>NC_086284.1:150571652-160571652 GCF_963924245.1 Chroicocephalus ridibundus
TATGTTACCAAACTGAATTTTCTACAGAGCACCTTTGAATTCATTAGTTTAGAACTGCTTTTAATTTGGTGTTTCCCTTGAGAGCCATTATATTTTTCTGCTGTCAGCCTGATGTTGAGGGAAAAAAGAAAACTGGCAGATGTGGCGTTTTCATCTAGTGTGCTTCATAGTTAAAAACAGCATTAACTGCTATGCACAAGCAGAGCATTAGTTTTAATAATCCATCACAACTATTAAGTAGTTTAAATAAACTTAGTTTCAAAGATTGCTGCCATGTAGAGCTAACGTATTTTTTCTTGTTCATTATAATCCGTCTATGTTACAAAAGGATGCATATGTGTGATTTATTTCTTTTTTTTTGTAATACACCCACTTGAAAAGTCTTGAAAAATCTTTAACAAAGAGAATTTAAAAAAAAAATTTATATAGATGTCTGGCAAAAACAGCATTTCATATTGTTCTTACAGTATTTTATACTTCTACTCCTGATGTGACTATATATAGTTTACAGCCTCATTTACTTTAATGTGCTACCTGAATAACATAATCATAGCAATAACTATGGTATAGGGTTGTAAGGTGCATGAACCGCTAATGCTTTCTGACGATTTAAATGACTTGTTCATAAAATGTTCTTTTAATAATAGTGGTAAAGCTTTTAGCACTAGATGTCAAAAATGCGAAGAATATTGGCTTTTTCAAGTGTTATTTCTTTTCTAGCTAAAGTGTGTTTTAATAATAAATAGCACCAAAAAGCCAAGGTTATGTGGCGCTCGTCTGTACGGCGGGATCCAAGCAGAAGACTCTCCCCGCGTATGCAAACAGCTTGACCTCTGTCTGCACAGTTATGTAACATCCCTAATGTGTTTACTATTTCTTTGTTTAGTTTAACAAGATGTTTCTTTTATCAAGAAAGGTCGGTATAACCTGCAGAAAAAAAAAATAACATCACAATAGGTGCCATATTAGTCTGTCACCGCTTCATACAGCTCTCTCCCGCAAAAAGGACTATGCCTTTGTATTGTAAATTGGGCAGACTTGTACCACCAAAGACCAGCCTTTCCAATGGGAGGTGTGCTGGGAAGTCAATCAAAGGCCAGGCAACTGCTGGGGTTGGGGGGGTGGGGGAGGGAGCGGCGGGGGGGGGGAAACAAAGAAGATTAAAAAAAAGAAAGTGGTTTTCTTTTCAGTTAAGCATCTTCAGGAATATATTTCTTTCTGCATCTCCAGGTTATTTGGCGTTACAGGAAACTGTGCTGCCTGCAGTAAGCTCATACCTGCTTTTGAGATGGTGATGAGAGCAAAGGACAATGTTTATCACCTGGACTGTTTTGCATGTCAACTTTGTAATCAGAGGTAAGAGAATTTCTTGGATCTGTTCCATAAACTAAGTGCTAATTCGGCACTGGTGCCGGCGTACATTCAAGTGAAGAGGAAACGTCTAACAGTAGTGGAAACCCAAGACTGAGAGTAAAACCTGGATACTTTTCCTGGGACTGATACAGAACATCTTTCATGACCTTGGCCACAAAACTTTTTGTGCCTCAAGTCCCGCATCAATAAAAAAGAATAATGTTACTTCCTCTCCTTCAAAAGGCTGTCTGTCAGGTTTAATTAATTAATATTTATAAAGAACTTTGAGATCCTTTTCTGCAGAAGAGCATAGCAGTACCATTTGTCATTATTACATTAATTTCACTTTAATTCTTCACTTTTATCACATGTATTTCTTTTAAAGTACATGTTGTTTCTTCCTGTTGCCAGAACTGTAATCATTTAAATTTAAAAGATGTTGTTCCCACCATTCTCTCTGTAGCAGCATTGGACTTCATATGCTGTATTTTTATTTCCATATCCTAACTGTAGGTTATAAAAATCCGGAGGATCCAAACCTGACACTTTGTTCTGAGCCATCACCCATATGGTACAGTTGCAGAACGAATGTCAAAGATGGTAAAAGTGTAACAACTGAATTTTTCAGAGGCGAATGCAGCCAAACTTACAGCAACTACATTCAGAGTGGTGGCTAAATCCTGACAGAGATTTCACTGAGAGCTCCATTTCTGACTCCACAAGAGCTGCTAGCAGTTTTGCCAGTGACTTCTATGAGGTCTAGGAAATGAGAGAACCAATTATATCTGCTCCTTAATGTACCTATTATTTTCAGTTATTTTTCAGTTATTACATTATCCTATTTAGAGTTTTATAGCGTTCATATTTTTTTCAATTTCAGGTAGGAAGAAACACAATATGTACTTTTTTAGGGAAGTAACAAAAAATTAGGAAGATAATAGTCTAACACGACAAAGTTAGATACAGCTCTAAATAAGCTTTGCTAACTCACCTTGTCCTACAGTGTATTATTTTGTAACACTGTAGTCATTTAAAAATCAAACATCCCTAAAGAACCATAAAATGTACAGCTGCTAATAAGTGTAGCACACTACAATTACGCTCTTTAAAAAAAGCCAAATTGACCTTTTTCATCATGTTGCATGGGAAATTAAAATACCAGGCAAGTAATAACCACTGCTTAAACTATATAATAATGCAAAGTAATTATAGGTTCTAATGCTATTTAAAGTCCTATATCAATTTTGTCTTGCCACAGAACTAAGAGGCTGTATTCTAAGGCAGGCAGAGCCTCCCATAGTACCCTCTTAAGTAAGAAACGCACGTTCCGAGGTTTCGTTTCTTAAACCCTTCACATCCCTGCTTTTTTCAAACCACGGTTCTAGTATCATTATTAAAGCGCCTAATATATTTCTGTTGTTCGCTTCATTTATTACATGCCATAATGGGGCTGCATATCTTTAGTGTTGGTTATGCACAATTAGCACTTAGTTATTGTCTTGTCACTTCAGCCCATACAAGACAAACTTCTTTAATGTAAGAAGTCAGCTAATCTTCATCAGTCAAGCAAAGCAGACAATGTTTGTTACCCTGAGCGCTAAAGATTTTCATCATAGTTAACACTCTTGGATCTGAGGAAGTGAACTTCCTTTTATTCTGCCCCCAGAAGCGAAGCTGTTGTGATTATTTTTAATATTCCTCTTTTACCTTTACAAGTGTGAACTACTGCACAGTTTCACTTTGCAGCTAATGCACATCATACTGTGCCGTAAGGGCCACTGATCCCCCTGGAAAAGTGCTGTTAGGTGCTTCTGAAACGGAGCTTTCCTGGGATATTTAATAATTCTTAGCCTTGTCGTTCCTGAGCCTTCAATCTAGTCTTTTATTTGATTTTTACTTTGCATGTAATTTGGGCAAAGTGTTGCTGAAATAGTCTTAAAGGAGTCTTAGGCTGGGAACAAAAGCATTTATTTACCTGGAATACAGTCTAGTTCATCTAGTCAAAACAGGAAGCAGTTCCACAAGTTTCAAAGAATTTCAGAAATTCTCAAAAGTGGCCCTAATCCTGATTATATTGCAATAGCTCTCATGGAGTCTAATAAAACAGACTGCCTGTAGGGTACCTTTCTTCCTCACAATTTGGGGCTGGTGGCACTCTGAGGAATTAATTCTGTTGTTTTTTATAATAAATCCTATTTCATGGATGCTCCAACGTAGCTCTTCTGTGGTTCCTATGGCAAAGCATCACACTGACTACATTCTCTCATTAATAAATAGGTTTAAATCTTTTGGTTTTCATTACTTTTATAACAATAAAAACCAGAAATGCTAACATCTGAACCATCACCAGTTTTGGAGGTTTTTTATATCTGCTATGAAACCTCTTGTTCTTTGCTTTTAAACAGTACAATCTTGTCAGTCACCATGCCATTAATAATTTCTGATGCCTTTCTCAGGATCCTTTTTTATTCCTCTAGTTAAGCTAATCAAAACCAAACAGCAGATTCTGAACGAGGATGAGTTTATAAGATAGCTATTTAATTTTCTTTCTCTATTCCATGCTGCCCCTTTGTATGCAAAATAATGTTATTGAGGTTTTCTAGATCTGCTCTTTCCTTTCTCTTCAGCCACTATCCCTAATGTGGAATTTATTTATTGAAGAGAATATTTTTATTTACAAACACATCAGCGATATCCCAAGATCACCAATGGAGGTAGCAAGGCTCACCAGCTATTGCAAGACCTGTATGTTTGACCTTATTCCCCACCTTCACATTCTCTTTCCCCATTAAATTTTAAATCCTTTAGGTCATTCTTTATACTAATAAAAGTACAACATGTATGGAGTACTACAGCAGAGTATATAATGCTCTCTGCTTGCTCCCATATTTCAGGTTTTCAGTTATCATCTACCATTTAGGTTTTTTCCCCTAACAGAATATATGCAATGTTCATGAGTAGAGTAAATCGTTTCTTCAGTTTACATTACTTTGTCTTTGCCAACACTGAATTTCTTCTGACATTCTGTGCCTAGTTGCTCCTTCCAGTCCTTTTTGCCTTCCAAGCTAGCTAATAATTATATTAACTCACATCACACTGATCCTTAGGGCAACCTGTTCTTCAGGCTTGCTATTGCATGGCCCTTATATTCTTACCATTTAAATAGTTGATCTTGGCCCAGCGAGAGAGAGGCCTGCCTGGTTTTGCCTAGTGCTTTTTGTGAAAGATTAGGTGATTTTTCTGCTTTTATGTACAACTTCATGATTTGATTTATTATTTTTGAGTAGCTACAACTCACCATCCAGCTCAAATCTCAGTGTGGATGGTAGTTAGACCCCCTTGATTTCAGGGGACTTTTTTTCGGGCCATAAACTCCCTCTTTGAACTAACTCATAATGTGCCTGTCCCCTTTTATTGGCCTCCTGAAGGCTGCGTTTTCAGAATGAGAAGAAAAATGCATTGTGTCACATACTGTATTCTAGGAAAACAGACAGTAGACCAGACTGTAGACATAGTCAGGACTGAAAGAGATCTCCTGAGCCACCAAGCCTAGTCCCCTGGTGTCAAATGGGCACTGTCTCGTACTTTTCCTTTCATAAAGGTATTCAGCTCTAGGATCTAATTGTTCCGTCCAGCCAGTTTTTGACATATTTTCCCCATTTTTTTTTTCTTTATACTGATGCTTAAAGCTGTAGGGATTTTGCGAATATTAAACTCTGCTCCTAGCCTAAAGGTTTTAGCATCCCCTAATCTTTCATGTCTTTGTCCAGCTTACTCCTAATGTGATGTTTTTCCACCTCCTAAATACCCGCAGAGCTTAGTGACAGTCATCTTAATGGTGTGAGTGCTCCCCTTTCTTCTCTGTAAACACACTAAACTTCTCCTCAGAAGCACTTCACCTCACATTGGCAGTAGCCTCAATATAGTTAACTTCAGCAGAAAATTTAAAGGAAAAAAAATGGAAACCTCTGGAAAGATAAACTAGTAAACAGACACTGCCTTTCACACTTTGTCAGGTCGCATGTGTGCGACCAGCAAAATGGAGTGGAAAATCTTGCAAGTGGGCTCAGCTATATCTTTGCTTGACACTTTTGACTACAGCGATGATCTCAGTCTGCCTTCGGCTTTCCCACTTTCCGGAGTTTCCATGTCCTTCCTTTCACTCTGTCGGCTGCTTTAGCAGCTTGTTCCATACTTCTGCGATATTTTCTCTCTGCCGTTTGAAGTCAACTCAGGGTATGGTTTAAAACTCCCATCTGCTATCGCTGAGGGGTGTTTAAATCAACTGTTCTATCCTTCTATCTGAAACAGCCTTTGTTTTAATGGGAACTGGACTGAAAATGGTTGCACACTCGTTCAAATTGCTGTCCTGATGTAGCAGTAAACACTTACCTCCAGTATAAACTGTAAAATGCCCACACAATGCTGCCTTTGTTCTCTGTCAAGCAGGGGGGAGGGAATGCAATGCCAGGGACATCCTTATTTCAAACACCAACATTAGATTTTTACATGAGTGGTGATTTTATAAATTCTGAAGTCCTGAATACCGCTTATTTTCATTGAGTGTCTCTAAATTGAGAATAAAAATTAATACATTTTCCATACCTGCTTTTAAAAAAATAGTACATGAAAAGCACACCAAGTTGAGGTTTGTCCTTGTAAGTTGAACTAGGATTCTGTGTGTATATATACTACATTGTACTGGTAAAAATGTACAAACCCGGGCATGCCTCCCACTTTTCAGCCTTTCACAATAAATGGACATTTTGACAGAATCCAAGAATTAGTAAACCATAGGTGTAGACTGACGAGCTGTGATGTAAAAGAGTGGCTTTGTTCTCTTAGTGATGCATATAGGGTAACCTTAATTTGAGTTATACTGGAAACTCAAAAGAAGCTTTATGAAAACGAGGAAAGGAGGAAAAGCAGAGGACAAGTTACATCACTGAGTGCACAAAGCAGAGGGGAAGGGTGTGGGTGTGATAAGTCTGAGCTTTCTTTATCCTAGAGGAAATCAATTAAATGCTTCCAGATTTTGTTTCTTTCTACAACAACAAAGATCTGACATTACCAGAGGAGGCACTTCGCACACAGCCATCTTTGTTCACAGCAATATTTCTTTCGCTTTCTTAAGAAGTCTTCAGTACCTTGACACGCGTCCTGTACATCAGAAAAGATGACAGACAGCAGTGAGATCTCCTTAAATATCTGTTCTGAACAATGAAATAGCTATTTCTCAAAAAGGAAGTTTTATACTTCTTGTGATTAGTCTAGGCACACCTTCCCCTTCCAAACAAGGTGATAACAGAGGCCATTTTGTAATATAAATGGCTTTCCTTTTGCCATTGTAAAATATGACAGGAGTTCTAGGATGTAGGTTAATTATAATGGTCATTCTACTAATGTCACAGTCGTGTCAAAAGTCGTATTATCAATTTATGGTGGTAAGTCCAATCTGGCATGTTAATACAGCCTATTGTATATTTTTCCCCGTTCATCTTCATGCCTATTAAATAAATTGGGTGAGGGTTTTAGGGAAGGCTGAAGACTACCATCTGCCTGCTAGAAGAGTAATAGTCTTGCCTCGTTATATACTCCTAACACAGCGGCATCTCAATATGCTCCTTGACTCCATTTGACATACATACCCAAATTGTTCCCTGATTTACATCCTATGCCAATTCCATGAAAAAAACACTTCCTGGAGGTGGAAGGCTAGGCTTGAATTTACCCTTCCATTTTAAAGCTGAGTCAGGCTTAAATCCTAGAGTGTACAAAACCAATCTGGAGTAGTTGCAAGATTTAGCTCTTTAACTTCAGAAGAGGCTTAAAATCTGCATTTGAGAGTCAAATAAAGTTGAAAGTGTGGATGGACAGAACTTGTTATATTTCCACCATCTAATTGCCTGGTCTCATTGTACTCAGGAGCTAGCATGCCACCTTTAAATGTTTTTCACCTAGAGCTTACCTCTTGTCACCTAATGAGTACGTAATTCACACATTTAATACCCAGGGACACATGTAAACCTCGCTGACAGTCTTTGCCAATGTGTTTCAGTCGCTGAACTTGCACAACACAAAAGCAGTTGCAGAATTTGGACGATTAAGTATCGCAAGTACCAGGTTTCCCCCAAGGTACAGAGGATCACCCTCCAGCGCGCAAACGCAGCCCCAGAGGAATCCAGAGGGGGTCTTACTGTGCAGACAGACCCCCACCCCGCAGGTTATCACACAGCCAAGCGTGTCTAGACAGGCCACTGGCAGCCTCTCCACAAGACAGCTGTACACTTGGAAGGTAAATGATTTGTGGAACTGTGTATGTTTAAAGCCACTCATGCATAAAGCTGTCAAATGCCATGTAGACATAGGTAGAGCATTTCTGGCTCGACATATTAACATAGCAAAAGCAAAAGGCATTGACACCTTTTATTGGGAAAGGCATCACTACTCCCTCGTGTAGCTGGTGCAGTTTAATTCAAACCGTGGCGCTTCTCTGAGGGCTGAGAAACAAAATCCTTCAGTCGGGGTTTTGATGCAAGCTATATAGTGAGAAGTCACAAGTGAAAGTATTGCTGTGCAAGTGAATTGCAATTCAGCAGCGTATTTTTCATTTACTAAATATTTTAAATAAATTAGTCTGCTAAGTGCTGTATTATGCTGGAACACAAAGCAACATGTAGCTGAATAGCATTCACAGTTCAGAGTTTGTGCGTTCTGCTGGGTGAGCAGAGGTGGTTGTGTCTCCCACTGGTGCCCGACCCACAAGGAGAGATGCCCTGCTGCGCAATGACCCTCTGATGTGGTGGGCGCTGCTGGCCGGGCATCGCCCGCTCAGTCCCCATCAGTAATCCTTGGGCTAACCGTAACGGGGTGACTGATTTGTCACAATACCTAACTTCCTCTGCTTTAGTCCACATTAATCCATATGTTCCTTTAAGAGAAACTAAGGACTATTTTTTTTTTATTATTTTTTTTTTTAAATGTGACTTCTGTGGGAAAAACACTCTTACATACTATCACTAGTTAAGACTCCTTTACCTAATCTGGTAAAATGCACTAAAGAATTTTTGCCAGCATTGTTGTCGATGAACGAAAATACAAAGAATGAAAACTAGAGAAGCCTCCACAGAACTTGTTTGTTTCAAGAATTCTGCATTTCAACACATCTACTGAAAATACTGAAAATACTTTTTCTGTTGTTAGCAGCCTAATATACCAGGATTGGGGTGGGAAGGATAGCAGGAACCTGTAAATTCTATAAAAGAGTCTTGACCATAAATAATTTAAAGATTTTGGGATCATTCCATAATCTCTGTTTTCAATCATCATCACCAGTAGGCAGTAATCCTTCAGAAAAAAAAAAAAAAAGTCCACAAATAAACAAACCAATTTTCCTTTAAGAGCAGAGCTAATTCTTTTCAATCCACTTTTTTATTACACTATTTTCCCTCTATCTATTTAGCTAGCATAAGGATAAATTTCCAAAGCTACCCGGTTGGAAAATAAATGGGTTCACTGTTTGTCTAGCATTCCAATCTTCACAAATGTAAATCAGTCCAACTGCTACTCATTTAAACCTCCAACTTCACAAAACATTAAAGGACTGCTTTCAATACACAATTTAATCTGTGACAATTCACCAAGATTTCTGCTCGAACATCATTAGAAATTGACTATCTGATAAAGAGAGACCACTATCAGAGGTCAGGCGAGTCAACCTGTGTCATTTATGTAGTTTTACTGGGTCAACTACAGCAGGCACCACTATTTGAAGGTTAAATTGTTACAATTAAATACATATACAGCTATTCCCATAGCTACTCTGTTGTTAAATCTACCGTAAACAACACAAGCATTTATATCTGACCCTAATTGTGTCCAAGATGTCACCATTTGGAAATTATACAAAAAAGGACATTATAATCCGTTACACATTAAACAATACTTTATGCAGTGAGATCCATAATTAGCTGGTAGAAACTGGTTTCATTTATTCACATCAGTGTTAAGGGGTTCATTTAGGTTACTTTCTTTCATTTTAATTGGAATAATGTGAGCAGTGCCTCCCAATATATTTTATAGCTGGAGAGTTCACTATAAACAAAGGCACGTAACCCTGCCAAGGCAGTCACTAGGGAAACTCTTTTTCTATGCATTGGCCCTATTCACTTGCTCCCTAAGTATCTCCAAGAAGACTGGCTTTTGTTGGAGGGAAGGGTTGAGGGGGGTGTCAGTGAAGAACCTTCTTATATTCAAGTATACTGCTTAGCTGGGAAATCCTACTTTACTGGAAGTTTGAACCCAGCCAGCCAGGAGGAGCGTTAATGTTACGTGATTTTCCTGCTCGTCAGAGAAAATCAAATGAAATATCTCAGTAGCGCTTTGTAGCAATCAGATCATTCTGATGCACGTAATAGCGTAACAAGGTAGGTATACTGATACCACAAGAAAGAGAGTAGTTAGCTGAGTAACTAAATTTATAATCAGCTCCTACAGGAAAAAAAGAAAAAGGCTTCCCTGCACACCTGCCTGCGTGTCTCTAGTTTGCAGCACAGTGTATACGTAAAGTTGTGTGCATGCCAGAAACGGTTCTCAGAACCACTGGTTTAAACCAGTTCTAGTAAAATATCCAATGGGAATATAACAAGAATTTCTTACCGGTGTGGCTGCACAAGACAAACGTAACGTATCTCAGATGAGCTTCCTACTGTATACAGTCTTTTTTTCTCCTTCTTTGTTTTCCTTCTGATTTGCATGGAAGCAGGACATTTACTTTTCACTCAACTCAGTAGCCTGGGATATTTATTCTGTTTTATCTGTGTGCTAGTGACCTGAGCCAAGACCCCCACAGTCTTCGGTGGGCTTTGAATGAAGTCCTTGGCCAGGGAAGCAGATTTTGTTGAAAGCACAGGATTAATTCTGATACCAGAGCAATTCCTCTGCTGGGCTTTCGCACTCCTGCACATGTGTCTGCGTGCGCTGCGACAGACAGCAGAGGTGCGAGCCGTGCGGTCAGTACAACAGCATCGCGAACGCTTGTTTTACAATCCTTACGTGTAAGATCATATCACATCATTGACGCTGAAACTACCTTTTTTTTTTTTTCCCCTTTATTATTGTAATTTCAGATTTTGCGTTGGAGACAAATTTTTCCTGAAGAACAACATGATTCTGTGCCAGACAGACTATGAGGAGGGTTTAATGAAAGAAGGTTATGCACCCCAGGTTCGCTGATCTGATGCCACATCATTAAGAATACAAAGCACTATGTTCTTTTATCTTTTTTGCTCAACATGTATATAAGAAATGACACAGGAACCTACTGAATAGCATAGATCTAGGGAGACAGAATGGTTGCGTGAAATAAAAGGCGGACTGCATCTGTATGTAGTGAAAATTGCTCCAGTTCAGAGTTGAATGTTAATTAAAAAGGTACTGTACATACAGCTGGATTCTTTTTGCTTGCTCTTGGGGTTTTTGGTTTGTTTGAGGTTTTTTTTTTTTGTTTCTTTTTGTGTCATTTGGCATGAGATGTTTATTTTGGACTATTGTATATAATGTATTGTAATATTTGAAGCACAAATGTAATACAGTTTTATTGTGTTACCATTTGTGTTCCTGTTTGCTTCTTTGTATTGTTGCATTTAGTACAATCAGTGTCTAAACTTACTGTATATTTATGCTTTCTGTACCTACCAGCTATTTTAAATGAGCTGTATCTTTCTAGTAAAAAGAATTAAAGAGCAAATCCCAACCATTATGCTACACTTAGAGCTTAAGAATACTGTTTACATTAAAACTATTTAGAAAACTAATAACTCTAGCAGCACCTGCTGCTAATGATGCTATGGTTAAGGGTCTATCAGCACTTCTGTTATAAGCCTCTATTTTTCAGGGGTTAAGCGTCTGCTGTTTAATTGCATAGATTTTCCTCAAAGAGCACTTTTATTTTACTACAAATTTTTGAAAAACAAATCTGACTGGTTTGGGATATATTAAAAAAGGTGCAAAAGTTAATGATTTCGGGTGCTGCTTTTTTGCCCCTTAGGCATTCAAAATGCCTGGATTTGATTTTTAATTTAGCTGGAAATTAAGCCCTAATGCAAACCAGTGCCTCTGGGTATCTTATTTTATATATATATATATAAAAAAAATATATGTTATTTTTCTGAAGTCATTTAATTTGGGTGGGGGGAAGGGAGAGAACTTCTGTTTATATACATTTTTAAAATTTGAGGGGTCTCTCTCTCTCTCTCTTTCCTTTTTCCTTTTTTTTTTTAAATCAGAGCTTAACCCTAAAGTTTTCTGGGTCTGTGTCCTAACAAACCCTGGAAAAAAGTGAAAGTAGAAGGCACTGTAAACAGCCCCCTCGCTAAGGGTCTATTTACATTAAGGAAATGACACTAGGAGTGTGACTAGTTACTAACTACCCACCTGAGTGAATGCTGAAGGTAATTTTAATGCTGATGTGGATGGGACAAAACTTTGAAATATCAACACAGAAAGTGAGAGCTACCACACTGGACCACGCAGGTACTTTGCTGTCCATGCCAACATCCTGCGGGTTTGTCCCATCAATACTGGCAATTAAAATCCTTTCGACAGAGGTGGAGTCACTGCTGACAGCTACCGTTGGCAAGCAGTCCATTTTTTAGGAGAGGTGGACCTCTGTTTTTAAAGCCATGAAGCTATTGCATCAGCAGGGTGTCCCTAAGCGCTCATGCCCCTGACAGAGCTTACAGGTGTTTGGCAAAGGAAAGCAGGATGAATGTTTAAAAAGCTGTTAAATGCATATTTAATTCTTTTCTCTTTGCCACTGTAATGTACCCCACCAAGAAAACAGCCTGCGTTAAAAAAAAAAAAAAAAAAAAAAACAAAAACCCAACAAAAACAACATTAAAAAAAAGAAAAAAAAAGAAAAAAAGAAACTCACTATACCCTATGTTGCTATTAAGCTAAGCTCTTGCTTTTTATTTAGACTAAGAACCCCCACATCTGCTCAAGTTCAGTGCTGTCCTTACCCGCTCTTCCTGTCCCGTTGCACAGTTTCAACGTTTTTTCTGGGGATGGGGAAAGAAACTTTGTAATGCAGTGGGGTAATTCCTCTAGTGTATGGTTTGGAGTACACTACGCAGTGGCTTGATTTGGAAATGGATATTTAATTCTAATGACTGTTATTACAGTGTGGTTTTGTTTCTGGCTGTAAACCCTTTTAAAAATAAGCATGGCTCACAAAACTTGACTTTGACTCGTACAGGACCAGTAAGAAATGCAACGACTCCTCAGGCTGTTCTTGCTAATTGGAAGAAATAGCTCCACATAGTTTTTCAAATGAAATTTAGCCCTATTTTGTGGACTATCTTCCTTCCGAACCTTGAGCACAAGTCTCTCTTCCACTCCCTTCCACAGTCCCATAATGTCCTTGGGATAACGAAGCAGTTGATGTCAGACGTACTGTTAGGCTCTTCCAGATCTACTTCAAGTGCAATAAACAAGTCATCCTTTCCATGAAGGTGAGGATGGCCAGAAAGGGAAGAATCATATTATCTTATTTTGATTCCAGTTTTCTCCTTCTAACTGTCTTTCAGTTAGAAGCCCAAAAGCTCTTTCTTCTGCTTTCCACTAGTAGATTACAGACAGGATAGAAATCCCTGGTTCAGAAATAGGGCCGGGGAACAGGAAAGAAGGGATCTTGGTTCTGTCTTTGACTTGCTGTAAGCTTGGGCAAGTCACTCAACTTCTCTGTGCCTCAGTTGCCCCTGTCTGTCGAATGGGGCTAATGCATACGCTGCTCTTGTAAAGCATTTTTGGCTCTTCAGAAAACCAAGAGCTATGCATGCCAATGTTACCAGTAGCATTAGGACACTCTGGGAGAAGCAGAGCATTCATATGCGCAGTAGGTAGCCACAGATCTGAGGCAGGAGAGCACCAAAACCAACGAAGCCTGTGGAAGACTTTGTTGGGGATGGAGACAACTGCACATTAATAGTCCTGTAAATGCTGAAGTGCTCTCTCATTACCACAAAGTGCCACTGCTCAGCTCTTTATGGGGTAAACGAAGAGAGTGGAATGGGAAAATAGTGGCTTATTGTTCCATGCCATGTTACTCATCTGTGCATGTGTGTGTTTTGTGACATATGCTTAAAATGGGGAAGAGGAGGGTGGTTCGTCTATGGAGAAAAAAATAGTCTCACCGTTCTATCAACCTTAACTGATGTAAGGCTAAAGAAATGTTGATATGCTTGTTTGAAGTGCTGCAATGGTACAGCATTGCTTTGAGCACTTTAAGCTCATATATCTTATTCACATACATATCTAAAATTTGTATGTAGAGGCTTCAGTATAAACTTAGATTTGAGGTAGGTCAAAGATCGATTACACATTTTCCTGTATTTCAAACTTCTATCTTGCCTGGCTGTTAAAATAATAACTGGGAGTTGAAATATTTAATGGAAACATTTACAACTCCAATAAAGTATAATATCATAAGACAATATTGAAGAGAGATTATCTGCCAGACTGCTTTATTGATCTTTTTGACAGAGGCCTAGACCACTTTTTTTGGTTGCTTTTAGTTATCTACCTTATGCTTCCTTCTCCATCACTGTGTGTGTCAACACGCTCTGTTTGCATACAGCAAAATGTTCTGCTAGTGACCATAGTTCAGTGTATGCTCATTTGCCAGGCAGGAATGCTTCCACTTGGATCTCCTGTCTTGAGGGTATTCTATCTCTTATCTGTACAAATCCCTAAGATTAGCCAGACAACAATACTAATAACACTAATTTTAAAAATCTATTATTATTGGGCTGCCGTTTTTTAAGCCACATGGGAAAGAACAAATTATCAAACCTTGATTTTCATCCATAGAAAGCTCCTCTGCCGACCATAACGTCCCATGTCTGTTATCTGCCACGACTGGTGATGAATCAGGACAGCCTGGATTCTGCAAAAGCAGTGACCAAGGCTAAAAGTTGATCTGTTTCATAATTGTATTTTTATCTTGCTTAAGATATTTTCTAGGTCGTTTTGTTTTTTTTTTTTAAGCACACCTTCTTGCCTCTTCCTACCCTCCCAAACTGCTCAAATTTATGCTCATGTAATGTAAATAAAGAAAAATCATCCAGCGACCCCTCAAGTGTTCCTAATTGCCTGCATATAAAAAGACTTGAAGAAAATAGATTGAGAAGTGGTCAGTGAGAAGGGAGACTGTGGGGAAAAGAAACAAACAGACAGAAACTGTGGCAAGGTTTTGCCTGTACAGACAAAGTACTTTAAAGGCTTTTTTTCAACGTAATATACAGCAGCTTCTTATAATTTTCTCAGCAGTAGGTAGTTTACAGTCATCTGTACCTAGAACAAATCTTGTCAAAAATGAAGGTCTGTAGTGATTGCTGGGTATAATTTTATACATTTAGCTGATTCTTCTGAAAGCTTCCACTGTGCTGCTGTTGTCAGACTAAATTATCAATTTAGCCATTTGTTGTTTAATGAATAAAAAACTCCTATGGCATTGGAGATGTTGTGGTTTCAATAAAGCAAAAGCTTTAACAACTCAAACTACAAAAAGCAAAGTGTGTACTATATATAAGAACAGTGTTTTTATTCTTTTAAATACCACTTTAGATAAAAAAAGCCAAT
This sequence comes from Chroicocephalus ridibundus, assembly GCF_963924245.1. NCBI lineage: Eukaryota > Metazoa > Chordata > Aves > Charadriiformes > Laridae > Chroicocephalus > Chroicocephalus ridibundus. The sequence goes on from NC_086284.1 coordinate 150,586,647, forward strand.
TACATATTCACTTAATACATTTCTTCTACTTCAGTCCAATGATGCAGACCAAACCTGTTTACTGTTCACTTCAGTACCTTGCAAAAGGAAACCAAAATACAATATGTGCAAGATAATAGGCCATTAGCACAAACATGCTCCCAGTAAAAATCTTTTGTGTAGGCACCCTTTCTAGAAGCTGCCAATTGTGGGTGATAGAAGTATTGTAGAGGAAGTGATTTTAATACTATTTAAGGCATTAAAAGCTGAAGAGTATCTGTTTAAAGCCTTAAAGTAAGGGTTGCATGTATCTAATACCTTTTAAAATGCCCTTCTGCTGATTTATATTCATCCTGAACCTGCTAATAATGAGTATACATAAGCAAATACCATCTTCCACCTATTCAGCATGTCATTGGTATGAAAGCCCCAGAAAATATCTCACGTAATCAGTGTGTTCAGAGAGTTATCTAGCACAAATTACTCATTAACTCAATAGCACATAATAAAAAAGAACATCAATTAATTAATGAGTCACCCTCAGATCACTTTGATTACAACACAGCTCTGTTGAAACAGCAGTTATAAATGGAGCTGCCTCTCTTTATTCATTGTTTGCAATTGGCCCATTATTTTGCAGAGACCAGTGTCATATTTAACACATGCCTGCAGGTAATTGTGTGATTAGTTTCATAAATGAAGATGCAGAGGGAGAAATCGGAGTGTCTTGCTCCGCAGCCGAGCCTGAAGATGCAGGAATCCCCTGTACCTCCTGCAACCTGCCGTGCCAGCAGACCTCTGCGGCGGCCAAGAGTCCAGCCTGTCTCCGGACTGCGAGGCCTTAGTGACAGGACAACACTCGGAACTAGTCGTACCGACCTCCGCTTTAACCTGAAGATCTCAAAGCCCTGGGCAAACGCCTTTGACTTAGGCCTCCCAACAGGCCACCTTGCTGGTATTTCACGGAGAAGAACACAGAGGCAGAGAGATTGAGCAGGCTGCCCGACATCGCGCAGCAAATCTCTGTTCCTCGAACCCCGCTATTAGCATGACTTGTAAGACCTCACACAACCACCCCATCCTGGGCCTTGCCAGGACCGGCTCCAGCGCTACGCTTGGAGCAACACATGCAAACTCCTCCTTGACGCTGAGCGATGGACCGGGGAGCAAGGAGAGGCCGAACACCCAACGCTTTATTGTGGTGAACTGTGTTTGGTGAATATGAGCTGGGCAGGCAAGTGAGGAGGGATGGTTGGTTTATTTTTAAAAGTTTTTTAGAGGAAAGATTAATAAAATAACACAAAGTCACCACCTAAAGTTCCTAAACTATCTTGGTTAAATGCCATTCCAATAAGCTTATAGTGTAATTATAACAGTTCCCTTAGGTAAGTAAGAAACATCTGTTAGTAACACATAGCAGGTGTTAGCAATTACACATACTGATTTTTTTAAAGTGTTTTTAATTAAAAAGAATTCTGTTTTCTGAAAAGGAAAGCATGGTAAGTCCAAACAAGCTTTTGTTTGTGTGGCTCTAGATCACGTAGTATGCAAAACGATAAAGGTAAAATCAACTTAAATTAGCAAGGGTTTGCACATTTGACTCCAGATTATTGCAATCAAAAGCAAATTGGGATTCACTGCATTATTGTAAAGCACATAACATTAGTATTCTAAGCAAAGTCTCATCTAAGGTATGAAATCCATACAGCTCATGTAATCACTGAATAAAGCTAAGTAGAGCGTTTGAACCTAGGAAGATTGTTATAGTTAAGCAAAATATGATAGGTGTTGTAAGAAAGGAGAAAATTGCAAGGAATTCTGTATAATAGTTTCTTCACATTCCCTTTGTCCCGCTACTGGGAAACAGTTTCTAGATTATGTTACAGCAAAATCAAACCGTGTTGTCAAATTACTTTGAAAAACTAGCCAAGAGCAATTTACATTTAGCAATGTGATATGCTCTGCCATTGAGAAATAGCAAGAGCGAGCCGCATTGGAAGGCCAACTATTTAGAGGTGGTTTTAATCCAAATTAAAAGATAATGAGATGACAAATTTGTTTCCCTGTCCTGACGCTATCTCTCCACAGATGCCAGGATTAGGATATCAGGATTTAAATCTCACCATAAAATTTGACTTTCCTTTTATATAAAACACATAAGCAAACCAGTTGGCAGGGAAAAGAGCAAGAAGCACCAACATTAGCACAATCTATGGATTTTTTTTTTCGTATCCAGCTGGGATCCAGGCTATACTTGTTTATCATATACAAGTCTGTGGTTCCCTTCACAAAAGTGTCTCTAAACTCCAATGCAGAAAAGTTGCCTTTCTACCTACAGCCTATAGCAATATAAATGAGATTATTTTTCTTTATGTTCTTCCCAACAGTGTGTTTTTTATGAGGAGGCACATATATAAAATAATGGGTATGAAAATCCCTATCAGTAGACTGCTACACCAAAGAAAAAAATGCATACATGTTTTATTCATCTAACTGAATGAACAGATCTGGAAAGAAAGACCAGGGGTTTTTTTTTCTGCTTTTAGGAAACTTGTCTTTTATCCTACGTTATCCATAAGTATTTCTAAACATCTTTATCTCTTATACAAAATATATAAAGTTCGTTTAAGCTTTTCTTTATATCAAGGTCATTAAAACTTCTATCAGTTGCGTCCAACTGCTAGTATTGTAACCAGCTTTCTGGATGAACACAATAAGCAAAAATAATATAGACATTTCAACTCGTACAGTTACATTAGTAAGAACTTTTAGGTACTTACTACGTAGCTTTATTAGCCACTCATGAGTGCAGTATAACATCCAAGCATCCAAACCAGATGCCACACAGTTAACCCAATGTATGAGCTGTGAACAATAATCATGTAGCAATAGCTATAAAAGTATTTTGGTGGGTTTTGTTGAAGTTGAAACAGAGCATTTCAGCACTCGTACAAAATGCCTTTCTGGACTACAGTAGTCTTGTGACATTGAGTGCCTATTAATTAAAGAAAAAAAAAGATAAAGCAAGATAAATGCCTAACAAATGTCTTTAATTTAGAATTAAAGCCTCACAATTGTTCCTACAGTCTCTCAGTCATCATATAAGTGGTAAAATATCACCACTAAGACTGCAGCAGTAAGGAAAATTTCTGCTTTGGCCTCTCATCCCAGTTTGTTTTGGGAGCATTATAATAGACCTTTTCACTCTCTTCCCCTCAAAGTCCTTCGAAAAAAAGGGAATCACCTTTGCTACGGCCAGCTAAAAGGTCTGCCTGGAAGTAAGGTTCCCAAGCTATGGGGCTCAAGTGGAGACAGGGATGTAAGCTTGTGAAATGAGCAGGATACAAGACACACATCTGTCTTCAAAGTCAAGCTTAGTACCATCTACTCACTAAGGGCATATGGTAATCCTGGAGCCGAGTACTTGAAGGTTAGGCGTTGTGGTATCAGCAGCTCACACCTGGATCCACCAGTGTGGACTTTGTATCTTTCTGTCCATTTAGAGAATAGTGCTCAGGTCCTCGCTACATCTCCAAGGTGATATGAAGATAAATATATTAGTGATTTTGAGATGCTAAAATAATAGTGATAGAAAGGGCCACAAGTTCACTAAGCAGGACAGAGCATTGAAAACTTTCCACGGAGTAGCAGTACTGTGCCAAGGCAATGTAGTCCAAGTGATAAGAGAGACCTCCTGCATATTGCCTACTATCAGCTTAGGCCTGCTGGCATGTATTCTCCCGTCTATCCAAAGTCCTTCTAACCTACAAGTTACTTATTTTAGCAGCATGATGTCATAGGGTCACGAGCTATTGACATTTTCAACAACCTGAAAATCCCCTTAAACAATCCGCAAATTTCTGATGAACATCCCACACGTCCGTACACCTTTCCTTCTTTAATTGGGGGTACCTGATCTTGGAGTCTGAAAGTCATCTGGAAGCAACCCTGTGTAATTGAAGTCATACTATATAGGATCGTGTAGCTGGCATTTACTGGGAAAGTGAAGCAACACAGAACTATCATAAAATTTCAGGGTTGCAGTCACCCTTGTCTCATCATGGAGTATTGTAATAGGAAGTTTATAGAGAGGTCGGATTTTTAAGGACAGGCTGGGTATCAATTTGTTCCAAAGTTTTTATTGTGCTAATGAACTGTAACAGCTCTAATCTATTTTTAGATGGTGGCATTTCAAGTCTCTCTGCTCCTCAGTTCAAAATCCATAATGTGGAGATAATATACCACTTTTCTACCTCACAGCATCCAGGAGGGTAGTAATTGTGGGGTTTTGCAACAGCACCAGCTAAGCATACAAAATACCTAAGCAGGAGAACAGCAATATATACAAATTCAAGCTCAGGAATTCTCTAAAACACTAATTGCTGGATAGGGAAGAAGTATTGGAAAAAAGATTTCTCTGCCATTACTTTTTCTTATCACAGTTCCAAATCATCTTTTAATAGTCCATGTCAAAGACAGGCACTTGGCTAGATGAGATCTTTGGTCTGACCCAGAATGGCCATCTTATATCATATTCCTCCCTGAGGTACTACAAGGACTAATACGGTGCAAAAGAATGAGAGGCAAGAAAAACAATTACAATCTATACAATTTATTTTCACATTCCCGATTATTCTTTTACAAAGTGTATGCCCATTATCCCTGCCTGCTTCTCAAGCCATTATTAATTGGTTGATTACACAAAGCAGAAGCAGATGAGATGTGATCTGAAGGATCTGAAAGAGAGAGGCTAAATTCACAGAATAAGAAAATGTCGCAGCTGTCATTTAAAATGATGGTACCTTCAGACCTGCTACAGCTGTGTTTCCTCATGGTCCCTAGCAAATAGAAAACCAAACAAAATAAAGCCCAAACCACATCCTCGGTGGATACTCTGTGTCCAACCTACTGTGGACGAAGAGCACTGGGAACAAACATGTTTTGGCTCTGTTGGAGGACGTAAGAGTCGCCAGTATAGCAAGTCTTTCTCTTTCACCTGCTCTCTCACCTGGCTCCACCTTCCCCTAAGAGAGGATTTAGTTCTGTTAGAACAGTACTGCCCACTATTTACCACCGCCCATAGGAGCAACTTCTCCTGCCATCTCCCTGAAAAAAACTAAAGCCTCTTTAAATGAAATTTCTCCGCCCATATCCACACCTCATTCTCACCCCAGCCCCAAGCTAGAAAATCTGAACTTTGACATTTGCTCTTTCTTTTGTTATTGTTCACAATTAGTTAACTCATTCAGATAGACCAAAAATCAGTTACGGAGACTAGATTTGGACACATCTCTGATCATACACAAGGCCCATATAAATCAGATGCATTCTCACTAAAATCAAAAGAAGTGCTCCTGGTGACAGCAGCAGAGATAGGATTTTACCTCTGGGAAGAATAACGGATAACAGGAGGCAGCCCTCTGCCATTCTACATCAATTGCTTGCCAGAGCCTTGGCTAATATTTTTAGCTAGTCAAAGCATACAGCGTGTTACGGAAGGTCTCTGAATAACTCGATTTGAAGCCAGCTCAAGCCATGGCAAACTGACTTTCACTCAACACCTTAGCCAAAATCTGAATGTAGATTTTCAGAGTTGAAAACTTACTTTGATAAGTTATTATGGCCTCTGATCTCTCTTAAAGACACTGAAAAATGGTCTTCCTCGAGGCTTCTCTCTGGTATGCACAGATCTCTCTCTCCAATTAGACTTCAGTCCATCAAGTATTACTAATCCACACACATCTGCGAACTTCAAAATAATCTATTTCTACAAGCAGCAAAGAAACCCAGCAAGAGCTCCCATACAAAAATTGAGCACAATCAGATTAACACAAAAATAGGAAGTTTGACTTCAAGTCTTAGAGCATCTTACCCTTTGAGCAAGCAGTGAAAATAAGGACTTTCAAAACTAACCTCTGACAGACTTTGCTGGGGCAGTTCAAGATTTTTTCTGTCCCTAGCCAACTCCTCTGCCTTTATCCCGCAGTCCTCTACCCCCGGGATAGCCAGAGCGAAGGTGGGCTGACAGTAAGGCCTTGCAGCATGACTGGGGCTCCTGAGGTGCAGGCACCTACTTGTCCATTGCTGGGATATTCGGCCTCTATGGTAAGACGAGGCGGAGACAAGGGGCAGGATGCTGGGGAGAAAGGGATAAAATGAAGAGCTGCGTCCGGCCTTGCTCCTCTGTCATAGCCCGCTTATGTGCCTCCTGGGTTCTCGGATGGGGTTTTGACCCTTTCAGCCCAGACAGCCACACCGTCATAAGCACGTCTCATGATTTCATTCACAAGAATTGAAAATGCTGGGAGATGGGTATTTGTTACCGGTGCAGACTCGGAGTCTTGTAATTGTTCCATTTTTGACCTCTGGATATTCATTTGGACTCTTTCTCCTGAAAATGCAGGTTTGCACCTCTGCTTCCTTCCACCCTTTATCACCCTTCCTGACGTCTCCTCCTCGCAAGCCCACAATTCTGCCAGCACGCCGTTAAAATGCTTAGGCAATGCCGGCAGCTGTTGAAAATGTAAAGAGACAGAAATGATTAGCGCTATCAAACTTTTTATTTTAATTGAAGTTAGACAAGCCCCAGGCATATTTGCACCTGCAATTGCTTGCTCCTTCCGCTGTTGTGCCCCATAGATCTGCTTGTTTCAATTGACCCTAAGGCAGTAACCCTCAGAATGTATCCATATCATTCTCTGCTTTCTGCTGACACATTTTCAAATCACAGATTTAACGGTCATAATTTTCGCATTTAAAAACTCAGACTGTGCGGTCCAGTCTTGTATTTATCTCCAGACAGAAAAACAAAGTCTTGTATTGTCCAAATTACCTAAGCTGCAGCTAAATTACTAAAGCAGCATGTTAGGTTGATTGCTTTTTTCCCCAGACATTAATATTTCTACTATTTACTAGTAGCAATAGGATTTACCTATGCAGAGGACCCACACAAAACTGGGTCTTTGCGTTATTCAGACACCAGTAAAAAAGTTCCAGGCACAAAGAGTTAACAGAAGAAAGAACAGGGAGTAAAGGTGAGGGAGAAATCATCATCATCAAGGAGGTGAAATAGTTTCCCCCAAATCACATAAGTCAATACCCATGAAAATCTAACTCATGGGAATTCCTTATCACAGACTGTGGTAAAGGTCCTGCTTCTCCCAGGGTCAGATTGTACAGAATTGCCCTCAAATATACAGGATTATCCCACAATCCATCCTTAAAGAAATAAACTCCCCAACAGTGGGGTCATATACAATAATTATTTGCAGAGCAAATCTTCAGTCCGTTATTGAAATCAGTTCTACTCTGTCAAAAATACAAGTCATGCAAAAGTTCCTGACTGATTGTTTTATGCCTGTCTCAGAGGAGTCTGCTGTACAGTCGTTTCAACCTTGAAATCCCCTTTCCACTCCTTTTTTTTCCGGCTTTGCTACACCACCGTGTATGAAACCTCACCTCTTGGTCAGAATTGCTCCAGCTGAAGAGGACGAAGGATGACTCTGCCCCTCTGGAGCCAGTTAAGAGATATTTTAACGGGAGCATCTTGTAGTACTTTTTTTTTTTTTTTTTTAACAGTGGCTCTGCATTATTGATTTTGGGGTTTATGTGTTACAGTATAGAAAGGAAGAAAGGATATTTTTTTAAATGCCAAAAAGATCATAATGTTTTTTAGTTTGTTTTTCCTTTGCCAGAGGGACTAAGTGCATGTTCACTTCTTCAGTTCCTCATGTTACAATCTGTTAACGCTGTTATTGAAGGCTCAGAAGAAGCTCCTGTTTGCATTTCCTTAATTAGCCTTTAACTTTTTGTGGAGGCAGAGGGAAAAGATTTCAATGAGTTTTAACGACTGGTATTTCTGTGGTAACAGTCATAAACGGGGATTACATAGGTGAAGGCAGACCCTCTGAACAGGCATGTCCTCTGGGAAAATGAGTAATGGTTACGGTGCCAGAAACCAGTTGCTGCAGATTTGGGGAGTGGTGTCTTTCTAGTGCAGGACGAAAAATCCTTCTGCTGCGACTACCCTGCCCTTTATCCATGTCTTCAAAGAGGATTGTATTTGAATGCAATTGACTAATAGATAAGCATTTTATGGAACCTGCACATCTTTCTTTTTCAGAGAAGGCAATCTCGGAGTCTAATGATAGGAGCACCCTAATTTACTTTATAATCAAAGAACCGACTCTTATTGTGGATACCATGAATATGTTCATTTAGGCCATCAAGCAGCAGGGTATATAAGCTCGTAATTGACTTTAATATGTGAAAAGTAACATTAGCTAGAGTTTCACAGGTTTGACAACATCAAAGTAACGTACGAATGGATATGACTGGCAAAAATTGGAATATAGAAAGTCACCATACTGGGTCAGATTTCCTCTATTGTCCCCTTTCCAGCTACTATCGGATCCTTTACAGCAGTCTTTCTCATACCGTTGGTCACAATGAATCCAAAGCAGGTCAAGAAGGATTAGAAAAATCTAACAAAAAAAAAAAAAAAAAGGAGGGGTATTTTAAAATAATTATAAAACTGAAGTCTGAAAAGAAAAGGATAAAACTTAAGAAAAAAACCCCACTAAGTTTATTGCTGGCAGTAGGTCAGTCCTCACGGGTGGCGGAATGAAAAGTAGTTGTAATTATCAGCTCCGCATGTTTGTAGTCATTAGGGATTGCTAACTACCTTTAATCATGGCTATGGTTCAGTTCCCTCAGGGCAAGGGAGCAAGCATTTACACCTGCAGCCAGTAATTACAGCTACTTTCACTCCCCTGCCATGAAGGGCCGGAGCTGCGGCTGCCACTGCTGGCAGCGAGCAGTTGGGGAAGGTGGCCTTGAAGAGGATGCACGTACAGCCAAGGCCCAGAAGACCGGACGCTTCGCAAAACATTTTGGGACACGCCACTTGGGCACAAACATGGCAATGAGGCAGGCACTCAAAAGCGAGATAAAACAGGCCTCACCTTAAGTCTCGACTAGACCTCCAAAAGTTGAAGACTAGCTAAAGCCACGGTGGTTGATATCGCTTCAAACTGTGAAGTGCTAACTTCCAAATACAGTGTTCTTCAAAAAAAAAAGAAAAGCTGAATTCTCGCCCTAGAACATCTCATCCCCTGCACAGTGTTTTATACTTGTGTGTTGTATACACAGCCCTCTTCTAAGTGGCAGAAAATTTTAATGTATTTATATCAAAAGATCCCATGCAAACCAATATTTTATTTTTCACCATAAAAATAACATTTCAATGGAGTTTAAAATCACATTTATGAGATTTTTCAGTTTAACTTTATATCAATTAAATTATCATTTTTGGTTTTCATCACCATGTCATTGTTATTATATGGAAAACACCAGGCCCAAGTCAACGATTTGTCTTAAAATTTTAAGTGCCTTGAAGTAAAGAAATGTTAGGTAGTGGTAACAAATGAAAGTATATTGAAAGTTTTCCTCACATAAATTGGCCAAAACATTTTCTATTCAAACTTCAAGCAGTGTGAGTTGAGGTTTTTGCCTTTCGAAGGTGGAATGGGTAGACTTCTGCCCAAAAGATGAAAACTTTTGGAACTGATATGAATTAAAATGGGCAGAAGGCAACAGCTAGAAAAACAGGACAGAAGATCTTATTTAAGATACAGGGACCATTACAAATATGTAAAATATGTACGTGTGTATATATATATTTACTCATGTACACACATACACATTGTTATGCATGCGAATACACGGGGTCCCTTTGCCCGTGACACAACCATCGTGACTCCATTTGGTTGCTGGTGGCTGGGCTGTGCGCTGAGGGGCGGGCACACTCCTCTGTCTGCCAGAGATGGACTCCTGCTGCTGTTTTGGTGGAGTCAGTAGTATGAAAGCCCTCAGGACCGGAATGGACCAAAGGAAAGGATCAAAAGGTCAGATGGAGATGCTGAGCACTACAGCCTTTCCCTTTTTACAGGCAAAGGAACTGGTGAGGCAACAGGAGACCAGTGACATGACTGGGAGTTAAACTCCCTTCTCCTCCAAGTCAGTTGTGGGTTAGATTAGCAGGGCTGTGAGCAAAATTAGGCATACGTGACAGCTGGTACGTTTCTTCAGGAGCTAAGATTTCCATAGAGGAGCTCTGAATTGCAACACCCATCACTGAGATACCACTCATATACCCCTACAGCATATTTACATCTTGCAGTCACAGACCACAAGAGAGGGTTGTGGTGGTGTGTTGCCTGAGCAGAACCCAGCGGGCATGCTGCAGGCTGACATGTTATCTTATTTCCCAGGTGATCTGAGCAGAAATACAAACTGGCGTGACCCAACCCTTTGCTTCCTATGGAATTCATAGGACCACCGTCACTGTGGTGCTAGACACTCCATGCATACATGATAGGAATGAAAGCACTGGTAGCATTGAGCTTCTGAGCAGGAGGAATAGAATCCTCATAATGTCTCTCTGAACCATCATATAGTATGCAAGCTAGCCCTTCCTAGCCTCGAGCCTAAGATAATGGCAATATAAAATGAAGATATTTCTGATTATTACAAATAGGCTATTCAAAGTCAGTGTGATGTATCATAGTTTAGCAACTTCCCATGAAAAGATAACTTTATTGTTTCTAGCCGCCTTTTACTGTAAATATACAAATATTTAGAATTATATGCATATATGTTGAGCTACTAAAAATCAATAATTGAAAGAACATTTCATAGACTGTTCAGAGTTGGGCCAAGGTTAGAGGATTCCCGATGAAATGTAAAGCAATAATGTGTAACCCTTTAGGAAATGTTAAGTGAAGCCAATTTTCATTTGAGTGAAAGCATTTTATTTATGATTAGCAATATATTTGGCAAAATGTTCCCTTTGCTAGTGAAACGAAAATAAGGTGGAAAAAACCCAGCCTCCCCAAGAAAAGAGCTTTACAGGCAAGTCCAGAGTGCTGTTATTATGAGCTGCTCCAAAAGCTAAACTCATAGATCACAACTTATTGAGGAAAGGGAACAGAAAATGAACCAGCCTGAGCAATGAAGGGGTTAATTATTAGACCTGAGTTAAAGGTGTCCTCACAAGTAGGCACTTCATCAAGCAATGGAGTCAGGAAACAAGGGAGAATAGATGAAGGTGCTAGGGATAATAATGATGGCAAGTAATGATTTCCCTAGAGATGATCTGATCTATGGCCACAAGCAAAGAAAAAAGGCTAGAAAGTACTATAACATTACCTTGGAGTACTTAACAGACTCAAAAGCAGTAACCTGGTGTCAAAAAAGGCCCATCACCCCGCTCATTTTAGGTAAAAGAGTTATGCCAAAGTACAAGAGGGGAATGCAAAATTCACATCTGAAATTAAACAGCTGAAAGGTATGATTTAACAATGCTCGAAACTCAATAAGCCAAAGATAAACAGCAAATTAGATGACTCAATGTCAGGAGGAAAAAACATCTTCCATCGATCCCATCGTCAAAAATTAATCTGCCTGAGAATGCCCTCTGCTCCAATCCCAGAACTGATGAAGAGTGGAGGAATAGAGTAAAACCTATGTACTAGTGCTTCACCTTCAGGCTAGACCCTGATTACAATCTCCTGTGAGACATTTCAGCATGAAGCGCCTCTCATGTTGGGACTGCAAAATTAAATTGCGATCAATACTTTACAAAAATAATTGGGGAAAAATGTTCAGAAGTCGGGAGCTGTGCTGTGTGGCCAACAAACATATGAAACTTGTGGGGGTTTTTTTTTTTGCTGGTGGTTTTTTTTTTTTTCCCCTTCCCTTCCTCCTCACCTTATCTTTCTGGGGGTTATTCTTCAGGATAGATCAGTTCAAAGGTGTCTCTTGATAATAGTGTTCTTAGAATAGTTTCACTCACCTTGTTAGGGAATTTCAGAAGCAGCAAAGCATTTACAGTGTACTAAGTGCATTATACTAATGCCATTTTTTTAACCTCTCCCTTGCCCTTTATTTCTTCATTTGTGTTTCAGTCTAAATTTGCATGCTTTTAATTACTTTATTAAATATTGACTCTATTTTTGTGGCAAGCCATTTCTTATTTTTAACTGATAGCGTTAAAAAGACTTAGATTCACACAGAAGCAGGGGTGCCTAAGAAAACACTGGATGCACCTTGTGTTTCAGTAAAATCTTTCTGGAGTTAACACTTTCATAAACCTAAATGTCAAGATCCAGAGTTAAATTTAGAGTAAAATATGTGTAAACAAACCCATCCAAGTCTTCAGCAGTTCCTACTACAGATTCTGCTACTTTTCCTGTTTTGAAGCATCCCTATCTTTGGCTGTAGTGATTCCTAAGATACACGCACACACAATCTGGAAGAAAGCAGTCATTTTTCATTTCCGACTCTCGCAATTAATAGAAATGGAGAGAAAGGATGAGCAGAATAAGATGCTGCTCAAATTATTGCAGGATTTTGTGCGTGTGCACAGTTGGCAACAGATATTCTAGAGCTTATTGGCAGGTTTAAAAGCGTATTTAGGATAAGCCAAGCAATTTAAGCGTTAAGATGTGGTATAGGATGCATCAAAAAAGGAAGCGCTCATAATATGTTTCAATAATGTTACTGTACAGCAAAGCACATCAAAGGGGAAGGGAAGGGAAGGGAAGGGAAAGGGAAAGGGAAAGGGAAAGGGAAAGGGAAAGGGAAAGGGAAAGGGAAAGGGAAAGGGAAAGGGGAAAGGGGAAGGGAAAGGGAAAGGGGAAGGGAAAGGGAAGGGGAAAGGGAAGGGCAAAGGGAAAGGGAAAGGGAAAGGGAAAGGGAAAGGGAAAGGGAAAGGGAAAGGGAAAGGGAAGGGGAAAGGGAAGGGCAAATGGAAAGGGAAAGGGAAAGGGAAAGGGAAAGGGAAAGAGAAGGAAGGAAAGGGAAAGGGAAAGGGAAAGGGAAAGGGAAAGGGAAAGGGAAAGGGAAAGGGAAAGGGAAAGGGAAAGGGAAAGGAATGGGAAAGAGGTCATCATGCCCCATTAATTCATGCTAGTGAAGGGAGCACAGCCTGGAATGGATGCTCAGGAAATATTTTGAAGTAGTCATCAGCCACTTGTTTGTTCTTGGCAGTGAGAACCGCTTCAGAAAACGAGAGTAAAACCCCTTTGTTTTTTTTTTAAATGCACAATGCAATGAAACAAAATAACTCAATGTAAATAATAGCTGTACATTATAATCACAAAACCTGCATTTTTCAAGTCATAAAACACAGTGTGAGGTGTGGTTACCTTAAGGAGGAGGGAAAGGGAGAATCAGTCCTGAGGGATTTTATGAATCATAGCCAGATGCCTATAATCCCCTAGAGGTGTGATTATCTCATGACAACCACTTTCATTGGAGTTGTCTTATTGCAACTACCAAAAAGAAAGGAAAAAAAAAAAAGCTTTCTTTTAAGGGAGAGGGCAAATTTCCTGCTGCGCAGGAGAGGAAGGAGAAAACAGAAAAAAATGGCAGATTTGAATGCTGAGCATCTTCTTCATCACAGTTTCTGCTGTCCTCACGTAAACATTTCCCTCTTTTTGATCTTTGACTGCAACAGTCAAAATTTTCCATAAATCTAGCTGGGTTTATTTGTTTCTAAGACAAAAATGTAAGTAAGTAAAAGTGTCACAATTACCCTGGGCCTGATTCTCAGCCAATTTCTTGTGTCAGAGTAACTGGCACTCACAGTTATCAATTCGTCTAGTTTCACCTAGGAGAGATCACGACTGAAATAAAGTTTGGTACTCAGTGTCTTGTGGACGGAGGTCAGCAATGAAATTGGGTGATTATTTCACCTAAAATATGAACCCAAAGAAATGTGTCCACTCACAAATTTTGTTAGAAGCTAAAAAGCTGTCAGAAGGCTTGCAAATCTTTTGAGAGTATCTGGACTTGATTTTTCTTGACTTTTTTGCTTTTGTCGAACTCTACAAGACACAGAAAGACCTCCATAGTATTGAGCTATCCAATGCTAAAAATATACCATGTTCAAGAAATGTTATTTACCCGGAATTTGGGTATGTGTCTATTTGGAAAGAACATAATTGATTATCCCCAGTGGATCTCAATGACTTATCTTCTCTTTGCCAATACAGAATGTACAAGATTTTATACGTTCAAATGCAGTTGCATATAGACATCAAACCAAATGTACTGCCTTTCTTCCGATCCCATTATAGGTCAAATTTGTTGAGTAGAACCAGATGTCCGGAGATTTTGCAGATTGGCTTCTCAGAAGAGTAACATCTGTGGGGAGAATCTGGGTGTTTTACACCTATGCACTAATCCTGCAACGAAATGACTAAATAGCATGCAGGACAAGAATTATTTATTCATTTATTTACCTACAGGGTTCATTTTAACAGGATCAGAAGCACACACAGACACAATGCACAACCCTCCAGAAGCAATTCTGCCTTAAGAATCCATTCCAGTCAAGCACAAAGCTTGTGATTGTAAAGCTTCCCGCTACCGAGAGAGGTCTCTTTCCACAGTTGCACATACAGACTTCTACACAAAGCCAAAGGTTTGCAGATGTCTGAGAATGAATCTTGTTCTGTACATTAAGAAAGAAAATTTTAGAAGTCTAAGGAGACAAGACCATTTGGCAACACCTGCCATAACATAATTATTTAATGGATATTTTATAGCGGTACATAGAGGCCCTAAATGATATCTGAGCTTCTCTGTGGTATGTGTTATACATACTAAGAGATGATCAGTGCCCCCAGGAAGTTTATGAATGAAATAAATAGGACAAAGATCAAGCCAAGAGGAGCATTATTATCTTCAGTTTATATATGGAGAACTGAAACACCAAGAAATAAAAATCTGGAAGTCCCACAGTGAGCCTGGGGCAAAGCGAAGTTCTCCTAAATCCTAATCCATTGAGAGCTCCTTCCTCTCAGCCATGTCCTTTGCAAAACAAGGAGCTGCTTGAATTCTACATGCAAAGCAAAGCTTGGGCAGTGAGTGACAGAAAGAAACAGCAATTTATAACTGACATACGTCCTTTTCAACCACAGTTCTCAAAGAGCATTACAGGGGCAGGTAAATCTCTCCTTTTCACAGAGTGGATTGCTCAGGCAGAGGAAGACATTTGTAGCTTCACAGGAGAGTTTGAAAGCATAATACAGTTGAAGGCTACTGGACCAAACTGGATAGTAGAGTCTCATAGCAATAAAATGGTTTAGCCATGGTGGCTACTGTAGTGCTCTCAGTTGTCAGAAGATGCAGCCCAGGACTAAGGAAAAGGGACCAGAGAAAGCCATTTTTTACACCTCCTGGACACTAGGTCTGTGTCTTTCCCCACTCCAGTACAAATTAACACACCTCAGAAAAGCTTCTCTAATTTACGGTGGCTTTGAACAGCTTGTGATCATCCAGAATAGTGGAGTACTCTGTCCCCTCCCTCTGTCCCAATCAAGGGAATAGTGTGGGGTCATTGTGCCAAACATATGCTACATCCTTCTTGTGAGGTGTATTCCACACGGGGTGATCAATCTCACCCCGTGGCTCCTTTCCAGCAGCTGAGCCAGCACAAAGAGAGCCACACCAGAGCCCAAAACTAAGTACATTGTCTTTCATCGTGGCCAACTTCTGTTTGAAGGGACATGACAAACTTCTAGATTTTCTGTCTGTTAATCAGGGGCCTGATCTCATCTGCCTTGATCAGTCTCTGTCTTTTAAGTTCACTATATTCTTGATATTGCTAGAGGCAAACAATAGTGGGCATTTTATTTACTACAGTAGGGACAAATAAGAAAAAATCCTACAACTTCGTGTTTAGAATACTGGGTATAACTGCATATGGGTCATCATTTTTTGAAGAAGTCACTGCTGTATGTATATATGTTCATATCAGGTACAGTTATCAGATTGGAGATGTCAACTCTTGGTTTATTTTCTTTTCCGTTTGTCTTCCTAGTAAAGAACTTTTATGTTCTGCATAAGGCAAGATCAGAAAAAAGGAGAATGAGAGAAACGTCAGGAATTAATAGCAGCATCACTCCATATTCTTTCCTCAAAAGTAGCTCTAAGTTACACATTAGCCATTAACTCCTTTGACCTGTTCCTCTTTGAAAGATAGGTTCCACTTTAGGTTTCAACCTAAGACTTCAGTATCTTCAGCACTGACATAATCTTAATTGTTTTCTATATTTCTAAAAAGACATAAATGAGAGTTAGAAAGTAGATTATAGAAAAAGTACATTTTCAAGGTAAGTCAAATGATCATAAAATCAGCTCTTGAAAACCCCCAGAAGTAAAATAGCACTTGGTAGCAGCAGTAGTAATGATCTGAAACATTTAAATTAAATACATGCACTCAAGACATCACAGTATCATGTGCTCAAAGTGTTGGGTTCAAATGCTAATTGGAGTATAAGATGAGAAATCCAAACACAAGTCAATTTTGATAAGAATGTGAATGCATTTATCAAAAAGATTTCAAAATGTTGATGTGAAGCCTCCTGGGATTGTTATGGATACACATAAGATATGAACACAAAAACATAATTCATCTGTTCAAATTCCAATTCCATTCTGTTTATTTCAAGATGCAACAAATTTCTGCTCCTTCCCACTCTTTTTTTCATTTTTTTCAATGATGAGCAGTATCTACTTTTTAACCGACCCACATAGACTTTCTAAGTCCTGCCTCAGTGAATTATGGTAAAGCAAAAATCAGGTAAACATATGAGAAATAGAAGATCCCTTCTCTGACGGAAAGATTATGGAAATAAAAGGTACCTGGACTGCAGTCATCACCAGCATTGCGATCACAAAGGAAGGTAAAGTTTGATCACTTCCCAAGTTCCTGCCTCCAGGAGAGGTGGCAGCTCCCAGCTCCGGCTGGGTTTGGGACTCAGCCCATTTGCCGTCTTCAGCTCAAACCACTGACCACTGCAGTGGTCATGCCATGCCAAAGCTTCAGTACCAGTGGCAGCATCCTGCGGTAGCATGGGGTCCAACAAAGAGCTCGTGCTGACTTTTGTGCTGCCAGTATTGAGACTGCTACTGTACCTAAGTTGGCAGTGACTCCCAAGTAGTCATATCCAAACAAAATCCTTCACGAGACGAAGCTTTCTTCCAGGCCCTATGGCAACTCTTCTGAAAAGAGCTGCTTAAAAATGGATTTATCATCCTCTACAGTATTTTGCTACTCCATGATATATTTTTCTCACAGAATGGGACAAAGTATCAAAATGGCTCCACTTTTCACAGAACAAAGGACATCCCAGTTTATTTAAGTGCACCATGAAGCTCTCCTTTAGCTGCAGAGATCACCATACAGTATATGGTGGTTGTGCAAAGGCAGAGAACTTTTACCTCAGTTGAAATGAAAAGTTTAACTCAAGTTTTCCTAGTGAAAAATTCAATTGAAAGAATATGCTTTCCTGTAGTAAAAAGAAATGTGATTAATATTTTCAAGAAAAATCTGTTCTTCAATGAAAAAATGTTTTGAAATTTTTCAACCATTCCTACTGGTATGTGAACACTGCTTGGTACCTTTGTTTTCTTTTGAACAATAAAACCGCAAAAGTTGACCCCAGACCTTAAAGCCACAATAGCCCCCAACTCATTTAAAGGATATCAGATGCAGACACTAAGCAATCCAGAACTACCTCTCCATTGAGTAAACGAGGAGAGGGTATATAAGACACATAGATATGGATCAATGCCTTCATGTGAATATTCATACTCATTCAGTGACTACCATCCATCATCTCCAGTGAATGAGGAAGAGCTTCCATGCAAAAAGGGATGTGATCAAGCCCATAGAGACCATATCTTTGTGATATCCATCTGTTAGAGAAATTATGACACTGTGAATTTTCACAGAGTCCAAATACAGAGCACTCGATCTTGTAGCTTTAAAGTTCTTTCTTGCAGGGTTGGTTTGCTTTTTTTTTTTTTTCATCAGTGAATACGTATACATAGTTTTCACAGGGAATACAGGATATAAGGGACAGTAAGTATGCTTCAGCATATGGCGAAACCATATGGTTGACTGCTTTTCTGCCTATAACATTTTATTTATTTATTTTAAATTATGTGATTCACATTATTAGTTGAGACCTTTTTAATTTACACAGCTATAAATATGATAGATTAATTACACTTAATTTTTAAAATATTATTTATTATTATTTGGGGTTAAGGAGTGTGCCCAGAACAGGGGAAAAAAGGGCTGAATTTCTTACTGATGTAAATGAACAAAGCAATATCAGTACTTTAGATCAACGAACTACAATTTCTATCACGCAGAAATCTTTGATTTGGCATGCAGATTCTGAATCTGGATTCCTCATAGTATATTCTGTATGATTCTGTAGGAGTTAAAAAATGGAAGGAAATGAACATAGAGGTGTGGGAAATCTTGGATTCTTGGTTCCTTGTCCAGTAAGTCACCAAAGAATGAAGAAGCCCAGGAACCTTATCCATACGCTGCTGAGGAGCCTGGAGAGGGAGGTGGGAGAAAAAGGTAAAATAGTAATTCCAGCGGGACGAGCATGTTTCTATTCAATTGCCATATTTTGATCCACAACGTTCCTATCATAAACTGTGAGAACCGTGATGCAGCAGAAATTTTCCCCTAATTTTCAAGCTATTTCCAATTCAATTAAAAATACGCTCCAAAACAAGGAATAGTCACATGGCAAAGAACTACAAAAAATACTATGCTAAGTGTCATTATTTACTGTCCCATGACAAACAAGCTGGTTAGATCACAGTCCAGTTGCTAACACACTGGTGTCAGCCACCTCAAACTACTCTTTCTGTCTCGATTCTGTTTTTTCATTGTTTCTCTCCTGAAGGGCCCAGGACTTGATCGAACAGGGAAATCTCCCACGCTTTTTGATCAGAGAATTTCTGGCTGTCATTGCCTTTTCTGTAGGAGAGAGGTGACAGTTCCCATTTGGATTGCTACCTAAGGAGATCAGATGCCTGGTCTGAAATCCTTACTTCAGCACAGACTTCTAATGTGAGCTTAAATATGTCACTTTGCCTTTTTGCACCTCAGTTCCTTAACAGTAGCAAAAGAATCAGAGCACTTCCCCACCCCTGAGGGCTAGACTGTAGGGTGCTCCAAGGCCACGGGGACATGTAAGTAGCTCAGCCAGGTGTAAGACTTTGATCTCCAGAGTTATCAATCCAGCGTTTCAAAAGCACTTAATTCACAATGAGAGATTTAATATTTTCAAGAAACGGCTCACTTTTTTTTTTTTTAATAGAAGTTTTGTCATTAATTCTTTAAACAGCTTACATAATCCCACATACAAGTTTCAGGATTTGATCTTATTATCTGTCTTTTACTGTAAACTCTGTGTTTTGGTCCAACATGAAGTTTGACCAAGAGGCATTACATCTATGCTGGCAGCAAGTCTGTGGATGTTGATATGCCAGGCAGGAGGTAGGTGATTTTTCTGGAGACATCGCACGCTTTCTCTAAGGGAAAATATGAAATAAAAAAGTATAGAATGACCTTGCACTAATAAGCCTCTGCCTGGAGACAATGATTAAACCTGGTAGTGCAAGGGTTGGTTTATGAGTAATATCAGCTACGGCGCTAATGAAAGTATCCCATTAAAAAAATGTATAACTTAGGGACTTGCCTGCACTGAGAAATTTGGTCACTGCTGTTGCTGCATTAACGTGGTCTGAAGTACAAACAAGAAGGTACGTCCAGGTATTGCAGCTCACTCCTATTTCTAACAAACCTAGCCGGAGGTCCCACATACTTTACCGGGATTGAAATCTGGATGTGAAATCTGCACTTCGAACCTACTTCTAATTCAAGAACTTTATTGTCCAAAGGTTTCTCATCACCAGTGTAGCTGCAATACTACTACCAAGTACTGCAACTCGTGTACTTGGACTTGAACTGGTTTGTCCTGCACAAATGCACTCATTCAAAATTTTATTCTTATACTCAGGAATATCATAGGAAAGGATCCATTTGAAAACGTGTGCACCAGCCTGGGTCAGAAATTAAGTTGTTTCTTTGTTTTCTTCATTAAGGTTGTTCTGAAAGCAAAATAATTTTCCCCATTTCATTGGAAAATTTCCGTAGAAAAATAGTCTTGGCTACTTTTGGTAATGATTAACACATACGCACAGATCTGTTGTGCAGGCACAGCAGGTGCGATGGGTCCGGGCCATGGCAGGGTTTATTGCGCAATGTGCAAATCAGCGGCTGTGCACCCGTACAGTAGCTCTGACACATCCCCTACCAAAGCGACTACCTCTAAATTGGGAAATTCTGCCAGCTTGTGGGCAAGCGGCAAGACAACAGTACAGTCAGTCGGGCTGCAGGGAAGCAACTTGAATGGCAACGTACTCGTTCGTGAGAATAAGCACTCAAGACCCGTAAAGTACAGTTCCCTGGAGGTTCAGCGGCACCATTTTGAATTGTAGCATTTTAGTTGCCCGCTTAAGTCTTTCAGTGCATGATTGAAAAAAGCCTGAGAAAAATATAAATCTGCTTTCATGTGTCCAGAAAATTAGGAGCATTCTAGCTGGGAAACTACTTATTTTTCTGATTTTAATTTTTTTTAGAATCTTTTCTTTTTTTTTTAATCAGAAAAATTTTGGTGGGAAGTTCCAAGCAGCTGCAACAGACAGCTGCCGTATCTAGAACAGAGCTTGACCAGCACTTCTAAAATTGCTATACAACAAATTAAAAAGGAAAAAAATAAAACCAATAAAAGTAGCAGTGGTCTGTGACATAATTTAGGACCTGTTTCTTCTCCATTGTGAATGTTTAAAAGGATTGCTATAACCACCAAAACCCTTTTTATTTTCCAAGCTATATTAACAATTGAACACCAATGAAGGAAGGTTACTGAGTGGTTAACGCTCACCCCTTGAAGATTTAACCATAAGCATGTTGAAACTATGTTTGGAGGAGGCGGGTAAGAAAACAAACACATCAGTTGCAGGAAAAAAAGGTGCATTAAGCTATTTTTTAAGAAATTTGATTTTCTATACAGTAGAGTTCAGATATTAATTCCTTTAATCAGGGAGAAATTGATGTTATCTATCCTTTGCTACAAATATTAAAGGCATTTTTAAAGTGACCTGAGACTCAGCAGTGTGGAAAGACGTCTATTTGGAAAAGTAAATGAAAAGCAAAGAAGAGTTTTCTGTATAATTCTGACTCTTACCAATGACTTGGACATATCTTTTCAAACAGTGAAATGAAAGAATCTGCAGTTTCTGAGATTTTCTACATTCAGTTGCAGTACCTGAAAAAATTGCTAAAGTAGAAGAGTATCTAAAAGGAAAGAAGATCAAATTTATTTTCTGACACAAGGACTCATTTTGCTACTGGCCGTAAAAGTTAAAGCAAAGCTTCAACAAAATATCAGAAGGAGACACAAACAGCTGCTATATTTCAGGTCAGTCTTACAAACTAAAATCAGCTATTTTCCTACAACCATGTAAAATAAACTCCAGAACGTGGATTTTCTGTGTTCAGATTTGATTTGCAGACACTTCCTCATACTCCTCTACTTGCACAGGGAATAAACTTTAACTCCCCTTTTTAAATTTAGTCCTCCACATGGTATGACTTCATGCTTCTATTTCGACAAATCAGGAGAGAAATTATCAGATTAACGCATAAATTAGCACCCCTTTCATATACCCCATGGTCACTATGAAATGTATCTTTCTACCATGAAATACTTATTTGTTTACCAGCCACTGTGAACACACCAGGTCACCCTCTCGGGGTCACGGAACTAACAGGATCTGTAGCTTGGAGGAGAGGCAGATTATTGGGGTTTGTGTCACAGTTTCTCCTTTACCTTCTACTTAGCCCCATTGGGGATCGGCAAAGATTTTATCAGTGGGACCAAAGTGGGTAAGGGCAAGGCAAAACACTCTGGAGGCTCAACACACTGAAGCTGAGCGTCCAGATTTCCAAACAGAAATCAAACACTACTGAGTTCAAACAGTTTCAGCTGCTGCTGGCTCCTGGTGGGATGCTCCAGGGGCACCTGCATCTCTCCACGGAACCTTAGGGCTTTCACACACAGCCTCAACATCTATGAGAAATGAAGTTTCACCGCCCAACATGGGCTGCCTGGTCAGAAATCCCATCCGGATAACCTGGAAAAACAGGAAGGAGATGCCTTTGCCCACATCACGCTGGCTGCCAGGCGAGGGACGGCATGGTGCAGGCAGACAAGGAAGGGAGCAGCGGTGACACAGCTCTGGGTACGGCACTGCAGGGACGCAGAGCCGCAGCAGTTGTTCACTATATCTCTGTCATCCTTATGACCTGCTGCAGGGAGTGGTCCCATTCCTCTCGCCAGACAGCACAGCGTGGCCCACACACTCTTCACGGCTAGTGCTATTTCCAGTGCTCTGCCCACAGGTATGTCTGAAGGGATCTCTGGTTAAATACTTACCACAAAGGTCTTTGCACCTACTCACTTTCAGGTCTGTCTAGCAGAGTAGTTGTGCCATGCTCAACAGCTCTCCATGCGTTGTTTGCCACATGGTCGTGCCCTTCATATTCCCACCATGGACCTTTATCTTGGCTGCTTTCATTTATTTTTCTTTCTAGCAGCACACAAGACTGTGCTGCAACTTCTCAGCATGCAGAACACCATCCCTACAGATGTCCAGGGAAATTTCTGCAGCTCTAAATACTCTCTTCCCCTGTCTACACACAGTCACAAGGGCCCAACTCTTTTGTCTCCATGTGGCCCCCCTTTTGGCCTGGGACCTTTAAGAAATAATACTTCCATATAAAATGACAATGACAATGAGAGAGCTCTTTTGTATGTCCTTGTTCTTGAACAGCACAGTCCTAAGAGTTACTGCCCTGAAGTAAAGACCCCTCGTGATATAAGGATGTGAGATGGTGTCAGAGGAGTCGGGACACTACTGAAAGACTAGGCTGGGTAAAGGGAGTAAGACTTCGTGCCATCACATCCATACTGTGTATTGGCTCAGTCCCTAAATTAATGTAACTGACAATCCATTCCTAGATTTTCTCTGGAGGGAGATCTACTTGATCCGGAAGGGACTGCAGGAGCAATTTAATATGTACGTGATGTGGACAATCAGGGGAACATATTTAGAGTGAAATTGTGTTACTTAAACTGGCAGCATAAACATACTCTTCTGCTGTGATCAAGACCTGAATAGTAGTCAGCTAATAATCTAATACCCTGGTAGCATGCTACTGGAAAAAGGAATTACATGTCTTCTCCTTCCTAATCTTTTGACTGCATCTGCACATGGCTGTTCTACTTGAAAGGAGTGGGACTTGTTTCAGGAACTCAGTGAGAGCCAAGGTACAACTAAATCATGCCCACAGCAACTAGAACTGGGAAAGTATATATACATCGTGCAGAAGTCTCACTGATGGCATGTGCTCTGCTTCAATGGACCTGCACTCCACTGCAAAAGTTAACTGGAAAACCCAAACAGATAACTGTTGATATGGCAATTGATAACAAAAACACCAGTTAGCAATTTGCAACATGGGATTGAGACCCTGGAAATCTGTGTACTAACAAAACACGCCTAATCCCAGCCAGTTATCAGTCTTTGTACAAGAATCTACAGCTCCATCAGATAATTTTTAGGGATACAGAAATGATCGATATTTGAAAAGCACTGACTAAATATGATCTGAGAAACCAAACATTTTGAAACACTTCTCTCTGCACCACAATTAAACACAACAAATTTTAAAACTTTAAAACATACCTCTCCACAGATAGAAACTTTGGAGGTGGTGGTGTAAACAGCAGAATTCCACCTCGTTGTCAGGAGACAAAATTACAGCCTTACAGGTTCTGGCATCCTTCAGGATGCTTCAGGTTTTCCATTTATTTTGAGGGCTTGTCTTTGTTGTGTTTTGCATACATGAACATCTCTAAGAGGATGCACATGCGGTAGGTACGTGTACATGTTGGAAGGTGGTGGTAGTTATATTGTTTCAGGAATTCTTTCTCATGTCTTCTGTGGGCTTCTTGCTTTGGTTTATAATTTATTGTCTGTATTTAGCTAACAGGCCTAGAAGCCTCCGAATCTTCAATGTTACAAATATAAAATTATGGTGCATTTTTAATGCTTTTCCATTTTGATAGTTCAGTATATCAGAGACGCTGATGAAGAATGATTCATTACCAAGACCAGCAAACTCCAGCCTTGCACAAGGAGCCTCCAGCACTTTATTGAGATTCCCACTTGGGCAGAAAAGTCCCTGAAACCTTGACTAAGAAGTATAATTCCATGTAATGAAATCAATTCTGTTAACAACCACAGCAATTATTTTTGTGTTTGAAAACACGAAACACTGTAGCCTCACTGCTAGCTGAACTGCAGCCACTTCTGCAGCAGGAACTTCTTTTTTTTTTTTTTTTTTTTTTCAAAAGAAGGAAAAATGCAAAAGGGAATGCAGAACTAGGATCACTTCTTATTTTGTTGCACCCAAAATGAAAATGCTTAGTGCAGGCAGAAGTGACAGCCCCCGTTCTCCAACCCCAAATTTCTGTCTTAATGGTACACAACAGGTTAAAACAGTATGAAGAAAATACTATATTATTCAATGTTGTAATAAATTTCTGCAGGCAATATTCAGTAGCTCAGTTCAACCACTGGCCCCACTGGAGGGTTTTAGCGCTCTGAAGATTAAGATTAAATTCAGAAAGAGCAAAGCCAAATTTTCTAGTTTTTTCAAGGGGCAGGAGGAGGATTATATATCCCTCTTATATGTACAAAATAAGTTTCCATTATTCAAGAGTTGTTCCATAGATCAGTCACAAAGACAAGTGTGCTTTTTCTGCAGTAAGCACGAACACTACCTTCATGACACAATGAGGTTTTGATAAACAGAAGCCTTTTAAGTAACATTATAGAAGTAACCATTTTTCCTTCATAGCCCCTTTCAAAGGGGCACTGGCATTTTCAAAATGGCACACATGAATTACATACCAATCTAATGATCACACAGCACATTGGAAATTTACTCCTAAATGGCTTCAATTGTAAAAAGGTAGTCAATTTACATGTCAGAGTAAGGAGGTCTGAATAGAAGGAAAGCCTGAATATCCTCACTTACACCAGTTTAATTCCACAGACCTCACTGAGATTATTCCTGATTTGTGCCACTGGAAATGAAAAGAGAATCAGATATGAAGCACTGTCATGAATGATGATGTATTGGTGATCAAAGTAGAGTAGCCTTCCATCAAAGAATAGTGTGCATTACTAAGCTCATTTTGTTGTACTAAATGACTTAATTCTCAGAAGAGGAATAGTCCCAAGCCAGAGAGCTAAAATCAGTTCAAAAGTACACAAAAAAATGAACATATACAGAAGAAAAATGAAAAAAAACAGAGAATAAAGAGTTGGTATTTTTCTCTCTCCATCTAAAGATCTCAAGACAATTTACCATCTTGAATTATGTCAGCCTCATCACATTCCGTTAAGGAAAGCATTATATCAATTCGGAGATAATGAGGAGGCAAGATGTAAAGATTAAGGACATCATTTTCAGAATCACATCAATTATTTGGGAGCTTCAGTTCCTAAAACATATTGAAAGAACCAGAACTTCAGAAGAGCATTACATTAAAAAATTTCCCAGCAAATTAATGGGAAGAATGAACGTCCACGGTTTCTGAAAAATCTTGCTAACAATTCCCCTAACCGGGCACCATCAACGTCAGTGGATACTTCTGGAAGCATTCATCAGTTCCAAACAAGCTGCATTAGAACCAGGATAAGGGCCTGGATTCCATCTTGCATCTTAATCACAAGACCTTTAATCATTCTTGTTCTAGCTCAGGGATTTAAATAGGGGCGTTTTATGATTTGATGGACAGTTATCACATGGGCACAAACCTCCTCAGCAAGGATGGTTTGATCAGTAAATGACAAACCAACTACGCATTTTTCCAGTTAGGTATTGTCTCTTTTCATATTATGGATAAGTCCATGCAAAGCTCTTGATATTGGCATGTACTAGTCACTCACCGTAACAAGCAAAACTCCCTACTGTGCAGAAATAGGTGGCTGGACAAAGCCTCTATTCAGGCAGTGCCAGTAACAACTGTGGAACTTGTTTGCTTCACTCCTCGCTCATTTACCTGTAAACGCCGCTGCCTCCAACATCCCACAGCTCTCAAGCAGACTCCAGAAGTATGTGACGCTACAGGGTTAATGGACTCAGTTGCCAAGATTTAACAGCCAAATAGAGATGGGTGTCAGATCTCTATATATAATCTCCCGTACATCCGGAGCTGGGAAATGGAATCTGTGCAAATGAGAGAGAGATAAAACTTAACCAAGTATGCCCTTAATGTTAAGAGCCTCAATCAAGACAATAATACCTCCATTTCGTAACTACAGGTTTTGCTTTACTTTAGCACCTGTTTATTAAACTCCTTGCTTCTCGTATTCTGAAATGGAAATAAGCCAATTTTTGAAAGTGGTGGCAAAAGGTTTTTCATCACTGAGGAGCTCTAGGCACGGATGAAGAGAAGTACGCCGATTACACAGCTCACATTTTCACTTTGTGTTTTTACGTGCTAATTCTTGAATGGTGTAGGTGCTTTGGAGACGTTTGATACCAGTACCTCCAAATATTAGTCCCTGAAACACTGCCACCTCTCTCAGTTTGAATTATCAAGACATAAAAAAAAAATAATAAAAAAATCTATACCTGATAGAGAAATAGAAAAATCCTAATCTTTGAGTCTTTCAAAATTACACTGGACAACACAGTAGAAAAGATTATGGTGAACAGGAATAATTCTGCGCTGGCAGGGAGATGGACTAGGTAAATAAATCAGTCTTTTCTGTATCTAATTTCTATGACGGCAAGGCATGAACATTCTGACCAAGCAATTTACATTGATTTACAAGTATAATTTATAAATCTGTGGGTTCATACATCAGGATTTCGGATCAGCTTATATAATGTGTATAAATACATTTTCCCTTTATTTGTTAATGTATTGCAAATGAGGATATAAATCTGACATGAACACAAGTTTACCTAATTGTATTCATTTAAAATGACAATCACTCCTGTATGAATGGGTAGCAGAGGACTACAGCACGGGCTTTGCTCTGTTCTTTAGCCCAGGGTTAAGCTTGCAAACTAAATTTGAATCACTTACTTGTCCTCTGAGATATTTCCTCTTGACTGCTTTCTTACCCTAAGAAATACGTGCATTCTGAGGGCCAGATCCTCAGCTACGATGCAACTAGAGCATCCTTCAGATTAGTTCATCATCTTCAATAAAGTTATGCTAGTTCTCAAGAACGGAGGATTTGAGGTGAAATCTTTGTTCCAACTAAATCAACATGAGTTTTCCTATTGAATTCAAGGATCCAAGGATTTCATCCTTGGCCTTTCTATGTATACGCATTTTTTTAAGACTGAAGTGATATACAACAGCTCTGTATAACATGCATGTAGCAGATCCTTTTATGGAAAGAGTAGAAAGCTCTTCAGACAGTGCACATCCTGTTTCCTTGCGAACAGTTTCTGAATGTTTATAAAACAAAATATAGCATGAGTTATGTCAAAGATTCATATAAATTTTCACCATTTATAAATATTTTGGACATATTTTGGACATAAATTAACATTTAAAATTTCTTTAAGCCTATCAAGTCAGCCATAACCTGGTTTTATACCAGCTAGCACATAGAAAACTTTTTTATTTTAAGAGTCCTTCTTGTCTGTGATCGTATTTTTGAACGAAGGGTTTCACATAAAACTAAAATGACAGTGGACATTTAACAGGAGAGGACTGAAGCAATAAATGTCCAAAGAGCAGCTGGATCCTGTTTCAGCCTGCATGAGCTGTACCAAATAACTGACAGTCTTACTGCCTTTCCATTTTACACAAAACTACAGTAAAAAAGTGGTATCTTCTGGAAGCTATTCCATGTGGAATGTAACTCATATTCTGTGCAGAGCAATACTTTATATGAGCAGCAGATAGTGGATCCATGGGTGTATATTTTGAGAGAAATGTAGTTGTGGAAATTAAAGACAGAAAAATTACACGTAGGACCCAGTTCCACTTAAATCCATAACAGTTTTTCTACCTACTTTCATGGGAGTTGGAACAGGCCCCCTGGAGAGAAATCCTGGTTCCTTTTAACTTCTTTTAGCAAAAAATCTCCAGGGCTGTACTCACAGAGTATAAGCGTGACACAGTCACGGAGACTGCTAAAAAGAAAGAGTGATGTCTACTTAATTGTTTATCAGGCAGTATTAGCTGGAAGTTGGTTTTTTTAATGTACAAAATGTCTTGTTTAATACCTTGTATTTTTCATCAATTTTATGTCGATGTTCGAATCGCCATGTGCTTGTCTCCCCTCCTCTTCTCCTGCTCATATTTCTAAGGGTGTAACGCAGTAAGCGTAAGGACTGGATCCCATATGACCAGACACATGGAAGTCTTGCCTGAGATCAGTGGGTGTTTAAGACCTATAAACATTTACACATGCTGGCACCTCCGTAGGTTTAAACAACCTCCCTCTCTCCCTAAATTCAACACCTGGCAGAATCAAAGCAAGCTGGAGAGAAGCGGGCCCCACGGTTTTTCACCTTTGTGCTTCTGCTTATATCTTATTACTTCTGCTAATTTTGCCGCAAAGCATAAAGTAAACTCTGCATTCCAACGCAATATAAATGACATAATTTAATGCGACTAAGAGATATACAGATGGCATTGCGTTTCCTCCGCAGTGTGGAGAGGTCAGGCAGCAATTGGCTATAACACAAACTAAGCTAGTACAGAGCCACAAGCTGCCAGATCTTGGTCCCGCTTACTAACAGCCTGCACTATGGGAAATAATTGAGCACGCAGCAACTTCCTCAACGGTGCTTAAGCAAGGGGCAATGTTGGAAAATGCCAGTGCCCCAACTTCACAAGTCTTTGCGTAAATAGGAAATATTTTAAAAGATTTTCATGATAAAAAGCGCAGGAGGAACAATCCTTTTGCTAAGGGTGCCTCGTTCGACGGCTTATCTATTACAGCAGCTTAGCCTTGCCTCCTTCAGGAAAACTGCAAAAATAAATCTCGAAATCAAAAATAAGCCACTTCCGTTGTTCACTTTGATACACAAAAAAAGGTAACAATAATTTATTATTATGGTTTCTCTAGTTTTTGGCTACTTTTAAGTGTCTAAATATAACCAGTAACACTCTTACAAAATGATCTAGTTTCTAGCATATGATTCCTCCTTTAAATCTGATTCTAAGTGGATTTAATAAGTTTTCAATGCAAAAAGTCTATACAAATTGGGCTATGACTCCATCTACAAAGGAGCCTGACTAATTTGTTTCGCTTCAGAAATGTAAAAACAGGCTTTAAAGCTGCCCCATCCACGCAGATAAGGGACCTTCTACCTTGTGGACAAGCTGCCGAGGAAGGCAAGCCCAAGTAGAGGGAAGGCAGAGGGTCTGACAATACAGATGACCAAACTGTATTGCTCTCCCAAGATCCTTAGCACCATAATGTGCTAGGATATCCTTGGGAGACGTTACAAAACACAATAAACAAAGAATTCCCTAAATTTAATCAGCAGAGCAAGCCTCCTCATTTCCAGGGAAGGTGCAAAGACTTTTTTGTCCCTACACATATGGGCAGCTAGATTATTAGATATTTGTAAAAGAGCCGTTCAAATCTAAAACAACTAGGTTACCTGTTTTCTACTGATTAATCATTAATAATCACTTGCTGGTATAAAAGCATGTAAAGAGTGAAACCATCCTCTACAGACACTGAGCTCCAAGTATCCCTCTGAAGTTGTGCTGGAAAAGACATCCGGGTTTGCGGCTGTGGATGAGTCTCAATCCACATGAGATTAATTTCTGGATCCAATTTAGAAATAAATTGTCTCTCTAACGTGCCTATACTTCAACAGAAGACTTCCAAAGAGTACACGCCCAATTATAGCAGCTCAGCTGAGATATGGTAACTCACACCACCACTGTAATGTCACCACATACAGTTGTGTTCTCCATTACTATTCAGCCACCTCAACCCTATGGAGGCGTGGAGTGACAATCTGAGCACTGTTGCCAACACTTGAATTTTTTGCACAAACCTTGGAAGACTTAATATGTTTCTTAAATATCCAGATCCCCAAATCAAAAGGTTACTAGAGAATATAAACCTTTATTAAAAAAAACCATGGTATTTCTAGACCTGGTTGCCTCAGAGAAAAGCTTAAAATTTTGCATAAAACAGAAGACAGTAAAAAGCATCATTGTAAAGGCAATCTAATGATTTCCTGAGGACTGATTCATGCTTTTTGAACCTCTAGAGCTGTCAAAATTAAAACTGCCTATAGGAAGATTTCACAACACTAAATGACTGTGCAATAAAATGGTAGATGAAATTAAAATTTGATAAACACAAAATAATGCACAAAGTAAAAATAGTGGTAACTATGTATAAGACAATGACAAGTTCTAAACTAGCTATTACCTTTACAGAAGGAGATCTTGAAGTTTCAGTGTCTGCTCAGCAAAGTCAGTTTAGTCATCACTGCTTGTCAAAAACACAAACGGAACAACAGGAACAACTGAGAAAGGAAGACAGATTAAAATGCTAAACATCATAATCTAGACCCCGTGCGACCACATCTTGATTACTACTTGCAATGCTATTTCCTTCCATGTCACACAGTAGGATCAGATAAGACACAAGGGAGGACACACATTATTCCTATTCCTGGAGTTACAAAACAGATAATTTGCAAGATTAAGTGACGATGAATAAATATTGGGTGAAATTAAAACATTTTCTGAAAAAGTTAGATGGATTCACAGTCACATTTGCAACTTCCTACGTGCAATTTTGTAAACATTGACAAACACGGTAACTACAACGTTTTTTAGATAAACACTGTCAAATACTTTCCTAATACTTACCCAAAACACAGTCTAGAGTTATGCACAATTTACTCATTCCAGGAGTACTTTTCATGCTACGTTTAAAAAAGAGAAGCCCTTCTGCATGATTTTCCTGACCCATGGTAGCTTAGATAGATAGTTCCAACTTTGAGTAACAGTTGGAAATAAAATTATATTTTCCAAGTCATTCAGGCAAGATGTGTGGGCAGTGTTACACTCCTGAAGAGTGGGTGGCAGATGAAATTCACGAGCGGAACATATGCTGCTTTCTCTAAAAGCAATGCGTACTGCCTGCTTCAGCGTGCCAGACCAAAGTCCTTTTGGCACCTGGGCTACCAAACTTCACCAAGGCGCTCACAAATGCCCTTCAAAGACACAGCTGTAACAAAGCAGCACCAACAGTTACACATCTATTACGAACCTAAGAGGGACAGATTTTATCCTTGCCTTTCCCTAATCCTATTCACTGCCCACACTGTCAGTCAGTACAAACCAAGTAGCAAATTCGGCTTTTAGTTCTCTATTTTTCCCCCTCGATCTTGTTGGTCATTAAATACAAGACATCAAGCCTCTGCCCTTTCCAAGGCTTCGTTTTGCTCCTGTGATCCCCTGCCGCAGCAGTTCCATCTTAAACCAGAAGCTGCTCAAGCTAAATGCCAGTCTTCAGTGTTTCAAATTTAGAATCTTTTTGAGGTGCTTGCTCTCAGAGTGCATTAGCTGGCTGCACTGCTTGATTAGCAATGCTCTTTCTGAGTGGTATATTTACTCCCAGGAGCACTTTATCATTTATCATACTTATGTTCATTTCACTCTTATCCCAATCGTGTCAGCTTTCATGTAAAATGTTAAAAAAAAAAAAAAAAAAGGAAAAAGAAAACAAGATTAATACCTATTTAGTACACCTTTAACACCACCTCTAATGCATGTACACACATACTTCAGAGACAAACATGTTCTGTAGCTTCTCTATGTTGGGCTTTTTAATTTTTTTCATTGGAGTTATCTGAATGTAAATACTAGGCAGAGCTGTGAGAAAATATAAAGCAATACAGAAATCCGTGTGTCACTAGAGAGCCAAGAGGAACAATGGAAATTCAGGCCAACCATCTGGTCGAACACAATGCTCCATTTCAAAAGGTATCTCTTCGAGTATCCTGCTACTGAAGTATAACGTGATTTTGGGTCACAGTCATTCTGACATCCCTGTTGCAGAGATTGCCTGCATACAGTCGGTTCAGATCTCTGGCATGTAATCTAACTCAGACAGACATTTTCTTTTAATCTTTTGTCTTACAGGAACAATTGACACCATCTGTTTTCATAAGAAAGTGCTTTAGCAGGCCTTCCATAGGTGGTATGGTCCTCAAGGGTGCAGCTGGGAGCGAGAGGAACCAAATTTGTTCTATGTTACAAGACACAGGAATCGCAAAGCTACTTAAGCATCACAGAAGACAACCGAAGAGAGGTACCTCTCCATACAAATGAGTATTTTAGAGGGTAGGCTGGAAAAAAGTAATAATATTAATTTCTCAGAAATTCCCCTAACAAAAAGAAAAGAATACTTTTATTATCTAGAGGAAGATTCTGTTTCACTCTCCTGAGTGCCTAAGAAAAACTTTTGATTTTAATTTAGAAACTTCTCATCAAGTAAGTTCTCAAGCTTACTTATTATTTCAAACATGAGATTTCCAGGGTCTTGGTTTTCTTGTGCTCTGGGCTGGAACGTTGTTTGAGTACTACAATATTGAATACTCCTTCGTTTACAGCTACCTAATTGTGTAAGGCACCAACTTATATTTCAGATTCCTGTCTTACTATAACTAGCTTCATCACAAACTGTGTATCTTACTATCTAAAATAATTCTGTGAAAAAGTATTTTTTTATATATAAGAAAAACAGAACAAGCCCTCAGCAAATGGAAAGGAGATGGCTAAAAAATAGCTATTTTAGGGCTGTTTTTTTTTAAAGTTCTGTGAAATGTAAAGGGTAAACTAACCAAAGTAGACTGAGAAGAAACTGTCATAGAAGGGCCGCCCTGTGCTCCCCCTGTGCTTAGGGGAGTTAAGAGAGCCCACAAAACAGCGGTTCTGTGGTTGTAATAATCACTACAACGTTCCGGCTACCATTGCCAAAGCAGTGCTTCAGACTGAACTTGGCTAAAGCTTTTACCCTTTCCTGGTTAATTCTATCTGTTTCAAAAGTTGTCAAGGAACATCATCAGAAAAGAGATTTTTAAAAAGCAGTTACGACAAGAGTCACAAAGTTTCCTCTTCAAACGACTGGTGTTATACAAAGGACAGCAAATAGCATATTAGGGGCACTTCATGGGCCCCCAAAATTATGTTCCATATCATCAAAAAGCAGAGATCATCACAAATCCATGCAAAATCCATCACAGTGTGTACACCAGTTATACCCGTTCAAGTCAGTGGAAAATCATAAGGTATGATCTGCGCTATGGAAGAAACTGTATTTTCATTCTACTTCTTCATCCTCTTCCTCTTTCTTTTAGACATTGTCACCACCTCTCCAATCAGCTGCTCTCCAAAGTTGGCTCATTTATTTTCCATCCTCCTAATCTTTCTTCCAGTCTTGAGGTCTACCTTACAGTATGTTATAGTGACTGAAAGATAGGAGGACAGGACATAAAGACCCCCACTAAGGCTAGCAATTGCACCTTCAGAAGACATAGCCCCTGTGGTTTCTTAAACTCGGAGGTTTAGGTCAAGGCACACATACAGGGGAGCTTGAGTGGCTGATGAGTGAACTAGGTGGTGCAACACTGGGGGATAAATTCACAGGTGGGAACTCATCCTCATGGCACCTTCCAAATGCTTTTGCTGGGTTCTCCAGCCCGCTAATGAACAGAAAGCACCAAAATGGGGATCTTGAGCCATCCAGAGAAGTCACTCAGAAATAAAAACGCCTACGACAATTTACACCAGATGAAAGATTTTGGGTTTTTTAGAATAGACTCAGACTTTCAAGTTCAGATTTTGATATATACATTAATGATCTAATATCTCATAAATTATTAACAATACATCTAATAAATGATTAAGTGTTTTTATGTAAGGTTATTCACAGTTATTTTTATACATGCACAAGATTGTTATGCCACATAAACCACATTATTTTAGCAATTATGTATCTTAATATTTCCATGTGTAAACCAGACACTACGTGGCAGTACAATAGAAGATAATGCAACAAGGTCAGAAAAAAATTAAAAAACTTCTACCTGGTTGGAAAAAAAAAAACAACGCCAAGAAAAACCCCAAACAAGAATGGATATTTTTGCTCTCAGAAACATTTATCTCAATAAAATTTACGTCACTGCAGCAAAAAAATTATCATCTAAAATTTTAAAAAGAAATGTTTGGATATTTTTCTAATACCAAGAAAAAAACCCCTTTGATCTCTGATTATTTAAATCTGTTAAGTTCTGAGACATCAAATATAGTTCAAGATTTTATATGATAATAGTTTGGCCAATGAAGTGAGAGGACTACGGGACATGCTAAAACAAATAGAAAAAGTGAATCCACTATGCAAAATTCAGTGTATCTGAGCTTGATTACTCCATATTCACAATCACAGTGCTCTGGATTGTTTAGATCCATAATTTTGTTCTGTCTATTACGAAAAAAGGCAAATAATCCCCATCTGGCTTCAGATTTACATCATTCTTGCAAAAAGATGCAAGTAAGGGACCATGGCACAAAGGTTAACTGAGATCAACAGGAACCAAACACTGAAATACGTCTGAAAATATGGGCCAGAGGGATGTGCCCCATACGTGCTTACAGGAATTTTCAAAATCAGCCCAGTAGCTTAACTGCCATTGCCATGGTTAAATTCGAACATTTAAAAATGTAACCTTAAGTGACTAGTCTCCATAGTAAAAGTAGTAGCAGAGCAGAGGACTACACTTGAATGTCCAAAAGCCTATGCGCAAAAACCTGGACCCCATTTTTCTCCAAAATGAGTATGAAACTTGACTTTTGCCTCTGATATTTACTAATGACTCAAATGAAAAATTGATGAACATAGTTAAATTTGACAATGGTTCAATTTAAAATGATTGTTAGTTGTGGGAAATTTCAGTTCTGACTCTGAAGGGAAAGTAAAGAGGAGATGAAGCTTGGCAAGCTGACAGTTGCTGGCCAAAATGAATCTACGTTCACACACTGATGGTCCATGAATGCAGTCCTTGGACAACAGATATTGTTGAAAGCTCCGAGGAAGATGCTGGGGAATTGATTTGAATGCCATAATGAGTATATCTATCTGCCTAGTTTCCTCAGAAGTTAAAAATAATGTTAGAAAGAGAAATCAAGAAACTTTAATGATAATTCAAGGCAATGGTTTACGTTCAGTTTTGGTTTTGTCCGTTAAAGAGTGGAAAAGAAAGAATAAAATAGGATGAACCATGGTAGCTGAACATCAAATGAATCCTCTGTTTAAGCATAATTTCTCTTTTCCTCAGATATATTTCTTGCTTAAAATTATTTTCCCAGTAATTCTGGTAAATCTTGATCTCTACATTAGTCACAATGAGTATGTTATGCACACTCAAAATAAGAAGTTGGAGGACACAGAAACCTGATTTTTTCTGAAAATTTCCACAACACCAACTTTACAATTTGGGGTTCAAGAATATTTTCTATTATTTACCCATGTTTTGCTGTTTCCATGAAATTTCTGGTCAGCAAATGAATGGAGTCACAGGGATATTTATTGAATGCCAGCACAGCTAAAGTGAAGTTCAAAAAAACGAATTAAAAAGTTGGGGAAGGGTGAGTAAGGTACCCAATATTCATGCTATTATAATGCATCCATCAGCCTCTTCACTCTCACTCCTCCCCTCAACACTTGGAAGGACTTTTAGGACCACTTGGAATGTAGAGCAATAAAAATGAATCAGATATGAAATACTGTTTTGCAGTCATACTCAGCTATTGAAAATTACTGGCACAAGAATCAAGTGTTGTGGCTGCATTTAAAGCAATGTTTGATGATTTTATAGTTGCTGGTAGTGCACTCAGAACTTTTTGTAATTTTTCATGACTCTAACTATTTGTATGGTCTTAGTTCTGCTTTAAGGTCACATGGACCTAATAGAGTCGGCAAGAATTTCACAGGTTGAACTGTTCAAGTGAGGTCATTTGCTCAAGATGTTTCAAATTTTGCAAGAACAGATGATCTTATGAGATGATTCCATTACAGAGGTCAAAAGTCTCATGAGAAGGACAATAGGAAATACCTTTCTTTCTTTCTTTGTCCCTAAAATGCCATGCAAAAAGTATGCAATAATGTGAAGGAAGCCAAGACAGGGAAAAGATAAGCAGAACTTGTCTTCCCTTTAATTTTTCCCCCGCCTCCCCTCTTATGCTTGCTGTATAACACTGCTGCAATTTCTTAATGGAAAGGCTTCATCTTTCTTTATAAATTGCTTTGGAATTCTGGTGGCATTAAAAAAATACACAAGAAGTCTGTAAGTGAGGGAGCATATGGAGCAGGGTGGGTTGCAAGTGATGGGAAAGAGGTTCCATGTGTACATTGTCCTTTTCGGAGAACGACCCAAAACTCATTTTGACTTTGTGGACGAGTTAAAAACTCAATACAGTCAGCTCCCAGATCTGAGGTTTCCAGCACCATCTACACAGGAAAAAAGGGTTTTTTTTTTGTCCAGGTTAATAAATCAATCAATTTATGCATTACATATATGCATAGAAAAGAGGCGGAAGGCATTTTATTTTCTTCTGAATGATCAAAGTGTTGGCCAATGTTATGGCTGGAGGCCAAACTAGACTGAAGATGGTTTGCTCCATTATGCCTACTGCTGTATTCTTATCTTGGAATGACAGCAATTACTCCATGTATTTTTAACTGTATTCTTCCATTATGGCAATAAATGGTTATTTAAATGCCATCAGTTTCAAATTACTCCACTGGAAAATACAGCAGGGAAAAGTATCAAAGACAAAGAACTTTTAAATAAATCTCATCTCTCCACCTGCCATATGAAGCAATTTCTATGCCAGGTGGCAGATGTTTATGATGGTGCTTAAAACAAGTAAAAATTAAATGAATCTCAAAACTAAATTGTTTTTTAGTGTAAAGGGCTCTCAATTAAAGAGAATTTTATTTTATTTTTTTGGTTAGAGATCCTATCGGAAATGACCTGAAAACCCGAAGCTCTTTAACATAAAAGAGATGATAGAGAGATCAGAATCTCAAGCATTAAAAGAGAATCTTCTTTCCTCAATGTAATTTGATATATAATATCTCATAATCGGGCTATCGTGACAGAGAACTCTTCATCCCTTCAGTATAACACTTAGATAGTACATGTGGAATTTTCTTGATGCCTGACATTTTATATAGGATATAGATCAATCAGACATGTTTTCTCAGATTTTCTGCCAGAAATGTATTAGCAGTAGAACACCATATTCAAATATCCCTTTTGAAAACGGAGTATGTATCTGATTATCAATTTTACAAGTGATCTTATAGTTTAAAAAATACTTAAGTCCTCTTCTAATTAGTATAATTTCTTATCTGAAGAACTGTAATTTCCACAAGACAGTTTTCACTGAACATTTTTCTTGCCGATGCTTCCTATATAAAGATCAGCTATGTCTTTTTTTAGGGTGTCTTACATTTGTAAACATGTTGCTATACTTGAAAGTGACCATTCACATTAAGCCTTTTGTGAATCGATGCCATATCTTACATTGGTCCGTGTCTGCTCTATGTCAGAAGCTGGTATAGAAATTACATGTACGTAGCATGTATTTTTGTTCCACGCGGATTTCCCAGGATAACAACACTGTCTCAGCTGAAGGAATGACAAAGGATTTGTGTGTTCTTCTTCTATTCACCTCTGCAAAGTAGATGTGGGCCTGAGTAAGAATCTCACATAAACCATACCAATCGAATTGCTGGATGAGAGAGGAATTCCAAGACCTGGATCATGGTACACGTGCATTCATTTGAATCCTTGAGAAACCAAGATCTAGGGAAAAACGGTTTACCACCTCAGTGAGGATGTGGCATAGAGTGGCAGAAACCTGGAGAAAATAAATTCCTGGGAAGGCAGCAAAAATATCATGAAGTGCTTTTACACCTGTCGGACAAGAAAAAATACTTGTTTGTTTTGTTATAGCCGCAAAGAACTGGCTGAACTCTCCTACACTAAAAAGCAGCTCATATCAAAATTTGGGAGTGTATTTCTAGAAAAGAGCTGTGTGTGCTCTTCACTGTAGGATACCTGAACCCTTTAGGATGCCCGGTTTCACTGATCTGAAGTATATGTCCTAGACTACAAAAGCTGATCTACTGCTAAATTTTAAGGAATAAGCCTTTATTGCAAACAGAGTTGTGACAGTTCTGCATACATCTATGTTAGGCATTTTGACTCTGAAGGTCACAATTCTGTAGTACTGAGGCGCTGAAATTATAGTTTGTGTTCTGCAAGGGGTATCGAAGTCAAGGAGTATGTAAGGGTGGTTGGTAATCCAGCACTGCTGCTCTCAGTGCTGCTGTGGAACACCATGGCCAGAGTTGATGGCGTTACCCCTCTTCAAAAGCATGTGAATCCTTTCACTAGGAGAGAGATCTATTGCTCCTGAAAAGTAATTATATCTGACAGCAATGGTTTTCACCAGTGGCTAAACTAGGCCCAGTCTACTGCTGGTGGCTTTCATCTCTTCATGAATGAGTTGCCAGTATGATTGCCTGGGATAATATGAAATCAACAGATCTTTAGGTAGTAAAGAGGTATAAATGTAAACAATTTATGAACATAAAATTAAAGGTTGGACCAGATGATCCTTGAGGTTCCTTTCAACCTGGTACTCTATGATTCTGTGATAAAATGCTATCATTATGGCTCTTCTACTATCATTTTGATGAATACAAAGATGGCACTTTCCCAAATCGAAGTTTACTCCATTAAAACTACTCCATTAGCACCATACCACTGCCAATCAAGTCAACCAATAGTGGTTCATTGCTCATTTAAAAGCTAGTGTGGAGGGAAGGGAGAGGCTGTACTGTAGATAGGGGCTTTGAGGTCCAACAGTAAAGAAAATTGTAACAAGTTAAAGTCACGACAAACTAAGACAGCAGGTACGGTTAGAGCAGATATAAATCACCAAGGGATACATGAGAGTTTTAGTCAAAGATATTTCTGTGTTTCCAGCCATGCCACACTTCAAAGGGCCCAGTTTGTGCATCTTCTTTCCAAAATTTTGAGTCACAGGAAAAAGCTGTTTCACACAATACAGACAGGTCTATTATCCATCTTACTAATCCCTTCTGTAGTGTTTCTACTCTCAGTTTTATGTAAGAAAAACCAGTCTTTCTCTGGTAACTGTTCTAATCTCTTCAGCAATGCCACGAAGGTGCAGGCAACTTGGAGGGGGGAGAGAGTGTTTAGGAGGTTGACCACTAAA
This sequence comes from Chroicocephalus ridibundus, assembly GCF_963924245.1. Classification (NCBI taxonomy): domain Eukaryota; kingdom Metazoa; phylum Chordata; class Aves; order Charadriiformes; family Laridae; genus Chroicocephalus; species Chroicocephalus ridibundus. The sequence goes on from NC_086284.1 coordinate 150,625,970, forward strand.
CTCCACTTGGAAGTTGCAAATACATATAAATTACAAAGTCAGTATGTGTCTGTGTTCTTGTTTGAGACATGACCTTTTGTCTGAAACCCACAAATAGTGAACATATGTCACAGTAGAAAACTCTTTGGCGCCCAAGTAATTTCAGTGCATCACAGTTAACAAATTGTAATTCCAGTTACATAGTTCCTCTGCTCATAATAAAGCAAATCTGTCACAGAAAAAAATAATCTTTCTTTCCCATAAAACGACTCATAGTTAAAGCATATAAGATTATCATTATGCAAGCTCATTAGGCGTACACAAGCTATACTTTTCCCTGTACAACTGAAATTCATTGATAAAACAATGAAGTGAACTAACACCCCTCCTAAATAAAGTTTCACCAGTAGCACTGTATGTTAATGGAGCTATTTCATTGTTAATGTGACTGACTGCTTATTGATTCTTGCAGTAATCCAGCAAGGGCTTCAGAGTACAATTTAGTTTGGAGAGCTACGGGTCCAACATCTATGCTCAATTACAACTTTCAGAAGGGTAGATCAATAAAATTTAAATTGCTTATGGTAATCACAACTTCAAATCATTGCGATCAGCATAAGCAATCTGCTGACCCCAGCCAAGCTCCTAAATTGAAACTTGTAATGAGTGGTCATTTAGTTTGGGTCCATTCATATTATTTTGGAGGCAGGTGATGAACAATTAAAGATCAGTCAGCACCTTCCCTACCCAGCATTCCCATCTGAATTCCCAAAGTACTAATATGTAGTAACCCTAGGGTACAGGCCTTTGCACTTCTTTAATGGGTATTCTGTATGAATAAGCAATTATATTTTCTATTAAACAATTTCAGTGTAATTGAATTAGCAGTTATAATATTGCTCGGGCAAGCAGAAGCTTTCCTAGGGAAAAATTAAGTGATATTGGGTAATTCAAATTAATTTATAAGACTGAAAAACGTAACCATTAAACGGAATTGTTCACCCTCCCCAAAAAATTACAATTAATGAGCATATTGTTTCAATGCATAAGTTTCCTAACAATTTGTTTTTTGGTCATAATAGCTTTTTCCCAGTTCATTATAAAAACCTGTCTATTATAATGAAAATTTCATAGGCTGTTTTCTTTGACAAAGCGGGTTGCAAGTTTAAACAAAGATAGCCTGCAGATTACTTTCACGATAAGGAGTCACCTTAGAATTACATTTTAATAAATCATTGACAATAAATCTTCTGCATTACAGCAGTAAGGTTTAGAGAAGGAGGAAAAAAGGCAAATACAGAGAAAACGATCAATGAAAATCCCCTTCTGCCAATATGAGAATAGATTGACCAACTCTAATGTGAAGTTTGCTACACACAAAAATAAAAACTCAAAAAGCTTTATTTAAAAAAGATGCAAAGCAAACAGTAATAAAGTCTGTACACAGATGCAGATTTAATTAGCATATTAATTTATTGATAGTCAAATAACAGCTTTTTGCAACTGGTCTGTATTCAGGGTAGAAGTCACTGGATATTTAAATAAGCTAACAGACACTGATTTGGGAATATTTTCATTAATAAAATGCCAAACATACATGATTCTAGTTCATGAGATAACGTATTATTCACAAGTGTTTGAAAAACTGATGAGCATTTCTATTTGAGATTCACAAAACATTACACTGGTTTTAGCACAAACAGTGCTTTGCCTGAAGACTGTTTAAACTTGTTTAGTCATCCAACCAGAGAGGAATAAAAATTCCCATTTTTTTACTCAGAACAAGAGGTCTTAAGGCCAGGAGCATCTGAGCTACATAAAATATCTCTTGCCATTTTAACCAACAGCACAAAATACACCTTAGTTACGCCAGTTTTTGCACAGCTATACAGACAAAAATTTCAGTGGCTCATATTTTGGCAGGGGTGGGAAGAAGAAATCTAAGACAAACTACCCAGACAAAAGACTCCTGTATGTGTTGTGCAACACTTGGATGGTTTTCTGGGACGAATCTACCAAAAAATTCTTCTGATCGCAGACAAAGTCTAATAATGTCCCTCACTAGCTTTCTTAATCACAGTACCATGAAAGTAAAAGGCACAAGCTAGAAGCAGTAAATTCGGAATTCTTGATTAAGCAGAATCCAGGATGAAAACCATGCCTCTGCCTGTGAGTTTGCGGGTTACTTAAACTGGAGAGGGCTTCTCTCTTCAGCCTGGCCTGTCATTTTATATGTAATGTAATGCCTCTTAGGAATATCAATCTTCTTAAAAAGTATACTGATGTTTTATAGCCGCTCCTGTTTTGCAATACAAATGATATAATTACTTGTTTCTCGCTGGAGGGGGTCCAGTTCTTTTAGTTCATTTTTTAAATGCAAATCTTATTAAGCATTTTATCCTAAAATGGCTACTGCAAAGAGGGCAGTATGATCTCAGACGAAGATGGACAACACACCTTCAAAAATAAATACTGGGCAAGGAATGAAATCTGAATTAAAGCAGCATACCAAAACCTGAATTGATTACTTACTGAAATATGTTGCCCATGATGTAATGGGTAACTACTAAAATCAGAGGTACAGTAGTATTCCATGAATCACTGCTAGCTAGCCTACAATGAACAAAGACATAATAAAGAGCTCTGTTCACCAAAAATCTCAAATTTTCTAATAGCTCTGAAATGTTCTGTTTATATAGTATAACAAATTTCTCACCACCTACAGGTTCACATTTGTTACAGACTGCAAACTTTCTTACAGTGGTGCACAAAGCATTAACTCATTCCTGTGAGCAACTGCTCCCTCGTTTGAGCTCGCTAACGACACCCCACTCTTGAGCTGGAGACCACAACCACTCAGAAATTCCTGGCAGCGACTGAGCTTGAAATGAGATTCTCCTCACCCAAAAGCACAAGTCCTTACTATTTAACTTAAAGCAGATTCTCCACGAGTTGTGCCCTATGAGACATGACAAACGACTGAACAGTTCTGATTCCATCCATTAGAGGTCAGTTGTACTTGTAAGCTAGCCAACTCATTACAGGACTGCAGAAAAGGGATTAATTAGTGTCCTAGCTTAGCTTCAATTATGGAACAATCCATATTCAAATTGTCTGTTGAATATGGTGACCACTACAGGATAATTCTGGAAATTTAAAGATAATAACAGCATTGCGTTTAGAAAAACAAAAATGCAGTCCAATGACATTGCCAGTGTAGCGACTGAAGTCTGTCCTGTGTCCCTCATATATATACTTTCAGTTCAGGAAGATGTCCATGTCCTCTCCAGCTTCTGGGAGATGTAGGTTTATCCCTCTCTGGAAGAGAACTCGGCCGTTGTTGCCCCGCTTATTCCAGCACATGAAGTGTTCTCTCTGCAGTCCTGGAAATGTTGAAAGGAGAAAGTCCATTCTCCCCTTCTTTGATTCTTAAAGTCCTTGAGAAACCACAGCTGTCTTTTTCTTCCAGTAATTAGTAGATTTAAATATTTGAAGTCAGGAAATATAGGAAAGTCATAAATAATATGCATCCTTTCCCTAGGTAGATCTTTAAGACATTTTAAAATATAAAAGCAATATGACATTTTAAAGGTTTGTGAATTTCTTGAAAGCAAGCTGCAAAATTGGCCTGACAAATCCTTAATCCATTTATCCATAGACTGAAAATATAACATTTCTATTTGAAAAAGAATATCAGAAATTATCAGTTCCCTATGTGAGTAGAGTGGAGAAACAAGTGGAATATTCAAGGCTAGGTTCTGATGCAAGTTGCGTAGGTATATATCTGGGCTGGACTGATTTTAATAGTTATTTCAGGTTTTCTGTAAAGAAAATTTTGATGAGAGCTTTAGGCTTCCTATCAGCGTTGTGTCTAGAAGGATCAATTTTCAAGATATTTTTTATTTGCATACTTCATTGTACTTTTTCACTTGTCAGAAATCCTGCAGTAATATGAGCTTAACAGCACTCTTGAAGCAATGACCTATGAGTTGAAAGCCTTACGTCATAACGAAAGACAGTGCACTTAAACCAGGTCTTAATCAAACAAGTTAAAAGGCTAGAGTCATTAAAATAACGTGTGAACATCATTTTTTGCATTTAGGAAATATCTAAGGGTGAAAGATACAACTCGCGGGGTTTGGTGCTATTGCAAAAATAAATATGCAATAGGATTGGTAGCTTATTAGAAACTCTTGTGGTTTGAGTTAGGATGTCAGAAGAATGTGGGACTATTGACACCATATTCTGTTGTCCTACACAGCTGGAAGAACATGAAGGAAAGCAACAGATGAACCAAGGGACAGAATTTGTCCCCCACGGTAAGGCTTAACCCTGAATCGTGTTATTACTGCTAGCATGAATGACACACAAGACCCACAAGAGCTGTGAATTTGCATGTTCTTGACCTGTGCAAAAACTTATAGAAGTATTATTTATCTTAAAATTCCATCACTGAAATTTAAACCTTGTCACTCTACTTTACACTTGTGGTTTCAAAATATAACTAGCAGGCTCAGCTGAAAACAGTTACCATTTAAGAATGCAAGACCTGGATTAAATGGTTAAGCCTTAAAATTCTCCTTTTTACAAAGCTCTTAATTTCAGCAGAAACTTATGTAAAAAACAGGAGATGGTGAACAAAGAACTACCAACTGATTGCCATAGAACAGGAACACTTCTAAACATACATCAGTATCACAGGACCATTTTCTTGCAGTTTGTGGTACTTAATGTTCTACATTCAGACATCTTGGAGGCATCTGCATAATTAACAAAAAATTAAAAGGGAGGACTTTGTGCTCTTAGTTATAGAAAATAACTCAAAAGGGCTGAAAAACCGGAGAAAAAAATATCCCATGCTGTGGCCTTTTCCTTTTTTTCCCCTTTAAAGAAGTATGATATTGAAAATACCACGAATCTTTGGGTCATGCAAGTTTTTTGTGGACAGAGGCTGGATTTCAGCCTCAAGACACTGCATCTGATAGCCCATCCCCTTGTATCTGCTCTATTAAAAACTACCCCATGGACAAATCATGATCCTAAGAGTTAGTTAAAAGTAACCTCAAACCTTTCACCCTTTTTGTACTCACAAAGTAATCTAAACCCAGCACATTAAGAGAGACATCAAAGAGTCCCCACTGGTTTTTGTAGGTGAAGCTTCTGAGTCTCTCACTTCCTACTTTAGAGATAAGCCATGCAAAGACTTCATTCTGGCCTTTTGCCCCCAGAAGAGTTTTTACTGAAATGTGTGTTGCAGTAGAAAGATAAATAGTCAGAGTTACAGAAATCAATATAGCAAAATTCAATAAATAACAACAAACATCTACTGGACAAAACCTAAACTTTTGCTATGAAAGAAGTTGTTTTACTTCCCTACGCTTGTACAATACAGACACTTATTTTGTACATTCACATTCATAAAGAATATAACTTCTTTCTGATTTTAAAGACTCGGGCAAAATGTGAGGCATACGTTCCATTGCCTTCTTCAGAAGCTCCTCAGATCACTGTCTAAGAGCTCTTTGGAACCAGAACCAGAAACTCAAATGATATTAAGCTGTATCACACATATAAATTTAGATCTCAAATTCACTTTAAACTATGGATGCAAGCTACAAAATACAGATCCAGATCTCATTAGCCTCAAGGTCTGCAGCTATCTGAATCTGACATTTTGACTTGGAGCTGTTTCTACAAGGAGTCAGAAAAAAAATTCTCATTTTCCATTTAGTCATTCCCAGCATGTTTTGCTTACGATTTTTTTTTTCACTCTGTCCCTGCACTAAGAAGCCATTGGACCATCTGTAGTATTCAGATAATAATTTTCTTAGCTATAACTATATAATTCCACTAATGAGGGCTACTGGAGAGTCTGCTATCTTCCTTTTCCAAAGACATTATTATAGTTTGATCTTCTGCATATGCAGGCATCGCTCCACCTTATAGATGTGGTTAAATGTATAAGAGACTATTTCTTAAAGAAACACTGTACTGGAGCAATGAATATAAATATCTGAAACTGTTTACCAGATGGCAGGAATTCAGACAGCTGTTTTGGCTATAAGAAAATAATTGTAAAATAGTTCGGAAAAGTTAAAAAGGACTTTGTTTTAAAATTTTTCAACCAATTGCTTAAAAATTATGTTTTCGCTTTAAGATCCACCAATATTTATTATTTCTTATAAGAACTGAAGGAGTTAAATTCCACTAAAAAAAAATTAAAATATGAAGTTACACGTCTTTTTAATTTGTCCTTTATAGTAGGAAACCCCAAATAAAATTCCCTTTGGTACAGAACCAATTTGTTTCCATTTTTTAGCTGAGACTGTGAAGCAAAAGACCACCTTTACATCACACCCATCCAAAAAGACAGAATTACTACTCACAGCAATAGATCAGACTCTCCAAAGGGCCAGACCTCAGACTTAGTTTATGGAAGTCTCTAAGAACTTAATATGATCTCCGGCCACAAGATCAAGATAATTATTCAGCTAGTAGCTGGACAATCTTCAGACATAATCTTCACATTGGCCTTTTCAGGATTTGCACAGCGCTCCCTCTGCAGAAAGAAGGTGATGCAGGAAACCGCTTTGCAGCCTTCACATAAGGGTCCTTGTGCCAGCACTCTACGCTGAGTTCATGCTCACCATCTTCTCAAATAAAAATTACATGTTACGTGTAAGAGATTCCTGATAACCCTTCATAACATGGCCTGTCTGTGCCCTTTATAAGCACGCAGCCTCTGCTGACACAATAGCCTCTCCATTCATGTCTGAAGTCCTCCAGCACAAAAGTGGCTTCTTAAACGGAGAGAGTGTTTTGAAAATGCATTCCTCAGTTTGATGATGAAAAATGAATATGAGAATAAAAGAATTCCTGTTGTTTCCTTGTGTACAAGACTGTCCTTGCAAAAATCAATCCGTGCCATTTTGGAACAGTATCACTAATGAAATTACCATAATCAAGGACTGCAAAGGCATCGACTACTAAATACAAAGCTAATAACAGCCTTGAATGAGAATCTAATGCTACTGAAGACTTCACAGAATCTGGCCCGGATTTCTCTTTCTGTCATCAAATAATCCCACTGAAAAGCAAACATCTCTGACTATAAGCAGGTGATAAATCCAAGGTCATGGTCCTCCAAGACACTGGCCCCTAATAACGTAAAAAAACGCTGTGCCCTTCAGACCCAAAATGAACTTGTCTTGTCAGTTCAGATTAATCCAAAGGATCGTCCCAGTGTACTTCCTGCCAGATCATCTGTCCTCTACCCTACAACCAGAATGAAGCACAAAGCTGTCAGCAAATCGTGTGCTCTCGTTATTTTAACAGAAATAGCACTAATCAGAGCTTTGTGATGGATCCAGACCAAATCTTTAAAGACAGATGATTCAAACATGCTCACAGCCAGTATGGATGAAGCTGGAACTATGACCTCATTGACTTCGCTGAGATGATGTCCACTGTCAGCGACATGGACAGTGGCATTGAGCGCACCCTCAGCAAGTTTGCCAACGACACCAAGCCGTGTGGGGCAGCTGACATGCTGGAGGGAAGGGATGCCATCCAGAGGGTCCTTGACAGGCTGGAGAGGTGGGCCCATGCCAACCTCATGAAGTTCAACAAGACCAAATGCAAGGTCCTCCATCTGGGTCGGGGCAATCCCGAGCACCGATATAGGCTGGGCGGTGACTGGCTTGAAAGCAGCCCTGAAGGAAAGGACTTGAGGGTGCTGGTGGATGAGAAGCTCAATATGAGCCACCAGTGTGCACTTGCAGCCCAGAAAGCCAATCGTACCCTGGGCTGCATCAGGAGAAGCGTGGCCAGCAGGCCGAGGGAGGTGATTCTCCCCCTCTACTCCACTCTCATGAGACCCCACCTGGAGACTGCATCCAGTTCTGGAGCCCCTACTACAAGATATGGACGTGCTGGAGCGTGTCCAGAGAAGGGCCACGAGGATGATCAGAGGGCTGGAGCACCTCTCCTATAAGGACAGACTGAGAGAGTTGGGGTTGTTCAGTCTGGAGAAAAGAAGGCTCCGAGGAGACCTTATAGTGGGGCCTGCAAGAAAGCTGGTGAGGGACTTTTTAGGATGTCGGGTAATGGTAGGACTAGAGAGAATGGATTAAAACTAGAGATGGGTCAATTCAGATTGGACATTAGGAAGAAGTTCTTCACCATGAGGGTGGTGAGATACTGGAACAGGTTGCCCAGAGAGGTGGTGGAAGGCCCATCCCTGGAAGTCTTTAAGGCCAGGCTGGATGGGGCTCTGAGCAGCCTGGTCTAGTGAGAGATGTCCCTGCCCATGGCAGGGGGGTTGGAAATAGATGATCTTTGAGGTCCCTTCCAACCTTGACAATTCTATGATTCTATGATTCTATGATTCTGTGTGTGACGTTAAAGTAAAACACATAAAATCTGACTTGGATTATGCCCAAACCACTCTGTAACTTCATCCATGAAGCAACACGAATGGATGTTCCTTCTAAGCAATTCAGTTGTGCAACTCTGTGTGTGGATAAATTTGTACTTAATTTTCATATGCATCTCCTAGATTCACCTGTCGGGTGCCTGAGAGCTTAAACTGTATACTGTCAGTAAATGTGCCTGTAATTATAGATGCAATGTTTTTGCCCGGCACACTCAAAAAACTTCACAGATTCAACCTGTTTCACTGTTCTTGGAAATTTCACATATTTTCATTCCGCACAACTGATGCCCCCCAGCCCCACATCTCATGGTCATACAGTAAGAGCTGTACCCCAGTTGCCCTGATTTAAAGCCAGCCCACATCCAATATATGTGGATTCATTTGAAGGACCAGGACCAGGTTGGGCAAAACGAAGTAAGTAATTAAGAGAAGGATGTATCAAATAAGACCCTACAGGTATTTTCCATCTCCAAAGGCTAAGAGTCACTCTCTTTTTTTTCTCCCAATAAGATCTGAGGCAACAAAAAGCCTCCAAAGACCTCGCTCTTTCGCTAATGTCCAAAATGGTCTTTGTTTGCGTAGAAACAACGTAGAAAGATACAAAAATAGGCTTAAATTAGCATATTGCCAAATTGGTCTACTGTAACAAGTGCTTTGAAGTCTGGCGTGCTGACTGATTCCCCACAGGAAGTTGAGTACTCTGAAAACAATTAAGAACAAAAAAGGGGCGGGGGGGAGGAGAGAGGGAGCAGGCGAGTACAGTAGTTAAATTAAGCAAAGTGAGCCTTGGAATAGTCAAGGGACTAAACAAGCCATCGAATCACTTAATAACAGCACTCCTTTAGCAGCGGAGATAGAAAACACCAACTGGATTTCTAGAAAGTGAAACATTAAGTCGTGAAAAACCAGAATGACAGAAGTTTAAATTAAATAAATGAAAATCACCTCAGAATATAATAGAAGGTAATAAGGCACCAAAACTGCCAGTAGTTATACTAGCTAATCCTGTGTTCTAAAATTGATCCTAATGTAAAAGCATTGTGCAATTTAAAAGTAATAAACATTATAATCCCTGCCATTTTACATAATAAATAAATCTTAACTACGGCTCCCATTTGTATAAAGCCTTGTGAAATGATGGTTTTTGTTGTTAAAAAAATCCAAATGTTTGTTTCACAAGGATATTATAGTGATGCAGTGGAATATATTTTGAGGGGGAAGGTTAAAATATATTTTATAGGCAGTACTGGGTAAACACAACTATATCTGAAAAACCGCACACGCTGCACAAAGACCTTTCAGATTATACAATAAACATTTTACACTGTGGAATACCTTCTCTATAACATTTTGTCTACACTGAAATGCATAATTGCATACTGAAAGATGGTTACTATTATTGTTATTAATGTTATAGTAGCATGCAAGGGAACTACTGTATAATTAGCAATGGTATCTGTCCCAAAGATGCTGGGATGGAGATAAGCAAAACAGGTAAAGGTTTCACCATCTGTGTTTTACCAAACACGAATGAGGTGCAGGGAAGGTGAAAGGCTTACTCCAATTAAGTAGTGAATCTCCAAGCAACTGATGATTTCCGGATCAGGTCCCACATTACTGGTCCAAGGGAACAGAAGGCTGTGGTTCAGCTGGGACACAAACCTACATCCTTGTCTTCCCTATGCATGGCTTGGCACAAACTCATCAGAAATTAGTTCTGTTCCTTTGGACCCTCTCTTTACGAGCCTGCCCTACAGACATTCCCTTACCTCCATGGTGCAGCACCCAAGAAGCATTACAAGGAACGTAGCTCACCGTCTCACAGCAATACTTCTCAAATGCGCAAGATGGGGACTTAAGCCTCAAGAACTTCATTGGCTTTTTCCCCTGACACCTTCTGCCCCCTCCTTTATATTCTGCCTCTGTATTTTGGTCATCCCCACTATAAGTGTTAGGATAAGGTTATACTATTTTTTAAAAACTTTGATAACTAACTTTTGATAACAAGACGTTAGTAACTAACCTTTCTGGTTGCCAAGAAAAGTTGTGGAATCTCTACCATTGGAGGTGTTCAAGACTCAGCTCAACAAGGTCCTGAGCTAGCTGACCTAATTGGACCTGCTTTGAGCAGAGGGGTTGGACGAGGTGATCTCCAGAGGTCCCATCTAGCCTGAATTAGTTTAGGATTCTATATTATGTATTTTTACTTCAGGTGTCTTCCTTGACATGTTAAAAAATTAATTTCTTTCAAACCTCCACCTAACATTTCTTATCTCACAGAAAAGAGTCCACACGTTCTTCAAGGTACAGAGAAGTACTATAAAAATGAACGAGATATTTCTACAAAACGTGTCTGCTGATAACATGTTAAGTCCTCTACCCCTTCTAAGTTTTTCTAAAGTCCTAAAGAGAAAGACACCCATTTATCCTTTGTTCTCTTGCAACTCAAAGCCCATACAGTATGTGAGAACTCTAGACACTGAGGCTGTAGGACAAGCCAGAAGACCCATGCTGACCTCAACATCCTGAAGAATCACCTTTATTATACAGTAAGTGTTCTTTGAGAATGTGTTATTACGGATGCCACTATAGAAGATCAGTAAGCATTATCCTGTCAGAATAGCAGCTTTGAGAAAATCCAGCTGCCTTGAATACTGATTTATGTTACTGCATTCCCAAATTTAGTAACCAAGGAAAAGCTGGAGAGCTTGATACTGACATTGACGCTTCTGGCCAAAGTAACATGTATCAGAAAGAATAATTTGAAGTGAGAGATCCACAGAACTCTCTCAGAAGGGACTTCTGCACATTCTGCACAAGTCTTACTATGTTTCGGTTCCTCTCTGGACTATCTAACCACTACACAAACTTTAAAATAGCAACACTATAAAATGAAAGAAAACTAAATAGTACTTCTCTGTAAGTAAAAAAAAAATAGTCTAGAAAAGCTGAGCAAGAGGGAAACCTGCTCAAGATGATGCTGGAGAAGACTGTGGAGATTAAGTCTTGTCTTATGGATGAGACCCCATTCAAACTTTTCTTGGTTGCCTATATCAAGAACCTTCTTCATTTTGAGAAGTGTCGTCTAACTTTCATGTCTTATCTCAAGACTCCCTGGTCATGTTGGAACAACCTTTTTGTAAAGTGCTGAGTTTTTTATCACAGACATTTATCAGGTGAGGAGAAAGGAGCAGGGCGTGATCTAGCCATGGCTCTGTGAGGTTTGGTGGAAGAGATCTGAAAAAAGAGTAAGTATCTAACAGACTTGTAGATACAGTAAGTATCTAACAGACTTGCACTACTCGGTTCCAAAGCCACCACATGAATGTCATCATATCCCTTTCAAGCTTGAAAATGACCTCAGCTGGAACTCTCCTTAGAGAGTATGAAACATTGGCATTTGTTTGCTACCATTCTTTTTATTGATTATTCTCATATTTTTAATATTTCCTCTTCTTTCTTTAATATTATGTGTTAATATTGCAGTACCACCTATAGCAACAAATTAAAATTGCAGCTTCCATCAGAAACATGATCCTGTCATGTTCTAGGTTCTGTACAAATCTCACAGATGTAATAAGATACAGTCCCTTCCTCAAAGTGGCAAAAACAAAGGTGACAGAAAAAAAATTAAAGCAAATATAGGTGTCCCAGATCATGCCGCATGTCATCAGTAAAACAGGTTTCCTAATTCCAAGCCCAAGGTACCACACTGCTTTACGTTTTTCTTTGGTACTTTGACTTCTGTCTCTGTTTAAGGTTCAATTCTTTTATTAATAGAAGTTTGGAGACTGGAAACAGAACTACAGAGATATTACCTGACTTGGTCAAAAATAAGATCAGGATAGCATACATGTCTTTTGGTGCTCCAGTTATAAAACTCTTAGTTTTTATGAGCAGAAGCAAGCAACCGCTACTCTTTGTCAGAGCCATCTGTAACCAGATTCTCACAATATCAAGGCCCTGCTAATAAAACCTATCTGTCAGACTTTGGTGCCTCCCTAGTATGACTACATAAAATAGGTCCACGAGTGGGCCAAATGAGCCCACACGCCTGCAAAGAAACATCAGGTCCCCACTGGATAAGGCTTCCTCATTCACTAAAGTCAGTTACTGTCCTGCTAGGGGACCAAAAAAATTGAAAATAAAAAGAGTTTTCACTTTGTATGCTTTCCTGGTCAGCACTAAACATCTTTCTGGGTAGCAAGTGAGAATATAGGAGATTTTAAATGCTTTCTTTGAAAGTAGGAAAATATATCTTTTAAGCAATCAAGCGTTAACTGTGAGAATTAAAAATATCTGTTCCATATGTTCAAGTCCCGAGTAAAGTAATATTAAGTATGTACAAGAAAGTTCAGGTAGAAAGAGCAAATGATTAAAATAAAAGTCCCTTGGGTCAAAATGCAAGAGTAGCGGACATAGATAAAGTACCAGGGAAAGGAGATGAAATACAAACAGGATGTGCTGTGGTGTCCAAATGAGACACATTACTATAAAAAGTGTTGCATCATTAACCACTCCATCAACTGGCTCTGCCAGGGTTGCAATGGACTTTCTATTGCCAACACCAAGTCCACTGACAGCACAGAGGCCTTGGAGAATATGAGGATCTCAGATCACTCACCGCTATGTTTGCTAGTCTCACTTTAATACTTCAAAACAGAGGAGGGAGAAATTTCATAATCAAACTTAAAACAAAACTAGCAGCTGAAAAATAATTTCAGTTGTGTGATGGGCCTCTCAAAATATGACTGATACCTGTATCTTCTGTACTGGTATCTCAAGGGTCAGTTGAGAGTCCCTGGTCTTCAGTGGATGTGATACGCGTTGTCCACAAGTTGCCTTGCTTTTGTTGCTGGTGCTGGGGTAGCTCTCTAGAAGTCGTCTAGTATTCCGAACAGAAAACATCCCAAGAATCTTTCAATATACCAAATCAATAGATCTGACCTGAACCCAAACACTCAAACTAAAGCGCTGAATGCCATCAATTTGCCCTGCAGTCCATGGAAACTGATGAACTTCAATGCCTCTAGAATCCATCCCCTAATGATGAGCCCTGTCTGGTCTCCATAGCATTGCCCAGTATATAGTCCACGGTGTGACCAAACACAGACCCTCTTGAGCAGCTCCAGACTCCAATTTTAATGTCGGAACTATTAATTCAGAGGGGCTGGTTCTAGATAAAAGAGAAGTTTGTGTAAGCATAGTTAAATGTTATCTGTAGGTAAGTGCCTAGAAAATCCACTGCATACATTGTAAATTTAATTAATTGTTTTACAAAACAAAATATTCTGATTTTTCCAATCAGAGCAATTTTAATTATTTTTTTCATTTTGTTTCAAAAAGTATTTTAAAAATTTTTATTCAGACCTAACAAACTTTATCCCATTTTTAAAATTACTACTTTTAGAGGTTGCCATAAAAAACACTCAATTTGTCTATTCTACCGCTAAGCTCATTCCATGTAAATTTTCAGACAAAATTCTTAGTAACTGAAAGAGTTAAAGGAAAAATACCTTTTATTCTTACTTTGTGAAATATACAAAGTAAATGTGTATTATTTACTTCTTGTGCTTTGGGTTTAGTAATATTCACTCTTTCATTTCCATGTCAGTGAAGTAGCCAGTGCCTCCTTTATCATGGTTTTTACACTTTCAAACACACACACACACAAAGGCACCAATAAGAATGAGAAAAACATGGTTAAAAATAGGATGCTCTTGATTGCAATCCCACAGAAACTGGCAAAAGGACTTGGGGACATGAAGCTCCTATTAGCCTGTTTGTTTTTAATTGACTAGATTTCAAGTTGACAGTGGCCCTTTTAGCAGTGTACAGAACAAAACAGCACCGCGTGGCCAGCAGGATCCATTTTAAAGTGGTGCTCTCTTATGTCCCCTGCTGAGGATTGCACCATATGAGCCATCAGTAATGCCAAGTCAAAGGCCAACCATCAATAAAGCTCTTGCTGTGATCAAGAATATGTAAACAATGGACCGGCCACTTCTAGTGGCAGTTATTGCTGAGTTAAAGCTGAAGTAGGGTGGCACCTACCTGACAGGTTTTTTTTCTGAAATTTTACAAAACATAACATTTTATCTGGACACTGTTGCTCGCAGTAAACGTTTTAGTGCAGACTGTGTTCTGCACATACGTAATTAAATGAATGGAATATGATAGAGACTACTTGTCTAGATACAAAGCCTGTGAAAGTCAGTGGGAACGTTTCCATCCAATTCACTGGTCTCTGAATTAGGTCTGCGGGCAATACATTGTAACCCAGATATCATAGCGATAAGAACTAAATAAAAAGCATACAGATGCGTCTTCTCTCATTACATAGACTCTTAAAAGTACACTTTTATTTAGTACAGTTCAACACGTCTGGGCTAAGTTTCTCTTCATAGATGTACATGGCCTGGAGTTAAAAATTCCTACAATGGAAGTTCACTAAGAAGAGGTTATTATTTCAGAAGGAAAAGACATGTAGAATTTAATAGGGATTTTTGCTTTTCGTCATCCTTCTTACATTCCTGCTATAGGATGGATTAAGCTTTCTGTGGGAAGAATTTACTTCTATATATCCTGGAATAGTTTCCCTAAATCCTGTTAGCTTCATTTTGCAGAGTGGGTTTCTCCGTAATTTACGCACCTATAAGACTTAACTGGACAAATTAAGAAAATCATCTAAACCCCCTTGCAAGGACATACTTTCTCTGACCTTAACTAACTCTTTGTTGCCATCCGTCCCTGTACATGACTCATCCCGTTCTGTCACATTACCATTGACAAGGACATATAAAGCCACAAAAGAAGTTGACGGACACCCGCTCCAGAGCATTAGTTACCTTGCTCCATGCTCCTGAGATCTGACTGTGCCTTTGACAGCTCTCCAAGCACATTTTCCCATTTCTAGAATGAAACTGAACCTTTGCACTTTATTATTATTATTATTATTGTTCTCTTTCAGCAAAAAGGTAATTGGGCATGAAAAGTTCAAATCCATTAAATAAAAACTCAATTTAAAATATTTTCCATCCACCAAGCAAGGTCCTATTCATTACGCTGACACTGTACTCCACCTCTGTGCCAAGTGGATCACTCAAAGATGCCCCCCACCACTTTCCTGGCATTTCGTGTGACAAGTAAATCTGCTGTACACACATTGCTTTATAGGGCATCCCAGTTTTGTATAAATACGTGCAACATTTTTTTACAGCACCTTTAAATTCCCAAGTTGAATTCCTTAACTGTCGAGATACTTTCAAGTAAACTATTTGCGTTGAGTCTCTCCTCTGGATATCGTGGCAGACAGACACGGCTTCCGAGTTTTATTTCTGCTTCTTTACTCACTTTAAGATTTTGAAGAGCCTCAGTCCCGTTTAGATTACCCTACTGCTAAATGTAACTGTTAAAAATGTATTTACTTATCAAAAACAATAGCAGACAATTAAACTATAAATTGCATAGTTCTCTAGAAACCTCAGTAGAGGAATTCAGACGTTGCAGTTACCTGGTGCCTTATTAATTTAAAAAAGCAAAAGAAACCAAACAACACATTCTTACACTTCAGCCACAGGTTAAATATTCTGTTTTCACAAAGGTCACTTTTTCCATAAAGTTTTTTTTAGTACAGGTTTACCGTACAGAGACACTATTTTGCCATAATATCCATTATAAATTTCTTTTTTAAAGCTAGCAAAATATTTGCCCCCTACAACGCAATCCGCCAGAGATGCAGAGCGCAGCTACTTTATTCTTCACAGGCCCAGGCCTGAAACCTAATACAAAAGCCAAAGAGGGACATCTAGTGGCACCGTGCACGAAATTAAGAACGAGCGGAGGGAGGAAAAACCTACTGCCGTGCCTGTGGATCTGAGAGAATCGCTCCTTTCTCATCAGGAATGACGAAAGGTTGAAGGGAAGACCAAAACTAAGAAAAGGAAAAAGTCTGCCTGTTTTATGATCTTCGAACACTTAGACGCTTACGTTGGTGATATACTTAACACTAAACTCCATTTGGGCAAAACAGAAAGATGAAGCAAAACAAAAGGAGAGCTAACAGACATCGAGTCAAATTCAGTTGAAGAAAGTCGGATTCCTCAAAATGGATCTAAATGACAGAGCCATAAAGAAACAGCGCTGCCACAAAATTCCAGACACAAAGAAGGAAACTGCTTGCCGGCTTATCACTTGCAGAACAATCCTGAGGAAAACCAAGAGGACGAGGACCCGCAGAACTAATTTCATTCACCTTGAAAGCAAACAGGTATATCAAACTCCAACCAAGGGCTGAGCATCAACAGAAGCTAAATTCCACTTTGACAAAACTTCTAAAAACTCACCCGACGAGCAAACAATAAGATGTAGTGCTTATCACTTATATTAGCAGTGAACATTTCATCATAATCATCATGAAGTGCTCATGAGATGTTAGTGGAATAAGCCATCTGTCAGCTAACAAGGCAGATCAGTGGCACTGGACCCTTCTCCCAGTTGAAGAGAAGGAAAGCACCACAGCAAACTACAAAGTGCTGCAGAGACAACACAAGAGCTGAGTAGCATGACCTATGTGCTCCCAGCTAACTTTAGTACCAAAGAGTACCCCTGTTTGTAACAAACTGGGTCTTCCTTCTGAAAACACCCCTTTAGGAGTACAGAAGGGACACCCACGCAGAGAGTACGTAAGTTGCCAGCCCTGCTCTCTGAGAAACGCAGCCTGCAAGATGGACCACACCTGCTCACGGGTTTGATGTGAAAATCCCATAGTAAACAACTTTATGTTGTATACCAACCCAGTATTAAATAAATGAGGCAGTCATGCATGCCAGAACGTAACTGCAGGCTCGTTAAGGAAAACTGGGCTTTTAGTTTCACTTTCTATCAAAAGAAGCAGCGGATGAAGTTCTACCTTTACAGCAATTATATCAAGGTCTCTGAGACACCTAAAGAATTTTAACCTACCTTGAGCACTTCTGTGGCAATTCCATGCACACGAATCCCTACAGCTCCTCTCTAAAGTCAGGTTTAAAGAGATGAAGCTCAGAAATTCTTCCAAGAAATGTGGGACAACCTACAGAGCTGAACCCTTTCTGCCCAGCTCCCAGACAAGCTCACCCTTGCTCTGAAGGTCCTTTCTGACTTCTAGGAATGTACTGGAGTGAAAAGGGATACTTTTCCGTAAATTTGAAAACAAGTTTCATATAGGACTTTCCATGCAAAAAAAAAAATTATCATCCCCTCCAATGTTATAGGCATGATGTCATTTTGGGGGCAGTTTCATAAGCTATTCTTTGTAGTCATGCAATGCCAACTCCTACCTCCCACAGCAGAGGTCTGGGGGCCACAGGGGCCTTAAGAGGCAACTGATTAAACAGAATTAGCTACCGAGTTGACCCAGCCTATGGGTCATCTCCATTCTGCTTGGAGGTATTATAGTCCTCTTTGCAGATATTTAACGACTGGATGCACAAGGAAAAACATTCTTTAAGAGGAACTTATTATAAATAGAGGTAGTAAAGTGGGTCTATAAAATAAAAACGCAGAAGCAGAAAGCTACCTGCCTCTCTCACAACGCTTCCTCTACTAGTCTTCATCTAGTTTGCTGCTTGATGCTGTGCTAAGCTATCATTAAAGTATTTCCCTCCTTTGTGTCCTCTCTTTCTTTTTTTCCTCCTTATGGTTTCTGCAATACTGACACTACTTTCTGAATTTATTCCCCCTCACTGGACAAGCAGTACCCATGAGACAAACACTCTACTTTTTCTCTCTTTTTTTTGTATTAAAAAAAGAGACAGGTTTCTTGGAACTTCCTCTTCCTAAGCTCTCTCAAAAGTCCACGGGCACATATGAGATGTAGAATAAAAGAAAGATGCTGTCAGTGGTGAGGCACACTGGGATCCACCAGCAAAGAAGAACTAGATATAAAAGCATTCAATTGCGGAGATTATGTGGCCACTTCTAAAATAATGTCCTTCAATGCATAAAAATAAATTACTTATAAATGTGTTTCCATGGCAAAAGCAGCCACCTGGCATGCAGGTCAGTACTTGGAGATGCTGTGTCAAGGAATGGAGGCTGACTAGTTAATAGGAGTCAGCCACCACTCTCCTGCCCATATTACAACTCAGTAGGCTTTGAAGAAAGCGTGCCGGAGATGTCATTTTCCACCCTTTTACAAGCATCCACTTCAAGATGCTTCCCTCCAGGCTCGCAAGGGATGCTCTACATGACTATAGAACTACTTACAGAATTTATGACATAGGATCATGGTTACAACTTCATACATGGCAAGCACCTCTGCAAACTACAGTCCTGTGTGTGCATGTTCACTATACCATATATTCCTAAAAATACTTAATTAGCACTATTATACAGGAAAAAAACCCAACTTTCCGGTATTATACCTCACATTTCTCACTCCTACTTTTAAAACAGAAGAGTAGTATTTTTTAATATGTGGAAAGGGGTCCTAAATTTTGGTTTTTTTCAAGAGTGTACAGGAGTAAAGAGCAGAGTGCTTTGTAGGAGGAAAACACCTGTTTAAAATATTTCATATTCCTCTTTGCACTGCAGTAATTTAATAATAACTGCTCCCCCCCAAAAAAACCCAAACCAAACAACAAAAAAACCCTACACTGTTTTTAATGACTAAGTTTAGTGTGTATATATTCCAGAGAGAAACAATGTCATAGAAAAGAGTGAATCAGTGCCTGTGTCCCAAAGTCTCTGAATGAAGACCACACACTTTTCTGGAAGTCACGCTGCGATTAAACTAACCTCAGCAGAAGGGCAGCCATTCCATGGTGTATTTTCCACTAGAGGTCAGGCTGAAGGAGCTAATGATCTATTTTAGCCTTCAAAATCTATGAGTGGGAGTTACTAATCAAGAGTTGGAAGTTTGAAAATCAGCATTTAATTAATACTGCTTTGCTTGACTTAAAGTGAATCACAAAGATGTGTTTTTCTAACAGACCAACAGCTGGAGGTATTCAATCATGAGAGTATTTTAACGTATGTCAATACAACCTTTCACAGAGCACGTGATGTGCCATCTCATCTGGCAGGACAAGGTTTGGAAAAGAGAAAAGTTCTTCTTAAACTTCGGCCTTGAAATGAAAAACATGTTAGTTTGAATAACAGACAACACTCTAGTTACTTTTAAAAGGTTTTTTTTAAAGTTTTGCTTTCTATTTTTTTGCTTTTAGAAAGGACATACATTAGAAGCATTTTCCAACAAAAATCCAGATTGAGCTTGTTTCTGTAAATAACTAGGAAGAGACACAGCTAAGCATGGAGTATTTCACCATAACAGGCTTCAGGCGACTAGAAAATTTCTCAAAAACCCCAAAGTGCTTTGAATTAGGAGCCCAAGCTTTTCTTTTCCTGTATTTTGGTGACTTACGCAATTCTACCACTTCCAGAAACACTGACCCAGCTTCTTGAAATAAATACCTTGAAGACAATGAAGTTCAGATATACACATGCTTCTGAAAATTCAAGGAAATGTTTAATGTATCAATTTTAGTTTTAAACATCCGCTTTGTTGTGACAGGACGTGAAGTCATGTTCAAATGGCAAGTCCTAGCTCAGAGCTCTTTGCCAGTCACCAGCCCTCTCAACTACTCACTGCCTTAGAATCATAGAATCATAGGGTTGGAAGGGACGTCTGGAGATCATCTAGTCAAACCCCCCTGACAGAGCAGGGTCACCTAGAGCAGGTTGCACAGGAACGCATCCAGGCAGGTTTTGAATGTCTCCAGAGACGGAGATTCCACCACCTCTCTGGGCAGCCTGTTGCCACCCTCTGCCACCTCAGGGTAAAGAAGTTCCTCCTCGTGTTTAGGTGGAACTTCCTATGCTCAAGTATGCTTCAGCGCATCTGTCTGCAGCCATGAAAACCAGGACAAGGTAACTTTCACCAATGCCACATGAGCGTTTACCCATAGCTAAATTGAGGAATTGCTCACATTTACACTTCTGACAATGAAGCAGCCCATGAAATTCACTCAGAGACAAAATCAGCTAACTGGGTCAAGCTATGTCAGCTAGTGTTTTTAAGTACCTCATGGTCAACTATTAGAGCCACTTCAAAGATACAGAAAGTACTTTGGAGAAGTAAGGATATAAAATGCCAGGAATAACTGGCAGACAGAAGAAAACTTGTAGTTTCTCCAGTTGCCTAAGATTAGTGGAGGGAATGACAGGCATAAGGAACAGAAATGAAGCCTAGAAGACATTAGTTCAACCTCTTTTCGTATGTCTCCCATAGAATCATAGACTGGTTTGGGTCAGAAGGGACCTTAAAGATCATCTAGTTCCAACCCCCCTGCCATGGGCATGGACACTTCCCACCAGACTGGGTTGCTCAAAGTCCCATCCAGCCTGGCCTTGAACACTTCCAGGGATGGGGCATCCACAGCCTCCCTGGGCAACCTGTTCCAGTGCCTCACCACCCTCACAGTAATGATTTTCTTCCTGATATCTAATCTAAATCTACCCTCTTTCAGTTTGAAGCCATTACCCCTTGTCCTCTCACTACATGCCCTTGTAAAAAGTCCCTCTCTGGCTTTCCTTTTCTGTACTTTCACCAGGTGAAAAGCAGCATACCTGATAACAGCCGATCGTTTGATCAGAGTTACAGATTACTTCATTTACTGATTTTGTAACAGAACCTGATAATAGCAGTCCAAAATCCACATGTGCATGTTTTAAAAGGTGAAAATCAGTTTAGCTCAGTGATACGTTCAACTAATACACTTTTTTTCCTTTACCCATTCGCCTGAAAATAAGCTAACCTTTCAAAATTTACAGCTGTACAACAACAGGTACAGTACACCTCTCGATGGCATGGCATGGCCTGGAGAAATGCAAGAGCCATTTGACAAGGACCACTCCAACACGCTTCCACGGAGCTGGCAGTTGGAGTTTGACTGAAGCTGGTAAGGCAGATTTCCCAGATTGAGCACGTACCCCACCCAGATGCACAGATGGTATTTGTGGGAGCAAAGGAAAATAAAATATAGGTTTAAAATAAATGCAAGAGAAACACAGAATAATATTGAATCACTCTAGGTATTTCTACGGGTTTCCGTTTATCTTTTCTACTTCTCGGCGCATAGCGAGTGTATATTCAGGGCTTTGAAGCCACTGAGCAAATGGAAGGGATTTAAAACTAGTTTTGTTTCAAATGTAAGATCACAGAAACAAAGACAGGCTCCAGGTATTGCTCTTCAGAATGAGAGTTCTGTACAGAAGTCTGATGCAAAAGGAGTTAAAAACGCTGTTCCTGCAAATGTCTGGCAATGCCAACTAGGCTTGTCAGAAGAGCCTTTTCCATGCTAAAGGAAAGGACTCGCTCTGCTGCTGAATTTCAGATGAGTCCCTCTGCATGGTGGCTACTTTCCCGTTGTTTTAAATGGATAGAAAGGCACACAGCTAGAAAGAAGCGGCAAGCTACGAAGTAGTGAGGGAAATACAGCCTTAGATGTCGTATCACGATATAAGGAGGCAAGAGTAAACACAGACTGACCAATCTGTGTTGGCAGGTTGACTCTGACAATGATCGGTTTGGGCCCCAGCACAAGGCCACAGTCTCGCCCCTTCTCCCTCCATCACTAGTCCTTCTCAAGCTAGGAAGAGCTGATGGCCAATCTTACCTTGTTACAGTGATACCGTCCAAGGCAGCTGGTCTCGAGATCCTATGAAACGCTAGCAGAGACAGAAGGAATAGGAGGAAAACAGCACAGGTAGGAAGCAGCGGAGAAAGATGCGAGGAGAAGAAACACAAAAGCCCATGTTTCCCTTTGGAGTCCCTGGTAACCCAGAGGTGTTGGCATGTACTTACTCTCCCATGTCAAGAACTGAAGCTCCACAATGTTCTACTATTAATCCTCCACTCTTCAGCATCCTCCTTCTAGAGGATCCAGCTCTTCATTATTTCACTTGTTCGTTAGATTTAATTTCTGGTAAATCACTGTTAACTTCTTAATTTCAAGTCCCACCCTTCTCTTGTTTAGTAGACGCGACTTAAACTCTATCCCTGAATTGCAATAAAAAATCTCCCTTCTTTGGATTAAAGCAGCCTGTTTGCACCCTTCCTGACTCCTCCTGCTACCCTTCTCAGTTACAGACGAATGTGGACTTCCACTGGATCATCTCAGAACTATGGGTAGATAGGTAGGCCCTCCTGTGATATGCCCCACAGTACTACACTTCTCATAGAGAATGGTTCGGGTCAGAAGGGACCAAAGATCACCTAGTTCCAACCCCCCTGCCATGGGCAGGGACATCTCCCACTGGATCAGGCTGCTCAAACCCCATCCAGCCTGGCCTTGAACACTTCCAGGCATGGGGCAAGTGCGCTGGGCAACCTGTTCCAGTGTCTCACCAGCCTCGCAGTAAAGAATTTCTTCCTAATATCTAATCTAAATCTACCCTCTTTCAGTTTAAAACTGTTATCCCTTGTCCTGTCACTATACTCCCTGATAAAAGAGTCCCTCCCCAGCCTTCCTGTAGGCCCCCTTTAGGTACGGGAAGGCTGCCCAGAGCCTTCCCAGAGAAGGTCTCCCCAGAGCCTTCTCTTCTCCAGGCTGAACAACCCCAACTCTCTCAGCCCATCAATCCGGGCTCACAAGTGAGGTCGTAGAATAATAGAACCATAGAATTGTCTAGGTTGGAAGGGACCTTCTCCCACACAAAAACAAGAGAAAAGCAAAGCCTTTTGCATACACCAGCCCCCTCTGGGCTATCCCTTAGCAGCACAGCTTCTGGGGTAGGAAAGTAAACTATACATGTCATGCTCCAATTTCTGCAGTTTGAAACTTATCAATGACCAGCACACTGGATATAAAGACTCTCCTGGGTCATTTTTTTTTTTTCCCTCTTGTGCTATTGTTTATGCCACAGTTATGAAAATGAACAAACAAAACAAAAAAGACCAGGAAGGGTCTTTCTAAAGAAAGTATTTCAAATTGATGCATCATAGAAAGATGCAAGCAAAGAGCAAAAGTTTCTATCAGCAGCATATTTGTGTCAGTATGACATGCAAAATAATTATACATTCACATCCAAATTACTTGATATGTACAGTTGCAAGTGTCACTCATTTAATGCTGAATTTATTAAAAAATTTTAAAAAATTCTACAAAATCTTCTACTTTATCCAGTCACGAAACCTATGTCTGGAGTAACTTCAACAAAAAGAATTACTTCAAATTTTCACCCGTGTCACTAAACTAAAGTTTAGCCCAAATACTTTTTTCTTTTTAATCTATTCAACTGACAGAAATGGAGCTGCAATGGTTTGGGTTTTTTTAATCCCAAAATGGATTATACAAACAACAATTTCATCAAAGATTTTTTACAACAAGCCTAGCATTACTGGTTATATCTTATTATTAAGGTAAGCATTCTTCAAAGAACTGTTATGATTGGAATCTCTTCCTGATACATAGTGACATGCTATTTGCTGGCTGCAGTGAGAAGAGTCAAAATGAAAACAAAAATACAAACACGCTTTTTTTTTTTCCTCTTGTCTTTATTGATTTAGACTTCAGAGCTACAGCCAAAAATAGTGCATCTGTAGAAAATTACCACACTTGCTATCAATACAGCATCATCGCATGTTTAGAATCATAAGCACTTGACAATTCGCAAAGGGAACATTCAATCTAACATTTTGGCAATACAGCCCATGAATAGGGAATACAGGGAGAAGGATTTTTTTCCTCCAAAAGGAAATATTTCTGAACAGGAATGAAAAGCCTTTGTTAAAAAATGAATTCCAGTCACCCCAGAAAACTCATGCTGGCTCATTCAAGACATCAACATACCCTGCTGGAAAATTCGCGTGGAATGTCAAATGGTATGCAGAAGTTATGACTCTTGCTACAGGTACAACGCCGTCTTCAGCACTTTGTACGCCATCGAGATGGTCACTGCATACGCAACTGCCCAAGACAAACCTCTGGCAGGCTGGGGAAGAGGGATCAAGTACGCAAAAGTGTGAGCGATCCTAGCCCCAGTGAAGATCCTGAAATGCAGCAAGGCTGTAGACAGCTCAGGACCACTAAGAGCATACAGCAGTCCAATGCCAAGAAACGGGACAATATTTTCAAGGTCATTGAGGTGGCCTCTGGGGAAAGAAGCAAAATTGGTTTACAGTGACACATTTTGTTGAGTAAAGCACTTCAAGACCCAATATTTTTAAGCATCTTCAAAGCACACTACTGTTAAGGCCCTAACACAACTGCTGGCTTCCTCAGCAGCAGGGACTTGATTCAGCTACTAAAATGATTTTGGCATGTTCACCTGACATCGCTCTGGTCTCTCGTGTCGCACCCCACATTTTTAAGCTTCTGATTTTCTGTATGAAAGGATTTAGTTTTTGCCCAGGATCTTCATAATATTAGGGACTTCGAAGAGTTATTTGAGTGCACCTGGGTGTGCAAGAATGCAAGGAAAGGTGGGGAAGAAGACAGCTGGAGTTTTCTTGTAGCCTCTCTCAACTAAACATCACTTAACTGGATGATTGTGATTGCAACTACTAGACTTCATGGTCCAGATGGTCTATTCCAATCCCATAAACTCAGTTTTTAGTCTCCACAAAGACAATATGAAATATCCTACATATGAAACATTCTATAAATCTTCATGAAGTTCAATCATCTTGAAGAATGCTATTTTTGAGCATCTAACAGGTGTGACAGTTACGCTTTTGGTTCATTTTCTTCACTACTAAGCACTAAAATAGCTGAAAAACGTTTAGAAGTTTTAAACCATAATATAATTTGCTAAAAATGTGTTGAGACTGAATTCCTGATCTTGAAGTATTCTTTCACGCCTCTTCCTAAACCTTCCCTGCTCCCTCTACCTCTTTAGAAAAATTACACTTCCAGCCAAATTTACTGATTGAAACAACCTCTAAGCCTTACTAATTATGTCAAAATTCACAGCCAACTAGAATCAGAACATGGTGCTGTTTTGCAGCTGCTTTCTGAAGTCATTTATCATTACAAGGAAACATACCCTCCAGCTTTTTTTTTCCCTCCAAAAAAGTACACTGAAGAAAGTAATGCCTTTTCTATGCCCATAAACACAGCAAATTCTAGTCACTTATACAGAAGAGAAGCCATGCTAAATCTATGTGACGTTCTCCGTTGACACAAAGCTTGCAACAGAAAATATCGTAAACTGCCATTAAGAACCATTGTTGGGAGGAAAAAATGGATGTTGCTGAATCAATGCAGTACCTAGAACCAAGATGACTTCCTAGGTCTGGGGAAGTCTCAATAGCTCTGCAAAATAGCAACACAACATTTCATAATACACTGCTTTAAAAATCTAACCTGTGTAAATGACTCCATGCTGTGGTTGTCATTTCTCTAACGTAACAATTTAAGTTAAAAGGGCATCTTGTAGTAAAGGTAGTATCGACTTAGTTGTCCTCTTAGAATTTACAAATAGAAAAGAACTACTCCTCACCAAAAAGTGTCCATTTTTATACAATAATGAGCAAATTAAACAACTAACAACCCCCTGAACCACTCAGGAGGAGAAAAGGAAAGTTCAGAGCATCTTTACAGCCCATTGAGATTAGACTCTTCTTTCTGAGATTTTAGTCCAGAAGAGACATAGAGAAATATACCACAGTCATCTACATTTGCAAGGAGATACTGTTCTGAAATCAGAGCCAATACTTATTTTCAAGATCTTCCCTAATAGTGGTTTAAATGAGAACAGTTTGTTCATATTCAAGTTTTTGGTATAAAAAAATATATATAGCAAATAAACTGTTAGCTTCATTAAGGAATAATCATATGGAAAGTATTCCATTAAAGCTTTCTTTGTTAGCACAGGTGTACCAAACAGCATCTCTAAAGTTATGATTTTGGTAACATAAAATTTTGCCATCAGCTAAATAAAACTAAATAAGCTGCAACATTCAACCCACTGAAATACGGCTTACATTCTGCCATGAATCCTGCAAACCAAAATACATACACTGCAGGTTGCACAATGTTATACTATTACTAGCATTCTTCCAGAAGGCTGGTCAACTTTCCCGTACAATTGCCACGTCAGTGAGTAACCTCAATTCAATCCAGCAAAAAGAGCACAGGCTTTCACTCCTGCTCAGTATGATTGGCCAGATTAATGCCCTCATTACAACCCTGGAGTTCCATGACTTCAACACAGTTTTACTCCTCTTCGTCCTGTTATTTCCTTTACACTTTAGGAAAAGATACAAATATTGCAACTGGTGTTCAAATTATATAGAAAGCTGATTTCCACTTAATGCACACTGCTTCATATTAAATCAACTTACTACCATATTTTACAATCTTCTCATCACTTCTCCCATGTATACAGGATACTATCCAAGAGTTAGCTATTATAACCAATGATTTATTATTTTTAGTATGCACGCTGACCGTTTGAATGTGAAACGGTCCGTTCATTGAGACAAATTAATGTATTAGATTACTACATAAAGCAACACAAAACACACAGGCTTGCTAAAGAGAATGGTGTGAAATTAATTCCTTGATTTAGTATTATTCTGCTATTTAAAACAATTTTGAAGACTCCTGTGCATTACCTGCGTACACGTTCTACACTTGGATCAGTCCGCAGATATTTTTTAGCGCTCTCGCCTTTACCAAATGATGCTGTATCTTCTGGGTTGACAAATGCCTATTTCAAATATAAACACACAAGAAACATTAGAAGCCAGAATGTTTCTTCTAGCCAAGGCAGCTTGCTATAAAGGTCACTCTTTTTACTAATGCCTCTACAACCTCATATAACTTACCTGAAGTTAAACACACGGGGAATAATATATTGCTCACTACATTTACTGTTTTCTTGAGCCCAGCCTGTAAGTAACTTCTGTGCTGACAAATTAAGGTAATTTATGCATGTAGGTAAAGCCTTATTGTAAGATGGACAAGCGTGGCAGATGACTCAGTACTCAGCCTGAAGTAATGCCAATGGGCTGAAGGAACTGACTGACTGTACTGCTTAAGTCTCTCTCTCACTATTCTTAAACTATCCGAAAGCCTTTTTTGGATCCCTTCCTTCTTCAGAAGTCTACACAGCAATAGCATCCAAGAGTCTTACTCCCATACTCATTTATGACCCTTTCCTCTTAGGTACAAATTTTGCCACTTACATGACCCGTTACTACCTCCAAATACTGTAAGACACTATTTGAAAACAACATTTAATTCCATTAGTGCAGGCTGCAGCAGATTTCTCCTTGCTTGACACGTGGTAACACATGCATTCTGTGGACGGTTCAGGCTATGCAGGCTTAATTCAAGAAAACCTTGTGATTTTAGGAGAGTTACATGATTGCTTTCTCAGGCAGCCTTGATCCCTTTCTCCAAAATATCCTTGGGCCTCAAAATTCTGTAGACATGATAACAGCATCAGCAACATTTTATCTTCTCTCGTTTCACTAACTGCTTTCTTCCATTTTTTCTTAACATTTTAAAGACTTTTTTATATTTAATAGGAAATAAAAATGTCTTTACTAACTTCTCTGTTTGTAATATTACTCTCAGTCCTAAGAAAAGCAAGTACTCCAAATTAATGAAAGCCCTATTGTCACCCGCATACATATGGATCATAATGTGGCATGAGCGTTGATTAATACAAGAGTCCACTGGATCCACATATAGAAGCAGTACAGCTGACGTGCTTCCACAAAAGGAAAAGGAAGTAAGGTTACAACACAGACATCTGGGTCCTATTTTGAACATACAGGCCAGATTGCATGTTCTACTATACTCAATTTTCAGCTACGCCAAAGACCTAGAGAGCTATCAGAAACCAGCAGTAGCTCAAATGCTTTGCTGTTAGGACCTCATGAACCACAGAACAGTTCAGCTGTGTTTTCCTGCACCTTGCAGGAATGAAAAGCAGTATTTCAACAAAAGAAGGGCAACAAAACCCTTGAAGCACACACCATCGTGCAGATATGTGGCACACTCAGGTCTCTTTCAGCCCAGGACCAAGTGTTGGGGGCCTACAGGAAGGACAGGGAGGGACTCTTTATCAGGGAGTGTTATGATAGGACACGCGGTAACGGCCTCAAACTGAAAGAGGGTAGATTTAGATTTAGATTAGATATCAGGAAGAAATTCATTACTGTGAGGGTGGTGAGGCACTGGAACAGGTTGCCCAGGGAAGTTGTGGAGGCCCCATCCCTGGAAGTGTTCAAGGCCAGGCTGGATGGGGCTTTGAGCAGCCTGGTCTAGTGGGAGGTGTCCCTGCCCATGGCAAGGGGGTTGGAACTAGATGATCTTTAAGGTCCCTTCCAACCCGAACCATTCTGTGATTCTGTTTCCAACAGTGGCCATGGGCAAATGCCTAGAGAAGATCAAGAACAGCAAACACAACACAATGCTTCCCATGAACACTCTCTCCTAAACTAAATGCAGCTTCTGCAATATTTAGCAAACCTCAGCTGCTCTTTCATATACTTATCTAGCCTACACATCAATTCACGTAAATTTTCAGCCTGCCTCTCATTCTAGAAAAAAATTAATTTTTTTCTAAGATAATGACCCACCTGCAGTGGGAAGGCTAAAACAATTAGGAAATGTAAAGAGCTTTAGAATTACTGGATGAAAGGGTTATAGATGCATAAAAATCCAGTTCCTACCCCTCTTCTGACCCTACTAGTTGGTTATTCATGTAAATTGGCTCCATATCACATTTTATTTGCTTTATAAATTGTATAACCTGGTCACCAGCTTTCTGCTGAAGACAGTGGAAATTACAGTTATTAAAAACTCTTATTTAAAAATAAGAGAAAAGTTTTAGAAGAGTAGAGTAAGTCAAATGCAACTATAAGATACAGTCTCGTAATTATGTTAAAGACCTTGTCCATTTGGGACCAACAAAGCACCAGCATGCCAAACTCAGAATATCATTAGAGGACGGAGGAGAAGGAGGAAAAACAGCACCAGTATTTGAAAGCTGAAATGAAACACCTGTGATATCTCTGTATTTCAATACAAATTTCAATCTAATCTACCAGACAGTATTGCCAATTTCTTACCTTTCTTGACATTCTGAAGTATGCTGTTATAAGACTCATTAGCATCATTTTTAGAAGAACAATAGTTGCATAAGTAGCGTAAGCCCGGAAGACTTCATTGTCAATTAACTGGGTCAGTTTAGCCATTTCTCCACTTCTCATTGATGACCTTTAGAAAAACATCGAAGTTAGGCTAACATCATAGCAATCCAAAGTTCTGGTAACAAGACTGTCAGGATAGCCTTTTTTTTAGCATCACTGCAATGCCAGTAAATTTTGCCAATGCAGAAAGTTTATTTTCAAACAAATTTACTTTTCCTCAGTTTATTTTGTCAATGGCATAATACTTTAAGATGAGAAATTATATTATCATTTAATATTTTGCTTCCATTATAGCTGTTTATTAAACTGTCAAAACATAAACCACCAAAATACTTACTGTAATTGCAGAAACAAAATTTAGTCACAGAAATCAGTAGACTTTTGGAATAACAAAAGGAGTTAGATCAATTTTAGACCAATTCATTTGAAACAGTGAACTTCCCCAAGCAGTTACCAGGACAGAAAGAGTGTGATGACATACTATACATACTACAGTGTTTGAAGAGGAAAATTAGTATTGCCTAACTTTTTTTTTTGTAAGATGACACAATTATAATTGCACTTCAGCTTTCAAACTAACCAGTGTCTTCCCACCCAGCAATCACTTGTGATCAAACTGAGTTAAACACGCATTTTTCTCCTTTGAGACCTTGTTCTTAAAAATTGCTTTTAGCATGATTCACAGGCAAAGATTAAGTTGTAATGACAAAAAGCAGAGAACTATTTATGTTTTTACCATGGGAGGTTTAAGTTAACGAACTCTCTTTCCAATGAGACCATGCCACACCCACAACCCTATGGAAGTGGTACCTTTTATCAACACCAGAAAGTTAAGAATGGGACGAGGACTGAATGCACGTAAAACAAAAAGTATGTCTCCTTACACATTCAGTTTGTGCTCTGCATGCAGCAAAGCTTCTTTGCCTCACCAAGTGCTTCGACCATGCACTTAGTGAGCAGGAATCCACAAAACTTGTATGTCTTCGCTTCACTCAAAACTAAGATAAATGTATGTTTTGTTATAGTTAACTTCATTATTTCCTATGATATCATTTTAACAATAGAAATAAAAAAGGCAATAATAATATTAAATTGATTACAGCTCTATCAATCTCTTATCTTGTGTTCAGCATGGAGTCACTGCCAGTCGGCAGTGAAAGAGAAAGTGGACGAGCCGAGAGGAGAAGACAACTATTGCTCTGAAGGCACATCCTTGGTGGAGAGGTGGGCAGGATGGAGGCAAGCAGCTGTTTGCTCAGTGAAACAAATCTAGCCTTGCCTGGACCGGTCTGGCTGTGGTGATGGGATTTTGTTCCCTTTTATCCTTTCCAAAACACTGCTTGGGTCACCAGGCCAAGCACTGGCTCTAGGAATTATTACAAATTCAGTATAACTCTCCTTCCTTTCACTTCACAGTACCGCAGTTCTCGAGATAATCAGCATTTCGGCAAAGATTTTTCTCAGTGGTTTCTACAGAACCTGCATAGTTTCACACAACAAAAAGAAGGTCTGTATGGCTTCAGAGTGGTTCTCCTTCCTGAATTTTAAAGCTATGGTGAACATACATCCAAGAACGATGCAAAGTCACAAGAAACTGTTCACCAACATCTCTGTGTTCCTTCCACTGGAGCTACACCACATTTACCGGTTTTCTCTACTCGCAGAGTTGGCCTCTCCAAACTCTCATAAAGCCCTGACCTTGCCTTCACTATGGAAAGGGAGTATACTGAAGAAATTCATAGCTTTAAGACCAGCAGAAATGCGAAAATACACCCCACACGCCAAAACAGCACAGGGCTAATAAAGACTGCAGCCAGCCTGATCTGCAAAGGCAACGGAACACCTGTCTGTGCCGTGAATGCGAAACTCGGGGCCTGGTTAAGTGCGCACGCCCGGATCCCACGGAAAGGGCTTTAGGAGCCGGTGGGTGAGCACACGGCAGCCGCTGTGTCCCCGGCGGGAGCGCAGCTGCCACCCTGCCCCAGCCCCGGCTGACCGCGCCGCTGCCGTACACAGCGCTGCCGGCACCGGGGCGGCCTTTTCTCCTTTCCTCGTTCGAAACGCGACTTTTCGAAGTGCGCTCCGAGCACGTTGAAACTGCGGCTGGCTGGCCGCCCGCTCCCGTTTCCAACCACCCAGGTCCCCGCGGCCCAGCGGGACGATCCCTGCCCTCGCCGGGGCTCCGCCGCCCGGCCCGTGCCCACGCTGCTCCCGCTCCGCGCTTGCCGGGGCGGGGGGGGCGGGGTACGGCCTCGCACCACGGAACGGCCCCGGAGCCGCGGGGAGCCCCGGGCCACCCCCCTGGCCGCCCTCACCACACGCTCCTCAAGAAACACCCCGCCGCCTTCCGCGGGGCGCCCCCTCCCCTCAGCCGCCAAAGGTTTCGCGCCCGGAAGGCGACGGGAGGGGACAAGGGGGGATTTTTCGCTCCCGCCCGGCAGCAGGAGCCGCCATCGCGCAGCGCCCACGCACCTCGCCCGCGTCGCCTCGCAGAGCGCCCACACCGCGGCCGAACCCCGCTGCTCCCAGCCGGCCGCTGCGCCTCCGCCCGCCCCGGGGCCCGGCCTGGCCCGGCCCGGCCCCGCCTCGCCTCGCCTCGCCTCGCCTCCCCGCCTCGGGGCGCGTAGGCGGGTCTGGGCCGCGGCTCGACAAAAGGCCTTGGCGGCCTGTGCTGACCCCGCGGAGCCGGTCTGCCCCGCGGGGCCGCTGCGGCCTTTGGGGCCTGTGGGCAGTCGGGCAGGCCGCCGGTGCCACCTTGGTGGCTCGTCCAGTAAAGGCAAGGTTCAGGCCCCGGCCCCAGCAAACGTTACCTGGGAGGAAAAGAAGGAAAACCAGGAAAAGCAAACACGCAAGAAAAGCAGACGCTCGTGTCTGAAGACACTTGGTCTTTGACACAGAGGGAAACCAAAGATCATGCCCCAGTCACACTTCGTTAGAGTGGCGCCATGGCCAGCGGTTGCACAAAGTCACAAGCGGTCTCAAAGTTTACCTGAGAAACTATATAGAGCACCTAACATCTCAATACTTTGGGTCCCTACATCGCTTTGGTGGATCTGAACCTTTACCAAAGGAAAAAAAAAAAAAATCTAAAAATGCATGTCCAAACCATGGGTGCTGTTGCAATCAATATGCATCATGTTGCTTTGCAAAGTGTAACAGAAAATAAAGGAACTTCAGGGCTGGCCACGAACTTCTGCCGGCATGCTAGGGTGTGATGAAAGGGGGAAGCCCAGTGTCCGAGCTTCCCACTGCTGCTTCAGAGAAAATTATGCTATTCCCACATCACTTCCCCTCAATGCTTGAGACTAAGCAGCTCGTGATAAACAAGACTGAAGAAGATAGAGATGAATGTACTCAGGTACCCAGTAAAGATTTCAGAAATAATCCTAAAGGTCTGTACAGAGTCAGAAAGGGATTCAATTTTTAAAGCTGCGTCATTATGGAAAAACTAGTCTTAGGTACATATATTCAGCATTCATTGATCTTACTTCATGTCCTGTTAAATACCTGTGTGTGCAGACCTTTGTGACTCCTCTTATTAACCATCAAACACAGCAAAGCTCATTTGAGCAAGGACTGTAGTATCAGCACTGATTTTAAAAGATGGTAGAAGTTGGGTTCAGCAACCTTTGTTCTCGTTAAGGACACAGCAAAGAGTATTTCCACTGAAGTCCGCAAAGCAACTCATATAAACATGGGCCTATCCCAGGAAACGGATTTATTTTTTAAAAAATGGAAGCATTTCTGCAGCTCCTAGCATACTTCAAGGCAACAATTGTATCTTCATAAATTTTTGTACAACACCTAACACATAATATATCCCAATCATGTAGTGTAATTAGTGTTATTGAAATAAAATTATAATTATTTTCTGTTACCATTTTTTGTTTGTTTGGCATTCTAATCCTTATCTGAAGCCAGTTTAAAAAGAAGGTAAAGCTATTTATTAAGTTAACAGAGTTAAACGGAACACACATTATTATACTTGAGAATAAAAACTGGTAATTGATTTATATGCAGTTCTCAGAATTCTAGACTGGAACTACCAGAAAGCCAGGAGAAAGGCCATTTTCATTAGTTGTACACAGGGTATAATGAGAAGTGCAGCTAGAAATTCTACAAAAATCACCCTTTCCTTTGCATTTCACATTCCTGTTTTACAGATTCTGGAAACTTAGATTGATTTGTGTGATCTTAAAAAATGCTTCTGAAATTGAGACAGCTTATATGTTCCTAGTCTTTGAATGTTGAGGCCAACACCTTGTTAATTTTTTCCTACTGTCATTGAATTCCCTTAAGGAAGGTATAGAAAGAAGAAACGAGGAAGGGAGGAGGACAAGAAGGGAGGGAAAAGAGGAGGGAAGGAGGAAGGAAAAAGCAGAGAAAAAGAACAAAAAAGAAGAAGGAGAAAGAGAAAAAAAGACGAGGAAAAGAAAAATAGAAAAAAGAAAAGGGGAAGGGAAGGGAAGGGAAGGGAAGGGAAGGGAAGGGAAGGGAAGGGAAGGGAAGGGAAGGGAAGGGAAGGGAAGGGAAGGGAAGGGAAGGGAAGGGAAGGGAAGGGAAGGGAAGGGAAGGGAAGGGAAGGGAAGGGAAGGGAAGGGAAGGGAAGGGAAGGGAAGGGAAGGGAAGGGAAGGGAGAAAAAAAGAAAAGAAAAAGGGAAGAAAAAGGAAAACTAAAAATGAAAAACAGAAATAAGAGAAAAGAAGATAAAAGATCAAAGAAAAAGAGGAATAAAGAAAAAGGAAAGACAGAAATAAGGAAATGAGAGAAAGGGAAAGAAAAAGAGAGAAAAGAAGTAAGAAGGGAAGCCAATATTTCTTGTGGACCCTGAACCACTTAAGAGTGGGGTGGAGTCTTGAGTAGAGTGCAAAACTAGGGCCATAGTCAGTAAAGCAGAAGTGAACTTGTGCTCAAGGTCTATTTTCTTCTCAAAGTTCAGTAGCGGGATAAAGTGCCTGTACAACATTTGAAAACTGCTGTGATCTACGTGAGGTTAGATACATAACTGTGGTGATAGTTGCTCCTGAGGGGCCCGTTCTCACAGTCCTTACTCATGTGAATTGTCCCTTTGATGCTAATAGGATTACTCTTGTAAATCAGGGAGGCCATATCAGCCCGATGCCCAGGGTTATACTGATCATGAAGGGCTTGATCTTGCAAACCTCATTCATGTGAGCAGCCCTTTTTCATGACAATTTTCCCATTGACCTGAAGAACTATCCATACAGCCAGAGACGGTAGAATCAGAACACAAATTTCGGGTCAGCATAAAAGTAGGGATACAAGAGTTTTTCATTTAACCTCCAGCAAGGAACAGATGCTCCCCAAGAAAGTCAGAGAAGTGCAATCATTCTCTCTTGACTGCGGGGAAGGTGAAGGAGAGGCATATATGGATCAGCCTCGTTCCATCCTGTCTCTTTCTCTGGTTCCATTTATTCACCATAATTAGTGTGGTAAAGAAGGTACCAACAATACGTTTTCACCACACCTGAAGCTTCTGTTCACCACCGCCTTGCTAACATAAATTAGTTATATCCTCAAATAGCTTTTCTGAAAAATTGACAAATTATGCCTCCCACATTAAATCAACCAATGATTTACAGAGTAAAAAAAAAGATGAACACTAAGATTCAGACCATATTTTAACTTAAAATCTGAAATGCTGTTTAAACGCCAAGAGGAAAGCGTTACAAAAATGTTTAGTATAGCAGACCAGAGCCAGTTTTTGTGCTTCTCCATTAAAACCTGCACCCTCTGGTTAGAAAGCACTTTCGCTATATCAGATGTTGACACCTGTGTAATTTTGCTGTGATTCACATGCTTTTGCTTCAGAAGATCTCAAACTGCTGTCTGGTTTCTCTGGGGAACTGCTTCAAAAGCAGCAAGAAAGGATCTTTCTTCGGTTAGGAATGCTTCCTGCTGGGTGTAGCTTGGTGAAAGCCTCCCTGGCATAAGCTGCCTTTCAGTGGAGCTTCGAACTCCAAAACAGCTGTGCCCATCCATCCGTCTCTTTCATTCATGCCACTTTTTTGAGGACAACAGTTCTCAGTAGTGGAATTTGAAGGTTTTTTTTTTAAATTCCAGTTGCTCACTTGTGAGAGGCAAACAATAGTATATAATTTAAGTCAACGGTCGCAGTGGGTGGTGACTAAAAACCAGTGAGAGAAGGTGAAAGGAGGCAATCTCCACAAAGCACAAGAATGGTTATGTCTGCTGATTGTCTGCTCAGTTATACATCATTAATACTTTATTCGAAAATCCCACAAAGCTCATTTGCTGGTCATTTCAGGAGACCATGAGTAAGGTTGTCCTCTGAAGTTGCTTACTGTCTTCCATCAAGTAGCACCGTTGCTACAAGGAACGTGCAAGACAGGGCTCAAAAGTCACCATGTGGACATATTGTAAGAAATAATCCAACACATGAAGAGCATCCGTAGACTGTTGCCCTACACAGCTTGATGTCCCAGTTGAGGAACAACTCAGAAAGGGACTGGCGGGCACATAGGCAGACCTTTTCAGTAGGTCTCTCTATAAGCACATCACGGACCATTTTTTGCCTTGATTCCTCCTTCAATGCGTATGAATACTGCAGCAACGGTCTTGCTTCTGAAAATAGGTCTGCAGCGCAGAACTGGCTTTGCTGCCGACAGTAATGAATATGTGGTGAGGTATTTGAAGTCCTGTGCTGTGCTGAGGGGAAAAGGCATTAACCTCAGCTTTTGTAATGCTTTTTGATCTGTACAATTGTTTTTATTAGGAAAGCAAGATATTGTATATCATTAAAGGCCATGAGAGAGTTGATAGCATTATAATGCTCAGATGTGCCAATAAAACAGATTTTGCAGAAACCACAGCAAGTTACTCTTAAACTAATCCAGTGAGAAGAGTTATTTGTTAAGCATTATTAAATACAGCTTGCAGAACAAAATCTGATCCTTTAAAATAACACAGAAGTAGCGGAAGGAGAAAAATATTCATTATAAAAGCAGAAAGGTTATTAAGTTTCACTTCACAGATCGAACAGAAAGGAGCCAAAGTATAGAGAGCAAAATGAGTTTTAAGACATTGAGGTTTTAATCGTTACTAGAAGAGTCCAGTAAAGATAGGTAATCCGTGGTGTTGTACTACTGCTCTGCTCTAGTGGCACAAGAAAATTACAAAGCTGGAGACCAAACCGGAAGGTTTCTTGGTACAGTGCCGCTCCAAATGCACGCAGAAGGCTTACAGGCAGTTTGAGCGAGCTACTGAGAAGACACAGAGATGATAAAAAGTATCTCACAAGAAGTTGCCAAGGTATCTCTGCAGACAGAGATTCCTAGAAGTAAACAAGCAAAAGCTTTACAGATACTGGAGATACAGATACTAGACATACAGACGGGGTATGTCTGTAGACAAATAGGTGAAGTTATGAAGTTAACTTCTAAAGCACTCCCAAGTCATACTGTGAGATTTTTATACTTGTGTAGATACAGGCATTTATGTAAGGCAGTGAAAGAAGTAGGCCCTGTGGATTGAAGCAAGCTCATTCTTTCTTGAGGGTACTCAACCGCTCTATGATGGTCTGAACCATTTGGTCACTGTTCATCTTAACTGGATTCGTATCACGGTTGAACGTCAATAAGCTAAATGGTCCCGTCACTCGTTATTAGTCATCTAAAAGTGGAGTTTCTTAACACATTGTATGTATATCACTGGTGGGATGTGAATGGTGTTTAGTTCATAGAGCAGCTTCTCCCTGGCAGTTTGGAGGTGCTTGTGAGAGCTGAAGGCACGCAAGGAGAGGTGCACTCCTGCTCAGGTGGTTATTTTTGAGGGGTAACCATCTGGAAGAAAGAACTTAAGTGTTGCATGTAAGCAAGATATTGATCAGTAGTAATCAGCTGTCCTGTACACGGGCATTCAAGCCCAGGCTGGATGGGGCTTTGAGCAGCCTGGTCTAGTGGGAGGTGTCCCTGCCTGTGGCAGGGCAGTTGGAACTAGATGATCTTTAAGGTCCCTTCCAACCCAAACCATTCTATGATTCTATGATTTGTCACTGATCTGGCGGTAGGACTGTGGGTGGGGTTCTGTAGAAGTACAATATCAGAGGATGTGGGGAGAGGAAACAGGCGCCTCAGCTTTTGTCTGCCAGTTTTCATCGTGCAGGAAAAGAAGGCTGGAGGTTCCTGCCTTCAGCAATTCAGTTCTCTCCAACTCACAGCTTGAAAGAAGTTGTGTAATGAATGCAGAATGAGTGCATTCTGCTCCGTGAGGACTGAGTGCCCAGAGTGTGCTTGGCTGGGAGTTAAATTTGCGTGCGAGTTGTTCTTATGTCAGGGTTAAGAGGCAAACTGTGTAGTCAGTGTGAGCCAAACATCATTGTTTTAAAAAAATCAATTATCTGCAATTATAGGGCCTACTCGAACAGTACCTTTGCAGTGCGCAGAGCTTTCCCAGGTAGCACAGCTATTTTTATTAGCAACCTCCCCTCCCCCACCTCTCTGTACACAGCCAAGTTTAGAGTCAGCAAAATGACTTGGAACCAGCGCATTTTATCCCCAACAGGCCAACCAACCACAATTAAAATGTATTACCATACATTAGGCTTTAAAGGGGTTCCTTTACTGCAGTATATAAAAGGCTGTAAGGAGAGACAGAGAAGGAAAGGAGAAGCCAAACATTTCACGTTTAATGGGTTAAAGTTCTCCCCCATGTGAGTCCATTGACTTCAGTTGGCTAGGGATGAATACAGACAATTCAATATTTAACAATCAGCAACTTTTGCTTAGTTGGCAAGAAAAGGAACAATTTAAGGTCCAGAGCCTTCCCTGTGCTGTTTCTGTCTTCCTGAATCTTCACTTGGTTGCGGTAACTCTCGGCTAACAGGAGCGACACTCTGCAGGGTTGGCTGTTGGGTATTTTCTGCTGCGGTGCAAGATTACTCCTCGTGGTTTTATGGTGCAGCAGTAGACTTTAATAGTCACCTGAGACAATTATTCAGATACTGTATTGTGCAGTAAGATTGCTTCTGAACAGCTGCAGAAATACTTAGCAGAGACACACTCCCTAAAGCCCTGG
Organism: Chroicocephalus ridibundus; assembly: GCF_963924245.1. Taxonomy (NCBI): domain Eukaryota; kingdom Metazoa; phylum Chordata; class Aves; order Charadriiformes; family Laridae; genus Chroicocephalus; species Chroicocephalus ridibundus. Next base: position 150,664,592 of record NC_086284.1, read on the forward strand.
GATGGGAAATAAAAACAAACAAACCACAGCAGCAAGACAAGCGTCTGCATCTTGCTCTGTCTTATAGCTTGTAAAAAAGGAGTTGTGTAAGTGATTTAAAAGTTCATTGGGACAGGGACCATTTTTCATTTAGTGGTCCATATAACGCCCAGTAAAAATAGGCTACAAATGCATATTCAGTCACTACCCAAACACAAATACTCTTTGGGCAGGCTTGTGACCCAGTGTGTGGTGCATTGCCAAGCAATTCTCATTAAAAAGATAAAGAGGTGATAAGATAGGGATGCAATTATTCTCTCCAGTAGTGATGATGTTCTTTGGTGCGATCCCATTTACAAAGAACATCACAAAATCATACATTCCTCGGGTAGAAATGGGCAATTTTCTTTGACATAGCTTCAGCCTTGCCATTCTGATGAGTACTATGCCTGAACAAAAATACCATTTCTTTTTCCCCCCCAGGCCATGATAACCAGTGTTTCTCTGTTACACTCTGTTGCAACTAAATAATTTCCCCGCCGTTGCAGTTCTAACCAGTCCTGGTGAAAATCTTTTGGTTGATATAACACATTGTGGCTTAGCTTGATGTTCTATGTTGTTTTAAGCCTCACCGTACAAAGGGATATTCAGCTGCACTGTCTATTTAGCTTGAATAAAGAGGGCTCATAAACGCATAAAATTTTATAGAATCTCTTAATAGCTATCTGGTCATCAAATCCTGCCTCCAGCTCTGGACTCGGGAGGATCTGGCAATATAGCAGAGGGAGAGAAGTAGTCTTGCTTAGGCTGGTCTCCAAGAAGGATCCCTGCTTCTTTTTTTCTGCAGATGGGCAGTTGGTGGGGGCTCAGAAGGCTCTGCTAACCCACTCCTCTGCCGTATCATAACCACTTTTCTCTTAAGACACAGTTTGAACATTTCCTCAGCATCTTCTCCCAGGATGACCCTGCAGTCAAAGTCAAGCTGGGACAGTGTTTTGTACTAAATACAGGGCGTGATATGTTGGGAATTTAGTGGCTGAAAGACTGCTTGCTCACTTTTTACTGATATGGGCTTCAGTGAAGTTGCTCTTGATTTATAGCTGGATAAGCAAAATCAGAATCAGACTCTTGCTACTCATTTTTGTGGGAGCAAAACTGGGCCTTACGTGCTCTTGTGCTCATTATATACCTCAGTATCAAGTCTCACAGCTTTGATTCATAGAGTTCTCTTTAATTTGGTACGTGCAGGCTTCCAGAGTAGATCACATAGCAGCAGGATAACAATCCTCAGGGGAGCATTTCAGTTTGAGAAATTCATGAAGAGGGTGACTTCACGGCTTACTTTCAATGACACTTGTGGAATAGGAAAGAGAAGAAGTGAATGAAATGGAAGCACCAGCCTGTTTCAAAATGCATGTTCTATTCTACAGCAGATGACAAACAGCGTCCTCAATAACATAGTTCTCTTAGCTGTGTGAGTTTTTGTTGGGTTGTTTTTTCCCCGCTGTAGTCTGTCTTTTCACATTTAGGGCAAGGTTTTCTTACCCATGTGCACATGGGAGCTCTGAAATACTCCCTTATGCCCTTCTGCAGAGCAGCTATCCACAGGCCTTGCCTGGGGTGGAGGTAGCCAGGAGGAACAGAGCCTCTTTCTACCATGCGGCAGGGAAAGACCTTGAATTCACCTCTTTCCTCCTCCCATCTCCAGCACTCTGACAAAGAGCGTTGAATTCAGAGCGGGAAAGAAGTTGTCACATTGTGAGAGGGTACAGATCTAGGGCAGGTCACTTCCTCATGGAGCAAAACCAGGTTTCTTCCTGCTGTTTTTCTGAGCCATAAAAAATCGTATGTGCCTCCTTACACGGGAAGGATTGCAAAGCAATAACCTTGCCTTCTTTCAGCAGGAATGAGTCACTCTCCTACTGGCTAAGGCATTTTACTATCTATTTGGGTATATTGAAGCTGAGGGAAAAATATGCCCTTGACAGTAGCTGTAGTGAATCATGAAGATATGTATATGTATAAAATGACTGTAGGAGCTCTGTGGCAAGAGAGGATGAGAAAGTGTTCCTAAAAGAAAAATAATCAGCTTCCTTCCCACTTTGAGGACATCAGGATTTTGCCCCTTTCCGTGGAAGATTGGCTTCCCAGCCTGGTAGCTACACCAAGAGTATTGGGAACTGAGCTCTTGATGCTCTTCACCCCATCCTAATTTCTACACAGATACATGTTTGCAAAAGGCAATATTGGCTTCTAATGGCATTGTGACCTGTCTTTGCACAAGAAAAATTACTTTCTTGTGAAGCTGAGTAAGGCATTTTGGTGGGATTACATGTTGAAGAGAGTTGGAGAAATGTGATTGACTGTATCCTAAGAACAAAACAAAGTGAAGGTACCTGACACACATCCTCCTCCTTGTCCATGTCATACTGCCGTGGCAAAAGTGTCCCACAGAATGCAGATCATGACCTAGACTTCTATCTCTAGTGAGGTAAAGGAGTTACAAGAAGCTACAAACTGAGAATTTATATATTGTGAGGGAGAGTGGAACACAAAAAGTGAAATGAATTGTAGAGACCCATGTTCCTAATGCTATTGGGAGACGTCCTTTAAATGTAATTTGCCTTCCCAAAATCCTGGGTTAGAATGCAGTCAGAAAAAGGACAAGATGTATGTTAAGAGAAGGGAAAATTGTAGTAATGTTTCTTCACTACTTCTAGTGAGATTGCATGACTGCTATCACATAAACCATGTTTGGGTGGATATATGTTTGGGCACTGCATTGCGGTAGAGACCCAGGTACTAAAGCATCCTGATTTCAGAATTAGTTCATTTGCTTTGGTGGGTTTTCATTTCATCCTCACTGCTTCTTTTAAAAAGGTTGTTTATTTTGTGATGTATTTAGTATCAGTGCCTCAAGATTCTGTATGTCTGTGTGCTCACTGTTTTGGGGAATATGCTTGAAAATGGTCCTTTTAGTAACAAAAAATAGTCATATGTGTGCAGATCCAATCATTTACTACCTTGTCAAAGAAATTAATTTGTTTCTGTTTCATCAGATGATCTTACTGACAGGAATTGTCAAAAAGTTATTTGATGGCAGTCATATTTCATGCCTTTTACATATTTTTTTCCTGAAACTTTATAGCCCATTTGAGCTCAGAGAAATCATCTAGCAAACAGATCTCCAACAGAAATTTTCAAAGCCTTCTCTAACCCTTTTAAAGGACTTTATGTGTGTATATATTTTTATGTTTTGTGCTGTACTGTTCAGACTGAGCAAGGGATCATGAGGAATAATGGTCTTGCTCATCTGTGCACAGTATGGAGCACTGTACATACAGTCACACTGAGGCCAGTTAAGCAGTAGTTCATGAGATACAAATGGATTAAAGTTGATTCAATAATAATAATAATAATAATAATAATAGTAATAATAATAATATGGTCCATATGGGCCAAGTTCAATTTGTAATGTTTGTACTGAGTAGAGAGTTACCTGATTAATCAGATAACTAAATCTGAGGCTGGGCAGGCAAATGACAATCATCTTCCTAAAAGGGCAGATAATACTTAGTATGTTGCTTCCCCACTCCTTATTGCAAGGACAGGAGTAGAAAAGCTTGTTATACCCACCTCAACAATGACCTGAATGAACTACAAGAACAAGGAAGAGAATAACCAGTGAATGACAACAACTGAGTTCTCAGATCCTCCTCTGAAGCCTGACAAAAATGTTGCTGTGACAGTCACATACTGTCATTTGCTGGGAAGTGAACTGAGATCCTAAACTTGTTTCAACAGCCAACTGAACAATTAATTGTCAGATGATGACTTTTGGTCACTAGCCATACTGACATTATGATAACAGGGATGAAGATTTGATGCTCTACTTCTACCTTGTGCGCTTCGTAAATGTCTCTGTGTGCATTAGCTTTTGATCTTTCAGATTGTGATATGAAGTCTACCAAAGTCAATGAAAAGACAAACTACTTTAGACCTTGTGTTCAGTAAATGTTAAATAACCCCTTCCAGAAAACTCTGTAGTCAATGAAGTTCAAGTCCATGAATCACACATGGTCCTTCTAGCTCCATGTCGTCTGGACTTTGGTGACCTAAAAATCAACAGCTGTCTCACCTCGGTAGCGCTGTTGAAACCTGTTGCTGAGTACCACACCCAGCTGTTCACAGAGTGTTTTTTATCACAAGCATCTGTTATAATACTTAATCCATCCTTATTGATGGGCAGCCTTTTGAAGGGGAACCTTGAGATGTTATGCTTACTCTAGGATGGAAGCCAAGTTCTGTCCTCCCTTACACTGAAACTGGCTGTTCCTAGGAAAGACTGCAGGATTTGCCCCTTAACTTTGTAGCAGGTGCATAATTAACTTGTAACAGAGTTAAGTGCCGCTCCTTAGTTTGGGGGTGTAGTCTTTTCCCATCCTTCTTTCATTTCTCTCAGCTGTTAGTACTGCACTGCGTGACACACTCAGTCACTTCATTGCCTTCTCAAGTCTACAGCAGTCAAAGCTAACGGCTCTTCAGCAGCATGAATGGACCCTTTTATCTGCCCTGCATAACCGTATAACCAAAGGGTAGATTCCAGCCCCAAATATTTAAATCGTGTATATGTTCACCATTACTCTTAATTTGTGTTTTCTTTAAATCTTCCATGAAGTTACTTCAGTCATTTAATCCTCAATTTTCAGGTGCAGTGTTTGATTTTAAGGGACTAAAAAGCCTCTCTGAAATTGCGCCCACTCTACTTTTGAAGCCAGTTCAGGGACTCTTACCACTTTTCCTTACCACTCAGTATTCCCTCCACTTTACCCATGACAAGGCAGATATATTGATATTAATGCTACATAAGGGAAGTCAAGGGCAAACTACAGAGGCCTGATTTGCCTGAACATGGTCTTTCTGCTACTGGCCTCCGGAAGTCCTGTTAAACTCTGTGGACATTCCATTAATTCCATAAGCATCAGTGTAAGTTTCCTTCCTTCACTAAATTTTATTGAACAAACAAGCCACCTAGAAAGTTTCATGACCTTTTACGGTATGTTTAGAAACACGTGAAATATAATTGTTGCTTAATGGGCTCATAGTAACTCGAAGTCAAGTCCTTTGACTACCATTCTTGGAGAAATAAGAGTAGTTGACTGGCTTCTTCTGCTGGAATAGACCTGATTCAAATCCTATTGAAGCCAACAGATTTTTTTTTTTTCTGACTTGTGGGATATGGCTCACACTCAGCTTATGTGACTCACAAGGATTTCAATTATTTTTATGCTTTTGAAAAATAAGCCCAGTCACAAGTAGTGGCACCTCCTTTAAACCTGAATTTTCCTGGTGATAAAGAAGATTCAGAGAGTGGATGTTGAATGAGTAGGGCCTATCTGCAGCTTAACTCTCACAAGTGCTGAGAGTGATAGCAATGGCATATATTTCCTAAGAACTTTACCCTACAACAGCTAGAGATAACTTATCAGAAGAAACACTGATGGGACAAAGTTCCCATGTAGTAAGTCCATGCCAGCCAGGAATCTCGACATCTCTTATAAAGCAGCAAACTTAGTTTTTCACTTCTGCACTTTTGTGCAATAGTTTTAACAAAGGATGCTGGTCGGCTCCCTATGTAAATTCCTTAGAGAATCAAAGTTCATTGTATAACACTGTAAGGAAGGAAAATAGTATTGTAATGTCATTCTGCAAAATAAGTGGTGGTTAAAATGTACTAGCCAGGGGGTTTTCTTAGAGTCTTTTTTCAGTTTGATTTATGTATCGGCAATGCTGGAGGATTAGGACAGGTTATAATGAAATGTGGTTTAATTTCTCCACTTTCGTTGTGGCATCAATGCTCTAAATGTAACATGCTTTATTAAAAATAACGTGAGTACTGTTATGTGATATTTTAAGTGGAGCAGTAGCTACATGTTCCAGTTTAGCTACATGCTTTAGAAGCATAAAATAAAAGTCAGACCTGTCACAACACCTGAAAGTGGATATATATGCTTAACCATGCAATTGCAATAATGTCAATAATGTGTATATTGTACACAGATTTAGACATGACCATAACTCATTGCAAGATTCAGACTTAACGTTGGAACAGCAGTAATTTTTTTTTTTTACTTTTACTGCCAGTTTAACAAGCAAAACCAGAGGGTGGCGGGAAGATTCAAAGGTTATACTTCATGCATGGTAAGGCCTGATTATGCGTTGCACAACCTAGTGATGATTCCTGTTACATTTGTGGAAATACCTGAAAGAGTCTGCAGAGCTGTTTGGGTAGAAGGAGCTCAGGCATTTATGGAAGCTCCCTGTGTTGGCCTTATGGCGGCTGGGGGAGTTAAACTTTTCCCACAGTGCTTAACTTCTTCCTTACAACCTGCAGGTATTGATTTACGCAATTCAGCGTTGTTGATTCTTGTGATCATGTTGCAAGTTCTTTGATACTTGGTGCTTTTCCTGAAATCCAAGTCCTTCAGGCAGGTGAATCTGTGAGAGTTTCTCTTGGCAGTGCTTTGTGCTGATGCGGGAGGATGGAGTTAAAAAATGTGGCCAAGTACGGCCCCAAAGCCCGAGCCAACAGAACACATAACACTGAGGAACAACGTTCTCATTTAAAAAAGGAAAATCTGTTATGAATACTTTCACCTACAGACTTTGCTTTTTCTAGAGGTGGGGCTTTTTTTAAAAAAAAATTGGTTTGCTTCCTGAATCAGTTACTTTGGTTTTAGTGTGGGTCAAAGGTTTGGCAACCCTTTCCCCTCATTTTTATTTTAATTAGACTGTCCCTGATTTTTATATTCTCTATTAAAAGAATATTAAAACCCTGCAAATTCTGCAAGGCCTACTTTTCTGGTCAGTACAGAGTGCCCTCACATCACATTGCTCTTAATGGAAATTAATTGTATCGCGCCTATAGACCTTGGAGCAATTTTGTAGATATTAGATTCTTAGACATCTGTGGTGTTTTATTATTGATTAAAGAATGAGAGGAAATCTCATGGCTTAAGACCTTGTGCTGGGATTTATGAATTACTTTTTTTGCTATGTGACCCTCGACAGGTCATTGAATCTGTCTTTCAGTTTCCCATCCGTGAAGCAGGGAATAACGATGATTTTCTGCTGCTGCTCTTTGTCCATCATTCCTGCTTAAATAGTTCGCTCTTTGGAACAGGTCTTGTTACTTGCTAGGGCAAAGAAATCTCATTCTGAGTTGGGATCTGGAGCTGTAATACAAATAATTAATATCAGCATTAAACAGTCAAAGGTATTACATCCAAGATGCATTTGGCCTGAGGCCCGCAGAGTTCTTAAAATGATGGATTTTTAATTGATTATTTGGAATGAGACCTTTTCTCAGACTAGCTAAATCGCTTAAGACCCACGCATGCTAGCTATATTTAGAGGCGAGGAGGTGGCAGAGTAATTCTTAAAGTGCTCTGTTTCTAATAACCCAGGTGAGTGACAGTCTGGGAGTGCTGCCTCTTTTCAAACAAACATGACTCACAGCCCCCAGGCAGCAAGCATGTGCAGGTTAGAAATTGTATTGAACTGTCCACATTCAAGAAACAATGAAATACAGCCATAATCATAAACATTTAATTTAATAATTTTGGGTTAGGGCAAGAGGGAAGGCATGCTAATGGCTCAGCATCTATAATAGCAAATGCAAAAAGGCCGTGTAAAATCTGTGGTAGGGGTTTAAGGTGAATCTGGAGTAAACAAGGCGATATTTTCATCCCATACCACAGCCCCATGCTTTTAGGAAGCAGAGATGTAACTGGAGTATCAGGCTTTGTTATCAATTCTGCATAAACTACATCTTTACAGGAATAAGATTCTCTCCAGTGTCCCAATGGAAAGCAAAATATAAATGGCCTTTGAGATGTATTGATACTTGATTCTCGTCGAAATAGACACCACACATATGGCTGTTTCCCAGGCATTTCTCATCCCAAACAATTACTAACACCCGTGAACGATCTTTGTCTTCCTCAGAAAGCATACATGGTGAAATGAAGCTCTGTCCTTAGAAACTGCCAAGGAAGTGCAGTGGAGGCGCGAGCACCACCCTCGCCTTTCCATATCTCTGACCAAAGCTAAAAACAAGCAGCAAAACAAGGAGAAGCTTGTTTCCCAGTGGGAGAAGAATACTGCTGTCTTCTTGAAAGATGCTTCATGTTCCTTGTGCTCCTGGGGACAATGGGCCCAAGTGATTCTTATTTTGTGTCCTAAGCTTGTCACTGACCTCGGCATCCAGCCACGTTGCGCTGCTTTCTGCGAGATTACCCAAGGCAAGTTCATCTCTGGGAATCTAAGACAGTATTGTCAGGAACTCCCACTGATGCAACAACTTTCTTTCATCACAAGCTGCAAAGTTAAAAGCACACTTCGGTCTTAACTGCAATAACAACGCTCGGCCAGGCTCCGGAATAGCTGTGCCTTTGTTCCAGCACATTCTCCTTAAAGAAGTTAATGGCCACACAAAAAATGAGGCCAGTTCTAACTACTTACCTTCTTAAGGTAGTTTCGGTAGAAATTAGATATGGTCCTTCTTGTCTCAAATCATTGCCTCTTTTTTAATAGTTCCGATGTTTCATTTCCAAGAATTTGCATTCAATGGGCATGAAGTGACAATTTTGTGTAGTTTGCCAGTTAGTGCAATGCGTGTCACAACACTGAAAACAAGCTAGGTCAAAGACACAACGCAGAGGCTTTGGTTCAGAATTTCCTCACCTCCTTGCTTCCTTGAGAGCAAACACAATATTGATTTTGTATTTGCCTCCTAGTTCTGTTTCTCGGCATTGAACTCGGTGACAGGTGAGAGCTAGGCGTGATTCCTGCTTAACAGCAAGTGCCCGCCCAGCTCTGCTATGCTTATGAAAACTCCTCATGTCAAAAAATCAGCTAAACGTTACTGAGTGTTTTTGCACCAGACTAGGGATGTGTGCGTTTTAAAACACCTTCTTCATGTGGACTTGAGGCAGCCCGACAGCCCTGGAAAATAAAGACCCAGCACCACATAGCAAGGAGCTGGTAGCGGAAGCTGTTCAGTGTCCTCCCACCTATCTGCAAATGTGCCTTCAACTCTGACCCACTTTACTGGGTGGTGTCTTGTGTAATCCTTTGTCTTTTTAAGATTTACATGTGTAAATAACTGTATAATGCTTATATATAATCTCCTCCAGCAATGTAAATAGGCTGCCAAGCTCTGAAACTATCAGGGTGTACTAGGTATAAGGTTCATCTGATTCCTGGAGGTGTTGTACAAGCTAAGATCAACTTAATAAAATTACAGAAAGACTGAGAATTAGTAATATCTGCAATGTGTAGTGCTTTATGTAATATCTCTTTAACTGGCAGTATTTCGTTCAAGTTATTGCCTAACGTTCAGATTCTGTTCTACTTTCTGAAGTTCCTTTATTTCCACACCACTCTAGTTAACTATTTATTTGCAGCTAACCAAACTGAACTGCTTATTGTCTTTGTCAGCTTGGGCTGGTCAGTTTACAGTTGGTAAATATCTGAATATAAAATTTAACATCTTTTCCAAATGTTTGTTCCTGAAAATTAATAATTCTATATGTAATTTTCATTGTCTGCATGAATATCCAGTCCCTTCTTGTATCTTGTCAAGTTCTTGGCTTCCAAGAGAAATTAATTTCAAAGTCCAATTATACGCTGGGTAAAAAGGTATTCTTTTTTCAGGGTTGGTTTCTAGTCTTCCTAATGGCATTGAATTGAATTTGTCTTCTGATTCTGCATTATGAGACAGTGAGAAAATAAGCTCCCTATATCTTAGTTACTGATACGCACTTTCAGGATTATCTGTTTTATAAAGGACAGTCTTATTGTGCTTATTTAAATAAGAGACAACAGTTTCAGGGATAGATGCAGTGATTAGCAGATGAATCATACTTACATTTCAAGTTAATGTTCTCAGGGTTTTTTTTCTTCCTTAATATTTCCTATTATCACTACCAACTTCCAAGAAAGGCTTTCCATCTGCTGCCTGTGACCCCCCCACTTTACCTGTTACAGCGAACCCTTCTCTTCTAACCACACTGGCTCCAAAGTCCAATAGAAATAATAGAAGATTCCTATTGATTGCAAAAAGCCTGTAATCAGGTCATGGTGAAGTGCAGTGTTAAAGGGACAGTTTAAATAGATAGAATAGAAATAGAAATAGTTCTCTTTTTTTTTGTTTGTTTGTTTGGGTTTTTTTGTTTTGCCTTCTTACTCAGCCTGGGAAAATTTGACACCATTTCCAGACTGCTTCAGTCTCTCTGAACAGGATTTACTTTTATTAATGTGTGTAGAAAAAGTATAATATGCAGGGTGACCTTTTCTCCTAAACCTGGGATTCTTTTGGTGCCTGTTTATTCCCTTTAAGTTTCTACTTAATAGGCTGTTGCCCTGAGTTTTAGCTTCTGTTTCCTAACTTGCTTCATTTGTCTGCCCCCATGATACAGGACTTTTCTCCTGAAATCATACCCCATATAAGCCATTCGTCTAATCAGCCCGACTCTTGAGGAAGCTGATAAATCAACAGTAGTCGAACCCCCAGCCTCCCTTGAAGTGCCAGCCTATGTCAAAGGGCTTTGGAGTTCATGCCATTCTGTGTAATGAGCTCTGCCCTGGGAGGACGGAGAAAATACAGCTTGATAGCTGATGAACGTTTGAGGTTCTTTCTCCTTCTGAGCAGGACTGTGATTTTCCTGCATTTCAGTAAAATGCTTAAAAGCTAATTTAGTCAGTGTGTTGGTGGTGGTTAGATGTGGATGCTTGACCACTAAAAACTGAACTGGCAAGCTACACGCTCCTTTCTCCTTAAAGTCACTTAAGAGAAGGGGAAATGATTATCTAGAGTGAGCTGTCAACCTTTATGCCAGCTTTCCTCCTGATATGATTTATAAAACAGCTAAGATAACCTCTGGGGGGGAGCTTTGCAATGGAAATAGCAAGCGATTCTTATTCTAATGAACATAACACTGTCACAAGTTTAAAGTTCAAATCTGAGGTACGAAGGTTTGGGGGAAAAAAAGAGCCCGTAAAATATGAATGTGACAGCATATGTGTTCATTGCCTGCACAGTGTATGAAACAAGAGATATAGGCAAACTTTATTTTTCTAATGAGGTTTAAAATTTTTCTCAGTCTTTATCAGGCAGAAGTTCCTCAATACGGGTTGGGTTTTTGTTGCAGTTTTTTTTTTTTTTCGCTCCACACTCTCCCCTATTGAGACGAGGCATTTTTCTCAGAGCAAGTTGTGCGCCCTTTGGTCCTTCAGCATTGCAAAATGTACTGTCACAGTTGGCACTCATTAAATAAGCCTTTGTTGGTAGCTGCAGCCAACAGGCAGAAGGTTGAATGGACTACAGGAATTTAAACTCCTGGAGGAGGCTTGTCCTGACCAGCATTTAGAAACACCAAATGAGGATTTATTGGAGAACTTATTTTTTTCCCATTCTGTTAAAAAAAAACAAAAACAAAAACAACCCCAAACTACAAAACAAACAAGGAAAAGAGAGAATCCCATTACTGGGTATCTGACAGCTTTCACTGATATCTAGCTCACTTCAGAACTGCTTTAAAAATAAAAACAGACCCTTTTCTAGAAACTGTTACATGCAAAACAAACCAAAACAAAATTAGGAAGGTTATAAATCAATGGCAGGTTAACCTGCCCCTGAACTTGCCCAGCATATTTCTTATGACGAGAGCTGTATGAATGCAATTTAGATAGTCAGTGAACCATAGTATCTGTAGGTTTGCTGAGGCTGATAGCTTTTCACTGTCCGGTCAGTATCTTTCTGTCTCAAGGCTGGAGTGGCACTAGATCCTTGCTATCACCTGAACTTGAAGGAATCAGCTGAGTAGAAAAGAATGTCATGATAAAACTTTAAAAAAGCTGTGAAAACACTTACAGTAATTCTGCTTAGTAGCCTCGCTTTCTGAAGGTGTATCTCACTTTGAAGCCTTGTATTAGTAGGAAGCTCACATGTTGTACTAGCTCCTGGGTGCACTGCCCAGTTGGAAATGGTGTGGCGGTGTCTCATGGGCTTCAAGGATTCTGTGTTGGTCTCTTCCTCAATGGCCCAGCCACCCCCATCCAGGTACAGAAGGGAACAACGTGCATGTGGCAAATTCCTTCTCAATGGAAGCACGGAACTTTTCAGTGGGACATCAGTTGAATGCTTATGACGTGGAAGCAATATTGAATGTATCAGAAATAAAAAAAAAATCCCTTCTGCTGGTTTGGTACGGTCTGTGAGTTGTACAGAAGGTGTTCACAGCCGGTAGGAATACATGCCACTGCTGTGTACTTGCTTGCAGTGGAGTCCTGCTGTGCTGAAATTCCATAACTAGCAGGAATATTAATTTCATTCCACTTATTTCTCCTTCTCACACATATGCTATGTACTTACAAATAGGTACTGAATAGCCTGAAGATACAAAGAGTTAAAAATGAGGAAGTGTAGAGATAAATTGTGTTCTCCAGTGTGGCATGTGATTGCAGCTCACTTTATTGTGTTGTGAAAAGTAGAATACAGTCTAAACTACTTTTGGAAAAACCAAAAACGTGCTTGGTCAGTATTTTCTTAGGCCTTATCTGCTTCAGTAACTAACTGGTGGGACAGGTGGTAGATAAAAAAAGGTGGATCTTCAGGAAACCCAAACATCCCCTTTGAATTTTGGGGGAAAAAAGAGAAAATTATCAGGTCCTATCGTACTCCAGCTGTTCCCAAATGATAGACACTACCACAGTATTAGGAGGTTTGGATTTACTCTGGGAACCTGGCTGCATGTGGGACATAGCTGACATTCAGGGAGTAGCAGCCAGGTGGCAAGTACCCTGTCCCTCTGTGGCACAAAATGCACACTGAGTGGGGGCAATGTAGCTCAGTATTTCTTCCCACAATAACGTCTCCTGAGATAGGGTCAGCGCAGGTTTGGATTAGGGAATACAAATGCTCAGTATCACTGCTTGTTGAAAAAAATCAGGAGAACACTGGAAATTCTTTCTGTTTGTTTTTCAGTAAAGTTTGAGTTTCCACAGGGGAAATAAAATCAGTAATTCCTGATAAATACAAAGCTTAGTATCAAAAAACAGCCGGGTAAGGCTTATTTTAATGCCTGATTTTGGAAAAATCAGATTCACTTGAATTAATTGCCTTTTTGCAAGGCAGAGCAATTTAGAGAACATCTGCCTGGGAAAATTCGGTGGGTTCAGGACAGAAGTTATTCTCCCAATGAGACAGACATCAACATAATGCTCAGTACCAGCGACAGAAAGGCTTTAAACGGTGTGCCCCACACATCAAGCCCATGGTCTGATGGTCACACTGATATTTTGAGAGGCTTTTTTTTCCCCCTCTCATGTTAAATTTGGAATGGCTTTGATTTCATCCTTATGTAAGTAGAGTCATTATTTAGGACCTTAGTCTCTCTCCTCTGATCTTATTTAGGATTTTTCATTTCTATATTTGGCCCTGCTGTTGATTTGCAAAGGGGCCACAAATTCTCCGTGTCTTAACTGACCCACCTCTAATGTGGCAAATAACATTCCCTGCCTATCTGACAGAAACGTGCCAGACTTAATTAGCAACAGACAACGTTTTCAAAAGTGACTAGTTAGAGACATCCTGTGAAAATTGAGAGTCTTGAAGACTATCAGGTTGAGCCTCTGGATACACATTCACACTTAAAAATTGACAAATAAATTTTTGAAAAACAGTTCGGGCTCTCATAAGGTGCATTTTAAACACACTACTATATATCATAGTGAATATGTTAATCGATACTTTCATACATGTATTCTGAAACCTAACTTTTACTCTTTCCGTTATTCAATGCCAAAGACTTGAAATCGTACCTACTCTTGGTTGATATATTCCATTTGCTCTCGCAGAGAAGGGCAGACTCTGCCAGGGTTACCTGGAAAACCCAGAGGTGAAACGCACTACGGACTATGAGAAGAAAGAAGTTTTAAAACTTAAGATTCAAGCTTAGATCTGCTCAAGATTTCACAAGCCCATGAAAGCATTCTTGTGTGACTGCCAGAATCCTTCTCTGTGAAAAATATGTATCATGATTTCATCACCAAACTGGAAGCAGCAGCCACTTGCGCAGCACATACAAGTGCTATACAGCTGTTTTCGTGATGGATTTCTTGCTTGCTGACCTGATCTCAACTGGTGTCAACTCAACACAACACTGTAAACTTCTTTGGATGGTTAGGACACATTCCTCTGAAGTATGTGAACAAATGTGAGCTGCAAGCACTGTGTTGGAGATTATCTTACAAATGTAACATCTCTGCAGTGGGACTATATGCTATTTTTTCTTCCGTCAGCTGCCTGAATGTTAACAGTTAGTTGCAATCATATTAAACATCTCGCTAACATTTTTTTTCAGCAGGAAGCCTGATTCTTTTCTCTTAGAGAGAACCAGACCAAGTTATGTGTTCTATGAACAATAAGTAAATGTAAAATACAATCTCAATTCAGTGTTTATTTTGATGTAGTAAGGTATGGTAATCTGGGAGAAATAAACTCATTGCAAGTTTTCCATGGAACGTGAACTTGAAATTATGGAAAGGCACTGGAACCAAAGGTGCCTTCCTCATCCCTTGAAACACTTGCCAAATATGCTAAATATCTGTCTGTATTTAGCAACCGCATATTCCTTTGAAATCTTAGTTTGTACGCCCTGGAAGGATTGTTGAACTTGTAGCACCAGCATCTTCAGAAGATTCCCTTTGCACAGGGCATACTCCATCCCCTCCCTGCTCCTAAGCTTGTGCCAGACTGCAGGGAGTAACTACATATATTTTTGCTGGTTTTGGTGCTTCTGGCCATCAGAAGTCACTGGGTCTCTGAGCACTGGAACACGGAGGAGGAAAGTGCCATTTCCCAACTGTCCCTGCTAGCCCCTAGACAGCCTGCAGCGTGCAGAGGACTAAAAACATAATAATTCAACTTCATGGAGTTAGTCAGTATCTCAAAATTGGTTTTGTGGCAGCTTTGGAAAAATGTCCAAACATTTTTAAGTTCTCATCAATGGAAACACCCATGCTGGTGCATTCCAGCTGTTGGCCTGAGGATTCCAGCCCTGGTAGATGGTTAAAGAGATGTAGGCTCTGGAGCATCTGTCACTCCTGACTTGAAGGCAATCCACAGGCAGCAGGTTGCCATGGGAGTGGCAGACTGTAAGGCAGGCAAGTTTTGCACAAGTCTGGCCTGACAAGCATGAATCTGCCGGATTTTTGCTCATCTGGACCCATGTAGTGTAATTGTTCAATTTTTAAAGAACTGGCATATTCGAAGAAAATAAATTCTCACCAGCTTCTGGTTTTTTACATCTTTCTTCCATCCCCCTCAAAGAAAAGGCGGCATAAGTGTAGAAAAGAAGAAAGAAAAAGGTAGTGATAACAAAAAGGAGTCTGGGAATAGGCTGAAGAGGAATAATGGTACAGAAATCTCAGCTCCTGCTGCTCTCTGCAGAGGAATAATAAGAGTGTGCAGGGATAGAAAAATAAATAAAGGCCAGGTTAAATTGGAGGTAAGTAAAAGTAGCAGGAGGGCAGGGAAATGGAGAGGATGGGGTGGAAATTATAGCAAAAGAAAAAAGGTGGAGACTGGAAGGAAAAGGTGGAAGCCAACCTGATTTCTTTAGCTTAGCACATGAGGTTAGTAGTAGTCCATACCTCTACTTCATCCACTCCACACTTTCCACAGTCTGCAAAAAGTAAAGCTGAGTTTTACAGGGACTCTTATTTCATGGCAATTATCTCCAGAGTAAATCCATCTTGTGCTTTGAGATTATTAACAAATTTTATTTTTTAATTAAAGGCTATTCACAATCCAGGAGAAGAAAAAAAAGACTGAACAGATTTGCACAGGTCATCCGAAGTTTAACGCTTACTATTTTTAAAGTCCTTGTCTTAAACTCTTACTGTTCTCTCAAGTATGCCTGTGGTTTGTTTGGGAAAGGGGACTGAAGGGACTTGTGTATAGCAGATAGAGACCACCATGGTAGTAAAAACTAAATACAATCTTTACCAAAAGTCTGCAAGGTGCTGAGGTGTTCGTTCCTTTTCATGTGTGCAGGCTGATTTCTTGGGCCACTTCCAGACTTTTTTCTGTTACAACCTGAGGTCTTTCCTGCAAAATTCATGCCCACTGTTACACATGGAGCAAGGCAAGCATTTTGGTGATATGGCTCTATCATTGTTAAGCAGTGTAGCCCGTGTGGTCCCCTTGTGCATCGCTTGGCATGTATGCCTCTCCTTCACCATTCCAACTTGTCCTGAGGACCTGTGTGAGGAAATTAGGGTGTCCCTTTGCTTTTCTTTTCCTGGCAGATTGTGGTGTGATAACCAACACCTGGTTTGCATTCCTCCACCTTCATCTCTTCTGCCACAAGTATAATTACTTGATGTACGGCTCACTAAGAGATTCCATATCTAAGATCTTCAAAAAGTCTGTCAAGGAGAAAGCAATAAGAAGGAAAGCTGAGAAACTCAAATGTGGTTTTAGGTCAATGTGTAGTGTGAATGTGACAAAACTTTACTGATGTACAAACGTTTATGTATCTAATTGTAAAATATGAACACCTAATAACAAATTTATTTTGTTATTATTCCCTCTCTGTCTTTCTTCTTCAGTTTAGCCTTTCTTCCTGTAACAGTATCAATTATTTTTCAATAGTGTCTTGCATCCCATTCTTTCTCATCTCTTTTTCAGTACTACCCTTTTCTCTGCTAAATCATCAAAGATATTTTTGTTCTTTTACCTATTGTGGCAGAGTCTGTAAACACAATCCTACAAAGAGAATTTCTAAGTGTAAGCATTTGTGATGCATTTGCACTAAAAGCTTTGAATTGCTGTCTTTGATAAAGCTATTTGGTCCGATTATATTGTTTTAGAATCACACATTCAAGTGCACCTCTCTGAAAAATGAATTTTTCAAAATGTAGTACATTGCATGTCTCAAAATGAGGGAGGGTTATTTTTAAATACCATGTAATCTACGTAATCAATTGTATTTCTATACTGAAATTCACACACCAGCAATTAAGAGTGAAATTTAAAGACCAGTGTTTAAAAGCCAGCAACTCCCAATCTTAAAGATGCATCAAATATAAACAAAGTTAATAATAATTATTCTGGTATTCATTGTCTTAAATTGCTTCCATGCTTTGAAGACTGCACAGACAGATATTGCAGGCAGTTCTTGTATTGAACACGACAAGCGTTCTGCGTAAGCGCTGAATAGCAGGTGTAAGAGCCATTGATGGTTGTAGTATATTTTTTAAGCAGGAATTGAAAACAATATTTCCAAATACAAATTCAGATCTCATAGACTGGAATTTAGGTGGGAGTAACTGTACTTCCAGAAATTCAGTGATGTCTTTAAACTGCCATAAGTAGTCAGGAAAAAGGGTATTCAAGTCATCGAATAGCAGAGGCCCAGAAGCAGAGCTGGCCATAAAGTTACACGATGTGTTGATCTCAGCATTTGAGGCATGGGCAGATGCTCTCTTCATAAACCTTTGTGGTTGAAGGCATCACTATGCTGGGACAGACATCACAACACCCACCAATTCCGTCAGCGGAAAGGATTATGTGAGCTGCCTTTAATCTGTTTCAGTCAAAATCAGTCAGGTTAAACAGTAACTGAAGTTGAAAAAAGTTAATCCGCTATGTTTAAGTTGAAGTTAATTACCAGGTTTTTTGCACCTGCCATATTCAATGTCAAGACATCTAGAAGATTAACTATAGATGCTGCCCACACTTACACGTTAACAAAATGTATTTCCTTACTCTCACACGTCATCAGTGCAAGCCATTGAACACCCTCTGAGTTTCATAATGTCTATTGATTTTCAAAAGCACCTTCCTGGTGGAGCTGAGCACCCTCTACTGGGAGTGTTAGTGGGCCTTTAAAAATCATGTTTCTGAATGATGATTCCTTTGCCATGTTCTACAAAATTAATTTTTTTTTACAGCAATGTCCTGATTTCACTCGCTAGTAAGTTAGTATCTGATGTCCCTCTCCTTATACTAGGTATTGATGGTTTTAAAACAAGGAACTGAACTGCGCTTAATAAAAAAGCATGCTTTGTTTGAAATGATAGCCAAATCACTCAAAACATGTAACAGATACTAGTCTCTCTTGTCTCCAGTAATAAATATCATACATGCTACCTTATCAACTTTAAAGACAACTCAGGGTGCTTTACTATAAGCTGTACAATGGTTTAACACTGTGTTTTACTCCAGCTAGCTAATGAAAGTCAGAGAGAAAATGAGCAAATCAAGGTTTTCTTCTCTTTTTGCCTATGTATGGCGTACTTAACCTCTCCGTTGCATCTCTTTGAAGGCCTGTAGGAAGAAAGTACTAGGTGGATTCAGTGACAGTATTTTAGTACAGCATGAGCGAAACTCATAAGCAGTCAGCGTCAGCTGAGGAGTTGGGTTGTGTTGAAATCCGGAGGCCCCGGTGCCAGAAGATTGGTGTCTGAGTACATCCTGGCCCTTCCTTAGGCCCCAGGCAGCCATAGCTTTTGTGGGTTGGTGTGAAGACTGGAGGTGCTCAGCACTTCTGATAAAGCAAGCCGTTCTTGCATTGAGACTCATATCTGGACCAAGGATTCTGCCCTTTGCTAAGGTTCCTCTGTGCTACTGGACTAACATTTGGAGGCTCTGAAAAATCCCAGAGGCAGATATGGTGAGAGCTAGGCCTCTGTGCAGCTCCTTTCTCAAACTCCGGTACAAGGGTACTGGGAAACGGAACAAGGAAGAGAAGATGGAGAGTTTATGGCCCATACCACTGACTGAAAATTATGTGCTATCCCAAGCACCGGCTGACTTCCTTGGAAACTGAATAAAGCAGTTTATGTGACCTGCTGCTGCACACAGACTGTGGTTTCAGAAGCTGTGCATGGAATTCTCCGGAATTATTAGCAAAATATTGACTGACTGTCATCTGCATTTGAAAATCAGAGTTCAGAAGAGCTGATTGGAACAAAATGTGTACACGTATGTCTGCAGAACATGCTTCAAATAACCATATGATAAGGGTGGCCTTTAGTCACTTTTGTGGTCTCGCTATGCCATACAGGGAGAAGAAAAGCAGAAAGAAGGCTGATTATTAGGATGCATATGCATCTACATCTAAACATGTGGAAATAACATGACACAATCCTCCTTAGCAAGTAGGGAAACTTCTAATGACCTGCCTATTTCAAATTAGGGATGAGTCTCATTCCCAAGGGGCTTAGATTGAGAATTCTTATTCAGGCTCATTTTTCTTCACAAAGGTTTCAAAAGACCAGAGGAAATAAAGTAAGAGCTCAACCTGGATTGTATTGTCTGTAGACCTTTGGTTTCTTATTTTTATAATTAAAAGTACAAGTGCAGCTGCATATTTACCCTTCCTTATGCTGGATTATATCCTAGCAGCAGCATTCAGGGCTCAGATTTGGGGCCAGTTTTGTTTAATTTCTTTATCAATGATCTGGATGAGGGCATTGAGCGCACCGTCAGTAAGTTTGCGGATGACACCAAACTAGGTGGGAGAGTTGATCTGCTTGAGGGTAGGAAGGCTCTACAGAGGGACCTGGAGAGGCTGGATCGATGGGCCAAGGCCAACTGTATGAGGTTTAATAAGGTCAAGTGCCGGATCCTGTATTTCGGTCACAACAATCCCAAGCAATGCTACAGGCTTGGGGAAGAGTGGCTGGAAAGCTGCCCAGCAGAAAAGGACCTGGGGGTGCTGGTGGATGGCCAGCTGAATATGAGCCAGCAGTGTGCCTAGGTAGCCAAGAAGACCAACAGCATTCTGGCTTGTATCAGGAATAGCGTGGCCAGCAGGAGCAGGGAAGTGATCGTGCCTCTGTACTCGGCACTGGTGAGGCCTCACATCGAGTGCTGTGTTCAGTTCTGGGCCCCTCGGTACAAGAGGGACATGGAAGTGCTGGAGCGTGTCCAGAGGAGAGCTACCAGGCTGGTGAGGGGTCTGGAGACCAGGTCATATGAGGGGAGGCTGAGGGAGCTGGGCATGTTTAGCTTGGAGAAGAGGGGGCTGAGGGGAGACCTCATTGCCCTCTACAACTACCTGAAAGGAGGTTGGAGAGAGGTGGGGGTTGGCCTCTTCTCCCGGGTGAATAATGACAGGACCAGAGGAAACGGTCTGAAGTTGCGGCAGGGGAGGTTTAGGTTAGATATTAGGAAGAATTACGTTACTGAAAGAGCAGCCTGCCCAGGGAGGTGGTTGAGTCACCACCCCTAGAGGTATTTAAGAAATGTCTAGATTTGGCACTTCAGGGCATGCTCTAGTGGCAGAGATTGTAGGTTGTTTGTGGTTTTTTGGGTTGGTTTTTTCTTTGTGTGTGTATGGTTGGATTCGATGATCTCAAAGGTCCTTTCCAACCATGAAGATTCTATGATTCTATGATTTTCTACTACTTGTAGCTTGCTAATTCGGTGTGCTGGGACACCCGACAAAGGTCATTACAATAGTTAAATGCAGGTGACGTGGAGGCCTTAACGTAGCTGTGTGGCAGAGAAAAAAAGAAGCAACATGTGGCTTCCACATTAAATATCAAACATAAGAGAAAGCTTAAAGAAATGCCTGCACTTGGGAGATCACACCACGATCCAAACTTGCCCAGACCTGTTCAGAGTCATGGTTTCAGTTCAGATCCACATCTAGAAGATCTGTCCTGAAACCCTTAGCAAAAAAAAAATCCTATGTTTGGATTATGCCTCATACAAAATTCTAACCTGTCTGTCTTTACTGCAAGAATAAGAGCTAATTTTGAAACAGTTCTACTGTACATATCCTCAGATTAGGAGTGTAACTTCAGTTTCACTCATTTTAGGCAAATTGCTGACAATAGAGGACATTGTACCCAGTACTCCAGATATCCCCCCAGCAGTGCCCAGCAGTGCCAGATCACCTCCCTCAACCTGCTGGCAATGCTGATACCTTTCATAAAGACTGAAAATTCTACTAAAAACCAATTTTAATGTGAAAATACTGGCTCTTACAAGGAGAAGCATTTTCAATTCTGCCAGTTTTTCCCTCAATCAAGCCGCACAAGATACTGTAGACTGGTTCTGTAGTAACACACACAGTTTTCAGCTTGTGGACACGCCAGTTTGCAGCTGAATAAATAAAGTTATGTTACACTCTTTCCTGCACCAGTTTACAAGGCAGAAATGTGTATGAACCCACGAGGGAAATAAAAAAGATTTCAAGATGGCTATCTGAAACTTTCTGTTACCGACTTTTATGCGATCATCTGTTCGTGAGAATTTTATGTGGACAGATGATTTGAGTTTCATATGATCATTGACCTATCCCGTGAAAATTTGTGAGATTCCAAATACTATTTTGTGGACAAAACTGAAAACTTTGAAGTATTTCTTTTCCCTGTGTAAAAGGATGCTGTGTTGGCTCCGGCATTCGGGTCTCATTTTCTACCATTCTCCTACATCCAGTGTGCCAAACTGTGCTTTTCTCAGATAGTGCTTCCTCACTCCTGTCTGTTGAGGACTATGTATTTTGGAGCCATAATTAACTATTCATTGACACAGAGCCTTGAATTTGCCTCTCCCCAAATTCCAACAGAGCAGCCCTAATCTGTAGGTTATAAAGTCAGCTTCCCTACAGCTCATAAAGCTTTACACAATGTGTTACAGCTCCAGCAGGAGAGATTAAGAGACTATCTGGGCACTGCAGTGGTTGGAAAGCTCTTCAGTGAGGTGGGAGATCTCCTGTCAATCCCCTGTTCTGATGAATATTTGCTTCTAAAAAAGCTGCTGACATCTTTTCCTGGCTTCTCTGAAACCGGTTACATTGGATCAGGGATGAATTTAGAGCAGAAACTCCACCATCACATAGTACTTATATATGTATTTTAGAATACTAACCACAGTCTACTAAATGGACTTGAATATAAATGAACTGTCACTATGGCAGAATAGTTGAAATCATCTTGGATGTACAGATAATATTGTCTCAACTGTGAACCCTGCTTTAGAATCTCATTTCAGCCTCTACCTAAAAATCTATATGTCAAAAGAAAATATCCTGAGTGCCATCTACAAACTATAACATGACACAAAAAAGCCATCTTTCTATATGATAGAGCTACTTCTAATTTTCCCATTAGACCAAACGACATCATAAAGACTATCTGCCAACAACATGATATAAAACCGTACCATGCATCATGAAAAATAATTGCAATTCAATTACTCCTGAATTATAAAACCGTCAACTAGGCGCAATAAGACAAAAGCCTTAGAACATATGAAAAACTGCTTAGCATAGATAATTATATATGTTTGAACAAAATCCCCAAAATAAAACATGTGCGGTTTGAAGGAACAGGGTAATCATGCCAAAATAATTCTCATTTATGGCAAAGGTTTGAGCAAATTCAGCAAATTTAAAAACCATTTCCCTAAAAAAAAATTATAAAAGTAAATTAGCAAACCTTTCTCCCTCATAGAGGTCATACCCAGAAAGTGGGCAAGAAACTGTTTTTCTTTCCTTTGACATCTTCTCGCTTAGATTCTACTTTGGCAAAGTATTTAGTGTTGCTCCTCAGAATCACAGAATGGGTGAGGTTGGCAATTGTCTAGTCCACCCCACCTACTCAAAGCAGAGTCACTTACAGCAGGTTGCTCAGCACTGTGTCCAGTCGGGCTTTTAATGTCTCCAAGGATGGAGACCCCTCAACCTCTTTGGGCAACCTTCTCCAGTGTTTGACAGCCCCAGAAGTTTTTACTTATGTTCAAATTGAGTTCCCTGTGTTTCAGTTTGCACCCATCGCCTCTTGTCCTGAAAAGAGCCTGGCTCCATCCTCTTTGCACCCTCCCTTCAGGTATTTATATATATTAATAAGATCCCCTTGAGCCTTATCTTCTCCAGGCTGAATTGTCCCAGCTCTCTCAGCCTCTGCTCATGCGCGAGATGCTTCAGTCCCCTCGTCATCTTCATAGCCCTTCACTGGACTCCCTCAAGTATGTCCATGTCTTGTACTTTCTTGTACTTGCACTTGCTTAGGTACTGTGGAAAAAGCTATGGAAGTTTTGCCTCCAGTCAGTTCTGTGCTTTAGCCACACTCCCCGCTTGAACAGGAGAAGGAAAGAGAGAGAAAAAAAATGAAACTGGGGAAAAAATTGGACACGGGGAGTAATGGCTACAGCAGTCTTTCATAGGACAAGCAGAGAAAAGAAAGCTTTTTGCAGAAGACGCCCTGTCTGTACTCTGCACCAGGACCTCTCGGACATTCTTGAGAGAGGGATTTAATTCTCTTTCTTGGTATGTTACCCTTCGGCAGAATGAAGAAGAAAATGGCTTTCCCACATAATTTTTAATTATGACTACAAGAGGAAAAAAATATACTTCTTAAAATACAGCCTTTCCCTAACTTAAAAGTCTCACCCTGGGCTTGCACTTTCACAGACAAAAGTTGCCATGGAACAAGACAGACGTTACATCTATCCTGCAGCAAGGCAAAACTGGGCTAAGGTTCTTGGTTACATCTGGCTAAAGTGTGGAAGGTTTTGCAAGAATACTTACCAGAGGGAGAATAAAATTATTCAAACACGGTGTGGTACCATAGTCTCAGAACTTCCCAGACAATTTGTCATATAATCAGTAATTTTAATAACTGGTTATTTCATAGATGTTATTTTTCAACCTTCAAAGTATACTTTTATAAGATTTAATAGACCTTTATAAAATATAAAAGAATTTTATTTGAGTAGATTTGGTAATCTAACAGATTTCACAAATAAGCTTTCTCAACCTCCCGATGACTACTTTTCCTTTACTTAATTGACCTTTAACATCGTTCACAGAGCACGTGGGTTTTGCTTGTATTTGTTGTTCTGGTATGTAGTCAGACAAATATTAGTCAGCATTTTTACCAATGATGATGTAGTTTTTCGGAAGCATCACATACAGGTTTCAAATGCTGTGAACTTCAAAAGAAGCACTGTCACATTCTGTCCCAGGTCTGATTCAAGGCTACCTGCACAGCAGACAGAGTACTCTGAGACTGCAGTGACAGGCAGTGCAGAAATTGCTAAAATGGTTGTCTGAGATAACATTTTAAATAGAATAAGCTTCATTGTTCACCTATGAAATAGGGTATAGGACATAGGAAATAAGACATTGTCTGAAGTGACACCTAAAGATGGGGAAAAAAGGGCAAAAAGAATAAAAAAATTGTCAGAAAAAGACAAAGAAAGTTCATACTAGAAGTTAAATCTATTTTTTTTTAATATGAACCTTTGCTTTATCCCTTCTACAATTAAACTCTGTCCTTACAGCTATTTTGAAGTCTTGTGAAGCACATTCACAAGTGCCAGGTCATCTCCAACCTGTACAAGACCAGAGCTTCTAGTGCCTATTTTTTATGCCTCAAAAGACTGGTGATTTGTATTTGTTGATTTTTTCCCCCTGCTATAGATGTAACTGCAAGGAAGAAAAAAAAAAGCGAGAAGGATATACCTAATATCAGAGTGCCTGACTCTTTCTCTGAGGCCACACGTTGTGTTAGACGAAAGGAGGCATGAGCAGTACCTGCAGAAAGTGATGGTTTAGCTGCCCTTGCAGAAGGGCATCCTGCAGGGATCAAATTTGGGCTGGTAGCTGCTGTTATGTGTTAAATTGAGTATTTCTCATACACATAAGAGAAGTAAATTAAAGTGGTGATTTTGAAAAGCATGAAGTCTAGTCTTAGCCTGTGCTTTTACCGTATCTCTCTTTTTTCTGTCACTAACCTTGTATCTCTTCTAATTAGTCACCTGGAGCTGTAGCAAGACACTCGGTGCCAGAAGCGTTCCTCCAAACTTGCCCGTGCAGTGTTTTCCTGCTTTCTCCCTTTCTTTCATCCAGCTTTGAGCAGTGTTTCTTTACTGTGGCTGCCTGCTCAACCTACCACCTTGGACCTGTGTTTACACCATCAGGCAGCAAACCCCAGGCATGTTTGCCCCTGTTTGGCAGTGCTCTTGGCCGGAGCTTTTGCTCTGACTTTGAAATTGCAGTCCTCAGGTCAGTGGTCGTTGAGCCAACTTCTCAACCCATGCAAGTTAATAGGAACCCTGGTGCTAACTAAAAAGATTTGACCCATGAAATTTTTTATTTACAGTGTCAAAATTGTTGTGTTGCCTTGTCAATCTGTCCATGTCAGTTATGTTTCCCTCCCAGATATTTAGCAGGAACCACAGCTGCTGCTATGATGGAGGGTAACACCTCTCACATGTTCTTTGAAAGAGTAAGGGTAAAGCTGAATCAGATTTACTAAAAGATTAGAGAGACTGATCCTTCTAGAACATAAACTGAGATTTACAGCACTACTACCTTTTAGCCAGAAAACTGTTGTGCTGGACACTGAAATTCCGTCTCTTCAATTTCAGCACATTGCCCCCATAATAAAAACACTGACAACTGTCACTTGTCAGAGAAATTTAGGAGAAAATTTCAGTTTCAACCTGTCCAACTTAATTCACTTGCCTAACGCTAACTTACAAGTTCCAGTATGAGTAGAAGTAACCTTCAGCCTTGGTCGGTAGGCTACCAAGTAGCAACTCTTTTATTAATGGCCAGACCTCTAGCGAGCTGACCCTGTCACGTGAGAGCAAGTATTTTCATAAACCTCTTTCCAAGTTCTGATTGTCCCATTCTGAGAGCTATCCTTTAAAGATTTGTTTAAAAGAATACACAAAGTCCTTACTGCCAGAAGGGCTGGATTTTGAAATAGCAGTTATTTGGTGCAGCTGGTTTCTAGTTGCTTCAGTGTATATAAAGCTCTACATATGTTAATACAAGTAATAAAGTTTTTCATCAGGCATTATGCAGTCCTACTACCTTGTGTATTAAGAGTAAGCCAAGTGAATGCCAGGTGATTCAACTAGAATTCAACTTAAACCATGTCAAGTAATTAGATAGACCACCTATGATTGCTGCGGAAGTGATTAAAAAAAAAATAATCAATCATTAAAGATATTGTTATATGAAATTGTATATTCTCTTAGCATTGAGCATGTTAACTCATTTGCTGATTGTGATCTGTCACTGTCATAACCACCACACCTGTATGAGTCGCATGCAAGGGCAATTCCAAAGTGACAATGAAAATCACCCACCTCCTGCTTTCTATGGTATTTATAAGGCTCAGTCAACTATTTCTTTTCCCTAGCTTGCAAATCAAAATTAGGGTAAATGAAACCACATGAGGACTAAGAGACCGCCCTCCCAGCTAGTAACCCTGCTGTCTCTACTGGTTCCCATGATATGATCCACTTTGAATTGCTAGCACCCATGACAACAGGTAAACTTCGCGCTTTTTAAAGAAAAGTAATTTGTAGGAAAAGAGGCTATTTTACATTGAAATATCTATAGGGGCAAGAGTGTATTTATCCTGATGTCTTCTATCTAATTGTAAAATAGGGTCATATTTCCTTAAAAAAAGGAAAATATAACTTTCTTCATGAACAGGTAGATAAAAGTATCTTCATGCGACAAAAGATACATGCACCTTTTAGTCAAAATATTATTGTTTTTCCTGTTTTGATTGGGGATTGGCTTCATTAGGCTTTGATGGAGAAGCTAAGCTGAGTTACAAGTGATTTCTAGTTTGAGCTTCTCTGGCTAGTTTGTCCAAATGAAAATCATTTTAGCTATCATAGATCAGAAGACAAATAGTTCTTGGCATGCTACAAGTCACGACTGTTTTCATCCCTAACTAGGCTTATCTGAAAACTCTTAAGTTCTTTGGTGTCTGAGTTCTTTCTTTAGACTTGTACTAGATTAAAAAAAAAATAATAATTTGGAATTATTTTAGGGAGCAAATTTAAATTTAAATGATACTTAAATTTAAGCTTCAGAGCTTCTAGGCTCTGAAACTTAGGCAGGGAAGTAAAGCAGTCAAACTTGACAGCGACATTCGGAGACTTTTCTCTTTTTTTCTCTGGAGGTAATCTTGGAATCTATCTTTATCCATGCTGGTTATATACTGTTGTGCATCTGTTTTGGGATGTAGGAGTTCTCATATACTAAACAGATCTGAAGAGGTAAAATTTGAGTAGCTATATGGACAGATGGAAACAAACAGCAGAGCCTATGTCTCAAAAAATGCCATCAGAAGTGTTGAGAGCTTTATTTAGAGAAGCAGGCCTGATTTACCACTGCCTTGTAACATGTGTATGCATTTGTGCAAAATAAATGCAGAATGCTTCTCACTCTTGGTTAGGAGTAATTTGAAGATGTGTTAGTGATCTTAATGCGCGCCACAAAATGGAGAAACTGATCTGGGAAACGTACAAAATTCTCTGTGGATAAGGCAGCAGGAGCTTTATAAAGCACTTTAAGTTTGGCTCTTCCGAATTTCTTTTTGAGCTTTGGTTTTGGTTGATATGAGAGAGCACATCACCTGTGCCCCTGCCCCTTATGAAGCATTACAGCTATGGCTCAATATCTGGCCTAGAGAAACAGGTCTGGTTTAGGTTGCTCTTGGATTGCTTTTTTTTTTTTTTTTTCCTTTGCTAATACATTCAACTCTATTTTAAAATTTGCTTTTCTAACTTAAATTTAGTAGCGTTACTTATTTTTATAATTAACTTTATCTGAATTTCAACAAAAAATAACAAGAAATCTAATAACAATTAGATATTGTTAACCTTAAAAAAATTCTCTTTATCTCTGCTTGCAGTTTTTTACTTGTTGCCTAATTAAAGTATCAGATTATTTTAACCAAATTATTTTCCCAATCTATTACTTGAATTCTGCTGAAAATGTTAGCTTTCCTGTGTATTTAAACCTTTTATCTGTGACATACAGATAGAGTTACACATACTGTATTGGATTCACATAATTTAATAGGTAATGTAATTCTGGGGAAAACTCCTGTTCACCCCCAAATGGACTAATTAAATAAACAGGTTGAGTTCCTGAGTGTTGCTAAAGTCAGAAGCTGAAATTAGCTTCTGAAGTTGATGTAGCTCTTTGATTTTTTTTTTTAATTTTTTTTTTTTTATATACTCTTTGATCCTATATGTAATGTCACAAAAGTGACAGGTGCCCTAAGAAATTGTAGTAGTGAAGTGTGGAATTCAAAGCGAGAGTCTTACCAGTTTGCTAATTACAGTGGAGGAGAACAGAAGTATACCTGTAACTTAAGCTGCTCTACTCAGTCGTACTCAAAAAAAGACAAGCATGCCTGGTGCAAACAGAAGAGATATGGAAGAGAAGCGACTTTTGAACCACACTGCTGATAAGGATCAAAGACCGATACCTGGGAGAAGCAACCATGCTGGAAACGTGTCTCCCCCTGCGAAGAAGCTCCAAGAGGCTATTTGTGTGCTGCTGGTGGAGCTGTGCGAGAGATTCACGTTCTTTGGCATCGTCTGCAACATGATCCTCTTCTGCACTGTCAAACTCGGCTATCGCAACTACCAGGCAGCTATTGTCAATATGTGCTTTGTAGGCACCTCCATGTTGACGCCAGTACTGGTTGGCTGGCTCGCCGAATGCCTCGTGGGGAGGATCAAGCTTGTGTGCATCTGCATGTTTCTACACTTCCTAGGTAGGTGACACCCTGGTGACTATTTCATGTTTTAGCAGTTCTGTTGCAGAAATGCATTATCAAGCATCGTGTTTGAAACCTAACAATTTTCTCCAACTTTGCGGCCACCTTCTCTAATAGCTGATTGCTTAGGTTCTCCTCTATGAAATGCACTGCAGTATTTTTGTCTACGTGCTTTTGTGAGGAAGTGCTTTGAACAAGACTAAGGAACACTTGCCTGTGCATCTTGTGGATAGTTAGTGCACAAATTTGACGCCTCTAAAGTGGCTTAGCTATTCAGAACACACTTGCTCAGCTCTTAAAATCGGTCCCTTTAACAAGCATCTAAGGTGTTTGGGGTGACTGTGAGGCTTTAGTCAGAGAGAGAAAGTTTGAGAAAGAATTTGGAAACTGTTTTCTAGCTGTTAGTAGTAAGATTTTATTTTATGTAAAGTTATTTGACAGTTGTATTTGGACAAGAGTGAAAGATGTATTTTAGCACATACCAGTGTAAATAAGCTTTGCTTTAAGTAGAGATGCTGGATCCTAACACTTGTATTGAGAGCCTGTTTTCTGTTTGCACATTCTGAATCTCCCCCTCCTGTTATTCTGAAGATCTTTTATGTAAAAGCACTGTTCAAACTAAGTATGACTGTTCTGTAGCAATTAGCTCAGCTCACAGCTGGTGATTATTCTGTCAATTTAAACCAAGCTGATAGAAATACTTTTCACTTGGACTAGTTGTTGAGCATAAGCAAGTCTGATTTCTGCAATAGCCAGCTGTGTTGTTATTTAGACATGCAACAAAGTAAGGAAAAAATCAGAGTCACTCCTGAAATGTTCTTGAGCTGATTGCAAAAACCATTGTGCAAGCAGCCTGTAAAAATGATTGCTATTATGTTCCACTGTGTCTCCCATGGGCTTCTGGTTTGGAATCTCCTTCTGCCACTTGTCCTTTCAATGTGTATCTTAAAGTAGAAGACTGGTGACACAAACAGAGTTTTATGTATTTGGGTATTGTTTTAACTAGAATGGTTTTTTTGGGTTTGTTTTTTTTTTAGATAATTAAACATTCCTGACTTATTAGGGTTTGATGGACATCGTAGTCTTAGTCATGGCTAATGTTGTCATTGACACATCAATATATTTTGAGTTTAGTCTCCAATTACAACTTGGACAATCTGTAGCTGATTAAATCTGAAAGACTGGCTTTGCAGACTAGAGGTGGTAAATGCAATTCATGGCAGTGCTTCTGTAGGTGAAGTTTCTGAAAAGCATGCCTTTTCCGTAAAGCTGCAGGAGAAAAAAAGAAATTTTTACACAAACGTTTTGAGACTGTATTTATTAAGTTATGGTTCTCATAAAAATTCTGGGGTTTAAAGAAGATGCAAAAAAAGGTGACGCTCCACGATGGGTGGTTTTCTTGGTCGATAGGTGGTTCTTCAGGTGAAGTTACATATTTTAAGTAGTGGCCTCTGGCAAGAGGAGAGCTACTCTACTGCCCTCTACGCATAGGTAATGCGGAAGGCTAGTGAGAGGAGCTACTTTTCCAGAGTGAGCTCTTCAGGTGATTGAAGAACCTGAATCCTTACAAGGATTTCAGAGGAAAATTGCCTTCTTGGAGGCCCTTAGTGGTCTTGCTTTACTCTGTGTAATATTAGCCAGAAAGATTCTGGCTTTCTACAGAATTAAGACTCTGCCTTTTTGCACTACTGTCTTGTATCTTTCATTTTTCATGTTTCTTTTCAACCTAAGTAAGTGCTTAAAAAAAATAAAAATCTTATTCATCAGTCTGATTCTAATCCACTTCAAATGACAATTTTCTTTCCAATTCTAGGCACGGCCCTACTACCTGTTGTGGCATTCCCCTTTGAAGATATTTACATTGACAGAAGACACATTCTTCATACGCTAACCAAAAGGGAGCAGAAAATAGTATTCTACTTTGCATTACTTACAGCTAGTCTGGGAATAGGAGGCATAAGAGCTATAGTCTGTCCATTAAGTGCATACAACCTTGAGGACTGTGGACCGAAGGAACTTCTTTCTTTTTTCAACTGGTTGGTAACTTAATGTCAGCTAATTATCTGTTGGGGGTGATAGAGTGTAGCCTTGAAATCCACTGCTAATTTACAAGGCAAATTCTACAGATGATGCGTTTCGTGGTTTGTTGTTTGTTTTTTTTTTTTTTTTAAACTGCAAAACACTTAGATTCTGGAATAGATTCCAAGAATTCTGTTTAAACTTTTCCTAACTTTTTCCTTTTGCTAGGACCAGTAGGTGATCATCTATTTTGGCCTCCTATAGATATCTTCAGTCAGAATTAGGATGAGCTGACTTTCCCAAATGCTCAAAGACTTGCCAACCTAGTTGCTGGTAGAACAACATATTCCATTTAGCTTTCTATGTTTAACATGGCTATCCCTTTAGAATATTTTGTTGTTACTCCCTAACTAGCAGTGACAAAATTCAATGATATATTAGAATTTACATCAGAGTAAATTTTTAGCAATGACAGACAGCAGTAGAGTCTGCTGGTTTGCTGGAACTAGGGATTATTAGTAGTCTCTAACTGCTAAGCTCAGTGGTATGGATCTGCTGTATTGTTTCGGCTCCGTTGGTGTGAAGCTTTGGCATCAGGTAAACCACTTGACGTTTGTGTTTTGGTTTCAATATTTTAATTTTTTTTTAAGAAAACTTTGAGGAACAATTGCTTACAAAATAGTTCTTAAAATTCAATGTTTTTTCATATTAATGGTATCCCTCAGTGTGTCAGAGAGGTCATTTTGATTATATGTTTGCCTTTATTTACTACTTCTGTTACACTACACAGAGTGCTATATACATTCACCTGTACTTTGTGGTTAAACGGCGGAGTGAGGATCAAAGAAGTCGCTGTGGGAACCTCCAGATTCCTGCTTCAAGGCAGGGTGAAATAAGCCCTAAACTGCCCCCTTTTCTCTCCTTTCCCTATACATGCACAGTTATTAAAATCAAAACTGGGAACATTTGCATATTAACAATGCTATGCTGAAGAATCAATGATCTTAGTAAATCAGATCTCTCTTCCTTTGGGGATGGCTTTCCTGGCTATTCTTTTTTCCTCCAATTATGTTAATATCAAAGAGTTTTGAATTAAATCCAAACTTCAGTGAATAAGGTAGCTTTACCAAAGGTGGATGAGACTGTTTAGTTCCTTAGAGCAGCTTCTGCCTCCTTGACCTGCCCATAGGAGAGAAGAAAAAAAAAAAATCCTTCCTTTTTACTCTATTCTGAGTTTTAATCCTTAATTAGCAACATCATTTTGATTAAATAAGACTCTGGGGGATTAAGACTAGAGAGCAATCAGTTGTTCTGAAAGATAGCTCTGGAGAATTTATTGTACTGTGGTCTTAGCCATTCAGAATTGTGTTTAATCAAAGTGACATTTCTCAGTGTTGATTACAAAGGAGATATAATACGAATAAAAAGTTCCTTGGGGGAATCCAAATGGGTCAGTTCTTGGAACTTTGGAAATATCAAGGAAGGCACATGTGCGATTAAAAAAACTTAATAATTTTTGCAGTGGCATCCAAAGAGGGGCTATTTGATTGCAATCTCAAGATTTGAAAAATGAGGGTTTCATTCTAAGCATTCTTAATCTTGTTAAAACTTCTCAGAAAATAATCACTTTTTCTTGGTAGGCTGTTTTCTCTTGGTAGGTGCTTGTCACAGGATTGAATTTTAAAATAATATAAAATGAGATGGTTGCATAATCCTGGTGAGTTTGAGTCTGTGATCTTAGTCAAGTTCTATTTAAACAATCAGAATTATTGGGTTAAAGATTGGGTTAAAACAGCCTGTAATTACCTTCAATCCTTGAAGAAGATTGCTTTGCACATCTAGGGTCTGGTTCTAATCCCTAGTATGAACTATGACTCGGACCATTTAAGTATGTAGAATATACCAATGCGAAGGGACTTGGATTCTGCTGGACTAAATTTCCCTAAGGACTTCTGCTTTTCTAAGGTTAAGATTATGGACTGGTACTATTTTTGCAGCAGGAGAAGTAAATTCTGTCTATGCAAGCAGAGAACTAGAGCAAAAGGTACAATCCAGACTAGGGATGAGATTTATTAATGTTGTCTTGTTTTACTGATGTGCAGTTTAAAAAAAAAAAAAAAAGTAGAGAACATGGGACTGGACTATCTTGGTCTGAGTTTGGATAAATCAGCACAAGAAGGACATGGACCTGTTGGAGCAGGTCCAGAGGAGGTCTACGAAGTTGATCAAAGGGCTGGAGCACCTCTCCTATGAGGACAGGCTGAGAGAGTTGGGGTTGTTCAGCCTGGAGAAGAGAAGGCTCCGGGGAGACCTTATAGCAGCCTTCCAGTACCTGAAGGGGGCCTGTAAGAAAGCTGGGGAGGGGCTGTTTGCAAGGGCATGTAGCGATAGGACGAGGGGCGATGGTTTTAAACTAGAGCAGGGTAGGTTTAGATTAGACATCGGGAAGAAGTTCTTTACAATGAGGGTGGTGAGGCGCTGGCACAGGTTGCCCAGAGAGGCGGTGAGGCCCCATCCCTGGAGACATTCAAGGCCAGGCTTGAGGAGGCTCTGAGCAACCTGATCTAGTTGAAGATGTCCCTGCTTACTGCAGGGGGTTTGGACTAGATGACATTTGAAGGTCCCTTCCAACCTAACAGATTCCATAATTCTATGAAAACTTAAATTGCAAGAGCTAGGCATGCTTAAAAAATAAAAGCAAATAACATTTCAAGTGACAGGAAATCTACTGAGTCTTCAAAATTAACCCAAAAGTTACAAAAGGTCAATTTTATAATATTTTCATATATTTTACTTGATCTCAGATTGTTTCATTCAGCAGATTCATCTCAATTTTTACGTTCACTAAAAGCTTTTTGAATACTGTATAAACCTAAACAATACTTTTAAATAAGAAGTTACATGGATGTTACTACTTTAAAGTTATCACAATGAATACGTTTCTGTAAAAAGTTATAATAAGATCATTAGGTTTTTATAAGTGTGTCACAATAGCATTTAGACTTCTTTCTGGATGGTGTTCTTAAAATGAACCTCCCAAGTTGGCATTTGGCTCTCAATGTGAGGAAACATCAGAGTTCTGAAACTCCAGAAAGGAACTGTTCCCTGTAAAGTTGGACATGATAATTCAGTTTTATGTATGTAATTAATTCAGCTATGTCCTACTGTAACTTGCAATATGGCTATGGTTTGTCTTGACAATTATGGCAGGCCACCTAGTAGTCATCTTAAATGAATGAAACGGGGTTAAGGAAGTCTCCTAGGTGTCAAGAGAGACTTGCAATTGCCCTCTTAGGATTTTCAGCTCAAAACATTTTTCTGTGATTGTTACAGGGAGCTGCAATGGCGGGCTGATACCTTGCTCCTGCCCTACCTACTCATTTGCAGCTGAGGAGGGATCAAGCTGGAAAGCTTGGGAGTTGGGTTGTTAAGGAGTAACTGGTCTTCTACTACACTTAAGATTTTTCTTTTAATGTGGAGAATGTAATCCTAGACTAGTTAGGAGAAGTAACTACTCAAGTGCAATAGCATACATGAGGCAGAAGTGACACAAGACAAGAAAGCAAGCTTTGCTTGTTCAAGCAATATGAATTAAGCTATGTACCTATGCATCAATGCATATGTCACCTTGGAGTGAAACTGTCTCACTAAGGTTCCAGTAAAGGGGAAGGAATCTCCTCTTGCAGTTGCTTGCAAAATGTAACCTGTGATATAGTGACGTAGTACTACTACATTATTGATCCTTCTTCTTTGTTTAAAATACAGTTGTTGTCTTTAAAGCCAGCTTGGAACTTAAAACTTCAGTCAAACTTAAAATTCTTAACTTTAAATTTCAAAGGCTACATCTGCAAGCCAGATTCAAATTTGAAGAAAAAATTGCTGAATGATTGACTCTGACTCTTCAAATGATCTATCATATTGATCCCAACAGCTAGTATTTTTGGAAACTGTGACTTCACCAAAGCAGGTCCTCACTAAATCTGATCTCTCTACACAGATGCACAATATTCGAGTCTGCTCTGTAGCCTCAAACCCCTATTTTATGTGAGAGTTGTGTTTTAAGGGAAACCTTGATTAATGGTCTGCTGAAAGCAAAAAGACAACACAAGTGGCCTGAAGAACAGCATAAGGGGAGCACCTCACAATTTAAAATGAGTTTGAGGGGTTATAACTGAAACATGCGTAACCGTGAATGGTAGAGTAAAAATTGGTCAGTCACGTTGTGAGAAGAGGGCTTTGCAACAGAATAAGCAGTTACTTTTATGTTTTACTTTCATGAATACTTATACAGTTAACTAATCAAAAAAGCTGGATTTTAGAGCTGCTGATGTAATGGTTTGTGTAAGTTGGAATCCAATGAAAAAAGTGTGGTGACAATATACTCTTAACAGAGCACAGAATCACAGAATGGTCGGGGTTGGAAGGGACCTCTGGGGATCATCTAGTCCAACCCCCTGCCAGAGCAGGGTCACCTGGAGCAGGTTGCACAGGAACGCATCCAGGCGGGTTTTGAATGTCTCCAGAGACAGAGACTCCACCACCTCTCCCTGGGCAGCCTGTTCCAGTGCTCTGCCACCCTCAAAGTTCCTCCTCGAGTTTAGATGGAACTTCCTATGTTCAAGTTTGTGCCCATTACCCCTTGTCCTGTCGCTGGGTACCACTGAAAAAAGGCTGGCCCCATCCTCCTGACACCCATCCTTTAGGTATTTTTAAGTGTTGATAAGATCCTCCCTCAGTCGTCTTTTTTTCCGGACTAAAAAGACCCAAATCCTTTAGCCTTTCCTCATAAGGGAGATGTTCTAGTCCCCTAATCATCTTTGTAGCCCTTTGCTGCACTCTCTCCAGCAGTTCCCTGTCCTTCTTGAACTGGGGAGCCCAGAACTGGACACAGTACTCCAGATATAAACTCATTTGCAAGGATAAAGTAAATAAGGAGTCATCATTTTGCATCTTATCAGGGAAATGCATTTTATTTTTTGGGTTGCTTTTTGCTATCCTTATAATTCCTTAAAGCATATTTAATATGCTATTGTCAGGGTTTCCAAACTGCAGTAGGCCTATCACTAGTGATACACCATCTGCTTCCAAGAGTATGTGATTTTCATGTGAATATCTTCTGTGCATAGGAGGGGCTCAGCACTTACTTGGGAAGCACTTCTACTGCCAAGGCAGTCTGGGAGCAAATTATGTTGGAGAACCTCCTTATCAAGATATTTCCAGAAGCCAACAAAAACTCAAGCTGACCCTTGCAACTAATGGAAAAGCCATCCTTTCTGATAAATCAAATTCTAATATTTCTTAAACAAGGGATACTGGCATTAAGACATTTCTTTCTTAAGCTTAACGAATGTGATTTTGATGATACTGCATACGCAAAACTTATGTTTTCAGATATTAAATGTGTAAATGTTGATGTATTTAATTAGTCTGATCCAGAAGAATATTTCCAGTACTAGACTAATAATTTGTTCAGCTATACTGCCTTAGTACGCTTACTTTAATCCTGCACCTCTTGGAGCTAAGGCATCCAAGTGAAATTTGATGTTAATTGCTGTGTCAACATGTACATGGTACTGATGCTGCCTGTGCTTATTATACTTACCATGCCTTTAATTTAATGT
This sequence comes from Chroicocephalus ridibundus, assembly GCF_963924245.1. NCBI lineage: Eukaryota > Metazoa > Chordata > Aves > Charadriiformes > Laridae > Chroicocephalus > Chroicocephalus ridibundus. The sequence continues at coordinate 150,700,837 of NC_086284.1, forward strand.
TTTAATCGTCTGTAAAAGCCTTACGTTATTCAGCCTCTCCACTCTTCCCTCTCTTTTCTGTGTGTTCTAGGTTTTATTGGCTGATTAGCTTAAATTCAGCAGTTGTCTTTGTCAGCATTTCTTATATCCAGCAATCTGTGGCCAGGAACCTTGGTTTCCTTATCCCATTTGTGTCTGTGCTTATGGCTATGATCACAATTCGCATGGTGCGTGGTGAAATGATTTACAAACCCAAAACAGGTAAGAGTCAACTATATCTTAGGAAATATCTTTAGAGATTATTTTTACAGAAGAGATCAACTTGCATATCTAAACATGTTCTTCCACAAAACACTGCCCTGTTTTGTTGGAGATACTTGGGCTTAGCTTTGCAAGGTCTGTGTGTAAGAGACAACATCCATCCTCTGTAAAGACAGACCTGGAGATTCTGGATAGCCTGAAAAAGTGGAAAGCAATCTCTGGTAAACTTATGTACATTTTCTGTCATATCAAGACATGTGTCAAAGCATTTGCCCGTGCAAGAAGGGGTATCATATGCATGCTGCTGGTGGAATTTATTTTGTCATGTTTGGTTCAACCTATGCCCAATGTGTTTCGGTCAGTTGAAGCAAAGTTTATACCTATGCTAAGGCACGAAGCATGCTCGTGTTTTCTCCCTTGAGTGTGCTCCTTTGCCTCACCTGAACTCATATCTGAGCAGCCATGCAGTCTGGTAAGTCAGGTAAAAAGGAATGTGCACTAGTAGCAAAGTTGTTCTGTAATGCCCTTGTCTTGCAGTGTCGATGCTTATTGTTATTTCAATGTGCTTTCTTATACAACATCAAGTGTTTTTACCCATTTGAAAATTACTAGAAATACTGGGTAGCTCTAAATAGTTCATGTGCAGACTGTGGAGATATTTTATAACAGAAGAAGTTCTTCCACTTCTGTGGCCTCGCCAGTTAGTACCTGAGCTCTTCATAATCCTTTGGCAACTACCCCTCTCCATTGACCAAGCTCAATAATGTAAGTGGAGTATAGGTGATTTGAATAAGGCTGTCAGTGCCCAAACCTTGCTATTGTTTTTCCAATAGAACCCAGAAACTGAAAGCAAGTTGTTATTTCAGTCTTCACGTTATAAATATAATCTAAGCAAAAATGTATTACCAGTGAGGGAATGAATGCCTAAATCAAGTGCCTGGGAATATCATGGTGAGGATGTCACTAGAGAGGTTTATTCAAAACAAACAGAGCCGAAGAAAGAAATGCGTCCCCTCCACAATACCCCAAAAATATCACGATAATCATCAGCATCAAATTAGCTAGCTTCTTATGGAGAGAATGGTGGCTGTCTGGCTCGCTGGGGCTCACTACAGGTTTTACAACCTGAGATGGTAAAAAGATTCATTAGTATCCAACCCCGAGCTGGACTATTTCACATGGACTAAATATGTAGTTCATCATCTAACTAGTTTAATTCTACTAAGTGGAGTAACATAAATTTATAGATTATGTCTGTCTTGGCCACCAACAAAACTAGCACTATTTTGTATCAAGTGTTTTTTCCCTGAGTGTTGTTTAATTTATCATATATTTTTCCAAGCCTTTGGAGAATGCCAGTCTCTACACTGATAGCTGCAGAGTTTTTTATCTCCTCAGTCAAAATAAAAGATAATATACTTTGTATACTTCCAGTGAGATGATGAAATTGGAAATTTTTCAGAACTGTAATTCAAATCCATAGGTGACCTTAAATGATTTTTATATGTGCTGCCTTTTTTTATTTTAAGGTAACTCTTCAAATATGGATCATGCATTCAATTATGTTTAGCTGTCAAGCATGGACTTCATTTGCATTTCGTTCCAGTGCTGTAATTTTGAGGACTGGCAGGTGACCAGAGATGAGGAAAAAATGTGTATCTACCATCTAGGGTGCAATGTAGTCTTTTTATTGTAATTAAGTATCATAGATATTCATGATTAGATCAAGGTCAAAGTAGCAGAACATTAGAGCCAAGGGCTGAATATAAAGAAGGAAAATCACTGCTTGAAAGTTGCAATTTAATATCTATATGGATAGATTTTTTTGTTTGTTTGTTTTTTAAGAAAACGTTAGAAATACAAGTATAGAGTATATGCTGTTGATCTACACAGTGTGCACTGATAGAAATATTTGTGCTTTTAAACATGTCTTTTACTAGCTGATCAAATTTATAATCTGAAGAATTCACCACTGTGGAGTTCTGTGGGGTTTACTCCTTTTCTTTTAAAGAAGAGGTGAGGTACTTATTCTAACTACATCATTGGCAAAATCCTCTTGATATTGATTAGGTCTATGTATCATTCAAGTTGCTTTTTGAACTACAACTTCAAGCAGCTTTATCTTCCTAGTTCACTAGACTTTATAATCTGCTGGAATTCCATGCTGAGAAACACAGCTAAATAATGTATTTGTCTGTTTTGCCTCTTACTAAATGATGCTTCCTAGGTAGTTGACTGAAATTAAATTAAAAAGGGCCTCAGCTGATCCATTAGGAAAGGCAGGGAAATGTCAGGATTTGTTGTCTATTTTAAGCTTTTTCTTTTTTTTTCCATAAGAGTAAGAAAGAAGTGTCTGGCCAACATCTTCCATTCGAAAGGAGAGGACATGGCCATGACCATCTTTGAGACTAGGTCAGATAAACCAGCTCACAGCCATGTTGTTGCTTTGTTGACCTGTCTGCTGGTCTTGTCATGGGGCGCTCTGCGCATCTTCTGATTTTGGCACTGACTGGGTTTAAACCCTTGTAGAGCAGTAACACCACATTACTGCTTTTCATTCCTTCTTTGTGAATGTCCAGCCTCTAGCATAGGGTGAAGCAAAAGATAATCACTTCTCTGACCTAAAACATGTAATTACTAGCTCTGCCAATGAGTTGAGCTCATACTGACTCTTTTACTACCTTTTTTTTTTTCTCTATTTCTGAACATAAGTCTTCTTTGACAAGAGCCCCAAGTCCCACTTGTTTTCTGGTTAGCATCTTAGTCAAGTTGCTCCAGAAATCTGCAGATTTTTCTGTTAATCTTCAGATTTGGTCTTGAAATAGTCTAGATCCTAAACTTAAAAATCACTTATAATGAGTGGTAAGAATAGTCGGCTTATAATACACTTCTACGGAACAATAAGAACTGTACCAACTGTCTGTGTTTGCAAGCTTCGATATGTTATTTCAGATTCTAGTCAATAGTGCCAACAGTCTACAAGTTAATACTAAGCAGCCAGAGAGTTTTAAATGTTAGTCGTCTAATAAAATGCCCTTTCTCAGTACTCTAGAGCAAGTGCTTCCAATAGGTGTCAATTAATATTTCTAGAAAATCGTTTCCATACCAGAGATAGTAGGGATACATTTTCCCTCTGCAGTCTTAGTTAAGCCTTGGGTTTTGGAAAGTGTTTATTTACAGATACCCAAGTTATTGTAGTTCTTCCACGCTCTCAGAAAAGCAGAGAAGTGCTGTAAGCCCTAGTTGCATGTGTGGCAACTTACTGAAAACAAACGAATCTGCATTCCCAAGCCTGAAGCTAACAGTTTTGTCCTAGTTTTACTTCCACTTCTTCTGAGTCTGAGAACCAAGTTAGCAATTACTGAACCCAGTAACCAGTGGGCAAGTTTTAATGTGCCAAACACTAGATTGGAAACTTCTCCTCTGCCACAGCATGCTATTTGGAAGTCCTGAGATAATATGAAATCTTATGCATCCATGAAAATTCTCTTATCAGCCCTCTTTTGAACTCCCTTTCCTACCCTTCCCTTGCCGCTGGACTTCAGCAGGTATGCAATATTTCAGTACTGTCAAGGATTGAATACTAACCTCATTCAATAAATAGAAAGTAAAAGCAAAGTAATACTTTACCTGCTCAAACACAGCAACAAATTGTTGTGGTGTGTTAAATAACTGGTAGCAAAAAGCACTTTTCTCTTTGGATGTTGGGCTGGATTGCTTTTGTAACAATTAGGTTGTGAACCAACTGGCTTTTCAAAAGGAATGTTTTGGAGCAAATCCAGACTGTTATTGCCGTCCCCCTCCCCAAAAAGGCATGAAGGTGAATATATCAGGTTGTATTTTCCCTCCCAAAGTGTTTTGTTGTGTTTATTTTGGCAGCAAGTAAAATCATACCAATGTCTAATGTCTCTGATTGTTTGCAGACAGTTCCCTGCTGACGACTCTTGGGGTGATTGCTAGTGCACTGAAAACATGTTGTGTGCGATATCGCTACTTTGGCGGAGGCATGACAAACTGGATGGATCATGCCAAGGAAAACTATGGTGGTCAGTACAGTGAGACTCAGGTTGAAAGCACAAAGTCGCTTGCCAGGCTCTTCCCGTTGTTTGCTTTCCAAATTCTATACAGAGCGTGTATTATGCAGGTGGGTACACAGCTTTTAAATAAAAGTCTTGAAATATACTGTGACGTATGTTTACTACTGTGTCTCTAGACATGGGGTTTTTTTAACTGTTGCTTTACCTGTGGAGCAACCTTGAAGAGTAGTTTTAATTACCTGAGAATATAACTTGCTATTTCCTATCATCTCATCAAATAAGTAAAAATGACTTCATCAAGACTCATGAAGGAGCTTGTGTGGCTGCTTGCTACTCGTTTCTCTGAACACTTACTGGCTTAAACATCTAGTGCTAGAGTCCTGTGCCGTGTTACATTTGTCAGAGACTCAGGCTCAGCATTCTGAAAAAAATGTAATTTTCCAGTTTCTTAAATGTTCATTCACTTTTTGGGAGGTGCAGAAAATCTTTATTTGCGCTTTTGGTTGCGTATTTCTCCTACTGTTTTGACGGGATTATGTGGCTGCTGTACCTACACTGGAAATGGTGGGTTTCTGTTTGTGGGAAGAAGCAATCCTTTCACAGCCTATCAGGCTATGTGCTTCTTTCCACTTCTGAGTCCATGCATGTTATATAAATGTAAATCTGTCAGGAAGCTACTTAAGCTGACATGATTCCTTCAGATTCATTTCTGTCTGGATGATCCTGGCTAAGCAGCAGTTTGCAGTAGCTTACCCTTTAGCAACTAGAATAACGAATTTATGAGCTGGCTTGGAAATTCATTTTTACTTGTTGGTTTTAAAATGCTGCTTAAGGAAATTCTTACAAATATGTAGCATATACTGCTTTATTGCCAGTCCTTCTTGCCATCATCCTACATTCCCATCCATCTGCCTCATTCTTTCTCCTCTTCCCTCCATGCATCACCCAAAAGCACAAAAAATCCCAAGCAAACAAACAAAAAAAACCCACAAACCAAATAACGCACACAAATGGCCGAGGTGATGACCAGATGGAAACAAACCAGATATCATTAACTGGAGTTGTAATAATCAGGTATATATCTAGAAAAGATAAAAGTAGTTGCACTGCTGAAAGAGATGACTTCTATTCCTTTGGCAGAATTTCCAGTAAGTTTAAGGCTTTTTCTTAGACTAGGCAATAGATCAGTATCTTTTTTTGGTAAAGATTAGTAGTATTTTCTCCGTATTAGGTTAACAGCTTTCAGTGCCTGTGATTCATGTTGATGATATTTTAATTCCTATTAAGAAGTCCATTTTGATTTGCAATAGGCAGTGGAAAGAAGGAACTAACAAAATTTGGCTCAATTCTAATCTTTGATAGCGCTGTTGCCATTTATTCACCCTTTTACTATTTATGTCTTCTTTTGGAGGTAGGGTATAGGTGAAAAATATTTTTATTAAGAACTAACATTTGAGTAGTTCTTTAGCACTGAAAAGACTCCCAGTGAGTAGGGTTGAAAATAACCATTGATGAGAAACCCTACATGAGCTGTTACTAACCATACTTTAATTTTGAGACGGCTATACAGCTGCAATATTCTACTTGGATTTGGCATTGCCTGTCATGTTGAAGAGCCTTTCAGAATGTTGGAGGAATCCAGAACTCTCCAAAAACAGAAGCAGAGTAAAGAAACTAGCTCTACATCCAGCTTTGTCATGACTGTACTCTGTGAATTGCTCAAGTTACCTCTCTTTTTCCTATCAGTCAGTAAATTGGAGTGGATTATAACTCCCTGCTGCACAGGAAATTGCAATGCTTAGTTAATCAAGCTTCCTAATAAAAAAAAAACCACACACACAAAAGAAAAACCCTGAAAAATCTGTTGGTAGAAGCTATTCTGTTGGTTTTGGATTGGTTTGGTTTTTTGTTTTTTGTTTTTTTTTGATAAACTCAACAGATGTTCTGTAGAGCCTCACACAAGCAGGAGGAATGATTTGCTCTTGAAGTGAAAGACAGTCTTACAAATCTACTTAACTTCATACCCTGATGACTGTCGTTGGTGGGTTCCTCATCTAACTATTCATTTTCCTGTTTCCAGTTCCCAGAAGTAAAAGGAAATCCTCTACATAGGTGCTATGGATGTCAGTTACATTAGGCTGGTTCTAAGATGCTGGCCAAATCTTCATTCCCTGTGACTTTTAGAGCTGTGGGCCAGCAAGAGTGTCTTAAAAATTACTCTGACCTTGAGCATGCAATCAGAAGTTCAAAATGTCTCTGCATCTTGCTATTCTAAAATTCTGTTCTGTTAAACACTGTCTATGAGAAGTGACTAAAGTATTAGACAGAACCATTTAGTATATTGGCTGATAGCTCTAACTAGGGATGATCAAATCAGTTCACGGAATGCTGCTTAGATTTGTTGAACTCGTGAGCATGTGACATAGAAGGAAAATGTTACATTCTGGCAGAGAATGAGAATGTCGCCCTTTGAAGGGCTTTCATCGTGAATGATCATTCCTTTTGGCCAGCAGGTATTTGATTTACTGTGACTTCTCCAGAAGGAAAAGAGTTGGTGAAGTTTCCAAATGTAGTAAAAATCTTGTCCATGAAGGGTACCTGGTATACTAATGTAGAGGGGTCTTATTCTTCAATACAGATCCCTTCAGGATACTATCTCCAAACCATGAATTCCAACTTGCACTTCAGTGGATTTGTCTTGCCAGTTGCAGCAATGAATGTGATAAGCATCGTGCCACTGCTGATTCTTGTTCCTATTTTGGAATGCATTAACTCGTATCTCTTTAGTTCCAAGAACGCTGGACATTCTCCAACAATTTACATTGGTACGTATAAAGTACATGTGTTTATACAGTTCTGATATATATTCTGGTTTTGAACAAGAAACCACAGTAGGTGATGGATGATCCTATACAGTTATTTCTGACAATAAATATTAAGATGGACTTCTTTGGGGTGAATATTTTTTAAAGGAATTGTTGAAAAGACAGTCCTGAAAAAATATACTACATATAAAGAAAAAATGGATAGCTTTTGTTTAGAATGGAGATCGAGGCCCTTCTGACAAATAAAAAATTTTGAGACACACTCACAAATAACTAGGAATCATCCTAAGGAGCTTGTGAGAGAAACTGTACTAACCATTTATCTTCAGACTTACTCTGACTTAGTTTTCTTCTATATTTTTGTTTATCTGTTAACTTTTGGAAAGTTAATGTACTTTGGAAGTCTTTTTTTGGGGAATGGGAGAGTCCTTCAATTGCTCCCTGGCAGTGGAGAAATGTTCTGTTGCTCAAAATGATAAGTATGGATTTAAATAATTAGGTTATGAATAAAGGCTTTGTTTTTCTTCCATTTTTGTGCTATAACTGCATCAACATTTAGGACTGCAGCTTATAAGAGTGAAATTGTATTGTCACCAGTCTAGTTACTTCCAGTTTCATCCCAAGTGAAATAAAAATATCTAGTCTAATTCTGTGTCTGCAGTAGGTGTGTTTAGAACTGGTGAGCAAAAGAAAACATGTAGGTGACTACGTAGAACAAATGTATGTGTATCACTGGGCTGCTGTTCCCATTGAGCAGGCTGAACGCTTCACAGGTGGAAGGTTACTTGGAGAGAGGTGCAGTGTTCCTCTCTAGTACTAGAATTTTCATTTGAGTATCTAGTACGCAATAATTGCTCAGGTGTTTAATAATTTTATTTCTTAAAATCCTGAACTGAAATGTGCCATATTGTGCACTCACTCAAAGCAAAGAAAAGAGGGATCTACAGAGGTGAAGTATTATCTCCTTCTCATAGAAGTGGTACAAAGAAGGAAGTCTTCTCTGCTGTGAATCCCAGTGTTTTCAACAGTAAGAATTGTAAACTCGGGCTTGCAGATCAGTGCTCATTTTGAAGAAATTCATAGCCTAGAAGTAATGATGGCTTTAGTAGGGGTTGAGCCACCTCCTTTTTTTTTTTTTTTTTTTTTTTTTTTTTTAAGACAACCCCCCCAAACCTCTAATGTACTAGGATACGGAGGAATCCTCTGCAACCCTCTTCTGATATCAGCTACATCTAGTACTACCAGAAAAGCAGCTTCCATTCTGCATTCACTTAAAACTATTCCCTTTCGTAGATACTATCATTAAACTTCCTCCAGTTTTTATCTTCCAGCCTGCATTACAAACCTCAGACAAAAATATTTATAAACGACTATTTTCTCAGTGTGCTACTATTAATTCAGTGCCCCATGGCAAGCAGCACAGTGAGTACTGACACATACAGAGGTATTAATCTGACTAAATTAGCCTAATTAAGAGTGTTATTAAGTTTTATACAAACCAGATGCATATAACGCAGCAGGTTGCAATTACCCTAGTTTTTAAAATAACATCTGCATTAAAACACAAAAAGCACATTCAGATAATAATTTTCCTTAAAACCATGGAAATTTCAAGTTAGTATTAATGTTCTATCCTGTTATGTTGAACAGCAGTAGAATATATGCAGTGGTTTATTCTTAATAGCTTCATTTATTAAAATAGCCTCCTGTTAGGGGTGATAAATTACCTGAGGCATAAAAATACCTGTGAGTACAGGCGATGGCTTTAGATATCCAAGTATATGACTGCACCTGCAAATATGGTAGACCTCTAAGTGCCAATATGTTTGCCAACAGTTAATTAGGTTCCAAATTATTTTCAGGAACAAAATTGAAAGCATAAATAGACTGTTGGTGTTAAGCCAGCCTATAACGATATTTTAATTCAAGTCTTGTAAGAGGAAGAAATTTAAATAGTTTTCTGGAAATTTTCAGTACCTTAAGAATAACAGTTCGACGAAGAATAACAGGACGAACCATATAGACAATGTTGAACTGAAATACCTGATTGCTCTGTAATAAGGGTCTACGTGAAAATTGGAATCTATAGTTGTTGGTTTATTTTTAAATGAGGTATGATTAAAAACCATTAAAATCTTAAAGTTAATCTAGATTGTACCCCAAATATATTGAGTATCTGGACCTCTTTATGAAAAATATGAGCATTTGGTAAATTTAGAGGTTTTCCAGTTCCATAATTGTTTTGGTTTGTGGTTTTGTTTGGTTGGGTGTTTTTAATATATTTTATGCTACTTGATTTAGTCAATAGTATAGAAGATTCAGCAGAGAACTGAAAGGGTGTGTCTGTTGGGTAGCTGTCCGTCAGCTACAGGCGAGAGGCGGTAGCTGAAGTATCTGAGCCATAGAAGTTCTTGCTCTAATATTCTTGATGCCTGATTATACTGTAATGTCTTAAATCTGGGATTTTGTCTGTCTTAGAGCGATGTGGGGAGTAGCTCTCCGTATAGTATACAAAAGCAAGCCTCCAGACCAATGTCTATTTCAAGTGATTTAGGAGCTGATGATATTTTCTCCCTAAAAGATGCTCTGGTTTGAACCAGTATTAACTTCAGGAAAGCTTTTTGACCTGTTTTACCTGGGATATGAGATCAGGTAATCACAAAGCTCTAATACAACCTTATTCCCTAGATAATATAAACAACCCTGTCCTAGAATCAGCCCCAAGCAGTCCTAAAACAGCCTGCTGTCCTGTAAAATCAAAGCCTCAGATGGTCACTTCAAACTGGTCATTTTAAAGAGGACCAAAGGGAGAAGACGTAAGAGGAAAACCAGGTCTCCAAGGCTCTCAGTTTCTTTTTCTCCCACATAATGTCTTAAAAGAAATATTGCAATTGCTGGGCATTCAGAGATTACTTTTTCTGAAATGTTTTGGCCTTTAGTAAGGAAAATGCTTAAAATATGGCGCTGTGTAGTAATATTGAACTGCTTGAGGTTTCTTTAGTAGTAACATAATTTTTCACTAGGAGAACTCTTGCTTTGGTAGATTACAAGAAGCTCCTTGAGGGCTTTATACCTGGCCTTGATAAGGTGCATTGGCTAGAAAATACTGTTGAATTCCTTCCCATCATCAATTTTCAAGCAATAATTCATTGATGTTCTTATTAAGCACTAGAAGGGCCTTAACATCAAAACAGCTTCCAGGCCTCAGCTTAAGCAGGGGGTGGGTATTTAAAGTCGTGAAAATGCAGGAAAACTGCTGGTGGAAGGGTGTGAGAGATGCTGCTGAGAGAAGAAACACCGATGCATGCAAAAACATAACAAGGCTAAAGCTACTTAGCTTTACGACTTCTGCCTCTTCTGCCCTGATATCCAAAGAGACAAACTTTATAAATGTTACAAATATAATATGAAACAAAAGCCTTTGACTGTTGACATCAAATCCAATAAGTGAGGCAAGGTTTTGTAAGACAAGTGGAAAAACATAGTCCAGGCATTTGAGCCAAAGCTGTCAAAAGAAACCCGATTCTCACACCTGTACTTACATTATAGCTTAGAAATGCTGAGGAATCACAAACTTAGTCAAAATCAATGGGAGCTCAAAACAGCAGAAGTATAAATGTTTCAAGTTCAGGAGACTTACTTGAAAACTTTGCATTCTTTGTGTTTTTCTGTTCCGAGAGGCTACAACCATTTCATACTGTCAGCATCAAGAAATATAAAATAATACATTTAAATATTTTACTCCATGCAATGTATGGTGATGTCTGTGGTATTTATAATACATCTGAGTTTATTAGAAGCCTCATGAGGCTAAACATATAGGTTTTTTCCTGCCCTGTGAGCTCGTACAGTATTTGTACTTCTGCCTCACCGCTGAGGCAGGTGGTAAGACTCCACACATTGCATGTGCGGTTATATATATATAAATATATATATATATATATATATATATATATATATATATAAAAATTGTATTATAGATCCAGTGTAGTATGAATCATGCAGTGATACTTCTTCCGGACAACTGAAGAAGGCAGGAGGCAACTGTGGTCCGATGGCTTATTGTGTAAGCACTTAGAAAGCAGAAGACTATCTCTTACAGTAATGCAGCTCCTCTCATCCTAAAATGTTAAACAGTCTAGCAAATGAACTATCCAACAAAATTTCAAAAGTAGTTTAAGAAAACTCTAAAGTGGAGGGAAAGGGGAAAATGTGGGAATGCTTGGTCTCCTGAGGTGGGATCTGCAGTGGTGATCTTTCTCTCCCATGTGTCGTGGCCTGTACCCTTACTGTTTTACTGTTATACGGTACTTCAACTGGCTGCACTACTTCTTTTTGTATAGAAAACAAATGGGTGAAGCATACAGCGTATGTGTGTATTTCAGAATCATATTGCTACTTGATTAGGAGAATTTTCCCCCTGATTGGTAGTCTTATTCCCACCCAGTCTCTTGTGATACCTGGAAGGGCTGCTGCCTTTTCTTTCTCTCTTCCGTTCTTACCTCTGCTAATGTTCAAAAAAAGTTTCTTCTTTGTGACTTTGCTCTTCAGAAAAGATTTTCCTCTCTCCTTTATTCTAAAATTTAATTAATCCCTAAATTGTTTCTGTGCTGAGCTGGTGTCCCTCTGCCATATATTTAGAGTTAGGCTTGTGGTGCAGCAAGTACTTTTTGCCCGTGTTTGTGTCGAGAGGATGTATTGTGGGGAGGAGGGAGGGAAAGCTTCTTTTGCATCTCCTGGGACTCTGCTTCATCTAAATACACGATAATGCTGTAACTACAGCTTGGTGAATACTCTCTGTGCTCTTTACCCAGTTGTAGGTCAGTTATCTGCTGCGCTTTCCGTGATGGTTGCTGGCTTCTCTGAAATACACCGAAAGCATTTCCCTCAGGTGGAGCAGACTCTTTCCGAGGAGGTTCTCCTGGTCTCCTCTATGCCTTGCTTCCACTTAGCCCCTCAGTACATCCTACTTGGAGTGGCTGAAGCCTTGGTAACTCCCTCCTGTAAGTAAAATCTAATAGGAGAAAGTGAGAGTGTCCTGATTCACAGAGAATGATATCAGCTTCCTAAAAATAATTACCGTCATCTGATATTTTATCCCTGGCTCTCTTCCATGGGCTTAATGAGCAGATCTGTGCTTTACCTGCATCAGAGTAGCATAATTTGTCTTGCTGGCTGTAACTCAGAGTGAGCGTTGTTCCAGATTAACTGGAAGGTGACACAGCCCACGGGTCCCTGGGGTGCGTAATCCACTTTTCGGTGGGGGGATGATGAGAGCGGTGGGACTCTGGGCTGGGATGCGTGACTGGTCTTGAAGTTGAACCTGCTCCAGGCGGGGGCTGGATGGGATGAGCTCCTGAGGTCCCTTCTGACCTGAACTCTTCGGTGGTGATTTTCTTGAGATGGAACAAATAAGCACATGGCAGATGAGCAGTGGTTATGGTCTACGAGCTCTTTTTAGGCCACAGTTAAAGAAAGGGGAAGCAATTTATCTTACCCTTTTTCATTTGTGGGTCCAGCTAATAGAATTATTACGAGCTTTTCACTGACACAGAGCATATGTAGGCGAGTAACACGATTCAACTGATAGGCTAACCTGGAGAATATTGTAGGCAGATGCAATATTTTTGTTTGTGCTCCAATCGGGAGTCATGCGAACATGCCTGCACAGAGCATCATGCCTTAGCTTGTGGCATGGAGCCAGAGATAAACACTCCTGTTTTGCAGAGCACAGGCAGAGCTTCGCTCACGCCTGCCACCCATAAATTATGTAGACGCGCTCTTGATTGTGAGTCTGAACCCTCCCTCCCTTCCATAACTCACCTTTCCACAACTACACTGACATTCCCGAGGCTTATTTTCTTCTGAGGAGCATGCAGAGTGCTTACCAGTGTTTCACCTTGCAGTGCTTAAAAAAAACTGTTAGTTTTACAAAAATAATCTAGTCAACATTCACATAGAGACACAGGTAAAGTAATTGACTAGCTGATCTCTGCAGGCATTTAATTCTACAGGTTGAGTGTCTGTTGTTCCAGTACAACCCCAGAAATGTTCAGATTTTTATTTAAGAGCAGGAAATAACTTCAGTATCTCAGCTTCACTCTTACTCTCTAAGACTACTGAAAGCTGTGGGTCACGGTCTGTCACTAAAAAGGTAATTTTCCCTAGTTTTAAATACTTAGCACTTTCATAATGCCTCTTCATCCGATAGCTCTCAAGTACTTAACTGAAACGGGTTTCTAGGCAGGTAACGTGGTTTCTAGGTTACAGGCTAAGTGTAACTGAAAACAGTGACCTTCTCTGTTTAGCTTAACAAAAAAAGAAGGTTAGGAGGTGGCTTGCTTACAGTCTTCTGATGCAGAAGCATGAGAAGAATATTGCTGGTAGAATAAGGCTTATTAATCTAGCACGCTGGGACACAACAGAAGTTCAGTGACTTGGAAGATGACATTAGCCTTTAGAAAAGAAATAAAGCTCCGTCTTGGGGTGTTTTTTGTGTTTTGTTTTTTTTTTTTGTTTTGTTTTCGGTCTTTTTAAAGGATTGTGATTAGAATGTCTTAGGAATAAAAGTTGTCTTCCCTATTTAAATAAAGATTAAGCATCCTGCTAAGAGCTGCAGTTACAGGTGCTATTCAGGAAGCCAGGTAAATGGGACTAAGTCTGAATTTGAGATTTGCATTTGGAAAACTAAAGGTGGGTACCTAAAATAGTAGGTTACTGCTGTAGTTGATGGGGATGCAGGCCTCCGTTCACTTGCCCACTCATAGGTGTCTGGCACCATTTGTCATGGAGCATCTAGACTCTGCAGGCAGGGCGAGCAGGCTCTTTACGGTATCTGTGTGGCTTCCAGCTGCTGCTGGAGAAGAACATGGTTGTCCTGTCAGTCTTGCACCTTACGGGACAGCCCCGTGTAGATGGCTAAGGTGCACTGGAGCATTTCAGGCAGCACTGGGTGTCTGTATTCAGGCTGCTGAACTGAGCTCTAGGTTTCTACTTGAATTTGAACCGAATTGCTGTTCAGGAACCATTCAGTGTATCTCCCTGAATGGTAATGACAGCCTAGACATTTAAATAGTTGTTTCACCTTTCCTGACATTTTACTGCCTTTGTTATGCAGAAGGTCAAATTCAATTATCATAATAATTTACTTGACCTGAAAGTACATGATCCAAGTTGAAGACAGAAATGTTCACACTTGTAATCAGAGGGAAGAGAGGAGATATCTCATTTCTGAAGTGCTTGGTTAGAGGAGCTAGATTTGGCATATTGAACTCTTTATCTGCGTTTGAGCCCTGATACTTACAATTGTGTTTATACAATATATTTCATTATCTTGTTGATAGGAGTTTTGTGTAATCATCTGCTTCAGGTGGCATGAACGACTCTTAGAATAATATCAGCATTTAATGTTTGCCTAGCTCCAAGGCAGTCCTTTAAAAATAAAATAAAACAATGATAAAATAATTGCTCTCCTCCACAGTGTTAGAATGTGACATCTCAGAAGCCTCTGACAGTTTGAATTTTGTAACCCTAGCTTGGTTTAAACTAGGAGATTTATCTTTTAAAGCCCAATGACTTGAAAGAAAAAAAAAAAAATCCCTCCAAAACCCAAAGAAACCCCCCAAAAATACCGGTAAAAAACCAAAACGACAACAACAGCAAAAAAACCAACAAAACCCAAAACAGCTCTGTCCTGTGGGACAATATTAGGTGATATTTTCCCCCACAGTGCATGAAATTGCTGAGGAAGGGAAGCCAGCCTGCTGGCCAGGAGCAGCTGTGTTACGCTGCCAGTGTCCAGGCCGCCTGGTGCACTGTCACCGCTTTGTCCTACAAAGGGTTAGCAGATCTGCAGAGTTTGCTGAAGTACCGCAAGAATATCATCTGCCCATCAGCATGTCTCAAAGCACTTAGAAATGGGAAGCCTGGTAGCAAACAGCTCTGTTAGTTAAAGGATATATTTGGGATCACTTCACCCACCGATGAAATGCAGTCGTCTCCAGGGTGAAATGCAGCAGCTGTTTAATAGTTCACAGCAGCATCGTGGGAGATGCAAGGAATGGAGTACGCAACTGAAACAGCAGGGGTAATTTAGGTAAGTAGGACGCAATTACCCAAGCTGAATTTGGCCAAGATGCATGTTTTTGCACCCCTGCTTTTAGAAGGGAGGAATAACCAAAAACTTTTTAGACTCTTAGTGATTCAAATTAGCTAGGACACTGGCTGTACGATGTTTCAGACTGTACTGTTGCATCTACAGATGGTGTCCCGGGCTCACCTGCTTTCTCTTGCCCTCAGGCTTCTGGTTCCTATTGTGAATGAGGGGAAAAAAAACTCTGCCCATGGTATTTTTTTCGTTTCCTTAATATGTTTCCAAAGCTCTCATTTGGATATCCAAATTAAAAAGGGTGGAAGATGGTGATTGCAAAGTTTCATTTGTATTCAGAGATGCTTCAGGCAACTCAGCATCCAAATAGGATCCTCTGCTGACAAGTTTCTCAAGCTGGAGGTCATTCAAACTCAGCTAATAAAGCAGGCTGGGAGACACTGGGTCTTGGAGAACGAGTGTGGATGAGGGCTCAAGGTGTGAAATTAGGAAATGAGGTTTTGATAACCAGGTAAAGGTACTCAAAAGGAACAGCTATTATAAAGACTTACTGTTACTGTAACCTAGTTTAGCCAAATTACAACTGGTGGGGTTATTTGTAGTCATCTAAGCTACAATGGCATGCTGTAGGTCCCCCTTGCCACCGCAGCTGTTGCTTCTTCTGGCAAGAAAGTGAAGAACAATGTCTCTAAAATTAGCCAGTGACTCTGGGGGTTGCTCTGTGGGGAAGAGGAGCATTGTCCATCTTAAAGTTAAAGCAAGGTAACTGTCCAAGTCGAAGGTAGAGCTCTGGATTTTGGAAGTATTTGCTAGTGGCCATGCTGCATTGGCTCTGGCATAGCAGGTCCTGCTGTCCTACAGTTAAATATCACATCTGCTGTCTTCACGCTTGCTGACTGTGGTGGTGTTTCTCTTGTCTCGCTATGCCTGAGGCTTTAAAAGGTGAAAGCAACAGTCTGGGTGAAAGATCTTTATGTACCTGTGGAATATTGATAGTTGTATGTGGGATGGTTTCTTATGGAGATTCATTGAAACAATTTAAACGGTGCATACCCTATTAACAAAGGATTAACATGTGTGATTGCCCTTCTGCAGCAATATTCTCTGTGTAAAATATGGAGTGTCCCTATTACAGACACTTTGGAATTTTTTTTTCTGTCTTCTACCATCATTTACTTTTTTGTTTGTTTGTTTGGTTTTTTTTTGTTTTTTTTTTTTTAACCTGTAACTGTATCTGCTTCCTTTCTAAGGTTCCTTACTATCATTCTGGCTTGTGCCAGAAAGAATGAGAGGGATTTCCATGCATTTTTTAACTCTCTTTAATGGAGCTGGCTGCTTTATGGGAGCTTTCTTTGTTCAGACAGCCCACGCAGGCACTCAAGGTAAGAATATGCTCATGACTGGTATTCCTGAGCAGTTTTCTAATACTATTGATTTGGAGAATTAGGCAGCAGAATTAAAGGGGATGCCAAAGTTTTATTGATTTGCTCTCACAATTAAGATGGAATTAAGATAGGAAATAGCCTTCCAGCTGTATTCATCCAATTTTAATGAGTCATCCTAGTTTTGATAGGTGGAGTAATTAGAGGACGGCATCTTGCAGGAAGCCCTCACCTCCAATTTCTATACTTCTGTTCTGGAAGACAAGAAAATAAATTGTCTAGGAAGTACCTTTTTATGTTCATAAAGAAGTACATTCATGTTAGCCATGCTTAGGTGGAAGGCTCTGGCCACAAGAGCAAGATTAGTACTTCAAAGAATGAAGAGCATACCTTTCTTTCTGTTCCACGGTGTCGTAGGGGAAAGGAGCTTGGGTTAAATCTTTCAAAGCTGTCTAGGAAATTTTTTCCCCAAGACCCATCCCCTCCCTCTTGCCTTCTTTACGCCTCTCCCTTTGCCCAGCTACTGGAAGAACCAGATTCTGTGGCAATACGGTCTCACTCTGGTTTTACCCTTTTGCAGATGAATACTGCAATTCCCAGAGAACTTACCGTTTCAAAAGGAATTATTTCAGATTCAGCCTATTGAGGAGTATTTAGTGTAAGTCCTGAAGTGGAGATTTTTCTGGGTTGCTGACTTTCAGGATAGGCCAAGAGTTTCATAAAGTCTTTTCCTTTGCTGATGAATCTTTGTTCAATACAGAAAAGACTTGTTTCATAAGTAAATTTATAAAGCACTTGAGTTCTTGAACCAAAGGACGGGGATCCCTTTGTTCGCATATCTGAAATTGTTCCACTTGCTGAAGCAGTACTTCTAAAGATGCTTTCCATTGATAAGCTTCGTTGTTACTGCATTACAGGGAACTGATCTCTTATAGAACGCAACTGCTGGCCCTGATGCATGATATCATTGCAGTTACCACGGATGAAGAATTTTGTAACTGCTCCTGGTTAGGTTTTGGGTTCTTTTCTTTCAAGGGAAAGTGGGTTTTCTTGAAAGTATGACAAGAAATTTTAATGCCTACTTGCAAGATCTGAACAAACAAATGGGTCTTTGACGCGCAGTGCTGTTTTTAAGTTAACAATTCAATTAAAATTTTATTACAAGGTATAAAAGCATCACCTAGAGGTGGGTAAAAACCAGGGATCCTTACCCAAATGAATCAGGTAAACAACTATTAAGTAATGAGGCATCCAGGGTGGAGAGCAGAGCTCCCTGAATTTCCCCCAATGGAACAGATTTTTTTCATTCAGTAATATGGGTTCAACGAAAATTAACACTTCAAGAAAGACTGTGTTGCTGACTATTTTTCTTCCCCTCCCCCCCAAAAGTATGGAAATTATTAATTTTGATAAGGTTGAAAAATTTTGTTTTAGTAGAATTGACATATTTTACTGCACTTTGACTTTGGGTATAATTAAATATTTATAAAATAATTAAGCATAATGTCAACATCAAAACATTTTGACTATGTTGTGCCACTGTATATGTAATTTATTCCTTTGTAGAATATTTTTATACAAAGCAATAGAGGAAATCAATTTTTTCATTTCATTTGCAATTCAGGAGATTTTTTTTTTTGTCTAATTTTATATCAAGGTGATTTATTTCAATTTTTTTTTTCTGTAAGTCTGTATGAAAACATTTAATTGATTCAAAAAAGAAAATGTTAATTTCTTGCCAGAAAGGCTCTTTTATTAGAGCCTTTAAATTCTTATCCTGGCTGGACCAAAAATTGGAACTCTCCAAACTCTCCGCAGACTGCAGCTGTCACATTCCAACCCTTTTTGTTCAAGATTTTTGAACACTTCTGAAGTTGTATGGCAAAGTTCTCTACTTAGCTTTGCAGAGAAAAAAAAATAAAAAAATACGGTGTAACATGTCTTTACTTACGTTGTCAGACCTGCTTTTCCCGTAGATGGAATTGACCACACCGTTGTCCTGAGCGAAAGTCACTCTTACAATTTCCACAGGATTCAGCAACAGTCTGTATTCAGATTAAGGTGCTGTAATGGGATAAGCCCCTAAATAGAGGATGTCTTCTGCAAAACTTGAAAAGCTTTAAAGAAAATACAGTGAAAAACATTTAGCGTTTCCTCAGTTCCTCTAGTTAGCTTTGTTAGATACTAACAAGGAAAGTAGTATCTAAATAACATATTATTGGGCTCTCACATCTTATTTCTAAAAATAATTGGAATCTTACTGGGTATCTCTTTCCCAGTGTTTCCCGCTTGAATGAGATTAATTATTCTAAGTTGTCACAATTCGTGCAACTCACAGCTTGTAAATAATGGAGATATTCCTGTATCTTAATTTGTGTTATAACACTTCAGACTGAAAACTTAGAATATTCCTCTACTCATCCCAGCTAGGCTTTTGTCCTGCTGACTCATAAATCAAAGTTGGCTTGGGATCAGATTTCTGGAGCTGGGTGTAGACTGTAGCAAAGCCAAAGAGGCATTTAGGCTTGGTTTTATTTTTTTTTTCCTAGTTTGATAGGAAAAGTTATATATAAAATTCTCTTATTCCACCTGTAGTTTTTCCAAACTCTTCCATTGTGCTTCTTACGGTGTTCTTTGGTGCTTGTGATGAAAAGCGTAAGATCAGCAAAATAATAATTTTTAAATGTATAAAACCTAATGGTTACCGGTTAGCTATTGAACCTTCTAAAGTTGACAGCGCTTCAGAGAATAAAATTGTGACCCCTGTTAAGTCAAATGACACAAATTAAGCTTTCATTACTCGCCCTTGTTATTTTTTTCCAGCTCTGTTTAAAGAGCTTGTAAAACATTCGGTATCTGGGCAATTTATGGAACTGGGGGTAACGAAAACCAACTGGAACTTTTTTTCCCCTAAAAAGCTAAACTAATTTCCCTATATTGGAAGACCAAAATTCTTTCCCTTTTGCTGAAAGGAGATGATGGTGTTTATGCAATTGTTTTGTAAGATTTAAGAAGGCTTAGTGTGCGCCTCTCGGGCTACGGGTGCTTTTGTCTTGTCCCATGATTCTTGTTTCACTAAAACCCGAGCCAAGACTATTTCTGGTTCTCCCATCTCTAAGCAATGAGACCATGTTTTCCATGAAGCAATTCAGGAGGCAGTGAAGTAGATCCTCCAGTGTGCATTTTGAAGTGATGAAGCACAGAGGGTGTTGACAAAATTTAAACACTTTCATATCCTCTTTCATGTCACTAGTTTAGAATTTTATTTGGGTTTTTATTGGCAAAGTTGATCAGATATCAGTCACAGTCAAAGCTGCATTAATCATTTTTAACGCATCTATGGAGGATGGTGTGAATATGATAAAATAAGACTTTTTTTAAAAATCTGACGAGTGCAAACAGATGACGGGTGACAGTGATATTTTCAGTACAAGCTGGGAAACTGCTTTCTTTTGGATCTCTTACCTCTCCTAACATTTTAACGAAAGAAGATGCAAGACAAAACCTGTCCTCCTATGCCAATCATTTCAGAATACATTTCTCTAAAAATATTAATATAAATACGTAAGAAAGAAAAGGGGGGAAAAAAAAAGGTCAGAGGAAGGAAACTGCCCCAGATACAGTTTTCCTATTTGTATTTAGAGAACTGGGGGTTTTTTGTGGGTTTGGGTGTTGTGGTTTTTTTTTTCCAGTTTGGAGCCTTGTGTGATTCTAAATACCAAAGATGATAAAGCTAAAGGATATTTCTTGCAGTCCAGATGGTGGTGTCCACTGGTGCCTACTTAGCTAATAAGGATTAGAGGCAGACTGAGACTTTAATTTGGGTATGATTAAACATTACATAGATGCCCACTAACTTGATGAAATGATGGAAGGTGATAAAATCCATTTTTAAGATATGAATTACATTTTTCTATAATCAAAGTCTGAGTTGCAGGATAGCTGTAAAAATGTGGGAATCGTACAGAATAGACTAACTTCTGGCTTGCGACTGTTTTGCTTTGTCTTCTGTGTTTTCCCAATACTAAAATATGATGGTGTTATTCACTAAACAAACTGAATGCCTGCCTTTGCAACTTTGGGCTTTGTTGTGAATCCCTTGAGAGCTCCAAGGGTGCCGTCATAGTAGCAGATACCTTGTGTACGCTTGTATATGTCAAAGACTGGCTCACAGCCCTTTCCACATCTTTTTTGATAGCTAGTATTGCCAGCAGTTTGTTGTTGTCAGTTATCCACCAGAAGCAGGCCAGGAAAGCATTTCTGTTTGTGTCTTAATCCCTGCTTCACTTACTTGTCTGGCTGTGTTGGTGGGGCCAGGTGTTTTCTCTTGGTGTTGTATAATATTCCTCTGTCTTGTACTACCTGAGCATTTTTTGATGCAAAATCGATAGGACTGCAAAATGCCAGTGAAAGTTTACCAGGCACTCTGTTTCAACAATGTATGGTATAGCAGGCTTGAGGAACTGACTCTGCCTAGGCTTAATCTTCTAATTTGTTCTAAATTTACCATGAAATGCATAACCGATTCACCTCTAACCAATAAGAAAAGGCTCTTTAAAATATACACAGCTAAAGGAAACTTCTGATTCTCTGTGGTGATTCATGCTACAAAGTATTTCCATTGTTGGAATAAAAATGGCAATCAGGAGCTTGTTGTAGAAAGTTAATTCCCAGTGAGTAATTATCTATGTGACAAACCAACCTTGTAATTGGCACTTCTGTTGGCAATCTCCATAGAAAAGTAAAGGATTGACAGAACCCAAAGGCAGCGTCTTTTGGGGGAAAGTGAATTGTTAGCATATTGCATGCTGATTCAAGGATGAGAAAGTGCTGGACTCTTCAAACACAATAGTGCTCAGGGCGTCTTACTCCAGCAAAACCAAACTGGCCCAGTAAGTTCCTGACGTTCATGGTTGAGAGTAAAATTCCTGAAAGTATCAACCCCAAACCCAGTCAGTGTAGGGTGCTGGAGTCTGCAGGCAGCTTCTGGAAGGTGTTAGCGGCGTAAGGGGTGAAAGCATCTAAAGGGAGTTTTGCTGCCTGAAACACATGGTTGATGTTTTAACACCTACGGCTGTTCTCCCAAGGCTTCCTGCCGGTAGTGCAGTTGTGTAAGTAGAAGTAAATGTAGTCCAGATTTATCCCCTTTTCCATGGAAAACTAACTTCCACCTAAAAAGGAAAAAGAAGAAATTTTTTTTGGCTGAAAATAGGAGATGGTTACATTAATCTTTGCTGTATCCACTGATGAAAATGCATATTGACAGTAGGATAACAGTCTGGATATCTCTAGGACAGCTGCCACCCCTGTCTCTCTGTAGAGAAAGGCACCCCTGAGAAACCTTATTGCGCTTCACTGAAAGGAAAAGAAAGCCTTGCTCCTTCCTCCTGCTTTGCATAGCGCAGTAAACGAGAGAGAGAGAGAACGTGTGCGCTATGGGAGATGGAGTCTTACTGTACCCAATCTAATTTTGGCCCTGCCTACGCTGTTACTCACTTATAATACAGGATTTTCCGAAGGTTTGGGTCGTTGTCCTGGCCTTGCTGTTTAAACACTGGCAATTACTAAAAGAAGTAGAGAGGAGAAAGAGCGATGATCCTTGATCCAGGCCATGGAGGAGACCAGTGGTGAAGTGGGGGCAGAACCCGAATCTGGGTTCTGGGCAACCCTACTTGCTGGGCTGCCCTCCCACGCTGATAAAACCAACCATTCCCACTTTCAGCGCTTCACTATGGTGCCTCTGCTAGTCTTAAGACAGTTTCAAAGGTCCATTTTACTCTGTTTTCTTAGAAGCTGCTAAATTCTTCTTTTTAATTTTTTTTTTTAAATCGCTCAGTGCTATTTTTAAGTACATATTTTTCCGTTCAGGTTCCATTATAAATGCCGTTCCATTAGGAAGCTCCCGCTGCTCATATAGTTAGCCTTGCTGATGTAAATAACCTCGCAGACAGTGTGAACTCTGCTTTGACAAGCTGTAGCGCCGAGCCCCACGCGCGCTTTCTCTTCCATCAGAGACGCGCGCTCTCGCCGTGACTTCTACTGGCCACTGGGGGATGCGAAATGAAAAACTACCTGATTGTGAATTATGACGGTAAAAGTTTATAAGCTCCTAAAATGAAGCTATAGCACCTAGGAGCTCAGTCAACTGACAATGTTAAATGATACGTTTTAAAGCTCGCTCCGAGCTAATGCTACAAAAGGAACGGCGTGCGCAGGGGTGAGGTGGTGCTGCTCTGTGACAGGCAGGAAGGTAACGTGGCACGGAGCGAACTGCGGAGGAGTTAGGGGAAAACGGCTGCACTTGATGGCAGCTTGTTCTCTGTTAGTCCCAGGAGAGCTAAAGGTAACTGCTTTGGGAAGAAACGTGTTTACAACTCTTAAGATGCGGAGGAAAGGGAAAAATGTAAATATATGGGGAGGCGGGGTGTGTGTGTGTGTAATCCTTTGGCTGCCAGTTCTCCTAGGCTGTGGGACTGCTTTTTCCTCTCTAATGAGAAAATTTTGAGAAGCTAAGTATAGCATTGGATGGCGAAAGATGGCATTAGTGGCCAAAAGATCGGTTAAGGCTGTCAGGTTTGTAGAGCGCAGCTACGGCAAAGGTGGCTGTGTTTCCTCCTCTCTCTTGTAGCTAGTTCAAGTGGTGAATAGTTTCTCCATTTAGATCGGTAGGATTTCATAGCAGACTTTGAAGGAGCAAAGTCAGGCAACTTTGGGCACATTGATGCCGGTGTTTTAGCTCGGATCAGGAGTGTGCTTTTGATCTGAATGTCCTGATCCCCTCTGCTTATTTGTGTGTTGTTTTGCATCACAGAGTGTTCTTGGAGCACAAAAAAACCTGCATTCCTCTTGTATGGAACTAAACAAAAAAAAAAAAAGCTCGTGCCTGATGTGTTCCAGCTGTTGGTGGGAACTGGTCTGATGTGAAGCCCCTGCCCTGAGCTGTTTAGAGTGTGGACATCATGTTCTCAGCACCAGCTGTTTCATGCTCTGTGTTTGCTGCTATTGCACTTCACTACTTGCCAATGAAGACAGTCTCTCTCTCTTCTTCAAAGGCATTAAACATCCTGTATTCCCAAATAACGTAAAAGGTTGTTACAGCACTGTAGAACTCTCTCTGATATTCTCTATCTACTACAATTTCTTTTTCACCTTGATTTTATGCTTTTGCTGTAGTTGATTCTGGGACTCCAGGTACTGACTGTCTTCAAATGCAGACTGACTGGGGCTGGCTTTCTTTTTAAGCATCTTGATTTCCATAGTTATTTACCACCTGTGCTCGTTTGCAGACTGGTTGCAATGGACAACATCGAAAGCGATGCGGTTGCAAACTACAGCACGCAAGATTGCAGGCAGGGAAGACTCTGGGTGTGTGTAGGTGTCACCATCCTCGCTGAATGGAGTTTAAGTTGCCAAAATGTCACAGACACTATGGCCAAAGGCCTTAGTAGAGAAAGGTCTCATTCATGCAAATACATGCCGTGTGCACGACAAGGACACGTCGCAGACTCATGGCTAAAGGCAGCTATAAAGAAACATAAAGTGAAATGTCAGGTAGCATCTCAGTAATGGAGCACCATTCAAGGCACTGAACAAATGCTTTTTATGCTTTTCTTATAGGTTTGGGGTTTTTTTTTATCTGAAGAAGGGCCTTTTAAAAGCATGAGAGATGTGAATGAGGATTTCTACAGACCACCTTAATTCTAGCTCTTCCTAAAATTTTTGTGTTTGACATTCATTTAGCCATGTGCACAGGATAATATAGAAGGGAAGATGGCCCAATCATTACTCTGCACAGTAGTAGCTGTGCAGAGTTAGGTTTTCCAGTACGCTTCAGACTTGTTAGGAAAGTTCTTTAGTTTCTCTAGATCTCTATTGCCTGTCTAGAAAGCAGGAGCAAAATACCCCGTAGACTCAAAAAAACCCATAGATGTTGTGAGAATGAAGTCTGTATAAATACCTATGGGGAGCGGGGGGAATTCAAAGCACCTGCTGTGATTGTGTCTTACAAAGCTATCTTTGTGTCTTTCATATGAGCCACGTCTCATCCTGCAAGGTAAACTAATTCTGCTTCAAATGTCTGCTTTGCCAGGCAACTGGTTTCCACACTTGCTGCATGAAGGTAAATTGGAGAGATTCTTCTTCTTCTTGGCTTCCTTAATGGTGGTGAACGCCCTGGGGTTCTGGACCATTGCACACAGGTACATGTGAGAAAATGAAAGCTTGATGTTTCATTTGTACAGGTAGAAATCCTTGAAAAACCTGTGAACTAGTGTGTAATAAAGAATTGGTAGTGATAGATCATATGTTGTCGTCCAGGATTCAGACTTTAGCATTTTTCATCTGTCTTGAGCAGAGAGATTTCACAATAAAAAATTACGTGGTAAAGTAAAAAACAAACAAATAAACAAAACGAACCCTGATGTAATTAGCCTTGAATGTTTAAGGGGTCTTATTAATATGAAGATGCCTCAAAGAAAGAACACTATCCTAGTCTTTAGAGAAAGACGTTAACTATGTTGGTATGGAGTTTAGATCACAACACCAAGATATCTTGTTCATGGAACTGACCTCCACTGCACTTGGCTTTGTACCAATATATAAAAAACATTACTCAATGAGCTTACATCTTTAATATAGGATACTAATGCTGTATGTAGTGGTTTCAACAGAATAACCCTGAAATATTTTCTGATACTCTACTGGGCAGTGAGATAAAAGCAACTTTCTGCTGGAGACAATGGAAGCGATTTTATGCCACCTATAGAGCGGCCTAGGTTTAATGCCTGTATATTGTCTGTAAAATGCAAGGAACTCACAACTGCAGTCCCCTTTTACCTGCAGGGTGGTTTAAAAGTTGGCCTGCCTCCTGCATTCTGGAACACTTAATCGCAGTTAACTTTCTGTTGGCAGTGTGTTAAGTAATACTCGTAGTCAAGAACAGGGAGGAAAGCAACCTGTGTCACCACAAGTGGGAAGGGTCACATGCAAGTGGCATTCTCTCTTAGGCATTGGGCTGCAGTTCCATGGAAATCCTTCGGAAACCTTGCTGAAGCACTGATTCAATAATGACTATAATAGAAAACTTCCAAGAGCAGTGTACTTCTAGAACTCTTGACAAAAACACTGCTCTTTCTATTACGTATAGCACTAACTTTGCAGCACCAAAGATTACCATAGTGTCTCATCAATTATTTCAATATAAGCTGAGACACAAGTGTCCATTTATTCCAGTGGCTGGTTCTCGATTCTCTTCTTTTAAATGTGACCTGAGTCATGATTAGAAATGTTTCTCCTGCGTGTACTTTGTCTTCTTTTTATAAAATGGGATTTTATTCTTCTGAGAAGTGAAATTTTCATTTCTGATATGTACTGCTGAAAATTAAAAGTTTTGGTTGTCAAAAAATAGCCCTAAAATTGGGTTGAACTCGACAAATAATTTGTGGCAAAATTAACATATTTTTATAAGGAAATTTGCTGATGTCCAGTCTTCCAAAAAAAAAAATATTTCAAATTGGTATCTTACTTCAGAATCAAGGTACCTCGTTTTTCAATAAGACAACCAAAACCCACATGAAATATGTTTTTTGAGGTCAAATGTAATCGTTTCATTTTGTGCTGAAGAAGAATTCTCCCACAGGGAAGAAAAAAAGCGTGAGGACTCTTCAGATAAACACTGATTTAGGGGTGGGGGGAAATCAGGCTTTAAAGCTCTGAATTAGAAAAAGTATACTAACATTTCTCTGAGGAGAAAAGCGTGTTTCTTTTTAAAACTGGTTAAAATGCCACAGTGCAGCTATTATTAACACCTGCATCCTGGTTGGCACTGCTCATCCTGAAGTTCTGAAAGGTTCTAGGAAAGCGCATATCACTAGCTTGGTTGTTTTTTGGTTGCTTAGTAGTCCAGGACTCAGAAGGCACTATAACTTGCAAAAATATTACCTAATAAACAATAGGTGAAGCTAATCCAAGAAAGGATGATTATTTTAGTATTTTCTTCCCCTATTCTCCCTCCCAGATACAACAATCTGAATCAGGAATACACCAAAGAATTCGGAGGATGTCTTCCTGAAGGAAAACTTCTGAAGCATGAAAAAGCCATCACGCATTATGGTGGTGTCCTGGAACGTTCTCCCGTTTTATCTCCTATGGAGAAAACCTGATAAAACTTCACCCTTGTTTGACTAAATTTTGATTGTGTTACTAACCAGCTTTCTCATGACAAATTACCTAGGATACCTAAGTGGAACTGCCAGTGTATTTATGAATTCTCTTAGTAATAATAATGTTATTTATAAGTTTATAAAATAGCAGTCGTCATAGGATTTGGCCTTGGAGGTTCCTGCACATGGAGGACAAAGAGTTCACTGCTTGACGTGGTTGATGACGAAAGGCTTTTAATCTCTATAGGGAAATAGATAGGTATCCGCATGTATTAGTACTCAGTAATGGTTCAAAATTAATAAACACATGTATATATTTGTTTAGCAAATTACTTTGTGACAGTATCATTTACCAATGGAGTCCGGTATTGGCTGGTTGATACTTGCAAAGGTGGGAGACTTGTGTGCCATTCTTGGCTCTGCTACTTATCTGCTACCCAGCCTTCAGCAAGCTGCTGCTTTACCTTAGTTTCCCTGTCAGTAAAACGGACGCAGCCGTACTAACCTTCTGTCATGGTTTTGGCTGGGATGCAGCTGACTTCCTTGCTGGCAGCTGGTATAGTGCTGTGTTTTCCATTTGGGCTGGGGAATACTGTTGATAGTGCACTAATGTTTTTGGTTGTTGCTAAGCAGTCAAGGCCTTTCCTGCTCCTCATACCACCCCGCCAGTGAGTAGGCTGGGAGTGCGCAAAATGTTGGGAGGAGACAGCTGAGCCCAACCGACCAGAGGGATATTCCATGCCATATGATGTCACATTCAGTATGTAAAGTTGGGGGAAGGAGAAGGAAGGAGGGGACGTTCGGAGTTATGGCGTTTGTCTTCCCAAGTAACTGTTATGCGAGATGGAGCCCTGCTTTCCTGGAGATGGCAGAAGACTTGCCTGCTGATGGGAAGCAGTGAATGAATTCCTTGTTTTGGTTTGCTTGCATGCACGGCTTTTGCTTTACCTATTCAACTGTCTTTATCTCAACCCGTGAGTTTTCTCACTTTTACTCTTCTAATTCTCTCCCCCATCCCGGCTGGGGGGAGTGAATGAGCGGCTGCGGGGTGCTTAGTTGCTGGCTGGGGTTAAACCATGACACCTTCTTTGCAAATTGCTTTGAGATCTACCAAAAATATTCTAGAACCTATATACCAGTAATAAGTCCATGAAGTATGTTATGAAACATTGACACTAAGGCATGTAGCCTTTTATTTGGCAGAAGCACTGTGAGATTTGTCATTCCTAAAGAAAGATAGACAGAAAATTGCTAGTAGGAGAACTGGAGACTAGAATTTATTTACATCAAAATTAC
The DNA here is from genome assembly GCF_963924245.1 of Chroicocephalus ridibundus. Classification (NCBI taxonomy): domain Eukaryota; kingdom Metazoa; phylum Chordata; class Aves; order Charadriiformes; family Laridae; genus Chroicocephalus; species Chroicocephalus ridibundus. Next base: position 150,728,884 of record NC_086284.1, read on the forward strand.
TAATTGTAGCCCAGTTGAAGGGTTTGAAGGGAATAAGGAGAAGATTGGGGAAGGGTAGATGCTGTTGGGAATGGGGGGAAATTATTATTAAAATGCATTCCACTTTAAAAATCTAAACAATGTTAAATACTCCCCAAATTGGATGACTTGGGCATTGTAAGCAATGCTAATTTAGCACTTAACATTTTAATTTTTTTTAAAGCCGCATTACTAAAAAGAATGAGGATAGAAGTGGGTTCTTTATGTGATAAGGAAAAATATTGAACACAAAAACAAAAGGAGCACTCTGATATCAAGGTGTTTGTATTGGAAGTGGTAGACAAGCCAGAATGCTTGCTAGATATGAGGAATGCTCTACTGCAGGAGAAACTATATTTGAGGAATATAATGCACTGAAATGACACGGTGGGTAATTTGTGAGCTGAAACTATGAAAGGGTTGTTAAAGGAAATAATCTCTCCATTGTTAACCATTTTTAATGCTGTAGCTTTGGGTTTGACGTTGCAGAAGGGAGAGCGAAGCGTAATAAAGACATCTAAGAAGCATGAAGGCAGGCAGGCAGGAGCAGTTAGTTTGATCTCACTAGTATTTAAGTTTTGTGATTTTTTTTTTTAATTAAAAGAGAATATTTAAAGTCATGAGATAAAAGGAAAATTGAATAAAATGCAACATATCAAAGGCAGATTTGCCAGATTACCTTAATGTTGGTGTGTAATGAGAATTCATTTTCTAAACAAAACATAGTAGAGATGATCTGCCTTGATTTCAGTAAAGCATTTGACATATGTCCCATGGGAAATAACTTATGAAGATCAGGGTCAGCAGAAGAGCTACGTGGTCGCTGGGGGACCTGTTAAAGCCCATATGGCAACAGATATTGTAGAAAGGGGAGGTACCCATCTGGAAGTGAGTTTTTTGTGGAACTTGTTTAATATCTTCCTTCGCGGTGAAAGAGAATGTGATTCTAGGATGCACTGGTGAAGATGGGAGAAGTATAACTTCATACAAGTTGACCTGAAATGGTCTTCCATGTCAAAGATGTGCTTTCTGACTGGTGTGGGACGTCGTGCCTTGATGGCGGAGCTGAGTGCACAATTCCCTGTTTGCCACGTAAGAAGTGTTGTGGGGGGGAAAAAGGCTGCCTGCTTGCCTTGCCCTGGCTCTTGGCCTGCCAGCCAGAGACAGCCTCTTTTTCCTAAAGTGACTGCATAAGCTGGGCTGGTGCTGGGGCTATGAGAGGGAGAGGCAGCAAAAGGCTGAAGGACCTAGTCTCCAAGGGCACCGGAGAGTGAGAGGCAGGCTGATTTCCACATATTTTGAGTAAATCTGTCCATCCCACCTGACAGTTACTTGCTTGTAAGGTATTATTTTCTCAGTGGTATTTCTATTGCAATAAAGCCAGCTTTAAGCCATGGAAGCTCCTAGTTTCTTTCCATAAAGAAAAGGTGAGAAATTCCTGAATGCTTGACTTTTGTTTTGGCACAGAAAAGCTGCAAAGATGCTGGCTGGAGTCTGCTGACAAGAGGTATGTGGTCACTGTCAATGCATTTGAGAGTTATACACAAAAGGAAAAGAACTACGTCATAAAAGGGTAAAATCTAAGATCTGAGGCAGTGAGTATAATTGGGCCAGAGATGCTTTTAACACCTAATGGTAATTTTATAATTATTTTTTTAAACTGCAAAAATAACAACAGTTTGGAACCATTTACATCAAGAACAGGCGAAGAAGAAACCTAACTTTCTTTTAAGATAAAATGTTTCCTCTGGTGCATGCTTAGGCTGAATGATTTCAAAATTCCTAAGACCCTTGACCCTTTTTTTTTTTTTCTTTTTTTTTCCCCCTCAGAAATCAGAACGTGAGAATTGATGACAGCAGAGAATGGAATGCAGCTATTGCAGTTTAATTGCCTGATGAAGATTATTCTGCAAGAAAAAAGAAGATTAGTTAACTCCCTGGACAGGACCTCTCTGTCATGCAATCATGCAAGAAAGGCTTTCAGTAATGGAGAAGGAAGCAGTTGGGCAGCCGTCATAAAGAGGTACTCTGGAAGATATGGGATAGAATGGGCTTTGGGATGAGTAGCTGAGTACTGAAAACTCTTTACCTTCTTCACGTGGACTAGAGGAGGGCTTTTTCTGTCAGATTTACTTAAGAACTTGGCCTTTTGGCTGGATGGCAAAAAGAAAAGGTGTACTGATTTTGCTGGATTTTGACTTATTTCAGCTGGTGGTGCAGAGGAAACTATATGCAAAAGTCTATCAATCATGCTTACTGTTATGACAGAACAATTTAGCAGTTATACCCAACAGACGGGGATGCTTCTTGAACTGCAGCATCTGGGACTCCACACAAAGCTGATGGAATCCTTTGTACTTTCAGAGCACTGCCTAAATTTTGTAAATCTTGTCCCAGCACACAGTGAAATCAGTATAAAGGACTCTATAGGTTTGGTCTTGACTTTGTAGGAAGCGGCTTCTCACATCTGATTTAATACCTTAGAAAAAAGGAGGGGACAGGAAAAATAAAGAAATGTGTATGAAATAATGCAATAAGCAGCTGGAAAATGTTAAAATAGCCGCCTTTTGTTCAGCATTTTGTTGATCTACGGCAGTTTTCATGGGAGAAAACAAAACATTCAGCTTTGCTTGCCCGTGTTTGAGGTCACCTGTTGATGTTGCTTTGCACAAGGTAAATCTAAGATATGCATGTTTTAATGCTCACAATAAAGGATTATAGCTTTGAAATTTATTGTGGAAAAAGCTGCCTCCTAAGTGAGGTTAGGAGTGACCAAAAACATCCCAGTTCAGTTTTGTAGTTTGAGTACTGCCTAAATTTTCTAAATCTTGTCCCAACATACAGTGAAATTAGGATAGAGGACTGTGGATTCAGTTTTGACTTTGAAAGAAGCTGTTTTAGTACTTTTTGCCAGCTCTGGTTACAACTATTTGAGTAGGTGCTGCGCTCAGCGCAGGTTATTACTAACCTTTAATAGCCATATGAATTGCTGATTACTGCTGGTACAGTTTGGGGGTTTATTTAAGGGCTAACTGTGTGTTTTATACTGTATTCATGTATGCACAAACAAAGAAATATAAGTTCTGTCCCAGACAGTTCATTGAGCACCTTACTTAAGTCTAAATGCATGGGACACCATTTTGAGGGAGGGAGGGTGAAGAAAGCTCGCTGGAGAGGATTAAGATCTCCATCTGTTAAGTTTGCACTGATGATAAAACACATGCTCCCAGTTGGAACAAGATGCATTAAAAGAGCAATTTCACTTCTACTGCCTAGCAACAATGTCATTGAGCACCTGCAATAGTTTAAACATTAAGCATAATTGGCTTTGCTTGACATAAATCTGTAGTTTTGTAAATAAGAGCAGTTGAGTTTCCATGTAATACCAATTAGCTATAAGGGATGCTTTGTTTGCTGAAGCCTGCAGCTTTGCAGAGGAAGGAGGGAGTTGTTAAGACTCAGCGATAGTAGTCAGAAGGTAGAACCCAAATCAGACATTACATAGCTTTGAGTGTCCTTGTGCAAGTTATTTAATCTCTTTCAGTCAGGTTCCCTAGGTACGAAAGCAAGAATAACGTTCAGAAGTCTTTTTGGTAACGAACCCTGAGTGTGTTTGATTAAAATATCTTGAAGATAATTTTACAGCATTAATCTGAGCTGTCTGGGTCTGTGCTGGATTTCTTCTACCTTCGTTTAATTGGAGCTACTATTGCATCTCGAAAGTTCGTGTAAATTTTCTAGACTCCCTTGCTTTCTGCCAGTGAGGAAGAAAGAGGTGCGTGACCCACTTGATATGAAATCCACTCTTGTTCAGCTTCTGTGGGAACTCTGAGTTGGAAAGATGGGGCAGGAGAGCACCGTCCTTGTGGCCCTCGAGTGGAGCTGCAGAGCAGAACTAAAGCTTTTAGGCTTCAGCTTGGTGTCTGTTTGCCACAACAAGTATGAGATTTGCCTTGGCAAAGGCAAACACAGCTGCCTTCCAGAAGATGTTTTGAAAGTCTGTTTTTATTTAATCTTTAAAAAATATCAAAAATTCACAGATCTCCTCATTGTATCTCTGTTCTGAAGAGAATAAAAATTACCTTTTCCTTTCTATCTACCTGGTCTGTAGGAAGTCTCACCATAAAACTAATATTCTGTTGGTGTAGTACTTAAAATTATTCTAGTTTCGGTCTCTCTCTGCAACCGTAAATATAGATTTGCTTGATTCAGAGAAGAGGGTTGACATCTGAACCTCGTGCAGCCTACCCGTACTGGTGCTGACTCTTTAAAGTCAGTTAATCAGTTCTAATACTCAACGGTAGTAAGACTGAAAGGAACTGCTCTGATAATGATTTTTTCAGTGTTCTGAAGGTAATTCATCTCTGCAGAGTACTTAATAATGCACCCTAAGACCACCAAATCGTAGATACAGCCTATACATTCGTTTAGGGGATACATACACTCAACAATAAAATTAACGGAGGCTTTTTTAAAAATACTGTATGACCAGCATCTTTTCCTGCTCTGGGTTTTTTTGTTTGTTTCTTTGGGGTTGTTTTTTTTTTTTTTTTGAGGGGGAGGGATTTTTTTGGTTTTGTTTTGGGGTTAGGTGGGTTTTTCTTGTTGGTTTGGGTTTGGTTTTTTTTTTTTTTTTTACAGATTAAATAAAAAATGTGGAGTAGGTATATCTACAGTTTGGCTGGGGGGTAGTCCACCACCTTTCCAAACACCAGGATTTTGTGTAGAGCCAAAATATGCTTCATTTTGTGTAGATTTTGTGTAGAGCCAAAACATGCTTCAAATATGCTTTGAGGCTTCGTTCCTGTTAATATGGGAAACTCCTGTTCAGGTGTTTGCTCTATCACATCTGGAACAGCTTAGTTTAGAACAGAGGTCTTGAAACTGAATCTTGTATACCCAGCAGAGCGTGCTGACTGGATGGAGACTGAATGTGCATATTTTCTGGATACTTCTTTTATTATTTAAATATATAGAAATATATTCTTTTTCCTTTCAGATCAGAAGGCATGTTTTGAAATCTGAAACACTTAGCAAACAAACCAAAAAAACCCAGCCACTGGGGGGTGGGGGGTAGGGTGGGCAAAACACCCCAAAAATAAAAAATCTTAAAGCAGTTGCCGTTTGTCCTACCTGCTTTGTAGCCTGGTAAAAAGCATCTTTTGAAACCAGATCCTGAACGCTTTCATTGTCATGTCATGTGAACTTCAGAAGCAAGATCTCTGATGAGGTTGGGGATAGTAGTTACAGCAGCACTTAGTAAAAAGGTACAGCAAGTTATCGCAGCTTTGTTTTTCGGATGGTCAATGAATACAGTATGAAGATACTGTCTATTTAGCTGGCAGAAAGAGGCAATCTTTGATACCAAGCGAAATAATAAATTCAAAACAAATGTTGAATAGTAAACCAAAGGTTGCGAGAGAATGCCGCTTGAAAGCGAATCCAGCTTTACATGCAATTCTGAATTTCTTTACCTTGGCTCATAGAGTCTTCCTATTATCTCGAAATTGATCCTTCTTAAAATATTCAGGTGAAAAACCTGAAAGATTTTAATAACTTGCTGACAGATGATAACCCCATCAACCAGCTTTGTCACTGTTTGCAAAGTGCTGTCACTTAGTGGAAACGCTCTTTAGGCTTAAGCTGTTTGTAAACGCAACTTTAATCATAAGAATATTGTGTAAAACCTTAAGCAGCAAAAAGTTCTTCCTTACACATTCTGTGAAAAATAGCCAGGGAATGTCTGTGACTTTAAGGGAGAAACTTTGTTGCAGAGATTCGAGTGCAGAAATTACGCAGGTCTTGCAAAAATAAGCAAATAGTTTCAACAACAGAGAGCGCAGCAAACTGTGCCAAGAGGGGGAGGAAGGTGATTATTACCTGTTTGAAAAAGGTATTGCTTCATTATGGAAGAGCTCTCAATTGCTGCTCCTTGCTTGGGGTAGGAAATTCACCTTTATGAGAATACATGAGAGTGGACGAAGGACTTGTCTGTTAAGTTGCATAGATGTTAAAAAGACTAAATACAGATGCAGTGAGGGCATGCCTAAAATACGTATTTCTTGTTTTTAGAAGAAAAAAAAAAATTGACCAGAAAGATGGTACTTGTAGTTCTGGTTGAAATAGTTGAAGGGTGTAACTCGGTAAATCCAGCGCTGCTTTTCTTTTCAGTTCCAACGTGAATTAACAGTCGACTGGTTCTTGCCTTTGCAAATTTTGTCCATCTGATCAATGGCTAAGGTGGACTATTCTCTGCTCAGTTATTTAAAATAGCAGTCCCTGTTGTAGCGAGGGTTAACTGAATCATGGTGATTTTGTTTTTGTTCTTTCCCCCAGTTAGCGTTTCCAAGCTATCTTCCTGTCTTCTATCACTCCGTGATTGTTACACCTACCTTTTGACATTCTTTAGAAAACAACATTTTCACGTTCTTTGAGCCTTTTTAAGATGCAGTGAGTTCCAAATAATCACTTGCGCAGATGCTCATAAATGATTTTATTTTTTTTTTTTGAGATACTCGTGCAGTTCCGACACAGGCTCAGGCATGTAGATCCTTCAGAAATGCTCAGAGAGAGTGGCCCAATTTAAATTATCTATTGAATGCTGAAACACAAATTGCACGTGAAATCCCCAAGCTTCAAGGGTCTCTGGCAGGTCACATCCTACCAGTCACTCAAACATTTAGTCAGTGCTACCCCCATGCACCTATGAAACTGAGGCTGTTTGACACCTCTGAGAATATTTCTCATGTTAGATCTGTTGTAAATGAGCACATGGTCCAGAATAATTAATGGTAACACTTCAGTCCTTTTTTGACAGAGTTGTGTTTCTTATGCAGTTTGTGCTGGTCTGTCTATTTAACTGCAATCAGCCATGCCTGAAAGACAGGAAAGAACAAGACGGACAAGTGTGTCAGTGAGTGAACCTCTTTTCTGTAATTAGAAATGCACAGGGAATAAATTATTCTCTAATTCAAGCTGTCCAGCTCACACTAATAATAACAACCCAAGAAGCAATCTGTTTATAAAAATTAAAGCTGAATTTGTGAGACTCCTTAGTGCAAGACGGGATTTACTGTGTAGTCTTGTTCTAGTTTATCATGCTTAGAAGGCTCTATCAAGGCATTACGAGTGTTTCAGGCTGGACTACACGGCGATTTCATGCGTGCATTTTCTATCACGCACGATTAGCTAAAACTTAATCAGAGATAACTGTAGCAGCTCTGGGCCAAATTCTTCTCTACTAGATTAATGGTTGGTAAGGAACAAATGCCACAGAATAAAGGTATGAGCAAACTTGGCCTAAGTGGGTTTTTTGTTGTTTTTTTTTCCTTCTGTGGACACCTTTTAATACTTCTCTATTCAGTTATCTTCCAGCTTGCATGGGCAAAGTCTTTTCTGTGGAGGACCCAAGCAATGGCTCAATAGTTTTTGTTTTGTTTACCTAAGTACAATGCCTACGAGTCTGGTAATTCTTTTTAAACACTAGTGGAGCTTAGTTGTATCTCTAATGGCTAAAGATTTAATTTAAATTATTCCATAGTGTGCCTTTACGATTTTCAAACCACAATAACGTTAAAATTGGAGGAATCAGACTGATTCTGAAGGGTCTATCTTACTATCACAGCCATAAGACTATAGGCTAAACTCTTCTTCTCTGGGCTCTAGGGCAAAGAGAGTGGATGGGATCTTAAACTTTAGGGCCCCAAAATGTTTAGCTCAATGGATTTTAACTGTTTCTTGATATTTTTTTCTATTATTTCTTCCTAAACTTATTAAGATGCAAAAAGCTGAGAGCTGGAGAGTGCAGAGCAGTCTTACGTGACTTCAGCCTGGAGTCAAGTGGAGATGTAACGTCTTGAGAGTGGAGGAGGTGCCAGAGAACTAGCTTTCCAACGACAAGTCTGAAAACGAGAGTGCACTGTCTCCATTTTAAACCTGGGAAAGCAATCAGGTCTCGGGATTAGATATGTTACTTATCCTCCTTTAGAGCCAAAAGCTATAAAGAAACTGCTCAGAATTTGAACAGCTGTCATAAAGCATCCCTGACATTTTTAAGCAATCTCAGATCTTTGGATGAAGAGTCATGATAGTAACTCTTATTTTTGGAAGGCTGAAACGTACACAATGAATTCTCTCTGTCAGACAACATGCTGCAAAAGAGTGTTGACTACAAAAAGTCAGCCGAACAAGTAACAATTTTTTATTATTATTATTGAGAAATCTCAGCAAATCACTTTATCCGTTTTATTTTCCACACAAAGCATATGTATTAGGGTCAGTTGCTGATCTGAAAGTATAGATGAGATCCAGGGGAGGGAACAATAGCTATCTAGGTTTTCTGGCACATTTGTGCATATACATCACTTCAAGCCAAGTAGAACAAGCTTGAAGAGTCAATGGCCAGTAATTCAGAGTACCTAATTAATTTAATTGCAAACCATGAAATTCTCAAATTAATTTATTATTCAAATATATTCATGCGCTTCCCTCCCCCAGGGCTCTACCCCTAAAAAAAAAAAAGAGGAAAAAAAAAAAAAAAAAACAAACAAAAAAAACCCCCACACAACAAACCCCTGCCTTCTCAGTACAGCTCTGTTTTTGTGACTATCTGAAATCCGAACAAAAGAATATCCACCGTGTGTCAGACCAGTCATTCATCTAATGGTGTGGAGGGGGGGGAAAAATACAGAACAAAACACCAAACCCTTCTGGTAAACCTTTCCAGGCTGAAGGAGTTATGCTTAGTTCTGTTTCTGTTCGTCCCAATAGTGTGTGTAACTAAACAGAATACTAGTAATAACTAAACGTAATACTAATTGACAGTTTAGCATGTTCTAGTGAAATGTGCAATTTAGGTACTTGTTTTCAGTTTATATTTGTTTTTTAATGTCTCTCTGCTAGTGCTTGTGCTCTTGCAGGTTTTTTAAGCCTTGCTTTTTGATGTCCAAGGTGAAGTCAGCCGTGACCCAGACCCTTCACTGATCAGGCTTCTACATGTGGTAGGAAGTGGAGAAATGAAGGAGGAGAGAGGAAAAAACTCACATTTCACCTTCACATAGTGCAAACCCTTAAAATATTGTTTTGTATGAGCAATTGCTGCCCTTCCCCTAGCTTTGTAGCTCAACATCTAACACCAGTGAGCTGTGTTAATAAAAGGAGGTGGGGACAGAGGAGGGATCTGGTGCTTTTTGTGGTGTAACCTCTCATTACAAGCATGAAATAAGTCATAAGCTATCAGAGCTTGAGCTTTCTGAGCCTGCAAAATAGACACATGGTGGACTTGAAATCTGCTTTTAAATCTATTAGTAGGAAATTCCTTCCATTAAAAAACAGGACAATCTCTTTCCTTTTTCCTTTTTATCATAGTAAGCGAGGCGCTTGGTCCTTCCTTGATGGCAGAATTGCATCTGGCTTTTTGTCACGTGACAAAATAAATAAAAATGAGTTGATGCTAACAGCTCAGCTTCCTGCGCCTTCATGTGAACTTAAACCTCTCATGTGACCTGACCTCAAAAGAAGGATGCGTAGAAGTAGTCTTCCTGGTGTATTTCGGGGTTTGTTTTTATTTCCCTTTGCCTTCCCCAGCTTTCGTCCCACCAGTGCCCTCAAAGCTTTGATATGAAGAACACCCTGTGGCGTTACAGGTGTTCTCTTGTTATTTCAGCTCTTTTGGATGCCTTTGACTGGCAGCTGCTTGGTGATCTTATGCTGGCATCCCTGCTCCTACTCACCTTTCTTCTCACCTCTTATGGCACGAGGGTCTCTTCCATTTTCCCCATTGCATGCCACGCTCTCATCCAGGCTTCCTGCGCATCTCCTCAGAAGTAACTCTGCTCTCCCAGCTCCCTCTGAGGATCTGTCACCCAGCCTCGCTCGGTGTTGCATTATTAAGCATCGAGTAGACACCAAGCGAACTTGGTGGAAACTGTATTCAAAGAGCGTTTCTCTCTCAGCGCGTGTGATCTGCTGTTCCCCTGCTCTCCAGTTTGCTCCCACACATGCTGGGGGGGAAGTGTGTGTGTATGTGTGTGTGTTGGGAATTTGATTAGTGTGGGGATCATCGCTACCTGCGTCCTTGCACACTGCCCGTTCTTTGTCAGATCTGCTGGGTTTGTTAACTGCCAGGTAGATGGTGTCTCTGCTGCGTTTGAGGAACAGTGGGGACATCCAGTGGTCACATGGGTTATAATTAATTACTCCAGATCCCGTCAGTGAGATCAAATTCCCAGGCTTTCTTGTGTTCTCAGCGTTTGACTTGTTTTTCATCATAGCTCATTATGCCCTAAAGTGCCTGACAGAAGGTTGGGATGACTTCTTTCTCTCGTCTTTTTCTTTTTCTTCCCCCCCTATGTGATGTTGCTTTGTATCTATCAACAACTGAAATCGGGGAAATTGGGTCTCTCCCAGAAGAAACCAGGGATATCTTTTAATTGCTTTTCAAATGGAGAATTTGGAAGAAACAGTAAGGAAAATATTAACTATTATTTTGAATGCATAGCACTGGAACAACTGGTAAAAAAAAATGTTATTGCTAGAAGTGATAGGGATTTAAAAAAAAAAAGACAAATAATCACAAAAAACTTTTTATACTACTTTTTCAAATTACCTCATGCATAATTCATGTGTACCTTGGTTCACCTGGAGTCTGTAATGAGACTGAGAGGAGCCGTCTCCTTCCCTTTTCTGAATCTGGCAGTGATCAGATTCAGTCACTGCTCAGCAGGGGAGCAGAGTCTCCCCTTTTTTGGACCAAGTGCGCTTTTCTGGAATAATTCTGAATGGGGGTAGCTTTTTAAAAGAAATGAATAAAAAAAGACCTTTTCTGTGGTTGTCATAACATAGAATAACATCAGTGAATTCCAGACCTTCACATCAGAGGATGGAAGACGTTTCCTGCCCTGTCTAATGCCCGCTTGTTGCGTGATCATGCAGAGGAGCCAACTGTCCTTTGCCCACTTGGTAGCTCCAGAAATGGCACCAGCTGATCTTCTAGTTAGTGGCGTTAGAACAGCAAAATGTCCATCCGCTGTGCATCAGTATGGCCAACTTTCACGCTCCCAAGTTTTGTTCAGAAATATGAAAAAAGGATATAGACCCTCCAGGGATTGAGAGAGCACATAAAAATCTATCTTAATTTCTTTTTTCCCTTTAGAAAAAAACAAATAAACTAAGATCCCTTTATGTAATATTACTATATTCTCTTAGTCCATCTGATACTGGAAAGAGTGCCTTTTTTGTTGTCAAACTACGAATTAATTTAAATAATCTGATTGTTCCTCTGCTGTTTTTTTGTTTCCACATTGAAATAAAATTTGTGGAAGCCGTGGGAGAAATTCTAGTAAAGGTCACTGGCCTAATCATAAAATGTCTTTAAAATTTTTACGATCCTTTAATGGAGGGCTATTGGATAATTCCTCCTGGAAAGGATCTAGCACTGTAATAAATCCTTTCGAAGGGACATTGCAACTTTGGTACGGCTCTCAGCAGCTCTTTTCCCCAGGTTTGTATGTGGTACCTTGGTGGCCGTGACCAGTAGAAATGCCTTTAAACATTTGGAAAAATATATAATGCAGAAATGAAGCAAGAGAGAAGTAATGAATTTTAAACATTACCTTGACGAAAGAGTATGAAAATATCAACAAGGAAAATTCTTTATAAAGGAAAAACATTATATAAAATGCATCTGTTTTCTGATCAAGTTACATCAAATTAGCTCCACTTCATTTTTGAAAAGATAAAGGGCTTGTTCTAGTATATCACGATGGTTAAATTTCAACAAATCCTTAATTTTGCCTTGGTGATGGAGATGGCAAAACTGAAAAAGTTGTTTTCTCCTATTTTCTGTTCTTCTTTGCTGGTATTGTCCCATGTAAATTAATCTTCAATCCCTGCTTCAAAAATTTGGATAAATATCATAAGGCAAATAATGGACATGACTGAATTTGTCCAAAATGAGCACTTGCGTACCCTAATTTCTAAAAATAAGTTTCTCTTTAGGCCAACCCCGTGCCTTTTACTGTCTAATGGAAATCTTCCAAATATTGAATTGTTCTCACTGATACCGAGCTTTGAAATAAATTAATTTCGAAGGGTTTGAATAAGTAAGTACATGGTTTTTACATGTTGCTGACAATGCAGTATTGACCGTTCTTGTTATTTCCTTAACATAAAATGGAACTCCAGGACATTTGAGGGGATGCTCAGGGAAAGTGAGGGCTGTACATCCTGCGTAGCAGGTCATTAATCAGCTCCGTGGCAGAGCTGAGACGACAAGGCAGCTCACCTGTTTCCTCCTCCACGTCTTTCTGGAGGGAGCTGCTGCTTCTACTTAATGTCTCCAAACAACCTACAGTAATATGCATTTGAAGTTCTGCCAAAGGAAAGTGTAACCGTGTTTGACAGTAGCGGATATTGTGAAGATAGGGGGGTGGGTTTTTTTGTTTGTTTTTTCATTTCTTGAGATGAGCCTTTCCGTTTTTGCTTGAAGTTTTGCTTGATTAATGCATTCATTAAAGAGGAGTGACGGTAATGATTAAACAAAAACATCTTTAAAATTCAGAGTTCATTTCAACCCATTTGGTTTTGTTGCGCACAAATTGGATTGGCATTGCATCCTGCACAGCAGGTACTCCACTTGAAATCAAAGACAGATGCTTTTATAGGATTAGAAAGGATATCTTGAGGGGTGGAGGAAGAGATTGAGGTTGGGGTTTTTTGTTGCTTTTTCTTGTACTTTTTGGTAATAATGGTAAATGAATAATGATAATACTGCTGTTTTGTCTGCCTTGAGTACTAATAATATTGTTTGCTTACAATTAAAAGGAAATAAAAGCTCCATTGTAACTTGAATTGTTAACAAATGAGGAATATTTAATTGAGAATCTTTTCCTCATAAATAGCTAATGACACCTGAGCCTGTTTGAATTTTAATGCTAAATATCTCTGAATGAAAATATTTGACTGCTGAGTCATCACAGGTAGCCACGTTACTTTTTTTTTTTTTTTTTTTTTTTTAATTATCTGGCAGTGTACTTTGTCCTTTAAGAGCTTCCCAAATTGCTTAAGCTTCTCTCTGCTCAAATAGAAACCTGGTGAGGGAGCTGCAGCTTGCAGGGGATTGTAGTTGGTTATAATAAATACAATTTAAGCTTGTCTCTCGAATGGAAGCTCTCAAAGACTGAGTTGTGTTCAGAACTGCTGAAGGTGCTGATCTTCCTCGAAACGCACTGCAGCCAGTTGACTAAGGAAGCAAAGAGGGGGACAGGTCTAGGACACTTCTATAACTCCGGCAGTACCTTCCAGTTAAAATGTCCCTTTTGGCTGCCCTTTGAGAGGTGTGACCTACAAGAGTCACGAGCACCCGGTGAAAATCGAGTTTGGGTGAAATACCATCTTGAGCACCCAGATCCCATTTGTCAGCAAACTACAAGCTAGCATTTCCCGCGAAACACTTTGAGATTGTTTGGCATGAAAAATGATCATATCATCACGTTGGCTTTGGGGCTCCCGTGTTGGAGTACCTTCCTAGTAATCTGCTGTGCCTAATCATCCAGTATTTCTGCACGTCATAGCCTTTCTGATAGTGGCTACTGTAGCTTGCACTGTTCCGTACTTTCCATGTAACCATTCCATTCCACATTTATGCCTTTACAAAATATTTCTTATTTAATGCCTTTCTAAAGATATAATTCAAAGACCTGCTGCCTCTCGACAATATGAAGCATCAAAAACATTGGGTTTTCCCACTGAAAATATAATTATTTTTTTTTTATAGTGTATTATTTTTAGTCAAATCTTAGCCTGACCGGTACAGAAGAGAGTTGAAGGGAGGATCATCTTGCTGAGAATATTCACTTTTTTAGTGTCGCTGTTGATTTCCTTAGTGTGTCCAAAGATTCAGATTACGTTCGGGGTTCACTTCTCTGTGTGTTGTTCAAATACAACAGATGGAGTGTCTCTAACTCCAGGAACTTGCTGGTGCCTTTTGAAACAATGAAGAAAAGAATATTGAGAAACAAGAGAGAAATATCACGTATTCCAGTCAATTAAAATTTTTCTTCAGCTAATGTCTTTTGTTTCATGTGGTTTGAGTTTCACCCCAGCTGTTGGTGATAACATCAGTTCTAGATCATAAGAATGAGGACCGCAGTAGGCTTTTGTTCAGGGTCTAATACCTGGTTTCATTTTGCTGCCTGGCTTGACTTAAAGTTTTTTATGATAGTCTGAGTGTGGCCAGTGTGGTTTGTATGAATGTGTGTGATTTTTTCAATCATGAAGTCCTAAAATTGCCATAAGGGTTTTGTTTATTGTTTTATTGTTTTGGTTTTTTTATATTTCCTACATTTTATCTGTAATGTATATGTTTACGGAAGCTAAGAACTAGATTTAGATTGTAATGATCATACTGTAGTAAGGTGTGGTATTTTGTCATTCATGACTTTACTGCTGCCGAAAAATACTAACGTCCAGGAATCTGAAAATTATAATTATTGCCCCAGACTCTTATCTGACTTTACTTTCAAAACTGATCTCTACTGCAGATTTAACCATGTATTTTTCTCCTACTTTTCAAGGTTTGCCTAGCCTGCCATAGAAATTCAAACATCGCTTTTTCCATGTTTAATATGAATTCCGAGACTGCTATAGTCAATTCTTGATGGGATTGTTTTAGTTTGGTTTGCTTTTCGGAATAAAGGATCTTAACCTATATAGTTCACATAGCCTGGACCAAGGGAATAAATCAATAAGCTTCCGCTGCACATTTTTTCTTGTCCTACTTAAGAAGTAAGCTTTGCCATTTAAGTACATGCAGGGCAATAAATGTCTCTTTCATAGTGACTCTCTCATTCCAGCCTTAAATCAACCTACAGATTCCAGAGGAAGACGTTCATCCCTGAAAGTGAATAGACAGCTGGAAAGCAAAAATATAGGTCAGGATTTGTAGAGGTATTTTTTTCTAATCCTAATGGTTTTGCTTAAGAGTCAGTTTGCTTTTTTCTGCCCCCATTTTTAGTATATAAGCTCTTGAAATGGCTGAGCCTTTCAAGAAGAACTCGGTAGTAAATGTTTGCTTTCCATTGAACTTTTGAGAGAGAGATTCATGATGCATTCTTTTAAATTTATGAACAAAAAACCCGGTTTGCTTACTCAAGAACAGTATCCTCATTGAAGAAAGATGTGGTGTTTATCATTCAGCAATCAACTTAATTGCCCTCCATTATGAAATTGGCTTGGATTTTTGGGTTTCCGCCACAACAGTTTTTAATAGCACAAATGAATTTTTCATAGAATGAGAATGAAAATAAGTTCAAAAATTATGAATTCAAATACACATTTTTCCACTGTGCATTCTTCTGTACTCCTGCTGGAAATCAAGTCATATGTTGTTATTGCTTGTCAGAAGACCCATCCAGATGGGAAGTCCTTCTATTTTATATTAGCAGAGGCTGTAGGAAGCCAGAAACAGGGAAGTGGAGACAACCCTGCAATCTTCCAAAATTGAATACAAGAGGCATGTGATCAACCTCACATGAGCACTTGAGAAGTTTTACTTCTGCCTGACTTCAGTAAGAGCTCAGGTATCATGTCATACTGCTGCAATGCTCGTCCCTGATCCACCAAACTTTTTAGTGCTTATTTTCTCCATTGTAGGGGCCAGTATACAATAGGTCAGGCAGTTGCCTTTCTCTTGTCCTGGAAACGGTGGCCACTTCAGACCCACAACTGAGAAATAACACACTCAGTGTATGTGTGGTTGTAGGAATGCAGATAGAAAGATAGATATGGGGGAGTTTCTTTCTCAAAAGCGCTTTTCTCCTTTCCTTTCCATCTTTCTGCTTCCTTCTGCTTGAGAACCTTGTGTTCCTCTTAGGTTGGTCTAAGCCCTTGCTAACTGCAAACATTAAATCTGAGAGGGCAGCACAAGCAACAGAAGCAGTATGGGGGCTTTCCTGAAGGCACTGCTTAGTGAGGTGATGTCTGAAAAAAAAACTTTTAGGAAGTTGGAGTGTTTTTTGAACACAAAATGTCTAGCCCTTTCAACATGTCTAATATTAAAACAGTAGGATGCCTCTGCTCGTAAGTATAAAGATAACTTCTGCTGGTATAGAGGGGTTTGCACATTGGAAAAACGACGTTGGTTTATGCCAATTTAACTGTGACCCATTGATGTTTGATTGTATCATAGCTATTTAATTTTTAAAAAATAATTGGGAAGCCCCTTAACTTTCTGTATTAGAAAACACATTTTGGTTAACTGTTGTATTTTGCTACAGGATCTGGTACTCATAAAGAGCATTTCACTACTTATTTCACATACTGTTTTCTCAGTGTTTCTCTGCTCTTCTGATCTGAATATTAACATATCACTAAAGTTAATTTTTACAGAGATTCAGGAGACTTTCTCGAAAGAAACATCTTGAGAATGATTTATAGAATCACAGAATCATAAATCATTTTGCTCGGAAGAGCCCTTTAAGATCATCAAGTCCAACCGTTAACCAAGCACTGCCAAGTTACCATGAAACCATGTCCCTCAGCACTACATCTATACGGTAAGAAAAACCTACATGGCTTTGCAGTGCTGCTTCTGCTTTGTGAGCATCAATTTCCTGGCTGGATTTGTTAATTTGATATTTTTTTAATTCTTTTTTTTAACTGGGTAAGTAATTGTGTAATTTTTTTAATACCACCGATTTTCATGGCTATGTTATTGTAAGACTATTGTGTAGGGTGTATTTCTCTAGACGCTTAAAAACTATTACTTAATTCTAAGTAAAATTTTTAACTCCTCATATCTCCCATGTAAAATGCAGTGGTGAAAGCAGGTGTTGCTGATGAATTTCATGTTCTCTGTTCCAGAAGAAGTGAAAAAAATTGAAAGATTTGCTGAGGTGAAGTTTTAAGGGGTTTTGCTGGATATTCTTTGTTGGAAGGGGGAAGTTGTCATGAGAAAATAGATGCAAATGTATAGAATTTAGGAAAAAAAAAAGTTAAAATAGAACCTTGTAAGTTATGCTGAAAATTATCAGAATCTGTGTTTGTCTAAATTTATCTAAAAATTAATTCTGAAGCCTTTACTTTAGGAATCTTATAATGTAGGAAAATCAGACCGGTATCTGACACACATTAGTAAATGCTGACGACTTCTAGTGGTAACTGCTATGTGTGCTTGTAGCTGTCAGGAGATCATGTGGGTGCGTGGTCTGATAATAGCTGTATTTTTTACTCACCTGTCAAATTGGAAAGGATGTATCAATGGTGTGCGTGGTTTAAAAGGGGTGGCTGAATGTATACAGTGTACGTCTGACAAGGAAAGTTGGAAAGGTATGAGTTAATTGTATATTGTTTTGTAGTAGGGTAAATTTTTAATCACGTTGCATGTGTACATTTTTGGTGAAGGAAGTAATTGATATTTGGGACACAGAGGGATATAAATATTTTATTCAATCTCCTAAAAATAAAAGGAGTCATGTGGGTTCTTTCATGAACTTATATGTTTATAAGGTTTAAGATGAAGGAATTTATTCATGAATGTCGAGAAGCAAAGATACCATCAGCAACAACAGCTGCCTAAATCAGTTGAGACAGTAGTGACTTACAGAGTTTTGTTTTAGATCTGCTTTTACTTTTGAGGGAAGGGAGCTTGTAAACACTCGCACCTTTGAAAATAAGTAAAAATCTCTGTAGGTGGTGGCACACCTCTTTTCGTTTACTGAATCCCACCACCAATTCCTCCCTTCCCATCCCTCTTTGGCACTGACAGTGTGGTACAGAGTTACCAATATAAGCTGCAAGAAAAGTCTGGATTTTTTGTTAGGAACTCATTTTCTGAGACGCGAATTGGTCTTCCCTTGATAGAACAAAAGTGGCTCAAACCGACTGCATCATACGTGATGTTCTTTCCCTTAAAACAAAGCAACCTCCACTGAGGCTTTGTTGTAGACCGAAAAACCTCGTTATGCTGAAACCTTGAGTGGAGCTTCTGGACACTAATGTGCCAGTAGCGTTACGTACTTAATGTGACTGTTGGTTGTATTCAGGTATTCAAAACCAAGAAAACGTCAAAATGACACAGTGGTACTTTATTTCGTCACGTAGCTGAGAGGTGTGCCAAGTTAGATGCAAGAGGTGAGTATTAGTGGAACTGCTGAACATTTGAGGTTCCAAATCCTCCTCATTGGTATCCCAAATTTTCCTTTGAAACTGCCTGTGGCATTTCCCTAAAGCCTCCTCCTTTTTTTTTTTTTTTTTGGTTTTTTTTTAAGGAAAACAGAAATATGAAGAGAGTGTAGGCAATACAGGTTTTGCCTGTGTTCAGACTGACTGTGCAACCCGCGCGGCGAAGCATTACAGTCACTAGCCCTGCTGTAAGGTACCAGATTACCGGGGCAGAGAGCTTTGTACCCACCACCAGGCTCTGATTCAGGACAAATGTGATTAGCGCAAGAAGCTGAAATAGTGCAGCAAAAGAAATGTTTGCCGCATTTCCCCCTTTCTTTACAAATTAGCTCTTAATAATCCCCACCTCTGCACATGCAAACACAGCCAGGCACAGCCCGGCCTGAGCCGGGAGCAGGGGCCAGGGCAGGAGAGGAAAGGTCGGATGGGTGCAGATGTGCTGGGAGGTGTGAGCATCATATGGAACGTTGTTAGCAGGGGATTGTCACCCCTGTCAGAGCCCGTCCTCTGCCCTCAAATCCTGCCTGGTTAAACAGGCGATAAGCCAAAAGCCAGTCTTAATAGGTTCACTAAACCTGATCAGCACGTTGCATTGTCCCCTCCCTGTTTATCCAACTTTGATAGTGCTATCATCAGTCCTTCATGAAAATATTTGGCTTAAAATCTGTGGTGTAGTGTCAGTTGTTTGATTTTGTGGTTGCTTGGGGTTTTTTTTTCCCCCCTCTCTCTTTACTGCTTGCTGCCATTTGAGCGCAGCACGTTGTTTAAAAAGGCTGTGAAAATATAGATTGGGTGATCTGTCTCTTTTAGACCATTCAGTGATGAAATTTCTACTGTACTACTTTATTGTGACATTACCTGACTAGATAAAGCCATTTGCTGTCTGAGAAGGGAAAGAAGCTGGCAGTGTCTACATAAATCGTGTTAGTCATTTCATGCTGAGACAGGGGTTCCCAGAGGGAGATCCTCTGGGACACGTCCCTCCTCAACAGAAAAACAAACAGAGGCACAGCCTGTTTCTGAAGGATGGGGCTGATCAGTTTTATAATGTTGCTGTTATTTCAATAAACATTTGTGGTCCGACCATTGCAGTTTGGTTTAACAGATATCCCAATAGCTATTAAAGAGTAAAGCGTATGTGAAAGAAATACACCCTCCTCCTGCTCCCTCCTTTCCCCAAAGCACTTGGCATAGCCCTTGGACTCCAATTCCCGGGGAATGTCTGGGTGTCTTAAAATAATATAATGCGGGACCGTTCATGCCAAAATTACTACTCTGTTTGGCCTATTTGAATAGTATTGTCCGATATTAGTGTGGCAGCTGTCAGATCTGTTTGTGAAAGCACCAGTTTTTAATAGCTCTTTATTTTGTGAGCTGTTCACCGGTAGATCCTAATGTGCTTCATGAAAAGAAGGTAAAATTCTTACCCTTGTTTTGCAGAAGGAGGACTGCAGTCTTTAGAGATAGATGACTGAATAGGGGAGCTGGACAGGATTTCTGGCAAAAACTACTTTTTGTCAGGAAACATCGATTCATTAAAGCTCTTTTGCAGAAGCATATGCTTTGATGAAACTCCTGGCATGAAGTTTTCCTGAAGTCTGGAACAGAATTTAAAGGCCAGAATTTCTGCGCCAGTGGAAAAGGGAACACGGACCGTCCTCCATCGCTGCGGGGGGAACCTGGGTCACCTTCATCTCCTGCTGGAGCTGCTGCGCCCTCACAGCAGTGCAGGACACGGCTGGCTCCTCGCTGCAGAGCACCCCCTAGGCACCAGCGATGTGAAAGCCACTTCCACAAGTGCCGGCTGCTCATTCCAGCAGGGAAACCAGCCACCAGACCCAGCACGGTCCTGCAGAGCGGAGCTGTGGGGCCAGCCTAGCCGAGGCTGCGGTGCTGCCACGCGGTTGAAGGTGTGATGTTATCCAGGTTGCCTTTTGCTGTCCTCTCCAGGTGCTGCAGTCTGAGACCTCTCTGTGAGGTGGGGAATGGGGAAGGGGATAGTTTTCCAGACTCTGCTCGGGAAGACCTGTGGCTTCTTCCTCACCTGCAGGTTGTCCAGGGCTTGCTTGGTGCTCTCGCTAAGCAAATACGTGGAATAACACTGGGGACAAAGGCAAAGCAGTACAAAACAGTGTAAATCTGTATAGACTGAAGAGCTGCTCAGAACAATTAATTTGTACTTTCTGGGGAGACCTTATAGCAGCCTTCCAGTACCTAGCGGGGGCCTACAGGAAAGACGGGGAGGGACTCTTTAACAGGGAGTGGAGCGATAAGACGAGGGGAAACGGTTCTAAACTGAAAGAGGGGAGATATAGCTTAGATATTAGGATGAAATTCTTTCCTGTGAGGGTGGTGAGGCACTGGAACAGGTTGCCCAGAGAAGCTGTGGATGCCCCATCCCTGGAAGTGTTCAAGGCCAGGCTGGATGGGGCTTTGAGCAGCCTGGTCTGGTGGGAGGTGTCCCTGCCCATGGCAGGGGGGTTGGAACTAGATGATCTTTAAGATCCTTTCCAACCCGAACCGTTCTATGATTCTATGACAGAGAAAACACTTTGTTCTGTCCTACTGGTATTTACTGGGAAGCAACTACGGACAGCATCCTAGAAATCAATAACTCTGTGTATGCACAGTATTTCTGGTGAAGCCGTACGGACATCCTTACTGCTGTTCTGAGCCTCTAGAAAGGGGCTATTACTCTTCTGGTGGAGTCCTTGATCTGCAATGAACAGCCACAACTCTAACAATAATATTCCGCACTTTTTTTAGTACCTGCTACACAACTCAAAACTCCTTCGCAGAGCCTGCACGGAACAGCCTGATGTGCCTGAGCAGTGGGTAGGAATAGTCTTTTTTACGAGTGGGGGGATGGAGATCTGAAAGACTAGGCGATGTGCCCATGGTGACGCAGGAGGTCTGTTGCGCACCGGAGACCGAGAACAGAAGTGTCGGCTCCTTCAGCATGCGGAGCGCGCTCGCCCGGGCTTAGCATTGCACGTCAGGTCTCCTGGTGCTCCTCTCCCTGCCTTGCCCACATCACCACATCCCCACCTAGAGGCTCAGTACTCTAGGAAGAAATTAAAACGTAAAAAAAAATGCTACTTTTTTATATCATAGGTCGTTTGGGGTTTTTTTAAACACGGGCCTTTATTTTTCATTATTTTGTGTGTGTGTGTGCCCACTTTGTTTTCCAGCTCTATCCAAAATACCCAGGACTATGTAGTCGGTTGATTAGTGTCTTTGGGGGTCTTTTCTCCTTTGATAAAATGCTGCTGGCTGTTCTGTACTTGCTACTTTATATCCTTCCCCCCCTCGCATATAGCTACCTATATCATATGGAAAGGATCAAACAGTTTTGATTTTTTCCCAATGATACTAAGAAATGCAATATTTATCACAGGTTACTCGCAGAGAAGAAGAAAGGAGAATCTAAGAGTGTTCCCTTCAGCTGTGTTTCTGTCAAGGCACGGTGTATGTCCCAGTCCACCTCTGTTTTGCTCAGTGCGTTACTTCTGCTCACTACAAGGTGTAATGCAGCAAGACTGAAAAAGTTGGTTGCCCACTGGCCATCCGAAGGAGGAAAAACAACCAAAGCTGGTTGTTAGTTATCCCCGCTAAAGTGCTAAACAAATCTCCCAGCAGCTAAACTGCCTTCCCTTTTTATTACTTACTGTACCTTGTAAATCAAATATTTATTAACTGAAAAGAGCTTTGCTCACTGACTGATCTTGCAAACATGGGACAAGTTCACCGCAGCTGGCTAGTAGCCAATTGCTTATTCAGGCTGGTAAAGGAAATCAGCCTGGTGGAAAGACAAACTGTGTGATGATTTTTCTTCATGCCCCCCCCCCCGCCCCCCACCTTACTTCCCAGGAACAAACCACTAACATCACTAGTTTGTCTGCCATATTTACCTTTCATGAAAATGAACGCGTCTGAACGAGGTCACTACTACTCTTTTGAAGAGGGCTTTATTTTTATCGTGCCTGTGTCAAAAACAGAGCTTTAGTGGTTTGAAATCGCAGGAGCAGACACAGATATTGTTTCAATTAGCATATCAGGTCTGTCACCTGGTGAAATGAAAAGATCTTTTAAGCGTCTGCTTCTGTGATTGCCGTCTGATCATCTCTTACCGTCTCCTGGCTTCGTGTTAATCCGTGGGGGTCCTCAACAGTCCGGCTGCAGCAAGCTGAAGCCCTTGGATGTTGAGGGATGACAGGATGCAAAGAACAGAACTAAATTCGCACTCGCTTTCTCTTTCTCGGGAAGCGCTGCTGGTAAACTTGAAAGATCTTTGCGTCGTTCGAGGCTTTGCATTTGGTTGCTATAATGAAGGTGATTTGCTGGCCCTTGTCTAATAAATATCCCCGGGGAGCATGGAATGACAGCGCAGTTACACTCACTCATGGAAAGGGAAGCCATAGAACAGGCAGGGATTGCAGGCATTTAGGATACACTCTACAAGGAGCTGGATGCTATTTCCACACACCCCCTGCTAAGGCCAGAGTGACCTGCTGCAAGCACACGCGTTGCAATAAATGCACACAGCAGGCTGGGTACAGTCAGTGGGTCAGTTTTCAGTGACTCATTTTTGTGCCTGAGGTTCCACGCCTCACGCCCTGAAGTTTTGCTCAGCAACTGGGCACTGATGCTCCTGTCAGCTGTGGTCGCATTGATTTCCCTGGTTATTCCCAAGAGGACTTCGAATCTTATCAATGCTTTGTGTGGTCCAGCGGAGGGCCACGAAGATGATCGGATGATGAGAGGGCTGGAGCACCTCTGCTATGAGGACAGGCTGAGAGAGTTGGGGTTGTTCAGCCTGGAGAAGAGAAGGCTCCGGGGAGACCTTATAGTGGCCTTCCAGTACCTGAAGGAGGCCTACAGGAGAGGTGGGGAGGGACTCTTTAACAGGGAGTGGGGCGATAGGACGAGGGGTAATGGTTTTAAACTGAAAGAGGGTAGGTTTAGATTAGATATTAGGAAGAACTTCTTTACTGTGAGGGTGGTGAGGCACTGGAACAGGTTGCCCAGAGAAGCTGTGGATGCCCCATCCCGGGAGGTGTTCAAGGCCAACAACAACCTGGAGGTGTTCAAAGGGCTTTTAGCAGCCTGGTCTAGTGGGAGGTGTCCCTGCCCATGGCAGGGGGCTTGGAACTAGATGGTCTTTAAGGCCCCTTCTAACCCAAACCATTCCATGATTCTATGTAATTATCTTTGTTCTCTCTCTAGCACTAATATAAGGGGGGTATACAGCGGTACATGCTTTCCCCCAGCCTGAAGCAGTGGATGGTTCCTGGCTGTGTGGTTTGCTTTCCCCCAGCATGCCTGGGTTGCTCGTTCTCCTCCGTCAGACGCTGGTGGCTTGGTAAGTCCTGCAGCACGGCATCCTGGTGGGCACTGAGAAGCACCCCAGCGCTTCTGCTACACTTTGGGCTTTTCGTTAACTCTCCAAATCTGTTTATCTACACAGTAAGGAGCAGTCTGGTGAGTACTGGTTTGCTGGGCCGCAGTACGGAGCTCCTCGGTCGGTGGGACCGGGCTGCGCGGTGGGGGCAGCAGCAGCTTGCTCCATGGGTCGTGGCCATCTTCGCGTCCTTCAGCTGCGAGTGCACTTAGAGCAGGGGGGTTCACTGCCGGAAGAGGACAGGGTCCTTAACACCGGTCACTGCAATCACGGGTGACCGGTTCTTGTCAGGCTAGCCACGTTATTTTTTTTCAAAGGCTAAAAACCATAATCACATCTGGGTCTTCTGACCCATCCCCTTGTGAATTATTGCTAATATTTTCCCTTTTTCATTTTTATACCTTTGGATAGTTGAAGATGGATATACTCTGTCTTTAATCACTTTGCCACGCTGGAAATATTTATATATTTAAAAAATCTACATTTTATATTTGTGACAAGATGCACGAACATTACTGAGCAAGCAGCAACTGCCAGAGCCCACAAATCTCTGTGTTTGTTTTACGTCCAGTGAGCAGGGACAATATATTTTGTAGCATGCATTAACAAGATGGTCAACTGGGACTACTCATTTAGATAACAAAATAGCACCAAGTTACTCTTGCTTTGTCTTTTTTTTTTAATTCTTTTTTAATGCGTATGAACTATTGTCTTGAAAGATCCCTGAATACATAGCAAGAGTGGAGAAGGGAAAGGCAAGAAATCCACAGAAAACTGCTGACAGTCTGACTGTAATAAGCAAAATAAGAGGGTATTCCATTAAAGGACACATTAAGATCTATGTAATATTGTTCTGCCCTTTAGTAATTAATGGCTTTGTAAAACTATTTGACGTGATACTATCCCTGGCTCCATCACAGGCCTGTCTATACATGAAAGCTAATTTGACTGATGAAGACACAGACATAAATCACGATAGCTAGTTTGAGTTTTCCCATGTGCAAACGGTCTTTTTCGCTATTAAGAATACTTTCCTACTTAGTTTAATCTAGGAAGTGAGGAAACGGAAGAATCTCTTTCGCACCACAAGCACCCGCGCAGAGGACGCTGTGCAATTTGGCAAGGAGAGACGGCCTTTTTTTGCTGGCTGAATTGTCTGTGTGTTCCTCACAACTTCCCAGGCTTCACTTCCAGGTGATCAAGGTCTTTCTGCGTACAGGTTGCCCGTTGCAGGACAGCACGCCTGGATCTCAATAGTTTCTTCACCTGAGGGAGCCATTACAAATACCCTCCATTTACTCAGTTACTGGTTAACTGGGACAGGATGGATGCAACCTGCCTCGATGTCCCGGTTCCTGCCCTGTCGGCTGAAGGATGTTTGTCTTGCTGCAGGTGACTGATGAATGAGGACGTGATGGATGTCGTGTTGTGCATAACGCAAGCACCCAAAGGTCAAACCCCTTAACTTGTATGCCTTTCCTGGGTGAGAGCATGTTTATTCTTCTCTGCGATTCTGAGGTTTCAGATCTCCTCCCACTCTGTGCCAAGACCTCTGCCAGCGACTGAGAAAATGTTTTGAGGAAAAACTTGGGCTCAAAAGTGCGTCTGGAGCAGTCTTGTGTTTACGCCCTTTGGACACTTACCTAGAATGTGGTTTCAGATCTTTGCTTGCTTACTCCAGACTAGGTATTTCATTCCAGGTAAGTATTGAAATTGGACCGTTGGAGTCCCCTTCACAAACTTTTCAGGTTGCCATGAAGCCATGCTTTGTCATTTAAAAAAAAAAGGCAACAAAAAAAAACAACAAAAACACACCGCACCCCCAATTCCTTGTGCTGTGTATTGTAATGAATTCCTTGTGTTTGGGAATAGGACGTGTGTACGATTAAGCGTATATCTCCAGGCATCATCTCTAGGTTCAATGCACCACTCAGAGGAATGGTTATTTCCCTGTTGTACGCTGTTAGTCATTCTGAAATTGCATTTTCTTCTTTAAGTTTTTGGTTTGGTTTGGTTTTTAATTTGCCTTGAACTGGCCCTGGTTTTGCAGGTAGTGCTCTCTGACAATAGAAAGCACCAAGTACAGGATACCCTGGGGACCCTTTACTTTGTTATTTCTAATGTTTTGGATAAAAGGATTTAGGCTGAAGCACAGACAACCTAATTGTTGTAGTTAGGAATTAACTGCATGCGTGAAAAATGAATTGGCCCTTGAGTTTCAGCCAAACCTTAAGTATACCACATCATAAAACTACAGGATTTGTTCTTTCAAACTCCTCTTTTTCTCTCAATATATTTATTAAAAGGCCAAGCTACGTCCAATATGCACCTGACTGACCCAAGGGAATTAATCTCATTTGCTGTCTGTAAATATGGGGGCGCAGTTTGCCTGGAGGCCGGGGGGAGAAGGGCGGGCGGGCGGGTGTGATGAGAGGACTCTCACTTGTGTAGTACCCTGTAAGTGAAGAGAAACACTTTAGTTGGGTGTCAAAACCAGATCAGAGAAAGCAAGCCTTTTCCCATCAATTGGTTTCTAAGCGTTACTCGTTCCTCTTGTCAGCAGGTTCACTCGCACCTCTGGGGGCACGGAGCTCTGCGGCGCTCCTGAATATGGCTTCGTCAGGTTTCTTCACACACTGTCACCTTCTGTGGTGCATGGTAGCCGCCGTAACCTTCGTCGCACCACACACCCTCAATGCAGGTGCAGAATGCTGCGTGCCATGGGGGGAGCGGGTGGCTCGGGGGGGGTGCTGAGCCCCCCACCCCTGCAGAGGGTGCTTGCTCAGGAGAGCAGGGAGCCAAGCTGAGTCCTCCTGTACGCTACCAGAAAACAGCCCTCTATCAAAGCTTGGCATTTCTGGTACCTTCATAACCAGGAGAGCTGGCCACCGCTGCGGTCACTGTGAGCAGGGCTGACCCCGCACCCTGCACTGGCACGCTGTGTCTCGTGTGGGCGATGAAGTGGGTGACGGACCCAATCCAGCTGAGAAACAGCTTTGGGACATGGTGGGAAATGGTTGTTTTAAAACCAAACTCAGCTCCCCGACCAGGCCAGGTGAGCAATCACTCCAACAGCCATTACGAGCACGGCACGAGGTGCAGAGTGACCACGGAGCAGTCCCAATTGCTTGCCTCCCTCCTGCCTGAGTGCTAGGGTAAGCTCAGGAAAACTTCTCAAGCATCTTCTTCTCTGCATTCAGGAGGCAGCCAAGCTGGTGTCCTCCTGGGAGGGGACAGGAGAAGGAGGGGAAGAGTGACAGACTGGCAAGGAGCATTATACCTCTGACAGCTCATGGATGTATGGGAAACAAGGTTGGCAAAAGGCAGCATTAGGTATTCCCGCTGCCAGCTAATGGTGTCCAGTCATGTGAGTTAGTCTAACAAAGACAGATAGTAATGGATTAGCTGTACCAGAGCAAATGTTTTATTGGCAAGTAACCATTTACAACCTACTGTGCTCTTCCACCCAGAATTTTCCTGCTAAATTTCCTGACAAACCACTGTCCTAGCACCACCTAGTGTCCAGCCCGGCAATTCAGATGTTCTTAACAAGAGAACACAGACAGTTGGGGCGGAAAAGGGAAATTAAAATTCGGGGGGGGTCTTTTGGTATTGTTCGGGGTTTTTTTAAGCTACCATAGGCTTCAGAAAAATTTACAGTTGCAACAGCTCAATTACTGCTTTTATTTCCAAGTCCTGCCATCTTCATAGGAAGATCGTCTTCTTAGGAAGATCATTTTCTCTTGAATGTCTGAAATCTCTCAGCGTAGAAAAGGGTAGCGAGCAGGGACCCCACTTTCTTGATAGGGATGTTGAAACCCTCACTTTTTGCAGGAGCATCTTGGCTGAATGAATGAGGAGCACAGAGGTACCAAGAAGAGACTTCATGAAAAATGCAGGTTCTTAAACGTCGGTGGCAAGGCAAGACAGCGGTTAAAATTCTGCTGCTTAACAGTGCTGGATTATTTCCAAGAGGATGGAGCGATGGAGAGCAGAGTGTGCCGCGAAGAACGGCAAAATGAGACCGTGGTGTGCCTGGCAGTACGAGCTGGCGTGTAAAGCTACTGAAATTATTGCAAAGTGTCCTATTTCTCATGAAGTCAGACACACAGCAGGAATGTTGGCACTGCCCGTTCCAGTCTCCGAGCGGCATGCATCATCACAGCTTATTGCCAAACACCGAGTTTATTAGCATTATAGAGCCAGGAACATACATTTGTATCCCTTCTGTCATGTTGCTTCTATGGGGTTAAGTCTTGCAGTTTGTAAAGTGGAGCAGACTAATTATCATACATAAGAAATGACTAAAATCTGACAGTCCCATGTCTCCTGGGAAGGAGAGCCCATGAGATAACAACGAGGGAAAAAATTGCTTTGGGGAAAACTTCCCCAAATTTTCAGTAGTTGTGTGCTTCCCCCTTGCGTCTAATATTAGGCCCCGGCAGCAGAAATATTTTTGATCGATGCATCTCAAGATCCATTGCACGCGTGTGGCTGTCAACACCGAAGCTGTCTGCGTATGCTCGCGGCTGTGGACAGCCCTAGCTGCTCATACTGCTCATGTCCATCAAAGCCACCAAGTACCTCGGTATGTCCCCGGTCAGTGCTCTGAAGATCTATCTGTCTTCACAAGAGGACTCTTTGGCAATGCCCACCTTCACTTCTAAAGGGAAGCCCTGCTGATTGCCAAAACCTATTAATTCACACCGTTTTCCCCCGAGCTCACCATTCCCCAGTCCCTGTCCTGCAGCGAGAGGGGGACGTGTCACAGGAGACGCCAGCATGGTTTGACAAACGCTTGGAGGCCATGTGCTAAACAATCGTTGCTTCTAAAATGGAGGAGCAGAATAAATCATTAGAAGAAGCAGAATTAACTTCTGAAAGGACCCTTCTTTGGTAACGACACATTTTGGAGAGGGAGAGTCGCATGAGTAACGTATCTGTGCCCCCTGTGAAGAGATGGGCTTTCTGGCATGGGGTTACCCAAACCCCCGGCAGCTGCTGAGCACCACTGGACTAATTGACACAAAGACACTCCATCTGAAGTTTGTCACTTCACAAGTGAGATGATCGTTAAGATTCCGGGTGGGGATTTTTTCCTAGCAGATGTTTTTCTTCACTTACCGTTTGTTTTAATTATTCCTGATGTTTTTGCCTATCAAATTGCAGACTTCTTCAAAGGAAAAGGAATAAGCAGTTGTCATAACAACAAAGCTCTTCATTACCACAGGAACCTTTGACAGCTTTATTTAAAACATTAAAAAAGAATTAAAAGAAAAATCCAACCAATTATTTTTATCAGTCTGATTCATGTTCTTCTTAAACAGATTACAATGTGTTCTCTAGCAGTCGCACTGTGAAGGGAGTATGGCATGAATATTTATTATAATGTAAACTTTGGGAAATAAAATTAAAAAGTGAGTTTGTTGTCTTTATGAGCTTCCTGTTGGCAATAGCTCGCCTTGACTTTTAGTTAGAGTATATGATACGAAATTTAAAGGTGGACTTTTTTTTTCTCACGTATGTGAAGCAAAATGATCACTGCATGAAATAAAAATGCCAAGGTTGTCATTCATATGTTCTAGACGTTACGTCTTCCATTTTTGAAGCAAAAAAAAAAAGGTTATTAGCCTCCTAAAGAGAGAGGAGGCGTGATTTGTTTGCTAAGAGGTTGAGGCCCTTTGCAAAGCTTAGAACTGGCTCCCGGTTTTAATTTTCCGTTCTCTGAAGCTGAAGGAGATGAGGGGAAAAGCTGGTCAACAGTTGCTGTGACACCTTACAGAAGAGAAAGCTGTGGGGAGGTGTTGTTTACTGCTTCCCCACCCCCAAGAAGTAACCAGTTAACTGGGAGGTGCGACCTGCTGGGGCAGGAGGAGGAGGAGGAGGAGGAGGAGGCGGCGGCTGATCGGTGGGCAGAGCGCTGCCTGGCCAAAGGAAAGCCAGAGCCAAAGCGTCCTTGTATTTTTTCACACAAAAGAGGTAAATAGCTCCCACTACCTCCTGTTTAACTTGCGCACTCAAATTTGAAAGATGCTTTTCTTGATTTCACATTCTAATTTTTAGTATGACATAAAGGCTAAATGCCTTTCGTCTGATCAAGGCATTTATAGTATCCTTAGCAAAAGGATTTTTTTATAGCCAAGCGAAGGATAATACTGGAATTGTTAAACTCGTATCCCTTAAAATAAGTTACATTTGTCCTCAGTTTGAAGAGAGATGTTTCTTGCTGGGCGTAATCAACAACTTAATTCTCTCCCTAAGCCAAGGAAAGAATGAATATCTGCAGAGACCTATCACTCTGTCTTCCATCCATAAAGGAATATAAAAAGCAGCTGTTGCATTTATCTTAAGAAGATGATAGCTGTAAATTGCCTTGTCTCACAGGCACTTCTCCTGCAGACGTCCGTAATTCCTCTGTCACGACGGTGACCATGAAAAAGCAGGGAAAATCCCAAATATATAAGGCCAGACTCCTGTCCCACAAGACTAGATTACTTAACCTCAGGGATGAGAATAGATTACTTAACCTCGGAGATGTGTTGGGACCCCGGTATCCGACAGTTTGGGGGCAGAGAGGCTTTTATTTACTTTTTAAAAAGGACTAGCCGCATCCAGAAGAACTTGTTCTGTTCCGGAGAGGAGGCGATGGGGTGCTTTGTGTATTGGTTTCCTTACAGCCTACTTCATCTACCCACAAGCTGGGTTTGACGGCTTCACCCTGATGGGTAATATGGCTGTGGCTCTCCTGTTACATGAGATGGCGTAGGGAGTTATTATTTAATTATGACAACTACACACATACAAGACATTGCATTAGGAAACACACATACACCATCTGCTAGATACCATGATTTAGCTGTAGGCGTACAAGAGCAGAGTCTTATGAGCATTAACTTTATTCTAGGAGACTATAAATGCGGGTCTCCTTGCACAGCACTGCCGAGGGAGGCATTCAGGGGAAGAACATTCCTCGATGATATAGTCATTACTGTTTCAGCAAGACGTTAATTTTTACAATAAATAAGCTTAATCTTTTTATGCAGATCGTTTTAGAAAATAAACAGGCCATTTTTATGAGCTACTTAGAACTGGGGCTGGGATGGGATTTGCGGTAGGATCCTGCATACGCTACAAATTGTAAGCAATTTTTAATTCCTGGGGAACTACTGCAGATCATTATTTGTTGTTGTTTTTTAAATAACTTATAAATGCAGCATTTTGGCGTGTTTCAAAGCATTTAGAAAGCAGAAACATCGCCTGGTGGAACTAAATTGCTGATTATTAAAGAAAAACGACGACCGTAGTCCGTGCGCTGAGCTTGTAGTTTTAACCCACCACCTTTCTTTGATTGCTTCTGGAGAACTTGTATGGAAAACAGGGCATGTGGGAGCTGGCAGGCAAGGGCCTGACCACTGGCCTTGGGAGCGTGAACCCCCCCTTGGGCTTCAGTCTGGTCTCCTTTGGTAGCCACCTTTGGGACCTCAGCAGAGGTTAGCAAACAGCAGGCAACCCAATTCTGGTACCTTTAACCACTGACCTCTCTCGTAGAAGGAAAGTAATAATGCAATTTTGGGCTCCTGAGAATATGACTATCCTGCCTTGCATGGGCTGCGAACAGTAATGTATAGTGAATGTACGATTCTGATGTGAACTCTTGCTTAATGTTTGCCGGAGAAATAATGTGGCTGTTATCTTGAGGATAACAGAGATGTCTTGTCGATGAAGTAGTAAATAAAGAAACAATATTACTAGCCATAGTTAGTCATTTTATGTCTTACAAGCAAATCTTGAGAGGGTACTGGTTTTGCTTTCTGGCCAGCCCCGAGATGAATGCATTTACACAACAGTCTCTGTTTTGACACTGGATATGATCTCATGTCCTGGCCTGGAGGTTTCACAGGTTTGGTGAGATTCTGTGAAGGAGCTGAACCATTACAGCCCAAAACAGCCTGGCTTTCAGACGAGAAAGGTGGCCTGTGGTTTGGATCGCTACTGGTGACCTTGCGCGACGTGGGCTCAGTTCCCTGCCCTGACATGTGTTTGCCTGTGAGCCTGGACAAAGCTGTGTAGCCTGAGCCTTTGTTCCTCTCCTGTAGGAAATCTCCTTTTCTCTTTAACTGTGAAAACGGTGCTCAGGCACTGTAGAAAGGGGGATCACTTAACCAGGTTAATTTTGGCTGCATGCAGCCACATGATTGTGTCGCTCCATCACAGAAGCATCCTCATTTCAACAGCTACAAGTTTATGTAGAACACCCATTCCCCGTGGCACAAAAGTTTCAGTAGGATTGTATCCCTCTTCTCGTTATCCACGGAGCCAAGCAGTTGTGTCTGACAACTACAGAAAGAAAAAAAATAATATTGAGTCTGGCTTTATTAGTGGAGCCTACGGGAATTGCTGTTGCTTCTTGACCGTCCACATTTCCCCTCCAGGTAATACTCCTTCTGCAGGATGTGGGGTAAGGCGTTACATCAGGCAGCAGCCCTGATTTGCCACTCTAGGTCTAGATACAGCACCACCTAACACAAACATCAACTAAGGAGCCATGTTAACAAGCCAAGCCGTGAAACCAGGGCTTGAATAAACTGGGAGCAAACTGAAGCTGACTCCAGGGACATACCTGGTACGTGCTGAACGAGCAACGCTCCTTCCACACCCTTGGGCAGAGCCACCCTGGGTTCTTTAAACTGTGCAATTGTCTAAAACACTTGTTTATTTTAAAACATTGGCTTTTAAATAAATCAAATTCTAGGCAAAAGAACAAACACACGAAAACATCAGTAGTTTTGTTTGGTAAGGTACGTAGTGGGTTTTTGTGTTGGTTTGTTTTTTTTTTTATTTAAAGCTTGTTTTATAATGTAAATATAACCTGGATGAGAAAAAGAAAAAATGCTTTTATCACAAAAGCGACTGTAATTCCCAATTAAACAATGCCTAATAAATGTTGGTATTGTTCAGTCGTCGTGGAGGCCACCACTAACATCACACCATGTGCAGGCCCCCAAAGCTCTTGTTTGTTTCTAAAGCGATCAGGTCACACCACTCAGTTCTCCCCAATTTATTTAAATCTGTTACTTTATTTCAAGTGCTAATTATCTCTCACAACAAACAGAGCCTTGTCAGCTGCAATTACTGGCATTACAATAGATTATCAACAGAAAAGTGTGTCTTGAAGCAAGAAGTGTTGCCTTGGTTACCAACCCAAAATGCTCCTGGATTGCATCTGTAACCACCATTTCCTGATTATACCTGAAATATTTCATGAGCGAGGCCCCTCTTTTCCTCCTAAATTAGTACAGGGTAGCATGAGCCAAATTTTACCCCACAGAATTGTGATTTAAATCAACGGATGGCGCAAGTTTGGAGGCGGTGGTAGATGATCCTAAAGGCGAAAGAAAGGGTTTACATTTTGCATGAATAGAGGGGGAGGGGGGTGTATTTTGCTCTTGGAGTCAGCATACACAGGAATAATTCCTCTGTCTTCACAAGCGTTATGTCTGACTCATAAATGAGAATAGGCTCTTGTCCAGTAAGCCGAAGCAGGTGTGTTTCATGAGGCCGTTCTCCTTCCTACCAAAGACTCTGAGGCGTGCGAAGAGCTGGCACGGGCTAGGGAGCCTTGGACTGGTTGTAAGTGCATTTTTTCAGGATAGCTGCGAGCGAGGGTTTTGATTTGACTTGGCAGAAGGAGAAATGTCAGCCGTGAAGGAAGCGTTGAGTTCAGGCGAGAAGTTGGGAGGTTGGGTACGTCTCTCATCCTGTGTCACACAGCCAAAAGTTAAATGCCTCTGATTGCCTGAGAAATGTGTGCTTGTCTTTCATTCCACATACAGTTGCTTAAAATAGGAGGGAATCAAAGCCCGCGGAGATACGGTGCCGAAACTTTGTGACCTTGTCAGTTGAAGAAGGTTTCAGGACTGCTCAGGGAGCTGTATCAGCCTCTAAAAAGGAAGACAGAAAAAGAACCGGGATGCCTAAGCGGTACTTTCATTAAATGTAGTCAAGTATATCCTAAACTGCAGTATTCCGAAGCATCATTTATTTGGACCCCCAGCTTGTGGCTCATAATCTTTTATGGGCAGTTTTCTCCTTATAGGCTTTCCAAAAACCTCACGATCGACTTTAACGCACAGAGAGCTGCTTCCTAGTCTTGAAATAGCTAAACAGCTTGTTGCCTATCTTTACGCCCAATCGAGATCTTCAAACAATATATTTGTACGTTTGCTTCTCCCAGAGGAGTCTGAAAATTGTGGGAATGCCTACCAGATTGGGTGAAATGTGGTGGAAGCCTCTGCTTTCACTTAAGTTCTGTCTTAAACTGGAGCTTTTCTGATCCTGTGACGTGGCTCGATGTTAGG
Organism: Chroicocephalus ridibundus; assembly: GCF_963924245.1. Lineage (NCBI taxonomy): Eukaryota > Metazoa > Chordata > Aves > Charadriiformes > Laridae > Chroicocephalus > Chroicocephalus ridibundus. Next base: position 150,762,841 of record NC_086284.1, read on the forward strand.
AAGTTTGGCCAGAAAGGAGTCTTGAGTTGGTTACCTCTCTTTCCTCTCATCTCCCTACGTGTGTCCGTATTTCCAGGACCGGGGGGCTGCATCATCCAGCCTCCGTGTGGGAGCTGTGCGCAGCGCAGGGGAGTCAGCAGTGATTCGGGCCAGAGGGAGGAGGGAGACCACAACCAGCTGTGTGGTCACGGCGTTTAGTTTAAAAGAGGCAGTCCCGAGTTCCAGCCCCAGCTCTTTCTGTATTTTATCTGTGTAAAATCCATGTAATGTAAATTAGATCACTTTCTAGGAGCGTGGACTGGGAACAAAGACTCTTGCTCTCAGAGGAAAGCTCGCAAAAATAATTTGAAGAGTTCATGGTCCCTCTTGCTTAGGCACGCTCTTTCTCCTCTCTCTCTCTGGCCTAATTAGTACCGAAGCTCTTTGGCTTTCCAGAAGAGGACTCAAGCGCAGGCTCCCGCCTTCACTCACGGCTGTGTTACGGTGTGCACCCGCGCACCCGAACACACGCACGGTGTCGCTACTCGGCTGTCGCCTGGTGGTTGGGGTAGGACACATGGATCTGAGTCCCCTTGGGGTGCGAAAAGACTCATGCCTGGACGTGCTGGACCTTAGTTAAGGGCTCTAACACTGCAAAACCCTACAGGCGGTGGTGGCAAGCGAGGGTGAGCCCCACTCGCCTCTTTGAGGCACGAGGCAGACTTAGCAGAGCTCAGCAGGGCGCTGCATGGCGGGCAGAGCTCCCCCGTGCTGCTGGCTCTCTGTCACCTCATTCTCGCTTAGCTGCTCATTTAGGGCACTGCTGGGGTTTTTTGTGGGTGGTACTTTGGTACCTGTCACTCCTCTGGACACCTTACGGGGAGGGCAGGCACATAAGTGTCGGGCAGTCGGGGATCTGAGTTACGCAGCTGCGTGCAGCTCCCTGCTCCCGCAGTAGCCACACAAGCCAGGGACATGAGCGATGTTTTGCTTAAATCCATTTTTGCAGATGAACCTTAAAGTCTTAACACGTTCTCAGCACTGCCATACATACCCGATTTATTCTGTGTTTCTAAGTAAGGTCTCACCTGCTGAAACGAGTGTGGAAGAATAACCCTTTGCGTTTGTGCTCCGCTTAGCGCTGCAGAGCCAACCCAACTCAAAGAGAAGCAATGTCGTTCAGTTCACCCCTGTGTGCCATCCGCAGAAGCCGCTTGGGATGCTCTGAGAGTGTTGCGCTTGGATTCATGGGATTGCGCAACCGTTGCCAGGAGCTGGGATGGGCAGGCAGGGCTCCGGTGGTCACACAAACACCTGGGACTGGGACTGGGAAGGCAAAGCTCAGCTGCTGGTCCAAAGTGAGTAGCTGTCATCATCAAGGGGCTGCTTCTTGGCTCTGGCTGACGTTACAGAAATTATCCATGCTATCTGGCACTTCCTTTGGTAATATCAGCAGAAACCAGAGGCTCCATCAAGGGCAAGGCAATGCAGGTTCACAAGGCCACCTGGGTCTCTTTTCTCCCAACTGCACAGGTCTGGGGGGGTTCAGAGAAGGGGTGTGATTTCTCAGGAGGGCTGGATCAGTGGGACTGTGGAGAAAATGAGTAAATCGTCACAGAGGGAAATATCACCTTTGAACCAATCAAAAACTGCTTTGAGGAACATGTTTTTATTTCAGCTTTGGAATCACTAGCTAGGAATAAATAACAGGTTTTGGGGGTGGGGGGGGGGGTGGGGGGGTGGTTCTGCAGATCATTGGGGAGCATACTCCAGAGTCCCCTCTTTGGTCATGTTTTTCATGCCCTCGATTTTTACAGCATGAGCACTGATCTGTACTCATGGCGTGAGTAACTGGTTTCTGTTTATCCAAAACCAAATGTAAATATTTCCATAAAGATAAAATTTTAATGTAGGGCTTTATGACAAAGGCTGTTATTTCCAGGCCGCCATTAACAAATCCATGCTGCTGTGGTTTAAATGGAAAATTTTAGAGCTGATTATAAAATGTTGAAATCAGGCACGACTATGAAAACTTGTCAATACCTGAACTGGAGAGAGAAGGTCCTGCTAGGGCTAAAAAAAAAGCAGATTGAAGGACCGAAAACCAAATATAAAAGTGCGCAGCCAGTGTCCAGCATGGCAGCACCGTCAGAAGAACATCATTATCAGTAGCATAATAAAGCTCTCCCCCAGTACAAATTTATTTGGGTTAGCACAGGAAATTAATAGTACTGTAATACAGCTCCTTCACAGATACATTAGGGCTGCTTCTAAAATGACTTCATTAACTCTAAACTCAAAAACTCTAAAACTCAGAAATTTAAGTAGAAATAGGGTGTTTTAAGACGAAGTAACTAGGATGGAGCGGGAGTGCTGGGGAGGAACAGTAGCACAGGGAGAAGCCTGGGCATCCAGAGAGGGACAGGTTTAAGGTTAGTGCATTATTTTCTTGCTAAAATTAGATTTTCCCATTTTTTCCTAACTTGCGCTTTAGCATTGTTTTTCATAAGACCCCCCTCTGATACCCTAAATACACGCTTGGGTAGTATTATAGATTAATTTCTACCAGCCCGTGATATTTTCTGTGCCTGGCAGCGCTCCACGCGGCGGAGGAGGAGGATAGCTGACCTCTGCATGTGGTTTTACAGGACTGCTCGCGGATGAAGTGGGCATAAGCGCGTTTGTGCGATTGTTTAGATGTGGTATTTGAGTGGCCTCTAATGCATTTTGTCTGCATGGAGCCGGCCCCGGAATATGTCTAAAAGGCTCCCCTGCTAGAGTACAACAGGTTTTGACAACCACCGGTGCTCGAAGGAAGAGCAAATCTGTGATTTAGACCATTGTCAGGGACTTTCTTTTTTGCAAAGAGAGTTGTCACATTACAAAATTGTGAAGCCGCACATAATAGGATGCTGACTGCAAAATATGTTACAGTCGTGCTCTCCTGTTATTTATCAACGCAACTATGGCTATTTACCAATCCTAGATTGCCAAACCACAGAGCAGCAAAACTGCATGAAAAACTTAGCATGTCTAAAACAAAAATTTGTTCTATCTGAGGCTATGTTATTATTTTTTTAAATTTTATTAAGAAATAAATTTAATGTGCATTGTTTGCCTCAGAGGTGAGTGGTTCTGAGACTCTATTTCTTGTTTCCATGTAACCGTGCTTCAGTGAGTTTTGAAGTTTTAACAAGAGTTAGGGGTCAGTTTCCTTAGGCAAGCTGAAGAAATTATTTCTGATGATTTAGTTAGTAGCGGCGGCGCGGTCTTCTTGTAATCATACACCCAACACCTCGGATGAGGTGGGGAAGTTAATCTGTGGTGCACCTTTAAAATAAATGGAGAAATAAACCCCAAAGAAACTGAAGGAAAACCACAACTTCAGACTGAGTCTAGAACTGCTTTTGTTTTCTGCCAAGGATGGAAGTTTAAATGAAGAAGAGAGAGAGAGAGACACAGGAAAAGTAAAACCAACTCTATTCCATTGGATAGTTTTCCTGTCATAGACTAAAGTTAACAACAAGGCGCCGTGCAAGCGCAGAACAAAGGGAGCTACTTTGCCCCATACCCTTTGCAATAAGAAAAATGCAATTAAAAAATGCGGCCAGGTCCTTTGATTTTCCTGTTTTGCTGCCCTTCTCTGAACGGCCGTTACTTGTAATGTGTGCTTCTGCATTCCATACGACCCCCAAATTCCTCAGCTGCAGGATCTGGGGGCACGTGAGAGCTGTCAGATCAGGCCTTCGCTCTTCTTCCTATGGAATATGCTCCCTTCTCAGATGGGGAGCTCCTCCAGAATAGAAATAACTAATGATAGTGTGACTACTTGAAAGCCACATAGAGGGAGGGAGGAAAGAGATGCTATTCACTTTGGCAGTACAAATAAAGCGAGCGCTTTCTTTCTACAGGCATGTGTGGGAAGGGCAACAACAGAGCAATTACATGGTGGGTGGGAAAAGGGATTTTGTCACTTTGGCAGTGCTGACAGACAGAAATAAACTGCTTCTAGGGGGATAGCAGGGTAAGAACTTGCACATCAAGAGCATAAGCAGAATTAAAATGGGCCCTTAAGGGGATTTATTGAGGGCTGTTTCTTTTTTTTTTTTAAAGTGCCTAAGGCCCCTACTATTTCATCGTGTGCAAGTCAAGAATCAGGAGCAGGGAGAGAGAATGAGCAAGTTACATCCAAAGTAGTAAGAAACAGTTCTGACTGCGAGAATAAGATTGCAACCCTTATGCAGCTGTTACAGATGTGGGGGAATGGCACATTCTGCATGTAGGGCCGGTGAGGGAAGGAGTTGTGGTCAAGAAGGCAGCATGGAAGAAACCCTCTCCCCTTTTCAAACCAATAATGGAGTCCCTTCCCTCTTTTTTGTGCGCAAAACAATGCCATGTGTTGGCCGTGGTGTCCAGAGAGGTATAATACTGCCTTAGGGCACACGACATACTGCCAGGATGAGGCAATAAATGATTTGAACTGGTCTGAATTTAGATGCATGGGCACTTGAATTCCCTCTGTCTGTGACAGGCTTTTTCAGTGGGAGTGACTGTGCCACTCTTACTTTTTCTTGGTTTACCCGGAATTCCGTATTACTCATATGGAGGCAGAAGGCAAAGTCTGCTCCAGTTCGACAGGAAGAGGGGAACGAAGCAGGGCTGTTCCATACTCACAACTGCAGACTGCTGTTGGCCTTCTGTGGGAAATAAATAATATTACTTACTAACATGGGTTACAATAACAATGGATTGTCGATAGACACATTCTGGTCCTGGAGATGGTTGTGCTTCTTTTTCGTGTTTTTTTCCCTCTCAAAAAGAAAACAGCTAGTGATGTACTCCAATATAGATTGGCACAGACAGTTGGAGTGCAATCATTCTTAATTTGAAATAGCAGATATCTGCAAAAGAAAGGTAAGAAATATGATATATGGAATACGCAGGGATATGTTCGTGCACCACAGGTTCATTCCACCCATTTCTATCCCTTATGCCCATCTCAGGGGGAGCCCTCCGACAGAGGAACTCCGGCAATTTCCCTCTCCCTTTCCTTTCCAGAAGAAGAAGTGGTGGAGTGGATGTCAGCCTTCCCTTCCATTGCGGAGTTCTGCGCAGGGCTGGGAAGCGGAGTTTCCCTTCACGGGTAAAACACGTGCTGCTATTTCACGGACCCTCGGTTTCACCCGAGATGCCAACAACCGAATGGGAGTGGCTCGTCGTTTAGCGGTGCCGAGACTGGGCAACTCGTTGCACTCATTTGGTGCGAGGTTGCTTGTAACAGCAGGCTGTGCTGCCATGCAGCGCGCTCCAGCTGAACGCGAATAAGCCTGCCTTCAGCAAGACAGCCTAGAGATTTTCTAGATGGCAGGTGATTGGTGATGTCACATAAAATTGACAGCTCTTCAGACAAAAGGAGGAAGCTTGACTTAATGAGTGCTATGGGTGGGTGTATAAGCAAAGACTTTTCTAAGAATTATCATTACCTGGGAAAGGCAATTTTCAGCTGAATTGACATTCCAGTAATTAAGGGCCAACGTAGAGAATCTTGGTCATTATAACTATTTAAATTTCCAAATTGCTTAGTTTAGAATTGCTTATGGTTGAACTGCTACTGACAGCTCCATCACTTTCTATTCTCAGCCGGCTTGATTGGCAAATTGATGAGGTCTCTACTGCGCATCCACGGTTCCATTTTGGTGCCAAAAATCACTACCTGGAGCAGAACAACGAGTATCAACCACGGTCAGATCAAATCACAATGAATTCAAATTTTCTGTTCACTTCTTAATAGTGTAATATGCACGTTAAAGGGGTCATTGGGTGGCAGATTCTTGAAAACCATGGTGTAGGGTGTTGCAGTATTTCAGTTACTTAAATTTACTCTATCAGTGTACGCTTTCTATCAGATTCATCGGAATCGACATTGCTGGACTAATAAAAAACTTAATTTTTTTCTGGCTTTTTTCCTCTGTGTTGACAGCCTTGGTGGACAATGCTTTTCAAATGGTGAATGCTATTTTGCAGCCGTAGGAACTTTTTTCAGAGAGACAGGTAAAAGAAACATCTGGAGCTTCTGAGGAAATTGCATTATGTCTTGAAGCAGCTTTCCTAATTTTGGAAGTAAACCATTATACGTTCTATCTGCCAGTTGTTTTAATTCTCTTGTCATACCACTCAACGTCAAGGAGACTGGGGGAGAGAAACCATATTTTTATTTTAACAATTTAGAAGACTTTGTCCATTATCCTGCAAGAATGGAGGCTCTGGATCTCTTAGCTTTAGCCTGTTGGCCTCCTTTTCTCCCCCTGTAAAAATGTATTAACTTATCATGCACTTTGTTCTACTGACTTAGAGAGAGAAATTTTTTTTTTTAGTCCCTCTTCCTCTGTACTGTCACTTTTGATTCACAGTTGCTAAGCGTTGCAAAAGCTCACCAGAGGGACACTCTCATAGTGTGATTTGCAAACTTTGAAATAACACCCACCAGCAGAAGCACCATATGCTACGAAGTTGCACAGTAAACTGACAGCAGTATTTCATTTATAATTTGAATTTCCAAAAATGTCAGCATTTTTCACATCAACAAATGCCTCTCAGCTTGCAGTGCATGACTCTCTCCTCTGAGTGGACATTAAATTATGCTAATCCTGCTTAAATTTCCACAGACTTTATTAATGACAGCCACATTAAAATCAATTCATTTTTATTATGGCAACTTGTGGTATTGAGACAAAATAAATCTGTGAATTTTCTGAATGTGTAGTTAAGTCATTGGGCTTATATACTATACAAATGTGCGTGAAATTTACGGCATGTGGACTTTGTGTCTCTCTGTAACATTGATAATCCAGTGCACCCTTTTTGATAATAAAATAAAGTACCAAGGAATATTTTTTTAATCAATCAAAGGCAAACTTCACATAAAACACAAGCTGTTCCCTTTGTGGTTAATTTTCATCCAGCTGCACTTAAGTACAACAGAGCCAGCAGAGGAAACTACTTGGCAACACTTCCTAATTAGGGGACGTTAATTACAGCTAAATACTATACAATTTCTATGTTATAAGAGTTCATCTAAATCAATGTTATTATGGTACTAAAGGAATTAATAATGATTTCATACTTAGAAGCTGTTGCCAAACTACCCATTAGTTCAGAGTTTAAAATGACTTTACAATGAAATCTCTAAATCTGCATTACATAAAACACTGGAGCGTTCAGAGACAATCACACATGGCACTGCTATTGTGTATTAATAACTGCGCCTGATGGCATCCCGTTTTCATGCTGGAGTGTTGATGGGGTGGGTGAGAGAGAGAGGGGAGGAAAAGGCCCCGCGAGACGAGGCGTACATCCTTACAAACTGCCAAAGCGAGATCTCTCCCCGAGAATGGAGATCGGCCCGCTGGGAGACTTGGTGCGGATTTCTTGGCGGGGGGGGAGGGGTGGAGAGGGACACGGGCAGACCCGCTAACAAAACCACAGATACTTCTTACATGAGCAGTTCAGATTCTAATGCCGAAATACCAACCTGGGGGTGCGCAGGGCTGTGCGGTGGGGTCAACGAACCCCTCGGTTCGTTGAGGAACGTGGCTGGCTCCTAGGCCACCCTTTCAGACGTGCCCCTCCACTTGGGATGGAGAACCTGTGATGGAGCTCACACATGCTGAAACATCCCTCACTGCATCTACTTATATTCTTGTTTTAAATACAACGCAACGATTAAATCACTTTTTGCTGCATCTTGCATTTCTAGCAGCATTTGCCTTGTTAAAATTATGGCTTGGCATTTCTAAATCAATCCAAATTAGAAAAAAAAAAAAAAAAATGAAGAACATTAAGCTACTATGCAGATGGACAATTTCTCTCAGGTTATTTCTTATTAAACAGGGATCCAGAGGTGCCTATTACTGTCATAGCAGCCGCTGCTCAGCAGCCTTGTCAGTAAAATGGGAAGGGAGATCAAGACCAGAGGAGACGCACAGAGCAAACTAACACCTGGTCCGTACAGAGGTGGGGAAGCTACTGAGCTACAAGTCTGCAGTGCCTCGGCACAGGCTGCGCAGGGAAGATGTTTAAAGCCCTCTTTTTCTTCACTTGATTTGAGACAGCTCCAGTCCCTCCAGTTTCCCTTAGCGCAATTTGTACAACTCACAGTACTGTCCCGTGTGGCAAGAGCTTGCTGGTCTTCTCCTCCACCCAGAGTCATTGCTACCCTGCAACATGTTTAGCGCTACATTTCATTTCCAGTGCCATGGGGAACTCCTCCCTTACTGTCCAGCTCCATTTTGCCCCTTTTTTCCAGCGTGGCGGATGAGGTACGGGACGTGCAAAGGGATACCTGCATTCAGAGCTCTGCTTTACAGCTTCATTGGTTTGTCTCTGAGCAACGGACAGAGAAAGATTAGTGTTGTTGCAGGGAAAAGCCGCTCAATTCATATGGTTTAAAGCAAATCAGGATCAAAGCAGGTTATTGATTTATTAATGACGAGTAATTAACTGGCAATCAGTGAACTATACATCCAGGGTCAGTATCAGCAGCACAACCATGATACAACACACTTACAAAATGTAAAGAAACACTTGCAAATTCAAGAAAGGCCTTCCATAAGTAACCCCAAAAAGTTTTAACCCCATGCCCTCCCACCACATCCACCCCACGCGAGGGTGAAGAGGGACTCTGCAAGGCCACATACCCCACCTGGCGGTGCAGGTCCCCACGCGTGGTGCCCCGTACCATCAGTCCGCTCACGGCATCCCTGGGGAAGAGGAGACACTGCCTGGTCTTGATGGAGGTGGAGATGTGCATGGGGGTAAGCGAGTGCAGGCTCCCCCAAAAGGGTGACAGAACTTTGCAGGAGCTTAAAGCCCGGCAAAGGAAAAGTTACATTCGGCAAACACACGCGGAGTTTTATAGGACAGCCCCCGAGCTGCTGGCTTTGAAGAGCCGACCTCCAACCAAGTTATAAAAGTTGATTTGCTGCGCTGCCCCAGGATGGGAACATCAGAAGGATCGGTAGGTAGATGCAAAATTAACCCTTTCTATGAAGTCAACTGCTGGAATACAAGGAGGAAATATTTGTAGACCGATACAGGTATCCACAATCACCTAAGAAAACAGGCAACACTGGGAGATGTGTAAGCCTGTAACTGAAATAATCATAGAATCATAGAATAGAATCATAGAATAGAATCATAGAATTGTTGAGGTTGGAAGGGACCTTTAAGATCATCGAGTCCAACCTTTAGCCTACCCTGACAAGAGCCACTTCTAAACCATGTCCCTCAGTGCCCCATCTACCCTTTTTTTAAACACCTCCAGGGATGGTGAATCCACCACCTCCCTGGGCAGCCTATTCCAATGTTTAATAACCCTTTCAGTGAAAAAATGTTTCCTAATATCCAATCTAAACCTCCCCTGACGTAACTTGAACCCGTTTCCCCTCGTCCTATCACTTGTCACCAGGGAGAAGAGGTCAGCCCCCATCTCTCTACAACCTCCTTTCAGGTAGTTGTAGAGGGTGATAAGGTCTCCCCTCAGCCTCCTCTTCTCCAGGCTAAACAACCCCAGCTCCCTCAGTCGTTCTTCATAAGGTTTGTCCTCCAGACCCCTCACCAGCTTTGTAGCCCTTCTCTGGACACGCTCCAACACCTCAATGTCCCTCTTGTAGCGAGGGGCCCAAAACTGAACGCAGTACTCGAGGTGGGGCCTCACCAGTGCCGAGTACAGGGGGATGATCACTTCCCTAGTCCGGCTCACCACACTATTCCTGATCACCCTTGCAAACTATGTTTTTTAAAGTTTTGTTCCAGCCGTGGACAGAAGCAGTAATGATCAGACAGGCTTCCTAATCCAAACCAGCTGGCCCTGCTGGGTGAGTGTGCACGGCACCCTGTGTGGGACACCCCAGTGCCACCTCAAAAGAACAAGAGGCACAGGGCCAAGCGCCTGAAGGCATGCCCAAAGGAGAACCCAGGAAGGCAGCAATGCTGCGGGTAGGTTTGTGCCCATGGCTCAGGGAATCGTGGGCCCGGGGCAGGAGTAACCGTCGTGCCCATATCTTGACTATACAAGTTATTAAGGCTTTCACTCGCATCGTCACTGCTATTCTTTAGATAGACAGGCAACAGAGTACTCTGCCTGCAAACCACAACCTTTTGCCTTTCAGTTTATAGTGAAAGCACTTTTGGTTTAAGACAACGTATCTGTATTAGTACTAAAAGTGTATTTTAGTGAAACATTTAGTAATATTTACACTAGAAGTTCACCAACAGATAGTGCTGCATCTCTTTACGTATGGAGCAAAGGGTTGACTTGCAACAGACTGCTATTTTGATAAGAATACCTTCTGCTTAGGAACTATTCTTAAGTTTATTTTTCAAGCGTTATTCCAGATCCATGTTATGAAATGTTTATATGTGCACTTAGGAGCATGGTTATGGTATAGCTGTAAAAGCAAAAAAAAAAAAAAAAAAAAACCACCCACCCCACAGCTGGTGTCTTTTCGCATACTTAAAACGTCAGAAAGGATTTGCAGCTCTCTCACCCGCGGGCTGTGCGAAGTGAACCCTCACAACAGGGGGGTGCTGCTAAAGTGCCCGCATACCCCCCACCACCCAGCGCCTCCCGTGGTGCGGCCTCCGCACCACCCGCACTCACAGGGCAGCCCAAGAAACCCACAGGGAAGCAGAGTGGGTCTGGCACCTTAAGGATGTGACAGGAGGTGTTCCCGTGACAATAAAAAGCACTCCGAGGTGCACCTCCAACCGTAAATCATTTTCCAAATCGCTCCTGGCTTTTTTAATTTCTTTCATTTGGAGGATTTATAGCGTGCTGACGTGCCAGAATGTTTATTCCATAGGCCGCCCGTCACGTAGTGCCCCATTTGCAAGGTACCAGGCTTCGGTCTGCGTTAATCTAAACCTCTGCAATGATCATCTGTGGTTCCTAATAAATGACTGATAACTCTGTGTGTAACTCTCGCAGTGATTAAAGTTAACATCGGTACAGAGTGCAGGCTGTTTCAGACGTTTTTTGACGGCTATTTGCCATTCTTCCTTTTTAGTATTGCCATCACTGAAACAAAAAGCTTCTTGTTTGAAAATTATTTATGGAGTGTTGCAGAGCTTTATAAGATTTTCATACACCACTTTGCGAGCTGGTATCCTTTTGGATTAGAGTGTACTCTCAATTTCAGTCCATGGATGAGAACGACTTGATTTCTTTTCATAGTTTGCAGCTCCAGAAATGCCCATGAATATGTATCGCATCTTTTGACATTCCTTTGTGCTGGCTTTTGGGGAAGGCTGTGCAGAATCAGGGAAGTTAAAAATGGAGTGGACCCATTAGACCATCCAGCCCGCCTGCCTCCCCACACAGGCTTGAGCTTTCTGAACGTCGCTGTCTCATATTTGGTCGGGTCCCAGCTGAGGGGCTTCTGCTGCTTCCCTGGTGGGCTACCAAACAGCCTCGTCTAACTACTTACAGAAGGACTTGTTGTTACTCACCCTAAATTTCCCACTTGTTATTTTTGCCTGGTGCAAATCTGATACGATCCCAGCATTTTGCATCAAATCATCCTCCATGGCTGGAATTCACACTTACCTCCAGCAACATGCTATTGCCCGTTTGCATTAGGGCATGTGGGGGCACTAGCCAGGAACCACCACACATCGCAGTGAGTGCTGTGCGAAAACAGAACCAAAAAATCAATCCCTGCCTCAATGAGTTAATTGCTTGGATGAATTAAATTTACAACATGCACGACAAGAAACAAGGAATAAACACTGAGGTCTGGAGGGCAAAGCATTTCAAAGGTACAAAACACTAAGTACTGAGGTTGCCTGTGCCACTGCATCTCAACCTTTGTAAATGCTGCATTCAGTGACAATGTTGGTCCCCGATCCATCCGTCTGTCTCTCTTCCAGCCATTCCCAAAATTAAATTCAGGGACGGGAGATTAGGACTGTGAACCATTTTCTTTTGGTCTCAGTAATCCTCCTCTCCTGAGGAAGCACTGTGTTTCTGGCAGTTTCACTCCCGTTCTTTTTGCCCGGATCACCTCGCTCTCGCTGCCAGTTCTTGCTTCTGGTCTTCTGAGGCATCTCTCCCCCCCACCCCAAGCCTGTCCTTCCACTTTCCCTGCTCCCACCGCCTCTCCCAGTTTCCTTTATGTCTCCAGCCTGTGCCAGTGTCTCTCACCCCCTCCAGTCTAGCTTTTGCCCGCCGGTGGAATTACACTCCTCCTGCTGGCACCACGCTGTGTACTAACACCACGAAAGGCAGGTGCCGAGGATCGGGACCATTCTCCAACTTGCTACAGGTTCATGCTCTGAAATGTGGGAATTTCACAGAGCTCAACTGCCGAAGTTTCTCGGTGTGGGCTGAAACCCCCCAGCCCACTCCGTATTTTTATTCAGCTTTATTTTCTGACTCTTTTTTAGAAGAAAGTTCAGCGGAGGAAGACATGTACTTAGAAAATTTCAGTCCAAGCAATTAGCTCGCCAACGCCACAATTGGAGCATAATGGAGAATATAACATTTATGACTCCTAAAAGTGTTAGAAACTCGTAACTTTTGCCTAGAATAAGCATAGTTTCTAAGGAAGGATTTAAAGCTCTACTTGTGCTTTGCTCATGCACTTCACTACTCTTCTCTGAAAACATACCCTATTGACCAATTACTCTGTGTTCAAACACACAAGCAGCAATTAACTTACTCATCTGCCTCACCTGTCACACGTGTATTTAAAATTCTGTCTTAGTATCTCGGCACTTCTTAATCTCATCAGCAAAACCCAAAGCACCGCGCATTTTTTTTCCTCTCCATGCGTTGCACCAGTTTTACACCCCATTGAGTTGAGGAGAGCTATACAGCAGGAAATTAGGCCCAAAGTACATATACAGGTTTAAATCTGTTTCTAAAACACTGTAACACACTGCTCTGCAGCCCTCTAATGGAGAAAATGGCAGACACGTTCAGCAAAATGAAATGAAATTAACGCTTAACAAAGAAATTTCCCCTGGAGGAGGCAGCTCTGAAAACACACGCTCAATTAAGAGCGGACAGATATTTTCCTGCAGTTGAAGTGACTTTTATTTATGCATTTATTTGTTTATTCAGAGCAGAAGGTCAGGAATTTTCTTTTCAGTGAGGAGCAAGGGTTGTGGGGGGTTGAAGGAAATTATATTGGCGGGAAGAGCCCAGGTGAAACCTCCTGGAGACCTCGGCCTCCCCACCTTCGCTGGGGAAGTCACTGCTGCTGGGGACATCCCTGCTTCTCTGCTGTGTCTGCGAGAGACAGCCCCTGGGCAGAGGTGGTGTGTGTCCAGGGAGTGCCCTCTCATACCTAGCGATCCTCTCTGAATATGTTACACGTTGCTAATACCGTCTCATCTGACTGCCGTCTAACGCAATACATTTAACGAGTAGGGTACTCATGCACCCGTTTCACCCCGACCGGCTGCGTGGAAGTTGCTTCGGGCTACGCCTGCTCTTTCGTCTCCGGCAAATCCTAACCCAGCGCAACGCCAAGCTGCTCCTGCTCGGCAGCGGTTCTCATTAGGGCTCTGTTTTGGGATCTTACTTGGCATTTTCAGGACAAGCTTAAGAAAAGTTTCAGAAATTACGAAACAGCTTTGCCTTCAGTCTGCTGGGGATACCTTTTAGGATGCCTTTTACTTCTGTCTCAGCTGCCTCCTCCTTAGCATAAGTGTCTGAAAGAAATAGGAGTTGTGGGAATTCGCACAAGATAAGATAATGGTAGGGAAAAGTAACGGCATTTTTCTCAAACAGTGTAGGAAAATGCCTGCTCTGGATCGCGTCGAGTTGTTCGAGTATGTTGGACATCCTCGTTGTAACGGTAGCCAAAGATATCTGTCATTTCTGACTCTTCCTGTAAGCTGAGGCATTAGTCACGGAGAGCTCTGCCTTTTTTTTTAAACCTCCATCCCACACTCAGGAATAAAGGAGGAAACCATATAAAAATTATTCTCATTCATTTCATTAGCTCATCTGAACAAGCCAAACGACCCATGCTAGCTCGCCAAGAAACGTAGTAGTTCGAAGTCCAGCCACGGCACATCTTCAAGGTATTTATTTGAAGCTCCTTGAGCTTTAAACAGGTGAAGGGCAGGTCACTTTTCAGACCACGAATTTTCGGGAGCCATTCTGAAGCACGTTTAGCAGAAGAGACCTGGGATGACACTCTTTCACAGAGTGGCACCGGTATTTTTGTGAGTGCTTGCCATCTCCAAGGATGAGCGTGGACTGGCCGCCATGGGGGGAAAAATACCTGTTTGTGTAGATGTTCCCACTCTGCTGTCATCAAACACTGAAACAGCCTGTTTAAAAGTGCTGAAGAAACTAGAACGAAGTCCCTGGTGCCTAGATCTATAGTTAGAGGGGCATTACTGGATGATGCGATCCTACCAGATTGCAGGGTTTATTTTTTTACAACATTAGAGGACTCGTCAACCCTGAAGGGACTCGGGGAGGGAGGATGGAGAGGATGAAACCACCTGGATGTGCAGCACTGCAGGTTTAAAGCTCCAAGTCCCAGGGCTTGGCGCACACAGTGCATCTGTTTAACATCCTTGCTGCTTCTGGGCTTCACCGTGAGAATTGCTCCAGCACCACGCGCCAGAGCATCCCCCCTGCGCTCGCATTAGGCTTCTCTTAACGTTCAGAGGGAAACAACAAAAGTTCCCCTTTTCCTTTACAGCTCTTTCACTTTCCGCCTAATGAAGGTGGAATATAAAATGTTGAAGGAAAAAGCAGTTTTTCCCCTACAGTAGAATTTTCTTTTCAGTTATTTTTAATCTGACATCTGTTTTAACATGCACTCACACACTACATTTATTTTAATTTTTTCCCTCCCCTGTGTTTTATTATTTACCTCCTGTTCCAAAGAGATCACAAAAGATTACACTTCTGTGAAGCAGTAACAGCGGTGGTGATAATCCCTCTTACTTCTCACAACTTCTCTTTTTACCCCTCTGTTTTTCCTTTATCTACATCTTCCTATCACTGTCCTCCCAGAGGCCTCGTTACAGCCGCCATCAGATGGGGTGATGGCGCATTCACGGGGGTTTTTTTTGGAATTGGACAGATTTGGGCTAACTAGAAGACAAAGCACTTCTTGTTCAGAGCCTGGATAGTCATTCTTTGCTCTGGTTCAATTCATGCCTTTTTTAAAGTTAAAGCTAGAAATCATGCTCTGGGTCAGCCGGTACCTGTACTTTGAAGAAAGCCCAAGGCTCTGCTAAAGGCAGCAGAACGCAGCCAACACTGAGACGTGCCAGCCTTCAGCCTTCTGACACGATGTGTCAGCCTTCTGACACGATGCCGGCTGAATGTTTCATTTCCCCTGGAAATGAAGATAACATCCTTAATCAACTTACGTGTAATTAAATTAAAACATGGAGAATATGCATTCTCCAGCTTCTCCTCAGAAGCTGGTCGCTCAGCTCTGAGCGTTAGGGTGGAGGGAAAAAAAAAACCAAAGAGTTCTCGATGGATCAGTAATTGCTACAGACAGTTTTAGCACCTTCCTGTCCCCAGGGCAACCTCTCAGGCAGCAGGAGCACGGGACGGTTCCTGCAGGATGGGAAGCCTTGGCAGGCTCCTCCATCAACCCACTTGCTCTCCAGCTTGTGACAGTGGCAGGGACCCCTAACCCGCGGGATTGCCAAATCAGCCTTGTCACTGGCCTCGGCCCAGACGTAGGAAGTGAACTGGTTGCCTGGTTTGCTTGTTCGCTTGTTTGTTACGACTAGTAAATAGGTGAGAACTCATTTAAGTCCTTGAATAAAACCAGAGCTCATGCTATTATTGACATGGAAAAATCAGCTTATAAAGCTTTCCCTTGTTTTTCTGGGCAAACCATCATCCATTTTGGGGTTTGGTTTTATACGATGCTGTACTGTATGGAGATGATGCTATTCTCCACCAGCTGAGCCTGCAAAGCTCTTTCCGCTACTCCTCCCATAGAGAAAGCAAGACTTAAAAAAACAAGTGTAGTTAACTCCAGCATGGCCTCCTCAGTTTGTTAACATTCTTTTAAAAATCCTTTGTTTTCATCTCAGCTAAGGAAGCAATTCAAAATTGATGCTTTTACAATTCAGTGTTTTCAAACACTCCCTGTGATCTCGGAGATCTGAAACTGTTACGCTTCAAGAAAGCTTTGCTTCCAGAAGGCCATATTTTCTGTTATTTCCAAGAATTAGCAATCCACAAGATGTCCCCGGTGCTCATGACAGAGCCATTTAAAATCACTAGACTCATTAGGAATGGCTGGAGCATCTTGTTGGCACTCCTTCATTGCATCAATGTTAAATTTCTTTAAAGGATATTAAAACAACTTCGTGACACTTTCTCTTGGTAAATGGTTACTGTAGGTGCTCACAGAAGGGGAAGGATCTGTAAATTGTCTACAACAGAGGAAGGTCACTACAATATAGCTGGTTGGGACCTGATGGTCACCCATCACTTGCTTACTCTTGCTTTTATGGGGTGTGACCTTTCTTGATGCTTCTTTCTTTCTAAGTCTTACCAACTCTTAATTTAGCACAGGTCTGGCTTTCTGGGATTTTAATAAAAGTAGTCAATCAGTAATTTTACCTTTGCATATTCAGAATCCTCTTAACCTTGGTTGCCCCCTATTAAATAAGGACTGACCAGATGGACAATTCTCCGTCCTTCTCTCCTGGGCAGGTTACATCTAATTAAAAGCAGTTCCCTCCTCCTACTCCTACTGCACACACTACACATCATCCAGATGTCAGCACTGGTAATTTCAGCAAAAGCTCACCAAGATTTGGATAAAACTTGCTGTTGTTGTTTTGCGGGGTTTTTGTCCCCCCAGGGGAGGGAGGCAGGGAGCCAAAGTTCCAACTGAGCAAAATAAAATTAAAAGCAGATCCGTTTTTTCTGTCTCAGTAGTATGTGCTATGGTATATAATGCATGTTCCCTGCTTCAGAAAGGAAATGAAAGAATGAACTTATATGACTGATGAAATAAAGATATCAAAGTATTACTTGCCCCAGCTGATATGTACACTTCACATGTAATTACTATTTAATATCTTTGTTTCCTACGAACCAGAAAAAAAGCTTAGCCTCTCTCCCAATTCCCCCTTCTTGTAAACAAGTTGATGCAGAATCTTCTAGATTTGTAGTTTCTACTTGACTTTCTTCTTGAATTTATTCTCTTCTTTGCAAAGTAATGTGGTCTACAAAATGAAGCTATTTAAAATCCTAAATGAATAAGTGTTATAAAAATAATAAATTAGTATACAAGACTGACTTGCACAAAACATATGTTATACTCTGAAATATATTTAGACAGGAGCGCATAATTGCCTGCTCCTTTTCTAATGGCCTGAAGCACAGCGCTAAATCTGAACTTTTCCCAAAGTCTACGCAGCGATGGAGCGTCACTCCCTCCCTGGTTCCTGACTGAGTTCAGGTCCCCATCGCCTTTCACGTGCTGCCCGCAGGAGTGACAACCAGCTGCAGCAATAAATCTCAACCACCCCCTGACCACGGGAACTAAATAGCAGCAAACGTCCGTCAGCAATGGGGAAGATGGAAGAGAGGGCAGTGGAAGTGTTGGTCAGGATGAAGGGCAGCGGAAGTGTTGGTCAGGATGAAGGGCAGCGAGCCTAGAAGACCACACCGTGGACACTTCCAGTTCCCCGTGGGTGGGGGCATAGGCCCTGCCATGCCAGTCTCCAACCTGAGCTCAAAACTCATGTTACTCCCTGTACCCCCTGTGTTTGGCTCTCTCACGGGCTCAGTACTGGAATAAGCCCAGTGACACTTCTGGACCCACAGCAGGGAGCCAGGAGCCCCACTCCAGCTCGGCCCATGGCCCTCAGCACCTCCCTGAGCTAAACTGCAGGAGTTCCAGTCTCCAGGCCGGCCTCTGGGATGGACCTCGGACCTGCGCTCTTGGTAGCTGTCTCCTGGATGGGCCACCTTGGACATGCGTTGTTGTATGTCTCCAGCCTGGTCCCCTGCTGCTCCTGATGGGACTACGGGCCCACGTTCATTCCCTCGCATCGCCTAGGGCTGTCAACAGGCCAGTACCTGGCTGGTACGAGCAGCTTCTGTAGGAGGAGTGAAAGACGAGGCTCTGGGTCATGTTGGGGGTCCACAACCACAGACACTATGAATACAACTCACTTGAGTCACAGAGAAGTTAACAAAGACAACCTGTCACTCTGTAACACTGAGCCTTCTGCTTATCCCTTGAAAAAAACCCACCCTTAAACCAGAATCATCTTTATTTGAATGCATTTACACATTCTGTTACTTTTCCATTGATTCTTTTTTTTTTTTTTCCCCAAAAAACTACAGTTTTCAACAGGAAAAATGTTTATGTTACTTTCCGATCCAGCTTCTCCCAAAACACTGGTTGGCTTGGAGCTGCACACCATTTCACATCAGTGAGTTTGTAATCTTCATGGAAAAGGGAAGTGGCTATCTTCAACTTTTCAGGAAGCCAAACCTCTCCCTCCACAAATGGAGCCTGTTCCCTCTGAAGCGAAGTAACCAGCAGCAGCCCATGTCCACATGAAAACGAAGGGGGGCTGACAACAGAAATACAGTAATTCCTCCTGACAAATTCATTAATTGACACGTAGTTCCCATGGAAACAGTGAGGTTGTTCTGAGAGGTACTCATGTTAAATAGTTAGACGGCAAAGTTGGACCTTCATTAATTTTAAGGAACTACATGGAGTCCTTCACCTAGAGACTAAAGCATCTCCAAAAAATAGCTTCTATCTTCACCCTAAATGTCCAAAAGACAACCAACAATGAAAAACTGTGCTTTGCAAGTGAGGTGAATCTTTCTGCTATGAAAGGATTGAAATACTCTCTAACATTTACACAGCTAGAGCTAAACTGGGAGGGCATGGCAGAGGGTCAACCTGGCAAGCACCTGGTGGGAGCTGACTTCGTAAAATGGGCTCTGTATTCCTGAAAGCTCAGCAGCAGAATTTTCCTGTAAATACACAAACAGGCATTGGATTTTTCCTTCAAGAAAATGGCAGTGAAATCAGAAGGAAAACCCATGGCAAAAAAGGCTACTTTCCAGGAAAACAGACATGTGAAAATATAGTCACAGCTCAGCCTCATTTTCTGTGTTGAGACCTAAACCAGAAAAAGGCCGAGCGCCTTGCGTTAACTACTTCCTGGGAAATTAAGGCCTATTTTTAGTGCATATAGGATTTTGCTTTCTGTATATGTTGTTTCTCTGATATATGTTTTTCCCCATTCAGCTTTCCTATCTGTCCAAGGTGGTTTATAGACACTAGTGATTCAGGTGGTATAGCCAGACAAATAACAGAGTTATTATCTTTATGAAACACAGATCTCTTTGTAATAAATGTACCTTGTAGCTTGATTTACAGCAAAATCCTCCTCCTCTTACTTCCCTGATGAGACCTACTTAAGTCAGTGAGACTAGTCATGATGATAAGATAATTAAGTTTTTAGTACAACTCTGGTTAGTGAGCAGAATGCAGTTCTGAAATAATGAATTTACTAGCTCCAGTCTAATATTCAAAAGGTGTTGATGATTTTGGTATTATTCTTAGTGCGCCCAGAGAAAAGTACCTTTTACATTAAAGCTGTAAACCCTGTAAAGGACAAAATTCAAATCACCTTTTAAATTAAAGAATTGCTTTTAGAACGGCAAAGTTGAAGTTCAGCCAGCATAGCAGTGACACCTGCAAACTGACAGTCAAAGCCCCCTACATTAAAATGGAAAGATTTGCATGAATGTGTTCTAAAATGACAGGAGACAGCAATGGGAGCTTCTAAGCAAGTTAGACTAAAATTTTAAGAGTGAAATGCCTAAAAATAGGCCGCTGAATGCATAGTTAGGCACCTATATAGATGCTGCTTGATTTTCAGTTGTTCTGATCACCCAGAGCTCCCATTAACTTCAGGAGCAACTGTGGATACTCAGCTGTTCTAGAAATCAAGCCACCTTTATTCAAGGGTCTAAATATGGATGTCTGTACCCAAGTTTGGGGCAAAAAAATACCAAAAAAAAAAAGACTTTTTTTGCTACAGAGACATTTTATAAAAGAAAGTAATAGCCAAGTTTCGTTTTCTCAGGTTACAATGCTTGAAACTGAATCAACATAACAATTAATAGTGCAACACGTCTGTGGCAGAAGATTTTGTCTGAGGTGAGTGGAAAGCTATTCCAAGATCTGTAGTTCTTAATTAGCAATCTGAAACATTCCATAGATATTTCATATTCTGTGACTGCAAAGTGTTACCAGGCCACCTAAATCTTTTTCATAGTATTTCAGTGTTGCCATTAATAAGCTTTTCAGGCTAGTCTGAGGAAGACTTTGCAAGATTAACTTTGCAAATCTGTAAGTATTAACTATTTAACCATTTCAGAATTACCATTTTTTCTGCTTTTGGATCAAGTACAACCAGCAGACTTGAGCATATTTTTAAATACTATAAAATATGAAGAAGGGAGAATTAGGTCTTTAATTCTATCATATGCACTTGGTTGTCAGAAGACTTCTGAATGCTGTTTGCTTAAAGACCTCTTTTGTAAAAGTAATCCTGAGTTGATTTTGTGTCTAAGCCATTGCCAGGTCATGCTGACGTGCGTAAGAGCCAGTCACGTGATAGAAAATCTGCAAGAAAAAAAGAAAATTTATGATGGAATTATATACGACTATAAATCTGAAACTGTCAAGGAAGTAACAAATTAAAGGCATGCCAGATGAAGATGATGGATATTTGTTTGTGTATGTGTGGGTGCGTGCATAAAATATGATGTAATATACCTTTATAGCCTTGTTTATAGGATCTGAACTACGGGCTCTTGCTGCTTTGCTTGGAAAAAAAGTAAGAAGCAAAGACTCTTGTTGCTTTTAACTAAGCTTTCAAAAAAAGCCAGGTAGAAGACAATGCTTTACGCTCACTGTAATCTGATTTTGACAATTTCAGTATTCTTTTGTGATATTCAAAGTATCCCAAATTGCTTACGCTTTTATATGGCTTGTTTCAAACTATTCTTTTACCTGTCCTGTCCTGGAGGTGGGGGAGTGCTCTCCCCATTTTCTACGTTTGTTTGGGTCTTTTTAAATATCTGTTTGTTTCATTGAATATAATGATTGGGACGTTTTATCTTACGTGTCTTTAGATGGCACAGCATAGCAGAGTTTTAGTCATGACTGGGGCATTTCTGCAATCCCTGGCAGATAACAGGATGCCAACCTTAAAAAATCAGAAGAAATCGTGCGACACAATCGCTGGCTGTGTTGCAAGACTCAGCAGCAATGGCAGTGGCAACAAGAAAGCTCATGCTGCTGTGTCATAACCAGGGACATAATTTTAGGTCAAGAGTGAGGCAGAGGCAGCCTGGCAATGAAGCAAGCCAGTATTTTTCTCATTGCAGGAGTGAGCCAGGGGTTTTCAACCGTCATGAATATTCACCTGACATCTCTCAGCTGTTCTATATTTCTTAAGACATGTCAGTATTTCAGTTACTAGGAAAGGTGGGAAAGGGAACAGACTGGTGCTTTTTTTCTCCACTAAATCCCCTACATCTCATGTTCTCCCACCAGCAGCAACAGCACGAGGACTCTCAGACTTTTTTCTTTGTTAAAGCTAATATCACCTCATCTCCTGGGCTTAATGAACATGGGAGTGAAGTTCAGCAGCCCTAGTGGTTTAGTAGTTCCTATGACACCACACTGTACCCTCCGGGGCTGATACCCTGCGTCACTGAGGTAGATCACGGGTAGATAGGTCAGAACCCTTCTTCCCACCAGGAACTACACATTGCCACTGCACCTCATACACTCTTTGTCTGCCAGGAAACACAGCGACCAGCCTGTGTCACTGCACAGAAATAAAAGCAATTAGAAAAATGAGGCTTTGTAGGAGTCAATTGCTTTTTTCCCCCCAGAAAATAATCAATATGTAAAACCTTCTCTACCGGCAGTACCACATGTAGGATGAGATGTGACTTTCTTCACAGCATGAAAATACATTGTGAACAGTTGTGACCCAGTGACACAAAGGGTCTCTGAGATATTCTGAGGGTCAGCTGAACTGGGAACAGCTAGGAGTGCAGGGGAGCGCACTACCACACATTTGCAAAAGTCTCCATAGAGTCACACCACATCGCAAACCTGGCCAAGGCAATCGCCAGCTGCTGGAATACCAGAGTCCCAGATGTCTGTAATAACAGGCCAAATTTAAAGAAATACTGGGCTGGAAGTGAACCTGTCATTAATAATGAATTAGATGTATGTTCTATTATCTTTTAAACAGCACCAAAAAGCACATTCTGCAAAAACAGTAAGCCAGCACATTTAGAAAGATTACTTTTTCTCTCCACCAAGCTGAAAACGATTAACAACTAACCTGTTTCTCAATGTCTTCCAGCAAACTACTGGCACCCAGGCGAAAGAGCTCTGGTGTTAGCCATTCCACTCCCAGTTCCTCCTTCACCAGCATAAGCCAAGTAATAGCGTCTTTTGCTGTCCGAATGCCCCCAGCAGGTTTAAATCCAACCTTTATAGAGAAAAAAAAGAAGTGCAACACACATTTTCATTCATCAGCAACCCTAGAAGAGCAATCAGCATTTGTACACCTGCAGTCTCAAAGTGCCTGTGGTGTATGTAACAACTCTACTCAGTAAGTATCTGACTCCACGCAGTATAAACTCTGGATGAGTGCTGAGAGCTATCAAGCCTCAACCATCACTGCAAAAGGTAACATTTTCCTCCTAAGGGACCACAACTGAGGGAGTAACACTTCTGACCCCAGTGCACTTTCTCAGCAGCTGGGTTTGAGGTCTAATGGGAGTACTTTGCATAAGGACATGTCAGGCCAAGGGACTGAGGCAGGACCTGGAATATCTGCGTACCACCTACTGCCCATGTCACAATCTAATTCCAAATATATAACAACAAACATACATGCAATAACATAACACCAAAGATGCTGAAATAAAGCACGAGGCAGCTGACTCATATGGGAAGCAGTGGGAGATGGCTGTGATTTATGAAAAGCCTGTACACCACAGTTGTACATTATTGGGTTATACATGATTCAAACCTACCAGAGGGTTAATTTTCACTAAAATTTTACAAATGGGAATTAAATTGGGTCTGTCTTTACCGAAATTTGAAAGTTTTGTGCTTCACAGGAACTGCAAAACTTCTCTGCCACATGCTGGATAAGCTTTCAGTCACTTGATGTGAGATACATGTCATATTTGGTCAGGTGAACTGCCACGTATGTAGAGGTACACACATCAAAAAAACCTGCCTTGGAGGCAAAGCACATCTTGAATCCCATGAACGACCTGCTGTGCAGAGCCAGCACTGAGGTGACTTGGCATGCACCCCTAATGCCAGTCTTTTGGTTACGTGCCATTTAAACGCATCTCAATCTGAGACAGAGCTTGTGAGACGCAGCTATCAAATCCCTCATCAAAAATTTCGTCACCTGCATTAGCCAAAATGTTGGCCTGCAGCAGCTTATTAAGCTCTTGAAAAACAAGGAGAATTAGGAAAAAGTGTTTGTGCATCAAAAAAAAAAATATTAAATTTGAACAATCTTTACGGCAGCACATGATTCTTTCTACATTTCCCTCATTGCCTTCCTGTCAGCCCCCTTCCGCAACAATTATCATTCTGATTTCTGTACATACATTCCTGAAACCTCACTGCATTGAGGATTTCTTTGTAACTTACGGATGTAATACTGGAATCAAAAAGTATCTGTTTTTAAATGTGTTTGGTAATTTTTTTTACAGTGATTTCAGGACAAGCAAACACAGAATAAATCCTTCTCTCACACTAAAGCATTGTGATAACAGCATATTTCCAACAAGATTGTAAAGAACAATAACTGAAAAAGCTTGATAAATCCAAAACACGAAGACTGTATTTTTGTGGATGGACGGATGGATGCATGAGTGTATGCATACATCTGTTAACATTACATTTCCAAAAGGAATTTAAACGACAGCAACTGGAAAAGTATCTTCTAGACAAAAAATTAAAATGGTGGGAATGTGTTTTCCCTCAGGAAGTGGAATTCTAATGAAATTCAAATTTAGGTTTCTTCCTAGAAATATTACAGCTCTTTGAGATAATCTGTGGCAAAACCAAGTAAAATAGAGTTAATAAGAGAATTAAAAACACCATGCAGAATTCCTTTCCCTTTTAGCAAATTCTGAAAGCTCTTTTCTTTGCAAAAAAGCTGACAAAGACAAGCCTGTCCTCTCCTCCATTTACCAGCTTTCCAAACGGCACATCTGACTGCCACAAAAATGCAGAAAGGAAGGGGGGTTGGAATTTAATTCAAGAGCAGTACAAAGTCCAGCTACCACTTTCCTGCTGTTTCACAGCATTTCATTATTTTGCTTAATAAGTTCATCTCCTCAAGAATTTTCTCTTCACCTTATATTATTAAAAGTAATAAGTTTTTCTGGATTGGGGGTTTTCCCAACAGAAAAACCAATTTATGTATGTCCTTCAATAATGACAGGAAAAGATTATTTCCCATTATATTGCACACTTTTCATATCACCACCACAGCTTATCATTCAATAAATGTTACTCTGCAACTTGTTCCTTTCCTCGAAGAAGTTTAATTTCTGTATTAACCTGTTTTTCCCAGCCAACGCCTTGCTAGAAAGCATCCCTACAGCAGCAAAATTAGTTTGTTAAAGAAACCATTTAGAAATCTCTTGTCACCGATAATATTGTCTTCAGTTAATAAAAGCACATAAAGTCAGTTTACATCTAATTCACTGACACACACATGCACACAGACATAAGCACTCATTCTTAATAACACATTTTATACCATGAATGCATCCTTTTAAAGCAAAAGGTGAATTTAACATTTATATCCAATTATAGGTACAAAGCTGTGTTAATGCAGCAGAGCCCAATCTCTGGCACACAGCTCGCGTAAGCAGCGCTGGTGCCAAGGTGAGTCACCTGGCCCCAGGGACCTGCCTCGGGTTGGCAGCAGCGATGATGCTCCCGCAGCAGGAAGACTATCGGAGCTGCTCCAGTTGTTGTGTGTCAGAGAGATGCAGGCTGGGGAAGGGAGGAGTGAGGACAGCCCAGGGATCCACACTGGCCTCATCTAGATGACTACAGAGAGCAGACGGACACGTCTAACCTACTGTCACATGCTCCTCAAGCTCCAACAGCCCCTGAAGCCACCTCAGCCCCTATCCCGCTGCTCATCCCACGTCCTAACACCATACCCCTGCAGAAGGGATAGAAGGGGTGAGCTGGAGATGATGGAAGAGCGACCCAGAAATGGGGAGAGGGTCTTAGCTAGAGATACGGTTATCTTTCCCGAGGCTGCAGGTGAGGACAAAGCCCACTGCTGAACACCAGCACCAGATCTAATTGGCAGCCGCCACTTGCCCATGGAAAAAGGAGGGGAGAGACGGCTTAAGCCTTCCTGGATAACCTCTGCTTTCTCACTGCTTCAGCGCAAGGATGGATGCATGGATAGTTCATCACTGGCTCTGCCATACGCTTCCCCCTGCTCCTTGCCTCCACTGACTTCACTTGACAATGACCTGATGGATAAACGTGTACCAGGACACAATGTTCTTCTGGCCCCTGTCCCTCTCTCTCTCCCTCCATCCCAGATAACAGGATCCAACTGGATCTGCCCTCTTGCCCCCTTGGAAAGCCCCTCTGGGCAAGGGAGGAAAAAGCAGAATTTATCCCTTGGGTTGCCAGAACAAAGCCAAAACATACAGTTGTGTACACTGGACAGGTTCTCAATGGCTATAAATTTGTATAGCTCCACTGAGGTTTACGGGAGTATGCCAGTCACTGTCAGCTTCATATTTACCCTGTTATTAATGGAAATGACCATTTAAATACCTTAAAGGGTGAAACAAAACCCAAACCCAAACGCAGCAGGGGATGCATCAAGATTGCACGAGCTTTTATGGAACGAAGTGACAGGTATTCAAGGGAGTAAAGCCAAAAGCTTTCTTTTACTTCTAAAAAAAGTATACAAATATCAGCAAATCAAATGAGGAATACAAGACAGAAGTCACACGACCCATTGCTCTCAGAGCCACAGAAGCTAATGTATGTGGATTTTTATGTTCTGCATTTTGAAACTATTACAGCCTTATTTCCTTCTCAGTGAGCCTGTTTGGTTAATTTTTATAAAGGTAGTGAGAATTACCTTGTTGCCAGTTTGCCAGTAGAATTCTTTAATGGCTCGCATCATGACTACTCCAACTGGAAAGGTCGCGTTTTCCACCTCCTTTCCTGTAGACGTCTTTATAAAATCAGAACCTGAAAGGAAGCAGAAAGTTTTATGGTAGTTTTAGAACAAGAGCCACTCTGCACATTCATAGTTCACACCATCCAAAGACGTCCTCATGTTTCACAGCAACTATGAAGCATTCCTTTACACGTACGTCCCTGTGGTGCCGGTGCTAAGCTTGCTCTGGTTCGAGACTAGAGCAGGAGGATAATCCCACCCGGTTTCAGAGCAAGACAGACATCTCAGTGGCTAAATGAACATCCCAGCTCTTAATTCTTTGCTCTAGCTATCAGACTAACAATCTCTTCAGGACAGTCCAATATAACACATGTTCCTGTACGGACACTGAATATACGTGTATATATACATTAATAGGAATGTGTCTGACTAACTACAACAATGGAAATTATTTCCTCTGAAAAATTTTGCATATAAATCAACATTTTAGTATTTACACAAGGATCTTCCTGAATAGAAACAATTTTCATCATTTTCTTTAATTTAACTTTGCATCTATTTAGTCTCACATTTGACAGACTAGTATTGCATCTCCCGCAGCTATTTAAAGTGAAAGGAAAGAAATCCCACGTGTACTTATGAAACCAGCTGTGTAATATTGTAAACAGCGGAAAAACTCCCTTCTCATGCATTTTGTGATTGCAACATTGCAAATTACTATACTTAAAGGACGGTCTGATACAATGCAGTAGAAAAGGTCAAAACATCTGTGTTATTTGAAGAAGCAGAAGTTATCCTTGGCCTATTTTTTTCTGGTCTTTCACTTCTGAACAATATTCCCCACTGCCTGTCCTGAATACTTGTGCATTCTTGCTGTTCTGGGTTGGCTTAAAAAAAATCCTGCAGCACAATATAACAAAAAGCTAAGAAACTAACAAAAAAAAAATTGCCTGCAGTGTATGAACCTTCATTGACACAATACAATGACAAAACTTCTTTAATTGCATTAGGGCGCACTTCATCCCTGGGAACCTACTTCTTAGAAAAGGTGTACTGTGGGATCATTAATTATCAAAAGTAATCGGGAGAAGAGGAGGAATAATTCAAACATCGTGTAGTAGTGCATCATCCACTTAAGTCAATTGGCACTGCATCTGCTTCCACTTCAAATTTGGCTTAGGGTCCATTTTGTCTCTTATTTGAATGATGATGCCTCTACAACATCCCCTAGAGTAAGCCGGGAAGTTTCACTACTGGCTCAAGCCAAAGAGTTGCCTAGACTACATTTTGACGGTGCACTGCGGCACACTCCAGAGACTTCCTGACGAAGGTTGGCAGGCAGCTAGGTCTCAGCCTGGTAGGAAGTTAAGACAAAGCCAGGCATGTCTCTGCATCCCGTGATTTAAACTTAATCGAACGGTTTCACTAACACTGTGTCTCATAAGACCACGGTTTTCTCTGTAGGCTTCCTGTCTAGGCACTAACTCAGCCCGTTGGTGATTAAATTGCACCCTCCTATGACAATTCCCACTCTAAAGAGAAACAGTTATTTGTGAAAAAAGTTCTAACTCCAGAGAAAAGTGCGATGAACAAAAGAGGCAATTAACAGTTGATTGAGCTTTGCAAAGAACGGAGGACATATGAGAGACAATTGAGCTACATATTTCAGAGCTAATCCCTTCCAGAGAGACACTATGGACATCTGATAGTCACATTAAAACAAGTAACAGTGGAAGTGAAACTTCAACAGCACCAAATTATATTTTTAATTTCCCTTTCGAAATGTAGCACTTAAAGTCCTTCAGCGCAATACTTTTCATTTTTTCTAGTATAAGGTAAGTCAAAGCTTTTATAAGTCTTATAATTACAAGTCTCTATGGTACAGTTTCATTAAAAACTTTCATTAAACAACAGCTGCCCTTGTATATGGTCTTCTAATCAATTTGGTCAAACAGAATGACTTCTAATCAGCTGTTGATAAAAATAGAAGATGAAATTTTAATTCTAATAGATTAACCACAAACTCAAGATAGTCTTCAAAATCCATCTAGCTCTATTCTCCAGTGGATTTAACGACTATTCAGCAACTCATTACTAAATAGAACAAGATGAACATTTTCCAGTTCATTAAAGAAATGTACTATGTATTTTTGCATTGTCCTCATGATTCGTTACAGGGAGTCTTAATTACAAGATAATGGATAATGGTTATTAAATGCAGACTCCAGTAATGAAGCTCTATTCATTTGCGAGCCTCAGAGACTGCAAAGAGGGGAAAATAAAATTACTAGCTTCAAAAGATTAACGGATCAAATTATTATTCAATTTTGAAAATCTCATTCAGACTTCATAGAAACAAGAAGAGATTAAAAACTAGTATTAGTACAAAAGTAGTGCATTTATATATTTATTTTTAAATAATATCTTAAGGCTATTACCAGAATAATCAGCTTTAGATGTGATTATTAGACAAACATACAGCCAATTTAGTAGCATCCTCTAACAATGAAAACAATACATTTTTATTTCCTGAACAAATTCTATTTATGACACAAGAGCTTACTAGCAGGATTGCATGCAGCCCCTTGCAGAAGACAGAAGATGCACGCTAGCAGAGAGCACCACAATGGGAGGTGCTATTAATGTTTGGATTTCAGGAGTGAGAAGGGGGATTTTAAAAATCAACCACTGCCGCAAAAAGCACCTCATTAAGTAGACTTTATGCCAGCCTTGTAATAATAAGGCAGTTTCACCAAGTCTATTTCTTATTCAAGTTTTCAAAAACAAGTCTAAGGAACAAAGTTCAGCAGGAGTTTCGTCTGGAAATTTAAGTGATGATTTAGAAATGAGATTTGTAACCCATCATCCCATCTTCCTTTGAATGTATACACTCAAAAAATCAAGGCTAATGTTAAAATACAACTTGCGTGGCTTTTCCCTTCCTTAGGGTAGGTTACCTGATTCCATGAAACATTAAATCAAAGACCTAAAAATATTAGTTCTTCAGGGTAGATTTCTAGGCCCAGTGAGCCTGGAAAAGGCCGCACTTCCTACTCTTTTCCAATGCATAACCACAACAGTACATTGCCTTTCCAGGCAGCCAGTCATGTAAGACTCATTGACTCACTAACGAGAGGAGACATCAAAGCCTTTTTGAAACACAGCAGCATTCGACGCCTGTTTCAGGTGGGCTTGCTGCCAACCTAGTAACCCACCTGCGCGTGATCCATTACAGCACCACAGCCTGGCAAGCACAAACTGCATCGGCTTACTTTAACCAGAGACGGAAATCTGAATAAACCTTAAGAAACGTGAACGGTGCCCCAGCCTCTGTTTGAGAGGCTCTCTCTGGTTGACAGCAAACGAGCTCTCGGCGTGGCGGGGAGCCAGACCACTTGGGCTGCAGTCACACGTCTTGTGAACTCAGGAAGAGTATTTTAAGATATTAAATCCCCTCTTCTCTTGCGCTTTCACCCCCCACGCACACACGACCCTCAGCCACTGCACTCCACCAAAGACCACTCAAAATAAGTCAGCTGAATGTGCACACGCTAAAAAGAAAATTATTGTCTTCATAGTGTGTTGCCTAAGTCCATACCTAGAGGTCAGGATGAAGTCCATTATACTATTTCTGTTCTAGATACTGACACCCCCTTATTTATGGTAAGAGCAGAGGTATACATAAGTGAGTGACTTGCCCAAGGGCTCTCAGCAAGCATTTGGCAGGGCAGGGATTGAACACCCTGGTTTTCTGAAGGCCAGAAGAGCTGCCATGACTGGCCCACCCTACTGCTATCCCCTACATCATCTTGAAATGCTACAAAGCTTCCCAGTCCACGTAACACTGAAGCAGAGCATGAGAACTGGAGAACCTTATTTAGATGACAGCATCCAGCAAACACACTCTGGTTCTATAATTAAGCAATAAGGAATAATAAGCAGTATAGCAATCGTGGAGTAATCACAACCTTTTGGTTGTGAAGTGCTTCAAATGCCCTTGGGGAATGATTATCTCCTGATAAGTACAGACTTTGTGTTGTTGCCTTACTCTTAATAAAGAACAAAGATGCGTCTGGCAGTTTTAAACAATAGTTTAGAGAGAGCTGCTTGCAGAGGGACAATTATGCCCTGCTACTTTGTGAGTACTTGCAATGAGCACAAATATATCTTGGTTGCTGCAACTCAGATATAACAATATGCGGCGACATAGGGTGAACACATACCCTTCCAAGACTTCTAGGACTGGTGTCAAAAAGAGGCATGCTGCTGAGGGGACCTGCAAAAGCCCCTGCTGTTTATCCTGACAGGTAGCAATGATAAAATAGTACATTATCAAATGTGCATAAAGTCCCATTAGCAAGTCATCTTTCTATTTTATGAGTACCTAAAATAAGGGTCTTAAGATTCACAGACAATTAGCCTGACAAGGGGTGACCAGGTTACCAACCCTCTGAAAAGAAGAGGTAAGGGCAAGAAATAAAAGGCTAATGTAGTAGCTAATTCTTGTCAGTTGAGTCACTGTAATTGTCCACTTACATGTCCTTATCCTACTCCGGTGGCAAGACAAAATACATTCCCTGCTAGCTTAACTTTGCTGCTGAGGAGGAGAAGAGAACACAAAGCTGTGACAACTCGCTTTAGCAGTAGCTCACCAAGTAGCTTTAACTCCATCACTCATGGCTATACTGCCAGACCACTTGGTTAGGTGCCTACGCATGTTTCCACATGCCTGCGTCTAAGCCACCGTTTTGAAAAATGCTAGCTTATGACTTGGTCTTCTGTGAACTGCCTATTTTTTGCCATTCTTTTTGGAAAAGTGCCTGCACAGAGCAGAGGAAAAAACCCACCACATCATAAGCCTCCATGTTTAATGTCTGTTTACAAATACGACAACCTTTCTAACGACCCATCCTATCATCTCAGCTTGGTTTTCAAGACTCAGAATGGATGCTTCCTTTCTTGTACATCACCTCCAGTAATAGGCATTTTGCAGGCCAAACGACGCCCGTAGGAACACTTAGGCATGCACACGAAGGGACAAATTATTAAGTCCATACTTATGCAAAATGCCCTGTAGATGATGTCTGAAAGAATTCAGCATTGCTGAATTATGCATAGCTCGCTAATGCACTATAATAGTGTCTACCACAGGTCTCCATGGAATACTATTACTTAATTAGCATTAGTTTCTTGTGTGTTCATTTAAAATGTGTTTCTTTAGAAGGTTCAACAGAAAGATCCATATCACCTTCTGTTACTCGGCTTTATAGCACAGGCTCTTGCTACTTTAAGAACATTCCTTCCAATCCATTCCCTATTTGGTATGGTGAAAGAGAAGATAAATAACTGACATGTGGCCCGGGCTCAAAGGCCACAGCTGGAATCCCTGTCAAAGATGGCTCTTGGCTTTAGGCTTTAAACCACACTAAAGCGCAGGAGGAAACGTGCTCCTAGTCCCCTCCTGAATTCCCAGGCAGAAGCAGTGTTGGGAGATGCCAGGTTGCAGGAGCAGCTCAGGCAATTACATGTTGCTGGAACAGCCATTCCTCTTCCTCTCCAAAGAGGAAACAGCAGGATATCCTCCCAAAAGCGACTAGTGGGACTACAAGGAAGTTGTGGTCCGTATTGTTATCTCCTTGTTAAATTTCATGTTTCTTTACAGCAATTTCATTTTTCTTCTTTAAAACTGTGTACCATGTATTACACTCAAGGGCTTTACAGTGTATGACCTATATTAACCTTATTTCATTTTGCAGATGGCATTACTGGAACTGGTTAAGCAGTTTGCCTAATGACACATGACGAGCCAAAGGTAGAAAGAAGAAATAAATCAACGCATCTCACAACCTAATCCTAACCTTACTGTAATCACTGAGAAAAAAATGCACCTTTCCTCTCAGCTTATCCACTCGCAATGCAGTTTTCCTTTACAGACTACTCTGTGGGATATTTTTTGCCACTCCCCTTCTGATTTTGAGGAAGGTACAAAATACGAGTGATATCAGTGCAAATCTCCTTTCTACTCTAGCATAGGCTCAGCTTGAGAGCACATCCCTGTGCACACCCAGGGTAGAAGGCAGTGTTGGTGGCACATCTCTGGCCCCAGATACCCAAACCCATGTCCTCCTCTGGATCAACACCCATGACAAAACAGAAGCAGGCAGCTGTGGCGCATTTTACCCAGTGGAGAGAAGAGTAAACAGGGTGAAAGTAGTAGCAGAAGTGGTACATGGGGACAAAATGTGTCGGTTACCATTAGCTTTAAGATGTGGCTGTTGCACCAGCTACCAACATACCTGAGGAGTATGGGGGAAGAGAGTAGAAGAACCACAAACAACTGAAAAAAGCATGGATAGTGTGCTAGTGGTGAGAGTAGCTGCAGCACCTGCATAAAACCTAGCAGAAGTGCTCTGCAGCGTGCATGGAGGCACAGAGGAGCAGGTTTGCTCCCTCTCATTGCCACCACCACCACCGTCATCTCCACAATTACACAGCGGCTACCTACAAAAAAGGCAGTCACATCTTTCAACACCTTGTTCCGACTCTTTGCTGCAAAGGCAGCGATGGCTGAATTCTGCAAATTACCCTAATGTCCAGAAGTCATCATTTGCATAAAAAAAGCTAAAGATTATAAAATAATACATTGTCTCTGTACAGGGATATGAATGTGGCCAGGGGCTGAGGGGGATGGTGACTTTCTCTGCTTTGGCAGAGTGTTAGTGTCCCACGTACAGCAGCTTAAGGCACGCTGGGTGTTTGAGACGGAACCACAACATTCATTCTCATCACTTTACTAGTAACACACAGGTTGCCGCTAGAACAGGTTGTTGCTCCTCGGTGGAGCAGCACAAAGGTTGGCCTCTCCTTTCAGATTAGATGCGGGCACTCAGGTTCTCAGCACCGAGACACGTGCTCCCGCTGGGCTGGGTGAAAAAGCAAAACGCTGCAGGAGAAACTAGACTTGATTTGAAAATCTCACCCATTAAGCTTCCTTTACAAACACTGAATTGCCTTGCATCGTTTACTTGTTCACACTTAAACTAACCTAAACAATGATAAACTATCCTAAACTGCGATATAATTAAAACAGCACTGATCTAGGTCAGGCTTTTTCCCTCTTGGCATTCTTGGTTTTGGATCAATACATCTCAGTCTCTCAAAATGTTGTCCAGTACATGACATATTACAGACTGAGGCTAAAACCCTGATATATCTACCAGTAATAGCACTGCAAATTGGAAGAAAATAATAAATATGCATGACTGCTTAGAATCGCAGCACTACATGGCATATTGCATGCCGTGTTTTAGCAACCACACTTAGCTTTGTGCTTTTTAATGTTGATAGCAACTTTGAAACAAATATGTTAACATTAAAACTCAGGTATGCTCACGCATTGTCTATTAGCTTGTAACAAAATTACTCAAATTGAAGAAATAGCTGTTTAAAATCCATTTGGAAATATTCCACACTGAACAAAACAAGTAGAAAATCAGTCTACTTTATCAAGAAGATGCTATGAATTTTAAAGATTTTTTAAAAAACCCATACATAATAGAGCCAAAATCATGACACTTCAATGTCATTTTGAGTGTTTTTCAACACCTCATGATAAAAGCAGTTTAAGATTCTGTTCTGACTCTAACCCAGAGAAAGGCAGGATTGATTTTTGAGATTTAAAAGTCATGTCTTAATGCCACAATCAGAATCTGTCCAGCATCCAGCCTCTTTGTCATGCAGAGGACAAACAGCCAGCGTCAGCCCCTCTTCCACGTTGTTCCCTACACATAAAAAGGCGACTGGCACAGGTGGGGGCTTCAGCACTGGGGGGATTTCCAGTATCAGAGGCATTTCCCGAGAGCACTTCGTGGCCAATGTCAAGCTTTTGGCTTTGCCTGGAAAAAAAAAATAATTAAAATCTAAGGTGTCAGATCTCACCAGACTCATCCGTGATGTGTTTGTTTCCTCCTGGCTTTTATGAATCAGGTAGAATAGGTTACTTAGGGGCTTGCACAGAGGGCTGAATATTCCACTTCCAGTAATCATGAGATTCCTAGGAAAATGTCAGGCACTTTTAGTTTAATTTTTATGATACTTGAACGTCTCCAACACAACCAACTTACAAACACATAGATTCTATCATGAACTTCCTGGGTGCAGGTGGTGGGCATTCTCCTGATGCGACAAATATCCAAAGGGTAACACCCTGGAAAGCCTTACCTACGCATAAGGCAGCATAGTAAAACGGCAAGCTATGGTTGTTTTTAAAACATACCGATCTTACTCGCAGCTCCTCCTTCCCAGAAGTTTTTGCCCCTCCGAGTGTTTCCTCCTTCTTTCCCCACCTTGATAATTTCACATCCAGCAAAACTTGCAAAAGCCCACCGTGTGTAGGCTGCAGTGCGGGTGACAGCTTCCAGGTACCGAGAGATGTTTTCACTACTGTCAATAGGGTTGTTTTACACGGTTCCTGCTCTTCAGGGAGCCTGAATACCAAATAGCCTGCTAGCCCCCCTCGATGAAAAAAACCAACCAAAACCCCTGACTGTGCAGCAACACTCCAAGCAGGAGGCACCTCTCTGCTGGGCATCAGCGAAAGACACACTTCTGGTTTTTTAAGAAATCTCTCCCCCACCCCCACCCCCCCCTGCATTGTATTATTAATGATGCTTACATGGCAAAACTAACAATTTTATTTCAAAGGGATGCTTTATGAAGGCATGCTGCTGATAAATTCAGTCAGACTTTTCTGGCATAACAGTCTACTGAGCACTACTTTAAAAAATGAAGGAAATAAAAAAGACCCTTAAGCGCCATCAGAAATAGGCAGCAACTCATAAAAAGGTATTTAATATGCTGGGGCATTGTTTCTCCACCTTCATTTGTCAACAGCCTGTGTGCCGATTTGGTCACAGACTGCAATCATGGTGAGCATCTCAAACCAAAAGTACCAACAATCCGATAAAACAACTGCCTGGGTTTTGGTTAAAAATAGTTGAAACTGATATAGAAATGAACATTTAGTTAGCCCACTGGTAAAATGAAGATGATACTTCAGTCTTCAAATCTATGTTTTATATATAGGTTTTACATTTTTGAGAACCTCCACTAAATATATATAGCACAATTTTGTACTTCAGCATTTCACGCTTTTTACAAAAATACTGTGAATGAAAGAAACTGAGTATCAAACCCTCTTTGTGTTATATGTATATATATTCTCATAGGTATTTAGTGGCAAGTTATTAAATGTCACTATTCATTGAGACAGTACATTTTATGTCTGTCTGAAAAAAAAACAAAACAACACACCACTATCTAAAGTTTGTAGCTTTGCATGGCAATATTTCGGACCCTCACTTCAGTAGCAATGGTCTCTTCATTCACACTTACACGTTCAGAAATAGAAGTGGTGAAGCAAAACATTACCCGTGTTTTACTGAGCTGTAACTTGCCAAACAGCAGCGGCAGTGATGGTGCCACCACTACACCAGGAAGCACGACTGCCTGGTCTACACCTTTCCTTCTGTAATCCTAAGCTTCTGACATAAATAGTAAAAAAGTTGCAGTGCTGTCTCTCCATTTGAGCTTGGTCCTAAGCATGCTCCGTTTTGGTCATACAGACCGTAACAGTAAGCAAAGCTACCCAAGGCCGCACTCCAAAGAAACAGATATTTGATGAGAACCGCCAGACCCTAACCTGATAAAAGTAAAGCCTTGCAAGATCCACACTTTCAACTATGACTTCTAACAATATCTAAATGGGTATTACTATTTTCTGTAGTGACTCCAATTATTCAGTGTCAGGAGTGGGATCACGAGACATACATAATCTGAACGAAAACTATAAAAGTTTAAACACGATCTGTGGGATTTCTGTTTTTAACAGTAGTCACTTCTAATTAAGTAAATCTTGATCATGCCATGAGACTAAAAATCAGGAAGTTTAAAAACCTCTCACTTGTCTCTTCTCCCCACCATCCCAATAGGGATGCATACATTTCAATAAGGCAGCTGTTCTTCACAGATACTGAATCACAGCTTAAGTCACAGGGAATTATGTGTTCAGCATTTCTCTACATCAAATTACATACGTAGGCATCTAATAATTATTTACATGGGAAAACACAGGTCCGAAGGTGAGTATAGAAGCGCTGTATATACCTTATCTATCAACTAAGCACAGTATTCACTTTGCTAGCCATCTTCTGCAGAATGCTTTAAGGCCCCCAGACATTAGCCCAAAGCAAAACCTCATTCTCTCCATTTAATTACCTATCTTTTCAGACTTACAGTGATCAAAATGACCGAGTTAAACCAAATGGTTACTAGTAACAGGAGACTGTTGTTAACCAGCAAGCTAAGGTGGGGGTGTGTGCGTAGAGTTCAGAAGAAGAAGATGCTGCTGCATGCTGTTTGCTTCTCCAATGTGAATTTATAAGGGGGAGTGAAAGTGCAATATCAAGTGAACTAGCAAGAATTGAAAGGATTGAAAATCCAG
Organism: Chroicocephalus ridibundus; assembly: GCF_963924245.1. NCBI lineage: Eukaryota > Metazoa > Chordata > Aves > Charadriiformes > Laridae > Chroicocephalus > Chroicocephalus ridibundus. The sequence continues at coordinate 150,799,595 of NC_086284.1, forward strand.
GAACGAATGAAATCAAAGAGGAATGGAAAATGGATTCAGCCCTAAAAAGATAAAATTATTTAACAACTTATTAAAACTGTTCATCATCATAATTAAAATCCAAGTGCCTAGAAAAAAAGTGGCACAAGAAAGGTAATTATTTATGAGGAGACTTTAAAAAGCCATTTACTGTCAATCTGGGAGAGAATCAGCCTGAAAGAGTTGGTAGTAAAAATAAATTGTTTGTTTATTCATAAAACTTATTTTGGTCTAGCATACCACTAAGACTCCCCAACATCTGCTCAGGGCAGCTGTAAGTAACATTAGGAACACTCATCCAATTTATATCTTCTTTTTTATTAAAAAATAAACAGGTATTTCTAAATTATTCACTAGTAAATTAACATTAAAAAGTTACACATTTTGTGGAAAGGCGTCTACAAGCTTAGTATGAACATGATGATCTAAACCTTTCTACGTTTCACTGACTACTTTACTCTTTATGTGATGTCCCACCTAATTTAGCAAATGAAAACGTAGAAAACCTACAAGCCATACCAGAGTTACGGCCGTGAATAATACAGAATGCATTGCTGATACCTCAAATGCCATACTAGTAACCTCCTTCCAACTTGAACGGATTCTTTTCTTACCTTCCCTTTGTCTTCTGCCACTTAAAAATTCCACTCAAATAATCTTAGCTCCTGTCTTGCTTCTGTCTTTCATGAACCTCACGAAACCTCAACTGGGAGAACCCTTCTCTGAATTATTTCTGAGTAACAAAATGCAGTGGTGTTAGTAATTCATAATTATTTGTTCTCATCTGCAGCATTTTTATACACAGATTGCAAAGTGATCTCCATGTTCCTGTGTTTCACTCCAAAACTGTTCTTAAGACAGCAAAAAAGGCACAGGAGCCCTTCAAACCAAAAGGCCTCTCTCTACCCCTCACTTTTTTTTTTTTTGTACTTAATCTCTCGAACATTTCAGCAGAAATTACTTTCTTCCCAGGTTTCTCTCCTGCCTTCAGTTTTTACTTCCTTATACAAGCAAGTCCCTGCAAATGAACTCACCAAGAAGTTGTTTGAAAGCACAGAATAGCTCTGTTTATTTTACTAGGACTTTTTTGTTTTACTTCTAAGCAACGAACCAGCATTTCTGCATTACGCTCTGGAGACAGTTAGTTTAAAGCTAAGTGAGCTGTAATTCTAACCCAGGCGCTGGAAATGGCTGGAAATGGCATTGCTACAACAGCACATCGTCCATCCAGCTGAAGCTCCCAGAGGAGCCTGCCTCGAAGCTGCAACCATGCTGCAACCGGCAACCAAGCAAACTGCTGTGAAGCTAAATTTGCTTACATCCAGAGAAGCTGCAAACACGTTACCTGATTACAACATAAAAGTAACCAGTTAGATACCAACAGCATTTATATGCTATCTTGTCATCAGAGCACCACCTGAAAATGCTACCCCTCCTCTTACTGGGGACCAAAAGCCATGAGAAACGTGGCACCCCGTTCCATCACACCCCACCCAGCTGCTTTCTCATCCTGGGGCTTGGGTTTGTTTCAAAGCTTCATTTACGTGTAGGGCTTTGTGTTTCCTTTGAGCTCTCTACGCGTCCATTTTCCAGTGGGAAGCAGGCTTTTGAAGATATATGATTCACTATTTTGCATTGCATAATTTAAGTTTAATGTGCTGCACAGAATATGGAACATCACCTGTTTCCTTTTTGGTCCATTAGAGATGGATTAACAAATCTCCTTGATAAACTACAAGACTTCACCTCTGCAATGTTTGGGATAGGCTGGTGAATTGGACATTGGATTGGCAGTGTAACTGCAAAGGTGACGGAAGGAAGACTTTTTGCTTAGGAAAAAGTCCTGCCATCATCAAGGAGGAAGTTTTTCTACATCTTAGATTTAGGGAGAACTCAACTTGAGAAATCATCTGCAGTTGTACACTGCAGGGAAATCACTTTATAGCACAAATGCTAGAGGGGAAGAAACATCAAAAGTGCATATGACAATCAGATGTCAGATCCCTGTTGACTTGCCATGAAGACTATGGACTTTGCTGTCATCTTTGTCTTTGAAAAAATCCTCTCAAAAGCAGGACTGTTACAGGCAGCCCTGGGAAAGGTATTGTCTCTGGTAACTATAAAGTAAGCATAGTCAGAAACTAGAAATTGTCTTATCTGAGAGATGCTGAAATTAATTTCACAAAAGGAATTAAAAAATACATAAATCAGGAACATTTCCCAGGGGTTGAAATTCAAAAATATAGTATCAAAGAAGGGAATATCTTCCATTCCTTACACCACCTTCCATATACAGGTTGCACTTTGGCAACACGGGTCAAAGGAGCGCAGAAAGCCTGGAAGACGAGCTCCAAGTAACCCAGGTACCTACCAAGGAAGTTCAAGTCCCTTGTGCAACTCACCAAAAATACTGCAAGCAACCACAGGGGCAAGCTGGAAAAAGTCATGGAGCTTTCCTTCCAAACACCACTGAAATGAGCACATTGCTGAAGAATATTGCTGTAGCCTGTGGTCCTATTCTGATAGAAATATTTTCCTTTCAGAAAAGACTGACAAAGTCTATTAAGAAGACCTCTTAAATTCCAGTTAAAAACTTACATTTAGAAGGAAGGGAAAATGTTAAACACAAGCTTAAATGTTTGCGTTCGAATAGGCAGTCCTGTTCAGCTCAGCGAGGACTGTCTTTGTAGCATCATGCATACCCAGCACTCAGCTTGTCCCTCTGCACTCAATGATGTAACACTTTGAAATACAGCGTTAGCACCATGAGGACATGATCTGTTAACTGGATGTCTTTATATTGATCTCAGCGTGGTTTAACATCCGGCTTATTGGTAAGGAAACTATCCATAACCTACTTATGGCGAACTTCTTGTTTCATATGACGATTTTTGTCCCACTTCTATGTCTCAAGCTGTATTTCACTTATGTTTGTGTCCACCTCTTGTTATGCTTCTTTGTTTTCTGCTGTATTGCTTTGCCTTATGATTAAACGGGTTTAATCAAATGAGTGGCCATAGAGTTTTAAAATAACCTATTGATGTTCCAGGTCACATATTCCTTGTGTATTTTTCCGTTCAACATCTTTCTCTTTAGAAGTCTAATTTCACATTTCTGCTGTCATGAGTATATACTTTCAAATTAGACAAGCACGATTACTAGGCCTTTCCACCTTAAAAAGCAACAAAAAAATTCCAGGACCTACAACCCTAAAATCATGCCGAGTTTATTTCCACATCTATATTAAGTTTCTGTTAAGGGACTGGATTTTCTAACTAGTGTTCCTACTTGCAATCTCTTAAAAGATACTTTAATATTTCATAAGCCAATTTTGTAAAATTGATAGATACAGTAAATTAAATATTTATTTCTATTTTTCACTGGTTTAGTAGAATTTAACACCTGCTGCTAACACAATAAAAAAACAACCCGAAATATCAGAGAAATAAATAGTACCCTGTACATCTATTGATTTTACATAATATTTCCATGTTTTAAAATTGCATTCTCTCAAACCATTACCTTCAATGCTGGAGCTTCACAGATGCAAAGTTTTTTGCCAGGAAGCCGTGTTATTTTGATGGCATGTTTGACTAGAACTATTCACTGTGCAACGATTTCTCAGTCTGAGGTGATATGAAACTTCAGAAGTTTTAACTCAAATTCTAACAAATTATTTAACATAGAAACAAGGTTTCATTCATGGGGAAAATTAACGCAACAAGGGTGCTTTCTCACCTCTCTGCATCAGTTGTTATAAATTGAAAGTATACCATTTAGATATTCCTTAATTAACACGCTTTGCAAAGATCTTGAATACCAGCAAAAGAAAAAGGCTATTCAGGTATTTAAGGTAGTTTACTAATAGAGGGCTGACCCCTCTCAACTGTCTGTTATATTGTCAGTACCTGCCTACTCACTGTAACCTACTATTTCACAACCAGTTTCAAAGGCTGAAGCATAAAGAATTAGCCACTTTCTCACAGGTCAAGAAGCAGAAATCCGCAGATCAGGGTTCCGACCCTCCTCTGAGATCCAGTGACAAGTCCTGGGATTTCTGGGGAGTTACCACACTCCTGCTGCTCTACAATTTCATGTAGGGGCATGCTGCTCATTCCATTTTGCTCAGGGCAGGGAGAACACCAAAGCACAGCAAAACAGGCGTACAGCAGGCACGGCAAAACTCTTCAATTTAAAAGAACATTTTGAGTGGAGTGCTATGAAAACGGCGGAAGGGAGGCGACCTCCCTGCTGCTATGGGCAATGCTGGTCAATCGTGCAGTGCATGACGCCTTCAGCCTAGAGTACCACGGCAAGCTGTGCCAGCTCCCACCTCCACTGTTGCTCCCAGAGCTGGCTGTCCTAGGAAATCGGAGTCAGCAGCTTCCACCAGAAAATTTCCAGACTTTCTCTTGCTCCGTTTCCCCATTTCAGTTGTGACCGAGGGTATTCCATCTTCACACACAGGCATGGAAAATTTCTGCCTTCTAATGAGAGGAATGTATTTCTGCTTATATCTTAATTTACTAGACCTCACGGAGGTCTTATAAGATGTGCAATGGTAATTTTACATACGGAAAAACAGAGAAGCTAACAGAGTTGTCAAAGCTGATAACGATAAGTTAGGAGTCATTCTGCTACCGCAAAACAATCCTACCCATCTTCTGGCTCCCTGACTTAACTTGGTATTCTTCTGGTGAGAAGTGCTTGGAAATAGCACAGTTTCTATGAGTAAATGGGGACGTGGAGGAAGAAAGTGAAGCAATGTTGTGGATAACACAAAATCAAACAAACAGATACAGAGCTGACAAATGTCATCTGTTTTACACTGGTATTTCTTCTTTGACTTCAGTAAAGGGTGTATATTGCTATTTTCTGATTACAGTAGAATACCATTAACAGAAGAGACACTTTCCCAAAATTAGCAAACTGTTGCCTTGCCAGGCATCCTGGTATGACAAATATGAATGGCCCCAGACAACTATCTCCCCTCAGATATGGCTGTATAGGTTAGTGCACAGTTCAGTAAGCACATAAATAAATGCATAACAAAACATGGCATTGCATGCACGCCTGAGTTTCTAGCTTAACAAACTGCAAACAAATGAGGCTTTACTATATACGCTCTAACTCTGTTCTCCCTTCGCAGACTCTTTGTATCTTTTTTTCCCCCCAACATCTCTGTTTCTCTTACATATTACTTCTGTCCTCTACTTATCCACACAGGGTTCTGTTGCTCTTTAGAATCTAATGAAAAGACTTTTAATTAGAGCCTGCCCTAGTGTTTCTCAACCACTTTCCATTCCTTCACTTCTGATTCCCTGTACATACATTATTGAGTTCCAGACAGATTTTTAAGTCTCATTTTGCATTCCTTCAAGGTCTCCTTTACACAAGCCCAACGTCTTTTTGTGCTACTGCTCTTTGTATGGACTCTCATCAGTAATTCAAACCTGAGGATATTGTGATTGCTTTGTTAGAACTTTTCAACTCCAAGCTTATCTATCACGCCTACATTATTTCTAGTGATTAGCTGCAGTATCACTGTTAAGCTCGTAGGCAATTACACCATTTAAGGGAGCAGCCTTGTACTGCCTTACTGAACATGCAGCTATCTGCATTTTTACACCACTGGCTTTTTTATCCTCCCCTGCCCCCACTCTGTACCAGGATAAATGAAGTCACTTGTTCCTGTAGAGACCTCTTTTAGACTGATTGTATTTAAAGACTATCCATCTTTTGATCTAACTCCTAATTCAAAAACTTTTTTAGTCCATAATATCATTCAAAATTCTGAGACAGACTGTGTCACTCTGACCTACTCTGTATCTTGGTTTTCCACACGTGTTTTGTTCTCATTCCTTGCATTAAACTTTCAGTGATGCTAACCAGACCTCTGAACATGCAGAACAACCGCAGACTATGTGGAATGCAGGACATCTGCTGCAACAAACAACAGGAAACTTATCAACTACTAATATAATTCCATAGTGTTAATTACTGTCCTGATGAGCTTCTTACAGCAGCCAACTGCAACCACTTCTGCGTATTCAAGGCTATGTTCCTAAAATGACATACAACACTGCATCTGCATGATGCAAAGTGCTGAAGTAGTACAAACTCTGCAAGTTCATATTTATCTAAAAATTTTGAAGGAACGGGCAGATCTTTGGACAAATGAGGCATTGTCTGCATGCATGCAGACAGAAGACAGCTGACATAAACATCATTTTATGCGCTCTCAGTAAACTGTCAGAAATTCAGAAATGTGCTCATGCCCACGCTAGATCTAATCTGTAGTGCCAGAAGATCACAGCCAAAGAAAATTGGGATTATTCTCTACCATTTGACAACACAGGTGGGAGAAGTCTCTGCACTGCACGTTGTTCTCTGAAGACAAGCAGCCAGATGCAAGAATACACTGTCTTTCAACATCTGCCTTCCTCTGCCAGTGAGCACAGCTCAGCCAAGCTGGAACAGCAAGCAATCCCCATCACACCTTGAACTCACTGACTCCTGCTTGGTTGGACGGAGAGACGAAACGGCCACCAGACTGTGACCGAGAAAGCCTTAGTCACCAGTCAGGTGGTAAGTCCTCTTCCTATACATTCAGAAGAGTAAGGACTTCCTAGCTTGTCCCCAGCCCTAAACTGGACCTGCAGACAAGAGCTTGACATCATCTGTCACCCTGGAAAGCACTCGGAGACAGTTCACATCTGTAGAAAGGAGATGCCAATTTTGACCCAGTCTGCTTTTAGAAGATGACAGCCATGCATTGTCCCTGATTTCTGATGGACCTTTTACAGGGTAAAGTGCACCCTTTACAGATAAACTGTAAATTCAGTACAGTTGGTTTTATTTCAGATGTGTAAAACGAGACACAAATTGAAATCTTGTTTTACATGTGTTATCAAGTCTCCTCCCTTGGTTTGCCTTTCATCCAGAAATGCTCTAATAACTGACTGACTTAGCATCAAATTACAGCTGAAGTTGTAGATACATAATTAAATCAAACTTTTCTTTAAACATAATACAACTCACATGCTATTGAGGGGATCCTCAACTTTCGGTTTGAGCGTGGGATTTAAAGCCAGGAACTCACAACTGATCTCAGCTTGACTTTTGACTTGTCTGTTATTATCTTTGCCTCATACTTCACAGGGCGATTCTAAGATTTATTCCGCTAATGTCAGTATGTGGTTTGAAGACGTAAAGTGCTATCTAAGTGCCAAGTACTATCACTTATTCAGTAGTCTTGTTTCCTATGTTTGTCGCATCTGCACAAAGCATGCCTAGCTTTTCAGTCAAATTTTGCTAGTTTGGTTTCCTTTCTTCTCTTTCATTTTTCATGAAACATTTGCTTGGTAGAAGTTTTGGATCACGGCAGTCCACATCCAGCAGTAGAAAAGTCATCCTTTGCACCTAGACAGCTGCTAGCATGTTTACAGCCATACCACCTAACCCTGCTTAAAACAAATCTTTGCAAGACAGTGCTCAAAACAACAGCAGCTATTGGTGCCTCAGAATTTGTCTTCCCATTATTCATACTAAAAATGGATCTGTACCGATATTAATGACAGTATAAAAACCTTATTTAGAGCTGGGATAAAAGCTTTGCGTAGTCAGGCATTGTCCTGCGATGTTCCAAACCACATTTCTTAGACTCTCTCTTCTTATAATTATTAAAGTGTTATCTTTCCTTAATTCAGGACCAGGCTTTTGTGCCGTGAGATGTTCCGGTCTTCAAGATTTTGGAGGAAACCTCTTCATGCAGTACTCCCACATCCCGAGTTTTCTTTGCGGGAACCTCGTGGCACTGCTCTCTGCTTTTACAGATAAAGACTGGACACTACAGCCCTCAGCCGGTCTCTCCCTGGATCCAGCACAAGGCCAACCTATTTGTGCCTTTAAGTTTTGGTAAGGTTTTCTGCGAAAATGATAAGTGTGTATTAACTGGAACCACTCCTGTAAAGCAGGCTGAAGCCTGGAAGGACTGATGCTGGACTCTCATGAGAACAGCAAGACACAGCTTTTCTTCACCGTTTGGCTATATTATTTCTGTTCATTTTGGAATGAACACTACCAAAGCATCTAAAAAACTTCTGCTCACACATCTAATGTGTTTTAATTTTCTTCTGCTGGACTACTAGCATCAGAGACATTGTTGCCTCAGCCATCTTCTGCTACTTTTTGCAGGGTTTTCTGTGCTAGAGACTTCAGAATTTAGTTTTAGCACTAACTCATTCCCTTTCTAAATTCAATTTTTACATTAGTCAGTATCTCAACTTACAATTTATTTAACTAACTGCCTAATGACCTATGAAAATATTGTTTTAAACCCATATGTTTAGTAGAGCTGCAGAAGACATACATCACTCTTTCCTGATCTTTCCACAGGTACTTGTTTACATATATATAATTAAAATAAATATCTTTCACATGTCACTGCTGTGTTTCCTTTAGCTTCCCAAAGAGTGATGTAAAAGGAGCTGTACTATCAAGACCAGCTTTCACAGTCAAAATCATACAGAGTTTACACTTTTAAAGTAAAGTACATTTACTTAATCACTTCCTCCACCTCTCCCCCAGTCTGCATATCTTAATTAATATGAACTGTTACACAGAACAATAAAGATTTTATAATTAGGTTATACGGTTAAAATGTGATTTTCCAAAATAAAAACCTTATATATGACTGAAATATGCAATTAAGTCATTCACACCTTTACTGAAGTGTTCCTTTCCCACTGCAAGTTTATCATCTTTCCCTTCTTTGTCTCACTTCCTTGGCAGCTTCTCATGTTTGTGTCAAAAAATAAAAGTTAAAAAATGGCCTACCTCTCATAAGAGAGCTGTGTACAAGACCTGTTTCTTTTTTAAAGACGCCATGATGAAGAAATACCGAATAGTTCCCACTGGCACGGGGGAGTCAGGCAACATTTGTGTTCCTTAGGACTGTTTATTCCAAGAGGCTAAGAAGTCACAGATTTGAGTGTCTCCTGTAGAAATGGACGTGACTCACACAAGTATACACCAGACAGTGAAAACCACCAATTAGTTTGCTCTACTCATTGTCTGGAAGCTGTCTGGTATAGTCAAAGATGCAGTCAGTTTCCCTTGAGAACCTCATGTACTCAAACCACCGTCAGGACTTCACGAAGCTCAAGAAATGGCAGTGGGTGTTATAAACCAATGACCAAAAAAACCCTGATTCCATGCTGAGATTTTATCTTGGTCAGCTTTCTGAAAACAACGTGCTCCTTTGGTAGTGACACAGAGACACTTATGTGCAATCCTACCTGCCATTATGTCCTCCTCGGCACTGCAAGGATTATTCCTGCCAGGTGAGTCACTGTCCCAAGAGGGCTGTCAGCCTCTTTCACTCAGAAATAGGTTCTTAAATATTCCAGAAGAATTTATCGCATGTCAGTCAAGTCTGTAAAGCTATGGTTAAAAGAATTTAAGAGAACTGGGTGCCTGCTCCCATTCTGATGCCTTTCTCCTTATGTACTGTGCTAACGAAGGAAGAAAAAGTAGTTGTGGTACTTTGGAGATATGATTTCAGGCACAGGAGGACCCAAGAGCCACTGCGTCAAATAGAGGCGAATTATTCTGACGCTTCACTATGAAGCAACACGTTTCCCCCAAGTTCTTGCAGGTGCAAGCATTAACATCTTGTACCCAAGCACCATTTCTACAACTGGCCTCCGCGTCTAGTGCACTGCTGGGATCTGCACGTTTGACTGGGCTCAGCCTCACTCACTGGAGGGCAGTGAACGGCTTCTGCCGAGTCCCCCAAGGGCTGTGATTCAGAGTACAGGTATTTGCCTGCAGAAGCAGCCTACGCAATCTGCTTTGAACGTAAAAGTGCATGGGCACAGCATCCCAGCTTGAGCACGGCCCTTAGCATTCTCTTAAGATCCCAGTCAATGAGGAGGTGCACGTTTTTTGGCCTTTTACCATCCCTTTTCAGGTCAGTGATGTGTGCAGCTGGCCTCCTGTCCAGTGGCTGAGCTGAAACTAAATGCAACATGCTGTGGTTCCCAGCAGACACCAACAACTCCTCAAGCCACCACAAAGAAGACTGTATACAAATTTTGGAAAGCTGTTTGGGAGAGGCGACATCTGGGTTGTACTCCCTGTTCAGTTAATTGCTTTGTGCAAAGCAAAGTAACTTCATTAGAAGGGACCGAGATCCTTAACAGCAAAGACACAGTAAAATTGACCTTTGTGTGGGAGAAGAGACCAGGTCCCAGACAACCCAGGCAAGCTTTTTAATGACGGAGCTACTGATAAATCAGCACTGTGTTACTCTCTCAGCCTTCCGAATCTCACAAATGAGACACATGGGAAATATATACATTTTCTATACACGTTGCAACACATCTAGTGGCTTTGTGCTTCAGGACCTAGGTGAATGCGTGCATGCTCAGCAAGGGCAACATAAACATCTGTATGTCTAGGAATTTGTGCTCCCTACATGATAGGCTTACATTATGCATAGCGAAGTGAAGCGAAGCGAAAAAAGTTTAAGGACTGCACACCTTGTCCTCAGTTGCACTGATACAATCGCATGCAAGGGGAAGCTGTAAACCAGATTACTGAGGCTATGACCACTTAAAAAAGAAAAAACATATTGCCAACCAATCACAAAAAACACACAGCAAAGTAGTTATCCCTTTTCGGGAGTAATTTCAACTGTATTACTTTGAAAACTCAGCTTACAATGCAGCATGAGGAGCACTTCTAACAGCACAGGTGAAGGAGCAGCAAATTTTGGTGTAAAGGACGGGAGCAATTGGCCAGATGCAGCAAAAGCTTCTAAAGCCAGTTTTGCAGTTGATCCACTATACTGTGTAACTAATTTCCCCATACAAATCTAATTACTAGGGTCAAATTTATCATAGTTTTTGCTTTTTTATCTTCAGATAAAAGTTGCCAAGGCCTGCCATATCCACACGATCATCTGCTTTTTTTTATTTCTTTCTTTTAAATCATGGCACCAGTTGAAAAAAATATATGGATACTGAAATTAGAATTTAAAACTGCTGTGACAAATTACTTTCTCCCCAAAATGCTACAAATACACAAATCAAACAAAATTCAACTGTAATTTGAGGTTCTCAGCGGTTCTGACAAGTCAGAGTCTGAAAATCTGTCCCTCAATACATGTAACATAGGGCACCAAAAATTCTTATTTTTACACCTACCCACAAAGAAAAAGCAAAAGACTGAAATAAGGAAATTACTGCATATATTGAGATGGATATGTATCTTGTAAAATGAGTAACTATGCAAGGAAAATCATTAACAATAGAGCCATCTGCTGTATTTCAAAAAAACTACACCAGCAAAAGTCTGGAAACGTTTAATGCTTTACAACCTGAATTTTTCACTACTTCATGTTACAAAACGCGATCATAATGATTAGTACATCAGTTTAAATGACAGGAAATGTGTATTTCTTACACTTCTTCTAATTAAAAGCAATATTTACTGGCATAATACTGATCCGCTGTATCTAATGATACTAATTGACATTGTAGCTGAGCATGTAAAAAGCCTGAAATGCTTCCCATTCCATTTGAAGTAGATAAGCATAGTGTTGTGTAAGGAGACAATGAGGTCAGCAGCAAGTTGCATATTTATTTAAATACTGACAAGACACTTGGATGATTTTTTTCTTGCTCTAAAACAAGAAGACATTCCAGGTCTGAAGAGCTTATAGTAGAAAAAAAAAATCAACACAAAAACAAGGGAAAGTTTAGAAGACAGACTAATTCAAGTGGTTCTTAGTATATCTTTACGTTTCTCTCTATCAATATACTTGAAGAGCCCTCTTTCAAGCACAGTGGAAGAAGCAGATGTCTAGAACAAAGTTCAAAGAACTAAACTAGGGAAAATTGTCCCAGCACAGACCCAAAGCTGCAGAGAGACTATCCTGCTATAAATCTGGGCTCAAATGGGTGCTTCGCTACATTCAGTCTGCAATGGCTATAGCTATGAAAAAAAGCAATACCTACAAACTATACGTAGCCCCTAAAAACTCTATCCTGTTCATAGGAATGTGTGTCTTCGCTGAAAGGTTCAGAATAAAAGACAGGCTCCAAAGTATCGGGTCAGATGTTTAGGCAGGGAAGACTGAACACCTCTCGAAGCGCCAATTAATTGCTTGCGAGTACCACAAGCAATTGGTAGTGAGTGCCACTGCTTTTGAGTGTGCCAATTAAAACCAGTTACAACCAAGCCCATCCCAGCGCCTGCTGGAGCGCGCAGCGTTCTTCCCCTCGCTGCATTACCAGCACAGTTGGTTTCCCCAGTCGCACTCTCATAGAGGTGGTTAGAAGAAGTGATCACAAACCAGAAATGAGAGCTGTCAGCACAAATCTTCACAGGGAAGTTCCCCCTGCATTTAAAATAAGCCTATGAGCCATCTACCTACACCACATCTGTAGTTCCCCACAACTGCCTGGATAACTTGCGTATCTGCCCCAAATGTATGTGTCCTTATTAAAAATATCAAGAATCAGACGTTTGACAAGTATTTGTTCCTACAAATTTTGTCATTTAGCAGTTTTAAGTGTTATTTAACATTTCATGCAGTTTTTGTAGGTTATACAAAACAAGTGATACTTCATTACTACACCTGCAACTTCAGTAATTGCTGCATAATAGTTTTTGCCTACTATCGGCAAAACTAAACTTTCGCAACTTTAAATAACATAGCAAAACCATTCTTAGCTTAAAAAGAAAACCACGTATATTTACCTGCCATCATAGCAATCATGCTGGCTTTGTAGACATTAGCAAGGGACCCCAGTTCACCTGTTGCCAGGATTGTTTTCATATGAGCTTCTCCACAGGCCTCACGGCACTGACGGATCTCCTCGTAGAGACCTGGGGATAAAAGCATGTGAAAATGATCAAAGTTGCCTGAGAGACATTTTCAAGTATGGCTGTAATTTCCACTTCTGGATTAATTTCCAATCTTATAATTAGTCATAGCACTCAAGAACTTAAGTTTTGTAAGTTCAATAAATTACATGACTGGAGGTAATTAACAATGCCACACAGTTTCAGGCTTAACTTAATAGCTATTAATGTCGGTTCTCTCAAAACTAAGAATGTGCGCAGTATGCCAAACACTCATGAATACATCAGGAATAAAAAATGCTATGACAGTCAAGATTGATTTTAAAACAGCTTTTTCAGCAATAAGTATGGTAGCAAATTGAATCAGTACTCAGGGACAGTTACGCTTTCCTGTCCACGTTCTATCACCACCCTCCCAAAGGGTTCAGCCGAAAAGCCACCAAAGGACTGAATAAGTTCTCCAATTACAGACCTTAGTGCCACCTGAGATGTCCTGACATATCCCCCTCGGCTTCTAGCTGCCACTCCTGAAGGCTCCATGTCTCCCTTTGGTCTCCTGCCATATACCCTAGTACCACGGGACTGTCTGGGAAGTCCGATATGGAGCTCAATGCCTGCGTTTAGGCGTCTGAATCCCACTTCAAGCTTCTTGAAAATAAGAATTGCCTGAAAACATGCAGTCAAATCAATGTGGTCTGCTGAGATGCCTGATGACGAGACACCAAGGCCTGGGATCAAACCTCAGGGACCAGCGAATCCACATGAACCTGCATTTACAATCCAGCTCAAGTGGTTGCATTGCCCATGAGGTTACTAAGGACTTGGACCATCCCCTGTGGTCCCAGGAAGGGTCGAGGAAGCACCATGGCAGGAGGGCCAGCGGGATAACATCTGCCCAGCATGCTGTGGAGCTACAGCTCCCAAACCTGAACTCAGGTCGCAGGTCTGCCAGCCTTTCAGATTGCTTTTCTTCCCCTGCCGCTTTACAACCTAGATTGGTCTTTTGATGGTGGCCATCCAGGGGCAGAGCTAGACCCCAGCTTCCAATGTCTACACTCATGGAGGAAGCCATCTAGAGGTCAGGAAGGACCTTCAGCTCTCCTTAGTTCTCATCTCCAAGCAGTCAGCATGTCCCTGAGACAAACTAGCACACATCCCACCTGCCCACTGCTTCTCAACACACTGTCACTCAACCTGCTGTCCATCAGCTGCAGCCAGGGAGAAGCAGGAACAGGGAGGACAGGACAGTATTTGGCTGCTCACAGATGTTGCCCAGAGCAGACCACCCCCTCATAAGTTCCTGCAGTGTCATTGCCAGAGGCACGCTTAATTTTCTAACTGCTTTATATTTTCACAGTAAGGACTGGAATAAATTTGGACTTAACCAACTGCACTTTTTAGAAAGGGCTGGGACTTGCAGACCTGGTCAGGTAACGCAACACAGGGAGCACAGGGAAACCCTCCCACCCTTTTTCTGGTAAAATTCAGCAGTGCTCCCACAAAATTTTAAACCTAGGGAGGATAAAAGAGCTAGAAATTATCAAAACGTATGTGTTAGAAGCTGGCCACTTGGGGATCATTAAGACTCTTCCAGTGTCAATGTTGGGGAGAAAAGCAGCTCTTACAGTGCACAATCACCATTTCTGGGATTTGAATTAAAAAAAAAAAAAAAAGACACAAAATAAGCAAACAAGATCCTTTGCAAGAGAGTCTTTTTCAAAAATTGTATTCAATCTTCAAACACATAATCGAAAAGTTTGTCTATGGAAGTCTAAAACACAGCTTTTACCAAATCTTTCTTGCTAAAAAAATACAGGATATGGCTATGGAGACTAAATTTTTTCATCAATACTAGCTTTCTTTTCCCCTTGGTCCTGAAGCGAGACCTGGAAACATACAGTAGGGTTTGCCAGCTGCTGTACAGCTGGACCTCCCCTGCACCCACGATGCTGCCACCTCCTATTGGTGCCATCAGCACACCAGGGGGCAGGGGCTGGGATCCCTGGGGTGGTCCTCTGAGACGTACTACACACATTAGTAGACACCTGGCTAATGCACTTAGTAAGTCCCTTTATAGACACCAGGCTTCACCTTGTTTCTTACTGTGTACCAAAGGTGTGAATTAATCAGTAGTAGCATGCAGTCTAGCATGTTTTATTGATCAATTGATGATACTCCAGAAACCTACATCAAATCGAGACTCAAAAAGGAAATACAAAGAACCTGCCCTATTTTCCTGTGCGTTTGATAACACTGCCTATGTTAGATCCAAATGCAGCCTCTTTTTGTGGAGTGACTCTTTCCTGAAGCTTTTGCAAAGCCAGAGAAAGCAGCTTTCATGTTCTTCTAGTTTCGGTAACAAGAAGAAAAGACTCGAGTTTTCCCTTCCTTTAAGATAAGCCGCTAAAGACGTCAAAATAAAATCAACAAAATGTACATTTAGGTTGTATTCCATGAAAGGAAATTATATCCTCCTAGCTTCCTAGCTGTTGTTCACAGGAGTTAGTACCGCGGCTACAGCATCCTCCCTATTGTTGGAAGGTACTTTTACATGCAATTAGTGCCAAGATCATTTGAACAGTCTCACTATCTGACAGCACGCATCAACCCAGAGAGGAACAACTGAGGCTCTTCAATCATCCGTGTCTATCAGGTTAGCTGAGGTGGTGGAACAGTGGGCACACTTTAATGGGGCAGGTGTGTAGGTAATAAATACTGCGCTTTATTCACAGGCCAATTATTGCAGACAATAGCTAGCATTCATAGAACATTCTCAACCCTACAGTAAAAGCACAAATAGAAATGCAACTACCTCTGGGACAGAAAAAATTAACCGGAGTATCCCAGTCCCAGTGCAAGCAGGGACTGCTTTGATACAGAACAAATGCAAAAACTCCCACTCCTTTCAAAAATAAAAAAGAGGTTTCAGTACTCCGTCAGATTTAAATCAAGGCACAAATAATTTGATTATCCCAAAATTTCCTGGCAAATGTCTAAAGTACAGGTGGAGTTGATCACACTTGAAAATGCACTCAGTGTTTCAAGGGGTCCTGGGCTGCTTCTGGGACAGTCTGAGCTGCCAAAAAGTCCATCACATAACTACTCAGTTCCATCAAGCTGATCAGTAGCAGAAGCAGAGCTGGACACTGTGGTTCTGGGAATATCTGAGACCTGAGCAGAACACCAGTAACTGACACAGCAGACAGACCTTCTCTGCTTAGCAGAAGCAGCAGAAAGCTTTTGGGAAAAACCTCTAGCACAGAAAACCCCACAGGCATATGTTCAATGGTGAGCTAAGACCACCATGAAGAAGTTGTAAGAGATTCTCCTTCTGACTGCTAAAAGCAGGAAAAAGACAATCAAGAATTCTCAAAGGAAATGGCCAATACTGTGCAGCAGCTTGAACACAGCACCAACACACCAACACTATCCATCTGAAAGAAGTCTAAATCTTAAGCCAGGAAAAAGAAACAAACAAAAAAAACCAAAACCCAAAGGAACACAACTTATCTAGAATATATTTGGAGCCAGATGCTCACTGATGTAGTTTGCAGCAGCTTCACTGACTTTGCTGTTAAAATGGATGTGACATAAGAACTCTTCTACTTTGCACCCACTCACTTAAGATACCTTACTGCTTTCACGAACTTCAAATCTGTGCTTTTATTGGATGCATTTATAGAAGTCGGAAAAATTCAGATTTTATAGGAAGCAAAAAAAATACTTTCATAGCTGTGGTTTTAATTTCCCTGTTATAAAAGATAAGTGTTAGAAAGTGGCTTTTTTGTAGTTTTCGTAAAATTCTAACTATTCAGTACAAACACTGCATTGATTTTTAGCAGTTATTAAATACACCAAAGAAAATGTTCCTCCCCCTACACATCTCTCAGGCAAACATCCCTGACAATTACTGATGGCTATAATCTACCCTAGATTGTCTAACTGGCATTTTACTTTGGTCTAATACGTTTGTCCTAAAAATCACGTAATAAAGGGGATAATCCATATCTCCTACACAGGAAAGGCAAATATTAAGAGGGAAAAAACCACAGCTTAATATTTTTATGAAACAGGTCTTCTCTGAAAATGTGGTGATATAAATACTTTTTTTGTTTCTTTTTTTCAAATTCAGATTATTTTCTGTTTTTATCTAGTCAGTCACATTGACTGATGTTAAGGGTAGAAACTGAGATGAGGAGGGAAGATGTTTCAATTTATGTAGACCAAAATATCAAGGTAATCATGACGGGAAACTGGAAAATGAGCTGGAATCCCTTCTGTCTTGCACGTTAATGGCAGGTTTGTTAACAAAATGACAAGCACGAGGCTATCAGCACAACACGACTCTTTCAGTTCTGCTCTCAGCCACATATGTGCAACTCCAGGCTCCAGTGATTCACGTGAAACTGAAAACAGAGCGTGGTTTCAGGAGTCTGAGCTGCTGCTGACAATATAAGGTCGAAATTATGCAACTAGACTTTGAGGTCCCAAGTCAGGTTGTACATCTAAAAAATGGTAAATCCAACTATAATATTCCTGAACAACATGCGGAGTCTTTTCCAAGTGTCTGGATTGGGAAGTGTATTTTCTCTGCACTGCTTACAAAGTATGTAGCATAAAAAGGGGACCCAATCCCTGAACAAAGCCTCTAAACTCACAGTTGAATAATTATTAACAAAAATCGAAAGGCAGCTTTCATAACGAGGTTATACCTAATTTATTTCATGGATGCAGCCACGTTCAAACTTCTTAAGAGTATACTTGCTTTTTTCCCTTTTCTTGTAGAAAAATTCAACTGACATAGAGCAAAAGATGGTTTAACACGACCTCTGAAGGCACTGACAGTGTGGTATGTCCAGGTGTTTGCTAAAAGCTGTGAAACTATAAGTAATATTACTGTACCCCAGGCAGCTTCATCAGGTACAGCAACTCCAACAGATTCGTCGATATAAGCAAACAGATAAATAAATAAAACTTTCCAGTTTCTTTTAACAATTTGTTGGTCAGCTTCACCACTATTTACATACAGGCTCCACATTCTGTGCCTAAAGACAGTATCTAAATTGTGATTTTTAAACTTATTCCATACCTTGTCAAGTGATACAAGACAATGGTTGAATAAACTACTGTAAAGTAGTATTGCTCTAAAAGCTAACAGGTTGTAAAAGGTATATAAGTTCATTTAATGTTCATTTCCAATCTAAATTAGCTGTCCAATAAAGCTGCTTTCAAGTTCAGCACTATTAAAAAGCTCTTAACAATTACTTCGGAAAGATCTAGAAAATATATTCTGAGTGTCATAACGAGTTCCAACCAATATTTAAGAACTGCTTTAAAATAACTTGACATAATTGGACATAACATTAAGAAACTTAATAACCAAATAAGCTTTTGAAACAAATCACAAAGCAACGCTATTCTATCACGGTGGCCCCAATTATGGCACAGGCTAGAAGAAAAGCTAAAAACATATGAACAGTAAGATAAAATGCTCTACCACATAAATATGTTTGTCAATAATTCCTGAAGTTGTGAAGAACAGGCAGCGTGAGAAAATAACGATAAAATATACTAGTGTTCTAAGCACAGGCAGAGGTTCTGTCATAACTGCAAGGAAGCTCTCATTGACGAAGTACCTTGAACACGGGCGTAATTACTGCACTAGAAAATTTGAATATTTTATGTAGGGATCCAGCCTAAAAAAGACTTCTTCCTCCTTTCTTCTAGCTTCCTTAAATGTACTTTATACATTGTGGTGTATCATAGCTAATCATTAGATAGAGGTGGAAACCTGCATGTTCGCACAGGTAACATACATCTATTGAAAGGAAAACAGGAAGTCAGAACACTAGATTTTCCCCAAAACATTCAGACCACCTACTGAAGTAATTTTTTGGACGGGTAAGTTAAATATTAGAATTTTTCACTCTGTAGCAACATTATCTGGATGGCAAGTAAATTCTGTTCCTGAGGTAGATTTTTTCAAGATGATGTAAATATGTGCCACACACAGATTCACGTTCATAAACAAACTTTCAGAAAACATTTGGAAATCATTTCGATTCTGCCCTCAGTAAGAGAAATGTAAACTAACCATTGCCGAACAAAGGATGGCTTTTCAAGCTTGTCACTCCAGCTGCGGATCAAAGAATATGCATACCAAATCAAAAGTTATCTGTAATTTATTTATTTAGTAAACTGACAGCTTTATACTAAACCCATCATTGCTATCTCGGCGTACTCCTCTCTGTAATTTATGATCATAGAAAACAATCTGTTTCCCAGAGAGAAAAACCTAACAACGTGTGTCCACTTCATTTCAATCACTGATAACAAACTTCCTCTCTCAGTCTAGCCCTATATTTCTCCTCTAAATTCTCCTTCATGTAACGCCAGGCAATGCAACCTCAAGCCTGCATTTGCAACTGCCTACATGCACTAACTTTCTAATCTCTGCTCTATGCAACTTGCACTTAAGAGCAGCTTGTACCGTGAAGTCTGAAGCACGGTAACCACAGTTAAGTCAGAAATGGCTATAATGCAGACTTTTTCAGACACAATTTCAAGTTGCTGCTCAAGTCCAGTTTATTTTTTTAGTCTTGGTGACAGATCACTGACTCAGCCTGTTTGGTATCCAAGACTTATATGTGTTCCCACCTGAGTGCAGCTTCTGGAGGGGGTACCTGCTTTGTAGACCCTCACATAGACCCCGACAAAGATACAGCATAGGAAGGTGCGCGTGTAGTCTTGCTGTCAGCCGGTACAGAATTTGACCATCATTCTGTCTTATTTAAAACCGCTCCATCACTCAGTCTCTGTATTCTAGCAATTTCTGGGGCCATACCCAAACTTAAATAGCCACTCTGAAAGAAACAAATGTCTGCAGCAATGCCCATCCTCAAGTCAAACATTTGTAAAGCTGCATATATTTAAGAGCAAAAGAATGGAGATCGTAAATACTACAAAAGAGGTCAAGATGTTAGAGCAAGTAGAAAACAGGATATCAGTCCTGAAGACACAAATGCAGAAACTTGGGGTTTGCTTCAATTCTAACTTCTAATTGAAGGATGACCAAAATCAGAAAATGTGATCTGTTCCCATGATGATTGTATTTCCTTACCTAAACTCAGGTACCAGAGGTCCTTTATAAAGTCTTCCAAGCAAACAGGCTATTATACCAAAGCATTATAGAACTAAATGGAAAATTCATTCCAAGACAATGATGTGTTTACCTTTGCATGGAGATTAGTTATAGAAGCATCGTCAGCACTTAAGGCAAACCATTCACAGTACATTAAGGAGGCAATTAGAGCAAAAACCATCTTCAGCATTATTGTTCTTACTAATTAGCAGTAGTCTACAGGCATAAGAACATCAATAATAATATGAACCATCAATTTGTACCCTCAACTTTCAGGGAAAAGAAAACAACTAAAATACATATTTTTGTCAAGAATTGAAACATGTATATTTAACAAGGTATCATCTACATTAGCGACCCCTTAGGGGTTTTAACAAAACTGTTCAAATAATTAGACCACAGGCATTCACTTCCATTCTACTTGCTATTTTTTTAATCCTGTACACAAAAACCTCTAAAGGCACAGAAGGAACAGACACAAACTTTCAAAACACAAAGTCATTCTGAATACCCAACCTGATAGAACTTTTAACAGCTCTCTTTAAAAAAAAAAAAAAAAAATCCGACCCATTAGTCATAAATTAGTTAAATAGTTTTTATTTAGTTCAGTGCCCCAGATTATCAGTCACTTAGGGGAGGGATCAAATTCTTCAAGGACTGATGTGCAGACTCCGGGAAGAGACAGAGACAGAGTTTGTGCGTGCACATACAGAGGTTTAGGTTCCCTTCCTGAAGGGCAAGTACTTACCTTCCCACTGGCCAGTCAGCACCAGACTCCTGCTAATGACAATGTCAATCTCTCTGGCACCGTATTCCACAGCTAGCTTTATTTCAGCCAGTTTGGTTTCTAGAGGAGTTTGTCCAGATGGAAATCCAGCAGCCACTATCAAGGAGGAGGACGCAGGCAGAGGGAAGAAAATGTTTTATAAATGGACCATAAAATTGCAAATACCACTAATACACCACAGAGTTTGAAAGTTATTCCTTTTTTTAGCCCTACCACAATTCAAAAAAAACTAAAGGCACCTCATCCTACCCTCTCTTCATCCACAAGAAGCATTTGCTCTTCCCTTAAGAACTGACGTCCAGCAAGATACTAAGTACATCTTGCAAAAGGTCTCTTTCACATGCTTAATTTTTTGCAAGCCTACATAAGAAAGCATAGTATCTATTGCCTCCAGCAGAATTGAGCAAACAATGAGTGAACTCATATACGAAGCAATACATACATTTTTGATTCTCCCCAATTCTTTTAAGTAGTATTTCAAGTTAAATCCCAGTAATATTTTAACAGCTAAATCACAATAGAGCAAAAATTGTTTTCAATGAGGTCTACTTAAGATTACGTTTATGATGTTTAAGTACAAAACCCAAAGACAACTTTGGAAATGGAAGAAACAATGACAAAGAGGATCCCTGACAAAGAGATCCTCTTTCTCTCTGACATATTAATTAATTAATTAATTAATTAATCTGGCATTTAGTATGTATTCTTCCCTACAGGACAATGAAACAACAATAACAAAAAAATCCTCACAAACAAAAAAAACAACAACGACCAAAACCAGAAATCATGGATCTTAGCATTAAACACCTGATCTAACTTCAAAGTTAGCCCCTGCTTTGAGTAGGAGGTTGGAGCAGATGACATCCAGAGCTCCCTTCCAACCTGCATAATTCTCCTTCTTGCTTATTGTAGATTCCGGACTTGTCTGTTGTGTGTGGTGACTGGAGAAGAGCTGCTACTATGAGATTTCTGAGTACAAGTCCCGAACCTGCGGGCTGCTCAGCAGGCAATAACCCCTGCCTCTGCACACAGCTTCATTGAATTCAGCTGGTAGGATTATACTTAAAAGCCAAACAACTGATAGGGAAAAAAATCTCTTGTATTAGAACTCCTGAAATCTCATATTGTAATTTTATTATTATTATCCACTTAGTGTCTACTGATACTTTGTCCTGCACACTATTGCAATTTCTTCTGCTCAGGTGAGGGAAACGTTAATACATCTCAAGGACCTCTTTGAAGAGCTTCCGGCAAAACAGACTTGGCATTGCTGATTGATAGACTTGAAGTTGAAAGAAAACAAAAGACTATACCAGAAGCAAATCCTCCTCTCCATTCCCTTTCTTCCCCCGCTACCTTTTTATCTTACTCTCTAAAACAAAAGCAAGTCCAAACTTCTGGATTTTTCCACATATTTTACAGCATCAAAATATATAATTGGATATTTTAGAATAAAACGTACCTGAAGCTACCGGTATGTTACAACCAGCAGCTTTTAGGGCATTAACAGCATCGGTGACTCTTGTGGGATATACACAAACTGCTCCAACAGTAATACCTGCAAAAAACACAGTTCGCTTTTTCATATGTATAGATTTCCACCTTCTCTAGTCCAATCCGTATTATGAGCATGTGTGCTTTGTTTGCACCTCCCACTTTTGCATTCTCCCAAGGATTTTAAGCCCCTACACCAGGGATATCTGTTTTCTTGTTCGAGCACTTCAGGTCATTCTCCATATTGTTACCTCCCTCATGTTCCTTCTTCTGACCCTGGGAGCAAGTTTGCATTAGCAGGAATTAAAACGCCGAGATCTTTATCGACAGATTTACTGTTTAATGCCAACATGTTCAGTTAAGACATGCTTAGTCAGCAAATTACTGCGAGAGAAACTGCACTGCCAAGCCCTGTCCTTACTTGTTGAGCCAGACTGAGCCCAGCAGCAACCGAGCAGTCTTTATGTTAATGCAGTCCTACTGCATTTCTAGTTAAAATGCTATTCTCTCAGTCTCAGATAATTGACCTCATATTTAATACTTCAACTGTCTGAAGAGTCCATAAATCCAAGTTTTAAAAAGAGACTAATCTTTGAAATTTTATGTGTATGGCTTAAAACCACAGGCCTGATTCCTCTCTGGTTTTACATCGTATGACTTCAATCAGTGGATCAACGCCCGTGTAAAACTGAAATATTTCAATAGCAAAATCATGCCCCAAATGTCACTGAGATTTTGGTTTTGATAGGTCATGATAAGGCCAAATGACAAGTCAAATGCTATTCACCGACATATCAGTGATTACATCTGGAAAAATTCAGAAGACCCGCTCAGATACAAAGACGTTTTATTGATACTTATATTGACAGTCTCAATTTGCTCTGAAGTTGAATCTTGTTCAGTCTCGGGTGTAACACTGGGACTTCAGATGGAGCCTGCTTAAGTAATATCAATGAAAGCAGGTAACAGATAACGTTTTCTGAAGTAAAAACAACATGCTTAGGACTGTGGAATGCATCTTTTCTGACAGGCAAAGTGGCGGGCTCGGCAGTTACATACAGCAACAGCAGCTATGCATGAAATCCAAAGGAGTCACATGAACACTCCCCCCTTCTCCAATTTAGTAAGGACATCAGCAGATTAACAGAATACTCAATTAGTTTCACCTTAGTGCACTGTTATTAAAAGACATACGCTGAGGTTACAAACTTGTGGCTTTCCCATAAAATTTGCTCATCAGGTATCATAACTTACAGTGTCACCTTGAGTCCATGCTTTACTTTGGTCGCCAAACTGAGAATGGATTTTTTTCTCCTTGTATTCTTATCTTAACTCAACGAAATGGATATTTTGCAATTAGAACTTAAGATGGTTGCTTTGAATAAGACTGTATAGGATCTAGTTTCTTCTCTGGGGACTATCAGCTCTGCAGTGCTGCCTACCATAGCTGCTTCTGTTACATGAAGAAGAGGTCATTTTTACAGCTATCTGAAAACTGAGAAAGTACTGAGGAAACGCAGACATTTCCTCTACACAACACACACAACAAAACCAATCATACCTTTATCATGCATATCCAAGGCTTTCAGCAGATCCTCTCTGATGGGATGCTTTGCTTTAAAACACAGTCTGTGAACATTCGAAGGAGTATCATCGCCTGAAAGAGTGGTAAGGTCCATGCAGGTGACAGCTTTCAGCAACCAAGCAGCCTACACAGGGAGTGAAACAGGGAATACAATATTTCAGTTTATGCTTCCAAAACCAAACTGACTTAGAAGATGCAGGAATCAGAAGCCTGGCTCTCACGGTAAGAATAAGGATGGCAGATATTTGTTCACGTCAGTATCTAATGAGCAGTATCTAATGGCACAGAAAGGACTTGGAATCAAAAGTCTGCTCTCTCAGAATGAAAGGATCTAATTCCAATTTTTGGTGCAAAAGCTAACTCCCAAATGGGACTCTAAGAATCAGACAAACATTTTTACCAGGAGAAAAAGCATCTTGTTTCAAGTTTAATTTTATAACACAAAGGTAAAAAAATCACCTATGTGAGAAATCTCATTGTCCTAATATACTCTGTTCTACATACTATGTCTGTAACTTTCATGCACAAAAAAATTATACGCACAGGTTTGCAATTGCCAATAACCAGATAAGTGTATATGTCAGCAATTTGCACATTTGCATGTTTGCATGCTTCTCCTGCTGTGAGAATGAAACATGGAATCCGTGGGGGATAAGAACCCAGACTTCTTAAAACTTAGGCTCTAGACTCCACATGTTTCCACTTTCTTTTGAGTGAATCGGGAATAAAAAAATCTGTAATTATTTGGTGCAAAAAACAAAAGCAAGAGCTAAGTGACAGGGCTAAAACACTATTTAGATGAAAATGCTACAGAATTACTAAAGACTTACTAATTGGAGAATGGAAGAAGCACGTCAAAAAAATTTTTGAGATTTTGTGCTGAACAAAATTTGAGCTTAAGACGTTATTTTGAAATATTTGTTGAAGATCTTCCAGCAAATTCTCATTCACAGTTGATGGCTTCAATAAAAGCTGACATCTCTTAGTGGGCACATGCTCAACAAGGGGAGAGTTTGCAACAGCAAAGCCCACCTGAGTCCATAAAGTCCCTCCCTGACTGCTCTGTTCTGTGACACGATTTGTCACTATATGCAGCAAAAATTGGTGTTTCTTCATGGAGGCATTACTCCGCAAATCTTAAGATGCTGCCCAACCCACAAATCTTTCACACTTTGCTGATGGGAGTCTTCTTTCTGAACTTGCAGTAAATGTTATGCTGAAAGCTACTTTGGGGTGACTAAACAGAGTAACGAACCATTACTGGCCTCTGTTAGTCTGAGCTTGACTGCTTGTTTCTAACAGATTTCTAGTTTCACCCTATAACACTTCAGAAGGTTTTTTCACTTTAAATGGTTTTAAGTTTCTTTTACTTGGATTTTTTTATCCTTCACTCGGGGGAATTTTTGTCTTATCTCTTACGACATGAATCATAAAGTCATCAAGACAGATGTAGTCAGGGAGTTCCAAGAACTGGTATGAACTTGATTTTTTTAAAAGGGTTTTTCAAGCGACTATTTTGGGAAATGGGCTTCAAAATTTGAATCTGGTGCTACTTACATTCAAACATGTAAAGGTTCAAAATCATCTCTGTGAAATAAACAGCACATGACTATCACGACTGCAATGACAGCGTTCTGCCTCTCCAGAAGCAGGAGAGATGCTTCTGAAAATAATCTCTTGGCATTCTTCAAAGTAAAACCTCACTCGAGTACCTCAGTACCAGTGTTACTGCACAGGAGAGTGGAGAAGTGTTAGCAATTAAACATTTGTCCTATAGCCATGTTGAGGGAGTGACACTAAATCCCTTTCTTCCCAATGATTCTTTGCAATCAAAGTCTGTGTCTCTATGTTCCTTTGTTCTTTATACAGTAAATTCTGTGAAAGCAGAAGACTTAATTTTTATGTTACTGCACCTGCAGTATCTGAAGATAGCCAAGGTTATGGAATACCCTCTGGATTTTATCACTGACACTATTTGCCAACCCAGAGACATTGGACTACTAAACTTGGTATCAAGTGATTTTTTACGTACAAGAAACTCTCGGGAAGTGCTGAGCTACTGTCTAACTTTCCTCAATTTGTGTCCATTTTTTATTTAATCATAACGTTCAAATCACAGACTTTCATGTTAATGTAACAGGCAGGAAGTTGTTTTATATCACCGACCAGTAGGATCTTACTCAGCTTCATCAAATCATGCCCAAACGGTCATCTGCGGGGTCTGTGCTCATTGTGAACGCAGCTTCAGCCACCCCAGAATGGCTGCCCGACATAGTAAGCACTCAGGATACCAACTATTTTAAACAGTTTTTTGAAGAATTAAGTATAATTAAATTATTCTTGCTTTGTTCTGCTACATTGGATTGTTAAGATTTATCCTTGAGCGTCTCCTTCCGCCTGCTTCCACGTTGACAGTTCCTGTTGCAAGTAAACAATTTGTTTAGTGCGCAGAAGGGAGGAATCACACACATTTGCCTCCAGAACAGCTGTTTGGTGAACAAAGAATCAACTTGTCTGTCCTTTGGACACTAGTTACAACCCCATGGCTGAGAGCTCTGGGGTCTTCTCCACAGCTTTTCTCAGACCCTGCCCTTGGCTGATTGATGCCAAAGCACTTACGGCATCCGGCAGCCAGCTCCGCCTGCCGTCCCCCTCAGTGCTTCCCCTCCTGCCACTGAGGTGGCAGAACCAGCACGTGGCCGTGGCTTTGCAGAACGTATTAGCTTATTACCTCGCTGACCGGATGGCTTGGCATTACAATTCTCATGTACAAACTGGAGAAACCAAAACAGGCACCGGGCCAGTATCTGCCAGTTCTGCCAGGGGGGCAGTAACAGCAGAGGTTGAAAGTAACTGCTGAGACATCAAATGTGTTCAATGAAGACCATATAGCCTTGAAGAAAAGTTCATTTACGCCACTGGCTTTAGCACAGCTTACATGAACCTATTTTATACTAAGATGGACAGTAAATGATCATTTACCTCCTTATCTCAGGAACTGAGAAGTCAGCCCCCTTAAAACTAGCAGCCTTTTTTTTTTTCTTTGTTCTTTTTTTTTCCCCTTTCTCCCTCCCCGTGCCAAAGCCAGTCAGGATTTTTGAGTTTTAGGTAAGAACTAGTTAAGCAAAGAAATCACACATGTTGGGGATGTTTAAGTAAAGAAAAATCATCCAGGTAGGTCAAACTTGGCAGGGACCACGATCATATCTTACAGCCTTAAAATTAAAAAATAAGAAGGCAGCGTGCAGAAACGTCTGTCTGGGAAACAGAATAAATGTGGTGGGATAGTAATATACAATTTAATCCGCTCATGAATAAAGATGACTTAAATTCATTTGCGGTTTTGCCACTCATGAGTTATAAGGTTTTTAACTTGTTTGGATAAATGCATCGCCTTATTCCATCCCATCATCATCAAATACAAATTATTAAAATAAGACATGGACAAGCACATCTTTTAAGTTTACATGCATCTTGAAAAAAATTCAATATTGCAGCCTGGAGAGGGAGAGTGACTGCTTTAAAAATACAGGAACAGAATGCATAAAAAGAGCACTTACTTGCCAATTACCTTTCACGGTTCTCCATTTTTTAATTCGTTCTGCATGCCTCACAACCGCAGGTCGATTCACATGCACTTTTGAGATCCAGCCAAGTTCTGGGGTGGGAAAAAAAAGAAAAAAAAGAAGTCTCAGCTTTTTCTGTGTTCTTTTAATATACAGTGTGGGACGTCAGAAGAAAGTTGTAGCTTGGTTTGGGATCTCTGAACAGCATGTTGTGCTTTTATGTCCTTTTAAGGGACATATTTATTATGTATTCATCACCAATCCAAAATATCATAATAGCATTAACTTCTGTTAGGGTATAATCTGTGAACTGGATTTTTCATACAGCAGGTTTTGTTTGCCATTACAACTGAATTAACTTACTGCTGAGAGACACTATGAGTCCTGGACTATGAGGTTTATTATATACGAAGCATATGAAAAAAAAACCACAAAACAGCCAACTGCCATTACTTGTTGATTTATTTCTTGATTCCAGAATATAGTAACATTTATTCAGTCCTTTGCTTGTTTGCTGGCACCCAGGACACAACAGCATTTTTTGTGTGTGTGAACCTTTGTTTACAGGAACTGTACCCCACACAATCACCAAAACCTCTGGACAGACCCTTGCATAACAAAGCATTTGAGTTGTTACTGTCTAGACCTAATTTTACTGAATTTGCTACAAGGGCCTGACTAACCGCAAAGTTTCCAAAAGCACCGAATTCCTGGGCAACATGTCTGCCTGGAAGTTGCTGAGATGCATGCCAGCCTGCAAAGTGCTCACCTTGCCAAGCACCCTGGAGGATTCAGGGCAACACCTTCAACATGTGAATTCCTTCAAATGCCCACTGGAGACACAGCCTGGGTCAAAACTTCAATGAGTTTCAGTATCCATAAACAATAACCAGACCCAAAGAGAAGCAGATACTCAACATTTACTAACATAATGTAAATGTCTAAAAGCACAAGTACCAAAAATTGCCACTGCCTAACAAAGGGTAACTGACTGATAAAGGAGAACGAGGATTCAGGCCCTTGAATCTTGGAATTTCTGCTTAGTGTGACAATCCAAAAGCGTAATTTTGAATGTTAATAAATACAAACCTCTAAAAGTAGTACACAGCAAAAAGAAATCAGATCATCTTTAAAATCTCTCATATGCCAAAACATAGATAATTCTTTTAAATCCTAATCATATAAGCAATCCATGAAAATACTCTGAAGACAACATGAACAATCATTAAAAACCAATCATCAGCAAATCACCACCATCAATCATCAGACACCATTATCAGTTAAGGTCAGTGTACGGACACGGGCTCAGATACTAAGACATAATAATTCTGGGTGACTTAATTTATTAAGGGCATCTCATCTCTATGACTCTTCTTCACTACCGTACTAGACTTGCATTTCCCTCGAGCACACTGATTAAAAAAGGTTTAAAACTTTAAAAAAAGGCGATAGTCAAAATCCCTGATTTTGTACAGAAATCTTATCCTCAAATTTTTATCTTCCTACTTTTTTTTAGTAGCCAAAAAAAGTGCAGAACGAATATGCTAGCTAAGTATTTGTAAATGTAAGCTTGTTTTCCTAATTAGACTTACAAAAAGCTCTGGAAAAACCAATTTAGGGCAAAGATGACTCAGTGGAAATGCAAGACAAAGGCATGAAACACAGCACAGTAAGCCACCTTGCTACCACTTTTCTATTACCACATCCAAGTAATTAAATGAGCAGTACCCGCAAGGTCAAAATGTTGGCCAAAAGCAAAAGAAGTTAAACCAAAGAAGGAATTTCAAAGGAATCCTAAGGAATTTAATTTCTGTAAGACTTCAGCATCAGTCTCACTGTATGGAGACAAAGAAAAGGAAGAGCTTGCAAAGTTGCAAACCAGTTGAACAACAAACCCTCAATACTTCTCTCCACTTTCAAAGCTACAGGCTTATTCATTCTGGCTCAAGAGCAAGAAGCTCAACTGACATGTAGAAAGCAAGTGAGAAAAGCTATTGCTACATAACCCATGACTAAAACTTTCCTTCTTTTTGAATATCGATAAATGCAAACCTTATAAACACAGACAGCTGAAATATAAGCTAGCGAACCCTCTACAGCCTCCACAGTTGCTTTAAAGTTGAGCCTCCTAGGTGATCAGCAGAGAGCGTGCAACCCTTCCTATGGGGGCATTATAGGCAATAATAGACAAAGTCCACAGGGTGGGAAAAAACAAACAAATAAATAAATGAAGGAAACGCAAACTCTGTGCTGTGATTCTCCTACTATATGCCAAGTGCTCACGTGTAATCATTTAATCATAATCCAATTTAACAAGACAACTTTTGAACCCTACTGGGTGTACGGTGACCTTTCAGCCCCTTTCGAAAACGTGATAAAATGAAAGCAAGCAGTTTAGATGAGGGACTCAACTTCTTGCTCTATAATACGGATCCAGAAGCTTCAGTTACTCTTCCCTAAACTATTCTTTCTACATTATGAAAAACAACCAAGAAATCCAACTAAATAATTAATTTATAACTACTGCCTTCTGTAGAAGAGTTAGGAAGACTATGGAGACAGCATCCAGTTGTTTAAACATGGCAAATTTTCATCTTCTTGGTTCTTGGGGCATAAACCTGAATTTAAATGAAAGAACTAAAATTTCCCCCATTAGTAGGTTAACCCTTCATTACTTATTATTTGGCGTAGATTCAGTCAGATTCAGCTTGTGCTGGACTTTGGTAGAAACATACTGTTATTGTATCTGCCCCTACCTGACTTGAGAGCATAGCTTCTCAGAAGGTCTGAGTAATCTCTGCAGGAAAGGGAGCACTTCGCACTAGATTAGTTTAAAAGAAATAGTCATAAGTAATGCCCTTCGTGGGGCAGGCAGAGAATTGGGGAAGTAATGTTTAAGAAACTCACAAATCAATGGGAGAAAAGAGGGGGAAGAATAGTGGAAGTGAAAAGAAAACCTACCACTTCTGCTAACTCATCTTTGCTCAGTCACCCATGAAAGTCATCATATATCAGCTGATCAGCAATAGCTGAAATAGTTCTTTGCAAATATGAAGAAATTCATTGGCTTAAGCCCTTTTCAGTGAGGAACACACTTTACCTTCTGTTTTTAATAACTCCAGACTAGTCAGGAAGGTAGCTGACACGTGGCAACTCAATAAGGTGCAATATCTAATTTTTGTGCCCGAGATGTAAGTTTCCTTGAAAGACCATAGAATTTGTATCTCCAAGTATATTTTTGAAGGCGGGATATTAAACCACTGTCCAAAGCAAAGGCAGAAAACTTAAAAAGAAATAATTAAAAGAATTAAAAAGATCAGAACTCCATCCTGCCTGTACAACTTAATGCGAGACATTATGCATCTTACTAAAGGAAATAAACTGGTGTAATGAAAAAAACACACAGCGAGGAAGGACAAAGGTTCTGGTAATATGCAGCAGCAGATGGAGACTTCTATCTAACACAGACCTTTTATTCAAGCCCACTTCTCCATTAATTAAAACAGTGGGCAAGTGAAAACAAATATGTCTCAGCGTAATTGCCTCTAAATAGACTTTCAAAGTTTGCCATGTGAGGTCTTACCAAATCTTTAAATGTAAGTGTCTGTATTCAGAAAAACCACTCAATTCCAGCTTCTTTTTTTTTTTTTTTGCATTAAAAATCAGAATAAAAGCATTATTTGAAATAGAACTGACTGCCTTTGGATTCTCCCCCTCCCCAACTCCCCCAAGCTTTATGATTTAGTATCTGGCTAAGGAAAACTATATTTAATTAGGCTCATTAACCTTGCAGTGTGAACATGTCTTTTTTTTTTTTTTTAAATAAGTCATCTGCTAGTCATCTGCACAGTCATGTGGCTTCAGGGATAAAAGTAATTAAAGCAGTTACACTATAGCTAATTAGCCAATATTCTGTAATCATTCTTCAAGTTTACTTTTTCCTCTGAAGACATTTGAAAAAAATCATATTCAAAATCTTAACAGGAAATTCATCTTCTCTCTTTGAAGAACATGAATCCAAAAATACCAAGCATTTCCTCAGAAAACAATAAATAAAACCACTTCATTAGTATAATTACATAAATATCTAAGATACCTAACACATGCCTCATAAAACAGACTAAGCTTTTCAGAAGCTTTAAAAAAAAATGTGTAGATGGCATCCCTTCAGATGGTGAAACAGAAAGCTCAAGAATGCCTGAGGCTGTAGTTTCACAAGCATTTTAAGGCAGGCACTGTCCCCAAAAGAAGCTGCCCCCCCAATTGATTATTTCCTCCTCTGTGCCAGAAACGGCATGTGTGCTCCTGCTCTTACCGTGAACACATGATAAAGTGGGTAAGGGAAGTGATGAAAGCTGTTATTTCTGGAGAAGCGAGTGAAACCGTATCCTGAACCTTTAGTGGAGAAATGAGGTATTCAGCTGGACACAGGCTGACCCCAGCTGGCCATGCAGAGCTGAGCAAAGCCACTGGAGAGAGAGAAAAGGCTTCAGAATCAGGTCTTGTTACAGTTATCATAGCATGTAAGCTCTTTAGAGGTCTGGGGATTGTTCAGTTTCTTAGAGACAGAAGCTGTGGTTATTTTCCCACAGTGCCACTTGCTACGGATCCGTTTTGTTTGCAGATGGGTCCTCCTTACATGAGAGAAATTCAGTCTCCAAGTCATCAGCATTCAGACACTCAAAGCAGGACACCAAGGCATGAGCCCTGAACTAGAAATCAGCTCTATTATCTTACGACATTAGTGAAATCACACAAAGTTGACCATGGATCGCATGAAATGGATCACGGTATTCTCCAAAGCACTTTGAAAACCACTGATGAGCCTTTCCTGAGAAAGTGAGCTAAAGAACAACTTGGTTTCCTGCAGGTCCAGGTCCTCTGCTGTTCCCTCGCTTCTTCCCTGGCTCCAGAGACCTCTCCTCACAGCAGTAACCCAGCTGTCCTGTTGCGGTCCTTATGACCACGGAGTAAAGCAGGACGTCGCTACTTGCATAAAGCCAAAAAAAAAAGATGTCACGAAAAGTCATGTAATCGCTGAGCGGAGCCTGCCTTACCCTCAACAGAGGGACTAATTTGGTCACTCTACCCGGTAACTTACTTATTTCTGAGACATCTGTCTGTCCTTCAAATTTGATTAAAATTATCCAGCATATTCAAAAGGTGTTACTGAAGAAACAGAGCCACAGTACAGTCTAAAACCAGCTATTAATATATTAGAACAGAATTATGCTGTCTTGAAAAGGGATGCAACGCTTCATTATTTAAATGCCACTTACCAACAGGCTAGCTCTCACATGTAAATGGCTCAGAAATACCAACTATAATTAAAAATATCAATTGAAACATAATGAACGTATTTCTGGCCCTTCAACTAGAGAGGCTGAGCAACACAGATAGAATTGTATTTTTTTTAGAATCCAAGAACATACTTTGCAAAACAACTGTAACTAATTATCCGTTACTCAGAATACATATGTGTGTGTGTATATATATATACACACACATGCAGAGGTAAAAAAACCATATAATTGTAGAATAATTCGGGTTGGAAGGTCTCTGTAGGTTATTTGTCCCAACTCCTGTATAAAGCAGGGTCACCTCTGAGGTCAGACCAGGCTGTTGAGGGCTTTATTCAGTTGGGTTTGGAGAGTCCCCAAGGATGGAGTCTGCCCAGCCTCCCTGGGCAACCTGCCCCACCACTGACTGTCCTGCATGAAGACATTTTTCCTATATCCAGTCTGAATTTCTCTGTCTCGAGACAAGCCTGTTGTCTGGCTTCATCCCATCCTGCAACGCTATGAAGAACCTGGCTCTGCTTTCTTGATATGCTTCTCGTAGGGATGAGCAGGCTGCTGTTAGGACCCTTGAAGCCGTCTCCTCCTCCTCTGGCTGAACCAGCCCAGCTCCCTCAGCCTCTCCTCACAGGGCAGGTGCTCCAGCCCCTGGCCATCTTGGTGGCCCTCTGCCGAACTTGTGACAGTTTATCAATCTCTTCCTTCTATCGGGGAGCAACAAAACTAGACACAGTCTTCCAGATACGGTCCAACAAGTGCTGAGCAGATCCCTCCCTTCCCGTGATCTACGGGCCGCGTCCCCGTTGGTACGGCCTGGGAAGCCACTGGCCGTCTCTGCTGCTGGGGCAGGGCTGGCTGGTGCCCAGCTGCCGCCCCCCAGGCCCCGGGGCCTTTCGGCAGAGCTGCCCCCCAGGCAGGCAGGCCCCGGCCCGTGTGGCTGCCGGGGATCGTCCTCCCCGGGGGCAGGGCTCTGCCCTCGGCCCTGCTGGGTGTCACTGGGCTCCTATTGAGCCATTTCCCCAGACTGCTTGTAACCCTCTGATCTGGCTAATTTAGCGTCAGCTGCAAACCTTATGAGCAAGCCTGTCACGTCGCCTTCTCTAGAGCATTGGAAAAAGAAAATATTAAACAGGAGAGGTCGCAAGCTAGACCCCTGCATTACTCTACTTAGGACCAGCCTCAAAGTAGATTTATCATCAACTGTGTTATCTGCTGGGTTTTAAACATCCTACTTGCCATTTTCCGGGTCTACCCAAGCTTACTGAATGTCTGCCTTTCTCCACGACTTCTGAAGTTGTTGCATCAAAATTCCATCTGCAGGGAGCAGAAAACCCACGTGGCAGAGGTCTGCATCCCCACAGTTAAACCGAAGGAGTATGCCACTAGCTTACACTACAAAACAGATGCTCATTGATGTGTTTTACTATTTCGTTGTGAAGTAGCATCTGATGCTTTTCTGAAAAGCGACAAAACAGGAAGCACCTGGTCCGTTATATTCCAGTCATCAGGAGCCAAGCAGGAGAGGCAGACTCCCTTCAGCCCCTGCAGGCATTGTGGTCAACCCGAGTACCCACGAATGACTCCGCAAACAGTCCCTGTGAAATAACAAATTCGTAAAATTCCTTATCCACCTGGTTTACATGACTCTCTGATGGCAAATATATCAGTGTATTAGACTAGTGACCCTCTGACTAGTTCATGTAAATCAGTGTCTTTTCATCTGTGTTACATGTACCTGTTCTTTATTTCAAGTAAATACCTTGTTCTTCTACTAAGGAACAGAGAAAGACAAACAGACAGACAAACAGAAAGGATGAATTAAGGGCTTTTACAAAAATATATTTATTTTACAGAAAAAAAAAATCACGTGGGAAAGCATTATATGTCATGATTTGAGAAGAGTTTGGCTTGTCATTGATAAACAAATAGATGCTCTGTAATGGCAGCATCAGAAATGTACTGCTTAAATAATGACATTAGGTAGCAAGCACAGAAATAACAGAGAAAAGGATTTGAATAATATATTTTTGAGTAAAAGATATTTTACCATTAGGTGTCTCTTAGAAAACTGTAATCCACCAAATGCTCTATGAGATACAGTGCAAATAATCTGAATTACTGTTAAAGCTGCTGGCACAAGCTGGCAAAATGTTCAAAAGCCAAAGTGCCTAAGCGACAGAAGTAGCGTGTAGAGCGACCAAGAAAGATAAAGGCAAGGGTTTAACATGTCCTTCTTGAGTACTGCTACCAGCTAACACACAGCACTTTAAGTAAGACACAGCAATTTAAATATAGCACTTAATGTATTTCAGATGTGTATTTTGTGTGAGAGTGAGTGGCATGGAGATTCAGGTCTCCCTCTAAAGCTGCCAGCACAAGGCAGCTGTCAGAAACAGCCACAGCAGGTATGCTGCCGCTTAATACAAACGCGGTGGTGGCCGCACCATTCCTCTATTACACCTGCCCTGCACATCTCACCCAGCTCTTTTTAACCTCAACTGATTTAAACAAAGATCACTGGGAAGGGATGGCAACGAGTACCTGCGGATAAGCTGAGGGCAGTGGCCTTTCCAAGTAAATCAGTTGCAGCTGGAAGAGGCCACATGGTGCAGCCCTGAAGACATCCATCCCTCTGTGCTCTCCATTAATAATCTTGAAGATGAGCTGACTTTGTCTCTCGGGCAGGGGACGGCTACTTACGGGAGGAGAAAGAGTTATAGAAAATATTTGGATCATACTGAGAGATTGGTTTAGTGTCTTCAAAAAACCAACAATTATGTTGTGCTAGTCTGCTGCACGTTGAATACTTTTCCCGTGACTACAGTTGTACAGCAAGATCCAGTCAAACGTTCGTGAAGTCGCTTGTCTCTTCCAATAATTTCCCACTTGGCAGCATGGCCTTCCTTACATGTATGCCTGTCTGTCAGAGGATGACTGTTTGATGGGTGGACAGGGCCAGAATCTTTTCAATGGTGCCCACTGACAGGACAAGGGGCAAAAGGCACAAACTCGAACACAGGAAATTCCATCTCAACATGAGGAAAAACTTCTTTGAGGGTAACAGAGAACTGGAACAGGCTCCACAACAGAGACATGGTGGAGTCTCCATTTCTGGAGACATTGAAAACCCGCCTGGATGAATTTGTGTCCAACCTGCTCTAGGTGACCCTGCTCTGGCAGGGGGGTTGGACCAGATGATCTCCAGAGGTCCCTTCCAACCCCTACCATTCTGTGATTCTCTGAACTGAACAACTAACTTCACATTCAAGTTTCTGGACTCCCCACGCACATCAACAGTGAACTGTAAGATGAAATTTACAGTAAGAAAAAGCATAACACGTGCCTAATTTAAAGTAACTTGAATGCATTTGCAAACTCCTGTGCTACCTTTTTTCCTAACAGGCACTGAAGACTTGCCACTATATTATTAACATGTTTGTTTCAGCAAAAAGATGCTGTTCAGATGGCTACAGCTGAAACTCACCTGTCCCTGCAAGCAGCCCACGGATAAGCACATCACAGAGCAACTCAACAGCTCCCTTTTAGGAGTTTGGAGAATGAAAACAGAGTCAACTTTCAGTTGTCCACAGGCTAATCATTTAAGCTGCACGTTAGCTCTGTAAAAAGGCCCGGGCTCGTGCCAGAGACAGGAGCGTAGCCACGTGACGCCGTGGCCTCCTGAACTCTGCTCCTGCTAACTTTGAGGTCTCCCTGTTCCACACCAGCTGTTCTTTGCTACCCGTCTTCCACGACACCACCCCTGGACCTCCTCCACTTAATTCTCCACCAACTCGTATTGACCAAATTGTCATACCTTAGAGGCAGACTGTAGGAAGGCTCATCACCTTAATTCATTCCACCACTGCAGCTGGGGTTCGCTGGGTGGAGAAGTCAGAAAGCTGTAGCCCTTTCCCCTTCCCCACCCCCAGCAACAGGCAGAAGAGGAGCTCCGGCTGGGAAATGGCAGAGAAACCCTTTCTTGGCTGCTCTCTGCCTTACCTTAGGCACAGCAACCTTTCAGGCCCAGAGACTACCTGCAAACACCTGGAAAACCCTTATCGGTCTTCAGAGAGCAAGGAAGAAGGAGAACAATAAAGCAAGGTAAAGTCCCAAGTTTACAAATCAGAACCCAACTAATAAAAAGCATCTGGAACCTTTTGGGGAAAAGGGGGGGAGGTTTATTCAGTGGGAACCATAAAGGTGCGCGAGAGGGGACCAGGACCAGCTTTATGCCAGGACGAGGGATGCCGAGTCCCCCAGCGCCGGCCATCGCCCTGCTTGGAGCCTCCCAAGCGGAGGCCCTAGGCGACGGGCAAACCTCAACTCCTGCTTCACCTGGAGTACCGAGGGCAAAATAAGCCTCCCGCAGGCCTCCAGGTTGAAGAGAGAGCCCGAACGGTATGTCACGAGCGTACGTGAAAGGATCCAAAGGAATCGTAACTCGATTCCTGCTTGGGCTGTTCAGAAAGGCGAGGCTTCGCAGCAGCCCGGCTCGTAAGCGCGGAGCTGGGTCAGCCGGGGGTGGGGGGGCTGGAGGCCCGGCCCCTCAGCCGGGAGCCGACCGGCCCCTGCGCCGCCCGGGCGCCCACCGGCACTCCTCCGCCCGTTGCCGGGCCGGGCGGCCCTGCCCGACCAGCGCTCCCCGCTTTGCCGCCTCGGGAACCCCTACACGGCTCCGCAGCGCCGGAGGGAGCCGGGGCCCGGCCCGCCTCCACGGCCCCGCGCGGTGGGGGCGCCCGCCGGCCCTCCCCGCAGGCCGCCGCCCCTTACCCAGCTCGGTGCCCGCGTTCCGGCCCGCCATGGCCCGCGCTGCCGGCGGCTCTGCCCGGGCGGGGCGGGCAGACTTCGGCCTCGCCGGTCACGCCCCGCGCGGGCAGGAAGCGGCGGCGGCGGCGGGGGGGCTCCGGTCCCCGGGGCACGGTGGGCCCCCGCCGCCATCGCGTTGGTACCGAGCCCGGCACACCGCAGCTGTCGGTAACGAGACAGCCGAGTACCCTCAGCCTCCGGAGTGAGAGCCTGAGAGACCACTGCCACTTTGTGACAGGGATCGCTGGGATATAGAATCACGGAACGGTTTGTGTTGGAAGGGACCTCAAAGAAAGATCATCTAGTCCAATCCCCCTGCCATGGGCAGGGACACCTCCCACCAGACCAGGCTGCTCAAAGCCCCATCCAGCCTGGCCTTGAACACTTCCAGGGATGGGGCATCCACAACTTCCCTGGGCAACCTGTTCGTGTCTGACCACCCTCAGAGTGAAAAATTTCTTCCTGATACCTAATCTAAATCTACCCTCACCCGGTTTGAAGCCGTTACCCCTTCCTTGTCCTATCACTACATGCCCTTGTAAAAAATCCCTCTCCACCTTTCCTGTAGGCCCCTTTCAGATGCTGGAAGGCTGCTATAAAGTCTTCCTGGAGCCTTCTCTTCCCCAACTCTCTCAGCCTGTCTTCATAGGAGAGGTGCTCCAGCCCTCTCATCATCTTTGGGGCCCTCCTCTGCTCCAACAGGTCCATGTCCTTCTTGAGGACTCCAAAGCTGGATGCAGTAGTCCAGGTGTGGTCTCACCAGAGCAGAGTAGACATCCTGATGATAGAGGCCAGGCACCTCAGTTTCTTAGTTGAAAGGAAGCCTCACGTAGAAGGTAGTATAACACATACACGAGTTCTAAACCAACCTTGTAAAGCTTTCTCTTAACACCTGCCAAAGCCTCTGACAACTTCATGGCCTTGCTTTTTGCCAGCATCGTAATGGCACAAACTCACGTACTGTTAATATTCTCATTTAGATGAAACATCTTGCAACTCAAGCACTATTTTGCTCAGTGCTAGCAAAGAAACCAGAGACTCGCAGCAGCGTCACGTAAAGCAATGAAAGGGTCATAGCTCTGAAATCCAAGGATGCTATTCCAGACTTCTCTGTGAAACGCTACACAGCCTACTTGAAACATGTCACAAAAACCCCAGGCTGCACAAAGTTTCACCATGGAGCGTCCAAGTTGCGTTCAAACATTCTTCAGCTTGTAAGATGAACAGCTTCTAGGCTGAAGTACTAGATTTGGAGCCTTCATAAGCCATAATGGATTTAATGGTAAAGCTGAAGCAAGCTGTAAAGCAGAGGGTTGCAAGTTGCTTGTTTTTAGAGTAAAATTCAAATAGATAACTGCAAAACCAATTTTGGGATAAAGTAAGCATATCCTTAATACTATTGCACTAAGAAACCACGGTTCATGGTATCATTCTGTTCCTTCCTACACCCCACTCCCCAACAGCTGAAGCTGGAAGGGACCTCTGCCAATGACCCCGTCCAAGCACCTGCTCAAGCCGGCTCAGCTACAGCAGGTTGCCTAGAACCATGTCCAGTTGGGTTTTGAGCACCTTCAATAATAGATAATTCACCTTTCCAGGCAACCTATTCCAGTGTTTGACTGCCCTTCACGAGGGAAAAGTATTTTCTTATGTTCAGACAGAATTGTCCACGATTTAACTTAAATCCCTGTTTTCACATGTTTTCCTAAGATGATAGCATTACTGTACTCTCAGGGAAAAATCCAAAAGAACAATAAGGATAAGTGTGAATATAAAAAAAATAAATATATGCATGAGTAAATATACCTCTAACTTTTCTCCTTTCCATATGGAGTGCATTACATAAACTTTTCAGCATAACATTAAAGGAAGTGACAAGTAGAAGAACGGCAATATTTTCTTTAATGAAGAAAATAGTATTTGTAACCTTGAAAGAGTAACTTTTTTATCCAGTCTGGAGGACTAAACCGAAGCTTTATACAGATTCATAGCCAACCTCCGAGATTTTCATGTACAACCAAATATTTCAGGCAGCATGTTTAATTTAGGAGTTTTCACTGCTTTTGATTTTAGAGACTCACATTTACATTCAAACTTTAAAGAATAAAAAGACACAAAGCTTATACAGATCAAGGAACTTGCCACCCTCTGTACCAACACTAAAACATTCTTTTTGCTTTCCCTCTGTCTAGTACAAACCCAAGACGCTGGAAAGGATTACGTAGTTAACTTGGTTGCTTTTCCATTCCATGAACCCAATGCTCAACAGTAAGATACGAGTTTTGAGAGGCATTTTATTTAGACAACTGAAAACAGTTAAACGTTCAGAAGCAGCGTACAATGAAACAAAACCCGAACAAAATACTTTTAGTACATAAT
Organism: Chroicocephalus ridibundus; assembly: GCF_963924245.1. Lineage (NCBI taxonomy): Eukaryota > Metazoa > Chordata > Aves > Charadriiformes > Laridae > Chroicocephalus > Chroicocephalus ridibundus. The sequence continues at coordinate 150,839,541 of NC_086284.1, forward strand.
CCCTTCTGTTCAACTAAAGCCAAATTGTCCAACTTCCAAGAAAAAAAAATAAAAGGGGTAAAAGCCATTGTACCTCTTCTCCATAATAACGAAAACACACTACAACGAGTCTAACTGAAATTGGAGAGACTGGATCTTGGCTTGCACACTTCTTTGAAAAGACAGTAGGCAGTTATGCTAGAAAGACAGCAAAACTCTACTACTTGTCTTTTCTTTTTTTTTTTTTTGTTTTTGGATACTCAGTTCTCTTACAGACAACACCTAGCCAGTTCCACCGCATTCTCATCAATTACTGCCCATCTTTGCCTTATGTAGAGAGCACACTCTGGAAGGCTGCTGTTTATCACTGTTCACTTGATTTAGTCTCATATGTCCATATGTCGCATAACAGTTGCAATAATCAGGCTTTGACTTCAGGAGTTGAGCTGTAGACTGAATCTGAGTTTTCAGAGGGAAGATCTTCTGCAATTAAATAAAAAGGGTATTATTTAACTTCACCTTAGATATAAGAACCAAAGAAACATTGCAGGGAGTGCTTAAAGACCAATTCAATTTTTTTTCCCATTTAATCTGATCCAGTTATTCTCCCCTATCTGTTCAGTCTGCACAGCTCTAGTCACTAGTCTGACACTTACCACATAGTCATTTTCAGGAAAATGCACTCAAAGATCTTTTGAGAAGAGTGAAAAATGTTATAAGGTACCTGGGGGGAAAACTACTACTTCCATACTAAAGAATGCTACCATCTTGACTGATCTTTTAACACTTAGCTGAGTTGAAGCTGGCAGGTGAATGCATTACCTATTTCCTCCTCTGCAGTTCCTGGAAGGGTGGTCCTTGCTTTTGCTGCTTCTGCATTCTCCTCTTCTGAAGAAAGAAGGGAGAAAAAACAGTCAATACCTTCAGTTCCCCCCACTCACCTTAATAAAAAACAAAAAAAAAATCTCCACTTAATTTAACGTTGAGGAGAAACAGCTGGGTAAGCAATCCATTAATGAATACTCACTTGCAGTTTTCTAGACATAGCTCTCCTCCCAAGTCTATAGAACCGAAGTACAATATAAAATAAAACTATCATCCACACTTCGTTCTAGAGAGTCTTATCTCCTTAAGATTTATAAAAGTGGTATTTCATATATCTTGCTCTTTAACATAAAAATACATCAGACTATTTGTTAAATATCCACAAAGTGTCTATATATTCAATAAGCTTACAGGCTTGAAGTTAATTGCTTAGATGACAGCTACAAAAGTAAATCCTTAAATCTAACAGACTTGAGTGGATATAGAGACCGTCAGAAGGCAGTACAGTTATTGCATGAAATTCAGATTATTTTTACCACTTACAATAGATATTACTTTAAAAGTGCCCGAGAAGCAGTCAAGTTGCACCAGGAAGAAGCGGACACTTACCAGGAACTACACACTTCCAAAGACCATAGGTTTTCCCTACTGTTGTCTGCCACAGCCTTAGTGTACCATCCTCAGAGCCACTTGCATATAACTCTCCATCAGGGCTAAATCTCACACAGTGAATTGGACCAAAGTGTCCTTTGTAAGATTCTATAAAAGAACATACCAAGAGCATTAATTTCAAATTTCAGTGAGTAACTGAAATTAATTAGTGAAAACTGATCAGAAGACAATAAAAAATACTGAGGGTGCGCTTTCTCAGCATTTAACTTCTGACGCAAAACAAAGCTTCTATTAATTGGTAAATCAGCAATCTCAAATTTACATAACATATTAATGTTTTATTAACTGCAAGAAAACAGGTGCTTATTTACTCAAGGCAAAACTACAAAGCAAGCCAGTAGCATGGAATACACATGCTCTTGTTCCTTCAACCCCTCACTCCACACACATACAATTTTAAACATGGACAGCATCAAGAGACCAACTTTAAAATACACTTTTTTTTAAATATATTTGGCCAATACTAAGACCACTACAAACATATCACATTTTTCATAAAAGCAAGTAGCTGCAACTCATTAGACATATGTAATAAATGCTATAGCATGACACGCAAGTTAACATATAGCTTGCTATTGCAGCAATTACGGAATGCCAACATTTTTTTTTTTTAATGGGTGCAAAGTGCTGTTTAATGCAGGCTTTAATTGTTCTAGAAGAATAATGTTAGGTATACTGAGACAGGAAAAAAAATGCTTAACTGATAATATACCTCTCCATCCTCTTGCACAGCATGGTATGCTAAGACCTTACGTGAGTATACAGTTTCATTTATTAGTCATTATTTCATTAATCTAACACCCATTTCAGAACTCACTTTTGATTACAGAAGACAAACATACCTAATTCTTCTCCTGTATTATAGTCATATTTATAGAGTTTAAAATCTTCACCACCTGCAACCAAACATTCTTTCGCAGGGTGAAGTGATGCAGAATTGATTGTAGCAGGTGCTTCAAATGATTTAATCTGCTCTAGACTGAGGGGAAAAAGTTTGTTAACAAAGTTCATTGAAAAAAAAAAAGTCATCCTGAGAGCAAAGAAACTGTGACTCTACTAATCACAAGTGCTTTTAAGAAAAACAGAAGACACCCACACACAGCTTCTGAAACAAGTTTTTATACTTGCAAATCACGCTCATCAAGTTAGAAACAAGTTCAGAATAAGCAAAACAAAAGGTCGCATATTCAGAACTACTTTCTGGAACACTACTTTTATGTGTGTAACCCACTTTCTTAAAACATCGTAGAGATGTACAAATGATTAGGTCTCTGAAAAGCACTGAAGTGAACCCTGGATGAAACTTATTTAACCACAATTACAATTAGCGTGAAATATGAAAATGGCACCAAACCTTTAGCATCTTATACACAGTTACGGTTCACTATTTTAGAAGAGGGTAGTTGTATCACACTCTGCCTCTGACAAGATGGCAAGCAAAGATGTCCACTAATGCCAGTTCTGACAACTTCATGATTTTGGCCTCGTACAGTCAATTTTTACCCATAAACAAGCCCATTACTCAACCTGCAAAAATTCTGTGTTTTGGACTCACGTTTCTGCACTATGAAAAGCAATAGTCTTCCCATAGGTTATCACAAGTATCTGTCCTTCTGGAACATACTCCATGCTGCTCACTGACATTGCAACATTTAGTGCCTTCACTTCGGTCATTGTACTCCGGTCCCAGAGGCTTAGGAGGAAACAAAAAGGAAAAAAAGACTCTCAGATTACTTCAGCAAATCAAACAATTTTCACCTTCCATCCATGGCAAAATCTGAATCAAAAAAGCCACCTAACAAAGAATGTGGTTTGATTCCACAGGTACTTCAGGCATTCGGTGGCTTCCTTATCTTAAAACTTTGCCTAGGTGAGAATGAAGTCATGCTTACTTTAAAATACTGCTACTTTTGAAGCTTAATGCAACAACGTTAAACAGTACACATGCTATTTAACTACTCCAGGATTCTCTTAGAGATTAAAAACCTTGTTACAAGTCTCCTGGGCAATACAGCTTTCTAGAAGTAAGGCTTAAAGATTCCATTCTGCCTTTTTACCTCACAAGGCAAAGAGGTACTAATGCCAATTTATACAAAGAACAGAGATTCATTTAAGATAATATAGTCTCCTACCCAGAGGCGCAAGAGCTATCTAAATGGAAATGAAATGAAATTGTTTTGCTATGACATGGTAAGAAACTTTGTTCATTAGCTGACAGATGCATTTCTATTTCTACAATTCAGAGAAAAATAAAGACAACCAGGCTCTTGCCTATCTTGAACACTTGGAAACTGAAAAGAACTGGAGCTGAAAGGAAACTGCACCAGCGACTTCACCCTCCCATCCTTCTTTCCACAAAGCAGAAAAGACCATTCTATGTCTCTCTCCTTTGCGCCATAAATATAAGAATGGTGAGACAGCTAGGCGTGAGATGACACTGGTCATATCAGCCAGAAAGCTGAGGAAGCAGTAAGGCACATCTTTTCTGGACAACTTAGTCTGAGGGAGGGTCTTTATGAATTCATCACCCCAGCAGGTTTCAGTACATCTCATACCAATTTGGCATAAAGTAAGCAAAACACTTAACTGTAACTGGATGAGCCATCTTATAAAAACACTAAAGCCTACTCAATTTATCAGCATGGCAGAGAAAGAGGTCTCTGTCTATCAATAGTGCACTGTTTCCAGACACTCTTCCCAGAGAAGACAGCGGCCTATGCCTTCTGCATCTTTTAAGGCTGAAAGGCAGAAGACAAAGCAGCAATACCTCAGCACAATCAGTACTGACATCTATAAATTCATCTTCCCTAGGATTATGAAAAGCATAAATTTATTCTACTATGCATTTCTCAAAGACCACCTCTTCCTAGCAGAGACGACACATTTATGGGGTAAATTAGAATTATAACAAAAGTTACATCTCTAACAGCAGAAAAGAACTGTACTGGGCATGCAGCTATAATAATCTATCATCAAATAACCTGTGTTACTTATATCCTTTACCAACAAAACATAACTATCTTCTCACATAGACTACGACAATACATAAAAGTAAACTTCTTGGAAAACTGAAAGTTACTTTTTCTTACCGGACAGTTTTATCATCAGCTGAAAGAATCTGTTTGTCATCACTGCTCCATAAAGCCTTTTTAATGCCAGAAGTATGTCCACTGACAACATCAGGTTCTTAAAATAAAGCCAAATATTTTAATACATCTAAGAAAAATGAAAATATCATGCAGCAGTCTAGGAGCTTTCTTAAGCTATATGTATTTCCATTTACTAGAAACCATAAAATTACTTCAAGCACTTATGACTTATTTGTAGATCTTATTCCAGGAACAGGATAAATGTAAACTGAATATCTGATTGCCTAAATAAAAAAAAGCTTCCGTAGATCTTATTTCAGAAACAGGATAAATGTAAACTGGGTATCTGATTGCGTAAATAAAAAAAGCTTCACTAATTTAACATCAAGGTTCTCTAGCTTCATACCAATCATCAGTAGCTCAGTATCAACATGAATTTAAACATACTTAAGTATGTGGAGTCTTTTTTCTTTCAGATGACTAAATTTTAATTATTAGATCTAATTCTAGTGAGTCTACATTTAACTGAAACGTGCTACCTTTGAAGTCCATTATAGATAAACTTTAATTCACTTGTAAAAGTGTAAACTTAAAACATACAGATCATCTTACTATAACAAAAGGCTATAGACACTACATTTGTAAAACAATCCACAACTTAATCTTTTGTGATTCATAGCAGAAATCAGCTCTTAATTTCATAACTTTTGTTTAATTCCAAAAAGCAAGAATCAGTTCTAAAACCAGACTCACCTGCTTCTGGCTTGCTCAAGTCATAGATACGCAACAGTTTATCTTGTCCACCTGTTAACAGATAATTGCTATCCTGAAACAGAAGTTATAAAGGGTCAACTCTTTTGAATCAAAATACCAGCCTTCACCTGTGAGTCTTAAAATAACAGTTCTTTCTCTCAGACAGCCTCTAACTCACTTATTACATTTAAGTTATGATCTTAAAAACTAGAAGCAGTATACTAGATTATTTGCCTGTTAAGATACACACACAAAACGCAGAAGAGTAACTAAGCGCAAAACATACTCAAGAGCTTCCCTGGTGAAAAAGGTATAAAGGTTTTTCATACCTGTGTAAAATCCACACTTTTGACAATGTGTTTGTGAGCCAATGTGATTAGTTCATCGCCTGACACAGCATCCCACACTTTGCTAAACAGCAAGAAAAAACATTTCTGTTTTAGTAGCAGCAGGACAAATCAACCTGAACAGTCAGATTAGTTTGTAAGCAATCTTTCCAGACACCATTATAATATTTCATCATAAATGATACATTCTTAAAAGTTATGACCCAGTTAGTCAATGAGAATACTTTCTATGCTTTTAATTAAGCTTTTTTTGGTACTAACCCACCATTTTCCTTTATCCTCTTCTTCAGAATAATGTAGACTAATCAGCATTTTAGTTTTAAGACAAGTTCTTCTCTGGAACTAAATAAAGATTGCTCTCTACTAACAAGATTCAACTTGCCAAATATTAATATACGCTGCAAACAGCACAAACAAACAACAAAAAACATCAAAGAAATAATTCACTAGAATTTTCACAAGTTTTCATGTAATAAGAACAGAATAACTGGTAGAACCAAAATAAAAAAAAAAATATCACTCTTTCAACTCTGGTATAACTACAGTGCCAGAGATCAGGGCTGGTTATAAATGTTATTCTAGCAAACCGGTATGGTAATTAAGTATATTTATCAAGAAGCAAGCATAGTTGTTCACTGGGAGGGAATTAACTGTAGCTGCTTTCAAGAACCCAAAAGTCTTAGTTTTAACTTGGTTAACCATAAATAAGCTAACAATTACTAAAGAAAAACAAATGAATCAGTAATTAACTACAGCTACATGTCACCTAAGAGCACTATAAACTTCAAAGACAGTTAATCACTTACGCTGTAAAATCTGCTGCTGCTGTAGCTGCTTTAGTGGCATCTGTATTCAAAGTAGCACCCCAAACAGCACCTTTATGACCTAGAAACGTGCCAATCCAGTCTCCTGTGTCGCCCTGACGCAGCATAGGCTTACCATCTTCACAAAAACAAAACCAATATTCAGGTAACATGATAAAAAAAGGAAGCTGTTTTACAAAAAGATCGCCTTGCACCAGCATGTGGAAATGCCACATAATGTATGAAGCTATTCTTTGTAAGAGTTTTGCTGAAGAGCTTACATATGCAGCTGTACTTGGCACATGCATCTAAAACTGTACAGACATTAAAATACCGCTCCAAATGAAATAAAAGTTTTCTTTCCATTTGTGTTAAGGTAGAAGGGAGATAAAAAGGAGCACTTCACCTAGGTTTTATTTTTACTCAGGTTTTTTTTCAGGCAGAACAGGGGTTTGTGTTTTTGGTTTTGTTTTTTCCTTTACTTTGGAACAATATTTTCAGGCCAACAGCACTCAGAAATAATAATTCTTGTGCTTGTAATGAGATGTGTTTCAAACACATACAAAGATGCTGTAAAGACTAAACAGAAAGCTTTTCCTGTGATTATTTTTTCTGGGAGGCTATCAAAAAGTTGTTCACACAAGAAGATGTAGAGTTGAACAGGAAGCACTCCAAGGCAGAAAGCAATGTCCTTTTCAACGTATGAATACATACATAAGACTAACATATACACGTATACGTACTTCAAACTGGAAGAGGATAGATGGAGATTAGATATTAGGAAGAAATTCTTTACTGTGAGGCTGGTGAGACACTGGAACAGGCTGTCCAGAGAACTTGTGGAGGCTCTGTCCCTGGAAGTGTTGAAGGCCTGGCTGTCTGGGGCTTTGAGCAACCTGGTCTAGTGGAAGGTGTCCCTGCCCATGGCAGGGGGTTGGACTAGATGATTTTTAAGGTCCTTTCCAATCTAAACCATTCTATGAGTCTATGTATGAAGGGGAAATGCTATTCACATAAGGAGGAGTGAGTTCTCATGGGAAAGGAGGTGGACATCATCATTCTACGTCCAGCAAAGCAGCTGCCCTGGTTAAACGGGAGCTCCTTTAAAAATAGACAGCACATGTGCACAGACAATACAAACGGGCCGTCTTAAAAATAAGTCTTTTCGAGGCTTCCTCCCCCGTCCCCAGTTTAGATCCAAACCGGTCAAACACGGGCTATGAAACACCCCCCACCCCCACCCCAGGCTAACCCACTCATTAAACACCACGAAAATCAGCTGCCCGCTCCCTTTTTTTTCATTCGGTAACACCGTCAGACGGTGTGGCCCTCCGCGTACCAGCGTTTCGCTGGCCGAACAGGGCTCCCCAGCACAGTCCCCCCCCCACCCCCCGTCCCTCCCCCCCCAGCAACACCCCCCTCACGCAGGCGCGGCGCTGCGCGGCCTGACGAGCCGCGGGGCGGAGGCGCGGCGCGGCCCACCCCCTGCTCCCCACCCGGACCCCCCCGCTCCCCCGAGGCCGAGGGCACCTCCACTGGGCAGGCTAACCCGAGGGGGACGGTGAGACCGGCCGCCCCCCGCCGCCGCTCACCCTTGCAGGCGCTGATGAGGAAGTAGCCGTAGGGGGTGACGCCGCTGAAGGCCAGGTCCACCACGGGCCGCGTGTGCCCAGAGCACGTCAGCGGGGTTTGCCTCATGGCCATGGCGGCGGCGGGGAGCAGGGGGTGGCGGCGGCGGGACGCGCACGGAGCCTGTGAAGGGACACGAGTCCCCTCCGGCCGGGCAGGAAACGACGATCGCGGCGGCGGAGGAAATGACGGAACGGAAACGCTTCGGAGCGGAAGCTACGTCCAGCCGGCGGGTGCGCGGCCGGAAGCGCTGTCAGGCGCAGGCGCCAGGGCGGTGTGGGGTTGTGGGGAGCTGTGGCGGCGGGGTCTCTTCGCTGCCGCAGCAGCACCGAGAGGCGATGGGGGCTCCGCTGCCTGACTGAGCGCCTGGCCCTGAGTCCTCAGCCCGCCCTGCGCCCGATGAACTCCTCCTAATGGCCTCTGCCACCGCGGCGTTTCTCCGCGGAGGGGACAACCGCGCTCTCTCTTCCCTCGTCCCGGTTCCTGAAGGAATGATGCTTTCCTGGCCCGAGGGTAGGGCCCAGGGCTCCTCAGCGTGCCTGGATTTTGACGAGGCAGTTGCTGCAAGCCCCAGCCTTGTACTTGCTTTTCAATAGTTGGGGTCTCGCATAAATGCAGGGCAGTGCTGTCATGGCGCTGCGCAGCTCTTCACGAGTTCTTTGTTCCCTCGTGGTGCTCCTCTGCTCTCTTCGGGCGCCTAAACCACCAGCAAACGAAGCACCGCGTTTTCTCTAGAGCTAGTTTCCCTCGCGGCTCACTGCAGCATCTGATGAGCCTTTTCCAGCTGGGGAGGTGGTGGGAAGATGGACTTAAGGGGATGTAAGGACCTAGGGCTACATAGCAAAGCTCACCTGGGTTTGCATAAGAGACGGGAGCCACGCTGATAGTTGTGTCCAGACTGGTTCTCAGAAGCATCTAAAGATGGCATTTGCAGATGCCGTAGATGCAGCCGTATGTAGAATTACGTCTCCTAGTTAGCAGTGCTGCTTGGGTTTGCATTTGAAAACCCTCTTCTGATAACTTATGTTATAAAGTTTTTGAGTGAAAAAAAACAAACCCTAGTCAGTAAAGGTAAAAACTTAGCATTAAATTTAAGTTACCTGCTTAAAATTCAGTATTGAGGAATGGAAAGAAGGGAAAGATTGTATTTAGGGAAGTTTAATGATTTCATAGCTTTTGTTTGATTTTGTGTTCTGTTAAATTGGAGCATGATTTTCCACCTGCATAAAGCAAGAATATGTCATCCACTTAGGAAGACACAAAATCTGTAACAGGCAGACAATGGCAAAAATATTTCTAGTTTGCCAGTAGGTAGCTGAAAATCAGAAAAGGAGAACAATCGTCAAGATGTGAAACCTATAAAATCTAGACTATGTTAAAAATCCCACTAGGCCCACCAAAACTGTGGAGTAGTATTATGAATTAAGTTTTTCATGTGCTGCAGGAACGTGGAAAAGTCTAGTAAGGGATGTGTCGGGTGTCACTAAAGCCAGATCCTTCAAAAGGGACTACTGTGGGACCTGTGCAGACGTTAGGGATTGTGCTGCTAACAGCTCTGTTTCATCCTGAGGAAAATAATTGTGCTGGGTAGAAACCTGTGGATTGATTGTTATCAGCTACTGCCCAGTTTTACAAAAGTTACAAATCTGCTGGTAGGTGGACTTAGTATAAGCATGTAGACGATTACGTGAGCACTGATCCCATGCGGTGCCTGTGTCTGATGCCAGCAGTGGGTACTTGATTGATTCCCAGTTAGAGCCTGGCACTTCCCTGCTGGCGCCAGCCACAGCCTCTCTGGCTTCATTTCCCACCTGGTAGCTCTCCTGGACGATACCAGACAGTCACTTCCAGAAACTAACTTATTTTTGCTTTCAGCTCTGAACATGTTTCCATTCCTATGTACAGTAATAGTACAGCCACATGGCTGGACAAGAAGTATAGGAATTAGGCCTCTAGAGTCTAGGTTTAACAGTGATACAGAAGGATACGACTTCTTAAATTGCAATTCTGCAAAGCAGGGGGGACCTTTATTATCTTCGGGAAACATGATTAAAGGCATAAAGAAATAATACTGAAAGTAAAGCTATCTGCATTTTTTCTTAAATCAAGTCTTTAATGCCAAGACAGAACATAATAATTGAAAGTCTCTGAAGTTTGTCCCTAACTTAGGATATATCCTGCATAATTCAGTCAGACAGTTTGTTTAACAGAAAAAGAATACAAAAAAAATCTCGGACATTTTTCCTTCTACATTCTGGGCTACATTCTGCATCTCTAGCCCAACTCCGATTAGAAATTTCTAACGCAGCATTTCAGAAACTGAGTATGGGGAGGGGAAATACTACCATGCACGTTTATGTGGATATTTATAAATATATAAATAATATCATATATATGGATAACATGTATAAATATATAATTAGAAATATATATAAATTTATATTTATAAATACTACTATACAAGCACATTTGCGGTTGGGGAAGGAGAAAAACTTTGCTGCGGAGCCACTACAAGTGGAGTGAGAAGTTTTTTCTTGAGGAAGTGTTTCAACCAGAAGCAAAAAGACGAGAAGGGAAGGGGCCAAGTACACACAGAGCAGGAGCACAAGAGGATGCTGAACTGATGGGGCATTGTCAGCGAGCTCTTGCTGAGGAGCAGCATCCTAATGCAGTGATTTCTATCAGTTGCGCTTCCTCTGCTTGTGTTCAGAGCTGCTGTTTTCCTCTGTTGGAGCCTGACAGCCTTTGGCTGACTGCAACTCCCCTGGCATTTCCTCCGCCATTGCCCTCCTCTTAGGTCCCTAGTAGCATCTCCATTTATTCCCCACAGTTTGAGAAGCTCTGATTTTAGAAATACACTAGTTCTGTGAACTCAGGCTAGACTACTTTTAGTACAGAGATTGTTAGAGAAGCTGGGAACTGTGAAACAGGCCTCAGTTTTTCAAGCAAGTCTGGAGAGGGTACAAGAAAAAGAAGGAAAGATGGGAAAAAACACTTAAAAGTGAAAGCCTAGCAAGTGTATAATAAAAATACCGAGGTTTTTTTTTGTTTAAGCCAAGGTAGTTATATATCCAACTCCAATAACATTACAAAAAAAAGAATTGTAATTAAAACATTGTTATTCAAAGTTTCATATTTATCTATTTATTATAATCAAAATAACTGTCTTGTAGTGTTAAATAAATATTTGTCAACCCCAACTTGTGAGGAAGTACCCACAAGTACTTGTAATCATACAGAGTAATTCACCCCATTACTGCATAGAATGACAAGTATGCCAATCATAGGTTATAAGGCACCTGGGCAAGACTCTCTTTTACTTAACATTTATAATTCAAAGTGTCTGCTTGATTGAACAACATCTTTCCGCAGCTAATGATTGAATTTTCTCATAAATTGTTGCTGAAGATGAATAAAGCTATCCTAGTGAAAGGTCATGATTCTAGTGCTTTGATTAAAATAAATCAAGCAGAGATTGAATTAAGTGGAGGGTGTTTGGTATACCTATTTACATTTCCAAAGACGACGTCCTTTTCACGGTGTGTCGGATAGCACAGTTGGGAATACATTCTCTTGCCACTGGGTGGAGCTCCTTACATATTTATTAGTACATTAACGCTCTCGCTGAGAGCTTCTGCTGTGGGTTGACTTGACGATGGTTATTTCAGCTTGTAGCTGGCGGCTTTCTGGACATAGCGCTCAAGAAGCTGCTAGATGCTTAGTTCTCTAACATGAATTGGCTAAATAGGTAAATGGAAATCTCTGGGTGCCACAAGAGACAACAGCAGGGCAACGCCTTTGTTAGTGGACTTTGAATAGGAGTTATTTTAATATATTGCAGGTTTGAAACAATCTGTAGGCACGTCAACACTCTTTACCTCTGTTAAGTTTTTCTTTGGAGAGATGTCCCCTACCAATCTGCAGAGCTAATTTAGGAAAAAAAAAAAAAAGAAAAAGGAATATCTGTTTGCTGAAGGATGATGTGTTACAGATGCTGTGTGCAGATACGTGAGAGCGATTGCAGAGCATGTTGCTGTGTTTTCACCAGGGGAATAATTACCACCGAGTGCCAGCCTTGAGCAGTCAATTATCACTGAGTAACAAGACAAAAATTAGAAGACAGCTGTAATCATATTTCACAAATAATAGAACAGTGTGCTTCAAGTCAAGGAGTCCTTTCTAGATCCACCTTTCACAGCAGATGACCGTATTTTTTCTAGTTTCATGCAACTCCTTGTAACGTTGCTGTAGGGAGCGTGAGGGCTGGACCACGGGCACTCTTCAGTTGGGTGCGCCTGGTAGTATATTTTGTGTGTGTGAATAGAGGCCAAGGGGATTAGACAGGGAAATGGGCTGTGGAGGAATCGGGAAGAGTGTGAAGAGGAGTTTGAGCCAGCAGCAAGGAGGAGAAGTGTTTTAGTAGGAGAAATTTAACACATGGAAGCTGGATAATAGGGGAAATGGGAGACTTGCCTCAGAGATCAACTGTGTGCCTCATAGTGGGATTCGTACTCTTTTTCCCCATCTCTTCAGGTGAGGTCAGATGTAAGATCACTTCTTTAATCACCACCTTAATGTTAGGATCTCAAAAGGATTTTGTCTTCTGAGAAGGGTGGTGTTGCTAATGTTTTCTGCATGCAAGTTGGATCATCAGGAGCCTTTCCATCTATCAGTAGGGCAGGGATCAGGCACTTTCAGAGCATGCACCAACCATAGAGTGATGAAAACAATCAGGAATATTAAAAAATGTTTAATCTTTGCTACAATAGCTTCTCTGTTCCTCAGTCTTCATGTCCTGTTCTGTCTTTTGAAAGGGAAAAGTTGACAGTGTTGGCCAGATAGAGAGGAGAGCTATAAAAAAAAGAAATTGCAAACTCTAAATATTCAATGTTTTCACTGAAAAGCTGACCACTGCAAAACCAAAGGGACAGCGATTGAAGAAATGATTAAAACAAAAACAAATCCAAGAAGAGGAAGTGGAATTCCCTAAATTCTAGCCAAATGTTCTCAGAATACAGAGTTGCTAAAGTTAACCCTCAGAAAATAAAGGAGTGTAAAGTAAATGTATGCATATTCAGGGTTTAGGTGGAAAGATGTAAAGACATAGTTGGGGAAGCCCAGACAGGGTCAATATAGGGAAGTCACCTAGAGAGGAAAGTATAGTGTGCGTGTGTGTTCCAAAATCCTGTACTAGGACTGTGCTCTGCCAATCCATTTAACAGTATAGAACGTTGCAGTAAGCTCATGCATATGATAGGCATTTATAGAAGGAACAGAGGTCAGTGAACAGCGTTATAGCAGCTCACACAAGGCTTGGCGGGGTAGGCGATCTTGCGGTGTTAACAGGGGAGATGGGAGGGGGAAGTGGAGAGAAAGAGTGATACACAAGCCTGTTCCCATGCTTGGAGTTCCTGTAACCAAGACAAAGTGAACCGGCTAAATTGCAGGTATTATGGGTGCTAAGTTCTGGCTGAAATAAGCCATTTCTGTATTTTCTATTTGAGTCAGCAGCTTTGCTCGCTAGACCATTGAAAGCATGACTGCACTGTGAAGGAGGAGGCATAGAAGTGACATAGTATTCTTTTCCTACCTCTTTTCAAATCTCATATTGGAACCACTTGATAATTCAGGCTAGCTAAATAAGTATTTACCTCTGCGAAAAGAATTTCAATTCATAATAAAAATGGATCAGATTGTAAAAGCTTTGCTAAAGGAAAATTAAAATTGTCTGGCACTTCACTTGCTTTCCAGGAAACAGTTCAGCAAAATTCTTATTCTCTGAGTATCATCACATCTGTAATACCTCTCTCTGAGCTTACTGTACTGTAAGAAACAGTAATACAAATTTTCAGGAACAAGCTTTAGCTGAGTTAATTCATAGTTGTAGGTGGCTTTGATGTTTTCACTTGGAAGGTGTTCCTTGCAGTGCAAGATGTTTATACTTACTGTTCTAAAAGGCTAAAGGAATTAAAACATCAGCCTCTGAAAATCAACCATAGCAGACAGCCTTAATCCTCCTATTCTAGGAGTAGTTAAGCTGATTGGAGATATACAAGTCCATGGGACCAGACACAACCCTTCCAAGAGTGCCAAGGGAGCAAGTTGCATGGCTGCTGTCTGTCAACTTTAGAAGTCATGGGGATTGGAGGAGGTTCTTCATAACTGGAAAAAGATAAACACTCTCATCTTTAAGAAGGACAAGAGAAGGATCCAGGGAACTGCAGGCCAGTTCGCCTCATCTGTGTTCCTGGGAAGTCTGTAGAGCCATTTCCAGACCTAGGACAAATTATGGCTGACCAACCATCTTGCTTTCTACAATAAGACAGCTGGCTGTGGGGACTTATAAATGCTTAAAGGGTGGGTGTCAGGAGGATGGGGTCAGGGTCTCTTCAGTGGTGCCCAGCAACAGGACAAGGGGTAATGGGCACAAACTTGAGCACAGGAAGTTCCACCTAAACCTGAGAAGGAACTACTTTCCTTTGAGGGTGGCAGAGCACTGGAACAGGCTGCCCAGAGATGTGGTGGAGTCTCCGTCTCTGGAGACATTCAAAACCCACCTGGATGCGTTCCTGTGCAACCTGCTCTGGGTGACCCTGCTGTGGCAGGGGGCTTGGACTAGATGATCTCCAGAGGTCCCTTCCAACCCTATGGTTCTATGATTCTATGATTCTATGAGGGGAAAGCGATGGATGCTACATACCTTGACTTTAGCAAGGCTGTTGATACAGTCTCTTACAATAGTATCCTTAGAGCCAAAATGGTAAGAACTGAGTAAGTGGATAAGTGGGTGGAAAAATCAGCTGGAGTGCTAAACTCAGGGATTGTGATCAGTGGTACAAGTTGAGGTGGCAGCTGGTTACCAGCGGCATCCTTCAGTAATCATCGTTGTGGCTAGTAACATGTAATGTCTTTGTTTACAATCTGGATGATGGGATAGAGTGCACTTTCAGCAAATTTGCGAATGATCACACATGAGGGATCCCCAGGGGCAGAGTGGGGCTGTTGAAGGCTGGAGAAATGGGCTGAAGGGAACCTCATGAGGCTTATCACAGGCAAGTGCCAAGTCCTGCACTTCGGGTACTGGGTTCATTCAGGCATGAGAAGATGAAGCAAAGGTGGAGGACCTTACTGTTATATATAACTACCTATGAAAGGATGTAAAGAAGACAGAGGTAGACTATTCTCAGAGGTGCACAGTAGAAGGATGAGAAGCAATGGACACAAGTTGGAATATGGGAAATTGCAACTAAATGTAAGAAAAAAAAAAAGGCACTGCAACAATGATAAAATGCTGGAAGAGGTGCCCAGAGAGGTGGTGGAACATCCTGTCTTGGAGATACTCAAAACTTGACTGTACAAGTCCCTGAGCAACCTGACCTACATTGTCCCTCCTTTGCGTAGAAGGTTGGATGAGGTTAACTCTGGAGTGTCCTTTCAGCCTATGTGATTTTATTTCCTTTCCTGTTTCCTTTAAGCGATGATTTCTTATGCCTTCACTACATGCATTTGTCCTCAGCCTTTGAGGATGAGTCAGAATAGCTTCCAAAATTGTCATCTTATTTAAGGTAAAAGGTTATGTCTTAAAGGACTGACAGGAGTCACCTATGCACGCTTTATATTCAAGCATTGGCCTGATTCCTCAGAAGCATATCCTGCTGCACTGCTAAATTTTTCAAGTCCTTCACCTTCATGCACAGGATGTCATCTAACATATGCTTCCTATGCATTATTGAGTCTGTGTATCAGGGACACAATGCTGACTGATGCAGGGTTGCTATAAGTCAGTATCAAATTGGATCATTCAGAAGACAGGTACATCTGCTTCCTTTAGTCACGCAACCAGACGTGGCAGGGAGAAGATCAGTGATACTCCTTAAGTGACCTCCTTACATTGCAATAATGCCAAGCTTGTGTGGCGAATGCTCCCGGCAATGAAAAGAGCCAGAGCAAATGCAAAGGACACAGTGAAGTTTATTTATATAATCCGTGGCAGCTATCAAGACCTCTACATGGCAGCAGATACCGAATTAAATTATGTCAGCATGTACTGTATTTTTTTTTCTTGTTTTCAGAGGTATAAGCTGTGCTGAATTCAACAGTTTGAAAAAAAAAAATAAGCTAAACTGGGTAACATCAGTCAGGCTTGTTGATAAGCCTTTCCTAATCACTTTTTCAACAACCATGCAGATTTTCTTTAGATCCCATTTTTTAGCAGTCACTTACAGTCCAGTTGTTATACCATTAACATCAGTGGTACGGGGCCAGGATGTGAAATGCTCTAATCTCTGATAAATAAAGCTTAGTGTGTAATGTGACTGTAAGCCTCTCTTAACCAGGTGTTGTGGTTTAACCCCAGCCGGCAACTAGCACCATACAGCCACTTGCTCACTCCCCTCTCCTCCCAGGAGGGTAGGGAGAAGAGGGAGAAAAGGAGGGGAAAGGGAAAAAAAACCTCTTGGGCTGAGATAAAGACAGTTTAATGGAACAGTAACGGAAGAGGAAAATAACAATAAAATAATAATAATGGTAAAAGAATATACAAAATAAAGCGATACAACACAAGTCACTCTCACCACCTGATGGTGAGAGCCCATCCCAAGCAGTGATCACGGATCCCTGCTCCCCATTTATATGCTGAGCGTGATGTCTGTGGTATGGAATACTCCTTTGGCCAGCTTGCCCCGTCTATGCTCCCTCTCAGCTTCCATGGGAAGCTGAGAAAGTCCTTGACTAATATAAAAGTTGCTTAGCAACAACTAAAACAATAGGTGTTCATTCTTCAACATCCCTCTCATACTAAATCGAAAAACACAGCAGCTACTTGAAAGAAAATCAACTGTATTCCAGCTGAAACCGGGACACCAGGCACCGGGACATTTGCTGGTTTATCAGAACAAGTTGTGCATTGCAGAGAAGTAGAACACAGCAGTGTCGTTCTGCTACTACTTGTACAATAATTAGATTTGAAAAAATATAACTTTTTTTTATAATGGAAAGTACTATGTATTAGAGTGTCTTTGCCTTTTAGGACACATCAGAAAAATAGGTAAACTTGAAGGTAGGGGGCAGTAAGAAAGAGATAAGAGGAACTGCTCATATGCAGCATATATTTGTGTTATTTAGAAAGATTACTAGTTACAATTTCTTTGCATAGACAACAATTTCATATGATTAGCTCTGCCTTAAGGGCATAAACCCCCCTAACTTTTAAACAAATATTATTGCTGTTTGGAGATTTGAAAGTATGTTCCATTTCAAAACAACTTAAAGCTACATTTGTCTCTGGACTGAATCCACTAATGTCATCAGTATTAGATCATGGATTAATTTGGCTCATGGTATTACGCTTGGAGTAACTACAGTTCTGCGGGTTTGGTTTTTTGCCAGGATCAAACTTTGGAAAAGAATTAATAGCACTGATGGTAGAAGACAGTGACAGTGCTTTTACAAATATGAAAGACATGACAGGGAGATTTGCAAAGTGTTACATTTTGTTGAGATTTGGGGGAACAGAGATTACTGACCAAGGTGCATACGGATTATATAAACCCAAGGAACTGGAGACATGTAACAGTGGAGTGAGTCAAAAAGACAGGAGGTACCATCATGATTCTTGAGTAGAACTTTGCTTGTGAGACTTGTACAAATATTTGGAAATTCATTAGTGCAATTAAGATCCTTGCCAGTTGGGTTTCCGTGGGACTTGCATGTTTGGTGCTGCACATCGTATAATTGTGCCATGCAAAATACAGAGTAGGATTCCAAAAAGTGGAATTCTTTTTATTTCTTGATGGTGTTACGGGAACAGCTTGACAAGCTGGAGGGAGGCATTAGTTCATCTCACAGTAATGTCCAAGGTAGACTGTACTAGTAACAGATCATCTACAATCACTACAGGATGCTAAAAACAAGAATCTTATTTGCATGCGAATGTGGGCGTGACCCAGGTTTTATATAACATTTAATGTGGACATATGAATAGCAGTTTAGATTTAGGCTAGAAGTGGCTGGCTGTCAGACTGGATAAAAATAGAAGAAATAATCTTTAGACACTTGTACTGCTTGATTCCAGGTGAAACCATCATCTTTGCTTGTACGTTTACAGGTTCATCAGCTGACTGAGCATGAACCAGGAAGAAATCACAAGTTCCCAAGATAGCTAGATCCCTTCACACCTATCAAGAGCCTTTGAAGTTAACAACAAAGGCTAACTCTAAGAGCATAAGTATAGGACCATGTAAGGAAAAATCATTTAGTAGTTAATCTTGGGCCTTATCTGGAAAGTACTCTATTTCTATGGAAACGGAGTACTTGGCTCTGAAAGCCGGAACATATCACAGGGACTCGTTTCAAGAGTATTGGAGCAGACAGGGGTATCGAGTTACATGTCAGCTAGAACAGCATTCTCTAGTTGTTCTACTTGTCAGTTTTCCCCTTGGTTTTACACCCAATCCTTTACCTCAATTTTTGTCCTTGTGTTTTACAGATTTGGATTGCCCTGTCTTTGTGGGAGCAGTAAATCCAAAGGGAGCAGTGTGTTCAGGCATCTCAGAGACATTCCCTGAGATAGATGGGGCACTCTTCATTTGCCAAAGTACAGAGGACCAGTGTGGGAATACTATCAAGTGCAGGCTTTTGGGAAGGAATTTTTCTGGCAGACAAAAAAAAGTCATTTTGCAGAACTAGTAACACTCTACAGTTCTTGCAAATCCTTTGAACGTTGTGACCACCTCAGAGTTGACAGCTGCAAACAGATTACAGACAAAACCCCATATCACACTAAAATATCTGGGGACTTCAGCTAGTCTAGTTACATGAATAATAAAACAACACTAAAAATAATTCATGTGAATATAGTATGATAACCAATAATATGCATTTAGTATCTCACCTATTCAAGGCACTGAACAAATAACCATATGGGAAGTAAAAAAATGGGAGCAGAATTTGGAAACCAATAACTGGTAATCTACAGGAACGGTATGAGTAATTTAACTTATCATGTTACATTGTAGTGTATCAGCCAAAAAAAAAAAAATAAAATCCATTAAAAATCTGCCCAGCACCTGGGAATGGGCTGTTACTACAGTTGGCAAGAGCTACAGAGATTTCCATCTGTGGGTCATTAATCAAATCTGTGCCAACTTGAAAGACAAAAACCTGCTATCAGTTAGCTTGTCATCTTTAAAAAAATCAAAACCATCAGAAATCCCTCTTGTTGACGGCATCACTTGAGAGGCCAGACAGTTTAATCCTATCATGTGAACAACTTTCCTTCTTCTTGTGAGTGGAAATACATTGGTGGAAAAGTATAAAGTCAGGTATGAGTATGTTCATTTAATTCTACTGAAAAATTGATTTTTTCTACATATTCCATTAAACAACTGTCAGATCACCATCTTATCTCTCAGATCACCAGCATTTATAGGCTACTGCTGACTGTAGCTGAGTGTGAATTGGTTGCCTGCAAGTGAAATATTTTATTCACTGTGATAACTGAAGTAACCCTTCGCCTCCTGAAGGCTTTTGGGCTTCTGCCCTGTGGCTCCTTACCTGGCTTTCATACCTCTCTCTGCTTTTTCTCTTATCTTCTGCCTCTTATCAGCTCCTCCATTAAAGTCACAGTGAATTTGCTGGACATCCTTATCCTTATTTCTTTACAAACGTTTTGCTGACTAAACTGATGTATTCCCTTCACCCGTTTTCCACTGCAGAACTTGATGGCAACGCAGAAGACTCCGGATGAAAGCTGCTTTTGTGGCTTTCTGTGCAAACTTTCGGTTCACTGCGTTATGAGTCTCTTGGTCTCAGGAGTGCCAACCGCTGGTTTGATTCCATTTGCGAAACTCAGAATTGAAGTACTCGAAGGGATGTGAGTCTGAGGGGAAAGATAGTTACTGGATGTTTGTTCAGAGCAGTAATGGGAATGAGTAGATAAAAACAAACGTACCACTTTCATATACTCTTGATCTGACTGCAAGTACCGTGGTAAACAGGGGTAGGAAGCACAAGGGTTTCAGGAATAAACCCATTATTAATTCCTTTGCTGAGAATCTTTATACTTCTAGGAAAAAAACAATGCTATGCTTTTATCTCAATAGATGTAATGGAAAATAGATCAAATTCCACATCCAGATGCCACATTAGTTGGCATTAAGCTTGTAGATAGAATTTTTTTTACAAGTACGTCCCTAGTTGTATAATGCCTTAGACCAAAAGCCAAACTGCCAGCCCTAAACTTTCAAGTCTATATAAGGATTGTTTTCATAGAACAAGTTAAGCGAGTCTAAATCACTTTTAAAATATTTTCCAGAAAACTAAATTTAGCTTTTAAAAACCATCTTCACTAGAAAATGCAGATAAAATATTTTTGCTTTGAGATCTGGGTTCATTGAACTCTCCCCGAGTCCTAACACACGCGTGAGCCAAAAAGCCCCATGAAAGAAACAACCGTTCACACAAACTCCTGAGAACCAAATCAGCTGACTCTGGCAGAGCACAAATGTTTTTAAACTCATTTCATCTTCTTTTATGAAGATAATCCAAGCAGTACCAACTCGCTCATTCCACAAGCATCTTTTCTGCTTCTCCCAGGACAAAATGATAACACAGGAGTCAAAGACTTGCAGCATCCCAGAGTCCTGGCCTAGATTATTTTTACTGTAGCAACAGATCTGCGGGAGAGCAAACATTTCTTTTATATTATGGAAAAGGGTGTTGGAAAATAACAGAAATCATCATCTTTTTTAACTGGCCACAGTATTTTAGAGAAGCCTGGAATGCCCTGTCTCTAATGTAAATGTACAGCACTCCATTTAACATACTTCTTTTATTTATTCTGTCTTAGTAATCAGCTGCTGCCTTTGAGAGGATAATAAAATTCGTTTTTATTCCCACACACAAACACGCACATACAGTGTAATGTATTGTGACCGATTTACTTTTTTTAGAGAAGCTAAAAAAGGAGAAATACACAAGAGCACCCTTGTTTGAATAAATACTGGGCTGTCTGTATGGAATAACAATTATATGCTGAAGCTAGAGCAGATGTATGGGTGTGAATCACATAAGGGTAGGTTGGGGAATTATAATCAGCTAAACAGACCTAGGAATCAATCAGCAGTGGAAATTTTTCTGTGGTCAAACAGCATATTTCTCTAACTATTGCGGGGAAAGACGGGGAAAGTGATTTTCAGCCCATGTTTTGGTGCAGGTCTAGCGTGGAAGTTCCCAAAGTGTAGGACATACATTTGTGGTACATAAATGCAAAATGAAATGAGAGCTGGCACTTCCATGGGCAGCCACCGTTAGGACTGCTGAAGAAAAGTTTGCAGGCCCCTTATATAGTACTCTGCAAGAAGAACAACAACTCTGTAGTTAAGACTAAAGGTGCGAATGCTGTTTTTTCCTGGGTACGCACTGACTTAGGGCAGATTTGGACTGATTCGCACCCCCACTGGGTATCCAGCTGTTACTGTAGTCAGTAGAAGGAGTCAATGAAAGTCACCTTCTTTGAAGGATGAGGCCAGCTTCTGTGTTACGAACCATGCAATATAACAGTATGTCTTCATTGACGTTTGCGATATTCCTTTGATACTTTCGCATACAGAGTAGTCACAAAGCACTGTTTAAAACAAATGTCTTTTGCCTACTTTTTTTCATCATTTCTGCATTAGCATACAAAAAATTTAATTCAGTGAGGTCATTCGATGTCTTTCCCAATAGTGTGTTTATTACCCACTTACTCACTTATAAAACAGCTTTACTTGAATCACTGACGTTGGCACACTCCCAAAGAGAGTTAACCAGGAAAAGTCATGCGGCAAATTTTGTTTCCTATCAAGTCCTTTCTTCCCTCCTATCTGTTTTGCATTTCACATGGGGTCACGTATGGTATCTTGCATTAGAGTGTTGGAAATGAACAAAGGCATCTGTAAAACAGGGGTTCTAAAGCGTCCTCCAAAAACCTGCCAGAAACGGCTTCCATCAACTTAAAGCAGTAGCAAATGGGCTTCTTAAGTCCATTCCTGTTGTCAGCCTAAGGTACACCATGGCCTAGGAGGTCTGAGAACAACGGGCAATTAGCAGTGATTACACAACATTACCATTTGACGACTGGGTGGCATTCATTTCATGAGTCAGCGGTGTTTCTTGCCCACCTCCCTAAGATGTCTGCTGATTAAGAAAAGTAATTTTAGCCAGGTGCTTTGTGGGCAGTCTCAGCTGAGAGTTAAGACATAAAGGCAAAGGGACAGAACCAAAGTCATTGCCAGGGCACTGTGGGGGATGCAGAGTCTTGCAATCACTGCTTTTGCTGCTCTTGTACCTGCTCTGGGTGGAGAGATGACAGTAATGTTTGTCGTTTCAGCTCAAATGCATTCATCTACCAAAGGTAAAGTGCTTACATTATACTCAGTTCAGAATTGAAAGGAGTTTCTCTGCTGTTATCCCCTTTATAGCAATTATGTGTGCATCAGCTGCTTCCAAAAAAATGCGTAGCTGGCCCTGGTGGTTAAGTGTTTTCTAGCTGCTGCATTAAAATAAGTCAAAATAATTTAGAAAACATATGATACTCCCATTTTTTTAAACAAATTATGAAAGAAATATGAGTGTTTTCCAATAAGCTTGGATATGGTTATGGAACCAGTGACCAAAAAAAATCAGACCTTTCTATTTCTAGTGATAACTGAAATGTGTCCAGAGTTGTTTCCAGTCAAGCCAGTAGGTGCTTGTACAATGATTTTAGTCAAAGTAGATTGGGCACTTAATTCTTTTTCCACAATCTTTATTGGGTAGACTAAACACTGTGCAAAACTTAGTTAATAGAAGAAAACGTGGTGCATTAAAAGCAGGAAACAAACCTAGTGATATATCATTTTGCTTAAAGATATAAGATTACCTGTCTAAATATGCCTGAAGTTTGGTTAGGGGGTTTTGTTTTTTGGGTTTTTTTTTTTTTTTTTTGCAGTTGCAAGATGCCACCAACAGAATATATACCATCCTCTCCCTTCCCTAGACTTTTTTTTTTGTTTTTTTTTTTTTTTCCAGAACCTGGAGGTCTTTTCTTCCAGAAGCCTGAGAAACTCATCTGGTAAGTGTATACATATGGAAATAGTTACAAAGTGGCATGGTAGCACACTAGGGAGAAGATGTATGGTAGTTGAATCCACAGTTGATACACAGAGCATTAAGACAATTGAAGAAGTTATAGTGGATTTATATAACCATGGAGCGCATTTTCAGTTTGTGTCCAGCTTTTCTTCTTCTGTTGTAAGAAATGGAAGACACACGGTGTCTCCACTTCAAATAACATTTTTTGCAAACCTAGGTCACCTAGTGACACCTCTCATTTAAGCAGATCTCGTAGCCTTTTATCCTGCCATGCTAACCATGTAATCCAACCACAGCAGTGATATCTGGGATGACTATCTGTCCTATTTTACAGGCCATATCAGCCATGTAGGTATGGCATTCCCAGGGGATAGGGGATTCCCACCTCTCTGAACTGGTTTTAGGCACACACAAAGCTCTCACATTTGGGTTCCAAGACATGACAGCTTGCAAAACTAGCCTGGTGTGTCTTCTGTCTGCTGAAGAAGCATATGTTTATTAATGGAAATTATGAGCTGCAGAGAAATCAGATGACCATGAATTTCATGAAAGCAGTAGAGTGTCAGGATAACAATGGATACTTGTAGCCTCCCCATTTATCGCACTATTTAATCTTCCTATTTTTAGACAAAAATCATTGTCAATAAGTGGTAAGGCTTGCAAATGTTCCTGCTGCTGGATTAACTGGATATAGGCAAGATACGGAGAGGGTAGCAATGATACAAAGAAGGCCAAGACTTCTTTGGGGCACTGGATAGAAACTGCATGTCAATATTCAGTCTTTTGATGGCATTTTAATGGGATGTCTGACCATCGATGCAGAAAACCCTTATACATCACAAAATGGAACAGGAAAAATGTCTGATTTGGCCACTCAATATTACACAGAAGTCAGTCATTCCCTATCAACAGCATTGAGATCGGTAAGGAGCAAGAAGTCCTTTTCTGCTAAGTTGTCCTAGTCGTTGTCCTAGTCATTTTCCTGGCCAAAACCATGACAGACATAAATCCTGCTTCAGTGGATATATGATACCACTTGGGAAAATGGAGTGATATCAACCATACATCAGGTATAGTTGTTTGAACATATAGTTTTCCACAGAAGAATTCAGCATCAAAAATTCCACAGTATTTAATGCTTGAATGAGGAACCAGTTACTCAGATTAATGGTGTGCCATGTCAAAATTACAGTAGCTGCCTCCCAGAGCTGACCTACGCAGCTAGAATGTATTTTCATCCTTCCATCCAGATGTTAATGTGATCAGAAGCATCAGCCTATTCATTAGCTCATTGGCAGCGTGGCAAAAACTCATCCTTAGACTTGATCCCATTTCCCTGTATCCTGTCAAAAGAGATCCTGACTACAGTAGCCCATCAGTTACAGAGGTTGTCCAGAGGTAAAGACGACACCGGGGCTTCTGCTGCTGAAAAATGCAACTGTCCCGTTGTCAGGGGCATTAAGAGCTGCAGCTATTCTACTCTGCACTGATCTTTGTTAGCTTCAGGTCTACTTAGGCTGCCAATTTGAGGGTCAGATGCTAATCTTCAAAGCCATCACCAAGTTTTAATCTGTTCCTATTGGCAGGGACATCCCTATCTGCACTACAGCTACAGAGCTGCATCCTTCTCAGAAAAGCAGCTCAGAGAGTCCAGGACAAAGTACCCTGAAGTCTTCAGCTTTAGGGTAGGTATTTAGGTATAGGCTTTAGGGTATTTTTGGCAGAGGGTCTTCGCTAGTGAGTAATCTCCTCAAGGAGATCACACACTCAGCAGTCCTGAACCATAAACCCACTCCTCCTACCCTTTACAAAGTTACCTGTCTTCCCTATAGAATGTTCCCTCATTTTTATGGTACGAAAGAATTTATTTTACGTCAGAAATGTGGAACAGTAAACTAAGATTACTGAGATTTATTTACAACCTACTAAGATTTATTTACAATTTACTACCCACAATCATTTAAAAGTTACTTGGACGCACAAAAAAAATAATTGTGCTGTTCGTTGTGGGACGCTTATGACATTCTGGAGTCCCAATTTTGGACGTCGCCAATTGGAAAAAGATACTGTTAGTTCCCAGATTTGAGTAATTTTAGATACACCTCCAGACAGACCTTTCTTGCGAAAGACTTTTTTTCCACTAGAACTGAGTTGATTCAAATTATAAAGTAAATCTTTCCTAACAGAGAAGGGTTTATGTTACAGATTCAGCTCCCTTCAGAAACAGCCTCTTCTGCCTTTCCGCGTATCCTGATGGGGATAATCCCCTGCAGCTGCTGATTCATGCTGGGATTGCTCAAGCAACGGTTTTATGCAAGATTTACATTTGCAATAGAGTGCCTGTCATTGTGTGAAGGGACTCTTGCAGAAAACTAGATTTATCTTTCCTTTATAAGCAATCAGCTGTGTTCCAGGTGGTGAAGCAATGCTAGGAATCAGGTAGCGGCTTGAAGGTCACCTGACCTATACCTACAATTTACTCCATTTTATTAGTGAGTAGGAAGGAAAAAAAAAAAAGAGGAACTATTAAGCAAAAACAACTGACAAACACCCCCACAACTCTTGATTCATTTATTTTGTTTTTATTTTTCAGCCTTGTAGTAGGCCAACAAGAGGCCTGTTGGTATTTGTATGATAGTTCAAGAGAGGAAGCAAAGACCGGCGTTGTTTCCCGATGGTGCTTGCTTTCATACCCACCCTCCTATTTGGCTGGCAACAGTGAAGTAACACTACCGATTGCTGCAGCTTCATTTTCAGACTTTCAGTATTTCACATTTTTAGTCGATACTTCAGATCTTGAAGAAGCTCAGACTTCACTTTTATAAAGTTAATAGGTCTCACAGAGGAAAAAAAAAAAATCAATACGCACCCAAGTGCACCTTAGGGGCCCAAAGTTAAAGGGAAACTAAAAATATCTTCATTTAATATTTCACAGCTAGACTGAATAATTTGCGATGTTTACGACTGGCAATTTGTTTGATGATTCTGTTCTAGATATCAAATTTTTCTGAGATAACTTTTTCTGATTTAAATATAAAACGGTCTCCCCTCAAGGACATTTCAAAGATTCCAGTTTTGTGATTCACTTGCGAAGGGAGTTATTTTCAATCTTTCCCATGATCTCAGTGTCATGGGATTTTTATTCTCTGGGAGCCATGATGACACAAATAACATTAACAATAACAAATGCATTATCCATTTTGAATTTATGATAAGAAACTCGCCACTTCTGATGGTCTGTTAGCGGGCAGCAGCTTTTGTTACCTGCTACCGGTACAAACCCGTCTGTCATCAGTCGTGGAGAGCTGCATAAGCTCAACTAGATGTCAGCAGAACTGCAGTTTATTTTCACCTTCTTCTTGCGTTTTCTGTGCAATTTGTCAAATCACATACTCAAACTGCCTTATACGGCATCTGTAAAATGGGATTTTTAGGTTTTCTTCCATTTGATTTGAGGCATATTGTTACAGTGGGACAGGTTCTGTCATCTTTGCTCTTGCAGCAGAAAGGAAAACAATAGGAGCGAGAATGCACACGGAGTGTTTATCAGAAGGGGAGCCTGGTTTTGAAGCCTGTAGAGATATTCATTTATCTGCATGAAATGAATAAAGTTATTAATGAAGTGATAAAACTTTCCATTGGTGTGGAGGCTTATCCGGTGTGCAGATTCTGGATAATGCAGGACAGTTTTATTAGCGTACTAGCTGGTAGTTTCTCAACGATTGGGTGCATCTAGAAAGAGAAATCCCTGTCCCTTCGACACATTTCCCTCACTTCAGGCAGACTCCATTCTGATAATATGACCGAATGTGTCCATTCTGTTTCTGTTTCGTGGTTACAGTAAGGACATCGGTTTCTCGGCACATCACATACCAATCCGATATAGTAAAATAAATAACATTTGAAGAGAACTGATGTGCCTACAAATGCCTGCCCTCCCGTACCCGTTGTTTTGCAGTCCTGACCTAAACGTGGGGCGCAGCGTGCTCCGTCGGGCTGCCGTGAGGAGATGTTCTGGCGAAGCGTGCTGCCTGTGCCACAGCATCGCAGGGAGCCGCAAGGTCATGGTGAACCTCCAGCTCCTTGTTCTGCAACTAAAAATACTGCCCTTCTGTACAAGCTTCTGTTTCAACATTATCGCGTTGGAATTCGGTATCAAATGCCTCCTCCTGTTCCAGATAGATCACACACTCTGCTTGGGGACTGGCTTGCGCTACACCGGGTTAAGTTCTTACTGTATCTCGTGAGCAGCTGTCCTCTGTTGAAAGAGGAACAACTAGGGAAATGTGGCGATATATATTGATATTTGTACTATGTTTTGGCAAAGGATGTTATGAATGAATAGAATTTAAGCCCCAAATTTGTCATAGTAAGTACCAGAAATATAGACAGCAGACCAGATATGAATTTTGCATATGGTCTTTCATTTCTTTTTATAGGGGGAATAAATATTTAAAGAATGTGTGATATCTGTCTTTCTATTTCCTACAATGGAATGGGACCGATAATTGCTGTCTCATTAAGGACTGAGTGTAGTTAAATGATATTTGTAAGGCACTGCAAGGTATTACATGAGAACAAAATTGGATGGGTTTAATTTTTTATTTTATTTATTTTTTAATCTACATTTGTTGCAAATCAATTTGATTTTTGTCTAGCCAGAAGAACACAGACGTTCCTTACCTATATAAGCTATTTTTTTTTTATTTTGAAACATTTTTTTCTTGTTTCAAAATGTGTCCAAATGAAGTTCTAGTAAATACTCTTGATGGGATCCTTGTTTTTTCAGAAACTTTTTAGACTTTGCACAATTCAATTTAAATAATATGACCTGAGGTATCTCCAGATTGGTTTTATTTTTTTATTTTGGAGACTGTTCTGGTTCATAGTCAACATGGTCCAGGATAATAAACAGTGTTGCAAAAATGTGTGAAAATTCTGATATTGATAAGGATATATATTTACGCATTTATTTCAGGAGGGGTCTGCTTCAAACCCGTGCAAATGAAAAGGACAGCTTTCTTCTGACATTGTTTTTTGTTTTGTTTTCAGTCTCACGGCAATTGGATGCAAAACTGGTATCGTCTCTCAGAAGCCTGTTGCTTTGCTGCCAAGGTCAGCTCTGCAAGTTAACTTCGTATTTTTCACATGGCTCTTTTGTGCTTCAGCTCTTTCTCTGGTGGATAAAAAACAAACAGGCGCTTCTCCAACATCAAATGTCCCTGTTTTTTCTTTATTCCTCTGCCTCCGTTTTAACCCTTACAGCTGTTTAAGCCCCAAGGAGATGCCCCCATCCCCTCACGCCACCTCGTCCTTCAGCTGCCTGTTCTCCAGCTGCCCGACTGCTGCACTGAGCGAGAGCTGAAGGTCTGTCCGGGGAGACAGGGCTCAAGCTGGACTAAGTCGATAAAGAGGAACTATTGTGGACCCCAAAGCGGCAAAGACTTTATGTGTCAAGGATGCATAAAGATTTGTTCCTCTACACAGCCTTGTGGTTTCAGAATTGGGTAGAAGACGGTGGCAGCTGCAGTAAGAGAGTGCTGGGTTTTGGTTTGTTCTGGACCTACAGTGGCCTCTCTGTCCTATTGCAACTGCAATAGTTTTTTTTTCCCCTGTCTTAGCTTTAGGACCTAAATATTGAATATACATAGGAGGTTTTCCAAATGAACTGGGAAATTGCAACATACCAGATAATTGCAAAATGCGAAGGTTCTGAAATCACTAATTAAATCTTTACACTTTGGCTACTTGTCGTCAGCACTGTGAGGGTTATGGTCTAGGCTGTGGTCTTGAGCGAGCTAGAGTTTAAGTGTTCGTATCTTTGAGAAACTGATCTAGTGATCAGTATATATGTACTGACACCCGCTGATAGCTAATGTGAACGTCCCTCCTATGCATGTAAAGTTCCATAAAGAACCAACTGGAAAGAGCACTGTCACTGAAATATCCCCATCATTTTTAAAATGGAAAAATGAATTTTGGCTTGTGAGAGTGTGACACTAGTGTCTGTGTTTCGTGCTTCTATGTCATGTTATCAGGGCTCCCTGCTGCATCGGGTGGTGTGTAAGCAGTCGGGAAAACTTTCTGACCCTGAAAGGGCCCCGCTGCAGAGGTGCTGCTTTCGCTCTGATCTCCTTGTTTAAGCAAGCCCAAAAGGCATTTAAAGATACTGGAAGAGAAACCTGCCCATCCAGGAGCTTGGGCAACCTCACAAGCCTCAGTATAGTGGTCACACAAGTGACTATACAGTATTGATACAGTGTTGGAAGTGAAGAAGGTAGGTTTGAAAGATACAAAAAAAAACAGCTGAGCTTCTGTGTACGAGATCATCCTCTGGACTCCTCAATGACCAAATTCCTCTATACTGCACTGTTGTGTGCTTCTAATGCCCTAGATGATATTTCAGTTTAGAAGCTCAATACTTTCTGGCTTTATAACTCTGTAAGACGAATAAATTCTTTTCTGGTTTATGTCTCTAACTTGATGACAAACTTCCTATTGTAATAAGTGCAGCTGTGACAACACGGGCCTGGAATCCGCGGGATGCAAGAACAACCCTTGGACAAACGAATTGTTGGCTGTTTGTAGAAAGAAGAAGGTATCTGCGGATCTTCGTATGAATCCAAAAGATGACTCAGTGGTAGAAAAGGCAATTCTAAATTACCCCCTGTTGTGACCTATAAAAACATATCCGACAGCCAACTTTTTCTCTTTCCAAGTATCCATACAGGGCTCCAAACAAAACAAAACAGACTCAAAACCAAGAACGAGCCCCAACTAGGTGAAATAAAGCATACTAAAATTTAGGCAACATAATGAGCAATCAAGTGCAATTTCTTTGGCATAGTCCCACAATTTAAGTTAATGCAAACAGTAATACTATAAGTAGTTAGCTGTTAGAGTTTATTGCTCTCCTCCTGGGACTCAGGAGGAGCCCTGTACCTCATTTTTATTACTATATGGTCAAAACTGCCTACAAGTGAGAAATAATTTTAAATGCAGGTCACTAAAAAATCACATTCCTCTAGTATAAAATAATAAATTCTCTGAAGAGAAAGGTCCACTGCAATAACTCTAAAGATTTAATATCCTTAAATATCTTAAGGATAGAAATTGATGACTAGAACAAGGATAAGGTCAATGTAACATTGTAAACTCAATGAAATATATCAATGAGAATGAAAAGCGTAGCAAATCACTTGCTGACAAAAGATGATGGGGGACTGAGCTATTTATTTCCAATGTATTGTGAGATCCGCAGTCAAAAACTTCAATCTTGCCATCAATTAATCGAGTTCTGTCTCACTTTACTCCAACCCTTAGCCCATAAAGTCTTGTTTAATAGCAGCAATGAAATCTTCCTAATATGAAAATAAAACTTTATGAAAGATGTTGATAAGAGGAAAGCCTTTCTGTTGAAAAACAGGCCTACTAGTAGAGACCTTAGTTCTCTTATAGCTGTTACTCAGAAAAACGAATATATTTTCACTAGGATAAACATGCCTTGAACAATACTCTGTTTCTGTGTTGGGCTCTGGGGAGACCTTGTAGCAGCCTTCCAGTACCTAAAGGGGACCTACAGGAAAGATGGGGAGGGACTCTTTATCAGGGAGTGTAGTGATAGGACAAGGGGTTTTCAGTTTTGAACTGAAAGACGGGAGATTTAGATTAGATATTAGGAGGAAATTCTTTACTCTGAAGGTGATGAAACACTGGAACAGATTTCCCAGGGAAGCTGTGGATGCCCCATCCCTGGAGGTGTTCAAGGCCAGGCTGGATGGGGCTTTGAGCAGCCTGATCCAGTGGGAGGTGTGTCCCTGCCCATGGCAGGGTGGTTGGAGCTAGATGATCTTTAAGGTCCCTTCCAACACAAACCATTCTGTGGTTATATGATTCCATGATTCTCTGATACCTCCATATTCCAAAAGCAGCCAGTAACACTACTGTGCCTCCACACAGCAGTCCTGCATTACAATTATGCAGTCTGGCAACATTCCCTAACTTGTCAACATAAACTTTTGTGTTAAGCGGGGATGTATGGTAAGCCAGATTTCATAGCCAGCAGAGTTCAGAAATCTGATGATTTGAAAAAGAAAAAAGATGTCTTGGATATGTATTTTAAGTAAAGGAGATAGAAGAGCTGGAAGGGTTACAGTTAAATGGATGCAATAGTCAGTGAAATCCGAGTCCAAAACGGCTTACGTTGATATGAATCCTTTTAGCTCCCGAAGATTTCACTGAGATGGTGTCTTATGCTGCTGTGTTTTTTAATTAGGATTACAGGGTTACTATAATAATAATAGACCGTATAAGCAACAATCATAATGTATTATTAACCGGAATGTATCACGTATTGTTTTTTCCTTGTTATTTTTCTTTTACTCACTCCCAGATTTTGCAGATTACCATGTTATTACTGTTATTATTTTGTAGAACAGAAATGCTTGAAAGCACTCAAATCAGGCTTACGCAGCAGCTAGACCGAAACAATGGACACACATTGACCCCTCTCCAGGCTGCTGAAAATCAAATGCAAAATGCAAAACACCAGCTGAATTTAATGTACAAATGCTTGAAAAATATGACCAAACGTGAAGTAACTGTAGAGCTACAGAGCTGGGGACAAAGCTGGGGACTGACGGGGCCAGGGAGCAGCTTTGCCATAAAGGACTTGGGGGTCCTGGTAGGTGGCCAGGTTTGAGCAGGCATCAGCAGTGTGCCCCAGGGGAATGGAGGCTGAGCACATACTAGGTGGTAGGAACAGGAAGGTAGCTGCAGATCACGAGAAGTGATTGTGCTTCTCCAATAGCGCTTGCGAAGCCATGTCCAGAGCAGTGTGTCTGGTTTTGGACCCCAGAACACAAGAGCAATACGGACAAACTGAAGTGAGAGCAGTGAAAGATCACTAAGACAGTTTTTTTGGGTAACAGGACGTACAAAGAGAGTCTGAGAAAGCTGGGTTTCTTCAGCCTTTAGAAGAGAAAGCTTAGGGGAGATCTTATTGCTGTCCATAACTACCTAACAAAAGCGTGCTGAGGAGGCCGGGTCAGATGTGGCTTAGAGGTGCAGAAGGGAAGGATAAGGAGCAATGGACATAGGTTGGAAGATGGGAAATTCCAAGTAGATGAAAGAAAAAAAATCACAGATAGGTTGTGCAATTTCCATTTTATGGAGATACTCAACACTCAGCTGCAGGAGTCTGTGAGCAACCTGAGCCAGCTTAGAAGTTAGCCTTGCTTTGTGCAGGGAATTGTATTAGATGACGTCTAGAGGTCCCTTCCAAATGGAATTATTATCGGAGTCTGTAATTTTCTGCTTCTCATTTATATTAAAGCCTGTTTTACCCCAGATCTTGCAGTTTTACGGGGCTTTCAAATAAGTGTAAATAAATAAATAAAATATCCATATAAGTAAATGAAATGGTGATTCTACAGTGCTGTAGCGGAGTAAACAAGAATCAGGTCCCCGAAATCTCAGATTCAGCCATGAGTGGCCGTCAGCTAGAGTCACTGCATTGGGCAGGCTGCCGTATGGAGAAAACAACCCACAGTCTGAACTGGAGAAGTTTGTATCCACTTGAAATGGGAAAATTCATTTATCCCACATCCTGGAGTATATGTCAGTGCTGGTCACATCAGAGTCCAACGGGAGTTAACCCCATATTGAGAAGATTCACTCGTAAACACAAAATTTTCTTTAAAACCTTCAGCTTTCTTGGCCAGTAGCTCCTAAAGGGAACTGCAGGGAGGGTGGCACGAAAACTCTGGTGTCCCCGTTCGGACAACCTTACCTATTGTGTGTGCTCAATTGGCGGTGAAAGGAGAGCGCTGACACGACGGGGTAACATAACATGTCTGTCTGTCTCTCCACTAAAGAAATAAGCTGTCAAACTGTCTCTCTCCCTGCTCTTCTCGGGAGAAGCGCCTTGAATGAAGCACACAAGAGGATTTTTCATTTACCACTAAGCTTTCGGATTCCTTCAAAACCGCTCTAGCATCTACCTCGTAAATGAGGAAAGTTAATTGAAAATTGCTCGCAGCACACAGAGCCTGACACTGGGGGAGTATTGTCTCTCCGTGCTGGAGTGATTTGATTGGGGCTGCTGTCAGATGTTATATATGTTATGTTCAACTCGGCACTGAAAAACAGTCTTTGCCATTTGCCCTGTTCTGACAGACAGGGAAGCTCAAGCCATTGTTCCTGATTTGTTTTCAGTTGTTGTAGTTTTCCTGCTGATAATTTAACAGCCTATAACTTAGATGAGGAGAGCAAGAATATCTCTTTGGAATAATACAGAGCAAAGGCACATGAAAGGATAATTAATTCTGGTTTCATAGTACTGTGTGCATCCTGATTTATCTGTCGCAACAGTCATTTACTCCGTGAAGTTCAGTAGTAATTTTGCAGTATGTATGGTCCTGCTCCAATGTCCCATAAATTGAAAATATCCTTTTGGCTTCAGCGAACTTTGGATTCAGTTTTATCTCATCCCGGGATCTCAGAGCGTTTTGTAATTACATCTGAATAAATCTTCACCGTGCCTCACTCTCACTCTCTCACCTAACTATTCACTTTCTCCAGAGGGCAGGGTAGAATTTGGAGGCAGAGAACAGGAGAGCAACGCAAAGCTGGCCATAGTGCCCTGCTAAGGGGGAGCAGCCTCTCCTGCGGGCACGTGTGCAAATCCAGAGCCTGCCTGCTCACACGCCCCCATGACGGACCTGCACCTTCTTTTAGGACTATAGAAGTCTGTGTTGATTTAAAAAGCAAAGAAATCTGAGATATTCTTACCCTTTTTCCCTTTGGCCATTGTGTGTATATAGCGACAACAAAATCAGTGCCGTTTCCTGCAGCTTCTACGATGCGTGAATATGCTTAAAAAGAAGGGAGCAAAAGAATTCTTACAACCGTTATCAAAACAAATTAGGAATGTTTCACTTTGCAATAAAGACAAAGAGAAAAGGACCAGAAGTTCAAAGAAATAAGAGCACTTAAGCATTTTTATTTTCAAAAGAGATTTAGGGTCTTAGGGTGGAAATCCCATTGACTATCTCACTTGCGTTGGCATTGATTCCGTTGTCAGACTGAGAAGGAGGGATGTTCCAGACATCAAAGGTTCACTTTCTTCACCTCCATCAAAAAAAATACACCCCCCAATTTTTAAATGCAAGAAAAAACCAGTTGTAAACCTGCAATGTTGTTTTTTTTTTCAGATCCCACAAATCCAGAAATACTTTGTGGGCTTGAAATATCCTTGAAATAAGTTTCTGTTAGACCAGGTAGGTTAGCAATGCCTTGCTGTGCACATTTCTGGCATGTATCCCTGTCTTATGGTTGTGAATCTGAAAGCTCTTACGGTCCCTCCAGGGAGCCTCCCAGATTATCTATTCAGTTATTTCCAGTAACTGTTTATTTATTTTACTTTGGGATTAACTCAATTCATTCTCTTCCTATTTTTCTTATAGTCCAGAAATATCTGCATCACGAGTGTGTTCCCAATCCGTAGTTTGGTCGTTCTAGGGGTTAAGTCACCCACGTCACGTTATAAGAGTTTCAGTCCTTCTCAGTTTTTCCTTTTGTCTCCATACAGCTGCACCAGCCACAAGCATTGCCTGATCGAGACCATTCAACCCCCCTTTTTTAAATTCAACAGCAGTCCGGGTGTCTCTGCCCCTTGGAGCGGTGAATTCTGCTGGCTGACACCACTCCAGAGGAAGAAGAAATTCTTCTCTTGGCCAAGCGCTTGCTTATTCTTTTAACACAGGATCGTGTAACGGGGAAGGACTGACATTATTTTTATTATTTTGCCTGATTCGTTAGGATACAGAGTCTCTTCTCAGCACGAAGCCCTGGCCGTGCTAGGCACTGTATACATATATATGTGAGGACAAGTCCCAGCCTTGAAAATCTCACCCTTTTGAAAATCGAAACCACAAAAGATGTGGGGAAATTTTTCTGTAAACAAACAGGGTGATTATGATTGCCTGTAAGCTCAATTTCTTCCGTCAGCTCATTGAAAAGCTCCCCTGTGAAGGGTCAGGAGGGAAGGCAGCTTAGGTTTCTCCTGCTCTTGGTGGTGGTTGGGTGCAGAGGTGGGAATGGACCACCATGCATGGGAACCTTTCCACTGATCCCTGTCACCTGCAGCCTGGCAGGATGGCTTTTCCCCACCCTGCACCCCTTCCCCTTGTCGCCCCCTTGTGTCTCTTGTATGGGGTCATGGAGGGAGGGAGAGGTCCTGGTGCTGCCTGGCTTCATGTGGGGTAGGAGAGGAATCAGCTCTACAAGTCTCACGTTCATGGTGTGTCAGTGATGGGTAGGTGACATGGTTTAACCCCAGCCGGCAGCTGGGACCACACAGCTGCTCGCTCCCCCCACCCTCCCCCCTGCCCTAAGAAGGGTAGGGAGAAGAGGGAGAAAAGGAGGGGAGAGGAAAAAAAACTTGTGAGTTGAGGTAAAGACAGTTTAATAGAACAATGTCAGAAAAGGAAAATAACAATAATAACAACAACAATAATAACAATAGTAATAACGACACAAGTCACTCTCACCGCCTGGTGAATTGGCACCATCCTGAGCAGTGATCACGTGTACCCGCCCCCTGGCTAACCCCATTGATATACTGAGCATGAAAGTCTATGGTACGGAATATTCCACAGGCCCTTCCATTGTTCTGTCTAGGCTTCTTCTCAGCTTCTAAGGGAAGCTGGAAAAAAGTCCTTGAAAGCTATAAACATCGCCTGGCAACAACTAAAACAATATGTATTATTGACATTCCTTTCATACCAAATCTGAAACACAACAACCACTAGAAAGAAAATTAACTCTGTCCCAGCTGAAACCAGGACACGAGGTCAGGGTCTTTTGGTCTTGAAGAACTCACCTCTGTTTTTTGGACCTCTGGCACTAGAGGGGTCAAATGCCTGGCATCTTACTGCCATTAGGAAGGACAAAAAGGCTTTTGACCCAGGCATCACTGTGTCAGTGGGTGCTGATGAGTGCACCTACTTATAAAGGGGTGGAAAAATGTTGGGGCGTCACATCAAAAGGAGGAAGAATGCAGAAAGAGAGGAGAATCATAGAATCATAGAATTGTTAGGGTTGAAAGGGACCTTAAAGATCATCTAGTTCCAACCCCCCTGCCATGGCCAGGGACACCTCCCACTGGATCAGGTCGCTCAGAGCCCCGTCCAGCCTGGCCTTAAAAACCTCCAGGGATGGGGCTTCCATCACCTCTCTGGGCAACCTGTTCCAGTGTCTCAACACCCTCATGGTGAAGAACTTCTTCCTAACGTCCAGCCTGAATCAACCCATCTCTAGTTTTAATCTATTCTCTCTAGTCCTACCATTACCCGACATCCTAAAAAGTCCCTCACCAGCTTTCTTGTAGGCCCCCTTAAGATACTGGTAGGCCACTATAAGGTCTGCTCGGAGCCTTCTTTTCTCCAGACTGAACAACCCCAACTCTCTCAGTCTGTCCTCATAGGAGAGGTGCTCCAGCCCTCTGATCATCCTCGTGGCCCTTCTCTGGACACGCTCCAGCACATCCATATCTTTCTTGTAGTAGGGGCTCCAGAATTGGACGCAGTACTCCAGGTGGGGTCTCATGAGAGTGGAGTAGAGGGGGAGAACCACCTCCCTCGATCTACTGGCACACTTCTCCTCGTGCAGCCCAGGGTACGATTGGCTTTCTGGGCTGCAAGTGCACACTGGTGGCTCATATTGAGCTTCTCGTCCACCAGCACCCCCAAGTCCTTTCCTTCAGGGCTGCTCTCAAGCCAGTCACTGCCCAGCCTATATCGGTGCTTGGGATTGCCCCGACCCAGATGGAGGACCTTGCACTTGGTCTTGTTGAACTTCATGAGGTTGGCATGGCCCCACCTCTCCAACCTGTCAAGGTCCCGCTGGATGGCATCTCATCCCTAAATAAAATCTTAACATTCTAATGTACAACACACTGCTAATTAGTAGTAGTACAGTTACAATACACAAATATTCACAGTACAAATTATCTAATTAAGATAAAATAAGTCCTACTAATAAAATGGTCAAAAATCGTTATAGAAGAAAACCAGCCTCACAAATCTCCCCCTATTCTCCAGTGTTATCTTCCTTTTCACTGCCTCTCTGCATCCTGGGGGTGATGGTATTCTATGCCTGTACTTCTCTGGGGTGCATCCCGTGTCCCCACTTTGGAGGCTTCTGCTGTCCTCCTACATCATTATACTAGGCTTATAAATGTGTCGTAATCTACAAACCATCAGCTCATTACTATTATCTGTATAAAAATTATTATGCCATATGGTTATAACATATGATTCTGCCATGTGATTTTGCTCAGCTCTGGAGCTATGCAGAAGTTAAGCAAATTAGGCAATAGTCACCTGGACAATAGAAAATTGCTGTTACAGCTAAACAAGCTAGAATGCTGTTCCAAGCAGGCCAAAACAAGTCCAGACAGCGTCTGACATGTCCAGAGACATTGCTGGGTTAGTACAAAACTTTCCGACAGTCCCCAGCCACGGCAGCACCATGCTTGCCAGGCTGGGAGGCTCAGTTGGAAGCACAGGGCTGGGGATGAAGGAGGAACACTTCTGGGGAGGGAGAACTGAGTTTTGGCAAACAGATACCCAGTTAAAGCAAAACTTCCCTTGCCTGAAGGCAACCTGATGCCCAAGAGTCACAGAGGTGGAGCATGCGGTGGGATCCTGGTGTCACTTCTCCAGTTACAGCTGAAAAAAGCTGAACAAGCTGATGGTAGGACAACCCGTTATGGGGATGGTGCTCTCAAAGACCCCTCCACCATCCAACTCTGACCTCCAGCCAGGAGTTTTCCTGAGTGCTTTTTCCATGCGCCAGCCATTTCTATTCAGTAATTCCTGAGATGTGTGTCACACAGCTGGCGATGCCACCTCCCCATTGCTGCATCGAGGAGAGAGAGGGCGCCAAACACTATGAACGTTCATAAGCCTTTGGGTTAAAAACCACTTATTTGCCCCGTTTCTCCCAAGAAAAATGCGCATATGGTGGATGTACTCTGAAATCTCTCATCCCCTCTTTACCACACAGGATTATTTTGGAGTACAAAAGGACTTTCAGACCTCTGGAAGGACATCCTTCAGCACTGTCTGAAAAACCTTTGCTTATTTATTTATTTAGTAAAAGGGAAAAATATTTCTTTCTGAATACACACATCTTCAGTCAGCTTCCAAGGTGAGGGAACCTGAGAGTTGTTAACAAGCTGGTGGTACAAAATAGCAATTAGAAGAATTAGTTTAAAATCCAAAACTCTTCACATGGTGGAGGAAGGAGAATGGCACACAAGAACAGTGATATGCTGTAAATGGTACAAGATGCTTCCCCCTTTGTTGATACACACAGAGTATAGTTTGGGGGCTATTTTAGTGAGTTAGGGTGTGGAGTCATTGTCCTCAGCTCCTTCAATTTACTTAAAGCTGTCTGAGAAGCAGAAACATCTCACAAGAGGTTCACAGGTCTTTGAGGCAAGATCCTAGAAATCAGGAATGGGATGAATGTGTGAGGCAATTAAAATAGAAAATTATCCCAGGCATCCATAATATAGGTTCCAAAATTGCTTCAGAAGTGTGTGTTGACTGGCACACCATTTGTATTGTGTTCTCCCACTATGCCACCTATTTCTCTGCAGTGATTTCTGTAACGTGCATGGAGTTTGGGCAAAATTCAACGCAAGTGATTGAACCCTGCCTTTTAAAGCATGTGTTCTGTTTGCTTGTATTTGTGTTCTCACTTTGCCTCATACTGTAGTGTAGTATGGTAGTAAACTATCAAGAAGCCATTACATTCCACCTGATGAGCTTTGTGGGTTTAATTGCTTTTTCTAGGCAGATTTTTATTCAACATCCGACAGTAGCTTGCTCAGCATCAGACTGCATCAGGAGGCCTTCAACCATATTTCTGTGTGCTCCAGGAGGGCTGCATAAGGTCTCCTATGGTAGGTGGGCTTCTCCTTGCAGCAGCGTATCTCAGCAAACAGTTGTGACCACCGTAGTACGAAATCCACCACTGGCTGACTGATGATCGTAATAAAAGTAGGATTTAGTCTCCCTTTTCATTGTTATTAGCCTTCCCTGACTGGACTT
This sequence comes from Chroicocephalus ridibundus, assembly GCF_963924245.1. NCBI lineage: Eukaryota > Metazoa > Chordata > Aves > Charadriiformes > Laridae > Chroicocephalus > Chroicocephalus ridibundus. Next base: position 150,878,870 of record NC_086284.1, read on the forward strand.
GTCGTAATCTCAGGCAAGGTCCTCCTTGATATGGTAGCATGTGTGCTTTAAATGCTGGTATTACTGCAGGGTTTTGGGGTGCCTTAAGGCAAAATCATAGCTTCAAGTAATGCAGCTGTAGATCTGCCACATCTCTCACAGACTTAAGCAATTATGAGCTTGGACATTACATATGTTGATCTGAAAAACTGTGTGGAAATGTAACTATCTCATGGGCACCTTCCTTCGGAAAGAAAAAGCTTGTTGAGTCTAATTGCATTTGTGACTATATATGCAGCTTTTCAATCGTGCCATAACCTTCTCAGTCGTAACTCCCAGGACCACAACTGTGACTCTGTATGAAATAAAATTCAGAGGCAGTGTCCCATTTTTGTACAAGGTGTTGTAATGGTCAGGGCACGACACTGGAAACTTGGGTTCCTGGGTCCCACCATAGCCCTACTTCCATGGGCACTGGATGCAGCTTCCCGGTGTTACCGAGCCTCTTCATCTTTGCCAATGGAGTGTGTGACCAGAAATAACGAGTCATGTTCTTCCACCCAAAACTCATGAGATGCACCTAAAATGCATTTAAAACTATACATGTACACACAGAAAGAGAGTTATTGTATATGCATTTATTGGTGTTTTTTTTTCTGATCTCCCAGATTTTAAATTCTATGATTTTAGGCTTTAATAAAGTCACAACTTACTGTGAGGTTTTTCAGTATTATCTGAGCCTTGGCTGTTCCTTCTGTACAACAAAGCTTGTCTCTACAGAGTCATTAACGCTCGTAGATGATTTTGAGGTCTGTGGCAAGAGCTATGTAACCGAAAATTGTCATCAGCATTATTAATTACTTCCCTCAGCTAATGAAATAATTATGCAACCAGAACTAAGCAAATGTGTGCTGAAATGATGGGGACTTTTTTCCCACATAAGCAAATGCAGAATTTCAGATGACCTACACATCTCTACACAGGTCAGACAGCTGAACCAGGCCCTTCTGTCCTTTAAAACAGGAACTGGGACTACTATTTTCAAAATTAAAATTCATCACAATTAACGACAAAAATACAGTTTACAAAGTAATTGTGGCCCATCTAGTGATTTTCCTGTTGTGGTAATGATATTTGATACATTTCTTGAAACCTTAATTGGCTATAGTCTTGTGAATGCACCAAATCCTTGTAATTTGTTAGAAGAAGAAAGCCTCTCCCTCTGACATTTCTGCTAGGAAATATGAAATCTACAGGCCCCAAACCCAAATAAAAATGTCAGCAACTTTTTTGTCAACACCTCATGATTATTAGAGAAATGTCTTGATTTTAGATGCTTGGCTCAAGAATTCTGAAGCCGTATGGTCAAGATTGTTCCCCCTCCTCCACTGGAGAAGTATAGTTCAAAACCCTAGAAGGAAAAAGAAAAACCAGAAACTTCTATAAATTCCGGCAAAACAGATGATTTTTTTTTTCAGTTATATATTTTTCTTTCTGCTTGCCCTCTTTCTTTTCTCGTGAATGTGAGGTATAAGGAAAATGAAATATCTGAGGTTTAACGCTCTACCTCTCTCCCAATAAACATACAATTGTAATAAAAAACATCTGTCATGCTTCCCTATAAAGAGCAGAGTGTAGATACAAAAAGATTGATCGTCTGTGTCTTATTTCATTTTTGTCTCCATAAGATAGGAATATGGAGGCATCAAAATGCATAACAACATTCGAGTTTGCTTTGTAAGCTGCAATTTATTTGCTTAAATTCAATTAGAGTCTCATCCATCAAACACAGCGTAGCTCTTCAGAGGGGACAGACCGAAATCTAGTAATCACAAATGTGCTGAGCTTTGCCTACATGATGTCAGTGGTTCCCATATGGCTTTCCTTATGCCTCAGGTTTCTACCAGGACAGGGTCCTTGACTTCCAAATCCAAGTGTCAGCCAACCAGCTCCCAGTGCAGAGATGGAGTAATGCACAAATTAAGGATTTGGATCCAATTCTATTCCTTCTGAAGTAAATGGCAACACTCCCCACGGCTCCAGTGGGAGAAAGGTCCTCTCCGTTACCTCACTAGCTGATTGCGATCCACAAAGGACCGTGCAGAAAGGAACTGCCAGACAATTTATAATGTCACAATTGTCTTACTGGAAGGCTTTTTATCGTCATGCATTCAACTTTAATCCTAGACATAAATTTCCATGGCTTGTAATTGATGCATTAGTAACTGGAATGGCTGGATGGCAAGTTTGCAAGTCATCGATGGTGGCAGCTTCAGGCTGAAGAGTTTTGGGATCAGGATAAACAGCCGGTTCAATTTATCCTAGTCAGCTCACTCAAATAATCTTCCTCCTGGATGTAACGATAATTAGTAACAAGGAATAAAAATCTGATAACCCCTGGCAGCTAGATTAGGGGACAAACAGGGAAAGTGGGTATTTAGCGCTGCAAGCTCCAAATTAAGCAAAACACAGAACAGCACATCCAGGAGGTGTGATTCCACATTCTCTGACTTGGGGGTGCAGGTGCCACAAGGACCACAAGCAAATAATTGTGCCTTTTCTTTTTCTTTTAAGACGCCCGACTTTTCTGCAGTACAGAGCGGTCCCTCATATAACCTCAGCAAAGTGATTCACGACGGCTCTTTGAGACACTCTTATCTATCACAGTCGCTGGGAGTCTCCGTGGAGTTCAGGACTGCACTCTGACAGACACCTTGTTCTCACCTGATATATTCTCTGTCGTATCCTCAGGCTCTTCAGAAGAATCATTTCTTGGGCAGAAATGAGGCTTCTGGGAATGCTCTGTGCTGCTTTGGCTCCGTACCTGGGATAAAGGGTATGAGTCAGCCAGGAGCAGTCCAGACTTTTTCCCTCTGGTTCAGAACTGAGTCTGGAGTTTGGTTTCTGCGAGGAGAGGGTTACGGACACACTGGGTTCCTCCTTCCTTTTCGGGTTGAGATCATCGGTAGCTCTCCGGTCTGCTTTACTTTGTTTGCCTGAACCAACCTTCCCTAGAAAGGTTATTAAAGAAAACGCAACTAGCTTCTGTAATTGCATAGAATCATAGAGTCATAAAATGGGTCGGGTGAGAAGGGACCTTAAAGATCATCTAGTTCCAACCCCCCTGCCCTGGGCAGGGACACCTCCCACCAGACCAGGTTGCTAGACCAGTTCGTACTAATCAAGCACAAGCTCTCCAATAAAGGAATTTACTAATCACTTCTTAATGTTCCAAATCCTATGGGCAGAGAGGAGATTTTAAAAATAATTTTATTTTACATTTCATTTTCCAGGGGTGTGTCTGTGAGAAAAACAAACTTAAGCACATCAGAGGGCTTGCCCAAAGTTAATTTTTTGATAGCAGAGGTAGTTTCCTCGTTAATTTGGAAGTTTATAGAATCTCCCCAACATATTGCACCAGTTTTGAGGCCGTTATGTTGTTCATAGATTTACTACTGAAATATTACACCTGAGTTTACAACAACTACATTCACCTAGTTTCTAATGAAAATGGTCTGAAAAAAAATAAAAAACACCTTTTATGGCACAAAGGACAACACATTTAAGCAGAATACTTTAAAAACAGACGCACCCCAAAGAAACTCCCAATCAGACTACAAATGACATTGGGACTAGAAGAATCTCTATGCTTCTTTTAGATAGGACTTTTTGCCTTTATGCAAAAAGTTTTTTATAATTTTACCTAAGCAGCAAATAAATAGTTTCCCCATTTGGGATTTATTTTTTTCTTTTTCATGCGTTGTCAGTAGCATGAAGAACAGAGGAGCATGGACCTTTTGTTGCTCTCATTTGCTGTGTATTCCTCTGGATTAACCTCACGTTTTTATGATCCTAAATGAGGAACAATTCTGCTGTTTCTCACTGTAGCTGCACGCGCCTTAAAATCAAGAGAGAAATTGGGCTTGCTTTGTCCAGTTTTCTCCCCGAAACTCTATGGATACAGTGGTGTCTGTTTTCAATGAGGGTGGAAATTCCAGTATCAAGCAGTTAATCTTAAATCTCCAGGCTCGCTGCAGCCAACACCGTACAAGTTGAACGCTTGCCCATCTATTTTCAATACGGCCTGGACAATGGCGCTCCCCACGAATCCGCAGGTTTGTTCCCCGCGCCGTGCCTTCCCTCGCCTCTACACCTGCAAAGGAGATTGCGACTGGCTGGGGCCGCGGCGTCTGGCCGAATTCCACGCAGGAAGGGGGCGGCGGGGAGAGGGGGAGATCAGCAAAAAGCCTCTGCGGGGTCTGCCAGACGGTTGTGTAAAAGTCATTCGTTGTGTGTAAGTCATTCTGCAGGTTCCCAGCATGGAAAGTATCTTTAGGCTATCCTACAACAGAAGGAAATTCTTTGGCGTGTTTCATCTTTTCCCCAAACAGAAAAACATTGGTGAAATTTCTTCTTCATCCCCTGTGTTACGATAGTCTGGTTTCCTATCTGCAGTGATATTAGCTTCATAATCATAAAAAATAATTTTATAAATGTCCATATCTATTGTACACATCCTGAAGAAAAGCTGATAAAGCACAGAAATGGAATTTATTCTTCCCCAAATCTTTCTCTCTCCCATTTATTCTTCTGGTTTCCCTTTTCTCATCCTCACGTCCCACTTTCTTTCCACCTTCCTCTTTATTATCTCTGTTCCTTTTAAATATTTTCTTCCCAAATAAAAAGAATCAAAAATATCAGCCCACAGTAGTCTGCTGCGTTCGTCTTCTGTCCTTTGGTAAAGGGAATTGGAGCAGGGGGTGGTCTTGGGCTGCTATCCAGGAAAGAAGGGGAAGAGAGGCACTGCTTATCCCTGCCAAGGACTGAAGCAGCCCCCGACCTTTTCTTTAATAGCATCTATCGTGTTCCTTTCTGCCTCTCGTGGGGAAATTACTTTTATGTATAAATTACTATTATTATTTACCTAGGGAGCATGTGTATGGCGACTGGCAGGAAGAGTGTGGAAAAGTCAGTTTAGATGTCAGCGTTCCTGTAAGCATCCATTCACACGAATGACCTAGGTGACCCCGCCATAATCTGATCCTTGAAGGTTTGTTGAAAACAAACTTCCTGTTAGCAAGACAAGTGTGTGGCATCTGCGTATTTCGTTGCTTGTTTAGGTACATAAAAGTGGACTGACACCCCCCACCCATTATTTCACAAGATTCTTTTGTGCTTTCCTGTTTCTTGGAGGACCTTCTGGACCAGAAAAAGTAGCAGAGACAGAACCATTAGAAGAAGATGCAGCGTTACAGGGGCCTTTGCCAGCTCAGGGTCAGGAAGGGAAAGTTGCCTGAACTGCTTTTCTTTTTCTCTCAGTTTTTTTTTTTTTTTTGGTTTGTTTGTGTTTGGTTCCGGTGAACTCCTAAGCCATGGTGGAGTGAGGCCCCACCTCTCCCAGCCTGATCTGCAAGCTCGGGTTACTCTCTCCTATCTGGCCCACAGGAGCCCGCAGTGAGCCTCATGCCTGCCTGCTGCCCACTGCTTTCGGCTCAGAACCTGCCCGGGATCCTGGCAAAATAACACACTGCGCAGAGCTCACATCCTATTCTCGGGAAGATTGGCTGGCAAACACCAGGTCAAGCATGGACTAGCATCACTTGAGAAGAGATTCAGCAACTGAACTGCCGCAAACAGTAGCTGAGCAGCCGAGCAATATCTTCCTTTCTCCTTTTTTAAAAAGTGGGGGGGAAAAATCCGTGTCCTTCCTGGAGAAGCCGTCAGGGGCACGACTCTGGCAGTGATGGCTCTGACTTCACCTGCCTCTGCAAATGAGTCACGGAGCGTTATAAAAAGCAAGGACCTGCCAAGTCTCATTTCTTGGAACTGAGTGGAAATTTCAGCAAGCAGCTGCTCATTCATTAGTTTATACTTTTCCTCTGCGGGTTTCTTGAAGAGGGCCTGGAATCACAGAAACTTTGTAGCATAAAGGACCTGTTGCTATGTTGGGATAACTGTGCCTCAGTCCTGGAAATGGCTATGTGTTTGGTCTAGAGCTGATTTTGATCTTCGCGAGGAATCTTGGTGAAGCCTGGAAGGGGACTCGGGAACATAATTAAGCAGGTTTGTAAGTCTTTCAGGGCTGGCAATTCAATCCTATCAAAAATCAGGAACGGAACCTCAAAACTCAAATTAGCTCTCCTATACAGTACCTGAAGAGGGTTTCTTTTCATCTGTCTGATGCTGTTGGAAGATTTACATTTTCTAGCTTTTCTCTGGAGTCACAAAAGACAAAAACTTATTTGAAAGTGAAATCAGTGAAAACTGAGATTCTCAGGGAACCGCCTGATTTTAGGTAGGAGTGGAAGTGTCTCATTATAGAAATCACGACCGTGGCAACAGCGTAGCACTAGGACTTTGGCTACCTGTAAGAGTGCCAACAGTATCTGTGCACGGGGCTATTACCCTGCGCTGGGTGAAAGCCACGTGTAAGTTGCCAGGGTCAGGAGGGACGCGGTGCCAGATGGAAATACCATCAACAGCTGGGAGATTTCATCCGGGATTTCGGGTGCGGACGGGCGACTTTTGTTCTCGTAGCTGACTCGTTCCAAAGGCGGGTTTAGATACACCTACTCCTTCGGGGAAGGATTTTGCTTTGGAGTCTTGGTAGGTTTTGTGTGTTTGGTTTTATTTTTTCTCTTCTTTTGCCTTTTTTTTTTTTTTTCCTGGTGAACGCTTAGGATGGCTTTGAAAAACGCCCGTATTTCACCCCAGCCGCTGTTAGTACCTTTGCATTTCGCGGGCGCCCTGTTAAACCCCCCAACAGGGGAGCGGGAGCAGAGCCCAGGCGACCCCCCGCATCCCCGCCGGGGCGCGGAGCCCGCATGGCGCTGGGCGGCGGCACCGCCGGCGCAGAGGCTTCCGCGGGGCTCCGCGCTGCCCCGCCGCCGGCCCGCCCCGGCCGGGGGCAGGGGCTGGTGCCGTGGCGGCGGGGCCGGGGCCGGGGCCGGGGCGGGGCGGCGGGCCGGCAGAGGGAGCTCCGCGCCGCTCCGCTCCGCTCGGCCGCTGCTCCCGCTGACCGGCGCCCTCCCGGCTCCGCTCCGGTACTTTGTTGGCGGCGCAGAGCGGAGACCCCCGCGCCTGCCCCTGCCCGGAGCCCAGAGGCTGTGGAGAGCCCCGGTCCCCGCGGAGCAGGGCGGCCGCCGCCGCTCCCCCGCCGCGGGAGCAGGAAGCCCGGGAAGGTAAGGGGGCTGGCGGGGCGGGATTTACCCCTTTCGACGAGTCCCCCCGTCCATCCCCCCACCCCCACCCCCCTTTTTTGTTCCGCGGCAACCGGCCGGCTTCGTGAGATGGCGAATTGCGGGGCATTAACCCCCAGCCTCCCCCCGGTCCCGCCGGCTTTGCGCTGCCGCCGCCTCCGCTCGGGCAGGGGCCGCGGGAGAACTCCCTCCCGGGTCCCCCGGGCTCTGCCGCGGCGGGCGGGGACGGCGCGTATTGCCACTGCTTTTCCCCGCCGCCGTGGGGTTTTATCTACGCGTAGCTCTCCGTATACGCGTAGGCGTAGGTGTATTTTTACACCCCCCCGCCGCGGTGTAAGGCCGGCCAGCCGCCGCCGCCACACCTGCTCGCACCTTGCCCGCCGGGCTCCCCCCGGCAGCGCCCCGCGGCCCCGGGGGCGGCCCGGGCACCGGCTGAGGATCCCCGCCGCTGGGTCAAGGGCAACGTCCGTGCCTGTGCCCTCCTCCTGCCTCACTTTCTGCCAGGTGACTTGGCTTTCTCTCCTTGTTGTGGCGGTTTTTTCTTTTTTTTCCCCAGCGGTTAAGCTGGCTTTGCCGAAGGTGGCTCGTATTGCCGGTAGCTGGCGAAGGGCAGCTTTTGGGTTGGGTAATCCTGTTGCATCCCCGTGTTTCTTGGGGGCTCTGCCTTGCTATCTGCCTTCTCCTCTGCTGCTCAGCCCTTTCCCTCTCTCTGCTAACTTTCCCTGCCGTTCTTCCTCTTTCTGCCCCTCTCATTGCCATGCTGTGCACTCCCTTACGCATCGTGCCGGTGCACGGAAGATGATCTGGGCACACAGCGGAAAACAGGTTTGTGGCATTTTACGGTGTGATCTGCTGTAACCTCAGTAGGTTTGCCTTGTATCCGTGAAAAGCGAGACATTGCAGCTTCCACTAAACCCTAGTTTCAAGCCAGCTAGTAGCAGGCAATAGAAGAAGGGTGGAACAAGTTTTTCTCAAGGATGTTGCTTGGGAACCAGCCCTCCGACCCCAAAAACCGCGCTTTGCCATGGCGTGTGGGTCTTGTACACCCCAGAGATATAGGCACGTGGCAGTACGACCTTTGGTGGAGCCTGCTTTGTTTACTTAAAGTGAAGTACTGAAGATAAAAGTATTATTGCTCTGCGTTGTGTCTGCTGAAATATTAACCAAATGACAGATCTCACGTGTCTTTGCAGTGTAGATCGTGTTTTAATTGTGCCTCTCCTTTATCATCAAAAATGAGGTTCTCCTCCCTTCCTATTGACCATCTTTCTTCTCGTTTGTGATTGTGCAATGTCTATATGTCAGCTACAAAAGTTGCTTACGTGGGAGAACATAAAAATGACCATTTTTGTTGTTAGCAACTGGAAATACTGAATCAGCATTGTGTGACCCGTCTCCTCTCCATGGAGTACCCCATGAAATGCTGCAACCTGTGCCCCTTGAGAAGCGGTCCTCTCGTAGGCCAGACCTGAAATGGGGTCGGTTGTTTCCCCTCGGTGAGCAGTGGGGACTGCAAAGAGCTTACAGGGTTTCCAAGGTGTAAGGGAAACGCAGCGTATCTCATCTTGATTCACAGTTCACAATGAGCCTGGCATTATTAGCACACGGGTATCGTCAGGTAATGAGATCCTGTGCTCAAGGCTCCACAGAAGCAGGTTGGGGCTGCTGCTGGCTTTTACTGGGGGCTTTGGACTTGTATTGTCCAACTGGCTTGTATTGTCACATGTTCGTAATGGCTGCAGTATTGAGTTATGCCTTCTCATTGCTCAGAATAAATGGTTTTGATTGCGTGTAATTTTGAAAGCAGCCGGAGCATCCCATTAGGTTTAGTTGGAAGGAGGTAACACCCCACAAGCAAGAACACCCAACAATGATTAGGTGCTGGGTTATATACAGCGGTTAATAGAGAGTGCAGGATTGATCTAAAGATACTTTTGTCTGCCTTAAAATGCACAGATGGAAAAAAATACAGAAGTTTTGCACTTGGTGACAACTAAATTCCTGAAATATGATTGATTTTCTTTCTGTCTGTAGTCTAGCTGTAAATGGCAAATCATTCACATTAACTGCTACATTTTTTTTCCCCTGTGGGTGAAAGCTTATTACAATCTAAACATCTGAAGTCGAGTAATTGGTACCCTGAGGGTCAAAATAGATTAAATATATAAGAACTTTTCTCTTCAGCTACTGCAGTGAGATAACACGGAATCACGGAATCTTCAGAGTTGGAAGGGACCTCTAGAGATCATCTAGTCCAACTCCCCTGCTAGAGCAGGATTGCCTAAACCACATCCCTCAGGGCTGCATCCAGGCGGGTCTTGAAAATCTCCAGAGAAGGGGACTCCACAACCTCCCTGGGCAGCCTGTTCCAGTGCTCTGTCACCCTCACTGTAAAGAAGTTTTTCCGTGTATTTGAATGGAACTTCCTATGTTCTAACTTGTGCCCATTGCCCCTCGTCCTGTCGCTGGGAACCATTGAAAAGAGCCTGGCTCCATCCTCCTTAAACCCACCCTTTAGATACTTGTAAACATTAATCAGGTCTCCCCTCAGCCTTCTCTTCTCCAGGCTAAAGAGTCCCAGCTCTCTCAGCCTTTCCTCATAAGGGAGGTGCTCCAGTCCCATAATCATCTTGGTTGCCCTACGCTGGACTCGCTCCAGTAGTTCCCTGTCCCTCTTGAACTGGGGAGCCCAAAACTGGACACAGTATTCCAGATGTGGCCTCACCAGTGCAGAGTAGAGGGGGAGAATGACCTCCCTCGACCTACTGTCCACAGTCTTCCCTATGCAGCCCAGGATGCCATTGGCCTTCTTGGCGACAAGGGCACACTGCTGGCTCATGGATAATTTACTGTCTACCAGGACCCCCAGGTCCTTCTCCTCAGAGCTGCAGAAGACAGAAGACTTCAAGTCCACACAACGAAGACTGCATTAATAAAGTGCTTTCTGACTTTGATTTCAGCATCTAGCACTTGTTGCTTTTATACTCCTAATTACAGTTCCTGCATCACTCTGTTTTCTGGAACGGTGAATGACTGGTCAAAGTTTCGAGATTTTCTTGAAGATGCAGCTTTCATCTGTGCCAGGCAGAAAAATGGAGCCCTTTGGTCTGTGACCCCTCTACACTCTTCTCTCTGTGCTGCGGGTCTGGTGGCCAGAAAGAAAAGACACTTAACACCTTGGAGCTGTGGCATGTACGGTACAGTGTGCACGGCCCAATCCCAGTATCTCCATCCAATGAGAGCTGGAAAGGTGATTTGCTTGTGTGTGTGTTTTCTGCACGTGGATAGGTTTGTTTCTCGTGGTGCCTTTGAAACCCGGGTTTCTTCTTGCTTTCTCACTTAACAGCATCTGGTTCTGTGTCCCTTTTGTCCACCGGGATTCAGAGTTTTCATCATTCTAGCCCTGAGCTGGGTTCCCAAGGAGGCTAATTAACAGCTCACAACTAGACGGCTTTTAACTGGTTTTGAAGCCTCAGTATTTGTTTTGCGGTACAGAGAGCGGCATGGCGCCTGAAATACCCTTTTTCCTCATAGTAGGGCCATACTTACACAATACCCGCTAAAACTGTAAGTCACTAAAAAAACCCATTGGCAACTAAACTAACAGTGCAGTTTTATTGAATTTTCACATTGTGGAAACAACAAAAAAAAAAGGACTAAGATGCTAATTTCTTGTTTTCAGTGCAAGTTCTCTTGATTTTCCAGTATTAAATGCTTTGCATTATGAGAAACTAGAATTCTTGCTTTCAGGGAGGGCTGCAACTGCTGCCATTTTATCTCACCTCCAGGGTCAGAGTCTGATTCATCCATGGGTTTATTCATCCAACACGCTGAATTTCCCATAGTTTCGTACAGATCTTGATTTAATCCTGATACCCAGGAATTTCAGTTTCCCACCCCAGGTCTCAAGTTAGATGATTGCTGTCATTTGACTTTTATATTTTGCCGGGACCTTCAGCTGTTACTGCAGTCCTGAGTGACTGCTGGGTTTCTCCCTGTTGTGCCCACACATGAACTTAGGTATGAAGTCATTCAGAGTCTCGTCTAAGTCAGCGATACTATTTGGGGGGTGTGTGTAGAAAAGCATTTGCATAATGTCACAAAACTCAGCTCTTCCTTCACTGAAGTAGAAAGGTAAGATAAGGTGCCTTTTATAGGGCTTGGTACTCTCGGATCCTACAGAATTCTGCTTGTTGCCTGGCGAGGTTAGTCACAGCCTTCTTGGAAAGACCACGATGATGTGGGAAGAGGCGACCTTGACATCTGTTTTGCGGGGAGGGTTTTTTTGGTTTGTTTTTTGGTTTTAATTGCCTGTCATGGACTCTGAGGGGATAAAAGATGAGTCAGTTACAAATGGAAATGTTGTTAGCGTTAGCTTTTGAGGACCTGTTTTCATTTTGAGCTGTGACTGTGAGCCCACAATTGCTAACACATGCCTTTGATTTTATTCTGTAATGTGAGTTTTAGTAAAATTTTTAAATATTAGCCAACTTGGGGCCTTACTAGTTGAACGCTTCTAGTCCCTTCTTCCCTTCCCTCCCTGTGCCACTGTCTAGGTAATTAAAGTTACTCAGGCTGTGAATCTCCATAGGATTGAAATCTAAAATGGAAATAGCAAATTACAAATTACTTTGCATTTATTACCTTTGTCTCATTCTGAATAGATTCCAGCAACCTTATGCATTCTGGATAGACAAAGATAGCAGATGTCCCTTCCTTCAAAGGTGCAGTGTTAGCATCTCCTGTGGAATTTGTACATCTTTCCTTAAGTTTTCCGTTTCTGTGGGGTTTTCACTTGTGTAGTTTTCAGACACATAACAGGCCTCTTCATTACTGATGGTGCGACAGGGGATTCTACTTGCATTTGTTCCTAAAGCTTCCTTCAAGTTGACATTTTGACTAGCCATGGGGAATGCTATGTTCTCTATGAAACTACAGAGAAAAAAAAAACAAACACCAAAAACCTATATAAAACTCTGGGTTGTGAAATGATGAATGCCTTGTCCTGTAATGCTGTGAAACCTTCGAGCGTTTCAACAGAATATTTAGAAAAAACTCACCATTTTAAGAACGGTATCTGTTGAGTGAGAGTAAGTGTTACAGATGTTCAGTAACTTAAAGCAGGTTTTGTGCAGATAACCTAGGGTTTTTTTGTTGGTTTTTTTTTTTTCTTTTCAAGAGTGCGTTGGTTTTACATGAAATAGAGGATTTATCTTTTAATAATCCAAAATATTACTGCTTATGGATTTTCTGGATTTTATAGATTACCACTGCAGGTAAGGGAACGTCTGACTTCTTTCAAACCTTCCATGAGCAGAGAGGAGTTGTATTCGTCTACTTTAACTGTGAAGCTGCCATAGCTGGTTCTTGGGGCAGGAGGCTGGGATTTGCTATCGCTCCCGGATGCTTCAGACTTAACCTACTGCAAGAGCATCACTGCCAGCCTTAATGCCTGTAGCTGAGGAACATTTGTAACTGGAAAATAAAGGCACGACTCATGGGGGATTTGTGTGTATTACTTTGATTTTTGCTCCTGCGTGTAAAAGCATTTTTAAAGATTCGGCCAAGTAGAAAAGCAGGCACGAGGCTTGCTGCTTCTCCCATCAGCACTCCCTTCTCCTCCCCCTTGCCTTCCAGAAATTGGCTGAAGTGCAAAAAGAAGCTGAAAGTCAGATGTTAGCAGTACCTTTTTGCTGTTCATTAGTATAGGTCCAGACCCATTAGAAAAGGGAAAGGGAAACAATACGTAACATACCCCCCTCCCCCCAAATCAGCTGCGCAAAACTTGATCCAAAAAAAACATGAGAAATACATGAGATCACAGAAGTCCATTTGCTCTTCAATACTTGCCGATGCCTGGTGAGATACGAGATTATCCCAATTTTATCAATGTTTTAGCTTCAGGTAGAATTTGACATTACTGTGATTTGTTCACTTAATGCTCCTAGTGATTTGTCTTTCACCTGAAACACGAACTTTGGTTAATGAGCACTTTCTTTCATTCTGGGGTGAGTGAGAGGGCTTAATGTTAATTCAGCGCTCTGAATGCTCCTTTCATGGAGACTGAGGACTCTGCTCTTCGTTCCGATGTACAGTTCCTTCTTCCGATGCCGCTGTTCTTTTTGCTTGCTTCCACAGTGCAACTGAGGTGTTGTCTTCTCTATTTCCTGAGTCAAAGATCTCTTTGTTTCCAGTGTAAAACATAATTTGGAGTAATTAGCCTTGAGAAAGCTTTCTTTTTCTAATCCGTAAGGGATTTAACACTTGGTGTTTCAGGTAGTTAGGTATCTGGTTGATGCAGGGATTTGTTCAGAGTTCAGTGCCTGTGAGAATCCCAGTGTAAATCACAAAAATATTATGAATTTGCAGCTCTGTTACTCAGAGCATGTGAATGTGAGACCTTTGCACGAAAAGCAAGACATTCATCTTGCTTGTTGAGTTCTTCACTGTAACTAAGTGCATATGACGGTGATATAGCAAGGACTACATAATGAAATTGAGTTACATCATGAGGAGTTTGCGATCTCCAGTTGTTATAAAATTCAGCTTGATGATCTTCCGTGCCATTTTAGAAATGGCATGGAAAAGTCAGCCATTTATAGATGTGCCTCTAAAGTGATTTTCAGCTTTGCACAACATGTCTTGAGAAGCCAGTGAGTGCATTATACTGCCTTCAGTTGGAGATATAAATATACATCTACGTTTCACATTCAGAATTGGGTGTCAGGCCATGTATTTAACTACACATTTTTCTTCTTGCTGTTCAGCATCATCTCAGGCTCGTTTTTCCCAAAGTGGAATTACTTATTCTCTTCTCCACTTCTAGCATTATTTATTGCTTTGCAATTCTTCCCATGCTCTTGCAACCTTAGTGTAATGTTTCATCTCTTCTGTTTCCTTCTCTTCCTGTATTTAAGGATAACGAATTGTCCAGGGGTGGGGGCAGAGGGCTGGGAGGTAGGAGGGTGGAGTCTGTTCCTATTTTAGCTGCAAACTTTGTTATGGCTAATAAATCTGAGCTAACTGGTAATTAGCCTCGTAGTGCTATCTCATGTACAGAGGACAGGACAGAGTGAGGAACCTGGACTTTGTACCTTAGTGTTCATTAGGTAAATCACCCCTGTGATTTACAAATGTCCTACCACTGCCGAGAAACGAGCGCAGTTTCTCTGCTGCAGTCACTGTTTCCCTTCTCACGGCTGCTTCTGTGCTAAAGCACTGCTGCGTTTTGAGCCTTACCTTCAGCTTTGGTCTCAGTCCTTCTCTCTGCTCAACCTTGCCCCTGGGTGAGCTCTTCATGTTTTCCTTCCTTCTCCACTTACCTGAGTCACGTTTCTCCACCATCTGCCATATTGTGATCCATCCTGCTCTTGAGGCTTGATGCAACTTTAGTCTCCTGTTTTTTTTCTTTTCTTTCTGTTTTCTTTATTCATCCCCTAAGTTTTCCCTACCCTTTTTGGTTTACTTCACTCTTTGGTTGCACATAGGGCTCGGTGTCCAGCTTTGCATAATGCACTTCATGCCACTTCTTGGGGTAAAGCTTTTCCTTGCTCACAAAGCAACTCTTTTTCCCCTTTTGTGTCATTAATCTTTATTCCAGTGTCTTCTGAAATGCATTTCAGATCCATTGATCTCAGTGGGGCATACCGTATGTGAAATTACGTGGGTAGTCATGTCTTTGTTGGATAGGGCTTTAAAAGTAATGTCTTCTCTAAAGGTTCACCACTGTCTATTTTGTCTAGGCAATAATTTTAAGCTTACTTCAAGCAGTTCTGGAGCTCAAGACCTGAATAGGAGGTGTTAGAGTGTATGTAGCCATTTGTTTTCCCTGTGTGTGTGAGGTGTCTAAGACACACAAAAAACATCTGTTCAATCAATGTCTTCCTGAATATGAACGTAAGATATTCTCAGAAGTGCCTTCAATACATGGTGGCATTTGTTCTTTTCTACTTAGCATTTACAGTTTTTCTCACTTTTTATATTAAAGCTAAATGTTGACATGCAAGAAAAATAAATGTTCATATATTTCTTAAATAGTGACAGAGCAGAATACAGCCCTGGAGGAGAAGCAAGTTGCTGTTGAGGCCCAGTCTTGGTGGTGACCGAATAAAGTCACAGTTTTCATAGAATCATTATAGAATGGTTTGGGTTGGAAGGGACCTTAAAGATAATTTAGTTCCAACCCCCTGCCATAGGCAGGGACACCTCCCACTAGACCAGGCTGCTCAAAGCCCCATCCAGCCTGGCCTTGAACACCTCCAGGGATGGGGCATCTACAGCTTCTCTGGGCAACCTGTTTCAGTGCCTCATCACCCTCATAGTGAAAAATCTCTTTCTGATATCTAATCTAAATCTACCCTCTTCCAGTTTGAAACCATTATGCCTTATGCTATCACTAATGCCCTTGTAAAAAGTCCCTCCCCAGCTTTCCTGTAGGTCCCCTTTAGGTACTGGAAGGCTGCTACAAGGTCTCCCTGGAGCCCTCTCCTCTCCAGGCTGAACAACCCCAGCTCTCTCAGCCTGCCTTCTTGGGAGAGGTGCTCCATCTCTCCTATTTTTGTCTAGAGGTGCTCCACCTCTTCATTTTGTGCAGCTTATCAGTGGTTTGACTTCTTAAGAGAGGCTTGGACTTCCAGGTTGGGGTTTGATAGATAAGATGGTCCTACTGGCCTGCGTAGTCTGGCATTTTGAGCTCCACAGTGGCGAGTAGCTCAGAGTGGTGGGCAGCAGCGAAGTACATCTTCCTGGGTAAGGAGTTTGCTGACTTTTTTGGAGGGGGTGGATGTGCAGAGCATGAGAGTTTATGTCCCACTGGATTCTTTGAGTATTTTAAGCTGTACTTTTATAACTCTGAAAGTTCTTGTTGTCCAAAGAGATTTCCATTCCCTTTTTTAAAATCATCTAATGATCTTGATTTTGGAGACAGCTGTTCTGTCTCTTTGCCTCAGTTTTCCTATTCATAAAACTATAGAAAATGTATCTGTCTCTCAGGAGTTCTGTGAGGCTTAATTAGCAAATGTTTATACAGCCTTTTGAAGATACAAAATCTATATATATTATTACCACCAGCCGCTTTGTTGTAATTGCCGTAATAAAGTTTTCAGTGCTGGTGGTTACATTATCGTTGTTTGAGACATAGGTCAGTTTTTGTGAAGGCTGGAGGCATCGAGGGTGGTGGTAGCAGCGATGGTGCGGACCATACCGAGGTACAATGTGTGGCAGAGCTGGGATGAGAGAAGCCGTGCTTCCAGCTGTGAAATCTTTGTGAAGAACTTCCTGGAAAAAAAAAAAACAAACAACAAACCTAAAGAAAACAAAACCAAACAAAAAAAGGTTAAAAAAAAAATAAAATTAAAAGTCCATAACTGGGAAAGAATAAAACCTCTTCCGCTGCAGTATGCCAGCGTTTACAAGTCCCAGGGCTAACTGGGGGGTGGTGTGTGTCACGCAGTGTCTCAGCTGGTTAGAATGAGCTGGCAGCAGTTGCATTTGTGACATTGGCATGTAAAAGAAGGGATCTTTTAGAGATGATTGATAATTGGTAGTACAGGGAAAGAGACGTGGTATAAATCACAATTAGCCTTTAGGATTTTTTTTTTTTTAGGTCTACTTTTGTAAAACACCCATGACTTAATGCTGAGCTATTTTTATGAATGTTCTTGTGCTTATCTTGCATAACCAGCTTGTTAAAAGAGGATATGAACACTTTTTAAGCCTCTGCCTTATAAATTGTGAGAAAGAGAAAAGAAGATTGATTCCAACAGGCTTGAAGGTAGATTCATTTCTCTTCTAGTTAGCAAAATGAGAGAAGGGAAAAAATTAAAGTGAAGACCTAGTGGGGCGATCAGTTTTAACCAGGTAGAAAATCATTCGATTTAGCTCTAATGTACAATTTAATTGTAAAACTTTAACCTAAAAGAATATAAATGCCAGGGAATTCTGGTTTTGGTAAATTGATGATAATATCTCCAAGTCATTTCTGCCTGAAGTAATAAGGGTAAGAAAAAAAAAAAAGTAATAACAAAGGCACATTGAGGGGGAACAATTATTTTGCTAGTGTCTCCTGAGGATCTGAGGGGGTTACTCGGTCGCATTATAAGAATATTGTGCTGCTGGAATGTTGGAGAGGACTGATAATAATTGTGCTTTGAAGAAAGCTTCTCTGTTCTTTTTACTGTAAACATCTGAGATAAGATTGAAAAGTTTGGAAGAACGCAACACCTTCTGTGAGTTCTTTCAGCATTCTTAATTGCTCGTTATGAGATCTCAATTTGAATACTGCTGTTAGATATTTTTAGGGGGTTCTAGTTTACTAAGTCAGGCTGTCAGACTGCCTATAACAAGTGATCTGTTTCTAATCGTATCTTAATATCTAGTGTAATGCTTATTTAAATTGCTAGGGATGTTTCCTAATAGCTTCTGGATCAGTTCTGATTATGAAGACCTGAATCAGTTAACACATTAGAGAGACCACACAAATCTGGATCATGGGCAGCATGGTTTCTTAGTGGCTGCACTGCAAGGACTTCTCAAACAGAAATGATGCCAAGCAGGGAACCGATTCAGTGCTTTATGATTATGTGCAAGCAAATTTTCAGGCAACTTTCAACATCGTTAAACAGCAAGAAGAAAAGGCACCAGCCTTCTCTTTTTATTTTTTTAGTTTTAGGGAAATCCTACTTTAAAAATAACCATAAAGTGTACAACCCCAATGTCCTTCTGTGTAGAAACAGAAGCAGTTTAAACACACAGAGGTAGACGATAGAACGCTGAAGCCCACACAGAGATGTCCCAAATGCTGGATAAGTTCAGAAAAATGTTGCTTTAGCTGTTCAAACTATTTTCAGTAGCAAAGTGGAAGACAATTCCTAGCGTTGTATTGAAGCTGTTCTCTCTCTATTGTGTGAGACTGGTGATACCTCATTTTGAATAAAACTCTGGGTTTTCTTGAGGGCTGTAAGAAAGAGCGACTATGTTCTGCTCCCTGCATAGAGAGGTACGGCAATTTGATAGGAGTTTCTTTTTCTGTTATCCTAGACTGTAACATATAGTAGCATAATAGCTATCTTTTGAAGTACAGAAAATCTGCCTAAGGGGCCATCATTTTAAAGTATAATATGAAATGCCGTTTTAATAAGGTTGGCTCCTTGCACATTTTAAGTGCAAGGAAATGTGTGTGTGTTGAAACCTTGCTAATCCTTCATTTGCACAAAGTATTTGGCTCGCTCCCTAACTGTCAAGGAATTAATGGTGTGCTTCAATGAGATCTTGCATTACTAGACTGTAATTATTTTTATAAGAGATTCTACACTGTATTTGGCGGTGCTTTATGAATTATCATAATAAATAAAATGAAATTGCCATTGTCAAAGCATATGAGCAAAGTAATCTTTTTCTTATTGTTTGTGTACTCACTGGCTCACGAAATTAAGGGGTTTCCAGTGGACTTCCAGGCCGTTCATAGAAGTTGGTGGGGTTTGCTGTGATGTATTGTTTTGCTTGTGCTTGTGACAAGTAAAACAATGGTGTAGCTGACAAGAAGCAACTCCGTTGACGAGGTGGCAACACATCTCTCCTGTACTTCCTCCTTTGGCCTTGTACTTAAAAAGGGAGCGGAAAGGCAACGCATGTATTGGTTCACTTAATGAATTCACGGCCTCATCTGAACCACGGCGGCGTGACCTCTGGCAATTATTGTATGGTAACAGGCTTTGAATTAAGTTATTCAGAGGAGTGCTTACAGCAGAGATGTCAGGACAGCGCAGGTGTATCCAAGCCGATTTTAATTGCATTTTCCCAGTACCAAAACCAGGCTATAGTTGCATGGGACATGGTGGACTCCATGCCTCGTGGCTGAGGACAGAAGTCCTTGCTGCCATGGCTAGACGGGGTCCAGTACCCGAACCTGGGTGTGGTGTCTGCACTGTTGACACATCCTCCGTCTGCACGCCTTTCTGGAGATCTGCGTCTAGCTAAAGCAGACTGCATAGAAGATAGTACATATCATTTACTTTTCAGGCGGATAGAGTCAGTGGGATAAAGCTTCAATTTCAGGATATCTACCTAAGATTTTCCCTTTAGTTTATTACAAATATTCCTATGGTCATAGTTCCTCCAGATGTTAGCCGGTGATGAGAGGCTAGTTGTACTAGGCCCTCAATTTCAAGAGAATTTTATTATTTAAACATTGTGTCTATTTTTAAAGTCAGATAATCTATAAAACCTGTTTAAAGCCACGAGGGATCATTACATCATCTAGTTTGACCTCCAGAGTGTATGAAGGAGGAGAGTTCCTGCCCTTCTATTTCTGTAGAAAAATATAAAACAAGATTTCTTGTCCTTCCTCCCTGTCCATGATAGACACAATAATTTAAACTGCCTGCCTCTGGCAAACACTGGCATTTTTCACTAAGTTCATTATTGAATATTTAGTTGTTCTGTGTTGAACTTGTATGGTGTTACCCTCTAGATACTGTTGTTTGTGTTTATATATTTTTTTTGGCACATGGCAAATGCAGTATAGATTTCCTCCTCTGCATAGAGAACTTTTCCCCCAAAACCTGATGGGCTAAAAGCAGATAATCCTAGAGTTTGTGCTTCTTTCTCTTCATGCTTCACTGTATAAGTTGTATAAACTCAGATCACTTTCTGAACCACTGTATACTTCTCTGCATAATTGTTTTTGGCTCACATAGCAGACTGAGACACCTGGTCGCAAACCAGTTTCGAAGAGTTAAAGTCTATGTTACCCTGTGGGAGAAATACATGGAAGCGTTGGAGAGGTTCTTGTGCAGGTTCACCTTGATGTTTGAGAGACTCAGGGCCCTTCTGCCTCATAGACCATGGAGATGGTGTTGTATAGCAACTGGGATGTCCGGATGCATGCTGTGCTGGTACTCCCAATAATGCCAGCAATAACACTTTTGCTCCGCGGCCCTGTCTCCCTTAGGGCTGCTACTGAACAAGATTTGCAGATGTCACTTCAGGCAATTAAGTAAATTGAATCCACAAGACTGTGTGGGAATGTGTCACAAGTGATGCAAGTCCTCCTTGGTCTTAAACCCTCCCTCGGAGAGCTTCAGTGCAGTGACTTCTTTAGGATGTAAAGAAAAGGGCATAGTAATTTTACAGATGACCTTGCTCTTTATGCGCTCTCTGCATGCCTTCCCTACATGGGACTCTTCCTTCCAGTAATGAGGAAATGTTCTGAGGCAGTGTTGTTGCCATGATGACATAAAATAATAGAGACTTCCAGATATTCCCCTGTTCTTACCCTGTGATCCCTTCAGGGATCAACTGACCTTAAAAATGATGCAGATCTGGAGCTTGAGGTCATTTTTGTTGTACAGAAACTTTTTTTTTTATAGGCATTGGGATGGTGGTGTTGCATTCACTGATTAGAAACCGTACGTGATTAACATTCTTGGTCTAAACGTGTGCTCTCCACTCTGGACACACATTTCCCCTAGAGCTTTTAGAAGTGCACCGAGTCATTGCTTTGGCAGAAAAAAAAATAAAAAAGGCAAGGCTTTTGCCCTCTCTTGCTTTATCTCATTTATGCCTTTAAGACAATATGTGTACGTATTCTGTGCAAATAGTTTTTTAGTTTCTTTCCAATTTCACAACGGCTGTGTAATTTGGTTTTTGTCAAGATCTAGTGTCTTCCCTAGGAAAACCGCATCTGGCAATGTACATATGTCTTCAGCAGTTGATACGTTCCAGACAATGATACAGTTCATGTACTGTGAATCCGATGGAGCGTAGGCTCTGGTGTACAGTAGTACTCAAACATTTGTGGCTTAGCATAAAGTCTTCTCCCCCTTTGCTGGATGTAGTGAACAGAAATCTTTTGTTTCAAAATTTAGCAAGAATTGCCTAAGACCTACCTCGACCAGTTTGAAGGTATTCTTCAGCCCTGTTGGAAATGTTCACTGATAAAGCTTGGTAGCGGTGTTCGTGAAGGAGTTGCCCTCAACTGCGGGGGAGACGCTTGATTCGGGATCAAAATTGTGATCTATAAATACTTATTTTTTCCACAGATAGTCATGGGACAACTTCTCTGTCTGACTGTTGTTTAACTTAAATGCTTGTGAGATTGAGGCCCAAAATCTCAATTTAAAAAAACAACAACCCACAACAAAAAACCAAAGCAAACCCCAAGAGAATTTGTGTGCTTGTTTTATTAATAGAAACTTAGATTATTTGTAAACAATTTAAAAGAATTTGTTAACCATTCTTGTTATTTTTTTTGGGTATGCTTCTCAGTGTGAGACACATCTTTTGGTTCAAGTGTGTACTATTTTAAATGAGTGTTATGTTGTCTTGAAAACTCTCCTGGGCAATGTCTAACTCCAGACATAAAAGCAAATAAACCAAGAAAAACCCTCTGTTTATCTGAGATGAAAGGACTTTTTTAAGAAAAAGAGAGAGAGGGGATCTAAAACTACCTAATGGTCTCCCATGTCTCTTTCAAATGTTCCTTAATGTTCTTCTGCAGTCCTCCGGAATTACTCCATCTCACTGGTATGTCACTGGGATATGAACTACAAAGAAGTCTTAAAATGCCACCATCTTTAGACTATATACTGAAGAGTGGCTGAAAGTGCTGCAATACGTTGTTTCGTATAGGTTGATTCTGATTTTACTCTGTTCAGCTGTACATTTCGGATGAGAGATGGAAATTCAGAGATTGATGTGAGTGCGTAATGACAAATAATGTATTTTGGGCGCTTCCTGCACCTTGGGGAAGTAAACATGAGGATTAACATCTTGGGTTCAGGGCTGTTCACTTTATGAAAAGCTGACATTTCTTGTGTGCAAGGTTGCCTATTTAGAATTTCTGAAGCTAAAGAGTGAAATATGGCAACTCATCCTCAGTTTTACTGTTCAGTATTTCTTCAAACAAAATTAAGCAAGTTTTATTATAAACTTGTCGAAGCTAATTGAAGTCATCACAATTTCCAGTTGCTTGCTAGGTTGAAGAATCAGCTGTCATGATTTCACAGAATCACAGAATGGTAGGGGTTGGAAGGGACCTCTGGAATCACCTAGTCCAACCCCCTGCCAGAGCAGGGTCACCTGGAGCAGGTTGCACAGGAACGCGTCCAGGCAGGTTTTGAATGTCTCCAGAGACGGAGACTCCACCACCTCTCTGGGCAGCCTGTTCCAGTGCTCTGCCACCCTCAAAGGAAAGAAATTCCTCCTCATGTTTAGGTGAAACTTCCTATGCTCAAGTTTGTGCCCATTACCTCTTGTCCTGTCACCAGGCACCACTGAAAAGAGCCTGGCTCCTTCCTCCTGACACCCATCCTTTAAGTATTTATAAGCATTGATAAGATCTGCCCTCAGCCTTCTTTTTTCCGGACTAAAAACACACGAATCCCTCAGCCTTTCTTCATAAGAGAGATGTTCCTGTCCCCTAATCATCTTTGTAGCCCTCTCAGTATTGGCCTTGTAGAGGTAGGCGTACCAGCAGTGGTAAGTGATGTGAAGATGAAGAAGTGAGGGCTGTTGACTGGGGAATGAGCAGAATGGGCTGGTGGTAACGTATGGGGGATCATTTCCCCTCTAAAAGCTTCAGTATGTGACTGCTGAGAGATAAGAGAGCCTCCGGGCTCCCCTGCCATGAGACGCTTCAGTGTGTTTTCACTCAATTCTTTCTCTACCTAGACCTTGTAAAGGCTAACAGTTCAGTGGGAAGGACACCACTAATTTTCTTGCTTATGAACTCCATGTTTTTCATAGCATCCACTGTATGGATGGAGCAAAAGAAACTAGCTTTGTTTCCATGTATTTTCACAGTCTCCAGATCTTTTTGGACTGGCTGCAGACCAGGTACGGTTAGATACCAGTCAGTGAAGATCAAAATGACTGTCCCAATGACCCTGGAAAATTAAATCCTCGGCCATGATATCAGGTGGGGCTACGACAGTGGTAGCAAACAGAGGTCTGGAGTGGGGAATCTCAATGCTGCCACTTGGGAAACCAGAGCTTGTACCTTTTATCCCTCTTTTGCAAAGCCCTGGGATTCTTCTGTAATCTTGAGTTCAGTCTGCTAAGTCTTGTGAAAACGATAAACTGGCTCACCTACAGTGCCATGATTTTATCTTGAATTAATAATAAGTTGTCTTTTCTCACAAAGATGAGTACTTTTGTTTGAAACTAAAATTCCTGTATCTTCTTGGGGATTCTAACATGTTAGCTAATACACTAAATACGGGATTTTTTCCTAATAATCCTTTTGCTATCAGGCCCTTTGATCTGCCCTGGATTTTAATGAGTCATTTAAAAACAGATGTCGTCTTTGGCAAATTTGACTGTGATGCTCTCTCCCAAATCAGTTACCATTTTGAGAATGACATCTGAGTCTGCCTATGTTTCTGCATGACTGGAAACTGTCACTACTCATTTAAACTTATTAGTGCTGGAAATGGATATGCTGGTTCATCGATGAAACGTGAGGCACCGGCATTCAAATTCAAGTGTTGTTCCCAAGAGTAAAGGAAGAGGCGACCGTAGTCATGAGAGCTTGGACAATTAGGGGTGAAAGCTGCATTGCAGCTCGAAGAGGTGTTGGGTGCTTTGCTAAAAGCAGGTTGTGGCATTTTTGGACAATTCAAGAAAATACTGCATTTTAAGATAAAAGTTTAGTAGAAGGATACAGTGCTTTAGCTGAAGATTATGCCATGGAAGACACTCAGTTTTGCTCTCAAGAGGACCCTAAGTTGGGAATATTCATTTTGTGAGGGGGACAATGAGCATTTGAGAAATCAGATTTTTTTTTTTTTTTTTTTTTTTAAGAGGGCAGATGCAAAGCTCTGACTGAAAGTTGAGCCTCTGTAATGGCTCTCGAGAGTCCACACATACACTGAAGGTATGCAAAATGATTCTTAAAAATGCAGACCTGGAGAATGAGGGCTGCGGTCCTCCATCTATCTTTAAAGGACCTGAAGGGCTAGGGGCACAGGAGCACTGCTGGCACACGGTCACTTTTCTCATCTAAAAAGGTTGTGAGACAAAAGGAGTCCCCAGGCAACTTGAGCTGTAACCAGCCCTTACCGTAACTCTGCCACTGCTCTTCTTGAAAGGCCATATAGTGCAAACCCATATTTTTTAATTTCTTCATTATTCTTCCACTCTATTATATCTAAATATATTCCCTGAGCAGAGATTATTTTCCCCTACCTCTTCCCTCGCTCGCATGCCTAAATGCAAGCCCAGAGCTTGCTTGTAATGGGAGTATTTTGATTGACAGCACCTTCGCCATTTGAGACTAGTGGTGTGCTAAAATGAACAACTGGCATTTCAGAAACTGTAAAACTGACCTGACAGAGTGTGATTTTAATTTTTTTCTTTTTCTCTTCCCTTCTCTCACCACGTTGTAGATGTGTCTTAATTCTGATGCTGTCATGCAGTTATGTCACTGGTTAACATCTCTGCAACCTATGGAGAACATACACTCTGAAACGCTGAAGTGTCGGCTGGTAAAGAGAACTTAAATGATGGAGTTATAAATTAATCTTGGTTTAACCTTTTTCTTCTCCCCTAAATAGAATTCAGACTGCAGCAGTAATACAATGATCTCGTCTGAAGCCGATGGCTGATAGAGAGTGCAAAAATGACTTTCAAGGTGATGGGAATGGTTAGGACAGACCAGATGTTCCTAATGGGTTTGCGACTTCCATACTACCCCTCAATAACCCATTGATTTCTCTGTAACAAACTAAGAAGTGTGACCTCTGCTTAACTACCAGCCTTTTTAAGATAAGCTTACAGTTCTGCCAACCGCCCATGCAATGGCTCTTTCTTCTCTTGACAGATAATAATATTGGGAGGAAAAGGAAGTTTTGCAACCCTTAAACTTCCTGAAGAAAAAAAAAAGGCTGATAAGATTCCTTTAAAAATAAATTAAAAACAAACCCCAAAACTCAATGAGTCATAGTTTACGGGAATATCAGCTTTTTTTTTTTTTTCCTCTGTGATGATAACTAGATGTAATTTTTTGCCATTTATCCCAAAGGAAGGCAAACTTTGCCAGCTTTTTTGATGGTGCTACACTTCAGTATCACAACCCTATTTAAAGGAACACTGTAAAGTTCCATCCATCGTTAAAATGTGGATGCTTCGGAACAATTACTAGAATCCCTTCGCATCAGGTTTGAACATTGTATAAAAGGAAGTGATGAATCAGTTGAAAAAACGTATGAGGAGTTTCCAAAAGGCGCAGTATAAATAACCAAGCTGGGCATTTTCAGAAATGCTTATAAGGCAAGCCATTTTCATTGTAGCAACTCATCTGCAGCTCACTGATTTGGAAGAGAATGCTACTTCCAATAACAAAATTAATTTCTGTGACACAGTGGTGAGACTTTGGCTCAGATTAAAACTCAAATATTCCCTTATTAAAGCACTGTTGTTAGTTACTGAATGAGGGATCTCATTCAAGTAAAATCATGTTTCCTGTATGAAGTGGTCGACCTGATCTTAAAGAAAGGTCTCACCTGATCATCCTTTGAGGTATTGCAATAGGCATTACACATTTTCACAACTCTTATGCTAAATAACATTGTAAAAGGATGTACTTTAATCTAATGGAGGTGTGCTATATGTCAAATTACCAGCTCAGGGGGACCATCCTGTTCTCCCTGATTTTTTTTCACAACTCATTGTGTTCTCGCTTTTGAGTATCTGTTGTGTATAGGGTTTTCTCTTGACCTCCTGAAAAAAAAAAAAGTTCTTTTCTGATCTTAAATGGAATAATTTTATTTATTTTGCATTGTTTTCTCAGGCACTTGAAATAATGATATATCCAATCTGTTCCATTTCATTCTCACAATTGCAGTAGTGTAGAACATCAGAAATCTGGTTTGTCCTGGAACTTGAAAGGGTAGTTGCTATGGTAACTGGGCACTATATATCCCATTTGGGACTTGAGTTAGGTGTGCAGGCTTCACTTAACTTTCTAGTAGTCCTCTCAAAACGTGTTAAGTCTATGAGCTCCACTAAAACATCATTTCTGGTGTACTAAGGAAAAGTAATTCCTCACTCTATCTCTGCCCCCCCCTTTCATAGAATCACAGAATTGCCTAGGTTGGAAGGGACCTTTGAGATCATCTAGTCCAACCAACAATGTAAAACAAACAGAAACCATCACTAAACCCTTTGTTGCATCCCATTTGCTTGTGCCTTCTTTCTCCCTCCATATGTTGAGTAAGCGACTGGAGATGCTGCTCTGGAGCTTCCCGGCTGCAGGGAGGCAGCAATGGAGGCGCTGGCCCGAGCTGTTGGGCTCCAGCCCTCCCTCCGTTGATGCAGTGGCTGTGAGAAGGGGACACCCAAGGAGCCGGGCACAGGGCCTCGGTGGGTACGGTCTGCACTGCTGGGGTCCTGCTCCTGAAAAGTCCCTTTCTCTTTTCCATGCTTTAAAATCAGGCAGGCGGAAGCTCTGGTGACTGCCAGCTGGTGTCCTGTGCCCTGCCGAGGCGTTGCTTCCTTCTGAAGCACCACGCAGGTAAGAGCTCCCTTCGGAGTTCGTGCCCTGGAGGCTGGACCTTGTCCAGGGCAGTTCAAGCAGTTCCTTTTCATCAGCCCTTTCCTAAGAAGGTAACAGAAGTCAGCGGGGCTGCATGTGCGTTTAAAGGAAAGGAAGAAATCTTGATGGGGATGAACTGTTAGGAACCACTGTGTAAATATTTTTACATTATCCAGTAAGAATATTTCCCTCCTCTTTGATTTTTTTTTTTATGCTTTTTTTGCCAAGCTCTAATCAAAAGAAGCTTGGTTTTTAAGATGCAGGAATCTCCCACGTGCAAGAATGTGATGGCGGCTCTCTTTCTTCTTCTGCGTAAGATGTTCTCTCTTATTTTGGGTGATGTTTTACCACTCCTTCTGCGGTAGGGCTGTGGGCCAACCCTGTCAGTGCCCCCGAGCACTCAAACGGAGCAGAGCCCAGGCTGGATCACAGATGATGGGCTGGGTGCCTCTCTGAGCTTGCAGCTGGACTGAATTATGGTGCTGGGTTTGGGTTTCTTTACAATCTAGCTGAGGGGTTTAGCACCATCTCTGAGCTGTTTGTAGACAGCAGCGGGTCTCATGTTCTGGAGTACGTTTGGGTGAGAGAGAAGAGAGGCTGGGATGGACGGCAACCTCCGTTGCTGGTTGTAGGTGTACTTCACGTGCACGTTTGGTCGAGATGCCCCTGGACTTATTAATCATCCCAAAAATTCTTTGTAAGAGTCTTTCTCACCATGGTCAGATCGCACTAGCTTGCTACATTCAACTTTTGTAGGCTTTTTGCTAGGTATGTTGGGACATCTGTAAATATTTATTCAGTTCCAGCTGGTAGCTTCCTATTGCCTACTTCTCATCAGTTTGTTTGCAGCACTGAGTGATGGCTGTGGCATCTACGGGGTAAAAAAAATAAAGAACAGATGAATCTTTCTTGATCCCAAACTTCCCTTAAGCCCTGCTCATGGCGGGGTTTCCATGACTTTCTGATAAGTAAGAGGTCATTTTCCAAAGTCAGGGGGTTGAAAACTTCCGTTTGCCAGGATATCGTGAGGTGATTCTTCTTTTTCTTTTTTTTTTTTCCTTTTTTTTTTTTTTCTTTTCTCCCAGAAGCACAGAGGGGAATCTAGTTCTCACCTCATATTGCCTGTTCCTCTTTACCCTTGGAGAATATTCGTCTACAGATTTTGGGGGTATTTTTGTTTTGTTTTGTTGTGGTTTGGTTTGGGGTGTGTGGTGGTTTTTTTTTGTTTTGCCCCCTTTTTTTTTTTTTTGAGCCAGTTTTGGTAAACAAGTTGAACTTGCTCAAGGCTAGAGATACAAAGAAATTTAGGGTGGTGACCTGAGGCCTTAACGCTGAGACATGTTCGCAGACCAGCTCTGTTACCTACTTGGAAGCCATAGGTAGTTTGTTTTCTCTGTAAGTGTCCCTGAAGAGGAGGCAAATGGAAAGTATTTCAAAGAACAAAGCTCGTAGCCAGCTTTCTGCCTTTCCTGGAGGTGGAAGAGAGAGAGTTATTGTGCGTGTCCACGGTTCTTTTTTTTTCTCTCTTATGATCTTTGGTAGTTGAGAGTGGGGTAATATTTTACATAATTAGAATTTTGTTGTTGATGCTTTACATCGCAGTCCTGACTTGAATGCAAATAACCATTTCGTTAGGTAGAACAGGTATAGTTTATACCCCCGGGACACTGATTGGGAATAACTGTGTAAGGCACTAGATATTTCCCTTCCCTCATGCAAATTTAGTGGGAAACAATTGCCCAACCCCCTCCTCGTTCTTTAGTCTTGCTTAACTTGGAACATAATGGAATGAAACATCGGGTTTGTAACAGCTCACAAAGGGGAAATATGAGAAGTACAGACACTTTAATATTAAACTTTTCTTCCTGGTTGGGTACAAGCTAAGCAGAGAGCTCCTGCACCTGCTGCCGTGTCCCAGCGCTTGCTCTGGGAAGCGCCGGGCTTTGTGGCTTGGGCAAGTTCTCTGTTGGGCTGGGCAGGTTGTGACAGAGGGGTGTGATTTTTCAGCCCTGGTTTTGCAAGGAGATTCCCAGTGAAATGATACTGGAAACTGTCAAATCACAAAGGATTTGCGGATTTCTAAAAAGCAATATGCCGAGGTAAAGTTAGATTGTTTTAGGAACTGCCTAAGCATTGATACACAGGGAAGTTTTTATTTCTTTGCCAGGCTAGAGGACTGCCAGCTTTCACACTGTCAAGGAGAATCCACATGTAACCTGAATAACACATAATCATGTCTCACTGGAACTTAAAAATATGATTTACGGGGCTGACAGGCTCTTTGTTTTATCAGCATTGCGTGGTTGTAGTGCAAACAGAAATGCACTTCAAGTACCTAGAAAAGAATTAGTCTGAAAAATATGTCATGTTTTTAATTCTGTGAATTGTTATGTCTCTTAGTAAGTCTTGTAGGCAAAACATTTTTACTTCCCTCAGGAAGACAGGTGATTAAACATAATATTCACATTTTCCTGTTGCTGCAGTATTTTTGCAGCTTGGTAATAAGCATTTCTTTTTGGTGTTTTTTTTTTTTTTTTTTTTTTTAATCCATTTGTGCCCACTGTGTTTGGTTTTGCCCACTGAAAGCAGTCTTCATTTCTGGCAGTTTCATGTAAATCGGTCGCATTTCTGGGGACGAAGCTTTGCCGTGCTATTGCTGCTCACTGCAGGACTGGGGAGGAGGTATTTGAATTCCCAGCTGCGTGTTGACAACACTGTGGTCAAAACTCTTTTTTTTTCTCGGTCTCCTCAGCAGCCATCCCACCATTGCCGGTATTGGTATAAATAATGAGTGGTTAAAAAAAAATGAACCAAGTGACTTAAACTCCCATTTCTATAAATGTAGCATCTTCCTGCCTAGTTTTTCCCGAGAGAATTTGTTCTAATGTTGTTTGCTCCACAGAGCGTGGAATATATTAATCTCGCTACTTACACAAGGGTAAATCGGGGGATCTTGTGAAGTCACTGGCCCCCTGTCGCTACTAAGCAAATATTTGCCTGGTTAATTTATGAATATTGTAATGATAAAACTTAAAGCTATTACAGACAAGTGCTTAGGTGTTTTTACACTGTAGGTGGAATGTGTCATGTCTCAGCGGAACAGCTACCTGAGTCTCAAGTAGAAGATAATGTGCACATTATCTGAAGTATTGAATACTTTATCTTCATTTTGCTGCTGTACTCGAAGTCATCCTGCGTCTACATTAATTTCCTATAAGGAAAGATTTAGAACTTCAACATCCTGGCCTGAGCATCATTCTTCTGAAGTAACTTAATAAATTGGCATGTAGGCTTGCTATCTCATGGTTGCTTAAGTCCTGAGGCAATATTTAGCGTAACAGAATAAGCAGTGCTCCGGTTAACACAATCATCTCTTATGCAGAAGGATGCATTTATGCCTTTCAAGACAAAGAACCTTTTCACTGTACGACTGGCTATTATTCTGTTAATTCTATGCGGAGAATTGCCACATCTTTGTTTTCCTTTGGGTGGAGAAAGAGTTTGGTATGTTCTCACTGAAGAGCCCAGAGTTTCAAGCCACAACACTTATATGAAGATTAACTTTTCTTAAGGACTTGAGGGTCCCCATGCAGTTGCCTGAAGTCCATTAATCAAAGATTGAAATTTCAGCCTCATGTATTAGTTATGTTTGTCCAGTTCCTAGAGGGCCAGTAAATCAAATTAATCTCAATTAAATCTCAGCATGTGATAGGAGAAGCCAAAAAAAAAAAAGTTCATAATATTGTAGAGTTTAAAGCTTGAAAGTATTATTAGACAAGCAGACTGTTACTTTTTCTGGTAAAAAATGTAAATACTTTTTAAATTCACTTTTCTGTAAATACATTTTAACTTAATCATTTTTAGGCTCGACATAGACTTTCAGTAATACACTGGCTACTGTGCTTTTGTCTTCATGGGAAGAGTATTTTTCAGACCAGTAGGTTGAAAACTCATTTGATAAGCCTGTCTTGTCATCTAAGCCTGTAAATTGTTTTGATCAGCTTTGCAACTGTAATAGTAACTGTAATATGAGAAACAGAATTCCTGTAGTGGATGTTTCCTTCCATGTGCTAGAAGGGGACAAAGCTAAAAGCGATAAAGATGGTAGTCACTTACATGTGTGGGTTATGTATGTATTCTTAAGTTGACGTAAATATTCCATTTAAATCCTACACTAGGAATTATTAGAAGTGTGAGACCATGCAGAATTACTTAACCTCCTGAGGATGTCTGCATTTTGACAAAACAGACATCAGTTTTGCGTCTCTAGGTTTATTGATTGTTTCTGAGGAAAATTGCTCTTTTGATTTAAATCCAATAGAAACTTTTTTTAAATACTTGTCTTCGTCAGGCCAATATTGGCCTCTTTCAAAACAAGAAGGCATCTCTCCACTTCTGGTTCCAAAGGGCATCTTTAGCGTTCTTTCATATCTCTTCTTTTTATGTCTTGTAAGAAAATGTGTGCACGAATAGACATCGCCAATGTTTTTTTTTGGGTTGTTTTTTTTTTTTTTTTTTTTTTTTTTTCATTAAATGAGATTTCAGTGCTCCAGAGCTGTGAAAGACAGTATTAGCTTTGGTCTTTCTTCTAGAAACACCTTAGTTAAAAGCTGTCATTTACTTCTCCTTGGCCCATTTCTTCATTCATCCTGTTTTAAAAAAATTCCTAGAAGCTTGCAGGAAGTTTTTGCACACAGGGCACGCTCGGTGTAATCCATTGATATAATTTATGGATTTCATAGGTCTGTGTCCTAGCTGGGCAACCTGAAGTAGCTGGTTTACGTTTGGGGTTGATTTTTGGCACGGCATGGCACTGACAGCAGTGTTTTGAGCCTCCTGGGAAATGAAACTGTTTCCTCCTGAATATGATCTTGATGCGTGGAAAGGGTTCTCTGTCTTCTTTTCCCTGTGCGTCTCCCCTGTGCATCCTCCCTTTATTTTAGCAGGCTTTATTTCATCCTGGCAAACAGAGGGAGACAGTGGATTTATTATTAAACTCTAATGAGAGTGCACAAATTGTTTTGAAGTTGAAGACAAACACCACTGCTTGGGCTATGTAAATAATGCAGTGGGTTACCTGACACACTGGAGAGGCTTCTAGAGTTTCTCACCTCATCATATCTCCTGCAAACAGTTGGTAAAGGTCAGCTTCCAGTTAGGCTGGTAACTGTTACTTTCTTCATTAGGTTTTAAAAGGGGTGTCTCTCTTCTCTGTTTTTTGCAATGTGTCAAAAAAATGAAGCCTCCTGGGAGAATTACCAAAATTTTCCACTTTCTTTGCTTTAATGTGTTCTGCCGACGTGGAGGTTGAGAGGTTTGCTGAGCACCCAGCCACTCTCCTTGCTTTTGGCAGGCTTCTGAATTGACAGTCTAATATATTGCGATGATACAGACATTGTTAACATTTAATTAAAATTCCAACATGCACAGCCATTCTGTATTCACAGGCAAACCTGTGTATTTAGTAAGGGTTTAAGACTGGGCCCTTGCCAGCTTGGTTGCAGCTTCACCCACTTCAGCTGTGCTGTGTTCTTGCTTCTATTAGGAGAAAAATCTGGTTCCCATACTACCTAACAGGCAGCTTCAGTTTAGGATACGTTTGTTGTCCTCTGCAGATCTTGAGGCTGCAGAATTGTCCTGCCCTGTGTGATATATTGCCAGATTTCTGCTCTGTGAAAGGGGACAGAGATGGTGAAAGAGAAGAAGAGGGTTGTGCCTGGTAGCTTCATGGGTTTGAATTAAACCCGCTCTGAACGTAGCAAAAACTTTCCCCTTTTGTTCCAAGCTGGGTAATATAGGTGTATGAGATGTGTTTTGTGCTACCCGTGTTGTCAGCCTTTCCATTATAGCCTCCGATCTTAAGTTTTTTTTATCGTGGCCCTGAGTTTATTGCTCCATGCAAAGATGTGGCATAACCTCTTTCAGCCTACAGTGAACCCTGTTTTATCCACATCTTTCTTGAATTTCTTTACCGATTTGGGATTTTGTTTTGTTTTGTTTTTTTTGATTCAGCACCATGAATGTGATATGGCCACAATTGCGAGTCTAAAAGTAGCTTTGAATCATTAAAACAACAAGGTGACGATCATTATTTTAAATGGTTAGAGTGGATTTCTGTTTTTATTTATCTATTTTCCTCAGTAGAATTCTGGTGGTAAGATTAAAATGATGAAAAATTGGATTAGGAACTGTTTATTCAGAGGGATTTTATGTTCGAGTGTGTTAAGCATTGGTAATGATAATACATGACTTTATGCAGTGAACAAAACCAAACACAATTAAAATACTGTGTTGATATTGGCAAGACAAATTTTTAAGCGTTCTTGGGAAACTTAATGGGCTGGCTTTCCTCTAGCTTTCATGTTTTTTGCTTCTGGATGGGATGCACAAAAGTCCCTTTTGGCGGCGTAGATCATTAATGTCCTTATTCTGGCTGCGTGGCTTTGAATTTGTCTAGTCACGTTGCTTTAGGTTACTGTGTTTTGGTCATAATTGCCAAGCAAGAATATTGTGGAAATACAAGGGGTGTGCAGATAGGTTAATATAGAGCCAGGGGAAAGCGTGCACGTAATTATGGTGGTTTGGGTTGTTTTTTGTTTGCTGGGTTTGTTTTTTTCAGTTTGCAGGGAGGTTGGGCTTTTTGCATGTTTGTTTTTATGTATGATAAGTTAGCCCAGGATTAGGTTTTTTGTTTGTGCTGTAAATCCGGCTCTTAGCCTAAAATGAATGTTGATTAGACTTCTGTACTTATATGTGCCACGTTGCAGGATGAGCTCCTCATTAGTAAGACAAACAAAAGCACAGATGAGGTGATATAAGAAAGTCAAAAAGAAACTGAGATCAGATCAAGGCCAAACACTCTTGTTCTGAAATTATAAAACAAAGGAAGAGAGAAGCTTAGAAATGTTGGAAGGTAACACTTTAAATATTTAAACATGAGGATTTCCTTTTTGTACACCCTTAACTTGTAGAAGGGCATTACTGTAAGACATTACTGAAAACATTACCTTTTAATAGGCTTCAATAAAAGAAACATTAGCAAGAAAACATTTATAAGTGGTGGGTTTTGTTGTTGTTTTTTTTTTTTTTTAATAAGTGGGACGTTTTGAAAGATGATTCCTGACTCAGGCTTGGCAGAGGCTGGGTAGAAATTGATTAAAGTAATATTACTTTTAGTTGTCCATTGTAGGGCTCCTTATGAGTACTTGGCCATCATTAGTACCAGTCGTCACCTACAGGAAATGGAACTAGGGGACCTTGTCTTACAGCAAAGGAACTGTCATTATTTTTTATTCTTTTGTGGGATCTGAGGAGAATATTTAGCCCTAAGGTCTCCAGAAATCCCTGCCTTTCAGAGTATTGAGAACTTTGCAAGGGCATGTGGCAATAGGACGAGGGGCAATGGTTTTAAACTAGAGCAGGGTAGGTTTAGATTAGACATGAGGAAGAAGTTCTTTACAGTGAGGGTGGTGAGGCACTGGCACAGGTTGCCCAGAGGGGTGGTGGAGGCCCCATCCCTGGAGACATTCAAGGCCAGGCTTGATGAGGCTCTGAGCAACCTGATCTAGTTGAAGATGTCCCTGCTTACTGCAGGGGGGTTGGACTAGATGACCTTTAAAGGTCCCTTCCAACCCAACACATTCTATGATTCTATGAACTCTGTCCTGGCCAGAGTCCTGCTCCAGACTGGATTGCTCCTGGTGGTGTGTGTTAGCGCAGTGGGAACTAACAACAGAAGTAAAGTGGTAGTGATAAGTACTACAAAAATATGGTTTGGTTTTTGAATCTGTTTTTTGTAGGAATTAGTAGTTATACTCTATTGGGAGCATTGCAGTTTCTTTTGAAGGAATAGAGTGGCCCCAAGAAAGTTGCCACCTTGTCCTTGTTGCAGAGTAGGCAAACTATAAGGTTCCCGATTCTTCTTTTAACAAAATAACATGTTGCTTTTTCCCTTAGACCTGATAGCTAGCCTGAAAAAAAGGTTTGTTTTTTCTTTCTTTTTTTTCCCCCCAACTGCATTACTAGACTAGTAAAAGTTATTACAAAACTTGTGTTTCATAGTTGCATTGATTTTTAAGATGATTTAACTTGGAAGGCGATACAATGAAGCACATTAAATTCTGATAAACCAGTCATTCATGAAGTAGAGGTCATACAGAAAATAATAATGAGTTCAAAGACTGTGGTCAGTACCAACGATGGAGTAGAAGAAAAAAGGCCATTAGTGGCATAACAGGTTGCTTTGAGTTACAGCAGAAGCTTTATTACCTTGATGGGCAATATCAGAAGAGACTGGAAAACATCACTTACGGTTCAATGCTTTGACCCTAGTGGACTAGATGAGCTCTAGCATCAGTGATTCTAATCAGCAATAAATGTAAGGGCATAGGTAAGAAATGATACTTAAGAAAATGGGGAGGCAAACTGAAAATTGTGGCATCCAGATGTCTTGATACTGTGCCTATTTGTGATTCCCAGAGAAAGGATAGCACACACTGATGAAGAGTATCTGGTTTTATTACTGAGTTTAAACAATGTGACTTGATGTGCTTGAGTGTGGGGGGAAAAAAATTATATGAGCTTGATAGAAGTTTTTAGTGTTTCAGAGGCCATGTCTGTAGTATGTTCTCTCTTCTCCTGCAATAAAAAATTCATGAATCCAAGTTTTGATATAGCTTGGAAGCAACTTCTGATTGCGTCATGATGGGGAAACTCCCCCTGCTCCTCAGCTACAAAGAGAAAATTATTGGCACTAAAATTGATTTATTGCTACAGGCTATGCTTAAAATAACTTTTATTACCATAGTGGCCATAATGTGGTGGAATTCTGTAGGTGTGTTGACGTGGAAACCCCTGTGCTGTTCTTTGTAGAAGTGTTTTCAAAAGGCTGCCTGATTTTTGTGTTTTCCTTGATAAACAGAAAAGGTTCAAGATCTTCCTGATGACGCAGTTCTGTAGTGTGGTAACAGAGCTAGGAAGGGTCAGGTTCAGGAAGGACTAATAACTGCACAGTTTTAAATTTATACCAGTCTGAACTAAATGTTCAGTCATTCATCTTTTGGCCATGAGTTTTCTTCTTAACTATCTAGTTACTGAGTGCTTCTTTGTGCTTCTTCTCCATCCTTCTCCTTGTGAAGGGATTCCCTTTTTTCTGGCTTCCTTCCTCCACGTCTCTACAAGTCTCACAAGACAAATGAGCTATCATAAATTAGCAAATTTTCTAAACAAGTTTCTTTATTTGCTAAATTTCAGTACGAATACTGGGCGTTTTGCATAGTGCATGCTGCCTTTCTGAAAAAACAAGAGGAACCTGACTTTTCAGGCTACAGTGGGACAGTTTCCTGGACTATTTCGGCTCTCATTTTACAACAGGGCTAGCAAAGGAAGGACTTAATAGCAAGCAGCTGGGAAACTGGGAAAGTTATTTTTCTTTGCTACTGAGAACAGGGGACGTTTTAGTAGACTTTAGTGCTGAGATATGTGAAGGATGGATGTTGTTTTACCCTGGTCCATGCTCTCTACAACTACCTGAAAGGAGGTTGTAGAGAGGTGGGGGGTCGGTCTCTTCTCCCAAGTAACAGGCGGTAGGACAAGAGGAAACGGCCTCAAGTTGCTCCAGAGGTGGTTTAGACTGGATATTAGGAAAAATTTTTACACTGAAAGGGTTATCAAGCATTGGAACAGGCTGCCCAGGAAAGTTCTTGAGGCACCATCCCTGGAAGTATTTAAAAGACGGGTAGACATAGTGCTTAGAGATATGGTTTAGTGATGGGTTTTGTCAGAGTTAGGTTAATGGTTGGACTAGATGATTTGAAAGGGGCCCTTCCAACCTGGGCAATTCTATGATTCTATCCTCTCTGTTTCCTTATTTCTGTGGAATGTCATCTGGTTTGTTTGGGTTTTTTTGTTTTTTTTTTTTTTTTTCCCCTTTGCTGAACAGCAAGATTGAGCAAAAAAGGTCAGCTAGAAGAACTAGCACAGTTACTATTCACGGTCTAGTTTTTGCTGCTCTGAGCACCTGTGGCAAAGAACATCCCCTTCTAAGCCAGCAGTAGGATGAAAGAAAATGAAATAAGTGAAATATCTTTGGTTGGTGCAGGGGGAATGCAAACTTATCTGCATGCTGAACAGGGATATGATGGGTGTTTTTGCCCCAACATAGTATCTGGAAGTCGGTAGTTAAAATTCTTCAAGTCACATAGAACGTGGTGAGTCTGGGAATCAAGGGCTGAGCAGCTCTGCTCTGAACACCCTTCAGAGTGACTAGAAAGACACCTTCCCTTTCTCATGCCTGCTGCTCCTTTCCGAAAACAACCAAATTATTTTTCTTACTGCTTTTCCCGATGCCACACGTGATGCTTCGTGCGCATCCTTTAAGCTCCATCAGTCCTTGTCAAAGGTCTGAGAGTCGATGTAGTTTTTAAGAGCGTTCACAGTCCTACGATCTCCCTTCGTGGGAGTGGGCGGGGAATTTATGTTTGAGCTGCTAATGTCCATGTGTCTGTTCCCCACTGCAATACCCTCCATGCACGTCCTTTTAAAGTCTGTAACGGTATTCGAAGACAGTAATCTAATCTTCCTGAATAATATGCTGCTCTCAGTTTTTTTTGCTTACCGCATGCGTGTATCTAAAGAGACAGATTTGTTTTCTGTAGCACTAACAAGAAATCCTGGGTCTGTTGAAATGTACGACCAAGCGTCTGTTGACTTCAGAAAGGCAGAAACTTAACCGTGTTAGTCTTTTATTAATAATCTCTCTTTACTTCAAGTTAAAAAGAATAATTTTAGGAATACTACCAAGATATGCCTCTGTTAGGGAGACGAAGGGTTTATATACGTCTGTATTTGCCAGCGTGACTTCTATGCGCTCAAGTTTAAAAGTGGATCCAAGTTGAATGTATAAAAACAACTTTTATAAAACCTGAGACTAATTAATTTCTTTCCTATTTCAAAATGAAACAAAATAAAAATGGTGCTGATTGGTTGTCAATTAAATAAACCTGATCGTTGGAGAGCTTGAAACCTAAACATTGTGGCAGGAGGAACCTAAAAATAAAACGGATTTCATTGTTCACCCCGCCAGAGTCGAAGCTGGGAAAAAGGCAAAAGTAAACAAGGAGACAGTGACAAGTAAGTAGCCACTGAAATAGTCTAACAGCTGTTAATAAACCAAGTCTGGCATTAATGTACGGAACCAAGGAAGGTATAAACATTGAAAGGGCAGCAATAATAATAACAAAAAAAACTGTAGTGGTTTTGAACGTCTGTGGCAATGAGGATGGACAACGTTTAGACATCTGACTGAGATTTAGGAAACTTTGTATCGGCATAAGTAACATGAAGTAGATTTTGCACTTCTATTGTCTTTCCATCAGGTTTCTGTCTTTTTTTTTTATATCCTTCCCAGTTCTGAGGGATATTTTTTTGGTCCGTTTAGGATTACTCTTCTACAGTGGGATTGTAGTGCAGCATTTTGAAATGATATTGTTGAATATAATCTTTTAAGGAGTGTCTGACTTGTATATGAGTTGTGTGGAGGTGTCTGCCCCTTTTGGCATTCTGCACATTTTAGGCAAAATGATGCAGCATCCTAACCCATGCGACTGTGAGAAGAGATGGGCATTTGTGCGGCAAATATGACAAATATGCCTGTTGGTACATTCTTGGGAAAAACTGCACTTCTAGTGGTTCTGGAAGTAGTTTTGCATTGTATGTTTTGTGAAAGGAGGATTTCTGTTAGTCAAGAAACTCACAAATGTAAACAGAACTATTGGAGAGTTAGACATCAGTGTGGTTTTTTGGGGGCTCAGTGTCTGCATGTAGGGTAGAAAGTGTATTTAATTTATTTTTTTTGAATTTTAAATCCATTACTATTTCTAAACAGGGTTTACAAAACATCACACTAAACAATATGTTGTCTCTTTTGACCTTACCAGTAATGCTTTTCTCTTTGCCTTGCAAAGAAGCTTTTCCCTGTGGACTCACCCATCAGCTGAAAAAGCTGAGCCGAAGTTGGTTTAGTTTTAGTTTTGTTTTTTTTGTGTGTTTTGTTTTATTTTTTTTTTTTTTTGCTAGAAGATATATGACTGATTTAGGAACAAAATGTTATGTGAAATAAACTGGTGTTTGATGACTTCAAGTTCTTTTTCTTGTACTTCTTTACCATCTCAACATGCTGCATCTCTTATCTCCACATTCTTAAACCCTGCTGTTGTGCATCAAGAGAGTGCTATTTAAAAAAAAAAAGAAAAACAAGAAAAAAAAGAGTTGATTACAGCTGCTTAGAATGCTATGGGGAAAAGGTTTAAAAAAAAAATAGTCCAAACTCCCCCCTTCTCCACCCTAGTGGTTCTAGATCTGTTCAGGTGCCCAGCTCCACTCACTTTGAAGGGTGTGACTGTGCTTTTTCAAGACAAAGCTATGCCAAATTAATTGAAATTTCATTTTTATTTTTTTCTTATTAAGTAAGTCTGGCCAGGCCGCACTTACTTGGATTAAATACAAGCAAAAAGAAAACTCACATTGGTTCAGGAAGTTTGTTTTGTGGCTCTTCGGAAGAGAACATTCTGTCCCCTCTTTGCAAAACCAATACAAACAGTCTCTTGGCACAGACACCATTCTTTGTAGACACCTTACTTTAAATTATCTCTCGGTTATTTTGCAAGATTAAGTATCGCAGTTCCTATTTCCTGGATAAATTCTGCCTTGTGTAATTGTGCTTTCACTTTGTAAGTCACATCTGCAGAGGTAGTTGGGCAATACGATTAAATCTTCTAAACACTATTTGAGCTCCGTTGATGAAAGATACTGAATAATAGAAATTGTGATTATAAATTGTAGGATAGTAAATGTTGTTTACAAAATAGCACTTATTCAGAAGCGGTTATATCTCATTGTAGAAATGATCACGTAAATATGGGTGATTATTGATGTTACTGAAAAAGAGCTGTAGAAATACAGAATAGCAGTAAAACATCCAGAACTGTGGGGTTTTTTTCTTTAATGGGTAGTTGAGGAAATGTGTAGGAGTTCTGCAGAGATATCTTTTTTTTTTTTTTTTTTTTTTTTTTAAAGAATATTATTAAGCTACTCTGGGTTACTAAAGGAGTATTGAGGACAATGCACTTCCTGTGCCTACGTTGGGCATTTCTCCCATGTGAGAATCTGGCATGAGCTGCTGGAATTACGAATAAAATCAGGGAAAGAAACGTCCGCTGTGCAACCTTAATCAAACAGGGAGCAATCTCTAGTGCCCTCTTTTGATAAAGTATGCAGTGGAACCAATTAGGGGAGGATCTTAAGTGATAGGTTATTGGACTGATTCTTCAAGTGGCTGTATCTCCTACTGACTTAGGCTCTCACTAGAAGGGAAATGAAGGATATCTTGTACCTTCTAGGTGGTAGTCCTACTTGTAG
This sequence comes from Chroicocephalus ridibundus, assembly GCF_963924245.1. Taxonomy (NCBI): domain Eukaryota; kingdom Metazoa; phylum Chordata; class Aves; order Charadriiformes; family Laridae; genus Chroicocephalus; species Chroicocephalus ridibundus. The sequence goes on from NC_086284.1 coordinate 150,918,995, forward strand.
TACGTAATATTCCCAGAGAATGATAAAAGCAGAACAAATCTCTGCTGTAACAGCTTTGAAGTGAGCTGAAGGTTTACGCACACATTCAGATGTAATTTTTGAGAAAGAGCTAGATTTTTTTATTGTGAAAAGAAAAGACACTGAAAAACACCAACCTTGCGAACTTTCCATTTCCATACATTTAAATCCAAAGACTAAAGTGTTTTGATTGTCATGTCTGTCTTATCTTTCTAGCAAAGACTTTTTCCTATAATTAAAAGGGCATCAATTTTTCTAATTGATGCCAAATCCAATCCAAACCACCCACGCACTTATTTCACCCTTCCCTCCCCCTCCCATCATTATCTGATATTTTGTTTGCACAGTCATTATTCATTAACTCTGTTCATGTCCAGGGCTGCAAACAGTAAAATCACATTAGCAAGGAGGAGCTGAGACTCACCAGTGAAATCTGTTTTTTCCTTTTCTGTTTTACATTGGCTTTCAGAAGAGAATCCCAAAACCTGTCACAAATTTGGGAGATAAGGGGCTTGGAAGCGATGAATGTGCTCCTGTTTGGTATTTTCTTTTCTTAGCAGAATTCTGTAGTTCTTTCATACTACTGAGAAGAATTAAGTTCTGTGTAAGAAGCTGCTGAGATCACCAGTTACTATTGGAAAAAAAAAGAGGTGTAGTCCTCTTTTTTACATACATACATATATATGATTGGCCAGAAGGCCAATCACTTCCTGGGCTGCATCAAAAGAAGTGTGGGCAGGAGATCCAGAGAGGTGATTCTCCCCCTCTACTCTGCTCCCGTGAGACCCCACTGTGTCCAGCTCTGGAGCCCTCAGCACAAGAAGGACACGGACCTGTTGGAGTGGGTCCAGAGGAGGACCACGAAGATGTTGAGAGAGCTGGAGCACCTCTCCTATGAAGACAGGCTGGGAGAGTTGGGGTTGTCCAGCCTGGAGAAGAGAAGGCCCCGGGGAGACCTTATAGCAGCCTTCCAGTACCTGAAGGGGGCCTACAGGAAAGCTGGAGAGGGGCTGTTTGCAAGGGCATGTAGCGATAGGAGGAGGAGCAATGGTTTTAAACTAGAGCAGGGTAGGTTTAGATGAGACATTAGGATGAAGTTCTTTACAATGAGGGTGGTGAGGCACTGGCACAGGTTGCGCAGGGAGGTGGTGGAGGCCCCATCCCTGGAGACATTCAAGGCCAGGCTTGAGGAGGCTCTGAGCAACCTGATCTAGTTGAAGATGTCCCTGCTTACTGCAGGGGGGTTGGACCAGATGACCTTTAAAGGTCCCTTCCAACCCAACACGTTCTATGATTCTGTGATTCTATATATGTGTGTGTGTGTGTATGCATGCAGCGAAGCCTATTCTCTTGTCTCAGAGCTCTATAGACGACCCTGTTTTATTTAGAGGTAACTTTTGAGCATGTCCCTTTTCCTCTTTGGCCTGTCCTCAGGTGGCTGTGTCTGCCCTCTTGCCCTTTTGAGAGATAGAGGCCTGCACACAAAGGTCTCACTTTGATTGCTCCTGAAGCCTTTTTGGTCTGTTGCTTTTCCAATGTTTGACCTTTGAAACCAATGGCAACCCTCTCACACTGACCCAAGGTACTGGCAAGCGTTGGATGTGCCACTAACCATACCTGGCTCTTGGGGTGCTCCTCCACACTTGCACTTGGATTTTATTAAGACGACTGTCGCCTTTATCCGTGTTTTGCAAAGGAGCAAATGGGCATGGAGGGGTAGTGAGCTGGGAAAGGCTTGCGGCTGGAAAATGAGGTATGGATAGAAGGCAGCCCGTGCTGCCTTCATGTGTTGTGCCCATGTGTTTTCCTCTCTTCGACATGAGTTTCCTGGTCAGCAAACTGTTAATTGCTTATCTCCCCTTAAAATATTAGAATTTTAAGTTTTTGACAGAATTGGGTGATTAACAGATAAACCACCACTATAATCTATATTAGTAAGCAACTTGATAAAGTTCAGTACATAAAGTATCTCAATATACTACTTCTTACGTTAATATGCAACTACCGGATCAATTCAGATTGACTGAATTGACCCATTACCATTTGGCCTTGTTACTGGATTGACTTGTTACCGCTTCTTGCTAGTTCTGTTGCTGTATCAAATCGATCTGTATCTTTTTAATTATGTTTTACTGGATTTATCGTAAAATGGAAAACATCACTGCAGGGCTGCCCCTGTAAGGGAGGGAGAACAGGACCTGTCGTAGAAGTCACAGAATTAGGATAATGTCAAAATGATGTCTCAAAGAGAGTAACTCATAGAAAATATACAACTGTAAATAGAGCAGGTTTGGTGAAATTTAAAGGATGGTGCAGCTACGAAGCTGGAAGTGACTTGTTATGTGCATCCAGGTTACAACAAAGTGTTAGATATGACTAAAGAAATAAAAAAGGACTAAGCTTGTCTGAATTCTCGAATGTCAAATTCAAAATTAAGGGGTGACAAAAATTTGAGGAGAAAATGGGAAAATACCATAATTGTCGCCTTCCAAAAAAATATTTTAAAAGTTGCACCTTTTGCTGTCTCCTTCCTCTGCTTTTCATCTTGGCTTTCACCTTATTCTTTCTTTCCTGCATCCTCCTTTCCCAAGTGCCCCATGGGCTCCAGCCCCACTGGTTTGTGGGGAGGTTTCTTGAGCTGTCCCCACTTTCTCTCAATAAAAACAGGTTTTGTCCTGGGTGTCTCTCTCTCATTTGGGCCATGTGGCTTCTGGTGCCTTGTGAGCCCAACCCTGGTCTGCTGCCCCTCAGCCTCGGCTGGGTGCCGGGAGCCCAGGGGCTATGAGGGCAGCAGGGGTGGGCTACAAGAGGGACAGGGATGCGAGGTGTGGAAGGGGCTCCGCTCTCACCAATACTTCCATCCTTGTGCTTGACCAAGCTTTTACAACATGTATTTACGAACATGTTAGGCTCTCGTTCCCTTTGGATTTGCAGCCTTCTTGGCTCTGCTAAGTCACAGGTCCGTGGCTTTGTAAACTCCTCACCCCAGCCTTGAGGAGGGATCCAGCCCCAAACTGTGCTTGAAAGCAGGGGTTGGGGTGGAGGTTATTAGGTATCCTGACTATGAAGTTCCTGCTAGCTGTACAGAGGAGTTCTTTTTGATATTGCTGGTATTTAGAAGGTTCACATGTTTGAAAGTAGTGGATGAACTCTAATCAGAAGTGTACTTCTCCCTCTCATGCAGCAAGGGAAATCACATTTTAAGAAGTCAGCGCTTAGCAAGTCTAACTGATTGTATAATGCGCAGTGGAATTGCAAAGCTGAACTTTCTATTTTTTTTTTTTTTTTTCAGTGATTTGTCCGGTTGGGCGGCCGCCTTCTGGGTGACTCTGGAGAGATGCCAGCCACTTGAGCTGAATCAAGCAGTGGCAGGGACAGCATCTACCCGGGCTGAAGTTTTAATCCCAGGCACGTGGCGTTTGCATAAGTGGTCACTGGTGAGTTGTACTTAAGCGCAGCTTCTGTCTCTCTCTGTCTCTTTAACAACTGGCACCTTGTTGCAAACTGTAAGTTTCTTTATGCGAAGACTCGCCTGCCTTGCTTGTTTTTCCCGGAGGGTGACTGACGAGCTTAGAGAAAATGAGAGCAATCCAGGTTACCAGCTGATTTTAGGAAATCCTTACTGTTTGCTTGTATGTTTATGGATTATTTTTACCTCTCCCTCCACGGAATGAGTAACGTCCTGGTGAGGCCAAACTTCGAATCTGTAGCGGTTGGTGTGTTGTACCAGACGATATCACCGAGCCTTTTTAATCAGAGGAGGTTTTATATACCCTCCGCCTTAGCGCTTTGTAGCCTGGAAATACAAGCTGTGGGGTTCTGATAACAGAAGTAGTGACTGCCTGCTGTCGGCATGAGGATGATTAAAAATGCGTGTGTGTGTGTGTGTGTGTGCGTGTGTGTGCTTGCTCACTCCCTTTCCAGCTGAATAGAAAATGAAACTCCCAAAGCCTTTTATGTAAGTGCATGGGTTTTGCTTTTTTTTTTTTTTTTTCCTGTTTAAATCTCTGTGTGGCTGTGTGCAGACAAACTTCATCCCCAGCTTACTTTTGTAGATGCTAGGTAAAGAAACGAGAATGCTTGTTTTGCCCTCCAAAGTGTGATCCTGTCTTCAGTTCAATACTAGATACACCCTCTCTGCAAAAAAATAATAGCTAGCAATTTTTTTTTTTTTTTTTTTTTTTTTTTTGAGGGGAAGGTGGTTTCCAGTCAGTTTCTCCCATCTGTGATTTTTTTTTTCCTTGATAAAACAATGGCAATCTGCTTCTTCCAGCAGCCGAAATGCTGTGATGCTTTGACAGCAAATGTGTGGAGTGCTGCCTTGCACCTCCTAACACCCTGCTTTATTTGAGACACTGCCATGCTGGGCTGACTGCTGTCTTCCCAGGAGTGTTGCACCAAGGAATTATTGATGAGATGCAGCCTGGGCTGCAAAGCACACGTTCGCTATTAAAGCCAACATATGCGCCCTTAGCTGTTGCTAATCACCTGAACACCTCCGTGACATTTGGGGAGAAGCAGCCCCTCTGTACACGGATAGAGTCCCATTAAAGCATTGGCATGATACAGCTCACTGTCAGATACTGAATATTCCTATGAATATCAGAGTTGAAGATTGGTGCTTTAAGCAGAACCACTTGAGGTTATTTTCTGGAGAAGGTATAAGGTGTGTTGCCTGGTAAGGATGGGTGCGGGAAGGGCAATACGCATCCCGGGCTCTTCTCCAACTCTTTCAGGTTTGTACCACGTTGTTAAGAGTGCTCATCAGAACATCGGGACAAAACCCCAGAGGTCAGTGCCGTACTGAGCTGTACGTGCTAACTTGATTAGCAGCAGAGTTGGAAAACTACTGTGGCCCGAAAAATTATGAGGGCAATTCTGGCTTTATGCTGCAGGAGGCAAAGGCAGAACAGGGAACTTGGGTACGTGATTTCAAGGTCCAGTAGTCTATTAAACCAGGCCAAAACCGGTATGTTTTAATTAAGGGAAAGTTTGGAAAAGCAATTTTTATGCTTTTGTCAAGTATGCATTGTGTTTTTGCCAGTTGGACGATACCTGTCCTTAAGTTCCCCTCATTCTCATTACCGGTCTTCTCCCCGCTTCAGTTCAAGCGTAACAGCTGCTATCTCGGGAACTGCTGAAGGTAGATGCAGTTCCTTTACGCTGCTCGAGAGCTCTGAACCCCGGTGCTTAAATAATATAACAACTTCAGCGCTAACACCGGCAGCTGTGGAGGAGAAAGGTTTTAAAATTGTTGCAGTTGATTTTCTGGGTGTGTGGAAATAGAGAAAGCAAGGTAGTAGTTGCAGCGATGTTTTTTGTTTAAGATCATTATTGTTTGGGTAGGTGAATGTTTTTTTTTTCCCCCGGTAAGTATTTTCGATTATTAGAAGTCAGAGATCACAGATTTTCTAGAAGCCTAATAATTTCGCGTAGATGAAATTATTCTCTTACATTGGAAGCATATCGATGCCTTGGTCAGGAAGGCCTCAAATTTAAGACTAGTTGCTGTCTGTCATATCTGTGGTCTCTGTCTGACTCACGAGCTTGAATGCCAGCATGGGGGAGAAGGCAAGAACCTTTGCTCCCCTGTAGCGTGTGTGGGAAAGCGTCTCTGTGTGGGGAGACTCCTTTCGAAAACCAAGATCACCAGGAAAGTACCTCAAAAATGCACTGCACAAATAAAGATCGAGGCAGCCAACGCCTGCTTATTGCGTCAAGTAGTGATTACACCGTGACGTAAATCACCTTGTGCTGCGGATACGTCCGATTTCGTGGCTTTGCCTATGGCTGCACTTAAGAAACATGTGTGAGCTCAAATGCAGCTTTTTCTCTTTCTGAGAGCGCTGTAGTAATAGAGCGTAGAGCTTCAAGCGCAGCGTACGTGGAATGTCCTGCACTTGGGGTTAGACGGTGTTTTGCACTTTGCTTTCAATCCCATTCAGTTGCTTTTTGCTACCTGCAAAACGCAGCGTGCTCTTTTGAAACTGCAGCTTTAATCTTTGTCTGTCGGCTGAATTTTCTGATACGTTTTTTTTGTTTATTGACTGGTGGTTTTTTGCATTTTTAGTTCTTCTTAATTACAGGCATCCTCTGCTGTCAGAGCAGTATTACGTCAAAGTGATTAGCTAATGTAAATATCACAGAATCAGGTAAACGAACCTCCTGCCCCAGGTGTTTGTTTACGTTGCTGAGGTGCTGAAGCACACTGACAGAAACTGCAGGCCATCATAAGCCTGCAATAGAGCAACCACCAGCTATCAATGAGCGTTTTGAAACTTAAGAAAATATTAGCTTAAGCAGCTGATTTAAATCAAAACACCCTTTTGTTAGCACACGGTTTGCTTAGATCCATGGAGTCACTGCAGCTAGATGGACATTTCTGGTGGTTTTACAGTGGCAAAATTTAACTTCTCGATGGGAGTAAATGGGACAGCCTCTGAGACTTACTGTTATCCGTTCCAGTCACCTGTGTTTTGCATTTTAAAACATAAAATTCCTAGGAACCATTGGCTTTTCTTAATCCTGTATTTCAAAAAACATGGTTACCCTCTTTTAAATTCTGCAGATAGGGAGAGCATTCGCACATCAAGGTATTCAAGACCTGGCTGCTCAGATGGGGGTTTTTGCCTTTGGAGAAGGCGAGAAATCTGGGCTTTTTGAGTATTGTCCTTGCATGTGGTGTGGCTGCTGTTGCCCACGTGCCCGGCTCTGCAGGCGAAGGATCAGTGTCACGAATGAGAGCCACGTTGCTCGCCGAGTGTTGACAGCTTGTCATTGCAGGCAGTGTTTTTTTCCTCCTGCCTTGTCGTCGAAAAGGTTGAGAAATGTTCATAATCTCTTCCCTGAAATGACTCACGGAAGGGCTGGAGTTTGTTCTTTCAAGATTCGGGGAGCGAAGGGACGCTCTGCATTTCATTTGTGCTGAGTTTACAATTATTTTACTGTCCCGGTTGGATTTTCTTAACGTATCCAAAATCATTAAGCGCCCGCAGAGTGAAAGAGGATGTGAAGAAAAGGAGCGGTGAGGGGGGAGGAAGGAAGAAATGGTAGTTAAACAGGTTGGGGTTTTTTCTTGTTTTAGGCGGGGTGTTTATTCTACAGCAGCTATTCCTGGTACGTAGGGGAGGGTGCGGGGAAGGTGGGGTGACGGTGAGTACGTGTAATGGAGTATGGCATTTGCTCAGCCATGTGGCAACTAGGAATTGTACATCAGCCAGTTCTTCTTTGTCCTTTTAACTGGGGCAATAGAAGATTTTTTTTTTGTTGTTTAATGCCTAAGTACGGGCGTTCTCTGCTCAGGGCACGCATGCTGGGCTGCTGAAAATTAAGTTAGTAAATGAGATCCAATGACATAAAAACAAATCCGAGCAAACAAAGCCCCCTGAAGGGTGCAGGTGGAGGGCACCCTTCGTCCTCTGTCATCAGAGGAACGGGGCTGTTTGAATTGGCTTCCACCTTTGTTTTGCGAGGTTGCTGTGGTGATGAATAACCTTTGCGGAGGGTGTGTGAGCAAGAGCGTGCGGGTGCCTTCGTTCTTGTGCGTAGAACGATGCTGCTGAGCCCACGGCTTTTCACCCCCGCGTCAGAACGCGTACGCTGGCAGTGGTCAGCTGCTCCCCAAAATGGATTAAATAACAAAAGTGTTGTCTCAGAGCCTAGTTATTGACGTGGCGTTAATCTGCTGATCGCTTCCTCATGTTGCTTTCATTCCAGGTAGCAGGAGACCGGGTGATGGCAAAGCGGTGGCTTTTTTCCATTGCATGGAAGGGGAGTTGCAGGGTAGCTGATACGCCTCATTCACACAAGCTTATGACACCTGAGCTTTGTCTTGTTACCTGGGCTTGAGGAAAGATAGTAGGTAGAGAAATAGACTGACAAGGGTTGTCTGTAGAAGGAAAGAGGGAAATGCTATTATTTGAGAGGGTTTTCTTTTTTTTTTTTTTTCTCTGCCATTACAAAGATTACATTTTTCTATACTGAGGAAAAAAACCTGTGTACCGTCTGTGGGTTAGTATTGTTTCTTTTTATTCTCCATTTATCAATAAATATTACAACAAATTCTTATTAAATTTAATGCAGCTCAAAATAGATAAGTATGTTTTTCATACTAAGATACAAAAATCTGATGTTAACAACTACATATTCAATACAAAAGTGACTGCTTGAAAATTAGAATATAGGTATGAATATTCTACGTGAGATGTGCTTTCTTTATGAAGTCGCACTGGTACAAGTATAGTTTGATGGTACGGTTGTCTGAAGATGTTATAAATATCACTTCTAGGTAAAGAATTGCCTTCAAGAAAGTCTTTCAAACTTTATTGGTTCCCCCCCTGTTAGAAAACCCTAGCAAAGGGTGGCAAAAATGAATTACCACCCGAGGCAGCTCATGGAGAATCTTCTTCCCCGCATATTACCCTCGATCCCAATGTCTGCGAAGCTGCCCTGTACTTAACTTGTAGGAAGAACTCTGGGAAAAACTGAGAACTGAGTCACTTGGAGATGATCCGGTGGCCATGACAAATACAGTGAAGTTTAGAATGTCTACTTTTGCTGCATAATTCCTGAACTTAAAAAAAAAAAGGAAAAAAAAAAAAAAGGTGAATTACTCAGTTCTGTGTCAGGTCCCCACCTCTTCAGAGACCACCATAATTGGTGGCTTCATTTGGGAGGCTACGTACTTTGAAGGTTGTCTTGTTCTTGACCGCAACCGTACTGAAGGATCAAAGGGGAAGATGAAAATGTTTTAAAAGCAGTAAGGCCTCTCGCAGTATTTAAAGTGAAGGTGGCAAAGGCAGAGTGCGTGGCCCCCTTGCACGATTGCTGGGAATTCTTGCTGAGTTGGAGCAGTTGGGGAAATAACCTCCTCCCCCTCCGGCAGTTTTTTGAGGCTTGTCATCTTGAAGTTTTCCCCAGCACAATTTAAACATGCTGTCAGCTCCCTTTCGTGGCTCACTCAGTTAAAATCACCTTCAGTAAGGAGTATTTAATTACATCTTCTAATACCTTATTCAGGCTCCCCTCCTGGATTTTTGAGAATCTGGAGAATGCCGCTAATAGAGTGGAGCCAGCATTTACAGGAATAAATTAATAGCAGTACCATAGCTGTGCTTTTTACAACTGACACATTCTCCAAGGCTAACGCTGCACCTCCCGTTCTTCTTCAAATTCATTTGTTCCGTTTCAGTTCAGTCTTTTGAAATATTTTGTGATGAATGAGTTCACTTTACAAGCCAGTGATCAGCAGCAGCTGTTCATAGTCATGCTTTAAATTGAATCCATCTGTCAGTGGGCTCTTTAAAGCGCGAGTTTCACGTTGTCAGGAGACCTGATTACACCAGAGCAGTATCTGGGTGCTGTTTGCCAAGAAGAAAAAATCAAAACGAAGCGTACTTGGATGAATTCTGGAGTACCTTTGCAGTTCCATCTGTAGAGCCGTGATTTAGCCTGCTGAGAGGAGAGCAAAGTGACCACAAGAAGTACTTCTGCACTGACATGCAGATAGGTGTTCAGATGTAGGCTGAAATTAGGGGATGACCCACAGTAAGCTTCCCAGAAACCATATGCGGTGCTCACTGTTTGTTTTTTAATCCTGACCCTTTGATGAACCTCATCACCAGCTCTCTATGTTTTTTGGTTGTAGCGTTGGGGCAGATTAATGTTCTTCAGAGGATGAGCTGAAGGGGAAAAGACGTGGTTTATTCAAATCAGCAAAAGGAGACAACACTGCTTCCCCCCCGCCATGCATCACTTCTTATTTTCATTTGTAACTAGAGGAGGATGAAACGTGTCTGCTGAGGCTGTTTTGCAAGCTGCATTTAAGGCACTGTTTGAGAGCAACAAATGGTCATTTGCTGATTGTATTAATTGTTCTCATAATTCCATGTAAAAGCTTTGGTCCGTAGTAATGTTCTTAGTAAATTACATACTGGATGTGGAAACCAGCTGATTCTTGGCCTGCAGTCCATTGGTCTTATCCACAGGTAACTTCTCATGTTTTCTTTCTCCCTAGTTTTTTCCTCACCAAGACTTTTGTGGGAGGACTGGGCTTGTGCTGGGGTGTGTATATGGCTCTGTGGAGAAGCATTTCTTACCAGCAGGAGCTTATTCACCAGAGTACTACATGTTTACTCAAGTATGTCATTTTCATTATATCATTTCACTTTAGGAAATAAAGCCTTCCTTGGAGGAGTGGAACAGTGGTACAGCCTCCTTTGCCACTGCAAAACTTTTTTTTTTTTTTTTTTTTTTTTTGTTATGGTAGTAGGAGGGACTTATTTTATTTCTAGGATCAGTCGAGGTCTCCAGCCACAGGTACTACCCTGTGTCGGTGATCAGCTAAATGTCTCAGCATCTCGCATCACCCACAGCAGGAGACCTCACTCAGTGGGTGAAGTCCACCCGTGTTTCTCTGCTATAAGCTTCTCCGTCTCACTTTTGCTGTTGCTTTTGCCATCGCTGCTCACCACTGCAGCTGCATCCCTGCTGCATTCCTAGTGCAAGTGCCAAGCCAGAACTTTAATTAAACACTAAATTCAGTGCTGGCAGAAGCATAGAGAAGGGGAGAGAAAAAAAAAACAAAACAACAAAACAACAGAACACCCAGACTGGCTTTGTGAGCTTGCATTTTCTGTCAGTTGAAGCTAGCACCATGTCTTTGAAATGAAGTGTCTGTCGTCATATGGTAAGAGAAAAGAGCCTCTTAGCTTTCCCTTAACGTATAGAAAGCAGCACTCTGTATACCAGAGCCTGCTATTGCTGTGTATCTCATAAATACAGATGACTTTTTTTTTTTCATGGAGACTCATTAACGTGTTCCACATGGAGATGGTGAGAATCGCCCATTGAGTGAAGAGACTGATTGATGTTGGCTTCTGTTAAGAAAATATGTCTGACAGAAGGAGTCAATACATGCTCTTTTTTTCCTTTAAGTGCATTGTTTTTCCTGCATGTGTTTAATCAGAGAATTTAGCGGGGGAATGCCCCTGCTTAATAGCTGACAATATCTTGTTATCTTCCTTGAAAATACTTAATAGAGTTAAAATACAGTTATTAAGATCTGGCACTCATTTGAACGCCCACTTGGGACTTTGGATTATAAACACGCAGCATCTGCAAATTAGCTGCAGACACAGAGTAAGTATTCAGACCTTCACCATTTAACGTAACAAGCAGTAAAAGCTGTGCACCAGCGAGCACGTGAAGAGCCATGCTCTGCAAACCTGCACGCAAACGTGTCCCTCCTCACTGGGAGTGCTCAGACCGCAGGAAACTCTGATTTCAACTTTTCAGTCTTCACAAGTTGGGCCTGGGCGGGGGGATTTGGCAGGAGAGGAAAGAGGAAAACTCTTCTTTCCCTTCCCACGTAGAGAAATGGAGGTGAAGGTGGAGAGCGCGCTGAAAGGGACAGGTTTCCCACGTCAGGAGGAGCCGTGCGGTGCAACGTCTCCCTGAAGAAGCTCAGGGGGTGTCTGTGAGCAGCATCAGCCCGCGTGGCTCCCGCGTCCTTCTCCAAGCTCCGTATTTCTAGGTGGGGTGTGCCAAGCCCAACGCTGCGTGGATATTTGAAGAGGCGGCATCACTGTGTGACTAAGAGGATTATGAATGAAATTCTCGATATCTTGTCTAGACCGTACTGATCATTAAGGATGAAATGAGTAATTTTTCAAACCAGGTTCTTTGACTCTTACAACTGTTTTAAAAAATCGGCTTTTGCGCACCACGGTATGCTTTAAGGAGAAAAGCTGATTGGTGTTCGGGTACTCTGTATCTTTAGTTTCTTACTTGAAACTAGATGAGTGATATATTTGTCAATATCTGTTGCTGAATACAGGTGTAATGTTTGTATCGCTGAGACAAATTCATAGCATGAGCAGTGTTAGTGCTGCGTAAAGTTCTAAGGTTTTTTTTCGGATTTGTATTTTCATGAGTAGTTGCGAGTAACATTCTAGTATCTGGTTTAATTTTTATCAGGTGTGCACAGATATCTTGTTCCTGGAAATGCAGGGCTGGGAACGGGGTAAGGTCCAGACAGCGCTGACTGAACAGAGTTTTGTAATCTGTTAATCGCTGCAGTTCTTGGTGAAGGTTTGAAACTGTAATGGCTGAGCCAATAAGGATGCGATAGACAGCAACACATTTTGAAATTGCTAGCAACCCGATTTTTCACGTAGTACATCTTAGTAGGTAATCCTATAGAGGCATTATAAACCGAGAAACCGTAATATTGTAGCTATTATAACAGAAGCTGAAATACTCTTTGCTATCAATTGGAGATGGAAATTTATTCCAATTTATTTATTTATTTAGAATCTCTGTATGAAAAAATCTGCTGGCGTGTAGAAAATGTAAAACTATTAAAGCGTTTACTATGATCTGTCGTTGCCAGTATCTTTACCTACAAGATTTCTTCTTAATGTAGCCCAGGTTACAAATGGGAGAGGTAACTTTTTTGGAAATCCTTTCAATAAGTAAGTGAGGTGAAATATGGCCCGCTGTAAGCCATGCGGAATTTCTTACTGTTCTTCACTGCATCTGGGAAGACTTGTTTAGAGGGAAAAGTAAAAGGCTGCTCCGTGCTATATATTCACGTACAGTATTCCCCAGAAGCATGGTATAATAGCATACTGTTTAACCAGGTAGCATCTGCCATGTAGTAGCAATGAGCTAAAGGTTACATTTTTTTCCAAATGTAAGTATCCAAAAATTAAATACATCGTGGATACTTAATTAACAAATCTATTTACCAGGAGCCAGTTTACTTTCATCTCCTCCACAGTCAAACACTACTGTGATAAAGTTGTACCCTGCGAAATTTCACGGGGCCGTATGAAATGTACTTTTTTTGGTGGCACGACTCTTAGCTATGCAGAAAAGCCACTGCAGATTGCCTCTTCGCTGAAGTCCTCAAGGGCCAGCTAGATACCCAGTTGTAGCTGTTTGCACTCATGCTGGGGTGGTTTTTTTTTTTTAGAGACAAAATCCGTGTCGACTTGCTCTATACCTACTATCTGCTTTCTTGTATGCTTTAAGGAACTAGGTAGTAGCTGCCTTGGGAATTATCTATTATTTTCTTCTGAGGAGAGGAGCACGCGCTTGTCGTGCCGCCTGCTGATGGTCTCCTCCTCAGGGCTGCTCGCTCGAACGCGTGTACTGCTCAGTACGAGAGGGATGGCACGGGTGGCTGGATGATTCCCTGCCATTTCAAAGATGAGCCGCTTCCCTGCTGCCAGAATTTACATTTCGTTCCCCAATTGCTCTACAGTTCGGTCAAGGCAAACCTGCAATACCGGCTTTTGTGGCACAGGCCGCTCTGTTTGAAGCTGGGTATGTGGCAAGGCATCGCGTTTATTACCAAGCTCCTAATATCCATCCGGCTGCATCCCTGTCGGTGTCCTTTCTGTAGCTTAAAAGCCCTTGCTAATATATCGTAGCTCTCACACAGCTCATCCAACACCTGCCTTTTGTAACGCAGGGCCGCACCCATGTTTCGTCTTATGGGCCGAATAGCATTTCAGGCAAAGAGGAGACTGCTTGGTCTTAAGACTTAATTGCTGATAAATAAGGGTCTGATTCAGCTGACAGCTTTCACCTTATTGATATGTTCCTATCAAATTGTGCTGAGTAGGGAGCTTCAGCAACCTGTGAACTTTGGCACCTGCCTCTTTACAGGGAGGTGCAGCTGGTGGCAACTAATAATTTCTGTAACAGAGGTGAAGTGCAAAAAAAAATATGGTCAGCAAATAAGAAAATACAAATTCCTCTGTGAAAAGGAATAGTAAAGTTCAGGTTACTGGCAAGACATGGATAGACCTGTACAGTTTTATGACACTGAACTGCAAGCACTAGTTGAACGTTTCAGTTTTGAAAGAGGAAGGGCCACAAACACGATGAGAGGGCTGGATCACCCCTCCTATGAAGACAGACTGGGAGAGTTCAGCCTGGAGAAGAGAAGGCTCTGGGGAGACCTTATAGTGGCCTTTTAGTAGCTAAAGGGGACCTACAGGAAAGCTGTGGAGGGACTCTTTATCAGGGAGTGTAATCATAGGACAAGGGGTAACAGTTTTAAACTGTAAGAGGGGAGATTTAGATTGGATATCAGGAAGAAATTCATTACTGTGAGGGTGGTGAGACACTGGAACAGGTTGCCCAGGGAGGCTGTGGATGCCCCATCCCTGGAGGTCTTCAAGGCCAGGCTGGATGGGGCTTTGAGCAGCCTGGTCTAGTGGGAGGTGTCCCTGCCCATGGCAGGGGGCTTGGAACTAGGTGATCTTTAAGGTCCCTTCCAACTCTAACCATTCTATGACTGTATGATTATTCTTACTTCTGTTTCCATGCTGATCCCTCTGTGGGCTGAGGAAAGGGCTATGTCTGTCTAAAATTCTTAGTGAAGGTCACAAAGATCACCTGCTTTATGTTGTGGTCAACCATGGAGTATTGGCTGCCAACAGATGCAAAATATTAAAGCAAATGGATCAAACATGTGAGTCATTGTGGTTGTGTATTGCAAAGTTTGGCTTATTTTTTCATATTTCTTGTCCCATTGCTTTTCTCTTTTAAACAAAGCTGTTGATTTTTCCTTCTTGTGCAAATGAGTTTTCATAGTTCTTACTAATCTTTTCTCTGTGCTTTAAAAAAAGGAAAAAAAAAACCAACCCACACCAAAGCTCCAAAATATTTATTCTACAGGTTCCAAATTCTTACTCTTGTTTGGAGGTCCAAAGAAATTCAGACTAGAACTGTTTCTACATATTATTGTTACTTGTCTTCACAGAAACAAAGCAAAGTGGAAAAAATACCCTTTCTACCATGTGACCATTTAGAAAAGCAGTGTCTGATTTTAAACTAGTTCATTGCTTAATGGATTGTGCTAACTGAAAAAAAAATAAAATTAGAAAAATCTTCCTCTGTGCTGTCATTGAAGGTGTTTATTATGACACTGCTCATCTTTACTCATAAGGATGTATTTTTTCCCCATCACTTAAGCATGCTTTTTAAATTCATTATTGATGTGGAAAATATAATTAGTCAAGGGCGTGTAAGCCAGTCTCATTTATCCTTCCCCCCCCCAAATTAATTTCTCCTTTCCGTACTTCTCAGTGCTTCATCTGAGGGGAGAGGGGGGTGGAAATCCCTTTCTCTCCTGTCTCTTCATTGGGCTTATTTCCATTCTTTGCTGGCAGAGAAACTCTCGTTACTGAACCAGCAAAACCTTTCAGGTGCTGTTTGTAACTTATTTTAGAGATTAGGTGTGCTCCCAGAGGTGACTGTAAGTGAGAGGGGTTCCTGAAATCTGTTGCTGTTCTGACACTCCACCTTTGGTTTGCGCAGCGGCTGCTTGCGCTGGGCTTTTCCTCAATTACGCAGGTGAGCTCAGTCCTTCCCAAGTGTTTTTTAAACAGCCCTTTAGTCTCCTGCCTTGGTAACTAAGGCCTGGGTGGCTTGGAAAAGCAAAGCTTTGGGGGTGTGTGTGGCCTGTCGGAATTTTCTGTTGCTTTCAGGCTACGCGCGAGCTGCCCCTCAGTGCTCTGAGTTGCTCCGTGCTCAGGCGTTAGGTGCTATGTTTGCTGTCAAAATAACAGAGCGTGACCGTGTGCCGTTGATACAAAACATGAGGTGAAATCTGTGGTGTACGTAGGAAGCCACAGGAATGGTACCGGATTATATACTGCTGGTGATGCTCGCAAAAATCTCTGGTGAAAATCCCTTTGACAAGTTTGGTAGGGATTGAATAGGTGCGGATGAAATGTTATGGGATTCTGGCATAATATCTGTTAGTGATTTTTATGTGCTCAGCTTTCATTATTAACAGTGTTCCAAAATATATGCACTGAGATTTTTCAAAGCAGGTTGGAAAACATAATCCTGAAAGCAGTAGTCATTTCACTAGGAGTTGTCAATTTTCTCTGTTCTGCTTTGTAAATTCAGATTTATCTTTTTTTTGTCTTTATTCTCTCAAACTGCATGCTTAAAAAATGCCAACTAGGCAAGTGTACCTTTTTCAAAGTCCTTATTGTTTGTGTCATCACAGCATAATAAAATTGACCTTGGTCCTAGGGGCTTTGAAAAGACTGCAGTAATTGTCTAGATGTTTACCTTGTAAAGCTACCTTCTTTGCACTGAAATATACAGTGATTTAGTGTTTCGTTGATACTAAATTCATGATTCCTTCAGTTAAACTACTGTGAGAAGCCACACTGCGATTCTCTTCTTCCCTTTACAATAGTATTCGCTGTTGTAAAATCGTAATGCAATGGATGGATGTTGCACAGAAACAAGGTAACCATTGACTTAAAAGAATTCTTGGTTGACGCCCTTGGAAAACTCAATGAGGAACTTCATACAATACTGAACTCGTAAAGAAGCCAACACCTCTTTGCCGATATGCAAAGCTATTTGTCATTTAGGGAAGAGGTAAAGCAGCATCTTGAGTGTCAGTACTGCCTGACTATGTCTTAAGATTTTTTTTTTATTATTTTCTTTTTGAGGTGGAGCTTTGAAAGAATGTATTATTAACTATGAAAGAATGTGTTATTTGCTATTTGAGGATTTTAATGATTTCGCTTGTCATTTGTCAAAGTACATAACAAAATTAGTGTGTGGTGTACAACATTGATAAATCTTAGACTGTTGGCCCTTTGAGCATTTATAGCTTATCAGCAGTGAAGTCTCTTGTAAAAGAAGATTCCCATGAGAATTTAAAGCAATAATATCACCTATACTTTGTAGACCATCAGAATGTGATTCCTTTGGGATGGTACAAGTATGATTATCACAATCATCTTAGTATTCATTTGAAATTATTTTTCTGATGCCAAACTACAAGGTTTACGCATTTTTGTTTCATTTTATTGATAAAATAGTGTCCAGCTCAGGATGGTCTTGGCTGTGAGTACACAGTCTTAATCCTAAGGATTTCCTTTCTAAACGTTATGATTTTGTCAGAGAAGTTATGAAGCATGTTGCTTCTAACAACTTTCTGCATATAGTTAAGGGTTAGAGGCAATGTGTAAACTTGAAAGCAGACGCTGCAGTAGAAAACTTTTGAGTTTTGTATTGAAGGAAAGAATTTGGCTTAAATCTGATCTAGATATTTTTTGCATTTTTTTATTTATTTTTTTTTTTTTACTGGTGGATATATTGTTTGTAATCAAACTGAAATTGTTTTTGAATAGTGAAAAACCACTTGTTTGTACTAAACTAAAGTAATATTTCTATATTAAATTTCACCCTGAATTATCATAGCCATTGAGAGAGGAGCTCCAACACCTGCCTGTGGTGAGAGCAGGCAGGAACATTCCTGGTTTTAGAGGTTGGGAAAAGCAGACGTTGAGATATGAATTAGTGGGGGCCCACAGTGAATCCAGTTAAGGGAGAGAATGAGACGCATCTTTCCTGAGACATTATTTTCTTTATGCAAGATAACCTACTTTAGGGGTGACGTATGCAAGTGGGGCTGGGACATGTCCAAGGTGCAGCAAGTAATAGTGTTGCCTCTGGTCTCGGAGAAGCCCTGAAGGGGGGATGCCTGCCCTGCTGTTGAGCTGTGCCCACGGCATGTGTGGTGTTTGCTGTTCTTGCAGGAGCAACTTCTGTTTCAGCTCAGAGGAAATCAAGTACCAGCGGTACCGAGCGGGATGTAGGAACATGCTGGGCCTTTTCTCTGAGGGCTTTTCTGTTAGCCTAACAGATTATTCAAATGTTTTCCCATTGACTTAGTGCAGTCAGTGGTTTCAGCTGTAACCTTTAAATAGGACTTAAGTCTGTCAATAGATACTGATGATAGCCGTGAATCTGGGAGGAGGGAAGGGGAGCTCTTCTTAAGAGGCGGTGTGGAGCCATGGGCCATGGCCTCACTGGGACTGGGGAAGGAGGGAGGTAAGACAACAAGCCCTTCGGAAAGGAGCGGAATGTCGGTTTGGATGAGTGTGGGATTGGGTCAGTCCCTGTCCCTTGCGCTGTGCCTGTGGGTCCCTGCAGTGGCTCTCTGCGTGCAGCCGTCGTTTCCCTCTCATTAGCATCCGTGGGTGCTATTGCACTCATGGCAGAATGCAAATCCTACACAAGGGGTTGGGAGATAAAGCGGGAGGTAGAACTTTTCCTGCAGGAAAAGGAAAGGGAAAAATATACTCCAAATGCCCCCCGCCTTCCCAGAACAAGGAGTGCGGGAGGGGTGTGTGGGGGCACAGTTGTCATGTGCCTGATATGGGGTTCCGTCTCTCAACCCAAGACCCTAAGTAGTTTTCACTCTTCCCTTCTCTTTCAGCAAATATCGATAAATAGTTGTGATGAATGCAAATAATGCCTAGGGAGCTGCATGTTGGTTTTCATTTTGCTGTGTCCGTGACGGTGACAAAGATGGCTTTGAGATCAAGAATTTCTTGGCAGCTTTATTAAAGGTCCTGTTGACTTTTACCTCTACTACCTTTCACCCATCCCTATGGCAGTACTCAGAAAACGCCCTTTGCAAGCCGCTATCTGCGTCTTTAATTTCAGCTGAGGAGGAAAAAAAAGCCACCTCATTTCTCACACTCTTACTTAAACCGTATAACGCCCACGATGCAGAGAGTTTTGTACCTACCCAGGTTTCCTAAATCTCCTGCAGACAACCGGGTGGGCAGCCAGCGGGGGTAGCCTGCTCCTCGTGTCCGAGACCCTCCACTGGGGGCATGGATGGGCGGTGATTCGGGAGAGCCCGCTGTCACCCAGGCTCAGCTGATAATTTCTGCTTGGCATATTGCCTGTTCCTGGCTCTTAATGACATCACTTGGGAAGAAGAGCAGGGGCTTAAAAGTAGGAAGAGAAGAGCTGTCCATCCCATAGAGACAAGGAAGAGGCTTCTGGTCCCAGAGTAGGAAATACATTTCAGTGGATCCAGGTATGTTTGCTCTTAATTTACTGTTTGTTGCTTATGTTTCTCCAGTAAGCTTTGCCTTTTTTTTATTTTCCTAACCGCAAATGGTTGAATTAAAGTACTTATCAGTACATTCTTGAGCAATATGAAAGGCCCAAGTCCAAGGTAACTTATGACACCTCGTTCAGCCTATATTTTGCCATACTCCAATAATAGAAACTATTTCCAGAACGCATGAAACACTTTGTACTCTGATCTTGTGAACTGGAGAGACAGGGTTATGGCTGGTTCACCTCTCTGTAATCGTGCTGTCTGTGGCGTAGTCTTTTTCGTGATGAAAAAGTTGAAAATTGTGGTGCTTTTGGGTTTGTTTTGTTTTTTAAATTCTCTGGCTGAACTGAGTTTTGAGGGCTGTTCTGTGTACTACATCCTTCACTATTTGCACTGGAGGGAACAAGGGTTTTAATTTGATAAAACTGCCAACCATTGCTTTCTTCTCACGCAACTGAATTGCCGAAGATGACAGCAAAAAAGATTGCCACAGGATGGGAAGAAATCATACTCGAGTTTTGAGAAGTGGTAGCTTAGGTTGGGCAGTCCGGAGACTGGGGCTTTGAGAGCCCCTTTGTGCTCTGCAGTTATTGTCACAGGGCAGTGACTCACAGATGTAAATGTCGGGCCGCACCTATGTTGTCGCCAGCTTTGGTCCTGCTGGGGGTGGAAAGAGGAGCGAGTTGGGTCTGAGTGCCAGGGTGTTTGCTCGGAAAGGAGGGCTGTAGGGAGGTGGGCCAGAGGGATGCTCCCAAATACCTGCTCCCTTTTTCCTAGGAGGGGAAGGTGACAAATGGGGCAGGAACGGCTCGCTGCCTGGAATCAGCCTGTGAGATATTAGTGGAGCCTCACTGAACTAAACTGCAGTATTACTCCACTGTTTTTGGCATTAGCTCTTTTAATTGCTCTAGATTTTAATTATTTTTTTTTGTAATATCTTTTTTTTTTCCCCAACCACTTTGACCAGTTTGACTTCTCAGTTCATTTGCTAGAAGCAGTCACTTCATCCTTTGGATGTCAGTGTGCTGTTGGATGTTAGCATTTGACCTCCAGAATTAGTCATCTAATTAAGGAGTGGGTTGACCACGTAAGTCTGTGTTTGACCAAATTGCTAAGAAATAACTTTGTGCATACTAATGATGCTGAATACAGACTGCTTGAAGTCCTAGTGCTTGCAGAAGCAGCTGCAACTTTTTTCCCCTCCCGTCTTCATCCAGGCCCAGGAATGAACACTCTGATTCAACGTAAGTGGCTTTTTGCTTGAATGGCTTATATTCAAATCCTGGTTCAAACTGCACAGGAGAGACTTGAAAAAAACCACCCATTTGTTTCGCAGTCTGCTTTTAACGACATGTGTTGTTTTTTTTTTAAATAGTTGATGTGACACTTAAAAAAATATTGCTGTGAAATGATGTGTCTTCAGGAGATCCTGTATTGGCATTTGGAGAACATTTTTTAAAGTTTGAAATCTGAACCAAAAAGTGACTTCTGAAGTTTGAGGTTTTAATAGAAGTAGTGAAATTGATATTAATAGGAAATGTTTTAAAGATGCAAACTGTTCTTTCCACTTCAGCTTAAATCCTACAGTAGCTTATCATAACCTTTTTTTTTTTTTTTTTCCCCCTTAAAATTTGCAAATTGGCCTGAATATCCTCCAAAATTTTTGGGAAAAAACTATGCTTAGTCACCTTACCCTGGTATTTGTACTTCAGGTTTATTTTGCACAGTTCAGTATGTTTAATATTGATGCTTTAATATTTCATCTTACAATATTGGTGTTAAATAGTTTTAAAGAGTATTAATATTTTAACATATCAGTAAATGTATTAAATTGCAAACAACCCTATTTGATGTCTGAGAGGATTTTTAGGCATTTTCTATGTATTTTTAACATGCCCTGAATCTGTGAGAGCTGTGTGCTGTGCACATTGAGTCACGTTGAAGGGTTCCCAGTTGCAGCTCCCCTGCGTCTGAGTGCCTTTTAACATGAATTCAGAGTACTGGCTGTGCAGGGGCTACAGCAGCTTGGTGAGCGGTGGTGACTGCTTCAGATGCAACACTGATGGCTGTCCTACTTTTGGATTTATTCGATCCCTCAATTTCCTTCTTCGCAGCACCCAGCCTGCCCCTCCTCCTTTCCTGAAAAAGACAATGTCAACTCCTTAATGTTTTTAAGATATCATATATTTTCCTTTAGTGCAAAGGAGGAATACTACTTAGTTCATCAGACTTGACTGAAACAAAGTTACTTTTTACAGCAGTATTTTTAATTGTTTTGCTTTAGAAAGAACTTTGGTTTATTTTACTGTGTGTATTTATTTACTGTGCGCTGTTAAAGCTCCTACTGAGCTTCCAAAGACAAATAGTGAACATGAGCTATGGGGGTGCTTTCAAGTAGCTAAATAGTAGCTGGGGACTTGAACACATGGAATAATTATACCCTTTTCTCTTTTTTTTTTTTCTTTTCTTTTTTATCCTTTTTCTGAAAGCTGATATTTTTTTTTCTTTCTTGTTACCGTGTTTTGTGTTCTGGGGTTTGTATTAGCATGTGGCATTGAAGAATGCTTGCTTCAAACTCATGAAGTTTGAATGCCTTTCAATAAGCGATTAAAGAGAGTGAAGCAGAAAAAGCTAGATTTAATATTTTGATCTCTTTTTATTTTATTTTTCTTTTTTTCAATTACAAAACACTGAGAAAGGAAGGCTTTGGATAATAGCAACTGTGAGTTTGAGAGAGATTAATATGCTCCCGAAGATGCTTTGGGGAGTGGGTATACTGTAGGGATACCATATTTTGCTTCCTCCTTACAAATATGTTTGTTTCAAACCTTTGTTTTGCTTATAAGGATTATGAAAGCACTCCTAGAACCAAAATACACATGGCACCAGGATTCACCAAAATAGGTGTCAGTGTTTAGATGCTCACCAAGAACAAATTGGGTACCATTTTAGCATCTCACTGTGCCTGTAGTTATCTAGCTTCTGTCACTTGATTTAATAAAAGGGCTGTAATTGGCATTTGTTTACATTTATTCCGAAGTATCTCACTGTTTCTGTTTTATTTTTCTTTTTGTTTAAATGTGACATGTTATAACTTTACAATACACAGTAAATACACGGATTACTTTATAGTATCCTGCCTGTTTTTTTTTTTTGTAGAGATTCATCGGTTTAACAACCATCTGGAACTCAGTGGTGATGGTACATTTAAGCTGGTGCTGCCATGCATCTGCTCCTGCTTAGTCCTTAGAAATTCTGCTCCGTCAAAGGTATCAGTGGTTTCAGCTCTGCCACCAGTAACTTCTGCCTGCCTCAGTTTTTTAGGTGACTTACGTGCATCTAAATCCATGTAGGCAGTGACTCACAACATATAAAATGTCAAGAGAACATAGCATTTGCTGGAGTCTTAAGCTACAAGTTGGTATAAAAAGAGAAAACCAATGGTAAGGGAGACATTTGGTGATTAGACTGGCTAATTAATTGAGCTTAGGGACAAATCCTTCGGGAGGGGCGCTGGCCGTGTTCCGGTTTAGCAGAGTTGGTTTGTGCTGAAGCAGAGGAGGGATGAATAAGGGATGCGAAGCAGTGAAATGCGGCTCTACCTTTTCCCCTTGAGCCAGCACTTCTAGATGGGGCCAGGTCGGACTCTTTCCTTCGGTGGTCATAAACCTCACCTTTGCTGTCCTGCAGTTTGTCTGTTTTACGTAGAATTTAAGGAGAGCGAGGCTAGTGGAAGCCGTGTGAATGAAAGTGCAGGACTGCGGGCAAAATGAAGAGCACAGAGGAAGTCTGACTTGTAGCAGCCTCTCTAGGAGTAGGATTGAGCAGAGAGTCTTATAAGTTTTCAATGTTAATGGATTTTTGTTTAAAATGTTTTTTTTAACATACATATCAGTGTACTGGTTTTCCAGTCACCTGTTCTCTTCTCAGGAAAAACAGGGTATGCAAATTTCAGTTGCGATGAAAGAGGCATGGAGAAACGAGACTAAAAGCATCCATTCTCCTCGGAGAGATTCCCTTTTTTTTTTTTCCTCCCATCTTTTTTTTTTTTTTTTCCTTTCCTTGTAAAAATAAACGGAAGATCTATCTTCTCTTTGGAAGGAGAGGCCTCCTTTCAGCACTGTATCAAAGTGCAGGGGGCTGTTAATCACTTATTCGTTTTAAGTTGGAAGAAAAAAAAAAAAAACAGTCCGGTTATTCACTTCTGTGATCAGTCAAGGAGGTAACTCTGAGAACTGCGAGTGGGTATTTTGTTTCTGTTTTCATACGAATCAGGAGGGAGGGAAAAGTATTGGAAGTTGGTGACAGCTTTAATGCACAGATGTGAATACTTTAGTAACCATCATGTCATGTAAATCCCAGACACCTGTCCAAACATCAGGGTTGGCCTACAAAAAATATTGTTATTTATTTTGCTACCTGAGTTGTTAGTGTCTAGTAAAGTCTCTGTTTGCAGCTGAGCTTAAATGTATTTTAATTCTGTTTGTACTAACAAATGCTTGAAAAATCCAGAACTATCACGCTGCTTATGAATTATGACGCATAGGGTTTTTTAACTTTTTAAACAGAAATACACAATGAGAACATGGTAGTGGATCAGTGGATGCGTTAAATGGAGAAACTGTCTGTCCGGAACTGAAGCTTTTTGAGAATCTGTTTGCAGGGATGTGGGGTGAGGGGGCCTGTATACATTTAGCAATCACTTCTCCAAAGCATGGAATCATAGAATCGTTAGGGTTGGAAGGGACCTTAAAGATCACCTAGTTCCAACCCCCCTGCCCTGGGCAGGGACACCTCCCACCAGACCAGGCTGCTCAAAGCCCCATCCAGCCTGGCCTTGAACACCTCCAGGGATGGGGCATCCACAGCTTCCCTGGGCAACCTGTTCCAGTGTCTCACCACCCTCACAGTAATGAATTTCTTCCTGATATCTAATCTAAATCTCCGCTCTTACAGTTTAAAACTGTTACCCCTTGTCCTGTGATTACACTCCCTGATAAAGAGTCCCTCCCCATCTCTCCTGTAGGCCTCCTTTAGGTACTAGTCACTTTTGTGAAAAGGAATTAAATTTCAAAGCTTTTGGCTGAAAAGTTTTCCTTTTTCAAGATTGCAAATGCGTACATGAAACCTCTAAACAACCAAGGGCGTGTATTTTTTCCAGGGAGATCGAGGAAGCTTTAGCTGTGATGGCCGTTAGCAGCAGCTCTTGTGCAGTTTGCACCTGAGCCTTGGTGTCCGTGTGTCCATTGGCTCCCTGTCCCTTGCAGGGTGCTGTGCCCGCGCAGGAGGAGATGTTTGAGAGCCTGGTGTCTGCAGGGACTCCTGGGTGAGGATGGGTTAGCGGAACTTCAGGAAAAAAGGTGGTTTTCAGCAACTTCTTTTTTTTCTCTACTTCCCTTGGAAAGGATAGGAAAGTACCCAGATTCTCAGTGAATAACTGGGTTGAGTAGCAAAAGGCAAAGGTTCTGAAGTGTTTTAACAAACACAGAGCCCCATAAAGCTTTATGCACAGTCATTTCAGAATGCAAAAATCAATTGAGGAGTGGAAATGCAGGTAACAGAACAACTTTTACAGTCCGGAGAGGTGGAACTGAAAGGATTCTTACTGCATGTGTAACGCAGTGCTTCATTACCTGATTCTCCATGGCAAGGAAGCGGTTCAAGAAGGGGAGGAAAAGACGATGATAAAAGGAGCTGCTTAGGGAGGTGGTGGTACAGAAGATGATGGCGAGGAGGTGGAATAGGGTGTGGAAACAGAAGTGCCGATGTCCTTAATGTTTGTTAGCATGCTAGCTCACTTGTGTGCTAGGTTTATAAGGTGGTTTGGGTTTTGTGATCTGTATTTTTTATGTAAGCTCTTCTGTAGCAAAGGTTTAACACAGTGATGGGCTTGCACTCTGGTAAGCGCCTGCCCGGTAAGAATCCATCTGCTCCTGCGGCGTGTGGTGTTTGATTGCAGAGTTGGAGGCAGGTCCCTTCTAAAGAGGGTTCTCGGTCGCGTTTACCAAAACAGTTATGTGTAGCTACAGGCTAAGATATCTAGCCAGACCGACAAGCAAAACCATAGCAACATTGTATAGCGATGGTACAGCCCAGGCACTGCTGCTTGTAGGACCGGACCAAAAATCCCAATGCACTGCTGCATGGATGGATGGGCTCACGTGAGAGATCTTTAATGTATTTCTTCGTTGTGCCGTATGCACGCAATCCAAACTGAGGCCATGCACAAACACGAAAGCTAATTATAGAGTAAGTTGGTTTAGCAGGTAGAGAAATGCCAGCACTTATCAGGTTACGCTTGTCAAGCCCAAACAAGGAAGCAAGTCATGAATTTGAGGGAACGTCTGCTGATACGCTCTGAAAGTTTGCCCCTCTCTTCCCCTTGAGTCATAAGAACTTGCAAAAAATACTTCTTGGTGATTCCTTTTGAAACAAGAGGGAGCCATATGCTACTATTAGGCTGTCAGGGACAGAAAAGGACGTTTTCCCGATACCAGCCTGACACTTGCCTGCTGACTGCAAGCACAGGCTTGCAAGGTCGTGTGTGAGAGAAAGTAAAGCATGGAGAGGGATTCGTCTACCTCCTGTGGTGGAAGATGTGCTGCACTTCATGATTCAGGAGGTGTAAAAAGAAGCCAGATGTAAGATGTTCTAGAAAGGTGTAATGTGGCAGCCCAGATTAATGAAGATGCAGTTGGTGTGAGGGGGGGTCCGGTCCCAGGATAATCCCAAACCTGCCCCGGGGAGGGATAGATAGAAGTGATTTTCTCACACTTTGAAATAGTGGAATAGTACTACATTTTGCTTCCATGGCAGTTTCTCACGGAAATACCCATTTATTTTTAACCAAATGTCACCATATGAATATCATGAAGATAAGTTGCTATAACTGTTTCTGGTGTGCAGGTGTTTGGAGCATATACGTATGTGAGCGTATGTTGCACAGGTGGTACCCCGACATACTAACAGAGAGGTGGTTAAAACCAGAATTTCTCCTGTTGCATCCCCAGCCTGTGAGTGCATCAAGACGCATTGCAAGCCTGCAGTCCCACCAGCTCCTCCTGTTAGTACACGCTTCCTGGGATTCATCCTCACATCGCCCATCTCTGAGCAGCTCAAACAGCTGCCTTTATTGTCAGGGTGAAGGAGGTAGCCATAGTAATAAATACGTGGAGGAAGGTGCACCTGTGAGAGAGGCTTTCCTCCTCTCCCTGGAGCTACCTTGGCTGGCAGGGGAGCACTGGCAGGATCTGGCCCTGGACCAGACACAGCTCTTCTGAGCCCCAGGGCACCATGGCTGCCCAGCTACCGAACTCGTGCTGGTGTTCACCCCATAAGGACCCTTTATGCCAGGTTAATTTGAACGTCATTTAATTCTTGCAGAAGCTTGGCATAACTGAAAAGGCTTGGCAGCTCGAGTCATGAAAAGCCACGAATTTGAGAGAAGTTGATTTTGTTGATTTTATTGTGTGCCAAAAACTCTATTTAAAGTGCCTGAGCTAAAGATGCAACAAAAAAGAGAGCGAGTTCCTCTGATCTTCTTTGGCGCCATTTTAAGACTCTTTCAGTATAAGGAAAATATTTTGTTGAAGTCAGCCATCCTCTGAAATATGGAAGGCTTTGACTGTCAGTAACAACGTGAAACTTTTAGTGGTTCTGTTTCTGTCCTCTGCATTACGTTTTTGATTTGTTCTTTGTTGGCATGAAATGAAATGGATCTGACGTACCACAAGCATGTGCATCATTACTGGGACAAATTGAGTGGTTTTAATAATGCTATTTTAGAAGAGATATCACCTACTAATTCCGTTTTTGTGTCTGTTCATTAAGATGAACAATGGAGTTTATTGAAATTTTTACTACTACTTCATTGAGGCTTTTATTATTTTTTTTTTTTAAAGGAAACCTAAATTAAAAAAAAAAAGAAAACTAATATGGCAGGCCTTCTTAGCTTACGGAATAAAATACGGCTTGTTTGGTTTTTAAGAAATTTCAGGCTTGGTATAATTATTTTTGTGTTGACTTTCTGAAAAAAACCAACAGTGTGACACACGACAGCAACACTGGCTTTTTACTGAGATGTTACTAAAGATGCAGATGCTTCCAGATGAAAATATGGTTTGTATGCTATATTTGATTTAAAAGAAATAGTTGGCTTTCAGGACCTTTAAGTCAGATAATGGTAAGACAATAATGGTGGTCTATTTTGTCTGTGTGTCCTGGGAGGCTCTGGAAGCCGGGCTTCTTGTTTTCCTATCTATTTTTTCTTTCAGAGGTTTCCTTATCTCTCTGATTTCAAGGTTCCAGGGAGCAGGCACTATCACTAGTTATTTATTCTAAGTATTGTCAAAATATACTCCAAAGTTTTTTAAGCCCTTGCTTTCAAGCATATGTTTTCTCTCCTAATAGTTTCTAAGAAGTGACAATTTGAATGCTGAGAACTTGCATGGCCTGTTTCTTTTCAATCACTTACTAGGAAGTCCTGTGAAATACAATTCAGATATATTCTGTTAGTATCGTAAGTTAAAATAGGTTTTCTGGTCTATAGTCTTCATTGAGATAATGAGCAGGTATTCATGTATAATATGTGTATATTGTATTCTTATTTTATGTACTATGCCTGCAGCCCACACATGTGACATTGAACTTTGGCAGTGAAAACTGCTCGTTAAATCTTTTATACCAATGCACTCGGTTACTAATTTGTTGTTCTAACTATCCCCCTTTTAGGATTGCTTGCGTCTCTAACATTTTGTGAAGGAAAAGCTGCAGGCCTTGAATCTGGGAAGTGCTTGTTGAGAAGCGGCTTTACAAGGCTGGAATTTCTGTTTGGCTCTGGATTAACCATTTGCCGATCTCATAGACCCATCTCCCTTCCTGAGCGTTTTCACATCACATCTGCACGTTCGTGCAGAGCGAAGCGCGCTCTGACCTTGTCTCTGTATCCCTTTACCTCTTGTTGAGTGGCGCGGCCAGAACTGTCCAGATATGTAATTGAAAGTTAATGAAGGACTTACCTTTATATAGAAGACAGTAGTACTCAGTTTGCTGCACAGCAATAGCATTGATATCCTGTTTCAAACAAGCATGAAAGTAGTAGAACCTTATTTATCTCGCTAGTCAGCGGCGATCGCTCTTGACTGCGCACCGGAGAGGGATCTGCTGAGTGCAAAGGTGCCAGTTTTAGGTTGTTATTTAGCAGACCAGAACTGCTGCCTTTACCCTCAAAGCATTTATTTTATGTTAATTATTTTGGAGATTAGTAGTCTTACAGAAGAAGAGAAATATAGAACCATTTGATGAGAAACGGCATTCAGAAAAAGTACTTCAAACCTGCTTTGAGAAGTTATTTCCCTTATTTTCTCCATTATTCCAATATTTATCAGTTAAGTTCAAAGGAACTCTCCATTTGTTGAAGTCATCAGTGCAACACCCTGGAGCTGTTGATAAAGTACCTGTGGTAAAATACCTGTCAGCTGCCTAGAAGCGAAGCAAGCTAGGGTGTAGCACAAGACCCATGCAGGGTTTTCAAATCCTTCTTTTTTTCTTTTCTAGCTTTGCTGTCTGCCTTTTACACATGCAAATTTTATTGACTTCACTTTTATCATTTTGTTTGTGGCCAGAACTACAAGAATACCGGTACTGTTAGCAAACACGTGAGAAGATGCAACTGTGCTGCAAATGAGCGATGAGTTACGAGGGAAAGAGGAGCGACATGGAATGAATTATATTTTAGAGTAGTGTTTTTGTCTGGGTGCTGTAAGAGGTTTGGGATTTGATGTTAATTGTTGAAAAGAGTAATTGCTACCAGTTTCTAAATATATAATGTTTTAACAACAGGATAAGTGGGGGGGGTGGAGACAGGGTGAAACAGGTTCAAGAGTAATCAGGTGAGCTGAGTTGATGGAGTTCACCCTGAGCAGAAGTTCCTGGGACGCTTCTGCAGCCACGCTGAGTACTGGGCTTGCAGTCTCTGGGGCAACTGTTCTTTTATGTTGTTTAATGTATACTTTCCGGCTCCTGGCCCAGCTTCTTACCTTGGCTTTAAGACATACCCTGAGTCTAGAGGGCATGCGTAACATGCAGTAAATTTTTACTTAAAAATAATTTGAGGCTATTTCCTTTAAGGGTAAGGCAATCGATACAAAGGTAATGATGCCTGTCTGTAAAATAGACGGAGACTTTACAGTCCAAAAGTTTGGAATTCACTACTCTAGGGTATTGAGAAGCTGTCTGAATTCATTTGTGAACTATTCACAGTTTTTGCTTGCTCATGGAGGACGGGAGGCTGTGGAAGACTGGGAAAAGGCAAAAATACAAATAAACGGAATCTTAAAAGTTATCTTTAGTTACTTAAAAGTTACTAAAGAGTGAGTTATTTTAGTTTGCATTGCACAGGGCAAAGTGAGGGGTATGTGAAGTTAGCTGTGTGCGTGTCCCTTCCCCATCCCTTTCCTTTTGTGTGTTGTTTGTTTGTTTGTTTTTTCATTTAATAGTTTGATGTTTTTGAGACTGTTCGTGCTATTGCTTCCTTGACTTGCAGGAAGGGATTGTTTGAAGGGGGCTCAAATTCTTGTTCTTGGAACCCCTGCATCTTCTTTTAAGTCGCAAGACTTAAATGTTTGTAGTCCAGTTGGCTTTGTCTTCAGAACGTGAATTTAGTGCTTAAAATCAAACAGTGAAACAGTGTTTTAAAGACTGTTTTCTCATCTACGCTGACCTTCTCCCACCACCAAGGTCGTTCAGCTGTACGGCGGAGGGGAAGTGTGGAAGGAAGAATGTTTTCAGTTTGCCAGGAACTGCTACAACCACTAGGGATTTTAAGCAGTGGGTCATTTTTAAGCACAGTGATTTGTTAAAGTACCTGGAATTTGCTCAGAACATTCCTGTTGTTGCTGTTTCTGGTGGAGGAGCAGTTATTCAATTTTCCAGTATGGTCAAAGTGTGAACAGCAAAATTTGTTCCTATCTTTTGGACATACCTTCTAATGTAGGCTGCTTTCAACACTATCCTCGGTGACCATTTTCAAGCTTGTTAGCTAACAGGGTTTGCTTCTGCATGTGGGAATCATGACAAACTGTAGTGGAGGATGGTCAAACCGTTAAATAATGTACAGCCTGTTGCACTTGGCATAGTTCCTCATTGTAGCCTCAATGTATATGCCAAGTCCAAAGAGGCAAAACCAAACATATCGAGGCATATTGAGGTACTACAATTCTTATTTAAATATGTATGTGTATATATATGAATTATGCTAATCCCAAGTGATGATATCCATTTACAGCCTGACAAATCGTCTGTGCTAGATAGTAAACGTTCATTCTCAGCTCTACGCTGGAGGACGGAGCTTGATGTAACTCAATCGCTTTCCTCCCTGTGGCCTCGGTGAGGCCTCGGTGAAGGGGAGTGTATAAACAGCTGCAGCAAGGCTGTTGCGAGTACAGATGTCTTCATGAAGTGGGATCTCTGGGTCACCGGGGACCATGCAAGCCATACTAAATGGGTTTGCAGGAACCTTTCCATGCATTAGCCAACTGAGCTGTGCTGCTGTCCTCCAGAGAAATGCTCTGTTGACTTTCACCCACGGCTCTCCCCTGACCACGCTGTCCAGTTTCCTCCCCTGGGCTCCTGCAGCTATTTGTCTGTGCTACGCTGACGCCTTCTCAGCCAGTTTGTCCCAACACCAGATTTCCTAAAATGCTGCTGAACTGCATTTGAGTCACAGGTCGGCCAGCTGTGCTCTTGCCAAGACCTTTACTTCTGTTCTTTATCCCATTCAGATGTAACAGGGCAGAAGCATGGGACCGGAATGGGAGAGTTTATTTTACTGGTGCTCAGGAGCTATTTGTCGATCACTTGCTGAATTTCTGGTGGCTTTGAGGAGTCATTGTGATTATTGTACACAATTCATAGATCGTATCTCGGTCTAATTTCAAAGGTAGCCTTGTTTTGATCAGCAGGTTGGGACTAGGTGACCTCCAGAGATCACTCCCAGCCTAAATTATTCTGCCATTTATATTGTGATTTAAACATAGTACAGTTAAGGAGTAGTTGCTACAGGCAAAAGAACTGGTAACCATAGCACAGAATTGGGAAACAATGGGTGATTCATGGGCTAAAAGATAGAGGGGAGTTAGGCATGTATCTCTCTTTTGCAACTCAATATATTTGCATAGGCTGGTATTCAAAGAGTCTTGATAAGCCACCATCTAATTGATAGCTCATAGAAATGAAGGTCTGTGTATATATTTGTTATGAATTTGGTTTAAAATTATTATTCTTAACTCTCCTTAAAAGAGAGCTAGCCACAAAATGCTTACTGCTAAGGATACACAAGCAGTATGTGTGTGGCAGGGGAATCAGGGTATAAAAAAAGGATTAACTTGTAGCTTTTTGTCACCTCTGATAGGTCATTAACACACTCGTATTTCTTTATGCGCATTTTAAAACAACTCGGTAACAACAGGGCCATCCCACTTGTTCACCAGAATAAAGCTTCCTACAATAATATATTGTCTTAGTGATACGTTCGTGTATGTTCATTTTGCAGTTGACTTGTTATGTCACTGAATCACTGAACTTTCATTCCTTGTATAACCAAGCATTTGTTTTGCTGCTCTGTCATCAGAAAGCATAAGCACTATTGCTTGGCTATTAATGATATGTACCCTCCTAATATGTTTATTCTACAAATGGTGATTTGTGATCCAATGTACATTGACTACTAGTGCATAACATAGCATTTTCTTCCTTGAAGTAAAGGAAGAATCATAGGCTTTGGGAACTTGAACAATAAATACAAATCTGAAATGGTACAAATACCTGCTTGGAAATCAAATTGACACAGGGCTTAGTGCATGTTTTATACCTTGTGATATTTGATCTTGGTTACCTGGAACTACCTTTATTTTCAGAAGGCAGGTACTGAAAATTATGCTCTTTTGGCTTGTATGATTAATACTTGCATTACAAAGTTAACACCCCTCCGGATCACTGGCATTTTTTTCTGGATTTTCTTTGCAAGTTATCCAAGCCACCATCACCCTGAGGAGTGTGTGAGGGTCCTGGCCCCAGTGACGTGGGCTGTTCACACAAGCCATGCCATGGAGAGTCCAGATATTGCCCTGAACTATGCCTTAATTAGTACTATGTTCATCATTGTTTTCATGATAATTGTGATTTCTTTCTTTCTTTCTTTCTTTCTTTCTTTCTTTCTTTCTTTCTTTTTTTTTTTTTTTTTCCTGACCACAACAGAGTGGGGAGTAATAGTCTGATCCTATGTGGAGAGGGAGATGCCTTTAGGGCCGTGATGGTTGCTTCCATGAAGATACAAACGGAGAGGCACCTGGGATGACATCTAGTCCAAGCCATAGAGTATGACCACCAGTTTCAGATTCCCTTGTCGCTGTGGCATGTAGGTCCTTCTGTACTGCTGGGTGCGCCCTCCAGCTGAGGCCAAGATCTCTGCCGGTCCTGGGGATTCTTTTGTTGTTTGGGCAGCTGATGCCAGATAATATTGCTGTGCCTGCTCCCAGGTGTGTTGGTTTTGAAACCTTTGTACGTGCCTGGCTCAGGGGGTGTGTGCTTTTCCTCTGCCTCCCAGGCGTGCGCCTGCACAAAGGCAGGAGCCGGTGCCTGCTGCTCGTGCTGCTTCTGCCTCCGTAGCCACTGGCATCTCCCTGGCACTTGTGCTGGCAAAAGGCATCCGTGCTGGCGCTTCGGGAGAGGATCCGGCAGTGGAGCACAGCTGCATAGGTGGGGCTGGGGCTACATGGGTTCACAGCCGGCGTCATCTGACTGACAGCGTGATCCATGCGGTGTTGGCAGGCTTTCCCATGCCAGAGCATGGCGTGTCCTGTGGGACACAGAGTAGCTCATCCTTCCCCCGCGTGGGCTCGAGCGTCAGCTCCTGCTGCTGCAGAGAGCTTTCACTGTCACAGCTCACTTGGAGAGCTGCTGGCACGTTCTGAATAACTTCTCTCATCTGAAGAGAGAAGTGGCTGACCACTTATGTCAATTCTTCTTGTTTTGGAACATCTCGCATCTCTCTAAGCAGATACATTTGTCCTCTGTCATTTTTCTTGCTCATAAAGTCCATCCCATAGTGTTATTTAAGGGTGGATATCTCCTCCTACTCACCTTACAGCTCTTACTGAGTGCTGGTGATTGCTCTACAAAAATAGAAACCAGTGATTTATATATTCATTCTTGGTAATAAATGACCTTGGGACTTAGTCTCTCAAGAACTAAACTGTAAATAATTAAGCTTTACCTCTGTAGAACCCTCACTCAACCTAGGCCATTTCTAGTTGTAATCTTTTAACAGTTAACTTTAATTCCTTTCCTAGAGACTGTGGTTGTGTGAGGTGGTCAAAACAAACAAATAAAAATTAAATGCTGTGCACGCCATTTTTATGTACACAATACAGTAAGCGCTGGGCACAGTCAAAAAAACCCAACCCTGATATAACTGCAGAACAGCCAAGCTTCAAGTCCAAGTTGACCTAACAATTTAAAGTAGGAGCAGGCTCTCAAGCTCATTGATGCCCAATTTTATTCTGAAAATCTATCAGAACTATGAAGTTCAAGCTTCTGAGTTGTGTTCTTGACCAACCTGATGTTGTCAATCGAGATTTTTTTTCCTTCATATTCAAAGGGGATGGGGAGGACACATGGGAGATGAAGGCGGAGGATTGTAAATCTCCTTTCTGAAAGTCTGTTTTTAAGTTTGCGGTGTTAAAAGAGTGCCAATCGTCTTTCCTGGTTTATTTTTTTTTTTAATCAGGCAAGACTAATATTTTGGGAGTTCTAAGCAGACCGATCTGTGAACAGCAATGCTCAAATTACACAGTGTGGGATTCAATCCTGGGAGCATATTGTGGTGAAATAAATTATTTACTGAGGCATTTGGAAGTGAGCGTTAAAGATGACAGAAGTGTCCAGCTGACTGCACTACGGCACAGACAAATATTACTCGCGCCGTGTTTTTCTTCTGAGAATCATCTCGGTGTATATGAGTGCTTTGATTCTCATGAGATTGGAATCTTTTCCAAAATCAGTATTTACAAGAGACAAATGGAAGCTGAGCAACTGACTGATCTATGGTTCTTTCACCTCCTTCCCCTGACACTTTACAGAAAGGAAAAAAAATTGGAAAACTAGCTTTCGTTTGGAGAGAGACTGGTTTGCATCTCGTAATGCTCTTTTTCTTTAAGAGTCTTTTTTCTCTTCTAATTCATCCTAATCATTAGCCTGTCTCATAGTTGACTTGTAATGATTATCTGTGCTGAATAACTGTTTCAGTGTCCAGGCAGTCTCAAACTCAGTGCACTGCCGTGCCTTTACCCCTTGCATCCCACTTCTAAATGGTTCTTAAATGTCATATCCATCTTCTAACAGTTTCCAAGAATTTTGGTAACCCTATGGACTTCTTTTCTCTGCTTTTGTAATTTGAATTTAACTATTGAACTGTTACTCCAAATATTTCTTGTATGAGCAGTCCCATGTCAAGGGTCTTTTTCTGTGTGCAACAAGACAGGGATTAAAATTTAACAAGGATTTAAAAAAAAAAAAAAGATAAACAAAGTGTAAGCAAGGTTTTCCCTCTGGCCTTATTTGTAGGCTTGGGAGAGAGCAACACAGCTGACTCGAACTCTGTGGAATGTGGACAGTAGGCAAAATATATTATATTGTAGAGATACAGTTCTTTCTAGAGAATTAAAAAAAATACACAAAAGTCATTAAGCTGCGTAGTTTCCTTTGTTACTCTTATGGCTTGAAATATATCACAAATTCCTTAAGTTTTGTGCGGTCTTTTCTCTTCCATGAGTCTGGAGCTGTGGATGCTTCCTCCCGGGCTCTGCAGCACTCTGCTCCTGGGGAGGGGGGCGTCCAAATGCCATTTCTGAGTAACGAACCACACCATGTTCAGGCCAACAGCGTGAGTCAGGAGTGAGAGATTTCTTCCGTTCCTTGCCTCCGCTTGGACAGTTTTGGAAATCAGCTCTGGAAAAGCATTTGTGGTCAGTTTGGCATTAGTTTTTATATTGCATGTGGCTAGTTTTCTGCATCATGTGTATTTTCCTCTTGGATAATAACCCCTTGGAGGGCACTAAAACATGAGGAGGAGAGGAACATTAGATAAGATCAGCCTAATATTAGGGAAGTGCAAATTACGTGACATCACATTTTACATATTTCCAGTTCAAGAGCAAGTCCAAAAGAGTATCATCTCCTCCCTCATTAGGGCCACCTTACTGTCTTATGGACTAAGGGCAATTTACAGTGGTTAAAGACTTATTTGTTAACCATTCAAAGCAAGTCTCATCTGCCGCAGTAAATGTGTTAGACTTCATTACTGGGAATGAGGACGCTGTGCAATGTATGCCCGAAATTTTGAAGGAGAGCCATTGCTGCCCCTGGTTTTGTGTTACCAGAGCGCTTTGTCCTTCTCGTCACGTGCCAGAACCATCTGATCACGTACATTAGGGCTGCGATGCCCCTTCTGATCATGATTTAAAGGAAAGGGGATATTTAGCATCTCTTGAGCTTCCAGATTGCACCAAGCCTGAGGAAGGGAGAGGGACCACGCTGCTGAAGGTGCAGGTGTGAAGCGAGCTGGTTGCGAAGCCTGGCAAGCCGATGCCTCTGCTTCTAGCTGACATGAAACCGTTCAGTGCCGGGGAGGGGAAAGCCCTGTGCATGGTGAGAAGTAGCCATCTGCTGAGCAATACTAAAACTTGGCAGGAGCAAACTACACAGGAGCCCCTGGTGCTCTCCAGTCGATCTGGGCAGCAGGAAAAGATGTTAGGACATCTGTTGGGATTTCCCTGTTTGTAGACTCACGGATCCCCTCTGTCTCCCCAAAATCTATGATTTTCTAATATATTCCTTGCAGAAGCATACACGTATTCTGGGGACTTTTTCTTAAGTGAGCTACATGTGTTCATCACTGGGAAAAGAGGCTATGAGAAAGATGGGGGCATCAGGGCTCAATCTTTCAGAAACACTAAGGGGTTTTGAGCCTGTTGGCTGCAAATGCCCTTATTTGAGCCTAAAAGAGTGTGAGCTTTCTCCCCATCCCG
Organism: Chroicocephalus ridibundus; assembly: GCF_963924245.1. Classification (NCBI taxonomy): domain Eukaryota; kingdom Metazoa; phylum Chordata; class Aves; order Charadriiformes; family Laridae; genus Chroicocephalus; species Chroicocephalus ridibundus. Next base: position 150,955,004 of record NC_086284.1, read on the forward strand.
GGATAGTAAGTTCTCAGTATTTTCTCCAAACGACTGTGGATTTTAGGGAGTCTGAAGGCTGTCAGCTGAAACCTGGTGTACCTTTCCTTTAGCCACGTGTGAGAAACCAAACCGAGGGCTCCTCCTAAGGTACAAGAGAAACTCCTGGGTGACAGGAGCAAGCGTGCTGTGCAAGCATGGCAGGGGCGCATGGGCAGGAGGGGAAGGGCAGCATAGCTGTGCTCTCAGCACTACATTTCTGCTGGCAGAAGGACACTTCTGCGTCTCATCTGCATTTTTTTCCCTTTAGGCATAAGATTCTCAAGAGGTGCTGCTCCAGCAGTAAAAGTGGAAAGCTCGTGCCCAGGAGAACCATCTTGTAGCAGGAGAAGGGCTGAATCCAGTGGCCTTCTCCCTTTCTAATTTCTATAACCCTTGACCTCCCCAATCTGATTAGAGCAGCGATCTCGTTCTGTTTGTCTAACTTCGTTTAGAGAAAATGGGTGCGTATATCTCCTGTTAACATTACCAGAGAGGCTGGCATTGTCTGAGATTTACATATACTGGGAAGAGCTGAGTCACAAAGCTGAATAATGGCAAAGGAAGCAAATTTTTTTGGATATGTATTTTACCTAAATGTCACCTTCAGTGCTCTGGACTCCAGCTATGCTGTTTTCACTTCGACAAAGGGCACGAAGGTAGTTGGCTTGGCCAGCTTGGCTAGATATTAATTGTGCCGATGCCTTTGGCTAGGAGTATTGACCTTGTTATGCATGGGCAGTGAATGATTCGGTGACCTCTCCGTTCCCACCACGCGATGCAACATCCCAATTAACGGCTTCACTGACGAGGGAAACAGCCGTGACATCGGTGGGGTGGGTGAGGTGGGTGGCCCGCGGGGTTGTTTCTGGAGAAGGTGGCTCCATGGGATGCAGAGCCAGGCCTACACCGGGGCAGCTGCCTGAAGGTCCGGGTCCTGCAGCCATAGCGAGGGAGGTCAGGGGAGAAGCAGCGTGGTGCTGAGTGGTGGGGCAGCTCTGCCTTGGGAGGGAGAGGTTTTTATGGACCAACACCAGCTGTTACCTGGGTATTTATAAAACCAGCTTCGTCAGGCTGAAGAGCGCGCTGAGTGTGATACGGGGCAGGTCGCTGCTGAAATACCATCTCGAGGTGTGACTGAAGGTCTGCCCTCACTCAGGTCCTCTCTGTGCCTGAGCAGCTCTGCCCCAGGGCCATTTTGCTTTGGGGTGGGCGATGGGCACACGGACCGCGGAGGCTCTTCTTAGTTGAGCAGTAGGCTGCCTCTCTCCAACTTACTGGTGGAAACAGGGACAAAATGTAGTGTTTCAGACCAGGCTGGAGGAAATCCAGTAACACCAGGCGCTGCTGCTGTCTGGCAGACAGTGTCCAGCTGCAGCAGCAGGAGACACGGCACCTCTGCTGCAAAATCCTCACCAGTCTGCGCTTCTGAGGGTACTCTGGGAACGTTTCCTATGGTGTTGTGGCCCCTCTTTGCAATAAAACTGGGTTAGCACATCAGTGAAGTAACATATGGATAGCTGGTGTTGGGGTAAAGGCAAGTCTGGTGAGAACAGAAGATCTTAAAAGCTGTTTAGGTCTGTTTCTTAAGAGCATAAGAAGGTGGCTGAGGAACATGAAAGCAGGCCCCTGTTCAGCAGGCTTTTTGTGAAGTACCAGGTTGGGGTAGGGAGTCTCTTAAGAGCTACCTCCTTGGTTTGTGGTGAAAATTTTTAGAATGTGACCCAAGTGTGTGTAGCCTGGGGACTATCTGATCTGCTTGTGGATGGACAAAGATGGGGCATCTGGACAACCTTCCTGCTGTCCCAGTAAACTGCCTTATCCCTGTGCTAAATCTTATTTGGGCCATAACCTCAACCCTTGCAAGTTGCAGCTCACTCTTCTGCACTGAATTTCAAACTCTGGCTCCCAGAGAGATGTTGGTATTTTTACGTCACATTTTTGCATCCTTGTAAAGGCAGAAAGAAGGCGTAGGCAATTAGAGCAGTAATTGCTTCTGCCGTTTCACCTAAATCTATCTGTGAATGACTGTGAGTTTTCAGAAAGCTTAATGCAAGAGGTGGGAAACATAAATTACTTCATCCGTTCACAAAAAAACTCCCTCTAATACTGTTGTCACCTCCATTGGGAAAGACAGTTTTTACAACTGTCAGTGTTAATTATCTCAGTGGTCACCCAACCCAATCAGACAGGAGATGAAGGACAGTCACAACGCAGATGGCAAGCTGAGTCCCTGTCTTAAAGGCTTTCGACAACATCAGGAACTGATTTTGAGGCCGCAGTTGGACTAGTTTTTCTTTAATTACTTTGTTTCAGAAAGTCTGTTGTAGTTGTGCATGACAAAAAGAAAAGGAGGAGAAAAGCATAAGGCTGAATTAAACAATATGAGGAAAAAGAAGAGGTTATACAAAGTTGAAGAAGCAAGGGGATACGGTTTAGAAAAACACTGAGATAATGAAAGATAATATATAGATGAAGTAACTGTAATATTGTTCCCCCTGAAATTTGCCTTGTGGGCTCCCATGGGAAAATAGAAGTTGACGTCTGCTTACTTTGGATTGCTTAGCTGGAAAAACATATGAGATGACACATATGAGATGACATCCTTTTAGGCCTATTGCAGTGTTGATATGAGCGATAAGTTATAGAAGAGAGAGGCGGTAGCAGTAAGCCAACTATTCTTTATCAAACAAGACTGAGGAACAGGATATTTTTATAAGCCCATTTTAACACAGCTTGGATGCATGTTATTGTTACTTTTTTTTTTCTTTTTCTAAAATTAAGAACCTAATGTATTTCTTGGGTATGCTGTGGGTAGAAGCAGTATCAAGTGAGTTAGTGAGTTTAAATTGCAACAAGGATTTAGATTGCGTATTGAGAAAACCTTTTTCATCGTAAGGTTAATGAGCCCATGGGTTTCCTCAGGCTTAGTTTTAGAGTCACTCACTAGTGGCCCAAGGAACAGGTTGGGAAGTACTACTTTTTAGGAAGTACCTTGGCACAGTTGCTTCCTGCCTTAAGGATGGGAGATGACTTCTTTCCTTTTCAGCCCCATTTTCTGTGATTGTTTCAGAAACTTTTTCTAAAAACATTGGGTTTGGGGGAAGCACGTATGCATGGTAAATCCTGCTATGATCTGCATAACTTCCCAAGAATTTTCTCCAGGTTCTTTTGTACCCTGGCTCTGCCACAGAGCTGCCCTAGGTTAAGGAGCAAGCATCTTGATCAGAGTCCTGCATAAAGGCATATGTACTTAAGTGTCTATGTCAATATGTTTCTTAATTCTTTATACCTCTAAAACATTAATATATTTTAGTCTCTTCTATCATTTTTAATTACAGCGGAGTTCAAAAGAGTACGCACTTAACATTTTAAACATTTTATAAAGATATCTGAAAGCTTTTTTCCATAAAAGAACTGCTTTAAAAGCTCTGCTTTTATTCTTCAGTCTTATTTTCCTCTTTTAGTTGCTTCTTACAGTAATATAAAGACAAATGCAGTGGAAAGGAGTAATAAGAACTGGGAATGGCAAATAGAAAAAGGATAAGTAGAGGAAAAAAAGAGTTCTGCTTTTCATAAAATTTCAGAAGTCTTTGCGTGCTTGCTAGAAGTGCTGGCTCTAATCCAACGTGCTTTTATTGGCATATATGAACAAATTATCTAGGGCACAGCTATTTTTCTTACTGTAGTAAAAACAGGGACTCTGAATGGAGGCTTTGTGTAGGACAAATATTTTTCCTTCAAAACTGGGTATGAGTTTAAAGTTTATCTAGTGTGCCTTCTGAAAAAGGAAAAATTATCCTTCTCAGTCTCTTCAAATAGAAAATGTATGACAGTGTAGGCAACTCAGAGCTCTATAAACAAAATTTAACCATTGGTGAGGAGCTGGTGAAGTTTTACAATACACAAGATTTCTTAGTTGCCTCCAGTGGGGGCGAAAGCTCTAATTAAAAAGGCTTTCGTACTTCAAAATTTTTCTGTGGATGCCTTCTCTCTAGCATCTCTTGCAGAGCTTTACATGTTTTCTAGCCACATGGGTGTAACCAGGAGGATAAGGGCTTTATGGAAAATAGTTCTTAAGATAACATTCATTGCTTTAAGGAGTATCATCATGGGTAATCCTTCTTATTCCTGTTGAAGGTGTAACTCACTTTGTGGTAGTACCATTGCTGTTAAAGCTGAGCAGCCTGTGAAGTCTGACAGTTCTGTTTAGTGTCATGTATTAGAAGTACCAAAGATATATGGAGTGGTCCAAATACGCTCTTCTGGGGGGAAAAATAAAGACAACAAAGAAAACTCCAACTAACCTATAGTATCTCCAATGACTATCATTTATGCAAGATCCCCATAATGTAGTGACCCATCTTGAAAGATAAAGAGATTATTTAATTCTTTCTTAGCTCTGTAGGAGGGTAACCGTATCTTGGAAAAAATATTTTAGATGGGTATTTCTTATGTCATGCAAAGATAACTAGAATCAGCTCAAGAACAACTCTTGAAGTGCATGGAAATGAATGGTGGACTCAGATTTCTCCAACCTCATCCATCACCCCTCCAAGCAGGAAAAGATTCAAAAGCATTACCACATATGGTGTTTTTCCCTCCTTCCCTTTCTCCCCTGCACCTTCCCACCCGCACTTATTTCACACACACTTCTTTCTAATAAAAGAACTGAGTGGAGAACAGTAAATCCATATTCTGGAAGATTTTTGAAAGTTAGCTTCCTTCAAAACCTGTGGGAACTTTCCAAAAAATAGAGGTCCTCTGAGGTTTCCTGGGAGCAGGGTATGTTGGGCTTCTGTCCCAGACTGTGGTTCCTTCCCACTGGGAACCTATCTGACATCAGTTTAAAAAAAAAATTACATTGGAAATGCCTCAGCAAAATGTTTTCAATTCAATGAATGCGCAAATTGCAACAAAATACCTGGTTGCAGTATTTCAGAATCCCTTTCTAGTGACAGCTTGTTAAATTTGGCTTGGTGAACAGCAATGACAAATCCCTGACGAAAGTTTCTTCTGATACATGAAAATTCAAACTCCACAATTAGAGGAAATTGGAGTAAAAAACATTTTGTACTGAGTATAATTTTTCTCTTACAAAGTTTTCTAATTTTGTCATCTTTAATCACTGGATGTTTGCTGGAAAACTAGTATGTGTTATAAGTGTATTGAAATTTAAAAAAGTATATATATTTATTTCTAAAAGTCAAGCCTGTAACTCGCCAAGCCTGAGCATTCACATCAGAGACTATTTTTGGAAACGTGAATTTGTTAATTGATTTGGAAAAAAAATCACTTTTGTGCATTTGATCAGGTAATTTAAAAAAAAAAAAAAGTCAAGAATTTTACATTAGTTGAATATATGTTTTCGTTATTGTAATGCATGTAGAGGAAGGGCTTGGCCCAGATTAATGGAGGAGAAAATTGTATCTGTACAGAGAAACATAAATAATTGAAACTAGAAAATCAGAGACATGAACACCAAAAGTTTAAATTAATTTTCTTCCCCACAAATTGTGGAATCTGTTACTGTTAGTCTGTTTTCTTCCACGAAACAAATGCCGAGTTAGGGAAGTGCGCTGTTGATACTGTGGCCGGGTGTGACTTCATTCAGCTGTGACCTCAGTTCAGCAAGTTCTTTTACACTTGAATTACTTTGTGCTGAATAATTGTAGCCCCAACGTGGACTGATCAGTTATGCTTAGATGTTTAAGATAGTGCCTTTTGTTTACTCGCTGAATTGCAGTATAGCCTCTTTGGGTTACGTGTGCATTAATGCAAACAAAAATTGATGCTCAAGATTTTTGGTGACCCGAACAAGCATCTCCGGCTGATGTTTGGATGCAGGTGAGTTATTGCATGTCTGAAAGTGCTGAGAACTGCGCAGGCTGTGTTCAAGGTCATGCATCTTACTGCGCAGTCATATGCCTGTTTTTAACCCTGGGTGAGGGGAAGTTGTCCTTGAAGTTTATTGTTTCAAATTCATGGTTCAGAAGGAAGAACATCAGGGAAATGCTGTATGATATAGAGGGACCGGACATTTGACTTCGTAGTTCTGTACAAGAGAAAAAGTCACATGGTGCTTCTCATATCTCTACGTTACTCCACTCTGCTGTGGGGTGGGAGGTGATTTTAGATTACCTCATTGGTGTCAAGGATGTGTTTCAAGTAGAAGGGAGAAAAGAAAACGGAATGTTCCCTTGAAAAACATATTTTTTTGCCAGTGCATATTTTCCAGTGACAATGAAATCATTGTATTTCTGACAGTATAAAATTGCACATCTCAATTGGTTCATTTAGCACCCCTGAGTGATGGGGATATAGGTTCTTTCTTGCATAGAGGGGATAACCGAACAGGGTTTGTAAAAGTCAGTGAACGCTGGTGCTAGGTCTTGAAATAACTTATAGTGCAACTTGTTCTCCAGTTCTCTTTAAAAATTAATTTTGTTTTCTTCGGCCTTTTCTCTCTTCTGCCTTATTTTCAGAGTCCCCATAGTTTTGTTTTTGTTGTTAACCTTACTATGTGGACACTGTGCACCTAGGCCCCTTCTCACAATGTCTCCTAATATTAATGAAAAATACAAGAGGTGGCGGTCAATTGAGTTGACTGGGTGACAACTTAGATACCAGCTTTCAGGAGCAGCATTTTCCCATATAGATTAAAGACAAAGTAATTTTCTTAGGCCCCTGAGTTTGAAAGAAATAGGATTCCTGTAACACAGGCTAAGTTTTAAAGATAACACACAGTTTTCTGTTTTTAATGTCCATAAATCAGCTTCAGAGTCAAACCTCTGTGCTGAAGGTAGGGCACAGAGGTTTGACTCAGGTATGGGCAATGTTTCTACTCTACAGTACAGCTTCGTAACTACATAGCTTTGAGGACAAATTCCACTTCTTACGTGTTTTATGTGTGTTTGACAAGTGAAAACCTGGTCCCTTTTAGGAGATGTGCTGACTAGATTTGGAATGAATTCAAATACTTTCCAGGTATCACTTGTTAATTTAATACTTTCACATATACATGATGTTTCAAGTACGTTGGAAAATATTAGGGGAATATTTTAAATGACTTCTGAGAATATGAATGCTCTACTAACTTCTCTAGCATCAAAATCCTGTTTAATCCCCAGAATTTGTAATGGGGGTGTTTGTTTTAAATCATGTTACCTAAAGACATTGCCTTTTGCATATCTGCCTTGTGAAGCTTCATTTGCTGCCTTCTTTGCACGTTATATGATTTAGGCCTTTCTTAATAGGGAAGTTTGAAGAATTAATCAGCGTTATTAGAACAGCATGTGCTCATCTATTAAGTTTTAAAAGAAAAGGTTTAGTTTGCTATTGAGCTCCACTGTGAGCTTACCTTTCAGCTCAGCATTGCCAATTTGCTGTGGTCTAATCAATAAATTTTAAATCTTAGATATTTGTTTACCGTCATTAAACGTAGCCTTCTCTTTTTCACTTGTCTACATGGCAACTGCTTTTTTTTTTTTTTTTTTTAACCTTACAAAAAATGTGAATTTTAAGAGTAAGACAGAGTATGAATCCTTCCTATAGTAAAGTTTGAGGCTTTTCGGGCTTGTGTGAATTGGCATTTGGAGCACTTTATTAGTGGAAGAGACCAAGATTTCGTAAATGGTGCTGGGTCCGTGTCATCAAAGGATATCATCAAAGGGAGGTCCACAATAGTATGGAGCTTGGGTGTTTAAGATAGTCAGGAAACCAGTGGATGTTGCTCCTACTCAACGTTTTTTATCTTGTTTAACTCCAGATTGTAACCTAATCTAGAAATTGGTTCTTCTAAGTAACTAGCTGATGGATTCTAATAGAAATGGGCCATTGTCCTGATTTATTCTGCATGCTGCCATGTTAAGAATGAATAAGAATAGATATCAGCCTTGTGGGGGTTTTGTGTTTGACTTTTTTTTTTTTTCCTTAAAAAAAAAAAAAGGCTAGAGGGAAAGTTTAAATAGGGAGCAATAAGAAAGCCTTGCAATGGGAGTCATCTATTGCCATGTCTGAGACCACGATAACTGCAGTGTCGGTGTCTGGCTACAAGGCCTACCTGATAAAAGCTTATACGGCAACTTCACCAAAACTGAAGAAAGTAAATTTGTGAAAACAAGAATTAGATCTTGCCACAATTCTATTAAACTAAATTAGAGAGGCATTGATGAGTGTTCCTGTCCTTTTTCCTCCTCCTTCTCCTCCATGTTAATTTTAATGATCTGGTTGGAGTATGTCATTATATGGTTTCAGTTCAGCTTTTGTTATGGACTCTACCACGCCAATTTTAATAATGGCAGTGTGTCATGACACAGCTATTAAGCTTGCAAGTAGATGTGGATAGGTAGTTAAACCAGTTTCATTTGGTCAACTTGCAGCAGCAAGCAGTATTTTAACGATGTTGGGAGTTCACTCATTTTTTGGCCAGGCTGTGAGGAAAACTTTATTTAAAACCACAGACGACACCCAAAAACATTGTCTTGTTCACTTTTATAGACTTACAGTACCACTACAGTAAATTTTATAATTTCTTAACATTTTCACAAGCACTTCAGTACAAGAAACTGTTCAGGAATATTTCATCAGCTACACTCGCAGCCTGTTTTCAACGTGAAAGGGAAAAGTATGTCCAAATTTCTTGATCTTTTTGACACATGGTGTCTCCAGGGTGGTGGGAAGTATGCTCATATGGCATCTGGAAAGAAGCACCTTTTGCACACTGTTTCGTGCTGGGTTTCCTGCCGGCACATCTAAACTAAGTATATTAAATACTAAAAAAAGTATTATTATATCATTTATAAGTTCTCATTTCTCAGTCAAATTGATGGCTTGTTGGTTGTACACTGCAAGCTGCCTTTCAAATCAGTGTCTGGAGCACCCTATTTTGAGATCTAATCATCTCATTTGAAGTATGAGGTAACAAGGCATAAAAGGAAGTAATGAAAAAATCAGAGTGTGAAGAAGAGAAATAAAACTGTGGTATCTGTGCTAGGTCTGCTGTATTCACCAGTCAGGGGTTCCAAGTCAGTTTTGTAGTGTTTGGGTTTTGTTGTTTTGTTTTGTTTTTTTCTTAAAGAAAAGCAAACAACAAAACCACCAGAACCCCAGACCAGAACAAATTATTGTACATCTCTCTTCAGGTGGAGATTTTGAGCGTACTGTTGTAGCCATGTTGGGATTAGAATTTGTAAGTAAAAATAGTATCCTTTGCTAGCTTACTACGGTACTTGGAGTGGAAGGGGGAGGGGGGGTGGTTGGGATAACGTAGACACTTTCCAGGCACTTGGGCCCTTCCTCAGGAATGAAATACAAGCATTGCTTCAAAGTCAAGGACTTACCAGAGACAGTGATTTATATGGTACATTATAATCCCCTTCTTCTGCCTCTTCCTACAAATTCCTTCACATGCCATAGGCACCTTCCTCTTTAGACTGTCATTCTGTACGCGTGCAGGTTTTTTTGTTTGGGGTTTTTGGGTTGGGTTTTTTTTTTTTCCTTTCTTTTTTTTTTTTTTATACAGGATACTGGTCTTTCAGCTGTGGTGATACTTTCTGCAAGGTCTGCATAATTATCCTGATCTTAGTAATTAATACTCATCTTGCTTTATATGAGGTGGTTAATTCTCTAATTAAAAATAGCAGTGAGTGGTGGCTTTAGTGCTGACGTATTTATTAACGTTCCTTTGTTACAATAGGGATTTTAAGTCTTTGAAGCTTTTGTATTGGTAAAGCTGGTTTTATTTTCTTTCAGTACAGTTAATTATAAATCATGGCTCAGACCTGAGCAAAATGAATGGAAATAGGTTGCCATGCCAGAATAGGGAACCTGTTTTCAAGCAGGTTCTTCATTAGCGTGGCCATAAAAAGAACTAAAGCTGTGAACTGGATCTATCTGAAGTTTATTCATTCAATTCCTCCTGTCGGCCTTCATATTTCTCCCCTTTCTTAAAACAAAAGATACCCATCTTAATTGTATTGTTAGGATATTTCCTTAACAGTGAATCACATGAAAATATCATAGTAGGAAAAAGAAGATTTGAAGGGCACTTTTTATTTTGTTAGTTTTCCCAACAGAAAACTTCTCTTTTAGCTAACAGTTCTTGCTCTGAAGACGGGTCTTGCATTAACTTATCGAGTCTCCTACTTTGATTGATAATTGTATCATCAAATCTTTTTAAATAAATTTGTCCTATCCCTCCTGCTGAAGGGAATACTCCTGATGAATTTCGCTTACTCCTTCTATTGAAGGACTGAGGAAAAACATTGGATTTTAGAAAGTGGGAATGAAAACCAAAATACTTGTTGAAATTGGTAAAAGCAGTGTTGATTGAGCTCATCTGCTGCACTGCTCTCTGGAGGTGGAGGTGAATACACTTAGAAATCCCTCCTCCTGGGCAGTGATGTGTCCCCTGTTGTGCAGTGTTGTCTTCCACCTGGCCAGAGCCAGATCCAGAGCCAGAGCCATTCATTCCTCTGTCACAATCATTAGTTTTTTTAAACGCTCCTACCCCTCTGCCCCCCTTAGACAATATTCTGGGGTTCAGTTCAGCTTTGTATAAGGAGCGAAATTCAGGGGGGGAGGGAGGAACATGTCCACTCCTTTGCTCCCCACCCCCAGGTTTCTCCAGCAGGAACCCCATTTAGCTAATGTTGCATCCACCAGAAGGGTTGTTTGAGGATGCACTGCAGTCTAAACACAGGGTGCAGCTCAATGCAGATTTGTATAAACTCAGATGCAGTGTAATTGATGCTAATGGCCATGCTGGACAAGTGCTCTGAATCCAGAGAAGCCCTGAAAGTAACAGTATTTTCAAAATTATTTTATTGTGACTATTGTCCTTAACATGTTTGCTTGAAGTCCTGACACTTGGACTCAGGAGTGTATAATGGAGTTCCTGTTCCTTTCTCAGAAAGCCAAGAGTGGCTTGAAAGAGGCAGAGTGGTGGTGAACAAAGTCCAAATGTTTTGTTTTGAAACTGCATCACTTGTAGGGTCTAGCTTTCCATTTTCTGTGTGATTTTTGCTGTCATCTTTTTGACCGGCCTTTGGATGCTCCAATCCCCTTAATAGAAAATGGAAAACGTCACAGCACAAAGCTGCCGCCAGCCCAACCGGTAGCAGTTTGTCTCGGAGACGTTCTGATATCAATGTACCAAGGATGGAAAATCCCCAGTGATCATTGCCGAAGGAATGCTTACTTACGCATGCATGTGCATCGTGGTGTTTATCTTGAGGCAAGAGGTTGAACAGCCAGCAGATCTCTTATTTGCCCTTGGTTGTTGTCTGAAGCAAGTCCCGAAGCAGAGGGCAGCGGCAGCGTTTCATCTGGCTCCGTGGGATGTTCTTCTATGAGGAGTTTCCCATTCGTAAAATCTGTGGCTGGAGTGAAGATACAAATCGGAGAGTGTTGGGTCAGAACAGCAAAGTAGACACAAGAGGGCAAGGCACCAAAATACAAGAACATGAGGAATAACTAAAGAAAGTATGCCAGCTTGGAGAACCACGGGTATTAAAAGTAGTAACTATGCAAAATCGAGCAGGTTTGAAGGAAGGTCTGTGGGGCTGAACAGGGTGAGGTTCACGAAGAAACAAATGAAAAAAATTCTAAGTCACGCAGCAAGTTAAATGGTTTTTCTACATTCTGTAGAACAGCAGTACTGAATGCTGTAGGATAGCAATAAGGGGCATTTTTACTGATTGCATCGTGAGTTACAGTGTAGCATGGGTACATCTGGGGTGTTTTTTGTTGTTTTTGTTGTTCCATAATATTTTAAAAAGGGAAAGGGTGGAGAAAGCATGTCCTTTTCTGTCATTGCTACATTGTCAGATCCGCTACAGATAAATATTACCTTGTAATAGTCCCTTGTTTTTGTTTAGGCTGGAGTTACAGCCTGTGCCTGCTGTCTAGCTGGGGAAGAATTCTTGGGTTTTGGGGGGGAATGTGATAACAATAAGTTGCTACTAATAACATTTTCTTAATCGGTAGATAATTATTGTTCCAGCCGTTCTTGGCTTTCCTTTTCCTTCCCCTACATCCTCCTCTCCTTAACCCTTCCCCCTCCATCATTTCTAAAATACGCTCACCATTAAGCTGTTTCTCTTTGTTCCATTTGATGTTGTGATCTGTCGCTGGGTGGGACCGATTGATTCAGGATGACCTGTAAAGAGCACCGGTCTCTGGAATATCTGATTTTCTTTATTGAGATAGCTCTGCCCTTCTAGAAAAGGAATTTTTTTTAAAAATAAATTGAGGGATTTTGTTACCTTTAGACTCCTACTAGGAAATGAAATGGCAAAGCATGCGAGTTGTTGATTTGTCAGCTTGTTGTTGCACACGGACTGTGTTGTTTTCATTAGGCTGCTGTGCTACAAGGTGGGGAAGGCAAAGAGTACTTTAGCATTTGGGCATTTTTTAAAACGAGTATTTATGACCAATGTAATCGTGTCGTATATGATATAACACTCCCCACGTTTGGGACTAGACCGCCTGTAACTTTTGACTGCTAAAGAAGCAAAGTATATCTGCCTCAGAAATGGTTTGTCTGTTATAAAGGCTGGACCCTTGTCGTTTATATTGCTGCTGATTATAAATATGCTAGAGTCTCTTCAAAAATAAAGCTGATGGCAGCAGTGAAGTCCTAGGTGGATTTCTTTTTGTTCAGTCTCGGATACTGTGGGAAGAGAGTTTAGAATTTATTTGGTTTTAGGAATTTCATATTTATAACTTTTTTCTTACTGTTTTAATAATATGTTATATTAATATATTTAAAGATAAATATCTTAATATTTATCTTATTATTTCTTATTACTTTTAGCTAACTTCTTATTCTTTTCTTCTTAAATTCTTATTTAGTTTTCTTGATTTTAAACATTTCTTGCTCAGAGTAGGCACGATTTCTTTGCAGGCTCCTGAGAAAGACATGACCATTCTTGGGCATGTTCACAAGTAAACTGTTGATACTTCAGGCCTACTTAAAGAGGGATCATACAGTTAATTTTGACGGATGTTTATCTTAAAGTCTAGGACACCAGCGTATGTCGCTGTGAACTGCTGGGCTGAGGTGAATGGGAAGATTAAAGAGGAAGTGGAGCTTATTAATAGCCTCCTGGATGACAATGGCTTCGCAGTGTGCAGGGGCTGACTTTTGCTACGGGACTGTCTCTAAGAGATGAAAAAGCATTTGAGATGAGAAATACAGCAGAGAAAGCTGTACAAGTGAATAAATAATAAGCGAAGCACTGCACGTTGTGTTATCCTTTTATGTTTTTTCCTTTCTCTCCATCATGCATTTAATAAAAAAAATAAAGTGTTTTCCTACATCGTTTCTTTGGAAACATTTAGGTTGAAAGAGGTGAAATTGCCTGATAATTTGGGGGAATTAGGAGCAGCTTTTTGATGCTGTTATAAATATTGAGGCCTAATTATAAATAATGACTGTAAAGGGTTTGTTTGTATTTGTCTTTGGGAGCTTTCTTGAACCAAAGGATAGACGCATTGCTAAGCCTCTTGAAATTGTTATGTCAAAGTAGTTGTCTTGGCATTTGATTTCTTTTGATTTCTTTTTCGCAGTGGAAAATTGCATGAGGGACAGGAAATATTGTTGGCTTTACTGAACTACCAAATAGCAAGTGGTGTTTTGGTTGCATATCAGCTAAAACTCACTAACACTTTTGTGCTTACTTGACAGAACAAGCTCCTTGCTTTTTTTTTGTTTTTGAAGGACAGACAAAATTTATTACTTCAGATTTGCACTATCACTTGATTAAAAATGTAATTTTTAAGCTTTTTATATTTACTCTAAGCGGTGTTATGCCTTCCAGTGGGCAAGTATTTATCATGAGACACGTTTTCTGCCCCTAATGTGAAAATCTGCTGTTCAACTTCATTGCTGCTTTAAAACTTCCTTTTACTTAAAAGATCCGTTTCACCACTTTCATAAAATTAAGCGGAGTACAAATAACAACCCAAGTATTTGTCAGATTGGGATGTCAGAGGAGCAAAATCATTTTGAGAGAGAGTCTAAAACCAAGGTTTTTTTCCAGATCTCACTTTTAAGCACGTATTTGTGGAGTTTGTTATAAATAGGGCTATGAAGAAGATCACAAATGATAAAAGGGTATGGCAAATAGAATTATTAAGTAAATGTTATCTTAAATAATGCGTGTATGGAAAATAGAGGGAGTTGAGGGTATTGACAAGCAATGGAGGTAATTTGTGCAAGTTTTTTGTACTTGGTCGCTTTGTACCTGGAAGCTAAGAACGGGGTAAACTGTTAAGCAGGGTAGCAAATCGAGCAATGGTTGCAGACGACAAGAATTAATAGCTGATAGGAAGTGTTGAAGAGCTTAATGGCAGTGTGAGTAGCTCTGGTCTGTGCGGTCGCTGAAACGGAACAAGGAGTGCACAGTGACCTGGCAAATTCTGCTGAGAAAATGAATACTTTTATCCTTTCAAGTCATGGGACAATTTCAGGATGCTTCCCAAAGGTTGTAATTGCTAATGAACTGAGCATCACTCAGCACGGGTAGTAATTTATTGGAGGCAGCTGCTAAGTACTACACTCCATAAAAAGTGGCTCAGAGCAGCCAAATAGGCTACCAAGTTGGATACGTGATATGTTTGTGGGGATGTGTGGGAGAAATGGAAGTAAAATATGGGTATGTCAGTAAAGTTGTTTTGCAAGAAGCAATCAAAGATTTAAAAGAAAAAAAAAATTAAAAAAAGGGATACTAAGCAAAATTACCAAGTATGTGCTCACTAGAGGCAATACCACGGCTCCACATGATTGCATTTGGCACATAATCAGTACAGCTCGGTTCTAGTTGTCTTTGCAACTGCATCTCAGGTAGAGGATGTCAGGTGGTCTTCAGCAAGGTATAAAAATGACTCTGTTCTCAGTATGGAAGACCAAAAGCAGCTCGTACCTCTCTAGAACTGGCGGAAGATTTTAGAGCTGAGAACAGAATTGGATTTTTATTCTGTTTTTGCATGAAAGGGGAAAGTAGCAGAACATATGTGGATACAAAATACGGTACGCGCTGTAGGTCAGTCAGCTGCTGCCTCTTTCTAAAACAGGAAGAGGACAGGTTCAAGTGAGGCAGTAAGTTGACTTAGCAATTCAGAAGATAAGCTGGTTGTAAGGTGGCTCTAGTACAACAAAGCTGGTTGCACTTTAGAAATGGAGCATTGGTTAGGTGCAAATTGTATCTGATGTACTTTTGACTATTTTGCAGAAATAAAAATAAAAATCTTTAAAAAGAAATAAATTTAACAAATCTTTTTTTTTTATTTAATGACTGAGATGTAGAGAAATATTCAAACATATATATTTTATATATAATGCAAACATATATATTTTATATATATATGAATGAAAGAATATTTGCCCATGGTAAATTTTAATAGAGATTTGTTAATTGCTTGCAGGCTTATGGAAGTCACTTTCCAGGGTCAATTTTAACTTCAATGGGCACGTTATTAAAGGGAGAAGGCATTCTTTTAACTGTTTCATTGGAGCTCTTTCAGTATTGCTGTTACATGAGAGGTTTTATTTGGCATGCCAAACTTTCAGGATGTTAAATGCTGCTTAAAAAAAAAAAAGGTTTTTTTAGTCCCAAAATAGCTAACCAAGTTTCCTTTTGTGCTAACAATTGTGTTTTGTTTTGATAATACATCTTTCTAACAATTCATCTGATAAGTTCCATAGAATATGTACCAAAAGGTCATTTCAAAAGTTTCATTTGAAAGAAATGAACTGAGGGTTTAAATCAAGCATACTTGACTATTAAAGTTGCCATTTGGAACATCTTGTTCATTTCTGCAGTAGATTTTGTTCTTTGTTTAGTCAGTCGTTTATTTCTAAAGCTATTCCTAAAGACCATTGTATCAATAATAATAGCTTTATTCACTAAATTATAAATTATTTGAAGTAATAACTATCAAATTGCAACTGGGAGAAGTTCCATAACGGGTCTTTAAGGCATCACCGCGATGTAAATAATAGCAGTTGAGCTTGTTGATGCAATTCCTTTCCCATTTCAACTATAATTTTCTCATTAGGTTTGCATTACATCTGTATTAAACCTTCATCCTTTCAGAGACTTCATATGCTGTTGTTTCTTTTCCCAGATCTTCTCCCTCAGTAAGTGACGATAAGAATGAATGGACATATATCAAACACCCCTCCTGGTGGATACGGAAGTTATTTTCCTCAAATGAAGTAAGTTTATGCCTTTGATTTTCCTTTTATGGACAAAAAATAGCATTGCGTTTTCTCCTTTACATTTTCATTTGAGATAGAGGAGCTATAATGATTAGATCCCATTGGAGTAATACAAAGGCAGTTTTTGTAAAAGAATGCGCAGATTCCAAACCATGTAACCAAATGGGCAGATATCTGACTGATTTTTGTATTAGTGTAGAGGTAAAGCTGTATAACTGAATGGAATCATCTGGAGCAGAAAAATAAATTGCTGTAGCCATTAACACACTTATTACTTGGAGATGTTTTCACGTGCCTGAGATGCTTAAGGTTAGCTCTGAGTAAATGTGGTTTTATGCATAAAAGATGAGGCTGCCCTTTCCATCTCGGAGAAAATATTGTTTGCCAGTAAAGAGAACTGAGCAGCTGTTACTTGAAAGTGTTCCCTTGCCTGAGATAAGGGGATGCTCCCTGTATCAGAAGCATGGCACCAGGCTCATTCGCAGCGCTAATGAGAATTGACCTAATCTGATGCCGAAGAACATGTATTCCTGTATGGAGCAAGGTATCTGGGCCGTCATCTGCTTCTCATGGTGTTGTCCCTTTAAAGTGAGTTTGTATCTGCCTCATTCGTGTTGTTACGCTAGAAGGAAGTTGGGTTGCCTTTTCATTTGTTGTAGGCAATGATAGTCCTTTTAAGTCTTTTATTAAAAGCGGTTAAAATTGTTAAAAACAATTGTGTATGCAGGAAAAAAGGCAAAATCCTACCAAGTCTTTGGCAAAGTCATTATTATTATTATTACTACTACTATTACTACTACTACTATTATTAAGTGATTTTGATTACTTACATTATGGTAGTAACTATGAGTTTACCACGTGGCCATTGTGCATAATCTTGTATTTATGCAACAAAAAAGAGCTCGGAAGAGCTTCCAGCCTAATTGAAACACTCTTCATTGTATTCATGGTGCAGAACAAATATCCAGTATCATTTCCTCTGTTAGTAATGTTGTATGTATGTGTAATCCTACATAAAGGGAGGGTTTTGTCAGTGCCCGTTTCTGTGTGGCAAATACATCTATATAGAAGTTAACCAGAAATGTTTTCTTCCAGTGGCTATGGTTCCCCAACGTTTGCTCAGGCAGAGAGGGAGCAGAGCTCAAGAACAAGTGCAAAAGCTCTTTATGGTAAGGCGGCATAAAGTCTCTCAACTTTTATGTTAAAACTGTTGTTTAAATATTGGTTGTGATGTCATGGTGGAAATCTTTCATGCATATAAATCTGAAAGTGTAGGTACTTACACATGGGTGTGTGTAGCATCGAAATTAAAGTACAAAGTGATTTTATTCCTACTAAAACTAACTGGGCTAGCTAGAAAATGTTTTTATGGTTTACTAAGGAGAGAACTCCCACCTGCTAATTTTTAAGGCAGAAATGTATAACGCATCTATCAGAAAACTAAGAGTGATCCTATAGCTGAGGTATGTACCAGGGCATTCAGGGGTCTAGCTGTGCTATAGGTTTGATTCATGACCTGTGTCTCCTCCTGCTTCCCCAGCTTTATCCCCTGCTAGCAGAAAAGGAATTTGCAATATTATTCTTGTTTGACAGACGGATTTCATGGAAATTAGATTTGATGTAACGGATTTGGAGTCCTATTTGGCCAGCTATTTTCAACAGGCTTTGTGACTGTCAAATGTGATGTTACTTACAAATGCCTAAACGTTGTTGCACTTACCCAACTACAAATGCTGGTATTTGTCTTGGCTGTATGCTCTACTCTCTAGCCCATGGCCAAATCACTGTGGAGGCAGAATGTAGTCACGTTCCTTGCCAGCCAAATTGCACCGTTTCCTGGTCGTCCACCTCCGCTGTGAATACATCCTGCTGATAGCTGTGTCGGTAATGGAAATACAAGCAGCAATGAGGCTGCTTGAGGAGAGATGTTCTGCTCTGTAAATCCATGCCTGCTGTTAAATGCGTTTTTGAAAATCAGTACAGTTGATGAGACTGGAAGAATGAAATTTGCGGGGAGAACCTAGTCCTGTGCAGGACCCCTTGCTCCTCAGCCTATTCTCCTGCGTTGCATCTACCACCTCTTCTGCAGGTTAACAAACTGGAAAGCTCGGAGAGCAGTGGCTAATAACTGCAACATCCCTAGTAGTAACTGATCTTTTCTCCCTCCTGTTTTGGGTGGGGTGATGCCTGGGAGTGACCTCAGAGGTTATAGGAGTGATGGCAGGATGCTTTGTGGCATTTTAACAGCGTTGACTTTGCTCTTGGAGGATACCCTACAGGCCTCAAGTATGGTTGCTCACCCGTGAGCACATGAGAAAAAATTTGTTCTATTGGTTGCCCTGTTGGCTTTCAAACTGCTTGAAAATTCATGAAGCTAAAAGTCCACAAAAGGAGGTTTGAGGTCTCCTAGCTTTGTATCCTCTGAAAAGGTGGGTGATGGCGCTGTGCTAAAGTATTGTGAACCTCTGCTTCTAGAAAAATCAGCAAAGACAGAAGTGGAAACCGTTTGAAACATTTGTCATTTAAAAATTATTTTGCAGGTGAATCATTCTAAGTTTAAATTTATCTTTTTTAGTGGTAAGCTACAAAAGTCAGTCGCTTGACGTAGTATTAAAGGCAGGAACTGCAACTGAGGAAAATTCTGAAGTGATCATTTTAAACTGATTTCTGCATCCTGTATGGGTTCACTCAACAAACTGATTGCACGTGTTGACAGAAATAGTAGGTGGTAAAAGAAACCAGCAAGAAACCTTGCAAAAAACCTCTTAGCAGATTATTTCTTTATGAGGCGCTATGACAGCGTTGCATTTTTCTTTTTCATTTTATATCATTATTTTTCAAAAGTACATGGTTTGAACAATGTGGCAGTATCAGTGTCTTAACCATGTCCTTTAATTTGTGTGGGCTTTTGAAATAATATGTCTCTGAGCTTTTTCATATCAAACATAATGGGATATTCATATTTCAGTAGAAGACGGGGACAAGTGTGTAAATTTGAGGTATTTATTATACATAGCGGTAAACAGCCTTTTACTTCTAAAATACTTAATTGAACTCAGGTACTAATTGAAAATGCTTACCATAAAACTGCTGCATGGTGGCTTCTGTAGAATGAATTGTTGGTCTTGGGTCACTTCCATTGCTGGTAGATATATCACAAAACTGTAGTTGCAGTTGCCAGGAACTGAATGAAGTAGAAGACTCAATTATCCTGGGGCTGCGAGCGAAGATATATTGGCACAGCTTTCAGAGAGGAGTTTGCACATTTTACTGCTTCTGCTCTGTTTTGCATGCACAAAGAACTAGGCTGTCAGTATCACCAAATGTATGAACTGGAGAAAACAGGGAAAACAGCTAAAACCTGTCTCAAATTCAGGGTAATTATATATATTTTTTAAATTTTAGCAACCATATTACCGTTCTGCTGCATCCCACGTGTGTCTTTTCTTCCTTTGTGGTGTTAGGGATTTTTGTGCATGCTGTCCCAAGCGGGGTGGGAAGCAGTTGAGCGATACTGGAATTGTTAAAATGTGTTAAAAATGCTCATGATAAAATATTTTATTTATAATTAATAACTAAAGTATTTTATTTGAGATCCATGAGACTGAAAGCCTATAACGCAGATTGGAGGTGTCCTATCTTTATATTTTATATTATGTACATGTATATTAAATGTACATATTTTATTTATATAAATACATAAATCTCATGGATTCAATACAATCACTTATATTGGGAAAAATATATATATGATTTTACTGTAAAAATAAAATGGACCATGTTTTTTTTTTTTTGATAAAATGTGACAATGTAATGTTAGCAGCAAACTTTGTGACGAACTTCCTTTTCTTGGAAGACTTCTGAATGTCGTTTGGACTAAAGCCACCTGTCCATGGGTATAAACATGGGTATCAACAAGTGAAGATGGTGCCTGAGCTCCTGAGTGACCGCTTGATCTTGAAATCACTTTCTTCCACGAACAGTAAAAACTAAAGAAAATATTATTAATAATAACGTGTATAAATGTATATTTATATGTGTATATATACACACACACACACACACGTTATGTGTTATGGCATGAAATTTGCCTCTCGAGTCTGAGTGCTGAGGTGATTCATGATTGTTCAGTCCTTCGGTCATTAGGCAGAAGGTTGGCCACAGTGCCAATGGGAAAGGAGGCTGGAGTTTTATTGGTGTTACAGACAGTTCAGTTAAAAACTAGACCAGAGCCATCACTATCTCTGATGTGGTTATCTGATAGGAAAAACTTCCTTGTAACTGCCTTTTTTCCTGTGTCAAATAATCCCTTTGTTTTCACTCATTTCCTTCCTGAAATGAACTGTTTTCTATTTGCATGATAAATCCCTGGCTGAACTGGGAGGGAAGATGCCCTCTGCACATTCTTAGGGGGTTTATTTCATCATTTGCTTCCTGATCTCTCCATCAGAAATGGGTTTTGGCTCGTACTGTCATCTGTTGTTCTAGCATTGGCTTCTCCATCTGTCTTCTGCAGCTCTGCTTGTGGGGAGACGTGCAGCATCGGCCGGTGCCAACAGCCAGGGCTTTGCTGGGGGTTTGCCAGCGAGTGACACAGTGTGGAGCAGCCCCATTCCCCACGTTGTTAGGTTATTCTACAGCGCAGAATTGAAAGATGTTACTAAAACTGTCTTCACACTGCATCAGAAAAGACTAGCTGTGTTATACATTGTGTTTGTACTCTCATGGCTGTGATTAGGTGCTAGCGGTAAAATTGCGTGTGTATTTTTGCATAGCTCAAATACCTCATTCAGAGCAAGAACTGTAGTGGAATAAGTTCAAGGAAATGACAAGCAGATCATAGACTAGGTAAACGAGTCCATTAAGAGAAGCCATCCACGGAACATGCTTGTGTTATTTGATGCTCGAACAAATTAAACTAACAATTGACTTCTAAACCATCCACTTTCTCTGACAGCTAGTTCCACGTAGCCATCGGGGAGAAGCTTGTGGCACAAATCTCTGAAAGTGATAGCGTTTGCTCTCTTGATGAGATTTGTTCTGAACTCAAGTTTTGACCTTTCTCCCCGGATGTGTAGGTCACATCTCCTGCACTTTGCTCTCAGTCTCAAGTTGAGTTTTTCCAGCTGCTGCAAAACATTCTTAAAGGGGTGTCAGCAATCAGTCCAACGCAAGCCATAAATATACAGTAGCAAACTAAGTATTGGGCTTTCCTTCTTGATGATGTGTGGTAATAATTTATACTGTCACTCAGGATTCTTAGGACAGCTTGTGAGGGGGACTCTTGATGGATTCACCTCTACATGGATTGCCATCAGATTTCAGAGCTTTGTCTCTTTGCGTACTGTACAGACATTTTCCAATTTTGCTATGGCAGGCAAGGTGGAATCCACTGTTGTCCTTCTTTGCACTATCATAACCATAATACTGATAACATTTATTACACCTGGCCTGTGCAATTATTTGTAAGGCATCAGTGGAAGTCTAGGCATCAGGATTCCTCCTTTCTGTTTTAGGCTTTTAGGAACTAAAACCTATTTGTGTCTAAAGGTATCTTAGCCCTACCCAGCATCACCCACGCTTCAGGTCATCAGGTAAGGCCTAGACTGAGATCTTTTGCTTTTGGTAAGAATTTTCCCTCCCTAGATAAAGAATTTGATTTCTCTTGCTGGGGTACATTTCTCTGTGTGGTCTTCCAGACGACGGCACCGAGCCAGGCTACGGTGGAGTTTGTTAAGCAGCTTTCTAATTTGCCATATTGCTGCACCCTCTTCCAGTTGGAAAATGGGTGAGACAGGACTCTAGCTATGTCAGGTTCTGTTCACGGCTCTGCCTCAGGGACCTTGGGCCACACTGGTGTTCCTGTCCGAAACTGTGGAATAGTTACCTTTCCAAAGTATGAAATGGTCCTTCACAGAAATAACAGGGGATAGCACAGTTCTTAATGTGGAGAGGGCAAGGAAGAGAATGAGCGATGGCAATCTCAAGTCCTGTTTTTCTTTGTCGTGTACTGACTAGTGTATTCTTGGCTTGGCTAAAAGTCTTTGATCAAGAGGTCATTTTTTGTTTTCTGGTGTTCTGGCTGCTCCCAAAATTGGTATGAAATCAGTACCTTTTCACGTCATTTTGGAAACCAGAAACATGGTCCATTCCTGATGATTGGCAAATTCAATAATTTCACAAAGACTTGAATAGCAGTGGCATCTCTCCACATGAGACAGCGGGAAGAGTATTAGTTTCTGCAGATCAGTGTTTCTGTTCCTTTGAAAGGTTTAGTAGCTAGTAGATCTTACAGTCAGGACCTATGAGTGAAATGCTGTGCTTCTTTTAAGTTTATTGCCCTTGCCTTGTGAGAGGTTTTTTGCTCAAATTCCTCTGGGTTGCATTAGCTATTAATTTAAGTGTCTTCTGCTGTGATCCTTTTTTATTTTTTTTTTTTTTTTGCTTTGTCAGAGGGAAAATAGGTAAATTATGTGCAGCATGTCAGCAGGGTTTGAGCTAACTGCGGTATTAAGGCTGCACTGCATGTCACATGTTGGGTATAAGAGCTGCAGTAAGTAGAATAAATAAAAAAACCTCAATAATTTTGATAGTTTTATACATCCTATCTGGAAGTCTCTGATGCAGAATTTCGTTTTAGCTTCAATAACTGTCTTCATGCACGAAGGCACCCATGAGAGGCTGAGACTGATTAGGAGAGTGAAATGGAGCATACAAACACTATTTTTTTTTTTTCGGTCTTGGGGGTTGATCCCAGCCAGCAGTTAAGGACCTACCCAGATGCTTGCTCATTCCCCATGTCTCCTCCCTGCAGCGGGATAGGGGAGATAATCGAATCGAGGTAAAGACAGCTTAATAGGTGAAGGAAAGAGGGGTGAGGGAAAAAACCTGAAAAAAACCCTCAAGTGACACAAAGATAATCACTCACCACCTCCCACAAGCAAACCAATGCCCAGACAGTCTCTGACCAAGGGCTACTTTGGAAAGACTACCTGTCGGTTTTATTGCTGAGCGTGACATTATACAGTATGGTCAGTTGGTGTCAGCTGTCCCAGCTGTGTCCCCCTCCCAACCTCTTGTGCACCCCCAGCCTACTCGCTGGGGTGCCAGAGTGAGAAACAGAGAAGGCCTTGACACTCTTCAGCAATAGCTAAAACATCCCAATGTTATCAACGCTGTTTTGGTCACAAATCCGTAACACAGCACCATACAGGCTGCTGTGAAGAAAATTAACTCCATCCCAGCTAGGCCCAGTACGTTCAGCAAGTCAGCAAATTCTATTGCTCCTTTTCAATAGTAGGGTGTGAGTTATTTGCATTTGAAGATCATGTAGTAATTCAAGAGGCATTTTCAGGGTTTCTGTAAAAGCAGTCAGATTAATATTGATGAATAATAATAAGCCACTTTGATATGTGAAAGAGTTGAGGAGCTGGAAGCTACATTTCAAGAAGAATAGCAATGGACAACTCTGTAGGAAAAGAAGAAAAATAAGGAGCTGTATATGGATGAAAAAGCCTGTGAGACTCATGCTCGGATATATCTGACGTGGCAGGGGAAACGCGGAAGTGGTGTAGGAAGAAGTGGCAGACTCTTGAGTCATCTGGGTAGAGAACGATGCAGAACGGGTTTGCAGACTTATATCAATTTTGCTGGAAGTTCGAGGCAGTGGAGCACATTAGCAGAAGGGGGTGCAAAAGGGTTTGTGTCCTCCTTTCTGAGGGCAAGGTTTGTAGGTAGAATGTGGGACATGAGCCAAGCAGTAGGAGAAAGCAGAGGCCGAGATTTGAGATACTGGGAAAAACCATGGGGAAGGGGATACATTCTAGATGCCAGTCCCCCTTTCTTTTTTTTTTTTTATTTTTATTTTTTATTTTCTTTTTTTGTTTTTCTTTTGTGTTATGTTCATATTATCTTGGGAGGACTTTATTTATAATTTCAGGATGGAGTGGTTACCAGTAGTATCTACCTCCAGCTCCTCTATAGCAATGTTGACAAAATTCACCATTCACAGCTGCTGTAGACTACTTCTTAGCTCATTCAAAGCCACAGAAAAATTTGGACAATGCCCTTAATAACATGCTTTAACTTTTGGTCAGCGCCGAAGTGGTCAGCAGTTGGACTAGATGATTGTTGTAGGTCCATTCCAACTGAAGTTATCCTCTCCCTCTCCCTCTCCTCTCCTCTTTGTTTATTAACACAAACATGGATTGGATTTTGCTAATTGGAAATTTTATTGAAATTCTTGTTACTATTCTGTTGTAATTAAGAATGCAGAACTTGAGGGGCTCTCCTTGGCTCTCAAGTGTAGGCAACCACAGATTTTATTAGCATTCAGGAAGCTCTGAATAGAAACACTATTGTTTTCACCATGACAGAGTGTGTTGAAAACCTTGCCATCATGTCTATTGTGAGCGTTAGGGCTGCTCTGCAGAAGAGGATGTGTTAATCAGTGCTACAAATGGTTTTGGATATCCTGTCTTAACACCAGAAAAAAATTGTATGTGAACCAGAGCAAGGAATCTCTTGCAAAAGTTACTCTCTTCTTCTTAATTCCTTTGTTTATTTAAAACAACTCTAACTGGTTTTGTTTGCCGGATTTATAAACCTTACAGTGGATGTAAAATTTCTTATCCTGGTTTAATTTGATATTGTTAAAAAAATAATACTTTTGTTCCCCTGCAAAAGATAATGGCAGTCAAAGCTGAATATTTGATGCATTGTTAATTGAAAGAAGTGACTTTTTTTAAAAGCATATATTCTGTCGTACTGGACAGCATTAACTATCATTTACAATCCATAACAGAAGACTTAACCGATCCCCTTGGAGATGCAAATAATTCTATGGGGTTAAACTAGATACTGCATTTTAATTCCCTTGTTTTGTTAGGAACAGATGGACTTTACTTCTTCAGATCATCATCCAAACAAAAAAAGAAAGGTAGCAAATCAGACAGTACTGCTTTACTGACTGTTTTGTTGGGTTGTGCATGTGTGTGTGTGTGTGTGTCTGTTGAGGTTAAAAAGAAAATCACCAATAAAATACTTTAAGTAACATGCTGCAAAAGCAGAAATAGTAGTTACGGTTGGAATCAATGCGGATCATCTTCCCTGGGATTTCAGAGTGGATGATGAAAGTAAGACACCTATTTTGAAATATTCACACACCTAGTTAAAAATTCTGATAATCCTTGGTGTTCTTGAATTTGGCTGATTGCACTGCACACTTCTCTTACTAAAGCAAGCTGAGTAGCTGCTGTGCGGGAGCCGGTTGGCTCTGTTGCGTGAGCAGTGTTTGTCATGGGAGGGGGGCTTCAAGCTAGTGAGGGATTTCAGAAACTGTATTTCTTTACATGAAAGTCACCGAGAACTGGAGAGATAATGCTGTGATTATAAAAGGTGACAAATACTTCTACAAGTGACATCTGAAAATGAGGGCACTGCTGTCATCGGCAGCACCTGAAATGCCCATATGAAGGAACCCTGGTCAGAGAAGAGCCTTTTACAGGGTGGCTTTTCTGGTGTCCTCACTGCAGATCTCTGTATGTCACAGATCATGTGCTTGGTAGTAGTTAGCTTTTTTTTTTTGTTTTTTGTTTTTCAAAAAGTGACTTACCTTTCCTGTCAACAGAATCATATGCTTTTATTTTCCCCCATCATGCTCCACGTATGATGAAATTGATGTATTCTGTATGTACCTCAGGTACTCTCTTTCCAAACAAAATCAAACTGCCTATTTTACTTGAAGATCAGAAATCGAGTTATGAAATGGAGAGAAAAGGATCGCCTACTTTGCAGAGTCTCCTTGATCCTCCCTCAGCTGAGCCTCCTGGTGACTTCTTTCCTTAGGCAAAGCTCCTGATGTTCCAGATTGGGCACTTAAGTGGTTATGATGAAAAAAGAGAAAAACCCTCCGAATATTGCAGTCAAATTTTTTCCACTAAAACTGTAAAGTTTTCTTCAGTATTCATCTAAATTCATCATTTTGTGATGTGGGTGTGTGTCTTGTCTTCATCTTGCATTTTCCTTTCCTGCCTCTCCTGATTTGATATTAATTTATTGTATGGAGTAAAAGGCAAATGATGTTTCTGATTTTGCAGCATTGTGTTTTGTTCAGCTGAAAAATATTTCTGTTTAGAGATATTTGGTGTGCATTTCTCTGCTGCAGCTTTTGGCTTTTTGTTTTTCTTTTCGTGTTTTTTTTCTTTTTCTCCCTTCTTTTGTCTCTACTTTCCATGCATATTTTTACATTAGTTATTCATCAAATTGAATACTTTGGGAAGAAATAAAGGATGAGTCAGGTCTTCTTTGTGCGGGGCTTTGTTGTTTTGCAGATTTAACATGAAAATTATATGGATATCAGAAAATACTTTTGCTTTTAAGTGCATTCATACAAATACGGTAAGCCTGCTGCTAGTTATCATATTGCTACCAAAGTGACAAGCCAGTCATTTTAATAATCGGGCTTCCCAATGAAGCATTTTCAGTCAGAACACTGCTCCCCTCCGGTGTCCTGACTCACTGGGAGGAGACAACTGGCTTTTGTTTGCACCCACTGGCACTCCCTTAACGTTGTTGACGTAAGTATGATCCCTGTGCTGGACTGTGTGGGGGTGAAGGTTTTTTCTGTCGAAATACAGAAATTAACAGCAGCTTGTCTTCTGTTTTCATATGTACAACTAGGCTTAAGCGTCTCTGAGAAGTGTTCAAAACAGCATGATAAGAAGTTGAATGAATAATTACTCTTTCTTTTCCTCCCATCTCTAGAACAAAGAAAGAATTATGCACGAGACAGCGCCAGCAGCATATCTGAAACTTCGCAGTATCACGTAGAGGTGAGACGACGAGCAATATACCAATTCTAGCTTTCAGTTACACACAGTTATTTTTGCCTACACGGTTTTTGAGGATACATATGCTTGAAGGCACATACATCTTCCAAAATATCCTGCCAGCCCGAGGTCACTTCAGAATAGATTACTCTGAAACGTCTCAAATTCTATAGCTTTGCCATAATGAGCTAAAATTTTGATGTGGAAGAATGTAAGCAAAGTTGTGTGTAGTTTGGCAGAGGGACAGGACTTCTCAATGGGGTATCGATTCAATGTGTTATGCTGCCCTGTCTCTGAACCTGCCTTGTTGCCAGGACGAGGCAGAGCTGAAAAGTCCTGTGCTGTTGGCGAGACGCACGGGATGATATTTAAAATGAATGCTTTGATCAGTTATAATCATCAGAGGTGACAGAATATCCAGAAAGAGCTGTGCATTAACCCGTAAAAGCCCCAGTTAGTCTCCTGTGTAGCAGTTAAACAAATATATTCTCCCTGCACAGATTCTTCCCCAGTGTGAAGTGTAAAGTATCTTATTTACTGTCATAAGCTGCTTTGCAGAATTACCGCATGCTGCTGTCATGTTTTATCCAGAAGTAGATACATTTAAAATACTCAGCAAAGTAAGCCTGGGTGCCCACAACGTAGCCTTCTAAGGACTTCTGGATGCAATGCCTCATTCTTGTAGTCTTACGTGGGTACAAACTTTCTCCTGCTGCCATCAGACCACTGCCATGGGTTAAGCCAAATACCATAGATTGTGAGGTCTTTTTTGCTGGGTTTTCAATTAGCTGTAAATTGTGAGATCGTTTGTAGAAAAGTCTTAATTTCAAGTGCCTCTATCCTATGATCAGCTTGCAAATGAATACTTGTGTTGCTTCTAATTGTCTGACAGTATTTTTCTTTGGTTTCTTCATAACAGTTTTGGTACTGTACTGGCATAAAAATTAGTACTTGTATTTGAAGTATAAGCATTCCTGTGTGAGCAGTCAGTAGAGAGTTTGTTTCTCTTTACTTTTTTAATACTTTGATTACATGCGGTTTATATCTACTCTCTTGTCTGTCATTACTAAGTGTTGTTATCCTATAATAGAAGAAAGCACGCTTAATTCTTTTTTATTTTAAACTTCTTTAGAAGATAGGTGTGCAGGCATATATTAAAATTGGTTCAGGTTGGATGAGCGTAACCATATCTTCAATAAGAATATGAAGGTAGATTTGTACCTGGATAAAATGAAATAATTTTATGGGTTGTATTGCATGCTTGCCATGTTGAAGGAGAAATTGTCCAAACCATAATAGCAGGGAAACTAGTTGAGGTGATGTACGTGAGGTAGTATTTAATTTCTAGACTGTTCATTGAATCTGGAGAATATTCCAAGTTTCTGATGAGCAAAAGTAGCTAGTATATTTCATTTCTACTGCAATCCGCATAAAAGAAGCCACTAGCCTGTCCATAAGGTATCCCAGTCAGATGCAAGGCCATCGTGGTTACCATCAGCATGCTAGCTGGCAGCTCTGGAAGAGATGGGGACGCTCCAGGTCAGGGTAGTGGTGGAGGTACATAGGCAGGGTGTTTCTGGGAAGCTTCTGCTGACGATGCCTGGATTCAGCTTGCCAAGTGAGACAGGTTTTCACTCCTCAAGAGAGCTAATTAAATACTCAGGGTTTAATTCTAGCTGTGATACCTGAAAGATGTCAGAATATGCCTTCAAGTCTAACCATTTACTGTAGTGAGGAAATGACAGAGGATGACAAACAGTGAGTTACGAAAATCTGTTGAGTTAAAATGACATTATGGACTAAACAACCTCTCCTATGGCTTATTGGTGGGATCTGTCATATACAAAGGCACTTTTATTCATGAATAATTTGTATTGCTATTTCCTGGCAATTTGAATACTGTCACGGCCTAGGAATTATGAATTACAATTTTTTTTAAATGTATGTCCCATTCACTAGCACTTGACCACCTTTGTTCTGGACCGAAAAGAGGCAATGATTACAGTAGATGATGGAATAAGGAAGCTGAAATTGCTGGATGCCAAAGGCAAAGTGTGGACTCAAGATATGATTCTTCAAGTGGATGACAAAGCTGTCAGTTTGGTGGACTTGGAATCAAAGGTAAGATCTGTGAGTGGCAGTCTCATTTTCAGAGAGAGAGAGAAAAAGGGAACAGGCAGAAAAATGATGTATGTGAGATTTGGTATTTTAATTAGCTTATTATCACTTTCCCTTTTTAACTCATGCAGCTTTTCTGAGATCAGGACTGTATATAGTAAGGTGGTGTTTTGTTTTGTTTTTTTTTTTTCTTCTGGCAGAATGAACTGGAGAATTTTCCTTTAAGCACAATTCAGCATTGCCAAGCTGTGATGAATGCGTGCAGTTACAATTCAATTCTTGCATTAGTATGTAAAGAACCAACCCAAAACAAGCCTGATTTGCATCTTTTCCAATGTGATGAGATTAAGGTAAGGTAGTAATAGAGATCTGCTATGACTTACTTGAATAGGGGAAATTTTATGAATTGGCAAATACAATCAAATGAGCTTATTAATAGAAAATAATTCTGTTCTTTTATTCTTATAAATATGCTTCAACTTTATTGCATTTATGATATCAGCACTACGTATAGTGTGTTGGTAAATGTAGCATAGTATGTCTTGCAAGAGAGTAGTTCTGCATGTAAGCCGAATTTTTAGTGCATGTGCAAATGTGTCATTACTGTAAACATTGATTCTTGGGCTCTGTAGCTGTTTGTTTAGGTTTGCACATGAGTAAAGCTCTGGAATACGTATATGGTTTGCATTCGTGCTTCTGAAGACGGTGGTGTAAAATAGTTTATCTCAAACTTATAATCTGCAAAGAACTTATCCGAGCCCTGAGTCCTACCTAGACTTTCCCCTTTTCTGCTTTTTTTGTCACTGAACAATTAAACCTTCTCTACGTTCGCACCTCTCTGGAACTCTGCTCTGCTGGAGAGATAATGAAAAGGAAAATATTACTTTTAGGAGGGGAAAAACAAGGAAAGAGATTGTCTCTGATTAAAGTATTTCCCTCAAGCATAAATATCTTTTTTAATGTATTCTGCAATACTTCTTTATTTCCAGCATTATTAATTTTAATTTCTGTTAGTTATTCTATATACTTTAAATTCTAATTAATAATTTCATGGGCGTTTTTAAATTCCTTTAGTAGTTTATATCATTGTCTTAAAAAACATTGCTAATCACATTGTGCAACCTTTTTGAAACTGGTACAGTAGGAGTGATGTGAAAACAACCGTTTAATTGTGTGACTGGTTGCACTGTATTTGCTGTTTCAATGGAAACTGGGATCCTGTGAGAAGATCAGGCTGCGATATGTTAAATAACACAGGGATCCTCGTTGAGGTCTGGTTGGACCCAGCCTCCCAAGGTTTAGAGATGGTCTCTTTTCTTCAGACTTTAATCTTTTGAAGTTTTTCCTCTGTGTACAATTAAAAATGCAGAGCACATAAGCATGACTTGGAAATCCAGGATCCCCCTTTTCTTCTGAGGTTTTGTTCGACTCTGTGACCGTACCCTAGGTTTTGTTCCTTACCCATGAAACTTGGCTGGTTTTGAAAGGATAGGTCTTTCTCCCTTGCCTTTTTCCGGTTCTTAATCAGAAGTTACCATGAACCTCAGGAGCCTCTGCAATAGAAATTCCAATGTATATTTATAAACAAAAAATTGTTAAATAAGAGTATTTATTATACTCTTATTTATATTTATAAAGATTTATATTGATAAATAAATATCAAGAGTATGATTAATGGAATGTTTCTGGTTTTAAGTTCCTCAAATCTGCTTAAGTTTTTTTCTATTAAGTCTTCAACCGTAATGTATCTCTAGTCCATATTCTGTAGTGCAATTCATTATAGCCTGAGAAGTCTGTTAATCCCTTTAGATCCTAAATTCAACAAAGTCTTTTGGTCCCAGCAGAAGTTACATATTCTTCGCCAAAAGTTGCATGGTTCTTCACCATGAGAGGACCAAGACAGATATGGGCCTTGTATAGCGAGCCAGACACTGACAGATTTGGGCTTTGACAGCCTGCGTAGGAAATTAATTTGTCAGCTGAAGACGTGTAACAGAGCATTCTAAATCCTACGAGAAGCTGTGACCTATTTAATGCAAGATCTATTAAAATAATGCCTTAGACGTGCATCAAAATTTCACTTGTGGGCCACTGGTGGGGGCAGGCTGCAGTTATGAAGATGCAGGAGCCTACAGATTAGGAAACGTTCTGGAAAATTCATCTTCTATTAAATCAAAGAGAAGTTGGAGGATATTGTTATTTCTTAAAGGAAACTGTATAACTACAAGTTATTTTCGAATCCTTTCTGCTGCTACTGCCTATAGTAGTTTTGCTGCTATTATCTATAGTAGATTTTTTTTATAGTATGTCTTTCAACTAACATGGTTGAGAAAAACAAAAATGACATACACAGAGGGGAAAAAATAGCTTATTCAATAATGGCTGACTTGAGATAATTACCTCTGTTCAGACAAATTTGGTGTCTAGATGACATACTCATCTGATGACTGTGCTTGAAATTGGAACAGTGACAAAAATACCAACTCACAGACAATAGCATTGTGTGTTTCTTCATTCTGTTTAGGTGTAAAATAATTTATCCTAGAACTTTTAAATAAATGGGATTTGATGAGGGATTCTGGAATCTAAAGATGCCCTAAAAAATAGTGAACGAGGAGATATAGATGATAACTGATGTTTTCTGCTTCTGTCTCTCTAGGCTAGCTTTATTCATGAAGATATTGAAAGTGCAATCAGTGACAGCAAGAGTGGGAAACAAAAGAAGAGGCTTGAAACACTGAGGTAAAGACCTAACTCCTTGGCAGTATATAGGATCACCAAATAGTGTTACAGCATTCAGAAGCTCTCGAAGTCTGTCTTTGTTAGTCTTTGTTGCTAGTTGATAATATACTTCCAAACCCACATGTAGAGGCCTTGCTTTAATAATTATCTTATGCTGTCTCAATTTGTAGCATCACTCTTACCTTTCCCAATTCCACCTTAGTGATGGGAAGATCAATCAATACGGGTTGCCGGAGAATATCATTGCATGCCTCAGTTCTGCGTACCAGTCAAGTAGTTCAGAATTTAAATTAAAAATATAAATGCCCCATAAATCCAAGTAAGTACGATTCTGATAAAAGGTTTGGGGATCTAAAGATGTTAAATGAAACAGCAACTGAAGACTGAATAATCTTCCCGCCTGCCTGTTTAATGATGCTGAAGACTCCTTGTTTCCCTGGTAGCAAAAACTTCTCTGCCAGTAAGAAAACATGGGGGAAAAAGAGTCTGTTGAGTTCAGAGAAGATTTATGTAGAAATGAGAAGTAGCCAACAGAGGTATAATAACAAGGGCATGAATATATTTGATACTGAATGGTTATGGTAATAGTCTATTGAAAAGTTAGTATGCAACCACGTCCTGATAGTATCTCTCAATAACACTGAGTTTTGTGGTCCAGATAGAGAAGTCTTTGCTGGACAAAAATCATTAAGTAAAAATGACACCGTTGTATGAACG
Organism: Chroicocephalus ridibundus; assembly: GCF_963924245.1. Taxonomy (NCBI): domain Eukaryota; kingdom Metazoa; phylum Chordata; class Aves; order Charadriiformes; family Laridae; genus Chroicocephalus; species Chroicocephalus ridibundus. Next base: position 150,987,653 of record NC_086284.1, read on the forward strand.
AGTTTATAGCAATATTAGTAACTATTAAATTCTGATGTGCATCTCATGAAGTTTTCCTCGAGTAATGGGCACTCCTATAAAAACAAAACAAAACCTGAGCTGCGTCTAACTTTACCTGTAGGCTTAAAATTAAATAAGCACACTTTTCTGTGTGTGGGTCTATAACAACAAGTATAAGCACAAAGTGGTAATCCAGGAGGACTCAAACACATTGGATGTACTGGGAAACTGATGAGATTTAATTGGGCAAAGAATGTAGGTCAGTACATCTAGGGGAAAAAATAATCTGCGATATCAGTCTCTGCGGGCTGTGAGGCCAAGTGGTCATTAGTGCGTGACAGCTTAGCGCCGGTTACTTGCTGACATATCAATACGTGCTGATGGGGGTCACAGGGAGAGACCCTCGTCCCTGACATGGCATTGTGGAGTCGCTGCAAGGTTGCTGACAAGTAGAAGTGCGGGACGTGCAGAGAAGAGTGCCCAGGAGACCGGAGGAAGGAATGGTGATGGATACATCATTTTTTATTCGGTGTCCAAAGACCAAATAACACCTGACATTTCGTGGTGGTGTTGAATGCCATGAATGAGATGGGATTATAAAGAGAAGAATTTAAGGTGAAGATCTTGCTTTTAAGTAGGGACATGGGGAAGGGATGGCATGTGTGCATGACAGGAGTTGCTGGGATTTTTCTGTCTGTTGGTGTGAAGTTGCAGAATGACTTCAAAAACATGTTTCCTTATGGTATTTAAAACTACATTAAGAATGGGAAAACTGAAAAATTGCAGGTGGCAGCTGTGATACAGTCTATGATGGGATGGTACACTTGTATCAAGACAGGATGAACAGGCCACTGATACAAAAAGGAAAAACAACCTGTAAATTTAATAGGTTTTGTTGGTAGAGCTTTGTGAAACAGGCAGTCGACAACCTGTCAAATTTAGGGACTAGATAAGCATCTTGTGGCAGCTGAAAGGGAACTTCTAATGAAAAATTTCACACAAAATGGAAGTCCTGCCAGTAAAGTGCATGTGGTGGTAAAAATTCCACCTACTAAACCCAAGCAGCTGAACTTGCCTGTGTAAACCGGCAGATCTCTAGACGTCATGTTCTGTGGCACTCCTTGGGGATTTCCCATGTGGCAAGGTGACAAATGTTTGCTAACCCCATCATGGACTGAGTTTCCTGCTGTGTTTAACATATTTACACACCATGGTCTTGAGCGCTGCTTACTTGGCAAGCCCATAGTATGCTCAACAGTAGAAGGAGGTCCTTGTAAAGCCTCCTTGTCTTCTCTGATTAAGCACTAGAAAATAGACTGTTTTTCCTTCAAGTGTCACTTCTGGGCTTTCTTCTCTTCCTCTAGGATGATATCCAAAGCTGACAGCACCATCCCTCCACCGCCGCAGGCACCTGCCCCTGTGCCACCGGGGACCATCACCCAGGTGGACGTCAGAAGCCGCGTGGCAGCGTGGTCCGCGTGGGCCGCTGAGCAGGGAGACTGTGAGTATTTCTGGGAGACCGCCACCTCAAGTGTGGTAGCAAACTGTTGTTCTGGGCAGTAACTTTTTATGATCCTTGGTAATAACGAAAATAGTTTGGAAAGACTACTTTTGTAAAGATTACAGCAATTGAATGCAGACATGGAAATGGTTGTACGAGGTCAGCCCCCTGTCCTTGCTGAGAGCAGGCAGGATTATTTTCCCAGTCTGGTTTGAAATGCCCCAAGCCACTGTTGCCTGATCTGGGGAATAAGACCTGACTGTCATAATCTGACTTGTCATTTACTTGCACTTACCCCTTTTCTGAATTTCTGTTCAGAGCTTCTTTTATTTGTGTTTAGCTGGGTGGGGGTGGGGCTACGGATTCTAACCTGGGCTTTTTTGGGAACATTCACGGTAATCAGTACTGTCATAACTCTAGTAATTTAGTGATGGTCTCTTTAGTAATAGGGAAAGCGTAGGCCAGATATTTCAGACAATTAAAAAAATATAATCATGGATTAAAAGGTGACTAGAGATCAGCATTATTTATTTATTTTATATTTATCTAGTTCTTTTTATGTTTTTTTTTTTTTTAAAGCCCTAACCGAGAAATATTGTAGCATTTCTGATGGGTTTGGATTTTTTTTTGTTGTTTTGTTTTTTGGGTTTTTTTTTAAATCTCTAATGGAAACATTTTTATTTTGATCAGATTTCTTTGACAAAAATATTCTTTAGAAACAATAAATTTCCTGCTGTAAAACAGACTGTATTAAGGGAATAATCTTGGTTAAGGTGAGGCCTTTTTTGGTCTGGGTTAATTTTTGTTGCCTTTTTTTATAATAGATACTAAAATTTTAGAATTAGAAGTCATTAACCACAGAGTCTTTATTATTTGTGGTTTATTAAACTGTATCACTCAACAAAGTACACAACTATGCAAGGAAAAAACTAAAAATGTTCAGAGAAACCTGTAATGTTAAGAATGTTTTTGTCCTCTAATCTGCAGTCTTACATGTATCTTGAGTAAAGGCTAGTTTGTTCTTCCGTTTAAGGACTTCTCAACTTCAGAAAAGTTTAATGAGTTTGTCAAGTGATCTGTCTTGCCAGACCACTTGTGGACCTGAGTTCCTGCAGTTCCTGCTATTCTAGTCATGTGGATCTTTCCTAAAACATATTTATTAAAATCCCACCTTTTAACAAAAGCAATACGGTATTTACTGTGACTTAAAAATGCAAAACTTGTCCTTTCTCAAAATGTTAACCCTTATTGTTCTAGAATAGAAGTCACTGACTCTGTATTTGGAAATACCTGTTTTATCACATCATTACCTCCCCTCATTTCTGTGTTGCCAGACTTGGTCTCTCTGTCCAAATTCCTACATTCCTTTTTTGCTTATTCCCTTCTACATCAAAATTAGTTTGAAGTCATAGCTACAGTCTTCCTTCTTGCTTACCTCCGCTGGAGTAGCTTTCAGCATATTTTGCAAAATGGCATGATTTCTCAGTACGTTGTATTTATAATCTGCCATTTTCTGATGTAATATTTTTGATTTAAACCTTGGGACCACATTTCTGTGGTTAACTTCATTTATGCAGCAAAGTTGACTGGAAGCATACACCTAACCTTTTTGTGTGAGATGTGGCAGGATCAGGCATTAGGGTGCAAGATTTTCAGGTGGTGTGGGGTCCCTGCAAATTGAATGGGACAAACGTTGTCCATCGTTTTCTCACAGCAGTATGGTTTCAAACTTAAGCTGTATAGGAAGTGTTGGTTACTAATTCTGCATATATGGATGTCTTATTCTCTTCTTCCCTTTTCCACAGTTGAAAAACATAAACAATACCACGATCATGAAGAAACAGCAGAGATGATAGCAGCCAGGATTGACAGAGATGTTGTAAGTGAGAAACTGCAAGCAACATTGCTTAATGTCTGTGAAATTTTGCATCTCTACTTTGTGGGAAGACTTTCCCCACGTGGGAAACTCAGTTCTGGAGGAAAGCTTTCCAGACAGCCTGTGTTTGCGGGGTAGACCTTAAAAATGAGTAGGCGGTCATTCTTTTTCCTTTTTTCTCTCTTTTTTAAAGAGGAAAAAAGAAAGTACTGAATGTTGATGCAAAGTTTCCTGCTTTGAAGCTAGAAATATAAGTACTAATTTTATGTGGTAGACCAAATTCAGTAAACCGTGTAAGGATAAATTCCATTAATTTAGTGGGACTTAGATATGTGCAATATCTAGAAAATGAACATACGGTCATTTCTGATATTGCTATAAACAACAAAATTGGGCAGGTCTTATGTGGTAGGCAATATCCAGTATTGCCCTATTTGTCACTTCTGACTTTCTGTTTTTCCACTTGGCAGCATCCAAGGGTCTTGAGGAAAGCAGGTTGGGGCCTGCTGAATTGGTGTATACATGTTTGCCCCAGGGGGTCCTTATGCTCCTCCATTTGCTCTTTGAAAGCAATTCTTGAAAGAGTACTTCTAAAAACTGCATTTTGACATTCAACGAACAGCTTAATATTTTGTACTAAAGAAGATTATGAAGTTGAATTGTTTAGGAGAATGCTGTTCTACACAACTAATTAGAATTTTTTCATGTGTTGTGAGAGAAAATGTAATGTGTGAATGAATTGTGTAACTCCGGTCTGAATTTAATAATCTTGATGCTTATATTTTAAAAAACTTACACTGGCCCTAAGTTTCTAAAAATCTAAGATTTAAAATACTTTACGGGTGTGTAAAATTAAGAACAGCAATATTCTAGCATGGACTCTAGCTTCTGAAGGAGCTCTTGGTGTCTGAGGGTGTAGTCATTTTGATTTCTGGAGTATTTCTGCTATAGGTTCTGTAGAGAAACTGTTACTTTTCTTTTCTCCCATAGCAAATTCTGAACCATATTTTGGATGACATTGAGTATTTTGTTACCAAACTTCAAAAAGCTGCTGAAGCATTTGCTGAACTTTCGAAGAGGAAGAAAACTAAAAAAAATAAAAAGAAAGGACCTGGAGGTAGGAGTTCTCGCTGCACACAATTCTGTTTCTCTAAGGATTATTTAGGCTAGCAAATGTGGGGGTTTTTTTATGAATGTAGTAGTTTTCTTTCAATTTCAGCACAAAAGATCCTACGCAGTATATTGTTAGAGGGAAACCTGTGGAAATCATTTGCTTGAAGTCAGCAGCGAGTGACTAATTAGAGATATGACTTTAGAATATGCTCACTGTTGTGGTTCTATATTTACAAAATTCTGTAATTTGGTAAATTTATTATGTATTTATATGTTTACTATGCCTGTAATATTTATAGAAATTATATACCATCTAAATGGATATATAAAAACCTCATTTTGTTCACCAGAGGGAGTTCTTACTCTCCGTGCAAAACCACCGCCTCCAGATGAATTTGTTGACTGCTTCCAAAAATTCAAGCATGGCTTCAATCTCCTGGTAAGTGACTGTTAGTGGATATGGTGGTGTGAAGCATGCAGTAACAGTTCCTTTCCTGAGATAATTGATGTTAAGTATAAAATGATCTTTGTTTTCCCCACCACTACAAAATTAATTTGGGTGTCAGTTGTGCTGCATTGGTTTTCCTGTGTCTTACTTCACTAGTATGAAGTGAAGAACTAAAATTTTGGGGAAAGATGAATAGGACAAGGAAGAATCAGTAACACGACCTACTTGCTTTGTAGTTATTTTTAAGTTGAGTCTTCTTGGATGTTCCTGCTATTCCAGACAGTGTGGATGCATTATTGTTGACTCCCTCGAGGGAGCTGCAGATGCCTGTCTTGTCTTTGGGAATGTATTAATCAAGTCTTCTGCCTTCTGTCTAACTTTTCTGGTGCCTTGTCCATGTAGAAAAACCTTCTGGGTCTTAAATGCTTTACTGCTGCCAGCTGTGGTGGTCGTGCCATCCAGGGAATTGTGAGCCTGGGCCTCTGTTGTCTTGGTCTCCACTGCTCTTTCAGGAGAAGCAAACCCACAAGTATCCTCTTCAAGAATGACATACCTGGAAATGTAATCTTGTTTGGTCCTTGGCTGACACGCAGGAGGATAATTCAGCTGATACCTGACTGATCTTAGACATTTGCCTATTCCTTCTCCATCCAAGGCTGAAGTGAGACAAGAGCAGAGCTGGCAACCTCTGGCCTAGGTTGGCCTTTGAGCCAGCTTTGGGATGCTGCTCCTTAAGGGCTCTACACAGTGGCTAGATGAGCATATTTCTTTCTGCATTGTTGTGCTGCTTTTTTTTCTTGGTTCTTGAAAGCCTTTTGCTTGGGAAATTTGAATTTAAATAGTAAAAGTATTTCTAGGAACGTCTGTTGGGATCACAGTTCTGTTGCATGCTTTGCTTGCCAGCATCACCAGCTGTGGCTTTAGTTTTATTCAGCTATGCCCATCAGACTCCCTGTACTTTTTGCCATCATTACATAGGACCTTTCTGGCCTCAGAACAGTCCATCCAACAAATTACTGTCTCTTTATAGGTCCTCAACAAGCAGAGATGCTAATTCAAGAGCCTTCTCCTGGCATCTCCTTTCTGCAAGTGCTATTAAAGGAGGTCAGCAAGTGGGACACCTTCGAAGCATTTGCTTTCAGATACTGACTGTCCCTTCCAATTGCTGGGGAAGCTATGCCAATGGGGAAAATTGTTCTTGTCTTCACTGAGTGCAATCAGCTTTTTCTTCCTCTTGGGGAATGAATTATGATTGCAGGGCTGTAGGAGATATTTAGAAATGTTAAGAATATATTTTTTTTTTTTTTTCCAAACCCTACATCAAATCCTGTGATTCTGACCTCAAAGGATTTCTGGTTTTGTGGGGATGGATGTCTTTAGAATATGCTGATCCTTCTCAGTAAGAGTGCTTGTAATGTTCAGTTTTTTTCCATTCTTACTTCTTATGCGTTCTGCATTTAAATTAGTTTTTCACCCCAAAACAATATGTGCATCTTTGAATCTTTATCTTCTGTGCAGAAGCAGCAGCAGTTCTTGTTTTGGTCCTCAGCAGCTTCTCGGACCTGATTTCTAATGTTGCTCTTGAAGAGCTGTGCTGTATAACAGTGCTTTACTTCAGCATCATTGCGAGAGCCATAAAAGCCTGAAATTTCACTTTCTGGTGCTTTATGTCAGACATGGAGAACTGTACAAAATGAAGAACCTAAATCTGAAAGTTTAAAAATAAAAGGAGCGGCTAGAAGAATAAAATCTTTGTCAGTAGAATGGAAACTGTTTTAAAACACCATGCTGGAAGCTCCTAGAAAATGCCTACCATATGTCGAAAAAACTTTAGAAAGACTGAAAGAAAGTTGTTATGACTGAAGAACAATGTATAGGAAGTTATTAGAAGTAAAAACACATCCTCCTCCTTTCTTCATTTGGAGGCACACTCTGGAAGGCTAGATGTAAAAGTAGAATGAGGCTAGGCAAAAGCAGTTTGAGGAACAGATGGCAAGATGCAATAAAAATTACTATAACTTTTAAAAACACATTCTGGCATGCTACTTATTTCTGGAGCCTGCAGGGCCAACGGGTGATCAGTAAATAAAATAAATCCTCCAGGAAGCTGTATCACAGAAACTATATGTTTGTGGGGTTTTTTTAATGCATATATTTACTTGGAAAAGCCTGATAGTGGAAAATATGTTCATGAAAAGTGTTTTTTATGGGGGTACACAAGAGATTATCAGTTTCAAATTGAAGAACTGGTAATGAGTTAAAGAACAGCAAATCAAAATGGCAAGTTACAGGCAGATGAATAGAAGCCCTGTTTGAATGGGCACCATTGATCCATCTATTCCAAAAACTAAGTCAGCAGACCACACAGTATGGCACGTAACCTCTCTCAAACTGCCTTTCTTCCAGCGGAAGAGAAGTGCTTAAGATAATGCTGATAATCTTTACAGTCATTCCAAGAATCCGAGTGACTATGACAACTAGGTACCCCTGAGGTACTTGCACGTGGGATGCAGTTTGTAGGCAGGTATATTAAATTGAGGAAGAAGCAAACTTGCATCTTGCAAAACAAAATAACGTCTACAAATCCATCAGTTCTTTGATTTTGTTTCTTTGGATTTCCAAAACACATCCAGCAAGGTTGCACACCCTGAGGTTCTTAAAGAAACCGAGCTACTGTGAGGTTGAATGTAGCTTCTTAGATTCTTGTTTGGTGAAATAGAGAACAAATTATAGGACTAAAATGCCAGTTCTCAAAGTGCAGTAAATTCAGCAGTGAAGTCCCACACATGCCCCTGCAGAGGCCTTTGCTTGTGCAATGTCTTTACAGGTGTTCTGGCAAACGGGGAGTGAAGAGTCTACAGATGTGGAAATATCTCGAGATAGCAGATACAGTGACAGATGAAATTCAGTAGTGATAGATATGATAGAGCATGGACTGGTGGGGAAAAATCTCATATGTAAAACAAGTTAGAACAAAATGTTGATGTGATACAGATTCCTGTGAGAATGTCATCTGGGTTCAATGGCGATCAGCCAAGCAAATGTTAAGAACCATTAGGAAAAAAAAAAAAAAAAGAAAATCATCAAATAAAGAGCATCAACATGCTGTTATGTTCCCTGGCCTTATTTTGTTCCCAGTGTAGCAAAATTGAAGAAGGTACAGGGAAGACAAGAATGCTCCAAGGAATTATGTTAGCTTGGAAAAGACCAAACAGAGTAAGAATGCAATAAATATGTAAATGGTTATGAGCATCACTGGAAAAAGCAAGCAGAGAAGGATTGCTCAGTTTTCATTTGGAAAAGAACTACAGAATGCTAATGAAACTAAGAGATAGCAAATTTCCAAATGAGATGCCTCTTTACAAAGCATATAAGTCAGTTGTGGAACTTCTTGTTCTGCGCAATAGGTGTTAAAGCTATACATGGATTCAAAAGCAATTGGATGAATGAGCACTTACACTTAGCAGATGTTGCAGACAAAACACTGGGCTTAAGCGGGCCTGACCAGGGATGGCCATTCTTATGTGAAGTATTTATTATCACAAAAGTTAACCGTTTCATAAAATGTATCATTTTCCAATTCCTTCAGGCCAAATTAAAGTTCCATATCCAGAATCCTAGTGCGGCTGAATTGGTTCATTTTCTGTTTACCCCACTACATATGGTAAGGTTTTATCATTTTCTAATTGTTTTCCTTCAGAACTCTTGTATTTATATCCTCTGTGACCTTTTCAAGGATAACAAGATTGAAATGTTGTGTCCCTGGACAATAACTAAGGAGAAATGTGTGTCTCAGGACACTTCTCTTTAGAAAATAATTTATATCCTTTGCTGTGTATATTCACACCTATTAAATATATTTATTTAAATAACCTTTAGCTTTGTGTGTTACAGTTTGCCATTATAATTTTTAATTAACAATAAAAAAATTGAAATAATTTACATAATGCAGGAGGAGAGTTGGAAGGATAACCGTATGTCTGTTTAATGGCAGTATGCGTGATGTTGATCAGTAGAGCAAAAATAACATTGCCAAAAGTGGGTCTAAATGTAAAATGGTTGGTTACCGGGACAGCAGTTCTTTTGCAATAAATCCGTTAGTTAACCCATAGGATGTTAAGACACACTGTTAGCTTCTCAGAGGTTTTTTTGGAGGGTGTTTTTGTGAGTAACCAATGTTTCCTAGCAGCACTGTAGGTAACTTATATTCACAGTAACTTCCTTACTGACAATGTGTTTGTTCTTTGTGTTATTTGAATACTTGGATTTAGGTGGTGCAGACAACAGGAGGTCCAGAGCTTGCTGGTACAGTACTCAGCCCCCTCTTAACAAAAGATACTGTAGACTTCCTGCGATATACTGTCACTAGTGAGGAAGGACAGTTATGGATGTCATTGGGTGACACATGGACCAAAGCCAGGTGAGAAAAAGCCACTGCATATTTTAGAGACGATCTCTAAACTCACGTTTATTGACACGATCTTAACCAGGTTATCCGCTCCCCAATAAACTCAATATTCATTTGTCAGGCTTTCGACTCTTCAGAACTGTTCTTTAAAGTTTTTGGAAAGGAGCTCTTCAGCGTCAGTGGGATTTGGTAGTGGTTTGATTTTAGGGGTCTCAAGGAGGGAGAAAATGCAGACAGAATTTCTTTTTTTTGTCCATGGTATGAAGAACCTCTTGACATAACCTTTTGCAGTCAGTTTTTTCTGAACTGTCCCTTGCATGTTTCCAGTTGTTTTTCACCCTTATTTTTCCAACCCAGCTATCTTGACTTCATTAACGATCAGTCTGAAGAAGTTGCAATAAAAAGTGACAAAATATTGATGAACAGGATACACATTTCAATTTTCAGTGTTTATTGGCTGAACCATGTCACATGTGCATACCCTACATGTTGTGCTTATGGATTCACTGTTATGGTTAGGCCTAGCTGAAAATTAACTATTTTATACATTTGTTGTTTTTGAAGCAAGTATATGGTTTGAAAATACTTAAGTAAATAGAAAGTGCAAAAAAAAAAAAGCTTTAAATTTGCAAAGTATGTTTTAACTCTGTAATCTGTGGTAGATAAGTGCTTTTGATGATGATTAAGTATATGCAATCACTTGGGCTGGAAATGCGTCATGTATTTTGTGTTTATTCATCCTTGCTCTTAGATTTTGAATTGGAACATAAATACCTACCAAGTAGATTTCTTTAAGTAATTGATTGATTAAAAAGTAGTTGAGTGTTTTGCTGGTAAGGAAGGCTGCATGGAAGGCCCTAGGGCATGGAGTGATAAACACCCTCAGAGTAGGGAGAGTGACGTACAGTTCTTTCCCTTTCTTGAGCTCACTCTGCCGCAGGACCAGGAATGTTAAAGTTCATCCTTTGGGCCTATTGTTTGGCCTGCTACTACAAAATGAGGTGGAAACAGGAGTTGCAGCTCCTTGTGATTGCCAGAGAGCTTACCCCAGCAAAGCACCATCCGCTTGCCTTTACCTGCCTCAAGCTCTGCTGGCTTCATAGCAGCTTGTGGTGATACCGGCAGTGGAAATTGCCTCATAGCATTGGAGCCCCATGCAGGAAAAGTGGGTCACTGGTAAAATAATGGGCTCCTTGTCTTGGGAACTACCGTCATCATTTGTTTAGTCCATCCTGAAAAAAGTTTAATGGAAATAGAAGTAGCTCGTGTTGGGCAGTGAAGAATGAAGAAGCACTTAGAATACAGCTGGTTGACCTGTGCAGATTAGAAATGATGGTCTGAATGATCTCAGTCTACAGAGGTACACTGTGGTGTGAATGGTGAAACTCAAGGGTTACTGACCCGTTTGAGGCCTGCTAATGGGCTAGCAATTGCTGGCTGCTTCTGCAACTTGTGTAAATGGCAGCATTTGTCCCTTAATTTTGAGCAGTGTCAACAACAGGACTGTTAAAAGACTGTAACATACATTCCCGTTTCTGCTTCCACTGTGAAGATACAGTAAGTTATACTGTGGGACAGCTTGTTATGTATAATGAAAAGGCAGAGCATGAAAATGTTTGTTTATGAAAACTACAATAGGGAATGCTAATGGAGCTCTGAAAACTGGCACAGTATTTTAAAAAGATCAATCTGGGCAGCAAATGTGATGATAATTCTTGTGTCTTGGAGCATGTAGAGTTGGGGTTTTTTGTCAGTAAATGCTATTGCTTAACTTTTTCTTTTAGGTGTAGCTGTGCGCCCTAAGTTTCCATGCTTCACATCTGCTTTCAGACTTTCTTATAAAGCAGGCTGTTTCTTTGGAGTCTTTTGTCTGGTGCTTTAACACAAATAGAGCATTGCAATTATTTTTCCTCATGTGACAGTTGAAACAAATCCTAGATTTGTTTGTGATTGATTCTTCTGTTACTCATCCTTTGCTACAAGACAAAAATTTGTTGTGTTTTACCACTGTCAAGTCCTTAGGACAGGAGCAGTTTCTTTCTGCAGGGCACAGCAGGGAGCATAGTTGTGGTCAATAAATGTTTTTGCTGATTTTCTGTGTTCTAGCACAATTCTGCCTGTACTTTAATCCCAGCCTCTCCTCTATACTACTTAAAATTCTAAGCATTTCAATGTTTAGGAAACATATGAAATCAATATTTGTATGGCCCTTGATACAGATCTCTAATTTACTTTTCATACAGAGCGGATTGGCCCAAAGACCATTTTATTCCACCTTATGTCCCCCGTTTCCGAAATGGTTGGGAGCCTCCTTTGCTGAACTTCATGGGAGCTCCAAAGGAGCAAGAACTCAATCATTTGGCTGAGTCTGTGGCAAATGTTGCAGAGCAACAGCGGAAGCAAGAAATGAAAAGACTGTCCACTGAGGTAGGTTGTCTGAAGGCAACACCAACTGTTTCCTTCATAGCAAAAATATTCTGCGATATTGTTGGAGTAACCATACTCTGATGTCTGCTACATCAGTGCAAACTCATTATACTTATATTTAAGTTATACGGAACCAAATACCTCTTCAGCCACCAAAAATGTGATTAGGAAAACCATAAGGCTTTTGCCTACTGCTCTCCTTGAACTTCGTGAACTTTCCTGCCTCAGTTGGGAGGACAATACGAGCCCGTACGGTTCAGTTTGATTCTTGACCTGTGCTTTCAGATCCCATTGATTTTGGTCATATATACTTCAGGTAGGATTTGAACCAAAGCATTCTCAAATGTGCATTCATGCACAGGCACACAGACAAAAAGTAAAAAACACCACTTTTGGGGGAATTTTGGATTTAAGCTGCTTCCTCACAAATGTGGAATTCACTATTCCTTTCATTAATTTCTTGATACTTTCACTGTATTGCAAGAAAGTATGCTATAGCAGTAATGCCATCTCAGGTAATTTAGGCCTACTTCTGAAAAACAGCTGCCAATTGGAAGAATTATTGCACAGGAACATTTTTCCCATCCTTTTATCCCAAGAAATGTGATCATTTTAGCAAAAAATAAGTTATTCTGTTTAAAGGATGGAAACATGCGTCATCATCTAAAGCCTTCAGAGAAACCAGAGTGCGTATTCTGTGTAACTTTGCTGAGAAACAAAGGGACTGACTATAAAGATTCTACACCCTACTCTCTTTCAGTAGAGTTGGCTAGAATAGGTACTTTGGTTTATGTGAAAATTTTAAGAATAAAAGTGGATTGTGTTGCTTTTTTGTTCAGAAAAAAAGATACTGCCTTTTTAAACATGTAAAAGTTTTAGTTCTGGATGCTTTTTGTTGTTTCAATTTAAAATTTTAATTTATTTTTCTATGCTAGCTTTAGTTTCAATCAAGCGTTAGCTAGTTCAAGATGCCCTGCTAGCAGCTGTGATATGTAAGTGCACCTAAGGGTTTTCTAGGTTCAGTCCATAGTATTTCTTCCAGAGTCCTGTCTTCCTTAAGCAACCTACACCAGTACTGTATTTGGAGTACATCTTAATGCAATGATACTGGATTTTATCTTAATTTTAAAATACCTTTTTATCTGTTAGTGGAAAAACGCACATATGTAAGAAGATTCAAGGGAAGGATTAATGGCTGTTGTGAGGTGGCGTTCTCTTGCAGAGCAGTTCTCTTATTGGAGACAACAAAGCTTCCCCAAAAGTTTATCAGAACTGTCCACGGAAAGCTTGTCACAATAAAACTTTGTTTTCATTAGAATCTCCGTTAGTCAAAAAAAAAAAAAAAAAAACAAAACAACCAAAACCCCTCTACTCAGCTATAGGGACAAACAAGTTGGGTAAAAAGTCTGCCAAGCAAAGGAGGATAACATGGTACATAGTTGATTACTTAAAACACTGGCTTTATGCCTAACAAGATATGCAAGAATAAATGTACCAAAACCCAAGTTATTGCCAATGATTTGTTGTGAGCAAAAAAGCATTTAGTAAAGTAAATGGGCACAATAATATGAAATGTAGCTGTTGCCATTGCTGTCACCCCTTTCCCTAGTCAGCTTCCAAAAAAATCTCATCAAATATTGTCTCAGTGTTTCACTGCTGCTCTACATTTCCATGAAGGTTTGTTTTGTTTTGCCTTTGTTTTTTTTTTTTAAACAATTTTATAGGGGTGGTGAAATACATTGAGGGATTTTTTTTGCTTGTGTTTCAGGGAATTAATTTCATTCTTTTTGGTGTCAGTAACGTTGGTTGGATTGGTAGCTGTCTGTGCCAGCTTAGCCTCTTCATCTTAATCATCAAAAGACCAAAAAAACCCAATTAAAATAAATCCCAGTTCACTGAAGGCGTTGGTTTCATGACTGTTGCTGATTCCCGCGTGGTCTTGGGCAAGTCGTTTAACCTGGGTACCATGGTTCCTTGCACCAGTGCCTCCTCGGGCGCATCCCTAGGGGGGAGACCGCTGAGCTGCTTAATAGCTGTGAAAGGCTGCAGGTACTCAGCTGGAAAAAGCTGCCCCAGTGCAAAATGTTATTTATCTGCATCAAAAGGACCGCCCTGGAGTGGGTGATACCAGACGCGCTTTCCCAAGTCTGCCGTAACAGCTTGTTTAACGAAGGGTGCTGGAAAAATGAGAATTAAAGTGTTCGTCCCTTGCCGCTAATTGGCCCTGTGTGACGTTGCTTCCCGAGGTCCGAAGCTGCGTGTCAAGAGCTGTGTCCCACTGGGAATGGAGAGGGGGTGCGTGCAGCCGCCCCAGCCGCCCTCCCAGCTGGGCAGGGACTGCTCTGGCATCTGGCAAAGTGCATTGGAGGTTCCCCCTCATGAGAACCATTTTTTTTTTTCTTTTTTTTTTTTCCTTTTCATTCCCGAACCTTAAGATGTAGTCACACACTACTTCCCGCTGGGAAGGGGTTTCCAGGTGGAGCCAGTTCAGGACTTCAGTTGAGGACTTCAAATAGCAGTGAAACAACAGGGAACTGGTGATAGAGAGCCCAGTGAGGCTGAGGCGATGCAGATAATTTGTGTGTGAAGTAAAATGAGTCCCTGCTTCCTGGGTGTCTTTTGATGTAAGGTGTAAGCTGGGTGACACTTGAGATTTTTTTTTTTTTTTTTTCAGAGAGGTCTTAATAATACAGTTTTAAAGAATATTCTATGTGTAGGGGCAAGGTTGTGTGGTTTTAATTTCTTTTCATAAAGCCTCAGCCTCGTAGACACGTGTCTCTGGGCACCAGGTTGGGTACTTGGAGGTAGAAATTAGGCGAATGGTTTTTCTGTAGCCACACAGACAGGGGAAAAAAACCAACCCAACAAAACATTAGACCAGGCTTAGAGATTTGGAAATTTCTGATGAATCTCAGCTGTTCTAACTTGCTGCAACGGGACGGTGGTGTAAGGAAAAGATCTAGAATGAGCAATTTCAATATCGTTATCTCCAGAAATGAATTGCTTAGCTTGCTTTTGTTTTGGGGGATGGTGATTAAAATAATTCTCACTTAGAAGCAGAGTATCGTTGCTGTACTTCAGGTGTTTTGGTTTTTTTTCAAAGGACTACTGTTCAAAAAGAATTTCCTAAAGCCTTGAATATTCTTATATATGTGCTTGTGATAAATTGTGATTCTTTTCCTTAATTAAAATCCTTAATTATACCAACTACCACATTCCTTTTTTGCATTTCTTCTTTGACTATGGTCATATTCAGCAAGAGGGTGACATAAACGAGCCGCTGATATTATGCTCCTGCAACTGAGTGATAGTTTTACTAGGGAGGTTTTATTTCTTCTACAGACGTACTGTTAGCTAGCTAGAGTTTTCTGGCTCTAAGTGTACATCTAGAACAAAAGCTCAAAGTGGTTTTTCAGCGCTGTTTATTTTAAAGCCGTGCAGTCATTGTTGTTTGTAAGTTGTGTTGCTGTAGTGATATCTGAGAGATGACACAGACCTTGCCCCAGAGAACTGTTTTTCTAAAGACTAGCCACTGCAATATTAATGCAGTGGGATGACTTAGGATAGAAATTCTTTTATTCTTATCCTTTTGATCTCCGTGTTTATGTATTTGAAATGCAGAAGTTATTAACTTTTCATAGCAGAACCCTGAGCACCTGAGGACACCTGAATGCTGACAGGGGCCCTAGGGGGGCTGGATTAAGTGAACGAGGCGGTGGGGTTGATGACACTAATCCACCTTGTGGCTTTCTTTCTGTTTTGTCTTCCAGCCTCCCAGTGTTCCCGACTACCCTCCGTCCGACGGGTATGCATTCAGTAACACGGTTTACAAAAGAGGGCCTCTGCTGGACCAGGGGGCGGCTGTTGCTGCCTTTAAGCAAACTGTTAGCCGACATGTAGATAGGTAACACTGAATCAGCAGCGTGCGTGGTGCTGTGGATAACTGTCCCGACTTATTGCTATTGGGGTGGCGGTGTCTGTAATTACCTCTGGTTGCGTCTGGACCAGATCATTATTTCTATGAGGAAGCGATTCTTGTTAGCAGTGGGAATTCTGCTTTTGCTTCTCTAAGGCACATCATTAAGACTCTTTTAGTATGTTTTCTATGAAACTGCCCTGTTTATGTATGCTGTTAAATCGATGCTTTTGTCAAAAATTATATGGTGGAATTCCAGTGCTATTGAGAACGCAGAATCCTCCTGTTTGGGTTTAAATTTTATTTCTGCTTTGTTTCATGTTTTTAAAAATATTCTTTGCTCTTTTCAGAACTACAAAGAATGACAAGTCTACTCTGAGATTCATCCCACCTTGTTTTGAATGATCGTTTGATTTGTTTAGCTGCTCACTTAAGTGCTCCGTAGTCTCCTGCTTTTTGTTTTCTGGGATGGTGCATAAATATCCCCTTTCAGAGTAGTAACTCTGTGTTTATTCCATTCTCTTTCAAATGGTACAAAAAGTGCTCTGAAATGTTTGCATGGCAACCAGTGTCTTTTAGCACATCCTCTTCCATCCTTTTCATTTTAGCCTAAATCCGAATAGCTTGACAAGATCAAATGCAGTCATCCTTGGAGTCCCAGCCTTGTCTCTGGGGAGGATTTGTACTGGTACAAACTGGAAGTAAATCAGTAAAGTGGTGTTGGAATTGCTCCCCTGTGCCAACCTATAGCACCGTATGAGGAGTATTTTAGCGTATGTGCAACGGAAAATGTTTAAGCTAAGTCTTGGGGATCAGATTGCTGGTTAAAACAGCTTTGATGTAACTCTTTTGAGGAAAACCTTTGCATAACCCCTCCTTTTGAGCTGTGTGCTAAAAGAGCCTGTTAATCTGCATGCAAACATACTCTCATGTGGTGTGCAGGGTGAAGGCTTGATTCTTTTCCTGAACTTTGGATTTATGCTTCATAACAACAGCAGCAGTAGTAGTCACCTCTAATCTTTTTCTCAAACTTGATTACTCTTTGGGTTCTTGTCTCAGGACCAGTCAGCTTGAAGCATAGATGATGTGTACTCTAAATTCCTTTCTCTCTTATCTGTAACGTGGTAAGACCTGTTTTGTCCTTTCAGAGTAAGAGTATTCCATGCAGATGTTGTTGCCTTCATTTCAGGTTTAGAGAATGGGGCTTATTGCATTGAACTATAGATGATATCAGTGTATCTGGCTGCAGCTGAAAGAGTCATCCGGCCTCCTCTGTGGCGGGTAAAGAGAAATGGGTGTTTCTAAGACGCAGTTCATGTAAGGTGAAATTACTCTTTTGAAAGATGTGAAAAGAGACCTGCAGTAGTGGTGCCTGTTTCTCACCGCTGGTTGCCAGAGAGAGTCTAGATGGCTGGTACTGATGCAAACACCCACAGTGTGCCCCTGTCTTCCAGTCTGTTCAACACGACACAAACTTCCATTTGTTAATTGGCTCATGAGGCATGTATAATATGTGCCTGGCAGGAGCTCTTTATTGGGGGAAAGCTGTTAGTAAGTATTACCCCAGTTAGCTTCCATTGAAAGATAAATTTTAAATCATCTGTGAAGAAGCAGGTGGAGGAGTGGGTTTGGGGGAGGGAGTGAGAAATTCAAGCTGATCCTTTAAGCCATCGTTTGCTGGTCCTTGTTCAAAGACAGCATTCCTAATGAGCAGTCCGAGCGCAGTGACCAGGCCACCCACTACCTTCTGGTGGACAGTTAGGTTACACGGGGAACTTCAGTGAGCTTTATTCCAACATGCCAGGACCTCCATGAAGGTGTGCTTTCCTTGGGTGACTTAAAGTTAAGTGTTAGGACCTTAAACTTTCACCGTGTTACGGGGTATATCAGGGACTCTGATGCTGAAAGAGAACTGAATAGATTCTCAGCAAGTCGTGTAGTGTTTCACAGTAGTATGTTGTGTAGATTGGTTTTGTGCTGTTGTTTGAAGAAAAGCACCCTGGAAGTTTCTGCAATCCACTAGAGTCTCGTTCAGCACGCGCAGGCGAGCAAAGGGCTGCAGTTACGGTGTATCCGACAGGCAATAAGAAAGCACGGTGGAGGATGGAGGGAAGAAAGCACTGAGAATATTGTGCCCCACGTAAATTGTTTGGCTCATTAAGCTGGGCTTGAAGAATTATGGCCACTTCAGAAGCGTACGGCCACTGACTAGCCTGTGCTCTGGGGATGTTGCTGTTGATTGCAACAGAGTGGAGTAAAACTGAAACGTAAGCATTTTGTTAAATTCTTCCTGAGTTACGGTTTTTGAAGGGATCAGGATACTTAGGTGTGGACAGGGTAGGAAGACACTGTTAGTGAAACGAGTTTGGAAAGGCAGCCTAAAAGTAAAAGTGCCTTCAGAGGTACATTAGTCATATTTCTGAAATAGTAAGAAGGGAGTTCAAAATTATATGAACTTTGAGTGGGTGGCGGAAAAAAATTGGGATTACTCACACATCTTTCAGCCTCGTAACAGCTATTCTGCAGGGTGGGGTTCATCCGGTGTTTTGCACTCTCTCCTTAAACACTTTTAGTGTTTTGTCTTTCTTTCAAAATAATCTTTCAGTCTAAATATGACTCTTCTTTTGTTCTGCTCTTCAAGTCAAGTGAGACAGTTCTCCACAGCCATGCAATAGCTAGGTAACTAATGGACTGCTCAGGCACACCTGGGACCCACAGTTACGCGGCACCAGCCTCAACAACCACCTGTATTTGTATCCCTGTGCTATGACGTCATATGCAGCATTTCAAACCATTGATTGCTTCGTGTTTTCATTATCTGTTTGGATTTTATTTTTATTTTTTTTTTACTTTACTACCTGGTATGGGTTTGGGTTGTTGGGTGTAATTTGCAATAAGTGAATAATGTTACTGTTTATTTTGGACCTGTTTTGAGGGGGCCGGGGGGCTTCTCACCTTGAAGAGGTAAAACGCCGAAGAAGCTAGTAGCTTCTTACCCAAAGGCCTTCTGAACAGGTCTTTCCTCATGGAAACAGAAAGACGCAGAGTTAAACTGTGGTATCCCTTGTTCTACAATGAGCACTGTTTGTAACCGCCAAGAAGTTATTTTTCATTTTTAATTGATACAGTAACTCGAGGTTGTTAGAGTTTGATGATAGCTTATGGTCAATTAAGAAAACTGATCTACAGTAGGTGAGCATTCTTTAGAGCTTGATTCCATTGGTGTTTATGGCAAAAATTTATTCATCTGTGATGTATATGAAACAATTTATGATGAGCACTAGAAATACATTTTCATACAAAACACAAGATATCAATTACATACTAAGTATAGTCATTTGTTTGTATGGCAAATGATTGTTTAACCTACTGTAGGAAAACAGACTAAATATAGTGTACATGTTTATTTTAAAACAATGGCACCTGCTAATCTAAGTTGTAATCATACATCTTGCAAGCAGTGAGCCAATAAAGAGTGCCAAGTGCCAAGTACCAGTTCTTAAGGTCCATGTAGCTCAACCGCCTCTTTCTTTTGTTTCTTTTTTTTTTTTTTTTTTTTTTTTTTTTTTTTTTTTTTGGCACTTAAACCAGTGTGTTATGAATAGGTAGTCCTACAGCAGCATCATGTTATGGTAGGGTGGGAGTTTTTGTTTAATTGTTTTGCAGGTTGTCGGAAGAGGGTGTTTTGTCTGTGTTTTTATTTGCTTGAATGTCTCACTGAACAATAGTCTGATCTTTGCTTTGCAGAAACTATGAAGCACACAGTAAAGCACAGACCAAGAAATATGCCAAATGCAGGTATGAATTTATGGCAAGGAACAACAGTGAGCTTTCTGTCATGAAAGAAGAGATTGTAGAGGTAATTTTTTTTTTTTTTTTTTGCAAAGAGAAAACATGAATTTCTGGTACTGCTCAAAGCTGAGGATACCTTTCCTGCAGACAGTGTGGCTGTTCTTAATGATTACTTCAATGTGTTTGATTTAGCTCCCTTAACATGCAAAGTTCAATCAATTCGTTTTGCATCACAGGCAAGATAAACAGAGATTCTGCGCTGACTTATGAATTGATGCTGTAGAGATCCATGCTAGAAATATATTTGTGTGTTTCCTCTGTCTTCTCTGTTGTTCTTTTAAAAGCCTAATTCAGTAGTATTTAAATAACTGTCTCTGGCAAACACCATCTGTGTACACACAGGGCATAGTGAAAGACTGTCCTTACCTGGAAGAGTTGATACTCTGAAAGCTAGACCCGTTTGGAAGGGAGGGAGTAAGAAAGAGAGAAAATATCGCGTATGAGATTGCACAGCAGGTAGTCAGTTTTCAGACTTCTCCTCGCCATCCTGCTCCAGTTCCCTGTTTACTCTGAAGTGCGCTCTCTCCAAATTTGTGCTCTCCTAGAAGGATGCAGTTTTCCTTGAGTTATTAGTAGTTACTTATTCCTTTTGTCAACAGTGTAAAGGTTGTAGAGATGCCAGCCTCTCTGCACAAGTATTTGATTTTCATTCTACTGACCTGTCCAGCACATGTCTGAGTTTACAGAGGTTCATTACACACTGTTCTTCCCTATCCTTTCTTCAGAGCCACGTTCTGAAAAGTGCAGTACGACCATGTAGAATTAATGATGGTGATAGTCAAGGAAGCCTACAAGGGTTTCTCAGGGACATCTGTGTAAGATCTGTTGGCAATCACAGAACCTGGCAAAGTTATGGTTTTGTTTCGAAATGATGCCCAGTCTTAAGTACTGTCAGGAAGGAAGTCAGAAAAGCTTTGTAATTAATTTACCAAATTATTTCAGATTCTGGATGACAGAAAACAGTGGTGGAAGGTTCAGAATAAAAGTGGCAGCACAGGCTTTGTGCCAAACAACATTTTGGATCTTCTGAGGAATCAAGAAGGTGGTCTAGGGTGGTCAGAGCCTGCATATACCCGCACGATCCAGGTACTGTCTGCTCCTTGGGAGCAAACCTTTTGTTTGAAGTGTGCATATGTGCCTGCGGAGGTGAAAGAGATACACAGCAAGGCTGAAATATCTGCATGTTCCACTATCATGTCAAAAGATTTGTACTTATTGTACAGGCTGAGGCAATTTCTGCATTGCATAGAGTCTAACATGAGAATATAACTGATAGAGATACAGCAAAATGTTTTCCTTTAAGGTGTTTTTTTTTCAGCTTATTTGCTTAGAGGTGGTAATTTCAATCCTAATGGATGCGTATGCGTTTATTTTAATTGCAAATATCCTTTGCGGATTGGTAGCTGTTGATGCCAAAGAAGGAGTTTGAATTATTTAAGGTAGGGTCATCTTTGTTTCTCCTAGGAGAGTGAACGCTAGCTTTTCTTTTTATTTTCTGTCTTTGTGTGGCTCTATCTTAGTCTTGAATTTATTTAATTATTGTAATTATGGAATCATAAAAAATAGGCGTCTTTGCTTTTGAAGCAAAGCAGGTATTTTTCAATTACTATGCCTATGCATTAATAGCGCTCTATTCTCCTGACCTTATTTTGGTTTTCTTTCTTTCATGGTGTGGTGTGGAATTAAGATCTTGTTGTTATTGTTTCTTTTGTATGTTGAACAGAATTAGAGATACAATATTTAAAAAAAAATAAAATAGATCTTACATCAGTGCAGTTGTCCACCTGAGTAAGTATATAAAGAATAAAGTTGTAATGTGTATTTTAGACAACATCTAAGTGGGCCGGAGGCTCATAAAATAAGAGGTTGTACTTTCTAAGACCTTTTTCTTCCCTTTTATATCTAATGATTTCGAAAGGTTAGACAAACAAGTTTGGATGAAGCAGACATTCCAGGCCTGCCTCTGAGTCAGACTTTTTCAGTCCAAATGCAAACCAAACTTCTCTTGAAACTTGAAGTTAAATTTAATTTGATCTGATATTCATTCCTTGTGCCTACACACTGCAGCTGATGACTGAAAAATGAGAAATTCCATAATGTTACTGTTGACTGTCTCTGCTGCAGACTCATCTAAAAGTCCTGGTGGAAGGTGTCGCTGTGCCGGATTCCGTGTGCGCAGCTATCACGAAAGCTGCAGCTTTTGCAGTTTTTCCAGTTTTGCCATGGATATAGAAAACCTCTTGAGAAACAGGTCCTATGCTATTTCAGGCACACTAATGTGGTAGACCTGCCGTCAGCTTGGTGGGCTCGAATCAGACTATTTCTGAGTTTTTCCCGTCCCTAGTTGTTTGCCTATAACGTATGAGCTCATTCAAAATTGATTATGGTTTTTGCCTGTCTGTGAAATGAAGCATGCATCTAGAGTGCTTTTCAAATCCTGATTTAAAGATCTGTCTTTTTTTGCTCCGGGTGCGTGTCATTTTGTGTATTTGGAATTTGCCAAGAAATCCTGAGCAGACTGAGTGCAGTTTTGAGCAGTTGTTCTTACGCTGTTCTTTGTAATGCACTGCAGGTTTTGAAGTTTTCTGTTTGAAATAATGACGTGACATGGGAAATAATAAAATAATAATTTTCACAAAGCGTTCTCCATGGACCTATGAAAATCAGGGCCAGAGAACAACATTTAAGATAATTTTGTTTCTTTACCTTCTGGCAGATTGTTCCCCACAGTCCATGATTTGGTTTGTTTGTAGCTTTATCATGTTCAAATGTGAGCTTGAAATAATGTGAAATTATTTAGGAATACAATGAATTACACAGGATAAAGGGAGTCTTTACCAAGATGTGTCAGTAATGTTGTTCTTAACTTTATGGCGATTATTATAATTTTAGCACTCCTGAGCGTGCTCACTTGTCTCTCTCCCTGTGATAGATACATGGTTCGTTTGGAATCTGTTTGCATAAGCCTATTTATTTTCATAACAGCGCTATGAGACATTGCTGCTATTTCAGGGAGAAATGAGGCATTGAAGGGATGACTGCCTTGCCCAAGGTCAAGCAGGAGAACTTGTGGGTAGAGCAGGAAATGGAAGCGGTTCCTATCGGTGCCGTTGCCAGAGCCTGAACGCGAGCAGGCTCAGCGGCTGGTGCCGTGCAGCTTTTGCCGGTCTCCTAAGTCACCTTTGGTTTTTGAAAGACTGCTTTCAAAGCAGCCTGTCTGCTGCGGTGAGCACCCTGGTCGGCTTTGAGCCACAGATAAGTGTTAAGTACAAGGTTAGCATCTTTCTTGACAGACTAAAGGCCTTCGAAGCCCAGCTGACCAAAGGGTGTTGCCAGATTATTAGGAAGGATTAGGGATTCCATTTAAAGAGGTAATTTTTTTTTTTCATTCAGTTATCCTACAGACAGACACCCCTTTGCTGAGAGATGGATGGATGCCTCATTATTCACAATTATTCTTAGAGCTACAAAGTTTATTTTACTCTCGCTCTGTTCCCTCTCCTAGCGACACCTGAGTCCACACAATAGATTAGATCCGGAATTTTCTCTTAGTCCTTTCAGGATGGAGCTCCCAGATGGTTACTTTAAAGCACCGAATGGTCTAAGATGATACTTGCAGGAACATTGGAAGCAATATCCTAGGGGTTTTTTGTCATCTTTGTCAGTCAGAGGCTGTAACATTGTGTTTCTTCTGGTCGTTTGAATTACTTAACAGGAAACCCATATTTTTGCTTGTTTGGTACTTTTGCAGATTTAGGAGAGCATTTTGCTGATTGTTTTTGTTTTCCACTAATGTTAATTATTAATTATCAGAGTTTCCTGTGGTGTTGACGATTTAGTCTGCCTTTTTATTGTGAACCAACAGTGGTTCTTCACCATCCCGTTATATATGAACATAAACAGTTTCCCAAGCACTCTGATTTCTTCTTTTTACAAGTATTGCTGGTGAACCTAGGAAATAATTAATTGTAATATTTCCTACTTACTGTGCATTTTTAAACCTTTCTTAATGCTCTTCAAAAAGAAATTTGAGGAACATAATTGGGATAGAAGTGTGTATCTTGGTGGGCATGTTAATTAATCTCATGACACCCTTTGTAAGGTGAGACAGTTATATCATCAGTGATGTGTATGAAATCGTGAGGCACACAGGGTAAATGTTAAGCCAAATGCAGTCCTGTAGTCTTATGAAAAAACCATGACTTGTGTTTTTTGTGACAGTATATCTAAGAGGCATGTTCATGGTATGTAAACACCAAGACAAAAGTCTCCACCTCATTTGGGACAAGTGTCCTTTGCATTTCTTGGCGCTCTACCATCAAAACCTTTCTTTCAAGTCTCTTTGTTTAGCAGCTGACTTAAAATATCTCTGTGGGAAGTAGTTTCCCCTCAAGCATGGCATTTGTGCTCCAAGTTAGTGTCATAGTGTTAGACTCATCTTTTGCCAACTGGTATCTTTCCTGCAGATCATGAAGTGTTTGACTATGAAGAGATGCAGTTGCCAGGTGTTCATTTTGCAGTGGCCAAAGAGATATCATAATTTTTGACCAAGAGCCAGTGCCTGTTTTGCCTCATTTCATATCAAATGCTCTTTAAAGTTGCCATCAGACCAAGGCTTTTCGAAGGCTTAAAAAAAAAAAAAAAAAGTCGTTTCCTTCCCAATTCAACATTGATTCAATCCCAAATTATGGGATGACACTTATTATACAAAAATGAATAGTTGTAAAAAAGATTTGATCAATGGTAGGAATTTAAAGTCACCAGTTTGCCCATTAATTATTTTTTAAGAAATGGGGAATAGTCCTAGCTAAGACCAATTTGAATAAGTAAATTCTGTCTAAATTTCTCCTTCTTCCATCCGAATGTACTTCTTACATTCTGGCAAGATTCTAGCAAGGCAGGTTTGTAAATCCAATAAAAACATAAATCCTTTACACTCCACAAAGAGCTAGCTGGGTGACTTGTAACAGGATTTTAATAGGCAGATGTTTGACTCTGTGTAATAGCTGAGCCCACCAAAGGAAACTCTGTCAAAAGACTTTGCTTGAAATTTGCTCTCCTGGTCTTGGGTACCTCGTTGGCCCTTTTGGGTGAAGTAGTTAGTTCTCTCTTAAAAAGAGCCCCAAGAAAATATCCAAACCACAATGCTGTTGACAAAACTGAGGCCGAACGCTCTGCAGCCCTCTTGGCGGACTCCTGTCACTGTGCAAACAGGAATGAGGCACTAAAATATTTGGAAAGAGAGTAAATGGGAAGCTCTGTGTCTGTGTTAACTCAATGAGAGCATTTCTGAGCCCTAATGCTAGCTATGGTTGTATCCAGCGCCTCTTTCATGCTAAGTCTGTATTTACCCTCTTTTGAATACACGTTCCCTTTTTTTGATGCCAAAATATTTTGGAAAATAGGTTGTTCTCAGGTTTTTTACAGTGAACAAGAATTAGGCTTGATACTGTTAACTTTTACTCAAACTTATTATTTTGCTTACATTAAAAATAGATCAAATCATACTGAATCTTGATTTTTTTACAAGATGCAGCCTGTAGTGTGCTGAAAAAGAGCTTTGGGACCTCTGTTATTTTTTTTCCTGTAAAAACAAAGATTTTCTGGCAAAAAATAAGAAAAAAAATCTAGTCCCAGCAAGCTTTTCTGATATATCCATATTTTTAATAAGCATGTATCATCACTGTTCCAAATAATTTAAAAAATTTGCTTCAATTTTACATGAGTTGAGTATTGCAAGTTTAATCTTAAAAGAAAAAGAAAATACGAGAAAGAATGGAAAACAAAACCCATGATTGTTCATTGTTCTTACGGCTGTTGGCAAATTAGTGAGTACAGCCATGTCAGCAGCGACATTTAACCTCATTTACTAATCTAGCCAACATTTCTTAAGCTAAAATAAATAAGTTCCTTTTTTAGTACCTGCCATGACTCAATTCTTATCGTTCTACAGTTGCAAGCATTCTCTACGTTCACCTTATGATCTCCAATCCATTGTCAGGTTTTTTTGTTTGGGTTTTGTTTTTTATTAAACCTCTTCCTAACTTTGTGTCTGGGTAGGTGCTTTGAAAAGAGCTCATGGCTTATATGGTGTCACATATGCATGTTTTGTAGCCTACTCTCTGTTCAGCATTCAAAAGAAGAAAATGATAATAACTCGCTATGTTACGAGTTGCTTAGTGAGTAAGAAGAGGTAATTATTAGGACTGATGTTCCTTTGTTTTAAATCGCTAATGTGTATGAAATTTTAGGAGTGATGTGTGATGTAGTTACTTTTTAGCTTTCGAACAATGCTATTTGATGTGATTTACTCCATTTTTCTCACAGCA
Source organism: Chroicocephalus ridibundus (assembly GCF_963924245.1). NCBI lineage: Eukaryota > Metazoa > Chordata > Aves > Charadriiformes > Laridae > Chroicocephalus > Chroicocephalus ridibundus. The sequence continues at coordinate 151,013,523 of NC_086284.1, forward strand.
ATTGCTGGGAGAGCTTTCAGAGGTAATAAAATTACTCTTCCGATATTGAACCTCAAAAATGACTCTTAGTGAACCTCAAAAATGACAAAAATGTCACCAAATTTCATAATGCATGCTTGTTTTTTTTGTAGCAATGCATAGAAGTGATGGAGTGAATGTGTGGATGTCCTCAAAAGATCTGGAGTTAAAAAAGGAAGCGTTAAAAAAAGAAATGTTAAATGTGATTTGAATGTATAATTGGCTTTTGGACAGTGTTCAACAAAATGTGAAGTGCATTTCAATGTGATTTCAACTGTAAATTTAGAGTTTGAGTGATGCTTCCAGTTGAATTTTTATTTTCACTCCAGCGAGTTGTTTTGATGAGGCTTGTGATTGCAGTGCAATATGTTTTTGAAACTACATCAGTGGCAACCATTGAGAGCTACGTGTGGTGTTTAACTATCACTTTTTCTAGATTATGATTGTGGTGCTGTGCAGTTGATGTCTTGGCTTGTAATGAATCCTCTCTACCATAAAAAAAACAAACCCCACTTTTTCCTTGCATGTTGTTTAAGACAGTCGGGGCACACATGAGGGTACCTTGTGGGGATAACAGTCTAGCAACTGGAATCTGTGAACAAGATTAAAAAAATATCTGAATACCATTAGAATATTTTAATATCCATGAAATTTTTAAATTCATTAACATGATTTTGGATATACCATAGTACATCTATATATTAAAAACTATGGTATATTTGCTCTACACCTAGAAGGGCGCACTCTTATCACCAAAGGACAGGTTTCTTACATATACATTTTTCTGCTTGTTCTCTTTTATACTATTCATTTCACTTTTCTTGGCATTTGACATTTTAAAAAGCATTTATTGTCTTAACATTAACATAGTAGAATACAGAAAAGTCAATCGTGATTTTTTTTTTTTTAATCTCCCCACAATGCACTGCCCAAGGTGGACACAAAATGTTTGAGATGAGTACCTCTGAGCAACTAAATGCTAAGGAAAACGAAACCGAAAAGGTTTAATGGGGAATGTATTGTAAGACCGTATGTTTGCTCCAGTAGCTGACTATTAAGATTTAAGTGAAAAATTGTCTAAGGGAAACAAAAGATTTTTTTTTTTTTATTGACCGGCCATAGAAGCTGATGGGATAAATTTTCTGCTGGTGTAACTCTGCATAGCTTAGCTGTAATGGTCCCAGTTTACATTCACTACAAAATGCCTTGTCCATCAAGTAGACTTACTGAGTTGGGGATTCCTGGATAAGGGCAGTTGCTGACATTTAATGAAAGTTTGATTGTTGTCAGGGCAGTGATCTGCTGCTCAGGTTCTAACATATGGCTCCTGCAAATGTTTCCCTACTTGATCTGCCATAAACCTTCTGCCTCCAAGGAAATAGGGAAGAGTATTTCAGGAAGGAGCAGTGAATCTGGGGAATGTACTCATCTATTTTCATACCAAAGTAAGCAGACTTCTCATAACTAAGAAATGAGGCATCCCTATTGAGCAAACAAACTTTAATATTAAACTTTCAAGCTGTGTTAGTCCAAAACTGCGGAGAGGGAGCACTGTTAAAACAGTGAGATGTGGAGTTTGAACTGTTTGAAAGCAAAGGGTAGCCTGGGTTGCTTATGAGCTTCTGGGCTTGTCTGTCACTGAGATTGCTTTGGAAAAATGCGTGTGTCTTCCTGTAACTGGTGCCATTCTAAAGGCAAAGAAGGAGAAAAGAAATTATTCCCCAAAATTATTCTTGAGAGACCTGCTTGTTAATTATTAGCAGCAAGATAATTTGCATGTTGTTAGAACACTGTGTAAAGCGGGGGAAAAGAAACAACAGCCCTATTCCAAGAATTGTGGAGTTTGAGCTTTGGGCTTTTTTAATTGGATTATTGCATTGAGGTGGCATGTAGTGACCACACAAACAGCTGAAAAGGCACAATTGTGAATGGGTAGGAGGAGCAGGAACCTCTTAAATGGTGTCTGCAGTTCAAGAAACAATGCATTATCCCAACCTCAGTGACATTTGTAAGTTAAACCATTAGTGAGGGTTAGGCGTGTCTGGCTATGTTCATTTTTCACTATTTTTTACATAACATCTCTAAAATATAGATTTTTTTTTTTTACACTGATAAAGTCCAACAATGGAACAATTTTGGAAGCTGTTAAAAAGTGCCAGGTAATAGACATTTCAATTTAAAAAAAAAATTCATTTGTAGAACTCATCTGTTTGAAAGAAAGAAAAGTGTTTCAGATGATGCTGATGCTGTGAATTCTGTGTCCGACAGAGAAGGAGACTGATGCCAAATCAAGTTTTGGTAAATTTTGGAACTATATTTGGCAAGAAAGATGCCTTTGTGTAATAAATGAAATCAGTTGGTGCGAAGCATCCCCGTGTTTTCTGAAGAAGCCTGAGTTTGTTTGATGTCTTGCCCAAGTTTTGTTGTCGAACTGAGTCTCTCTGTATCTTTTCAGAAACAAAGGACGGACTATGTTGCAAAACAACCTGATCCGGTTCCTGCTACTCCTTCGCCCCCTCCAACACCCGCTCCTGTCCCTGTGGCTGTCCCCCTCCCTCCTTGCGCACCAGCACCTATACCGGTTCCCATGCCCAAAGCACCAGCAACCATCAGCCGCCAAAGCAGCACCTCTAGCGACAGCGGTGGTAGTGTCGCACGAGACACCCAGAGGCAGAAGCAAGTTCCTGTGGATCGTAAGTTTGTCTAAGAAGTGAGAAAGAAAGTGTTTCCCCCATTCCTGTGCCTTTTGCTTAATCCTTAGATTCCTTAAAACCTCGTGTTTCTGGTAAATGTTTATGAAATATTTAGCTTTAACCCTACGTTTAAAATACATATTTCATGTGTGTTCTGACCCTCACTAATCACGATAGTAAGTAGGAACAAAACACTTCTGCACTTGTCCCAGTCCTAAATTCTCTCCTTTTATGACTGTCCGGGATCTTCAGTCAGTGGTTTTCAGCACTGTAAATGCCCATGCTGGTATTCTAGCTAATGTACGTTTTCCACCTGAACTCACTGCCGCGTTACAATCTAAATTGCTTTTAAAATCAGTTAGGCTGTTTGTACACTTCTGCCCATGGCCATCCATATTTCTAGGGCATTTGCACCATTCTGAAACACGTATCCAAGGCTTGCAAGAAGACTTACAGTTCTGGCCGATGCATAGGAGCTATAATGTAATAGTGTTGCAGGAGACTCGTCTTATAATCAGATCCCATTAGCTTGGTCAAAGCAACAGCAACTGGCAGGCCACTGGGCAAACTTTTGTGTCCTTGTCTTAGGAGGATGAGAGAACATGCTCCGTAGCCCTTTAGCTGGAAAAACATGGTAACCTGCATCCAGCAGTGTGCGGCAGTCATGAAAAGTTCTGATTAAGGGCACCTTGTAAATATAAAGCCTAGCTGATGCTCCTTCTCTGTATCAAGTTAGGTTACAAGAACTTATTTGGTCAATAATTTCTGTCCTAAATGCACTTTAAGCAATGGGATTGCTTGGCTTAAAAATAACAAAAACTTGTAGGCAAGCATTTGCTATAGCTTTTAAAGTAATAGCTGTTAAAATAATGAGCTTTTTGCAGTTTAAGAGTTGGCAGCTTTTCCTATCCTCTGCCTCCCTGCCTTATCAGAAAATCCCGCTTCCAACTGGGGTAAAAACTGGCACTGAGTGTAATTCTTTCTGCAGAAGGGCTTCTTTTTCTCCCTGTCCCCAGTGGATGGGAAGCACGCCTGCTTGGATAACCACCCTCAGTTGGTGGAGCCTGCTTTGACATTGTCTGGTGGTAGACAAGCTCTTGCCCAAGCTCTGAACTCAGGAAGGCTCCAGGACCTTTTAAATATTTTCACATAAGAGACTGGCTGGCTGGAAATTATAAATGGAGAACAGCCTGGCAGGGGGAACAGGCTTCACTGCCATTTACCAAGAAACAATAGGGCCAGCTTCTGCCTTTGTCCTGTTCTGGGCAGCTTGTTACTTAAATAAAAACGGAAACCCGATGTGGAAAGTGACGGTGAAGAATTTCACACACGCACAAAAATGATAATTTTATTTCCATGTACAAAGGACTTTGCATGCTGTAGCAGGTGTGTTTCCTTGAATCCATGATGGCCTTCACGTTTTCCATCTGTAATGGATAGAGAAGACCATCCTGGCTTCAGGTACGGGGTGTGAGGTGTGAAGGGCTGCTGTAGATTGAGTAGTTACAAGACATCTCTTGCCCTCTCAGCCTCCCCGCTGAGGCTCTGGGCCAGACACGAGGGCTCCTGTGCCCTCTTGGGAGCGGTCGCTCAGTCCCAGTTCATGGGCTTCGAGTACCTCATAGTCCTCACAGAAGAGCTGCCTCTGCAAAGGTAAGGGGCAACCCTGCCCGTACACCTGCTGCCCAAGTGCCCACCTGAACCCTGCAGAGAACACGCGATGTAGTACCTGCTTCACACCGAGGGAATCTAGTTTGTTTATGATAATGCATCTAACAACAGTAAGAATCAGTTATCTAACAGCTAAATATTTGTCCTTTGATATAGTCTTGGTCTAGATAAAACATAAGTCTTTCAAAATCAGTGTAAATAGAAGGAAGATAGCAATTTTCTCTCTGCCCTCCTCTTTGGGAAGATAACTGGTGCACGCTTCGATAACATTGCCTAAAGGCTTTACTTGTATATCCCATCTCAGACCTTCGCGTATCACTGAGCACATGTCATTTTGCCTTCTGATTCACACTCTGGGGGCAAAAAAACCCAACGAAATAGGGCCTGAATGCCTCAAATATTTTGCTAGAGATATTTTGTCCACTATCTACCTGGGGCTATTTTGTAAGAGAAAAAAGAAAATGGCTAAGCCAAGGGTTTTTCTTTTTTGTTGTTGCGGTGATTAAAAAAAATAAATCCTAAAAGCATATGTAAAGCTTGTTTTTATATGTCTAACTGTCTAGAGATGTTGACCCTTGGGAGATTTTGGAAGGATATAAAAGTAAAGGAACATTTTTGCTATCTTACAGTTTTTTCATATTGAAACTGTGTCATTTTCCTCTCTTGCTATCAGCGTAATGGGAGAAAAGCAATAGCTTTGGCCACCTGAGTGCATCAGAGAAGGTGCTGTAGTTTTTCTTTGTGTATCAAGAAGGTTGAGTAAAGATAACTAAAAATATCTTGGTACAGATTCCCTGAGAATTTCTGAGATCATTTAAAGTTGCGTGTCAAAGGATTTCTGTAGTTATTCCAGTTACTGCATGGAGAGTTTAACTATCCTAAATCAGTATCTTCTCTGTGCCCAAAAAGATGTTTACACCCTTTTGGATTCTACCTGGTTTTTGAAATTATCCATAGAACATTTTATATGCATTTTAAACAATTTTCAGTGTCATTATAATAGATTTTGTTGAAATGCGTGAAAAGCATTTCAGTTTGTTGCCTGCTAATGACCAGCAAATGGACTAAATGCTTCAGACAAGTAAGTCCTGTGGGATAGCAACTTTGTACAGTTTGGTTTAAAGAAAAAAATTACCCAATTCCTGTGTCTCTGGGGAGAGCAACTACTTTTTTTTTTTTTTTTTTTTTTTTTTTACTACTTTTTTAATGCAAAGTGTGATATTGTTTCAGCTAACCAGTCACTCCAGACTGGGAGTGAATTCAAATTTCTTAAAACCCCTTCAAAAATGTGATTACTGTAATAGCTTATTGGATCTAAGGTGATAGGCGTCAGCAGCAGTGGAATTTTTTTACCTACTTGGATTTGCACGAAGAAGTTGTTTGTGGAAAGTGCTGCCTTTCCACTGTGTAAGCAATCTTCTATTCTTCCTGATCTTCTTTGTTTTCATTTTTAAAACACCTTATTTCTACTTGAAGAAACGAGACTATGACAATGGAATAACCCTCTGTGCCCATTTTCTTCACAGCTCGGATGCTGTCAGACTGATCTGTGTCTCTGTGTGACATCAAGATCATCTCCTCTTTCTAGGGTCTCAGTTGGATTTTAGGGTGTTTTCTTTGCTTTTGTTTTGTTTTGCAAAGGGAGGAGTGGGAATATTGAAATCTTCCCTGGGGGTAAAGGGAGAATAATAATTCAGTCAGATCTAGTGAATGAATCTTTAAAGAAAATTAAAAAAAAAGAGTTTAAAGTGGAGCATAAGAAATGGCCTGGCTTTGATAAAGCAAACGTTGAGAATGACTCCTGCTCCTGTGGGGCATCTCCCTCTCTAGGCAGGAAATCGCAGATGGAGGAGGTGCAGGATGAACTTGTTCACCGGCTCACCATCGGCCGGAGCGCTGCCCAGAGGAAGTTCCACGTGCCACGACCGAACATCCCGGTAGTTAACATCACTTACGACTCTTCACCTGAGGATGTGAAAGCGTGGTTGGAGTCCAAAGGATTCAACCCTGTGTAAGTTTGAGGGCAAACGTAAGAAAACTTCTTAAAATTAGTTTCCTGTCAGTAATGAGGATGTGGTCTTCCCACTTTTTAAAATCAAGCAGCCTTCTGAACGTCAATATATGTCAGCTGCACTCTCGGAAAAAAGGATTTGTTTTTACATACATATATACATATATATTTATGTATATATGTATGTATGTGTGTATGTAATATATATCAACGTGGTTATAGAGATAAGGATATATTTAAGGCAAAAAGATTATATATATTAGCCTCCACCAAAAGGTACATGTTATAACAGATGCTTAATTGACTTCAAGAATTCTGTTGCATTAAGTTTTGTCTCGATTCGGAAGCCCTACCTGAGACAATGTGGGATGAAGCCAACCTGCTTCTCTCCTTTAGCTAGTGTGGTTTTGCTTATTTCTTCTTTGTTCTCTTGGTGTGATCTCAGGACTGTCAACAGCCTTGGCGTGCTGACGGGTGCTCAGCTTTTCTCCCTCAATAAAGAGGAACTGAGGACTGTTTGCCCAGAAGGGTCTAGGGTCTACAGCCAAATTACGGTACAGAAATCTGCCTTGGAGGTATGTATAGCCCTTCTTACTAACCCGATGCTGGGTCGCTGCTTTTGAGCCTGTAGAGGTAAATAGCTCTTTCTGCAAGGCAGCTGGCTTTTGCTCAGTTCCCATCATGTTGATAAGCATTATTTGTATCTGAGTTATTTGGTATTAATCCATTGAAACAGCATCCGCCAAAACACTAGGTGGGATCTCTTCCCACTTCTAAAAGGGGTCCACAAAGTGTTAGAAAAAATGCATGGTAGTACTCAAGTTTAAGACTGTAATCAGGCTGCAAAAGACAAAATGAACTGAGAAGGGTTTTGGGGAAAACAATAAGAGAGAGTAAAATGCCCTTTTTCTTGACTCTTGCTCTTCCTGGTGCTTGAACCAATAGATACTCCAGGCACTTTTGGTGGGGGTGAGTTAGTTTTGCTTTATCTTTGTAGAGGAGATTTGATTTGTTAGGCGTGAGACAGTGGTAGAGTGAACTCACTGTTGAATCTCAAGGCCTTTCAGGTCTTTGTTAGTTCTACTTGGGGTCTTCCACAAGTGTTTCTGGATTTATACCATTTCTGCAGGCCAGTGAAAGCCCCACATCTCAGATTTGGGGCTGCATTCTCAAGTCCGGACAACCAGATCTTCACCTTTATGCAGCTGCAGTTTCTTTTTTACTGTTGTTCCACCTCACGCAGAGGAATTCAGTAGTTTGTAGTTGGAATTCCAGTTCTGTCGTGCAGTTATTGATGTTATCAGGAAGGTAAACTGTTTCAGCCTCGACAGCTCCGTCATTTTCAGAAAAGTATTTCTACATGACCTCTGATAAAGCACGTTGTCGGATATCTGCTGATGTTTTTTCTATGCATGACTTCAGTAATGGGTGACTGCTGCACTTGCTCTTTACCTGAAACCAAGTAGGCAAGGACAAGACGAATTAAGAGCAATAAAACTGCTCTCTCACCTTCAGAGAGTCAATTATAATCACCTTGCTTTGCCCTTCCACTCTGGGAGAAGAGAGCAATGGTAATTTACCTAGGAGAAGCATCCTAGCCTTCCTCCTTGTAGACACCTAACCTGTCTGTCAGGTGATGGCATCAGCTAATGCATTGTAATGGATATAATGGGATAAATCTAAATTAATTTTTATGTAATGGGATAAATTTTCAGAGTTCAGAATCAATTGAAGGATTTTCCCCTTAACAGTCCTGAAATTTATTTTGCAAATTTCAAAAACAGTTTCTGCTTCCTTATTCAGCGGTTGTTTTGGAAGATGGTTTTGAAGCTGGGAAGGTCGTGTCATAGCCAAATAACACAATAGCGGATAAGGCTCTTGCTTTATAATTCTCTAGTTTTATTCAAAGTCATGCACACTTTGGAAAGTTCTGCTCTGGTGGATATATGTCCTGCCCTTGCTCATAACTTCATTTAGGTTGTTGAAGCAATCTGTTTGCAGCTGGCTCAGCAGACCTGTTTTTCACCCTGAAAGGGGACATAAGACCTTGTCCTCGCAATACTACATCGTTGCTAATATAGTAATATGATTCAATTCTTACTACTGTGTTCTAAGTTTGAAGCCTGTGTCTCTGAACAGCAGATGCGTGATGGTGTGTTGTGTGACGTGGGATACTAAGGTTAGGTATCTCAATCCTTATTTAGGCCTTGGCTGTGCAAACCCATGTACATGCATGAATTTTTTGGTTACATAAATCTAAACTCACCAAGGGTTTATGTGCTTTAATTTCTAAATATGATTGCCATGATATTTAAATCCTCAAGGGTGGAATCCTCACAAACTTGCTGGGCTTTAACCCTGCTTTTACTGAGGCCGTATTTCACCCCATAAATATCCAACACTTCGAGGGGCTTGCGTGAGAATAAAAGATGCTCAGCAGTGCTAACAGTCAAGCTGACGCTTTTAATAGTCTGCAGGTTCTTTTCTGGTCTGCGTTTAAGGATAGTGTAAATCCTTTCCTATTCCAAAGGTTATTTAATCAGATTCTTAGTGCATGGTGAATTTAAGTTGTTCAGACATTTATCTTAATAAAATGCTGGCAGAGGATCTTCATCATGTGTCAAAACCACAAGTAAACTTGCTTTTTTTTAATTTGTTTATAGGCTAACAGTGGTAGTTCAGAACTGCAAGAAATTATGAGAAGACGACAAGAAAAAATCAGTGCAGCTGCCACAGATTCAGGTGTGGAGTCCTTTGATGAAGGAAGCAGCCACTAAAATGTCTTTCCTCTTTTCTTTAATTCCATTGTCCGTAGCATTATACCATCCAGCTTTGCTTTAGGAAGCAGTGCAGGGGAATGTCTTATAATATTGTAAACGTAACTAGCCACCATAAAGAAAATTTACAGTAGTCTCCACAGAAGTACCTGCTGCTAGCTTCTCATCATTAAAAATGAACAGATGAGAAATTCAATGGAGGTTCCTGACAGGTGAAAATATTGGCACGTCGTTCATTTACACCCAAAGATGAGTCTTGGCTTTATGGAATTACCCATTCCATGACAGAGAAACTGGACCACGTCTTTGTTTGTGATTCATCTGAGGGAAGCTGAGCCAGCAATAACAAAGCATTTGAACCCTTCAGTAATAACAAGATTCTGAATCCCATCTCTTGCTGTAGTTTGCAATTATGTCTTTTTGGCTCAGTCTTTCTTGTCGTGCATTCGGCTGCAGGATGTTTAGTTAAGTCGTTGATGCCAGCAGTCAGAGGGGAAACGTTTAGAGAACGAACAGCAGCCTGACATAGACTGAATCTTTCTTGCATCACTCCCAGGATGTTTTATTGCTAATGATGCTGTTCATAGCGAAATAATACGCTGTACATTGATTTTATCAATACTTCACTTGTGATGAACTATAATATTGCACAAGAAGGAACAACTAGAAAATAGTAACGCAGCTCAGAGAGGTGACCAGATCTCCTGTAGGTAGCCATGAAACAATTTGCAGTACTTTTTTTTTTTTTTTTTTTTTTTAATATACTTGCATTTTTTTGTTTATAACTTAACCCTTCAAAAGAACAGTGTATAATCTAGACTTCTTTGCGTGTTGACACCAGATGTCAGTTTCTCCTTATGTAAAAAGCTATTGTTCCTTTATAAATGTAATCTTTCAGAAAAGTGGATTCCTGGAGGCAAAAGGGGGAGAAAAGAAAACATCCCTTCCAGCAAATATTATTTTTGAAGATGCAATGATTTTTGTCACAAAAATGTTCTCTTACTTCACATGGTCGTGTGATTTTATATATAATATATGTATTATATATAATATATAATATCACTTAATTTAGACAAATTTAATCATCTAGTTTGATTAAGTTTCATAGTGCCTTTTTCACATGAATCAGCTTAAAGTCTGCAATAAACAGTATTCCTTGTCTGTTAAATAGTTGTATCTTTGTGGCTGCAAAGATGGTATTGAAATAAGAAAGCGGTCTCAAGTTTTGCCATTAGCTTGCTCTTCCTCTGCATACAAGGGAAAAAAGAATCCTATTCATTTTCATAAAAGAAAAATTAAAAATCTTAATAAAGGTGTTTAGTGCCATTTATTGTAAATGTCCTTACGAATGCTTCTTCTGTGTGTTCGTTATGTGTCTACGTGTATTTTTACATTTAATATATATTCTTTATACCTGTAAAAAGTACATAGGTTCTACACCTGTCCTTTAAATGCAGTCTTATCCAGAAATGGGTCAAGAAATGACGAATCCTAAACTGAGGACTCCAACTGACATAACAATGACTAAGAAATGGATTCTTGTCTTACCCAGTGAAAGAAACGATGATTCTCGATTGCTTTGTCCTCGTAGGAACCATTTGAACCAGCACACCTGCGTCATAACTGCATCCATTCAGTCCATATACGTAGCTTTGTGGGGGAAAATTGTCCGTCTCTCTGCTCCTACCATCAAAGGTCAAGCCCAGTCCTCTGAAGGCTTGATGTATTCTCTGATTCACATTTAAAATGTCCTTCTCCCCGCTCTCTCTAATAAGCATCCATACCTAGCCTGAAGAGTGTTCGCTGTACAGCAAAGTCCCCTACAGTGGGTGGTGAATGACGAAGAAAATAAAGGAAGATCTGAAGCTGCTCTTACATAGGTTCTTCATTACTTGTAAGTACAGGAGCAGGAAACTTTTAAAAAGGACTTTGAAACCCATATTTAAAAATTAGAGTCACTGTATTTTCTCATGGAAGGTATCTGATTCCATAAAAGGCACTGTGGTGGTTACCCGCACCTTTTTTTTCCCATCAATTACCAAAACATGAAGCCAATATTTGTATTCTCTGCAAGTTTATTCTGGCATTCAGCAGATGATTTGCTTTTGCCCAAATGGAGGCATCAGCTCCGAGCCCCTTCAGACTTTGTGGAGTTCGGCATGCGGATGTCTTGGAGGAAGCACCCGTGTTTCATCTCTAAGAGAAAAGAGGTGGCTTCACAGATGTTTTTTCGAAGCTGGCTTTCTGTGTCGCTGTTAAGTCATATAGAAAGAGCCAGCCAAGTTTGAATGCGGTCAGTGAGCTCAGGGACATCTTTGGAGATGCTTGGGTGGAAAAGAGGAAACTCCTTCCATAGACTTAAGGGATAAGCAGAATAATCTGGGGATTTGGGTGTTGGTTGCTTTCTTTGTTTCAGTGGTTTTCCATAGTTTTTAAATTAACTATTAATGACTTAACAACCCAGTACAAGACGAGTTGTATTTTACCCTTTAACTTTGCTGAACTAGACTCTATGATTTCTGAGGTACAGCCTGTGAAATCTCAGTGGCATTAAGGCAGATAGTTCCCTTTTTGCTGGAATTTCCTTGATGGTTTAAGGCACTGGAGGGAGCCTCACCCCTCTGCTGCGCAGTTTTGGAATTTTCAGCTCGCAGACAGTTACGAGAAATCAAAAGATCTCATTTGGGGTTCACTAAATGAAAATAAAAAGTTTTATTGAAAATTTTCAGTGTCTTAAATGAAAACAGTCGTAAAATGCAGTGTTATGTTAAAAATGTTTTCTTTAGGATTTGAGCAGTGAGAATTTTGGGTTTTACACTAAAATTTTAGAACGATGCGATACATGAAAAGTGTCTTTGAAAAGGAAATGAAGCAGTTTTTTAAATGTCAAAAAGTGCCTTATTAATGTGGAAAAAAGGAGCCGTGTTTGATAACACAGGAACTACTTTACTATTTTTTCTGCCATCAAGTCTGCCTTTTTAACTGGGCGGAGGGAGAGAGTTTTAGCAGCCTGTGTTCACTCGGCAGTTTTATGCTTTCTAAGCACATCCCGTTTAACATCAGCAAGGCACTTCTTCCCGCTCCTTTAGTCTCCCCTTGGGACATCATGGGGAGAGAAAACCACTGTGAAACCTCACATTAAATTCGTAGAGAACCAATATCGAAGCATGGAACGGTTTCCTTACCATCTAGCAATTCAAATGTTACGCAGCGCTTTGCTCAGACAAATTGTGATCTATAAATGAGATGTTTATACATACTTTTATTGCTCCAAAGCATTTGGCTATATAAAAGCACAATGGTGGGTTTGGGGGCGGTCTGGGAAATAAGTGCAGACTTCCCATTATTGATGTGTATGGAAATCAGTGTTTATCAATGGAAGCAGTTATCCAAAATGATATGATATTCTGAAATGCGCAGAGCTCCCAGTGACTCCGAGTGTATTCATCAGTGTTTGTGAAACTCCGAAAATGTCCCTGGAAGTGCTTTGCTGGAGAGTGACATCAATACTTTGCTAATTTAACCAAGGAAACAATTGGAAACTCATGAATAACTAGTACGATGTGGATTAAGTCTTTCTAATTAAGAAACCTATAACTAGCAGATTTTTTTTTTAATTGTGAGAATTGAAGGCATTTTAAGTTTTCAGGTTTTTAAGACGGATACAGCAGCAAGATATAGCTTGAATACCAGACCCTTGTTCAAGCAGGTATCTCCACTGGTTTTCCTGGGCTGCATCTCATGAATACAAGAAAGATCATTCTGAATGGTAATGTTTCTGGCCAAGCCACCATTTTATATGAGCCCCGTTTTTTCTATGATGTTTTTCCTCAACTGTGAAGTCTGTGTAGTGTTTAAAATGTAAAACAAGCATCCCTGTCTAAGGATCAAGTCATAATGGGAGTATTTGATAGACTATTTCTGTGCTCGGCCTCCCACCTTCGCATACAAGCAACAGCGTCATGTATGTGGAGTGCAAACATAGGCAATTTGTAAGCGTGCTCTGGGTTTAAATATTGCACAAACATCTTGAATTTTTACTGCTGCTGTGTTAAGTTTGAGCTAGTAAGTGCCTATTTAGCTGCCTTTGGCTCTTCAGTACCTTTCTTCGGTTTCTCTGAAGTTACGTGCTTAGGTTGCAACTTTGGCCCTTTGCAACTTCCTCAGCATCCAGACCTAAACCAATATTAAGATACGAGTCTGTGCTTCTACTTCTCGACAATAATTGTAGATTAGAGGAGATAAAAGGGGGAAAACTTCCTAGATGCTTCCTAGCCACCACTGCTGCCTGTGACAGCAGCAGCAAAGCTCAAAGCTCCCTGCTCCCAGCCATTCCGACAGCACTATCGATGGTCCCCTCTCACAAGAAATGGCTGAAAGCAACAGCTTTCCCTGCCTGCGTGAAACTACTGTTTTCATACAAGCCCTTTAAGGAGTTAGGAGTGGGAGGAAGGTGGTGTGACTCTGGGGTTAATGACCTGAACAAGGAGGGAGGGAAGGGCCATTTTTGGTGCATAAGATGATGCTACTGAATATTTGACAAGGAGGGGCAACTTTGTCTTCTTTAGGTACAGGAAAAAACCCTGTAAAACGAAGTAAAGCCCAAGTAAGGCCTCCCAACCTGTTCTTAATCCTTGTGTGAGGATGGAAGGAAACAGTTCTGAAGACCCAAGTTATGTCAGGGCTCACTGCACGGGCCGTGCTAGGACAGACAGCACTTTTACGCATGGCTCTAACAATGTCCTAGCTCTTCTAAGACGTGTGCTTAGGTTTATGTGACTGTTCCTGCCATGGCAGCATGCACAGCAGGAGGCAACAAGAAGGAAACCTGCCCTAGTTTTGATTAATGGTCACTCACTGCGCAGAGCTACTTTTACATGCATCTGGGTCAGTAGATGCTGTAAGAGCAGCAGCTCAATAGAGAGCATCTGTGGTGTCGGCAGAGCTATAGGCATGAAACCCATAATTCAGAAAAACTATTACAAAACCTGAATCTTCAGACAGCTTTACAGCTGCAATGGCTTGAGGGTTTTATTTTGACAGCTGCTGGAAACCGTATCAGCATTGCGGGGTTTTTTTGGACTTGCTTTAAGGAGCGTGACAAGGTAAAACCAAAAGTATGACATGTTGCATCAGGCTAAAAGGCTCTGCATGAGTCTTCTGAATCACAATGTCTTCCAGACTCTTTCATTGCGTTACTCATGTCTTGAACGCTGTGAGAGGTGGTTTCCACTGCCATCCCAAGACACGCAGTTTTGTGTACCAGATGGGGTAAGAAAAGGTATTTTTTTTCTGAAGGAGTTTTCATTGTAATTGATTCTGTGATTAAGTAGCTATTAAAGGAAAAATACACACCTGTTGCTGTGCAAATGGAATCATTTTTGACATGCATTCAAAAACTGCCTGGTAAATTCAGGCTATTCAGGCAGTATCATTTGCAACAATGCGATTTTGGCATCTTTGCAGCAATCTTGTACCCTGTCATGTTCAGCCAAGCTTCTGGTACAGCCAGCTCACACGGTGATAGTTTGTGTGCACATGAATGGTTTAAAAGTAACCTGCTTACTCTGGCCTATGATACAGAATAAACGTAGACTCAACGGGCAATGGCCAGCAGGAGGGGGGAGGCAGTAGATGAGAAAGCAAGACCATTTGTGTGTTGGTTTTTTTGTTGTGGTTTTTTTTTTTTTTTCCTTCCCTGTTAGCGGGATGTGAACATATTTTCTGAGTAAACTTATAACGAAACTCTGAAATATATTTTTTTTTAAAAAAAAAAAAAAGCATGAAGGCAAGGTCTGAAATGGTCAAGTGCTCATTTATAATTCTGTCTTCTGTTCGAATTAGGCCAGACAAATCTTTGCTGCTGTTACTGAAACAGCAAGCCCTCCAGCTGAGGTGCGCTAGTGAAATAAGAGAGAAACATGTACCATGGAAGCCTTTCTTGTTAGCAATCCGCTCCCTGAAGACAGGGCTCCCTGCCCTTTTGCATCCATCGCTATGCATCTTATTTAGAGAAATAGCGCCTCTGCTTTAGGACTGAGCTTAGTGGAAACTGTGGAAATAGTAGTAGATGCATGAAGAGAGAAGGAAGGGGCAATTCATATCATACCCATTTAATTATCAGAGGTAAAGTCCTATTTCTTCAGTGCCCTTCACAAGGACCTGTTTTATTTGGGGAATTATGTTAAGGCTATGCAGTTCTGCATAATACGTATGGTTTAGTTTGAAGGAAGTTTTCCATTGTAACCAATACGATGATGAAGTAGATATTAAAGGAATACACGCCTATTTACCTGCTAGTGGAATAACTCTTTAGAAGAAAAAAAAAAAAAAAAAAATCAAATATCAATCTGAAGGAGGTTATCAGGCTCCTGGAAGTAGCTGAGCTACCGAATTACGCCCTGGTACCCTGACAGGCGATAGCAGGCCCTGGGGTGAATGAATAAAACGCGTGCGCGTTTGCCGATAGTGACTTCTTCACGGGTAAGCAATCCAGTGTGTTTACTTTCAGTTCGAGTTTGCTTTGTTTACATTGAGTACCATTGCTGCTAACTCCCAAGGAGGTGACACAAAGCAACAGGTTACAAAAATGCCATCAACATCCATTCTGACAGCATCCATGTCACAATACACAATGATGTACCGGAATTATACAAAGACAAAAAAAATATATATATAGCTAATTATTCTGACTAGAACTGAAACTGACAGCGAAAAAGAAAAGAGCGCCCCCCCCACCCTGACCCCGAAGCCCCTGCAGGAATCCGTACCGACACTTTGGCAGCCTCGTAGCAATAAAGCGATAACCAGCCCTTTACATGCCAAAACCTTGTTTTTTGGAACATCATGAATTCCTGGCTCAGAGAAATAGTTACATCAGTTAAAGCACTTTTTTTTTTTTTTTTTTTTCCTTTCCACCTACCCCCCCCTCCCCCCCAACCTGAATCAGCTTCCATGTTTTTACACAGGGCTAATACTTATTAAAAATAATAAACAAATGAGGGGTATAGGCACCATAGACTGCTCGGACAGTTAAATGCTATAGTAATGGAGTCTAAGATATCCCAGCTTGAAACTCAGCTGCCCTTCGATTAGATTCATCTAAAACAAGAGCCTGCTCGGTGGCATTACTGAAAAGGTTGGCGAAAAGAGCAATCAATCTCTCTGCTTAATTAGTAGTAGCACAGTCAAGAACCGAAACCACCCCATCTCTCGGTGTCGGCTGCCTGCTTCAGCTTCAGGCTTCATGGTTTGGATTTCTGCTCGTCAGTCCGTTCCTCGGGTCTTGTGCTCCCCCTAGACCCCACGTACATCAGTGCTGTAGGAAACAGTCAAATCCATGTACCCAGCAACACCACCCCCCACCCCGGTCCCGGCCCGCCCACCCCCTTTTCTCTTCACAATCTCCAGATTTCTTCATGTATATTCATGCCTCGCTATTCACTAATGAGGTATTATTAGATACTAACAATGCCTGTTCTTCTATGGACGTTAGCACAGACCAGTGACACATGAAGAAAACTCTTCAGTCAACCATTACAAAAATATTGCACTTACTTTAACCTTAAGCCCAACCTGCACAGAAGGAAAAAAAAAAAAAAAAAAAAATTAACCAAAAGTACCAAACAAAAACCCAACACTCTGGAGCAATCTATTTTATGCACATATAGTGTCCTTTCCTTCACGTTGTTTAGTTGAATTTGGTCCAGTGTTTTAAAAAAATGTCCAGAAATGAAACAGTTCAAAAGACACCGCAGGCTCGTTAAGGCTTTGTCTCCCCAGTGCTTCGGAAAGGTAGAAGTTTCTTTCTTTCATTGTCCGCGTACTGCAAAGCAGCGGTCTCTCCTGGCAGAACAACTCGCCGTTCAAACCATCAAAAAGAAAAAAATCAGAAGCAAGGGAAGATGGGTGTGCTTCATGGTCTCACCTGGAACCAACCAAACAGAATGCTTTAGAAATAAAAAAGGAAGTAAATACAATCCTTAGCATTTATTTTTACCAGCCCTCCATACAGGCTGGGGCTGCAGCCCACCAGTACAAGCAGATGGGCTCTGGGACTCCGACTAGGTGGTAAACTACCTGAACATCAGGGAAATTAAGGCAAATTGGGGTTCATTTTACGGGCAGGGGAATGATGTACGCAGAGGCTAATAAAAGCGCGTGAGCAACACCGCAGACACACAGCAGAGGTGGCTGGTGTTGGTGTCCGCAGCCCAGCTCTCCACCAGCTAGTCGTGTCAAAAGTCTGTAGCTTCCTGCTTCACCCAAAATTAAATATTAAGGTTACGGCTGGGTTTTTACTGCCACCTAATGAACTAAAGCTCATCAGCTTAAAAAAGCAGTGACGTGCAGCCTCACAGCTTGTCCCCACCAGCACGCCACTTGGTAGGTCAGAGCCATGAGTTTTACTCTGAAGCTGCGTTGCACCGGGGCTCAGTGGAAAGGCAAGATGGTCACTTCGCCTATGCTAATGGTCGTACCAGTTTGACACCCCCCCCTCCTGTTCCCTGGTTCTAGATTAATGAAAAGAATTCCCTTGTGTTTCACATCACAGCTTTTTGGTTACCATCTCACCCTCCAGCAGGCTCTCTTGCCATACAACAGCAGTGCCGGCAGAGCACCCCCAAACCTCTGCTGGCCTTGGTAACCTGGCAGTTGGTAAGTGACTTTGGAAGGACTGAAGATATTAAAAGAAGTCCTCTCCTTTAAGCTTTGTAAGGAGTGGTAGGACAAGTGGCAGGAAATGGTTAGATGGCTCGGTCAGGATTGCTGGGTTGTCTTTTTCTTTGAATGATGAGTGAGACAATATACTCCTACAGTGATGTGGAAAGTATAGCAGACTGCTTACTGAGAGAGGCTAAAAGGATTTCCCTCGCACGCCCCTCTCATCCAGAGGGGGATGAGGCCTGGAAAACTCCAAACCCCCCAGAAAAGCTCCTGGAGCAACCTCCCATGATGTTGGTTGCCACAGGAGGCTGGGGACATGGCACGCATGCCTGACTTACCACCTGTGACTCTGAACTAGGACTTGCTGACGTTCTCATATATGACATCGCTGATGCAGAACTGCTGCTTCTTCTTCTGCCACATCAGTTGCACACACTGGTGAATAAAAATGTATTGTTCCTGGAAGAAAAGATCAAGTGAGCGGGCATTTTTGCACCTCAGAAAGCATGGCAAAAACCCAACCAGTGAAACAGTTTGCTAGTTCGCAGTAACAGCCCGCACAGCTTCTCCGGCTCTCCCTCCTCAACCCCCTCGCAAGGTACAGTCAGTTGTCATCTCCCAAAATAATAGCCCAAAATTGTTACAGAGAGCAGCTGGGGAAGTACGAAATCCACCTGGGTTGCCCTGGCATCGTAATCACTTATTAATAACCTGAATGATGATGGGGGAATAGAACAGAATAGAATAAGGATAGGGTAAGGTAGGGTAGGGTAGGGTAGAATAAGAATAGAATAGAATAGAATAGAATAGAATAGAATAGAATAGAATAGAATAGAATAGAATAGAACAGAACAGAACAGAACAGAACAGAACAGTTCAGTAGGATCTGAGCTAAAGTGGATCTACTTCATATTGCCTGAAAATTAATTAATTCCCAGAGAGGTACCCGAATGCTTTATGTGCAACGAATTGCATCCATACTATATACACATCTGAAATCTTTTAATGAACTTCATGTTCCTTAGTGCCTGACTTCTTTACCAATATAAAGCTGAAACCTGATTGTGTTCATAGAGCAGTTAACTATTTGGGGAGTTATGAACCTCTCTGCAAATGACACCATAAGTCAGGCCAATCACATGCACCGTTATATTTGTGGGCAGGTTTTTGTGCTACAAGACTGTGGTTATCTTTTGTTTCGGTTATGGACTGGCTTTTCTAATCATTATTGTAGAGATTAAACACCGCAATTCACTTTGGAATAACCTTAATTGATGACTTGTAGATTTCAAAGGGACAGAAGGCAGACCCTGATGAATTCTTACACTAAGTTTTATGTGCACAAGGCACAGGGAGCAAGTGGATTTCAAGCAAAAACAACTGTCCCAAAACCTGAGTCTGTATTTCAGCCCCTGTCCCCAGTGGTCTGCTGATGCCAGGAGATATCGATATGAGTTTGAAGCACGTTTCAGACCACAGAAATGCCCAGATTTCCTCACACCTGCTAATTTGGAGTGACTGGCATCACTTCAGGGCATACAGCAATATAACCCCCTTTTGGGGCCTGTGCCATATTTTTTTTTTAAACTGCTCAGTGAGGCACTGCCAAGTTTCCAGTGTAGGAGGCAAGGTGAAGCAGGTGAGCTGTGTGTGTAGTTTCAGGTTTTGTAAGGAAAGCCTTTTCGGTGGCCTCTGCGCCTGAGTGCCAGTGCCACCTAGTGACCCCTGCGCCCAGGCTGGGCCACTGCCTGGAGCACCAGGAGCCCAGCGACCACCAAAGCCGAGCCCTTGACACCAGCCCCAGCCAGGCTAAGAGTTTGTACATGAAAAAAAAATTAAAAAAAAAAAAATAAATAAAAAAAAATCGCATCACCTCTGGAGAGGTAACACAGTTGCATCTGAAATCAACGATCTGGATTTGTTTTTCTGTTTTTTACATAAGGATCTACCTCTGGATTAATATAGTGAATTGCTATGAAAAGTGGTAGTTTGATAGGAATGACCCAGGTCCTGTCCTCCTCTCCTCTCCTCTCCTCTCCTCTCCTCTCCTCTCCTCTCCTCTCCTCTCCTCTCCTCTCCTCTCCTCTCCCTCTCCTCTCCTCTCCTCTCCTCTCCTCTCCTCTCCTCTCCTCTCCTCTCCTCTCCTCTCCTCTCCTCTCCTCTCCTCTCCTCTCCTCTCCTCTCCTCTCCCCTCCTCTCCCCTCCTCTCCTCTCCTCTCCTATCCTCTCTCTTTGCTTTTCTCTGGATTCAACAATCTTTGCCAACAAATTATCTGCCTCCCCTAGCCCGCAAACAGCGATGGTGGCACTTCTGACCACAGGGAGGTTGCCAGTTTATACTGTGGCTAACCAGTGAAAAGTACAACAGGCATGAAATTTTCCCCTCATTAGTAGAGGAACTGGGGAGGTCTCAGATCAACAAAAGCTTCTGCTTTGGAAAAAGTGATTTTTTTTCCATTATATCTTCTGAAAATATGACTATTCTCCTGACATTTGCCTTAAAAACAGAAAAAGAACTACCCAGTAGATATTTGAGCAGGGAAAGGGACAAAGAGGGTCTCTGGCAGAGTCACAATCCTTTTGCCTGTTTTGCTTGTTATTTGTATTACCATTGTGTAAGCGAGTTCCTCTGCTTGGCTAGATGATATCCTCTTGAACAAGCGTGAACGGCTGTCCGATACCGATATCATTTCATGAGCCATTAATCCCCTCAGCAAGCCCAATTCTTTTCAAAATGGTTTGAAAATTTCACATGGTAATCTCTTCTAATGCATTTTTTGCATATTAATTTCACAGAAGGTGAGAATAACTCATCCCCCCTGGAAGATGTCAGTGAGATCGTAGATAGATTATCAGACCCGCCTATGCAGCAGATCAATATCATGACAATATTACAATGAAAACTTAATTGTATCTATTCATAGCTATTTCATCAAGTATTCAGGGGGAACAGCAGACATTGGACATAAACACGCTACAGAGAGATATGAAATAGATCCAATGATACATTCACAACATTGAAATGAACGGATCTTACCTCTGTCTGCACCATGGACATTCTGTAGGACCGCATGTCAGACACCAGGCCCAATATATCTACGAACTCATGATCACGGATGTGCTGTAAGAGCCGATCCAGGGCTATGAACGTTCCCGTTCGTCCCACTCCAGCACTGCAACACAGACAGACATGCACCTTTTTTCAGGCTTATCTGATGGAGACACAGAGAAAAATCAGTGGTACTGCAAAAAGCAAGTGTCCTGCAGCTGCGATAAGCAGATGTACCTAACCTGAGGTCAGAGAGGCTGGTTAATCTGTAGCATTTAATGCCATGTGACTCGTCATCCATTGTTTAGGCAGAACGTATGGAGTGGATGGCTCTGCAATTACTTCACCTTCCTATCCATGCTCCTCTTCCTGTACTCACATGCAGAATGTGTGTGCACACCCTCATCCACCCTCAGCTGTCTGCTCTTCCTACGTTCACTGCTCCCCTCAAAGACTTCATGGGACATCTCTAACTCCGGGGGCTGCAGCCATAACTGCAGAGATTCGCTCAGCAGCGCTTGCCGCACAGAGGCAGCTGGGGTCGAACCTTCAGTTCCACAGCTCCCCGCACTGCAAAGCTCTCGGCTTCGCAAAGGCACTGCGCTACTGCAGCTCCTCCTCAAAGGACGAACCGCCCAGAAGAGTCTACACTCCAGGACTTCTGCCTTGGGAGCATGAGACAGAAATGGTCGGCAACCACTCGGCTGACAAATCTTCATCCCCCCCAAAGGGAAGCTTAGTGACTAGAAAAAAGACAAGCTGTTTTGATTTAAAGGTTCGTATGTGCATATGATTCTTTGCATTGTGATTTCACAGGTAACTTTTAAGTCTGATTTCATTATGAGTGTGGCTTTAGAGGTTTTATAGAGTTTCATACAGTGTCCTGACACCATACCTACTAATAAGGATAGAAGCGTGTGTCTTAGCCAAAGTTCTCACTGCTGTCCTGTCATATTTTTCAGGAATGCCTTGAAAGCATTTGCAATAAAGTTTAACATTTCATCTCAAGACCATTCATCATAACTGTTGTGAAACAGATTTGGGGTTTTTTTGCTTGTGTTTAACAATAATGTCAATATCTCAAACGAGATGAAGACAATGGAACTTCCGACCTATTTATTTGACAGATTCATTAGTTAATACATTCACTCTGTGCCTTCTTTAACGTTTGAGAACAATTGCTGTAGGAGTTGATCAATACATTCTTTCTTCCCCCTTCCATTAATTACGTAGCTTTGCTACTTCTAATCTATGTGGTCTAAGATGTACAGTATATTCTAAAAATACCATCTGAAAATATCTCTCTCTGCTGCTCGAAGCATCCTAATTAAAAACACAATACTACAGTTGTTACCCAGCTCTCTGATACTTGCTTCTATTGCTTCCCAGAACAATTAAGTGGTATATAAGGGGTCTGATTTTGCAATGCTACATATAAATCTCTTCCCTGGCGTACTAGGACCTTTCTTGATATTAGGACTCTCAGAACAATATCCCCTATGAATTGCGCCATTAGGTTACAGGGGAGGGCTGCACAATCTGCTGCTTTTACAAATGCTGTTGTTGTTTTGCATTCCAGTAGAACACTAAGTGCCTTACCTGGAAACTAGCAATGCTCTTACTATAAAAGACTGTTTTCTGGAAAGGAGCTCTAGAAAGTGTGCAAAGTGGTGGCAAGAGAGGATCAGTGCTGACTATCACATCACCACCAGGAAAGACAGCGCTGGAGCAGCAAAGTAATGGCTGCCTCTGGGGTGGGTGATGTAGGGTTGGCTGAGATTAATCTCACCAAGCCTTGACTTCTATTAGGAGTGTGTCACCATAATGCGCACATATTCATCTACTGCAACCCATCTATTTACATATTTCGGAGAAATCTGTTGTGAGTAGCTTCTGTGCTAGGAGCCACAAAGAGGTTTGAAATCAGTTGGGAGATTTGCGTCAGGAACCAATCAGGAACCAACTAAGATGATAACTAACTTCTACCGTGTTAGATATCATCACTAACATGGTAGCTGCCCCCAGAGAGGCCAAGTAAGTGTGCATCTTAACAAAAGGGCAGATGATGCACAAGAGATAAATCTGGTAGTATATAAAACAACGTTCCTCCCCAAAACCGAAAAAAATATAACCGTTATCATGGGATACTGGGATTACTGCTAGCACAGGATAGCGCTCTTCATGTCACCTCCTGAATGTGCCAAAAACCAAGTGACCAGAGGAGGAGGATCTGCACAGAGACGCTCTTCTGCAGGGGAGCAGGACACTGTGGCAGGCACTGGCTGGATCACACCATCCGTATCGTGAAGGGGTGGAAATGAGAGAGCAGGGACATGCTCTGAGCTGGTGTAAATCAGGGTCTCCCGCTGCCCCTCCTGAAGCCATGTGTTTATATCATCCAAAGACCTGACTCTGCTCCAGAAAGCAGTACCTTCATGTCTATAGCTGCAGGCTGAAATCGCAGCCCCCCTGTAGTCACAGAGGGGGACTAATCCTTTGCCCTTAACACCAAAGAGAACAATCTCCAGCTAACAAGCGAGCAGAACCCCAAAATCTTTCCTTCCAATCGTTTCCCAAACTATTTAACAATTACACCCTTTAGTTGGTTTCCTCAAAGCATCTACCTGCAGTGTATGATCACAGGGCCTTTACTCTTTGCTGATTTCTGCCTGACCATCTGTACAAACTGGAGAATGCTTTCGGCAGCGTTGGTCGTGGGGACACCATGATCTGGCCAGGCAGTGTAGTTAAAATGCATCACGTCTTGCACCTCATCAGCCTAATGGGAAAAGCAGAACAGCAGCATTTTTTTAGAACACAGGAGTTTTATCAGTGCAGTAACGCTCAGTCAGACTAAGGGCTTTTTTGTCATTTTGGGGTTGGTTATTTTTTCACCCCAGGTACAGCCTAAGAAAGTCAGACAAAAAACAGGCAAAGACTTTACATGTTATTTGATTAAAAAGGGGAGGGGGGTACCAGCCCATCATTATGAAAAAGGCATGAACTCTTGTTTCTCGGTTTGGGATTTTTTTTTTTTTTTTTGCTTTTTTTCCTTGTGGTAGTTTGGTTTGATTTTGCTTTTAAAACAAGAATTGTTGCATTTTTCAGGTTTATGCTTTCTTCCTCTTTCTATTTCATTCCCTCTCCTTTTGTCGTTTGCCACAGATAAAGAACAATGCTGTTGCCCAACAATCAAGACTGGACTCGTGGGAATTTTCTTTTCAAGTTTCAGAGAAAATAAAATACCAAAAGGGAAGAAAAAGTCATTACAGGGGCAAAGGGAATATTTAGAAAAATACCCATTATTATAAAAAAAGGTTTATAATGCCAAAAACTCTAGTGTCTTTAGGTGAAATAAGATCCTCGACACAATTCATTTTGTCTCTGAGACTTAAAGGAACTCAAAACATGGGGAGGGGTGGGCGGGTGTCATCACCAAAACCCATGGCAAGCAATGCTTTTAGTTTTGCCATTCAGGCTAAATAATCCTGCTGTAGTAACCTCTCTCCAGTCACAGGCAACAGCAGATTAGGCAAAGGCTATTAAAAAAAGAGATCTGTACAACAGACCCTGAATTAGCTGCCCTGGGTTTGGTAAAGGACTGTTTACCTGAACTGCAAACTGCAGTCTCGTTAACGGTGGACAACAAGTTGACCACGAGCCAGCAATGTGCCCATGTGGCCAAGGCAGCCAATGGTCTCCTGGGGTTCATTAAAAAGCGTGTGGCCAGCAGGTCAAGGGAGGTCATCCTCCCCCTCTACTCTGCCCTGGTGAGGCCACATCTGGAGTACTGTGGCCAGTTCTGGGCTCCCCAGTTCAAGAAAGACAGGGAAACACTGGAAAGAGTCCAGCAGAGGGCTACAAAGATGATCAAAGGAATGGAACACCTCGCTTACAAGGAAAGGCTGAGACACCTGGGTCTGTTTAGCCTGGAGAAGAGAAGACTGAGAGGGGATCTCATCAATGTTATAAATATCTAAAGGGTGGGTGTCAGGAGGATGGGGCCAGACTCTTTTCGGTGGTGCTCGGTGACAGGACAAGGGGCAATGGGCACAAACTGGAACACAGGAAATTCCATCTTAACATGAGGAAAAACCCCTTTAACTTTGAGGGTGGCAGAGCACTGGAACAGGCTGCCCAGAGAGTCTGTGGAGTCTGCTTCTCTGAAGATATTCAAAACCTGCCTGCATGTGTTCCTGTGCAACCTGCTCTAGGAGAACCTGCTTTGGCAGAGGGATGGGACTAGATGATCTCCAGAAGTCCCTTCCAACCCCTAGTATTCTGTGATAATTTTCCATGGATGCCAACAGCCCAACACATTGCATTTTATGTGTTTTAACTCCTAGCCTGCACCCCATGCACACTTTGTAATGCAGTGAGGCATGGCTGGGTAGGACTAAGGTCCTGGGCCAATGCTGAGGTGCCAGTGCCCAGCTTTTTTCATGTCCCCTCCATATCTCTAACTTTTGCGTCATGAGCCGGTGCCTGCAACGCGCTGGTGCAGAAAACAAAGCCGGAAAAAAATGCTTGAAAATCTGAATAGCTTTAATTTGGAAATCGCATGCTTTCACGTGTGTTTCAGTATTTTATAGGAATATATGAATATTGCAGAATTGCGCTTTTGAAAAAGATTTTCAATTTCTACACTGGTATTTTCAAGTTTAGAATAGCTTATAGCAAGAACATATGCCTGAGATAAAGGATAGAAGAGGTTTACATATTTGTTGTCACTGATCATTGGCGCCACAGAAATGTCCAGAGCTCTGGTACTACTTTTGTTTCAGTCTTGCACTTTGCTGAGAAATTCAGAGACAACAATTTTAGGGAAAAGTTTTGTGATTTAGCCATTTGCCTGCGTGGAGTGAAGGTAAGGCCACCACTCCCTCTCTTGGCCGTTTTCCACTGAATGCCAGAAATGGACAAAAGTTAAAGAAAAGGCTGGCCTGAAATTACTCCCACCCTTTTAGCAGGGCCATGCAAAAAGTTTCACTTACATAGCTAATTCGGAAATTCCTAAAAACCCAGTCTGTGTGCTCTTCCTCTGACAGCATTTCCACTGTGATGTCCCCATATGCAACAGGATCTTCTGTAAAAGGCCAGTAATGATCACATTTCACCTGAAAGGGAAATAAATACATACATATTGTGTTTATATAAATTGACATATAGGCATATATAAAAAAGCACAATCAAAAGTATTCTGAACCTCAGTTTTAGAAATGTATACTGTACTATTTACTTGATTCTGCAATAAGAGGGAACATATTCTGTAATGACTTTCCACCCGATTGGTCCTACGTATGTAACTATGGATATAAGCTATACATTACATTAGTTTCCTGAAGGGTAGCATTAGTATAGCAAAGAACGGAAATACATAGTATCTTTGTAGATTGTTACTTTTCCTAATGGAATAGGTCTAAAAGGAACAAACTTTGGGGAACAATAATACACACCTTTAAAAAAATGTATATATTCCAAATATTTTTATTATAATGTCAAGGAAAATGTAAAGCATAATACTTGTATTTTATTATTATTTAAACTTAAAAGCACAGAATCACAGAATGGTTGAGGTTGGAAGGGGTGTCTGGAGGTCATCTTTTCCAACTCCCCCTGCGCAAGCAGGGCCTCCTACAGCAGGCTGCCCAGGACCGTATACCCAGACAGCTTTCGAATATCTCCAAGGATGGAGACTCCACAACCCCTCCGGGCAACCTGTGCCAGTGCTCAATCACCCTTCACAGTAAAAAAGTGTTTCCTGACGTTCAGATGGAATTTTACGTGTTTTAATCTGTGCCCATTGCCTCTTGTCCTGTCACTGGGCATCACTGAGGCGTCCCTTGTCTCCATTCCCTCCCATCAGGTATTTATACGCAGTGACCCCTGAGTCTTCCCTTTTCCATACTGAAGAGTCCCAGGCTCCTCCACACTGTCCTCATGTGAAAGATGCTCTAGTCCCTTAACCATCCCAAAATGCCCGCCATAAGCGAAAGAAGGGCCATTCCAATTCTGGTTATGATGCTGTCCCATAATCAGAACACAATGGAACCAGAAAATAAACACCTTTTCAGAGTAGTTTCTTTCATACTATGTGCAAGATTTCGTTACGTACCCTTCTTTTCTCATTACACTGAGTGAGCATAACAATAATTTGAGATTTTTGTTGGAGAACCATCTTCCAAAAATCATTCCTAGTTTCTGGCAGTGGTCCTTGGGTTGCAATGTATTCCTGGGGTGAATTATAACCCTAAGAAACAAAGAGACAGGTGCTGTTTACCAACACGATTAATGCTTTAGAACACATATTTTTCCCTGGCACTCGTGTTTTTTAGCTTGCTCAAGTTCATTTCATACTTTTTAAAGTGTTTTCTAATATAAATAAAGTACTTCATGATTTTTTTGCATTTATTTTGAGATTACAGCTTTCGCGAGTTTTTGATGTTCCCAAAGTATAAGCAATCTAGAATGGAAGAGAAAAGATGAATCTGTTATTATACAAACCCTTTGCCCTGAGAACAGGAAAAGCAACATTAAAAAAACAAGCAATGAGAATCCTAAATCAAAGCTCCTCCATCTTCCATATTTCATAATCTAAAGGTTTGTTTAGTTACACACATAAAAACAATTATAGATGCTTAGCCTGCTTGTCCCAAGCAGTGCCTGCGGTGATTTTCAGTCACGGATGTAAATGGAAGGTAGCAATGAGTAGAATTATGTGCATATGTTTATGTTATAAGGACTTAAATTAGCAAAATATTAATTAAAATTCTGCTTAAAAGAATAGAGAACATGCTGAGTCAACACCCTTAACAGATCGTCATTGCTATGTTTTATTGAAGCTCAGTTGCTTTGTACCCATATATTCCTTCTGCTATCTCTATCAGCATGTTGGATAGTTGGAAAGTCTCCTTCCCCTCTCCAAAACCAAAAGGCCGTTACAAAGACTATAATAAAAGATCCACAGAATGGCCATTTTGGCATCCGCTCTCACCATATTTGCTGAGATTGTATCATCAAAACCACATTTGGAAAGGTATTTGATATTCCTAATATGAGCAAAAGATGCACCCAACACACAGCATGATCCCATGTAAATTGGACAAATTGTGTGCCACCACAGTAAGCGGATTGTAAACATATTCCTGATCTGAGGGCACTTTCCACAAATGGCTTCCTCCAGACACCTCTAGAAGTCAGCTCAGTCTGAGTTTTTGCACTACATAGAATTTGCTGTTTGTTTGTCTGCATGGGCTACGTCTGACCTAAGCGTCAAATCTCTGTTATCACAGAGACACCGATCACCACTAGTATCTGTGTTTGCAGGGAGTTACTCAGTGGAGAAGCAATCGTCAGGAAAAGCCAAGCATTAAGATGACATGTCTGTCCCAGTTTCTATGGTCA
This sequence comes from Chroicocephalus ridibundus, assembly GCF_963924245.1. Lineage (NCBI taxonomy): Eukaryota > Metazoa > Chordata > Aves > Charadriiformes > Laridae > Chroicocephalus > Chroicocephalus ridibundus. Next base: position 151,041,813 of record NC_086284.1, read on the forward strand.
GCATCACGCTGCAAGTAGAACTAAAGCGATGTAAACTATAAAAAGCAGAACTGAGCAATCCGGAAACGACCGCTACATAAAATCCTATTATCCATAATCCCGTGTCATAGAAGTTTCCCGAGTTGTGAATGATGCTTTTGAATGTTGGAATATTTTTCTTTCTTGATTCACTGCGAGCTCAGGCACTTGCAGCTTGAGTGTTTAGGTTCATGCTCTTGATGCATAGAAGCTAAGTACGGGCAACGTGCTCGGCAGTACATGCATGGGCGATGCCACAGTGACAAAGAAGTGGTTTCACCGACGCATCCGAGGGCTCCTCCCTCTTCCATAATGCTGACTCCGCTCTCCAGCACAGCCAGGGCCAGCTCTGCCTTCTGTTCACGGCAAGGGTGCAGAAATACTCGTTTGCCTGTGGTCCCCGAGTGAAAGGTCTTTTTCTAAATGGATGCTGTGGTGTCCTGCCTCCTCTCCATGCAGAGCGACCCAGGGGACGTTGCTCTCCCCAACACAGCGGACACCGAGCCACAGCAAGGGTGGGGACAACAGACGGGCAAACCTTTGTGGCAGTGGCAGCGATAAGCCTAAGTGGCTGCACAAGCTCAGGGGAGAGCGGAAAGAGCTGATGAGATTTTTAGCCCACCCTCAGTGTCGAACTGTTTGACTACAGCTCTGTGTATACTTTAATTATCCTAAAACTCTGGGTGCTACTCCCTGGTAAACGGCTGCTCCGTGCCAGGCAGAGGGAGAAACACTGGGAGCACCAGAGACGAGGCAGAAAGCAGAAGCTCCCCCCACGCACCATCTGGGCTGTGTGTATTTTATCAGTTGTGGAGTGTCTGGCTTAATGCTTTTTCCATGTGCTGTAGAAACCCAGAAAAGTTCCTTATTTAAAAGTTTACATTTTTCCTAGCTGTCTTACAAAGCCATTGGGCCACCTAACATTTCCTCTCCATTTCTTTACCAGTCCACTCTAGGTTTCACAAAGATTCACAGCTCATCCAGTGCTACTGTGCCAAAACTTGCCAAAAATCTGCACCCCCACCATCTTTTCTTTTTTTTTTTTTTTGGTGACTGGTGAAAAGCACTGTTCCCTGCAGACAAGATACGGGAAGCTAAAGAAGATGCTGAGAACGTGACTGAGCTTCCAGGAGATATTGGGCTATTTGTGGGTGACATGCACCGACTGCTGTGTAGGACACTGTTCTTTACACTGACCGAGTCTCTGTACTCACAGGAATGTAGTTGGCATTAATGTAGTCAGACCCTTCTTCTTCATTCATCGAAACTAACCGGACACGACTAAAATCATCTGTAAAAGGAAAAAAAAAATCATTTGGCTCTCCAACACAGTACTTCTCTCCAACTAGCCAAAATTAAAATTAATCCTATAAAAAACTGAAAAAAATCTGTTAAAAAAACCCGAGGGAATGCTCATAGTTAGGAACAGAGAGCAATGTTTGCTCCGGTAAATGCTACATGGATGCACCATCATTACTGTTCTGCAAAATACACCCTCCAACTGCCGCCCCTTTGGGCTCCCTTAGGTTTCATTAAAATGTAGTAACAAAAATATAGTAACACTACTTAGTAGTAGAAACGACCTTGTGTTTCTCACCTCCAAACTCCAAGTCTTGATAAACATCCCCAGAAAGCTACGTCTCTTCAAAGCTAATAAAAAGCCATCTATTGCCCGGTTCTCTCTAAGGGCAGGTTTTAAAAAAGGCTTTTATCAGTCACAAAATCGGCGCTGATTCTCCAATTCTTTTATTAAAACTCCTCTTTCCCTCTCAAGGGACTTTAGCAGGAGGCTGTATGTATCGTACTTACATGGCAGGATATTTGTGTAGCGATTTTTACAGCGATTCATGGGGAGATCAGCAGCAAAGTGGGGGATGTCAAGCCCAATCAGTTTTAGCTCCTGGGGTAACAGGAAGAAAAATGCCAAGGTCAAACTCACAAATGCTCAAAAAAATAATTCCTTGTGAAGTGATTACTTGTGGCAGGTACCAGACTATAAGTGTTCATAAATCACTTTATAAACTGACAACAGGATTACGCTGACTTTCCTTATCTGATGCCTCTGAGTTTGGCTCCAAACAGCTAGAGAGCAATGATGTGGTGTCTCCTGCTGACGCTGCCGGCGCGCTGCTGCCAGCCAAGGCTGCAGGCTGCTCCTCTCTACCCTCACTTAATTAGCTAAAATAGTGTTAAACCAGGGGGCTGATAAGGTATTTCTGTGGTGGTCATCCACCCCACTTAAAGAGCTGCTTCGAGTCATCAAGCAGCTTTTGATGTTGATTCTAGGGAATGCTTGGAAGATCTAGTCATTACCTTCAGCAGCTAAATCCAATATATGATGCATCAGAGGACTTTTTACTGGCAGGAAGGGAATATGTCAGCCACCCAGAGTGGTGGGAACACCTGGACAATCCTCCCTACTCCCTTCCCACATTTAAATCGTTGCAGCTAGCTCTAGGATAGGAGCTTTTAGTGTTATACTACTAAATTGACTTTAAATTCTGGGTAATTAAGAAAATGTGCCTGAACTGGTCTTAGAGAGACCTCCTTGCTCTTAAAGAGATTTTTGACGTTACCTTCTCGTTCCAATGTTTCCCCTCAAATTAAGGGCATTAAATAAATAAAATAAAGACATTAAAATCCTGAATTCAATGTCTTAAACGTAAAGGAAGTGTGTTTTCCTGACAGTTATCTTGAACCGAATGTGATGAGGCACTCGAATCGGCTTCGTAAGCGCAGTCTTTAACGACACCAAGGTCTGCTTTTAAATTCTGCAGAACTGGAAGTGAAGCTGACCCACCCAGCAACAGTGCACATTAAAAAACGCAGAGCACAGGAACACACCACACTAACATCTGGAAAAAGCTGATCTAGGCATGGCAGCGAGGAGAGGATGGAGTCCCCACAGATTTACCTCAAATTGCAGAGAAAATTTATAATCTGAATCTTTGGCCATATCCTTGATGTATCCATCAAAATCATCCAACTGGACAGGGCTTTAAAAGAAAAAACACACAGAAATTAGGAAAAAAAACCCCAACTTTTTTAGTACATCTTATTTCTATTTTCCCCCAGAATACTATCAAGTCATGAATATGTATTTGCAACTGTTAATGCCAGCAAGCAACAATCATGAGGGAAAAAAAAATATCTTGCGGTTCGGTGCCACCAAATGGTGGGCATATTGCTCGTTACCCGCGTCACACCGTAAAGGCACCAGAAAGAGAGGCTGAGAGAGGGGTGCTGGTCCCACTGGGTGAGCTCAGTGCTGCAGCTGCTGGTGCTGGTGACAGTAAGCATCCTGCTTTGGGGGGGTTGGAGTTGTCCTGCTCTAGGGAAACCACTGGTCTGAGATGAGGGGAATGGCCCATGCACCCTTCCGACAGTTGCCTGGCCCCCGAACCGCTTTTGCAGGTGGGTATGTCCCCAAGGCACAGGTGGCACTGTGGTAAGCGGTGATCCAGCACCATCCCACCAGCACGCTTCTGGCACCAGGGCAGCGACATCTTCATTTAAGTTGCCCCTTGTGCCATGTAAAATGTTGCTTTCAGATATTTTCACGTCTGGCAGAAACACTCCTGAAACTCATTTACGCTTTGCTCATGCAGAAAAGTGGATTTCACATTTAGCTTTTGATTCTTTAGAAGGCCCTCACAAAAAAAAAATAATCCTTAAACCAGCACTTTGGATGCCACTGCCGTGACTACTTTCTCTGCTGGCTTTGAGAATGATACACATTTGTCATTAGAGGTCAAATTCCCCTCACAGAGAGAGGGTGGCAGAAAAAAATGGCATATAACCATAAAAAAACCATGCAGATCTTCAGTAGATATAAATTAGCCTTGATTTAGGGACTCCCGTCATTCTGCACACTTTTGCACCAGGCGAGGGTCTATCTGTTAGTAGAGGCACAGCCTCTGAACATAACAGAGAAATAATTAGGCTAATGCTCTGAATAACGAAACACAGGTAAACAGCTTCCCTCACCTAATTATCATGCTCTAATTTACAAGCTACTGAAGCATGTACACAGTAATCTTTTCATTTGCTTTGAGGCAATATGCCCAAAGGAACCTGTCTTATCACCACTTAATTACTCCTGTTTACCCGTTAGCATTAATGATCCAATGTTCTAGCAGCAACCATAATGAGAGCCTCATGTCAAGAGGGGAATAACTCTGGAAACAAATGCATCCCAGTTTTTCGCCATTTGTCATTTTAACTAAGGATAAGCTCTGTTGGAATCACTAAGTTGGATAATTGATCCTTTCCCCAATGACTAATTTTCTATCAGTAAGGAGCTGTTGAGAAGAATTGCTTTTGTCCAATTATTGTTTGTTTTCTGCCTTCAGACATCTCTCTCAGGATGTGTTTACCAAGAAGTTTTCTATATCTGTAACTGCAATATCATAATGCATGTTTAGTCGAAGGTGACATATTTTTTTTATTTCTTTAAGTATCAAAGAAGTTACATACTTGGTCAGCTTTCTCTTCTTTAATCCATTTTTACTCCTGTAAAAAAAAGGGGGGTTTCATTCATTAAACTATTGTGTAGTCTTTATTCAAAGTTAGTACTGATTTAAGAACGTATGTTTCCTAGTCACCATCATACCACCATCATTGGTGGTAATATCTTGGACATTTTTAAGCTGAGAGCAAAATTTCCATTGACACCAATGGGTGCATTTTCCATTCTGTGGCTCTGAGAACCACCTCCCTGTGAAAGGGAAAAACCTGTGCCCAACACAAGGTTGCCCTGTCCTCTACAAATCCTGACCCAACAGCGCCGTTGGCTTCAGGTGGGCTGGGGCTGAGTCGCCGGGGCCCGAGCCCGGCTGAGGCTGGCAGGGGGCCGTGCTGTTGCAGGGGACGGGGCACCACGGTTGTCCCTGGGCTGCTCCACTCCAGCTCCAGCGGGCTGGGAAACTGGATGCCAACACTACAGAGCAACTGGGAACAAGAAAGGTCTGTTGGGCAAAGGGAGATGACCATTTGCAAAAAAAAAAGTCAGGGCGAAGAAGAAAGGAAAGGGCTTGAATGCTATTTTTCACTCGTTTCATAACCTGCTTATGATGATCAATGAAGACAATGGCAAATATCCTACTGACTTCAGCAGGACTCAAGCTTAAACCTTAGATAATTTTAATTGACTTTTAACAGCTAGACATAATTATGCCAGTCATGTAATACACTGTCTTCACATGATTTATAAGTGATATAATTCACTAGCGACAGTTGAGAGCAAGCTTATGATTGTGTTGAGCAATATAACCCATAATAAATGGACTTAAGAACCGCGCTACGCTAAATAACACCATGTGGGGTTTTTTTGGAGGGCTGGTTGTGTTCATCTTGTTGTTGCCGCAGAAAAGTTAAGCAATCAATCAAAATAAAAGCACAAAGTGAGCACCCTGGAATAGTTTGGCTAGAGGTTTGAAAACACTGATCCCCTCTGTTAAACCAGCCACAGAGCACAAAGAGTTTCTCACTTATGCAGAAGATATTTTAGTAGTGTCCGATTTGTTTTTCCCTGGCATTAAACAATATCTGTTCATTAATCACATTATAATGATACTATTTTTAATTTCATGATGGTAATAAAATGATTTCTAGACACCTTGGGTCATAGCTTCAATCAGTAAATAAAAGGCGAAGATTTTAAATTTCAAAGCAATGTAAAAATACAGAAAGAAATATTTAAAAGTGGATTATTTTTTTTTTCACTTCTAAATTTAACACTTACAAGTTTAAGTTAAGGAGTTAAGTTTAGAAATGAAATTTAAAAAGCAAAATCATTCATTTCCAAAAATTAAATTTTACAAAATGTTCAGGTTTTGGAGCAGCCACAGGCTGTAGTAATTTTGTTATCTTGTCAAGGTATATTTCCATTTAGACGTGGAGCTTTGCCTGCAGAGTTAACAAGAGCTACAGCAATAGCAGCTTTACACTAATGTGGAGATTTACTTTGCAAATATTATAAACCTCTTCAGTCTACTATGCTAAATATACAAATACTATCTGAATAGCATCTGTACATTCATGTCTCTATACACATGCCCTGGTAGCATATATTCCACCTCTTCAAAGATTTTTTCCAAAGAAAACTTAAAATTAATTTATCTAAATTATTCAGGACATTTCTATCCCCTGTGACTGTGGTAAACCTTTTAATGTTGGGCACATTGGAATTCATTTCAAAAGAAAAAAATATCTGAGGGTTTTTTTATAATGGGAATGCTTCTAAGAACGCTTCTCCAAGGAACACTTCAAGAGGCAATAAAACAAATGATTGACATCCATTTCTCAGCAACAATTTCTTGTGCTTTTATAGTCTCAAGGGGCCTTTGTTTCTTAGCACTGCAATTGTTTCCTAAATGTTCATAAATGTTTTAAACCAACTTGTGTGCAAAACAAAGACGTTTGAAACACTAGCCGGTGTTTCATCTGTTCTTCCATTTACCCCACAGATTAAAATATAAAAAGAGGGATTAATCTCATCTCATTCAACTTCAGCTCCATTAAACTTGGTCATCTAGACTAAACTAGGTAGCTTCATTGCAGAGGAAACCTCAGAAGAAAGACACACATCTGGAAAGATGAGTTAATGCATATTAATGCATATTAAACAAAAAGAGGCCAAGGGGCAAAAGATGATGGGTCTTTTTGCAGCAAAGCCATTGACAGTGGCCACCTTGGGCTTCTTGACCATCAGAGAGTTAAGAGATATCTGTGTGGCCTCCACAAAAATAAACTGCTTGCCGGATCCTCCATCGGTGTGCAGCTCCGGTAGTTAGTCGAGTTTACATCAGACAAGTTACAAGTCAATATAATACTAGCCTTGGAGAGAAGACTTCCATCTGCTCTTCAGCTGGATGTATGTGAAGAACGTGCTTTCATCTCCATGGGAGAAGAAATGGGCCTTTCTTTAGTCATGTAAACCCATTCATTTCTGGACCCATTGAAAATTTAGGTGGGTTTTTCTAAGACCCTACGTGACCCAAGGAAAACCAGGCTCGGAAGTCCTTATGCTGAAGCTGTCGATGACTGCCTGCCAGGGCTGTGGTGTTGTATGGTAACACCCGGGAAAACATTTGGTCAAAAGTAAATCTTAACTTCGGTACCACATTTTTGTAAATCACTATACCTTGGACTCAAGACCATCAAGAACTTGTTTCTTTTATATAAATTAAACATTTTTAGATCATAACCAATTATTTGTTAAACAGTTTGTAAAACAGTTCTGTTTTTAAATGGACCTTGTGGCTTTGTTGATTGGTTATTTTCAAAAAAAACCCTAACCAGTCATTTACTAAATCTTTATAAATTATTTACAGACTGAACTATTAAATATACACACATACACACAGAGAAGCACACACAGTGACCCAATTTTTACACTTTGTGACTGCCAGTTTGTATCGATTCTCAGTGAACTGATGTTTCCAAAAGCAAAGCTTTTACTCATGTCAGGAGAGCATCACCAGCACACCTTTAAAAACTAAGGTATTTGACATCACACGCCAAACAGGTGGGGCACGATTAAGCAATTTTAGTAATAGAAAAGGAGCAGCGGCAGCAGCAGGTGGCAATGCCAGGCAATGAACAGATGAATAACTGTGACAGAAGAAGCCAGGACTTATAATGAGGTGGCAAAAATTGCAAAGAGAGCAATGAGATGAATTATGATGACCACCATACAATTAGCTTTTTAATACCAAAATGGGTTGGAGCATAAACAGACAAACTAGATGAAGCAGGGTAGCAAATACTTTGATACCCACATCCTCTCCAATCCATGTTCTGGTACAAGAAAATTATATCTTCAAAAGCTTTGACCCATTTGAAAACGAAGGTATCACACATTCTTCATGTATTAGAGATTGACATTGTTTACACATTGCATATGGAAAAACAAGTAAATCACTTACCAAGGATTAATATAAAATGCCAAAAGATAATCAGTCCAAAGGCATGAGGGTAGCAGAGTTAGGAAAGCAAATACACTTCTACGCCTGTGAGCATTAATAAATAACATACATAAAGATGAAAAAGTGAGGAGAGTTAGTAAGACAAACAGAAATCAGGAGATCAGCAAATTCTATTTTAAAAATCAGTTAAACCCATAAAGGCTTCCTCTTACTTACTTCATAAGAATATTATTAGCACCCATAGAATTTTTACTCCTCAACCTGACACCCTATGTGGGATTTTCAGCTATCCAACATAAAATCCTGAATGATCAAAATAAATGTGTTTTATGGTATTGACTCAGGCCTGTTATTCTAAATCAATGTTAATTGATAAACCGGCAGATTTTCAGAGAGTGAAATGTGTTTGAAAATTTCATCCACAGGTTTATGGCCATTACATAGGTGGTACTAGGTCTATTTTCTGATATTTTGAGATATTTCAGGACAGATACAGTTTGTGCTGAGCACAACTATGATAATCTTCTACATTTGCTCCTACTAGTGATCCTGTGGATATCAGAATATCTGTAGCAGAGATAAATTCAGATCATTACAATATCTCTTAATACCCGCTATTGAGTCAGATTTCTGAAAACATCTATATAACATTTTGCAGAGTCCCATTTTGAATTGCTTCAAATTCTCCCCCTGGTTTTCAGCAAAACATTATTTGAACTTCTCCTAACTGTGGTTTCTATGAATAACTATTCAAAGTAGGTTTCATTGTGGCTAAAGGAAATCTGAGTACAAAGTCGTTCTAAACCTCTACATTTGCAACCTGTTTACCAGATCCTGCTATGCATTAATCCAGAAAACCCACTCAGGCCTGTTCTACCTATTGGTGGAATGGGCTACAGGTACTTTGCAAACGTGAAAAACTCTTGAAACTTAAACAAAAATTGCCCCAGTAGCAGGACTTTTTGCCAAATACACCCTCAGCGTGTTTTTTCCCCATCAGAAAATCTGCTGTCCTAAAAGCAACACCATCCTTCTACAGCTGTTTTAAAGAGGAACCACCAAGTGAAATTTCCTTTTTCAGTACTCTTGGCTCTTAGGAAGTCGGAAGATACTGTGTTTTCCCTGATAAGCAAGTCAGGTCAAATGTAATCATCTCTTATCTTAATCTTCCAACCAGTGGTGGAAAACTTTTGCCCACGTAGTGAAAACTCCAAGTCATGCTTTAATGAGTTTTGCTGCTGAAAAGAAAATGGGCGGCCCAGCTTCTGCAGGGCAGCTTCCCTGACGTTGGTAGGGATTGTGTGGGTCAGGCAGAAGCGACAGCCCTTTCTAGTTAATCATATGCCATGGAAGTTGCAGCATCAGAGCCGTAGGGCTTATCCGTTGTTAGGGTTTCTATGGGAGTGGACTGAGCATGACTTTGGGTTTTCTGTAAGCAGATCTCTGGTGACACAGAGAGGTTTTCATTAGTGCCGCAGAGGGGTTTTCATCAGGTTTAGAAGAGAGAAATGATGACGTTGCCAGAGTACTCCTCTTTCCATTGGGAAACTCCAAGTGAGGTTTTTACTTCCTCTTGCCTACAGAGGCAGAAGGAATTATTCAAGCCTGGCTCTTCTGTCATCATCAAATCATCTTGAGACATTTCTGCACTTTATCAAATGACAGGTTAACGTGCTTGCAGACCTACTTATATTGTTCACAGATTAGGAACTCCGACATTGTTTTACAATTGACTTCTTTCAACATATGAAAAATACATCATTGACCAATAAATACAATATTGGTTTCCTGGAATTATATAGTCTTTCATCTACTGCTCAGGTGTACCGAACAATTTTGTTTAATTAAAAGAAAAAGATGCAGAGATTGCTCAAATCCTGAAAACTCTGCTGACCTGAGCTTTCCTTAGGAATCAGTGGATATGCCCATAGCTCCCTTACTAGATCCTTGGAAAGGGCCCAAGAAAAACGGGTTTCCTAATCCTTCCCCCTGTCTTTAGTGCTATATTTTCCACTTAGCTGCCTGGATGGAGAGTGAATCTGGTCTTGACATTAGACAACAGAGGCACACAACACAAGATACCTTCACTAACTTTCACAGAAGTCAGGACCATAAGATTAGGACACGCTGCCTTAAGTTATCAAAAATTTGTGGAGATATTAAGCAGGAATATTTTTCCCAATTTATATTTTTATAACAAAATTTATGTATGCATACATATATGCATATACACACATATATATACACACACACATACATACACATATACTAAATCAAGCAACGAGAAACTTCACTTTCACATCCAAACCTATTAATTAATTCCCCTTCCCATAAAAAAAACTTTTATGGTTTTAATAACATCTGTTGCTAGTTTAATCATTTGATTCAAGCTTGGATATTTAATTAACACGAGTGTTTGATCTTCTGCTGCCTTTGCCATTAATATAGTTGAAGTAAGAGAAGCTGGAAGAGAGATTAGTTTGTACTGCACACAGCTGGCTGCTATTAAAGCTAAACCAAGCAAGTGAAGCTTGTTTAATATCCAGTTAATTAGCAGCACAGTGAGGTACTGACAAGATTTGCTGGGCTTGTTAGTTCAGTTTGCACGCTTATTAGCAAAAGGCTTGTCGTGGTGCAGTGTCAATCCATTTAATCCCGTCCTTGCTGGCAGGCTGTGTCCTATGAGATCATGGAAGCAGATCCCTGCGCACCAACTCCTCCTTCCAACTCCTTGGCTGTCAACAAAGCTGACCATGGGTGTAAACCCAAGGCTCATATTTTCTTCGTCCTACATACTGGAATGGGGCCTTAGGGGGCTGACAGCATGCTTTTAAATATCTGTGTTTGGACTTGCCTTGAAAGACACAATTTTTTTTGCAGAGATTGCTAATAACAAAACAGTGAACCTTGGGTCAGTCATTAGCACCCATTTGATTATCAAAACAGGAATGAAAATGACCACACTGGTGCCAGTCAGGTAGGTCTCAGAGCCCTTTTGCTTCTGGAAAAACTAATCCTACAGACTTTGTTCAAATACTTCTCTTTGGCTGAGGGTGTTAGTGATGGCTTGGAGTCCAGTCAGTGCCTGCAACTGTTGTATGTGGTTTTCTAGACGAGCAAGAATATGGGGTCTTTTTCCTACTCATTTCAACAGCACTGAACATTAAGTTACAGTAAATATTTGAGTTGGCTTGTCCTTGTCTTGCGAGGAAAAATTAATTAATGGTACTGCGTGAAGACAGTTGCTAGTTGGTTATCTACAGGCAAGCTTACTCCTGGATGTAAATATGTCTCTAAGGAAGTGCTAATAGATTTACAGACCAAGTTTCTACACTTGTGTCATTTTAGAAAATATGTCTCTAAGGAAAAAAAATATCCTCCCAAAACACATCTATGCAACTTCTTTGACATTTATATACATCATTCCCTACTAAAAATAGTAGGTGACAGAATATGTCTTGAGTCATCATTCAAAAAGTAAAATGCTAAAATAACAGGTATAGTAGTTTTATCTTAAACAGGGACAGGGATGACATAAAAAATAAGCACTTAACATTTAAAGATCGTATTTGCCAAAATGCCGAGATGGGGAAAGACACAATTAAAAGCTTTACTTCAAACACTTACCAGTTATAAGGAAGTTTTCCATCTCTCTCTAAAGATGCAAAATTGACAAAAGTTCCAGCCCCGCACTCCCTGTTTCAGGAAGACCATTGGGTACAAAGTTACTATTTTTGGATTCACAACACTCGCAATGATGTTGATTTAATCGAGGACTCTCAGAGTTGTGGAGGAGTGCTGAACACTCACATCTGTACTCAGGTCTGAGAGAATCTGAGATAAACGTGACTGAAATCCTTTAACATAGGCCTCCAAAACCACTAAATGTTCAACGCCACCTGACATCAGGTTTCCTAATAATGCTAAAAAAGAGTGAAAAAAGGGAGAAATTGCTAATAAAGACCTCATTTTCTGTTCAGATTTGGGCTTTCTATAGTCTGGCACTAGCACTAGTTGCTGGCCTCGGTATACATGCTAAATGATTTATCTTTCTATACTAAATATTCACTGTCCCAACTCTAAGAAGATGTATAATCTTTTCTATTTGACAGAAGCACGGTAATTTTGAGTTCATAAAATAATTTTGAAAGAAACCCCGAATTTCCTGAATAACATTCCAGTGAATTTATCACAAGTCCATTATTTTTAGCTACAAATGGTAAATTGACTTGACTATTTTTGACTCCTTGATTTAAGCAAACAATTGCTTGCAGCTTCTCACTGGATTTATTTTGTTAATTTCCTCCTGCGGTTTTTATCTTCTGTGGCTAGAAGGAGTGATGAAGAGAAAAAGAAAAAGCTTTGGGTTGCCTGCACAATAATTGAATAGGAAAGAGAATTAATTTAGCTGGGATTTTCACAGAGCTAGTTACACATAAAAGGAAGGAAACACATAATGTTCACTGAAAGAGATAGCCTGCAAAATATGTCTGTTGCGTGGAATACAGAGCCAAGACACAACACATAAACTGCAGTGTCTGCTAGGTAGCCAAGCACAAGATTCTTCACATAAGTTTTTTTACATAAAATCATTTCCTTTCTTGACACGGGAGAGTAAATTAATATAAAATATATTACATAGATTATAGAAGGGTGAAGACTCCAGGACCCTTCCAAAACCAGGTGAACCACACGTAGAGGGTTTGGAGAAACATCCGCAGTTCACTCGGGCTGTAACATAACCCGCATTAAAGTGAACTGATACAGGTTAACACCACCAGGAAAAGAAAACTGAATTTCAATATTCAGGTAAAAATGATCGGTGCAGATAGCTGAAGGAACTGCAGGTTCTGTAAAAAAACATTTAGTCCTACAAGATAATTTTTCCCGTCATCTGTATGATAGAACAAATGGGGATCATTAATGTTATACACAAACAGCGGGACCTGAGCTCCCTTCTGGATTTGTGGGTCTCTGGATCTGTGGATATTTGGCTGCATTCTTGACCGTGTAGAAAGGCAAGATCTAGGTGAGCCCATATGCTTTTTCCCATGCTGCAGTTCCCATAAGAAGGAAGCCCATATAAGGTATAGAATGTGGACAACTGGAAGACCAAGATTTGGAGGCAGACCGGTGCTAGGGAGAGAATCTCAGGGCCCTGGGTACATGCTCCATTGACCTGGGCATTTGGCTGCCAGGGCTCAGGCTTTACATGGCCTCTCAAATGCAGCATCCTGGACCTGATGGACAAATCATCTTATCTGTTGACATGGAAAAACTCCTGCTCCAAACTATATGAAAGATTTGCAAACCATCTTGATGTCCTGCTCATGCCCAATTGCTTCAGATCCTAATTATCCTTTGGGTTCCTGACACAACCCTTTTGTAATAAGGGATTGCACTTCTTATGGACCCAATCTTGCAAAGCTCAAAATAAGACAAAGGCTGAGGCTTATATGTAGAAAGTAGGCTCATATGTAGAATGAAAGTAGATAGAGGGAGAAGACATGATATTCCTAGAGAGCATCAAGACAACCATTCTGACAGCATCTTATTCACAAGTGTCTCCAGCATAACCCATGCACACAAGCATCCTCAGTTGCAACTGTTGTTATGAAGTGTTTGCTCTTGTCTGAAATTTTTGGAATTAGCATAAATCCAGACTTACCTGGCCATCTGGAGATGTTTTCTCCTGAGTACAACAAGAGTCACCAGCAGCAGTCCAATCAGAAGGATACTTAGGATGGCTAACACGGAGATTACCACTACATTGGGATTCATCTCAGTGACTGTACATACAAACAAGGACTCTTGGTTATTGAATTCAGAAGCCCTGACAGTTCGGGGATTTTTTTTTTCCCTGAATGTTGATAGCGCTATTTTTTCTGAACTGATCTCATTCAGCCTGGAGTATTACAGAGAGAAAAATCTACCACTAGAGATAAAGGGAGGTTTTGACTAGTTATTGCTCTTACAAAATTTCTGTGGGGAAATTACTTCACTCTGGCATTTTGTTAAACTTTGGTATGTTCTGATTTATTTTTTTTTCCTTTTTAACTGATATTCATAACACAAGAGAAAAGGGTGAAGGAAGTGTAAAATACAGACATTGATCATCATCTATGTCTCCAAAGCCATTTCAACTCTGAAGTTATTCTTCAACAATAATCAATACCTTTTCTGACCCAAAAGCAAAGGAACAGGCTGATGCTCTCTAATATACTTGGTGGAAACAGATTGAATTACTTTGGCAAATAAATCTTAAGAAAACACTCTGCTTTAAATAAGAGCTGGAATCATCTCTCAATAACAAAGCCTTGATTTATTTTTGTTCAATAGTACATGCTTATCGACTGCACTACTATGAGACCAGATATCCTGTTCTGCTCATTATGTAAGAAACTTTCTCTGCTTTACTTGCTCAGAGTAACTTTACATTCACAGCTGTCTAGAGAAGCATTTTTCAGACTAAAAATCATGGAGATTTTCAAGCTAACTATCAGGCACTGAACTCCAGCATGGAGTGGTGTATGATGTATAGGACCAGTGGCTAAAGCTACACAACTCCTAACTAAGCAGAGATGACACGGATTGTTCTGAAGAGGAGATTTTAAAGAGAAGGCCAGTGCTCTGCACAGTTCAACACCTTTATTTAGAGTCAATACAGAGCCAGGCTTCAAGACATGCCTGGGGAGCCTCCATCAGGAGTTATCCGTTCGGGGAGTGACTACTTAAGATCCTGCAGTGGCCCTTTGTCCTTCTCTCTCACCCTATCTCCACTTCCTCACTGAAAGCAGAAAGCTATTTTTTGCCTTAACAGCTGATAAATGTGATTTCCCTCTTGTTTGGGCTTGTCTGAAAAGATATTTTTCTCCATAAACGTCATCAAGCAGTACCCTGATGGTCAGCCTTGACACCAGAAATTAGGTCCCTGATTTCTAAAACACAGTAGAGAACTGAGCCTCCAGTTTGTATTTTTCCAAGTCACCCCCCCACCCCCACCCCGCCCCCCAGCCGGGATTTTTCTAAGAACATTTTAATGCTGCTTCCCCATCCCATTTGTAAGCCTTTCCATGATATAAACAACCCCTAGGGCCAGCATTACTGAAAACAGCTTAGAAATCAAGGAGAAACAGATGTTGTAGCTGGAGGAGGAAGAAGAAAGCACGAAAGTGCTGCTTACCCATGGTGGAAACCGCAATGAAAGTGGGGATGCTGGGGCTATTGTGGCTGAAGGTGGTCACACTGCAGTTGTAGGACGTGGCAGGGGTTAGGCTGGAAATGGTCACCACGTGTGAAGAGACAGTGACAGGTTCCTGCAGACATGGGGAAAAAATACACAGAAGTTTGTCCTCCTGTAAACGCAAGAGCACAATAAGAGCTCCCTTCTCCACCCATATATTTGACCAGGTAAAGTCAGATCTGGGAAAGAAACCAGCACTTCGAAACCCAGGGAGGGCAACCAGGGCCTGCTTTTGAAAATAAGCAGGTAGTCTGGCAGAAGAGGGGAGAGAAACAGGGGTGAAAGCAGCAGCAGGAACAGCCCAGAGCACTCCAGGGAGCCCCAGGACCCCTTGGGGAGGGCAGGAGGGTGCCTCATAGCGGGTTGGTTGGGCACATGCTTGGTGGCGAAAAGCGCTGTGACCTCCAGGGCATCCCCAAAGGCGGGCAGAGCTCATGAGCTCTGGCTAGTAAGCCATACGGTTAGGAGGAAAATAAAGTTATTTTAATTCAAAGTGTGGCCCACCGCCTAGTATGAATGTATGTCGCCTCTGCCTCTAAGGCAGTTCCTCTGTGAGCTGTGAGCCTTTCACTTGGCCAAGGTGAACAACAAAGCTAGAGCAAAGCCTTTGGGTAATAACGATGATCAGATACACCACACCTCAGTTTTTCTAGGTAGTAGGAACTCTTCACATAATATCTTTATACAATGTTTTAATTACTGTGTCCCTGGTAAACACTTTTATGTTTCATAAATGCTGATATGGCAAAAGAAAACAAATACAACACATGCACTGACTTAAAGATATAGCTCCTTAAGTTCCTCAGGAGCTTTTCTGTACTCTCCAGCACAACCAAAGGTGGGTTGCAGATGTGAAAATAGGGACACTGATCCAGAGGTTTAGAAAGGGAACAAGGAGAAGCTTTATGAATGAACTCACTCCGGATGAGGAGTGCAAGATCGTGTCGCAAGTCTCGAGCACTGGATGTTTGCAGTGACCTATTGTCATTCACGGGCTCCTTCTAGACTAGCAAGTGTTCCTCTTGCAGTGCAGTTGTGAGGTATGTTACTCAGATGAAACCACATGTACATGAGTGTAAGGGAGGGGACATTTATGCTCTGAGCTGAAAGGAGGGGCCTCAGTTTGGCAACTGGACTTGGTTGGATGCTTTCTGTTTTGCCATCTGGGAAATTTGAATTAGTCAAGCAAAACCCAAGATGTTCAAACCTGGAAAGCTGTTGCTTTTCATTTTGCTGACTTAAAAATGTAGGAAAGGGACAAAAACATTAATGTAATTAGCATGGAAAATCACAAGTAAAGAATTTTCACCAGTCTGATGGGAAAGCATCCCTTTTTACTGTTCAAAAAGGACCTCTTCCCCTTTTTTCACAGAGACAGAAGAGAGAGCGACGAATCTAATGAGAAATGAGCTGACAACCTTTGTGCATTTCCCAGTGCCAGATGTTCATGTCAACAAATGAGACACCCACTGAAGATCCTGCCAAATGGAGCAGTCTTTTCCTAATGTTCTTAAAACAGATCTGCTCTGCACTAAAGCTGCAAATCCTGTGGTACCTTCCTTGCCTGAGCACATCATTATTTTGAATCTCTGCTAAGTGGATAACGATTTCACAATCTTTAGCTATTCACTGTGAAAAAGCAGGAATCTGGATGTGGAATCTAAACTATCTGAAAGATTAAAGTGCATTTAAACATATTTTTTTCCTTTAGTCAGTGCCTTTCTCAATTTAAAAGGAATATTAAATAATTCAGATTGGTCTTCCATAGGATTAAAGAGCGTATGTATCTCTTTCTGGATAATCAGTGATACGAGTGGGTTGTGGGGTTTTTTTCTGAATGATTTCCCATTATGTGTGACAGTCTACATGAGAGAATCGTGTTTCATGGCATGTAATCACAGTGATTGACTATACCATCAGCAAAACCTCCAAGTAAGCCACATATGTTGCACAGCATTTAATGTCAAGGAATTAAAACTACTACTGCTATATTCTTCACTGAGTAACAGCACCAGTCTAAACACTCAGGTATTCAGGTGGCCTCTGAGCACAGGTACTTAACTGGACAGAGAGAAAAGGAAGTTCGTTTGTAAGCCTGAGAAGGTGGCTCTCAAAGGAAATACCCTAAGAGACAAAACCCATGAGAAGCAGCCACATTTGCAGCACAAAGATGCTCTCTGAATAGCAGTGAAGGTCCTACTAAACTACAGTTAAGAGTTCTGAAAACCAGGAATAAAGTAAGCCATAAATAATAAAATGATGCATAAAAGATCTCATGGCATCTAAATATGTCTATTTTTCCCCATTCCTTATCAAGCTACCTGACCATTTTTCCCTTCCTGCCCATTGACATTCCCTTAGCTTTGTGGTCTTTTAGGTTTTGCGTGGTATATTGGAGCCATTTTCATGACTAGCCAAAGACTGACACCTTGTTGGATGCACAGAGTTTCTGTCCAAGTAATTATAATCTCATCAATGAGACAGAAGCCAATTTTAATATTGCAAAATAACAAAATATTTCAGTATTTGAAATGCTGTAGTAGTTCAGCTTTTAAAAGTTTAATTCTGAACCACCTTACCACATTTGGCTTAATGATCTAACCTGTGTACTGAGCAAAAAATGTCATTGGGATTTACACACAAATGCTAAGCAGCGGACCACAAACCAGAAAGATGCAAGGCCCAGTCTCAGTTTCAGAGATGAAGAGCAGAAACCGAAGAAGAGACGCTTACATACCTGGACTTTTGCTTCCTGAACAGATCCAGCCTGCTGGCAGTAGACTTCAAAGAAATCAGCCACTCCTTCTTCCACCCACAGCAGAGTCACGGAGGTCTGAGTCTTGTTGACAGCAAACAGTGATTTTGGAGGGGCTGGCTCTGGTTAAGAGAAAATCTCTTTTTATTAAGCTTATCTTTAAGTTTCCAGACAACTGAGAGGAGGAAGCCTTGAACAAAAATGAAAGCAATACCTGATGCCCTTCTATCTTTCATTTCCTTCAGATAAAGCCTGCCAATGTAAAGCCCTGCCTCTCATGGTGATAAACTACCACTGTAAAATGGGAAGATGATGAAGTGTCTTGGTTTTTCTTCTCTATTTAAACTGTTCTCTATTTGGACAGTTGGATAATTACTTCACTTCCCTTTTCAACAGAGCCCTTATTGAGGATGATCAGCGTATTCTATTAATAGAACTATGTTAGCAGAAACTCTTTCGGGAGAAGATGGCTGTTCACCTGTTAGCAACACATTTGGCCTGAGAAAGTTTTTCCTCACAGGGCGTGCCCCAGGAGATGATAAAGAAGCAGAAGCGAAGGCCATCTAGGTTCATTTAATTGCAGCAAAGATAATAGTTAATTAGCAGTTTAAAAAAAAAACTTGCTTTTTTTTTTTTAAATAATATATTTCTAGGCGGACACTTAGGGGCCATTGGGTCTGGAGTCGTTCCAGTTAGCTGCAGGAGTTTTCTCTCCTCACTGAATGCAGAGGTCCAGACTTTGGGGATCTTCAGTTTATTGCTATGATTTTCACTGCTGTTGTGCTGGATGAACTGGCCATGGGCAAAGATATATGGGGGACTGGGGTACCTACATGGCGAGGAGACAACCTTATGACAGGAGGACTACTGGGGGTCTCCTGGGAGAGATGGCATCAGAGATGCTGTGAAACACGGCTGAGGGACTGCACCCAGCACCCCCAGCCCCATGTGGGGTGGCCTCGGCTGTCCCCTCCAGGGCCACCTCCCCGCCCGCTGACCCCCGTGTCTGGACAGGCAGTGGCCCATGGGAGCCCATGCTGACCTCCCATGGAGGCCACCCCTCCTGGAGTATGGAAAGCACAGCAGGACAGGAAGGGAAACCTTGAGGAGCAGGGAGAGGAGCAAACAGCCCAGGCATGGAGTTAGGATGAGATGTACTTTTTTTCCCAAGATTATTTAAAGACCAAGGCTTGATCCTGATTTTCCTTCTGAAGCCCACACACAACAGGTACTGGCAATCACTAGCTCTCAGTGCCTCAGCATCCTGGGCCCCTTTGGTTTGCCTTCAGAGAGTACAAAGTTTGGGTTGTACATTGCCAAGCTGTTCTCCAGAGTTTTCACGTTTCCTAATCTGTGAATGTTTAATGAAAGTTGTCATTCCCAAACAATGACCTGATTCCGAGATCCTGACACGCTACATGCAATGTGCTATGTACAACAACATTTTGCTCTTACTTCACAATTCTGTGAGATGCTGTCACAGGAGCCTAGATGTGATGCGTAAGATCTGCCTCCAAAAACTTGGCACAAAGGATTTGCTCAAGTGGTTATAGACATTTTGGAGACGTATCTGATCCTCAGACAATCAGATCAGTGTTCCAGGGTTGAAGGCTGCCAAGATTATATTGGCATTCAGGAGAGCATTGAGGAGAGCAGGGTAGGGACTGAGGCACATTCACGTGGCTTCTTCTGTGTCACGGGGATTGCAGTGCACGTGTTGACCCAGAACTACATAGGAAAGCATCCCTCTCCTTTAATTACACTCATATATCTGCTTTTGGATTCAGAAACACATTCCATCCCTCACTCCAGGTAAAAAATGGCCTCAATTAAAATATGAGTTTTGCGTTTGGGCATCATCCCAAGCAAATCCTCCTTTTGCCTCCAGCAAATGGCTTGATTTTTCTGCAAGTGGAAAGTTGCCAGGATGAAGCAAACATCATGGAGGGAAGAACATTTGGCAGGAATGCTTAAGTGACTGCCAAGTGCTGAGTCGTCTATCACTTTAGAGTCAGTTCTCACTACTGCTAATTACAACTCCCATTGCTCCCTCAGAAACAGAGGGAAGGAAAGCCGCTGGTAAAATATCCTTACTAGTGCCTATTCAAAGTGCAAACAGCATAAAGAAAACACAAAACCAAAAAACCCCAAACCAACAAAACCCCCACGCCCAGAAGTCTAGAAGCGATTTATCAAAATGGAATTCATTCCACCTTCTCTTTGTAGTCAATGAAAGAGCAAGAGCAAAATAACTGCACCAGTTCAATAGGAGCCTGCCTGCCCATAAGCAAACAGGAAGATACAACTAGGCTGCAGGGTGTACGACATGAATAATACCTGGCACTTGTGGACCTGTCTGAAAGATAAAGCTAGCTGATATTTTGAAATACTCCTCTAAAATATTTGGACCGTGGTAGCGGGGGGGATATACTCACACTCCCATATCCACCCGCTCAATCCTGGGAATGACGAGTTACAAGCATGTAACTCCGCGTACAGACACAAGGCATGAGGAAAACAGTGGACGGTGCAGAGGGAAGAGGAAAATCCATGGAATTTGTCTACATCTTTCAAATATCCCCTATGGTGAAAAGACCTGGAAGAACTTCAGATTGTTATGGCTTTAATGCTTACCCCAGCACCATTCAAAAGATTTGAGTGAGAGCTAATGAGAAATGTGAAAAGACAATGATAGCTTCAAGACCTCTAATTTGTTTAGAAGTTATGGAGTCCTTTAAATTCACTTCTATCACTGTCACTCAGGAAAGGTTTATTATGCATGTAGAGAAAATACTAATATTATTTTATGAGAACGTCTCATTCCCATATGTGAAGCTAATCTTTTCACAGCAAGGTGAGGTGAAAATTACAGCTTTGCAAAAGAAATTGCGGTCACAGGTACATGACACTGAAACGAGGAAGATGCTGGATCTGCTGACACAGTTACTTTTACAGTCAAATGAGAGACGGAGTGAGTTTATAATTTACAAACAAGCATTTCTTACCCAATTTCACAAGCTGGGGCAAGGAAGTATTGCTGCCTCTTTCAGTACAAGCAGTCACTGAAAGGTTGTAAATGTCCCCCGGTGGCAAGCTCAACACTGCAGTCATCACATTGCGTGTTACCTACAATGATTATAGACATCAACTGTTAAATATGACCCAAAACAGATATCCTTCTTGTAAAATTATTCTTTTCACTTAATATACTACAAAGAAAGTTCTGTGCATCACAGCAGATGTCTTCTGCATACTCTAGACTTGTCACATGGACCAGTTCCCACTGAGATCAACAGCAGAAAGCCATAATGCTCAGCAGAATATCACAACGCAGAGAGAAGACAATCCTAGGCCATATTTTCTGTATGACCAGTGAAAAATTAAGGAAGAAAGAAAATCTCCCTCACACCAATGAGAGCACTCTTGCATCGAGTCATGCAAAACGCTAACCAAACCATGTATTTGAGCCCATTGCAATGTTAGAGGAATTTAAATCAGATCAGATATCGCTAAGAAGAGTACACCAGACACATATAGGCAAGTCTTTCTGTATCCTAAGAACTTGCAAATTAAATCCAGCTGGCCAAGTCTAGCACCTACCTGGAGACCTCTTGAGTTGACAATAGACCTCGGGGCCTGACTTCAGTCAGCTGCAAGTTTGAAACCAGATATGATCCAAAACTGAGCTGAGCTTCAGAACACTGTGAATAACTTCTTCCTGCTATTTTAGGGGTGAGTAAGCTCCCCATTTCTCCAGGGTCACAGAACTCAGATACTTTAACAGACTGTTTCCAGAGTGCTTGTAGACTATTTACAAAGGACACATTCAGGAATCTCATGCTGGTTTTCACAGTCACTTAATTTTCAGGCTGAAGTTTTCGGTTACAAGAGGGGTAGACAGTTCCAAATAAAGCCTAACGGGACTATGCACGTTATTGTCATCACTTCTGTAAAAACTGACCAACTTCTACAGAGTCTTGGGAAATACACAGATAGCAGGAAGAAAAAGTCGTCATTGCCTGACAGTGTTACCTATGTATTTTAATAATCCCACAAGAAAATTTATTTTAGTAATCCCACAAGAAAAACGTAATAACAGTCTTAGCAATCTTAATAAATCAGATAAAGAGATTACAATATAGTATGATTTTTAAAAGAAACCGTTTCTGAAAATGACTAACAGAACGTAGGAGAACAGGTACACCCGGAAGCTTGCAAGTGTGCACTCATATTTACAGATATGAGCACGACCTGAGAAGTTAGCTATAAATAGGTTGTTGCAGGAATTTCCTAAAGAATAATTTATGAGTTCCCTTGTCCTGAAAATAATACAAAGACAAACATTTTGAAAGATATTCCTAAAGGTTTGAAGTTTTATTTGCAGATATAATCTATTGTAGATACGCTCCTGTTTTAATCTTTTGTTTAATCTAAAGCTACGTATTCAATATTAATTTTAGTTTAATTTCATCTTCAATCTTTATTATATATTTATTTAATCTAAGATTTTCATATTCAACGAAGTTGAGTGGCACAGAAATCAGATTTTTCATGAAAGAATAATAACCTTACAGAGAACATGACTTTTGGAAGGAAGAGAGGAAAGGGATATCACAGCAAAATTCTTTTAGAATTCAATTGTTAGAATATTTTAATTGTAGGGAAAAAATAAAATGTGGAGTTTTCTTCCTTGTTTGAAACAAAGATCCAAATATTGGGAGTTCCTGCTGTTCAGAAATGTCATGTTTTTGAACAGTCCTGCTAATCATGTAATTAGATTCATGCTGCAACAAGCTCCAGATGGGTGCGCCCTTGCAGCCACTAGGAATCCAGTGAAAGATAGGGTGGTCCATAAAAATCCAAGTGAAAATCGCTGACTAATTTGCGCTTACGCTGAAAATCCACTTCCAATTCAGCATCCGCAGAGTCTTCAGCTGTAGAAGGGAAACCTTTCCCTTGAGAAAGACCAGACACTTGAGAAAGCATCTGGTCGGTCAGTGATTAAAAGATCAATAGTGGTGCAGAAGACAGTCACAGGCCACAGGTTGTATGAAGCTACATTGCTGGCTGTATACATTTCTGTGCTGCAGCGCTCCTCTATTGCAAACACTCCTCACTGTACATCCAGGGGCTGCTCATTCGCTTCGGGTTAAATGTGCATCTCAGTGCCCTGCAGCAGCATGACTTTAATCTACATTTGGAAACCCCAGATTTCTTTTCCTGAGTGATTTTTTAAATATGTTCAGAGTTCCAGAGAACGTCCCAAGAACACATCCTAACATCTGGCAAGCTTTCTAAGAAGTGCACACATTCTGGGTGAAATCCTCCACCCCATCAGTTAGCGGAACTTGTATTTAAACAGCAAATGAAGAACACATAATTTATAAGGATGTCTTTTTGATAAAGCCAGAAAACGGGAAGTGATAGTACCTGGCCAGAATGAACTAAAAAAACTTAGCTAGTAGCGTACTCTGGTTATCATTAAATAGAAACCATATCTGTTCCCTTAAAAATACTCTTTATGTTTTATTGTCTGCAGCTCAGAATTTTAATAAGCTATTTTCAAATTCTCACCTAAATCATCAACAGTTGTGCTGGATCACCATAGAATCATTTTGTCCACTGGCTGTTTTGAGAGCTTGAGTCTTTGTAAGTGCCTGCTAACACTGTGAAATAACTTTAACCAATCAGGCTTCTACCAATCTTAAACTTGCTTAAACTTTGTATTCCAAAGTTATCAACTCAACAAAAAAAAATACAGAGAAATGTGCGATGCCTTCCCCACTCATACTTACGCTCTTCTTGATTTTTTTCTTTCCTTCTGCAATGACCATCCAATGCAGCATCCTGGAATGAGAGAGGTCAGTACCATCTCCTCCATAGGTCCAGGTGACGTACAAGAGGTGGTTGTAATATTCTACAGAGGTAATCTCAGGTGCCACTGGTGCTGAAGGAATAAGGCAAATGTATTACAGACAGGGTCTAACACAGTTGATTACCAAGTCCAGTAATAAACTTCTGCCAATGGATACTGTTAGGAAAAGACTATTGCAAAGATAGCGGAAACATATTAGTAAAAGCATCTGCACCTGAGTGCAAGCTCAAAGAAACGAAAAATGGCATTTAACCTGGGGGATATTCGGAACAAAAATATACTTTTGTTTACAATCTTTCAGTTTAAAAAGAAGTCCCGAAGCTACTAGCTGATGTAAACCATTTTTTGAGTCAACATTTATAAACTGAATTCAAAGTCAAGTTAAAAGCCTCAGATATTGCTTCACCGTGTCATAGCACTGAAAAGAAATGACAGTGAGAAACAAAGACAAATCGTCACACTGAATAATTTGGATAGCTTTTCCACAGGAAAAAATATCTCCCTTTTACTGAGTTTGCATCTTCCTAGGAGGAAAAGCTCCAAACCTGTAGTTTTCCAAAGAACATCTTTTTGCACAAAAAGTTACGTCCACCTTTGTTCCCAGGGTGAAAGTCCCACCACCACAGAAGACCACAGTCAGCTAACAGCCGTCTAACCACCCAGTGTCTAGTTTGCAGGCATGTGGTAGCTACATTATTAGGTGTTAGGTGAAGCAGCTGTTGTCCCTCCTCTTCTTCCACACATCCAGCTCCTGGACCCTGGGCTGAACATCTCAGGCTGCCCCACCACAGCCCCCTCAGCCCATTCGATGGCTTGTCTTGCGCTGGAGCTGGCGGCAAGTCCTCGCCTCCCTGCGCAGCCCAAGAAGAAAGACAGCAGACTCCAGAGCAAGTCCTGTCCTCCTAAAATAGGTATTTAAAGGAGTAAGAGAATTTCCTCCTTGTGGTGCCTCTCTATTAATTGCAGAAGGAGTATGGCTGGTCAGCTCACCGCCACTGCCCAATTCGGAAGTGCAGGTCTCCAGTTGTTAGGATTTAAGTTAAAACCGAGTGGAGACCCAAAAGTCAAAGTCAGCGATCGGTAAAGACCATAACCCCCTCTCAAAGTGATATCAGTGGGATAACCTGGATAAAACGGGGCAGTGTACGAATCTGTGTGCTTGGCTGTGTGCTCTTTAGGAGCACAATAGGGAAAACGATACAGAATGGTTGATCTTCCTCTGCGTCTGCCCGGCGAGAGGACCCTTCCCACCACCGGAGGCCTGGACGCAGGACAAACTGGGAGCTTGGGTCTGTTTGAAGGGGCCACAAGATGTCACTGCTGCTTTCACGAAGGCTTCTGTAACTTTTGCATTAAGGCATTCGTTAGCGAACAGACTTTCTGAAGTAATCGCTGAGGAAGGCAGCAAATACAATGCACAGCCAATTTAGACCCATTTAGAAACGTTTAGTAAGGCTATTATCTCAAATTAATCTTGACACTGTCCTTTTATGCTGTTGAGAGGAAGCAACCTTATTTAGTATAAAACCTATAAAGTAATGCTTCTTTTAATTTCTAGAGTTCCCAGTCCATCCCTACACAAGGATTCTTTGCAATTTAATGTTATGACTAGCATGAATTTTATACACTTAATAATAATTTCCTCCTATCCCTAAATACTGATGACATACTTTCCCTCCTAATGTTCACACAGCCGTTTGCGTTAGGTATGTGTCAGCGAACACCCAGGATACGTGAAATGAGACTGAAGGGCCAGGGCTTGCGTGACGGACTCCCCTGGCACCATGTTCCACTGGGAGCCAAGTTGCACCTAGAGGCTGTGGGGAAGTTACATCCCGTTGCTGACCTGGCCCAAAGTGACAGCTGAAAGCATCCACGGGACCAACAGAGAGCAGACGTGATGGTACTCACCAACACCAAGCGTCTGTCTGTCTTACTCTTTTTGCTTCTCCAAAGCTAAAAGCATTCTTGCTGTAAAAGAAAATGCTGGTGGTCTGAAGTGCCCTTGCTTATGATTGCTTTAAATCCAGCTGTTTACAGCAGGTGGCATTAAAAACTCATTAGTCACCACAGCAACACTGGCAGCGCCACGGTCTCTCCCTGCGTTCACACAACAGCGTGCAACTGTTGCTGCAGGAGCCCGAGACAACAAATGCTGTTTCTGGTAAGTCTCTGGGATCCCCCAAATCTCCCCCATTCTCCTGGGGATATCTGACTAATGGTTGCGGGAGTGAGCTATATATCATCTGGTCTCTTGCAATACCCTTTTCATTCCGGCTACCACACTTCCGTAAAGTCCCAGCCTGCTGTAGACTCCACACGAGCTGTGGGATCCTGTGTTAGGGAATTGTTTTTTCTGCTCTGAGCTTCCTGCAAGGTGTGGTCCCAAACTCACAGATGATCCTTCTGCTTTGTTTTAAAAAATCAAGCTTGTGTTCCAGGTGCGGAGGTTAGCTTTCCAGTTACACACAGAAGAACTGACAGATGGCGTACTGTCAAGAAGACTACAAAACCTTCATTCTAGTATTTTAAAATTTAGGGCTTTTCATTTGGTGGGTTGTTTTGTTGTGGTTTTTTTGCTTGTTTTAATTCCTGGCAACCTGTGCAGAGAAGGTGGCATTGTTCGGAATGACGCAGAAAGGGACCAAGCGCTCCATAAAACCATCTGTTCCCTCTCTGGAAAGAGACTGAGGGTGATGAAGAACTCTGCAGTCCCCTGGTAACTTGCAAGAGTGAAAAGGCAGTACCTACTGGGGACAAACATTTCAAACCTGCACACGTGAAAAACTGGCATGCCACTTTCTCACGAGCTAGCCTGACAGCAGTCCCTGGACAAAGCTGAAGAGATTGCAAGAAATAAGGCAATCAGCGGACAGGAGCGTATTTAATGCTCACATTCAATGGTGACCATCTATCAATAAGCACTTGTAATTTGATCAAATCAGATTTCTTTGTTAGGACTCTTCCCTTAATACGCTGTGATCCAGCTCACTGCTGTTCAACACTTCCATCAATGCTCTGAAAGTAAAACCATGGCTGACGAACCACGCAACTGGCAGAGGAGTGGAGGGTTTGGACAGGGCTGTGATTTGAATTATTGGCCCCTACGCTGGGCCTGCTCAAACAAAATGTGTTGCAAAGCACCTGGTGCAAAGTTGGGTCTTTAGCAAAAAGGCATGTAGACAACACTTCCCAAATGATAAATTCTGTTAGAAGCCACCGAAGAGAAGTAAATCAACACAGACCTCCAGTGCGATGCCACAGGAAATGCAATCATCTAGATGCACAAACAGCAGAGCATTGAATAGGGAGCTGATTTTGCCTCTGTAGGAGTATTCAGCAGGCTGGTATTACACTTCCAGTTTTCGCATACTTTGGTAAAGACAGTAAAAATTAGAGAGGCAGAGTAGGGAAAAAAAGTAACATGAGAAAACGCCTTACAGTGAGGGGACCTGAAAAGTTCAATGGAAGGAATTTATTAACAGAAAAGAGTGAAACTAAATTCCGTATAGAAAGGGAAAAAAAGCTTTATGTCTCTTCAATCAATACGAGAAAAGTGTAATAAGAATTAACAGACTGGATATTAAAACCAGAAAAATTCAAATCAGAAGCAAAGGATAAACCTTTGATAATAAGAGGAATTAAGCATAGGTACAACTTTCCAGCTAGATATTTTCTAGATATTTTCACTTAAGACCACATGACCTTTTTGAAGAGAAGCTTTGCCAATCATAAATGGATGACATTCTCTAAGAGATTCATCCATTTCTGATTTTGTCTACATCTGCTAGTTAAGGAGTCGATCCATTTTTCATCTAATGGCAGTAACAGTCTTTACTTTCACCATACAGAGATCCAGACTGATCCTGACGATGGCTTCTATTTTAGAACAACCTTAATTCCCCTCATTTCTGCTGCGGGTTTCTGGAAACACAATATTGAAGTGTAAGCGCCCCACTGGAACATTTCCACTCTAAAATGCCGAACCTGGTACCCTAATCAGTCGGAAAAGACATTTCTCCCCTCATACAGCAACCAACCAGCTGGAAAATTACTTCCTTACAGTGCTACAGGAAAGTTGATTGATGCCAAAGGACAATGAATATCTCTGGAGACCCTTCAGGGGGCCCTGGTGGGTGCTACGGGTTTCTGATACGCTGGAGAAGTGCCAGAATTTGTCAGCAGTGTAGCTCGGGACCAGATATCTCAAGATGGGCGGGTTTCTGCTGGCTTCAGTGGAGCTCGGACTTAACCCACTGATAATTTTTCCGTTGTAGCTCTGTCGAGCACAGGCACTATATTAATCCATCATTGCAAATGGGTCTAATTCCTTTCCTTCCTCAGTTGCGTCTTTTTAGCCTCTCACCTAAAAGAAAATCTAGGATTAGGCTAGTGTCAGTTTTGGAGGGAGTGGTTGGGACCTTGTAGGCTGATTTTCCTCTTGATTTGATTTCTACAGCTGGAAAAGAAGAGCGAGACATACTTTATTTCCTCTCAAGGTCCATCTGAATTATTTACTGCTTTCAGTCACCTTCTGCAAGGTGAACTAAACAGTGGTGCATAAAACTAAAATGATTCAATAGGGAACTTTAACTTAACCAGCCTGGATGCTAGGAACACGTGGCAAGGCGCTAACAGGAGCTCTGGTATGCTGTTTCCTCTCCAATTAATCTGTTTGACACATTGAAGATTCAAACCCAAAGTATCTGACAAGAGTGTGTTAAACACAAAGCTGGACCCAACTGGAAGAGAGCAATCCGTGTGGTTATATCGATTTGTTGCAGCTAAAAATCTGAATTATGACTGACTTGCCAGCACCACACCAGTTTCCCAAGGCCAATCTACCCAGCACAGGTGGAATGCCTTGATCACAGGAGCACCCTTCCCTCCTTACTGGGCACAAGCAAAAAACACCCAGCAGGAAAGGCAGAGCTGGAGGACAAGAATAACGTGCTGCCAAACATACCGCCTGCCTCAGCCTGCCCAAGAGGGCAGAACTCTACTCCACATTAGCTCAGGTGCAGTCATGGTCTGCGTTACTGGGAGGGGGAAACAGGAGGAAAAGTATTTGGAAACATTGCAAATATACGGAAAAATGTTCCATAATATTAGCAAACCTAAGAATACAGATTACTATTTGCCCATTAACTTCTCGATGTCTAAAACACACGCCGTCATAAAAAATGAGCAGGATCGCTGGCCCTCACTGGAGCCCTGTATTCAGCTGCTAAAGGGCTGGAACAGAGTAATCAAACACTGTGCTTTGTATAGGAAAATTATACATATTAATTTAAAGCAGTCCTTAGAGCTTTCCTTACAAAAACACAACACAACGCTCAGCTGTTAAATACCCTACATCTTGCAAGCATCTGCAGGTGAAACACAACCTCCAAGTCAGACTTTCCCAGCACCTCAGCTCCTGGGAGCACTTCCACGGTCTTTTCAGGCGGCTGCTCACCTGTTATGAAGCTGATGGTGGAGCTGTCACAGCAGCTCAGCTCTGGGTCCCCCCAAGTCACCATGGTGACCCGGAAATTGTAATACCATGCAGGCAGCAGGTTAGCTATTCTCTAGAAAACGACAAAAGACAAAGAGCAGCTCAGGAGACAATTCGCCAG
The DNA here is from genome assembly GCF_963924245.1 of Chroicocephalus ridibundus. Lineage (NCBI taxonomy): Eukaryota > Metazoa > Chordata > Aves > Charadriiformes > Laridae > Chroicocephalus > Chroicocephalus ridibundus. The sequence goes on from NC_086284.1 coordinate 151,071,250, forward strand.
CATGAGACGTGACTTCTAAAACATGACAATATTTATAAACCCCGTGCCCACACACGGGACGCTTTTGCTGAGCTCCCGCTCCTTGCTCCAGTGGAAATCTTTGTAATTTGGCATTTGAAATTTATTCAAAACTCTGTGCAGGGAGAGCAAACACGGTTGTGCCGGGTCTGCTGGTTACCCACGGGCACATGGTCCCAGGTCCTACCCACCATGGACACCTCGCATTGATTTCCAGGGCGGTGAGAATGATTCCCGCGGAGCAATCTTCCATCGCAAAAGTCTGATTTAATGAAGGCAGAATATTTAACTGAAAAACGTAGCCTTTTCTGTTTTGGTTAGATAGGGTTTGAGGATAAATTAGAAAATGCTTTTGGCTCAGATACTGTCACTTCAAAAGACTTATTTTTTTCCAATTTTCGAAGTGTATTTCACTTTCTATTATCACTTATTATAAATTAAATATGAATGAAACATAAATGACTTATGAGACATAAATTATATATATAAATACAAATGAGATATAAATGAAGTAATAAAATGCCATATATTTTATATTATAAGTAATATTTAACTTAACGTTCAAATACTTCCATTGATAGCACAAACCAATTCAAATATTTAGTTTTATGTTTAAATGAAAAGCCTCATGATATTTTTAAAATTAAAAATAAAAGCAAATTAGAAATAATGAAAATTTTTGACAAATTAGAGATTGCTATTTTTACAGACCTCTGCCGTTTCCAGTGGCTTTTTCCCAGATGCTACAAGGCAATCCAAATATAGGGTTTGTGAACTATTCTCTTTATGCTTTTTAGAAAAAGTTGTATCAGATTAACACCAAAGCATTGAAGCTGCTTGGATTTCTTCTGACATGACCCTTGTGTAAAGTTGACAATAACAACATAGTTTTGACAATTTTAAAATAAAATGCGGAGCACAGAATGAACAAAGCAACCAAGCAAAGGGAAAAAGCAAATTCAGTTCCAAAAGTTCTCACCAAGTGATAACCCTTCAGGGTAGAATTTCTGGTCTAAGCTGTCAGATAGCTTGATTTTTGATTGCCCTGCCTCCTCGCTGGGCTTGACACTGTTGCTCCAGAATACACCACTCAGAGATGTCACTAGATCATCAGGAAATTTGTTGGACATGGGGATTCTGGAGCACCACTAGAGAACCCAAACAACAATTCACCAATACCTACCTGTATGTTAAATGCCATGACAGAAAAACAGGGAGATACTCTTCTAATTCAGGCTTACTCTTTAAAATTATTTTTTAAGAAATGCTCACTTTAGCTGTGATATAGCACTGTTGTATTTCGGACTGAAATTCAGACAAAGGAATTCCAACTTGGCTTCCGTGAACAGGATTTGCAACAGTAAGGGACAATATCCTCTCATTTTCTAATGGACCACATTAACTCTGGAAGATGACATTATTTCTAAGATGACTTGGATCATTCAGGTTTTAATCCAATCGTGCTGAGTCATGATTACATGATATTAATTACTCATTTGGTAAGTTATTTTTGTTTTTAATTTCCCTGGAGATTTATGTGCTAGTTTTACAGTCACGTACCCAATTACAGTTAAGCTGCTGCAGTAAAAATGACTCCACAAATGGTATTATGCAAATCAATTACAGTAAATCTCTATGGCTCTCACAAGAAGGGAAAGTTATTGCTATCCTTTTTGCATACTCATAACTTTCTAAACAACTAATTTCAGCTAAAATTGCTTGCTGTCTTGTGTTATGGCAAAGTCTGAATAAAATCTGTTCACCTCTAGGAATACATGGAAAGGAAGAGGAAAACTTCACTTTATTTCTGCCGAGTACCCAATCTTGCAAAGATGCATGTGTGTATATATGTGTGTGTGTGCGCGCTCTTCTAGAGACCAGTCTCCACCTAGTTGAAATCCTGGCATAAGTTTTGGAGTACTGTGTCCAGTTCTGGGCTCCCCGCTTCAAGAAGGACAGCAAACTGCTGGAGAGGGTGCAGAAGAGAGCTACCAAGATGATTAGGGGATAGGAACACCTCTCTTATGAAGAAAGGCTGAGGGATTTGGGTCTCTTCAGTCTGGAAAAAAGACGGCTGAGGGGGGATCTTATCAAGGCTTATAAATACTTCAAGGGTGGGTGTCAGGAGGATGGGGCCAGGCTCTTTTCAGTGGTGCCTGGTGACAGGACAAGAGGTAATGGGCACAAACTTGAGCATAGGAAGTTCCACCTAAACATGAGAAGGAACTTCTTTACTTTGAGGGTGGCAGAGCACTGGAACAGGCTGCCCAGAGAGGTGGTGGAGTCTCCGTCTCTGGAGGCATTCAAAACCCGCCTGGATGCGTTCCTGTGCAACCTGCTCTAGGTGACCCTGCTGTGGCAGGGGGGTTGGACTAGGTGATCTCCAGAGGTCCCTTCCAACCCCTACCATTCTGTGATTCTGTGATAAGTCTTTGTGGCTTCAGAAACACGAAGGCTATTTTCACAAGAGCATCTCTGCAGCTAAGCCTTCCAGATGGCACACTGCAAGACTAGCCCGCAAGCCCCAAATCCATATTATCAATATTAATTATGTAGATAAGGTTTTGGACTACTCCCCCAGAGGAGATGATGGAATTTTTTAAAGCCTTGACTGACAAACTGACCCACAAACTGAAGCTGCCTCTGGACTTGCTGAACATGCCCATTTTGTCAACAAAATAGAGGCTCATCTCATAACTCATCACTCCGCTTAAAATTTAGCATGGTTCAGCTGGCATTCCCTTACTTTAGAACAGAAAATGCCTCTAGCACCCTGGCCATTTGCTCTGCTTTGCCTGGAAAAATGTGCCAAACTCAAAGGCATAGGCACATATTCATGGGGGAAATGCTGGGCAAAGAAAGGTCACACAGGCATGGGCAAGCAATAGTCGGTAATGGTCACTTTACCACGGAGGCAGTTAAAGAGATGGTTGCTGCTATTTCATAGTAGGTTGTCCACTCGGAGGTCATCGTTGATGGGTTGAAGTAAAACATTTCTACAACATATTTCCTGAACACCCCAAGGAAAGGTCTGTTCCAGCTCAAAACCACAGCAGTAGGTCCCAGAGGGTAAAGCGTCAGATCCTTTATTCCAGTGGGCACTATAAACCAGAAACCGTGGTTAGTAATGTGCGCGTTACCAGTTACACTTTATTTTAAAACAATACCTTTCCTTAACCAAGTTGTACCTTTTTTTGGTTTGTTCCTGACTTTATTTCCCAACAAGTTCCTTGTCACAAGCAGTGGAATACCAATTTTCAGCATTTGTTCTCCAGTTTGTTATGTCTACTTTTTCAGAAATGACTAGAGGCTGCTTGGTGTTGGCTGCTTAGCTTGAGATAAAGCACAGGGCTTGATTTTGGACAAACAGAGGGTTCCGTTCTACTTTGAAAATCAGGCTGTTTTGGAGATATTTCAAGTTGCTCAAAACCAAAAGCGTCAGAAGTCATAACACTTTGGAAGATAAAGGCTACCAGAAAGAATAGTTTTTATGTCTATCCCTCCTTCCCTGGGGAACCTAAAGGTGCTGTCATGTATTGCTAGTCTTGCCTCACAGATGATGACACCGAGAAAGAGAAGTCAAGTGATTTGAAAAATGTCACATAAGGGTCAACTTCTGCAACCTTTACTTGTCTGGAAAGCAATTATTCTTCATGACTTAACTGAGGCTACTTAAATAAGTACTTTTTGCTAACATTTGCGAGGGTTGCAGAGCCCCAGCTATTGCACACCGGGTCAGAGCCGAGCCCAGCACCCAGATGACTTCAGCCCATGTTAGCACAATTGCCTTTCCCTTCATAAATCATTTACCACATCTATTCTTTGCTTTCTCTAAAGTGTTGATACTCACCCAGTGAAAGTGAGGCTTAGGATAAACATGGGGAGAACTGAATACTTTTTAAAGTGTATTTTATCTTATTTCAGTTTCGTTTGTCATTAACTACCACTGAAAATAGTTTGCTTTGCAGTTCTGTATTTTAATATGAAATTCAAGATCCTGTTATGAAATGAAAACTCATACAACTGTCTTTTTACTCCATAAAAACAGAACATCCCCTTTATAATAAGAAATCTATGAGATGTTTTGTTTAGAACCTCATTGCCATTTTGAGTTTAGTAAGAACTTTTTATGGTTGTGAGGCCACACGAAAGTGGAGAAAATGAAGGAACTTATTTGCTTTGGGAATATATGATTTTACTTTCTCAAGTGAAAATAGAATTTTGCCGATTTCTGAAGTAACTACAGTGAGAAATAAAATCAAAAGCATTTGTAAAAATCGTCCAATGATAGAGATTTTAATAATAAAGTATATGTATTTTTTTGCTTACTATTTTATCCTTTGCTGAAATATACCATACTCTCTTTTCAAATTTTTACTCAGACCCAATTTATGAAAAAATATAAAGAGATTGCCTAGAATGAAAAGGCTCTCACCATATTCACTAGTCCACATACTTGCTTTCATTTAAGGATTCAATTCTTAACAGGTTAACTTTGTGGGGTTTTTCTGTTTTGCTTTCTTCCCTACATCACAGAGAGGAAGCAGAATGAAAAATACTGAAGATCTCTAGCTTTCAGCCACCTGCTCTCCCCAAAGGCAGACTATTTGGCAAAAGGAGAAACTGGGTGACTCAGGTCAAGTATTTCTCTGCAAATGTAACTCTATACACTGAATCTCTTCCTCTTTGCCCATTCTCTTCTTAATACATTTTGTTAAAATGGTGACCTTAACAAAATAAATGATACAACTAAAAGATGCTGAATTCTATGCTAAGTGACTCTTTATTTAGGAGCACGGTGTAATCCTGAATTACAGGCATGGAGGCAGCAGCTCTGCCTGTTGGCCATAAAACCACATTCTTGAAAATGTTACTTTCAGTCTCAGAGGGTTCTTCTTATCCTCAAATCTCAAAGCAGAGAACATCAAGATTCACTGTTAAACCCAAGAAAATCAAGGCATACACAACTGAAGTTGGTGATGGTCATGTAGTACCATAGGAGATAAGCCAGGTCTCCTGACTCTTAGCACTGCGTCCTTCAGACCGGGCCACATTCCATCCTTCATAAGGCACATTTGCAACAAATGTCTTAACAGCAGTCCCACGGACTTCGTGAGACAGTGGGAATAAATCACATCTAAGAATTACCCACATCTCTCCATGCATCACAGACTACCTGCAGCTCAGGCTGGCTACACCTGTGAGGTGACTCCCACCCTAAATGACATACACCATGAGCACTGCCAGAGACACACATATATTCAGGTGTTCAAGGGTGAAGACGGTGCTTTCCACAGGGCCCTGCGTGTGTGAATCCTGGCCATAATTGCTCTCTAGTTAGGTTCGGTAAAAACATACAAATGCGAAACATTTGTCTCCCACTGAAGAAGTAGTTTCTCTACACATATTTAAAAACAAAGCAAAACAAAACACGTATCAAACAGTAGATGCAAGGGTTACCAATGGAAAATGTAACAGGATCAGAAGGCGGTCCAACCAACGGTCCTTTCCGTAAATAAACCACAACTCGGTACTGGGCACCGGGAACAAGATTTTCAATGAGGCTGCTGCTTGAATTCACCTAATAGGAGGGGAATGCATCCGATATGAGGTATTTGCTTGGTAAATGAAAAGAAGATCGAGACTGCACATGAACTGCTCCAGTTACAAAAGACATGATTCTGAAGACACTGGCATCAGCAGCTAAAACTCCATTCACTAAGCCCAAAATGGCAAAACTGTGAAAGCAGTCAGGGCTGAGCTGACGAATGATCTGACTCAGAGAATCACGCTTGCCTTGCTGTGCAAGGTTACCTGTCACATTGTAGACCCACTCTCTCCTGCTGCCAAAGTTTATTGAAATAATCAGGCTACATTATTGATATTCCGGTGATACTATTTAGAGTATTTAGACAGTGCGTTTTCAATAAAAGCCTGAGTTTGTTCTTCGGCCATCTGATTCATCTGGAGCTCTGTGAGCTGAAGGCAGTCTTATGGGAAAGCTGTCTTCTGAACGCAAGTGTTAAAATGACAGCATGGTGAAATCAGAGAGGAATTACAGCACTACAAAACCTGGCTAAGGGACCTTGTGATTTTTCTTTTCAGTTTGAACCATCACCATCAAAATTTCTGCTGTGGCACACCAGGTATTGGTCAGAGCAGGAGGCATCGGTCTGGTCCGATTCAATAGGAAAAGCCTCATCTCCTGAAGAGCCAGCTAACAGCAAACGCAGTTTGGAGGAAAGGACTTCATGCACCCCTTCTAGAACGGCAGGCTGATATTTCCTACTAATATTTTCTTTGCAACCTTTCCAAAGTCTGTATCACAGCCACCTTTGCACTGGTGTTTTATTGTGATGCAAGTGTGCAAGTGACTCCATCAGTGCCAGCACAGGTTTAGTGAGGAAGGGATTTTATATTTAACAGCTGCTTTGGAAAGCTAAATCACTTTTAAATCAAGCACAAGGGTAGAAACGGATAGAACTCTGCACTGAATTTTGCCCTTTTCAGCTTGTCAAGGAGAATTCAAACCAACATTAATAATTCCAGGTATAATAAGCTGATAAAATTTGATTAGAGGTGGTACGAACATTTGTAATGAGAAAAAGAAACAAATAACTGTATTTAGACCTTTCTACCTACTTGCAATAAACACACATTTACTTTTACAGATAACTTGTTTATTCATGGATTAGCTTTAGGTACTTGTTTTTGAGTTTGTAGATTATTTTTGTATTATTTCCTTTAATCACATATGTATATACTTGTGATCTTTGGTACATAATTGCATACTGTATTGTTTTGCTTCCTGATGTAATGACTGCACTTTTAATAAATTAAAGGAAAATAACTCAAGGAGATTAACACCTGATTCTGAAAAACAACTCTCAAATTGTCATCTAAACAATCTAAACATGTTTAAGTTCATCTAAAATGTTTAAATTCATGGACAGTCTGGGAATAAAACCCAAAACGTTTTGACAATTCATTGTAAATGATTCATTTTAAAAGAAATTTTTAAAGGATGCAGACTCCCTGTATTAATTAACTTGCAGGGCTAATCACAAGTTTGAAGGAGATGATGAATATTTATTGGGAGGGTTAGCGGATTCCTTCCATTCCCATGAGCAAGCTGAGGGCGCAGCAGGACAGCACTGCAGTCCTTTGCAGACTTCTCCATCACACGCACTTAGGGAGCCAGACAGAAGTTGTGGCACTGCTCAGAAAACGGCCTTATCAGCATCTTGGTAAAGTAACTGGGATGTGGGCTAATTGAAGGCACATGCCACCGATCCATCATAGCCACAGGATCTGTCACGGGGTTGCACTCACTAAGTGTTTCAAGTATCAGAAAACTGTCATACTTGGGAGTTCGGGATTATTGATCATTATAAACACATCCCGTATGGCAGCCCTAAAGAATTGTTGTCCATCCAAATCACAGGCGGTCTGCATTCACTTCCCCATGCCAACATCTTTTTTGATGGATGAAAAGAAAACCCGACTTATGATCACCTCTAAACTTCCAGAAAGTTTAGTCAGGTTCTGTATTCATACGTAGGATATCTAAGAAAGAATTTATGCAAGTTTGATGATAGTATTACAGCACATGCCTAAGTGTTATTATGATTTTTCCCACTGCCCCTGTCCTGGTTTCAGCTGGGATAGAGTTATTTTTCTTTCTGGTGGCTGCTGGGTTTCAGATTTGGTATCAAAGGAACGTTGATAATGCATATTGGTTTAGTTGTTGCCAGGTGATGTTTATAGTTTTCAAGGACTTTTTTTCAGCTTCCCATAGAAGCTGAGAGGGAGCATAGACAGAACAAGCTGCCCAAAGGAATACTGCATACCAGAGATGCCACGCTCAGTATTACAAAGCAGGGTTGGCAGCGGGGCGGGAATCCACAATCAGCGTTCGGGATAGGCTGGACAGCCAATTCACCTGGTGGTGAGAGTGACTTACGTTGTATTACTTTACCTTGTATATTCTTTTACCATTATAGTTATTATCATTGGGTTTGTTTTTTTTGTTGTTGTTGGTTGTTTTCTCTTGGTGTTCTGTTAAACTGTCTTTATCTCAGCCCACTAGGTGGTGGGTTTTTTTCCTTTCCCCTCCTTTTCTCTCTCTTCTCCCTACTCTTCTGGGGGAGAAGAGGGAGAATATAAGCAAGCAGCTGTGTGGTCTGAGCTGCTGGCTGGGGTTAAACCACAACAGCCACAAAAATGTCTCAAAAGGTACAACACAGCTCACAAGCTCGAACGAAGGATTGGCCACAGTCCCTCCAACAGAAACAGAATTTTAACACTACTGTGGTTTCCTGCAACACTTTCCTTCCCGAATGCTGTGCTCTCCCCTCCGCTCTGCACCACCTGTGTCCCTTTAGATTGCAGAAGGGAGCACCTACTGCTGTGCTCTGCAGCCCTGAGCCTGATAGGGCCCTTGGGCACCGCGATCCCAAACAGCAGGGTGGTTAGCAAATTTTTTCCTGTATTTGAAAAGGCTCCAGCTTCCACCATTTACCTCAGTGCAGTAGTGCTTTTCAAGCCTTTGACTTTCCTTTTGCTTCTGACAGGTCAGAGAGACCACAGACACGATGGTGCCGTTGCCGCCGCTCTCTTGTGATGCTGTCCAGGATGTCAGGGCAGTAGTGGAGCTCAGCACCGTCACGGTCACGTGCTGGGGCTTTTCAGTGAGCTCTTCTATCCATTCACCTGTGGGGCCTGGGACAAGTCCCAAAAGCACAATTGAGCAAGCCACTCTACACATTTGAGGCACTGATGTTAAAATATCAGTCTTTCATGGGATTATTTAGTACTGGTGGAAGAGGCTGGACTGACGGCTGTCCATCTCCACAGCACTCGGGCAGTGAAGGTGGCAGCCCCCGGGAAACAGCCTGTGGCTGGTGCTATTTCACCTGTAGCAGAGCAGGAGATGATGAGAGAAACGTCCCTGTCAGAAAATTCAGATTGCAGTATTCTCTATTGCTCACCAGAAACCACCCAGAAATATCAGATTTGCTCCAAGGCGATGTTTAAAAGCAGTGACATCCAATAATGGACAGATCATTGACAAATATTAAAGGACAAGCACACAAATTTTTTGGCCTCTCCACAGGCTTACCTACCCTCTAAGTGTACTACAGCCTCGAAGCGTGAAAATCGAGTTCACAGTGGTTACCACAGTGAAGAACCTCATTCTCCATCAGACTTTTTGAAGCACTTAGCGGAGAACACAGGTTTAAATACAGATAAAATAAAAATTTGGAAAGTAACTTCAGCTAGAGTTGGTCAAAATTCCAGATTGCATGAAAATTGTCAGCTTTTTGTGTCACTTTTTAACTGACGCTTGTGACAGTTCCCTCCTTGACGTCCCTTTTCTCCACACAATTCTAATGGTGCTTGAAGTTTATTGAGAAAATATAACAAATGCCAGAGCAAGAATTTGGTGTAAGATCAGCCTATAAGATTTGACATTTCAGACTGCTATCTGAGTGCAACAAAAATATCGTGTAATACAAGCCAGTAATTTGACAGGATGATTCACTGAGTGAATGTTACAAGGATAAGATAAGGCTGAAGCTGTGAGCAAAATTTATTCATGACAGCAGACCCACACCTATTCAGGTAAGAAGAGGAATTAGATCATTAGGTTAATCTCTGGAGCCAGTGGATGTCCGTGTAACTCTTATAATTCAGAAATTTTTTCAGCATCAGCCTTAAGGGAACTGAGTTAGCTCACGCCACGGCCCAAAGTTATAGTCCTCACACAAAAAAGCCTACTTGATTAAACTCATAAAGAGGAATGGAAAAGCAATTCCACCGTAAGAGTACTTGCCCACATCTCAGATTTGGCATACTACCAGGAATACATATAAAATCTACCTAAAATACTAAGGATCTTGCGTTTGTCAGAAGGAATGAGACGTTTACCAAGAATCCTCATGTGGTTCTAAAAGGCTGCAAAACTAACAGACAAAACCCAAATCCCCAAACATCCTCATGTGTTATGTGCAAAATGAAAATACTTATTACGTTCCTGTAACATCTTAGTACTTTATACCCAATGAGATTCAAGTTCATCCTTAATCTAGCAATCGGTAGACCTACACTTTGGATTAACGTTTTCTCATTTCTCTCAGGTCTCTGTCCCCAGTTAGTAGACTTCATGAAGGACACTGTATTGCATATTGCTTAGTGGAAATTAGTCACACCTTGTAAAATGGAATAACATTGGGTACTAATAGCAACGCTACATAATTTATTTGATATACTTGTATACTTATATGTACTTTAATGTTTTCCATAGAATGAAGCTGTCTAATAACTATTCCTAAAGAAAACCAGAAGACAGTGAAATTACAACAGCAGAGACCCTTTCTCTCATGTGCCGTTTCCTCTTTTCTCGTTGTTTTCCAAGTACTGTTTCTTTCAACTATAACGTTGTTAAAAACACAGGAGCGATAGTGGAATTCGGTTACATGCAGTCAAGCATTATGATGAATTTAAGCCTAAATAGTTCGTATTTGTAAATATTACAAGCTACTAAAGACACCATTTTTGTTAGTAATGGACTTAATTACTTGAGTACATTTCCTTTTAATATGAATATTTCTGCCAGCCTTAGCTACCCTGTCTTGTTGCAGCATTCATGGTTCGTGATTTCTCACATGTAAAATTGTGTCGTGCTGCAAGTATTCCCCTATTCTCATTGTATGGATATTTTGTAGGCTATATCTATTCCCTTCTGTAGAAAAAGGTACAAAGGTGACCACAGCCGTCAGAAGGATAATAATCTGAATTCACCAACACCTGTCTCACTTGCTGATCTAATTGTCAGTCATGATACTAGTTTACACAGTAGTGTATTATTATTTTGTCTTTTACTAAGTCTTCCGTTAAGAAAGCCTGGGATTCTACAGGGAAATAATAAATTACTTTTTCTCCTCTGAATTTAGCAGGCTGAACTATTTCATCTACTGTAATTTGCCCCGCGTTCTCTCAGAGACCATGTAATTTCAGAGTTCAGGGTTTAATTGTGCAATTCCCACACTCTCAGCCTGAGATGCCCTTCATCCCTAACCCGGTACATACAGCCTCCAGGAGTAAGGAAGTTAAATATTTCCAAGAATCTCTATAACCACCGACTTAATTCTCGGAATTAAATCCTCTCTTTGAAATATGCAAGAGGGGAACCTGTTTCAGTGAGCCTCTTCCAAACACTAGGCAATGACTCTAAATGATCTTTTAACGTCTCTTCCAACACAAACCATTCCATGGTTCTATGACTCTACCAAATACTTCACCTGTTTTCAGTTCTTAGCTCTGCCGAGACGGCATGATGAAGGCCCTTCCAGGCAGGATACAACATATTTGCACTATATTTCCTTCTCTGGCACAGGGAACTCCAGAACACCAGACTCTTCTGATCCTGCAGCAGATGCCATAGCTGCCACAGTGGTCAAACTCTGTACATGAAAGTTATATTGGTCTGGGAGAAAAAGACAGGTTTGTTGAGATACTTACTGATGTAAAAGCTAAGTGTTTTTGCTGATTGACTTCCACGAACTTCACAAGAGCCAGAGGAGCTAAATGTTGTTACGGACAACTTATATTTTCCTGGTTCTTTCAGTTCGGCAACAAATTTGTGAGTGTCCTCACTTACTGTCAAAAATTCTGTGGAGTTCTCTAAATCAGGGTAAAAAAAAGTGTGGATTAATTGAAATTTGAAAGCCACTGAGGAAATGATTTATATCAGAAATGCTAACGCTGTTTCTGCTGTGGGATTAAAAGGTATCTAAGAGGACTGGATTTATGTGGGTAGTTTTCCTTCTTGCCATCAGCACAAGAGTAATTAATGACTAAGGTTGCAGTATAAGTGTAGAGGAACAATAAACCCAGGACAAATTCTCATTCAGCAACAGGGATGATAAAATAGGGTTGCCATGACTGTGCAAGTGAAAAACAGCATGGCATGGAAGAAAAGGAGCTTCCAATTTTCTATCTATTGCCTCCTCCTTCTGCAAAAAAAGTATTTGTCCTCAGTGTGGCAAGGCTTATGAAAACTGCTCGTCAGGAAATAAAATTCATTTGGAGAAAACAGATTTTTAAAACAGAAAATCTTTAAGCAACATGGCTACTTTATTGCGTCTCCATCACTTGAAAAGTCTCCCCATTCTCCATCTCAGCCTCCTTGTGGCCTAAGGAACACATTTAGTAGCTGCCTTCTGAGACAACTGTTAATCTGAATGTAGACCCTCTTTTTCTGTATGCCCCTTCCAGTTGATGTCTCCCTGAGAACCTCTCTCAGTGGCTAACAAAGCTACATGATATAATGTACATTCTTTGTCTCAACTTTCTATCGGCTTCTTTCTCCTTTCTCGGATTCCAGAATGGATTTACGATAACTGCAGTGTAAACAGTGCGGCAATATGTGCAACAGTATAAATCTTGTTTAACAAAAGAGAATTGCAAGCTGCGATTTAACCCCTCCTCCCTCACTTTTTATGAAGCCCAACCAGAACTAGAGGCTATCCGGTGGAAGAAAATTCTCAAGAAATACAGGAGATCTAACAAAACCCACTGCAGCAGAGTACTAGGTAATTAATAATTTGTAGAGGAGACAACCCACCAATGGAATTACAGAAAAGGGGTTTGAAAAGTGTATGAGCCTCTGTTTTACCTTCCCTTTCAATATTGATATGGAAACCATCAAACGCAGTAGGAGGCTTTGGTGGTAACCAGGTCAGCACCATTTGTACAGGAAGAAAGGAGGGGGGCTCTGGCTTGAGTTTTCCAGATGTGTTGACTTCATTGGCCTCATAATCACTGGAAACCGCATTGACAAACTCCCCTTCACCCTCTGACGACTCAGCTTCGTTAGACCACCAATATGGCTGTGACGTGGTTTCGTACTCGGTGCCGTTATAGCGGTAGTCTGGCCAGGCTGCAGATGTGTTCGCTACTGGAATGTCAGGTGGGTTGTCAGAAAAATGGCTATGTTTTTCTTTCCTTATGATTTCTTGTGGCCCAATGAAGGATTCTTCTGCAAAATTTCCGCTATGCTCTTCCCAGTTGTTTCTGTTGATTGGTACAATCTGAACAGAAATGTTTCGAGGTGGGTAAGGAACTAAAAGAGAAGCAAGGGTTAGTCTTTTAATAGGTATGTTCTGTGCATCTTTATGATGTGTTAATTCCCCTGGAGAACATTGTTTGCAGAAAAACAGTGCATCCATGGATAATTTTAAATACCTTGTTCTTATTAAGATTCTCCCTTCTCTTACATGTAATTATAGCAGAAGTGATTCTAGTGGGATCAAGATGAGTGTAAATTCACAGAAGAATCATGACTCAAGAATACCAGGAAGAAAAGCAGATGTGAAGTCACAGTAAATCAGAGTTCAGTGCCATTACAGCAGCAAGGCTACTCATGTAAGAGTAGATTTTAATTTATTTTATTGTGTCTTCCAGAAAGATCTTGATCATGGAAAAAATTACTTCTGTAGAAATGAATTGAAAAAAAAAATATGCAAAACTAATATATGGCATAGCTCATATTTAAAAAGTATGACTTTCATGTTCCTGTAGGGCTTTTCATATGCTTTTTAGTGGCCGCCTTTTCACAAGCATTGAACATCAGTTTAAATTTTAATATTTGTGAAAGCCTGATCTCAAGACTTGGGTCTCAAGAAGACAAAATTGTGGCATGCAAAGAAGTTACTTCAACTTATGCCAGGAGGTGAACACACAGCATTTTGTCTGCCACACTGTAATTGCTTGTCCATCATCTGCCCTTATACGCAACAAGTGTGAGTAGCCCCTGCAAACAATTTTGACTGGCAACTTTTAAAATGACACCTTACAACACAGTAATTTGTTCACCTCCCCTGTCCCAGCCGCGGCCACTGATACAAAACCAGACACTACAATTTCATGGCAGTTCATGTGAAGAATGAGGGATGAGAGGGCAGCAGGAAAGAAAAATGTGACCCTGTTGGTTGCATTGTTATGGTTCAATATCGCGATAACTATGTTTAGGATTCTCAGGACAGAGCTCAGCTGGCATCAGTTGGCTTTACTCGGTCCAAGGCAAAGGACCAACATCAGCGTACTCATCTGAAGATTGGGCCTTTTGATTTTGCCACTGGTTCATTTCACTTTGGACCCTGGAAAATGTCTGTGGTCCAACAGATTAAGAGGCAAGTTTTGGGCACCATCCCAGGACCAAATTAAATTAGTTCTGGGCCTTGAACAAATGCAATTTTCAGCCTTTGCAATATTGCTGTCTTGGAAATTAAAAGTTCATGCTTCAGGGCATAAACTGGCCGCCAAGTAGGGCGAATATGACATTCTTCTTCTCTGTGATAGAAGACTGCACAATGAGGAAGGCTTTCTCCAACGGTTTAGCTGTGATTCACTGCGCAAGGAGACAGACCAATATGGATAGATCAACAGTACGCTCAATGCGGCTATTCCAGTGGCTTAAAAATTAATTCCCAGCACAAGGCCTAGGATTTCTCATGAGAAGCAGAATTGATTTTCTAAGAAGCAAGCTTTATAACAGAAACACTCATGCAAATTTCCCTTTGCCCTGTATTGTACACATAACCCTCCGCACCAGCCACAGCATCCTGGCCGGGAGCAGCTCCCAGGACAGCTCCCACACAGACCCTCCTCCCTGTGGGATCAATCCCCTCCCCATGGCAGAAAGGAAAGGAGACAGACAGACTTGGAGCAGATGGTACATAATCATTTTCTTCACCTGTTCTGTGCTGTTTGGGCTCATGCTGGACCCCGCTGTATTCCACCAGCGTGCTTTTGTTGAAGGTTGCTTCTGATACCAACTGAAACGTGATGTTACTGTAGCATATACCTGGTAGCCAGTGATTGAAAACTGTTTTACCTTTAAAGAAATCTGCAGAAGGTTTAAAAAGAAAAGAAGAAAGGGGAAAAAAAAAAAGAGGAAAATACATCACATGTTCACTTTCTGATAATGCGACTGCACAATGCTGAACTGGCAGTGTTTCAGATGTTTAAACATCGCTCAGCCCGGTCTGAGACATGAAATTCTAATAATTCAGTTTGCCAACATTTTTCATTTTTTTCTGGCTGTCAAAGCCACTTTGCTACAAAAAAAAAAAAAAAAAAAGCCCAGCACAAGAAACACGAGGTGCTTTTCACAGGAAAGGGAACTGAATCTGGCAACCTGTTCCACGTGACACTGAATGTCTCAAAGAGCATCTGACAGTTTCTGCAGACCTTTAACCGCCGCAGGCAAAAGGCGCCTTGGTCTTTTGCTGACTGAGGCATGAGGCTCGGGGTGGACGCTGAAAGGGACGCATCCACCACGCAACTGAGCACAAGCCGCGGAACTGAGAGCCGAGCTCACCTCCACCACCACTACACGTACGGGCTGAAGAGAAGTTGCTTAGGGCTGCGTGGCTACGGGAAGGAGTGTGCGAGTTGATTAGTGAATCTCTTAATTCAGGTTGACTTTTTTATTAATCAGCAGCTGCAGCATTGCAGCTCCTGGAACCGTGTATTAGCTGTAAAAGACAAAAATTACTGTTTGTATCCCTTTTCTTCTCTGGAAAAGGGTCACCTATATTTTGTGCTATACTCCAGAATCTGCCTAACTTTGGCACTTCAAAGCATTGAAAATGTGATTTCTAGCCCCACTCTGTACTGAAGCAACGAGACTCCAAAAATTTTTCTGACCTCCTTCTGCAGGTGCGTATCTCCCTCTGCTGACTTTAGAGAGAGCTTACAGTGACCAGATTTCTACGTTGGGAACCTTAGTTCAGCGCCTAAAATTCAACCTAGTGCCTACTGGATTGCTCAAAGGCATTTTAACGCCACTATGCAATGTTAAACCTTTGGGGTTTCAGAGTGTGCAGGTGCCTTTCTCACCCCTTAGGATGCTTTCCATGGGACGGTCCCATTTACACCTTTGAGATAAATGCTATGCTTAAACTATATTGCAGGGCAAAAGGGAGTTCAGTTTTAAACAAATGAAAAAGAAAGCAGAATTTGCTCATTAGATTGTTTAGACGGTTAGATTGGTTGTTTAAACTGTTTAGACTGACGGTCTAGATTGTCAGATCGACTGCCTTTGATTAGATTATTTTAAGAAAAATGAAATTTATAATATGCAGCAGGGTTCATTAGCTCAGGGACAATACTGAAAGCTACAGTAATACACCGTACTACACAGCGTAGTACTATTAGCCCTGTGTCACTCTACGGTGATAGACAACTACCAGGTTTAAATCCTGCACCAGGAATCAGATATATTGAACGTGTTTCCCAGCTCTGGGAGATCCCAGAGCTCTCCTGTCAGCTATTCACCAAAGAGGAAACCTTCGCCAGAGGGAAGGGACTGGGAACTTTATAATGATTTCAAGTGACACAGAATGTCATCCAGGGATTTCAGCAAGCACATCTAGAAAGCAGAAACGTATCTCCAACCTTCCTACTGAGTTTTGTGTTTCCTTCCTTTTTGCTTTTCTTTTGCTTTGGATTGTACAGCAGCAGGGAAGATAAAAAAATGGTGGAGAATGTTTTGTATTTTAGTGTACATGTTTATTTGGAAACACCAGAAATTGGTGATCCCTTCGCAGGTTGATTTCAGAACCGATTAAAAGAATCCAGACGGCCCAATCTTCCTCCAAAATCCAAAAGAAAGGAAGCGTCACTAGAACTAGGATGGGAAACAGGTTTAAATCCAAAGAGAACCACTGGCTCAATTCAAAGACCCTTCCCCTTACTGCACGATATAAAAATTATTATATGAACGGACACATTACCAGAAATATTAATCTTTATAACAAATACATGCCACAACCACACCTAAGACCACTGTTTAAAATGTTTCCAGCAGAGTTAGCATTAAGTTTTAGTGGAATAGTTTCCTCCTACCTTTGTACAGCATTGTTCGGTAGTCTTTTCCTTCCCAATAGCTTATATTTACCCTGGTAAAGACATTGTACTTCTCTGGGTACTGAATTTCAAACAACACGCCTGTTTCTGGAGATGGTTTGTAATCATAGATAGAAACACTGCTCACAGGAAGGGGTTCTAAAGGATATACAAATAAAAGGAAAAAAGGAAGAAAGGAGCACATTAATAGGAAAACTGAGTTCTTGACACATACACAACACCAAAGAAACAAACGGTTTTGCTAGGTACGGCACAGGCACTCTTAAATCTACCAGCTGATATCTGGGGCTTCACAGAGGTCTGGGACAAAGCTACTCGGGACGTTGGCAAAGCCAAGATTTGTGCGTTCTCTCACAAAACAATTTATGTTCTTGACACTTAGACTTCAACGGAAAAAATTCCTTATTTGCCACAAAAAATAAGGTTATTATTTAAGCACTCACAGTCATGACCCCAGAAAGATCTTCATCTTTAATGCCTGCTAGTCATGTAGAAATGCCCAGACAAACACAACTAAACACTTGCAATTGCTCATAACTTTGGCATATATCTAAATGTTTTAGATAAGCTGAGAAGGTTATCAGTGTAATGGCCAAAGGAAGCTACCTGAGTTAAGACTTTCTGATATGCATTAATTTCTTTGTTTCATGGGTAATTGCATGGTCCGCGTTCCTACCATATCGGAGAGGGCCAATATCTTTGACTTATTTATCCACACCAAATATAGCAACCACAAATATAGCAATCCACACCACCACTTCTACCAAATATAGCAGTACCGTTATTTTACAGATGAAGAACTGTGGTACGGGGAAGGAAAGTGGTTTACCAGGGGGCACAGGGGAAGCCTAAGCACAGAAAGGAGGTAAGCGCGGAACTGCCGATCTAGTGCTCGCAACTCCGATCCAGGCGGGCTATAAAAGGTAAGAAAAATAGCCTGTGGCCTGTGATGTGACATCTAGACCAGTTTAGTTCTGTTGACTACAGAACGCTGTGTCAATTCACTGTAGCTGGGAGTGTGGATTGTTGCTAATAAGACAGCCACAGTTTTATTCAGCCTGTTATCCACTAAAAAAAAAATTAAAATTAAAAATTTAGCTTTTTAGTCAATGCTCTCCTTAGCAAGAAAAAAACCAAAACTACAGCAACCCGACTATACACTGATTAAGAGTGCAAAGCAGATATTCAAAACAAGGTTATAGTGTTAGCTGAAATTTGTCATACTGGCATTTTTGAATAGAGGTAGTTAATGAACAACGCCCTCAGTAATTATGCCTACATCCTACAAGTTTTTTGCCTACAAGTTTTATTGTGTCGATTTAGTTCCCACAGACGTTAGGGAACAGATTGAAAAAATCAGGCTGTTCATTAGCATGGCCTTAGAGGACACATTTGAGTTCAAAGTTCTGCTGTGGTAGACACTGGAGAAAAACTAATAAAATATTTTTTCTCAAAGAGCAAGAGCAAAGAGTAGATGAAAAGGAAGAGCAGTATCAGTTTCCTAAGTGGAATTACACCACGGAAGGTGGAATAGGCTAATCAAAGGTGGAAAAGCAAGACCATAGTGGAAGCAAAAATTAAATCCCAATTAATAGCACGGTATTTTCATCACAGCACTAAGTTTCCAGATGTGAGGAGAAGAAAAAACAACTAAGAGCAAAAGCCAGAGAAGCAAACAGAATCTCTCCCCAAGTCTTAAGAAGAAGTTGAGTTGTCATTTTTAACTTTGAGCATAGGAATGCAGAGTTGTGGGATTATTGAACTATTTCTCACGGCAAAGATGCTTCATTAGCTTCAGGTAAACACCTGTACACCAGTATATTTGTATGTTAACCGCTTACAAATAGAAACTCCCAATCTTATAGATACCAACAGGCACTTCAGTGATGTGATCTGTGAAAATTTTGCCGACAATTCATGATGGACTGGAAATAAATAGGAGTAAAGCAGATCACAGGAAACAAAGCCTACCCTCTTCTTTCTGCTGAGGCTTTCCCTGGTGCTCATTCTGAAATAAATAGTTCATCTGACTACCCACATGACCAGAGGGTTCATATCACAGCTCACATAGCACGCCATAGTAGTTTAAACGACAATAACAATCTCTAAATAGCACAACTCTTGCATGCAGTCATCTTTCATGTTAGCGGGTGTGCCCTGGGCTTTCTTCTGCTATCTCATTCACATCTGAGGTCTCCTTATTTCTGAAAGAATCACTGAAACTTTCTTATGTCGGTGATTAAATTACCCCATTTATTCCTTCCTACAACAAATCAAATAAAGGATGGAAGTTATATTCATTTTTAATCCAAATGGTTTTTCCTCCTGATGCTTTGATTTAATTAACCAATAATTGAATTAAGCAGTAATCCACACAGACTCCCTTTCTTGTTGTTATCTTCTGCTTACTATCCTCTCCTTGCTCATGGCTGATGTTAGCAGAGTAGCATGAGTGATATAATGCAATTTAAAGATTCTTCCATTATCTTACTTCCTTCAGTACCAAATCTTCACATCAAAAGCTATTTGCACACTGTGAAATTAAAAGGACACTCAGCAGATACAAATCGTGTTCTGTTTTTTCACTTACTAACTGCTCCTAGGGTTATTAAACTTAAAAAATATGTAAAATGACACTCTTCACTATCTATATTTATAATTCAGAGCATAAACAGTCTGGTCTTTTTAATTTTACAGATTTCAGTATTTGGGATCCAGCTTTTCGCAGATTACAGTGGTTCTCAAGAAATAGCCTAAATGAAGCGTAATGTAATACTTCAGAAAATTTAGAGCCTTGTAAATGCTCAGCACTACATTGACATCTGAAGTCATATTACAGAAGGGACTTAGGGGATTTCAATGTCCCTCTAATAGCATGTTTAAGGCACTCCTTCATGTACAATCTCTTTATTTTTAGTCCAAACCATGACACAGATTATACTAAACGCACATAGACAAGCTTGCAGGATTAAGACCTAAATTTGACTTTCTTAGTGTCTCAGAATTTGCTGCTCCTATAGCAACTACTTTCCCATTATATCTATTTATGAGAAGCTTAACTTTTGTGTTTCTCCTGGACTCTACAGCATTTTGCATTTCACACATAGTTTGCATTTATACAAACACCAAGACAGCAGAAGAAATGCTGCTAACCTCTTCCTCAAATGCCCTGGAAAATTCTGGATGCTAAATCCTACATTAATGCATTCAGTCTGTACCAAGCACATTAAAGTTTGTCATTCAGTGGAAAAAAAGAAAAAAGAAAAAGAAACATTGAAAATAAGTACCATATTCCAGTCAAAATCCATTTGGTTTTAATATTCGGAGATCAGGTCACTCGACGGATTCAATTA
The DNA here is from genome assembly GCF_963924245.1 of Chroicocephalus ridibundus. Lineage (NCBI taxonomy): Eukaryota > Metazoa > Chordata > Aves > Charadriiformes > Laridae > Chroicocephalus > Chroicocephalus ridibundus. The sequence continues at coordinate 151,091,556 of NC_086284.1, forward strand.
ATGACTGATGACTGTGGTAGCTTAGATGTAGTAATACATGTCGGTGGTTGAAAGGGGACTGAGATCAACTCTCTTGCTTCTCACACTCAAACCCAAATTAATCATGATTTACCTTCATATTGTGACTTTTATAAAAAAGAAGCCCCATTAGTGGAGTGACGTAACTCCTGTGGGTAATCCCCTTTATTCAGAAGAAGAAGTTGTGAACTACATAACTTTCTCCCCAGCATGACACTATTTCCATATTTATATGGTTACTGGGAGTAAGTCATAGCCTGGGTAAAGCTTCCATTATGCTATAAACTGTAGGGATCATTTTATCTCTTGCTAAAAATCAACCATTGTAGAGATTAAACAGCTGCTGTTTAATACTTTAGGAACATAATGTTCAACTTTATGATATGCAATAGAGGATACCATGTGCAATTGCTTATGAAGGGGGAGTGTAAGTGAAAGTAGTATCCGAGCAATTATGCTACATACTGCAATTCCGAGATGCCCACATAACGTGACTAATGAAAAGCCAATACAAACTAAAAAATGATGCTGTCACAAGAACAAAAGTGTATCTTTTGTTCTGGAAAAGATTTAGCCCGATATTTTAAATCAGCCTTCCAATGGAAATTACGGCAGGAAAAAATACTTATATGGATGCAGCTCTTTTTGTTTCTTTGATTCTGATGGAGGGTTTTTTCACCTTAAAAAGGGGATAACATGATTTTTTGGCTGGGGAAAGATAAGCACTAATAGACCTAGATGTTCTCCTGAGTTACGTTTCAAATTTAGGGCTGCCACGAATAACCAGCCTTTTTAAAGATGTGCCATGTCATCCTCCAAGAAAGAAAAGCACGAAGGGCTTCAGCTTTACATTTCATTGGAAAAAAAAAACAAACCCAACCTCTGAAGCTCCTACTTCAACAGCTCTGATCCATTAACGAGCCAGAGGAAAGGATTCGACCTGCTGAATCACTTCCTGCAGCATCTGGCACAATGACAACCGAGCATTAACTAGGTCTAACGCCAACTACTTTTCTGAGAGCTGAAGAGATCAGAGTCCCAGGCAGCAGGCCCGCTGGTCTCTTGAGGAGAATATTTTTTTTTTTTTGAAGACACAGAGGCAGAACTCTCCCTAAAGGGAATATATTTTACAGTGATTTATGTAAGGAATCATACGCTTTTGAAACAATGAGACATTTACTACTCAAAACTCCTAATCGCAAGCTAAAATAAGTCAGGCAAAGCTGCTCTTAATTACCCTCAGAGATCCTGAGATCCTGATTTCTCCGATTCCCAGCAGAGACACATTTTTTTCTACAGCACACAATAGCTTTGCAATGTACTGCTCTCCCCATTCCTTCAAACATACAAACATTTTTTCCTTCACAACAAAACTTGACATTGCATTTGAAAAAAAAAAAAGGCTATATGGGTATGAGTCACCCTGGGAAGAGTAAAACAAGGCTTCAAGCTGGGAAAATGGAGAATGAGTGAGCATTTCAGTCACTGATTTTACATCCATGCTCTTTCTTTCTCTCATAAACTACTTTAAAACCAATTAGTAATAAGGTGGGTCTTACTTTCAAATATTGCAAAGCACTAAAATAATTATATAAATTCTGGAGTTACTTCACTCCCATTGAAAAGCCAAAACTCCAAGAGCAGAAGAAAGCAGGCTTGAAATAAATACCTGGACGACATCTAACTTTGCCCAGATTGAAAACTGGAAGGAAGGTCATTTTGATAGGCACAAGACAATTGCACACACAGGTATCTGGCCAGAACGTCGAGACTCACGCACCTATTCTTGTGAAAACCACCACAGGGATCTTTAATAATAAGTGGTCAGGGTTTCAGCTTTTCTGCCTCAGTGAAGCACTGAGCCCAATGTGCTGAACGTAGCCTTGCTACAGAATCAGAAGGAAAAGTGCTATTTTGTGCTCAAATTCTGTTTTACAGGTTTCTTATCTAAGAGCCGAACGCGCCCTGTTCATCTTCTCCTTCTAAAGTCCCAGCTCAGGAAGCAATGCGGGGATGCCGGCTGCGCTCAAGCTGACAAAACCCTTGGGCTCCGAGAAGAAATACTGCAACAAATAGCTCACACTTTAGCAATAGTATTTAACAAATAGCATTACAACAGTCTGGACTACAGAACCTAAACAAGGGAACTCTATAGTCTGTGGTGTTTTGATTAACATGAGAAAGTCCCAAAATGATTCCAGAGACGAGCAGAAAATAAACTGTTCAGTCTTGCAGAGAAGGCCCAAATTAACAACAGAAGTCTCAAATGGTAGCATACTTACATGCATATATATATATATTTATATAATGTCGAGATATTTTATATTTTTATAGGTACATATTTATGCACACATATATTTATAGGTATTCATATTTACACATATATAATTATATATGCATACTTATAATGTATTAAAAAATATATATTGTTAGCTTTTAAAATCATCTTTATCTGGAGGTATCTTTTTTTTCTGGACAGAAATCTTTGAGGGGTAAACCAAAATCCTCCCTGACTTAGGCGGGATGAAGTTTCCACCGGTGAAGAGACATAACCTTTTTCTTGTCCACTAGGCTGAGAATGAGAAGCAGCACATCGCTGAGGGATGTGAACAGGAAAAAGGAAAAGTCATCAAGATATACCATCGGATAACAGAGGTCTTTCACCACTCTCACTGAATTTCTAAGTAGGCAATCTCTTTGATTGACCTTGCTCTCGTTTTGACATGCACAATTTGGATACACACCGCTCTGTGTGAAACTCAGATCTCCAGCATATGGCCAAGCTGGAAGACTACATCTCCCCGCACCGAATCCTTTGCAGACATCAGAAGATCCCAGTAAACTATTGCGAAATATTGAAGTACAGCCTTGGGAATAACCACACTGGCATCGCCGGCTACCCTGCTTAATTTATCTTGTGGCAGCCTAATGAATGGGGCCAATCTGCAACTGGTAAAGCTCTCCCGATACCAATGAAATTAGAGCAGGAATTAATTTGGTCCTGGAAGCTAGTTGCGACATGTAATTTTTTCATGTGTGAGATACAGATGGAATACATTAGATAGTTATATGTCTTTGCATGGTTAAAATAAACAGAGGACGTTAAACAAGCAGAAATAGCATGCGGCATGAAGAAAAACATGAATCTATCCTAATTATTGTCTGCTAAAAAAATCGAGTTAATTAATAGTCAGAAAACGATGTAAAGCAGGCAGTGGATAATACCAATACAAGGAAAAACTAAAATAAGAAAATGAAAACCAAGTTTCATCTACTACAGTTTTGCAGGAGAAGCCAATGGTCACTACATGAGTTTTAAAATCTCTTCCCAAAAGCACTGTACTGAAATAGACCTTAAAAAGCCCAGCCTGCTACGCTGCCTTTTCATCCCAAATTTGCTTTCATTCCTGTGGCCTTGTGCTCAAAAAGAAGAGCTACGTTAGTAGCTGAAGCTGGTACCTGAGAGCTAGCATTAACAGGAAACACTAGAAAGGAGCCTGGGCCCTTTCTCCTGCGAAGCCCACAATTCACAGCACACTTTTAGTGCTCGGTACAGCATCCTTCAACGCTGCCGGCAAAAACGCCCTTTCTTTTCCCTGAACCAGCCTGACTTTCTGTTGAGACAAACCCAGGGAAATTCGCTGTTCCCTCCTTGTTATACGAGTTCCTCAAGCAGCGCTGGCCGACTGCCAAAATCACTGCTCCTTCCGAGGTCTGGGTGAGCAGCGGAGGCCACAGTAGGAAACCCTGAGATGCTGCCAGCACACCCGCAGAAGACAGGTGGTGAAAAGCGGTGGGATCCTTTCTGTTGGAAAGGACACCGTCAAGCCTTGGAGGAGTGAGAATGACGTGAGATATGCCCCTTGGAGCCATCAGCCTCACGGTCTTTCGGGAACACCTCGTGGGAAACCCCTGAGCCAGAAATGGGAAGTCTAAGGCTGGCTTCAATGCGCTGAGGGACGCTGGCTCATTTTTCCTTTAGAGATCCCCTGCACAGGAGCGTGTGCTCCATCTGCCATCCTGGATCACACTTTCCCCTGCTACCAGCGACCTTTGTGGGCTCTGGAGATCAAACAGCAATGAGCCCTGCTGCATGACTGCAAGTGCAACACTCAAAACCCACTGGAAATGCACGGAGAGGCATTTTGTTTCAGTTGTATATGGCACCTGATGCTTCCATTTTTTTCTTTTAAGAAACCAAACAAGCCATAAAATAGGAAATTGGATTAGAATTATTGCTTTGTCTGCAAGGTTAAAGCAGTCAAAGAAAAGGAAATTCAGTCTGCCTATGAACCCTTAAATTGTCTGCTACACATAGATGCTCTCGCACATGTGCCTCATGAAAGACTTGCATTACCCAACCCCATGATATTTTTCCCATGGAACCCTTCATGGGTTGTCCTCATCAGGGCACAACTTGAGCACACAAGGAGAATGTATAGATGATGTAAAATGTGGTTACTCCTAAGTTTCAAGTGCCTCACTCAGTAACATATGAGGCTACCGTAATATGCTTTGAATGCTATTACAGTGGATGTCATTCCTCATTGACAGAATAATGTAAGTACACAAAATCATAACCATTCCTCACCTGCAAGCCAACTAAAACTGTCCATAGATTCTAAGGTGCCATTTACCAAAAAAAAAAAAAAAAAAAAAAAAGTCTGGAAATTGGTTTTGCCCCATCCAAATAATTTTTTTGTCTGTCTTTTCTTGAATCTGTCTTCCAGATGAAAAAATCATTTTATATTCTACAAATTGTTTTCAGGTTGGCACATGGAAACAGTTCTGGAGCAACAGCAGAGCCAGAAATATGGCAGGAATCACACAGAAATCTGTGGTGCTTCGCATAATGATGGAGCAAGCAAAATCACACCTTTCCCCCAGGATCAATGCACCTGCAGGCAGTAAGAGACAGACTACTACAAACATGGTCTCCATCACAAAAACCTGTGTAGAAACACATGCTGTCTACTATCTGCTTTCCAGGTTTATTACTGCTTCAATATATTAGCAATCAGAGAACATTGTTATAGCATTTAAAACAGAATATACCTCATCATGAAACAAGAGTGCTTACACTGAAATGTCAGTCAACACTTTTTATGCTTTTTACTTTTTACAGTCAACACTTCTATGCTTTTAAGGTTACAAAAACCTTTTTTTGGAACTCCTTGTTCAAAGAGTTTAGGATGAACTTCTGGAAAGGAGGTTCATCCATCACTTATTTCAGTATGTTAGATCTCACCAGGCAGTGTTCCAAAAGGGTCACCCAGGGGAAACCCACAGCTGTCCCTTTCTTCTTGCCCAGACCTTGTGAATTTTCACTCACAAGCCTTCTCAACACATACTCCCTACTGTTCTCACACAGGGTTTCGTCCTACACACTGGGAAACAAAACAAACACACCCAACCTTTTCCACAAGAAGAACTTCTGGGGAAAAAAAAACCACACACACACACACAGAAGAAACAGAAGAAAAAAAAGAATAAGGTGTTACTTACTGGTTAACACAGTGATTGATCTTGCTGACTTGGAAACCATATTTGAGTTCACTACCAACAGAGTTACTATGTAATATAGGCCATGGTATTTGGCATTAAAAACCACAGGGGCAGGTAAAGTGCTATTGAATTCTTCAAACTGGAAAAAGTAGTTCTTGGATTCTCCAGCTATCTTCACAACATATACAGAGGATGAGCTCACCACATCAGATGCTTCCAGGGAGACAATGATACAATTGTCGTCTCGGACAGTAACCTGGAAAGGTTCTGTGTTCTACAAGACAAGAAAAAAGACTTCGCTGAAGTAAAATATATTATTTCACTTTTACCCATTTCCCTTGGTATTCATAGGGTACACGTTATATTTGTGATAAAGTTATGTTTCACATTCTCCGAGATAGTTAACATCAAACCCTAGCGATTTTTTTCAGAATACAATTCACAGTCAGCCAAAGTCCACAGGCACCTGATTATCAGGCCAGTCTCTCTGCAGCGGAGGCTGGATCCTGCCGCGTGCTTTCTGATGCTCTGACTACTCAATCCCTTCCATCCCGAGGAACAAAGCCTCCGCCTTTCTTTCCTGACAGAAGGTAGAGCAGAGCAGAAGAAGGATGAGATTAAAAAGGGTATCAGGGACAAGAGGATTTCCAATAGAGCCACAAAGTGTAAGTCATTTAAATCCCCAAAAAAGTGATGATTAAATCAAGACTCTTTTATCTTGCAGAAACAGGATCATATATTCTTCAATGCAATATATTCTGAAAACCTGCAACTGAAGAATAATTTTTGGCACTAAGCTTTTCCAAATATGCTCCTTCCAGCAAGTACCAGGTGATACGCAGCTCTCGACACTATGTCCATGGCTTTGTTTGGTAATTTTTGTTTCCTAAGCTACACCATTTCATTTTCAATATTTCTTTTATTAGTAGTAGAGAGAAAGGAGCAATTTAACCTTGCTCTCATATATCATGAGCATGTTAAGTCATTACCAGCTGAAAACACTTTCCTTTTTATTAATTGCAAACCAGCTGTCAGCAAGAAGCACTCGTTCTCTACAGGAATTTCAAAACAGATTCATGGTAACTAATGAGAAAGAAAAGTTCAAGCTTTAATCAAGAGTTACCTTTTTGTTGGTTAGGCCATGCTGCTGCTTAGAATTTTTTTACCCCCAGTGAAAACTGTAATATATGACATTTTCAGTTCCCAACCCCATGGTATCTTTTTCTCCTTCCTATTTCACAGGCTGAGAGCTGTATTTGGAGTGCAGGGGGAGCAACCATGGCTAGTTTGCAACTTAGTCATTCAGGCAAGTTGTTCCTCTACCAAAGAGCTAGACACCACCTTCAGAGAGTAATCCTAGCAGCTTGGCTACCTCCTGTCTTCTTGTGGCTTTGTTTAGTGGGGATTCTTCCATGAGAATAATCTTTTTTGGATTTCTGCTGCGGAAGCCAAGCTCCCTATTTGGAATTCACACATATGGTGTTGCCAGCTACTGGCATTCAAAAAAAAAGCAAAAATCCCCCCAAAGCAAAGAATTGTAAGATTTTAAATAACAGTAGTTTGCCTTTACACATATTTATGCTTTTATCATTGGGCTTTGAGATTTCACAGTGTACCCAAGGCCATATCACCCTACAGGTAAAACTATAGGCTCAAGAAGAATGGACCTAAGCAAACTCACTCCTCTGCAAATGTATAAGTCCATCCCAAGGAAGATAAATGGTCTAGACAGCTTCAACCCTGAGATTAAAAACAGAGGCAATGCAACTTCAGCTGTTGATTTGAGGTTTGCTTTGATTAGCCTTTTAAAAAATTACTTTTAAGTTGCTAAAATGATATAAGCCAATGTTATCAATGGATGACTACTTTGTTGTGGAATTGTGGGTAATTTGTCACAGATGGCAGAGCAATTGCTCCAAAAGGTTTACAATATAAGACTACAATTATGCAAAAGCTTCCATGTGTTTTCCTTAGCCTCAGCTGAATTCAACAGGCTTACCCTCGAGTTGATCCAAATACCACATTTCAAGTTGTTTGTATTTTGCTTTAAATCCTGATCCAGCATTTGGATTGGATCCACACAGATTCAAACCTTTAACTGGGGATTATGTTTAGATTTGGTCAAAACCAAGTAGAGGTTCTCTTATCCTTCTTCCTCCCCATTCTTCTCACACTAAGAAGATGTGGGATGATTCCTACATCAGCTCTCCTGACGCGGGAAGACAGGAGAAGGAAGGCACCCACTGACTGGCTTTCCAGAAGCACGTACACTATCATATCACGGAAAGCATGGTTGCCTTCCAAGTCCAACCAAGGAAAGACAGACCTGATTTCTACGCATTAAGCTTGAAGTGCATGTATAATCCCATAGAAGTCTGTGGGTTTTGACCTCCCATAAACTCGTGTTTGAATGCTTCTCTAGAGGAAAGAGAAGGGTGTTATCTCTAAAATTACTCTAGCCTTCCCTTGGCTTTGCTGCTGAATTGCATGGTACTAATTCAACGTGCCTACCTTGCTATGAAGAGACAGACAAAAGAGCCCAACAAATGTATACGTGCCAACAAACAGTTCGAAGCAAGTTCCTTGTGTTTGGTGGTATTATAAATCATTTGTGATGTTAATCAAGTACAGCTGGAAATTAAGCATATAATTGCAGAGTTATAGACGTTCCCAGGATATAATTAGATGCTTTCAGAGACTGCTCATATGGGGTGTGATTTTATTCTTTGATTCTTCCATAGGTATTGTATTAACCACGTTAAACACTGTACTTTCATTTTTCCCCTCTCAATGTTTCCTTGAATTCTCAGCAAGTACCATTCAGCAAATGATCCGCTAACCTCCTTCAATAGTTCTCACGCAATTAGCATAACATGCCTCTGCTAGCTAAATGCACAGAAACCTCGCAGGCATATGCTATTGTCACCTATGACAACGCCTAACTGGGGAAAATAACCTTTTGTGCGTCCTTTATCTCCTAAGCGTGCGGGGATTGCGAAATGACACCCTCCCTCCTTCGTGCGCCGGTGTCCGGATGCTTTTGAACCACTGCTGCCACGATGCACAGGCATTTTTTTGAGTGACATCTCTTTAGGAGCTGGGTGGCTCATCCATCCCATGCCTGCGCCCACCTGTCTTGGTACAGGTACAGGGCATCCCTCCCCTGAGTGGTACCTATTCTTTTCAGTGATTATGTGGCCCTCTTCCACACACCTGTACGTGCCCAGGCTTTTAAACTGCTGAGTGCACGGGACACGCGGTTTGTGGCAGGCATCCGCTGTTTATTACCCAATGGCTCCAGAAATAATTTTTATCCCTTCATTTCAGCACTAAGGTTTGGTTTACAGAATGAAGTGGCAGATAAGGGATGAATGAAAAGGCCTGGCAATTAACATGCCATAAGACGAGATCACTTATCTCCTTTGGGATATGGATTTCATTTTGGCAGTGTTTTAAAAGAACGGACCATTCTGGGCATCCTGTTCATGTTGTATGAGGTGAGGGTTACCACCCAGCACTGGGCTTGCGATTTTGGGAAAAAGGCTAGGGACAAACCTGAGTATTTTTTCTAAACACCACTGGAAGTGACAAACATGCCCCACTTAACTAGATTGTAAAGCCAGTGTGTCTTAGGACTGACAGCATCAGCATGGTAAATACACATTTCATTACTTCTGGTCAGCTACCTCCAGGATTTAATTTGCTGGTGTCACAGCTTCAGCGGCTGTTTCATGCCTGTGGGGAAATTTGGCAGGGCTTGTGCATTTAGAACCAAATGATTAGCTCCAACTTCCTTCCTAGTTTATTATTACAAGCTCGTGCCACGCTAAAGCACTTAGGAAAAAAAGAAAAAAGGGTAGGGGGAAGTAAATCCCACAATGTGATGCCTGTTCACAGTCATTTCCAGCGCAGGGATGAGTCATGCTGGTGGAATTTCCAGCCAATAACCAGGTCCCAATTAAAATAAAAAGGAGGGGGAGGCAAGGAGATATACAACATGTCAAACACACACTATTCAAAGAGTAATAGGAAAATAAATGGCGTGCAGCAGAGCTCAGAGTTCTCTTCTGAGAAGTCCATATCCTCAGTTTATTCCCTTACAACAGTATGAGTTTTACACCTGAGGAAGAGATCAAAGGTGCAAAACAGCTACTAATTTTATGTACTTTAGCTTTTGAATGTCTCACGCGGAAACACATTGGGCCAAGACCCAATTACCAAAAGTGCAAGTAGTTACATGTTCTGCTGACTTTAGGAGGAGCTGGGGATGCTCAACACCTCTGCAAAATTAAAGTACTGGTAACTGCATATCATTTAATGCTAGACAGGTGGAACTAAGACCCTGAAAAATCCAACTTCTGTCAGTGATTATAGTGTCATTCCTGAATATAACAGATTTTTCAAAGAGGGCAATTGAAATCACAGAGCAGGAGTAAACTTTGAAGCTACAAGGATGTACTTCTTACTACCGTTATGATCATCTACTATATAATTGTGGTCAAAAATAACCGCAATGCAAGTATTACAAGACAATGCTGAACATTATATCCAGACCTCCTGGATGAAATACTGGCTATTTTTGTGAGTGATTCTACTATACTCAGATATATTTTGTTCCAGTGACCAATACTGCTAATTTCATTCTAAATCACATGACGACTCATTCTCGCCAAGATTCATCTTACTAAATTTTAGGTACTTAATGGAATGACTGAGAGCCAAGATGACCTTTTCAGACAGTGTATCTTTGGATTCATCTGGGATCTGCATTACTTTTGAAAGTGCACTGAACAGCCAAAGGGTCTGTGCTCCCAGCTGGGCAAAATTCCTGCTGTCCTCTGTCACCAAGTGAGTCCAAGCCTTTTAACAAAGATAGGACTAGGATCCACATTTCGGGTTCTTGGCTTCTGCTATAATCTTGCAGTGGTATCTCCACAGACAGCACATAAGAAATTTCATAAAATAGAGAGTATTGCAAAGCATGAATAAAAGTCACATCACAGTCTTTTTGCACCAGCTTCTTAATGTATGTTTTTCCTCTGACGGTGACAAACGATACTGAAGAACAATTACAATAAAAATGGTAAACATTCATTTTATTCAGCAACGAGAATCTTACTTTCAATAAATCCATCATGCACTTCTTGGAAATTTATTGTTTCGTTTGAGTCCCTGTGCAGGGAACAGAGTGAAAATCTGGCCTACTTAAACTCTTTTAGTCATTTACTCTATTTTGTAAAAGTCTCTGTCTCCGTCTCTCTCTGCAGGCTAAAGACTTCACCGCTGGGGGTTGATCTCAGTCACCTTCCAACACTTTATAGCAAGAAAAAAGAGGGGCCCCTGAAACTCCCTTCTGTTGGAATATGAAGTCACCATCCAGAACAGGCAACAAACTCTGGTTTCAAACAACTTATTTGTCTTGAAGTATGAATTAATACTTAAATCTTTACTTTTGATGACCCTTCAGGTTCCCACCTCGCTTCCATCCTTACTGCGTCATCTACCTGGCTCAGCCCTATACCATATCTTCCTTATTTTCACAGCTCCCTGCTCATACTCTTCACAGAGTACTTTCTGCTAAATGTTGCAACATCAGACTCTGCACTGTCTATGTTCCATATCCAGGCTCTTTACTCTTGTTTCAAAGGCTCTCAATACAAAAAAAAAAAAACAGAAAACCAACATTTCATAGGACTGAAACTGATATAGTTTCACAAAGAGATGCAAGCAGTCTCAGAAAAAGCAGTTCCCGTAGCCATGACCTGAGAAAGATCCTCTCTGAGCATAGGTAAGAACTGGGTGAAAATTGCCCCACATCAAGGCTTCTTTGGAATCGTTAGCTATCATTATTAGATCCTACAGTTTTAACGAAAAAAGCAAAGTCATCCTCATAGAATTTAGGGAAGAAAGTACATCCTGAGCTTTCCACATGTTCCAGTGAATCCTGGAGCAGGCACAGACCTGACGCGCATTGCTGCAAGAGGAAAGGATTGTTTGAAATGGTCTCCAAGAGTGTGAACAAAAATGTTACAGATTTGGAACAAAAATGTAAAGAATTGTTACAAAAATGTAAAGGCCTCTTGAAAATAAGGATATTTATTCCTGGGGCTTTTGTTTTTATCTACACTTCTCCGCAGGTTGTGCAGAGATCTTCCCTTAATAAATACTCTTTGGAAGAAATACTCCATGGGAGAAATGGAAACCCTTATCTTCAAGATTTTGCATGCAAAAAGGAATATTTTAAGAAGGGAAAAGCTAGCAAAAGCAGCAGTTCTCAGTAATTTATGATATTTGATTCAGGTTAACACACCATTTCTGGCATTCTTCTTTATGACTAGCGTCCTCAGCACTGTTGCTATTCTCAGTCTTAAAAAGCCAGTAATAACAACCTGCTAGTAATATTTTATAAATGAGCTTCAACATTTCTTTGCTCTGGGAGACAGCTTTAAAGGGACAGGTATTTTTTCCCCCTCTCTGCACACGAATGCTGAATATGAGGGTGTGGTTTTATATGCAAATGTCCATATGGTAGGTAGAGTCCATCATGTTTTGCTACCATTCTAAGGTTAATAATCTGGAAGGAACTCTTTCTTGACACTATCAACTGCTATTAGGATAGCATTAAGTAAATGCCAGAATGCTAAATACATGGAAAAGAAATGTTTGAGCTCAGTAAGGCTAATATCTTCTATGTATCACCGTGTTAGCATATTAATATTTAATAAATTATTGCTAAATATATAGTTCTATTCCATCTTTCTAGTGCAAACTGGAGAGGGTAAAACCCAAGCACCGTGATTCAGAGACCTTGATGCTGACGAAGTTTAAAACTAAGTTAGAACTTCACGGATGGCATTTCTCCCTATTATTGATCCTGACAGCACATATACACCCCAAATATGACAGGAATACGCTCTTGGGAAGATATAGTTTGGTTTCTCTCCACACTAGATTTTTAGCTTCCCTCTAGTACTAAAATTATGTCAAAAAGCATGTCTGCTGAGAGAAAATATGAATTTGATCCCCTTCCCTAACCATGAACACTTTCATCTATCTGCTCACACCTTTCTGGACCCTCCACAATTAAAGTTCAGCCATCCCTTGTGGATGTGCCCAAACAAATACACATGCCAGATGAATTACGTGCTTTAATTAAAATGCATCTTTCTTAAAAAAGGACACAGGAAACATATTACATCGCCTCATCAGTTCCCTTAACTCTGTCAACCGCTCCTTGTAGTGATCTTCTCCAGTCAATACTTGTTCTCTGTCATTGGGAGAATAGTTAAAGCAATTTTCTACCTGGACAAATGTAAAATGATCAGAGTTGTACACAGGCCAGGTGGGAAGACAAGGTCATGTTAGGTGGCCCTTCTGTTAAACTCCGAATAGGAGAAGTTAAGGGGAAAAGAAAAGAAAAATTATTTTCTAGGACCAGGAGTTAATTGAACGGCATGCTCCAGGTATACGTTATCCTAAGAATGTACGTACTCTCCATCAATTGAGAGCACGTGCTTTCACAGCACAGCGACTACAGGTCAAAACACATCCAACTATACTTCAGTTCCCTCTCCATCATAGAGGAAAGGAGGAGGAACAGATCACCAGCGGAAAATGCTGAAGGAGAAGACAGAGTGAGTGAGAAATTAATGTGGATTTTGAAGGACTTGGATTATTACAAAGAAACCTCTCTTTCCATGGTGTCAAACAATCTTTGAGGTGTCTTACATTTCAAAGCGCCCTATGGGAGATGAGAAGGAATACTGGAGCAGATGTCTTTTCTGGATGATGAAGGACAAATTCATTCATGATGTTTAGTGCTTCAGCTCCGAAATTGTGGATTCACCTATGCGAATGATGGAAGTCTATAATATCAGCTTCTGATGCTGAAACAGCTTCTGAACAGCTACTGATGCTGAAAGGTGACATTAGAAAGTCACACAGAAAATTTCTGATGTTCAACAGTACATGAAAACCGATGTTGCACCATTAGAAAACTGTGACCATGACATACTCCATCACTGCTGTGCAACAGAGAGGAACTGGACTGGACTGGTGTCAGCTGAACTTCGTCTTCCACACTGTGGCAGAGAGTATGATGGAGGGGTAGAGACGGAGCCTTATGGGTACTACAAAAGTGAAAATGCCTTCATTTTGAATTGATAGGGTGTATATATACCCTTGATATGTGCATAGGTGAACTAGTTCATAAAGACAGAATGCCATGCTTTGCTATTTGCGTTACCTACAAAGAGCACAGCTGGGAGGAATTTAGAGTTTTGGTTTATCCGAGAAACTGGAGTTGGTTATCCAATTTGTTTGAAATCACAAAGCAACTTAGTGGAAAACAGTGGAAAAGAACAAGACTTTCTGTTCCCCCTGTGTTAATCTGTAAGAGAACAGACTAGACGCCAATGAATAAACTTATAGATAGGGGCTATTCCAGGAGCCTAACTCCTTGTTCCACAACTCCAAGTGATTTTAAAGGGAATTAGGCACCAAAATACTTCTCAATATTTTCAAGAAGTCTATTTTTTTCAAATATGTTCTGAGACTACTAGAGAGGTTTGGAAATTTGAAATAAGGAGCCATTAATAGAAAAAAAAAAATAAATTCCTATTTCAAATCAGTTTTTCTGACATGAAGAATTCAGAAGCAGAAGTGGGCTGTGTTTTATCCCCATGTAAACTGCTGACTTCAGTTTGGCCCAGAGTTCACCTTAAACAAGCGGTCTGCCTTATTGCCACTCATTTTTCTGCCACCCCCCTCTTAAAAAGAGCCCCAAACACCCACCACCTTTTCTTCAAAGGTCACAGGCACGGTTAGGAAAAAAAAAGTGTAAGTCCGGATCACCAGTCTTCCTATTCTGTGCTCCAAAATACTTACTACCTTTCTGCCCCAAACCATAACCATAATGCGGTGATGGATACCCCCTGAAAGATTGCTTAGTCAGGCTCAAGTGCGGGTTTGTTTTGTTTTCAGATCTAAGTGGAATCTGATATTCTGTCCTTTGATTACGCTGTTGTGTTCGTGTGTTCTCTAAATTGGCAAGAGCTGACCAGATAACCTGCTGAGATTTTTCTCACTTTATTTATCCTGTGGCTGAATGTTTTTTTTTTGTTTTCCTGCTAAAGTATTTTCTGTGCATGTTTTTGGGGAGTTGGTTGTTTTGCTTGGTGGCGTTTTTTTTCGCTTTTTCGCAACCTGTGCTCAAAGAGAGGCAAACAGCCCGTGCCATTACCCTGATTACTAGCAAGAGATGAGCTCTGTAACTCTCTGTGCAGCACCGGGTCAATTGCAAATCTGCACAGAACATTTCAGTTGTTGTTACAGCCTGATTTTCAATTCATTTCTAGTGTGGCTTTAGGCTCAGCTAAGCCATTTGTACCGATTTGATGAATTCCTACCCACAGAAGTGTTCTCCATCACGCTACTGCTGGCAACATGCTGCTCGGTAGTCATGAACGCTACCAAAGTCTCTAACACTGCGAAAACTCATAGCTCCTCACTGCCACCTTCCCCCTGCAGGGATCACTCTAGCAGGATTTATTTGGTCATAGTGTATGGAGCATTTAATTTTTAGTACAGCTGCCACCAGTTGACTTGAGGGAAGTGAACGAGAGGAGCGAATACAAAAAGCTTAGGAAGTGGAGTCAGAATCCTCAGCTGTGGGGTGAAGTCCTTTCAGATGTAACATGTGGCACCCCACCTGCCCAGAGAAAGAGACTGGTCAGAGGAGAATGACTGCTCTTACCTATTGGAGGGATGACGGTACAGGTTATCGAGTATTATATGGCTTTCATGAAAGATATAATTCTTCTACACTGTCATCTCCTAGCAGCTTAATGGCTTCCACTCAGAGAGCAGAGTCTTCTGCAACTCTGTTTACCAGATCAGGAAAATAATAATTCCTTCTGCTTCTACTCTAATACACCCCCACCACATTTATCCTTCATTGGGATCCACTTGCGTGCTATGACAAGAACTTCCTTAAATATTCTGCGTACTTCTGTGTGTATAACTAAAATACTGAATATCCTGTTACCTTCAAAGTGAGGAGTTCTGTTGGCCAGAACTTGTATGCTGAGACTTCTGTACTCGGCATGGGATTCATCTGACTTCATTTTATCAAACTAAAAAATTGGCATACAGTCAAATCTCATCATCTAGGCTCCCTCTGTACTCTGTAGGGAGAGACGGATCTGAAGAATTTGATTTATCCACTTAAGATTAAACAAACTGCCTTCTGCAGACGCTTTTCGTTCTCTGTGCACCTTCCTTTTAAACGTCAAGAGTCAGATGACACCAGAAACATCAGCTGCGTATGGTATAATGGCAGCTGCAACTCAGATTTGTGTTGCCATTTTCATGCATTATGGCTCCTAATCTTTTTTTGTCTAAACTGATACTATAAGACTTAAATTTTGTTTAGCTAGTCTCTTTTTCAGCTGTATAAAAGTACATGATGGCCATGAGTGAGCAAGGTATATAACTTTAAGCATACAAGAGGTCCTACTCAGCAAAAGATGTAAGCATGTTCATAAATCCTCTGCTTATGTGACAAAGGCCGGCCCTGTGTACAAGAATCAATCACAAGATCAAGGTCTCTCTTCCTGAATTGCCAAAGAGTAATAAACCCCTGAAATTTCCTTCTAATTTGTTTTGTGTCTTTTACGATGTGAGGTTGCTAAAAAGTCATTCAAAGGATAATAAAAGTCTTGGTTCGTTAGGTGATGCTGAGAATCCTTGCAGGTTTGGTATTCTCTTCATACAAATTATTATTCCTTGCTGTTGTCATGTGGTTTTTGCGCTCGACAGTTATTCAGTGGCCAACAGGGACGCAGAAAAACCTTTATAAATACATTCATCAGCCAAGTATTTTAGGCTGAGGTAGCTCACAGCAGTAATAGTATGGAGAGCATACAGATTAAATTTCCAGCTGGTTTGGCAGTTACAAACCATTTGAATGCAGAATTTATAGAATTAAACTTTAGCCGTTAGCTTTTTTTTATATAGTTCTCTTTTAGTACCTGGCAGAGCTTTCCCCAGGCATGACAATGGCTAGCCAGGCAAGAGAAGGCTGAATACACTGGGAGATGAAAGTCAGCTGAGAAAAGGGTGTGTGGAAATCCTCAATGGGAATTCTGTTCCCTAAAGCAGAACTGACTCTAAAACAAAAATATATCATTTTAGAACACTGCTTCCTCATTTTAACTCAGGATGCTAATCCTTTATTGTCTCTTACGGAAAGGATGGTTTTATAAACAGCATGACCTTAAATGAGTCAACATGACCTTTCCCAGACATACCCCACAGTAAATATTTACTGAGCTTTATTTCATAGGCATTAACTCATTGGTAATATAAAAACCTTTCAGGTCACTAGGCAATGCAATATATAATAATATCATTTTGACATATAAAAATACGCACAATTTAAAAGTGATAATGATTTTCATTCCTAGTTAACTTCTAGATATGAGTTCACCGTGTATTGGTTTATGCCGTTGTTCTCTTCTCCCATTTTATGAAGTATTTTTGTTGCCAGTGAAAGGGAAGGATGGAGATGATGACATAGGTTTTTTTGCATTTATTTAATTCACAGAAGTCATGCTTCCACACATAAGCACTGGTCATTTTGCATTACACTAATCCAGGTAAAAAATACATTAGTCTAGTTGGCTGGCTGCTATTTCCCAGTTTCAGTATGGTAATTTCTCAGTAACTGCAATGCAAATACACAAATCTCTCTTATCTCATCAATTCCTGTACTCAAAATTCAAGCAATAAATATATTGCCTGAGCTCCTGCCCAATTTTTTGACTGAACCAAAACATTTTTCATGCTCCTCCTGTGAGCACACCAGTACTTCAGAATACCAAAATTCAGGTTCTACTTTTTCCACATATATGACCATGAAAAGTCACTAAGATTGGTTTTGTAAATGTGTATATGTGTCTTACAACCCAGATAAGTACCTACAAGATCTTTAAAAAAATTGGAGCTGGGCACCGAGATTTTTTTTTCCTTTTTAAAGTCGAGTGTACGCCTTTAAATCTCTCCACTTGCAGAGCAGGGTCCTTTATGGACACACACGTACACAACCTACCCATAAGAGAGATGCAAGCACATGCACACTGGCAGCGCTGAGCCCCCATGGCAATGGGAGCTGTTTGGTAACCAAGCCAAATGGGTGGTTTCTGTTAGTTATTTATAACTTTTTAAATTTTTAAATACATTCTTGACTTATTCTCCACCGGGTCCTTACTGATATCTTTCAGTTTTAACTCTGCTTCCACTCCAGTGTGCCCATACAGCAATGAAACCCTTTTACTATCAACATCTACATTTTTGTTTCTTAGCTCAAGTTTATTCTCAATGTAATTTTTGAGACCTAACTCAGGTGCCAGGTCAGTCTATCGGCAGAAATATGCTCTTGACCAAGCTGTTTCCCATCAACCTTTACAGATTTAAAGCAGCAGAGAAGGGAGAATGTTTGGTGTTTGGTTGGGATTTTTTTTTTTTTTTTTTGTGGCTAAATGACGATAGGTTATATTGAGTATTGCAACTCCAGGCATGTTCCTGTGATGATTTCTCAAGTGACACCAAGAGCGCTGCCAGCACGCAGAAGAAAGTTATGGCTCAGTGTTGTCATCTTGTTTTCTTCAGAGGAGAAACTCATCACCCAACAGCACTGTGAGCTCCCTACATCTCACAGCACCAAAAGTCATTTGCAAGCAGCAGCTTCTCCGGAGACAGCTTAATGAAACACCAGCAGTAACAGACTGGGTGCATACTCTGAATTCGCTTCAAGCACCATCATTGGTTTAAATTACCCCGAAGATTTGGATCATAAACACAATCAGTTACCACAGCTCAGCCTATGAGCAAAAATGTATTTATCTATGGTAACCAAATTGGTCATGCTCTGCTTATCCCTGCTGTTGCAAATACGTCTCTTAGTATGCGTGTGAAAGAGTGAACATTCATACTTGCATTAAGTATTTGCATGTTTATGAATAAACTATAATCCATTTGATGGTATTCTCCTTTCTCATCTTATTAGCCCTATAAGCTCTTCATTCAGTTTTTACACGTTGCATACCAAAAAGACAGCAAGAGAAAAATGCTGATGTCCTTATAAAGATGCACACAAGCGCAGCAAGTCTGCATAAATAGGAAAGACTAGACACAAACACTAGAAACCGTGGCCCGAAGAGCAGGAATGTCTTAGTTACTGGCACAGTAAAAACAGAAGCTGGAGAAATGTTGCAGGGTTTTTTTTTCTCCTGTTTGTCTCTACTTGAAAGAGGGGTAAAAAAGACATGCATGAGTGATGGTAATGGAAGTCCCATTTGTGTCCAATTCACTGGAGAAACAGTACAAGGACATATCCTCCTTGTGAAATAATTTGCCCTGTATTCCTTGAGCCAGATGAAAGTCCCATTATGTACAAAGTAGCATGTGCAGATGAATACAGATTTGGGAGATCTATTATTCTCTCAATACACACTGCTTCAGTGTAACTCATCTTCAGCTCTGTCATGAAAACAGGCTTCTTTCCGGGTGCTTCGTACTGTCATAATGTGTGACTTTTTTCAACTAACCTAGAATAGATTTGAAAGCGCACAGCAGCGGTGAGAAGTCATTCAGGATGAGGGCTCTTGCTGTGAAACAAAACCGACACATGCTCCTGAAACATATAGCAATTAGCAAGTGTGAAATCAAAAAATCACACCACACCAATTGTTAGCAAGGCATACAGAAGCAAAAATAAAATGAAAGAGCTACATCTTTATAGTCCTGGACAGTTTGCAATTCAGAATTATCTTTGTGAGCGCGTAACAATTTCATTCCGTAAGCTAAGGCTCTCTGCCTCATACTGACACATCTGAGCTCCTCAAAATTATCCTCTTCACATCGCTACGAGATAGAAGGTGCTATTATCCCAGACTCTCTCCCCATTGTTAGTCTGCCAACCTGACAAGAAGTTTGTGGAGGAATGGAAGATTTTGAGATCTAAAGAAAGATTGAAGATCATGCTGGTTTCACTTAATAATCAAAGTTTTCTCCTTTTGCAGCTCTAAGAAGTAAAACTAGGTCCAGTACTGCGCCTGGTGCAGAACAGTACATTGGAGCCTGTTCAGCCTATGAGCCGGTGTGTTACCAGTAAGTTTTAAGTGCTAACAGAGCAGCTCCTTCTACCATACCAAATTAAATAACAACAAAAGAAAAAATTGTACTTCCTACAACAATGAGGCCCCATTCTTGGTTAAAATCTCCTGCTACAATCACATTACAAATAATCCCGAACAACACACAAGCACGTCTCTGCCAGCAAAAAGCAGTCTGCATCTACACATGGTAAGACAGAAGTTGGAAAGAAAAGACCATGCTGCTTTATTAAGCTGTCCTAGAAAAGCCAGTAGCTATCATTCAGACGCGGGTCAGAAAAAAAAAACCCAGTCGTCCAATCTGGCATGAATGTAGCTGGAAATCAAACGCATACAATTCTCATCAGCACCTGCTACAGCACAGTTTGGTAGCTTTGGATGAGAGGATGGAAACAAAGCCACCTTTCCCATTCAAATGGGAATCCAGTCCGCTCCCCTTGGGTCCCAGTCTGTCAGGTTAACGGCAAGACCATCCCTCCTTATTTCACCCCAGGGAAGCTGCGATCCCAGCAGGGTGGCAGTGGTGTATGGCACACACCGTGGCAAACCCCAGCATTGCTCTGACTTGGCCTCACGGCTAGGCAAAGCACCGGCAGAGGTTTTTGTAGTAGATGAAAAGGACTCTGAGATCTTTAAAGCTATTTCCGCATCCAGTATATAAATTTTCGCTTTTGAAAATCCCACTGGCACCAATTTGTACCTTCACAGACCTAAAAATCTGTCCTTCATGATTTCCATACCATGGGCCAAAGCATGATTCCCGCAGCACTAGGCCAACTCACTGATGTTAGCAGTTGATTTATCTTTGTTAAGAGAACTCAGGTGTCTTACCTGAAGCTGAAAAACTTGAACTTATGTTTTGAAAAAGTTATTAAGAACATATTTGATACCCACATCTTACATGGTGGGGTTTGTTTTGTTTCATTTTAAGTATTTCATGTTAGCTATTCCAAGACATTCCAGCACGCTTTTGCAAAAGTAGCTCAGAATGAGATCTAGGGAAAAAGACCAAGACCACACACAGAATAATGATTATAATTCAAACAAAACTCCTCAAAGGGCAAAAGAAGTTACAACTGTGATAACTAATTGATTCTACATACACAAAAAATGATAAGAAGGATTTTGCCTTGGTAAGACATATTTTTTTTTTTTAAGTGGGATTTAATTAAATACCTCTCAGATCTTTTTTTTTTTTTTTTGAGATTTTAACTGTCAGGCAGCATATCCAAAAGAAAAATGATACCATCCAGGAAGTAATTATCTGCAATAAGTGTGCTGTTTGACTTCTTTCCTGCTACAGTGATCTCTGGCAGAAGGAGGAAGCAAGGAAGTTGGAGGAGGAGGAAAGAAAAACTGATTCAGTAATCTGAGAAGTTAAAGACATTTCTCTGTGTCTCAATTAACAGAAGGAGGGTTTGTTCTGCTGGGGGAGCAGCACAAGGTTCATAAAAGCAAGGACTATTTTAGCGACTGTGTGTCATATTAGAAACTGGAGAAATATAGGGGGCTTGACACAGCTTTATTTGCCCTGGCTATACAGCCACTGCTAGCCAGAACTGTTATTACGTGTTGGGGGATCAAATCTGGGAGCTCCATCCACACAGAGCAGTCAGCTCTGAGTATGGGCAGACGCTGAAGCTCTTGTTAACCTTGGCTTTGCTTTTCCCTGGTTCAGCTGGCTGCCCTGGGCTGCCACACAAGGACAGATGCACAGCACAAGTCATTCCGGCTCTTCCCTTGTCTGACAGCTCCAGTGGAATCACAGGATGGTTCGGGTTGGAAGGGACCTTAAAGATCATCTTGTTCCAACCCCCCTGCCCTGGGCAGGGACACCTCCCACTAGATCAGACTACACCTATTCACTACAGAAATTTGTTTTTAAGTTTTCAACGTGGATGTATCGCTCATATTTGTAGAGCCCCATTCATAAATGTTTTATTACCCCTGGCTGGTTTATCTTGGCTCCTGTTATCCTAGATAATTGAGAGCTGAACTGAACACTCAATACTTAAAATATGTTTCCTGTGTGTTTTGATGATGTCATTTTACTTATTGAGTCCCGTCACTGGTTATCCCACACAGACTAATCTTTTGTCCTTTCCCCCAAAGACTTTTGCATCTATTATTTGATGCTAGTCTTTCCGTATTGTTGAAAACGCCTGCTTTCTGTTCTGCCAGTAACAGGAGACACAAGTCCCTATTTCTGCTTCTTTCTTTACTGTTGCTTGTACGTGACACTGTCTTGCCATAAATAAGCAAGAATTCCTCCTTTTTATAGAGGTTTGTAATAAATATCAACAGCTTCCGTCAATTTGTTTCATGTATACATTTAGAAAACACATAAATAGGACACAAATTTCATGTAAAGCTTGCAAGTGGTTTGCTCCCACTTTCCTCAGCTTTAAAATAAATTTTAAAAAACAGTATATTAGAAACATAAGTGTTTTGTATCGGTGGCTGATTTATCTGTGTGTTGCATTCTACAGTCTCTCTCTCTCTTCCGTATCCTTTTTTTTCCTCACTCCTGACTGATGTGGACTGATGTTCCTCCTTTGAAAAGCAAGCTGGGAACCTCATCCAGTGCTCCCAGCACCCAGCTCAATGGGCTTCCATTCCTACCAGGAGCTCTCACTGCTCCTTCAGTCTGCACTGCAGGCATTGAGCACAGCTACAAGATAATGAATCTAATTTTCATTCTCATTGTTTTGCTCCCCAAGAGGATAAGAGGTTTGTACCTCCCCTCCTCTGTGCAGAAGCATGTCATCCTAAACACGCAAGACCTCGATCTGAAGGAACACGGCAACTCCACAAATATTTTTTAAAAAAAAAAAACCCTTTCAAGTTGTGAAACTATTTTCTAATGTCAGCAATGGTGGCACAGAAAACCCTTCTGCTAAGTCTCACGAAACTATGCTTTTGGACAAGAGAGCAGGAAAAGTCAGCCTGAAATAATCATATATTCCTCTGTGCATGATCGCTGCAGTGACTAATCCCAATTTGCTGCCTTAACTCCCTGCTTCTGTCTCCCTCCCTTTCAGAAGGCAGCAAGCCCGCCCAGCACTGAGGACAATGCGAGTGGAGGAGAAAAGGCAATTTGTACTCATGTTCTCTCCCCCACCACGCTTCCTCCCACTCCAAATTCAGTAGCAAAGGAGTTATGTTTTGGTTGACTATTTGAGCCTAAATTCCCAGCTATTATGCTAACGAAGACCAATGAAGTAACATTTCTTGGTTGATTATGTGGCTCTGCTGTTGATAGTGCAGCTGAATGGGGAAGACTACAGAAAATCTGCATGGTTTGTGGTACAAATGTTATGTGGGAAGTGCCCAAGCCACAGACTTCTTAGACCTTCATTCAGTTTTCCAAGAAGTTTGGGAGCATTTCACTCGTGTAACTTTCTTGCCACCCTGCGGGACAGGGTCACAAACTGAAGTTCAGATCTAGACAATTTCAATTGAAGAGGTGATTAAAGCTGATGTCGAGATTGGAAAATGCTCTGTGTTTCTGTGATATGGTATCCTTCACTGGAGAATTTCAAAGCACTTTCCTAATACATGTTAATGAGACCTCACAAGAATGCTATAAATACAATATCATGCGTATATGACTCATGCGGCTTATTAATTTTACATCACCTACACTGCTGTTTGAACAAGAGTGACAGAGCAGCATTCAGGCAACCTCCTCGGTGAGAACTTAGTCAAAATAGCAATACCCGTGTCTTCAGGGGACAACCCGCCTCAAGGTTGACTCCATTTAGAGAGATTCAGGCTGAGAGAGAGGTTCCCTGCTTACCCCAGCCCTCCCAGTTGCATGATTGCCTTGCAAAGCAACAACAGTACCGTTCTCTTGCCAAAAATGTAGAGCAATTGCCTAACAAGTAAACAAGTTCTAAAGCAATGTATAGCAGCTCCTATGCTAAGCGTACCATACTATGCCAATGGTCTGTAGCAGGGTGTAAGGAAGAGAAGGAACTTTACTGGGGGATGGATAAGGATCCAAAAGGTATAGATCCTCTGTGGGACTTGATTTTAATTATAAAGCAGGAGAAAAAGCAATATATAATCTCTTAAATTTACCTATGCCTTTAACTAACAGACGTTTTTACTTAGCTTAATTAACTATTAATACTGAGTTCCTGAAAAGCCCTTAGTAATTTCGAAGCGTTCTCTCTACTCCTGTGGCAATTACCCATTTAAGGGGTTCTACAGACAGAGTAATAACCAAGATACGCAAAGGATTTGTTTGCATGGTACTTTAAAGGAACTGTGAGCCAGACAGACGCTATTTAATTGAGATAAATAAGATGCTATGGTCGTACACAATGACGAGAGGTCATGTATATTAGCATGGGGTTAGCACTAGCACAGCTTCCTGCCAGCTTAGAGGATGCGTAGGTGAGCTAATGCCTGTCTGTAAACGATCATAAGCTAAATGAATGGTTACAGGCCACACAGAGGGTAAATAAAGCCAAAATCACAGTAACTAGATTTCTTTAGCCCACTCTCAGTGGAACCAAGGAAGGTGGATCAAGCCACCCGTTTCACAGGGATTTTTCTTTCCTGCATGCAAGAGGATTGACATGGTGGAACTCAGCCAAAACAGGGAAGGCAAATTTTGCTGCAATATTCACAAAGGCAAGAGCACTGAGACAGGATGGAAGGAAAGGAGAAATACACGGTAACTGCACACTGCCCTCCCAGAGCAAAGAAAGGAGGAGGAAGAGGAGGAGAAGATGCTTCCTATCATCAAAAGGGGAGGAAGGACAGAGAGAGCAGCTTTCTATGCTTCAGTTGAACCCCAGGAGTCTCAGCTCCTAACTAGATATCAGTAACATATGAATATGAAATTGTAAATTAATTGTTTCCCTTTTATGTTTTGGTGACTCGATGCTGTTAATAATAATTAAAGCTTTATAATTTATGAAATCAGAGGCTAATAAAGACTAGTGAGAATGCCACTCTTCCCACATTGAAACCCGTCCCTGTCTCTTGTCTTTGTGAATGGCTCCTCTCTAAACCTGAATCCAAACAACTCGACTTCCCAGTATTCAAATCCTAAAGCAGATTCTGTGTCTAGGATCTACCCCTGAACTCTAAGTCATACATAATCACTACAAGTTTCGTTCTGTAAGTTCCTATGATTGCTAAGAATTCAAGTCTGACAATTTTGATTTAAACGGAGAAATATCTACTCTCTGCTTTTGACAATTCAAAAAACACACTGAAGTTTATACCAAGTTGAGTGATACATTTAAGCCTTCCCTGTAGTAATTAAAGAAGGAATTAAATTGCCATTTAAAATGTTTCTATCTTAGTCCAGATTGCTGTGCTGTAAACGCTCTGCGTGGATGCGTTCTGTTTGTTTGGCAGAACAAAAACATTCTAACATCCCCAAGAATTTTGGCTGAAACAGTGGGGGAAACATCAGAAAATTCAAGTGCATCTGCTTGCATGTTGCAGCGAAACAGCACAGCCCGCACCTCATTAGCCATTCACTTGCTAAGGGTGAATAATCCGTGAAACGCTAGGAAAAAAACTGATGACAAAGCATGTGCAATCACCAAGAGACAACCTGAGACTAACTCCTCTGCACTGGCACCCGTCGATCATGGACTATCTGGGAGGTGGCTGCTTCTGCAGGCTGAAAGGGTTCCTGAAAGGATTTCTCACTATTTGTAGTAGGGCACAATTTGGAAAAAGCAGTGAAACGCCTGTTGGAGTTAAAATTGAAATGGCCCCTATTCTCAAGAGCTAATAACTTTCTGGGGCAAAGAAATTACCTTAGGACCCTACTGTATTTCAGAGGAGGAAAGAAAAAGACAGTTTTGGGTTCAGGAGATGGAGAAAGGAGGTGGAAAAGCCCATGTGGTGGGAACAGTAACTTACTCCTTTGACCTGCAGAAGGTTGGGTGAAGCTGTGCAGTAGTTTGCCAAATGAGCCTAGCAGTTTCTGAACTTAAGGCTCCCATTTTCAAGACCAGAGGCTCCAAATTTGGTACTTTGCACTAATGATATCTGCAAGGGAGTTGTATTATTTATATGTATTTTAAATTAGCTGGTGACCTGAGCTATATCTACGACAGTCCAAATGCAGTTTGCACATCATTCATTACATAAATGAGGTTTGAAATGAACATAACTGTTTACTCAGAAGACATCCATTTAGTGAGTTGGCATTTCTTCATTACCCAAAATATACGATAATTGTCCATGTAATTCCTTCAGCAAGTTAATTGCACACAGTCCTGCTCCTCGATGGAAATTATCTGTCAACCTCGCATAATTATTACGCATCGGTCTCAGTTAATATTCATTCATTCATTCCTGCTATTGCATACATAGGACTGTATTGAAATTGGCCTCAGTTCATAGTAAGGTGAGCACCTTTTTAAAAAAAACTATCACCATGAGGTTTTTTTACAGCAAAACTAGAAATATGACTCCTGATTCAATGAATGAAGTGCTACCACAGCACGTGATGGGGTGCTCAGTACACAAGAGGGAGGAACACCCTTGGAACGGGGAGCCCTGAGACCACAGCTCCCTGTGAAGAGGCACACACCTTTCTCCAGGTGCTGGGCACCACCGAGACTTGTCTCCCACCTCTGGATCCCTCAAAGCCGAAATAGTCCCTTTTCTGTCATGGAAGTGAGGGTTGCTGCAGGGTGCGGTACAAGCCATGGGCAAGCTGGGTGCAGATGGCAGGCTGGGGGGCCTCACGGTGCCTGGGCAATGACCCCCACCTTGGTCTTCTCCCCTCTCTCTCTGCGTGGGCAAGGTCACCCCAGGCTTTCAAGTGCCTGGCTTAGGACAGCACTAATTCCCACAGTGTCTCCACAGTTTCCCAGAAGGTTTTAGCATGCTCAAGGTCGCCCACAGCACCTGAGCCAGTTGCTTAGAGGTGACTGCAGTGTAAAGTAGTCTGATGTTTTTCAGAAAGCCTGAGCATCTTGCCTGCCCGTAGGTGAATTCACAGCAATGTATTTCACTTATATTCATTTCACTGTGAATAGTGCTCTGCGACATTATGGTAATGAAAATATAATATTTGAGCCCTGTGGTTCCCTAATGTCCTACACGTTAAAGATGTAATGGTCCTCCTACAGTTCTGCAATGAACCATAGCCCATCAGTAATTATTAAGACATACCGCGAGACCTCATAAGACCACAAAAATTCTGAATCTGTTTTGCTGTTCCGTGTACCTATTTTTTCATCTCCCATCTCAGGCAGGCATTTGTACCATCCAAAAAAGTGTGGCAAAAAGGTGGACTCTGATACATCGGAATAAATACAGCTACATCCCTTTTGCACACACAGGGTAATTACAGAGAGAAAGGTAATGGTAAATCAGGCTAGTCACATTCACACCTCACAAGGGAAGATTCCCTGTGCAGGCGGGATGGGCGGATGCATTTCTGCAACTGGAAATGTATTTTTCATTTTGCATTAAACCAATCAAATTAATCCTTCTCTCACTGGAAACAGCCTTTTGTTTCTAACAAGAGTTTGCTGCAAGTGCTGCAAGTGTATCTGTAGAGTTTTATCGTGCAAAGGGATTCCGTTCTGACAGGAAGCATCTCCTGCCCCTGCCATATCTGAGGCAGAGGTACGGATCTTGAGGGAAATTCCTGAAGGGTGGAATCGACGTTGCCCTCAGATCACGTACAAGATACTACGTCAGGCACGTTGTTCACTGTCATCTCCAATTTATCCTATGTGACACAGCGCAAAACAACACGTACCACAAAAGAGAGAGAAAAGCATGAAACAGAGTATGTGATACAACCTAGCAAATCTGTCAAGAATATCATATATATGTGTGTGTGTGTGTGTGTGCGAGTCCCAAGAAACCCACAAAGCTTTCAGATAACTAGTTCAAAATAAATGCAAATCCCGAAGCCCCAAAAAAATCTGACAGAAGAAGGTCTTACTAGCTAAAAATGTAAGTTCTACGAATAAAAAGGGTAAGCTGACAATCTAGGTCAGGTTTTGCCACCCATTGGTGACTGCACTCAGCCTTCCTGAACATTTTTCTTCCTGATCCTCATATATCCTTATGCTCCAACTCTAAAAAAAAAAATTCAGTGTGACTCTAGATCCCATACCTTTCGGTTAACTAAATAAGGGGCTTTGCCAGCCAAGGCTTTATAATACTGTATTTTTTATTAGATTCTTATAGAGGAAAATACTCTGCAGTGGAGTCTGTATTCAGAAGGGAACATAAATCCCCAGAACACGGACCCAACACAGTCAAGCTCTTTATGATCATGAGGGCATCTAAAAAAGATACGGAGTACGAAGTAACTTGAACAGAGGTGTATTATACAGATTAAAGGCACTAACTGCCATGAGCCCGACTGCAGAGCCTATAGCATTTTATACTCTGTGCAGTGACTAAATAGGAAGAACTAAATGAAGTGACTGTATTGAGGTTAGCATAAATCACTGCTTCTAGGAACCGCTGCGTTCTTGTCACCCTCCTCAGAGGATTAAAAGGAGCACCTCCCTACCAATTTTACTTCCCCTCGTAGACATCATATTTCTGTACCCATCGTGGAGATCAGATACCACCAAGTTGCAGCAAATGTAGTCCAGTATTTCTCTTTGTATTGGATGAGAAAAGAAGGCAATCAAAATTTGTTTGATAAGAAAGCTCAGCACTCAGCATCAAAGTGAATCAATCGAGGTCACTAGAGCCCCCACGGCTCAGTCAGAGACCAGCATTAACTGGCACCTCAAAATCCAGCTCCTTTCTCACAGGGAGCCGATAAGTTGCAACATAGGGTTTCCAAGATGAAAAGTGAATACAGAGAAACTGTTACATCTCCAAAAATCGAACAGACTGCCCGTCGCCTTGGTACCTCACCAGCCCTCCAGCAGGAGGACGGAGGAATGTGGGTTTCCATTTTATATGCTTTACATTGTATATAGGTGGAGAACACTTCCTCTTACCCTTCCCATCATGTCCTATCAATACAGAGGCAACAGACAGCAAAAGGAAGTTTGCAGCATCAGTGCAATATTAAATAGTTTTATGCCCCAAAATTTGGAAACTTAGAATAAACTTTCTCTAGATGATCATAAAATCCTCTACTTCAAACCTAGGTCCCTATGTCCACATGATATACGTAGTCTCAGTAGATTTAGTTGATTTTGGTGAGAATGTCTGACCATGAACAAAAGTCAGACAGAATTTTCTATTGAGCTTTGGTACACTTGGCTCTGTGTGTTTCAGAGTGGACCTCAATGCTGCTGTAAGGGTCAAGGTAATACTTAGAGTTGTCAGAGATACGCTAGTAGCTTTCCTGCCATTTTTCTACTACACATACTAAAGGCAGGACTTTGTATTTAAGCTGACCTCAGAAGGTCCTACGTTCCGTAGACTCCGGTGAGAGGGAGAAACTATGTGAATCCATTAACATTTTTAATATCCATAAAACGTCCAAATAAATATCCAAAATTTAATATCCGAAAAAAAGCTGTCCTAGATGTACAGCTCAAGATGCTTCAGGAATGTAGATTTTAATATTAAAAGACCCTAATTTTTTATGTCAAGATCACAAAAAGAGCCTGGAGCCAATCTCACTCCCAGTTCAGGAAAGGAAATGCATCAGTCTTATTTAAATGTGCCATATATATGTCTAACAAACACTTGAAGATTCTGTCTATTTAAACCCATTTCTGCACATCTAAGTAGGCTGAGGGTCAAAAGCCAGGTTCAAGTTTATGCCATTTTGAACTTAAGATGGTGAATAATGAATCTTCAGCTGTTGCTCTGAGACACTTTTTCTGGTATTACAGAGCTTCATCCAAATTTCCTGTTGCATTTCTCGTACTTCCCCTTCCTGTCTTGAATGGTTACCAGGCATGGAAAACAAAATAACAAAAAAATGCAGTGGCTGGAAAAAGTTCAGATCTAACGCTCGGCCAAGTTTTATTTGCAGGATTTTGAAGAGAAAAATTCTTATTTTTTTGGAAACTGCTTAGCTCAGCCCCAGTTATGGGACCTCAGAATGAAGATAATGACAGGACAGCACTATAATATTAGCTGCCACATAATAATAATTCTCTATGGTCTCTAAGCAAGTTCAGGGAAACATCTAGTGTGGTTTTGTACACTCACTCCACATCCTATTTCATTATGGAATTTCTTTAAAGTGGTCTAATTATCCTTTACAGAAAATACATAATTTTCAATTTTTTCTTCATGGCCCAGGAGACGGTTCCCTGAAGAGAAAGATCTGAAGTTTGCAGCTTTTTATATCATCACTAATTATATGAAATAAAGATCTGTCACCTGAGTAGGAGAAGTCCAAAAGAACAAGCACATGGAAAAATTGTGGTATTTTTGCAGTTTGAATTAAAGAAACAAACTATCTGGAAGAAAATTAGTTAGACGAGGTGCTAGATTAGACTCATGAAGTGTCTGTTTGATGCCAACTGAAAAGGAAACACCACTTTCTTGTCAGCAATATCTTACACATTTCAGCCAGTATAACCAAACAGTAATTAGCTTTCCATGGTCACTCAACAAGAAGAGAAAAGAAAGAAACACAGCTTCAGAAGACAGTTGCTGAATACTGTCATTCAACATTCTCTGTCTTTTAACACAAACGAAAACCAGTTTTTCAAGCCTTGGGGAAAAAAAAATTTGCTTTTAAAGGTAAAACACATAATTTATGATTTTTCAAAACCAACCCCTTTAAAAATACAAGAGTTGTAGGCTTCTAAGGCTATTTAAGTAAAGGTTATTGATAAAAATGGAAAGCCCTTGACTTTCTGGGGGGCTATCAGAAAAACTTATTTTCTGATAAAAATATTCATAGTAAATTTAAAAAAACCCACAAAAAAAATTTGAAAAATCCAGTGAAAAGTAGGTGATATATCTCAACTTTAAGAGACATCAAGAACACAAAAAACTTACTTCTACAATATTTCGTTTGTGCAACCATGTGCATATTATTCCTTTGAAAAGCTATACCAAGTGCCAAACCACAGATTTTATGCAAAAGCTCTACAGCGGAACGAATAATGAAAATAGCACAGGCCAACCTATTTAATGCCATCTGCTCTTTTTGCATCACTCCAACTGGGCAAAGAGCAAGGAATGTTGCAGGATTTTCCTAGCTAGCACAGAGCCAACACGGGCAGCTTCCTCTGCCCTTCCCGCAGCTGCCGGCACGTCCCGATGGAGCCAGGGCAAGGTTGTCTTTGAATGTTATGGGTGGAAAACGCAGTTTGGAGGTATCCTAACCCCCCAGCTAAGGACAGCTGTGCCGCACAGACTCAAGGAACTCATTTTAGCACACCTTGTCGTGCACCCTTTTCTCATTAACCAGTACCTGAAATGCTTGCTCGAAAATTTGGCCCTGTAGTTTTGGCAAACCATAAGAGGCCCAAGATGACAGGTATTGGACAGGGTGTCTGGAGTGAGTGCCCCTCAGAGAACAGAAAACTAACTCATGCCTTGCTTTTCTGACCAAGTTCCTCTCCTGTAGTAGAAGAAAATGAGACTTTCCCTAATTCCTTATCTTTCCTATTATCTCATCCTGCTGCTGAGCCCACAAGAGCAGGTGACAGATTGTGGAGAAGGCTTTTAGAGATATTGTAGATGCTTATCTGTTGTAAATCACAGCTTCATTACCTCCAGTGGAATATGCTGAGCTATATCAGCCGAGGGTCTGCCTCTGCGTGCTCCACTTCAGAGCTGCGGTGTTGTCACCGTCTCTGCAGAGAAGCTACCAACATTCGATTTGTAATTTAAATTAATGAAGAATGAATGTTATTATTTCTGCCACAGAAAAGGAGCTCCCCAACAGCAAGAAAAAATAATGATACTGAGCTTTCTTTTCAGCTGTAACTCTTCAATGGTTTTACAAAGGAAGAAAGTAGCATTATCCTGTTCCACAAATTAAGGCACAAAAAGGGACAAGTAACCAGCAGAGCTAGTGGCAGATCCAGGGGCAGGCTCTCATAGAAGGGAAAAAAAAAAAAAAAGAAAGAAAAGAAAGAAAAGATATCCACAAGGATTTAGCACAGATTAGAAACCTACACAAAAATGATTCCCAAAACTCAACAACTGGAGGCCTTATCTCCAAATAAACCAAAGCGA
The DNA here is from genome assembly GCF_963924245.1 of Chroicocephalus ridibundus. NCBI lineage: Eukaryota > Metazoa > Chordata > Aves > Charadriiformes > Laridae > Chroicocephalus > Chroicocephalus ridibundus. The sequence continues at coordinate 151,123,373 of NC_086284.1, forward strand.
TCAGAAACATCTGGTGGCAGGAGGCGGGAAGAGCGTGCACATTTCTAAATATTTTCCACTGCAGAAGGGGTGTCTTCCCTTGTGAGGTGAGCTCACAATTTCCCTGCGTTTGTCACTCTGGATTCAACTGAAACTGAATAAACTAGCCTTGCTTTTGAAAAGGCAGCCCAGGACGAAAAACTAACCAACCCATATATGAAATTAGCTCTATTACCTTACTTCAGAAAATGAGTAAAGCGTAGCAGTCAAGAGCCAGCAGCACAGTGCCAGCATGCACATTTGTTCCAAGGCTGGATAAAAACCCATAAAAAGACCCCTAATGTAATTGCTGCAAAGAGTTACAACAGGTAGAGCCACTTCCAGCTTGGCACAACTTCAGGGGAGACTCAACTCAGCTCTGAACTTGACCCACTGTTTCACATCTGACGGGCATTGCCAAGCTCTCTTCTCTGCTCCATGGGGAGAGATGCAGAACACCAGCGATACCCCAGGCTGTGGAGGTCCCACGTGGCTACAGCTCCCCTGGGTCTGCTGCGCTCAGGGCCCTACTTAGCTCCTCTAAACACCACACCCTGAGACAAGCCGTGGCCCATTCAGAATTTCAGAATCACCAAAACGGGCTACCAAGATAATTAGGGGGCTGGAACACGTCTCTTATGAAGAAAGACTGAGGGACTTGGGACTCTTCAGTCTGGAAAAAAGACGACTGAGGGCGGATCTTATCAACACTTAAAAATACTTAAAGGGTGGGTGTCAGGAGGATGGGGCCAGGCTCTTTTCAGTGGTGCCCGGTGACAGGACAAGGGGTAACGGGCACAAACCTGAACTTAGGAAGTTCCACCTAAACATGAGGAGGAACTTCTTTCCTTTGAGGGTGGCAGAGCACTGGAACAGGCTGCCCAGAGAGGTGGTGGAGTCTCCATCTCTAGAGACATTCAAAACCTGCCTGGACGTGTTCCTGTGCAACCTGCTCTAGGTGACCCTGCTCTGGCAGGGGGGTTGGACTAGGTGATCTCCAGAGGTCCCTTCCAACCCCTACCATTCTGTGATTCTGTGAAAAGGGCCCTCGGTAATCCCACATTTAATGGTCACATGAGGTCTCAGCGTACTGTGTATAGATAAAAGTTAACGTTTTGAATTCTAGGACTATGTATACTTTTTTTTTTTTCTCTAAAGTGAAAGGAAGCCATCTGGATTAAAATCTTCTGGCTGTAGCTGCCAATGAAACGCAATTAGTGTTATTAAAGTGTGACAGGTAGTCCCTGCAGATTTAGCCCTTTCCAGTGACAAATGACAACACGCGTATTTATGGCCGCAAGAGAATTCTGGATAAAACTTCCATTGTTTAACTGTCCAGTTATTAAGACAATCTATATGACCAAGATGAGGAAGTTTATCCCACTTAAAAAACAAAACAAAACAAAACCCAACCAAAAAGTATGTTGGTATAATGCTTAAAATGTCAAAACGAGAGTCTTTATTTGGGTTGTTAATGAAGATATTTGTGAGGCTTCTCCTCAGTTCATCTCATAATCACTAAAGTGCACTGATTTACTAAATCCTTTAAAATAATACCATAATCCTTATTTTGGGGGCTACGTTACTGCACAAGTTCATACAGGGAGTTCATTTAGGATTTCCTAGCAGAGTTGTGAAGTGACTCTAGATATGCTAGTTTCTTATCTTATACTTAAACCTAGCAGCTTGTCTAAACTTTTATAAACAAACGCTAGTCCAATCAATTCTTCAGCTCCGCCTTCTAAAGCTTAACTAGCCTTTATGTTAAACACATCCAGCAATCAGCTGTTTTCAAACAGCTGCCCACATATGGGCATGGTAACAGGGTCAGTGCCAAAACACCCAAAAGCAAACCAACCATCACTGGCTGGATTACAGCCTCTCCACGTGTCTCTTGGCCCCCTGCATTTCACCTGACACAGTTTCGAGTAAAACCTCATTTCTCTCCTCCTCCTCAGCTTCAGTTTGTTACTTCTGTTTTATGTTTTAGCCAAGCCTCCAAAATACAGAATTGAAACCATCGACGTCCCCATTACCTGACTATATACCCATCAGTGCATTTGAACCTGGAACCTGAATGTTGTTTTGGCTCAATAAAACATGCATCTATTGAAGTCTCAAACAGGAATTGTTTGTAAAAATGCAAGGACTCCAAACGCCGGAGTATTTATCCATCTCTAATTGTAGCTCACCCTCCAGCGCACTGCACAAGAAGACAGATTCGCTAATTATGTTTTGGAGGTGAGCTTGGCTACTCCAGCTTTGATGCTCTGCTTTGCAATTAAATGTATTCCAGCAGCCACATGGGGGAGAAAGAAAAAAATACAGCTTCCAGTTCTGCAATGACCTACTTAACGGCATTAAAGCACTGAGGGGGAGGAGGAGGAGGGCTGTGGGGGAGAGGAGGGGTCTAACTACAGCTTAATGCAAGCTGACACTTATCTGTGCTTCAGACTACACAGCAATCAATATCAGATATGACTTCACATCCTACAGAAAATATTGGTAAGACAAGGAAAGTTAATGACGGGAAAAAATTAATACAAGACCTTGGTTCTCAAAACCTGCAGTAGTTTTAATATCCCAGTCCTTTTCTGCCTGCTTTGCAATGTCCCATATCATGGTACTCCTAAAGTCTGTGTTAAATTCATTGTATTATTCATGGTAAGGAAACCACTGTATTGAGCTCTGTAGAGTCACAGGGTCCCTGTCCCAGACGGAATACCATCTAACTAGACGAGCACAGAGATCCTCGTTCCTCCCTCTCAAGGAATAAAGCAAGGCAAAGGAAGAGAATCTGATCTATTTAGCATTACTAAGCTAAGTCAACGCCTGAGCCACAGATTGACTCTAGATCTTCACGTCCATTTTTTAAGCCTCCCAACAACTTTTGCTTTTTTTCTTTTCCCCTCTTGGATTGTCTGTAAGCTTTAAAGCAAGTAACCAGAATCGTTAGAGAAAGGAGTTGGCCATGGGAACATTATTGCATTGTGTAAGGTATCCCAGAAGGCACTGGATCTTTTAAGCACAGGATGTATTTTGGGGTATGGCTTCTCTTTTCAATATTCTGCTATGCTGGTTTATGGCATAGACAATTTAATTCCTGGACTTCATGCTAACCACAGTGATTATTGACGTTATAGTCAAGTGGAAGCCATGCCTAACGGTGCTATAGCTGGACTCTTCCAAAATGCCATACACTTGCAGCATGTGAAATGCCTATCGCTTAAATATGACGGCAAATGTTTTGAAAGCTTAATTGGAAGAGTTGAGCCAAACACATCAGTAAGCACTTAAAAATCTGTTCATTCATTTGTAGCTTTTTATATTATAGAATACAAAGAGAAGGAAACCCCTTTAACTTACATTGGCGTAAATTCAGAGTAACAGTTTGAGAATCATTCACAATTTTTTGATTTTTTTTTTTTTGGCTACAGTCTTATGAAATATTAACATTCAGCCTTGCATTACAAATCTATGGGAAATATCATCAAATATAAATGTACAATGGCTACCTTGAAACACACCAGCTAGGAAAGCAAGAAAAGTGAAGAATATGATTTTTCATCCTTTCAGCCCCCCACCCAGATGAGGAGCAGCATCCAGCAGCACCGTTTGCCCCAGCCAGAGGAGTTTCAGCCTGAATTGTTGGTCTCCTTCAGTGTTCTCTTGCTCAGGAGCCGCATTGCTTGAAGGAATCATTCACATCTGCGGAACTTACTAATCTTCTTCTACAGCCACCACAGAAATTGGCTGTTCTCCCTTTGCCCAGCTATTTTTGAGTCCCACTACCTAAGGCTGTGAGCTTGTCATATGTGATAACTGAGGCAGGGTCAGACGCGGTCAGTACTTTAACAAGAGACAGCCAGAAAGAGGTGAGATGCTATGGAGACGGTGCCAGTTAATCAATGGACAGCAAATTACACTTTGCATGATTCTGCACGGACCATCATTCCTTCAGTACAGTCAGCTGCGATATAATTGCCATGGAGCTGGAAACAAAGAGAAATACTGTTCCTACTTGAAATGACAGACAATATAATAATTTAACGAACAACCCTAAGTTAGTCAAAATCGCTATGATCTATTGCAATGGATAAATTCCTGAATTAATGCCCTGCGAGAGAGTTGGCAAAAAAAAATCTCCATTCAAATCACTGCTAAAATCCCATGGCTCAGTCAGAGGTTTCATCTAGCATCATGTCCACGGAGGTTTCACTTAGCATCATCTCCACGCATCACTGCGTTGTCACGGAGTTGGAGGAGTTCTAATCTCAAATTTACTCAGCCTGCAGCACAGCATCGGATAAACAAGGACTTCCTAAAGTCTGCCAATTGTACCTGTTTATAAATCTTTGTGCCACCAAAATCCGGGCGTTAAAATGAGCAAGCAATTGAGAACGTGGGGCAAAAGGTGTCATGCTTGCTGGTTTTCTGAAGTGTGTCTCCCTTCTAGTAGGCGCTCTGTAAATGTTAATACTATGGCTTTTCTATAGTTAGAATTTGGAGAGGAGGAAGCATGCCCTGAAGAGGCGGAATAGAATTTCCTTGTTGTTTCCTTGCTATGCACCCAAGATGCTGTCACAGGCTGCCTTATAACACATCAATGTCTCGGTTTATCCATCAGTACAGTAAATTATGTACTTTGCCTTGCAGTGACATTAAGCCTCAACAGTTGTAAAAACTTTGCAGTGGTTGGATGGAAAACATCATCTAAAGTACACTGTATAATTAATGTGACTGCACAGGCTTTTCCTTCTTTTAGAGCAGCTTCTTCAAAAGCATTCTGAGCATCTAAATCTTTTTTTCTTTTCATATCAAAATGATTGATTGCATATTTAAAAGTATTAATTGGTTCTCTGATAAGGTTTTTTAAAAACCCTTAAAGCTTCAACATATCAGGAAGAAAGATTGTAGTTGCTCAAATAACTTAAAATGCTCACACATTTTCACCAGTCCTAAGTACACTCGCACAATAAAGACACTATTATAGGTGAGCTGTATGGTATTTATTTAGAAAAGGCTGCTCGTAAGTAACGGACTTATAATAAATAACTTGTAGAACATTGTGCACGAACTATAAAGAGCATTCAGAACAACTGATCTCATTCCTTGGTTTAATTATTCAGTTCTTTTTAGGCTTGAGCTACGTGTCTGGTATATTTGCTTCAGATCTCGAGAGGGCATTGACCAGGTTTTCTGAAGTCTTCTGCATTATTTATCTCTTCCTACCATAAGGGGTCTGATAGGCATACTGTTTCAATAATTAAATGTCAACAATTCATGCTGTTGGCCAAAACCCAGAGGACCTTAATAAATAAATAATAACATCTTGCATTTTTATAGCTTCTTTCATTCAAGGGTCTCAAAGTGCTCTGCGAATATTCATTAAGACCCACCCCCCACCTCCCCCCAACAGCCTTGTAAGGTAATTCAGAATTATTCTCTGCTCCCATTTTTTTCCCAACTGGGAAAACCGGCACAGGGAGAGGGATCAGCTAGTCCAAGGTCATGGCTTGAGCCAGCGGCTGAGCCGGGGGTAGAGCCCACATCGACAGCCCCTTCTGCCAGCTCCGCTCGCCAGCACCAAGCAGATGTGACTCCAGGGACCTCTCTGAAGTCACGGCCATATAAAAGCAGTGAAAATGGAGCAGGGTAGGGGGAAATCAGCATCTGCCCTAGTCTTAACTTTTGTTTTATGCATGTTTTATTACCGTGTTGCCAAACAAGATGAGGGAAAACAACGCTGCACGGTCCACCCGTCTGACCCAGCGCTGCCGTTTCTCTGTTACTAATTGCGGCGCTGCAAGCAGCAGTGATTTTGGTTAGAGCAAGGAAATATTTGATATCTTTTTTCCCAAACTAATCTGTCAAAATGTTCATTAGAAGTCATACATCTGTTTTATTCGCCTTTCTCCAGTCATCTTTGTTAGCATTGTTCTGCATGACCCCTTTTTCACTCCATACTGAGGAAAACAAGAATGATAATAATGATGTTACATTGCCATAGAGGCTTTCATCCCGCTGACATGTTGAGAGCAATGATGAGCACAGAAATGACATAAGAAGCTTTTCATGCGTCCTTTTCTGGAATTAGAACTGAGTTTCTGAGGAGAGACAGGCTGAGTCTGAAAGCTGAGTGCACGCCACTCGCTTTGCTCGCTCAGGTAGTTTTCAGCCATTAATTCTACTTCCAGTCCTCCAAAGAGACGAAAAACTCCACACAAAGATGATACCAACAACCAAAGCAAACCTCCCACTAAGATTCTCAGCAACAAATACCAAGTTCAAAAAAGCTCCAATACTGTGCTCCGCTGCAGTTCATTTCTGGTTTGAATGCATTGCCAGAACGTTATAGATTTTTAGAGAAAGCAAGCAATATCCGGAAGTGCTTTCGCTCAGAAATAGCACTTGAGGATCCACAACCCTTCATTCATTTCAGAGGAACATCCATGTTTTCCACCCCTTACCCAAATGTCACGGTATACATATATGCACATATACCTGTATATAGTCTAAGTACCTACTGAATTCACACGCACATGCCTAAAGTATAGCCTCAGACTGGTAAGTTCTTTTAGACTGACTAAATCTGAGCACAAGTCCCATCTGAGTTTGATCATTGCAAGTAATAAATAAATAAATGAAAGACAAGACTCTTGAAATACAAGGATATGAGGATATAATAAGACTGTATTTAAATATTTAAGGATATCTCATCAGATCAATAAAAATAAAATCCACTTTATACATTGTGAAAATTAGTAAAAAAATAATGCAAAACAGGATCTATGATGCTTTAATAACAGTAATTCACCCCTTTCTCCTGCAGGTTCTTTTCTCCTTAAAATATGTCCTTAAAAATACCTGTGCTATTCCTCTCCTTCTTTAATCTCCTTTTAGTCCCCTTCACCCTGCAGAGCTATAACTTTAAAGCAATTTAGAGAAAGCCTGTGTTCTTTTAAGTGAGTATCACACTTCTGTATCCGCTGCAATGTTTCTAAGTTATCCTTCCCCACATTCTTCTCATTAAGTCATCCAACCCAGAAAAACTACTAACCTTATTGGTACTTTCGGCTTCAGCTATGTGAGATACTGAGTTGTGGAACACAATTATGAAAAGATGGGAGACCACAAGAAGTCACTTGCTTGGCAGTGATGGTGGCAATGTGGTGGGTGTCAAAAGACCCTTTTACCATTTGCGCAACAACCAGTTGATTTATAAACCCATCGGCTCTGTTTCACCCAGATGCACACATATGATTTGCGAGTGCCCTCTAACTGAATTTAGATTCAGCATGTGATACTGTACCAGAATAACACCTGTTCTGTTGACCAGCTACAATTGTTTCCTGGTTTTCTGTATAGTTTAATAAACGGTCCCATCACAGCCCTTACAATCTAGTTACAAGACTAGTTCAAAGCGGAAAATTGTTGTTGTTGTTGTGAACTGAAGTGAAATTCATATCATTATCTCAATGGACTTGATGATCTGAAAGGTTCCTTCCAATCTAGACAATTTTATGATTCCACTCCCCATCCCTGGAGGTGTTCAAGGCCAGGCTGGATGGGGCTTTGAGCAGCATGGTCTACTGAGAGGTGTCCCTGCCCGTGGCAGGGCGGTTGGAACTAGATGATCTAAAAGGTCCCTTCTCACCTAAACCATTCTATGATTTTATGATTTAAATTTGGATTCATAAAGGACTTTCGAACTTGTTCTCTAAAAGCCCCAGTACATTTCGTCAAGGTCTCACACCTTACTGTTTATGTAAGATACTACTTCCCTGAAGGTCTTCTCCTTATAAGACTATTCTACGCTGTCCTTAAAAATATGGAGTACAATTGAGTTCCACCATGATCAAGGCTGATCGGTCCATATGTTTGTTGACCACTTATCCGAGAGTTTCACATCGATTTATGTCTTCGTAGAAATCTGTATGTGAGCATGCATGCGCATGTGTGTGTATGTGTGTCTAACAAACAGGTAAATGATTTATTTAGGTAGACTTAAGTCTATCTCAGAAGATTAGAATATTGTCTCAGGACAGCAAACTCCTTAACACTGGATGCTTCAGTACTAGTGCTGAAAGACGTTTTGATTCACTTTTTATATTCCTCTGAATACTCTCTGCTTTCTATGTCGCCTTCTCAAGATCCAGCAAGCAGTACAAGACAAATATAGTTAATTTTGAAAGCAGACACTATTGATCCCATGTCACTGCTTTATTAAAATGACATTTTGTGCTACGCAGAACGACTGATGCAGAAGTTATTTAATCTGACGGATACTAGAGCAAGAAGGCAATAGCTGCTCACTGCATCATTATTCAACAGATAACACTTTAGCTGGCTTTGGAAAGGCCACTCTCATATAAGGGCTGCTGTAAAAATTGAAGCTACTGAACTAACACTTTATTACCCTTTCAGAATACATCATCCACCTTTAACATTCCCTCCCTCTCAGTAAAACTATCTTAAATCTAGTCAAAGCAATAGTGACTGAAATACTGCCAAACTCTGTTATTTGGATAAGATTAAGCTACTAATCTGGCTCAAATAATGCCTATATTCTACAATCAGTTTTCTGTTGTTTTTTTTTTTTCCCATCTCAGTTTTTACCTATAGACCATAAATAAAATAAAATATAAAATAAAATAATAATAAAATAAAATAAAATAAAATAAAATAAAATAAAATAAAATAATAAAATAAAATAAAATAAAATAAAATAAAATAAAATAAAATAAAATAAAATAAAAGCCTGTATATGAAGCGAGCAAGATTCTCAAATTGGACTCTTAAGATTTTCCTTTTTTTTTGGGGGGGGGTGGTGGGGGGAGCAGGGGGAAGTGTTCACACAAGCCAAAAACTTTGCAGTTTGAGTCTACAGGTATTGTCTGATCCACTCAGGGCGATTCCAGGCAGACTGAGTATGCAGAAGTAGTCAGCTATTAAGCTGAGACAACTACCATTCCAGCTTTTAGAAAATTCAGACCTCTGTCTGTTGCCCTGTTCCTTCCTCCCAATGCACAGTCTGGAAACTCTCCCAGAAGAGCTAAACAAAAATCATAGAATCATAGAATCATTAAGGGTGGAAAAGACCCTTAAGATCATTGAGTCCAACTGTAAACCATAAATTCTACATAAGGAGAAGGGGCTTATCAAACTTCTAGCCTTACATGATGGAGATCACTTCAGCGATGGCAGTGGCATTGTTTGCATGAATAAGAACTACTTATACAGGGCTTTCACTTCCCGCGCTGAACTCTAGGAAGCATCCACACAAGACAGGACAGAGCAGGGCCCTTGGGGAACAAAGCAGTACGGCCACATCAAAGCAGCACTTTGCAGAGCCTCATTAATGCTGCTGAGAAGCAGTTCATTCATATCTATTTCAGGTACCTCCCAGGTACTGTATATGGACGTGCCTTCAACCGCAGCCAAAGCCCACTGAAATAAAGAGCTAATTGCTAATCCCAATTATTTTTTTTAATTGAAAGAACTTGAGTCACTCGGGGTATGTCCACAGAGGTTTTTTGCAGACAGATGGGAAATTGGTTTGCCCAGCCCTTCGGCTGCCCGTGTGTAGCCCAGCTTCATCCAAGAGCCACAGAGCTATGATTAACATGACCCTGTGCTTAAGCTAATCAAGCTCTGCCAAGAAATTTCTTCATCCAACGAGTTAGCAGCCTTCACGAAGACTGATGGGTTCAGTTCTGCTACTTTCTTCTGCTCTAGGAAGGTGTAAAAATGAGCAGAGAAACTGGATTCTAGTGGCACGTGAACTTTTCAGGAACAAAGTTGAATTTGATCTTCCCTCAGACGAGAGCAGAGGGCAGACCAGGTAAACAAGCACAGGCAGAGAGTGAAGGGTAAAAAAAAAAGCAGGAGTGGCTGCATGGGTGACAGGCCCATGTGCAGGGGTAAGCAGGAGGTCCTTTTTGCCCCACTGTGGCAAGCAGAGGCCATAGCTGCGGCGCGCTGCTGGAAAGCCTCCGCCTCCTGCTGTCCTTTTTTTCCCTCTGCCATGCAAGAAATAGACTGAGTTTGTAAAAAAGGAAATGGAAATCGGAAAAAAAAGTCATGGAAAACTCTTGTTTCTGGCAGAGCATGGCGATCACGCTGTCACTGACAGGGTATTTCAGTTTATTCAGGTCGTTTAGAGGAAAGCTTCTCACCTGCTGACTGCTTTATAAGGAGAGATGGGTCACCAATGCTACGCCATTGAGGCCCGACAGCCCTACTGCCAGACCCAAATTTTTTTTACTTGCCAGCATAAATTTGATGAGATAGACAGCATGGGGACTTCTGTTTGGACCTGGGTGCAAGCAAGGAGCAATATGAAGCATAAGAAGCAGAGGTTTAAAGTCAGCAGTGTGTCTTCACCAGCTTTTTTGATAGCAAGTCAAACAGACTGGATAAATCTTCCAAGGGACCCGATCAGTAGCAGCAAAATATTTCTAATGCAAACAACTGCGTATTAATAGCCACTCTACGGTGAGGATCCCATGTGATAAACACACCCATGGGAATCCAAGGCTCGCGCTGGTAATCTTAAAAGTTCCCAGAGGTCTGATTATTTTGCAGCGATGCTGCGAGCCTTGTCAAGACTCATTGCTTAATCAATCTCTGCAGAATCATCGGGCTAACTGGCCTTTCACTGACAGGCTAACCAGCCAGTGAGCTTTACTTCTGCACAACTGTCATATGTTAACGGAGCCAATAAAACGTAACTGGCCATTATCAGTTCAATACCACCAGTCATTCAAATTGACAAGGTTTGCTAAGACGGAAGGAACTGAGCCAGCGATATATCTCCTGCGGAAAATCCTTGATTTGGTCATTTCTCTCCTACTGCACATGTTGACTACACATTTCTTTGCTGAGTGGCACCCTTTGATGCATAAGGGTCTATTTTAGTAGCTGATCATATGCTCAGCTTTATTTTTGTAAGGCAAGAAGGCATCATTCTGGTTGTCTACTCTGACCCTTCACCCAACCCAGGCGAGAGAACATCAATTTCTCTTAAGCCTAAAACATCTGCTTGAACCATAACACACTTTTATGCAGATTACCAGTCCTGGCATCACCTGTATAAATTTTCCTTTGCATTATAATATATTAAAGAAAAACACGCATAAAAGAAGTAGGTATTACCGAGTTAAAGACTTACAAGTGAGGAAGAATCCACTACTTCCCTAAGTTGCTACAGAGTTTAATTACCCATAATATAATTTTTTTTTCGTATTAAACTCAGCATCAAATCCTCTGATCTAACAGAATAAAAAATACGAAGATCAAAACACTATGTAGTATCAGACGTCTCTTTCCCATGTTGGTTTTTCTAGACCATAATCAAATTGACTTCTTCCCTTCCCATGGATAAACTAACTAGACCGAGCTTCTTTAATCTCTCACTAGAAGGATGTTCCCCAAGCCTCGCATCACTCTCATACCTTTATGACTAAGCTTTTTCCAAATCCGTGGCAGCTTTTTTGCAGAGATACAAAAATCACAGCTTAGAAACAGCCTGCAGAGTCATAAGACCAGGCGGCTGGATATCATTATAGGATCCAACAGAAGCTGGTTTTTGTTAGCCCAGAGATAAAATTATTGGTGAAATCGCATTGGTTTGTAACAAAGGAACCCTATAATTGTTAATGGAGATCGCTGATAGAAACGAATCTAAACTACTCAGAGACAGCAGAAAGAGATCTAGGAAGAACTAGAGATATTGAGAAAAGAAAGTTTGTTTTGTATAATATTCTCTTTTTTTCCCCACATTGGCTGAAGGGTGAAAATCCATCTCTGGAGAAATTCAGAATTAGCAAGGACCAGTTTGTTTAAACCACTTACCAGCTCCTGCTGAGGAGTGGAAACTGCCTCTTTCCATACTGCCTTTGGTAAGGAATCCTCATTCTTTTGTTCAACTGTTAAACGTAAATGTGTCTTGCTCACAGGCTAGATTCGAGGCTGCTTGGCTGGAAGTATATCTATAATAAGGAGCAGGAAAACCTAATTTGACCTCCTTCTGTTCTCCCTCAGACAGTCCACATAAAACGAGCCATGGGAAACCTCCTGGAATTAACTTCATTGGGGGAAACCAGCAATAGTTTAAAGGAAAATGAAAGTTTGGCACTCAGGCATGAGTAGCAACGGGGTCATCATAAACCGTGGCCAGTGTGCAACCTGAGCCCGATGTGTCTTGCCACCCTGTCCCCTCGAGTGTCTGCAAAGTCGCACCAGCACTGCTGCTTCAGTGCTCTCAACACAAGGAAGGAGCTAGCACACTGGAACACGTGCAATCGAGCAAATGTCTCATTCTCAGCTTTTCCCCAGGCTCCGTGCATTTAGCGTGACATCAGACCCTGGCGACCTTCGTGTCCTGGACTGCAAACAGGATTTCAAGCTCCATGGCTCAGAGTGGTAGCAACCAAGGCTGTAGTCATATTGTGAGCCTTGACAAGAAGACAAAGGAAAAAACAAGGGGACCTGATAATTGTTCGTTATAATAACTGTTTACAATTCTGTGCCTTTTCGTCCCCTAAATTCTCTGAACTAATTCTGCTGATGGGCTATGGCAAGCTATTACGGCCCTGGACACATCATGACATCAGCTACAGTTTTATAATTACACTAAAAGTTAAACTTTTGCTAAAAAAAGGTTAAAAAAAATAAATAATTTTCTAAACTCCCATGATCAGGAAATAGTTGAGAACGTATCTAGAGGAAAAAAAAAAAAATCAAGGCAGTACAAGCTACCTGAGTCTGCAGAGACCCTGAAATGACAAATCTCGTGGTAATATTTAACCTAGGACCTATTGATCTGGAGGAATTTCATCAGCACCATCCTGTTCCCTCCTGCCTAATCAAAGCGTTCCTTGTTCCCATAACACCGCTGCGCCCACTGGATGACAATAGGACTGTCAGGATGTCATAAGGAAGCATCACGTTATACTGCACTTAACATTTAGGATAGTTTTCAGATAACTATGCCCGACAGAGTAAACAGCATTGCCGTGAGCCTTGCATCATGTAATGCAGACCTGCATTTTTGTTTTATCAGCAATGACTCCTCCATTATTAAGACGTAAAGTCTACAGTGACAATTGCAGATAAAATCTTAGTTATTCTGCTGCAAGCGTTTTGTTCTATTAAGAATCCAATTTCCAGTAGTCTTGCTTTTGGACAACATTGTATCTGAGCACGTGCAAATTGGATTCAACATTAGAGACAATGCAAACCGGTATAAAAAGGACTTTCTATGTCAAAAGAGCCATAGAAATACCATGTAACTCTCTTGTAACCAAGAAAATACAACTGGGAGTAGTTTATTAGTGCTGGTTGTAAAAATCTCCAGGGTTTTGAGGTTTTGGGGTTTTTTTTGTAAGGGGGGATGGAGGGAAGAACGTGAAAGGAACTGCGGTTTTTCAGGTGGCAGAGCAAACCTGCCTGCCTTAAAACCTCAGAAATAATATTAAAATTTTAAAATGGCAGGAGGAGCAATATTAATAATTTAGGATGTGAAGCAGGAGCAGACTTCCCTTCTCCTCGGTGCCACCTTCTCAGAATGCAGTTCGGGGCTCCGCGCTCAGGCAGGATGCTGGCTGCCACGACTACAGAGGCGGACTCACAATTTGGACCGTCAGTAAAAAGATGACCTCATTTGCATTCACTGTTACTCTTGTCCTGCTAATGACAGAGCAGCGCTTTTCCTTAGGTGGAAATTACTCTCCCTGAGAGAGGGAGGTTTGTGTACCAACAACAAATTATCATATTTACTTCTTTGTGATGTATTTTGCTACAGAGAAAAGAATTTTATTTTGCGCTTGTATCAATATAATGAAAACACTTTGCATATTTTTATGTCGCAGCATGCCACTCGGCATTAGTTTCTTTGAAATTCTGTAAAATTTCAGCATTGGCTTTAAGGTTTGGGGGGAATTTTGGTGGATACCACCAAGTAAACCTTTCACTAGTCCATTATTTTTTCTGCATTTAAGCGTGTACTGTATATGCAAAGAAATTCCCTTCTAAGGCATCGCACTAGTATTTGCTGTTCTCCCTGCATACACGGGGGGAAAAAAATCTTTAGCAGCTTTTCAGATACAGAAGTAGAATGCTAACATCTCCATTCTTTGCTCATATTTCAAGCGATAACTTCACCCTAAACACATGCTTGAGAAGTATAATTCCTCTAGGAATTTCTCCCCAGTCAAGTGTGATGCCTTTGAAGACTAACCCCCTCTTTCACCCTTACGTACCTGTATGATAAAAGAGAATGAACAATAGAAATTGTGATCTCCAAAGGCTAATGCCCTCATCTAAAGAAAGCAACTTACAAATTCATTTTTTATGTATTGTACCTAGAAGCGTTTTGCTGTCTGGTGTCTTGCAAGGCTAATTTGATCTACCCAGGTATGGATGAAGCACCTGTCATGACACCAGAGCATTATCATCACTTTCCCTTTTAATTTAGATGCAGTCACTCACAATCATCCCTGTATGCACATTGGAAGCCTGGGGAACTGCAGGGGACGTTTCTCCATCCTCTCTCTTCCTGCTCAGAGATGCAGCACGTGCTCTCTGGGGTGGGGAGAAGGCAGTGCCTGGCATCCTGCTGAGCACCCCTTTGCCAGCACCTGGACTCCTTTAACAGTGTTTAACTTGCTGAATTTATACATTTCTAATGTAAAACATCAAGGAGGTAGCTTCAGGTCAGTGATTACAGCTGGTGAAGAAACCCAGCCCAGAGCTCCTCACCTTTCCATGTGGTCTGAGAGGCTACGCTGCCCAGCTCTGCAAGAAAATTAGTATACATTGAATACGCTCACAAATGCCATTAATTTCTCAATCAAACCAATCTCTGGCGTGAGCGTTCCAGCAATTTAAACACCAGAGGGATAGGCTATGCATAAGCTGCCAAGCCGGAGGGAAGCAGGGTGACAGCATGGCATGGCAGCCCAGTGCCCTGGCCCAGGACTCGCTGCACCAGGAGGTGTGCTGTCAGACGGCCGCCAAACCTCCTCGCTGCCGGCGGCCACGCAGGACCGCAGCAAAGGGGCCCTCTCAATGGGAACTTCCAAATTAATCTTCATCGAAAATGACTGTCATTGCTGACACAGATGGCCTTTCCTCTCGGCTGCGCCAGCAGCTCCGCGTGGGCAAGGATGCCCTACGTATAAACGATCTTGGAGGTGAAAAGAGCTGCTGTCATGTTCCTGACCCTTTCAAGAGATGAGGATGGAAAGGAGGACGAGGAGAAAAAGAGAATCGCCCTTCCTGGCAGTGGGAGCAGGGCTGTCCATATAAAAGCAAAGGGAGAAGGGCTGGGGAGGGGGGTGCTGTCACGCAGAAACTGGGGATGTGACAGAGATGAAGATGTCAGGTAGCAGACACCAAATGATAAAGGAAGATTCAATGCAAACTTAAAACAGATTAAATGCCAAAAACAAAAGGCCACAAGAGAGACAAGAGCGCTTCTGGTAACTAACGACATCCGTCACTGAAATGCTGGAGTTTCCCAGTCTCCCCACAGGACGAGGCCAGCAGCAGAGGGGCGGCATGAAGAGGTGGCAGAGCCACCGGGCAGGGGACACCCACCTCGGCACAGTTCTGCTGTTGCAGTTCGAAGCGCTAACGCAGGGGCTACCAGCTCTCCAGCCTGGCTCCACAGAGACGGCCACTGCATGGCGGAGAACCCCACATAGAAATAAATACTGAAGGCCTCCTGAGGCTCCTTCAGACACTGCTGTTTTGCTGGGTTATTGGTAGTGGTAAAGCAGGGGCGGAACATAACTGCGCAGACATAAACAGACTACTTCAATTTCTTTCAGAAATTCAACTCTCTGGTTCTCTTTCCATTCCTTACTCCCCCTCCTCAGGAGCGAGCGAGCATTTGTTAAGTTTGGCTTTGAACACAGGAAAACATTGGATTGTAATAACCCTCCTAATTTGCTTTTCTTGGCAAGCACCCTGCGCCAGCCGTCCCCAGTTCTGTTGTTAGGGGATGACTATGAAGTTAAGAAAACACACACACACAAAGTCTCCAGTAATTATAAGCGCAGTACCTGCTTTTTAATGCGCCGCAGTGTAATTACCTTTTTGTCAGCTCAACTTCATTCCACGCCGAACAGCTGAAATCCCTAATTACCAACTGCAGCAGCGAAAGTCTCCAATTTGCTCCCGAGGAAGCAGTATCATTAACCCAACTCATTATGTGCCGCTTGTCAGGTGAGAGCTATGGAAATTTCACCTGCATTTATAGGTTTCTTTCTACGGAAGAGTAAACATCACAGTCTGGATAAAATACTGAAAAAAACCCATTCCCCAGGGGCAAAACCCAACAAGCTGACCCAGGCCAGAATCTCACCAAAGCCAAAGTGTGCGTGAAAGACTTGCCGATGGATTTTGGGGTTTAGCCCTAAATAATGAGAAGTGCCATTTTCTTTATCAGCAGGGGTCAGAGTTTGGAATATTGCACGTATTAGATGAGGCACCCAAAGGGCCAGGCCCATCTGGGGCATAATTTGGGCTTTGACCCAAATTGTAGCAGAGCACTATGTAGTTCAAGAGCGGCTCCTACAAGTTATAGAGTGCCCTGAGCAGAGAACATGCTAGTTGTCAAAAAGCATGCAATTTCCCGTAGCCAGCCAGGTGCCCAGAGCAAAATTTCAGCCAGATTTCAATTTATATGTTTATATTCTGCCCAGCAAACATCCTCTGCAAGAAGCTGAGGAAAGAACATACATGCAATATAAACCAAGTGCTATAACAACTCGACTGAAAGCCTAGGTTTAAAACTAGTTCATTGCTATCTGCTCAGAGCTATGCTTCTTTGTGTTTCTCCGTGCTTACCTTCCCTATTTATCTTCCTAAGAAAAGGACAGTTTTCAGTGATCATTTGCATAGGGTCCTGCGTGTTGCATACTTCTGTGTTGGATACTTCTGCGTTGGATACTTCCATAAAACAAAGCATGTGTCATTAAAAATTGTAATTGCTTCTGCTGTCACACTTTCAGTGGAAAGAAACTGAGATGAGCGCTCACCAAAGTAATGGATGAATTTCAGAGGGACAAATATCTTACAATTTTTCCCAGGGGGTATTTAGTTGGGGGGGGGGTGGGGTGGAAAAAGTGCTTTAAGTGTCCCTGTAGCTATTTCATGTTTCAGCAAATATCTAAAGTTTCCAAGAAAGTGGCTTGCACAATAATGATTTTTAGTCAATGCAAGAAAATATTTTGCAGAAAGCAAATTTTGAATGAAAGTATCTGAATCATAAAATTGATTAAAAGCTTGTGTAGAGCTCTCCAGATGAAACATGGGCAGGGACTCAAAATGAAGTAACTAATAGGACTTCACTGATTAAAAATTAGGCAATAAGACACAAGTGGACTGTAGGCATCAACGCTTAAGTGCAGCTAGCTATATTTATTTGGGTACCATCACAAATTTTTCTCTCTAGAAGTCCACGTGTACTTTGTGAATTGGTGAGTCACAGATCTATGGCTTTCCCTTGCAAACGGTGGGAAATACATCACTGCAATAGCCACAGATTAGGTTCACGTTCTTTAGTTTTCACAATCTTGCTTCGTGCTGTTGGATAGCAAGTGCACCTCAGAAGTCAGCACATGGATTCCAATAGGACACACGGAGGTGCTGAGCATTCAAAGAATTCCTGAATTTACTGTGCAGAAGTTCTAAGCAAACTTAAAGCCTTTGTGCTTTAAGTTTCTCTGCCATTTCTCTGCCAAAAACTCTACCATTACATCGGCGTGTTAGGCATCTACAGGAGGTGATACTAATAAATTATTTTTTATGTGAACATACCCGCTTTCTCCCCTCTTTCCAGAAACTAAATGGTGAGATGAAGCAAATGACAAAATTTTAGCAACTTCTGAGCAGATTTAATTAGGGAAACTCCATTTTATTGCAGACAGACTGTCCTATTTAATCTCCCACTCGCAGTTTTCCTTCTCACTGCATTTTTGTGCAATTAAAAAAAGACAAACTGGAATGCCAATTAAATGCCTTCTGAAACAACAACGACTCTTTCTGACACCTGTTAAAAAATGCATGAACTGACACATTTGCAAACTCATTTCAGTGTTTCTGCAGTGGCCCAAATTGCCTTGCGTTCTAGGCTGCTGCATTTTATGCCTCGGGAAAGCAGAGAACACCAGCAACTCTCACAACCTCTACGTCGCAGTACTGTGAGGCAGCAGAAAGGAGAGGGGTTTCCTAAAGCATGTGCTGAAGCAAGAAGGAGCTGTGGACTTTAGGTTTTCAGTGGCTTGGAGAGAGAGAGAGGACAGACCGTCTCTTTCTCCCCTGACGTTTCAGGGGCCCTATTTGTTATTTGTTTGTATTGATCTACCCCAGACAGAAACTCCGCAAGAACCACCATCCAGCTGCCCTTTGCCAACCCTCTCACCATCCTCAGACCCAAAGAAATCCTCTTATTCCTTCCTCCTCCCCACGTGGCATCCCTTCCGTGCTGAGCCATCTCAGAGAGGAGAACTTTAAGCCACATGGTAGTGGGAAAGATGATGAGCTTCCTCTCTGAATTGACAGTCACTGGGTGTATCTGACGTTTCAGGGTAAGACAAATCCAAGATAAAGCCAGACGCTCCGGGAAACAATCCTAATATTATTCTCTGAGGAAATGATCAGTTAATGGTCTCCACAAGTTTATAACAAGACTTCTGAAGTTTGAGACAGGTGGTAGCTCTAGGGATGTATTATTCAGCCACTTGGAGAAGGACAGAGGTTGGATATAAGGAGGTCTTTTCTCCTGTGGCACAAATTTCAATCATACCAGCAATGATGATAAACAAGGAGAGACCATGCCGTGGCCTGGAGGCACAGTATTTGTACACCACATTGCATCACTCGGGGTGGTTATTTCCAACTTGAAAGTCTCCCCCCGTTGCCACACAAATGAAGGGACAGGCACAAGATGGCCTGGGGGTGTAGGCAGGAATAAGCAGGTGGAGGGTATGGCTGGGGGGCCAAAAGGGACAGCTTTCCTGGCACCGCTCTCGCCAGCACCAAAGGAAAAGCTGGGAAACTGTCACCTTATGGAAAGCAGCCAGTGGAGAAGCTCCACGGCCACGGTGCCTCGATCAAGGTGTTCCTGCGGTACGGCTGCTCCTTGCTGCCCTCCTCCCAGCATCGCCCACCCCCTCCATCCCACAATCCTGCCAAGGCTCTGGGGCCCTGGTCTGAACCCAACCATTAAACTGATCTGGGTCGAAGGAAAAACTCATGAGGAAGGAGGGGGAAAAGCCTTGGGAGGAAAGGGAAGGGTAACCAGCATCATGATGCTGTTCAAAGCTGGCAAGCAGCGGGGTCAGGTCTCGCTGTGGCACCAGGGCTGGGAACAAAAGGGAAGCAGGGGAAACCCAAAGCCTGCATGGCTGCCAAAGCCCCTGGCTTTGTAGACAGAGTCTGCTAGATGAATCACCCCCGAACTTTCCAAATCTTGCCAAAACTTCAAAATCAGGTGTTAAAAGTCTGTTGACTTAATAATTCATTCTTTCTGCAATTCTGTTCACTGTTCCCAGCACCCATTTCATGCTTTTCACCCGCCTCCGCTGGTGGAGGCTTTGTGCAGCCGCTTCCACCTCTGCAAAGCAAGTGGAACCATAAATAAGTCATTGGTAAAGAATCAGACTTGGTACAAAGAAAACACTGCTTCTTCTGTAGTAACCACTCGCAAAACAGGCCCTACACCAGCTTAATTATGCCAGCGCTGACACTGCTAAAAGGCATAATCATATCTTCCTTTCTAACAGGCGATTTTTCTTCTGTGCTCTTTTCCTTCCCTTATGCTCTGTTTTTTTCTCCACTCTTACCAAAATTGCTGGATATTTTCATAAGAATCACACAAAGAATTATTGTGTGTCCTTGCATTTTTCATCTACAAGCGTTAGGAAAGAATTTCTCACCTTCCTAAGCACTGCTTGGCAACATTCAAAGATTATTGCATCTAGTGGGAGTACCAATTACAATCTGTTTTGTTTTCTAAATATGCAGGTTCTTTAGTTTTTGCCTGACTTGAACATCAGTAAAAGTGATAGGACATTGTTCTTTCATCTTGCAGAAAGGAAATGAGATTAATTTTTTTTTTCCACTGTTCTTTACCAAGACGAAACAGAGCTTGCAACATTTTCCACGGAAAACAAGAAACACAAGGTGGGAAGAAGGGAAGAGGGCAGCAGGGAAAGGAGGAAAGGCCAGATTTAAAGAAAGGAAAGGAGATGGGAAGGTAAGACATTCCCACTTGACAAGTTGTTGTTGACTTTAACTGTAGTTGAACTTGTTATTTTGCGGTAGGTTTCATTTGTTTCATCTGCTGGAGTCATCGTTTTCTTTGTGTACACATGCTAACAGGGCCTAAAAGAAATTGAGCTTATAGTCAAAAGAATAAGGATGAGTGGTGGAAAATTAGAGTTCAGGTCCCTCTGCTCACAGCATCCCACCCAAGGGGCTTGATTCCCAGCTTACAAATTCAGTCGCTCTTGTGTTGGAGCAATGCATATTATAAACACAGATTGTGGCAGCTCCAACCTGAAAGGCTTGAGAGCACCACCATGAAACCATCAATAATTTAGGGCATTTGCTTGTGAAGTGGCAGCCTGCTGAAACAGGCGGAGGACCTGAGGGTCTGCACATCTCAGATCGCCTCTTGCAGAATCACTCTCTCTTTAAAACTAGGGAGTTCATTTTGCACATGGTAAATTTTTCGGTGAAAGTCTCCTTGAAATCGATGCACGCCTGAATAGAGTTCTGAGGAAGGAACAAAAAAAGTAGCCCAAGAAATTATTCTTAAAATAAAGCTAAGTTTGAGGCACATAACACACACAGCTGTTTGCACAGGAAGATGCAGCATTGTGCCATGTCTTTGAATTTGAACCAAAAAAACCCAACAAACAAACCCAAAAGACCCCAAGAAAACCCACACTCACATAGTGGTTGTCTGTATTCCTTGCTTTCGTATTTTTTTATTTTTTGCTGGCCTTTCTTGCTGCCAATCAGATTTCCTTAAAAATAGATGTTTGTGGTGGTGGCATATACTGTTCTCCCCCTGCATCCAACAGTTAAGCTACGCTGCACATCTGCTTAGTCCTGTCAGCTCATATCATGGCATCACTCCATCTTCAACCACCTGCAGCTGCAACGCCGCTGATCGAGCTGCCTGGCTTTGTCTTTCCTAGGTAGGTCTGAGGCTGAATTTGCCTCTGTATTTGTGTTTGAACAGCACCCAGCACAGGCTCACCCGTTTAAGTCCCCAAACTGCATGCACTTAAAAAATTTCCCAAAATCTGAAAATATGAAATGACGCAAGAGATTCCACGTTTCGGTTTTGTGGTTTTTGGTTGGGTTTTTTTGTTGTTTTTTTTTAAATTAGGAAGTTAAAATCTATTTTTCCTGCTGTAGGCAGAACCTTAAAAAATCTAACCCCAGCTAGTTCACATACTGACCTGTGTGCTGCACGCTAGCCCAAAGCAGAAGTAAGTTCAGAGAACAAAAATAAAACTATATCAAAACAAAAGTTCACATACAGTTCTTGACATACTACATTAATGACGCATGGTATCCAAACCAAAACCAACCAAAATAATTCCTAGTCCTTGACTATAGGCCTTCAGCCTGGGCTGATGGCTAGAATTGCTTAAGAGGTCATTTGCAAACCCTTCGCCACTGTCAATTTATTCTGTCAATGTATTCTTTGATGCATAGGACCTATCAACCCAGTAAGCAGGCCCTTTGAACTTCAGAATACGAAGGTGACCCCACAGGTCCCTGATACCTCAGTTTCTGCCAAGTTTGGATCGTACTTGCTGAAGCACAGGCAGACCTGCAGCATCGATGCTGTGACTCCTTGTTGTGTTTAGGGGCCCTGACGTGCCTTTCCCTCTCCAGGAGGGAAGATGAGCCTAGGCCAAGGGGCCTGTGGTCCAGAAAGCAATTTGTAGAGGGAAGCCCCTTTTTTGCAAAGGAACCAGGTCAGTAGCTGACAAAAATTGCAATTACAAGTGTTTGCATATCAAAAAGCCTTGTTTGAACCTGTACACGTTTAAAGGAGGCTTTACCTCAGGCTGACAAGCTGCCTGTAGTTGCCTTGGTGCACATTTTTCATTTAAGCCTTCAACATAGGTAGGGCTCCAATATGCGGTATACAGGCTCTTGTACGTAACACCACCACAACACAGTAACGAGCCACTGATGGGTAGCAGAGAAGCAGCTAAAAGCAGGCTTATTTTGTAGCATTTTGCATTTTGTTATCAAGGCAAATATGACCATTATTGAAGCAAACAAAGTAACACACATTTGTTTCCATCAGATGCATCTCCTGGGGTCATTATTCACTGCCACGATCAACATTCATTTTCTTTTATGTACAAGAGGCAGTGGTGACTAATTTATTACCAAAGTTCATTGCTTCGAGAAAGAACATTTTATGATTGATGCTGGACACCCTGTACTAGAGTCCTGTGACAGAAAATTAGTATCTAGCATCCTTACGAAAGACCCCTCTGCATGAGGTGGTGTCATCTTTTTTGATGAGTATTGTAACTAATATAGCCGCGATCAAGATTTGAACGCACAAGATGATGTACAGAGTAACAATTAGTCCTTTCCCTAAAGGAGTTTGATCATTACAAAAAACAGACAGACAAAATGCGGGAAAAGGAAGCGTTCGCTGAGGAAAATAGCAAACACAGTATAAAAGAACTTAGACAATAAAATAACTTCAGGTATTTTGGGTACCGTAAAGCTACTTCAGGCATTCAGGTACTATAAACAAGTAAGACTGAGATTATTGAAAGAAACCTAAGGCAGAGAAGAAAAGTTAATGTACATCTTCAAAGTTCCATTTCTGTTTTTTTTTAACCGGAAGTTCATTATTTCTACAAAATTTCTACAAAATTCCAGGTTTAAATGGAGGGGGTTGGAGGGTTGGACCTGATGACGGCCAGAGATCCCTTCCTGTTTAAACTATTCTATGGTGCTGTAACTCCAGCACCAGCATGACTAATGAGGGATCTCCCCGTCAATCAAGAATAAAAATAACCGTAGAGAGAAAAATAGAAAAGGAAAGTATTTCACATCATCTCAGGGATTGTTTTTGAACAGTGTGCCTAACCATAACAAAAGGATATGGCCACATACTTAGTGTCTTTCCTACAGCACTCAGATAGAATATAAATAACACACAACAAAGGACAGAAAAGCAGCACTTAACCAATCTCCATCAAAATCATGTAGACAGACTGACACCAGAGAGTTAGCAAAATAAATCCATCTAATAACAGCCTGCAAACTGTACGATGCTCTCCACCCTTAAAGGACAATTTCGCAGGAATAACCTTTGCTAACTCTAGTTCCAGCCTGGGCAATGCTGAACACCTCAGCACTAGGGCTGCACAGACTGATTGCCTTAGAGGCACTCTGAACCTCTCATCCAACCTCTTGCGCTGCACAGCTTTCAACCAACCAATTTTTGGACCCGGCCCCACGACCCGCGGTTGAGCTGGGAGGTGTCACCCAGAGCACCAGCCGGCACTTCCCAGCGGGGAGGGCAGGCTGCACCTTGCAGGATCAGCCCTTTTGGAGGTGAAAGCCATAAGGCGCGTTTAATTCCAGCAGCGGCAAGCGCAACACAGCTGCGCCATGTAAAATACCGGCGTGATTAAGCGATGTGGAGGAGAGGTAATTACTCATTGCTGGGTCACTGGAGGAGGATGGCTTATATACTCACGAGGAACGCAGGGAGAGGAGGATGCATACGTAAGCAGCCTGACAAAAATGTACTGACATTTCATAGACACAAACCTGGATCCACTTGGATTTCCGCCTTCCCTCCATCAACAAAACGCAATCTAGATGCAGAGGAGAAATTACTCTCCCTCCCACCTCGCCGGTAGCTTTATTATACCTACAGCAGCACTTATCCTGCATGTTCAGTCTCATTAGCTTCAGTAGGGCTCTTCTTACTGCGAGATCAAAGGAGTCTTTTCCTGGAGGGTTTGTGCCATTGATAATTTGGATATCTGCAGTAAACTTAATCTATCTGTGCTACACCATAGAGATTTGAGGCAGGGGAAGATTAAAGTGATTTGCCTAAGACAACAGACGCAGTTTGAAGAAATTGAGCGCAGGTTTCCACAAAGCCCAGGCTTAAAAAAGAAGTCGTCTCTTCACACATTAAAAGCCCCCAAATACACATTTGAAGAATTAGGATTTTGCTATCGCTATACTGGATATATCTAAAGAGGACGGATTTGGAAATAGGCTTACGTTTGTCTTTTTGACGCTTTTTTACCCTTTCCTTCTTTCCCAGCGTATCTTAATTTTGACTGTGAAAGGCCCAATCAAATAGGTCACGCAAGTCTTTTGCATACGTATCTTATCAGCAGACAACAGCTCTGGGAGAACGCTCTTCTGACACGCTCAGCCCTGCTAAAATGACTGAACGAACACTTGCCAGTTTTTACAGTTATTTCAGAATATGCCGCTCCGAGGGGAGGTTCAGACGGCTGTCGCCTTGCCTGGTGGTCCGGCTCTGGCTGTGACCACAGAGCACCGGCTCCTCTGCAAAATGAGAGGGGCCACCAAGCAGGCAGACGTGGCCACGAAGGGTGGAACAAAGGGTGGCGCGTGGGTGCGGGGACAAATAACAAGGTTCCTCCAGATAGCGCTTTTAGGTGTTCCATTTCTTCAAAAGGTTTAAGAGAGAGATATAGGTGTGACAGCAAACATCGCTGCGGCTTTGATAATGACATTATGCACAGCTAGCCTGTTCTTTGGCTTGTTAAATTCAAAGTTTCCTGTGGGTAAGAAATGAACATTACTTTGTCACTGTTTTCAGGGCTTTCTGCCATGTTAATCTGATTATCTATGACAGTTTCTGTCAGTTTGTTAGCAAAGATCCAATTATTCTGCTTGGCTTTTAAGTTCTTGCATATTTCTGGCTATGGGCCTGATTCTGACTTCTTTGTCCTCATGCCTTCAGTGCAAATTTTAATGTATAAAAACCGCCACAGGATCAGAACCGATACACCAGTGTTCTATACCGAGTTCGTAAAAAAATGGATGCATTCTTCATCCCTAGTAAGCGTAAACAAAAAATTGCAAAACTGACAGCTGAAGGAAATAAATAGCCCTGGACCTGATCTGCCTACACTTCTGTAACTGAAATTTACTGTGGTGGGAAAGGAGGGAGGTGGGTTTTTTTCCACCTTCCTTAAACTCTTGTTAAGATTTTTGGCTTTCCCTCCATGCCAAAAAAGAAGAAAAATATAGTATAGTTCTCTAAGTAAATATGACACCTTTTAAACATAGAAATAAAAATAGAATTGGGTAGATCCATCTCCAAGGCATTTGACATTGGAGACAGCATATTCAGTCTGTTACTTTCTCTCTTACACGTAGCTTTTCTCAGATAACAAGTTTGCGTGGGACAGACGAATAAGACTGGAAAGTGGCAAGCATATAGTAAGCTATAAACAGACAGAATAATAAATGTCCATATCATTATAAACTGTTCAGTGCCTAATCCTTGCATGTCACTAGCTTTTAATTCATCTCTGTTAGAGGATCCAAAACTAATTTGCCCAAAGTCAGTTGTCACTTCTAAATGTCTTTGTCAATAAAACCAGTAATACACAGGCTTCATGAATTCCTGCTGGAAAACTCAGTACCTTTCTCATTCTAGTCTGTTCTAAATGTAAATTGTTTTCAGTGATGTCTGTAAATAGTGCATGTCTATGCAAGAGCTTTTTGCTGAAAAGGACAGCCCACCATTTCCTACAATGGTGTAGCTCCACTGGCAACATCATTAGCAGGAGCTCGGCATGACAGCCTTCTGTAGGTACTTAATATAATTATTTAAAGTTTTATAAAGCAACTGTAAAGGCAAAGGGGCTGGAAGATGAAGGTCTTTTTTTGGTTGGGCTCTATGTCTCTATTACTACTACTAACCAACATTAGGTTAGTAGCAGGTGACTAGTAGCAGGTGTCCCTCAGGGCTCAGTTTTGGGGCCAGTCTTGTTCAATATCTTTATTGATGATCTAGACAAGGGGATTGAATGCACCCTCAGTAAGTTTGCGGATGACGCCAAACTAGGTGGGAGTGTTGATCTGCTTGAGGGTCGGAAGGCTTTACAGAGGGATCTAGACAGGTCGGATCAATGGGCCAAGGCCAATGGGATGAGGTTTAGTAAGGCAAAGTGCCGGGTCCTGCATTTTGGTCACAACAACCCCAGGCAACGCTACAGGCTTGGGGAAGAGTGGCTGGAAAGCTGCCCGGCAGAAAAGGACCTGGGAGTGTTAGTGGACAGCCGGCTTAACATGAGCCAGCAGTGTGCCCGGGTGGCCAAGAAGACCAACAGCATTCTGGCTTGTATCAGGAATAGCATGGCCAGCAGGAGTAGAGAAGTCATCGTGCCTCTGTACTCGGCACTGGTGAGGCCTCACCTCGAGTACTGTGTTCAGTTTTGGGCCCCTCACTACAGGAAAGACACTGAAGTGCTGGAGCGTGTCCAGAGGAGAGCCACCAAGCTGGTGAGGGGTCTGGAGAACAAGTCCTATGAGGAGAGGCTGAGGGAACTGGGCATGTTTAGTTTGGAGAAGAGGAGGCTGAGGGGAGACCTCATTGCCCTCTACAACTACCTGAAAGGAAACTGTAGGGAGGCAGGGGTTGGCCTCTTCTTCCAAGGGAATAATGACAGGACCAGAGGAAATGGTCTGAAGCTGCGGCAGGGGAGATTTAGATTAGATATTAGGAAGAATTACTTTACTGAAAGAGTGGTCAGGCACTGGAACAGCCTGCCCAGGGAGGTGGTGGAGTCACCATCCCTGGAGGTATTTAAGAAACGTGTAGACATGGCTCTTCAGGGCATGCTCTAGTGCCCAAGATTATTGGTTTGTGGTGGGGTGTTGTGTGTGGGGTTGTGGATGTGGAGTTTAGTTGGTGGGTGCTTTTTTTTTGTATGTGTGTTTTTTGTTGTTTTTTTTTTTTAATGTGGGTGGACTCGATGATCTCAAAGGTCCCTTCCAACCACTAAGATTCTGTGATTCTGTGATTAGTGATACCTGCAGTAGTTGGCATTTCCCCTCCATAATCCCCACCCAAAAAAGAAACGAAGAGTTTAATTTGGTAGAGTTACATGCTTATACATCAACACATAAGTTCATGGAAGAAGTCATGACACCCTGACACCCACGAACTTTAGTGCCAAACTCCTGAGGATTTCCTCACAAGCGGCATTTCATCAACAAACCAAAGCTCTCATTCAGTCCCGGCGATTCTCTCCTCCATCACTGCCTGTCGTTTTCACTCTCTGCAAGATACTGGCAGTGAAAGACATGCCCCAGGAAGAGTAGGCTTCTTCACAGAAGGAATTCCTATTAATACATACTTCTGGTCTATGACAAATGCTTGCAGATAAGGGCTTCACCACCAGTGTTCGGGAGCAGACACTGCTCTCTTCCCCACCCCCTCTCCCCTTTTGGAGGGTGATACAGGTTAACTGTCCCTTGGGGCGACGTATCGCTCGATCAACCACAATAAGCATGATACCAATACCTTCTATTAACAATCCCCATAAAAACTCTATATCCCACCAACCAAATCAGGAACTTAAGTTTAGCAGCCACCAGAATTAAATTGATAATATTTTTCTTAAACTTTATACAGTGGGTATAAGTTTCCATCATACCAGATGTCCTACTCAGCAAGAACACTGAATAGCAAGCCAAACTCCATTGCTAAATATTAGGTGCAACATTCTGTATCATCACAAACTCCAACATCTCACTCCATGATAATTTGTTTGCACAGTTCCTTCCAAAATGAGCCTGATCGTATTGGGTGTGACTTGGCAGAGACTCTTCAAAGTCAGCGGAGTACTGCCAGCCGCTCTCAGGCGAGGATCTCACCAAGAGTTCCATTTCCACACATCTTAAAAATGATAAATGAAAGAGAAGGCAATAAAAACCCAGCATTTTCTTCTCTGGGGAATTTTAAAGCTTGAAAAAAGTCTTCTCTTTCAAGTGCAAGCATAAAATATATGCTTGGATAACAGCGAGATTGGGACTCGGATGTTAAGAAGGAAAGATATTCTGTGCTGCTGCTGCCCCTTCATGCTTACTGCCCCTCTCCCAGGCAATTATGCCTAAGAGAATCAGGGGAAAAGTGTGTGTGTGTGTGTGTGTGTGTGTGTGCGCGCGCGCGTTCAGGTGCATGAAGAGTCAGGGGGAACGAGGTAATCAAATCTCACAGCTTCAAAGCCTAAATTTATCACTAACGAGGGTTAGAAAGAAATCCTGCGAACTCTCCCACTCTGCCTGCTACGGTAGCAAACAAACCTGTGCTCTAGTGGGTTTTATGGGGTTTCATGTCATCTCAGGCTTCACGGCTGCTGCCTGAGCCAGCCTGCTGACCTAGATGGGCCGATTACCCATACCAACAGCCAGGCAGGTGTACCAGGAAACTCTTTGTTGTACTAAAACCTGCTGATGATCACTGACCCACAGGTTTCTTAACAGAACCACCGTGTGATGTCTGTCGAGCTGTGTAGATGAAATTTGTCCCTCTATTACATCTGTCCGACCACACTGGAAGCAATTATATTCTGAGAAAAGGGTGGAAACAGAATATAGCCCACACTCCTGAGTCTGAGAAATAGGATTATAGAAATTATTAACCGGCTGCTAGCAAGTCTCCAGAGCACTGTAGCAAACAGAAGTTTATAAGCTTATAGCACAATCAAATGCGAAGGGAATGACAGGGGGACTGTTCACTGCACGTCCCAAATCAGGTAGATTAAAAACATAAGTCTTGCTCACTGCATTGTCCGGGGTTTTCTGAAAGGCATTCTAGAGGAAAAAATAAATAAATAAAGGGCTTCAAAAC
This sequence comes from Chroicocephalus ridibundus, assembly GCF_963924245.1. Lineage (NCBI taxonomy): Eukaryota > Metazoa > Chordata > Aves > Charadriiformes > Laridae > Chroicocephalus > Chroicocephalus ridibundus. The sequence continues at coordinate 151,152,315 of NC_086284.1, forward strand.
TTCATTGGCAACAGGGAAGAGCAGAAAGAGAAAGACAGCACACAGGTAGTGGACATTTACTGCACGTCTCCCACAGAGGAGCTGCTTCTGCTAATGCCTTAGCTCCCTTCCTACCTGCAAGTGTTGGCTGTTTTTCTCTAGTAAAAATATCTAAAACTTTCACCATGGGGTTAATTGGAACACTGCTACCTCATAGTTAAAGTAAGGAACAGAGGGGGGAAAAAAACCAAACGAACAAAAAAGAAAAAACAAACAAACAAAAAACCCAAATCCTCTCTGTCACATTTAGGCTTTCCCAACCCTGAAGCTTGTGAAGGAAAGGAGAGCACTTCAGTCTTCAAGAAATTTAAGCTCAGCTCTCACAGCTGCCTTCAATTGGAATCCAGCTGCAAATAGCTCTCCAGGGAACACTTGGCAGCCTGGGATCATCGGCCACCCTGATCTGCCACCTTTCCTAGCTGTCACAGCGGCACAGCACACACTCAGATAGTCCACGCACATAAAATGTCCCACTCCCCTTTAAGCCAAGGGTATCTGCTGTAGGCCACGGAGTCAGCAGCCTGGAGCTGGAACAGAGACAATATTGTGATAATTCTTTCTTATTCCCTCAGAGAGGTAAGAGCAGCTTAAATCAGTCCTAACTTGTATAAAGGTCTTGAAGATCCTTAAATGAAAGGTGCAAAACAGCCTGGAAGAATAACTAACTATGTTTAAACCATCCAATAATTACCAGTGCAGTATGAAGAGAATAAGTCAAAACGGTAAATTCCAGAGAACGTGACACTATCTGCAGCTTGATCTATTATTAAATACAGTAGCATATTAGATGCAGTGCTTGCATAGCTATATCACTGGGAGCCACCCATAGGAATACCTAGAAATCTGAAAGACACAAGGGAGGAAAAAACTTTTTCTTTATATGATTGTTATTTTCTGTATAGGCCATTCCTTTTCTTCAGAAATCCCTTAGACACAAATGGAAGGGACAAAAATCATGCACGTATTGGCGGATTTACAGGCAAGTAAAGAATTTGAAATACCTGTAAACATTTAAATTTGTGTCGGTCTGTTTTAAAACTAAGGTTTTCTCCCTTTTACACAGTGTTTCTTGCCAAGATGCGTGTGCAGTATATAGCCAAAGCACTGAAGATGCTTGGAGCTATTTCCATAGCAACAGACTGCGGTGAGGTAATACACCTGAGAGACTAATGACCTCAGCGTGGAGTCTGGATGCTCACAGATAAGTGAAATGAGATGGCTGAAAATTTTCACATTTCAGTGGGTTTTTTAATGAGCAGGAGAATGAACCCATAACAAAAATTTCCAGATAAAATACCTTTTTTCTTTCTATCACGCCCCTAGGGCATATACTCTTGTTAAAATTAAAAAATAAAAAAAAAAAAGGAAAAGAAAAAACCCCAAAGCAAAAGCCATTCGTGTATCTTCAGGAAAAGCAGAGCTGACACAAGCAGATTGTTTGCTTCTTTTTGTGCTTCTGCATGTACAAATGCACTTACACTTCCTGACTAAATACATTCAAGTTCACAGAGAGTTCTTATTTATTTCAGCGGGTTTTAGCTTAGGACTAGCATGAAGATCCCGTTTCCCTTCCAGCCCACCTTCCCTGCATTCTTCCCCTTAAAGAATTCCCCAGTTAGTTTTTGCCAATGGAAACAAGAACTACAAGAGGATCTTTAAATTTGTAACACTGATCTGTGATGCCATGGAAGACGGCAGGCAACATTTCAATTTAACATATTAAAAATCCTACTATCTGAAACTGAAGAATTGTCTGCCAGATCTCGCCATGGCTCTGAAGACCATCTCCCAGCTTGCTGGAGCACTGTCTCAATTCCCCATCTGGCAGAGGAAGGTCAGGACCAGCTGAGGAGAAGGTGGTGAAAAGCAAGGTCCTCTTTCACGTAGGCCAGGGGATGTGAACCTGGCATTCAGAAAACGCCTCCTTTGCAAGGCAGTGCTTGTCCTCGCTGGCACCTTTACTCATGGGCCAGTTTGCCCACACTGTGTAGGAGGCAGCCGTGGCTCCAGCTGTAGCACGGGACGCCTTTGGGTCTCCGTTTTCAGCGACCACGGGAGCTCAGCGCAGGCACCTCCGGACTTTGCGCTTCTGCATAAGCAAATAAACAGGCTGAACAAAGTTGGGCTTTAAAACAGACTTGGACCTGCACTTGACAAGTAAGGTAGACGTGGCCAGCCTCATAAAATACAAAAAGGGAATGAAGCCAACAGATAATAACAAACTTGCCCTATTCGCTGGTGTACCCAAGAATAATTTTCTCTCAGCCCTTCCCTCTTTTAAGTGAAACTTCTTGCAAGTCAAACCTCCTGCTGATTTCACTGAGATGCAATGACTTCCAATACATAAAAAATGTTTCTCATTTGCAAATCATCTAGTTATGATAGATAGTCAGCTACATCACCAGTTCCTAAAGCTGTTCCTACCTCCAGGGCTCTATACAAGTTACTGCCAAAAGCCAGGATCTAACAAAGAACAAGTGATTTTAACAAACCATCCTACAAACACTGAGAATATGAATTTAACTCCTGGCTGCACCCAGCCAGTGGTTACATTACAGATGATTTATAGGACAGAAGTTCATCCTGGATTCCCACTGAATTCCATAATGAAATTATAAAACTAAAGCGTTCCCCCTCTCACCATTTCAGTGCCAATGCCAGGGCAGTTGGCAGCAGGGATGTGGCCTGACACGACTTGCTGGGCTTCAAAAGAGCTGGGCAGCTGGGAAGTGGGTTGAGGACACCTGAGGAGATCCAACAACTGAGAAAAAGGATTCAAAAACTTGCAGACAGGTTTGGCAGCAGGGCTTTGTCAGAGTAGGATCATTTGTAAGCAGCAGTGCCCATGCTTTGCCACGTTCAGACAAGAGTTTCGCTTTCTAATCACTTGGCTTTTTCTTTTTTTATGATAAATTAATACCAGGTAGCCAATACTTTGTCTTCCCCTGTAGCTGCCCTCGAAAAGGCTTTTCATCAAGATATAGAAAAAGCTCTGATAAGCCACAAGCAGATCTTTTCTAAAATACTCTTTCAAACAAATGACTTTAGAAGTTATTGAACATTGTTTAGCCCCTTTCCAGCATCTCTTTGAAAGGGGGAAGGTACCCTCTCACTACAAGGAACAGAATTATATTTAACATGGTCAAAATCACCAATACTGCTTCAATTTCTCAGTGAGTGTCCTTCAGTAAGACTACCGCACTTTCCATTTTGAAAAGGTCATTAACGGATCACATAGCATTGATTAGAGGAAGCCAAGGTGGGAACCAGAATTTGCATTTTGGTACTTCTGATAGAGCAGCTGCGATGGGATCCCACTCCACGTACGCCATGGTAGCAGGTGACCCAGACATTCGTGTCCAGGTTGTTACATCTGCCTCTGAGGTTATCTGTCTTCAAGAGAGAAAATATAACCGTGTGGAAAAATCCCCGCAGTGGGGTCCAAATATCCCATACGGACATATGGCCGCTGCATCATAGTAGGGTGTATTGGTTGGCTAATTGCTGTGTGTTAAGTGAGTGCTGACCCTCTGGGGCTGAAGAGAGCAGAGCCACCAACAGACTTTTGGACCAGTCCTTCCTTGCAATGACTTAGGAGTCCGTTCTCCTTACCTCGTAGCTCAGGGTCAGCATACAGCTGTTAAGTTTCAGCTGCCTGCTAACACTTCATTTGAAACTCCACCGAGCTTTGTTTTGGTTTTGTGCATGAGAAATCAGCCTGTGAAGCGGTAGGTAAGTACGGGTGATGCTGAGAAACAAGTCAGGCTAAAGATAAATGCACGTGGCAGAGAAGCAGGAAAAAAATAATCACTTTGTAAGTGGCTTGAAAATTAAAATATACAAAAAATACCAGCTAATTCTGATCATGTAAGAAGCAAGCTCACGTAAGGAGCACAGGCTTGCCCTGCTGCAGACATATTGCTCACTGCAGGGAAAGGGGATTTTCTGATGAGAGAACTGGGTCAGTAGCACTGGAGTCCAGGCTTGTCACTTCAGCAGGTTAAACACAAGTCAAGTTAGTGTTTAAACCCCAGGCTCTGAGCCAATGAATGTGCACAGATGCCATACTGAGACTAAACACAGATAAAACCATTTTTGCTGGTTTTATAATTTTTTTTTTTTTAAAAAATCTTACTTTACCTGAATTACGCCAGTTTGGTGCAAAAATTCAACAAAACAATCCAATTTTAGCATGTGTCACAGAATCTAAGCTTTTCCTCATGAATATTTATAAACTGTAAATTATAGTCATTCACATTGTTCACTTCATGCCAAAAAAAAGCAAGTGTCACACTCCTTTCACTTAACTTACTTGATATTTCTATTGATGTTGATAGGTCTACCTGGGTTTGAAAGCAAACAGGATTTGGCTTCCATAGGTATATGATTTCAGGTAAGACTATATTGATAGGGCTCAACATTATAGTTTTACTCCAGAAAGGCTCCTGATGAATATAGAGAAGGGTAATACCACCCGGAACCGTCATTTATTGTAATTAGAAGTGCCCAATAATGTTTATGATCCTTTCCTCTTAGCAGCTGCTCCAAGATTTAATGCTCATAAAAAAGCATATTTTGGAACAATGCTTTTTTATTGCAGTCCTCTTCATATTCCTGACCTTCACAAGAAGCTGAAGGCCATTTAGTGGACTGAAAAAGGACAAATGGGTGTAACTCAACAGAGGAGCCAACTGCAGCATGAAGAGAATGGGAGTACTCAGTCCCTGAAGTATGAGAGAGAAGGTCAAAAGAGTCCATGAGCTAATCCACAGAAAAAGGCAAGTCATAAAATTTGCTTCTGAATATTGGTTAACTTCTCATCTACATCATAGGTTTGAAGATACCTCATTCCTCAGTTGAGGCTTGTTGTTTGGTTTTCTTTTAATTACTTCATGAATCATTTCATCTGAAGCCATTTTACACCTATGCTGTGCCAACTTCTAAGGGAAATCAGAATAGAGTCCCCGGAGACCACTCTCATCTCCTTGAGATTTCCAATGCTTCTTTGTCACAGTGAAATCAGAAATACACTGGGAGTATTTTGTGGCTTGAGGCATTTGGTATTTTCATTTCTGGGATGAGAGATTTATGCAAATTCGTATACAATAACAGCGAACTTTGAAGCTTCTAAGATGTCCTTTCACCGCTGCAGGGTGGACAGGAAATTTAGCATTTCCATTCAGTGGCTTTTCCTTTCCTGTGTAAGACGTTATTTTTCTCTCTTGCAAAATTTTGTTTTGGGGAAATCACTATTAAAATCACAGCCTTAAATAATAATAGCAATAAAGCCTGTTGTCACATCCCTGTTGGTACCGTCAGTTTAAACCACAATTGCTCTTGGGGTGAACTTCCGAGCACAGAGCACAGCATGCTCAACACCGTGCTGTCACCTGAGGGATGTTGCTTTTGGCCCTCTGTGGCTGTGCGCTTCGTATAAAATGAGATTTGCAGAGGAGGAAATTAGACAGCCAGCCCCAATTGAATCGCAATGAGATTTGAGGACCTATTTCCCATAAACCTCGAAAGCTGTAGTCAGGATCATGCCCTGGCGTGCAGGTAAATGAGAAATGCTCTTCTGGCTGCTGCCTGCTATCCGGTGGCGTGCAAATGTGCTGGTTTGCGGCAGTCTCACAGCTCTCTCCTCACCCTGGAAGGCTAAACCATTTCACTTCTGGGTGTTGGGGGTTTTTACGCCACCCAATTTTATTCTAAGCTGAACTGACAAACCTCTTCCCCGTTAAAATTGACTCTGGGCTATTGGTTACTGAATTAAGCTGCTTTTCTTTAGCCTATTTCTATTTTGGAAAGTGTTTCTTCTACCTCATTTACCTCTTCCCTTTCAAACAGCATTCAGATTTGTAGATTTGGGTTTTTTCAGTATGGGTAATATTTGCAATAGTACTGAAATACTTTAGCCAGGGAAAATTTCTCCAGACAGAAAGACACAGAAAATTTTTTTCTGTACGCTTATGTGAATATCCGGTTTATGTGAAGAGAAAGAGCTAGAAAATTGATAACCGTGGAGCAGAGAAGCTGGCTTTACCGCCCCAGTTGATCCTGACAGAGCCTGCTCCGCAGAGCCGTACTTGTGCTGTAAATGATGGGTAATCAGACAGACCAGAAGGGGATCAAACTAGTTGGAAGGACGCACAACACCCATCTTTCAGTCTTGGAGACCGTCTCCAACAGGCTTCAAATCCTCTGCAGTACAGCCGAGGTATCAGGGAAACCTCGCATCCAAGCTATCAAGGAAACGGGAAAGCTATTGGCAACGACAACACAGCATGCAGTTCTCATATGGATAGCCTTATCCGACTGTATATGCTCTACCATGTATTCATTCGAGAGCACAGATCAAACTCCACCTCTCCTCTCCACCCTCCCTCCCTGCGCCGCTTTTCCGTTTCTAGTGGGATCTTCCAGAGAATTTTTGTCTCCAAACCATCCTTATATTAAATTCAAAAGAGACCTCTTGTCTGGTAGAGGCCACCAGACTGCTTACTACTTCAAACAGCAGACTAGAGGGAGGGGTTAGTGACCTGCAAAAATTAACTGGAAAGAGGAAGGGAAATCCCATAATTAAATCATTTGAGTGATTCAGGTGGATAAAAAGCTGAACCTGTGCTCCTCTGTAACAAGGTATTAAAGAAGATGCAAAGGGTGAGAAGATGAGAAGTCAGTGCCTCTCTCTGTCATCCAAAAGCTGAAGATGGCCGTGACTGCATGGCAATAAACGTACATTTGATATCAGTAAGATGGTCAGTGAATCTCCTTCCTTTATGAATGAAAACCAAAGCGACAATTCCAGTAAAGAGACAGTCTTACTCTTTGCAAGATTTGTTTAGATGAAGCCCAACTGATCAAAATAGAAACACCTTAAGAGATTGAACTGTGAACTCCATTTCTAAAAAAGCGCGTTTTCAGATCACGGTGTACTATTAACACTTTAAGTGTCTTTCTATATTCTATTAAGAAAAGCCCCAAATCTCTCAATATCTATTAGAAGTACGATCTTGTTTCCAGTGCCTGGAGAAGCAGTAGGTAATTACAAAACAGACAGAATAGCTGGAGGAAGATAAGAAAAATCATTATGTCACACAACCTTGAATTAGGTTGATTGCATACGAAAAAGCTCCAGTGTAAAGTGCAGTCAATGGTAATGCTCCCACCAACTTCACTTGGGAAAAGTTTTATAAAAAGGTTTACTTAATGAACACTTTGGTCATCCTAAAGCATTTATAAAGGCTACAGTAGTCATTAATGAGGTGTCTAATTAAGTCTAATTTTTACAGTCTCCATATAATCACTTCTAATTTACAGTACTATAGGAGAAATTGAGTCACAATTATGATTATTTTTTTTTTCTCCCCAAACACTGATGTCCTGGGTGGGGAAGATACTGTTGTATCTATTCATGCATTAGATCTTTGTTTTGAAATTTGGAAAACGCACAAAATCTCAAGGCAAAGCCATGAAAATGATGAAGCAAAAGGTCAATTAGTCCCTTCCCTCCTTTCTTCTTTTGCAAATGTCTTAATGCCTCCCCCGTCTCACTTTTTGGAGGAATTTTCTCACTAGCTGCACTTTTGTCACTTACAATTTTATGCCTAAAATATTTCTTTTTATAGGAATTCAGGAAGCAGAGAGGGACTGAAATGGAATTTGAATTCAATTGAATTGAAATTTCAATTTCAATTGGGAAATGAAAAAGACAGGCCATAGTTCTACCACTGTTAGAGAAGAAAATTAAATTTGCTGACGTTTCATGTACACACCATGAATGACCCATGCAGGGACACAATGCAGTCCCTGACCCTGAGAGCACTCATTTCCCAATAGTAATAGCAGGAGTAAGTAGAGGATCTTGTGATGAACACAAAGTACTTGATTCACCCCAAGAAAGTACCCTCTGGGAAAGAACTGCAGCATGTGGAGTTGGCATTACTTTTGGTGGCATCTTCAGCATGGATAGGCATGGGGATTTTGTCTCCAGAACTATGAATTTGGAAGCTTTCTCATGCAGAAAATTTAGTTAGGAATAAAGAATTTGCCATATGTTGATTCTTCCAGGCAAGTGAAAATGAGCCAGCTGCAATTAGAAGAGCTGGTGCCTCCTAAATTCTTCCTTCTTTGTGTGGGGTCTTCAGCAAAATCTAGCTATCAGGTAGGAAAGGATGTACAAATAACTGAATGCAAAACTCGCGTTTGTCTCCAAGGTAGTCTCCAAATAACCCTGCAGTAATTTCCCCTCACAATCAGGTAAATAACAGACTCCCAGGGGGACGGAACTTATATGCAACTTGTCATGTAAGTAGAGAATAATTAATTACACTCTTATTTACAGTTTGTCTGATAAGAGCATTAAACGGCAAGTAACTAGAAGAATTCCGAAGTGCTGAAATGTTTGCTCTCACCCACTCAACACGTACACACAAGGGGAATGAAATTAATTTGGCACTGGTCTCTCACAGTGATGGGGCTTTCTTTTTGTGAAACAGGAAGCACAGATGCCTCTGTCCTGAAGCCGAAATCAAATTTTATTGGTGCTCCACAAGGCAATAAAATGTTCTAAATACATCATCAGTGTTAAAAGTCATGAAACTCCAATTATCTACTCTGAGGTCCTATAGGACCCCCATGTATTCCTCAGGTTATGATCCGAGATATGTCCTTGATTTTTCTGAATTTTCTCAGTTTCGCCAGTGTCACCAGTCCCTGGCTCCACATGCATTTACAAGCCTCAGCATGTATATCTGGAGTAAATCAGGAGCTTCAGACACTAGCTTGCCTGGCTAATTACAAAATCACCAATTTCTTTAGAAAGCAAGAAAGAGCTTTAAGTGGAAGAAAAAGTAAAAAAACTAAAAAAAGGAAAAAAAGAAGGGGCATAAACCAGGCATAAAACTGTTGCGGTATCCATGCCATATTCACTTGCACCCTGTTTAAAATTTCATTCTGGTAGAACCAGGACATCTGTCACAGGTCTGTTAATACCTCTCTGACAAGGTGAAGATATAGTCACATTAAGACCTCCGCACTTGCCAGTGAAACGTGTAAGCTGTTCTTACGCTTAGTAAAAATGAGGGCCCAAGATTTCAAATTGCAGTCATAAAAGTGAAATAAAAAGCAGAAAGGCAGGGGAAAAAGAAAAAAGAAAAAAAAAAAAAGAGAAGGAGGCTGCTTTTATGTGAACCATGAAAAAGTAATTCCCTGGGATTAGCATACTTTATTTCTTTTGCATATTATTTTCTGAATTAATTTCACTGCATTTTGATAGTGATCTTAACTCATCGAGCGAAAATAAGCTGGTGCCAAAAAAGTTACACTAATAGGAATAAATGGCTTTAAGGGACTGGAAAGTGGGTGTACGGCCTCTTTTATAGGTCACTACTTAATCCAGCTCCAAGGTCATTAGAGGGCAAGTGGTGCTGCTTTCCTGTGGCAGTAGATAAGCCAGTCTGTGACCTGCAGCTTCAGGCTCATCCCTAAAAACCAGGGGGCTGCAACCAGCAGCAGCCTCAGCTGAGGTGAAGGTGGGACCAGCAAGGGAAGCGTTTCACTTGTACGCACCAAGGAAAAGTCCAGTTTTCACTAGTCCTGTGCCCAACTAAAGCTATGTCTGCAGGGAGGTGTAGTTGTGGTCCAGGGCGGTGGCACAAGGCAGAAGGAAATTCTGCCTTTCCATGGAAGGGAGGCTTTGGTGTCAGTTACCCTGTTCTTGATTTTTTTTGATAAAAAAAAAAAAAAAAAAAAAAAAAAGGGAAGAGCAACATAAGCGAGAAGGATTCCCACGGGCTAAATTACTATCAAGCTAAATTGAGTGACGGCTCTAGAAATTATAACCATCTGTAAGGTATGTATGCAGTACAGCAAACTGCCTCAAATAAACCCAGAGAGAAAAGCTACTTGTTCTTTCCTGTAAAGTAGCGCGAGATTGGCAGGTGAAATGGAAATATTCACATGGGTATTAACTATTATCATTTACTGCTCCTATTATTCAGTTTTGGAGAGAGAAAAGCCTTTCCTAGCCATCCAGTTTATTCAAGAAACATTTGTTTAAAATCAGGTTACCACAGGATTCAGGCATTGCTTTAAGAAATTTCACAGCTTATGGGTCTTGACATATGTTTAATTATCAGGCAGTGCATGAGCTTTTTTTTCTCCTACCCATAGTATTTTATATATAACTCTTACGCCATGCTATGAATAATAGAAATACATACAGTAAGTGCAACTTGTAATAAAAGCAATGTATTATTCTGATTTGAAAAGGAATAAGACACCTGAACCAAAAATCTAGAAAATAAAATTGCCTGTAGCAAAGAGAGATAGAAGAAACACAAATCTGTCCCATCCCCGAAAGCAAAGCGACCACATATTTTATCCATTGGCACAATCTGCTGACCCACTTCCCTGAAACCCAGAAATGGATTGCATCCAGGAGGATTTCTGCAAACCACATCTCCAGGCTTGTTTGTTTCAAAGAGCTGTCAAGTCCATATCACACTGCACTTCAAAGACTAATTTCGGCCTTTCAAAGGGTGCATACCAATTTGTTTGAGTCTCAAAACTGCATTTAGTAAAGCAATAGCAACAATAACAATAAGTCTGAGAACAGGAAAAAAATACGTAGCCTGATGTGAACACAAATATTTTAGGAATTATTGTTACATTTAAAGAACACATAGTAAACATGACCAAAACCAATAAAATAAAATATATATATATGTCTCTCCAAACTACTGAAGAACCACCCCCAAAGCCCCCACCTTTTTTCTTCTGTGTAAGGGAACCATCATAACACCATGTTAGACCATGAGAATCAAGTAAAACAAAATAAAAAAAATAAATAAAACTACTAAATGGAACCCAGCATGGAACATGAAGTGTAACAATGTAGTTTCACTGCGTACTCTAAGAAGCATCTAGGTAAATACATGAATGGAAAAGAAAGCATTTTAAAGCTGATTTTACTTCTAGTGTTAATATTTCAACTTATTAGGAGCGAGGAAGATGTTTTACAACTGAATCTTATATGAGTTCGAGTTATTTTTAATAAGCAGATTAAGCCCAGAAGGAACCGATGCTATTGTTTTTCCTTCAGCTTAACATGAGATCTCTGTGACACTTCCTACAGCGCCTTTCATGGGTTGGATAACGCCAATTAAAAGATTTCAGAGAAATTTAATCAACTGCTTGCCAAAATAAGGGAAATTTTCTTAGCTACTTATATGGGGTTTAATACAAGAAGCAGGAGTTTACAGGCAACAATACAACAACCAGCACAAATAATTTGGGAAACCTCTACATTTTGTGGAGGTGCGAAAGCTGGAGGCTGATGGAGTAAATTACCTTACAACTGTACTCCAAGCCTTATGCATTCGTCTTGTGATACTGAGAATCCAACACGGGTTATGTTTTCTGTAGTCAGAGCTGACTAATCACTTGGCTTTGTATGCTCCCTAAAAATCAAGTTAGATTTTTTTAAAAGCACATAATTAAGGATTCTAGTGGCTTTGGAGAGGAAGAGGGAATCAAGTGTTTGACAAGAAGCCTCCTGTTTACCTCTAGATGAATAATGCAACAGAGTTTGAACAGGTACCTATCCCAGATATGGGCTGTCAGCCTTGTTTTCTTCTGCATAAGAAAGCCCTGCACCAAGATTAAAAGCTAATGATATAAAATGGACAATATTTTTCACAGGTTACATAAGCAACTCAAAGTTTGTATGCCTGTTCGGACTTTTTGGACTTGCAGTTTTACGTGATTCCAGGCAGTTTGTCCTACCAGCCAGAGAACTGTTTCTCTTGGGGTTTTTCAGTATTGCTACATATATTTGGAGAAAAATTGCTCATTGATAGGGAAACACAATGAAAAAAAAAAAAAAAAAAAAAAAAAAAAAAGAAGTTGGCCAAACCTTCTCTGCCTCCAAAAAATGAAGTGGAAAGTCACTAATAGGTACTTCTTTATTTCACCCAGGCTTTCTTGGCTTAACCTGTAATATGTAGAAGGGGAAGAGGACCGACGAGGTTTCAGCCATCATCACTAAGACTTCAGGGTGAAATCCTAACTCTGCAAAGGCAGCAGAAGTCAATTCTGGGTGTAAAACATAGGGTTGATGCTTTAATATTCACCTCACATTAATGCTCTTTTATATCTCTTCCAGAGCTTTGAAAACCTTCGTCCAAATGACTTCATTCAAAACTGCTGAAATCACCCAGAAGCTTTCATGAACAAGAGATACTGAAATTCCTCTGCTTTTTGCAGCATAAAATCGTATGCAGCCTGAAAGGTGCGTTTAAGAGATATGAACTTCAGTTACAACATCCAAGGAGTCTAATGGGAGTTTCGAAATTATAGCAGAACCAGAGGCCAGGCAGGTTCCACTGTGATGCCTAATAAATATTACAGATAGAGTTTCTAATATCAGCTCTGAACTTTGCGCAAATCCTGTGTCACATTTTGGCAATGCTGTAGGCTGATACAGAACACAATCCTCTATTTCCCCTTGTATTAAAGCAGGCAGAAACAAAAACACCATCAGAGAAAAACCTGGCTCTGCAAAAATACTAAAAACCCTTCTCCCCAGTAGCTGAAAGTTTTTTCTTGAATAATGAGGGGAAAATGGATGCACAATGTTTCCAGACATCTATCCTACCAAACCCTTAGGAGCAATTGTGCTATTAATAAAAGTTTAAAGTCATCGTCAGTTCTCAAAATATCACGTTTTTTGAAGCACAAAAAAACGCAACTCCAAAGACCTTGCCATGAACTGCTAGAAAAACTGTACCCCTCACCTGTCCGCATAATTTACAGCAAGCTTTTTAAATGAAATTTCATTTGAATCGCAGTATTCAAGGATGCCGGGAAATTTCCAGCGCTGTGTTTTATTTGGTATCTGTTGCCCCCAAATCCCTCTGCCTCTGCTGTCACGTAAGCAAGAAAAGCCATCCCAGGACAACCCAAGCCATAAGGGAAGGGACTCCTGGGCACTGGCTGGACCTCAGGGCGATACGGAGCTCCTGCCAGAAAGCCGCTAGCTGCCTTGCTGGATTCATCTCGTCCCCAGCTGAAACGATCCAAAATTTGGGCCATATGGTCTGAACAAGTTAGATTCATGCTGTCTGGACAGAGATGACCGGGTCTGGAGGGTAAGCGGTCACACCTTAGCACCTATATGAAATATCTGGGATGAATAAACCACTCCCCTCCACTGAATATACAGCAAAATCTACAGCTCAGGCCCAGGCTATACGCACCTTTTTAATGGCTAATGTGAGGCAAAACAAATCCCACCACAGACACGAGCCTCAGCTGCAATGGACAAGTCCCAAAAAGCGGTTTGTCCTTCTGCGAGGGGAGGACCTGGTGCCGATGGTGGCTGGTTATCCATCGCTCCCAGGCGCTCCTATTGCAAATGCAGCTGCACGCCATTGCCAAACAATTTCAATACAGTTATGCTGCACAGAGCAATTCTGCTGCTTTTCCCTCATGGAAGCAGTCCCACTGAGTTTAACAGGATTACACATGTGGAAGGGAGTTTGGCCCCATGCCCGCTAGCTACGGAGCCATGGAAACACCGGTTTCGGTGCAGGCTGCGTACGCAGCGGCTGAAGCTCGCATCACCGCAGCTCTGCTGCTAATGGTAGCTGACCCGATTAGATTAAAACCAGTTTAGGCATAAGTACCTGAGATGTAAATCGCGTATCCCAATTGCACTGCAGCCAAAAGGCCGGTGAATAATTGCTGCCGGCGCAGGGGACCAGTCCCAGATCTTGCCTCCTTGCTTGAGCGTACTCTGTTCATTATGTCAGTGGTGCACTGGGTCAGGCTGATGCTTCCTGGGTTAACTCTCTACTGACACCACTTCCATAGTGCAGAAATACCCCAAAAGCGCGCTGCAGAAGCTGCTCAGCCAGGGGAAGTCTGATCTGAGCCCACTGATGCCTGCAGGAGCCTCCTCTTGAAATGAACAACTGGAAATGAACCCAGAGGAATTCAAATCTGAAGCTATGCCTTTTGTGCTGCACTTGTAAGAGACCAGGTTCTTCTTGTTTTCTTTCTGTTTGTACAATTGGTACGGATTAAACAATGCAAAAGCACGATCCTGAGGAAGTTAGGCCAGTCACTAATTTACAGGACTACCCAAGCAAGGAAGGATTATTTTATCTAATTAAGACAGAGCACAGTATTTAAGACAGAGTATTTGCATTAAAACAGACAATTCAGAATTATAAATACTGTTGAGTCTGAAACTATGATTGTTAGTCTCTCCTCACATAACAATGTTCTACTGACACACATTGTAAATCACTGCCTTTTGCCGGCAGTAGATGAAGCCATCACTCAAAATGCTCAATTATATATCTGAATGCAATTTAAAAGGTGAACTTTCTTTAGCTTTACTAAGGGCAGAAGGGCAATGCTCATGGTGTAATACCGATGTTAATGCATTACTTATAACTGAGATTTGGTCTGTATTCAGTAATTCACTCATTCCTGTGACCAGAGCAGACATCAGTTCTCTCTCCTGGATTCTATTCCCCTCCCTGCAAGTGCATTAGATGTGCCATGGGCAGGTTACTCGGCTCACCCAGCATATATTTTTTGAAAACAAAGAGCAGCTAGGTCCCAAACTCTCCATGATCATGTTCCTTTTAGGGCCCCTCTTACACATCTATAAAATATGTACATTAACCTGAGACTGATTTTTAGCAATTACCAATAAGCTGTCTCAAAAGGATGTGTTAATCTATAATAAAAAATAACCAGAAAATAAAACTTATTATCTTCATTTGTATATTACTGACAGGAAGATAAGATTTGTCATTTACAAGCTGCAATTAAACATGGGTATGGAATCATTAAAATATAAAATACCGCATCATTAATTTTCATTTTCCTATGGAGTTGAGATAGACATTAACTAGTACATGAACACCAGTGCTAATACTCTCTACCCCTCTCAGCATCTTTAGGTGCCAGGATTTAATTATTCTTTGTCCCATGCTAATTTGCAGAGATGCTTCCGCTTCAGCAGAATCTCCTATCAGTCTTTATTGAAGTAAAAACCTAAAAATAACCATTCCCAGTGCAGAACCAGAGTTTACCAAAATGCAACCAAGCAAGATTTTACAGTAGCGATCGGTTTGCTGACCAAGTGAACGCTTCCTATTCAGGTTGCTTTATTTACTTAATAATGGCAAATATTTTGAACCTATTTAATCTCAAGACTCTTTTTCAACTGATGTACATCTAGAACAGTCTTACTTAGCAATAAGTCATTTCTATAAATGACCAGAAAGGATGCCCATGGGTAAAACTGGTCTGGTTAAAGTATCAGCCATCCTTTGCTGGGTGTCCTTATTCCCCATTCACAAGGCCTATCGAGGAAATCTGTTACATGACGTGAAAGGCAGTAGTCCCAGCACATGGTCCCTTTACAAATTTCAGAACAGGACACCTTATGTTGATGCAAAACCCATTTTTCCCGAATAGCGTTCCTCAGACTTCCCCAAAAAAATTATGTAAGACACATCGAAATATTCGCAAGATTAAACCTATCTGAAACTTTTATTTACATTACAAGAGATGTTTTCACCTTCCTCCTATTCATTAGGTGGACAATTATTTCCATTTGCCTTTTAGGTTTTTTTTAGTAGCACTGATAATGACGCATACATGACCCACTGCAGTCCTCTGGGACAAAACAACCCAGGAGCAGCATGCAGCCTGCAGTGACACTGACTAGCACCAAGTCCACTGGCAAGGGACTTTGCGCATACCTGAAAACACAAACAATGTTTCAACCAATCAGTCTTGGAATTAAATGAAAATCCAAGCACAGTTCCTATTCTTCTTGAAGAGAAACTCAAGAAAATTTCCTTCTTAGCAACATGCTGGTTCCAGGTGTGCTCCTGCTCAAATACTGCTTGGTTTTGCTCTTATTTCTTAAAGTGAAGAAACATGAGATGGTTTGTGCAGAGCCAACAGCCTGCCGTCAAGCAGAGGAAAGAGGAACTGCTCCTCGTTTCTCCGTTCTCCTCCCAGCCACCTGCTCCCACCCCTTGCACTGCCTGCTCGACCACTTGGCCTGAACGCTGAACTTGCTAATCCTCCACAAAACCACCCCAGCTGAAGCGGTGAGTAGGGCTGGTTCCAAAAAATGGTCCGATGAGTAGCAGAGGTGGTGCAAGAGAGGGACCAGTGGCTTTGCACAAGCCAGGGCCGGAGCCAAAAAGGAATGAAACCTCCTGGCACCAGCAAACTGCTAGGATGAAGCAATGTGAGCCAGCTGAACCTAAGATCTGATACCGCCGTAATAAGTGCTGCCACTAAACACAAAGTAATGTCACCGCAGACGTTATACTTTGGAAAAAGCTTTCTCTCTCTCCTCATTCCATAGCCAGGTCTTGCAGTCTGTACTCAAGTTGGCCCTGACTTCAGGCTGTTTTGCAGAGCTCAATGCGATCATTGAAGAGTGCAAGTTCTCCAGCCCCAGTTCAGCCAGGTAGTTAAGGACATCCCCAGGCCTCAGGCATCCAAGCTGTTCTGGCCCTCACACATTCAGAAACTGAGGAAGATTTGTAAAGTCCTGTAAAGGCACTAGGACAAAATTTCCAGAAGGAAAAAGAGGAAATATCTATAAAGCCACGTGACTCTTGGCATGGCCGCCTGAGGCTTGCTCATTCGACCCTACCATTTTGTTCCTGCTTCACCTCTGCAGCTCAGACCCTCTCTACTGCTACATAACCCATGTGCCACCCAACACTCTTCCAAAGCCACCAGTGCGGTGGCACCACCTGCTCACGGACCCCACACACCACTGAAGCCACAGAGAGGTCGTGCCATTAGTGGGACACCTCTCAAAGGGACTCTGCAGCTCACAGCTGGTGTTCAACTCCTTTTATACTACAACCTGCACCTAACCACCAGCACTGTGTCTACAGATTGGGGGCCTCCAATGAAACCCTTTGAAAATATCCTGCACAAAACATGCTTTTGTGCTTTGAGTTCATTACTTGCTTTCAGAATTTGTTGGAATGACTGGTTTTCTAGCAAAATTATAAGAACTTAAAACAGCAATATTCAAAAGCAAGCTCATATACCTTCCAGAGAAAGCATTACAGTTTGCTAATCATGTGACCTATTAAATACCAATACGTTGTGTGGAAGCACCACTGTTGTTAATAACTGTGGGTTTAAAACTTAAGGAGGGACTTGGTATAAATCACATAGCCATAGCAATAGCCCTGGAAAATCTATTTTATGGGTCATCAACCTGTCCTGGCATAGAGGAGGACCAATTTATCTACCAGAAAGCTTGAAGTATGATTAATGGAAGGAATATACGTAATTCACACAGACAAAAATGCCCAAACAAACTTGCATTAAATGCTTTCCAAGAAAAGCTGAAGAGGCGCAGGCATAAAAATCAATTTTAAGCTCTTCACAAAGGGTTTGGAGCCCCCTTTCTTCTAAGATTACAATACAATATTCTTAAGACAACCAACCATGTATTCCCAAGGGAGAAAAAATTTTTAGTTTGGGAAAAAAATAATTGATCTATTTATATTTTACAGTAGCGTATCTATATCAAGGGTCAGTTATGTGTTGATTCTGTGCTGGTATCCCAGGGCCAGCTGGTATGTTGGTTGGTATATGGCCAACTAGTGGTGGTATGTTGCCCAAAGTGGTTGTCGAGATATATGCTTAGAGATACGCAAAATAGATAGATATAACAGACAGTATCAAAACAGGTACTGTGCCTGCCCAGAGTCCTGGGCAAACATCTCTAGGTGGCCCTGCTTGAGCTGGACCAGATGACCTCCAGAGGTCCCTTCCGACCTCAACCGTCTTGTGATTCTGTGAACTGCAACTAGGACAAGGTTAAGAAATCCTGGCACAGTTACAGCCAGCTGAGCTGAAAGTCACAGGGACTGATGTTGATTTTAGTTACATTTGGTAAAATTCAGCGCAATACCATTGCTTTAGATGAAGTTCATTTGAATTCACGGTGTAGGTGACTAAGCACAGTAATTGGCCCTTTTTTTCCCTGAGAAATATGATCTCTATTTGAATAGCAGCTATTTTCACTAAAATAGTCTTTTGATGTAATCATAATCTTTTTGTGCCTGTTTAGCATTCCACTGGAAGTTAACTATTGAGCTGAGCTAAATGGCTGCTAATGGTGTGTGCAAAGAAGCCTTTTCTTTGACTGCTATAAAACACAATCTAGAATGTTTACTGGTGAACATAGAAGTGAAAAGCAAAATACTTCAGAAATGAGGTTACATGGTTTAGGTGAGGAGGATGTGTCAGAGGCTAGGTGTCAGCCGAAGGGACTTTAACAGGGTTAAGTGCGGGTGGAGAAGAAATCCCGGCTGACCAGCACAGGAGATGACAGGTGAAACAGAAGGGGAAGAAGTGGGCTGGAGAGGAAAGAGGCCAAGAAAACAATAGCAAGGGGACAAACACTAGAAAGGATACATGTGAGACGTGGGCTAGTACTTTATTCTTGGAAAAATACAGATCTCAGACAATTGCAACTATTTGCAAATACCTGCAAACGGTTGTTAAAGTTGCTAAATTTTCCTTGACTGACCGTCCCTGCCTCCATTTTTCTTTTCTTTAAAGAGGGCTGAAAGCTTAGGGTTGAAATGTTCTTTCTGGAGAATCGAAATATTTGCTGGGAAGCTTCTTAGGCTTCTCTGTCATAGCAAGAAGTACAAAATAATTTTTTGTGGTCAATCCAAATGATTATTTTGCCTCTCAAACCTTCAGAATACCCAACCTCCACAATATCTTTTGCACAACATTAATAAATAAAACATCCACATGCTCTGTCTATTACTGTAAAAAAAAATAATAATCATCTAGTATTTAATTCATGAGGGAAAGGAAGAGAGGAAGAGATTCTTTGTCTTTGTACTTTCCTAGGAATTTCTTCCAACTCTCCAGCAAGATGCTGCCTGCGAGCTGCTCCTCCTCTCCCCTGCAAGTACTGAGCCTAGTTTCACAAACTGAAAACCAGATTAGCCTGCAGCTTATCCACGGATAAGTTCCCCACCAGCATTTTAGGTACCAGTCAGCACTCTGTTATGACGATGTGATAATGTGAAGTGTAACGTAAGCCCATCAGAAAACATCTGAGCTGAGGTACCATAGCAATCCCTCTGTGGCTTGTACCAGTTGTGTGTCAGAGAGGGATGCACTAGCACAGTTCAGTTGCACTGTGGAGGACTTAGTATCTGGCTTCCTCCCTTTCAGGACACAAATGACCTCAGAGGGAAAGGATCAGCTGAAAGCATGGTGTTGCCGCCTTCTCTCCAGCCAGCAAAGCTGCCTTTCTCTTACAACAGGAAGACACAGCATCCTTCTCCAGCACAGAGCTGCAGGGATGGAGGAACACCATTAGCAAGGCAAGGTTAGCAAGCCTGGCTGAGCACCTGCCTCCGCGACCCATGGCACAACTCACAGCCAGGCAAGGCTGGGATGTAAGAGCAGCTGGATTCCCCCCAGCACCTGGGCAGGTCCCAGCCACCACCATCCCACGCCCCGCCACAAAGCCACCCTTGTGCTGCAGCCAACATCAGCGGGCAACTCCTGACATATACCAGGGGAGCTGCAAAGCCAGGTGAGTTATTCTGTCCTCTCTTCTCCTCCTACCTGAACTGTTACAACAGGGACAGGACAGGGACACCTGTCGGGTCCTGCAAGAACTGCTTCTGGTCTCCCAGTGAGACCAGGATGGCTGAAGGGTTGGGGGAACGGCTCAGGCCCCAGTATGCCACTGTCATCCTCTGTTTCCACAGTCCTCATGCTACAGGCTACCAAAATCCTTTGACCGCTCCAAACCTCTACAAGCAGTAGAAAACAGCATCCACAGAGACTCCCTCCATCACTGCCACAAAACTGATTTTTTTATTATTATTATTATGAAAATACATTTTTGTTTAATCCCTCACAGTCAGAATAGCGACATTTAAATTTATGAGTTAGTGCTGGTCAAGGGACGCAAATATTCAGGGTGTATCTTTATCTTGCCTCTCACCAGAAACGATTTATAGTTTGATCTGACTGGCTACTTTGACATAGCTCCTTTAACCGTAACATCTTTCCATTCCTGCAGTAGCAGAGATTTAGCATTTCGGGATGAGTACATATGTTGGATAAGAACATAATCCCCAGCTCTGGGCACAGGAGTTCACGGTAAGAGGATGGCACTGCATACAAATTGAAAGCACCGAGACACAGAAGAGAAAAATACACTAAACCCTAATATGCATATTGTGAAGGCCTTCTGGCATCAGAAGAACTCATCAGTTATTTAATTTGACATCTTTAGAAACAGAGGGACAAAAAAAAAAAAAAAGAGAAAGAGAGAAAAAAAATGGATATGATGGATAAATGGATACTTGCAGAGAAAGAATACTCCCATATGCAAAGAGGGAAAGAGATAAATGAGACTAGAGCATTTCAGCAGAGAAAAATTCCAGAGCTCCCATTTTACGGCCATTTCTGACAGCACAATGGTGGATTTATCAGGGGGCAGAAAGGGAAATTCCCCTTCCCCTCTATTAGCCTTTTTAACGTTGCACGTGCATTCCTGGGTGCAGGATGCAGACACATCCCTGCCATCCATCTGCTTCCCTTCATTCAGATGCGGGCTCATCTCCTCGTGCAAAAAGACTTCTTGTTATCGTTGCAAAAAATTCACAGTGGGCACCAGTCATCTGTCACATAGTACTGTATGAATAAAGGATAGCATTTCTGGACAAAAACATAAAGGATCAATCCCAGACATCATCTGACACCACTAGACTTTGAACTTGTAAAAGACACAAAGAAACAACACGCTGTGGAAAACCAGAGCCTATCTGAAACTCCTGCACCCACACGACATGCAACTGTCGGCCCATCCCCGTTTTAATAATCTATAAGCCTTCCAAATTATTAATATCACCTGAAATTGTGCGTTTAAATTGCACGGCAGGCAAGGGGCCCTGTGGCAGAGCCGTTTCAGTCTGCAGCCCCCTTCCCACGTGCCCTGCTGGGCTCAGCAGCGTGGGAAGCAGACCCCAAGGCCTCCCCCCTCACATCACCCTCCCTGCGCAGTGGGCGCCCGAGAGTTTGAAGAGAGCTGAGATTAGAGAACCGAACTTTCTGAACCCACAGTCTGAGCACAGCCGATCCGCCCTAAGCCATGCATGACACCTCAAAAAAATCCCTTCTATCCGTTTCTTTTATGCCAAATATAAAGAGGTGCAGAGGTTTTTCCTTTTATTCTATAAACTCGGCTCGTTGTGTGTAAGCTCTGTTCTCCAGGATATCTTCACACCCTCTGCTGACACCTTTCACTTCACTAGCGGTAAGCACATTCCGCAGAATAGTTTTTCTTTCTTCCTAAAATAAATGAAATCTGGCATTGTAGGGTCTTCAGGGAAAAAACCATCATTTTGCTTCTCTAGCAGATGACATTATGAGATTTTTTTTTTTTGAACTGTAAAATATGCTTTTGTGTTATTTATCGGAAGATCTGACTTCTTAAACTGTAAGTGGAAGGCTTTCTTATGGTGAAATTGTTTGGAAATCAGGATTTGTGGAACAGAGCTGGAAGAAGTAAGGGCCATAGAACAACAACCATCTTAGCAACTTTTTAAATTTGGCGAAGGTTTTCTTGTGGGTTTTTTTGTTTGGTTTGGGGTGGCGTATTTTTTATTATTCTGTATCCTGTAGTTTGAAAAAGGAAATCTGTATTCTAGCATGGTCAAGTAAACATCTGAGAGTAGGAGCTAACATAATTTCAAGGCAAAAATCTGTGAAAAAACTAATGAATCCCCAAATTCATCCTCCCCTCCAATATTATAAATCTTTAGCAATAAAATGCCAGTATGGTGCGGAATCAAGCAGCAGAAGCTGTAATCACAGCCCAAAGTAACTGCTCCTTTGGAGCTCATTAAGTGTATCGAGCCCCTGTAATCTTCTATTGATTTTCGGAGCAGTGGTTCAGGTATCAATACAAAAAAGCACGAGGGAAATTTCCAGAAAGGATTTCACGTATTCCCGTGAGCTACGCGTTTTTTCACCTTGATTTTTACAAGTTTCTCTAACTGGATGTAGCAATGACGGATTCCTCTGCGCCAGCACTAAGCCAACCAGGGCAGAGGCCAGCCCTGCCCCATCAGCCTTTAATTCACGTTGCTCCCAAGTACCCCAGCGGTGAAGCTTTAATGGTTTCCTGCCCGCTTAAGACCTAGGCTTGTAAAATATATGAAGACACGGTTCTGCTCCCAGAAGCGTAAGTCAGAAGACGGGGGTGGGGAGGAAAAAAAAAAAAAAAAAAAAAAGAAATCTCAATCAAAAAGCCTTCTTGAGAAACGTGAACCTGTGAAATGAATGTGCAGCGATGGCAGATACCTGCCTGACTCTGCAGAAAGTTTAAGTGATAATTAAGGCACATTCTAACAATGGCAGCTCTAAGAATTTTATCCTTGATGTTATATTTAAAGCTCAAGCTCCAAGAAGCTGGTGAATGCAAGAAAAACAGCAGACTTCAGCAAAAAGCTTGTGACTGTAACCCAGAGTTCTAAATTCTACAAAGAAAGATAACCTAAAATTATTTTTTTTTAAATGAATTTAGGGGAAAAAACACAACACCAAACCAGTCAGGTTAATAAGACAGTTTCATGTCTGTTTGAGTCCCAATTCATGATTTTTAAAAAGGTTAAATTGACTGTTATTCCTTTCCTGCAGGGCCCTCAGAGGTAGGCCAGAGAGATGGTGGACTCTCCATCCTCACAGATACTGAAAACTCACAGAGACGCGGCCCTGAGCCCCCAACCTACTTGGCCCTGCTTTGAGCCGAGGCTCAGACCAGATGGTCTCCAGGCGTCCCTTCCAGCCTAAATTACTCTGTGACACTAAACAGTTACACACTTTCCTGTATCCTCAGATGCGCGCAGAGTCTCTGCTTTACACTACAGCGTTTGCCATTTTGTTGACAACCAGGGGACAATTCTGAATCTCCAGCTTTCTCCACTGGCCTGTTGCAGTCTCTTTCCCCCCTCTTTCCCCACGTGCCACAATTGTGCGGTGTGCCCTGTACACCCTCCCAGCTGTGTGGTGGAGCAAAGAGTATCATCACTGCTGTCAGCCTAAAGCCAGCTAGAAGGACAAATGAGAAAATACCCATGATAGTCCAAAAACCGGGCAGCAAAACATCAAGCTGTCCTGTGATATCCAACCAGACCGCATCCAGCTTATCACACAGTTGTGACTTTCGCCTCCCCGTTTTTGAGGAGAACCATTCCCTGCTTTTGACTTGCAGCCTTTTCGCTGCATCTACAGGCAGTCCAGCGGGGCAGCCCTTGGCTTTCCTCGCTCTAGAGAAGATAGCTTGCTGTGAGCCCAGTTCTGCTGTGCTGTTGAACCTCAACTCAAAAAGTTATTGCACTGGGAACAGGAAAATCTGACCCTTTCTTTCTAAGCACCATATGAGACCCATACACCTTACAGGACAGCAGACAGGCAGAGATGGAAAACTACTAGCTTAGAGAACCAAATCTTATTATTCTGACCATTTCAATGGCAAGATTGATTCTTCCAGTTAAAAGTAATGCTAATTCAGGTATCCACTAGCTTTCATACGCTTTAATCATAAAACTAGAGCTCATCATAAGGGCAACAAATCCCAACCTCCAGAAAAATGAAAGAAAAAAAAAATTTGAGATAAAAATAAAAATACCCCGATCAGCAGGTCAGTTGCCCTTACAGTACATATTGACAAAGAACAGTTGATCCTACACAACCATTGCAAGATACCATTACTAAAAGCCAATCCCCAAACAGGCCACGTCTTTATTAAAGGTCAGCTACGGAAAGAAAAGGGAGGTAGAAATAACTGTGTATGTAACTGGAAGAGAAGAAGCCTGCAAGATATGCTCTGGCACATTCCAAAATGCTTCTGCTTCTTTTCCCTTTTATCTCCTAACCTCATAATGTTCACAAACATATTTTAATTGTGTATGAAATAATGTCACCTGCAACTATTCCAGTCATGCCAGTCCTTCTGGCTCTGCTCCAAGACGAATGCTCATTCACCATATAACAGACATTTCAGAATTTGTTTTCTCCACCTGGACACTTACTGATATCCCGACTTGCTGCTATCCATCACCTGGCGTAGTAATGCCTACCAGGAAAAATGGGTACCTGAAAGCTGGGCTATTATGCCACCGCATAAAAACTCCTCTGTCCCAGCATCAAGCATGACATCTGCCATAGCCAAATGGCCTCCGGCATGTTGCTTTGCAAAAAGGCTCCTGCAAAGTTCAGGTCATTGATGACAAAACTACTCAAAGGAAAAGCTAAATATCTTCTGTAGTCAAGGACTGTAGTCAAAGGACCAAAACCCACCTTTTTTTTTTTTTTTTTTTTTTTTTGCTTGCTGCTATTGTTAGCTTCTTTTGACCATTCACCCCTCTAATTCTCAAGTTTTAACCCAACCATGTCCACGCAGAAACAGACAGAGCTCAGTTAATCTCCACGATGGCTCTGTATGTACATCTAAGAATGCATCCAGTTTTCTCTCCTCCATAGAAGGAATTCAGATGATTTGACCCCACCATGAGTTCCTCCAAGCAAGAGCAGCTCTGTTACTCAGTATGTAACTTGGACTCGCTGCCAGCTTTTAATTTGGCTGTGCATTTGCCCCTTTAGAGAAAAATTATTTTCCAGACACCTATCTTAAATTACTTTTCAAACTCTGGTTCCTTTCTGCATTTCAGATAAGCATGTGAATGTATTTTGAACTGGTGTTTCCATTTGTTTGATCTGATACGGAAGTCTACCGTTCTGTTAACTGGAAGCGTGTAAGTGAAAGCGGCTGGGAAATAACGGCTCTATTTAGATTGCACCTGAGCAGAGCAGGATAAGAGTTTATGTTCTGAAATTCGAAGGCCCCAGATCGTCATTGGGTTTTGGTATCACTTTTGACTCAGCTAGCCTATTAAAGGGACAGGGACCGGCTGTACTGTTCAGGTCCGTATACGAGTGTGTATCTGGTATTGATGCAGAATTTGGTTCCCATCCATCCAGGTACCTGTGTTAATGCTGCCATGCCAGAAAAAGTGGCTGTAGGCTGAAACATACATAAATCCGAACTCTTATTTAAACAGTTCCTGAATTATGCAGAGGAAGAGAAAGAGGAGACTGATGGTTCTGCCTGGAGAAAACCACCCTATTTTTTGACAAGTCCTAGTTACAGAACTTAAGTTTCCTGCAAAGAAGCTTCTCTTGTAAGAACAGAAGCATTCAAGTGTGCTCCTATTACACGAGCTCCAGCAGTGGATTACAACACACCAATTCTTGACAATACAGCTACTCCCTAAGCAAGAAGGTTGCTCAAAATTTATCTGATGGGGAGTTTCTTTAAGCTAACAGAATCTCAGATTCCAAAAAATCAGAACCATCCTGTGGTCTCTGGTTTGCGCTACTGACACTGCAGCGAGCCCAAGGTCACCGGCACATCAGGGTTGGCTCTGTGCTGCACGTCAAACTTCACAGCATCACCCGGCTGAGATCGCAGGTCTCTTCCCGCTACAGCTTGATTCAAAGCCCATTTAAAGCAACATAAAGACATCCATTGACTTCGTTTGGACTTTGGACCCGTTCCCAGAAGCACAGTAGACTCTCTGATAGCTCCCAGCAACCTAAGAATTAGAGGCAACCCGTCAGTTCTGGTTCCAGCTAACAGAGGTCGATGTTGCACATAAACAACAGGTGAGATGACAAAATTATTATCCGTGTTCGTGGAGTGCCTCCGTTTCAGTCAAATGCCGATGACATCGTATGGTATCACCGTTCTGGAGCTCTCATGTTTTCCCAAAATGCTGCCGAGGAAACCCAACGGGGTTTCAGAGCCTATGGAGTCTTGAGTTAATTTTCGAAAAAAAAAGATATAAAAATAAAAAAGCATTTTTGGTTTAACACATTATTTGGTAACCCCCTGAGAAGTAATTTTATACCAGATATCGTTTTAAAATACGCTTAAGCATTCACTGCGTGTTCATTTATCTTTCAGAAAATGTCGTAATTTTTCTTGTTGTATTTAATAACTGCTAGTTAATGATGTAAAATCCCATCCCATCTGCTTATTCCTTCCCACAGCAAAATTAGAGGGCTTGATTCTACAGTTGTTACTCACAGAAGGAGAGGCATTGATTTAATGGACTTCCCTGAAAAGGGATTACAGTATAGGATCCTCTGATATTGATTTTGTGACATCATAATCTTTTCCTTAGAAGCAGACACTGATGACTCGAGATAATATCAGTGCAAGATTAGGCAGAGGCAGCCAAGTTAGAGAAAGAAAATTGTTAAAAAACAAACTTCCTAATTTACAGTAAGCAGGCTGCAATAACATATTAGCGATGTTCTCTGCTTTGAATAAAAGTTCTCTTAAAAAAAAGAAACACATATCTGAGTGATGTTTCTCTCTTTCATCTCTTGCCCTGCTTACAGTTACTTTCATGAAACTATTGTGAGCTAGAGCATTTTTTTGTAGGTTAATGGGTTCTCTTTGAAGGGATTAAAGTCACATTGATTATTAATTATTTTTTGATGTTTTAAACCGATGTAAATGTCCAGAAGCCCTGACGAGCAACATCCTGTAGAAATCAATACCGAATAAAAACAAAAGCAGCAAACAACAACAACAAAAAAACCCCCTCTGCTCAGCTCCTGGGGGGAGCAATTGTGATTTATTTCTTTTTAGAAGGTATACCACCCTTGGAGAATACCAGCAACTGGCATATATGATAATCATTTCTCATTTATCTAGAGCATCCTTATTTTGATGTGTCTATCTTTCAGACTTGAGGCAGAGTCTGCAGATACTTTGCATACAGAACAAAGCTAGGCACAGCAGTGATAAGCAAATAATAAATAAATTAATTTCATTGCTGTTGGAAAACGTTCATTTTTTTTCTTAAATCTGCCTTGCAGTACTTTGGGAAAACACTAATTAGCATTCTTTCTGTGGATTTTTTTTTCCTCCAATTCTCTCTACTGTTCTTCACCAAATTTTAATGGGGTGTTTTTTGGGTTTTTTTGGGGTTTTTTTTTTCCCCTCACTTGAGTTTAAAATTCCTTTGCTGTTTGTAAGCAGAATGAGAACTAGACCCTTCCTTCTCATTTGATAGGTCAATGAGAAGTAAAAGCTTTCCATGTTAAAATGACTTCCATACAAACAGTGAGGAAATGACCTGGAGAAGCTGTGGTGCAGATAACAGACACGTGCCAAAGAACGGACTACACAAAGGTAACAAGGCAATTGGGACAGTCCGTGGTCTGCTCTGGGGACTCCTCTCAGCCTTGAAGAAGAGCCCCTTCTTTTTTGATTCTAGGGATGTGTCAAGGAAATGATTGAAAGCTCTTAAATTTGAAGGAGTTGGTGATCTGATGGACAACTTAGTGGCTGGAACCTACTTCTCTTATCCCAAAGACTCGGCCTTTGCATTATATAGCCAGAAGTCAACATAACTAAATTGGGGACATATGGGTTTATAGCACACAAAGGAGCCACAGTTGTTCAAACCCTTCTGACATGACTGGAAGGCCCATGTCTCAACCTCCTAAAGAGGACTGAGGCCAAATCATTTCAAAATCACAGCTGTTAGATTGACAGTCAACATTATCTGTTTTCCCCTGAAGTACTTAAAAAGGAATTTAGGATTTTTACCCTCCAGTAGGTTCATATGTACCAAACAGCTACCTCGTGTTAAATCCCTGGCTGACATAGAATAGCACGGAGTTGTTGACTTATGTTACCTCCATTCGGCTCAATCCCTATGCTTAAATGTCCCACTTGAATTTTTCCATCCCCAACATTATGTTTTCTACCCGTTCACAGTGCCTGTCCCACACATTCTTTTCTCACATCCACGCTGCCATCTCAAGACCAGCATACTAAACGCTGAGTGTATTAATTCCCTTAAAAACATATCCCCTAATAGCTCTCCTCCTGTGTCACCAGCTTTCCCATCACCGATGCTTACTGTAAAGCATTTCTTCTCTAAATACATGCATAAAACAGAAGAGAAAATGCAAAGATAATCATAGCAATTTGAGCACAGCACACGCTACTTTTGCTCTGGTACAATGTGCTGTCTTTATGGTGAGCCAGACATGATGCACGTTGTTTTATTTCTGGAACGCCTTCATTTAAAAGCCACTGTAATTTCCTAGCATAAGAATGAAAGAGTTCCAGAAATGAAATGCATCATGTTGACTTACTGTAAAGGCAGCAGACTTCTTCCTTAAGAGTTGCTCCCTTCACTGGCTGTATTCATTCAAGAGTACACAGTGCTATGAAAAGCAAGGTAACCTTTCTCTTGCAAGCATCTCCCATTCCCTATTCATCTGTTACACACTGCGCACATGGCAGTTAGAATGTGTTGCCGCATTTCTTTCATAAAGATTTTTTCTCTTTTCAAATATACATTAGTGGAAACTTAATAAATAAAAAAAGTTATAATGGCTTTTGTGTGCAGAACATACTGAATAAGTCATTCCCAATTTTCTAAGTACAATCTTTCTGTGTAAAGATTTCAATTTGAAAACATTGTTAACATTTATCAAGGTTTGATTTTTTGTTCTTTACATTGCAACCAATTACATTTTGCTGCAAGAATTGAATCTTTAAAATCATGAGTAACAGAAGTGTAATCACTAATTTCCTAGGGGATAGGAGTGCTTAGGATGATAAAATTGATACATACTTCTCCAATGGAAAGGCAAACAATTCTAAAGAACACAAAACTTATATTAACTACGAGTCTTAAATTGCTTAGCAAAAGGTCCTATTTTGAAGCCTGTATTATTTTTGACACTTATCATCCTGACCCATAGGCTTAAGTAAAAAAAAAAAAAAAAAAAAAGAAAGAGTCTCTTCTCCAGATCTGAGACTGTCTAGTAAAATGAGTCTCAAGATAGATATAGACGAGCCTTTGTTCAGTTTAACATTTATTCTGAAGTTCTGTAAGGTCATTTCATGATCTGCCTGGATTGCTCTGATTGCAGAGATTAGTGGGTTTCTCAAGTTCAGTCAGCACAATGTCTGTGAGCCCTTTAACGATTGCCACGAGATCACCACAGGTAAGTCTTTATTCAGCATCATCCCTGTCTTAACCTGAATAAGGGATCACCTTGAGTGCAGCTTCTGACTGAGATGATGCAACCTAAAAATTGCCTTATTGACCTTTTGCATTTTGAGTCCGGGGCTCATACCTCCTGATGAGGTACCTCATACCTCATCTCATACCTCCAGAGATGAAAGATCTTTTCTCAATGGTCCACTACCATTTCACCATAATGAAATCAGAAGTTTGCCCAGGAGTAATAGCAGACCCTTATTCCACTGGCACAGAGGGTTTTGCAAACGCCTACTACGAGGTCTGTAAACATGAGGTGGCATCCAAGCATCCCCTTCATTAGCTTTGCCCTCTAGAATCACCCTAGCCTAGAAATAATCCATGAAAATAATGCAATGAGAAAGAATGTGACTTGTAGAAGGTTTAAGATAAGGACGGCCATCTGTAAGAAAGTTTTTTAAAAAGAAGAAAGTGGGTGCTTTGGCTGGAAGGATAGTCTCAGACTAATGGTAGGCAGCAAGGTTCAGACTGTTATAACTCAGTAGCTCCTTTGAGTCTGTTGCATCATGAGGAAATCTTACATTAGCTTTGCAAACAAAAATGAACTGCTAAGATATGGGGAGTTTATTTTGATACTGGCAGGACACAGTCATTGGGGTGGGGGGAGACAACCACAAACTTGTTTTCTCAGTAAGGGCTTCAGTCAGCATCTCTTAGAGAAGAGATGCTGAAAGGACTCCGTCCCAAAACTCTCACTGAATGTCCATTACTTTTCCATCCAGGAGGAAACAGTGGCGAAACACTGAGGCTCCCAGCTGTGAAATCAGCCTCTCTTAAAAAGCTTTCTCCCACCGAATGAGGCAGAGTCCTGACAATATGTTTTTCGCTTCAGGTTATTAACATTAGATGCAGATATTCTTGGAAATTACACCATTAGAAACACATGTTCTTTGTTGGGTAAGGTTGTGCTGAGTAAAGTCCTACAGAACCCAAAAGTCTTTGAATGCCTTGGTCAAGGTAAACCTGAATTTAGACTTTACTATGACACCAAACTTTATAAATTGATGTAGTAGTGAACAAAAGTCTACGCTGCTAGACATGAAGAGTTGCCCTTGCTATGAAAAAGACAGAGTATTGCTGCTTTATCTACAGAGCATCCAAGACATATACAAATACCTCAGTATCCTGGAAATAAGAGATGCACTTTTTATTTGTAGACAATTTTCCTGAAGAGTGACGTCCTTTCTATTCAGTCTATACATGGAACTTCTGTGACAACCAGTATTCTCATTGTTTGGTCAGACCCTCTTGGAGGTGTAACAGGTTATAGATGATGTCCCAGCACCAGGTATGGCATGTTTAAGATGCTTTTGTCCCCTACTGAAGCTCTACCTTGTTCCACACAAATAATACAGCAAGGAAACGTAAGAACAGCCAGGCGCGAGTTACTAACAAGGGACATCTGACAAATCAGTCACATAATCCAAGGCAGAACTTCCAACTGGGCGAAGCTCAGTGTAGACACGACTAAGGGAAGGTTGCTGGATTACAGTTAGAAAAGATGGAAAAGATAACATCAGTCACTGGAATCGGGGAACCTGTCTACTTCATCCTGTTCTTTACTTAGCTGAAGCACAGCTTTTCCTTTCAGCTGTGCTCAGCCATGCCTTCGCCACACCAAAATGAGACAATTACAAAGCAAGCTACCAAGGACTATGCATTCCAGCCATTCAGAGACTGAAACGCCGGAGAACACAGACCCATTGCAAAATGGCAATATATTAAGAGATTCTTGCAGCAGAACGCTTGGAAGCTTTTCTCTGAAGCAAGACGCAACCCCGTTCCTCTCCAAAGTACTGTAAATCCATAATAATATCTAAGCTCACACACAGTGCCTCTCCTGCTAGTTTCTAAACTATCCATGAAGTAAGAAAACCACTGAGAAAAGAGAATGGTAAAGGTCCAAGATCCCATTGCTGCATGTCCAAGGAAGATTTTGGTACTGCCTTGGGGCCCAGAAAGCATTCACATTGCACTGAGAAATAAGAAACTAAGTATTACTTGCCCATAGGCAACAATATCAGGCACGTAATCATGCAGCGGGCAATAACCCGGTTTGATCTCCTTTTGTCACTGACCATATCAGCAACCTCAGACAACGTCAGGAGCTGGAACAAGTTGTCACTATTGCTTTAAACAATGAAATACGACAACTGGAAAGGAAGAGAAAATTTGCTTTGAGCAGTTTCATCACTGTGCAAAGTCTGCTGATGATTTTACAAATTGACAGATGGGCATCAAGGCCACATGAAGCAGATACAGCTTAGCAAGTGACATTTGGGCTGCTAATGCTGAACCAGCAAGCACAGAGATATTGGTTTTGCCCGTCTTCAGATTCATCAGTTCAATGCTTTCTCAATGAGATTAACTTGCAGGTGAAACATCAATTTAATAACTTGAGGCTGGATAATTTTAATATAGCTTCAACAAGTTGGCAGAACTAGACAGCACAAAACCAGGGAAATGCCTAGGGTTTTTTTTCAATTATTTGTCACTGAAAAAAAATATGTACACATTAAAGAAAACTCAGTGAATTTCAGGCTCAGGAAAACGTCCCTGTTCCAGTGAACTGAAACAAGCGCTGCTCTTGCTTCCCCAACTTCTTTCCCAAAACCACATTTACTTTGAGCATCCTTTGAAGTCTCAGTTCTCTTCTCATTATAGTGTCTGATAATAACGGACAAGATAACTAATTACAGTAGACATGCTCTCCAGCCAAAGTCATAATCCAGTCACACATGGCGTTAACTGATGCGCCTCTACCGTGAGCTACAGCTTTACTTTCTCTTAGACTACAAAATTCTGCTAATGCTCATCAGCTGCTTTGTCATAGCAGTCCTGGGTTTGTCTGAGTTTTATCTGGGTCTAAAGTGGTGGTTACTTTACAACAGAATGAAAACCTGAGGCTTTGGCTACCTTCAAACCTTTACCAAATTTTTTTTGAGATTTATTATTAATTTTACAAGTACAGTAGTTCAACAATTTAAACTATCTATTTCCTGTCTTGCTTTACCACAGTAATTTTTGTCACACTACTGCTGGTAAACACACCACCAAAACACATTGATTTTATTTTTTTAGAAGTCAGGATTCAGAGTAATATGAACTCTGTGATTGTGGGATAAAACAGCTACTTAAAACTATATACACTTCTATATCAGGGAACAAACTAGAACAGAAATTAGCTGCAGTCCCTCAGCTTTCTGATGGGCCATAGCATCCAGTCTGACTTTCTTAAGAATAAAATAAATATTTTTTTTAATATTCGCCAAATTCCAAGGAACAAGATTTTGCCTGTGTATTAGCATTTTATCTTGCCTGAATGTATGTTTCAGCAGTTATGAAAATGAGACAGCTGACAGTTGACTACTATATGTGAACAGATGCTGTGAAAGCTTCCCTTTAAATAGTTCTGTCAATGCAATGTCAATTTTAGAAGTGACACCACTGCTGTTCCAGGACATGATCCTGCAAACTCTTCCTCACACAGGGAGTCCTGCTGATTTCCATAGAACATTTACATTTATAAGGCTCTTAAAGGTCAGGCCCTTAGTTGCGGAGCTCTCCTTAACGGTGACTGACAAATATACAATAAAGTTTTCAGTAGTGCTGAGCACTGTACTTTAGGGCAATGACATTTTATAGTCAGTGGTATTCGCCCAGGCGGTACATACATTTTCTTTCAGAAGTTACATGAAGCATATTAAATACGCTTGAGAAACCATTAAAGGAGGGAAAGCGTAAAGATAAAAAAAAAAAAATGTCGTGTGAAACCGAGCTTTGCAGTATTAAGCCGAAGTTTGAAAAATTAATCTGCCAAGAAGACAGGCTGAGCCTCAACACAGCACGGTACTGAGCAGAAAAGCAGCATTAAATTCTGCCGCGATAAAACGGACACGATACACACACACCCCGCTTTGTTGGCTCCATTTTCATAAAGGAGGGGGGACGGGAAATGGATGGAAGATACGAGCCGTTTAACGAGGAAACGCGTCGCGGCGGGGTGTGTTTCCCCGGAGCCCCCGCCGCAGCCGGGCGGCGGCCGGGGCGGGCGATGCTGAAGGACAGCGCGGCGCTCCCCGCCGGGCCATACACCCCCAAAACGCTCCGTTACCCCCTCTCTCAGCACCCCCGCTGGGAACGGGAGAACTTCGCAGGACGGGAGGAAGCGCCGCCGCAGCTCCCCCGGGTTGCCGGCACTTTCGGTGGGGGGATGCGGGAGAGCATCTCGCAGCGGGGCGCGGCGGAGCGGCCACCGCCGCACCCCCAGACCACCTTCTCTCCGCGCCCCCCCACCCCCACCCCCCGCCCTTCCCAAATCCACATGCAGATCCTGGGCGGCCGCCCGCGGGAGCACAAAGCGGGGAGAGCCGGGGCTGAGCCCCAGCCCCCGCCGCCCCGCGGGGGGGAGGCGGAGCGGGCGCAGCCACCTGCCCGCTCCCGGGCGCCGCGGTCCTGCCGGGAAGGCACACAAAGGCGGCGCGGAGGGGGCTCGGTGCCCAGGGGAGGTGGGGACCCGCACCCCTCCCCTTCCTCGGCACTTACCTTTAGCAACACAAAGAGCCAGAGGAGACAGGAGCGGGCCCCCGGGGCCCCCCGCCGGCGGCGGACGGGCATCGGGGGGGGCGGCGGCCGCGGCCCGCGGGGGCGAGCGGGCAGGGGGGGCTGCTGGTCCTCTGCCCCTCGCCTCCCTCCGCTTGGCTCCAAGCCGTGCCCGGCAATGGCGAATTGCGGCAGCATCAGGCGGCCGGCGGCGGCGGCGCCGACCTCCCCGCCGAGCGGCGCATCCTGCCGCCCCCCGCCCTTTTATTTGGGGTTTGCGGCGGGGGGGGAGGAGGAGGAGGAGAAGCAGCAGGAGGAGGAGGAGGAGGAAGGGGAGGCGGCGGCGGCGGGTGTCTCCCCTCCCAGGAGTTTGGGCGATCGCGCCGCTCGCTGCACGGCGAGGGATGGGGAGAGCCGTCTCCTCGGCGGGAGCGTCCCCGGAGAAAGGCGAGGGCTCGGAGGGAGCCGGTAGCCGCCGCCCTCGCTCCCCCCGCACCGCCCTACACCCCTCCCCCCCCACCACCAGCATCTCCTCGCCGCGGGCAAGGCAAGCGAGGCGGCAGGCAAAAACACATCTTCCCCCCTCCCCGTTCCCCGCAACATGCAGAACATTCCCTCCCCAATGTCATTTTTCCTGCCGCCCTCCCCCGCCGCGATCAGTGGACAGAAATGCCGCGAACACCTGGGGGTGCCCGGCTGGCGGAGTAGAGAAAGAAAGGGGCCAGACCCTGCCCTGGGCAAGCCCAAGCCGGTAAGGGGCTTTAGGGCTCCTGCGGGACGGGGCTGCTCCTCGGTTGCGGGTCTGCTGGAGCTAAAGCTCCCGCGGCTGTAGCCGGTACCCAGGTACCGGCAGCAGACAGTAAGGAAGTTTGGAAGATTTCCTTACGGCCCTTCTCAGGAGGCAGAAAAACAGCCTGCAAGAGGTGGAGAAGAATTCATCCTGTCCCGCGAAGATAATCAGGCCCAGCGATTAGAGGGGCACCTGGAAAAACCTGAGGTCACATCCCCTGTTGTGTCTCCCCCTCCTCCTCCCCCCCCTCCGCTCTGCAATCGTGCAAGTTGATCAGGGTCATCTCCAAACTTCAGGATAGGCAAGCTATTCATCTTTTCAAGAGTCTTGCTTAAGATGGTGTCCCCAAGGAAAAGAGGAGGGAGGGAAACAGACACAAAACAAAACCCAGACCACCTGTGCCCTGCCCCCTCCCATTCTCCCACTGATAAAAATAGTCTTGCCAAACCAAGAAGACTACGTCAGAATCTGGTTTGTCACCGACCACTCTCTCACTCCCACCAGTATAAATTAGGGTGCATCCTTGGTGCAGCTATTGGAGCTATAACCAATATCGATCCAAACAAAATAGGGTTGTAAGTGTAATAAGGCTGCGTCTGGGGCATTAAACTTTGGATCTAGGTATGGTTCCATTGCTTGTAGTAGTGGGCCACCACTTCGCTTTTCCTTAAAAAAATAAAGTAGTGGCTGATAGGAGATCCAGGGTTTGTTTTCAAATTTTCTAAGTCGTTTGGGCAAGATGAACTCTATTACTTTCCTGTGTGAATGTCCTTTGAACTGATCAATTACAAAGTTGTTTTCTAACAGTGTTACTAAATTAGACAATAATAAATCTGCATTTCAGGGCCTGGCCTGGCTTTTACATGGTGTATTTCTGATTTTCATATAATTTGGGCCTTCAGTCAACAAAAGCTTGATTTCAAAGTGGCCAAAGCCAGAGAGAGATGTGCTTATTTTGTGCTGAAATGGGCCCTTGAGCAGTGATTTGCCACACTTGATGGGGATTAATCCAAAAAATGAAGGAGAAATTCAGGTCCTGTGTAGATACTGGCTCACAGCCCAAATGTAGAGCTCCATAAGGCGAATGCTATTCATATCTTCATTTATAAGAAGCTGGGGATAGAAAAGACCTAGTCAATGCTAGCAGTGAAGGACACAGGCCTCTCTTGGGTACCCATCACTCTATTGGTGTTTGGAGCATTATCTGAAATTGGTATGCAAGGGGTTAACCGTAGCTACATTTCCTTCAGTACACAGGTTTAGGATGAAGCGAGAGGTTATCTGAATTTCTCTAGGAAATTAAGCTTGTCATCAGTACTTGGGAGATGTGGATTGAATTTTAGGCTAGGAACTTGTTTGCTAAGTAAATTTAATTGTAATAGTCAATGATTTTTGGCATTAAGATTGTACTTTATGCAGTCTTTCATCTCCAATATTCCATTCATTTACAATATTTAGATGTTAAAATGATGATGGCATGAACAAGACTAAAGACACCTAAAAAGCAAAAAAAAAAATTGAATATAAAATTCTAGTAGCATTTTAGCCTCAGAACAACACTATCCGAGTCAGAGTTAAAGTGAACAAAAAAGTGAGAAGCATTTCAGGAATGAAACCTTCAGTAAAGGACTAAGATATTAAAACATTCTGGTCTGGCTGTTGCAGCAATGAAACATGCAGCCAAGAACGACCCATGAAAGAATGGCATCCTTTCTGAATTATAGGGATCTAGTGTTACTCAACCTTTTCAAGAAGTGGCAGTGCTTTGGAAGATTCCAATCTGCCAGTAGAACCGAAT
The DNA here is from genome assembly GCF_963924245.1 of Chroicocephalus ridibundus. Lineage (NCBI taxonomy): Eukaryota > Metazoa > Chordata > Aves > Charadriiformes > Laridae > Chroicocephalus > Chroicocephalus ridibundus. The sequence goes on from NC_086284.1 coordinate 151,188,697, forward strand.
CCTTCAGAAAATGATAATTAAGTCTTTTTTTTTTAATAATAATAATAATAATAATAATTTTAAAAAGGTGTTTTCTAGCAACTATTCAGGACTGTGTTAGACACAGGCAGTAGAAGGTTCCTGCCAAGGAAAGCCTACACCCAAATTGCAAAAGAAGGTATAATGTGAGCAAAGCTAATGAGCAAAGATTGGCATACTGGAGAGGCTGGCTCCAGGTGTTTTCAACGGAAGAAACCTGGAAAGCCATACAAAGCATTTCTTAAGAATGCAAGAAGGTAGGATGCAAAGGAGGAGCAAAAGAAATTTCTTTTTTTTCTGAATGGGAGGTGTGAAAAGGAAAATACAGACCGGAGGGGAGGAAAAAGAAAAAAAAAAAAAAAAAGAACTATGAAAGCAAGGGCAACCTTATTTGTTCCTAGCATCTAAACAATAAAAACAGCGAGTCTATTAATAAACCAGCAAAGCTTTAAAAATAACAAGACAATGAATTATCTTCCATTTACTCATGGAAAAAGAAACAGGGCAATTTGTAAGCGTTAGCAAGTGGTCAGTTGATGAAAGATACTGATACAAGGGTAGTCCAGAAGCTCCAGAAGTCCTTCAAGCCCCTATCCAACAGTCAAAGGTACGCTGACAGCCAAAAGGCTTCCTAAGGACTCTGTAATGCACCACGCTCCAGGAGGAGAGGAAGTATTCAGCAGCACACCTCACAAATTAATCTGGAATTTGGTTGGCTTGAATGAAAAACATGCAAACATTTGAGAAAAATTTAAAAAACGAAAATCAGAAAAAACGAGTGCTCAACCAGGGAGCCCATCCTGGAGTCAAACATGGCTTTTTTCCGAATCAGATACTGTGGTTTTGGTTATTTGACCCAAAACATCACACACACACACACACCCCGCCCCTTCCCATTCCAGAAATCTGAAAAACCTCTTCTTGGCACAGTACAAGCTGAAATATATTCCCAGTTACTAAGGCGGCCCTACAGCAAGGACTAAGCGAAAGCCCTGACCTTTGCATTTGTGTAGCTCCTGCAACACAAAGCAGGTAACCGAGTCCTTCACTCCACCAGCACATTCCCTTGACTCACATAAGACTGATGCTTGTGAATCCCCACCATCTTTTCCCAGAATTTACCGAAGGTCACATGTGGGATTATGGCATGGATATATGGCCCGAGCATGTGGCATTATGAGCATTTCTCATTTTTCCTCAGGAATTTGTTGTAAGCGTATACTTGGAAGGCGTCCTAATTTTGCTTAGGCTATGATGTACGCTCTGCTGCAATGGCATCAGAGCAGGTTTAAGGGACTTTGGTTCTCCCTAAATCCACCTGGCAGAATTACGGTGAAGCGGAGAATTTGGAGCAGAAGGACCTGACAGCAAAATGCATAACAGGGTATTATGATACAGATGAAATTCCCAGAGTCCTGTCTCTGCTCACTAGATTTACTGTAAAATCTGGGGATGAATTATTTTGTGATGTGCAGTATGCAGGAACACGATAAAGATATTTCAAGGTATTATAGGACACACATCCCTAGAAGACAAAAATCGTTAAAAAGAAAATCCTCTTGCATTTTAAGAGCACCACCTACAAGCAGGACTCCACATCAAACAGCCTTTGTCAAGAGCTTCTCAGGTAGCTCACCAACCGCTTGAAGGCTGTGCTAGTGACAACACCTTCACTTTAATGACCTGATGAATGAAAGCAATTGTGGTTGCTTGTAATCGGTGATTTAATGAAGTAACACCCTAACCCAACCAGCATTTATTACCATATAACACCCTACATTATTAGGGGAAAATAAAAAATTAAGATGTTTTGTGGTTTCAAACACTTGTAAGAGTGTTCCTGCTTGTAACTTACATGGACTTAATCCCAGGCTTACAGTAAATTCTCCCCTTGCCCCTGAAAACCCCGAAGCAACATGCAGACGCATCTCTCAAGTGTGGCTGGCCTAGAGGGAAAAAGCTGTAAATTACCATTTATTCTTAGCTGCAGTATAAGCCCAGATTTATATGAAGCTTTACAGGCCTCAGCAAGTCTGGATAAATATGGCATGAAATGAGGTTTATAGAAAAAAAAAAAAGACACCCAAAAAAACCTCAACCACATAACTCTGGAAGCAGAAGAAGTCCTAGTCCATGAAGTTTTTGAAGCACAGCTGTTTTTCGGTGACAAATGTTTTTACGAAAATAGTGTGGATCCTTCTTAAATATATTCTCACCTAAAGTCTGTTCATTTCAATGACAGGAATGGATAAAACAATAACAAAAACAAGTGCAAAGGGTGGCTTGAATAATGTGCACAGGTTGCCACTTATGCGTTCAAGTGCAAATTTATTTTAGCTTTCTGTTTGATAAGTACAGGCCCTGTGACTTTTAAAAGTATGTCCCACTGTCCTCCTAACAAACAAGTTGACAGGTTTTGGGTTTGTTTTGTTTTTTTTTTAAGATTTGTCTTTTCATAACTAGGATGATTGACACACTTCAGATGTACAATCTGTCCAGCTTCCAGGTGCTTATTAGTCTTTCAAGGCAAGAGAAGCGGTGAACTGTGCCACAAAAGGTCATTTCCCTTGAAAAAACAAGTCAGAAATCTGTCTTTAGCATTGAATGCCTTCCTCATAAATAAGTCTATGAAAGATTTTGTCTGATATTTTTTTAACACTGTGCAGTGTTCACTGAAATAATGTATGGAGAGGCAATGGGTTGGCTTTGGGGTTGGTTTTGTTGGGTTTTCTTTGTTGTTGGTTGGTTGTGGGTGGTTTTCTTTTTTTCCAGAATGCAAGCAGTAAACATACTGATAAAGGCCTATGAGATTATTTAACATTTAAACAGTATATGCAACTTTTCTTTATCTGTCCTAGGGTATTTGGATGCTACAGGACACTTGAGAAACACAGCAAGTTCTGTGAACGGAGCTTTACATCAAGAAAAATATTCATATGTGTTTGCCTTCCTTATGACCTATTAAATATTTGATCAGCCCTGCCTGTTATCAGGAACCATCTCTTTTATTCGTATAGCTCTCCATCAAGTCTCCGCAGATATAGTTGATTAAAAAAAAAAAAAAATGCCATGGTTTCTGATTGTGCTTATTTTGTATTGTAGCCTGGATGTTTCCTTCCAGATGCAAGCTGGCTTCTCCATTTTTGTTGAGGAGGGAGGTTGGGAATTTCTTACTGTCCTTAGCGCCTTCCCCAGCCATATAAGATGATGGGGGGGGGCGGAAAATAAAATCAAGCGATCTTTTCTGCTTAAGATGGCTACATCTTTCTAGGGGTAATCCTCAGTAATTCAAATTTACTTTACATTGCAGAACCATCTAGATCCTCCATCCCCGCAAAAAAAAAAAAAAAAGAAAGGAAAAACATCCAGAAGAAAGACTGGGTTCCAGCTCGCCCTAGTCAGCCACCGACTTTAGTACCTTTCACCTCTAAAACGTACTGACTTCCTCTGACCCTCGGAGGCTCTATTGATTCACAGAAATCTGAGTCATACTTACAGGAAACACTTCTCTCCCCAGAAATTTACAATAGCAGCTCCAATTTTGCACAGATAACATCTTTCTTTTCCTTCCCTGGCATCTACGCTAAAAATCTTTTTCTCCGTCTTTGTGGTACGGGGTAACCATATCCCAGTACAAATGTGCATGCCTTAAATCGGTGTCTTTTCACTCACATTTCCCAAACGGCCTCGATGAGCAGCCTTTTTGCATTAGTGATATTTCTTTCCTACGCAAAGGTTGCAATATTAGCTTCAGTGTACTACTTCCCAACCACAGATATTGAAGACATTTTTCAAAGGAAGAACAGCTGTCCCCCCAGCTTTTCAGGCGAGGGAAATATATAGCTCATATGCTCTACAGTGTCAGAAGGCTGTGAACCAAGAAGGCCTTGGTGAGGCCGCATCTGGAGTTCTGAGTCCAGTTCTGGGCTCCCTGCTTCAAGAGGGACAGGGAACTGCTGGAGAGGGTGCAGCAAAGGGCTACCAAGATGATTAGGGGACTGGAGCACCTCCCTTATGAAGAAAGGCTGAGGGATTTGGGTCTCTTCAGTCTGGAAAAAAGACATCTGAGGGGAGATCTTATCAACGCTTACAAATACTTAAAGGGTAGCTGTCAGGAGGATGGGACCAGGCTCTTTTCAGTGGTGCCCGGTGACAGGACAAGGGGTAACGGGCACAAACTTGAACATAGGAAGTTCCACCTAAACATGAGGAGGAACTTCTTTACTTTAAGGGTGGCAGGGCACTGGAACAGGCTGCCCAGAGAGGTGGTGGAGTCTCCATCTCTGGAGACATTCAAAACCCGCCTGGACACGTTCCTGTGCAACCTGCTGTAGGTGACCCTGCTGTGGCAGGGGGGTTGGACCAGATGATCCCCAGAGGTCCCTTCCAACCCCTACCATTCTGTGATTCTGTGAACAGAAGCACTTCAGAGTCTAATTTTGCCTTGAAACCAAAGAAAAAGCAAGCCTTGTGAGGTCTGCAGTCAGATTTGTTATCTCTCCTCAGCAGAAGTTACCCATGGATAGTCAGCAGCACAAAATTCAAATTAATACAAATGAACTATTTCATGCATTGGGCTGCAGTTCTTTGTTTTTTTACCAGCTTCCTGCCTGTATTCCCACAGCAGCAGCAGCATCCATGCTGTGGCCCTTCTACTTAGAGTACCTGCGGGTGAGGGTAAGCAGCCCTGACCCAGCTTGGTGGGATACTGCTTCCAGTCCTGGCCACCATCCCACCACGCTTTTCCTCATCCCTTCGCAGTGAGACGCTCTGCCTGAAGAAAGGACTCAGCATCTTCCCTCCACTTTGTGAAAACCCCAGCCAATCAATCAGGCAACAACACGCGACTAAAGCAATCGGTCACACCGTTTGATTAATCATGCCAATTACCGCATACTCAGAGTAAACAATTTCAAAAGCAAGCCAGTGTGGAAAATACGCCCGCAGCTACATAAGAATGGGTCAAATTGCTTGAAATCATAAATATATTCATAAAAAACCCATTTCATTCACAAACAATTTACTTCCTAGGGGGTGACTTTCATTCAGAGAAAAGAGAAAAGACAAGATTCAGCAAATATTGGCACCGTCAGGTGTTCTAATTTCAGCTGCAGAAATCACTGAGGAAAGCGGGTTAGCAGGATTTAAAGACAATTTTACTTATTATATGCAAATAGGAAGAAAATCTGTATATTTATCACGTAAGGCAATGACGTCTTCTTTTTAAATTCAGACTTTAACATTTCAAGATCTCAGGGGTCAGGAGAAGCGTCAAACACAAAGGATGCAGCATTTTTCTTTTTTTCATCTTTGACTTTCTGTACACTACATGTGGGCTCATTTCAGAGAATTTGGGAAAAATGTCCAACAGTAAGAAGGATAACAAAAGCTTTTTCAAATATGTAAGTGTTAGAACATCTCTACAGAATTTCCCTTCCATTTTTCAGACCCTCTACGTGCCTACTTGCAAAGTCTCAATTAAAAATAGTCTGCTTTCCTTTTTCTTGATCATCTCTCAAGAAGCACATTGGGTCTTTCCAGTTTACATAAATTAGCACATTAATATGTCAAATATATCAATTATGAACTTAAAACACTCTCAGGCTAATGGGATTTGCATTATTGACTTCATCAGACATAGGATACTTCACTTATTTTTTGGAAAGTAATTTAACAGAGATTGATACGATGAATCAGCAAACTGTTTTTTCTAACACAACTTTCACCTCTAGGCATACTCCTTCACAACTCAAATAGCGTGTTTTCATACCCACCTCTTTCTAAGACCACGGTTTGTTGCGTCTACCCTGACATCTTCAACAACCCCTTAAATCAGGAGAAAGCTAGCAGACCTGAGCAGGTCAGGCAGGTAGCCATCCTGTCTGAGTGAATTAGGAGAAGCAGAACCCTTAGTTGCTGCCTTCAGCTGAAATCAGCGCCAACGCCTCTTTCTCCAACAAAGCAGCTGAAGTCTCAGATGGGATGACCATGAGTCTCCTGAGCACATCTGCAACCTTCTTGACCCTTGGGCCAGCAGTGCCTGCCTGTAGGGTGTTCGCTCTCCACCCGGCCCCACCAGGAGGATGCAAAGCTGCATACACCACCGGCTGTTGAGACACCAAGGGGATGACTCCACAGGTGACAATTCTGCCTGGGCTGTTAGTTGCTTCACCATGGCCAAAACCAATATGTGTTTTCAATCAACCTATTTGACTGATGCTGGAGGAGGGCAGATGATGAGAGGCCATTGCAGTGACATTGGCCTGGGTCAGATGGGAACAGCTGAGGAAGAAACCAAGTGCCTGTCCTCTCCACATTAAGCACACCCCTGCTGGTGTCCCTACCCAGTCGCAGTGATAGCACACTAAAAGCTACGCCCACCCAATGCTCGAGGTCGGATAATGTGTATGAGGACACATATTGCCCAAATCGAGTGCAGATATCAACCTAGTAAACTAGGGGGTTTTATTCAGTTATGGAGTTCCTATGCCCAAAAAGGAAATCATCTGATGTTCTGAGTTCACTACAAGGCAGAAAGGATTTTATAAGGAAGAGAAGCCAAAGTTTGAGCTGACAAAGGCTAACTAACATACATACTAACATTCTGCCCTGCCCCACATCATCCTTACAAGGTAGCGTTGAAGTCTACTGAAGTAGCGTGGGGAACGCTTGTGCTTCAGAGGCATTTCAGAGCCTGTCTGACAGTAGACTGTCAGTCTCCAATGGGGGTGACGAGAAAAAAAAAAAAGAAAAAAAATAAAATCTATCACTGCTAGCACTCTGCAGAAGAGTATCTGCATTAACTTAGCCAAGGTTATCAAATCCATGACAAATACGGGGTTCACTTTCTTATGCTTCCAGACAACCCACAAATCTCCGAGTGCCAAACTAACTAAATTGCTATGAAATTAGAGTCATACAAAACTACATGCAACAATGAAACCCAGAACAATCTTCATTTCCATGGCATTTTTGTCATAATTAAAAATATTCACAGAGCTTTACAAAGCATGAAATTACCTCGACATTTCCATATCAGAGAGTAGAACCTTGGCATCAGCTCGGGGTAAAACTCTGGAGCCCCGGGAGGCTGCACATTACACATCAAACAAGCATCTACAGAGCAGTTCAAGTACACGCCGGACGCCTTGTAAAACCAGAGGCAGCTACGAAATAGCTGGAGCGGTCCGATGCTTTCGGACAAGACAGCTCTGACATTTTCTGTCAGCTGAGGAAATCCGCACAAAGCGGGAGGTAGATCAATAGCGTAGCAAACATCAAAATGACATTATGGGGACTTTGACAGAGGTAATGTGTGTACAAGCATAATAGCTTCAGCTGCAATAATTAAATGTGGAGCTTCACGCAGGCTGTGCATGGAAACAGCCCCTCTGAAGTTGACTGCTAGCTGGCATGACCCAAATACACGCATGGGGCTAAAAAAACATTGAAAACAAAGGCACCTTGGTATGGTAATACTCAGAACCTGAGTGTAACCAGAAGCAACTAATAAAGGGCGATGCTCACGAGATCTGATACACCTTACATCTTCTGGTCAGCAAAGGAAGTCAAAATGTGAAATTCCCCATTTGAAAAGTGAGAAGCGCCGTGACTGCTTTCCGAGAACAGCCTACTCTGTTAGAGCATCACATTCCTGCAACAAACAACTACTCAAATCAATGGAATTGTTTATAAGAGAAAATACCATTTATTCAGCGTAAGAGGCTTAAGAACTCAGCCCATGGAATTCATGAGGTCAGTCTGAAAATAATTCACATTACGTGCCAAGAATACTTCAGCTTTGGGGTTCACACCTGGTTTCAACCCATCCCATCTTGGGCAACTCAGCACGGCCCCCCCTCCAAGTCTCATTAGGTATTTGCTCCCAGGAATTTCATTCAGGTCTGCTTCTAACTTGGGGAGCTTGTTGGGCTCCATGGGGGGCTCCCCTGGAGCTTGGAGGGCTCCATGATTTCAGTAGTACACAAAGGTACAGATACAAACTGGGGTTCAGAATAGCGAGACAGAAATTTAAGCATGCCTCGTTGCAAATGTTTGACCATGAAAGCCCTTGTGAAAGGATGCGTATTAAGAAATCCTCCTACATTTCTGTGCCATCACTGAGTGAAACAAGCGATGTTCTAATATCAAGGTGGATAGGAATGCATTGCCATCAAAGTAATTACATTTGATGGAGATGAGAAATGGGATCCTGTTATATACGGCAACACACTTTATTACAAAAATCTAACTGTGCCAGAAAAAAAAACCCAACATATTAAGGTCAACTGAAATTCCTGTGGAAAAGAGGATGAAACTAGAGAGACAGACAATACCCAGATAAAAAGACAGAAAACACAGTTTTTCAGGATAATTTTCAGTGCATTCTAAGACTCAGAGACTTATCTGCAAGATTTCTGTCTATCATCCTCATGGCACTGATCCATCCAACCTGAATCAAGGTATCTCATCATTTTAAGGTGCAATATTGATTCAACTGGTAAGCACAAGAGGAATCAGAAAGGAGAAGCTCGTTACTGTGCTGGCAACAAGTTCAATGTTACAACAATAGGAAAAAAGTGCCTGCCTGTGTAGCCACAAAGGCTCGACTGAGCTTGAAAATGCCCTTTTTCTTCTAAGAGTCTCACAAGCAGAGTCGACATTGAAGAAACCGGAGACAGTCGTGGTCTTTTAACTGAAATGGAATTAATAACATTAGAAAAATATTTTTAGAGAAAGGAGATCGAATAATAATGGAAGTGAATTGAAAACTTACTGCTAAGATCATTGCCCATGTAGAATACACACGGGTGGACATTTAAGTCGATGCTTATTATTACAGAGTCCCCATTTAAAAAACTGTGATCAAGCAGGAGTCTGGCAGATAGCCTGAGGAGTAAGCCAACCCTTGACTGGCAGCAACACATTCAAGTCCTCCAGATTTCAAATGAGACCCAGGCCTTGCAGGAGCCTGATGTGGCACCAGGCAGAGGGCAGAAGCATAGCAATTTGAGGTCTTGAGATCAGTCACCATCAGCTGATGAAATACTTGCTTTTGTCCCTCCTCCCCATGTACAGTGCTGTAGGAATCCAACACACATACCTTAAATACCCTCTTTTGCCAGACTGTCTGTTTCTCATTAACAGTACATCTCTTTTGTGGTTACCAGTGCATCACCTGGGCACAGCTGTGCCAATATTGCCGTCTTTTATGGATTCTGTGCTTTCTACCCATTTACACCCCTGTGTTAGCCTTATTTTTACTCCCTGTTCTTTAAGTAAGCTGACCTACTTAATCACTTTATTCTGCAGCTCCACTGAGTACCACTTATTGGTGTCTGTTAATGTCAAAACATCCTGCAAATTTTATTTTTCTGGCACTTTCTCTGCACTTGTAAAGCAAAATAAAATCATCAAATGAGAACAGCATCAGTAACCAGCTATTCTTAGTGTTTTACATGCAAGTCTGTAAACTATTATGGCACTCATTTTTAGTACAAGCTCTCTAACAACCCTGAAGTATTTGAACGTTAGCATCAGTGCAATCAAATTATTTTAATTTTCAGTAAAAATGCATAAAATTAAAGCACTATCAGATTACACTTTGTTTTCATACACTTTAACCTAAGCCGAGCAATATTTTGACTTTCATTTGAGTATGGCGAAGAGCTCCACAATATTAATTAATTGAGCCTTAAAATCTCTCTCCATAACAGGAAAATATTACTATCTCCATTAAACAGATAGGTAAGCTGGAGTCAAACTGTGTTTAATGACTTGCCTGACTCAATGACAAATCCAGGAATAGAGCCAAGGAGTTCACTTTCCCAATTTCTTCTGCTTTATCACTGAAAAACATTCTCTGACTCTGGGTAAGCACGCATGAACTGCCGCAATGTGTGTTGTTGGTTGGGCACATAAGCAAAATTCACTACATTCCCCTTTTGGTTGTACATAAGGAAAGACTCCATCAAGGCATGTTCTAATTAATATAGGAAGACGGTCAATATAATACGTTGACATCAAAGCTCACTTTTTGCTGATAGTGTATGCTATCTCATTAAATGGAAAGAATTAATTATAACAGTTTATCAACGTCAAGTTCTGAACTAGAGGCTCCCAAAGCACCAAATGCATCATTGCACCTTGTTTGATCTAATTTTCCTTTGCTGACAAAGTCAAATATGAATGTGCCAATGTTTATGAACTATAAAGCTTTTCCAAATCCACGCATTATTGTCTGACTCTATTTTGCTAAAGTAAAAATCAATACAAGTGCAGCACACTAAATTAGACCAGCTATAAGCAATACAGCGCGCATGTAATATTAGTGGTAGCCTTCTGAATACATTAGTGCCTTGCAGCAGAATTAATTAAATGGGTATCAAAGACAACTCTATTGCTTAATATTCTACAGTGAGTAAGGAAAACCCTTCAATGAATTTAAGATCCCCTCAGGAACATGAATGTCATTGGAAACTAATAGCTGCTAAAGCATGTCTGTGCAAACTTGGTAAGATTTAAAAAGAGTGTCATTGAACTGGTGGGACAGGTCTATCAATTCCTATTGCTCAGGTTAGTCCGTGGTTTGGGAGGGACATTCGGAGATGTGCCTCTGAAATCAGAGGGATGGGGCAGGACGTACACTGGACTACTTGATACAGGTGGAACAAAAATACACCAGAGTATGGACGTACAAGCCATTCACCAAGCGCTACAAAAATTGCCACAGTATAAGTTTTCTCACAATTGTAGCCGTAACGTCCTCCTGGACCTTGTTTGTGGGTGAAAAATAAAGCTAAGCATTGAACATTATCCTCCACACCACTGAAAAGAAGTTTGAAGTCCTCTAATCCTTTATTCCCTTATTTATTAGGGTAAAGAAGTGGAGGAATATGGCTGGAAAGAAGCTTTGGTTTGGTTCTCCTTGACTTTGCCTTTACTTCTCTTATATGCAGCAGCTTCACAGCAGCACCAGTTAACGCCACACCTCACCCTCTCCTTTTTTTTTAGCCTCTGTTACTCCACAGCGGTTCTGCAGGGGACAAAACATGTAAGTGACTACTCCTGCGGGCTCAGAACCTTCACACTTTATTAATCGCTCTTTAGGCCTCAATGTCATACCTGACAAATTGCTTCGTTGTCCCAGGCTCCTGACCAGAATGTATTGAGTACCTTTACCCGATGGATAGAGCGGGTCCAGGGCAGGTGTGTTTGCAGAGCCTGAGAGCTCAGCCTCGGGTTTAGGCAAAAGAGGAAGGAAAAGGGATCAGATCCAGGGAAAAGGAAAGGCTACCTTTGATTTTATACCTCCATAACTGTATGTCATTACATGGGCCAGCAGCGTGTACTAATCAGTAACCGCTTTTCCTAAATATCATATTTCCGTAAATCTGGAATTCCAGTTCCTTTATACTCACCATCAAGGAGCTGGTATACAACTGACATTGAACAATTACAGGCCATAATGTCAAAACATAAGCCCAGGGTTTAGCTAAAAAGTAACTCATTAATTTTTTATTTTCCACCTTAATATTTAAATACAGAATAATTCTGTAAGGGAATCTGGATGCTGAGGAAACATAGAGCTAGCTGCCTGAGCTACAAGACTCTGACTAAGCTTGAAGCTGGATCCAGGGTTTTGGCTGGTCTCTGGTCTTCGTCAAATACAGCAAATTTGATAAATTATATTGGCAATTATTCCTTCACAGGCATTTATCCGAGCAAAGCTTCAAACAGGCACAAATACTCAGTGCACTGAGAGGTTAAGACAGCATCTGTGTGAACAGAGATTACTTTACTTTGTTAAACATAGGCAATAACGTTGGAAGATGCTAAACAGCCTTATTGCAATTCAGAATCTTGATATAGTATTTTTACATTACAGAATATTTGGATGTAAATGTGAAAGAAACCGGTAAGTATGCCATTCTGCCCATTGTTCAGCTTCAAAAAAAAAAATAAAAATCACAGTTCTTATTTTCTCTATGTAAAATAAATACATTGAGTAGGACACAGGAGGAAAAAAAAAGAAAAAAAAAAAGGATTCCCTAAATCCTAAATATCAGGAAGAGAACATGAAGAGCTCAGAGAGCAGCAATGCTGGTTTCTCCCATCTCAATTAAAAAGATGAGAGTTTTTAATAATACAATTAAATCCTTCTACCCTATCCTCACCCCTAACTACTGCAATTCTCTGCTCCAGCACCTTAACGGATTCCTCCTGCCTCTTGGCACGGGTCCTTGTCCCTGCCCCACTGAGCTATGCAGACTGCAGAGAGGGTTACAGGGGAACCCTCCACCCTCAGCCCACGGCTGGGGTTCAACAATGTTGTCAGCAGACTTGAATAAAATTTTCTGAAATATTGCCACTCTGTGGCAATTGAAAGTATAACACGTATAACTTTGTATAGCTGTAAAATCTACTTTTAACTGTATCCTGGTTTGAAATAAAACAGAACCAGTTTTCTGTTCAGTACTCTCACTTTTTAGCTAAGCCTCTTTGAACTAACAGAACTCTCTGAAATTAATAAACTTTTAAGGCACACGATGTTAAAAAGAGAAAGATTTCTGGCAAAGAAAGATCTCCAATACAAGATACAGTAAAAAAAAAACAAAAACCACACGCCAAACCCACGGTGATCTTCATACACTGCAGTGACACCACTGAAACCAGTTACTGTGGGATTTTAAAATGAAACATTACACAATATTACACAAATATTACATTAGGAGAACTTATGGATTGCCATTTTTAAGCGACTCAGTAAGTACAAGTCCCAAAGATGAAATGGCCATTTTGCACTGTTGACTGGGGGCAAGCAAGGCAGATTTTTAAATATTATTATTCGTGTGACTTTTGCTTTAGCGTATTCAAAGTTAAGGCAGGCAAGCAGAGTTTACCGACAGCGGAGTCATCTCACTGCAGGACATCAGACACATCCACTTATCTTTTACTTTTTTAGTAGTTTATCATAGGCTTCCCGGTTTTTAGCAAGCTACAAAGGAGGGGTTCAGCTGGAGCGGGCTCTCACGTGGGGCAGGCACCCGACAAGCAGCACCGAGCCCTCCCGGCCCCTTGACCCCCGAGGCTGTGATCGATTCACCCCCTGGTAACCACCGAGGGCAAGCCTTGCTGTCAAGGAAAGTTGATCCACTTGTCTCTGTTCTCACCAGGAGACATGCTAAGGAGAGGGAATATTTTTTTAAGTTTTACTGGAATACTGAAGAAGATTTTAGTGAACATTTTGAATTTCCTAGAAAGGTTTTAGCAGCTCCTCCCGCCAGTGCCATTATTATAGGAAAAAAAAACAAAACCAACAAACAAAATAAAACACAGAAGTAATTGATAGTAGGCTGTGAAGACCCCGGTATCCAAAGCACCCTTGAGATTTGGAACTGAAATCACACTAAAATTAACAACTTCTCTCAAAGATTAGAAGAAAGGAGGTTTGGTTTCGGGTGGTTTTGTTTGTTTGTTTGTTTGTTTAAAATTACTATTTATTTTTATTATTTTATTTGCTTTTAAGTTCAGATAGTAGTGCTGACTCAAACGGAGTTGCTCCTGATTTAAATCTAAGGTCATGGCCAGGCTCAGTTAGAGAGGAACAGTTATTAACTATTTCTTATTACAATAGTGTGCCTTACAAGCACACACAGAAAAAAAAAAAAAAAAGAAAATCACTACTTAGCTTTTTTTTTCCCCAGAAATAAAATACACACACCCCCACTCCCCACATACCCCCCTTTGCTAATACGCAAAATGGATGATTTTTCTTTTTTGACTACTTGTATAACAAAAATTACCCTCTTATCTCCATGAATGTCACCAAGGGTAAAAACGTCATTTCCCTCAGCAAACACAGTAAAACTTCGCACGTGTCAAGAATATAAATGCATTCCATCTTGAGGAAAATCCCAGAGTATTCTAATATTTATCTAAGATTGCAAATGCATCATTTTTTCAGAGAAATGTTTTTCTGATTTCCCAGGAATAAACAACAACAACAAAAAAGGTATTTTTATCTCTGAGGTCCCAGAGAAACCATGTTCCTCCTCTCCACAGAGAGGTAAAGTCCAACCCCACGTTTGGCGTGCAAGCAGTGGGTTTCATGCTGTTTGACATGACAGGTACCGAAGTAAACAGCCAAAGCAGTAGCAGTACGACAGTAATTTATGTAACAGTCGGAAGTTGGAATCAGGAGAACTAAAGCCACTACAGAATTTTTGAAAATACCTTGCTATTATAGAGACAAGTAAAGAGAGGGCTACTTGCAGATTACTCAGTTGCTTTTGTGTATTTTGTCAAAGTAAATAGAACTAGTCACACTTATTACACAAAAAAAAAAAAAAGAAGGAGGAATATTAGTCTAAACATAAATGACCCATCAAGATTTTTTTTTTTTTGCATTGGAAGTTAGAAAGGTATTTTTCCCCTTGCGGCCTTAGAAATTTTCTCTGGAAAACAGCTGACGTTTTGAACCTAGCCTAGTATTTGACCTGCTTAAACCTAAGTTTAGAAGAAAAAAACCCCAAGTCTCCCATTCAGAGACAAACGTGTGTTGGAGCACATAGTAGGACTGAGCCATTGAGTCCGTTAATTAATAAATTCTCATTATTTTATAAAACTACTAAGTGTGAAAGGAAATGAGTTCAGTACCATTTGTTGCTACTTGTGATATTTCAAATGTCATTTTTGGTCCTTATCCCGCAAGATACATCATACAGCATAAGTACCGCAAAAACCCCAAACAACAGCCACAATACTTCCTGGGTTGACGCGCTTAGTTGCATGGAAGCTATAAAACATTTATAAATCTAGATAACCCCTAAGCCGTGGATTTCCTTCTTAGTAGCGGAGTTACCCCAGTGGTTAATACGCATTTCTCTAGAGTAAACAAAGGAGCACGTCACTAACCTGAGCCAGACTCGCTGGGATGAGCCCATACGGTGGAGTGAGGCCATCTTGCCTTGCAGCACGGACAAACTCTGTAGGACCTTAGAAGGGCAGTGGTACTTATGGAGGGGTGCTCGCCCACCTTGTTCTCTCCCCCCTCTCACAGCAGAGAGAGGTGGCAGGAGGGGACTTGTCTCTGCTCCCTGCAATAAACCCACCAGCATAACTGGGCCACGCAAAGGGGTATTGCTTCCTGCTGTTGGCCCAGTCCCAGGAAAGCAGAGGAGGAGAAAGGCCAGGTTTCTGAATGGCATTTTAGCCCAAATTCCATTGAGCTACACACAGGTTGGAGCAGGTGAAGCATCAGCTTCTGCTGACCCACCCCCTGCTCAGCTGCACCTTCTCATAAAGCAGAAGGGAAATCCCACTACCACTTCTGAGGGTCTGAAAAATTAACTGCAATTATTCAAGGTGATAGGGAGCTCATTGATTACCTGGGGGGCAGGGGCAAAATAGAAATGCTTTCCTACCAGGCTGTGTAGCCAAAGATTACCTGCAGAAAAGCAACGTTAAGTCAAAAAAAGCTTTAACTTCAGTGATTTCTGATTTCAGCCTGCACCAGCACTCAATATTATCATAATGTAATGCTTTCTCTGGGGTAGGAGAAAGAAACCAGGGCTATGGAAAGGGACCTCACAAGATTTCAAGCGGTGAGGATGATGAGATCCTCTCTCAGCCCTTCCCAGCAAACAGCAACACTTTTCCACACTTCAAAAAAATAAATGCAGTTGAACTTTAAGCGGCTTAGGGGAAATCCACAGAAAGTGAAACAAACTGGTGCCTGTAATCAGCAGTAAATGCGGGAAGCCTGAGGCAGGTTGCTTTTGCAAATCTGACAGTGGAAGTTTACGGTGCATCATCATTAACACAGGGGCTGCCACCACTGTCCAGGCCAGCAGCCGCCCCCGGCAGTAGGGGTGCTTATTGTTCCTTTTTCCTTCCCCTGCCACCTTTTTTGGACCATCTGTAGCCCCTTCCACTTCACTGCAACTCTAGATGCTCTGGTGGGGGCTGTGTTTGTGGCATGTGTTTCAGGGATGTGGCTTTCTTGGGAGCCTTCAATGCAGTGAGGACCACACGGCTCAACCCAGCCAGCTGCCTACAGGAGGCTGCTCCTGGGATCAGCCTTCAAGGACAGAAGCATACACAGGTCCAACAGCAGATTCTCACTCCCACACATCACAAGGCACAATGTGTCATAATGCCCACTCAGACCCTCCTCCATGGAAGACCAGCACCCAGAAATCCCCACCACCTCCAGCAGAAGATTCTTGATGGGAACTGGTGCCTCAGTGCAGTTGCAATCAAGTTAATAAATACAAGTGATGTGCAGAAGGGCTGCAAGCATCCAATTAAGTCTCTGCTTGGTATTTATCAACCGCCTTCAAGTAAGTCAGCTACAAGTGTCTTGGTCAGCAGAAAAATTGTGACCATGAAAAGGACCCTGAGCAGGTGCTTCAGGGAAAGTGAAAAAACATGCAGTGAACACAACTGATTTAGTCATGCACTGGCAGGTACCCACATCTTCCTTTTACTTCTTTTTTAACTTCTTTTAGGTGAGAGACAAAACCAAATTCCTAACCATTCCCATGGTGACTAAGGATCCCACAGCTCTTCCTATAGGATTAGGGGTGCTAAATGCACCATCATAGCCAAATTCTAGTCTGGACAATTATGATCTAACTCTTGAAAAGCTCCTTCTTTCATCAGTTGGATGAGATACTTCTTTACCTCCCCTTCTATAATGGTGTAGCTGCCACGAGCAACTGCTGAGAGTGACCCTCTCCATTACTTTTAATTGTAATTAGCTGATTGTGGAAGTGGAAGGGAGGCTAGAAAGAGACACGATGCAAAATGCGCCTTAAAAGGAGAGATTTAAATCTTTTTACTGAACCCAGTCTTAAGCACAGTCAAAACGTTGGGTGAGGGGGATGCACCTGTTTTGAGTGCAGTGATTATTATTTCCGTTCACCAGCCAGCACTGCTGGACTGGGCACCCAGACACGGTGGCTGTAAAGGGCTGTCCCAGTGGTGTCCGGACATGGTCCGTCTCTGCCTTGGAGGGGGTCCCAGCCCCAGCAAGGCAGGTGCTCCTCCTCTGATGGCAACAGGGTGCTTCTCTGGAAGAACATGTGTCAGAAAAGCCCAAGGTGAGTATAAGGTTGTCAGAAGAGCAGGCAAAGCATGCAAGACTTCTACCACATGCAAACTCTGTATGTATCCCTCTTTTCAGCTGGAATATACAGCTGTGCTCCTTCTATGTACACATAAAGGGAGACAGCGACAAGTGAAGTGACTTGGAAAGATCACAGTAGATTCAGTTAAAATATTTTGCGAAAAGTACACGTTTTTATTAGCTGTTGTGATTCACAAATTTTTAGTAAAGTCACGCAGTTATTTTCCTGAAAAAAAAATCTGAAATGATTAAAATTTTTTTATGATTTCAATTTTCTTTTCATTTGTCATCTGAAATTTGTGTTTTGTTTGGAAGCAAGCCTAAACCAAAAGCAGCAAGCAATCCAACAAAGATAACTACCAAGTAGACACATTTTGATCCCTCTCCTTCTGCCTTTTGGGGAATTTTTTTTATGGAACTGACAATTTTATTTGCCTATTTCTCTAGGTCTCACAAGCAGTTAGTTACAGAAATGAAGGAAAAAAATAAATAAAAGGGAACTCAGCTATCCTGATTCTCCTTCATACATAGACTTGCAGAAAACACAGCTCCTGCTGCCAGACAGGACTCCCTGGCACTCCTGACCATACAACTACTTTCCTGACAGCCTTGGTATTTAACCTCTTATTTTCAACATTTTGCGAGGAGGATGGGGAAAAATAAAGCCTTCTTTTAAAAAATATACTACAGCCTTCCTATCTGCTGCTCTACAAAAGCATGTTCTCAAAACAAAAAGCCAAAGTCTTCTAACGTTTCAGAGTGTAATGTCACTTATTTATTGGTATCCAATATTTATTTCACACCAGGACTGTAATACTTCATTTTCAAAACCAATGAGTGCTGCTGTTATTAGAAAATCCAGTGGGTGCAGTCACCCGTCAGAAAACATATCATGGGTCTGGTTCACTTTATGAATCTGGCCCCATGTGTATCTGCAGGACCACAGCCAAGGGCTCTTCTGGGGCAAGTTTCTCAGCCTGAGCACCGTACTTCACAAAAAAATGGCTGGGCTGCATTCAGAGCCACACTGGAAATCCACACGGCCTGGGATCTCTGGTAGCTTGGATACCAGCCTCCGGCTCACCAGGTAGATATGCCTGGGGTTAGGGAGTCCTCCCTCAGGTAGTAAGGCTGTGGGGTTGCAGATGTTCATCCACAGGAATGAAGTAGTGGGTCCATATTGATATCTATCTGTAAGAAATAAGCCGGAACATGAAACTTCAATTACATGGCACAAACACTCTCACGTAACGCATAGCAGCACTGACAAAATTGCGTCTGCGTAAAGCAGTTCTGTGCATAAGGGAAACGCAATTTAGCCTCACTTCATTTGCCGTAACTTTGGATTTCAAAGAAGTTCTTTATTAAAATGGAAGACATTGCGGACGAAACTCTATTACATGAAGAATTCCTGCTGGGAAAATTCTTCAAAAATAATGGATTTCTCTGAAGCATTTTGAAACATCAGGGAGATCCCAGGAAGGTTTTATAATTCTGTTTTGATTCCACTGGCTCATATAAACAAAACATTTCCTGTATACTTGACACTTGTCACTAAAGAATCCCCATTCTTCCTGAGTTTGCATTACGATTAATCCTCTTTTAAGCAAATCACCATAGGCCAGATGTCCTCAGCAAAGCTTAAAAACATTAAAATGCATCCTACCCTTCCTTTCCCTTTTATGATCCGCATTCGTTCTGACAAGACTGGGGATTTATGGCCAACAGAGGTTTACATATCACAATTCACAGGATGCAGCAGAAGTAAAACTCTAAAGCAGAGGCTGAAGCAACAGCACGGCCCCATTTGCTTCTCCTTGCCCTACGGTGGTGTAAATGGGCTTTGCATCTTTTTAGCACAACTACAGCCTTCCAAGGAAGAAGAGAGAGAGAGAAATGAAGAGAGTTCAGAAATTTCATGAGCAAAATTCTAAAGAAAACCCTACAGTCTAATAGGAACATACCAACATACACCTGCAAATGATACAGCCAACATCAGCTTGATGTCTTTGCTCTGAAATTAGGCAAGAAATATTTCAAGTCCTCAGAGAATCTCAAGACACAAATGTCATGACTTTGAAACAAACCAGAGAGCATAGAAAGAGGAATATTAAATAATTCTGAGGCCTTCAAATATTTCAGAAGGAGATTTTTCCATTCGTTCTTATTTTGCCCCACACGCTTACATTCCAGAACAAATACATGAAGTACATGTTTTTCACAGTACATTGCAACAGATAGGTTAAGCAGCAGTAATTTCAGTTAGCACAACCTACAGTGTCTATGTTCTATGAGCAATAATGTGTTCAAAAAACCTGCAAGCTTCTGAATGGAGAAGTATCCAATATTCCATTTGGATTAAAATATAGCATTTGAAGTCTAATTCATCTCTTTTTGTACAGCAAACCCTCCTTTCCCATCCCCATCTGCATCTGAAAGAATAGAAAAAAAAAAAAAGAGACCACTCCTAATTAATATTTCTCAAATCCATAACGTATGTCCCCCAAAATTAATCCATTTCCTTCAAAAATATTTTTTCACTGGAAAAGGCACAGGAAATAATCTTTTAAAAGGTCTACAGGAGAAGAATTCCTCCTGCTCAATTTTCAAAGTGTAAAAATAAGGTTTTGGAGGTTGATTTTTGATCACTTTGTGAGCTGCGTGTAACCTTTACGTGCCAGAAAACGTTTGCAGTATCTGTCAGGAAGAATTTACCTGTCCTGTGGTCATACTTATATAATCCTCAGTAACCCCCCACGCACATTGTTTTATTAAGACAACAATTATTTTACATAGCAGCTTTGTAATACGTTATAATATGCCCTACAGCATTACCAGAGATAATATAGCCTAACAATAACAATAGCAATAATAATAATAATAGTTTGCACGTACGTTTTGCTATTTCATCCGTAAATTATAAAAGACTTCATGGTCATCTGCTAAGCAGGGGATAACAGTGAGTATCTGGGCGTGGATCAAATTATATTGTCTTCTAATCCTTGTTATCTCACCATCAGCTCAAGAAGAAATGAAAGTCACTTTAAATGGAGATAAGAGGGCAGATAAAGGAAAGGAAGAATTATGTGGCATTCCACCCATAAAGTATGTTTTTCTCTGTGAGAAGCAAACCTCCCCAAAGCAAAGCTTCCCAAAGCAGGGGGAGCTAATGCTGATGTAACCAGCGCAGATTCCACCCTTTGCATTCTGGTTCCCTCTAACCCAGCAGGTCACAGGCACAACTGGCCCAGAAAGGCAGCCAGCAGTCGGACAAAGTCAGCTGGAGACAGATGCGAGGAGTACTTGTAAGCACGAGAATACCCCGCTTCCACCCACCCCTCCTTGGACTACACAGCAGGTACCTTACCACCCCTAGGGCAGAACGTGACTGTCGTGGTTTAGGCCTCAAATCAGGGCAACGACAAATTTCTACTTTAATTTTTACCAGAAAAGCGATGTGTATGTAATACTGCAAGATCTTTTTAGGGTTGTTTGCGTAGTGCTCACTGACAGAAACGGCATCGGTCACCTTTCCACCTCACCTTTTCTCACACCAGCAGCTCTCCTGCTGCAGCTGACCACTCGTCAGTCTGCATCCAGGCAACACGCTCTGCAAGCTTTCCATCTGCTCCCTTTGTTCTTTCCAGAAGAAAAACCTCGTCAATAAAACATTTGCCAAGCAATATGGATTTTTATGCCAGATTCCAGACCTTCAGCTGAAAGAAGGCAGTACAGATCCAGTAAAATAACACATTACATGTATTTATTAATTTCTGTGCACACCCCATGGAGGAAAGTAGCCTCCCGAAAAGCAGCAGTATTCTACACATTGCATCTTCTACAGTGACCCTCTCAAGTGACCCCAGCCTATGTGGTGCACCTGCATAAATAGAGCACAAGATAATCCAATGCCGCCCATTTCTTGCATTTGTAGTGTTTAAATGCATCATCCTCCTCTTATTTTGCCTCCTTTGTAGGCGTGAATCCATACATAACAGGTCTAGTAAATATATATACACACACACACAAATATATATAGTGTGTTTGTATACCAGTGGAGCATTTTCTTTTGTTTTATAATTATTTTATTTCACTGTTCACTCTTGTATTTCATTCATAAGGCGTAGAAATAACGTATGTACTACAATTAGGATGTATGATTAGTGAATAAAACTATGAAGAAACAGAAATATTTATTAGAAATCTGCATTTAAATACAATCCCAGTGAATAAACAGACATATCAGCTAAATTCACCCTTTGCTGAAGTGTGGTTTCCCCTCAAATATTAATTTTAACTGTGGTCAGTGACTGCACTCAACCAGAGACCTGTCAGTAAGTGGCAAATTCTCTTCTGGTGCAACTCAACTGAAGCCAAAATTCCCTGCAGGTATAACCCAGGGAAGTCAACAGAGCTACTGAGAATCCGACAGTGCCGGAGAGAGTGGCGTGTGGCTCCAAATACGCAGTTAAAACCACAAAGAGAAATTTAGCTGGATCATGGATACAGTTATTTGACCTAGGGAAGGAACAGAAGATTAATGATTCACAGAATCACAGCATGGTAGGGGTTGAAAGGGACCTTCAGAGATCATCTAGTCCAACCCCTCTGCCAAGGCAGGTTCACCTAGAGCAGACTTCCCTCTCTTGAAACAGGGAAACTGGTATTTTACAACAGGAAGAGTGTTATAACTACCAGTGTCTCGAAAGAGCATTACATTTTGTGTTTGATGAATAGAATTACACATTTGTGATGTGCAATGCCCTGCCTGAAGGCTCGTTGTCCCCCCAGGCTGGACACGGCAAGCTCCCACAGACCCTTTAGGCTTGTGCCCGTGGCCCCCTCGCTGGGCAGCGCTGCGGTGGCCCCTCCAGCTCCTCACCAAAGCGACCCGCAGGTGGCAATGTTGGATCGGTTTGTAAAGATTTTGTTCCACATCATGGCCTGAAGATGTAATATAATTGTCTTCTCGTTGCTTGTATTTACCATTTCTTAGATCACTTGTTTACTTTTATCCTACACTGGGCACCCACCATAAGACACCTTCCAGTGTTGAATTTACTTCCGATTTGCTAATACCTGTGCCTTTTTAATCTCATTTCCTCCTCATTTATGGGCTTTCCTAAACATGTTTTACAGAGTGAGAAACTTTTGGAGTACGGAAGAATTAGATTGCATTATATTCTCTCCTTGATGCTTTCTGTGGCCTATACTTGGCTGACGTTGGCAGGCTCAAAGGAGATGCAAATTACCACTCCAGCTTCAGCATGTTTAAGACTCCTTCAGGCCAAGGATTTATTCCAGAAGCCTTGATTCTTTAACTAGTAGGAAGAGATAGTATTCCTAATTTCTCTTGCTTTTTTTTCCTCCACAGATGTGCAGCTGGTGGATACTAAGTCCCCCTAGACCTCATTATCAACCCATAACGTAGCCCTGATCCCTGTCAAACTGCATATGGGTTTAGCCACCTATAAAATCATGCCAATCAAATTAAATGACAAATGCAGCAACGTGGCTGTGGTGTCTGCGTGCACACCTTATCACACCATACCTGCTGATCCCCAGCCAGGGACCCCAGAGCCTCTTGTCCCCACAGGCTGGGACAGAGGAAGTACCAAGGCCAGGATAGCCATGGTACTCCTCCTGCTTTCCCTCAAAGCCACACAAAAAACATGGTTAAAAGAGTAAATTGGTAGTACAGCTGCCCTTCTGTGGCTCGATGCTGTGGTGTGTCAGGGATAGGCGGTGCAGTGGCAGCTGCAAGGGATTGGTGTGTGCATGTGGCTCAAAGGGCTGGGAAGGCAGCTGTGGGCACGTCGGCCATGCCTGATCGCCAAGGAGGCATGCTAGAAAGTGGAAAGGCAGTGCTTCTGCCTCTCAAAGTCCCTAGACGGGACTCTGAGGACACCAGCAAGGGAAGAGGACAACATTGTGAATTCCTGCACAAATTTTGGCAACATATTGTAATGAGGAGTATACAGCTGGGAGGTGGAAAGGAGCTTCTGCTCAGCTGTAACACCTCCACTGGAAGTCACAAAGATCATACACGTTTCAGGACCCCAGCTCTCTTACTCGGCCAGATGAGAGAAGGAAAATTCCACCTTCTTCTGTGGAAGCGCTAGAGAGAAATTGGCACTCACAGCTTGTGATTAACAACCACAGGGAGCAAAAGATTATTTTAGAATCTCTTAAACCCTTTTAAAATTCTCTTAAACCTCATATTACATGTGCAATGAAGAGCATCAGCTTACAAGTATTGCTCAGTTAACACGCATATGTGCGGGACTGATAAGAGGATACAGTGCATCTTTTCACATTTTGGTTACTTGGAGTCTATTTCAAACTGTCTGAAAGATACTATTTCCTGATAGTCTCCTGGTGGCTTACCAGCGTAGTACTTTAAGGGCCACATCCAATTCCAAACAGGGGAATTTCCATCAAGATTTCAAAGCGGTTGAGAAAGAGAAGTAAGCCCCAGAAGATGCCAGCATTTGGGAGGGGAATAACTAATGACTTGCAAATTTAAGAATCGAATTTAAGAACCTAGTTACAGTAGGAACCTTCTATTGTCAATGGAGAGAACTAGTATTTTTGGAGGAAATTCAGATGTTAAACTTTCTCCAAGGACTGTATGAGAGACGAACAATGACTATGCTTCTAACTCAGGCATCCGAGGTAGCAGGAATTCCCACTTCCTTAATTCTTGATACCCTGTTTGCATAGAAATGCATTCAGATAGCTTCCATGATTTACCTTTTTTCTTTTTTTTTACACTAATTTGCATGAGCTTGGGAAAAGTAGTATAGAAGCACTAATAACTAGATTAGTAACCACAGCCTATGCTTCTTCTGGACGCACCACAGATCACAGATCAGAAAAAAACCAAATCATCATGTAGCTTATTTCAGATATGGAAATTATACACTGTGAAACTTGCTATCCCATAGGAGAATGTGCCAACATTTGAACTTTTGTTTCACACACTCTATTAGCAGCAGGACTGTGATCAGGAAAAAACTTAACAGTAATCCCACCCTCAGAAATCCTCTGGAGAACTTGCTGCTGAGAAACTCCATCCTGAAGGCTGCCAGAAGCTCTAATCAGCTAATATATCAAAGCTCTAGTGTAGCCTGTCTACTCTCCCGATCTCAGCAAGAGATAAAAATAATTCTCATAGGTCAAACTACAAATCTAAGAATAGGCAAGAAAATATGCATTACTACACTCTGCAAGACTGTGAATGGATGATGGTGATCAAGACAATGCTTTGATGCTGCGTCCAATACATTCATTTCAAATTCTGTGTTTCTTGAATTTAGCATCGGCGCAGTAAGCCAGAGGTGAATGGAGGCATGTTGCTTACTTCCACACTTCATGCCAGGCAGACATGCTTACATTTTTTGCCTTTGTTGGGATTCGAACAGGGTAAACGGTCAGTTAATTTATCATAGACTGAACTGGTAAACTAGATTTTTAGAGTCTGGAGACATTTCTTCCTCTTTCCATTACAAGCCTTTAAAAGATCACACGATACCAGCCAAGGAGTCGCCATCGGCATCAGGCTTAAGGAGTGCATGTGACTGTTGCTGTACAGCTCCTTCTCACTGGTTTTACACAGTTTCTCAGATGTGGAGATGGATTATACCCCTAATCACACTTTCATCTTCATAAGTCCATCTGAGTTAACTTTCTGAAAATACCAAGTTATTCATCCAAGAGCAGAAAGAAACAAAGCAGGATTGCTCCCTGGGATAACACCTTTCTTTTTGGTGTCTCATGCAGAAAGAATAGTATTTTCAAACCTGAGAGGCAACCAGTTTTCCGCTTAGCTCAGAGTAGATGATTAACCCCAGTTTGCCTGAAGCCATCAGAGTACTGGGAGGCAGACACTTCTGGAGCATTTGTACCCAAGTCCTTCCTTGAGGATCCTCTCCCATCCTGAGCAAGTAACAGGTAAAAGCTGTCGGATATTCTATATGAATTCTTCAGTCTTCTTTGGCACTACAAAAACCCGCAGATTTTCAGATAAGTGCAGGTTCCCTTCTTCAGGAATGCTGCTAACGATATGGGCTCTAATATGTTTTTGTTATTTTATTTTATTTTTTTTACCAGCTGCAGAATTTCCCTTGCAGTTGTTTTCACCGAGAAAGCAGCATTATCCCAAGTTGGACTCTGGTACTTTTATACAGTAAAGACGACTTTCCTAAACAAGTAGCCAGCCCTACAAGTTTCACTGGGGCTACTTTTAGAAAATATTATTGCTCAATTGAGCTAAAGCGACCCTGGAATATCCTGTGTGAGCAAGTGGGACTGCGGGAGGCTATAGGTCAATAACCCTGGATGTATTTTACATAACAGATCAAATAGCTGTAAATTATCCCTGAGGTGGGCAAGATTAAGTCAGATCAGAGCAACGGCTGTGGTCATGCAGAGCTTCAAGACTCTGTTCCAAGTCCAGGCTTTTTGGAAGCCATTGATTAAACACTGGAAAAATGTGAAATGTTTCAGATAATTAGAACCATTTATTCAGTGGGAAAGGGCATGAACTGCATTTTCTTAAGGAAAAGCAAATGTAGAAGGACTACTACCAGCTTGGTTGGACTCCAAAAGCACATCTTCCCTATTAAAGATATATGATTCCCATGTGGGGTAGTAGACAAAAGGACTCTTGTTGGTTGGTTGCTATCTAGGCCTATTTACCACATATAATGAAGTGTGGCATAAATGAAAACGAAGTGGTACGCTGCAGAAATTTTCTTAGTAGGTATTTGGGTGGTCAAAATCTCATGGGGGGCTTGCAGTAAAAGTTAATTCTGGGACAACCTTTGCTTTGCATAATGGGAACCTAAACAGCTGGAGGTCTATCTGAAATCTGGATGTAGCACTCCAGCAGCTTGAGGGCCATCTGCAGTTACTTTCATTCATGTCTTCCTCTTAATCATCTTAATGATTAGCCAGTATATCATCCAGTGGAAATGCTAAAATACCATAAGCCATGGATTCTGAATTAAGAATTCCTGCATCACATCAGTAATTTATATTTAGTTTATGGCAGCACTTTTAAAAACGTCTTTTTAGAAAGATGTCCAGTTTAGATTAAGATATAATGAGGCAGTCTGTTTAAATAATTTTAAAATTATTCAAATCTCTGTCCAAATATAAAGGAAACTGAACACGAACACTTTTTGAGCACTGAGGAATTTAGTCACCATCTTTACACCCTGTTTCTCTTCCTCTACATGTGCTCATAACTAGAGACAGCTCAGATTAAATCTAGATTTAAACTCTATGTCTGGATCTGAATATCCTGTCTCAAATAGTAAAAACCACAGTCCCAGATCCAAACACCCAAAAAAAAAGAAAATTGGATCCTAACGCAAATCCTGGGAAGCTTGAGGAGTTCTAAACCAGCTCATTGTGAGCCAGCAAGTGTGAGCTCAAACTTGAAGCTGAACTCTGACCCACATATGAGCTCTGGATTCCTGGGTTATTTGCACAAATCACTCCTTATAAAGTAAATTTTTATCACATTCAGTTTGGAAAGGAGCATGCAGAACCCAAAATGCAGCAGTTGCAGAGCGAGCACCAGGCATAACTGTCCCCGCAGGACGTGAAACCACTCAAAGCCCAGCGGTGGGAGGAGGCGGCGTGGTCAGGCTCCGGCTCCAGGAGCCTGCAGGCACTCCCCTGCCAGCCTGCCTGCCCTGGGGCTGGGAGGGACAGCAGGTCTGGTCCCTTTGCTGAAACAGCCTGGCCTTAGAGGGGAGAGACCACAGGCAGACATGGCCACCCACCTGCAAATTCAAGTTCCCCCAAATGAGTGTCCTGGCTGTCAACCCCTGAGGTAGGCTGGCCAGCTTCAGACCGGCTCCAAGTGCTCTGGGCTGTCCTCCTGCCTCGCTTAGCATCAACTGGTCTTACCTAACCTACATGTAGTGCCAAGCAGTTATCTGCAATCTATTTTCATCTCTCAAGTATGCCACAGGTATACTTCCCTTATGAAAATAAATTCACCTTTCAGACACTGCCTTTTTGCCCCCACAGACACAACACCTCTCTCTTGCCTACCTGAAAAGGTAACTAACTGTGGAAAAACCATCACTTTAAATGGTTCAATAAAGATTTCAGCTCAAGGAACGGCAATCTGCAAGGAATCGGGTATGGTATGGGTTGCATCAGTATACTGATGGAAAACAATTAAGAATATATCACATACACCATTTATATACATGTACCATTAAACCGTGCATCTTCAAAATCGTGCAAACACAAGACTGGTATACACCACTCAAAGAACTAGATGAACAGCAGAGCTATTTATTTGAGAAGAAAGTCAAGCAATAACCTCTACAGCTAGACAGAAAATGTGGAGGCATTCTCATGCGCTTCAATTCTGGGTCTAACCTCTGACTTGACAATTGTCAATGAAACATTTGAGGGTGAAATAGGAATTTTGCCACAACAAAAATTTCAGTTCTCAAAAACATTGTGCTCCTTCAAAACCTGTTTAGAAATTCTTCTAATTGAAAATAAAAAAAGTTGAAAATGTTTAAATAACAGTAAAGCTATTTTCTTTCAGTAGGTTTTGCTACAGCTTCCCTGTTAATCCTCCCTTGACTTCAGCAATCCATTGACGTGCCCACAGCCAGCGCCTGCGCTCTCTCCTGCAAGTTCAGCTCATTACCAGTCCTTATCAATTGACCAAGATCATTTCTTTGAGGGTTCAGTCCTGCAAATTACTGATATTCTGGCCTTAGTCTACAAAGCGCTTGAGCAGATCTTTGGCAGACATTTGGCTTTAGTGAAGCTACAGAGGCTTTAGTGAAACTGCTGATGGAGTTAGAGTTAAGACTTGAGTACTGTTTTGGATCAGGGCCAGAGCAGGTTTTTTCTTTGCAGGATTAAGTCCTAAATCTCCCTCCAGAAGTGATTCAGTTCCAGTTCTTTACCCATTGTTTTGTTCTCTGCATTTCTTCATTTGCTTTTATCTTTTGGATGAAAATCAAGGCCTAAGGCCTGATTCACTCATATATTGTTGCTCTTTTACATGAGCATAATAACTTCAATGAAGTGCCTTAAATCAAATCTGGGAAAATGATTATCTGGGTGAACGGACGTGTTTATGCATTGCTGGTTTCAGACAGCTGGCCACTAGGAAAAAAAGACTTTCTCATTGTAGATCCTGCTGTACGGTTACATAAAACTATACCAAAGTATAATTTGTCTCTTCTTTGTGGTGAGACAGAAAAAAAAGCACAGATTCTCTGGCAACAAGATAAGCCTAGGCTTTTACTGACAACAACTGTAAACCAAGAGGGCTTAAACAAAAAAAGAGGGCAAAGAAACTAAAATCCATTAATATATTCCAATAAGCTTTAGTATGATTGTGGGAGATGATAAACTTTTAGATGTAACAAGTCTTTAAAAAACATAAATTCACAATATTTCTTGCAAAAATCACTGGCGCAGAAATCTGTGGTACACTAGGGAATACATTTTCATTTAAGTGTGAGGTGTTGGAAAACTCTGTTTTCCTTTACTCCGGTTGAATTCAAAACATATTAAAGTCAGCCCTTCGCATTTCTCTAGGCTTCAACTCCCATGCAATTTTACCACGTTTTCTCAGGTTTAAAATTATTTAACAAAGTTTCCTGCGTAATATAATTTCCACAGGCTACTATACTTGACACCATCTTATTCCACATTGATGGGCAAAATCTGCTCTTTCCCTGCCTCCTCAAAAGGATGCAGAGCAAGAGGAGCAATGCCTTGACTTCCATAGAGTTTTCTCCAGCTCTGACAGTAGCTCAGTCTGAACTTCATCACGTGAGTAGATTTGCAACTCACAGCAATTTTTGCAGTTAAATGGAGCAGTAGAAAGTAATCACATCTGATTGCAAAGCTGGTCAAAGCTCATCTCAGACAGGCTGTGTAATAGGAAAATTACACAAGAAGCAAAGCAAACCTTTTCAGAGTCAATCATGATTTAGGGAAAGTGCATCATCTG
Source organism: Chroicocephalus ridibundus (assembly GCF_963924245.1). Classification (NCBI taxonomy): domain Eukaryota; kingdom Metazoa; phylum Chordata; class Aves; order Charadriiformes; family Laridae; genus Chroicocephalus; species Chroicocephalus ridibundus. The sequence continues at coordinate 151,217,853 of NC_086284.1, forward strand.
GCAAAACCTCCATTCTTTATTTATCAGCTGAAATACATCCTGCCTAATCTAGTAAACAATGCAACCAGCTCAACTTAACTTTAAGACAAATGATTCTAAGCAGATTGTTCCCACTTTCATCTAAATAGCAGTACAGTTGGTATTTTTACTATAAATACAAATTGCTTCTAACGTAGTAAATAATTCATTAATCCTCCTTTGCTTTAATATGTTGGGCACTTAGTTGCTCTTTTTGAAGGGATTATTACTTGACTATCCTACAAAAAACAGGTGGTTATTGTGCAAGTGTATCTAGACACATATTTCTGTGAGGAAAGAATGCTTCCAGCTACAGTCCATATAATTAAGGACTTTCACACATGATGCCGCAAACAAAATCTGCTTTGGTAGAAGTTAATGTTAGTATGCATGCTTAGTCTGTATTGTAAACATTAATATAATCTTGTGCACATTGTTCCTTCAGGGTATGTTTTAACACAAATACGTTCAGTGGCACAACCTTCAGCAAGAAAAGCAAGCTGAGCTGGCCACAGAATAGCTGTATCTTAAGAATTAGTGAAATAGGTTGAGAGCACCTCATTGAAGATCAGTGGTGCCCTGAATAATTCAATTGGTTCCACCGTCAGCACAAGTCCACAACTTTTTGGACCAAGGAGACTTCAGCCTGAATGCAGAGAAGCTGCCTATCAGCCACATTTATACTCATTTGCTGAGATTTTAGAAGATACATTTCATGTTGCTGCCAGATGTCTCCCAGCTGCCTTGCGGTGGAAGCCAGGCAGCCTGCGATCGCCGGTGCATGCTGGGGTCTCGCCTTGACTTGCGTCAAAATACATCTGGACGTGCACTCAGCCTGCAAGCCCAAAAACTATTCCCATGTTCTGGAGTCTGGGTGTTAGCCTAGTTTTAGCAGAAAGTTAAGAATGGTTCCAAAAAGGTATTTAGAAGTCTGAATTTCTATTCATGTCCTTTTAAGAATTATAATTAAACATCTGATTGTCTTCATGTCCCTTCCTATGGGTAAACATAACAGAACATTGGTGTGGCATCTTTACCAGGTGCAACTCCTACAAAGAAAGCTGCTGGTTTTCATAGCAGCTGCAGTTCCCAAATTGATTTAAATTGTCTCTCTGTTTAGAAGGTACCGTATTATTATAGTCTTTTCTGTACAGATTCAGATCAAATATGTATCCTGTGTGCTGTTTAAATACATTATATACCCCCCAAAAATTGCAAAAAGAACTCACACAATATGAAATGCCAGCATTAATCTATTCAAAAGCCCTCCTAATTCGCCTCCACTGGGTGTATACTCAGTGATACATTTCTTAATTATATGATGCAAACCATTATTTTCCCCTTGGAACCCAGCCTTTTCCATCAAGCCTTGCCCTGAAGGACTTTGCCATTGTTGCAGATAATCCACCTAACCGGCACGTTCCACCCAACAACATGTTCCTGAAGTCATTAAAACTAATTAATGCTATAAGTAACCAGCAAAACACACCTACTGGCAGAGATCACTGCTTCAGGACCGGCTTTTTTAGTCCCTGCAAAAGTGAGCTCTGGCTGACAGGCACCACTGAGGAGCAGTGCAGCTGCAAAATACCTAAATCAAGGTCAAAACTCAGCCCCACCATCTTCAAAGCCAACCCGTCTGCTTGCTCACACACCTTTCCTGTCCCAGCTGAGCTGAGACAGCACAGTGGGACCCTCTCCCTTATTTCTGCCCCTTTTATGAGCTGCACAAGTGTGTGTATGCACAAGACTGGTAGCTCGCGCAGGGAAAAATCTCCACGCAGCAAGAGCTCCTGGACCCAAGCAAGAATCCCACAGTGAGAAAAATACCATGTACACATGCTTGCACTCACCAATATGAAGTAAAGAAAAGTTAGAAACCCGATAAGCTATGAAGCTGTAGAACTAAAAGTGCTACTAGCTTTTGACACGTGCCTTCAGAGAACCAATTTTCAGCACATTTCTGCAGTCTGTCTAAACTTGGTTATACAAGGAAAATAGTTCTATGCTGTTTCATTTAAGGTAGAAATAAGCATAAGATACAATGAAGAGGGGACATTGCCCATGTCCTGCTGCAAGACTGCTGGAGCACGCACCCACAGACAGACTTTTCACATTTTCAAACTCTTCAACCTGGCCATTCAGGTCTTCATAATAACCAAGGGGACAAAGAATTAGTCTTTTTTCATCAACGAAGAAATGGACAACTTCGGACACATTTGAGTATTTACCTATTTTGAAGGGTCAGTGAATAAAAAACGAAACATGTCCTTTCGAAATACCTAGTAATTGTTTTTCCAACAGAAAGAAGAACTAATATATTGTTAGAGAAATAAGGAGCTTTAAGCCCAACACCACTAGACAAAACCTTTTAGCTGTAGGTGAATCGTGGAAAGCAAAGCTTTTATTTGATACCTGGATCATGGAATTTCTGTGAATTGAGAATACTCCAGCCCACTCTGCTTCTATCACAAATACATTCCGGGTTTTGGCAATTTATATTTCTTAAAGATAAAAAGAGAAAAACCAAAAAACTTTTATCCTAAGAAGCTATGCTGCAATTATTTTTTGTTATTTACTCCATTTATAGGCTATTGAGTATCTTACAGTCTATCATTAGCAATTGGTGGAAATTTTTCCTATGCATAAACAAAGTAAGCCTTATGGCAATTAGTGCTATCTTTAGAAACATATGAAAAATATTTTTTATACTCATGCCAGAAAGTGTGACCTCTTTTTTATGATACAATTATCGTGATTATTGAATATTAACATTACAGTCAACTCATGTAAGCATGCAACTTTATCAACAAAAATACATGAATGCATCGCAATACATACAATTCAACCTCAGACCACAGAATCCTAGAATAACTGAGGTTGGATGCCACCTCAGCAGGTCATCCAGCTCAGCCTCCTGCAAAAGCAGGCTCAGCACTGAACGCAGACATGGTTGCCCACAGCTTTCTTCATCCAGGTCTTAAAAGTTTGCAAGGACAGTGTCCACAACCTCTCTGGGTAGCATTTTCAAGGTTTGATTGTCCTCAGGGTGATTTTTTTCCCCCTTTGTGTCAAGCTGGAAGTCTACAGCACCCAGAGATCTCCCTTCCAAGTACTGACTTTTAGGGTCTAACTTCACTGAGCTTCAAGGCCAGACAAGATCCAGTGTGTTTGGGGGTATGTGACCATGCACCATGATGTGGAATAACTCATAAATTTGGGTATCACGCCTGCACAGGGCCATGTTAATCTCTATACTCTTCCAAGTTTAGTACATGTATATTAAAACGAGCTAAAATGAAAGAAATCGCCTTATCTGCTCTGTACCCACCAACCACGGACTCACAGACCCCAGGTATTGTGCCTTTAGTCCATGACAAATACAGGGGATGAAAATGACAATTACATTCTAAAACACTGAGTGTATAGGTTAATCCTGCTGTACAATAGACTAGGTAGTCTAGAAATAAAAAAGAAACCACCTTTCTGCATTTCAGTGATTGTTACAGTCATTGCAGAAAAACCTTAGAGGGAGATGTAGGACCTTGGTTTTAAAGACGGTGCTTAACTGTAAATGTTGTTGTCTGAGACCAAACACACCAAACAGAAAGACTTTCAGTAAATGTAATTAAAATTCAGTCACTGAAACCCTATTGTAAACAAGTGTTTCCGACACTTTTTTCAGATATTCCCAATTCCTTGCATTGGATTTACAAAGCTTTTCAGAGTTCAAGTACTAAACTAGGCAAACACAGGATTTGAAGGTTGTCCACCCCACTTCTTTTTGGAAACACTCACTCAGCCACTGCTATTGTCCTAAATAGCAGAGGGAAAGCATTTCTGGTTATGATCTGGCTACAGAACTCCAATGCTCTTCTGCTACAGTCTCAGCAGTTTGAAACACAACACCAACAGACTACAAAGAAGCCATTAACGGTCTGGGTTTTTTTTTTATTTTTTTTTTCCTATTTTTCCTATGCATTAAATGAAAATATCCAAAGGGCTTTGGTAAGGCTCCTATCTAGAAATTTCTTTCCTGTGCCAGGAGCTAGCTGCTATCACATTTCAAAGCCTTACGCTGCACACAGCATGCTATGATTCTTTTTCAGTCAATTTGGGGATCATACGTAACAGCTATTTGTGGTTGATGTAGCCATTAATAAATATTTCTAGAAGTCCGCATCCCATCTCCTTACCTGGCACACAAGTGGAAAGACACCTGGAGGGGGTTATATGCCTTAACAGGCAAAGGGATTAATTCCAAAAAATTAATTTCACCTAGGAGGAAGGCTAACTGTCTTTAGTCCCTTTGTAAGCAGTGATCAGAAGATGCTGCTGTTAAGAGTTATATAAACCAGAAGTCACCCTCTGCAGGTGTCCTGAATTACCTGGACAACTCCTTCATTTTCTCCACTGACAACAGAGCAGCACTGAAAAAGATGAGTCTCCGTTCCTAAAATAAAAGCCTTCCAAAATCATGAACCTACGTGCCTAGTTTTGGGTTTGGTTTAGGTTTACTGTGGAGAGCTATTGCAATGCTTCTTTCTTCTTTTTATTTTGAGGTATCCATTTTGTTAAAATATTAAGGTTTTTTTTCAAGCTGAATTATACATGGAAAGCAAGATTTAATGAACAGCCACACTACCATTGTTAGCTTTGCTCTCCAAAGTTTTGATCACTTAATACAACTTCCCAATTAGTCATGTGAAAAGTGAACAAAATCAGGAACACTCTTAAAAACATAGGATGAGTGTTCAACACTTGGCACAAATCAAAGAAAGGAGGGATAAATTTGCACCCCATTAGGGAAACTTCCATGCATAAACACTGCTATCTTAAGAGCTCAGTATCTTTCTTCCATAGCGTTAGTCTAACAGTGTTTTCACAGTTCAAAGCTGCACCTACACCAGATTTCTATAATTATCATTCAGGAGCAGCTCGCAAGCAATTAGTTTCTTTAAATTTCTTGGTACCGTCAGTAACCAGTAACTTAATCAGTGTTTTAACACGGTAGAAGGGCTGTAAAGAGTAGACTGCTTTCCCTCTTGGAAGGAAAACATTTTCACATTGGATTATTTTCAGAGGTTATTTTTAGTTTGGCTGGATAGTTAGCAGAGTTTTGGTGCTTACGAGATTAACATAAATCAGGGAAGAAGGTGGCTTAATGATGCAGATGGCACAAGGCCAAGGAATGCACACACTGCCTGCCTTAAAAAAAAACATAAAAATGCATTGCTCTCACCATGGCATCCCCAGAAAACCTAACAGGGAAAATATCTTTGTTTCATTTGAAGTTCAGCCTAGGAATTTGGATTTCTAAATACAGACTGCTAGTTTGTGCCTTTTAAGAGGTGCCACCCTGAAGCCCACATGAAATAGCTGCGTGCATCTGGAGTTGGTTGTTTTACTAAAAGGCTTGTGGTTGCCAGAGCAGTAATAGTGGGGTTTAGCACTGAGGACAATAGTGGACCTCCTTAAAACCAAGCTGTCTCCCCCATTCAGGCTCAAAAGAAGGAGCAATCAAGCCCTCCGTGTAGCTGCAGGTGATGATGGTGACTGCCTCAGATCTTGTAATAAAGCCAGGCAGATCGTAGTTCACAATTACAGTGGTTTCCATTGGAATAGAGTTAATTTTCTTTCTAGTGGCTGCTGTGTTTCAGATTTGGTATGAAGGGAATGTCAATAATGCATATTGTTTTACTTGTTGATAGGTGATGTTTATATTATTCAAGGACTTTTTTCAGCTTCACGTAGAAGCTGAGAAGGAGCCTAGAGACAGAACAACAGAATGGCCAATGAAATATTCCATGCCGTAGATGCCATGCTCTGTACATAAATGGGGGGTGCCCAGGGGGTGGGAATCCACAGTCACTGCTTGGGACAGGCTGGGCAATCAGTTCACTGCATGGTGAGAGTGGCTTGTGTTGTATTACTTTATCCTGTATATTCTTTTATCATTATTATTATTATTATTATTATTGCTATTTTCCTTTTCTGTTATTGTTCTATTAAACCACCTTAACCCACGAGTTTGGGTGGTTTTCCCCTTCCTTTCCCCTCCCTTTCTCCCTCTTCTCCCTGCTCTTCTTGGGGGGAAGGAGGAGAACTGCGCGAGTGGCTGCGTGGTCCTAGCTGCTGGCTGGGGTTAAACCACGACAAGTGGCTGGTTTATCTTAATTTTATTTGTTTTGTTTTGATTGTAAAAGCTGGAGGAAGACAAAACCAGGAGTTAAGGGAGACAAAGAGACAGAGTTTGTTGTGAGAAAACCTCTGAGGACTGACACACATGAAGCTTTCCAGAATGATTCTGTTGTGGTCAGGAAAACAAACCATTGTCCACTGCATAGATCAAAACTGTGTACCAGGTGGTACCAGAAATATATGTCAGTTTTATAGGTTTCTCATCTTCAGTAAAAACAAGAATGAAAGTCACAAACCTGCCTGCTAAAGCAGGTATGTAGAATACGCATGCCAGATTTTGAACTCCTCGAGAAAAGTCCTGCGCCTCCAGCCGCAGGGCAGTCACTTCTTGGGAAATATACTTTACAGGGATGGACCTTGAGACCTAAACCTTCAAGACTTCAGTTGGAAATAGGACTTATTTGACCAATAGTAAATGGCTCCATCTGAGCTACTCAACTAAAATCACTTTACAGTTAATGGGGAAAAAAAAAAATAAGAGCGCGCTAGACTCAATGCATCTCACCAAAATAGGTCTCTTTGACAGTCAGAGGAGGTAGGATGCCCATGACCAGTCTCCAGCTAGATGAGAAGGGTTGCATGAAGCAATTTATATCAGCAGTAAGTTGTTAGGTTGTGTTGAAACACTGGACCCTCCAAGATGCCTTCAGAGAGAGATGAGATGAACTGCCTGTTAGAGGTAACCCCACAGGTTGCAGAAAGTTAGATCAGTAGCTTAGACTAGATGTGTACTAAATGGCTAAAGATAGATGAAATAACCTGCCTACGCCCAGGATGGAGACACTAGCTACAGACACGGTCCACAGCTAAGGAAACTTTTCCCCATGTTCCAGAAATTGATTTGCTGCATGTGATCATGTTGTATTCGGGCTGGACTCTCAGCCTGTGGTCTGACTGAATCATGAGAGGGAACAATATAGAGTAACTTGTAATTTTAAATACAACGGAAAACTTATTCCAATATACTTATATGGCTAACAGAAAATGCAAAGCGTCATAGACACACACCTATATCATATGCAGGATGGATGGTATGGGCTACCTCAATTTAGCTGCTCGCTTGGAAACTTCTAACATGGAACCAGTATTTACAAAATACTGCATCGCTGTTCTCTGAACATCAAACTTGTATGAGATATATCAGATTAAGTATCTGCTAATTAAGTTACTCAAAAGGTGAATACTGATTCGAATAAAGTAATTTTAGACAAGAGTTGGTGTTTTCAAAGCAACGCGCAACTCTGCGTGCCTCATTTTCAGAAAATGTGCCTATGAATTCTTCATGAATATCATGACCTCTTAAAGTCTTCCCAAACAGATGTCAAAAAACATGAAACATGACTATCTTCTAACATCTCTTACCAAAACTTTTAGGTAAGCAAATGAAGAACTCTTATGTTAGTACAAATATTTAAAACCACTTATGCTGTATTCATTGGAGTTACTTTACTGAACAGAGATACACGGCCATTCTCTACTTTGTGCATTATACTTTCAAATATGTTGACATCTCCTTGCTTTGTTGCAATGAGCTGTTGTTTTGGTGTTTCCGTCTGGATATGGAACAAGACAGAAATCTTTCTTTCTTTGCTACAAGGACTTCAGGTTATTTCTGTCTTTAAACAGATGTAAACAGAAATCACCTTGACTGTCGAAAAAGTACTGATCTTTGTGTTAGAAATAAATTTAACCAACACCAGCCAAAATATTGTAAAATTCTTATAACTAAGCTATTTCACTTGATGTATTCTTTCTTTGTGCCCATTTGCTGCGCACCTGTGTGCATGAAATGGCTGAACTACAATCTTGTGTGACGTTAGAGAAAATGTGCTATTTCATTCCTAAGGCAGAAAACTCAAGTAATGAATGAAAAAAACCCCACAACGTACCATTTTACAGGGTGTTCTTTAGTCATGGAAGGATATTGCAGCTATGTTGATTGCCCTGATTTATGAGTTTCCTGCAGGGTTTTTTTTCTGGATAAAGCCGAAGCGAAAAAGAAATTAAACTAATTTCAAGTATTAGCTGTAAGTATTTAAAAATGAAACATTTATTTTTTTAATATTTTGTCTGACTGGAGCCCAAAACATGTAATGGATTTTTTAAAGGTATTATTATTATGGATGATACCATACTAATTAAAGGTGTACTACAGGCATTAGTGGATAGTGTTCCTTAAGGAGTACTCTTAATTGTATTCCTGCTATCCCACTATCAGTGGATACCGAAATAATGAGCAGCTTAAATAAACTAGCTACTGCTTGGTTAGTTAATCTCCATAATAATGTTACACTGTTTTCCATGGGATTTGTGTTTATACGAAGATGGGAAGCCTGGGTAAAGAACTAGAAACTTAATCTTAGGTATTTCTTTCTGCTGGTTTAATTGCTACTGTCTTATTGAATCCTTCAAGCTTTGCCTTTAGTTGAACAAGGAGTCCATGGGAATTTAATGCGTGTTTAAAAGATCTCTGAAATTATGGCATTACTAGTTGCTTTTTAAAATAAGTCCTTTCAGAGTTTCTCTACCTCACAGCATAATATTCTGAGAAATTTGCTTTTGTAACATCTGTTTGTTAACATTGCCTTCGATTTTGTTGGAGGGTATCTCTGACCGCTTCCCTCATTCTGTCCTAACAAACTTTTATGTTGGTTTATTAATCACTCATTTACAAGGCCTAAAGGTCTTTGTTGTCTGAAACTTTTACCAGAAACTAGTTCACAGAAACTTCGATAAGTAATATGATAACAGTAATAAGTATACAAAAGCTAGGCTGATTAGCATTAATGATTTCCAGACGAGGACAGATTATCCACTACCGCCATCACTTCGTGTTCTACAGTCACAGAACAGCATAGAAATGCTCAGCGTCTGTTGCCAGCTCCAACTAACTCCTATAATGCTGAAAAAGCTCATTTCCTTCACCAGCTGTGCCCTGAAGAGAGAAGAGCCCGAGGCTGCTTGAATTCCTTCATTGCCTCATACCTAAAGAATTCAGGGACAGTTCCAAAAAAGCATTAAGATGACACTAACACATCACAGGAGTCAAGTATCTAAATAGTTGGTGAGGTTTTTTTCCTCCAGATTTTGTCCCCAAGTGTTGTGGAGAAAAGTGGCAATATAAATCCCAGAGTATCGTTCTCCAAAACAGCACCAACGAGAAGGAATACACATGTGCACTTCAAGGCAAAATTACATAGTTCAAGGACACACTGGAGGACAGAAGAAATCATTCAGCCCCCAACCTGGGGTACGTGAATCAGATGTGAGTTCACAAGACTCATGGACAGCAAATCATCCAGTCCTTGACTGAAAAATGTACTTCATACTTTTCCTTCAAGGAGTTTACAAGATGTGTCACCATCCCATTCATGTGAATTGCCCAGAGGCCATTCCGGTTGCAGAGCGTTTGGATGCACAATAGTTGGTTCCCTGCCACAAGATGCTCATAGCCCTGGGAGACAACTGATGGGTGTGGATAGGTGGAGAAGGAGAAAGATTGGAAAAATATTACTTAGCATGATAGGCAGTGGTCATGACATATTTGCAGACAAACATTTTGTCAAATTGGTTTTAGGGGTTACGGCAAGGGGGAATTTTAAGGGCTAGATTTAAAGGGGGATAATGAGCTCTTTCTATGAGCTCCTCCCAGGCACAGCAGACAGGACAGGGGAAAGCACAGAAGCACACTTCTGGAGAATTTATAAACATTAATGGATTTTATAAACAAAATTGCTGTCTCTCACTCACAGGAAGAGAAATCAGTGAGAAACCCTGGAAAGGATAAAAGTCTGTTTCACTTCAAAAAAAATCTCATTTTCTGTTAATGCAGTGATCTGGCGAACCTAAAATGAAGCACTTCAGTTCTGAACAGCTTAGACAGAAAAGTCAAGACATTTACTCTCATGGTGACAACGTCTCCACTTTTCACCCTTTTACCTTTACCTATCTTTAGCCAGCGCTATGCATAGAATGACAAATTGAATTTGTCCTTTTGTTGAAGAGTTCTGAATCCAGCCCTCTCCAAACTCACAAGACCGCACCCTATCCATAAATATGATACTGTTTTGAGGCAAGATGCTATCATTTTCTCGCACCGATGTTTTTCTAAATGTAACAAAATGTGCTTTGTGGCAGGGACCGCTACATTTGTCTTCATCCTAGCCAGGGGGCTGCAGGGTTAGCCCTTTCGGCTGTGTCTACGGATGCTCTCTGACAGCATTATGTATCCCCATCCTGCTACCTGGCTGTGCCCAGTATCTGCACAGGACCTTGCTGTACATGTTATCAGGCCATTTTAGGAAGGACACAGGCTGATGTGTCTATTTGATGTTGGCCACGGTCACATTCCCACAAAGCAGTGTATTGTCATGCACTGCAAGGACAGGCAGGCGCGGGATATGCTAAGGAATAGCCCACACTCAAAATCTATCTTGCAGTGTGTCCCTGAGATCACTTAAACCCTGTGATTGAGAATGGACTAGCATCTGAAGGGCTTGCGTAGGAAGCAAGTCTGGATTTGATCAGGCATGGACAAAGATTCCTACTTAAAATCCATGACGGCTCACCTCTCTCCTTGATACAAATACAGAACTGTTCTATACAACATGAAACAGCCCCAGTGAAAGAAGTGGGATATAAACTCACACATACATATGTACTGTGGTCACCAAGACGCTCTCCTGTGAAACAAATCCCCTGTCAAATACACTGCTTGACTTCAAAATGGGAGATAAAAGCATGGGCTCCTGCCTCTCCAGGCATGCCATGACAGCTGGCGTTACAGTGTGTTGAAAGCAGATGTTCCTCAGCCTCACCTCTGTGAACAGGCCTGTATCTCCTACATCCTAAGTCTAAATATCCTCCAAAATCCTAGAAGTCATTCAGTTTCTTGAAGACATTAACAATGGCAGCAATTTCCCCTTCCCATTCTCTTGATTAAACAGAAGGAAGGAGGTAGAAAAAAGATGAGGGACTTAAAACTCCAGATGTTGTCGACACCAATATCTGGTTCCACCAGAGAATTTGAACACTGAGGCAATGATGAATTACAGTGGGGTCCCTCTGGCAATCCAGATTGCAATCATAACCCTTATTCATTGAGGAAGAATAAGGGCTAGCATTCACTAACATGAATAGCAAATGAATTTATGACAATTTCCACTGGTCCTTTTAAAGAACGTGAATACATCTGTAAGAAATTAAGATGACACATCAGTGTAACTCATTCATTAATATTGCACATTTGTTGCAAAATTTGTCGACACTGTTACCAGTGGGTTTTAATTCTATAACTGTACTTTATTAAAACCGTAACACAAATCTCTCTAGCAGGAGAGTACTAGCTAGTTTGCAGACTATTATGTAGGTGATTTAATTATTAGTCCAAACTTACTTTCGTGTAGAAACTGAACTTCTTCATTTCTAAACCAAGTAGGTATTTAATCATTATAAATATGTACGAGAGAGTTACAGGCACCCTGCTTTCTTTAGGGTTATACAACAATTAATTTTACATTAGCAAAAATCTATTAAAGGATCTCTCTGTGATCTGAGCAAGTGTGGAGGGAGAAATAACAATACCAGAAAAGCAAACACTAAACAAAGAGCAAAACTGTAATAACATACCAAACTGTGATGGAGTCAGTGCCATCACTGCCGTATTCCTGTGAGTGCGGAGTCACAGCTTGACCATTCTTAAGGGCAGACTGCCAGGATACAACCTAGTCAATGCTACAGGTGAGAAGAAACAAAGATTAGCAGAATTTATGCATTTTAACTTGGGCACTACTGAGAGTATCCATTACCCATGTGTTATAAAACATGAGCTTATACTTTGCTACCCTGTTTAGGGATATTTCCTACTGAGCTGTGCCTCTCAGCTTTGCACATGTATCGCGATTAAACGTACCTGATAAAAATCTCGCTACTGCAAGAAACCCAAGTTGTGTATTTACGTGCCTCCGTGCAAATGTGCCAAATGCCTACCGAGACAGAAGGCCTGCATTAGGACACAGCACAGAGGCATTTGCATGTGTGAGATCCCCAAGATGCTGTGAAGAGCATCCCATGTCCATCTCCACTGCTCTGTTTTGGCACCTCGTGAAGCCAAATGGAACAAAATGTTGAAGCCCACGTTCTGCAGGCGACTCCACAGCCCACCTTCAAGTGATACTAATGGGGAAGCTGTAGCTTCCTTGGCCACTCCATTATGCCTGTCCATGTAAGGTTAAACACAAACAAATGTTTGCAGGATTGTGGTCTAATTTACTGCATTAGAAATAAGCACTTATTAAGTAATACAGTCTGCATCTTAAAAATACGTATTTGATTTTTCTACTATACAGTGAGGAAAAAGTAGAGAGAAAGAGACATTATAAATCCTTAGCGTATGCTTAAGAGAACCCATGATTATAAACTCAGTGTTTCATGACCCACAAGGGAAAATATGAGAAGATGCAATATTAATTTAGAACAGTAATTCTTCATATTGACTACAAACCAAACTAACAACAAAGTTCATCCATAATTTAATGACAAAGTTGCAATTTTTCTCATGGTGCTAGATTAGCATAATTGAACAGATTTATGTACATTGCCGAGAGCCAACACAAAAACATTTGGAAGATACTCTGTGAAAATGAAGAAAACAAACCGAATGTTTCCCCATAAACCTTTAGTAATAGCCACAAATATTTGTGTTAACATGCTATTTATTTATTTGGTAGTTTTTCTACTGATTATCAAGTATCACCTCAGCTCTTGGGAGAGTGCTGGAAGGAAAGGTGAAAAAGTAAACCAAGTCACTGATGGGTTGCTGTTTGAGACAAGGATCCAGCTCTGAGCAGGTGTGCGCTGCTCTAGAGCAATCCCCACTGCAGGTCTGGGCTGCTCTTCTACAGCAGCAGCAAAGACAGTGGTCATGAGCTCAATAACCCCTTCCTTACGGCAGGAATCATACCAGAGGAGCCTGTTTCTTCGTCCATGTCACCAATGGCGTGATCTGCCCTACAGATTGTATATGCTTGGACTCAGTTGCACAGAGGTGCTCAGAAGATGAAACGCTGCTCATTTCCATAGGATTCAGGGACTCCTAAATGACCTTATGAAATCGGGTCTCTGTCATCTTTTCCTCTCTCATGAGTCTCATCAAACCCCAAACCCGAAATCTTGTTTTGAAAGATGTTGAAACCTGCAAAATTTTCCTCTATAATGAGATTTCCAGCTTTGGGGAAAAAAAAACAAACGACCGCACCTTCAGCATTCCTTTCCTGTTCATGCATCTTCTTTGTGTGTTAGCTGCCAGGCCTGCAGTGTCACACCAGTCCTCTCTCCCACCTTACAGGAAGCAAATGCCATTGGCGTTCACAACAGAGACACCTCCTGAAAATGTACCATAAGCATCCAGAATTAAAGTGATAAGCCAGTAGAAGTGTTTGATGATAAACAGGTAGCACCTCCAAACCAGACAGAAAGAACACTATGGACTTCAGTGACACTCAGGTCTCTTATTAAGCCAGTAAAGTATTATTTAGTGGTACTTAAAATTGTGAGCCTTTCTAAAATACTTCTGTCAACTGTAACTGCTTGGATGCAGCTCTGTTAATCAATCCTGAAACAGCATTTTGCTTTGACTTAAAAGCCTGTGGCTTCATCTGCATTTGAAGTTGTTCGCATTCCTATTTCATTATCTGCTCCTCAGCCATTAGGGTTTCTGGTGAACAGGGGCAGTCTGACGCTCAGACTGGAGACACTGCCTGCCTGCAGGCATTTACCAGACCACAAATGAACCAAAATTCTTGCTCTGGACCATTGGTGAGCATCTTCCTAAGCAAAAAGGGAAGCAACCGGGTGTGGACAACAGGGGAGCTAAGCCAGCTATAGCCCTTGCATCCAGAGGTGCAGGCCCACGTTACAGATCCTAGCATAACTACACAGCCATGGACCTGCAGCTGCAGTTTCCATGTTCACAGCGTGGCTGGGCCCAGCTCTTCATCAGCCACACATCCGCAGTGCCCGGGCTCACCAAGGGAGAGGAGGTTGTCTGCTCTGCCCTATTACAAGGCTCAGTGTTGCCCCTGGAAGACACAGGTAAACCCACTGATGACTGTGGGTAGAGACACACTTCACTGCTTTGACACCATAGAAAAGGAGCCTACAGCAAGGAATGAGTTTCCCTCAGCTCCACTCCAGCCAATAATTCCCATAAGCCAGCTACCCTTTTGTGCTGGGACTGCTCCTTTTCCTGGTAAAAAAAGACTAACATTTTTAAATATACTAAAGTGCTATTTTCAGAAATTAGTTAAGGCTGTGAAACACTCTGACTCACCAAAGATGCAAGGGACAAGAGGGAGGAGTCTAAGACACGTGGCTCTGGTGGGGTGGGAAAGGGGATGCGCCTGACTTCTGCTGGATCAGGCTGCATTTGGCCTGACAGCACACAGACCATCTGGGATCAGACCCCATGTACCTTCAGCTTTGCTTCCCTTCTCCCAAGTTTCCATAAGACGGAAGGGCAGAAAAGGAACCTGCCCCATCAGTCACATCATGGTCTTCACAGGGGAAAACCTTAATCTCATTACCCGTGCCAGGATAATATCCACGAGCACATTTTGGGACCAGCACAAGTAGCAAAGCCACTGAGAAAATACACTATGTCAACCACAACTACCAACAAACCATTGCTTATGGCAAAGCAAGGTGGTCCTTGGTCTACAGGACTAAAACCTAAGGCTTTCAAACCCCATTTTGGGTAGGAAACCCCACCTAACCCATCAACATTATGTATGGGAAGCACAGTGAGTACAGAGAAAACAAACAGCAGCTGAAGTGGTCCTGGACCAGTCCTGTGGGCCTCAACCGTCTGAAACCTTTGCTTGTGTCCATGATTGGTGTTTACCAAATTCTTATGGCCTGGCACCAGTAAGAGACTTCAGCGCAAGCAGACTGCACAGCCACTAGGATTTTTAATGACCAATAAATTATCTGCTGCTTTGGAAAAGCCAGTTATCGTATTTAATTTGACAGCCCCATGCAGGGTGAATTCCATAGACACAAAACAAATGTCAGGCCTCGAGACTAACACACATTTCCCCAGATGCAAAATAGACACTCACCAGTTGCTCTCTTAGGAGGATGGAAAA
Organism: Chroicocephalus ridibundus; assembly: GCF_963924245.1. Classification (NCBI taxonomy): domain Eukaryota; kingdom Metazoa; phylum Chordata; class Aves; order Charadriiformes; family Laridae; genus Chroicocephalus; species Chroicocephalus ridibundus. Next base: position 151,233,215 of record NC_086284.1, read on the forward strand.
AGCTAATCCCTCTAAATTATGTAAACCAAACAGAGAATGAAGGCTTAAAGCCTCAGCATTTATTTTTAACAAGTAAAGCATAAACCACACTACTGCTTTCACATCTGCCTTCTAATTTTATTTTTTTTTTTTTGCCTTTGAATGATAGGCAGTACAACTATTTTAAGATCTGCTCCTGAGTGCCTGCAGCTGGCACAGCTTGGGGGGAACAGGAGGCGCTCATTTCTCCTTAGGACTGCCATCCTGCCCCTTAAATGCTTATTGTGCTCTTATAGAGAGGCTTGGATCATGGAAGATCTTTTCCAATCCAACTTTTATTTAATTTCACATCAAGAAAGACAGCGAAGGGAAAGCTTTTTCTTTTACTCGTCTTATATCTCATTCAGATCTGGGCTGGAACAGAAACAGAGGAGGAACATCCACTGAACTTTCCAGCTCTGGTTCACATCTGTTACTAATGTATCTTTACATTACTGGATAGTTTAATAAACAAGGAAGTAAGAGTTGTCCGGAGAATTTGGTCCTGTCATTTCAGAACTTGATCCCTGGCTCTGACACAAGCCTCTCGGATGGACTGATGTAATTACACGGTTCGTTTTCCCCATTTGCAAATTGAAATAACAATGCTTTCCTTTGCCATAAGCCGTGTTGGGATGCAGGGAGGAAGAGTGCTGTGTAAAAAGTAGTTGGTGCTACTGGGAAGCGGTCTGATGAGGCAGTGACCTTGCTGTCGCTTTGCTGTTATGCTTGTCCAAACTGGGAGAGACTATCGGGCTCTGCCTGGAATTACTCAGGTCGATACTGCTGAGCAGCGCTAAGCAGATAATAGGGAGGGAAAGAGAGTACTTGAGATGTTAAATTAAACTGTAGAGCATACCTGGCCGGGCCCGCTAGCGAGCACTTAGTCAAAATTTATGCCTGTGAACAACAGCCACTGTCCCACGTAATTAAAGGGCTGCGTATACACCGTAAAACACGCCGAATTACAGGGCTGCGCTCCGTCCCCTCGGGGACCGCGCCGGGCACCGGCTTAGGCTTGCAAGGAACCGCCAGCCAGGGGACGCCGCCACCTCGCCCGCCCTCCCTGTCCCGCCTGCCGACCCCCGCTCGCCGGGCTCAGCGGGTCCGCACCGGCACCGCACCGGCGCTGCGCCGAGCGGCCGGCAGGGGGCGCCGCAGTGCCGCGGCGGCGGCGGGCGCTGCGGGAGCGGGGCCGGGCGGGCGGCGGGGAAAGCGGGGGGGGGGCGGCCCCTCCGCATTGTGCGGCCGCGCCGCTGCCGCCGGCGGGAGCGCCCGGGGCCCGGCCGCCCCTCCCTCGGCTGAGCGCCGCCGAGCAGCCCCCGGCACCGCCGAGCGCGGCCCCCTCCGCGCCCCTCGCCAGGGAGGTGAGCGCAGGGGCGGGCGGCGCGGGGCTGTGCGCGCCCGCGGGGCTTCTCCTCCGCGGGTGAGGGGAGAAGGGAGGAGCGGGGGGTGGGTGGGGGAAAAAGCGCGGGGAGGAGCGTGAGTGGGAAGATGCGGCGCGGGGGATGCGGTGCCCGCTGCGTGCGGGGCCGCGGGCGCGGAGCCGGGCGCGCCGGTGCCCGCAGCTGCGGGAGCCGCCCGGCACCGAGCGGACGGTACCTGCCGGGACCCGACCGGGGAAGCAGAGCCACGGGACAGGCGGTGATGAGTCAATATCCACATGGAAATGTAAAATATACCCGCCGGCGAGGGGCGGGCGGGGGCGCGGAGCGGTGCCGGTGCGGGGCAGGGGCGCGCAGCCCCACGCGGCGCTGGGTTGGGGACCGGCAGGAGACCGGGAGCTTTCGTGGGAGGGAAATACCGGTGTCCCCCTCCCGCCCACCCCGCTGCGTGATACAGCTCCTGGAACACTTTGCGCTTCTAACTGTTCATGCAAAGTGAGCGTGGTCTGATATTTACTCTTTGGCAAAAGGCATCAGGAGCATAAAGGCGTGAGAGATGAATTGGGATCCTTCTTTATGTAAGGTGTCTTTACTCTTTCTTTTTACAAGCTTTTTTTTTTTTTTTTTTTTTTTTTTTACATAGGCAAAAGCCTTAGGCTTTTATTTCAAGAAACGTATTTGAAACGCATTGTGGTGTAGAGCAGGTAATATTAGCACAGAGAGCTTCCTACACCACTGTTAGAATTTACGGCTAAAGTGGACACTTCAGCACAGCAGCAAACATTCTTAACGGGTTGCATTCGCAAGTTCTACCCTCTTTTAAAGGGAGACTGAATTTTTGATATTTCAGCCAGGGCTGAGGATCAGCCTTGTCACAGCCATTGTTACAGTTGCCATTTCTTCGCCCGAGATCTTATAGCATTCTACGATGACAGGTACTGTTATATTTTTTACTGTCCAGGTTAGAGAAAGCAAGCAGATGAAGCGTTAGGTGACTTGCTCAAGGTCATGCAGCAAGGCTGTGAATATAGGTAATTCCCATGTGGTCTGTTAAAAGTATTACCAGAAATTCTGGCATCCTTTTTCTAACCCCATGCTCTGCCGAATGTTTATGTATGAACTGAGGCAGCTTACACAAGGAGCACTACAGAACTTCTGGGTACAGTTTTGTTTAGCAGAATGGGCAAAGTACAAGTGCTTAGAGTTTTTTAGGCAACTGCAGATGAGTAACTGAAACCTTTCTGGAACTGGCGGGCTTGAGGAAAGATCAGCTATCTGCAGGCACTGTTAGTGAGTGCTTGCGGCTTTTAAATACATGCTACAAAAACTAATTCATTGGCGTTGAGGCAAATACCGTAAATATAAGCAATTGCAGCTGAATAAGGAATCTTGTGAGGCAGGTACTTTGGGTCGTTAAGTACCTTTTGCAATATTACAGTGCCAGTGCGAAACAAACAGCGAGAGCTAGAAAGCTGAAGGTAGGTTTTGCACAAACAGTGCCAAATGTGTCAGTGGTGTTACTGCAATGTTTAAAGAGGGAATGTAGCATCAATTATCGTGACTATTTAAGAAAGAAAAAAGGGGGGGTTGAGGGAGAGCCCGGCTCCTTGCAGCTCCATCCTCGTGGTATTCTTCCCCAGGCTCTGCATTGACGTCACAATGACACGGTGAAGCCGAAGACAGGAGCTGGGAACAGTTCTTCTGCTTCACTTTTGATAATAGAGTGAATTTGTCACCACTCCGTCCCTTCCAGCATGGCTAAGAGCGCAGAAGTGAAGCTGGCAATCTTTGGTCGAGCTGGCGTGGGCAAGTCAGGTATGTTTGTTGTCTGATTTTTTTCTTCTGCTTGTCATCAGGTAACTTTTTGCTCCCTCTCTGCAGACAAACTCTTTGTACAAAAGGACAGTTGTGACCTTATTCTTGTCAGGGAGGTCAGGATCAGGCCAGGAGTTCTCTCTTCCTTGCTTTCCACGGTATTTTCTCCAGAATAAAAGTACTTCTATCGCTTTAAAAAAACCCAACCAACAACAAAATAAACTTCCCACCTCAACTCAGTCCCACTTCTCGTGAAGTGAGTGACAAGAATCCTCTTTTCCATTGGAACAGAATTAGTAATATTTAATTTGTCTCTTCATAGCTTGTGCTAGATGAAGGTATTTATATTATGCTCCCTTATTCCCTAAGATGAGATCCTCTGTTAAATACTGGATGGCTTCTGCAATAGCTGTCATTCTGGTTGATTTCAGTGGGAAATTTTAGATTCAGCAACTCAAAGAATTTTTATTTTCAGTGCTCTCTTGGATCTACATATTTACCAGGAAACCAAGAAAATATGATGTGTAAAGTTTGCATTTGGAGAGATCTTTTGCGAAGTAAACATAGTCTGCTGAGTTCATATGGTAGAAACACAAGGGGGAGGCATAAATGTTAAAAATCCATTTCTACAGAAATGCTCCATGTTCTACAGACAGCCTTGCCTTTGGTGAGACGAGGAGCGTAACGCAAGGGTTGCAGGCTCCCTCGGGTAGTTCGGTGGTGTTGCATTAACTTGACAGCTCCAGGGCCACTCTGACATTTCCTTGCACCACAGCGATGAGGAAATCAGGAGACTGAGTCTCATCATGCTCCTGTGCCAGTTTGGCAACTGTAAGATACTGTTTATTTTAGAGAAAACTGCACAAGAGAAGCCAGGAGGTAGGATGTACTGGTAAGAGCATTAGGCTAGACTCTCAGCTGCTGTCAACCAGCTCCAGTCCCCCGAAGTAACTTTTGGATTAGAAGTGCCAAGGTTCTGGCCCGTGAATGTATTATAGTTTTGCTAACTTCAGAACGGGTTGTTTATAAAAGCACATTTAGCCAGAAGGTATTTTACCAGAACACCATCAGTGAAGTAGCTCTGTCAGCCTTCAGGAAAAAAGGCGGATGTGAGGCAGAGGTTGTTAGAGATTATACAGAGACAATGCAGACTGAATTCCACCTTTTTGAATAAAATACCTGAGGGAATACTGATAATGTACTGGGATAAGTTTAAACTGTTCCTTCTCCCCTGCTGCGCTCACCCCACCCCTCTTTTGTATGTGTATTTCACTGTCCTGTCCAAGTTTTGTGAGTAACTTCAGTGGTTCTCCTTTATGGTTTGTCTTACGTTTGGTTGACTGATTCTGTGAGTGTCCAGTCTTTTGGCTGGATTCAAAAAAGTGCAAGAGGAAGTATTTGCAGGAAAACTGGAACAAAAAGACTCCCCTCACCCTGATATTCCTAATAATTTGAGAGCTTATATTTAAAAAATGCAAAACTACCAGTTAAGTGTTTAGTTAAAATGCCTCACCAGTATAGGATCAACAAGAGCCTTTTTTACCTGTTGTATCCTTTTTGTAGACTTCACTATGCTAGGATTTTATGGTAAAAATGTTTTCCTGTAGTCCTGCAACTGTGTGGGAGATCATTTTTAATGAAAAGCCAATACAAACACCCTAGTCCTTCGGAGTCCTCCTCCTCTCTCTCTTTTCTTTTTTACCCTTTGAGACGCGAGGAAATATTACATAAAAACATGACTAAGGTCCCCTCTTTCTGGTTGTGACCACGCGTGTGAATCTGTGTGGAAATGAAGGCACACATAAGTGGGCAGCACAACAAGGTGCATTTAAGGGGGTGGAGAGCCCACAGAGCGCTATCAGCCACCTCCACAGAGCGGCAGCTCTGCCGCCCAGGGTCTCCAGCTTGCTTATGAAAATCCTTCTTGTACGTTCCCATAAAAGGATCTCGTTTCAACAGCTTGGCCAACTCCAGAGAAATGAGCGTATGTGTGCGTGGGGTGGGGGGTGTCTGAAAATACCTATTTGCGACAGTCGCAACAACGGGAGCTGTGGAAGCGTTGCTACACCTTCGCTAAAAGCAGAGCTGGGCACAAAGTAGCCTCTGGTTATCTGGGTTTGGGAGATAAGTACTCTGCTAGATTAGCGTTGATAGTGTCTTTTTTTTTTTAGTGTAGCCACATAATTCCCTATTCCTGTGACCAGTTTGTAATACGTTGTTGAGACAGGATCCTGCGGCCATGGGTTGCTAGAGTAGGAGGCTTGGCCAGACAGCTGAAAGATAAGCCAGACTCTAGAAGCAAGAATGCAAGGCAGCACGCTGGAGCACGCTACATACGTGTGAGGAAAAGGAGACGTTGGGTGATAAATAAGGCCACTGTCATTGCCAGAAAGTCATGCCAAAATATGGTCACTGGCTTGCTTTCTTGGCTCATCTTCATTTGCTGAGGAAGAGCCAGGCATTAGGTTCTTAATCTGTAAGTGGCTTCACCACCTGACAGCATCTGTGAAGTTGCAGACACATATTGTAATGTCCTGGAGAGGCTCCTCTTCCAGTTCCTGACCAGGACTTTGGATCAGTGAGTCAAAGCAGCTATGAAGAAAGAAGTGTTGTGCTTTGGGACATGTGGAGAATTAAAACTGTCCCTCACGCACTATGAAAGTCAATAGAACTGTTACCATTATTGAGAGCTGAGGAACATCCTAATTTTGTCATTAATGCTAGACATCTGTTTAATAGTATTCCTTGTTCTACTAAGCAGTCCCTTCTGACTAATCCAAGACTCTCCCAAACACAAGGTGGGAAACCAAAACCCTATTCAGAAGTCAGAATAGTGATAGCATCTCAAAAAGAAAGTTAAAGCCAGGGAAAACAAAACTTTTCTCCACTTTCTTGCTGCTTATCAAGTTTCCACGGTTCAAAGGTTTAAAATACAAACAAGGGGGAACAGCAAGTCTGAGTGTCAGCTTTTTATCGTTCTCCTTCCTTGACTTGTCTCCTCCCTGCCTGCTGGAGAAATGGCCAGAGAATTGCTAATCAAATCATCTGCCACGGTGTTTGTTTTTTTTTTTTTTAATTAATGTATGCCTAAATGTTTGAAATAGAAAAGGAGGAGCAAACAAACTCAGGAAGGGGCATGTAAGAGTGTTCTATTAAAACACTTCAGGATTACACTGCGAGTAAATCACTAATCAGATCGGCTTTCTCCTGGGCAAGCTCACCAGGTACGAGCATCCCAACCTGCTCTTAGACTGGATGCTGCTCCATTCACCCAGTTCTTATTGTATAAAAGTTGCATAAACATTGCTTTAAAGTAGCTGGAAAAAAAAAAAAAAAACAACCCAGATGAAGAGCTCTGCCTGAGCCAAGGAGCACTTTGCTGCTGCTTCACTCGGGAAGGAGAGGAGTCGCTCTGTGGGTGGGAAGGGACATTGCTAAGCCCTGCTGTAGGTAACAGCGCTGCACCTCCTAATTTGGGCGAGAATCAAGCAGCACTGAAGGGGAGAGAGAGCTTTTAAAGTCTTTTTCTTTATGTCCAAGAAGAGCTCAGAAGGAGCGGGGAATTAAAATTGAAGTGAATTACTTAAACATTGCTGTTTAAATTGTTCTTCTGCTGAATCCTACAGCTTCATTCCTATGGTAACAAAAGTTAGAATTTCCTAAATAGCTCCTTTTAAACATACAGTAGTAACAATTAATAAAGACTTAAAGGCCTTGTTCTTCCGTGTCATCACAAGGTACAGTACGTGCCCAGAAAGCTAAAGAGGAGTGAAAATGTATGAACCGAGAGAAGGGCATGTACTGGATAGCACTGCACGGCTGATGCTTTTCCAACTCATAACTCAGTTGACTTTGAATGCTCAAAATACCTCTGCTTTAGGAACCTTTATATTTTGGCCAAAAAAGAGAGAATGTCCAGCTGCGGCATGTGCTATCCAACTTGCCTTTTTACTGACTGTGTGCCAGGCTGAATAGTCCAAGTTTCTGCGTTAGCGCGTATGGTGTGCCCGGCCACGGGCAGATGCAGTTCTCATCTGTCTGGCCGGGCCGTGCAGCTGCAGCCGTGGTATGTGACACGGAAATGCATGTGGTTTCTAATGGCGCTTAAGCGAGAGGGAAGATACTAAAGCTCCCACAGGCTCCCCCCAGGAGATATGTGTCTGCTTCTAGGCAGTTATGCGAATCAATTTTTTATGCAAGCAGGTACCTGAGACATGGGGCTGTTCTCACTTTTTGATCCAGCAATAGCTCAGAGGCTTGCATTTGGGCAACAGGGTGATCGATAAAGTGGCATCAGTAACTATCATCCTGCAAAGAGCCCGTCCCATCACAGAAACAAAGATCTCGCCAATCTCAGTCATTCTAGCATCACAGTTGAGAAAGTCCTGAGTAGACGTAGTTTTGTATCTGTTGGCTTATGCTTTTTTTCCCCATCTAACCCAGGATGGGGGAACATACTTGGGAGAAAAATATCTGGATTTGAAAAGTTCCTACAGAACAAATTCAAGCAACAGCAACAGCCAAGCCAGAGAGGCCTACAACAAATCTGTGTTTTGTTTTCATTATTTGGGGATATGTCTGAAATACACTACCAGGGATCACTTCCCAATTGCAAGGTCTGGGCGTGTGGGGAATAGAACTGATTTCAGTGCCACCATCCCCCTCTTCATAAAAACGTACAGGTTACTGGGAAAGCAGCCCATTTCAAAGTGATTTTCGACTTCACAAATCCCTGCTCATGTGCTTTCCCCCACCAGTTTTATTTCAGGGACTTTCTGGGAGGAAACAGGAGTTATTAAGGAGTGATTAGTCATCAGGCTCACAGCTCTGCTAGTGAGGCTGGGAAAGCTACCACAAAAGCTTCAAAGTCCGTGCTATACCAACTGATGTATCTAGGGAGGATTACTGTAATAAGGTGCCTCTGAAATCCAGAAATGCGAGTGGACAGAGACTGTGGATTTTCTGTTGGTTGGTTTTGTGTTTTGTTTTGGTTTGTTTTTTTTTTTCATTGGTGGAGTAGGTCAGTTGCTTTTGTTTCCTTTGTTCTTAAGAATGGCAATGACAACCAGATGCTTAAGTGATTATTCAGTGATCAAGTTTAACCCACTCTATTAATTGTCCCCTAGTATTTCGCTGGTAAAGTACTCATTAAACAATTTCTCTTTTTGCATTGTCTGGTTTTACACTTTTCAACTGGGTACAGATTCACTGAAGGTACTGTGCATGTATGTGTATACGTACTAGTGGAAATGTAACAGTAATTCGGTCACTCTGGGTGAGGTTTTGTGAGGATTTCTCCCCCAGTAAGCATGCAAATACGTCCCCCTGGAACAGGTGATATTGCTAGCATCCAGTTGCATTAAAGTGACCTTTCCGTGCTCCTGTCCAGTGGATGAAGCTGATGCCTATACAGATGGTGAGCCCTGGGTTCATGGATGAGTGAAATAAGTCACTGTCACCCATGAACGTGTGGCCCATGCGGACAAGGAGAGGGGCTGCTGTTGTAGTAGCCCCAACACATGCAGTTTTAGGGCCAGGCAGGGTGCACATTAACCAAGTGCAGGGCCCTCCTTGGACCAGCAGTACCTGTGGGCACCCCCAGCATGCTGCTTGGAAAAGCCCCCCCTGTCATTACCTTACAGATACAAGCTTTTAGCAAGCAGCTGCGTGACAACCAGTCTTTCTTGGACTTTCTCAGAACAGCATTTGTTGATTCTTGTTATGCTACCTGGGCTAGACACAAGCGTTTGCCCTGAGTAGCAAGATGGCCTACTTGTATCTGTTACCTCCTCCCTTTCCTCTGCCTATTTGTCTGTCCATGGCTTACCGTATCCTTGCCCTTGGTGTAGAAATCATTCATGCTCCGCTCAACATTTGCTCTCCCTTCTGGCTAACCATGAAATAATAAAAAGCAGAATTTCTCTAACCAAATGCCAGCATTGTTCATTCAAGCATAGCTGCCTTCCCTGTTCCATCTCATTTAACTACATCTGACATCGGCTCTACCTGCGTCCCCTCTGAGCAGCTGGTGGCAGCTGTTAGAGCTAAGACTAGTCCTGCTGTTCTTTGTTTCTGTTTAGGTTGGGCTAAATATAGCCTGCTGTTTGATTACCGGGGGAGGAATGCCAGGATTCAAGATTTACGTGTGCAGCACAGCTTTTTCTCTAGGCCTGGGCCCAGCCACCCCCTGCAGCACGTGCCTTGGTAAAATAGCCCTCCTGGACGCTTCTGTCTCCTGTAGTCATTGTGAAAAACAGCCGAAAAGCTTCCTGGTGGAGTCCCAGGAATCCTTGACCTGCTCACCGTGAAGGCTTGCAGTGTTTTGGTCAGTCTGCAGTTCCCCACAGGGTCACTGAATGAACTGGTATCTCCCCGGCTGCTGACCCTAATGGTTCCTTTCAGAAATCCTAAGATTTTTATTCTTTAGCAAACTTGTTCTTTGCCTCCCTGAAACCTGGAGTCCCTGCCTACCCCTTGCCTAGCATACACTTTTTTGCATCATTTCTCCTCAGCTGTCACCCTTCCCTCTCCCCTTGCCAGTTCTACTACACGTTCCCTAAAGTCTCGCTTCTGCTTTGTACTTTACATGAAAACTCTGTATTTACAGTTGCCTTTTCAGCCTCCTCACTTCGTGTTTCTTACCATCTCTGTTTCTCATCTCCAGCTCCTTTGCCTCTCTTTGCCCACGCTGCTGGTGCATCATTAAAGGCTCAGTGCACGGGATCCAGTTGAGCTGACCTGGCAGCAATGATGTGACGTGGCAAATAACAGCCACTCTAAAGTGGTTCCTACTGTCCTGGAAACCATTCCCTGGCTTACACTTTGAGGACACTCCAAGCTTTGACTGCTCCAGACAGTCGTTGTGTGAAGCCAGCTTCATGCAGGTTAAAAAAGGAAGCAGTGTATATCTTTACATAGATAGTAAATAGAAGTAGGTGAATTCACCTATTTTGACTTCGTAGCAGAGCAGAAGAAACAAGTTATGTCTGTGTTTCCTGAGCAAACTTTCTTTTTCTGCATTTATCTTTGTGCCACCCTTACGCCTTTTACATTTACAGAACCCAAAAATAAATATGTAAGTATATGAAGAACTAACACCGCCTCAAAGTAGGAGGATGAACAAAATGCTTTAGGCTTCAGCTGAGCTGTGGTTACAGGGCTGTCATTAGCTGCTGTTGACTGAAGGTGTTTGTACCCTCTCACCGCCCGCCTGGCAGGCACTCCCAACACTGTAGTGAGCAGGAGAGTGGAGTGGGCAAGGAAACTATGGCATCCTCACCCATTTCATAGAATCATAGAACGTGTTGGGTTGGAAGGGACCTTTAAAGGTCATCTAGTACAACCCCCCTGCAGTAAGCAGGGACATCTTCAACTAGATCAGGTTGCTCAGAGCCTCCTCAAGCCTGGCCTTGAATGTCTCCAGGGATGGGGCCTCCACCACCCCTCTGGGCAACCTGTGCCAGTGCCTCACCACCCTCATTGTAAAGAACTTCATCCTACTATCTAATCTAAACCTACCCTGCTCTAGTTCAAAACCATTGCCCCTCGTCCTATCGCTACATGCCCTGGCAAACAGCCCCTCCCCAGCTTTCTTGTAGGCTCCCTTCAGGTACTGGAAGGCTGCTATAAGGTCTCCCCTGAGCCTTCTCTTCTCCAGGCTGAAAATTTTGCCACTTTTATTCTAAGTCCATGTTTGCTCAGCATTACTGATGGTCTGTTATTATACCTGCTGCTGTAGAGGCAGAGTTACAGCTCTGGGAGAAGGCACCCTTTGGTTTTCCTTCCCTTTCAACGCACAGTTTGCAGGGCACTGCCACGAGGGCTCCCCTTTGCCACTCTACTGGCCATGGGACTCCCACCTCACCAGCTCTCAACCTGGCCTGCTGTTTAAACTAGCATTTCTTTCCATTTGTCTCATGAAACCAGCTCCCCCAGTTTCATTGACCTCTGCCCAGAGTCAGTAAAATAGCCGAGAGGGGGGCTGCGTGATTCAGCTTCTATCGCCTTTTCATAATTCTGAACGGGGAAAGTACTTTTAATGGTTGTTTCCCACCAGGTAGAGCGTTGACGCTGCTGGAGTTAGTCTGCAGCTGTTACAGCTTCTAACAGATTTGCCATGTAGGTGTTGGGAAATGCCATATATTATGGTAGTGACGCTGTAGATAACTCATATACTATGCATACAGTATGAAAAGATGAATGGCAGGAGAAGCATGAAGCCCTGGGGAAGGAAGTAGTAGATATATTAAACATATGTGGGGCTTTAAAATGCCATAGAAATTGGCTGGAGTCTCCAGCTGCCTTTCCAGAAATGTTAGACAGTAGTCTGCACATGGGAAAATGAGGGAGTATGTTGAAAACATCAAGCCTGGTTTTGAAAGCACACGAAGCTCCTGCCATTCACAGGTTGTTTTGCTGCTGCCGCGCAGGGGTTGGCAGGGAGGAAGCTGCAGACAGGCAAGAGCAGAGGCTGGGGCAGCGATGCGTTACCATGTGGGAACTGTTTAGATAAGTGGCTTGAAAAGTTTTCAAGCTGGAAGGATGCAACTGGAGAGTGCACAGGATATACTCTCCCAGGGAGGGAATTTCTTTAGCACTTGAACAGCACTCTAGCTTTCCAAAGGGCTGTGGGAACAAGGGCCACCGCTGTGACCCCCCTGCAAGGCACGCCACTGTGACTATCCTCAAGTGGCTAATATGGAAACTGAGGCAAAGAAAGGAGGAGCCTGATAGTCCCAAGTCACCAAGGGAATTGTGACTCGGGCATTGCCAAAGCTTTTTTCCTTGATTTCTCCTGTGGGCCAGGGCTGCCGAGATCCAGGCTGCAGATGGCTCCCAGGCAGGCAGTAGGTACCCAGCACCTGAGCCCCAACCCCTACAGGACCTGCGGGATCCTTTATGGCTCCTCCACTGCCGTTAATTATTGACGGCAAAATAAAGCATTGAAATAACATTTATTTTCATTAAAAACATATTTGGCAATCCTGTCCTTCGCCACTTACCCAGTAGGGCTTAATCTCACAGGACCACAAGCATAAAAGGAGCTTGTCTTTACCTTCTTTCTTCCCTTCGTGCGGTTATATTTGCCATCCGACTCTCAGTATAACTATAATATATAATCTATCATAAAGTTGCACAACCCTACTCTAGAGGGCTGCTTTTGTCAGTGGCTTATCTCTGCGCCTGCCATGGGAAACAAAAATCCCACTCGCCACAACGGTGGAAGCCAGTTATACAAAGCTGGTGACTCTGATCTTTTCCTGACCTTCCCAGCAATTGGCCTGTGCCCTTGAGGAGCTTTACAAGTGAGAACTTCAAGTCTGACATTCGGAGCAGGAAAGTGCAAGAAAGAAAGTAGAAGCCAAAAAAACGGAGCGGGCTATTTATTTCTTCACTGAAATAGGGCTGCAGAATAAATAGAAATATACTGGAGAGTCACCACAGAAGAATGCCGTATTAGACCCATGGGGAGCAGGAAAAAAAACCACAAACAAAACCCCCGCAAAACCCCACACTCTGCAAAACGGGGGGCATAGGAGTATGAGTGCCAAAACAAAGCCCTTGTGTTAACCAGCCTCAGTGGCAGAATCTGAGACGCCAAGCACTACTGCTTAACCCAACTGGATGCTTGTGGTTACATACGCTGGAGCTGGTTCTGCTCTAGGCCGAATTCCAACATGAAATAATTTAATAGTGATCCACAGCAGGAGTTTGTCCCACGAGTCCATGTCTGCTAGATCTATTGCCAGGCAAAGTTTCAGGAAATTTATCTCCGATTAAGAAAACTTGGCCTTTATCTACATGGAGCATGGTAGGTCACAGGAGATTTTTCAAAGAGGAGTGGGCAGGAACATCAGCATCCTTATTGATGTATTTATTTAGAAAAATGTCCTTCAGTGATGCGTAGTCTTTTATCTGTTCTGGTAGTGGGTGCTTGCTTACCCCCGCTGAGGCTCTGGCCAAACAAGCTTCTTTACAAAGCCGGGATTGTGAAGTGGGCCGCCCACCCCCCGCTGCTGTGCCCACACAAACACCTTTCCCCTTGCTGCAAGAGGGAGCCCAGAGATTTGCCTTGTTACCTGACAGTCAACAAATTCACTAAAGCAGGAGGATCGAGAGCTCTTGTAATTAATATCCTAGCAAGTGCAACGCGGCCCTTGTATCCACTCCTTCTGTTTATTTACGTTTACCTTGCTGATCAAATGACAAGAACAGGGAGCACAGCAATTTTCCCACAAAGATGCACAATCCTGAAAGACGACCACCACCTGCCTCTGAAGAGCTGCAGGCAGAAAGGTTGAAGACAACAAGAAACCGCTTTAAAATACAGTAAACTGTATTATCAAATATTCATATACTGTTTCCTGTTGATGACTTTGTGACTGAAGAAATAGGCTTGGGCATAGGCCTGTGAATAATCCAGCTGGAGGCTGATGAACACAGGTTGGCCATAAATGGAAAACAAAACTGAACAGAATGAAGCTCGTTCTTTTGAGATTTGGTAAGTGAAAAATGTAAATCAAAATTCTCTGTATTAAATGTCAGTGGAGGAAGGATTCGTTGGTGGGCTGTACTGGTAAGACATTAAAAGTAAATGATGCAAAAAGCAATCCAGGCTCATTTTTTTGCTTGAAAGGAAGTGACTAACCTGACTGGATGGTTCTGACCCATTAGGAGGAAGATGCAGACCTGTCCTGGAAGCATCAGCTGACCACCCTTCTCATCATATAACTGATAGTGTCTCCCTGAAAAACAATAACTGGCTGAGGCAAGACATCAAGGTCTTGCCTTTAATCTTGCCTCTTCAATGCCCCCCAGCAATCTCAAGTACATCTCACACAAGAATACTCTCTCATTAGTGGGTCAGTGTAATGAAACCAGTCTATTTCTCACCACCCCCGACCACGCATCCTCAATATCATTTTGGTAATTTCTTGGAGATTTTTGTTTTCAGTTGCTGACCTGGCATCTGAAACAACCAAGCCCCTCTCATGAAAACAAAGTATCTCTATTTTAAATATACACAGTATGACTGTTTCCTTCATTAATTTTCTATTTAGGATCTAGCATCCAGCAAGAGTTACCCGAGCTTTGACTCAGCACCAGTATGGTGGAAACCAGTAGAAATTCACATAGTGCTCAGTGTATGTTGGGAAGAGTTTGGAAGCATGTACCATAAGAAATACTTGTGTAGTTTGGAGGCATCTTACGTATAGCTCTGCAGACTTCTAGGGCGCCAAGGAAAAGATCACACACTATTTTGACTCTTTCCTGCTTGAAAAGGCAGACGCATTGGATTCTGAGCTAAGAAAGAAGCTTTGCCTGTTCTTTTTTCCTAGTCTCTTCTACAGAATAAGCCACTAAATTACATAGGAATGCCATCCTATTTTATTTTCATGCTGAAACCTCAGTAAAGTTACCTAGACCAATTTCTTAAGTTTTATCACCTTATAGGTATGAAGAGTATCATAATTTGCCTGCAGGAGGTCTCTAGACACAGCTGAAAAGAGCTTCAGTATCGTTAGGACTAATTTCGTGTTTCAATATCCTACATCTCGCCTCACATTAGGTCTGTATCTAAAAGACTTTTTAATAACTTAAAATAATTTTGCCTCGCTCATTTAATAGCATTTCTTCCATTGCCAAAAGTTTACTTAATGATACTTTCTAGTAAGCTGTGAAAATTTTAATACCATCAAGTTTAAGGAACATCAAAATGCTGCAAGTATTACTTTTTGTTCCCAGTGCTGCAGCATGGACAGGACTCAACAGAAAAGAATGACCTTCACAGCCAAGTTAAAACACTACATTACCACCTTAGATCCTACCTCTAGTTTCTGCACAGGAGGTAGCTGACATTCACGTTGTTCAAAAAGGCAGGAAAAATACAATGACCAACAGCAGGAGTTGGAACAGGCCTTAGAGAAACATATTCGTGATTAAAACACTTTGAAGCTTGATTGTGCATTGTCATTTTCTGTTCATTCCCATTAATACTGTTGCTCTTGGTGAAGGTTAAAATGCTTTTGTGTTTTGTGGATAACACGAAATAGCGGATGGAAAAGTCTTTAGTTTCAAGCGTGGGCAGACTGACATCATCATGTGTTAAAAGTACTAAATCATTGTGCGATTCCAGGACTTCTCTGTTCACTTTAATAGGTGACTCTTAAGAAGTCAGGGCCCTACACTCCTGTGAAATTTAAAGGCATATTTCCTATGACATTTCAGAACACTTGGAACCTGCTGATTGCAAAAGTGCTCTTAGGTGCCAATCTGTTCTGCTCAGAAATAAACATTTCCAGGGCAGTCACGAACATCGGATGCTAGGTGTGCCTCCCAGAGTACTAACCCAGCAAGAGTAGATTTGCACATGGGTCTCTCTTGTAAGGCATGATCCAGTTGCATCTCTACAGTTTCTGAAGAGCCTTGGGGATGGTCTTAATGGTGTTGCTCTTGTATTTGGAGAACAAAATGAACGTGTTTATTTTTTTTTAGCCTGGATATTGACCTCTAGAAAAACTTATCTGCCTGAAGCTTAGAGCACCCCGGGACATTCTCTATTTTCCTGTTGGATGGCAGGCTTTTTGAGGAGCACGGCCAGTGTCCCAGTAAAAGTGGTGGTACACGACCCAAGAGATCCAAGTTTGATTCCTATAAGCAAAGCGCATGGACTGCTCACTTTCAGCCATTCTAAAAAAAAGCAAAACAAACCTAACAACCCCCCTCCCCCCAAAAAAAAACCCCACCAGCCCCCCGCCCCAAAACAACCCAAGCCCCACACTCAAAAAAACCCCCATGAAAACAGGCTAGAAGAAAAGTGCATGGAGCCACTAGGTCACTGTGGGAGTGAGGACTGTCTCTTGTATAATACCTAATGACTGTTCTGCTTTCCATTTATCCCTGTACCTCTCACATGAGGGATAACCAGTACGGAAAAAGCCTTATGTGTTGGTACTTCTTTTAGCACAGGACAAGAGTGTGCAGTGAAGGCAATGATACTAATGTGTTAGCTCCTCATATCACTCAAGGACTTCAGGGAAGTACTGGGACATGATCAAGGAATTTTGTTACCTCAGCACAACATCATAGCCACTACTTCTAAAAAAACTCTACCATCCTGAAGCTTTCTGGCATACAGATAAAGTAAAACAAGTGTTATTTGACACCTTACTGTAGGAGAATTTACGCCATCTGTATCTCCAGAAGCCAAGTCACAGCCGCTCCCTCAATTCATGCATTTGAAATAGAACATTGTTCCCTAAATATCATCACACAAGCAGCGCACTTGCCACCATACTTCAGTATTAAATGATCCTGGAGAAACCCTCAGCAGTGCAAAACTTGTCTGATTTTAGGTAACTCATGAACCCCCTAGGATTTTATTTCCCAGTAAATAATTTCCCCAGTGACAAGCATTTTATGTCCGTCATTGCAAGGGGGTCAGAGTAGATGACTGTGGTGACCCTTCCTGACTTGAAAAATATGATCTTGTTGACCATGAGTATAATAAATTTAGATTTTTTTTCCCTGGTGCTTAGTTGCCTTTTTCCCCCCCTTGACCTAAATCACTTCTATAGTCATGATTGTCTCTTTTGGTCCACTTTAAGTTTCCTTTTTCTTAGTATAGTTTGCATTCTATATATCTGATTATTCCTACATGCCATCTAACCACATGGAGCCCCATCTTCATTTTATAAGGCAAATAATTTTCGTAATAGTTATGAAGTCTATAGTATTTAAGAAAAAAAAAAATAATTCTGTAACTTTCTGTTAAATAAAACAAATGTAACTTTCTAACGCTAAGTTGAAAGCATTAGCTGAGTCAGTGTTTGGACTGTGCTACAGGGCTGTTAATGAGAACTTTCAAATTTTATGCATTTGAACTCATTAAAATGAACAGCACAGTTTGTACAGCAGTGGCTTACTTGCAAGAATGGGGATTAACAGGAGCATGCGGAATAGCAGAATACAGATGCAATTTCTTCTGTAACTTCACATGAAGATCAGAACAAAAATACAGAGCTTTCTGCTGACTCTTGCTAACACGAATATTTTTACCTCTGACCAGGGTATAAGATTTGAAAACGCACTGGCAAAGAAACTAAGAGCTTGCACAGAGGAGATCCTGCACATATCGGGGGGGAAATCTAGAAGCAGACAGTTTTAGAAAGAAAATCTGAGTTAACACTCTCGGAAGGTGAAAAAGCAAAGTCACAGAAAGGTGAACTGTAGTTACAACTCTTCAAAACTAGACAGAAATTTCACTGGATTATTTACAAAGATAAAGAACATTAGTTATGGGAAATTAAAGATTATTAGTTAAATTAATTCAAGACTCCACAAAATTCTAGACTAAATAACCTGGTACAGTGCGCTGCACAAATGCTTTGTCCCTCACAGACAGGAGGAGGTTGGTGTGGGTAAGATTTGATTTCAAACAATCTGAATTGCTACTTGTTGGTGCCATTACTTCTGCACTGTTTTCTCATCCTCAGAGGTGATAAGCTGCTAGTTTAAAGGAGGCTCTCCTTGTTCAGAGACAGCTCTAGGAGATTTGAAAAGCGAAGGTTTCAAAACAGTCACTGAGGGAAGGGTAAGAAGGTAGATGTTTTGGGATTATTCTTTTTTTTTTTTTTTTTAAAATCTCTTGATTAAGAGGAGATTTCCTCAGCCTTAGCCACTCCAGGGACTTGAACAGAACTGAGACTCTGCAGTGATTTACAAGGAAACTTTTCTTTCCTCCCTCTCCAGGAAAAATAATGTTTCAAGTCTCCTGAATTTCCGTCTTTAGTTTCCATAGCAATATTTCCACAATTAAGAAGTATTGACAGACATCTGGAGATCAATGCAAAGTCTGTGGAAATCAACAGAAAAGCACGTGTTTATTTCTGTGGGCTTCGGAGCACATCTGTGGAGAGTGGGGTCACTTGTTCCATGAATTGTGTCCCACTATTGCAGTTCCCAGGGAGAAAAGCAGGAGTCTGGGATTGTCCCCACAGCCAGTGCTAGCAGACTCACTCAGAAAGTAGTAGAAGGAATTCAAAAACAAAATACCATTTAAAAGCAAGCATTGTAAGGGCAAAATTGTAGACCCCAGGAGAAGCGTGGCATACTGTTTCCTCAGTCATAGGTGCTGTGTCATTTTGCATTCAGAATCTGGAGCACTTTCTAAAAATTCTCTGGAAGTTCATAATCTGAAAAAGTTACAGTTCAGACTTCTTTTCCTCCCTTGCCCTGTAACAGACTGCAAATAGTGCAGCGGTGACAGACCCTTGCCATAGCACCTATTCCGCATACTGGGGACAGGCACCGGGCAAAGACATGAAGTAACTGACACCAAGCTGCGTGAGGAGTCCAACCCAGACCTCTCCAGTTCCATCCAGACCCTGACTCCTTGGACCAAAGGACTCTCTTCCTGCTGTTTGCATGGTTTAAACTGCCCTATCAGCACGTTAGATTTGTCAGTCACAGAAATACAGGCTTGCCACAACCTACTGGCTTCATCTCCTAGATGCAAGCACCTAGGAGAGGGCTTCTTATCATGGGACAGCAAGGACATGCCCGCAGTTACAGTGCAACGGTACAGTTCGACGGCAACGCGAGGCTTCTAGATGAGCCCCTGGCTCAGACTGCACAGAGCGGTGAAAGAGGGAGGCGGTTTGTCGAGAGATTTGGCGATTAAAATAATGAGGAGCCAGCGCTAGTTAATAGCGCACAAAGCATCAGGGTCACACTTGCATCAAGAGGAACCATTTAGCTGCGCTGTCTCGAAATACTAATTTGTGTAAATGAAGTCAGCACGGCTCCTGCACATCTTTCACTGACAAGGTTGAGCATCACCTGTCAGGCTAAGCCTCAGTTTTCAGTCTGACAGGTGGAGCTGGAAGCAACACTATTTAAGGTAGCCTTAAATAGTAGCGGGGTAGTACCAGGGCCCCTCTTAAGTTTTAGGACATTGCTTAAATTTAACTATTCAGGCTGGGTATTTCCATGCTAGGTGTCTGTTTTGGGCTGCCTTTTTTTTTTTTTTTTTTCCTGAAAGATGTCTGCAGAAGTGATACAATCATTTCTAAGAACACGGCTATGTAAAAAAAATTATGGGTTGTGTCTGTGTTAAAATGTTCCTGCGGCCACTTTACATAGGTATTCGAGTATCATCATTCCCCAGAGCAGGAACTCAAAATGTGACAGAGGGGGGTTAGCATGTCAGCAAGGGCATGCCTTTTGCTATGCTTGTGAAAGTATACTTATGTTTGGGAGTGGGCCAACGCCTCTGGAAGTCCCGAGTTGCGTTTCATCTGTTGGAGCTGGGAGTTAAATTTTCCTCACAAGTTTATCCTTATGGAAAACATTCCGGCTCTGGATACAGCACTATCTTTCGTTTCAAGGAGCTGTGTAAGGAAAAAAGTGGGCAAGCTGGCATTACTGTTTTTTGCTGGCGGAGGGGCACTGTGAAGTAGTGGTGAAGTGCATGGGAGACAAGTCCCAAGAAATGAAAAGCAAACAGCAATTCAGGATTAAGATTGCCTTTCCATAAGTTTATCTGAAAGAGATTCGTCCCAGGAAGCAGTTCTGGAAGCTAAAAATGTAGCTCCCAGCCTCACAGATCAGTGGCAAGATTTCAGTCGCTTTACCTCATCTGGCATCTATGTCTCTGCACATCTGTGCGAGCCTTCCTTTCTCCCACACTTGGGCTTCGATGGAGCTTTTTACACTCTGCATCTCTTTTACATCCAGTGCAACTAGTAATAAAGAGTGAATCAGTCTCACCGATTTGAAGATGCTTCCCTACTGGGCAGGGTCACAAGATGTCGGCAAAGGGAGATCTCCCTCCCACTGCTGCCGGTGCGGTAGTTGCACCATGGATAAGCGGAGGTCTCCTGTCTCAAGTGCCATCCGGCCGGCCAGCGCCTCTCACCAGCACAAAAAAATAAACCAAAGCACAGGGCTGAGGTTCACCTCACAGGTTCAGGAGGAAGTTTTAGTTAAACACAATAAACATAAACAAACACACACATAGGGAGATGGATGTACATGCACACACACAAATGCATATCTTTCCAAGTATCTTTTAGCACCTGGGGTTTGTGGCCGCATGTTCACTGTCTTTTGAATAGCCTGGGCAAAGCCTGTAATTCTGCAAAAAAAAAAATAAAATAAATAATTTCTGATTTTTAAACAGCCCAAGGCTATTTGTGAATTTAAGAAACTGAAGTGCTGCTAAAAGAGAAAAGCCTACGGTCATAAGACTGATCCTCAAACATAGGCCACTAAGTGGACAGAAAGGTATGATTTATTTTTCTATTTTGTCTAATATCCTAGATAGAAGCTATTCCAGAACAGCTATTTTTCTACCCATTTCAATTGAGAGATTGGTTTCTTGCAGCCTCTGAGTGATTTCATTTTTTTTTTTTTTTGAAGAGGATTTTTTTTTTAGTACAATGTTCAAGGGAGGCCAGTCAGTGAGCAGCTTGGGAGGCAGTTTTAATACACTGAGTACGTGCCACGCAGCAGCAGCAGGCCCAGAAACCATTGTCGGTGAATTATATTAATTCTAGGTGTTTGTTTTAGCTAGATGCCTGTAAGACTTAAAAAAAAAAAAAAAAAAAGAAAAGAGAGAGACAGCCAATCCAAATGCCTTCCCCAAGATTTAGCACTCGCACAGCAGCAAGGAAGCTTTTTTTTTTTAGGCTGAGATTCCAGTTGAGGGTGCCTCGAGTGATGAGTGCAGGGCACTTCGCGCGTTGGCATTCGCATCAGCTCAGCAGCACACTGTTATTTAACTTTGGTGGAATTTTATAGCCTGCTTTGTACTGCAGCAAGAAAAGCAACGCGATGAATCTTTTAAATAAATCTCATCTGATGGATTTGCTGGCGCCTTGTTTAGACTAGGGGTGAAAAGTATCCCTCCCTCAGAGCTCAACACACTTACCACCAACACAGGCACCAGTTAACACCATTAGCACAGTTTTGACTAGGAAATTTATATAAAAAAAATATATGCACTATGTGAGGAGACATCACAGATGAGCATTAAGTGCATGCAGTGAACAACTCAACATGGAAACGAGCTTATATTCAGTATTAACTGGCTTAGGTCAGAGTCCTACTACACCAGTAGATAGGTCATTTCTTCTGCTGTGTTTTCACTCAAACGCAACAAGTGAATTAAATGAGTGTTCTGGGGTTCATCTGCTGCTGAAACAAGTTGTGGGGAAAATAATTCTTTTAAGTGTAACTTCACTTTCCCGTTCACTCTGATGGTGAGTTTAACCCAACTTCTTTTTAAAGCAACTTGCCCTCCCTTTCCTCCGGTTCCCTACTGTCTGCTTTTCTTGCTGCAATACCAAAGGAAGCTGTTTGAATGGTATTTTCCACCTTATCTGAAATTGCCATGAGGAAAATCTGTTGTCCCAGTAGGAAGGTGGCCAATTTTGCAGACTCTTGAAAAATCAGCTAGTTTTTGGACAAAACCTAAACTCCCAGAAGCTTATCCAGATTTGGACTTTTCTTTGTGCATTACTCAGGGAAAATCAGAAAAAAGGCATGGGTTGGTATGTAGTTCTTCATCCCATATGCCATGATATCTTAATTAAACTGTATCTTTGTTTGCTTAAGCCCTTAAGTATGTGGAACTGAAAACTTTGCTAGGACCTATTTATAGGGTACTGTTGCTGGTCTCTGCAAGTGTTAAGTTAATCATTCTTACTGTTGCCTGGTGTATCTGCTATGTGAAAGAAGACTCCCCTCTAGCATTTGTCCCTGTATGTAGGAGCCCAAGGGCCTGAAATACCCTGCCTCTTGCCTAGGCTTTTTACACATTGTCAAAAAAGCAGGTTGTTGCTGTATTTCCACTGCCTCCCCCTTACCATCTCTTTTCTTTCTGTCCCCTCCGAGATGACCCTTGCTGAAGGGCAAAAAAGGGGGTCTTACAGCTCTACTGCCTTTTCTTGGGGATGCATCCTTCCGCGCTGGACATCTTTGTGTCAGCTTTTTCCTGTGCAAGGCTTTGCTCAAAGCTTTCTAAAAGCTGTATTGATTTAGTGTTTCCACTGAGGCTTGCAGGGGCATGAAACCAGTATTTATATTAACCTGAGGCATATTTATTTTGCATCTATAATGAGTGATAAGAGTCTGATCTTTAGCAAAGATACAGGAGCTGTCTGCAAATCCAGGATGTCACATTATTTTGTGACATTTGGACGATCAGTTGCACAGGCCCAGGAACTAAGCACAGGAGAACTTGAATCCTGAATTGCCAGTATTATGTCCTTCACTGATAGTCAGGATACCTTCATACCCAGGTGAGAATTTCCAAGGTTTTTAAAATATTTTATGACATGCCATTACCAGAAGAGTTACAAAAATACCTTGAGGAAAAAAAAAATACTTTTATGTGGAAGTTTTCCCTTAACATATTCGTGTATAAGAAAAGATACAGGTGATTTTGAGAAGAGCTTGAACCTTTTTGAGCAGTGGGCTTAAAATCTATTTAGAAAGGAAAAAAGTTAATTGCTTTACTAGTTCCATACAGAGTATTTAGTAATTTTCTTCCTATGATATTGGAAGAGATCATCTCCTTGACTTTTTGAGTCTCATAGAGAATCATAATCAGACCCGCAGTGTCATTCACATGAATGCTTGAGGGTACTCTCAGTGAATTTTAACTGCTAGAGAACAGTTTTAATATGAATAGAAGCACAAGGATCATGTTTACATGCACATAGCAAATGAATGACAGTTCTGAAGTCCAGGTGTGTCTACACCAACAGTTAATTAGCAGCCAGAAAAAATATACATACATTTCAATATTTAACCTTGAAGTCAGGTTGGTGTAAAGCTCTGAAGTAATGTCACATTAAAACATTATCTAGAAGTTGTCTCTCGAACCACAGTGAGCCGTGGTTGACAGCGGGAGACTTTGGTCCTAGTCTTCTAGAGTCTTTTCTTGATTCCGCTGCTATTTATTATACAACCTTGAGAAAACTTTCATCATTTTGGGGTTCCTTGCTCACCATCCTGTGCTGAGATACAAGGAGAAGGCTTTAATGCTTAAAGTCCTTGAATAGAAGAAGCTATACAAGTACAAAGTGTGGATGATAAAGAGAAAATTCCCTGCAGATAGAGTAAGAGAAGGTGAAAGTGGAGGGGAGTTCCTGTAGTCCTGCAGTGCGTGGTTCTGCAAGTGCTTCTGCAGGATAGGCAGCTCTCAGAAGTCCAGCTAGAGTCAAAGAAATGATCATCTGTGACCGAATTAAGCTTTGCGGTCAAGATGGATAGGAGAGAATCAGAAATTCAGGGGATGTAACATCAGCTTTACAATGAGACAGTGGAAGAAGTGGGACTCCCCTGTTAGAAAGCAAAAGGTAGAGGGAACGTACGATCAGGGTTTACAGATCAATAAAACGGTGGGCAAAATGAACGTAACGTTCATTGAATTACACAGTATGAGGCCACTTGATGAAACTAGCACAAGACTGCCTTAAAACATACACAAGCAAGTATTTCTTTACAGAACGGGTATAGTGAAATCCTGAAACTAGCTGCTAGAATTTTAAAACATAGGCAGCATGGGCAAGTTCTAAAAGGATTTACATAAGTTCATGGATAACAGATCTACAGATGGATTTGGAAAGCAGAAGGGCAGGGATGTGCCCTGTAACGTCCTTAATACAATTTTCAAGGAGGGGAGTGGACCACAGAAAGCAGCTGGGCTTGCATGCTCTTCCTCAACACCATCTCCTGTTGCCACACTTGGAGACTAACCACCTGCCTAAGATGGACTGCTGGTCTGACCCAGGAGGGCATTGCATACTCTCCTGTGCTACAGCAAACAAATCACACAATGCAGTAACTTTGTGTGCTGAAGTTTTTCCTATAAGACACCCTTTCCTTATTAGCTCCAGACTTCCACATACCATCAGATCAGGACTAACCACTTTCCTGAACATATGCTACTGCTGCCCCCACAAGAAAGAAGTTGTTTGGTTTTTTTATTTTTTTAAGTTTACATTTTCAATTAAGTGCTGTTAAGTTTCTTTTTACTTGCTTTTTGGTGTGAAGTTCCAGAACACACCTGCTCAACCTTTTCAGACTTTTCTGCATGACCAGGGTGGCTGAACACACATCTCCACGGGCTTTCAAACAAAGCTGAGGTTCTCAGAGTGTCTGCTGCCATCAGTCAGGACTGTAGTAAAGGTAGCAAGTGTCAGAAAAATTGTGGTAAAGTCATGAGAAATGGCAATGCTTTTGTGACTAAACAAGACTGCACCTGGCTGTCAGCCATCTAGATGGTTTTTATATGCATTCAGCTTCCACAAATCAAAAAGACTTCTGGAATTAATCTATTTCAAAGGTCTGCATCAAAGAAAAAACAACCATTAGAAGTGGCACTTAAAGTCCCAGCACAGGTATTAAAAAAAAAAAAAAAAAATGAATAATGGTGCTAGAAGTCTGTTTTTCTGGCAGAGGAACCCTTTCACCACAGTCACAGCAGTATGGGGTGTTTTTTCTTGAGTCCGAACAGATGAATTGTGTCTTAAAGTCTATCAGCTAGAAATTTCTGTGCAACAGGTGTTGACCACACAAGCTGATGTTGGTGAACCAGAGAGCAAAATCTGGCCAGGTACGTTTCAGCTTAATGCAATTCTTATGGTGTTGGCTTATGTTTTATTCATCTTCTGCCTGGCTCCCTTCTTTTGCAAGAGCATTTTGTCCAGAAGGCACAGTTCTGTGCTTGCTGGGCCATATGATAGGTAGCCATCTGTAGGGCATCCGTTTCATTTGGCAGCAAGGATAGTCAGCCCTCATAAGAGAGGTGACAACGAACACACACACTTATTCATAAGTCTAAAAAAATTTGAAGCTAGAGCTATTCAAAGTGTTTGGATTATTTTTTTTTAGTTGGTTGGGATTTTTTTGGGGGGGGGGGGTGGTGTCTTTTTATTTAAAAAAAAAGTCACACAGACTCCTAGGAGTAATTTCTAAAGCATGAAAAAACCTAATCTAACTGTAGCCAAGCAGAGGAAAACTTAGACCTGTCTCACTGTAAACAAATACTTCAGCTATTCCGCTGCACTTTAAAACATCCTTATCAAAACCCCTGTAGGACCAGAGTGTTCTTCAGAACAGCTCTACCAACCTGAACACACAGCCTCGATATCGTTAGTCCCTCAGTTAAGAGGGCTACATGTCAAATCACTAAAGCAAGAAGGTGTGCAGCCCACTCATGCTCAAGCACAGGTTGGCTTATTTTGAGGAGCTGAATTGTAAGGTAGGTTCTTTGCCTACATTCCCGGGTGCCATAAGGGGCACAGGAGGTTATCTGGACAACCAGTGGGTGCACTGATGCAGTTCCCAAGTTTTGTGATGCTTTATATAGAGCAATCCTGGTTTTAATGTGAGAAGTCCCATATCTCCTAATGAGAGCTGCAGATTAGGAAATAGGAGCTTGAGGGCTATTGATAATAGTTTGCTCCTTGTGTGGTCTTGGCGAGTCAACCATTTGCTACCTCAACTTCTCCCAGACCCTGAAGAATATAGTACCTTTTTATTTCCTGCTTCCTCTTTCATTATGGTAAAAGCCAGCAAGCCCCAGCAGAGATTCATAGAACGGTTAGAGTTGGAAGGGACCTCAAAGATCATCTAGTTCCAATCCCCCTGCCATGGGCAGGGACACCATCTGCTAGACTTAAGTTGCTCAAAGCCCATCCAACCTGGCCTTGAACAGTTCCAGGGGTGGGGCATCCATGACTTCAGTTAGAGGACTCTCTACTGTTTGCTATAAGGCAAACAAAAAAGATGTGCAAAAATCAGCTGATGTTTGTATACTGACGAGTGCCTTGTTTGCAGTGCACCATATGGATGCAAAGTTTTCGTCTGGCATATTCCTACAAGCAGATGCCCGAAGGAGCAACTGCTCATCTCAAGTTTTTACTAGAGGAACCTCCCATTTCATTTACGCCACAACCTCCTCTTCTTTCTCCTCCTTCTCTAACATATGGAAGTTAAATGTAGTTATGACTCAGGGGAATGTCTGTCCTTAAAATTAAAGAGCTTTCCCTGAATGCACTTTCTGTGAGGAGTCTTCTTTGTTGCCTTTGTTACAAACCTTATCTATAGTTTTCATGCTTCTATAGATTATATTTTGTATGTCACCAGAAAGCTATTTGCTTGTAATAATGTTGTGGGCCACTGATTTTGGAGACAGGTTTGCCATCTCAGTTGACTTCAAGACCAAATGAAGGCTTAGATACCAGCTCAACAGAATAGCTTGGTTCTCCCACTTTGTATCTGCAAGGAAATTTGCTTTGCAAGTGCAACACAATGCTCAGTGAGGTTTACGTAAATAACTAATCATGGGGCAGGCATTAATTTCACACCATCATTTATTAGCTGCTGTGTGGCAACACCCATATATTTGCATGTTCTTACCCCATGGAAGATGCAAGGGAGGTGGGAGGTGAACTTCCTTCTTTATTTAGGAAAGACTATGCACGCAGCAGCTGGTGCAAGGCAAATGGGATGCTGTAGTGCCTATCCGAATTTTCCTGGCCCTAATTTGTTTGGGTTCCCCACGTCTTACGATGTAGTTGTCATTAAGGAATGGATCTCTTACTCTGAAAGCTAGCGACTTGAATTCAAGGTTCCCATCTGTCACAGATTTCTTGTACAAGTTTGGTCAGTCACTTCACCTCTAACAGGATTACTAGAAAATATTGTTATTTCAACAAAGCCCAGGGAGGCTAAATGCTTTCAGACCTTTAAGTAGTTGATATCACAGCAGTGGGAGGCTCCATATGTGAGCATGTCAGCTTGGGTTATAATTGTATAAAAATGGTTTGGAGGAAATAAGAGATATATCAGCATATACCATATAGAACAGAGTGTATTAGGGTTGCTGAGGAAATTCATTTACTGGGGGAAAAAAATTTAGATGACTTTTTTTTACTGCTATCTACATCCTTGGCCTCCAGATTAGTTTATCCTCAGTATACTTTAGTATCAAAATAATTTTTTATTAAAAAAAAGAATCTTTCTGCAGTGCTCCCTAAAGAGTTAGTCTTTCCTTTAAATGCCTATAAAACATACCCCAGTGCTTCTGCATTTCCACACACACCCCACACCACCACCCCCAACTCACTACGCACACAAGCCCATGCATGGCTAGGACATACTCGCCTAAAATATCTTCACTGCAGCAGTGGGTTTAAGGAGGATGGAGCCAGACTCTTTTCAGCGGTTCCCAGTAACAGGACGAGGAGTAACGGGCACATGCTGGAACATAGGAAGTTCCAAACAAATAAGAAAAAACTCCTTTACGGTGAGGGTGACAGAGCACTGGAACAGGCTGCCCAGGGAGGTTGTGGAGTCCCTTTCTCTGGAGACTTTCAAGACCTGCCTGGATGCAGTCCTGAGGGATGTGCTCTAGGCAATCCTGCTTTAGCAGGGAAGTTCGACTACATGATCTCTAGAGGTCCCTTCCAGCTCTGAGAGATTCCATGATTCCAAACAAATACCACAAGGACAACCAGCAAGTTACTGGGACTTATGCTACTAGGAAGTTTGTGCAGTCCAGAGGATGCGACCTTGGTGCTTTCAAAGACAAGTGTTTCTACAAGAGAAAGTGCTGTCACTGGGGCCCTGAAAGAATAATTCCTACACAGAGTATTTTTGTAGCCTTAGCTGGATATCGCATATCTGTGTCCCAATTTAAGCATGTTTGTGTTAAAGAGCAGATCAGCATCCATGGATTCCTGTGCAAACAGTCTGGATATTGTAGAGCCTACTACAGTACGAGCTTCTGTCGCTGCTTAATCAGTAATTTGCACTGGGGTTTAGCAAGAGAAAATGTCAGTATTGGCAGTAATGCAAGTTTGTACTGCCTTGGAGTGGAGGGTTGACATGTTTGGTACCTGACCCAGGAATACACCAGGACCCTTCTGAAAAGCGTGTAGCATGTTTGCTTCTGACAGAAGAACATTCTGCTCTTTATGTGGCGAGGGGCAGGCTCACACGCTTGCTTTAAAAAGCCTGGAGGTTAGAAAGTGTTTCATAATGGAATGTAGGAGACTCAGCAAGTTGGTTTAAAGAATTTTTTTTTTCCCCCCTCTCAGTCCATTTTAAACTCTCTCCCTCTGTTTTTCCCATTGGCACTGAAGCACTCGTCTGAAATAGCTCTCCCCTGTAGAAGCTTCTGTCCCAGAGAATGATGTGGTTGAGAGAACATCTTCATGCAATATCCCGGTGGTACTTATTAGCCCTTAGATGTATACCTGATGCCCTTTTCCTATCCCAACAAAGCGGGTTGAGGCATTAATCCTGCCTGGGAGCATCAGGGCGCACTGAGAATTAAGAATGCCTCCTTTCAAGAACCAAGGTTCTAGACAGAAAACTAGTCAGAAGTCACTACAAGCAAGGAGTTAGGCAAAAAGAATCCCTACTTTTACTGTAAATGAGAAGATTTACTAATATCAGATACTATATGCGCACCCTGCTCCACATAGTTATTTCATCAGGACAGCTTAAGCCAGGTGACAATTAAATCTGCTGTGCAGGGCAACGGACCTTCCCCCAGTATTACTGCCTGCATATGTAGTGGCTTTGCAACTATAGGTATGTCCGGGAGGATATGCAGAATTTTTTCCTCCTAGTGGACAAAGATGAGCAAGCACAAGCTTAGAAACGCATTAAACCCAATTCATCTTCAGCACATTGCAGTGACAGCTCCAAGATGAGCACGTCCTGCAAAGAACCATGCTGGCATTCCCAGAGGACAAGGAAATTGCTCTGGAATAAGGGGGGACAGTGTTAACCTGGAGCATAAGGACTGTTCTAGAATACTTCTTTCTAGAACTGTCCTGATTTAGTCTTTTATGATTTAGTTCAATTCCTTTCCAGGTATTTGCTCTTGCTCGAAGTACAGCTCCAAGAGCTTGAGCTGTGTATCTTCCATTCCCCACATCAGGGATCCAGAAATAAAACACAAGTTTACAGTATTGCCTGGGTGGTATGAAATGACTTGTCTACATGTGGAACTGTCAAAGTGAAGTTTCTTTGTCCTGGTTTATAAGCCACTGTGATCATATTCCCTGTTTGGAGGAGCTTCAATGCCTTACGCAATTTTTCTTACAGGTTCTGCATCAAGATTTGCAGGGGTGGTTCAAGATAATGAGACAAAGTTTTCTTTAGCTAGAGCTCAAGACTATGGAATTACACTTCATTATCACTTCAGATAATGACACCAAGACTGTCAAGATTGGCACTGAAATGTGCAGAGACTGAACTCAGTTGAACCTGGTGAGAGATAGTACTGTATCAGAAGCAAGGCAAAGTGACATTAGTCTTTCAGACCTTCTGACTCTAACTTGCATCTTGTACTCTTCTTCAGGTCTTCCCTTCTCTAGCTTATGTCCAATTGAACCTATGCACAGCATACCAAGGGTCTTATTGAGACAAGCTTTGTGTCTTTAGGGAACTCATGCGCTGCTAAACTCAAAAGGTTGTCCATATTTTCTAGACAGCACGTGGTGTTTACATACATAGGCTTTTGGTGGCTGCTGGATCGAAATATAGTACCAGCAGCTAACAAATAGTTACTAGATCACATAGTAGGATATGCTGGCATGCAAGGGAAGTAGGATTATCAGATCCTGAAAAAAAAACTTTCTGATTTGTTGTGTATCCCATAGAAACAGCATAACATTTTTCTTGGAGAAGGGCCACTCACAAGTGAGTCAAGCCAGAAGTCTAGAAGAACAACAAAAAAAAAAAATCCACTGACTAGTTCAAGCCCAAATACTAAACCTTCAGTACAGAACATTTTCTACCTAGGAAGGTTTCTCAGTGATTTCCATTGATCGCAGCCAGGCACCACCTCTGTTTTCATGACATCAAGTCTTTCATATCCCTTTAAAAAGCAGTTTTTCCTAGGATCTGCATATTGCCTGGGTCAGACAAGCAAAGAGGGCCAGTCTGTAGTAGGCAATCTCTTCACCTGGAAGTCCCCTTGCATACTTTCCCCTCACTGATATTGCTCTCCTCAGCCTCCTCTTCAGCCCTTTCCCCAGATCCCCCATTATTGGACACATATATTGAAAGTCACATCATGCTAGGCACAAGCAATGCAAAGAAAAGTATAGCATGACTGTTTATCCTCCTGCACATTATTTTCTCATCCATCCCTGGAGGTGTTTAAAAAAAGGGTAGATGGGGCACTTAGGGACATGGTTTAGAAGTGGCTTTTGTCAGGGTAGGTTAAAGGTTGGACTTGATCTTAAAGGTCCCTTCCAACCTCAGCAATTCTATGATTCTCATCTGCCTTTTCTCTGCCCTGGTTGGAAACCCCTGTTCTCTTACCTCACCTCTCACTTTCTATGACTACGTTACTCTGCTTGCCATTTCCCTGTCCTGTTTCTAGCACACAGAGGAACAGATGGCCCAGCCCAGTTAGCCCCAGAGACTGGGACAGAAAAGCATTGCCTTGGTATGTCAGGGCTACGTCTGGTGGTGCTGGGTGAACTGTAGGCCAAAAACCTAGTTCTTTGTATTGTGGGTCCTGGGATGAAGCTGCTTATTTAAATGTGTTTTCCCACATAGCTTCGGCCTCATGAAGACTTCTGGACAAGTGTTTTCTCAAAGCAAGGAACCCTATATGGGAAACACTGTCATGAAGCACTTTGAGCCTGCAGCATGTGGAGGCATACCTGGCCTCCACACTAGGAAATAAAGTGGACTCAAGTAGTCTATCCACTGTGCTCTGGAGAGATGTCCAGAGTTAGCACCCAAGAACAGACCGGCATCTAAACAGCACGGGCAGGCAGCAAGGCTGCCAGGCCAATGCTCCATCAATAGTGCAGACACAGCATAGTTTGGAACAACAGAGTGCCTGAAATCATGGGCAGTGATCCTGACTCGTGGGGCAGGAGCTTAGCTAAACTCCAGTCTTTTCAGGGCTGGGGACTGGACGAAAGTTGTGAGAAGTTTTTCAGGCTGGAGTGTCCAGCAAAGAAGCGTTTGAACTTTTCTGCTCTGGAGGCACTCATTTGACAGGCTTGATGACATTCAGTGTTCATTTTTGCTCCTACATTCATCATTCACTGCTGCCTGTGGCAGCAGCTTAAGACCCACATGGCTCACATGCTGCCAAGGGCAGGACAGAGAAGGGAAAGGAGGATGCTGCAGGACAAGAGACAGCCCTTCCCTGATCTTCCTACCACTATAGATCCCATCATGGTACTGTGCTGTGTTCTCCCTGCAAGCAGGGGGTGGTCCCACACTCAGCCCTTCATGGACCTTAGAGGATCCACCTGTAGGCAGGGTCAGGCCTATTTCCCAGCAGCTGTGCCAGATTAAGTTTTTAAAAAAAAAAATCAAGGCAATGCAAAAAAAAAAAAAAAAGAGAATCTGCTGAGGGCACCTGTGCTCATAAACACACACCACAATGAATTAGGATCATCAAGGAAAATCTCCTAGATCATCCGAAGGGTTATTTGACTACAGTATGCAGAGAACAGCTCTTATTTGCATTGACCTAAGTTGTATGGCTGGAGCCGAATATAACTCATAAGTTAGATCACAACAGAGTTTCTCATTAAATGGTGAGGGTGCACCTTGACATAGACTGGATTCTCAGCTTGTGCTCCAAAGCATGTAGGAAAGGCACTGAGAAGCAACTGATAAAAGAGGATATTTGGAGCCTTTGGGGGTGGATAAAGTGAGCTAGGAGCAACGCCAGATAAATAAGAGAAAGTGTCCGGTTTACATGGTGGGAGAAGCCTTTGAGGTGGGATTGCAAGAAGTCTCTAAAGGTCTGATCCCATACTGTTCAAACGGGTATTCACACTGGGCTTTTCTACCTTCTAGAAAAGGCAGTAAAGCTACTTTTTCTAGCTTTTCTAGGTAGGTGGAGTGTGAGTGCTTCTCAGCAGGGATCAGACAGGGGGTCTGGCTGCCACCCTCAATACATGGCCTCACAGAGCACTTGTACCTCTGAGTTTCTCTTCTTCTATGATCAAACAAGAGCCATCTGCTGAATCTAACATTTCTGTCTTGAATATAGGTACAGTTAGCACATAGGGAAGTACTCCATGTATAGTCCCATTACAAAGACAACACTTTCATCATAAAAGACATTTTTCAAGGCAGGTTTTCACTAAATTGAGTTGAAATGGATTCCTTTGCTTCAGTTAGATTAACTCCAGATGAAACACTTTTAGACCAGGAGTTGATCCCGAGTGTCTAAATTAACAAACAGCACTTCATTCTCTAGAAGAGTTTCATGTCCAGATATATTTTGTTCTCAAGGACAAGCAAATCTCTTAACACTTACTGCAAGTTTAAAGAACAAAACATTCAACCCCTGCAATACCATCCACTGCAGCTCCACACACAAAAAAAATAATCCATCCTTCAAGAAATCAAAACCATTTTACCAATAAAAGGCAAAACACAGCAGCTGAAGCACCTGAACTTGCTTAGTCATGTTCTTGAGCAAGACGGCTAATTAAAAACAAAATTGAGGATATGGTACTTTTATCACATCAGAAGGCTAAATACGTACACGACTATTCAGAGAAATGGGCATGGAGCCTCACAGGCCACAGTTTAGGATTTATTAAAATCACACTTGTACAAGATGAGGGATGCAAGTAACCTGGTGTTAGTATTTGAAGGGGATAGGAGTGAATTTAAGCATTAGCCTATGTTTTCCATACATAAAGCATCTTCTCCCAAGGCTTGTATACCACAGCTTTATGAAAAACGTTAGCAAGAAGCTACAGTTCCAGGCTGAGAAATACACAAGTGATCCAAAGGCCTCTTTTAAACCCATCAATAACAGCAGTACCCTGGTTCCTCAAGTGTGCAACCAGGGGGCATTCACAGCCCTGCCCACTGCCATTTCAAGCTCCTGCACTGAGGAAACAAAAGCAGCAGATTTTGGAGGTCCACAAGAGATCTCGTATTTTCAGCACACCCTGTTTCCAACTCCACACAACTACAAAAGTTGACCATAAAGTGATTTTCTTATTTAAATAAGTCATGGTTCATTTTTGCCTCTATTTAAAATCTTATGCAAGATGAAATGTTAAAACTGACAAGCTTGAAATGAAATATCAGAACATTCCTTGACCTTGTCATCACCATTCACTTTTTACTTTTTTGTGCAATGAAAATATTTTTTTTTTTTAAATCAGCATATTCCCATGAAACTTGTTGATTTGCACGAATTGGCATTTTCCAGCAGGAAAAAAAAATAAAAATAAAAATGTTGGCTGGAATATTTTCAAGCAGCTCTCTACACAAGAAATGCAGAGCAGGAAAATTGCCCCAGCCAGCCCAGTCTGCAATCCCCAAAGGCTTCTCCTTTTCTCCTTTAACTTGGGCCAGAAGATAGAACCTTCCCTGAATTCCCTCCTGCAGGATTACATAATGGAAAGTAGTTTTTACTGCTTCTTTGGTTGCTTTATGCTATCGTAACTGTATATATGTATTACATTAATGGAGCTAATGTAAATGAGGGGAAGACATGAAAATGCCTATTGCATATCCGGACATGAAATCGTTGCTCCAGGAGAAACATTGTAAAATAATTTTTGTTGCTACAGCAACAGCCATTGCATGTAGCGAGATTGTTTTTTAAATCCATGTACACAGATAAATACATATATATATATGTATAAAAGTTATGCTAACACATTTAAAAAGGAAGTGGACAATAAGTCAGGTGGTTACAGCAAGCGCAGTATTTGAGAATACGATAGATGAATACCCAGACAGCAAGCAGTGTAAGTTTCTACAAGATGTTGTTGTATTTACTACACACATCCTTCTAGCGTAAAAACTCAGACTCTTGGATTTGGCATTTTTCATACTACTACACCCCCAGACAGTTACAGGTTGCTGTACAGGTCTTTACCTTTGTAGCAGGACTCCTTCCCAGCTTTCTGTCCCTTTATTCCCACAGTGGTAGTTGTGATGCACATCTATTTCCAGCCAAAGCAGAAGTCCATCCTTTTTAGGGGTGAATCAGGCTCCAGACAAATGCTACAAGTCAGGTCTTCTACTGCCTTAACAGAGCTCCACAGTCCTTACCCTGCCTCAGGCAAGTAGCTGCTTCCACTTCAGGAGAACAGCCAGACACTTCATTCCTTGTCCTTGCAAACCAAAAGTTTTGTCCCTTCTTGAGGAGGCAAAGCAGCTGTGGGATTTATTTAGCTTTCCCAGGAGAACTTAGAGAAGAAGTGCCAGATGAGGGCCACAGCTCCTCAACAGCCTTGTAGCACACTAGGTTCTCTCGTCATGCTTCCTATTTCATCTGCAGACACTAACTTACTTTAAGCGCCTTCCTATGATCTGCACCACTCCAATTTCTGAGCAGTTTTTCCACTCGCTGAAAAACACACCCCTCCAAACTTAGACTAACCTAAGCAGCCCAGGGCTTGCAATTTAAAGGGAGTGCTGCAATCTGCTGATCTCCATCACCTGTTCTCCTGTTTCCCCTTAGCCACAGACTACACTTCCCATCAGTGCTTTGTCCCCACCTGCTCCCAACCATCTCTGGTGGAGACGGTGATGGAGAAACAGCTGCCCTGGAGACAGCTAGCGCAAGTTACAGGGCAAATACAGCGGCAAAGCTTTCAGCATGGGCTCCAGAAGCTCCTTGGCCACTCTCTTTACTTGGCAGGCTACTCTGGAGGGAAGCTGCTGGAGAGGGAAGACACCATGCAATGAGCATGCATCACACTTTGCAATCCAAGACCATTGAAACTGATAGGAAGTAAATACCAGCATGTCTGAATGTGGAACAACTTGGGAGGGACTGTTAGCAGTACAGGTAGTTTTGACAGGTGCAACAGCAGACCCTCTCGTTCCAGCTACTGAAATTGAGAATAATATACCCGACTGGTCATCCAGTGCCTGCAGTGCGTTCCTATATCCTGTGAAAAACAGCATGCCAAGTAGTTACTATGGTGCTGAAATGTAGTTTTAAAGCTGGGATTTAATTTCTCACTCTTGATGAGGAAAATTATTTATCTAAACATACATTTTCAAAATTGCAAATGATGATCTATGAGTGAAAGCTGAATTTTGATGATTTACAGCTACATTTGATGCTGGCCTTGTTAATGACGTGACGTTTTTGGCTGCGTAACCTAGGAGTTATCCAGAAAAACCACAATCTTTCAGCTGCTAATAGCTGAAGGAGAGTTTATCAGGGAGAGTTTATGAAATGGTGCCCTTCAACAGAGTAAAGAGGAATCTTTTCTGCTTGTGCAGAAACTCCGTGCGAGTTATCTCAGGACTTGGGCACTACCAGCCTATTACGCAGTGTTTCCAATGGGCTGAAGACTTGAGAAGCAGGTTATATATTGAAAACTTGCCAGTATTCCGCTTCAGTTTCTCATAGATCTTCATGATTTCGTCTGTTTTATATTTCATTTTTCCAGATAGACTTAATTGGCTTGCAGCGTTAAGGTTAGATGCTACTGCAGCACATATGAAAACAGATCTGCTTAAAAGAGTCTATGCAGAGATGTCATATCCCATATAGGCCATGGGTTTAAAAAAAAAAAAAAGAAAAAAAGAAGAGAGAAAGGAAATACAAGGAAAAAGATAAAAAGAGAGAAATAAAACTTAAATTGGTGGAACATTTCCAAGATGGAGACAAAGTAGTCTTCCCATCACTACTTTGCCTTTTTTTTATTAAATTTGATATTTGGGCATGCAGCCTTGTACAA
This sequence comes from Chroicocephalus ridibundus, assembly GCF_963924245.1. Classification (NCBI taxonomy): domain Eukaryota; kingdom Metazoa; phylum Chordata; class Aves; order Charadriiformes; family Laridae; genus Chroicocephalus; species Chroicocephalus ridibundus. Next base: position 151,269,171 of record NC_086284.1, read on the forward strand.
AGGGTCAACAAATGGCCTCTGCAATATTTATATCCTATATTGTTACACTAGGAGTTGTGGTGAACTTATCCCTTAAAATGCTCCACTACATATAAAAAAATTTCACCTTTTCAAATGCCAAGGAAGGAGATGGCTTATAAACCTCCAAGAAACTGTTTCTTTGAAACTAAAGGAATAAAAGGGAACTGTTTTGCAACTAATCTTATTAAAAAACTATTCTCTTGTGTACGAGATTTTGCTGTTAAAAAAGTATCTCAAACTGTTTCATATAACTTGGTCAGAAAGGAACACAAAAAATCTATTTCAATTGTATTTATTATCAAAAGTTTCAGAACATCCTAAAATAGTTTGGAAGTCTTGCAAGAATACACTTTCTAATGCGATTTTTGGGGTTCTTTGCTTCTGCTTAAACTGGAGCATGAAGGGGAAGAAAAATCACAAGCGGGTTTACTGAGCCTGAAATAGGTTTGGCTTGAGATGGGAATATAGTTTTGTTTCATCTGTATCGTCATGTTAATTTACACATTTTATAAGCAACATTTGTCCCTGCTATATCTCCATTGTGCAGAATACCAGTTAGGTGTATCATGGGTACATTTCCCTGTGTATTTTGTTACTGTATTGTATGGGAAGGTATTCTGTAAACATTAGCACATTTGGTATAGCTTTACATGTTTCCTTTACCGCTGAGGAAGAAATAAATAATGTTTAGCAAGGCAGATGGTGCAGTCAGGTCTATTTTCCTTTACGAACACACCACCACAACACGTTTCTTGCCACTGATATTCAGAAGTGAGCTAGGAAAAGAGCCTAGAAACTTGTCATCGTTAGCCACTTAGAATAACTTAGATACGTTTTTTACATAATGTAATTTCTTAGTATAAAGAGGTCATTGCTTCTCCATTATCTATTGAATATCAGTTTAAACAAACACTGTTTTCCTTTTAAGCTTGTCTCAGCAGGGCTAGGGGCGGAAACCATCACGCTAGCTTACAAGTGTAAATCTGATTTCAAACTCTGGGAACGTCAAAACAAAATATATTGTGTTTGAGAAGAGTTCAGATCTCTCCTGCTAAGTGCCATCTGAAGTTGGAAAGTAAATAATGGCTGCGACTAGTATGGAAGTTCTGATTCACAGAAATCTAAACTGAACGCACAAGCCCCATTTCAGCAGTCCCACACTTGTAATTGTTTAAAATCAAATCCAGCTGAAGGTGAAGGAAGAACAGAAAATAATAGTAAAACTAAATTTGATCAGAACAACATGGCTAACCACTCTTTTCTCGTGCAAAACAAGTAATATTATGTGATCTTGTTAAAAGAATGATCAAGAAATTTTATCGTTTCCCAGCTTAAAAAAAAAAAAAAAAAGTGGGTTTTGGACAGCTGATGGATTTGGCTCAGAAAATGTGCACTAAAGAGATGAGAGGATTCTGGACAGGACATTAAAGGTTCTAAGTTAAGTGAAGGAATGAAATCTCAGTTACACGCTCAAATTCCTTTACTAGCAGGAGCGGACCGTGTTGAAGAATGGCATTTGGAAGTAACTAGCAAGTCTCAGAGAATCTGTGCATGGAGTAGTCCTGGGCAAAAAGCATATTCCTGTGGGAACAAAGATACAGTAGAAGTCACTGATTCTAACCAACTTACTGCATTTTATGAGTAGGAAGGGACCAGAGAAATGCATAATTTTAAATAGTGAACTGAAATCCACAGGTTGTTAAATAAATCTTTCCTAAGCAGGGATGCATTAGTACTAGAGATGGTGCTATACAATTGGACTTCTGTTACTTAGGATGGTAATTCATGGATTTATATGGAATTTGGAATTGCTATTGCTCAAAAAAAAAAGTGAAAGAGAATGGCACACAACTAAAAATGATTTTTTTTATCAGAATCATAGCATAGAAGGTTTTTTTTGGATGTTCAAGGGCATTGCTATATAATGTCTATTATTGAGACAGTATCATAAATGTGCTTTGTGTTTACTCTTGTAATCTCAAATTAACTTACTGTGATCCATTATTTTATACACTGTAATTCCATCTCTCAGAATTTGGGAGGTGTGACTTTAATTGCATAAGAAACACAAGTGTAATTCAGACGGGAAAAATCAATAAGGGCCGTACTTCTGGAAAAGAGTAAACTCTCAGAAGAAAAGATGTGGAATGAGAAAATACAATGTGAATCCAAATGTCCCATTTTAGTGTTGTCTTTGTGGTCCTGGTTTCCTAAGGAAACTGCATTTTTTTTCTGACATGCTGTCTTGCTCTGTCTCACCATCTGTCTCTAATTTTAATTATTTGCTGACCAAATGCCATCCAAATTTGACAAACAGATAGTTATCTGAAGCATATTATGTTCCAAAAATGCATGTAAAGCCTCAGTTGAAGAAATGGTTGCATTGTAAACTCATCTCTTTAGACAGCTGAGCTTAATCTTGGGACTCACATCTGAAGAAAACCCATTAGCGTCCCTCCTTCCAGATTTAGTCGCTTCCATACTTGTAGCAGCTCAGTTCTCAGCACACCAGACCGGTTTGTGTTAGGTGCTGTGTCAATACAGACCAAGAAGAGCACAAGAATGATGATGATCGTGAGAGGACTCACACAGCAGAAGAATGCCTAGAAAATAGTTCTAGAGTAAAATAAATACATCTGGGCATACAAACATGCAAAACAAAGCACCAGCCTGGAAAAAAGATAGCTCTGACAGCATCCTGGACTGGACACCCACGATCCTTTTGTATTTGGGTCCCATGACATTCATTGAGTCCGTGTGTGGTTAATCTTCTCTTAATCCCACTTGTGTTGTTCCTTCTTCCACACGGCTCAGTCTGTTGACTGTAGGAGAAATGGCACATTGACGATCTTTACCCATGGCCTATGGACCAGTTCTGTCCCATCCCTGTCCCATCCCACCCCCAAAACCCCACTGTTTTGGCATACTCCTTCCTAGTGCTTCAACCTGGCTCTGTACTCACTCTCCATTTTGATTTGGGATTCATGATGATCACATATACTCTAGGTTTTTGATGTCATGTTACTGTGGATTCACGTGGTGTAGCTATTCTACTGCTTTTACACAGCACAGCTGCAGATGGACAGGCAGGGGGTTTCACTTGTCCCTAGCATACAACCAAACAGCTCAAAACCAGCCAGTTTCTCTGTAACTGTCATGCCATTCAGTGGGCATTAAAGACTACATCAAGAACTAGAAAGCTATAAATATGAAGGCAGAAGAAAATACTTAAGAATGTTTCTTAGCCAAACAAACTTACCATCCACAAGAATTAGTAGGGTAAGAGGAGGTGTTGGTTGCTATTCCCACATTGATTCATTGTGGTAACACAAGAAGTGACAAAAAACTGCACTTAAGAGTCCTACCATAAAGGAGGAGTCTAAGTGCAGTTCTTTGTCATTTCTTGTATTACCAAAATGAATCAAAGCAAGAATTAGAAGACTTCATTTGAAATGATTTTCAAGTGCTGAATTCAGCTGCTGCTCAAAAACTGAATTCATGTGCCAAAGCAGATGCCTCTGTTGCAGATGACTGTAGTTAATTACTCATAGTCCATGAATTGCAATGAAAACAGACCTGGAGATGCAGAAGTCATTTTATGCTTGTAAGTCAAATTCACCATCACTGAGTAAGCAGGTGCAGCCCCACTAATTTGAGAGAAAGAAATTCTATCAGACCACCAGCAAAATTAGATCGTTGTTCAGTGTGCAGATGGCAGAAGGTTTTGGAAGAAATGGATGTGGCTGATTTGCTTTTCATAGCAGTTGTAATGTAGTGTGCAGCTATATGCCATGTATTTACTACAACTTTTACTTTACTACAGCTGTTCTTCTATCTGGAAGTGAATGCTTCCAGGCCACGGTAACAGATGATATATAGGCAGTGTGTTTCACTCATTCCCAAAATGCTATAAATGGTAACAGCCTAGGATGCTGAAGTTCTCTGTATCCTGCAAGACGAATGCCATTGCGCAATATCAAGCTCCTGAGAGAACACTATAGTCCTTTCTGCAGGAGAAATGAAATATTTAGTCTCTAAATTCCTGTGGGGCACAGCTGGAGCACAACAGGGATGTGGAGCGCTGCTCCCAGTGTGGTTCTGTGTTTGCTCCTAGGGTCGGTGCTGCTCCCATCGCCAAGGGCCAACCGCCCAGGCAGAAACTACTTTTTGTGGCTCGCTCCAGCCAAACTAGTCACCATTTTTTAACATGCCCCCTCCATTTAGGACATTGAAGCTGGGGGAAGAGGGACAGGAGGTTGTTTGCTCACTGTTAGCGCAGTTAAGGATGTCAGTATTTTGCCAGGAAAATGTTTCCCTTTTGGCACAGTTGCCACTCAGAGAAAGTCATTTTGCTTAGTCCTGAAATGCAGCCTTCTTAGGAGAAAAGTGCGGATTCTGTTTCATGGCACAAAGTAGTGTTACATGAATTTTCTGGACAGAAAATGAAGGGCTCCTAGAGCCATCCCAGCTTCCAGAGTGGAGGCTGGCAGAACGGAGGTGCCTGAGTGTGCCAGAAATAACACGGCTCCTCTCTCCTGCGAGTGTGGCCATCTGTCCTGCTCTCCTCACGCTGCCTTGGAACCGCACTGTGATCTTTGGCAACCTCCTGCTTTCAGCCTTTTCACATTTGCAAAATGGGGGCTTGTAATCTTTTCTCCACCTCCAAGGCCTGCTACGAAGCTCTAAGATGGAAGACACTAGAGAGGTCTAAAAATACCATGGCTGTTAAATCTTGGAGGGTATTTGGATTGGAAAAGGCAGTGAGAAACACCTAGGATATATCCAAGATCTAACAAGGTGTATTCATTTCCAGTTAGACTTTGTCATCTGGGTGGCAATGAGTCAATGAGAGGAGACCTTCTATTTCATATTTTCTCCAGAAAGACACTGGATTACCTTTTGTAATACAAGTAAGTGTTGGATAATACTCCAAAGAGGACTCCTTTGTATTTTGGTGCCTCTGGCAATGGTGTTAAGTGCATAAATATTGCAGTTTTGCATTGAAAGGTGATTCTGCTGAAAAGAGAATTTAGATGGTTCAAAATTTGGTATTATTCTGACAAGAGACATATTTTTAAATTTTCTATAAAAAGAAAAAGCCATGGGACTAGGACTCTGGAGCAGACATCTTGGCTCTCTTCCCCCACAGGCAGTGTAATGCCAAGAGTCCTAAGAAATCCAGCCTTTGTGCTGACTGATCCCAAAGCCTCCTGGGTTGTGAAGGAAAACTGTCAAAAGCAAACCATCTCTTCAGAATGTTTCAAATTTGACAAATAAGCAAATGCTAGTGGAAAAGGAGAAAAAAAACCAAACCCAACCCAACCCAACCCAACCCTGCTGGAATTTTTCTCAGCAGTGCTAGTAAACATTAAAGTGCAACGGCTCCGGCTAAGCAAACAGGAAAGCATGCCCCGCAGTCTAACTGGGCAACCTGGCAGTGGCAAAATAATACCTAGATTAAAGGTATGTTGGAGCACAGCAACCAAGAGAGTTCTGGATCTCTAAATAACATCATGTAACGAAACACAGAATGATAGTGCCTCTTTATGAGCTTAACCCTATTCTGCCAGGCAGGTAATCCAGGCTGATTTTGTGATGAAGCCATCCAGAAGAGCACACTGGAACCTGCCCTTGGCCAAAATAAATAAATAATGACTTCAGAAAAAATACACATCTGTTCCCTCTGTTTGATTGGCAAAAACATCACCGGTATTCCAGTACCTCCCTAATTTACAAAATTAGCCCTTAGGATAATTATGGTTGTCGTCTTTGTAAAGGGCTTTGAGTTTTGCGCAGGTACTGTTCTATACATAAAGTACAAAACTGTATTATTTCAGCATGGTTGCCGGGATACCATTATATTGCGCGTTATGGGAGTACTCATGTTAGTGATATTGCTAGGAGGGGGTGTGAGGAAAACCAGAAATATCTTCCCCACCCACCCTTCTTATTCAGTGTGATGGTAATTACTGTTCCCGCTTTCTAAACTTTGTAAACATCCCAGCTGGCTGTGAAGAGGCCAGCTTTCCTGCAACAGCCGCGCACCCTCCCTCCCTGCAGGACCAGGAACACGAGCCACGGTCCCTCCGCCGCTCTGGAGCCTGTCGGTACAGCTCCTCACACGCTCAGTATTCAGCACGTCCCAAGTAACTTGCTGAATTAGGCCCCTTTGATGAAGTTAAGCAACGATTTACCTCTCTGTGGCTAAAACACCCGTGTGTGGCATCCCACCCCATTCCCTGGGCATTTCGTAAACAAATCACCATCTAGGTCCACAGTGATTAAAAGCATTGTTTGCTTTAGCCGCCTAATCTATATTTCTCCACTTTCCATTTTGTTCTTTGCTTTGGGATTCATGTTTGAAGAACTATGACTCACTCTACTCGGGCTCTTGCTGCTTGAAATTAAAATAAGAAAGCTCGTCCCCCTACCCCTGCCCCCCCTCCATTTCCTAATATGTTGCCTTCTGAAGCCGTACAACACCTTATAAATGTTTCACCAGAAGGGAGCTGCCAGAGCATTCCCATCTGTCACATTAACACAGCCAGATTGGAAATATTTTTAAAAATGTAAGACACTGTATGGAGGGAGGGAATGAATAAGGAACTGCATCCACAACCGGGAGAAGCAGAGTTAATGGGAGACTGGGAAGTAGCGCCACTTCAGGCTTGAGAATCTGGACCCACCTTGAAACATCCTTTAACACCTTTTACGTATGACAAGCAACCACCACTCTCTGTCTGCACCATTGGTGCTTAGCACAACTGTGAGTTTGGCCCTTGCCATCTTGCTCCAGTCCCTTCTAAATTGAGCCACCTTTACTAGAAGCAAAAAACACAGAGCCTTACCATCACCAGTGTTTGAGTATGAATGCTTGAAAATTGTCTCTGCCTACGTTTTCAAAGAGGGGAAGGATTATAAGACAACAATAATTAAGTATTGTCTCTTGCGTCTTACCAAGTAGTCATAACAGTTAACCAGTCAGACAGTCTTTCATTTGAGCTGAGCTCCTGCCCCACCAAAATCACGGAGTTTTGCCATTGCTTTGGGCATGGCTGTGCGGGGATTTCAACCTTGGGCATGGCAACTCTCTACGAAACCCTAAGTTCAGATCTCACCAAGTAAGCACTGAATGGCATCGCTCATGAAATAGAAGTGAAACAGCCAGCTGGGATATGTGCCTCCTCAGAGTAATTAACCTTGCCTGTTAGCAAAGCTGCTTGTTTTGGGCTTTGTGTAGCTGTACTGCTACACAAAATGACCTAATGATGAGTTCTTAGCCCTGAGACCTGGTAGGACCACAGAGCTCAGAGCTAACTCCATTTGAAGCAGATTTGTCTCGGAGGGAGCTAGTTAGCACGGTCTAAAACAAAGCCAGGGCAACCTAATGAGTGAACAGTGACATTGCCTGGTCTTGCTTTCTGCCCCTGTGTCACTCAATGTTACATACTTGTGCCACGTAGACTCACCAGTTCACTCAGTCCTGTGGGCTTCTTCCACGCTGGGGCTGTCCCGAGCAGGAGCCCTGGCATTTATCTCTACAGGCTTGTGGAGTTTCAGTGCATGAATCTACATCACAGCGCATGATATTCGAGCTGTAAACCAGAGTCAGTAACAGGTTGTAATTAGTGCAAGAAAAAAAAAGCTTTTTTTTTTTTTTTTTTCCCCCCCTCTAGGACTTTTTTCCGAGGATTTCCTCGGATTGCTTGCATCTGAGATGCAAGCACAGATAGTCAGTCCGTCTGTGTTTTTCTCAGCTCCCTTGAGTAGGAGGAGGGCAGAAAGTGTTATATTGCAGCTTTCCAGGAACTTGCTTAATTCTGTCTCATTCCCTGTGTCGCATACAGCAGCTCCGTCATCATGCAGGATGCTTTTCAGCTTGCGTTTTATCCAGTGCCCACCTCGCACGCTGCTGACATGCAGTTCTCGCTGGAGCTGAACACATATGCTATTATAAGCCAACCATACTGCAGGCCAATTTGCAAGAACATACATGGACAGCAATGGAGGGCTTGAAAGCCTGAATCCTAATTTCGTTTCCACCCGTTATGCAAATGTTCTGTTGCGCTGGGGTCTCGCTCTATCTGTCAGTTTGTCTTCTGCAAAGTAGCGATAACCTTACAATAGCAATCCAGATTTTCAAAAGATCTCAGCCTCCCACTCTGACAGCCAGACTTTACAAGGAAATCACCTCCCATTTAGGCACCAAAATGTAATGCTCATACATAGAAAAAAAGTTGATCGCACTGGATCCTCAGCGTCTTACACAATCTGGGCAGCAGGCACTGCTGTGAGGGTTCTTGGGAACCTTGGAAAACTTGCTCCTTATTTAAGAACCTAAATGAGAACCCAGCTTTTCTGAAAATCTGGTTCCAATTTAGGTGTTGAGCACTCAAAAATTTGAGTCTGAGTTCTCTGGAAAATCTGGCATCTAACAAAGGAATGCTGTGAGGATAAATTAATTAATGTGAGATCCCGGGGTAACAGTGATGACAGTACTAGTAAACATTGTAAAGAAGTGAGGAATAGCTTCTTGTGTTGAAATTTCAGGGAAAATACCTAGTAGGCAAGAAATTATGACCTACTGTGGGCCTGCCACAACACAAGGAGAACCACAGTAGGTTCTCCCATAGCTGAATTCTGCCACCGGTAGAATGGGTACTGTTGCCAGTGACAGACGTGATACTATTGGCACACAACTTCAGAAATTTTAAAATACTAAAGTACAGGCTTTTAATGTACTGGAGAAACACATAGTAAATCTTTAATACTGACTTCTCAACCAAGAAGCACAAAGAGTATTTGAAAGCTGTTGCTCTGTTGCCATTAGTTTCATCAGAGTATTTGTTGTCAGGTGGACTTAGATTTTCCAGATGACACTAATATCCCTGCAGGAAATGGGAGGGAGATGAAGCAATGTCTTTGAAACTGCTGAGAGATTTATGTAAATATGATAATTGGGTGTTTTTCTTTTGAACAGTTACTCTATATAAAAGGAAGAGAAGGGCATCTAGAAGATGCCTGTTGCTTGCTCTGTATGGTCACTGGTGTAACTCCTGCTTAGTGAAAAGTACCCATGACTGTCAAGGGTCTTCGCTGGTCCTCTCAGAGACAGGCATATAATCTTGTTTGGGGGTGATTTTTCTAATGAGAAATGGGAAGGGTCTTACTTCTAATGTAGTTCTTTCATTTCCTGATAGTTTCTCAAATGCAGCAGAAGAATAAGGCAAGATCTGGCACTGTGTGGGGCGGTCACATATTCAGCAGAAGCTGAGAGTGCTGTAGCTGAGGGCTAGCCATGTTTATCTCATAGCTCCACATTCCAAGGACCATCTATCTCTTTGTTTTGTAGTGAGCTAAGCAGCCACGATCTAACAAATACGTAATTCTAATGAGTTTGGCAGAGTTACTCTATTTCATATCAGCAGGGGGACTGGTCAAGTAAATAATCTTTATGCAGATACACTAGTTATTTGTACAGGCATAGGTACATGCACAGCACGGCACTCCAAGGGCAGTGGAAACCAGCAGGTTGGCATTTTTGCCTTTTCTCAACTATCTTGCCTCTTTTCTCAACATTTCTTTCATAAGCTAAAGCTTTCTCTTTTGCCCTTGTGATACTTAACTCTCGGCCCTGCTTCTGCTGATTTAAAAAAAAAGAAATAAGAAAAAAAGAAGTACTGGGAAAATGAAATGATTTCTGGAATGTGTCAGCAACAAGTAGAATCTCTTGGGATCGCCTTTGACATACAGGAACAATAAGTTTGAGAGAGGAAATTGGTTTCCCCACGGCTGATGGTTTTCCTGGATTGGCTTACCCCACTCCCACAGTGTTGAAGCTATTGAACGCTCAATTAGTATTCCCCAAAGTGTCAAAACGAATTGAACCAACTCCAGAAATTCTTCACTGCAGTTCATGTATCATTTCTCAGGCTTTGAGAAAAGGCCCTACTGTTCCACTGTGTGCAGCAAACAAATTCTCCCCTTCTCAACCCTGTGCCACTTTGCTTCTTTTACTTGGTTCAAGGGCACCTGCAAAAATAAACAGGAGTGGCAAGTTATTACCTCCAGAATGTGTGGAGTACCTCAGCTAACTGGTTTATAAATAGCTAGACAGATGGATGTAATGACTATAGTATCTTGAAGTATTTTGGGTTGGTTTTGTTTTGCTTTGGGCAGTTGCTATATTACACTGTGTGATTCTGACAACGGTAATGGATCCCAAAGTGCAGATGGCAGGCTACATTTTGAGCCACAGGCCAAAATCATACAGCCAAGCCCAAGGACTCAAAAATCATGACCTAGATTTCACCCTAAATAATGGACTTTCTTCAGAAGCTGCTGGAACTGGGTTTGTAAATTAAAAAAAAAAAAAAAAAGGTTGCTTGTATTTCATATTTATATTTTTGAGTTTTGTAATGTGTTTGGCTACATTTTTATCTCATCTTTATAACCAAGAGTCATAAATTTCTTACTTAGTAATAAAAATGGAGACCGTAGTGTGACTCTAGGAGCCAAAGCTCCAAGAAAAAAAATGCTGATTTTCACTAGAAATGACAAAATAGCAGAAGTTAGAAATTAACTTTTCAGGCACAAGAAGTTTCCAAGGATGACCCATTCTGGTTCATCCCAGTTCAAATTCCAAGAAAGCTGTGTCTCAGCTTGAATCACTCACTAAGGTACTCAAGTGCAATAGGCTCCTCAAGTCTTATGTGCATTAACCTCATTAGATTTACTTACTATAATCATTCTTGACCCAGTCTTTGTTAGTGGTGGTGGCTTCCTTTGTGTTGGCCGGGCTTATGTTTGTGGTCAGAAGAAGCAGACAGAAATAAATAGCTAAGCTGGGTGCTGGACAAGACTGAGTGCATCACTCACCAAGGTGCTCAGAAGAATGAAAAAGCAGAAGTTATTTGAACTTTAAACCTCAATTCACAGTTGGATTTTAATGTGAAGTAGCAAAGAAATTTCTAACAGCTTGCTATTTTATTTTGAAACAAGTGAGCTTTAGGACTTTGGTGCTTGGTGCAGTGAAATCAAGGACTGGTTTTCAACAATTGAGACACTTAGCCTTGAATAAGTCATAAAGAACAGCTCTTCCCAGCTCAGTCACAAACTAGTTATAAGAAAACTGCATGCACAGGGGAGTGTCAAAGAGGACCTGCCCGGAAAATTATTCAGGAAAAGAACGGAACAGGGAAGAGAGGCAGTGGCAGAGAGACAAGGAGTCAATTTGCCAATGTTCTTTGTTAGCCCCTGACCTCTGACAGGCACGCTGCAGTTTATTAATTGATAATTTTGATGATGAGATGGAGAATATACTTATGATCCTAAACTGAGATGGACAAGAAGCGTGTCAGAGAACAGAATAAGAATTCAGAATTATCCTAGGGAGTTGGAAAAGTGGTGTAAGGCAACCATTCTTTTAAGAAAAAGACTGCTTCTGTTCAGAAGAAGGTTGTGGTACAACATAGAGAAGTGGTAAGTGTGGTGCAGAGGTTGAAGAAATTAGTGACGTGAACACAGCCTGCGGGATGTCTGGCTGGGCATCACTTTATACAGCAAGGATTTGAGGCTTATAATGAATCAGAAGTTATGACCATGAGTCAGTCCACCTGAGGCAAATAGGGAAAATATTTTACCGGTATAAATCAGAGTATCATCTGTAAGAATGGTGAAATAATCACTCCACTCCACTTGGAGCTGCTTAAGACCAAGAGAGCAATGAGTAGCATTCTCCAATATTTAAAATGTAGTTGTGGGTACAACAAAAGCAATGGCCTTAAATTTGCAGTAAGGAGGGTTCAGTTAGACTTTAAGGACAAACATCTAACAGCAAGGATGACGGACCCCTGGAACACATTGCTGTGGGAAGGTTGAAGAATCACAGAAAGCTTTTACCCACAGGATAAACATCCGTCAGGAACAGATATAGCTGAACTTTCACAGGGCAGATTTGGTGACCTCGGGGTCCTTATTTTCAATGATTTGTTGATAAAGCCTAAATAAAAGAGGAAGAGCTCCATACAGCCTAAATAAAAGAGGAAGGGCTCCATACAATACTGTCACCATTTCTTTAACACTCTTGGCAAAAATGAGCAACCAGAGGCAGTGCCTCCCTTTTGGTACTTACTGATCCTGACGCTGGAAAGAGTGGCTGGCTGGTGCATAAGGCAGCTTGCAGCAGAAGCAGTGCAAGGGCGACTGGAGAAGTGAGATGAAGCTGTTGACCCAGGCTGTACAATACGTTGCAGCTTCAGAGCCATTTGCCGTCACTGGATGCTCAGTAAAGAGGTGACGGTACCGTCACTGCCCACCACTCGCTTCCTTCCAGCAGGGATGACAGCACAGCTTGGGCCAAATAACGCCACATAAACAAAAGCCTGCAGAGCTCAACTCCTTCAGGCTTTATAGCACATACAAGGATGCAGCTGTCTGGCCCAGAGAATTTATGAAAGCCCCTTCATGTCTCACCTTCCCTTTATTTATCCCCAGCTGGCATAAAGGGCTGGTACAGGAAAGTACCTTGTCCACATTTGAGCTTCTGGCAGGATTCTTATTTGACATGTGTGAGAGAAATCTAATGTCCTACCTGCCTCAGTTCCTCCTGGAGCCTGTTGCAGAAGCTAAAATGGCTACCTAGAGCTTCAGTCCTTACATACTGCAGAGCTTGGCTCCTTATAAAAAGTTATGCATGGAAGAAAATACTTTAAAAGTACATTTGAGCAAGCCAAGAGAAAGAGATAATGAGAGTCAAAAATAGATCACTCTCAGGCACGGAGGGTGTACAACTCCTGAAACTCTTATTTTCATTTTAGTTTTCAGCTTTCTGTCTAAAAGTGTGAGAAAGTTCTGGGAGAGTGGGAGAGTAAGCGCTTTGACATGCACACAAAGACTTGTTCACTGGCAGAAAAAATATTACTGGGTTGGCTACTATATCAAGAGCTTTACTACCTTGACTTGGGCACATACACGGTGTTTCCCAAAGTCATGTTTTCCTTCTGAAATTTCTCCATCTCATATTTCCATTTTGAAACGGTGTAGTCAATAAATAAAACTGCTGGATGGACTGCTAAACAGAAATAGGCCTCAAACCAAAGAAAAGTAATGGGTGAAGAAAGCGGTGTCAAATAAGGGAAGGCTGGGATTAAGGATGCATAGAAACTTCTTCTATTTGAAATAACGTTCAAATCATTTTCTCAGCATCAAGCCAAGAAGCCTAGGACGGACAGATTGTTTAGTCGCCTGTACTGCCTCTTACATTTTTATTGCCGTCCTATGGGCTTATTTTCCTGGGATAAAATCTGTTTATTCAGCTAGCAGAGACACATGTCTAGCAAGCACAAAGTATTTGGCCAAGGCACGGAGGAAGAGAGTGTCTCTATATACCCCCATTTAGGAAGCTATTTAGAAGGAGCCCTCCACAGAGCTGTGCCATGGAGAAATGTTGATTCTTCCTGGCATTGCCGCCCCAGCCCGGCTGCGGGCTGAGCTTCCTAGTCCAGGCCAGGGGCATGTTTCAGTACATACCAAACTGGGCATACATGAACAGTGTCTCTGGAGTCACACTAATGTGAGCAGTAAGGCTGCTTTCTGGAGAGCCAAGTGGCAAGTCTGGGAACAGATGCTCCGTGAAGGGCCGCTCTGTTGGATGGCAAGGTGAAACTTGCCTGTGAAGACAGGCCAGAGGCAGTTTTCTTTTACCCAAAGCTGGTATCAGGATACCACAACCTGGACTCCCAACCAGCTAGACTGTGGGTACTCGAGTTTGTCATCATGTACAGGAATCCCATTTCCAGTGGATTCCCCCTCCATGACAGCTCCCTGCAGATAGCCGCCATTCAGTTTAGTTAAGCAGCTACTGTAGGAAAAAGGGTCATGTAAACCAGAGCATCTGAAATTATCAAGTATGCAACAGATTATTTGTAATCTGACAGCAATGAAATTAATTTTCCATAAATAAATCCCTAACAAGCTTGTATTATTCTATTAAGGCATGACAACAATCTAACTAAATATAAATTAAGCGCAAATCTGGGGACTTTAATGGAAGGGATTACCCAAAATGTTTAGCTGAATCATCATCAATTACCATCTCTGTTTTCTCCTAACAGCTGCACTATCATCTGTGCAGACTTTAAACGATATGCCATTAAGGGTACTTGAACACAAGCTTACCTTCAAACCTCTCAGTAGATCCACCCCTCCAACCTCAGTGTTGTATATTTGCTCAAAGATGTTGCTGACTCGCAGCCGCAATCCTGAGTGGGCATCCGACACGTTCGGTTGCCGTCAACAGCATATGCGCTTTCATGCGTGCATCAGAAGAGAAAACAGCACCAGATTTTGCTCTCCAAGATGCATTTAGCACTGGTGACAGCTGCTGAGCCTGCGTTGTGCTACCCAGAGCGTACATCCAGCGCCAGAGCTTTTGCAGGCAGCTGCCATGTGCAGCCACTGCTAACACGTGTCAGTGAAGGGAGCTCCTTCTTCACGGCTTATTCCCTGCCCTGGAAACCCTGGCCTTCCTCCCATGCCTGGTGTTTTATGCTCACCACGGGTGGGGTTCTCAGCAGCCTGAGTGGAAGAAGTGTTCTGGAGAGGCGGCAAGGGTGGCAGGCTGAGTCAGAGCTCGGGGCTGCAGGAGATTGCTAGGGAGGACGGCGGCTAAGCTCATCTCAAGGCGGGAGGGTTGGAGTGGGATTTCAGCTTGCGCGTTGATTGCTCTTGGTTTTGTGGCGATGTACAAGTTGCCAAGGGTCCCCGTGGGCTGTTTTGGCAGCTACGAGCCCACAGTATATGGGGGTGTGTTGCCCATGCCCTTTTCCTTCTACATAACAGACCGTTTGCTGGGGAACTTTCTGGAGCTGTTTAGGTTGAACTCAGGCCTGAGCAGCCTAGACTACAGCTAGCCTAAAAGGGGAAAGAAGTTGAAATGCAGATACAAAGAGATTCCTTCTAATGTCTCCCTGGAACTGCTCAGCACAAGCCACCAAGAAGCAGCCAGACAGTGGAGACTCACATTTTCCACACACTTGTGGAGCTACAGGAATTTAACCTTCTGGTGAAAAGTTTTGTGTCCCATTACCAGTGCCTCAGCTTTTGTACGCTGATGACAGAAGGACTACCTGGTGCGGAGGAATTGCATTCCCAACTTGCACAAAATTTTAAACCTGAAATCTTAATTTTATTTTATTTTTCCTTTAGGACTTCTTTACTGTTTCAGGACTTCTGGGGTAATTTATGCCCTGTTATTTCACTTTATTACACAAGATGCCAAGATTTATGTTAATAGAGGAAAATGCATTTAAAATGTCTCCTAATATATTTCCCTTGAAATACACGAAGATTACAGCTGCTGCAATAAACTCATAATCTCCAAATGCTAGAATGGAAATGTTTGACATTAACAGGCTGCTTTTAGAAATGAAATATCTGTGGCGAGGACATTGAGAACTTACAACCAACATCTAATTGTGAGTGCATTTGAACTTTGCACGCTATTTGAGATTTGGGGGAGGGGGGGAAGTTAACTTTTTACACATACCTCAACACTTCTTGATGTCAACCAGAAACAGAGGCAGCAGAATTCCACAGGAGGGTCTGCTCCCATGGTAATTTTGAGTTGACAGGAACCAAGGAGCGTATGAAATCTTGTGAGAAAGTCTGATCCCTCCTAGTTTCCAGTCTCAACAATTTCCATAGAAATTGAATGCTAGGGAATGCATACAGAGATTTATATCTTAACTGCAGCACAAACTTTAAAAATATGGAATGGTGTGGGACAACTTTGGGAATAATCGAGTCTGAATTAGCACTGAGTTCCTAACGTGCCCTGGTTAAATATGTGACTGGGAAACCCTGAAAGTGGACAACCGTCCTGCAGCTCTTCCTGTATTTAATTTCATTACTTTCAGAGTATGGAGGCAGGCTTTTCATGTTACTGTGAAGCAGCCAGTGATGAAAAGATGAGAAGAGGTGGTCTCTGACGGGATTCCCTACTCTGCCACAGCAGTTTCATGCCACTAAGATTTTACTAGCTTATCTCACCATAAATCTGTTGTAGTAGAGCAAGGCTTAAAAGATGGGCTTAGAAAAACTGGGCAAATTTGAAATTAAAGTATCACAGTAGAGCTGTAGTTCATGGTACTGTTAGGAATCCTTCGTGCTTAAGTAAGATGAAGACCATTTTTGTACACATGAAACTCCCACTGAACTCTGCTGGCATTGACAGGGTAGTGAGTAATTGCTCAAAATAAAGTGATTGGCAGTTTAGAATTCCTTGTTCTAAGAATCTAGATCCTTTTGATATACATAGGGTTATTTACATCCTCCTTTGCAAAATGAACGTAGGAGTGTGGGTCTAAGCATGACAAAGGCCTTAGAACTCCACATTTGAGTTGGGGAAACCTTGTTATAAGTCATTCATCTGCTGGGAAGGTTTCTGTTTACATTCCAGGCATTAATTGCACAGTGTATTGCAGAATAAAATGGTACCTTTCCCTTCTCCTGGAATACTCCACCAGAATGAAATCAGGCTGGAAGTGGTTGTGCAACCTGCAGAAGGACAACTATTTTCCTACTTTTCAAAGGATCACACACAAATACAACACTGCCTGTGTAATCAGAAACAAACAATCAAGTAAAGAAAAACAACCCCAAACCTAATCTGCTTCAATAATATCAATAATTTACTATTTTTTTCATAAAGGAGTCAGTTTAGTGTTTAGTTTACGAATACATTCCATCCCTGCTACACAGATATCAAAATTGAAACATGCCACAGACCAACCCAGTTAAAAGAAAATTATATGTTCATATAGCCTCTTCACTTTTCCATATATTTAGAATAATGACAATAGGCCAACTTCTGTTTGAGTCAAGGTCACAGTAATTTCAAAGAAATCAATAAAATTCATCTGCAGTTATCTATGTAACTGAAAGCAGAATTTGATCCAATAAGTGTTAAATGAACAGTCTTAAAATAGGAAGTAACGGATTCTAGGCACATGTATCGTCAGTTCAAATTAGATTTTACCTCTCGAAGCATCCCAGCACAATGGAAAAAACAGGCGTGGAAAGGAATTGCTGTCAGTGAGGAGTATGGTATCTCTTCTGCTGTTTATATTATCTTCCCTATATGTCTTCTTTTGTTCATCAGTAATCAAGTTCTTAGGTTTTTAATGCGAATTCCATTTTCTGTTTGCTTCAGGCATTTTGTGTGCCTTGTTCTTTAAAATCTAGAGTGTTCTTTAAAATCTAGAGTGATTCTTTCTATTAAATCTCCCTTTCTGGTCATTATGCATTGCTACCATTATTTTGTTTATGTTATAAAAGACTCAGGACTGGTTCTTTGCTGTATAAAAATATGATAGAAACCACAGTCCTATCCCTAAAAAGCTTAGGAGGAAAATACTAATATGTTTGGGTTCATCCTGTTTCAGGAAACTAAATTTAGCCTTTAGTATCTTTTAAAGAGAACTCACAATGTTATGGGAAAAAAAATATTTATTTGAGACAAAAAAATAATCGATAGAATCTTAGTTGGGGGCTTTATCTGACTTGGTAGGACTTCTGCAAATGTCATTTTTTGCACTTTGAAGGGATAAACTGAAAGACATTTTGCTATTCCAGTAATGCTGGGAATTATAATTCTCTGCTCATGAGCCTAAAAAAGCCCACAGAGTAAAGCATCTATTAGCACAATTTAGCCAGTACAGCTTGAAAGCACAGATCACAATGTTAATCAGCTCAACAAAGCTGCTACGTTATTAACAGGCACCAAAGGTCTTTGGAATAATAGTAATACTAAACAATGAAGATGCAAATTACACAATACTCGGATGAATTTTAGAGTTATACTCTCTTCTCAGGGGCTGTATATTATTTTGTTTTTCTTAAAGAAACATGGGATCTGTATATTGAAGTGGTTCATTTGGAAGGTTATTAGATTAAGTGGAATAGAGTCAAAATTAAAAAAGCATATGTTCATATTGTTCATGTCCTAGTCTTGACTGCAGCGGGAGTTGAGAGCTAATTCTCTTAGATGAGGCACAGCATGCTGAAAAACCGAAGTTTTACTGTATAATTTTCTTTCATTATATGAACTTGGTTGCATAGAGGAACATTTCATAAAAATTATGGTTAATCAAAAGTCAATTTATAGGTGAAGAATGGCATTGATGACAAATTTATGACCATCTGTAGTCCATAGCCACAAGGAACTCTTAGGTGGGAAGTAAAGACCTTTCCTTTACTAAATGTATTCACTACTGTAGCATGAAATGTGTTAAGGCCATTTTTGTCAGGTGGAGCTTTACAGAATCAGATCCAAAACTTAATTGCACAGCGTCCACCTTCTCCAATCAATGAGGCAGATCTCCAATATACAGAAACGTCATTCATTATCAGGGCTCGGCCTTCCACCTTCTATCCAGTACATCAAATGTACCAAAGGTACCTAAAGTTGTGTAATAGACACAAAGTAATTAAATTAATATATTTTGGACAATCTGAATGCTAAATACTTGAAACTTGATTTTTTTCAAACTTAGCAAGCATATTAATAACAAAAAAAGCTAATTAGGTGTCTGTAACAGCTAGTATTAAAAAATGGATGTCCCATTAATTTTATGCACATAAAATACTTTAAAATTTAGATTATATTTAATGTAAATAAAGCTGTTATATGTAAATGGTGGATTGGAGATATAGGCACACAGAATTGGAAGAGAGCTTGGTTGATCACTGAGTGTAATCCTTCATGTCATGAGTCCCCTATTGGGTATTTGCCTTCTACATGAATAGCGTATTAAAAAAAAAATTGCCTCACTCATAGGTTGTTTTCTATTTTACAGATTAACAAATAAGTACAGTATTTGAAGAAGACATTACACGGTAGAAATCAATTGCAGATTGCTTTGTTAGAGTGACTCTAAAAGAGATTAGGAACACGAAAAACATCAGGAAGCATCACAGATGCTTTTCCAGTCAAAGATTATTCCCTGGTTTAAGTGAAAAAAGAGGAAGAAGATTGCCTCAACTCTTCCCATGTGTTTGTCATAGCACTTTTAAGGTGTGATAGTGTTAATTAATCAAACCCAAGGGTTTTTAGGGGTATTGTCATACCTTGGATACCTGTGTGTTGTCTGATGAATCAAGTTGTGTTTCTAGATAAATATCCTCTCTTTGACTCAGTCTTATTGAACATGCAGCAATGTGCTTGTGGATTTTAAGTGGTGCTTTGCTTGGAAAAGAACTGAGGAAAGCATGTGAGGACATGGCCTTCATGCACACGTCAGGTATTCACAAAGTGAAGTTAACATAACATATTTATCTTCACAAGTTTGACAAGTAGATCATTTAAATGTGCTGTGACATTCATCCGTAACCGAATGACTAAAATGCCCACTTTAACCTCAGTTTACTGTAATTGATTAGCTCTTCTATCTATAATTCAAGAAAATGGCTCTGCTTTCAGAAATGACAACTGAAAACCAACAGAATGATACCCGTGCACCTGATTTTTAGATTGTCTGAGCTGCTCTTCTGACGACCTGTGAGGCAAAGTCATGAACCTGCTATTTCACGGTGGTGCTGGATGATGTGAACTGCAATTAATGCTGTCAGAGGAAGCAGACAGTTCTGTTCACGGACTCCCACTTAGTCGTGTACCTTTTGCAGCTGCACAGTAAATAGCTCTAAAGCACGCTTTTGGCGGTTAATTGTCCACCAGGATAATTATTCAGACATTACATTATGTACTCAGTCCTTGATGCACCTAAGTATCTGCTTCATGCATACTATCAACTCTGCGTGTACATATTCACACACAGCGCCCACAGCCCAAATTCAGGTAGACCAATTTAGTTCAGCTGCAAAGCACTCTCCATCCCAAATGCAGTAATTGGGGGGGGGGGGGGCGGCACGGAATTTGCAATTGAACGTTTTCTTTTCCCCCCTTACATAAAATTGCCATCCCTGACCTTGATATATTAGACTTCTAGATTCCAGTTTCCAGTTCACTATGCTAAATCCTAATAGAAAGCATAGGTTTAAAAAAGAAAAACACATGTAAAAATGAGGTATTGCTGGCAGTTAATGACAAACTGCACTGAAACCAAAGTGGTTTAGGTAATTCGATAACAATGTTCCCACTCCTTTACCAAGCTAATAGTACATAATGGGATGTATCTGTTTCATTTCGTGCAGGTAATCATATAAACATACGTATGTGCTTCAGTAAGACGGTTATGAAAATGGAGCGCTTTGCCCCAGTTGTCTGGGGTGTTTCGTCGCTGCGTACTTTTATTTGTAACGTAAGCGCTTCAGGAGATAACCAGGGCACTCTGCAGATGCCTTCAGTTAGGCGTGAGAGGAGGGCATGCCGATGCAGTGGGAACAGGATGCGGCAGGAAGAGAGTCTGAATGCCTTTAGGGGCTCGAGAGCTCAGACGTGGGTGACAGTACCCTCCTGCCACCAGACACGGAAGTTGGGGGGCCAGGTTGAAAGAAAGAGGGCAGCTGGGACATTGCGTTCCATTCCAAATGAAGCACCGCATTTCTTTTCTTTGGGTTAGTAAAGCCTTATGTTTACACTTGTTACAGAATGACATCAAATGAGCAATGGAAAAGCTGCTTCCAAAGCACTTTGATTTTTCTGAAACAATTTTCTCCTTTCTTTTGGACAAGACTGCTTGCTGATTTGACAAATGGTTTCGGTCTCCCTAAAGCCGCATTTTCCTTTTGTTATTATTTTGTTTACAAACCTCCTTTCTTTGCTTTCTCCTCTCCTGTCCCTGGGCTGATACCGTAGCTTACTGCTTCCATCCCCTCCATCCCCATATCCAGCTGTGGGAAGCTGCTCAGCTCCTCTTTACCCCCCACATTGTGCTGTAAACAAAAACCAGCCAAATTGTTACCAGAGGTGAGAAGAGGCTTCCTATCCTTCCCCCTCCAACCTGGTAAATCCTAAGTAGGAATATTTAGGGATTCCTAAGGAAGGTTTTTTCCAATGGCTGCTGGGTTCCCAGGATGACAGGCAGCCAGAGAGCACAGAGATACAGCCCGTGGTAACGCAGTTAGAAGCTGCTTCCCTTCAGCGGAGCTCCAAAGGGTTGATAGGCACATGATACTCCCAGTACACTGCGAAAGCGGCTGGCTTACAGCACCGAAGGCAGCAGCTAACCAGCTTGCCTTCGCATTTGCAGTGGTGTGGAGACACACTCACCATCGATTACCGTGTCCCGACCGCCAGGAAAAATGCACTGACAGGATGGTTTTCAACTGTAGGGCTGCACAGAGCATGAAGATGGACGCTGACTTCTCATGTTCCTCTGAGCCAGGTGGTCAGATGATTTGAGGGGAACGTTATGGTGAGTCTCCAGACGCTTCTGGCTGTGCTGAGGGCATATCCATCAGGGTCCCATCCCTGCAGGGCCTGGCTGCTTACCTCTTGGAAAGAGAGGTGGGCGAAGGGAGCGAGAAAGGCGAAGAGCCCTGCCGCTAAGGGCAGTAGACGCATCCCAGGACATTCCTTGCCCCAGGCCCCTCAGTAAGGCAAAACGTGAGCACTATGAAAGGGCAACATTTTGGAAAACTCTATTTTCTGAATCTATGGCTTCCAGCTAAACTGATGAGGGAGGGAAGAGAAAGAGTGAACCAAAACATTTGCCACTGTTTGAACTGTTTCTGTTTGATGCAGATTTCAAAATCAGATTTTGTTC
Source organism: Chroicocephalus ridibundus (assembly GCF_963924245.1). NCBI lineage: Eukaryota > Metazoa > Chordata > Aves > Charadriiformes > Laridae > Chroicocephalus > Chroicocephalus ridibundus. The sequence goes on from NC_086284.1 coordinate 151,290,917, forward strand.
AGGCATCGGCACACATTGCTGCACTGTTTTTCACACAAGACACCAGATGCTGATCTGAATTGCTTCACTGAAGCCATTAGCAATTCAGGAGATTTAGGAGGCTGCTGGTAAGAGAAGATACAGCAGCTCTGTAAATTGTCTCATTACACATCGATAAAGGTTGAAGTGGGAGCTTTCATCTACATTTGATCTCTTTCCAAATATGTAGAGTGGTTGAACGTGCCCATTTTTCTGAATAATAAACCTATTGCATTAAACCTTGCAGAAATTAGTAGGTTAATTCACCATCCTTCACTGAAGAGGCAGTTGCATAGATTTGTTTTAAAAACTGCCTATTTTTTTTTACATCTAAGCTTTTGAGGCTACTGATGACATTTGCTTACTGTGGTTTTAAATAAATTTACAATGCACCTGAAGCTGTTGTCAGAAGGGTCGGGGGGTTTTTTTATGTATGCATCAGCAAACCTAAGTAACCATCTGAAATTGATAAGGCATAGATGTTAAAGGTATAAATGTAAGTTTAGAGAGTAGTTATAGTTAAGCGTAAATATTTTCCATGGGACTTTTTAATTGCTCCGTCCTGTTTAACAGATCCTTTCTAAGTCATGCTGGAGCCTCCCTTGAGGAGCAGTCCCTTTGACTTCACTGCTCTCGGCTCCCTTTGAATGGAAGCAGCATCATGACAAAATACCTACAATAAGTTAGAACAGAAAGTGACTGGCACATTCCCATGCTGGGATCTCCACATGTACAGTTTCGTTGAACCTGTCCGAAGCCATTTGAAGGCACTCACTCGTGGAAGGTGCAGAGCTGGAGAACACTGCCAGAATCCAGCTACTGTAATGGGGTGGACTGTATGGAGCAGCTACGGCTGTAGCACGTCACCAACCCCAGCTTAGAGCAGCGGCCAGAGGGGAAGAGGGAAAAGAAGGGCAGAAGAAAGCATAGGCAGGGACCGCACAGTGCAGCCGGGATGCCCGCTTCAGGATTCCCACTGCGTTCCCAGGGTTCGTAGTCAAGAGTCGAGTCCTCTGCAGTGAGCTTGCCATCGCTTAGTGAGAGCAACAGAATTCGGATCAGAAATATTCTCAAAAGGAGGCTGAAGTGTTAAAATTAAGAACAGCCTTTTCCCAAGGAAATTACAATTAGCGGACTTAAATTTCCTGCCCCTGTGATCAAAGTTCGTAGTCTGCTAAAGTTTTGGGGATGGGGAGGTGGTGGTGTTTTGGTTTTATTTTAAATTGTGGAGGGTTTAGATATTTGCCAACAGGCTTTCCTAAGTAAGCTTGTTAGCTTGATGGCAGAGGCTAACATTTGCAGCTTGTAATAGCTGAAATGTTCCAGTATGCTCAAGCGATTTAAGTGCTTTGGGGATTTCTGCCCTAATTCCTTGAAAGCAAAACTTTAAATGTCACTTATAACAGAAGAAATTACAGCAAATACGCATATGAATAACACCATTTACAGTCAAAGTATAACTAAACATTGCTAGAGGTGGATATAAACCAGAACAATTGGATCCAAACATAAGCAGCCTTTCGGACAGACTGAGATCTGGTTACAATCTTTATAGCTGAACCATCTCCCTAAGTATCTATGCAAGGAATGTATAACAATTTGCACTGTAATATCTGAGACACCTTTCAGCCAAGGGAGTAGAGGTGGTGAAGACAGCACTGAAAATTTGGATATTAGGGGCGCCTTAGGAGCTGTAAAATAAACAGCCAGTGTTGGGATAAGCAAGGGAAAAAGTCAATAAAAAGCTCTCTGAAAGGTCATGTGTTTGGTTCTGAAGTTACAAAGCTGTTGAATTGTGGAGAAATAAAATGAAGTATTTACCTAACATAAATGGAAAAGGAAAGGGAGCCAACCAGACGAGAATACGCTCTTATTTGTATACATAAGGTCAGACTCAAGCTGCAAAGAAATCTATTCAGAGTATATCCACACTGTCAAATAACTTATCTGCACTCTTTGCCCCCAGATCTGGTCCTTTAGTCATCCCGCATGGGATGGAGTAAATTCTGGGAGTAGTTTGCTCTATGGACTGTTCCTACCGCAGTAGGGATGAAGAGCAAAGCATCTTCTCCAGCATCTCCCCATCAGCCCTGCGCTCTCAAAGACCCCTGAGCACTCTCCTGTTACTCTCCCAGGGCATGCAATAATCACCTGTGCCCTCGGGCTATAGAAACACTGCTCTCTTTAAAGCTCTTGTATAGCCTACATGAGATCTTAGGCACCTCTAAGTGAAAAATCGCAAGAAAGAAAACAACTGGGTGATTCTAAGTGGGGTTAAGCCTGTATGGTGGGACTCTGACCCACTTAAAAACACTGGCTTGAGCAGTTCCCCGGGCAGATGCCGTTAGCGGGGTACATGGTACCCTCTCTGCCAGGGAGAGCACCCAGACTGGGTTACATAAAACTACTGTTAAAAATAAGCAACTCTTTATATATAGGACTAATTGATACCGTGGACTGAGAACTCCAGAAAGTGTCAGTCACAGTGTTCAAACAAGGAGGTTACAACAGAATTTTATTGAGTCAATTATTTCTACTGATAAACTGCAAGAAGTACGTGGACTTAGTTTCTACATACTAAAAGGCTTGTTTGGGCAGATCGGAAAAAGCTTATGATTACGAATACCAAAGAAGAGGTGACACGCTGGCTTTTGGACATGGACAGTCAGACTTGTCTAGATTAGAGATCAGATAATTATGTTTAGCTATTTTAACAATCTATTTCTCATCATGCATAAATGTGCGTGGATCAGTAATTAAAACGGCTGTAGTATGAATCTCTGCAGTTTTTCTTTAAACAGGCTTAAGTATATTTTGTTGCCCATTCATTTCGGTCTCACTTCACAGCACTGTGCCAAATATAATAAAATGACCTTTTTGGGAGACCAAGTGTGAATATATCACATCCAGCGATAAATAATTGATTTGGTGGTTACAGCTCACTAGGTGTCATTTCAGAAGCCTTCTGCCTCCGTCAGTGGTACAGACGTGGGAGAGACGAGCTGCACCTTGTGGCTGTGCACAGAACAAAGACCACACAGGGGTCTCAAAGATAAGGCAATTCATCTGTAATGACAGTGTTTATTAACAACAGTAAAATGTGCAATGATCTCACATCAGGGGAAGAAAGGACTCTTAGCTGCAATTTTATCCTAATTTGGCTGAGCGTAAGAGAATAAATCAATAGGATTTTAGAATAGGCTGATAGGCTTTATGTGAGTGCTAGTATGAAAAGAATTGAGAACAAAATTGCCAAAACCAGTGGTTTATCCTGTTAAAATCAGGAAGATTCCAAGACATCTTAGATGGTATTACCAACAGTGCATGTTTAAGAAAATAAAAGCTGGGGCTTGGGACAAGTCTCAGAAAGTGCATGACTGTTCGTATTTTTAATTCTTTAGTTGGCTTGTTTTTATTTTATGGTGGTTAGTATTGGAAAATTAAAATACTTTACTTCATACTGGAAAATGAATATGCTCCTATTAGGTAAAAGTTTGGACCGTTCTGCAAAGTAATTAAAATTGTCAGTGAAAGAAAAGCAACTGAAAACCAACAGGTCTGCGTTTTTCATCCGTGCTGGTGCAGAAACAAAACAAAAATGCTCCCGCACATTTTGCGAATAAAGCAAAACAATTCTGTGGAAAATGAAGTTTTATTTTAAAAAACCTTTTTTAAACTGAAAAGTTATTCTAAAGATCATGCATAGTTGTATGGCATGTCTGATTTATAGCCCACCGAGGACTTAAGAAAGCAGGGCCAAATCCAGAGCAAACATAAATCAGTTGTTAGCTTAAATAGAGCGTTGGACTAGCTGAGAAACTCATCCTTATCCCGCTCTGTTGGTAGTGGTAGTAAAAGCAGCACATCTCATTTCTTTCTGAATTAGCTCTCACTCTTGTAAGCTTCTACACAACTTCCAAGTCCATTATTATTCTTAGATGAAAGGCTCGTAATATTATATGGCATTAGAAGATAGGGGAGAAACCAATTCTGTAGGTCAGAGTCTGTAATGGCTTAAAAAAAAAAAAAGCACAAAGTCCATCTTTCCTGAATTTGGATGATTTTCCTTAAGAAATGAAGCCAGGGAAGACAGATGAGCCACTGGCTGAAAGGAAGAGTTATTATATAATAATAAATATTGTAGGAGACAGAGTGTCACCTTTTCACTGAACATTTTAGAAGTTTCAAGATATATCACCCCTGCCATGACATTTAGCTGGGGCAGAAGAACCCACTCCCACTCAGTTATCTGGGAAACGTCATTAAGCCAAATTCTGCTCCTTGACACATTTCTAGCAGCCGTTTAAAGACCATATGGAGCCCTGCATGCATCTCCAAAGGCCTAAAGTTCTGCAAGTGCTTTACCACTAAGAAATAAATATCTCGCAACATCTTGCACTTTGCAAATGGGGAAACAGGCACAGACAGACACACTTGTGGTCCCCTCCCACAGTGTGGCAGAGGCAAAGATAAAACGTGCCTTTGGGTCAGAGGCCACTCTTCCATCTTCAGACTGTGCTACTGCTATTCATAAATGTTTATTCATTTCATATTCCAAATATGAGTGACAGTAAAGGCAGTAGTTACATATGTTTTTCATTTGCATTCTGCTACACGCTAGTGGTGGCAAAACAGGGAAACCAGGGAAATGCTCTGTCTTCAATTTGATGGATGACCTATCCTATCTGATATGGAGTCCAAGCAAGTTAACAGAAAAATTTGGTACTACACATACTTTTGCACTGTGGAAGCATCTTCAAGAGTAATGATCACCCTCATGCAGAGAAACTTATCTAAGACCTGTGTATTACTGAGAGGGCAGAGTATGTTTTAACTTGTACATGCTGTTTGAGTCCTCACTGCTACACTGGGATTAATTCCTCTGTACAGAAAACATTCCTCAGATACAAATTATATGATAATCTGACACAAAATAGAGCTGACAAATGAACTGACTTGGTTAAAGTGAATTAAAAATTGTGATGGATCTTTGATGAACACTTAGTGAACACTGTGGGCCAGATTCTGTCCTTATTCTGTACAATAAATGTTTGGTAATGGAGCAAAATAAAAGTGACATATCTTCACTTTAACAGGAAACCAGAATGAGGGGAAACACATTCTCAAAGTGGGACACTAGTGCAAAAATGGAGGAACCTAACAATAAAACAGCTCCATGAAATCTGAAAATTCAGAAAATACTTTTTCATAGAAATGCATCCCCACTGTATACGTCGTTATGCCCTCGGGAGTTGCTTGTATGTATCATCTGCATAGAACAGAGTGAATTCATCTTTGGAGTATTTTGCTGCTAACTGGGAAATCAACAAAGTGTTCATAAAGAGAAGCTACTAAACGCATTTCTGATTCCCAGGGGGAAGCATTTCTGGTGGCAGCAGGCCTGACTAGCTCTATTTTCTACCTTGTCAGACGTTCAGCTAAAAGTGAACTGAAAACTTTGTGCTAGGAGCTAATGACTGGTATGTGGGAAAGGAGCAACGAGATTATGTTCCTTTTCATCCTTGGTTCAGATCTGTTCCACAGGGCTGTTGGTCAAAAGTCTTTTCCCATCCAAACGCATCTGGAGTTAAGCCAGGATACGGGAGACTCATTACAGCTTGTAGAGATGGGTTGCTGCCTACACCACATCCTCACTTGAATTTGTGCCGTTGATTCGAGCGTAGGGAGTGCTATGTCCTCTCCAGGTTTGCTTGATGCAATTGGGATGTTTAAGCAAATATACCTTAAGTGAGAGCAGCCATACGGAACAGTGGGACTTGCAGTGAGACCATGCCAGTAGAGCTGTCTCTGCATCCCGGCTCCATCCCTAGGTCCATCCTCGGCAGGATAAAGCTTTAGCCCAGCAGCAAGCCATTTCCTTCCAGCTTGAAGCCTTACTTGAGTTCTTGAAAAGCATACGCGGATGGCCATCAGGCCACCACTCTGACCATGCTTAAGCCTGTTGTGCAGAGAAGACCATGGTCGCGGCACTGCAGTGTAGCAGCATCATGCTGCAAGTTGGGCTGCCTGTGGCACTACTGTCCCCCGTGCACCAGGTCTGTGGGAAAACAGATCTACCAGCACCTTCAAGCAGGGAAAGGTCCCTTACTGGTGTGTGAGAGTCAGAAGGGGAGGCAGTACACAGTGGTTTGAAGTTGTTTGTGTTCACTGTATTATAACAAACTCTGAGGCAATAATTGCTTCCCTGAGGTAATATCAACTGCGCTAACAGCATGAGAAATTTGATCTGCCCGTTTCCTGGTTTTGGCCGCAGCTCGTGAAATCACAACTATCAAATGCAGAGCCTGGATGAAAGAGACATTCTCCTCTATCTACAGAGCTATTTTTGTTTCTTCATAGCTTATAAATAAAATAATCTTTGAGACTGGAACTTCTCAGGAGGGTTGTGGTTTTTTTTCCAAGCAAATGGCAAGTGCCTCTAGAGCACTTGGGGAGATGGGGGAAGTCAAAATCATTTTTGAGTCGCAACTGTGTTTTTTGAAATGTTTAAAACCGAAAAATTTTTCCTAGAAAACCAGATACACATATACTCTGAGTTTGATCCTCTCCCTGGAGAAGCATTCATAGCTTCAGTGATTTCCATGGAGTTATGTCAAATTACAGGAGCTGGATATTTGCTCCAGGCCATTTTGCAATCACAAACAGCAGCAACGTGATAAAGATCTCAGCATATTTTTGAAAGGAAGGCAAATGTCACTGATAGACTGGTTGCAAAAATGTCATTCGTTAATAAAAAGGTCACGAGCGACTGAAAGGGATACAAATGAAATATTTCACCTGTTTGGAGCTTCATTTTGCAGTCCCTTTAATTGTATTTATCAACCCCATTTTCCTGATTTTTTCAAAGGTCTGACTTCCTGCGATTTAAGGTCTGCATTTGGGAAGCTCGGGTTAAAGAGAGACCTCCTTTTCAGTCTCTAAGCCTGGGTACACACTGGAGAGGCGAGGACTACTGTTGCAAGATAAGAGGGAAACTGAGATTTGAAACCAAAGACACTGACTGAAAGAGCAGGCTATGTAAAAAGCAGGTGTAAGTACAGGCAGTGGCACTGGTGTTATATGAAGTAGCAAGCGCTGGTTAGGTAATTATAGATGGCGTTTTGAAGCCGCGCGCGCTTACTGTGTGAGCATGTAGAGACTAAAAGCATGAAGTGTGACCTAATCCAGAACACGACAGCATCCTTGAAAAGAAGCTCCAAAGAAAATTAAGGCAAAAAGAGATGTAATCTCATAGCATCAAGCATGAAATGACTGAATACTTGACTTCCTCAATCACTCCTACCTTAGGCAATGAAAACAAGCTTATACTCCAGGGTGAGAAGGAAAATTTATGAGAATTAATTACGGAAACCGATCACGGTGTTTCATTTGTCCACAGTCTGCAGGAATGTCTCTGAATCCAGAATAGTCTTTTTCTTTTTTTTTTTTTTTTTTTTTTGTTCCAAACATGAACAAAGACGGCTTACTGAATTAGAGTGGAAACTTTAAGTCTGGTTTTCCAAGAAAAAGAGCTGTAGCATAAGCAAGAACACAGTCCTATTTAGGGGTCACAAAAACTGTCTAATCCCCAGATTTGTGCAGCAACAGAGGTGAAGATCTCCAGTTCTTGCACAACACATAATCCAAAATGGAATTAAATTCTAAATCAATTACAAACCACCCAAGTTACACTATGTAGCTTTTTCCCCCCTCTTCCACCAAACTGATGTGAGCAAGTATGAATGGATAGTACTAGAATCAACTAATCATAGGGATAACCTCGAAGTATTTGTACAGTTGTTCCTGTTCCCTCTCTGACCTGCTCTGCTTTATGTCAGTGTCTGCTTTAAGGGGTAGGAATTGTCTTTCTCTACGGTGGTTTATGTAGTGTCACAAACGTTGATATTGATCTCTTGCAGCAAGGGTTTCTGTTTGATCTCACCAGTATAAGAGCGTGTATGTTATTTTCATCAGGGCCTTTCCAGTCACTTGATTCATTAGTTTTGCACAAAGCAGGATTGTAACCGGGCAGCGAGGAAGGGGAAGTTGTATGTGCAGAATAAGATTTAGCAATTCCTATATATCCTGTAAGACAGGCCCTATTTTGAGGTTGGCTTGTTATGTTTGGTCTTCCTTCAAAAAATAAATAAAATCTCCCCGAAGCAGAAAGCAATGGCATCTATTTTTCCCATCCACTGCTTGCAAAATCTTTATTAAATAAACTTACCTTTTACCTTCTCCCTCTCAACTTCTCCACTAATTCTGTGACCTTGTTCTGAGCGTAAATGGCCTTCCTCTCCCAGTCAGAGATAACAAATGTCCTTGACAAAATGCTACATTTTCATTTTTCACAATAGAGCTGCTATCCCACTGGTTGCTTAAAAAGAAAAATTAATGTTTTGTCTGTGGGAGCAATTTAAGCCGAGATAAACTGCGGGTATTAGCCTCTCAGAAATCATTCCACGCTGACATTATAACCTTGTTCAGTTGATGCATCTGGTGGTGTATGAGCTCTCCCATAGCAGTATCCACAGAACTGGTTTAGTTTTGGATCATGCAGTAGGATTATGAATCTGTAACACTACCACTGTAGCAGGTGGGTATTCTCTTGGGGGCTTTGACTAATTTGTCATTTGCATTCTTGTAGGGAGGAAAATCCTTAGATATGTAAATCAAAGGTGTTAATAGGAAGCAACTCTCATCATCTGCAGGAAGCAGGAAAAAAGTAAAAATCCCAGTGGTCTTGCATCACATTGTCTGCCTCATAGGATCAGTTGAGCGTTATTATTGGGTCATAGTTACTCCCAAGCTGTTTGACAACCTGTGGCTGTGAATTTAGGTGTGCAGTCCCATAGAAAGTCTCCTGTGGAGGAGATGTTGAGGGAGACTAAGGGTAGGGTTTGATTTCAGAAACCAAAGTTCAACATGCCTGCTTGTTCCTGTTTACATGTGAATGAAGGGTCTGCGCTCTTCATGTCCAGCCAGGGCTCTATGAAGTTGCTTAAACAGTCACCTGGTGTCACCTGAGATGTGCTGCCTGAGACAGCCACAGGGGGCTGGCTGGTGTGAGACAGTACCTGTCAAAGACCCATGCTTTTTTACATGGCAGCCAGAGCCATGTAAGGTACTACAGGGAATTTCAAAGGTCGCTTCATACCTGCATTCAGCCAACTGGATGGAGGCCTAAGTGTCTCCTCTGCTCCTTATGCAGACAGCCAAGCAGCAAGCACAGCCCAGAAAGTAAATGGCACCAGTCGCTGAAGAACTGAGTGAACGGCACTAGTTCTCCCAATCCAAACATTTTCCAAGGCAGAAATTTCTCTGGCATAAATTTATTGCCTCCCTGCAACTGCCCCAAAGTGGAGTAGAAACAGTGCATCTCTGGTGCCCTTCTCTTTTCCTGCCTTCCTACACGTTTAGATCTTCTCTGACACAGACAAGTAATGTTTGAAGTTGTGTGGGCAGAGAGAGTCCAGCTCAAGAAAACAATTCAATATCCTGGGACGTTGAATTGTGACAACTGACCAACGTATTTGCTTCTCAGTTCCTGTCCTTGTTTCTCTTTGCCTTTCTCAGATATTCTTTTCGATATCATCGGAGGCTGTATTTAAGTAGCAAAGACATTTTTGACATTATTCAGGAGGAACAGCACCATTATTCTAGTGCTTTATAGCCCACAAGTGCTTCAGAACTTAAAGGCATGATTGTTTGCTGTGCAACAGGTCCCTGGTGTTTAATCTCCCAAGTAAATATGTGACTCATTCATCCTACAACAGTGTGGGACCATAAATATCAGACGTTTAATCGCTCGACAGAATGCCATGTTCATGTGTGGTTGATGAATGCAAGTCTCTAGATAGTAAACACTCAGGCCTAAAACAACCCAAGCCTGCAACCAAGAATAAAAAGCTTTGCTGTTTTGTAGAATTTCGTATTACAAGGTAGACCTTGTAGTCAGTAGATCAAGGGTAGTCCCTGCTGAGAATTATGCTATCTAACTTTAATAACAAAAATACAGAACAAGTATTAACTCAGTTTTGTTGTTTTTCCTGTCTTAGGATCCTTTTAAGGCCAAAAATATGTTCATTGTGTCACGAACTGTTTCCAGTCAAAATATGCTTGACAGATTCTAATTAATACATTCAAAGGGACAGTTTTAGTACAGTTTCCCACAGACACTTCTGTAGCATTTGTGTTTCAAGGGGGCAATAAAGCCACAGGGAGGTTTTGCACTATAATAACACTTGGCTGTTTATCTGGGCTCAAGGTTACTTGGGTGTTATATATTCTTTCCTGGTGGAGGAGAATGAATGTAAGAAGAAAAATAGCAAGCATCTTTCAGGTAGGGGCCTGCGTCATCCTGTAGATTTTGTAGCAAAACAAATTCAGTGGTCTTAGCCCTAGCAGAGCTAGAAAGAGCTCAAGGACACATACACGCTCCTTTGCATTCATGTAGTTTCCACTTAAACTATTTGTTGCTGTGGTGCAAGTCAAACACAGCATAGAGATACCATTACAGAAGTACCACTAGGGACTCCAGCATTACAGGTACGTTGACAACTGCACTTAAAGCAACAGTAAAACCCTGCTCGTTCACGAATTAACAGTAACTTTGGAAACCAAATTCTAACAGAATAGCTCTTCAGGGGACGATCTGGAGGAGGAAAAGCATTTTCATTTGGCTTTGACGATCTCGCTTGTTTTTTTGGCCCCTTTTTTGCTAACAACCACTTCAAACCTAGCACTTACAGAGTACGCTCGCACTCTAGTACAAGTCTCAGGATACACGGCACATTTCAAACTTTTAATCACAGCCACTAATCATTGTTCTTCATAACCTAATTTAGTTCTGCAAACAAGACGATTAAAATGTCAAGCTTCATCAGCTGCACTGATTTTTACAGAGCCGCCTCACACTTGGCTACAGCCTTGACTGGGATGTCTCCCTACAGGCTCTGCTCTCCTCTTGCCCTATTCAGATACCAGGACCACTCTTCAGAAGCAGAAACTCTCAGACTGAAAGATTTCATTAGTTGCATGCGATCCCTGGTGGCATCCAGAGGGTGCAATAGGAATAGGAGTAATCTTCCAGCAAACGCTTAAGCTCTGCTTCTCGAGAAAATACAGTTCTCTAGTGTAGGATGTGCCAGCCCTCCACTCCCACTAGTAGCAGCAAGGCAGCTTCTCCCTGTGATGAATTTCCTGCAGCGCAACAACTTTTTGAGCTTCAGTTTCTAACTAGAGTATATACTTTAATGAGAACTGAAGCCCATAGCAGGAGAAACAACAACAAGCAAGATCGACAGAGAGTTCAGCCTCTTCAAACCTTCTTACCTGTGAAGAGAAATGGCCACTTGTGCCTTAGTACTTTGGTTCCAGAGTCAATGGTGTTGAACGGGTATGTTAGACAGGTCTAGGGTCTAACATGAAATGTTACCATACCAAATGTTACATGTCTACCATAACAAAATTATACTGCACAATAACTCATCCCCATTCCTAACTACTGCGCTCATCCTCATCATCATTCCTAAGCACAGAGTGCTTCAGCTGTACCTTAACCAAAAATTGAGCTTTAAAAAATTCAGAGGGCACTACAGACAATTAGAGTTCACACCAGAATCTACACAGCGTGGGATAAAAACTAAGTACAGATGAGAAGTAAGAGAGAACATGTAATTATGAAGGGAAAGCTGAAACCTAGTCACTTCCTCCTGTTTCTCTAATGTTACAATGCAAGAACATCACTCTCTGGAAAGATGAATAGCTTATAGATACAGTTTAGAGCAAAATAAGAGGAAATAATACTCCAAACAGCAGCTGTTTAACCTGTGCATTGTACATCCAGAAAAGATCCTTGTATCATTTTCATTGTCAAAATGTCGAAACAGGTTATGGTCTTCAATAAATATCTCTAATTATAGGTGGTAGGATGTCAGAGGGCTTTATGAAAGAGTAATGATTTAGACCTTTAGAGGAGCACTGCCAGGCCTGAGGTCTGTTTTATCATGGATATAAATGCTGGGTTTACACTACCAGGAACGTCTAATCCATGACTAACCAGAAGACTCTGAGTCCACAGCATAAAAAATAACCCTGAGGTCTACATTGATGGGTAGTCGGGAATGTTAAGCGCTAGAAGGCAGTAATCAAGCATGCCAGAATTGACAAGATCAAGTAAGATTTACAAGATCAAGACAAGATTTACTCCTAACCTGACTCATAAAGAGACTGGATAGTATATGCATCCTAATCTGGAAATGTCTTTGAGCATACTTCATCTGGAAATCAAACTGGGCATCTTATGGTAGCACACTTTCATGGAATACTAACTCTCTCCAAGTTGAGATGAGAGCCACCTTGTGAACCTCACCAGTTCTTATACCTCCACCCCAGACTGCCCCCAAAATTCTTGTTCAGTTAAAAAACACTAACAGCAGGAGATCTTCTTTTTTTTGGCAACACTTTCTTTTTACTTTCAATTCAAGCCAGTGTTACTGGACCAAATCTTCAGCTGGTATAAATCAGCGTGATTCTGTGGGTTTCACTGAACCTCAGATGAAGCTCAAACTTGTCTCTTAGCTTCAGTTGTACTCTTCTGGTCTGCACAGAGGGTTTGCCCTGCTGCTCAATATAGTTCACGCAGGTCACGGTTCACTGACTGCTTTCCCTTTGCTTAGAGGCAGTGAGACTTCTGACCTGCACTCCTCAGGGCTTTTACAACCCAGGAAGGAGGCAGCCAGAACGGTCACTCTCTCCTTGTCACCTCTTGGTAGACAACAGGAGCATGGAGTGTGCTCAGACCGCTCTCTAATTGCATCACTGTACTTCTGGGACTCAGACAGAGTCGGGAAGAAAACTACTCAGGTTACCTTTGAATATCTGGTATGATTCTACACTTGAGGTATTTTAGATCCGACACGTTATTAAGATGCTCATGAGACCAGGATTGTCAGCAATGAGGAATGAGCCAGGGAAGCCAGCTTGTCAATGTGGGAACCCTCTTGTTGTCTGAGCAATTTCAGCTCTGTTGCATAAAACTCTAGCAAAATCTTCAGCTTTCCTGTGTAGTCCAGCCACCTGGACTGTAGTCATACTAAGTGCATATTTTCTCTGGCGTCTTAGATCAGTGTCCTTGCAACTCACAGCTTAAAAAACCAAGAGTCAGCTTGGGACTTAGTGACCATTTAATTGTACGTGCTCCCTATTCTATGTTACCCATATGCAAAAATATGAACAGTGCATGTGACTCCAATTTCGATAAAATATATATATATAACTAAATGTACATCATAAAGAAATGTGTAAGTAAATTTTAAGGTAAGGGAAAAATTCAGAAAAAGATACTTGCAACTTCTAGATAGATCACTGCAGGCACAGAATTATGATACTACCGGTTTTCCCCTGACTGCACTCCAAATTTTTGGCTTACCCTTGCTGTCATACAGCTTGTATTGTTTGTTGCTTTAGGTGAATGCTAATGCTAAAAAGAGAGTAATTTGATGGCAAATTGAAGGAACATTTAATCTAATCAATGTCCGCTTTGAACTTCTGCAATGCTATGAAAGCTCGTCAAATTACTGTGTTTACACAGTGCAGCTGCTATTCATGAGCCGGCACATTGTACATTATTCAGTGCTGCATGTAGGTGCCAGCAGAGCTCAGGACTGTGGCGGCATGTGCAGAAACGTCTTGATGCTTTGCTGCAACCTATGTCTGGTGACACTAGTAATATGGAAATCTTAAGAGAACCTTTTGTGAGGAAAGTTCAGTATTTTTCTCCTGGTCTCATTCAAAACCAACAAGAACAGAAGCACATGAAAAAGTAATGGAAAAAGTAAGTTAACTGAATTATTTCAAACTTCAAAAGAAGTGCTGAGCAATTTCACTTTACAGGGACGCTTCGAGTAACAGAAACAAATAAACAGATTATTCTGGATGAAATCAAGATGGTATTCAAATTAAATCTGAGCCCTGTTTTTCCTCATAGAATTATACTTAGTGAATGTAATATACTTTATGTTTTATGAAAAAAAATATAGGCAATAAAGTCTTAACTTTACAGAAAAATTTCAGCCTACACAGGAAAATGTCACATAGTAGTGTTACCTGATGGAATCCAGAACTGTGGATTTCTTTCTGTGTCAACAGTGCAGGGTGGCTCTCAGCAAGTTACACCGTATCCGTATACCTTGTGTTTATCATAAAGCAGTAAAATATGTTCTTCTAATGAAGAACTCATCTTGCAGAACTGTGGATAAAAAAAAAAAGAATTGTGTAAGAGCTAATACCAAATATTTATATTAACTTGCTTACATAGCTGAAAACATCACATAGATAGAAGCTACATGCAAGTGTGTAATTGGGAAGCATTAAGTGGAAAACAGGAAACATCAATTGCTTGTCAACAATAAATTGGCAGGACTGGCAAAATATTTTGAAGGCTGTTAGAGACACACACAGGATTTAGGAACCCAAAGTTTAGCTCATCTAAACCCAAGGTAATAGCTGAAGAAAGGTAATACAGTCACTAGGTGAGAAATCTGGAAAAGAGTAATGCCAAAAGTGATCTGGAAGCTGCACTGAATTACAAACAAATCAAAAGTTGTAACATCATACGATTGTAAAGAACAGCAGCATGTGCTTGGGTTATGTGCGTGAAAGTTTGTATCAGTGTACAAAGAAAGTAACAAAAATCTTAGGTGTAAAAGCTGTTTCAGTACCTGAAACATAAATACATCTATGCCCGGCTTTCTTGTATTAATTTTATGGCATGCTTTAGGCAAAATGGGTATAGTGGAGGAAACGGGAGAATAAGCAACAAAAAAAGGGCAGGAGCTCAGTGGGTGAATATGTAACTAAAAAAAATTAAAGGATATGAATAATCAGGAAGGTAGCAATACTGTGAAAACACAAAACTTCTCCTTAAGTCTTATTCTTGCAAAAATGTATTTTTATAAAGAGGACACACCAAGAAGGTTGGGGTTTTTTAGGTTTGGGGGTTTTTTTGGTTTTTTTTGTTTTTTTTTTTTTTTTTTTAAGAGTATTCTAAACGCCCCTATGTTGTTTGCGGAAACCAAGTAAAAGAATGCAAAGCAAATATGCTATAAACTAATAACTAGTGTTTATTCAATTACTGTTTGGTACAAACAAGCAGAATGTTTTAATATCAGTTTGTAAACATCTCCTTACCCAAAGTGCATTTTCAGTTGAACATAATCTACATGCAAGTCATTTGAAAAAAAGCACATGCAAAACCCAGGCTAAAATTCAAAGGAAAAAGCCCTTAAAAGCGCAATAAGAAGGGGTGAAAAAGGATGAAGAAAAGCAAAGAAAAAATAAAAGTAGTTGTTCAAACTTTTTACTTGATAAACAACCTTGGAAAACTGTCAGCCACAGAAAGGCAAAAAAGAAAAATATCTACTTATCTTGCATACACTCACTTGTGGATTGGCAAATGGAAGATTTTAAACAAGGCTGTCTGCCAAGAAGAGGAGAAGCGGAAGTCCCAGCTGTAATTAAATAGATTGACTCCTCTTCCTCTGGAAGCAGCAGAGCAAGAACTCCTCTTTGATGTCTCTCAAAACGTCCCCCTTTCTGTGACTTGCAGCGAAGACCACCTGGCTCAAGGCAGGCTGAATTAGGAACAGTGGGAGGACTGGAGATTTTTGGGGACTTTCAGCCTTTTCATTCAGGTGTTTGCAGGAGGAGGTCAAGGAACTATTTGGGGAAAGGAGGATTGCCCCAGCTGAGTCCCCCTTCCTTCTGGCCAAGGGAGTTTCCAGCTTGCCACAGCAGTTGCCCTCAGCTGCCTCCCCTCCTCTGCCAAGAGGCAGGTGCTTACAACACAGATTGCTGGGCTTTCTCCTATGAGGGAAGTTAAAACAGAGGGGAATGTGCTTTTCAAATACAGCGGTTATTAGCTTTGACAAATAAGCCATACAAACTGTAGATCCCAGTTAGGTGTCCCCCTCAGCAGATCCACTCCGGGACTCCCTGGGACAGCTAGACTATGCATGAAACTGAGGAGGTTCATCCTTTACTGAAACATCTTACTCTTCTCAAGCCAGTTTTCAGGTTTCTGAGTTTTTTCTAGCCCAGCAGATATTGGTTGAGCAACCATTCAGCTTTCCCAATAGGATAAGCCAAGGATGAAGAATTTCTAGGATACGATGCGGTCCCTTACATAAGGGCAAATCAGCTGAGCAGTGCCTTGTTTTTACAGCTTCCCTTCAGGTACACTTTTCCCTTACTCTGTCCTCTCTCCTGAAGTGCACACCCCCAGAAGCTAGTGCCACACCAGCTCCTCAGATCCCCAGGGGAAGCTGCCCTTGAAGGTGCCCGTTCCCACCTGGCTGGACTGGCCAGCTGCTCCGCTGGGGGGCTGCAGGGGTGGCGGGTTTGTCCCACAGCTCAAGAGGCAGCATCTCGTGGGAGGAATCCAGGCGCTTCTTTCCAATCTACCTTGTTTTGGAAATCTTCCGAATGTTATTAGATTCCGCGAGACCTGACCTTTAAAAGTCAGGGGGGCAATTAACCAATCTGGCCAGCTCCGCATCAGCAGCTCACGCTAGCCTAGGAGAGGCAGGAACCAGACAGTTCACTTCTGACTAATGTTATTACAGAGGAACAGGAGGTGGACCCAGACGCTCTAATTAAACTGCAGCGGGTCTGCTCGGCAGGCTGTTATGATTGAGTGCAAAGCAGAGATGCCGTGCAAAGCACGCTCGAATTCCTGGGCTCCATCTAATTGCGTGACATCACCATTTTTCTGTTGATTTGCTGGCAGTAGCCTGTCGTCCAGCTGGCCAAAGAAAGGGAAGGTATCCAGAGAACAGGGGATCCTCCGCTACCAATGCTCTGGTCTGGAGGCCTCTGTACTAACCCACTTTGTCAAAACTAGTGCATAAAAGCATGGCTAGAATGCAAGGAAAGGCAGTGCGGCCAGGAGATTGCCTTCATTATCGGGGTGGGTGACTCTGCTCTGCTTTCATGTATATGTCAGAAATAGCCCTGCGTATAAAAGTGCCCCTGAAGATCAGAGGAGTCGTTTGCTCAAGTCGGACTCAGCGTTTCCTTGGTGTACGTGAAGATCCAGGCTCTAGAGCTTCTGGCCAGTGCTAAATGGTCACTCTTCTCTCTCCCTGTCCCATCTACTTTAGATATGGACTTAAATGGCAAAATAGAAGTTCTGCAGAAAGGTGAATCTTGCGGCTCTCCTGGGCTTTTTTTGCTTTTTCTGGTTATGTCAGTGGGCTTGAATTGTGGACTGCGTTTGTCTGTGTCAGTGTTTGCTGTCCTTTCCACTGGGGATCCACTGACATTTCCTCTTTCTCTCACTTCATCCTGCTCACAGTGAATTGCCTCTGGCTCTGTGCAGCCCTTTTCTGTTAACACACAGAAAACCTCAGGCTTAAGATAAAATACTTTGTACTTGGATCAAATGTGTCAAGCCTGAATTCGGCTTTTAATTAGGCTGGTAATCTACCACTCTGCAGTACAAACGTTAAGTCAAACCTGGTCATTTGGTGCTGACTGTTTTGGCCCCTTGTTTCTCTCATCTCTTACTCACAGCAGATGAGTTTTCTCAACAGCTCACTGTGGAAGAACCACAGGCCCTCCGTTTACTCACAGAGAGCCTTGGGCTGTCCCTAACCTTCCTACCATATGCCAAAATGACCCAGCATACTGAAGGAACTCAAATATTATTAACGTTATCGGAAGCTGAGTATGTCATGGGAAAAAACCAGGGAGGATGTTCTTAAATGTGGCATTAGTTTCCTGCAACTCCTTTCCCAAGGGAGAGAGATTATAATCCAATGCAGGAACCTAATCTACCAACTAGAGAAACAGCTTGGCTAAAGCCAGCTGTTGAGACGAGGTCCCTGACACAGTTTAGATCTTAGCCGAAACCTCTAAGTTTTCTTGCATTTAGCTGATTGTGCAAATGAACAACATTACATTTCGTGCCTATTAAGTAAGCTGGGTGCAAGAGCTTGGGACTGATTTATTTAGGTTTAAGAACCTAATGCAAAATCATTTCAAGGTTTCTAATAATTTCTCAGCTAAGCCTCTGAATTGCCTTGTACTTGTCTTTCTCTGTTTGAGCACTGCTGGTAGAATTTGCAGCTGAAAAATATACTTCTTTGATTTGCAGAAAAACATTGCTTGTTAGCATGATAACCTCTGAGGAAACAAAATACTCGTATCACTTGTGTACTTGCTCCCGATTTATGTCTGTAGTTTTTTGCCTCTACTTTGCTTTGCCATATACCATAGTAATGTTCGCCCAGTTCCATATTAATGCACAAAATTTCTGATTATTTTAAAAGAGAAGTTATAGGAATAATTAGATATATTGTTGATATAACCTATAATAAAAGTCTGAACTGGCATAGGTGCATTAGTACTTGCAAAGCTAGTAGCGGTTGTACCTCTTCTTGGAAATAATGAAAATGACAGAAATTGCAGGTTATAAACAGGCCCTGAGGGCCAAAATTTTAAAGATAAGTATGTCCCTAGAGCTACAAATAAGTGCCAGGAAGCTTGGTACTTCTGTAAAATCTGATTAGGCCCCTATTTGCATCTCAAGAGCTTAAATATACTTATGTATATAGTAAATTAGAACTTTCAACAGAGGCTGATGTTGGATCTGGGCCTTTGAAAAAAAACTAACCTCACTGAAGTGACTGGGAAATCTTTCAAATGCCTTTTAAAGATTTCCCAATTTTTTAAGTTGGGGTCATCCAAAATTTTGACAACCATAGACCAAATGATATAAGAATTTGCTCAGATTGGGCTTTTGGAGACAAATACACTTTATGATCTTGTAGAGCAGTGGAAAAATCTTTTTGCCAGGACTAGGTGGAAAAGACCCATGGGCCATCAGCTGTGCAGCCATGCACCAAGTTTATGGTGTGACTAGTTACTCATTAACCCTCTTTTTTATGATACTTGCTATTTTCCTGATCAAAGGAAGAAAAACCCTCATACTTAGTGCAATTCAAGTCTTATTGGAGAGAAGCATAAGAAAGTTTATCTACTACATGATCTTTTCAAATGGAATTAAAGTGAATTTAATTTGGCTTAAATCATAGACTTGTCCTCTGTGTTGGCAGATCACAATTTATTTGCCTACGTTTCAGAATCAAGACTCATAAGAACCTAATCCAAAATAATTTGAAGGTTTCTAATAATTTCTCAGCTAAGCCTCTGAATTGCCTTGTGCTTGTCTTTCTCTGTTTGAGCACTGATGATAGAATCAAGACTGGTGGGAAATGTGGCTGATGCTATTTGGATGGGTAAGAGGAAAGACAGGATATGGGAACATTATGACTAAGAACTAGTTCAAAACATAGTTAGCTGAAAAGCTACCATGTTTTTTTCTCTTAAGATCTTTCTAGTGGGAAAAAAAAAAAAAAATTCCTTCCTAAAAGGGCAGGAAAAGAAAGATAGAATGATCAAGCAGATGGATGGGGAAACCTGCAATGAAATTTTACCTAAATTTGAAGTATTTCAGGTTACCTTTCAGAAAATGGGAGGTGGGGATTGGAGGGGCAGTAGCCTAAAAAGGCACATTTTCATCATTCAGTAAAATTTCTACCAACAAGGGCAATGTATGATAGTTGTAATGATGTTAATTTTTCTCTGCATACTTCCTCAACTTCTCTTATATAAATTTAACTACGCTGTTGCCCTCTCAGACCTATGACTGTACTAAACCAGTGTTTTTACCATGACCCCTTTGGCACACAACCCTGCCATACCTCTTTGGATTCATTAGTCGCCTGTTGTGGTTTACGGTGCATCCATCTGTCGTTCATTAAGCCACTCTGGTCACAGCTAGTGGTAAGCTAGCTCAGGTCTGGTGGAGCAAGACCATAATGAAGCAACAGCTGAGCCTAATCCTAGCTAGCAGTTATTGTCCGTGTTTCATTAGCTATGTGTTTATGGACCTCTGTGGGATGTTATTTTCCTTCTCTGTTAGGCTACGTGCTTTCTTTAGTAATTAGCGTAGCTTGAAGAAAGGTCTGCTGGAATAAATAGATGACACCTTTGGTTTAGTGAGAATGGCACAAAGAGACAGGTCAGCACTTGGAGTGATGCCTTCAACCAAAACCGGGCACTTGTAAAGTAGGCACTTCCTAGGGACTAACCCTACCAATACCTTCTACAGCAAGTGCCTGATCCACCAGCATTAACTGGTGAGCAGCTGCAGTACCCCCTGCCTGCACCATCTAGACACTTGTGGAAGCCCCAGGCAAGCAGGTGAACAATTAAATAGGGAGAAAAAGTACCCAGCCCATTTTCAAGGAGTTCCCTGCCCAAACACTCAGAATTTGGCCAAACAATCCTTTTCCCAATGATGTTTGAAGTTGATTTAATTTAACCAGCTTTAGTTAGAGAAAGACAAGGAGTAAGCCTATCCACATAAGAGCTGTTGAGAAATAGCAGTTGTACTTTAATTTACATTCGAGATGATTTTCATGGGCACAGACAAGCTTTCCAGAAGCATGAATAGCAAAGCAAACACTCAGCTCTTAAGATCAGTAGCTAGTTTGCAAGAACCCTCACAGAGCAGACACTGGAGAGATGAGAAGCTCTGTCTTTAGGAGACCTCTCTACCATGCAGGAATTTAGCCTAAGCCTCCTTGTTTCCAGCTATTGCAGGCACTGGGATGTCTTAACTTCTTTCTTGCAGGAGTAGGGCTGCTACTCTTATCAATTTGAGAACATTGCTTATCTCACCTAAACAACTCCCCAGAGGGATGAGCTTCAGCCTACAGAAAGAAAGGCAAAGCTGTTGATGATTTCAGTGGGTTGTGCCTCAGGCTCCATTCACGGATGAAAGAATTCAGTACAAAAGTCATCCCCGAAATATATAGCTAGGGTGAGCAATGGCAGGGCACTTCCCAGCTGTTGTGCAATTTAACAGCCCAATCAAAAATAGCCTCCTGATGCATGTTCCTCTAGGAGTAATTTCACTGGCAAGTGAGTTTTCTGCCTTTTCATTGTCAGCTTTATTTCCAGGAATGTTTTTCTCTTTTCCAGCCAATGCTTTCTGTCACAGTGGCTTATCTGACAATAGGTAGCAATGAGCCTGCTGCTTCTCTGCTTTCCCAAACACACAGTCCTGGCCTTCTTATCTCCTCTATCAATGAGTGATGTTTCTAGTTTAAATGAGAGCATAATGTGTGCTCCTTTTTTAATCAGACCATGCTCATTCCTTTAGAGCGGTGAATTATTCATCTCTTCTTACCACTCGTGCTTCTTTTCTCTGGGCTTAACCCTGAAGCATGAGAGGGAAGGGAATTCAGAGAATGGGGAGGAATAACAAAATTCCTCCTCCAGCTCTGACCTGGGTAACAGCGGGAAGAGCAGTAATCGCTGCCTTGACTGCTCATCCTCCGGGACAACAGGTAGAGCAGATAGAGGAGCTAATCCTGCCTGGAGCAGGAGCGTGACAGAGCAATGCTGCTGGGGGGCAGGAGCAGGATCACTGTGGCTTTTATTGCCCTGCCCCGGGGCTCCTTGTCATTGGGGCTCTATCACATCTGCCCCAGGTGGATGGGCAGGAGGCGCCACAGCCTTCCCAGGTGCTGTCTAAATGGCAAGCCCACAGGGCAGGCCAATACCTGTAAGTGGCGCTTGAAGACCGTATCTTTTCTTCTACATGAAACCAAGAGGGGATCAGACTACATTTAAAACGACCCCTTGCCCCTGTAAGAAAGGTGAGCAAAGCTCTCAGCTTTGGCTGAAGTCAGCCGCAGCTGAAGAGTTCATCCCATCCTGCAGCAGAGCCATTTGTGAGACCACAAGGCTCATCTTTATCTCCTAGGGAGGCTATGCCAGATTGCATCAGGAGAGTTAAATTGCCAGCTAAATTTACCTCTTTTTTTAAAAAGCAGTAAGGAACCGATGGTTATAGAATATTCTTGCTGTCTATACACAGCTCATTGAAAATGCAGCCTTTAATAAACAATAAAATAAAATGAATGCTTTCCTTAAAGGCACATCTGTGAAAGCATTGTTTCAGCATCCAAATTAAAGCACTTTTTATGGTTCCAAAACAGTTCTGCTTTGTCAGCATCAGCCTATCTGCAGTGATAATCCCTTTATCCCAGCAGCAACACCCAGGTTCCAGATGAAACTGAGGAATGCGCACAGAAACTCAAGACCAAATTTTTTCAAAAGCTGCCCGGGGGCTGAAAGAGGAAGATAGGTCACACAAAAAATTTCTAGAAATGCCCTAGTGTACGTGAAATCACCAGGTGTAGGGTGTGTTCTCTCCAGCAGCAAAGCCAATTTAAGCATTCCCCACCTTTCCTACAAGACCACTTGTGCTCTGAGTTTGGACACTTTGGCTGTTGGAGGCCCTGCGCCTTTCTCAGGACCAGTGGAATGATCAGGGTTAACCAAAAAAAAAAACCAACCAAACAAAACCAACATCACCAAAACCAGTCTTGGGGAAAGAGCATCTTTTGAATCAGGATAATTTCATTAATTCCACATAGAGCTCATCCCCACAAACACATGAAGCAGCACGGCTGGGGGGGTGAACTCGGAGAGCTGCAGACTGGGGAGTGACAACAAGACACTTGGTTGGGAGAAATGGATGGGAGAACACGGGGGAAGGGCATCCCTAGAGACCCATGCCATTTAAATGCTTTTGAGCATCATGCTGGCTACCTCTCTGCCCTGCTGGGCTAGCTAATAGCTTTGAAAATGTAATCACTCATTATTCTGGGCAAAGCCAAACAAAAAGCATGTCGAAGCACGGAATGTAAACCATGCCTCAGACTGGCTCCCTGGCCACTGCATCAGCCTTCATTATGAGTAATTGGAGGTTTTCTTCCTTGTCAAATCGTAGATACCCAGGGCTGCGTTTCCTCACGGCTCATATGATGTCATCGTGAGCAGCTAAGCAAATTCAGATTGCTGCAGTCAGTATATGGCACTCTGCAGGGCAGTAACAGGAAAAATAAATGTATATTGCTTTATTCACATGCTGGCAGGGAAAGTGGAATTGTTTATATTCTCTCTGCTGACTCTAAAAAAGATCACGGGGTTAAACTGAGGAAGTGTTCTTAAAAAAAAAAAAAGCATTAAGAGAAAAAAACTCAGCAATGAGAGTTTTATCACTCTAGCCTGAGAAAATACTAAAAGGTAATACATCATAATTGCAAACTTCCTTAGTCCTGAAGGATCTCTGGAAGGATCCACTGTGGAAGCATGTACCTACTAAACCTCACGATGGACGAGAGGATCTGAGCAGGGAAAGACGACACAATACACTTGCAAAACTGCCGTGGGATCTTTAACGTCCCCCTAGAGCAAACAGGAACTTAGTGTTTGCAGCCTCATGTAAAAGGAATGAAGAACATCCCATCACTAAGGTCACTTTAAACTGGATAAACCACTGAATGAGATAATGACTGGAAGACTCCCGAATATATGACTTATCATCTTTGCTATCTGCGTAATTTCTATGGACAAGAGAATTTCACACAGATAGCACCTCAGAATTTTTTGGGTGTAACTCATTATTCAGCATGAACAAATGTAGCAGAGCTTCCTCTTTTGGTGGACTGTTAACTAAGTATAGCTAATAAGCTAGCTGAGACCAGAAGAACTCTCCCTGTAGCTATTGCACTCTGGGGAGGCAGGGCCAGGTCTCCTGGCAGCTGGGACGAACATCATAAACTAAGTTATGTAAATCCTCCAAGTTTCAGACTTGAGATAAGTCAGAGGTTTTACAGCACCCTTCATCTACTACCGTGTTTTTTATTTTGTTTGAAGACATATGATGTCTATTAGCTGAATGCCCTTACGCATTGAAACTGAGAGCAGAAATTTACCATTTAAATTTAGATCGTGCTCTCCCCCTGCCACACACACACTAATTTTAAAAGTTTACTCTGAACAGTTCCCAGGATTGTGTGTCCAAATTCCAAGCAGAAGGCTAATAATAACCCCTGCGTTATTACAGGCACCAAATGAGTGCTCATAAAACTCTTAATTGCAGCCAGAGATAGGAGATGATAGTTGTTTATCAAAACAATGAATTAGTTTAAATTCATTTAATGCTGTCACTAGTACTGGGAGCCCAGCACACCACGCTCTAGTGTGCTGCTGGACCAGTTAGAGGTGTTTATCTTTGCCCATCGTAGTGTGCCATAGCTCTGATAGGAAATCATTACTTCCAGATTCTGGGATGAATTAATCTTCCTACTGAAAACAGTTGTATGGGATGAGCAGCGATGTGAGATCAGGCAGGTCACCAGTTAGGCTTCAGATTTAAACAGACTTTGGTCACTAGTGATTTATGAAAAGCTGCTCTCCACCCACACCTGCTCTTCCAGCCTGCTCCACAGAAGAAAAGAGGTGATGCTGCAGGCGACACTGTTAGATGCCAGTAGGTGGCTACCAGTCCCACCTCCCTTAGGGTCAATTTTTTGCCCCTAGAAATGAGCATTTCTACAGCATGTTAGAAAACCTTTATTCAGAATGAGCATTCTTCTTCAGCTCATCATTTCTGCACTGTGCAACATACTCCTTTGTTCAGTGAGAAAGAAGCATGCGGTCCACAGCATTTAACTTACGTTTTACTTCAATTGTTGATCACAGCCTTTCTATCATTTACTTTTCTTGTTCTTTTGTGTTGTAGACCCTACTGTGGAAATGATACCTTTGACTCTTAAAGAGCTACTCTGCTCCCGCTGCTGTCTCTCTTAGTTCTCTGTGTGCAACGGCAAAGCTGTTTGCTGTAAAAAAAACCAAAAAAACAACTGCTGGTACAAACGAAAGTTCAAGATTCCAGGTGGCAAGCAAGTAGCAGGAGCAGATGTCTTAACAACCAGAGAAAAGGAGGGAGAGTGATGGGGGGGGGGAGGGGGGAAGCATAGATAAACCATGAAAACAGTCATGGGGATATTTGCCACTACTTTCCATGAGATGCTAGAGGCAGTTGGGAGATTATACGTTATGTTCCTAGTAACTAGTCACACAAGCCTGGAAACCATTGTGGTTCATGTCACTGACTGATACATCTGTTCTCACATGCCTTTCTCCCTTCATTCTCCTGGGAACTTCTCCAGGTGTCTGGTTCAGGTACTTGGCAATGAGCCCGTCAGAAAGAAAACAATTCCTTATCTTCTGCCTTTAAAATTCCAGGTAGCCAAGGAGCTGCAATGCAAAATCAGCTAATAGCACAATTTGGAAAGAATGGGTTCCCATAAATATTGTATTGTGCACTGTATTAAAAAGATGTAACATTTATCAATGCTTATGTCATCAGGCTTACAAAAAAAAAAAAAGGATCATGAAAAAAACATGAGTCAGTTTTCAATGTATTGCGTTCACCTAATTCTTCATTTCCCTGTGACACAGGCACCGTACAGGCACGCATCTATTGATTGATGAGCCACAAGTCAGTCAATAGGACTGGTATGAAGCTCCTTTGTCACAGAAAGCCAGAAATTGCACAGGACATACGATCTTTCAAGATTTTCCTGTATATCCTACTCCAGCTGGATTGTAATCACCATGTAGAGTTTTTCCAGGTTATCTGACATTTCCATGGAGCCAAACCCAGGGTGTGCACGTAAGAGAAATGAAGTATACCACAGGAAAAGCCAGGGAACAGCTTGTTTTTCGTCTGATGCGAGCTGTAGTCTCATCTGATAAAGTATACAGGGACTTAAAATAAGACGAGAAAATTATTACAGTCAGGCTGAGGAGGGGAGAGTGATAGATAGTCTGTTCAGACTCTGACCACACAGAAGCAGCCAGCACTGTCTACCAAAATGAAATAGGGAGCTCTGCATCCCTTTATATCACTGGGTTTGAGGCAAATGAGAGAAGAAGGTACACTTTATGCCATTTCTAGTTACCATTTGTGCGGATCTGTACGGACTTAGTGAAGCAGTAGCACAGCAAGGCACTTTCACAGAGGTGCTTTTTGCCATCGTGAAGGTTACAAATACAGGCAGTGATCCAGCATTAATGCCAGTGGCCTTGCTCACAGTACGCTAACCATCCTCTCACTCAGGCTGACTCACCAGGGCCTGAGTAAAACCCTATTTTTAAGCATTTATAGTTACACCAAGTCTTCAGCCTAACATCAAAAGAGCATGCTGCGCCTTTTCCAAACGGGTTTGTCAGACCAGGACAGACCACGTGAAACAAAATGTCTTTTGCTCCCGGCAAGAACAGCAGTCAGTAGGATGGTGAAGTACCAGCCTGCCCCCCCAAACTACCAAGCACTAACCCTCGCATGAGGCAATTTAGTTGGCCGAGCCCCTTACCAGCAGCCACCCCCTTAGGCAGGGGTAAAGATTTATGGCCAGGTTGCTGCTGGCAGGCAGGATGCTCTTGCAGAACAGCTGGGCCTTGTAGACTAGTCCCTACCCTGAGCAAGGATTCACACAGAGCTGGCCTTTCACTTCGTTGGAAAAATTTCTTCATCTCCTTTGGGCATGAGACTGTGCTCCCTCCCCTGCTCCCAGGGAAAGGGGTCCACTCTCCACTGGGAGAGGACCGCACTCTCCCAGAACACGCGGACCTACTCTAATAAGGCAACTTCACTTCTCTCCCCTTTCTTCCAGTTCCACCTCTTCATCTCTTGCCTTCTGAGCATGGGAAGGGAGAGAGAGCAGGGATCAGAGCAGGAGCTGAAGGAGAGCCTTAAAAAAAAAAAAAAAAAAAAAAAAAAAAAAAGGCAAACAAACCAACAACCAACCAAAACAAAACAAAAAATCCCCACATACCCACTCCTGCACTAGCCACTGCTTCCTTCTGTGCACACGCCTCCCTCTGCACTTGCAGGGAATGAGGCAGCAGCTCCACACTGCCCTAGGAGCAGCTCAAGGCATCTCCAAAACGGCCGGCCAGCCCTTCCTTCCAGGAGTGCCACTCAGGTAACTCCCGTTGCCTGCTCCTTTAGCCAGGCTTAGCACCAGCAGAGCGAAATCAGCTTCAAAGTTGAGTAGCTGGTGGATGCTACGGCCAAGAAAGCGCATCTTTGCCATCTCCCTGTAACAGCGGCCTCTGGTTAAGAAACCCCTCACAACTTAGTCCCCCACTTTTCTCCAGTGCAAGACAAAATAACACTTCAGTGAATAAAAGACTGAAGTGGAGGCTCGAGTTGGTTGGTTTGTTTTAAATCTGCATTTCCTAAATTACAGGTTCTTTGAAAACAAATGGTGAGGTGTTCAGGCATTTCCTTTGAAAGACAAATCAAAAAAAGCTAGCCTCTCTGTTCAAAGTGCATTTTCCAACAAAAATTCATTCATACAAAAATGCTTTGACAGTAAGCAGAAAATCATTCTGCCATCTAAATATTAGAGAATTCCCTCCTTTATTTCCTTTCTTTCTTTTCCCTTTTTAAAGATTACAAACTAATTTGACCAAAAGAAGAGAGTGGGATGTTTTTTAAAGTCAACACTGTGAGAAATGTAAGGAAAAAAAAATACCAAAAAGCTACAGCCCCCTGGAAATTTTGTCATCTTGCCATTGTCTCAAAGAAGTACTGAATTTTTAAAGAAAAAAGCTTTCCACCCCTTCTTTCTTCTGAAAATATTTTCTTTTTTTTTTTTTTTCTTTTTTTTGGTCTATTTTTTCCTCCAAGAAATCAAACTTTCTTATTTTTCACCTTGAGTTGGGGGGGGTGGGGATTATGTCAAAGTTTTATGCTGAGAAACCTAGTCTACTTTACTTTGCCCAATGTCTTTCAAAATGGCGTGCAAACTCAATCCTTACCTGTGTCACTCATCTAGAAAAGCACCAGTTATTTGTGTGATTTCATCCTTAAGACTTGCTCTACAGCCCCATCACAAATATACTCTCTCTCAGACACACAAACATCTGGAGGTGTTAACCATTAACTATGTTTTGGAAAACCATGTGTGTTAGTAATAGCGCGCCAGAAAGTTTAGTCTTCACAAAGGGGCGACATAACAAGTTATACAACGAAGTCAAGAAAGGAGAAATGGTAGAAGTATGGGTATTACACACTACGTTCCTAAAATGATCAAAACCATTAGACGCACCAGTCTGATCATTTATCTTTTACAGGAGAGGAGACCTGTGAAATAAACAACCTTATATTGGAACAATATATTATGGAATGGGATAACATAATATAAATTAAGTCTCCTGCTTTTATTCCATATGCAGCAACCGTTGTAAAAAAAAAAAAAATGCCTCCAAGCACTGACGGCAATAGGCAGAGTATTACTGCAAAAATCCTCCTGTTCAGTGGTGATGGGATGAGTGACTGCTGTACTGTGTATTTTGTGAAATTCACAGTAGACTATTCCAGATGAAAATACGGAGAGGTTCTTTTATTGTGAAATTACCACGCCAGAAGCAAGACAAGAAACACTTCCTGCCGTTAACATTAGGTTGTGGTTATGATCAAAGATTTTGACAAACGACTCCTGTAGTTTCCGTATTCAAGTGCTGAATAAGGATACTGCCCTTCATTCTGCTAACACGCCTGTGCCAAGGTTGCTTTCTCCCCAGTCCCCGATAGCGGCAAATTTGGCCTCTAACCTGGGAGCCAGACATCTCTGCATGTGAAGGGAGATACTGACAATTGCCTAACGCTGGACTCCATTTGTGCGAAAGCTGCAAGCCTACGAAAGCAGGACCGGGCATAGCTAGATGTTGCAGAAGAGCTGGAGCATCCACAAGACCCCGTGCCTGGGCAGGTAGCGCCCCTAAGCCTGGGCAGCCCACGCATGGTCTGGTTGGTGGGCAAGAGAGCAGGAACACACAGGGAGCAGAGCACAGGGTAAAAAGTCACCCTGGAAATAAGCGTGAACATAGGTAGCGCAGTTACCCTTGTGCAAGTCAGGAAAAGGATGGCTTACCTTTCCGTTTCATGAGCGCCCGCAAGCATTAGTTTTATTGCACCGAAGTCAATGATTTCTCCCTTTATTTTCAGCGGTGGCAGAAGTAAACTTATGTGCATGCTCTGATAAAAGCACAAGCTATTCTTTACTTCATTCCTTTTACATTTGAAAGTACGTTAGTGTTTTAGAAATACTTGAACACGGGATGTTGGTTTAGTCCATTATCCTGCTGTGGGGATTGAGATAGAGATTTGAGACAGGTATTCCAGTCCCTTTCTACCCCACCAGAACAAAAAGACATTTGAACCATTCTTGATGTTCAGATTTGGGTCCTCAGAACTGATGCCCACATCATTACCACTGAAGAAAAAAGGCTTACATTACACTAAGCAACGTAACCTCCTGAAAGGCAAGAGCAACACATTTCTTCACATAACTGTTCAATCCTAGTCTGTATTTACTATTATACAGTATATATATACACACACACACATATATATACTGTTATATATATATATGCTGCTTATATACACTATCATATATATACTCTGCTATACAGTATATATAAGTATATTAAAAAGTACAGCTACTTTTGATATTTATGTTAAATTTATATTTATGTATGAAAGTATATATACTTTTTGTATTTATACTGCCAGCCAGTGGAGAACCTCACCGCGCTGTTACAGAAAAAAGCACAAGCATACGCAGTAAGTTCTCTGAACAGTTCGCTGCTTAAGACAGTGATTAAAACATGCATAAAATATGCAGAGTTTGAGACAGCAAGTCAGTGTAAAACAGACCGTTTTTATACTTGGTACAGTTCTTCCTTTCCCCCCACCGATCTCATTTTGCTCCATTAAATTTACCTTCTAGTTTACTACAAGCATATTAGGTCTCAACGTCAGAAGTGACCACAGCGAACAAAGCAAGAAAGGAGGGAAGGCAGAGACATCCTCCTGTTGATGTCTCACCCACCACTCACGTCCCCCCATCACTGGATTGCTGGAGATACCGTCAAAACTGAGTCAAACCCAGGCCCATGGATGCAGAGCCAGAAGCAATGACCGCACAGTTACATCCGTGATGTACCATGACGCGCTCTGCATTATAAGCTCATACTTTCCCCCTCACACACACAGACAGACACCTTCAAATGACCTCTGCTTTCAGGAGCAAATTAAGTTCTCATGGCAGTGCCTTTAAAACAAACCATTACTTCCCAGAGCTGGGCACGGAGCTGTTTAAGGAGGCAGCACATCGCATGCCAGAAGGCCGTGGCACCGCCATCCTGCGGGCTGGAGCTGGCCACATGCTCCAAGGGGACTGAAATTCGAATACATGAGGGGCCTCTGAGAGGGTGAATGGGGGATGAACTCCCTAACAAAAATACACGTTTTGAAAAAATGAAATGCTTCATTTGTGAAAGTGCCTTTTGATCATTATAACCTCTGGGTTTAACCACGCTGGTGTCTCCTGCCAAGTATGGTTTAGTGATGACACATCATCATGGCACCAGGAATGAACTTGTTGATAAGTTAAATAATGGGACTACTTTCAGATCATTTTTATAGCTGAAAATCCTCATGGCATAGAAGAGTCATCATACAGTTATTTCACTGTGGAGAACCGTTATTTTTCTTAGGATAACTTTGAACTCTGTAGCTTTTGGGGAAGGGGGATGTTTTTCATATAAAACCTTGCTTCCATTCTTCCCCCAAAAGTTCAGCTTGTATTAGCTGGAATGATAACAAATTCATGAAGATATGTATTCAGGCAGATTGTAAATTTAGCTAAAGCATTTAAATGTTACTAAATCCAAACAAAGATCTAAAGCAAGATGCAAAACACCACAAAAAAAAAAAAATGTTCCAAAAGATACGGACTAAGATTTTTAAAGCTGAGTAAGGGACTCAGTCACACAAGTCCCAAAGAAAATGATTAATTATGTGGTTAATAATCTCAGTGTATATGCCAAGTTAATTCCTGATAGAACTTCATTGTCTTCAGTGGAGTTATACTGCAAATGTATTTGACAGATAGTCAAGTTTCTTCTCCAAGAATAACTTCTAAGGCAGAAGGTTTAAACATGAGTGAATGAAAGTCCTGGGCCAAGTTCTACCCTAATTTAAACCCTGTACAAAACAGCTGACTTGGAAGTGTGGGTGTAAGGAAAGGCAGAAAGAGACATGAGTCTATTCTTCCTTTGCTGGGACATTACATCAATTCCCTTAGGTAATGGTCATGTCTCCGAAAAACACAGTGGGAATCCAGATTGCAGTTTGTTGGAGATTCTTTCCTTCCAAGCCTGCAAGTTCCTGTATTTCACAAGCAGTAAGCGTTCAGGGAAGAGCCTGGACTAGTCTCAATGGAGGACCATGAAATTCACTCCTGTTTGGTACTGCATGGATTCGAATCTTGCCTGCTTCAAAATGCATTTCATCATCCTTGATGTTAAGCACCGGAAATGGTCATTTTAATATGAACATTGGAATTAGTCACCTAATTTAATCAGAAAATAATGCATTTCAGACATTCTCAACCTCAATATTATTTTGAATAAAACCCCAGCGTTTGGATTATTTTTACTTTTTTAGTGTATTGGGTTATTTTTGGCTCATTCTTAGCATTAGAGTTAAACATGTCTGATTAAGGCTGACAGGTCAAACAGGGTGCAGACGCTTTTGCTAAGGTGAGAAGGAAGTAATGCCCATCTCAACTCTTTCTATGCAGCATTGCTAAGGACACAGAGAAGTTTTATTGCTTTACCCAAAGCATCATTTATGCCAGTGGCAGAAATCTGAGTGCTACAGCTCTAAGCGTAGTGAATTCCTAATGTCCTCACTTCTGATTCTTCTGCTGGCAGAAGTCATTTCACTAAAAAAGTGATGTAATCTGGCAGAGAGCGAGCTGAACATAAACAAAATGGCTCCACAGTAATATCCCTGCTCTAAGGGGATCATTGCTAGGCCAGGTGGCGAGAGCCAGCAAGCTGGCCTCTGGACTGACCGAGCCCAAGCACTTGGATGCCCTC
This sequence comes from Chroicocephalus ridibundus, assembly GCF_963924245.1. Lineage (NCBI taxonomy): Eukaryota > Metazoa > Chordata > Aves > Charadriiformes > Laridae > Chroicocephalus > Chroicocephalus ridibundus. Next base: position 151,322,825 of record NC_086284.1, read on the forward strand.
CCCAGCTCTCCTCTCCTTGACTATTTTCAGTCAAATCAGATAGCAAAGTAAGTCACATACATTGTTTTATAATACTCAACTGGATGTCAGGGGCTCTTCTGCTAAGCACCCCTAATGAGGCAAAAGTGAAGACATTTCCCATCCAACACAGTTTGCACTAGTTATAAGCAGGACAGACACTGGATCAGGAGCATCTCACGTTCTCCACCTGTGAAATGCAGCTGCTAATCTTCAGCCTTGTAAAAATGCGTGGAAGTGAAGAGCTCCGTAGGATGGGCTGTGACAAAAAGCTCCATAGGATGCGCCAGGAAGGAGAGCAGGAGTATTTTGAGGGAATCGGCCAGGCCAGAAGCAGGAAGGCAGAGCAGAGCCAGTCCTGCAGGAACAGCAGCTCCGCATGGCCCAGAGTGTGCATGCCACCAGGACTGGCACAGAGCACACAGCTCTGAAGTGACACTTCCCCACTCACCTGGGGCTGTGCTGAGGTGGCATTTTCTTCCCTTCACCAGGCCCAAGCAAATCTTATGCAAGTACTTTATTACCGGCAGCGCCAAGCAAGCAGCTCGCTGGGCTTGCTGTGCTCCCTGCTGACCCTGCCAGCGAGGGAGACTAAGCGCCATCTGGCCTATGCGTGGCAGCCACCTCCCACCCTTCCTTTCCTTTCTTCATCTCCCAGCTGTGTATGCGAATGTTTGTTATTTCTGCATACAGGCCTCCCTGCTGGAGATGAATACAACCTACTTTTTCCCCTCCTCACCAGCGCTCACGTCTTTGATCTCTAGTTCTTCACTTCTGTAGCACTCAGTGCCTGTACCATTTCATTGCATGTACATAGCTGCACGCCTCTTCTCCCAGCTTCATCTCAGCTGCTGCAATCCAGTTCTACCTTTCCTTCTTATTGCTTTTCACCTTCTCACCTCCCTTTGGGCTTCCTCCAAAATCAGCTCTTCTCCCTCTTTTCCTTCAGAGCTGCTGCTTCTCTCTCTCGCCTCTCTCAGACACTGGTGCTTGACAGACTTTCTTCCAGTCCTCTTCATCACTTTGACCCTCCTCTCCAGCAATTTCCATCTACAAGTACAAGGTTGTCATAACTAATAAGTGGACCATGTTTAAATATGAAAATAGTCAGACAGGCTCCCCAGCTCTCTTCTGCCTTTTTTCTCCTGCTCTTCATTAGCTACTCCAGGTCCAGGCATAGGGTAAGGCACTGCAACACAAGTAGCACATCACTGCTTCTGCCTCAGAGTACGGCTGTGAAAGAAGGCGGCATTTTTAAAATCTGTTCTTGAAAAAGATGATGGTAAGGAGTCTTCTGAAAGCACGTCAGGAGAACTTCTACCCTGCATCATTTCCCCAGTCAAAATGGAAAAAAAAAAATGTGGTGTATTTTACTAGCAATTAGAGAACCTATTACTAGCAATTGGAGAAGAGTCATGACCAAACTTTTGAAACATCAAAACATTTAAACTATTCCAGCTGAGGTAAGTTGTGGGGAATTTACTTTGGCTTTATAAATCTTATAGAATTAGTCTAGTTTTGTCACACAAATAAACCATGTAATACATTTTCTAGAGATAGATAACACAAGTGGAAACATCATAGAATGGTTTGGGTTAGAAGAGACCATTAAAGGTCATCAAATTATCTCAAGCTTGATGACTTTTATCCTATAAATGCCCCTCTGTCTTTCCACTAACTATAGTGGGAGACTAGATATTTAGCTAAAACTTCTTCATATGGCTAAAGTTGGGTTAAATGATTCCTATCTGACTGGAATAAAAATGATAAATTGGTGGATCGAAAGCTGAACGTGAGCCTGCACTGTGTGCTCGCAGCCCAGAAAGCCAACTGAATCCTGGGCTGCATCAGAAGAAGCATGGCCAGCAAGTCGAGGGAGGTGATTCTGCCCCTCTATTCTGGCAAGACCTGACCTGGAGTACTGCGTCCAGCTCTAGAGTCCTCAGTACAGGAAAGATGTGGACCTGTTGGACTGAGTCCAGAAGAGGGCTACAAAAATGATCAGAGGGACAGAACACCACTCCTATGAGGACAGGCTGAAAGAGTTGGGGTTTTTCAGCCTGGAGAAGAGAAGGCTCCGGTAAAAATTATTGTGGCCTTTCAGTACTTAAAGGGGCCTATGGGAAAGATGGGGACAAACTTTCCAGCAGGGCCTGTTGCAATAGGACGAGGGGTAATGGTTTTAAACTAAAAGAGGGTAGATTTAGAACAGATATAAAGAAGAAATTTTTACAATGAGGGTGATGACACACTGGACCAGGTTGCTCAGAGAGGTGGCAGATGCCCCATGCCTGGAAACACTCGAGGTCAGGTTGGACGGGGCTCTGAGCAACCCGGTCTAGTTGAAGATGTCCCTGCTCATTGCAGCAGTGGGGTTGGACTAGATGACCTTTAAAGGTCCCTTCCAACCCAAACTATTCTATGTTTCTATGAAAAAAGTCCTGGTGCAGACATCATCATGGATGGAAAATAAGCTGCACAGACATCTTCTTGTAGTATAATGACATCTGCATCAGGACTACAACTTGAAAAGTTACTTTGGCTAAGAAATACCACATTCACTCTGAGGGCTAAGGAGAGCATTTCTGCAAAGGCTAAAAAAAAAAAAAAAAAAGTAGGATTTCCTAAGGAAAATAGAAACTTAAAATAACACCGATTTAAAATTGCTTCTTGCACAGTGATCTCATTTCCTTAGGATCAGCTTATTACTACCCTTTCAAGTGTGAGGCATAGTTAAATTTTCCTGAAAACTAATGTTCTGATTGTATTTAAAAAATAGCTTCTGATTAAGCAAAGCTTGTTTTATATATTTATTCTGCAGAGTGTTGCCTTGTCCCACTCTTGGGCACAGTAATCTGGGATGGGGGCACTCATCACTTTAATTTTGAAAAGGATCAGAACTGGGTTTAGCTGTCACCTTTTACTGTCTGTCTGCAACTGAAAGAAGAACAGAACAATCCTGTAGGGCTGGCAACAAGGAAAATTCTCCTCCGTCTGAAATCACTGCAATCATAGCTAACGCAGTGATAGCTCTAGCTCCATTTTGGAAATGCAGAAAGGATTCTGAATAGTTCGCAGTGTTGGACTCTGTTAACACCACTAGAAATTCAAAGCACTGCTTGGTTTTAAATTATAACATAATCAATATCCTGACAAAGCCTTTATGAATTGTTTTTATAGGGTGTGGAGGGATAGAAAAAAATAAATATAAGAACATAAGTAGCAAGATCTTAGCTCAAACTGAAACTGAGAACTAGTTATGCGGTGCTCCAAAGTCTAAAGCATTATTTCTACTTCTGCAAATTTATTAATAGCATTTGTTGAACATTGGTTTAAAATATTATAACTGATTGCTTCAAGTGACAAGTAGGCAAAACATGGAAGATAAACTGTTGCAAGGAAGGCATGCCAAAATACAGAACAAAGCTATTTAGCCAATTATATATTTATCTTCCAAGGTTTAAAATGTGAAGGGAAAGTTTTAAAGAATTAAATTATTTTGAACACCCCTAGTTTTGAAGCTTCAGAGCATCCTTGTTGAAAAACTGCCAACCCTTTTTCCACTGGTTATGGGGAATCTAAAGCATCCAAAATAGTGGGTTTTTTCAAAGGTGATCTGCTCGTAGCACTGTAAATAGGGTTGTTTGGGCTTTTTAATAGTAGAAGCTATTGTGACAAAAAAAATATGTAAGTGGTGAAAAAAAGAGACTGCCACTGAAAATCTCTTGCTATTCTTTGTCCTGCGTTGTTGCATGGGTAAATGAATAGTGCTGTCAAGAGTATTTGGGTTTGTTTTCATTTTGTTTCCCCCCTCCAAAAGTGTAAAGTGGGCCACAAACAGTGACAGGTCTTGACTGCCCCAAGAAGCAAAGCTGAATTCCGCTTACAGTTCAGGGGAGCTGCTACATGCCCATTCACACAGAAAAGTTTTCTGGGAAAACTTTAAACTTCTTGTTGGCTGATGTTGAGTTGGTAGCTTGTGCATCTCACCTGGCGTCTTTTTGTTTCTCCAGCACTCGTTGTACGCTTCCTGACAAAACGGTTCATCTGGGAGTATGACCCGACACTAGGTAGGTTGCATTTCATTCTAGACACATGGTATGCTGTATATAATAGCACGGCTGAAGTAATGGAAAGTCATAGAGTTAAAATTCCGAGCCCCAGTCAACCTTTAAATTTGCTGTAAAAAGCTTCTCCATGGTCATTTAAAGCTGGAACAAATTATTGCCTAAGATGGTAGAATAGACAAGCAGTAACGCACTCAAACGAAAGCAGAATTAATACATGAGGCACATTTCTGCCCACACAGAAGTCAGTGGGAATTTTGCCATTGAAAGCAATTGTGTTAGTATTTCACTCCGAAAATTATTTAGCGTGCGATCAGTTTTCTGCTTGTGGATAACCCAAACATCAGCTGCTAGTGAATAAGATGGCTGGGATACAGATCTCAAAAATTCAAGGCCGGGGGGGGAACCAAACAATTGTAGGTACTTACAGTCTGTCTACCTATGCTTAGGTTTTTTGTCCTCATTTTCAAACATACATTGCGTCTCACTTTTTGGGTGACCAGGCAGGAACACCAGTCATTAGAAGAGCATCCACTTCTCCTCCGCCACTCTCACTTAGCTGTGTTGTGTCCGGTACTTTAGAGAAGCTGGCACAGATATCTCAAAAAAACTTTGTCAAACAGTTGCTGAATTAGAGGTCTTGCTTGAAAATTTGGGCCGAGGTCCAATTTCTTAGTATTTCCTAAGTTAGAACACATTTGAATGCTCTGCACCAGGGAAAATCCAAGCCAGGAGGTCTGAGATGAGGCATTCACATCTTAGAAGGCACCTTCAATACCTCAGGACTAAGTGATTTGCACACGAAGTAAGAGGCTGGGAAATTTTCTTTTCTCCTACAATCTGTTGCCATCTCCTTCCTAACCTTTCTTCAGAGGCTCAAATACAGATCATGCAGTTAAACACCTATTTTTTTATTAGGGTTCTTTCTCTAAGAGGTCATACTAAAGAAACAGAGAACACCATAAACTTGCACAGCAGAAACAAAGATGAAAATCTAATACATCTTACTGCAAAACCCAGGCAGCCCTTTCAACAAAGCAAAGTATCATACTAAGTATTTTTGTCTGGTAAGATGAAGAAATGACAGATACCAGAAATCTCATCTTGGGAAAACAATTCTCAGAACAACCTGAACTGAAATGCATTCTTTTATGTACTAATATCAATATATTAATCAGTGAATTATGTCACCTGCCTTGTACTGCACAGTGGGACATTCAGTATAATGTTTTATTAGTATTAGTACTTCACACATCGCTTTCACTAATATATAATTTTAAGAACTTGACAATAGAAGAAGTATATAAAGTGTTTTGTATGTCTAAGTTCATTAATGTCTTACAGGGGCACTGCATGTAAAAGTATCCTTGTTGCCTTGTTTAAGCACACAAACTAAGTTATTAGCAAGCTGCAAGGTTTATTATTTTTTGTCCCATTATGAAGGCCCTGTGTCCCTTTTAGTGTACAAGACTTGACATTTATTTCTGTTTTACAAATGAATACAACTGCAGATTAACCATGCCCCTCAGGAATCTAATCATCTTCTGTTTGTAACACTGAGAGCTTTCGCACACGCAACAATCCTACCTCAACAAAACAAAAATTAAATCTCCTCTGACTTAGTGAATTCTACGTTCTCATTCAGTTTAGAGGATAACAGCTTAAATCATGTGTTATGGTTATTGCAAAGATAAGTGCTTTAGGTTGCTTGGAGAAAACGGCTTGAGAAATGAAAAAAACTAATAAACTATTATCAATAATTTATTTTTTAATCACAGTAATCTCTGTTGGAAAGTCCCACTGGAGACTGGTTTTTCAAGTAGGTTTTTTTTTTTTTTTTCATACTATGGATCACAATGGGATTCAAAGGAGGCCCTGAAGTGCTGAGCGGGGGAAGAACCAAAAAAAAAAAATCTCCTGAATTTCTAACCACTATTCAGACCTTCAGAGATCAACCCGAAAGGCACTATAACTTCAAAAGCTTTAATAAATAGTGCTTTAAAGAACCCATTTCTGTCTTTATCATGATCATCCTGTGGTGATTTAGTGGCCAGTTACCTGTAAACATCACTGAGCTGAATTTACTGACAGGTTTTAGCTCAATAGATTAATTTCTTCTTAGCAGTCATCGACTGGCAGTTGGGTGGGAAGAGGGATATCAATATATTCCACCAATATAAAGAAATTTAAGTTGTATCAGTGAGACCTATTTTCCGTAAAGGAGAATAAGTAGCTTTGTCAAGTAATTTTGAAAGAGCAGGAGTAAAACAGATGCAAACTATCTAGCTACTAGGCAACAGGAGGTTTCGCCAAAAAAAAAAAAAAATCACTGGGTCTGTGACAAAAATGTCATATTTATAGTTTATTTCTTATGTCAAGTTTTCAACCACCCATTAGCTCTCTGATGCAAGGAATCCTCAGATAATTCCTATTTTTAGGAAAGCTTTCAGCAAGCTGTACAAGGCCTGATGGAAATTCAACATTATTCTAAACTAAGCATCGGGGTAAAACACCTTGTCCTCTTAATTCAAGGGTGGCACATTTTAACTGGGAAGGAAAAAACACACCTTATAAATATTCTTTAGTACTCTAACCTGCCAGAAGAAAAATGAAGGACCATATTTTTAGCAGCATCTGGATACACTGCTGTATCTCCAGGAGCCAAATTACAAACCACAAAATAACATTTTCTGGCGGGAGGAGCATCACTGAATCTTGCAAGCTTTGGCACACGGAGTTGCCGCTGGAGTCAGGGCTTTGCAGCTCTGCCACTTTTGTGCATGATGTTGGATCTCTGCAAGCATCAGTACGACAGCTGCATCTTCACAAAAGCACACATCACTGTGCTTTTTATTTTATTATTCTCAGCCAAGGGCTAACAACTGCAGCAAAGGTCATTTTCTGGGGAGTGTTAACTGTCAGCCTTGACTTCTCCATCATTTCTGCTTAGCTGGTGAGTCACTGTCACCATCTTAGCATGGGGTTTCGGGTTTTGTTTTTGTGGTGTGTGTTTTTTTGTTGTTTTTTTTGTTTGTTTTTTTTTGTTTGGTTTTTTTTTGTTGCTTTTTTAAGCCCCTGTTCCCTCAGGCTAAATGGTTACCTGGCATTATCAAGGCAAATGGGTTTCCACTTTCAATCTTTATTTATTAAAGTCACACAACTATCCCCCACACATGCAACAAAATTAGAGTGTCTAACCAAAGAGCTCTATGTGGAGCTGGGATATCCAAGTTTGGAAAAAACAAAAAAAAAAAAAAAGAGGGAGTTATGAACTGGGTTGTGTCATTTGGTCTGAATTAGCATTTTTATGTACAGTTAGAGAATCAGGTGCTTTCTGAGGTGCAGGGACTTAAAGCATTCATTTTTGCCATATAGGGAAAAAACCAAACAAATAAAACCCGGAGAATGTGCAGGAGACAGGTTCCTCACTTCTTTTCTTGATTCTGTCACTGATTTGTTGCCCACAGTCTCTCTGCCTCTGCTTCTCATCTATAAAATCGTTCACCTCGTAGAAGGTTTGTAAATCCTTTAAGTAACCAGTACTCAGAGTTAAGACTCACATATGAAAGGTGCGCAGAACCACCAAGCATTTCTCCAAAGACTGAATTTTAAACAAAAGACTACTTATAAAATAACAGCACCCAAGGTGATGATATTTTTGTTGACCTTTCTAAAAGTCGCTTGGGCTTTCTCGCGCTATCCCTAGATGTCTTTCTTGGGCTGTTCCCATATTTCATACAACTTTGCTAATCCTCTGAAAGGAAGACTGTCTCTGAGCAGGTACTCAGCAGAGCAGTGCGTTGACAGACTGGCCAGTCTGTGAAGGCAAAGAGAGACAGAAAGCATAGGAGTTTATTTGATTGGAATGGGATAGAGAAAAGACTATTCATTCCTTTGAAGAAGCAGAGGTAACTGTAATGAAACATGAGTCTTAAGAAAAATTATGATTCTGCTAGGACTACTAGATTAATAGTAACATTTTTAAAGAGTATCTTTTCCAATTATGTCACAAATTCTTTAAGACATTCAGGTTTTTGTTCACTCTTTTTCCATGGGGAGGGGAAAAAACCTGAGTTGGTGTTTCTACAAAGTCTTGTCTGAATCAACATACAGACAGCCCATAAGACACCATCAAACATGGTTAAAATGTGTGGGTATCAGTAAACCAGCAAAGACAGGAGATAAAGTGGTACAAATTGCTGTCCCACTAGCTTGATTATGGTAACACCCATGGTGTTACAGCCCATGGTAACACCATTCTTCTCCAGCATAACATGAAACAGCCAAAGGACTGCAGAAAGGTACACTAGGTAAACACGTGCTTGAGGGTCAGAGCCCTGAATTACCTCACAGCAGAGAATTTCATCTCCTATAGACCAGCTTAAGACTTATAAATTTCATCGCTGTGGCAAGAAGAGCAGTAATCCCTTTGCAAAGATATTGTTTACGTTGGCAAGAAGGCTTTTCTCATTGGAAAGTTTGTTGCAAGGGAGACTATTTTTACATTGGAAGGGTAGTTTTGCCTATATAACCACATCTGTAGCCGGGGGTTCTGTAAGCAAAATGGTACCATTCAGGGAACACAAGGGAAGTTTGCAGACACCATACATAATGTAATTAACATTACAACACTAGCAAATATTGCTAGGCTGAGTTTCTTTTCTGCATCTGATAAATATAGATCTGTACAAACAACATAAACAACAGAGCAGAATGGAAATATAACCAAACTAGCTTCCATCAAAACGGTTGATAACCAGAAACAGCTTAGCAGTAGGAGCCAAGACCTCGCTAAGAATAATTTCCTCTAGCAAGAGACGATGCAAGAACTATATTTCTGGGCTAATTTTGTGCCAAAGCAGTCACTAAAAAGAGCTCAGGCCTAAATGCAGTTCTCAAGGACAGTCTTTCCTCTCTGGTTTATTCAGCTAACACATTGTCTGGACAGCTGGAATACTGTCTGAATACAAACTCTTTATCCCCAGGATCGCTTTCCCTGCTACAGATCACACGTTGAAGAAACACATGTCTTTGTATATTGTAGATTTCTAGTTTTCTTGACTTGTGGCTCACTCTGCAAGTTTGTCTTAACACTCCTGAAGGCCTACTGCCCGCCTCTACCACAAAAATACTAACTTGCAGCAGCACAGCTAAGAGAGAAACTGCCCAGACAGCAAACAGAACTTTTAACAAAGGGGCCCATACTAAAATAAGTGTTAATAAATCATTAACTGATGGCCCCTTCAGCCCTAGGGTGTAAAGGTTGTCAGATCAGCATCCCCAGGAGGAAGGCCACCTGGGGAATCCTCCCCACCCAGCTCTCTCTTCCTCCTGAGGCACAACAGGGTACTGCAGGCTACACAGTGCTATAGGCCAGATCATTGATATGCTCAAGATTAAAAATAACTATTTTACATAGCAAGCAAAAGAGGAGAGAGTTCTGCCATCATCTTGCAGAACTTTGCCTTCTGCGTATTTCATCTGAACACCTGTGTTGACAACTACAGTTTAGCCAAGCACAAGCTAGGAGTAACGTATGTGGTCCTGTGGTCCAGTACAGGCTTTCAGCCAAAGTGAGATGTAATGGTAACCGACCATTTGGGCCTAAGAGGAATGGCTGCCAACCTGTGTTTCTGTGAATACCATGGCAAATGTGTAGACGCTTAATAAATTGCTGGAAGACAGGCTTATTTTCAAGCCAGACTCTGGCTATTAGTATCCTGAGTTTTTATTAATAAAATTACTCATTCCTTCCAGTGCTTAAGGGATTCAGTCCTCAGTAGTTCAGATTGGGCCTTGCTAGGTATCTTCCTGGCCTTCTATTTTTCACCAGTTCAAAAGAGTAGAAACATTACTTAACTTGATAGACATTTAATAAGCTATATTGTTTTTACTATACCCCTCAGTAGCAGGAACTTATACTGAATGTCATCATTATGGCAATGAGCCATGGAAGTGTTCCCAATTTCTCTGAGGTGTTTGTGAGGAAATGGACTGGTATGGCCTAGAGCACCTTAAACCCCCGACACCGGCTTCTAAAATGCTCAGCAAAGACTTGAAGTGATGAGATTGTAATCGAGAGCAGCAGAGGAAGATGCTTAAAATAACATGGGAAGCAGTTATCTGAAAGTGTGGTTTGTTTTCTTTCATATGAGTCTCAAGATGAAGATATTCCTGATGTCAGTAATCAAAATAGTGCCTTTTTACGGTAGCTCAACAGACAGCAAAAATCAGGAATGGCAGCAGCGGCGGCTCTTGCTGTAGCTACAGCTGCAAAATATTTTGCCCCTACTTTTCTTGCTCATCATATTCTGAAATGTTCTCCAGATGAGCAGAAGTTTCCAGTGCTTGCTTTTGCACCTTCAGGAGACCAGGCTTTTGTTTTGCTTGTTTTAGGTGTGAGAAAAGTCTCACTGGTTAGTTTTCATTTATATTGGCAGAAACAAGGTGAGACTCACAGCTTTGCTCACAGAGACTTCTTGCCACAATTAAACAGAAAAGTGTAGCAAAATATGGTTTGTTTAGACTTAAACTTGTCATGGGCATAATTCCCACCAGGAACTAATGCCTCTGCTTAGTGTTGGTGGGAAAGTTAAATCAGAAAATTAAAAAAAACCAAAACAGTTAACAGCCTTGATGCTTACTGCCTACTAGTTAAAACCAACAGAACTGGAGAAGTGTTGTTTTAGCAATTGTTTTAACATGCCTTAATTAATGTAGTTCCTAAATATCTGTACACATTTTCTCTGCCTATCTCAGCAAAAGCTGGATAAGGACACAACGTATAGGAAAGGAAATGTAACACCACTCCCCTTCTCCTCAAAAGAAACCCAGTCTTTGCACACAGGAGAAAAACCATATGCAGCAGAAGCCAAAAAATAGACATACTTCCCATTATTTTTAGAGTTGTCTTCAAGAAAACTCTATTCTAGGATTTCTGTTTGGAGGCCAAAATATGTTATTTATTGAAATTATCAACAAGAAAAAAATGTTTTTCTGTAGACTAGTTTTATATGTCCCACCTGTTCTACCTAAAGAGCAAATTTTGGGGATGCAACAAATCCTTTCATACCAAGATCAGAATTTTATAGTCTAGTGGGCTATGCATGCACTAGCCATTTGTTTTCCTTACCACTTCATTATAAAGAGGAAAACACGATGAAAAACAGACTTCCCACTGAACAGCAGGCCTAATGAAGCCTCATTTCTTCTGAATTTGTTCTCCTTATTTCTTACCGTAGTAGCTGATTTGTTTGCGTGTGTCCTCCATGAGTCCCCACAGCACCCAAAGCTTCTTCTAAGGTCACCTACTAATAGTCTTTGCCCATCTGCATGGACCAGGGACATCCCCACAGCCTCAGCCCCTGCAGAAGCACATACCTGCTGACTGCCCAGAGCACACACGGGCTCTTCTGCCCTGTGCCACCTTAGGGGTGTTATATAGTGTCTCTACTCTCCACCCAGCCTGGATTTATACAAGACAGAAATAAGTGAGAGCTTTGCCTTGGACTGAAAACGGCAACTAAAAGCAGGTCAGCAAGCTAAGACACACTCGCTGCCTGCAGTGCATCTCACATCACTTCTTTTGTGCTCAGCTTTAATCTGACTAGTTTGGGAATACTTGCCGTACTGCAGTCACAACCTGATTACAGCAAATGCAGCCTTCAAGAAGGCAGCCAAAAGGTAGAAAAGAAACTCCTTTGCACGTCACCATATCAATTCCAAAAGCAGCATTCACAACGGCAGACTCCACATGAAGCTGGCTAGAGTCCCTAGAGTTGACTTAAATATCACTGCAAACAAATACCTCCTTTCATACATATTTGGTTTAAGTTTGTAGCTTGACATGAATGTTCATGTAGTACGATAGTTGTACATATAAAGCACATCACTGGTACTGTACAAACTCCTGGAACTTTTCCTTCGGCATTTCCTGACTCTTGCGGTTACACATGCAAAAACACAACATTGAAGAGTCCAAATCCAATTATCAGAGCTGTTAGAGTTTCCCTTTGGCAACTTTGTTTTTACTACTTTTTCCTCTTTCACGCATGATAATAATGATTGCAATAACAATGCATGGCATATCATTTGATGGTATTATTGATAAATAACCCAGCTATGCTTATCTTTGGGTCTATAGTATTAGTTAATAAAGAGACATGTGGGAATACACTACATTAGCATTAGAAATACATTCTAAATACACAAGGGCAGTACTACGCTTACTGTAAAACCACTGATAGTTGCAAAATAAAAACCCTCCTGTAAGGTAAATAATGGATGGAGTAAGTAAAAGCTATATACAAGCAAGAAATGTAATATTCATCCGAGTTTTGAGAAAAGTTGGGGAGGGAAGAAGGCAGGAGAGACTTTGAGTCAGGAAGGTATATTCAACTTACAAAGGCTTTCTAAGAGGTGAAGAGTTCCTGAAGCAGCAGGGAAATGTAGAGGGGACAAAGGCAGGCTCAAGGAGGTCTCTGGAGAACATATCAAACGGCATCAGAGTTAGTAATGGAAGTACATTTTTCTCCCAATGAGCTGTCAAAGTCACTGTTCTCAGATGTGATAGAGAAAAGTGCCATCCTGATAAATGTCAAAGATTGCACGAGTCTAAATGAGCAGGGAGTTTATTAAAAATACGCCAAAACAAGCAACAGGAACTTTTATTATATAATCAAATAATTATGTTTAAAAGGCTAAAATTTCCCATACTGCTGTATTGCCATCCAACAAGACCTTAACCATAACTTCGAAGCTCATGCTTATTAGCTGAAGCTTTTTGGTTTGGAAACTCAGCTATTATAATTACTCAAAAGCTCTTTCTCTAGGTCTCTCACAGGTCTCAGATCCAGCTGTCTGAAAGCCACCACGAGACCAAAGTTTCTTAGGGCATTTTTATAGGTACTTGTTTTATTAACTTTTCTTGACAAGAGAAGAATTAAAATTCTGAATGGAAACAGGGTTTGTGCCCCCCCAATGCTTAAAAGCAAACAAGAGAGACCAGAATGTTCCTTGAATTTACATTGCTCTGTCTCAGCTAATTTACCTACTCCTACTACAAGTGTTTTCCTAAAAGCAATAAACCCTTCCAATGCAAAGATTTCTTTCCAGAGCTGTGACATACCCCTGATATATATTGCCTCTTCAAAATAAGTACTGAAAACAGCTTTTTACAACACTACCTCTTTTTACGTCATGGCAAATACAAATCAAGATTTAATAGTTACTTTGCAGATAACAGTTTTTCTCTAGAAAATACAGTCTTCTGGAACAGATATATTCAATGGATCAGGATAGTCCTGGACAAATAGGTTTGCTAAATGACCAGCTAAGTCTTATAGTACAAAACTCTATTAAATATGTCACAATAAGCATAACACAAGGATGTGATGTAGTCAAGCTGTGACTGAATATCATATCCATGGACAGTCTATGGATCATGCACCTCAAAGTTTTCTCTATATAAATTTAGTAAGCTTTTTTCTTGCATTTTTAAAAATCACATTGCTCAGACGAATAGGGAGATTTGTAACACGCTTATCAACAGAGAGGGCCAGCCCAGGGGAGTTTTTTAGTTTTTTTTTTTCCCCAAACTCATTGTTTCCATAATTATTCAGCAGCTGTGGTAATTTGAAAGTTTTATCCAATCGTATTAATGATTTACTGTGGCAACATATTACACTTAAACTGACTGCTACCACTTTCCAGCACGTTCCTCAGGCCTTTTGACAGCTCTGAATGTTTCTGGAATAAACTTAAATTTTTCAGATGGTAGGACTGTGAGAACCAAGAGCACTTTGCACAGCAAGAGTGCCGAGGGATTGCAGCTTTATAACCAAGTGGGACCCTGATATCTGGCATCAGCTTTCAAAGCCACAGTCGGCAGCACCTTTGGTCTTGTTATTGGGAATCTGAATAGAGGCATAGCACACCCCCCAAACCAACAAGAACGGGTCAGGGTTACATTGAAGCGGAGAAAACCACCAAATATTGTTATTTCCACAGCGCTAATGGCCTTGGGCACACCATGGCTCGGTCAGCAGCTCCCTAACTCTGTTTTGAGGCCAGCAGTTTTGACACCGAGTCTATGAAGAGGAAAACACAGCTGTGAGGTTTCTTTTCTCTATGAGGTTTTAGCCATGTAGCTATAGATATAATATATAGGCATCACCTGGTGCAAATAACCATCTGAAGCTCAGAAAGTTGCCCATAGTCATCTTGGAAGCCACTGGTACAGTAATACACTTTTCTCTTTCTACTTGACCATGATGATGCACTCATAAGACATTTACAGCCTGGATTCATCTGACCAATTTTAGACTTCTAAGTGCTTTTGAGGTGTGATTTATCTCAGGAGAGAGATCAGACAAGCTATATCCAGCACCTATTTTACTTCATCAACTCTAATATGAGTCAAGGGTGCTTAGCAGAGACAGACACCTGTGTTGTTGATGGTTTCGGTTAGGGATCCAGCAAGTATCCCAAGTCCTCTAATTTCTATTTCTCTCTAGCTGCATGTCTCAAAAAAAAAAAAAGTGCCACAGGGAAAAACATATTAATAAATCCTAAAACAAAGCAATGCATTTGTGAAGTACCATGCGATGGATGTGAACAGACTGGAAATCTCGGCTTCGGGACTCATAACTGACAAGATGACCAGATTCTTCAGATGTTTCTCTTTCCTTGAAGGAGAAGCCATGTCTGATTACACTACAAAAATGCTTTAAACATCCAGCTGTTTCACACTCCTCATTAAAATTCACCCAGCTACCACACATTCCAAAGCACAGGAACAGGCACACATTCACTAAGATATATTTACACTAATCTGACCCAAATCAGTGCTACTTGTCCAGGATCAAATTCCATCACGACCTGAGCAGCCAAAATGAGTCAAACTTGCAACATAAAGCGCTGCCAGAGTCCTATTTTGAGAACTCAAGTATCATTTAAGAATCATGCTGCTTTTCTGTAGCAGCTCCTTGACATTTATTCACCCATTTCATGGAGAAGAGCCGAATGGCATACCACACTCTGCCTCCTAAGAAGGACATTTCACTGATATGCTGCAAACCTTGTTGGTTGAGCACTTTCTCAAGTTGCATGGACCAGTTCTCAACAGCTACTTGTTAAGCAGGGCCAGATGGTCAACGGCATTTAAACATTCAAGGCCTAAACAAGTAAGGAGCTAATATCACATTACTCACTCAGAGACCCATCTCCTTCACAGCACTCTCAACCTAGCACTGAATGTTTTCGCCACTGAAATAGTTTGTTGAAGGTACTTCACTGCAGCTTCCACACCAAACTAGAGCTCTTGCCTTTTCTGCATTCCCCTGGGGGAATTACTGCAGCTAGGAAGGCATACAGAAGGGACAGATAAGACATACCACCAAGAGACTTAGATATATCTTACTCTGTTGTGCAGGTATAGCCTCAGGATCACAAAGGTGGAACTCCAACTCCTACAACAGCCTTGCACTACTGAACAGAAGGGGTATTTACAGCCTTTAAAAAACCTAGTCTTCATTGCCTGAAACCCTACAGCAAGATTGTTTGCCATCTGCCTGACTAAATTGACCATTTGTCCCTATTAGAGGCAGCTGTCCTACTTAAAGCAATTAAGGTGGCACAGGAGGGAAGTGACATTTTTGGTTTGGGAGGAGAGAGTTTGCAGCACTGACAGCATTGAAACATTCTTCGCTATGTAGAGGTGACATTCTTAAGTGTGTAATGAAAAAAGGCATTCACCTAACACCAGCCCTTTCAGAAGTTCAAATTCAAGAAATGTGTTTCCTTAAAGATACACTTTGTTCCTATTGGGGAGATTTGCACCAAATAAAAGAATTGCGTCTCTGACAATGCAAAGCATTCATAGTCACTGGCGGCAGTTTTACAGCATACGCATTTGCCTTTTGATATAGGACATCTGTGAGCTAGCAACAGTAATAAATCTGAATGTTAGCACAGATAATTTTCCAAGTTTTAGGTCAAATGCTATCAAATTTAACTTATCAGCTCATTAAGATAAAACAAGCCCTTTTGTCATTAGCTTTCTGATTACTTGCCTGATCCCTAAACCCGGGACACAGTAAATAGGTTCCTTGTTTTCCTGTAGCATAGCGTGAATGCTTAATGCCCACTGGTTATCGTTATAAATCATACACAGGGAAATCACTGCTTGAGCCCTTGCTAGAAGAGGGGAATGTGATGATTTCAGCATGTTTCAAAGAGACATTCCTAAAATAGTTAACTGTTCTGTAATTTTATCACAGTATAAGGCCTGAGCTTAGTGGTTAGGTTCCCGGATCTGCAACCATACTGGTTTTGATCTTGTCAGACTTCAGACTACGTGGTGACAGGCTTTTGAGCTGGATACTTTGAGAGTAGCGGTATTTGTGTTTCGTAGGTGGCAGCCTTCTCTATGAACAAACACAAAAAATGGGCTGCAGCATTGCAGGGCTGTTTCCTGGAGGAAACTGGAAACTCTGTCCTTTTGTTGGGTGCAGAATGCAGCGCCCACAGTCACAGCCCGTTCTAGGTATAAGGCATGGGAAAGAAAGAGTTGTGTCATATGGGAAAGGTAAAATAGTCACCATTGTAGAAAGGAGGCCTCGAGTGTGCACCAGAATGGCTGGAAGAGCTCCAACAAATAAAATTTAGTGAAGCTGTGTGTCACATCTCAGGTCCTGTGCTGGGGTAGCTGTAAAGAAGATACAAAAAAAATGACTTTCTTTTAATACGTTTCACAAAATGTGTTCTTATTTTAGAGTCTACATATCGTCACCAAGCTACCATTGATGATGAAGTGGTTTCCATGGAGATACTAGATACAGCTGGTCAGGTGCGTGGGTACATGTACTATTATCCAATACCTTGGCTCAGATAGACAGCAGGGAAGGGGAGTGTGGTGGGTGGCAGGTGTGCTCTGCTTCTGGGGACAGAGGTTTGCTTCTGAGCAGAGCCTCCCCTCCTCCACCACCAGCACCTTGATGCCAGACCTGGCATGCTGGATCCAGACCCTTCTGCAAGGGGTCCGGCTTAGAGTTTTCAAACACTGGAAGAACAAACAAAGTTACAGTTTACTCTGGGATTAAAATGACTTGTTTCTCATTCCTTGATTCAGGGCCAACCCAACAACACATTATGACTATGCACAAAGTCACAGTCTATTTCTGCAGTCAAGTGATGAGGCTCGACAGCCTCAGTCAATGATTCCCATCAAAGTGAAGATCGGTTTTGTCATAGCCAGGTCCCCCTTCGTTTCAAAATGTGGCAGATGCTCACACTGCACAGTCCTATGCAGTTTGTGTGATGGGTATCATTCAACAGAGACGCTCTTCCAATTGCCAGCTATCAGCCTGTCCACAGGCAGCCCATGGCACCTTTGTAGAGTAGATCTCCTGTGTCACATGATAAAAAAGGTGATGTGCGTAAAGTACAAAGTCAAGTAGATGTACATGGCTTTGAAGGGTTTGGAGGACCAACGTCTAGCTGAGGGACTGGTGTCTTTCTCATAAATCAAATTCCTAAGTATGGTGTCTGTCTTTTCAAAACAGGAGGACGCTATTCAGAAAGAAGGACATGTGCGATGGGGTGAAGGCTTCGTGCTGGTTTACGACATCACGGACAGAGGCAGCTTTGAGGAAGTGCTGCCACTTAAGAACTTGTTGGATGAAGTTAAAAAACCCAAAAATGTCACCCTGATCCTGGTGGGGAACAAAGCAGACTTGGATCACTCCAGGCAGGTCAGCACAGAGGAAGGTGAAAAGCTGGCCACAGAACTAGCATGTGCTTTTTATGAGTGCTCTGCTTGCACAGGAGAGGGCAACATTATGGAGGCCTTCTATGAGCTCTGTCGTGAGGTACGACGTCGAAAGATGGTCCAGGGCAAGACTCGGAGACGAAGCTCCACCACTCACGTCAAGCAGGCGATTAATAAGATGCTTACCAAAATCAGCAGCTAAAAAGAGCTGTACTAAGCCAGAGAAGCATTTTAGAGCATATTAGCTTGAAGTAGGGACGAGGCAGGCAGAGCACATTTAATTAAAAATGGTCAAAGCTTTGCAATTAAAAAAAATAGAACAGACAAACCACACCACTTTTTTGAGTAACACAGGGTCAGACTTTTTTCCTGTTTCAAAATGTATTTAGCCACACTGCTTCTGGCTAACATGGGGTGGGGAGGGAAAAAAAAAGAAAAAAAAAGTGAACTCACAAGGACTAGATGACTGTGGGGATTGTCACTGACAGAGCATCTCCTGCTTCTACAAGGCTGGCTCCAATCCCCTGCAAGTCAGTAGTGCCTAAACATCATTTCCAGCCAGCCAACTGCTCAGTAGCCATTGGAGAGTAAGATTCAGCGCTCGATCCATCAACAACCATCACAACCGATGTTCTCCAGGACTGAATACATGTAGAGGCTGCTGTGTTGTACCAGAAAGTTCATCTGACACCTTTCACCAGCTCTAAATTGGCGCATTGTGTGCTTTTACTCCAAACTGTCCTTCCTTGTTGTTATTTTTGTCAAATGTGTGAGTGCTGATGTTCTTAGCAAGATATGCAAAAAATATGGGAAAGGTCTATTTCATGGAGTGTTTAGCCAGCAAGACACACATTTCAACAGAGCTGAAGTTTGGCTGCTTTTCCAGATCCTCTGAAATTGCAGAGTTCATCAAGAAATAATCAGCTAGTCCAGTGGCATTTCATCATCTTCCCTTCAAAGTGCAGTACTGTACTTGGGGAAATGGGAGTGTATGTGTTGGGATATCAAACTAAAAAAATAACCATATTACTATTGATTTAGTTATGGGTAGTTTTTAGCTTTTGTTTACATTTTTGTTTCGGTCTTATTGCAATTCAAGTAGTTCCTCTTATTCTATCTTATACTGAAGAAGAACTGAATCCATGGGAAGGCAAGTATTTAAAGTCTAAGCCCAAATGCAAATCACATATGAATGGCCTCTCCCATATCAAAAGGCCAAACTTTCCAGCTGTTTAAACTTCCAGATGTTGCTTGAAGCACTCTGTGGTTTAAACCGGCACAGGTTTTTTGTGACTCTGTCTGGCACATTCAATTGAGAAGTGCATTTTATCAGATTTTGGTGCATGGGATGAAAGGTGTCCATTTTTTTCTCTCCCGTCTCCTCCCTCATGCATGTCATTTAAGCCAGCTGGCAAGTTTTGCCTTGTTACTTGGCTTGTTAACTGTATGCTGAGAGGTGCAAGAACCAAGAGTGAAAGACTTTAATTCGGATTGCGCTCATCTCCCACCAGTTGTGTTGCATCCCTTTAGGCAGCGTGGTGTGCAGCGCAGACTGGCATCATGTAGAACCACAGCCAAAAGCTGGGATGACAAATGGGAATATTAGCAGTATTCTCCTGTAGCAATTACTTGCAACTTTATTCTCTGTTGCTTTGTACTTCTTATTTGCCTCTTTGAGGAAGTAACACTAAAGGCTATCAAATGCAAATTGCTACAGATGTAGGGGAGTGAAGATATCTGCTTGGATAGCACTTTACACAGTTATAGGTTGCGACATAAGAGGTGGAACTGGCTGGAGAATCAAGCCTGTATATCCCTGTGGACAGGGAAAAGTCCCAAGTCAGGACTTTTCAAAAGGATTTGCTTAAAGATACTTTATAAAGTAAATTTTTTTAAAACATTCTCTCACCCGTATCTTTTACCCAACCAGCATCAAGGAACATCACATTCAGATGTATATTTTATTTGTACTGTAGTTTATTTTCTCTCTTTCCTCCATTCTAGAGAGTGGAACTTCATTCCACTCTTGTGGAATAAATACCTATATTTTGGTCCTCGTAATCATGTATGTTGCCGTACAGCAGCTACACACGCTGCAATGGAAACTTCACCATGTGCTTCTGGGCAGGAGGTTCTTGCAACAGGTGATGTCACTAGCTCCATCACATGTTCCCAAACTATTGGTCATAGCTCTAACTTTTATTTAAAAAAAAAAAGAAAGAAAGAAAAACAGAAAGTTTTGCCATTTTTAGTCCTATTAGTAATGCAGAATCAATACGAGTGTAAAAGAAAGAGGTAGTGCCTGTTCACGCACCAGTAGTCATTAGCTAAGGTCTGAACTTGCAAAAGTGGATGTTACAGCAGTAGGAGCCAGAGTGCGCATTTCGCGAAGTCGTTCTGTTATCTTCCAAATCAGTGTTGTTGCACGAATCTGAAGTAAACAAAATCCCTACCTGCAATCCCATGGCAACATAGCTGATGAGGAATGTGATTATGTCAGTATTCTAAGCAATTGATTCATCCCTCTCTAAACAACTTCAGCAGTTCTTTTCTCTGAAAACCTTTCTTGGGTTTCAGAGTAAAGCTGCTTTTAAAATACAAAAAGGTATTACATGAATTACAAGAGAAAATAAATGAATCATATTCATATTAGGAGAGCTGAAAGGAAGGAGAGGCTAAGTTATGGCCCTGATACTTTCCTAAAGAATCCCAGCAAATTAGCTCTTCTTTTATAATGTCTGTATGGAGAAGTTATAAAATCCTGGTGAAAGAAAATGTTCCGCTGTGCAAACATGACTTGTTACATAAAGAACCTCTAATAAAAATAGTAACATTCCTTTGCAAAGACTGAATTTGGAAACTGCCGAACTTGATAAACACTCGGTCAAAAAGGAGGCTGCTATTTTGTGACCTTTCCTCCCACACAAACACAAATTTCTTTACTTAATTGCTCTTTTTTTTTTTTTCCTTGGTGTAATGGGCTGCTTGTCAAGCCAGTTATAATATGGTATATTATAATCTGTTGATACATATTACATAGTATTAAATGCAATCTGATTTAGTGTTGCTCACAATGTTGCAACATATTATTGGCTGTGCTATAAATGTGTCGTATTTCTACAATGTACAAATCGAGCCAAAAAAGTGCCCAAGCATTGAGAAGGCCAAATGCGACATGAACCCACATTCAGTAGCCTTTCTGCAGCAGACATCAACAGTTTAAATTCTGTTTCTACTGCTGCTATTTAAATGTACATCTATGGCACTAACATTCAATTCCTCTCTTCCGCCCCTTGTCATTTTTGCAGCGAGAGGATGGGAAGGACATAAAGAAAAAGGGGGAGGAAAGGTGAAACAGATACTTGTTACCTACAACAAGTTGATTGTCATTTATGAAGTTTTTAAATATTTATCTTCAATTGATGAAGAGTTAGTCATGCCCATGCTGCAAGACCTGGATCAGGAACCAAGACTTCCCTAGAACTTTGAGAATCTTCATATCTGGGGGTTCGGTGCAACCGTGGATGGAAGTGAGGATCAGCCACAGGGTTTGCACCTGGATCCAGACAAGTTGTCCCCAAACCTGGGGATAGTTGCATCTGGCAGTTTGCTACGAGGCTAGTTGATTTTTATATATATAATGATCTGTATGCATTTTTACATTAAAAATATGAAAGCTTGTGCTTGTAGATAATATATAAGAAAAAATAAAAATAAAATAATAGTGCTCTCTTTACTGAATTCTTATGCATTGGTCTTCTGATAGTTGTCTCCTAAGTGTCTTCCAGCTTTTAGGGGGCCAGTTTCAGAAGTCCCGATTCAGTTTTTATTTAGTCTTTATCTAAGGAAAACAAGCAGTGAATTTTGCCTGAATAAGCACTTCAGCATTTGGATCGGTTTATTTGAACTTATGTGGCTCCTAGGCCTGGAACTGAGAGGTCGGGCAGCATCTACGGTCGAGCACAGAACGAAATGCCGTTGCAAACTGTTTCGAGGCTGACCAGAAAAGCTCCAGTGCCAGGGTTATTAAGTGACCTCAGTGAAACCCTCCATCCAAACTCTGTCCTGCTGAATAAATAACAAGGATCTCGATCCCAAGCTTCTCAGGTAAAATCCTGGGCTAAAAGGTCTGGGAGATCTATGCCATTGATTTGGATAGAGACCCCTTTTCACCTGCTGACAGCTATTCCGACTTTCCAAGGATAAGTACAATGCGCTGTTTTTCTGAACAGAAGGTACATTGTATGTGCCTTATGTAAGGTGCATTATATCAACGGTATACAATCAGGGATGGTGTGGGTATTAAGCTATAACAGAGGAAGCTTCATCGCCAAAGAGGGGAACCTGCTGTAATCCACTTTCTTGTTTTCCTCCAAACCTGGGCCAATCAAGTAACCCAAAGCGTGATCGTAAGTGGCTCAAGAGCAGTGGGAGGTATAAGAATGTCACTTCTGTCGGATCACTGCATGAAGTCTGGGTGCAGGATCTATGCTGTGAGGTGAAACCTCCCAAAACTAGGTAAGGCATCTTTCCAGTCACTGTCTGCCTCTGTGGCACGGCAAAGTAACCTTGAGTTATATCAAGCTGTACCATAACTTGCTCCCGTCAAAACAATGTTTCCTGCAAAAGAAGTAGCTGCAGTCATAAAGGCTATGTATAAACAGTGTTTGGAGTTCCTTTTATCTTTCTCTTTAAAGGCTCAATCCATTTGCATATCTTGAGAAGAAAAGGAAAAAGATAGAGGCTTTAATTAAAAAAGACTCCTTGGCATTTTGATGTGTCTGCCTTTATGTTCTTTGAAAAATTAAACATATAATGAAAACAGTGTCATCTTAGAAACTCTGATGTTATGCACTTTATTTCCATTACTGATGCCAGGCACTAATTACGGCAGGGTTATGAAAATACAGAGCACCAGCTTGTCGTCCTGTGCTTTGCAAGGTTACTAGAAGGCGATAATGATGGCTTGTGTGAGGCCAGTTCAGTGTGGTTTCTGTAAACACAGTTCCACATGAGAAAAGCTATTACTGCAGCTCACAGCAGAAAGAGACAGGCTAAGTTCCCGGGGCAGGACTCCACTGACTCCAGGAGGGTTATACACAAGATGGGTCAAGCCCCTGGTTCACAGCCTTGGTAGCCAACATGTAGAGAAAACACTCCAATAGTCAATCTCTGTCCACTTTAAGGATCTCTCCTCTATTTCTAGTCAGAAGTAGACCAGTAGGAAACTGGGAGGTAAGTTCACACTGCTGACTGTTGTCTAGTAAATCGGAGAATACGATGGGAGTTCGGTCTCCTGCCTTTTTGGACTGGTTTCTTTCACCTCCACTAGATTCCCCAAAGCAGCATTTTTCTTTTCTCGCTGCTATTGTTTTAAGATAGCGGGTTTTTTTTTAAAATGGAAGGTGTCAATATATTGTGATATCTAGGGATGTTGTATGGGCAAAGAGGCTGTATTACTTCTCAGAGGTCCTTCTCCCAGGAATGCAGTATTTAAAATCCCTCTGGATGTAAATTCTTAAAGCTGAACACAGCTGCTCTGAAGAGCTGGAAATCAATTTTTATTGGTAAAGGATTGTCTAATAACTAAAGTACAGACCCCTTTGTCAAATACCATGGTCCTAAGCCAGACTGAAACATTTTGTATGTTCAGGAGCATACAAGCATGCTAGGAGCAGCCATGTCCCACGATGAAATATTAACTTACAGGATAATAATAATAGAAATTAAAACAATTTGTAAACGGACCTCAAATTATACCTCATAAAAAAAGTACACGTTTTTTCATTTTTAATTTTATTTATGTAATATCGGGGATTTACAGAATCTCGTTTCAGAATCCAGCAAGTTCTAGTTACTAAGAATACATCATTAAAGTATAAAATAATGGTTTATTATCAAACTACTTTGTCAGTACACATTGTTTAACTCCATCCTGCTTCCTGCTTGTTCAGTATTTCAGGATTCCTTTTTAAGTTACAGAAAAAAAAATAAATCTCTAAATAACTTTACTCAGTGTTATCCCAGCTATACTATTCGTGATTCATTTTCAGCAGAATTAGCAGTAAATAGAGGAATAGAGCATTTTTCTCAGTGATTCAAAAGCATGATTTTCCCTGAAATCTTAACAACTGAAACATGCTGAAAGAGTATATCAAGTAATGCTAGTGACATACTGGAGCAAAAAGTGCCCAGATTCTGTGCAAGCCTGCACAGATCAGTGCCACTACAACATTTCCCCCCCAAACTTTCAAGTGAGTATGAGATCTCAGGATTGTCACGTCCAAAAGCATGTACCTCTGAAACGAACTAATTATTGATGGCAGTAAGAAGCTCATGTCACGGAGGAGGTTCACTGCTGTAGGGAGACATGATCTCTCATACACACAGATCTAGCATGCTGTATCAACATTTGCAGGCAGATTTAATTTCATTCTCTTGGTTTTGAGCTGCTCATCACTTTGCAAGTGAGAACTGCATAATTTTGAACCAAATCTGAAGTCCAAGAAAATCAGTTGTCTACCTGGAAATCTCTCACGGTAGTCATTTCTCAACCCCAAAGAGCAGCAGTAGAGCAATGCGCAACATCAAAATCATCTCCCCCATCATCTTTTTTCTTTTCAATAAATGAGGACACTGGGCTTAGTAGAGTTAAATCAGTTGTCTGAAGTCATCACAATGGCTTGCAAAACGCCAACTAGAGAACACAACCTCTGAGTCACTGATTTCTGCTTTCAAAAATCCAGAAAATTCATTTGAATCTTTCAGTTCTATTCATCTTCTGCTTGGGAAAAAAAACAAAAACAAAAAAAAAAGAAGGAAAGAGAAGAAAAGAAACAAAGAAACAAACAAAAAATATTTTAAAAAAATCCAAATAAGTTTCTTTTTGTTCTTAGGGTTTCTCTGTGAAGAACTTTCTTTAGTTCCACACAAAAGCCTTTGCTAGAACATTGAACACTGACACTTGGTATCCAAAAATCTTGTACCTCCTAAGGACAGATATAATCTACACCACATTCATGTAAACATTCAACACAATTCAGTACAAATCCGGGACAGAATTTTTTATTTACTCCAATCCAAATCATTTAATTTTTGCACTCTGAAAGCAGGGCTTATTTCCCCTCTTCAGAATAGAATTCAATGCCAAAGCAGGGAGTGTTATCAACAGTATTAAATGCATGTATCTTTATTATGCCAAAATGTATTTAACAGAAATCCATAAACAGAAGAATGATATGTCTGCGTGAACTGAAAAGAACAAACAATGTTGGATGAGTTCTATAAATACTAAATTTCTTTTAATAGACCCATGAGTTGCCTTTTCCTTCTTTACTGTGTTTTTCAGAATTTGAAATAACCACAATAAATACAAAAAGCCTGTAATTTTCTTTTAGGGACTTTCTCTGAAGGGCAGTATTTCTCTGGTGTGAAGTTAAAACATTCAAAGTTTGTAACTCAATAGGAAAAACGTATCAGGAATGATGTCAGAAACGGCAAAATGTTATTTTAGAGATGGAGAAAGGTAGGGAAGAGAGAGATCTTCAGAATTCCTAGAAGAGAAGCTAATTAAAGCCCTCTGAAGGACTCTGGCATTTATACATAGTGATGAGCTGTTATGTGAGGTTTAATCTTGGATTCTTTTGAAGTAATTATTACTGCAGGGAGGAAAGAAGAGATGGATGAGATGGTGTGTTTTGGTAGCGGGCCATCAGGTCTTCACTTCTGTGCTGGGTTTGTCCTCATTCTGAAGCAGAGTTAATTACCAGCCTGGTTTCAGACAATTTTTCTGATAAAACCTGCTGCCGCTCTGATTTTCACAAACAGATGTCATTAGAAAAAAGAGCTGGAGACTGAAAGATTATGGTGTTGTGTTTACCTTCATAGCCATTGAGGATTTATTGGGATTTTAGAGATGGCTGCAGAGAGAAATCCAGAAGGTACTGAACCCGTCCGTAACGCAATAGGCAGGATGTTCTGCCACACTTCACCCTTGTCTTGGCCCAAAGATTTCGCCAACATATTCTGGGCTATTTTAACATCTTTGTCCTCTTCAAGAAAAAAACCTGAAAATTGTTGATGCAAAAAGTTAGTGATTTTGGAGTGGGTTTACTTTTGTTTTTAAATTGAAACACTGAGAAAACATTTAGAAAAAACAATCCCCACCACACTTTAATTTAGATATTATTGTGATGAGCTCAGTGAAAATTTATAGCTAGCTGCTTAAGACAGCTATTTCTTACAAATATGTTAAAAAAAAAAATATCTTTGGGACTGCCATTCCAACCTTTTTTGTGAGCTCATACACAATTTGATAAACTTTGTAGTTTTCTAGTGTTAGCTTTTAATCAGTAGGCCTCTTATTCTCAGCCATTCTCATGGACTGCCATAAACCTTTATTAAAACAAGTGGCTTTATTAAGATAGTTGCACAAAGCATGTCTTGATCTCAAAGATCATGTAAATAGGCTGAGGATACTAACCACTTGTCTAGTCAATTTTCCATATTCAAGGATGAGTAAAGGGAACAATAATTTTCACATCAAGGAAAAAAAAAAATAATTTTTTTTAGTATTTGTTTTCTGTTTTAAGAATCTGAGGATTAAGATATTTGTTGTTGAGTTTGGTTTTTTTCTTATTATACTGAAATTACTCCTTTAAGGTAAAGGAGGCTGTGCTTATTCGTTGAATGAGATTCACCTTAACTTGCAGGAAGGTTAAATGAAATACAGAGGTTGTAGAATCATAGAATGGTTTAGGTTTGAAGGGACCTTAAAGATCATCTAGTTCCAACCTCCCTGCCATGGGCAGGGACACCTCCCACTAGACCAGGCTGCTCAAAGCCCCATCCAGCCTGGCCTCGAACGCCTCCAGGGATGGAACATCCACAACTTCCCTGGGCAACCTGTTCCAGTGCCTCACCACCCTCATAGTGAAAAATTTCTTCCTGATGCCTAATCTAAGTCTACCCTCTTCCAGCTTGAAGCCATTACCCCTTGTCCTATCATGCCCTTGTAGAAAGTGCCTCTCTGGCTTTCTTGCAGGCCAATGTAATGTCAGAGCCAACACACTGATAGCTCATAGTATTCTCTCAGTGACCAGGAGGAAAAAGCAGTGTGTAGTTCAGTACCCATGTTCCCAAAGCAGTCACTATATTTCAGATAGAAACATGCCATGTGCTTTGGGTTCCATGAGTTGTTCCTTCGGCCTGTCTAGCCTAGGTCTCAAGTCAGAAAATAATGTCTATATTGTCCAGAGTTCATTTACTTCCATTCACACATTTGAATGTCTGTTTCCCATTTATATGGCACAGAGATCCTAACAGCTGTGTCCCGCTCTGTGCTTACTTGGGGATCCAGTGGGGAAAGTTCATTTCTGACCTCTCCATTAGCCTCCTTGGATTACATGATGCTGCCTTATGTTAACACAGCTGAGGCTGGGCACTCCACGTCACTAGCCACTGAGGAAGGGGTGGAACAGCACCCTGCAGCTCCCTGAAAGAAATTTCAGACAACCAGTCACTGTATCTCAAAGAAAGGTTTTTAATGCAAACACTTTCTGAGAAAAAAAACCACCACCTTGGTGGGGTTTGCAAGCCTCAGATCTGCATCACCACGGGGCTTTCATGTGGCTTGACAAGACATGTTCTTGGCCACACCACTCAGCTGACCAGCAACTCCAGCTGCAGACGATGTCTCTTGATCTATCATCTGTGCTTGATTTACAGCCACAGCACGCTTTTCAACTTAGAGGCAGAAAGGCTGTGCACTTTTCACACATGGTTCTTCATGGATTTGATCCACTTGCTTCCGTGACCCAATCTGAACTTTGAACACAAAATGCACAAAAAGCGTGGTGTTTTCAACATGCAATTATTGTGGCTATGAAGTTCCAAGAAGGAAATAAGCTGCTTCTAATTACATGAAGTGAATATGTACCAATGGCAGACTTCAGTAGTAGTCAGGGAATGTTTCCACAAAGTCCCAAAGACTGGTGAATGTATCAATAAGACTGTTGAGAGACACTTTTCTGAATTAATTTTTCTTTTTAAAGACAAAGATATACAGCAGGACATGACTAGAATACATATAGCAATCCACTGCCTAAAGACCTGCACTGAGACTAAGTTCAGTTTTCAGACTGCCTTAGACTTCCTTCTTTTGATCCTGAGCAAATAAATTAGTTAAGACCCGTTTCATAGAGTACTGAAGTTAATAAAATCATACCCTATATGCTTTCAGGAATGTTGGGATCTGAATCTTTACCTTTACACTTCTGTTCCCTTGACTGGATGAAAGGGATAACAGTTTATTGACCCCTAATCCCTTTTCACATTTCTGTGGCACATCATGTTAAATATGTATACAACTTCTGGCATACTGGGAGCCCAAACTCCACATCTTGGAGGCAGTAAGATTAAAAATTGATCATCTAATCTAAAAGCCACAGTGAATCCATATCAGACTAGTCATGACCAAGCCTATCTAATTGCCCAACTGTCTTAAAAGAATTGCTGACTTTATTCTGTTAGTGGGTAGGCAGTGATTTGTAAAAGCTGCCACTACGGTTCTTGTGAGACCAGCTTCCTAACAGTCTCATTACAGAGGCATTTTCTTGATGTCTCCTATCCTGGATCAAAAAAATACTTACAGATGAACCTTTCATTGTCACAGGTTTGAAGTCTTGTGACTGCAGAGAGAGAGAAAAAGATGACCTAAGTATGCATGAAACCACACAATAAAACTGCCAAGGTGATCGTTGAGAACTCTCTCAAGAGTTTTTTAAAGCTTATGTTAGACTATTGTGTGGATATGGCAATGACTAACATTTATAAGACACACTAAAACATGGAGATTCAGTTCAGGAAGAGATCTTGTGTCACACCTTGAAAATAAATCTTGATTTCTGTATGTCATCACTACTCACAAAGCAAAGTGATGGTATTGCATAATTTAAACAGACACACAAGTACTAGCTGATAAAAGCCTTTTGAACTGGTTTCTTTCTTTTACGTGGATAATGTATTCTTTAAAGAAAGCGTAGCTTGTAGCACAAGAGGGGAAAAGGAACACTCATTTCTGGGATATGATGTTAGCTTGTCCTCCTCTGAGTGGGGAGTAACCTAGATAACATCCATCGGTCCCTCCCAACCTAGGTTATCTTGCAATTCTATGAGGAATTTTAAATATTTGTCTGTATAACCCCTCTCACCCAGAGATCCTGCCATGGAAAAGGCAGGGATTAAAAAAAA
Source organism: Chroicocephalus ridibundus (assembly GCF_963924245.1). Taxonomy (NCBI): domain Eukaryota; kingdom Metazoa; phylum Chordata; class Aves; order Charadriiformes; family Laridae; genus Chroicocephalus; species Chroicocephalus ridibundus. The sequence goes on from NC_086284.1 coordinate 151,351,928, forward strand.
TTAAAAAAAAATCAAGCAGCTCCTATCAAAATTCTACGCTCCTTTCCTCTGGACTAAATAAATTGAAAGAGATGAGGGTACTGTTCCTACCAGAATGATTAACCTACATCAAGACGCTTATTCAAAAACAACTACTATTTTCTCTAGTTCTGTTGATTGAAAAATTTCATGAACATTGACAATACTTCAGTTAGATATTGGGGATGGTGGGTGTTGACTGTTTTTGGGTGCATTAAGTCATGAAAAGCTTTTTGTTACAAATCATCTCCTAGTTGTTCCTCCCTGTTCAAACATCCACACGAGCCATCTCCATTTTCACTTTAAGCCCTACAATGGTGTACTCTTTCTGCCTACTTCCATACGCAGTAAAGCATGAACTAAAAATTACACGCTCAGCCATTCCTTCAAACCCTTTTTAAAATTCATTTGTAACCTTTCCAATATGGATAGCAACAAAAATTGCCAGTACTGACTTCAAAGCCTTTGGCAACTCGTGCTGAGCTGCTTTTTCCCGAAGTCTGCCACCATCTTGGGTCCATTAACCTGTCTTGCACTCTTCTGACTAAACTAATGACACCATTTAAGGCCTGCGTATTTTCTTTCGCTACCCTTATGTGTAGGCATCCTCTCCCTTCCAATTCAGTCAAAAAAAATCACCTTCTTGCCAAGTCAACAACCGTTCTTTCCAAGATACTTACCAGAAGAGTTCAAAGTATGTTACTTAAATCAAGTTCTTTGGCACTGAGAGATTTATTTTCTCTTCCATATATTCTATCCAGTGTTGAGCGAATACCTAGTACCAGACAGGATTAGAGCAGTAATACTTGGCACACCTCAAATTTTGGCCTCTATGCAGAAAAAAGTCAAAAAGAAAATCTCCCTGCTGCGTGTTGCTTTTTTTTCATCTGGAGAATTTTCCTATGATGGCAGTGTGCACAAATTTGCATCATTGCATTAGGGCAAGGTATTTCCTTATTTTCACTCACAATAATGAGAGTGTATCTTAGAAAGGGCTGCAGAAAAGGATAGCTCTATAATTAGCATCTTCTTAGCACTATATGTTGAACGGAAAAGGATTGAGTAGATAATGAAAGCAAATTATATCCTTACTTCTAATGTCAGCTGTTTCTGGTAAAAAGGAAAGCCAAAAGCCCATAAACCCTTTTGTGTCCAGTCCCTAGCTTTGCTGCTGTTTGATAACTGTTCCTTGTTCATAGGAAGTCAGTTACCCATCCTGAAAAGATCACCTTGTGTAATGTTTAACATGATTTCATATTCAAACAAAATTCTTTTGTATTTTGGAAAAAAAATACTTAACTGGTGATGGAAGGAGGGCAAGCCAAGTGAACTTTTAAATATAACATATTGAAACTATGCTTTGTAGCTCTCTCACTGAGATCACAGTTGCTCCAATGTTCTTTTCCTGTCCTTTGTGGATGTTTGCCCTCAGAAAAATCTCCCAGACACAACACTGCACATGGAGAACAGAAAACACACCTGCTGTCATTTCTCTTAGTTGGCAGTGCTGGAAGTCATATTGAATTGTACCCACAAGTTCATCAGTGAAATCATAATAGAGAGAATAGCGATGGCTTCGCCCCTGAGGAATTAGTGATGTTTCTTTTTTCCATTTACATACCTAAAATGATCTAGTATGTGAAAAAGACTCCAGTGATGATTAACAGGGGCAGTTTCTCTGCAAAAAGGAATGGATCTCTTTTCAAGTTCATCTAAACCCACTAAGAAATATTAAGAAATGCATCTAGGAATTGAGAGGTCTGAGTCTGCTTTGGGCTCTGCTACAAAACTTCTGTCTACATTGGCATCAGGCTCTGATTGCTCATTTGAAGAGAAAAGACAGTAATGCTTATCGACCCCATCAGGATTCCTGAGCCTTAATTTATTAATGGAGTTGACTTGCTCGGTTGAAGTACACCTCAGTCACATCCTCCGACATCTTCTGCTATTTATTGGAAATATACTCTCTACATTGTGATAAAAACCAGGGAACTTCACCCTAGAAGGCTGAGACTGTGTGGTTATCACACACGGAAAAGAGGCTACTCGTGTAGGTCCAGATTATCGGAATGAGGAGACCATAATAGGAGACAGTATAGTCTGCTGCTGTGCTTCTCAACCACAGAGCTAGGTCACCAGAGGTGAAGGTAAATGATAAAAGTGTCTGTGTTGTAGTTACCCTGGCAGCTCTTTTTGGTACGCAAGGCCTTGAAAATTTTACTAGACAATAAAAGAAAGATAAACAGTCCCCTCCTCTTACTCTTCAAGGCCAACTATTGCTTTCGTAACTCCTTGAATGCCACATGAAACTGTATCATAGACATTGTTTCCACCATCCCCATGTATTTAATCTATTATAAATGTGATGATACAGTGAAATGTTTAGATTACTAATAAAGGGTAACTAACCTTTGGAAAAAAGTAAGGCAAAACCCAATACATTGTGGTGTACAGATTCTGGACACTCTCCAGGCAGAATTCCTGGAGTCTTTTTCCTACTGTGTGACTTCAGTAAAATCGCTTCAGCTCTCTGAGCCTGTTTCTTTTTTTTTTTGTAAATAGGGAAAATGGCATATGCCCTTATTTGAGATTCATATGTGAGATGTGTTTGATGACAGGTTAGAGGTATTGACCAGAGCAACTCAGCCAAGGTAAGAACTACATCAAAGAGTGTATTATAACTGGAAGAGTGACAAATATTAAGAATTTCAAACTTTGCTGTTATCTATGAGAAGTCTTGTTTACCAGATTTATTTCCAGACAATTTAATTTTAGAATACCATTAGAACAACAACAACAACAACAGAAAAAAGCGGACTATTCTGAATTTAACATACTCACTCAAAAGGATCTTTATGAACTTGGATTTTTTTTTCTCAGAACTTTTCTCATAGATGGTTTTACTATGTTTGCGTCTTCTAAAATAGTAGAATAGCATGGCCAATGCGTTGATAGATGATGAAATAGAATTTACAAGACTTCCTGTCATCTTGAATATTTTCTAAAGGAAGCAGCAGGAAGAATTATGGCTTGCAGAAGATGCTGACACAATCAACTTTCTTTCTCTTTTGAATTTCAAAACATCAATGAACAGACTCTCTGGGGCCTGCATTCTCCTCAGTGTAACTCCAGTGAGGCCGAGAGTAATGAAAACACAGGATTTGGCCAGAAACATGTTATTGGTCAATGCATATGTTAGTGGGTTGGTGTGAGTTTCAGCCTTCCATCAATGCAAGGATTATGTAGCAAGTGTGCTCATGTCATGGTAGCAAGGTGGCTAAAGAAACAGTTGAATATAGACTTGATTATGTTTCTGTTTCGGCATACCTTTGCTGGAATTTTATTATTGTCAGAGAAGGGTTCAAAGCTGTGCAAAGAAACTGGAATATAAACAATATTTCAAATTTCACAGCTGGAACATGTATCTCCCATGAGCTGACCTGAAACACTAGGTCCGAACATTCTTCAAATTTGGATCCTTTTCAGATCTAAATTCTGTAGCAAGATCCAGGTCCAGCAATACTGATATCTAGATTCACATGTCAGCAAACATGTAAACTAAGCAGAGTTCGAAGTCCAGGTCAGAAAGTTTCCATACTCCTATCTTAACCAACCTCTTTCTCCACTAGCTGTTTGGGCAACTCTAAAGATTATTTTGCAAAACTGAAGTAGCGCAAAATAGCACAGAGAGATAAAACAGTCATGATGGAGGGATTAGAGTCAACAGGTCGGTTCCTGATTTTAAGAAAAAGGCTTTAGAAGGAGAGCAGAGAAGGCAAACTCTGAAGAAAATAATTGGTCAAGAGAAAGCATTTTTGCTGGATTGTGGGAACAACCTAAAATGTCTTTCCCTTGGGGACCTCAGTTTCAGTGGCATTGCTGGCTGCCCCGAAAGACTCCCTTACTGTCTTTGGGTCATGGAGCTGCCTTCTGGGAAACAATTTCTGCAACCAGGGAGGAGAATTAACCACAGGGAGGATGAAGGTGGTTTAAACAGGCTGCTTGCAACCTTTGCAGAGGAAGACAATGCAGTGGAAGTCAGCAGACCATATAAATTCAAATCTTGCTACATTCAGAGAACAGGATATCAGAGTAGTTTAAGAAAACAAGTTTCGCTGTATACATTATTAGGAAAAAGAGATAACGGAGCACTGCATGAGTGTATTGAATGCAGAGAGGAAGGAGAAGGGAACAGTCAATCATTCTTGACAGTGCCTAGAAAGGGGAAAAGAAAACTGACACTTCTTGATAAACAGTATCAGGCCTGAAGATGCTTTTGGTTTTTGACAAAAAATGTTAAACAAAGCAGAGTGGTCTTTTCCCCCTGCAAGGTTAATTTTTAAAAAAATGCAGAAAAACCCACGCACATTCCCACATGCCCTTTTGCTGACTTCTTTCAGAACTAGTTCTCAGCAAAGGATACATTGGAACAATTTACCTCTGGTATGCACCCAAAGAAGTCAATAAAACAGCCCAAAAGAAGAGAATTTTTCCATTTTATGCTGTCTGAAATATGTGAAATAGCCTATTGGAGAAAATGGAAAGAGAGGAAAGATCACCCTTCACTTTAGATAGTTCATTTAGATTCCCTGAACAAATATTTGAATACTTGCCAGTGTAGCTCCTGGGTATATTAATAACTTAGAACAAGTCATAAAGTAAAATTGAGGGACACAATAACATTCTGTATAATTTGTTTCTTAAATTACACAACTTGAGAAAAAAAACTATATCCACATACATTTGACTAGTTGCGCATTTTGAAGATTCAGGATATCGCTTCTGAATTTCATAGGGTTTTCAAAATGTAAAGCAAAAAAATATATCCACATCTTTTTGAGGCACAGCATATTGCTGATGTATTAAAAAGAGTTCTCTCAGTTTGTAAAAAGTGTGAGACATAAATTTAAAATTGAGGCGCAAAGTTGGACCCCCAAGCACACTTTTAAGTCACTTTTACATGGACTTAATTTCCGCACATGAACAAATGAGATTACATTTCTTGATTTAGTCAGATCAGTTTACAGCTGAAAAATGTTTATGAATTTAAAATTGCCACTTTTCTTCCAGGAACCCCCTGCTGTTCCTATCAATCGGTAGGTCTGGGCAGCACTACCACCTACTGGCATGGCCTTCCCGACAGGGAGGTCGCCAGCCATCAAAACCCTACAGAACAAATGCTCCTCTTACCGATGTCAGCAAACTCTAGGGTTCCCAGCAGACAATTCCCTCTGTTACAAACTGGTCCAAAGCCCAGTGACATCAATTTGACATGGACAAACCCCAGAGTGATGTACATTCCAGCAGGTTCGCACATCTCCTGCTAGGAATAAGGTAGGTGGTTCTCTTCTGAGAAGCAAGTGAAGATATTTTTATTAGTATTCAAAACTGTAATATATGGCATCTATACAACAGATGGTCCTGTATCAGGCTAAAAAATTTTTTCAGCATCTTATGAGGGAACCACAGGCCTCCAGACTCAAAGCATTCAGTACCAAAGAACACAGAATGTCTGAAAGTTAAGCAAGAGGGGAAATGGGATGAGGGAATCACATCCCAAAAGAAAAAAATTGACAAGATGCAAAAGAAATAATCAATTTAAAAGTAAACCAAGTAAGGTCCTGCAAGGGTGCATTAAACACCTAAACACTACTATTTTAAAGCTGGGGGGTGGAAGCTTGAGGACAAAATCCAAACCAGAAAGAAAACATTTGCAAATCAAAACCCCCTCTAGCCAAGTGGAGGAGGCCATGTGTGGTAGCCCAAAGGCAATGCTGAATACAGGTACATGTTTGAGATCCACACGCTCTTCAGAGCACAAGAACACGTAACTACGTCCAAGGGTTCTTTAACAGACATTAGCAATGCTAATGTGAGTTTTGATCCCCTTACCACCCTAGCAAGAGAAAAACAGTTTCAGAGCCCTCTGTCACTCTCCATGAAACTTGCACTCCTTTCTAAATAGGTATAAACTTCAGCAGGAAGGACTTAGACAGGGGAATTCATAGGCCAAGCCACAAAAGGATCTACGGGGAATGGAGCGCAAACTGCAAACAAATCAGAGATAAATAGCACCCTACTAATCCACACCACAAGTAAGGCTGGATGCATGAGTGACATCACACCTCAAGGGACTGTTACCAGCAGGACATCTTCCCCAACTGATGGGAAAGTAGATAATCTACTGCCAGGAGTACTTAGATGTTGAACAAAGAAATACTTAGTATTTAGTTCCATTTACCTTTTGTTGACATTCATACTACCTTTTCTAAGACCCAACTTTAAGACCGTAAACCATTTCCCCTGGGTAGGTTTTCTCGTTTGTAACACAGCTCCCCACACACCTGACAGTGGAGAATTTTTGCAAGCTAGAGGTCTTCAGTGAGATGATATATAGTCCTTACAAGCTTCAGAGCATGGTGGCATGCCAGATTAGTTGTTTTCAAAGGCACTACAGACAAGTTCAACAGAGTTATTTGGTTGGATTTAATCAGCTCATAGAAGGTTGACAATCTGCATTATAATACATATTAATAAAAAGAACAAGGCACCCATTTTTCTAGGAATACAGCAAGTGTCACAGAGCCAGTCACTATATGATGAGATATATAAGAGAATTATCCCTATGCACATTTCAAAGAGCAATCAAGAGGATATGAGGGTCACAAAGATAATTTGTTCCACAGCTGGGAACAAGAGCCACTTATCTCAAGTTTCAACCAACAATGTCAACCTAGTCTTCACTCCACAAATCAGATTAAGTAAGGGCAGCAGAAAAAATAAGCTGAGATAATTCCAACTGAGCAGTAGGCCATAACCTAAGCTTGTCATGGCCTCTTGCTATTTAAAAGAAGAACATGCAAACAGAAGGTAAAACAAATCAAATCAGGGTACAAAATACACCTCTGAACAACAGAGCTGGTTTAACTCTACACTGAAAACTGAGGGGGACTTTATGTATTTAAAGGGCATCGAAAGGAGAAACGTTTGCTCTGGCCACTGAGGCAGAAACGAGAAATGAGAAAAGTGTCCACATCAGACTGACTTTGTGAGAGGAATGGGAAGGATTTAATGCCAGCAAAAGCCCACTGTCTGTTGTCATCTCACCAGTTTCCAAATGGCAACTGAGGTCATGTCTAGTCAGTATGTGAATAAGAAAAGCTTGTGAAGAAAATGGATGAAGCTTCCATCACTGATGCTCTGCTGCTTGAGACAACACTCACCTCATTGTGGGGGAGTTGTAGAGGCTGTTTCCTGGTCTGATCCCAAAAGCAGATGGCTAGTAATTGAGATGAGTGGTGTAAATGACTGGTCGAACTGCAGCCTACCTTTTTCCCTTCACGGCCTCAAAAAGGGTAGCTGCACCTCTGCAATCTACTATTTCTCACTCTTTCAACAGGAACACTTTACTCCACGGTTTCTACAGTATAAAGAGCCCAGAAAGTAGTTCTGCTAAGAAGACAATCTAATGAGACAGTCAGCAAAGTTCTCGGGAGAGCTGAGAAACAGTGATAAACCCAGTGAAATGAAGGGTTGCCACACATCTTCAAAATAACAAATCAGGCTCATCAATCTTTCATTATCAAAACACTCTCTCATACATACAAATCTCTTCACTTTCTTTTGTGAAGCTGTTTCAGTGAAGCATGATAAATGCTAGCGAGTAGATGAGGATAACATCAGGGACTCTGTGGTGAATTCAGATGGTGCAAAGCACATATATAATTCACAGAGACCCAATGGAAGTACCTCATCAGAGTTTGGCTGGAGTACCAGGCTGCAAATAACTACCCTGAGAGATCAATATCATTGATGTAGCTATATAACTGCTGTAGCTCTGTTTTTCCCATCCTGTCTCCTAATATCAAGGAAGGACTTGAACACCTTACCATTTTATAGGCAGTACGGATACAGCCTCTCACAAAAGACGTACTTTATTTGTTTTGCTTTGGCTGTGGCTTGCCTTCAGCCAACCAAAAACTGTTTCAGCTGGAAGCATACAGTCAGCTGTCGATGTCAGAAAAAAACCCCACAATTTAATGTTTACTAAAAACCAGCATCTCTAGCATGTTGAGCTGCAGCAACTCTGAGTGTAGAAAGGCACACGTTAAACCATCAACACAGCTTTCCTTGGAGGAAACTTCCTTGGAGGTTTTAATATCCAGCTGTGGACCGGACCAGCCCGCCTTTACCTTTTAAGCTGTGATGAATTCCCCTGAAATGCGGCCTGGCTTCTGGCCCATAATGATCTGCAGTTCTACAATTGAATTTGACTCCTCTGGTGTTTGGGGACTAAATTAGAAATGTCTAAAGAGATAACTCCAGATAAGTCAACTAAGTGGATCCCAATGCCTTCCCATTCAGAAGGCAGACTGGGAGGATAAAATGTTACAGAACTAAGTAACTGAAATACAGAGAAACAAGGGTGCATTGCTGAGTAATAGTGATATTTGAGTGCTTTACATAGTGGTTTTACATACATATAGTTTTTATGCATTCATACATATGAATATATAAATATATACAATTATGAGTTTATACACACAGACACACACACACTTAAATGGTTAGAGAGAGGATATTGGGAAAATTTTCCACTTCTCCCCAACGAAAGAAAGGCTAATCTAACTAATTCAAGCAGCTTTTTCACACAGGTCATTTTCCTGAAGATTAAAGTACTGTTGTGTTTGCAGCATCTTTGAATAGTTTTGGGAAAAGGAATTGCTGGGGAGTCAGGTAAGCTCTGGTTTGAAAAAATACAGCAGCTTTTTACACAAGCTCTCCAATGCTGTGTCTATAACTGTATCAAAGAAGAGTTTCACAGCAATTTAAGCCATTTATTTATTTATAACTTGTGGCTGTTACAACAGATGGAGGAATCATGCAGACCTAGAAGCACATAATTGCTATATGTAGTTATGCACAAAGCCAAACTTTGTTAATTCAATACTAACCTTGCAGCCCAGAGAATATAGGATAACTTCTGTCCCTCTGCGTCCTGACACTGGGTCATTCTCAAGTTGTTAAAGAAACACTATGAGGAAAACACAGAGCCAAATGTTCTCCAGCAATTCTCTCATACCTCAACAGCTCAAGTCAAGCTAAAGGAGAAAAGTTCTCTGTGGTTTTATGCTTGTGTAGTAAGTACACCTCACACTGTTCCCAGGGTGATGTTAAAGGATGCCTCTCAGCAGGGATGAGAGAAACCGTCCAATGTGCGGAAGGAGAAAGACTCTGTGCACAGGCAGTAGTCATCCTAGGCCAGAAGGAGAAGAATCCTCCACTCCTCCCCTCAAATCTGCTCCACCGTTCACGTAAGGCAGGCGAAGGGATATGGGGATAGAGAGATGGGCAAGTACCTAACTAGACATCCTGCCTCTGGCACCATATGGCTTCCACGACCTTCAGAACATCTATACAAATATTAATGTGAAATAGACATTTAAAGTCATCTTTATTCCCCATGCACCCTAGACTCTGGGCATTTTTGAAGTAATGTCTTTCGGAGGAAGAGGTAGAAGCTATTTAAAACCTACAATTACTTCTTTTTAAGCATACCCTAATGAAATACTGTTTAGCAAATCAGCCATCCCTGACTCACCTTCATAGACAGACACCAATTTCCTGCCTCCACAAAACAGGAAGCAGCACTCAAGCAAGTCATTAAATCACTCAAGCAAGAAGCATTTCCACAACTTCTGTTTGGAATCTGTTTCTTGATGGTCGGTCTCAGTTGTCCTTTTCCTCTGCTTCATCCCGTCATGTGAAGGCCCACCTTTCAGGCCACCTCAGTCTTCTCTTTATTGTTGTTCTCAGATATTTTTTGTCTTAGTCACCACCTCTGCCACGTGGTTGAAAAGGGGACATGGCCCTGATCATAGCGAGCTCCCACTCCTTTTCCCAATGACCATGGAGAAGACGGGTTTCCTTTTCTAACAGAAGTCCTCTATAATTTCAGCCTGAATATGAGCAGGTTGACTTCCCTGCTCCTACAACTGAGGACTCCCTGGAAGGAGAAATGCAGTCTTTTCTTTCAAAGTCAGTCTGTAATTACATACGGTCCAGAAATTCTCTGTAGCATCTTCACAGTTGTTTTTGTCCCAGAAAAGGATTAGGCTGGGTGCAGCACCATTCAATACATTCTAACACAGAGCAGAGTCAGAGCCAAAAAGCACTAAAATAGAAGCCTATGACTACTGTCAGCTGTTAACTGTAGCCTAGAGCCAATGGTACTTTTGCTGCTCCCATGCTTGAGCTACCTGGGTACCCTAAACTATTGTGTATTACTTCGGTGCTTCCCTGTGAGGTAGGAACTGCTAATATCCCTCTTTTGGAAATGAGCAAGCAATTTGCAGAAAGAGCAGGATCTCTCCATGAAACTGAATGTTGATTGCTTTGCCCTTAATGAACCATAACTAGACTTGAAGTACAAGCACTGCCACCACTGCACTGGAACAAGGGTCCTAAATAGTTAAGTCTTGTGTTTTCACGGGTACTGCATTCATAAAAATAAAGCAAACCAGCCGCTCCCCTCTCCCCTCACACTGAAATGATTAACCAAAGAAGAGAATGCTTGTGTACAAAGCAAAGTACATTTTGTGCTCTTCTTTGATTTGAGTACAGATTTGAAGAAGTTCAAACTGGGAATAGGGTCTCAAAAGGAAATCAAAAGATTAAGTCTAAACCCATAAAAAGAGATTATTAAAAGCAAATTAATAAGTGAGGAACAATACATATCAATTGCCCAAAGTATGGGAACCTGTATATTTCCTATAATCTCTTTTGTTTAGAAACTTTCCCATCTCCCACCACTTCAGCTTTTGCAGTGTATTTTCAATTTAATCAGTCCTGAAATGTTACATCCTCCCATGTCTTCTAAAATAGCTTTTTGATTCTTAATATAACCCTTGATTTCAAAAACTGGAGCTGGGCACTGGTACCAAGAACACTACATCAACTCACAACCAGTCTGGTGTTTACAGCTAGCATGACTGGAAAATCATTGAGCCTGGTTTTAAGTTACATTTAAAATGACAGCACTGCAAACTTCAAGTAAAATGTGTTTCTTCTACAGAATGGCTGGGGATCTGAACAAAGTTACTGGGGACATTCAGCTGTTGGGAAGCTGTCTGCACCCTGGCAGCAGGAACAAATAACATAGTCCTGGCAAAGAAAATAAGACTAATAAATGTATATTATTGTTCATAATTCATTGCTGTCTGGTCAAGCAGCCGTTTCGCAAAGAAATGAACTTGCCCTAACTTGGTTGTTAAGCATGGGTGGAGCAAGCGCTCCATAATTTGTTGCTGATGCCAGGCTTTCGTTACTCAGAAACTGACCAGGTGAAGATAGACCTCTCCACTCAGCAGATCTAACTGCCCATAAGGTCTTCTGCACACAGAGCTACCAGTTTCACAAGATGGTGCCTCAGCCGGTATTTCTTCAAGACGTTGCCTTCCCCTTTAAACCCCCTCACCCTCTGGCTCTCTGCTCCCTCCCTCCCTCCCTCCCTCATCCTGCCTCCACACCCTGACATCCTCCTCAGGTATCAAAGCGCTGTTGAAGACAGCAGCTTATTTTGCTGACCAGCTTGCCTTCTCAGTTTATCACTTCCTCTGGAGCTGCAGCTCCAAGACTCTCTTTCTTCAGAGGACAGAAAGCGGTCTGTTAGACCAAAGCTTGTTTTTGCAAAAGCAGTATAACTGGTATGTTTGTCTCACCAGGGGAAATGCCTCCAAACTCTGATTTCCATAAAACTTCCAACAGGACTCCTACGTTACCCTCCCCAACTGAAGCAGCGCTGTGGTATCATCAATGGCAGAAATCATCCAAGCAAAATTTAATAGGACCTCTTTGAGTACACTTTTTCTCATACAGTAGCATTCAGGTATATAGTCAACAGAAGCTGATAAACCCACAAACTGACAGGCCTGATAGCATCCTAAATAATAAGCTATGTTTACTCCTGGCTCACAGTAGCAGCATTTTCAGCAAATGATTGTGTGCGGGAGTTTAGAATTTGTTTCATATCAAGTTTGAATTAAAGCTCCAACCCAAGCATCCTTAGACATTGTGTCCACAGCTTCTTGTTAGTATGAGCAAAGGTGAGAAAGGAGGTTCCTCTCTAATCTGAACATTTGTGCAATAAACCAAGGATGAACTGAAAAGAGTTATAACAGGTTGTGGTTGTTGGTGGCTTCTGTCAATGCAGCATCAATGAAGTATTGAAGGAGTTAAAACACTTTCAAGGTCTCTCTGCTGCTGCTTGTTGGCACTTAGCAGCAAGAGCTCTGAACTGAAAGTAAGAAATGTCCAGAGCAGCTTTACAACATCAACAATGAAGCACTAATTTCCCCACACAACAAACAGCCATTCGGCCTAAGATATCCTTGGAAATGCGGCTTGAATCCCATAAAATTTGCTTTTATCAGGAGATAACCCATGTAAACAGAACAAATAATAAGCTGCCTGGTGTGGATCCTGGGAATGCATTCAGATACATCAGCTGCTCTTGTAGATGCTCAGTACTTCACTGAGGGTTTTATGCTGATCACTTACCCAAACTTTTCAATAACATACTAAACTAAACTTTTTAAGAAAATACTTAAACAAACCCCCTGTGCTATCCCATTTATTAGCATTTAATTCTGATTTCCATTTACCAGCATTTCTAGACCCACTATAGCCAAACCTGCCGCGCTGTTTGACTTTCTCCAGCATTTTCTGCATAATATATATTGGGCTATCAGTTGACAGACAGCTGAGTATGAGCCAGCAGTGTGCCCAAATGGCCAAGTTGGCCAATAGCATCCTGTCTTGTATTAGAATTAGTGTGGCCAGCAGGACTAGGGAAGTGATCGTTCCCCTGTGTTTGGCATCGGTGAGGCCGCACCTTGAGTACTGTGTTCAGTTTTCTCACCACAAAAAAAAGACATTGAGGTGCTGAAGCATGTTCAGAGAAGGGGAATAAAGCTGGTGAGGGGTCTAGAGAATATGTCTTATGAGGAGCGGCTGAAGGAACTGGGGTTGTTTAGCCTGGAAAAGGAGGCTGAGGGGAGACCTTATTGCTCTCTACAACTACCTGAAAGGAGGTTGTAGTGAAGTGGGGGTTGGTCTCTTCTCCCAAGTGACAAGCAACAGGACAAGAGGGAACAGCCTCAAGTTGCACCAGGGGAGTTTTAAATTGGATATTAGGAAAAATTTCTTCACTGAAAGTGTTGTCAAGCGTTGGAACAGGCTGCCCAGGGAAGTGGTTGAGTCACCATCCCTGGAGGTACTTAAAAAGCGTGTAGATGTAGTGCTGAGGGACATGGTTTAGTGGTAACTTGGCAGTGTTAGGTTAACGGTTGACTTGATGATCTTAAAGGTCTCTTCCAACAAAAACGTTTCTATGATTCTATGACATAATGCGAGCTCTCTCACACTCAAAAGTAGCTATTGGTGATGCCAGGCTGAAGAGCTAAAATACTGGGTCTTATGCAGAAAAACAAGTACATTCATGGACAGGGGCTTCCAAGAGTTTGTTCTGAGACTCACCACAATTTTCAATACTATCAGCATAACTACCAGACATCTCTTTGGATGAGAGGATATTGCTACCATTTTTAAAACAAGGCTAAGATCTATCATTCTTCCTTAGAATTTCAAACCAGATGTTTGGCTTATGTCCTTTAGTGAAATTAAATGTACAATATAGCCAACATTACTGTTTCAGCCTATCCAAAACAGGCTGCATAGTCAGAAATATAAGAGATCGCATTTATTGTATTGCCACTGCAGCCTTCAGGGTACTCCCCCCCTCAGTTCTTCCGTGTAAGAAAGGGATGAGGATCGAAACACCCGGCAGTAAGTGCACCTCTGGAATAAAGTTCCCAATCCAAAAGTTTTCTGCCTTCAAAACTGGTTAAGAAATTTGCAGTTTGACCTCCTCTGTAGCATCAGGTCAAGAGCATTCTAACATACTGAGCTAGCATCAGGGAACCTGTGATTATTTTTTAAGTCATCTGTTTATCACAGAAGGAGACACCTCTAGGTAGACTAGGATGTGTGAAGCTACTGAATAGAATTAACACCTGAGTCAAAGCGATCTGGAAAAGACTGATCCAATGTTTGCTGAAATCAATGCAGAGAGTCTGAGAAACAGGAGTATTCACATTCTGACCCTGTTCAGGGCAGAGGAATCTCATGCTCTGAATTTCAGCTATTCTTAATTTCTTAAGCACCTACGGAGCACACATATTCAGGATACTTTAGAAACATGAACACATTGCTGTTACAGATCAAGCCATTGCTGTCACCCTGCACTAACAATCGTGCAATCTGCAGTTCTAATGGCTGGTGCTGACTGTTGAAACTGAGAAAATGTCAAAGTTTGCTTTGAACTACATTTTGAAGGTCAGCGGAATATCTCTGGTTTCATGTATACATTAAACACCATGTGTTATCTTAATTCTAAGAACATCTTCAAGGAATGTGTTAGAAGGCTGCAATTCTGATTATTTACACTGCATGCATTCTGAAGGGAGTTATGAGGAGAAAAATGCAATTCAAAAAGCTGGTTGATAAAGAAAGTAAGTCATTCCTTCCAATTATTTGCAGAGAAACAATTATCCTTTGGGTACAGCAGGTGCTAATCAGGGGCAGGAATTTGTTTTTCCTATGTACACCCATACCATCTGCCCAGAGAACACTAGAACATTTACATTAATTTCCCCATAGGATCTTTACTACTACACTGACATTGAAGACACAGAAAGAATTTTTAATGCATTTCATGCAGAAGTGCTGGAAACAAGGCGCATATTTTCACAGCTTGTCTAACCGAAGAAATATAAAAGGTCAGAGCAAGCAGCCAAAGCAACAAGCTTCTGGATGGAGGAGGAGAAAGGAGGAGTTGTGTTAGTAAAAGATGGAAAGACCATTGCCAGTCTTTGTAATACCAACCAGTTACATAATCAGAGGTGGAAAAACTCTAAAATAGCCCTCTATGTAAAACGAACAATCTCTGGCCTAACAAATTTAATTGGCATTTAGAAAAAGTGATTGTTGCTGAGCCACCTCGGCGAGATGTAAGTCAGCATCAGCTGTCCTCAGGCTAATCCAAAAATGACGTTGGGTTTTACCACATCAACACGTAAAAGCCTACAGTTTGTCTGTAAATTTCCATTATGGTTAAGAGATAATGATGTCCTTCTTTGTTCTTCATGTGATATGCCACTCACATTTAATTTCAGCTTCAGAAACTAAATACGTCAGTGGCTTACAACAGTAGTAACTAAGGTTTTATATATGGTTCATTCTGTGGGTTTCTCCTTTTCCTTCAGAAGCATTGCTTCCCCCACTGCAGCTGCTGCCAGGACCCAGCCTAAGCCCTGTAACCAACAATACCACTTCCGGAACCAGCTCATTTTCCACCAAGAGAATAAAAAAAAACGCCAAACAACCAACCACTACCTTATTAAGGATACAGAAGAAATAAATTAATTTTCCAATTCAAATTCTGACTCATGCCACACTTTTCTCTGGCAGAAATAAAACACCTGAGCAGTCTGACGATACATACTACCAAGCAGGCTGCAGCTACCAGACTGAAGTGACAGAGGAAACCAGTTTTTAATATTAGAGGCTTCTATCATCAAGGAGACAACAGGAGAAACCGAAAGGGTGGAAAGTGAAAAAAGAAAACTGGCTCTGGATAGTAGATACTAAATGAAAAAAGTTACCTACTTGGATTCTTTGCATTTACTAGCACGTCTCAAAAATGTACAGATGCTAGCTAGGACACCTCAGTCATGATGTGGAGGAAGGGTATGGCTCTGCGGTTCTTGCCTGGCATTGCACAGTTTGATGCAGTGCACGTGTGCCAAACTGGATGACATTAATGAAGAATCTGCTGTCTCTCCGTCCTTCTCCCCGCTCATCCTCACTAACATTGCACCTGCAATTACTTCAGTGGCAAGGTGGTAAGGCTGGATACAAGACTAAGCAAATAATTGTTATAGGTTAAAAAAATAGCTTCAATTGTGAACGCTAACAGACAGCAGATAGTTGAGTTTGTGTCAGTGAATAGGTGGGTGAATGTCCAAAACTGAACTTTTGAACTCTCCACCAGAAGCCTGATACTTGCTAGCTGCAACAAGTGCAGGCTGTTGTAAATTTTGAAAATAAGTGGACTAAAAAAAAGTGGTACATCCCAAGTCCTTCAATTAGGAAAGGGACATGAGACAGAACCACAAATTAGGAGGCTGACCACACATTGTGCTTCTTCACATACACTATTTAGATTGGGACAATCAGGGATTTATGGTTTCAGAAAGGAGTCGAAAAGGAAGAGTTCCGATAGAGAAACAGTGGTCTTGGAATGAAGAGGGCCTGGAAAGAGGAAGGTGAAGATCCTAGCTGAAGGAAGATCCTAGAAGTGGTGGAAGATCAGGGAGATTAATGAGCTCTGTGGAGACAAATGCTGGTGGAGGCCCAGTGCAGTTGGCCAGTAGCACCTAAGACTGACAACTGGAAGCAGTGGCACAGCACAAAGCACCATGACTTTCTGCCCAAACTTCCTGGATCAACAGAGACCTCCTCACAGGGAAGGGAAGTTGAGACCCAGGGAATGAAACACTGATGAGGGGAGCATGTGAGTGAGAGAGACAGCAAGGAAGGTAAAAGCTTGTTTAAAAGTTTGTGTGGGTTTTTTTTTTGTTTTGGTTTGTTTTTTGAAGTTTTTAAAAGGTAAATGTTTATTTAAGAACATTGACAGTTCTTAAATAAACCCTAGTAAAACTCAGCTATGGGCTGTTGTTAACTGTCACCCATGGCAGTGATGCCCAATGTTCACTGTAATTTAGAAGAGATTCATCCATCACAATGGCTCATACCGGACACACAGGTCATACCACAAGGCTGGGGGACACAACGTCAGCAGCAGCCACAGCACTAGGGAGAACTTACCCTCCATTTCCTTCCCCAAGGTTGATCTGATCTTCCCTTCTTCAGGAATCTCAGGTTTCCAAAAACTTTCCTCACATCAACTAATCATGTGACATGCCACCCCTTGAAGTGGCACTGACCAGAGGAAGGCAAGGGCAAGAAGCTGCAGCGATGAGATGAGATGAGATGAGATGAGATGAGATGATGAGATTGCTGCCCGCTCCCCTGGCACTCGAGATTTCCAAGACAGTATATGAGTAAGGGAGAGATGGAGCTACAGAAAGAGTTTCCCAATGGGGTGCGAATCCAAAATCCTATGAATAACCCTATCTTCTCTAGGGTGAGGAGCAGGAGAAAGCAGATCTCTAGCTGGAATTGTGTATGTTGCTAACCATATGGTGGAGGACTGTTAGACAGAAAATTTAACTCCTTTTTATCCTTCCCTCCTACTTCCCACTGAATCTGTAGCCATAATGGTCATTCTCATTGTAATCATGGGGGAAGATGACATGACAAATGAGTGTGCCACAGCTACAAGGGATCAGTGACAGAAACATGAACAGCTCTTGGGAGGTGGAATGACTGATCTTCTGTTCCAGTGCTAAGACACATACTTGGGAAGAGCACACATGATCTAAAAATCTCTCAGATGTGAGCAATTCTCAGACTCCTATAATAAACCTTCTCAGCTCATCTGGAAAAAAAATAAATAGACAAACACCAAAACTACCAATGCATTTACAGTGATTCATCTGGTTACTAGTCACTTTTGTATGACATAATTTGCATGGTATTCATACACTGCTTTTTGTTCTCTGATGTTGCGAGCCAGCAAACTTACAACGAGCAAAGCCTTCCGACTCCCACAGAAACCCTGCAGGGAGAAAGCTTGCAAGGCTATGCTTCAGTTCTCTGGTTAGGATGCACAAGCCAGGCTGCAGCTATGCACGCATGGAGGTTACTAGAGCAGGGCATACCAACATCAAGCGCACCAGCACAAGGAGCTTGTGGAATACCCCATATCCCAAGGAAGGAGTTTCCAGAATCCCTTGCTCCATGAGGGATTGCGTTAGGCAGTGAGGGAGAAGATCCTGTTTGCTGGATCAAAAAATCACCGCCCGCTTTCCCAATGTCAGTATCTCAACTTCCATACGATGTGTCCACCTACTGTAGGTGGGCCCTCGGCCATAGCTCACAGCCCACAGTTTGGCTAGCATCCAAGGCTCATGATCCACAATTTGGCTAGCATCTGAGACAGCCTAAACTTACTTTTCAACCTGAAAAAAATATTTTGTGCCAAAAATATAAGCATATTACATTGCCTGACCTTCTAATGAAACTTAGCTGCTGAGTACACACGGTATTCTCTGCATAAGTTAACATGGTGACAACAATAAAATTGAATAATAAGAAATGATGTACTTTGCTGGGAAGCAGATCAGAAAAAAAAACCACTTCAAAACAAATTTCTCTGTGAATTCCAGGTACTTACTTTCCTGTAGACCTATTTAAAGAAAACAGCATTTGAATATTGAAAGATTATGGGTTAATGCGACCTTAGGATTAAAACCAATATACTAAGCTGACAAAATACAAAGTTTGACATTATAGTTTCCTTCACTGAAAAGCTATTTAAACACCCTGAGAAAGAGGGTTATATTTTAAATTTAGCACTGTTCTGCAACTCTGGTCACTTGTAAACTTAGTTTGGGTGTCATAACTAGTTACTTAAGTCCTTAGTCAAAAAGCAAAAAAGTCAGATAAGTTTCTTAATAATTCAGGACACATTTTTGATATGGATGCCACAAGAACAATTATTTTATAATTTCACAGGAGGTGTCACCAACCAGCACGCTTACAGTCTTACTTTAATGGAGACAGAACTGTCTTTTTATTGTTTTGTGTGCTAGTTTCTTTAGGGAAGCTGTAGCAATCAGCAGGGAATTTAATTCCACCCGAATACTTACCTAGAGTCAATTCTTGGGACATTGGCTATCCATAAACTGCTAAACAGACCACAGTCATAGACCGACCCAAGGCAAAGAGGCACTTTCTGACTTCCAGCCACACTGTGCAGGATGAACCCACTGCATCACACAGTTATCTGCAACAGACCTAACGGGAACGGTCCAAACCAGAGCCAGGAAGAGAGTGAGTAATCAAGGAGTTCTGGGAATCAGAAGGCTGTGGCGAGAACTCTGTATCTTTTATTTAACAACATACATATACCCATATCCTGGGACTCTCACACTAATGCTTAGGCAGAGAGTGCTGAAAATAGGTTGCTTGCTTCTATTTCACTGGGCATTCTTGTGCTAGCAATAGTGTAAATAATGTCAATAAAATTGTCTTTCAATACATGCCTGGATTGCACTATCAAAGTTTTCCAGAAGGTAATAACTGCCGCTCAGCAGAGTTATGAATCAATATATTAAACTCTCCAGGGCATTCACATCATGTGGGCTGATGAAATTAATGGAACAATCAGTTTTGCAGAACGCCTTTAAGTGACAAACTGCAATTTGACCACTGTTGCAAATAAGAGAATGGGCACTAGGAATTTAACTTCTTTGCCATAGCAGGGAAGGGGAGCGCAGCTACAGCAGACATCTTGCTGGATTAAGAATCTTTCACACTAGGAGTTAAATGTTATGAAACAATATTTGCATCATTTTATAAGAAAATATTAAAACCCGTAACTGAAGACTTAAAACTAAAACCTAACAACAACAACAAAAAACAACAAAAAGGCAAGTTCATTCCAATTTTTCCTTTCCAATAACCAAACCGTGACAAATTGCTAACCCTGTGCATAATTCCATTTTATGGTCCATGCACTTTTTTGTACTCTTATATAAAATAAGGAAGAAAGAAAGGACGACTTCTGCAAAGCAGTCGCTTCAGAGCTGCTAACTTTGCACCATCAGAGTGATAGTAGTATTGTTCTGTCCTCCCAGCAGATATGGGAGATGCTTATCAGTTCCCACCAGTGATTTCTTTAACTCAGCAGCCAAAACCATTAGGGTTCACACAAGCTTCAAATACAGTCAATGACAACAATGCCACTGACTTTCTGGAGAATGATTGAACTATTAAAAAAATAACTATTACAGGCGACGTAAAGACTATGTTCCTGCTATGTAGAGTTCCTTGGAGGTCATCACAAATTAAAGCACCCTTGGAAATACAGGGCTGTTCAACTGCAATCAGCCTAGAATCCATTAAACAAGGTAAGGATTCACCTGGTAAGGTGTAGAAAACCATTCTCATGAGCTGTTTACAAGCAGAATCTCTTGTTCAAGAGATCAACAAATATGCTGAGGTACCTGAACTGCGGCACTAATGCTCTTTGATGTCTCTCTCCTCTGACTTTTTTCAACACTTGATGGAACGTGAAAGCTCTAGTCTTTTTCCTAAGGTGAAAATAGATACTTTTGAGACAACGGTCTGTAACGTGTTGGACACTAAATGCTTTCTCACTTTCTGTTCTATACGGGACTGTTGCCAGCCCGTGCATTATTTTAGTGTTTTCTGTAAGGCTACAGAAGTCTGAGTTAGGTGGATCTCAATTTTTGATTTTTCTTCATTTTTAACCAAGTAAGAGTAATTTAGCATTTGCTCTGGAATGAAAGGGAAAATATGTCACCTCTTTTAGGTCCAAAAACTAGCTAGAAAAATGTATTCTTCTCCTAAATTAAAATAAAAATAAATCCTGAGTTTTAACCTAGTTTCTGGTTGTCTCTGAATATTTGTAGCTAATCCTACCAAGTCTGCAGCAGTTGTTACTGCACTAGCTATGGTTTATTACACTTGGCGTGTGACAGTGTTCGGGAGCAGTTGCATGCAAATACCTATGCCTTTAGTACTTCTTGCCTCCAAAAAGTTTAGGGTATATAGTCATTTTTGGGAGAGCGCCAAACAGGTAGGAGGTACCTAAGTTTTGTATCTTTAAGTATTAATGGATGGATGGATGGATGGATAGATAGATAGATAGATAGAGAAGCTGGGTAGAGGAGCAGCACTTTTTCTGTTCCTGCCATGGGCGACAGCGTGTGTTCATTCCCTGTCAGACATCAGTGTCACATAGGCATGCTCCCCCTGAAAGCCACCTCTGTAAAACAGACCTCCACGGCTCTCAGAAAACTTGTTTGATTTATAATTGCAGCAGTCAGCTTATTTATAAAGCAATGTTGCCTATCTATACCTAAATACATTTCAAAATTTGGAAGTTAAAAAAAAAAAAAAGTATTTTAATCTATTCCTCACTAATACATGCTGTCTGTGCTGTCTTCCCAACTTCCAGATGGTAAGCCATTTCCAAAAACATATCATTCTTTCTGGATGCCTTTCTAAAACACAACCCGACCAGAAGCTGCAAGTTCGATGCAGCTATTAGTGGCTGGATTCTTTGGCTTGAGTTATGCAGAAGATCTGATTAAATTATTATAATGGACACTTTTGGCCTTAAAACAAAACCAATACAAAATGACACAATATATAACATCTAATTCTCGTTTTCCCCTTCCAAAGACCACAAATAGCTCAGGACTAACTTTCTTCTACAGAAAGAAACCCAGCAGTATATGCTGTGGGTGCACCAACCCATGCCAGTGAAGTAATCTTATTTGTTTCATCCCCATAGCGATTGCATAGTATTTCTGGGAAGCAGAGCTCTTGGCTTACAAAATCAGGACCCGCAAATGTTATTCTTACTGTGACATGAAGCTCTGTGCAACGTGTAGTGCTCAGAGTGTGCAGGACTTGATGCTTGTGGACTGGTTTACCTGCACCTTCCCTTCTACAGGAGGACGAGAGACAGTTTGGGCTGCTTTCAGGTCTAACTCCAGGCATGACACTACCATTTTTTTTGGAATTAGCCCAAAAATATAGAGCCTAAAACTTTGGAAGGGGACAATTGTTGGGCGATGGGCACCTCTTTTTTCTGAGAGCCCACCTAAGATGAAGTATAAAAGGCCACCAGCTTCACCTGGTTTCCTCCCTATATTTTCTTGGTTTAGGTTTCATTTAGTCTGTTCATAGATTCAGAAAGTTGCTCTGCCTGGCATTGTCTACCATCAACGGTATTGTTCATGTGGCAGTTGTGCTATCTAGGGATTAAAATAGAATATAGTGCCTTAATGCACGCTATGTGCACATTGCGTCCCAGATAGAAGCATTTTGAGAAACTCTGGAGAGAGAACCAAACATTGTAAAACGCTGTTAAAAGCAACATGCCAAGCTTTACAGAACAAGTCAAAATTTAGCCCTTGTGTAGTGCAACTGGATTTCTTGATTCAAATGGCCAGATTTCGATTGGGTAGAAATCAATTAAACTCCACTTTCTGGCTCAAAGCTTCCTAAAGACAAAAATCTCGTCAAGGCATTTGCCTCTTGATAAGACTGAGAAATGCATCCTGGCACTTGTAACGCTGGGAGAATACGAAACAAACCTCCCACTCTCTCCAAGTCCAGCTCTGCACTTACGCCAGACGCTGCAGTTACTAATCAATGTCAGTTTGATTTCACACTAATATCCCAGTTAATCTTCATGATTTCAGTGGCTGCAGACTCTTGTTACAAATCTCTAGTGTGCATACAGTGGCTGCGGAGGCATACGATTAATAAGAGTATAGGACAAAGACATGTGGCCATTTATTGTAATTTGTTTTGCCATGTGCATAATAAAACACTTCTTGCTAAAAGTAAA
The DNA here is from genome assembly GCF_963924245.1 of Chroicocephalus ridibundus. NCBI lineage: Eukaryota > Metazoa > Chordata > Aves > Charadriiformes > Laridae > Chroicocephalus > Chroicocephalus ridibundus. Next base: position 151,374,579 of record NC_086284.1, read on the forward strand.
TGTGTATAGCAGTATGTTTTCTATATCTTGCATCTGATTTTGTTTTCGCTAAATCTTATGATCAAAACCACCCTGCAAGAGCAAATTTATTACTAAAATTTATAGCACAGGGTGAAGTTCTTTCTTTAAGCTGGGTGCTGACTGAAGGAGCTGCAGGGGAAGGTTAGGAGTGGGCATGTTACTTTTTTGTAGAACCTTCAGATCCAGCACAATCATTTGACTGACAAACACAGACAAATCTTAGTTCACTTTAGTCCCTGATGCTAAGGAAAAAACCCAAAAAACCTGCTTTGTGTAAGCTGTCAGGTTTATTTAGTCAGGAGAACAGATTTACCTTACAAATGTTCATCAAGGAAAAACTCTTCTTGCCATTCTTCCCTCAGTTTCTATGCCAGCCCTTTCCTGTTAACTGTAATTGTCAATTCAAACAAAATTTATATTAGAGACTGAGGGAGACTGTGCATGCCTTATACACACAAAGGTGCTGGTGGGTTCTATGACTGATGAAACCAAAGACGATCAACCTACAACCTTAGGGAGGGGAACGAAGACTTTGTTCTTTGAATCATAGTGAGAGAGACAGAGGGACTTCCCTTTCTCTCTGAGAAAAAGACAGACTTGCCCAAGCAGAGTATCCAAACCAATGGGAAAATTAAGTGGACAGCAGGTAAGATTTGTAAAATGAGAAAACGAAATAAAAAAGGGGAAATGTTAACACCGTTCATTCTATTAGCCAGTCAGATGCAAAGAAAGGAAAAATTATGTTAGATATAATGTCCTTCAAGATGTCTACATATTAGCAGTATCAGACCAAGCTGGCAATTTACATCAAGCAGAGCTGGTTTGCTCAGCTCTGACATACAGGATTAGTATGTCGGAAGATGAAATCGTCAAACCCTGAAGTTCACCTGAAGTTTCCTAGTTAATTTTAGGTAAAGTACATATATTAGGTTAAGACTCTGCATGCAGATCATCTTGTTGGTTACAGATCTCTTTGTTGGTTCAATGGTCTCTATGAAATATGTTGATAATTTGTTTACTTGGCCAGTACCCTTTCAAATAGTGGTAACATACTCAAACTATCCTAATCCCAAGTATCTGTTTATAATTTGCTTTATGTTTACTGATGCAGTTGACAACATTGCAACTAGAAGGAGAAGACACATGCTGCTGAAGAGAGAATAAGAAGTTTAACATTTAGCGAGGTCATTGGTGAGAAATGAGCACATGCCTCTGGTGCTGAGCCTGTTGCTGTTAGCAAAGTCCTAGGAATAGCTGAACCTAAGCAGATACACTCAGGACTGATCGATCCTTTTTCTCATCCCTTTCATGAACTCCAAGATCAAATGTTTTTAAGGTTTGGTAAGAGGGACTTCGTTATTCTTCCACACATCCCTTTAATTTTCACACGCTTCTCTTATTTCTTGGCTCCGGCTGGGACCAGAAGCAAGGGTAAGATGCTCTCATCTTTGCAGCCTGACTAGGAAAGGGAAATATTAGAAATCTAATGAAAAGAATGTCCCCTGGAGATTTCCAGCCCCGTTTTGCAGTTGCAGCTGTAGTTCAGATAATCAACAAGACTTCTGAGTGCTTACTTGAATGGAATTATTTGGTTGCTCTGCAACACTAAATAAAGCATATACAGGATAAGGCTGTTGGTGTGGATTAATGGAATCTGTCACTACCTACAATCTGTATTTTCAGCTCAATTTTATGAGATGCTAGTACTCAACACACTGATGTCCTCAGCTCTCACCAGCATCATTCATTTTCTAAATGATCTGACCCCAAGAGAACAGCACTCAAGTAAGTTTGTTTTGCTTAAATAGACCCACCATCGAGGGAAATTGCTTTTTCGTTTACAGTCACAGGAAAGCTGTTCAGCAGGCATTTAGCCTATGCCATCCAGCTTGTGCTTTGCTACAGCCTCCCACTTTCCTGGTCCTTTTACTACTGCCAGCTTGAGTAGCTAATGTCCTGGGTAGATTGTACAAGATAGGCCAACACACCGTGTGTCTCTGGGAAACGAGACACTTCCCCATTTGTAGAGGTCTCCAGCTCAAGCAGCTCAGTATCAGTTGCACAGTCTATGGCTGCATCCTACAGGGGTCTTCCACTGATGCCAGGAGACGCGCTAAACACAGCGCAGAACAGAGTAGAGAATTTTGCCCTTATTTAGTGAAAAGAGCTTGGACACATGTTGAACTGATGAGCTCAACTGGGTGTATAGCAAATAGCCACGGTCATTTGCCAAGCTTTATTTAACACTCTTAAATAGGTTTATTTGGTTAAAGCTGAGCCATTCTAAAGCTTTTTGACGTGGGATCCTGTGTGCAAATCAGCTTTAAGTAAAGGAATGTGTGAAGGGGAAATCCATACAAAGTATCTGTAAACAGATACTGGTGATTACAGTGTGATCTGTGATTATTTAAATGGATTCTCTAACACATTCTTGCTTGACATAATTAACTATACTTGTTATTCTGTTACACTAGAGTAGCTAGCCATATGGTAGCTCACCCATTTTTTGAGTGTTTTTTTAATTGCTATTATTTTTAATTTTTTAAAATTTTAAACCTAGTACGGAACATACATTACATGATAAATTACCCATATATTACCTTAATTAATTGATATTTAGATCCAGCCAACATACAGTAATTTTACTAATTGAATGTCAATATTTCCCCAAGAGTGCAGCTTTTCAACATTGTAAATGTCACAAATTAGCAAACAGGCAGAATCATCTACCACTGTCTTTCTCCAGATGACAGGCAAATTCTGCCACGTATCTCCTGTGACACAATGGGGGGCAGGGAGGAGAGGAGACAGAGCAGGGAGAGAAAGCAGGTGGTAAGACATGGCAGCAGAGAAGCAGTAGCTAGGTGAGACTGCTCCTGCAGCATTCCATGTACAATCATTTCTCCCCTCTTATTCCCTGTTGGTTGCCAATAGAGAGGAGAGAGAAAAATTTGAACGTGGGTATGCTGTTAGAGGACATCATCTTTGATCTCAGGGAAATTAGCTGCTGAGATTGCCTAGTATTAAAGGTCTCACATAGTGGTCCTTAACTATAGCCATTGATATTAATTTTAGTGGGCGTGAATTAATTCTCTCGTCCTGTTGTTTTGAGTAGTTTTGAAAGAGTGAGGTCTGTAGCAAAGAGAAAAGCCTTCTCCATCTGTCCCTCCCTCCCCTGAGGAAGGGCAGGGACTTTCCTAACAGGGTTCAGTAACCTTCTACACTGGAACCCATCAAAGATTTTGCAAGTAAAACCTGCTATTTCTGTTACGTGCTTTGCTGCAGCAATTCTAGTTCCTCATCTTCTAGAGATTGTCTGGTCTCTGTTCCCTTAGGGTAATTCAGCTGCAACAGTTTCTCCAACTTCTCTTTGTACCTCTTGATCTTAAACTGCCTGAATCCACTGATGTTAAATCCCAGCGTTTTAATTCCAGTCCAAGATGATATATCAACCCCACAGAAACAATTAATAAAGAGGCATTCAGTTGCCAACTCTATTCAAGCAAATTGATGTGTGGACTTATTGCTTACTCTGTGGTGATACTGGCCAGATTTTCTGCTGCCATTACTGCTGAATTTCTGCTGTTCTTTTTTCTGTCTTCAACATACCTTTAAATTACTGCCTATTGCAATTTGTTAAAAACAGGCTTGCATAAGAATAATTTCAAGAAAATGTAATTTTCAAGCTTTCCAGTTCTCAAGACTGATTCTGAGGAAAATCTAGCATCCAAATAGTCACCCAGGAATCACAAACTTCTTTAGGAAAAATTTGCCCTTCAACAGTTACAAAGGGTTGTGTTTGCAAAACTGCTCTTCACTGCCATCTTGTGACGCAAAGAAATGCTCAGCAGGAGTCCGGCTTTGCCGGCTCAAACCCATCACGATAGCAATTGTGAAAAGCAATAGGTATTCACCGCAAATACCTCAGATTAAACACTTGTTTGCATATTTTGATGAAACAGGTCTTAAAGTACTGCACGAAAAGACTCTATTTCTCAGTGCAGTATCATCTTTGAAAGGTGTCAATAGCTACAGAAGGGCACGTAGAGTTATTCTGGCTCCTGTTTCTGATGTTGCTGTTAGCTATTATTAATTTGCAAATGAATCTTGGGAAAGTCACCTTTTGACTGTGTCTGTCCCCAGAAAAGGTGACGACTCCAATATACATTCCTACAGAAACTTTCATCAGCTGTTGCGTTACCCTGTAGAAACCAAGTTCTCCAACCTCAGAGCTTCTGTGCTCTTCCAAAAGCACTTCAGCTCCCTGCTCTGTATCCAGCACATGCCCAAGACACATCAGTACCTATAAAACAGGTTTTCTTCTATTCATATTCCAGGATCCTGCCGGTCTTTGCAGAGCACACAAAACCAAGTGAGCTTTGCTCCAGCTAGTTTTGAGGAAGAGGCAGAAGTTAATGTTGTCCCTCTTGCCCCATGCACATACAGAAAATTCATTACCTTCTGTTTAAACTCTTCTGCTTAGCACAATTTATTTGTTATTTGCTGGCCTAAAGGAAAGAGTGAACATGACTTTTAAACAGTGTTTAGAGAACTTGGTACATAAGAGGATTGTACTGTAGTTTCCCTAAATAATTAACCCAAAATAGTGACACCAGAAGTCTAGGAGAACCACTCACTCAAGGCAGGAGTTCAATCATTTCTCTCAGCTCAAATTCAAGAAACAAAATCACAGAATCACAGAAACTTCAGAGTTGGAAGGGACCTCTAGAGATCATCTAGACGATGCCCCCTGCTGAAGCAGGATTGCCCAGAGCACATTACTCAGGGCTGCATCCAGGCGGGTCTTGAAAATCTCCAGAGAAGGGGACTCCACAACCTCCCTGGGCAGCCTGTTCCAGTGCTCTGTCACCCTCACTGTAAAGAAGTTTTTCCGTGTATTTGAATGGAACTTCCTATGTTCTAACTTGTGCCCGTTGCCCCTCGTCCTGTCACTGGGAACCAATGAAAAGAGTCTGGCACCATCCTCCTTCAACCCACCCTTTAGATACTTATATGCCATAATAAGGTCTCCCCTCAGCCTTCTCTTCTCCAGGCTAAAGAGTCCCAGCTCTCTCAGCCTTTCCTCATAAGGGAGATGCTCCAGTCCCTCAATCATCTTTGTTGCCCTTCGCTGGACCCGCTCCAGCAGTTCCCTGTCCCTCTTGAACTGGGGAGCCCAAAACTGGATGCAGTATTCCAGTTGTGGCCTCACCAGTGGAGAGTAGAGGGGGAGAATGACCTCGTTCGACCTACTGGCCACAGTCTTCCCTATGCAGCCCAGGATTCCATTGGCCTTTTTGGCAACAAGGGCACGTTGTTGGCTCATGGATAATTTACTGTCTACCAGGACCCCCAGATCATTCTCCTCAGAACTACTTCCCAGCAGGTCCACCCCTAACCTATACTGGTGCTTAGCATTCTTCCTCCCCAGGTGGAGGACCTTGCACTTGCTTTTGTTGAACCTCATTAGGTTTTTCTCTGCCCAGCTCTCCAGCCTGTCCAGGTCACGCCGGATGGCAGCATGGCCCTCCAGAGCGTCAGCTACCCCTCCCAGCTTGGTATCATCAGCGAACTTGCTGAGGATACACTCTGTCCCATCATCCAGGTCATTAATGAATATACTCAACAAAATTAGACCGAGTATTGACCCCTGGGGGACACCACTGGTTACAGGCCTCCAACTAGACTCTATGCCGCTGATCACAACCCTCTGAGTTCTGTCACACAGCCAGCTCTCGATCCACCTCACCGTCACCTCATCTAGCCCATACTTCCTCAGCTTCCTAATGAGGATGTTATGGGAGACAGTGTCAAAAGCCTTGCTAAAGTCAAGGTAGATGACATCTACGGCTCTCCCCTCATCCAGCCAACCCGTTATAACATCATAGAAAGCTATCAGATTGGTCAAGCATGATTTACCCTTGGTAAAAAGAGAAATTAACTTCTCTGGCCCTCACATAGAACCAACTTATCATCACTCTTTCAAAGACAGCTATCCAAATCCACCAGAGCTCCCAAATCTAAAAAAAAAGCAACAAAAAAAAACCAAAAAAAACCACACCCGAAAAACCCCAAAACACCACATGTGGGAAAAAAATAACACCTAACCTTCCCAAATATCTAGCAGCATAACTTAACAACACCTATCTAGTTTCCTTATCTAAATAACTAGTGTTCTACCATTAGAATTTGTTCTTATTTTTGTAGGAAGGTAAACATCTGATTTGTGGGAAGCCTTCACACTGAATTCTGGACTGCACGTTCTGCTAGACAGCCAGATGACTAAGTAGTGACCATCTCAATGCTTCACCATTTTTGTGACGTTTGCCAGCTCCCCCAGTTATAGAAATGACCTAGTAATATTCTCTAACCACATAGAGTATAATGAAATTCATGCCTTTGCTCTATCAATAAACAGGCTTTGAAGAATTCATTGAAAGATACTGTTTAAACACAAGTCACTCTGCAGTGTATGAAATCAAAATTAGATTTTATTTTATTAGAATGATCTTTGGAGGAAAAAAGTTTGAGAGAAATGCTTTAGTGCTTGTCTGAAATAAAATGACAGGAACATAATTAAGGTTTGGCCTTTGGAAGGCTTTCCTTGGTAGAATCAAACTACAACAACAAGATTTAATATTAAATACATTCTAGGATAAATATTAATTTCCTCATTATGGTTTCTGTAGTTACAGGAAATAAAACTATTATTGATTAGACAGACTGAAATAGTTTTATAGCTTCTCTTCTCAAGAACAAGAATCATCTAACTCTTCCTTTGTCATAATTCTTTGAATAAACATTAGCCATCTGTGCTCTGGAGAGAAAGGGATTCGTGCCTGCAATTAAAGCACCCTTAAAATAAAGTAAAATAAGAACTGCAGGCCTGACACTACAGTTGCTGGAAGCAGAGCCATTCTACTGAAAACCTAAGTCCACATCAAGGCAGCTTGCTGCAACACATCAATGCAAATTATTTCTGGCCCAGCCTGACAAACAGGTAGCCAGCTACCTGTTCTCGCTCACGGAGAGCCAGAAACTAGAAGTGTAGTTTTTCCAGACAAAACCCCTTAGATTTAACGCACATAGTCTTCAACTGTGCTTAGTATTGCTTTATTACTCAGCTGTACAAATATGCATAACAGAGATCACAATTCAAATATCTTACACTGCTTTTGGGGATACATTGTCCTTTACGTACAACTTACCCTTCAATGTCTGACATAGTTTCCCCAGAGTTAAATTCCAACTACTTTTGGTATTATTGACAGAAAAAAAAAAAACAAACCAGACCACGCCTTCCTTAATTCCTACAAAATATCAAGGGGAATCACCCTTGATAAAAGTGTTCAGCATTTGATTTTTTTGGATGTAAGAGAGAATACCACACAATAAGTCATCTAAATAGAACTGTGTCTCTTAGCAGAAACATTTCTTCTTAAGCAGGTGAAAGCATACAATTTGTGTGGCCTGCTCTGCCAGTTTTATATTTAGTTACCTTGAACATAAAACATTACTCGGTTCCTAGATTTATGTTCATCTGTGAAGGCCCTGACATTTCTGGCATCTTAACTTCAACTCCTCACACAAGTTTGATAGTCTTAAGCAAACAAAACCTCACATAACAGTGGAGTTGCATAAAGTAACCACGATTTGTGATGCTTCGCTGTATGTATGTCAGAACTATTGAAGGTGGCCAAAAACAGCTTGTCAAGCAGTAAAATATAAATAACCTTGAAGTTCTCTTTACTTGTAAAAAGAGGGCAAAGACAAAACCATGCAAAATTTATTTGAATTCTTACCATTTTATAACAGAAGAAACACTCATCTCACACTCTAGGCAGTGTTGACAATCTTAAAACTACCTGTATAAACAGACAGAGCCATTAACTAGCTGAAGTTTGTCTCAAATGACCCAGCAGCCACACCATAAATACAAGAAAACCGATTACGGCGTCTCACAGCTCTCCACCACTGCTTCAGCTCGGTTTGCAGCCCTGTGGAATTCCCCTTCCCCTATGGACCTGGAAGAAGATCCAGATTCCTACAGCTGCATACTGAAGGGGACTATGCACCTAAAGCTAGTCCATCCTTCACCTGAGCCTGTGGGGGCTCATCAGAGTTTCCCATTAGAGAGAAATGATCTCTAACAGATCTGTAGAGATCTCTGACAGATCTTCTGCCAGCTGCTATGACTAATTCCGAAGAAATAAGATTTTTTTTTTTTTTTTTTTTAAATATGAATCTCTGGTGTTCATGTTGAATCCTAGCAAGCTTTCCAGCATTCCCTCATGCTGTATAATACAAAATATTTAAATTAGAAAATGGCTGTGGATATTTGGTGTATTTTGCAAACAACATTTTGCAGAGGTTTAAAAAGAAAATTCTACCTCTTCGCAGTCTGAACAAAACAGGAAAATTTAGGAAAGTTTAAGAATAGTTCCAGTTTGCCAAAGGCTTTCCCATGTCCCTGACATCCTTACTGTCTCGGCTTGGTTTGGAAGCATGGTTTTCATCACAGAAGGCCTGTGAGTTTGGCTTTTGCTCAGCTTCTCTCTTCCATATAAATTTTATGGTCAGATGTTTCCTTTTCCAACAGTCTATGTTGTATTTTCAACTCAGATTTCTTTTCAGCACTTGGTAATATTCCATCAGAAGTCCTAATTCATTCTTTCTTTCTGATGGTGTTTGTCATCATCAGAAGACTGCCTTCAAAGCTTTAAAAATGCAAATGCCGAAACAAGTGTAGACACAGGGCATATCCCGGTGACATCACCTAAGAGAAAAATGCGTTCTCCAATGACACTGGAGCTATGGTAGAAATTCAAAACAGGTCTTTCTATTTTTATATTTTTCTGAGGAACATTAAAAATACCACACGATGTAGGGTAAATATCCACAACATAAGTCTGAATATCAACCAGGTAATTTACAATGCATAATTATTTTTGAGGTTTTTTTAATCAAATACTGCTTTCACTTTTTTTTTAGGCCTTCAGGATATTTTTGAATTCTGCCTCTTTACAAAAAAATTGCAATCATGCTGTTCAACTCAGCGTGTCTTGGAGAAAATCCTGGTACAGCTGGGCTTGTGTCAAACATTAAGCTCAGGAGAATCTGAGACGTGGAACTGACCTTCCGTAGCCAGGGCCTATTTTGCAAACTACTTAAGAGCTTCCAAGCTGACGTCCATCATACTCACAGCTAGTCACATCCTCTTCCAAAACTCTTAGGGAGAAAAATCATTTGCCTAGTGGTTTTGACCGAGTGAAAGGACTTTTCCCCCCTTTTCATTTAAGAAAGGAAATAAATAATTACAATGTATAGCCTACTGCCATATTCCTTTAAGGATGTTTTAGTTAACTAATCCCTATTGGAAATAATTCTTTCTGTCTATATTCCCTAACATTTTCATTTGAGAAATTTCCCATTATGTGTTTCAATTTATTTTTTTAAAAAACTAAGATGTAGTCTCAAGAATTAGTCCCTGTTCAGAAGCTTTTCTCCCTGGAGTATGAAAGTATGTATGGATTTTTCAAAGAAATGAGATAGTGAAATAAATGAGATATTTAAATGCTAGTTTCCTAAGTCACAAACATGACCTGTGTGTATGTATTTCCATTATGTCCCGCTACCTCCTCCTAAAGCTGTCAGGTACACAGTGCTTGCACATCATGCACAATTTTAAATGTCAGAAGAGTGCAGTATTTCTTAAAAGTGATTAGCTAACTGGGTGGAAAAATTGTGTTTATCTGTGCTCTTTGGTCAGGCTTTCTTGTAACATACAGTGGTCCTTATTACATTGTGGAAGAGTCCTGGGCCATACTCAGGGCCTCAGCAAGTGCGATGAGGGAGTTGCATCATAGGACCCCTCCAGAAGATTCCAGGGCACACAGATGGTGAAGGTCTAAGCCTTTAGAGGCAGAAGACAGTCCAAACCCCAGAGCCCACTTCCTTATGAGCAAGACCACAGCCAAATGATTTACAGAAGGTGGCCACCATGCTTCTGTAAATCATTTGGCTGTGGTCTTGCCACCTTTACAGAAGGGTAGGGACCATGTATCCCAGCTAGTAGGCATAGAGGGCACCTTTTCCTATGTACTAAAGGCTGAGTTTAGGATCCTGATTCCTGATTTTGATCTTGATTTGGGGTATTAGGTTACAGAAAATTATGTCTTATTGTTTCAGGTATGTATCAGGCACCTCTGGCACCTTTTACCTTCAGACAGAGCCAATTTTCTCTCCTCCCATTTTCAAACAAAAAACTGAAGTAATTTCCTTAGGAGAGAAGTAGCATACGTTCAGGTTGCCGATCACACAGCTCCAGCAGTTGACACTTAATATGCAAAGTAATTCTCACAGTAACTACTCATGAGAAACTCCTTCCTGGCACAAAGCTCCTTAGCAAAAGATTAGCACCATGCTGACCTGATGCTAAGTGAGAATGCTTGATAATAAAGTTTAATACAATAACTGTCTTTCTCATGCACAGCAGCAAGAATCATAGAATCATTTACGTTGGAAAAGACCCTTGGGATCATCGAGTCCAGCCATCAACTCCACTCTACAAAGTTCTCCCTTACACCATATCCCTTAACACCACATCTAAACGAGTCTTAAACATATTCAGGGATGGTGACTGCACAGCCTCCCTGGGCAGCCTATTCCAGTGTCTGGCCACTCTCTCTGTGAAGAATTTTTTCCTAACGTCCAGCCTAAACCTACCCTGCTGCAGCTTGAACACATTCCCTCTTGTTTTATTGCTAATTACTGTGAGAAGAGACCAGCACCAACCTCTCTACAATGGCCTTTCAAGTAGTTGTAGAGAGTGATGAGGTCTCCCCTCAGCCTCCTCTTCCTCAAACTAAACAGTCCCAGCTCCTTCAATCGCTCATCATAAGGTTTATTCTCCAGGCCCTTCACCAGCTTCGTTGCCCTCCTCTGCACTCGCTCCAGCACCTCGATATCTCTCTCATATTGAGGTGCCCAGAACTGGACACAATACTCAAGGCATGGCCTCACCAGTGCTGAGTACAGGGGGACAATCACCTCCCTCCTTCTGCTGGTCACACTATTTCTAATACAAGCCAGGATGGCATTGGCTTTCTTGGCCACCTGGGCACACTGCTGGCTCATGTTCAGCCGCTTGTCAATTAGAACCCCCAGGTCCTTTTCTGCCAGGCAGGTCTCCAGACACATTTTCCCAGGCCTGTAGCGATGTGTGGCGTTGTTGCGGCCCAAGTGCAGGACCCGGCACTTGGCCTTGTTGAAGCACATTCCATTAGCACTGGCCCATCGGTCCAATCTATCCAAGTCTCTCTGTGGAGCCTCCCTATCCTCATGTAGATCCAGGCCATGAGTCGCCAGTTTTTCCATGAGAATTCTATGGGGGACAGTGTCAAATGCTTTTCGAAACTCTAGGTAGACAATGTCCACAGCCTTTCCCTCATCCAATAATCAGGTCATCTTGTCATAGAAGGAGATCAGGTTCATCAGGCAGGACCTGCCTTTCATAAACCCATGCTGACTAGGCCTGATCCCCTGCTTGTCCATTATACGACTTGTAATGACACTCAAGATGATCTGCTCCATGACTTTCCCTGCTACCGAGGTCAGACTGACAGGCCTATAGTTTCCTGGATCCTCCTTTCTGCCTTTTTTGTAGATGGGTGCTACATTTGCTACCCTCCAGTCCATTGGGACCTCCCCAGTTAGCCATGACTTCAGGTAGATCATGGAAAGTGGCTTGGCGAGCACGTCTGCCAACTCTTTCAGCACTCTTGGATGTAACCCACCCGGTCCCATAGACTTGTGCGCATCCAAGCGGTGTAGCAGGTCACTGATCACTTCCTCTTTAATTGTGATGACCTCGTTCAGCTTCCCCTCCCTGTCTCCCAGCTCACGAGGCCGGGTGCCCAGGGAACAGCTAGTTCCACTGCTAAAGACTGAGGCAAAGTAGGCATTGAGCACCTCAGCCTTTTCCTCATCCTTTGTGACTATGTTTCTCTCTGCATCCAATAAGGGAGGGAGATTTTCCCTAATCCTCCTTTTGTTGTTAATGAATTTACAGAAACATTTTTTGTTACCCTTAACAGCTATAGCTAGGTTGAGCTGTAGCTGCGCTTTGGCTCTCCTAATTTTCTCCCTGCATAGCTTCGCTATATGCTTATAGCCTTCATGAGAGACCTGTCCCCTCTTCCAAAGGTCATAGACTCTCCTTTTGCTCTTGAGGTCCAGCCAAAGGTCCCTATTTAGCCAGGCCGGTCTCCTTCCCCACCTACTTGTTTTTCGGCACACGGGGACAGCCTCCTGCTGTGCCTTTAAGACTTCTCTCTTGAAGTATGTCCAGCCTTCCTGAGCTCCTATATCCTTCAGGGCAGCCTCCCAAGGGATTTTGTCCAGCAGTCTTCTGAACAGGTCAAAATTTGCCCTCCAGAAGTCTAAGGTGGCAGTTTTACTAACCCCTCTCCTTGTTTCTCCAAGAATCAGAAATCCGATCATCTCATGATCACTGTGCCCTAGACGGCCACCAAACTCTACTTCCCCCATAGGTTCTTCCCTGTTCACAAGAAGCAGGTCCAGGAGGGCACCTTCCCTCGTTGGCTAACTTACCAGCTGTGTGAGGAAGTTATCTTCCACACATTCCAGGAACCTCCTGGATTGTTTCCTCTCTGCTGTGTTGTATTCCCAGCAGATATCCGGGAGGTTAAAGTCCCCCACAAGAACAACGGCAAGTGACCACGAGATTTCCCCCAGCTGCTTATAGAAAGATTCATCCACCTCACTGCTTTGGTTGGGAGGTCTATAGCAGACTCCCACAGCGATATCAGCTTTATCGGCCCTTAACCTAATCCAAACACTCTCCACCCCATCCTCAGTGTACTTGATTTCTGAGCTCTCATAGCATTCTCTAACATACAGGACCACTCCACCGCCTCTCCTTTCCTGTCTGTCCCTCCTGAAGAGCTTGTAGCCCTCGATTGTGGCACTCCAGTCTTGTGAGGCATCCCACCACGTTTCTGTGATAGCCACTATGTCATAGTTTTCCTTGTGCATCATGGCTTCAAGCTTCTCCTGTTTGTTGCGCATACTGCGTGCATTGGTATAGATGCACTTCAGATGTGCTAACGATTCCAAGAAGTTATGGATAAAATAATGGACTTGACAAAAATATGTGTTTGCAAGACTGAATTTAAATATATCTGCACAACGTTCCTCTTTACAGCCAATGCGAACGGGATTAAGATACGAAAGGATAAGATAGGAAAAAATAACTACCTGGGTGCTCTATAGCTTTATCCTTTTAACACATTATTTTTAGAAGACTTAAGTTATCACTTTGACATTACTGAAAATTTTAGGGTAAATCCATTACAACCAAACAGCAGTCTACATCAGTCCTATTAACAACTTGATTCAGTACATTTAAAACAGTCTTGTTTTGACAAGATTTTACTAGAAAATGAAAAACAATTGGTGAAAAAAATGAGTTTTTTTTTATTCCAGAAGAAGCAGAAAATAGGCTTGTTTGTCCATACTGACAAATCAGTCTTCCAGAAAACCATGTAAAACTATAGAAAATTCACATCTTGTCATAATTTTAGCAAACAAAAGAGACGGGGATTTTCTTTGCAGGGTTTTCTTATCTTTGTTTTTAAACAAAGAAATGAGAATTTCAAAAATGAGAAAAGTTTTCATTAGATGTCCTCAGATTCAAACAGTTTAACTCCTCCTAAAACCAGAGACTTACAATTAGTAACCTCTTATAGGAAACACTCTAGAGATTTCCATCCTGAAATTAAAATAGAAAAAAAATCAAGAAAGATCCTACCCATCAGAAAACTAGTACCTCTAAAAAAATTTTAGCAGGGAGCAATAGAAGTCCAGCAAGATATATTTACGAACAGGTCCAAGTAGGCCCATTCTGCTAGATACCTTCAAGAAAAATGGCAAGGAATTTTCTCCCTACACATTCCAGCCCTCCTACTCCTCTTCACACTGCAAACAGTCACAATTTTTCAAAATAATTGAAGAATTTACATGTTGGGATTTCTTCCCATGTTTCATTACCATGTGACTGAAAAACTGGGAGACGCTCTTTCTGGTGTTGACTTTCTGCCTATATGCAGGTATACAATGGATAAACTCAGAATAACCCTCCTCCCTCATTTGATAGAGTTGAAGGACAAGAAGAGAGTGTGTCACATATGTCCAACAAGGGTGCAAACCACAGTATGTTGATATAAGACCTTGTCATCTCTATCCTGCACCCAAACGTTTGGCACTTCCTCCTCAGAAGTGCCTGCAGGGCTGCAGTATTTGTTTCCGAGCACGTTTTGTCTAAAATTTAAGTAGGTTGACTTACAAGTAAGTCTTGGCTGTGACAGCTTATTTGAACTGAAACACATTAGGGGGGAGGCGTATGAGCCACTTCACTGGCAGCAGGCGATGGGCAGCCGGGGTTGTGACTTCTTCCACCAGCACAACCAGGCCCTGGAAGAGGCTGTTTGTCCACAGCTGAAGCCCTGAGGCAAACAGATGTCAGGCTGGTCTGCAGAAAGCGTGTAGGGTCACAAAAGCCGTTGGCTTTCTCCTGTGCCACGCTGTCAAGAAACTCCACAACGGGCCCTAGCCACACACTGATCAACAACCCCAAAAAGCCATATGATGCATATGTTAAATAGCAGCAGGGGTTGGAATTAGTACAGCATGCTCAGCATGAGGTTAAAAGTTTCTGGTAACTACAAGCATGAAATGAAGCGCTGCGATAGTGATTAGCCTGAGGTCTGTAGTAAGCCTCCCTGCACCTGCTGGCACCTCACAGAAGTGCTGCAGGGACCCTAAACGCAAGCGAACCGAGTGGCATTCTTAGCTTTAGCTATTAAAGGAGACACATCAAATTCAGAGAGTGCTCCAGAGAGGTCTCCACCTTCGTCTACTCACCTCTGGGTTTCTGATGAGCCCGGCAGACAACAGGACAGTGTGCCAAAGCTGTGCCAGATGCCAGGGGCACATACCTGTCCGCAGGAACGCATTGGCTATCTGCCCTGGGAGAAACTGCAAGATGCCCTTATGGGCACAACAGGTCTTCTGGCACATAAGTAAACTGCATTATTAAGCCTACCCCACGTGCTGCTATTTTCTGTGCTTTCCTAGCTTTTGAAATATGTGGTAGAAGAGATTTGGAGGCTGACAGTGCTGTAAGCAATGCAAAACAGGGGTAGAAGATGAGATGCAAGGTGCAGCAGGCAAGGTAACAGCAGCAGACAGATGAGCCATGCGAACATGGTCCCCGTGCACTGCAGTCAAGGTAAGGAGGAGTCTAAAAGAGCAGAATCCAACAATAATTTGTTTCAATTGCTTATTCTTCAAGTAGTTCTCTGAGCTTCAATGGATTTTGATGCTGCCTAGAAGGCAGCCTAATTCACTTATTTTTCTCTTCAGTTTTGGACACTTAAGCTTGGAAATACATGAAGTATATTTTCAAAAGTGAAAATGCATGAAGGTATATGTTTTTTTGGCCAAATCCCTAATCATCACTCACTCAACATTCAGATAGCCTCATTTCATGGGAGATGGAAGGAGTGGAGGAAGTGATGTTGGTTTCAAATACAAACACATCTGGCATGGCTTTTGTTCCTAGCATATGGTAATAGTTTGTGGTTCAATTAACACGAAGATAGAAGACAATGTGAACTATACAACATTGTAGAATCAGTTGCCTTCCTTGTTTTCCTATCTCCTGAAAAGCAGTAAGATGGAATCAGTTAGAAAACTGTCCCTGAGAGTTCATGAATTAAAGAGAGGCAAAAGACAAGCAATTCTCTCTCAGGATGTAGGGCCTCATCTCCATTGGCAGATCAGACACCGCAGACAGAGGAATTTACAGAGGTTGATACTGGGTAATCTTAAGAAGCACAAGTGGGTTAGAAATGTATTTTTTTTTTTTTAAAAAAGAGTGCTTGTGGATCCTTTAGGATACTAGCCACCAAAAATAAAAAAAAAAGAGTAATTGGTTTGCAACTCCTTGTGTACTTTTATTGTAAAAGTAACTTAAACACTGACGTTTCACGTACCCAACTGTTATAGATGGTGCATGGCACTACCTAAGGTTATGGAAATTTGATGATCTATCCCACTACTGAAAGACTGGCCCAGAGAGAAGCCCCAATTTTCAGCTTTCAGAAAGATTTTCTGAAAACACATTCTGAATCTGCAGAAAGCCAACTGAAGTTAACAAGTCCGTTTGGAGGCCTTACTTCCATAGGTTTTGCATTCTTTCAATTCACTTAGACTTAACTTTAATACACACGTCTTAACTTTTATTAAACATTAAGCCTTTGCATATAAAATTTTCCATTTCATTTGCAACGTGAGAAAGGACATCTTCACCAACTACTGTACCAAGAACTCTAAAAGTCACCACGGATAAGATGAAAGTCTACAGAGGAAAACTAAAAGGAAGGAAAGAGCTTTGTAGACATCAGGGAAGCCCAAACAACAGGAATAGGATTGAGCCTGAATTAGTAAGAGCTCTCTTTCTAAAAGCAGATTGAAAATACTGAACCACAAGTATTCAATGACAGTCAGATTCTGGCGGATTGAATCAGGCCAGCTTCAAGAGAGGTGCAACTCCTTTGTGCAAAAGCTAATGTTAAAACTGATCTTGTATTTTCCTATGTCCTACTCTCAAAAGTCTATGAATACTTTCCTTCCTTCAAAATAATAACGATCACCAAAAAAAAATTTTTTCTAAGCTCAGCAACATGCAGAGTAATGTAATTCCCATCTAAAATAACACCGGCTGAGCAGTGAACCTGGAAGGAAGGAACACCTCTGGCTGGGAAACAGCAGAGGTACTTGTGCGATCACATCTATTTCTAGTCAGAATTCTGTTGACAGAGATTTAGAGCAGCACTCCCCCAGTCAGGTTGCAAGAGGTTAGCTTGCTCTGGAAGGAGATGCTTTTTTGCTGATGACCAAGACTGCAGTATCAGTACAGAGGAAGCACGTGAAGTTTCTGGCGGCGCAGTGTTTTCTGCCTCTGTGCCAGCCTTCCTTCCTTACAGACGTGTGAAATCTTCATGTTAGTACAGACTATCTGCTGCGCTCTGCCTTGACCCCTGCCATGCTTGTGCCTGCTGGCACAGGCTCTGCTCACATTTTGTTTCTCTTCACTTTCCTCAAGGTGAGACCTTCAGCATCTTTTTCCCTGTTTATTTCGGTTTCTGCCTCTGCTAGAAATGGTTCTAGTACTCCACTTGCTTTTCCCAGAGGAAATAGCCCTACAACAACATATCACGACAGGTTTTCATTTTGAAAGCCATTCATAGAATCAGAATCGCCTAGGTTGGAAGGGACCTTTCAGATTATTTAGTCCAACCACCAACCTAACTCTTGGGAAAACCCACCACTGAACCATATCTCTAAGCACTATGTCTACCCGTCTTCTAAATACCTCCAGGGATGGTGCCTCAACCACTTCCCTGGGCAGCCTGTTCCAATGCTTAATAACCCTTTTGGTATAAATTTTTTTCTTAAAATCCAGTCTAAACCTCCCCTGGCATAACTCAAGGCTGTTTCCTCTTGTCCTATTGCCTGTTACTTGGGAGAAGAGACTGACTCCCACCTTTCTACAGCCTCCTTTCAGGTAGTTGTAGAGAGTGATAAGGTCTCCCCTCAGCGTCCTTTTCTCCAGGATAAACCATCCCAGCTCCCTCAGCTGCTCCCTCATAAGGCTTGTTCTCCAGACCCCTCACCAGCTTCGTTGCCCTTCTTTGGGCCCACTCCAGCACCTCAGTGTCTTTTTTGTGGTGAGGGGCCCAAAACTGGACACAGTACTCAAGGTGGAGCCTCACCAGTGCTGAGTACAGGGGGACAGTCACTTCCCTAGTCCGGCTCACCACACTGTTCCTGATGCAGGCCAGGATGCTGTTGGCCTTCTTGGCCACCTGGGCACTCTGATTCAGATGGCAGTCGACCAACACCTCCAAGGTCCTTTTCTGCCAGGCAGGTCTCCAGCCACTCTTCCCCAGGAACAGTTCAACGCAGGACATGGAAGAACAGCCTTCTTTTGCTCTAATGCCTTTTTAAAAGCTTTGCACATTTAAAGAAGTTTCTGCCTATTTCATTTGGGGGTCTCTTTGAAACATAAAGGAAACTTTTGACTGCAGATCCTTACTCACAGTAAAGCAGCATGAATATTAATGCTAGTGGAGTGATACAGACAGATGAAAACTCATTGGTGCTATTGAACAGAAAGCAAGGAGACCATTTTAATCAGCCTTTCATCTCCAAGTCAAATTTGACATTTCAACTGGACACATCATCCAGAAAACACACTGCCTTGTTACACAGCACCAGGTACTGGCTTCAGCACTCACTTGGGAAGCAATGGAAATAGAGGAGATGAAAGCGAAAGCAGGAGAAAAAGCAATTGTTTGGAGGTGGCTGTTGCCTTTTTTTTTTATGAGCTTCAAGAAAGGAAAAAATTAATATTTACTGCTGATTTTTTTGTCAGCTGTGCAAGTCATCACTCAAAATACTACATGAAATGCCTTATACAAGGAGTATTTTTCCCCTTTAATTTTGGCCTAGACTCCTGGGTAGCATCCTGTTTGAGCACAGAAAGGGTTTTGCATTGAGAGTTCAGAGCTCAGTGACATTTTTGAGGTTTGTGTTCCTTCTCAAGTTATGCTCTAAAGAATGCCTAGGTTTTGGTGGTGAGATTATGAAGTTCAAAAATATGAACAATCAGCTGAGGAGAAAAAGAAAAGAGAGAGGGGATTAGCTGTGGCAGTGACTCTGCAAACTGAGACCCTGCTGCAATCCAGCATCAGGGGAATGAAAATTAAGAGTGGAAAAAGGAGCTGTAGAAAAACTGAATAACAGCCTAGGGAAATATTTTTGTTTATTGAAATAAATGCTGGGAGGGATAAGAGGTAGAAATTCCCCTGCAGAGAAATTAAAAATACATAAGCTTACTGCAAGTTAGAAGGAAGTAAAATGCAGGAGCTGTGAATTCCAGAGAAAATGATATGTCTGTATTACTTTAGTTGCGAGCTTGGTCTCTTTTTTTAGGGCACCAAAGCCTTTGCACTTCTAAAGCCTCCATCCCCCTGCATCTCTGCTCTCACATGTTTTTCACCAGTGCCACAAATATTAGAACCAACCAGAGAAATCGGGGAGGGGAGAATGGCACCCGTTTTGCAAAGTACCATCTTAATTCCCTAATTCACTCCTTTTAGAGCACTAAAATGCCATCATCATCATCCACTGAGGCATTTCAGACCTAGTAACTAGTGAGCCCATGGTCCAGGTCTAATCAGAGGCCCATTGAGAGAGGACTGGATGAGTCACCAGGTAGGGCACCACTACCTCCTCACAGCAGAGTAAGCCAGTAGTTACCCCAAGATAAAGGCTAATCAAGTCCCAGTTTCCCCCTCCCTCCCCCATTTATTACATCTCGAAAGTTAGTGTCGTTTCCTTCAACATGTATTTGGCAAAAAAAACCCAAAAGAGATCATTGCAGTAACCTCTCCCAGCCTCTTGATTAAGAAAGAGCATGGACTTTTTGCTGTTTCCCACATCAGGGCTTTAACAGCTTTTAGGAAAGGATCTAGAAACGCACAATTCAACACGTCTTCCACGAATGAAAAGCTCAAAGCCCTGAAGATGCTGACTTCTAAAAGAAGAATAACACAGCTGATTAGGGTTTTATTTACATCATCAGAAAAACTGTACAAAATTCACACTCCTTTGATACTGGTGAGGATTCAGAGGCACGCAGCAGCCTATAACGTGTTTTCCACGAGTAGACGGGAACTTTCATATATATTCCAAAACTCACTTCTCTAAATTACAGAAAACCTTGCCAAGTTTGGAATCACTTTGGCTCCCAATGCTAAGCTTATTAACTGTGGTACTAAACAGCATACAAAATGTGTGCAATGAGATTTACCACACAACTCTTCAAATCACAAGAGCTTCTGGAAAGAGGAAAAAAACCCTCTCTTCAAAAACTGGTTCCTTTTACAGTTCAGCTCAAAAAAGCTAGCATTGTCCTCAATCTTTGAATACAAAAAAGTCAACACCAAAATATTTTCTAAACACAAATATATGCAATTTATGCTTGGATATAAAAATATATGCCTTATGTAAGGCTCTCCCAGAAAACAATCAAAGATGATCTTACTGAAATAAAGACAA
Organism: Chroicocephalus ridibundus; assembly: GCF_963924245.1. Lineage (NCBI taxonomy): Eukaryota > Metazoa > Chordata > Aves > Charadriiformes > Laridae > Chroicocephalus > Chroicocephalus ridibundus. The sequence goes on from NC_086284.1 coordinate 151,394,808, forward strand.
TAACAACATAACTGTCTAGACAAGATGCTATCTGTTCCCTCTGTTGCAGTCATCGTTCCAAATGTAATCACTCAGTTGTCTCCTGACAAATAATCCTTGATAAATAATTATGACTGTAAGGAAAAAATGTCATCTACTTTTCATAGAAGACATGCAAGAATAAAAAAAGAGAGAATGCAGTAAATTTTATAGGATTTTGAATAAAGGGGAAATAAAGTATAAAAGGAAATAAAATAATATATTCATTTTCCTTACTTCTGTCTGTATCTTCTTCCAAGCCAAGGAACTGATTCTATCCCAAAGCTAATCATGGTTAAACTTCAGTGACGTGAAATTTACAAACTGTACTCAAATATTGAGCCTGTTTCTGTTCAAGGAAGAACAAAAGCCAACAGTGATAAAGAGACTCCCATCATTTTGGTTTGTTTGTTTTGCTTAATTATCTTCTTAGGGATTTTGGACACTTGCTCTACTAAGGTTTGGTACTTATTTACTGTTGAAAATGCAATTCATTCAAGGCCAGGTTGGAAGGGGGCTTTGGGCAACCTGATCTAGTGGGAAGTGTCCCTGACCATGTCGGGAGGGTTGGAACTAGATGATCTTTAAGGTCCCTTCCAACCCAAACCATTCTATGATTCTACTTTGATGGGCACAAGTCCTTCATACCACGTCATGGCTTCAAAACAGCCACACCTACACAGAAATATTAAAGTATAATCACTATATTAAAAACAAACACACACATTCTCAAAAAACCCCAATCAAACAACAAAACCAAAACAAAATGAAACAACCAACCAAAGCCAACAAAACCCACAAAAATTCTTGGTTCCCCAAACCCAAGAATAGTGATTATGCATCCCAAAACATGTAGAGTCTCCCACATGACCAGCATGAAAACCTGATCCTTACAACTCTGTAGTAACGCACAGCCTTTCCCCGGAAGAGTGAACACTAGCAGGTGAAGACTTACAGATTTGCACTACTCCTTACACACATGGCACAACTCACAGTCCTCGACAGCAGGCTCTCCACAACCCTCTAGGCACTCTGGTATTGTCCCTCTTTTTTTCCCCAATTCTTTTTCCAGCTCAATTTTGTAAATTTTCTATTGTTAGATTTCTTTCGGGCTTACATTAGTGTCCCATCAGCATCAGGCATGTGCAAAGTTATCCCACACCGCTCTACTGGGCCTTTCAGATTCAAAGGAAGCTCTACCCTTCTCCTTCTGCATCACCTGGAGGCAAAGGCAGCATTTCATCCCCTGATCTTGATAACTGGAAAGGAAATGAGAGTCAGAAAGTTTTCCAGGAGTTGGAAAATAGAAAGGAAAAGAAGTCATAGAAAACAGAGAGAGAGAAGTCAATTCATAGCCACAGTATGAGCAAAAAAAGAAGAAAAAAAAATCCAATTCACTGAACTGCTGCACCTTTTTTTACAAAGTAATTTTTTCCAAGTACAGACAAATTGAAGTAAATCAAGTACAAAGCTTGTGATTTTGGATATGAAATTCACTTCAGCAACTAGATCACTGAGCCAAAAAAGCAGCATTGCCAGTAGCAGTATCTGATATGTACTTTGGATACAAAATTATGAAAATATTACTGGACAGCCAACAGAAACACTTGTCTGCTGTGCTGAATTTCGTGAAATTAATTTAATTTTCTTGCTATTGAAAAAATAGAAGTTGGAAGTTTAGCATACCTAGAGCTAGTCTTAAAAAAAATAATGAAATGCCAGTGCATGGTTGATTTTTTATTTGAAAATACTCTAATGCATGTGTGCACACCCAAGACTGCAGAGCCCTCATGGAGTTAAATGTAGCAAGGATACAAGCAATGCCTCTTTAGACTTCTTACACATTCTTCATCTTGGCGCTCAAGAGCATTCTGGTTTAGAAACTACCAAATTATCATCAATCCACAATATCCTAAACTCCCCCTACAGCAAGTTATCACTGTATAACCCACTGAAGTCAATGAAAATTAATTTTCTAACTGTTCAAATTTCAGCTTATGGCTTTGACTTCAGTAGGCAGCCCTGTCTTTGTATCTTAAAGAAAATTGGCTCCAAAATACATGCTTTTTAAGCTGGGTTTTTACACGCAGTTATTGATTTGTGGATTTTATTTTTTTTTTGTGGGAAATATGCTTCCAACAGCAAGTTGGAAAAATATCCATTTTAAGAAGTTTGGTTTTCATCAGAAGATGGCCATTGTACAAATATTATATCTTCTTGATACCTCATCAAAGGTTCAACTTAAATGCCTATATGCAAATGCACATAGCATGGGGGATAAACAAGAGGTGTTAGAGGTGTGTGCATGTCTGCAGGGCTATGATTTCATTGGAATCACAAAGACATGGTGGGATGGCCCCTGTGACTGGAATGTTGGGATGGAAGGATACAGGCTCTTTAGGAAGGACAGGCATGGCGATGAGGAGAGGGCGTAGCCCTCTGTGTCAATGACCAGCTGTAGTGCACGGATCTCTGCCTGGGGACAGATGAAGAGCTGACCAAGAGCTTAGGGGCCAGAATTAAAGGGAGGGCAGAGACAGGTGACATTACAGTGGGCATCTGCTACAGGCCACCTGACCAGGAAGATGGAGCGGATGAGGCCCTCTATAGACAGATAGAAGCAGCCTCACATTCACAAGCCCTGGTCCTCATCGGAGACTTCAACCACTCTGATATCTGTTGGAGGGACAACACAGCAGGGCATAAGCAATCCAGGAGGTTCCTGGAATGCATTAATGATAACTTCCTTCTCAAAGTGATAGAGGAGCCAACAAGGACAGGTGCCATGCTGGACCTTGTTCTCACCAAGAAGGAGGGGCTCATGAGGAATGTGAAGCTCAAGGGCAGCCTTGGCTGCAGTGACCATGAGACAGTTTACTCTGTGGGTAAAACAGTCCTACGGATTTCTGTAGGCTGGTTTTCACTGCTTCAGTGTGATATTAAGAAATCCTGTTCTGTGGCTTCGCGACAGATTTGTTTCAGCTGGTAGAAGAAACAAAAAAAAAAAACACCTGAACAACAACAAAAAGAACCATGTTAGATGTCCCCATCAGCAGAGATTCAAAGCAATTCCAGTCCAGGATAAGCCAGAATCTAGCCAGCTAGAAAGGAGCGAAATTTTGATCCAAACATAGATTTGAATCACAGACAGTGAATTGGGCCAAATTGGGATTTCAATGCCTGCATCTTACTACTTCAAACTCTGTTTAAAGCCAAGCATGTTTCCAAAATAGACATGAAGAGGAACATTAATAGCCATCAATGTCTAGACTACAAAACAGCTTTGTTAACTTTATGCGAAAAACGTTGCAACACCCAGGTACTTCGACACTTGGTACTATGCCTGGAATTGCAGACAACCGTGCATTCAATTGTTATTTGAAGTTAGTGAATCCTTCTGTCACCAACTGAAAATGCCATAGCCCAACCATCACAGCTACAGGCAGGCAGGAATACACTGCAGGTGTATCACCTTTACTGATGTCTGTGACCCTTTTCCCAGCTTTCAGTACTGGTCACTGATGTACTTGACTATATACCTATGCAGATTATTCAACTGTATTACTCCCAGACTTTTGTATAATTCAAATACTTGTGTAGAATGATTTGAAAAAAAAAAAAGAGCTGTTCAACAGAAGTCAGATTAAAGTTATAAAAGCAGGGTGTCCATCTAGCTACGGTCAAAACATTTTAAAGAAATTAGCATTAAAGTAACTTTTTGATAGAGGTTATGATCTACATTTAATTTTTTTTTGTCGTTAGTGCTACAATTTAATGAGCTTATCCAAAGGTCACTGAAGTCAGTGGGAGCCTTTCCATTTACATCAACAGCCTTTGGATTTGACCAGCAGTTTGAGAAGTACTCTGCGATAATTTTGGATGTAAGCATCTGCATAAATGAACGCTTAAGTATCTCTAGTGAAGCACTATGGATTTCAAATTACAAAGAGTCCTCAGACAAGGGATGAGGAAGTCTGATTATATATCTGTAGAGGTGTAACCATTTTTGTATTTTTCAAGAAAAATGTTGTCAGGAAAATATAATCATTATTTTGTTGAAACAGCATTATCTCAAACAGGAAATTGCATCCACAGTTCAGAAAGAAAGAGGAGCTAAGTGACAAGTACCAGCACTGACGGACGCTGCTAAGCTTGCAAGTAGAGATACACTTATGCCAATATAATATCCAGTAGCTTCAACTATAGTTGTGCCTCATTGACAAAGGGCAAAACTGATTCGTCAATCTAAGAACATTCTCACATCACCTTTTAAAAGTGATTTGGTGAGACTTGTCTGAATCTCCAAGACACGCACAGAATTCAGTAGAGTAACATCATAAATACTTTTCATTGCTATTCATAGCGACAAAGTGACCTTCTAAATAAAATAGGGTGATAACTACATAAAAGTGTCATGATTTATATAAAATGTTTTTAATTGGGTTTCCTTTGACATTCATCCTTTCCCACAATTAAGCAGATCAGATAACTAGAGGTTCACATATAAAGAAGGTACCAAAAAGATATTTACTTTCAATGTTCTTTATCTGTCAACAGAATCTGTCTCCTTGATGCTAAAATCAAACATATCCACATGTGTTTTCCCCACAGTAAACTTCAGAAAATATTGTGAATTTCAGGGTGAGCAGAGATGAGTTACACAACATGATCCTAGATTACATTTACCTTAGTGCATTAGGAGTGGATTGCAAATCAAAGCAGCCAGTGTCAAGAACTGTACTTGTGCACTATATGCATCCCAGAAGCTTTACTTCAGAGTAGCTCTAGTGTGGTCTCTGAACCATACTGTACATACACTTCAAAGGATAATGATGCTCTAAACCTTTGCTTTCTTGGATACAAGTCCCTTCATGGATCAGCCGGTCTCATGCAGGGAAAGCAGCACACTGCTAAGCCCCTGACACTGTCACCTATCTAAGGCATCACAAATACATGCAGATCACATTTCTATTGTTCTATTTGCTACTGTTCTATTTCTTTCCCTTTCTGTACAAAACACTACCACTACTACTACTAATAATAATAGAAGAGTGCCCGAAAGCAGAATCCTCAATATATGCATTGAGAATCCTACTATATCAATATGACTAAAAATATATCTGAAAAATTAGTAGGATTTTTAGTCTAATAAGAGACTTTATTAGACCAAAAAATAGCCTTTTAAGGCATACAAAATCGATTCCATGGATTCCCTGTACATTTGGAAATACTTAACGAACTGTCAAGAAGAAAATAAGAAGGCATCAACACTGGGCAAAAATCTCAGGTCCAGAGAAATTCAGATCAGAGATACAAGGAATCGCACAGAAATTCACTTTATATTTCATAGAATCATAGGATTGTCTGGGTTGGAAGGGACCTTTTAGATCATCGAGTTCAACCATTAACATAACACTGCCAAAACCCACTATTAAACCATGTCTCTAAGCACCACGTCTACCTGTATTTTAAACACCTCCAAGAATGGTGATTCAACCACTTCTCTGGCAGCCTGTTCCTATGCCTGACAACCCTTTCTGTGAAGAAATTTCTCCTAATATCCAGTCTAAACCTCCCCTGGTGTAAACTTGAGGCCATTTCCTCTTGTCCTATCACTTGTTACTTGGGAGAAGAGACCAACCCCCACCTCTCTACAGCCTCCTTTCAGGTAGTTGTAGAGACCGATCAGGTCTCTCCTCAGCCTCCTTTTCTCCAGGCTAAACAACCCCAGTTCCCTCAGTTGCTTTTCATAAGCCTTGTGCTCTAAAATTTCATTACGAGAAGAATTAGTTAAGTCAGGTAGAGATTTAACACTCCCAGTTAAGTAGGGACTCGCACATCTTCCTGGTTAGCCTTAAAGTTATAGAATTAAGGCACTTTTGGGCCAATAAAGAAAAAGAAAGATCAACTTCAAGGTCTTTGGATTTAGCTTTATTTCCCCACAGAAAGAAGAGGTAATTTATTTTGGCCTGCTTATTGTGGAGAAGAGCTCCTTAACACTTCTTTGCATGTCCTCTTTCTCCTAAGGACTACTACCATCACTCTACTTAGCTGGAGCATCAAGTCATTACTCAGCCCTAAAGCGTGAGAAGTTCCATCACACTTAAGTTGTTTCAAAGGAGCACTGAATGTACAACAAAGTAGAGGCTGTTTACTCACATTTGGTGGAGACGTTACCCAGATTAAGAGTTTTTAGAGACTTGCTTCCCACTTACCTCAGCAATTTTATCCATGTTTTACCAGCTGTTAATATTTGTAGTAAAAAATAGCGTGGAAGGAATTGATTTTTTCCAGCTGATGAGTAGGTGGCAATTTGTCAAAACACCCACATGCTCAACAGAAGAGAAGATGAGGGGAGATCCAGGTAGCACTTCCTTGCTAATAAAAATCTGGAATGTATTAGTGCTAAGGAATGGGGGAGAAAGAAATATTAAATGACAAGAAGATGGGGACATCTTCAGTAATTCTATCTTCTTCAGTGATTATACAGAAAGACTGAATGCCTAGAACTGGGGAAAATTGGCTCCCTCTTTCTGTCTAACTGCCTAAGCATTATACCCCTGAGCACACTTCAGTACCTCCCCTTCCAGATGCAGTCTTGGGAAGCTGCACCACGCAGACTGATATTTGTATCATCACAGTTCCCCAGACATTTCTCCCCGTGTTACTCACCTTACCGTCTTCCGCTGCACTTTCAACACCCTCTCACTTTCCCACCTGCTCCCATGCTGAAGTTTCCTTGCACAACCACACACAGCAGCAGCCCCCTTTTAATTGCTGTCCTGGGCAGCAAGAAACTTCCCCACTTTTTATCGTTCCCACCATGGCTGAGGAATGGTTTGGACCTCTGCTGGGAGCTGCCAGTGAGCATGCTTCCTCAGCCATTTCCTCACAGGATGATCCCAAGGGTGTACAAGGGTGGACCAGCCAAGGCAGCCATTATCCTGGTGTGCGGCAAGGGCAGAGGCAAGGTCACCTTAAGCAACACTAGCCCCAGATCCCACACGGGCGGCATGCTCAGCTGAGACATAGGTGCTCACACCATGCCAATAGGACACTCCGTGACGCCCAGCAGTGCCACGGAGATGGTAATCTGTCCCACACTTATCCCTGCTCCACCACACAGACCCACTGTCACTCTTCCGTGGATTTATTTCACCCACAAAAGTCGTTGTGATGGTGTATTTACCTTCATTCTTTGCAAAGCCCTCCTTGCTGCGGGGGACCAGCCACCTACACTGGGGCTCAGCACTGCTCAGTGTGGTCCACACAGGGAGGAGGCGGATGGGAAGTGCTGACAGCAGAGCAGGTGGGCAGGGGAGGCCATCAGTGGCCCTGCTCCCAGCTGGCCTGGGAGGGAACCAGTTCCCACAATCTGCAAGAGCAGGTGAGGGCCAGACTGCCCTATGAACAGCCAGCAGGGAAATCAGGATGAAGCACCACTCTGAGGAATTCACTGCATTTCAGACCCCTCAGAGGAAGTGAACTTGAGCACAGAGAACACAGATCTTAATAAACCCTAGTGATTCATTTGAGGAGACTCGAGGGAATTTATAGACAATGTGTGGCAACAAATCTTGTTTTAATGCTAAGAGCATGGCTTAACATTCCTTCTTAGCATTTTGTTCCCTAGAGCATAACCATGTATTAGTATAGGTACTGGAGCAAGTTAATCCAAAGGAGCTTGGAAAAATAACTGAATACATTAAAAGGTTTGACAACTGCTTCCTTTTAGTATCCTTTTTGCAGATTCTTTTTCTTTTCAGTGCTTATAAACTGTGTTACCAATGAAGAGTTTTTGATTTCGGTGAACTCTCTCAAACTCAATAGGAGTGCAGAAGGGAACACTGCATTGAGGAACTGGATATTACCAGATAGCTTTCAATAAGTCAGGTCATCATCATTTCATAAAAGATATTCTTACTCTCAATATTCTTAATTTAAACCTACTTCGTTTGATTACTGAAAATTGGCCTCTGATCAAATAAATTTTAAAACAAATAAGTTTCTTCCTTTTCTTCCTATTTAAGCAACAAGATCTAGAGGTATAACCAAGGTCAGCTGCAGGCATAGACAAGGGAGGCAATGCAAATGGCAGTAACCTGTTAGGGACAGCAAGATGGACACGGCTCTGGTGCCCATTTTGTCTCGTGCAAAAGGCAAACTTTCTCTGGCTTCTGTTCATTCAGAGGCCCAAGCAGGTGTTCCAGAACGGGTAGCTTAACCCAACAATACTCACTGCCGGCACCATCCCTGTGTTGGCAAAAGGGCAACAAGTCCAACTCTCCAGCATTTTGTCCTTTCCTGTGATGGAAGCAGCCACACTTTAAGCAGGGATGCTTGACACTGAGAAGAGGTGACTAACAAAAACACCATGTTACCTGATACCAGAGGAAAGGCAGCACACAAGAGCAAAGATAAGAGAAAGATGAGACCTTGCCTCACATGGACTACATCTCTTCAAGCCCTGCTTATACTTCCTCATAAGCAGCCATGCCTCTGCAGTTAAACCTCTCAGTCTGCATTAAAATTCATCATCCCCATACCACCATCTGAAGACTTGCTTTTTGTTGCAAGTGCTGAGGGTTCATCCCATCCTGACTAACAGCTCACCACAGTGGTTATACAACGATGACGCTGTCTTGCAGCACACAGGCAAAAGAACCTTCTGCTTTACTTTGTCCATAAAGCTAAATATCATAGAATCACAGAATGGTTTGGGTTGGAAGGGACCTTAAAGATCATCTAGTTCCAACCCTCCTGCCGTGGGCAGGGACACCTCCCACTAGACCAGGCTGCTCAAAGCCCCATCCAGCCTGGCCTTGAACACTTCCAGGGATGGGGCATCCACAACTACTCTGGGAAACCTGTTCCAGTGCCTCACCACCCTCACATTTTCTTCCTACTATCAAATCTAAATCTACCCTCTTTCAGTTTAAAACCGTTACCCCTCATCCTGTCACTACCCTCCCTGATAAAAAGTCCCTTTCGATCTTTCCTGTAGGCCCCCTTTAGGAACTGGAAGGCTGCTATAAGGTCTCCCCAGAGCCTTCTCTTCTCCAAGCTCAACAACCCCAACTCTCTCAGCCTGTCTTCATAGGAGAGGTGCTCCAGCCCTCTGGTCATCTTTGTGGCCTTCCTCTGGACTTGCTCCAACAGGTCCATGTCCTTCTTCTGTTGGAGACTCCAGAGCTAGATGCAGTATTCTAGGTGGGGTGTCACGAGGGCAGAGTAGAGGGGGAGAATCACATTCCCCACCCTGCTGGCCACACTTCTTTTGGTGCAGCCAAGGATGTGGTTGGCTTTCTGAGCTGTGAGCTCACATTGTTGGCTCATGTTGAGTTTCTCATCAACTGACACCCCCAAGTCCTTTTCTTCAGGGCTGCTTTCAATCCATTCTTCACCCAGCCTGTATTTATGCTTGGGATTGCCCTGTCCCACACGCAGGACCTTGAACTTGGCCTTGTTGAACTTCATGAGGTTTGCACGGACCCCCCTCTGAAGCCTGTCCAGGTCCCTCTGGGTAGCATCCCTTCCTGCCAGCATGTCGACCACACCACACAATTAAATACAGTCAAACATGGCCACATTGTGCCTGTCTGAGGTCAGACAAATTCAGGAATTTGGGCATCATGGCTTTGCATCTGACACAGGAACTGCCTGCAAAAAACAACTTCATATCATATAGCACTGGATCCCAATAAAAATAGCATAAGTTCAGGCAGGCTTTTTCCAGTCACTGACCATTTGAAGCCTTTTTTGGAACTTAAATAAGTCTGTGTTATGTGTTCATGTTCTCCATGTGTAGCAAGAAATTACCACAGGTACCTCAGAGCACGAAAATCCAACAGCACAGAGAACAGGAGTGTTGCAAGGCTATACTTTTAACTGCAGCTGAGAAAAAAAAAAAACAACAAACCCACCCTACTCCAAAATATAATACTGTATGTTGACAATTCTGCACTGAAGAAGTTTCTGTTCTTAGGGTGATGAGTGAAGCGCTTTTCTTCCTTTTTTTATTAAGCAAGCCTCTTTTTACTTCCAATGAAAACCAATTGTTACTGTAGTTGTATAATAAAACTAGAGAATACAGTTACGCTGGCCCTTCTCCATTTACAAATTGTTTTTTATGTTCAGACCCACTCCTAGCCAAGGACTGTAACAGACTTTAAAATGACAAATAAGGTACCTTAATCAGGGAATATAGCTATGCTGGCATTTATGCCTACTTTGCAAGAAAAGGGAAAGTAAAGGTAGAGACATACAGCAACTCCCCTGCTGTCACCCAGCCATCGGCTTTTCCACATGGAAGGCGGCACAGTCCATTCCTTGTCCTTTGTTTCAAAGTTTGCCCAGAATCCAACCCTCTGCCTTGGTTTCCATACCAGAGGTTCAAGCACAAGAGACAACGATGTAGTTGCACCCTGAGGTAACACAGCTCAGGTCAGTAAGAAAAGAGAGGGACAAAGAGGAGAGCTCTGTGGGCTGTTTTAGGCGATTGATGTGTTGTAAACAATGATGATAGAAATCACAGAATAGAATTATAGAACGTGTTGGGTTGGAAGGGACCTTTAAAGGTCATCTAGTCCAACCCCCCTGCAGTAAGCAGGGACATCTTCAACTAGATCAGGTTGCTCAGAGCCTCCTCAAGCCTGGCCTTGAATGTCTCCAGGGATGGGGCCTCCACCACCTCCCTGGGCAACCTGTGCCAGTGCCTCACCACCCTCATTGTAAAGAACTTCTTCCTAAAATCCTAAGTCTGTGTTGACACACGCGGGTGTTAACAGCAGGCAAACATGGAAATAACTTTCATGACTCATTTTCTGTCTGTGTTACTGGCAAAACTCTATTGTGTTTTCAAAGACGCAAAGCGTCTTCACAGATTTGAGGGAGTGTATAAAGGGAAAAATCCATAGATAAAACATTGATTGTTTTTAAAGCCTTAAAAATATCAGAATGCCAAGATTTATATTCTTTGTTAAACTGGGAAATCTAGTGAGAAGACAAGGAATTGAGGACAGGGACCATGTACTACTTAACTGGAGAAAAATGTAAAAAAAATCAATTTAATATTTCCTCCCTCTTACACCAATATGAGGCAATCCTGTGCTTGAAAAATCTCTTTCATTCTAAACGCCTCAGCTTCTAGTCCAAATCTAAATCAAGACCAGGCAAGGATTTCAAGAAGTCCAAACTATATCATTTTTCTTTCTTTTGAAAAGGATCAGAAACCCTAATTATTTTTCTATTACAATGCAGATAAAACTGGTGCAGGGAGCAAAGAAGGGAATGAGGGAAGAGGAAGAGACACAGTGAACATAAGCACATTCCCACTACCACTTGGAAAGTTGCCTCTGCCCTTAGAAGTTAGGCACATGAATGCCAGAAGATCGTTGGGATTAGGCTGGACGACAAGACTTCCAAAAACAGCCCTTCAGCAAAGTGTGCATCTGCCTACAGATTGCAAAGCAGTGATAGGTAAAGATGTCAAAGTTGATGATAGCATTCATCTAGGTTAAGGTGAAGTGAGAAGTCAAGATAACTGTAGCCTGCAATTACTCTGCACCATGCTATTGAGACTTAACCCAATATTTTTGCTTAAATTTGACTCCCTGTGTCACATTTTCTTAGTACTCAATAACTGTACTTCATTCATATCAACAAGCATCTGCCTCTCAACATTTGCTCTATTTTGGTGACCGAGTGCCATTTATTTTGAACAGTTTCTCAAATCCGAGCATTTAACGGAGAAGTCCATTTCTGCAAATTTCCTGTGGAAGGTTTTCCAAGTCAAAAGCTCCCGTGTCACACAACCATCATACAAGCTCCTCTACTTGATCTTTCGATGTCATTCTGTTTTGTTAAAGTGTATTACAGGTTTTGTTTGGTTCTAATGCAAAATAGGCGTGTTGAAACCATTCAAATTCCTGCAAAACATCCAGTCCCTAAGTGGTCAGTCCTGAGGCCACAACAGCACCAGCAAGCTGCGTCACTGAAATGACTTCTACTGAAGTGTTAATACAGAGTCCAGCAACACTGTTTCTGGCTGACACCCAGAAATTCAAATCATTATCTCCATTACCGAAGCCTAGATTTCATCTGAAGGTAACAACCTGCTTCAATTTTATACTCTGCTGCAAAGATAGATTGTGGGCAGATACTGCTGAAAAACAAGACTGAGAAGCAGGAGGTCAAATAGCAGAATAAACAACAGTATCCCACACCCTACAAACTAAACGGCAGCACAAGAATACTTAAAGCAGCATTTTGTGCTTATTATCATAGCATCTGCAAAAAGCAAATGCCAGCCTAGTCTAAATCAGGCTGTCACAGAGGTTTAACATGGGGATCCAACGGAACCAAAACACAAATGATTAAGGTGATGATTTGGACAAGACAAAGAACAAATATCAATCTTTATTCAGAATTTCTCTATTTACAGCACATATGGTGCCTGATATATTGTGAGCATAACAGAGCAAAGTGACCCAAGGGACAGCTTGCCTAGCAGTGTAATTTTTTTCCCCCCCCACATGCACCCCCAAATCCCAAGAGCATAACAACAACTTTTTCTCTATAAGTTTAGAGCTTTCTTTGCAGCTGCAGAGACAAGGAGGATAACTTTTTCACACCCTTTTCACAAGAGAGAACAATTTTCATTGTATTTAAAAAAAAAAAAAAAGAGACAAGCATCCCCCTACACATTGTCAATTACATGTGTACTAAATAAGGAAACTGTTCAAGTGGTTCTTGTTAAGAAAGCCAAATATAACAACCCCTTTAATTACAAATTTTAACTGCTGAAAGCCTCTGTAGCTGGAAGAGCTAAAAATGCACTGAGACAACAATAAGAGTCACAATATTTTGTAGAAAATGCCACTTAGAAACAGTTTTCTCCCTGTCTTATATCAGTAATCTACCAGGAATGTAAAAAATGCAAGAAAATGGGAATTTACAAAAAGAAAAGCCACGGAAGTACTGATGAAACAGCATGCCAATCAAGATGACTAGGATTTCTGTCTGCTAATCCAGCCAAAGACTGTAAAGATAAATATAAAAATTGCTAACTCGTCACAGAACATTTCACTTGTCTATCTGATAAATTCATTTGCAGCAGTCCCTCTGTCATCTGGAGTCTGCTGAAGTCCACTGTATGGCCTATATACAGAGTAATACTTGCTATTTTGACATTTATCCTGCTGTCTCACAAAGAGGAGACGCTGAAGGAGTGTCACTGAGTGATTTCCCAGATAAGTGGCTTTGCACAACTGACAGGTAACCGTAATCTGTCAGGTACTTCTGAATAATGACTTTGAATGGCAGCTATAGCAAGGCAGGGATAGAGTACAGCATGATACCTTAGTCTAATCCTACTGAACCTTAAAACTATCGCTACACGATTTACCTATGTTTATTGACACACGCGCTCATTTCCTCATTCCCGTTAATGGCTCCGAACCTGCAGATATTTGTCATCCACAGAGCTCCTTGGGTGTGTGCCTAATCACAGGCAGAAGTCTTTGCCTGTGTGTAACAGGAACAAAATTATCTATGAAGTTTCATAGGAAAAATCAGAGGCTGCTTGAAGAGACTATGGAGTTGTACTTGGAGCAGAGAGAGACTATTTCACAACTAAGGGGTTCGGTTTGGGCTCAAACTTGTAACTGAAACACTGCAGGGAGAGTTCCTTATGCTAGCTAAGGAAAAAAGCTGAGACGGGAAGCAGGACGATATTTCTAGATTAAAGCAACAACTTCTATTGAACAAACCATATGATTGGAAAAGTTAGACAAGTTTTCAGGTATGCATGCCTGAAATACAAGCAACAGCTTTCAAAGCTAAATACAAGCTGAGGAACGCATTGCTCAAAGGATAACTGTAAGATCATTTTTTGAGAGCAAAGGCAGTTAGCATCCCCATGGAATAAAGTGAGGTGGTGAAGGTGAGGAAGAATTTCAGTACTTTCACCCGTGGGAGAACAAAGGTTGATCATAAAGACAAGTAATTTATCTCCTGTGGACCACATAGATTTTAACATGCCATAAACCACTCAATAGAGTCTCTATTTCTGAAATCTAGTAGTATCATGAATTTCAGCTTTTAGGCCCATCTTTGGGTGTATTTGTAGTAAGGGACCTACAGGTCTGATGAGTAGGACCAGAGAGAGCGATTGCTTTGTACAGAACACTTATTGTCAGTAGGGCTTTTTTTGCCCTTAATAGATTGCCAGTGAGTGTTTGCTCTGCTGCAGAATGGTTGCTTAGCTTCACACTTACTACAAGAGCGGTTTGGATACATTCCTGGAAGGAATCTGGGATCTGGGGATGCTGATCGTTTTTCCGTAGGGGGTATTTGCTATTGTAGAATAGCAGAGACAAACAGGCACGTTTTATATGTTTTTTCCCTCAGGCATGTTTTAGGCATGATGAGGTAGAGAGCGCTTTGCTTGTGCCCAGGTTCATACAAATGGGGGTTTGTGTGAAGTCCAGCACAGACAGTTCTGGGAAGGTTTCTTTCAATAGATGGACTTCTCTAGTACCGATGCTTAACAAATTTCTATGCAAGTACAGAGGGGGATGGTATATGACAATCAGAGGCATAAGAACAGAAGAGCTTTTTTTGTACTGAAGCAGTTCCTTACTACGTTCAAGTAGTTCTTTCAAAAGCATCCATCTTCCTCTAGGGGAGAATTCCTTATGGGTTAAAATCCCCTTCAGATTACATCTTGATGGCTTTCCTTAGAGCACAGGTATCTGAACCTCAACTATAACTTGGTACCTACCATTATGGTTGTTTGATTTAATAGCAGCTGTTGCGTTAGTTGTCAATCTTCTTTTTAAGTCCTTATCTATACTTTTATGTGGTTGACTGTATCAAGGAAAGGGACATGGACATAGAATCAGCTTTCTATCCCAGATTCAGCAGTAAGAAAGCTCCAGCGTCTATTCCTATTATAACACTATCTTCATATGATATTAGATAGATATATCAGGGGTTTAGATATGTGTGGGCTTGGTCATATAGTTGTTAAGCAACATTCCTCCAAGCCAGCCCATGACAAAATTGATAATTGTGGTCCCACAATTACTATGGTGTAGGAAGGAAGATTTAATCTTCTCTTTTTCTTTTCCTTTTTTTTTTTTTTTTTTAAAGTTGACACAAAGTAAAGATTAAGTGGTCAGGATCAACAATAGCTTTAACCCAGTAATCTGAATGCTATCTCTCTTGTAAGCATGCAGACAATTTGTGTCCATATGGTCCAAGGTGTTAGCATGGGGATTTATGGAACTAGGCATATACAAGAGGAAAGCTGTCAGGGCAAAGTGTACAAAAGTAAAACCATCAAGACAAGCATACATTATGTCCAACCTAAACACTTTTCTTATTCTTGACAAAATCCACAGTCATTCTTCAGCACAGAAATAAGATGGGAGAGACGTTCCTGTCTTCTTTAGACTGAGGAAGAGGCTCCAGGGCATTGTAGTTTGTTAGTCCTGCATTTGCCTCTCCAATTCCCCCATCAGAAGAGGTCTAAAAACCAGATGCCAATGAGAGACACTTCCATAGGAAGGAAGAGAGAAGGAATGTAATAGAACCTGCTAAATGGTAAAGCATTGCTTAGTTCAGTAACATGCAAGTCTTGCATTCACTCCTGCAAAGTTCCAGGGGAAAATAATCTGAGTATTTTCAAAAAGATATAGTTTAGGGGCCTAACGTCACTGGTTTCTCATCTCAGACTCACTGGCATAGGCATCATGCTGAGCTGCAAGCCTTGGTGTCTGAGTGGAAATAGTTACCAGAAGACATATTTGAATCCTTTGTTTGAGTATAGGAACATTTTCAATAGCAGCATTCAATCTCAAAACATATTATTAACATCCGAGTTAGGAGTATTTTTTGTTTCATGATTCAAGTGCATGAAGTGTTACACTCAACTGCCTCTTATGGAAGCCATGCCAGAGCTAGACTTGACTGTGCAACTGCTCCAGCAATCAATTCTCTATGTTTTAAATTCAAATTGCAAATCCAGAGGAAAATTTGACTATCGTTACCACTCACATTATACAAGCCCCTTTAAGAGCTGCCTGCGACTGCAGCTTCATTTACAGCAGCAATATCTCTGTCTAAGTGTACTATTTGGCATGAGAACCAGTGTGAATTGGGGTTTAATAGAGTTATCCCAAGAGGACAAAGCAAAGTTTGAGCTTGATCTGTTAGGAACTAACTTCATCCTTCTTTTCCTTGCTCTGTGCAGCTGCATAATTTGCACACAACTACTAGAAGAACTGAGTTGGCTTATAATTTAAGCTGCAAGCACTATATGTCACTTACACCAACAGCTTAGCACATTCCCAGGAACAGATCACCTTCTCTTGACTTTGCATTTGGGTAGTACCAGAGAGGTCTTAAAAGGAATAGGCAATGGAGACACCAAGGAGATCTCCTCCACACATTCCTGATCAAGAAAGTCTTGAATTCTGGATATTAGACTAAGCCACCACAAACAACTGAGACAGTATCTGCTGAGAAATGGGAAGCGATTCCACTTCTAATTCTAGATTAGTTTATTTCAAAGTCGGCCTCTTACAACTGCATGCCATCTCTCAGTTAGCAATAGTTACACAAAAAGATGATCCCAGCTGACAAGACTCTTCAAGCAGAGGTTGAACAGGACTTAGTGAAGATGCGGATCCTATTTAGTAAAGGATCTGTGTTTGCAAATTTAGGAACTATGCTCCAGAGGAAAGGAAGCACTCCAACGTAGATATCAAGAGTCCAAGCTAGAACTTGGAGGCAGCAGAGTTTACCTGACACAAACTACGCAGCAGCAGTGTCCACAATTATACTGTTGACACTTCTCAGTTATTTCAATTCTTCATAACTCTTCCCCCCACACTCCTAAGTATTACAGAAACATTAAGCTTTCATTGCTGCAATGAGAGATGTATGTCCCTCTTGCCTTTTGGGAGACTTCCGTAACATTCCTGCCATCTTTCACTCAACTCGCCTTGGGCATCTTCCAATTCCTCATTGCCTACTTTGAAGCTGTGAGGCAACATGTCAATATGCAAGACTAAATTAGTCTCTACCACTTGATTCTATTATTAAGCTGTGAAAGGACCTTGATCAAAAGAGTAGAGCCTATCAACTTACTATATTGAGCAGAATTTTGGCACTATGGAAGAAACTAGGAATTCAGAACCAAGGTAGAAATACTGTGAAAGGGAGCTTGATGCTCCAGGTGGCACATCTGATGAATAAGATGCACCCTTGCATGTACTGTTTAGCCTCTCTCACCTGGACTAGATAATGCTCATAAGCACACTAACAAGTGAAAGTGAACCAAGGTGCACAAACTAACCCCTCTGCTTTTGCCCTTGTGCATGAGATCCTTCACCTCAGATTGCAGAAGCTTAGCTGAGGGAACAGAAAAAAATGTTGTCATTCTTAGCTCAGAGAGAGAGGTCAAACACAAAGAAAAAAGTGATTTGTACAGCATTATCTGTCTATCATTATCCAAATATTTCACTGAAGACAGATTTATAGCATATATCCAGGATCATTTCACCTCAGTCTTATGACAGTAATTGCCTTTCATATTCAAGCCAGTTTCCCCTCTCACATACTCATTTGTACCAATGCGACTACTTGAAATCACACACAACCACCTGTCTTTACTACCCTTCTGCCTATCATTACTGCAACAAGTGAGAGGATAATGTTATATTGGTGAATCCATGTTGAGTACTTCTGATAGCTTTCTTTTCCTCCACATGGGCGTCATCTCAAGGCACATGGAGGAAAAGAAAGCTATCAGAAGTACTCAACATGGATTCACCAGGGGGAAATCATGTCTGACTAATCTGATAGCCTTCTATGAGACTGGATGGATAGATGAGGGGAGGGCAGTAGATGTGGTCTACCTTGCCTTAAGCAAGGCGTTTGACACCGTCTCCCACAGCATCCTAATAGGGAAGCTTAGGAAGAGTGGGCTTGATGAATGGACAGTAAGGTGGATAGATAACTGCTTAAAAGACAGAGCTCAGAGGGTAGTGATTAGGGACACAGAGTCTAGCTGGAGGTCAGTGATGAGTGGTGTTCCCCAGGGGTCAGTACTGGGTCCAGTCCTCTTCGATATATTCATCAATGACCTGGATGAGGGGATAGAGTGCACCCTCAGCAAGTTTGCTGATGACACAAAGCTGGGGGGAGTGGCTGACACACCAGAAGGCTGTGCCGCCAGACAGAGAGACCTGGACAGGCTGGAGAGTTGGGCAAAGAGGAACCTTATGAAATTCAACAAGGGCAAGTGTAGGGTGCTGCACCTGGGGAGGAATAACCCCATGCACCAGTACAGGTTGGGGGCTGACCTGCTGGAGAGCAGTTCAGTGGAAAGAGTCCTGGGAGTCCTAGTGGACAACAGGATGACCATGAGCCAGCAATGTGCCCTTGTGGCCAAGAAGGCCCATGGCATCCTGGGGTGCATCAAGAAGAGTGTGGCCAGCAGGTCGAGGGAGGTCATCCTCCCCCTCTACTCTGCCCTGGTGAGGCTGCATCTGGAGTACTGTGGCCAGTTCTGGGCTCCCAGGATCAAGAGGGACAGGGAACTGCTAGAGAGGGTGCAGCAGAGAGCTACCAAGATGACTAGGGAACTCAAACACCTCTCTTATGAAGAAAGGCTGAGGGATGTGGGTCTCTTCAGTCTGGAAAAAAGACGGCTGAGGGCAGATCTTATCAACACTTATAAATACTTAAAGGGTGGGTGTCAGGAGGATGGGGCCAGGCTGTTTTTAGTGGTGCCCGGTGACAGGACAAGAGGTAATGGGCACAAACTTGAACATAGGAAGTTCCACCTAAACACGAGGAGGAACTTCTCTCCTTTGAGGGTGGCAGGGCACTGGAACAGGCTGCCCAGAGAAGTGGTGGAGTCTGCTTCTCTGGAGACATTCAAAACCCGCCTGGATGCGTTCCTGTGCAACTTGCTCCAGGTGACCCTGCTCTGGCAGGGGGGTTGGACTAGATGATCTCCAGAGGTCCCTTCCAACCCTATGATTCTATGATTTCCCTTCATCAAGACATTCTTATGTCAAACTGCAAATGGTACAGAACCAGCCTGCCTTATGGATGTGTATAGGTTGATGAAAGCCAAAGGAAGAAAGAATTTGACCTTAAGGAGTATCAATATTACCTATGATGGTAGACACATAAGGCAAAAGCCACCATATTACATACTTGCCTAAATATTCATCTTTTTTTAACTAGAAAACAGCAATCTACCAGCTATTTTTATTTACCTAACACTGCTCCCTTTCCACTTACAGCTACTTGTCTTATTCCTGACTCTACAATCACACTTATGCTGTCAGTGACCAGTTTGGTGATCTTCCCACTAACCTGCACAGCCTTTTCTCTTGTATCTAACATCTCCCCAGTATTTATCATTTTATGGCATAGAAAAGGCAAGCAGCAGTGAGGTCCCAGCACAGTGACTCAGAACACCAGTTACATTCCCCAAATAAGGAGCCTCGTGGCACTTAGCCTATAGATTTTAAATAGCATCTCACCTCACAGTGCAGAGGGAATGTTTTTTTTCTCCCACAGAGGGATAGCAGCTCTGTCCTCAGACATCAGACCACAAACACTAAGAGACAGGCCAGTCAGTATACGAGCTAAATCACAGTCACTACCAGAAAGCACAGTTTAAGAGACAGCTTTTCCATTTACAGTGTTTGATTTGCATCATCACTGTCAACAAGAGATGAAGGAAATTACCTTATCAGGCCTTTGCTGAAGAACTGGCAGATTCTCCTGTTTGCTTAATGAAAGCTAAACCGTATTTGATCTCCATAGTAACAATACCAAGCAAATACACTCAGAAAGGGACGGACAATCTACTACAGGAATCAGGTTCTGTTTAAATCTACATTGTAGACACATCTGAGTGCTAAACACGTCACAGCTGGGCAATAGCAGCTATATATCTGTATCCTTGCATTCCACACTGCCATTCTCTCAACTTTCCATCTTTCTTCTTGGAGCTTAACATCAGTTCAAGAGAGCTTCTACAAAACATTAGGACATATCTCTGCATCTCAGTTGGACATTGTCACCTGGCATCCAAGTAGGCAACCTAATTTAAGCCTTAATCAGGCTTTAGCTGTTCTCCTCCAGCTACACTGCTTACTATGAAAAGTATCATCCATGTCTAACAAAATAGTCTTCTTACCCAAGACAGGCTGCTGCTTCCCCACCCCTCTTGACACTCTGCAGCTCTGAGAAGGTTCCCATCAAATCTCTTATTTAGTGGTACCAAGAAGTTGTCCAGAAATCTTAATATCTTATCTATAAGTACCAGCACACTCTTTTTTGTGTCAGCAGCAGGTAAGCCTTCTGCCATCAGACAACAGAGACACACCATGTCTGAACTTACAATCCTCACCAAAGAGACTCCTAGTGCCATGCTCAACTGCTTCTAGGGGTATCACCTTTCAAGTCATATTGCTCCTTATCTGAAAGAACTGACATCCTAAGCCCTACCAGCTGGCTAGGGTAAGTCAAACAACACTCAGTAAGCTCTAGAGATCCTTTAAGAGCTCTCTGAAAGTCATTGATAACAGGCCACGAAACCATTACACAAAGCAGTATGCTACTTGCAGCAATTATCGTTATGGATATTTCCTCATTCTGAAGGGCAATAAGGTACCAGAATAAACACTGAAGCTAGCAAACTGAAGTTGCATGCTCCTTTAGAAGAGTCTCTGCACAGTATGCTCACCCTGCAGATCCAACCTGTTTGGAACTGGTAGCAAAGAGCCTCTCTCCGCTACATCGCGGGAGGACTTTACAAACAGACTCTCCACAGATGTGTAGGTAGTACCAGCCATATCGTAAACTCTGTTTACTCAAGGTAACACGTTCTGTACTCTAGCCCTTCTAACAAAAGCAACAGGCAGCAAAATAATAGTGCAGACTTGGGTGCAAAGCACTGTTTTTATGGATAGTTATTTCTTAGACTGTTTTACATACTCCATGGCTTGTAAGGCTGGTGAGGATACAAAATCAACAGCTCCTTGCAGAATTATTGTAAGATAGGTTTGAGATGTTAATTTAACTGCTCAGAAAACCCAAAATATAGCAGTGTTTTCCTGTGTAAAGCAGGACTTAAAGTCATCAGGATGAGTACTGGCCAGTCTGTACACATATAAGAGAGATGCAAGCAGCAGCACTTACCTCATGCATCTGCCCACCATTTTCAGATGAAGCCATGCGCCTTTCTTTCCCAAAGAGTTAATCTTACATCACAGGCAAAACAGAGGCAAAAAAAGAGAAGCTGAAATTACAGACTGGAGCCATGCCTGTAAGGGCCCGGGACCACCCAGTGAAGGCACAAGCCATGCAATCTCTTTTCATCATACACACATTCAGAGGAGTTATTTTTAATGAAGCAAAATCACCATGATAATTTTTACCCTGCAGTATTGCCCTCCAAGTGTTGGCTCTTTCACCCCCTTTTTATGCCTTTTACTTCCACTATTACTATTAAAACATCTTTTCATGAGTTCAAGATAAATAAAGAAGCGAAGTCACATACAGAAAATAACATATTTCAGAAAACACCCACACTCACCTACACTCAGCTAAATGCCAAGCTCTTTCCCCAGCCAAATGGAAATAAATTTAGAAAAGAGCAGCTTCCAATGCTACCAAGTATTGTCCTAACTGCAGCTTTGCAACATCACAACTACATCAGATATTCACACATCTAAACACTACACAGACCCCTGAACCAAAACTTCATGAAAACACAACTTAAAAATACAAAATACTCCTACAGCTTAAATGAAACTAACCTCAAACTCTCCATGCATCGGTCTGATGTTTTGTTTCTAACTACTGGCTCAGAGTTTACATAGCCTTGTTAATTATTGACATTAAATTAAGAGTTCAGCAAGGCAACAAAAGTAAAACATCTCCTGTCCTAGGCATTAGGGGGAAAGTAATCGGGGTCTTTTTATAGACTCCATGGCTTAGCGATAAGCACTTCACCATGTCTGATTCTAATTAATACCTCTGATTCTTTGATTAGCAGCAGCATGTCATTCAGGTGACTTCACTTGAAAAAATCAGCATTTTGGTAGGTAACACTTGTGTAAGAGCTTCTAAAGCCAAGTGGTTATCCTTGATCCTTCATTAAGGTAAAAGGTGTTAGAGCTAAAAAAGGGATGGGGAAAACAGGAAAAAAAACCCCAACAACACCACCACAAAAGCTCCAGAACAAATTTTAGGTCTAACTTGAGTATTTTTCCAGGAAAAACAAGGTCTTCAGTGATAACTCTGTCCTGTTTACTTGCAAATGGGCCATATCACAACTTTATGCACCCTGGGGAAATCCTGCTGCCCTATTTTTCCCTGCTCCACTAACAAAATGGGTATAATAGTACTGCCTTGACTCATGAGCTTAGAGTAAAGATAAATCTATTTCTGAATGTAGCCAGGCTCCGAAGCTTTGATGGTAGACTTTAAGACGAGATGCTAACAGCAGGCCCTCTGTCCAGCCGACTGCACAGATAATCTTCTTGGACTTGGTTCCCTCATAATGATGCAGAGCCACCAGTGAGCAGAGGCAGATTATGACAGGCTCACAATAAACATGTCTGAATCCCAGGCATGTGATGATGTCAACGTTAGAGAAAATTTAAAAATGCATTTAGAAAAAAAAAAAAAATGCAAGTGGGAAAAATAAACCCTGCATGGAGCATAGCTGCAGCAGCCACATCTCCCTCTTTGCCTGCAGCGACACATGGCACAGTGGGCAAACCTCAGCAGAAGCAAGGTGTAGTGCAGCCCCAGGACACACCATTTCCAACCCACCCCCGGCTGTCTGTGGGATGGACACCCTACAAACTGAGAGAAAACCCACATTCCTTTCCACAAAGGCTAAAAGAATCTTGGAAATGTTGAAGGTGGCCTGGCCACCACAGAGGAACAAAATGCAATACTGTGTCAGCATGGGCTACTCTGCCCTTCCAAGGTGATTTTACCAAGGTGGTTTACCACCGCTGACAGGCATATCAGTCATGGCCTTCGCTCTCTCTTTACCCAAACAAACATAGGTTTGATGTCTGAGCACTTCTTTTTGCCGGCAGTATACTTATAGGAAACTAAGTGACAGACTGCTGATGGAGGCCAGACCATTCACTCCCTTTGAGATGTCCAGGTAGGCAAAGCAAAAGAAACTCACATTGGACTGTTGCACCTGGGAAAAGGAAAGGATGGAATATCCTAGGCCATTAGAAGATAATGTGGCATTTCCAGTGCAAAGGCCAAACACAAGTATCCACATGCCCATCATGTACTTGACAAAAGTCATGAAAAGAAGACCAAGACAGAAAGATGCTCCTCTTGACACTACAGACAAGGCTTAGGGATGGACAGATTGCCCACTAGTACAAATTGTCAGTCTCTCACAGATAAGTAAGCTGGTTTACATTAGCTGATGCCTGCTTCCCACTGGGTGGGAAGCAAAATTAAGTAATCATCTTTCTTTCATTTGGCACTCATTTCAGAAGTAGCATCTCAAGTCTTCTGCTTCTAACTTGAAAGACAATTAGGACATGCCAGTGCAAACCAGAGTGCCAGGGCTGAGCCTCATCCCCTCCTGGGTGCGTCCATTTGTTCCTCCTCTCTCCTCAGATTTTGTGGAAGCCACATTTGGGTCTGTCTTCTTAGAAGATAGGCAGCAGTCATTTATAATCAAAAATACAAAGGGAAATATAGGGAAAAGTTAGATTCGCCTCCTAATGAGGTTAGGTAAAAGAATACACATGTTATAGTGAATTACAGCATAAAGTGACTTCTAGAGAGCCAGATCCTGATCTTACTTTCAACAGCAAAAACAGAGTAACTTCAAACATCTGACAATTTCCTTCTCCCTCTCTGAAAGTGAGAGAACTTTTTTTTTAGAAATGAAGCAGCAAAGATGAGGAGGAGATGAGCAGACAGGAGAGGTCTCACCTCTGACACTGAGAACATTCTTAATATTCTTTGTAGGCTTTGTAAGTGACATCCTCCCATCATGCCTATCGATTCAAAAGATTGTGCATGATGAAACAGCACAGAAGAAAGCAGAGTTCGAGAAAGGACTGTACACCAGCAGGTGGCTTTTTTTCCTATTCAACAATCCAGGTAGCTGGAGAACAATTATGAATTAATCAGCCCAGTTAAGTCTCCTGAAAAGCATTATGGACCCCCACCCGCCGCGCACACACACTTCCACGCGCATCTGGCTGCCTGAGATTAAAGTACAAACCTAAATGAGCACAAAAGGCTCTCTGCCGTTTCATAACCCAGAGCCTGCCATCCTGCAAGGGCACACTAGGAGCTGGATGCAGTCCAGCGCAGGCGGCGAGGGCTGGGCAGGCAAACCCGAGTGAAGGAGCTCGGATACAGAGGTAACACCAGGGAAGGTGATCTGCTGTAATGTCACCGTTGCTTGGCCAGCAGTTTAGTCCCACCAAAATGCAGGTGAAAGGCCAGAGAGGGGAATATTTAAGTATCTATTTTCCATGCTGGATCTCACTCGCGTTCCTGGCCTCTGAGACACCACTATTTTCCACATTTTCCCCCATCTCTCTGATGAAAAAGACAAAAGATCCGTGAAGATGTTAACGCGCACCTCTCTATCTGTGTGTCTCCACTCTCATACTGTTTGAACCAGAGCACAGAAACCTGCCTCTCTCAGACCAAACTGAATGCTTGGTCACATTATCAGCCCACATGCACCCCTATTTATGAAAAGGACAGTAATTTGTGGCAGCCTTCCCGCTTGGGCTGGGTCGGTGCCTGGCTCACCCCAAATACAAAATCCTTCCCCTTAGACTGATTTCCCAGACAGTGCTTTTGCTCAGCAGATGTTAATTCAGCAAGACTTTCACAGGAAAGGTGTTGCCCAAATCCCCACACCCACTGTTCTGCCTGGGATGGGTTTCAGTGTCTCTCCCTGCCCCCAGGCTCTTCGTGCAGGGTGAGGCACCCGCTCCAGCTCCTGCAGTGGTTCCTGCCCTCCCTGTCCCCACCTCTGGTAGATCAACGACATAGGCCAAAAATGATGGTAGATGCAAACTTGGTTGCTCCAATGATGCTCATTTTGTACTTTTTCAGTATGAGCCCTCCTAGGAAAATCCCAATACTTACAGGAGGTAAGGATGTCAATCCTGAAAGAAATAATAGAAGGGGAATGTCAAAATAAAAGAGTCACACTGGCTTTTAGAGCCAAACTCTATCCTCAGCTTGATATCCCTGGCATCTCCACCACGAGCCACCACTGACAGAGGGCGTGGGTCATGTCGAGGGGGCTCAGGACAAGGGATACACCTGCTGGTGGCCCTGACATGAGCAGCACAAGCACAAGGGCACCATGAAAAAAGGGGTTGCTGGCAAGGGAGGGTGTCAAACATCCAGGGAGAAGGCTGGGAAATGAAATATAAAGAGATTAACTGATTTAACCAAAATCACACAGGGCACCAGCAACACAACTGGAGGCAACACCTGAATCCCATGGCCTCCTTCAAAGGGAACAACCAGCACCCACTGTGGCAGGTACGGGATGGTCACCCAAAAGAGAGTGATGGCAGCCTTGCTGGTCTGCTGGTCATCAACTTACTCTGTTGGCAAACATCTTGAGCTGCAGAGCCACTGTGTGTTCAGGATTAGTGTACTGTGCAGCAAAATATCCCCAGAGACATTTTGGCACACACAGATTATCTTTTACATGGGTCTTTCAAAACTTGACATCATCATAACAAAACTCGATTGTCATGTTGTTACGTGGAACCTTATGTATATGTTCAAGAGGCATATAATATTATAGAGAGAGCTTTTTTGGGGGGGTACCTTTTTTAAGGTATCCCCCCAAAAAAATTCTCAACCAATTTTTTACTATCAGTTGAGAAAAGTTATTATTTACCATTGAAACAAATAAATGTACGTTTCCGGCCCTTGTTTGAATTGAAGATTGACAATACAACTTGGAATTTGAGTGGTTCTGGGCAAATGAATCACTACATCTATGAAAAAAATACCAGCCTAAGTCTGAAGTCCTGTTTCCTATCTCATGTCTGGTTCACTAGCAAATTACTTCAGAGAGCTTAATTTCCGCTCATAAGAAGTCATACCTATTCCTGAAGGAATGCCTTTATTCCCGTTGCCCATTTGAAAAGTCAGAATGCACTGCACTACGTAAAAATGATCTATACTTGCAGCTTAAGAAAACAGGTTTTGAAATAGATCTAAATTAGGTTTAACCATCCCTCACACATCCCAGCCTGAAGGAGCACCCTAGCAACAACATTTAGCATTTTGCAAACATTTGCTACTAATTATGGGTTCTTAGAACAATAATACATGGCTCCATGCTTTACAGTAAGAGGCCAAAAGCAGCCTCAAAAGTAAGCCTTAGCCTTTAATTTAAACCAGTGCCATACAAATTCTCAAATATACATTGCAAAAGCTTCCCAAAACACTGCTCTGATTAATGGCCCTGAAAACTTGTAAAAGCTCAACTGTCAAGCACTAAAATGTAGTCTGAGAAAAAGCTCATGTGGAGCAGCTAAACAAAAATCCTTTGGAAAAGCTTTTCCCTGTACCTTAAGCAACAGCAGCACAATGCAGCAGCGCACGCCAAAACTCCCATAGGAGTCTCCCAAAAAGAGCCAGAGGGCTTGCTCTGTACCCGTTCAAGGGCTCCCATACCTGCTTCCAGCAAGTGACTCAGGCCCCACGATAGGCCACGCTGCCTCAGCAAAACTTCCCTCACCTCTGCTAAATCAGCCAGCCTTCCATAACTCATCCGCTCGCATTCCCGTACGCGCAGCTGTCCTCTCTAGCCTAAAAGCTCCCCTATTACTGCTTGAGCTACTTTTAGCTTTCAAGTGCTCTTGAATTTCCCTTGACCTTAAGCAGGAGACAGAATGAAGCAAGCACAGAAGAAACACTACACTTTCCGGATTCCTCTTGTTTTTATTCTCCGATCTTCTCACCTTAAGCAGCCAAGCCATACTCCAGCCCATCTGCTCCAGGTGACACTGCTTGGGCAGGCAGGTTGGACAAGATGATCTCCAGAGGTCTCTTCCAAACTCAACCCTTCTGTGATTCACATTAGCTGCGCTTACAATAGAAGTTTAGCATGAAGTTCCCTTCCCTGGGAAGCAAATGTATTGACTGGAACCGTTCTAGCAAGAGACTCTGGAAGATGCAACATCTGTCCAAGATGAACTTGCGTCTTAAGGCAGAATATCAGATGATAGGGATGTCCCTAGCTGAGAAAATGAGAGGGTGGGTTTTGGTTGGTTGGTTTTTGGTTTGTTTTTTGTTTGTTTGTTTGGTTGGTTGGTTGGTGGTTTTTTTTTATTATTTCCTGCTGTTCTCACTTGGTACTATTTAACAATTCCTAGGTACTTTATAGTGATTCAACTCTGTGGCCACAACCTCTGTGATACCTTTTCAATTTGCTGCATGAAGAGATAAGGAAGGTGTAATGAAACTATTTTATTTGTCTTTAATGCAAGAATTGCATTGGCTTAGAAACTTCAAAACTAATAGGAGAGCAGAATGACAGAAATTAGTAAAGACACTAAATTACTGGCATTGACTCAAATATTTCAATGATTTAAATGATGGCAGAATTTCTTTTACTCACAGAAAGTGAGAATATGAGAAACATCAAGGAACTAAAAAAGCTCCATTGTTTGCTGAGGCTGGAGTCTCCTTCCATGGGCTTAACAGTGGATTTCAGCAACACGGCTTTCTAGTTCTCTGTGTGTTTAAAAGCGAAAAAGAAAATAGCGGGACTTTTTAGCATGTAATGCATTGGGAAAGGAATGTTCTCTTTAGGGGACCAGCTACTATGTCCCCTGCCATGAGACCAAAGCCAGTTCATACTGCTGCGAAATTATTACTATGATAGATAAAACTACCCCTGAGTTTCCCTGGGTCTGATGGCTGATTTACCGCATGTAAATTTAAAGCATGTCTCGTGAGATTTCCATCTGTCAATGCTGACCTGTCAAACCACAGTGCTTCTAATATCCTACAGAAAGGAGGGATTAAGTCCTTTATCTCCCACACCAAAGTACCATGTGGGGCAGCACTCCCTCAGCTACTTTAAAAAGCTCACTGAACACCCAGTATCTGTGTGAAGGGCAGATGGGTGGAGGAGAAGAAAGGAGGATCTAGATGCCTCCTAGAGACCCAGATTTTGATACTTATATAAAGAAAAGCCCAGCAAATACTGTCAGCAAAATACTTGAACCTGCAACTGCCTGATGATTGTACTGCTGTGTTTTCTAATTTTAGTTGGAGGATTTGATTAGCTATAGATGTGAAGCAAAAAAAAATCCCTGCTGTATCCGATCCTCCCCCAGGAAAAAAACCCAAACCAACCCTTACATCTGTGTCTTCTGGAGCTGTGCGGTAATCTGAACTCCAAACTCTGCAGTCCTGGCCAGGCCTTACCTAAATCTAGCATTAACCTTGGATCCTCTGAGGTTTGTGTTATCATGAGATCACATAGGTATTGAATTAAAACCTGATGGGTTTCAACAATTTGATAGTGACGGCAAAGTAATGAATTTTTCCTTGAGCTTCAGGAAAAAAAAAGTATGTTCTGAAGAAAGCAGGCTTCTACCCAAAGGCATCTCAAGATTACATTAAATGATGGGCTTTGTTTTATGAAACAAAAAGTGAATTTTTAAATGGCAAATATTTTTGCTTCTGCAGTATATCACAAAACCGGCACATATGTTATACAACAAAAATTTCTTGCTGAAGTGTTTGGAAGTCATTGGGATGCCTGACCTTCTGAAAAATGATATTGATAACTGAATAACCTTTGTGGCAGACAGAGAACTAGTTCTTTTTAACACAAATTTTAATAAATGTCAGCAATAAGTGTACTGTGTACAATTGTTATATCATTAGACGAAGGCTGAGATGACTCCACTGTTACAAGGTTGAATTGTCCAACTAGAAATATGAAAAGGGACAAAGCTTGCCATCAGATCTGAAATTAATGATAATTGGATCATTTGCTGCTGAATTATTTAAAACATACCTGATGGCGCTAATTCTTGAAGACAGGTTAGTAATTCTTTTAAGTTTTGGCTTACTTGGGCTAAAGCAAATGCAGAGCTTCTGTTACACAGGCTGCTCTGTTGTTTGCATGTGGCAACTTCCAATTTATGAAAAACCTCTTTCCTCCCATGAAATTCATCATCCTCTGTGTTTAAGAAAATAGTACTTCCAAACAGTCCCCGTCAATATTCAAGCTGTGAGGCTTCCTGTTATTTGTGGCTTTTTGCAGGTCTCTTCCAGTGTTTCCAGGCACTTTTCTTAATTAACCCAGTCCCAAGCCTAAATCAGCAGTAAGCAACAGCATGTATTTTCTTGGTATGATTCGTGTGTGATTGGTTTTGCAGATGACATTAGGACTGGAAATACAGACACCCATAAGGCGGAAGCCAACTGCAAAGCAGGCAGGTGACATTAAAGTGGTGGGAGCAAGAGTCAATAAAGAGGGATGGGGTACTGATGGCTGCAACATCCCCCGAGGAGGCAATAAAAATAAACAGCTCACATTACCGGGGGGGAGATAAAAACAAGTAAACGCACTAAATGATTTAAAGGGAATTGATTTCTATCCCATCTCCTCCTTACTATCCTAAGTTTTGGAGTTGTTTGTTTTCCCCCAGAGGTAATGGACTCCTGTTACTGTAATGCTGAAGGGAGAGAGGAGAGGTTCTTCTGTTTGAAACAACTGCTCTTTCTCTTGCAGCCGGCAAGACAAGGCTTAGAGTACAAATCATGACTCACACGTGTTTTCTGGGACAAGTACCAGTTTCAAGTCCCATCATGTTACAGAAAAGGCTACATTTCACCCCCTTGTACAAATGAAATGGTGTTGTGTTGAGGAGGTGCATTGCTATAAGCATGAGAACAGCATGAAGCAGCAGCATCTGCTACCTATTGCTGTGTTTAATTACCACCCATTACCATGTTCTTTTTGTTTCCTTTTACAAAAAGTTTATACCTTAAGAAGGAGCAGCCGGGTCAGCGGATGACTCACGTAGATGCTTTGCAGCAAGGCGTATGGCATGTCTTGAAGCCATTAAATGTGAAAAGCACTACTGTTTTATTTATAAAGCAGTTTTAATAAGCACTTTAGAATTCTGTAGAGGCACAGCCCCAAAGCAAGGTCATCTCTCCTAGTTTGGATAAGCACACAGTAGGCACGTTCCATAAGTCCCAAAGAGTTAAATGGCATCCACGTCTGCAGCAGTGTGATCCATCCAAGGCATCATAACGTTTTGTGGTGCGATCTGCATAGCTGGCTCTGTGAGTCATCTATAATGTATTTTGAAAAGGAAATAGGCTAAGGAAGTGGTGGAACAAAACATGTTAATCCCACAAAAGTTCAATACTAGCAGTCAACAATTAGGTAAGGAAGAAACACCAAGAAAAACATTTGGACCTGTGTAAGAATACATAGAGGAATGTATTTTCTCCACTTCCTTTATACAGTGCATATTTTAGACTGTTTTTTAGACCAGTTTTACATTTCTGGTAGTACTTACCTGGCTTAATCAGTGGTTGAAGCCTGCAGGTAGGTGAAGAGCCTAAGATACTGTGAGCCAAGCCTCCCAGTATGAGTATGAGAATAAATGCATCAAAGCTCACACTTTTTTTTTTTTTTTTACTGGGAAAAAGATAGCCGTAAATAAACATATGTTGGTCAGAATTTTCCCTTCAGAAACATATATTTGTTCAGAGTGAAACATTTCACAAAAATGTATTTCTACACTATTTTTTTCCTCAGGAGTGGGGAGAGGAATTTTTTTCCAGCATCCTTAAAAAGGAAGCAAATGATCTGGTTATCAAGTTTTCTGAAGCAACTGTTTTAGTCTTAGTAGTTGGAGTATGAAGGTTTTGGTGTGGGTTTTTTTTCATTTTAAAACTTATTTTACATAACAACATCGACACGATGAAAGGAAACATCTCAATATTATTAATTTACCTGAAGTTATTGTAGAATCCTGTCTTCTGAAGGATCGTAATGTTTTTGGTTAAGTTTAAAATAAAATAATAAAATAAAATAAAATAAAATAGAAGAAGAAAACTTGTATTTTTTCTGCCTGTTGGAAAATTTATGTTATCAGTACTTTGGGTGGCTTATATAAAGTGATCTCACCCAGGCATAGTGCTGCATTCCAAGTGGATTATTATGACTTTCAAGTATTGGGATATTTGAATTCTATCCATGTTAATTAATTGATATGTTTAAATAAAAATAAAAAAAGAGAAATATTGTAATTTCCAGAAATCTGCTCCATTTAAAAGGTAGACTGAGTTTGATGGCACCGAGAAGAGGACTTAACTGTTACACACATCTCCAAAACCAAAAAAAAGTTGAAAGCTGTACACAGCTAACACATTCATTCTTTGAAGGCCTCCTGTAATAACTTTTCAGCTATGACACACACTTGTTTGCACCAGCAGAGCAAAACGTTTTCACAAGATCAGTTATGATCTTAAATTTTATGATGTTTTTGGGTTTGGTAACGCAGAAGGCCACACAGCTTATCCCTGCGTATTCAGTAACTCCTGCATGGGCAATGGCAATGAGAGTCCATCATCCCCCTTAGTCCCCAGCACACCAGAACCCAACACAAGGCCTCCACAGTGGAGACGCGTATCAGTGTAGGGTTTCCAGGTCCCAGAGGCAGCCTGGGACCTACCGACCCAACAGCCACTGCAATTTTACAGCTGCTTAAAGCCCTCAGTCAAAAGGCAGAGTAAACAAGGCTTATAAATCCTTAGTTATAATCATTTTGATTTTTGGCTCCCTCACCTGTTTCCACCTTTTTGTGATGGTGTGTACTATATATTTCCCCCTACAGAGTTCGTCAACTCATTTCAAACATGCTTTTCTTCATACATCACAAATATGGAAACAATTTGCCATATCATATTCCTTAATAAATAATCTGTCATGTGTGCACAGTGTCCCTTTGACAGGTGAATTTCAAATAAATGGCAATATGAAAACTTACGGGTAAAATTAATCTTTTGTCATTTCCCTTCAGTCCCAGCTGCAGCTATAAAGGCGCATGTGTTGTGTGAGATACCGCATCAAACCATAAATCTGAAACACTCCCAGGTCGATCACAGGGGAACAGAAGCAGTTTGTGGACATGAGTAAGGGGCTTCCATCAGCTTCAATTCCGTGACTCAGAGATGCCATCTTCAAAGAGACATCTCTGACAACTTTTTCTGAGCTGTAGCAAGACATAGAAGTAAAAGGTTTCCAAATATAAGTAAGGTAAACATGACTGAGTACTTTTTCAAAACAGCAGGACAGGTGAACACAAAAAATAACTTTTTCAGTGTGTCCCCTATGGATGCCAAATTTTTCTGCTCTGCATTTTCCTTGTGTGTTATAGTTAGACTTGCAGAACGAGGCAAGATGGATTATACAAGATCTTTTTGTGTTAACTCTTCATGCCTCTCTGTCTGAGCCTCTGTCACACAGAGCACTGGCTCTAACCACTGCAGTAGTGACCAGATGCTGCTTGGGATATTACATTTCTTTCAAGCCACGAGGCTCATGTCGGAAGCAGCCAGAAAACTGGAAACTACAAAAATTCCTAGGTGGCGGATAACCCCCAAAACAATATTTATTAAAGCAGTGCAACAAAAATACTTATTTAAAAGACCTGAAGAAATAACTTCTGTACAAAATGGCTATCGGTCACGCACTTGTACTTTCCTCAGGTCTCAATTAGCAGGCCTGAGCAAAGCCTATAATGTAGACAGACAAATTTTATTAAAAATCAGGTGAAAGCTTCCTGCAGTTAATTGCTCCTAGTTCATTCTTCCGGGAATCTTCAACCCACATGGTGAACCTTACCTTCTTAGAGAGGAGTTGCCATTTCTGCTGATATGTGCGCCACCTCTCCCAGGGGTCACCAGGATCAAGAACTCATGCAGCTCAGGCATCTTTGAGCAGCCTGGTCTAGTGGGAGGTGTCCCTGCCCACGCCAGGGTGGTGGAATAGGTGATCTTTAAGGTCCCTTCCAACCCAAACCGTTCTATGATTCTATCTCCAGCACGCAAGACAAACTCAGAGGAAAAAGAACAACAGGAGGAAATTAGGTAGTGATCAATCTGAGAAAATGTACCTAAAATACAAAGGGATGATGAAACATGGAAACTAGCACATGCATTATGTGAATTTGCAATGTGAGACAGCAAAAATGTGAATGCAGTTTCAGAGTGTTTGGTGCTTAGGCAACAACCTATAGAGCAAGGGAGCAGCAGGGGGGTCATTTCTCATGTAGGTTCCCATTCTCCGGTGAGCTTCAGACAAATGGGCTCCTCTATGGAGAATCTTACTGAATCAGTAGAAGTATGGGCACATGCAAAGGTCTACCGCCATAGATCTCATTGTAAGAGAGAGGCATTGGAGAGACAATGTTGTTATAGCCAGCCTTGGTGCAAAGCGTTTAATTCCAAGAACCTCATTTCCCAGGAAGAAATACCCCAACTGAAGGTATTTCAGAGAAAATGACGGAAACCGTGTATTTATACTTAAAGTATGTATCAGCAAAAATAAGTGAAATCTAGGAGCAGATTGTGAGAGATGTACATTGCCACATCTTCACAGAGGCAAGAGAGCTAAAAGAAGCCATACAAGACAAATATCTCTCCTTATAGAATAGTAAAATAATTCAAAGCAGATCTGGCAAAATACAGAGTAGGTAAAAAAAGAGCTGAAAAATAAAAGAAAGGTTCAAAATGGAACAAAAGTTTGAAATTAAAAAGGGAGAATGTGATGAACAGCGTGTCCCTGGAAATAGGTGCTGAAAGTCAAATGTAGGTCTTGAAAATTAGAGTGGATGAAGAATAATTTCACAAGCCCAGTACCACAGACTGGATGAAAAATAAGGTCCCTTTGTAATTTCTCTGAACCTCTCAGAATCCCTCAGGGTTTGGGAAATAAAGTCGTTCTGTGACAGGTATGAAAAGAGAAAGTCACAGAACAATCTTCCTCATGGTCACAACAAAAGAGCCACTAGACAGGAGGGCCTGTTACACAGCATGGTCTCTAATGAGTGGAAAAAGCCGTTAGTACTTTTAAATTAAAAATTAAATCTCTTTAATGGCCAAAGGGAAGTAAGCAAATAAAATTTAGATGAGGCTAAAAACAAGGAATTAGGATCAGTAGAGTCCAGAAAAATAAAACTGGTGCAATCATCCTGTGAAAAAAAAAAGAAAAAGAAAAAATGTGTAATGGCTTTATAGACCTGAGCATATTAGAAATGTACTGAGTTATGCTTCTCTTGAACCAGTACTTCCCCTCCCTCTCCCCTTGTGCACCAATGGCAAAATGTTTAAACCAGTGGTAAACTGAGACACTTTAGAGCGGAGTGTTGTCATTCCTGCAAAATGCAATAATAAATTCGCATTCTCTTTAAACAAGTCATAACAGAGCTACTAATACAGAGTACAAATCATAAAATTAGCAAAGATAAAAACATCTGCAAGTGTCTTTCTGTGCTGCAATGCCTTTTCAAGAAGTGTCCAGGCTAGATTGAAGAGCGGTGTGATAACATTCATTTAGACACGTGTCAAACTGCTCAGTGCACATCTGAGACCAAACTTGCCCAGAATCTGAGCAAAGGCAGTTCTGAGGTTAGGTGCTGGCCCATCGTTATTTTTCATTCTGGCTCACATAAACATCAGGCACTTAAGTAACTACTTTACCATACGTTTAATCCCCATGTAAAATAATGAAGATAACTGTGCAACAGCTAGAAATGACTACTTTAACCAGCCACAGGCAGCTGAGAGTTTGAATTATGGGAAACATCCAACTGGAACTGGTTGATGCCAACAAAACTCCTTACAGTTGGAAAGGTCTCTGGTGTTAATTTCAGGATTTCAGAAACAATGTGCCTAAAAGCGACGTGATCCTTGGACCAGAAGCTAACGCAGCGCATTGGGGAAAGGAGACATAATGATATTTACATGATCAACAGGTGCATATATGGAACAGCTTAGCTAAAAGTCATAAATACTCCTGAACACCAGATAAAGATATTTGTGGGAGTACCATATTGAAATCTCACCTTGTTTGTCTACTGCTTTTTCCAAGAGGAAAAAAAGAAATAAAAGCGTAACTACTCCAGTATTATTTTTTTCTCCTTTAGTATGCATCATCATCATGCACACACTTTTTCTCCCCCTGTTGTTTCCCCTGGAGCTTAAATAAAGCATCTGAAATGGTTTTATAAATCTGGCTTTAGTCAATGATATTTACCTGTGGAGTTTGTTGTTTAGGAATAAGATAGCCAACAAAATCCATCAAAAATAAGCACCCTACAGAAATCATATAAGATTGAATTAAAATTGTGCTAATTTCCTGGGAACCTTCCAGAAGTATCTGTTCCTATCTCCTTTCCTTGGAGTGGCATTTGCAGTCTGCAGAAGTATCCGCTCAGTACCATGCTGCAGGTTTAGACCCTGATACCGTACTTTTCCTCATCTCCCACATCCCACGGAGACTGAGAAGCCACAGGTTGTAATCAGAAAAAGACTCACTCCTGGCATCAAGAATATCCATCCATTAGGGCAAAAGAAGAGCTTTGCCATTGGATGACAAAGCAATTTTTAGGTTTTTTGTGTCTGTACATCTAATTCATCCTTTTGCTTAGATGAGTCAAAAAAAGACCAGATGTCTTTCTTGGGGTTATAAATATATTCCCCCAACTAAAACATATTCCAGAGCACCAAATAAGCTTTCCCGTGCCACGTAGTAGCGTGAAGGGTTGGGATACTGAGAATCAGGTTGGAGGTGAGAACTCCAAGACCTTCAATCTTCTGCTAGTTTGGCTACCTCATTGCTAATTTTCTCAGTTGTGAGAGGGGAAACCACAGTCCCAGCCTCAGAGTTGATGTGATTGGGAATGTTTATAGGGTTCAGCCTAACTACAGAGATAGAGCCTGACTTTGTATTGCGTGCTGAGGATGCTAAGCGTCAGTTTTATATTCAGCAGAAGCTTATACATATCTGCAGCTGCACCACCCTGCGCCATTTGCCCAGCCATCAGCAAGATGTGCTGCACCCATTGACACTCCCCGTACCAGGTTGTGCATGCAAAATACTGTGTATTTTTGTTATACTGACATAAAGCAATACATTACTAATTATATACCATAGGATCTATGTTATATAAAATATCGATACACATGTTAAATACTTTATAACAGTTAATACAATGTACGCCATATTACACTGATGGCATATGTGCAATTTTTATTATTGTAGCAGCATGGGGTTTTTTCAGATCATGACAACATTTCAGAGTTTGTAATTATAAAAACAAGTAAAATATAACCTGTCCATGCACTAGGCAGCTGTTACAAGTTTATTCTCCTCAAGAGGAAATGCTCCAAATCTGTCACGAAAATATGCATAGTACTAAGTACTTGATAAACGCCTGGACAGAAGTATAGGAATATTAAACAGATTGATTTCATTACACAGCTAACATCTCATGCCTCCAAAGCAGAGGCAAACGGTAACCCATAACCAGAAAATATACGGTGGACTGGTGGTAGTGGTGGGGGTTTGGAGGGGAAGTTGGTTGTTTTTTTTCAGAGGAGATGTATTATTAAATTAGAATCCTTAGCAATACATGAGAAGTATTGCAATACTCTGGGTGGATTTATAAATCAATTTACTGCATTTGAAACATAATCTTCACTTCTGCTTTGTTCTAAACGCTAGCTGTGAGAAGAAACATCGAAATAGTGCTTACGGAGAGTTTATGCCAAAAGCAGGTTATACTGCTTGTAGGTATCATAAAAACACATACCGTGCCTGCTGCTCTCACTCTGGTCAGCACATCTTGCATTCAGTGATGCACTTTCCAGATGTCATTACTGTCAGTTCGTTTGTTGTTCCCTCAGTTCCTCCATCTTGGCCCTGTCTGAATGGTTCTTTTTTTAACATTGCCAGAGGATTTCTAATACTTCAAAAGTATGCACACCACATACACTCCCTGTAGCTGCTGCTATATAAAAGCAGTTGTTCCCAGAGCTGTATAATAGCAGGAGATACACATGGACCTCTGTTCTGTACGGCACTGGGCTCTGTTACCCTGACCACCAAAGTGAGCTGGATCATTTCGCTCGGTAACATCAATTCAGCCTAATTCACAACCGCTTTCCTTTTTAATGGTGGGCAGGACAGGGAGAAAAGATGAAGCGCTGCAACGCAGAAGCCCACTGCGTTTTCACTGAGGAAACAGCCAGCTTTCAGTCTTGCGAGGTGCTTCTGTGAACAATGGAAAATTTAAACCGAAATCCCATCTGGAGACGAGCACGCCACTTTGAAAGCTCAATGAAAATTTATGGTTTTGAGTAGAACCTGGTGTGACCATCCATAAGCAGGGTCAGCCCCAGGGCTACAGCAATCAACATGTGTACGTGCAGCTCACAGCATTGTCAAATGATGGCATTTGATCTCTCTTGACACTTCTTTTAATTGGCAATGCCTACCATTGGAAGGGCACAGCCCTGGAACATACCCATTGTCACAAAGTTCCTTCAGGTCCTAAGATTTCATTGAAAAGTCAAGTTTCTAGTGTCTGTATTTACCAGAATAACTTTCTAAACACAGAGTGTATCCAAACCAAAGAAGGCTGTTGCCTTATTTACCTCACCACTGTGGAATTCTGAAGTCTACTGAGATTATTTATAGATGAATATTCTTTTTTATTATTATTCAGCATTTTTGCAATCCAAGCTTTCTCTGCTAGTATCCCAGCTTCCAAAATCCTAAATGCCAAACTCACAACTACACTTTTTGACAAACGCGACCATGCAATTACATGCTGGCAGTTATTCCAAAGTATTTTAAGTACCAGGAAATGTGGGAACAACATAAAATAAATAACATAATACAAAAGGAAAATACTATGAATCACACAGTACATTTTTTATGTTAGCTATGTGAAAATGCTCCGGTTTGAAGTTTATCTGAAGCTGTTGCAATATCTTCATTTTAACTGATCTGGACTGCCATCAAGAATAATATGTCCTGTTATGGACCGTAAGTCAAGGTGAGATAAATGATTGTAAAGTCTTAGATGTTATTCCCATCTCTGATTCTCCATTTCTGCTTTTCATCTCCTGCTCTTTTGGATACAAGGGGTTTGTTCTGGCCAAGCAGAAGTTGTCTTTTCCCATAGCCTGCACGACTTGGGTGGAGACTGCAGCGTCCTTGCCAAGTGGCTGGAATTCTAGGGATTTGCTCCAAGTGCACCAAAGTTCTCCAAGCGGACATCACCTCAGCATGGAACTGTTTCCAGAGTCCTACAGCAGCATGAGATAAGAGAGCCTCAGACAACTGCTTCTTCAGCTTCTAAATATGGCTTGAAACAAGCTGCTTTTGCTCCAGAAGCTGAATCATCTGAATTTAGAATATTCTCAGTAATTATACTTTTGGTCCATTTTTTGTTGTTTTTTTTTTTTTTTAAACTTAAGCTTGTTAGAAAACTGAACAACTGACAATACAGTAACTATATTTAGAGTTGGTGGATGAACAAATGCTTTAGATAAAGAGGAAATTGTCCTTACAGTTGTTTAAAGAACCTTTGGTTTCATACCATGTCTGGAAACATGACACAGAACTGTAATTGTTGATGATGGACAAAGCTTGAAATTTTGCAAGGTGCTTTTCCACGCTTTTGACCATACGAACCCTTGCTTTAAGACTCACCTGCTTCCTTTCTTAATCCACAGTGTACAGCACTGCAGCACAGGGATTGATGTCCTCCCCTTGGTTTTCACTGTTTTCTCCACCCTTCATCAAACATTCTGTGGACCAAACCAAACCTCGACTCCTGCCAGCCCTAACACAAGCACAATCTTTTGAGCAGCTTGAAATTCAGAAGATTTAGGAAAGATAGCTTAGGGAGATTTGAATCACAAGGTAAAGAGGAGAAAGGAAACTAAATGTAATTCAACTCATTAGCTTCTCTGATACCAACCATAAAAAATCTGAAGCGATGCTCAAAAAAAAAAAAAAAAAAAAAAAGGCAGAGGGACTTAAAATCATAGAATTGAAAGGAAAAGTATACCCTGGCACTTTTAGTGAGATATTCAGCCTTTATGTTGATTTTGTTCGTGTTCTCGTTCTCCATTACTATGACAATTTGGCTTGGTTGCGTTTAATTACTTGCAACTAGACACTTTAAACTGAAGAAAAACATCAGATATCAAAAGACTGAAAGAATTGTCTATTTGATTCTCTCTTCCTCCGCCTGCTGTGACAATGTTTTATTAGTAATATTTTGCCAGTGAAGAAATTAAGATGAAGAGCTTGTGGCAGGGTCTCGGCTATGGAAGAAGGTGAGAGCAACGTTAGCCGAAGTGGCATATTTTGCATGTTTCAAACTGCTCAGAGAGACCCAGAGGGAGTGGAGGAGCCTCCTCTGACACAAAGGAACATAATTCACACTGGAGGACTTACAACTGGTCCTATTCCTCCCACCCACATGTGTGGAGCTGATGAATGGAGGTGAATCTCAGCAGTACCCAGGATTTATTTCATAGCATCACAATATCTCAGGAGAAAAAGACAGACAGGCTCCTCTGCGTATTACGGTGCCAAATGCCACAGACAAGCTGAGCAAACAGGGACAGGCTAAAGGTTTCTGGAGATAAAGACTTCTCTCCCTCAACTTGTAGTGTAAGAGTAGAGTTGATCCAGAGCTGCTCTGGCTTCCTTAGGACTGCAAAACCTCCAACACCCGCTATTCAGCCACCTTTAATGTATCTAACAGGCTGCTTCGCAAAATTCTCATCACAAGAAGAGCTACAAGAAGATCCCACTCCTCAGTAAAACACAAACAAACAAAACTCACCAAGTCATCGCAGAAGTTATGACATCTCTGCATCTTTCCTGCCTCTGGTATTAGGATAACTGCTTATTTTCTCTCTACCTTTCCCTGACTGAAACAGAGAGACCCAGGCAACACTGACTGTCTTTTGAATCTGGGGGGAGAAGCGGAAGGGAAAAAATTAATTTTTTTTATAAAGTATTAAAAAAATTACAAAGGTACTTTATTTGCCCTTTGAGGTTCCACAGGAAATTTTTACAACAAGCTAAAAAGGTAAGAAAGCAAGCGAAATTTTCTTAGATGTTTATTGTAATTAGTGAACATAGTACGATAAATAGCACATGTCACAGAAACGCCTGAACATGTCTTAAAATAGCAAATCTAAAATATACCGTAAAAATTCCTTTTTCAACTGTTGACTTTTTACTTTTATCTGATTCGATGGTCTATTTCCAACATGAACAGCTCTGAGTTATTTATACAAGGCGGTTATAAATTATTAAAGTATTCCTTGTTATACTATTTACCATTTTGTCAAACCTAAAGCACATAAATCTTCGTGCTTCAGGTGAGATCTGCATTTCTACTTTCTGCAGCTGGGCACTGTCTCATCAGCACATATTTCTTCAGAACCCCAAAGAAGAATCTCATAACACCTGTAACTCCGTGTGGAGGATACACAGTGCAGATCAAAACACAGATGGAAATGTTTATCTGTGTATATATGGCACTATACCAAAAGCAAACCTTAAGCAGCTCATTTAGTTTGCTCAATGTCCTTGAAGTTCAGATTTCGAGTTACAGGCAAGCATTCAAGGATGCTCAGACTATGGATTAAGTTAACTCTCTTGCAGGGAAGGAAAGATGGGAAACTTTCTTCAAAGAGAGGAAATCGGAGCATATTGAATTCTGAATTTAAGTTGGGGAGAGCGAAAAAGCAATCTTAAAGACTAGTATCACAATCAAGTGCTGGTCTGAATTACACGTGCCTTGGGAGTACTCAAAAATGGTGTACAATGTCAGGGGAAAAAAGTGTATCAAAGAGCTGCGTGGACAACCCCTGCTGCAGTCTGAGCACGGAGGAACTGAAAAACAGGCTGCTGGAAAGCTGAGAAATCATGTGGAACCGAACAAATAACATAAGTACTGCAAACTAGTTATTGCAGGTAACTTTCTGATAAAAATGCAATATCACACTACACTTTCTGAAGGATTTATCCCTTTGCTAAGTGAGACGCACACAGACGCAGGAAGAGAATTCAGCTCACCAAACTATAGCTGCGTAGACTTAGTTGACTAGACCCCACTTGAAGACCAGAGAGGAACCAACTTGCACAGGGCTTTATCTGCAGAACAAGCCTGGGGCATCTGGCCCAAGGTGAGATGAATCACTCTAGGGGAGTACTCATGGCTCCATCGCCTGCTGGAGAAGTCTGTATGAGGGGGTGAGATGCGTGATGTAGATGCCTCAAGGCAGGGAGGAGGACTTGTGCCATTGATGTCCCATTAATCCGTGCAGCAATTGAGTGGCATCAGCAGCGTTAGAAGCCAGTGTACGCAGGACCTTTTGTTTCCCTTTTCAGGGCCAGGAGCCAGCTTCCACCCCAGCCAGTAAGTGTAGCTGTCAATTGCAGAAAACCAGAATTATAGCGGGCTTAAAATAACACCCCTCCTTCTCAGAAGCTGGTGCAGCATCATTCCCCACTCAAAAGCTGTTCACTAGCTTTGGGAAAAGAGCAAAGACTATTTGTATGAACTTTCAGAACACAGTTTAATTTATTTAATGCTTTGCCAGCCATTTTGAGAGAAAGGGCAGCAGAGTTGTGGAAGTTCTGGAAGTGTTTTGCAATGTGCTTCATATTGGGGGTAAGCATGAGGAAAAGGTCCTCTTTCAAGACGCCTCTCCTTCCTTTCTGTCACAATAACCATGTCAGCTGAAATCAAATTAGGAATGTGTGATATAACTCCCACAGCTGGGTATGTTCAGATCTGAGATGTTGATTGGCAGTTGCAGAGCTAAAGTACACCTAGAAAATCAGGAACGAGCTTCATGCAGCAACATCCATCACTTAGGGTTATTCTGATCCATACTTACGTTTGGGGATATCTTTAATCTGTAATTCTCAAGGAAAAAAAAGAAACAAAAAGAGAAAAGGCAATATTCCCTGAAAGAAACGTCTCAACGTATTGCTTCAGTCCTTTCTTCACAACCTACTGCAAGTCTGAACTTCTTTTGGGTTTAAAAAAAAAAAAAAAAAAGAGCAAGAATCAATGTGTTTCAATATATCTGTCTTGTGCTCCTGCCTCCATTCTGTGCTCCACTGAAAGGCATGGAAGATGTGCCAAAATAACATGAAATGACTGTTCTTCCTCCCATGCTCCCAGCAAGACAGGAAACATTGTGGCCTCATGAGAATATTTTTTAAAAAACAACTGTGGCTGGTCCTGCACTGAGCTCCATGGAAACATCAATGGAACTCATTGCTGGACCATAGCCTAAAGCTGGGGTTTAGCTCAGTTTTTTTGGAGCTTGTTCTCATTTTGTCCAAAACAGCCTACGCATCTCTGGTGCAGCTCTGCTGGCCTGTCAGAAGCTAAGCCGAGTTCTCCAACTTCTTTTAAAACAAGATACCAAGCAGCCATGAAATGGTAATGACTCTCAGTATTTGACCCAGTAACCTACAGGAGGAATGCAGGTAAAACTTTGTTGACTAATCTGCATTATGTAAAGCCAGGATCAGATAAGTGTTGGTATTTTTTCTATGCTTGCCATGATGAATAAAAGCACACAAAGCTTTATTTCAAAATATAAATGAGGTTGGGCTGAACAATTCCTGTAGCTCTTTTAAAAATTACACAGTTGGAAAAGAATTGTCAATCAATTTTATAGGGAACAATGAATGCTAAACCTCATTCAAGACTGTTTCTGTACTGGTCTTATTTTCTTAGCATAGAGCGCATTATTGTGATCCACATATCAGATGGTATCTTTATGCCCCGTTCTTTGAATGATTTCATCTTTCGTGCATAAAGCCACAAGAGAATCCTGGAAAACCTTTTCAATTTGTTGATCTGAAAGAGTGTTTGAAGACTGGAGAAGCCTAGCTATTTTATATCCTTGACTTCATTATTTTTACAAAGTACAGCTACATGTGTTCCATTTTAACCAATAAGTAGGCCCCTGAAAAGTATAAATATGCCACTCAGTATGCAGGGTTTTTTCCCCTGTCTGCAACAAGATGTTCTGCCAACTAATTCGCATTTGCATGACATTGTAATATTTCCATTAGCTTGGCTGATAAAGGTTTTGAGAGTCTGGACATGCTGTCAACCTTCGACATTTTTTAAGAAACTTTTGCCCTACCTCTTCTTGAGGAGGGAAGAAAGAAAACAACAAAAGAGTCAGACTAAAGGACAAATCATCATGACTTCAAAAAAGGTGAATTTTACTTTAATTAGCCTCTTACATTTGTTTTAGGTAGGACAGAAATTCCATTTTTTAATGTTCTGCTGTTTTAAATGTTTTGAGGAAATCAACATTGTAAGTGAAAGGGACATCCTGTAAAAGTTGGGCATAAAGCCAGAACAGGTCACACTCCTGAGTGAATGTAGTCCAGAACTCTACCATCCACAAAGACAAGACACAAGTCAAACACTGAAAGCAGCTGAAGGCCAGAAGGACGAGATAAAGGATAGCAAGGAGACAACCCTGAACAGTTCCTACTTTAGAATCGTAAGAGTAGCTGGCAGACCTTGTCCAGAGAAACCCTACCTCGATGAGCAAACGGGGTCCACCAAAACAGGTCCCCTCCCTCAAACGGTGAGAGGTCAAACTGCCAGAAATTCAAGCGATGCAGGACGCAACAAAAAAAGAAATAGATACCTCTAACTGAAAGCAAGCAGGTAATCAGGATACAAAAGCCTCTGCTGCTCTGAGAAACAGGGATCAAAGAAATCACACAGGGTCACAGATATCAAAGGGAGAAGCGCTGTTCTGTTTGTATGCTGGGAGACCCATGTGAAATTCAAGCCCCCCTCATCTCACCTGAGAGAGTCACAAATCCTGGAATAGGGAAGTTACCTTTATTTTTTCTTCTTTACATAACAAAAACAAGGCAAACTAAAATACAAAGGTTAAATTATAAGTATGGTGAAAATAATAAATTTACATTAAGAATATTGGATAAGAACCCAGGCAGAAAACACCAAAGCCCCTTTTCTCCTCACTCACAGCTCCAGACCCTGCTGCTGGGAGCGAGGGGGGAAGAATACGCCCCCTAACCCTCCCATAGGTTTCTTCTTGTTGTCAGGCAACACTCCCACATACTCTAATGTGCTGATTAACCACCCATTAAGGAACTCACAACTTAACCTTTAGTTAGCTCATCAACATCTTGCAATCAGCAATGCGCAGCATACAAAATTCTAATCCTGCTCTGCTCAAAGCTAACTTGATTCTGCAGAGTATTTTGTGCATCATTATTCAT
Organism: Chroicocephalus ridibundus; assembly: GCF_963924245.1. NCBI lineage: Eukaryota > Metazoa > Chordata > Aves > Charadriiformes > Laridae > Chroicocephalus > Chroicocephalus ridibundus. The sequence goes on from NC_086284.1 coordinate 151,439,275, forward strand.
AAGCACAGGCCGTTTTCAAAACTGATAATATAAGTCTTACTATATGGTAGAGCTGGAGGGTTTTTTCTTCTGGAGGGTTACACTGGTACAAAATTTGTGCCTTCTAGAAACATTATACAAATGAGGAATTCAGCCTATCCTGTCTCATAACAGTATTTTTATTGTTTTTTAACATGATAAGGAATACACATTACAGAATCACAGAAAGGTAGGGGTTGGAAGGGACCTCTGGGGATCATCTGGTCCAACCCCCCTGTCACAGCAGGGTCACCTAGAGCAGGTTGCACAGGAATGCATCCAGGCGGGTTTTGAATGTCTCCAGAGACGGAGACTCCACCACCTCTCTGGGCAGCCTGTTCCAGTGCTCTGCCACCCTCAAAGGAAAGAAGTTCCTTCTCATGTTTAGGTGGAAATTCCTATGCTCACATTTGTGCCCATTACCTCTTGTCCTGTCACCAGGCACCACTGAAAAGAGCCTGGCCCCATCCTCCTGACACCCACCCTTTGAGTATTTGTAAGTGTTGATAAGATCCCCCCTCAGCCGTCTTTTTTCCAGACTGAAGAGACCCAAATCCCTCAGCCTTTCTTCATAAGGGAGGTGTTCCAGTCCCCTAATCATCTTGGTAGCCCTATGCTGCACCCTCTCCAGCAGTTCCCTGTCCCTCTTGAACCCGGGAGCCCAGAACTGGACACAGTACTCCAGATGCGGCCTCACCAGGGCAGAGTAGAGGGGGAGGATGGCCTCCCTCGACCTGCTGGCCACACTCTTCTTGATGCACCCCAGGATGCCATTGGCCTTCTTGGCCACAAGGGCACATTGCTGGCTCATGGTCATCCTGTTGTCCACCAGGACTCCCAGGTCTTTTTCCACAGAGCTGCTCTCCAGCAAGTCAGCCATTAATAAAGTCCTTTATTAAAAGTCCAAGTGCACAGTGCTGCAGGACATCCTTTAACTGCAAATTCTTGTGCCCATGAACTGTTCCACGTAAAATAGCAGAATTCCATACAAGAACAACTGAACCTACCACACAACTGAGTCCTATGTAAGGCTATCTCTTGGAGCCTGAAGCCACGTTTCACCTTAAACAAGAATTTTAATGGTCTACCAAAGGTCCTTAGCCAGTGGAAGAAAGCTTATTTGTTTCTTTTCCACTTGTTCTCCAAGGCCAGACCTTGCATCCGTTGTAACTCTGCCGATGTCACTGGGATCATCCCAGGGATGAATCTACTGCTGCCGTGTTAAATCCTTTCTTAAGGACTAGGAGTAAACGTGTTGCCCTCACTTGGTTAAAAAGCACCGCTAGCAGAACAAGCAGGATCCGACAGATCTCTAATTCATGGTCATGCAACAGCTCCGGTAGGAAGCAGTTCAGAGGCGCACATCCTTCTCCTCACTGTAGGGCACTGTGATGCCCCTGTTAATTTAAGCCATCTTAACCTTTGGGTTTACAGTTCCTCATGATCTTGCCACTAATTTGTTCACACTGTTCTCATGAATTGAAAACAAGACTTTGAGGGACCATTTCAAATGTCTGTACATTTCCATACCGTTAACTCAGAGCAAGAATTGTTCTAAACTAAGTGCAGTCATTAAAATCTTTAACAGCAGCGGGTGAGAAAGAGCTATGCCTAATGAGCCTCAGCCCACTGGAACATATGTTTGTCAGTACCACAGACTAACTGCCAGGATTTATTGTGTAAATTATTGTACAACCGTTTCTTGAGTCTCCAATACTAATGACTTGATGTGAAAGCAGATCATATGCAGAAAAGAAAATGAAGAAAGAAACTGCGTTATTCACATCTGACTGTTTTTATTTCTGCCATCTACCATCCGTTCTACAACGTCAGCCAGACTGTTTCTCGAGATAAATCTTTGAATCCAGTAGTGGCTGCCAATGAGTTTCTGTGTTTGTGTCTGCAAAGGGGTCTAATAATAGTAAAAACATTTTGGTGTACACTGAGAAGCAGAAAGGGAAATAAAAGGGCCTCGGACCCAAAAGATCATCTTACTTTGTACCCTTTGGATTCCATAGGAAAGAATTATTACACAGTTCATGGAAGATCCTAATTATTTTTCCCAGGTAATAGGTAAATCCTTTAAGCAACCCACCTAGGACTCTGTGACATCACCTGATGTTTCACTGATTGCTCTTCATAAACCTCCTCTTCAGAAACCTCTACAAGTTCTGCAGCCTCTTGAAAGGATTTGCCAGAAACAAAAGGTTAAAAATACATACTCACAGCAGCAGCCTTTCCAGATGGGGAAGCAAAGGCAGGCAACATGAACGACCATCCAAAGTACACCATACAGTGCCACAGCTCCTTGGTGTGGAGCCCATCCTTTCCAAAACACCATACTCATCATTCCGCATCCGTGAGTGCCTACAACCAAAACCACCCTTTTAAAATATTTTAGTTTTGTAGCACGGGGCTGAGTATCTGCTGTAAAAAGAGTCTCAGCTGCCTTTTCCTTAATTTAAAAAAAAAAAAAATATTAATTTTGACCTCTGTCAGAAAGAAACATTTTTCAAGTTAACAAGTTACCTTTCAAAAACATCTTTGCAGTCTTAAAAGTGATTGACAGACAGGTAGTCCCCAGCTCCCTATTAACTAATTTTAGGCACTTAACTAGAGTTACCCTGAGAATCCTAGGAGATAACAAGGCACCTACTGACAGCAATTGAGCTCTTAGTGGTACAAACAGCTTATTTCTCTCTACTGACTACAGGGGAGACTTAGGACAATTATGTTCCTAACTGAAGTGCATCAATTATGTACCTAAAGTTAGGCAAGATGAATGCAGACCTACAGAGCCTAACATTTACAGAGAATCAGTGCACCTGAGGCGCTTCTGTGGACAGGTCATTCTTTTAAAAGGCTTTTAAAGGCCCATGTCATGTTTTCAGGTACCCAATTCCCACTGAATTCACTGGGAGTTGGTGAATAACTACTGTAAGAAGACCTTTACCTAAAGGTCATTTGAAAATATTACCTCTGTTTTTCACCTGCTTTGGGTGGCTGTGTGCAGCAGCAGAGCAAGTGAACACCTAAGGAGAACAGCTAACAAGTTAAGGGAGGCAGTACAGTTGGAAAAGAGAGAAAATTGCAGTACCTTGGTGGAATTCCCAGCATTTCAGAGGCCACTGGAGAATCCTGCTGGCATTGTGTGATTGGCATGATTTATGAAGGCCAAGGAGCCATGAGCAGCAGCCCTAGGTGGATGCCACAGCTCCACAGCTGACGGTGTTCTTCTTCAGCGGGAACACAGAGGGGCGTAAGGCAGTGACAGCACACAGAACCTATCTCCGGGATATGAACCACTTTAACCCTTTATAAAAGCACGTCTTGTAAGGGCTTGTATATTTATTTGAAAGACAAAAATATCCTTATTTCGGCAAAAAGGAGCTGTTACAGACCAAAAAAACCCCTTTGTTAAATGTAAACAAATGGAGGCTCAACGGAGAAAAGCAGAACGCACGCACAAAACTGATTGGTTTTATTTAGCATGCAAAGGATCCGAAGAGAGTTGAGGATTTGCCAGAGCACATTTGATAATCTCCCATATGTAATCAGAGAAAAGAATACAAGTATATCACAATGTATCTAGCAGATCTCCCTTGCTGTATGCTGCAGGAAGAATTACAATTCTTTTCTCTCTCCTGAGCTGTATCATTTAAACCTGTGGTGTCAGTTAGGCTTTAAAATATCTTCTTACAATTATAAGAGGCATAATACAAAAACTTGAGAAATTTAGGCAGAAAAAAAACAGTAAGGAACATCCAGCTCCACACTTCCCACTGCTTCCATCACGAAAAGAAGAAAACATCTGCAGCACCAACCCTGGTTCCTTTCTAATTACTGATTTAGAAAAAATATATTACCCCTTGGGTGTGAATTTCCAATACATCTCCGTGTCATCTGCCCATTAGCTCTAGAACACGCAGTTTCCAAATGCCAGACTCTTCACTTCAGAATGGAAGTTTTTGCGTTAGTCCATCTTGCACATAATATTACTTGACGCAAACCACAGCCCTTCCCTATGCTATGTCATCCACTTCATGGATTTTTACATAGCTAGTGACGTGGCAGAGTTAATGCAGTTCCTCTTTCCTATAGTACAGCACTGTTGTCCTTAGAGAAGGCTCTTTCCACTTCAAAGGAGTAGGTGGAAGAGTCAGCAACAATAGCAGCAACAGGGGATGGACAACACAGTCCAAATACCCTGAAGTCGACAGTTTCCTTCTCTGTCCACTAATTAACCCATCTCGCTGTCAGGGACAATTATTTTACCGTTGGTACTCCTGTTGTTGCCTCCTTTTGGCATTTGCTACCACATTGTGCCCTCTGTGGTTGCACAAATACCTCTCAAATCAACTCTTCAACCTGGCTTTCTCATCTTAGTTGCAGGCCAGGGATTTGTACATTCAAAATGTCCCATCAGAAATATCAAACATCATGGAGAATGACAGGGGGTGAGAAAGAGAAAAAGAAATGTTCACTACTAACATCTAAAACATGCATTACTGACTCAGATCAGCACTATTACTTTTAAATAAAAAACTGTGATGACCTAACAAGGTGTTGATCTGTTTGTTGATCACACCTCAGCCAGACATGTCTCCTGTATGTGGTACCAATATGGGACTCTACTGAGTAGCGTGTCCTAGGATACACTGCACAGCGATGTGCAAGGCAACGTGAAAGTCTGACCTGACAACCTTGGGTAGCTGCTGCCAATATTTATTGGACAAAGCGATAGATAGAGTCTTTCTATGGAAAAAAGCCAACGTTTTATGAATTTTTTTGTCACAAAGTTGAATATAATCCATTTCCTGTTATGCAGGACACAGCAAAATACGTTGCATTTGGCACGCTGCTAAATGGGGTGAAAGGTGGAACGAGTTTCTCCTTCCAATTGGGTTCTATTTAATTATGCTTTTTTATTCTGGCTGAATCAAATTCCTGCATGCAACCATGGAAGAATGCTATAGGAGGCTTCCTGATCCTACAGCTGCAGTGTTACAGGTGAATGTGGTTTATAAGTTGTTCAGGGAGTATTAGGAAACCGATGCCAGCAGCCAGCTCTAGAAAAAGACAGCACTTCAGTGCAAGGCTATTCACTGTTTAAACAAAGACTGAATTTTAAGAAAGTTGTGGTCCATTTTCTTCATTATAACATACATGACGCCTGAGGCTAGTGAATAAAAATGCTATAAAGAATCTCTGGCCCAGTGCAGGTTATGCTTTTACAGCAAGAATTAATAACAATCTCTAATAATCTAGGCAAGTCTCTAACCTTTCTGAACCTAATATTTCGCCTCCGTGAAACAGATAATGTGTATTACCCTCACAAAAATCACTACGATGATGAAAAATATTTCTTAGACCTAATCCCTCTTCACTGTGAAAATTTCCCTTTAGAAAAAGATTAAAAACCTAATGGCTACACGAGCTCGATGTAAGCTCAGCAACATTTTCTTTCATTACAGAAGACATGAAACACACACTCACATGGGACACAGGTTATGCCCTCACTTCTTGTTTCTCTCTGTAATTTTTCACTATACTAGAAATTAGAGGCTTTTTAGTTCTTTATTGAGGTTTGTGGTGGCCTCTAGTGGTGGTTTTGCGAATGGGACGCTTCCCTCTTCCCCAGCTGTTGGGTGAACTAAACGATGGCTATGAAAAAAATATTCGTGTTGTGAGTTGTGGCTCCCACTCTTTCACACCGAAAAGGTGGGAAAGAGCTAACCATCAAAGCTCTTGTATAGCTGACACTTTGGGATGACAAATATGGACTCTTTGAATGTAAGGAAATAACTTCATTTGCTCTCCAGTTCTTTGCAACAAGCTATTCTAAGTCCTTACCTAATATTTCTTAGTGTTTCATCCTGGCGACCAAAAATAGTTCCTCTTCCTAAAATTTCCCTCAAAGTCTTCAGGGTCTATGGTTTTTAAGGTGTGCTCAATCTCACTCTCGGTCCAGTGGAAAAGAAATCCAAGAATAGTCTTTCCTAATGGAGAAACACGGATTAACTTTCAACACTCTTGGAACATAGTCTGGCCATGCCGTAATAACGAGCAGCCATAGACCTGGTGTTTAGGGTCCAATTTTCTCACAGAAGAAATGTTTTTTAACTTCATTCTTTAAACTGTCTTCTAAATATTCCTCAGGTTCATTTCAAAAGCATGACACTATCCTCTGGTGAGGGAAGTATACACACTTTTCCTCACACGTAAGGAAAAACTTCTGCATACACTGTCAGGCCTTAATAGCTTCTTTGCCAGATGCCATTCATCGTTTCTTTCTCACCCACCTTGAAATCATTCTCATAAAAAGACTTCATCATCCAAAACAGGAGTCTCATTGCTACACCAATGCAAAAAAAAAAAAATAATCTTTAAATAGTTTCCCGCTTTACTCCTCCTCCTTTCCTCCCCAGTTCAGACCCAAAGCGCAGGCCTCCGTACCCTGAGAGGCTCCAAAAACAGCAAAGCACCGACGTGACTGTGCAGTGGCAGTGCTCGCTTTAGACACCACACTATCTGCATTTAATGGAACGGAGAGAATCCATTCCCAACACACTTGCTAGCAGAAATCAAGCTTTACTGAGGGTTTGTCAGAGATGTTTGAACTAGACGTGCCCAAGGAAAGGTGAATCTATTTGAAACACAGAGGGATTTTTTTCCTTCTCATTTCTTCAAGGGCTTGTACAGAACTCTCACTCTATTTAGCTTTTAGTTTCATCTGAAATACAAAACATTTAATAGTCAATTAAAATAATTATATAATCTCACCGAGCTTTTCAGCTGAGTTCCCAGAAGAGGCTATAAGACTCAATGGAGGAGCCCATGGAACAGCTTTGAAATTAGCATTTATGTGGGCTGGGAAACTGAGGCACAGATAGAAGATCACATAGATAGGACATGACAAGGTCAGAAATAAATCCCCATTTTCCTAATTTCTAGGACCTCGTCCTGATCCCTGAACACATTCCTTTCCTTGCAAGGGGTATTTCAAAGTGAACCGTTAAATCCCACCACCGTTCTCATCTTTCTCTGGCCAGATGATATCACATGTTGCTTTAATTATTGGTTTGTGCTATCCTTTGGCTCTCCTGCTCCACTCTAGCTCTCTTGGCTTGGCCCACGAGCTCTTCAAAAGTACGATGCAAGTATTATTTCTGTTTCATGCAAAGCTTGCCTAAATTTGTGGCAGGGAAAAGGCTGCAGAACTGTATCGTGTGACTCCCAAATGAAACCAGCTGCCTATTATTTCCACATCTGTAACCTTAGACCAAATTATGTGAGCTGGAAAGCTAATCTTTGGCCACCCTTTGACAAAGAGTTCTTTATAATTATTTTTATTTACGTTTTGTGCTGTTAGTATGGAAATTTGATCACAAATGTGACCTTGCTGTTATCTCCTCTCCCTCCGTCAATTTTGCTGCTACACTAATTACAATAACTATATGGGGTATTTTCCTTAATGTGTCTTTAAATTGTAGCTGCCAAGTCTACTAATAAGAAGCCAATGATCAGCAACATTGACTTCCATAGGTCAACAAGGTCCAGGTGCTTGTGGCAATTGATGAAAATCACAAAGCTCTCCTGCAGTCTTTACCCTGCTTCCTGACAGGGTGTAAAGACTTCACACCAAGATCCATGCTACTATAGACTGTCTGTGTCTGGTAACCATAATGCCTAATCTAGAGCTAATTAGACTAGAGAAGGTTATTAGCATCATGGGGTCACTAGGGTAGCTGAGAGTCACTGATGCTACAAGCCCGTCTGTGAGATGAAGATTCTATGTCTTTCAAAAATCAGTTATCTCACTCAGAAAAAGTGAGTCAGTCCAGAGACTGTCCCATGAAACACTATGGCCAGCACTCTGTAAGGCGTAAAATACACGATTATAATTTTCCCTTTGGTTATGAAAACAAATGGTTTTCTTTTGAGCCTAGATGTTGAGTGCTCATCTTGCCTTGACTTATTTCACTCCAAGCATTTTAGAAGTGAAGTTCTTCCTCCATGCTTCTTCATTCTTGGGGGGTGGAGGGGTGGGCAGAGATGGGGAGAAACTGATATTTTTCTCATGTTCTTCCTGCCTTAATTCTTACATTTCATTCTTAGTCATTCTGCCTGCTTGGGGTCTTGCAATTGACTATACCTGGCAGTTAAGTGACACCACTAAGTGTATTTCCCAAAGCTGGTCTCTAGTGAGTGTGAAAGCAAGTGCATGAAAGTAGTCATAACATTGCAATAACTAGTGGCTTTAACCAAAATTAAAATTTCAGTGCATTAGGAGCTGCATAGCATCCCTTCCTTAAGTACCAACTTAAAAACAAGCTACCATTCACATCGTTACCACTTGTACTCTTAAGAGCAAATGGATTGTGTCTATGGCACATCAACATTATCTGATCTCCATGTGAATTCTGTTTTATGAACTTTTTCTCCCCTCAACATTTCAAAAGCCAAAGTTCAGAGACCCACATAGTCAACCCTCAATAATCTAAAGTGGCCTATGCAACCTATTGATAAATAGATAATAACTGTTTTCCTGAAGAAAGCAGCAGATTTCATAGACCTCTAGATAGAAGTAATACATGGCATAAGATACCTTCTTCCTTTGGAGGAAATGCTGCTGCTGCTTCTTTGGAATATTGTGCAGTAAAATATTTACCACTGATATTATGGAAAAATCTGAAAATCCAAAAATAGAAGGTGGTAGAAGCAGGATGCCTCAGGGCCAGGTCTGAATTGTTATGGTCTATTCACAGCCAGCATTTTGAGGCTCGGAACAAATCCTGCAATATACTTTCTTCTAAAAAGAATTTATGGTCAGGAAGAAAGCAGACAAGTGGTATGAACTCACCGTAAAACAAACACATGCACAAATCCTGGTACTCTTCAAGTGGTAACAGATTCAAATCTACTTCCATCCAATTATTTCTTCATTTTCAGAGGGCACAGAGGAATGAAGTATGCAAGCTTTATCTTAACTCTGCCAGATTTGCGTAACAGTAACCGGCTTATGGCTTAAGGCAAAACCATACTTATTTCAAGAACCTTTGGCTTCCTGGCTGCACACCTCATGGGCTGTGAACATCCCACATCTTTGGCCTGCTTAAGTCTCCACATCAGCAGATCTTCAGTGTAACGCATTAGTGAAGCTGCAAAACCATTAGTTAACCAGCAAGATAGGCATCGTCTCTTTTGACAACGTGGAAGTGCAGATCTCCTTGGCTTTCACAAAATAATTATTTTCTTTTTTTAATTTCCAGAAAGATGTTTTAATGATGAATTTCATTTAAGTTCAGAATTAGAGCAACAAAACCCAGATGTGAAAATCCTAGATCCTAAACAACACTGGTCTCACTATGTCCACAGTTGTTTTTTTTTTTCTTACAGAGATAACTTAGAAGAAAAGTCCCAACTCCTCATGATTCTTTAGATGTCATTTTCCTGTATCATTCTGCAGTAGCCAGGGTTTTAGAATTTGATTGCCAGCATGTGACTCTCTTGGCTATTCTACATAATGAAAATCCCCCTTGTAGTTCTAAATGAATATATGTATACTTCCATGTTTCTGTGTATATATATTTTCCTAAGTGTCAACATAAGCTGATAAATATGTAAACAAATCCTGGAGAGTGTAAATTATAGCATGCATCTGGCAGAGTCTATTGTAGTTGGGTTTACCTACTGATTTTCATTTTAAGTCCTTGCTCTTACATACTCATTACTTATAAAAGACTTGCTTTTATTATTATTGTTACTGATTGGTGTTATAGTAGCATTTATAGACTCAAGCCTTTTCTTTTAGATAGTTTATGTAACAGACAGAAACGTTCTGTGATTAGTTTTGAAGGTATCTCTTAGCTCTTGACATGACCCATAATCTGACTGAGCCGCGTGGGTTCAGCAAAGACCCAGACAACCCTTTCTACTGACTGTGTGGACCATGCAAGGGACAGAAGCGTGCTGAGGTGTTGGCAGGATTTTGGCAGTTTATAGTACCTAGAATACATATGCTGCTGCAGGGTTCACAGATTATTTTTAAGGCAATTTCCCAAATGCCTTTACCCTGATTTCTTCCAAGTACAACTTCATTCATTTAAGCCTGCTTAGACATTCTAAAATTAATTTTCTTCATACTTTTTTTTTTTTTAGTCTTGAAAAAAAAATCATAGCAAGTTCTTTATTTAAACGATATAACACTAAAGCGGCTGAAACAGTATTTTTCATGGAGAGTTTCCAATGATGAAACACTTTGAAACCACAGGGCTTGATTTACAAGGTCTAGCCTGGTATAAGACACTTGATTTCTACATGGAAGTGTGAGGGCCTCAGGCTGGAACAATGCAGTGGGCACAGATTAGTAGCAAGTTCAAGTGTAGGATATCCAGCACCTTCATGGGACGAAGCTTTTTTCCCCCCCATCTCCCTCAGTGTTGGGCTACTCTCAATGCTGCCTTTGATGGACTGTTAGACAACCAGAAGCTCCCGATACATTCATTCTTCTATGTAGAACATGGACAGAGAAAATGAGACTCTGCTTATCACCTCCTGCACATGCTTCATCTGGATGGCCAAGACACATGCATTGGGTTTGCTGCACTATATATTGAGGAACCTACACAATCTCTCACATTAGACTCAAACACATGCTATGGAGACCACGTGTCCATATTTCAAAAGCTCAAAAGTTCCTAGGCCAAAACAAATGTCAATTTGTTCAGTGCTATATGATGCAGCCATGTGGTTTCAAAGCCACTCTCTCTCCCCACTTCTCCTCCCACATCTCACCTGGGACTGCATTTTCTTCTGTGTATTCACCTTCTTCTCACTCTAGTGGACATGCCAGATCAGGTCCAAAACAGGCAAGGGAGTGTTTTGCAAAAATGAGAAAAGAAAATAGAGGCAGACACAGAAAATGCAGTTGCGTGAACAATCCAAAAGACGGTACTTCAGGAATAAAACTTGAATTGATTTTTTGGTCCTTCTGCTTTCACATTAAACTTTAAAAGCATAGTTAAACCTTAGGTGGTAATGCCAGACTTGTACCTGCTTTGGGATGTACAGTCTGAAGCTCCAGCTGGCAAGGACAGGGTTTACAGCCGAGAATTGCCACCTGACAAAAGCATAACATGAACAACTAGCAGATACACTGAGTTGAAACTTCATTGCACTTGAAGACCTGAAGCCCCAAGGACTTCTCAGAGCATTGTAGCTTCCCATCTCCACAGCAGACTCAATCCAACCTTTTCTTGGTTGACACAGACATTATAGTGGTGTTCCTAGCAGGGCTATGATATTTCATAGAGAAGAACAGGCTCACAACAGAACTGAATACTTCACTGATATGTCTGTCTAATCCTAGGCACCACTGTTGAATTCACTTGAAAATATCTTGCTTTTCAGAGCCTGCAATTGTATGTTTTCAGTCCCTTTTTTTTTGGCCCAGATTATTCCCATTTTATCCTCTTACTAATAAAAATGTACAGTAAAATGTTCCTTTACAGCTTCAGTTAGTGTCTGTCTTAAGCCAAGCTTAATATATAAAGTTACTATAACCCATGCAAAGTGAATGCCAGTTTGTATTCTTTCAGTGTGCCCATTTGAACAGCAGAAATTTTGAACCCAGTAAGACTCATCAGAAATTGCAGTTTTTCTGTCTTAGAACAAACACACTTTGTTTTCAGAGTCACTAAGACATAGCTCAACATTTCTAACTTGGTTCCATTGGCATTATAGCATCTTAAAGTTCTGCTTTTTCATCACTATCATCTGTAAAGTCATCTATGCAGTATCCAGGAGCCTTTTGGCCCAGACTCCTAGCTGATACAACTCAGCACACCAGTGTATGTATCAGAGAGCAGACTTTTCTTCGACATATTTACAAACAAAAACCTTACAAGCAAAGTACAATAGGGAGTATTCTGTGAGCTTCCAGTTGAGAACAGAGAAATAACTTTCAGACTACTTTTTGCATAAGTACTGAAACAAGGTGAAAATTTCCAATGGATACTGGCAGGGTTTTCAAAAATTTGCCAGTGACTTTGTAACACACTTGCATGGCCGTTACTATTTAGACTGCCACAAAGAGACTTTACTGAGGCTAAAGTTACTCTAAACTGAAGTAATTTCTAATCTATACTTTTGTACACAACCTGAAAATGGGTTTGAATCATCAAGTTACTCTAGTTAGTTTAGATATTCAAGATATTGAAAAGAATAGGGAGCAAAACTCTCTTTGTGTTTTCAGTGCTGTATGTATACCAACGTTATTAATTTCATGCCATGACAACAAATTATAAAGGTCATGAATCCTTACTTCATTGAGATATTTTTGTTCCATCAGGTTGTGGGAACTGACACAGGTAATAAGATAAGTTTGCTCAGTTAATAGGCCTGATTTCTAAGCCTTAACTCACCTTTGACATATAGCAGATTAAGTGTTAGCAAGTGCCAAGCCATTCCGGCGTCACGGTTTGCTGTTGCTCACAGCAGAGGTGTTTAACTTCCATAACAACCAGTCTTTAATGACTGATGAGGAAGCTTCTTAGTATATGAATTGCAGGCTGATGATCCAGATGAACTCTCTCCACCAGCGGTCAAGCCCTCTAACTCAACATGAAAAGAAATCAAGTCCAACTTTTACTACATAGGGGAGCCACAGCTCTCCTTTGGTCCTGCTGTACGAAGGCGTTTCAGAGAGACCATATGCCAAATTGTATCATACGTCGTTGGAAAGGATAGGAGTACTGGGTCTGCCTACCGCTAGCTTCAAAGACAGTCTCATTGCAGGCACTTAGAGGCAGCATTTGACCACAATATTTCTTAACCTGAAAACTCTGGCCTTGCAGTTAGCATCCCAGCCATAATACTACGTTAGAAGAGACAAACTTTCAGTTTGTTGCCTTCGCCTAGTAGTGAGATGGGAGTAATTTGCTGCAAATCACTTACCATTCTTAATCTTCAGTGAGGCTGAGAGTATGCAAAGTTTTAAACATATTCTTCCCCTGCATCACTCTGTATAGAAAGATGGGTACTTTAAGTCACTAACTTTTTCAGGTTTCCTCAGGAGAGAAAGAATTTTCCTCATTTTCACACATGCTATGACTTTCTTATGTCTACTCCTCACCATGTCCTCAGGCTTCTTGCCCACACACAGCACTTACATAGCGCTGCTATTCAGAGCATCTCAGTGGAGCCAGGGACTTTCATTCATAACACCCAGTTACCTACAGGGTTTTGCAGCTACATCCGTTTAATCCAGTCTTTGCAGCAAAGTGCCTCGGTGTTGCTCACAGGAGAGGTGTTTTATTGGTTTTTTGTTTCCTTTTTAAGCTTCAGCCAGCAACAATCAAACTTTGGTGGGATGAGAGAGACCTTCTCAGTATGTGACTTACACACTGCATTGGGTGATTACATGCACCTTTCGAGATCTTTTTCCATCCGGAGAAAAGAGAAACGCCTCACTACTTTAGGCCAGAGATTAATTGGTGATGATGGCTATATAGAAATCTTAGCACCATTGCTGCATGCCAAAGTGATGTGGCAGTTTCTAACAACTCTGCTACCCAAGAGTGGGTAGATGGGGAAGCAAGATGGGGGAAGAGCACCTGGGACTGACAGGACTCAATAGGGATTTGAACATATTTTTCGGTCTGGTGTGACACAATACCATAGCCTCAGCACAACATCAGCAAGACCTAGGTTAGCCTGCACGGCAATACTCGCTGTCAAGACAGCACAACATAAGATCACAGCTTATAGTGTGGTGGACAGAAAGGGAGCCAAAGTGTATTTCCTGAAGATTTGTAACTTAAGGACAGAGAGGAAAATAAAAAAAAAAAAAAAAATCATTTAGTGAACTTAGCTGAAGGATTTTCAGAGAGTAGCCAGTGTCTGTTGTTTCTTGCTATGACTACTAAGCCAGCTTGGGACTCCATGTTGGTCATGACTGAAGAGACTCTTTTACCCTGAAATTTGAGATATTTATGGATTATAAACTACCTTTTAAAAATTATAAAAAAGATGGAGAAAGTAAGACCCTTTTACAACTATTATGTCTTAACGAAATAAACTGGAAAAAAGACGAGGCTTTGGGTGAAACTCCAAGCCACCTGAAGGCTTCCACTGACTTAATAAGGCCAAGTATTTCCTCATTTCCAATTTCTTTTTTATTATTTTTTCTACTTCCCTTTGAGCACACAAAACTAATAAATGTGTTTTTATCACAGAGAAGTAAAGTAGCACTGCTGAAATCTGCAAGAACAAGTGGGCATGGAAATGCCTTTCTTTTTTTTAATAAAAGTTTTAATAAAGATGTATATAGAAGCCTTGCAGCTCTTCAATAAGAGCCTGAGCCTGCATGTTGCTTATAGACCTCAACTTCCCCTGAAGTCAGTGAACTATTTTACAGGAAACAATCTTGTGCTGGCCCCAAGGCAGCAAACAATATTAGCTAATATATCTTTTCCATCTTGAACCTCTGTGATCATCTTTTTAATTATATCAGTTGGAGAATACCTATAAACACAGGGTTCCATCTTGAACCTCTGCGATCATCTTTTTAATTATATCAGTTGGAGAATACCTATAAACACAGGAGAGCAGATGCACAGACCCCAGCTATTTGCTGTCCTGGTGCAAGAGGGGGTACGTGCTCCCTTCCAGCCTTGTGCTGGAAGGAGAGAAAGCTCCCAGGCTCCCCAGCCAGCTCTGTCCCACCACGGCCCCAGAACCAGCCTAAGCCCATGCCCTGCAGCAGCACTTCAGCTGCTGGCTCCATTAGAGGACTACAGCAAACTAAGCTTGATGGCCAACAGGTCTAACTGCTACTGATAGTGCTAGGACACAGAATTCCAACATCGTGACAGCCAGCAAGTTTTTGCTTGGTGGCTGTTTGTTTGGGTTTTTTTTTTTTTGTTTTTTTGTTTTTTGTTTTTTTTTTTCTAATCAAAAATAACAGCCTAAAGGAAGTGGCAGTGTTTTAACAACTTTACCTGCAGTGAGCACATTTCAGAAGGAACATCGCAAAAATAATTTTGGAGCCAGTAATTCAAAATTTTTTAAAGTAAAAGATAAATAAAATAGATTAATACTGGTAACAAGAGTTTTCTGTATCAAAAGGGGAAATCTGATAAATTGGAAGTACAGTTAATAAAATGAACTAGGCAATTCAACCAGACAGAGAAACCCTGGGATCTGAACAGCTGCTTGCAATTTCTGCAAGTTTATAAAGGGTGCATAAACTCAAAAATTCACAGCAAGTTCATAAAAGGCTTTATAAAACATGATGCTTGCGAGAGCAAGAAAGTAAGCTTCTGTATGATCCCAGCAGACTTACCCTCCTCCCATTCCCCAAACCATCCTTCATGATCTGGCCTCCTGAAGCGCCTTCTCAGACCACCTTGGTGTCCTACCACAAGCCCAAGCCGCTTGGGCGCAGGTATCCCCATCACAAGCAGCAATTCTGCAGCTCCTCTTCAGGCCAGAGGAAAAGTTGGGATAAAATCTGGTCCCCTCAGTCTGCTCAAAATGTAACACTAGAAGATTCAGTTTACATTAGGGTTGTTTTTTTTTTGAAGCATCTTATTTGTGTTTGTACTCAGAAATGTGCTCAGCTGATTTACGCTGAAATAAAGAAATATCATTCCTTTGGCAAATACTACAGCTACTTAGATATTCCAGTGAGAGCATTGCTTTAATGAAAGCAACAGTAAGAAAAACAAACAATTTTCTCTGCCTGTTGAACCATGACAACTGCTTTGCCTCCTATCCACCTCCACTAACAGGGGAAGTAGTTTTCCCCAAGCATTTGTAATAAAAGCTGTAGGTGGTTCCAAGTTTGTAGAGATTAGCACTTTGAACTTAATTGCAGATGCTTTTAGGTGCCTTTTAATAATATTTTTTTTTTAAAGAAGTCAAGAGCTACAGTATACATCCAATTAAAGAACAGACCAGATCAGTTATTTACCAGGAGAAGGGCTGATTGTGTTGTAAGGCTCAGCCACACCGGTGTAAGTAGTACAACACACAGATTTGCAGATCTAGGAAGGCACCCAGGAGGCATGAAACAGAAACAGCAACTGACAGGGGATGGAATGGAGACACACTAAAAAAAAAAAAAAAAAAAAAGGATTTAACTCTATGTGTCATTTTATTTTTTCCTAGCAGCCTGTGACAAGACAGATAGTTTTACCGTCTGCCATTTCCTCAAGCTGCAGGAGCGCTCGGAGGAGCAGTGATAGCACATCAGACTGACACAATGACGAAAATGGATTTTAGCAGCAAACCAGCCCAGACAGATGCTGCTGCTGTGTCACTCACTCAAACAGCCACCGTGGAAGAAGGTACACTTTGATTCAGGTATAACACAGAAACCTGCAACTCTGTGGCTAGATAGGAGCTAGTGACAAGGCAGCACTGTTGCAGCCTGATTAAGGTACTGGTAAAGTTACAGAGACTTCCATTGCTCAGACTCAAGACACACAACATGTAACAACACTTCTTTCCCACTGTCTCCCTTGCCTGTCAGTCTGACCATTACTAACGGATAACCAAAATAGCTAAAACTGCATAAGGAGCACAGAATAGTTTTTATTAGGTTCTCCTTCTCCAACCTGACCTGTTTTTCAAACTCATGTTTAATCCTCTCCTTTGATACCTTGCACCATCTAACACAGAGACTGAGCAAGAGATGCCCTCTTCAGAATACTGGGCAACACGATGGAAGACACAAAACCAAAAAGAGTTTCTCAATTCACCAGCTCCTTAGTGTCTACACTTTAAAGTCCAATAGGTAAAATTACAGACAAGAAAATGAAAAGCGTTAAAATACAAAAGCTGTGGCCTGAAGGTATCGTGCCATCATTATGTAAGTGCCATAATAAATCGACACACTAATCATAGTCCATGAGAACTATAGAAAAAAAATATTTGCAGGTATGACACTATAACTTACCTTTTTAAAACTAAGATTGTATGCAAAGAAATCAGAGTATTACATTTGTTGCTAATGTCTCTCAGCGTTAACGTTAAATGTTCTCTTAATCCTAGACTATATTTTCATAAGCTTATTGCAACAGATTGTACATATCAAATCACAGATACGTTTAGCTATGTGTCTTAGGAATATGGGAAAAAAACACCAGCATTAACCAGAAAAATAGCTACCCATCTATTCTATCTTCCCTGAGCTACGCACCAATTAGAAGATTTATCTTCCATCCAATATAAGGTGAAAAGGCTTGTCTACTTTCTGATTATAGCATTTCTGCAGAAACAGTTGCAACACTCACCACCTAGGACATCCACAATACTCAGTTCATGCATGTTAAGGATGTTTATGTTGTATGGGTTAGTTTGTTTTGCTTTTTGGTTTTTTTTTTTTGAACACAGTAAGTCAGCACACAGTATAGGAAAGGTTCAGCTGTTTTAGAAACTGTTACTGGAAGAGAAGAAAAAAGGTTACTTAACTGAATTATCAGTGTACCCTGACAGCACCAGCAGACCTTGCTGCCCCTGACCAACCTTAACCCCCAGGACCCCCATGCTTAAATAGGGAGGGGTGTAAGAAAGGCCCCAGGTGAGGCTGGTCAGAGCCATTAAGACACATTTGTGTCCACAGGACCCTGACCTAAATATCTCAAATGACCAGTCCTCCCATGGTTTGGCTTATCCTAAGATAACCGCAAAGGAACAAGTAGTGCATTCCCTTACATTTCTCAAATACATAATCCACTCTGTATTACAGCAGAGAAGTCCCTGCATTCTCCTGACGTAGGAGTTTACTTGAGTGTCACAGTTAGAAAAGAACATGTTTTCACTTGTGCTGCGTGAAAAAACAGCCATGATACAAGTTAAGTCACTTTTTTGTCTCTGGTGACTCACAGCAACAGGGACTGCAAATGACGCACATGCTGAGGCAATTCGGATCTTCAGAGCCACAGCAGCCAAATGAAAGGAAAATGATGCCCACTGGAGACCCGGGCCAGTAATTAATCTCTAGAAAACATTTGACATATCAAGTAAATTTGATCTAGAAAGTGACTAATTTCTCAGGTGTCTGCAGAAGCCCAGGGACAGAAAGAGAACAAGAACATGCCAGAAAAGAGGAGGAGTCTCCGGCTGCTTTGAACAGGAAGACAAGAGAGGGCTTGTGGTCTTGACTTCTCTCTGTGAGCCTACTCTGCCACAGCCAGGCTCATAAAATGGCCATCTCCCTGCTACTACTTTTCAAATGTATGTATGCCAGAGTCCCTGTCCTTCAGAACTTATAACAGGAAAGGAGAAAACAATAGCAACAGACAAAAGAGAAAAAAAAAACACAAACAAACCAACAAAACAAAACTAGGGTATCCAGTTCTGGCACTGCTGCTTTTAATTAAATCGGTGGAAAAGCGTATGACACAGATTTCCATTGTGGGTAGGAACAGAAGACTGCCTCCATGATCAAAGCATGGGTTTGATGCCACGCAACATATACTTTCTTTTAACTGTGTTTCATTATAAAGCTAAAAGAAGCAGCAAGCAAGTCCCGGGCAGTAAAGGTGAAGTGAATGGGACTGTAGAGGAGATGAGTGCAACTAGCAGGAGAAGGAAAGTGAGAAGAGGTGGGCAGCAAGAGGGGAGGATAGTGACGGGCTGCCGTGGTAAGAAAGTGATACGGCTAATGGGAACCGACCACAAGTACAGGCAAGAGACAGTCTAATTCCAAAGGTGTCTAATCCAGCCAACTGACAAGCTCTTGACGGCTGCTTCGGATGCCCCCTTGTGAAGTACTCTGCGTAGGAAGGTCCTTTGGCTGGAAGACCTTATTTTTCAGTGGTAGCTATGGCAGCTTTCAAAAAGGCTTCTCCCAGCACCAAAGCCATGCATCTCATGGAACGTAAAACAGAAAGAGCCACACACAGCTGTGAGGCTGGCCACCGCCTGCAGGCAGTACCCTACACAAGGGTCATCAGATGGTATTTATACAAAATGATGAAGACAACAAGACAGAGAAACGTTCTGCGCCTAATCATTAGCAAACTAGACTAACACTTCATTCAGTGCTTGGTACGGTTGCCTCGTAGCAATTGCAGACTGCACTTCCCACAGATTGCTGTTACTTAATAGAAAGCGCAGATAACAGATCGTTCTGTGTTACTTTGCTGTGTAATCTTCACCACAGTCTGTAATTAAAAGCATTAAGCAAAAGAAAGAATCGACAGGAGAAAATTAAGCTAAAAACCAGGGTGAAAGTAGTCTATTTAAGTGACAAGAAAAAGGTTGGTATTCCTAGCAGAACACCAAGGAAGGGCGCTGATCACAAAGATCATTTAGAGTCAACCCTCCCCTGAAATAAAATTTGAATAGGTTTTGGGGGGACCCTCCTATGTAAAAGGAAAATGCTTTGAATGGAAGCAACAAGCTGAGCTGTGGTATCATGGATCTAGAGGCCAAGGGAGACTCTTACTGACTTCAGCTAGGTAAAAATCATTTTCTCCCTCATCTTCCTTACCCACCTACCGCACCGATAGTCACCACCTCTGCAAATAGATGATAGCTGTGATGGGTAGCACAATCGAGGTCGCCATCATCAGAAATGAAAACGCACAGATGTTTTTTACTCTCTGTGTGTCTTACTGCAGCCTCAAAAGACTTGGACCAGACTAAAAAAAAATAATAATAATCACATGCTGGCACATATTATGAGTTCTTACAGGAATGCTGAAGAAACCTGGCATGATCTTCAAGGGGGAGATGTTAGCATTAGAGGAACCATTCTGAAGTTGACCATTGTAGGGCAGACTATATAAATATTACAAAACTATATTTTTTGCCATGAGATCAAAGAAAATATAGATCAGCCAAGAGAGAAGATTTGTGATTTATAGTGACGCAACAAGAATTTGGAAACAGTAAGTCCACCAGAACAATAGGAAAGAAAGATAAGAAAAAGGCAATTTCAAAGGTTTCCATAAATTAAAAATCCAAAATCTTCCTTTGTGTGTATATTCCCACGTGACTATGAGGCAGCTAAGTAGGCTATGAAAGTCAGTGAAATGGAAAATGTAATAATGATACTAGAGGTAAGTTTACAACTGCAGAATAACAAGTACTGTTGTGGTGATGCGGTCAGTATTTCAGGATCACATTAAAAGGGGCTCCGTTTCCACAATGACACACCGGTCTTTGATTAACACACCTTACTGTGTGGATGTTTTCTAGCGTGTACAACAAAACACTGGGAAGCAGTCAAGTATTTTATGTCAGCTCGGTTTCCAATTTTCTTGTGCATGTCAAATTAGCAATCTGTTTTGTTTGCAAATCAGCAGCACAGAAGAAATTAATTCCACACATAAACTCAACTAGTGTGAAATAAAAGAGACAGTATAACAAAGCTTTAATGAAACTGCATCCAGCGTTTGGGGAAACTAATTATTTATGGAAAAGATAGACAAGATTCTTCACAAGAATTCAGCAAAATAGCATTTGTAACGCTCTGATAAAATACGAAGCACAGTATAATCTTCCTTTGGCTTGCTGGAGTGTAAACCAGCAACATTTTTCAAAGTCATTAGAATTTCAGCAGTTGATAGTCAGGAGGCTTGGAAGTGATTTTTTTTTTTTTTAATTGGTATAAGGTGTTAATAGCAAAATTGAAGTCTGATGAGGATGCTTGTGTGGATGAAGCTGCTGTCTCCACTGCCAAGGAAAGATCGTATAAGAAAAGCCATCACAGAGCTCTGTAGTGCCATCCTACAGCAGCAGCTTGGTGGAGACAAGTTCTTCTCAGCCCTGACAGATCTCAAACACACCACTCAGAACTCCCATTCAAGCGGGTCTACTGAGCGTCAGGGAGATCAGCAAGACACCAAGTAGATATAAATATTCTGATTTTTTGCAGTAGATATACTCTGCTTCTGCCTTATGTTTGTCTTTTTTCCCCTCGAGATGTAATGAGGTGACCAAGCAAATTGCTTCTCTTTGACACAACTGTCTTTTCCTTTGGAATTCCTACAGTGAAAGGGAGAAAGATGATTACCCTTTTAATAACAGAAATATATTCTTAAGATGTGATGAAGCTGATTCCTGTACAATGGTCAAAACCTTGATAGCCATGAACTTCTGTTCAGAGAGAACATAAAGTCCTGGCATGGGTAATGGGAGTTTCCTTCGATAGCCAAAATTTTCTCACTGGGTTTGAGAAAAATTCTCAGTTGATATTGGTAGTTACTTCTGCTGGAAAAAAAAAAGGTACTGCATGTGACTGTTAGATATAAACATGCCAAATCCTTTCTCCTTATTTGAAGGCACTACAGAGACTTTATTTTCACAAAGAGAGAAAATATTCTTCATTGTAGATAGCTAATTCAGTGTAAAAAAATCAGTGAAAATTAAAACCTGTGTTGCTTTATATGAGCTATTTAGTTAGGATAAAATCTATAAAGGACATGAGAGATTATATTGATTCCTTGACTCAAATGAAAACTACCATCTGATCTGCATTAGGATTTTACCACCCAGTCGTTCTGAAGTTTATTTTTTCATTATCAAATCCACTGCCAAATGGTTTTTCTCTCTTTGCTCTAATCCAGTTTACTTCCTCTCTGTCAAGTCTGTCAAACAGCTAATGGTTGGTACATTTGAGTGTATGTTCTAGTTCAGCTGATCATTGCGACTGAACTGACACCTCTTGGGCTACTCTCTTTTTGAACTAGCTGTTGAAAAAAGACCAAAAAATTTACTTTGTTTGAAAGCTTTCCTCAAATCAAGTTTAAATTAATAGCTCTTACACCCTCCTGAGCATGTCCCTCGATTTTATTTGTCGTTCTTTGGGTTGTTCCAGAGAGACAGGCTGTTGTAATCTCCTCTAGTGATACAAGCCATGCTTCCCCATATCTACTCCAACTTGATTCCACTTGGATCCCACCTTTCTAAACACAAGTGACTAAATCTGTACATAACGTAAGGTGAGGTAAGGACTGGCTGTGGTTTTAATGGCATTAATGCTCTCTCAAACTTTAACCAAACCTCACCCAACACATCACAGCTTTTTTTTAAAGCCAAAATGTATCAGTGAGCATAGATGATACAGCAGAAGGCCAGCAAGGGGGTCTCCAAATTAGCACAAACTGGAGATAGTGAAGATTAAAATTATTCTTTGAAGCACTTTTACATTTAGAGAAAAGGTACCCAGCATAATCCAATCTTTATTTTTGAGACTATGCTGTCCAAAGCTTTCCTATGAAAAGGTCAAATTGC
The DNA here is from genome assembly GCF_963924245.1 of Chroicocephalus ridibundus. NCBI lineage: Eukaryota > Metazoa > Chordata > Aves > Charadriiformes > Laridae > Chroicocephalus > Chroicocephalus ridibundus. The sequence continues at coordinate 151,461,544 of NC_086284.1, forward strand.
ACCAGAGGGGTTTGGCACATTATGGGCATCAATACAGGCACCGTGAGGTAACTTATCAGCACTATATTTTTGTGTGTTAAGTGCAGGTGGAGAAAGAAGCTTAAAGGACTGGATTACCAAGGAATTGGACTGGTTTGAGACATCTTTGATGCTACAGTCAACAAGTCAGTGAAATTTCTGTGCCTCGTCCAAACCATACTCAATACAGTAGGAACACTTGCCCTGATTTTCATAGGGTTTAAATCAGGCCCAGGGAGAACTAAAATTCAGCCTCAGATAAGCATTATACAAAATGCAATGCAGGTGGTTAGGAGCTGTTGTATTTCAGCTTCAGATTGAATCTGAAGTGAATCTGTTTTTCAAGAAGTATTTCAGAGAACATCTGGATTCTAAAGTTAAACAAAATGAAAGTTTTGAAAAATATTATTGTAGCTCTGATGAGAAACTCTGCTTAAGTCCTTTTTTTTATTTCGTGAAGACTGGTATATCCTGATATTATTAAAATTCATAGGCTTCTTGTGTGTAACACCTTACAAGGATTTCAACTTCTCTTTATAAGAACTTATTAGTTCAGTTAAAACATAGCCGTACAAGCATTCTGCATTTAGACAGGAGAAACTCTTCCTTTCTTTCTCTTCCTGTCTGTCTTTAGAGAGAAATAAGAAGTTTGGTCCCTCTCTACACTCCATTCTTTTCTGCAGAAAGAGCCAATATATTTTGATTTAAGATGGTGCCTCTTGAATGAGAATTCGACTAAATCTCTCATCTGTCTTTGCAAAGAACTGCAAAAAGATAATGACTGAATGATTATCACAAAACCAGCATAAAACATTCCCCAAAAATGCCTTCTTTTTATGACATGTGTGTTGAGTTCCCCTCAAAAAATAGGCTGGGGAATATATTTACCTCTGCTTAGTCAGATCATGGTAGGACTCTTACCCCATGTTGTGGTTTTGGCCAAATTGGCCAACGGCCAGCAACAGATGCTTCTCCCCAGCCTCTTGTACTTGGAGAGGAGCAGGAGAGATAAAGAGATTTACGAGTTTAGAAGGAACTAAACTACTTTAATGAAATATTAATAATAAAATAAAAAAGGAAAATAATGAAATAGATACAGTATACACAAAACTGTATTAAGCTCCCAGGATGACATCACCAGCAGGCACTGGGGAAGTCCCAGACTGGAATCAGTGATGGGTGGGAACTGGAACACATGGATCAGGATCAAAGGCAGATGAACAGACAGGGTCCTCCTAGGATGTTGGCCATTGAAGGAAGAGAGCTAACCCTTTGATCCCTCAGCTTTTATACTGAGCATGGAGCAGATGGGATGGAATATCCCTGTTGTTGGTCAATTTTTGGCCACCTGTCCTGTCCGCTCCTCCCTGCAGGTGGGACCCCCTCCAATGGGGCAAATAACAAAATTAGCTGACCTTGGTTGTTACAGCAATAAGTATAAGCAAGAGCCTCTCTGCATACCATTCCTTGGCACAAACTGCCTTATCACTCTGAACTAACCATTTGAGACACAATATGCTGTTAATTTCAGAGAGCTAGATGAGGCCTCGCTAGGAAGTAAAATTACTGAACAGAAAGTTGGTTCTGTTTTACCTCAAACCAAGACACCCCAGAGTGAACTGGAAGCTCATACTGAGGATGACTTGATGTATCTAATCTGAAGTTGATGAAAAGATTTCAGGTTTCTAGAGATTTCAGTATAATTTCTTTCACAAACAATAAAAGCTGTTTCCAAAATAAAATATATTAAAAAAAATGATGTAGCAGACTTCTGTTTCTGTAATATTAAAATATAATGAAAGTGAAGGCTCCAGGAAGCATGGTGACTTATTAGAACCATTTGAAAGCCAGAAGCTAATCACAGCAGCTACACCAAAGAGAAGAGAGAATCCTGCCTTGAATTGGACTCCTTCATCTCTAAAATACATCAGCCATCAGCTGATCTCCTTTTTCTTTGTGAAAAGATGAGAAAATAGCAAAGTCAGACAGGCAGAAATCAGGAAGCTCCAGATCCATAGTAGGAAACTGGAGATCCTTAAACACACCTCTGCACTCCCTCCCTTCAGTTACGCTTGGGCTACATCAAAAACTCTGAGCTGTGGATGGGAGGAAGATGACCTACTTCTACATGTCGCCACAGGCCTTTCTGCCTCACAAGACGAAGACGGCTGTGTGTGCCTGCCCTCCAGAGCGAGCGGGCAGAGCCTGGAAATGATGATCCCCTGTTCCGCTCTCTAATGTAGAAAGAGTAGGTGTACCAACAAATCTTCAAAACACATCACAACTACTTTGACAAAAGCTTAAATCACTGTCCTGTTAGTCCTTTGTCCTAATAGGTATTAAATTGTTACAGAAAAATAAAAGGTGGCCAAAATTAATGATCATATGGAAGACAACTGTCTAGAAAGGAGTTTTTGATTTCTACTGTTTAAAACACTAGCAGTGTCCTGTTTGCTAATAGAAATTAAGTGAGAATCCAGTGTCATTTAAAAGAAAAGTCTTCCTTCTCTCACTCTGACTGTATATTGTTTTTGCAGAATGCAGGGTCCTGGTTGGAATCTTGCCTGGCTTTGCCTAACAATAGAATATTAGAGCGTCTTTCACTTCTCATGCAGAAAAATGTCATTTTAAAAACACATTCTCTCAGCCGTTTAATCCTCTCGGTTTATCCAGTGGTCATAGCATGTTGCACAGAATCTTCTTGCCGCAAACAGAGCCAGACTTTTTTTCTAAACCAGCTGTTCCTGAGTGTGGAGCCAGCATGAAGCTGTCTTCTCTTCACAGAGACAGCGGTTTGCAGGCAGCGGTTGCATATGGAAAGGAAATCGCTTTTCACAGGATTCTACTGCCTTGTAAGTACCGACATGATCAGCGTATACAAAAGAGCCCATGTGCAGTGCTGGGTGGCTTATAGAGGAGGGGAAACAGAAAAGCTAAAAAAGTTCTTAGCAATGACAGTTACTAGAGAAATGCAGCATTTAAAACCTTGTCCGGATCTTGTGCTTTACACCTACCAAATCGAGCCCCCCAGAGTTTGTGCACAAGTTCTGGAAATGAACTTCACAGCTTAGAGGCTTCTCTGCATCATTAGAAATGATGCAGGCAAGAAATCTGTTAAAAATATTGTACCTAAGGAGCGCCATCATACTCCCATTTTAGTCATTGTGTTTTTTTAAAATGAGTGTAACGATCCACGGTGCTACACATCTGTGCTTACAGCTGCCATTAATAAAGCCAGGGCTCCAGAGGCAGCAGCACCTGTCTTACCATAAAGTTTGTCTCTGCAGGGCCCTTCCCCATCTATTCTCCCTCATAAACACAAGTAAACATGAAACAATGACAGTTTTTTCAAATGGTAAATTCATTGCTGGAACACCACTCACAGTGCCAGAAACCTTGCTGCTTTTATAAATCCTTTCTTGTAATAAAAGCTTTGTTGCTTACATAATTAAGTCCCTCGGAGGCAGCATGCTTGGAATGGATTGCAAAATAAGACCTTTATTTTTCTCTGCCTTTCTTCAGCAATCCCTCATACATCTATTTTTATTTAAAAAAAATTATTTATCTCTGTTACTAATTCCACTGTTGAAGGCTGCCAAATTTATATGAAGCTCTATCAGTCTCTTTATTAAAATGATAAGTTTTTAATACAGAAATGAACGAATCAAAGACGTCAGCAAAAAGGACTAAAATTAATGTGTTTTTTTTCCTCCTGGCAAGGCCCTCCACCAATTCTCATGCCCTAGGATACGTGGAAAATAAAATTAACATTGTAATCAGATATCCTAAAATGTCAGCTGATAATAAAGGACATGATGATAATATTGGGAAACAATAAATTGTCCTACATGCGGAGAAAAGATTCCCAAGGGGGAAGATAATCCCTATGGCTTCCTTCTTACCACTCTGAGCTTAATAAAGTATCAGTTAATACACTGTTGAAATAATCACACATTAAACTTCTCCACTCAGGCCAGCCTGTCCTGAAAATAATGTCCTGGAGCCGTATCCCGCTCAGGTATCAGCATCCCACCACCCCGTGTGCCTCACCACCGCTGTGAGTGGGTCCAGTCCAGGCTTCCACACAGCACAGGTCCCTTCAGACCAGCCATCCCTGCCACCCGCGTTCGGGGCGCAAACCAAAAGAAACGCTTTGCCGCTCAGGAAGGTGATTCTCCTACAATCTCAGCCTAGCACGTAGCATGTAAATCCAAAGGCACTATTTTATTCTTCATCATTTGTAGCTTTGTCCTAGGCTGTGTATAGGCTGTCTCATGTACTCCCCTATATCTATATATAATGAACAAGGAAGTCTGCAAAATAACTACCTGATCCTAAGGCTTCTATTTCCTAATGTGCCATGGACTGCAATAAGCTGTATTGTTAGTGGTTCCTCTGTGACATTGCCTTGCATTGCATGCTCCTTTGAGTAATCACACATTATTACAACTGGGAGCTCCCAGCTTTCCAATCCTAGGAGAAGGCCACCATACTGCACACAGGGCAGGCAGCTACTCATAGATCTTTCTCTAAATTATTCAAATATAAATATCACTGGTTTATAAGAAAGCTGCAGATGGGTACATAATAAGCCCCAAGCCCTTAATCTTTCATTCGTGAAGAGTAGTATTCTTCTTCCCTACCAAATTATATCACTGAGGCTGTGTTCTTTCTAGCAGATCTAAATCTTGTTGTTCTTGGATACAAAGAACACAAGACTGTCATTATGATGTTAACGCAGCTATTGCGATGTTATCCTAACATTATCTTTCAATCAAACATCTTACAATTAATCATTTTCGTCTTAGAAAGATGCATGTACACACTTAGTCAAAGTTATTAAAAATCTGCAACTACGAATTACATTATGGTAAGTGACTAATTTTGAAACTTCTGGACAAAATGACTTGCACTGGATAAGTATCAGAAGCAAGATGAAATTTTTCTGCTAGTTTGCTATTCTCACACCAACTCATAGGTTTATAAGAAACAATTTTGTTAGGTCTCAGATAAGTAAATAATCCTTTGCTTGTAACAAATTATCTCTCAGTCCTTAAAAAGGAGATGAAACACACCATCAAGTACGTGTTCACCCTTATTCAGTAAAGCTCTAAAGTACCTCTTAAGCGTTCTCCACAGGACACAAGCCAAATGGAGACATCAAGCAACTGTTAACTGAATATATTGTATAAAAGACACAAAAAGTCAATCCCTTTCTCCCAACGTTTTGCTATTAAATTCAGTTTGTGCAGCTCCATCCTTTAAATATAATGGCTCAGCCTCTACCATTTTTCAGTGGGATCAGGACTAGCTTCAAGGAGCTCTTCCTGTTCTCTCTGGTGTCACCATCATCCGCAGCCACGCTGAACATGAGGAACTGCTCTGGGCCTTCGCATAAGGATACCCACTTTATGTCTTGACATCCATGTCAATTTTTTTCCCTTAACCCAAAGATGACATATAAGCAGGCCGTTGCAAAAGAAGCTTTTGTTACAGCTAATTACAACTAATCACATTACAAAGTCACAACAAAGTCACATTACAACTAATGTGACTTGGTTAAAAAAAACCTGCAGAAGTCTCTCCTTGACCAAGTAGAGACACAAATTTAAATTCCCATTCATTCTTACGCAAAGGCTCATCACGTAAATCTTACTAATCTGAAAGGCTGCTGTATATCCAACCATATTGGAAGTCCTTTCAAAGTTGGAATGGAGCCAACTATAAAGTAAAAAACAAATGCAAACAAACAGAAAAAAAAACCCAACTTACTAAGAAAATGGAAAGTTAGACAAGTTAGACGAGTGTACCACCACACTCTAAAAACTTTCCTGCACCTCCTTTGCCAGGTGTTTCAAATTTGAGGGGTTTTTCCTAATAATACTGCTCTAATGGTAGCTAAACATGTGTTTTGGTTTGCAGAAGAAAATTACTTTTTTTTGACAGCAATAAGCTTTATCCTAGAAACCCCAATATTTTAAAAGAAGTCTTTCCCCATATCATTGTCTTCACACTTTCTCACATTGAAGACCTCTGCTAAATCAGTAAAAATCAATGAAGTGAAATCATAATAATGTCTCAGATATTTTATTCTGCTACTCTATGCACTGCTGAGATCATGTTAAAAGGAAATGTGTTGCCAAAGCTATGTAGTTGGCCATTTACCTCCACTGTGTTCATGGTGTGACTGAAGCAGCTTAGAGCTGGAAGCAAGCATTCAAACAGAAGCAGTTAACCAGAAGAAATACAGAGATTAAAATAAAAGGCTGGAGAGAAAGAGGAAAAATAGAGACGACACAGAGGGAGTTATATCATTAAGGAAAGAGATAACATGACAAGGGAACAAATAACACCGGGCTAGAGAGAATGGCTCAGACACTAGGCTTAGACATTGAAGAATAAAAGACTTCTGCAAATGAAATGGCAACAGCCCTTTTATCTCCTTTTTTTTCTATCGTTAAGTTTCTAGCAAGGATCTTGCTGCTGGTGAAGTGCTCTTACAAGTTACCAAAGAAGCAAAACATACAAGGAGAATGAAGAAATAATTCAGCTTCTTCCAAGCTATGTTACATGGAGATTTTGCACCCTCTACAGGTCTAGGAAGATATAAGGAAACTACAAATGTATCCATCCTACAATAGAATACAATAGCTATAAGCATAATTTCCAGTTCCAGCAACAGGAGATTTTGTGGGGGTTTTGAATGTGGTATTTATGGGTGCTGTATTTATGGGGAAATAGTTGTTTTCCCCCTTTCAGACTTTCACAACTGCTCTGCTTCAAGAATCAAGCCGTATATGATATTTATTTTTCCTTTTGCACTCTGACTGAGTACAGAGCACTAAGTAGCCTGTTAGCTGGGTTCAGGGTAATTGAAGTGACCATAAGCCTTCTTTAGATAAAGTTATTTTGTTCACTACTTGGAAATATTAGAAGAAAGTGGTTTTAAATGACAAAAACCTACAACATATTTAGCCTCATCTAAACATAATCATCTTGTACATCACTATATATCAAGTTAGATGGTCTTTCTTCTTCATGTATTAGTTCATATTCGTTGTACTTCTCTGGATGACTTTTCACCATAAATGGTAAGACTGAAAAAACAGCATCAATCATACAATTTCTTTTAGAGATAAGATGATTTCAGTGTCACATGGAAGGATTCAAGAAAATGATATTTTGTATTCTAAAAAAAGGTGTCAATATTAGAAGCTAAACAAATATATCAATGTAATCATGCAATGAAAATTCACTGTGTAAAAATCATTCAACCTAATACACTAGCACAAAAATCAATATAAATAGATATAAGAAATTAAATCTATGGAAATTGAACTTTATTTCCTCAAGAGAGAGTTGCCCTCTAAAATATTAAAAGAGAAAAATATTGACAGTGGCTGACAAAGGAGAAAAATAAATAATATTGTATTTAAGATGAAAGTGAGTTTGATGGATTTGGCAAAACCAGTTATATTACAGTGCACCCTTATCTGATACACCTGCCCTACTACATGCTACGCAGCAGCAAATATAAACAACGGCAGTGATTGATGATAAAAATTTATGATGAAAAGACATATTGGACTAGTATCAAGTGTATTCCAGGGAAAGACTGTATACCACTTCTCCTGATGACTTCAATGTGTATTTAAAACAGACAGCTGCTTTCAATTGATTTTGAAACCTCCATTGACGTCAATAAGAAAACAATGTCAGCAAAAGATCTACAATAAAATATGATGAGCTTTAAGAGCAACTGCGCTTTTGGTTATTTATTTTTAAAGTACTTTGTTGCTTTCAGTGGGACTCAGATGAAAAACATATTTACATTTAGGAGTATGACCACCCTACTTTGTCTGCCTCTCTCCTTTCTCTCTGCATCTCTCATTTTGCAGTCTCTAATCTCTTTGTTATCCCTTGCACCTCCTACACAGAAGCCATTCCTAAGTCTTTCCCTGGTTTCCCCGCCAGTTACGCTTCCACACTCTTCCCAATTTAGTAAAGATCAGCAATAAAGTCATTCTCTTAAAACATTGCTATTAGGCTTTATAGATTATCAGGCTAAGGAAGAATTAATTATTTATGCCCTTCAGGTACAGAAAACTTAGAAGATAATATAGACTAGGTGTAAGCATTGCAATTTAGTTTTCACAACCAAAAGATCTTGATGTATAATACTTTCTTTTTAAAAGTTCACAGTTAACATCCAGGTAATCCTAATATGCTATAGGGGCCACATAAATACATTAGGAAGGTTTGAACATATCTCCAGCTAAAGAAATAGCTTTAAGATCAAGAATAAATTAGGCCAAAAGCTGAAGGAAGAATGGCAGAATCTCCTTCCAATGATTTAGGGAAAGGTAGGGCCTGTGATCTTCATTCCTTCATAACACCAGAGAGTTTTTCAAGCTTTCTTCTACTTCTAACATAAAAAAGAATCATAAAGCCACTAAAAGTGACCTAGTAAAAGAATTTCTTTGGGGAAAAAAATCCCGATTTTTCTCTCTTTGCTTAAAACGCGGTGAAGTTGGACGTTATTTCTAAAGCTATTTAAAAGGTGGACCTGTGTAATTGGGTTGTTAGTCCAGCTTTGGTAATAATGTGATTTCTTGAATAAAAGAAAATAAGATTGTCATAATACCTATCCTGAATTGACTCCGGCATATGGTTGTCTTCTCTTGCCAAACAAGGTTGTAAAATTGCAATTGGAAGCTCACCTGCAGAGTCACAGGACCCTTCCTCTTTACCCATAAATACCAACCACATTTAATACTAGAAAAGTCTGATGTAAAAAAAAAAGTCTGTAGACGAACAAGAAAACCAAAATTTAAATGAGGAGTGTAACAGTGTAATACATTGAAACAAATCTGTTTGCATAAATGTGGTTAACTCGTAATTTCTAAGTATATCCCATGTCTTGACAAAAGTGCATCTATTTTAGTAAGGCCTTTAAATAAAAGACTGTCAATTCTCTTGTAGCAGCAATGACATCAACGAGCCATCATCTAAGCCACTTAAAAAATCAATTATTTACGGTTACTAAAGGTAAATATCTTCTCGGGTAATTTGTTGGATGCCACCCAGGCTTATCTGATTGTTCATATTCAGAAATAACTGCATGAGGTTGAGCTGACATGTACCTGACAATCACCATCAGTGCTTCAGAGCACAAAGAGCTGGATTGCTGCCACACCAGTACATTTCCTCACAGACCGCAACTTTCCGATACTCTCCTCCATGACCGGCCACTAACACTCCCTTCATACTCCTTAGCTCATGCCATCGGAGCTGTCAAGGTATTTATCTGGATACTGCCATGGAAGAGCTCCAAAATCTAAAGGAGGAAAGGAAGAGAGGAAAGGACCTAAAAGCGAAGAATAAGCAGGAATCGGACTGCACAATTGTTGAATTGAAGAAAGCCTTCACAGGATTTAACTCAAGGCTCTTTTGTAGTCAGTCAAAGTACCTCCTCGAGGAGAAACACAACATACTTGGCTTGGGATTCAGTGGAGCTTTGATGATTCAGGTCCAATGCATTTCTAACCCTGGTCTTAAGAGTTTTGGTGAAAAGTTTCACTTCAGTGTTGGTAAAATTGGTGTCTTGCAAGCACCCCAAAGTGCTGCAGGCAGATGTTTTCAGTAAGTACTGAAAATCCATGACGTGCTGCTAAATTTGTGTTCTGACCATTGCACTCAAGGAGGCGAGAATCAATCAAAGCATTTTAGATACATCTGTCTCACATACCGAACTTTCATCACTGCTGATATACTGCTTCATACTGACATTTCGAGGTCCACAACTTGACATAGTGCAAATAAGACCGATGGAAGTAGTTCTGTCTCAGTTAGAGTAGGTATTTCCTGCTTTAAGCTGTTGTGGTTTGTTTACTTATGTTTTTAAAGAAAGGATGAGAGAATACAACGACTCAAAAGCACACTGAAGACTGGGAGTGTCAGGGTACAACACAAAAGGGCAATGATTTGGCTTCACTGATTGCCACAGGCATCCTACAGGAAGGCCACCTGCAAATCAGTCACTCCAGCAAGGTGACGGCCACACTTTGGACATCACTGCCATGTTTGCCGTTCCTACATCCACACTCTGCAGTTTGGGGATGCGTAGGACCGGTTGCCCAGGGAGGGCTACCAGCCTGCCCAGGGCGGGATGGGGCCATGACTCAGCTAAAGCACACAGGCACACGTGGCTTGATCTTCACCCATACTGATCACTGAAAAAAAGCCTGGAAGGCTTTTAGACTCCCATAAAAACAGGTTTTATTAGGATATTTATAACAATATTTGTCGTCTTCTATAGAGATAAGGCAATTAGGTAAAACGGAAGCATAAAAGCTGTATAAACAAGATTTTGCCACTCCCTGCCAGATTGATAGCTTACTGAGTTACATTAGACTTTGTGCCTTAATGCCTAGCTTTCCACCACCTCCAAGCCCTGGCCAGCTGCTGGCCAGACCCTGCTTCTCCTCAGAGATGTGTCTTGCTGCAACATCCCCAGCAATGGTGCCCAGCACAACCCTGCAGCCCCTTTAGCCTGCCCCAAGTGAGCAGCTCCCAAACTACCATCAAGGACAAACCAGCTCCACCTGCCTCCACACAGATCAGGCTCTTCTTGAAGCAGTGCAACAGACACCCTACACCCTAAACCACAGAGAAATACATTACCATCTCCACCATGGTCAAAAGCTGACCTGCTCCACATCTGTCTGAACATACAACAGAAAGAGATGTATCTTAGGTGGGGAGAGGATACAAAGAACTGCTCTCTAGTTATTGCTCTTCAGATATTTTGCAGACACCCCAAAAGACCTCACAGATTGTGCCCTGCAGCTGCAGAAAGGAAGCCCCCAGCAAGCACGAGGAAGGGCTCAGCACTGTTGCGGATCCTATGCAAGTAGCATGGCCAGACAACAGCAGAAGGAAACGAGATCTCAAGGTCCATGGCTGCTCCTCCCCACTCTCATTGTGTTAGTACCAACAAGGCCACTCTTGGCTGGGACACAACTGGTCCAAATGTTAAACAAGCGGGAGGGAGAGAGTTACTCTTATCTCGTAGCATCCGTATCTGTGGGCACAACCTAACCTTAAGAAGAAAGTGCACAAACAGGTATGATGAAATGCATTAGTGAAGGAGAGTAGCAAACTGAACTTTGTCCAATTGGCTCCAGGTGTCCAATGGGGTGAAAGAGGGATCACAGCAATGAGGAGCTGATGGCAGCTTCACCCATTCAGCCCCTCCCACGAAGGCACACCATTACTCTCTGGAAGAGTCACCCTAAAGGAAGGACATCTCAAAATGAGACACTACTAAACATCCAGGGAGGTAATAGCAATGCCTTGAAGACCTTGGCCACACTTAAGGTTCCAGACAAGTCACCTCCTGCATCTGCACACTCTGACTCATGGAGCAGGGTGGCAGGGCGCCCCGGGGATCTGGCAGGGAGCAAAGCCACCGTGACTCAGCTAAAACCTTGAGGTGAATGGGCCTCAGGCATCACCCATACTGCCTCCAGCAGATAAAAAGAAAAAAAAAAAAAAAGAAAAAAAAGGAAGTCTTTTAAACACCCATCAAGTCAGGTTTTATATGGCTATAAATGATGATAGTTATCTTTCTCCATGTAGATAAAGCAATCAGGGAAAACAAAACAGAAATGCCTACACAGAAAAGCCTGTACACATAACTGTGACTTTCCAGCAGATCTCCCCCGCCAACCCACGCCCTGGCTGAGTTGCCAAAATCTCTCCCTGCTCCTCCCTGGCCCCCAGGAACTTCACTCCAAAATCAGTAAGGCCTGGCCAGCTGATGGCCATACCTTGCTTTTCTTCAGAGGCAGTGTCACTGTACTCCCTGCTTTCCAAATATCTTCTGGATGACCCCAAACACTTCCCAGGTTGCACCGTGAAGCCCCCAACAAGCACTGGGCAGGGCTCAGCACTGTTGCACCTCCCACGCAGGAAGCGCAGATGGGGAGCAGCAGCAGCAGAAGACATGGCACCCGTGTCCATGGGTACTCCTCCCCACGCTCACTGTGTGTCCCCACTCTTGGCTGGAGGCAGAGAGAGAATGACTTGCATGCTCATATCTTACAGTATCCACGTTTGTGGGCACAGACTTATCTTGAGAAGAAAGTGCACAAACAGGTATGAAGAAATGCATTAGTTAAGGAGAGCAGCAAATTGAACCTTGTCCCACTGGCCCCCGGTGTCCAATGGGGTGAAAGAGGGATCACAGCAATGAGGAGTTGATGGCATCTTCATCCACTCAGCCCCTCTCAAGGAACACAAGTTGTTGCAAGCACATCCAGCTGCTGGATCTGTTCTGTTTTGAAGGCCTGGGATCCAGGCAGCTCCTTAAATCCTTGTTTCTCCTCCTTTCTTTGGTTGTTTAGATGTCACATTATTCAGCAATTTTAAGTCCCTCCCTCCACTGCAAACTATCTTTGATGCTCTTGGGAATGTGATTCTTTAGCAAAGAGTGGGGATTTCCACGTCTTCCCTCTTCGGACTAGCTTTTCTGAGGAGAGCTGGCTATTGCTACGGTCAGGCTAGTGACAGGGAATTGATGGACAGGGCCCTTAGAAGTCAGTCAGCCCAACATAAGAATGTTTGGCTGGGCAACAAGCCCCAGGCAGAAAAGGGACCCCCTCATAGAGTGCTGAGATGGGTATGTAACACAGAGGTCAGTCTCCAAGGTGGACTAGAACGCAAAAAGGGTTCCTTGAAAAGGGATGATACCCACACAAGCTGTAGGTTTGTGGTTTGCTACAGTGTAATTCCAACCAGTCACAGTGTCAGGGGAAAATACACACACATACATCATATAGCTAAAAATTTGATCAAAGAGAAAGCGCAGTTTAGTCTGACAGATAATACTTAAGGCAAATCTGGACATCATCTGTTCCAGCTGACCTACAATGCCAGACTGGCTAAGTCCATAAAGGCTTAGAGCACATTTGCACAGAGAGGGTTGGCTTGAATAGAAAGTGAGGCATCCAAATTATAAACAATTTTTAATTGATCAAAACTGGTGATCATTTACCTTCTCCCACCAGTTACTGGTTTTACAGAAGTAAATTATTTTAAAAGTGTCCATTTGGAAACCTCAGGTCTTAGAAGACAGGATTGGAGAGAGGAAAAGTGTTGAAGACTCTGTTTAGACACCTGGGTTAAAAAAAAAAAAAAAAAGAAAGGGCCAATTATGTGGTTGGTTCTTACACCTTTCAGACCAAGATTTGTTGCAATTAAAGGTAAGTTGTAGCTCGATCTCAACAGTTTCTAGTCTGTTCTTTACAAGAGTTTAGTCAGCTCCTATCGCTGTAGCACCCAAGCATCTTTAATAATAAATTAAGCAATAGGTATATGTCATAGGCTTGGTGTAAATGTTTGTCAACAGAATCAGAAGTCAGTGCAGAAAGGTAGCGTGGGCCTTTCCGGCCTTAAAATTAATGTACCATTTATTGATTTTATAAAATCTCTATAGGCTTGTTTCTGTCTTTTTTATGTACATCTTGCTCTCTCTTCCTGTCAAATTCCTCACATCTCTTGCAGTAGCTTTGTATTTCTCTTTTTTCGGGTGTTGGTTTGGTAGGTTTTTTCCATATTTGTTTTCAGTAGAGGAGACCTCCTCCCACCGCTCGAGTTTGAGCGTATTGGAGTTGTCATGTCAGTTTGAAAATTTTGTTGCCCTGCCCTGCTTCCCTCTCTCTCTGCTTCGTGTCAGTTCTGCAAAGTGTGATGACACAGCAGAAAGATGATGACACAGCAGAAAGATGACAATACAGCTTGGTTAAACCAGCGGCTTGGAAACCAGGCCGAGGCGAGCAGGAGGAGATTTTGTTCAAACTTAAACCCAGAACACGAACCTCCCAATGAACTGAAAATACCGCCCTGTAAAAGCAGCTTAAATAATGCAAGTGCACAAAAATTTTAAGAAGCCTCATCAGCCATCATGGTTAGAATGCACTAGTGGCACAATAATTCACAATTGCCTCTACATTTTGGTAGGCAAACGTTGCCAGTCCAAGCATAAAATATTTGATTGTCCCTCACTCACACTGTACAACTCACAAGACGACACCAGTGGAACTTGCACAACGTGTGACCTGGTAGCCAGGGGTCAACAATGAGCAAGAAGGAGTTGGTAGCAATATGAGCAAAAGAAAAAAGGAGACTCAAGAAGCGGAGAATCCCTACTCTGACAAACACAATGTCACACGTTTCCTGTAAAACGCTGTGTGTTTCCTGTAAAAATAACAGTAAAACCAATACTGTGAAAAGGCACAGGGCAGAAAGATCAGCCTTGCAAACTGGCTGGCTGGTGAGCGGGTGCAGAGCACCACGGACACTCTCCTGAGGTGGTGCGGGTCACAGAGCAAGGAAGGAGCCGGGTGAGGGGCAGTGCCTGAGAACATACAGTCAGCATCATCCATGCAAGTCCTGAGACCTGAGTTGCCTTTTTAATCACCCCGGGGAGACTTCCCCAGACCTTTTCTCCAGGTAAAATGTTTGCCCGGTGTCTGCATCCGTGTCTGCTTTTGTCCTTCTTTGAGCTGGGATTATTTAAATAAAAAAAAAAAGAAAAAAAGTTGAAATAACACACATCGATGAGACACTGGTCTCCATAATTGTGCCAACAAATGCAGAATAGAAACGTGAGAAAGTGGTGGAACTTATTATATAATGTAGAATTATGGCTGGTACTGTTCGTTCAGAAGCTACAGCAAAAATGCGTGCAATTTCAAAGGTGATTAGAAAAACTATTTTGAGAAATGAGATAAAGTTACAGTTATATTGGGCACTGAAAGCCCCCTCGAGTGCAAGAGGCAGGAGGCCTCCTGAACCCCCAGGGAGTGAAAACCCATTGCAAAGTGGGACCACAGCTTTGATGCTTGATATCAGATCTCTGAACCCATATTAACGTACAGAAATAAATTGCATCACTCTTGGAAGAACTCAGCACTCGTAGTGCCTGTTGAAAAGCATTCAGGCACCACAGCGACCAGCACCATACTGAAAAACTAACTAGCTGGAGTCACAAAAGTGAGAGTCGGGGGAAACCCTCCCATTATTTACCCTTGTAGCAGTCCTCCCATTGAGTTTGATGGCCTGGATTTCACCTCAGCTTCCAAACGCGAAGCAACTTTTTCCTCGAAACAGCTGTCGGCTAAGTAGCCCGGCCCTCCCAGGCCCCTGGCTCTTGATTTCTGAGGCACTCCGTTCACATGAAGTTTCCTGCAGCCTTTAAACGTCAGCCCTCTGAAGGTATTTTGACCCTACACAAAAAAGCAGGGGGGTTATTCGGCCTAAAGCACTGCCTGTAGACAAGCTGCCATCACAAATCCCTTTTGCAGCCTCCGACACCCCGCTGATGCTGGCTGCCATTTTAATTGAGCGCAAGGAACCGATGCCTTCACAGGGACTGACACCGCGGTCCTGTGGGGAGCAGGACGGGAGCCCACCCCTCTGCAGAGGCAGGGAACGCAGAATCCAGGTAACGTTAAGACCACGTTCCCTTTGAACGAATTCCTCTGTCAACAGTGGGTGAGCCTAATATTTTCCTAGGCTAAAGGGTGGCATTTCAGGCCGTTTGTCACCATTTAACTGAGAAAATCCTTCAACGGCCGGGACGCCCGTTACCTGACGCAGGGGTTCTCCTGGCAGCCCTCAGGCTCTCCCCGCTGCGGAAGAACAAGCGCGAAGTGCCAAGTTCATCACTAACGGATTTGCGTTTAGCTTGTTCAACGCACAAACAAACAAACAAACAAGCAAACTCCTTTTAGCATCAGGCTTCTGTAGCCAACCAAAATCGCAAAGTCACGGGCATCTCCTGCCTCCCGTGGAAGGAAACCCCGGGCGGAGGCGGGGAGGGCGGGGGAAGGCGGGGAGGGACCCGGCGGGGCGGCCCCAGGCTTTAAAGCGCCTTCGGGCGGCCGTGGGCACGCACGGACGGATAGACATCCACCCACCCATCCACCGGCGCCATGGCGAGCCCCTGCGTGGAGCTGAGCAACAAGATGAAGATGCCCATCCTGGGGCTGGGCACTTGGCAGGTACCGGGGCGGGCGGGAGGGCGCGGCCAAGATAAAAATAAAACATATATGTATAAAAAAAAAAAAAAAACAGCCACTCGGAAAAAAAAAAGGGGGGGGGGGGGGGGGGTGTTGCGGCGGTGCGGCGTGGGCTGCCGCGGTAGCCACGTCCCTGGGTGGGGGGTCTGCGGAGGGGATGGGGTGGTCAGTCCCGGGGGCCGCTCGCCCGCCGTCGCGGCCGCTTGTGTAACCGGGCGGGCGGCCAGGCGGGGCGGGGGGGATGGAAAGAAGAAAAGGTCTCGGGGTGGGGGGAACAAAAAGCGAAGAAAAATAAAAAAAAAAAGGTTAAAATAAAATAGGCGCCGATGAAGGTGGAGGGAGGGGGGGAAGAGAAAGAGGAGGGGAAGCAAAAGAAGGAAGCGACCAAAAAGCAGCAAGTTCAGGTTGCGAAAGGCTGCCCGGTCCGGCCCTTGTGGCTGACAGCCCTCGGACCGGGTCACTGGGTGATGGCAGCGCTTGTGCCACGGAACTGCCTTCCTGGGGAAGGGTTTGGAGAAGGTAAGCTGGCAAAACTGCTTGGGCGACGCTGAGAGCAAATGTGGGGAAATTACTAAATTAAGCTGGGCGTTACGCTGCTGGAAATGGCAGAGTCCAAACGTCCCGCAGGAGTGAACTCCTTTCTGCTCTGTTCCTTTGCCCTACAAAAATGCCGTTTGCCTGGAGAGTTGAAACTCAGGTGACAAGGGAACTCCAGCAGCAGCTGGAAAGGGAGGCTCCGCGGAGCTATCGCAGCTGCGAGCGCTGGCAGAGGGCCATGGAAAAGCTCATGGTTTGGTTGCGTTTGCTTTCAGGCTCCTCCAGGAAAGGTGGAAGAGGTGGTGAAGTTTGCTATTGATGCAGGCTACCGCCTCTTAGACTGCGCCTACTTCTACCAGAATGAAAATGAAATAGGGAATGCAGTCCAGCAGAAGATCAAGGAGGGGGCTGTGAAACGGGAAGACCTCTTCATTGTTACTAAGGTACAAGGATGCAGGATTACTGGGGTGTTTAGCTTTTCTCAAGGAGAAACCCTTGTTCCACCTGTAAAGTAACCTAAGGGCTTACTTCCTTCTATGATATTAATTTCACGGTTGTCTTGTTGTGTTCCATCTTTTTTTTGTAATTTGGACTGAGCTTTAACTAAGGAACCGTTGACAACCTTGGAAAGATAGCATAGCTGTTGATAATTTCCTTGTATCTATTAAGTCACTTAATCATACTGAAGGTCAATTTGCACACACCCTAGAAAGATCAGAAAAAAAAAAAAGACAAGACAGATATCTGAACTTGAAAGTGCCGTGCTACTTAGTGGTGTGCAAGACATTGGAAAACGGGGTCCCGTACAAAATGTAAGCCTGAAAGGGAATAGAAACTAAAGTATGGGACTTCAGTCTGAAGTATTTTCCATGTATTTACTCCATTCCTTCATTTCATCTACTTGTCTCAGCAATTCTCTTTACCAAAAAGTGAGAATACTTCAACTAAAAAAACTTATGATTCAGTGTTTTCGCCAGCAAAACTAGAAAATATTGAGCGTAACTTAGCTTTTCCACATACTCTTAATTTCTGTTAAAGAATAGGTTTTCACGCTTGCAATGCTTGCAAGTTCTTCTATTTAAATGACTTGAATTCTCATTTAAAGAATGAAGTAAAATTCACAACAGTTCTCACAGTGGACACAAAAAAGAGACAGAAGGAGGGTAGCTATGAGCTGCTCAAGACTTAAAAGATAGGCTGAAAAAAAGAAATAAAAATTGTAACACTAACAGCTTTGCTCTGTCGGATACACTTGGAAGGGTATTACATTTAGTTCTGAGACTCTTTTTATAAGTAGGAACACAGATTGTCCAGCTTTGCTACTGACACACTTATTTGTGGTCTGTTTGTCCTACCTTGTAATTAAAATATTGGCATCCTTGTCTTCACTGTGCACTGGGTAGGTGGGGAGGGAGTTGTCTTCCCAGACCACCAAGGGAGAAGCTTCTGTCCCCTGGTCTGGACTGGGGAAGCTGTAGACTCACAGTCGGACTTGGTTTCTTCCCACAGTTGTGGAACACATTTCATGAGAAGTCCCTGGTTAAGGTAGCATGCAAGAAGAGCCTCGCCGCACTGCAGCTGGACTACCTTGACCTCTACCTGATGCACTTCCCTATGGGATTCAAGGTAGTTCTGCTCTACATCTCTCTTCTCCTTACCTGGCTAGAAACACGGTGTATTCTCTCATCTATGCTGTTACCATCTTCACTATGCAGCTGGGATATGCTATGGTTCGTTTGGCTCTTACCTGAAGAGGTGGTAGCAAGCATTTAGTCATTAACTGGGTAGTGGTATGTTTTAGCACATGGATCTGGCTTTCCATGCCTGTTGGATTGAGATAGTTTTGGGTATGAGCACTGACAATGAGCCCCCTGGGTCTTCAGGGAAACCGTAACCAACACACGATGGTGCAGTTTGGGATCATGGCCTTCTGCTGGGCTAGGACAGTGTGAATATCTCAGGTTTTGGAGATGTTGTCTTGATCCAGAGTAACCAACAGTGAAAAATGAAGCACAGCACAGAAAGAACATGCTGCTCTTTTGTCCCCCAGTCTACACCCATGTAAAATAAATAAAAACTCTGGAATGGAGGTAGGGCGTTGTCTGTTCCCTTCTCTCTACATCTGCCAAAGTTACTTGCATAATTACTACTAATCCCCAGTTTCTGTATGCAGGGATTGATTTGTAGAAATATGGCCCTCGTCCAAAAGAGAATACTGATGAACATGCATGTTAGTTATGTGATATGTTTAAATAATCTGCTAAATTGCTGCCTAGAATTCCAGTCAGAAGTGCTAGTAAACAGTAGGAAATTAAACTCTTAAAAAGTATGTTTTATCTGCCTTGAAATAACAGGCTGGTGACGAACTTCATCCTCTGGATGACAAGGGCATGAGCATCCCCAGCGATACAGATTTTCTGGACACATGGGAGGTAAGTTATTGTTTACTCTTTTGAGCAGGTGTTGGCACTGAAGATGGAGCAGACATCTGTGTGCACGATGAAATTTAGGGATAGGTTTGGGTATGGAGGATAGTCACACAAAATCGTATTTCATGACCAGAATGAGCAGATCTGCTGCTACCTCTTGTTCTGAGGAGGAAGAGGGGGTTGTCTTTACTAAGACTAAAGAGGAGGAAAGTATGAGCACTATAGGCGTTGTCGCTAAAATAATATTTGAATACGCACAACGGTAGAACTGAAGCGTAGATTAATCCACATGTGGCTGTTAACTTACTGGGTGTTTCATACAGGTAGGGAATTCTTGCACTTTTCAGTGTTGGGCATCAGTATGTCGGGCTGTCCTTCAATCCTTCTTTCCTCGTGGACTGAGAGGATTCAGGGTCTGCTCCTGCTACCTGCACCTCTGGGAATCAATAGTTTTCTCTACTATAGCAGATTACAGCTGCAAGAAAGTATTTTGAGGTTACTGAGTTTAGGCTAACATCCTCCCTGCTGTGTTCTGCCAACTTGGAGGTAGTGTGCTGCCATGGGAGGAGGTGGAGAGGTCTCTCTTGCTTGTTTATCTCTGGTAAAATGACACCCATAGAAGATTTTGCTCCCCGTCAAAAAAAGGTTGGCCAAGCCATTCTTCTTATTACTTTCTCATCTGCAATGAGACATAAAGCACACAGATAATACAAGGTGCAAGGTTTTTTGTTGTGTGGTTTGTTTTGTTTTTTTTTTTTTTAATCTGAGATACTCTTATTTAATCTAGTTTGTTTGTTGGTTTGTCACTAGCTTTAGGGAAATAAAATAGCGTAGCTGATACTAATACCACCTCATAAATACATGTTGGTTGTCCTTACTCCTTAGGCCATGGAAGAGCTGGTGGACTGTGGTCTGGTAAAAGCCATTGGTGTCTCCAACTTTAACCACGAGCAGATTGAAAGAATCTTGAACAAGCCGGGACTAAAATACAAGCCGGTAAACAACCAGGTAAGATTTTTATTTCCGTTGATGTCAGCTGACCTTGGGATATTCCTAAATATTTTCATGCTACGCTTCAGCTCTAAAACTGACTTCTGACATGACCTTTAAATAATTTTGGCACCATGGAAAGATCTTGCAAAGCACTAGGTATCCCTGGTTGTCTGAAAGTGCCTTCAAGTCAGTGCTGCCTGCAATATGGAAGACTTTGGTACAGTGTCAGTGGATGGTTTTTCACTGAGAGGGATCTCAACAGAAAAGTTTGTAGAGTGGCATGTGTATATAACGCAGTGGTAATTTGAGAGCAATACCATACAAAACAGTATGGATTATTTGTATCACAGTAATACGAAGCATATGAGAATATTTGATTTTTAGACGCTGCTAAAAAAAAAGTGAAAACATCTATTACCTTGTGCCTTTCTGCTGCACGTCATCTTTCACACTCCCAGTGTCAAGCCCAAGTTGCCACAGGGCCGTTTCTGCCATCCCTGGAACAACCAACAAAATCTCCACTGTGAGCTACTGCACAGGCATGGGCACGTACAGGAATGCTCTAACTCATTCACTGGACTTCTTTGTTTTTAACACAAAAGAAACCATTTCACTGAACCTCATTATAAAAAGGAGGATTGAAGTTGTCAACTACATAACAAAGTCTTGCCACATACCTCATGAATGAAATCACAGGACAGTGGTGCCAGTTTGCTTCTCCATGGGTATGCCTGAGCCACACACTGTCGTTACAGGCATTGCCTAATCTAGCTCAGGTCTAAATAAACTACTGTACATGGATTTCATGTCACCATGCCGGGTAGCAAAGCCATAGAATTTAGAAACAGCTGGGTGTTTGCACGGTGCCACATTATGCAGTGTATAGTCCCATGGTCATACTATGGCTTGTGGCTAGTTGAGCAGCATCCCTGTGTAGCCTCCCGTTGTTGTCCAGTTAAAGGACATCTTGCCCAAATGGCTGGTTGCAACATGATCTGAGCTAACCTAGGGAAGCTCATCTCCCCAGACTTCTTCAGGAGTTGGGGAGACTCCTTGAGGAGAAGAGAGGTTGGGTGACTTGGAGCAGAAACTAAACTTGAGGTATTCTGAACTGCCCCTCTGAAGATGCAGTCCTGTTCTCCCCTAGTCCAGGAAGACTGACTTCCCCCATTCCTGACACAGACAGCACTTTCACTCTTCTCATCTATTTCTCACTATCTTTGTGTAATATGTAGCATGAGGAAGCCCTATCCTCTGTGCCAGGCCTCTAGATAGTGCTGTGACATGCGTAATTTTTTTAATAAGAGGTATTTTAATCATGATATTGGGAGTCTCTTCCTCACATCTTCTGTGACCCAAGGGGGAATTAAAACGTTAGTTACGCTCTGGAGCTCAGTGCAGTCTGCCTCTGTGTCAACCACCACGCTTCTGTGCTTGCAGATCGAATGTCATCCGTACCTAACCCAGGAGAAGCTGATCAAGTACTGTCAGTCCAAAGGGATTGCCGTGACAGCGTACAGCCCCCTTGGCTCTCCTAACCGCCCATGGTGAGAAAGCACCGCAGCCTTTCTGCACGCAAAACAATGCATTTGCTACTTGAATCTTTGAGGCAAATAATATCATGAGAAAAGTGCTGTTGCTTTGTTGCAGATTACTTCACACAAAATATCAGGCTTCCTACAGGGAGGTTAATACGTTTCTACCCCTTTCTACCATCAATATCCTGGCTTTTGTTTTTAACAGGGCCAAGCCAGGGGATCCTCTGCTGCTGGATGATCCCAAGATTAAAGAGATTGCAGTGAGACATCATAAAACCCCTGCCCAGGTAAGTGGGGTTGTCAGAGCAAACTGTTCTTCCTCCTCAGACATTTTCAGAAGCTGACGGACAGTCATTTTACAAGCAGGTGCTGCCTTCTCTAAAGGTATGGTATAATGGGGTTGAACTGTACTTGACTCTTCACGCTGCCCCGGTTCCTACCAGCATTCGTATGAATTATCAGGTATTTTCTAAGAGGTCTTGAGTACTGAGCTTTGGAGGGGCTGATCGGCAGCAGTACGTGCTTCCCTCAGGCGTCCTGCTTCCTAGGGAGACAGCTTCTGCTCCCAGAGAGATGTGCTTGCTCCCTGAGAACGCCTTTCCTCTGAGGTTTATTTACAAGTCATCGAGCCAACTTGTTATTCTTTCCTCCAGCCAAGTTAACCAAGCTATTCTTCAGAGAAGCCCTGTCATTTGCAGACCTATCCAGTTGCTCCCTGTTTGCTCGTGTTCGCAAAGAATCATTGAAAGCTGCTTGGTTATTCAAGATGAAATTTTTTCTCTATTAGTTGCAAGTCACAAAATGAGTTCTTGCACAGGGTGTGCACTTCACTTCAACTGCACTTCAAACAAATCCACGCATTTGCAGGCAATCAGCCATAGTCATGTTTTTAAGACAGGCAAGAGCAGGACAAAAAATTGTATGCAACAGTCCTCTCTTAAAGGGGAAAACTTAAAGTCTATAAATATGTTTTTCCTCTTAAGGACTTCAAAACCCTTAACTTGGGCTCACAGATAAGTACCTCACCTAAAATAATCTGTAGTATCATTGTGCTCATTTGATCTGAGCACCCATATAACGCAAGCCAGAAGCAGCATCATTTTTCTTGCGCCCCCCACCCCGCGTACCCTAAATGAAAACAAAAGAAATCCTGGAGAAGCCAGGATGTAGAAACAACATAGGCCAGAAGCAACTACGTGAGTAGGCTGCAAGCAAATGTTGGCACATCAAACTCCTGTATGCAAAGCGGTAGAATCTTCCAAATTGCACATAGTCGTAGAAAGAGAAATGGGCTGGGAGGGTGGTGTGTGCATGTGTGATTTCTTGGTATCCCCGTGTCCATGCTCCTCCTTGCTCTTTCCTAGGTTCTGCTCCGGTTTCTTATCCAAAGAGATGTGATTGTCATTCCCAAGTCTGACAAACCACAGCGTGTTGAGGAAAACATCAAGGTGAAGTTTCCATTGGGACTGGTGCCACCTTTTTGCACAGGATATGCACCCACACCCATATCTCCTCCATGTTTCCAAGCAGCACCTAAGAGGCATTGGAAGGGGAGCGCAGAGATGTAAAGATTGGGGCTCAGCACTACTTCACCATCTGCACTTTTTCTATGGGGAAAAGCATTTTGTTCCTGCCAGGAGAGAAATGGGTTACACCAGGATGGTCCAAGCTCTCCTGCCTTGGAAAGGGGATCCCAGTTTTGGACTTGCCCTCTGGGAAATGTTTAGTGAGCCCCTCTTCAGGGCGTAAAGGAACAAATTGACCCATTACGGTTTGTGTCTCACTTTGAGACTCAGCTGGCTGTTTGTTCGTAAGGCCTGGCATATTAGGTGATATCTCTTCATTACTTTCAGTTCATGCTGCTACATTTTTTGGACTTACTTCTCGTGTGAACCACTAGATGACTGCTTCACTGTGAGACAAGTATTTGCAGCTGGTCCTCCCTAGTCCTCTGTTGTAGCAGAAATATTTACTGCTAGTTACAGTATTTGTGACGCATCAAGTAATCCATCCTTAGCACCCTAGGTTTTCTGTCAGTGCATTACAATGCAAACTGCAGTGGTGTGTGCATTCAACCACCCAGAACTAGAATTTGCTATGAACAGCACCTCAGAGAAAAGGACTAGCTTGATTACTTCAAGGGTAAATTGGTATTTGGCTCAGAAATAAGAGGATTTCTTCACTATGCTTAGGGTGGATGCAGGATGTTCCCACCTCAAGTCATAAATGCCTGAAGCACACTTAGTAACTAACTGCTTATGGAGCTAAATAAAATGAGTTTGTTTGTTTTTTCCCTGCTAGGTGTTTGACTTTGAACTGTCTAAAAAGGAGATGGACGTCATCCTCAGCTTTAACAGGAACTGGAGAGCGGTTCCAGTGCTCCAGTATGTTTCTTATTATCCTTATTATCCAATAGGCATATCTCTATCTGTGTTTTCATCC
This sequence comes from Chroicocephalus ridibundus, assembly GCF_963924245.1. Lineage (NCBI taxonomy): Eukaryota > Metazoa > Chordata > Aves > Charadriiformes > Laridae > Chroicocephalus > Chroicocephalus ridibundus. Next base: position 151,485,586 of record NC_086284.1, read on the forward strand.
CCCATATCTTGAAAACATACATGACCACAACCAGGGAGAGCTCATATCTTAAACTCTGGATGCCAGGTAACGAGACATGTCCTGGAACTGACGTCAGGAGGGAGATTCATTCAGGGCTTTCCCTTCAGCACATGCCTGTTCATAAGCCTGTGGTCAAACTAATGACAGCAGCAAAACTTGAGTACCTTGGCAGTGGGGGAGGGAGACTGCAGGAGGGAAATGCTGCTGAAGATACTTTCTACAATACTTAAATAACCAGTTCTTTCTCTTCTCAGAGCTGTCAATCACAAGGACTACCCATTCAAAGCAGAATATTAATGCCAGTGGTTTCTGTGAGACCTCCGTGTAACTCCTTCCAGCTGAGAAGATGTACTCTAGAGCTTGGTCTTGATTCCTTCTATACTTGACAATCATTACAAGCAGTGACTTGTCCTCCTTTTTTAGGAGGCCACCCCTAGATGGCTCTTCTGTAAAGATGCTTAGCAGAAATCTGGTTTTGATTAATAGTAAAAAGACAATGTCTCTTCATTTCTTTTTTTCCTTAATTAAAAGCATTTTAAACAAAAAACTCTGGTTGGTTACATGATTTTTTTTTTATATGTTAATTCCAGTGGGGTCAATCATACTGTCAAGGAATGATCTTTTTAATTACTTTGCTTTTTACATAGTTGTGATTTTTATAGTGTGAATATCTAATGCTTCAAAATTTAATATGAATGAAGTTTGAATAACAACAAAACTTCGTCAGTGGAGTGCTTAAATTGTTTCATACAATTAGTTATGTCTGTGTTGTGATTTGTTTGTGTTGTTCTTTTGGTTTTTTTTTAATTTTAATACAGATAGAAATAAGCTATGCTTCCTGTACAAGGACAATAGATAGAGACTAGTTTGTGGCTTAGGCATCAAACAGGATCATGCTTTAGGTTAGCTAGAACCTAAAGAACAAAGCTGTACCTATTACTCCACCAAGCTCTCCCTCGGGACAACTAGAAATCAAATTCTTGTGTGACAAGAGGTGAAGACAGCATCATAGGCAGTGATAACACACATCAAAATCCACCCCGCTGAACATAAGGGCTACCTACATGATCCAATCAGACTGACTTGCTCTAGAAGCCTCAAACACAAAATTAGATTTTTGCACCTCTGGTGGCAGCGTTCAGAACAATATATCCAGGCAAGGGTTGGCTTTATTTAAGGAGAACATAGAAAAAATTTTCTTTAAAAACACCAAAGCAAACCATGAGGCAGACTCTCAATTGCTTTAAAGTATTTTCAGATAGGTAACGCTAGGCCAAAGCAAAAGCAGGCTTGAAAAAGACTGTTTTGTGGCATTCTGCACGCTGACAAGAGAAAGTGGGGCTAGGAGGCCAAGTGAGCTGCAGGAAAGCATGATCAGAAGCTAAGGTGAAAATCTGGTGTCTCCTGAAAAATCACCACCTCATAACGGTATTGAAACACCAGAAAAACTCAGCCACCGAGATTTTTCTTTGGTGAATTCTGCCAGGAGGTGGTGCCAGCTGGTGGGAACAAACCATGACCGCACCACTTTACAGTATTTCCTACAAGTAAAACCAATTGTGCCCAGCACGCTTCCACGCTCTGAGAGAAGTCGATAAGCAGGAGCAAAAGAAACTTACCTGCATCAACAAGGAAAAGCGTCACTTCAGCAAGGATTGCAGAGAAATGTAGCAACGTAGTTGGTCAGTACAAAGCAGGAGAAGAGGCACGCTTGCAAACATACGAGCTGTTTTCAGGTTAAATTAGGCAGCATCCGATTATTTCTCCCCCAGTAGTTCAGAAAGCTGTGCTTGCTGCAGCCTTCCCAGTGCTTCCCATGGAGCTGGCAGCAGCCTGGGGGGGCCTCTTCGGATGACCGTGACCTAGTTAGAGCAGGGCGTTATGTGCTGTGCTGCCATTAGAGCAAAAATGAAGCCAATGCAAGGACAACGGGAAAGCCAGCAGCTCCCCAGGCTTGGTCCCCATGATCATCCAAGCTTGGAAGCGCATCCCACTGAGGCAGACAGGAGAAACACGATGGCTCTCACACAGAAAACATTTTTGAAAGCAGACGGCTGTGCTGCTGGGTCAGAACCTACTTCACTGAGCACGCTGACTTCTGGATGATGCACAGCTCTCCTCTTGTACCAATAGGCAGGACAATTAAGATTTATTTTTTTTTTCCTTAAGAATATGTAGGTTAAAGCTGCTGATTTTATGACGTGGCTGTCTGGTGTAGGATAGTACATCAGGAGAGACGCGCTTGGAGGTTCTTTGCAACGATACCTTATTTTACATGGTTCTTAGCACAATCCCAACCCCAGTTACAACAACTGGGTCATTCCTACTCATTAACGAACAGGGGGCTGTTGATGGAAATATTCCATTTATTGTGGATGCAGTTTCAGAATACATTGTTTGAACAAATCATTTTTATTGCAGCTATCGGATGTATTTGAAAGACTCAGAGGAGTGTTTACAAAACCCCCAAACAAAAAACATGACAACTCACAGACAATGTCAGGCACAGCTTCACCCCCTACAGATAACTATGTGCACCTCTATATGCAAACAAGATGTCTCAGCCAAGCAGGGGAGCTCATCTTTGGGTTGAAATATAACATTATTCTTCTTGAGGAAGTCAGATGCTGTAAAAGATGGAGGTGGTGAAAAGGGAGATCCTGGCAGTTCCGATGCACAACAAAGCTGTTACCAACATGCTCGGGGCTACTTCGGTTGCTCAGTTTATGCCACCCATACACTGTAGGATGTAAATGCTAAACTGTATGGCATGTAAACTCAAACCAAGCTGACGTCTTATAGCCATGTATTTACTATATACAAATGAAAACATCTGTAAATAAGATATTAGGGAGAGAGAGTTAAAAAGAAGCACTATAAAGATAGAGGTTTACTTCATTTTAGGTGGACTTAGTGTACGGCACTGATGGATGGCAAGATTTAGTGTACAGTTATTTGAAACAAGCTCCAACTGTGTTTAGGTTTGTTTTGTGTTTTGTTTTTTTTTTAATTATGGTAGTTTTATATAAATTAAACTACAACGTTTTATACAAGTGACCTATTTTTGACCCTCTATACCCTTACCTTTTCCTCTTTTAAAAACTATACTTTCTTTTTAATTACCCATTACTGGGCAACTGACATTTAAAAATTTTTAATACTTATCTCACCATACCTCTAATGGCAATTATGAAATCTTACTATAGAAAAGTGTGTGATTTTGTCTTAATTTTTTTAAGCTGTGATATTGGCTAATTATGTATGTTTATTACTAAATATAATACTCTAGCACGTATTAAAGCATTCTACCATTAGTAGTGCCTTTAGGCTAAACTTTGTAAAGCTATGTGTGTATATAATCTAAATTGCATTCAATTACTAGTCACTAACAACAAAAAGAAATACCAGTACCGCTGTCAGCTAACATAATCATCCAAATTTAGGTATTAACTTAAACTAGAATGGAAAAATTGATACTTAAAAAAAGTATAAAACAAAAAAAATTAAAACATGTTATTGATGCAGTATTTCTCATGACTTGGGCAACTTACAGAAAAATATTACATTGTCAACTAAAGATATTTCTTCCATGCCTTAGTCTAAAGTGCAGAAAGAAAGACTTCTGTATTACAAAAGTAACCATTGTTTTTATAGGTTTACTGCACACCTTCCTTGAGCAACTTCACTTTACATGCATTTTGGGTTGACCTCTTATGCCAGTTGAAATCACTGTTCAGATACATAGTTAGTTATGACTATCAGTAGGAGAGTCTATATATTTCACAGCATGGGTTTCTTTAGGAATAAAGGCTCTTGTGCAAAGGCAGTACTATTAAGATGAATGTCTAGACTGATTATTAAATACAGTGCTAATATACATGGTTTTAACTGGGATAATGCAAAAAGACATTTTGGTAAATAAACATAAATATAAAAAGAACAATTTAGCACTTTTTCCTTTTTTTTTTTCCCCCAACTGATTGGTCCAGCGTCTTTAGTGGCCTTCTACGGTTCTTTCTCAAATTGTCTCAAACCTGCTGAGAAAGAGACAGATTAAAGATGGCTTGAAATAACCCAAATGCACCTCTAAAACAGAGAAGGCATGGCTCTAGACTAACACCTAGCACGTAAAAACGCAGGACGCAAGCTGGATGCTGCTCTTCTCACGTACTGGGATTGCTCAGAGGTGGTCTCCAAGAGGACAAGCAGGATTTCATCTCTCTCGCCTCTGACAGCCCTGAGAAGGAGCTCAGGACCTTCCCACCCAGAATTGCGGGAGATGCTGCAGCCAGCACTCTCCCCAGCCACGCGTCGGGGGCTGCCAAGCTCCAAGCTGAGTCAGGCCGTGCTGCAATGCTTGGTGCCCACACTCGGAGTCCACGGGAGGACTGAAAGCCGGCTCCTGAGAGCCTCCTCCTGCAACCCCTCTGCTGAAGCTATTGTCTCATTCAGCCTTAGAGGAGAAGCTCGGCAGTGTCCGAACCACTCAGTGGGGTCTGCTCCCATAGACAACGACACTCCTAACACCTTCCATGGGAGCAGAGCTGCTCTAACACTGAGCGAGCCCAAAAACCCCTCTCCTAACAGCTTGGTTTGAAAAAGGAGAAGAAGAAGGGGAAGACAACTCTGTTTTGCATGACTCTAAACCGGTAAGAAAAGTTCACAGGCACACCACACCTCTGGCTTCACATACAAACGTGAAGAAAAGTGTGTGCATTTACTAATGTGTAGAAAACCAAAAGTTTTTCTACATTTGGTCATTTCATTCCTAGTGAAGAGTCGAGGGATGTTTTAAGGCATCTTTAAAGCTATTAAATCGATCAGTGAATTTCCATTCTTCCTCACGGGTCCTTAGGCACATAATTCCTTTAATTGGTTTTATTTGGAGTGTTTTAGATTAAAATAAAAATTTAAAAAGCTAGGAGGGTAATTTTCCTGATTTCTTTCTGTACAACTAGGTTGTGTTGAAACCAGTAGTTTCAAAATGACGGTAGTAAGACTCTTTTTGCCTTGAGAAGACACCAGTGCACAGCTCCATCAAAAGCAGTGCTGCTGGTGAATGAGGTTAACTCCATTCTAGTCTGGGTATGCGGGAGCTCATGAGACTCTCAACCAGCCAGAGGAATTATTTTTAAAATCAACACTGCTGAATTTTCTTCAGGCTTCACCATTACCCAGTGTCAGTCTTTAATATCAGACGCAGGGCTCGTTCTCAGTAGTCCTAAAACCTCCCATTTCTGCTCAAATGCTGCTGCTGCAAGAACCTCGCTTTTTGGGTTTTCCCTCTTCACTCATGAAGGCTTAACCATTCCTGCTGCAGCCTTTAAAAGAGCCTTTGCCAGATGCCTTGCATTCGCTGTAATTAGTTAAATGACCATCCCATTCCTCAGACTTCACACAGTTTAATGACACTCTCCAGCTACAACAAACATGCTACGCATGTCACCCAAACAAGGCTTCGCAAACATGGCTGGAGCGCTGCTAGTCCTCAGTCCCCCTAGAAAGATGTTTTAGGCTTATTTCTCAAACATTCGTGTTACGGTAATATTGTAATGGAGATTTTGAAAGGTAAAGGCAAAAAGGAGGGTTTCTTTTTTTTGCATCAACATTAACAGCCGTAGAATTTTAAAACTCAGATACGCCTGTAGGAAAATGTCTATTTATGTAGGAAAATTCTATTTAATATGCAGATGTGTTATTAGAATTACTTACCATTAGTCTCTGATTTTTTCCCCATAGCTGATACCTGTTTGAAGAAGTAATAGCCCATTATTAATGTTGAATAAGGGAAAACATAGCTATTTATAACAGGGGAAAAAAAATAATCTCCATGCAAAGGACAGATTTCCATGCACAACACAGCTCTGCCAAATATGAATATAAAAGTTACAGACTGCCCATGGCTTTCTGTGCCTCATTGTACTTTATTTTATAGATAAAAAGGCAGGTAAGTACCGAAAAACATGTGGAGGCCTAATTGCCACTAACTGACCGTATGAAGGCTAACAGCACCTTCCCACTGGAAAGCCTCCCACAGAAATATTATGATTTTAACAGCGCATTGAAGTTACCTTAGAAGAAGATGACTTTTCAACTGACTGCTTCTCCCAGAGATTACGTTTGCCAGATACGTCTCCTGGTTTTAAATCCTGTATTTTTAAATTAATGTCAGAGAACAGAAACCAACATTAGTTCAGGTTTATTTTAATTTAGTAAAGAAAAAGTTAGAATGCAACTTCCTCATAAGAAAAGCTGAGGAGCATGCACCAGTGGTTAAATATTACGTTGCCTATCAATTATAAAGCTATTCAGAATGACACTTCACGTAATCACTCCACACATATACGTGCTTTACAACAAAAACTAATCCTACTGCATCTAATGAAGTATTGCACAGACTGGCCATAACTTATTGTGTTCATCCTAGAAAGTACAGTGAAAAGCTACTGCACCATCAGGTTTTTAAGAAAGATAATTCCAAATTTTGCAGGAAAAAACAAGATATTTTTCTGAAATAGTATTTCTGTTAGGAAGGAATTCAAAAGTAGCTTGTTTCAGTTATTTTGGATTAGAATAAAAATATTTCATTCAAAAATGTAAAAAAAAAGAAAAAAAGAATAGGACTTCTCATGCAACAGAAAAGCAGATCCTCCTCCTCATTTTTAAATATAGGTTTCAGGATTAAACGCTGTAGTCCTTCATATCTATTTGGATTTCCATTGCATCCTTTAAAACCCAAGCATGTACCAATCAGTAACCTGACAGAAAAAAACAGGTGAGGTAAAATCATTAAAAAATAATAATAGTCTCTGGATATAAAGGTATATGCAGACTTTAAGCAAAACTCAGTAAAAATGTCAAGCTGCTGCTTGGGGAAAAACAGGGCTACAAATCGAGATAATATATGCTAGACCAGTAGCAGTGCACTGGCTTAAGGGCAGATGGATTGGTATCTGCCACCGTGGTTGGCAAACAAAAGACTCTTGAAGCAATTTTGGATATAAGTATTCTCCTTTTCAAAAAGTGTTCAAGTCCTGCATGGTTTCCAGAATCTTGTTCTTGCCATCCATAGATAGGTAGTTTTTTCGGCACATGAGAATTTCTAACAGGGCATAGAAAAATGCTCAGTGATGAATGGAAATGTGATTTCTGCCAGAGGTATTTGCATGCAACAGAGATGCTCTAGAATTGATCATAATTTACAGCCTAAGAGGGCTGCTGATAGTTAAGACTAAGCCAATTGTGTACTTCAAAAAGCAAGTTCAGCTGTAACAGATGAAGGAAGAAAACAGCAAAATTGCAGCAGACCTTATCAAAAAACCACTTGCAGTGGACATTATCACAAAACCACTTCCACAATCCTGAAATCATTTGGGATCTGTGATTTATGTTCACCATAAAACTAATTGAGATCTTTGCTCCCTCTACTTGTAAGTGAATGTTGTTCCAAAAACTGCACTAATCTTGATGGTCACCAAAGCTTTGAACAATAAATTATTTTGGTGGAATGTGATGAGGGTAGGAAGCTATTTGCTAACTAAGAAAATCTATGTTTCTCCCTTTGATTTATCCTGGTAAAAAAAGTAAAAATCACACATTACAGATGTATATCATTCTCCATAGTCAATTATAAACAGGTTTACCTGACCAACTTAGCAAACAGACCCCCAAAGAAGAAGAATAGGAGGAGGGCAGGTTTCTTCAAGCAGAGATATTGAAAGAAGAAAGAACAATCTATTGAGAAAGAGGGAAATGAAGACATAGACAGAAACGTTGGCTGAGGGAAAAACAAGAGGTTAGTTTTACATTATCTAAAAGATGCAACTTAAAAGAGAGGAAAATCTGGAGGCAGATTCTGTGCTGTGTGTCGCATAACAGCGACCACAGTGACATATTTTGGTTTAATATTCATGACCATAAGGACACAGTCTCCATGCAGCGGACATTAGGGACAAAGCTGCAAATTTCAAGGTCCTCTTTGGAACAAAAAGGAGTGCGAATTGAGAAGGCGTTTCAGGCTGCACCTTTTATAAAGGGCACGTGGACTGGCAGAAAAACGCTACACAAGGATATGGGAAGAAAACAGTTCTTCAATAAAATCCCAAAGTTGAATAATTAACACCACGAATGATGCCCTGCCATTCTCCAATATGGACACCTACAGGTCCAGTTCCTCATCCCTACACTTCCCTACTCCAGAATTACCTGTTTCTGCTCCTTCCCCCATCCACACTGTTGCTTCCCACGCTCCCAGCTTATTACTTTGATAGCATTTTCTGCTTTGATTCTTGCTGAAGTAATGGGCATGCTAAAGGGCCTTCATTAGAAATTACATTTAGGCTCTTAAAGGATTAACGTATTTCAGTTGTGTTTAAAACTATACTTGGAAGATTTTTACAGGGCAAGGGACAATGCACAATTGTTTCATCCAAGGTCTATGGCTGGTAATTTCTAAATTAATGGCAGGCCGTTCACAGGTGGTAAATTAATGTCCTTCTCTACCAGAGAAGTGCTTCTCTGAGCGCTGTCTTTTTAGAGCAGCCCTAAGGCTTTAAGGTGAGAACTGCCTTGTTTCATCCTCCCCCATTTTCTGACTACCCAGGAGTCAGTAGCCTGTGAGCTTCCAAGAGAGGACATGCAGCAAGGTTCCTCCAAAGACCATCAGCTGGTTGGGGAAGCACCATTGCCACCTCTGCCCCAGGACAGAACCCACCCGCTGGTTATTGCAGGTTTACTTACAGAAGGTTTTGGAGCAGGTGATTTGTTGCTCTCTGGGGTCTTGGTTAACCACTCATTGATACGACTGGAGACACCAACCTTCAGTCCAGCAGTTTCCTGCAAGATAATGAAATCTCACCAGAAGACTTTCAGAATAGCTTTTGCTATATTTTTCATGGTTTAAATTTAAAAACAAAGCTGTCTCAGTTTAATATAGAGGTCCTCACTGAGACTGTGGCTAGCTAAGAAGGAGTCATCCTGTGTGCTCTGAAGATATTGCCCCTATGAACTACACACTACTACTAGTACCCTCTAGTTTTCAATAATGATAAATGTGGTCTGACGTAATCATTTCCACTTTAGTGCTAGCCCAAGAATAAATGTTAGACATAAACATGATGTTTCTGTCATAGCTCCAAAGTACAAGGAGAAAAAATCTTTAGCCTAAAAGACGACACTGGTATAAGTCTAGATTTTTGTTTTGTTGAACTACAATTTTTCAAAAAAGCACATAATAAAGGAGCTAAGTGTCCTAAAATTTAAATCATTAAAATAAATCTTTAAAAGGTTAGAACAAATTACTGAAATATCATGCTATCTGTAATAATCTCCTGTAATAATCCATGGCTCTGTTTTTCAGCTACCATGAATGCTCATCAATTCACATCAATTTATAGAAAGGAAATGTTGCCTTAAGGATTTCTGTAGAAAAGATAAAAGTCTCACAAATGCTTCTATGCATGATCTATAAAACATCAGCATTATCTTGCCTATTTAATCCTCCTCTGCCCCCCAAAAGAATCTTTCCCAATACAAAGAATTGCTTTGTACTCTGCTTGAACTATGCAGATATATTTCTCTAAGATATCTGATGTGCCTCTGGAATGTCTCATAACTTAGCTCAGTATGTCACTAAATTCTTTCGTTATACTCAATGTTGCAGCCACACAATTTTGTGGGTTTCTGAGGACCTCAGGATCCTTTGAGATATTCTTCACCAGTAATGTCAAGGGGAGCAGCCAGGCTTACGCATAAGAACAGGAATGGCAAGGTCAGGTCCATAACATAATTCTTTATAATCACTATGTAAAATTAAACGCATACCTTATTTGGTGTTCCTGTCCCAGAGGGTGATGAAAAAACATTCCCTTTCTCCCACATGCTTTTGATATTACGGACACCCTCAGCTGGAACATGAAGATCGGAGGCTGCTGGCTTAGCTGGTCTTGCAGCCTTTGTGCCCTGCAGAAGAATTGAGGCCAGTTAGTGTTTGGCATAAAGAGTCGGCGTCGCGGGGTGGTTTGACTCAGGGGCAGTGCTGGGGAATGCTGCAGCTGTAAGTGGTTCTAGTGATGGATGATCACACAAAGATGGAGAGGAGTACCCAGCTCAAGAGGTGCCACTGAGACTCTGAAGCTTTTGATTTGCAGTTGCACTCATGACACGACCAGCTACGGAAACTTCAATCACTTAGATTTTTGCATTTGTTACATTTCTAAAGCCCATCACAAGCCTCAGCTCTACATAGAACTGCTCCAAGGCTTTAATTTGTCCTCTTTCAAGTCTCAGCACCTGCACCCTGTAAGCATGGTTCTTTTAGGGACACAGCTAAGGAAATCCTTGTGCAGAGGCAGGGGAGAAAGGCTGCTCTGTCATTCAGCATCAGATTCTGCTTAACCTGGCCCAGAAACTTAACCTCATAATTTAGGATTCTAGGGGAAAATTTCAGCAATTACAGTATATTTGGAATTAGGTGTTTTTTTAAAGAGTGGGATTTTGGGGGATTAGGGTTTTTTTTGCAGTGCGTCTTTTGCGTGGTTACCAAAAACGCTAGACCAAACTTGTCCTATTTCCTTTTTTTTCCCCCCAAAGTTCTTGTATATTCTACATAACACGGATTTGAGAAGAATAAGAACCTGTACAAACTGTGGCTTTGCCTCTCTAGCAAGTCAGATTTGGCAACTTTTGGAAAAATCAGAAACTCAGCAAAGGAATAATTTCAGGTCAGATGGGAGCTGCATATAGCCATGAAGCTGTGCTGCCTGCACCTTGCCGTAGAGCTATGCTTTTTAATATCTAAATGGAGCATAAAGGCTCAGGACCTTAGCACAGCCCTACTGAAAATACTGGTGAACCAAACATGAGCTGGTGCGTGGGCTGGTCCGCTGTTTACGGGTTGACAAACCTCACTATTACCTAAATTTCTTATGACAGATGGAGCCCTAGCTTGAAAGCATCCGCTCTCTTTAAGGAGTTTCACATCAAACCCCAGTGCTAAATTGAAGCCCTTGGTCATTCTAGGGTGGTTATGTCTCATCCAGAAAAGGCGCAGGGTCAAGAGGAGAACACAAGCTATTTTGATGATATGGGAACTATTGGGTGCCATGCTGACATTCATCTCTAACGGCAGTGTTTGAGCTACCTTCAAGTTTGTCATAGGTGCTGGAGGCAAGCCTGAGCCTTCAGCACTGTCACACATGCGACTTTTTCATCGGGAAGTGACACACGGTATAAAACCCTCCAGCACTGATAGTCTTCCTAGCAGAAAGGTTATAAGGACAGCAGTCACGCAAAAAAACTTTGTTATTTTATCTTTAATTGCTAACGTTTCCTTTAAGTTAAAGGAAACATATAAAGCCTAACCAATTAATACCTTAATGGAATACCATGCTTAGACTCTATATGTGAACAAGAGGGGAAAAAGAATCCAGCAGGGAATGAAGAAGTGCTAGACCTTAATCACAGCTATCAAAACAAGATCTCTTTTTATACTGTTCTATTCCCACGACTCTTATCAACCCAGTGCAGTTGGCCTGCTAACCACTAGTTTTCACATTGCCTGTACTCACTGACATATAAAAACAGCTAAAAAAACCCTAAATAAACTAAAAAACCCCACCTACTTTTCCTTCTACTATGAAAATAAAAAGCCCTTAATTCCATCTTCAAGACACATTATTAGCCACTCCTTGTCAAAATCACCTGGGGTCAGTTTCTGCGTTTTATTTTCATTCTGTTTTTCCTTTGTCACTACTTAACTCCCTAGTTCACTAAAGTGTCTGTCTTTGCCACGGAATTTCACTCTGAATTGGCAGCCAATGACACAGGCCCAGTTCCTTGCTCTCCTAAATAAGCTGCTAAATCAGCTTTGCTCGGGATGACTATCAGCTCTCTGCTGATAGTAATCTCATCAGCTGAGAAGAGGATGTGGCTGTCACTCAAGAGGTGCTGAGTCCTTCAGGAACTACTCCAAGCTTAAAAAGCAGAGTAAATTGTAGCATGAAAGGGAAGACACAAATCTGAGGTTTTGTTTAGTAGATGTTGGTTATAGGCGTGCCTCAAGCATTTTGTTCCTGAAGTCACATTAGAAAGAGTTTGTGACCTAAAATCCCTTCAGTTCTTGAACAGTAAAACATAGGCTGATTAAAGTCCCAAACGGCATTGCTAACTAGAGCCATCGTGACCTGGAATTAACTTACCTCAATTGCACTAGTGTATTGCTCAAGTCTGCTGTCAATCTTTGAGACAACTGCTGTCGTGTGGGTGGGTTTCATACCACTGTAGGAAGCAGAAAAAAAGAGAGAAAAAAAATATTATTCCCTCCAGTTAAACACTGCTGTTTTGACCAAACCTACTGTTTCATTGCTTTACCTCTTCTGAGCGGATTTGTTCAAAAATTCTGCTCGCTCCTCTATCTAGAAAAGAGAGAAACAAGATCTATAAGTTTAAAGTTAATAAAAAGGCAGCCTTTTTATTAGCCTTATTTATTAAACGCAGCTACAAGGCCAGGCTAAAATGTCATTTTAAATGTCAAACGGTCAATCTGAAAGAGAAGCATTCCAACAGAAATCACCACACACACAGGTTTTATAGTTAGGAGCCTATTATGCTACAGATTCATCAGGGTGGATATATTTTCTGCATTAATGCTTGCATCCTGCATATTTCTTCAGTGCCTCACTTGTAGCAAGAGAATAAGCCACCAATATAGAAAGAAGAAAAGGGAAGAAGTCTATTTTATAAAAGGGGTTGATATTCACGAAATCTATGTCAAATTTCCTCATACTTCCCACATAAGAGCAAGTATGTATCTCTTGAGACAGACAGCAAATTTAATAAAGTTTTTCTGAGTTGAGACATCAGACAAGGCCAGGTTTGGAGCTCAGCCACATACCCCTATATCTCATGCATGCTTTTGCAAGACACTGACAATTTAATTTGAGCTCCAAAAAACCAATCAGACTGTATTCTGCTCAGGTTCAGCAGGGTCACTGCTGAGTCAATATCCACCAGCTGTTATTATACAAAAGGGCATCTTACATTTCATCATTATTTCCTACTCTGTGTATAGGAAAATATTGTAATGTTTCCAGGGAAGAGGAATCATGAAGGTCTCATAAGACTTAAGCCAAATCTCTCAATAATGTGAAAACAAAAAGACTTCATCCCTGAATAAAGTTTCAAAACATTTCATGATGGGTGGGGTGGGGGGGTGTCTATTTGCATTCTGAGTCAAGAAATACTTTAATCAGCTTCCTCACGACTCTTCCACATCGCATTGTTCCACTTCTTGTTCCAGGCTCTACAGTTTCACCTAAGAGTAAAATATACACCGGCAGCTCCAGGGGACAGAAATCACTATTAATCAGCCTAGAGGGATATCTGGGGATTTCCTGGTCTTGGTATGGCTTGCCCATTTTTAAGTTACTTTAACAGTGACTGCTGTGGCATTCATGCCTTTAAAATAAGGCAACGACAACCATTCCTTTAAATGGTCCTCCTCGGTACCTTTGAGCATCAAAGGCTGTACCAGAATACTAAATCCCACAGCAATCCCATCAAAGGGCACGCACGCTCTATTTTTCAAGCCCATACAAGCAAAAACTCAGGCAGTTCGCTTCTAGTGCAGAATTTGCCAAACAAGCTCACGGGAGGAATGCCAGCTAGGATCAATCCATCTCGAAGGCACCTCTAAAGCTCTAAAAAATATATATTTACAATTTACAGAGTAATTTACATTAACAGGTTTGGTTGCAAATATATGATCTAAATACAGTCCTTGGTGGAAAGACGGGCTTTGCCCGGCTGTGCACCAACAGTTTCAACGCACTGTTGTCACAAGGTGGCAGCAATAGCCCAGGCAGGAGCTGAAGAGCCATGCGCACCCACACCGGTACCGAGCTGCGGCTCGCCCTCCGCCAGCCTGAAAAACTTTCCAACTTGGTTTGACCCAGAGGAAACACGGTCAGCATTGCCGTAACACAAGCAAGTAAAACTATTTCATTAAAAGCGATTAAACGGGTCTACCATGGTAACTTTAAGCACATCACCTCTCCTCGACTATGGTATAGTAGGAAAAGTTTCCCGCCAGGCTGATTTCTGGGTCATAACCAGCAACACATTAAAATGGCGAGTTAGACCAACAAGAGCCGCTGGTTTCTCCCCTGCTCTGCGTGAACGGGTAACTCCCCGACTGCATCAGTGAAATCCTGGCTAGCAGCAAGGAGGACCAATACAGACTATCTCAAAAAAACAGGACTCAGGGTCACCATCTAAAAATTAATTTAAAGCATCTTCCAGTTCAGATGAACTGAGATTCTACACAAACACTTAGAAAAGGGACAGATCTTAAAAGATCCTAACAGTAGGCTCTTCATAGTCTTCCTGTGTTCAGGAAGGGGAGATATTTCTACACAGCAGGACAACCTGGCTTCAGTAGGTACTGGTGCAAGAGGGGGATAGGTCTGGGGGGGGGAAGAAGAACATGTATTCTTGGGGTTCTAGTAAAAAGACATGGGGTAATTCTTTACCCAATGGAAACAGCAGTTCTCAGAGCACCTGCTGTGGTATCAGGAATAAGTCAGGGATTGTTCAGCACAGGTGAGTGTGGAAGCAAACCAGAAAATAAGTTAAACAGGAAAGCAGAGTTAGGAAGTGACCCTCAGAGCTGAACATGGTCCTCTTCGCAAGGAAGCAGATGCCTTGTGGGGATGGATAACACATTTCTGCACATCTATATGAAAATTTGTTCTAGAGTATCTTCCTCAAAACATAGTGTGCATGGAACAGAAGCACACATGGAATACACAGAGCAAACACACCTGTATACACACGTGTATTCAACATATAGGTCAAATACATTTAGACTACACAGCAACATCTAAAGGTCATTTATCCACTGCACACCACACAAACTCCATGCAAAGAATTTAAAATGGTTGGCACATACAGTGAACAGTATTACAAAATAGATCTGTAAGAGAAACAGGCAAAGCAAGGTAGTTACCACCAAATGCAAGATATTTCCTCAAATTGAGACCAAGAAAAAAGAATAATCTTTTTGCTGCATTCATTATAATGGGGTCTTGTTAAATAACTTGGGACTATGTTTTGTTACCCTGGAATACTTTCCAAAGCCTCTGACACAGAACACATATGTATTCCAAAGTCAACCTGCAGGTCTCTAATTAAACTATGACCAGAGAGAAAGAACACAGGATCTCAGGCTGCATCTCTTCCGAATAACCTCGGTGTTTGAAAGTTAAGCTTTTAGTCCAAACTACTCATTTTAGTTCCCTCTGTAGTCAGTGGAGAGACAGACGAGTTCACCTCATCCTAGGAAAGGCGGGATTGCATGTCCACTGAGGGTGGTGCTCGCTCTCTCTATTAACTACAAAGAAACTGAGATTAGACAACAAAATACCTACCCATACACTGGTAAAGTCAGATGAAAATAAACCAACGTACATAAACCAAAACCATGTGGAGTCTCACACCTGATTAGGGCCTCACTCAATGGGGCCAGCACATACAGGTGGCAAGGAATAAATTAAGCAAGATGTTATACAAAGATATATGTATGTATTTCTTCCCACTGAATACTATACAGACATGTTTTGTTGTCTGACTGTACAGGAGATTTCTTGACTATTAAAAATGAAGATAAAGTGTGGGCATCTTCCATCTGTACATCCTCCAAGGACAGAAACAGAATGAAAGAGGAATGAGTTAACACACAATTTGACTTGGGAAACAAAAAAATCTAGATATTCCCAGTAAACTTTGTTTCATACAAAGATATTAAATGATTCTTAGGAATTTTCAATTGTGTATTAGATATTATGTGCCAGAAAAGTATTATAAACTGATACATAGAAAAACTCTTCTCAAAAAATGGGTCAAGGAACAAGGGGAATAAGAAATGCACGCAGAAAACAGAAATCCCGGTATTAAAATTTTGCCTTAATATTTCCACCAGGTTCTTCTACGCATTGGATCCATTTTGAGGGGCAGTCCCTGGGAGTAAAGTGGCTGCTTCTTGTTCTTCATGAGTGGCTCACATGGTCTTTTGCTTCATTAAGCACAGCTAGGCTTTTTCCTGCTGTCAGCAGCATCTGTGCAGAGTGCACCAATTTACTCCAGTTTACCTGCCAGACTAGAGTGCTGCCATCAGCATCAAAGATGGGGAAAAACCAAACGTCACAAATCCTGTTCTTACCATTCTATCTTCCCTTTGCTGTAAGAGTAGCTCATCTAGGAAGAACTGACCATGTGGAATCTAATTCTTTCCAGTCACTGCTCCAGCTGCCAGGTATTGAAAGCAATAATGAGATAGGACAAGACAGGTCTTGAAGGAAAGAAAAAAACTAAATCTCAAGCCCTGAAAAGTCCTATCTTCTGGCTAAGCTGTCAGCATTGCCTTGCAGAGAGTGCCGGCTGCCACATCAGCCCATGTTTCCCAGGAAAGACAGGAGCTACCCCAGGCTCCCAGCCTCCTGCCATTGCTTCCTCCCATCAATGCCTAACTGCTTTTGCATTTCTGTAGTGGTGGGGCTCACTCCCAACAGGAGACTTAGTATTGAAATATGCTTTTCTCTCCTGATCAACCTAGAGAATAGTTATACAAGAAGTCAATAACACTCCTTCCCAAAGAAAACGTGAGGAATGAACTTGTCTAAAAAGGAAAATGAACGTAGATTATGCAGGAAGTCCTATTCTTCTACTGCAGCACCATTTGTGTGAACTAAACTAGGGAAAGCATGAGCTAGAGCAGGACAGGAGAGCAGGAGAGGTTGTTCCAGTCTGTGTCCTCGTAACAAAACCCAAGAGAGCGAGCAGAGACTGGACAGAGGCTTGGTACTGCTGCTACTGCCCACAAGGAATCCACCAGCCCTGAGAAATCCAAGCTGCTTCTGTCCCTGAGCTAGTGACAAACTTAGCCTGTATTTTCTTTGCATGCTTCCTCTTCGCTGTCCCCTCAGAAAGGACCAGCTCTGGTCCTGTCACTGGGAGGACTTCATGCTGCAGTAGTAGTTCTGCTGAAGTAGTGTCTCAGGTTTCAGGGAAATACTGCATTTAACAGTTAAACCAACAGGACTTGTCAGCACACTGTGTAGGCTGTGATTTGTTAGAGGCCAGACTAGATAATCGCGGTAGTTCTTTCTAAATATAAGCACATATGTATATTATGTCCGTGTTTGTATACACACATTTAGATATGTGCATCCATGAGCCATGTAATACTCGGAGATGAGTTGCACAGCTTGGTCTCTCAATTCTGAATCTGCATGTCATGCTAGTCCACGTCCTGCCTGAAGGATAAATCCAGTGTCCACAAGATGGTAATACGCCACACACTTTTTCAGTTTGCCTCCCTTCTTTCCTTTGTTCTTGTGGCTCACTTGGTAAACAGCATGCCCTACTTTCCTCATCTAAGTCACTCCCAGGAACTTCTTTTTCTTCCCAAAAACTTATCACATCAAGAAGGACAAGGAAGGAGAAAAAAGATACTTTGCAAGATTGTGATCTAGGAGAAGTCAGAATGTGCACATGTATCATACAGTATTTTAATACTGAGCCTCCTTTTTTGCATTATTAATTCCACCCACCCACCCACAGTTGTGCATTTAGGGTTCTCACATGACTCATGACACATCTAACCAGACGATACATTCATCAAGGGAGAAAATATGTGCCAGATGCTTTACAAGTCAAAAGATAACCTGGGCAGTGCATAACAGGCAATGAGAAAGCTATGTACCAACCCGGTTAGACTAGCCTGAGAACTCTGTCCAAATGAAAAGTAACAAAATACACTGTCTTCTAAAAACTGGAGTTTGGCATCAAATTTGACATCAGGTTATTAAAATGGAATTATTCTCTCCTCAGCTATTGACCACAGAAGGCCAAGAAACAGTTTAGGGTGTGAAGTTCAAAATCATTACATATCTACTCTGGCCACCCACAGACACTGGACTGGAATATGTACAGTATCACCAAATTCTCAGAGAGAGAAACAGAGGAAGAGGAAAAAAACGTGCACAGATTTTCATATATCAGGTTTTGTAACAAACTACTTCTACCTAACAAGCCATAAAACCCAGCAGCAATAATAATCATAAAAAAATCAGACCTTGATGCTTCCAGCTTTCCTCTAAAAATACACTTAGTAGAACAGCGTAGCATCAGTCCAAAAGTTCTCTGAAAGCTATTAACCTCCTGCCAAATCCGGTGTTTTTCCCCACTCTCCCCAAAATTATGATCTATATATTTCTATTATGTGTCTTCAAATATAATTCCCTCTCTTCTGAGTCATCTGTGAACTAAAGCTCCAAATGTATGTCATAAAAGGCATCTCAATAAACAGAAAGAAGAAAAAGAAGCCCTTCCAGGAGGGCCGGGAAGAAGCTGTACGTTTATAATGTCTGTTACTGACATGGTCTTTTGCAACCAAAATGGCAAGACCAGGTTTATCTATGAGGAGCAAGTCGTGAAGCTTGGCAATCTTTGTTTACAGCTGTATGTATTCTGTCCTTGTATTTCAGGTTCAGATGTGTCTGAGAAGTCCAAGGCAAGTCTAGTCAAAACCATTTGGACACTATATTTGCTAGTACTGGAACCAAAACAGTACAGGGCTGAAACTCCAGATTGGTTCAAAGCATAGCTCTCTATGAGCGGAAATGTAATTTTGACCAAATGCAGTTTATCACTCAAATACAGTTCTTAATCCCATGGAGATCCACTTCATGGTCCAATGAGCTCCTACCTGGTTCTCTTCTCTGCTAGTGCCCATTAAGGAGCCTTTTTTGACAACCATTTTGGATTCTTAAATGACTAATGTCACAAAATGAGAAAAGGAAAAGACAGTTCAAAACGACTACTAGATCTGTATTTTGAGCTTGAGTTGAGAAAGCAACTGGACTGAATACCAAAACAAAGTTCCCGATAATTTCAGTGGGGCCAGGATTCCTCTTCCATGCTGAAAGGCCGTTTAATTGATTTATCCGACTTCCAATATAATACAGGCCACAGAAGACCACTTAGAAATTCCTGCAACAACAGCATGGGTTTTTTTTTTCCCTGTTATGTAAGAATATGAAATCCAGCCCAGTACTTCTAAATGTTATTTTTAGAGGGATTAGATATAAACTAGAACTCCCATATGGGGCAGTTTCAATTAATGACGGTTAGGCTGAATATGCTTAAAGACAAAGTAATCTGGCAAGGAAGAAAGTGATTGTGGATGCGGAAGGAGAGAGAGAACATTTGTGATCTTTATCTGTTCTAGTTCACAAAGCACTCCTATAAGAAATTAACATTGAAAATCAACACAGTAATACAGCTCTAAGTTTCCAAAATAACTTTCTCTTGAAGGTGAAGATCCTTTTTGGATATTTTTCATCAACAAGAACAGGTAACTCCCAGACTAAACTCTATTTTTAGAAAGGATCTCTAATTTTCAGTCATCCCAATGTATGAAGTCTTTCAGCTAAAGGTTTCAGGCTAAGGTCTATTTCAGAGCAACGTCCCAGGTACTGCTTTGTACGGAAAGCACATGGCTATTGGTTTGGACTGCAACCCCCATTGCTTTTTACATACTATATAGATGTTAGTGGGGAGGTTACCTTGAGAGATGAACCTTTAGGACTGAAACATTTAAATGGCTTCTTGTCTTCAGATACACCGTCTTCTGGCATCTTTTGACGTTTTTCAGCAGCTTCAGCCCTTCTCCTTTCAATTTCTTCCTTCATCCTCTTCTTTTCCTCCTTAAAAAAAAATATGAATGGTCATTTATTCTTTCAGAAACTACATCACCGTTACGGAGCTTTGCAGTCCTGCAAACGTTGACCAAGTTTTCTAAGAACAGATTTTATACCAGTCAAAAAAGTTCAGTGATCTGTCTGAAATCTAGCAACATACTGCTGCTAATCCATCACAGTGTTAAGGAAGCAGGGAAGACAGCTAGTCTGTGCTACTTTAGCGCCTCACAGTGAGATCACCAGATTTACTGCCATATAGTGCCACTTAAAGAGAGAAAAAAGCACATTTATAAAAATATTCAAATTCTGTTTCTCTATATCCTCATGTATCATCTTTGTACTATTCTTCTGCCCATCTACTCTGGCACTTGTTGCGCCAAGGATAATACTCCACAGGGAAAAATCAGTAGGTACCCAAAAAAGTGAAGATTAAATGCTTACAGTTTCCCTCCCAAAGAGATAAGATGAGTTTTTACTTCATAAACTACAAGTCAAAGCAGAAACCCTCAAAGCACAACCATTGTGAGCACTGCTGGTCAGATCCTGCTGACCAGCAAGGCATTTTGCAATCTCAGCATCTATTGAGTTCTACTGTAAAGAGTTTAGTATAATAAAGCAACTGGCATTCAGCTGGCAAATACTATTATTATTCATCTACCATTTGTTTTCCAAACAACTAATATTCCTAAATGATGCACCAGAGATTTGGAAATCCTATTTATAGAGTCCCTTGGCAGAGGACGTACAAGCAAACAGATGTGCTTGGGTACTCAATATTTAAATAGACAAGAATATCTTCCTAATGAGATCTAGCCCATCATAACTATATATAACATTAGTATTCCAGCTCATTTGCAGCAGACAAATTTTGACACGTGCTCTGTTATTCAATTTGTGTAATGTCAAAAAGACACCCCGAATAAGTTAAGAACTCTGTGGCTATAACACTGCCCCCAACATTTTGTATCTCCAAGAAGATAAGGAAGTCGTAACTATCGAAGATGAAATACTGACTTGTGAAGGCATTTATTACATCCCCATCTTCCCCGAGGCTAGCACTGTAACGTTTCTTTCTACCCTGCATGACTGCATGCTTTACCTTGCATCCTCCACTAGAACATCTATGTGATGTGGTCACTTGATAACAAATATGGCATACTTGCAGTTGAAGATTAGAAAACAGGGTGATTTTAATGCTGGGTAGCATATTTAAAATCAAAGTCTGTCATGACAGACTATCTCCACACAGATGCTAAGAAACAGTGATGCCCAGAAGAGCACACAAACCAGCGGGCCCAGATAGAGGGTGCAATTTGAAGCAAAATCACAGCAGCAATTCCCCACACAGCAACATCAGATCCAAGAAGGAGAAGCACGCTTTAGGCTGTATGCTTGGGTTTGGTCTTGCCTTCCTTGTTGCATGTTCCTTCCTCACCTATGAGCCAGTCTCCCATGGCTTCATTCTGCCCTTTTGTTAAATACAGGCACATCAACCTCCAGCTTCAGCAACGTCGTTATCAGAGTTATCAACTAATGCAAGGACAGTGGAAGTAAACTAGTAACAACACGGGGATAAAAGCAGAGTCTGATACATCATATCTTACACTTACCTCCTCTCTGGCTTTTCTCTCAGCCTCTTCCTGCTTCTTCTTCTGCTCCTCTTCCTCCAGGATTTTCCGGCGCTCCTCTCGCCTTTTCTTCAGTTCGTCCAGCTCTGCTGCTGCCTCCTGCTGCTTCTCCTTCAGCTTCTCAAAGTCCTCGTTCTCACCTCGGCGACGGCGCTGATCTTCTAGCCGCTTTGCAACCTCGGCCTGAGACCCCAGCTTTGCTTCCTCAGCATTTGCAGTCCCTTTCAAATTGGAGCGGCTGAGAAACAAATGAAAAGGAAGGTGATGCACCACTGGTTTTCCCTTCCTGGCCACACGATCACCAGCACGATAAGAGGCTGGCACTCAAAGGTATTGCCTTATACGACCTTTTGCTCCTTGTGAACTACAACAGGCCCAAACCATTTTCATCAGGACTTAGTAGGCTGGTATACTACAAGGAGCACCTTTCCCATCTGCTGCCAGTAAGGAAGGAGTCTCTCGTGTGCTCGTGTGCACAGAAGCTGCACCACGCTGCCTGAGAACTCAGGCCACCTCCATTTTTAAGAGAATTCAGTAACTGAGCTTGAAATATTTAGCATCTCATGTAACTTCAGCAAGAGGTATCACATCTCATCACCATCTCTATGGTCTACAGTAAACTGTTACAGTTTCACACTTCTGCTGCGCAATTTGTGTACAGAGGAAACACTTCCAAAAGCTTATTATACTTCATACAGAAAAAAAAAAAGGCAACAGAAAGCCGTAACTAATTCCTCTCTGTTGATTTTAAATGAGATGAAATCACCTATAAAAGAGTCATAGCAAAAATACTATACTATGTTCTGTGTAATAAAAGATGCACTAATCCTTTGCTTTCAAAGGCAAATATTTTTTATAAACCCTCTAGAAAGAGACGAGCATCTTTGGGGACAGAACAACTTATTTGACTTGGGGAAAACAGGAGGGGACAAGAAAGGGTAAAGAATCTTACAGCTTCAACAGTGTTTTAAAAACTTACAAATGTTCCTGTCTCATCTATAACACCTATCACTTGAACTCTCCCAACCTGTATATAAAGCTTCATCAGATCTTTTGCTGACATTTTCCGGGGAAAGTATAGCTTTTTATTAAGGAACTGGGAATTATTGATGGCAATTTTCCACAGGAGAAAACTAGAAGTTTTCCAACCAGCTGTAATACATGAGACAGAAAGAAAGAATAAAAAAATAATAAAAAAAAAAAAACAAACAAAAGAATTTGCATAGGTGAAGTGCAGACTTTCAACAGAGTCAGATAGCATCGCCTAGTTAAACAATTACCACACCAGTGTTTAGACAAATGTCTGCTCCCTGAGTGCGTTTAATATTACTGCTGACAAGGAGATAGGTACCTAAGAGGTATCAGTGTGTTATTCACAAGAGACAGAAAGGGAATGTACTTACGGAAATTTAAAAAATAAAATTCTCTGCTCTGTTCTGTTGGTGTTTAAAAAAGCTGGATATTAATGACTTCATTAATGCAACCAGAGTGTTTCAGAATATAATGTCACAAGACGTTGTAAAAATCAAGCGTTCCAACAATAACTGTTAGAGACTATCAGATTAGAGATGACAACATGAAGAACAAATACCATATGAATTTGCAATCCAGTGAATCACACCCAATCCTGCAAAGGTGCTCTTCATTCAGACAGGTGCCTCATCTAGATGGCGTTAACCATATAAAACAGGATGTAGGACCAGAGCTGAATTATCTCTGGTTTCAATATCACAACAGAATCTACTAACAAAGTCCTCTGTCCCCGCATGATCTTATCAAATTGGATGAAATTTGGTTCTAGCATGGCATGCATGATTTAGGAACTGTGTCATTGAAAAACATATGGCAAAATAGCATAACCAAACTGATGCTACGATATGAATTCAGCTTTTGTACTTCATCTGTGCAAGTTCAACACCGAAGTAGTAGGGCCTGGCACTTATATTGCAATTTGTTTACTTGGTTTTAGAAAGTCTTTTCTACGCAAAAGCGTAACATCACAAAGCAAAGCTCAAGAAAAAAATATGTCCCAGAGGTCTGTGAATATATGTAACCCCAGTAAATTCTTATGCCTGATTTTCTAATCTTGTTACAGGTGCATAATATGTATCTTCCTAATGTCACCTCATCACCATCCTTTTCTGCCCCAGGCCCTATTCCTGAAAGTGTTTTTGCAGTGGAATCACTTAAACCATGGAAGTAGAACCACAAGATCACCCTCCATCATAAATGTCAAATTAATGTAAGTGGTCATGAATAAGGGCTTGCATCAGGTAGCGATGTCTAATTAAAGACCCAAAATGTTCCACAAGGCACTAAGGATCCAACGTATCTATCCTGCAGAGCCCATGAGAAATCCCTGGCTATTTTAAGGCCATTGCTTCATTCCAACGTTGTAGCCTCTATAGCAAACATCCCAGGAACCTCACTTATTTTCTTCATATTTTTTTTTGCCTCTTGGTCTCTGAAGTCTGTGTTGCCAGCCCACCCAGACCTGCAAGCTTCAGGCCCAAAGAAGATGCAAGAGGTCACTTATGATACACACAATGATATCCCTGGCAAGGGCAAACACTCAGCCCTCAGAATTAAGAGAACTAAGAATATGACATTTGCCAACATTCTCTTAATAAATAGCCACTCTGTTTTATATCAGCACAGAAGAAAGTTTAGTCCTCAGTGACTTCAGTGCAGATAGACTCAATGAAATTAATAGCCACTCCTAGATTTCAACTGATAAAAGTCAAAGGTAGAATCTAGTCTTAAGATTTTTGTTTGCAGACCTGAGGTGACTATTTTGTCCTCCTTGCAAAGGAGGACATTGAAAGTTTCAAGCTAATTTTATTCTCATGCAGCTCACAGGACTTCCCCTACTGGTTCTGCATAATCCAAAATAGCAAACAATAAACTGGCAGTAATTCTCTTTATTTTCCTCCACCTCCCAAGCTCCTCTGTTTTCAACAGATTCTGGGAATCTCTGTTCCCTGCTGTTGACATTGGAAAATTAGCATTGAGATGCTGGGTGGGGGAAGAGTTTCATAAGCACCTCCTTGGTGCTAAGAAATTAAGCTCGTCGCCAGCTTTCAGACAAGAAGGAAAAGGAAAGAAGTGGTTCGTGGGAGCCAAAAATGTCAAAACAATGTGAAAAAACATGTTACATCATATTTAGGACTTTTGCAGTCCTGTATGAGAATAGGGAGGAAGGCAGGTGGGAGGGTAGATGGGAAGGGGAAACCATAAAATGGGGTTTTATTTTGTATTTCTCTTACTGGCTGACGTAGACACACAAGACACAGATAAGATTTTTCTTTAGCCTCCACTACCCTAATTTTATTCTCAATCCTCACCACTGAGAGTTAGCCAAGTTACATGCTTCCTTACTAGTATCTGACATGTTCATGTAAAAACATGAAGAAAGATAGTTCCAAGCAATGTGGGGGCAGTTCATTAAAAAATAGGCCAAGAGCCCTAATTCATACCTAACAACTTAATGAACACTAGAGCTTCTGCTGATGTTGCCAACTCAAATCTTCTACTCAGCTGATAAAAGGTTATTAAACAGGCTTCTTCCCACATTTGGGAAATAGTGGAAGAAAAACAGAAAAAGAAAAAAAGGAGTGGAAACTCAAATCTACATGTTGCCACTAAGGCCTTTCTCCCACAGGAAGTAAAGCAAATGAAAACACAACAAAAATATTTTTAGAAAACCATTCTCATGTTATTGATGATGTGACCCAAGTCATGAAGCAGGACAGTTCTGAGCAAGGCCGATTTCCTGCTATTCCATCTCCATCTCTGTCTGTCTTTTGGCCTTAGGTCAGGGTGTCTCCAGGGACTTTTGAACTGCATTTTATTTTGAGAAAGTTTGTTTTTCCCGGAAGAATCACAAGAGGAATGCTGAGATACAACAGCAAATCCCATCTGCCATGCACAGATTTCTCGCAGTGCCTGGAGAGCTTAACCTTTTCTTTGCCTGTGTCAATGTAAAAGAGGAAGAGATGTGCAGAAGGAAAAAAATTTCAGTTTCTAACCTATCAAATCCTGTGTTTCTGCTAAGAGGAAGAATTTCTACTCTGCTTCATGTACCCCCTCCTTTTAGCAGGCAGAATCCTTTTTTAACAAACTTCTCACTAGAAATTTGTTACTTTCATTGAATTTCCCAATATAGCCATAAGACCAATATTTCCTTGAAAAGAAAAATAAAAACCAAACTGTGATACAGCTTATAAAAAGACAAAAAATTAGAACATTTTGGCTAGGAGAAGTTTTCACCTAACTGAAAAATCACTTTTATAGGGAAGCCATTAATTTCGAGGTTTGCCTTGAAATTAAGAGAGAACATCTTTCAAGAGTTACCAACTGGATTGTGCTCCACACTAATATGCAGAATCTGATTAAAAGCAGGTGGGTAATTGAAAATAGGTTACTTCAGTAAAGGCTGAGATCTGACTTAAAAAAATAAAGAACAAAATCTGGGCTGTTATCGTTATTGGCCTCTGTGCAGATATTGGAAATAAATGTCCTTCAAGGAAGGAAAACCCCAGAAGAGCAAAAATAAAGCCACTTGTCTCTATTGAGGGAGCAAGGCTATTTACATCTGCTTTCTGTACTTCATTTTGTTATTAGAACAATGTGGGGGCAGTTCATTAGAAAACAGGCCAAGAGCCTTAATTCATACCTACAACCCAATAAATGCTAGAGCCTCTGCTGATGTTGCCAACCCAAGTCTTCTACTCAGCTGCTACGAGGCTATTAAGCAGAGACCCAGAGATGGCCCCCTGCTCTGATACAAGATAAGCAAGCCCAATGCTCACTTGGAACTTACCCAAAAGCATTCTCTGTAGATTTAAGTTTTGGGGCAGTGACTTCACGTTCTCCGTTCTGTGCCTTTTGTTCAGGAACTCCCTTCTTACGATCCCAGACACTTTTCATTTCCTCTTTGGGTGCTTTTCCTTTATCCTTGTCATCTTTTACCTGCTCAGGAGATACCGTAAATCATAGAACAAAAACAAGAAACAAACAAACAAACAAAAAAAGTCACAATGAAGCAACAGCTGAGGAACAGAGATTTCTTGGTATTAACGATTAACTAACCGCCTGTCTTCAAAATGTTTATGTACTTTATGGCAGAAGTAGCCTGTAAAGCTCTAAACTGTGACCAACCACCACACTGCTGTCCTGATCTGAATTCAAGATGAAAACATCTTGAATAAAATTATCAGTCCTCAGTGAAAAGTTTTCTGTGGCCACGGGACTATGCGACCACATTGCCTCATCCTGCAACTGCACCCCACTAAGGCACCCCAACCCTCCTCCCTCCTGCTGCAGCACCATTCACCTATTGCCAATTAAGGTTCTGGGTTGCAAACTCTTTGGGACTAGCCTTGTTGATACATTCTTTATACAAGGTTTAGGGCACTGGAGCAACAAAAATAACACATAACCTTCACTGATTGTCAAGTTTGTTTGACAAAGTTCATGCTCTTTCCAGTGCCGTCGTAAATGGATACTTCAGTATTGTAAGAATAACGGCCAAACCACAAAATCAACTTTTGATCAAAGTAAAACTTACTCTGACAAAAAGCACAATCCTACCAGGGGCTAGTCATGAATTGTGTTATCACACATGAATATTTAATCCTATGAAGAAGCAAATGTTCTGTCTGGAAACACTAAAGCAAAAGTTCCCACAACCCTTACAAAGCTTTGTCCTATAATTCTTAATCGAAATCAAATATATTTAGTGCATGGTTTTCACTCTCCAGTATTCTTTCAGAATTATAAGCTTGAAGTATTTCTCAATACCACAGATGGCCTGATCCCAGCATGCTGAGTCATGGCTAGATGCTGATGAAAGGAGGAGGATATGGACTGATTTAAGTTCTTTATCCTCAGGTAGAATTATTCCTACTCAGTTAGACTACCAGCCTAAAACTTTCAACAGCAGCAGACAAAACATTTCTCTCCAAATTTATTTTTTTTTCCCAGCTCTACCACATTGTAGGAAGATTCTAGCTGGCAAGCAAGAAATACTTTCTGTGAAAAATTCATATGAAGACCTTTTTTGTGCCTTGGAAGCCTGCTGCCATCTCATTTCCTAACTAGAAAGAAAAAGAACTTCTATAACAACTTTACCAATAAAGGATGAGTTCAGAGTCTTCTAAGTCAAGATCCTTCCTAGGTGTTGAATTAAGCTGCTGAGTGAAGTCCCAAAATCAGCATCTGACTTCACCTGAGGCCAGTTTGCTTGTTCACAGAAACTGATATGACAGACAATGCCAAGGTGGAACACACTACATGTGAGTATTGGGTAGTTAAACTACTCGAGCAAATTTGCCACTGGTGAGGAATGTTGGAAACAACCAACAGAGACCTTTGCTCTGCCCTGAGAGCAGGCAATGGCAGTGCAGACTTTCCCCACCCTCTCCTGCCAACGGGCTTCAGCCATGACCTGGCAAGAAGCGCCCTGACGGACAAGAGGGGAGTTCAGTTTCCATGACCGTGCATTCTTTGGCCATGATGCTGTTACTGCTAGCAAACAAGGCCATTGTTACCAGCAGCCTCAAGGAATGGTTTTCTGTTTTCTAGGAGCTGGGCTGGGACAACCAGGGCTATTCATTGAGCCTAAGGAATGCCATCAGACAGTAACATCATTTGGGTGTTCCTAAATCTGGGCAAGATTGTAGCCAGTGGTCATGTTCACAGCAAAAACCTCTGTTGCTTGTTAGCAATCTCCTAACCCTTCCATCCCAGTCAGGGTGACACTGAAACCAGCAATGTTGATTGTTGCAAGATTTCACATGCCAGGATGTCTGTGTTGGGATTTTGAGAGCATAGGACTTCCATTGCTGAGATTTTCATCAAGACCTTTCTAAGTCTCATTAAAAAGCCAATACTTCCAGCTGCCCGTTGTATTGAAGTCCACTGGGGAGGGTCATATCACTTACATCTTAATTGAAATCACTGAGAAAACTAATATTAAAACAATATAGTTTAAAAATGAATAGGTTAGGAAATACCATTTCAGAAGCCAGCAGATTTATGGCAATGTGTCTGCATTTGAGAAAACCATTAATACAGATTGGCCTCTTTATTCGAAAAGATGATAAAACAAGATATTACAGAAACATTTCACAGCTTTTGGGCCCAATTCTTCTCCTACTAATTCTAATGTCAAAACAGAGATTGATTAGCACAGAAGCAGAAACCATTATGTCCCATTCCAAAGGCAGGCAACAGAAAACCCTTGTCTCAGTGCTTCCCTAAATTACAAGCTAATTCAGCCTCTGCTGAATTTAGTAAAAAGGACTACACTGCCTCCAGTCGGAGCAGACAGGTGGTATTACCTGAACTGAAAATAGTTCACATGCTCTCACAAATCTTGACCATTAAGTCAAGATAGAAGAAGACCAAAAGCATGTTTAGGTAATTTCCAGCTTTATTTATTTATTTATATTTTAATCTTTCTCTACACTACTTCTTTCCTGTTAGGGTGTTATGCTAATATTTGAGAGTTGAGATTTATAAATCTAGAGTTTGAACACCTTCAGACCGCAGTGAATCTGTTACCAAGGTTGTGGCCATTTGGCAAATTTGATTCCTTATTTGGGCTCAATTACTTCCTGACTTGAAAGGTGGGGGCATCTGGGTCTAGGGCTTCCATTTAGAGACAACTACCATACCCAAATACCATGAGAAAAGCAACTGCTGCAGCACGTCTAGCCAAACTGGAAGCAGGAAATACCAGGAGTCTCACATCATGAGAAAGCTTGTTCTTATGAACTTTCCAGGCCACTTTTGAGAACCAAAAATTGTGGGGCAGTTCAGAAAAGGAGACAGATCTTTCTTTCTAATTTGATCAAAACCTGCACTTTGAGGGCCAGATTTTGGTCACAGTAAGAAAGAACATGTGCTTGTGTTGCACAACTGCAAAAGCAAAATGTGATTGTGTAGATCAGATCC
The DNA here is from genome assembly GCF_963924245.1 of Chroicocephalus ridibundus. Classification (NCBI taxonomy): domain Eukaryota; kingdom Metazoa; phylum Chordata; class Aves; order Charadriiformes; family Laridae; genus Chroicocephalus; species Chroicocephalus ridibundus. The sequence continues at coordinate 151,514,951 of NC_086284.1, forward strand.
TGTATTCCTTCAGGATCTTGTTCACAATATACTGCCATCCTCTTAACTGTATATATGGTTCAGAACTAAGCCTCTTTGCATTTGTATGTCCTTGAAGTAGGGGGAGGAGTGGAGATGGGAGCCTGATCTTGACTTGGTTTGGAGTCCAATACTGTCAATTTTTCTTCACAAGCCAAGAAGCAACAACTGAGTTTTTCAAAACTGAGCAAAACACTTCGAATGCTCAGCTTGATACACATGCAAAAGATTTACCTTTTGGTGGATAGGTATTCAGCATTACACTAAACATGGGACTCTCTTAACTTGTCTCAGCTTCAGCATCCAAAAATGGAAGCATTACAATCACAAGTCACTTTTGAAAGTCTTACCAATTTCCTGGAATAACCTAGCCCTGTGGCTATGGTTTAAAAGCATGATGAGAGCTCCAGCAAGAGTTCAACGAGCTCTACATAAACACAAGCAGGACGATTGTGTCTCAAGTCCCCCCCCCCTGCCCCGATCAATATTTGTGGTCAGTTACAGCCTCCTTTATACATTTATTTGTAATATTCAAAGACTGTGTGCAACAGTGAACATTACAAGCTGATTCTGTCTTATGAAGAACTCTTAATATAAACCATTCCTTATTTTTTGTGCAGCTCCTTCCCCTGCTTTCGCAATCGGGTTCATTTAGAGTGGTTGTTTAGTTTTTCTAGTGCACTATTCTGAAGCATCACCATTAGATCTCATTTAACTCTTCCCTATCTAGAGTAACTTATTCTAATATTGCCAGTCTCTCTCCCTGTTCATTAGGAACCTTTCTTCTAACCATCTTCATCACTTCCTTTGCCTTTGAGTGTACCTTACTCAAAATATGATACCCTGGATGATCGAGCCAGGCAACTGGACATAAAACCTTGTGAGGTGATTTGCCTTCATCACTCTGAGGGTGAGCTAAGCATCTACAGTATGTTTCGAATTAATCCAACAACTAAGGACCCTGGACTGGACCCTCCACAACCCTCAATGCTTCCAAGCAGCTGAACGGGCAGACAGTTGCCTGTTACTAGATGTCTGTGCTGTGGCTCCCTTTAAGCCACACAGACCTGGCTGAATCCAAATGGGTCCAAATCTCCAAGGTCCTGGCCAGTCTCGATGTCTGATTAGAATCAGGGAGTATTTTGATACCTGCTGCATTGAGCCAAAAGCATAGTTGCTAAATGACATTGAACGTGGCTCCTTGTGTCCAGCTGTAACCTGAAGAGTAAATGGTCCCCAAATCTTATTTACTTACCATACAGTAAAACACCATGGCACCAATCTCCTGTGTTTACAGTGGAAATGCAATGCAGTAAATTTTGCAGATTTTCTCTTTAAAACAAAAAAAGAATCTTGGGTACGCACAGTTTATATCATGGGGCATTAAGTTTTGGGGAAAGTCATTAGTTAAGGCAGTCAGGTGGCCAAAGGGCCTAGATGATGATGATTATTATTATTATTGTAAGAGTAGGTCTCAATCATAGGGAAAAAGTTCACAGTAAAGTGGGAGGAAACCAGGGAAGGATGATTAGTTAATACAGTCCTGAAAAATTCATCCCTAGGGTGCAAACCATCCTTGCACTATTGACTGAACTGAGTTTCCTGAAATATTTGTTCTAAGACAAACAGGACTTGGTTCTAAAGCCCCAGAAGAACAAAATACTTACGTGTTTACTTCATTTTAAGCACATAAGTAGCTTCATCCCTATTTATTTCAGCAGGATTACCCACGTTCTTGAAGTGAAGCACATGCTTAAGTACTTTGCTGAACAAGCAACTTTCAGTTATAGGTTTCTTATTTATTTTATCTCGAGTTTCCCTACAATATCTAAATTAATGGTTTACGAGTTACCTGATCTTTTTTGGAGGTAGGTTGGAGCTTCTCATCTGGTAACTTTTCCTTTTTAGCTTCCACTTTAACCTCTTTTTCTTCACCCTTTGTTTTTGGGTTTTTATTAATTTTTTTTTAATATGAAAACATTACATCCATTTGCACTTTTGTTTTGTCACACTGTGTTCACGTACCAGTCCTGTGTGCAGCCACATCTCCATCATATGCTGCTGTGCCCACATCTCCATGTGCAGTTGTGCCCCCTCCACCCTCCCCAAACGCTCCCATTCCCCCATCTGGGCCTTTCTCCCTTGCGTGGCATCATGCTCACATGTCCCAGCAGAGACCCCTCTCTTGTGATTGCATTTAACACACACGTTCCTCACACAGTTTACCAGGTGCTCACAATATTTTGTGCCAAGATGTGTCTGCCTCCACCTCATGTGTTACTGCATTAGGCGAGTTTATAGCAGCTAAGAAAAAAAGGCAGCAAAAAAACATGCAGAAGTGTGAACATGCAAGGTTTTCTTTGAACGATGGAGTGAGGTCTGGCATGTTGTGCGCTGCATTAATGGTAAGCAGAAATCAGGAGCTTTATTTTAAAAAAGAGGGAGCAAGAGAGAGAGCACGAGTATTAGTCATTTCAATGCAGGAATAGATCTGTGAGGAAATTCCAATTCAATCTTTTTTTTTCTTGCATTACATTTCTCACAAACCACAGGTGTCTTATTTTGGTGCAAAATGTTTACTGTACCTGTTTTTTTAGGAAAGCTGCTTGAGGTTTTTCCTCTTGTACTTTCTTCTCTTTTACCTGTTTATCTTCTATTTTCTGTTCTTCCATCTTTTGTTTTTCCTTTAGTTTTTCTGCTTCTAGCTTAGCCTTTTCTTCAGCTGCCCTCTTTTCCTCTTCTGCTTTAGCCCTTTCTCTTTCCTCAGCTGCCCTCTTCTCCTCTTCTGCCTTAGCCCTTGCCCTTTCTTCAGCTGCCCTCTTCTCCTCTTCTGCTTTAGCCCTCTCTCTTTCCTCAGCTGCCCTCTTCTCCTCTTCTGCCTTAGCCCTCTCTCTTTCCTCAGCTGCCCTCTTCTCCTCTTCTGCTTTCTGTTTTTCCTCAGCTGCCTTCTTTTCTTCCTCTGCTTTTAACCTCTCCTTTTCTTCTGCCTCAAGTTTCTCCCTTTCTTCTGCTTTCTTCCTTTCTTCCTCAGCCTTTTCCTCATCCCTAAGTTTCTCTTTATCTACAGCATCAGTTATACTCTGCTCCCCTTCTAGCACAGCATTTGTATCATTCTCTGCATTTATAGCTTGATTTTTTGTTTCTGCTACCTCTTCTTTATCTGTGGATTTTTCTACTGTCACATCTACCTGATTTTCCTCTACGGGGACCTCCTTTGGTTTCTCCTCCTGTACCTCCTCCTTGTCTTTTTCTTCTTTTTTTTCCTCCTCTTCTCCATCTTGCCTCCAGTTGTTCCTTTGGTATGATTTGGTAACCGTTTCTGTTTCGTCAATCTCATAGCGTCCTCGGCGTGTTTCAGCCTTTTCCTCTTTCCCCGTGGTCTCGTTTTCTTCCACATTGTTTACTTCTCTCCTGCTGGGCAGTGACAAGCTCCCATCTGTGATCGTGGGGTCAAATTCCTTTTGACGTTCCAGGGCTTCCTGTAGACGTTTTTGGCGTCTCTCCTCCCGTCTTGCCAGCCTCTCCAACAATGCAGCTTCGTCATCTGTTCCCCCTGTGGTCGTACTACGCTTGGTTTCCTCTTCTGCCACACTACATAAAAGTGACAATTTTGCATTTTAAAAAAAAGTCTTTCTAACAACACGTGAACTTAGCTGTTTCTAGGAAAAAAGCTCGCTGTCACATCATTCCATGGTTTGAAAACACAACAGGTTGCATACTTAAAAATTTAGCAAAATGGTTCTGGGGATTAATTTTGGCATTTCTACATGTATAGGAATGTGATGTTTCACAATATCAGAGCCTGGAAATGTTCCCTTCTAGGCGAGCTCCAACAGCCGCTGAAGTCCCTGGGAGCCTTACTGACCTCAGTAGGCACTGGAACGGTCCCTGACACTTGGAGCAGCTGAAATATGAACAGCCCTGAAAAATTCTTCCTCTCCCTCTGAACCCTGCAGCAGGATACATGGAAGACCTTAGCTTGCTTTAAGGTCCCCCTTCAGCTTGGCCTAAGGTGTACAAGCCTTATACGCAGTCTTTCTCACCAGGCAAAACTTTTGAAGATGCTACAGAAGCAAGATATTTTCTGACTTCAGTGAACTTCTCTAGCAAAAAGAAGCCACTCCTGTTCGGCAACAATATCCGCAGATATAGTCCATAATGGGACAGCCTGGCAATTAAGGGTGCAGTGAGGTTGTGATTGTCTGTACAGGGACAATAATCTGTTATAAATTGGAGTGAGCAGAGCACCTTATTTCATTAATAGCATTTCACATGCTATTCAAAACCTGTAGGTATCAGGACTGGATCTCACTCTCAGTCCCTGGAGGTTTTTTGTCTCCTTCAAATTCAGCTGTTAGTTCTCCTGTGTGCAGGTTTCTTCCCTCTTTCTAGCTTCCCCCCGCCCTGTATTGTGGGAAACGATTATAATCTACAAGCAGAAATGTTGCTGTTTTCCTATCTGTATCCCTTCTCCTTGTCTTTAATAGAATGCTACTTGTGGTCAGTATCTATGAGCTTGAAATCACAATGTTTATTTCTGGTCCTTTCTATCAATTGTGTTATGGCTACCGGAAATGTGGATATATTGTGACTATGGGAAACTGAATAAATGATGGACGGACTGGAAGGCCAGCTCTGCCCACTCAGCTTGTGACAAGTGGCACCTCACTCCATAAGCTTTTCTGCTGTTCATTATAGCTGTATGACCCTGACAACACCAGATGAGGGCTGAGGTTATGTTTCAGCTGCAGCTTGAGGCCTGTGTGCCCACCAATCCCATGTGCCTTGGCCCCATGACACCATGGCCCCTATAAGCAGGACAGAAAATGTGGAGGTTTGTAAGGCCAGACACAGTCATGCCTGAGGGAATCTGACAGCAGGATGCATCAGAGGTATTTCCCTCCATGAGCCCCAGCTGAGTTACCCCACAGACAGCCCTGAGGACACTCTGAGCATGGCCTCAAGCTCAGCTTCTGTGATGCTCCCACCCCACTGTGTAGACACAGACAGTGGCGCTCCTCACAGTGTTAGGTCCTCCTCAGAGCAAGGATGGCCAAACCTGGTGTTTAAAATTTATGTAGCAAAAAAAGATCTCTTCAAGATACTTCTCTACTCTGAACAAAAATTACTATTGACTTGTCAGTAAAAAACATGAGAATTTTACCTGTTTTGGGCATTAACTTCTGATTTCTCTGTTACTTCTCCTGAGAGATCTCCTTCTTCCTTTTGCCGCAGCCTCTCCTGTCGAGCCCGTCGGCGACGTTCTCTGGCGGCTTCTTCCTCATCGTCATCATTTCTCTGATAGGACAGCCTGCAACAGAGCATTAGAGTTAGAGAAACAAAGGGGCTATTGCATATAGGACACTGTAACTGAAAACCTACAAAAAGCAGTTGACCAGAGCATAGCAAGCATGGCTGCAGTGGCTGCTCCATATGGTGTTTATAAAATAACCTGTCAAGTTGAAATCTGTAGTTTCAAAGCTTGGTTTTGTTTTCTTTTTCAGAAAAGAATTTGACAAAATAGTCACAGTGAAGGCAGCAGCCACACTACACTGTCAGTTGGCTCCTAGAAAATACCAAGACCATAAAAGCCCAGGCTCTGTAGCTGAGCAAACATCCTGATAGACTGCACCATGATCCTGCCAGAATGCACACAACAGTGTTTGAGCAGACTACCGCTCAAGCCCACGTAACTGGAACTGGACTTAGCCCAGAAGCTTTTCATTAGCCTCCTGGAAATATCACACGCTTAAAATGGTGACAGTACTCCAAATCTGAAAGACTAGAAAGCATGGGGACACAAATACGACAACAGCTCTCAGTGTTCAATTCCGAGTGCCAAACATCTGACACCTACAAAATTTTTGTGAGCCCGGAGCCCTGCCAGGCCAAATCATACAAGATCGTCGCTGTGATGAAAGCTTGCAGCTGAGAAGCCATTGTGTTCATTTGACCCAACAGATGATTACATTTAGTTTCATCCTACTTGAAAGGGAAAGCAAGACATTACAATCCTAATAATCCTGCAGCCCATTCAAATCTTTGCTGAGGTGCATTATTACTGGGTGAGATAAAGGGAAAGGCCTACATTCCTCTTATCTTTTTGTGCAGAGAAAGTAAAATAGGAAGCCAACATGTGCCAGACCCAGTCAGGACATTCATTTACTTTGCTTCCAGCAATGGTCTGATATGTGATGGTTAAGAAGTCATCCTTCCTTTTGTAGTCACCCATTTAAGCTAGCTGTACAGCAATGCACAATTAAAAAAAAAAAAAAAAAAAGAAAAACAAAGAGCTCTGAACCAAGTAAAAACAAGCACAGTTAAGGAATACTTTAACATTAAAAGCAACCAAAATATTTTTATTGAGTCATGAATCAGACTCTCTGGGTCCCAGCCTCTCCCCTTGCCTTGTTCTGGTACTGTTTTGCTCCTTTGCTGAAAGAAGGGTGGAAGTATAGGCTCAGCAGAGATGCAATTATCACAATTTTCCTTTAAAAATTAAAAAAGGAAGTTAAAAACCCAACACGGCTGAGCTATTTGCCAGACTTAGAACAGCATTATCATCACATGCAACTTTTCTTAGCTTCAGTGCATGAAGGATTTGATTTGCTGCTTTCATGCTCCAAGAGCTTGTAACCTTTTCTTTGTAGAAACAGCTCCCCTCAAAGGGGATGAAAACCATGAGCAGTACGGCCATGAAGAATCACAGTAGGGGGAAGAGGAAGAAAGGAAGGACACAAATTAAAAGCATTAGAGGTGACGCAGGGAAGGCAAGAAAAAATGACTTCCTGTCATTTGTAAGCAATTTAAAGGGGGATCAGCATTTCACTTAGGTCTAGAACAGAAAGCATATGAATACAATAATAAACCAACGGGGTCTTTAATTTGCAGAAGAAAGAGACTCTCTCTGGAATAAAATTGCATTGGCAAACTGACCACAGAAAGCCCACTCATTAGTAAGATGTTCTGGCTGCAAGAAGCCTATGATCTTTTTAGCTCTGAACTCCAAATATAAGGCTCAGGAGAGGGCACACTGCTCTCAGCCTGTGGCAGCTGGATAATGGCCATGACTGAGTTGATTCCCAGAGCCTATGGCTCAGGATCTGTCTTTGCAGTGAGACCACAAGAGGATGAAGTAGTTTATCCTGCTCTCTGTACCCACACAAAACACTCCTACGCAGCAAGGAGAACAGCCGCTTTTAAAAGCCTCTTTAAAAAGCCTTTATTAAACCCCCAGTTGCTCAGAAAACTAAAAAAGGAAAGAAAAAAATAACCTGAGCAAAAAACTCCCACCAAATGGTACCCATTAAAATAAGTGAAATGAAAACAGGTATGTATTTCCTGTCCTTGGACACTTATCACACAGATCATCCGTTAAGAAAGCTGACGATCTCTCTCAATATCCTTTTAAGTATATCCACTGCCTTACTGCATATCACGGCAGTTTCCTACAGAGAGCAAGTACACCAGATACAGGCTCCACCCGGGAGGATCACCTTAAGTATTCAACTCTGTTCACCAGCACAGATCCATGAAACATCCCCAGTAATCCGGAAATAGTCATATCAACGTCTAATAGTATTTTATAGATCTGTATTGTATTTTCTTCACAATTATGTTAACACTACTTCCCAGATTCTACTTCTACAGGTTGTTTTTCTTGCCTCGGAAATATAAGCTTTACTAGAGCGGACCTCAGTAGCCACCACAGACTGACAGTAGAGTAGGCTGAAAATGCAGGTTCAGGTTGGCTATGTTAATTAACGGGCTAATGAGCATGCTGGGCACAAACTGACAGCAGGATCATTTATGAAACAATTCAACATAGTCACCCTAACTGCCATTGACTTTGCATGAGAAATTCAGTCATAGGAAAGAGCGCGAGTTAGACAAACAACATTTCTGCCCATGAAAAATACGCTCTTCTGGCTACAGTGTTCCTCTCACAATTCTCTCAATCCTCATGCATTGAGTTCGTTCACCCTAAATCAGCTGGCACCTCAGTCTCATCTCTTTAGTTATCTAAACAGCCACCTCCTCCTCTGCTGCCTAGGCTATCAAACTAATTTCACATAGAAAGTAAACCACAGGCAGACAAATGAATTCATGCACCCTCCACTGTACGCTGATTCATTTTAAATCACAAGAAGACTGACCCTCACTTCTCCCACTGTTACAGCTCTTCCTAGCTACCTGTCACAAGCAAAATCAATTTGGGAGTTCTTCAGAGCTTGTCTTCTGCTTCCCTGCATCTTTTCACATTTTTTAGACCAAGAGTAAACAAATAATGAAGTACGAATCCAAGACTTCGGCTCCATGTATCAGACAAATGAAAATCTGATGATCTGGTCTGCATTTTTTCTCCATCCTTGGAGAACAGCTTTGGTGCCCAGCATGCATAAACACCCCACAACCAAATTAAACTAACATTACATCCATTTTTCACCTTCCACATAACTGTTCAAAGTCTTTGCATGCCAGCCTCCCTCTACAGTCAGCTGTTCCAGCTATCAGGCAATGACAGCACGGCACAGCATGCCCTCAGAGAGGTATGCCAAGCCTTCTGATACGTGACACCTCTTATTAAAAATTCAGATTAAAAGAAGATGACTTGGAAATCATCCTACACCTTGTTACCAAAGATAATACACTCTTGGTCTAAATGATAATTAAAAGGGAAAAAAAAAAAAAAAAGCAGAGTGTTGGCTGCTTCTCCTGTTACCTCTGCTATGTTTCTGACATGAGAAAAAGCAGTGTAATCTCTGTGCGTTATCGATAAATTGTTCTGGCAATGGATTAGTGCCGAGTCTATCGTACTTCCCAGCATAACACAAGTACAGGAGAGTCAGCATCGCATCTACGTGAAAAGATATTTCCCACCATGCTAAGTAGGGATAACAACTAACAACAGACATTCTGGCCTGTTGGGCGGGCAGGACAACTTCATATCTCCAGGACTGAAATCCCCAACCTGTTGAAGTCAACAGTTAATCCCCTGATTATTTCAGTAAGTCTAAAATATTACCCTCAAACTGGATATGGGAACCCTACAACCTAGAGTGGAAAATTACTCCGCTGGACTGGGAATATAGGTGATGAGGCCATCTGTCTCAGAACATCTTCAGAGATATTCGGCACTGTCTGAATTTTAAGTCAAGCATTGAGTTTAGATAAAGTTATAGCCCAGTAAGAAACTTAGTACTAGCTAGCATGATTATGGGGCTGAAACCATTTCATAAAATCCAGCTTCAACTGGTTTGCACTTGAAACCGCAAATCAGTCCTACCATTATCCGAGGCACTTTGGTTTTAGAGTTTCTTGCCCAGTACTACTACATTATTATTATTGTCTGAATTACGACAGCACTGAAATTTCCTGATCAAGCTCAGGGGCCTGCTACAGTAGGCATTTCATAAAGATAGGGGAAGATCTAGTCCCTGTTCTAAACAGTGTGTATTCTCATTAAAGAGATACCTAATAATTTGTAGCACTACCCGCCCTCAGTGAGTTGTAAGCTAAACCTGATGAATCTAAATTCTTTTTAATTTTTCACAGGGTTAGAAAAATAATGCCTAATTTAAGCTGGATCACACTACCCCATTCTAGAGGAGGCAGGGAGAAAGATCTGTGGATGTGAGGTTTGATTCCACCTCAAGGGTGTCAGAAATTCGTGAAAAATTTCCAAACATAACAAAAGCCATTAAGACTAGATTTTTAACTTAAACAGGTAGCCCAGATCTGCCTCTTTTTTCCCCCCCTACAATTCACTTAAATGACAGTTTGTCTTCCCTTTCTCCTGCCTGCAAAACCACCTTGCATTCATAGCACTACCCTCCCAACACATACCTCAATTAGATGCAACTAATTCAGCAAGCTCTTTCCCACACAACTTTGTTATCTAGAAGCCTTTACGTCTATTACAGATTGATTTTTTCTGTGTACCACCCCAAGAAACGTGATCATTAATCCTGTTGTACCTTCACTTGCAACCTCATCTACTTCTAAGACCTTCACCCTTCATTACCTAACACCACAGCAGCTGAAATGACATCTGTTCACTTGTATATCTCCTAATTGATGGCAGATGGAGGACGTCAGTAAAACGTCCTTGATGACAAATTTCATTGCCAGACTCAGTCTATAGAAGCTGCATTTGTTGGCCTTCTGCACCCTTAGAAAGCTCTTCTATTTACCCAGGCTTTTCCTGAAAGGATGGGTGGGGTGAGGATGGACTCTTATAATACCCACTGGGGCGTGCTCTTTGTGTCACTCTTGATATTCAGTCCCGTTTTATTTATGATTGCATATGTTTTTAATTTTTTTATTGTTCATTTAATTTGTGTTATGATAGGCACGCTTCAAAATGCAGATGTAAACAACTGATCAATATTCAACCTCAAAAAAACATAACAAATGCACATGCTTCCAGAGGATTATGCCTCTGTCAAGCTTTGCGTGTCAAATGTCAGCTGTATTTCATTCAAGTCATATCTAAAAATGTGGTGAGTGGTGGGGGGCAGTTGTGTGGAAAACTGTTTCTTCTAATCATTCCTCCATAATTCAACAAGAGCTGCCAGCATTCTGCTCAGACCTGCTCAAGAAGATTCATTTTTATGAGGGAACGAGCAGAATTTCAGTCCAAAATGCTCATGTTTCAAAAAGATGTAGTGAGTGAAAACAGGGGATTACGCTGGAGACATTCAGACATGCCACTACAGTTCTCAGTCCAATGTTGTGCATGAATGCTGTTATTAACACCCATATTTTTCACATATTTCTCAATTTGACATGCACCAGTTTTTCACATTGAATGGAGGAGACAAGTGGGTAAAATTAACCAATGGCTGGAAATTAAACCCAGACAAATTAAAACTGGAAATGAAGCACATGTTTTTAACAGTGAGGGTGATTAAATACACAAGAAATGATGGAACATCCCTCCTCTTGCATCTCCACATCAAGATGGATGCCTTTTTGGAAGTTATGCTACAGTAAGATACCAATTCTTGGGCTTGTTATATACACAACTTGGTGAAATTCCATTATCTCTTAGGTAAGGAAAGTTAGACTAGACTATACACCTGCAGGAGTTAAACACTACAGTCTTCCATTTACAGAAGGTACATGCCTTCTCATTCTGCTTATAATTTATCTCTGTCTCTCAAATATTTTTACTCTTTTTACCCACACGTTCTACACAGCTACACAGCCTATACTGCTGAGCTGGCAAATTACCCAGATATCCACATAGTTCTCTGGGAAAAATGAAAAGACTGACACACCTTTCAATGTATTCCATTCTCATTTACATCATCTTCACACTGTGTGTTTCTAATATCCTTTCTTATTTTTACAGCTCCAAAGAGTTCAAGGATTATTCATTTTCTGCTGGGTAACCACTTATTCAATGGTTAGCAGAAGAATGTTCTTTCTATCAGATCTAGCATCTTTCATTTCCTACCATGCCTTTAGAAGCCTTTCTCCTACATTAAACCTCAATCTAAAATACCTGAAAGATAAAACAATGTTCATTTTAACATCTAATTTTTTGTTTCAGCTGAGGAAAATCTTTGGATTGTTTACATTGGTTAAGGATATGGCTGTGACATTGTTATTTTGTTTGCATGACAAAACTGTTGAGTATGGGAAAGAAAAGGTCTTCTGAGAGGTCCAGCTTGTGTACATTCTTATTTATGGTTTCTTTCCTTTTGATGTTTTTGACATTTAGGTTTTTTCACAGGTAAGGAAATAATAGGTACACTCTAAGGTGCAAGAAATCCGCATGCAAGAATGGAGTATAAAAAGTGATATGCAAGCCAATAACCACAAGGGAAAATGACTCCATGCTCACAATAAAAATACTTGGTGACTACCAAGTAATTGATGCCAGAAGTAGCCAGGGATTTTATTTCATTGCTGAAGATGGCATTGAAGTCTCTAGGACAGATCCTGGCTTCCCAAATTACTGGGTTCTGTTGAAAATGTAAGTTTCAGTTGCACAGATGCCCAGGGTTTCCAATGCCTTGTCTCATTTCTTGCAGTCTTCTGCTCGTAACAGCACTGTTGCTTTGGTTTTAGATTCAAGCCCGAAAACCTGGGCCTCGTAGTTAGAGCCAGTCTGTAACATCACTGCATCATTCTGCATAAAGGCAGAATGACTCATGCATGCGCCTTTTTTTTTCTTCTCTCTCATGGCTGAAAAGTGATGATCTGTTTCATAATATGAAATGCAAGCAGATTCTCCAACCACATTCAAGTCAGTCTGGTAAATCGCCTCTGAGTACCTCAGCCTAAATTGCACGCAGGGCCGCTAACATGAAGGGTAAAAACCTTCAGCTACTGAAACAATGTCAAATTTCCCTCTGACATATATTATATTTAGATAAAAGCGCTTGTTGGAAATGTCCCAGGGAAAAGCATGTAATTCTCTCAATATGTGAAGTCTGTAATGCTCTGCAGTTTTCATTCACAATAGACTTGTCACTGACCTGTCAGTGAGCAGTGCGGTATATTTAACCTGTTTTAATTTCGAAGTTTCACATGAAAAGAAAAAAAAAATAACTGGGCAGAAAACAATAATTGGCCAAGTGCCTTCTAGCTGATAACTATTACTTTTTTACTGCTTTCCATGAAGCTTAGTGGAATTCACCCAGAAATCTGTTTCCCTGGCAGATGACAAACGTGCAAAAAAGTGTACAAAACAAGCTTATTTTTTCAAACTTAAAGAAGTGGGAGCAAACCCAATTGCTGTGCACACCACTGTGGTTGATGTGGTATGTGTTGACTCTGTAGCAAATTGCTTTCTGCTTGCTGCCACCACCTCCAGTTTCTAGTGCTTTATTGCATATAAAACCCAAAATAATTTATGCCACAGCCTTACCCAGTAATATTTCAGGCGTATGACTTGAGAATAACGGGCTTTTTGCCTAGCTGAGGCATAAGTAAGGACTTAACAGGATTCGCCCCAGAATATACAATCCACAATTGCTATAAAGCCAAATCAGAAATTTTCTTTCTTGTGGTTTTGGGCCCCTGTATTCAAGATGGATTTCAAGGCACTTTTATACCTCAAATCGCTAGCTTACTGAACGTACACAAAGTTAAGATCTAACTCCTTGTTTACGTTTCATTGCAAATAAAACTCCAACTGACATGAATGAGAGGTTTACTCAAGACAGAAGGAATTAAAAATGAAGACAGACATGAGCTTTTGCAACGTAAAAAAGCTCCCCTGCATATTCAGAATTATGGTCATCCTAGAAAATATGCAAAAGATTTGAGGAATGAAACCTACATTTTCTTACAGGCACCTTTAGGCAAACTGTTGTCTCCAGCGTTTCATGCTCAAGCTACAAAGTTCTGTATTTCTTCCAAACATCTTTTTAACTCATAAAAAATTCACGTCATCATCTATGATATCTATCAGAGGTCTTTAAATGAAGGCAAGGGAGGGAAGGCAGGCATGAGGTGGACTTTTGTTATTGGGCCATTTTCTTATCCTACGTAGTCATATCATTAAACTGCGGCACTGAGGTAGGTATAGGCAGGGATGAACACTCCATCAGACAGCCTGTGGGGAATCTGGAGCAAAAGAACACAAGGAAGTCTGCAGCCTTATGGGGAGGAACCTGAACAAGAGCACAGGACCATTTTTCATGGCTCAACAGCAATTTTCCTCTCTCTATATTTTATATGCATACATATCTAAAATTTATATATTTTCTCAGCAATGATATGAGAGGAAATTGTGTTGTTATTACGAAGTAGAGTTTTTCTTTTATTCAAGCACAATTGTTACAATCAATTTCAAGAGGATTGCCCATTACTGTTGCTTGGTTTCCCTCTACCTATAAGAAATGGTCTGGTTTCGCCAAGTTGACTGACGCAACCACCTCCCTTTAAATGCAAGAGAGTGCTATTACTGAACAAAGCTGTATCTCCTCCAGCTTGGACTCCCAAAATGCAACTCAAAGTTGCAGATTAAGCAGAACAGGGTCTGTTTTATTCCTGTACCTGGTGGATATACTTTGAGAGGGGTAAACTAACGAATGAAGAAGGGGTAAAATACAATAGATTCAGCTTGTTTGTTAGACTGGTATAAGTACCTTCCAACTTAATTGCACTTTTGGGTTTCTTATACTTGGGATTAGGGTGAAATGGCAACTTCAACATTTTTTTTTTATGCCAGGCTTTTTACAGCATCCCAGTGTTTCTTCCTAATGGTTCAATTCTGAGGGCAGCAATGGCAAGAAGTAGACCTTCCAGATAAGCCTTGCTACAGCAAGCACAACCTCAGCTAGGTGAGCTAAAACCAGACTTACAAAACATGATTATCAGAATGCCTCTGCCATAGTGCAGCTATGACAGTGACAGAAAAAAAGGCATATTTTAGCAAGGTTTTGCTATAGAGACAAAGTCAAGGAGACTGGGTGGAAGGAGAATTTGCTTTCACTCTTCTCTGTTCAGTGTCTGGTTTAGCCTTGTAGCTGCAGCAGGTAATGTTTTCTAAAGAAAAAAAAAAAGTTTAAACTTTTTTTACAGAAAGATTATTTCTGGTGTTATTTTTTTATTTCAAAACAGTATGCTGCATCATTCCAAATCAGCAAACAAGAACAAAGCTATGATTTCAGGAAAGCACAAACTGAATTACTGTAAATTATGTATGTATCATTGACCTAGAAACCCAGCCTTCAATTTCATCTGCTTCTCTACTTTCACCCTGGTTACCTCCTTTAAGGCTTGTTTAATGCAGCACGCTAGGAAATAGCCTCTTAAACCAATGCTTGCATTTCATTCCCTCCACAAAGATTATTAGGATTGCTGCATTTTAAGAGCACTGTATTTTAAAAGGAAGTGAAGGACCATGAGGGTAGGCCTCATACACAGGAAGCTTCTTTAGTTTCAACCTGTACTTGCTCCACTGAATATCATATAAGGACAAACACTAAAAATGTTAACTCAGAGAATCACTGGATTCGTCAACATGTAAACCCAATCTCAGTCACACACTCTAATCCTCCATCACCATGCCTAATCTACTCACAACCAACTTCCAGCACATATCTATTTACCATCCACCCTGCCAAAACAAGATGTGAAATTTGAGATGAAACACGGCTTTAGTTTTCGAAGATGACAAATCTTCTCTATGAGCAAAATCCCCTTTTGCACTCGTGCTTTTTCTGCACTTGCCTGCCACGTTTTGCAGGGTGTCATGAGAAATCAGGGGCCAGAACTCTGCAGTAGGTGAATCATAGAATGGTTCGAGTTGGAAGGGACCTTAAAGATCATCTAGTTCCACCCTCCCTAGCATGGGCAGGGACACCTTCCACTAGTCCAGGAATCCTGAAAGGAAGAAAGTTCACAGCATCATGTTGACTGATATCAGGGACAACACCCACCAATAGTGCTGGACCCATCTTGAAATGAGCTATTTCATCTATCACTGACATGCAGCCGCACCTAGGGTGGATCAACATGTAGGCTACGGCTATGGCTCCATAACTGAAACAGTGGTCTCTGATTTAGGAGTGACACTGAAATTGATTATGGATTTGAACAAGACTGGGACAGTCCAGTGGGGCAGGAAGGAGGAATGTGTAAGCAGGTGTCAAACAGGGACTGGGGCTGTAGGAAGGGGTCTGGAACGGGACATCTCCCTGGGCTGAAGAGGGGGAGAGAGGAGAGACAGGCAGCAGCAATGGATGAGGAGCCTCCGTCCCTGCAGGGCACAAGATGGGGAATGGAAAAACGTTGATGGAGAAATACTTGGAGGACAGGGAAGAGGGAAAGATCTGTCAGGGAGCAGCAAGGATGACGAAAGCATCAGGACTGGTTAAGTTGTTCTGCCATCAACATCCAGCATCCAGCCTGGTTCACACGGATGTCCAGGGCCTGGAAAGTCAAAACATGATGGCTGACAGAACAGAAACTGTAAGATAGCAGGTCGTGATTACCCAGACTACACATCATTCAGTAACTTCTTTGCCCTTGCCTGAAATGTTACGTAATCTGAAATGCATACAAACAGTCAGAACCCGCTATTTTTATTGCGCGATTCATCAAAAGTATGGGTGTTAGCATTAGCCTGGGCTCCGTGAAGCATCAAAACTCCTCTGTATTTCCGGGGGGATTAGGGATTGTAACTAAATGACTTGCTCAGAGCCAGACAGGTCCCTGAAGATGTCTGCTGGAGCTTTCAGAAATACAGCAAAGACTGTGCTGCATGAACGAAGTACAAGGCATGTATCTGCACACAGGGAGCCTGGCAAAACAATTTTACCAGATAATTATTCAGATAATCATAGAATAATCTTTTTTTCATCCACTCTTCCCGACACAAAATATGCAAAAGGAAGACACAGCCTTAACATACCGCAGCAGACTAAATATTGAAATAAACGCTGCAAACAGGAAAGCAGCTGAAATGTAAAAGCAGAACACGCACCAAAACAGAGCGGACTGTGAAGCCTTATGCTAACTGAAATAAACCACTTCAGGGGGGATACGGCATTACAAATACATTCAGGGCTACAACATATGGTGAACAGGAAAAAAAAATAATGAAAATCAGATGTCTCAAAGTTTTCTGGTACCAAATCCCCATGCACACAACTCACGGATGCTGTGCAGGTGCAGATTTGGTTTCAAGGGAAATTCATGGCTGTTCACTTTTAACATGGACAAGCATCTGTCTCTTTCTCAGGTGTTTAAGAAACCTACTGTCAACAGCCAAGGTGATTAGGAGACATTTTCAGTGAGACAGCAGAGGAATTATGGGCGCAGATCCTGTCATTTGCTAACAGGATTAGGGGCAGATGCATTCCGTGCATCTCTCTGAAAGCTAATCCCAATGTGTCTTTCACCTTCATGAAAGGTAAAAAACCCTTCCATAAAACAGGGCCATACAGATATGCAAGGTCACGTACAGCACTTTGAACAGCACACTAACGTTTCAATTATTTGCAGACATCGTATAACAGCACTGCGCAATTTAAACAGCTGGAAGTTTGAAATGCAGCCATCGCAACTACACCCGCATAAACACAATAAAACATCCTGGCTTTATCCTTTCAATTAGTTTTCCCTTAGATGTGCCTGTTCCCCTTACATTGCTTCACTGCGATTCTTATTCCAGAAGTTACTCGTAAGAAAGTACCAAACAACTTGGTGTAATGGAGAATGTCTGTGGAAAGCCGACTTAGTTCATGAGGGCTGATCAATCGCACTGAAAATACAAATCTAAAAGCCACTGTTCTTTAAAAAGGGAAAAAAAGCCAAACTTTTCACAGAACTCTAGTGTCCAACAAAAACCTCTCCTCCCATTTCAAAGACTCACTAACAAATTATCTACAAGTTATAAGTTATTCACAGAAAATAACCAGATAAAAACTAGGAAATGGAAGAAAATAACAATTTGTTTGCCCTTGAAGTTCCCATAGTCTGTGGACTTCCAATGGGGCATACGCAGCTGTTAGAGGCATAAGGCACCTAACATAGAGAAAACTGCCCTGTGGAGACACGGCGCCAGAGTAAGGGGGGTTTCTGCAACATACAGCATGTTTCCAAATCACAGCAATTATTATGGTGTACTTTTTTTTTTTTTTCAAATTTCAATTTCATCCTGGAATAGCAGTACCACATAGGGAACCAGCCTGTAATAGCTGCTGCAAAATGCTTTATACCATAGCATCCCCACACAGATGAGCTCTGCATGGACACAGGGAGCTGAGTAGTAGTACCAGTTGTACATTCACAGTAAGTTATTGATCGGGTCCCATTGGTTCTTTGGCAAATCTTTCACCACCAGACAGCCACCCTACCTGGTCAGCCTCCTCCCAGCACCTTCTGAGCTTATCGCTCATCAGATAAAAACCCTGGCCCTAAGCTTTCAGTCCTTGTCCCAGCTCCAGCCTGCCCAACAGCCAAAATACGTTCACACTCCTCCCACATTGGCACCTTGGTAGCAGGAGAAGGTGAGCAGCACTAACCTGGGCTGGACCTATGAGGTCTGGGTTGCTTCCAGATAGCAATGAGTGTGCCCTTGTTGCAGAGCATGGCATTACGTCATATTGTGATCATCCTTGACTCTGCACACCACGACCAAAGCACTGGTCCACAAAGCATTGGTTTGATGCCACATAACATATACTTTCTCTTATCTGCATTTCATCCTACTGCTAAAAGAAATGCCAGGTGAGTCCAGGGCAGCAAAGGTGAAGGAGAAAAGCAGATGGGACTACAGAAGAGAGGAGTGTGATCAACAGTAGAAGGAAAGTGAGAGAAGGAGGGCAACAAGGTGGGGAGGATTATGAAGGACTGCCATGGTAAGAAAGCAGTATGGCTAATGGGAACAGACTACAAGTGCAGGCAAAGGCTGTCTAATTTCAAATGCGAGAGGAGACAAGAGATTAAAAGTTTCCATCACCGAGAAGCAAAGCCTTTTTACAGATTCAACTGACATTTTTAAAGAAAATGTAATCAAAAAATTCATCGTTAAACACACAGACACAAATGTTTAAGCCAACGCTTCTGGTACAATCCATTACATTCCAGGAGTGAATGCAGACAGATGGCTATTTTCCCCTCGTTGTTATATTAGTACTTGGCACTTGCTAACTTCTTTCCTTCAAAAGATCTCAACGTGCTTTACAAATGTTGATTATATCTTTGCAACCGCTTCTGATTTCTGCATGGTGGGTATTATTACCACTATAATGCCAGTCTAGGGAGTAGAAGAACAAAGACACAGGCAAAAAATGTACATCTTTTAGCCTAAACCACACAGCAGGTCAGGTTCTCCCTTTGTCTGCACTACTTCACTTGCCTGCTCAAAAGCCTGTTGAAGCTACCGGGAGCTTTTCCAGCAACTTCCAAAGGGAGCTGCTGCAGGTACATGGACTCTTTCCTCCTAGGCCCATCTCTAACACCTGCACTGTGCTGACTTCTACTGCTGTGCCTGAAAGCGTGTGAAAGCCACTGGCAGAATTGATTATCCTGGGACGGTTTTTTGCTGGCATACTGAACAAAGACACATCCTCCCCTGAGCTCTCTCTGAGCAAGTGATAGCCTGCCGCTCCTTTGCGTAATGCCTTCTGTTGCTAGGTACTTCCAAATCAGTAGTTTACATTTTAACAAGAGTTGTGCCTGCTGGGAAATGGGAAAGGAAGGGCGAAAAGCTAGTTTAGCCCAGGGGATCTTGAGGCTGTGTCACTGTGAAAGCACCTCAGGCTTTGTGCAGGGGTCAGCATGCCTCAACGTAGCCTGGCACCTTTTTGAAGCATTGGTATGTGAACTGAGATACACTTAAGTGCCTGAAAGTATGGAAAATGGGGTGCAGGGTCCTCACCCTACCATTGGGAAACAAGGAGTCAGCTTGCTGCCAAACCCTTCTGCTTCTCAAGCTTCAACAGATGCAGAAAGCCAGCTTGGTGAGCTAGGACTCCCAAAAGGTGACTGAGAAAACACCAGCTCTACACCAGAGAGATTTTAGTCCCACAGAAACTGTAGAAGACATCACATGGGAAGGTTTCTGTGCACCACGGCTCTCACTGCACCCTCTTCAGTCCCACAGTGTAGACAGGACTGACATGAATGTCAGACAACCCCTCCAAGAGTGGCTCTTGCAGGACGTCATTTTGATTCAAAGTCAAAACGTTTCCTGTCTCACCTGCACTGCAAGACAGAAGACTGTTTTAGGAAGCCACTGAGACTCCTCTAACAAGGCAACTGCACAGCAGACAGATCCTTAGGAATAACACCACCAGGGAACAGACCTTAGACTTGATCCAAACATGTGAAGGTTCATCCAAGTATCCTCTTCCCAGCAATCCATAGTAACTATTTATATACACACACCAAGCCCATTGGCGAAGGAGATGCAATTCAATTTACCCTTTTGTTAAAGTTCTCACTGAATTTAAGTCATGCATCCTAAAAGGCACTGGGAGGGGCCAAAATTGAAGCACTGGATAGCAAATCTCTGTTTAATATACTTCTGTGAAAATATAACATTTGACAAGCAAGAATTTGGGAATGTAAATTGCAGAATATTTGGCACAATAAAAAATCAGGACAAGCATAAGAGAATTTGAATTTCTGCTCACAGAGTGTGGTCAAATGTAGTTACCACAACTCAATTGGCTGAGATTCACTTAGTAAATAAAAATAAGGTAACCGTCTGTCTGAAGAAGATAAACTGTAGCAGCTATGACGTAACAAAAGGGTCTGGGGATCAGCAATCCTCCAAATTGGAAAAATAAGCCTGTTTTTAACTCAAGCTAACAGGCTGGTAATTGAGATGCTAAATATGGGATTTAGCATTTGGCCCTTCTCTGCTACAAGTTCCTGCATGAGATGCTTAAGCTCCCTGGTGCTTCAGTTCCCATCTGACTAATGTTCACAGGAACGTCCAGTGAAAAAAATCATCCATTTGGGGCATCCAGAGGCTAGCACAATGGGCGTTACCTACATCAATAAGGTATTATAAGACCAATTGGTCTAATGCAAACACGGGCATAAAACTTAACTCAAACACTAGCAATCCTCTGCCAGTGACGTGATCTTGGATGTACTTATGGGTGCTTCTGCCAGCTCAAGATGAGTATGAGAATAACTGTCAGTGTTAGTGCATAGCTATAAGCACATACAAACAGTTTTTCAGGACTTTTGCCCAAAGTTTGCTCAAAATACTCCCACAAAATTACCAAAGATTTGGGAAGCTCAATTTAAGGCCCCGCTACCTACTTTCCTACACTACAGAGAAAACTTCCATGTGGTTTTCTCCTCTATTTCAGCTCCCCAGAAGCTTTTCCACTTCCTTTGCCAATTTCTTCTCACACTCCAGGCAGCCCCTGTCACTCCTCACCTAATGGCATTTTAATGTGTGTTTCCATCTTCTTCCTCCATACCTGTGAGCCCTGCACCTTAAATTCTCCTAAGCCTAAACCTCCCTACTTGCCTACCCTTGCAACACTATCAGGCTTTTCGGGGTTCAGGCTCTCACTGAAATCATGTCACGCACCTTGAGACGTGCTGGAAGGACAGAAAGCCAAGCACTAGTCACTAAACAGCAAAATCTCTGCTTGCTATAATCTTGTGTAATCTAAATTCAGGTGCTATCAGCATAAGACTGGATGGGAGGTACCAAGTCAGACTGTCTCCTACCTGATCACTCCACAGGTTGTTGGGTGAGTTTGAGAGAGAGAATCCAGGAAATCAAGTAAGGAATTAACCCCATGGCTATCCCAAAATGACAAAGGACCAAATGCAGCTCTCAGATATGCACAAGAGGGGAATATTTGTCCTCAACTGGATGGGCTGCAAATTATTGCTAATGCACACGCTGTCAGTGGGAAGCTTTCACGGCCATATAGATAAGGACTGGCGGGAATACCAAGATAGCATTGCTACAGTGTTGAGAGAGCTTTTTAGCATGTTGGTAAGTCTTGAGAAAACGCTGCATTTGCAGAGAACTTCAAAACTGCTTTGCTATGGCCTTTATGGCAAATGTAACAGAGGAACTAGAAGAAAGTTTGTCCTCAGCCTTAATCTTTCTAACTAAAGTAAAAGTTTAGCTAGCTTTGGAAGCAGATGTGACCTCTGCTAACTAGGCTTTGGGGCTTTTTCAAATCCTAAGAAAACTGCTGACACAATGTGTCTGACCACTCCTGTTCCAGGAGGAGGCAGATGACTAAGGCCAAGATGCACAACACAATCTTACACACCCAGAATCCACGCCAGTGATTTCCCTCCTGCAGGAGAAGAGCAGTCCTAAAAATCTCCTGCTTCACAGAGGAAAAGTGGGTGTTACACAAAATACACGGGACTATTATTCAACACCAGTTTAAAAACGGGAGGCTACTTTTGAAGAAATAAGTATGCAAGAGTGTACAGTATGGTTGGAACACGTTTCATTCGGGCTTTGCAAAATATCACACAACACAGTAGCAAGAGAGAGCTGAAAGGGAAGAACAAAAGAGGGATAGGAAGCACATGGCAAAAGAGAGGCCACTGTAGCTCATGGGAGCTGGAAAGCCAGGAACAACCTGAAAATGAACAAAGAGACTATAAAGCTTTCACCATGGTCATGTCAGTGTGTGACGACATTTGTGGATGCCGAAACCTACAGTGTATTGAGCCTTTTGAGGCTTACCCAACCCATGATCCTACTGCTGAGTTACAAAGTCCACTAAACGAAACAACCCAAAAAAAAAAAACAACCCCAAAACACACGCACACAGAAAACCAAACCCAAAACAACAAAAACCTGTAGTAGGGATCATGCCAGGATAGCAACAATTGTGATGCTAGAAGGTACTTCTGTAATACACTGAAGCAACTCCAGTGCAGAACGTATTGCAGATGGAATTTGGCAGGCCAAAAATCTCCTGTTCAGAAACATGTCATATATTTTTATGGTTAAAAAATCTGCAGGCAATTTGGCTACAAGAAACCGAAGAGAAGCCAAAATCTCACATCCTGTAGTGACAAGTGCATTGGTCTCAAGGACACACCTCTGGGACAGGCCTCCACATTTCTTACAGTTATCGGAGGGAAGGAAAACAAGTGCACATGGACTGCTTTCTCGATTTTTTTAAATGCACAGCACACCCGTTAGGAGATATTTTCTGAATAAGGTTTTAAGCTGTCTGGAACAATAATCATCTTTTTTTGTTCTGTAATACAGCAAACTTTACCTGGAGGACCCAGAGCAGGACCAGATCCTCCTAAGCAGAAGCACAAAGCAGATTGGAAGTGAACTGAGAGAGATTCAGAGTTCAGAATCAAAACTGCCTGCACAGAGTTAATCCTCCCTGGTTGGCATGCCAGCTTCTGCTGGAGTCACTCTTGCTCACGAGAATTTGAATTATTTCTCACTGTTGCTTAGTCGAGGTATATGAAAAAGTGGTGGATGGAAATGAAAAAAAGAAGACAATAAAGTTAGCCAAGTCCCTGATCTTCAAGAGCTATTCTGACTTTGATGAAGAAGGGTCTGTACACAAATAGGCATCAGACAAAAAAACCTTACCAAACCCCCCCCAAAAGTAGTTGTGCAGCAAGCTTTTGGGAGTAGCCTACTCCTACTGGTGCATTTGTATGTTTTGTTTAATGCGAACTGGTACACCCAATCCCTGCTAGTAATGCTGTTTATTTTTCTTTTCTGCTTTATTATCATCCAAGTTTATCTTTCACATCCTTTGCCTACAGTAAGCTAACCTCAACAATAACAGGATATGTACTCTAGAAATACTATGATGGCGGGGGGGGGGGGGGAGAGGAAAAAATTGCTTCACAAGTGACACAATCAAATTTACAATACTCAGAAGAAAATAAATAAGCGAGTGATAGAGAAAACTGGGCATTTAGGGACTAGGTTAAGCATTATTCCTCCTACAGCCAAAGAACCACACCGGAGCACCAGGTGGGAAGGGGGGCAGCCAATTTTTGGTCTTCTGGTGCAGCACAGAGTGAATTTAAGAAGAACTGATACTTGGCCTGATATTTCAGTTACCAAGAGACAAACAGAGACTGAGGAAGGAAAGAATTTAAATATCAGCTTCTTCCCTCGCTTGAAACTTTGCTCATCATAACTCAGTTTAAAACCCCAGGAACTATATTGACTTCAGATCTGAAGCCTGTATTTAAGCCCAGGATGCGTTACTCATCTCTGGAATTCAATACGAGCCTTCAAAGCAATTTGAAAGAAAAACAGCTGAGCAATTTAAAGCATCAACTAAACCTTGTAGTTATTATTTTTCTTCAATGACGGATTTTTGAGAAGAGAGAAATTGGATCATACTACCTTGGACTAAAGTGTGATTTTTCTGACAACTTCACAAACTGTTTAAACACTTTACATGTAGAACAACCCACATGGAAAGCTGTGTTCCAACGTGCCCGCTGTTCCCTAAAAAGGTGATTGCAGTATGGCACTGTTAGACTTGCAAAATCTTCTCATTACCACATCCAGCTTGTGTGTCAGAGTGAGATTTCACGGCAAGGCTGAACACTTGTGAAAAAGAGAAGGAAGAGGCGAGGGAAAGGGAAAGGGGGGCGCGGGGGAAGCCCTCCCTGACTGTCTACTCTGCAAAGGATTTGAACTGCAGAAAAGAGGAACCATGTCAGCAAATGCCAAACCAATGCGATACCTGCCAAACCGCACCTTATCCTTCTCAATCAGCAAAAAAATTATCCGCTGCCTGATTTCTCTTACCTCACCAATAAAGGGCTAGGTTTTTTTCCCTTATTAGGACAGTCTCCATGCTGCAAAATTCTGGCTCTTGTAAGTGGCTTTAACAATATGTGCTGCACATCAGCACAAAAAGAAAGGAACTAATAAAAATAAAACACAGGAGGAGAATAAAAGGGCTGAGTCCTAAATTAAAAGGGACGACATCAGCTTAGTTCGGGCTCCAAAATTTGATCATAGATTTTATGAAATGGAGAATTAAAATTGGAACGGATAAATGTATGAAGGCTAACATTATACAGATATGTAATTATAAACTTGGCCCTGCAGCTACTTATACATGTAAGTGGCCTTACTGAAGTCAGGGAGACTTTTTTACTACACTTAAGTGCTTACACGGCTCAAAACATAAATCATGTACATGAAAATAGTGCAAAGAAAGGGTTTTTTTTAATATTTTCTTTAACAAAATGTGAAAGCAGTGAAAAGTTACAAAGTGAGTTAGGTCTCCATGTTTCAATTATTTCAATGATTGATGGAAGTGTTTTGCTTGGGTGGATTTTTAAATGTATGGTTTTGGAATATCTAGTTTACTGTATCTGCATCATTATATGGACATACATGCATAGATATGCATAAATATGGGCAGAACAGCACTGAGGGCCTAAAATAATCACCACAGAATTTCCCTGGCTCTTTTGAAGCTTCTCGTTTTCCTCCGAATTGGGAACAGGATGGATGGGGAGGTCTGTGACTGCAGGTTTGCCAGGGAAGGGAAAGGCGTGAGTTTGAAGAAGCAGGATGAAGTTCTGCCATCGCCATCCCACACTGGTTGAACACCTATGCCAACAGTGAGGCTGTGGAGGAGCTATCTGGATTTAAGATCTGCACTAACAATGAATTTTCTAGTTTTGCTGAAGCAGAAGAAAAAACCCTTGTCAGAGTGAAGTGATACGGAAAACGTTCAGGGCTGTTTTATTTTAATTCAGCCTGAAACAAGAATGCAAATCCTTCATCTAATTTTTTTTTTAACTTTTTTCTTTAAAAAGGCATTTTAATTTAAAGAAGTATTTCCTCTTGTTTTCGTTTAGACAAAGTTCATCTCACAAACCTGACATGAACTCCTAACTAGTTCTGCTCTACCCAGAACTCTCCCAGTTTTTCTTGGTTTTGCTAAATTTACGTTTCACCAGAAACAATTCCCACAGCTCATTTCAGTCATTTGGATTCTCAGAGAGCAATACCAGGTTGAGTCTGATACCTCTCACCACTGTCCTGGCTTGAACCAAGGCTTGGACAGGGTGAAGAATTCAGCTCAAGGTTTTCATGAAACTCTCCAGAGTCACTTGTTCTCTGACAAAATCTTAGAAATTTGATTCTCACAGAGTTACATGACTTCAGACTCAGGTGGATGCCCAAAACTTAACACAAATTAATCCAGCTTTATGCTCCCAACACGCAACGCCTTACTTGTGTTGGGTGAAACAAAACACCTTTCGCTGAGGCAAGAAGGCTGTGAAATCTCAGAGATGCTTCCTTATAGACCTATCCTTCATCTGCCATAATGTTTCTTCCACTAAGGACAATCTCACCTAAAAACGTTTCAGCCCTTCCCGTAAATTTCTTCTGACCCACTATGAGGAAAGTTCCTAAATCCAGATACAAGATCCTGAACTAGACAGTTAGTCTTCAATAGCCACTGTCCCTGTTGAGGTGTAAACCAGACACCAAAGCACATGTACTTCATTCAGCTGGAAACAACTACTATGTCAAGAATGCTCTGTATACACAGCGTATTATTACCAGTGTTTAACGTAAATATGTGGGTTCACCCACAGATAAATATATTTGCATCAAAAGCACTCACCTACCATCCCAAGTGTTTTGGACTTCATTCCCAGGTATCAGGCATTGAAGTGCAACTTGCATGTAAACAGTGCAGCTCACAAATGGACAGGACATTGTAAGAAAACTGCCTATTTCGCGACCCATGGTACACTTGTCACTGTTGGGCAAAAGCCACATTTAGAGACTGTCTGGCGTTCTTAGCCTTCGAAATGGAGACAAATAGTCTCAGTTCAGACTAACGTCTTTGTGCATCCGGTCTTTAGTTATATTATGTCCATCTTATTTTACCTCAGTAATGTGAAAAGGTTTTTACAAATTAAGGATTCAGGCCATTGCCCACTGGAGAACAGGAATGAAAAGCACAGCCAACAAAAAAGACCGGCAGGAAGAAAAGAGGTATCTTCAAGTGAAAATGAACAGCATCGATTTTTGGAGCAGAATTAACCAGATAACACACTGCCAGCAACACTGCTGCTGTCTGTGGAAAAGTGTCCTCTTCCACCCTTCTCTTCTTTTAACAAAACTAGCCAATTATCTGACTTGAACAGACAGCCAAGAAACAGAAAAGATAACCTACAATATGAAGAACCAACCAGAAAAATACTGTGAAAGAGTGAACTTCCAACAACTGAACTGCCCATGAACAACCTGTGAAGTTTGAAAAAAAAGTTATAATTTGCTGGAAGAAAAAAAACTACCTGTTGGCAAGGAAGACTTCTGCCTTCCTTAGAAACTTGCACAGTAAACACTTATTTAGTGTCCAGCAAAGTGAGCCAATTCAATCCCCATACATTCACTAAGCAGTCTTTACATTTTCAGGCC
The DNA here is from genome assembly GCF_963924245.1 of Chroicocephalus ridibundus. NCBI lineage: Eukaryota > Metazoa > Chordata > Aves > Charadriiformes > Laridae > Chroicocephalus > Chroicocephalus ridibundus. The sequence goes on from NC_086284.1 coordinate 151,541,829, forward strand.
AACCGGAATGATTTCTTGGCTACGATAGGAGCTTCTGCTTTTAATTTCTAGTGTATCAAATGCTAACAGGATTATGTTCAGCTATTTAGCAATTACAAAATTTTCTACAAATACTACAAGTACACTGAGAGCATAGAGAGTATCTTTTAATGATGCAACAGGAACGATGATAAAAGGGGGCCATTAGAGGACATTTGCAACAAGTTAAAAATCACATTGTACCTTATTCAAAACAGGGGAATAACAGCCACCTCCTTTTCCCTGGAGAGTCTCCAGAGAGTTAACTTATAAGGATTTTAATACTCCTTTTCCATTGCAATCTCCTGAGACGACATGAGCACTTGGAACGATTACGTTATGCCTCAGCCTGGGAAGGGCAGTATTTCATCATGTATTTCACTGAGCAATGCTTTGAAGAAGTCTTTGTGGGCAATGCTAAAGGTGTCTTCCCCGCTTTTGGCCTGAGGTCACGGAGTTGTTTGTTAAAAGCGAATAAATCAGTTTCCAAATTTTGGCCACACATTTGATTTCTCTTAAGCGTCCTCGCCAAAGAGAGCTTTGCTTTTCTTCCCCAAATATGCTACTGTGAGTCTTGACAAAAGAAAACCCATGTCTGGTTGTCAAGGTGTGTCTGCTCTTGTTTAGAAGCTGCCACAGGATACAAACCTTCCAAGATACAGGAAACCAACAGTATAGTAGCTAACCATGCTTCAAGAGAAAGGGATTGAATTGTTTTTACTCCGATATAATTTCACTGACTTCAACGAACTCGCTTCACAGAACATAACTGCCAGTGCTACAAGCATACGCAAGGCAGGGCATTCCTCCCAGCACTTGCCCAACGCTTCAGAGATATGCCAGGCATAAAGTTAGCACACTGCTGGTTGCCTCTCTTGCCCAAAGGGGAGTGAAGGAGAATCTCTCTCAGCAAGAATATCCAATGATTTTTATTTTTTTTTTTAAGCAAAACAGACAGAACCTGACATCTAGCTAAACCACCCCCAGTGCATACCAGTGAAAGGGTCCAAAGGTCACCTCAGAGGCTTCAGCCTGGGTCACTGCACTCAGGCTCAGCTCCCCACAGAAGGTATCAAGAGCCAAGGTTTCCATCAGTTATATCGGCACTGAAGTGCCCAAATCTCGCCCACTTTGCCCTTTCCCCTCGTGCTGGTTGCAGAGAAACGGCTGCTCCCCATTCCCGTAGAGCAGTAGGGGAGGGCTGGCTGCCACGGCTTGTGGCTGTATTCCACCGTGGACCAACACAAAACAAACCCATTTGACACGCTCTTAGTTAAATTATTATTTATTGCCCAATTTCTGAAATCACGATGAAAGATTTCAGATTCCTGGAAGGGACTTCTTGGAGGGGCTGAGTTTCAGAAATCCCTGAGCTCCCTCTCCCCCCAAGAGCACAGTATTTCATGCTGGAAACTCCAAAAACAGGCACCCAGAAATCCCAGTTGTTTTTCAAAACAATTTGAAAAAAACTCCCAATTTTTAAACAAAACCCTGATATAAATCACAGTATTTCAGAAACATAGTAGCGTCCTGTTTTCCCCCTCTCAACATACAAAGCAGACAAACAAAACGACAACATAGGACCCAAATAAAGCGTATCATTTCTTTGGCAATATTACACATGCTAATTGATTTTATTCTCTCACTTCCCTCCCACATTCAGGGATGAACGTGCCATGAGGACTCTATTTGCTCAGTGAATTAAGCAATATGAATTACCCAAAAGCTTTCACACAAACTATGAAACTTCTGCAAACTTCCCATTAACAGAACTCCAATTAGCAACCAGTCGTTCCAACATATTCTCTGCCGCTGAACAAAGCAATTTAAATTCTGAACTCAGGTAAGAGAAATGCACAAATGCAAAGACTTTTCCTTTAGACAACAGAGCACAACATAGCAAAAAGAGGAGCAAAAGAACCCGGTCTGCATCCAATGCTTATTCCCCAGTTCAACCAGCTTCCCAACCTGTTACACCATTTTGTTCCCCTTTCCCATCACCACCATCCAGCGCTTCCTACACAACACCAAAAGTCTAAGTCTATATAGATATCATAATAAATCGGCAACTCACTTGGAAAGGCTTGACAAGTTCTGCCTGCAGTATGATCTGCTGATCATGTCTGCAGCGTATGAATCAGTGCAAACTGCTGCCAGCTCCAGGGAGCAAATGGACGGATGATCAGGGCGTGGAATGAGATAATAAAAATGCCATTATCCTTTTAGGCATGCGAGAGTCATTGGATGCTCTTTCCACCCCACAGGTTAACCATTTGGTTGGTCTTGTAACTCCCGTAATGACACTCTCTATTTGCCTATTGTCAAGCTCATTATCTATGTTGTATCCTCCTCCCCTCCCTTCACCCCCCTCTGCTCTGTAATCATATGATTTTTTTCTTTTTTACTGTATTCTCTCTAATAGATCCTCTTTGCTATGTCTGGGCTCCCAGTTGCAGAAATTCCTGCAGATTTCTCAGCTGCTCGACTCCACTGACAAATGCTTGCTTCCCATTCAGCTTTCACAAGAAGCGCTTCTGTTCAGCCAGTTTGTCTAAGCACTGCACAGAGGTGCCTTCACAAGTATTTGCTTGTAGGAAAGTCACATTCCAACCTGCCGAGAGATGATGAGGGGAGAGAACCCAAATATAAAACAATCGTCCAGGAAACAGTCCTCCCTTTTGATCGTAAATCATTGCCTAAGCATTTTGCAGGCACTTGCATCCAGTCTAACTTGTGAAAGGTCAAGCTGGATCAGATCGCTCAAAAGACTGGAAGGTGATTGCCAAACAGGAACAAATCCAGGGATGTGGGAAGTAGCTGCAAGCTCAACTGCAGTCAAGGGAAGATCATCTTGTGTTTAGCAAAGGGATTAAAAACAGGGCTGAAGCTAAATCCAACCTAACAGATTCTCCTCAACGTTCTTCCATCTAATCCAGTGAATGAGGCAGGAAACAGAAATGCAAAAAAAGTGATTTAAATAGAGGCACCATCAGTTACCATGATTTCTCATGCCTGGCTCTCATACCCCTTTAAGCCTGCATATGTGAGTAAACTGAAACAGCTTACCGTGCAGTCCTGCAGCCATTCCACCCCAGGCTCTGATCTTGTTAAACCTCATAAATTACAAGGGTGGGTGTGGATGGATTAGTACTCCAACGGGAAAACTCTACTGCAAGCTCGCCCTTCTGTGGGAAGGAGTGTGTGGGTTCAGCAGGTGGCACTCTTACCTTGGAGCGTGCACCAGGGCAATCCTCTCTGCATGAAACCATGGAGGATGCTGGTTGTCCAAGGAGGCATCAACCTTGACAGGTTTGGTATTTTTCCTTCGAGCTTACAAGAAACCAAGGGTTGCACTTTGCTTGGGGCACTGATACTCATTTATGTTCTGCTCAAATCCTGCAGTCAATAATCGCGGTTTTTTCTCCCTAAAACTCCCTCTACAGTTTCAAGGAGAAAGATAGATTTTTGTGAACAGGTAACAATTCTGTGCTTTATAGATAGGTGAATGATTCCCGTGCAAGAATGTACTAGCTCAAGGCTTTTTGCACACTCAGAAACAGGTCTGCAATACCCCAAGAAGTTGCTATTTCTTCACATACACCTTCTGCAGACCCAGACCCTTGTTCTAAAGCACATGCAAAACCCACATCTTTGAGTGTATAAAATATACTGGAATTCTGGTCTGAAACAAGGAAAGGCCAATAGTGCTCATTGCAAAGGGAGAAAAACATGGGTTCCATTTCTGTGATGGCAGAGATCTGCAAATGATATGAGGGTGCAGCAGGCAGGCCATCTCCATTTCTTTCACTCTGACCTCAAGCAAAAGAGGGCATGTAAGGCAGTGGCAATGAGTAGAGTCCTTAAAAAATGATGGTGAGAAAGGAGTCATATTTACTCTACCTGGAAAAGGCATTTCTACTACTGGGGAATTACAGAAGCAGAATTCTTCCCTCTGGAAAAGCATTAGTTAAACAGAGATTGTATCACTGTTCTGCCAAAATATACATTTTAATCAGATGCCAGATGTAAGAGTTGATGTTTATGAAACTATAAACTGGGTTCCAAGGCAGCCCTACAGATTTCTAATACAGGTCTGTATTTACTACTGTGTCGCAGAAGCATATATTTTTTTCCAGTTGAGTGAGTTCTACACCCTTTTCAATGCATCCTGGAATAGTTAGATTATTGCCAAGGTCACAAACAAAACTGTTTCCACACATGATAAAAATAAAAGTGAATTGACTATCCTCTAAAACATTACACCCTACATCTTCAAAGAATAGTTCCAGATTTTTCAAAAATCTGCCCCTATTGCCATGCAGATTCTGGTTCTAGATGGCAAACCTGACCTGTTTGTTGGGTCATTAGGAACAGTGGAAGCATCTTGCACTTGTAGTAGACCCCAGAAGCATTTTAAAATGCCCCCCTTAGACCAGAACAGTCAGAAGAATCCAAATTTCTTTTCTTTCCTTTTTTTTTTTTGCCTTTCCAAATAACATTTTGAATTATGTAAGTCTGAAGGAAGACTTCACTCTAGGTGAAATGCCATGATTCACATGGTCAGCCTATTTTTCATATGAAGCAAGACTTCTAACACCAAGTTGCATCTTCTTGCCCATACCTCTACAGCTCTACTGACAACAGATGTCATTTGCCTACTGATTGAGCAATAAGCAACGCTGGCGACACAAGTCTTTCCTCAACTCATGTCCCTTCTTTGCCTGCAAATGAAGAACTGAAGATAAATAAGGTGAGCAAATACCACTTCCAAACAGTATGAAGTCTCTCTGCCCAGCTGTCTGCAGTGTTCATCTGTGAGAGGCATCCTTGTCAACAACTGCTCAAAACACTTTGCAGGTTGACGTCCCATATATTAATTTTTAATTTGACAGCACTGGTGTTGATTTTTTTTCCCTATCCAGAAATTGCTACAACCATGATTTCTCAACACTTGCAAAGCTGCAAGATCAAATGTGAAATTCTGGACACAGACACGTTAACCCACTGTGTACAGGCAGCGAGCATACCGCCAAGTGGACCTTCAGTTAACCTGTATGAGCAGCATACTCTGTTGTACTGGTGAGTGCCCAGGAAGCTTCACTTTCAGCTGTCCTCAGAGCTATGCCCATCATTTAAGTCACAAGGACCGTCCAGCTGAAGAACATCGCTGTTTTAACAAGAGCTACAGGGACATTTTGTGATTCAGTTTGCAACACAAAGGAGGGCTCCGTCAAGGCCAATGCACGCAATGCCAAGCATGCACATTCAGTTGGGTGCGGACCCAGCAGCTCCATAAGTTTACGGCAACGCAGAACTGGTTCCCCTGAAAGAGGCTGACACAGCCAAGATTTTGCCATGTTTGCAACCCCTTTAAGAAGAAGTGGGAGGAGGATCTGAGTCAGTTATAGATCACTGCACTTAATAATCCCTTTATTATTTCAAAGCCAAATGTTTGTTGTTGACTTTCTTCATTCAGTAACTTAACTGAGAGGGATACTCTCGGTACACTGTGGCCCTGAGGTGAAGATCTTGCATATGGAGTAGCAAGAGGCAAATCACCTTCCCCTAGATCATTTCAAAAATTCACATGGGCATCAAAAGCATGAAAAATGAAGGGGGCAGGAGATGCAAGTCTCAACCTGCTTTCTTTGTATGTTCTGATGCTTCAGAGATTATTAGTTGGCTCTAGGACATCAAGACCCCTAAGGAAGACACTGGAAAGAAAAAAAAATAAGTAAACAAATACTAACTAAACTAGGGCACTTGAGAGGTGTCATTCACACCAATGAACTCAAATGAAATGGCTCTGTAAGAGTGTAGGCTCATCTATTACAACAATGAAAGGAACTACAGGACCTTTCCTAGCTTCTCAACATTAAAACTAGCAAAATGAGGAGGAGGAAGGAGACGCAAGAGCTTTCCAAAAGGAAATTATTACTGGGAGGTTCCAACATCTACTCATACTAACAATAGGAATGTCCAGAGGTCATCCAGAGAGCCACTTAATATTTTGGTTGTTATTTTTACTTTAACCATTCCTGCATGCGAGTTTTCAGTGAGCTGATCACAGTAACCCAAGAATCCTTTTTCTTTTGAGAACACAGTGAATTTACAACCTGACAGAGGCACACGCACTGTCCAGACCATGCCTTTTCATGCGTAGCTTATTCCTTTCTGTACCTGTTTGTCAACAGTGAATTTGCTGTGCTGCTCACTGTTCTTGTCCAGTTATTCAAATAACTTCATGTTTCTTTAGCTCTTTGTTTAGCCCTTTTAAAATGGGCAGGCAAAATAACTTACAGAAATGTATCTGATTCATTTCAGAGACAGTAAATAGCTCACGCTGCACCGCCTCTCCTCTGTGCCACTACTCTGAAATAAGTAGGCAGACTTGTAGAGAACTTTGCAAAGCTACTGGCATTTTGCAGGAGAAACAGAACTCTGTTTTTCATGAAAATCCATTCTAATGACATTAACATCTGCTCCTTGTTTGAAGAATATTTTTAACTGTTCCCTCCCTGGGAAAATGAAAGATGCCACAGTCTCTTGTTCTCACGGAGTAGACAAACTTTGTTGGTTTTTTTAAGGTCTGTTCTGAAATGCCCCAATACTGTTCACTGCAGGGAACTTTGTGTATGCATCTCACAGGGCAAAAAGGATCTGCATTCACCCTCCTATGAGATTTCACTCTAGGACACTGGCATGTGAGCAGGAACTTCATTTCACAGATGAACAACACTTGGCATATTAAATCACATGCAGTAGGTAAAGTCTGGCAACCCATACATAAGGTCTTGGAGAAAAATCTCTGGAGTACTCATAAAAACAAGGCTATGTACTTCATCATCAAATAACGCTGAACTGTCTCTTAGTATATATTTTTTTTCCAGTCCAGTTTTAAATATCTCAAGTAATGGAGATTCTGCAGTTTCCCAGTGGTTAAGTCTTCCGTGTTCTTACAGGGCTCAGTACTAAGAAGCCATCCTATGGCTAAGACTTCTATTTCTTCCCTTATTTTTAAACTGTAATGCATAGTTATATCTATCTAGATGCCTGTAAACAGCAGCAGTGCCAAAATTGTTAACGTGTTCAGTGAAACTTGTGAGTAATACTTAGCAACCATTTAAGGGGATATATGTATTAAAACACATACTCAGATCGGAATATGTGGGCTTGGGTTTGGACACATGCATGTGCAAATCATGGAGGCACATGCGGACAGACTTTGCATGCTCACATGGACACATTATCGTGTAGCTAATGTCCTAGCAGACGACAGAACTATTTGCATAGACAAGTTTTGCAGGATTGGGAACACAACCCTGTACATCAAAATGCCAGAGCCTGAAGCCTGCAATTGTAAACACTTGCAATAATGTACTTCCAGATACTGAAGACCCATATAGAGCCCATGCAGCACCCAATCCTATCTGATGCCTGCTTTGCTGGACAGGCTGGCCTCGGGTAGGTGCAGGCAGGAGTTTGGTCCTCCGCAGGAAAGAGAATTTAATTGTCTCTGACTGTCCTCAGTTCTTGAGGTATTAATATTACCCTGCTTCTCACATGGAAAAGTTACTGACTGCATGTATGGCTGTAGCAGTAAATAAAACAAACTCCAAGACAAGTGTTAAAATGATATTCCAAGGAGAACTTCCACTGTAAATTGAAACTTGATTAGAAAAACATATTTGCTGATGTTTGCATTCTCTATCAGTTACTTATGGGGCAAAGCACAATCCAGAAATAAAGCAGCATAATATTTCATGGATGTGATAGTCTATTTCCACCAAAGCATAGCTTTTGTTTTATGTCATGTTTTCACTGCTTTCAAATAAACACTAAGATCCAAACAATAGTCTCCGTGTAACAGCCAGGATATAGCTACCTTCTGGTCATTTGAACAACTGAAATGGAGGGAACTATATGAGGGAAGCATTCACAAAGGCTGTTTTTACCTCCTTTCCCTATGCCCCAGCACTGTCACTAGCAAGGGACAGGCTCAGGTCCCCTCCTGCTCTGAGCAGGAAGCCGTTTTCTGTCCAGCCGCCAGCAGCAGCAGAGGGAAGAACCACCATTTCCCTATTTGCTTCTGCACCCATTCTTTTGGGCTTTATGCATTGCAGGGACACATGCCGATTCTCACAGCAATAAAAAGCAATCTATGCTTTTGGCTGGCAAATTTTAAAATTTGCTGTCTCTCATTTATACCTGAGCTGTAGCTTGCTTACAGCAATAACTGCTTTTAATAAATTTCAGCTTTAGCAGTGAGAAGGATAGCACTCAAAGCCCAGAAATCTGTGATTGGTCTTGTAGGACTTCTGTTTACAGCCATGTAGGATAATACCAAAATCCACGAAACAGAAAGCTGAATAAGCCGCCAATAATGTAGATGCAAGTTCTCTCCGCCTCAACTGTTTCTGGCAACAGGTAATTTCAACAACACTTTCAACAACAGGTTTTATATAAAATTATTAATGTTATTTTTAATATATTAACAGGCATGCTCCAAACATTACTATTCACTTTAAACTTGTCCAAAAAAAAACCAAAAAGAGCCCCAATGTGGTAGGTGTGATACAAACACAGAGGATAGATGCATCTCTAACCAAAACGGGTTATGCCTTGATTTTACCACTGAGCGGGCATGGGTGGAAGCCTAAGCCAAGGCTCCTTAACAGACACCACAGTAAACAATAGTAAAGTTATGAGGTGTGAAGCGTGGGATCTATTCACCCTTGTGTGCCGCCACATACCAGCAAGAGCATCCACTGTCTCACTTCAGCCTGAAGCCATGGTCCGAGTCCAGGCTTCAGGCTTGATCCTTCTCTGCTGGAAGAGTTTATATAAATGTGTGCACAGGCACACAGCTCTGGAAAGAGAAGAGCATTTCCTGCTGGGCCAATTTATGGAGACGTTCCTGTACCAAAAGCTCCTATCTTACGATACTCTGAATTTTACTGGTGAACAACATCCAAGCCCCGGTCAGGATCTCGACTTCACAAACAACCCAATAAACTCAGCTAGCAAAAGCCATCCGAATTCCACCGAAGGCAGCGACTGTTCAACAGCTTATGCCACTTGAACAGTTCGGAGGTATTCAAACTGCAAACCTCAACGAGAAATACTCAGTTTGGGCCTTTCTTACCCCTGAACTTAGCTTAAAAATATGAAATTGGAGCCTCAGACCAGGACCCTGCTTCGTGCAGGTTAATGATCAGTTATGCCACTGTCTGACTGGACTACTCATTTTTTTAATATCTGGTAACGGCCCTTAGGTGTTTTGGAAAGGGCTTTATTTCACTAGCTGCACTGGGATTACCAACTAACCGGATGCTCCCAGGAACTTTCGGAGAGCAAACAGTGTCAGTTTATTTAATAACTTTCAAAGTGAAACTAAAATCTTGTCCAAATCATGTCTCCTCTGATTTAATTAAAATGCACCACACATACTGCACTGCTCTGTTAATCATTAACAAAGTTAATTGAAGACAGAAGATGAGTCTTTTCTTTTCTTTCCTTCAAAAGCCTCCAGCCAGTGGAAAACTTCAAAAAACATTCCAAAAAAAGACTAGTACAGTATGATTTTTGTTAGAATGGTCAACATGTCGGTATGTTTTTTCCCCCTCCTTCTGTATTTCTGATTCCTATAGGAATGCATGTTAAAAGAGAGGGGATTTTTTTTTCTTGCTTGGCAAAATACCTTTCCCAAATTTTCTAAATATTGCCTGGTATTTGCGTCAATATGACAGTCATTGGGTTTGACAGGAATCAGATTGCTAAACCCACACAAAAATGCTTTGGAAATTAGGGGCTAGTTATACATTCGATTTCATTCAAATCCACTTTAGCAAACTGGCAAGGAGTGGATCTGAACCATCCCCATTATCCCTTCACTTCTGTGGTTCACAAAAGAGGTTTCTTCAGCACGCTAATCTCTATCCTAACTTTTAGACTCACTCACAACTGCTGCTGTCTGATAAATCTTCGTAGCAGTCCTGTCCCAATTCATTTTCACTTTCCAAGATGACCTAGCAACCCTTGAAACTTATTCTCCCTGTGCAGCAAGCCTTTCCAACTTCTTCCAGGGAGGAACCGAATAGGAAATCAAGCAGTGTTAGAAGCATAACACTTTGTGGACTATTCAAGAAACAGGATATATCCATTTTTCCAACAGTTCTCCTTTTTTGAAAGGGACAAAAAACAAAACAAAAAAAAAAAAAAAACAACAAAGAGAAAACGTTTCTTTCTTGACTTTCTTCAGGGCTTAGGGAAATCTAAACAGAAAATCTTCCAGTCTCATAGGTAAAGTTGTTATCTAATGGGATTTCCCTCTTGAAAGCAACAAAGGGTCAAGGCTGAACACTTCCACAAGGCCTGTCAGATCAGATCAGGACAGCACTCCTTCAAGGCTGGATTCTTGCCTCCAGCCATGGCTCATGCCTAATGTTTCAGAGAAAAGCAATAGGAAAAGCGAAAAGGCAAACCACACTGCACCTGGTCCATTGAGCAAAACCCTCGGCAAAATTCCTCTCTGCCCCCTGCAGGCAGGCAGCTGGGGCTCTGCCACATGCAGGCATTGCTGTCTGGACTGCAGGGTCTTTTTTTTTTTTTTTTTTTTTAAAAAAAAAAAAGGTAATTTACTGCAGGGTGACACACATAAAAGGGTATCAAGGAGTTAAAACAAAATCACCATAAATGTGCAGTATTCACATCACAGCATGTGCATCAGGTCATAATGATCTGGGGACTTAAATTACTCCAGTGTAATAAAAGACCCAAGTATATTTTTTATTTGTTATTTCTCTGCATACCCAAGTGCTAATACTTATTTCTGCCCTGAAGTTCCTGAAATCTGTTATAATTTAGTATCAACAGCATCTGAACAACTCTTTAAGGCATTGTGTATTTACTTCCTAGCTTCTCCTGGAAAACGGCTCTCTGGACACACCTTACACTATTCAGGATAGGCCAGGTCTGAGCAAACTCTAAAGACCATGATTTCTTCCTGTCCACACTGTACACCCTCAAACCCACATTAAGGGGCTTGACCTTTCTGCAAAAGGACAGTCCGGTGTGCTGGAGGCTCCAGACCTCATCCACGCTATGCAGATGCCCTGGGCGAAGACAAGTGCAAGCACCATTACAAATGACTGTCCCAGCTCAGCACCTCCTGAGCACAGCCCAGCATGGCCAGCAGCAGGCACCATGGATGGGAAGCCTTGGACGACAGCTCTAAATGCTTTAGTGTCTGAACCGTTCACCAGCCAGGTAACAGCATGTGAGGAAAGCCTCTCAGCTCTGATCTTCTGAGCACGCTTGAGCCTCCAGCACTTATGCATAGCCCTGGGTCCCTCCAGTCAGCACAAAACCGTAAGCCTCTTGGGAGGCAGACCCATGGGAAGGAAGAAGACAGGCAGCTGCAACCCCTTACACTGTACATGGGTGTTTTGTTATTTTTCTAGGTCTGTTTTGGTTTTCACTTTTAAACACCTTATACATTAAGGTTGTAAACAAACATCTGTGCAGTGCTCTCCATTTGAAGACAGAGTCTCTCTCAACTCTTCACCATTTTTCATGGACTTAGGAAAGCATACACCCATCAGCCTAGCAGCCAGTGACTGAGGGATAAAGTGGCACCATGTGGGTGACAGCTGAAATCCCCAAACTGCAAGACTGCAACCCGGGCATGCTTCCCTGTCACAAGGGGGTCACGCCCTCCTTCAAAACCTACCCATCATCACAACACCCTAAAGATTTCTTAACGTGGATTGAAGAGATGGGTCATATGATGAGGGTAACCTCAGAGACACCTGAGGAGGGATGGGGTGGCCTGCACTCCCCACCTCTTCTCTTCTGTGGGTGTTAACACAGTAGCTTGTATGAGGACTTTAACCATGTGCCTAGGTTAAGCACCCAAGCAGTTTGTCAGCCAGCTGAGTAACAGAGTGAGAAAAGCCTCATAGATCTGAGAGCAGGAAAAGCAAATGTAAGCGTTCATCTGTGTTTAAGGGAAACGGGTAAATACAGAACTATTACCTTCCCACAGTCTTTTAAACCCAGTTGGTGGACCACTCTCACAAGGACCAACATCCCTGTACAATTCTCCTGGATCTCCCATGTCACTGCACAGTGTTCTTTGGAACTTGATTTGGGTACAAAAATACACGTTCTCCAAACTTGGACTTGCCAGTAAAATTTTTTGGCATGCTACAAGATGGTGAAGAAGATGCCTTTGGCTATGCAAAGAACAGGCAAATCCCCTTCGCCACTATTGAATGTAAAAGAAGCCCTTATCAGCTCTTACCAGCTGGGATGGTCTTACATCCTCTGCAATCTGCCACTAACAAATAGTCTCCCTTTTCCATTCAGTTCCTCATATTAAGATGGAAAAACTGTCAATAAGCGGCTTAAGAGAGATGTAACCTTTTCCAAAAAACAGCTGACAAACTTGTCTTCAAGGAGATTTAAATAGTGTAGCTATTAAAAGAGCCCATAGCAGTTCAACTTGCATAGAGAAATATTGACCACTGGCTACAAAGAAAAACAATTTTCATTTTAAAAGGGCAAACCTCCCCTCCAGATCTGCCAAAAGCTGCAGCCTGAGCTTTAGAACTGTGGCTATAGTTTCATAACGATGTTTTGTGCCCTGAGAGAAGGTTTCAGAGCATCACGTTTTATGAATAAACTTCATGGGATGGGAAGGATTCCAGGAACTCCTCCTCCACAGGCTCTTACAGGATTTAGAGGCTCTGGAGAGATTAATGCACATGCAGTATTACAGCCTTCCTCCTAAAATAAGTCATTATAACAGGAACTTACCCTTCCAGTCTAAACAACTTACAGTCAAAAAGCGAGCATTTTCTATCACTCCAAAGTGCAGGCAACTGGAGACAAACCCATTCTTAGAGCACCATCTTTGCACTTACAAAGCCTATGACCAACATTTCAAGGTTTTCATAGTAATAATTAGCAACATCTCACTAAAATGGCCACTAGAAATTTTAATTCACCAAAACTCCTCAAAACTATTAAAATCATGTTTCCAATAAACATTTCAGAAAAGTATGAAAGAAAGAAATCGGAAGCATTTTCAAAAAGTTGGCAGAGTTTCGAACACTTCTAATACTTGAGAACAACCTTTTTTTTTCTTTCAAAAAAGTTTTTAAGCTTTTTCCATCAGCATTTATTCACTTACACTGTAAATACTGTGAAATTCTGAGCTTAAAACTAAGCAAGGACTTCAGGATCGAGCCCTGTAGAAAGCAGAAAAATCCCATCATCTCCAAATGCCAAGGTAGAGCCTAAAAGCAGAATTGAAGCTTTAAACTGAATTCGTCACAGTCTGCCAACAAGTAAGCTAACCAACTATTGATGAGATGTTCTTTGATAAAACTTAGCTCTTTTTTAATGTTGGAGCTCTTGAAAAGACTGTTTCAAGCTCTGATAAGCCAGATGCTATCTTACAGGGGGCTTCTAAAGCCTCCAAAGAGCTCTGAAATCAATCAAGGATCTTTGGGCTTTCCCAACGCGTTTAGAAAGGGGAAAGGGAGCCAAGATGCATATTTCTGATACGCTCATTAAAACCACCAAGGACACTGATACTTGTGTAAAGTACACTGAGTAATCAAAGCCAAACAGATCTTGGGTGGGTGCTTAATGGGTTCATGTCTAGCGTTGTGACAGCATGGGATTCGTAAGAGGAGAGCAAGATCCTTCCTCACGGCCAGGTTGGGCAGCCTGTCCGTGGGCATCAGTGCAACTGCGGTGGTGACCCCGAGGGGATGCTGCCCACAGGACACCCTGCTCCCTTCCTCCTCGCCCTCGTGTCCGTACATACGAGGACCTGGCAGCAGTGTGTGCAGACCGTGTGGCAGGAAAACAGCACCCTGACCCCACGCAGTGGGAGCCTGGGTGTTTATGCAACTAAAACAGATGGGAAATACACAGCTGGGAGAAGCACCTCTGGCTGCATGGGTTTCACCCTGCACTATGCCTCCATGAGCCTCAAGCAAGCCCCAGTGGAGATGTAACTCCTTGGCAATGGGGAAGGGACCATCAGCAGGTCGTGCCTCTCCAAACACCAGGATGGACAAAGACCCTTTCTGCATCAGTTGATGGGATTTAAATGAACATTTGCAACACTTGGGATCTTATACAAAAACAGCTGGCCTAGACCAGTTCTGAAACCAAAAGACAGTAGATAGCAGAGAATTTGGGAGTGTAAGAAACTGTGCTGAAAAGAAACAAGCATAGTGTGATCCTTCACTGGTATTTTATTCCTATTAGTATTATTTAAACATGCATTTTTCTTAAACACAATCCCTTTCCAAAACCCAACTTTGTCCACTCCCTTCTATTTGAATCCTAAATACATTTTTTAAAATAAAACCTAGACAATATACCTCTCAAATAACCTAATCAACTTATGGGGATGTTTTCTTTCTCCATTCTTCCTTTGGAAAAAAAGATGAATCATAACAATCCCCAGACAGGAGAATATTTTTATATTTACATTTTTATGATTTACAAAATCAAAATAGGGACACTTTTTGAAACATTATAACCGTTTTCATTCCCAGAAAAAATCCCTCATCTATGATAAGACATGACATGCAAAATTTCAGGGGATACAAAAGTCTTCGGAGAAAGTCAAGGGAAATTGATTCAACTGCGAAGATAAGCCTGATCTTTAACTGTGACCTGGCTACTCCTGATGCACATGACAAAGGCTTAAGAGGTTAAATGTGGTTCTGAGAGGAGTACCGTGGTTTTTGTTTTTAGAAACTCTACATTTAATTGAAATGAGAGATAAAGAAAACGATCCTTTGATGAACTGGGTCTGGCTTTAGGCATTTTCTTATCAAGATGGCCACGTTCAGAACCCACCCACCAACATACCAGAAACCACAGTTGGCAAATGCTACATGCAAAGGCATTTCCTGCGTTCTGACTTTCTAGCTGAGGGCCAGATGCTTCACGATCCTTCCTTAAAAGTGCAGTTAAAGGAGTGGGCGTACAGGGCCTTGCCTGATCTTGTATGGTCTATGTAAAGACCAGGCGGCATCCCAGCCATATGCTCGGCATCAAACCGGCAGTGCTGTCTTCCCTTATTCTCAGGAGTTCCCTGCCCCACTGAAGAGAGGGACAAAGGACTACTTTTTCTATGCCATCACCTTGTAAGATACAGTTTATAACATAAACCTGCTAAATTAAGTAGTAATTATTGTGGTCCCCATCCGTGTGATGTGCCAAAATATCATAATGAAAGGAAGAGCAAACATTATTTTAAAAAGTAAACAGCAGCTGAAAGGCCTAGAGAGAGCACTGTGGTTTACTTCAACCTACAGCATGCTCTACCTACACCACTTCTAACAAGTTACTTCCAGCTTTCTCTCTTATTATCTTTAATATATAATAGGATAATTACTTACGTGAAATTCTCCAAAAGCACTTATCTCACTTAGAAGTGAAACACTGTTTCAAAAACAGGGGTTAGAACCTTACAAAAAGGTTTTCCAACCCAAAATTTCTACAGGCAAAAATTCTGAAAGTTATAAAAAAATATTCGGTCTCTGCCGAAAAAAAAACAACTAAAACAAGCATAGGCTAGTCATTTCAAGCCTGTTAATATGAATAAAGAAGGGTAGCTTTCATCCAGAGGTGAAACACAAAGCTCAAGTGCAATTTGCATGTGCAACAATCAGACAGATCAGAAATAATTGTACACTGTGGCTGGCTAAAGTTATAACAAGGTCTTTTCGTGTACATATACACAATCCATGCTTATAATAGTAGCCCCTGCACATACAATCCATATTATTTTGTGGCAATCTGGCATGTGTCATTGCACATGCCTGTCTGCAAAAATCAAGCACAGACCAAAAGAGAAAAACCTGTTATGGTTAGAATATACCTTTAACACGCCAAAATCATATTTCCAGACTATCCTTAATTCTGCAATCCTGGCCCTACGCATTACAGTCCTTTGTGCCCTGATGAACCCAGATGTATGCAACATGATGGATTGGAAGAATCATTTATAAGGGAAAGTCACAGCCACATAGTTCCTCCATCCATTGGCTTTCTATGGCAGTGACATTTAGGGCAGTTCTTTCACAGAAGTTACCCCAAAGCAACAGCTTGTTCCCTATATACTTTTAGACAACACTGGGATTAGAAAATAATGCACTCCAAACAGTGTCAGACAGAAATCTTGAAACCAAATGTGGAAAGCCTATTGAATTCTTTAACAGTATAATTAAACTTCTGGTAAGGAAACTAGAAGTCTGCATGGAAAAAAAACTGATTTGTTCCCATCTTTTGAATGCATCTAAACCCCAAGATCTTGGCCACATATGGTCACAGCCAAGCAGAGGACTCAGGGGGCTACCTGTGGTGAAGAGGTCATTTAATCATTGCTTATTTAAGTGTCCTCAGCTGTGGGAATTGTGCCACTGAAGCAGGACTAAAGGAGACAGGACCATGAGCTAAACAATAAGCACAATCTTTGCTACATTATGTTAAGAGTCACTCTATATGCTTTCTCATAAGAGGCTCAGACATGTCATATAAATTCTGAAAAGATCCATTAATTAAAATGAGGTTAAACATTTTATTTCTCTATATTCTGCTTTACCTTTCTTCATTTGTGAACAGCTTACTCACAAACACAGGTTGGAAAAGAGAGAATGCTTGAGTAAATCAAAACAAATTACCAGCTATCCCCTTCCATGTGGTGGGGCTCTTCCCTAAAAGGTAGACTGGATAATGGCATTTCCGACCCACCTCTCCACAAAATGGTGGTAAATCATTCAGATGCCATGCCTTATTTCTACATGTGTGCGCTGCTGTATCTGACAACTGCCCCCTTCAAGAACAACATACCTAGTGCAGGTAAAAAGAAAACAACTGATAACATCTCACAACTTAGCACACAGTGTTTGCTTGGACTATTTACCAGCTGAATAAATTTATGGCACTAAAAGGTTAGGATACCTACACATACACACATTTTGTCCCAATCAGTCCCAGAGCTCATGCTTAGAGTCCACTACCCGCTCTGCAGACTCAGACTAAGACCTAAGAATAGCAACTGGGTTTTTCCGTCTCTTTGCATTCGTGGCAGGAAGAGCAATGCTGCCAGCTGCAGCAGAAGAAAGCAGAGGGATGGCCTCATCACCCACAAATATGCACATCAGCTCAAACGCCGCCAGCAATGGTATGGCTGAAAGCAGTCCCAAGTGGATCAAGTTCTTCTGTTTTGGGTGGTAGATTTTATCACCTTCCCAACAGCTAGTCTGGAAGAGCACATAAAGGATTTTATTAATTCTATAACTTCCCTTTATTCCACCAAATGCAGCAATTTCTCTCAGTCTGTTTTAAGAAGGTGTTATTAATGGTGAAGAGCAACAGTGAAGAAAGCTTCTCCTGTTTGGTCAATATTCCACACCCAGTGGTGTCAAATCACCTTGCAGTAATCAAGTGCCCCAGCTCTTGTCTATGAGTCTATTTTAGCCCCAGTTTAGACTAACTGTGCTCCTCTAACTATTTATCCGGGGAACCTGATGCAGTCCACACGCCCAGCACATATGATTGCTACCTCCAAATGGTAGTCTCAGAAACAAACATCACCTGGTGTTTCTATTCCCCCTGAAACAGGATGACAAACGTACCCACAGTAAATATTGTCAGAAGCGTACCCAAACCTGGGATCTCATATCGCTGGTTCTGCTCATTCACTTTTTTGTGTCTGCAGCAGAAAATCATCCTTTCTCTTCCTGCTTTGGCTCTTTTTTTGGCTGAAGTGCTAGCCAGACAAACAGAATGGGTTATGATAGACAGGCAGATATTATTATTTCATCACTGTTTTTTGCCCACATCTGCCCTATACTGATCTTGGCTCCAGCCAGACTATAGCATGAAAAAAAATAGGAAGCAAGAGTTAAACAAAGATTCTTTAAGTACTAGCAAAACATTTGGATTCAGGCTCTCATTCGTGCCCTTTAAATCCATTATTTTAAAAAATGTTTATGCAGCAGAGGCATTTCTCCTACACATAAAAATTCTTGAAAAACAGGAAAAGGAAATTAATGCTTCCTTCGAAATTAACCACTGCTGGCACAGTCTTGAGTCTGTTACTGTGATACTCTACTGTGCCTTTACCTTTGTCTGTATTTACAAGATCCTACATTTAATTTTGAAGTTAAGCTACCCATAAGTTTTGAAGGTAGAATAAAACCAAGCATTTTTACTGATGTCAAACATTTTAAAAATAATTTTTAAATTACCATCAAATTACACAGAACATTATAGACAAATGTAGTCACCAAGACTGTATTTTCCGAATTTAATGCAGAATTTTAATACATTTGCAATGGCTCACCAATGCATTAGGATGGCATAGCCAGGCATCCCTTCAGCACAGACCAGTTGGCAACATTTCTTTTGTTCTGGCAGTGTTTCTATTCTCTACCAATTTCCATCCACTGTATAGCATGCTGTCACCTTGCTGTATTATGGGGAAGAAGACTCCCCACACCTTATGCCTCTCCTAGCACACCTGTGCAGTGCCAGAAACCATATGCCCTGTATACTTTCATCAGTGGAATTAAATAGTGACTGTTTTGATCAAAACAGGCTAAACAGACTAAAACTTCACTCTAATCTTGTGCAGATTTCCTGCAGAAATGCAAGGGAGCACTTCAAACCATTCAGGCCCCAACACAGCAAAGCTCTCTGAAACTTCCTTAAATCCTGCTGACAGCAATAAGCGTGCACATGTCCCAGTGTTGTAGCACACATAGATGGATTAGAAGCCATCACATAAATTGTGAAGGCATTCTTACCCGGGGAAAACATGGTAATGATATCAACATTTCACAACATACTGCAATCCAAATATGCACAAATCTACTTCTGCTATTTCAGTGCTGGTATTTTAACAAGAGTAAAAGGCTCGGTCCAGATTAGCAACGGCAGTGGAAGACTTCTAACACACTTCTAGAATGTGCTGAAGGGACCACCGCCACGTTGGCAGGTGGATTGCAGGAATACCACACAAGTACAGCTCATCCCAAAGAGATAACACTAACCAAGTAAAGGACTTCTTCTCCTTCCCCATACAGACTAGACACAGAAGAATACTTGTAGCACAAATTCTTACTCCACAAGCATTATATCAACCATTACCAGACCTAATTGCTCTTGAAGGCTCTAAACAAAAGGTTTGATCAAGCAGTAGCCATATTTTGTGAGCTTCTAAATGGCTGCTGAAGTCACTTTCAGCAAGGATCACGTGAGACTGTCTCTGACAAAGATCAAGCCAAATTCAATCTTTGTGCAGCTTCACTGATGGCAATGTCCCCAGGCAATCACGTCCTGTGTTTACTTCATGGAGGGGAGCCCATAAGAAGCACGTGAGTGAACATGGCTCTTTGTTTACAATGTACTTTTTAATACTGAGGACTTAGTTATATTCTCATGACAGAGGAACATGTCTCACTTCAGTAGGAGGTCCCTTTAGCAACAGGTTCTTCTTTCAGTGAAACTGCACCAAATTTGTTGTCCTGACGTTCTCTGCAAACAGTCACGTATAGCGTCACAATTTTCAAAGACAAGATACATTCCTAGCCACCCTAGATAGAAGACAAAGGATACCAGATATAGAAAAATATGAAGGGAACACCATGAGTTGGTCAGCTTTCCCCTAGATCACTATTTCTCCACCCACAGTGAAGCCACCAAAGGCACATTAAAGCTTTTCCTCTGACATGAATAATTCCCGAGAGGATGATTGTGAACTAGCGGTGAAGGACTGTGGTCCTGAGAAGACAGTGAGGAGGAAGTAGAGGGAAATTCAAGGAATGAAAGCACAAAACATCTCTGAGAAGACCCTGTAACCGCTATAGATATGCTCATCTTTAATTTCATGTCACTTATGATTCAAAGCCCCTAAGAATATGCGCAGAGCAACAGTATCAAAGAAATTCTGCAAATACAATGTCATCTCTTCCCTTATGCTCCGAGAGAACAGCCCAAATGTCTTCTACCTCACAACTGAAAAATTTAAGATACAAACAGCTCAATGCAATGGGCCTAAAAATGGCGTCATCTTTCATGGATCAAGTCTCACAAACTATGTGAGCAGTAGCAAAATCCTGCAAAAAATCCTGCTGGGGCATTTTCATTTCCATGAGCGCAGTCCTACTAAGTGAGATGGATTCTATTATGATTACTGTGACCTTGAATATTATGTAACTGCAGTCTGGGAGAGATTTTATTGTTGAAAAAAACTTCATGTAAAAAAAAAAAATTAAGCCACTAATGTTCATGACAGAAGGGAGAAATTTGATCTAGTCACATTCTAGACAACGGGGAAAGGAGAAAAATACTACAACTGAATAAAGCCGTGGTTTCATCAGATAAGAAAGGCAAGGTAACTGTGAAAGAAATCATTTAACTAAATCCCATAAACCGAAAATGCGAGAAACTTGGTGGTCTCCAGCCAGGTTTTAGTGGACATATTACACCTGGCACCCTTGCAAGCTAACTCAGCAAAGCCGCTTCTCGGTCAAGGCTATGGCACATGCAGAAAACTTCTATTCATGACGCACCCTGCCATCTTTGGCTTGGGAGATGAGATGTCAACGTGGCTGCGATCCATTACCTTTCCTCTTGCTGACATCCAGTGATTTCTGGCCTCCCTAATGGAATAGCGTGGCCAGTACTGACACTGGAGTAAGGCATGAAACCGAGTGCTGCATCCATCTGGTTGTGGCTGCTCCCCCTGGGTTTTGCCCACCCAGGGCAGGAGTCCCCACGCAGAGTAGCTGAGCTTACCGCATACTCATGACTGTGCACCCCAGAGCTCTTCCCCAGGTGCATCGTTGACGGTTTTCACCAAAGACCTTCCAAGACTACAGAAATCTGCCTGGGGTTGGTTGTCAGCTGCCTTTGGGCAGAAGACCCCAGCCCTTTTGCCTGCCTGCTTGACATGTACCACAAACAGTTTCTCCAGCGAGGCACAGCTGAGCACTCAACCTCTCTCCAGTCACCAAGCAGCAAGCGTGTTTCCCTAACATTTACATAGTCTTGAAGGTCAAATTTTCTATTTAGTAGTAATGTTTAGTAACCTGTGGTCTTCAGGCAAACAACATTACAGATGGGAAATTAAACCCTGATCTCTATGAACGTTACATTCCTCACTCAGCACGTCAAATCAAGGTGCAGTCTGCACTGAAAAGGGCTTGCATGAGTTTTCTTGTCCTCCCTATTTCTTCTCTCTTACCATCAGCACAGTAAGTGGGCTGTGTGGTCACCAGCCCTTGCCTCAGATAGAGCACTGTTTCAAAACTGCAGGGTATGTGTACACATCTGCCTACCTATTTATGTGGCAAACACAAATATAATAGCCAAATTTACAGTAACATGAGCTATCAAAAACACAAACACAATTCCCACAAAGTCAACAGCACTGTTTTACAGACAGTTTTAAAATCTAACTCTCTGGACGGGACATATCTCACCTAATTTTATCTGTAAAATAATTAGCTAAAACTTCATACTGAACATCTAGGCTTCCCCTCCTAGAAGCTATCTTATTCCCATTAACTGTGAAGCTCTGCATGCTTTAGTCTCTTTTAAGATTAAAAACAATCTTAAAAAAAAAAAAAAAGGCCTGACTAGACTGCACAGCTGTTCACAGGTCAACTGTGAAGTTCCGATCAAATATGAGAAAAAACTCCTTTACAGTGAGGGTGACAGAGCACTGGAACAGGCTGCCCAGGGAGGTTCTGGAGTCCCCTTCTCTGGAGACTTTCAAGACCCGCCTGGATGCAGCCCTGAGTAATGTGCTCTAGGCAATCCTGCTTTAGCAGGGGAGTTCGACTACATGATCTCTAGAGGTCCCTTCCAGCTCTGAAATCCGTGATTCTCTCAAAGGCTGCACTTTAACCTGTGTCAAGCTTATACCTGCTTTGAATTGGTCCCACAGTCTACATAGCACTTTCTCTCAAGTTCACACAATATCTGACTACTTTGTAGGTTGCAATTATTTATTGACTTGTGTGGGAATGGGCTTTGCTGGGGACCATATTTTTAAGTTACAAGTATGGTTCAGCAGAATATATTTTTTCTTTTTTTTTTTTTTAGTACAGCTTTAACTTGAGTATTGGTACAAGTAGCAGCTCTCATAAACTTGCCAAAAAAGTGGAATACTTTCTGTGGGAGTATAAAATAGATCGGCCACTGTTATTCTAACAAGCGCATTAGTTCCATGTGCAAGAGAAATAAAGTGCTCATTCATTACCCAATTTGCGGTGACAGCCTAGTGAGATATCTCGTTTACATTCTGATAGCCCCATGAAACGAACTGAATTCCCACACAGTCGCAAAAGGCCAAAGTTAGCATTTTCCTTAAAAAAAAATAATAAACTCAAGTCTGCCTCTAGAGCAGATTGGCTGCAACCTTGAACCTTAAAGGAAATGAGAGGGAGAAAGAAAGAGCAAGGCACACATCATAAGAGGGGGTGGGGAAAAGCTAATGGCACCGGGAATGGAAAATGTGGGCATTAAAAGAATTTCCTATTCTAAACAATGTGCAAAGTTAAAAATACCTTCTCCTGAGATTATCCTCAGCATAAATACTCATGATGGCTATTTATAGCTGTCTGGTAGCCTACGACAAAAATTTTTATTCCAACAAAGGAGCTGTATACAAATGCAGGACCTGTTTAAAGAGCTATTAAAATGGAAAATAAACCACTCTTGCGTCAGCTAGCCATATTGGTACCCGTTTCCAATGCAGTCTAAACACTGTTTTCCTGGATGCTGACAATTGAGCATTAAATACTGAAGGGAGGCAAGGAAAAAACCTTTGGTATATTTATCACAAGCCCAACACCCAATGTCATGAAGGCCAACACCCGAGGGCCTGCAAGACAAGGTGCTGGGCTGAAATAAAGAGCATCCAAGTTGCTCAGCACTTCCATGGTCGCCCGGGGGGCTCCTGTGCAGCCAGATCCCGGGGACAGGATTGCCTGGGACTACCTAGGGAGGGACCATGCCAGGGCCCCCACGGGATTCCAGGTGCTGCAGGTATGACCCTGCGCCTCTGGCAAACCAACCAGAGCAGAGTCATGGGGCACGGTTTGCCAGCAACTAATCACACAGGAGATGCTTAAAAAAAATATTTTTCTCCTAGTCTGTTCTTCCACTTAAATCTTTTCACTAGTGTTGGTCTTTGAGGGTGGGCTAAGAAATATGTGGAACATGTTTAATTTAGAAGAAAGAAGAACTCAAATCACCACACATCTTCACAAAGGTGAAGACGGCTGTGTAAAAGTAAGCAGCCACCAGCTCACATGGAGGGCTTTGACCCCAGTCCTGGGAGTCCTGAGTGTTTTTGACATTCAAAATAGAAATGGAACAGAGAGAAAGGGAAGGATAGGGATCACATGTAGAGCTTGAAAGAAAGAGGGGGTGACTACTGCCAGTACTCGCCAAGATATATTCTTACTGTTTTGCTTGCCATCAGCTTTGAAATAGGCAAAAAAAAAAAAAATTAAAAGCAATTTGTTTGTGAATCTACTTCTGAAATCCATGGGAGGCGTTGCTGAGATACCCCATGAAGTCAGATTGCAGGTATTGCTGGTATGCCTTTTTAGGGCAGGGTACACCTGTGGTACGAATGGGGGAAGGGGCCTGTACCCCCACCACCTGCCCATGATAGAGTGCCGGTGTCCTATTAGATGGGTCTAACATCACGACCAACAGCTCACATTAACTCCCCCCAGGAACTATATCCTTTATTTTTATCTCCTGGTCTCAGGTAAGCAGTTGCATCTTGGGGTGCAAAGGTAGATGAGAGAGATCCTCCTTTGTCCCTTTTCAGATCTCCCTATGAAGCATGTCTTTCAGTGCAATCACTGTGCCTGGGTCACATTTGCTAAAGACTACCCAGTTAATTAGCTGAGTTGTGACCACAGTTTGTGTTATCTGTAATTGCCTGACTGTATGTTCTGCTGCTTCTCTGTCAATCAGCTGTGCATACCCTGCATTAATTAAAACTGCAAGAATTCCAGAGCAAAGGCCTTTCTCTTCACTGCATATGTGTAAGGGACTTTGCAGTACAGTTCTGATCATAAAGTTCAACTAATGTATATTTTTCAGCTCAGCTTTGGTTTGGCTCTTTCAATTCAAGTTAAGATTTGGATTAAAAAGAGACTTTTTAAAGTAATGATTTGGACTGAGTTGCAGTTCAAGAAAATAATAACAGCTTAAACTAGTTTTGAGTTCACATTCAGTTTAAATCTTTGGTGCTGGTTTCTAATTTGTGACTCCAGATAGTACTGAAACACCACTGATTTGAAGTTAAGTGTACCTAACAGCAAAAGAGGAGTTGCTAAGTACGATTTACCTAACGCAAAGGAGAGAAGCCGAGTGGCAAAGCAACTGACATTGCAGCAGCGCATGTTTCACAGTAATAACATCGACCCCCGTACCCTCTGCCAGAAACAGAGAGCATTTTGCCCTGCTCCCCAGCCCTCTCAGGACACGCGGTTCGCAGCTCTGTACTAGGATGCAAGGCCTTTACTCTTATTTCTTAATGTCACAATTTACCACTTCCAAGCGTGTTCTTCATCTGTAGAAAATCAGAACTGCTCATTGTTGCCTTGCAGGAAATGTAGGACTTTCCCTCCTCCCCGCCTCCACAATTTAATTTGTGAAAAATGGCTTAGGATAAACTTTCCCTGTTTTCAGCACTCTTTTCTAGCTCCTAATCACCGAAACCTTCTACCAATACAGGTTTTCAAGAACAACAAGCATACAAGCATTTAATCCTTTTTTTGTGAGGATGAAATTAATAAGAACTTTGTCCCCAGAAGGAAAAACAAACAGGAGCCTTTGACTGCCTGAATGATAAGACTCTCTTCACTTGCATACAACTCGCCATGGCAGCACCATTAGTGCAGCAAAACAAGCCATTTTGAGACATGGAATTTTAATGGCAGTTTAATCTGTTGCACACAGTTTAGCGACGTAATGAGGAGCCTATAAACCACACAAGTGCTACAGACTGACATCCACATTTCAGTCATAGTATATGGTTTTAGACACAGTAACAACCATAGCTGGATAGTACAGTACATTCTGTTCTACCAATGGCAACTCCGCAGCATCATCTACATCTGACTCTCATTCTTTCTGGTATCCAGTATTATGGCTTTTGGAACAGGATAACAACTATTATCCCACCCCTTCCCCAATTCTGTGGTCACCAGCTCACTACTCCCAGCATATTTAATTGATAAATAATGGGGAGTGGGGCTAGGGAGGAGGAAGTCTAGCAAATGGAGTTGAGTTACATAAGCAACTTTTTTCCTTTTTTTTTTCCTAAAAGTCTTAATTTATTATCTGTTCACTAAATGTACAGGCTCAACTGCCACATTCCCTTCCTCTGCCTAAACAAAGTTGCAGGCAGCTCTGTTTCTTTTGAGACTGATACCTCTCTCTTTTAAAAGGTGAACTTGTGTTTCCCCTAGTTTATGAGATGCCCAAAATACAGCTTGCAAGCAAACTGCAGAGCAGGCTGCTCTGTAAGAAAGCTCACAGCTGTTCTCTGCCTTAGAGAGACGATGCGGTCCCTGTGGCTGAGACATGGCTTCTATTCCCAGGTCTGCCACTAAGTGATTAAAGATGGAGCTTGAGGTAAAATGTGTTATGACAGCCTAAACCCGTGATGACAAAGGCACATTTACAAGAAACAGGGACGTGGTTCTGGTTTAAGAGAGGGAGAAAAAAAAAAAAGAGAAAAAAAAAAGAGGAAGGCAAAAGCAGGGAAAAAATAATAATCTGATACGGCCATAGCTGCTATCCCAGATGGTGAATCCAGTTCACAAATGCCAGAAAAGTACCTTCAGTCAAAGGGTCTGGTATTGCTCCTGCCCTATTTTCTGATTGCTTTCCCAAAAAATCAGCATCATGTTTGTTAGTTTTGGCCAGAACAAGTCTCCAGATGTCTTCCAAGTCCTTCTCTCACACAGACACTCAGCAACGCATTAACTGACCAGTCAAGATGTGACTCTAAAGCTTGCACGGGCGTTTGAAAGACTCTTCAGTCTACCCTTAAACAAAAGCTATACCAGATGAAATCCCACAAAATCCAGCAGAAAAGGGCTACAAGGAGGTGCTGTTACTCCCCTCCAGCTTCTGGAAGTGTTTATTGAATAAATAACAGAGGTGCTGCTCCACAAAATCCCTATAGGCTATGCAAATCAGCTCATGCCATCTCAGTGCCAGCCACCCAACAGCTAACAAGTCCAGTGTTATCGGGCTGTCAAGCTAATCATCCTCCCTTGCCAGGGGAAATCATCAGCACACGCACTGCAATCTCTCCATATCAACATCCAAGAGTCAACAATAAGTGAGTGGCAGAGATAAACAAAGGCACTGCATCCAATTTTCCATGCAATGAAATACACATGGAGTTTTTATTAAATGTAATCAACAAAGGTGGGCCAACCTCCAATCTAAAGATCTAAAAACTTATGGAGGAGGATTCTTGGAGCCTATTGCGAAAGCTGCTTTTCATGGCTTCTCCTTCTAAAAAGGCCCGCACCAAAATGAGGGTGCTAAAAACTGCGGGCCTGCATGATTTCTACGTCATTTCCAAATAACTGGAGCTTGGACAAGATCTAATAAATAAATAGGCAAGCAAAAAGGATTCATACATCCCGTCTGATAGATTTTTGGCTGTGCCACTGAATCCCTCTTCACTCTCTATTAGCAAAGCTAAAGGAACAGCACTACCATGTTACAAGGATGATGCAGGAATATATACATTTAGTAAATAAACAACAAGCTCTCGGATGCTCTGGTTACGGAGACGTACAAAGCAGCTTGTATTATGAGAGAGGCACTACAGTGCTAAAGGAAGGGGTAAAAATAGTTTAAATGGCATTACTATTCCCAACAAAAAGAATCACTTCAAGCTACTTTTCAAGCAGTCTCCTCTGGCCAAATTTCTTTATGTCCTTACGCTTACATCCTTACTTCATCTAATTGCTTAAGGTTTAAAGAGTCTGAATTCTAACGAGCAAGGAGATGATCCTATTTAAAAAGTCTTCATTTTAACCCCCTTCTGCAACTGTGTTTATCATGGAACTTATCCTTTACCGGAAGGACAACTTGAAGACACTACACAAGTAGGCCATGAACCTGCAACCCATTCCCTGTAAGAGCTGACAATTCAGATGACAATAGTTTACATTTACAGAAGCATCTTTCATATTAAAAGTGCTTTACAAACTATAGAGAGACATATCTCTAGCAAAATGCAGTTACTGCTTGAGTAAAAGGTGGCAGTCTACAAAATCATGCATTCCAGTGGGACAAGGAGACATTTTAGCTAAGAGCAGTCAATGTTGCTCATAAAAATGGCACATTCTTTACCTCAGAGCAGTGAAGACCTCAACATTTACCATATGCAATCCAAATAAAGACAACATTCAGAATATTTTTATTAAAAACAATTGTCTTGAATACAAATGGCCCAATTTACAATATGTTGGGTAGCTGCCGGATGTCGATAGAAAATGAACACATGCTGTAAATTCAGTGCTTGGTAATTAGGAAAATGTGCATGTTTCCCAAGTCTGCTTCTCTGTAGGTAGGACTAAAGGGCAACATTATGTCATTTCCCTTTGCGCAGGACTCCCTATTGACTTCCATAAAGAATTTGGCTTAAAAACTGATGACAGGGTACAGCCCAAGTTGAGGGAAGAACAACCAATAAATAAAGGAAGACGGGCTGGTGACGGAAAAGTCATTCCTAGTCACCAAGACATCTTACCAATATTTTCTTCCAGCAGTATAACGAGGACAGGACAGATGATCTCTGCTCTCAGTTATACCAATCCTTTAAATCCAGAGTAATTGCTAAACATGCACAACCACTGAAAACAGGATTCAGACTGAAATGAGTAAAAGCAAGCCTTAAAACACTGAATGCAACATAACGTGAAACAGCTATGAAGCTATGACACAGCCTGTTAAACGGGTCCTGAGTTTAACTGATGGCTAGCCCTTTGTCCTAGATCTATCCTGCTTCAAAAAATATTCATTAATAATTGTGTCTATTTCAGAATTCTTCTGTTATCTGTAAGCATTGACATAAGTTTAAAAGCTTTCATCAATCAAACTGCGCGTTTTGTGATCTTTGCTCCACTTCTGTGTATTTATGCATTTATCTCCTCAAAGCAAGATACTATACCCAGCAAAACCATGCAGCCAATGGGCTGCAAAGTCACATTCCCTCCAAAGCCAGCATAACCACAAGCATGCGAGACCTATAATGGTATCAAAGTCGGTACATCAGGATCTCATTGTAAGTATGATGTGAGCACGATAGGTGAAATCAGGATGGAGTCAGCGAAGCAACAGGGAAACAGATGAAGAAAGTTAGACTTTTAAGAAGTGAGTCACCAAAACAACACCTTCAAGCGCTTCTCTTTTCTCAAACGGTGTGAGAGCTGGTGATACAGTTAAAGTCTTTCACTGTCTTCATGGTTTATTAGGTACTGTATTAGTCCATCTGACAATAATCAGTAAATGAAAAATTAGATTACAGACCCATTGACTATGCCTAAACATTTCTGTTTTGCCTTGAAGATATATTTTCTTCATTCAATTTATGTATATCCTGTACATATATTCAGGCCTGACAAAACATGATGAAATTTTCATTACTTAGTAAGAGGGGTTCTCATATTAAATTAATCACCACTATATTCCTTCTCTTTAGAATATTGAAATGACTCATCCATTCCATGAAAAATGTTGGTGAGAAATAAGACAATAGCCCTGAAGGAAATTATGCAACCCTCCAGTATAAGAAGATTACATGCTAATGAGAGAAAAGACTCACTAACTTGTACAAGAGAGAAGTGGGGGAAGGGGGAATTAAACCTTTTCCTTAAACAAATTCATCTTGTGGCATTCCAGCACAGACAACCCCTCCAGCCATCATAACTCACTGGTTTGAAAAGGTCATTAGCACTCTATCCCATTTTGTTGGGAGAATGAAAAGCCAAATTCATGGGCATGACATAGAAAATTTGCCCTTGGTATTGCTCTGGGATGACCCGAACCCTGAAACCTTACTGTGGAGTTTCTTAGCAGCATTTTTTATTAAATGTCAGCCCAGCACATACACACATATTGTCTACATGGTATTCACAATTATATCCTGCAGCCACAGTGAGCACAGCAATAGCATCAATACAAAATACATAGCACTTCACACTCTGCTTTTCCCCCCCCTCTTTCTACATTTCCCTACCCAACTATTTCTTTCTCCTCCTTCTCAGAGCAGGCTGAACATGTGGCACCAGACACATGGTGCCTGTGCTCCATAAGTAAGCTGCAGTGGGAAGCACTTTGTTATCCATGTCACTGACCTTCAGAGGAATACCCCACTGTGCAGGCTGGACCATAAAAGGAATCCATGTGTAGCCAGTGTTTAGAAAAGCCATCTCCTTGTCTTTCCCAGCTATGGTGCTGCCTTATTAAGACGCTGAAGTAGTAGCCGCTGGAGAATCTCGGGAATGTTCTGAGCAACAGCACCCAAAAAAAGCTTGTCATTTTGTATAGGCTGAAGATGAACATGAAAAATCTGTGAGGACTATTCAGTTTAGCAGTTGCAGGCTAGTAAAAGAAACCTATTCTAAAGAAACTAAATCCATGCTATCCCTGTGGAAATACACATGATTTTTTCCTTTAAATCCAGTCATAAACATTTTCTGCTTTGGAAAAAGGGAGAAAACAGACTGGATGTTGAGAACATCCATCTCGAGGGACAGCGTGATGTCGCATACGAATACAACGGTATAACCATCTCATGAGTGGCCAAAAAGACAAAAAATCATCTGTGTGCAGATCATCAGAAAGGCTTTCTTCTCCAGTCTCCACTGTGCTCTGGTCCTCTCACAAGGTGATACGCACTCAGTGGCAGGAGTGGAGACAGCCTTTTGTGGTTGTCGACTTTCCAATTGCAAGTTTTTTGTGAAAATTTGATTGATAGGTTGTGCTGAAAAGTTTTTGAATTCACATGAAGGCCACAAAATATTTTCTTATTTTTTCACCAAGAGGTCCATTTCACTAAAAGCCATTTACACCACCTTCTTCCTTTTCTCTGCTCAAAAATACAGATGGAAAAAGTTTTATTCTTAATGTTAAGGAAGCACTGTGCTCTGAGGCAAACTTCCCCCTCTACCTTTCTCACCACCGTATTATAACAATGCCCTTCAGAAATACCCAGGATTTATACAGAGTATCTGATTTTCTCCTTATCACTAGAGGGCCGACAATTTTATAAATGAAACCAGCTTGCTCCTGTAAACACTGTCTACTTGCTGGAATTTTGGTCAATAAAAGCATCCTCCCCACCCCCAGCTCAAACAGACATATTTCTGAGAATTAAGCTATTACACATAGGAGCCCCTCTTGTGGTAAGAAGTTGTATGTCTTGTGAACAAGACTGTATATGTTCTTAGTCACTTCTGCAGTGCTTTCCTCACTTTAAGATTCACTCAGATTTTTCTTTCTGGTCTCTCTCTCTCTTCATCTTTGCAGGATACCCCGCTGAAACAGCTACATCTAATAGTCCAAGCTATTGCAGGCATCCAGCTGCCAGGACCAGGAATAGCTGTAGCCATTGGCTGACTCCACAGTGGCTTGTAGCGACTCCCTGGGCTCTCTGTTTCTTGACATGTGGTCAGTAGCAGCTGGTGGATGTGCGTAACATCTGATTCACCCATCTAATACCAGCCTTCCCCTGCTCTGTGCCTGACCTCATACAACATGGTAACATGAAGGGATCGGAGGTAGGTGAGTGTCTGAACTTCCCTGTCTATCATCATGTGTGCCACCCAGCTCTCCACAGAGCCATGTTAAGAGCAGAAACAAGCAGCTGTAAGAAGGGGCAGGATTTGCATGGACAGTGAAGATCAACAGAGATTCCTCATCCAGGAGTCCAACACCAATGCACCTCACCACAGTCACAACGACCTTGTCTGTACACAGAAGTTTACCTCAAACCTGGTTTGAAACCAAGTGCATTAAATCTATGCACTAAACCTCCCAGTCCAAACGTAAGTGGGCTTACCCTCGCACGCTGTTTAGCAATGAGACACCTCCCTTGCATGAGGCTCAGCCGACAAGCAGTAAATTCAGTCATGGTGATTTGGTTACTTTCCACCTTGTGCATTTAATTGACTTAAAAATTTACCATGACATACATCAGGTTTAAATCATACAAAGAGGGCTCACAAAGAAGGGGGCACTTGTTCACGTGAATCAGTTTAAATACCAGTAGACAAGATGTTGTCTCATGCTGGTAGAAGAGGGAAGTACTAGTAAGGAGAAGTAACTTAAGAAAATCTTTGAAGAAAACCCGCTTTTGAGTGCCAATTTTCAGCACCTCTCTTATGGCCTCAGCAAAAGAAGAACAAAGTCTGCCTAGAAGATAACCTCTTGCTAGAGCAGTTCTTGTTGTTGGCTTAAATAATGTCTACACTGAAAATGGGTCACAAGTTACCTCAAAGGAAAGCAAGGCTTGTTTTCAGCAAATGTCAGGGAAGAACAAAAACCTTAATAAATATTTTTTTAAAAAAAACCAAAGAGACAGTCACGACTAGCTGTTGAGTTACAGCCTTCCCTTGATTTTTTATGTCATGACAAACTTGCTGGCCTTTTTTCAACAGACTATCCAGCAAAGACTACTAATAAGCAAGTTTATTTAGTCCAACCAACAAGTTTTGACATAAAGGGGAGAAAAACAACATCTATTTACATTTTCTTAATGTCAACCAACACAAGGCTAACCTTTAACTGTCAAATACACTACCCACTGGTTTATACTTTCCAATAAACGAAAAGAAAAGCTTCCTGCTTACTTTTCCACTTCCCATCACCCTTTCTGCTCCCCAGGAAAAGAAGGGCTCAGCTGCAAGCCTGACACAACTACTGCTCCTTCTAGTCTGTAACCATATCACTTCTGTTAACCTGACCCTCTGGTCACGCTGCATGGCACCATCCATGGGGACTGGACTGTCACCAGACTTCTTTTCTAAGGAGCAGTTGCCTACTGACCTTATTTCTGGGCAGGAATATTTCTTGATCTGTGCACTAATGCCCCAGAGCACAGCCATCTGATGTCTCCATTCTATGAAAGACCTTGATCACACAAGGACAATCTGCTGGCAAGAGGGACTGACTTTGTTCAGCACAAGCTAATAAGTAGGTTATGATGAGAAAAATAAAGCTGCTTATAAACATTTATCTTCAGTAATTAAAGCTTTGTTTAAAGGCACAAAGCCAAAAATGCAGGAGCTAATTGGCCAAATGAGATGCTGCTTCAAATTGAAATCAGTTTGGAGTTTCATTTGGAAATCACATTTTCCCTCTATAGTTCTTTGAACTGAGCTGTGAAAGGGTAACTTTGCCCAGGCTGCCAGCAATTTGATAGTGTTTACACACTATGCTTATTCGTGTGTAAAACTTGTTAGCATTTGACTTCATTTAATCTATTATCCCTGCAAACAAATTGGCCTCAGCTTTTTAAAGTGAAATCTAATCTTCTGATTATCTGGTTTAATTTCAGATATTAGATCATAAAGACATTAATAAAATGCAAATTCACACTGACAAGCAGATGGTCCTAGAAATCCACTGGCTAAACTCATTTTCATGTCACTTCTTAAAGACTCTCACAGTCGTGTA
Organism: Chroicocephalus ridibundus; assembly: GCF_963924245.1. NCBI lineage: Eukaryota > Metazoa > Chordata > Aves > Charadriiformes > Laridae > Chroicocephalus > Chroicocephalus ridibundus. The sequence continues at coordinate 151,574,625 of NC_086284.1, forward strand.
ATAATTGCAGTTTCTATCATGCTTAATAACTTTTACCATTCTGAGCCCAGAATGCCCTGAAGAATAGTGACACAATTAAGCAACACGTTCAACAATGTTCTTATTCATTTCCAAGTCTGGAAACTTGAGGTTTTAGGGCTGATTTTCTGTTACTCTGTTTAGAGAAAAGAGCAAATTAAACACGACCTTCTGCAGCAGCCTTCCCTTTGGTGGTAGGTAGGTTACCTGGTTATAGGCTTGGAGGGGGCGCTTTCCACCCAAGAATTTCCCAAACTCCTTGGCGCTTCCAAAGCAAACCTGCCACTCTGTTGAAAGAGGCGAAAGATGGGGCATTTTGCCAGCTGTCTGGGTGCTGGATTTGGGCTCTCCTCCTAAAAGCTTGGCTGGTATAGTAGATCTAGTACAGAGATTACAGAATGATATTAACATACATGTGGGATTAATATCTGATATAAGAAGGAACTGATTTTGTTGTCTGCTTAGGAATTGCAGTGGGGTTAGCTCAGTAAAGCTTATGTTCTGTATGTCTAGCTGTTTGGAAGAACAAAGCTTCTTCTATAAAACATTTCTCCATAAGGACTTTAAAGAAAATATAACCTGCAAAACACACAATAGCTGTAAAATTAAGTGGTAGAGTTCTACTCAATTTTGCATATGTTTGATTATTTCCTCCAGGGCATCCGAAATGCTACAATAGAAAAGATTTGTCTACTGTCCACCCTCACTTGAGAGTGACAGCAGTAGGGTGTGCTTTAATGAGCCACTGCGTCATGCTTTTCTGTTTGGGTTAAGAATGAGCTCCAAGAACCACAGAAAAAGTGGTCAATGCAATGTGAAGGGCCGAACTCATCTCAACAATCCAAATATGTGCTGTCAGTCCTAGGATTCAAGGTAGCTGTGAAGACAGGTTAACAGCTGGAGCATTTTGCCTCAATTTGTTCTCAACCATCACACACTTCTGATCTTATTTATTCATTGTCTTAATATTTAACTCCTGGGTAGAAGATGTTATCTCTCAGCTCTACCAGAAGGTGACTGTTTTATGGAAAGACAAGGAGAAATCCTCAAAGTATTTAGAACTTCAGGATATATGAAGTTCATGGAGAGATAAAACCACCGTAGCTCTTTTTTTAGTGGCAAAAGAGGCTTGGACCAGACAAAGGGCACAGCCCTCACGAGGACAGAGGCTGAACATTTTTGGAAGTACTGTTCTGAAATAAGTCATGAACATTGGGAAACTACACGTTAGGCATATGCAGCCAGCTTCTCTTATGTTTAAACATGCACTCATTGAAAACTTGTATTAAGATCATATTCTTCATTCCGTTACACAAGCCTGAATCGAAGCATGGTCTCTGAAAAATCTTAAAAAATGTAACCAGGCACTTGGGAGCAAGACATGGTCAAGTCCCAGTGTTTCAAGAAGTAGGGGATAATTAAATATGTTCATCCCTAAACTCTCAACAGTGTTTAACATTTGTCACTAATGTACACTCTATACCAGAGATAACTCCAGTGTAGGAATGCGAAGCAGTTTCAAAAGCTATCTGTGGTCATTCAATGTTGACCTAACATGAATACTCACTTATCTTCACTGTCCTGGACAGGAGAATGGAAATTGTCCACTTTCTGTGGCTGACAAGGATGACCTTTCCTTGCTCTCCAGAAGCGTAAAGACACTGTGGCAACAAGTATGTCCTGTCTTACCCATCCAGAAGATAAGAAACAGGCTCCTCACTAAGTCCTGCAAAGGCATATCCTGGCTGATCACGCTGGCTTTACCTTCTTAAGTTGGAGAATCAGCCCTTTGTATGTATATCTGAGCTACATCAGCTTCAACAGGAGCACTAGCAGAGTAAATGGCACGTTAAATGTCTTGCTGGTTCTGTACTTACCTTCACAAGTCTGGACCGAAATTCACTTGACTTCTCTTTCAGTTGTGTCAAGATAAATTGTGGGATTAAGTATGTGTCATCTTTTAACTGAAGTTGTATCAAGCAAGTTACCACTCCAGAAGACTTTCTGCCTGCTGCAGGCTGTTGCCATCCCCGACCCTCAAGCTGACTTATTTCTATGAGCATTTCCCAACCTACATTCATGAACATGAACCACACTGCCTTATAAAACTGTTTAAGTGAGAGGCTGGAGAGAGTTTGTGGTTGAACCGTTGCATGAATTTTTTTTTTTAAAAAAAGAATCCTTACCTACTATTTTTAGTCATTAATACTATCAGGAACCATAAAGCTTAATGGCAGTGTTTTTCTGTCTCCCCTACCCACTTACTCTTTTGGGGTATGTTTAGTAATATCTTATTGGTCTAGTAAGGAGATAAGCCCTTTAGTCAGGACAGATGTGTCCCCTATCAGGAGATCCTATGCAGCCCACTGAGTAATATGGTAGTTTTAGAAAATGATTTTAGTGAGTCAATGCTAGATAGCCACTTCTCTTTGCTGCATGTTCACAACAGGATGACCAATATCTCTCCTTCCCAGTCAAATGACCTCTAATCCCTGAGAGAAGAGCATTGTACAGGGCAAAGCTGTGGTTCAGATTCAAAGTTCTGAAAAAACTTCAGCTAAATGGACACCAGTCTGATGATGACCCTAAGACCTTCTTGAAGTCTGCAGTAGTGATGGTACGGCAATGAAGTAAATTGGATCAGCTTCCTAGTATAATTTTTGACAGAGCCCCAGCACCAGGGAGAGGTGAAAATACATTGCTGGGGCAATGGCAAGTCAGCCAGTCGTAAAATTGCAGTTTAAGTGCTAAATAGATTACCCTGAGAGCTATTCTTTAGAGAGTTCAAGGGGCCAATTTTTGTTCTCAATTATGCTGAAGTCAAGGAAGTGGGTCTATTGTCACTTCAAGAAGTATTTCACCTCAATTTTTCACTGCATCTGCATGCAGCTGTGACAGACCAAAGTGCATCAGCAAGATACTTACAAAGCACCACCCCTCCAGACACACAGACACACGCTCTCTACCTAGCCCCAGGCTAAATTCTTCCAGTGTCAGTTACAACATCAAAATGACAAAACCTGATGGTTTTGTTCAAGAGAACATCTTTTACTGCCCAGGAAGAGGAACAAAGCAGCAGGTGGCATTTGTTTTTTCCCTTGTTGAAAGAAGTCAATCCCCTGTGCTTCAACTACATATGGGATTTTTCCTGTCAGTTAAGCGCAACCCATTTCTGTGATGGCCCCAATACTCCAGCACGGTATGTACCCTGTGGCTGGGAAGGCAAAACGTTCATCCAGCTCCTTCAAGGCTGCCACTGAGACTGTCTCATAAATCATCTGGCTGGAATAACTCAGGTAGGGCTTAATGCAAAGCCCATTGAAATTGGTGGAAAGCTTCCCACTGACTTCAGTCAGCTCTGGACTAGGACCTCAGGGCTTTATACAGCCACCATCCCAGGCGCATCCCTCTGCCTCCGAGGAACAGGATAAAGCCTTGGCTTTGCCATAGAGCAGTTAGAGACGTAGCACATTCCATCACCCAGATGGCTGGTATGTTCTATTTTCCCTGACCTCACACCCGATCAGTACAAATCACATGCAAAATGCTAGCAGACGGGCACAGTTAAGGCTGCCATACTTGGTTCTGGGTTTCCCAGCCTATGCCTGGAAAGCCTTGTTCCCCCATGAGGTACAAGAGCTGCTGGGTCTCTGCCAGCCTGAGAGTGTGCAATAAATCTGACAGCCTGGGAGAAAGCTGGACAAAGCCCCATGTGCCTGCTGTTGGCCACATGCCCCCTAGACAGGTCTGCACTGCTACTCCAAACGTGCTGATAGGCCTCCAGAGATCCCAAACAAATATAAACAGCCAAAAAATTCTGGCTGGAAAAAATTTCTGGGTGGGTGCAGCAACCCCATATGGGGAATCCAGGAAGTGTGAGATGCCTTGTAATGGTAAGAGCTTAAAATGCAAAAAAACCATTAGCTTTCTGAGTTGCTGGCAATCTAAATCTGAATTGCCACAGCATGAACTACTAGCCAAAGCACATGCCAGGGGTGAACCACGCTGTTGGCCTTTAAAAGACAAAGCCAGCATCTCCTCAGGATCAATGCTAAACATATCAACCCAGAATGCCAGGGCGACACAGCACAACAACGCACCATTTCCAGCAGCTTTCTAATGGCAAAAAAACCAAAAACCCATAGCCTAACATCAATCCTCAAGGATCAAACTCACACTAAGCATGTACAAACATTAGGCATAAGTGGCTGGACATCGGTGGCTCCAGCATGACAGACACTTGGGAAGCTGACAGCACATGTATCCTGACCACTCCTCACACAGCCCCTGGCCCCTAGGGAAGACACCATAAGGTCAAGTCACTCCCTCTCAGGCCTGTGGTGCATAAGCCCATGCTGCTACAAGGCACCTTCACCCCTTGATCTCTTTTGGGCAATGGGTGTCAGGCTGGGAAGACACGCTTTCCGTGTGCCTTTATCCCAGGAAATGGCAAAATGCGTCACTGCAGCTGGCAGAGTTACAAATACTGCTGCTTGGTATGGCTGCTTGCACTTCTGGGTTTACTGTTCAACTCAAAGGAGCCTAAACAGTGTCTAGGAGACCTAGGAAACGTGTTACAGCCTACACATAATCATTTGCCTGGTCGTCTCCCAGTGGAAATGCTTACAACCAACCGTGGTTTCCCCATAGCAAAGCTACAGTCCCCTGATGGGAGGGTGCAGGGAAATGCTCTGGTGCCTAAATAGCAGGTACCAGTGCTCAGAGCTGATGGAGCATTTTCAGGCTCCGTGCTGCTCTTTAGGACCGCACGATCCAGTTGATAAAACACCTGCAAGCATTCAGACAGAGGGAGGTCTGGCAAGCAGATTGCTGTGGCTTAAGACATACACAAACACATTGCAGTCCTATTTTTAAAGGTGAAGATGATCCCCAAACCCCTAAAAATAGCAATTCACCAAAAAAAGAATCCAGTGTGACATGTTTGTTTGTTAATAACTGCCCAAACGCTGCTGCCTTCAGCTGGGCATGAGCGGTGCAATGCAATGGGGATGGATGCTCAGCTCCTCCCCGGCGTTGCCCCTTCTGGGGCAGGTTACAGGAGGTCCCAGCTCCCAGAGCCGCATCTGAACTTAAGAACCAGGATTTGTTATTGTTAAGGCAAACCAAAACCGAAAAGGCCAGACTAAATTATTTTTAAGATCTCAAGATTTTTAAAGCAGTCTTGTGACTTTTAAGGGTCTGACTCATGGTACTTGAATGCTTGATGCTGGCAGCAGCAGAGGGAGTACGGCAAGATTTAGCGTACAGCAATTTATTGCTAAAAGCCTTCAAATGTGTGGGAAAGGGCACGGAGCGCTTCTGCAGAAAACAGGGAGACAGGCCCAAGCCCTTCTCCTCCGACCAGGCTGCCACCCAGCCTGCCTCCTCCACAAAGGTTACCACACAAAATCCCAGTAAAGCCGCCCCAGATGTGGCAAAAAGACTTCCCAAAAGCAGGCCTGGGTGGATGGGGAGGGGGCTGTTTCCCATGTCAGCAGCCACCACTCTCTGGCCCACCCTCTTGGCTTCCCCCTCAGGCACAGGCAGGGATCACGGTCAGCCTGCAGGGCTCCCCAGGGACGGCTCCTTCGAGGGACACGGGTGAGCTGCGGACTGCGGCTTTTGCCTCCCCAGGGCTCTGTTTTCCCCACGCGTGATCGGGGACAGGAGTTGGGCCAATGCGTAAAATCACAGGCCACACGGTGACTTACAGATTCACCTGAAATCATGGATTTCGGCTTCCATGGCGATGAGGGCAGAGCACCTCATCCCCAGCCCTCCCCCCCGGGCTGTCACTGCCTCTGCAAGCCAGCCACGCCACATGGCCGATGCCCAGACCTCCCCACACTGATGCCCAGGCCTGCCCACAGCCTCCCCACGCTCACGTAAGAGCTTAGAGGCCTTCACAGGGAAGGGCGAGTGACATTTTTCCACAGTAGAAAACACCTCCCGGACTACACCCCCCAGCATCCTCCACAGGCTGCCCAGGGCCTCTATTAGCAACAAACCCTAAAGCCTCTGCCTTTTCCATAAAAAGATTTTCTTAAAGCAGAATTACACTAGAAGCATGTAAGTACTATGTGCTATACCGTTCACTGGCATGGGCCCTGCAATCCCTCTCACGCTGCCCAACAAAAATATCGCCTGAGGCCCGGGGGGGAGCCCTCTGAGACGAGAAGGTAGCTCAGTGCCACGGCACATTTGCTCCTCTGCCTTTTGGGGTAGGTCACAGACCAGGTGACGGCTGCAAAGGGAGGCTGCCGCCTCATTTCCCTTTGGCCACCACGCTTCACGTGAGTTTATTTATCTGCAGGCAACGCTGCTGCTTCTCCAGAGCTCAGGGGTTCAAGCTTGTAGCCCGACGAGAGCTCACATACCCAGTGGCAACACTTCCTTCGGAAAGAAAGGCGGCCATTGCGTCTCATCTACTTCCCCCCCAGGTGTCATCAACATCCATCAGAGAGCCCTGCTTATGCAGCAGGGCCTTCTTAAGAAAGCTCGAAGCAGGCATACAAAATATATTTGGTATTGCATCCTGCTGACTTCCGTTTAAAACTGCTGTGAAAATGTATTTTCTCCTATAGCATCCTGAATCCAAAACACTATGACTTTTATCAACACATGGGAAAGACCAGAAACGAAAATGAAGTCCGTACTCAAAATTAAATACAAAAATGAGAGCAAAAAGTGCTTAAATCTAAGTTCTTTTTTTTTAAAAAAAATGACTACAGTGTTAATAAACTAAATCAAATCTTTGTACCAAGCAGACATTACAAAAATAAATGGAGCCTGACTTTCTGCCTGCTAACTCCAGTGTAAATCATGGGAAATTTCATTAAAGCAAACAGAACTGTACAGGTGTAAAATGGGGTTAGTTAATGAAATGTCCTTCCCAGTATTTTCATGCTGCTTCTTTCATAAATTGACATCATCGTACCCATGTCAAGTTCTGTTCTCATTTGCACCAAAGTAAATCTGTAACAAACAGTAGCAAACATGGCCCTCGTTGCCCACATATAGTGGCTATAAATGAGTAAAAAGGGGCAGGCAATACAAATACAACAGCAATTGTGCAGTAATGTCAGACAATTCACAGACATGCTATACTACATATACCAAGTGCATCTCAGCATTCAGTTGATATCATAAATTTAGCTCTGTCTGAAAAGACAAACACCAATCTGTTCTGCACAACACTCACTCACATGGCATCTGAGCATGAGTTTTCCGATCAATAAATTCACATGGGCTTAGTCCACCTTCGCTATTTACATTTGTCTATATAACAAAATAACTAGAAGCCAGGGCACTTACAGCAGCCTAAGGGAATTAGACACCAGACACCCCTGAATTCCAGCCTCTCCCACAATATTAACTAAAGCTATTTTATGGCACATATCGTTAGCAAGGACTCTTTGGTCAGCTATAGCATACTTTGGAAATTAAGACAGAAATCCTCAAAGCCACTGCTAATCAAAGGTGAGCCACCGGCACCATTTTCCATACGTAATACCTCACCTCTCTGCTTCAAGGCGCATTTCCTCACGCTTTTGCCTCCTGAGTTCTCTGCGGCGTTCAAAGTCATCCATGGTGGGTGTTCAAGCGTTCAGAGCTCTGGAAAGATCCAAATCTAAAAGGGAGATGACCACTTAGATGAGACAGAAAACACAATGGATGCGTTTAACCAACTGAGTCCATTTAGTTTTGTTTTGCTTTCTTAACTTCGCTGTAACTATTTTCTTTTTCCATCAAAAAATTTAACTTCCTCAGTATTGTTGAGATAAACAAGATTAATGAAATGCCTTGTAGGATAAACATAGCCCATGCCTGCATTTAGTTTCCCAGTTAAAATTAAATCAACATGCTTTAAGTAAGGACTATATACATCTGCTCGCTGCAGACTAGCTATTTGTAACGTCACAAGTCTTTTCTACAAACAAAAGCAAAAATTCAGCAGGATTTTAACTTTAAGCTTCCATTTTTTTACTGGAAGCAGTAAAACCTCTGCACAAGAGATTTCTTATTTTCTTTAGTTGCACAGATAATTAAAAGTTTTGCAAAAGTTAGCCCTCATCTGTCCATTCCCACTCCACCTTCAAAAAAAGAGAAAAGAAACAGAAAACAAGAGAATATAAAGTGAGAAAAGAAAGAAAAATAAGAGAAAAGGAAAAGAGAAAAGAAGGGGGGGGAAGAGAAAATAAGAGAGAAGGAGAAGAGAAGAGAAAAGAAGAGAAGCAAAATAAGCCGCGGCTTTTAAATACCACCCAGAAGCTGCCAAGCTATGTATAAATCCTGCTCAAAGAACCCAAAGTAGCAATATTTTTTTTGTAGTTTAATCCACGCGTTTTCCCCGTGCCCTACCTTCTTCTTTATGATTTAGTCCATGAAATATTTTCCCCTTTACAGTTCTTCATATACAAAGCCTTTCCAGCCTTGGTTTATATCCCATCAAGCCGAGTATTACAGAATTCCCCTGCAGCCCCCAAACCAAAAATGACTACCAGAAAAGGGAAAGCTGTTCTCTTTTTGTCCCTGCTTTGTTTACAGAGCTGTCAGTGGTTAGTTAAACTCTGCCTGGAATCTGGCATTTAAGGCCTGCTCTAAGATTGCTTCCTGTGCAGGGCTGGAGGCCTCAGCTTCCTCTGCAATCCTAGCCTAGGCGCTGCACTCAGAGGACTTCCACCCCCCCACAGCCCCCCCCCAAAAACATTTTCCAGCCCGTTCGTACACGACCGGCCATTTACGCCGCAGAGAAAGCCAGCGTGCAGAGGCAGACTAAAATTTTCAAAAGGTGGCTTGTGAACTGCTTGCCGTTTAAGGGAAACAAAGCCAAGGTGCATTTGTAAATTATTTTGAAGCGCTCTGTTTGCAGATGTCGATCTGTCTTGTGGCTTTATATTCCTGCCCGCCGGTGCAGCGTCCAAGCGCCCTCCCCATAAAATCACTGGCAATCACAAAGTCTCTCATAACTTAAGGGAATCCGTGGCTTTTTCTGCCCCCTTTTTGGATTAAAACATTGCTGAGGGCAGGGGTTTTGTGAAGGTTATTTTATTAGTTTACTTTTCCCGGGGGTGTTTTTCTTTCTGATTTGTTCCTGGATTGGAGGATTTAAAATTTTGTTGTTGTTGTTGTGACTTTCTTTGCATTTGGCTGGCTGGGGTTGTTTTGTGGAGGTTCAAAGGGAATGTTAACTTCGCAAATCTGATAATGACTTTACAATTGCTGCTGCTTTTTTTTTTTTTAATGCACAATTAGATGATATATATAAAAAGCAAGTTGTAACAAGACATTTTTTCAAATCTTGTTTGTTTACTCTTACCACCCTGTACCCCTTGAAGAACACAGAACAGCAAATCTGCCCTTTTCTCCTGAGTAGTGTTTTCATCTCAGCCTATGTGTGCAGCTAAATCCTGCCTCAGTTCCTTTGCTAGAGGGCCCTTGAGTTGCAGGACTGATGTGGTTCCCCCTGGCTGAGAGATGAGGATCAAAGGAGGAACAGTAGACTACAGAGAGCAAGCCTGAAGGAGCGTGCTGGGTTTCTGTGCACAGAGGGCGGATGGCTGTGTCCACAGGAACTAAGACTGCACCAGGCAGCAGCATTTAGTCTGTGGAGTACAGTCACCATCAGGGATTTAGAACACAAATAGCTGACTGTTAGGCTGACACCTCATGTGCTAGAACTGAGAATCCCAAAGGTTTTTTTCCCCACTTGACCACCCCATAGAAGACATGCTTTGACATCTGATTTATTTGCATTTTCATCACTTCTTACCCAGCCAGGTACGTCCCTCTCTCCACTTCCTTCCCTCTCCCCCGCTCCAGATTCTGTGCACCCACATTTCCCCTATCCCCTCTCCAAATGTCCCAGCCAGTACCTCCACCTTTTCCCCTTCCTACATGGTCCTCAATATCATCTCTCATCTCCAAAAGCTCAATCTCTCTTTCTCCTGAGGAAAGCTGAAGAGGATAATAATAACAACCCAGAACTATTTCTGTTCTTCCTCCCATCTTTCCTTCCCAGGAGTGTAGAGGAGATTGCACTGCAGTCGGGAGAAGTCCCCTGATGCAGCAACCTTTCTCCATCTACAGGGTATTTTTCTGTTGTTTGATGAAGGTCAGATAGATGGACGTCTTGGGAGGATGTGTGGGGTTTATTAGAGTACAGTGTTTCCTCTCAAAGGACTGAGGTCCAGCCACTTCACAGCATTCAGATGACTTGCAAGTGAAATCCTTTTTTCAAAAACGAGGAAGGCACTTGGGAAATGGAGGTCAAGTCAAGAGTACAACCTTCAGTTAGCAAAGCCATATCAGTGCAAGAAAATGAGTCATCAGCTAGGAGGTCCACTTGAAGTCAGCTATTCAGTGCTGTTCACTATCTTCCCCAAAACAATTTGTTATCTATCAGCCTCTGAAAACTTCTAAACTGTAACTTCATCACTCTCCCTAAAAATATTTCCTGTTTCCACAAAAAGAGAGTATAAAATCAGAGTTTCTCAGAGCATCTTTGCCTCTCAGAAGATTCAAAAATTACTTTGTTAAAAGTAAATGAAGGTACCAATTATTTGAAGTGTTTTCTACAAACCATTTTTGGGAGCATGCACATTTTGATGCTTCTTTTCTAAAAATGAAAATTGTTCATGAGTGAAAACATCCAGGGCCAAAATATAACACTCCACCCAGCTTCACTCCAGGGCCTACCTTCAGAGCCAAATGTGAAAGTATCTCTCTGTATGACCTTCCCAGGTGTGCAAAGAAATTACTTTTTTTACGCTTTGACTCCATCTTTTTTTTTCCTGTTACACATTTTTAATAATTTGGTGTCAGACCAAAAAAGTTTCATATTTCTGAAAAGAGGAAAACCATCCCTAAGAAAACTGTTTCAAATCAAAAGCAATGTTTCATTCAACCAAAAAAAAAAGAAAAAAGAAAAAAAGAAAAAGTTATATAAAAATTTTGGTTTTCAAAGTATGATGGAAAATGTTTTGATATCTCAATTTTTTTCTCTGAATTATTTCCAGGTATGTTTTTCACCTAATTCAATGAGAAGTCGTCAATAAATTTTAAAGAAGCAGAAATATATATATATATATATATATATGTTTAGAAGTAGATGTCTGAAACTATCTGACCAGTTCCATTCTCCTGACATCCACACGCATATGCAAATTACTGGGATATGGGCTACTCTCACACTGTGAAAGGGTGCACCACAAAAATCATCATTTTGTTGCTTCTATCTCAAAACCAGACCCTTAGCATCTTTTCAAACTTTACACAACTGAAATAACACTGAAAGAATCTGAAGTGAACTCTTGGGAGTTTTCCACCACCAGACTTAGAAGAAGGATCTGTGGAAGAACAGTACAAAGATCTTTGACCTTGCTTAAAAAAAAAAAAAAAAAAAAAAAAAGAAAGAAAGAAAGAAAAGTACCTCTCAGAAACTACTCTAGATAATTCTTGCTCAGGACTCAGATTTTCCACAGCCTCACCTAAAAGGGTCTTCTCAGGGTCCCTATCTCTTTTGATTCTGAGACTGAACCTTTAGATCATGGGATGTCTGATGAATGCTGTGGTGTTCCTGAAGGCATGGTAAGAAAAACTAAGAGAAGACAGATAAGCAAAATAACTTACCTACAACATTTATGAGCATTGCCACATTACTCGAATCAGAACCATAGCGAAGTATGTGCCCTGCAAATATTATCTCCCCGCAAAAACACTCTTCATTTCAAAAGCACTACCAGTCTCTCTCTCTCCTTTTCATCTCTGCACTTCACATAACGCCTTTGATCTTCAGTCGACTATGGCTTATTGCTAAAATTTGTTGAGTTTTTCATTGTCTTGCTAAAAAGTGCTTCCTTCAAGAACAGCCACATTTAATCCCTCCTGGTACGAAACACACACATGCAAATCCCGCTCCCCTTTATGTGTCGCCCTATGAGAGAGTTTAAAATTCCAACAAGGTGCAAAATCAGAGAAAGGCACAGTAACTGGAAATATGACAAAATATTTTAAATATTTTAATATCAATTAACAGGAATATGCTCTTTGAAAGCAAACAATAAATTGTCTAGGTTGAAATACACACACAACTACATATCTGTATAATTCCAGAGTGGGGAAGAAAATAACCTCCTGCTCTGGCTCAAATTTAATACTGTCCTCACCCTGCTCCGAGCACTGATTTCGGAAAAAACTCAGCTCACAGCGGGGCTTAAAAACAGGTGAGCTAGACTGGTAACAAGCAAGTGAAAACGCAAACTGCTACTCAGGTCTCTAACAAATAGAAACGTCTTTCTTTCAAGACCTGCAAGTCACCTTTCCATTACACTGAGTGAGCTCCCAGACTGTGATGTTTATGCTGAGCCTCTACACAAGCTTCAACCTAGTTGAGCCAAGAAACGTCAAGCCAGAGCATATTCCCTAATATAGCATGGCTGTGTGTCGCACAGGGCTCTACACTGGCCAGAGCTGGTGACAGCATTGTGCAAGCACATGCCATCTTGCTTCCCCTCCCAGTACACTGAAACAATTGCAGATTTCCTCTTGGTGACCTTCAGGCCCAAAGGGCCTGAAAGTCACGCCTGTTTCCTTAACATGGGATCACTGACTGCTTTGGTGATGTGGATGCCCAGGGCAAGCCTCACCCAGACAACTACCAGTCAGATTGCAAGCTGTGATGACTGCCCATGCAAGAGAGCACGGATCAGAGCTCTTATCAGACCCCCTTCTCAGCAGTTTGGCCTATTCTTCATTAAAGGATGAGGTCAAACATAGTTTCATTCACCTGAAAAGGAGCAAGGGGATTTGGGCTCCTGTGGCACCTGGCAAAAATTTTGGGACCCACATGAAGCACAGAAAAAGGCTAGAGTAGTAAAAAAGGACAATATCAGGTTTCTCCATGAAAGAAACCATGACCAGTTCCTAGCATCTTTCTCCCTCCTTTCCTCCCTTCCTCATCCTGAGCAGCGGGAGGTAGGATTTCCAGGAAAACTCAAGTAACACAGTGCAGAACAAGGAGGTCAATGAGATACCATGGCCCAGTGCCTAGCATTCAGGATGAATGCAGCAACTGGGGATATTCCTGCTTGGTTCTATCTTTAAATTACTTTGTAGCCTTAGGGACTGAGCCTTAGTCAATTCTGTATCTCTTAGTCCTTATGTTATCTCCACCAATTGCAAATTCTTCTCACTGTGCGTTTGTAGAAGGCTAAAGCACAACCAGGCCTCGGGTTCTGTCCTGGCCACTAGATGTAACATCAATACTAAAAAAACCCCGTATCCTACAAACAGAAATGTCCGTCGCAGAGAAGGGCTGAACAAAGGTGACAGAGAAATCCTTTCTGTCAGGAAGATGACAGAGGGGTAGCAAAGGGAAGACTTCCAAGTCCACCTACACAAAGGTTTTCTACACGCATACAGCTGGACCTCTGACCTGTCCTCAACTGCAGGATCAAGTGGTAACACAAGACCTAAGTTATTCTGTCATTTCCCTCTATTTTTATTTTTTTAATACCACCACAAAAAAAAGATCAAATCTCTCATTAAAGCTTGACATGAATTGAGACTGTAAGCAGTTTTGTGAGTTGTACCCCATTAATCCAAATGTCCCGTTTTCCCAGCTGTCTCCACTTCACTTGTCCCAAAGCCCTGGTGCGGAGGTGTGGACCTTTTAAATGGCAGTAAAGGAAACGGTCAGTGAGGAGGATGAAGAATGTTTTGCTTCAGCTGGCTACATGCTATGACATCCACTGTATCCCTAGGACGACCATTGCTCATTCTTTATATCTCTTCCACCTCAGAAGTGAAAACAGGACCTCTTCATTGCCCCTTTTGCAGCTGAGAGCAACTCAGCAAGCAACACTCATTGTCTAAGTGTGACTTGTTTAATCTGGCATCCATGAAAAGCAGGCATGACAAGCATTCTACTGCAATATCTGAGAGAATTACAGTTCCTTAATCTATCTTCAGTCAAAACAAATAAATCTGTTTTCTATGAAAATTTGTCAGAAAAACGTTTGGAAATTATTTTCCGTGTTCCTCTTTTAATTCTGCATTAGAAGCATTCAGTGCCACTCAGATCTTTTAGAAAGAGGTGCAGCTTCATTGAAGTCAAAAGGTGGAGTTCAACAGATTGGTTTGTCCTTTTTAACACCTCATGCGTGCTCTTTCTTTAATCTGAGATGTGGAATATGTATTACCAATAGTAAAGCATATGTTTAAAGAGTCTCTTCTTTCCTCCATAAATTTGTTTGTAATGTTCGTTTCATGTAAAACCACATCTGCAATTGTTGCTGTAAACTTGGACAAGTATTCATGCAGATAATGCACTCTTTTACATATACATATATACACACACACATGCACATCTACACACTCATATCAAGCAGCTTTACTCCTTCCCAAACAGAATAGCTCATTTGGGACTTAAAGCAAAATAAATCTATTATGTCATGTGAACACACAGTTTTATTCCAATCTAGCCTGTGCCTTGTTTCATCTGACCATGCTTCTTAGGACTTCCAAGGACAATTTATCAATGGCAAACTAACCAAGTGCAGTTATACTTAGCATCAGAAAAATCACACTTCGGGAGCTATGTAGTGATTACATAGAATACAGATTCCCAGGTGCTGCTCTGCAAACTACTGATGGACCACAGGACCACATCATGGTCCAGGCCCTTGATTCAAATAGGTGATGAACAGGTTTCACTCACCCTGGCTACAGCATAGGTTCCCACAGTGAGTGCCACACATGTCCTTGCAGGTGCCAGGCCCTGTATCAGCTCCTGCTTCCGCAGGGTGAACAACATGAAAGTGTTGACACGGAGTTTTTTTTATAGGACACTGTCCCTGCCACAGAGTTCACTCCTTGGGTCTGCAACTAAAAGATCCATGGCTTTAAATACCTGCTCAGGCCCATGTCTCGTATCCACGATCTGATTTAGCACTGGGGAAGGAGCATTACAGAGCTGCACCATCCCAGATGTGTTAGCAAACATCCAGTGTGCTGCTGCTAACCCTGCAATACACTTCTAAGTGTGCAGCAGCAGGACCCATCATCTCAGAGCCAATCGGTTGCAATGGAAAGTCCCCATTTGTCTTTATTCCCTCGGACAGGCTGAGTGTGGGTATGCCATTTCCACTCCTCCCACTTCCTTCCTCATCTTTCTCCTAGTGCACATTGACATAAGGGCCAGGCAGAGCTTTCTCTTGACATTTGGATTTGCATATACGGGTCCCACCCCTGATCTCGATGACATTTGTCTATCATTTCCCATTAGCAGACAAAGGAAGAAACAAGACATAGCTGGAAGCTGCTGGCACAGCCACTGGTTCTCATGTTAGAAGGATTGACCCTTGACTCTCCCCTTCAAGTGTCCTCTGAAGTATTTCAAATATGTTGTCCCCAAAGATCAGAAGATACTAAAATATTATTCATATACAGACTAGAGTTGAAATCCTGGTCCTCTTGGAATCCCTGGCAGACTTCCCAGAGACTTCAATCAGGACTGGATTCCACCCTCGCAGGCCAAATTCATCTAATATACACTACGAAAGATCAGTGAACTTACCCTGCATGTTGGAAACTGGTGTGATCTCAGATTATGGCAATATAAGCTACTTCATCCTCTCATACCTTTGTGCACACACACATAAAAGCATGTTTTCTTTTACACCTGCAATGCTTACTTGTGGGAAACAAATTATTTTTACTCGTATCATTAGCACTGAGGAAATACTTAGCCTTTGCTGCAGATACAAAGGGCAGCTGAAAATTGCATTGCCCTTTACTACTGTTTAAATAGAAGTGAAGATATCCCAGGTAATGACAATGAGCCCCTCCATCTCAAAAAACAAAGCACACTGAAACTGAAGGGATTTTATAGTCCACAAAACGGTTTGTAGAATTGTTTAGTCCCAAAATGAGCTCTTTCCTTCACTATTTCTCTGCATTCAAACACTGGGTAGCAGGCTCATGGGATATAATTCACTAGTTACCCTTGTCTTTTATCTGCTTCTACCAGTGAAGATCTTCAGCTTCATCCTGTCAGTCTAATCACAAGAATGCCCATATCATGCATTTAGTCCTCCTACACTCTTTGTCCCAAATCTGTGGCCTGACTGTTGAAACTTGTGGCAATGCCCCAGCTGTTGGCCAGCTTCATCTCTCACTGAAATCTCTAAGAGCAGAAAAACAGTGCCCACACCAACACCCTTCAGTCAGGAGCTATTTGTTTCTTAGTAACAGGAAAGAGCAGAACATCATCACTAATAAACAGGTTAAGTCCAGCTCACATGACCAAGGCGTGTTAAAGAAGAGAATGCATTTCCTCTTGCCCTACTAAATGGCAATGCCAATTCTCACATCAATTTCTATTAGAGAAAAATCAGAGCATGGGGAAGAATATCACACAAGCAGAAGAAGCTGCCACAACTATGGAAAAGCCAGTCTTCAATTTCTGACCTAAACAAATAAAGCTGCCACATGATGTCCATTCAATTTGTGCCTTTAAAGGCATGGAGAAAAGGAAAAATTACTTATTCTTGTCAATGCTCTCACCCGACTTCACATCCTCTGGAGAGGGAGCTCACGCTAGCTCAGCTGGTAGACATCACGGATGCACCGCATGTCCTAGTCCCACTGCCTGCCTCCTCTCTGAAGGAAGTGACGTAGATGCAAGTGTGCCTGGTGGAGCTTGCATCAGGACAGACATGTAGTGACACAAGTGTCAGCTGGGACAAGCAACCACCTGGGAGAGGGGCCAAGCTAGGTGCAATGGAGGTGCAGCTGGCGACAGAAATGCCCACAGCAGCTGATGGCCATGCACCGAGTGCTAATCACCATGATGCTCTTAGTCCCTTGTCAACGTGCAAAGCCACAATGAGCCCACATGGCAAGGTACCACCACAGCAGTGTGAGGAAGGACAAGCCACAGGAGCAGAAAGCATGCTGAGGGCTCTTGCCTAGGGGAGTTAGTCACCCAATGATGCAGGCAAGAGTGACACGACAAAGGGTGGCCTGGTGTCCATCATGACAAGCAGAGGGTCACACTGGGAGCAACAGTCACAGCTCTGGCAATAGGCAGAGGGTCTGGGCTAGGAGCAGGGCAGGCGTCAGCCAGGGAAGATGTTGCTCCGTCCAAGTGCAGGAGCATTTCTTCTGCACCGGAACTGGCAAGGAAGCCAGCAGCAGCAGTGCAGCTCTCCATACTTGCCTCTCTGCTAAAGAGACAGGTTTTCCCCCTCCAGGCAAGGAGCTGATCAGGGCCAGCAACAAGTAAGGATGGGAAGTATCTGCCTCTCTGCCTCACTGACTTCTGCTACTCTGCTCCCGGCCCTCTCATTTGGTGCTCCCCTCTTGTCCTACCCTTGCACCACGCCTGTCGACCTTCATGCTCACAATGTTTCAACAACATGTTGTCTGAACTTATTTGCATCCAAGTAAGTTTTATGAATGCTTTTATCACTTTATTCACACTCTTTTCTCTGCATCTCTCAGGTTCTGAATTAAAAAGCTAAGGTAATGCTGTTAAAAATAATAAAATGTTCAAGCAAGTCTAAGGTAAGGTTCCAACAGCAACATTCACTCAGCCAGACTTGGAACTCCACATGTTTTCTGGAACGTATTTCAAAATACAAAATCATGATATATTAAGCTACATAGTCAGTCATAAAAAAGTAATAGAAAATAATATGAAGATACAATGCAGCCAGCTTACCGTGGCTGCATTTTTTTATTTTCAACCCTTTTTCTTTTCCTGTTAAAACACGCAGCCCTAGCATCCAGCTCTGCCTAGTGCTGAGCATCATAAACTCTAATGAGAATTGAGGGGTCTCACTTGCTCTATTGAACCAGCAATAAGCAACAATACCAAGTTTTAGTCCCCATCCCCGCATTTTTAAAGGAAAAAGAAATACTAAAAAAACACACCCCTAAAAATTCATTGGTTTGCTGTTCTTACTAGTTGCACCCTAAGATACACTAAGTATTTTGAATCCAACCAGTTCCTCAAAAGAAGTGAATGATAAATGTTCAAGGTCTTTCCTGTTGTCTTAAACTTTAATTAATTCGTCTTCCCTCCCAGTACCTATACAATTAGTTTGCACAGACATAATGCATGACACCGTGATAGATACATTGCAGCTGAAAGTCCAATTACTCAATGGCAGAACATCATGGAAATCTGTGGAATTCCACCAGGAATGGATCCAGCTCCAGAAATTTCTACTGGGCTTTTCCAGCTCACACTTTTAAAGTCATCTTTACAAATGAAACCCAGACTTTTTCCTGCCAAGTAGCTATATCAATTTATCTCTAATGAGCAGCAATTCTGTGTCATTTTGGTTGAAAATTGAAGCATGAGGTCAGTGCCTGCTTTAAAGAGGTAAAGCAGGGCAGCAAAAACGGAGCCTTTTGACAGGATATCTCAAGCAGCATACCGCAAAATAGGTGCCCTTCAAACCATTTGCCATATTTGAAGTTTACATCGTACACCTCACTTTATGCTAAGTTTAGCCAAAAGCAAGGAAACATTAACACAACAATATCACCAAGCCAGAAAACCCAACAGCAGTGAGGTTTTCTTACAAAAAAAAAAAAAAAAAAAAAATCAATAGGCAAGATGACAGACTTTCACGCTGTGCATGAGCCAGCATAAAACCTGACACAGTAAGATCACGATATTGCCAGCTCCCTTCATGAAACTCACATAGAGAAGCTGTTGAATAATCTTGACAGTAATCTGATTGATATCTAGACATTCAGGCACAAACATTTGATGCCAGCAAATACCGTGACAGCAACGCACTGGTACATCAGTAATGTTGCGTGTGACTGTGCACTGCTTCACCCTGCAGGGGAACAGCATCGCCAAAACTTTCAACAGAACCTGGCTCAAAGTCAATTAAACAAGGCAGGTGAGGCCTGACAGTATCCCGTGCACTTAATACTGAGAGCACGCAGACATACAGACTTAATTTGTATTAACGTGACAAAGGAAAGTTAGCCTTGAGCACTGTATCAAGCCAATAAATTTTACAGTTGTTTAATTTTTTTAGGAACTGTGCCTTAGACAATGCCTGTGTGGTCCAGAAAAGAAAATGTTTCATTTTCCTTCAAAAAATAAATGGAAAAAAAACCCCAATACTGTACTGTGCATTATCTGCTACCTTTCCCCAGAGATCCAAAACCCCTATGGGGTCTCCCCGCCAGCCTCCCTTGTTGCCTTGTTAGGTCCACCCAGCTCAGAATGAGACGCAGAGCACACATGGCTGGTCACAGGCTATGTTCTGGGCACTGAACGCACATGAAGCACATTTTTCACAGCCAACCCAAAGCGCGGGGCTGTATGTCTAAAAAGTGTTGGCCAAAACCAGAAATACAGAGGTGGAAGGGGGAGGGAAGGGAGGAAAACTTCCAATTTGTTTGTAAATGCTCTACAAATAGGAAAGCAGCCTATGATTACTAAGCAAATTGTTTTTCATAACTCAGTCGCATCACCTTTAGTTATGGGCTAGCTGGAAAAAAGACAACAAGACAAAAGCAGAAATAATTGCACTTATGACTGGCATGTGTGCATCGAGGCGTCCTGATGGTGGATGCTTCACAACTCACCAGATCTGATGGCTCTAAAGGAGTAGCGTACAACTAGTGAGGCAATCTCTGCAAGGATACCCTATTAAATATGTGGAAAAAAGCATTAGGAAGGCAAGGGAACAGAAGGCAAGGATGGGAAAAGAGGCCTGAAAAAAGAAATAGACTCTGGAAAGAGGTACAGAAAAGGATCAAACTAAAATCCCAGATCATAATGCTTGCAAACTTGGAGGATTTTTACAATCCATTCCCCAGACACAAAACCTGAAAGTAGCTTGCAACCTTAAGGTGAACAAAGAAAATAAAAGCCAGATCTGAAATTCATAAATAAACATGAGTAAACTAGACAGACTTTTCACTGCTTACCTGGACCAAATCAAACCTTTATAACTTGTAAATACTGACAAGCGTCACTTCAGATATTATTAGAGGATTCCCTAAATATAAAAGACAGGTTGGTCTGCAGTTAAATCTTTTCTCGTTTGCTTTTCCAATGCTGAAAGTAATTGAAAACAGAAGATACGCTTCTTGATGTAGCCTAACTTTTTAGGAACAGAAAGTATAAATGTTAGTTATATAGCTGACACTGCGCTTCAAGTTTGCATTCGACTGCACCTATATACCCTCACACAAAGCCAGGTAAAAAACAAAAGCATGAACACTTACAGTCATATAAAATACATGTGCAATATACCCTAGAGCACCTATTAAGTGATACCATTTGCAAGATACCCCAAATAAAAATCTACATAAAGATGGCAAGATGGCACCAGTTCTTCTCCTGGCCAAGGAGCATTGGAGAAGACACAAACTCATAATATACTTTTTTGAAACAAAATGTTGTCACAAATGACATTAGAAAAACTCTTCCTCAAGCAAAGTGTTGTATAGGGAATAGGAACACATATGATTGCAAAGTCCGAAGGATGTGCACATACTTCAGAGAGGGCACATATTCGGAACAGATCTGACTTTTTACTATCTTTGCTACTGCTTTAAATCCATATTATTTTGGTATTTACATTAAATGGAGACAGAAATATCTTTAGAGATGACTAAGCAGTTTCTTGATTTCTATTAAGTCCCAAAAAGCAGTCCTGCCAATTTATTAATATTTAAGTTTCTACAACTTAATATGAACTTGGTTCCAAGAGCTACATAGGTCTCCTTAAAGTATGTGTAGCAAGAAGTCAACACTGTGCCAGCTGGCAGATTAAACAAGCCATTAATGTAGGCTCCTACTGAATTTAAAGGATTGTTTTTCATCTTTTCCCTCTCTACTCCTCTATATCCAGATGTATTATTTAGGGAATATTTTCCAGTCCCAGTAAGAAAAGTAAAAAGAAATGCCCTTGGCACTTAATGAGTTTTTCCCCCCGATGTGGTCTCCTGCTGCATTTGGAATTTATTCCATTACTGTATGGCTTGCAATGGTCCCAAAATACTTCTGACTATATGAAAAGACGGAGAAAGCATGTTTGGGGTAGGTATGGTTCTTCATTCAAAAGCAGGGAGAGCCTGGGGTGATTGATCTTAGCAGATGATTTCATTCAGACCACCGTTATCCTGGCATGTCACCCCACAACCCTGCAGCCCCTTGTGCAAGAGACGAGCACTTGTTACCTGCACGTTCTAACTGGGAAAATGGAGCACAACAGGATTTAAGGACAAGGCCAACACCGGCCTGGAGCAGGTTAGCGGAGAAACTCACTTCTCTGTAGCCCCTGCAGGACTGCAGTGGTGAGGAAAATAAACTATGGTAAAACCCCTGTGCCTTCACAGAACAGAGGCCTTCAGCATATCAGTTTTCCTTCAAAGGTTCAACTGCTTACTTGAACTTCATGACCTAGCAGCATGCAAAGGAAGAACGAGTCTAGAATAAACTCTGGTATTAAACCAGCCCTGGTGTCATCTATAACAGTATAACAGTTATAGAATGGTATTTCATATTAAAATGCCCCCTATAATAGTTTTCCAGATAAAACCTCCAAAAGGTCAGAGCTGTACCTGCTCCCTGTGGCCATTTCAGACTGACTGGAACTACTGGCAGCTGAAGGAGCAGCACTGGCTTTTGAAATGCCTGGAAAATAATTTTATAAAAATTGAAATAGAAAAAAAAAAAAAAAACAACACCTAGGCCTCCCTCAGTATTTCAGTTCCTGGGTAGTAAAGTGAGTTCAGTCCCATAAACTTGCTACTGAACTAGAAAACAAAAAGGCCTTAAAACCAAGTGTAGGCACACAGCCAGGGGCTCTGGAGATCAACTGTGACTCGGAGCATCTCCTTCCCCAGGAGCGAGAAGCCTCTCCAGGCTCACGCTCAGGCCTTGGCTGGTCCCATAGGGCTAGCAGACCCCTTACTCCCAGGCAGACCCAGCAACCATCTTGGCTCATGCAACAACTTCAGAATTTGGCTCAAACAGAGTTTGATTTGCCAAAATTGTTCTGGGGGTCACAAACGCTCCCTGCCCCCTTCTTTAGGGGCACTTTAATTCTTAATTGTATAAAGCTAAAGTGTAAAAACTGTATTTTTGCATGTATTCTTTGTTTCTAATACTTGGTATCCGTAAGGGGACTCCCTTGCTTGGCTAGCAGTCGGGATTCATTAGACATTTTATGATGATTCTTTCTGGTGTGCAGATATATGATGAATCTCAGATGTTTAAATAGCATATAACAGTGCTCCATTGACCTTGCTGAGTACAGTTGGAGGGAAAGAAAGGTAATTTTCCTCAAAGAAATGTTAAAAATGTGTCTCCACTATAGCACAGATGCAGAGGATAAAGAAACTCCAGAGGGATTAAAATATTTTAGATTAATTTGGAAGAAGGCCACATTGTGCAAAGCCTGGTTAGTTTGGGCCTTTCCAATTCCACGCCATATAAACAAACCCATTTAAACTGCATTTGTTAGAAAGAATGTTTTTAAAAAAAAAATTCCCCCAAAGTAGTTGTAACTCAAATGACCTCCAGTTCTGTATTCTCTTCTTACTGCCTAAAGAACAAACATATGTACAATATATTCTACCCAGAGCTTGGGCAGTTGCTGCATGATTCATACTGCTTGCAAATTAAGTCATTTAAGTAAAGGGATTCTGGCTCCCTCCAGCAAGGTTTTAAAACTGAAGCAAGATTAGATCTGGTTGGTTTTGGAGCTGGCTTCCGTACTTTGAACAAGACCACTGCTTCTAGACCTTTGCTTTGGGCTGGGTGGAAGGAAGTAAAAGAACAAAGGAAATTGAAAGGAAGGGACGGAAAGAAAGAAAAGGGGGAAAAGAAAAGAACCCGTATCATCAACAAAACTATATAAGGACTCATCTAATGTTCAGTGTGCCACTGCCTGGCAGAACCAAGTCTGTAATGTTTACTCACTTTCAAGGTCAAATTTCCCTTCTTTTACTCATACAGAATAGAGTTTTTGCCTGCAGAGTCTTCCAAAGAGACAAGTCATAGAGTGTGGTACTAAATAACCATAAAAAGTAAACAGTCGCTGACCCTTATGAATTAATCAAGTTGAGAGACAGAAAAATATAAGGGTAGCAGTGAGCCAGCCAGAGGGGTAACAACATGAAACACACAGTGAGTCATTTTGCATTTTGCATTTTACAAAACAGTGGGCATTTAAAGTAAAGGGACTTTCCTTATCATAAACCATAAATCCCAGAGCAACTCAACACGAGGAATACCCTCCTGTCTGCCACATGGATGAAGATTGTTCTCCAGCAGTCCTAGGCCTCCTTGAAATGGCACCCAATTATTTGACCGTAACTCAAGTCACTGGCACAAATTCCTCTCCCCTCAGAGGAGGTGAGGCAGCTGGACCAGCTGAGGACAATATATTGGCTGCTCTCTCCCAAGTACCCAAAGGAGCCAACATCATTTCACCACTGAACGTAACCGCCTTGGAGAAGAATATGGCAACTTAATTGAAGTTCAGAACAAAGCAACTCAACAGTTTAAAACACAAAATGAGGAAAAATGTCATTTTCATTACAAGTAATGTACTTTCAGAGAATGAAAAGATTAATTTAAATTCTGGGATTTGAGGGCTAGCATCCCTTCTCTTATTGAATTTATTACGAGATGTTCTGAACACGATATTGCAAGAGGCTATGATGGTTCTGACGTTATGGCTGTAAAATTCAACTGTGATGATGGCTTCTGCAGCTATCACACATTTGAGAGCATACCATTTGCTTGCTACAATGCTACCAGTTTAAGTTTCCCACATGATCTTTTTCCTTTTGATGGTTACTGTGCATTAGTGATAAACAGATTCTGCAGTATCTCCTGCACATTTTTACTTTAATTGCATCTGTAACCAGCCCTGTGCTCCCATATTCAGCCTGGTTGCATGAATGGAAGGGATACATTAAGCTCTCTTTGGAGATACTCCAGGTTTGCAGGGATATAACCATAACCAGATAGCTGGCCAAGAGGATTTTTACATCATCAAAAAATCAATTCAGAATGTAGAACTTCTTGCGGTTGGGTTTTGTTCTTCGAATGTCATGTAGGGACCTTTGTTTGTTGACATACCACTCTATACATTCATGAAAACAAGATGTTCTCTAGTCACTTAAACTATCACGGTAAAACATTTTAAATAAATACTTCACATAATTTCAGAAACAGATGCTAGGTAATAAAATTGCATGTTTGCAACAGAAATGTAAAAGACCTGTTTATCAGCGCTTGGAATTTTCTATTTTGTGCTTCACATTATCACCAGCAATGCATGAAAAACACAACAGCTATTACATCCTAAACTTCCCCTTTGAAATATATTTATTTTTTAAATTTACTCCAAGAAGTTTATCAGTAGTAGTTAGTATTTTCCAACACTTTTAACTCTGCCCTTTCACTCATATGCCTGCTACAATTCTATGTCCACATATTTTTTTCTTTTCTGCATCTTCATTAAGATTTGGGTTTGTCTGCTCTGCCATCTCACACAGTAGGTTATACAGAGGCTTCTCTACTCCATGTAGAAAGATATGCAGGACTCGTGCGGTAATTTCTGACACGGCCAAAATATCATCAAGTTGTTCTAACTGCCACCTGTCTGAAATTAAAATTATGGTCTGCAGAGAAGCTTCCCACTTTCATCTTAGCAGTGGCATCCTTCCTTTGTGGAGTACCACTTACAATCTGGAAGCAATGCCCTTCACACTGCTCATAGTTCTAAAGCTACTGCATGGCCCCTTAAAAAAAAAAAAAAAAAACAGGTCTGAAAAGTACCTGTTTTGACATGCTTTCTTTTTCAGTTTAGCATCAACATTGATAACCATTCATCTAAGAAAGTTTATTAAATATTCAGCCTGAATTTTGCTTCTCTTAGTAGTTCTAGCCTAAATGTTGTTCCTCATAGTACTCCTAGTTAAACGCTAGTATACTAATAACGTAACTCCATTCTTAATAGTGCTCCTTTCCTGATTGATTCAAATGGAGTACGTCTGTTACCTGTAGTAATAAATTCTGAAATCTTACTGGCTCTTAGTCAAGTGCCAGACGTAAGATTAATTTGATTGCTTAATAAATCACATTGTTTCAGTTTAGTTACATGCTACAGCCAACCTGTTGCCTGAGGTGGTCAGGGGATATGTTAAGATCATACAGATACACAGCGGGGACGCAGATGTACAGTGATGTGAAGTCACCCAAACAGCTTTGCTCAGAGCCACTTCAGTTTATGAGTAGGCTTTATGAGCTCTGGAAACAAAGGAACCCTCCCAGCTGCTTCCACACAAAGCTCCTCAGGTGCGTCAGCTCTGCGTTTCCATCCCCACAGCCCCTGGCACCCCCCTCGCCCAGGCGCTGGACATGGCGGGGAAGCTGCGCACAGCCACCTAGCACCAGAAATGAGTCAAGACCCAAGACGTGACTGCAGAGAGCTGGCTCGGGCATCCCCGCATCTGTGTCAGGACTAATCCGCTGCCTCAAGAAACTATACTCAGTTAATGTTGATTGTTAGTTTAAGACTCTGTAGACTTAGTTTTTATGGGAAAAAAAAACCAAAAAACCAACAAACTACAACTGAAAATTCTGGTAAGCAAAAATAACTGGAGGGAATTGATTAATTAAAATAATTAATGAAATTAAATTTTATTTTAAAATGTGTGATTTCTTTTTTGCAGACTTTTTTCTGGTTTCGCTCTTCAGTATTTTCTTTGTACTTGTAAGGAAAATACCACTTAGATTACTCTCAGTTTTAACACGAGGCAAAAACATGACAGAGATTTGTCTTTCAGTGATAAAACTAGTGAAAATAGAACACTTATGATAACCCTGTCTTTGAAAAACATCAGTAAAAAGCCCTCCGAGCTCCACGAACATGTTGCAGACTGCACATGTCACATAACTAAGGACTATGATTTTTTGCCTGAGGCTCCCACATTTAACAAAGGGAAACACAGCTTTCAACAAAAGATGCTATTCTAGTTATGTGCCCTTTTACCCTGTCAGAGAAACAGCTGGTATCATAAAGTCACAGCTAATTTGTATCATGTCTGCACTAACAGTCAGATTCAGTTTGTATCAAACTTTCAAAGTTGGACTTAATACCAGTTGATGGATGACAGCTTTTCTTGCCCCCCCTTCTCAAAACATATTTAAACATTGCCTCCCACATAAAGAAACCACCCCATATTCAAACTACAAATGGAATCTTTAATATGTTTCACATAACCAGAATATATGAAAATGTTTAAAACTAGTAAAAATTACACCAACAGTTCTGAAGTTCTGTGACAAATAAATAGCGCTTTAAGACAGACATGTGGGTTACCAAGTGTAATGGAAAAGAATTTTCTCTTAGAAAAAAAAAAAAAAACCACAACACAACTCACTTGCCTCAGGTAAATCTCTTGCAGTTTGGGGTATCTGTTCTCCTAAAAAAAATTCAGTCTGCCTGCAGAGACTTTAAGGGTTTTTTCAAGGTCAGCACTCAACAATTTAGGAAAGGCCAATTTCACTTCGTTTTTTTAGGGACCTGTTTCTCATTTATGCTATTAAATGTCATCTACTCTCATTTTAAGATCCCTGAAGCAGAATGCCTGAACTGTGTAAAGAGACTTTAGCGAAAGTGAGAGTCAGGCCAAAGACTTAACAGCTCCAAACCTGCAGTGCTCATGTGAGAAAGAGCTGCAAAGATCAGGCTCTTCTTGGAAAACAGGCAAGGGGGAACTTCCAGAGATTGGGAGTTCAAGCTCAGTTCAGATAAATGTCTAACAGTGCTGGTGCGCTTCTGAGGCTACCCTCCACGGCACCTGAGTCTACGGCACCTGAGTCTACAACATTAGCTGGAGACAAGATATTCTTTTGAGATTTCAGCTACTTCCCGCTTCTGGATAATCTAGAAGTATTTGACCGAGGCTCTTTCATCCCATGATCCGAAAGCACCGCTGAAATATATGCAAGGAAAATCTCACAACATCCTGGGAAGTAGGGATTCTTATTTTTTTTTTATTTTTTAATGCTGCACAGTATAATGACTATCAGGGTTCTGAACAATTGGCCCCGTGTATCAGAAAGAGATTGGTCTGCTCTGTAAACTTACGTACTCCAAGTGAACGAGGTCCCTGGGAAGTTCAAAGCAGCAGTATCAGTAATGCAGTTTTTAAATGACAGGAGAGCTTATTGCGACGCAGCTGAGAAAGAGCAGTTGTCAATGAAGACTGAGGAATCCCAGCTCCCAGCCTATCTTTCCCTGAGTGCACGCATTTCCTGCCTTAGAAGGTTAATATTGTGCAGAAGACAGTAAGATACAGCTTCTGCTGTGCCTAAGCTGTGCTTGGCACTGCTTTCTGAAGGACTCCTTGCCAGCAACCAGAGCCAAAGCGCAGCACGCTCCTGCCACATCCTCTCCAGCGAGCTATATCTGCTCTCTACCTACTGGGAAGATGCAGATAATCAATTCCACTCCCTTCACTCCGAGCGCAGCAGTGGCTCTGCCCCTACTACGATCCTTGTGCTTATTCAGATATATATTTTTTTTAAATGTTCTTAAACCTCTGTCTGGCAAGGCATGGTTTATTAGAAGCAGATTTCTCTTCAGCTACTCAATGTGTCAGTTTTACAATTCCTAGGTGGTGTAATTCCTGGAAAATAAAAAAAAAAAAAAAATGTTCTTCATCCAAAATTTTGGATGAGTCACAGCAGGTTTTCTTGTTTTGGTTTACCCTAAGATGAAGCATAACTTTCTCTATCTAAATGATGCTCTGGTTTTCTTTGTTTCAGCAGCCCACTAGCTCCAAATTTCTTTCAAGCAATGAGACTTTTCTAGCAAAAGATGCCCACCAGTTGGTCTTGGTAGCCACTGCATTTTCACAGGACTGCAAAGTGCATCAGGAAGAATGACACTATTACTTCCTGAGCTTGATCCCCTGGTATTAAACTTGATTCCCAATAGTTGGCTTGAACACCTCTTCAGGAATGCAGCACAACAAAAAAGCCAAGAGGTTCTCATCTATCAGAAAAGAACTTTTACCAAAAAGTGCTCTGGTTGCAAGCAGAGGTCACCTAAGTCCTAGAAGCTACAGGGAAACTCAGGTAAGACGGGGTGGCTGCACCTCCTCTTCCAAGCAGCAGAGAGGACAGGTGAGAGAAGGAAGACCCTACATTCATCTCAGTATAATTCATCACAATAAAGTCATAGAAAAATAAGTCTTCAGAGACTCTAAGAAGAAATTCTTTACTGTGAGGGTGGTGAGACACTGGAACAGGTTGCCCAGAGAAGTTGTGGATGCCCCATCCCTGGAAGTGTTGAAGGCCTGGCTTTGAGCAGCCTGGTCTAGTGGAAGGTGTCCCTGCCAATAGCAGGGGAGTTGGAACTAGATGATCTTTGATGTTGCTTTTGACACAAACCATTTTATGATTTTAAGGGTTTCAAAAAGTGACTCTACAGTAATGCTTTCAGTCTTGAATATTTAAGAGAAAAGCTGACCAAAACCTTTCTCACACAATGTTTCCTAATGACAAACATCTTGCCTTTTAACAAAATGTACATTTTCAAGAGGAAGATAAAAAACAGTCATCACTATCCAGTGACTTTAAACCTTAACCTTATAGGGTATCGCTTCTTTTTGAAAGTAATTTATATAAGCATGTCTCAGATTGTCTTCCAAAGTCAGATTTATCTGTATTCAAGAACTCACAGAAGAGTTACAAGACTGTCATGTTAATACTAAACTATATTACTGCTTTTTATACTCAGATAAAGAGATGTGCCTTATTTCCAGTATTTTATGGAGATAATGCTTGTGTTTTTCCTTTCCAAATGAATGTATTGGTCCACACCATTTGCTTAAATGATTTTCTAAAGGCAACCAATGGCATTTTTCATGGCATTTTCATTCATGTCCCCTAAAGACCACCCTCCTATTCAGCCAGCTTTACAATGTGAATGAGGAGATTAAGTGTGGAAAGCACTATCAGACTTTGCCTTCCTTCCTTTGTGGCAGAATTCTTCCACCACTTTGATAAGTGCCATGCAAACACTATGGAGACTGCAGCATGAGACATATGACATTCACCTTAGGTCCTACACTTAGATGAATGAGTCACTGAAGGACAGATTTTCAGATGCAATTTATGCATCAAAATAAGGCATTAGCACCAGCTCAAAAATACACTGGAGCAGAGATCTCAGTTTTGAGGAACTGATGTGACTTGCTTCAACACCACAGAGTCTGCACGCTCAGACATGTCGACAAGTACAACTCCAGTTGCTGAGCTGTCAGAAAAACTCTGGAGGGCAGTCACTGCTCTCTTTGAATATCCTATCGCTGGCACAGGGGGAGAGCACTTGCATTTCTGATCCCATTTCCTTTTGGACAGTATGGCCTCCCTCTCCTTGCGTCAAATTTTTAAGGTATTTGCGTACCTCATAAATGCATTGCCCAAGGAAGCACATGGGAACTTAAATTCAGTGATCTCACTGAAGAAGTGTGTCATGGGAAATTTTAGAACATTTAGGCAGGTTCTGAATTAGAAAGAAATCCTAATTTTGGAATATCAAAATTTCCTACAAACTGGAAATCCCAGATTGTATCTGGCTTCAGTCCTAAATACTCCCCACACAAAGGCTCGACAGTAATGTGGAACTCCGAAATAGCAACCAGCGCAGAGAACAGCCTGCAACAATTATCAGCCCATTCAGCACTTGCACAAACCTTCTCAGAAGTGTAGGCAAAGTTAAATTTGCTTCCCCAAGGACGATGACAAAACCAGCTAAAATAGGCTCAGACACAGCATTCCTCATGTGGGAGAGAAGGTTGCCAGAGATGAAAGGCAATGCAACCAGTGTTCAGCCTGCCACCATGTCTCTCTCTCCTCCTCCACACTGCTCTTGCCAAAAAGAGGGGGAATGAAGCAGAGGTACAGAGGAGGGCAAGGCACACAGAGAACATGGTCACTCATCAGTCAGAATAAGCAGCTCGCTGTACCCAGAATTAACTGAAGATGGTGGTATCTAAGGGAGTTGTCTTGACCCTGGTGTAATATTTCTGACCCCATCAGCCTGCTGGCATAGGCACCACTTAAACTTCTAGCCGGTCCTTGGTTTGTCTCCAGTCTGGAATTTCCATACATTGAGGGGCTGAAGTTTATGCACATTATAAACACTTCCTTTAAATGGTTTGTGAGCACTCACGTGCTCTGGCAGTGAAAGTATGATGTTTGTAAAAAATGTTTAAGTCTTACACATTGCAAATGGTCAGCAAACACGGTTATTTGGACTCTCAGACTCCTCAGAGCCTGCTTGCTCTAAAAAGAGCATAAGACACATCAGGACAGTAACACCAACAGTGCATGATCTTAAATATGATTTAAGATTCCCACTGCAAGCAAAAAACTTGCTGAAATCCAGTGGAGAAATAAATATAGCTATTTAAAAAATGGCCATACACCCACAAAAAGATTACTGTGAAATTCGAGGATTTTGATTTGAAGATAAAATTCAACATAAATTCCTTTAAATCTGCTATCAGTTCTGAAGAAAGTAATCTCTGCTGACAGTGGTCCCAGAGGAGTAGGAGTCTAGGGTCTGAACTGCAGGGCTGTCCACTGATTTTCAGAGGGATTTGGATCAACCCCAAAAAAGCAAGCAAGTACACTGGCAAAAAAAAAAAAAAAAAAAAAAACACCACCACCACCAACAAAAACCCCTCCAATATAAAAGCCTCAATACAACAACAAAAAAAACCCAATACAGAAAAACCTTCTGAATACCACACGCAAAGAAATCTGAGGTAACTACTTTGATCATACTCACAGGAAGGCAAGCAGAGGAAATATTCTGAGGTTTTCAGTAACAAACCAGCTGCTGCTGAGTTCAGAATGATGACTCCAGAAAATAGAGGTGATCGCTGTAGAGAAATAAAAAATAAAGAACATGGTTTAGCAATGGCATAATTATTGTATACTCTTCATTTTTCTTTGGTAAAGTCTTCTTTAATATCATCCCTACAAAGGGTTTTTAAAGTATGGAATAAAACAGAAAAATTTTGCAAGAGACTGACAAAACCCACTATCAACAGCTCTATAAATTAGCGTTTGACAAAGCAGACTTTGATTTCCCAAAATCTCTCAGAGTCACTCACTAAAACCTCTTTAAGAAGTGAAGCTGATACAGGCTAAGCTGAACATTCTCTTGTGATTAGTAAGAGACAAAGCAAAGCATCGGACCAGCGGCGAGTTTTCACAACAAAGCAAGGTTTCCAGCCTCCTTCCCTAAGGATCTATACTGAGGCCTGTAGTATTCAACATATTGATAAAAGCACCCTGCAAAAGCAGATAAACAGTGAGAAAACAAAGTCTGTAGATGATACAAAACTATTCATTATAACAAAATCTGAAGTCAATACAAAGAGCTGGGGAAAGAGTTAGTAGTAATTAATTTCTACGGGCAAACTGAATTCAGTGTTCATAAGAAGAGGTACAGGGGAAACACCCTTGTATCTGTGTACACACAGTGGTCAACTCTAAATGAGCCAAAAACACTCAGCAAAGACACCTCAGAGTCTGAGGAAGAGCTCTCTGAAAATATTAGCTGACTAGCCAGCAGTTGTCAAAAGGCAAGTTAAGAATCATTAGGGGAAAATCTAGGTTCTGTCTAGGTCACGCATATAAATATATGTTATATCTATGTTTTCAGTTTTGCATGAAGTTCTAGTTACCCTTTCTCAAGAAGAGCCCAAGGAGGCAATATGAATAGAGATCAGAGCTATGGCACAGTTCCCATTTTGGAGGCTATCTAGAGTATGACTCTTCCATTTGAAAAGGAGAAATTACTGAGGCAGGATATAAGAAACGTCATGAATGGTTTTTAAACAGTAAATGTTGTTTATTGTCATACAAGAACTATGATTCAAGAAGGAATAAAAAAAAAAAAATCATTGAGGATAGTTTCATCCACTACGAGATACGATAGTCTGGATATGATCTCTAGGTTAGAAAGTCCCAAAGCAAAGATAACCAGACTCTGGGAGAGAGAGCACATAAAAGCAAGAGCCATTCCACACCCATCTGTTTTCTTTTGCTTTACTGTAAGTGACTGTCTCAGTGCCTCAGTCAGAGATAGGATATTAATACAGATGGACCCTTGCTCTGACTTGGCATGACAACAATTCTATAAATGTCAATTCAGAGAGCAGAACAAATGAGCTGCCACCCTTATACAAGGACAGCACAACAATTTGTGGGAGATCTAGTAGAAACTCATAATGAATATCAGGAAATACAGTAAGAACAAGCTTGGTTGAATTGTTGTTTTTTTTTCCTAAATACTCACTCTGCATTCAGCTACCACTTGGCAGTATACAGACCCACCAGAGTAAAAATAAAAACTGTAACCTTTTTTCAGAAAGCCTTGCACAGTCCATTCTCTTTAGACCCAAGGACCTTCATACAGAACATCCTGGTGGCAACAGGATCATTTGAAAAATCACAGAAGCCTATTTTCAGCAATTTCAGATCAGAGTGTGGGGTCATTACTTGTATTAATTTCTGATTATTCACTGGAAACTCATGTACGTTTGAGGACTCTTGAGGTAAATGACTGTTCAGGAATTTGGAAAATGGGTTTACAGAATGGTCTCTGGGTTTTATAGACACCTGTGATTCATGTTGTTGAAACTGGGCTTGTCAAAGCCAAGATTTTTCTTCATTCCATTAGAAGTTTCAGTATGAGATTCAAAAGAGATCTGAATCACCTTTTGATGCCTAGTGTTACTATGCACATATTTTATAGCAGAAAAAGGCAATATAAGAGGACATCCCCAAATCATCAAGGTCTGAAAAGAGAAACCAAGAATTTCAAAATCATTTTCGTTTCACTGCTTAGTCCAGCTCCGGCAATACACAGAGCTCCAACTCATGAATAGCATGAAAGTCCTTCCACGTCACTGAATTCAATGAAACATGAAAAGCTGACTTTGCCCATTTCTGTTCTTTAGTGTGTCCCACTTGTTTCTCAGCAGGTACAACTTCATGGCATTCAAACCACGCATTATGAAGATCCTGGGTCTAAAAGCATTTTTTCTGCTTCATATTGTTTCATCTCTTTCGATCTCTTCAAGAATTGTTTTAAAAATGGAGACAACCCCCAAAAGATTTTCCCTTTTCCACATTCACAAAGCCATCTTCTGCTATTCTAGTATTTGCTCTGTCCTAAAGCAACATTTTTCTGAATTGAGCTCAACGTAATTTGTAATATCAATAAAATAACTGAAATATGCTCTCTCACTATTTGCTATCCAAAAGAATATCTATCACACCACAATTCCATTGTGATCTAACTATGAAGGGCTAAGAACAATTTAACAAACAGGAAATGTCCATACAACTTAGGCATGAAGGAAGTTCAGGTCCAGGTCGAAAATCAGACTTCATAAATCTAAACCCTCCAATCCAAGAAACATCACTAGGGTTTAGACACATTTGAGGCTGTAATCTTCAGTGGTAAAATTGGCACAATTTTTACTGATTCTTCAGTCCTTCAAATTCCCCTGACCATAAACATTGGGTTCACATTCTGCTTTCATTCACGCAATGGCATTAACAGGCATTGCAGACCTAGGCACACACCCAGCACTGCACACTCAAGCACACAGTTGAACTCGATTCCCAGTTAACCATAGGTACTGGATTCTCAGCTAACGTAGGTCCGTATCCATTACATGCCACTTTAGTAACACAAATGTTTTTATCAGAAGTTCTTGAACATGCTTTCATCAGAAGTACTTTGCGGCTTAAGAAATGAGCAAGTTGTTACTATCTTGATTACGGAAGCTAGGGAAACCAAAGCACATCTAAAGTCATGCAGAAATTGACCTCTGACATTTAAACTTGGTTTTTTTGAGTAAAAGTATATGTGTGCACACAGACAAAAAAGTATAGTTTCATTGCCCTCTACTCAGTTAATGAATTTGGTTCCATAATACCAGGTAGCTTTGAATAGGAATAAAGTTATGGAGCCCAGTCACCAAAACTATGTGCTGCAGGTGCTCCATTTTATCCAATAGCTCAACAGCTAGGGCTATGATAGGATTCAGATCTCATCTCTTCCTGCAGGGATTTTAGCCTTCCCAAAGGATACTCTAGCACTAGGATGTTCTTCTACATCCTTTCCTCCCAGTGCTGGTGCTAAGAATATAAAAGGAACTATAACATGTTAGAGAAAAGGTTCAGCTAGCTCTATATCCTGTCTCTGATAATATCAGATGTTTAGGGTAGAACCTGAGAACAGGGAAAACATACAATGCTGCTTCCCACAAATACTCTTCCAGCCTACAACAGCTTGTGACTTCCAGAATGACTGAGTCAAAGGTGGAATCTGTGTATTTACTGATCTCCATGGCAGCTTTTTTCCATTATTATTTCCAGTAGCTGCCAACACTTAGCAAAATCCCATAACAGAGAGTCCCACAACTTAATTATGTGCTATGTGAAGATGTAGTTCACTTTGGACAAGTAATTAAACCTTCAGACTGACACTAGGACTCAACTATGCCACTTCCCAGCTGAAGGCTCTCTCACCTAACGCTCTGTTAGGTGTGGTACGCACATAGGAAGTATTCCTCATTGCATCACATATAATGGAGCAATCCCAAATTACCCAACAGCAAGGTGGTTAAGAAGCTGTTTTGGAAATAGCACACCTGGGTTTCAGTCCCAATTACATATTTAACCATTTAGGAAAGTGAAATAACATCAGTACAAGAGAGTGGGAGCACTATACAGAATTAGTTGGAGAGTGCGCTTTACAGTTCTTTTGGACAAAGGAGGTAACACAGTCTGTTTCCTGGGTTCTGAGTTATTAATCTATTTGGTAAAAGAAGGATTCCTCCTCCAATCTTTAAAAATAGCAAATCAATTCACAGATCACAGAACAGTTCAGGTTGGAAGCCGCCTTTAGAGATCATCTAGTCCCACTCCCTGCTTAAAGCAGGCTGCCCAGGATCATGTCCATTTGGGGTTTGAATATCTCCAAGGATGGAGACTCCACAGCCTCCCTGAGAAATCTGCTCCAGTATTGATCACTTACAGTAATAAAGTTTTTCCCTATGTTTAAATGGAATTTTCTGTATTTCAATTTTTGTCCCTTCCTTTGTGTCCTTTCACTGGGTACCACTGAGAAGAGTCTAGCTCTGTCTTTTTTGTCATCATCCCTCCCCCCTCCCATAGTTAAGCGTATGACAGCCATAGAGTGGCTGTTAAACTTGAGTCTCATTCCAATTACAGCTAGGAATTTTTATCCATAGATTTCGGTATTGTGTCTTGCGCAAATTGTGGTTTTTTTCCCTCAAGTTGTGAAAGTGAGAGCAGGAAACCACCTTTTTAAAAAAATGGTCTAGGTGAAGCATTTCTTTGTTTACGCATTTCGCCTAGACCTCCTTTTCATTTTTATGTCAGGATTGTCGTGTAATTTATTTGCTTATGAAGACATTACAGAGGGAGCACTTAAATAAATCTTTTCAACTTTTCCTCAGATGTGCTATGTGCTCAAAGAAGGCTTTTCATTACAGTGTTTAGCAAACAAGTGGTGCCAACAGAAGAGGGGAACAGGAAGCCTCGAACTCATCCATTACTATTTAAAAAGGTACCCGAGGAATTTGTTTTCTAGGATGACCTAAACAGGGGAGGCGTGTTGTCTCCTGTGAACCGCCTGCCTAACCACTTACAAGCAGCTTATCAGTAGAAAACATCGGCATTCAAAGTAAATAAAAACACCTATTAACTCTCATGCAGCAATACACTTAAGTTAGAGTTTAATTTAAAAACTAGAGTCAAAGCCAGATGACTTCAGTCTAAGCACACACGTGCTTACATTCTCTGGTGAACATTTTGCTGATGGTTTGCTGTACCTGAGCTCTACTTCACAGAGGGCTGCAGCCATCTCCTAGTTATCAATTTTTCTGTCAGTGGTAGGGCTGTCAGTGTTAGGACTGCAGTAGTGCCACCAAGCCCCAGCTTTCTGAGTGCTACATAAACAGCAGGTCAAAGAGGTACTTCTTACTCCCAAAGCATTTATGATCCAGGTACAAGAGGGATGAAGTACACATTAGAAATTTGTGATCTAATAGCTACTCTCAATTACCTTAATATAATATTACGTTATATGTGTTAATATATTATTAAAGAAAGGGTTTAGAGTTCAAGTGCCATTTTAATCTCAGCTGAAGAGTGACCATTAAGACACAGCCCACAGATCTTCAAGGAAATACTTTAACCTTTCAAACATGTAGCTACATGTATATACCGTTGTTAGTTTTCAAATGTTAGGAAGCACTCAGACCATTATAGCTTCATCTTTCTGCCTGATCTGAAGAGGATTTCAGTGATGCAGAAAAGTATCAATAAGGACAGATTCAGAGTCAGAAGGTGAGCTGCAGGAAGAAGTTTCCCACCTCATCATATTTTCTGGTTGAACCACACAGACTGCATTACATACAGGACTGATAGTCCTGATTGTCCAGATGTGTTACCTCCAGATCTGGAGGTAAACAGTCAGGGAGAGGAAAATCAGCAGTGCCTCTTCCAGCCCAGCTGTAGAATATAGTGGAGATCTGAAGACCAGGGAAGAAAGAAAACCTTCTTCGACAACCATTCACCCTTTGCACTTCAAATTCTTGGGGTCCCACTCGACCTCACTTTGAATCCACCCCCAATGCCATGGGCGCAGCAGGACACAGAATGGTTCTCCAGAGCAGGAGTCGGGGGCACCCTGAGCACACCCCATCCCATGCACTAAGCTGATCAACAAACGTTCTTAATTGCAAATTTGAATCGGAGCTTGTAATCATGATTGATCTCTAAAATAATGCCAGACAGCCATACACATTAGGGGAGAACGTCTGTGAAGGAGAAAGATCTGTATCTTCCCTTCATCCAAGCTGCTAATATCCTTTTAAACAACACCTCATCTGACCTACAAAGTTTCAGAAAATGACATATTTCTTCTCCACCATCTGAAAATGCCAGTTATCCTTACACTGACCTCAGCAGTAGAGCACCCTAGTACTTTGCAGAACAGCCATTCCTCTCACGTACAACGATACTCTCTCAATAGAAGTGAGCATCTTTTGGATACAACGACTGCCCTACATACAGGCTTTCATTCTGCACATCTGGGCATGAGACAGGAAAGAAAGAGAACTGCTTCCTGAGGTTAAACACAACTAAAAGAGGACTAGATTCAGCTCATACCAAGTGGAAGTAGATTGCAAGATCTTTGCGTGGTTATTCTAGAAAGTAGAGGCTAACAAATAAGCAAAATATGTGTGCATCTGAGCAGATGTGGGCTGGAACATCATCCTTGGCCATGCAAATATAGCACTTGCTTCCTTCTTTGGCCACATTCATGCTACTAAGCAGAAACCATTTGCTAACCACACAGCTGTGGCATTCACATTAGCAGAAAACCAGACTCCTCATCTCTTCCTGCTTTGATCAGCAGTTACTGCCCACAGGAATAAACAGAGGGTTGTGTTCTTCACTTGCTCCACACA
Organism: Chroicocephalus ridibundus; assembly: GCF_963924245.1. Taxonomy (NCBI): domain Eukaryota; kingdom Metazoa; phylum Chordata; class Aves; order Charadriiformes; family Laridae; genus Chroicocephalus; species Chroicocephalus ridibundus. The sequence continues at coordinate 151,612,248 of NC_086284.1, forward strand.
GGGTCTGCTGTCCTCACATGGACATCAGTAGCAGCAAGAACAGGCCAAGCCTGTTCCAGAAAAGCCATTTGTCCTCATGTAAACCTATCTCCCCAGTAGAGCATGACACGCACAGCAAGGAAAATACAATTCGAGGAGGGTTTTCCCCTTTCAAATTGTGATTTGGAAAAACAAACATTTTAAAATTTAATAACCAAAGCTTGCCGTGTCCCTTTTTGATGATCTGGAGATTGAACATAAGCTCCCCTGCATCACCGGCAGTGGATACAGACACGCCTGCTACAGAAAATGCTACTGAGGGAACCATTTACTGCTAATAAGAAGTCCCAAATTCTTCGCAAATTCATTGTCCCCCTCAGAAAAGGGCTACCAGAAAGCTTAGAGCTCTAATCCAAATTATTAATAATCCATAAAGAATACTGTGTAATAATTCAGAAGATAGTCGCTTGCAACAAATAGCAAATGGAAACTGGCTGCTTTAAACATATTTTGACAGCTGCTAGCATCATTCAACGCAACAAATGAAAGAATTTGCTCAAAACAAGCAGAGTAGGGCAGCTAAAATAAGTCTGTAATAACAAAAAGGTCTCTTGTGAAAGCTCTGATTTTCTCCTCTCCTGTGTCTTCTTCAGTTTTTGAACGTAAACACACTGCTGTGATGGGTGTCAGGAGAGAGGGAGCCACAGGGAAAACTTTGGGAGCTGGATCCTTTTCAGGGAAGTTTAATTAATGGTGTTTCTGAGAAGAATTTTGATTGACAGGATTAGTGCCAGCACTAAAAGTTACTATTTGTGGATCCTGGAGCTCACAGCTCCCATAAAAATAAAGCAGTTTAGAAAAGAGTTTTGTACAAATGAAGGCATTCCCTCAGCGGGGAAGGTTCATGTGAACCTCTTCTGTGGCTTCCCTTCACATGGGGTGTTCCGTGGAGATGAGATAGCAGAAAGTCCCTGGAGAACACCCTCCCCTGGGTGCAGAATGTTTGATTCAAGTTTTCTAGGTTAGTCCTTGGGGAAGGTTTCTATAATGGGACAAAATGAAACTCTAAGAATGAATGTTCCTAAACTTTGTGGAGGGGAACATTTGGTTCCACTTCCTTTGCTTTGGGACTTATTTCAGGTTTGTACAGAATACCTTTTTCTTTTAGGTTTCCAATTCGTACCTCCTTCCTACTAAGATAATCTTCTAGTGTTCTCCTAGCAACACTCAGCCCAAAATACAATTTCACTGCTCTAATCTCTTATAATATAATCATTGGGACAAACAATTAAACTGACCACAAGCATTGCATTTTATTTGATTATTGTCAAATCTTTAAGTACTAGCCCAAGTAAATCATCTTTTCGAAGGGGTAAAGCATTACACATCAAAAAAAGAAATGAGAAATAAGCCAGTGCTGCTCCATTGCAAAAACAACACAGCATCCCAGTCCACACAGGAAGCACCCACCAGTTTGCTGAACAACCTCCCAGAAACTGTGACATGGAAGAAAAAAAGAAAAAAGGTGATACTCCATCACTCTCAATCACCTTCCTCAGATAGGATAACAAAGTAATTCAGAAACTGCAATTTCTTCACAGCAATTTTCAGGCACCTCATTTGCATCATATCTTCACGTTCTTGCCCCATATTTTCCCTGCTCTTCTCCTGCTTTCGTATCCATTGTGCCTCCCCCACTGTACCGTTCTCCAGCTTCTTTGTTTCTTGCTCCTGCTCACATTCTTTCTACACCAGACTTTAACCAATTTCTTGCCTCTGATCCTGTTGCCCTGCTTCCTCCTACATATTGCTAGCCTCCTGATATCTGCTACCTCTCAGTTTCTTTTCCTGATCCCATAGTTTATCATGACAGCAAACTTTACCACCTATGAAAAGTTAACATGGCAAGCACCTTTTCCTGAGTAACATATGTATTCAGTCCCACCATGGTCATTTTGGATTAGGGAAAACACTTGCAAATACTACGAGGCATAAATCAGAAATTAATGAGAAGTCTTGAATCATTTCTTAAGAAATTTATTCTTGCCTTTCTGGCTTCTAACCAAGGCAAGACGAGCAGAGCTCATCTTGGACACAGAGGACAAACGTCATAGTACACCAGAATGCTGCCACTTATTCCAGAATAACCAGTGCAAATAACTGTTTTTTAAAGTGGCTATGTTATATATGGAAAGCTTGCAAAACAAGCATCACAAAGACTGTCCCCACTAGTAGCATTACTGGTGATTAATACATATAGTTACATCTTCTTCCATGGTCTGGTTCCAGTAACCCAACAAACCACTACTTTTATTCTAGCTACTACGTTTCTGTCTGGGAATAGCTGTAGCTTTGATGCTGTCAGCTCCCACTGCTGCTGGCAATGTTTAGTATGGATGACTGGTATGTGAACCTTTAAGGCTACAACATTACTATCTCAACTTTAATTAGCTGCCTGCAGAAAGTACCAGATACTCCTGGATACTCAAGAGCCTCTAAATATCCACACAGAAACCTGAATTTTAGTCCACTCAGGAAACCAGATTGATTGTTACAGTTGGACACCATCTTCCCCACAATATAAGTAATCAGCTCTGTCATGACATGTTGAGAAATGGATCATCGCCCTGACTTCTTCCTGTTCTGCCCCGCAGATGGAGGAAATGAAGTTGCTGGAGAAGGCATGGCAAGCACGTCTATTTTCTAACTTTTCACCTAATGTGCAAACACAAAAACTGGCAGTTCGCAATTGATCATCTACAGAAAAACCACCAAGGCTGCTTGTCAACCTTCAAACACTACCTGTGTTCTCAGCGATACCTGAGCTTTGCCAAACCCACTCCATTTATTTTAATGAACTACAACTCATAAATTCAATATGCAGTTTAAATCTTTCCTCGTTTGGCAGCCATATAAACAGCAAGGAATGTGCACATAAAAAAAAAGTTATCCTGGTCACACCTATTACTTTTCCAAAAGGAAGGGCATGCTCAGGTACTGTAGATGAGAATCTAGATGACTGAGCCCCAGCTACTTGTTTAGACTGTTAGCCTTGCTTTCAATGGTAGGAAATATTACATAAAATCCATGTAACACATACAAGCTAAGTGCAAATGATGAAAGAAATCAGCAAGGGAAAAGAGGCCAGAGAGCTGTTGTGATGGAAGAATAGCAGCTGGGAAAACTGAAGTCAACCCAGCTATGTTATTTTTTAATTAAAAATAAACATGGGCTTTGTTGCCAAGGGATTGGTTAGCATTCCATTTAAAAAGAAGAAAAAAAAAAAAAAAGGAATTTTACTTCATTCTCACTCTCCTCCTCTGCCCCCTTCTTCCCCCTCCCCAAAAGTGTATTTATAGATTTTGCAGAAAAAACAGTCATAAAATTCAGGTCAGTATGCAGCACCACACAGAACCACCTATTTTTAAGGCATTCTCTCTCATGTAAGTTCCTCCTTTATTAAAAATAGTCCGAGACTATCATTTTAATTTTGTTAATTATATCATCTTCCCTGCTGACCTCCTTGCTAGCTATACAAGTATATATGACTGCACTGCCCAAGACTGCATGTGTGTAAGTGATAAAGGCCCTCTCTGGACAGCCCCCGTAATGAAGGTTTCAGCAGACCAACATTAATCCTTTCAAGTTCAGTCTTGCTTCTCTTCAATCAAATATTAAAGCAGCTTTTATTCATGCCCGGAGAGGGGTTTGTCCTATTTTTAATGGGATTTGCTTGTGTCCAAGACCACTAAAGGTCTTACACTCACCGTCCTCGCTTCACAAACAGGAGTGTGAAGTCACTAGCAGAGAAAAGTCAAAGAATCCGAAGACTCGGTTCAGGCTTTTCATACATTCCAAGGACTTAAAGGTTCACTACTTTTAAAAACTAACTATCTCATTAGCCCCTCTTCCCTGTGTTTTTCATTCATCTATCTTTTACACTTCCTGTGTGCTTTTATCATGTCTGACCTCAGAGAGGCTTTCTGCTACTGAGGTCTTAGCCACAAACCAGCCTTATCACAATTATTCCTCCACACTTCTTCCACATCACATTTCAAAATCTTATCTTGCTTAATCAACTTTTACTTTGTCTCTCCCTATTTGCTTTACTAGTTATTTATATTTTAAGATGTTTTAGGCTACAATTCGTATGAAATGCATATCCAGAGGCAGTTGCAATTGTTCTGATAAAACATGTAGGAGCCAATAGGGTAAACCTCCCCCAAAACAGATCAATGACATTGAAATTTTCTATAGAAATATCCATCTTCAACGGAGTACAGGTATCAGTTCTGGTTGAATCAAAGAAAGATCTATCTAATGATTAGTCATTGAGCTGACTGGTGAGAAAGAAGAATTCAGGTGAAGTGAAAATACTTGCATATACCTCTCAGATAAGTACCATCATGCACAGCAAGTCACCAGCCTAAGGGCTGTTCTGGAGCGTAACTTGCTTGCATCTATCTGTAGTCATTCCAGTTTGCATTTGAAAAGTCCATTGACAAAGAGAAGAGAATATTTAATTATTTATTCAGCACAGAGAAGCTGCAAAAAGAGAGTCCTGAACAGGAACGGTTCAGTGCAGGACGGTCAACGTACCCACATTTTCACAAGAGAAAGACCCAACCTCCATGCCAGCTACAGACAGTGGCACTTAAACCTTCAGTCTTGCAAGGAGACATAGCCAGTGGGTTGGCCTAAAAGTGTCTCTTTTTCTGCTTTTTACCTTATGAGGTCTTTCAGTGCATCCCATTGCATTTTCAGGAAGAATCTGAATTTGTGAAAACCTAAAGACAGAAGCAATTTTTCACTCAGCTCTGGTCAGTATCTGCTGACTCACATCCAGATTCCTCTAGTATCCGAATCTTCCATTGACTCCAGAGAAAAATTGTGGCTGGCCACAGAACATAAGGTTAGCAAACTAAATAGCATAATGCATATTATTTGTGATGCAACAGTAAGCACAGGAGAAAAAGGATACTGGGTTGCAAAACATTTTTCTTTGTGCTTTGCATATTTTTTGGAAGAGGAAAGAAAACCACATTAGGCAAAGCAATGTATTTGTTTTGTCTCGGGGACATTGGCTCACAAAGAAATGTTGCTGCAGCTAGTGAGAGTTCAAGTCATTGTTGCCCAAACCATATTAAAAAAAACCCAAAAAACCCACACATTAAAAAGCCTTTGGAACTCAAATATTATCCCTCACCCCAACCAAATGTAAATAATTCAACGGCTTAGTGACCAACAGTACACAACAGAGAATGACTTTTCTGGGTAATTCAGCATCGAAGCAAAGCTGAAACTAATTCTGTGAACATTAATCCTCTTTTGTGGCAACACAAAATTGGATTCAGCATTAGAAAATAAGAGGGGCGTGGGGAAAAATAGCTTGGCACTGGCAGAACCTAAACATGCTACCCTTCAGCTTCCTTGGCTTTTACACTGATTTCCATGTAAGAATAGAATTTAGTTGAATTCAACATGATTGGAGGGATGTTTTTTTCTTTCAGATGGCCACTTGCAGCTTGAGTCTAAGGGTTACGTGAAAATAGAGAAGTCAGAGAGGCTCCTAAGTTAAACTCCTCCTTTTCCAGATAGGGTGACTATTTGACTATCAAAACAGGAACATCCCAATTCTGACTACTAAAGAGGATTCTACTATCCTTTCCACCGCATTTTTGCTTTTCTTCAAGATCTGCAACAGCTCAATCTAAAAACCGAAACAAAGAAAAAGCCATGTGGGCTATTTTCCATTGCCTGAATAATAGTAGGGAGGTACTTACAATCACACAAATACCGAGGAGGACAGGGAAACCAAAGTGAAACTCAAAAATACAAATGGAAGATACGAGATCCTCTCTGATGGGAAAGAGTTGTAACAAAGTCAGTTAGAAAAGCCATCAGCCTTTTATTCAGGGAAGCAGTCATATCAGTGAAGAATAACTCAATGATTCTGCTGTGGTTTAAAAGCCTGAGAGCCTCTTGTCATATAAAGCACTATTTTGTCTTTTAAATCTCAGACCAAGAAGCTAGGCCACTGAAAATGCAAGGATGTGCCAAAATGGCAAAACATTTACGACCATCCACATGTCCCATCTTCATCTGGCAAACAGAAAATGGAATGCTATTTACAGCCCTTTGATATTTCTTTGTTTCTCATGGGAAACTAGTTGGTGTTGTCTATTGTCAGCTTTCATTGTTAACAACACTCAGGGAGAGTTTATTATTTTTATGTCTTGAAGCCATTTATCCAAAACAACCTTTCTATAAGGGTGACATCAGACTAATAAACAGCAAAATATCATATAGACATCAGTTTTCATTCACTAAGTGGAATTCACGAATATTAATGCTTAAATCTTATGTATTTCCTATTTTAAAACAGAACCCTCTTGTCAGCCTCAGGATTTCCTTGATCTTTAAGTAGTAGAAATATATAAAACTAAACAATAGCCTCTCACTCCACTAATTTCTCCTACCACATAATATACAAAACCACAGTTCAAAGAACATTGCCATTTGAATACGCTCCACCTTCCTTTCCTGGTCCTGTTGAAAATCCGGGAATGAAGTAGTTCATAAGTGAAACGATGCCTAGCTTCATCCATTCAATGGATGCCAAGTTATGACTTCTCCCAGTTCAGAGAGCAACTGTTTTAGCTGAAATGACAGAAGCCTAAACCCTCAGAATGTCACATCATGACAATGATATGAAGTTAAGCAGCAATTTAGTTTCATTTGTTTTGATACAAGTCAGAGGAGAGGAACTCTGGTCACTACAGTCCTGATGCTTTTAAACCTATTAGACCACGCTACCTATCACAACTTGCATCTACTTTATGCAGGCTAGAAATAACATTACCGCTGCTGGTTGAGTGAAAGAAGCTGACAGAAGGAGTAGCTATAGAAATAAATGTGCCCTATGCTTTAGATAAAAAACACACCCAAAACACACAACACAGGGAAGAAAAGGGGATGTGGAAAATTAAAGCAATTGGGAAAGAAGATGTTAAAAACAGAGGAAGCGCAGCAGTGATACAGAAGCATCAAAGAAGATAGAAAAGATGGGGAGAAGGGTTGGCACAGAGGGAATGACACCAACCTGAGAACTGGTTAGCAGGTACAAGATTAGCAGTAGGCTTGAGCTAGGTCCAATTACACTAGAGGACCAAAGTAACTCTTAAGGCTCCTCCAGCTTAAGGCTGAGGCTTGTTGTAGCTGCATGGTGTCACATTCAAGACACTATCACATTATTCTTTCATATTTATAGTATCCTCAGTGGTGCTTGTCCCCTCTACAGACACCAGAAAGACAGATGATCTCCACTGCTTGATTTTGCATCTAGAACAGAGGCCCACACGCCAACAGAGACGGAATCTGTGCTCATTTACTGTCAGATAGGAGGACTGCACAAAAAGCCTTATGATAACAAATATTTCGTGCAGTGCAGCTCATAGAAATAGATAAAAATTTAAAAAAAGCAACAACCAAAGAGATTGAGGGTTTAAGAAGTCAGATGGCTAGTGCTGTAGCTCTGAGTTTGATATACAAAACAGCTTTCATCAAAACAATTAGATTGTTCTCCTCCAAGCCATTCATCATCTCAGATATTTTTCTAATTTTGACTTCTCCCCACTGGAGAGCAGAAACTTTCTAAATAATTATCATCTAGGGATTCCTCAGCTGGAATTTGGGCTGCCCGACATAATTCCTCCAGACAGTGCTCCTCGACTTTTTCCCATAGACCTCGCTATTGCAGTGCAATGCCTGGAATGCCAGCTCCACGCTGCAGAAATCAGCCTTCTGGGCGACAATGTCAAATTCAATCACTTGGCAGCAAGACTGGGAAAACTTCTGCATTTGAGTGATAATTTGTTTCTGGGCTGAATTTGAAGGGGAGGGGGGCAACCAAATAAGTAATTAATTATGAAGTTTTCTAACTGATGCCGGATTAGCAGCCTCATAGGATGAAGTCTTTCACTGATCTACAAAGCTGACAGAGGCTTTGGAGACCTCTGTCATAGGCACAGACTGACTCCCAGTTAATGTTTGGCTACTTTGCATTTTCCATCCAGGATGCCAGAGTGGGACAATAGCTGTAGCGATCCTTCTAGTAGCAAATCACTGATTCCGTACACAGCATTGCCCTCTGCTTATCTATGGGAAATCAAAAGAGCTGCATCCAAGCGTGAGAGGAACGTGGTCAAAACTCCACACAGGGAAGGCTTCAGGTAATACACTATCTGTTCCCCTGGCTAAGTTTGTATGGTTTCGTGCAATACACAAGCACAAATATGTCTCTAATGTCTTTTAGCCAACATTCAACTGCAGTAAAGTTTTTGTTTCTGCCTACGGTATTCATGTGATTTCCACTGCAATACTGAGCGTTTCACAGCCTTCAGTCTCACAACAAACCTGTGGAGAACGGAGTAATTTCTGTTCTCATTTTACAATAGGCTGATTGTAACAAAGGGAAAATAAATAATTTGTACAGTCACAGACATGTTCGTGAATGAAGGCCTTACATGGGGGCCTCACAGTCTGTCAAAGAGTGGCCTAGCTTCCCCCACCCCCCCCAATGTGGTTTTCTTTACAGGGTGTGGGGGGCGAAAAAGCAACTTTCTCTGAAAGAAACAAATGCTTGATTTCCTAGAAACACAAAACTGGTTTCTGTCAAATTCTTTCAGTGGTATGCTCGGAAAGGGGAGAGAGGGCAGTGACAAGTGTGGCAGAAGATGATAAACTGCTGTCGTCTCTAGAAATAGCAATTCCGTTGCTGTCGACTTCCTTGTTTGAGCCAGAACCAAAGCACACACTTTACATGAAAGGCCTCTTTATACATCCATAAGTGACATCCAAAGCATTAAAAATAATGGGAGGAGGAGGAAGGAGAAAAGAAGAAGCTTCAGACAAGCCCCAAATACTGTCTTGTTCTAAACATACAATACAGCAACAATATCTTTAGTGCCCTATTGGAACTGCAAGTAGGATCACCTGTGCTTGGTAATTGATCAAACATCTGTGAAGATCATACAAGGTTAAAAATCTCTATGCAATTAATATAGAGAGCGTGATTTCTCAGCTCCCAAACTGTGCAACATGCTTACTTCAAGACAGATCTAATAAAATTTCAGACGGACATTTATGGGAAAGCTGAAAGATTGCCTATAATCAAAATTTTCTACTTATGCGCCACAGTCTTAAGGGTTCTTGCTTCACTGGGATTCTTGAAATCAGGACACAAAGCTTAAGAAGTACCCACTTGTCTACTTTCTTCATTCTTTTAAAGAGGAAGATATTCCCTGAGTGCATTCAGAAGCGGTACGTGATATGTGTATCTACACTCTGATATACACTCTCAAGTCTTCTTGAACTATTTGCACTTCTTCCAGGAAGTGACTGTGGCCTAAGTGGTGGCCTAACCAATTGCAAACCAAGCTCTCCCAGTTTTAAGACAAACACTCATAAAAATTACTTCATTCTCAGGGATGCACATTTCTCTGTGGATTGATTTGTCACCATTTTCAAATATCTGCCTCATTACAAAGACTGTTTGGTTGTCCACAGCAGTCATAGCATTGTTTTCTCTCTTCTGGTGCCCTGCACATCAACTCCCTGGTAACATGTCCACAGCCAAGTAATTATGGACCACACCATCTAAGTAAACTTTCTTGCTAGAGCAGAAAAGAAAAAGAAAAGAAAAAAAAAAACAACACCCAAACCATAAAATTTCACCAGTTCAATCTTGCCTTTAAAACTGCAGCCTTTGGCTGATATGCAAACAGCTTCTTCTAGGAAAAAAAAGGCTGCACCACTTCAATGAGAGGTACAATTCTGAACAGATGCAGTTAAGCCCTTACAAATCCCTGGGTAGACATAGTTATTTCAGTTTGAGAGCTTAGAGTGTGACTGGAAGTCTGAACACTTTGAAGATGACGTAAATCAAAGTAGCCTCTCCTTCGACATGGCATTTTCTCCTGCTTCCAGTTCCTTCCACTTTGAGAGAATGGATATAAATCAATCTCTCAAAGCAATAATGCACTGTTCACTAGACTGTGTGAAGCACTGTTTTGTTTTGTTTTTTTAAAGAGAGAAAAGGAGCTTTTTTCGTCATGTCTGCTGGTACAGCTTAAAAACTTGTTATAATGACATGGTGCTGGGTGACTACTTGACTGTAGAACACAGACAGAAAGTCAACTTCTTTCCAATTTAAATGCAAAGGGAAACCTCAGCACTGTGGTATAAGGGAAGTGTGGTGACACATGACAAGTACTCGTACCCATAAGCATGTGCCAACAGTAGGGTTTTCAGTACGTTTTTGTGAATAAGACTATATGCTAAAAAAAAAGTCATGTGAGATTTCTGCTGCCACCCCACCACGCTCATTAGTGCAATCAGATGATTAGCTCGGTTCCCTTTGGGATATCTTCATATGTCCCATGTGGAGGTGGCCAGCCCTTGAACAGGGTAGCCCAACCTACTTGAACAGAAATCATTTCAACAATGTGAGCAGTGAGGTACAGCTGAAGCACCGCTCAGCCTTAATGATACAAACGTCCATGGACATAGCCGCAGCTTGTGTCCCATAAGAAGAAATACTGGGACCACTCTGTACTAAGAGGGAACTACAGTATTGTGACTGCTGGATTAGTCTGAAGGATAAGCACACCATTTTGATCACCGTCTTGCAACAGTTTTCCCCTCCCCGTTCCTCTATTATGAAACGCCCAACAAAAGAGGTTTTTCGTACACTTTGCACCTTTAAGGTCATCAAGTCCAACCTACTTCACCACAGTAAATACAGACAAACCGTCAATGTCAAGCGTTTCATTCTGGATGTAAGGTAATGTAATAGAAAGCAAAACACAGATAACACTAATATCGAACATTAATAAACAAGCTACTAAGAATTATAAGGGTTCTAGTCATAAACAGTTTACAATGGAATAGAATATATTCTTAAGGAGAAATCAGCACGTTAATGGATTGTTAGTTACCATGACTAACAAGCAATGTTATTTTCCACTGACATCTCTAAGATATGTTGTTTGTATCAGTAACTTGACTATGACTTCCCATGTCACTTACCAGCCCCTTAAAAAATAAACTTGGAAATAAAGTACTAAAGTGGTCTTAATGGAGCAGCTTTGATCACAGCACCCTGGAAGAGGTTCTTCAAGATCGCAGCCCACCATTGCTGTGCTCTCAAGCTCCAAAATCAGTTCTGACAGACAAGTACTTGGCTTGGCCAACGTGCATGTGTCTAGGGAGACACAAAATATAGATTTCTGAAGGCATAAATAACAGTTAAGTGCCCAAATCTTATAAGCTTTAATAGGGTTTATGCACCTTGCATCTTTGAAAATGTCTTTGAAAAAAAGTCTATCACCTCCAACAAAGACTGAAAAGCATCAAGGTTTAGATAACCTAATTTTTACTCCCAGTTACACTCATTTACATTTAAAGATGACATAACACTTCAAGCATGGACAAATTAGTTTAATTGATTTAGATTATTTTGAGATCAGGAAAGCAGTGGATGTTGCTTATCTCAACTTTGATAAGGCTTTTGACACTTGTCTCATAGCATAGAACATCCACATAAACAAAGAGATGGGTTGAAAACTGGAAGAACTGTCAGGCCTAGCAGGTTGAGATCAGTGTTATGAAACCTGGTGGGAGGCCAGTTGCTAGTGGTGTACACCAGGGTCAACATTGGGACTGTCACGGTTTGGGCCAGGTTGGCCAATGACAAGATGACAGATGCTCTCCCCCACCTCTCGCTCCAAGGAGAGAAAGAAGAGAGACAAAAAGATTTATCAGTTTAGAAAAAACTAAACTACTTTAATGAAATATTAATAATAAAATAAAAAGAAAATAACAAAATAGATACAATATATACAAACATACACAAAACCATATCAAGCTCCCAGGGAGATGTCACTGGCAGGCACCAGGAAAGCTCCAGACTGGACTCAGTGACCTGACTTGTCCACTCCTCTCCCCAGGTGCAACCCCTCCATGGGGTAAACAACCAAGTCAGCTGACCCTGGTTGTCACTGCAAAAAGCGTAAGCAAGAGCCTCTCCCACTGAACAGAAAGTTGGCTCTGCTCCACCCCAAACCAGGACAGGGACCAATACTGTGTAATATTTTCATTAATGACCTGGATGATGGAAAGGTCCACACAAGTTTGCAGACAAGATAAAACTGGAAGGAGTGGTTGATACACCAGATGGTTGTGCTCCTATTCAGAGGGATCTTGACAAGCTGAAGAAATGGTCCAACAGGAACCTTATGAAGTTTGACAAAGAGAGATCATGAAGTCTCCATCCTTAGAGATACTCAAAACCCAACTGGACACAAGCATGGGCAACCTACTCTAGCTGACTCTGCTTTGAGCAAAGAAGAGGTGGACTATAAAATCTCCAGGGGTCCCTCGCAACCTCAGCTGTTCTGTGATTCTGCCATTACAGTAGAGTTTTGCGATAAGTATATACTGATATGTCTTGTAGTATAGGTAACACAAAAATACAGTTTGCAAACATACAAACCATGCCATCTTCCATAGTATAAAAGTACCTTAGGTAGTAGCTTCTCTGTGGAAACTAGTCCCATGTATTCCAATTTGCATCAGTGGAGGTTATAAACAATGAACATTAACAAGGTTTTGTTCTGAAGAATAAGTTCAATGGTATCCTGATAAAAATGCTTCTAGCGAAACAATTATTTTTAACAACTCAGCATCTTACATGGAATTCCTCTAATTATTGCCTTAATCAACATCATAACTTACAAAACTTACAATACAACTTGCAATTAACATATGGTAAATACCATCTCCAATTACACTATCATGTACACTGTACATCTGATTCCTGTTTTCAGTGGAATGCAGCTATTTGTGCTGGATCTTGTCCAGGGTCTCTGCTTTGGCCTCTAACACTCTTTGGATAAGCAACCCTCAACTTTCTGCTGCAGTTGAGCGGAAGACAAGATTCCTGCACATATGAATTAGGTCATAGATATGAACCTTGAAAGGAGGTTCATTAGTCATTTTTAGAGCTCCACTACTTTAAAGTAGAAGAAAATAAATCACAGAACACATCCACTTCATCACTGCATACCATCATCACGGACAGCAAAGTTAAATCTATATTAATCACACATATCCCACTCATTTCTCCTTTTTTTCCCTGTCCATCCTTTCCCTTTTCTTTTTTTGTTAAACTTCATGGCCTAGAAGCAAATGCAGGCATTTTATTTAATTATTCAAGATCGCATCTCTGCTGTTCAGAGTGTCCTCTATGGGTGGTTAAGGATTCACACTTTCCAGGGCCACCTATAGTTGCTCAGCATCTGTCAGGACTGGATGGTTTATCTTGACAAATAATTAATCAATTTACTATTAATAATCCCTTTCCTCAGATGTGCTGCTTTCTCTAGAGCAAGGATTCTTGAGTAGCAACAAATGACTGCTTTAAAGTTGTACAGACATATAGGCTAAAGGTCTGACTTGTCCTGGGCATAGTTTTGCACAGAGCCCACAGTTTCTGCTCCTGATGGATCTGCAATACCCAAACGCAGAGTGCTCAGCAAACCATAGAGCAAAGGTACCAGGATGTGAAGCCCCTTAAACCTCTCGCATACTAAAAAAGAAGGCAATTAGGAATTCTAAGCAACCACACAACCAAAGCATGAAGGAAAACTGAGAACTATCTTAGAACTTCCGTAAGTGTTGCTTTGACTTTACAAAACCAAAATCCAAGGACCATGTTCTAAATTGGGGAAAAAAAAAAAGGTACCACAGAAAGAGTCTCTGCTTTTATCTGCCTCAGCAACTCATGCTAGAGGGAGAAAAACTATCTTTATCCATCACTGGCATGGGTGACAATTCTATTTTGGGTCCCAGAGGAAGAGACTGCTAAGGAGACAGCCACTGATCAGTCAAGCTACAGAAAACAGTTGGAGCCTTTGAAAGACACCCTTTTACCAGCAAAAGAGAAAGCTGTGACCTGAAACTCAAGACAAGACTTATCTGCCTATCTCTGCCACGTGATTTGGGGAAAGGGTTTGGGGTGAGATTGGGGGCAAGGGTTTACCTCAGTGCTTCTTCTTCCCCTGCTGCCCTTTGATTCTCATCTAGTCAGATTTTAAGTCTTTGAGGTCTTGGAATGCTTTTCAACACAAACAATGCTTAAGCGCCTCGCAAGTGTGGTATAAAACTATTAATACAGATAATAGAAAGTGTTTTGATTTCTTTTCTCTGGCATAGACAAAATACCACTAGAAAGTCAAAGGAAGCACGCAAAATTTTCCACACTAACCTACTGACTGCATGCTGCAGAGTCAAGGTCCATTATGAGCAATGGAGGCTTTGCTTCAGTCTGAAAGGCAAAGCTCAGTTGTCATTTCCATCTGTAATATACATAGCAAAGGTTTATGTGCAACGTTCCATCATGTGTTCTTGTTGCTGTCAAATACAGAAAGGGAAGAAAATGGAAACATGAATCAATGAAGTCATTTTCCTTCCCACATACAACCTCAGGCTGAAATGATGTCAGATTTCACAACCAAAACAAGTTTGAGTGGCAGCAATATTTGAGAGGACGAAATCCAAAGGAAACCTATGTTCATCAAAAAATGGTGCTGGTGATTCAACAGGCAGCATCCCTACTGCAAAGTCTGTAATGAATCGAGGTCTTTGTGTCATATGTGGCTGTCACTGCTGGGGAGCTTTGACTTTCATAGAAGAGAGGGAAAAAGCGTGTAAGGGCTATATTCTCACCCACGCCAAACAAATCTTGAAGGGACTGTAAGACTGATTCCCTTTACTCTCAAAGCATCCAACCTCCTGCTGATACATAAAAATCATATTGGTCTAGTAACTGCTGTAATTTCTGACAGCTCTCAATCACCTCCACTAAATTATGAATCATGTATGAATAAATGTAAAGGAAAAAATAAGAAAAAAAACCCCTCGGGTCCCTTGGATTCTCTTACTGGAGTTAAAATGGGAAGGGTGGACACAGCGGCCAGTTATGCTGGCATTGTGCCAGTTAGGATGCTGGTTCAGCCAGGGAATTTCACTGCAGGATAGCTGTGGTTGGATTGCATCCTTTTCGCACCAGACAAAATGGACAAGACTGGGACTGAAAACAAAACCCTCAGTCTTGATCTTTCATCACTGCTGAAAGTCCCACTGTAATTTTCACAAGAGGAGAAGTGCTTGGGAGAATTGAATTCAAGTTCCCCTCGCTCTACATCTTCTCTGCAGATTAAGATGCATGTGTACCCTACCTAGACTTATGAGATCCTGCATACCAGGATTCATCTGGCCATATCAGAACAAAGCTCTGCTGCCTTCCCCTTTCCCCCACACAGTCAAGCGAGCTTTAGCAAAAACAGAGATCAGAGAGTTCATTGCCACTTAATTAAGTGGAAACTGCTTTCCCCTCATTTCGCTCTCCCTGCTTCTGGCTTGCTACCATTTCACATGCCCTACTATTCAGTACAGAAGCCTCCATTTGAGGTAGGATCTGAAGGATGAGAGAAAGGATGAGAGAAAGGATGAGAGAAAGGATGAGAGAAAGGATGAGAGAAAGGATGAGAGAAAGGATGAGAGAAAGGATGAGAGAAAGGATGAGAGAAAGGATGAGAGAAAGGATGAGAGAAAGGATGAGAGAAAGGATGAGAGAAAGGATGAGAGAAAGGATGAGAGAAAGGATGAGAGAAAGGATGAGAGAAAGGATGAGAGAAAGGATGAGAGAAAGGATGAGAGAAAGGATGAGAGAAAGGATGGCAGAGGGAAAAATTGACCCATTTTTTCCCCTTGCATGTCATTTTTTAGAAAGACAGGTGAGGAAGGTACATGGCACCTTAGCTGATGTATTAGCTATTCCTGTCATTTCAGGGTAACCTTAGACTTGGAAAGAAAAGCGGCAAGCTTGAACCACATTAAAGCTCTGATTTAGCAAAGTGCTTTGAAACACATGCTTACAGTTAAGCATGTGCCTAAATGCTTTTCTGAATTAGGACCTATGTTGGTAAAAGGGGCAATTGATTAATGGCTTCTGACAACCACCAGAAACTAATGAGCCGCAGACCTCTGCTTTTTCCTCCAAATGACTGTACTTAAACCCGAAGGAAATTTCATTATGGAAACAGAAAACACTTATAAATAAATCATATGTGTCTCCTTTGCAAATATTAATTTTTATCTGCAATTAGTGGTAAACCCAAACTTCCTTTCGTACAGTAATCGGAGACAGTGCCATTTGCCCTATGTAACTGGTTATTCATTCAAACCCATAAATTTCTTTCTAGAACTGCATGGTTTATGGAAAGCTCTAAGAATCCAGCTAAATCAACCATGAAATATGCAGCATCCAATATACTAACCAAAAGGTTGCCTGACTGTGACATAAACTTCAGAATGAATCAAGCCAGCACTGTACAATCCACCTAGAAACAAAGAGCTTGGTAAACATGATGTGCTGAAACCTGCTTCGAGCTGCTCCTCACTGAGACACATTACGGGATCATATCCCAGGGAATTAACACAAGCTATTCAAGCCCTCCCACACGAGAGATGGAAAAGGTCTGAAACAGCAAGAGGATAACCTTGGTCCTTCTAAGATGCAATCCAGCTCTCTATTTGCCAAGCTGTACTGCATCACAGAGCCTCTTAACTAGTAATGAGTTTTAGTTGTATTTAGCGAGAGTCAGGAAAATTTGGTGGCCAAGGCACATCTACAGGAGCCACGACATTCGAGTCTAATGTCAACCTTACCTAAATATCATTAAACATCTCATCTTGTTTTTCCTAGCACTATTGTTATTATTGCAGAGCACAGATAACACTTCCAATATGACAAAAGCAATCACATTAATACTGAGGTCTTGATCTAACAGATAGACCTAGAAACTTCAAGACCATAAGTTTTTGTGTGTCCCAACAGGGACACTAATATCTGAGGTCTCGTTGGTATCATTCATAAAATATCTAAAATGATTCTCCCTTTTTCTGTCTTTACATGTGTATTTTAGTCATCTGAACCAGAATTCAAGAGTAGACATATGTTATATAATGAAGAATAACATCAAAAATATTCTATTGATGCCATACAGCAAGACTTTAATGGGTGTTTACAGTGATTGAAGGGCAGAGATGGAAGTGGCCTTCACACAAGATGCCAACTGGGAGCAGTTAGTTTTTTTGTTCCCACACTCTTTCTTGAAAGTGCACTAGTTCACCTGTAATTCTAAGGATAGCCAAGGTGGTTTGAATTTATAACTGTGGTTGACTAGTTACGCTTAGACTGAGGTTTCACAATGTGCACAAACACACCACCAAAGCCTGCAGATCTGATCATCTGCGATCGTATTTTGGTCCTATTAGCTTATAGAGTTTACATTGGCATCACACCTTCGTACCAGCTCTGTGACTGCTTTGCAAGCAAAGGCAATACCTAATCCACCAAAAATCCTGCCAGCATGAAGTTAACCTGTCAGTTTGCTTACTAGTAATAGGAATCATCAGACAGAATTTGTATCATAGTGGCATTATACCATCCAATGACAATATTTCTTATCATAGAATGGTGAGGGTCAGAAGGGACCTTAAAGATCATCTAGTTCCAACCCCCCTGCCATGGGCAGGGACCCCTCCCACTAGACCAGGTTCCTCAAAGCCCCATCCAGCCTGGACTTGAACACTTCCGGGGATGGGAAGTCAATTACTAGGAGCCCTAACGCACAATTTATCACCAAACCATGACCTACTGGCGAGATGGGGACTTCAAGCTTCCACAGTTTTATTTAAATGTTTCTTGAATATTCATTACGGCCTTTGTTACAGAGACGAACTCTTGAAGAGTTCTCTGAGGAAAGAAAAGTGACATGACTAACAGGCCTGAGCCTTTTGGAAATGACCAAAACATATCAAATCAGTGGGAAAAAAAAATGTTTCAGTTCCCTAGGTTCGGGTCAGATCAAATATGCACACACTCTAACAATACCCCAGAGGAAAGGGCAGGGAAGGGAAAGGAAAACACTTGATTTTTCTTCATAAGTCTACACAAATAAGATATTACATTACTAAGTAAACACTCAATGTGTTTACACTCCTGTTACATTGTGAAGAGGAAAACAAGTATTTACCTTTGCACAGATGACTGTTACCAATATGTTTATTCTAATTCAGAGCCTGGCTCAAAACCTAGTATGTTTCCATGGATTTCCATTAACATTTTGTATATGTGCATAATACTCAAACGGATTTTTATTAAAAATACCTAGCACTCAGTTGAGGTCTATGTATGTATCACAGTAACGTGCACAAGATATTCCTAGGTTCAGGCACACAACTTTCAAAAAGAAAGATGAGGTGGTGTGCTTAAAAACATACATCCTTATTCATTCAGTGCATGGGAAAGTTTGAAACAGCAGTTATTTCCTACTCCTAAAACAATGAAAATCTACATGTATCAGTTGTCACCCTAAGAGGTAAATCTCAGTCTTTCTAAAAGTGAATACTGTAGCTAGGCAGTCACCAAGGCAAGAAAGCTTATCTCTTTGGTAAGTCACTTATTCTGAGAATATTCAGCTTGACCTACACAGACCCCACAGAGTTGTACTATGGGCATCTGGCCCCATCTGTCACACCCACACCTGGGCAAGTAATGCAAAAACCTTGTATTCTTCAAAGGATCAGAGCCTTTTCTCTGCTTGGTTATAGTAACAGACCCATTGTGAACTCTTATCATTATGCTTCATTACAATAACAAGTCCAATTTTGTATTTCCCTAGTCTTGTATTTCCAAAGCTTTTTCCTCTACTGCATAGTTATGCTGACAGACACTCTTTTTCACTCCTCCTCTCTTTTACAAAGGAGAAAAAGCTAGCTTGAATTGAATTAATAGGTCAGTAGCGTTAAAGAACTTATATGGACCTTTCCTTGCAAGGCTGCTATTCTGAATTCAGCATGTGTGAAACGTAACCAATGGATGTTAGGAACTGGCAATCTCTTTGCTACCGACTTAGACATTCTCACTTTACTTCTTTAGGACAAGCTGCCCTCTTCATTAACAATCATCCGAGCTTCTATGAAACCTCCAGGAGGCTAACCTTAAGGAGATCTGGGTGATTCTCCCACTGCTATGGTAAATTCACTTCAAAGAGCATAAACTCTTTCAGTCATGGTATAGCAAGAAGGATTAGAGAAGCAAGCACCTCGCCTTAAGCCGTTCATCTTATATGGAAGAAGCATGGCTTCCACTCTAATAACATAACATCTTCCACAGGACTCACTCAACTTTCAACAGAACATGTTTGCTCTTCTGTCATAGCATTAACTCTTCTTTATCAAGATTTCTAAAACCAGATATTAAAAATGAATACAAAGCACGCTCATAAGTGCTGAAGAAACTTGGCTCCAGATCCATCCTACTCTCCTAGAGTGTTTCTCTAATTGCTGTTCTAATCACTTTCAAAAACACATTGAAGCATTTCATGCGTACATTTCCATTTCCCTCATTGCTCTAGGGCTTGCCTCCCTGTTTCAGCCTATTTTGTTTTTCAGCCTGACCTACCCTGTGAAGCCACTTGGTCATGATGTGGCTGAATATATTAGGGAACCCAAGTCATTGATCAAAAAGATCAAGATTCTTCATTGACACATATTTAGCTACTATTAGCTAAAAAAAAAAAAAAAAAAATAAAGGTTGGGAATTGCAAGTGAAGGCACTATTGACTAGTAACAGAACATGCAAAACTGGGCAAATTTCATCTTTGAGAATTCTAAACTTGCAGGCTAAATCTCTCAAAAAAATCATGATATTGGTTTGGCAATTGCTTTCACAAACACTACATAGTGATTTACTAAATGAAGCAGTAATTCTTAGGGTTTGTTTTTTTTTTAAAAAGGGGAGGGGTGGCGGGGAAGGCCAACACACAGGGGCTGATAGTGAATTGCAATGTAGGAACAATGTCATACAGTTGGAAACACAGTAATTACAAACAATGCCCCCTTCCGCTTGAGTACTGGTCAATTCCTGACTGGAGTCCTGAGTCCTTCTGCAGGTATACGTCACTTCAGGAAAGATGTGGATCGATTAGAAGAGGGTCCAGAATAGGGCAATGAAAGTTTTCAGAGATCTAGGAAACATGGCCTCCATGGAAAGGCTGGAAGAGTCAGGTTTGCTGACCCTAAAAGACATGGTAATTCTCCTCACATATATTAAAGGAAGAGAGAAAGATGAACTCTTCATATCCACTGAGGGAAGAATAAGACATAATGTGCTTAAGATGGAGCAATGGAGACTGATTTTTCTCCCTTGATACTAGGTATTTCCCTGCCAATTAAGACACTTGGGGAAACTCTGTAAAGAGAAGGATAATTAAGCACTGTTACAGGTCAGATGAAGCAAACTGCAAAGCTCTGCATGGGACACTTCTAGAACAGAACATACCACACAAAATTTACTTAAGTATTAATCTCTGGTTTGGGCCAACAGAATGGACTGGATTACTTGACAACCTTTCTTCTACATTTTATAACGTACAACCCTCTACATTTTATAATACCATCTGCCAGCTTCAGCATAAATGCTGTAAGTGTGTCTTGAACAAGAGCAGCAGTAAGCTGGAGCTCATCAAAAGACCACAGGAAGGAGGAGGAAGTGCACAGTCATTACCTTCTCCACAGAAGCATTTGCAGAGAAAGATTCCTAAGGATTCAACTGGCAAGTTAGCATATCCTCATAGCCAAAAGGTATCAAAAAAAAATCGATGACAGATGTAACAAAACCAGAACCCAAGATACTCTGACTATGGACACTCTGTTAACCACAGATAACAATCAAATCAACATACAAAACCCCAATCTAAATCCAGATTGGGATAGCTGTATAAGTATAATGAACTCAAGGCACAGAATTTTTTTTGCCAAGCATATGGTTTTGAAGTTCATGAATTCAATTTCTTAAAGGAAAAAAAAAAATTGAACCTGAAAATTTAGGGAGATTTTAAAGAGATACAATGGACAGTTACTTTACTTTCACTGAGTGCCAATTTCATCTCCTTGAAACCCTTCCCCTAACCACTACTATTTTCACTTGAATTTCCCCCATATTTAATTTGTTTATAAAATTCCTTTTTCTATTATTATAGAGCTCTGATCTGTTATTTTTGTTTGGATCATAAACACAACATCAATGATACCAGCTGTAACTGCTACTCTACCGACACCAGCATTCTGCCTCCACCAGTGGCTATGAGGTATTCAGAAGAAGATGAAACAAATCCACAATTCACCTATCAAATCACGCAATAATAAGGAGGATAAGACAGGTGAATTCTTTTTGCAAATCCTTCAGCATTCTGCTTACACTCTGGAGCATGAGATCTGCTAACCTTTAACTTCA
The DNA here is from genome assembly GCF_963924245.1 of Chroicocephalus ridibundus. NCBI lineage: Eukaryota > Metazoa > Chordata > Aves > Charadriiformes > Laridae > Chroicocephalus > Chroicocephalus ridibundus. Next base: position 151,633,651 of record NC_086284.1, read on the forward strand.
CAGGCACATCTATACATTTTTTTAAGAGTCATAAAACAAAATCATGTTTTATATCCAAGCCACTTAATCATCTTGCCAAGAACTTGATTAACTAAAATTCTAGAACAGATAGGAGGGGGATGGAAACCAGCAATAGGAAGACTTTTCTCCCAGAAACACAAGTAAATGTAGTAGTAACTCTCTAGCTCGCTCTGTTACATGGCAGAGCGAGGCATATAGAAGGAGGCATACAGAAAAAGATCCCCAAAGCAGCACTATAATTCTGTCCTAAGAAAAACACGGGTGGGACACAATCAATCAGTGCTTCAAAATAGCTGCCTTTTATACATATAAAATAGGAGGCTGGATCCAGAACACATCCAGATCTCAGCTTCATACCACTGAGAAAACAGCATGTATGAACATCCAGGAAAACAAATCAACCCCAAAATCTCCTACTGTATTGTTTTGGAGTTCATTGAAGACTTTGAAAAGACCTGAAATCTCTGTGAGCCCAGCCACCCCAGCCTTTCTGCTGTCACACGCATGTTCATTTCATACGGGTTGACCCTTTAGCAAAGTCACCTGTCCTTAAAAGGGACGAGCTCTGAGGGTCCAAGACCCCCTTAGCTCAAAGCAAAACTCTATTTTGCCTATATCAGGGTAGTTCATCTTAATATTTACGTCACAGTGAGGTTTACTGAGTCAGCCACTGGAAGACCTTTCTGGGGACCAGGCTCCAAACCCAGTCCTCTTCTAAACAGACTCTGTGACCCCCAGACAAGCCAGTCTGCAGCTCTGCTCCCTCTCTGCACATGCTTATTTTGTCTATTTTAAGTCGGAAACAATTCAGGCAGGAATTGCAGCTCACTAAATATTCAGATGAACAGAGCTGTATAGTGTAACTGACATACAAATACTCCTGATCAAGCATATGTTGCCTAATCCAGTTCTGACGTGTCAGGTTATTCCAAATAGGAAAACTGAGGTACAGAAAAACAGGACATCTTGCTGAATTCCTGCCTGCTCACCCAGCTTAATCCACTGGCCCAGTCCTGGTGCTTTAGGATTAAGCCAAAGAAAGGTCTACATGCAGATACCAGTAACTACTGTTGTTGTCGTGCTGACACCAACAATAATATGGCAGGAAGGATTTCTGCAAAGGCCGCAACCCAGCCAAAACACAGGCTACATTTCCAGCAAGTGCAGCACGTGTCGCTTTGTTTTCTGTGCCATGTTACCCTGCCACAGTTCTCCCCTCCCACTGCTGAGGAGGCGCTGTGCTCTGCTCATAACTATCTATGGTTAAAACTATATCTTACTCTCATCAAATATAAATTCTGTGCAACTTTTTTACTTTCATATCCTTTATAAGTGGTCATCTGGGGATTTGCTTGGTCGGGGTGTTCTTCTGTTTGTTCATTTTATGTGCAAGCTGGACAGTGTAGAGAGGAGGCATTGAGATCCAAATCAGAACCTCTTAGGTTCCTCTCATAGCTAAAGTTGGATCAGAGCTCAGATGAAACAGTGCCAGCAGTTTCAAACTGCTCCCAGAAGATTTTAGCTGGAATATCTTCTGGACAGTAGCTGTTCTTGGGAAGTCCACCTAAGGCCAAAATTCCATAGAAACGCTTCTTGCAAGAACAGAACTACAGCCCTACAGCAGAGCTCCTTTCTGTACTGGACCTGAAGTGGGAACCAACAGAAGGATTTCTCTCTCTACCTCCTCCCCATTTCCCTTGAGTGAATCCAGCACTGAGGTTACATTTCCATTTGTTTTGTCTTAGCCTGATGTGTTGTGGGAATGCAGCACACCACAAATAGTCACCTGGAACCTCCTCCCTCATGCCCCAACAGCTCATGCGCCTTTGCACATCCTCCTTGCACTTTTCAAACCTTTTGCACACCTTTCACTCCTCATCCATGGCTCCAGTCTATGGCAAAAGCCTTCACCTGGACAGTAACTTTCACACAAGTTGTTTTGTAATCTTTTAATCAGCACACTCTATAAGCAGCTGTATACAGTGAAAAAAACTATGGCTAAGAAAACTTTTTTTCAACTGTGTTTATGTTCAGCCACTTCAGAGCATTCAGTTGCAAATATAAACTTAGCTTACTAAAACTACAAATCATGGATGTATTTGTAAACCTCAGGGACCATTACTGCAAATTTCTCAGCTCACATAAGCAGTACTGGACCTGACTAAAAAGACTGCCCGTGAGTCAGCCTGGATCTCATATATGCTACCATCCTCAGAGAGCACCTCACCAGGTACGTGCCGTCGCCAATAAACACCAGCTCCTCACAAAGTAACATCAACTGGATGTTTCTGCGGTGAAAACTTCACCAGCGTCTCACAAAGATGATGAGCCGAGGACAGTTGGACAAATCTGCCTCCAGCTGCATCTGCTTCATGCAGCAGGGTATGACGCAGTTTTCTTTAATCCAGTAAATCCATATGCTGTGCCAGTGAGTGGATTACCAGCCTGCATTCAGAAGAAGCATTTGTGATGTGTCATCATTTACATGAGTTCAGAGTACATGTAAAAATAATATTTCATTCTCTCCATGCTCCAATTCCTAGCTCTGTTGCATTTTTTTAATGATATTGCGTTCATTTTGCGCTGATATAAACACACCTAAACAAAAGACTTGACTTTACTTCCCTTTCCAAGATTTTTGGCTGATTATATACTTGCTTGCGCAAGTCTCTTAGAAATCAACAGCTGGGAAAACAACAAAGCAAACTTGGACACGTTAAAATCATATTCTCAATGGGTCTCTAGTGAAGTTTGCAGAGGTTACGCTCAATATAAAGTTCACCCTTTTCGTTTGATTTATTTCCCCTCTTCTTGTAGCAAACAAGGTGACAATTGATTATGCACAAACAGAATATTTAATGATGGTCCTCCTCCATTTCCACAAGCCTGGACAACATAAGCTTACAGGTCAGGTCATGTAATGTGGTTTGCTGCAGCCTTTTGCCCAAATATTTTACATTTCCACTTCTTTATATTTTCCAGATCATGTACAAACTTGAACCAACCCTCACAGCAGCCTTACCAAATGCAGTGTTATCATCCTCTTAACACGTACAGACACAGGGGCCAAGCAGTCAAATGATCTGTCTTGTGAAGAAAGGTTGAGGGATTTGGATCTCTCCAGTCTGGAAAAAAGACAACTGAGGGGGGATCTTATCAACACTTACAAATACTTAAAGGGTGGGTGTCACGAGGATGGGACCAGGCTCTTTTCAGTGGTGCCCAGCAACTGGACAAGAGGTAGTGGGCACAAACTTGAACATAGGGAGTTCCATCTAAACATGAGGAGGAACTTCTCTCCTTTGAGGGTCCAGAGCACTGGAACAGGCTGCCCAGAGAGGTGGTGGAGTCTCTGTCTCTGGAGACATTCAAAACCCGCCTGGAGGCGTTCCTGTGCAACCTGCTCCAGGTGATCCTGCTCTGGCAGGGGGTTTGGACTAGGTGATTCCAGAGGTCCCTTCCAACCCCTACCATTCTGTGATTCTGTGATATGCATCATCAGCAAAAGTCAGGGTCAGAACTCACAAGATGATCCCAGCGTCCTGGCAGCACAGTGCTGTCTTTAGCTACAAACCATGGGCATGGCTTCAGCCTTTTTTGCATCTTTGAAAGATGTTACCCAAAATTTGCAATCAAAAGGCTCAAAGCGTTTAAGGTTGGACTTGTTTAATCCAGTTTATTAGAAGTACACACCAAACTGGTGCATGATGTGGTGGCAGAAAGGGTCCAAGCAGTATTAAATGAAATAGAAAGGCAACCTCACAGGGCAGAAAGGTAATATCCCTAACACAGCTCTGTGGTGATCACACCTGGAATACCTCATTCAGCTCTGGAGAACTCATTTCCTGAATGATAATAACAACCCGGAGGAAGATCACAGGAGAGCCATAAAAATTTTAAGCAAGCAGAGAGGGACTGACTTACAGGGAGAGATTAAAAGAGTTAAGGATGCATCGACAGACTAAATCCTAAAAAGAGGACGTGACAACTGTCTTCAAGTATTAGAAGAGCATTAGCAAGGGCAAAGAATCATTTTAGTGAAACAAAAGTTTACAACTACTCCCTGTAGCTGTAAATTAAAAATTATGAAAATATTTATTGATCAAAAAAGTCACTTTAATAGCAAAACCTACCAGAGTATGGGCTAGACCTGCTAATATGCTTAACCAACACTACTGCTTCTCAACATTTCTTCCTTTAAGAACACAAAAATTGTCAGCTAAATCCTGAAAATACTCTATTTTGAAATTTTAGGTTGAAAACAAGTTTTGAAGTTTCCCCAGCGGAATATTCTATCCCTGGTTGGGGAAATTTCAGACATCCTTAAGCCTGAAGCAATGCAGACATCAGGCCCATTGCTTTCGCACTACCCAAGTGTAAGCTACAGCTTTGACTAGGAACTCCCTGACACAAGCAGACCAGCCTGCATGTACTGGTGAACGATGTTCCAAGTGGGGCATTCGCCAGCAGCTCCTGTCTCTCATCTAACTGTCCTGAAGAACAATTGTGAACATAAATGCCAGATCGCATTCTGTTTGGCTTTGGGATAATTTGCAATGATGAGGGAACTAAACATCTCAATATTTAGTATTTTCTGTTTCTTCTCTTTGTTTTCTCCAGGAAAACTGACAGGCACATAAATGGACCTTGTTGACAGCCCATCAGGACACAAAAGGCTCCATCTGCCAAACTCAAGCGAACCCTGTTGCAAGAGTTTAGAGAGTCACCCATCCACTTGTTGACCCTGCCCATCTGCTGGGGGCTACCATGCCTTGGATGAGTCTGCCAAAGGGAATAGGTACGCCTGTGCCTTCGCCAGTCAGGTTCACTGCACTCCTGTTTTTCACCTGAATAACAGCATAATATTCAACTACTGGGCTTATATTTAGATCTCATTTACAGAGTGATCAAGGTCTATGGATGAAAAGCACAAGGGAGCCACATACAGTTGTATTATAATAACATCAACTTTGGGTTCCTTTGTCTTGGGAAACACTCTTTTTGCTATCAAACTTCAATGACAATTTTTAAAGGGTTCCATTTCTCTTACTTTATTAAACCTGCTAGTTCTTAAGAAAAGCAGTGGCTGTCTACTCCATAAAATATGTGCACAAACAATAAGTACATCAAAAGCCTATTGCTTGTTGGCCAATTTCCATATAACCGAATATGGTCAAGAAAATGTTTGACTGGAGCCCAGCGCGGCGTGCCAAACTTAACAACTCTGCAGTAAGCAGAGTGCCACAGAGCCCTCTGCTTAGGCTCACTGTAATTTCAGTTTGGTGCAGCTACTACCTATTCGCATGAACTAGACCATAATTGTACTTCTACGCAGTTACAAAACCCAGATACTTCTGTTCTCTCTCCCCTGCCCATGGAGATTAACACTAGCTGCCGTACAAGGCTTTCAGAGATAGACGCTCCTTGGAGTGTTTCCCTTCTTGGGCTAGATACAGGGAGGAAATCCTGGGTATCCCGAGGATATAAGAGAACACACACTGTATGAGGCACTCCGCGTTTGTGTAAACATCTCAGAAAAAGGAGGTTTTAAAGGGCTTCAATACATGAACACACTTTCTCTATCTACTGCTAATGTACATATGAGAGGTTTCACAATATCAAATCTATACGCAGGGCAGGTGTTTTCCTCACTGTGTGTCTTGCTGCTACTGCCATTTATGAAACTTGGCAAGGCGCAGATTGCTTACTTGCCTCTGAGCCCACTGCAAAACAAACCTTGCCCTCTCGGGATATGTATTTGCATTTCCGTCTTTCAAATTTCACCATGCAGAAAGTGGTTTAGTACTTTTAAAATCATTAAGACAAAAAAGGGTGACAAAGCAAATGAATGACATTACCAACGCCGGTCTAAGTCACACTTCAGTTCTCTCACTCTTTAATCTAATGCCATTGAAATCATTGCGAAGTCTGATAACAGGGATTTGGCGACAAAGGAAAAGTGGATCGTTGAGTTATATCAGTGAAACAAGTCACTTTAAGCATTAAAAGAACAATGCTACCTTGATTATGCAAAAGGGTTAGCCGGCCTCTCCCAGATCATTTCCTATGAGATCATATGCAGACTTGGAAACAGAAGGGACTGGTTTCAGGAAGTTTGGAAGCCTTTTATGGATTATATTAACAAGGCACAGGCTGTTCCCTAAAACTGATTGTACATCAAATTCCATTACGGCCACATGCCCTTGGTTGGAATGCCTTTAGTGTATATGATAGTACCAACAACCACCAAAAAAAGCTGCAATTCTGTCATTTAATCCCTGTGACTTTTTTTTTTTTTTTTTTTTTTTTTGAGTACTGGGTATTAATTGTACTTTTCTGGGTGTGGATAGCACACAACAGGTTACAATGGGGTATCTGTTAGGTTCTCTAAACTTTAAAGCATCCTGCAGAGTTTAACCACAAATTTGTAAAAAGTTAAATACCTGTCTTAGGTAGAAAAAAAGTGCTACACTGCAAGATTTTGGAATGATACCTCATAACTATTAGATTTTTCTTCTCCAGCAGAAAAACATATATCTTCTACTGAATTTTTTTTTTTTTTTTTGCTTTTTGAGGTGTTAGCTAACGTATTTCCTACCAAACACATTTTTCCAGTCAGTTTAGTTACCATACATTCATTCTTGATGTAGAAAATTAGAAAACAAACCAGCAACTGCACTCCTTTTCTAAGAATTAATGCTGTGCATTCTCTTACTTTTTAAAATTTTACTTCTACGCGTTATAGTCCCGGTGACGCACATGAACGAGACAGATGCCTCACATGCACCAGGACTGCCCTGTGGTTCCAGGCAGGCCCATGACACTATAAACACACTTCAAATGCCGTAACTGTGTTTGGAAATGTCAAGGCATTATGAAGGCTCTGGCCTTCAGCCTCTTTAGCAAGGCTTATACATCACTTGGGTTTCACGTTAACTCTTTGGCAATGCATAAAGTGCACGCTGAGCTGTACAAGACCTGCATTGTAAGAGGCTGAATTTCACTGTGGGAGACAAACTAATCAGCTAATTGAATTAGTTAACTTCATCTATTTATTAGCAATGATATTAGCAGATTTTGTTTTCAGTTGAAAGTAACACAACATTTTCAAACAGCAGCTCTCAAAGGAAAATAATAATCTTCCCTTCTATTTACAGATGGGGGAAGAGAGACATGGATAAATGGAGTTACCTGCCCAAGCCCAGTTGGTCGTTCAACAGCAGCACCTCCTGCATCCCAGTTAAGTTCTGCCCCCCACCAGGTTGCACTTTCTCCTACCATCTACACAGTCCTAATGCTAATATAATCTGCATCACTGCTGCCGTGGCTGGAGATCCAAAACATTCAGAATGACAACTCCTCCAGTGTCAAACTGCCATCTCTTATGGCAATATAAATTACAATAAGACACATTTTTGTTCGTGTTGGGATTGAGGAGAAATAAGAGGCACCTGGAGCAGAGGAATGAAAAACTCACAAATTTATTACAATTATTTGCTATCTGCTTAACAATAATGCCAAAGAAGATGCAACAATTAAAGACAACTATTGCCTTTGCTCAATTTGGGAAATAACCATCCCTGATACAATCTCCCAGGAATCCATCCTTAGAGCCTTGCCCATCGCTATTTATAACTGAGTAAATATTAGAGGATTCACATCTTTTCTCCTGAAAAAACAAGACCTTTGGCCTTCACATTTCTTTGGAAAGTGTTTCAGAGAAGGCTGTTACTCTTACATTAAAATTTCCTCTTAAAATATATGGCCCAAAGGAGGAACACTAGACCTCAAATATACCACAAATATGGACAAGTCTGCCTGCAGGCATTTGGAGACTGGGAATTTGACCAAAAAGTTATCCTTACAGAATTAACCAACTCTCTGTTAGTCAGCATAGTTAACAGCCTCAAAAAAATAATTTTACTCTGACGTGCCTTTGTCAGGACAGCTCACCAATTGCATATTGCATTGTTTTCCACTGCTTAAGGACTAATTATTCCCAAGGACTGAAACTGGAGCCTTTGCATTTCTACGTGCAAATGAAAAAAAGTGTTTGGGAGCCAATACTGTCCAGCAAACTATCACTTTTAGGTTTCTATTACTCTTGCCTTTAGCCCAGCTCACCCTGCCTCTCCTTTCCCTCGTCTCCCGACACAAACTGTGATAGCCAGAGCCCAGAAGAGCAGGCAAGCTACGGCTGACCACACAAACTCAGTATGTGTTCAGGACTCTGCCCTGCTTGGGACTCTTGGATTTGTCTGTTGAAGACCAGTCATCATAAAAGGCAGTCTACGAAAGTGGTACAAGACATGCAGCATGACTCAAAGGCAAGCCTTTATCTGCTACTCACTCACTAACGGTTAATGCAGGCACAATAGCCATCAGTTCTGACATCTATTTGACTGTGACTGTTGGGATGCTTAAAAAACGTTACCCTCATGGGAAAAGCCAAGATCAGATCTGTGATATCCCTCACCCAAGAAACAGCCCTTGACAGTGGCCAAGCATTTCAGAGAGTTGTTCAACAAACAGGGTAGCCATTCAAGGCAAGTCCCTCCCTTGCCTCCTCATCGCGGCTGGCTTTATCACTTAAATTTTAAATCCCTTTTAATTGTTTTCCTTAGTCTTCACTACTGATCTCTGTATTGTATTACTATTTTATATAAAGATCTCATCCTTTTGGATCAGTGAATTTGCTACACATGACGTCACAGCCTCCACCTGTGTAGTCAGAATGATAGAGTTCCCTCACTTGGAGCAATTTGTGCTAAGCAGCAATTATAAAACAAGTGCAGCCTGGGAACATTTATTGTTATTATCATTGCTTAGCAAGACTTCTATCAAGTGCTGAAGCAGCAATCTTTTGAAAGGCAAATTTCCTCCCACCTGGCAAGCAGAATTGTTTTACATGTCCCTATCAAACTAAAACCAGAACACCTAGCAAAGTCATTGACTTTGCTAACATATTCAGCAACATTATTATCTTAATGACGTGTAATAGTCTCCATATTCATAACCTTTCACTAGGAGAAAGGCTAGTACGGCTGTTGAGCTGAAGTAATTACCTCAGTCTGTACCCAGTGTGTACAAAGATGACCGTATGTAGGTTTAATGACAAAGACAAATAAGAGTTAGGCCTCCTCAAGGGAAGAAATGCTCCCTTCCTATTCAGGTAACGCGCAGGGATCACAGAAGCCATAACATGGAAGAATTTCTTCAGTGGTTCAAACAACTAGATTACTGTGCACATACTTACTCATAATCCTTAGCACACAAAACACTAACAAAAGGAAACATCAAGGGAAGAAGGTATTTGGGAAGATTCCCAACTACCCAACCGAATTCTGACAGTCAGTCCAATCAAGGACTGCCATAAAATATCTTCCCAATGCATTAAATTAAGATGAATACTAGCCACCGAGAACACCCTCTTTTCCACACCAGACCTTGAGTTTCAAAGGAAATTAAGCTAACAGTAAATGCTGCTCATGATAGCAATTGTCTCAACTGAATAGAAAATAACTCCAGGGAAAAAAAAAGTATATAAGCATTAATAGCATATCTCACCAGTTATGACGCCCCTGAGCTTGGAAGATGCCGCCTCTTCAGCTCCCAAGGGACTCTGCGTAACCAAATAGTTATCACAGGCACTGGAAAGACAGAAATGTTTATGGGTGGGAATGAAGAGGGCACCAAGGGCAGAAGAACTTTACAGTAAGGATGATCCAGAAAGCAGACCAGATCTCGATCCTTGCTGTAGTTTCCAGGTACTATTGCATCACTGACTAAGCTAACTTGCAGCTCCTTTTCTTTTTTTCCAGTGTCTCCTCTGTGAGGAAGAAGAAAATCCCAAGCGAGAAAGGGCAGACTGCACTATGCATCTGAAGTCCCATTAAGGAAAAAGAGTTGCTTCTACCTTCAGGGAAAACTGTTCCATATACCTGATGCTGCTGCCACGACCGTAACCCAATCACAGTGTAATGCAATCCTGAGAACAGCCTGGGAAGCATCAGCCACAGAACTGAGAATTTTAATAGCCAAACTGCATCGATTAATATGGAGCCAAACCTGATTATGCCGCCATGATTCACTTCACAAAAAAATATCTGAGGGAATTCCCTATTTGTTTTGGCAGTAGACCAGCACAGTTCCTTGATTGCTGGCTGCCTCCAGTCAAAGATGCAAAAACATTTGGCTATTTCTGCATAGCTGCTGGAGTGCATTTACAGAGTTTTCGGTGACAGGTTGTTTGTCTGCCTTTACATGCACTTAGCCACTTAGCCACAAAGTGATAAAACAGCCACCTCTGAGTAATGGCGAGGTTAAATGATAACAGCTTGGGCAGTGTGTGGTGAGACTGGAAATTCCTCTGAGCGATGCCTCAGCAGGAGAGCTGGAGGGAGTTCCTGGGAGAACAGACTCAGATATCCCACTTGGAGTAACATAAGCCAACTGGGAAGCTGCTCAGGGGCTCTGGTGACTCCCATCCCCCTTCGTCCACAGAGGCAGTGAAGAGACAAAACTTCCAAATGTCTACATACTCAAAAGACAAAAGGCTCCAGACACAAGGTCCAGAGAAATTTTATTTATCTGTTAAACGAGGTGAAGAAAGATCTCCCAAAAATAAGCTGTCTTCACAACCAGCCTTTCATTAGAATTACACAGTTTACCTTCCATGTTCTCCACCCAATCAGCACAATCAGCAGATGTGTTTAAGAATATTCGTCAGGTTAACTGGCTTAAACAGGAGATTTTTACAAAGCTCTGGAAAAATATATCATGCTTTTGCAAGTGACACTGCATTTTTGCTCCATTTCTTTTAAATCCCTAAGCAGTAGTGTTGAGGGGAAGCAGCTTATTTTAGGGACTTTGGAGGGATTTGTTTTAATTTTATACTGACTGACAAATGAGGTTTTAGGAAGACAGCATGCGGTAGGATGATGAGGGTGTCAAATCTCAACACATACAGTACTGTGCTCCACCATGGCTAAACACAACTTGTACCCTATTGTTTTACATAAACAAGAAACACCTTCATTGGCCCAAGAACTACCACGATGGAAAATCACAGCTGTATCCAGCTGAGGTGGTGATTCCTACAGAAAGCTCTACCCTGGAACTTTCCTAAGACTGCAGTGCAGTAAGTGCTGAAGAGATCCGCTTTTTCTGAGGTTTGCCAAATCCAGGAGATCTGGTGAGAGGAATACAGATTCCCTCTGAGCATTGCAGAGGTCCAGGCTTCTGGACTATCTCAGCCTCAATAAAAGTCTAATCATTAAAGTCAATAGCAGTGGAATGCTCTAATCCAGAGAAAAATCTAGATCTATCCTTGCATTAATAAAATGCAAAACTGCTCCAGTCATTAATAAAATCCAACGATTGACGTGCCATTCAGGAGTCACGTAGCTACAGGAGGTGATCTAGTTTTTTCAAGTAGGAATTCAGCTTTTACACTGCTCACCCTACACAACTTACCATGAAAAAAAACCAACCAAACAAACAAACCACACTATCATTTACGTATGATAAGGAAAATAAAAATTCAAACGTGCAATATAATAGAGTTAAAAAGCATAAAATTCTGTAACTTCATGACTGCTTAGATATTTCAGAGAGAAAGCTCCATCAAAGGTGGACGTCAGTCTTAATCAGAACATCTCATTTCCATTCAAGGGCTTTCACTTAGCCTTGTTTCCTGTGACACCTTAACATCAAGGCATTCTTAAGGGCTCACATTCACAAGGTACTTAAGCATGCTCCTCACCAACCAAACAAGATTACTCACCTACCTGAAGCTAGGCACACATTTGTTGAGGCAGAGCCAAAACATACATGCACACACATATACCTGACCAAGAACATGTTTTTGTTTCACAGGCTGGTTTTATTCTGTTGTCCAAAGCATAGTACCAAAAAAAAAAAAACCATTATGTCACATGTCTTCGAGAATTCCTCAGTGAACAAATGAATATATTTTACACCATTTATTTCCCAATTGCAATGACGTTTTCCATGCATAAAGTCTGCAGTTGTACCCTCAAAGCTATCAAAACCTGAATTCTCTCCTAAAAGGAAACAACAATGAAAGATCTATGAAATGAAGGACTATGAATGAGTGAACACTAATTGATTAGGCAGGATTTGAGCCAGAGTTGTGTTTTATCCACTTGTTGATATACTTTTATACTGTTTTATACCAAATAGCCTGCAAAATATCAAAGTCAAGGGACAACAACAACGAGAAAGATTGTATAAAATTAATCTTTTTGGTTCATACTCAAGCAATCTCTGGGTGCCACACCTAAAGAAAAGCTGAGACTTAGTTATCTTGCACTTCTTTCCTAAAGGAGGCCAAAGGGTGATACAAATAGATTTATCTTTTTATTTCTTTAATCTTTCCTATACATTATTGCATCATTTTATTTACTTACATATTGATCAACTAACTACCAGGTTAGGGAAATAGAGGTATGGATACCAAACCCAAATAGTTATGGAAGTATAAACTTTCTCTTCCACTTCAGGTTGTCAGTATTATCTTTCTCTCAAAGAGAAGCAGACCATTTACATTTTTATAAGCAAATTAAAGCATGTTTTCCTATTGCTCGTTTCCAAGGTAAAATTCTGTTCTCCACAGGAAGGAGGAAATGATCATTTTCAGAAAATTAGGTCATTACAGCTTAGATGACAAGGCATTAGTCTAATATTTTTTGAGAAATTCCTTCCCTTCAATTTAACTTGACCACTACAATAAGCAAGCTACATTTTGTGGGTTTCATTTGCATACTGGAGCAAGCTTTGTGTAAACATGATATAGCACCATGATTCTTTATAGGTCAAGCAAAACAACCAAGTAATACATTGTCTATCTCTCCCCTTCCTTACAATAAAAATTAATGGTACACTACAAAAAAATCTGTAAGTTTTCTGAGCTAGTCCTTAAAACCTGGAGTGCCTGTAAGTTGCCCAGATCAACTTTTTAATGGTTTAGGCAATTTTGGCGACATGAATGAACACAAGATCTCAGTTGTGGTTACGCTGCTGCTTATTTGATATCAGGTCAACACAGGTGACGTGAGCACAGGACCTGTAGAATCAGGCCTGAGCTCTGAGGAAGATGAGCTGCAGGGGTCTGCACACATCCCGTTTCACAACAGTGCAGGGCTACGGACTGGTCCCTTCCGACATCAGTGAGTAATAGCGTCAGGATGTTACCTGCTGATTGGAAATTGGGTTGAGGCACTGTAACGTCTCATAGCAGGGCAATCCCGATATGCCTGTTCCGTGGTATCAGATGTGGCAACGCTTAGATGATAGAGCCTGCATTGGCAAACAAAAACGGTGGCACCAAGTGCTACCTTCTTCTATTTTTCTGGAAGGTGTTTGACCCTCTTTTTCTATATACTAAATAAGGAAACAAAATACCTTACTTCATTGCCACACCCACGAAATGCCATACCCCTTGAAATTTAATTTGGCCAAAATGCTGAGAACAACTCCACCCGTTACGGCACAAACATTTAAATACCTATAGAAATCAAACTTTGATTTCTGAACATCTTTGGACCTGGCTCAGGGCTATTTAAAGCAGGAGGCGTGAGCAACAGCCAAGCAACTCATTGAAACCATATCAGGTATGGCGCTGATTCAGAGGAAAGGATTATATGTGCTGAATTACCCTGCTTTCCAGCAATTCTGACTGCAGAAGTTCCCAGGGATTTCTTGGCCTGTTTTTTTCAGCTCCTGAGATCAAAAGACATCACAACCCAAGTGGATCTGGGCTGCAGACGTTTTAAAGGAGACAAATGGCAAAAATATCTTTCAGTGCAACCAGCAACTTCATCTTCCACTTATGATCACCTGAAGAGACAACATGAAAACCACCACCCATCACAGACAGCAGCTCCTCTTTGATGTCCTAATAGCAAGCAACCCACGATGCAGAATCACACATATACACGACCACATCTGAAAGGCTCGATAGGGTAGTCATCCTCGGATGCAAATTCCCAGCTCTTACAGCTGACCAAGCTGAAGACAGAAATGTGACTGGAAGATGTAATAGGTTGCAGCTTACAGACTTCTCAAGTGCTTTTGAAAATCTCCCTCAAGGCATCATTTTCACAAGCTTTACATATATATACTTGTTAAAGGGACACAGTTAAAATAGCAAAACAATACTTCTGCCTGCCACAGCAAGATAACTTTTACACTTTTATCTTACCTATTAAAATAAGTCCTTTAATTGCTCCTCTAACAGCACTTAAAAGAGACGTAAAGCAGTTTTGCCTGCTACTTTAACTAGACTAGCACTTACTTTTTCACAGTATTTTTCACTACTGCTGTGAAAAAGCACAGTTCCACATAACCTTGCTCAAAGTACAGCTTTTAGTCCCTTTCATAACTCAAACGTGGAGCTTCATTTCTGACAATTTGTGTTAACAATAGTTTGATGACAACTCAACATGTAATATTCAATTATATAACAGGAAAAAAAAATAAGCAATGCAGGTTATCTGTTGTTTCCCTTGTCAGTCTACAAAAACACAGCATATGCCTGAATGCTGCATGTGTAGGGAGAACCCTGTTTTAAAATCTCTGATCAGACACTTTTGGTTAAAACTCCCACCACCCACCCATCTATCCTACTGCCTCTATCAATTCTGGTATCAATCGTCAACAGAAACACTTGCATTTTAGAAAATAATGGCTTTTTTGAGGATTCTTGAAGTCTTGCATGTATTTACCTCGAAGAAGGTCACATCCTACTCTACACATTTTTCCCCTGACATTTTTGTTCCATGTATTTTCTTTGTAGGAGACTGAAAGATAAAGATTCTGTACATTTTTGTGGGACAACTGTATTGGGCCATCAGCCAATTCCTAAGCCAATATCAGCAGTGAATTTATAGCTCAAAGAGAAGAAAACTCTGAAGAGACAGGGGTTTGTGGGAGGGAGGTTTTGTTGTTTAAATCTGAAAAGCTGTTTTTGACAAGTTTGTCATCAGGCTCACAAAGGAAGACTGGAATTTAAAGCATCGTCTCCTCTGAAGGATCTCTAGCACCCGCTCACACCATGCTGAATGCCTCATCCATACTCCAGCTCCTCTACCTGGGGGTAATTCCTACTATGGTAAACATTGGCAGACCTAATGAGTTATCTCTGCACGTTTAAACTGACCACTGGTAGTCTATGTTATAAAACATATATAATTCTTACTTCACTCCTCATTTTCTTAATCTAATTCTCTGGAGTTTCAGCCTTTGCTGATGTTAAGAATAAAATATAAGCCAATTGACGTTTTGCCTAGACTGAGAGTTTGTTACAGTGCTGAAATTTAGCCTTTGTTCATAAAAATATAAGGTTTTTAAAGCAAATGTCATGTTACAGGCATCAGTAGGACAATTATAGTTCTACAAGGGGGGAATTCGCTGAGCATGAAATACTCAATTTTAACAAATGTAGTGTTGACAGCAGGCACCCAGGATAGCTTCAGGATGGGCTGAGAGTTGGATGGGACTGAAGGTTGTGTCAGCAACACGAAGGCGTAACACTGTCACAAAGCTGTCAAAGCCACACATCTAGAGATACAAGCACATCCCAAGATAAGGCAGTGAACTGATGGCAAAGCCTTACCGCTCCAGAGCGAGGAGGACAGCTAGACAAGCAGATATGGCAGCGAGCACACTGAAGACGGGGTATTAATGGATGGTCACACTCTGGCTGAGACCGCTCTGGCCCTCAGCTCATTCCCACACATTGCAGTAAGGGAGCCAGCAGTGAGTCATTTTTCCTCAGCACAGCTCCTGATCGACCCTAGCAGCCAAGCACACGCATGAGCGTCACAGGACACACTCCCTTGCCCTCTGGTCTGTCCTTTGTCACATCCTTGGACAGCACAAGGAAGGCCCACGGGGCAGCACCTCCCCACAGTCAGCAGGACCGTGGCACCCCCCGAGCACGCTGCGCTCCTGCCGGTACCCCCCATCCCGCTCTTCAACCTCTAGCCGGCACTGATTCAATGCTAAACACCAATTCCAGGAGAAGGGCGTCTGAATCACTTCCAGAAAAACACATGCACATGCCTTTCTATAGACTAAAGATCGGAAGCAGGCAGTTCTTTCCTTGTTCGGCTGCTGAAGATCTGCTGCTTTTAAAGCACACCCTTCAATTTTTACTCCTGTTTCTGAAAGAAGCATGAGATTCTGTGCCAGCTAAACATTTCACAGAGTATTTGGAACATCCCTATAATTAAAGGTATGTTTTTAGAGTTTAAAGCTTTTTTCTTTTTAACAGTGGCTACAGTGTAAATCATACCCTCCTTTACAAACTGAGGAGCTTCTCAAAGACGCAAATTCCACTCCGTTTCAGACTGGTATGGTTCACATAACTTATTAATGAAACTTTGGGACATCTCAGAATATAAAGGTGAGAAAGACACTCTCACAGAATCCCACAATTCCAGGAAAAAAAACAAAGGCGGGCTCCTACAGCAACCAGAAGCAACTCAAACACTCTTCATGCAAAAGAGGGCAGCATATAACAGACATTTTGTATTTAAATGAACCAGTAAATACTGTCTTGGGAACAGGGAAGGGAAGAAAAGACAAACAACATTTATTGGAACACATCTACTGAAGCAAGTTTATTTTGAGATATTTTAGTTGAAACATGCTTGGGAAAAAAAATTGGAATGAGCCATTTGAAAAAGATACAGCATTTTTTGTTGGTACTGCATTTTTTTTATTTGGTAGGAGTCTACTTTATTCCATAGTTTTTAAGACATGTTTAAGATTCCATAGGTTTAATATTACATCACTAATGGTTAATAATGAAATTCCAGGCAGTAGCAAAAAAAAAAAAAAAAAAAAAAAAGAGAGATTTAATGATAGTACCACACAAGATATGGATATGGGGTCCTTTGTGCAGATTTACTGATAGGAATGTTGAATGTGGGTTAAAATAACATAGTTGTCTGGCTCACTTGTGCATGCTAAAATGTCGTGCGACAGAGCACAAGTTATGCTATTACTTGAATCCCTTTTACAAAATTAATCTAACTCTGCCCTTTGCTGGATTTTTCAAAAGATCTGTCATTTGCTACGACTCTATGATGCCACGGACTACTGTAAAAAGTATTTTTCCTGGTTTCGTATCCCATCCATCTCTTTGATGAATAATATTTCCATGGTTTTAGTAGCATGTTTGATACTAGCTGGACTGTGAGATTAGTGCCCTTCAAAGCACAGCGTGACATAGCGGACAAAGCATTTGGTTGGCATCAGCTCCAGTCTAGTGCTGTCACAAGAGTCATTTCTCTTTTTTGTGCTTCAGTTTCTCAAACTGACAAAAGGGAAAACAATGCCAAGCTCCTCAGTAAAGAACATTGAGATCAATACAGAAAAAGCTATGCCTGACAGCTTGATCTTAATGCCATTCTACACTATAGAAAGAAGGTATCTTGTAAAGATTTCTTTAAAAATAAATAACAAGAAAGCTATTTAACATCTTATGGCTACGTAGGATTGGAATTTATTGAGAATAATGATCTATTCTCTGCAGGTAGATAACCTGAGTCTGGGAAAGATGACTTAATGGAGTGCGAAGTGAGATAAACTGGCATCAGTGTATAGGAAATTTTCTAAACCCCAAGACATTCACTGTAACAACACTTCATTTGGGACTAAAAGAGAGTTTGATATAATATCTCGAATAAATTGTTGCTTTGTCAGTTTCCCAACAAATAATTCTGATTAGAGTTGTTCAGTTTCCTGGTTTTTATGCCAAGGGCAGATAAAGAAAGTAAAACACTGCAGGAATCCTGAGAGGGGGGAAAAAAAAGTCTATGGAAAAATGTATTCAAAGAACAACCTTTGCTTTAAAATGCAGGAAGGAACCATGTTGTCAGATCTGTGACAAGTCATGTATAATCCCAGGCTGAGATTTGAGGACCATCATCACCCAAAAAAAAAAAAAAAGAAGTGAAAGTGAAGGAGCTGTTGAAAGTCTCCTCCTTTGAATACAACGATGTTGCTCGTCGGTCATTCAGTGGTCCATGTTGCAAGCATCAGGCAGACCTCACAAGCAGCTTCTTCCATTAGGGTCCTCACAAGGCTAACAAGTTTTACACCACATAAGGTGCTTCTACCCAGTGGAAATACTCCTCGTCACTGGGTGGTGAGGGAAGCACACAGCCCAGCTTGTTACAGTGGACTAGATCCTGCAGCTCAAGCTCCCACAGAATTAAATTCCTCTCTTGTGTGAACGTCAGATAAGCATAGTACCCAGCTCTTCATTATTTGGCTTTATATATACACAAAAGAGGAAATAACCCAAGCACAGAAACAGATTTCTGATATAGAAAAAGGTGTATGGATGTGTGTGAGGACAACAGAAAGGAGAACATAGTAGACCCCATCTTTAGCTCTTTAAAGGACACACTTTTTAATTTTGGTTAAAAACCAATATATGAGAAGATATGGATCCCCTGTCAGGCTTATAATTAGTGCCTTGAAGTTTTGTGCAGTTGAACAAAACTTGAATATGTTTAGATGAACTTTTTCAAAAGCTTTTAATGATTCTGGCTGCCTGTGTTAAGCTGCTGTAACAGCATTTGATTTCCAGGGTAATGACAGCCAGGTCTAAAATATCCCAATCGGACATCCAAGAATCAAGGCGTCTCAAAAATAACTTGGAAAAAAACCTGCCCTTTGTTTTGGCCTCTTCTCTTTGACAGAAAGAGTGTCCATTTGCCAAATTAAGTAAGGAGAAATATGAAAGAGCAAACAGACCTTTGACCTTTCGCAAGAGCCAGACTATTGTTTTACATCCCATGACTGTCTGTGACAGTACAAAATGTGAATTTAACAAGACTGTTTGGGAGCTTTAAATTATGTGTGCATACTCATTCTGGTAGGGTCAAGATTTTTATGGGGTTTTTGTTTAACTGATCAACTTCACTCTAGAGGAACGGTGACTTTTGATTAAACCATTGCAATTTCTGTGCTCTCAAATCTGCCAAAAATGACAAGTCAAAATAAGTAGGTCTGAAATGTTTCTGTATTAGAATTACTGTCTAGTGCACTGATGGACACTGCATTCAATTGGAATCAACCTGAAGTATGAGGCATACTAGGATGTCAAATGAAAGTGCTCTGCATTCATGCACTAAACATTCGTACAGGATTTACAGACATCTAGTAGCTTAGGGTACTAGACATCCAGAAAGCTGGTGTATTAGAGCCAGAGATTATTGCTAAAAACAGTCAACAGCCAAAAATCAGTGAGACTGCCAAATCTCAGAACAGACTACAACTGGATAAGAGAGAAGCTTCGTCATCAATTTCAACATGGCCAAAAACTCAGCATCTGTTTCTTACATGATAACTTCCACTTTTCTTAGAAATCAGTAGAATGGTTTCATTTCTTGATTTTAAAGGAATCACGAGCACTTATTCTGACCATATTTTTGAAGGGTTTTTTTTAATATGAAAAGCTTGGTCTCCAATAAAATCTATTTTTAAATCTAAATTCTGTGATGTTTCATAGGCAAACTATTTCACAATCTGATCCAAAACTCACTGAAGACCTTCCATCAGGCCCTTCGTCCCGTGACTACTGAGAACAAGTGCTGCCAAATTACACCCTTACATCTTTGTTTCTGTAAAGCAGCCAGGACCATCCATGCTATGGAACGGAGCTAAAGGACTTCCCTGCTCCATGGAGCCTCAGACTCCAGCTCTATTAATCTGACTACAGCTCCTTGGAGGGATTCTTTACATTGGAAGTTATGAAAATAAATGTAAAATATATGCTTACACATCATAAAAGTGAGGGGGTTTTCCATTTCAGACTACAAGATTAAAAAAATTATGCCATGAACAATAAAATGGAACTTACAAACCCCTAAACAATAAAGGGTTATGCACCATGGAGCTGTTTCTGGTGAACTTTCCTCATAAAAAATGAAAACTGCATCAGAAATGCGTAAAGTCAGCATTTCTGATATTTGTCAACTTCTTCATACCCTTTCTGTATGCAGCAGTTGTGTACGTTAGGGTTGTTTTCCAGATAACAGAAAAAATACCCAAAAGACTGTCACGTAACTAGCCTACTAGTCCTGACTCAGGTTTCTAGTTTTCCCTTTCCCGTTTCATGTGTAAATCAAGACAAAAATCCTCAGGCTCACTACGCCTCAGTCTCTTCTATGTGACCCAAATACTACTTTCAATGAGGTTTGGCACAAAATTCACTTTTGTAAAGATCTTTGAGACCTTTTAGATGAAAAGTGCTTTTACATGTAATGCATTACTAATGAACTTTCACCAAATGTAAAAAGACTCCATATTTGAATGCCAGATTATTCTTGCTTATAATAAGCAACACACCTACTAACCATCTGCTTGAAAGGGTGTGGTCAGCTTTAACTTCTGATCCCTAAATTTCTGGGGACACTTACCAACTGTTCCAACAAAACTCTTCAATATGCCGCATGCCTACCTTAGCACCTACTTCCCCCAAATGACCAATACCTCGTATCAAAACTAAACTGCCTTACCTCAAAACCAGCAGAACTTCTATTTATATGTAAATGCTAACAGTTGATTCAAAGAGGAGGAAAAAACAATTTCAATAGATAATTATGCCTGAGTTTACTACACACTGATGGTCTGCTCAAAAGAAACCCACTTTCCTCTACGTGGAAACTGCGCTATTTCTCAAATTTTCCATACTCAAGGCACCATGACAGTTTTTCTTACTTCTCTGCCTCTAAGACAATACAGACTGACTGCTGGCTTTCACATGGGCTCTCCACAAGCGAGAACTACAATCCCAGATCATTGACTCCTTCTCTGCATTGTAGAAAAGGTATCTTTTAAAAAATAAGTTGTTGTTCAACTGAATTCACTTTGTACAGCAGGTAATTCCCAACGGGAAAGAGAACACTTTCAAACTCCAGGGCTGTGGGAGGATTATAATTGTGGCTCCACCTCTTTGTATTATAACAAATATGAGACAACAAAAACTCCCTCTTGGCAGGAGGTACAGGATTGCCCCATGGATGAATGAGGACGCATCACTGCTGACCCACTCTACATGCATGCAAAACAGAGCCTCACCAGGCATAACAAAAAGAACATGAGTAATTCACAGTAGCGGGAATCAGTATAAAACAGCAAAGGGCTGAGCCAAAGAGGATGCACAACTCTCACATCCCCCTGATCCTGCAGCCATTGGAGATGAAGTATGCCACAAAGCTAACTAGCAGAGTTAACATTCTTCTTTCTCTTTCCTGGGACTGGTGTGGAAGAGCTCAAGAAGTAGTAGACTTCAGAAGACCTCTATGCTTGGTACTTGCTGTTGGCCAGTCCTGTTCCTCCAGGGCCATCCTTTCTGCTTAACTCTCCCCCATGACGTACACAGGCGTTCCCATCAGGTACTGAGATACCTAAATACCAAACTATTGCGTTCAGTCGCACCCAAAATGCCACTATCTTTACGGTCATCAGCCATACGTTTCAAAAATTTTAATCTTAGTCATTTGCTGAAAGATACACAGGAAAACTCAAAGAGAATGGTAGGCAGTACTTTACCCGTTAGATAAAACTTTCTCCAAGATCTCTTTGTTGTTGCATCTGGGAGGAAGCAAAACATTTATGCAGCTTTAGTAGTGCAATTCTGCTTCAGCCGCCTTAGAGATGTTAATGTCACACATAAATCTGTATGTTTTACTAATGGCATCATATATCTTCCCAGGCATTTCTAATTCACCCCTTGTTGAGCTATCTAGGTACTTCATCACATAGGGTTACTTGGTGTCACGTATTAATATTAAGACACTATGCCTTGTCTTTTGTAGGAAAGTACATGTTCTTATCTAAATTGCTGAGAGTAATAACTTGAAATATTGTCCCTGCAAACGTACTTGAATGCTGTATATTCAGATAACTAGAGCTCTTTTTTTTCTTCCCTCCCAGCGAATGAACATAAATTAAGTCTCCACAGGAATTAACCCAAGAGTAAGCTGCATTCCCAATTTGGAAGCAGGGAAGAAGGCTGTACTGTAACAAGGGAACTCATGTCTCATCTGACTGGAACCACATGCCACACCAGGCAGGACTCACAAGGGTGGTACAGTCCTTTTGTTCCCCAGCAAACCCATGCCTGCAGAAACATGCACTAGGAAACGGCACTTCTTTCCCCTTGGAAGTTTCTTCACTGCACATAAACAGTATCCCCATTGCTTAATCCATTCAGTGTGCTTTAAAACTTGGATACGTGACAGTTAAGATTGTTTTCAACTGATAACTGGCCTAAGGATGCCCCTTTGCTTATTACTTCTTTGATCCAGATAAGCATTTGGCTGTTTAATCAGTCACAAAACTAAAGCAGAAAGAGAGAACACTCAAAAGCCTTACAACCCCACGTACTTAATTTAGCCTAAAAGTAATTTCTGGGTAGAAAGAGAAAATTTAATTAACTCTTTTCTATAAAAATGTATGGTAAGATGTGTAGCAAGATCTTATGCATTCCTTTGAAGTTTGTCATACATTCCTGAATACCTTTGACAGCCTAAGAAGTTATGTGTCTGCTTCTGATTAGATAATTGAAATAAATCTACACCAAATAAATTCAGATCTCTTAAAATAAACTGCAGAGGTACATGAACTTTGTAAAATGCATGCAGTACTTCAACCAAAAGGCATTTCTGCAAAAATCAGCTATCAAGAAGGAATTTATTTTTCTATTTTTTCCATGCATGTGGACTGCAGTTAATATCCAAATTTTAATCCAGGCTTAATTCCAGTCAGCATCAGCTACAGTTCCTATGTGAACTGAAAACCACCACAGCTAAGGGAAATCACGTCTTTTACACTTACTACTTTCTCTGTTTCACCCCCTATAGTTAAATGTTCATTAAAAATGGGAGATACCACAGTGTCAGTCACTTACTTGAAGGCCAGCAAATATTTGCCCACTACTTCAACATGGGACAACACTGCGAAACCTGACATACAGTCTGTAAGGAAGAACACTGTCTCACATAATCAATTCTATTGATTACATCCAACCCAGCAAACCACCAACCAATGCACATCACAGTACTATTTCTGCCAGACTACAAAGCTTGGAAAGGTAGACATCTGTAATATATACTACAATGCAATATAATACATAAACCCAGACATATTACATAGGCTGGAGGATGGCAACAAAATTGTATGTATTGCTTGGCAGTACATGAAGAGAACAAGGAAAATCTGACAGGCTACAACTGAGTAATAACTGGTTAGAGCCATGCAGCTACCTAAGATTCAAAAAGAGCACAGAGACATCAAAGCTCTCTGTGAAATGCTGAGAGTGACCACATAAACCCGAGCCATGCTGATCAGATGGATCTTATCACAGTGTTACCGCTCAGGTAGTCCTGCCAATCATTGTGTGATGGCCTACTGAAACCACAAAGAGGACACACAACGAGTTCAAGATGAATCATCTTGATAAAAATCCTCATAAGCAGAGAGTTTACAACAAGATGGCCAACCGGAAACCTGAATGCACTACAAGTTTCAACAGAGTGACAGGTCTTGCAAAGATGTTAAGACGGTATCATACTTGAAGCAGCCAGAAACTTCTGTGGAAACATGTCACCCAACTAACAGTCACAGGGGTCTAATATTCCCTTTGTCCTGTTCCTGGGACACTGGCACTGTCCGATCCAATGACAGGCAAAACAAGGCAATTTTAGGCAGAGAGATGGCATGAACAAGGGCTCTGTTGAAATCACTCCCAGCTATCTGTCTACATTACTTAGGAGCAGGCCCATTCCAAAGCACAGCTGGTGTTGACAAGACATATGCAGACTTGTAGGACATCCCAGGTCACCAGCCCTGCACGAAGGTACATGAAGTCATAGAACCAATGAGTTTCCTGACATTTACAGGGAGACATCAAGAAAAGGTGATGAAAGATGCAGAGAAACTTATACAAGCACCCATTTAAAAATATAGCTTTAAGTCACAAGAGAACAATTTAAAAATGTGTCATTGAGTCCTATCAAGAATTCAAGCCTCATCAAATTCATGGGCAGAGAATGGAAGAAAAATTCTGAAGATACAAAGATAACAAATTCTAAATTAAATGTGGGTCCTCTGTCTCAAGCTCACCCAAAGCCACTTTGACAAAAACTTACTTCTGAAGTCTCATTTGATGGCAGACCCACCTTCTGTTACTTTGCATGAGGTCCATACTTAGACAGTTAGTCATGGTCAGAGCAGAAGACTGATACTCTGTCGTGGTGTGTCCTGCTCAGTAAGATGAGTCATCAGCTAAGTGGTACACTGATTCATAGGCCAGATTCATAGAAATAAATTAAACATTTTAGCCTGTACATCTTTTAGTGCTTTTCAAGGAAGGAAAAACCTGGAAGACCTAAAGCTTTGTAAATAGAATGTTATCAATAATTTTTTTTCTGAGCTTACAGAAACACTGGAACTATAACCAGACCTGTCACAGAAGATAGCAAGTCTTAATGCTGCCTATATACACCAAGCGTGCTGTAACAGATAACACTGAACACAAGGATCATCTCTGTAATGCTAAGGACATATAAGGACAAAACTGATGGTAAACAGCTCCTCTTATTGAAAGCCTATCTGTTCCAACTTCTTGTGCATGGCAAGCTATCACCAAGCATGACCTGGAGATGATACTGCAATGCAAGCCCACCGTGCCACGCTCAAGTTATAACCAGGTAACTGATACTAAAGGACATTCACAGAATGTGTTGGGTTGGAAGGGACCTTTAAAGGTCATCTAGTCCAACCCCCCTGCAGTAAAGCAGGGACATCTTCAACTAGATCAGGTTGCTCAGACCCTCACCAAGCCTGGCCTTGAATGTCCCCAGGGATGGGGCCTCCACCACCTCTCTGGGCAACCTGGGCCAGTGCCTCACCACCCTCATTGTAAAGAACTTCTTCCTAATGCCTCATCTAAACCTACCCTGCTCTAGTTCAAAACCATTGCCCCTTGTCCTATCGCTACATGCCCTTGCAAACAGCCCCTCCCCATCTTTCCTGTAGGCCCCCTTCAGGTACTGGAAGGCTGCTATAAGGTCTCCCTCGAGTCTTCTCCAGGCTGAACCCCCCCAATTCTTTCAGCCTGTCTTCGTTGGAGTGGTGCTCCAGCCCTCTGATCATCCTTGCGGCCCCAATAACGACTCGCTCCACTGGGCAAAGGCTGTCCTGGACTTAAAAAATGTGATTGCCTCCACTCCTGCCAAAGTATGCAGTTATAATGCGCTGGCAATCAGCTGGAGTTTACAGGAAAGTACAAGACACAAACCTACATCACCAAAAGACTGATGATGAATAGGAAGATAGCGTGTATAAACATCAAAAACTTTTGGAGTAGAGAGCAGGGAATTTATATAAAAACATACATCTAACATCATATAAATGTCTTGCAGTATTTTTTTTCCAGGACTGGAAAGTGTTATTACTTGCTTTTGGTCTGTTAAAATATGGGGGGTTTTTCCACTCAGAATCACTTTTTACCATGAGATATGTGAAGTTTCCATAATAAACAAGAAAAATACATTTTCCACCAGATGGAACAGTGCCACAGTTAACAAAATCGCCACTACTAGGCTACAACATACTGAATAACATCACACCTAAATGGAAATACAACGGCTTTCAAAATCTGTGTTACAGTTTGTCACCTCCAGTAGTGCCCAGGGCTAGTATTTCTGATGTCAGCTCCATGACTGTATCATTCCAATCACCTGATCACCTTCTGTTCGTTCCTTCCTACCCTCTTTTATTACAGAGCATTATTTCAGACTGATTCTTCAAAAACTGCACCCATCTTTCTTGTTTCTCTGCCTGTCTCTCTATCACTCCTGACACCTCTGCCCTCTTTCCTCTCTCCCACACTTGCAGATCCAATGATATCTTCTTTTCTTTTTTCCTCACCTTTCCTCCTAAATTCAACAGTCTCTTGCTAAATTCCACTGCCCTTTCTCACATTTCTTTTCTCTTAGTCCTCCTCAGGAGTATGAATGTAAAGTTAAATAAAAAAAAAACAAATCCACACACCCCCAGACTTTGCTGATTCTTCTTTATAGCTGCTTTTGTTTGCAATCTTCCCAATTACTGCAGATTGTATATGCCACAGCAGAATTAGCCTTCCTTCCCACCCACCCCCCATTTTCTGACCATATCACAAATGAAAAAACCTACAAAAAAATGCATCCTGATTTCTGCTGAAAACTTAGACAGTAAAGATTCTAAAAGGAATGGGGTTTGGTTTTCTGTTTTTTAAGTCATGCCCACATTGTGCTATAGAACTGCTAATCAGCAATCACCACTAATTGGGTCTAGTGATAGCGTACAAGATTCTAATACTTTATTCCTAAAAATCTAAAAGCAAAATTAATATGAAAGGCACAGATAGCTCAAAGTGAATCCATTCCATTTTGTATAAGCTGTAGATTAAAACCTACCATCTACTGAAGCATTTCATAATTAGAGATTACATCCTTATTAGTTATTAAGTTGTGTCTTGCTCTCACTCTGGAGATGCGGCAGAGCAGAACATCTCACTTGTATCATGTTATCTTTTTCTAATTTATGTGAGTCACTAATGTGAAGTTAAATCTACAATAAATTCCAGTCTAAAAAACTCCCATGAAAGCCCTCATTCAGAGAAGCATCTAGCACGTACCTTGCTGGTTGCTCCCAGTCTCTGATTCCCTAATGCAGAGGACCTCTAAGCCATTTTGCAATAGGTCAATGTCAGCCTTCACGTTTGCTCTGTAAGAGCTTACTATTTTCCATGCGTCGTATTTTGTCTGTGTTTCTTGTCTTTCCAGATGTCTCTGGACAACTCTTCTCCAGTTGTCCAGAGCTCCTCCAGACAGGTTCTATAGCACAATTTATTAATCACTGTAAGAAAGTATTCTTATCGAGGTTTTAATTAAACAAGCTCAACACTCCTGTTACAACACACTCACGCTTCAGGTGTGATCAGAAAGATTCTATCTTGTCTAGCAGGACTCGTGACCCTAGTGCATAGGAACCCCCCATAACATATAGCACACAGCACACCTGCGGTGACTACTGAACTGAAAGAAAAGAAAAAAAACCCAGAACTGTGGGACATTGCAACATAAAGCAGATGTCGTGTTTTGTTAACACCACCGAGAGCTGAAGAATCAAACGAACCTTATTCTTCCAGTGGTTCATCACCCTGAGTGTAAAAATGTGTGTCTAATTTACTGTCTGGCTTCAGATTCTAGCTATTAGATCGGATTTTCTCTGCTAGAATCATAGAGCCTGTTAGTAGCCAATATCTCTCCCCAAGGAGGTACCAAGATTTGATTTTTATTAAAGTCTTCTATATTGTTCATACACAGAAGATACAAGCCCTCATTCTGTTTTTCTTGTTCCTGGATATATGATTTTGCTTTTGGCTGCATTACAACAATTTATCTGAATAGACTCACTTTATTGAGTGATACAGATTGCACTATACAGCTGCCTTATCTTCATCACTGCTCACTATCCCTGCACTGTCCCGATCCCAGTATCATCTGTGCTTTTTATCTGAGTTATAAGTAGTAGCAGCTGTAGTATCTACCAGTAGTAGCTCTCCTTTTGTTCCTCGTTTCACTTTTTCCAGAGGTTTCCAGTTCTGGCGTGTTATCGTAATAACTGTTCAAGAAAGACTAGCATTTCTGATACATGTTTCCCAAAATCACGTCCGAATTCCAGAGGGACCATCTGCTTTAAGATTACCAAACAGAACTACTGTCAGAAAGAGCCAAGCCTCCCCTGCTAACCCATTTCACTCAAATAATCCCACTGGAGCTGTGGTACTTTTCATATCGGAAAGGCGTGTTTATGGGAGTTACGGGTTACAGAAGTAGATCTACAGTATATTTTGTTGACGTTGGAATATATCCCACCATTGATTTTATGTACAAAGCTTCCAAGCTCTGCTTCTCCCATCACCCTCACTCTGTAAAAGCCTTTTTCAGTAGGGCACATGGTAAGGAGATTGCTTCTCTCCTTGCTCCAGCATGTTATTTTTTCTTCTTTTTCTCATGAATTATTTTGGAAATTTAAAGAGTAACAACTAAGCAAACCCCAAAACTTGTAGGTATGGGACAGGGCAGACCACAGAATTTCCACAACCACCAAGTAAGCTCAAGGAAATCTTTAAAATATCATTCTTGCAACTGATCTGCAAGAGAGTGGATAAATGCAAATATTTGATAAGTACTTATATTTTTCCCTAAGGTTTCAAACACAATAATGAAACCGTAAGCCTGGAGAACTTGGAGCATTCCCAGTGCCAACTGGACACTCTTAACCTCTACACTTTTAACTATATAAATGTGTAGTGTATTTGCTGAGCAGATATTTATATGCACTTCCTGTTTCAATGCTAAATTTTTCGTTACTGGAAAAGAACCAGAAGCTCTCTATTCCCTTGGGAATCATTTTCCATTAAAGAGGCTTTGGATAGACTATTTGTTTTTTCAGATTTGGAAAGAGAACCCAACGGAATGTGTATTTTGAGTATCTTTAGTCTTTTTACAATAACAGTCAAGGGCTAAATGGCTGGAAAGATTTGCAAATTTATTTTTTTCTCATCTACCTCATGACACCTGATGACGCTTTGCACCAATGGAACATGATTTCCTTAGACACGACCCTGACAGTTTTTTACTTGACCAGAAAATCAACTATAGTTGTTATAAATGAGCAGCCCTACTGACAATCTGTACAAAAAAGACCAACCATTGCATGAGTATAAAGGCTGCACACATCCCTGCCTTCTTCCTAACAGCTGGGCTCTTTCAGGGCAGGAGGGAACTCCGATAAAAGCTTCCGTTTAGGCTATCTTCTTCTAGAAAGAAAATTAATTTCATTTCAACACAGCTCATCCAGCACATCTTGTAAGCAAGCTTCCAATAAATTATATTTTTGAAGAAACATGATATGAACAATCATGCTGAGTGCCTGGGTACCTTACCATTAGCGTATTCTGCCACGAGTGAAATTAGTGGATATAAGACAACCAAGTACCGAGCGAAAGACTAGCTGCTTCTTTTTATTATTGCCTTGGGCTTGCCAACAATCAAAAATCATTGCAGAAAGAATTGAAAAGCTAAAAACCCTAGGAAGGATGGCAATGAATCAGCAATCTCAAATAACTTTGCAGGTATTGTTTTAAGAGAATATTCCAGATCACACTTTCTTGGGTGGCCAGGATTTCAAAGGGAGGATAAACTAAAGAAAAAGAAGAGAAATGAAGATATGGGCTGGTGATTTAAGCATCCCCATCTGGACCAATATTCTGTCTTTGCTTACTTGAGTACAGATCCAGAGTAAACTGAGTTTTAAAACATGCATCTGGATTTCTACCAGTGAAAGCAAAAAAAGAATGTCTGCTTTTAGTGAGGTGTGACTTCTGAAGAACTCTGACTCCACACCCAAAATGCCACTTCACTTGAACTGGTTCATGATTTTAGTGGTACTTTTAATAACAGCACTACCTTCAGCTGGCTCAGAGTGGCCATTTTCACATTTAAAAATCTGTACGCATTGTATATCAATCATTTGCTGCACCCTTTTTGCTTTAGATTTTCTTTACCCTGCCAGTCACCATTATGCAACTTCTCAACAGCTAGGGAGAAGACAAAAACGTGAAGGAATGAAAGCCTCAGATAATATTGGCACCTTTTTAGCTGAGTGCAAAATTTGACCAACAATGGAAGGTTCTGCATTTAGAATTGGTAAATTGCTTCAGAAGTAAAGCAGTCATGTCCTATGCAACCATAGCCATGTCTGTTTAAGTATACACATTGTAATAAACTCTTTTCTCTCTGGGGGACCTGCCTGACATTATATTGCTGTTTCATAGCACTACAGGTTTCACTCTTTCAGCACAATGTTGAAAACAACCTCATTGAACAAGCGTGCTTCAGAGGTTACTGCACCATGACAAACTGAGTGAATTCAGTGCCGATGAAAGATGTTGGATAGACGAACCTGAAGACGAAGTCCTCTATTTAGAAAAAGCTATGGCAGAGGCTAAGCAATGCAGGTTTCATTACGCTTCCCTAAAGAAAAAACTAAATCCTGAGCTATAATTATAGAATTGTTAGGGTTGGAAGGGACCTTAAAGATCATCTAGTTCCAACCCCCCTGCCATGGCCAGGGACATCTCCCACTAGATCAGGTTGCTCAGAGCCCCGTCCAGCCTGGCCTTAAAAACTTCCAGGGATGGGGCTTCCACCACCTCTCTGGGCAACCTGTTCCAGTGTCTCACCACCCTCATGGTGAAGAGCTTCTTCCTAACGTCCAGTCTGAATCATCCCATCTCTAGTTTTAATTTACTAATGATTAGAATTACTCTAAATGGGTGTAGTGGAAGAATATGTCCTAAGAACTCAATTGAAAAGCATTTCCTGAATATTGCAGAAATATATTGCTTTGCATTCCTTAAATCACTGCGAAGCTGTCAGACAGCAACAACTTTTGGTAATTTCTCTGACATCAGCTGGATCTGACCTTACAATTCTGCATCACACTGTGCCATTCAGTCCCCAGAACTTCAGATCATGTAGCCTCATTCAGCAGATGTCTCTAAAAAATGAGTCATCCAAGTAGAGGTGAGGAACACAATTCAAAAGCAGTATCTAATTACAAGCTCCTGGTATGGTTTAATATCTTCTAGTTACCCAATCCAATCAAATATATTTCAAGATCAAGAGTCATCAGAAGAAAAACACCTAGTGAAGATTCAATAAAGTCTTTGGCTAGTGAAAGTTCTTAATTAAAATGTAGGAACTCTCCATAAAAAAAAAAAATGCTTTCACTTTATTGAACATGCTGTGCTTTATAATTGCTACTCCTGGACCTTAAGGAGTTGATCCTGCTTTAGCTGAAGTCAATAAAATACAGTACAAGACAAATCCCCCAAGCCCTTGTGAAATGGCTTTGGCATAGTCCAGTTTTGCCCCCACTGCGTAACCATTGAAAGGAAGAGGAGAAGGTTGGCTGGCATTTACCTCAAGACACAGAGAGAGCGCGCCACACCATGCCATGCAGCACTAGCTGAGTTTATGGGAGGGTGGAGAAAGCTACCCTTTATCTCCTGATAAAATCTCCCTGTAAGTAATGTCACCACTAGCTTTGGATGCCCCCTGCCCCGAAAAAATGAATGGGTACATGTTGATTTAATTCAGATACATTTTCCAAGTCATATGCATGGCTTTCTCCTCTTGCATGGGGGAGAAAATTTCACAGTGATCAATGTCATTTTATGTGCAATCTTTGCCCCCCAATATCTGACTGAACCTAAGTGGATAAAAGAAGACTTTTCTAGGGAAAAATGAAACCTTTTATCGGCCCAACATGCATAGCCGTGGTGGGTAAGCATGCGGGAGAGAAAACAAACAAACAAACAAACGACACTTTAGCAATTCTTTAAGTCACTTGTTGGGAACCTTGCAGCAAAGAAGGCGCTTTAACTTATGGCCTTTCTCCCCAGCAGATTTCCAAAAAGAGCAATTTCCTCCAATTATACAAATCATAAGATAAATTTTAAATGAAAATGTGAGAGAACTGAAAATATAGGGATTTCTACTGAGCACTGGACTTACATTGCAAAGCCACCAAAAAAAAAATCTATTGCCATCTTATGCCAGCTGAAGTGCTGGCCCTCAATGGTTTTCAATTCTGTACAGCTGCCTCCACCCTGCAGCCAACAGCTGCATTTTCAACTGCATCCCTTATCAGCTTCAAACCACTGTTCACTGCCTCAAGGACAGAACACTTAAGGAGGAAAAAATAAACGTTCCTCCAACTTTTTTTTTTAAATTAAATGAAGTAGTACATTCAAAAATACCTATTTTAATAGTACCAACACAAAAACACATCTTCTCAAGGTATTTTTATGAAGTAAAATCAATTCAGTTTACACCTGTGAATACAATTTGATCAATTTTTTAATACAAACTTTTACATATCACCCTACAAGGCAGTACGTGCTGCTGCATGACTTATGGTCATACTTGTTCTTAAGACACTCAGCTTGATAAACTTTCACATCGTAGCTCTTCCTTACATGAAGAGTGCTCAGGGTCTTTTAGAAGTCAGGCTTCTGAGAGGACAGGCAAGAGAAGTCACCAACCACCAGTGGTCCACTGTGTCTTCTTACAAGATCTAAAATGCTAACGATTTCCCAAAGCACCAAAGGGTTTCAGGAGCACAGTCTGTCTTAAAATCAGACTTTTTAAAGTCCCTTTTTAAGTGTCTTGCCAACACTCATATAGGATGGCTGAGAAGTGAACTTAAATCCTCTAATTCTTTCACTACTTTGACCCAGAACTGTTCCATTTTCTGCCAATTAAGTGGTCAAAGGTACCATCCAAATTCACTTCAAAGTTACTCTTCCCTACCCTTGACAGTAGCTGTTGTAGCCCATTCTGTGCTGCCTGCATGTAATTTTCTTATAGTACCTGCAAAGTGAATTCCATCTTCCTAAAAAAAAAAAAAAAAGGCGATGCGTAATCATTGAGTAATCATCTTCCCATCGATACACACAACACCCAGTGTCAGACTACAAACTTTACATTAAATCTCTCTCCTAGGGAAAACAGAGCAGGCCTTCTCATTACTGATTTGCAGGCTACATACAACAAAACAGAGATTAGGCAATTTGCTGCTACACAGACACCACTCTTCTGTCTCTGTACACCCAAAGAGTTATAATCATGCAACGGTGTGACTAGATGTATTGAGCTTCATTCCACAGGTATCACTGACAGCCAGATTTTATCCTCCCTGCTATTAGAATGAATTCTTCATGTTCCTTTCAGATGGGAGGACCAAAAGGGCAGTAAAGTATCTGTTCTAATGTCACATAGCTAATAACTCCCTGTCTCCTACCCAGAAAGCCTATTCTTTCCAGTCAAACTCTTGCATAAAAGCAAGCTCTTTGATGAGCAAACTTCAATAAAGCCACATCAGTGCAGAGAAACAAAGTGTATTTCTTTGGTGCAGGCAAAGGTCTTGGAGGCTAGACATTACCCCATTTGCCCATTTTATTAATTTTTTTTTTTTTAAGGCAAATGACACTGATTAGAAACTTTAATACTTAGATTCCAAGATACTACCCATCAATGTAATTTCTATTAAAACCCCCGCTTTCATGCATCCAGAGCATTTAGGTTTGTGTAAAATAAAAAACAAACCAGATGCCCAAGAGATGTAAATCAGTAAAGACCCACTGATGCCAGCGGAGTTACAATGATTTATACAACCCAGGAGTTCAGCTTAGGGAAGCTTTCTGCATTTGGCATTCTCAGAGCACACACTATTCTCTCCCTTCCCCTCCTCAGATTCCCATCAAATGCAGCCCTGTAACAGAAGTGTTCTTTTCCTAACTTGGCTTCAAGTCATGGCTGCAGCTTTCAATAGTATATAACCTGTCAAGATAAAATATGTTTGGGGACATACAATCTCTGCTGAGCATTTTATTGACTTAACTCTACCATTTCTGAAAGACAGCCAAAATTCCTTAAGGTTTTCAAAGGACTTTGTTTTCTAAATATTATCCATGGACAGATATAAGAACACAAAAATCCTTAGTTGTTTGTGTAGTTTGACTTATGTGCCATGCATTGCCCATCATGATATATTAATTTTCTTTTGCAAGCAAACAAAACAAATCTCAGCTACAAGTTGTTTGGCGTTAGGGGCCATATACAATGCAGAGTATCCTGGGAACCATTCGAAGCAGGAATTCTGCCCACGTAATGTCTGCAGGTCATTTAAAAACTACAATTTTCCTTCTTAAAAAAAAAGAAAGGCAACGTAAAGCAAAACAAAAACACACACCCACAAAGTTTAGGCCTCTGCTGCAGCTTTTCTTTCCAGATGCTGCATGAGAGGCAGGGGAGTTACGATCAAGATACAATGCCACAAAACATTCCCAGTAACATCGCACAGGAGGAAAATGACTCTTGGAAAACCCAGAATATGTGAGTACAAGAATGAGGCCACCTCTCAGTAAGGTCCCATGTGTACTCTCTGTCTGCTAACTCCCCACAGAGTAGCCCGAAGAGAGATAAGCCACACATACCTCAACTCCAATGCACCAGAGGCCAAGTTCGTCTTGGTCCTACAGCCAAGACTGGAGCAAAGACAGAGAGGCAGCAACTTATGCGCCCCGGAATCAGAGACAGAGGACCCCTAAGGGCTGTTATTGCTTACGTTACTGTCACAAAAGCCTCCTCAGGGAACAGAATTACTGTAGGGGTAGGAGGCGAACGGGCTGCAACTCCTTGCAGACATGCCTCAGTATGGGCCACACACCAGAAATGATGCTTCCCCCTCCTGAGGGACGATTACACATCTGCCCACAGGAGTACAAGTGCTAAGATTACAGCTGTTTCTTGCAGTAGTGTGAAATGCATAGGAACTCCCTCTGAGTCCTCTCTTCCTGTAGCCATCACACCTCAGCTGGGCCTGGCTGTAATACCAAGATCCTTGAATGTTTTAAATCTGACATTGTTTTTCTAAGGGGAGCAGGGGGGCAGGCAGTACTTTAATTGATCAACGAAGTAACTTAGTTATTTTATTAGTACTCTTGTCCTGTAACCTGCACTGGCTACCCAAGATAGTGATTCCTAAATGTTAAGTCTCCCAGAGTGCAATTCTAAAAAAAAAAAAAAAAAAAAAAAAAACCCAGTGCTCTAAAAGTTGAGACTGAAATTGTAAACCTAATAATTTGCTCCAATTGTTTGGATTGGTGACCCAAAAATGAGTTGGTCTACATTACTTCAACACCACACATTCTTTGCAAAGGGGAATTTAAAACTGCTGAAAAGGAGGAATTAGAAACCTGCAAGATCAAAGAACAGGAACGGAAAAAGCTGAGTAGTTGATGATAGCCTTATCTAGCCACTAGTTCTTGTAGGCATCACTTTAGTTAACAATATCACAATGCACTTGTCACTTCCAGGGCACCTTTCATTAAAAGGACCTCTAAACACTTTGTAGATACTAATTAAGTCTCAAGTCACAACATTCCTGTGAGAAACAGGATTTCTAGCTGTTGAAATTTCCAAAAGATCAGGAAATAAGTACGCTTTTGTAGCAGACGAATAAGGTCCCACCCACAATAGGAAATGACACCAAAGTTTGTTGGGGAAAATCTGGAGAATAATGAAGAGAGCTACACCCGTGCAAGCAGTGCTTTGTGCCAGTGGTCTGACCAGAGATCTTCCACAGCCTTCCATGAGCTTACCGTTATCACCGTAGCAATCACTGACCAACACTGAAGCGCTTTGCTGCAGTCAGCCCTTTACCCCTGTGCTACTGCAGAAACCTGAAATATTTGTTTTATAGATAAAGTAAACAAGACAAGGCCAAAAAAAGTCTGCTAAAGCAAAACCAAAGCAGCACCAGAAATGGAGTGCAACAGAGTCCCATCTCCTGCTCTAGGGTAGCACACTACCACCTTGAAAGAGGTCAGTGACAGCTTTCAGATGCCTTAGGTGTTCTTGAAGATTTTATCAAGTGTTCAATTTTGAAGCAGTTCGCCTAGTTACAATTTTACCAGAGCTTTTGAAATTAAAAAGGCTACTCTCACCAAGATGCTTTAAACAGAAGAAAATAGTGGGAAGACGTGTCAAAGGTCAGAACCGCAACTCAGTTTTAATTCCCTTTAATGTACCCACAGAAGAACGCAAGGCAATAATTTCTCTCCTCCCTTCTGTCTGCATAGCTCAGCTCAAGCCATCACCTCTGTCTTCTGACACTAGTCAGCTATAAGAAACAGGTATCTCAACGTTAAACCTGGCCAGCTGTAATACATTTGCTAAAGTAATTACATTTATTTTTACAGATTACATGTGCTTAGGTTTCACTTACTGATGTACTAGAAAATCAGAGGTTTCAATTTTGCAGATAAAGTTCAGCACTGTTATAATCAAAGACAGCATCCAGTGCTTAAAGCTGCTAACCATACGCACATTTTAAAAAAAGCCATACTCTAGCTAGCATGTACTACAGGCTCTATATTTCTTATCTGCTAGCTCAAAGTACCTTATATTCCTTTCTCTCTTTCCTCATCATGTTAACAAGGCTATGATAATTAGATAGCAATTACCTAAATGTCTAAATTTTGGGGCTCCTTTAAATGAAGCTTTTTCCAATCCACGTAAACCTGAGTCTACACCTGAGGTTCCGAACAAAATCTGGTACTTCTGGCAATAGAGCAGTGACTGAACTGCCTGATGGCAAAGCAGCATTCAAAAATAAATTTCAGGTCCTGTTCCCCTCAGTCACCAGTGGTGTTAGGCACTGTAAAGCCACTGACCACATTCCGATGGGTAAAAGTCAAAGCCAGGCACATGTTTCTTTGGGCGGTCTGCATCAGCTGTTAGTAGGAGAAGAAACACTAAAACAGAATTGAACAGGCATTGATGAAAACCCCCCCCCGACAGCAAAAGAACTGCTCTTTTAGGAGAGTAACTCCAAATCCAAATTATGACAATTTAAAAGGTCCTAGAAGCACTGTATTGAGGCAATTCGGATTTTATTGTGCGCGCATCATGGACACCGCAATATTGGAATGATTACTTCCAAAAACTGTTGGAAATGCCATGCCACAGTGTATAAATAGAAGAATACCTACCACTTCTGATGTGCAACACCCCTAAGAAGGTATTTCACTGTTTGTATGGATCGTCCCTGAATAATGTACTGAAGATTTTCAGAATTGATTGTTTTTCTGTAGTTCTTTCTTTAGTACTCTAGTGGACACAATAGCTTGTTTTAATCTCGAGGGAGAGGGGAAACGATTGCTCTTTTTGCATCACTTCCAGAGATGTATTCTGTAGCATCACAAGTAGTTAGAAATAAGCTTCAGAGGTAAACCTGGCCTGAGATTGCTCAGGTTTCAAATGTGATAAGTGGTAAAATGCTACAGCAAAATTGCCCAAAAGCTACTTAAAAAGATTGTCCAGAAGCTTTATATTGCTGTGATATTATTAAACCAGAAGTAATATCTGAACAATAAAGCTGAAGTGAAGCAAAACACATTCAAACAAAGCAACCCAGTAAAAGAAGAAGCAATCCGGGATAGCATTGCGACTCAGTTTCATACAAACTAGCAGGTTTAAAATTTGACATCCTCTTAGTGCTGCCGGCACACCCAAAAATTTTGAACTGACACCTCTGCCTTGTTAGGAAGAAATTTGCTGAAAGCACAGCTGGCTCCCCAAAGCACTTTCTAGGGATCACTGAATTGAAAAGGTGAATGTTGAGCAGTGATTTGACTTAAGCCTTTAGATTTAATGTAACATTCTAATTCAAGATCTAATCCTCTCGAGTCGCAGCATACCATCTTACTTCTATTTAGAGTCTCCTCCATCCTTATTTGCAAAAAAACCAAAACCAAACCAAGAAAACCCTTCCTGATATCACCTAGGGAGCTTAATTCAGCTTGACAAAGCTTCATGTTTGCATTGGGAATTTGCACTTAGCATTGGAAAACACAGTCAGATTTTTGCATTATGCATATTGTAGGTCATGTTAAAAGAGCATGCAATGGACTGGAACAGGATTCAGCTGATGCTATCATATAAACATTGTAAACCACTAATTGCATTTCTTTTTAATGAAGAAAAAAATGTATAAACAATTTCCATCACAAGAATCAGTGATTTCAGCTGGCTGCAATTCTGTGACTGCCTCTCTTCATCAAGCAGCCGAGCTGGATAGCCATTACCTTCTTCATGAATACTGAATAGGGGCATTATGTCCTTACAGAAAATGCACATGGGTAAGGAAGACAGGTCTTCTTTTATGCACACAACAAGAACACCAACACAAGTGAAGTGTGTTTGTTTTCTACCACTCATGTAAACGTCAAGATGTAATTTATATTGATGATATAAATAAGACATTCCATCTCTCATCAAAATGGCCCTTCAGTTGAAGCCAGTTGCACCTGTATAAATGTAGTCACGTGTGGTAGGTAAATAAAGCTTTTTCTTCTGGTATTTCAAAGAGATATATTTATGCTCCTTGTGCAGCAGGCAGCGCCCAAAACTGTATAGGGAACACAGCTATTTCCATATAGCCTCCTGCCCTTCTCTGTCCTAGGCATGTTTCAGCATAAAATCCCAATTGTTCATTTCTGACATACGCATTTCAACTAACGCAACACTTTTAGACATGGCAAAAATGAATACAACACCATCTGACCTTCTGCATTCCCACAGCTTTCATGGCTGCACCGAAGTTCGCCAAAGAACTTAGCACCCCCTCTGCTTTCTGAAACCAGCATGACAGATGCACTGCCTACAGAGCCCATTGCCCATTTCCCGAGAATACTTCCAGGAAATTATAAAGAAAAGAATTGCTTAAAATCAGTCCAATACAATAAGTGTGGTACCAATACAAGTCCACGGACGTAGACCATCTTAGTATTCCCGGCAGCAGCAAGTATCCGGCCGCAGAAATCTGGTTCAGCATCTCTTAATCTGTGCTTTTACTGATCAAAACCAAAACTGATCGAGGGTGGCCAAATTGATCAAGAATGTTCAGCAGATGCCCAAGACATTGAATACAGGGGGGATCCCCTAACACTCCTAAATGCATTTAAAATGCTCTTAAATTCTAATCGTTCTTCACAGACAAAAATTACCCTGCTTACTTATGTCTTTCTTTGCGGTCAATATGGTAGTCCCAGGAGCTATGTGCAAAAGGGTAATTAAATCATAGGCCTATGAATATTGTGCCTTGGGATAACAGCATAGTTTAGACCTGTGTATCTTGCTGTAGGAGACAAGTTCTGGTCTCTGCCCCTACCTCTTTCACTGACTTTTCACACAACCCCAGTCATTTTTGTCTCCGTGAAGGGACCTACAATGTGCACAACATTATTTATCATATACAGGTCAGGCTGAATTTGGCAAGTTGTGTTCAGCTAAAGACAGTATTAAAATCAGAATACAGAGAGATTTTCAGGGCAGAAGAAAAGCAGGAGAAAACTTTTCTGTGCTGTATTCAAACGAGAGCTCTCCCAACTCAGGTTTCTCTCAGAAGCACTTATTTTGCTTGGAAGATCCAGAGAGGACTAAAAATCTCATCGCAAATCCTCTGAGCAATAGGGCCTCTACTTCGTGTTTACCACTGTGAATCTGGCAAAGCACTGCAGCCAGCAGAAGTCATTTCGGTCTGATGGCAGAACAGCATCCTTCGGGGAAACAAGTTGGTGATCTCA
Organism: Chroicocephalus ridibundus; assembly: GCF_963924245.1. NCBI lineage: Eukaryota > Metazoa > Chordata > Aves > Charadriiformes > Laridae > Chroicocephalus > Chroicocephalus ridibundus. Next base: position 151,672,988 of record NC_086284.1, read on the forward strand.
GACCAATTCTGTAAGAACGCATTTCTGCATCCCCACTGGGAATAATTAGCAGTTGTATGAACCACAGGGACACTAGCTTCTGCTGCACTTTTTCTGTGGACAATTATAATTAGCTTTGGCTCAGATAGTGAACAGTGAGAAACCTCTAATAGATGGAAAAGAGACTTGTATCCCCACTCCGTAAGAGCTTCCTTTTAAACAAGCAGATAGACACATTTAAAACTTTCCCCACACTTTACTGCCTTCCCCCCCACCTCGAGACTTTGGCCTCTAGATTAACCTTAATTACCACCATTCTGCTTTCCATCAAAACCTCAAGTAAAAATAAAAGTTAACACTGCATAACTCCTTAGTTTTAAAATGTTTTCCCTCCATCAGTGGGAGTGCATCACACTGCAAACCACATCACAATGAAACTTTACGCCACGCACCTGTAAACATCCCCATTTCAAAGACTGAGCAAAGCAAAAAGCATCTGAAACCAGCATCCAACACTGATGGGAAATCCTGCTAAAATCAAGGGAGCTGTGTTAAACTCTAACCCTAAAACACATCAAAGTTCACTCTGAAGAGGCTGCAGACTCTGGTTCCAGACGGGCCTGTACCTCAGGCACTGCCATACAGGAGAGCAGCGAGCAGGATCACCAAAACACAAGAAGCAAGAAACCAAGACAACAAAGCCTCGCTCCCAGGCCTTTCTTCACTCTTAATTATCTGCCACGTCTTCAACTGCGTTTCCTCATACACAGAGCAATGGCAGAGCCCATCTCACACTTGCAGGCCGTTGCTGTAGCACCCAAGTATCCTGCTTGTAAAGGAACACCTCTGCTGGGCTTCAAGAAGTTTTAAAGCTCTTCTCCCTTAAGACCAAAGCTACACTTCCAACAGAGCACAGCCACCATCCTACAATTTTGCAAGATTTAGCTAAGCCGAAGGCTGCGCTTGAAGGAGGATGCAATATTGCACAATTCTGAAGAGAGGTTTGACTCCAGAAATACACGGTTCTTATTTCACTGCTTGCTTTGATAGTTTCAAGGCAGAACATCTGCACATGTGATGCTTTTGTCTGAGCTGGCTTCACAATAGTCATCACAACCTCTCTTTTAATTTGATATGGTTGAAATTAAGAAGCAAAAAAAAAACCTGAAGCTCCCTGCAGAACAGTTTTACTCTGTCATATTTCTGAACCATCTCAAAGGAAACATCAGAAATGCAGTAAGAAAGAAATTCAGCCCAGCACTCAGAAAAACGAGATACTTCTTTGGCCCTCCCTGGCACATTACCCCTAAGGTTCATTTTAGATTTACACAGGTGCTATTCAAAGCAGAATTCGGCCCTTTCTCCCTGGCGGCCTGACACATTTACTGCCACATGCAGATATGCCCGTATATTTTATGAGTATGTAAAGTACATTCCCCAAACTAAAACCCTCTCCCAGAGAGTCTCCCTAGGTCTCTGTCTGATTTTGGCCTCATTTACTCCCTTGCAAATGAAAAGCAGTTCCATTGAAGTCAGTGAGGTAACACTTGTATTAAACTAGCGTGAGATCATGTCAGAGCCATGGTCCATAATAAAACCAGCTGCCGTTCACTCTTCTACAAGTTTCCATTCATTAGGGGTTTTTTTGCTTGAATTCACATGAGCAATATCCATGGGCCAAGAAACACATTTTAGAATGATAGCTATTTCCCCCTGCTAAAAACTAGAAAGTGCAGCAAACTATCCCAATCCTCACTGAAAAACTACAGCTTATTGTATTTTGTTAATAAACAGAGGTGTTTATGGACAAAACACGTGTGAATATACTTTAGGGAATCATCCTGCACTGCCTAGAGGAAGGGGACAAGATGACCTAATATGTCTTTCCCAGGTTTTCATTTTTAGTTTTGTGTTTGGTTTGGGGGGGAAAGGGGGTTGGTTGTGGCTTTCTTTTTTTAATGCCTATAGCTTCTGGTATTTAATTCTAAATCAGGGAAAAACCTTGAATGTAAAGATTTAAATTCAGCCTCAGTGACCTGTAAGCACTGAACCAAGATCGATGAAGTTGGTTCTATGCCTGCTAATGCCAACAGCCTTTCCATCAGTGCCTTTCCATTGCCTTGAAGGGTCACAGGAGAGACAGAAATAACGTACTCAGATTATAATGTGTTTTCCAGTTCATCACACCAGTCTCCAGGCTTTCAGGACTGTATAAGTCTATTTTGTCATATAAGTCAGATGAATGGTCTGTCACCACTTCAATCTATTCATTTATAACGAAACGCATTTCCTACACATATAGTAAATTCCTTTCATTTTTATTTTTTTTACTAAGATGAACTGATCTTTATCAGATACAGAAGGCAATCACACCATTACTCCCTCCCGTTTTGCTAATATTAAGTTTGCTATGTACTGACTCCAAGAAAAGAGTTCACATCTATTACAGAAGATAGTGAACAGAAAGAAAAGTAATAACGATGCCTATTTTGGAAAAACGATTGGGTTGTTAGAGCAGATGGCCCAGGCATGACACACTAATTTTTTGGTTTGACAGATGAAGCAATAAACATCTTCACTGACCATTTAAGTCCTTTGTTAGACAATGGACTGAAGCTTTAAGGCAGGTCACAAACAGCACCACGGGAAAGGGCGTTGCTCTAAAAAACATTAATGCAAATAAAAAAATGTATCTTCTAAAATGATGACGTTGACAGCCTTTACTGAAGGACCCCAAAGAATAAAGGGAAGGGAAACTCCCAGTCATGGCCAGTGCAGAACACCAGAGTTGAACAAGAAGAACTTCTGCAAAGCTTCTCTACAGGTAGTCAGTACGAGATTGCACAACCACCAAGCTTGGCAAAAATCACTTAAAGGAAGGGAAAGCAGGGGAAAAATGTCTCCCAAGCATGCATCATTTACACTTTCCTCTTTTAAGAGGAAAAAGAAAAACAAAGCAGTCTCACATCTTCCATTTGGGCTCAGGAAGACTGAAGATGGTAAAAATAAAAGAAATAAGTTTTTTCAACCATGCAATAAGTATTATTGCATCAAATGTGCTTATTATTCAAGGACTTTTGCCAGAGGCTCCAGATGCCATTTAAGAAGCTGATATAACGCAAAGTTTCTCACAATCCAAATTCTGGATGGAGAAATGGGAAGCAGATTAGATATATAGTTATTTTGATCCCTGGATTGGCTCTCCCTGATCATTCCAAGAGCTGGAAAACAGAAGCATTCACATGTGTTACTGCTACATTACCCGGCTGTCGCAGCCTAACAGTGCTTCTTCTGGCTATATTAGGGTTTCTCAGTGGGCATCAGTCTTTGCACAGCTTCATGGTAACGGTCAAATGACATCTCCTCAGAAGTACTGCTGTCCAGGGATGAAAAGCGGCAACATCTCAAAGGAGGCCTAATTTACATCCTCCCTCTCTTTGACTTGAAAGATCTTGACATTCCAGATGCAGTTAAGGGAGCCAGTTTCACTTTTAGCAAAATAATAATGAAAAAAAACAAACCCACTTCCTCTCATTGAAGAGAGGTATCGGACAGGAAGGAGTACCAAACAGAAAGGTCAGTTTTCCTTAATGCTAGAAACAGAGGCAGCACCATGTGTCAAAAAGCAATTCTCTGCTACTGAGAAGCCAAATGACTTGAAGGCTGCCATTCAACAGCTGGCCTAAACTGCCAGGGTAAATCTGTTATCACCCCATGCCAGGTCGCCTGCAAGAAACTCTGCTTTCCTGACACGGACAAAAATTCATATTACCAGTTACCCTTGTTGAAAATTGTAGAGGCACCCAGATGTGTATGAAAATAGAAGCTGAACCACACCTCTGCTGTCACAGAGCTGTGGTCCTTCCTGGCAGGCACAACAACATTTGGGAGGAGTGGGAGGCTGGCTTCAAATCCAGCCAAGCTGTCCTGTGGCTGACTACAACATCCCTTTTAACCCTGTCAGCTTAAGTGGCCTCAAAGCATGAGTAACTGGATGGTGTGCAATGATGCGTGCAGTCTGGGAGATCAGACTGATCAATCAGCCCTTCTGGCCACAAAGATGTGGATTTTCATCATAATTACATGGGGTAGGATCCCAGACAATCTCTAAATCTATTAACATGACACACATATTTCTAAGGTACTCAACGTAACACAAACAAACAATAAAAACTCCAGAAAGTCTCCAGCAAGCAGACATCCTTACATAGCTCCATTGCTGCAGTCGCTTAACTGTCTTTGTCCTTATGAAATAAAATGCAACTAGACCAATTAACTTTATCTCCATGATTTTGATGGCAGAGAGAGTACTGATCCCTAAACAAAATAAACTGAAACGCAAGAATGTAAACACAACTGTGCTCCAATGACTTTGCGTCTCATTGTCGTCTGTATAGGGTTTCACTGCAGAAACTGATGTAGTGGAAAAGAAAATCCCTGAGGGGTGTGTGGAGCACCTGGGACCCCCTTCTGCAACTCCCATACAAAGCACACTGCTCCTTCCTTCCCCAAAACTCATCCTTATTCATACACAAACATTTCCTATGTGCTTCACTCCTGTGGTCCCATCGCTGTTTCTGAAATACTGGCTTTAATCATTGCTTTTGTTAAAGTTAGTGCTTTATACCTGGGTGAGAATAAATTTTTTTTGTCTACTAATCCCAGCCTTTAGTCATATAAATCCACAGTAGATGCACTGAAGACAGAGAAGCTACATTTATACGGACCGGTAGAGGAAATGTCTTTTTCTTGTTCGGGTTGTACAGGGGGAAGGAGAGGAAATAGGCTGGTGCATCTGGTTTTATGGGGGGAGGGTTAAGCGGCAAACCAAACTGACTGCAGTTTACAGGGCTCTAAATAAAGGGGGGAACAAAAATAGTTACAAGGCTTTTAATAACACGCAGTGGAGGAAACTGCACGCAAAAGTTGCTACTTTTCCTTTTTATTGTCATAAGGCATTGCTCCTTGATTGCATACTGCGTCCAGTGAATAAGCCATTTACTATTGTGGTTGGAGTGAATGAAGCTCAGACCTTTCCCATATATGGCAGGGCCTTTTAATCACCAGGGAGCAAATGAGCAGTGGAATTTTACTGGCTTTCTGGGTTTGCAGTGCCCTCTCTTGTATGAAATATCATTTCTCAGTGAGTGCTCGTTACTGGGATTTTGACCCAATTTCCTGCTGCCGTCGTCCTTTAGGGGATGTGTAGAAAGCCAAACAAAAAGGGCTGGCTTCTGATTGCAAGCAGCCCACTGTGAATTCTGAGTAACTCGAGGAAATCAAACAGGTTTGCACTAAGGTAACTGAGATCGGACCCAAATATTATTTTTTTTAAACTAACAATACGGTTTACATCACTATACAGCTGATGAAAGCAAGATCAGATTTGGGCCAAACAATGCCCAGGTTAAAACTTCTCCCTCATTTTCACCAATGCAGCAGAAAACAGACAACTGATGTTTTAAGTTACTGGGGATAGCGGTAGGGAAATTCTCAGCTGGCCTGCTTTTGTCAGTGTAATATACATTAGCCACAGAAATGCTTGGCTCAGTATCATCTGGATTGCCTAAACACTCTTATTCATATTTACAGCAATTAAAATGCTGCACTTCAGTCTTTATAATCCAAGTTCTGTTTGAAGTGGCAAAGCAACAGCTGTGGCTTATCAGACATCTGAATGAAACCCCTCATTTTCATAGCAGGGGTGTGGCTCTGCGTATGGGGCTAAGCTGTTCCCAAAGCCAGAAAACAAAGCAAAGTTTCTCTGAGGACCCAGGGGTGCAGCACTCCAAAGCCCCCCATGAAGGGTGCTGACTAGGGGCAGCCTGCAGCCCCAGCAGGTTAAGCTATGCGGGCAAGTGAGAGCTGACCAAACTCTTCCCTGGATCTCAGAGGCAAACCAAACCCGCTCCCCATTTCCACACGTTGCAGACAAGCTCTAGAAATTTCTTTTCCAAACCTACGAGCTTTAACTAGGCCGGAGCAAAGCCGAATTCTCCCGTGGCTCGGTGGGTCTTGAAGTTGCTGAGAGAAAGCAGGTTATCACTAGGTCATTAGGAAGATGCAGAAAAGTCCTCAGCCTTTGTTCCGTCTGCAGCTGATACCAGAAGACTGAGCAGAAATTGTACTTGGAACAAGCGGGGGTAATTAGACAGCGATGATCTGGGCTATCAAACAAGCACTGCTAGGTCCTCTAAAAAAGGTGAGGAATAAAAAAGGTCCTGCCTTTGCTTCTGGGATGAGAGAGAGGTTTTACCAGGGCGAACACTGTGGCTAAAAAATAAAAAATATTGTGGAAGTTTCACCATTACAGAGCTCACTGTCAAAGAAAAGAATGAAGTGGGAAAAGGGTAGTAACATGCCCTGTGGCGGTCACAGAAAGACAACGGGAACATCAAAGCCCTGCAAATAAGAAACAAACGAGAGCCTGATCACAGACTCCTTCACTTGAGCAGAGCTCCCTTTGATGATGACTGGAATCCAACTGGCACGAGTCTGCAGGACCAAACCTTGACTTCTGAGGGAGCACAAGAACCACTGCTCCTGCGCTCGCTCTGCAAGGGTTCATCCAGCCTCACACAGCTTCTCCCTAGCCAGAGCCAGCTGCTTTGGAGAAGGACATAAAACAAGCTGCCAACAAATCTCAGGACCTTTGTTTACAGAGCTGTCATAGGTTCAGGCTCCCTTAGCAATTTGATGAATCATGAATGCTTGTTCTCCCTCGCTCCAAGTTATTTCACTTTCAAAAGCGCACGCAGGGATTTCCATGCCCCTTCAATCTCCACATACTTGAGGAAGAATGGGAGGGTCAGTGCAGGTGGAGGGGGGTGTGCGTGCACACACACTCACGCACGTATATGCACGCATATCGCACTACGTGCAATTAAATTGCCTTCCTGCATTTAGCAATTCCCCCCCCCTTTCATATTTGTTGGCCTATAGTCACTCTTCCAAATAGATCCAAAACCAGAGCATTTACAGCAAAACTTTATCTCCACAAATCTATTTATAACCCTTCTGTGAGCTAAATTCCAAAGATTTTTTTTGCCATTTAAGGACATAAACCAGAAAATGTGCAAACGGGTGGGTTCCACTTTGCTTCACACCCTCCACAGCGGGTCTCAAGGGAAATGCTCTTTATTTGTATTCTGTACACAAGAGGGTGTGGAAACATGTAATGTTGTTTCCATTGCCTGAAATCTTTCCCTAATATTTTCCCCACTGCAGCCTGGCCTGGCCCCAGGAGTTACGATTTCAAGTGCTCTCATCAGCATGAAACTGGACAATCAGATAAGGTTCAACAGCTTGCTCAGTAGTTTCTCTTCCAAGCTTATGACACTATCACGGGTCCGTAAGGAAAAAGCTATCATCCCATGTTGTGGTACATGCACGACAACTTCACAGGTAGGCTGTGTCTCAGACACAGCAAGCGCAGTTAAATCTGCAAGCACCCAAGAAATTCCCTCCAGATATGTCAGCTCAGCGTCACTACTGACCCTGCATCATCTTCCACCTCATTCGTTGGGTTTCTGTGGTATTATACCCAGAATCTAGAAAAAGTTAATTTCTAGTAGATTACATATCTGTGCGAACAACAACAAAAGAAAAATTATATGATCTTGCTGGGAAATCAGTCAAAAATAAGGTTTTAGCCAGTGCTTAAACTTAGCATTTTGGCATTACAAATTCTTTATAAACAATAATGAATTAAGCCCCAGCAGCCCCATGGGCTAAATACAAAAAGGCATGGATTATCCTTTACTTGAAGATACAGAAACAGACACACAGCCATTAAATGACTCACCCAGGTATTTATGACCACAGGAAAAAATTCAAAGGAGAAATTACTCCAGTGCCTTCAGATATGGCCGCTTCCTTCCCTTTCTCTCTTCCCTCTGCTTCCTCAGTTATTTGCTCTCACCCCAGCAGGACTGTCCCCTCAAACACTTCTTCCTGGCTTCAACCCAAAGTCCTATGAACACTGCTATAGGCAGGATCTTCTGATCAGGATGTGCCCCTATGCTTCACGGACAGAGTTTTTGCCTCTCAAGGGGCAGGGAAGGGGAAAGAGACATCAGTTAGCAGTGGTGGTTCCTGAACACAGGTGGAGGAGGTGAGTACCCCAGCTCAGAGCCCAGCAAACCCAGGCGCTGCTGTAGCTGGATGCACAGCAGTGGCTGCAAGACAGAAGCAGAAGCCAGGAGGTTTGCAAGTGAGAAAGTCCAGAAGGCTGCATTCCTCCCAGGAGCAGTCAAGTGATGCTCAAGGGAGAGGGACGCGGTGGGGACCACGCTGCTAATGCTGGTATCTGCTTGGCAGCCAGGCTGCCGGCCCCGCACCATTTATCAGCACTAAGCAGACTTACAAAGGAAAAAAAAAGTGATACATGAAAAGAAGCACTTTCTTACGCAGGATGTAAACCATACAGCTAACATACCAGGGCTAGCAGCTAAGTAACGGTGTTACGTGCCCTAACCTTCTTGGTTAATCAAATCTGTTTCAAGAAAAGTAGGAGCAAGCTCCCCCAGGGGTGGGAGGGATCCCAAATTACAATGTACTGAGCACCCTTCCCCGCTGGGCTAGCTGAACTGTACAAAAGCATCAGGAAGAGCAAAAAGAAATTGTTACATAGTTCAACTGTCCTATGACCTCAGTGTTTCATCCAGAAAGGTCAGATCTAATCTGATCTTCAAATGCCTTTGAGTCAAATTTCAGCCTTAGCCCAACCCTTGACAGACCATTTGGAGGCATGCTATAGCTTCCCAGCAAACACCAGCGCTGAGAGAGTCAGTGCCAGGATGTCGGCGGATGTCTTGCTTCTAGTAGAGGTGCCCCCAAAACCCATTCTCACCAGGTCGCAGGGTTTTAAACCACCCAGGAGCTACAAACAGAAGCGGCAAACCGGCCCCTGCACATGCACATTTCTGAAGGTGAGAGCTCTAGCAAGGAAGCAGCTTTCTTGTTACAAGCTGCCAGGGGGTAGTTACAACGAAGAGACAATTTTTAAAGAATGAAAACTTGCTTTGAAGATAGACTCCCACTCTCTGCAGTCACAGGCCTGTCTGCCTCAGGCTTTGTACACCTGGAGTCCAATCCTGCAAACTCCCCATAAAGCTCCTCTCAGAGGCAAAGAAAGGTTCACAGGACTGAGCTTCCCATTCTGCCCTGTTACCTTTTTTGGTGCTTTCTGCAATACCCAGTAGAGTCCAGACAAGCACTGCAGATGGACAGCTAATGCTGCTCTCTTGGCTCTCTCTTTCTTAGGCATATATGGTTTCCTGTCCCTCTTTGTTCACACACAGCGATCAAATGCAACCAAATTGTACCCTTGGCAGATAGGAGTTAACAACTCCACTGGATCTTTAACACAAATTAAAACTCAGGCAGCCAACGGAATAGGCCTCATGTAAGCAGCTAGTGAGAAATCAAAGTATTTTAAACAGTCCCAGGGCATTCAAATCCTATTTGTCCTGCAGGAAGGAAGTCCTGCAGGCTCTCACTTTTCTGCAGTGAAAAAAGTCACCCCCATAGGCAGGGCCACTCCATCTGCATGCACGGAAGGGTGAAACAAGAACTTCTAGCCAGCTTCTTGATAGACCCTCCTTGGCTTCTTTTTCTTCAATGACAGAAGTTGCCTCCTAGAAGGCAGCCAGCAAAAAAGCCTTCCTTTATTTTTCTAGTCTCACCACCTGGAATCAGTAGTGCTGTGCCCTAACCCCGTGTGGGCCTGGACAGATGCTGACCAGCATGCCTCCGTGCCACACGTGGCCCCATGAATGAGACTTTGAGGAATAAGAAATCTTCCCATCTTAATGCACTTTAACTTTCCCTCTAATGCCAGCCAGAAGAACTTGCGGCCCCTCCTTTCCTTTCCAATCACCTAGCTTTCAGTGTCACCGTCGCATTGCGTATCAGTGTTGGACAAGAAATAAAAGCGCAAGGGAAGTTACCCCTTTCTTAGGCTGCTCCATGTCAGAATAATGCCGCGAGCGTATGAAGCAGCAATTGTGGAAAATCCCGTATTCTCCTAATACATGCTTACATCACTCACTGTCAAAGCGTAGTCGGAGTACACAGGACTCCCCTTGCGTCAGATCCTGCATCCGTTAATGATAGTATTGATTTCACCAAGACTAATCCTGTGAATGAAAGCTGTGGAATTGATCCTCTTTGTCATTGCACGCTGCAACAAAGAGGAGTTTTCAGGAAATGCAAGGTATTTCATTTTAGCCTCTTGTTCAGAGAGGCATCTTATCTGGTGTTTCTCCCCTGCCATCCTGATTTAGGTATTACATTAATGTGTGCAGGTTTTATTGACTAAGATACCTGCCTATCAGAGAGCCTCCCAAAGAAAGGCAGACCTGTACTTTCTTCAAATATGTTGAGAATAGTTCGGATCCACGTTACCTTAAAGGCAGTTTAATTAAGCAAATGGACCACTTTTTGAAGCACCGCTACATTTGCAATTTATGTTAAAAGAGTTCCTTTAATTGGTTTTGGTGTACGTAGTTTTAGGATCTCATTCTGTCTCACAATGGCATGAGAAAAAGGTATGAAATTTGTCTGCAGATACATATGCTCCAAGAGAACCTACTGCTACATTTAATGAGTCAGGGAAAGAATGGAGGTAGGGTCCCAGGGTTCTTTGATGGCAAATCATACAGGCACAATCATTCACAGTATGGTATCTAAAATAGACAAATTGTAATAAATACACAGTTCTCACCAAAGAAACACTCTCCCTCCTTATTTTCTTTGAGCTGCTGCCAAGGAGGGAATGTGTTATTTTCACAAATTATTCCTCTGTACGCCTTTTAGCAAGAGAAGCCTTCTCAGCTAGGCAAAATTGCATACAAACTGCATACTCTGAAAATAAACACTCCGCCGAAAATAAATACTCCACAAAAAGTAATTTTAAAACAGTTATCTTGCCCATTCTTCCAAAACAATACATGATACATGAGAAAAATCAATTATATCGCTGCAGATCTGGCCAGAGGTTAGTAGTTTGGTCAACGTCTGCTGCTCCCAAGTATCCATCTGCAGCTAACTCCATCCCTCCCCTTCATTTTCCCAGCTCTTTCCCTGAGAAATTCCCTGCTACGCCGAATATCGTGCTATCAGCAGCCAGCCTTGCACAACGCTTTCATACTGTCCGAGCATGTCAAAGGAGCTGGGAAGGAGAGCCTGCTCGCTGGCTCTCCCCGGCAGCGCTCTGACATACACACACAGAGAGACCAAGACTTTTAAGAGCTCCAGTCCCACCCCAGCACGTTTTTTTTTCTCCCCCTTTTAACAGGAAAGGCAACTTCACAAGCAACATTCTGGCAATACGCTGCTGCGCTTGTTGAAGACAGGACAAAAACGGATGCCGTCTATTGTCAACAATACTTCTATGAAAGGCTGCCATGACGGACATCTGCTTCAGCAAGTATCAGATCAGTTACATGAACCAGAGCTTTACTGTATCTGTATCAGTTACGCCGGGAGACTGCCTTTACAGTCAGGCTGCACTAAAAGCTCAGGTATTAGGTTGCAAAATTAAAAGCAATTCACCAGCCATTACCACGCTAAAAATGTTTACATTGCAATTCCTTTTATTTTTTTTTTTTTTTAAAAAAGGAAAGAAAGGACAGATAGGTTATTCCTCTACTAACAGACCCACTGCAGGATCTCACATGGAGTGGGACCGGCACAGATCCTGCCCTGCACCCAGAGCCTTACCCCCACACCTCCGCATTAGGGTCTGCTGGGGTGGGCGAGCATGCACCCCCTCCACCCGCCCGGCACAGATATCTCCCTTAGTTCACCGCGAACATCTGGAAAGAGGACGGGGAGGGGGGGAACACGGGGGACACAAAGAGAGGAGGGGAGGAAAAATAGTATCCGACACTTTCGCACTATTTCCACGGCTCGTTAGATTTCGCATGCTGCTTAATCTCTAGCCGTAACGCAAACGCAGTCAGAGCAGCTCGTTCCCAAACAAATACGTATCTTAAGCCCTTACCTCTGCGGCTGAAAAGTTTTCAACTAGTAGGAAGGAAATGAATAACTGGCTGCTTGGGCAGGAGCACAGCAAGAAAGGCACACCAGCAGCCTCACACACAGCCCTATTCAATAAAACTACGGCTTTTCCTTGGCCCCTCCCAAAAGTCAATGCTAAGTGAATACATATCCCTTATGTTTACAATTGGCAGGCAGCGGTATGCATTGTCCTCAATTTATTCTAATAGGCAGCCAATGACTGCGCACAAGCCAAGGTGGGTTCAGCCTGCCTGCAGAGATGCCTGTCATTCCCTAGGCATGCTCAGGAAGCCACTCATCAGAAAACCAAGACCTAAAAAGCTCCGAAAATTCGTGCAAGCTGCCAAAACTGTCTTGCTACATGCCCTTTTTTGGTTATCCTTAGCAGGGCCTCTGAAAGTAAATCCTCTGTCAGGAACAATCATAAGAAATGTTAATCTTGGAGAAAGAGGCTGTCTTGTTGAACACAAATGGAGCTTAAAAAAGGAAATACACTGAATGGAAAGGGACACAGTAAACATATTTACTTTTTGCACCAGTTTAAAAAAAAATCAAATAAATAATTTCACCACAGCTAAACTTCATTGTATTTTTTTTTTTTAACGAGGACCACATGTAAAAGGCAACACAAATGCTCTGCTGTGCAAACTTGATTCTGCAGAAAGAGACACACCAGTGGGAAAGGCACATGAAAGATGAGTTGGCAGCCTTCGCAGCCCGTTTCCATTTCAACTAGTATGACAGAAGTTATGTATAGAATATCCGTGTTCTGAAAAATAACTTTTAAAGGGATTCAAAACTTTGATGATGATCCTTAGCAAGTTGGGCTAGTAGGATATGCAGGTTTAGTTTATAGGCATACAGCTATGTATCTAGCCATTAAAACCAATTCTTTACTGTAAGGATAGCCCTACATCTACATGTTAGGACCAATATTTTTCACGATCTTTGAATACCATAAAGTAAACTCAGATAAATTTTTATCTTTTTGTTTGTTTGTTGTTTTGCTTTAGGGATCACACACTATTGATAACTTTCTAAATTATGCAGACAGCTTAAAAAAACCGAAAGACTGATACTGGAAACACATGAGCTACAGAAACCAATTAAGAAACTGTGAAAATCAATATGAAAATTATTGCCTAGGAAAACAGCGCAGTACATAGATCCTAACACGTGCTTGTACCAACCGCTAAGAAAGGCTCCAGGAGAACTGCTGACTGCTCTGAGGGGACTGGATTCCAGACCAGATATTCTGCAGATTCATATTTGACAATACTATACATAAAACCAGTTAGGGGGAAAATATGGGCAAGATGACTTTGCAGCTGAATGGGCTAAACTATTTTAATGCCTTTCCGGGTCTTTTTTTCTGGCCACTGGGCCCTGTCGATTTAGTCACACGTGTAATGCAAGAAGGATTCAGTCCACAGACAGTAAACTAATCTTTATAGCATTAAAAAAAAAAATTCAAAGACAGCCAAATCTATGCAGATTTAGAGCAAGCAATCTAATTATTCTAGTGTCATTTTAAATTTCACAGCTTTATTAGGTGAAGTAAAAAGCGGTGTTTGTTTTTGTAAGGGACCTTTCTTTTTTCTTCCCCCCCCCTTCATTTTAGCAACCCTTTGGGAACCACTTCTAACACCAGACATCTCCCATGACGTGGCTGTGATGGTTTTAAATATTAAGAGTAATACAGCATATACATAACTTTGTTTTTCAGGATTTACTAGACAAGGGAGAACAAAATCCTTGTTCTCAGTCATTCCATTAACTATAGAAATTATTAACCTATATATTAATGACCAAATAAAAAGAGGTAGTGACATTATTTAGGAAGAAATTACAAATCTCTACTGGATCTTACCACCGCCTAGATTTTCAGAACAGAAAAAGACTGAAGAATCCAGGCTAAGGAGTAAACGGGATTAAAGGGATGCTGATGGTTAGAATGTTAAAAGTACCCTCAGGTTCTCGTTCCCACATCGCCATCAACCCTTGCAATCTCGGTATCCACTGCAACAGGGAGATAACAGATATACAAAACCTAAAGCTGAAAGCAGCTGAGTTTTTTGAAAAAGACTTACCACAAGTTTGATGCTCCCTTGTCAAAGCATCCCAAACTCTTTGTGTTCCAAGTCACTTCCCCATTAAAATCCTGCAAAAAAACACCAACTTTTCTTTGAGGAAATGACATCGTGAAAAGTAAAGCTTGCATCCTTCCTGCTGAGTTGAACTGCACTTAGAGAAACTTTTGAATTCCATGACTTGAAACTTCAAAACCAATGAACTGGCACAGATGCCATAGTTTTCCTGGAGATATTACTGGAAACCTGAGCTATGAAGAATGCAGAGTTAAATTCTAGCAGGTGCCCCTTTTCATCCTGTGACTAGGAGCCACTTATACATGCCTCCTATAAATACATAATTATAACATGCCTAAATCCACAATTGTAGGAATTTAAGGAACTGTCATGGTAGTCTTCACCCTCTTCACCAGGGTTGCCACTCTAGCCACACCTTCCTATCCCCTTTGCTTTAGCAATCAGAGACTCTTTGTGTTACAGCACAGAGCTAGAAACCCTTCTGGGAGCTAAATAACCCAATTCCTGATTTATGATTGCATATATAACGCAGAAAAAACAGTATAAGCAGAAATTAAACCCCCAAACCAAGCACAATTTTAATACTGATACCTTATCATGGTAAGTGAGGGCCCTGCAAGTGCTCATTGCTAAGCTCTTGAGCTCCGTAACTCAGGGCAAGGGTGGGACTGCTTGCGATAAGAGCCAAAGCGCTTCTACATGCTGGGTTGTTAGTGCGTTCTTGGAGACCTAAGCCTGCAGTCACTCCCGCAGAAGAATCATGTTAGACATACCTGGAAATCTCTGTCGAGACTGTGGCTCTCACAGGTTTATCAATTTTTCCTACAGAATTTACAATCTAAAGCTGAGGTAAGTCTGTGCTCGAGAAAGTACGCTATAAATCATCCCCTGGGAGGCAGGTCTGGTTGCTGCATACAGCCACTCTGAAGAACTTGCATTTTGGCACCACAAAGCCCTCAAGACTCAGCAGGCAGCGGTGGCCAAAGGGGCCACTTGGATTATTCCAGTCCTCCAAGTGCCTTCTTCCCAAAGCAGCTGCGACAGCAGAGCTGTGCTCCCTGCCTGGAAAAAGTCTTTGGGGTATTTGGGGAGGAATAACCTTTTGCTTTTCAAAATGGAGTCGCTTTTTATTACTGAGCTTCCTGAAATTATTTTTCTTCTCTTTATTTGACATGGTGCACGTGGCCATTACTTAATGTCTTCATGCCATGTCTTCAGCTGCCATTTCAGAAACAAAGAGGAAATATGTTCCCCACCCCTACGCATTCCCACAACACAGCAAGATTCATACAGAGCATCAAAGACACCATGGGGAAGGCCATTCATCCCATCTGTACCCAAACAGTTTGGCCATTGCCTCACACCCCCAGTATCTAAGTTTTTGGTGGTCTGTGAAGCTAACAATGGGTCAACCTGTCCTAGTGCTCACAGCATAAAGATAGAAACCTTCAGAAAGGAATTCCTGTGCTGTGACTAGCGTGGGATGCTCTGTGTTTAGGTTGGGAGACCAAAGCCCTGCTTAGGAGAACCACAGTAGAGAGGTCTGTGCTAGGACTAATCAACCCAATTCCCTATCACAAGGACAGATACAAAGAGGAAGGCTTCCTTCTGCACTAGAGTAATGAAGATGTGCCACTCAACCCTGCTGGCAAGAAAGCGGTCTTTATTTCCAATCCTGGTACCAGTAACAACAGCGTGACACGCTGGAGTGCTGGTCACAGATACAAAAGGTTATAATCCCGTCAGCAGCAAGGGTCAGCATCCACTGAGTCCTGGCAGCCACAGGTGAACGCTGCTCTTGCTCTAGCGAACATCCTCAGACCCAACTGGTAGCACTTTTACATGTCACATTTTGGTTCCCTTCGCAGCACTCTTCACAGCTATGCAGTACAACTGCCGTTCTTTGCCTCTGAGCAGGACAGTGAGGTGAGTTTTAACACTTCCAATGACAAAATACATCCCTGGAGGGTCACACGGCTGCATATGGCAGGAGAAGAGCCTTGATCCTACCCTGGAGGGGTAGGGAGATGGAGGAGGTATCAAAAGACTAAGTCTTAAGAAGAGTCCTTTAAGACTCTTAAGACATTAAGAAGAGAAATAGGACTCTCTTCCCTGGTAACATTAAACAAACTTCTCCTGCTCCTCACTGTATATTGGAACATTTAACACGGTGTTGAGTATCTCCAAGCACCCCTGAAATAATAGCCACAACCGCATCATTCTTCACTTTCAGCCCCTCCAGAATATAAGTGCTCCCTAAGTGGAACATCATGATCAAAGATGTTCTGAGATTACACAAGATGTCCAGGCTAACAAGATCTTGCAGGAAGCCCTGTTGTATACAGTAGGGTAGGTGGGACCTGTGTTGCTTGCATGAAAAGGAAGGAGGGAGGACTAATTGACCCCGAAAGGACACGACTGCCCTAGGGACTGGGTCGGATGAGAAGCATACCCAGAGAAAAGTCAGCACTAGGAGCAGTTGAGGAGATGGGACACCAACTTACATTTATGCTCTCTACCCTCTGTACCCTGGCTAGACACAGGACAATAGGTAGGTGCACCCCCTCCAGCAGACTTTGCTTTTTTCCTCCTTTGGTACAAGAGAGCAGCGGGCAGGAAATGTGCTGTGCACCCTGGGCTAGCTCACACCTCCTCTCTCGCTCCAGGCCAGAGCGGAAAGCACGTTTTGGCTCTGCGCATTTTCTCTTACCCTCCTCATAACATAAATAGACCACAGTGTGGGTTCCCCCTGCCCCAGTAGATGACTTCTAAATGATGCTATGGCTATGCCATTTCCACAGCTCATCTGAAATCAGCCTAATCTTATATACAAAGGATACAGCCCAGATGGCGGTGCTCACAGCTGTGCACGTCTGACATGAAGGTGAGTAAGCTTAGATTTGTGAGCGAGCCACCCAGCTGGCAGGTCTGCCTGGGGGATTGCTTCGGAGTGTGTGAGGGAGAAGCCCACACACCATGAGCAGATTTGGTCATCCTTATGATTACCTCCTGGGCACAGACAAGCTGCTTCTATGTTAGACAGAGAGGGGTAAATTTTTAGGAAAATTTTACTCATGCTGTTTCAGGCAGTATCTTTTCAGCTGGAACAGCACAGTCCATAGGACTTCAAAGCCACCAGTGCACTCAAAGAGGGTGTAAAAGCTACCACAAAAGAGAGCAGAGGAATACAAACATCTCTTCAAATGCAGGGCTGTGTGCAGTACAAAGTCAGTCAGCTGGAAGTAAAAAGCTAGCGCTGCTTAGATGCCGTAGCAAGGACTAGGATGCAGTCTCTAGGACTCTTGTACATTCAGGGGAAGAGGTGGATCCCTCCAGAGGGCCATTCACATCATGGATGTTTAGCGCATCCAGAAGAGCTACACTGACAAATAAGAAACACAAGGCACCAAGCCTCACACTCAAAGTGCCACAAATCCCCCATGAGTGGCAAGGACTCTGTTCTCTTTCCTTCCCGAAAGGTATCAGGAGTCTTCAGGGTGCTAACAAAAGCAATGAATGAAAAAAGCAATGGATCCTGTTCAAGGTGCAGGAATCAAGAAGCATGTCGCCCATCAGTCTACATCACGATAACCAAGCAAGGAATCCCAGGAAGAAGATGGTACCAGTTTCAGCTTCCATAAAGGTATTGGGAAAGAAGAGATTCCCCCTAGTATGGGGAAGAGAGACATACCCAGTACCCTGAAAGTAGGGGTCAGTCTAAAGTTTCCAAGAGCAGCACTCCCTCACCTTGGACAAAAGAAATGAAAAAGTAGGCATATAATTATGTATCATTGCCATTCCCTTTAGTGTGGCGTATCTGCCCATTTCTGCTAGGTGTGGTATTTTATTTCTCTTGGTTTAGCCAGCTAAATATATGCAAAGCACATTTATATACTAAAAAGATTAATCGCAAAAAAAAAAAGGATCCTAAAGCCTCCTGTAAAGAGACCTTTTACCCACAATAAGAAAGAATTAATCATGGACATTGTGGCTTTATCTTACCAAAAGCAAAACAAACAACATAGTGGCCCATATTCCAAAAAAAACCATAATACCTGCAGTTTTCCAGTACAAAACTAAGCCTAGCTATAAGTACACAGTGCCCCCCAAAGAACAGAGACTTCACAGCACCTTCAACTCGTTGGTGAAAAAGGAAAAAAAAAAAAAGCATTTCTGGGTTGCTTTGGAAAGTAGGACTTTTCTACAATTTTTCTGCAGGCTACTATAGGGTAGCAGAACTCTGCCCTCAGGGACACCACTTTTCCTGAAGGGCATGCCCACTTCTCTTGAAGTGTACAAACTACAAACAGGAAATGTGTATCTTTCCCCAAACACTGTAGTTTTCCATTGCCAGCAATGAAAAGTTACACGCAATGAAATTAGCAGTGCTGAGAAGATTTGCGCCCATTCTCAATTTGTCTTGGTTTGAGAAAAATCAGTGCATTCGCTCAAAACAATTGCACTTTACGCGCTCCTTCTTTGTAACTCTGGCTTTATTTTGAGTATTGTTTTCCAGGCAGAAAAGATGGTGCCATCATTTACTTCTGCAACCGAGTTACAAATTGCACAGCTACTGGTACAGGCACTCTGAGGGTGAAGCATATTCCTTGGCCTTGATTCTCCTCTCACTTAGACTAGGGTAAACCAAGTGTCAGCCTAATCAAATCAATATTCTCCAACATATTCTATTGTTACAGCAATGTGAGAGCCAGGGCCCTTTGTGCTCTGATGCTAATAAACTATTCAGCTTCAGCAGTTTGGCTCAGGCAGCGAGCGAAGTTTAGGTCTCGGTCATTAACTTGGGCTCAAATGAAAAACGCAACTTCAGTGGGCAAAATCCACTTAAGTCCCATACGTGCCCATGTTTGTAAACAATGCTTTTGATCTTTGCTTAGGACTCCTGTTCAGCTCTGGCTGCTGTAACAGAATTCAACACTTACAGCTGCTTCTCTGTGGCCATATCCCTAGGGATGTGTCGCGGTTTAACCCCAGCCAGCAACTAGGACCATGCAGCCGCTCGCTCACTTCTCCCCCCCCTCCCCAAGTGGGATGGGAAGAAGAATCAGAAAAATAAGGAAAACTTGTGGGTTGAGATAAAGACAGTTTAATAAGTAAAGCAAAAGCCACGCATGCAAGCAAAGCAAACAGAGGAATTCATCCACTACTACCTATTGGCAGGCAGGTGTTCAGCCATCTTCAGGGAAGCAGGGCTTCATCACACGCAACAAAACACCAAAACTCTGAACATCCCCCTCCTTCCCTTCTTCTTTCTCCAGCTTTATATACTGAGCATGATATCATATGGTATAGAATATCCCTTTGGTTAGTTGGGGTCAGCTGTCTCAGCTCTATCTCCTTACAACTTTTTGTGTACTCACAGCCTATGCACAGGCAGGGCAGTGTGAGGAGCAGAAAAGGCCTTGACTGCTTAGCAACAACTTAAAACATTAGTGTGTTATCAACATTATTTCCATCCTAAATCCAAAACGTAGCACTATACCAGCTGTTAGTAAGAAAACTTACTATCCCAGCCGAAACCAGGACAGGATGTCAAGCCAAGGAGAGAGAAAGGCACCTCAGGCAAGTGAAGGCTGTGCTTACTCGATTAAAATTGAGTAGAGATGGTTGGTAGGCTGCTGACAAGAATATTCCGCTGGTATTTGCTTCAAACAGTGTATCTGTGACTGTCCCCATTTTATCCATGCTGCACATGCATAAGGGAAAGAGCTTGAATACAATCACCACTTTACAGCCTATTCATGGTATATCTTATTGTCATATATATCCTTCTATCTCCTCCAGACCCAAGAAGCTCTAATCAGTTCAGGCCACACTGCATGCCTATAGAGAGGACCAGACCTCTGTTCCTGTATGTTAATGGGCTTCGCTTCCAAACGGGTAAAAACCAGAATGATAGAAAGCGAGGAGTACCTCTCCCCGTTTAAAGATAGGGAATAAGGTACTGAAGAGATCCACACAGATCCAACTTAGAGCCACACAGGTATCCCGACATTCAGCTCATATTGACACAGTTAGTAAGTCCCCCATCATTTAAAACTTCAGTTCAATGTAGACCTGGCTCTAAGTGACTTGAATAACATCATGCAGGCAGTGTCTGGCAGCGCCAAGAAAGGAACCCAAAAGTTATCCATCTTGGCCCAATGCCAGTCAAGAGGGGAGGCCTCCCACTGACAGTGCTGGGCAGCTCACACGAGGCTACCAGGATGGTAGCTTCACGCACAGCCAGGGAACAGGGCAAGTCAGAGAGCTGAAAGCAGGTGAAAAGGGACCATGTTGGGCAAGAACCAGCTATGACACTGTAGGGGGCATAGAGAAATCAGGCAGCAGGGTGCATGGCAAAAGACTGGAAGACAAACCTTGTTAAATACCTCAGCAGACACAGCACTAAGATGAACGAGATGGTGAAAAATGGGAGAGACAAGAGCACCCAGCCTCCTATTGCTATTACGTGCAGAGGGCAGAGCTGCGCTGTGCCAGCTGACAACAAATTAACCGGTTGCAGCTTTGTGCCACGCTTTGAGCACGCGTGTGCTGTGCCAGCGCTACTGTGCCAGTGCTCCGCATCACACCCTGTCAGCCTGTGCGATGCCACAGCTGGAAACCCACTAGAGCAGAGTGTGGCTGCGCCAGAGTAACACAGCAGTTCTGTGGAAGGAGCTACACATCAATCAGAGAACATCCCTCCCTCAATCCTCCGGCCATGCAATTCCTCTGGACAGAACATGTCTTTGGGACTTCCTTGGAAAAGGCAAATTTCTGTCGTTGCCACTGATGAGGAATCTATAGGAAAGAGGAGCAGGCATGGAGAGAGCCTCAACAGCAGTTCCAGACATTTTTCTAAGACAAAACCTCTGCCTGCCCTTGGGTTTATCCGGTGGAGGGAAGGGTAACTGCAATATCTGCCTCAAAATAAATGAAAGCATTAGAAGAGAAGAGGAAGCAAGTGAATGAACATTAGCAATATAGCTTATATATAAGCCATGGACCAAATTTGAAAACTGGATATAGGCGTGCACTGGGTCCCTAACATTCATCTAGCAGCCCATACTGCCAAGCCATCTTGTCCCAAAGCTGAGAGAGGTGTCACTGAAATGACAAATATTCCTAATAATCTTAGTCAGGATTCGAGTTCCCATGAGGTGGTCCCTCTGCTTACACCACAGTGGCTCATTATGGGAGATATTTGTGCCGGTGGGATCTCCAGGTACACTGCAATCATGCACAGGGAGGACTCCACACCAGCAATCCTGGGAAAGCATGAACCCCAGCACAAGTTTCTCTGAAGGATGTGGCATTTAGTGCCATAGTAGACATAGTGGAATGTCTTGCCCTGCCCCCTCTCACATGGAAAGAGAGGGATAGTGGGTTTTTTGCTAACTGTCCAGCATGACATTTGCACCTCTCCTAATCTAGACACACCCAGCTTCCTCAAAGCTCTGGGTAATGTCCTCTGACAGGCAACTTCCTGCAGCAGCTTCATTTAGTTTTTGTTTTAAAAAATTAATTTTTAAAACATAGGACCAGTACAGAAGCCTCCATGTTATATGTTTTGAAATTACATTTCATTTTACGTTTCCTATCCTGCAATATTCCCAGTATGTCTCAATCATCTGCATTGACAAAGTAGCTTGACAGAATTTCTGCAGGGGAAACTACCGGGGGCAGCTGGGTCTTTGAACTGCAGACAGCTATGCTATTTGTCTGCATAAGCTAAATCACTGGCATAACATGTGATGAGGTAACTACAGAAGCATACAGGAAAGAGGAGTAACAGCTCATATGTTTCTCACAGTTCCAGTCTCCAGTTCCTCTACACTTCAAAATGACTTTGCTTCCAAGAGATTAAATCGCTGTGCTTTGTTATGCAAGTGGTGTAGCCGCAAGTTCATGGCAAAATTGAGGCTGATTTAGAATGTAGCTTTTTGTTTTAAACACATTATGTCAAATCTACTTTGGCCTGCCCTTTGGTCAGAAGGTGAAATTGAAAGCGCTAGGTTTAATTCTCTAGGCTTGGGTCAGGCTTACCTGAAAAAATTACTTTGTGACCTTCTGGCTTTCTCATGATCAGCATTCATCAAATACTCGTTAAAATAGCTGATCTCCTGAGTGGCTCCAATTTCTCTTTGTGCCTTCTCTTTCCAGAATGACCAATGTTCACCTCCCATGTCAAGCTCTGAACTCCTGAAGCTTAGTGTAACCTCCAGCGTATTGATACTTGCACATGCAGTGCAAATATCTTCTCTTTTTTCCTATTCTTGAAGACAGAAGAAAAATCACGAAAAGTCAAATTTTCTTTTGCTCCTTCAAGAACAATTCACAACAATTGAGCACCAATTGCCAGCTGTATGAAGTACACAGATATCAATTAAAAATACGTGATGCTGGGGAATAATTCCAACTTTTCCCCTTCAGTCCTTTGAATTTATACTGAAGGCCTTTTTTTCAAGCGTTCATGATTATCTCCCTCCAATTCTGTTTCAGGAGGAATGGAAATGCAGTAGTAACATAAATTCCTACTAAGTTTCTGGAAATTTTCTTTTGTAAGTCACAGTATCTTCTCAGATACAGTTCCTCAGACAAACCATATAATGCCATAGAAGACTAACGTTCCTGTGTCTTTTTATAGTGGTAACAGTGGACACAAGAATTACTTCCAGATAAATTGAATAACTGCCATAAGGAAGTACTGCTTATCTTCTTTAGCAACATCATGCATGCTCTGTAGCACCGTATTCTTGGTTTATGTTACACCACAAAAAAATTAGCATGGGGATGCTGGTGCGATACACGTTCAGAGTATCCCTTTAAAAGTAGATCTTGCAGTTGGCTTGATAAAATAGGGGTCTCAGGATACAAAGCTAAAAAAAAAAAGCAGTTTTCAAAAGGTTGTACTTTTTCATATTAGAGACTAAAAAGACATCTTTAAGAACATTTGGCCAAGCATTCATTGCTTTTTCCTATAAAGAAAATAACTTATTCTTCCATTAAACTCTAGATTATCATATGCTATCCTTTATTAAGGCAGCACCATTACCACATTCTTCTCATTTCTAATACTCAGTCTCACAAGCCATTAAGAGCAATTCCCAATGCTGCAAGTTTAGATTCCAATGACGTAAAACAGTCACCCATGGCTTACGGTTAATATCTTTATTATTTTCAGCCACAAAGACAACTTCTGTAAACAAAAAATAATCGATGAACTTTTTCTAAGCACAAATATGGAAATAATTATGCCTGCCTTTGCAAAAGTTTTTTCATCACTGTTAAATGCTTTTTGGGTAAAGGAAAGGGTTGTCCTTGCCAGCTTCTACCACATATGATATTATAACCATCAAGGTAAACATCTATACGCCTCGATTCAGAGCTGCTACTGAGTGTCAGAATGCACGCGTGAATTCCTAACTAATAGCTATTGTTTGGATTCATTGGAGGAAATACCATGAGTTTGACTTTTTCCAGAAATAAGCACACTATAACCCCACAAGCAAAAAAAAAAATTTAAAAAATCATAGTTGATTGGTTTTCTAAGTGGTCATAGTTTTAGAAGAGACTTTAAATTGATCATGAGTCAGAAACACATTCCTGCATTTGGTTGCCATCTTTCATTGTTCAAAGCAAGTCTCAAATACTCCACATTTGACTGAAAAAAATGACACTTGGCTTATTTAGCTTGGCTTCTGAGCAGTTATATGCAATTGAATGCTTCCTCAGAATCACAAAGGGTTTCCTTACACAGATGCTTGCAATGAAAATATCAAAGAAACAAACAGCTTGCCCAAGTTCCCGCAGTGTCTGATTGGTGACACTTCCCATTTCTGAGCAGATCACAGATAAATTCACCAGCTTTTAGTGAAATACCGGACCCATCTCTAACAGACCCTCAACCAGAATATAAAACAATTAAGCTGCTGATGGCATAACTAGGCAGTAGGATAGCTATACACACCAGAACGCATATCTCTGTATTTCAAAATATTGTCACCCTGCTCCCAGCGTATGCCATAAAAAAAAAAAAAAAAATCACAGCGAGAGGATTTGCTCATTCCCCTCCACCCACACAAGCAGGGCTCACTCCTCAGTTCACAATGCGCTCGGCTGCAGAATCCCGCAGGCATTCGTTGTGCTCAGCACCCGTCTGAAGCCAGGAAGAGCTGTCGTGAAATACCAGCGAGCGAAACCTAAGTGAAATCAAAGAAGCCATGCTCTCCCTTCACAGTGGATGTGAACTATTTCATCCCCTACCTGCGCCAGAGGCATGCTGAATGTTAAATAATATTTGCACAATTCTATCAACAGATAAAATTCCATTCAAACACTTCTCTGGGCTGGACGAAGCCCCCAGAAGTCTGTTTCATGGGAAATTCCAACATTTCAGGACTACCCTTGAGTTCATTATTCAATTGGAAGGAAGAAAAAAAATTTCCAGTTAAATGAAATTTCAGATGTACCTTTTCTTGACAACGTCAAAGGACATCCCTTTTCGTAAAGAGGTCAGCATGGAATTAAGGCAAAAGTATCAGAAATATAGATGAATGCTAGAACAAGATGCTTCAAATGATTGCAAAATTTCTTCAATAATGTTTAATCAAAAAGAGAGAAAAATCAGCTCTTATGAAATACATTCCACTAAAATTCAGAGAACATGTAACCAAAAAAAAGGACTGCAGTGAAAGAACTTTTAGCTCCTGCAGTAATATTATTCTTTGATTGTTTACTACCACAGTCTTTTTGAAATCACCAAGGATACGCAAAGAAGCACAGAGAAATATCGAGAAAAGTGTTTAGCTTAACCTTTTTGCTACAGTGACCAATTTCCCCATTGCTTTTTCAATTTGTCTTCCAGATTAGCTCTGATTGATTATAAAAATCATACCGTACAAGTTCTAGCTTATGAACATGGACTTCATATGCTCAGAAGGATTAGCGAGAGACATTTTGATTCATTTTCTCCAAGGAAGAGAATTTTTTTTTTTATTTTATATAACCTCTCTGTCCAAATTCAATCAGGAAAAAAAAAGTATATTGGTGGCTACATACTGCAACAGTATGGGAAATTGGACGGCTTATTGTTTCAGGCCCAGGCCACCCAAGATTTGAGAGGATTTGGCAGCTTCCAGGATATATCACATGAGAGACTGGTGAAAACAGACAAACAAAACAAAAACAACCCAGATGGTTGTGCTTCCCTCAGTTACAAGGCAATGCCATAAGAGAAGCCTTTACTCACATAGAAGCATTTTCATTTTAAAAAGGTCGGATAATTTTTAAATGTTCGCTTTTCAGAATTCTTTGAGTTTTCCCTCGCATTTTCTGTAAGCAAATTTATGTGAATTCTATAGAAAAGATCCCCAAAAAACCCCCAAATAAGCCCAACCTCACAAGATCTCTCTCCAGCCTCTTTTTCCTGTTTTGCTCTGAGATATAAATATGAGACGCAGGAATGTGCAAATGCAGAGAGTACATAATTTGTTGAGTTGGTCCAAGTATTTGGATGTCTGAGTTTTCTGCTATCATTAGTTTTGTTACCTTAATATATTAATTTTTCTACTATAAGGCTCCTTATTTTAGCTATATTTTATTCCCTCCGATTCATTCTTAAAGAAAAACTACAAGCATCAAGAAAAGTACTGAAAAAGAGTCTACGCTTTTCCAAACTATTCCCTGACAATAACTATTCTGGCTTCCAATGCCAGTTTTCTCCCTAGACTTCCACTCAGCTTCACTACATCCTCCCCGTTTAAAGTCATGTATCTTCACAAGTATCCTTTTCCGCCACAGTGCTGCAGGCTCAGATCCAAACTCCGGGCAGCCCTTATGTATAGATAGGGCTGGAAGGCCTGGAGCATGGCCTTCAGGAAAAGATAGCATTTTGACTCAGTGTAACAACTTTGGTACATGACCACATGCCATGAGCAATACCTTACCCGTAGCTATCTGTTCTGACGCACAGATTTACCCATTCCTGATTATTTCTAAACAGTGCTGATAATTTATGCACAATGCTGCTTTCTACTGAACGTCATTACAGAGGCTTCTTTTTTTTTTTTTTCTGGAAAAAACTTGCCCAAACTGTATACTACAACTGTTGCCATCCACATGTCTACAGATATGCTTTCTAAACTGAGTTTTCATTCATCCTCCTTTGTTACCTTCCCTGGCTTTGTAATCTGTAAATATTCCCAAACAACCACTCTCTATGGAAACAGGAACATCAAGGTTCCCACCAACAGAAATCATTCCTAATCTTTGTTTAGCTTGTATGGCAATCAGGGGTATTAAGTTTACATATAATATGGTGCTGGGGGTGCACGGATGGAAAAAGACATGTACAAAACCTTAGCGCCTGATAAGGCTGCAGAATACATCTAGACTACTGATATTAAACGACGTCCTGTCTTTTATGTTACTGCCGTGATGTGTGCAGCATGGGCACAGGAGTTAATCAGGGCCCCAGGATTTGTGGGAAGGTAGATGACAGGTGCAGATGGCCCAGTCCTTAAGTCTTTATAGAGTAACAGCAGTTGTCAAGAGCAGTTGTCTTTCTGTCTCAGCCCCAAAGAACCTGCTGGCCTGCAGCCCTTGACTTAGGAATGACAAAGCTCCAAGGAAGAGCTGCAGGCTGGAGAAAGATAAGCATGATAAATTCCCAGGGAAGATGATAAAAAGAAAAAGGTCTTACAATGACTGTTAAAAGAGAAACCATGACAGAAAAGACCAGAAAATAACAGAAATCAGGATAGAGACAGAAGAGAAAGGAGGTGGCCACACTCCCTGGAGGGGCCTGTCAAGTGGTAGGAATAAAGTGACCCCAGGTCTGCAAAGCAGTATTTGCTTTTTGTCCTATAGTTGTGCATCTACCACGAACTGTGCCCATAAGTACAGCATACCTGTGGTTTGAAGGTGCCTTTGCAAAATACCCGTTTTTCTTTCTTTCACCATTCATCATGAAGTCCCCACAGGCCAACACAATAGCCCAAAAAGAACAAGAGAGTAGGGATCTCGAGACGGCACAAAGAAGAGAGATGAGTTTGTAGAAAACCGGAGGAAATTAGAGGCATGGCTCCCCAGAAGGGAACTAGAGATGGATCCGAACCCCAGAAACTTGCTGAAAGTTCATATGTATACATATGACCCAACAAATCTGAACATCATCCAGGATCAACAAGTTTAAAGGTCAATGGGCTGCTGAAGCTCAACATAGCAGCTAGATGTGTATCCCATTCGATGGAAGAGGTCCAGTAAGACTGTAGGTCAGTTACTGAGAACTAACTAGCTACGTTAGTGTAGTGTCATAGAGTGTCTCCAGTGGATACAAGAAAGTGTTTACAAAAATATAGCCTTAGACCTCACATACAATAACAATAAATCAATCAAGTCAGGCAATTTCCAAACCCTTTCCTTTTTAATACAGTTGTGTTCTACTTGTTTAAGTACATAAAAACGCAGTATTTTATTCCTGCTGTCACCGCTACTAAGCCATCATATCTCTTTCCACAGAGGCGCAAAGCCTTCACCTAAACCCTTTAAAAGTGCATAGCTCTGCTTCTTCTGTGTTGCAGGCTTCCCCTGGACGTGACAAACACTGGAAGATCCTCACAGCTCAAACCAGATCAAGAATATTCTATATACAGCACTGTAAATGAAGACACATAGAAAGCACTTTGCCTCAGATCACTACAGTCCTTAATGAGGTGTCAAGTACTGCAGACCTCATGCCTAGCCAAAGCCCACTTGCTCATAAACCAGTTCCAACCAGTGAATATCTTCTGCCTAGAGAACAGCAGCAGATCCTACAGCCAGCAGGCTTTGCCCAGACAAGTAAAGACATAACATTGGAAAGTGCAGTAAACTCCCCCAATAAAGGCTTCTGTGCTCCCCAGACACACTAACAGAAAATTCGTGTACGTGGGGTGTTCAAGGGATAGGGTGATGGGTTGCTAGCACAGTAATTTTCAGTGGGAGTGTGCACAAAAGGGCAATTCTCAGATGAATTACCACTTCACTCAGTGAAGCTTAAATTCTTATTTCTGCTTAACATTGTTGAGTTTCCTCTGTGCTACAGCAGAGGTAAACCTCTAAACCTGACCTGCAGCGTACACGAGCAGAGCCCAGTCCCTGCTCTAATTAGTTGGGAGAAATCTGGGAAGATAAACTGGGACCTGAAGGAGGGGAGCAGAGACTTGAACCAGTCTCTCCCACATCCCAGTACCTTAGCAACCCAGCTTGTCTCCTCCAAACAGCACTTTTTGCCAAAATGGAAACACTCCAAAAATTTTGGTGCAAAATTGTTTTGTGCTGCCGGAGCCCAGTATATAACCAGAGGGGGGCACCAGGGTCAGAACTATTATGCATTTAGATTGTGTAGTGTAGCGTATGATTTATTTTTTTAAAACAATGGCTATTTTCTTGTCCCACAGATGCTGATTGCTCAGCCCCAGACACCTATTCTGCGAGTTAGACATGTTGTGAGCTGTTTATGCTGGTCACATCCTCTGTGTAAAACTTTTATGACTTTTTTAGCTTTTTATTGTTATGTATTTGGCTATCATAGCACTCAAGTGTGGCTGGCCCACCTTAAGCAGCGTAAATCAAGTGGGACAGTAGTGAGTGATGAAGGATTTTATAACTGAGGAACTGGCTGAACTCTTTCCCTGTTGTTTTAAGACATTTATATTCCCTCTTCTGAAAGTTTGGGATATTCCTAAGCAAAGGGAAAGCTGGACTTGTCTTCCCCTACCTCCCATACGTGGAGCCTCCTGAGGTTATTTTCAGCTTTAACCCCTTCCTTATAAAACATGCACACAAACATGACAACTACTGACAACAGAGTCTAATTCTCTAGAGACAATATCCTCCTTCTGGTTAAATCAACAGCAAATGCAGATTTTCAAGCTGACTCTAATTTTGAAACTCACCTTGATGAGCATCTGCGATTTATAGGACTTTTCAGGTGGTCTCCCACACCAAAGCCTCATTTGGCTTTGAAGAGGAGGTGCATCCTGCCCAGGCAAAGATCAGCTCTCTAAACACCTTCAATTTTACTGTGTCCCATCCACTATTTTTCATCCTCCCTGCACTGCCTCCTCCTCAGTCACATCCAGACCTGTTTATGTTGAGTGCAGGCCCTCACAGCACCCCCCACAGTGCATGGGAGGGATTGGAGTCACAAAGTTCGGACTTTATGAATTTAAATTTCACCAGGGCACCATTCTGGCCTTACAAAGAGCCATCCTCTAGGCTCAACAAGTCTAGATTTAAACAGGAAAAAAAAAAAAAAAACAGGTTATTTCTTGTGCTCAATGCCAACAGCGTTGTTAGCTCTTTCACACCTATCCACTGCATCAAAAAAATCAACTACTGGACCAACTTATTTTACTGTCTTGAACATACAGTGCTGAGAAGTATAGCCATCTAGAAGAGACAAGGCATACTAACAGGGATGACAAACCCAAAAATGCGATTTTGAGCTGTACTGAATTCAGGGGATGAGCTGATCCCAAGGACAGACAAGTGCAAGTCTTTCCATGATTAGAGAGCTACAGGTTTTGATGGGCAACAGTTTCTGCATGGCTACACCACGTTCTCTTAAGTGGCTGCACAGCTTTTAACTGTGCAGCTTGCACTGCAAAGTGGCTGGCCAGAAAAACCTTTTTCATCCCCAGACTCTTCTTTACTGTGTAGTAAACTGGGAAGGCTAGTTCCTGAATCAATCTGCCAATGATATATCAATTTTTTTTTATGATCAATTTTAAACCATCTCTTTATGAAACTGGAAGTTTACAGAGAAAGAAAAAAAAAAGATAAAAATCAAGCAGCAAGCTTTCACCTAGTCTTGGAGACATTTGCGCGACTGAATTCTACAGATTTTTACCTCTTCCTATGTTCTCCTGTGTCCTTAAAACAAGAAAGAATCACTGTATTCCTGCACAAGTAACTCATTATGCTCAGATGCAGCAGAAGAAAGTCACACTTCCCCTGTACAGTCGTAGAAATAAACTAGGAAAGCTCTGATATTAAGCAATGTCCTTACTCCTCACTCCTATAATTTGAAGATTTTGGCAAAACCAGGTCATTGTTTTCTTACTCCTCTCCTTCCTAGTTCATATGCACAGGGGATTTTGCACATCCAGTTTCTATGAATAATCTCCTGCTTGTTGTTGTAACCCTTCATGTGTGTCTAAATTCTTTCATTCACTCTTGCTAACCTAATTCTTCCAGATGTTTAGGAGTTTTTGCATTCTGGCAAGAAGGACTACTACAAAAGGGGCAATCATAAATCTTGTGGGCTTTTTTCCTTCTTTTTCATGTCAAACCAATTGTTGGGATCTTGATCTCTTTGGCTTCAATTTTCATTTCACAATTATGGGTAGTATTGCACCATGGAAATAATTACTTAAAAGGTTTAAATCCTTTACCCCTTACAAAATAACAAGCCTTCTTTATTTCCTAATTAGAAGAGTAATGGAACCTTTATGAGTCTTCAAACAAAGTCTAAAAATTCCCAGAAGGGGAAGGAACCGTGCTGGAGAAATGGCCACTGTGGCACTTTGCAGAGAAATTATGTCATCTTTTGTGGTGGAGAGGGGAGAAGCAGGGCAGCTGAAAGCCTGTTTGGATTCCCTGGCAAATAAAATACTCATCCCACTCTACCCCAGGACCTCTTTTCCCTTTCTAACAGCAGCTTCTCTACCACCATCTCCCTAGATATGTCATCCTGCAGTGTGGGAAGGCCGGAAGGGTCTGAGGGGTCCCTAAGCCCTGGGCTGTTTCTTTCCCCCCGCCCCCTCTCTTTCTCAGGATTCACAGACAAGAGCTAAAGAGTTTGAAGTTGCAGATTGGTGGCCCAAAAAGATAGGCCATGTAAAGTCTGTCTGCCTCTCACTCATCATCTTCCTGGAGGTAGAAAGGATGAGACCATCCTTTGAGAGTAATCCCAGTGATTGAGCAAAGTCAGGGAATCAGAGCTGACATTTTACATACAGCTTCCAAAAAAAAAAAAAAACAACCACACACTAAAAAAAAAAACAACACAACAAAGATCCTTTTGCAGAATCTGAGTATGAATTATTTCCCCCAGCATTAGAAAGTCCTACTTGCAAGTATATATAAATTGAAGAAAAAAACACCACCAACACCACACCACAATAAAAAACTAGCTTGTAAATTCTACTTTTGCTTTGAAATTTCATGGAAAAATAACCTTGGTGGCAAATGCTGCTTGTACGACTTGGATAGGAAGGCAGAGCAAAAACAAGCCACCCATGGCTTTTCAGTTCTATATACCAGTTGCAGCTTCACATCTAGTTCATCCTGTGTAATATTTTCCATTACAGGACACCCCTGTTTCAGTAGCTTATAACTTTGCTTAGTGTTAACTGTTTGAGTAGAAGTTTCCATACTATGCATTTGTGTCATGCTACCTGATGTTTTTTTTGGGGGGGGGGGGGAGTTGTTTGGTTGGGGTTTTTTTTTGTTGTTTTTTAATTAAAAAAAAGTTTTGTTTCCAGAAGTTAGAGGAAAGTGTCGGACCAAAACAAATGTTTGTCCCACATGAAAAGTGTTATAGTTGTTTCAGGGAGAAGCTCCAGGCTTTGGAGCAGGAGTTTCACACTTAATAGAAAGACAGAGTCTTTATCAGGGCTTTTCCCATCCGCATGGGAAATCGTCCCAATTTAATTCACTCAAAGTCTTGCAAGTGAGAGGTTGACTATCAGAGCATGGTGCTAACAAGAATTCTGACTGCACACAGCGGTTCCTTACGATTGCCTCAGTGAGAGAGATGAGCGAAAGAAACCATTCACAACCACTTTTACTAGACACAAAGCATGGCTTCTGACAACCTGGCTTGAGCTTCACTCAGCACAGAAATAACAAAGAAATGATAACTCATCAAATCAACCTCAGAAAAAGCCTACTGCTCCTAAACTAATTGCTTAAACTATGATTAACTGTAATATCTTCTACCCCAATACTCTTCCTCAAGGTCCATCTCCTGAGGCTGATAATCAAAAGGGCTTTTTTGGTTTGATATCTTTTAATAAATCCCATCTTCAGAGATTTCAAAAACGTTGAAGCTGCCACTTTCCCATCTCTGTCCTTCCTGCCGTCCTACCACAGGCTGCTCTGGGCAGCGACACAGCCCAACACATGCCTGCTGGCTTCCTGAAGGCGTTTACATTGCCCACATCCCAGTCTTGCAGCGTCAGCCCCTACACATGAGCTACTGTGCAAGCTTAGCAGCCATCACTCTTCCAGGGATTTTTTTCCCCTCCCTCCCAGGAGACAAAGATCTGCTCCAAATCAAAGTTAAGTGAATGGAACAGGAAGAGGGGAAAAACAAAAAAATACAAACTTTATTTCTTCTTAGACCGTTAATCAGGAACCTTAAATTATGAGTTTGTCAAACCCATAGCGCCTGGAATAAGATCTGCAAACAACAGTGAAGTGGAACCTTTGGCTGTGTTTGCCAAATGCAGGGGTTTGCTCTTGCTCTTCTTTGACCAGCTTTCAAGGCCATTTCAGCTGCAACTACAGGGCTGCAAATCTATGGGATTGCATATTTAAACCAGTGTTTACAGTGACTGGGGAGAGATCTACAATCTGTGGGCTCACGCTTCATAAACCAATTTACAGAGCATTTGTCTCAGAAGCACGTTAAGTAACTCATGGCAAGGCCAGATATTCACCGACAAAAACCTGAGATACTTAAAATGGTCAGTGTCTCAAGTTGTGTTAGCATATGTAAGCGCAATTCAATTCACTGAAGGCCCTGGAGTTCAGTTATGACCTTTCTTGGGTGTGAACAAGAAGATCAGCCAGTTTTTAATTCTTCCAGCCAGCCTGGCTTTTGCTAGGCTCAAATTGAACTTGTTGCCAGACTCAGCTCAGCTCTCTGGCTGGAAAAAACAAGAGCAGGGATGGTCTCAATATGCAGCTGTCGTTACCGGGGATCCATATTTATTGTGTTTCAATACCTCCAAGTTATAACTCTTTACTTAAAAACAGTGAGAAAATCTAGTTTCTGTAGCTTCCAGACAGACCTGCACACATACTTTGGGCTCGGAGTCGTTCAGACCTTACAAGCGTTATCTTCCTAAGGAAATCAAGCCATGTCCTCTGCGTCCAGCCATACAGAATAAACACCATCTCTAGAGACACTTCTCATTCTCTGAAATGGTTTTAGGTCAGTTCAAGCTACAATTTAAACCAGATGCACTGGTGGGGTTTACAATCACAAGCTGGCACCGCTTCATACCAGCCCCTTTTAAGGCTCCATTTGCCTCCCATCACACAAAAATGTCACTGCTGATTTCATCAAGAGCAAGGGCAGGTAGTGAGCTGCATGTCTAGCTGGAAAAACGGTAATAGAAACAGCCTGGCTTAGGGCAAACACTGCTGCAGAAATCTTTCCTTTTGCTTCTGCTGACTATTTAATGTTTAAACCATGCAACCCTAATTCTGTGTTATGTTGCTTTTTACAATGTATTTTTGATTTGGAGAATAAGCAATGAGCCTGTTCCTTGTTTGGCAACAGTACAAAGGCACTTTGAACTAACAACATATTCTGTAATCTAGCCTCAGGTATGAAGTTAGCTACTGGTTGGACATAAAGCATGTGTCTGAGTGGTACAGGTCTGGCCGCCTAGTCCAGGTCTGCACTGCTTTTAAAACAAACACAAACGTGCCTGTTTCTGCCTTCTCATACACCTGTGCAGCTCCCCTGAGCTCAGCGTGTGTGTGTAAATCAGAGGGCAGTCGTGAATCCATGTGGTCTGCACAAGAACTGTGCCTCTATTCATTCCTGCCCCCAAAGTCTGGAGGGCCGTGCTGGACTGACATGCTAAACTAATTTTCTGGAATCTGCTTCTGTAGCCAGGCCTGCAAAGGGAGCCTGGGCTGCGGTCAGAGGACACGGCTGCTGAGCTGATGAGTTGAGACTGACTAAATATTAGGGGTTCTGCTTATGAATACTTACTTCCCAAGCGAAAGAGCAATTTAAATTAGAGAAGAGGCATGGGTTTTTTTTCATTGTACATAACAAACTGCACAAGAGCAGCTCTATGCTATTCTTCTGAGTTTCCCCTACATATACCACCAAAAGTCAGTGACAAAAACATTAGAAAAAATAAATGTTTTAAACACCTGAATGTAATTGTGGATATCCCCTCCTTTACTCTGGACAGATTCTCCATAGATTTCAGAACCAGTAGAAGCTAAAAACCCATTTTGATCCTGAACCACAGTTCTCACTTTACCACGTGTTGCCAGACAGGATGGTTCTTGATGGCTGGGGGCCCTCAGGAGTTTTTTTGGGATTTTTTCAGGTAAAGGGAGAGCATCTCTGCTGGTCTGTCCAGGGAAATACTCTCTGTACACTCCTTTGTGGCTCCACTCTATGGAAAGCCTGAACCTTTCATTGTCATCACATACAGAATAAGCATCATTTCCAATTAGGTGGAGTATTTTTTGTCAGTTACTTATTTTCAAGTAGTGATTAAAAACACTAGAACAGGTAAGCAAGTCTGTAGCAGAGGATCTGTAGAGCCCAAGAGGATCCTAGTAGTTTCTGCCAAAGGAAAAGCCGCATCTTAGCTGGGGTGCAAGTTTCAGGCATGCCTAGCCTTTTGCACCTCACTCTATCAACTTCACTGCATTGAAGATTTGGACTGCAGCTCTGAGTTTGTGCCTGATACTGTGCTGTCTCCAGACCAGTGCTAAAATATAAGGTTGCAATGTATTTTCACTGCCTTTTACTGTAATATATTGATAATGGTAGATTTCCCCTTGAATTCCACTGCACAGCTGTCACCAAAAACAACGCAGCAAAATACTGTCCACGTATAGACTTCCCTCCACATCTATTCAACTTTCAAGATTCAGAGAAACCATCAGTATCCCAGGCCCAAAGTCAAACTGATTTCCCTTATCATTTGGAAATACATTGAAGGGAAGAGTCAGCACTAGCAGGCTGAAAGTTTCCTTCTCAAGGCTCTACCTTGAGGTCCAAGTTCACAAGTAGAGAAAGGAGCCCACCCCAAAGTTACTGAGTTTGACTGCCCCATAGAAGATGGCAGATGCCTTTGCACTGGCATAGCAGAAGTTGCCTACACTTCTACACATCTTTCCTGGATATAAGGTCTCTCCTACTTGCTTAGCACTAGGGTCAGACATTGTTGTTTTGTTTTAAAGTGCTTCCTCATGGAGAAAACCAATACGAAATATTCTTGTGGTTATTTTTTTCATGAACATTGGGGAGACCTTTCTCCAATTCCTCCCATGAAGGACAGCAAGGACTCGATGCAGAGAGTTATTATTCAGCAGAATTGTTGTACATGTCGTTTTACTTGAACAAGGACCAGTGATCCTGGACAGTTTTCTCTTTTTTATTTTAATTTCTTTTGTTTGTGTGGAAACTGTCTTCAACCAAGAACTCTGGAACTCTTGGTAAGCCTTAACCTAGATACTGCCTGTATATTTCCTTTTTTTTTATTGTACACATCCCAACTTACTTTGAGAGTAAAAATTTCAAAATATGTCATAAGTTCTTAGAAGAGAGAATCCATTCCTCACAGATGCATTTAGGAACTCATCTTGAAGGAACTGGAGAACATCAAAGCCCTTAAGCTTTTAGAAACTGTAACTCATCTTTTGAAATATGAAACATGTGTGCCAGACAGTTTTGACAAATGTTTACATTTTGGTGCATAGCTGAACTGCTTATCAGAAGTTCAAATGCTCTTTGTTCCTAATTTCCCACTATTATTCACACTGCATGCTCTGTTCAAACACAGTAACACCCTTTGGTCATGAGAGCCAGCAGTGCTTCTGTCTCACATGGAGTAGTCCAAGGAGACCCAAATGCTCAGCACCCATAGCACGCCGTAACTCCAGAGCACGTGGATCAGTGATTCTTCCCTGCATTTTTATCTTTATTATAAGCAAGACTACACGCAGAGGAACATAAACTCTTCTATTCAGAGAAACTTTAAAAGTACCTTCGCCAAAATAAAGAAGTGCTTCACCTTGGTTCTGTGCATCCTCATCCACTCTATGGTCTTTCACTCACTTCTATGGCAACAGTTCTCACAGGATTTTCTGACCCTGTGAAATCCCAGACATGTGTCCTCCTTCTCTCCCCCCTCCCATAGGGTGAGAGCTGTCCTAGATTTTTAGTTTAAGAAAGAGATAGGCACCTCCTGATGATTATTCATCCTACTTTCGGATAAAGACATCCTCTGGAAATACTACAAACTGTAGAGGAATCCTAGAACAGGAAAGTCGATCTAGATACTTATTTGGACCCTGGAGTTCAGCAAGATGAATATCAGAGTAAGCAACAGACCCTATGCTACCCAGTGAAGTGCAACATCAACCAAAAATTTTTCACCCTTTATTTCAGTACACTGGAAGAAACAATAAAAGAGGATGACACTGGTGATTTAGAAAACAGGCATGGCTTCTGCAGCGTAAATCAAGAGGGGGAAGATGCAAGAAGGTAAGAAATAACATGAATCAACAGCTTCTGTAGGAAAGAGAAAAGACTGGGGATAAAACACTTTGTAGTCCTAACAAAAATGCCCTTATTGTGGGTGATCATTTTAACTCAGAAAAATTAAGAGGAAAGGGAAATTGTTACAATGGCTTAATCTTGCAGGGAGAAGATTAGCGTAACTAGGACAGAAGAGGTCAAGTCAGCAAGTATCAGCAGGAAATGTGAGACACATGATTAATCATCCTCATTTCCAGACACAACATGGAAATAGTCTATGAAAATATGTCAACAAATTATTTGCATGTAAATCAGGAAAGCCACAGTGACTTCAGAGGAAGTCTTCCCATTTATCCCAACAGCCCATCAGGGCAACAGACAGGATCATCTCCCTTCCAGGGCTTCTGACAACATTTGCATTTGCTTGAGAGAGAACAGACACTGTCGTGGATTCAGGGAAGGGCTTTCTAGGACTGAGAGGGGTAGGATATCAGAGGAATGGAAGCTGCTGACAACTGACATATCTACAGCATGCTTTCTTAAAGCCAGGCTGGAGCTTTTCCCACTGCCTTCTAGCAGCAGAGATAGCGGGAAGTGGCTCACTTTTACTCTGGTCACATGTGAGACAAGCCTGAAACTGCGCGAAGGGTGAGAAGACACTGATTCACCCATGGAAGTCAGATGTGGTGACCAAAGAAGCTCTATATTGATATACGATGTTTCCTTCATACTTCATTCATTCTTTTGTTCACATATTGCCCCAAGTAGAGAATGGCTGTCCTCAGGTACTTTGACTTTTTATTATTTCAGCAGCTATCCAAAATCTTTAAAAAAATTTGTAGGTACCTCAAGGGTAACCTTACCGCATCTAACTATGCAAGTCAGAAAAAAAAAAAAAAACACACAATTTAGAAATATAGTCTTTACAGAAGAGGTCTTGCTCTTTCAGAAGGTAGGTTTAATTTTTTCTTACTGATCATGACAAACTGACTAAAATTTTAAAATCTTTGCCTTCACTGAGCTTTGGAACAGACTCTGTGGGATCACAACAGCATTCATATCCCTCCCTTCAAATTCAAATGCACAGCAACATGCTGAATTTACTAAGTCAGAGATCTGATCACACTTTAGCTGCTCTCCTGCTCGACTAAAAGTCAAAGAGATCTAAGCACCACTTATCGACATAAACAGCAAGGAAAATATTCCTGACAGGAGTTTATTGGAGGGAGGAGCGCATATTTGTACCTCATCTAGAAGGTAAAATAGGCAAACCACGATGGTCTAAGACAGCAAGAAATACAAAACAGCTTTTAGATCAGGACAGCACAGCAATGGCTTTGCAGAACTTCCTCCAGTTCAGAGGTGTTGAACCAGCAACAAGCTTATGTTGAGCTGTCGATAGGCCTGTGGACTGCAGGGGAGTCGTACGAAGTGGCAGGATCCATTCACTTACACAAAGCTCAGTGAGAGACCAGGCCCTAAAGTAAGTCTTCAGAATTCAAACAATTCCTTAACTGAGGTAATTAAGAGTTACAGAGTAAACGGGAGTACCAAAGAACACTGTAGACACTGAGATAACTTACTTTCCCTTAGGACTAGCAGCACTTTAGCACTTTCTACCATACTGTCTTTAATTAGCTTACCACAAATCTTGCATAGGCTTTTGAGCTATATTTAGACATCGCTAGAGCCACTGAGAGTTCTGGCACATTTTTATTGTCACAACACAACTTTGATGCATTGTCTCTCGCTCAAATGAGCTAATAAAACGCCTCTTTCCTCACCATCCCACAACCAGAATAGATTATCCCAGCATTTCTAGAGACAACAACTATGACAAATAGTAGAAATGAACAAGACAGATATAGAGAGAGACGAATGAGAACCGTGTGCACTACTCTGGGTGTGTGAAGAGGGAGGGGGAAATGGTGAATTTGCAGTTTGGTCAATAATATGAAATCTGTCATAACAAATTAGACCATTTGTTGGATTGTGAAAGATCCTGCTTTAGACATGAGCAAAGTTTATGCTTTAGGTAAGGTCAAGAAACAAATAGAACAACCCCATCATTTATTTGTTGCTGAAGGATGGTGGTGGAGAAACACTGATTTTGAACTGTTACAAAACAGAACAGTCAACCAAAAAAACCAAAAAAGATTGCTGGGGATCATACTGCTATCACTTGATCCTTCACAAGTTACTAAGTGGGGGGAAAAGGCAAAAAATACAATCAAACAACATAAAATGCAGGAAGGTCAGTATATAGCAATATCAGTTTTGAAAAAAAAAAAACTTGTATTTTGCAACAATAGAGCAATTTCCAGAAAAGAATCTCAAGAATAAGCATTCTTCAGCAGTTCCCTAACCTCTCTCCAGAAAAGTTTTCTGGTCTCTCTAAAACGTAAAGATCCCAAACCCATTTTGCACATAAAGACCTTCAGATGCAGAAAGACCTTAAAGACTACTCCCTAAAGTCTCTAGAAGAACTGGGAGCAAGCTACCACTTCCCTAACGTGCGTACCATGGCAGTGAGACTATTTATCTCTTTCATTCAGTTGGTAACAGACTCTTATGAGTACTCTACTCAGCAGAGCATTGGTAAGGCATGAGACACCCATCCAATTAAGACTAAAAAGACTGTAGAGCAATGCTATCCATCACAGAACTGCCATATTAAAAAAAGCAAGTTTCTACCATCATAACAGAAGAAACCTAGCCTAATGGATGGGATCACAAGTAGTCTAATATAAATGGCTTAAATTATTTATTGGCATTGCAATAAAGCAAATCCACTTAGAGGCATATGAGTAAAAAGGAAACCCACAGCTTTCCAAACAAGTTTTCCAGACAGTATGCCAAGTTCCCATGACATTGTTCTACACATTTTTGCAGTTCCTTTTCTACCTTCATATTCAAGGATGTAGCCACCTGAAATACTGAGGTAAGTGGAAGTGCCAGCTTCGTGAACTTTATTGGGAAGAAAATGTGGAAGTAGCAGCAAGGAGACTTGAGGTATCCGTGTATGCCTTGTTTATCAGATCTGTGCAGCTCTGGAAAGACAGCAACTGCCACAAATACATAATCCTCTGAAGTGAAATCACCACTGGCATTTCTGCAAGTACATGGTAACGTCCTGCGCTGAAGAAGAGTAATGTCAACACTGAGTACTACTGAACACAGCAAAAAATTGTCAGCACTAGGAATCTTATCCCAACCATTAAATCATTCCTCAGCAATTTTGTTTTCATCAAAAATACCCTGACTGTCAATCTCTTACTGAAGTCTGCACTTTGCAATGATTAGACATCCACATCCTTTGACAAGTTTTTATTGCTCCTCTGACTCATCAGATGAAAATGCTCCCTATGAGATTCAAAGGGAGCTAATATTTTGCCTTATACACACTGAGCTGCAGAGCACAATTCTTTCTACACTTTAAAAATGAAAAATAAAAAAAAAAAAAACAAACAAAACCAGGAAAACCCTTGAAACTAAATAGCCCAGCAAGTCTGGAGAGGAGCAACAGAATTCAAGCAGTGCTGAGAACATTGTAATTAGCATGCAACATTATGAGTCATCTTTGTTAGTTAAGTATATGATTTTGGGGTTTTTTTTGCTGCAGTTTAGAAAGGAAAGCAAGCTTCACCCCTTTGCTGTCTCTTGATTATTCTACATTTTTCCCAGACTTCATAAAGGTTCACTGGCATAGCACAGAACACAGGAGACCTAAGTGAAAGAACACAAAGCTGAATTTCTGCACTTAATTGATTTTCCTTAAAAATAAGGACCACAGAGGTGCGAGGCCAACTGACCCAGGGGATTAGTAATGAATATGAAGCATTTCCACCCTGGGGTCAGTGGTTCAAAACCAGTCCAAGGCAGTGGGTGCTTTGAAAGCCATTTGATGACCTATGTGAAATGAGCTGGTGGTCTCAGTAAGGCTCCTGCTTGGCACATGTCTATGTTAGAGTTGACTTTCTTGTTTGAGGTTTCTGCAAAAACTCCAAAAGGAAATAATCACTGAAATGTAACTGTAATGTACATAATGTGCCACATTACTGTCTCTTAGCAGAGAGGATGAATTTGGAGGACAACGGATAAAAACCACTGAACAGAACAAAAGCTTGAATTAATGGATTTTTTGCCACAAGGAGGGAGCAGTTACCTGTTGAACCAAAAACATGCATAAACCCCTGTTCTAAACAGAACTTATATTACACACTACCTCTCATTGTAGTGAGTTTCAGACATAGGAATATGTATAGGAATCGCTTCAGTTACCACTGAAACAGATGCAGTGCAGAGCAAAAGAAAGGAATTGTTTAGCAAGGTGGCATCAAGCAACTGGGTACAAAAAGCACATGGAGAAGGAAGATGCAGGAATGGTTTTAGCTGGGTAGAGCATAAGTCAGTGAACTAAAATCTTCTCCCTTCACAGAGGCATTACATTGCTATGCCAGAGAAAAATGATATAAGCTCAATTTTACAGCCCATCCAGACTGTTTCTCCCCCAGCACCGTACCCCCTACCAACAATCTGATTTGGTCTGTTCCCCAACAATGTATTGAGACATTTATTTTTGAGTTGGAAACCAGAGTGTCATCTACTGACCAAGACTGCTTTCTATAACTTTGATGTCTCCCATCCAGTTTCATATAACCCATTTCTGGTGAGTTTCTGAAGACCTAAGAATTGTAACAGCACCTTACAGATAGGTAGATGAATGCATGGAAACTGTCAATAATCAAGACATATCACTCTAGCCATGAACACTGTCTTACTCTATCTCCATAGAGAAAGAATGCAATCAGTGTCAGGCAGTAGGTTTTCCTTTCTTTGTGCAGGGCATCCAGTATGCTAGAAACGAAGTGATTCTTAGGATGGCAAGAAAGTTTCTCATACAGCAGTAAGAAACTTCTGCTCCACTGAAGTTTGAATTCAAGGACCAGTGCATCAGACTCAATCAAGACCTACCCCAACTGGAACGAATGAGCATCAATAACACCTGGCTCAAGTCTGAGCTCTACAACCAGTATCACTCATTTTACAGAGAGGATATACTTTGTAATTCTTATACTTGTCTTCTGTCCTTACAACACTGCTACACAAAAGAGTTGGCTTATGAGATATTATCAGTGAGCATATCAATTTTTTCCTTCTGTAACTAAACAATGCACATAAACTCCTCATAACATCCAGACACAGAAACCCTTCTGCCTTCAGAAAGGCTTTCTCCGTAGTATAGCATCACAAGTAGGGGTGTGGAAAAGAAGACCAACTTTCATTACATCTGTAATACCCATTTTGTATTTAAATACATCACAACTCCAAAGCTTAGGTTAAGTGATAGTTGCTATCGTTTAGTTGCCCAGGGTTAGAAACAGAATATTCTCATTAGGGATAAAAAAGTTAGTTCCTGGTGTGAGCCAATAGTGTGCACAGTACACTAGTGAGGTCTACTTGACAGTCACAAGCAATCTTCCCACTGTCTCCTGCTAGCCAAAAGGGCACAGGCCTACATGTGCCAAGGAAGTGTTTCTTCGTACTTGGTTCTTTGAGTCCTCAGGACTCCAAAGTCTGACTGCCCACAACAAGAGTCCAGGTTCCCCTGAAACATCTTACAGCAATAGAGACATGACAAAAATAAGCCAAGTTAATTCTCACTTTAGAAAAGTTCTCACTTCTAAAAGAGTAGAATTTAGCATCCTTATTACAAAATTGGAAACACTACAACAAAAGGATAAGAAAAAAGTAATATACCTTAGAGAATATATACCTTAATATACCTTATTATATAATATACCTTAAACTTACAGAAAAAGCTCATCCTTGGCAATTTCATCTTGGTTACCTTTCAAGAGGGCAATCGGTCCTTCTCCTATCCCTTGCTCTTGGAGGGCCACCTACCCCTGCAACTTTTCTCTTGCTTGGTCAAAGACAGTGATCCTGCAATGGCTCAGCAGAGCCAGCACCAGCT
Organism: Chroicocephalus ridibundus; assembly: GCF_963924245.1. Classification (NCBI taxonomy): domain Eukaryota; kingdom Metazoa; phylum Chordata; class Aves; order Charadriiformes; family Laridae; genus Chroicocephalus; species Chroicocephalus ridibundus. The sequence continues at coordinate 151,715,589 of NC_086284.1, forward strand.
TTGTCCCTCACCTCTTTGACCCCTCACATCAGTTCTCTTCCTGGTTTTGGGTTTTTTTTGCTCAGTGGAATTTCACTTTGAATAGTTGATTTCTATCAACTATGGTTTTGAGGAGTCATACACCACCTCCTCAGACTGGAGTACCAGAAAGCTCTCCAGGATCAGATTTCTTCTCTTCCTGTGAGTTTCTCTGAATTTCCATTGTATTCTTTACTTAGCACATTCTTTCTAGCTTCAGGCTCTTTTGCAAGTTGCAACATTTTCAAGACTGGCAAAAACTTTATAAAACATATATCAGAAGACATACTCATTGTACATATGAGTTATGAGAGTCAAAGCTTCAAATTTCCAGAGAGACCACACAGAGTGTACTAATAATGTAGATGAAAGACTTGACAGTTACAACATTTTTTTCCTAAGTGATATTCCTGTTCTCATTTCGGATCATATTCCAGAGATAATTTTGGCCCAAAGGATTAGCAGAGATAACAACACTGAAAATTATGTATAGTGTTTCAAGTATGCAAAGTTCTAGCAAGAGTTAAATCTTTATACCACTTTTTGTCTAGTCAGCGGCTCAGTGCTATTGTCTAAAATAAGAGAAACTGAATTTTTTTCAAGCGTGAAATCAGTAGCAGGATTGAGATTAGGACTTGAGGCTTCTTAATTTTCTTCTTGGGATAACCAAAAACTCCAGTTAGAAAACCTGATATAGAGAATCAGGTGTTCAGCAAGACTTTTTTCTCCCCCACGAAAATCAAGTTTTCCTTCGAGAACTGCTAACTTTTTGGACCAAAACAACCACAAAAGTGAAATAGACTTATTGCTTCATCTGAAAAATTTACCTTCAGAAATGCTAGCACATTGCCTCTTAAGATTTCTAGGCCAAATGCCTCAAAACGTCACTCTTTCAGCTGACTGAGGCTTCTCATGATGCACTGCATGGTGGCCCAGCAAGCAAAAAGCCTGAACTACAACCTGAGGTTGTGAGGGGACTGCAGGGGCAGATGGCAGTGATCAAATTTTAAGTGAGAACCTGACTTGGCACAATTTTTTTATTATTTCACTTTAAAAAAAAATAAGATTCTTTTTCTTTCCTGAATGAAAATTTCAAAGTAATTTTCTTGTTAAAAGTGAAATTCTTTTCACTGTCATCAGCATTTTGGGGACTGGGAGAGAAGCAGGCCACTAAAGGCATTAATATTTTCCAAGCAGCTGTACTCCCCATCACATGTGCCCTTAACCAGAATAAGCAAACGTCTAGGCAAATAAACACTGCTGCAAGTCAGGAAAACTATGCATAGCAGTGTGTTTTCACAACTTCATTTCACATTTAATACTCAATGCATTTAAAAAAAAAAGTGAAGAGTACATTCATTGTTTCATTTCTGTTAAGAAACCTGCCAAGAACTGCTGCAAAGCAGTGGCATTCTTTAGAACTAATTATTTTAGAGTAACAATCTAGGCCTGAGATGAATTTCAGTGATGTGCCCTCACTTGCAAAACTCTAACGAGGAAAAACCATCTGTCCTTTTCCATTAAAGGCATGAATGCCCTAAGAGTAATGAAATGATACTGCAGTGGTGAGCACCACAGGAGTGCCTATAAATAACCTCAACAAATACTCTTTTTCTGGAATGTATACAGTGGAGGAATAGATCATATGCTCCTCTTCCTAACCACAGTGTACTGCAATAAGTAGCCAGAGTGATCTAATACAGACTTCATTTTACATTTATTCCTGCAAGATACTTGCAAGGTAAGAGGGATTTTCCTTGACTTAAACCCTCAGGATTTTTGGTCTTTGTCCAGAAACTATTTCCAGCACAATTTCTATAGTACTGTGTACTGAGAGGTCTGAGTGCTCATTACTTACCAGTGGACATAGGGCCTCCACCTGTTCAAAGAAAAGTTCTGGACTTTGTACCTTATGCTGCAAATCACAACTGGAGAGGAATTCAGAATAAAGATTTTCAGGCCTTCGTTGCTAAGAAGTGGAAACCAGAGGCCAAAGTTTAAATTCTAACAAAGAAATTTTTTTTTTTAAGTCTACATAAATACCCATTGTTGCATTCTGAAAAAGCAGGTTTCTAGAAGCTGTTTTCCTCCCAAAATACATAAATATATCCTTTCAATACTCACTATCACAATCCACCTAGAACCGTATCTTTTTTCCATAGAAAAACTTAATTTTGATGTCCCTCTCATGCAAAGCACTGCCTTCCTGCAGGACTAAGCCCGTTACATTTAAAGCTAAATTGATTGGCACTATTTAAGTCCACAGCAAAACTACTCTCAGCTTGAAGATGTTGTACCCAGAATAACTTCAACTCTAAAAAAAAAAAAAAGAAAAGAGATACAGAAAGAAAAAACAGGCCTGCCAAACAGGGATTCAGCAGCCATCGAATCATTGCAGTTAATGCATAAAAAAAGACAACATATTTTTCATGATGCTTTTCAGGATGACTTCCAGGATCCTGTTTTCACATCCTGCCAATTGCCATTTGCATGACACTGCAAAGCCAGCAGCATTACTACAAAAATCACACCACTGTACTTTCACAGTGGAAACAATTCTCCACAAATTAAAATAGCAAAGGAAAATGCCATTCACTTTCCCAATGAAAACTGGATATGCTGAGCTTTCAAAAAACTGTTTCTCAGTGAATTTTTCACACTTGTTTTATTTAGGTCTGTTACTTCAACAAGAGATACACCTCAGTATCCTCCCAATTTGCTTATCCTCTCACTCTAGAATGTGATGCACTTGTTAAAGTGTGACAAGTTACCAAACCAGCCAGCAAACATCTTTAAAGGTTTATTAATCAGTCCATAAATGGGCCTTAAGAATAGTTATGTCTATTTTAAGGTGATTTTACCTGACCAGATGCGTATCCCACCAGATTTTTCTATTGGGACTCAATAACTAAAGGCCTTATTTCTGCTACTTACAGTTGCACGCTCAGAACTCGCTGCAGCTCTAAAGAAACCAGCTTTTAGGGGTGAATTGCTGCAGCCAGACAAACTCCAGCACCTTGATCCAAATGGAACCTGGACCATTGCAGGAGCATTTTAAAAATCACCTCTTTCAAATACGCACTGCCTAAACTCCAGTAGGACTCTGAACAATTAAAATTCCCACTTCCAGTATGTCTCCAGCATTATTGTAATTAGCAGATAGACTACTGTTACCTTATCTTTGTTATTCATCCTTTAAAGTATTAAAACTGAAAGCATAAATCTTCTCTTACATTCTCATGGTATTTGTTTAGCTTCCGCACTTCCTTTGGGCTTGGGCAATTATAAGAGGCTGAGTTTTGTTTTGTTTCCCAGGTCTGTTTCACTTTAGAGGCATATTAATTTTTTTGTCAGTGTTTCCAATGAAAAGAATTCAAGAAGTATTTCTACAGAGTGGGCCACATTCCATGAAAGCCAGTAGAGAGAGACTCACGCAGAACTTGGATGCGACCCATCGGATCCTTTAATATCCTGTTTTCCTTTTGTTTAACCTACAATTGTACTGGGCTCCAAGTATGTCAGTTAAAATGATAAATTAGTGTGAATATTAGAAATGGACTTCTCCCAAAACCTTGTACTTGAATACTCAAATACTATGGGGGACATCAGATCTCAGCCTCAATTATGGAATTCGTTTTCCCACCAACACTACAATCAACTGAATTAAACTCCCTAAGGCCAAACGTTAGGCCTGGGTTCCATATCTAATTACCATATAGGCTATACAGAAGTATTGCTGCATAATTTGGCATAGATCACAACTTACAGGCACACCATACCAGTAGTAAAATACTCGGCAGCTCTCACATACCTTTGAGGGTTGAACTTAAATTCAAAAGAATAGTAGAGGGAGGCATTTTGAGGGGGCAGCTTCAGAATACTTGCAGAATTCTTAAGAGCCTAGGCAGTTGCATGGGTGGAAGATATCACCTTGTCACTTTTCTCATGCTGTTGATAATCATCACCAGTTTGCCAAATTATCAATTAGCAGAAATATTGACCTTGCAAAATAGCTTTCCCCCTTGCCTGTATTTTAGATAAGTGGGCCAGAAGCCACATGGATTTGTACCTCCAGAAGAGAACGTTGTGATTAAGTACCCTGGCTGGGTTTTCAGATAAAGTATCAGACATTTATAGATGCCATTTGTATTCTTTGCCTTGTTAAGGTGTTTTTTTTTGCTAAGGTATTTATTTTTGCTCAGTAATTCTTTGGTACCATTAGCATCAGCCAAAGATCATAGCGAAATATGACTATCAGTTTTTAGCAGAGCATTCTTATGACCTTTTGCAAAAGTACTTAGCCTAAGTTACATGATTGTATGTTGCTAACATCTAAAAAGGTGGGGGGTTTTCCTCAGGAACTTATTGATTTGGCAATTAATAAATTGTGGCAATGTTAATCCTATGCCATTTACTATAAAGTTATTCCCCTTGGGGGAAAAAAAAAATGTAAACAAATACCTGGGCCTCTCCAGAGATTCAAGACGCCAAGTAACTCTGCAGCTGTTATTATGGCCAGAGTACATACCACCTCCCTCTGAAGCAGCTAATGCTGCCCAGAGATTGCCAAGAGATTACTGGTTTCTTCAGGGCCAGTATGGACACAAGAAAGATACAAACAGGTATAAAGCATCCTTAGCGGAAGCGGATAGTAATTACCACCCAAAGAACCCACCAGTTTCTCCTGTTCACCGTAAAACCAAATCCTGATTAGTAGTTATTAGTGTGTCTCTCCTTTGTGAGAGATGATCTGCTGTCCTCATGCTGATCAGTGATCCATTGAGTGTCCAGGCAAAACATTGCTGTGAATGCTCTGGGTGACTCAGTGTCATGCGTGATGTAGAGTCAAAATGCCCACCCCTGGTAGGTCTATTGCTGGACACTCAATCCCATTGCATCTGGGTCTGACCATGCTGGCAACCACATTCTCACCAGGCACCTACAAAGGATTTGCCAGTCGGTAAGGAATCTACGTTGTGCACGTACAGGCCTATTGTTTGTAAACACGTACCTTTCATGAGGAATAAACACATAGACATTACTTCTAAAGGTGGCAAACACAGGCCTCTAATGATGCCACAGTGCCAGACAGCCACCCTGGGTGGGAAGAACTCCAAATTTACATACAATTTCAATCGACTTCAGTAGCCTCTTCGAACTGAGCTAAAACTAGAGCAGCATATTACTCAGACCATGTATTACACTTGCTTCTGATTACATGTGATTGCACATCATACATATAAGCATGTTTTTGTATATTATACTTGCTTTGTTGAACAGATAGGTTGAAATATCAGGGATTATCAGGCCCAGTAAGTCTGTTTGTTAAAGCACCTACCTATCCTGGGAACTTACCTACACAAGCTGCCCAACCCCAGACCATCACCAATGGACATCTCTACAAAGCACTGCATTTTAGCACTCTGAGATAAATGCGGCACCTGAGTGATACTGGTGAGGCATGTGGCACAAAAGTCAAGCACTTGAAAGAACGAATCTTCTCATTTGCTAAACGAGTTAATGACCGACACATTAAAAGAGGAAGCAGCTTTCCCAGTATTACCCAACAATTCATTGACAGGCTCCAGAGAATCTGGGTTTCTACAGGGTTACAGACACAAATCTTGGAGATTAGGCACAAGAGCCATCCCTTCCCCTGTTGGCACACAAAGGTATCTGAGATCATGTAGTTATTACCATTCTATAAGGACAGACTATATCACCCTTAGCGTGGGAATATTAAGCCAACTCTAGGGAAAGGCTGACCTTCGCAGCATGATTATTTCAGTGCAGTAAGTCACATTCATTGTAGGTTTTTTTTTTTCCTTTTTTTTGTTTCTCAGGCAAAAAGAAGGGAAGAAAGCTGATGGGGAAAGGAGGGTTAGAGAGGCCTTACAGGAAAGAAATACTGTAAAACAAAGAAGAGACCATTTATTATGGGTGCATGTCTCAGTGCTGTGGTTCATCAATAGTTGGAGTATGCCTCTCTCAGGTTTTTTTTTTTAATCATAACAAGTTACCTGAAATGGACTGGTAAGACAGTATAATGGTATTAAGTTCTACAAGCGGTAAACATCTGCAAAAACAAAGACCCATTTTTGATGAAAACCATGCTAGCATTTCATTTCCTCCCCTCTCTTGATTAATAAAAAACTCAATGCAACAGGAAAGCTACTTATATACAACACTAATTGTTACAGACCAGAAGAAGGGAATGGGTTAGGTGGTCAGGATTTTCTGAGCAGAAAGTTTTATTCCACAAGGCCCTTAAGAGCATCCTGCAAGAGAGGACATCTAATGAAAATTAGATGTCAAACTTTAATTGATAGAATGTTAAGATTCTAAATAGTTTAAGTGAGAAAAAAAAAAAAAGAGGCCTGTAACTTTTTCTTAAAAAAATATGCATCTCCAAGTACGAGCACGTTGGAAGCAGAATGAAATATTTGGTACATCAATCATCTGCAAGCAAAAAGGATCTTTTCCCCATGTGTCCAGTTCATTATGCCTTGAACTTTATTATTGAACACAGAAGAGACTTGGCATGCTATTCATCAGCATTTCAAAAGTTCTGGGTTATCTCCCTGATAAAGTGATTGCATTTTCATGGCACCAATAAATTTTAAAATATATATCTCCAAGAACAGGCGTTAAGAGTATTCCTAATTTTATACAGTCATCTGGATATGAAGTCATGACACCAAGTAATTTTTTTACAAGTGCTGTGAGAATAACCAGGAGGCTCTATTAAGTTTACCACACAGTCTCATTACAGCTTTTAAAGTACTCAGCAGAATAAAATGATAGTCGCCATGAGCTCTCCAGATCCATGGGATCCTGAACAGTGAGCATGGAAACTATTGCAGCCTGTACAAGACAGAAAGTTACGGGGACGGAATAAGGAAGGAAATGCCTTTTGGAACTTGGAAGTTTTTTTACAATTTAGTAATACATCTCCAGCATAGAAGACAGACAGCATAGCATGGCTTCTCACTGCAAAACAAGATCCAGGAAAAAAAACAGACCGCTAAATTTTGTATGAATTTCTCAAGTACACACAAAACCACGTATTCCTTACAGCCCAAACACAAAACTACGTCGAGGTTTAAATTGGCTCCAATCTAAACTTGAATTCATGCAAAACAAGGCTCAGGTTTGCTTGAAGTCCATACATGGATCTATGCTGTAAAACCTCTGGACTACAACAAGACACAGGGCTTTTCATTAAGGGGACAGCACAAGTTGAGAGCTAACTGGAGCGAGGTTTCTGTGCAAATAGGGAGTTAGGTAACTTCTGGATCATTTAAGCATTCAGCTTGGATTGAAGACAAGGCATAGCCTCATGAAGCAGCTATATGGAAGTTTTGTAAACATCTGCAGAGTTTCCAAAGAAGTAAAAATTTACAGCAAAACTATAAACAGAGTGAGTTTGCCCTTAGCTCTCCTCCCACAGCTGCAATAAGCTTATTTAATGCTACATTTGCCACCATAACAATGTAGAGGATCGCACAGATGGAAATCCTAATTGCATGGCTATCACTTCCCCCATAAAACAATAATTTGAATTCTCTAGATGCATTAAAGAATGTGTGCTGCTGACGGCTGATTGCAGTTATGTTGCTATTTGGGTCAAAAGAACAAAAAAGAAAAATCAACTAGCTACATACAGATGTCAGAGTAAATCCTGGTGAAATATGGTAGGCCTTTTGCACACTTCTATGTCTTCCATCAGCTTTCTGCTTTCCTTTGACAACAGAGTGGAATTTTGGGGAAGCAGAGATCAGATATCTTAATCTAGTTGAGATTTCAAACCTTTGCAGCAGGGACCCTCTAACGTAATACATAAGGAGATTGGCATAAAGGCTGGAAGTACATCGGCATAAATCCTACTCCTCCAAGTAAAAATTATGTCATCACCATCATGAAATAGAGATAAACTTCCTAAAACAAACTCTTCCACCTTGAGCTGCTGTTGGATTTTCTGTCTTCCTGAAGTGTCTGTCTAGGCTGTAAATTCCTCAAAGCAGGAAACATTTTATCTTCAGTAGTAAGAAGAGACCGCCAAGCACACAGTCTGTGTTAAGTAATATACACACTGAGCACGGTCAAACAAAGCCTGTGTATGTATGCATCCCCACCACATCCAAGAAGATATACTATTGAATAATGGCCCGTTTTGAGCAGATACATGAAAGTTTTATTATTTTCTATGCAACTTCCAAGCAATTGGCCTGTTCCCAGAACTCCTGGAAAACCCTTCCTTCCTGCAGCATGCCAGAAAGCACTTTGGTACGAGCATGGATTCCCCACAAACTAAGCAGGCAGAAATGGAGTACAAGAAAAAAAAAAAAGAGCTAAGACTGAGGCTCACAAGACTGCACAATATTCTTCTATGGGTTCTGAAGCCCTTTTGCACAATGAATACTTGCAGCCCAGATGAAGTGGGTGAAGATTTGGATAAACTATTTGAAGAGCTGAAGTAGTTAGATGGGGTTCAGGGAATTTTCAGTTTGTCATGGATGTGGGAACCCACCATGGACACAGGAGTGACAATGCAAAGACAAACTGTGACACATCCTAAAAGGTGAATGCATTGGTTCCCTTTATCACGTCTCAAAACAGGTCTTAGGGAAAGCCTTCTGGGGGCTCTCCCTGGTCACCTGGCACTACAACAGAAAGCCAGGGAAAAGCTGTATCAGTGAGAAAAAAGTGGTACAGTTCCCTCCCAGATCACACCAAGACTGAGGAAGAGTTTTCCGCATCACAACACCACGCAAGATGCCCTGTTTCTGTCCTGATTAACTTGGCGGAAAGAACATGCAGCCTTGGGGGAAACCTTGGACCTACCTCAAGTGGGTGTGGGGGTGAGCCTTTGAGGTGCATCAGGCTTATTGCGTACATACAGCAGTTGTTTTGAATAGAGTGAAGAGCTCTCAATACTTCCAGAACAGCTGAGTCATTGCACAGAAGCTGTGCAGTCAGCCTGGTTTTGTGCCATGGAAGCATCTGCAATTCCCAGATATACAGCAGGCTAAGGGCAGCACTGATCAGCAACTCTGGCCAAATATAGAAAACTCTCAGATCTCACTGAGGTGTGTGAGAAGGCAGAGAATGAAAGACGGGAAGAAAAGACACATTTAGAAAACCTTAGACATACAGTAGCTGTATAACTGGAATTCACGTGACTTTTCTCCCTAAAAGTTACAGTTCTGGTGGGTCAGAACTTTCCTACAAATCAAAGCATCTCCATTTGGCTGCCCCTTAGAATTTGCGTTCATTATTTTTATCACAGAGCAAACCACAAGGCTGCTGATAAAAACCTGCCTATCAGATCATCAGTGATAACAGGGCCAAACAACATTTCTGATTTATGTTCTTCTGGTCTCTTGCACCTTGAGCCCAGCCACAGACCCTTAATTTGTGCTGATGGCACCTGGATTCCCAGGCTGTTTTGTATATCCAGGCTGTGTTGGTTTGCAAGCTCAAATGAGATCTTATGCATTAAGTCCACCATGATGCACGCACTGCACACAAAACTGTGCAGGATGTTAAGCAGCAGCAATTGCATCTAAGTTCCCTGGCTACTGCCTTATATGAAATCTGAGTTTGTTTTCTCATCTCTTATCATAAATCACTTTTGAAGTAACTGCCAAATGAATGAAAGGGAACAGTAAAAAACATATAGGAACACTCAGCAAGGAAACTAAACAAGTCTTCATTGTGATTAGACTAAAGCAAAGACACACCCAGAACATTTAGCAATTCCCCCAAGCAGGGATTTTCTTTCCATGCAAAGCTTTTTCTTCAACCAAGGATTTCTTTATATAGGGCATCCCCAGTTAATTTATCCCTCCCAAAAAAAAGTAAAGTTCCTAGGTTCATAGAATTGTTGGAGTTGGAAGGGACCTTAAAAATCATCTAGTTCCAAGCCCTCTGCCACGGGCAGGGACACCTCCCACTAGACCGGGTGGCTCAAAGCCCCATCCAGCCTGGCCTTCAACACTTCCAGGGATGGGGCATCCACAGCTTCCCTGGGAAACCTGTTCCAGTGCCTCACCACCCTCACAGTAAAAAATTTCTTCCCAATGTCTAATCTAAATCTCCCCTCTTTCAATTTAAAACTGTTATACTTTGTCCTAGCACAACACTCCCTGATAAAGAGTCCCTCCCCATCCTTCCTGTAGGCCCCCTTTAGGTACTGGAAGGCCACTATAAGGTCTCCCTGGGGCCTTCTCTTCTCCAGGCTGAACAACCCCAACTCTCTCAGCCTGTCCTCATAGGAGAAGTGCTCCAGCCTCCTGATCATATTTGTGGCCTCCTCTGGACCTGCTCCAACAGGTCCAGGTCCTTCTTATGTTGGGGATCCAGAGCTGAACACAGTACTCCAGATGGGGCATCACAAGAGCAGAGGCTCAGAATCACTTCCCTCAACCTTCTAGCCGTGCTTCTTTTGACACAGCCCAGGATGCAGTTGGCTTTCTGGGCTGCAAGTGCACACTGACGACTCATGTTGAATTTCTCATTACCAACACCCACAAGTCCTTTCTCCTCAGGGCTACTCTCAAGCCATTCTCCGCCCAGCCTTTATCTGTGGTTGGAATTGCCATGACCCGTGTGCAGGACCTTGCACTTGGCCTGGTTGAACTTCATGAGGTTGGCACAGGCCCACCTCTCCAGCCTGTCAAGGTCCCTCTAGATGGCATCCCTTCCCTCCAGCATGTCAATCACACCACACAGCCTGGTGTTGTCGGCGGCAAACTTGCTGATGGTGCACTCAAACTCACTGTCCATGTTGCCAGAAAAGACATTAGACAGCCACAGTCCCAGTACCAACCCCTGAGGAACACCACTGAGACATCAAGTCATTGACCACAACTCTGAGTGTGACCATCTAGGCAATTCCTTATCCGTCGAGTGGTCCATCCATCAAATCCTCATCTCTCCAATTTAGAGACAAGGATGTTACATGCAGAACAGTGTTAAATGCTTTGCACAAGTCCAGGTAGATAAATCAGTTGTCTTCCATTAGCCACCAGCACTGTTGGTCGATAAGGTTCTTAAAGCACTCTGCCATTTCACTCCACTTTCAATTATTTAAACAATTCTTCATGCCCCTTGCACTAAATGCAGTCTTTCACCATTTCTTGGTCAATTTTCCCTGCTGCATGGGGCCCAGCTCCTGTATTTTCCAGAAAGGAGACACTGGATGTAGCTCCTGTGCTGGCCTGGCATGAAAGTGCAGCTCACCTTTTAAGCCTTGTCTTTGGCCTAAGTACTCAGTTGTAATACTATTTGAATGGCATTGTTTGATGAACACCACTGCAGTGTTTGTAGCTTTTTAAAGAAAAAAAAAATTGCATCAGAAGGGCTCTTCATCCCTCCCTAGATCAATAAAAATCAAACACACATCTGTCAAAAATGTAAAATCATATTTATTTTTATATATATACACACATACCCAAGTCTCCTAGCAGTTAAAGTAAAATTACTTCTCAAGCTCAAAGTTGAAAACAGATGACAAGTACAGAACTGAGCATCTGATAATGTTTTGGTAGCACAGCTAAAACTGCTTATAGACACTGTTTTGGGATCCTTCTCTCACCCACCCCTGCATATTGAAAATTCTCTGAGCTAAAACTCTTGAAGTTCTCATCAGTCCTTTTTCCGGCCCTTGCCTGGTCACATTGAGGGCTTGTTTTCTTTCAGGACAGACGTTCCCCGCTGTGCTTTTCCTGGTTTCAGACTATTTTTAATATTTACTTTAAGTTGCTATAGCAACAGGGAATCACAGATGGTAAGAGTTAAAATTATGCCACAGGAGACATTTATCATCATAGCTTTGTATAATGTGAGCTCTTGTTCTCTGAAATTTTCCCCATGCTGGACACTCCCCTGTTTATTTTATGATGGCTACACTAATGAATTCATATGCCTAATGAATAGTATAAGCCTCTCAAATTTATCAGCACATGTTTGATGGGGTATGGTAATTGCATTAATGAGAAAGTGGCAGTGTTTATTTCTTTCCATTTCTCACCATTACTAAAAGAGCCAGATTTCTGATAGCAGATTTCATGCTTACCTCAGTCCACAAGTAAATCATATTCATTTCAGTGGTGCCAAGTTAAGAAAAAAGGGTATTTAGTACCATCGAGGTGACTGGAATCCAGACTGGGTTACATAAGATATATGAGCACTTTATGCAACTATGGCCCCTCAGGGGGATCACGTACATCTCCAGTAATCTAGTCACTCTAGGAAGGATCCAACAAGATATAAGTACAATCACCAGTATCTTAGAAAATGTGGTATGCACCTGTGAGACCTGAGTCTGAAGGGTAGAAAATACTGGACCTGGGGTCACTCTACACCTCTGAACATCAGGACGGCTTTCAGTACTGACTTTGGGAAATATTGGCAATTGTTGTTCTGGTTTGGTTTTTTTTTTTTTTTCTCCTGCCAATAAGTTTTCAAAAGCTCATTATAACAGCAAGTATTCAGAAATCATCAGTTTTCAGAGTCAAAGTTCCCTTCCAAAAAAGTGAGGGGATTACTTGGAACAAGTTACTAGCAAGACCACAAGAGTTCAGCCATGCCAGCCTCCCTGGGAATCCCCACCACCACATCCCTGAGAGAGACCAGGACAATATGCAGAGAAGTTCCTTGGGTCTCCCCAGCTTGGTCAGTTACTGTGGCTCAATAAAAACACAGGAAACATGTCAAATTCTCCCTTTGGGACTTGGCACCGTGCTACAACACAGCAGCTCCAGGATAAAAAAAGGGAACTTTTGGTTCATACTACTTCAAGTACCAGATAGCTTCGACTATGTTTGGTCTCCTAAGGAGAGTCACAGAACATCAACCAAATTGCACAGGGTCACCAACCTTAAAGACACCAATGCTCACAGCCTTACTAGACACCTCCATCAAAAAATACCCATATACACAGTCTTTAGCTGTGCTTGTTTAAGCAAACAACTTTCACTACCCAGTCACCATCACTATGACTTCTATTCAGAGCTCATTGGTGTCTGACAGATTCCACCACCTCCACAAACTGAACTAACCCTACAATACATGTGACTGATCACACAATGGCCATTTGGATAGCAAATATACTATTGAAGTACAGTATTTCACAAACGCATGCCAATTGAACTGTCTCTACATATGGTTAGAGTCCAGCAGCAAACCTGTGACAAAACAAAAATCTACAAAATAGATCCATTAATCTCCTCATAATAAAACTTCTAGTGTAACCTCCAGTGCTAAAATGAAGTGTGTTCAAATAGGACGGCAGAGAAAGATGGAAAGCTCAGTTGCTACTTATGTAGCAACAGCTTTGAACAAAGTTTACTGAAATATAGAAACTTATTTTTAAAGATAAACATTTAATAGAAGTGAACACTTTCTAATAATATGCCAGTTTCGACTCTAGAAGTGGCAAACACTGGAGACTAGAAATCTCAGTAGAGCTCTGCTCACTCTAAAATATACAAGTTGCTATAAAGATATAGTGGCTTACAGTTCAAGATAGAATGATATCTGAAACGAGTATCAAATGCAGAGTTCGTTCTATGTAATTATGCTGAAATCAGTAATACAGAGATTTATACATATACTTTATGTATTGCTTTCTTTAAAAAGGTATTTGAATTACTGTTCATAAAATAATGGAAAAAATGGTCATTGCAAAGCTGGAAGCACATGATCTGGAATGGCAGGAACTGTTATTCAAAGGCAATAGATGGAGAAACTTAAAATTTCACATACGTACAAAAGGCAACGGGTCACGTGTAGGCTGATTTCCAGAACAGATGACTCTGGGTGATACCCCCACTGCCTGCTGGGACCAATCAGGGACAAGGGAAAAAAAAAAGTGTGTGGTGGATTCTATTTGGGGATCATAAAGGAACAATTTCAAGAAAAAGACATGCTGCAGAATCTTTACCGCTGCAGATCCACAAAAAAAAAAAAAATAAATCATGTAACATTTGGTTTCCAGGTTAAATTTTCTTGGCATATAAACTCAGTAGAGCATTTTATTTCTACAGTTAGAGCCACTGGTAAAAAGAGTTCCCATTTAAAAGATTTGAAGTGTTTTCACAGAGGCACTCCTCAACATGGAGCCACTGCTGGAGCAGGTGGCATGGCACAGGCAAGATCCTCGAAGGGAACCTGAGCATCTCTGTGTAAAGGCAAGCAGCTTTGACGGGAAGACCAGAAAGAGGAAAAGGGTTACGGCACGGAGCATTTGCTCCTCTACCCGATATAGTTGCAGTTCTGTTGTACAGTGTTACAGGGATTACACAGGGAACTTGAGTATGATCACAAATGCTTTCAGAAGATCTCCCGTGAGACTAACCCAATCCTTTCCAAAGGGTCTCACCTTTCTGTGGCTCTTCACCTTATGTGCTAATTTGCAAGCATGCAAAGCCCACGCATCACTCCAAATCATAACAGTTAACCCTGGTACTTGCCTATGCACTAAACAAGACACTTGGTAACATTAATTCAAACGCCTACATTCTTGTCCAGACTACTCACAGCAGGTTTTTTGCCTTCCAATACTCCAACAAAAATCCAAGCATCTGACTGTGGGGAAAACACATAAAAATACTGTGCGAAAGCCATTTTCATCATTTTGGGGCAAAAGTATCAGTTGGACCATGCCTTAGTCTGGGTATTTAAGGCATGAAAGTAGCATGAGGTAATCCTAAATGGTTAAATTGGGGATTCAAAAAAGCCTTTCATTCTGACTAAAATCAGAAGTGTGAGATACTGGACCAATTTTAAAACATGCAGTGATGTAAACCGTGCATGGTCTCTCTGTGATTTATATTTACATAAAGGTTTCATTCATGTATCTTTCCTAACCCTTGTTGTGCACATACTTGTCACTGAGGATCTCAAACTACACAGAGCAAGTGGTCCTAACAGGCAGATTTTAAAAAAAATAACAACAATAATTTTTCCAAGCAAATTTTAGAGTTTTTTCCCATATAACTACGACTTGAGAAGGCATTAATTATGGAGTTTACCAACCCTGTGTAGATGAAGAAAGAAATGGCAGTTTTGGCATTCTGTATGTTAATAAGCAACTTGAATGAATCCCCACCACCACTTTTGGTGCATTTCTTCACTAAGAGATACCAGGCCCAAGCCATGCCTTCCATATAAGGGGACTGGGAGATTGGTGTTCCCAGGATCTGTCTTGCCTTAAAATGAGTCAGCTGTGCAGGAGTGATTTTTTTTATATTTATTTATTTTCACACACAGTTTACTCCAAGTCCCCAAGGCTGACAGATTTCCTACGTAGTCAGATGAGAGTCCAGGCACAGAAGGCAGAGCTGGCAGAAGTTACAACACAAGCATGTTGCCCTCTGCCAGTACACGCTGGGAACTAGTAGCGCGACACAGCTAATTGCGTTGTAGATGTAGGTAAGAAGCGTTGGGGGGAGCAGAGGAACAGTTTCACCCCTCAGCTGGAAGGTCACAAAGCTCACTGACCTGAAGCAGGCTAGGACCTAGATAATTATTCCTAATGATCCATCAGGAAAGTGATCAGGCTCCTCAACCTTAGCAGAGAAATACTGGAAAAAAAGCTGTGCTGTCTTTATCCCAAACTTGCAGATATTACCCTAAACCCCACACCCATCCAGAGGCATGATTTTAATTGTACATAGAAAGCTCTCCTCTTAAAATAACTGTCAAAATGGCATCCTAGGAAGGTCCTGCTCATAGGTTTCCAAACTAGCTGCAGGCTGTTTGCCCTAGGAAGGAGCACACTGAGGCAACACACACAACACCAACCACCCGGCCTGCAAGCCCAGCTTTGTGAGACAATGGTGAAGTTAAGATCCCTCCCTGTCAGGCATCCCTCCCACACAAGCTCTGCGAGCCAGGTAAGGCCTTCAGCCTCAGTGATTTCCATGGGGGCAACGGTGGTAGCCATATGGAAATGCATCAACACCACCACCATTAATGAGCAAGAGAAAGGTTCCTTCCCTCTCCATCTTCTGCCTTCTGCAGAGTTAGCAGAAATTACTGGGAAAAAAAAAAAAGATATCCACAGTTACTGGTTTTAAAGTGAAAAAATCCTGTTGTGTACAGGAGACTAATCCATGTGATAGGAAGGTGTAGTTAATGGATTTGCTTATCAGAAAACCACATTAAATCTCTTTGAGGTTCTGTATGACAATTAATGCTCTGGCAGAAAATTGCCGCATAAGTTGATTGGTGTCCCAAAGACCCAGTATCCCCTTTTTGGCTCTATAATCAGTTTGTGGAGCAGAGATGTTTACACAATTCACCGTGTTGCCTCAGTTGCCCATCTGTCAAATAAGTACAAAACATATTTTAACAGCTGTGAAACCAAATGGTGTTTCATTAGTGTTACCCAATTTCTGAAGCCAGACCTGTTGAAGAACCCGGGCTCTACCACTGCAGAGCAACCATAATAGCATCCATAATTCCTCAGGAAAGCAAGGTCAATAAGAAAAATTTGCCTATGTGTTTTAATCAAAACACAGCCTGAAACAAAAACACAGGAAAATGGGGCAAAGGAGGCAGCAGCTATACAGTGTCCTTGATTTTACTTGGTCATCAAGAGAGCCCTCTAATAGAACTGGAATATACTTTTCTATACGTATACATTGTTTCCTTGCTAAATCCAAACTAAATCTGTTTAACAGAACACACTTGTTCAGGATGAGTGATAAGTTATTTAGAGTTTTCTTTCAGCTTGTTGAAGGACAAGGGGAATGTCCCACACCACCACATCCAGCTTTCAAGAGCGACATGCACACAGAGCATTTCTTTGACACTTTTTTTTCACTTTAATTTAGTACATGGACTGAGTAAAAGACGCTGTTAATGGTGATACTGCCAAAGGCCCTGATCCAGCATATATTGAAGCCAAAAGGAAGACTCCCACAACATAGAGCAGATTCTGAATAAAGGCCACTGTGGTTGGGCACATGTAATACATCCTTTCAGTCTTTACTTGTCGAAATATAGGAGCTTGGGAGGAGGTTGCACAGCCTATATAATCTTTTGTTTGTTTTTTTTTTGCACTTCCAACAATTTAGTAACTACTCTGCAAACACAATAAAAGTAATGTGGCCAAAGACATTGGTACTACATATGTTTTCTAAGTTATAAATAGAGCGCGTGGTACGTGTTTTCATTGCTTAGGACAACATCCTCCAAGGAAAGGTAGACTGACTGGAGAGGCCCCTAGAGATTTTAATTTATGTCCAAAGGGTTCAGGAAACCTAAGTTTTGGAAGTTTATCACTATTAAAGTAGAGCAAGTTCTTCCAGGTTTTGCTTCACAGTAGATTTCCCCCAAATTCTTGCCAGATGCAACTGGGATCTGTTTGTGCCCAGTGCAGCTGGTAACACATTTGTTCTCACTGATATCGTGGAAAGGCAAAGGAGAAACTGAAAAATAAAAAAGTCAGACTGGCACCATACCTCAAGCAGAGATGATGGTATTTTGGCAGCTGAGAAAGCAGCTACTATGTTGAGATACTTTAAAATCATTGTAGGTGGAAGTGCTACAAAACCTCACATTTCAGGAAAACAAGCTATTGATTATAAGCTAACCACTGACTATATTTAGCTTAAAGTAGCTCCCTTGTTCAGCTATTTCAGCAAAGAAGAATGTTATAACTGTTGTTTCTGAAGTTCAGAGGTCCTGTCATTGTGTACATAACTAATTTATCATTAACAATTATTTTTCTTAACTACAGCCATGGTTTAACTCAAAGTGTTATCACAGGCTGTCGAGTGCAGATGATCCCACTGAGTTAGACAACCCTGCCTGCCTTTAAGGTGTTATAACAGTATTTGCTGCACAGCATCCTTCACCATGTGATTAAGAACGTGCTTCACTAGTAACACATCCAATTTGTGCGCTGAATTCCTCTTACTATTCTGTGTTCAGGAAGGAGTGTGACCAACATAAAGTTAATACATCAGAATTGTCCACAATTACAGAGAAATTGAAATATCAATGTATTTTCCTTCTTTTAGCAATACCTGGCCAAGGGAAGCTGCTAAACTACTCTCAAAGTTATGCAAACCAATCTCCAGTTTTCAAAGTAGAAGAGGCAAGCAGTGTCCATATCCACAACTGGAGCTCCGAACAAGGGAAAGGAAGAATCTGATGAACTACTTTTTTTAATGCAAGCAGTTGTTTACATTTGGGATGAATCATCTTGCTAGAATGCTAAATTGTTATGTCAGCTCCATATAGTGGCACCCCCAAAATATTTGCAGCTTCTTCAGCTCCAGCTCTATAATAATGTCAGTCCTCACTTCTTACTTCATTTGCAAATTCAGTTCCCCTTGCCCAGGGGAATAAACATCTTGACACCTTCATCTCCTGATATGGTCCTCAGCTACCAGCTAGCCAAGAGACAGCATCCAATGGGGCAGCATGGGCTGAGAGACCACCTTAGTCCTAGGCTGACCAGACAGCTGGTGGGTCAAACCAAACAAATGCACATCAAGTTCATGCTGCATCTGTTGCCTTCACTTGTCTCTTATACAGATGCTGGGGTGGTTTTGTTTTGTTTCCCTTTGGCAAGGGATAATGAACTTGCCATCTTTGGCCAGCTTCAGTCAAATTTAACCAAGAGGCTTGCAGGAAAGCAGAGAGAGGAAGAGAGTGACTGCTATCAGTTGAGGATCCTACTCGGCACATCAGAAATAGAAATGTAAGAAGTATGATACCTTCTTCAGAAAACAAACTTACACACCAGCTTTGGATCTTCTAGAGACTCAAACTCCTACCACAAAACTAACACTAGGATCTGCTAACCAGTGAAACTCTTTTTCATCTCAATCCCCTTTCAGTAACTCTGGTGAAGGCACAAGGGCTGAGGCAGCCCCAACCCCACTGGGGGAGGCCCCAGATCTGCAGGGGGAGGCTGCAGCCCTCATCCACCACCCCCAGTATCCCACAAAGGTTTGAGTTTCCTAACTAAGTGGGTTAGCAGCCCAGTCCTGGAAACACAGTGGGACAACCATGGGTAGCAAACATGAGTTGAGGAAAGATGCAACAGCAGCTCATGGACCGCTGGTGCATAGAGGGAGCACAGGACACTCTGGTGTCCCAGCTGACTCACTCCTGGCTGCAGGGTTCACACCACACCATACTTCAGTGGAAGATGCTCAATAGCTACAATTTGTTCAATATTTTACTTTGTAAGATAGCCTGGCTAAGAGCAGGTAGTTCAAGGCTGTGAATTAACTTTTAGGTCCAGCTCTGTCTATGCAGGATGGCTCCCTCCACCTTTGCTAGCACCAGTGCCATTCCAGAGATTCAAAGGACAGCTGTTTCCAGTGTTTAAACTAACCTGGCTCACTAGACTGAAACAGGTCACACATGCAGGGCTCATTGATAGGGCTTTAAACTAGATTTGAAGGGGGAAGGGGTCAATAGTTTCATGCTTGCCTGTGACAAACAGTGGGGCAGCACATCAGAGGCAGAGGGATGGAGCACTAGTAAGGGGTCTCAACTTGTTGCCCTGAGGCAAGCCGGAGACGATGCACTGGGACACCCCAAGGGAATCAAGGGGGATTCGCACAAGAGGGTGACACGGCCGGCCCAGCTGAAGTGCCTCTACGCGAATGCACGCAGCTCGGGCAATAAGCAGGATGAATTAAGGGCCACTGTGCTGCTGGAAAGCCATGACATAGTGGCTGTTACTGAAACTTGGTGGGATGATTCCCATGACTGGGATGTAGGGATAGAGGGATAAAAGCTCTTTAGGAAGGACAGGCAGGGTAAGTGGGGAGGAGATGTTGCCCTCTACATCAGTGACCAGCTAGAATCAATGGAGCTCCATATGGGGAAGGATGAGCTGGTTGAGAGTGTATGTGTTAAGATTAAAGGGAAGATAGGGGAAGGCAATGTTACAGTAGGGGTCTGCTACAGCCCACCTGACCAGCAGAGCCAAGCAGATGAGGCCCTCCGTAGGCAGATAGAAGTGGCTTCGCATTCACAGGCCCTGGTCCTCATGGGGGATTTCCACCACTCTGACATCTGCTGGAGGGACAACACAGCAAGGCACCAGCAATCCAGGATGTTCCTGGAATGCATTGACGACAGCTTTCTCCTCCAAATGGTAGGGGAACCAACAAGAAAAGGTGCTATGCTGGACCTTGTTCTCACCAACAGGGAAGGGCTGGTGACCAATGTGAGGCTCAGGGATAACCTTGGCTGCAGTGACCACAAAGCAATAGAATTTAAGATCCTCAGGGCAACTAGGAGGATGTATTCCAAGCTTACGACCCTGGACTTTAGGCATGCAGGCTTTGATCGCTTCAGGGATCTGCTGGCCAAAGCTCTAGAGAGAAGGGGGGCCCAGAACAGCTGGTCAGTATTCAAGAATCACCTTCTCCATGTCCAGGAGCAAAGTATACTGACAAAGAGGAAGGCAGGAAAGTATGCTAGAAGACCTGCTTGGATGAACAAGGAGCTCCTGGACACACTGTCACACAAAAAGAAACTTTATAAGCAGTGGAAGAAAGGACAGCTGGAATAGGGGGCATATAAGGAAACTGTCTGAGCAGCAAGAGACCTGGTGAGAGAAGCTAAAGCTCAGTTAGAATTAAATCTAGCCAAGGAGATCAAGGGAAACAGCAAAAATTTCTATAGGTATATTAATGGTAAGAAGACAACTAGGGAAGGTGTGGGCCCCCTCAGAAAGGAAACAGGAGAGCTGGCGACAAGTGATATGGAGAAGGCCGAGATCCAAAACGACTTCTTTTCCTCAGTCTTCACTGGCAAGGGCTCCAGCCACACTCCCAGAGTCACAGAAGATAATGGCAGGGGTTGGAAAGAACTGCCCATTGTAAGTGAAGATCAGGTTCGTAACCATCTGATGAACCTGAAAGCGCACAAGTCCATGGGACCCTATGGGATACACACACAGGTACTGAGGGAACTGGCGGATGAGGTTGCTAAACCGCTCTCTATTATATTCCAAAAGTCATGGCAGTCTGGTGATGTCCCCACTGACTGGAAAAAGGGAAACATAATCCGCATTTTCAAAAAGAATCATAGAATCTTCATGTTTGGAAAGGACCTTTGAGATCATCGAGTCCAACCAAACAACCTACAATCTCTGCCACTAGTGGAAAGGGAAAGAAGGAGGAACCAGGGAACTATAGGCCAGTCAGTTTCACCGCCATGCCTGGTAAGATTATGGAGCAGATCCTCCTGGAGGCACTGCTGAGGCAGAAGAATAAGAGGTGATTGGGTACAATCAACATGGCTTCACCAAGGGCAAATCATGCCTGACAAACGTGATCAGGACCTTCTATGAGAAGGTCACAACATCAATAGACAAGGGAAGAGCAATTGATGTCATTTACCTGGACCTGAGCAAAGCCCTTGACACTGTTCCGCATGACATCCTGGTCTCCAAGCTGATAAAACATGGGTTTGATGGACAGACAACTCAGTGGATAAAGAACTGGCTTGACAGCCGCACCCAAAGAGTGGCTGTCAATGGGTCCATGTCCAAGCGGAGGCCAGTGACAAGTGGAGTCCCTCAAGGATCAGTACTGGGACTGGTCTTGTTTAACATCTTCATCGGTGACATGGACAGTGGTATTGAGTGCACCCTCAGCAAGTTTGCCGACGACACCAAGCCGTGTGGGGCAGCTGACACACTGGAGGGAAGGGATGCCATCCAGAGGGTCCTTGACAGGTTGGAGAGGTGGGCCCATGCCAACCTCATGAAGTTCAACAAGACCAAGTGCAAGGTCCTCCATCTGGGTCGCAGCAATCCCAAGCACCGATATAGGCTGGGCAGTGACTGGCTTGAAAGCAGCCCTGAAGGAAAGGACTTGGGGGTGCTGGTGGACAAGAGGCTTGACATGAGTCATCAGTGTGCACTTGCAGCCCAGAAAGCCAATTGCATCCTGGGCTGCATCAGGAGAAGCATGGCCAGCAGGTCGAGGGAGGCGATTCTCCCTCTCTACTCCACTTTCATGAGACCCCACCTGGAGACTGCATCCAGTTCTGGAGCCCCTACTACAAGAAAGATATGGACATGCTGGAGCGTGTCCAGAGAAGGGCCATGAGGATGATCAGAGGGCTGGGGCACCTCTCCTATGAGGACAGACTGAGAGAGTTGGGGTTGTTCAGTCTGGAGAAAAGAAGGCTCCGAGCAGACCTTATAGTGGCCTACCAGTATCTTAAGGGGGCCTACAAGAAAGCTGGTGAGGGACTTTTTAGGATGTCGGGTAACGGCAGGACTAGAGAGAATAGATTAAAACTAGAGATGCGTCGATTCAGACTGGACATTAGGAAGAAGTTCTTCACCATGAGGGCAGCGAGACACTGGAACAGGTTGCCCAGAGAGGTGGTGGAAGCCCTATCCCTGGAAGTTTTTAAGGCCAGGCTGGACGGGGCTCTAAGCAACCTGATCTAGTGGGAGATGTCCCTGGCCATAGCAGGGGGGTTGGAACTAGATGATCTTTAAGGTCCCTTCCAACCCTAACAATTCTATGATTCTATGCATCCCAGCCAGCAGGTACCAAGGTGGTGATCTCCACCCAACCATCACCACTGGTTCTAGAAGAGGATGCCTGTGTCCCAGGCTTCAGAGCTGTTTGGCAGCATTTCTACACAATAGCCCAAACATTTGGTTATCCCCATGGTTGGGTTTTTTTTTTACCCCTAGACTTTCAAACTAGGTCACAACTTCCTCACAATATGGTCATTCGTTATTTAAAACAGATTGTTCCCTCTGCTACCTAAAGATTTAAAGCCAGCTCATACAGATTATGTCTTCCTCCAGGCAATATGAACATACATCTTACCTGAAGGATGTAATAAGAAGGAACGATCTTTTGTGTTGTAATTATTACATATGCCTAGTTTTAAGATTAAAAGTTCTTATTCCCTGTCCACATGGACACCATGTGTGTAAGGAAATGCTTTAATTAAATTCATTGAACTACAATGTGAGCCACAATTTAAATAATAGAAAAATGAGGTATTGAATTTCCAAGGATATTTTGTAATTGGAATGAGAGCAGCTGCCAAAAGACAAAAAAGCTGGAGGGCAAACAGAGTCTATGGGTTTGGGCAACAGCAGGTAAGCAGAACATTGGATCTGAGATTGATTACATGGGTTTGTCTAGTTTGAAAAGAGAGAGACTGAAGAATTAACAAAGTACGCTGCAATAAAACACACATGTAAAAAGAATACCAGACTCTGAACACTCTATTGATAAACTGAAAACAGCGGAGTCCTCTTCTGTGAGGACACATTCTGCTGTGGTTAGAGCAGGAGAAACAGAAACACTCTGTTTTGTAAGTGTGGTTTCACAGAAGTTAGAATTGGTTCAGGTAGAACTATGTATTATCTGATTAGACCTTGTTTAAATTTAGCTAATTCTTGGGAGAAGATTCAGTTACATCTGTGTGTGCTTAGAGTAAAAATGCAAGCAGTTTAGTGAAGCCTTCACCAAGTGCTATAGTATTTCTATAACTGATTGGAAAATGTTCCCAGTGTAAATGAGCCTTGGAAGTCAGGATTCCCACAAGATGCTCCTGCCATTGAAAACATCTTACTGCATGATCTGGGCGAGCATCTTGGCCATCTGAGGCTCCTCTGTTCTCACTGTCACCTCCTGTCCTCACAGGATACCAAGCAATGGGGAATTGCCAGTGCTTTCAGATATCATGGGACAGGGACGGTCAGAGTGGAAAACTGAGGAGAGCAGAAAGCACCACGGCATGAAGACTGCTAGGGCAAAGCATTGAGGAAACATATACCAGACGATCAGATGTACACTATGCTAAGCGGAGAAATAAATATTCTTTTTTGTCCAAAACCACAGCTTAAAATTAAGACAACACTATGCTGACGTATCAGACCTAACCCTATCTCCCAGTTCTGCAGCAACCCCTGCTTACTCAGTAAGAATACAAATGTATTTATGAAAAAAGAATCTGAATGAAACCCTCAAACCCAATTCCCACAGGCTACCCTAATATCAACTATAAATATTTTAACAGGTCCATTGTTCTAACTTAAAGTCAGAAGGCCTAATAACATTTTATTTCAAGTTTTCCAATAATTGGCAATATTTTGAGAGCACCTGGAGACAAAAGCTCATGTGAGAATCACAGGCTTCCTTGGAAAATATGCCCTAACTGTTGCAGGGGGAAAAAATTAAAATATAACCTAAGCATAGCCCAAAAGGTTCACAAGTGAACAGAAAAAAATGGATAACTCGATATTTTTCTAAGTCTCATTGTCTTAAGCCAGTACAGCATTTGGGAGGAGCCTGACTCATGATACTGGAATGTTCAGTGTTGTCAGTATTGGATAAGCTCACTGTCACACCTACCCTTTCTGCATTTCAACCTAGACAGCAGAACTGGTCTAGATCTAGATTTGGATTTCAAACCCAGAAATCCAGCAATGATAAAATTTAATCAGGTCTACCAGGCAGTTATGAGCCATCTTCAGCAAACAATGAAAACTCCTTTACAGCTGAGCAATCTACTGCAAAATAAATAGTATAAGAGATCCAACTCATTTCACTTAAAATTAAACATGATTGTTTCAAGCCCAAACAGTTGCCAGAATAAACCAGAATATCCATAACTACATCATAACACAAAAGGCAACTTACGTATCCCTTTCCTGAGGTAATGATGTCAGCTCATCAATTTAATTTCACATTATTAGCTGTGCAGCAATAGGAGAGGCAGGGTATCAGGGCATTAAATATTACATGTCCTTACACAGCTTTGAAAATTCAACTCCAAATCAGATGTCTGAAGACCATCCTGAGAACTAAAGGGTAGAGCAGAACCGCATTAAGGCACATATTTCTTATCTAGGCACACAGATCTGTAAAACCTCATTTTAAACAAATGGGTTTCTTGAGAAATATATTTCAGACCTTGTCCTTTTTGTTTTCCAGCAAGGCACAGTGAGCTGCAGCTGCTGCCAGACCTCTGTTTATGCAAATGAAAGGCAATTCCATTTCCCATTTAGCCAATGCCACAAAAATGACCCTCTTAATTAGCTTCAGGTTCTTTTCCAGAGGGTTTACTAGGGGTCATAAGAGCAGTAAAGCCCACAAGGAAAAGTGTAAGGACAGCTCAGTTCTTGAACCCATAACTTCACATAAACTAGCTCAACCTGCCTACGTTGCCCTTTTCAAAATGGTCTAAACTAGGCCACAAAGATAAACGTGCATTAACTGCATGCCCAGGGTGATTCATGCACCCAGGGTGATTCATGCAACTCCTCTGCAACCTAATGAGTCCAGGACCACTCACACAAAAGGTAGTAGGGTGCATCTGGACAGTAACACTCCAGGTATCATTAATGCTTTGTACCATCTTCCGTTCCATCTGCCTTTTGGTGCCGGTGAGATGCTGGTTCCTTAAGAGCACCTTCCCCACACCACCACCATCTTACAACCAGCATTTTTCCAGGCGCTTAAAACTCCTCCTCTCACTGAGCTAACCATCACAGCTGGTTAAAGCCCTTCCCACACAAATCTTCTTGAGCAGATTCAAGAACTTAAACCCAAACCCTTCCTTCTTTCCACCCAACACTCTTGGAGGCATACCAAGAGCCACAATCATTTCTGCAAGTTAACTGCCTCACCTCCAGCAATCGGTCTTCCTTCCACCATTCCAGTCTGGAAACGCTTTGTAACCCTAGATCAGGGTCACATCACCAGACCCAAAAGTATTTTTTCCTGTTAATAACAATTTTGGGGTTCACTAACATGCTGCAATAAGAACAGCCTACAGCTCCGCAGTAGAAAAGCATCAAGCTGTATAGAGTTGTCAGAAGAAAGGAGACTGCAGCCATGGTACAAGAGAAGCTGCTGGTAAGAGAAAAGCAAGTAAAACACCTCTTTAGTTAGGTCATTTGTCTTAAGAGACTAATCAAAGGCCAAAAGGAGATGGCCAGGTCTCAAAGGCCTGTTTTGCCTTTAGGTAAATCAGAAGGTAGAATCGCTTTGACCAAAACCAAGCTACAGTCATGCCTGCAGCTGCTTGCAATGGATCCAGACCCCAGGCTCAGCAGAACATACCTCCTTCGGGAGCTGAGCAGTGGGCACACATCAGCTCTCAGTTTGGCACATCCCACACATTTCAAAGATATACCTTCTTCTCTGATACTTCCTCTAGGACTTTGTGGTCCTCCCTGTGCCAAGACTCACATTAACACCTAAGGAGATCTGGTCATGTGCAAGGTTGAGCAAGCTTCACTGACTCTACACCTCCCAGGTACCATTTACCTTTTTGAGGATTGCTCAAAGTAGCACAGACTTTGCAAGGATACTTCTTATTGACAGTGTTTTGAAGCTCATTTTGCCAGCATCTCAAAATATTGCTAGTAAAGGCAATTGAAATGCCAGACATGATTTTTTTTTTCCAAGTTTGTAGACATTTAGTTAGATAAACTTCTCAAAATTGCAGGCAGTCCTCAAACCCAGGCAGTCTCAGAAAACATGAAATATTCACTAGTATCTTTAGTAGCCAACAATTTACTCAGTTCATCATTCACCAGTGCAAATACTCAGCAATGTCTGTCCAACCTTCCTCTCCACTGGACCTCCAAGTGAGGTGGCAGACAGTAACCAGTGAACCTCCACAATTCAGCCAGAACTGTCTGCAGCCTCTGGCAGAAACATCGCTTGCTCTGGTCTTGTACATCTATCACTAAACCCATACGCTTTCAGCATTACTGATTCTGACCAGATCTCTCAGCTCCATCACCCTCCTTGATGGAGTCCCCAGCATTGGTCTTTTGCAGCCAACCACCCCGCAGACACAAAGTGCCTCCAAACATAAAGGTATCCCTGAGTCTCTTCCTGTCACAACGTACCACATCTTTGTAAAATATTCAGTAACACAAGAGACCAAGAGTATTCAAGGCCCTTGAACAGAGCCCACTTCGCCAGGGAAACACTTCCACAAGAAGTTGTGAAGCTCTTTGTCTGGGCTATTTCTGTGCTCCACTCCCAAACCATTCCAGGTTTTATTAGCAGGAATGTCATTTCCACTCTACTCTACTTTTGCTTTGTGAAAATTTCTTCTGGTCAGACACTGGGAAATTACTCCTAGCTAGAGGACAGCCCTCTTCATGAGAGGTCCCGATACTGCTGAGTATGTGCTTAATATAAACCATCAAAGGCTACCCCATGCCTGCAAAGCCCAGCATAGACACACAGCATCACACACACGCAGGAGGTTCACCACCTCAAGGAAGGGTGGAGATTACAGTACAGGCATATTCCCAGCCCATGTCCCTTGCAATAACTTTGCCCACATTAACCCCTCTCAAATTGAACTTTCTTCCCATTTTATCCTGTTTTGAGCCAAGGCAGGCCTTTTCCCTTTCCTTCTTCTCACCAAGTCCTCTGCTTCTTCACTCTATTTCTTTCTCTATATATGATAACTCTGCCTTGGCCCAGACTCAACAAGTCACACTCATTACTCCACAAATCTAAAAAGAAAAATTTCTGCTCATTTCACAGGAATTCATCCCAACTCTTTCCTCACTAAAAGTACGGATGCCTTTTCATCCTAATCACCTATAGAAAAAGGCTGTCTGGCTCCTGCCCATCCCTTTCATCCCTTCCTGCAGAGAATTTTAGATTTCACAAATAGCCAATTTCAAATCAATTTAAAAGAATTGCTGAAAAGCTATTAAATTCTTTCAGGTTTGGTGAAAAGAGAAAAACAAAGATAAAATCATAAGCTTGTTCTAAGGACAGGGAAGCAAACTGGCATCCATACTGACAGCAAGGCTGCAGCTTGAGTTCAGAGGTTGTCTGTGGTGTTTGACATTTCAGGTACCTGAGCAGCACACCTGCAACTCACAACCGGCCGTATTCCATTATTTTCTTTCACTGAGCCAGTAACTGGGGGATGCACAGAGACAGCTGCGCAGATGGGAGAAGGAAATGGGAAATACTTTTCAAATACCACAATCATAAAACCATAGGGGCAAAAAAAAAAAAATAAAGATCAGGCTTTATTAATTCTATCATTACCAGATTAATTTCAAGTTCATATTTTTAACTTTGTTAGCAGCCACACATTCTCATCTTACCTTAGCAAAGCACAGAGGAGCCAAGCCAAGCACTTTAGCACAAAATTTCCCAAGTGCAGACAAGCCAGGAGCTGAGGGCAACACAGTGGAGGCAGTGCACAGTTCAGGCAGCCCAACAGGGTGCTGGTAATGGGGTCCATCAACAGTTCCAGGCACAGCAAGCAGCAAACCAAGTCCAGGGTCCATCCAGGGAGTCCCCTCCGGAGCAGCAGGGAAGAGTCAGATGGAGGACTGGAGACACACGATAAGACAAGCTGTAGGGCCCCATCCAGGACCAAGCTGGTTGGACAGACCAGCAACACAGGTCTGATGTCTACCCAGGAGGCAAAGCCAAATGGAAGCCTGGAGACCAGCACTTCTAGAACATAAACTAGGGAGGTAGAAGTGGTCTGAGGCAGAGCTTAAATGGAGCTCCTGAGCCCATGGGTATGGGTGGAGGCCTCAGGTAAAGCTCGTCAGGGACATTACAGACTATTAGTGCCCTCAGGGCCCTAACAACGAGCACATGTTATGACCTTTTCTGGGACTTCATCAGCGTAAGTAATATGGTGAAAAATTGTGAGCTTTTAATATCATGTCATTCAGTTGGAGGCAAATTAACTTTTTCTAAATGTAGAAGGCATAGCCTTAGGATTTTCACTTTAAAGAAGAAAGAGGTGCTCATCGCTATGTTTTAGCCACATTATTCCTTCTAAGAGACTAACAATTAATATGGAATATCATGCTTTTGTGGCATGGATGTACATATTCATTGTCAAAACAAGTGCAGCAGAATATTTCCTAAACACTGAAAATTAAGTCATACACAAATCCTATCACAACCAGTTTCTACAGTAAGCCATCAAGGGTTTCAAAGTGAGACCACAAAGACAGTCTGGCCATTCGGTGCAAATTATGGAGGAAGGCTTTAACGTGGATCACCCCTAAACTGAGCCCATCCTGTCTTGCGTATTCACACTGCCTCCACAGGACTGGATTCTGGATTTCATGAATGGTCGGAAAGACAGACACAAGTCTCTTTAGGGGAAGGATGCTGTTAAGAAACTGACAGGGTCAGTGAAAGCCCTCCAAAATTACTCAGACCCACTAAGGTGATCCTCTACCTCCCAAGCCCCCAGCTCTGCCCCTGAGGGTCACACTCTTATCTGTCATTTCATCCCTGAAGTCACCAAGACATGCACGGAAGTTGACAAGTAGCAGGTAACACGCCTTCACATCACGCTGCTGTGCCACCATGAACCAGGTCTCTTTTTGGGTAGCCAGATGAGCACGTGGAGAAAGAGCAGATGGCTAGAGGATGGCAGCCGTACTTGCAGGAAAAGGGACGCTGTTCCTCTTGGAAGTTATTTCTAACAGCTGTTGTCTTTAAACCTATGTGTCCCATTTCCAACAGCATCTACCCTCACATTGTGCAAGTGGCTGTAGTTTTGAAAAGATTTTGGACTACCAGTACTGTGAGATGCCCAATAACCATGGCCACTGTATTGCTAGTGGCCGCTGGCTTGATGCTACTCCCTGACAGAGAGCACACTTCTGCTTTGCAACTTTCTGGATCTGCCCCTGCACTTAGGAATGACACAATAGGCGGGCACAGCCTGTTGCAACACCACGTCATTGGGGAAAAGCTCTGCCGTTTGCACCAGACCCAAACTACAGCGTCCATCTGATGTCTGAAGCCTTTCATGGGATGAGCTCTACTGCTGGGGGGCAACTTCTCCCTGCACACACCCCACTAGAGCAGTGAAACAGTGGTTCCCTAAGCGGAGGAGCATTTGGACATTTCACGCCGAAGTTAGGGCTGAGAACAGCACCATTCCTCTCCTCTCCTCCATATTGGGCAGAAAGTTGGGTTTGGCAGCAAGTCCTGCCCTAGTGCCTTCTGCAAACACACACAGATGCAACAACACATCCACTCACACGCACAGAGGGAAAATAGGGAGTTGTTTTCATTAGTAAGAGGGAACCTCTATTAGAGAAAGATGGTGCCAATTAGAGAGATTTGTCACTGTCTTTTCAAACAGAGCCTAGGATGGGGAATGCCACAGAAAGGGGACGACACACTGAGGGGCTGGGCCATGAGTACCTAAGACAGAGAGTGAGTCATTACAGAGCAAATGGACATAGGAAATGAAAGATTTCCCAACCAGATCGTAGGGATTTTGCATTTTAACTGAGCTCTCAGCCTTCAATCTTAATTGTGCTTTTACTCGGTGCAAAGCAGTTTTTAAAATCAGCTTAGAGGGAGCAAATGAAGAGCCACAGTTATATGAGGCTTGGGACATTTAGAGCTAAAATGCTGACTGTTATCTTGGGCAGTTCACAAATAGTACTTACGCAAGCTGGGAACTGCTTCACCACTGCCAGTACTCCTTTAACTCCTGACCTTTTCCTGGACGTCAGATGGGAATGATTTTTAGTCTATCCGGTCTGGACTGAATTTGATCCCAAGCACCAGGGCAAGGAAAGAAAAAAGTTTATTCTTTAAAAGCTTTACATACTGGATGCTTAAAATTTAACGCTCGCCCCTTAGAGCTATATTCCTAGCTCAGAGCTGGTAAGAAGCAACATGTTTTTTGCTTTAATCCTTTCCAAAGACACATTCCATAAATCGTTAGCATCCTTGCCAACCACTCAGTCTCTTAGTGAGCCCACATACCAGCTTTAAAGTAAGCTCTTCTAAAACCAATGCAACAGTCCTGTGGGTTAAGTTTATATTATTTCCAGATTCGTATAGCTGCAGGCTCCTTTTTAAAGTTGCAAATGATAAGTCATCTCTTTGTTGCCAGTACTTTTCTTTCTTTTTTTTAAAAACTTTGTTTAAACATTGTTCACTGATGCACTTAGTGAAAAACAGACTGTACTAGCTGTAACATAGCTCTGTATGCTGTAGGAACAGGAATGCAGTATGTATTTTGTAGCAGGGGGGGTGAAGAATCCCTGCTTGGACAATTCAGTCTATTAATAACTCCGGTATAGATACCAGTGCTTAAAAACAAACTCAAGCAGCAAAAGCAACACATTGCACTGACACAGCACCTTTCATCTCAAAAGATACCAGTTGCATACTCTCACCAGCATAACCACAAGCTGTCCAAAGAAACTACCCTAAAAAAACACAAGGGCATAAGGGACTTCCCTATAGTCTCATGCCAGCCACCCACAGGGAAAAAAACAAGCATAATACCGTCGCTCCTCCTTCTGGCGCTCTGGGGTTGGCTAAAGTTTGCTCACTGATGGCTTCATCTCTCCCTGCCCTGACCACCACAGAAAGAAGGGAACCAGGCATCAAATGCTTTCAGAATGTTGGAGTCCTTGCTTTTTCTCTATTTCCTGTGAGACTGTAGAAATTTGTTGTAAAAATGACACCACCCCAAAATGACATTGTAGAAGCATAAACGCATGAAATGCTCCTTTTTTCACTCCTTTCCCTAGGTTTTTCTTCCTCTGTACTCTCGATCAGTCCTGCCATGGCTCACCAAAATTCAAGCTGGAGTTGATATAGCATTTGCTTCTCACCATTACAGGCATTTTTCCCCTCCATCTTTCCCTGGTTGGAAAACCAGCACTTTCTCTAGCTTCTCTCAGGAGTTTGGTACCAGACACAGAAACAGAGAGGAGCGAATGTAGAAAACTCCAGTGAGTGATGCTACCCCACATCTTCAGACCTTATTCCATGAGGCCTCTCCCACCCTCGCTTGTTCCTACAGCTCACACCAGAGCTGGTTCTTGGTGGTCAGTGGGAGGTCCTGCTTTACAGAATCTGCTTTTACATTCTCAACTGCTTATATATGTTTAGAGCTGTGCAGTGGTGCCCAGTGAAGAGACTGAATTTGTTTGTAAATGATACATCCTGCAATCTCATCAGCCTCCAACTTAACCTTGATAAACAGTAGGGAGTTGGTACTGGAAGCTCCAGTCAGGACTGGATTGAGGCTAGCCAGCTTTTTGTCAAAGTGCCACATTTATCAGTATACTGTGTTTGACCCTTTTTATGGATCAGCTGGGAAACCAGAGCTCCCATGCCTGCGTGTGAACTCACACTCTGGTTCTGCAAACATTTATATAAACAACTTAATCCCAC
This sequence comes from Chroicocephalus ridibundus, assembly GCF_963924245.1. Taxonomy (NCBI): domain Eukaryota; kingdom Metazoa; phylum Chordata; class Aves; order Charadriiformes; family Laridae; genus Chroicocephalus; species Chroicocephalus ridibundus. The sequence goes on from NC_086284.1 coordinate 151,747,808, forward strand.
ATACTTGACTGGTCTCCTAATTGAGTATTTGCAAGACTTTGACCTTAGTGTAAACTGACTTCGCAGGAGACCAGGCAGCAATTTCCATGCATTAAAAGACAAGACTGGCATTGAAATACCAAAAATCCATTCTCTTCATGCGTAAATTCACCCTGAATTTACCTTTTGTCCCTCAAAACAGCAAAAAAGAGAAGGAAAGTCAGGACAGATAATCAGAGTGAGGGTGAGACGTGAAATCAGAGTTGACTAACAAGCACGCCCAGATCGCCTTCACTCGCTCTGTTGTACTGTCACGGTCAGCCTGATTGCTTGGGGGCTACAAAAAATCAGATATGGTACATCTGTTTCTAAAATTTAGATCTCTAAGACGACAAAGTCAGACGGTTTCTTTCGAAGTCTGATTCAGCTGCTTACGCTCTTCAGCAGAAAGCAGGAAGTAGGGCTTCCATTCTCAATTAATATGAATATTTATTGACCTTGGGGATACATAGGGGCTACTTAAGAAAACTATACTAGCATATAGTAAAGGTAACATGCTGCCTGGCAGACTATGGTACAGCAGTGAAGTGGCATAATTATTTTGCAGGCAAAAGTGAGTGAAGAAGCCTGCGAGATGAAGCTTCCTCCTCCCAGTGCCTCAAGCCGAGGGCTGGAACCCTTTTGGGATAAGCCTTGGGCTGGAACGGAGCTGTTTCCCTCTCATTTCCCTTAAATGGTGTGTCTGACAACGTATTTGGGGGGCATGCCTTGGTTACTCACTGACTGTTTATCTAAATTCTAATCATGTGATTAAAATAACTGGTTTGTAATCCCCAGATCGCAGGGACCCAGATCCTGGTATCTCTCACACTGATTTAAATCCTGAGAGCAGGCCTACTGACATGAGTGTTTACTGACCGCGCCACAGACACAGCTCTCGGCCTTTTCTAGCACAACTGCTCAGCCTGGGATGGCATCAGGTTTCCAAAGGGACCTTGTGGGTCACCGAGGGAGCAAAAGGATGGTCCTGTGGCTAATCTGCTGAAGCAAAACAGGCAGAGACCCTTGTCAAGTCATAACTTAAGGCTGTAGGATGGTGCAGAAAATTCACACAGCCTTTCTCTCCGCTTCAGTTCTCTAACTGAACAGAGCTAGTGTTATATATATATATATATCTTGATAAACAGAGATAAGTTGGGGTGTTTTTTTTCCTCCTCCTACCTTTGTAGGCTGTGATTTCCCTCATTACCACTCGTTTCCCAGCACAGTGTATAGCACTGCTGGGTCAGGCTTTCAGACAGGCTTTTTGCTGCAAGTACTATCCAAGTGATATTATTAAAGACCTTAATCTGCTTTACATAAGGCATATAAAATAAATCTGGACAGGAGGAATAACCAGGCTGTTTTGGGACTGGGCCTGTTATTTTTTGCCTCAAATTCTGCTGGCGGCAGTTGAGTAAATTTGGTGATAGGCATTTTCTCCGAATGCTACAGCAGGAGAGGAAGCTTTCCTAGCTGCGGGCATGCTGTCCTGCCATTCAGCTGCCGAGAAGGTGAATTCTGGGGCAAAAGGTCCAGAAAGGGAGTGTTCCCTGGACCGCAGCCTTGGTGCTGCTCTCTGTAACAGCAGGGACCAAGAGGACCTGTGAGTGCACATGCTGGGAGTGAAAGGACACTAATTTGTTGACAGTTAACAAAGCCGATATCTGAGGGATGTGTCATAACATTCCAAGGAGCAAAGCTACAATAATGGAATGTGTTTTCACTTTAGATAGTGTCTTTTTGGCTAATAGATGCAGAGAAAAACAAAGGATGATCTTCATGAGAGAGGGGGAGGTGAAACTCACTACTTTGAACGCTGCGGATGGCCCTTAGAGAAGGGGCAGGTAGTGGGTCCCATCAGTACTCACTAGCGGTGAAATCATCCTCGCACATGAAGAAAAGATGAAGGCTCATAACTAAACCCCACCAAGTCCCATTGCTGGCACAAACCCTCAGCGACATCCATGGGGTTTGGATTAGGCCCTTAATGGGCTGCCTTTATCCCTTCAACTCTGTCGTTGCTGGAGGTGCCAAAAGTGGATTTGGGGAATATAAAACGAGAGAGAAATTCCCATGGCAGCACTGAACTCTTTAGCTGGTACTCGTAGAGAGCGTATTTCTTTGCCAACTCCATAAAGCAGGACTGTTACAGGGGTACTTGTGATTGTTTGCTTTATCCATCCCGCACCACGTCAGACTACGCGCTGGGTCCTCCTTGCTTGTCTGTCAGCTTCTCCCTAGTGACATGACCTAAAATAAGACTGCCAAGGCTATTAGGCATTTTAAAGTGACAGAACACAACGTGAACACCCATTATTGCTCTCTACTCATCTGGATTTCTTAAATATGTTCTAGATGGTGGGTTTGGCTTACTCAAGGACAGAAACAAAAAAAAAAAGCCATGTCTTTGTTCAAGCATTGTTCTTCCTTCTGAGCACAATGGGTTGTGTTTTTTTTCCCCACAGTGCAACAGGTTTTCGACACAATGGATGGAAATACTAACTCACAGCTTTAAAATGGCAACACATCACACTCTGGGGACTAGCATTTGGTTTTGAACTGGAGTGGTATAGACATTAAAAAGATTCGTATCTCTTGACTTTGTCATGTACATGCAAAATAAGTGCATTTATTCTGTTCTGCGAGATCTCATTAGGAAACACATTTGACATTCTTATGAAGGACAATTTTCATTTAGTGTGCATGGAGGGTAGGCAAGCTCTGGACCACCTTTGTCCTATGCACAAAGATGGAGCTGAATGACCGAAACCCACCGTGTTGATTGAGCATCATCCAGTATTACCTGCACTGACGCAGTATCTTGGATTCCTGCTCCATTAGCTGGAATGCTGAGCACTGTGCATGGTGCAGAAACAATCTTGCCACACAGTACTGGCGCAATTCAGGCCCGTCAGCATCAAGGAGGTCAGATACCAGCACACAGAACCAGCCTGTTCACACACAGCAAGCCAAATGCATCCATGCTGGGATCCTGGTGAATGCGCAGCAGCCACTTTTCAAACCTAAGTACACCGGGCTATCATAGGTGCACAAATTGATCTGGTATTATGCAGCAGACAGACGTCTAGAACCGACTAGGTCACTAAATTGCCAAGAAAAACAACAAGCTATTTCCAGAAAGTTACTGGGTTGGCAAATCTACAACCTGCAGCAAAAGGAGTGAGAGTCCAACCCATCTTTTTAATACAACTGCCGATCACCATCATCTCCTGGTTACAGAGGGTGAATGAAATTGCTCATCATCTTTTTAATTAAATTATGTAGCCACAGTACACACACTACAAAGTTTTTAATAGCAGAAGTTGCTGTCACAGAGAAGCATAGGGCAGCGGGCATTTTGAAACTGAGGTTTCAAAGGCTGAGAGAGCTGGGACTCTTTAGCCTGGAGAAGAGAAGGCTGAGGGGAGACCTTATTAATGTTTACAAGTATCTAAATGGTGGGTTTAAGGAGGATGGAGCCAGACTCTTTTCAGCGGTTCCCAGTAACAGGACGAGACATAACAGGCACAAGCTGGAACATAAGAAGTTCTGATCAAATATGAGAAAAAACTCCTTTACGGTGAGGCTGACAGAGCACTGGAACAGGCTGCCCAGGGAGGTTGTGGAGTCCCCTTCTCTGGAGACTTTCAAGACCCGCCTGGATGCAGCCCTGAGTAATGTGCTCTGGGCAATCCTGCTTTAGCAGGGGAGTTGGACTAGATGATCTCTAGAGGTCCCTTCCAGCTCTGAAATCCGTGAAGACCACTTTAAGAAAGTAGGGAGAAACTCAGGCTGCATACAGTTGGGTCTAATGACTTGAAGTAACCAGTTACCACCCTGCCAACTGTAGCTAAAAAACAAACGCACAAAAAAAAAAAAAAAAAAGGAACCCCCATAACATTCATCCGAGGATGCGTTACACCAGGGCTGGCAAATTTACAAGCTGCTATTCATCGTACTATAAGCAGAAAAATTGAGTCACTGTGGGAGAAAACGCAAAGCCTCATGGACCGGTTTCCCTATTTAAAGGCCCCTTTCAATCAACCAAACTGTTGTACAGCAGCTGTGGTGTTCAAGAGGATGGTGTTATCTCCAAGGCATCCTGGTGCCCCCACCTGGTACAGAGCCCTCTCTGGAGCATTCATTTAGGCAACACATATGGGCAGGCTGACGCTAATGCATGTAATTACTGTGGAATTAGGCTGCTGGCAGATAAATGCAGTGCATGAGGACCTGCACTGCTGTGTGGGTACTCAGTGGGTGCTTTGTAAGTGTATTTATATGCTTATAAATACTTAAAGGGTGGGTGTCAGGAGGATGGGGCCAGGCTCTTTTCAGTGGTGCCCAGCAGCAGGACAAGGGGTAACGGGCACAAACTTGAACATAGGGAGTTCCATCTAAACATGAGGAGGAACTTCTCTCCTTTGAGGGTGGCAGAGCACTGGAACAGGCTGCCCAGAGAGGTGGTGGAGTCTCTGTCTCTGGAGACATTCAAAACCCGCCCGGATGCGTTCCTGTGCAACCTGCTCTAGGTGACCCTGCTGTGGCAGGGGGGTTGGACTAGATGATCTCCAGAGGTCCCTTCCAACCCCTACCATTCTGTGATTCTATCTCCTAAAATGCCCCTTACCTGCAACATCATTTACCAAGGAGGAAACAGTCATGGAGCCTGGCATCTGCGACTGCACAGAACCCCAGGTGTTCCTCTTCCACCAAACCCCCAGCTGCCGGAATGAACTGGAGCAGATTCACCGTCCTGCTCTGCCCGTTGTGCGTGGCAAGGCTAGTGCCACCCAGCCCACGCACGCCAGTGAATTTTACACACAAGCTCACTTGTGGTCGGCTTTCTATTTTGAGCTGACCGAAACAGTTCAAAAAACATTAGCCCCTTGGGGGCAAAGCGCACGTCAAGGTTTAAAAGAAAAAGCATTTTGAAGCAGTCCAAATGCACACAAAAATGCACTCCATTGTACAGCGTTGGCCCATCTCTGCAAGCGGGGGAGGGCTGACACCACCCACGGAGCCTGGATCAGCTCCTTCTCCTCGGGGCTTGGTTTATCTTCCAAATACAAAACTATTTTCCTGACCAAAACAGACAACAAAAACATTTTATGTGCTGCTTTTCCCTGTCCTGTCCTCACTTCACTGCTTAACACTCTCTTATCCCACAAAAACCACCTTCTCACTGAGGGTCTCTCAGCCCTTTCAAGGAAACATCTCCTCTCCACAGCACTTCTGCTGAGTTTGATGATGGAACAAGACTGGCTGTCCTGTTCAGTTATACTTCTCTTTTTGGAAGATCACCCGCTTGCCAGTGGCTTCAGCAAGGGAACAGAAAGGGCTGAAATGCCCCATTTCCACCCAGATCATTATGTACTGACACTCACTCAACACCTGGCAGAGATGCTGCACAGTGCTCAGGGGCAGCTGGGGCTGTACCCAAGCCTCTCTTCATGGTGACATGGACTGTGTCCCTGGTCACAAGGGGCCCTCAGCCTCTCATCTTTGCTGGCCAGAGCCTGGCAATGCACCAGATGTTGATGAGATGTTTCAGACAGCACTTTACCACGTGCTGCAGTGGGATGCAGAGGGGCTCTTGCTTCTGTTGTAGGTTTCTACTACCACTTTGTCTCCAAGGCTGCATTTCATCCACATCCTGTGTGTACTCTGTCCTTCATCCTGTGGAAAGTTAACAGGAGCAAAATTCAGATATTTTCATCACCCCACCTCCCTTCTTCCCCTTCAGGTACCTCATCTTTGAATCTTTGAATCCAGTCCTTCCTCCAGCCCCTGGGGTCTCGTCCCCTCTTCACTTACACTTGCGTGATGCTCTCGTTGACCGGACATTTCTCTCACCTTTGAGTTTCTGACGGCAGTCAGAATGGATACGATTGCTTGCTTAGACATGAGCTCGCTGCACCATTGGCCATTCCTCAGCTGTGCCATCCCCAGATCCAGACACTCTTTCTGGTCATTAGAGTTATTCGGGGTCTACATGATGCTCTGTGCTGCTGGAAAAAAAAATAGTTAGTTTAAACCAAGCACTGCAGCAGCTCAAGATTAGCAGGGATGGTTTGGGGCCTACAAGAAAGCTGGGGAGGGGCTGTTTGCAAGGGCATGTAGCGATAGGACGAGGGGCAATGGTTTTAAACTAGAGCAGGGTAGGTTTAGATTAGACATCGGGAAGAAGTTCTTTACAATGAGGGTGGTGAGGCACTGGCACAGGTTGCCCAGAGAGGTGGTGGACGCCCCATCCCTGGAGACATTCAAGGCCAGGCTTGATGAGGCTCTGAGCAACCTGATCTAGTTGAAGATGTCCCTGCTTACTGCAGGGGGGTTGGACTAGATGACCTTTAAAGGTCCCTTTCAACCCAACACATTCTATGATTCTATGATTCTAAATATTTGACTGCAGTGAAATTTATTTCCACTCTGACCTGGGAATCATCTCTCTTCATTTGTGCCACTCCACGTCAGCTGGAGTATTACCTGCTTCCTCAGGATGCCTCTTGTTCAGAGGGCAGGCAGCCCTTTTGATAAATGGCCCTCACATAAAGTAGATATGGAAGTGGCCCTCCTCTTTCCTGAAGATATTTTGCCCGACCAAGGTTTGCTGGGCAGGGAACAAGCCGTGATAAGGAAGAGTACCACAGCTGAAGAGGGAAGGGGTGAGGAGTGTTCCTTGTCTACAGGGAAAGAACAAGAAGTGAAAAAAGAAACAGGCAAAGGGTTGACCCAAACAAATCCTTTAGATACCAATTTTCTTCTGCGAATGCTCCTTCTTTCTTCTCTGTTCTCGCCTGCTGCCTCAGTTTCCCCTCTCCAGGCCCAGGATCCAGGCACCCACTGGTGCTCATCACCACATGCAGGCTGCTGATGTCTCCCAGGGCTCACATGAGGTCTCTTCCTCAGGGCCCGTTTTTCTATTCAGACAGAATTTAAAGCAGTGTTGGCTGGCTCTGGATACTCTCAGGCAATCTCTTCTGTCTCACCAGCCTCTTTCTTACAGAGAAAACCATTAAACATTTTTTTTAATTGGGTATTATTTATTTTGCCCCCAAATCTGGCTTCAGGAATGGCTGGTGAATTACTTTAACATGTCAAACAATCAATTTTGGACAGAGATCAAGCAAGAACCTGGATGGTGAATCATTGGGAAGGTTATTGATGCTGACAGACAGATGGTTAGAGAGAAAGACTAATATCAAAGTTACCCCCAGCATCTTGGCCCCAGTGACCCACAAAGCAGCGTTTTATGTGACCAGCAGCTCCATCAAGCAGAGAATCAGATATGCTCACTCTGTGAATAAAATACTTTGGAAAACGGCTGTAATAACTGTCCTTTGATCTTTCTGCTGCCTCCCAATATGCTTATTGCTACTTTAAATCAATCCCCTGATGACTTCTCAGGGAAGGGGGAGACTTGTCCTACAGTCAACGAGTTACACAGTCACCCTGAACATTTGTGGTTATTAAACACCCACTGGCATATTTCTTTTCCAAGAGGGAGTCCTGGGTGTCCCCGTAAATTATAGCTGAGGTAACCTCATTTCTGCCTGCGTAAGAATTTCCATTGTCATCCAGTAGGAAAAATGCCTCCTCGCTTCCCCTCTGCAGGCTTGCAGAGAAGCGCAGCTGGCACCGCGAAGTGGCACCCTGCCTCCTGCCCAAGAGGTAAGGGAACGATCCCTATATATGGTCTCAAGTGACTTGGGAACTTGCATGAGGTAAGAGCACGGTCCAACGCTGGCACCCATTATTACCACATGGATAAAGCTTCTGTAGCTGGTAGCAATGAAAAGAAAAAATTATCAGAAAGATTTCCCATTAAAACGTCGGTAAAAATGTTTTCAGATTTTCCGATCTTTTGGAAATAGTTTAAATATTTGAACCCTCCCTCAAATTATGCACTGGAGAAAAAAATAGTAAGAAAAGACAGGGAAACAGACAAATTTGGGTCTGTAAGAGGACACAGAAATTTTATAAGCCATATTTCATCCCAGTATTTTTTCAAACCTCCCCCTTTCATCAGTCCCCACAAAGATAAGGAGACCCCCCCGCTTTACAAATGTCCCCTTTCTAATTCTCTGACTTTGCTTCTTTGGTGCTCTTGGCAGAAGCAAGTTTGGATTTTAGGGTAATGACTTCATTTTGCATGGTTTCACCAGCTGCATTTGAGGGTGTTGCACATCCAATAATCAGCAAGGCTCAGGATATTCTCCTGCTTTGTGAGGAACAGAAGGTAAAGGACACAGGACACAGAACAATCTGGCATGAGCCAGAGGGTGCTGTCATCAGTCCAGAGATTCTCAGAGGTGATATGAGATGATGGACAGAATTTTAAAGCAAAAGAAAGAAGCAAAGATCCTCCCCAAGCACTCCCTCACTGTTCCTCTGTAAATAAACAAACATGTTAGTAAAGAAAGAGCAAAAATTCAAAATGTACTTTGTGACCAATTAAAGAAAGCCCTAGAAAGGGACAGGGTCTATGGAAGCCGAGACACACATGCATCATGATAGAAAGAGAACAGCTGGAAGGAAAAAAGGCAATGAAGCACAAGATGGCAGGGAGAACCAAAAACTCAATCAAGATTAGAAAACATTTTTATTATACTTGGCATTAATAATACAAGTCCTCTAACTGTGGCTAAGATGCAGAAGGAACATCTATAATACTCCATTGTATACTAATTTAACATCAAGAAAGAAACAGTCTGGGAACATGATGCCCCCTTGCTGCCAGCTGCCTGCTGTGCCAGCATGGCTGCTCACCCTCCTCGCCATTCTGGTCAAGTGTGGTTTCAGGAGAGGGTCACTGAGGTCAGGGCTGGAGCTTGCTGCACCATGATGCCTTTGAGAAGGGAGAAGCCAATGTCCCTCCCTGGGGACAAGCCCCTGCTGACGCGGGGGGGACACCTCCTCTCCAGCAAGGGGCTGGAGTCATAACTCCGTGACACCGGTTGCTGGTTTTCAGTTTTCGAAACGGTCCCCATTGCTGCAGGGGGCAACAAACCATCATCAACATCAGCCCAGTGCGGCACCCAGCAGCACGACGTGGGCATCACGCCTTCACACCCTCCACGCTCCGGCTGTTTCACAGGCGTGTGCCCGAGGCACGCAGGCACAGAGGAGAAGGACTGCAAACAGCCCAGGCAGAGAGCAGTGGTGGGCCATCCGCAGTGATGGACCATCCGCAGTGATGGACCATCCACAGTGGCGGACCATCAGCGTTGGTGGCACCGATTTCAATACGCGCTCGGCAAGGCGGTTGAGATGATTACCCAGTCAGCAACCTGTGACTCCTCGCACCCGGAGAGACAGAGACGCTCCTTTGCTTTAATCCCCGAGACAGTCTGCCGTGACTCAGAAATGGGGTTTGTGTAGATAGCGCTTGCGGTGCAAAGAGTTCTAGTTTTACAGGCTAAATCATTACCTTGGCATTTCCTGCACCACAAGCGCGGGCCTCTGGCGCTTGAGCTAGCAGAGAAGAGAAAGAGGAGAGGTGGCGGTGCCGCCAAATGGGTCAGAAAGTCAGGAAGAAGGGAAGGACGAGGAGGACACAGCGTTTGGGAAGGGAGGACACAGCAGTGACCTCCCCTGGGGTCTGCATTGGCTGTGAAGCTGCCTCACACACACCACCAGCTGCAAACAGGCCGTGACGGCTGTGGCTGCCCGCTGACAGACTCCTCGGTGTTGCTAGCCACACGGTAGCCACCCATCAAGCTCAGGCCTCTGTCCCATGCCATGCATGTGCCACCTGGGGCTTGTCTTTTTGCTGTGAAAACACACTAGTGATCATTGGTCTCAAGTGTGAAGGGTGCAGTGGCATCGGCAAAGGTGCTGTACCAAGACACATCTTTGCCTGTGACATGTAATACCTTCACTAAACAGGAATATCATGGCTTTAACGATTATTTTAATGTCTTCCCCAAGCACACAGAGTCTCACTGGGAAACTGAAGAACGTCTCTTTCCTTAGCATATAGACTTTCGCTTCGTGCATCCAGCTTCCCAAGAAGACGCAAAGCACCATATTTCAAAGTCATGACATTTCCATGCACAGATTATCAGTCACCGGCTCAGAATTTTGCCCATCCTGGGCATCGTCGAAGGAAACCCACACCTGACCAAAGCAGCAGCAATCCTTACTGCCGCACTTCCACTTGGTAAAACAGATTTCTGGCAGGGGGATCCTTTGGCATAGAACATTCTAAAAAGAAGAGGTTTTGCTTTTCACGTTTCACTTACAAGGAAAAGCTTTGACCGTTTTGCATTTCAGGGCTCAAAAAGCAAATTCTGCATCACAGCTAACAGGTAAATGGTGAGTGACTTGTATTCTCACCCCTCTCTCCTTCTCTCCCTTCCCCAGCTGAGGAATATATTATGTAGGATCCTGCAGAGTGGCTGAGCAGAGGTTTGACAAACGCAGGGCCGAATACATAACAGAGGCTTTCAAGTGGTTGTGCTGATGCAGTAATTTCATAGTTTGCTCAGTTCCAGACTTTAACCTCAGTGCCAAGAATCAATGCCACATAAAAAATTAAAAGTCTAAAATAATTTTAAAATACACACAGAGAGAGAAATGCAATACAAAATACAGCTAAAAATAAAAGAGCAAAAGTAAGCAAATAAGGAATGCTCAAAATGGGCACGGCAGTTTCTTCTGGATCAAAATTACGACTTAGTTACCACCCAGTCTAGTGAACCTGGAGTGGATCTGGAAGACATTAAAGATTTGGAATAAAAAAATACAGAGTTGAAAAATTATATTTAAGTTTGGTTACTAATTAAAATAAACTGCAAAAATAACAGCAATGGGTTGCCAATATTATTTGTACTTTTATACTGCTTCCAAATACCCTGGGCAGAATTGCACTGTTCAATCCTTTGAAAGAGTAGAATATTTGAATAAAAATGCATAATTGAGTTTAAGGCTTTAGAAACAGTGCACAGGAATAAAACCGTTCGCTGTATGTTCTCAAGCTTAAAAGCCAAGTACCAATTGTATTGGTCTTGATGTTTTAAATGATCATCATGGCACTAACTTGATCTCAAGGAGCAGCAGGAGTGGGGCTGCTCTGGGAGTGGCGACAAGCTGGGGGCAATCCCCGTGAAGGCTGTGCCCTCACCAATGGGTACAGTCCCAGGGGGCTGGCCACGACGGGCAGGTCTAGGGGCTACTAACCAGGTCCATTGACAGTCCCAGGTAGGGCGAGAGATCAACCAAGTTCAGGTCTGTGCAGGGAGTCCCGTCAGGAGCAGGAGGAAATGGGGCCAGACACAGGGCTGGAGGTGAGGCCGCCTGCAACACTGGGGCAAGATCCAGCCCCAGAAATGGGGCGGTGGCAGGGCTGAAGACACACGCACATATGGCACGGTCCAGGCTCAGACTAGACCTGGTGACCAGCTGGAACTGGTGCCAGTGATTCCCCAGACACTCTGGATCAGAAAGCCAAAGAGCATCCTGTGGCTAGAGATCATAGAATCATGGAATCATAGAATCTTCATGGTTGGAAGGGACCTTTGAGATCATCCAGTCCAACCATACACACACACAAAAAAACCGCTACAATCTCTGCCACTAGAGCATGCCCTGAAGTGCCAAATCTACTCGTTTCTTAAATACCTCTAGGGATGGTGACTCAACCACCTCCCTGGGCAGGCTGTTCCAGTGCCTGACCACTCTTTCAGTAAAGTAATTCTTCCTAATATCTAATCTAAACCTCCCCTGACGCAACTCTTTCACATGAGATTAAAGCTTGTGGCCCATTAAAATATACCCTTAGACATTTTATAACAAGAGGAATCTTAGCCCCAATTCCCATTCCCCCACAACAGGACTCCAGTCAGCAAGAGAGACGCAGAGCTCCCAAGCTGCTGCTAGATTTTCAGTGGGACTTGCATTTCAGAGCATCTGGCCAATTCTCTCTTCCTGAATTCTTTTTGGCGTTTGCCCTACGTACATGATAGAATCATAGAATGTGTTGGGTTGGAAGGGGCCTTTAAAGGTCATATGATACATCCAGCTTAGTCCACGCTGAAGACACCATACAAACAGTCTCCTCAGATGCTGTCTTGGCACTTCATTTTCAGGTCAAATTACCAGCTAAAATGGTCTCAAGGGGTCTACAGGGTAGGTTAGATTCCAGGTTGATCCGACCACGTTCACGTACAAAAGAGTTCAAGGGAAGTGAATGTCCTCCAACATAAAACCTTCAAAGGAACAGAGATTCAAAAAACTGGTCAGATGACTGGTTCATTTTTACTCAGAAAACTATGTTATGTTTTAAAAAGCTCAACAGAGAGTCTCTTTTGCCTTTGACAAATTACTTGCTCTCTTGTACATTAGCCATCCCAAATGTCTGCTCAGTAGCTGCCACCCCACTGTAACATCCTGCTTTCTTCTCCACAGGAACTTTGTAAATTCACAAATTCACTACCCTTTTCTTGTAATCCATCTTTCTCATTAGTTCTGTCAAGGAACCACTTGAGCTTCTTTAATTCACCCACAATTTCCCAGGCACGGCTAAAAGCCTTTGGTCTTGTTCATGACAGGAAATGCCTGGTTATCTGTTAGGTAAACTGATGAATTAAATACCAAAAGCTCCCAGGACAGTTTTCTGTCTTTTAAAAGCAGTTCTGAGTCCAGTCCTATTGTCCTGTTTCCTTAATACAGTCAGAGCATCTTTGACCTTTGGCTGAACCCCATGGCAACAATTAAAGACCCTACCAGGGGCAGCACTGGTCACAAATGGCGCAGACCTTCACAGGATTCCCACCAACTCCTGTACTTCAGCAGAAGGCTCTGGTGGTCAGATATTTTGAAGGCTTCTCCTTGCTGTTTTTCACCAAAGTGAGTCCATTACTCTTCCATGGGGTCAAAAAATCAACAGTCACTTTGTTTCACGCTGCCTGTCTTTTACCCTCTGAATGCATTTACCTTTGCCTCATAGGAAAAATAATACTTGATTGTCAGGTTTCTACAATTTCTAATTAATTCAGAAGTTTTCCCCACCCGTGTTCCTTCCCTCTGCCTTTCCGTACTGATGCCTTAGCTCAGGAAGGCAGATCCTGAGCATATTTCTGATTTCCCTTAGGCAGATTTCTCATTTTTTGTTCTTTTTACCTGCAAATGTTACTCTGCTCACTAGATCAGACGTGCAAATCTGAAGTTTTTGATGACAGCATTAAAGATAACAAGGTTCATGACAGTCCATAGGCAAGAATGTAGAAATCCCTGAGGCAGGCTCATATAACCTAGGGAAACGTACGATGAGAACATGACATTTTCACTGTGAGCTGTGAAGGTCATGCAAGGCCACGAAGCCTCAGAATTAAGTGAAAAAGCTACGATCCTTAGAAATGATAAGTAATGATCTCCTTTACCTCCCATGTGATGTCCATAGAGACTGTATCACTCACAAATGAACTGCGCCAGCTCACAGATAGAGCAGTGAAGCAACCTAATCGCTAGTAGTAACAAAAATAACTATTTACAATGGAAGAAGCCAAGAAGCGCTGTCAGTCTAAAGCTGCGTGGTAAGACAAACCAACTGCCTGACCTGAAATTTGGCTAAGACAGGACTCCAGGACAAACACTGCAGCAAATATCACCCGGGCATTACGCAGCATTCGCTGTCAAGATCTTGGCTTTTTAACTCTCCAGAAAAGCAGGTATTTGGTACACAATTACAGTCGATAGTAATAGACATGACAGACGCACAGCACAATGTACTGGACCAACTTATTTCCTTCAGCGTGGTCCTGAGAGTCCTTCAGGCTGACAGCGGACCAGTAAGATCGTCAGACTTAGACCAGGCAGGTTCCCAGTGCCACCTTGTGTGCTAGGAAAGGGGGAAGGTAAAAATGGGAACAGACTTCCTTTACCATTGTTTCCAACCCTTGCACCCCAGAATTTATAAAAATAACATCTTATTGTTCAAGAAGACATTAAAACAGTACTGTGCAAAAGAATAATACCAAGGACATTTAACAGCACAGAGCACTATATAGAGGGAACAGCTGGATCGTGGCTATATGAGTTGCTCACTGTTACTCTGGCATTTAATGCTGGACCAATACGCAAGGCAGCCAAGGCCATGCAAAGGCATCGTGATAGTCTCTCTAAGTCCCGTATAACTTTGGCCTTAACTGGCACAAAATAGTACTGACATCTTTTTATGAGGTTTTTGGTAGGGGAAGGGAACTTTCTTTATTAAATCCTTTTTTACATTAAAAAACTGTTTTCACTTAAAAGCAGAAAATCCTGTTAGCCATGGAAGCCCTGTGTCTTCAGCTTGTATGTTTTCAGAATATATACATGTATTTTTTAATATATGGTACATATATATCTATTACATGAGTTTAACCAAACTCAGAAGTAATAACAGGAGTTTTCAAATAAAATTAGGAAACTTCTACCCAAAGAAAATGGCACTTACTGTGCAGTCAAGTGTCCCTGCTGCTACCATGCTACATAGCCATCACATCTGGTTGAAATATGCACATCACGTTGTCACCACTCCATAAACCACATGCGTGCTCAGACAGAGCAAACGGGTCTCGGTCGTGCTGCTTCCAGCCTGGTCGCGCACAGCCAGGGCACTCGGGCAAGAGGTGATGGAAGGTGAGCCCGGCAGCAGTTTTGGGCACCCTGCCAGCAGGATCACCTCATTGGCCATGGACACCAGCCACAGCCAGGATGACGGGGACAGAGAAAGAAGTCTGCGACGGCTGGCAGGGCTGTGAGGCAGAAGCCGGGCTGCAGAGAAAGCAGCAGGGTGAAGATGGTGCCCGGTGCAGGTCAGGCAGTGGGGTGCACCACAGGAGACTGCTGGACCACTGGGTCTCACCCACAGCCTATTGAAAAGAGCGGTTTTCTTCCAGGACTATCAAACAGGAGCCCAAAAACAAATTCTTAGAAAAAATGCCATGGCTCCTTTTTTTCCCCCTTCTTTCTGCTTTCCACTCACAGTTTTAATGGATGTCTTTTGGCAAGAGAAAAGGAAAAAGAAAAGGGGGAAAATGGCATGAGATATGTCTAGCAAGGGTTAGGCAAGATGGTCTCAGAAGTAAAAAGACAAGGCAGGACAGAAGAAGGAAGGGGAAAATCCTGACCCCTCTGAGCTTAACAGGGGTTCAGCAGGCACCAGAGAGGGTCCTGAGCATCTCTGTGCCGGCATGCCCTATCCCTGCCCTTCTCTCATCAGTGCCCAGCAGGATGCGGCCCCTCACACAGGCCTCAGAGATGGCTTTATTGCACTACCGATCTGTGAGATAGTGCCCTTGCGTTCCTTCTTTTATAAAAGAGGAATGTGTTTTGGCTGCTGAACAAGAACAGTAAAGATGGGTTGTAACTGATACAGTTAAAGTACTTAAACCAACTTTGTTCATTTTGTCTCTTTCCCCGCCATGTGATTCACAGAACAAGTAAATCCACACAAATAGATTTTCATGGGAAAGTTCATTTAAAAAACCCTCAAGTCTTTTAAAAAGAATTTAAAAGACATGTCAATGAGCAGCTGTAAACTAACATCACTGTCATTCTTATTCTTCCAACAAAAATGAAACCTAGGATATTCCTGGGTAATTACCATCTTTGCATAGGTCAAATTCACAAATTATGTACTTTTCCCCCGGCCCTCTCCACAGCCAAAACTAAGCCAGGATGAGCAATAAATTCACACACTAGATGGAGCAAGAGTATTTAGATAGTAGAAGGTATGCCAAAGTACTATAATGTGAGTTTCAGAATGGGGACGGCGCAACTTCATTTGCAAGCTTCAGAAAACCAGGGACAGAGTTCTTGTCTTTTAGGCTTATTCCAGCAACATCAGTGCCACGCTGCAGTAGCTGAGCAATACTTGAAAATTAGGGGGAATTCTCTGGGTAATACTTACATGGTGAAGCTTTTCAAATTGAGACAGGCTCCTGCCACCCATTTCTTTCCCCGTTCCCACTCTCAAGAATGCTGTTATTGGGAGCTTCAAGTGACCTTTACAGACCATGCTCCTACTGGCTTTGTTTCACGAGGAACAGTAACTTTCAGTGGTGAAAGCACTTTTCTTCAGAGCAGCCCCGCTGTGCAGAGCTTTCTCCCTTTAAGTTATTAGGGGTACAGGGACACCATACGTACTGCAACCCCATGGCAGGAAGGTGCCTTGTTTTTTAGCTTGAGAGGCACCTCTGTGTAGCCATCGTTGGTTCTCCCTTGCAGGAATAAATGACATTTTCAGTCATTAATAAAAGCCCTCCTGGATATTACCAGCACAGAGGGTCTAGCATGGAGTAACGTCAGTTCAGATAGAGCTAGGTAAGAAAGCTGGAGGACTGCAGCGTCTCTTGGGATAGGAGCTACTGATGCTGGAGTGAAATTTTCTGCAGGCTGTCTGGCAGCTGCAGGTTAGCATCGACAGTCAAAGCCACCACTGGGGCTTATTCCTGTTTTTCCACAGCGTTAGATCTACGGCAAAGTGTCATGATTTAATCCCAGCCAGCAACTAAACATCACATAAGCTGCTCACTCATGCCCGCTCAGCGAGATGGGGGGTGAGAATCAGAGGGGTAAAAGTGAGAAAACTCATGGGTTGAGATAAAAACAGTGTAATAATGGAAATAGTGTAATAATAATAATTAATAATAATAATAGGTAATGAAAAAGAAAATAATTAAAATTTTAAAAATAACAAAAAGAGAGAAATAAAACCCAAGAAAGACAAGTGATGCAAATGAAAACAATTGCCCACCACCAACTGACCGATGCCCAGCCAGTCCCTGAGCAGCAGGCCCCCCACCAATCTCCTCCCTAGTTTTATTGCTGAGCATGATGTCACATGGAATGGAATATCCCTTTGGTCAGTTGGGGGTCAGCTGTCCCAGCTGTGTCACCTCCCAGCTTCTTGTGCACACCCAGACTACATGCTGGTGGGGTGGTATGAGGAGCAGAAAGGGCCTTGACTCTGTGCAGCACTGCTCAGCAATAACTAAAACATCCCTGTATTATCAACACCCTTTCCAGCACAAATCCTAAACATAGCCCCTTACCAGCTACTGTGAAGAAAATTAACCCTATCCCAGACAAAACCAGCACATTTTCCACCCCTTATTCCATGCCATTTACATCACGCTCAGGTCCCACACTATCCAATACATCCTCATTAATCCCCACCTGCTTCCCATCCTTTGGTATTATACACAGATATCAGTCCCTTAGTCTATGGACCACCCCTGTAAGGTGTCCATAAAATGTCCACAAAATGTCCATTGAGTTCATTTAGTCCATGATTTCGTATTCCATCTGTTATGGTTGTCACTCAGGACAGGATAGGTGGTGCTATTCAGGTGCTATTCAGGTGGTTCCTGATATAGTAATTCCTCCAACATGCAACTCAAATCATGGGTTACAACAGCATAAAGGTGTACCCATTACGTGTGTGTGTGTGTGTCCGGTCCCTAGGGGTAGGGGCCTTAAGTTTTAACATTGCAATGAATTTCTCCTCCTGCCTCTAGCTTGGCTAGCAGCGAGAGGTTCCTGCTGTACTACCTTTGATGTATGGCAGTCACAGCAGTGGTGGCACACAGCATCATGTAATGCCACCATCATACAACTGAAATCATGGATTATTTTCACCCAGGATTAAATCACCTTGACTCCCCCATCCTTCTGCATTACTCAGATCCTTGAGCAAAAACAATCCCATGAATAGGATTATTGTTTCCTGAGGAAGGAATACCCGGACTCTTTTTCCCAACCAGTTCCTAATATGTACTACAGAGATCATATCTCCTTCCACAGCGTGCAGGGGTTTTGACTGGGCAGGTCCAGGTCAACTAGCAGATTCCTTAATGTTAATTAGCCAAGTGGCTTCTGCTAAATATGTACCTGAGTGCTTGAATGTCTCAGCACCCATTGCTCTCAGTGTACTTTTTGGCAGTCCATTGTATCACTCAGTTTTGCCAGAGGCTGGTGCTTGATAGAGGATGTGATACTGCCAGTCAATGCCACGCTCCTTGGCCCAGGTGTCTATGAGGTTGTTTCGGAAATGAGTCCCATTGTCTAATTTAGTTCTTTCAGAGGTGCCATTTCACCACAAAACTTGCTTTTCAAGGCCCAAGATAGTATTCCGGGCAGTGGCATGGGTATGTTTACAACCATCCAGTAGTCGCTCCCACAACTGTAAGCTCTTGGTGCTTGCTGTGGCAGGTTCATGGTAGTGTAATGTAATCAATCTGCCAGGCTTCCCCATATTGATGTTTCAGTCGTCATCTTCTATACCAAAAAGGCTTTAGTCTCTTGGCTTGCTTGATTATGACGTATGTTTTACATTCGTGGATAACCTGTGCAATGGCATCAATAGTCAATTCCACTCCTCAGTCACGAGCCCATTTGTATGTTGCACCCCTTCCTAAATGTCCTGAGGTGTCATGGGCCCATCGAGCTGTGAATAGCTCACCCCTACGTTCCCAAGTCCAGATCCACCTGAGCCACTTCAATTCTAGCAGCCTGGTCCACCTGCTCATTGTTCCAGCGTTCTTCAGTGGCACGACTCTCGGGTAATACGGCAATATCTTGCCATAATTCAGCAGCCCAGATGTGTTTGCCTCTGCGCTGCCAGTTGCTCTGCTTCCATTGCTGTAACCACCCCCATAGACCATTTGCCACCATCCATGAGTCAGTACAGAGATGAAGCACTGGCCATTTTTCTCAATCAGCAATATCTAAAGCCAGCTGGATGGCTTTCAATTCTGCAAACTGACTTGATTCACCCTTTTCCTTCAGCAGTTTCTGCAACTTGTGGCGTAGGACTCCACACAGCAGTTTTCCACCTGCGATGTTTTCCCACAATACGACAGGATCCATCTGTAAACGGGGGCATATTGCTTTTCATTTTCTGGTAATTTATTATATAGTGGGGCCTCTTCAGCACGAATCACCTCCTTTGGTGACACTGCGAAGTTTTGGCCCTCTGGCCAGTTCATGATCACTTCCAGAATTCCTGGGCAGTTGTGGTTTTCCATTCAAGCCCACTGTGTGATCAGCACGACCCATTTACTCCACATAACTCCAGTTGCAAGATGTGTAGAGGGGACCCTCCCTTTGAACATCTAGCCCAGCACAGGCACTTGAGGTGCCAAAAGGAGCTGTGCTTCAGTACCAACTAATTCTGAAGTGGCTCGAATTCCTTCATATGCTGCTAATATTTCTTTTTCAGTTGGAGTGTAACGGGCTTCAGATCCTCTGTATCCCCAGCTCCAAAACCCTAGAGGTCAACCTTGAGTCTCTCCAGGCGCTTTCTGCCAGAGGTGGGGCTGTTATCTCTGGCTGAGGTGTAAAGCACGGTTTTCACATCTTATCCTGTCCAGACTGGCCCAAGTGCTCTGCACAAACTATGTCCCTTTTAATGTCTTCAAAGGCTTGCTGCTGCTCAGGGCCCTATTCAAAGTCATTCTTCTTCCAGGTAACCTGACAAAGAGGGCTTCCGATCAGAATATAACCCGGAATATGCATTCTCCAAAAATCCACAACACCCAAGAAAGCTTGTGTTTCTATTTTGTTAGTTAGTAGAGACATAGCTGTTATTTTATTGATCGCATCCATTGGGTTATGATGACGTCCATCTTGCCAATTTATTCCTAAAAACTGGATCTCCTGTGCAGGTCCTTTGGCCTTACTTTGTTTTACAGCAAAACCAGATTTCAAAACAATCTGGATTATTCTTCTCCCCTTCTCAAACACTTGCTCCACCCTGTTGCCCCACACAATGACGTCATCAATATACTGCAGGTGTTCGGGAGCTTCACCTTGTTCCAGTGCAGCCTGTATCAACCCATGACAAATGGCAGTGCTCTGTTTTCACCCTTGGGGCAGTTGATTCCAGGTGTACTGGGTATCCCTCCACATGAAAGCAAATTGTGGCCTGCACTCTGCCACCAAAGGGATTGAGAAAAATATGTTGGCGATATCAGTTGTTGCACAGCATTTGGCGGTCTTTGACTCCAGTTCTTATTGGAGGTCTAGCATGTCTGGTACAACAGTACTCAGTAGCAGTGTGACTTCATTTAGGCCTCGATAGTCCACTGTTAGCCTCCACTCTCTGCTAGATTTTTTTTTTTCTCTGGCCATGTGGGACTATTAAAGTGTGAATGAGTCTTGGTGACTCCTTGACTCTCCAGCTGACGGATCATCTTATGGATGGGAACCAGGGAGTCTTGATTGGTGCAATATCGTTTCCGGTGCATTGTCATGGTAGCAATTGGCACCTATTGTTCTTTAACCCGCAGTAACCCCAAAACAGATGGATCCTGTGGGTGACCAGGCAAACTAGACAGCTGTTTAATCTTCTCCATACTCAAGGCAGCTATACCAAAAGCCCACCAGTACATTTTTAGGTCTTTGAAGTACCCTCTCCTAAGGCAGTCTATGCCAAGGATACATGTAGCCTTTGGACCAGTCACAGTAGGATGCTTTTGCTACTCATTCCCAGTTAGGCTTGCCTCAGCCTCCAAAACAGACAGTTCTTGAGATCCTCCCACCACTCTAGAAACACAGATGAATTCCGCCCCTTTGTAATCTGATGGCATTAGAGTACACTATGCACCAGTGTCCACTAGAGCTTTACATTCCCATGGAGCTGACGTGCCAGGTCATTGAATCCACACAGTCCGGCAAACCTGGTTGTCCCTTTCCACCACCTGGCCAAAGGCAGGACCCCTCTATTGCTGGTCAGAGTCTTCATTACTTTATTTTTGTAACTGCAAAACAGAAGTCCTTTCATCAGGATCAAAAGTGCAGTCAGCTGTTTTACTCTGCCCAACACTAGAGCAGTAACTTTCCTGGACAGATGCTTTTTTGGCTGTTGTTTTTCCTTGCAATTCCTGTACCCCAAAACTTCTAGTCTCCAGGTAGGTTCACAATCCCACTTCCTCCCCCTGGTCACAAAAGAAGAACCACAGGGTTGCATGAGGTGTGCACCACCAGTACCCTCTCCCTTGAACAGAAAAAGGCTGACTCTATATCTGAGACCTTGGTTGGAGTGCATGAGGAAGACCTATACATCTCATATTGCTCAGACAATTTTGTGTCAGTTCCTTCAAAGCTGGGACGCAAGCCTGCATGGAGGAAGCAAGATTATCTTCGTATTCTCTGAGTTGTCTGGACAGTCCATCCATAGTTGATGCCTCCATGTCTGTCTAGATCATTATCACCAGGGTGTTGGCGCATGACGTCAGTGCATTTTGTATAAATTTTCTCTACATGGACTGCGTGCACCAGATTTCAGCTGGGTCTTTGGATACATGGTTGTCATCCAGGTTGTTATAGATCACCTCCACCACAGCCAATTCCCTCAAATACTGGATACCTCCCTCAGTAGTCGCCCATTTGCTTCAGGAATTTGCAAGTTCTTCCTTGAAGGGGGATACCTGTCCTTCACACTTGACAGGAGTCGTCGCCAAAGACTGAGGATTCCTGCCCTTTTTCCAATCCCTTTGTCAATGTCCTTATCCTTAGCATGGGACACCAGCGGCCAGGCTTCCTTACCCTCTGATTCTTGACTACGGAAACAAATATCCCAGCATTGGAGTAACCAGCTGAGAATTAGCTCACCTTGTAGCGGACTAAAATCTTTTTGCATATCTCGCAGCTCACTTAGGAAAAGGGTTCAGGTGGTTTCTGTCTCATTTGTTTCAGTCTCTTCCTCCTCCTGTTCTTGTGACTGCTCTGCTGCAGAACAGGTTGCCTCTTCTGATTCTTTCTCCTGCTCCCTCTTAGGGGAAGCTTCTTCATCCCTTACTAAAGTAGCTGACTTACGCTTCCATTGTTTCTTTTTAATTATAGGGGTGACGTGTTCCTGTGTAACCTGCTCTAGGTGACCCTGCTCTGGCAGGGGGGTTGGACTAGATGATCTCCAGAGGTCCCTTCCAACCCTATGATTCTATGATTCTATGACTGATAGAGTGTCTGGTTTAGCCATAGTGTCTGTTGGTATGTTTTCAGATCCAGAGACCGTCTCTTCTCCTTAAGGTTGCTCCATAATATTGAGCAGTGTTTAGTAGATGCTGACCAGGGCCCAGCACAGTGCGGTAAGTTGTGCCTCTTTGGAATACCCACAGCATTTGTTGTTTTTTTTCAAATATTCTCTCACTTCATCAGGATCCTGCAGTTGTTCAGGAGTGGAGTTCCAGACCATTGGACGTGAGTTCTCTAGATACCTGCCCATATTCTCCCACATGCCTTGCCACATTTGACCATACTGTCACAGAGCCTGTGTCATATTCCTAAATTGCTTGTTAACCTTAGAGAAAACCAAAGCAATATTCCTAAGAAACACCAATAGAAGTATCTTAACTACCCAAGGATGTTCAAGATACTGAAAAGTTACTGTAACAAAGGAGAAAACATCACAGACGAAGGTGGTAAAGGTGCCATTCTGTATTTCCTTCACAAAAAACTTCTCAGAGAAAGAAGTATGATTGTTAACTGTCTCCATGAGGTGGTACCAGAAGTACTGTAATGGCTTCAGTACAGAGCCCAAATATCAGACTAAGCTCTAGGTCAGTGTTTTAATAACAAATCTTTCAGGCAAACTATCACTAATCACTACAGAGCACAGCAAGCTGCAAAAGCTAACACCAATCTTTAACACATACAGCAAAAAAAAAAAAAAAAAGCATGGCACAGATTAGATAAATTAGTATCGAGAACAGATGAATCAATATCATGACCTGCAACTGTTAACAGATATAAATCCCTTCTAATATGCTCTGGTCAATCTGTTGTTATCTCAAACCCTTCGAGCCCCACATTAGGTGCCAAAAGGGACTGTTGTGGTTTAACAACAGCCAGCACCTAAACACCATACAGCCACTCACTGACTCCTCCCATAGTGGGATGTGGGGAAAGAATCAGAAGGGCAAAAGTGAGAAAATTTGCGGGTTGAGATAAAAACAGTGGAATAATTGAAATAAAATAATAACTAATAATTAATAATATAATTGCAATGAAGAGGAAAATAATAAAAAAATCAAAATAATAACAGAGAAATAAAAACCAAGAAAGTCAAGTGATGCAAAAGAAAACGATTGCTCACCACCAACAACTGATGCCCAGACAGTCTCCAAGCAGCGCCCCCACCCCCACCAACCTCCCCCCTACTTTTATGATGTCATACGGTATGGAATAGCCCGTTGGCCAGCTGGGGCCAGCTGTCCCAGCTGTGCCCCCTCCCAACTTCTTGTGCACCCCCAGCCTACTTGCTGTTTGAGGAGCAGAAAAGGCCTTAACTCTGTGTAAGCAATGCTCAGCAATAACTAAAACATCTATGAATTATCAACGCTCCAGCACAAATGCACAACATAGTCCCTTACCAGCTATTGTGAAGAAAATTAACTCTATCCCAGTCAAAACCAAGGAACAAAGACACAAACCACACAAACTAAGAAAGTAGCTGCCCCTTATCCTCTGAAGACACCTCTACGCTGCTGCATGAGAGCCATCCCAAGGCTACATCCAAGAACAAACTCATTGCTTGCCCATGTCACCTACCGTCAAAGACACTATCAGAGCGCTGGCTCTGAAGGAACCTGTCTGCTCTCCATGGGGAGGTATGCACCCTGTGTTTTATATGCACAGATATCTGTAAGAAGACACTGGGCTTCAGAGCTCGCTCACAATCACGTACCTCCTATATCAGCTTCCTATGCCCATGGAGAGCTGATAAATGACTGATGCAGGCCCAAATATCACCTGTCACAAGGATGCATGGGATCTACAGGCATCTCCATTCAAGACGCCCATAAGACCAACGCAGACACCATAGGCCATGTCTTGCCCTCAGTGTTATGGCACACTTAGGACTGCTATGTTTTGTGCCAACAGGAAGCAGACAACATGGACCACCTCCAAGGGAAGGACAAAACTTACTTTAGAGCCATTTGTTGGCCAACAGAAAAGAAATGTTGAGTCTTAGGATCTGTGCCATCTCCTCTGGCCCTCTTTCTTCGCCTCAGTTGCAGTTCAGTTGTCACCTCTCTCTCAGTCATTAACTGTCACCCTTCTGCTGACCCTGCTGCCACCTCCCTCCCAGCCCTTCTGCTTTCAGGGCAAAACGCATCCTCTCCTTCTTCTTCCTGAGACTTCACAGTGGCAAAAATAGTTTATTTCCTAACTGAAGACTCAGCAAGCCCTTTGTGATTTGGCTTTTGACATTCCATTCTGAGGAAAACTTCTGGTGTGGAAAATATCGTTCTGCAGCGCTGAAATTTAACAAAGATATTAACAAGTGAAAATAGGATCTAGACAAGACTTCTTTAAAAAAAAAATGTTAGACAAACATAATTATTTGCCTTATTGTCAACTTCTGCTGCCTGTGTCTGCCACCAGAAGAAATGACAGGACAAATAGTAATCAAATCTACTACCACAGAAAGCTATAAATGCCTACAGAGACTGTCTCATGTTCTAAGTAAATCATACAGTGAGGATCATTTCTCTACAGTATTTGACAAGCCTGAATTAGAGTGAGTCTTTGGTGAAACACAAGGGGAAAAAGTCACTTTCCTCCCCAACCATACCCACGCGTAGAAGCAGCAACTTATTCCACCCCATAACCCAGTGCCATCCTGAACTCTCAGCCATCTTTGGAGAGCTGCAGTTTTACACGGAGATATGCAGTTTCTCAACATGGAAAGCAGCTGATGTGAGAACAATGATTTGGCAAGATAGTGTATACGCTGTACTTTTAAGAAAGGAAAAGACAACTCACTGCAAACATTCTTTGTGGGATGGAGCTCTTCCTATAACATATTTATCTGCCTTTCAGAAAGCTTTCGCGGAGTGACTTACCCCCAGGAATGCTGTCTTGCGACAGGAACCTTCCTCTTTGCCACCTTCCTTTGGAACATGACGTATTTAACAAAATTCCTTTATAAATAATATTGCGTATGGGGAAGGCTATATTATGACAATTAAGAGGCAGAGCGAGATGCAAAGAAAGACATAGAAATGTTCAAAAAAAGCCAAATATTTTTGTAGGACATCACGAAAGCTTTCCTCCCCCCCTTCTTTTTTGCCTCTCACAAAACGTTTTCCTTTTGGACAAAGAAGCCTGGTCTTAAAACTGAGTTTTCTCCTGTTTTCTTAAACCCATTTTCTATTTAAAAAGCATCTTTAAAAACCACTTCCCAAAATCATTTCTAGTTTTTATAAACAGAATATTTGTTCCCCAAAGTTGTGGCTTCTCATTTGATTTTTTTTTAATGCATGAAAAATCACTTTTGTCTCCTGAAATGCTCTAAGGGGGAAAAAACTTAACCAACTCTTCGCAATAGTAGCACATGCTGGTTTTTTTGAAATACGCTTCCTCCTGTTTGCTTTTTATAGAGCTAAGCACAGCTAGGCTTGTTGCGGGGTCGGATGGGAGTCTTCCAAGTTACACATGAGAGGGTTGGAGGATCGCTCTTCCTACAGCAGCAGGCAGCTTGCAGACCTCAAACGGCTTGATGATCTCTTTTATCTCAATAAGTATCCGTACAAGGAGACGAGGTGTCTGACTCATGTTTGCTTGGATTCTCACTGGCAAATTTTATACTGCCTTTAGGGCCATACATGGGGAAGAGGTACATATATTCAGTATCTCACGGTATTTGGGGAAATGCTTTTTATCTCCACATACTAATTTTTTGCCTTGTTTTATGTGGAAAACAGGATTGTCAGTCATGCACCATGCCTGTGTCTCTGATACATTTTGAACCCCCTTAAATTCCTGCAAGGGTGGAGGATTCACAAATTGGGCCTAATTACCTGTGATCTTAATCTCTAACTTAGAATGAAGCAGCCCCTGAGCCCCTTCGTAAATACTCCACGGGAGGAGAATGGAAGAGACCAACTCAGGAGAGGAATCCTTACAACATATTTTAAAAGCAGAGAAGATCTTAGCAAATCTTAGCTAAAGACGTCAAGCAAGCAAGATTCGACTGACTCCCTATAGAACCATCTGTCTTCCGTTCTGCTGCTCAAAGAAGTGTCTGTGTTATGTAGCTCACTCCTCCTGGCCAGGACATACTTAGAGAATACCACGCTCAGTTGCTTTTCATTTGTATTTATCTAGCTATATTGAAAAACTATAGGAAATAAATCCTCCCACCTTGCTGCAGGCGTTCTTCAGCTTGTTCCCGTGTACAGGCAGGAACCCACCACTCCTGGAAGCATCCCAGCCCCTTCGAGCGCGCAGCAACAGCTTTGTAATCGGCAGCAGCGGCAAAAAAAAAATGCGTGCAAGAGTTTTGAAGGGTCTTCTCATTCCCTCCACCACATTGGAGAAACAAATGGGACTCACAGCTCGCCTGGGAGACCAATAAAGCAGTTATTTGAGCTCAAGGGCAACGCAAGCAAGTGCTAATGCTCAAGGGGCTTCTGCCAGCTGTTTCTCGCAACAGCAGAGCTCCAGCTCGGCTCCCTGCTTCTCCCCCCCAAAAGTGATGGGATGGGGTGGGATGGGACTCAGGGAGGGGAAGCAACTGGTATTACTGCTACAGCTGGCATGGTACAGCCCCTAAGAAACCCTGCACTGCCAAACTGGAAGTTCCTTATCTATAAAATGTAAAAATGTGTATGCCGTTAAATATATGCATATATATAGATAATTA
Organism: Chroicocephalus ridibundus; assembly: GCF_963924245.1. Classification (NCBI taxonomy): domain Eukaryota; kingdom Metazoa; phylum Chordata; class Aves; order Charadriiformes; family Laridae; genus Chroicocephalus; species Chroicocephalus ridibundus. The sequence continues at coordinate 151,774,470 of NC_086284.1, forward strand.
GCTGCTACCTCCTTTGACATTTTTCATGCTTGTTCTTAGCCTAGAGGGGGAAGAAAAAAAAAATAATCCTTTGACTTTTAAGAAACCCAATTCATCTTTGGTTGTTGGGGTAAGGAGACGGAAAGTGTTAAAAAGCTTTGGTTTTATTTTTTTAATAAAGAAAGTTGTCTTTTTCACTTAAAAGGCCACTAAGTGGTATCAAGCCACCAAAATAGGCAGTTTTAATGGAGTAACAATAGTGTACTCAGGATGTATGATTTTCCATTACAATTACTGTTACACTGTCACATGTAAGACAGAATGTATATTTATATATATGTGTGCACTCACACCCTATAGACTAGAATTTTAATTTAAAAAAAATTTCTAGCACTGAATGTCTGGAAATATTAATCTGAGAAGAAAGCCTAATAGACTGTAAGCTTGCAATTGTATTATTTGTTCTCTCAGGATTACACATAGAACTAACTATAATTTTCTTTTTCCGTCATACATTCAGTTCACTAGATGTCCCGTTTAGTGGTACTGGGCATGTGGCAGCATTGCCATACAGGTTTTATGAACTCAAAAGATCCAGAATATTAATGACCTGAAGACTCACCTCCAGCTTGTAAGAAATTACTCGTAAAGTCATGTCACGGATTGAAAGCAGGACAGCTGGTGAATGGTTGTTCATTGGTGTCCCAAAACCAAAATCACTGAAGAGATGATTGAGACCTTGCTGCCATGTCAGGAAGACTGGAGGTTTTGCCATTTGAAATTTCTCTTACCTGTGCATAAACACGAAATACAGACAGCCGCTGACAGGCTCAAGCAGCATAAAGGAAGCAGTTCTAAAAGGATCAATGGGATCAGGATTGAGCCTTTAATTATCAGATGCATCCAATTATACTGACTGCAAAGCAATGCTCGGATGCTGACGTTAATGCTGTAAAATATGTGTTACAGTTAGAATTACATCAATGAAAACCTTAATACACTAATTTCCTGAGTCAGTTATATTTATTTCAAGTGGTTTGAGCTTGAGAAACAACTGAAAAAGCATAACAAATACATATTTCTTGGTGGCTTGCCTAGATTTGTTAAGCAGCTGAAATCTAGACACTGGTCAAATGATTCTTTATGGGTATTGGTCATAGGTCTTTCCTTTTAACTTTAATTTCCTGTTACATTTCTATTTAGAATTTGAAATTGTCTGTCCTGAGAATTTCCCTTGTGGTTGCTCCACTTTAATCAGAGAAATTCACGTGGGCATTTTCTGGAAGCTAAGTACGCAGGTCCAAACTTTTTCTCAACCGTTCAGATTACAGCTTTCAACACCAGAATTCTGTAAAAATATTTAACACTCCAATAATGAGATGAAAGGAGCCCAGCTCCCTCTTCCTTGAACCTGTCTCCCCAGCAGGACCTGCTGGAGACTACAGCAGATGAAAACCTAAGTCCCTTAAAGCATTAGACTTTCTAAAAAAAAAATGTGGATCTGCTTCTCTCCTGAGTCACACTGTATTCACCCTAACATAATTCTTCTGACTTGGGCAATCTAGGTCTGAAACCAGGACGAGTATCATGTCCCCAAGACATTTTTTTAACACCGTGCGTTTGCCTGCACTGCAGCCGAGGAGCGAGCACAGAAGAGCAGCCTGCAGCCGTCCCCTCAGGGCGGTTTTTGGGCAGCGTATCAATCTGTGGAGCATGCTGGAAGCCGGCCCCATGGCCCTGGATGGGGTGGAAGAGAAGCTGAGCCGCATGCGAGACCAAGTTTTCTGGGTCATTGTCTTTATGGACAGCAAAATCCAGCTTTGGGCCAGATGACAAAATAAGAGCATAAACATACCCATCCACGGCTTGCTTTGCATGTTATGCCTATCACCTCTCAAAATCAACTCTGCAGCTAAGAAACCAGGTCCAATCAGGCAGGGTGATGCCTCTGTGGCATCTGTAGGCTTCTGTAAAACACGAGCTAAATCAGGTCTGGTCAGACTGGAGCTCTCTGAGTCACTGGCGAGAAGCAAATAGTGGGAAGCCACCATTAATCTCACCTAAATGAAATGTCTAAAACAGGTTTAATGACTCACATCCTAAAAAGGCCTGTTACTCTCTCTTGTCAATAAAAAGAGACAAAGGAGAGCCTTGATCAAGTGGGGATATTTATACTGCAGACACCTATGAGGAGGTGAGGTAAAGTCTGTCCCATCCATCCCCCTTGGTAAAGAAAACACTGTTATCAGGAACGTGCCCTGAAGTGCTGCATCACAACGGGCAGGAACTCTTCCTCCAGATCTAAATTTGTATCACAGTTGTTTAAATCTAACTTGAAAAAGTTTACAGTTACGTTTTATGGGCCATTTACAGCAGCATTACAAAGACTTGTGAGAATGATGCTCCTGAGCGTTGCAGAGCTGGAAGTGGTCAGAATGGCCTATTGCGGGCTGGGTTTGGACATTCATTTACTTGTGTGAAGAGATTTATTTGTACGAAGATCTTGAAGAGATACTGGCTGGGACCTACGACATGATTTCACCAAACGCAACATAAATTGCCACCAGAGAATTCCAAGCTTTGCTCTCTCTACAATTTTTACACCGTAAATGCTTATAACAGTTCTTGCGGTAAGAACAAGAAGGGGCACAAATACAGTAAATAGGGATTTCTTCATCACGGCTCCGGGTCTCTCCAACTCCTAGGGACAGTTTGTGTTGCCCCCTGCAAATCCTGCCTCTGAAGAAGTCCTCCTGGAAAGAATTGCTGCCCACAGATTATAACTACACAAGCAAACACAGAAACAGCGCTCCACGCCAGAGCAACAGGAAGGGTCTGTCCCACAGGCATCTCTACTGCCAGAACTGGGGTCCACGCTGCTGCAACAGGGAGACTGTGATTTTGGTAGCAGAGGTAGGAAATGTGGACGTGGGCTCTCTCCTTCCGCTGGTTTACAGGGAGCCATACGAAACCTCTTTTTGCTCTCTCCGAGTAGCAATACATCTGCAGACTGAGTAGCTGTCGACATGATTAGGGGGTGGCTCTCAGAAATCAAGCAAAGGCTACTGTTGCAATTAGGCTGCTGGGGCCACACGCGCCTGAGTGAAGGGACAGGGAACTCAGTTTTTTAAAAAAATGAATCTTTTAAGCACAGGCAAAAATAAAACGCACAAAATGGCTGTAAACAGAAGGTGGAGTAGAAAGCTCAAGCTTTCTCAGAAACCTCGTTTTATTACTCAGAGCTCCATTAGGTGAACAACCAGGGTAGAATTTAGGATTATTCATGCTTTGCAATGTCTAGCCCTCTTCCTGTCTGTCCATCGGGGCTGCTGTCTTTAAGGGCCCTCCCAGGAATCTAGAAAGAAATATGCTGACGAGATTTGAAGGTTGCATTTCAAAGTCTGCTGCTTTATTTCTGCATCCAGGGGAAAAAGAGTCTGTAGAGAGCCTGGTCCTCTCCTCCTGCAGTCAGTGGGACTTACACCATTTATTGCAAGGAAAACAAGGATCAGGATCCCAGGTTATAACGACCAAAGTGAATTCAGTAAAACGTGAGAGCAAAGAGCCAGATCGACTATTGTGTTTTCAATCAGGAGCTCTGTTGTCATCAGTGGACACAGGCTGAGCACTTGTCTAGCAACAGGACCTGCACGGCAAAGGCACTTTCTTTCCTCATCCTTCCCCCAGCACGTGGTCTCAGATCACCTATCCACACTCCGCTTCCAGTTAAACAACTCTTCAAGTGACCTGGTTTTTCAGAAATGCTGAGTACAGTAGGAATCATCGTGTGTAATGCTTAAATGCAGGGACATTGGAGACACATTAAGCACCTTTTGAACCAAGACCAAACCACCAGGCTCGGTGAAGCCTTTTTTCTCATGTCCATGGAAAACGAATGCAAAGCTACATAAAACTGGAAAACAGATTGCACAGTGTTTTGACAGCCCTTAGCTTATCCTTTTGGGAGTTCAGGCATATCTAATATAGCACCCCTAATATTTCTGCAATCGATTTTTCCCTTTGTTAACTCAACCAATTCCTCTTCATTGCTGGCACACTACTCTTGGACGCTGAAGGAATTAACATCAAGTGGTGCCTGTAAGTTAGTACGATGCTTTTTTTAGCGACATCATTAACAAAAGACCTGATCCATGAGGTGATGAACAACCACAAATCTCACCAGCAGTGGCGGAGGCACAAACCGAAGTCTTTGGCAAGCCATAGCAGTAAAAAATCATTTGTCACGTGGCATTGCTGAGCCCACGCAAAACAGCAACACACTGCAACAGCCGATCAGGTCATAGCAGCCTCCTACCACATCCAGTTGCTCCCGCTATGCAAGTAGTTCCACTGTCAGCTATGAAAAACTGCTGTGCATGAGCAGCCGCTTGTGGGAGAGAGTTTCACTGGAGAGACAGAAAGAACAAAACAAGCAGAGAAAAATTATTAAGAGGAGAACGGGTCACTTAGTGTTTCTCTCAGGTGGGTGGCTTTTTCCAGTTAAAATGTAAAAATCCACATTTTCCCCTGTGCATCACAGGAATGCAGACAGGGCTGTAAAATATAAAACGTGATCCAGATGGAAATCCATACCTCGGCACAGCATTTCTCAGGCTTTTTGGACACAGCTCTCTCTCAGACCTATTCCACGCTCCACCCTGTGTCCACCCATTTAAGCACCTCTTAAAAGCAGCTCTGAAACCAGTGGGGCACACTGTTGAGGAAGGTGTCATGGAGGTATGATGCATGGGAGCTGCTGGAGAAGGTACTGTGTTGTCGGATGTAGAAGTTTAAGGCAGAGACGCATCAAGGGATGGGGCAGAACCACAAGCCTGCCAAGATGCAAAAAACACAGTAGCCAAAGGGATCACCAAGAGCCAGGTGGTGACTCTCCTCAAACAAACATGAAGGACCACGTGAGTTTTCAGCCAAATGGCATTCGCTTATTTATTGTGTAGACAGCAGCTTTCTATACAAATGGTTTCGGCACTTGCTGGTGTTTGTTTTTTCATTTATGTCCTGTTCTGAACAAAGATGTCAGTTATTTCAGGTGGATTCTGACCAAATCTGATTAATTCTTTCCCAGCTGAGAAACGAGCACCAAAATCCAAGCTCCTCTGGAATTTGAGTTCTAAGGTGGCAGAAGGGAAGGGCAGAGAAGCTAAATAAGGAACTAGAGAAAGATAGGAGATAAAGTACTTTGGAAATATCTCCTCATCTGGAAAACCCTAACAACTTCACTCTACTGCTTATGTATCGAACATGGCAAGTGACATGCATTATCAAGGACAAAGAGGTGATATTTACCTTTTGCTACTATGCCAACAAGCAAAATGGTCCACTTAAACTTCAGATGGAGCTTATACAGTAATTTCCACTGCTACCCAGTTTGCCCTCCTGCAGATTTGCACCACAGGGAGAACTTGAATGTTGTAGGCCTAATCCTAGCAAATAAAATTTCAGATTAGATTTAGTCAACAGCAGAAGACTAGTCATAACAGGAGGTACTGAATATATACATAAAATGTATTTACATGATAATTATTCTTTTTGTTGTTGTTCTAAGCCTTTCTGAGGCATAAGACTTTGTCATTTCAAAGCAGCTTGATGTATCTATTAAAAGAATCAGTGGCACTTTCTGGAATATCTGTTAAAGCCAGGTTGGAATCCAGACAGATCTTGAGCAGTGGATGTTGTTTACCTGGACTTCAGCAAAGCATTCAACACTGTTTCCACAGCCTTCTACTGGACAACCTGGCAAAATACAGATTGGATAGGTGGTCTGCAAGATGGGTAAGAAATTGGCTCACAGGCCACACTCGGAGGGTGATGATCAATAGTTTTTACTCAGACTGGCAGCCCATCACAAGCAGGGTCCCCCATGAATTGATACTGGGCCCCACACTGTTCAACATCTTCATAAATTATCTGGACGATGTGACTGAAAGCACCCTCAGCAAGTTTGATGATGACACTAAACAGGGTGGTGAGGCGGGCGCATCAGAAGGGAGATACATCTTACAGACAGACCTGGAGAGGCTGGAAGAGTGAGCTAGCAAGAACTGCATGAAGTTCAATAAAGACAAGTGCAAAGTCCTGCACCCAGGGCAACATAACTAAAGAACCCAGTACAGGCTAGGATCTGTGTGGCTAGGGAGCAACCTTGTTGAAAGGGACCTAGAGGTCCTGGTAGACAACAAGCTGAACATGAGTCAGCAGTGTCCTGCTGCAGCAACAAAGGCAAATTGGATCCTGGGTTGTGTCCACAGCGGCATTACTAGCAGAGATTGAGATGTGATCACCACACTCTACTTGGCACTTCTCAGGCCTCATCTGGAGAGCTGTGTCTACCTGGTCCTCATAATTCAAGAATGATGCAGACAAACTGGTGAGGGTCCCAAAGCGGGGCCAAGAAGACGATCAAATGGGTGGAGAACATACCCTATGAGGAAAGGCTGAAGGAGCTAGGTCTTTTCTCCCTGGAGAAGAGAAGGCCCAGGGGGAACTTCATCACAGCATTCCTCGGTACTTGAAAGGCAAGATACAAAGAAGACCTAGGCTCCAACTTCACAAGGAGCCACACAGAGAGGACAAGGGGCAACGGGTACAAGTTGCACCAGGACAGGTTTCATCTCAATACAAGAAAAAAAAAAATTTACAGTGGGAACAATCAATCACTGGAACAATATCCCCAGGGATGTGTGGAGCCATTACTGCAAGAGGTTTTCAAAATGCAATTGGACAGGGTGATAAATAATCTCATCCAGGCTCCCTTTCCCATGAAAGGTTGGACCACATGATCTTTCAAGGTCCCTTCCAGCCTGGGCTATTCTACAATTCTATTATCTTATGGCTCTTGAAGTCAAATTGAATTATCCTGTATTTCTGAAGACAATTAAGTATTACGCTTAACAGAAAAAAAATTTGAAATATTTTCAGATAAATTGGAATTGGGAAGAGACAAAAGAGTAACCGTGCAGACATCAGTTTCTTACTACCCTACGTACAAGATGTGAAAATCACATCCATAAGAGATACTGCAAGTTACAGTGGTACTAAATAAGAAGGTGGACACAGAAAAATCTTAAACATTGTTATAGTCTTTAATAATTTTATTAGAACACTGATACTGAACGCCATACGCTTCCTTTTCAGAAATAACTGTATTTAGTTTTTTCCCCCAGGGTGATATAGACTCAATCTATTTTTCTTTATACACCACCAATATTTATTTTTTCATGAGCATCTTTAGTAATAGCCCAGCCTGAGGCGTGAAAACAATACAGAGACAGCATACAGCTAGGGAAATCTGCCCTGGTACGTATTTGCAATACAGCCACCACTGCTTAGTACACTGTCTGCACAAGTAAGACTGCCAACTCCACGTAACTGCAAGGTTGTCAAGTGGGAGGGAATCGCTGAGATTTCTTCCACATCAACAGTAGCCACTGCAACGCATTGCCAGGAGAACTGAAAGCCAGAAGGGCAACAGTACTCCTCCCATCAGGGAGTTCATATTGGCAGTTCGAGCATATGCCTAAAACCCCCTGCATTATACTAAATATTAACGACGTTTTGATTTTACCAGCACCTTTATGAACCGTCACGAAGAGAGATGCCAGTAGACCCATCTATTTAGCCATGGAAATGACAGGAGACTTCTGCCCCAAAATGTTAGATTCTCAGGCCTTTTTTTTTTTTATTTTTCCATCTTAACACTGACATTACTAAACACTTGTAGGCAAGTGCTCTCAAAAGTGTACAAAGATTTTCAAAAGGAGCTTTGCTCACATTTAGGCACTGAAACAAGAGCCGCATTGTTGAAGCAAACCCTCTGCTGGAACTTCCACATCCAACTGAACAAGTCCTCGTGTCGTATATTGGAGCTTCTCAGCTCCTAACGAAAGCGGCACAGCCATACGAGGCCATGAAGTTGTGACGTCCCCATTTCACAGACAGGAAAAATAAGTGACGCGCCTGTGATGAGGAGCCTACAGCAAAACTGAATCCACAACTCCTAACTTTGAATGAAGTAACAAAACCCCTATCCTCCTAATGAATAATAATTTGCTTACAGAATTTACTGAACTTGTTACCTTAGAGCCATAGCTTACTGAGTCCATAAGAAAAATCGAAATGCAGAATTCCTGTTCTGCTGAAAAATTGCATTGATAAATCACGTATTCTAATTAATTCAGTGAGGGAAGCCTCAAAATTGCTTTTCAATCATCCTTCTTAACAAATGAAACCCTCACAATCATATATTCTGATACTTTTTGGGGGAGATAAAAAAAATTTAAGAAGATACTTGATGTTCCTGAAATGTCAGGTTTAAGATCTATTAAATAGAAACTCTGCCCAACTTCGAGTGCAAAAATATATTTGTATTTCTCTTCAGCTAAAAATACAAACTTTGCCACCACAACATGTTAGCTCTTCATAGGCAAATTCCAAGCTTTAGCAAAATGAACAAAGCTTATAGATTGAAAGCGCTGATGTGGTGATCTCACTTTCTACTTTACATACTGCACTTTAGAATAGTGGATTCAGACTTATGTACTAACATGAAATCTAGTTAACACTACGACATGAACAAGGACATATAGGACTGATAATATAAAATAGTTATAATTTTTTTAGAAAAGTTGGAGAAAAGAAAAACAATTTATCCATTTATATATGCATAAAAATAACCATGTGTATTTGTAATCATTATTTGCATATGTCTTTGCATCTGATATTGCCAATGTATGTTTCTTAATATTAAAAAGTAGTTTATCTACCATATAAACCAGCATATGATTGGGATCAGATCAAGCCCAGCCTGGCGCTGGGGAGAATTAAAATTATGAAATGTAGCAGGGACTCTGAGAAACAAATGAAGTTTACCTATAAATCAGAGAAGTCTTGCAGTTTTAAATTTAAGAGGAATATTTGACCTTATGACTGTGTAGGTACCTCAGTTATCCCCAGTACTGAGATAAGGTGATGAAATAGTCGTTCTCAGATCTTCTCAGAAATCTTAGGCACATGTGAAGGATTTACAGCTTCGTGGAAGGTATTCCTAGCTGCTGCCTGCAGAAATCACTTGAGCCAACCACATGGAAGCAAAAGCACAGAACACAACATTTCCAATATTGAAAGAAAGTACTTTTCATTTCAGTAGATCTCCTAAGGCTTTCATCTGGGAAAATGAGACCTGTGAAAGTTCATTCTACTTTGCTATCGCCTGACAAAAACTGAGTATCACTTCCCACAATATTTCCTACAATTGAAATTTGTGTGTGTGTACGTACTTAAAAAAAAAAACATTCTTTTACAGGCATGGGTTGAAGTATACAGCAAGTGCAAAAACAAAGCTCATGAGTTTTGTATCACTAAAAAGCATTTTTTATACTAAATTGTTAGGGAAGGCAGCACTATCAGGGCTTGTGTGTCCCAGTACAAGACTGGGAATTTGCTTTACTGGAGTCTTTTTCTGTCAGCTACACCTACAGACTCACTCTGCTTGGCCAAGTCACATCAGTCAACATTTTTCAAGATATGTTTAAGCAGGGGCATCTGGACTGCCTACCTTATAAGGCTCAATTTGAAAGCATGTAAATACTTATAGATTTCCACAACTTATGACAGGGGATAGAGAAGAATAGTCTTTTGGGAAAACGACTACAAAGAGTATCTGAAATTAGATCCCTGAAACCTAAGGCACCCTCCAATTTTTATTATTTTCCTAAATTTATTTGGCATCTGCTTACTGCTGAGCTCCTTTTCTCATGCAACACTGACTTCCCCCCCGCCTTTCCTGACACACACAATAACTCCTGACACAGAGTTATTAATGTACTATTACTGACCAGGATTGTGGGCTTTTGAGGTGGATTTTGGGTTTTTTTGTCAGACTAAATATCTGTCTGCAAATAGTCAGTCTTGCTCCTATTGAATTCATCTAGCCTGGTGAAGCTGCTGATGCAAGACAAAAATAGGACTAATTGCCAGTTTGTAGAAGCAACCTAGATGATGTTTGCAATTTATTCCACACCAGAACTAAATCACCTTCACACCATTTGTTAAACTATAGGGCAGTGTGGGCAGAGATAAAACATGGTGCCTTTCACAAGAGATTGATTATGCTTTGCTATCCCTATATGCCCACAGGAGTACAAAATTGTTCCTCTTTTCATGCACATACTTACCACAATGCACTTGCTCCACCTGTTGTCCACTTGCATTTGTGCAAGTCCATTTACAGCCACAATCTGTGCAAGAGGAATTGCTTTGTCTTTAGGGATAGTTATGGATCTTTACGCCTGCTTGCTCACTCCTAGCACAGCCAGCACCACTGCCTTCTGTACAGATCCTGGAAAGCACAAGCAGCAGAGTTTAGTAACAGCTGGAGAGCCACAGATCTGAACTGGAGAATGAGGTCAGTTTTAATCACTAGAGTTACCAAGAGCCTGACAACCATCTGTCAGGAAGGTAGGATTCACTAGAGTACTAGAGTAATTGCAGCACCTACGTTACCATCTCTGACTGAGCTGTGGGTCAATACCCCCTCCTTTCAAAACCAGCGGTCATCTTCAGGCCGCTTTATTGCGCTGAGCTTGACCTCACAGCACAGCCACATCCATAATCTGGTATCTGCTGCCCTCCCCTGCTCTGTCAGCATAACGTGAAGAGCAAGAACAGGGAGCCTCTTTCCCCTCTCCCTCTTCTTTCTGTAGGGTGGGGACACAGCACAGCTGCTAAATTCTGCTAGAATAGCCCCAAGAAAGGCCTGGGAACTGGCTAATAAGGCAGGGGTGCCCTGTCATAGCCAGGCTGCCAATGCAATGCTAAAGTCAAGCTCCCTTTTGTATTCACCCACCCACAGAACCTTTAGCCACCATAACACAAGGAAGAGGCAGCAACACCTGTTTGGCACAGGTCTCAAAGCAGGGGGGGGTGTCCTTCTTGTCAAACCCTTCTGCAGTTCCCTTTTGAGTCATAGGGGTCTGTTCCTACCATAGCTCTGAGCTTCCTTGAGCAGCGGAGTTGTCATTGTATCTGCTTTCTTTCCTGCCCCAGGAATTTAAGGCTGAGGAGAGGCTGTGGCCAGCACGGAAGACAGACATAGCCATTGGTAAGTGCCATTTATTACAAACTTTGAGAACTTGCATTCACTCTGTTTCAGAGCTGCCAACTTGTGAAAGGAGAGGTGGATTGGTTTGGTATTCAACTGGCCCCTACGCAGTTTCCATCAATACCATAGACTAAAAAGTTTCCTAAAAAAAAACCTAAGCATACATTTTGAAAACTAGAGACAGTCTCTCCACAGGCTGTGCAGACCAAGTTTACCATAGCAAACTCCCTTGCCCTCTAACCTTTTTTAAACAAAAAGGTACTGAGGACTCAGCCAAGCCAGTCTTTAGCTGGTCTTTTCCCAACACAGAAAGCAGTAGACATGACTCAGGAAGAATCTGAGGCATAACTAAGGCAGAATTTAGCCAAGGCAGAGTAAAGTACAAAAGGTGACTGGGGAAGGGGCAGGGGGAAACACAACTTAAAACACCAATCCAGCTTTGAACTGGCTGGCAGCATTCCCACATTAACTGCAAAATGTTAAATATCAGTACACAAAAGGCTCAGAGTGATCCGCTCCATCCCCCACTAGCTCTCCACACAACCATAAGACCAACTTTTAAGAAGTCTGTTTCTTCAGTACGCTTTTGTTTTAAGGCATACAGTTGCGTCTTCCCCACTTCTACCCAAACATTCAACTTTTTAGGACCTTTATACTACCTCCTGTTATCCCAGTATCCAAGGCTTTCTGAGTAAGGGTCAATAACAAGAAACAGTCCTCAGCAGGCTTGCAGTTCCTTGCACTTGTCATTCAAGTCACAACTCTGCTTGACATCAGAGTACTTTGGAGTGAAGGGGTTGGCTTTTTCTCTCAAAGCTACAGTTTTAAAACACACCATCAAAAAGCAAGATTTTTTATTAAAAAGAAAAGCTAGCATGGGAAACAGTGAATATTTGTTTAGCTCCATCGTTCTCAAACTAAACATTTAATTTGTTGTTCCTATGCAAATACCCCCATAGTTTCAAACAGGTATGGATTCCTCTCCAGGCCAACTTCTTTACATGCAAACATGAGGCAATGTTTGCTCTAACACTATTTTTACCCAACTGACTGCATGATATGTGATCAATGACTGCTTGATGAGTTCTGGGAGCCTGAAGGTCACAGTTTAACTATCAGCCCTGGAAAGGAGACAAAAGGGAAAGGAGCAGAAGGAAGACAGATTCAAGTCAAATTTAATTTTATTTCAGATGAATTTATTGAGTTATAAAGACCCTGCCAGCTCCACCGTATTTACAGAGGTTTACAAGAAGGTTCTAGAGCTATTATTGCTATCAGACCACAAGTTAAAAATGCATAAACAAACCAAATCAACCACATCCATAATGTCAACTGTAGAAATATTGGTTACCTTATAGGACTTTGAGGCATATTCAATCAAACATGATGAAAGTGTTTTCCAAACAATGATTTCTAAAGCCATCAGCAAGATCCTCATTTCTCCCTCTAATGTAGCTATGCCTGAAGGTCAGGCATCCATATGCCACTGTTGATGGAAATCTCTTGAATATACACATTTTATGAATCATTAATTTAATTAGAAGGCTATTCAGAAGCAAGCATTGCATGGTGTTAAAATAATCTTAAAAAGCACAATGAAATCCCCAGTTGGTTCCATTTGACACTTTTGCAAGGTAGTACTGCTGCCAGATATTCACATAAAATCCTGTCATCACTTTGACTTCATTTGCTTTGGTTGTGACTCCAAACTTCCCAGGGAAGTGTCACTACTGACATCTCAAGCAGCACTGCAGAAACTGTGCCACCTGAAAACATCACACTGCTGTTCTTTTCTTACTGTCCATGACTCTTTGAAAGACCTTTTTCAGTCAATTTCATCCATTCAGCTGCAAGAAGAAATACTAACGCTCTCTACATTTACTCACCCACTTTTCCATTCCCAAAAGGGATCACAGATTTTCTAAGAGAAGGGGAGGAGAGAGCATATCTCCCAGTTCAGCTGGATTCGTTTCCAAATATATTTCAGCTGCACCTCAAGTCCTGAAGAAGTTCTACATTACAATACCACAATGCCAAAGGGCTACGGACACTGATAGCCAAGGCCTGTAAGCCCACATATCTGGATGCGTGCAGTTCCCACTGACAACAGGCGGCTCCACTTGACTTGTTAATAAGCCTACAGTAATTTTTACTTCATACTGAACTTCACACATTATTGAATGTTCGGGGAAGAACACAATCACTTGAGTGCCAGTGGTCCTCCTAAGGGCACTGACAGATGAACATTTGCTGATTAACAATCTAACTCCAGAACACTGACATGTAAAGTATCAACTAAGATTCAGAGTTACTCTATGTACACAAAACTAAGAAACCACAAAAAATAAGTCAGTGTCAAGTAGAGCAGCAGGGAAGCTGCTAATAGTATTTCAGAGAAAAAACAACACTGAAATATCCTTACTTGTACAAAGCAAGATGAAACCTACCAGCTTTATGTTTAAAAGAGAAACACGTAACTTTGTTCCTACTGCAAGGGCTACAAAAACAAAACCAAAAAGAAGCCCGAGCATCATTCATGCAAGAGAAACTACCACCTAGCAAGAAGTCTTTTATGGAGTATGCGCTACACTAACATGAGCTAGCATCAGACCTGGAAAGTCTGCATCCATATAGCAGGGAGACTGTCTGAGGCATACCACACTGTCACACTGCTCTCCTCAAAGGAAAAACACACCACCATACTCTCACACTTAAAAAATGAGCTACAGCACACCTCACTGCAAAGAAGCAGCCACTCTAGGATTTTAAGTTTAAACTATCATCATACCAATGGAATTCTCATCAGCTTCTCTTGATATTTGTAGCTGGGCCATGCTGAGAATGCATTCAGCTCAAACAGTACATACACAAGTGCCACCCATGTTGGTAACTGAGGCCAGAATCCAGATGTTCAGGTGTTGAAACACTGGGTCAGGTATAAATTTAAGCAACAGTTTCGGATTTGCAAGTAAGATTAGAGCAAGTCTTCAAAAGTGGAATTATCTTGATGCTCATGTACATAAGGAGAACAAACTGCCATACGTGCTGCACTTACACACGACCACAGTGCGAACTGTTCAAATTTAGTGCCAAATGCAACAGCAAGGCACACTCAGTAGGATCAAGCTATGATTGTGAGGAGAGTTTTATAGGAAAACGCTTTTAGGCATGGCAGAACATCACTCCCTACCAGCATGATGGCTGAATGAGCTGCACCCATACACTTCTTACATGCCTTATGCATCTCTTCCAGCCCTCCAGAGAAATTGATACAGAGAATGCCACACTAATATTACTGTGGAACTATTTATCAAGAGATCTTTGCAACAAAAGAAAGCTTAGAGGGGGATTTTCCTATATCCAGTTTTACTGAGGTAAACCAGAATTATTCTAACAATTTGACTGTGAGATGATGAAACCTCTAGTACATGTTACTTAAGTGTTTCAAAGCTATTCAGATCACCCACTAAGAGCTAAGTGATAATTAAAACACTGAGCAGGAAATCTTTGTGCTTAGTTTATGGACTAAAGTCCAAGTTAAATCCTATTACTGCAAGCTAGCAAAATGCAGTCATGCTAGGCTTTGCAAAGATGGTGGAGGAAAAGGGATTGCTTCTAGGTTACTTCAAAACTGGAATATGGTGTAATGAAAAGACAAGTATGGTAACTACAACAGTCTGAAAATCTGTACAAAATTCTCCTCTGGTCCATGAACTGGCCTTGGAAGACTCAAAACAAAGGCAAAGAGTTGTACAGCTGAAAGTGTTCTGAAATACCAAAGGAACTCCATCCAGAACAAATTGTCATGGCCATTGACACAGAGGAATCATACTGGATAACTCCGTTACCTGGTGACATTTTATCAGTAAGGAAGTTTTAGTGCCTATAACAACCTGGACCTAATTAGTCCAGTAAGCTGGTGCTTTTCCCCTTAACAGATTAAGACTGAATGTTGGTAGACACCAATAATATATCCCTTTATTTCTGTACTGGGCCACTCTCAATCCTAGATCTGGGGCAGACTGCCCTGCAAGTTTCCATTACCTGAATGATCTCTTGATTTCGTTTTTCAGTATCTGTAACCTCATGCTGAGATCTAAGTTTCAGTTTTTGAAAGGCAGAGGTTAATCTACCAACTTGAGACTCAACAATTGTCCCTTCCAATTATTTAGTGCTTGAAATTGAGACTTTCACACAGTGCAACCTAGCAGTCATACATAAATCACTTATTACCACACTTTGAAAACAGCTGTGTTAGTGGAATTTTACTTCTCAGCAGATTTTACTTTCCCTTGATCTTCCACTTTTTTGATGGCAGCTTGGATAGCTTCTTGATCACCCAGAAACTGGTGAGGGCCCAGAGGGTGCAGGTTCTCATCAAGTTCAAGAAGTATGGGCACACCAGTGGGGAGAGTAACATTGATGATGTCCTCATCAGAGATGCCTGCCAAAGGAAAAAAACCAAACCAGTTACACCTAGTGAACAGCTTGTCTAATTGTCTATCTAGCTCAGCCTTATTTCTTAGATTACCTAGTTTTACAAGAGTCAAGGACGTGTTCCAGCCTCCATCAACATCACCAGCTACTCAAGGGTCAATTCCCACCTAGACCACAGCTTGGTTAGTGCTTTAGGAACAGCTAGAGGAGGGAATCCCCATCAAGGTGAAGTCAATTTATTTTTTAGTCTACACATGTGAAATAAACAGGAAGAAATTGCCCTGGAGTCTATACCTTTCCCTTAATACAGTACATTGAGAACAACAGGTTCTCCTCCATACCTTCCCAACTCATGCATCACAAACGAGGATTAGAATCCACATGTGTTGCTCCAACAAGAAACAACCTCTCCTAAGCAGCCAATACAGTCTCTTTAAAAAGGCCAGACATCAAGCTTAGTTTTTCAACACAAAGCTTCTCACACAAGCTGTCTTAAAAAAAAAATCATTATTCAATTCTTCTAGCATAAGGATCACTGTTTGCCCACATCTGATTTCTCAAAAACAATTTTATAGTATCTTGCCTACAGTACTATTCTCAGAATTACTAGATACAGAATAATCATTTCCACTTTCAAATGAGGGAGATGGGGAAAAAAGAAGGTAGAATGTCAACTTAAACAACTTGGAGCATCTTCCTGTATTTTTCTACTTCACTAAAATAACGTACTTGGGGAGAAAATTTATTTTACTCAGCTGTGCTTGATTAAAATATTCTGGGGCTCTAATCTCAATGAAATTGCTGGTTATTTTTTTTTTTTTTTTACATCAGACACACAAGACTCCAAAGCATCCAAGTAAATTTTGCAACCAAACCTCTTAGTAAAAGTTTCCACACAAGGTCTGAATGGTTGCCTTAAGAAGCAGTGACTGCAAAGACATTATTCCTCAAAAATTTCAAGCAAAAGAAAGCTAATGTCATTGGGAATGTCATTTATTTCTTTTTTCCTCCCCTTTTTAGAAGCACTGAGGTCACAAGAGCAGCCTGTTGTTGTAAAGCAGGACAGCTTCAAGTAATTCATGCTTACAAAATGCACACAACCAAGCTTCTAAAACGATGACACCATATGAATTAGACAAAGGTGCATGAAGAAAACATCCTCTTGAGCAGCTGACAAAACAGGTGTTTCTCTGAACACATGGGTGCAAATTTACCAGTGATTTTCACATTAAGTAGAAAAGCAGAGCCAACCTATTCACAGGAAAACCCACAAAGTCAAGCCACTTAGCAACAGTGGGATGACAACAGGTCAGGAAAAAACAGAAGTAATCATGAAGTGAGAACCATTTTATGCCCCTGCCCAGAGACTACACAAGCATGCAGTTTTTGCTGTGACCTATTCTTGTTTTGCTTAGGCTAAGCACTTAGTTCAGCTGTGGATTAGCACTAAATTTCAGAAGGGCATGGAGCAAGAGAAACAGGCAAACCCTTGCAAGAAGCTTACACCTTGTTACATCAGTCCATTAAAAAGAGTCATACTCTGCCAGTTTAAGCAGTCCTGGTATACAAGGGATAAATAATTCACCTGTTGGAGGCAGCAGAATCACAGACCTACAGAAAAGCACTCAGGGAGCATCTAAAATTTTAAAACTGCACAGAAATCAACAGGAAAAGTACTGAGCACATTTACCAAGCACAAGCAGTGTTCAAGGACTTTGGTTTGCAAAAAAAGCAGCCAAGCTGCCTAAGCTCTTATTTCAAGGATTCTTAAACATATTAGATTTTAAGAACATACATATGTCTCCATATATCTACAGAGAATCTGGCCCTAGGAAGTGTTCTGCCCACCTCTCAAACTCAGTCTCCCAGACTAAACCATTCAGATATACACAAAGCAGATGAAGTCATGTAGCAGAATTTAGGCAAACCACATAATGTGGTCAGGAGCCAGGATATTTAAAGGTTTCCTCTAAGACAGATTAAACAAAACTAGCTGTAGCTACATGGATTCAGAAATGCAATTTACTGTTTTTACAGAACACAGTGACCACACCAATGTCAACTAGTATTGATTTACACAGCAAAATAGCACAGTCTAGGATAAACAAGCACCAACAAGCATGTTGACTTTCTCCTCAGGATTTTTCCTCTTACAGAAGTGTTGCCTCACAGTCAGAAGGCTGGAAACACAAGCTGAAGATGAAAATCCTAAAGAAACAATAGTGTCCTGTTGCTTTATTTCAGCACTGCTACTGTATTTGTATTGCATTTCTGTTCTTCAGGAAGCAAGAAGCTGATCAGGCTCTTTTGTTGCAGGCAAAATGTACGCAGAACACTCCCCAGCCAGCAGGCTAGGAAGACAGTAAAGAGATGACACCTTACACTCAGGCCATTGCAAGCATGAGCTAACTGCTATCCAGTTACTCCATGTGCTGTAACTAAAGGCAAGTGACCTTTTCTCGCTCTTCATCTGAGCTGGCCTGTGTCACAACCCCATCCTATCTCACACAGAAAAAGGGTAAAATCAGGCCAAGGACTCAACTGCTGACTACAAAGCACAAGGGGAAATCAGACCATTGAAGAAGCAACATTCCTCCCTCCAGGAAAATACTAAAGCCTGGGTCTCAGCACTGCTGAAGGCTAGTGTGTTGCTTTCCCTGTTTTCTCTTTACCTGAGCAGGCTTAAAACTAAGATCCTACCTACTTAGAGCCGTGAGAATCCACAGACATTACCGAAACACTCAGGACGTCTTCCTCAGGACCCCAGATAAAATGCTGACTGGGCAACTACATTTCTCAAGTAGACATCCCCCATGGTAGCTCTCATGAGCACCTGTTAAACATCATTCCTTAATAGCACCTGTATAGCAGGAAGCTGTTAGGTACATGAACATTATAAGAATTTGGTAAAGCACTTACTACAAAAAAGATCTTTCAAAGTCACATTCAGAATTCTTTTCCAGCTAATTTATGTTCCATTTAACTGAACTGGGTGATCAAATACACAGATATCAGTAAGATCTCTGGGCAAGCTTAAGAATTCACCTTTACCTGGTGGCCCATGAAATACTTTGAAATACTTGCACCCTGGAAAGTCCTACAGAGGCAAATCCCATTGGGCTTGATTTTGAGCACCTACAGCCACTTCTACAAGGGCTGGCTCAGCTTCTTCCTCCCTCTCACCCATTCTTACCAAGTTCCTTCCTTCTATTCTTATGGTCAGAGCAACACCAAAAAACTCAACAGCTGTTGAGAACAGCCAAACCACTCCTCCCCTGCATGTCAACTACACTTGGGGCCAGATGATTCATCCAACAAAACACACAAGATCATATGTGTAAATTCAGCCACAATGGGCTTGTTCTACAACTGGTGCTTTGTAATTGAGATTCATAATCAGATCATAGCATCCTTCCCACAAGCTTAATGAAAATACTGAAGCTGGAGGAGAAGAGGGCAAGGAGGAAGGAGCAGCAGAGAGTGTGATGAACTGACCACAACCCCCACTCCCCATCCCCTACACAGGGTCACCCACCACAGTGGAGCACCAAATAGGACTGTGGTGGGTTGACCCTAGCTGGACATCAGGTGCCCACCAAGCCACTCCATCACTCCCCTCCTCAGGAGGACAGTGCAGGGGGAACAGGACAAAAATAAGACAGAAAAAAACACCCTTGTGAGTCAAGATAAAGGCAGTTTAATAAAGCACAAAGAAAGGAAAACAAAGATTTATTCCCTACTTCCCATCAGCAGGCAATGTCCAGCCACTTCCAGGGAAACAGGGCTTCAATATGCATAGTAGCTACTCCAGAAGACAAACATCATAATAACAAATGTTTCATCCTCCCCACCTCCTCCTTTCTCTTAGCTTTTATTGCTAAGCAGACATCATATTGTATGGAATATCCCTTTGCTCAGTTTGGGTCAGCTGTCCTGGTGGTTTCCCCTCTCAAGGTCTTGCCCACCCACAGCCTACTGTTGAGGGGGGAGGGAACACTGGAGAGAGAGTCTTGATGCTGTGCCAGAACTGCTCAGCAGTAGCCAAACCACTGTTTTATCAACACCTTTCTAGCTATCAATACAAAGCACAGCACTATGAGGGCTGCTATGGGGAAAATTAACTCCATCTCAGCCCAACCCAATATAATGTAACTGCCTAAACAGCTCTTGATCACAGTCTAACTATGACTGTGGTCAGTAGTGAGGCCAAACCGATACGAGACAGTGCAGGAAAGCAAACCAGGAATCTATCATATTCCCATGCAGTAGGGAAATACAGCCTCCCTTAAACTCCTCAAGTAGTCCAAGATGAAACAGGCTGATTTACTACTATCATCACTAGTTGTCAACTATGGCATCAGGTGAGAAAGTCCCAGAGGTCTTGAGTAGAGACCCAGGCTGCACTACCACCACCAGGAACTCAAGGCAACGCTGTGACAAATGGAGTTCTCTGAGCATGCAACCCTGGAGCCTACCAGCATACATACTGCCCTTGGACAGAGCTCTGGCAAAAGGTTTCCACCTCTGGCTGAAGGACTACCGAGAGTCCCTCAAGCCCAAGTTTGTGCAAACCTGTGTGGAAACTCACACATGAAACTCCTCTGTCTCATCTGCAGGTCCTGGTCAGGCTGTTCCAGTCCTTTTGCATGTTCATCAGGCACTTGCCACCCCCTTCCCTGAGCTGATTCAAGCCACCAACGTGACAGAAAACTACCCACTCCTCGCTGTTTCTTGCCAACTTACCGACCAAGTTAACATGCAAAAGGGCCCAACAAGCTCACAAGAAATAAGCAGAAGTACAGAGCAAAGACTGGGATGAATGACAGGGACCGCAAGACCATTTCATTTCAACAGCCGTGAGTTCTTAGATCTCAATCTGGTTTCTGTAACTGCCTTCAGACACCACAGTCACGTAAGTAGTATTTCCTTAAGAAGGTTGAGCTGCAAAAATCAGTAAAATAATTGTTTTAGGTAGTCCTCAACACACAATCCACACGACTGACAATGTGTAGCTCCAGCATGTAAACTACAGGAATACTGTAACTGCACAAGTATCACATTAATGCAAAGAAGTAAAATCGTGAGGGCACTGCTCTCCCTGCTCACCAACTGGTAAGACCAGCATCAGGCCTTCCCAGTCACCATGTTCTGCCTGCGAGCCCAGTTCCAGAGCTCTGCTGCAGCTCTGTGACCACAACCAGACAAGCCCAATGGGTGCAACATCTGCACCTTTCTTCAAGAGACCAGGTAACTCCTCCCCTTCATTTTTTACCCTAAGCATGACAAGGCTCAGTGACCACTACACCATGTCCAGGAGATGGTAACTTTTGCAACAGGGCTTAAGTTCTAGAGTTAGACCTTCCACAAGACCCTGCCTTGAATTACTTAACACCACTCTTCAGGGTTAAATGGTTTAGATGAAAGAAAGAAGTTGAGACAGCCTATAAATCCTTCTGCCACTCACCTAGAAAATTAGTCCATTAGACTTGATTTCCAACTAGTACTTCAACAAACGGGGTAAGCTGGCCACAACTAGTACACTAATGTCTTCACAATGGGACATTGCTGAGAGGGTCTCAATCAGAAGTATCAGTAATTAGGTAAAAGAAAATTATTCCTCCTTCAAAGAATTGAGAAAAATCACCTGTAAATAGATCCTGTGCATCCAAGATACTTATTTAGCAGATTCTAGCAACTGATGCTTTCATAATCAATATGATGTTTCAGCATCCAAAGTAAGATCTATCAAACATGTCTAATATGGTTATTTTAGATACACTCTGCATTAACATCTTGTTGCCATTGCTTTTTCAATGCATCAGAGGTATACCATGAAAGAAAAAATATGGCCTGTCTAAAGACCCAAGTTACAGGTCACAGTCCACACCAGCAGGTGTGACAGAACAAAACAGTTGCTAAGTTATGACAACCCTTCCACCAGCAAACACAAGACTGCTGCCTGAAGAAGAAAATGTTACTTTTAGAGAGCCTTTCCAACCCTAAAAACATATAATGAAAACTGCCTTCTTACTCTGCCAATTTTTAGTTGTGCCAATGATTCCATGAAGAAGATGGAGGGACTCAGAAACTTCCACTCAAGTGCAGGACACACAAAGCTAGTCAAAAAAAGTCCACAAAACCAAAGCACACCTCACAGCGGGTGCTACAAATACAGTAGACTGACTAACTTTAAGCTATTGAATCAGGTCCAACTCCAGCAAGGCTCCAGAGCAGCTCACAATCTTTCAGCAGAGAAAGGGAGAGACAGTCAGCAATGCAGACAAGGAATCTCTTTAGATCTACCTAGATATAGGTTGGACCTTGGGGCTGGGGGGAAGAAGCAGGTCACAGTAACACAGGTCTTTCAAGCTCTGTTCATGCCACCCTTCAGGACAACTCTGCAGAATCCAAAACTCCACTGCATAAAGGGCAGAAGAGCCAGCATATATCTGGCAATTGCTCCCGTATGGGAGCTGGTGTAGCTGACAGACAGTCCTCAATCAACCAAACTAAATCCTCTGCCAAGAATTCCTCACATTTCCCTATGTAAGCGTGTGCTGGGAGGGACAAGATACAGTGTAGGACAGACAAGAGACACAGCTCTCTTCTACTTCAGTTAAGTGTGGGCAGCCCTGGAAGAGTTATACCTAACAGATTGTCCCAAAGAGCTTTGCGGCTACTTTAACTTACACTGCTCCCTCTGATCTCAGTGCAGCAAGGAATCCAGCCATACTAACTTTAAAGTAACTTTTACCAGACCTTGATGCTGCCAGATCTAGCCTTGCTGCATGCCTGCACAGGAAGTGACTGAAGGTTTCTGATGAAGCTGTGGTCAGTTTGCAGCATTTCACCTCCAAAGGGCTTGGCCAACACAGTTTCATGGAACTAGTTTGTTTTTTGGGGACTAGCAGGGGGGCAGACACAGGGAAGACACCATGGTTGCAGATCACCCTGCCCCTTTTTCATTTGTAATTCTTTATTATTTCACAGGGTGTGGACACATCAGTGGAACTGGCTGAACCAGCCTTCCTCCTGTATCCAAGCAGTGATCTGTACCCCAGAATTCACAGCCTCTATAGTTCCAGAAGTCATTTGTGCAGCTTATTCCCTGGGCTTCTAACTCCTGCTAAAGCATCAGCTGTCCTGACTGTTCCAGCATGCCTCAATGCAAAAAGTGCTCAGCAGAGTCATACACGTAAAGGCACACAGCAGAGGGTTTTATAACTAAAAAATTGAATAGACACAATCCAGACTGTGCATACTTGCAACTACACCTCTAGTAGTCTGCATTCATACACATAATCACTAAGTTCTACTCTACCCACAAAGAAATTAATATATCTTCCAGTTTAGGATGACCTAAACTAGAAGCCATGTCATTAAAGAAAATGCAGAGGGAAAGAATCTAGCAATGACTGAATGATAAATCACATCCTTTTCAGGTCCCAAATAAATAAGCAACCTTATGCTAAATTCCTAATTTTGCTGGTAGGCATTTTCTGTATTGGGAAGTAATACAGTATTTGCATAAGCTTTAGCAAGTACCTACTCCCTCCAGAACTCCCTGCCACAGCAGGTTTTTCAGTAAAAATTATCAAGAATGAAGCCTCAAAAGCGACCCACCACAGTAACAGTCAAGAACATCTTGGGGCCTACAGGAAGGATGGGGAGGGACTCTTTATCAGGGAGTGTAATGATAGAGGACACAGGGCAACAGTTTCAAACTGAAAGAGGGTAGATTTAGATTAGATATCAGGAAGAAATTCTTTCCTGTGAGGGTGGTGAGGAACTGGAACAGGTTGCCCAGGGAAGTTGTGGAGGCCCCATCCCTGGAAGTGTTTAAGGCCAGGCTGGATGGGGCTTTGAGCAGCCTGGGCTAGTGGGAGGTGTCCCTGCCCACAGCAGGAGGGTTGGAACTAGATGATCTTTAAGGTCCTTTCCAACCCAAACCATCCTGTGATCTTCCACAACCCAAGACAAACACTTTATTCTGATGTGTTATAGCAACGCTTGTTTAATGAACAGATTATGACTTCTGAGAAAGCAGCGATTAAATCCAAAAATAGGCAGACACAAACTCTTCAGGTTATATCTAGATCAACCACAAAGTTAGTCTGAATACAGTAGTTTAAGTGAGCCGTGACAAACAAGGGGAAAGCATCTGGCTCTCCTCTTAACTAATTCTCTCCCCCTCCCACATCCCCCAGAGTCCGATTCCTGTTCCCATAGGCCAACTTTTTACTTTCTCCTTGGATACCACAGATATTAAGTGTTACATTGCCCACATAAGTAATATACACTACAGAAAAAGATGTAAAGCTCTAAGCAGTTGAATAAGGAGAAGAAGGGAAGGCTACAAGGAAGACCCTTACCTTCCACATGCTTCAGCAATGCCCTGCTGCTGTTACCATGAGCAGAGATAAGGATCATTTTGCCACTTTTCAGTTCTGGCACTATCTTTTCGTTCCAATAGGGAAGAAGTCTATCAAGCACATCTTTTAGACTTTCAGCTTTTGGGAGATTATCCTGAGAGACATCACTGCATTTATACCGACGATCATTGTATATCTCTTCGTAGTAAGGATGAGATTCAGTTATGGGAGGTGGGGTAACATCATAGCTTCTCCTCCATATTTTCACTTGCTCCTCCCCATGATTCAGAGCCATTTCTGCTCTGTTAAGACCAATTAATGCACCATAGTGACGTTCATTCAGTCGCCAGGAACTCTGAATGGGGACCCACTCTTGGCCCATCTCTTCCAGGATAAGCCATGCAGTCTGGATGGAGCGACTGAGTACAGAGGTAAAGACGAGGTCAAACTCAAAGCCCAGCGCTTTAAGGTGTTTGCCACAGTTCTGAGCTTCCTTTATCCCATCACTGCTCAGCTTCTGGTCCACCCAGCTGCAGAAGCGATTCTCTTTGTTCCAGGCTCCTTCCCCATGTCTTAAGAGAACAAGCCTGTACTTAGCCATTTTGGTTGCAGCTTAGCACAGATGACAACTGGTCTGACATCTAATATTGATGCATCTGGAAAGAGACATGAGAAAAATACATCAAACATCCCACAGATAATGCAGTACATCAGTAGTAACATAGTAATATGGCAAAGAGTAGACAACTATCAGAATCAAAACAACCAAAGAAACAAGTGTCTGATGAGCATGTTTTTACCTTTGAGGCCTCCTGGCTTTGACTTCCTTCCCACCCTCACATGGAAGGAAAAGCACCATCCTTCACCCAGCTTGCTGCAACTAGCCCACTTAACCAATTGATTAGTAGCAGATTTGTACAAGCTGTTCCTGCCTAGAGATTTCCCTCAAGTGCCTACACAGAGCCTCACTCAACATCAGAGGCTCACAACCAGAGAAGCAGATCTCACTCTCACTGGTGAGCTTATTAGAGGTGAGACATGGAGCCCAAGCTCCTAAGAGCTGCCCAGACACACACTGGCTCTGAGGGAACACAGGCACAGACAGCAACTGTGATCCCCAGACAGAGGAAGGATGACAGAATTGGAACTGGCAATACACAAAACCTTATCAGCTTTCCCCAAAACAGATGTCACCATAATCATGCTTTGCGTAACTTGTTTCCTCACATCCCCATCCTGTCCTGCCAATTATGCCAGTCTCTGCTTGACTTTTCCGCCAGCCACCTCCTCCATCATTCCTCCACACTCAAGTGCCACAACACACCTGTTCTGGGATGCAATGCACCACTATTGAGTCCTCATTTCACTGAATCCAGAAGTGATCTCACAGATTATTCCACCCTTTCCTGACTTTCAAGTATATTTTTCCCCTCTTGTGTCTATGAATTACAATGCCAGGTTCTCAGGCACCAGGACTAATGTTTTTACTTTTGCAGTGGGCACCAATGGCATATTTTCTGTCCTCATTAAATAACGGGCAGCTACACACTCATAACATCAAGCAGCACCTTTCTCTGACCCTGTTGACTAAGCAAAAACACCTCTGGATTGTCTTGAGTGGTAAATGGATTTTGACCGCTCACCCAAGCTTCAACATGGCCAAGGATCTTCTAACAGACTGTGTGATGCCTGAAAGGTCCATCTAAGACAGCAGTGCAACTCTGAAAGCCCCACCTGATCACTGACCTGGGATGTCACAGACTAGATAGCAACAGACAGAGCAGGGGGGGAAAAAATATAAAGACACAACTCTCTGCACTGGAAGGACTGCTATGTACTTAAAGGAACATCAAGTGCTCTCAAAACCATGAGCAGTGGGACGCTGAAGTCTGACTTCTGTCCACACAACTTTGGACTAGATTTCCACAAGCAACATGCTTACAGGAGCTCCCATCATCTCAAATCAGTTGGAGCTGCTCCAATCACCCTTCAAGTGTCTCAAATTCTGGCCCACTGTGACCCTGAATTAGGTCAGTAGGATGGGTTAGGCCCATGCACTCTGAGTTTTGGGAAGCACCCAGCATACTGTCAGGATTCATTTTTACCAGACTTTCAAAAAGCTGAATTCATTAACAGCCTCAGTAATTTGATCTTGACTATACAGCAGCTTAGTTCTCCTTTACTCCACAGAAGACAGAGTCTTCGTCATACAAGGGCACTGCACAATACCTGCCCAGCTTTAACTTCTGGCTACTGGTGCAGCTCAGGATTAAAAAACCTTTGAGGACTGACAGATTTTTACAGAATATCAGCAAGTATTGTCTGATACACAGTAGGCAGCTGGTAAACACAAGGGAAAGGTCTTCTGTGATTTCACTCACAAGGAGGCCTGAATTTTGTGTATGACAAGGAACAACTCAGACAAAATCCCATGTTTCACTTTTTCCACTCACAATAATCAGCTGCACATTAATCAAAGAAATCAACTATTGTTAGGATTCAGATGTCATGTCACATCAGATGCAATGCTATAATATACTAGGTTTACAACAAAAAGGAGTATCAGATAGCATTTCCACCTAAAGCTAAAGTCATCTTTCTCCAACGTCCCAAAGATATGATTAAAAACTGCAGTGTGCTCACAGCATGAACTACCACACAAAACATAGACCCATAAAAAACTATCTCTACAGATACATAATTAGTTAAACTGAACAATGAGGTAATCTGTTCCTGTGGATAATACAGTTTATAATACCAAATTAAGACCCAAAATAAAAAAAAACCACAAGACCCAACAATAGAGGAGATGCACCTGTTCACACATGTTCTTACTCAGGTACTTTAGGCCAAAACCAGTAAAAAACTCAACGAACATAACAAAAAAAAACACTCATGCAAAGACCTAAAATCATCTGGGAACCATAAACTCCAGTTCAGTTATATAAAAGATTAGACAGAATCACCACTATCAAACCAATTTAGAAAGAACTGGCAGTCACAGGGTTGTATGAATATCCGTCCACTTATGGAAGTATTTAAGCTAGAAAGCCTTAGAACAACACATGGAAATAATCCTACTCACCTTTCTTATGGCAAAAAGAACAACCTACACAAATCCCAGCACAGGCTCAAGAGCTGCTTTATAAAGAGGCCACCACACACTCTTGGCTAGTTACCTGCAGGAAGAGAATAAACACTAAGCGCTCACACAGAAAGAAACCACAAGTGCAAATGGTTATGCCAGCCATCATTTGCTCTCAGACCTGCAAGAAAATAAAGCACACCCCTTGTAGGGGCTGGGAAAGCTACCAATTTCCTTCTCCCAAAAGGATGCAAATACGCAGCTCCTCGGTTTCCAACAAGGGAAAGTTTCTTGTCTCCCAGATGCCCCAGGATATCATTTGCTCCTCAAGATTTGTTTAGACAGCAATTACCATAGCTCTAGCGCACAGAATTCTACCAAAGCCTCTGGGACACCATGGAGGATACGGACAGCAGACCTGGACCCAGCATAAAACACAAACAACACAAAGCCCCAGCTCAGCCCAGCAGAGCAGAGCAAGTGGCTCAGGACAACATCTCACATCGGCAGATCTTTTAGCCAAGCACGGTTTTAAGGCCTGACTTGCCAGAGTGGGTCGTTTCCAGGACCCCTCGCTCCAACGAGCGCAAATCTCACCTGCTCGCCCCTTTTATAAGGCGTCCCTGTGCACTCGTGTCCCTCAGCCTTCGCCAAGAAGGGAGAGGATTACCCAGAGGCGGGGCCGCAACTCACACACACAAACAAACACACACACGAGGTGCCTCAACAGCTCCTGCCTCCTCAGGGAGCCCTCACCTGCCCGGGGCCGCAGCACAGCCACCCTTCCCCTCAAGGGACACGCACACGGCCGGCCCCGGGTCCCCACACCCGCCACGGGAGCCCGCCTGCAACCCCCGCCTCAGGGAGCCTCCTCCGGGCCCCGACAACCCCTGCCTGTAGGGCCCGGAGCGCCGGCACAACCCCTCCGAGGGGGCACCCCCGGCGCCCTCCTCCCCGGCAGGAGCCCCCCCCACTCCACCTCCCCCGGCCTCCGCACGACCGTTAACCGCCCTCCCCCCACGCTCGTCCCTCGGCTTCAGAGAATTAACAGCCGAAATCCGCGCTGCCTTACGGGGACCGCTGTAGCGGGTCGCAGCCCGCCCGGAACGCCGCGGCCGCTCTCCGCAGCCCGACCCCCGAGGCCGGAGCGAACGCCGCCCGGCCGCCGTTCCGCCACCGCCGCTGCTACGCCGGGAGAGGGGCGGGCCCCGCGTCTTAATGAGGCCACGGCGCCTCCGCGCCCGCGAAGCTGGGGGAGCCCGATTGGCTGGCGCAGAGGATGAGCACCGCCTCCAGCCAATGAGGACGAGGCTGTGGGACGAGCCTGAGAGAGCGGCGTGGTGCCGGGGGGCGCGCTGGGAACCCAGCCCAGCCCAGCCGGCACGGGTCCCCCCAGGCCGCCCCCGGGCACCTCCGGGCTCCGGGCTCGATGCCCGGCGGAGCCTGCGGGGCTGCTGGTGCCGTGTCCGTCTCTGTCTCTTCCCCCCCGCGAAAATCCCGTCCTCTAAGAGCAGGTCGTTTTCCCGCGAGGGATCACAGCGGGGATGCTGGTTCCCCCCGCGGCCGCCGGCGCTGCTCACCGGAGAAACGGGGTCCCGCCAGGCTGTGCCGAACGCAACCGGAGGCAGCCCAGCCTCTGGCTTCTCCCCAGAAAACACCCCCGGGCCCGGGCCGGGTATGGCGACAGCAGTCGGGAGGGAGGACGCCGGCTCGCCCGGTCGCCGCCCTCGGGGAAGGAGCGTGGCCCAAGTGGCCCATCACTGCCAGGAGGGGAGGACACGGGGCACAGGGCCAGGCAGATGGCGAGGCGGGGGGATTTCCCTGGCAGGGCTCGCTTTTTTTCTTCTGGTTTTCGTACTCTTTGGGTTTGGTGAGAAGCAAGGGTCCAAAATCTCATTACTCACTATGAAATCAGCAGAAAGGAAAAAAAATATAGAAGTGACTCTAGGAACTTAAGGATCACGCTAGCTACCCTCATGGCCACAGGCCGTCATTCCGATTCAAAGCAATCAAAAGCAAGTGGACGGAGCAGAAATGAACCGGTGTGGGCAGGTGGTGTCCTTTAGTGCTTCTATCGCCAAAGGTCTGCTTTTATTTTACAAAAATAGCAGAGCATGTCTTTTATATAGAATCAGATTCACATTTCCTTTTCAAAATGCTTACCCTTGGACAGCCACAACGTGAAGTTTTAAGGGCCACAAACTGAATGTGTTCTATCACACTCTCTACAAGGGAGAGATAGAGGTGATCTTTCGTTTTTAATATCTTAAAATGATAGTGCATGAAAATTAAAGATTTCGATAGGAAAAAGCAACACAAGGAAATTTAAGAAAATTTGGGGCAGAGATGTTAAAATAATGTCGCTGAAGTGCTGTGAGGAGAAAGGGTGTTTTGTTTTGCACTTGCAGGGATTAGATCCTAACCTGTCAGCAGGAAAGAAGGACCAGCCAGACAAAACACTGCTTCACGAGCCTCTCAGCATGGCACAGTACTATGTGTGGTAAGAGCGTCCAGGCTCGGTGAGCAGCACCCTGTGTCTCTTCGGTGGTTACTGCACCGACTTTGGTCCTCATTTATTTGGAAAGCTCTGGAAAGCGTTCAGCATCTCAAGGAGAACATTTTCAATGCTTTTAGTGAAAAAAAGAGCTGTGCTTGACCTCAGTGTAGAAAAATATTGCTTCTGCAAAATACTTCCACTGGATGTGAATTGCACTTATATATATAATCCTTTTCATCTCACTCACTAACTTTTATGTTAACAATTACCTTTTGTCTCTGTCAACTTTGTCTAAGCCAGAACCTACAGTATAAAGCCAGTCCAGCCCACGTATTCAAAGTAGTACTCTTAAGTTCACTGTACTGGCAGAGTTTGATTTGCCACCCATCGGCTCGAACTGGTAAAGAGAAACACACCCACACCACACTGCGTGATCCCACCCCCGCAGTCACCCTGCCTCCAGGCAGACCAAACCTGTCTCCTCCTATACAAACGCACTAGCGGTACAGCTCAGAATACGGGTGCATCACAGGGAAACTGCTCGACTGACTCTGCAAGGAAAAAAACGAAAGCCCCTAGAGATAGAAGGAAAAATATCTGTACTTGAGTACCAGCACTATGTATTGGCCGTACCTCAGTCATTAAGAATACAATTAACAGAAAGAAACATTGTATGCCAATATGCAGTTATAACTACAAGTGAGTCGGCAGAAACCCATGCCACAAGCTTGGACCTCCATGGCCATCACATACAGATTTCTTATCTCCATTAGTCTTTGAACAAGACCATGCCATTAGCATGGCAAAAAGAGCTTAATGACTTTGATTCACATTTCAAACTACACAAGGACGGAAGAGTCGAAGCCATATCCCCACGCACGACTTCTCGCAGACAGCTACACTCATTTGGCAGCTATTATCTCTCAGACCAGCTGGGCTGTGTTTTTCAGGATCTCTGCTCTGGAGCCCTTCCAGGCGGTAGCGTTTTGCTGGAATGTTTATGGCAGAAGCAGTTCAGGAAACTCTTTTCCTCAACACATAGGCTTCCGCTGGGGCACCAGTGCAACCATGCCGCACTGAAGCAAGGCCTGGAGCTGAGCAAGGCAGAAACAGAAGAGAACGGAACTGGAAAGAAATAGGCCAATTAATGATTGATGAAAGCTGTGGCAAACAGGAACGTTCTTCACTGATTATGCCCTTAGTACTTTTTCATAGAATAGTTACTTTGTTCAAAGCTAGATCAAGTATTTGCCATTGTGCACTGCAGGCATACCCGTAGTAAATTCCAGAAGACCCTGAGCTCTTTGTTTGGAACTATTTGATATATGATCTGTCTTCATTAGTAATTTAATCTTCAAAAGAAACTTCTGTAATCAAATCTTCACACTCTTTAATAACTCTGAAACCTTCCTCTAAAACTTCCTCTTGGTTGTTTTTATACTGCATGAATTTGCAGCCTTCCCTCCTGGACTCTCCCTCCTCCTTTCCACCTCCGGTCGCTGCCAGCAGCATGCTCGTTCTCCCGCCCCGATATGCGCCCAAGGAATCCTCACCCTTTTCTTGGATGCCAGCCTATTCAGGCCATTTTCAACACTTGACAGTTTTTCTTCTACAAAAGTCCTAGATCCTGTCTTTTCTCTGTCTGCTATCCACGCTACTGTTATCTCACATTCCTCTGCAATCTTCTGATGGTTCACTTTCATTCAAGGCCAAATTTGTATTAAGAAAGGTCTGGGAGTACAACACACTATGCAGAGAGAGAAACACATCCTTATTCCCCCAAGAGGACTCGGAACTGTTAGATCGCAAAATCACTCTGGCTACATCCATCTCCCTGCCCGTCACCCCTCAATACACTGGTTCTCTCTTCTCTTGTAAACTAAACACAAGCTTTATTTTTGACAAGAAATCAGCTGCAATGTGGACCGGAGCCTGGGAAGCCCACACCGTGTATTAACCTTCCTGTTTGCAGGACAGTGCCACCCAGGAGGGATATCTTTCCTTATAACACCACAGCCGTCTTACCCATGCCTGCCTTCAGTCTCCTTACCTAGTCTTTTTACACCTCTGCTTACTCCACTTTTCTGTTTGAAAAGATCACTTTATTCACCGCTTTTTCAATCAGCTTCATTTTTTCCATCCCAGGAAGACTGCAAGACCACAAGATATCAATATCATGTTTTCACCCAAGCCTAGTCTCTAAACCCACTTGTTTAGCTGAATCCTAAGCAAACTTATGTGTATTCATGGACTGGAAGCTGTTTTCCTCGTCCCTGAGACCACAGCCACAGCTTACATAAAGTGCTGCACAGTCTTGTTGGCCTGAAGTCCTTCGTATGTCTCTACACACCAGATTCTGGTCTATAATAAAAAGAAAATGAAGCCTTCTCCAACAGAGCTCAGAGAGGACGCAGGAGGCAAGGATGCGCTAGTCCTATTTCCGTCTTTTTGTTAGAGCCACTCACCGCGTCTTGCATTAACCAGACAAGTGGTTCTCAACATTTTCTTGGCTCAAGCATGCCTATGCGTGGGTAATTTTTCATCACACACCTACCCCTATTTGACAATATATCACACCACCACGTCTTAAAACAAGCCTATTATTACCTAAAACTGACAGAGCAGTGAGGTGTACCTTGCAGCACACCAGTTAGTCACACAATTACAGTTTAAGCTCCTCAGCAAAGGGCCTTTTTCACCTTTTGTTTTACTAGTGCCTAATACAATGCGGTTTTCACATGTAAATACAGTGGGGCTTTCATCCTGTTTGGGTATGGAGGCAATATATAACTTCATGCATCTGAGTGGATTCTCTTTATGTCAAAACCAGAAGGATAAGTGCATGTGGCAGGCAGTTTTCTCCTTTCTTTCACTCTAACTCCGTTGCTTGGGGGGGAAATCTGTTCAAAAAAAAAGAGAAGTGAGTGTGTAAGCACTTAAACTAACCCCGCATTTGTCATCAGAATCATAGCTTTAGTCTTTAAGTAAATGCAGAAGTTTTTCTGAATCATTAAGTATTGAATAAATGACTGAGAGAGAGGAAGAAAACACATGAAAGCCTTAATTATATGCAAAACAGATGGAGGGAATCTGCTATGTGAGGCATTGTATTCCAAACCCAAAGTGGGAACCGAATTTCTTACGTAACCCCTATGGCTAGTTACTGGCAAGGTTATTCTGAAGTACAACATGACTTCTGTCTGTTCTGTTCTGTCTGTTAACTCAAAAAATTATTTCATTTCTGCATATCCCAAGCTGCGAACATGCACACGGGAAAAACCTCACATTCTCTATGCCCTCAAAACCATCACATGGACACCTTCAAATAAACACCTTACCACAACAGGTGCCTGGATGCTACAGGAAAGTGCGTGGAACACAATGTTCTGAAGGAGCCCTCGTGGATACGGTTCAAGCCCCCAAAAATAGCTCTAAAAGAAGTTGTACAGGGTGCCAATGCCTGGGAAAACAAAATTCTTTCTCGCAACCAAAACTTTTCCCATTTCTAAAGCCAGAAACGCACTTTTAAGATCTACAAGCTTCACTTCTAAATTTTGCGGCTTTACAGTGGTTTAGATTGCAGGTTTTAGTTTGGGGCTTTTCACTGTTCTTTAGTCACAATACTGTACAAATTAACTTATTGTAGCAGTATCAAAAGCAAAAAAATCCTGTGATGAATCTGCCTTTTTTTTCCCCCATGATAAACAAAGTGCTGCAGACATCAGACGTCAGTAAGAAACTGTCTGGGTAGAGATAAATTAAAAGGGCCTCCGAGAAAAGAAAGCAGCAGGGTGGTGTCTAGTCAAGGCATGATAAGTTAGTTAAAAAACAGACTGGATAGTGCTGATACCAGAGGATGGTAACAGCACATAAGAATCTGGGCAAATATAACAAAATATGACCCAAATGGGAATCCCAATGTAGAGAACAGGGAGAACAACAAACTCACACAAGACACCTTCAAGCTTGCTTGTACTAATGTCTTTCTGGGAAAAATTAATGATTCACCTTAAAAAAGATGCTTAAAAGTTTTTTACTTCCATGTTACAATGAACAACAGGTTAACTAAGAACTTTCTGATGTGTGTGTGGAGCGTTATCTCTGTCTGTATTTATTATGTTTGTTTTCTCACAAACACTGTACAAACGACAGAGAAGATTTGTTTTGTGCTTCCTAAGTTTCTTTCCATGGTATGTGACTCTCTTGAACCATAACAGTTTACAAAACAAGACTGACTGATGTTTAGTTTGGTTTTGAATGGAGCACAAAAATGAGTTTCCTATACAAAAAAATCTGTCCTGTGTGTCATGATTAGATAATATAAAGAGAAGGACTCAGCACACTATTCTACTTTACTGTAGCTTCTCAGAATTCATTGGGGTTGCTCCTGACTTAAAAAAAAACAATAAAATCAGGCCTATCTTTTACAGGATTGTTTCCCAGGGAACTTTAGGAGTTAAATTGTGAAATAAATAGCTGTGCTTCACAAGTTAATTCATGCTCCCCCACTCTTCTTTAACGAAAAAGGAGCATGAGTGCAAAGGCAGAGAGGACTAATAAATCATGCGTGGAGGGGGAGTTAGGGTATTCAACTTCCCAGCATTTTTCAAGTCTAATTTTCATCTCATGTCTGTTTTACTCACATGGAAATACACCCATTTAAATAATTTTGTGCCTGACTTCCACTAGGTTTTTATTCAGAATTAGTCTATTCCTCTCTATTGCCACCAGATCTAGCTGCTACAGAAGAGCCTGGAAGAATACGTTGCCTGTAATTCAGCATCTCCTTTTTATATTACATAAACGACACTTTTCTTCGCAGTGATACGAGGCACTATCCAACATTTTGCATTTTGAATAGGTCAAGTACTTGTTTAAACATTCAGTACTGCCGTCATTATTCTTCCCGATAGAAGTCTGCATCTGCAGTGTACCAAATACGTAACTGAGCCACAATCAATTCAATGGATCTGTGAGAACAAAACCCAGGCAGTACAGTTCTGCCCTTCTTAAGAAGGCATTTGCAGAAGTAACATATATCTGGTAACAAACTATGTCTCTTTTTTTTCTTTTTTTTTTCTTTTTTTTTCTTTTTGGGGGAGGGCGGTTATCATACCTCTAGAAAGACACCGTAAAATGAGGCCCGTGCTGTCTGACCAAGGTCTCTTGCCCTTCTAAAGATATAGGTGCTCATAAACTTTAGACATGAAGAAGCCACTTTATGTGGTCTTCTGGGTTACATCTAGTTTACGGGGACAGCTGAGAGCACACACAGGCCAAATTAAATTTCCTGGCTTCTGCAGCAACCCACACCTGGCCACCATCTTCTCGCAGCCCCTCAGGTTACAGATGTGTTCTAGTTACAAGACCAAGACAACGTAACAGCTGGAAGCATCCTGCCAGAACCATTTGCAGCTCATGGCCTCCTCCCTGCATGCCCTCAATTACTTCTGGAAATGGCAGATGCTGAGAGTGCGGAAGCCCATCTGACCAACCCTACAGCAAACCTGGAGCACACAGCAAAATAACTGCCGATCCATGGATTAGTGAAGGACAATAAGCCAAACCTTTGTGGGAATCACTGGACCTTCCACATCCCCCCTAAATGTTCATATTGCCCACGGGTCCTGCCATGTGACAGAAGAAAGACCACATGAGGTTCTGCTCTCGTATTCACAAAACCTGAGTAACTCAGTCAGCTAAAACAATCTGGCTCCCCTGCTGTGTACGAGTTCAGGTTATAAAGCAATTTCTATTCAGCTCTAATTGCACAGACTCCACAGTGCTATTTTTCATGTTGCTCCTAATCAAGATGAACTCATTGGTTTTACTGTGTGCTTCATTTTGTTTTGTTTTTCAAACATGAGGAAAATATTTTCAACACTTTTGTGTTTCACAAATGGAAAACACAGCCCTTCCTCCACTCTTAAGGCATTTGAAGCAGCCCTTTTCTTGTCAAAACTAGACACAGCTGACTGATGAAACTTGAAATGGAACATAAAAATATTTTTCCACAAGGACAAGAGCCTCCACTTGGCAAGAAAAATAGCAAACTGTTCTCAGAAGTTATAAGCTTTAGAAAACCTACAGTCTGCACATGCAAGAGAAGAAAATCTCGTTTCTGTGATAACCATGCCTACCAACAAAACTGTACAAGAATGTAGGTCTGGGATGGGTACATTTTCCATTTGTAGATGAGCTGGGTTTGGAGGCTGGCCATGGTGTCCTTCCTATTTAACTTAAGTTGCTTATCCCCTCTTTACAAAGCCCATTCTTTCACAGAAACAACTGAGAAGGTATGGTCTTTGTTGATGCTTTGGTACCTGCTCTTTTCACAGGGCTTGAACTAGAGAAAATCAAGTGAAGTACTTGCCAGTCCCACATTAATCCACCTCTCCAGTCTATGATCAGAAGGTTTCTTTTTACAAGTTTGAGAAAAGACACAAAAGACACTGACATGCTTCTGCTTCCGCAGCAACCAGCCCTGGCCTGTGCAAGGAAGTTGCAGTTTAATTAAACGAGTTCAAAAACTGGTGCTGTTAAATTAATGCTAAGTCTGTGGGAGGATAGAATTTATTTTGCTGAAGAGTGCTTTCTACTGTTTTAACTGAAGTGGTAAGGAACGGATTTAAGCTAAATCAATATGCAACGTACTTCAACTGATACGTGTCCAAAAAAGGCATTTGCATCAACATAATGAAACAGAGCAAGATTTTCATGTAGACAAGACTCAAAAGAAAATGTAACCATATTATACTTTGGGAACCCTGTGAACATGCCTTGTTTTGCCCTTGTCTGCTGTCAACACCTCCTCCACTGCCTCCAGGGGTCTCCTCCCCGCTGCCTTACACTGCCTCATTAACTATCTCTTCCTGTTTTATTTGCCCTCAGGTACCCACTTGTTGGCAAGTTAACCAACCCATTTGATGCAGCTCTCAAAACTGTAGCTTCCTGCAGTTCTGCTAACTTAAAAAATTCCTCTGAAGGGTAGTTTCAAGCTGAGGTTCCACAGACTTTCCCCTGTTCCTCTATTTGCAACTGTAATAGCTACTACAGCTTCAGAGCCAGACTGGCTGGGGTGTCCTCAAAACCCAAAATATATCGCTTCAGGCTTCTTGCGTGTCCAATGCTGTGGAAATGTCAGAATGTGACTACTCCTCCAGGGAAGTCCCTCTCTCTCCAGAGGGTGGCACACAGTAACTGAGCAGAAGTATACAAGAGGCCATAAACCATTTTTAGCAGCTCTGCTTTCTTAGCCTGGCATGATATCCCAGCGCCTGTTCAATCAGCTTGAGCCTACCGGTTTAAACTACAGAGTGGGGAAAGCACTTGGGAAAAGGTCGGTTCTTACTCTTCTTGCTGTTCTTGGTTCCTTCCCCCAGATGCCAGCATGCTCAGGCAAAGGCTGGGATGCAGATCCTTAGGAATTTTGTCTCCCCCATTGTGCTCGAGCCACCACCACGGCTGCATCATGAGCTGCAGGGGGAGAAGAGAGGGGATTCCTGGTGATTAAGCACTGGAAAACGTAGAGTGTTGAAATCGTGACATCCAGCCACTCTGAGGACATCAGGGCCAATAT
This sequence comes from Chroicocephalus ridibundus, assembly GCF_963924245.1. Taxonomy (NCBI): domain Eukaryota; kingdom Metazoa; phylum Chordata; class Aves; order Charadriiformes; family Laridae; genus Chroicocephalus; species Chroicocephalus ridibundus. The sequence goes on from NC_086284.1 coordinate 151,811,538, forward strand.
ACAAAATAGGTTAGACAGAGTTTGATATTAGACTGGCTGAATAAAGAGAGAGCTGACGCTGTTGGCAGACATTTTAACAAAAGGCTTGTTCCGATGTCGTTGAATCAATGGCAAATCTCCCAATGGAAGTAGCCCCTGGACGCAAATCTGTAGTTAACAACCCAACTCTCTACAGCACATACTGCTTCCTACCGGCTGCAGACAGCCCACAATCCCCATCGACTGCTGCAGTCAAAAACAAGCTGGAGGTGCTGGGCACATTAAAGTGCTACCGGTCATAGTAGATCCAACCGTTCTAAATTTTAGACAGTCTTTCTGTTTCCCCTGGGATATACAACATACTGTAAATAAGTGCTCGGTTAACACTGGGGAGAAAACAGACTTGATTTCTCCACACACATAAAAATGCTTAAAAGTGCAAGTTTTGGAATATCTTTGAGGGACAGTGGTGAGTTAAGGCAGGAAAAGCAGTCTCATACGTTTAGTGCAAAGGACAGCAGGGAAAACGAAATTCTTTTCTGTGCCTTTAATTTAAGATTCACACAATTCAGAAAGTCAGTGTGTTAGTGATAATTGCTAATTTCTTCTTCAAAGCTTAGATTGTATCTTTTGAGTCCCTACTAGAAAATTTTCATGCCTATTTATTTATTACGAATGTAAGCCACCTTCATTTTTTTTCTTCTTATCCTTTTTTGGAAAAGAGAGGAAGAAAGATTTCCACCTTCTCACTGTTACAAAATCTACGGAATGCGATATGCAATTCAATCTGATGAGAGATCATTGAAGAAATTCAAAAGCAACAGTCACACACAAGTTTAATTCTGCCCTCGTGTGTGCAAACATTAAAATACACCCTCCCATCCACTGGAGCACGCTCTATTTCTGTGCAAAAGGTTTGTGATGCTAATTATATACCAGATCCACGATGACCACGTAGCTACAGGACACCTTTTCTCTTCCACACTTAGGTTTCTCTCTCTGCATGATGAAACTCTCCTTTATGAATGCACTGGCCACCAAAAAACAAGCCATAGAGATATATGCCTGTTGCCTGTACTAATAAAACAAGAAGTAAAAACGCAAAGAAAAACGAGGCAACTCTGGAATTTTACCAGAGGGATGGTCCTGTTAAGATCAGGAAAAAAGTGGGGGACTTAATTTTATTTTTCACCTTTGCCACGCATGCCCTGTGTGAACTTCCCTATTCTTCCCTGTGGCTCACTTCCCAGCCTCTGAAGCATAGATACCATCACCTTTGTGTGGGGAGAGGAAATGGAACTACTTCTTCCTCTGTAAACTCACACCGAGGTTTCTCCAGCCGTCTCCCTTCATCAGCACGCAGGGTGACAAGGCTCTGTCAAGGGGAGACCAGCCCAGGCCACCTTCCCTGTTGTGGGGACACGCTGCTCCAGCCAGAAGGGCTCTGCCCTTCCACAGCCCAGGGCTCACAGCCCACAAGCACGCAGCCAGCAGCGAGGGAGCAGCTCCACGCACTGACAGCAAACAGACCTCTGTCTCGTGCCCTACCCCGCGACTCCTCTTTATTGACTCATTTTGGGATACCCCCCTGGCTTTACTGATGACAAATTGTGGGCCAAAGTGCCACCGAATGAAACAGGCCAGAAACTCCATCTGGTAACCAATGAGGGGAACTGCAACAGCGTGTTGCAACACCCCAGCATGCATCACAAGTGAGACAGCCATGAACAACCCATGGCACAGGGACAGGGAGCTGCAGGAGCTGAACCCTGCACAAACACAAGTCGGATCAGGGCACAGCTGCCCTCCATCCTTATCTTTTGATAAGAAACTTCACTGGGAGGAGCAGTACAAAGGGCACACCACTGCCACACCCCAGGGGATTGATCACCTCTGCAATTTTTAATTGATTTTAGCTTTCATGTTAACCTGCGTGAGCTGAGTCTACAGAGGAAATGCCCCAGCCTCGTTTGCCAAATGCGGAAGGACCCAGAGCACCGGCGCTGCCCTCGCCAGGGACCAGTCACTATTAAACAAGTCAGGCAAGAGGCGGCTGCAGTGGGACTGCCCAGATGGCAACCTACGTGCAGCTGAACACCACAGCCAAGATGCCCCTCATGGGGCTGGGCACCTGGAAGGTAACAGCTTCAGAGAAAAGCACCTGTATTGCGGAGCTCCCTGGCACAAAACCCTTTCCCCCTGGTCCGGCTCTGGAGAACTGTCCCCGTGGTCTGGGGCTCTGCTCTCCCTGGCAGGAGCCTGCGTGGGACTACGGAGAAACGGCTGGAGGCTGGCTTCAAGCCCTGGAGCCCATATTTATGACTGCAAAAAACACTTGTTCTTGTAAAGTTAAAATAATAACCTGGGGCAGAGGGGGACTGCTTTCAGAAAGCTGGTTTTCCTATTTTATTTTGCTAGGATACAGGTCTTTACCATGTACTGATTTGAGAGTCTTATGACTTATGCATTACTTTTAGTCCCCAGCTGGGCAAGTAACAGCTGCAGTGATGGCTGCCATCGATGCTGGGTACCGCCACTTTGACTGTGCCTACGTGTACCAGAATGAGAAGGAAGTTGGGGAAGGGATCCAGCAGAAAATCAAGGAAGGCGTTGTGAAACGAGAAGACCTCTTCATCGTCAGTAAGGTAAGGATCTGATGATTTTCAACCCTGGAGCAGGGGCGGGAGAATGCTTTGCCTATAGTATTTTCGTAGTAGGAAGCTTAAGTACGGCAGGCAAATTGTATGCTGTAGGATAAAGCAATTCATAACATTATGCAAGTCACTCCCGATACAAGATTACTGCTTCGCCCCATTCTGTATGGAGAGTTAGGAAGGACATGCTGTGTCTGCACCCTGCTGTGGTCTGCCACCCAGCTAAGAAGACCCAGAAGTGTTGGGGGTGGGTGAGAGGACACCTGCAGACCAACTGGGGCAGAAGGAGGGAAGCAGGAAAGAGCAGAGTGGGCCAGGTAGCACCAAGCAAGGTAGAAACCCGTGATGCAGGGGTCTGAGATCACTCCATGTAAAGGACTGATACAGAGGCGGAACCAGTTTGGTAATGGCACCTCACAGGCCGCTAAAGCACAGCGGAGGGGACAAGCCTGGCAGTGGCTGGTGCTTGTTCCAGCAGCCGGGCTCACAGTCCTGCCAAAGCGGTCTCTCTGCTGGGTGAGGAAGACGAGGTTCTGGGCACCTTGGGACAGTGTAATCTGCTCACAGAAGGTGTGATTGGTTGGTTCTCTTTCTCTTGCTTACTAAGGAAAAGAGGACATTTAGCTGGATTCTGAAGTTCCTTTTTACATTGGCAAAGGTTGGTGCCAACCAATTCTTTGTGGCTTGTCTTATATTTCCTTGGCTTTGACTAATATTTTCTACAGGAAAAGTACAAACGGTCAAATCCGACAGAAAGCTTTCTTAACTAAGCCATCCTCTTCTACACAAATCTGACCTTGTAATAGGAGTTTTTACTACAGATCTGTCTGATCATGCGTACTGCCACTGCACATACTGAATTCAGTGCCACGGGCCAGTCCCATCACAGAGCAAGCATCGTATGAGGAGCACCAGTATGGCCTCATTCCACATTGCCTTCCAAAGAAGATGGAGCATTTCTGTCCTGTGCAGGAGAGCACCCGAGAGCTTTAATGCAGGAGATGACGGTGTGCCCTTGTCTTTTTGTCTCTAGCTGTGGTGCACATTTTATGAAAAGCCTCTGGTGAAGGGAGCCTGCCAGAAGACTCTTGCTGACCTGAAACTGGATTACCTGGATCTCTACCTCATCCACTGGCCGATTGGTTTCAAGGTAACAGCAATGCCCTTGGCTTTCCCTCCTGGGAGACCTCCTCAAAACTGCCAGTAACGCTTGCAGCACTACTGCTGCTCCAGTCCAGAAAGAACATGTGTCTCTTGTGTGTACCAGCACTGCTCCGGTGCTGCTCATTCAGCTTTACTCTGGCCACGTGAGCCAGGCTCGTGATCTCTGCCCCTGGGACTGCCGCTTGCACAGTGTCCTCTGCCCTTTTGATAGTGGGAGAGGCAAACCTAGCACTAAGGTCAGGCCTCCTGGCTGCAAACATAAACTATGCCACCTTCCCTTTCTTTTACAAATCCAAAGCATGCTCAGCTGAAAATTACCCCTTGTGGGAAGGAGGGCTGTGCTTTGCCGCCTGACAGAAATTTTTTCCTCTGCATGTTACAGCATCACAGAGCAAAAGAAAATGCTTCTGTTTTCCATTTCTGTCTTTAACCACCAAGCACTTAACACAGTCCAGACTGAGCTGACCTTGCCTGTAGGAACCTTGGTGTTGTTTCACAGACCTTGGATTTCAAAAGATGAGGCTTTTCAATACATAACTTTTGCAGACTAGGTGTACTTCAAAGGATTTATGTCAGTTTGTATACATGTGTGTGTATATACACACACGCATACCCTTTGCCTTTCCTTTCTGCTACACCCAGACCAAAATCTCTATTCTACCTAATGCCTTTGAGCTCAACTTCATTTCATTCTCTCAATATTGTTTTGGTTAGCTTTATGTGGACAAAGTTGTCAAGTGAAACTGCATAATATTGTGGCATCTAGAAAATTCCAATCATTCAAAACATTTTGGCCACACTGTCTAGTTACAGACTGTTCTTATTTTCCTAATACAGCAACTTAAACAGTGAGCTTTCCCATGGGAAATCTGTCAGCAGTACCTTTTTCAGCAGATCTATTCCAGTATAAACGTTAACGTTCACAGGACCAAAGTCAATCCTCCATATACCTTTCTAAAACCAACTAAAGAAGCTATTTTTCCTAAAAGTGCATAATGGAACAATACATGAAGTGAACTCATGTAAGACTCCAAGATATTGTTCTATGAGTAAATAATTTCCCTGCATGCATCTTGTGGATCGTTACCTCAATGGGTCGCACTATCAGCTTTAGCTCCTTACATTCCTGTTTGGTTCTTTTACGTAGCTAGCATCCCAACAGAGATTATTTAAAGCATTTTCTCTGTCACTGACAGGCAGGAGACGAGCTGTTTCCCAAAGATGAGAAAGGTATGGCTATACCGAGCAACGCTGATATTCTACAGACATGGGAGGTAGGTTCAGCCACAGCAGAAGAGACACGTCCTCTGTCTTCATCAGACTCTTCCATGTTTTCATTACCTTCAGCAGTCAAAGAACTGTTGTCTCATGCATGCAAAATTAGTTGGAAGGAACACAAGACAGTACAAAGTAGCTTTTCATAATGTGCATGCACAGTCATTACCTAGTTATTTCTATTCCCCGAGTGCCTTACTTGACTGCCTGACCCACAGGGAGCTGCACAGTCACTTTCAGGGGAGCAGCAGACCAGACTGAGGTTAGAAAAAGTTTGTTGCTTGACCATACCAACTGTACAATTGTCTTCATCACGGTTCTTGTGCCTTTCTTGAACTGCTCAAATAAATTTTACAGAAATAAAGACACCTTAGGTTGAGATCTTGCCTACAGATGGGGCACAGCCCTCCAGTGCTTGCACAACAGTAGATTAGTGAGCGTCATTGTTCTTTTCCTCATGCAACTTGGTGCGAATTTCCACGAACACAGGGAATGAGAATTTGGGCTTGGGTGAGACGGCACTAATATACCAGTACCTGCTTTGCCCTCAAAGAACTTTGCAACTCTAAATAGTTATTTTGTGCTGCTTGTGATAGGAAACAAGCCACATCAGGAAGAACATCTGCATGACCTGTCTTCCATACCAGATGACCATTTTGCTCTTCTTTGTGTTAGGCCATGGAAGAGCTGGTGGATGCTGGTCTGGTAAAAGCCATTGGAATCTCCAACTTCAACCATGAGCAGATTGAAAGACTCCTGAACAAACCAGGACTGAAGTACAAGCCTGCAAATAACCAGGTAAGCTGCAAAGTGACTGCAGGTGAATAGTTTTCAGGGATTATAAAGATCTGGTTACATTTGAATGAGGAGATGGAAAAATGGAAAAAGTAGACACAGCGTGTGCTCTAAATCCCACTCTGTGGATACTTCTGAGTACACAAGGCACTCGGATACTTCGGGTTTTGTCTCACCTTGCTGAACCACTGTTTACGAATGTTGGAGTATTTCCCTGGAAATATTCTTTCTGGAAAAATGAAGAACCCAGAGATGACCTTTTGTGAAAAATCCAAAGCAAAAACTGTACAAGCCCTTTGTATAAAAATATATGTCTTCAATAGTAAGGATGCATATTATCCCACAGGCCACTGGCAAATTTGGGGAAAAGGCAGCCTCTAATTGGATTACAAAATAATCCATGTAGTACAACGATATTACAACGGTGCTGCCACTGTCAGCCTCTATGCCTTTCTGTTGGCAGATTGAATGTCATCCATACCTTACCCAGGAGAAGCTGATCAAGTACTGTCAATCCAAAGGGATTGCTGTGACAGCGTACAGTCCCCTTGGCTCTCCTGACAGGCCATGGTAAGATTCCTTTGCAATTTGCAAGGGAGCTGGTGTGGATTACGCTTGTAACATTGAGACTATTGATCATTCACCTAGATACAGATCTCTCTTGCTAGGTTGGATCCTTCTATGGAGGTTTTTTGGCACTGATTTCTTTCCCCTGTGTAGGGCTAAGCCTGAGGATCCTTCCCTTCTGGATGACCCCAAGATCAAAGAGATTGCAGCCAAGCACAACAAAACCCCAGCACAGGTATGTAGGTGTCAGACAGTGGGTACCACATCCTGTAACACAGGCATAAAGGAAAATAGACCTGAGGAGCAGGCAGAACCTCCATCCATTCCCCATGAATTGTGGCACGTCTTTGATTTTTCCCCAGCAATGCATATTTTTAATTATATGGCCTGCAAGTCATGCTACTATTATCTCTTTGGCCCTCAAAAGGATTCTTGACCTATCTTCAGGTGGCACTTCCCCTCTCAAGTTCTCTTGCAAAGAACGAAAGCCTTGCATAGACTGCTGGAAGTCCAGGTAGGAAGAAAAGGAACTGACCATCCCAAAACTGAATGGGAAAGGAGGCCTTCCATGCGGGCCTCCACCACTTCTCTGTTCATCCTTCAGGAAGTGCTATGTAGACCACAGGGACAGGAATTACTTGAATTGTAGCTCCACAGAAAGGGTTTAGTTCTACTGAAATATACACTTGATGGCAAACAGCTGTTAAAACAGGCTCTGCTTCCTCCAGAGCAGGAGTTGACCTTTTTCTGACTCAGTGGTCTGTTCTTGGCAGGTTCTCCTTCGCTTCCAGATCCAGAGAAATGTGATTGTGATCCCCAAGTCTGTCACACCACTGCGCATTGCAGAGAACTTCAAGGTGAGTGATTACGAGTGAGCTGGGGTGCATGGCACATTCAGGTCTGGCATGGTTTCCCCCTGCAAAGCAAGCAGGGATCCTTTCTTACCCTTCCCAAATTCTCCTCAGAAAAGAGGACTGGGCTTTTTCTTTCTTTATGCTTGCCTACCGTCTACTGAGGGTTAAGCCAGGCCTACTTTTGGAGAGGACAGATGAAGAGGTCTTATACGATATTTCCTGTTCTGTGGCTTGTGGATGAAGCAGTGGACACAACTTGCTTGGGGCCCACACGCAGTAACATGCCAGCAAAGTCTTATTTAGAATAAACAATGTTCATAAAATAGTGTCCATACAACAAGTTATTCCTCTATCTGTTAATTCAGTGGTCCATGACTGAAAATGAACCCTCCAGTGTGGTGCTGCTCTCTAATCTTGTCTTTCTTCACACTGTTGGATTTTTCAAAGAGGTGATTTCCAGTTGTTTCTCTTCCTAGGTCTTTGACTTTGAATTGACTAAAGAGGAGATGGCAACCATTCTCAGCTTTAACAGAAACTGGAGGATCTGTACAATGAGCATGTAAGTGACACAGCTTGCTTCCTTCCAACTCTTAAATTTTGAATATTCTTTACAAGGAATTTTGTATCACAGCTACTTGGCAGCACGAAATTCAGTTTATTTAAAAATCATGCCAACTCAAATTCCAACTGGTTTGTCCCAAAAATACTTTTTCAGGAGAGGGTTTAATATTTTCATTTTAGAAACAAAACAAAAAAAAGAAAGAAAACAAACTACATTCTCATTTTGAATTCAGTTTCTAGGAAACTCTGTAACTTGAATTACAAAAAATAGGATCTGGATGTTCATTTTGTCTTTGTCTGCTTTAGAGAAATTAAGACGCTTATCTCCACATATTCTTTCTGTAATTACATGATACAGACCTTCCCTTGGTGGCTCCTCCATGCACCCCTATATAACTTTTAGGTCACCCGTGAAAATAACATTCTCTCTTTGATTTCTTTCAGGTCCAAAGTTCACAAGGACTACCCTTTCCATGCAGAATACTGAAGATGCTTGTAACACAGCCTTCACTAGACCTCTGGTGTCTCATGTGCCTCTGCTCTAACTTTGAGCTGTCTAGTTAGCTAGTTTTCCTACTGCACATGCCCTGCTTCTGACAGCGCAGACACGGGATGTTTATCCCATTAAATTTGCTTGAATTCTTTTTTTTTTTTGAAGAAGGAAAAGAGTATTTTCTACAAAAGTAAATACGGGATGTGATAATTTTCTCCTTATTAGAAGAGAGGATTACTACTGAAGAGCCTAGGCAGAGCTGCTATGCAGAAAACAAGGAGCGTTTACACCACCATTCAGTGATTGCCTTCAGTCTTGCATCAGCAGAAACCATACGTTGACAAACCACAAAAAAAAAAAACAAAAAACCACAATTTCATCAGAAGTGTCCCATATTTTAAATAAAATTTGTTTTAAAATACAAAAAAAAACATTATTGGCTGAAAGTCTTCTGTCTAGTGTAGGAAAACCCCCAAACCTTCCTACTGAGAGACACACAGAGAGGTCGGCTGCGGTCACCTGCGCTCCGGGGACACGGATCCTGCCTGGGACAACGAAGCCACGGAGCACATTCCCCTGCGGGCACCAGAAGGCAGCCAGCCCTCAGAGGAGACCCGCATTGTCCTCTCCCGGCCGGCCACCAGCCCCCGAGCTCCGGCCACAGCCCCCAGCGGTGCCGGGGGACATCTCACATGCCTCAAAACCCGGGTGTCTGCCCCCGCTGCTGGGGAGGCTCAGCCCCGCGGTGCTGTGCCCAAACCGCCAGCACCGTAGGACCTTCTCTCAAAATCTTCCACTTTCAATTAACAAATATATAGTCCAAGACCACGGCTCCGGTGGGAAACGCCGCTCTCGAAGTATCAAACCGGCCCGAGGCGGGCGGGAGGGGGCGCTGGGGCGGCCTCGGGGCGCCCCGGAGCCACCTGGGCACCCCCTGCACCCCCCGTCACGCAGGTGGTTCCCCCCTCCCGTGACTTACCATAGCAACCGGCCGCGACCCCCATTGGTTGCCCCGCTCTGATGCTGATTGGGCGGCTCTGCCATGGGGGCAGGACTTGAGCGTTGATTGGCTGCTAAGGAGGGGAAGGCCGAGCGCTACCAACAGCTGTGTGGGCGGGGGGTACCGCCCTCGGGAAGGGTAGTACTGGCAGCCCTGAGGCGGGCCCGGCCCGGCCGCTGTGGAAGCGCCGTGCAGGTGGCGTGTTCCCGAGTGGGGCCATGGCTACCTACGTGCGGCTGGGCGCCGCCGCCAAGGTGCCCCTCATGGGGCTCGGCACATGGAAGGTAACCGCGGCCAGCCCTCCCGCAACGCGGGCCGGGGTCGCCGCCGCCATGCCGCGGGCCTCTCGCTCCCGGCCGGGGTTGCCCTCTGGGTACGGTGGCACCGAAGGTCTCTCCCCGCCCGCAGCCCCAGCTCCCGCAGCGCTGCGGGGCTTTGCCCAGGACGAGCATCGCTGAGGCCCTTCTGCGGGGCTGAGGCCCCCCCTTCCCGGCTGGCGGCTGCCGAGGGCTTCTCCTCTGGGTGGTGGTACGGAGGTGTGAGGAGTCCTCGGTCCGGCTCCGGAGAACGGCCCCGGTGCTGGGGCCTGGGCTCAGCCCCGGTGTTGGGCTGACAGGGGGTCGGGGTGACAGAGGGAGGGCTGTGAGCTTGGGAGCCTGGAGCTTGAGAAGCCTAAGAAAGCCATATGGAAAGGCTCTTCTTGAAGCCCCTCTATGTGTTATCTCCCCAAGGAGCAGCATGTGAGAAACCCAAATCAAAATATATCGTACCCTTTTCCCTTCAGTCCCCCCCGGGTAAAGTGGAAGCTGCAGTGATGGCTGCCATTGATGCTGGGTACCGCCACTTTGACTGTGCCTACGTGTACCAGAATGAGAAGGAAGTTGGGGAAGGGATCCAGCAGAAAATCAAGGAAGGCGTTGTGAAACGAGAAGACCTCTTCATCGTCAGTAAGGTAAGGATCTGATGGTTTTGGATCGTGGGCAGACCTGCTTTACCTGTGATGTTTTTACAGTAGGAAACTAAAGTAGTTTTATGCTGTAGCACCGGAGACACTCATAATGTAAATGAGATCACTCATGTTTCACTTCATCAGCACAGTGATACAGTTTGATTCTTCCCTGTCCACTGATAGCAATTTTGATTGTTGTCACCATTGGATAGGAAGAGAGAGTTCCCTGAGCTTTTAGCAGGGAAAACAGTCACCCTTATGCTAACTGTCTGGTGGCAGCTTTCTTCAACAGTCAATCCAATAATACCAAAGGAAGTCAACATTCTGATTCCCTTCCCCCGAAAAAAAAAAAAAAAATCTACTGAGAGTTTGAGCACCACAGCCCTGCTGTGGTCTGGCACTCTGCTGAGGAGACACTGAAGTGCTGGGGGATGGATGAGGGGGAACCTGGCCCTGCATCTCATACCTGCAGACCAATTCTTGCAGAAGGGGAGCAGGAAAAAGTAGAGTGCGCCAGGTAGCACTGCTGATACAAGGTTACCGCTTCCCCACATTGTGTATGGAGAGTTAGGAAGGACATGCTGTGTCTGCACCCTGCCGTTATCTGGCACCCAGCTAAGAAGACCCAGAAGTGTTGGGGGTGGGTGAGAGGACACCTGCAGACCAACTGGGGCAGAAGGAGGGAAGCAGGAAAGAGCAGAGTGGGCCAGGTAGCACCAAGCAAGGTAGAAACCCGTGATGCAGGGGTCTGAGATCACTCCATGTAAAGGACTGATACAGAGGCAGAACCAGTTTGGTAATGGCACCTCACAGGCTGCTAAAGCACAGCAGAGGGGACAAGCCTGGCAGTGGCTGGTGATTGTTCCAGCAGCCGGGCTCACAGTCCTGCCAAAGCGGTGTCTCTGCTGGGTGAGGAAGACGAGGTTCTGGGCACCTTGGGACAGTGTAATCTGCTCAGCACCTGTTCCACAGAAGGTGTGATTGGTGGGGTTGCTTTCTCTTGCTTATTAAGAAAAATGGGCTATTTAGCTGGATTCTGAAGTTACTTATTACCTTGGTAAAGGCTGGTGCCAACCATTTCTTTGTGGTTTTTTTGTATTTTCTTGGCTTTGCCTGCTAGGTTCAATGCAGGAGTTTTATGCATGGTCAGGAATGATATATGTCTTTGTTTAAAAGCCACCTATTGCAAAGGCAGACCCTGTGTAAAAAGGGGTAGCACAAATGATGCTCTAATGGAACCAGAGGACTTTGTTATGATCTTGCTCAAATACATGTGCTGCCACTGCAGATACTGAATTCAGTGTCATGGGCCAGTCCCATCACAGAGCAAGCATCGTATGAGGAGCACCAGGATGGCCTCATTCCACATTGCATTCCAAAGAAGATGGAGCATTTCTGTCCTGTGTAGGAGAGCACCTGAGAGCTTTAACCCAGGAGGTCATGATGTGCCTTGGTTTTTTTCTCTAGTTATGGTGTACGTTTCACGATAAGCCTCTGGTGAAGGGAGCTTGCCAGAAGACTCTTGCTGACCTGAAACTGGATTACCTGGATCTCTACCTCGTGCACTGGCCTTTTGGTTTCAAGGTACAGTAACAACAATGCCCTTGGATTTGTTTCTTTTGTCTATGGCTTTTGGGGAGCTATATGGCTTTACAGCCCAACAGTTGCTGTGGCTGAGAAGTCATGTGTCTGTTGCATGTATCAGCAGTGCTCTGGTGCTCAGCTTTACTTTGGCCACACGAGACAGGCTCTTGATCTTTGCCCCCGAGACTGCTGCTCGCATACCCCTTTGATCCTGGGAATGATGGTCTGAAAACTAGGGGCCGATCTGCCAGCGTAAGACAGGCTGCTCTCCCTTTCTCTTACAAATTGGTGTACGGTCATCTCAAAATTACCTCTTGCAGGAGCAGGGCTATAGTTTGCTGCCTGACAGACATTTTCCTTTGTGTGTTACAGAATCGCAGAGCAAGAGAAAATATTTCTGTTTTCCATTTTCTTTCTTTAATCACCAAGTCCTTCATACAGTACAGATTGAGCTGACCTTGCCTGTAGGAGCCTTAGTCTTGTTCTACTAAGACAGGAATTCAAAAGGTGAAACTCTTTCACAGATTAGTGGAGGAGTTGATGTCTGTTTGACTATTTCTAGTCTTAGCCTTTCCTTCCTGCTACAGATCAGTCTCCATCCTATCTGTTACTTTTGAGATGCTCTTCTTTATTTCATACTCTATTTTAGCTTTATGTGAACAAAGTGGTGAAAATGAAACTGTCTTATGGTGATAGTGGCAAACAGCTGTTAAAAACAGTTCAGTCTTGGTATCTTTTCAAAACTCATACACAAAGGCTCTTCTGATTTTTCTAGTATTATCGGATTTACACTGAAGAACTGTCACTGCACATATCTTTTTTCATAACATCTGATCTTGTAGAGACGAAACCTATGCGTTCCCAAGTCCCCTGATGCCCTTCTGGAAAAAGAACAAACCAGTTCTTCCAAAGTGGGCACAAAAGAACAATACATGAAGTGAACATGTATAAGACTGGAGGCTGTAGTTCTGAGTGGTGTGTTTCCCTGTAGGTGTTTGGGCAAGTCATCACTTTGGGGGGTCCAGCAGAAAATCTTGTCTTTATGGGAATGGTCACTGGCAAAAATACCTTCAATTCCTCCTGCTCCTCAGGAAGGAATGACTGAATGTAGACAAGAATTAGTGTTCTTGCCTGCACTAGAAGTTTAATTTATCATGGTCGTGAGCTCTCATGGTATTAAGTGAACTTCTTAGCAGATTTTCAAGCATTTTCTTTGTCACTGACAGGCAGGAGAGGAGCTGTTTCCCACAGATGACAAAGGCATGTCAATACCCAGCAACACAGATATTCTACATACATGGGAGGTAAGTTCAGCCACAATGGAAGAATCATGTCTTCTGTCCTCGGCAGTGGTGTTAGCTTCAGCAGTCACAGAATGGCTCATGCATGTATGCAAAATTAGTTGGAAAGAATTCACAAAAGTATGCGGTAGCTCTTAAAAATGTGCATGCTTAGGCAAGCTATTATTCCTATTCACTGTGGATTAGCATCTCAAGTCACTGAGCTGCACGGTCACTTTCAGTGGAGCTGTAGATGAGACTGAGGTTAGAAAAAGTTATTTACTTGACCATAACTGTACAATTTTTCTTCACTGCAGTTCTTATGCAGTTTTTGAACTGCTCAAACAGATTTTGCAGAAATAAGACATTTGGGTTCTGATCTTGCCATCTTCCTAGGGCATAGCCCTCCAGTGCTGTCACAATGGTAGACTTAGAGTCTTCTTTTCCTTGTGTAACTCACTGAACTTCAATCTTAACAATGATTTGGGGCTTTGGTGTGATAGAAAACATGGCACAGATATTACCAGTATCCACTTTCCCCTTGAGAATCAAAAACTTGGCAAGTCCAAACAGTTATTTTGTGCTTCCCAGGAAGGAAAACAAGCCATCTCAGGAAGAATGTATTCAGGTCATGTCTTGTACACTGGATGCTGACTTTGCTCCTCTTTCTCTTAGGCCATGGAAGAGCTGGTGGATGCTGGCCTGGTAAAAGCCATTGGTATCTCCAACTTTAACCGTGGGCAGATTGAAAGAATCTTGAACAAGCCAGGACTGAAGCACAAGCCTGCAAATAACCAGGTAAGCTGCAAAGTGACTGCAGGTGAATAGTTTCCAGGGATTATAAAGATCTGGTTACAGTTGAATGAGCAGAGGAAAAAAGGGAGAACAAAGTAGACACAGCGTGTACTCTAAATCCTGCTCTGTGACTATTTCTCACAGAACGGAATATTTCCTTTTTTGTGTCACCTTGTTGAACCACTGTTTACAAGTTCTGGAGTATTTCCCTATGAAGCATTCTCTCTGGAGGATAAAGAATCTAGGCACGAGCTATCATTCTGACTGTAATCAATGACTTCTATAAAGCTTCTCAGAACACAATCCAAAAAGCACATGAGGACTCAGTATAAAAGTTGGTGCCCTACAGGATTATAGTCTTGTATTGTCACCCAGACCACATGCAGGGTAGGATTAACACATGCTGTAATTAAGAAATTAAGATTCAGAAGAAAATCTCGAGAGCGTGGGAACACTATGGTAGTTCTACACAGTCTCTACTCTGTGTTGGCAGATCGAGTGTCATCCATACCTTTCCCAGGAAAAGCTTATCAACTATTGCCAATCCAAAGGGATCACTGTGACAGCATATTGTCCCCTTGGGCGCCCTGACAGGTAATTTCCAAGTGGGTTAGCGTGGTTTAAGTTGAAGCATTCAGACTAATTGAGTGAGTAATGGTGCAGGTGTGTGTGCACGCTTTTTCATTTTTTAAATACTCATACTACGTAGACTCTTTCTGCAGAGATTCTTTGCCATTTCTTCCTTTTTGTCTCTGTGTAGGGCTAAGCCAGAGAATCCTTCCCTTCTGGATGACCCCAAGATCAAAGAGATTGCAGCCAAGCACAACAAAACCCCAGCACAGGTACGTAGGTGCCAGACAGCGAGTACCCCTTCCTGTAGCACGGCCATTAAGGAAACACGGTGTGAAGAGAGAGTACAGCCTCTGACAGCATTCCCTGTGAACTGTGGTGCTCTTCTGTGGTGTGAAGTAGCAATGCAGGTTGTCTACTACGTGGCCTGCAAGGTATACTTGAAGAAGCTCTTTAGCCCTCAGACAAAAAAAGGTTCTTGACCCATCTTCAGATGTCATTTATGTCCTCTTGCAGAGAATGAAAGCTTTGCATAGACGGCTGAAAGTCCTGGTGGAAAGAAAAGGAATTGACTGTCACAAAGCTGGACGGGAGAGGAGGCCTTCCTTATAGGCCTGCACCACTTCCCTCTTTGCTCTCTAGGAAGCGCTGCCTAAGCCACACGAGCAGGAATGGTTTGAAATGCAGCTCTGCAGAAGCAGGTGTATTTCAGGGAAAACAGCTGTTGGAACAGGCTCTGCTTTCTCCAGAGCAGGAGTCATCCTCTCTCTGATTCGCTGGTCTGTTCTTGCAGGTTCTCCTTCGCTTCCAGATCCAGAGAAATGTCATTGCAATTCCCAAGTCTGTCACACCACAGCGCATTGCAGAGAACTTCAAGGTCAGTGATTACGAGTGAGCTGGGTGCTGCTCTTCAGGGATGTCATGCCTTCCCCCTGCAGAGCAAGCAGTCATCCTTTCTTACCCTTCCCAAGTCCTCTTCAGGCAAGAGGACTGGGCTTTTTCTCCCTCTCTGGAAGCTAGGGTTGCAATGGAAACTACAGTTGGAGAAAAAAGAGCGAGCTCCTGGAAACAGTATGATGATAACCTTATCAGTCATCTTGCGTACTGTCTCCTGTTCTGTGACTTGTGGGATGAGGTGGTGGGCAGGGCTTGTTTGGAGTCCAAATGCAGTAACATTCCTCAAAATACAGAGTAAACAATGTTAAGGGAAGAGTCCTGGTGTCAATAAACCACATTGCTCCTCCTGACTAAACTTGGGGTTTTTTTCTGATATTGGACATCAAGATTTCAGGAGTAACATAGCTGCATTCATTGAAATATGAAAGTTTTCCAGATGTTTCTTCTGAATTTGAGAGAAATATGTCTTCCACGAATAGAGGCGTTCTGCAACACTAAGTGCTCACTAAACACCTTGGAACAGCTGGCACATGTAACTGCAACTGATGATCTCTTTTGTTTGTTTCTTCCCTCTGCCAGCGATTTTATTCCCTTGAAAATCCAAAGAGACTTCTTTTCCTTTTTTGTCTCATGAAGCCATCATTTCTAATCAACACTCTTTCTGATGTGAACTTGTTCTTTAATCTTGTGAATCTTGCTTCTGACTTGATTTGTTCAAAGAAGTGATTTCCAGCTGTTTTTCTTAGGTGTTTGACTTTGAATTGACTAAAGAGGAGATGTCAAACCTTCTCAGCTTAAACAGAAACTGGAGGATCTGTGAAATGGTCACGTAAGTGACAGCTGGTTTCCTTCAAACTCTTATATTTTCAATAATCTTTATTCTAATCTCACAGTTACTGGTATAGGGTATATTTTGAAATCTGAAATAATTTGAGGGATGAAGCATCTGTTATTTAACATCTTAGTGAAGTTATATTTTCACTTTATTATTGACTAAAGGAGAAGTCATACTATGTACTCATTGTGCATCCTTTCTCTGGGAAACTGTGTGTCTGGAACTCCAAAAAGGGACTTCTAGTTAATAACTTTGGCTATGTCCGTATTGAATAAATGAACATTAGGCAGTTCTAAACTTACAGTAATTTTTTTCTGTGAGTTATTAAAAACTGGTATCAGCTCTTACATAAGCGACTGGGGGAGGGAATGACCATCTGAAGTGCAGTACGAAGAATGAATGCTTGCAGATGCGCACTTGGGAAGCCTACAGCCAGACAAGAAGCCTTGGCTGAAAGGCCACAGGAACTGCCTTTTTTTTTTTTCTATAAGCAATGTGAACTTTAACTCTTTATCTAGGAAGTAACTTGGTCCTAGCACTGTTCAGTGCCTGAATAATAGGAAAAAACTTGAATTTGTTGGTCATGTGTGCCATTTCTATACTAATAAGTCTCTTAAACTCATTCTACAGTTACACAGTTCATAGCCTCCCTTGAATGCTCCTTTATATAGCCAGTGTAGTTCTATATAGCATTTATTTCAAACTTGAGAGTAATCTTTCCTCTTTGATTTCCTTCAGGTGCAAAAATCTCAAGGAGTACCCTTTCAATGCAGAATACTGAAGACAGTTTTATCCTGCCCTCCTGCAGGCGTCTCGGGTCTAATAAGCTTCTATCATTGTCTGGAGTTGTCCACTATGTAGCTTGCACCCTGTATTTCTCCTGTCAGCAAAGGCATAGTATATGTATTCAGTGACTTTGGTTTGGGTTTTTCTTCTTTGGTGGAAGGAAATAGTAAAATTTTTCTAAAGAACAAAATATGGGCTATAATAATTATCTACTCATTAGATGAGTGTCTCTGCATGGCTGAAATTAGCAAAGAAACAAGAAGAATGAATTAACGACTGATTTTATATTTTTTTTTTTTATCTTCTGTCTTGCATGGACACTACTTAAGGCTGCAAGCTAAGGGTATGTGAGCACAGGAGAAAGATCCATCCTGAAAGAACAAACTACATAATCACTGCCTGAAGAGTCAACAATTAGCTTTACTTCTAGAGCGTAGTCCAAAACTTTCTTGGAAAGAAGAATAAATGGGAGAAATGTCCAGACCTACAGATGCATACCAACTCATACTGGGCCTTATTTCAGTTGCATTCTTTTACGGGCTGAAGCTGGACAGAGATTAGTGTTCAATTTCATTCTTATCCAAAATAAAAAATGTTTAGATTACTGCTGGTTTAGAAGTTCTATTCTAATGTGAAAAATTTACAAATCAAGCCACTTGCATCAACAATGCCATTGGAAACCACCATCCATATTCAATTTTAAATGATGTCACAGGAGCATCAAGATCTTGTCTTGATCAGAAGTTGAATAACTTGTTACAGTAAGCTTTGGTTGACATCACTGCTGCTGAGAACAGTTGAGTATGACAAGCCTTAGTATGGATTATGGATCAACAAGCAACAGGAGACCAACACCTGAAACTGCTGAAAAGCTGTACAGTGGTGTTTCTGTGGAGTGATTTGGTTGGTAGCCTGTGCTGACATCTGGCTATAAAAACCCAGAGTAACAGAGACTGGGGCGAGAGGGGAGACTGCACTGAGCAGGTCTGATACTGCATGGAAATAGAGGGTGCAAGGTGGAATTGTTAGTACCGAGCTGCTGCCCAGAGCTTGACTCTGAGGTGACTGGAGCAAGCGTCATGTTCCTTCTAGGCTGTGCTGACTCACTGGCACAGGTCTCTATTACATGTAACTCTGTGTGTGTGAGTAAAGCTTTCCCTGATAAAGCCTGTTCGTCAGGGTGGAAGAGCCTTGTTGGGCAGTGCTGGGATAGGTAGGAGGTGTCGTGGGTCCTTAACTGCAATGTGCCTTGTGCTGGTGGACGCAGGGTCTCTGCAGTACAACTACTGCACTCTGGTCTAAAATATCCACACCAGATTGAGCTGTTGAGTCTGACAAAAACATATGAAGTTTGAGTTGTATCTTGAGCAACTGGGTGGTCCAGAAACTTCCTTGAGAAGGTGCTGATTAACAAAAAACTGCTTTTGTAAAAGTTAATAGTATTAGGACCCACTGATGACTGACGTATTGCTTATGCCATCCTAACTTCTGTCATAACTTAGCGTGCAACAAGTGCATACAAGCTTAAGCTACTTACATTGTACATCATTAGTTTGTAAGTATGAGTGCATGGATGAAAGATGTTGGACAGATAACAGAAAGGCTGAGAGGCTGATGCTCACGGGAGCATCAAGATTTTGTCTTAATCAGGAGCAGAATAAGTGGATATAATGAACCATGGCTGAGCAGCCAGTGCAGCAATGGGCTGTTCCTCCCTTGGTCCTCTTGGTGAATCCAGCTTAGCAGTGTCACGTTGCCTGGTGCTCCCTTACCCCATGACGAATGCAAAAAGAACTTAGCCCTTTTTATGTGATTAAAAAAAACCCCAGAGCTTTTGTTTTCAAATGAGGTGTGAACAAAACTTGTACTACTGGCATGAGTATTATGGTTACGAGAGAGACAGGACAATGGACCTCAGATACATTACAGCTTCAAGTGTTGTTAGTACTTATTCTCACTCATTCCAACAGGAGAAAAACACAACATGCAAATATTCTGCTCAGTACACATATATAGAGATCATATAAGCTATTCTAAAATATATATATATGTCCCTACAATATATCTAATATGCTTTTCAAAGGGAGGTTATACATTCTTTTGGAAGTTTTGGTTGGAAGTATTTGTAACATACAACCTCAAGATGAGGGGGAAAAATACGAAAGAGGTATTGGAGCACAAATCTTAATGCTAAACCAAAAAAAAAAAAAAATCAGAATTTACAAGGGGCAGGATTTTCCCTTTTGGTTTTTTGGTGTGTTTGTGGGTTGTGTGGGTTTTATTTTTAAACACATTTCCATAGCTGAAACACTGAACTGGCCATACTTGTCCTTTACTCCCTGATCACGTGCAGCAGTCTCTCTGGGGGAATTCATCTCACCTAACTTTAGGTGTCCACAGTGTAGGCACAAGCACCCACCTTGGGGCCAACCTCCCAGCTCCAGTCACAGCCAAGAGATGTTTGGGCAAAGCAAGGCAGCAGCCTTCAGCGTGATTCATTATGCCCAGGGACAGGGCTGCTCTGGCCCATCTTGTTCTTCAGGCTCTCCAGACCTAATGCACTCTCTCCTCCTGCGAACAGAGGTGAAGTCACCTGCACTTAATGGACATGATCCCTCCCTGGGACAATTCCCACCAATAAAGTGACATGGTGCTTTTCCCTACAGGCAGAGGGCAGCCAGCCCTCAGAGGAGACTTAAATTTCTCTCATTGCTGGCTAGGAGCAAACAGGCAGCCCTCCTACTGGTAAAGAATTGTTTCCACTGGGACCTAACCCATTTGATCATTTTGGGCCTTGTTCTTCTTAGATGCCAAACACTGCTCATCTCTTGAAGCTATGATTTTTGGTGAATTAGAATTACTATGTGCAAATGTCAACACAACAGACCTGAAAGGCGCTACAATAAGCGTAGAGTTTAGTGCACACAGATCAAATCAGACCCTTCCTCACTCACACGGTTCCTCAACTCATCATCAAGCACACAGTTTTCAATATTTCCCAGGCTAGCTGGCATCCACTGATTCATGCAGTACTTCTTCCCCAGAGGCTCTACCATCACCTGACAATCCCAGCCGTGCCTTCGGGACAGAGAAACAACTGACAGCCCCCTGTCTTGGCATGATCTGGGGAAAGTTTCACACCAACAGGCACAAACAGCAACACAAAATGCCAACCTTCTGCCCAAAATCCTCTGATAAAAGACCAAGACATCCCTCATTCAAGAAACCATTGGGGAAAACCAAGCACCCACCTTCACAGGAGAACATGAGTTCACAGAGGAAGCAACACAAAAATCTCAGAAGAAAATGAGAGGAAGGACAAATTGGATTTCTCAGCTGTGCTCTCCACCAAGTCTCATCATCTGCCATCACACGCTCTACCCTGCTCATTGCCACAGGAATGCAAGATGTTGAAACCTCTCCCCGTAAAGACACGCTCAGAAGAATGAGAACAAACCCTGCTGAGTTTTCTCCTCTCTGTTATAGGAGACACCGTTTTACTGGCCAAACAGACGGGCTTTGCAAGCTTTCACAGACTTGCAGAGCGTGTCTCTGATGGCACCAGTTCACCTTGGTGTTGCTCCAGTACAAAATCTGACTGATTCTGGTAGTTCCTACAGGAAGACCTCCAACATCTGGAGTCAAAGCGTGACACTGTTGATCCTAATAAACCGTCAGCACACCACCACTAGCTCGAGCATCCAGGAAATACAAAGGAGAACAGAAGCAAACTGGTACTTCAGCTTGTCTCCAGGATGCCGTGAAAAGGCAAATCACTGGCATGGCTCAACATCTTATTTTGAAAAAAAAAAAAAAAGAAAAAAATTGTGAAATGCATATTGCATAAAATTTAACAGTCATCAGCAAAAAGAGGAGTACCTACTAACAGCACAGATGATCATTCTGATGTTTCAAAATAGGGTGACTTCTCTGGAGGGAGAGAGTCTTTGTCAGGACAAGTCTCCACATGACTTCCACTAATAATTAAGGCCAAGGCAGAGGTCAGGTATGGAAATCCATCCTCTTCGAGCCCAGCTAACCATGTAATACACCTCCCAAACACTACTCACTTTGTGCGCCAGCTCTGCACCTCCGTTAACTTTAGCTCCGGTCCCTCGCCCACCATCATCAGCACGCAATAGGAATGCCCACCAGACACAACGCCATGGCTGACACAGGGAGGAGCTTTCCTGCAGCTCTGCAGATGGCCTGCATCTGTTTCCCTGAACCAATGGAGGGACAGTAGGAAGGAAAAAAGGAAACGTGAAAACCTCCCGACTGGGAAGGCAGCAGGCCTCTTGTGCAAACAGCTTGCATGTTGTTAGCAAGCATGTTGTTGATAGCAAAATACTGTCAACAGAACTGAGGCACAGGCTCAGGCTGATCACAATCTTTCCGTTGATTTCACTGACCCCTGAACCAAACCCCAAGCAGTCTGAGCATACTCAGAGCAGATTTACAGAGAAGGAATCCAGGAAAAAAAAAAAAAAAAAAAAAAGGCAAACACTGCATTATATAACTGATATAACTGTTGCGTGATACAACTGAAACGTCACATCCTGCTGACGGCTGGTGGTGCTGACAAAAAACAGGAGGGAAGATTAAAGAGGCAACTGATTACCTTGTCTGCTCTCAGGTAAATGAAGCAAAAAGTACAAAGCTACAAAGCAGCTGGGCATCTGCTGTGGGAAGTGCACCCAGAGAAAAATGCGCTATTATACTCCCAAATAATGCTTGCACGTGAATAAATTCTCCAAGCATGAGCAAGCAGCAAAGCTTCCCAAGTGGCCTTAATATAACATCCTGGACCACCTACTGGATCCTGCAAGTAGTTTTTTGTCCTTTTTTTCCACTGGGCTGTGACCACTTCAACAAAACAACATGCTCTTATTGCAAAATTTCAAATGTAATGTAATTGTAACATAAAATTACAGACCATTTATCTCTACACTTTTATTCTGAAATATGTCCTGCACCTCCCTGAAAATAGAGGGACGATGTGATTATCATGACACTCATAAAAACTCACTATTCTTCTGCAACAAACGAAAAATATTAAAAGAAACTTCTCCCAACAGTAAAAATAACACTCTTCTTTAAAATCACTGCTGTCTAAATTACTCCTACAAAGCAGATCACTTTTCCTCACCTGTTATTGCAAGTGTAAGCTACGTTCCTCCCACCTTTACAGGGGCACTGAAGGCTGAAAGCTCCCAAATCCACAGAGACCACTCACACTCTGGGAGCTCTAACGGAACCTGGGCCACCACCGCTTTCGTGGGGACACGCTGCTCTGGCCGGAGGGCTCAGAGCCCTTTCTCGGCCCGAGGCTCACAACCGCGGAGCGAGCAGATACGGGGAGAACGGGCACCAACCGAGGCCGAAGGCGGTGACTGTCCCCGGGCGGATCCCGGGGCGGGCGGGACCGGCCGCTATTAAAGGGACCCGGCGGCGTTCCGGCGTGGGACCATGGCGACCCGCTTGCAGCTGAACACTGCGGCCAGGATGCCCCTCCTGGGGCTCGGCACATGGAAGGTAACGGAGATCTCGGCGGTGCCCCCGGCCGGGACCCCGGAGGGGGCGGCCAGCCGCGGCGGGCTGGGTCCGCACCCGCTGCGATCTCCTCCGGGCCGCCGAGGGGGTCCAGAGGGAGCGCGGGCAGGGGCGACCCGGCTCGGGGACCCGTCCCCGCCGCCAGCCCGGGTCCTAGCGCAGCGCTCCCGGCGCCACCGACACCCTGGCCGGGGTCACCCTCCCGGTCCGGCGGAGCCCCGCGCTGCTTTTGAACCGGTTTTTATTTTCTCCGTCTTTCCTGCCGCCTTCTCTGCGGGGGAGAGGCGACCCTTGGGTCTCTCCGGTCCCTGAGAGGTGGCTCCTTCCTTCCCTCCCTCCCTCCCTCCCTCCCTCCCGGCCCGGCTCCCGCGGCTGCTCCGACCTCCCGGCCGCTCTCCCTACCGCTCCCCGTGCCGCCCCGCAGGCAGGGCTGGAGGGCGGGGCGCTGCTGGGCTTTGGCTGCCGCCTCTGTGCTGGGTAACTTAAATCCCGGGTGAGGCTACCCTGAACCACCTGGTAGTAAGATACAGCTTTAGAAGACAACTGATGCGTTTCCAGCAGAGAGATTTGCACTGCTGTTACGATGACTGCAAAATCAAACAGTGACCCGTACAATGCCTGAAAACAAGCATTACGGGATCTGTCTGAACAAGATATGCCATCATTTATTTGCGCACAGCTCTTGCCTGCCCTTTTGGGGTATAGAAACACATAGAAATGTACATCTCTTCTATCTCTGAGGGAAGCAGCTGGTGCAACCTTCAAAGGACAAGTGGGATGTGTCCAGGGGAGGAGCTGGGCTAGAACATGGTACAGTACTCCATGGTACTCAAGTATTGTGTCCAGTTTTGGGCCCCTCACCACAAAAAAGACATTGAGGTGCTGGAGTGAGTCCAGAGAAGGGCAACGAAGCTGGTGAGGGGTCTGGAGCACAAGTCTTATGAGGAGCAGCTGAGGGAGCTGGGATGGTTTAGCCTGGAGAAAAGGAGGCTGAGGGGAGACCTTATCGCTCTCTACAACTGCCTGAAAGGAGGTTGTAGTGAGGTGGGGGTCAGTCTCTTCTCCCAAGTAACAGGCAATAGGACAAGAGGAAACAGCCTCAAGTTGTGCAAAGGGAGGTTGAGACTGGATATTAGGAAATTTTTACACTGAAAGGGTTATTAAGCATTGGAACAGGCTGCCCAGAGAAGTGGTTAAATCACCATCCCTGGAGGTATTTAAAAGACAGGTAGACATAGTGCTTAGACATATGGTTTAGCGATGGTTTTTGCCAAGAGTTAGGTTGATGGTTGGACTAGATGATCTGAAAGATACCTTCCAACCTAGGCGATTCTATGGTGATGTGGATGACTAAGCTGTAGACCACTACTCCCCCTATCAAACTAAAATTCTCCCAGCTGGGCAGTTGCTATTTCTGTTCTCAGACACAGCACTGGGAAGTGCGGAGTACTGAGCAAGAGGCACCACAGAGCTTCCCAGCACAAAATTACTTTCCCCCTGGTCCGGCTCTGGAGAACTGTCCTGGTGTCTGGGGCTCTCCTCTCCCTGGCTGTTGGGCTGAGCCTGTGTGGGAGTTGGGCTATGGAGAAATGGCTGGAGACTGGCTTCAAGCCCTGGAGCCTGCTTTGAGAAGATGAATGTAGCTTTAGGAACACTGCATAGAAGAATTCTTCTTAAAACACCTTTGTATATGTTTCTTTAGTTTCTAGATAACTAGGAAATGACATGTATGCTTTGAT
Organism: Chroicocephalus ridibundus; assembly: GCF_963924245.1. Taxonomy (NCBI): domain Eukaryota; kingdom Metazoa; phylum Chordata; class Aves; order Charadriiformes; family Laridae; genus Chroicocephalus; species Chroicocephalus ridibundus. The sequence continues at coordinate 151,835,868 of NC_086284.1, forward strand.
TTGGGTTCTTAACCTTCTTTTTTCAGTCCCCAGCTGGGCAAGTAACAGCTGCAGTGATGGCTGCCATTGATGCTGGGTACCGCCACTTTGACTGTGCCTACGTGTACCAGAATGAGAAGGAAGTTGGGGAAGGGATCCAGCAGAAAATCAAGGAAGGCGTTGTGAAACGAGAAGACCTCTTCATCGTCAGTAAGGTAAGGATCTGGTGACCTAGGATCCAGGGTAAGGCCTGCTTTGCGTAGAACGTGTTCATAGGAGGAAATTCAGAGCTGTGGGGAAAGACTGTGTGCTATAGCATGGAGTAATTTAGTTTAGGCCAACACTGATGGAAGCTTCTTTTTATCCCCTTATCTTGTAGAGAGTTATCTAAGATATGCTCCACATTCTCTATTTTCATGGGACTGTTCAAAATATGCATTAAAGTCAAACAGTCCTAGAAGGTGTGCTTTTTTCCTTGCTTATGCAGGAAATACAAGATTTGGCTCACCATTGCTGAAGATCAGTAGGATGACCTAGTTCCACATCACCTTCCAAAGGTGATGTGGGACTGGCACTCTCCTGAACAGGACAGAAGGGTTCCATGAGCTTTAACCTAGGAAGTCACAGTGTGCCTTGTCTTTTTGTCTCTAGCTGTGGTGCACATTTTATGAAAAGCCTCTGGTGAAAGGAGCTTGCCAGAAGACTCTTGCTGACCTGAAACTGGATTACCTGGATCTCTACCTCATGCACTGGCCACTTGGGTTAAAGGTACAGTAACAGCAATGCCCTTGGCTTTCCCTCCTGGGGGATCCTTCAAAACTGCCAGTAACGCTTGCAGCACTACTGCTGCTCCAGTCCAAGAAGAACATGTGTCTCTTGTGTGTACCAGCACTGCTCCAGTGCTGCTCATTCAGCTTTACTGTGGCCACGTGAGCCAGGCTCGTGATCTCTGCCCCTGGGACTGCCACTTGCACAGTGTCCTCTGCCCTTTTGATAGCGGAGATGCAGACCTAGCACTAAGGTCAGGCCTCCCAGCTGCAAGCATAAGTTGTGCTGCTTTACTTTTGGCTATGCATTGTCTTCTATAAACCCAAAGTATACTCATCTGCCAACAACTTAGCCTCCTACTTTGTTGGAAGGAGGGCTGTGCTTTGCTGCCTGACAGAAATTCTTTCCTCTGCATGTTACAGCATCACAGAGCAAAAGAAAATGCTTCTGTTTTCTATTTCTGTCTTTAATCACTGAGTCCTTAATACAGTATAGATTGAGCTGGCCTTTGCTGCAGGAGCCTTAGTGTTGTTCCACAGACCTTGGATTTCAAAAGGTGAGACTTTCTGACATACAAGTTTCATACTTCATGTACTTCAAAGGAGCTGATGCCTTAGTCTGTTTCTGGTCTTAGCTTTTCCTTTCTGCTACAGACAGGTTAAGACCTCCAGCCTATCTGCTGCTTTTGAGCTTATCAACGGTTTATCATCATTTCAAAGCTGTCATAGTTAGTTTTATGGGAACAAAGCCCTTGAGTAAAAGCATCATGGCGTAATGCTCTGACATCTGCACAACACACTAGGTGTAGAGCAATATGGAGATGGGGGGCCCTAGCTCCGTTCCCATATGTTTAAGATGTTCTGATTTTCCTAGTGCCACCAACTTAAACTGAGACTTCCCTCACAGAAGACCTGTGTGTATGTAATACATTGTTCAGCAGATGTGACTCACCCTAGACCTAACTTAAATGTCCTTTGGACCTAAACAGGTCCTTATACTTTTCAAAAATCAAATCTTTAGAAAACTGTTCTTATTGTCCCTTAAAAGGCACGATAGAGGAGTACAGCAAGCTTGTTTGTTCTGCTTTGTTCCACAAGTGGTGTGACTTGTTAATCTGTATGTGTTTTGGTGAGTCACCACATTGCTGGGTCCAGGAGATACACCTGTCCCTCCTACTAGGAATGGTTGCTGGCAAAATGCCATAAACCTGCATGAACGATGTAGACAAGTATTAGTATTTCCCGCAGTAGAAGTTAAAGTTATCACGGTTCTCAGTTGTTTCGGTATTAACTTCCCAACAAAGAGTGTTTCAAGCATTTTCCTTGTCACTGACAGGCAGGAGAAGAGCTGTTTCCCACTGATGACAAAGGCATGTCAATACCCAGCAACACAGATATTCTAGATACATGGGAGGTAAGTTCAGCCACAGTGGGAGAATGATGTTTTCTGTCCTTGGCAGTCTTTTCTACGTTTTCATTACCTTCAGCAGTCACAAAGTTCTTATGCATTTCTCTTATGGTATACAAGGTAGCTTTTCAAAACATAATGCTTAGTCAAGCCAACAATCTTCAGTGAAGCTGCAGACCAGATTACTTGACTGTAATAGCCACAGAACATCACCACAGTTCTTTAAACCGCTCAAATACACTTTGCGGAAATAAAGATATTTTAGGTTGTGGTCTTGCTACAGCCTGGGGTACAGCGCTCCAGTGCTGGCTCGATAGCACATTATTAATTATTATTTTCCACACATAACTAACTTGGTGTTTCTACCATCTCAAGAAATGAGCTTTTGGGCTGGGGTGAGATCAAAGACATAGCACAAATACACAATTGTGCACTTGACCCCAAGAGAAGAAATCTGCAACTCCAATGAGTTGTCTTTACTTTCCCATGAAGGGAAATCAGCCATTTGAGGAAGAACCTCTTCTGGCCCTGCCTTGTACACTGGATACTGACTTTGCTCCTCTTTCTGTTAGGCCATGGAAGAACTGGTTGACTGTGGTCTGGTAAAAGCCATTGGAATCTCCAACTTCAACCATGAGCAGATTGAAAGGCTCCTGAACAAGCCGGGACTGAAGTACAAGCCTGCAAATAACCAGGTAAGCTGCAAAGTGACTGCAGGTGAATAGTTTCCAGGGACTATAAAATCTGGTTACATTTGAATGAGGAGATGGAAAAGGGAGAACAAAATAAATAACAGCATGTAAACATCCTATGATTACTTCTGGGTACACGTGAGGATGTTGTAGAACCCTTGTATCCTCATAGGGGATGAAGTCGTGGTCCACAAATTACAATCATAACTTCTTAAAATACCTTACTTGTTCTGTTATTAGCAATAGCATCAATCTGTTATTAATAGCACAACACATGCGCTTCTTCTCATGCATGCATATATGAACACACAATTCACTCAGTCACCCAGTTGGAAATGGGAGGTCAGTTTTAACAGTATATGCAGAAGCAGAGCACATATTCACACATCAGTGGCTTTCTGGTATCTACCCTGAAGACTTATTTTTATTCATATAAAATAAAAATAAAGTGTGTGTATACACACATACAAATACTCACGTAGTCTCTGTCTGCACATAGCAGCCACTACATAACCTGCCGTAGATGCTTATTTCTTCAAGTGGCCTTGTACAGATTCAGACAGCTCTGAATTCAGCTTCAGTGAGTACCAGTCTCCAGAGTTTATCAGTCCTAAGAATACTTCAACATTTCCTCTGCCTGTAGTTACCAAAAAAAGAGCAGGCAAAAAAAAAAAAAGGCATCTCCATCTAAAACTATAGACATCTCCTCTAGAACCACTTCACATAAACTCACAAGAAAGGGGCTTTTATGACAAGAACAGAGAAGGGAGAACAGAGCAGACGCAGCATGTCTTTCTAATCCCATTACACACCATTATTGAATATACAACGCACTGTGGTTTTCAATATTTGCTAAACTACTGCTTAGAAATCTCGGAGAAGCACCTCAGAACATGCTTTCTCAGGGCCAAAGAACCCAAAGATTATTAAATGCTCTTTCCCCAGAGCAAAGACCCAGAGATGCAAGAAGCTTTACTGTAGGTGCTGTACAAAACTAAGGCTGAATAATACTTTGCAAAGACTAGCACATTAGGCCAAAAATTGAACTCCAAATGCATTAAGAGATAATCTCTGGAGTGAGTTACAGCAGTCATATTGCTATCAATCTCCGTACTCTTGTGTTCGCAGATCGAATGTAATCCGTACCTTACACAGGAGAAGCTGATCAAGTACTGTCAATCCAAAGGGATTGCTGTGACAGCGTACAGTCCCCTTGGCTCTCCTGACAGGCCATGGTAAGGCTGCCTTAGAGTTGGTGAGGGAGTTGGCATGGATTATGCCTGAAGCACTGAGACAGTAAGCGCACCGTTAATCATTCATCTAAATACAGAATTCTGTTGCTCTCTTTCCCCTGTGCAGGGCTAAGCCAGAGGATCCTTCCCTTCTGGATGACCCCAAGATCAAAGAGATTGCAGCCAAGCACAACAAAACCCCAGCACAGGTACGTAGGTGCCAGACAGTGGGTACCCCTTAGAATCACAGAATTGTCTAGATTGCAAGAGACCTTTCAGATCATAGAGTCCAACCATCAACCTAACACTGCCAAAAACCACCACTAAACTATGTCGCTAAGCAACACATTTACCCATCTTTTAAATACCACCAGGAATGCTGATTCCACAGGACAGCTAATGACAAAGTAAAGGGCAGGCTGGCTCTTCATTCCCTGTAAACTGTGGTGCTCTTCTGTGATGTTAAGTAGCAATGCAGGTTTGTTTACTATGTGGCCTGCAATGCATGCTTGTAAGGGTTCTCTGACCATCAACAGGGAATATTTTCTTGACCCGTCTCCAGATGCTGTAATCTTCCAGTTTTCCCATCTCCAGTCCTATTGCAGAGAACGAAACCTTGATAAAAGTCCAGGTGGGAAGGAAAGGACTTGATTGTCCCAAAACTGGATGGGAAAGGAGGCCTTCCATGTGAGGCACCACCAATTCCCTCTTTGCTCCTCAGGAAGTGCTACTTAGGCCACAGGGACAGGAGTGATTTGGAATGCATCTCTGCAGAAGCAGGTATAGCTTAGGGAAAACAGCTGTTGGAACAGGCTCTGCTTCCTCCAGAACAGGAGGAATGATTCAGTTTTCCGTTCTTGCAGGTTCTCCTTCGCTTTCAGATCCAAAGAAATGTAATCGTGATCCCCAAGTCTGTCACACCACAGCGTATTGCGGAGAACTTCAAGGTGAGTGATTACGAGTGAGCTGGGGTGCACGGCACATTCAGGGCCGGCATGGTTTCCCCCTGCAGAGCAAGCAGGGATCCTTTTTCAACCTTCCCTCCTTGGGCAAGAGGCTTTTTTGCTTACAGCCTCTGATTTGTTCAGAGAGGTGATTTACAGCTCTTTCTCTTGTTAGGTGTTTGACTTTGAATTGACGAAAGAGGAGATGGCAACTATTTTCAGCTTTAACAGAAACTGGAGGGCGTATACAATGAGCACGTAAGTGGCAGCATTCAGTATTTGTTTCTTTCAGACGTTTAAGTTATGAACACTATATACACAGAGATTTTGCATCTAAACAATTGCCTAGAATGCTGAGAGCCCAAGTCACTGACAAAATGACTTGAGGATTCCCAGTGTACAAATGGCACACGCTATCCAGGAAAACAAATATGGAACAAATCCATTCTACAATTTTATAGTTCACATCCTGCCTTGGTGGCTCCTCTAAGCACCCACTACAGCTTGATAGATTAAAACAATTAAAAAAAAATGGCTGAAACCAATACCTTTATTCCCTTCAGGTGCAAAACTCACAAGGAGTACCCTTTCAATGCAGAATACTGAAGATTGTCATATCCTGCCCTCATATCCTTCAGAGCTTGTTCAGATATTCTTCCTATCGATTTTTCTTATTGCATCTCCTCCTACAGCCAGTGAAATCACAGGCTATGTATTCAGTGATTTATTGTGGTGGTTTTTTGTGGTTTTGTTTTTTTTTTTTTTTTGAAATAAGGACACTGTAAAATTGTTGTGGTTTGGGCCAGACTGGCCACTGAGATGAATGACAGATGCTCTCCAAGGAAAGCATGGAGAGAGAGAAAGATACTTAGGAGTCTCTGACAAAATGTGGCATTAAAGAGAAAACAGGGAAAGCCAACTACACGTTCAGACTTGTACTCAATTTTGTAACAACAGCCTAAGGAGGATAATCAGCAGTTGTGAGCATTGGAGGAAAATTTGAGAAGCGTGAACTAAAGACTAACTTTCTTAGCATGAGTGAGGCAACCAGGAGTTTCACCACTCAAAAACTAACTGAAAAAGGGTCTTTTACTATTTATCCCTCTCTTAGGAAAAAAAAAAAAATCCATATGCAGAAAACATACAGATGCATGCTGGGCAGTATTTTTACACAGGGTTTCTCCTATGTGTCAAAACAAAACAGCATGGTGTGGTTTGGATATAACGCAAGTTCAATATGTGCTTCAGATTATTGCTAGTTGTGAAATTCTATTCTTACATGGAAAATTGTTAAGAAGGGGAAAAAAAAAAAAACACAAAGAAAACCCAAAGCCTCTGAACTTGCACGTTCCACTTCATTCAAATGCCTGTCTTTGAGGAAAAACTAATTTTTAAATGCAACCATGAAATAGAAGATTCCTGTCTGATCAAAAAGATCTTTTACTTTGAAAGTGTGTTTATGCTCTTGCCTAGACCTTCTAGCTAGAAGTGAGATGGGATGCTAGACCCCCCAACACCATTTGACTTTAGGAACTGATTTCATTCTTTACCATTATTTTTTAATTAAATATGCTGCCTGTTGCAGATAAAACTGGTTTTGGTATTTTTTTGTTTGTGTGGGTTTTTTTCCAAACTAAAACTTCCAAAAGAAGGTAAAATACAACCCCCTGCACCAGGAACAAAAAGCAGCAGAGGGATGCAGTACAAGTATTTTTAGTACTTCTGTCCAGAACTAATAGATGTTAGCCTATCGCAGCCAAACAAAAGAAACATGAGAATTTCCTTGCTGTTCTGGTTTTTTTAGATGCGCTTTGTTTCAGACCCACTCTGCGCAGCTGCATTTAGCCCTTGCTCCTAAGTCACAGACAACCGCTGAGGTCTCTCTGCTGGGGAATCATCCAGCTTTAGGTGTTGACCTCAGGGACAGCCTCTAAGCTCCAGTCACGGCCACGGGATACTGAAGCAGGGCAGCAGCCTTCAGCACTAATTACTCATAGTGGGAGCTGCCCTTGGTTCAGACCCAACTTGCTCTGTAGAGGCTCTCTAGACAGCACCCACCCTTTCTCCTGTGAAGAAAGGTGGAATACACACAGGTCAGCTATGGCCACCTGCACTCCGGGGACACGGATCCTGCCTGGGACAACAAAGCCACTCCGCACTTTCCCCTGCGGGCACCAGAGGGCAGCCAGCCCTCAGAAGAGACCCGCGTTGCCCCCTCCCTGCCGGCCACCAGCCCCCAGCAGTGCCTGAGTCCACCGGCCTCTTTGACCTCTAGGCCTCCAGCAGATCCCGGCCTCAGAGGGCACGGTGGAAAGACACAAGTCCCAGCAACCCAGTGACAGCAGAGCCAGGCACCTGAGCTCCACACGCACCCCTACGTGCACGGATGCCCACTCTGGAGCATACCTGGCACAGGGGAGATGTCCAAGGGTAGGTCTCAAGAAATCGATCCCCGAACCTCCTTCCTGCCTGACACTCAAACTCAAGCCATCAAAACAATCAAGTTTCCTTTAACAAACACCAAGCGAGATGAGCAGGTATTTGCTTTTGTGGCTGCGTCACCTTTCTGTTTCCTCCTTCTGGGCTGGTGACTAAGCGCATAATCATAAAGTTGCACATTGGGTGTCATGGGAAAATGGTAAAACCTTTTGTTCAAGAAAAGAGGCACCTCGGGACCTTCTTTCCAAAATTTCCACTTTCGATTCGTGAACATGTAATCCAAGAACATCAGTTCTGCAGCTTCCTAAAGGAAGCAACCCCTAAAACCCTCAGCAATGCCCAGGCTGAGGTGAGACAACTCTGTTGAAACCTAATACACATTCTTATTGAACAATAAAGGTACAATATTTGCTACTGTACCTTTGTGCAGGGAGAGCCAAAGGTTTAGACCACTGTCTTTTCAGTGATGTACCTTTTCTAGCCTGCGTCACCCAGTGGCCACAGTGCCTTCAGGCTTTTCCTTGTTCCAGTATGGCTCATCCACCAGCTGCAGTCCCCTCAGAAGCAAGCCCTTTTGGCATGGATCTCCTTCAAAGAATGCACGTGTTTCCAACAGTATGTCTGAGCCACGGCACTGTGGACTTAAATTTTGGCATGAGACAGGGTGTTTACATCAGTTTTGGAGCTAGCTGGAATTGGTTCTGGCTGGCACTGAGCAGTTCATAGTCTGCACACAGGTCACCACTGCCATCCCCTGATACTCCCTCCGATTTACGTCCTTTACATTCCGCCCTTCACCTCATTGAAAGATATATTAAGAATTGTTTCACCCTTATATAAACTCTAACATGATTATAATCTTAATGTATATTCATTATAAAATCCATCCCTTGTCCCTGCAAACCAGACTAGTGTAGTTAACATCTCATCAGTGTGAACGTAACACACATCACAAACCCATCCCTTCCCCAGCAGACAAAATTATCAGGATCAACACTGCAGCAATCTTGACATATACTTTCCAACCCCTTCTAAAACTTTTCCCAAGGTCAACCATACTGCTGGACCACCAGCATTATCCTTGGCTATGCCGCTAATCTTCTGCCTGTCTTCTGGCATGCTCCCTCCAGTACCATACATGTAAGTCACTCCTTGACGTCCCACCAGCTTATCAGGTGATACCAGAGCAGCAACAGCAACTGTGCTCAGACCTTGGAGCTTTCAGGAGCATCAGTGATAAACACTTTTTCTGGGTCCTTTCTCCCTTGCCTGTAAACTCAAGCCAGCAGTCCAAGCAACTGCAGTTGATTGCTTCCTTCTTCCCAAGAGCTCTGTGGGGATGTCTCACGCCCCTGTGGGATCACCAGGATCAGGCCATTGCTCCACATAGCCCTTCACTAGGGGATCCCAAAGGCCTCCTCCCTTGCGTAGGGCAGTGTTTGCAAGTAGCATAGAGCCCAAACTCCCCAGAACTCTGCTCTCCTGAGGCAAAAGCTGTATCCCATTTGCTCCAGCTTCACAGCACCGGCTCGGCCATTGCAGGGGCACCAGCTGCTGCAAGTGTTCAGCGTTTCTGTAATTTCACTCTCTGGGGAGCAGCACTGCCACCTATCTCCACAGGTCCACTTAATCTTGCAACTCCATCTGCCTGAAAGAGCTTTGTTTTTACTTTGCCATCAGTCCTCAGTTTCCCCCCAGGGGTGCCAGGCTCCCCCTCTGAGGCAACCACTTTAAGACCACTCGTTGCTCCCGCAGCTGCAGCCTGGCCTACCCGGCACACAGCTTTCCATCTGGACAATTCAGTGTGATTAACCGCTCACTCCTGACCAAAGGCCCTCCCTGTGCCCTGGGCACTTGTTAAGGCACACTGCTCCAAAGATCATCAGCCTGACTCCCCCACTTTGCTAAGCAGTCCCTGTCTCTCTGAAGCCTCGTTAGCAGCACACGGCAAGCCCTAGCGCACAGCCACATCACAGCAGCACACCTCTCTCCCCACGTTTCACAGCCAACCCCCCTGCAGCTCCCTGGCCAGTGCTTTTGGATCCTACATGTGGAGACAGCACTGCACCAGGCTGCTGGGGCACAGGCTTGGAGGAAGCACCCATCTGCCTCTTCCCAATCACCTTCCCACCCAGCGGCGGTCTCCCTAGGTCCCTTCTTTCTCCAGCCATTCGCACACTGTCTGCACTCACCCCTGGACACACACTGGCTGCGCTGCTTCCACCACTGCGTATTCCCAGTACAAGGATCGTGGCTTCTTTCGGAGTCCCTCTCGTTACTCCAGTTCTGGGCCAGAAGAGGGATGGGCGTCCCACGCATTCTCCAACAGCTACCACCTGATGAGGTAAAACAGACTCATCTCAGGGCAATCTAAGCTGATTTATCACCAATTAACACAAACTTTGTTTCACCAATTCAGGTACTGAGGGGGGGAAAAACAACACAGAGAAAAAAACAACTTCAGTAAATGCTTTTCTCCCCCTTCCCCAGCCTCCCTCTAAGCCAAATACCAGTCCCTGTGCTCATCTCTCCGCTTCCCCCATATTCACCACAGATCACACCTGTTCCGTCCTGACCCTTCCCGTGAGGCGAGGGCAGCTTCGAGGGCTGGGCTGGCTGCCTGGTGGCTTCCCTTTGCCCCTCAGCCCCAATTACTGTGCCTCACTGCTACCTGCTGTTCCCAGGGCTGTCGCTGCCCGGCAGGGGTGGCCCAGGCCACAGGCCACTCAGTAGCCAGCCCTTCCAAGGTGACTCTGCCGCCCTCCTTCTTCTGTGTTTTTTAAACAGACATGGGATTAACGGACAAATACCAGTGCAAAGATGAAAAGCCCCATCATTCTGAGAAAACAGGAGATCCACCAAGATGGATCCTGGCTTGATCTGAGCTCAAAGCAAGGAAGAGAACGAGGTCATCCACAGTGGGGTCCAGCCAAGACCCTCAGATCTGCCTCCCGGCACCCAGGGGCTGAACTGGAGCAAGACAAACCTCCCCTTCTAAAGGCTCCAAGCAAGGCAGAAATTCCCACTGCCCTTCCCAGGGATTCGAGCTTGAAACCTGGGTGCTCTCACCTCAAAACCCTGGCTTTAGCTATGCCTGTGTCTGTCAGCACCCCTAAAGCTGCAGAGCCCCGCAGCTCTCCCCCTTACGAGCCAAGATTATGGCACCTTGCCACTATGTCACCTCTTTTACTTGGGGAGGGGGGGGAAGCGCCTTTGGTCTTTTTTGGCAGGCCACAGGGTCTCTGTCAGTAAAGACTGCTTCCACAAGGACATACCCGTTTCCATTAGTTTGGACCCTGTTCTTCTCCGATACCGAACACTGCTGGTCTCCAAGGTCACAACTTGTGGTGAAATAACAGTGACTAAAGGCAAAGTCAGCAAAACAAACTGAAAAACTCATGATCCTACACATCCTGTTTCAGTGCAAAAACTCGCTCACGGGTTAAAATTAAAAAAAAAAAAAAAAAAAGAAAACCCTTCCTCCCCCGCGCTGTTCCTCATTGCCAGCGCTCACTGCAAAAAAACAGCTGGCCATATTATCAAGGACACAGCTCACAAGATTTACCAGGCTGGCTGTGACCCTGTGACACCTGCAGTACTTCTTCTTCCCCCAAGGCCCTGCTGCCATGAGATGGCCCCCACCAGGCCTTCAGGGGAGGTAAACGGCAGAAAGCTGACGTGCCTCACAGCTGCGAGGGGACAGTCCCCTGCTCAAGGGAGCCAACAGCAAAAACAAAATACAGAACTCCTGCCCGAAGCCTCTTGGTGGTGAGGAGATGGAGGACATCTTTCCAACAAGAAACCGCCAAGGGAAAACCAAACGCCGGCAGTAGAAGATAAGCACCAAGGTTATGCAACGGTTTCACGTGAAAACAGAGTGAAAACACATCGCATCCCGCTGGGGACGGCTGATGGCACTGACACAAAACAGCAGGGACATTAAAGAGGAAAACCAATTACCTTGCCTGCCCTTAGTTAAATGGAGGAAAAAAAAAAAAAACAAAAAAAAAAGGAAAAAGACCAAGCTGCAGTGAGAGCAGGGGCCTCTGCAGCAACCGCTCACACCTGAAGACACTTCTCCACGTGTGAGCAAGCAGCAAAGCCTCCCGGGCAAGTTGGGTTTTTTCCACTGCGCTTGCGACCTGTTCAGCAGAACAGCGTCCACTTGTCTGCAAAAAATGCCAAAGCCAGTTTCGGATGTGAGGTTACTGGCCACCTACCACCTACGATTACAATCGTGCATTTCACTCCGAAGTGCCCTCAGTGCCTCCCAAAAGACTGAGGGACAATTTGATTATTATGTCAGACATTAAAAAGTCACTGTTCTGCTTCAAAACACTGCGAAAAAACCTGTTCCAACATTCAAAAATTAAGTTTTTTTTTTAAACTCACTGTATCCTGAGTTACTCCTAAGCCACAGCTTGCTCTCCCTTGAAGTGGAAGCTGCATTCGTCCCATTTGGAGCAGGGAAGGGGTTCTCCCTGCTCTCACAAGCCAGACACACCAGGGTTTCTCTAGCCGCCTCGCTCCGCCAGCATGCAGGGTGACAAAGCTGTGACAAGGGGGACCCGTGCGGGCCTCCATCATTGTCATGGGTTGGGGACACGCTGCCCCAGCAAAAGCCTCAGCCCGAGGCACACAGCCCGCAGGCAGCTCTCCGGGCGCAGGGAGACACCCTCTGCCTCACGTCCCCTCCACCATCCCCATCCTGGGGATGGCCAAGATGCGACACGAAGGGCCCGGGGTGCTGCGGGAGGGCCGCCGGCCGGGAGCCATCAGCATGGCCGAGCACCCCGCACCCCAGTGAGCGCAGCCCTGGCTCAAGCACCGCCTGACACACCCCGGAGGACCTCGAAGATGCCGCTTCCTTTACCCCTCAGCCGCCATCCCAGCCCCCCGCCACGGGCAGCCCAGGGCCTCACCACGGCACAGCGCCAGCGCCGCCCCGCCATCCCCCCCCCTCCTCCGCGCCGCCGCGGGGCGGGGCGGGCCCTGCCGCTATTTAAGGCGCTGGGCCGGCATCCACGGCTGTGGTGGTGTTCCCGAGTGGCGTGAGGGGCCATGGCGACCTACGTGCAGCTGAACACCGGGGCTAAAATGCCTATCCTGGGGCTGGGCACGTGGAAGGTAACGGGGCTCGAGGCAGTGCCCCCCTCGCTGGCGGTGGGAGGGTGGCCGGGGCTGGCTGTGGCCCGGCCCTGGCCCTGCCCGGTGCCGTCCGTGCGGGACGGGCCCCCTTTCGCGGCCCTGCGCTGGGGAGCGGGGGGGGAGGGGGGTAGCCTGGGCCCTGGCAGGCGCTTGGCCCGTCTCGGCGCCTGTCCCCGCCGCTACCGCGGGCGCAGCGCTGCCGCCGACATCCCGGCCGGGGTTGCCTTCTGGGTACAGTGGCACCGAGGGTCCCTCCCTGCCCGCAGCCCGAGCTCCCGCACCGCTGCGGGGCTTTGCCCAATGACGCGGGTCGGCGGGGCCTGGGCCGAGGCCCCTCCGCGGGGCTGAGCTCCCCCGTCACGGCTGGCGGCTGCCGAAGGCTTCTGGTGGTACGGGGGGCGAGGGTGAGGAGGCCTCGGTCCGGCCCTGGAGAACGGCCCCGGTGCTGGGGCCTGCGCTCGGCCCCGGTGTTGGGCTGAGCCCTGGCTGGCTGTGGAGCGGGGTGACAGAGGGAGGGGTGGAGGTAGCTGTGAGCTCAGGAGCCTGTGCTTGAGATGTGTAAGGACTCAAGAATGCTGCAGGGAAAACTGGAGGCCTTCTGAATGCTGTTGGGGGGGGGGTTTTGCTCTATTTTAATTGGGGGATTGCTTTGGGGTGGGGGGCAGCTTTCTTAATCTTGCTAGGGAAAAGGTCTTTGATGTATATATATTGATTTGAGTTTCTTGGATGTTATTTTTTCAGTCTCCGCCAGGGAAAGTAACAGCTGCAGTGATGGCTGCCATCGATGCTGGGTACCGTCACTTTGATTGTGCCTATGTGTACCAAAATGAAAATGAAGTTGGGGATGGGATCCAGCAAAAAATCAAGGAAGGTGTTGTGAAACGAGAGGACCTCTTTGTTGTCAGTAAGGTATGGATCTGGTGGTATAGGATCCCAGGAGACACCTGTCTTTCATAGAAGCACCCTAGTTCTTTGCTTTCCTACTCGGTGGTGCAGCATGGAACAATTCAAGCATTATGTAGGCTGCTTCTGAGACAAGCTTCCTACTTTGCCTCATCTGATATGGAGAATTATTCAGAGTATGTACCACTGATATGGGTGATGCTTTAAACTTTTCCTGGCATGAAGTTATGCTACCTTCTTTCATGCAGTATCTGACATTCTAGTAGGTTGTTTCTAAATGGAAGTCTCAATTAATGAAACCAGACTTTCTGCCATGACACCATTCAATCATATGCTGCCACTGCACATGTTGCTCTCGGTGTCACAGGCCAGTCCTGCTCACAGAGCAAGCCCCCCTTGAAGATCAGCAGGGTGACCTAGTTCCACATCACCTCCCAAAGGGGACAGGCATTCCCCTGAACAGGACAGAAGGGTTCCAAGAGGTTTAACCCAGGACGTCACAGTGTGCCTTGGTTTTTTGTCTCTAGCTGTGGTGCACATTTCATGAAAAGCCTCTCGTGAAGGGAGCTTGCCAGAAGACTCTTGCTGCCCTGAAACTGGATTACCTGGATCTCTACCTCATCCACTGGCCCCTTGGTTTTAAGGTACAGTAACAGCAATGCCTGTGGCTTTGCCTGTTGTGACTGGCAGTTTTGAAGAGCTATATGGCTTTACAGCCATATATTGCTCCAGCCAACTCAGAAGATCATCGTACGTCTGTTGTGTACTGGCCCTGCTCTGGTGCTCAGCTTTACTTTGGCTGTGCAAGGCTGTTCATCCCTACCTCTGAGATTCCTACTTGCACAGTATTCTCTCTTTTGATCCTGGAAGAGGTTGACCTTGAACTAGGGGTGGGTTTCTTGGCTGCGAGCCTAAGTTATATTGCTCTCCTCTTGATTATTGCCTATGTGTTGTCTTCTAAGAATCCAAAGTATTCTCAACTGACATGGATGTGGTTCCCTCTTTGTGGGAAGAAGGGTTGAGCTTTGCTGCCTGACAGAAATTCTTTCCTCTGCATGTTACAGAATCAGAGAACAAGAGAATGTTTCTGACTTCCATTTCTGTCTTTAATCACTGAGTCCTTTAATACAGTATAGATTGAACTGACCTTTGCTGTAGGAGCCTTGGTGTTCCACAGACCTGGGATTTCAAAAGGTGAAACTTTCTAGTTCCTAACTTTCACTGGCTGCATGCAAAGGAAGTGAGACTGCATGTCTCAGAATGTTTCTAAGCTTAGTGTTTCTGTTAGAGCCTGATCAAACCTCCTTTCTACTTGTTGCTTCTGAGATCAACTGTTTGTGATAGCATTTGTATTTTTAAAATTAGTTCATATGGACAGAACTATCAAAGTGAAAATGTGTTGTGGTGTAATAATATATTGGTAGAAAACAACTGGCTTTGAATGAAGCCGATACCTGGCATGTAGTCTTAACTGGGACTCAAGCTGTTTGAAGATTCCGCGTGCCAGCAACTTAAACAATGAATGTCCCTATGAAAGACCTGTCAGCAGATCTGGTGCAATATAGACTGAACATGTTCCAGGTCCTAAGTGGGACCTTAGTGCACACTTTATTAAAACACTTCATTAGGTCTGTGCAAGAATTACGCATTTTTGTAATACAGAAAGTGAACTTGTAAACTGGCTGTAATTCTACAAGGGAAGAGTTAGCTTCACCATATGTATTTTGATGAGCCAGGGGACATTGTTCAGCAGATACAAAAATACCATAATGCCATGTGAAAGCAAAAGAAAAGGCTTAAGACTGTAGATAGTGAGTATTAGTGTTATCTAATACGTATGTAGATAATAAGTGTTAGTATGTTCTGCAGTAGGAGTTTGTAGTATCATGGTCTTCATCTGATGTTAACTTGAATTCCCACCAAAGAGTGTTTCAAGCATTTTCTTTCTCACTGACAGGCAGGAGAGGAGCTGTTTCCAACAGATGACAAAGGCATGTCGATACCCAGCAACACAGATATTCTGCATACATGGGAGGTAAGTTTAGCCACAGCAGGAGAATCATGTCTTCTGTTCTCAGCAGTCTCTTCCATGTTTTTATTGCCTTCAGCAGTCTAAATTCTCATGTATGTAAAACTACTTGGAAGACATCGCTGGTTTGATAGTGGGGTTTTGGGTATTTTCCACTTCTAACTTACTGTAAATTTCCACAATCTCAAAGAATGAATCTTTGAGCTTTGATGAAATGGGAGACATGGCACAAATATAATAGTGCTCTGTGTTTTTTTTTCCTCAAACTTGAACTCTGAAAATCTAAATGCTTATTTTGTGCATCTCATGAAGGAAATAAGCCATGTCAGGAAGAACATTTTCTTCAGCTGCTGTCATTTATACTAGATGCTGACTCTGTTTCTTTCTGTTAGGCCATGGAAGAGCTGGTGGATGCTGGTCTGGTAAAAGCCATTGGTATCTCAAACTTCAACCATGAGCAGATTGAAAGAATCTTGAACAAACCGGGACTGAAATACAAGCCTGCAAATAACCAGGTAAGCTGCGAAGTGACTGCAGGCAAATCATAGAATCATAGGGTTGGAAGGGACCTCTGGAGATCACCTAGTCCAACCCCCCCTGTCACAGCAGGGTCATCTAGAGCAGGTTGCACAGGAACGCATCCAGGCGGGTTTTGAATGTCTCCAGAGATGGAGACTCCACCACCTCTCTGGGCAGCCTGTTCCAGTGCCCTGCCACCCTCAAAGGAAAGAAGTTCCTTCTCATGTTTAGGTGGAACTTCCTATGCTCACGTTTGTGCCTGTTACCCGTTGTCCTGTTGCGGGGCACCACTAAAAAGAGCTTGGCCCCATCCTCCTGACACCCACCCTTTGAGTATTTATAAGCATTGATAAGATCCGCCCTCAGCCGTCTTTTTTCCAGACTGAAGAGACCCAAATCCCTCAGCCTTTCTTCATAAGGGAGGTGTTCCAGTCTCCTAATCATCTTGGTAGCTCTCTGCTGCACCCTCTCTAGCAGTTCCCTGTCCCTCTTGATCCTGGGAGCCCAGAACTGGCCACAGTACTCCAAGTGCGGCCTCACCAGGGCAGAGTAGAGGGGGAGGATGGCCTCCCTCGACCTGCTGGCCACACTCTTCTTGATGCACCCCAGGATGCCATGGGCCTTCTTGGCCACAAGGGCACATTGCTGGCTCATGGTCATCCTGTTGTCCACCAGGACTCCCAGGTCTCTTTCCACCGAGCTGCTCTCCAGCAGGTCAGCCCCCAACCTGTACTGGTGCATGGGGTTATTCCTCCCCAGGTGCAGCACCCTACACTTGCCCTTGTTGAATTTCATAAGGTTCCTCATTGCCCAGATCTCCAACCTGTCCAGGTCTCTCTGTAAATGTGTGGGTGGTTTTGTTTCTGTTTTTTCTTTTTTAAAAATTACTAAGATCTTATTATGAAATGAGATCATAGAAAGAGAGAATGGAGTGGACACAGTATTTTTGCTCAATCCCACCCTTTAACCGTTTCTGGATGCACAGGATGCTGGGTTTTAATGGATTTTCTGCAGTAGTGCTTGGAAACTTGGCAAGGAGCAGCTCCAGAATCCCTCCTTTTTTGGGGGAGGGGGGTGGGGAGAAGGGCAGGGGGAACTCAATGAGTTTTAGAAAGTTCCTTGTATGAGTAAAACTTTGTATATATATATGGGAACCTAACAGAAAATTGGATTACTTTTTTGCAACTCTTCTGTGGAGAGGCCGGTTCCTGTTGCTGGTGACTGAGGGAACTGAAGAGGAACATGCTTTATGGACTGATTACAGACTTAATGAGGGCTGGGAGGAAGGAGGAAACGGAGCTGCGAGCTAGGCCATAGAGAAGTGTCCAGGTATATAGACAACACTTGAATAAAATCTTAGAGAAATTCAGATGGCAGGAGATTTAGCAAGATAATCTGCTGTAATTCACAGCTCAGAGCAGCATCAGCTGTGAGATCAGACCAGGTTGCCCAGGGCTTTATCCACCTTGAAAACCTGTAAGGATGGAGACTGCACAGCCTCTTTAGGCAGTGTGCTCCGCTGCCCGACACACACACAGACACCTAACTTGGGTGTATGGGGGAGGGAATGAGTTTTCTTACACCCGGTCTCAACCTCTCCTGTTTTAATTTACACCTGTTGTCTCTTGACCTCTCACTATGCACCACTGAAGAGCTTGGCTTGTCTTTCATGACCTTCTTTTAGGTATTGAAAAGCTGTTCCTAGGAGCAGCTAGGAGGTCTCCTAGGAGACCTGAAGCCTTCCCTTCTCCAAGCTCAAGAAGCCCAGCTCCTTCAGGCTTTCCCAATACAGCAGGTATTCCCAATACAGCCATCCCAGTAGCCCTCTGCTGAATTCATGACAGTCTGTCAATCTTTCTTCTACTGAATGGGCTGGGAAGGGGGGAAAAACTGGACACAGTATTATAAAGGTCATCTAATAAGTACTGAGTAGAAGCAGATGATCACTTCCCACAATTTACTGGCAGTGTTTCTGCTGCCAGGGCTCACTACTGGCTCATGTTCAGCTCAGCCTACTGTGGCCCCCAGGTTGTTTCTAGCATAGTTGCCTTGCAGGTTGTCAGGCTCCAGCCTGTGTTATTGCCAGAGGCTTTTCCTTCCCAGGTGTGGGGCTTTGTGTGCAGCCATGTTGAATTTCGTAAGGCTTTTGTTGGCCTGTTCTTCCTACCTGGGTGGGTCACTCTGAAGTGGCAGCCCTGCCCTTGTGAGTATTGACTGGGCCTCCCCTGATTTGGCATCACCTGCAGACTTGACAAGATTATAGTCTGGCACAAGTTGTTGAAGAGGATGGGTCCCAGGATAGCCCCCTGTGGCATCTATCTAGACTTGGCCTTGATTACTATGGTGTTTGAAGGACTGCAGTCTCAGTTACTGATAACTGATTACAAGAACTAGTTAATTTGTGGTAGCTTGAGCGTATGTACTGAAAAAGGATTTTTAACACCTTTTTTCAGAAAGCTAAAGGATTGTTCTCTGGAAGAAAACAATCTCTCTAACATAAAACTGAAACATTCTGACAAGTGCAAAGTTCATAATTCTCCACTGTATTTTTGTTATCACTGCCAGTGTACTTTAGGATACTTAGTAGAAATCTTATAATATCGTTTAATATCTCCCACAACTTATTGCCACTATCACTAGTTGATAATTACTCTTGTCTCTTGCATAGAGGTTGCTGACCTGGTGTCTCTCACTTGGAAGTGTTCTCAAGCTCTCTGATTACTATAATCAAATTAAGCACAGAGCAATAGGTCTTTGGTCCCTGTCCTTCAAAACTTATTGCTTTTGAAGAAATCCTTGAAAGCCTGAGATCTATCTGTGATAATATCTAATAGTGATAATGCTTCGTGCACATGCTTTTTCTGTGCAGGTGTTTCAGTGTAATTCCCATTCTTAATTTAAATGCAGTCAGTATGCACATTGGTTTCATATGTGGAGAGAAATTAATTTGTCATTGTAGTAATTACACGACAATGATAAATAGTACTTAGTTCAGTAAGGAAATCTGACTCTCAAGTACTTGATCGTTATCATACAGTGTGAACTGCAGTATCTTAAGATACTTGTTTAAATGCACATTCATCATCATCAAATGCTTTTCATTCTGGTCCAAACATAAGACTAGCTAATGTAGCTCAAAGTTTTTCAACTTGAGTGCCAGTGGACAGGTAAGGATGACTTTGCCTGTTTATATTGAGAAATCAAGCGTATTGAGAAAATAACCAGCTGCTTTGTTACTCTTGAGTAGCTGTATTTCTGGAGCTGCTGAAGTAAAATAAAGATGTATAAACTGTCCAAAAAAAGTTATATGTCCTGTTGTCTAATATTCCAGCATGCCCCTGAAGGGAAACAGCCATGCAGGCTCCTAACATCAGGTATCTAGAACCACGAATAAAGCCCTCGAGGCTGTAAACTGATCCCATGTTTTGCACTCTCTTGCCTCCACCTGCCAGTAGCACAGGTTTCCAGGGTCTTCCCTCGGAATGCAGCAGCAGGCTGCAGAAGGCTCGAATGACAGTGTAGTTAAAAAGGTTCTTGATGTTGCCTGCTGAAAGGAAAGTAGCACACCCTGGTGTGTAACTATCCTTAAAGCCTCTCTGTGCAAAGTATCAAATGTTCATTTGCAGCCTCCTGACACATGAATAGTTCCTGTTCCATACTGCATATCTGTGTGTTAGCTTCCCAGAATGCAGAGGCACTGTTAAGGAGTCTTTATTCTGTTATGTAGATATTCTTATGGAAATCCATGGTAAATACACCTGTGTTTATAAATAGTCTGTAGTGGACAGTAAGCTGAAGGACTGAAGTCTGTAGCTGTTAGCCGTTCTCACTGTTTGCAGACTGGAGGTATTCGGTGTGAGTATTGACACGAAGCAAATAAAAACGAATTAAACAGTACTGGTATTGAAGTTAGTATGGTAGTAAAAAAACCCCGAACATTATGGCATGTTTAATTAGGTTTGAAAAGAGAACTTTGTACTTACTGGTCTGCTGGCCTATTGTTATGATTTTACAGTTCTCTTGTGTGTACATTTTGCTGAACTGTCCTGCTTAGGCAATTATGTAGCTGCTCATCCCATATGTTGGAGATTATATGAATCAGCAAAGTTTTAAGGAGTGGTGTTACAGTCTTTGGACCCTTCACTGCAAGGAGAACTATTAGAAATAGTAGAAAGGGCAGGTGGCACACAGGAAACAAAGTCTGTGTAATATTGCTCAGAGACTATAAGT
The DNA here is from genome assembly GCF_963924245.1 of Chroicocephalus ridibundus. NCBI lineage: Eukaryota > Metazoa > Chordata > Aves > Charadriiformes > Laridae > Chroicocephalus > Chroicocephalus ridibundus. The sequence goes on from NC_086284.1 coordinate 151,856,158, forward strand.
TAGAACAAAAATCAGCCTTTGATTTGATTAAAAACTAATTTCTGGAACATGTTAAAGCAGTTAAATCACTGTCTAATCTCTATACTCTTATGTTGGCAGGTCGAATGTCATCCGTACCTTACCCAGGAGAAGCTGATCAAGTACTGTCAATCCAAAGGGATTGCTGTGACAGCGTACAGTCCCCTTGGCTCTCCTGACAGGCCATGGTAAGATTCCTTTGTGCTTTGCAAGGGAGCTGACATGGGTTATGCTTGAAACTTTGAGACAAGTGCACTGTTAATTATTCATCCAGATGCAGATCTGTGGAGACTTTTTGCCACTGATCTTCTTTCCCCTGTGTAGGGCTAAGCCAGAGGATCCTTCCCTTCTGGATGAGCCCAAGATCAAAGAGATTGCAGCCAAGCACAACAAAACCCCAGCACAGGTACGTAGGTGCCAGACAGTGGGTACCCCTTCCTGTAATACAGCTTGAAGGACAGCTAATGACAAGTAAAGGACAGGCTGGCTCTTCATTCCCTTTCATCTGTGGTACTCTTCTGTGGTGTTAAGTAGCAACGCAGGTTTGTTTATTATGTGGCCTTCAACACCTACTTGCAAGGGTTCTTTGACTATTGACAAAAAACTCTTTCTTGACCCGTCTTTAGATGCTGTAATGTTTCACTCTTACAATCTCAAGGCCTGTCACAGAAAAGCGAACCCTTATATTAGCCTACTGAAAGTCTAGGTGGGAAGGAAAAAACTGAGTATTGCTAAATTAGATGAGAAAGGAGGCTTTCTCTGTGGGGCTCCACCACTTCTCTCTTTGCACTTCAGAAAGTGCTGCTTTGAATTTGGGTATGATTTGAAACGCAGCTCTGCAGAAAGGATTCAATTCTGCTGAAGTGTACAGTTCACAGCAAACAACTGTTGGATCAGGCTCTGCTTGCCATAGAACAAAAGCCATCCTCTCTCTGACTTGGTGATATGTCGCTTGCAGGTTCTCATTCGGTTCCACATCCAGAGAAATGTGATTGTGATTCCCAAGTCTGTCACACCTCAGCGCATTGTGGAGAACTTCAAGGTGCGTGAGCTAGGTGCATGGCATGTTCAGGGATGGCACGGCTTCCCCCCCGGTGATCCTTTCTCACCTTTCCTAAGGCTTTCTCAGGCAAGAGGACTGGGCTTTCTCTCAATATGTTTTTACCTATGGCCTGCTGAGGGTTAAACTTAACGTTACAGTTCGAGAGCAGGAGCTAGCAAAGCTTTTGGAAACACTAGGCTGATAATCTTAGCGGTCACATTATGGGGTGCTTCCTGTTCTATGCCATGTGGATGAGTCATCTGACAGAGCTTGCCTGGGGGCTGAGTGCAGTAGCATACCACAAAAGACTTCTGTAAAGCAAGCACTGTTGAGAAAATAGCCCTGGTGTCCAGAAACCATATCACTGCTCTGGATTCGGTGGTCCTTGACTGTGAAACCAGTATTAGGATTTTGGGAGACGCTCAGTTGTATTAGGTGGAATGTGAAAGTCTTGGAGGTGTTCCTTTGTAATAGGACAGAAAGATGCATTTTTCACAAATGGAGGATGCAGGCATTCTGCAACACTAAGTGCTTTTTGAACTTCTGAAAACAACTGGCACATGTAACTGCAACTTGAGACTTTTTTTTTTTAATTCCTCCCTATTTCTGCTTACCTCCCGCCTCCACCCCAGCTAGTGGAGTCTCAGAAATCCAGAGAACAGCATTTTTGCTTTCCCTCCTTCATGAAGCACTCACTTCTTCTAAGAAGCACCCCTGCACTGTGGACTTGTTCTTTAATTTTGTGATTATTTTTTTTTGCTTACAATCTCTGATTTGTTCAAAGAGGTGATTTCCAGCTGTTTCTCTTGTTAGGTGTTTGACTTTGAATTGACTAAAGAGGAGATGGCAACTATTCTCAGCTTTAACAGAAACTGGAGAGCCTGTGCAATGAGCACGTAAGTGGCAGTGTTTCTTGTGCATTTTTTTTCAAGCTTTTATTACTACGTCATAATTTAGTATATGAAGTTATAGATACTAAGCTTGGTTGAAATTCAGGATATGCAAACTCAATTTCCAAAGGGGTCATCCTCAAAATAACTTTTCAGAGTAAGATTTTAAATGTTCATGTTACGAACCAAATCGCAGTGAGCATAAAGCAAACTTCCATTTTCAGTTCATTCTCCAATAAACTTTTTGTAGTTGGGATTGCAACAGGAGGCTGCTTATTCAAAACTTTTATTTTGTCTATATTAGAGAAATGAGCATGATGCAGACTCAAATTCTTGATTGAAATTACTTGTGGTATTTTGTCTTTCTGCCGTGACCCTTAGGTCATTTATGAAAACTGACTGTATGTTCTTCAGGATTGGTTGGGAAAGTGGGTGAACATTCAAAGGAAAAAAAAGAGGATTTGCAACTTGGAAGCCTAAAGCCAGATATAAAAATCTCTGTTGGAAGGCTGCCAAAAATGTCTTTCTGGCAGTAAACAGTGAAACCTTGAATTAGTTGTCTAGAAAGCACCTAGGTCATATAGCTTGAAATGCTTAGAGCCCAAACAACAGAAGGCACTCAAGAATCTTTCTGTTGACAAATGCAGCATGTCACCAAGGAAAACAGAAACAATCTGACTCTGCTTTTATAGAGTTCAGCTCTTCCCTTTTGGTGGCTTTTTTGCAGTGATTACAGCTGTGTTACAGTATCTTTAGACATGAAATAATCTGTCCTCTTTGATTCCCTTCAGGTGCAAAACTCACAAGGACTACCCTTTCAATGCAGAATACTGAAGATGGTTTCCTGCCTTACTCCAGACTTCCCAGATATGCTTCTGCTGTTGCCTATGAGTTGTCTACGTTGCATTCTCACTGCATCAGATACTTTCCTCCCCCCCCCTCCCCTTTTTCTTTCTTCCCCCCCACAAAGATGCAGTATATGTACTCGGTGACTTTGCGGTGTTTTCTTTTTTTGGAAGAAGGAAATGCTAAAATGGTTCTGAAGAGCACGCTGTGTGGACTAGTAGATTGTCTTTGCCAAACTGCATGGCTGGAATTGGTAAGCAGAAAACATTGAGAAGGTTTGAACAAGCAGTCACTTTTATTTTGGACTACTGTGAATTGGAGCTAGTGACTATTGTTGTCTGGAAGGACCAGGATATTAGCAGATTTCGTGTAATTAATGAGGTCTGCTTCTTTCTCATTATTTTTGGGTTTGCCTTTGTTTCTTTGTAACACTCCATGCTTCTCTTTCTCTAATTGGAAGTACAAGTTGATTTCTAAGTACAGCAGTTCCTACATGGGTAGCTCTTTGAAAAGCGTGTAGGTCCTGGTTTCTTGGTGATATAAAAGCTGTTTTTGCTTATAATAAAATACAGTTTCATTACTGTGTGTAATGAGATGGTTATTTCAGCAATGGTCTAATGCTAGAGTAGCTGTATTATATCGTCTGTCTTTAGAGATCACAGAAAAGGAAGGGAAGTTACCGTTCCCCAATAAATCTACTGTTGATGTTAACTTCTTATGTGTGACCTGCTAGCTATCTGCTGTTCTCATGCTAGTGCCCATGTAAAACTCCCGAGTGTGGTGAGCCTGTGGCCATTGTGTGCTTGAGCCTCTCTCTAGAGCTCTTTTGATATGTCTAGCAGCTAATATACTGATGCTTAAATCAGTCTTTATTTTACATATACATACACACACTGATAGTATAATTTGGCTAGTAGAAAACTCATTCCATTGAAGACATGAAGCCTACACAGCATCCTGTGGGATTGTTGTAGTAAGCAGTAGAAAACTTGCCCTTTCCAGGCAGACAGCGCGTGATGCAGGAAAGAATTCCATGCTTGTACAAGCTACCGCTTGCAAATGTAGTAAAAATAAGTTTCCAAGAAAATCCTGTGTCATGAACTAGCAGATCAGAAACTTACTACTGTGCTCTGGGAGGACAGAAAAATAGGCTTATACCCAAGTTTTAACATGCAAGGTGTGTTCGTCCCTTGGCTCTTTTATAGTTTTCACGATACTTGCAGGTAATGTTTTGAAAGTTGTTGCCTTCTGAAAGCTGCTTAAGACTTCACAAAATGCATTTAGGCACTTGTAAAAACAGTGGCTAAAGTTCGGTGATTTTTCTTGGTTGTTCTCATAATTTTTTTCCAAGGTCTGAGTAGATCTAGTGTGAAGTGTCCTCTGAAGGAGGTTGTGTAGGCCTGGCAGAAAGGGGGTTCTTCTGAACAGATGAAAGAAGGGAGGCACCAAACCTGTTAGTGTATAACCACCCCTAAATGGTAAACTTGAGGTGGGTTTCTGATTCCATAGCTGCATAGCATAGTGTACCTTTAAGGGAACTCAGCCAGGTTAAAATGTACTATAAAGGCAGTTCTCAGACTACTTGCAAAGTAGATGATTTGTTTCCTGGTACTGATAAAAAAAGTACCAAGGAGTCGTACTAATTTAAATTTTTTTCTGATAAATGGTAACCATTATATTGAGGAAAACAATTTTGCTGTCTTCAAAATCTTTTAAATCTTTCCACTGTTGCTTAGGCCAGACTTCAGATGCAACGCGTTTTTGGTCAGAATAGGCTGAACAGACAAAATTGAGTTAATTTACAGCACGAGAAGAAGGCAGGAGAGAATCAATGTCTGAGTAAGCAATATTCTCCTCTGATGCTGATTCTCCTAACATAAATTGATTATAATCACTTTAAATTCTGGGCTTAAAAGCAAATACAAAAAGCTTCAGCTGTGCAAGAGTTTTTGTATGTCTATAATGCAATAAATAAAAGCCCAAAGGCATCTCAAAAAGGCAGAACAGCTAATTTTCTTAGATTAGTCTGAGCTGTGACAGAAAACTGTTTGGGGCAATGTTGACTTGCTTGCAAGTAACATTTTTGTGACAAGTGTGTTCTGGCAAAATGTTACGTTGAGGGTCAGGGTTCCCAAAATAGTACATCAGGTTCTGTTATTTTCCCCTGTTTTCATTTCACTGTAACTTTATGAAAGTTTGTGCCTGAAATTTTCCATTCGCAGAGTAGGAATTTTACTGGAGAAGACTTTCAGACAGACTGCTCGGCAGCAGAAGGAAGAGTAGCTAGCGCTCAGGGTGGAGTGGTATTGTAACAGGCGCTCTCTGTATTTTGCTGGATGACTTAGCTGGAAAGAATTTGGAAAGGGTCGTTCTGGGACACGGTGCAGCACTTAACTGGCAGAGGGCTTGGATGCGTGGTGAAATACGAGAGAGAATAGAGGAAAAAACAAACATCTGACTGAAGGGACAATGATGCATAAGGTTGAACAGAAAGCAGACTGTTCTCAGAAAGGATGAGAAGTGGGAAGGGAGCGATAGAAAACTCTGGCACCTATAATGATTTTGGATTGCTTCAAAGCTAGATATAATTAAATAAGGCTGAGATAGAGGAAGAGTGGGTCTTGTAGACGTCAGTCAAGTTTTCATTTAATCTAGGTTGATCTGGAGACTGTTACAGTAAAATAAATGGCTTTTGTACCCCCATACTTGTGCCACACTGCCTACAATTCCTTTCATCTCCTAAAAGGTAAAGTGGAAAGATCAAAGAATTAGATATCCGGAGCCTAGCATTCCTGCTAACTGAGCTCTTCCTGCTGTAACTGTTCACAGCACTTGTTTTTGTAGCGTGATTTGACAGATCTCTGGGTTTCTGATCAAAGAAATTTTTAAGGACAAATACAATCTTGTAGCTCTTCCAATTAAAAGTGGTTGTTTTTTGTTTTGTGTTTTGATTTAAGAACTTGTAGTTCAACTCCACCTTTGTTGGCCTCTCTTAACTGGGCTTTCTCAGAACCCTGCTGCAGCAGTAAAGCTGGTGTGATACTGTGGCACATCCTAGGAAGAGGAGTTGAATCCAGCCTACAGGAAAGATGAAGAGCAGGAGACAGAAAAATCATGTTCTCAGGACTGGTAGAATCAGTACTTGCACTCAAAACTTGTTTCACTTCCAGCTGTGCTTCAAATGATACCAGAGTAGCAGGCCTTTTTTTTATGTTAAAGAAAATGGCTGTGACAGAACAATCCATTTCCATAGTAGCAAAGAATGATGGCGATGTGATTTATCAGGGAAAACAGGTAGAGAAAACGGGCAGTTATCTCAGTGGGAAAAGCAGGAGACCTTTTTTGAGAATACAAGCAGCAGATGGGATTGGCATCTCACTGGTTGGAGGTAGGACACCGCAAATAATCTTACAGGCACAGTATATTTCAGGTTGCGCTTGATGTTCCTTTGGGAGAAAATGCCTTGACTTCTGATATTGGAATATAAATACACAAGCCTGCCTGGTTAGAGTAGCTTTTTACATGATGCTCTGTAACTCAGTTTTTGTTTCTCTCTGCGGAAGGGGAGGCCGGATCGCTGCTCTTGTTGAGCTCACAAGACTGACACAAGTGTAACATTTGTGCAGAGTTGTGAAATCTGGGACACAGAAAACTAATTATTCAAAAGAGGAAAAGCAAATCCTGTCCTTGAATTTTTAATCTGTGTTCATTATATTGAAGGTATAACTAGAAATCTGGAGTCTTTTGCTTAAATGGGGCACAGAAAAGTTGACTCGGGACAAATGATTGTATCTCTTTAATCACTTAATAATCCCCTAGTCTGGCAGCTATAAACTCCGTCAGTAACTGTTTGTCATCCCTCCCTCTGCCTTGTCCTTGGTCACTTAAAAAGTACAGAGCCCAGCCTTCTTCTGGCAGGACCTTGCTCATTTAAGCTGAGAGGCAACTCTTAAAACTCTTTCATAGGCCATGTTGTTCTTGCATTTTAATTTGGTAAAGTGCGTTGTACAGGACCACTAGTACAAACATCTGTGAAACTACATCTTTTTTCCAAATTCTTAAGAAAAAAAAAATCAAGTTGAATATACAATCTAGCTTTTCTGAACTGAAATAAGCCTGACTACAAGCCAGCTGCTAGCTGCTCCTAAGAACAGCTGAACTGAATCAGACTAAATATCTACCTATTGCAGCATCCTGCCTCCCAACTGTGGCCAAAACAAGTTGTTGAAGATGAGTAAGTTGTGCATTGCTGTGGTGTGTTCTTTAAATATTCTGACAGCAGTTTAAGATCTTCTGTGTTTAACAGCCATCGGTTAGCTCTTTCTTGTTCAGTCACCTTGTGAGTCTGTTACATGCCAAGGGAATGATCTTTCACAGCCACACATCTTGGAAGGAATTACTTTCTCTTATTTGTTTTGGGCTTGTCTGCTGCTAGATTCACTTGATGCTGCTGGTTTTTACAGTGGAGGAGATAGCAACCGGTCTATTTCCAGTCACTTTTTCCAAGCTGCTACAGATTTGGTAAACTTCTGGCATAGTTCCCTGCACTGGTGTCAGGTCAAGGAAAGTCTTAGTCTGCTTAATTGCTGTCTGTATAAATTATTCCTAGGCCATTGATTATCCTAGTCCGTCTTCTATAATTTTAATATCTAGAGGAAGGCAAGGACCAGAGCTCTTTGTGTAGAATTGAATGCAAGAAGCTTGTGGAATGGGTCTCTATCTTATTGTTTCATTTGTTTCTCATTCTGTTTGCTTTTGGGCGATACTGAGCTCAATATGAGAGAGCTTGGAATTATAATAGATGGAAAACCAGAGCAATGATCAGCAAAGTTTTGAGTTTTACCTATTGTTCATTACCTCTGCTGTCCATATTTTAGACGGAAAACAGGATATTACTCCCCCCCGCCCCCGGCCCCTTTGGAACTTTTAATGAAGGTTTGACTATAACAGAATGGATGAACTGCACAATAAAAGCTCAAGTCATGGGACAACATGTTGTGATACAAAGGCAAAATGCTAAGCTAAGGTGTTTTCCGTTTACTGGGTTTAGTCCAGTGGCACAGATAATCTCACTGCTGACTAGGAAAGATGTATCTGCAGGTTTGGTTTAAGAGCACTGTTACATAGCTGATGGAAGCTGAAAATTTTTTGGGGTAATATAAACCTCTTGCTGCAGTTCCAACAGGAAGCTGATGATTATGCTGCTGAGGAAGCAGGCACACAGGAATGGAAGCTGCTAGTCCTTCAAGACTCCTTCCACTCCTTAGGGCTGGTCATGGTGACTTGAGCTTGTCTATGTTGCATCTGGCACTGGGAGAATACTCATGTTCTTTTCCTGAAGCATTTTGTTTGTAGCGTGGCGTGTTCTTGCCTGGCTTTAAGAGATGTCCTTGGCATTTTCAGGTCTATGAAGTGCTAGACCTGTGGCCTCTTGCACATCTGCTCCTTGTGTTAGGCATTGATCCAGCCTGGGGATTAGTCACTAAAAAATGCTCTGTGGGACACTGGAAAGTTGCTGCATGTAGCTTGAGGCTACCTAGATAGCAGCATGCAGTTGAATTAGTTACAACCACAGAAAAGGGAGCAGGTTAAATGGCCATCACTATACACCTGTTTATTAACACAGGGTTCAGGTGAATCTGAAGATGGAAACTAGAAAGTTTCAGTGTGTGGCAAAACCTCTGCTGCAGGTCCCGGCACGGAGAGAAGGAATCAGACTCCTTAGACAGTTGTAGCTTGTCCCTTCCCCTTTCCTGCTGCAGTGATCTGACCAACTAAACGCTTGCTTTTCTTTAGTCAACTGAACTTACAATAGCAGTAAACCAAGCCCAAGTCTCTACCCTAGCCTCTCATGGCAATTTTTATTTCCTTAACAAGTCGGTTAACACAGAAGAGGCTGGAAGACTTTGGTAATCCTCAAAACCGAGTACAAGGGAGATCATGCTTCGTAGCTTCCTCTCTACAGCTAGCAGATGCAATTAGGGCATCCATGTTGGGGTAGGCGAAGTGGTGAAGCTAGGATGCATGCTTCTTGAGCCACGGTAGGCTGCTGTGATTGCTGTGAGACAGCAGCGCTCTGTGAGAAAGATAGTCTTGTAAGACGCATGGCTGCAGCTCTGCTGCAAAATAGAAGTACTTTATTTCCCAGTAACTGACATCACCCGAATCTTTCTCCTTTTACCTTTGCTAAAGTCTCAGCAGCTGAAAAAGATCTATTATCTCTAAAACAAATGCACAATCTCTGGCTTCTAGCTTGTTTTGAATTTTTTACTATTATATGGCTACTGTGATCATCTAGTCCAACTTCCTGCCTACCACAGTCTATAAACATCCTGTAAATAACTTCAACTCTGATAGCTGTGATTAAACTGGAATGTTGTTAGAAAACTCCTATGAAGTAGAGAATACTTCAGGATGGGCTGTACGCCACAGCCTTTAGTGGGTATTGCTCCTGTTGCTGTAGATTGTCAACCTGACCACAGTCCAAATGCCTCTTTTTCTAACAGCGGCTATGATGATGTCCTCTAGCTGACCACCTCAATTTAGCATGTTCAGAGGGAGGGGAAAAAAGAGAGTACCTGTTACAGGCACCTTCCTGTCCATGCCACTGCACTATAACTGCTTGGTGTCAACTGCTGATACGTTTCTCGGACCTCTTTCTTTAGAGTTGCTGTAGGAAATCCAATTTGATGGAATTGCTTTGCCATTTCTAGGGCACCTGCTATTCAAACATCTTGCAAAAGTCTAAAGCAGCTCAAAGGTATGTCATCATTTCCTTTATAGACTTAAAAACCTCAACTACAAAGAAAATCAGTTGGAAAAGGATATCCATGAAGTGTGTATCCTAGCCCTGAACCTTAATTACACAATCGTCCTTCCTCTCTGCAGGCAGTGCTGATCTACATTGTTCTTCTGCTGGGCTGGAAGAGCCTAAAGCAATTACAAGGAGGTTTGAGTCACGTGTTACAGGTTCAAGAGCAAGAAGTCTTGATTAACAGACACCTCATTAAAACTCCAGCAGGTGCATGGGCTGCAGTAATGCTGAGTTCTTTACCAGTGAAAACAACATTCAGTGACATCCTCTGAGTCAAAACACGAACAGACAGTATCTAGGGAGCAGTACAAGAGAGCGAAAAATCTACTGTTGGCTTTTATGAAGCTGCCCAACTTTTCTGCTTGTTAAATAAGACAGTTGCCAAACAAAATAATTCCTCTGTGTCTCCTTTATCAGACTTTGGATTTGCTGGGAGAGATTCACAGCCATTCTACTGATAAAGGCAGTATTTATATACTCTTGTAGATATGATAACCAAACATCCACATCTCCTACCAGTTTATTGGGTTTTAGCAGTTTATAAATAGGAAACCTCATTAAGAAAATGACTCCTGAAACATATTCAGCAGTGTCCACTAAAGTCTGTTAGGCTGAACTTCCTGAACTAGGAATCTCAAGCAGCATATTGTCTTATCTCATAAAGATCTTCTGATGTTAAATAGAAAATGTTGTCTTATATTAACTGCTAAAAGATAGCATGTATTTTGACCTTTTCTTGAAAAACACAACCGCTAGGAGAATCTAAATTTCTCTAAAATTTGTCAGACTTTATGACAAAGACTGCTCTTCACAAATCCCGAAGATTCAGGTTTATGAAACTTCTTTAGCTATCATAACTGAATAAGAGAATATATATTTTGCTACAATAAGAGCAGAGCAAAGATACAGATAAAGGACTGATACAACTGTGGTTGATAAGGGAAGCAAATGTGTGCATGCTCAAAGATATTATTCTTTAGAATGCCTGTGATCTACCTTCTCCCCTCCTGTAATACATATTCCACTTATATTGTGATTCAATACCCATGAAGAATTACAAATTGCTTGAAACAGTAACACCTGGTCCCGATCCCTGGAGGATCTGAAGATGATGCCTATGTTAGCCTTCCAAAAAAGGGTAGTCCTTGTGATTTTTGCATCTAGAAAAAGAGAGTATGATTAAAACACTGTAACGATATAGTCTTAAGGCTAAGAAGAAAAGGCTTTTTTCCCTTCACAAAAGCTCTGCAGAACTAAAACTGTGAACTACAGTAAAAATACTGTCACGAGTCCGCTTAGTTTACACAGGGCTGTGGAAATCAATGCTGTGTAACCTTCACATATACCAGTGACCTTGTTCTCAAAAGATAATTTATCTTCTGCTTAGCTGAAATCACCACACTTCCCTGTGACATTAAACCACTCTCTTGTGATCTCTGAAGTCTGCAGTATGCTATTAGATAAGTGAATAACCTGGGAAAAGAGAATAAATTGCAGATCTGGGTAGGTCTGTATCTAACCATTCTATTATCTAGATACTGCCTTAATAACATTGGCATAAATACATAGGCACAGCTTTTCACTTCAAAAAAAACTTACAACTCTCATTCTTAAAATGGAGTTCATTTACACTGACTGTCTCTTATACAAAGCAGCCAAAGAAAACAGAAAAAAAAAATTGCTGCCTATTTATTTTAGAGTTTCAAGTCCATTTTGATTTTCAGACAGCAGTTTGGTATGCATCCGTTACAAGATACCTTAACACGCAACGTACCTGCAAAAATTCCAGTGCTACCAACCCGTACAAGACGGACAGCACTCTAATAAATCTTAGTGCTGGATTCCAGCAGAAACCGATGTGACCAGATCTTGGCGAAGGTTCCCTCTCCTTATCTTGAAGTGGGGCTGTCAAATGCTGTCTGTTAAGAGGATATCCAATGATGATCCAATCTTGCTAAGACGTGGAGGAGGAGGCGGAGGTACTTGCTCACTTAATGCACAGATGCGATACCCCTTCTTGAAAGCAAGGAAGGTTTCCATCTCCTCTTTAGCCAATTCAAAGTCAAACACCTGAATAAAGGTCCCAAACAGCTGGGTTGTTTCCGTTGCAGACAGAATACCAAAAACAGAAGTAGAAAAGCATTGTATTTGTTGAAGCACTAGGAAGTGTGCAATAGAAGCCCATATACGGTGAACAATGAATAAATTTCATAACGTTGTGGTGCTGGTGGGGTGTAATTGCATCGTATTTATGTCACAAGGCAGAAAAGTTAATCTCTTTTACTTGATGCGTTCTAATGAAGGAGGCTTGGCTCCTTGCTTTTAAAGTAACTTTCTGTGTTCATAAAGAAGTAACCTACGTGGTATCTGACAGACAAAAGGTTTTGGCAGTTCCAAGTATGTAGGGGGTATTCTGTTCCACTGGCAGAGTGTATTTTTCGATGTAAAGTTTAACACCACTGTTAATTTTGTAAGGTACCCTCTTACCTTAAAATTTTCCTCGATTATGGCGTGGAGTGACAGATTTGGGAATTACGCTTACATTTCTTTGAATCTGGAGCCGGATAAGCACCTGGAGGAACAGATAGGGAATTACAGCTGAGAAGTTCTGCCCGTCTTCTGATGGTGAAAAACCATACATGCCTACACAGAACAGCTCTACTGAGTATCAGAGATGGCTCACATAGGAAAAGCACTATAGTAAACCCTTCCTGATTATTACACGAGCTCATTTAATCATTATCTGTCTGTGAAGTTGAGATGACAGCATGGGAGTGCATTGAACAAGAGTTCAGGATTGGCCAGTGATGCTGTGTGTAGAAGTGGCCAGCGTGCCAATTAAAGCCCAAAGCCATTGGTAATCTTCTGCCCATCATCAAAACTAGTGTTAGAGATAATATTTTTTTAAAGCATTACAATGCGTATGAGACACAGCTATAACTCAGCTTTCCATAATACCTCTGTAAATAGTTACTTTAGTAGAAGTGGGAAAAATACATGTGACCAGGGAAAATTCCATGACCAGTATTGACCTGAGCTGGGGTTTTGTTGTACTTGAGTGCAATTTCCTTTATTTGGGGATCATCAAAAAGGGGAATATCCTCAGGCTTGGACCTGTGAAAATAAAAAGCAGATGTCAGCAGTTGAACGGCACATTGTCTTATTATTTAAATGATAAGAAAGCATCGTCTTGCACACTTTAATTCACCATTTTCTCATTGGTCCAGTCCCCACCTTCATTCTTTACCTTTTACAGCAGGTTGGCACATGAGAAGAGGCCTGGAGTTTCTAGTATAACAGGTCACTGTAACACATTTCAGTCCAGCCTGGGATCAGGCCAGGAATTTCTTTGGTCCAGATCCTGAAAAATTCATCTTAAGAATGAGCAGCTGTCACGTCCTTCACAAGCTCAGCTGCTCTGGTAAATGCCCTGTCCCAGGTCAGAGAAAGCCACAAAGACTGGAGTAAAAGCAAAATTTCTTCAAGTCATCCATTTAAAAACCTAATCCATTTGTCTCAGCAGGACTGCAAAGTTGCTAATTTCATAAGCTTGTTCTGCTTTGGTTTGGGGTTGTTTTTTTTTAGTTCAGAAGTTCTCTTACATGTTTAATAAGCTCACCCAAGCTCAATTAAGAATGATCTTCGCTACTTTCACCAACCAATTGATCCTTTTTCTCCTAAGTATGAAACTCCAGTAACGGCACAGGTATGAATTAGTGGACTGAATATCACAATACGTGTGAGAGAGGTTTCTCTGTGTGTGTTCTTTCTAACGACTTAGTAAATATTTTTCTAATTACATCAGGTTTACTCTGTGAGGGTTTATCCACATCCTAAGACTGGTTTACTGAATTGTCTCCAATCTACGTCTAAGAAAGAAGTCTCACAAAGCATTCTTACCAGGGCCAGCTGGGCGGTCGAAGGGGACACAATGCAGTGACAGAGATCCCTTTGGACAGGCAAAACTTAATCAGCTCTTCCTGAGGAAGGTAGGGGTGGCTCTCCATCTACGAAAAAAATACTAGGTTCCTTCAGAAGCAGAAGGTACTTCAAGGTTTAGCATCACTACGGTGACCTACCAAGCCCCACATCAGCTTTGAAAAGGTGGTTCTTTTTCCGTCTGTGGTGTTTTTAAGGAGTCAGCCAGTGTTTCAGATTGTTTCCCCTTCTTCCCAACCCTGCCTTCAACAAGGCCTAATCTTTCTCTTTCCAGCTGCTTGCGTCATTTTTCGTGACCCATATCAATGGGCTCCAAGGTCCAGTTGTGCGCATCCAGCTGAAGCACCCAACTCTCCTGTCATCCAGTCCTACCTATTCACCCCAGCAGCGCAGCCTGGCTTTGGTCCTATCTATTCACGCAGCCTCTTTTTCCTTGGGGGCTGTAGGAAAGGAAAAGGGTGATCCCAGCCGCATTCTCCATTGCAGAGCTCAGCTCTCGGCCTGCACGAGCTCGGTGCTGCACTCAGAAGAAAGGTGGAGGTTGTACTTTCAACCCAGGAGCGCCGTGGGCTTGTGTGACTGCAGCTTCCTGCGCAAGGAAGGGGACAGAACATTCTGCATCCTTCATTACTTTATGATTTAGCCAAACAGATCTATTCTCACACAGGTATCAAACGTACAGCCTTGACATAAAAGCTATTTCACTGCCAGGGACGTTCCATCAAGTGCAGCACCCCAGATAGATGTGATGTGTCAGTACTGATGAGTTTGAGAACAATTTACCTGATTATTTGCAGGTTTGTGTCTTAAGCCTGGTTTGCTCAGTAGCCTGTCTATCTGCTTGTGCTTCAAGTTGGAGACTCCAGTGGCCTTCACCATTCCTGCATCCACCAGCTCTTCCATAGCCTAGAGACGCTACGGAGTCAGGCTTGCTATTGAATTAAGACGTTTTTGTTTTCATATGGAAAAAATGCCTGCGTGAAGACTTCAGTGGTAAAAATCATCATGGCTGGGACCTTCTTCTGACATGGCATTAGTACAGTCCATTAAACGGTGGGACCCTGGTCAAAGACACAGGCTCTCACATGATGCATCATCTTAAAAATAAATAACAGCATTATTCAGGATTAACAATTACTACACTATTATTATTTCAGTAGAATACAACTATTTTGAAATATTATCCCCAGGTAGACCTTCTGCTCATAAGTAAAAGAGGGTGTTTTAGGATAATTCCTCAGCTAACAAAATAATTATACCGTAATGAAAAGCTTGTCATTTGTAACAGAGCGGCTCAACAAGGAGCTCTTCTGGGAGAGGTAGAGCAGGTTACCCGATCATCAACGCTGATTAATTTCCCAAGGGAGATGTACCATTTAGCAGTGTCAGTACAGTGTCAGCAGTGCTGTGTTTCCCCCGCCATTTTCCTCGACACTGGTAAACAAGAAAACAGTCAGACGGCCCTAATTAGATTGGCACCTCCTGCAGAAAAGAAACAGGAGAAATTAATCTACTGCCAGCCTCTAGAGCAGAAGACACACCTCTTCCAAAGGAGAAATCACTTTTATTTAAAGTTGCTATCATAAGCAGCGGCCTGAAATGTCCGCTTTTTTCCTTCAAATGAGCGACAAAAATGTGCTTTATTCTTCATCTGACAGAAGGGAAAAAGCATCAGTGACCTCTTCCGTCTCCGGTGAGCCTCCTGTCTTCTTTCAACCCGGCCGTGCTGAGCACAGGGTGCGGGGTGAAGGGGAAAGGAAGCCCAAACCATCAGTCAAGCAGAAACTTGACCTTGTGACCAAGTCCTGTCCCCCCGGCAGCCTGTGCTCATCCCTCTTTGCGTTGCACGCACAGCTTTTAGCAAAGAACATCGGGCAAGTTCCAGTGCTTTCTAGAGGGCGGGGAAAATTTGGATGCTCTGGGTACATTGGCACGGGCATGTTGGCTTTCTCGTGGTCTGGACAGGCTTAGGTGCAACTAGGGATGAACACGGCTACAGGCTAAAGCCGCCGAGTGTGGAGTGGGGACTGAAGCGACAGCATTTGTAGCGCACTGCAGGGTACACACACAGGCAAAGATTTCTTCTTGCCATGCCCACCCAGACAGTTCAGTAAGCAGCAGATATAAAAATACCTCCATTTTGGCAAAGTAACACAAGAAGGGGCGCAAGGGCACAGAGAACTCAGAATCTGGAATGCTTCACGTCGGAAATTCTCCCAGAGCGATTCTCGAAGTGGAAACCCTGAAGTTCTCAGGCTATTATTTCAAACCAGCAAGAATTTTTTTGCCTATCAATGAACTTACCTCCCACGTATCCAGAAAATCTGTACCTCTGGGAATGACCATGCCATTTCCATCTGCAGGAAATAGCTCCTCTCCTGCCTATCATCAAAATAGAAAAACAAGTTGAAGGCAGGCTGAATCGTAAGTAGTTAAAGAAATCTCTTAGAAATTCTACAAGCAATTGGAGCTGGAGACACACTGGGTATCCTGGCTTGTGTTTGTGTTGGGGAGAGAGGTGGCCAAAACCAGTAATACGCACGAACAAAGTAATCTTCAAGAAAATCTGCCTCATGAGAGTCTGTCCTGCAGGCAGAGGAAGGGCAGACACTTCTGTGTGCCTCGGTCAGGCTGGGGGAAGGCCAGGGATGTGACACGATGGGGAAATGGGGATTTATTTAACCTGGGGGTAGAGAGAGAAGCGAAAAATAGGAACTAAGTAATTCACAACTGTTTGATCCTGGATAAGCAAATGATTGCCAAATCCCAGGCTTTAAGTGGAATGTGATCCGGATGGCAATTTGATCCATAACGTGGGAATGCTGTGCAGGGTAAAATAGGCTGATTTTTTGCACTACAAGACCCAGCTTAAGCAGCCATGACTTTGCTTTTCCTCCTGGGCACTCTGCGTGAAGGTTTGTCATTATGTCCTAATGAGGTCTAACAACACTCCTCATTAGAGAGGAATAAGGGCATGTCTGGTCCCAAAGGAACAAAGCGGCAGAGCTCTGGCAGATGGCTTCCAGGAGTTAAAAGTCTCAACACCTTGAATCCCATGGGCCAGCGCATCAGGCAGAGATCCAAATCATCCAGCTGGAGGGCAGCAAGTGTTTTCTGGCATGCCTCCTTCACCAGGCGTCTCTCGTGGAAGGTGGACCACAGCTGCGGGGGTCACGCAAAGCCTGGGAGCTGCTCTCCTGGCCTCCTGACCGCAGAGCATCCCTGGCAGGGAAACACAGACACAGACACATCACGCGATATGGCACACCTTCTCATCTTGAGGAAACATGATTTTTGAGCACCTTATTTTATTTGCGGTGCTGTCAGTTAAGTAAAATGAGAATGAGCTACTCTAAAATCCCAACGACTCATACAACAATTAATCAAAACGGAAAAAAAAAAAGCAAAGCTGGTGAAAATCGACCCGCCAGCTCCCAGCAGATAGAGGTTACTTTATTTTTCCTTCCATTGTTGTTGGGGGAAAAAACAAAACAAAACATAACACACAGGAGTTAACAGGCTGAGGGCGGCAGCACAGCGGGAGCGACCGCGAATACAATAGCCCCGCTTCCTATCTCAGAGGCAACTTAGAGCACGGCCTCAGTTCCTGTCTCCGTGGCTGACAATGGATATGGACTACAAAAAAAATCCCTCTTAAATCAAGCCTTTTTTTTTTTTATTTTTTTCCAAGAGTTGACCTCTTCCTTCCCTCCATCCGCAAACCACTTTGCCCTGACAGAGAGGAGTTAATTCCCAGACCAGCTTCGTTCCCTGGCACTTTGCAGGTTGGGACCTTGTTTCTCCTCCTAAAAGCTGGCCTCATGTGAGACAAGTTATCCAAGGACATACCTTACTGACAATAGAGGTCTTCTCACTTCACAACCCCCTCCTCAATTGCATTCTTGATCTCACGCTCGTTCTGGTACAGGTAGGTGCAATCAAAGTGGCAGTACCCAACATCGATGGCAAACTTCACTGCACCCCTCGCTGTTCCTTGGATAGACTAAAACAAGAATAAAAGTCAGTAATTCAGTAAACAGCAGAAAAAGAAGTTCGCTGTTCCCCAAATCTGGAGACTTTAAGCCCCTGAATAATGAGGTGTTCCAGTTTGGATCTTGCTTTCATTAGTTTTTTGGAATAAAATGGCCATGGGAATCACTGATGAGTTGCCTGAGCTGATCTGCCCTTGTCTAAGGTTGGAACATTTGCCTTCAGACACCCAGGCTATCTCGAAATAATTTCTAATTTGCCCAGAAATTAAAAGCAATTTTAGTGTGAGGCACTGGCGACCTGAGGAAATGAATCGCCTCTGGAAGGCTTGCTGGCCCTGCACACAAACAAGCCAGCTTCTATTGACACAGGAGCAGGGAGGCAGAGGACAGCAAAACACTACAGACAGTGCCACCTCCTGGGTAAAATTCACAACCTGGCATTTAACAGGAAAGTAAATCGCTGCACATTCGTCTTGGCTTGGAGACACTGAAGGGCTGTTTGATGACTGGATACCGATTCTGGAAAACGGCACTTCAAACAGAAACATGATTCAAAACCGCGACCTCCTCCTACATTTAACTTCATTACATCCCTACCCATCGTCTTGTCTTTTTAATGATTTCACTTCTCCAAGTATTTTCAACCAAAGGGTGCTTGGTTGGTTCTCCTAAATTAAACAAAAAACATAGAAACTGCACCGTTTCTTTTCCACAAGGCTATACACCACCAAATAGCCAGTTTAAAGTTTTACAAGTTTTTCTTTTTGCAGCCCCTTTCCCATTCCCACCCCTTCCTACAAACGGACATTGCAGCTCCTAGGGCAGCATGGGAAAGCAGGCTAGTGGCAACACCGGCCAAATGCCAGGAATTATAGAGTGCCTTATCTCTGGGTGCTGCTGCACCATGGGAAAGCTGCTGTGCAGGAGCAATCGGCATCGCTTTTGAATGGAGGAGTCGGTGGTGGAGAGCGTGAGTGACAATATAGAATCACAGAACGGTTTGTGTTGGAAGGGACCTTAAAGATCATCCAGTTCCAACCCCCCTGCCACGGGCAGGGACACCTCCCACTGGACCAGGCCGCTCAAAGCCCCATCCAGCCTGGCCTTGAACACTTCCAGGGATGGGGCATCCACAACTTCCCTGGGCAACCTGTTCCAGTGCCTCACCACCCTCACAGTAAAGAATTTCTTCCTAATATCTAATCTAAATCTTTCCTCTTTCAGTTTAAAACTGTTACCCCTCGTCCTATCACTCCACTCCCTGCTAAAGTGTCCCTCCCCAGCTTTCCTGTAGGCCCCTTTCAAGTACCAGAAGGCCACTATAAAGTCTCCCTGGAGCCTTCTTTTCTCCAGGCAGAACAACCCCAATTCTCTCAGCCTGTCTTTGTAGGAGAGGTGCTCCAGCCCTCTCACCATCTTCATGGCCCTCCTCTGGACCTGCTCCAACAGGTCCATGTCTTTTGTGTGCTGAGGGCCCCAGACCTAGATGCAGTACTCCAGGTGGGATCTCACCAGAGTGGAGTAGAGGGGCAGAATCACCTCCCTTGACCTGCTGGCCATGCTTCTTTCCATGCAGCCCAGGATGCGGTTGGCTTTCTGGGCTGTGAGCGCACATTGCTGGCTCATGTTGAGCTTCTCATCCACCAACACCCCCAAGTCTTTCTCCTCAAGGCTGCTCTCAAGCCATTCTCCACCCAGCCTGTATTTTGCTTGGGATTGCCCCAACCGACGTGCAGGACCTTGCACTTATACCCTGTGATTACACAAAACTCTGTAATGCAAGGTGTTTTTCAGTAAAAATAATCCATTGCTTCATTTTACACGGTGCTCACTGAACAGGACTTGAAGTTCCTGAGTTCAGAGTGACTGGGTAGAAGAGAGGGCCCATTTACACACCGAAACGCAGGAAGTCTCAGCTGAAGTTGCTGTGGGAACCTTGAGACTGAATAGCTTTGATTAAGTAATTGCAGTGGGTTTGGGCCATGTTTTCATTGCATTAACATGAGGCATTTTTGTGGTGCCAGGGATCACGTGTCCAGCATTTTCCTTTTGTTTAGATTCCTGTTAGCATCTTAATAGGTTCCTTCAGAGAGCTCATCCACCAGTGCCCTAAGAGGCCCCACGCAAGGCACACTTTGTTTTTTTAAAGCCTACTTAATTACTTTAGGCTTCTTAAGGGTCTTTTGTCATCAGACCAATCAAGACTGAAAGGGTTAAACAAACTCAGCCCCATTTGTGCATAAGTTATGTGATGATTAGCAGCAGCTGACCCCAAAATATAGCAAGAATAATTTAGGATACTTTTATGCTGACTGGACAGTGTTTCAGAGTTGGCAGCTTGCAATTTAACATATTTAGTTTCCAGTCTCAAATCCAGGGGACAAGCCACTATTTTTTTTTCCTTTCTTAAGAAGCTCACTTTCTTAAAATTTTCAGCTCATTTCCAGACTCCTTTTACATTTATAATTCACTGTATCCTTAAATCTTCTTTCTTATCAAAATTCCATTAGATAACATCTGCAGGTAAAGAACTACCCAAACTATTTTCTTCCGAAGTGCTGTGTACTCACCTGCTGCCATCCAAATAAGTTATCCTCAGTCTCTAAGGGGTTAATGTAAATCCCCATTTCCAAATCCACTCATTGCCACTTAAGTTCCTGTATCTACATGCACTCATCAAAGATGACATCTACTTGACATGCTGGGATATTAATACCTAGTGCCAAAACCAAAGAAAAACAAGATAGATAGATGGAAGTTTTTGCTTTTGTAGTATGTAATTTTTTTCCATAGCTAAGAAAAATCTCCCTCTACCTGCTCACTTAAAAAACATCCTGAAGGATGGGTGTGAATACCTGAATTACTTGAAATATTTCAAAAGGCAAGAAACGCCGCACAGAGGATTTGCTGCATTTTCCTGACCCGAAGAGGAGATTGCTGAAAACGTCTACCGCGAGTCTCAGCGATTTCCTGGTGTCACCTGCGTGACCAGAGGCACGGGGATGAGGAGAGGTCCCCAGCTCCAGCAGGTACCTGCCAGGTCCCCAGTCCCAGCATGGGCATCCTTGTGCTGGTGGGCAGCTCCAGGTAGGTGGCCATGCGTGGTCCCCTCCCAGCCGCCGCAGGCAAGGAGAGGCTACAGCCCCTTGCAAAAACTTTTTCAACAGGCTTTGCCCCTCCCTGCCGGCTGCGGACAAGGAAAACGTGGGCAGAAGTGCTATGATAAGCTAGAGAAGGCAGGGATTTTGCCTTCATCTCACCTTTCGAAGAATTTAAAAACTGATTGTGGGCTCCTCACATGAATTTGTTGAGTCAGCTTGTCATGCCAGTTACACATATTGCATTGACCGAGGTCACAGCTTTTTGTATACCTCACAGTCTCTGCTTTTCTGCAACAAAAGTGGTATTTGGGGAATCTGCACGCACCCCAAGAACCATTTCTCATCTCACCTGTCTGCTCCTGAGCACATCACCAGAAGAAGTCACAAAGCTGTTTGTCTCAGGAGGAGGCCTGGTTCTGGCCAGAGGAGGGATCATTGTTAAAAAAATTCCCAATACTTCTTCATCCCATCCATCATTGGACACAAAAGGAAAATCTTCACCATTGGAATAACCTCCCCAGGGAAGTGGCAGATTCCCTAACGTTGGACACTTTTAAGATTCAGCAGGACAGGGTGCTGGGCCATCTTGTCCAGACTGTGTTTTTACCAAGAAAGGTTGGACCAGATGATCCTCGAGATCCCTTCCAACCTGGTATTCCCTGATTCTGTGATCCCCACAGCACCAGGCACCCATATTATACATATCCCCTCTGCTGCCCCCATTGCAGCCTGTGGCTCTTGCTCCCAAGCTGCGGGACACAGGGACAACGCAGTCCTTCTAAGGAAGAGTTCCCCCACTCGAGAGAGGAGCTAAGAAATAAACAAAGCTTTGTCCTTTCAAGATCCACCGTGTTGTTAGCTGAGTGTAACTCCTCAAAATCAAAACTGCTTAATCTGCAAGGCTGATGGTCACTAATGGCACACTATGGCACGTTTGTATTTCCTGAAGCAGCCACTGTGTCATTTTCTGTACTTGCCCACTTTTCAGAAGCCAAGTGTCTTGTCCCTTGGTGCTGTCTTAGTGTTACTTTATGACTTTTTCTGTTGGCATGCTGTCCTGCATTAGATTTTTTGCCATTCACCACTAAAAATCTTCTTCTTCAAAAACTGAACAGTTGTACAAGCCTCGGTAGGCATAACAGCCTATTCTGGAAAATCCAAAACCTCTCGTTTTTATGCAGAGAGGGTTTGACCCCAGCGTGGAGGCTCCCGTGTCCTGCCAGGAGGAGCTGGCACGCTGCCTGGTCTCAGAGCCCTGCCCAAAATATTGCCAGAACTCATTTTAAAGATATGGGTGGTAAGCATTTATTGTTTATCCAGCCATTAACGAAATCTTCCTTCCCTGTCATTTCTTTGCCTGTTACTGGCAAAACCAGCCCCAGGGTTTCAAGAGGCAGGGTCTCAAGTGCCCAGTGACCCGGGGCAAGTCACTTCGTTCAGGCACTTTTTACTGCGTGCAGACCCGGTGTGGAGAATATACTCAACCTGAAAGCATAAAAACCTGTTGTTTTGAAGTTAACCCAGATAAAAGTCAACAAAGCTTGAGAGGCTGAGCATGAACACGCCTGGCGCTCCCAGGGCAGACACCCAAAGAGCCCCTGCAGGCCAGCATGCATCTATCAGGTGGCCAAGGGTCCACCCTGCTACTTCCTACAACAGGTCCCCAGTGGTACCAAACTCCTGTCCTCCAGCACCAGATTTCCTTCAGGACTTTATACCTTTTCACATCCGGTAGTTCTCCTCTCATATGCTCATGTAGTTGCTCGCGCCTGTCTCAACCAGCAGCAGCCGCCCGCTGCCCACAGCCTGGCCTTTTCCGCATGGCTTCACACCGCAGACCTCCTCGCTGCTGCAGGACCTTCTCACTGCTCCATCCTACAGCCTGGTCTTTTCCCCAGCAGCTGGAGCCAGAGCTGGCTTTGGCCACCTCAACCCCACCTCCAAGGGTTTTAATTGAGGTTTGCAGATCACTGCAGCTTTAGGCCCAACCGGAGGAGAACGCCTGTGATTTTATTTTTGAGGTCAAAGAGATCAGTCCCCTTCTGGCTGAATTCTGCGATGGCAGCAAGGTTTAACCAGGGGCTGTGCTGCTCAGTGCCGCTGTGTGATTTGATGCACTTATCTGTTTTTTCTCCTTATCTGTGAGAAAAATGGGTTACACAGAGGAGAGATCTATATGATGACCACAGCTCTCTGCATCGTCCACCTGATGCCCTGGTCACAGTGACTGCTGAGCTACCTGTACAGCTTGTCTGCAACCAAGGATGGCAAGAAATTCACTCATTGCTCATTGCAGAAACTAATGTAGATTAATGACAGGCCGGCTTTCCAGAACAACTGTCGTGTCCCATGTCCCTCAGTGACACGTAGCCACCTCCCTAATGAGGGACTATCCCAGTTCCTCGACCTCTCTCCTCTGCCCATCACAAAGGCAGACATGGAGAGGGTTATCCCACTCGCTGCTCCGGCCATCCCTCACACAGCAAAGGATGTTTTCATACTGAATCAAACTGCATCCCAGTCACCAGGCTGAAATTTCAGTCATTAGTCTGTCATAGGAAAACAGTCATTAGCTCGGAGCACCTTTTCTTAAGCCTGTGTGAAGGTCTTCGTTCACTTTGCCTTTTTTAAGCCCTTGTTCGGTTTTTCACAGCACTTGCAAATTTATTTTTGTTTTAAATTTGGTTAGATTTAGCTCAGAAGCATTTCTCTTCCAGTTTCTTGACTTCACATATGTCAGAATTTATTTTTTTTCTATCAAGCTCTCTAAAGCATTGGTGACTCCTGGGCACATTTCCACAGGCAGATGCAAACAGCGCTGAGCCTGCCAACTTGAAGCTGGTAGAACATAAGCCAGCCACGTGGGAAACAGCACGGAGTCAGTGCTAAATAGCGCTCTTCTTAAAACTAATTGCTTCATAAAATACCTTCGAAAGGTTGTTTGAGGTTTCTGTTTGCACTTGCTGGGAAAGTGCTACTCGCCACTCACAGCTGCAAGCTGTGTTATCAGAAGAAATACCAGCATGGACCTTAGTGGGAAAGCCAATCCTGGCTTGACATGGCCAAAATTACCCTGGGAGAAGCATGGCCTCAGTCAGGGCAGGACCCGAAACTTGGCTTTAAGGACAGGAGACCCGTAAGACAAGGCCACCTGAAAAGCAGCGCTGTAGGAAACACCGGGGGCCAGCAAAGGGCCAGCGCTGACATCCAGGAGGGCAAAAACTGAAGCTGTCCCCAGGGCCAAAAAAGGCAGCGACTGCTGATGACCGGATCTGCTTAGGAAAGGTTAAACCTGCTGGAAGAAGATGTCTTTCATGACTTAAAACTACCGGCATTCCCTTGCAGGAACATCATCACAGGATTCGCTATTGGAACCTATCAGACACAACAGGTTATTGTGATCCACAAAATTATCAGTAAAGCCATTATTAAAATTAATAGTAATGCTAAGTCCTAATATGATTTACACATTTCATTGTAGTTTAGAGGAACCACAGTCATGTTTTTAAATCCGTACTAGAACAGGTGCTTTTTTGAAGGCCTTTTTTAAACGTAGAGCTCATGTTATCATTGGTATTTCCACAAAAATGCTGCATTAGTTGATAAGTGACTCTTGCGAATTAAAATGATACTGGGAAGTGAAGTATCTTTTACTTTCATGTGTAATTTTGCAATTTACAACATATTGAAGTTTTAGATATTATACATGTGTGTGATACAGATATTTATTACATATATATTTACCTTTTTCTCTGTGTTTCTTGAAGGTGGGGAATAACTGAATCTGAGGAGGAGTCTGTCAGAGATGAAGCAGAGAACGTGCATTTTGCTACTGCTCCTTCCCTGAAGACACGGTAATCTCAAACCAAACAAAAAACGGAAAGGAAGAGTTACCAGGCCCTACCGTAATCTCTCCACACGTGTACTCTTGGCTTTATCTGGCTTTCCAAAGCCCTCGCTCCCCGTGCTGGGCTTCACTCTCACTGTGGCTCAAACGCAGGACAAATAATCCTGACTACTTTGCAGCGGCTCGGCGGCAGAAAATTTTTTTCTGGCAGAAATCCAGGTGGTGCTTTTCTATAGCCAGCCCCTGGGCCAGGCGGACTCCACGGTATAACCGGTCTCCATGTTATACCTGTGTACCAATACGCTAGCCCTGTATCCCCTGCACCCGAAAGTCGTCCTTGGGCAGTTTCTCCAGCGTACAGCTGCACTGTGCTGGGGACGCAGACGCAGCCAAGGTGACTTTTTGCGCAAGCAGCTGCGATCGGGCAGAATTTTTTGATCTGTACGCGATGCAGTTTGCACACCTCCCATTCCTCCCATGGTCCATCTGGATCTGGAAGCAAAACCTGACAATAAACCCATTGTGTTTCCAGCACAAGGGCTGAGTGCCCAGAGAAGGTTTAGCCTCATTTCCTCACCTGTTGGAGATAAAGATTAACAGTAGCCCTAGCCCCAGTACTTAATTTGAGCATACTTTGACATACATTCAAGCATAATTTGAGCTGGGATTGTTCAGGCTGGAGAAAAGGAGGCTGAGGGGAGACCTTATCGCTCTCTACAACTACCTGAAAGGAGGCTGTAGCCAGATGGGGGTCAGTCTCTTCTCCCAAGTAACAGGCAATAGGACAAGTGGAAACGGCCTCAAGTCGTGCCAAGAGAGGTTGAGACTGGATATTAGGAAAAATTTTTTACACTGAAAGGGTTATTAAGCATTGGAACAGGCTGCCCAGGGAAGTGGTTAAATCACCATCCCTGGAGGTATTTAAAAGACAGGTAGACATAGTGCTTAGACATACGGTTCAGTGATGGTTTTTGTCAGAGTTAGGTTGGTGGTTGGACTAAGTGATCTGAAAGGCCCCTTCTAACCTAGGCGATGCTATGATTCATACAACCCCTGTGCATGTGGCCTGTGGCCTCCCCCCTGCATTTGTGGTGTTTTGGAAAAACATGCCGAGAATAATCCACAAGACTTATTTTCTAGGAAATTTATTTTATTCAAATACCATTTTATTCAAAACAAGACACTGATTACTTTTCATTAAGATACTGACTGAAAAGATTCTTAATATATGTCAGCAATTGCTTCCACGTTGGGTGATATACCTGGAAGGTTATGACACATTTAAGGCGTTTTTCATAAGCACAGCTTGTTTTTAAGTTTCCGGTTATATCAAATTAGAAGTGTCTCATCAGTCTCTTAACCCATTAACTTCTCAATTTCTGGAACGGCACTGTCTTTCAGCTACTTCACATATGCAAAGCGCTGGATAAAGCGGACAGGAACATGGTTTTCTTACTCACCCATTGCAAGGTGCTTTAGAAAGAGTTTAACGCATTCCCAAAGGCAAATAGGCTGAAAATTCCTCATCCTGGTGACAAACAATACACTGGGATATTATTGGTTTTTTAACGCAGAGTGAACAGTACAAATACATGAGAGCTGAACAGAATAATGGGCCTTGCTAGTACAGTGAAATAAATACCTGCTAGTTCATAAAAATGTAATTTCACAGCTATGCTCCAAGATTTCTCAATTCACCTTCCACACACCAACAGAAAGTGGACATGATTTGAGAACTTCATCACCATTATCAAAATAAAATTAAGTTATATATATAGATGCTGTTATAATTAAATTAGTAATTTTTAAGTGTACTCAGTCCCAAAAAGTTAGCACCCTTGTAAAGATACAGTCAAAGAATACGTTAGGCTAGAAGGTACTTTTAGATCTCCAACTACTGGAGATGTAAATCACTGATCCTTTCACAGACTGTGGTACGTCCAGAATTACCACAATGAATGCTTTAAAAGCATCACAACCACTGCTTTTAACTTTCCTCACAGCTGAGTCTTGTGATGAGCTTTTAGAACACTCTTCTTCGGATTGTCATGTTACCAACCTTCCTTTCTAGCTCTCTCTACGTTTTCCCTCCAGCTGTGCGGTCCTGCCATGGGAGCACAGGCTGAACCAACAGCACAGAGTGGCAGGACTCAACAGGAGATTTAAAAATTACTCACTCTCTTTATAAAATTGATCTCTCCAGAACACTTTCTGCTTGAGGGACGTTTCCACTCCGTGGGTAGAGAAGGAAGGGAGAAAGCAAGAAAATTCCAGCTGGCAACCAGCTGAAAATCCCGTGAGTTCAAGCACATCAAGGCATCTCACTTCTCCTCCCATCACTGTGTATGGATACCATTGTGAAAAATCACTACCTAGCTTCAGAATCTCTGTTACTCTGAATATTTTCCTCTATACAGGAAAGAAAATGCATATAAATGCCTGATAAGCATGCTAAAACAATAATCGTCTGCATAAATACATACAAACTCATCGTGTAAATCAGAACTACTACAAGAGCTCCTGATTTAAAAACACCTCTTTATGCTGACACCAAGTTTCAAACGCATCTCAAGCCCTGCAGTGATCCATTCTCAGGAAGGTGTTAAGGAGTAAACATCACTGGCACATGTGTCATAAGAGTTCTCATCTTTGTTCCAGCTGTTTCTCAAGACTTTTGGGGTGCCCTGCCCAGCTTGCCAGCATCTAACACGGTGCTAAAAGGACAAAGTAGGCCTCAAGCTCTTATGGTCTTACTGGTGAGGTACAACTATCACAGCTCTTCAGCCACACCACATGGCTCCCTGGAACATCACGCAGGCTTTAAAGCCAAATGCCTGCCCTGTACTGGAATCTAGGCATCAACATTAAAGAAACTGGTAAGTCAGCAGAGACAGGGACTAACACCACTGTCTTTTAAGAGGAAATGAACATATAGAATCACATAAATACCAAAATATATGAAAGAAAGAGTTCTCTAGCTGAGTCTCTCCTGCACTTTTTTCATAAATAAATGTGAAGGCAGAGGTTGCTGACAGAGTGCAGAATGTCTTCTGGAACATTTGTACACGTCCACACTGGCACAGAGCTGCTGAGTTCCACAGATAACACACAGCTTCCCAAGACTTCTGATACTCCTGGTAAGGCTACTTAGGGCATTTTTTCATGTAAATCAAGAGATAGGCCGTTTCTGTCCTGTGGAAGCAAAGAAAAAGCAAAACAAGATGTATGTTTGAAGATCTAGGTTGCGAGTAACATCCTAGGTTTGCTGCTGCTCAGCTTTTTGAGGTTTAGGTCAACTGAACTGGCCCTCTCCAGTTCCTGAGGCAGAATATAAAGCTGACCCCTCGCAGTGCTATAGCTTATAGGAAGGATTATCTCTCTTCATGACTCATTTTCTTATCGTGCATCAAAACAAAAACCACGGAGGAATCCTGACTGACGTACCTGATTTAGTCAGGATATAGGGTCCAAGCAGCAATCACGAGTAACAAGACCACTCCTGCAGTCCCACTTGTGACTACTCAGTAGTCCTGCAGGATCCCCGAATAGTCATATACGGTCACACCAGAGTAACCAGAACACAATCCTCTTCTACTCTCCTGCATGCCCTGTACAACCCAGGCGATATGCAGTTCAAACCATTTGCCTTGTCTCTCTTTGCTACCCTCATTCCAAACCCCAGAGCAGCATTAGGTAAAAACAGAGAGATGTGTTTGCTTACCAGTTGAGGTTGGAATGTCCATAGGTGCATTTAACATCATCCCACGATACCTAGAGAAGAAAAACACACAAGAGGAGGCTGGTAAAAACTCTCTGAGAAATGGACACATTGTGATACCAGCACACCAATTCTAAGAGTGGTGTAAGTGGTACTTCCAGGAACTAAGTACATTTTTATAAACTGTTTTAATGCTTTTACTCTCCGAGGAAAAACAGTTCCTTTCCCTCTTCTGGACACTTATATTAAACAGATCTAGAGTACATAAAGTAGGGTATACAGCCAACGGCTGCTTCCGCAAACCAGAACCTGAGGCCTTGCTTGGTACAGAAGCTAGAGCTGTTTCGTCCTCAGCTCAGAGTATGCTGTGGCAGAGGAATGACGTGCACAAAGCTCTACAGCTTCAGTTGTCTTCCGTGGTTCTCTGGTTAATCAGCAGTCAATTAGACTGAATGAAATCTGGAGGAGTGTCCAGGAAGCTACAAAAGAAATGCGGATTTGTCTCCTCACCTGGCAAACCTGAGAATCATTGAAGCAATACCATTTACATTCTGTGAGACTTCGAATATAGGCACAGTAGTGTCCACAACTAGTTGATCCTGAATGAGCAACAACAGCAAAAAGCTCATACTGCCAGGAAGCCTGTGAAGAACCACAAAAAGTAAGTTTCAGCACAGCAATTCTCATTTGCCATTGACTGAAGAGAAGCAGCAGCCAGGACATCAAGAATATGCGTTTCATAAGGAAAAAGGAGAAAGATCAGATCGGCCTTGAGGATCCTACCTTTTTTGCTCTTATCCTCAGAGTTTTGCCTGCCAGCTATGGGCTGGTGGCCTCCTTGAAGATCACAGGACTGTTTTGGGGTTTTTTTTTTTGGTAAAGCCTGTGTTTTGTCCTTATAGCAGAAAGCTCCAGTTATGGTGCCTTTGGTGATTTAATCTGAGCACAGAAATGTGAATAATGCCTGAACCAGTTAAAACCATGAGATGCGAGACAACACCAGGCACAGGTAAAGCCTGAGACATACATTTTTAAGGCAGGTGCTTTGAACTGAGGCAAGTACTGGTATGATCTCTTAAGTTTTTATGACACTTGAGCAGAGGGGAGAAGAAAATCTCCATTTTTAAACAGGACATTAGGAGTATCTCACCTTTTCATTGTCATCTGCTTGGCACTGATTTTCTGTCAAGATTGCATTGAAATCAAGGTCTTGTGGGAATGGCAGATAGTGACTAAGCTTGTGAACATAGGATGATTCTCCGAAGCAGAAGCGCTTTAGGTGTATGGTCAGAGTCTGTGGTAGATGGACTAGCTTCATGCTCTGTAAAGCAATAAATAATGCAATTGAAAACTAAGGAACAAACCCTGGGGAGGTGAGGTGGAAACAGCCATTGCCACCCAGTGAATGTAGCAGGGAGAGCAGTCAGTGCTACAGTCAATGACTGCCAATTCCACCAGACAGCAGATGCCAAACGTTTATAGCTCATCCGCACACAAGACACATACACATGACGGAGCTGTGAGAACCAAGTTTCTCAACTCAGGTGTGATCAGCACCAAGATGTGGGTGCCTCATGGGCTTGCTTCGTTTCTCGTCTGCTTTCTTAACCCTAGGTTGGTAGCATCAGGTAGGTGAGGAGACGCAAGCCAACCTCCTTGCGACATGTGGCCACTAGAGAACGCCAAGCTGACAGCTCACTGCTTCCAGCACTGTCTGTTGATATTGCTGCTGGTGCCGTGGCTGCCACCAAGATATATGGATGCATTGTAGCCTCGGAGCTGGGCCACTGGTGAAAATGTTGTGGAAAGTCCGCTCCAAGCCTTGAGCTGTGGCAGTCTCCCTCACACATCTCTCTCTTCAATGCATTTGCCTCTTCATGAAACAGCTAATTCATTGTCTGGCAGAGACCAATACAGTAAAAAATGGGGAGCCCAGCAGAGAGCCAGGAAGAAAGGAAGTCACCCTACAGTATCCTACTTTTATGTGCGTGCACAGCTCCAGCAACGTATTCTTGTCTATCCCTGGAGCTATGCAATGGAGTAAAGCCCCACAGTGGAAACACAACACAAACCAACAGAAACTTTTCCACTGGTACAAAAACGCTACATCCCTCCATGACTTACATTAAAACCCAGGAAAGCATTCTTTTGTTGCTAGAGCTACATCTACACCAGGGATCTTCCTAACAGGAAAGATGCATGTGGTTTATACCTAACTGACATTGCAGTGCTGACAAGTCTTTGGTGATCTCCTCTTACACTGATATGGTTGAGTCCTTTCCCCACCCTTCCCAGTCCCAAAGGGAGTTCTGGGTATAAGAGACAAATGGGGAACTAATTCTCTGATTACCTGCAGAAAAGGTGTTTTCCTTCCACACTGTTCACAGAAACACATGTTGTGATCCGTCAACTCTTCTGGACGGAAAAAGTATTGCAGACAGTCCTCCTAAGAAGACAGATGAGATTTCTTTCAACTGAATTCCTTCAGTTTCTATTTCTACTTTGTTTCACAGGGTACGAGCAAACAGCAAAGCTACAGAAGGCATATTTTACTCAAAGGACAGAAGAGTGCCTAGCAGCTTAAAAAAAGGTACCCCATTTTTCCTAGCTGCTGCTGTGATTACATTAGTTGAAAAAAAAAACAAAAATAGAGTACCACATTTTCCATAAACAAAGATGTTGATGCATAAGTGTCTTTTATATCTACTTCAAAGCCTGAGAGGTTCCTTTAGGCTGAAGCAGTATGAAGTGGTCAGAGAATAAATAAGGTCCAATGGTCCAGGGTCACCCAAAAAATCCACTGCCTTCTTGTGGCAGCACCTACATAGCCACCATCACTGCTGTATCTGGATATCAAACAGCAGTACTGATTTAAAAGTAAAAGAACACTGCAAATGTAGTGTGTCTGGCCAGGCATCACCCAGGGCACCCCACTGTGGTATCTAAGGTCTCACATACACACATCACTGGGTAGTATCAGTCTTTGAGTCTTACAGGGTATTATAGTCCTTTTAGAAAGGTGATTCAAGGACTTTATTTTCAATCCCCCAAATCAAACTTTTTTTTTTTTTTTGAGAAATTTAGAAGCCCTCAAAACAAAGAAGAAATGTGAACAAGAAAGGATCACCTCAAAGCCCCAGACACCCTGCAGAGATTCTTGCAGAGATTCAAGACGAGTCCCAGGAGACATCAGTGCTGCAAGAAGGCTCCCACAGTTAACAGAGGGGAATCTTCTTCCTAAGGAAACAGTGCTGCCACTGAACTTACCAGAGTCTTCAGCACGCAAGAATCAGCATCCAACATTGGGAGTGGAAGGGTTAACATCTTGCTCTTCCTCTTTGTTTCAAGAGAGCATTTCTGACAAGCCAGGTGCTCCTGTACACAGATAGTGTACAAAGAACTCAGCTCTTCAACCTGGAGAGGTAAGAAAAGGCCAAAACAAGGTTTATGAAAAACACAGCTAAGGTATTTCCCTCTGTGGGTAGGAAAGCCCATGCGGACGTGTTACTTCACGCAATGTTTTGCTTTAAGGCTTGAACCCAAACCTGACATTGACTTATGTGGACAGGGCACTTTCCACCATATAAAGAAGAACAACTCCTTCCCCTCATCCCCTAGCAGAGGGGAAAGACACAGCCTATAACAAGATCATAAAGTTAAATGTCAGCTTTGATGCAGAATTTTATTGGGTTTTTTTGAAACTGCAACAGAAACCTGTCTTCTATATGAATAAAACTATGACAGTGTGTGAGGAAGAGTCACCTTCCTCCTACCTTACACAGCTTCCCTGGGAGGAACTGTCATATACATAACATACTAACAGTGACTAATTATAATGAAATGCACGCGGCTGGCTTCAAAGAACAGAGGAGCTGTGTCAAGACATGCCAATAAATGCTTAAAGAAATTTGGGGGGAAAAGGAAATGCAAGGTAACTAAATTCAGTGTTGCAAGAAGATCAATCTTTTTGTTATTAATCAACTTTCCCATTAGAACGGAGATCCCGGCATGCCCTAAAACTAGGATGAACAAAAGAAATTAGGGTGAACAAAATGTTGAAGCCTATGAAATCAAGATTCCCTCTCCCACTTGAAAGACGCAAGGAAAGATCCAAATAGGGGATAATTTTAAGAATTTCATTTAGGACAATTGTCAGTGAATGGGTTTCTTCTTCAAGAAGCAGAGGAAACCATACACAACAAGGGCCAAAGGACCTGGTATTCATTTCAGTGACCGTCCTTACCAGCTCTGGCTTTTTCATCTGATCCTTTATCAAGTTCCAGAGAGTCAGAAAGAGCTGGGCAGCATCATGCTGCACAAACACTGGACAAACAGAAAACACAGTCTCCATCAGTATTATAAACAGCACCAAGCACAGATATCCCATAGTTGGCAAAGGGAGACTTATTGTCCCCCATTAGCCCAGCCTCTTGTTCCCTTGCCGCTCCCTGCCAGGGACAGAGCTTAGACTGGAGAGGAGCCCGCAATGTCTCCATGTCACCTGAGCAGGCAATGGGAAAAGATGGTAGGGCTTGAGCGCCCCATGGTACAACCCAGTGCAAAAGTCTTGTCCTTGTCACCGGATGCAGGACCAAGAGTTTACCTAATACCTACTGAAGGACAGGGCTCAGACATATCATTGAGTTGAAGGTTGCATTCCATAAAATCATAGAATTGTTTGGGTTGGAAGGGACCTTAAAGATCATTTATTTGAGTCCTTCTTAGAAACAAAACAAGGAAGATTCCATTCTCTTTTTCACCTTCGTTACTCCACAGACTTGTCTCCTCCATCCCCTCGCTAAGGCTATAACACTCCTGAGTGCAAAGATAAAAATGATAGGAAGGCCTATCTGTATGTCTCATCCACAGAATGGTATAAACCCCTTCATCCCTACAAGCATACAGTTACAGCACAGGAAGCCAAGGATAATGTAGTAACAGTATGCTTTGGCTTTCCACTCTGGCTAAACTGGCATATTAAGAAACCTAAGGTAGTCGGATAAGCTCAGTGCACAGCTCACTTAGAATGGCTAAGCGGAGAATTGCTTCAAAATTGAACTTAGGGGGGAAAAAAAAATATCCGCATCTTTGAATGCAAAGAACTGGTGTTCTCAGCCCATGATGAGCTCAACTTTTAGGAATGGGGCAAAAACTACACATCGTTTAGCAAAATCTTGGTATTTCTGGACTACCACTAAACTTGATCATAGGTGAAACAAATTTTGTGGAATAATCCAACACCCTGAGGTGGAAGTGCTTTCAACTTCCCTGCAAGTCTGCAGGTACTGACTTCAGCTGGGTTCTAGTAAGATTACAGACATCCCTGACTAAATGAAGCTCAGAAAATATACCTTTCCTCATGTCTAATACCACATCTGTGATCCAGGTAAAGCATCACTTGCTGGGATATAGGACTTTATGAAGCACACCTGAATTTTAAAGCAAGGTGGGAAACTGTCAAGCTTTAAAAACCTCTTTTGGGGCATCTCTCTTCAACTGGAAGAGAGAAGGCAGAACGCAGAGCCAGTCAGTCTCAGGGGGAAAAATAACGCAAACAGAAATATTCAGGTTATCTCATGTTCCTCCTTAATAGATGTCTGGGCTGGCTACCATCTGTCTCTTCCAGTGCTGTCCTGGTTTGGCTTTGAGATTATAAAGATTTGGATATACCATGTGTATTTGTACACATAAAGAGAGCCCCAGCATCTCATTGTCACTGGTCACTCATGCATTTAACAATCTCTGCCCTTTGGGACCCTACCTAGGTAGGAGGTTAAACCAGCAAATTCTTCTCTCTGCCCTTATAACAAGGAACAGGAAGGATATTGCTTCTGTCCTTGGAGATCTGGGTTGAACTCAGTACCTTTTCCACGTGATCCCTTCCTTCTAATAAGAAATAGCAGCTGTTTCACTATTATCATACCAGTATAGCAAGACAGATCAAGCTGTAAGCTGTCCTCTCTCTGCCCTGCATAGCTCTTTCCCTCTGGCCAGTATTAGTGGCTGAGTCTTCTAGCAGTCTGATAGTCTTCCCACCCTTTGGGCATCAGCAAGGATACCCACGCAGGGGCTTTTTTTCCCCTCCCTGTCACAAGTAAGACACAGCGTCTCACTCACAACTGAGAGGCAGCTATAAAGAGCACTACATCACCATGTACCCAACTCCTCACTTTTCTGAATCTCTGAATGAGAGTCTGCACTGCTTGTTAGTGCTTGATAATTAACATCTCTGGTCTGCAGACAGAGGTGGGCATGAGGCGGCACTGCTTACATTTCACTCTGTATCCAGAAAGACAGAGAGCGAGGGGTGTGGGAAAAACTGCTTTCTGCTTGCCACACTGCATCTCCTCCAACAGCAGGAGCATCTGGTACGGGACATTCCTATTCTTCTGCCCAGCACGTGGTGGCACTGTCATTCTATAAAGAAAAGAAGCAACATGAATGGTAATCAAGCAGTAAAATGGAGAAATATTAGATATCACACCTGAAGGAGCGGAGGTGGATAGCACAGAGCAACTCAAGAGGAATCAGAATGGGCACATTTTCAGCAAAAAGAAGGAAAAAGGGGAAGCAGACACCTGCACTAGCTCATCTCACAGTGCAGGCTGACAGTTCTAAAGCAAAAGGCCACAATTTTAAGTTGGCTTGTTTCTGCATAAGGGGCAAACCAAGCAGGACCTGAAGTGCTTCCTGAACTCTAGAAACAACATTAGTTACAGCAATTTCAAAGCTGTTCTTGTCTCCCACCTGGTCATGCCTTCTTCTCAACATACCCTCAAAATTTCATGGGCACATGTATCGTAATGCTTGTGTTTCAACTATATGCCAACTGGAAAGCTCTTTATCGTCCCTAAATTTATTGCAGTCGACAGGTTTTTCTAAGTCTTTCTTCAAATAACAATGGTAACCTATTGTCTACATTATTTAGCTTTGCCCATTTGTGACGCTTCTCCTCTCTGCATGTCTGCAACGTGCCTTCTTCCTCCCCTGCACCCTGGTGACCGTGTAAGAAATTTTGAAAACAGAGGACTGAACAGGAATGATCCGCTTAGATGATTAAAGCTGCAGTAAACTGAGTAAACTGAAAATAAATCAAACTAGTTATTAGTGTGGTTGGTAGGGAGGCAGAAGCCCAAATCCACCTCACAAAAAAAAGTAGAGCGCCCAGGCAAGCAAAGCAAAATAACACTATGTATTCGCTATCTGCAACAACACTTATTCTTCTCTATCAGGTGCTAGCCAGGACAATCAAGGGCCAGAGGCCACGGATCACAATATGTTTTTGTTTATATGCTTAAAGTTACAAAAGTAATAGTGGATATGGTTACACATGACACATCCTTTAGCTATAATGGCCCGTGAGTATACCTGTAATAAAATCATATCCTGTTATGGAAAAGAGAGGTGCCACAACAGAGATACAAGTCATAAAGATGCAGTTCAGGACTGCAGCTTACTGGTGTGCAAATGGCACACGAATCAGGGATGACTAACAAGTCAGAACACTGCAACTTCTACCTTTGCAGGCCCCAGTCTGCGTATATCAGAGACAACAAGGCAGTGACCTTACTGAGTGAGCTGAAAGCACCTTGCTAGCACCTTGACGATCCAAGCCTTCGAATGTGCAACTCATATGAAAAAGGAGAGGAGACAACAGAGCAACAATGGAAGTATCTCAGATAGTTCAAATAGGTGGTACCTTCGAAGTATCCCTGTGAAGTGTATATTCATGAGGAACACTTGGAGCAGAGAGTTCAGACAGCAGCTCTGTCCAACGTTGTACAGTCCAATAGCTCCTGTAGGCACAGAAAAAGAGGACGTGAAGCCTGGAAATAGGTACAAGAAAAGAAACTGAAAATTATTTGGAAGTGGCAAACTCCTCTTGCATGTATTCAGCCATTCAGTGCGTAGGCCCAGGACCTTGATTAGATCTGAGAAAGCGTTCAATCTATTCTTACGTTCCTCAAGCAAATAGCATTTATTTCCATTTGGCAACTGACAGGAAAAATCCAAGTAAATCTGGATTATGATACTCAGATGTCCCCCAGTTCCTGTATTTTCAGTCCTCTCATAACACACGTAAACATAAAATAAATAAAAAAAACAGAAGTCAAAGGCTGGCTGTATGAGGATTTTTATTCAGCCATTTATACAGCCAGGCCTAGTAACAAAATGAAGAGCTACACGTGGGATCACATGCTAGCTGTCCACCACACAGGCTTCAAATTTCCCTTTCAGCCTACCTATGGTATTCTTTGTCTCAGTTTCAAAGAAAGGAACTAGCCTGAGAGAAGTGGAAGAAGCGAGTCACAGCTGTTCGCACTGCATATAAAAAGATGGCATATTCTGTGCTCCAAAGTGGTGTAAGTAATCACGGTCAGAAATTACAAGTTTTTCTTCTGAAGTCATCAAAGGGAGAGAGGACGTGGAATAGAAACTCAGAACAACTCAGAAATGCATACAGTCGCTGGTAAGGGTGAGGTATAACTGGAATAGAACAGTATGCACACCTGAAATACTGATGACAGCTTTTGAGAGACCAATCTAGTGATGCAGCAGAGTAGCTAGGGCCTAGCTCATGGTTTAGCAAATCCAGAAGCAATGCTGGCTGTGCTTGGAAAGACACAGGGCTAGCATCTATACCTTTTCAGCTGCAATGGCCACTTTGAGGACTTAAAAGGGGAAAAAGCTCTGAGATCCTCATGTAATCCCTTCCCCAAACTCCAAAACTGTTACTTGGCAGGGCAAAGTGAGAATCATATGTATATTCCTCAGTGAAGAGGTAAAGAATAGGAGAAAGTCAAGCCTAAGGACAGAGAATGGAACAGCACAGAAAAAAGGAGAGTGAAGAACAGACAAAATATTATTACCATTTTTTAAATCTGCCACACCAAAGACTGATGTTAGCCTCTGGTCTTTTGCCTTCAGCCCTTCAGCTTCATCTTTATTACTTTGTACTTCTGTTGCTGCCTTCATGGTCTCACTTAGTGCCAGCTCTAGTTTCTTGCTTCTTTCTTGACGTCCACTTTTTTGTCCCATCAACAATATTGTACAAAGACTGCAGAAAGACACAGAAAGATCAGTAAGACAGGGAGCACCCAGAAATACAGGATTTGTCTTTATATTTGATATTTTCGTTATGAACAAACTGGAATGTCAATAAAACTAGTAAGACTGCTGTGACCAGCATTTGGTATATTTCACTTAACATGGGCATTGTAGGTGTGACAGCTATTGGCAAGGTAACAGACACAGAGGGCAATTGCTCATCCGGTCTTCCTTTTTGTGGCTAAATAAATAAACGAACCTTTGATTCCACAGAAACAGCTCCGCCTAGCCAGGGAACTCCAGATATCCCTGTTAAGAAGACTTGGTAAATAACATGATTAAAATTGTCCAAACGGCATATGTTGCCAAAGTCCTCTGTTTAGTAAAAGTAATGCTTTATCACCCAAAGTATCCCAAGGGTTCAAAAGGGCAAATTTCACCTTCTCTAGCCTTTTGAGCTGGTAAGCATTTGTTTGTTTTCTGTACTGGGCCCTCTGCATTGTTTTTAAGCAACTTAGTCACAGCTCTACTATGCCACTTTGGACTAATTTTTAAAGGCATTTAAGCACCTAAATATCAGCTTCTTTTTATGCTCCTTCAAAGTAACTGTTTAAGCAAGAGAACCATTATAGTGCCTTGATTTTCAAGGGAGTATTGAACAGACCATTACTCTGACAGACTCTTATGACTCAGCTGCTGGCTCTTTAAATAAAAGCTTTTAAAAAATCACCAAAGTAAAAATATGCAGGCAAAACAATGTGACAAGTGCTCCAATGCAATTACACAAAATTGAACCCTTTTAAAAGCCCACCTCCAACAGGAAGGCAGAATCAGAAAAAAAGGATGTGCTTAGGGATGTATTCACAAGAGGAAAAAAAACAGAAAGCAAATGCTCAGAAATCATTATTTTACAAATATTAAACAGCATGTTAAATGAACCCAAGGCCAAGTGCCAAAAGAATGAAGAAAAGCTACCAAGAAAGGGAAATAATAAAAAAAAAAAAATCACAAATAGAAAATCTTTGCTTTACAAGCCTGTTATTTTTCAGGTTAACTCTGCCTAATAATGTCAAATATCAAAGTTTCTGCAGAATTTCTCAGGCAGGGAAACTAGAAATGTATTCCCCCCCCAAGTATATTTTTTCCCAACTGTACTTTCGATTCTTTACTTTTCAAGATTACTTTTGAACTCAAAGCGTCATAGACTCGGATTCACTAAACGCTGTCAAATTTGCTGAGGAGTTTTATTCAGAAAAAAAAAAATAAACTCAGACATTCAAAGACAGATACAAGAATATTGCTTTTTATATCCAAACCCAGTGATTAGAACAGCTATGCAGGAAAAGAGAAATCAGCCTCTATTTCTTCCTCAGCAAAATGCGGTCCGAACTCACCGTGCCTCTCGCCCTGGAAATCATTTAACCAGGCATTCAGGTTTCTGAAAGCCCAGCTGGAGCAGGAGCCCATCGTTGCTTGTACAGTGAGAGCCACTGGGCTTTAGCTGGTGTAATGTCAGCCAGCAGGTAAGTAACGCTCACAGCCACCCGGGATGCCAAAGGAGACAGAAAGGAGGGAGAGAGGCAGAGTAGAGGTAGCTAAACAACAGCTAGGGATGTACTGGGAATGAGGGGAACTTGCAAGACACAGCTTTGGGGAGGAGATGTAGGATTAAGGGTGGGATGAAAGAGCAAGCTCAGGGCTACAAGGCTTCAGGTGACTTGAGAAGTGGGTAGAAAGATATTGCGCAGGAAGGTGCAGGGGGATACAGACATGGGAGGATTTGGGTCTCCGGTTTGATGAGGATCTGCCCAGGCACTACTGGCAGGAACCCTGACACAGGAACAGGGACGCAAACAAAACTTCCCAACCCGTGCACAGAACTGCCCCATGTCGGCTATCAGAAATACAGCGTTCCTAAGGTTTGCACTTGACCTTTCTTTCCCTGCGAAAAAAAAACTGGTGAGGGAGCATAGGAATTGAGAAGCAGGCTCCCTTCTTGCCCCTGATTTCTTCTCTCTCACCGGAGGAGCAGGGTCGCTTCTTGGTTTCCTTTGCAGGTCATGGGCGGCACTCGGTGCTGCTCCCTCAGCGCAGGTGCCTTGGCCGAGCCAAGCGACCGCGTGGCAAGTTCCAGGCAGAGAAGAGGTAGCGGCGATACCCTCCCCGTAACTCCTGCCCTGTAACCAGCTAGCCCCCTCGCTTGCCCTCCCTCAGCAAGCCCCGGGGCCTCCCGTTCACCCTGCCCTGCTCCACAGCCCGTCTGCCCAACCAAGGCACCGGCCTCTCACGACAAACCCCCAGCCGTCCCTTCACACCCCTGTACCACAAGCCCCCGAAGCTGCCCTCCGACTGAGGAGGGCCACCAGCTCCCTGTGCCTTCTCGTCTCTTCCCCACCACCCTCGCTCCTTTCCCTTCACGGGTATCCTGGGGGAGCAATCAGCCAGGGATATGGTGCTGGGGCAGGAGGGGGGCGGCGAGCCAGCAGCCCCGGGGGAGAAGGTAGCAGCCTCGAGGCGCTCCCCGAAAGGGCTGCCGCAGGGACGCGTGCCCTTCACCTCCACACTTTTCTCGGATGCAACCGAAACAAGACATCTCACTTCACCGTCAAACTACGTGTTTATTCTGCTCCCTTTTCTTCCCTCTCTCCCCCCCCCCCCACCCTCCTGCCGCACTGTGGCTCTGGCTTGTCCTATTCTGACAAACAGGGAAAAAAAAAAAAAAAGCGTGTGTGTGTTGGGGGGGGGGGGGGTGTCTTACCAATTCCCGCAGCACCCGGAGCGCTTCGAGCCTCGGCGGCAGGCACTCGGGACACCACGTCTACCCGCACAGAGGCACCCCTGCGGAGCTCCTCAGCCTGGCCGGCCCGCCCAGCCGCTGCCAGCCGAGGAGGTGCTGCAGGGCGGATCGGCGCTCGCTCTGCCTCGCCGGTCTCGTCAGAGGGCGGCGGCGGCAGCTCCCGCTCCGCCTTTTAGTTTTCATTTCCCGCTCCGCCCGAGCGCAGGGACAGAAAGCGAAACTCGGCTCCGTCGCCGTGGGCGGCCGCTCCGCCTCACGCCGCGCCGACCCCCGCCGCTGCCGGCGTGGCGGCGCCTCAGGGCAGAGCGACTCGGCGGGAAGGGGTAGAAGAGCGGCCTAGGTGCCATTAGCCCCCCTTTTTATGCTGAGGGGCTGCCCGCTCGTCTCTGAGGCCACAGGCCCGGGCTGAACTCCACAGACACCAGGGATTGTAATTAGTGCGGCGCCCAAATTATGATTTGGTGTGATCTGTGCTGCTTGCTTAGCTCGATTTAGCGCGAGTAGCTGGATTTGCTGAAACCTTTAGGCGGTGAGAAAGCTATTCTTCTCAGTACTTTTACTAGCAGGTGATGTTGTTTAATCTTTTAGCATGGGGAAGTACTAATGGTTTGGTAGTGTTTCTCTCAAGTCCAGAACTTTTCACAGAATCACAGAATGGTAGGGGTTGGAAGGGACCTCTGGGGATCATCTAGTCCAACCCCCCTGCCAGAGCAGGGTCACCTAGAGCAGGTTGCACAGGAACGCGTCCAGGCGGGTTTTTAATGTCTCCAGAGAAGCAGACTCCACCACCTCTCTGGGCAGCCTGTTCCAGTGCTCTGTCACCCTCAAAGAAGTTTTTCCTCCTGTTCAGGTGGAATTTCCTGTGTTCCAATTTGTGCCCATTGCCCTTTGTCCTGTCACTAGGCATCGCTGATTTGGTTCCCCATGTTCTGCCAACAAGGACAGGTGCAGAAGGGATGTAAACCAGAAGATACAGAGGCTCCAACCCTTGACCTAAGCTGCAAATCAAGAAGACAAGAGCCTGTCCTGTCTGCCTGGACATGGAAAAAGAATCCAATTAGGTGTTAGAAGACCCTAAACCAAAAATCACCATTAGACTAAAAGACACGTGGACGGTGCGTGAAGGGCGGGTGTATGGATCACAAGGGTATAATTGCCCAGAGATTTCTTTGTTCAGGGTCCCTCTCTTTGGAGGCACCCAGCCCAAGCTGTTCTTGCCTGCTATACCTTTCAATTAAATTAATTAATTATTTTACGAAATCTGACTCCTGAGACTCTGCTGCAGGAAACCCAGCGTTAAGCCTGAAGAAGGAGGATGTGACACCATGAACAGTGTGTGAATGCTGGGGCAGTGGCTTCTCGTTTAACAGCCACCCCACTGGCGGAAGGCAGCAGCCCCCTCTGTCTGTGCCCCCCCTCCCCCGCCCCGGCTCCAATGCCTCCAACTGGTTCAGTCTGGTTTCTTCTGGGCAGAGGCAAGAGTGAGCTTTAAAGGAAGGGGTGAGAAATTGAACTCTACAGGAAAAAAAAAAAACTCTTCTTCGGTGGAGGCCATCTCTCAGGGGGTTTCTTTTGCCCAGACTTCGTGTGGTTGCTTGTTATTTCTTGCAAGCAGACATGTCTTCAGCCTGGCGTTTTTTGAGTTTAGCCACAAAAGCAACAGAAAAGCCAAACTCTTGTCAAGGTCTACAGTAGCCTACCTACAAGCAAGAAATGGCTTGTTTAAAATAACCCCAAATAAGTAACTCCTTTAGAAACTTAATCCTTGTGGCAAACTGAAAGGCTTTCCTGGCTGGCGGTGGGCCGTGGTGTGCAGCGGGATTTACGAATGGCAGCACAGTGACAAACAAACATGCCAGCGCCAACCCAAGCTGTGAGACTTCAGACCTCAACGAGTCACCTATGTGGGGACGAGCAGAAGTGCTTGGGTGGCCGCTTCTCCAGCGTGTACGTTGGGTTTCCAAGCTTCCCCCTCTGTCTTGTTCCTGGATGTCTGCAGGAGGAACGGAGGGGTGCAGCACCCCCACCCAGCTTTGCTTGTTGGAGGATGGCCGCTGACCCAGCTTTGCTCCACCTGAGGAGGGAGGAGAGTTTAAAGGTAAGTGATGCTGCC
The DNA here is from genome assembly GCF_963924245.1 of Chroicocephalus ridibundus. Taxonomy (NCBI): domain Eukaryota; kingdom Metazoa; phylum Chordata; class Aves; order Charadriiformes; family Laridae; genus Chroicocephalus; species Chroicocephalus ridibundus. The sequence goes on from NC_086284.1 coordinate 151,898,323, forward strand.
CTGCAGATGTCTGCTGACCAGGGAAAGGGTGTGGGTGATATAGGGAGTCCTGCTATATGTGTGAAGCGGACTGAGTCTCTGGGACCCCAGAAAGGAGACTCCCTGTGCGATTTGGCAGGGCACACCTGCCTGCCTTTTAGGGAGGAACTCCGCGGAGTCAGAGACACCACGTGCTTCCCTTGCAGCTGCCACCAGGCGGTCCCCAGGGACAGGTTCAAACCCTAAACCCTTCCTCTCTGCCTGTAGGATTGGTTTTGCAGGACGTGAAGGGTTAGTGAGGGGAAAGGTTTTTTCCTTTCCTTCCCTTCCACAAAGAGAAAACCCTTCCACAGGCTTTGCAGAGATCCTGGTGGCTTCCGTCTCCCTTTCTTTGCTCCCTAGGAGCTCACTGGTGTCTTTGGGGCACCTGTTTGCCCCTCAGAAAAGCCCCTTCTATAAGCTGCTAACAAACTGAATTCCCATGTGCTATGCAGAAGCCTTCAGCTGTTGTCTCACTACATTACTAAATTCAAGGAATGTTACAGAAAAAACAGGTGTGGTGAGGCTTAACATGGCCCTGACTTGCCATCTCCTTCCTGTATTATACAGACATTTGTTGGTTGTAGAGGCAATTTAGGAGTTGAATGTGGAAGTGTGTTTTAATATTTCTGCAGCAAAGATGCACTACAAGTCATTATGTGATATAAGTGTTCCTAGTATTAATATACCATTTGTTGCTGTAACACCTTGAACTAAAGAGCCAGCCCTTAGGGGGAGTGGCTAGAAAACTTCATGTCTTTGGAGAAGGATAAATGCAACCCTGACAATGATGGGAAGGGATGTTCACTGCCTCCCATTTGCCATGTAACACAGATCACTTTGGGTGCACCATCTGGGGGAAGGGTTACACTAACATGGATTTATTATGGAGAGAGGCTAAACTGTCCTCAGTTCTTCTGTTAGCAGAGGTGAGGACAGCATGTGCTCCCAGCCCTGCGTTGGGTCCCTCTGTGCAGCCCTTGCCCTGCTTCCCTGAACCATGCCCTGAGACAGGGCATAGGAGGCTTTCAGAGCGGTTGCCTGGAGCACATCAGAGCTGTTGTTGTTGCAGTCCCCACAACAGAGGTCCCAGTTGCATACCCCCTGGGCAGGTTATGGAGAGCCTGGCTCTGTTGGAGGCAGCACAGCTGCCTGGCAGTCAGAGCTCTTCAACCAAGGCAGCAGTGGCAGTGAAAAGGTTCCTGAGTTGTCACATGGACTGGTATCTAGAGAGGCTTGTGAGCAGAAGGGTACAAATGACTCAGCATCTTTGCTGTGACTCTGACGCAGCCTCTTGGCAATGGTTTAAATTTAGTGATGTTCCCTTTCTGTTGCTAGCTTGTGTGGTGTTTACCTGATAGAAGGGAGGATGAGAGATAGAACTGCTAAGCCTTATGTTGCCTGGAGACAGTTAAACCACCTGAGCAAAGTGCAAACCGACACTGGAGATTAAACAGGAACCAGGTTTGACAGACTGTGGAAGCTAGCGAAGCAGTGTGCAGCTGAAGTGGCTTTTGGTAATGACCCCTGTGAGAGCCTGAATGCTCGATTAAGAGAAGCATATATCTTATTTAAGAATATTTTAAGCTTTGCCTGTGGAAGTCAGTTGTGACATGCACTTCCAAAACAGGTAGCAGGCAGAAGTCTGAGCCCAGAAAGTGTGCTGAGATGAAGGGATGGTTAAAGCTGAAAGATTCAGTGTTCAGGTCTCGAAATACACTGCCTGCTGAGTGTCGTGGTGTAGTGTCACTTTGACAGAAGCTGCTAGCTCCTGATAACTGCCACAGCGCTTCTAAAGTAATCTCCAAACCATTCCAAAGAGTTTGTTGACTACTGCAGGAGCAGGGATTCTTATTCCTAAGTGTCATGGTTTAGCCCCAGCTGGCAACAAACTCTGCTGCTTGCTCACTCCGCTTTCCCCCCACCTCCAGTGGGATGGGGAGAGAATTGAAAGAAAAAGTCAAAACTTGTGGGTTGGGATAAAGGCAGTTTAACAGAACAGCAAAGGAAAGAGGAAAACAGCAACAATAGTACTGATAAAAGAATATACAAAGTGAGTAATACACAGTACAATTTTGCTCACTGCCCAATGCCGAGCCCAGTCCCCAGCAGCGATTCCCATCCCCCCCAGCCAACTCCCCCAGTTTTATACTCAGCATGGTATCAAATATCCCCTGGGCCAGTTTGGGTCAGCCACCCAGGCTGTGTCCCCTTGAAAATTAACCCTATCCTAGCTGAAACCAGGACACTAAGTGTCCTTTCTGATAAAATAAACTATAACATTGATGATCAGGATAAGATTTAAAAAGCTTTCAGGAAGTTAGGAACTCAACACCTAGTTTTTTAGAATGCATAAAGTATGCATAAAGCATAGAATGCATAAAGCACCTGGGCCAAAGAGCATGGTATCGAGTGGGTATATTACATCTCCTGTCATGCACCAGCCTCCAGGAAAACCAAATGATACAATGGACTGTCAAAAACTACACTGAGAGCAATGGGTGGAGGGGCCTTCAAACATTGGGATACACATTTAGCAAAAGCCACCTGGTCACTTAACACCAGGGGATCTACCAATCGAGCTGGCCCTGCCCAATCAAAACTTCCACGTACTGTAGAAGGGGATAAAATCCCTGTAGTGCATTTGAAGAATATGTTAGGGAAGACAGTATGGGTTAGTCCTGCCTCAGGCAAAGGCAAACCCATCCGCGGGATTGCTTTTGCTCAAAGACCTGGGTGCACTTGGTGGATGATGTGGAAGCATGGGCAAGTCCGATGTGTATCTCGAGGGGATTTGATTTTGGGTGAGAATAGCCTATAATTAAATTGTATGATGTTAATTGCTAAATAATACTGCCACTGCATGTCATCGCTACTACAGTTGCTGTATGCCATATCAGTGGTGTTACGGTAAGAATCACCCAGGCTAATGAAGGATGAACTTTCATGAAACTGAGAAAACTGTAGCGGTGATGGTACAGAAACTAGCTTCAGCAGCTAGCACCCAGCAGCTTCCTCGAGATTGACATGTTCAACCCACAGACCGTGGGCACGAGCCGTGCCAGGTACACCAGCCACGAGCTCCAGATGCAGTAGGCAACAATCCAACACCACACACACACCATCTTTCCTGCCCTGAAAGACTGTTATGAAAGATGGAGCCCAAAAGTCATGGATTAAATTAACGGTCATTTTAGAGGGATGGCCCATAGACTAAGGGAATGATGCCTTTGTGTGTGTGTGTGTGTGTGTGTATATGTATACATAAAGACAGTAAAAGTGGTGGTGATTAATTGGAAAATGTAGGATCTGGGCATGACATAGGTGGTATAGAATAAGGGGTGGATAATGGCCTGGTTTCAGCTGTTAGAGAGTTAATTTTCACAAGAAGCTGGGAGAGGACACAGCCAGGTTGGCTGACCCATGCTGGCCAGGGAGATATTTGATACCATGTGTCGTCATACTCAGTATATAACTGGGGGAGTTGGCTGGAGGGGGCAGGGATCACTGCTTGGGAACGGGCTGGGCATAGGGTTCCAGGTGCTGAGCAATTGCACTATCACTCGCTTTGTATATTCTTTCATCAGTATTATTGTTTTTCTCTTCTTTTGCAGTTCTATTAAACCATCTTTATCCCAACCCAGTAGTTTTACCTCTTTCTTCTGATTCATCCCAGGGGGGAGGGAGGCGTGAGCGAGTGGCCGTGTGGTACTTAGTTGCCGGCTGGGGCTAAACCATGACAGTATGTCAGATTAGAATTTTAAAAACTCCACTGATTCACTGTGCTCTGTTATAAGCTTGCATATACTGAATTGTAGTGGTTTTAGCATGTGTATTAGAGCTTGAAAAGGCTTACATTAGAAGTTCAAGGAAGAAGAGCAAGTCTTTTTGCATTGCTGGGAGTGTTGGGGCATTACTGCAACTGATCATATCTTACAGCACAATTTACCTGCAATTTATGGAATAAAAGATGTCTCTGTATGACCCCTCCTAAATTTCTGTATATTACATACAAAAAAGGTGACCTAATGGTAGACATGTGCAATACACAGACAATTCTGTGCTCACTGGGAACAAAGTGTATTTTAAAATTACTCCTCATCATTTTCTTCTTCAAATGAGTCAGTTCCCACTTCTTCATAGTCTTTCTCCAGGGCAGCCAGGTCCTCTCGGGCCTCTGCAAATTCTCCTTCCTCCATGCCTTCACCCACATACCAGTGCACAAAAGCTCTCTTGGCATACATCAGATCAAATTTGTGATCGAGCCTTGCCCAAGCCTCTGCAATGGCCGTGGTGTTGCTCAGCATGCAGACTGCTCGCTGAACTTGAGCTAGGTCTCCACCAGGAACTACTGTAGGAGGCTGGTAGTTGATCCCCACCTGGAAACAGGAATATGAGAGAAGGTTATAGAAAGGCAGGAGGAGAAAGCAGTCAAAGAGCTGAAAAAAAAGTGAGTAAAGTTACAGATGCTGGCATAGAGTAGTGTTACTATCAAAACTACCAGATGGTAAATGCCATAAAAATTAATAGCATCATAAACAGTATGATACATGGTCATTTTAAGGTCTATATTATTCTTCTGTTTAATATACAGTGTCAGCTTTCTTAACAGCTACTCAACACTGAACATACAGTTTCACCAAAATGCTCTATAGAAACTAATACAGGAAGTTGGTTCCCAGTTAAGTTTTCATAAACCATCTATTTGAATGACAAATGTTTTTCCCCTGCTAGTATCTGTATTATTATTGAAATTGTGTTTCCCAACACTGCTATATAGCCAGTGAGGAGAGGCTGTATAACAATTCTGGATGAGGGTGTTAACTGACAGATTCCCTAATATCAACATTTCCTTTATTTCTTGTATTGGTTTTGATATTTCCTTAGTTTTATATGATGCTTCAGAGGGAACACTCACTGGCTTTTTCAAAATTCAGGTCTGAAATTAATACTTCTGTAGATTTTAACTCAAACACACTTCAAATTTCCACTTACATAAATGTTTAGGGGTCTGTGTCAATGGGTTGTCCAAAGGAGGAAAGGCACATTCTATACAAACACATTTTTCTTATGTTCTATCTTCTCACAAGTGGAAAACATGCAAGGTCTACAACTTTAAACACAAGTTTTCTGCTACACTGAACTTGCCCTTTAAACATTAAAGAGAAGCTCATGGCAGCCCTGCTCACCTTGAAGCCTGTTGGACACCAGTCTACAAACTGGATAGTTCTCTTGGTCTTGATGGCAGCAATTGCTACGTTGACATCTTTGGGAACTACATCACCACGGTAGAGCATGCAGCAGGCCATGTACTTCCCATGTCTTGGGTCACACTTCACCATCTGGCTGTTGGGCTCAAAGCAGGAGCTGGTGATTTCAGCCACCGTGAGCTGCTCGTGGTATGCTCTCTCAGAGGAGATGATGGGGGCGTAGGTCACTAAGGGGAAGTGGATGCGCGGGTAGGGCACCAGGTTTGTCTGGAACTCCGTCAGATCCACATTGAGGGCACCGTCAAAGCGCAGCGAGGCTGTGATGGAGGAGACAATCTGGCTGATGAGGCGGTTGAGGTTAGTGTAAGTGGGGCGCTCGATGTCCAGGTTTCGGCGGCAGATATCATAGATGGCCTCATTATCCACCATGAAGGCGCAGTCCGAATGCTCCAGGGTGGTGTGCGTGGTCAGGATGGAATTGTAGGGCTCCACCACAGCGGTGGAGACCTGAGGGGCTGGGTAGATAGCAAACTCTAGCTTGGACTTCTTTCCATAATCCATGGAGAGGCGTTCCATCAGTAAGGAGGTGAAGCCAGAGCCGGTACCCCCGCCAAAGCTGTGGAAGATCAGGAAACCTTGCAGCCCAGAACAGGCATCAGCCTGAAAGTCAATAGGAAAGTGAAAGAATACGGGCTGAAGAGAAATGAAAGCACTTCATCTACTACGCGAGCTTATTCTGAGCTGAGGGAGAGAGCAGTTATCAGCAATATACAACATAGCTTTCATGGCAGGTTTTCTTGAGAAAGTGCTGATGATAATCCTGTCCTTTGCTTCCTTCACTGGCTCAACTTATGATGTAAAAATTGGACTCTTATTTGTGGGGCTTCTCTCTTTGAACTTCACACTTTTAGTTAGTCTAGCTGAAACCAGCGATGCAGAACTGCCTAATCCACCCTTCTATATCAGTATCGGGGCTCCAGGGCTGCGCTAATAATGAAGAATTACATATTTAGAACCACTTTTTAGGACTATCTGAAGGCATACAGCTGGAAAGTGAACTACTGGGTTTCTCTCTCTTGGACTAGTAATGATGCCTCTGTGTGTCTTGCAATCGCTTTTCTGAACCGTTGGTATCATTTGTAGTTAACAAGCTACCTCTTCTGCACTTCTTCTTTCTGCAGAACCCATACTGCTGTTTCAAAACTACTGGGACTTACCAGCTTACGGACACGATCAAGCACCACATCGATGCTTTCTTTGCCAATGGTGTAGTGGCCGCGGGCATAGTTGTTAGCTGCGTCTTCCTTTCCAGTGATCAGCTGTTCTGGATGAAAAAGTTCCCGGAAGATGCCGGCCCGCACTTCATCTGATCAAGAAAGAGAAATTCTAAGAAGCTGCATGGCTGTGCTTCGACGCCAACAAATTCTGGTTGCTGTTGGCATTGATGCAAGCTTTCAGTCACTGGAGGTCATGTCTGCCAAAACCAGATGCTAATGGAGAAGGGAAAACTGTTTCCCAAGCATTTTTAAATTGTTGCATTCTGTTGATTAATGGTGTGAGTTGTATCCAGCCACAGAAATTGCTGTCTTCTAAAGAACTTGTCCGTTGTACAGACAGTACTGATAAAAGGACAAGTCACCAGAAAAAACTGTGAAGAAAATCAAGTTCCCCCAGGTGCCTCAATTTTTAGAAATCCTTCTGTTCCTGGAGGGAAAATGTCAGGCTCCCACTTTGGATCCGAATTGGAGAAAAGCAGAATTTGAATGGCAAAAATGGATAAACAAAACCAAAATTTGAATATTTCTGCAAAGAGAAGTCATACAAACCGTGTGTACTAGTTATTAAACTGCTGAGGATCGCGCTGTTGCTATGTTTTATAACACCTATGGAGATAGAATCATATGGAGTCATGACAGAATCTAGCATTCTGTGTCACAAGAAAATTAATTTTATGCTATCTAGTGGTAGACCAAGATACAAAGGGTGTGCTGCTTCGTACCAGTGGAGTCTGGTGGCACACCATGGTGATATCAAGAAGAGTAAGCTCTTCTCCACTTTCCAGCTTTATTTCTATACTGACCTACTACAGTTGGTTCCAAGTCCACCATTACAGCTCGTGGCACATGCTTCCCAGTGACTGTTTCGTTGAAAAACGTGGTAAAAGAGTCATCATAGTTGACTTTATCATGCAGCTCCTTGAAGGTGCCATCTGGCTGAATGCCATGCTCCAGGCAGAAGAGTTCCCAGCATGCATTTCCTATCTGAACTCCAGCCTGGCCAACATGAACAGAGATGCACTCACGCTAAAGGGAAAGAGCAGAGACAAGGTCAGAAAAAACACAGCACATTAGTCCTCCTTATTCCTAATGGTTACTTTTTCCCAGTGTATTGCTTTTCCCAAAAATGGTGAATTCTTGCTGTCAGCATTTCATTTGTTTGCTCAGCCCCATGACCACAATGAAACTGTACATATACACACCAGATACTGGGACAGCTCTTTAAAAAATTGAGATCTTTGTGCAGTAATATATGGGTACATGAAAACAGGAAGAAAAAAAAATAATTTCAGTTACACAAATCCCACCTTTTCTCCTATGGATTGGCCCTGCTGAGGAGCATATCCCAGTTTAGTTTATTTTTACTCCTGGCTGGAACCTGACACAACCATGTGGTATGCTTCAACCTTATGTGACCCAAGGCAGGTGGTGTCTTTTGATCCTTTTACCCTCTGATAGCAGGCTAGAGTGGAAACTTGGAAGAACTGCTTTAAGCAATATTCACCTCAGGAAATTATTTCAGATTCTCCTGGTTGAAACAAATGTTCCTTCAAGCTCCTGAGCAGCTATGAATTTTACATTGCATGTCCAATGCTTATTCAGGCAGTGTCATTGCAATATAGCATGCTTATTTGCATAAATTTGAACATAGTTCCTGTGGTAGCCAGAAACTTCAATGAAAAGAAAACAAAGTGTGTAACACCAGCCTAAAACAGGCAGGTGCCAATTGCTCCAAAGTCCTTTACACTTAGAGTACAGGAGTATGAAGGACCTGGTGCTGGATTTCATAAGTTCAGAAATAGAATTGTAAAGCAGATAATTCTGAGTTAGTCCCGACAATTACGACACCGGCTGTAGTGAAAGGCAGTTTTGTAAGGAGAGAGCGGTTTCAGACATGAGTTTTTCAGCTTCAGTTTCTGCTTTGGAGCAATTGTAATTATCGTCTTCTGAGCTCTGTCTTTGTGACCTCAATGGCTCTGTCTAAATGAGGGAGTAAGAAAGGGTCAGGTCATAGTACTGAACACTGGCCCGTGATCGCCTGTGCTGATTGATAATTAGCACACTCTCAGGCACAGTTTTGGCTTTTGCCAGTTCATACTTTTCCAGACAATGCTTGGGTACCATCCAGAATACAACTCATTGTCAATAATGGTTTCCAGTGAGCAGGTCACTGATCACTGCCTAGCTTTGGAAAGGGAAAGAGAATTCAGATGCCTAAATACGAAGCAGGCCATGTTACCTGGCTTCAAGGCCAGAAAATGGTCCTCGCTCATTTTTATTTTGTAATATCTCATTTAGAGATATCCAGTGACTTAATAGCAGATTTGGCCAGTTAATTTTTTATTTTTTTTCAAATGCTGTAACTGCTTACCCTACAAAATCATCCTGTGACCTGAGAGTGAAATGCATCTTCCCCAAAAATTAAATCCTCAGGCAGAACATGTGACCAGAAGCATCTCTGGAGCAGCGTATTCTTCACAAATTGACTTACACTTTAGAAACGTAACTGAAGGTATTTTTTCAGAAGCAAGTGGAATTTCAGAAGTCACCGCTACCCCAGTTAGTCATCCTCAGAAGTTCAAATGAATATGGAAAGTCCGTTTAAATATTTCATTCAATGAAATATATTATTTCTATTCAGTACTCATTGGTAAGTTGCTGACCCTGCAAATGCGTATGCAGCAGTGTGTGTAACATGCTCTCAGGTGCAGTTGCACAACCTGTTTTTCTCAACTGAGTTGTGCAAAAGTATCCGAGTTATTTGAGTGATGATGAGGCTTCGTAGGTGGGTATGTTGCAGGGGAGTTGCAATCTGGAGGATTACTCAGGAGTCACTGAAGGCATATTTGGGCTTAGAGAATTCAGTTAATGCTGATTTTGCACAGGACAGGCTCCTGCTTTTCTTTTAAATCCCAGTGTGAATCTGTGAGGCTGGCAGCAAGAAAAAAAGTTTTTTCCTTTTAAACACGGCAATGAGCCAGGTGACTTTTTAAAATAATATCTTTTAGAGCAAAGCTACAATTACAAGTCAAGCAATACCCGGAATATAAAGAGCTACTTTGCTCTGTTCCTCAGATCAATAGAGGAATCGGTCTGTTTTTTCACAGATGGAGCAAGTGAATATTGCCTTAGAAAGTTAATATTGTAAAGCTTAATCATAGAAGCACAGAATCATAGAATGGTTTTGGTTGGAAGGGAGCTTAAAGATCATCTAGTTCCAACCCCCCTGCCGTGGGCAGGGACACCTCCCACTAGACCAGGCTGCTCAAAGCCCCATCCAGCCTGGCCTTGAACACTCCCAGGGATGGGAATGTAGGAGTACAGCTGAAGACTGCAGAATCAGTTCCTTTTCTTTTAGACTGAGCTTTCAGCTGCGCTAGTTTGAAGCAGTATCTCAGCCCTGCCTTTTGAACCAGACCTCTTGCCGTGACTCCTGCCTTCAACTCCCATCTTCTCCTACCCCAGCAGTAATTTGGAAGTATTCTGACAAGAAGAGAGTAACAAAGAGGTTTCTAATTTTGTATAGTGAACAGCTTTAAAATAGATATCGGACTTTTAGTAGGGAAGAGAGTGGGACTTCTTCGGAGTCACAGACAGAGTAAACTGATCTCTATGTGGTATTTAAATTTGGAGCCTACACCAAACTCATGTTTCACATCCCATCACTAATGTACCAGGACCTGTCTAAGAAGCTGCGGACCTGACTTTTTATCTACCAAGAGACAGTGGAAGGGGGCCAGGTCCTTTGTGAAACTAAACCTGGCACAGCTTTGACTCTATTGAAGAAACAGAATACTACCTGGCTTAAGTATTTACTGTACAAAGGCAGACTTTAGTCTTCCAGCTGTTCCCAAAACGTCCTCACTATCCTAAGTCTGCCTTAAGGCACAGGGAGCCTGTGGAAGTGTGTATCTCGCTGGCAAAATGAGCGCTCTCGTTTTGGACCTGCAGCTGTACTGGCAGAAAATAACATAGTTGTCTGTACCCAAAATAAGACTCGGTGCTGGACTTAAATTGGAATACAAGGTGAAATGAATTTCTCACACTCTTAAGAGGTTTTGAGAGATTTCTACAAATTTATAATAAAGCCACAAATCTTAAAAATCAAAGGCATTTTATACTTACTTAAATGCATACACATATAAAAATATTCACGCACTCCAGAAACACACATGTATAGCTATGAACAGTACAACCATTGGGGCTAAATTAATTTAAAACAGACACAAAGGTAAGTAACCTTTTTTGTTTTCTTTCTAAAAAAAATTATTATCTCACATGGAAATTAAGTTGTCTTGAGAAAATATAGTCATAACAGAACGAACTAAAAAGCTAAGACTACAGATGTAATTTATCTTATAATTCCACTGATTGAGACTCTCTGAAGAAAACTTTGGTTTGCCATGCCTTACAGCTCCGGTGGGATTTTCCGACACCACTTTTCCCATCCTCTTACGTGGGAATGGGTGCGTAAGAGCAAGGTTTTGTGACACAGACCACTGATAACAACATCAGATCCCACTGCCTTCCCTGGCCCACGCTCCTCCCGGTCCCCATACGACTGGTGTTCCCACATCCCCCCCTTACCATGGTGTCTCCAGCGGTGTTTCCTTCCCTTTTGGATAAGTGGTGGCAGGTCTTTGCAGGAGCCCAGCTCAGAGGCAGCCTGGGCCCCCCACCCGGCACCTGCTGCTGCGCTTCAGTGTCACCGTGAGATGTGGAATAAGTCACAGACTCGGCCGTTCTGCCCGCTGAATCGCCGCCTCCTGCGCTCCTCCCTGACACCCTGCCTATGCAAAGCCACCCAGACAGGCAGGGCTCAGATATGCCCCAGATTTCAAATTTAGTCCCGCCTGGTTTGGCGGGCTTATTAAATCCGAGTGTGGCCACGTAACACGCTGTACACTGTACTTTCTAACACCTGAGTATTATCCATATATATCACCTACAAGACACATACCATCCTAGCTCCCTGTTCTGCCAGCATGCACATGTGTAGACAAAAATCACTCCTAAATTCCGATACACGCACATATGTAGACAAAAATCACTCCTAAATTCCAATACAGAAGACCAAGAGGGTGTAAGAAAGCAAATTAATGAAAAAGAGAAGGATAGAAGAAAAACCAAAAACAGACAACTGGAAAGTAAATATAATTACCATTCTGAAGTGCACCCTACCAGGTTTCTTAAATGATGGCCTGACTTCTTTCTGTCGTTACTCCAGCTGCCTCTCTATTAATGTTTCAATTTACTTCTATTGCTTCTCTTTCTGTGTAGAGTCATCTGGGCTGTCAGCAGTACAGGGCAGTATTAAGCAAAGACTCTAACTCATCTGTCCAAACACAGAAAGAAATTTGATTCTCATTGCAGTGCTTATTGCAAGGCATAGCTGGAGGCATCACACAAACGTTCTCACACCAAATTAGGGCAGTTGCCTCCACCAATTTATTGTCCGCTCCTTCTGCACTGGCTCAGCATTCTCAGCAGCTTCTCTCAGTGGAGAAATCCTTGTGTTTGCAACTCCTAGGTAGCAAAGAGGAAGGCACGCTTAATTGCTTGAATCTGAGTATTAATGTATCCCCTGATTTTATAAACATGCAGTTTATTATGATGCTTAATCAGTAGAAATTTAAATACACAATTCCTAAAATTTAAGTTAATCCACTTTGACATGATGGTATTAATACATTAGTTCTGCCACTGTTGGCAACAAGCATCTATGTATCTTCTCTAACTAATGCCTACCTTTTAACAGTGTGAAATAGTTCATACTGGTTTTTATAAACTTACATTTACTTTGGTATATATAGTCTTCATTTTGCTGATCTTTACATAAACCTGCAAATCACTGCTCTTCAATTTTGGCTAGGAAAAGCTACAGAGATTTCTGGAGCCACAAGGATTTTTTACAGAGGAAGAATTCCTGTGATAATTTGTGTCTGCTGCTTTGTTTAAGGTATCTGATTGGCACGCTTCTCCAGAAAACCACCAGGTCATTGCTTTGAGACTGAGAAATAGGTCGGTTTAGTGTTCTTCCAATGGAACTGGTAACATTCCAGATGAACTCCGGTGTTCCAGACAATCTGAAATGTTAAAGCTCACAGCTCCACCAGATGTGGACCTCTGTGCTGGTCTGGGGTGATGGTCAGACACAAATGTAAAAGCCCCAAGAAAGACCTGGGCATATTGTTTTTCATGAGGTTTCACTTCTGTTGCTCTGTCCGCCTTTGTTGCCGAGCGCTTAGGCAGAAAACCATCAGCCTACATTTAGAGGGTAGCCTGAAAGCACAGTGTGGGTCTGCAGTCCCAGGTACCGGTGAGTTTTGTTGACTCCAAAGTCGGCCTCTAGGCTCTACTCCATAGAGACGTGAGGCAGATATGGCCTGGACCTGGGTTCTTGGAAAGAAAGACATCTTGCTCAATGCTGGCATTCAACTTGTGTTGGCAGATGGTGGCCTTGTAGGGGCATCTCTCTGTCCCACATGGAACAGGCTTGAAACACACCCTGCATGGGGAGGGTTGATTGCCCAGTGGCCTTATCAAGACCTGCCCACTTCAGCTTTTACCTTGTGACACTGTTAGATGATGACGAGAGCTAAGTAAGGCTGATGATTGTAAAAAAAACCCTGCCATGGAGTCCTGAGGTGTGCAAATAAGTGAATTTGGCATGAGTGCTAGAGTGGTTTTGCTGGTACTGCCAGAAGGCTTGTGAATAGCCCATGTTCCTTGGGGTGATGCGCAGCCTGCACACAACTGGGAGGGTCTGGATGTTCTCAGAGGGTTTCTCATGTGCACACGGACTGGGTGCCGTGCCATAGGTGCCCTCCAGAGCAATGCAACAGAGCAGTGCAGTTACGAGTTGTTATCTCCAATTGTTTATGATTCTATCAAGATCAGCCTTTTAGAGGGATTTAAAAAAAAAAAAAACAAAGACCTTAACACTGCTGTATAAAACCTAACCCCTTTTTCTCTATTTAAAAATAGACACCTCTCTGAAAACAGCATTTTTGAATAATCTAGAGATTTCCACCAGATCTTAGGCCAAGAGAACAACTAAGTCCTGTGATCTATCAGTTCTGTTCTGACTAGAGATATAAATATGTCAATAGCAAATGAAGAACAGTTAACTCCTTTACCAGATGTGCATCACTCCCTACAGATTGGTTATCTAAGTCATTCACCAGTAGTGCCAGAATTGTGGATTATTTTAGAACAGTAACATGCCACCCTACAAAACAGTGCACTCCTAAGAAGTTCTTTGGTGATCATACAAAAACCTCTTTTGCTTTTAATTTTGTGTGTGAAAGTCTTTGCATTTCACACATATTATAGTACCTTCTTAGATAAATGAAGGTTTAAATACTTCCCTGTGTCCCCTGTAGAGCTCCATTCTGTCATTCTGTTGCCACCTACTGGGAGAATCGACAGCATCTCATTGCAGGTATTTCTGAAATTAGCCTAAAGTCTAGTATTTCAGTATCCACATAAAACTCTGCTGTATTGATGAAAGATTGGCTTTCAGACATTATCCCTGAAACAGAGAAGTGTGCTATGTACTTTTAAAATTACTTTTAAATAAAGAAAAATGAAGTACATCTTGGGATACAGCTTCAAAAGTGTTATTTCCTTTTCATTAAGAATTGTCATATAGAAAGTTTCTAAGTACGTGTTAAAAATTGTGGAATTAGATCTGGTCTTGCAGAATTATCTTCCCTAATATAGCAAGTTCAGAACTGTAGTTACTAATATAAAGACCAGCCATTCATTTTGCAGATAAAAAGGCAAACTACACTACTGACGTTTCTGGATGTGACATTTCTTTATGACTGTTTAGCAATCCTAATACAAACTGAGCTACCAGAAGGTGGAAAACGCTCCTCAACAGCTGGGTGAAACATGATGCATTTCTGTAGCCCTGCTCCAGTTGTATGTGCTGAGTATATGTTTCAGTGAAAACACGGATATTTTTTTTAAAAAAGAAATCCATTTATGAAAGATCAATAATAAATCTAGCATGAAAATAACAGTGGTATATATTTGATATGTCCTCCATCCCCTCCAGGGTGCCTCTTCATCAGCGCTAAGGAAAACCTTCCAGATAACCATGAGCTCATAAGCAAGTTGGACACACAAGGAAAGATCAGCACAACGGGCTTGTTGTCTTGCTCCAGGCGTTGTTCAAGCACAGGACTGCTCGACAGGTACCCCGAGACCAACACCATTTTCTTTACCTTCTATTACTTTCCTCTTGCTTCCCCCGTCCCTAAATAGACACCACCACCCCCGTGCCCCCCACTTTTTCATCACTGGCCCTATTCTGCTAATTTGACACCTTTATTTGGTAATTTCAGCTTTAGTTAGTACCCTCAGTAAGCCAACACCCCCTTCACTTTCTGTTGGTATCTTACACTCAAGGCGGGGTCCCCCAAACTCTCTTTTCACTGTATGTAATGCCCAGTAGCTTCTCTTGCCATTACCTCATTAGTTGAGACACAGGTTAGGGTTGGCCAGCCACTTTTCCTGTTCCATTGTCCGCAACATCCAACAGTTTCTCTTGTTATTCCATTGGTTTAACCGCAGGCCGTCCCTGGCCACCTGCCTGCCTGCCTTAACAACACATTGTTCTAACATCCTCAAACAATGGAAATATACAAAAATATACCTTATTAAGACTTAAGATGTGAAGTTATAGCTGGTGTTCTTAGACATCCCACCTATACCTGTCGCATACATTTTTTGTCATGGTTCTGATTTATTGTGATCTCAGTAAGCCCAATGGAGCTGGTAATGCTTCTCTTCTGCATGCCACAAGCTGGTCATTTTAAGGCCCTTGACCTGTCATAGATTTAGCAGTTCAACAGAACTGTCAGCCTACTTGTGCCTCCAGACCAGTCCGGTTAGGATTCTTACACAGTTGCTGCACGAGCATAGAGTGCTCTAAACTCCTGTTGAAGCAAAGAGTACTTGAATTGTGCCCCTACTCATGCCAGCTGCCAAAATCATATCTTCTAACCACCCCACACTGTGGATTCTGCAGAAGCAAGGGCACTAGCACAAGCTGTGTGTTCTTGGCACCAACAGAGTTCTCAGTGCATCTTACAGCTTTACAAACAGTATGTTTCGAATTAGTCTGAAATAAGGACTGAGCACTGTAGGTAACTTCTCCTTACGTAAGAGTCCATAGCAATTATCTGGGACATTTTGAAGCAAGAGTTCCTCAAATAATATTACATTATACACATTACTGTATCTTATATTAGATATGTAAGATACAGTAATGTGTATAATGTAATATTTTGCATTGAATAAATGATAGTATAGATGACAGAGATCCTTTCAGGATAAATTAGCAAAAAATATGAAGCCTGTCACCCTCTGAGGCAAAGTGGCTAATGATTAGATGGTCATATATTCTGCATTACTGTCTTGTGATCTCATAGCAGAGAACTCATCCTGTTTATAGTGTACTAAGATGGCAATAGACTAGATGTGTGTGAGCCAAGCAGAAATACAGCCACATGAAAAAAAGAGACAGAGACAATCATGTGCAGGAAAGGGCACAGTGCATTTTAAGATTCCTTTTCCTCATCTTCTTCTTCAAATGAGTCAGTTCCCACTTCTTCATATTCCTTCTCCAGGGCAGACAGGTCTTCTCGGGCTTCTGCGAATTCTCCTTCCTCCATGCCTTCACCCACGTACCAGTGCACAAAAGCTCTCTTGGCATACATAAGGTCAAACTTGTGGTTGAGCCTTGCCCAGGCATCTGCAATGGCCGTGGTGTTGCTCAGCATGCAGACTGCTCGCTCAACCTGGGCTAGGTCTCCTCCTGGTGTAACTGTAGGAGGCTGGTAGTTGATCCCAACCTGCAAATAACAATAGAAAAGATGAAGGAATAAAAAGAGTTATGAGAAAAGGGACAAGATGAGACAATAAACAGGGTAAGAAAATTGTAAAACTATTGGTGAGGGGAGTAAAAGAGGTAGAGAAAAACTCAAATCACATCAGTGTTAAGTCTAACGTCATTCAAGCTACTTTTTGGCACACAAGTCAGTTCCTTAACCTCACTCAAGACAGAAAAAAAAAAAACCAAAAAAAAAGGCGACTAACCAGAACTGGACCCTAATGAAGAAAAGCTTAGAAAAATACATCAGTATGCATAAAAAAATTGAGGACAGTGAAAAAAATCTCTCTTTGCAGAGATGTTGTAGAAATGTTTCGCTTGCCAACAATGTATTATTACTGATAACTTTGGGGGTTTTTTGTTTGGTTGGTTTGGTTTTTTACATCTCACGAAGGATACACAAGTGTCTCAGTGTCTTCAGAGTATAAGCATTACCTTGATCTTTCTTCTCAAATGCAATTTAAGTTTAAAGTCTTATAGGGTTGACATTCTCCTGTTACTGAATATAGAAATACTATATATGCTTCCATTTATTTAAATGTTTAGGGGTCTGTGTCAATGGAATGTCCAAAGGAGGAAAGGCACATTCTATACAAACGCACCTTTCTTACGTTCATTCTTCTTACAAGTGGAAAACATGCAAGGTCTACAACTTTAAACACAAGTTTTCCGCTACACTGAACTTGCCCTTTAAACATTAAAGAGAAGCTCATGGCAGCCCTGCTCACCTTGAAGCCTGTTGGACACCAGTCCACAAACTGAAGGGATTTGTTGGTCTTGATGGCAGCAATTGCTACGTTGACATCTTTGGGAACTACATCACCACGGTAGAGCATGCAGCAGGCCATGTACTTCCCATGTCTTGGGTCACACTTCACCATCTGGCTGTTGGGCTCAAAGCAGGAGCTGGTGATTTCAGCCACCGTGAGCTGCTCGTGGTATGCTCTCTCAGAGGAGATGATGGGGGCGTAGGTCACTAAGGGGAAGTGGATACGCGGGTAGGGCACCAGGTTTGTCTGGAACTCCGTCAGATCCACATTGAGGGCACCGTCAAAGCGCAGCGAGGCCGTGATGGAGGAGACAATCTGGCTGATGAGGCGGTTGAGGTTAGTGTAAGTGGGGCGCTCGATGTCCAGGTTTCGGTGGCAGATATCATAGATGGCCTCATTATCCACCATGAAGGCACAGTCCGAATGCTCCAGGGTGGCGTGTGTGGTCAGGATGGAATTGTAGGGCTCCACCACAGCGGTGGAGACCTGAGGGGCTGGGTAGATAGCAAACTCTAGCTTGGACTTCTTTCCATATTCATTGGAGAGGCGTTCCATCAGTAAGGAGGTGAAGCCAGAGCCGGTACCCCCACCAAAGCTGTGGAAGATCAGGAAACCTTGCAGCCCAGAACAGGCATCAGCCTGAAAGCCAATAGGAAAAGTGAAAGAATAAACGAACATATCTTTAAATTACACTCTCAAATAGAGACAGCAATACTCACACCCAGTGCACAACACTAAAGTCAGTAGTTCTCCCAGAAAATTCTTATTGTCTGTTTTCCCTTCACGCTAGAGTATTGCTAGAGCTATATTGATTTTTTTCTTACAATAATAATGCTATAGCAATATTTGAGGTTTCCCATTTAAGCCTTCCATTCATATGGACAAATGGGACATCCGGGACTTGCATATCTCTGTTCTGAGCCAATGACAATAGATAAAGCAAAACGAGAAGCGCTATCAAAAACCATAAGTGGTATTTATTTCCCCTCCCACCCTCCCAAGGTCATGCTTCCAATGTAATAGTGCATACCAGCTTGCGGATACAATCTAATGCCGTGTCAATTTTGTCTTTGCCAACAGAGTAGTGGCCACGTGCATAATTATTTGCTGCGTCTTCTTTTCCAGTGATCAGCTGTTCTGGATGGAAAAGCTGACGGTAGGTGCCAGTTCGCACTTCATCTGAACAAGAGAGGAAAAGCGTAAGCTTGAAAGAGATGTTTCACCGAGATTGATAATGTTTGCAAAACAGATGGAGCATTTTATGTTGGCAGAAACTGTTATGGAAATTTGTACCTTGAAAAGCAAAGGACAGAGATGAGGAGTATCATCTGAGATGTTCTCCATTTTGAAAAAAAAAAAAAGAACTGGACTCTGCTCCAAATGTAATTTGCTGTGTTATACAAATGAATTATTTATCAAATGAGGGCTGTGCCATGCTATGGTAAAATTTCACCTCTATATACCAATCAGATTAAGATCCATCAGAACCTTCAGGGGAATGACTGGAAAAAGAGGAGATTTGCAAGAGTAAAACAGTATTTTCCCCTGAATAATCTGTCAGGACACTTCTGTTGCCTGAATTTTCCTGCTCCTCTCTTATATCTGAATGCAAGGAAAGCACTTTACATCAGTTAGGAGGGTTCCATCAGTTTGTGGCTCCATCACCACAAAGAAAGACCAGAACTGAATCTCTAAGAAAGCTATATTGTGCTCATAAGCAGTGGAGGTTTAAACAATAGTAAACTTTTGATTTTATTAATTATTTGTAGAGCACCCATGACAGAGTGCGGTACAGTTTTCATCTTTTCATTGAGAACAAAGCTTTTAGTAATATCTGGTATTAAAAACTTAAAATCCATATGTTTTGCCTGCATATTGGGATCATCCCTAATGGTAAGGGCATTGTCCTGCTATTCAGTGATCTGAACTTTGGCACCCAGAAGAGTTAATTCATTTCTATTTTCCAAAAATTAGTTCTATACTGACCTATTACAGTTTGCTCCAAGTCCACCATAATAGCCCGGGGCACGAATTTTCTAGTGCTTGTCTCTCTGAAGAATGTGGCAAAAGAGTCATCACTGTTGGGTTGGTCGATGAAGATGCCATTTGGCTGAATGCCGTGCTCCAGACAGAAGAGTTCCCAACACGCGTTGCCGATTTGAACTCCTGCTTGGCCAATGTGAACAGAGATGCACTCATGCTGAAAGGAGAGGAGAAGGGAAATGGTGAGAAGAACCAGTGAATACCCTAAGAGTCCGTAAGCTGATCTTTCCTGAAACCCCGAATCAACCAACGATTGCAAAATTTTCCACAAGACTGGAATTAATGGAAAGTATTCTGACATTTATTTACAAATAGGAAGAAAAACATTTTGCTGTGCGAAGAAAGAAACAATAGTCTCCACAGCTAGAGATTTGCAGCCATGCCTACGCATGGCGTACAGCACACAGGATCTACATTTAAGTGCACGTAAGCCCATACAGATAGAAAAACTGCGTATAGGCACACAAAATAAACAACAGCAGGTCCCAGCTGAGGAATATGAGCCAAGTCCAGTCATCCAGGGCAAGACACAGCTATGGTGCGTTACATAGATAAAGCGAAGGGAATGAAGTATTTTCTGATCATAGAATCATTTAGGTTGGAAAAGACCCTTGGGATCATCAAGTCCAACCATCAACCCCACTCTACAAAGTTCTCCCCTACACCACATCTAAACGAGTCTTAAACACATTCAGAGATGGTGACTCCACCACCTCCCTGGGCAGCCTATTCCAGTGTCTGGCCACTCTTTCTGTGAAGAATTTTTTCCTAATGTCCAGCCTAAACCTACCCTGCTGCAGCTTGAAGCCATTCCCTCTTGTTCTATCGCTAATTACCTGTGAGAAGAGACCAGCACCAAGCTTCTGTTGAACGTGTGTTGGACAGGTGGAAGACAAGTTTGTAGAAATTAAAGGAACTAGAATTCAAGTGCCTTTAGTACCTTAATTAATTTCCATCACTGATTGTTTCGGACCATTCTCTGGGTACTTTTAATTCAATTTAACACAGGAAGCGTTAACTTGATACTCAAGAGGACGTGGTACTCTTTGCATGTCAAGACTAAATTAATGTCTTGAGAAATCCTTCTCATACATACACTTCCGTAATCATGGTTGTGCAGTCAATGAACAGTTTCTGAAGTATTTAGTACTGTGTTTTGCACATAGTTTAGTAACAGAAATCTGAAACACAAAATAGAGTATCATATCCTAAAAGAAAAAGAAGCGTGTCTCCTTCTGTAGATCGCTATGCAGACTCACAAGTACTGTGAATTTAAAGGGTTCTCTCAAAAACACTCTTGTTGGACATGGTATATTTGAGTATGAATCTTTTGGCAGATGATTCCCATGCAGTCTTACGGAGTACCTAGGGAAATGTCCACATTTCTTTGCTCTTAATTTTAATACTGGCAATCTAGTAGGAAAAGGCCATTAATACGGGGTTAAACATACTGTATTCAAAGTACATCCAGGGTAGCTTCCACCCAAAAAGGAAAAATAAGTTCCAACGCCATCCTTCTTTTTCTGCATACGAGTTCTCTTATAATTTATTAACACAAATGCAGCTGTACATGTTGAAGTCTGAATTTGTTTACCATGAAGCTAATATAATAGTTTGTTTGCACACTGTGAGCAACATTTGTTGCCCCCAAAATGAAGCAAAAAAGTCACTTCAGCCTTCCCACCTTCATTAAGATCTTAACCAGAGTAGGGGGAAACAGAAGCCCAAACTCATTGCTCATTATCTCATAAAATCTATGCCCCATCCCTGGAAGTGTTCAAGGCCAGGCTGGCTGGGGCTTTGAGCAGCCTGGTCTAGTGGGAGATGTCCCTGCCCGTGGCAGGGGGCTTGGAACTAGATGATCTTTAAGGTCCCTTCCAACCCAAACCATTCTATGAATGACTCTATTCTATGATTCTAAAATAATCAGACTCTTTTCTTACCATGGTTTCTCCTGCGTGCTTCCTTTCCTGGTTGGTAGTGGCAGCTTTGTTTACTGATGTTTCTGCTGTTGTGTAAGCTGCCTGGTGCAAGGTGGCATCTACACCTTGCTGGCAGGGGCCCCGCAGCACTACAGCGTAGGCAGGAGAGGTCATAATCTCTCCCAGGCAACCATCCCATTCCACCCACCCACCTGATACACCAGCAGCCTGCTTTCACCCATCTACAGGACACAGCCTGAAGGCTGTTCTTAAGCAAGCCTTCCCAGTTAACTCTCCGAGCTAAACGTTGGTTTAAAACAAAAAAAAAAAATAGAAGAAAAAAAATTACAACTGGTATTAGCAACCAGAATTTTAACACGTATGGTAAGTCTTCACAAATAACTAGTTTCCTTCCTTAGAACTCTAACAACTGGTAAATAAGCTACTGATAACTCATTTAAAAAATTATAAAGATTATTAAACATTGCAGAATTTCTTCATTTACACGTTCAAAAGGTAGCATCATTTTTAAATGGTGTCTTTCTGACAAAGGCGACTGT
Organism: Chroicocephalus ridibundus; assembly: GCF_963924245.1. Taxonomy (NCBI): domain Eukaryota; kingdom Metazoa; phylum Chordata; class Aves; order Charadriiformes; family Laridae; genus Chroicocephalus; species Chroicocephalus ridibundus. The sequence goes on from NC_086284.1 coordinate 151,920,027, forward strand.
AGATGAATGATGGACATGGAGTTAACTTGCCTAAGTTCCACTGATTGAAATGAGTTGCAGAACAGGTTGAACTGCAAGGAATTCCACTGGAGTATTTGATCATCTGTGGACAAGGTACATACATGGGATTATCTTCTTGTCTCCTGGTACTAAGGCACCAAACCTCATCTTTCTGCCAGCCTTTCCTTATCTTTGAGACCTCTGTCCATCTGATTATAGACAACTGTTCTTCAGCCTTTCAGCTGCCTACAATATGGGCCAATGTAAGGTTTTTTGCATCTAGCAAGAAGATGGCAAAACAAAAAAGCAGAAATAGAATTTCCTGCTGTATCTGGTGTTACTAGCAGAAAGTTCACATAGACATGGCACACACACATTCTCTCTGACAGGCTTAAACAGTAGGATCCCCATGGCTGTGTCTTTTCTCTCCAACATATAATGAGAGCACAGAAGAAAAACACAGCTGGAAATAAATTCCAGGTCCTTTATTCTTGGTAGTACTGGTCTTGGCCATCCCAACGTACACTTACATATTCAAAAAAAAAATACCTATATGCTGGATGTTTCACAGAAAGTAATTACCACTCTCTGAACTCCTATGAAAATGCAGGCTTACACCCTTCTGACATCATCAGTTGATTAGATCTCATCAGATTCACAGTGAACAAGTCCTCTACTTAATTCAAATATGCCTGTACAACAAGGACACATAGTGAAACATTTCTGCAAATTGAGAACTGTAGAGTATCAATACATTAAATGCAAAAGTTTTCATATATTTAATCACAGCACAAATAAGCAGCTCTACAAAGAGATAAATCAGTAGTCACTTTATTGTGAAAATTAAATATTGCAGTTTTAGTATTAATTGCACAAAAACCCTGACGGCTTGCTTCTGCCTTCTTGCCCTCTCATGATGAATTAAATACAATACAAATGCAAAATCAGTAGTACTCAAAAAAAAAAAAAAAAAAAAGGGGAAGATTACCAACCTGCGCTTAAAATCAAGTTGAATGTTAAAGTCCTGGTAAATGAGTGGCTATGACATTTAACAGCATTCTAAACATGATGTATGGCGTGCTCAGACCACTGGTCCCAACCTCCAAAATTGCGTCTCTGCCATTTAACTAACAGTGTTAATAGAAAACTAGAGCAAAAATTGGTTGTTACCTAAACAGTCAATTTGGTGAGAATCTGGCCTGGCTTTTTTTTTTTTTTTTTTTTTTTTTGCTTTTTCATTAACTGGCTTACAAAGTACTTAAAGTGAGGCCTTGCAAAGTAGGGGGCCAGTAGATACCACCTAGTCATATCTTCAAAGAGCTCAAGTCCAGGCAGAGCCTCCATATTTGATTCTACTTGTTTTCGCATCAACTGTTGGTTGCGGAGTTGTAACTACACTTTATAGTTGGATTACAAGAATCATCCAGCGATATCAAAAGCAGGCCTTCGTTATGTGTGCAGAGTATGTAAGAAATAACTTTTTAATATGGTGAAGCATTACATGCTACTTAGCCTGGTGTAAAGTCCTAGCAGAGAAAAACCATTGGGGAGGGATATGGGATTGTTTTGGTTTTTTTACTAAGACAACTAAGCAAGGTCATTGCTGCATTCAGGTATGACCTGCCTCAGTTTATCTGACACTAGTATTGGAGTGTTTCTCGATTGGGATAATCCAAGAAGAACCAGACACAGAACTGTTTTCAAAGTGGCCCAGGAGACAACAAAGCAACAGATCACACATAGTTTAAAGACACCAACAGGCTGCTTTCCTTGTTAATAGAAATAGCCACCACCTCACGGTATGGTGACTGCTAGAGACAAAGGAACAACTTGAAGAGGACTACTGTTCCACTGTGATCTCTGTTGGCTACTTTTCACAGGTTTGGCGTGTTGGATAGGATTTGCCTTCACCAAAAAGGCTGCTTTGTTCAATATTTTGTAGTTTGGGATGACGTCAGCCAGCCTGCATCATTTTGACACAAATGCTGGGATGGCGACCTACTTGTTTGCCACAAAGGCTCCTTACTTTTAACTTGTCTCTCCAGCACACAACAGTTTTCTCCAGTGGAAGCAATATTTAAGTAGGCCAGTGCTCTCCCCCTTGGAATTTACCTTTTGTCAATTGACAATAGGAAGATGGATGGAGAAGAAATGAATGTTCTACCCATAACCTCCAATTTCTTCCCCGAGTGGTCAGAAGTGGGGTCAGTCTGGTGACTGATCTTCCACACAGACAATTTTCTTGCCACGGATCCGGGGAAGGTTTGAGGATCTCAGAGAAATACCTCTTTCTACCTGTTAATGCATGTTTGTTCTGAATAATAAAGCATTGCTAAATGGCTGCCTCATAAACCAGGACTTTAGATATTGGGGGATGGGGGAGGGTGGATTCTACATACAGAGTCTTTTTGACACCTACATAAAAAAAGCAAGAGGTAGGGAAAGAGTAAAACAATGCAACAACTTCAGTTGTTCAACTAGACAATAATATATAGTTTAAAAAAAATAAATCTATTTCCTTACCACCACCACCACGTGCTCTTAAGAATTACTATGCATCAGGCAAGCACAGAGTGCTGTAATTTGCATTTAAGACGAGAAAGTGCAGCGCAAGAGTCTTTGTGGCCCACCACCTTGGCTTTCTGGCTTAAATATGACTAAAATCAAGAGTATGCCTATGTATGACTAAAGTCAATGCCTATGTAAGGAGGCATCAGTCACAAGAGAAACCATGGCCTTCAAAACGCAATAGTCTTCATTTTCTCCAGTGTTTTTCTTCCACATGCTTGTTCTAAATCCCATGCTGCAGGAACTGGGCTTTTCAGATGTCTTCAGGCCAAGCAGAATATTCCCCTAATTACTGGTACATCGTTGCCTTTTACAGTCATGCCTCCAGGAACACTATTTCACTTCTTCAGAAAACTGCCCAGCATTTGCAAGGATCAAACTTTCTTCTGTAGTTCATATCTGGCTATGCAACCCTCACTGAAGAACTACATCCAAAGCAAAGTGTTTGAAAATGAGGATTCTTATTCAGTTGTAAATTATAGAAGGAGTGGCTTTACCCTGGTGTTGGACAGAACGGTGCTGTAGAGCCAAGCAAAACATCAGGAATACTTGGTCCCGGTTTCAAAATTCATACAACACAATTCCCCGTCTGAAGAAACTAAGGTGTCGCCACACAGGAGTTCACAGGTGGTCATCTCAATTAGGACACTGACTTCAACAGACCTTGAAGAGCCTGATAACATCCTTAAGCTGACAGTTTTACAGCAGCAGAGAAAAAACGCATTCTGTGATGGAATACACTTAGTCTTGAATTGGAGGCCTATGGATTGGAGAAAATACAGCTGCCCAAGCCTGTCGGAAGAGCTGGACCAGTTTGTAAATGAATGGCAGTGATGTGGGAGAAGCTGTAGAGCAAAACAGAAAGCAAGAGAGCCTTTCATTATAAAAGGTAACACTAAGATACACTAAACATATTAAGACAGAACTAATCCCAACTAGAGTTAACCAAAATCTAGTTGTCTTAACTTCCTTCTGTTCGGTTCAGTACTTGAGCCTTCACTCAGGACACTGCTCCCATCCCGAGCAAGCCTTCTTCAGTATTTTCCAATGCACTATCTGCAGAATAGCTCTGGAGCACCTGCCACCCAGCAGAAGGGGAAACACCCATCCCCTCCACACCCCAGCTGCCACCTCTACGTCACCGGACCAGCCCATTCTTCAGTGACAGCAGCAGCCACCGCTAATGAAACTCCAGCATAAGCAGATCAAATGCACAACTACGTTGCTGCCCTGGGGAACTCTCTGCTTCCCTGACAGGACAGCCTGCCAGGCAATCACTCTTCCAGGAGACATTCATCTTGTAGCACCTCAAGTTGACTGAGGCAGAGGCCGAGTCTCGGACAGCTCAGCCTGCCTCTCACAGTCTGTTGGAAAGAGCTGAGGGTGGAAAAATTGTTTTCAGAAAACTGGGTTTTGTAGAGCTACATCTTTCTACATGGATTGTAACTGGAAACATTAGAAACAAGCCTAACAGTAAGTTCCTAGTCACACAGTTTTTGTGGCTCCCAAAGACGAGACATCTACACAGACCAAACCTATTAAAAGCAACTATTTTCTTCCCTGTAACCATAATGGAATTTAAAAAATTGGAAATCTTAATCCTGTACCTGGGTCTAATCTCACCACCACCAGGTACAGCAGAAAAGTAGCCAAGAGCATCTTTTTGTAAGGGAGTAAGTAGAAGTGGCTTGACATGGACCTCAGCGCTCTACGTAATAACGTCAACATGGTCAAGAGCTTTTGGGACAGAACACCTAAAATACAAGAACAGAAAGGCTGTTAGGGCAAGAAGTAAAGTAAAAATAATAATCACACAGATACAGATAATAAGTAACTAAGATACTAAAGTAAGACTGTTCCTAGTTTGATTGCACAAGAGTTGTGTTGGGTGGCAGTTTTTTTATAATAGGGACTGAAGAAACAGTACAATTTTGTAACACAATTCGTTATACCTTTTCTTTTATGCATCTACTTTAGTATAATATGATCTTATACCACAGTAGTGCCAGCTTCTCTCCTGGGATATCACATCAAGTGATTTACAGTTCTGGAGGAAAAGTAGTACTTTAAATGCCAGACATGCATTATCCTACCTGGACTCAACTGTAAATGGAAACAAGGCAGAGCATACACAGAAACAACAAAATGTACCCTTAAGGGATTGCTAGGTAGTTTTAGTTTCCCTTTTGTACCTTTAAAAAAACAAACAAACAAACAAAAAAACCCCAACACATTTATTCTGAAGTGCTTCTGAATCTGGAAAATAATTCTCGTCTATTGACATCAGCAGAGACTAAATATGCTTTGTAATTGTCAGCAAATGGATCAACTAAGTCTTCCATTTCTTTCTGAAATACACAACAGGACTTCCTTGTGGCTGGTTTGTCACGTAGTTAATACTTGCTACCCTTAGTAAGGGACTAACTAACTCAAAATAAAATTATAAAAAAGAAGAGGAGCACAAACAAGAGAGGGAAAGCCTACCCAAAACAGTTTCTGTTGTTGCATCTGGCTGCTCTTCAGCAGCCAAGCGCATCTCTTCCTGTTGAGTCCACTGACATCGGCTTTCACAAATGGTCCCGAGAAATGCTAGCTGCTGCTCACTATCAAAAACATCACAGCTGCGTACAAGCTCTTCTGCCCCTTCAAACCGGCCAAGTGGAAGCAACACATGCAACAGATAGAGCTCCAGCAACGAACTGTACTCGGGGAGGCTCTTATTGCTTTGGTCTCTCAGCCAGCTACTGCCAACCTCCAGCATTACCTGGGGCTCTCTGACTTTGCTGTATAACAGGATACTGAAATACAAGAAAGAAATATTAGAAAACACTAACTCTTTGTAAAAGTTGAGATGACTGACAATTACTACCCACAAGCAGCTATGAGGAAGGCACATATCAGGGTCTACACCTGAAACGCAGATTTCCAAGGCGGACAATAGGTGCAGACTCTGATGTTACTTTCTCAGCATCACCCCTTTTGTATGTTCTCACCATGATGCAATCGGCTGGCCTGCAGGCATGCTCCAACACACAGGGGTCAAGAACAGGCCTGTCCCAGGTTCCGCTTTCATCCTCACACCACACAAAGTGAAAATATCACGCAACATTCAAGTCTGGCCTGCTATTAAACCTAACACACGCAAGCCCTGTGTATCTGACAGCCACAGACAGAAACTCACCACAGCTCCAGAACTTTTGGAGGCAGATGTTCAGGGATGTGGTAATACTGCAGGACCCAAGACAGAACTTCTCTCCACCGGTTCATCTCAGCCAGTGCCTGAATCCCCACAACACAAAGGGAGCATTTCACTTCTGCAGAACTGGTAATGAAGAGACATTTAAATAAGCACTTCTGACAACCACGTTTCCCCTTGCATCCCTTCCAGCAGCCTAGCCTAGGTACTCTGCAGTTCTCCAACAGTTGCCTCCCCTCCTTTCCCTCTCCCCATCTCCAATAAAAAGGCAAATTAATCCCCCGAGAAGATGGACTAAGTCTGTATCTCCAGGAAGATGCAGGGAAAGCTCCTCAGTGCGTCCCGCTTCCCTCAAACACACACAGATCCCTTCAGACAAAACATGGAAATACAGACAGGCCCTTATCAAACAGCAGCCAAAGCAAGGGCCATCGGTGCTACTACCATTCATACAGATAATATTTATATTCGAACCTAAGAGATTCCTAACCCCTCGCCAAAAAAACCCACCGGTTTATTAAACCCCTAAAGCCCTATATTTAAAAAAATAAAGTCACAAACTGGGCAGACGGGGCCTGCAGTCAGGAGCCAGCCTGACGCAGAGGCCTCTTCCCTGCATCGCCCTGTCCCCGCTCGCACCTCTCGGGGCCGGGGCCGGGGCCGGTCCCGGGGCCCAGGCTGTCACAGCCGGCCTCACACCTCTCCACGGCAGCGGCGAAGTCCCGGTGCAGCACCAGCAGGTCCGCCGCCTCCTCCAGCAGCGAGGCCGCCTGAGCCGAGACCGGGGCCCAGGCCAGCGGCTCGCTCCTCATGGCGGCGGGAGGGCTACCGGGAGGGCTGCTGCCGCCCTCCCCGCGCCCCACCGCCCGCCGCCGGCCCGGCTCCGGCTCCGGCTCCAGCGCCACCACCGCCCCCGCGGGGCTGGGCTCCGCTCAGGCAGGCAGCGGCAGTCACGGAGCCTCTCGCAGCCCCAGAAGGCGGTGAGAGAGCCCGCCGCCGCCTCCCGGCAGCGGAAGGGCCGCCCCGGCGGCCATCTTCTCCCCGCCCCGCGGGCCGGCGGGACTTGTAGTCTAGCGGCGGCCTGAGGGAGCGGGGGATCAACGGCCGCCGGGGCGAGGAGCCGGGGCGGCGGCTCCTCGGCTTCCCCGGGAGGGAGGCCATCCCGCCCGCTGCCGGCAGGGCAGCGCTGTCTCTGCGGGGATCAGTGGTGGAAAGCGGGGTCGCCGGGGGCCCTCCGAGCGGCTGCGGCCGCCGGCTGTGGGACCACGACGCTGTGCCGGCGGTCGGTGCCGGTCCCTGTCAAAAACCCCTTCAGTTTCTCACTCGTGTGGTTGCCGAGGGGAAGCGGCTAAGCCGACGTTCTCCGCCCCGCCTGCCCTCCTTAGCAGGCGGCCCAGAGCCTCGCAGCGGCCGCTGCTGTTCTCTGCCGCGGCCGCCGGGCGTCAGCCCAGCCCCGAGCGTGTCCCTGCCCGGGCCGCAGCAGCCGGCCCCGCAGGAGGCCGCTTTGGGGCCAGGCATCACGTCTGCAGTCCCGCGGCTTTCCCACGGGCAGCGGGAGAAGGGTTTTGGAGTGGGTGGTAAAGGCAGAGCGCTCCCGCTTTAGGCAGGCGGGGTCCCAGAGGTGGGTGATGGGTGCCTTCCTCTCCTGGCCTCCTCTTCCTCAGTCACCCCCAGCCCGTGGTTTTACAGAATCACAGAATGGTTTGCATTGGAACTGGCCTTAAAGATCACCTAGTTCCAATCCCCCTGCCATGGGCAGGGACACCTCCCACTAGACCAGGCTGCTCAAAGCCCCATCCAGCCTGGCCCTGAACACCTCCAGGGATGGGGCCTCCACAGCTTCCCTGGGCAACCTGTTCCAGTGCCTCACCACCCTCACAGGAAAGAATTTCTTCCTGATACCAAATCTAAGTCTACCCTCTTCCAGTGTAAAACCGTTACCCCTCATCCTATCACTACACGCCCTGATAAAAGGGTCCCTCCCCATCTCTCCTGTAGGCCGCCCTTTAGGTACGGGAAGGCTGCTGTAAGGTCTCCCCAGAGCCTTTTCTTCTCCAGGCTCAACAACCCCAACTCTCACAGCCTGTCTTTACAGGAAAGGTGTTCCAGCCCCCTGATCATCTTCGTGTCCCCGCACACTTTTAAGCACATTACGCAGTTAAAGGAACCAGAGTTCAGGCGTAATAACAGCGTCTCCATCAGTACCCTGCAGGCAATGATTCACATTCTTCTTTAGTTGTTATTTAAAAACAATAGGGTGTCTTGGTTACAAGGTAATTATGGCAGTCAGTACAAACTCTCTTTGAAAATGAATCTCTACAGGACATGCGGTTCTTACGTATTTTGTAATGCTGACTCCCCTACTATGATTATATAATTAATAAAATATGCTATGCAGAACATGTTAAAATGTGAAGCACATCTTTTAAAGGGGCATTTCTATGGCATTTCTGTGTTGGAAGTAGGGAAGAAAGCATGGAGAGTACAATTAAAAACTTGATCATAACTCTCTTTTTATAGGTAGCTGCTTCCAGGAGGCAGGACCGCGCACCAGCCCCTGACGGTAGCAACAGAAGCACTCTACAGCAGCAGCTTTTGCACAACAGTGCACCCGAGGGGTTTACACACTGTGCCCCTAACTGTGGAAGAAGTTCCTGGAGGATCCAGGCTGGTTAAGACAAAAGCACAGCAGCACAGAAACATTGTAAAAGGAAGGGCCCAGCAGCCACGCAAAGGCAGAGGTAAAGGCGTTTCAGACTTCTGTTTGTGTTGCTCAGCGCTTGCAATTTGGAAAACAACATTCCTTTTTGGGAACTACAAGTCCCAAAGTGCACTGTGGGAAGAACACGCCTGGTACCAGCTAGTGCCCAGCACAAATTCCCAAATATGGATAAGGAATCAATTTTGAAAAAGACTCACACTGGCTGGATACTCCCCACTGAGACTCAGGAAAGGAGCGAGGCAGCACAAAACCAAGGTGAGTTTGCAATATACAATGATATAGTTCAATAATTTCTTTCACGGGGAGCAGACAAGTATATTCTGTCCCTCAGAAGGGCAGCACAGCATTGTACTGGTGATGTTGGATTTGGCTGCTGCAGTGACGGAGGTGACTTTTGAAAGAGGGGACTGTTGTTTCAGGTGGGGAAGTGAGCAGCAGGAGCAGCTGCTACAGAGTGAGTCAGATCCTGTTTCCCTGCAGATGCTCCTTATTAATAAAGGCCTATGGAAAGATACGCAAGCTGCAATGCTCATGTGGTTATGTTAGAGGCAGGGAAGGGTCAGGGAGAGGTAGGAGTTGCTCTAAACAGATCTGTATGAGTTGCATTGTGGTTGTTTCAGAAGCCAAGGTGGAACAAGCAGCTTTGTAATAACAATAATTGTAGGTGAAATTAGTTTCTCTGTAAGGCATGGTAGAATGTTTTTGTACTTCACCCCTCTTCCTAGAGGGGACAGTGTGGTGCCTTGAAGGCCAAACTTCTTGCAGCTCCCTGACCTGCAAATAACAGTAACTCAGTTACAGGATTGTTTAACTTCAGGCCAGGAACAATTGCCTATTTTATTGGCAATTTATTAACAAGCAAAATTAAATCATTCCAAAATAGAATCATCTTAGTGGAGAGGAGCAATGCTCTAGCTCCAGACTTGGGCATGTGCGTAGCCTCGGAGGTTGACTTGGCCGTGAGCAACATCGTCTCCTGCCTCTGTTTCTCTCCCCGGCAGTCAGGCATATTCCTTGTGCAGCCCAGATGCAACGTGTGGACTGTCTTCTGCTGGGTGACGTCAAGCGCAGCTGGTCAGCCTGATCCGTCATCCCAGCACCCTCCTCCTACTATGTAGGGTCATGGAGCAGCAGAGTCGGCAGGGCACAGTGCTGCGAATGTAGGAGGTGCAGCCCAGCCCTGGAGAGGAGCCTGGGGCCATTTGGGCTGGTGAACCAAACTGTCACATGGACACTCATTGCCAAATAGGAATGATGCTGTTTTTCCATCTTTCCTTAAATGCGAACAGCTTAAACTGTTTTTAAATCTGAAAGAGTCACCCTTGTACGTGAATTGGCGTACACTGCAGGGCTATACCGCTACATAAACACTGGAGGAAATCAGTGTGTTTGCCTGTGCTGCTGAATAACCATTTCTAGTAACCAGAAAAGCTGAAGTTAAGCAAACTTACTGCCAGTGACAGGTAGTAAGAGGGACCATCGCAGTGGATTTTGTGTCCCAGCTAGGATGTTGATGTCCAGCTCCTTGCCTTGTATCTGAAATCAAGGATTTTTTTTTGCTGCTGTCATCCTGATTTTCCTATGGGAAAAGTGAGTTTCAGAGGGGTCTTGTTTGTGTCTGCATCAGCTGTGGATTCACAGGTTCCCTTCCTCCCTCTCCTGCCAGGCAGTTCAAGGAGAGTTTTGAGTTACAGGCACCTGTAACAAGGCCTCCTGAGGTAAATCGCCTCAAGTATTAATCCAGATCTGACCAGCACACGGTCACAGGGCCAGAGAGCTGGCAATCAGTCTTTTCTGTAGTCTCTTCTGTGTCAGTAGGCTGTTAATATGAGATTAGCAGCATTAGGGAGACTTTGAGCTAGAACAGTGAGGCCCTATGATTTGATTTGAAGAGAAAGAAACCCTCTTACACCCGTATAAAAACAAACAGAAGAGCTGGAAATTATAAAAGGCATTATAAACACAACTGAGGAAAGGATAGTTTATAGGAAAGATATAAAGTTTTGTAGTACATCGTAGCTTATCAGCAACTCTTTAATAAAGCTATGAGGTCCCAGTGTGCAGCGCTCTGTTGTTATCACCACGTGCTTTTGTTTGGGTCTGGCTAGACCATGACATGCTGGAATGGCTGTAATTTGCTTGTCATTTCCATCAGCAGTACATCCCTATTCAACATGAAGATAGCTGGCTACAGATCTCTTCAATTAGCCCAGATTCAGGGCTCCCCTTGCTCCTGGCAGGCAGTCCTCAGAGTCCCTCGGTTGGGTGAAGGTGCACGCTTTCTGGCTGTGCATTGAACAGATGGCCGATCTTGATGCTGCGCTTGCTTATCTCACTGAGCATGGTGGCACAGAATCAAACCTATTTTGTTGTTTCAAAAATAGAACTGGTAAGAGGAGACTCACCTGATTTTGAGACCCCCTGCTGATGTCCCTAGTTACTGTATTAAAAGCAGTCACCTCTTATTTTGGCCGCATGAAAACCCATATAACCAACAGGCAAGGACAGTAGAAGGCAGAAAAGGCAACTACAGGGGTTGTCACAGCCACAGTCTAACTGGGGGAGAATCATAAAAGTATGAGCAAATCCCTGTTTTAACCTTCATCACAGACGCACAAACACTGTGTAAGGTGTAAACGCTGGAAATAGGGAAACTGGAATCACAGAGCTGTTTTCACAACTTGTCGAAACTTGAGGAGTTTTACTCAGATAATGGCAAAAGCCTTCCAAAACAAAGGGCAATTTTAAGTTGATTAAGCCTCTTTCTTTGCTCCATATCAAACAAAATACCAGCCTTGGCAAGGCAGCAGTCAAAGAATAACAGCTGTTAGTTTTGATTTCATTGTTACTGTTATAATAGTAATAATTAGTGCTGGGTGGGGCATTTCATAGCTTTAAGGTGACTAATTTGGTTAAAGGCCTTAGGCATCTTCTTTTCTGCAACCAGTTATTACCTGTGAGAAAATACTAAGGCCTGTCATCACTGTAGGTCAATCAAATCCTGTTTGCCTAGCACTGCATCTCTTTGCTCACTGATTTAGGGTTGCAAGCCCTTCTAATAGTTAATACCTCTTCTCAGAGCCCCACCTGACAAAATCAGTTGTCATCCATTAATCTCCACCTTTCCTCTTTTTCAAAAGCAAATGTGCTCTCATGTTTGGGAGAAGTGCTTGGCAGGATGAGTCCTGAAAGTATTTGTACCATAAGGCAAATGAGGCGATTTGAGAAAATACGTTTCTTCTCATTTTTAACCTAGCTTCCTAACTTCTCGGTACTTCTTTTTTCAGCGTTTGTCAGACATCTGTCCCTCATTCTGAATGCACGTTTACTGCAATCTCCTGTTAATTATTGCCACAAACAGTCAATGTGTGTTCTGCATCTTGAATTGGAAATCGCAGAAAATGTTGCAGAAGTTAACAAACCCTTTTGCATCTCAGGCTGCCTGCCGGTCCTGGCTCTTACTTGGCCAGGTTTTGTGATACTTACAAAAGCTGTGATGAGAGCTCATTTTAGGAAAGCCAGCAGTGATGCAGAGTTGTGTGGTAGTGGTGCCTGAGACTTGGAGAGGACCCACTGGGAAGGGTTTATTTGCTGATGCAACCTTTGGGTCTCGCGTTTTACGGTGAGCGTACCCCCGTGTGCCCCTCTGGCAGGAGGATTGCAGTGGGCAGGGCTCCCCTGCTTGCCATTTCACTACCAAACTTGATACAGTAATTAAGAAGCTATTGCTTTTTTTATTAATTTGCCTCTGAGCTTATTTATGTAGTCAATGAAAGTGCAGCACGTCTCTTTTGGGGAGGATTTCTCCCCTCCTTTTGAAGACCTGTATGCTGTTTTAGGGGCTTATTGATTTGAGAGATATGCTTATAGTTTGTGTAAAATCGATGTCTCAAGCAGTGTATTGGCCCCTGTTTCTCTGACAAGCCGATGTTCTCTTTTTCTCCATTCCTCCCTTACTTGCTGCTCCTTCTCATCTTTCTCAGCAATACCAGATGCAGACAACGGTAGGATTAGGTGTCTAATTAGTTTATGTAGCCTTAGACATACATGTTTACTTCTTGGCACTGGGGGAAGGGCAGCCCATGAGGAATCTAACCCTTGTCTCTCAGTAAGGTTTTCAGCTTTGAGAGCAGTCTGAGCCCGGGCAGGCTGAATAGGCAGGCCAAAATTTTCTAGACATGTTTTCGTTCCAAATGCCTGTTCACAGAGGAAGTTGAAAACCCAATCCGTATTACCAAATCTGAAATAATTTCTCATTTAGGGTTAGATCCAAACTGGTTATTTCCAAAAAAATGACTCAATGTAGACAGCCTGAAAGAACTTGCTTGAAACATTACGGAAAAGCTAATAAACTGTAATTAATATCTTTTGGAACTCTACTGTAGATCAGGCAAGTTGTATTTTAAATATTCTTTGTTTATCAAAGTGGATTTTAAGCTGTAACTCTCCCTTCTCCCACTGCAGTCGTCCTTCAGCAGATGTAGCCAGGGGAATTCAGCATGGCATTCCCACAGTAACTTACTCTCACCCCAGATCAACACTGGCTCATCTGGAGAGCAGTAATGCAACGGCTTGTGTTAGTGCTTGGCAGTCACTTTGCCACAAAGTCAGCATCTGCTTCTAAACCACCACCGAGAAGGGTTTGGACTAAGGTGGCTTGCTGGCTTTGCACTGAAGTGCTTGCGAGATCTTTTCCAGCATTTCCAGTATGAGAATGACCTCGCGGTGGGGATGAGGGTGTTGGGGAGCAGAAAGAGCAGGGGACAAGTTGTGGGGCCAAGGGTGAGGCCAGGGCAGGCAGGAGCAGTGTCCTCCCTGACCGGGGTGCAGTTGCACCCAGAGGACCTGAGCAGGGTGGGCAGCATTGGGTGCCGATAACAGGTTTCACCAACTGCACCAGACAAGGTGAGGTGAGTAATTAGGTTCAGGGTCCATCCTGGGAGTCCAGTCAGGAGCAGCAGGAAGCAGGACTACAACTTAAGTCCAATGTCCACCCAGGAGACAGAGAGAGGGCCACAGACTTGCACAGCTACAATGTAGCTTGGGGCAGGTCTGTGTGCCAAGGATGGGGCTTAAGTGGAGCCCCCCTCCCCAGGACCACTGGGCAGAAGGTGCAGGGTGGTCTCAAGGGAGGTTGGGCAGGGCTGTTAAGGTCTATTAGTGCCACTGGAGGGGGGTCCAGATGATGACTTCTTACGTTGCTCCAGGTGTTGCTAAGATGATTAAAGAACTCTGTAATGTAGTAATTTTTTTAAAAAACAATTTGACTAATTAATAGACTTGCACAAGCATCTTGATTTAGCTAAAAATTAAAAGTTTCTTGGATAGGTACATTTCAAGCATTAAAATTATCCCATGTCATCTTGGATGTAGAGTTTATCGACTAGAGATTGCTTCCTATAAAATTTTTCTCTCTCTGAACACCAGCTTCTCTTTGCATAAGACAGAGATAATAATTTCATTGTCTCTCCTACCTGGCAGGAGGCTTATGAGTTTTGTAGTTTAAGTTGCATTTATGAAGTGTTCTGACTTATCCGGATGGAAAGAAATGGATTACTGTAAAGTAAAGGAGCAATAGTACACTGCCGCTGTATACACTATCAAAATAAAATCACTTAAGACCCAAGTAATGGGAAAGAGGTTTATGTATAAACTTTGATGAGACCTTTGAGGATGGAAAATGGGGTGGCTTCTGCCAGAGATTGGAAACTTAATTTTTGCACTCGGGGATAGATAGCATCTGCCCTCACGTTTCTTGTTAGGTGTATTTGTGAGGAAGCACTGTATATTTGTGAGGGTGGTAGGCAGAGGAAGATGAGAGCTGCATGCTGGTGGGTCAGGCTGGCACTAGGAATACAACCAAGCCATGAGGGTGGAGGTCACTGTAAACATGAGGGAAGGTTAAGAGAAAGAGGGGGATGAGGAGGTCATGGTAAGTTTGAAAGGGAGAGTGGATGGACAGACATGACTGATGATAACTCTGGCGACTGGAAACAGAACCTTAAATAGCTCAGATTTGTTGTTTGTATTCAAGAACACTTGTCCATGACAGGAGTCAGCATCCGTCTTTCTGTGTCAAATTAAGCAGCAGTTAACATCCCCCATGCCCTGTGAGCTGCCGGAACAATAGGTCTATTCTAAGCTCCCCTTGCAAGACTGTTTCATGCCAAAAGGTGTGTTCACCATAAGAAATTCAATACTAGAAAGACACTCGGGATAATTTTGGGAGATAGAATCAGTGCATGTTAAATCCCCAAAGGAGCTGACTCTCAAAATAATCTTAGCAGGAAAGCATGCTTTGTAAATCATTACCAAAAGTTAGGCTAAAGCATTAAAACACTTTGCATAATATGCACAGAGTTTCTGCCTTGATCTTCCAAGTCACTGTTGTTTATTTTCTGAAGCTTGCTACGATAAAACGGGTTCTCTGGTCTTGCTATTCATGTGACAGTTGAAGATTCAGACTGGTCAGAAATAGGACAATCGTGGGACTAAATCTCTAGAGTTGCCTGAATCACAGGGTTAAAAGAGGACTGTGAAGTACTTAATAGGCTGCCTACACATTCCTCAGCAAGTCAGAGGTTAACAAAGGACTTCATTCTTTGAAAAGATAATTGAGGCTGAAAACAAGTCAACCATCCCACAACTAAGCCGTGGAGATCATCAGTTTTTGTGAACAATAGCTGATGATGTTCAGGATTCAGTGAGTTAAGTGGTTAATCCTATACAGAAAGCTGCATCCATAATGGAATTTAAACGGGGGGAATCCACCCAATTCGACCCCTAGAGAATTGCTTCCCCCTGTTACGCTGATGGATATGTCTATAAATATCATGGTAGCCATCAGCAGATAACATCTCGCAGAGCTGAAAAGCCTCTCCCTATTAAACGACACATTGATCTCCATGAAACAGCAGTAGCCTGGGTTAATGAGCCACAGAAACCAATCCCCCTGCTCTCGCACAGCGCCTGTAGCCAAAGAGAAGGAAGACACATATATTGTTTCCTTGTTGATATAGTGAAAAAAGGTCAAAACTCTCATATATTGTTTCTTCCTTCTGCCCAGTCTTCTCCACAAGGCTGGTCCTTACATTCTGTATTGAGCACTTGGGCAGCATCTCATCAGTCTTTTACTGCAATTTGTTCCAAACTTATCGTTGGCTGTTTATATCCATCAGAGAAAGACGTCAGTCAGGACAGTTAGGGCAAATCTGCCTTTGCACTTTTCTTCGCATACAGCAGTACCCTCCGCAGCGACAGAGAACACACCGGCAGGTTTGTGTACCTTCTGCAGCACAGGTACTAATGGGTGGCAGACAGACAAACTTCAGCAACCCCTTCTGTTCATCCTCACCTCTTTGTGTCACTTTTGTGGTTTTAGCAAAAAAGCGCTCACTGTCCTCTTTGGTTTTTTTTTTTAAAAGCTCAAAATCTTAAGGTTTTTAAGCCTATTGTGTTATAATGAGCCTGACTCGTGATTTTCTACTTTCTTGGTACTGCATATATGTTAACATGCACACACACAGAGTAGTACATAAACTTAAACCCCTGTATTTGAATTCTCCGTGCTGCCTGTATAATGCCTCCATGTCTGTATGTGCATACAAGTCCCAGGACAAGCCTGCCACCTTTCTGGTGCTTTAACTAGCCCTTCTGGGGTTTATAGATGCCAGTCACCAATGACTTAAACCACATTAAGTGGCTCTGATTTCTCTTGTATTTTCTGTATGTTTCTTTTCTGTGTTGTCCATTTGTTTCCCTTTGCTTTTCTTCCTTCATTTTGTTCTCTGGTTCTTCGCTGCTCACTTGCTGGCTGACTTAACTGCAAATCGTATCGTTTCTCAGCACTGGGGACTGTGACTGGTAGTTGAGCTGGGCAAACCCTGGACATCACTGTGGGATTTACGAGGAAAACGTGCAACAGACACATTGCATGGCCACCCTGGCTGGCAGCTGGTGCGCATAGCAGTCTTCTTCCAGAGCTGATAAGGGCCAAGACAAGAAGGTTTAGAAGTAAGTAGGGCTTCATAGTTCCCCCAAAACCATGCCCATAACCATGCCCATAACTCCTTATAATGTGAGGATACAGAAGGAAGGGGGATTGTGAGGGCAGATTGATTACCACACTTTCTTCTCTTCATTCCCTTCCCTGCATGGACATTTCTGCTTAGAAATAGTTCTATGCTTCTCTAGCAGTGACCTAGGCAAGGAAGAAAGAAACATCTCTGGCTGGAGAGCTGCCTGGCAGAAAAGGACCTGGGGGTTCTAATTGACAAGCGGCTGAACATGAGCCAGCAGTGTGCCCAGGTGGCCAAGAAAGCCAATGCCATCCTGGCTTGTATTAGAAATAGTGTGACCAGCAGAAGGAGGGAGGTGATTGTCCCCCTGTACTCAGCACTGGTGAGGCCACGCCTTGAGTATTGTGTCCAGTTCTGGGCACCTCAATATGAGAGAGATATTGAGGTGCTGGAGCGAGTGCAGAGGAGGGCAACGAAGCTGGTGAAGGGCCTGGAGAATAAACTTTATAAGGAGTGATTGAAGGAGCTGGGACTGTTTAGTTTGAGGAAGAGGAGGCTGAGGGGAGACCTCATCACTCTCTACAACTACTTGAAAGGCCATTGTAGAGAGGTTGGTGCTGGTCGCTTCTCACAGTAATTAGCAATAGAACAAGAGGGAATGGGTTCAAGCTGCAGCAGGGTAGGTTTAGGCTGGACATTAGGAAAAAATTCTTCACAGAAAGAGTGGCCAGACACTGGAATAGGTTGCCCAGGGAGGTGGTGGAGACACCATCCCTGAATATGTTTAAGACTCGTTTAGATGTGGTGTTAAGGGATATGGTGTAGGGGAGAACTTTGTAGAGTGCAGTTGATGGTTGGACTCGATGATCCCAAGGGTCTTTTCCAACCTAAATGATTCTATGATTCTATGATTCTGTGATTACAGGGACTTTATTTCTGGACTTGTCCTTTGCTGCTTTGGTGTCTCTGAGTGCGAGACGGTCTTTTGCTTCTGAGACCCTAGAAGGAGTTAAAGTAAACTGGAACATGAGAGAAGGATCATGAGATTCACCAGCTCAGCCTGCCCCGGTTGCGCTCACAGTTGGGTCTGCCGAGTTCAGGGACTCAAAGAAATGAGCTGTCATTACCTCTGAAGAGCCAACGCAATGAGAGAAAATGATTCTGCTCTGTTTTCAGCAGTATCAACAAAATTGTTTACCAAGTTCCAAAGACTTCTATTTTTGGCATCCCTGTGGCCTGTTTTGGCCTGTTGAATATTACTTATGAGTAAGAAGAAAAGAACTTGACTCTCAATTACAAAGCAGAATTTGTATGGCTGACAGTTAAAGAAAAAAAAAGCAAACCCACTATTTTGTAAATTTACCTCACAGGATCTGGAGAGATGATAACTACAGAGCCCACTGATTTCAATTGGAGGGATACATGCTGGTTTTTAAAGTCACATCTCTGGTCTCTCAAAACAACCAGAACTTGAGACACCCAAAATCAACGCTTGTACATCTAGTTGCAAAAGGCCTGCTCAGAGTCATACAAGACTGTGGAGAAGCCGGGAAGTGGCCTCAAACCCTTTTCAGGAGAGTGAGATTTCTGCCACAGACAAGCCTCCTCTTTGTCCTTGGAGGCCACGTTAACCATGACTCTACTGTAATCTGTGCTCACCCCTGCGTCATCAAGAGGGCCCTGGTTAGGTTTCCTAAAAGAAGGGCAGAATTGCAGATATTTCCAGGCCTCGGCTGGGAAACCGATCTCCTTTTGGGAGCAGCTGCAAACCACCCTTGGTTTCTGCTGACGTATTAAGCGAGGGGAGCCTCTGTCCTCACAGCTGTGCAGATGCAGGCAGGGCATAGGTGCAGTGAGGCTGGAGTCTGAGGGCGAGGTAAAAATGCTGTTAAGTGGATAATGGGGCGCAAGGTCTTCACTGCGAATTCTGGTTTCATAAAAGTACATGTGAGGATGCCAGGAAAGCTACCTATTCTTGAAACAGCCACAGGAGGATGGTGTGGCTGAATGCGTAACTTGGGCTAGAAATAATAGCCATGGTAACACTGGCCACTGCCTATGAAAGGGAATATGAAAAGGAATAGGAAGAGCCCAGAGAGCAACAACGGTGAAATAAATAGTAGCCTAATAAACAATTCATGCCAAGGATTTATTCAGTGCTTTACTTATTCAAAGCACTGTGCGAAACATTAACTGATTAACCTTAATTAATCATTCAGGTAATTAAATGGAAGCGGAATGAAAATGGTTAGAGGAAGTTTGGAGTATGAAGGCTTCCTGAAATCATTAAACGATTCTGCTGTCTTTGATGGAAGGAAGAATTTCTTCCTTTAGGGTTTAAATGTGCTCGCAGTGTGGGTGTTATTGCAGTTTTAATAACCACCTGCTTAATTCCCTGGGATGGGAGATTACATGCAGCACAGCCAAAGGTTTCTTGTTTGTTTGAGTAACTCTGGCAGTTATATGGGCCTAACCAAAATGAGAAGTATCACCAGCTCTGTGTTTCAGGGCACAGAATGATGACCAGCTTCAGGAAGAAATCTTGTTCCTTTGACCTCTCACCAGCAGGATGGATTGGTTAGCATTTGGCATTGCTGGGAGATAGGTTACAGCATGACCTATTGCTTTAACTTAAGCAGGAGGGAAAGATGAAGCTGTTCTGTCATTCGATGTAGAGGAATCGCTGAATGAGTATGGCAAAAGACACTGAGAATGCTGCAAGTGAAAGCTAATTATTTTTATGGACTAATTCGTTCCCTTGCAGTAAGAAGATAGGATTTTTTGGCAGAGAATCAGTGCAACTGATTCCTGGATGTGTCATATTTAGGTTTGTATTATCACCTGCTGCCCACACTTACGTAGCAGAAACTCCTGAGAGAACCTGTGAAAAGATGCATTTTTAGGCAGCTGGCCTGAATCACCGCTTTGCTGATGAACCCCTTAAGCTGCTGGAAGAAGACCTGTTTCATGCCTGGCCAGTATAACCACAGACCAAGCATGTAGCTCTGTTTTCCTAAATTCAAAGACTGACTTACCACACTATGTACGTCAGGTTTTCAATCTACCTGCAACCTGAGAACTCCCGTCTTCAGCAGGCACAATACAAGCAGTTGGTGCTGCAGACTAAAGCCAACAACCTTCAAGAAAGCCGTGATTTAATAGACTGCTAATTGCTCTGATACCTTTGCTACCCTCCTTCAAAAAGATTACAAAAGCC
Organism: Chroicocephalus ridibundus; assembly: GCF_963924245.1. NCBI lineage: Eukaryota > Metazoa > Chordata > Aves > Charadriiformes > Laridae > Chroicocephalus > Chroicocephalus ridibundus. The sequence continues at coordinate 151,939,748 of NC_086284.1, forward strand.
TGTGTTTCCTTCTGACCTGGGACACTGTCACTGTAAGCAATGAAAGCTATCAGACTTCTCTTTTTTTCTCTCCCTTTTCCGCTGTTTAGTTCCCCAGGGGACAGGAGATCCTGGCAGCTAGATCTACCCCAGGCTTTTGCCTTTTGTTTTCCTGTACTTTTCTCTTGGCACAATTCAGAAGTTTTCAGTGTTGTGCTTCCACAATCACATGCTAGAATATTTGCACAGCTGTCTGATGACAGAAAAGGGGGAAGAAAGAAAATCCAGTCTTCTGTTATTTGAAAAGTTAAAACAAACAAACCAACAAACAAAAAACACCAACGAAGCAGAGTTTAACACGAGTTAATCATATAAATTATTCATATCATATAAATTCTTTGCTCTTGTACAGCAGCATCCTCTTTCACCTTGCCTGGTTTCCCCCATGTCCTTCACCTTCCTCTTCTTGGACGTATAAACTCACGTTTTCATGCTTCTCTTAAAACACCCGTGGGTTAAAATGCCTGTGGGACTCCATAGCCCACCTGTGTGCACGCACTTCAGCATATTCCTGGTGTACAGAAATAGGACCAACTCCTACAAGCTATAATCAGGCATTCTTTAGGCAAATCTCAGGCTGAAGTCAGTGGAAGTTTTGGCAGAAGGACGACAAAACTAATTACATTCCTCCCCCAAGTATATATATTGGATGGTGATGAGAGATGAGAAAATACTGCCTAGAAAGAAAGTCCATTAATAAATGAGAAGTAGATGTGGGGAAGAACGGTTGATTGAATTATTTATAATGCAGTTATAAAATTGCTGAGTTGCTGAGCTTTCCAGAAACCCATCAATAACAGGCATGGCCACAGCAGCAGTTAATAGGAGTCCAGACAAGCAGGAGCAAGGATCTCCATGAAAATCAGGTGTGGAAATATTGTGAAAAAAATGTAGCATAACCAAATCATTTAGCACAGCACATATTTTAGTGTGGTGATGGCTGTCTAATAGCCTTGAGAACTGGTTATGAATTAATTTTTCCAGCGGTGCAATAAAGAATTTAAAGCAAAAACTGAACAAATGTAGGCCCATCTTGTAAAAATAGAAAAACAGCATAGGCACTTCCTAACAAGGCTAACTATAGATCAGAGTAAAAAAAAAAAATTAAATGCATGTTTAAAAAAAAAACGGATAGTGATACTTAGAGCAAAAATGAACCTCGATGTTTGAAAGAACCAGTCTTGTCACAGATTTTTGTTTTGGTCGGAATTACCTTATTAGTGACTGATGACACTAGAGCAGATTGACTGCATTAGACCCTTTGGTGCAACGAGTGGAAGATTCAACTTTTCAAATCTTCAGTGGCTACAAGAGGGAAAAGTGAAAAGGCCAACAAGCTCTTTTTCATCTTTGACATCTGTAATTCACATGCATAGACTGCACTCCCACTACAAACAATCCGCTCCCTTCCTACACACATAAACACACACTCCCTGTCTTTATCCTGCTCTTGGACCACACACGCATTTCTGTCCACTTTCTGCCCTTTGCATCAGCCAGCCTCCTCCCTTGGACGCATGAACACCTCCTCTGAAGTAACTCCTCAATTAAAGGTGTGTTTTCCCCCCTGGTCCACCAGGTTTGGGGTTTTTTAAGGCTTCCTTGCTGTCCTCAGTCAGGAGCTCCAGACAAAGCCTTCCTTTTTGTGAGGGTACTTCACAACCATGAATGTGGTCTGGACGTTTATGGACAAAGGAACATTCATGTTCCTGCTCCTGTTGCCTCTTAATCATTAGGAAGAATGAATGTGCTGTGCCTTTAGCCTTCCAGCTCAGTTTATGAAATCTATGTTCTCCTGTGGATGTACGTTTAGGGTAGCTCTCTTTTGTTTCTGGTTGAGACTGAAGTGTGCAGGCACAGGGATGTACTCTCCCTGTACTGGTCTGGATACAGCACTCGGAATGTCGTTTCCAGCCCTTTAGCCTCCGAAACTCTCTGTTTGGGAAATTAGCCTGATGAGGCGACTGATGAGAAATTGCTGCTTATTAGCTGCTGTCATTTTATACCCTCTTCCATAAGTGATGGTACAGCAGCCCTCGTGATCCCATTAAATAGCTCTAGCTAGTGCTCCGACTGCGGGAAGATAAAGCTGCAAATGGAAAAGGCTCCGCAGTGCTGCAGGCCAAGCCCAGCCACCTCTTCTCCCCTGCGTTCCTCTGCTGCTTTCGTACCCCCTGTCAGCACAGCATCATTCCCTCTCAGGATTGTCTTCTTCAGGGGACAGCTTCATTTTGATTGCTTCATGCAATCAAACCCAGAGGCACCAAGTCTTTTCCACTACGCCAACCGTAAAAATGTCTGGGGGAAGGGGGTGCGTGTATGTCAGCAAAACAGATATATTTAATTATATGTAATAACTAGCATTTTCCCTATGTAAGATTAAGCGTGCAGTACAGTTTCTGATCGTGTTCCATTCTCATTTAAGATTACCAAAGAAGCAGCCGTAAAACGCCCATGATAACGTGGCTTTTTATAACATGCCTTCATATTTTTAGTAACCTCGTATCCTCGTGGAGCAGACGCTCGTAACTCTGGGTGTACTCAGAACTAGTTTTGAACAAGCCACTAAGCCACCATAGAAGGAGGTGTGTGTGGGGATGCTGTTAAAGTCCAGCATCTTCAACGTGAAGGCTCCAGACTTCCTAAGACCAGTCTTAAATGGGCTTACCTGCTTTGCAGAGATGCTTCTGCACTGCCAAATCCAGCAGCATTGTCATGGCCATCACGGCATTTGGTGGTGTTCTCCAAATCTCACATTTTAGAATCACATAAGCATAGGAAAAATGGAAGTTTTTTCCTAAGCCAAAATGAAATTATAGTCCTTGTAGTATGTTGGAGAAAAGCTGGAAAACTGAGTTTGAAGACAGAGGCAAAGACAAGTAAAAAGACTTGAACTGTTATGGTTTTTAACGTCTGAGACTTTTTTTAGCCCACTCACAGTTTTTTGAATCTGGTTCAAGACTTTTTAACCCTTCTGGCTGATACTGCTGTTCTGAGCTAGTCCCATCTCTGCTGCTTCAGATTATAGTGGGTCAAAAACATACTTAATCCCCTGTCATGACAGGATCTTTAATATTTGGATTTTGGTATCTGGAGGCCCGTCCCTACCCAGCAAGTTGTGATGCGCCACCATCAGAGAAAGCTCAAACAACTTGAGTTAGAAGTGAGGATAGGAAAGTTAGTCAAGAAAAAAAAAGTGTGGTTTTTACTTCTGTGTGGGTTTTTTTGTCTGTACCACCTATGTGCACACAGAGCTGTGTTTGTTACTGGTGTCCTGAGAGAGGAAATCCATGACCTTAAAAGAAGCACTTGGCATTGGGATAGAATAATAAGGAAAGTAACAAAGCACCATTAGCGACATTTTATTAAGAAGATGAGATAGTCTGCCTCGTAAACAAGTGGTATTATTTAACTATCCAAGGATTTGCTTTCCAAAACAAGCCTGAATTGTTCATTGTCCAGGAAAATAACGCCTGCTGCTGCAGTCCTGGCTGCTTCTCTAACTACAGCGCGGAGTCTGTAGGTCTCTGCTGCTGTGGACTGTCCTACCTAACATTACTAATAATATTTATGTTAATGTTACAATAAAAATATCTTAAACAAGTAGAAAACAGCAATATTAAGGCTTAGAAAGGATAACATCAAGACTTTTCAGTTGAGGGAACAGGAACAAAGGAACTCTGCCTGCCCTGAGCTTCCCCGTAGCTGTAATAGGGCCTCACAGACACACTTGGACTCGGTCATGTTGGCAGAGAAACACTTGGCAGAAAAATGCCCTATTGCTGTCTCAGCTGCTCATTCACCTGCTCAGAGAGACAAGATTATATCTCTCCATCCTAGCACTTCTTCAAACACTGGTGAGCGTGTGCTGATGTTCAGATGTTTCCCAGAACAAGGTTTCTTTTTTCCTGTTTTCACATGACACGGTGTTACCCAGAGGAAGTGAGTGTCTCTCTCAGGGTTATGCCAGCTTTCCTATACCATACAAACAAGATTTATGGATGCTGCAGTGCTCCATGAGTGGAGTAACCAAAGCGTGTGTGTGCCAGAGCCGGGAAGGGGAGGTGTGGGTGGGTAGTACTTTCTGTATAAAACAGCCTTTTTTTAAGAAATGGGCAGATTACCCAGGTCAGAGGAATCCTCAAAGGAGGAGGCAGTAGATACATTCGGTGCTCCCATTGCCAGTCCCTTACCCAGCCACAGGGGACCACTGCTCCGTTACCACGGCAACAATGACAAATTGGCAGCCAGACCCATCATCACACAGCCTTCCTGAGACCCTGCGAGATGCTCTGGGAAAGACGTACAGAAGGAGATTTGCATCTCAAATCCCATTTCCTTTTTCATTTTGGCTTTACCTTGCAAGCCCAGAGAAAGAGAAAATCGTTTGTATGAGCTCCCCAAGGAGAAGCCTGGGCGGAGGCAGGGCACGATGGGTGGCGAGGGGGCTCTAATTTAGCCGCCTGCCCTGGCAGAGGTGGGCGAACTATCAGCACCTGTCGGGGAGGAGTTGACTTGTGGGAGAAGAAGGTCACTTATGCAGCCTTGCTCTGTGAGTATTGACCCAGCCGCTCTCTTGTACCTTCTGCTGAAAATGTTATTTATTGTTTGTTATTGACTATAAAATTCTGGGATTTCTTGTTTCTAAGGGGAGGAATTTTCTTTTGTGCTAGCTCTTCTAAATAGGCTTTATGCAAAATCCATGAATGCACTACTACGGGATTTTCTTTTGTAGGCGTGAAGTCCTGCAGGAGCTGCAGACTTACCCATTAGCAGCAGGTTTCTTGCAGCAAGCTTGATGAAATCTGCAGGGCAGTATCTGCGGTTTGCAGTGAGCGCTGCACAATTTGTACCCTAATGCATTGATACCAGGTTTTGTACTCCAGCCAGCTGATACGGTACTATCCAAAGATCAGCTTTTTCATTTAATTCACTATTCTAGCCTTTGTTATACACGCTAACTTATTTGTTTTTGCTGAGATTAAGAATTTAAGCAGTAAGTAAACCAAATGCCGCTTGGAACAGGTGCAGAAAGAGTATTTGCCCATGTAGGATAGAGTTACAAGTAATTTCATTCCAGTGAGCCAAACAGATGCATCAGATAAACTGCTGATAAAAAGAATTATTGTATTGGCAAAGATCCACCACACTCCACTGTAGCACATGGATGTCATAGTCAAGCATACGGACAAATAGTAGTCAAACATACAAAAGCCATGGGTGAGATCAATCTATCATGGCTAACAATAGGCATCTGTAAATGTAATTGTGCTACAGAGCACGATGATCATCAGTTTTAAATTCTCACCTGAAAAATATTAATTAAATCTAGAGATACGTGAGAAGAATATGCTGCTTTGTAAAATATAATAATCCTCTGCAAAAATAAATATAAGGAAAAAGAAATTAAAGGGATCTTGTACACAGTAGACCTGAAATCTCGATCAACCTGCAGCCTGATGACGTGAAAGCCAAGGAGATTTTTCTTTTCTCCAGATGAATTTGGTGCTTGTTCTGTTCCTTGGCCAGACAGCAGCACTGGGGCATCTCTGGCTGTAATCTCATTAAGACTACTAGGCTGTGATTGTGCTTGTGCTCTGTTGCTGGCATGGATTTAGGCAGACAAATGATCCTTGAAGCATGGATGGCTCTCACAGTTGAGAGGAGATGGACCACGTTCTTTCTCACGAGGTTTGAAAATCTTACAACCTTGACTTTGGAAATGCACTGTTTGCAATCCAGCCGGAAAGGCAAATAGGGACAGGTCTGCTCAGTCCAGGCACACAAGGGCAATTTATGAACATAGCTTCTGTTCATGGTAATGGGAGTCACATGTGTAAGTTCTCTGCACAATAACGGCAGAATACACTCCCTCCAGTGTGTAAATAGCATAAAGCTGAGCCTGTGTGAGTGTTGGCATGAGAGGCCAGGCTACAACAGAAGAAAAACAGAAATCAGAAATGAATTATTTGTTCATTTTTCCACCCCCAGAACCAGTTCTGTGTTCTGCTTTGTCCAGTCTGTTATAACAAACACACATAGCAGCTTTTGCTTTTTTGGACTGTTTGTCCAGACTTGAAAATATTTTCTTGATAGAGGATGTTTCTGGATTCACATACAAATTCTTTTCATTCAATTTTATCCCATTACTTTTCATTACAATTCCTTAGGACACCATAAATACCTGTTCTTCCTTTTTTTTGTGTGTTCCTGCATCACTCAAGTATTAGCAGATAGTTCTGTTCCTCTGCAGCAGTGGAGCTTAAGTACTCCTGCATGTAACTGGTTTTCCAGCCCCCTCGGTGACCCCTGCACATGTGGACCTCTTGCACATAAACCCACACCGGTTTATGTCATTCGCGCATGAGCCTCGGGAAGCAGCCTTTGCTGAATGAATGCCAGTGTACCGCACAGTTCATAAATATGTAAAAGTAATGGGCCCTATCCCAACAAGCTTAGATTCAGAAATGTTTAGCAGATGTTCTGGCTGTGGGGGAGGAAAACAGGAGATGAATAAATACAATACTGCAATAACAAATACTTTGTTGATGAAACTGCACATAAATTAGAATGACAAACACACCCTTATCAGGACTTTGACCTATCCATAAAACAACATCAACATGTTTTATTAATAGTAGTTCCACATTCTCAGGATCAATAAAGTGACTTCATTGATTTACTTTCCCCTTTTTATTAATACTTCTCTAAACAGTGATGAATTTGGATGGGACACAGGTAGAGTCTTTTCTACTGCTTGTCAAAGGACATATCTTAAAGTACTAGAAAAGCAGTAAGGCCCTCAACCAGGGCCACCTTTTGGTAGAGAAACTTAACCATGAGTAAGTTAAGAGTTTGAAGAAAACTTCCAGACCTATTTGAGATTTGGGGCTGTTGGTTATTTCTAGACACCACCACAAGGGAGCTGGTCTACACACTTGGAGTAAAAAGCTGTTGCTTTAAAAGCAAGTATACAAAACATAGCTCAGGCTCTCCCCTAATCCAAACTTAAAATAGTAAACATGCCTTTTAGACCTTAATGCATACTACCTGGAGTAAATCAGTCCCAGGGGGAGCCCTCCACAGGCAGCTCCTGTGCAGAATTTGTATAGCCCAAATTAGGTGAAGAACCAATGAAGTGTCTCAATGACAACCTCACAAGACTTTTTCTCTATTAAATTTCACCAAGGTACATTTAAATCCATTCCTTCAGTCGCTCTCCGGGAGTATCTGAGTACAAGGAAATGCTGTACTTCTTTTTTTTTGTTTTATACATCAATTACATAGTATGGCAACAGTGTAATAGTACTTCAGCTGGGTATGGTCGTGTTCTTGCATATCTATATTTTGCTAATTGAAAAGCACTCATCTTACTGCTTTAGATGATCTCGCACCTCTGTACACACCTGAGCTGCTGTTGTTCTTAAAGGAAGCGTGAAGTCAGACTCAGCTGGGCTACTCTTCCCAGCCCTTAGCTTACTGTACAGTTTGGGGAGGGAGTTTTCTGTCCTTTTGTAGCCTTTGTTTTGGGTTACCTCTACCTAAAAATTTACAGTATGGTGAAGTGAAAGTTATGTGTTTCTCATTAGCTTCTTGTATGCCCACAGTCCTGAGTCATCGCAGCAAACCCAGCTGCAATTTTATATTTTACTGCTTGGAAAATCTGTGAACGGCGAAATTATCTACAGTGTGAATGTACAGACCTGGAGACTCTCTTATTCCTAAAATGCTCCCGAATGCTTAAGTCTACACTGAACACTCAGCAGATTTGCATGTAGCCCCAGAGAAACTTCCCTTATTAGTTCCTATCTGAAAGCTTATTTTCTTATCCTGAAGGATTAGAAACATTTTTCTACGTGATCAAAGTTTACTGGATATGATGGGCTGGCTTTTATTTCCCTGTTGAACTGGAGAAGTTTTTACCTAGAGAACTTTCTACTTTCATTTTCGTGAGCCAATAGGTAGTTTTTTCAAGTGATTTAGTCTTGTATATTGATTTTCTTGTAATAAAACACCAGCAATTTATTCGGAACCTAGCTCCCACCGCTGCACACAACATCACTCCAGATTAGTGTGTGCGTGTGTGTTCAGGGGGGGCGGAATGGAGTTAAATGCTACCATTTTATGAATATTACAGTTATTCAAATGCTTATGCACTGCATAAGCCATTTGCACCAGGAGAATGCCAGGTGGCTGATGACTTCAGTCTTGTATTTCAAACACAAGTTGAACACCTGTGTTATTGCTTAGGAAGTCAGCTCTATGTTTTCTCAAGAACTGGATAACTTTTCCTGCTAACGGTTACAGCTGATGCAGAAGACAGCAAATTTTAAGACTTCTGTAGAATTGACTTTCTCTGCTGTCCTTCAGTTTCTTATGGGAACATTTCTTCTTTTGGAAGCGTTCAGCTGCTGATTTGTGTACAGATTACTTTTACATTAAAAAGAAATAGCTCTAGATGTCCAAGTAGATGTGAGTATCAGCAAATAAGACTATAACTCATCAAGGAGATCTCCAATTAAATTGCCTCCAGCAGGTAGCAATTTAAATGCAGTGACTTTTAGCAGAAACACTTGGATACCTAAGATAAGAGTTATGGTTAACGGAGAACATCTCAGATGGTTCAGTGGCACTTTGGTTTCATGTTGTGGCCTTGGCTTTTACAAAAACTGACACATATGTGGACAGCAAAAGCAAAAGAAATCTCTGGTGCTGTAAACGTCATGCTAAGACGTATAAACAGGAGGGATGTTTGCAGAACACACCAAGTGCTCCTTCCATTCTGCATCATACCGGTAAGACCTCAACTGGGAACACGCTGTGTGCTGTTCCTGCTCAGGGAAATTCAGGAAAGACATGGACTAAAGTGAGTCTGTGAGAGCCGCCAAAGGTGAACATCAAGAATCACCAGAGGTCTCACAATGTAACCTGGGAGGACAGGCAAGAAGAAATGGAGTTTTAGGTCTGGGGAATGTAATAACAAGTGACATGATAAATCTTCATGCATCTAAAAGGCTGTTGCAGGAGCAAGAGGAACATATCTTCTTTGTGATGGGTAGGATAAGAAGTAGATACAAATGATGGTAAAAGAGATCCAGGTTAATCATTAGGGAAAACTTTCTAAAGGCAAGAAGAGTGAATCATGAGAAAAGAACATCTCGCCTGGATAGTCCATGGTGTCTGCAGCACTGGGGAGGTCTTTAAGGGGTAAAACAGATGGAACAGAAATGCTTTCACAGGGATGGAGTTAGATGACCTCTCAGTATCCCTTCCAGCCCTGTAATTTGGTGATCACCTCCTTGTTTGAAAATCCACTTGCTGTGTTTTCACTTGTTAATTCCAGATGTGGGGACTCTGCTCCAGGACAATATGCTTCCAGTGGAATTTGCTGTTCTTGGTTTTTAAAGAGATTACAATATCCCACAGGAGCAGTCATGCACCTGGCAAGTTCAGAGCCTTGGAAGGTCGTCAGAAGAGAAGTCAAGATTCCTTGGCCCTTTTTACTGTGAAAATAGCTTTGATATCATGGAGATACCAAAAACTTTCTTGGATTTTATTCTGTAACTTGCCTTGCTTGCTATACTTGTCTAACTTGGAGCAGCACCTGGCCCTTACGAACCTTCAATAATTTCTTTTGGAAGCAGAATATATTAAAAAAGCAGGCCTCATTTTTGTATATTGATTTTTCAAAATGGGACATGGTACTATGCTCTAACCTTATTTTGAGCAGTAGCAGCTCACCTCCTTTTAAAAGCTGAATCTTCAACCACAATATTTTTCCTTGGGTTGGTTTGGGACTGCTGCTTCAATGGCTGCTCTGCTTACTAGCGGTGACTTCTCGAGTGCCAGGCCCACAGTTTTACAGTGCTTGCGGGCACTCATTCACAGGGAATCACCGCTTGGATGGGGTGAGGTGACTGTTACCTGACCCAATGCAAACCAGCAGTTCCGTAAAGTCCTCAGAGAAGATACAGCAATGGGCTTACCTTGCTCATCACCAGCCTGGAACATCAGTCTTCTACTAGGCTGTGATGCAGGATCTCAGCTGTCTTAGCTTGCTTATACAAACTAGCCCATTTTGTACTGATGTTGCAGCCCCTTGTTTTTGTGTGTGCGCTTTATTAGCCTGGAGTTCTGTACAGTACTGCCTTCCACCCTCCTCCCACTCTGAACACCACGTGGGCGCAGTGAAAAGAGACATGCAAAGGAAGTATAGTGCTTTGTTTTTGCTTTAGTTCCACTTGTTCGAACCCTTCCTCTTACACTGCATTGTGAAAACTCCTCTGGGAATCTAACAGCATAATGATGCAAATAACCCTGTCATATGACTAAGCCTCTCTGGTGCTGGATTCCAAAACATCAAGCCAAGATGTACAAGTCTTGCTGTGGATGCCATAGGCAGCCTCATGCTAGAGTGCATTCCCTAATGGGAATTATTCGGGTCCTTATTACCATTTTACAAAAATTACTGTTAAACTGACAGCCCTCCTCCTGACTGTTCGGAGGCAGAGTGCTTAGCCGGTAATCAGTGGACACACGGTACGCATTGGCCCTTTTGAGAACATTTAAAAATGTCTCCCATATGACTGTATGTAAACCCTTACCTCCGTCTGCTTTCATTTTCCAATAATCTAACACATCCTCAACCTGCATCTTTGTAGAGGAGGACCCCTCGATGTCTTGGCTATCAACAGGTACTACAGGCTGCTGCCTCCCCTGCAAAGAGCTACCACGTCAGTGACCTTCACTGACTTCAAAGGCAGAAATACCCATTGACTGGAGCTTTCACTGCCCTTTGGCACTCATATGTGCATGACTTTGTGCATCTGCTCAGGTAAGGACAGGTGACTTTGCCAGCTTTTCCAACACGTAAACTGAATCAGCAGGCTGCAGCTCTCAAGCGATGGCAAGCAGTAGCTCTACTTTCTATGCTCATGGAAACTCCATCAGTAAACAGGGTGGGCCGAGCCAAGTTTAGATCAGCTAAAGGCTTTCCTCCATCTGTTCTCAGACAGGGATATAGATAGTGATTTGGGAATTGTGCACTTCTGGCTGATATTTGTCACACCACATTGTAGTAAGAATTCCCTCAGACATGTCACAAGCTCATTTTATGCATCTCTTGTGAATGATATCTATTTTTGTTTTGTTGGTTTTTTTTAATCCTGTATTTTATTGTAGTACTTGACTGCTTTTCATGCCAAAATCCCTAATAGACTATGGAGATCAAAACTTCTCTTAAGCTAGGGTTGGAAGACTGGCTTTGGTAGGACATTGGGACTACATGGATCTGGATGTGAAAGGTGTTTGAATTAGCTCAGCTGGAGAGGCCTATTTAAAGGAAAACTGGTGTACTTTATATTACCATTGCTATTATGATATTATCCTGGGTTTGTACTTGATTCCTAATCCCTGGGTCATTCACAGTCCTTCTGTATTGGTTTGCATTTCCTGCTGTACTCAGGTGCACATCGACTGGCTCCCTTGGCTGGAGAATTCAAGGGCACTCAGCTGAGCGTAGCAAAGACAGCATGCATGCACACACTGCTTATACATACTAAAGTGTACAGATAGAAATTAAACATTTATATATAAACAGTATACAAACATGTATATATGTATGCCCACAGACATGTGGGTGTATGTATATGCTGAATTTACAGTGCTCTTGACTGCTACTTCAGATACATTCAGTCAGTAACCAGTGGCTTCTGAGAGCATTAAAAAATTAAACAGATGTGCATACATGTGTGTGTGTATATATATGCCTACATGAACACCCTAAGCATTTCTGTGTTGCTCTCAGTACTTTCTTGAAGAACCGGGATTTGTCATTTCCCTGTTGATTCAGTACCTATACTATTACCTCAGCATAACCTGATGGATTAGTCAATATTTGGGTCTTTCAAGTTGACTCAATTAGCAGGAGACAAGGAAAATGGGAGCAGGCACTCATCTGGTGTGATTTTGTTCATTGCGCAGAGCACACAGGCAATGAGCTATTTTCCTGAACGCAGCAGGATCCAAACAGGAGGAGTTGCTATGACCACAGTTCCAAGCTTCTCCCCAGCCAACCCCGAACCAAAAATATATTTAGCTCTTTCTCATGATGATTTTACAAGCGCCTCTCCAGACATTTTTAGATCTGATTCACCACCTTTCTCCTGCCGGTTTCTTACATTCTATCTCTCCCGTGCTTGGCTTCAGCAGCGTTTTCCGTTTACACACGAAGCCTGCATGGAACTCCCGGGTGCAAACCTCTGCTTGCGCCAGCAGCCTCGCTGAAAGCCAGCGCTTTGTCTGCCGGCACCGACGGTTTCGGCTGCCCCGGCCTGTGAGAGGGCCCTTCTCGCCTCCTCTGGGAGGGCTGCCGTCACCGTGTGCTGGGGCGGGGGTTAATCCTCCTCAGGATTCCGCTCGGCAGCAGTTTTACCTCGAACGGGCAACATTCGGTTTCGCCCTCTCGAGGAGGCGGGTAACGGCCTCCGCCCGGGTAGGTGCGACAGGAGCGGCGTACGGGGAACGCACGGGGCGCCTCCCGCCCCTCAGAGCTCTGATTCGCGGCGGGCGGGGCCCTCCGCGCGCGCCCCAACGGACCTGCACGCACCTCAGCGACCCTCCCCGCGCGCTCCCGCCGCCCCGCACGCGAACACCCAGCCCCGCCCGGGGGCGTTTTAAACGGTTGCCGCTTCGCCCCGCCCCTTTTTTCATCGCCGCTCCGCCAGTCGCCCTTTGGCGCGCGCGCCCCGGCCCCGCCTCGGCGGCCAATCCCCGCCCGGCCTTGTGCGATTCGAGCGGTTGGGAGCGTACCATTGCCGGGGAGCGGGGGAGGAGCCGAGAGCGTGAAGGGGCTGCTGGGGGCGAGAACCGCGGCCTTTTGTTGTTGCGTCCCCGTTGCTGTCGTCGCTTCTCTTCCCCCCCATAGCGCCGTGGGCCCGGCGGCTGTCTCCTCTGCTTCCCGCCGCCCTCCCCGCGTACCGCTTTGAGGGAACGGGAGGGCGGTGCGGGGCGGTGCGAGGGTGGGCTCGCCCTCGCGCGCTCCTTCTCCTCCCGCCCCGCCAACCGCCATCCGCGCGCGCGGGGCGGGGCGGGGCTGAGGCGGCGGTAGCTGCCAAGGTGTGCGCGCGCCGCCGCTCCCGCCGCCGCTTCACTCGCTCCCCCCGCTCCCTCCCGCGGCGGGCCGGGCCGCTCCGTTCGGCAGCCTGACGGGTAGAGCGCGGCGCCCCCCGCGGCAGGACGCGCTTCGGGCCGTGGCAGCCCCGCGACCGCCGCCCCCAGAGCAGCATGAGGCGAAGGCAAGTGCGGCGGTGGCGGCGGCGAGGTCTCCGGGAGGGGAGGAGGGCGGCCTCCGGTGCGGCGCGGTGCGGCAGGTGGGGTGGCCGCCGCGCGGGGGGAGGCGTCTCCCGCGGCGGCGGCGGCGGAGGATCCGCTTCATCCCTTGGCATCGCCCCGGGAGCGGCCTGGCGCGGCGCCCCCGGCGCTGGCAGCGGAGCGCGGGTCTCTGCGCGGCGCCGGGCCGGGGCGGGGGCCGCACGGCCCCGTGGGGAGCGGCGGTGGCAGCTGGCGCAGGGCGGCAGGGCACCGCCGCGAAACCCGATCCCCGGGGGCGGCCCGCAGCTGGGCGGCGGGTCCTTGCCGACTCCCTCACCCGATTACAGGGCTCGGTGTACGGGGAGGAACGAGGAGGTGGCGGCCGGGCGGCTACCCCCGGGGACCCCCGAGCGCTCCCTCACTAGAGGGGGGTGGCTCGGCCGAAGGTACCGGGGCAGCTCATGTCGGGCTGGAGGCGGCTGGACGGGGGGCGGGGGATGTGGGGGGCGCCCCGCGGCAGCGCCCTGCCCCGCCGGCCGGGTCAGACCGGGGTGCCTCGGTGCAGCGTGATTCTGCCTCAGCTTTATCGCAGATAGCCGCTGTGCGGGCTGTCTTTGCGTTACACCGCGGGTAGACTTCACAGCGGTGACTGCCACAGTGTCATAAAGTGCTCCCAGTGCTTTCATCGTCAGAGAGGTTATGACACCCCCGCAAGAGAAATTGCACATACCGGCCTCATTTTATATAGACTTCGGCTTGTCTCGCAGACCTAAGCGTTTAGCCTTGGTATTGTTATTCTAGGTACGTTTAGTACAAGTGATGCCCAGCTTTCTCATACTTCTGTCCCTGTTCTGCTTTTTTTTTTTTTTTTTATTATGATACAGATTTAATCTCTGCAGCCTGTTGTCCTAAGTTTAGGGTGTTAGAATACTTAAGGGTAACTACTTCTAAACATAGGGTTCCTTCTCTTATTATAATAAAAACCTGCTTATGCATTCACTGTAACAGCTTAATTCTATATTCCAAAGAAGTCATCTCTTACCTCGGGCAGTCATCCATTTAAGGTTAGTGCTGTGCAGCAATCGACAATAACTTTTGTTGAGATGGAGGAATACTTTCCAAGTCTGTCACTACAAAAATTGGCACTTCCTTTGTTGATTCTGTTGTACTGCTTTGAAAGGTTAACAAACTGAAGAATCTGTGGGAAATCTCTTTGAGCATTAGACCTAAGGCTTAAAATTAGGGTTCTTGGTTATTCTGCACTTTAAATGGACTGGGTTGGTTCTAGTGTAGAGGGTTTAGGGGAAGCTGAACAAATACACGTCTAGCCTCTTGCTGGACAATCTGTATATACAGAAACTAACTATCTGTTAGTTCATTTATTTCATTAGTTAGTCCATTTTAGTTACAAACTTTGAAAGCTACAAGTTAACCGAGCTTAAAAAACCCCAGTAAACAAGATTTTCTGTGTATAACTAAGAACTTAGTTGAAATAGACTTCTTTTCCCAGTAGTTATGCTAATACTTCTTTCTGTGTTTCTTTTAGAGAATGTGCTTATTCTACTTATTTTTCGCTGTCACATTTTCAGCAATTGTGTATGGGTTGGTTGTACTGCAGGGATGTGTTTGGTAAAAATAACTCACTGCATGGGAATTAACTTCTTTAATCATGGGAATATTTCTACTGATCTAAGATTCTGTGAAAGCTTACTTTCACAAAACTGGATTTAGGGTTAGATTGAAGTTGGCAGTGTCCCTTTAAACTAGCCAAGAGTCTACAACATATTCATCTGCAGCTGAAAAGGAAAAAGTCACGCTACAGTTAAGAAAACAGATATGTTTGTACGTAGCTTGCAGCTTGCTAAAGTGCTTGTGTCCAAGAATACAGATGGATATAACTAGTTATACTAGACTTGTATTCATATCTTAAATTACAGTTAGAAGGTATGCCTTATAGCTAATTGGTGAAGTTGGAAATCCTTTAGTTCTTAAATTAACGGACAGGGGAACTCCTCTGAAATGTTACAGGACACCATAAAGATTTTTCTTTTAGCAGTTATTTTAAAGTATTTTTTGCAGAAAAAATAACTAATAGTTATGCTGATTATGAATGACATGTATCTGAATTTCCATTTTCAATAAATTTGAATACTAATCCTATGTATTAAGAAAGGATCTGTAAATAGTATGTGACTATATTCCTGGAGTAAACCTAAACACAGCTGGTTGAGGTCAGGATGACATTTTATTCTAAGCTTTCTTGCCTCTCTGGGTTTCAAATATCTTGCAAACATGCCTCACATGAGAAATCTTAGTTATTTTGCAGGTGCAGGTCTCCTTTGATAAAGACTAGTGTGCTGCTACTTTTCCATGAGAGAGCTTGAGTTATTGTTGCACACATGGTAATACAGTGCTGATGCCATGTTGTTTTTGGAGGAAGGTGAGGCATAATTGGTCCTTAGTTGGATGTGCTCCTGTCATTTTGCAGGATTGCAAAATGACTTCTCAGTCACTTAAGTAATCCATTAATGGATTAGGGTTTTTTTTTCTCCTTTGCAAAGACAAGGGCTGTCTTTGAGTAGTGTTCAGAGCAGCTGTAGGTAAAGGGAGAGGGAGGACTGTCCGTGCTGCTGCAGTCTTTCTTTGGTAGAGACAGAAAACTTCCACTCTTTTAACTGTGTCACAGGAAATGAGAGCAACAGCAGAGCCCGTATGTGGACTTTCTTTGGTGTTACGGCTTTTGTGCTAATACTGTAGAGAAGGCTTAGGCAGCTGTAGTAACAGGTTGGTTAGCAGTTGTTTCTGTCATGCACCTTACAGCCCTGATGTTTTAGGAATCTGTTCTCTGCCAGTTGACCTACAACTTAAGAGCCTGGGGCTGGAGGGGGCGGGGATCCTTTCACTTGGGGTGCAGGCCAGGGCTACTCTAAAATCTTCTCAGTGTAGCTGTCAATCAGGGGTATGGTCTGTTTTATGTTAGGTCCTCACACAGATTCAGGTATACGAGTGCTGTTAGGACTTGTCTTAACACTGTGGTCTGTTATTAATTTATAGGTGTGAAATGCAGCTTTGCCAATATACTGTATGACTGTTCTGATACTGCTGAGGTACTCCTAGTGTCAATGTGATCTGAGAGAGTTTTCCTGGGCGAGTACTTTTGCTGTAGCAGATCCTAAGGATAATCTCACCTTTCATTTAAAAAGGAGGGGAGGGGGAAGCTCCCACTGGTAAATCCAGGAAGTGGCTTTTTGCATGAGCTCTGGCAGAGGAGCCTGGCTTGTGTTTTCTTAGGTCTCCCAGCAGCACTGGAACTTAGAATGGACCTTAGCTTT
Source organism: Chroicocephalus ridibundus (assembly GCF_963924245.1). Lineage (NCBI taxonomy): Eukaryota > Metazoa > Chordata > Aves > Charadriiformes > Laridae > Chroicocephalus > Chroicocephalus ridibundus. Next base: position 151,956,430 of record NC_086284.1, read on the forward strand.
GCCAACATGTCAGCTACAGAGATGCTGTTCATAATTTGATAGGTGGAAATAAGGAAGCGATGATACTGCTCCGGTGTTCATGCTGCTCTTTGGAAATGATGTGATAAGATACAAGAGGCAGGCACTGTTTATTTACTAGGAGGGGAGCCCAAAACAGTGGAGACAGAGCACGAGGTAAGCTAGCATAGGAACATCAAATCACCACCCTTTCCTTCCTTTTTCTCCCCCTCCCTCCCCCAGCTGAATGACATCTTCTGTTGTAATTGCACAAGGGAGAGGGAGAAAGGGAAAAGTGCATCTAGGAGAACCTAAGAGTGTACGCTCTGAGGAATGAGATCTGCACATAGACAGTGTTTGTGAATGGTATGAAAACATTTGGATTCCAACTGAGTGTTTGGGACATGCAGTCACTGAATTGTTTGTTGTCTGTTCCTACAGTGTCCTCCTAATTTTGAGGTATTGGGAATAGGTAGCTGTTAGGACTCTAACAGCATTTGGTTTGTTTGTGTAAACACTAAACTGACATGAATCTTAGCTCTTCGCATTATCCTGCCTGTATTATATCTTGATTTGAAGCAGCACTGTGGTGCTCTTATGTATGGAGTGGCTTGTGATAGAAATTCAGTGCCCAGATACGGGAAGTAATTTAAGGAAAAGAAGGGCGCTCACCTGTGTGGACGGCCTCTCTTCTGAAACCCCTTCTTCCCGCTTTTTCTTTCAAAGTTTAATCAACCAGGAATTATTTGGCTTAGTAGCAAAAGGAAACTGAAGGATGTTTTTCTTTCTTTCTGAGGTATTGAAATTGACTCAATTCAAAAGTATTCAGTGAGACTAGGAAAGGAAATGCAAGTTTTTGCTCTTTGTAGATGACAATAAATTAACAATAGAATTATTTCAGTTTCAGGAAAGAGGAACCTATTTCATCCCACACTTCCTAAGGAGAGTTCATAAATTTTCTGCTAAAGGTGTGCATAGAAGCTTAGCTTCATGCTGAAGACAGAAACTTGATTGCTCCAATAGAGATCAACTGTTCTGCAACTGTTGTTTTTGCAATAGACAACATGAGAAACTGCATTACATTTTTGAGAAGGGGCACTGAAGAAAGCTATGGAAATTGTGAGGAAAGCCTTTTTACTACATTCCTGTCTCTCTCAGCCTGTCATCTCTGCCTTCTCCCCAGATCTTTATCTGGGTTATATGTTAACCTTTTTCATTGTTTCTCCACAACTTCTTTGAGATATGATCTTTTGTGTCTAGCCACATGGTTAAAACTAGTCTAGGCTGCCCTCACTTTGTGTCTGGATTTCTTTTCGACACTCAACTGTTCAAAACAATGACCATTTTTACTGAAAGTGTTTGGGTTTTTTTTGTCTGACATTAAGACTTTCAGCGAATAATTCCTATGCAGGGTCCTACAACTACAGACATAAGCTGATTTCCTTCTTGGTCTGTTTTTGACTGTCATCTAGAGTGGCATACTGTAGAAAATTTTGTGTCCCACCTGTTAATGCTGCTAACTTTAAGGCATTCACTGAAGCCTTGGTGTGGTTTTTCTTTACCTTGTTCATCCTGAAAGAGGTGTGGCATGGATACTTTTCACCCATCATGAAGAAGAGCCCTGTAAACATTGATGGAGCTACCTTATCTTCTGACTTCATAACGTCAGAGAGGTTCTGAATGCCCTCCCCTGCTGAGAGCTGACTGAACCAGAACAGCCTGGCAGTGGACTGAGTAGGCACTTCATGAGTGTGTTTGCCTTTTTGCTGTGCTCCCTTCTTTCTTTGGATCCACTTGTCCAGCAATCTTGTCATCCCTTGAGTTGGAGTCTCTGTGTACAAGAGGTGTGTTTGCTTGTTCTGCTCCTATGTAGCATATTATGTACTGGAGTTCTGGTTTAGACTGGCGATCTCAAACAAAGGGAAAATCTTGCTGTTTCCTGTGCTGTTTCCAACATCAGTTCAGGAATATTTGTCTTGCGGTATGGGTCTTTAGCTGTGTTTGCCTGCATTAGGATTCCAGTTGTGCAGCTTAATTAAAATCTGTGAAATAACCGACTTATTGCATCAACTTCCTCTTTGGCCGGCAGGAAAATTGTTCTTTATTACTGCTTTCTGCCCTGCTGTTTGGAAATAATTCCTCTGAATCTGCAGGGCTTTGAAGTGAGGCTAGGCTTGCTGGGAGCTGATGTGGTTGCGAGAAGAGGACATTTCAGTGCATTGAAGATGTTTAATAAATCTCTTCCTTTCAGGCTTTACTTAGTTATATCCTTTATCATCATGGCTGCAAGATGCTTTGGAATGAACTTTGGATAGCGTGTCTGAGGACATCTTAGGGTATAATCTTCTAAAGTAACTTTAGTTCATAACTTTTAAAGTGACCTCCCTTTAAATTATAAAGATCTCTTTACCCTGAGTCTGTGGGGAGACTTCTTACTAGAAGTTAAAAGTGTAGGCAGAACAGCAGCATTTTTGTGGGATCGTATCTTGTTATCTATACTGCCATGTGAGTAAAAGTGCTTGTGGCCATGTGAGTCCTATCTGACGTTTCTATCTCTTTATGGCCTTGATGGAACTGCCTTGGTTTTATGGGGTGGTTGGGAGGCCCTTCTTGCTTGTCTCTTAGTCTTCCTATAGTCTTCCTAAATATGCTACGTATACTTATGCAACTGTTAAAAAGGACTTCTCTTGTTGGGTCCTGTGAAAAGGATAGCATAAACTCTGCTCCATTTTTGTGAGATACTGCAGCTTGTAGCGATTTGCACCATTTAACACTTGCTTATGTTTTTTCAGGGTTCATTAAAGAAATAAATCTCAAGGCAACAAGAAACCAAATTTGGCTCAAACACAGTTAAAGAGTGCAAAATCAAGTGATACCCATCCAGTGACACCCATGTAATAGACTATTGTGGAACTCATGTTGAGAAGTGTCCTCCAAGTCTTGCAACATGATGGTTACGTGACTGAAGAAATGAAGGAGAGGACAGTAGACTTTCTCATCTCCTCTCCGTGTAGTGATCTGCACAGAAATTGGGAATGGAGGCAGGTGTTTGCCTAGGAGTCTTGCTTTAAGCAGTCAAATCCAAGAATGTTTCATTAATTTTTTTTTTTTAGGAGAAAGTTTTTTCTTTAATAACAGTCTGTGTACATCATGTATGGTACTTCATCTACTATAAACAGAGTTCTGCTCAGTTTGAGAAAGAAAAGCCAGATTAGACTGTGTTAGGGAAGGGTAAACAGTTTTAAGGAGCGTGGTGTGCTTTTGATGATTCACTTTAGCCACGCTAAATCACTAATTAAGTGAGGCTCCCATTCAGAATTCTCTAGAGCTGTGCCTCTTTCTGCATTGATTGTAAAGAAAGACTGGTTTGGAGTTAGCCTTTGTGTATAGTTTCTTTGTTGAGCCCTGGTATTTCAAGTTTCTTCTAGATCTAAGTGTCATTTGTCTTGCTGCTTATAAACAGAATCTAAACATACTGTGGACTTTCTGGGGAGAGCAGGACTTCTTACACATCCGGGAAGTATAGGAAAAGGCTGTGTGTCAGTGATACCTGGTCTGCTTCCAGTACTTCAGAAGGAGAGGAGTCTGTACATGTGAAAATGGAGGAGTTATCCAGAAGGTGACAGCATCAGTAGCAGATCTCCACTAATTCTCTACAGTGATGGTATTCAGTGTTCTCTCAGAGAGAAAAGACAGATGGGCTACAGCTGAGCCATCATTGTATCTTATACTTTTCTTGTTGCTTTTGCATTGCGTATAATGCCTGTTGCGTTACACATGCCTGGAGACCCACCCAGGACGCTGCTGTGCCAAATATTGTATTAAAACACAGTAAAGAAGTCTATGCTCTGAGGTTGTGCTTTGGTTTTGGGTTGGTTTATTTTTTTTCCTTAAATAAAGCAGATAAGAGTGGAAGAAAGCTGATACAATTTTTCTGTTGATGTTTAGAATGGCAAATGCTGGGAAGTTTTGAGTTCAGAATGTTGAATACAATATTATTTGACAGGGGATTTATTTCTGAATGTGAACCAACCTTCAAATAATTCAGTGGGACACTTCTAAAGCTACAAAATATAAACTCTGTGGGCTTGCTCCATGATACTGAGTGGACTTGCTTCTGAACTGTCCCTCAGACACCTCTCTGCACTTGTACCACACTTATTCCCACTTCCTGGTATCATAATCCTACTTAGACAGTAAGTGATGGGACTTACATAAATCAGAAGAGGGATAAGGTATTACAGGTGGCCAGCTTGTCACAGTCTGCTGATGTAATCCTTCATACAGTTGTGGTCATGGGTGTATTCCCAGAGTGGCTCACAAGGGGAGGGTGCAGTCTCCTGATCCATGTTCCCTCTGGGACAGGAGGGAGATCTTAGTTGATGAGTGTGCTGTGTGTACAACATATAGCTCCTCTCTCATCTCCTCCAGGTCTGCTTGTTTGGCTTTTGGCTGTACTTTTCCCTTCCATCTCTTTTTGTACACTTCCTGCCCAGCACCTCCCCAGGATGCAGAACCTTCTTCTGGGCATGGTCAGACTGAACTGCAGTAGCACTGGGGAGGGAGTCTGGCATCCCAGCGACGGTGAACTGTGTTTCTGGTATCCTATCCTTGCAGCTCAGGACGTGGTGCCACTGGAAAACTGGCTTTTTGGAAAACTGGCTTTTTTTGGTGCCTTCAGAGTGCACTGTTCAGGTTCATTATTCAGTGCTCCTTCTGGTTTCCTCCTCCTACACGTTTTCCTTCCTTTAGTCTGCTGCCCTCTTTTTTATGTTCCCCGTAGGCATTTTCTATTTTTTCCTCCTGGCTGTTTACTGTCTTACCCTTCTTTGGTGCAGGAGTAGAAACTACTGGATTTTGTTAGCAATAGCCATAAGCCTGTTCTTAACAGGAGGAGCCAGTAGGAACATAGAACGTGTCCAGGGCACGTCTCATGGACTGCATTAGCTGTGCAGCTTGCTGTATTGTTTTCTTGGAGGGGAACCAGTTAATGTTAATTTAGAAATGGTGTAGTCTCAGCTGTGATCTAAACCAGCTAAATTGCTTGGAGAGTGTCACTTGAGATGTTCGCTTCCTCTGTAGGAGAATTCTTCTGCTAATGTTCCCTTTTGTGGACGATTGTCTAGATGTCTCATCAGTCTGGAGAGGCTTGTTTTTAGTGCTGTGTGCTCTCTGGAGAGTTTATTTTTAAATAGTTACTGAAGCAACAGCCTTCTAAAATGCTGCAGTGTTAGGATAGAAGGAATTAAAACGTTTAGTAATCCTCTAAAAGAGTAGATTGAAAAAATATTTGTCTCTTCTGTTCTCTAAGGCTAGTGGAAAGTGTTGTTGAAACTGTTCTAGAAGACAACTTGTTTACTTCATAATTTTCTTCCTCAAAACTCCTCTACTCTAGTTTAACTTGTCGACATTCCCAAACTGAAATATTGTCAAAATCCAACGTTTTTAATTTCAGGAACTGCTGTGCACTATCCTTCATTCTCTGCTATAAAAAGATGACTTATTTTCACCTGTGATGAATTCTGACATCTTAAGATGGGCTGCATCTTGAGATAGTCACCTTGGAACTGTAGCTCCCACGGAGCAGTAAGGTGCTATTAAACAAGCAAAATCATTTTACTTTTTCGAGGAGAAGTAGTTTGTAAGTCTTCCTTCTTTGTGCCAAAAATTTGGGAACTTTACTGTTTAACCTTTGCCAGAAAATTTCAATGAAAATGTTTTTCAAGAGGTCAGATTTCCTTATTGTGTTGTACTCCTGTAGCATTGTAGGGGTTCTACTTTTTATCATTTTCTTTCTTAATCTAAAGTCTTCAGATCAGTTGTGTCAGTACAGCAATTACACTTAATGAAGTTTTTGTATTCATTTGAAATCATATCATGTCACTGATAAATCAGATGATTAATCAAATGTTGCAGAATGTCACCTCCAAATATAAGAGGTTGTCTCTTTCCAAGTTCTCATTCCTTTGCTGCTCTGTTCCTGTACTCTTCAGCTATCACAAAAAGCCCTTTGTTGTTCGTTTAACTGTTAAACTGCACTTATTTTATGCTTCATCAAACTCTCAATGAGCTCAAGGTTTGTAATATCAAAAGTCTGGGTGAGACTTTTTCCAAGGGTGAGAGAAGCTAACAGGTTTCATAAAACTATAGGGATCAACCAGCATCCAGGAAAACATCCCAGGCAGTCCAGGCTTTTCTGATGGTGGAGGACGCTGGTGGTGAATTCTTTAGTATGCATCCATGCAAACCATGATGATAACTTACAGGCGTGATGCTTTCTCACAGTCAGCGTCTGCTGGTGAGTTCAGCTTTTGAGCATAGTGCTTTGGTTCTAGACTTTTAAGAAAAAGCAAGGAATTTCAGAAACAGGAAGTACAACAAAGCTCAAAGAGACAGTAGTGAAGATGGGAAAGGACAAGATGTCTGACTAGGTTCAAGACGCATAGGTTAGACTGGACCCAGCAGGCCAGTGCCTGCTGCAGACTAGCTGGTCTTGGTGGTTCCTTTTCCTGTTGGTGTCACAAAAGAGGTGGGTCTTGAAGGGAAGACTCTGAAATGGACTGGGAATAAAGTCCTGTGAGATGAACACAGTAAACTAAGATGAGTGTTAATTTCTTCTGTTGGATTTGAGGATGAATTGCCTTACAATGCTGTGCTAATTACTGCAATTCAGGAAATGATTCACAGGAGTGGGAAGCTGAGCATGGTCCTTCTAACAGCTGTCTTAGCTTAAGCTAGATTGATTTATTTACTAGAATTGTGCCTCACTTGCTACAATGGCAATTGCAGATACTCAGTTTTAATTCCTGTGACTTGACTGAATGGAGTCCTGACACCTGACAGAAGAAAGGGATCAGCCTTCAGCCTATTTACAAAGTCAGACGCTTTGGCTTGTATTTAGAAAAGTTTCTTTACAGTAGTATGGGCTAGAAGGTGTTTTCAGTGCTGTAAATTAAATGCTAGGCCATGTAACACAATCATGACATCCAGTGCTAAGTTACACTGCATATTGCACAATTTTACTGAGGTTTGCTGCTTGGTTCATCATACAGGCTCCAATAGGGAGGCAATATCCTTAATAAATATCACGGAATCTGAGAGCAAGTAGATTCTGTGAACCTGTTCTCAAATGCAGTAATGATTTAAAAGATATAGCAATAAAATATATGTTTTCAGGTGTAAAACATTATATTCTGCTGTTTTCCCAAGTAGAAATGCAAAAGATACTAGTGTTGCCATTTGATGAGATAACTCCTGCAAAATGCAAGTTGCTGTGACATTGGAGTGTATGCCACAATTACGCACAGCAAACACAAGCAGCGTCTATGGAGTTTCAGTTGTGACAGCAAAATCTTTAGGTGGCAAGAACAAGGTCATGGTTGTGAGATTAACTTGCATACAGCAGTCCCTGTTGTGGAAAGGAATGTTTGGCAGGCATTAACTTTTTATAAGCTGATAATATTCAGGTACTGCAGAAAAAAGCCTCCTTTTTTGTGACTGTCTTAAAAATGGTAGAGATATGAACCCTAGCCACCCCCTTCAACTCTGGGTTCAAAGGGGCTTTTCTTTAGAGGTGGAGGGGGACAAAAATCCATAACGGGCTGAGCAGCCGTTTGGTATGCATATTCTAATTTCTGACAACTTACTAGAACACTGAAACTGAGCAGCAGCCCCTTGCTGGAGTGTGTCCTCACCTGCAGGATCTAGTGGTTATGTCTTAGAGTGGTTATGGGGGGGTAGTGGGCAGAAATGAGCTGTGACATTCTCTCCCAGGCAGAGCCCTGACTGTAAGGAGTTAAAACTTGGAGAGGAATGAACTGAGGTCAGCAGCACAAATAGTCTGTTCAGTAAATAATTTTCTTTGTATACTGACTCCATTCTTTCTCTCATTATTTGCTCCACTTATTCTTTTCCCTTCCTACACACACACACATGCGTGTGTAATTTTTCTGCCTTTATTATTCTCTCTTGCCCTAGTTATCACCTTCCAAAGGCCACTTGTCACTGTGACCCTCCCTCTGGCTAAGGGAGCTGTAGATGATAGGTTTACTGTGAAAGAACCACCCTCAATCTGGGATGGACACTTACGTTCAGTTTAGAAGATGCGAGGTTGTTTTCCAGCTGCTCCTGCGAGGCTGCTTGCTCTGAGCACTGCAGTGGCTATACAGAATGCAGCACACGGGAGGGAGAATGCTGTTCAGCCAAACACAGAAGAATTAAGAGCTGTTCGCCACCTTTTCCTCCCCCTTGGTGGCAGGCTGTGAGCTCCTGGGTGAGTGAATATATGGTACGTGGCATGTGTTATTCCAAGATTGGAGGGGAAATCCATTAAATAGCTGTGCAGTTACTGAGAATTTGGATGAACGTAGGATGAAGCATTCGTTAATGTTAGAGTCTGTAAAACATAGCAAGCTTTGATGCTAGTGCCTGGACATGATGATATGGAGAAAGGTTTTAAGGGTCTTGTATCTGCGGATTCACAGAAACCAGCTAGAGGAGAAAGCAGGGTTCTGGGGGTTGAGTGACCTTGAATGTCTGCTCCATTGAAACAATCTGTGTGTGACTGGTATTTAGGAAAATATTTTCTGGGAGGCCCTTTTGTTAGGGAGGAGCAGTTTAAATGTCCTGCATCTGTTCAGAGATCCATTTTGATTTTTCAGTGAAATTGTAATAACTACTTCTTGTCACGTTTTGTATGTGATCTTGTAAATGCTCCTGTCCCCAGTCTCCTGAAAGATGTGCTGAATCTCTTTTTGTGAGTATTTAATTAACTTTAAAAAGCCCCACAAACAGGGTGAAACAGACGCTTAGGAGGTATACCGTAGCATGGCAACTATTGAGAAGACAGCCCATGTATAATCATAAATATATACTTTTGGGCTGGGGGGGGCTTTGGTTCCCCACCACTTAGCGATCTACAGGGTAATAATTCTTGCTGCTTTTGGAGTGCAGCCTCTGTGTTCCTTCCCTTTCCCTTAGGGCACTGTTGTCTGCTTCATTCTTCTGAGATTTTTATGCTTTCCATTGTGTTTTCTTAAATAAAAAGGCAACTCTAGAAACAAACAAACAAAATTCCTTTCTTGCTTGACTTGTTGTGCTTTTCACTTAAAAATGATTTTCCTTTCCCTGGTATGGCAGCATTATTAAAACCAGGACTTCTCTCAGCTAAGCTCTGTTACTGCAGAGCCAGTGGGGTAAAGTGAATATATCGCTTGCTATGAGAGTTGTGTTTTTTCTTCTTGGTTTAAGTAGCGAAGTTCCAGATCTGAAGAGTCTAAATCAAGACAACTGTTCATTGTTCTCTAAACAGACTTTAGATACAGCTTTCCTATAGCTACATTGTTCAGTGAAGTGCATTCCTTTTCAGTAAATAGACAGGCTTTAAGGCCCTCAGGTTCTTCAGATCTGAAACAATAGAAGCAATCATTAAAGCTAAATACAAGAGTAAAGCAATTACAAAGGGGGGTGAGGGTAGTTTAGGAGTGTCTTGGGCAGTGCCCCTTCCTCCAGCTGTTCATTTTCTTTGTCCTGGGGTGCTGCGTCCTCTTCTCTTCTTGTCACACAGCCCAGTGTGATCACAAAACTGATCTGGGTTTAAAAATAGCCTTGCTTCAATAAAAGATAGTGAACCTGCTCAAGTTTACTGTGTAGTCCCATAGCTGTTGTAACAGCATTACTAGTCAGGTGGGGATGGTTTGATGGTGAAGTGAAGATGGGGTTACTGTCAGCGCTTCTTGGGGTATGGGGGGGGAGCACAGTGAATAACAAAGAAAAGTTTTTGCTTGATGGTCTTGTATTTGGGAGAATGTACTTGATACCTGTGGAGAAAAGGGAGAAACATTTTCAAGAGAAGTGTTAAAAGACTATAGCTTCTACAAAAGAAAGAAGCAACAGATGCAAGTTAATAAAGAAGAGGAAATACAGCTAGTGGTTAGATGAGGTGCCATAAAATCACTATTTCTGTTGAACCATTATTCTTATTTTTCTGGTATAGGGTTTTGGATCCTCGACTTGTATTCCGACCACATTCTGTGTCTCTAGGGCCCTGGCTGAGAGGTGGATGGAGCAGTACTTCTGAGAGAACGTAGTTGCTCTGTTAGCTGCTGCCTGTTTTCCCTCTTAGCTCAGTGAACTTCTTCAGGTGCACTTGCGAACATGGTCACTTCTGTCTGTATCTACTGGTTTTATAAGGAAAAATTACTTCTTCCTGTATTACCTCCTCCTAATATTTGTACTAGCAAAATATGTGCTACTTGCTCAGTCTTAATTACCACTGAATATGTGAAAAACTTGAGGCTTCTAATAATTGAAGAAATGACTGCATTTTCCTGTTAATTGGTGATTAGAACCAGCTTGGTAAAACGTTGGAACAATAAAAAGTGGTGTTGATTTTTTTTTTTTTTGGTAAGGCTAGTTTTCAGTTGGATATTCCGAGTACCCGTTTGTGTTACACTGAGATGTTTCTAGCCATGCAGTTCCTCTTTATGATTACTTCACAAGGCTTTGCACTGATTCAGAAAGGCGCCTTTTACTGCATTGTGGCCTTAGGATGGTGCTTTCAAGTAGCAATAAGTAGGAGTGGACTGTATGTCAGGACTTTGTGAAGTGCTCAGGTGGAATTGACTTAAACCCTCACTGTACTCAGAGAATGACAGGAGGCGACTTGTCTCACCGCTTAAAGATGACCAGCCACTTTCAGGGATGGAATTTCTTGCTTCTCTACAGAGAAACTTGAAATAAGATTCCCTGCCTGCTCTGTGAAGGAGGAGTGTAAACCGGGCGTAGTCAGTGTAGTCTTAAAATAAATGCTACTGAAAAATCAGAGGTCCTAACCTAGATGGGTCTCAATATTACTCAGCTATTCAAAGCCTAAAAGAGAAATCGAAAGGAAGTAAAATTGGAAAGGAAGGACCCAGCTATCTTTCCTGTTTCACAGAACTTGCGTACAAATTGGGGTGGAGCGTGCAGGAGAATGATATTGGTAGTTGCTTTTCTGTCTTTCTCCTGTACTTTGCTCTCCAGTTCAGATAGCCATTTGCAGCATTGCAGGATTTTTGTCTGTAGCCTGTTCTTATCTAGGACAGTAGCGTTACCTTTTAAACCAGTGAAAATACTATTGATCTAACATTACACTGAAGTTCTTTAATCTCTAGTTGTTCCGCCCGTTTTACAAAAGGGACAAAAGTCTGTGTCCCCTCAGTTTTTGAAGGGAGGTAAATGAAATGCATTGTTATCGTATTGTAGTTGACCTTCATAAGCTTAGACACAGCTAGGATAAGAATCTAGGTCTCTTCCTGTTCCTGGGATCAGTTGGTTAAGAAGGAACTTTTCACTACCTTGCAGATGTGATATACATGTTTGTGGGCATGAATAGCAACTAATGAATATTTATGCATATACTAATGAAGCCCTACATCTGTTTTTACATATGCATATGGATTTGCAAGATACTAGTGTGGGTGTGAACAGATGCAGGTCTGGGAAAATTGTGATAGCTTGTAACTGTGCCACTTGGCACATAGAGTGTGTACGAACGCATGCTTGCAGAACAGTATTAAAAAGCAAAATAAAAAATTTCTACCTTCTCTTCTCTTCCCTTCCCTTCCCAAAAGAGACATGAACTCTATGGGGTTTTTTTAAGCATAAGCGGTAGTCCACTTGCTGAAAATCTTAATATAAAGCTCCTGCTTCCTGTCTTTGCTGACTTTTTGAATGGGAACCACCGTTGTGTGACACTGTTTACATCCCCAAGTAAGTAAGCCAAGTAATACTACAGGTGGGAAAGTGAATGGTGTTAGAGTGACCCCCAACAACCCTTTTTAATATACTCTTTGATTTAGAATTTGGATGGCTGGTGATGAAGCTGGCCATTTCATTGGACTGCATGTTGGGAAAGTTATTTCTAGAGTTGTATGCATTGAGCCCATTCTGTGACGAAGGTGCCCCCCACCCTCTGTGCTTGCTTTTCTTTAAGGGATTGGTTGTTCATAGTTACATTACAAAATCCGATCTGCTAAAAGTTGGGGTTCAGTTGCAAGAATGCTTCTGCAATTAATAGTGTGTGCTATTTGCCTGCTTATAGTGTTATTGAAGTCCCTCCTTGACACCTGTAGTGTTTCTGAAATTTCCATCATACCTGTTGGTCCCCATGAACCACTTCTGTTCCTTTAACAAAATTATGTTATAGCAAGAGCCTCAGTATTTGGTTCTGAAATGTTTCTGTTGGTGCCACTATCATTCTGATTTAAACACTGAAAAGACTGCTGATTCACAGGAGGGACCACAGACTCAGGGAAATTCTATGATTTTACTACAGAGTTTTGATAATTTGAGAAATGGGAATACCATGTTCTCTCTTATTGTCTCTTTCTTGGTAGTCTTGTTTTTAAAAGGTGTTGGCCTTTTCAGAGGACTGACTTAATGGAGGCAGTCTGTTTTGCTTTTAACATTCACGGTACCTTTTTTTAAGCTGTTGGTTCAGTGTCTATTCTGTCTTTTTTTGTCTGAAAGTTTCTATTGTTTACACTTCTAACTGTACCTCTGAAGCCTTTTATTCTTCAGGACAGCCCTGAGTTATTAATCAGTTAGCCCCTTTTGTAATTTTGTAATACTAAGTGCTCTTTTTCAGGAAACCAAGTAAGACACATTCCTGAGTTTGTGACTGTTTAGTGGCGTTGTCAGTATAATGCACACAGATCTTGAGTGCCGAGTATAGAGTAAATTTGGATTCTTCTCTGCAAACCTCCCAGCTACTACCTTTTAAAAAAGTTGTTAGCTGTATGACTGAGTGCCTAAACTGCATATAACTTTGTCGGTCTCAGTTGAAACTAGGACCTGTACTGAAATACGCAGCATAGCAGTTTTTGGTATAATAGTAGTTCTGGCAGCAGTTATACCTGCTGGTTTCTTAAGGTGTCTTATTACAACAGGTGGAAAAAAACCCCAAACTGGAGGCAGGGAAAATCAATGCATGAGCCGTTTCATACAGTGGAAACTGGTATTAATAGGTAGTTCAATAACAGGAATTTCAGACTTCTACTGAATTGGAGTTGATATTTGAAGATCAATATGCACATGCGCACCCTTTTTGCAAGGCAGTGAGTGATCCTGTCCTTCATATTGCAATAAGTAGCATTCTGCTTCTGGTATAAGACAGTGTGCGCTACATCTAGTTATGATGTTTCCCAATGGGTGGATTTCCTCTCTTGAAATCACTGTGCCCTCAGGTATTCATTTTTTAATATTGCCTAGTAGAACTGCAGATACTTTCTTCCCTACTTGTTCCTATGCATCTTTTTTTTTTTTTTTTTTTTTTTACGGTCACACTGAGTTATTTGCTTGCAAATTAATTTATGGAAATGACTTCTACGAGTTTTTAGGTTGTGTCTCAGAGACCTTTTTCTGTGTGCTTCAAGTTAACTTAATAGAAAAGAGGGAGCTCAATTTGCCGGGGCTAATGTATGGAAACTCACAGAACTCTTTCCACTCCTCCTTGACATGTTAATAGGGATGAAACATCAGAGTAGCAAGAAAAAAAAAAAATTGGTACTAATGCCTTCAGAAGGAAAATAGGCAGAACAGCTTTATGTGGCTTCTGTTTTCTAATGCCAACTTATTCACTTTAGTAAACCTGACTTGTATTTTTATTGTACTTTTGAAAGACTCCAGATTTTTATGACTGTTTTTAACACTTCTGATTGAGAGGGGTAAGTTTTCCTACATAAGTAGAAGTGCTCACTTCTGTTTTTGTAGAAGGATAATTAGCAAATTATTCCTAGATCAATATTGACACTGGTGATGAGGCATGAAAAGAAATCGAAACAACCCCTAGACTGATTGCTGTGTTCTGGTTTTACTTAGGAGCATAAGGGACAAATATGAAAATGTGCAGTTTGCCAGCTGAAGGAAGTGTGTATGGCGGCTTTTTTTGGCTCAGTTCTGACTTTTTTTAAAATACTTAAATGAGCAAACGACTTGCTCCTTTTCCTGATCTGGCTAGTTCTTTCACAGTCTCATCTGAGATACATTTCACAACCATATTCTGGGTAGGGTTTTTTTTGAATGGCTGACTTGCTGGATACGAAGGCACAACTTGGGCTGCTTTGTTGGTAAACAGCAGTGGTAAAAAAATAATCCTAACAAATTTGTGTACCCTGGCTGCTATAAACTGTGGGTTTTTGCAAGTTCTCCCCAGAAGACAGAAATCCTCTCCTTTCTCAGCAGTTAGCAGAGAGGCCACAAATCTAATCTGGAACTGTGTCTTGACTGGAGGCCTGGGAGGTGTTTGTTCTGTGATTGATCTATGTCTTTAGCTTCCACATGCACTCTAGATCTCTGGTTAAGGACAAGTGAAAGGCAACTTTCTGAATTCTCTTTTGCTCTGCGTAGGAGTAGCAATAATCTGCTGTCTCCCTATTTTGATGGGATCTTGTTCCTTTTCCCTAGTAGTCCCTAGGGTTTTATGACATGGGACTGTTACAGAAGTCTCTAAGCCCAGAAAGTGCTGCAGCCGGAATTTGTGGGCAAAGGTACCTTCTCTATTTCTCATGGGGATCAGTTTCATTATGCTACACTGATAGTTGTATCTTTCCAAGTGGCCTTGCTCACAAACCTGTGTTCAGATGATCCACTGAAGTTGTTTTGGGACCCTGGGCAGATGTCAACTTCGTGTTTCTTTCTGGTATCTACAATGAGCTGTGAATTCTGTACGTTCCACAGAAGATGATGATTCATGGCCAGAAATCTAAGGCTCTGACCCCAGTGAAGTGTCAGACTTGAAAATACAGACGGAATGCCTAAGGTTAGTTAATGGGAAGGAAAAGCCCCACCGCAATCATTTAAGTGCTAGACAGCTTCCTTTCTGTGTAATAGTTATCAGAGAGAAAGTGAACCATTTACTTTCTGCTTGTCCTGTAAATGCCAGTTCTGTGATGGGGGGGAAGCAGAATTTCAGACCTGGGCTATGAGAGGAGGGGGCTGTGCTTGTTAGTCCTTAGTGAAACAGGTTTGGCACAGGAGATTTTATCATCACAGTGAAAATTTCCTCTGCCTTTCACAGAATCACAGAATGGTAGGGGTTGGAAGGGACCTCTGGGGATCATCTAGTCCAAGCCCCCTGCCACAGCAGCGTCACCTAGAGCAGGTTGCACAGGAACGCATCCAGGCAGGTTTTGAATGTCGACAGAGACTCCACCACCTCTCTGGGCAGCCTGTTCCAGTGCTCTGCCACCCTCAAAGGAGAGAAGTTCCTCCTCATGTTTAGGTGGAACTTCCTACGCTCACATTTGTGCCCATTACCTCTTGTCCTGTTGCTGGAAAAGATCCTGGCCCCATCCTCCTGACACCCACCCTTTAAGTATTTATAAGCATTGATAAGATCCGCCCTCAGTCATCTTTTTTCCAGACTGAAGAGACCCAAATCCCTCAGCCTTTCTTCATAAGGGAGGTGTTCCTATCCCCTAATCATCTTCGTAGTCCTTTGCTGTACCCTCTCCAGCGGTGGAAGCAGTGGAAGACAGGCTACTTGGAAGATGCTTAGTGTTCACAGTGTGTTCATATTCTGGATGTTTTGTCTGAAAAAAGCAAGACAATTCCATTTCCTACTATTGTTGCATAGAGTCTAGAGCAGCACTATCCAGTGCTTGCAGTTTGCATTAGTAAGACTTTTGGGTTGTTTTTCGTGTGTTTGTGCTGCAACAGTTACAGTTTGAAATTTAATTACTTTACTCTTTTCTGGGCTTATGCTCACTACTTGTGGTATGGTTAAGTAGTGGAGATTCATTTTGGCACACTGAAGAAATGCACTTATCTTTAATATCTTGTTTCCTTGAAAATGGTCTACTGCTTACAGGTTTCAACTAAAGTGTATGGTGTGCTAATAAAGCGAGTGAAATTTCAGTTTTATTTTGTCAGCTTGACAATATGTCACGTTCAGCTTTTATGTTGCATAGCTGGTTTTCTCTTGTGCTGAAAAGACATTTATAAACATTACTAGAACAAGAAAACACACTGGATTTAAAGAAATTTAATAGGTATTAGGGTATGCGTGCTAGTTCTGAGAACTTCTATGAAGCTGCTTCTTGCAGTCTGGTTTGTAGAAACGTACTATGTTCTCGTCTGCTTATGAAGTTCAGACTTTACAGCTGGGGAGAGCTCTTCATCTCACAAACCCACAGTTATTGCAGTGCTGTTTGGCTCTCCTATGAAATAGAGGCACCAGTCACATTTGACTTGGTGAGGTTACTGTGCCCCTTGACTGAAGACAGGCCTGTTGACATTAGGCCAGTTCTGACATAGATGCCCTATTCTAGTCTTTTTTAATTTGGTTTTGAGTACTATTTTCAGCAATAATGTGTGATATAAATCTTGTCTAAATAAAACTTGTTTACAAGCCTTATTACAAACGAGAAATAGGAGAAACTGAGTTTCAAGCATGCATTAAAAGCATTGTTTTGAATGTGACAAGGACAGAGTAAGTGAATCCTAAAGAAAACTTCTGCATGCCTAATTCCCTGCAGCTGTCCCCCTAAATGAGAAGGTGTAGCTGCTTTTTGTTGTTTGTTGTTCTTGGTGAGGTGTAGAAATGCAGCATCTCACCGACTCTGTAATTAACAAACCTTTTCCTATTCTGCTCCCAAGGAATGCTCTAAAGTTTGCAGTGCTATCTTATGAGCTAGGGCTATCTGCTTTTACTGGGCCACAGCCGGTAGACCAGAACAGCTGCTTTGCATCTTACTCTCTGCCTTTTTCCTCTCATGTTAACAAAGCTCCATGTTTGGAGGAGCGCAAAGCACTCTGTGTGAGGAAGATAACTATAGAGCTGATGTTTTTAGGAGAGGGCTTGGCTCTATCGCCAGCTGCTGTCAGCTTGCCCTGGACTTTGTTACAGGACTGATAGTGCTCTTGAAAAGCCAGATCTTTGTGTCCCTGTGCTGAAGTGCTACAGACTGTCTGGGAAGAGCTCTGTGTGTGTAGAATGTGTTTGTGCATGTGTATTCTTCCCTTGAGTAGGGCAGCATTTAACTGTTCAAGTGAATCTATACTGCTAGTGAGAAGGTCTGGACTGGCATCTGTAGGAAAAAGAAAGGAAGGTTGATGGGGTGGACTGAGGCAGAGGGGCAGGACACAGAACGGGAGAACTTTGCTGAGGCTGTTCTTTAGTTTGGCATTTGTGGCAAGTGTCCTTGATTATGACTTTGCCCTTTTGCTGTGAGGGTTTCTGGCAATGTGGATAGCTGTATGGGTGGAAGCTGTTCTCACACTCATCGAGTATATTGGTGTGATCCTAAACAGTGAGGATGTGATGTTCTGTACTCCTCCTAGGTATGCTCCCAGTCTCTTTGAGGAAGGCTTTCTAGAGCTAGGCACAGTCCCAGCAGGACAGCTGTCTTTTCATGGCAAAGCATGCTTCTAGGACTTCCTAGAGGGCCTAAGGAAAATATCACTCAAATAATGATAAGGCTCGGTGGGATTTAGATGTGTGGATATTTTAAGCTCTTCTGAAAATAACCAGCTTTATAGGCCTGTCCCGAAACAAACAGTTAGAGATGAGATGTGCATTTTGGAAAAACTGAGCAAAAAAATTTAGTGGTTATTGTAATTGCTTAAAAACAAAGTGCTATAAAACCATGGTATCAGTTTCTGAAATTTAAATACTTTTGTATCGTAGCTCTATCCACCTGTAACATCATTTAGTAGCTGTGCCAATGTGATTAAGATAATTTGATACATAAAGGTGTGTGGTGTTTTTTTTTTTTTTTTTTGTCATGACTGATTATTTTCAAGAAGCAAGTTGGCAAATCCAAGGATAAGCTTGAAATGAAATTCAACCATATGAGAAGCTTGAATCCTTGAAAACATGGGATTCTGGACAGATTAGTTTATAATAAAGTAGCTTTGAATTGAGAAACTTCTCAGTTTCTAGGGAAAAAAATAAAATATGGACCCTGAAACAAATACTAAGTCTTGGCAGTGTTTTCATAGACCTCTTTCTAGAACAGGACCCTGACTTAGGAAGGGACTTGCTTTAGGTGAACTTGATGGCCTTTCAAAGTTTATTTTGTTTTTTTTTAATGTATGTGATAATTGAATCAACCTGAATTTCATTTAGACTTTGAAGGTCATAACAGGGCATAACAGGAAGGGCCACCTACACAGATACATGCTCATCTTGTTTTCCCTGATGCCTTGGATATCTTGCTGTGAACTGTTGAGGAGAAACCTTCCTGCTAATGCAGAGCAGGCATTGAATAGGTCTTCTGCAGATCAGGAACTAGTTTTTCTGCCCTCTTGTAACTGCATACTCTTGTGTCCACCACCACTCTCCGGGGAAAGACTATTTTGTTAGAAGCACTTAGTGAAATATTCTGCTGATAATAGCTAATGGAAAAGCAGAAATCGATCTAGTTGGAGGGGACTCTGGAGTTCCTGGTGGGGTTTTGATCATGTGAAAATATGAGGAGGTTTCTGCAGAGTTGGGTGATCTGTTTTGCAGTGACTATCTCTGATGGGGGTATATTTATACGTGCAACCTGTTCCATCTCTCTACACTATTTCCTCTGATGGTTGTTGGGATGGTATCCTGTGAATTGCTGCCAGTGAACTGACAGTCACATCCTCTCCACAGTTCAGGCAACAGGGAAGGCTTACTGAGGAAAGGAGGAGGGAGGAAGGAGAGTGGTTCTGTCATAGTTTGAGCCGAGATAGTTCTAGCCCTGTCTTGCACGTTGAACTCAAAGGTCCTGAATCACTTCCTGGTCACAGGGGCTCCAGGGTTACTTTCAGGTTGAAGGTAGAGCTTTAAGCTCCTGCTTTAAGCTCCTGCCTCTCATAGCGCTGATCTTCTGTCTCCCTTAGTTTTTCCAGCACTGGTGCTGGTGGTCCCCATTTGAATCTTAAGATAATATAATCTCTCCCAGATCAGAGGCTTAGACTTGGCTTTGCTTCAGCAACCCTCACTTGTTGTGGCTTTGTGCAAAACAAAATACTTTATTGATAAACCTTTCTGTTAGATAGAACAGATTGTTAACTCATCAAAGTAAAGATGATGTGGGATAGACACAGAGATGACTCTGCAGTGAAGTTCCTTTTTGAAGGACAATTCTGTTTGTGCAGGACAACAAACCTATGGTTTTGCACTTTACTCGAGACTAATATTTGATTTCTGTTCACTTACACAGTAAACTTAGAGATGGTTCTCTCTGAGATTGGTCTCTGTTGTAGACTTCACAAGTAAGACTTCACAAGTAGATTTAGTAGATGCATAGCATAGGCAGTTGGGTCTTAAAGAAATATTAACAATAGAGTCCATTCACCAGCTGTTGGCTGAAAGTATTTTCTTATGTAAGAAGCGCCTATTAATCCACAGTTATACAAAAACCTTGGTGGAGGTTTATAGGATAGAAGTTGAAGCCTCCCCTTGGAAATGGCCTGCTTGCTGCTAGTTCTGTATGTTCTTGATATGAAGCTACCTAAGTAACTCAGTACATAATGAAGTGAATTTGCAAATAACTTATCTACTCATTGCCAAGGCAACTTGTGGTCACATCTCTCCTCTGGTTTGAAGATTGGTTGGTTTGTCACCTTAAAGCGAGATTATCTTTCATGGCTTCTCTGCTTAAGCACAGGAAGAGTCTGAATTATTGCCTCCCCATCTCCCCTTCTCTTAAAGCAGGCAGAAGTATGGAAGAGACTATACTGTTTTACACCCTTCTGCTTGGGCTGTTAAGATAAGCTGGGGCTTCATACTTCTGTTAAGGTGTTATCCGTGTAATTTCTACCACTTACCAGGTGAAGTAGCCTCTTAAAAGCACCCCTAGTCACATGTTTATTTAGTACTTACTGTAAAGCCTTCCTTCCAGATTCAGGAACGCTGCTGTAAGGACTCATTCAAGTTCAGGGCACAGTGTGAATGTTGTATGGGAGAACAACAGGTTTGCTGGATATTCACTGAATGGTTTTTAAGTGCTTGTGATGTTTCCTGATTGAGAGAAATGTTTGGGAGTTGCACCGGTTCATGAAGAAATGGGGGGGGGGATGTGTGTGTGTAGCCGTGGTGTCCAAAGAAGCTTATTTATAGCATCGCTAAAAAAGATATGCTAGGCACACGGCAGCTGCGTACCAACGGATCTCATCTTCTAGAAGAACTTGAGTAAGTCTGCTGATCACTGGCTTTCTTTTTCTTCCCAATTGGAGTTGGACTCAGACTGATCTAGGGACTGTCTATACATCTAGCTTTTTCTTTCCTTTCTACTTCAGGGAGGCATTTAATGCCATTAGTCAAGCAAAGTCCTTGTTCAGATCCTTGACTTAGTTTAAATGAATAAATAAATAAAAGTAATGCACAATTCCCACAGGCTTGCAGAAGGTTAAGGAAGATATATTTGATGTGTGTTAGTGTGGGCACCAGAGGCTTTGTTTTGTCCCTTGAAATCCCTTGATTTTTTTTGGCCAAGCAGTGGCCAAAGACCTCAAATTGTATGTGAAAATGTTGTTTGTTTGTTTGGGTTTTTTTTTAAGCAGCTTAAACCAGAAAATGGGATAATGCATTTTTCTTACTGTATTACTCTAACATTTGTCAGTGTTCTTTCCATCTTACAGAGCTTGGTAACCACCACTGGTACTAAGATTTGTTAAGTCATATCAACTCTCTTGTTGAAGAAATTGATAAAAATTGCAAATCTTTTCTAGCTAAGTGTGTTAACTTTGAAAATTTAAGATGGTTGAGAAGTTTGACCTGTAGTTATGGGTTCAGGCTGTTCTACAATGGAGAGAAACAAGCTAAAATTAGTTAATCTTTGGGTTGTTTAAGAGTATATGTAAGACTAAAATGTTTGATTCGAACTCTGACGTAGTTAATTTAGAACTTGTCTACCATTGCATGGAGATACCATACTGAAGAAAATGCAGAGCCTTAAATGATGGGAAGAGTCTTAAGCTTCTGCTTGAAGTCGTGTGGTAGAGCTGTTGCCTTTCAGCTTAGTTCTTCCCTTCAGGAGTTTCATGGTGACCAGGTACCAGCCTTGGCTCTAACACTGGTTTAATTCTATGCTAGTGATACGTTAGGCGTATTCTGGGCTAGATCAGCTAGCTGGATGCTAGGCTTTAAGTGGTAACTCCCACTTCTGCTTTTATACAAAGTAATTAGTGATAGCCTGAGTTTTTCACTCCGCAGCTATGGCCATCTGAATCCAGTCACGTGCTGAAAGAAGTTAGATTCATCTTGAATGAAAAATGACTGCAGACTGCTTGCAAATGTTATGCCTTTCTCAAGACACACCATCAAATATTATGTTTTATTCTTAAATAATAATTGTTTGAAAGAGTAACGCAGCTGGTTTTAACTTGCATAAAAGCCTATGCGAGGGACATAGTGTGTGATAAAGCATGAAGAACTCTCATCTGGCAAGGTCTGGAGGCTTGGAAATGCTGCTACATTTGGTATTCAGCCCTCTAAGTAGCCAGCATAAGGGGGGTGTGTGGGGAGCAATAATAATAAGAAAATAGGCTGGAACTTTAAATAAACAAATATCTACTTTTGAATATGAAGTACCCAAAGGCTTACATGCTTCATAACCTGCAAAATGAGCATATATGGGGGGGGGGAGGAATCCACCTACCCATAAAAAGTACCTCTGATATTCATCATTTCCCCCACACCCCCAAAAAAATGTTTCAATTAAGTGAAAACAGTTATGTGGAATAGCTTTTGTCAGGGAGAAGAGAACAAGCCCAGAAATATGACCTCTGCAGGGAAGTTTGAGGGGATATTTTCATGAGGCTCTTGTACTAACCTGTTCTTCCTTGCTGGCATAAAAATGTAGAATATGCAGGCCAGTCTTTTATCCTCTGCTGAAATTTAATCTGGGAAGCTGGGGAGAACAATATTTACTTCTTGAATCTCAAATTGTCCATAATGCAACAGGGCTAGTCATCATCCCTACATCTGAGGCTCGTCTGTTGAATTATATGTCTAAAGTTGATCATTTGAGATACTGACTGCTCCTAACTTGTACTGCCATCGGTTGGAAGCAGGGTACTGGTCACCTAATAGACCATTTGATGGAAGAGGAATAGGTATGTCCTGTGTAACCATTTGATTGCATCTTCCTCCTGCCCCACCAGTCAGTGCTGAGGGTTACCTACCATGAGTTCACATGATCTCTATGGTCACATTACGTGAATTGAAATTGTGGCTGTATCTGTCTATTGTTTAAAATGAGCCATCCCTCTTTTTGCTCTCTCTCACTTTCTGTGTAGCCTCCTTTCCCTTTCTCCCTTCAAGCACACCCAAATTGAACTTCAGATTGGGTAGGGGAGGGTCTGTCTTCTGTCATTGTCTTTTATTCTGGAGGCTTAATGCCTATCACTGGTGCTCAAGAGTGGCAGATGTATTTTGTTTCTAGAGACCAGCACCTTTGTGTGTGTAAAATATGCTTTTGGCTAGAAGTGCCAGATAACTTGTCTTGAACAGCAACAGACCCAAATTCAGATGTTTCCTGCTCCAAAGAGCTTATTTGCAAATGACATTGCTCTCCTCGTAACCTTTGCTTAATATCCTTTAGTCTAAAAATACTTACTATTTGTGTGAGATTTCAAGGACTAATATTTTGCTTATTTTCGGCAGGAGGCAAACAGGTTTTTAAAAGATTGTGATTCATGTAATAGTTTATAAACAAGACATTTTGGCTGAATGATGGAATATTTAAAACCCTTAGTAAACTGTTTACATGTTACATATTACAACACAAAGATTATTGTTCTTAAAGAGGATAAATATTCATGTAGTTTCTCCCCTGTCCCTTTAGGCTATTTCCCCCCTCCGCTCCCCCGGTCAAGAACTGTTCAAAAGGGCATGTAAGGTACTACAGATTGAGACATACTCATGGGCTGGTCATCTTTAGGTCCTTGAGGTAGCAGCAGTGAAACAAATCTTTATGCTGTGTTTTCCTTCTCCCTTCAGACTCTTTTCAGGACCAAGCCGTTCCTGTCTGCTTGTTTCTGTACGCTGATCAAACAGTTTTGTTTTCAGTGTCTAAATGTCTTCAGAAATTAGAGTTGAAAGGCTTGCTTGTTTACCTCATTTTGTTTTGTTCTGTCAAGGTTAGTAACACATCAACTCTGGAGAAGGCAAATTCAAGATTTGTAATGCAGCAGCAGCTTTGGAGAGAGCAGATCCATGTATGAATACCACCTGGAGAGGCCTCTTATCGTAGCAGTTAAAAAGGTGCTTGTGCAATATGATTTATCTTAAGAGCTTTAATACGGAAGAATTAAGTTAATTGTAGCTTCCCCTCTTTTATAAGAACGAAGGTTTATAATCTCTATGCCTCTAGGTGCACCAGCAGAAGAGAAAGCTTTTGTTGTGGTAACCTCTGGGAAGCCTGTCGTGGATGCAGGTCCTGTTGTTTGTCACTCCCAGGGAAAGGACTGCCTTTACCATATGCATTTGTAGAGCTCAGCGTGTGACCAGATACCGTGGCAAAAAGCTCAGCCTGGAGAAGAGCAGAGTGCACAAGCTGCCAGATGCTTGTGTGCTCCTGCTGTTATACTGGTGGAACCTTTTGGATTCTTGGTGTGGTTTCTTGTTGGTTTTTTTTTTTTTTTAATTGTCCTTAATCTATCTCCCCATACCATCTTCAGAAAACAGCGAGGCAGCTGTGTTTGAAGATGGTGAGGGAGAAATCGCAGAAATGCTTGTATGGAAAAAATATTAAAAGGCTAATGAAAGAGTTACCATTAGTTGACTTCTAATATTCTATGGTTTAGACCCATTAGAAGTACTAAGTTTACAAGGTGTTCAAGTGGCATCTTTTTAGTCACGTTTTCAGTGTAGTGAAGCTTGTCACAGGTTCTGTGTGTAACAAACTAGGGTTTTGGTATTAACCTGAGATGAGACAGCTGGCAAGTGTCTGAAGAAGAGTGCTTTACAGTTCACATGGCTGTGTAGCCTTGATAAATGGCTTGTTGGCAGACTGTTGCTGTAGCAAGGGTGGAGGCTATCTGCTCTTTGATGTTGCCTGTTCCTTTGCATTTGAGGTGGTAACTGGGACAGACGGTGGTCTTTTCATGGTCTTTTTAGTAATATTAAGTTTTGTAGTCCGTTCCAAGACTTGCCCAACTCTAAGAGCCAGAATTGTTCTGTCTGGCTGACGCTGAATTTGTTACCACCCCCCCTGCCCCTTATTGTTCATTCCTCACTTTAAAAGCTATTTGAAGACCAGAGTTTGACCATGTAAGTAATCCCAAAAGGGTGCAGATAAAATCTTAAGAGAAGTTGTCAGTGAACAAGGGGATTAGGGTATGTGTTCTAAAATGTGCTGAGGTAATAGAAAATTCTGAATATTCAAGAGGAGGAAGGGAGTTTCTCTTCTAGATATCTAAAGATTATTATAAAAGCATATTTACTGGCTCTTCTGTTTTTGTAGGGGAGTAACAGCTGCCACAGTTAGAGAAGACTCCTTTTTAAGAATTCTCTGTATTCATGGGTTACGGGCTGACTTGGCATAGCTGATAGTTGACGTGTGGAGCACTTCAGTTTAGGGTCATCAGTTCAAACACAGCCTTGGTCAGCAGTGGAAGAAAGCTGTTACCACGGGAGGCTTTTTTAATGAAGTGAGCTGGCAAACTGTTAGGCTCTTAGGGCATGAGTTTCTGTAAAACTACCCTAAATGGTACTTGCAAATAATCTTCGAGTCAAAGAATTAAGCAGGTGTCAATGATAATCCAAAGAAATGAAGTAGGCACACAGGCAGTAACAGGCATTGAGCACTCATGCTCGTAGAGCTGATAAATGGAGTGTTTATACATTCTTCCCTGAACCTCAAATAAGAAAAACTAGTCAGTAAAGCAGTGAGAAGCTTTTAACTACATAATTTACATTTTCACTGTCCAGATATAGATAAACACATAATGATAACATTGCTAGGTAGGCTAGGCACCAGTAGACCTGTGCTTTTGTGATCAGAATAGGCAGTCCTTGAGTTCCTTTTGATTTCCAGTCACCTTTTTCTGTGTACCAAATTACCGCTTTTTCGGTTCCAGTAGCTTTTTCGGAGTCCTGCTTAGCTCTCACTTGTATATACTGTTTTATCAGAGGTGCTGTTCTGCTGTGGTGAGATTGAGGCCAACTTTGCTTCAGTGGAGTCCATAGCCAAGTGCTTATTAATTCCTGGGAAAACTAAAGACTTCCTGTGTCTCTTCCTGTCCTCTTAAGAGGTTTGCCTGGAACATCCTTGCCCATCTGTCTACTCTTGGAATGAAGGATGAGGTGGTACCATGCTTTTCTCCACCTCTGTTGACATTGTTTGGGATTTAATTTAATACTTTGCCTGAACAGCTGAGGAGATTGTCTTTGTGTGGTGCAGCATTTGTAAACAGTATTTGCACTGTACTTTTCTTGTTGTCTCCTCCGTCCCACTCATCTCTTTTTCCACATCCCCCCACGTATGCTCTAAGCCAAGCTAGACAGCTCTATTCATGCAAACCTAGTTATTCCTTAGGGAAAAACCAGCAAATTAAAGTAAGCGGCCCTGAAGCTTCTTACTGAGGACGGCAATGCTAAAAGCTGTTCTGCCTGGAGATATGAACTTAAAATAGGTCTCAAAACAAATTTTCCTCTTCTCCCTTTCTTACCCCAGTCTTGCCACATTGTGGTCAGAAATCCTTTTTTTAAAGTTTATGACAGTTCTGGATATTTTCTTTGACTGAAATCAATGTATACTCTAAAACATATGCTCCTGACATGAAATCATCTACTCTAGGGAAAGAACAGAAAACCAGCTGCCACATCACCAGGGTTCTGTCTGCCCCCCACCCTGTGTGTGTGTCTAGGAAAAAAAAGTGATAGCATTCAGTTTTCACTAAAACGTCTGTATGTGCTCTAAGAACTTCAGCTAAGAGTCTCACAACTCACTTCTATTACACTTGCATGCTGTTTTGCTTGATCTACCCTTGCCCTTTAAAATCACAGATGATAGATTCCTGTTTTACACCTGCACCTCTTTCATGACCTGCCAAAGAGCACGTAGTTTAATGGATGAACTGAACTCTCTGTCCTGTGTTGATTGGTAGTTGGTGACGTAAGTGTGCATAATTGAAACGCGTTGATTTCCCTGGAGTGCAAAACTGAAAAGCAGGAGGTTAGCCAGCGGGATATGTGCTCTCGTTCTAGAGGAATAGTGAAGTAAGGGAGCAAAAATGCTGGAGCAACTTGCTTTGCTGCACCATGTAAGTGACGGCAGCCTCAGTTGAGAATTCAAGAAGTGCTTGGAAATGGACAAATTTTGTGTTGCAGTAAAATAGACCTCCTCATAATGAAGGCATTATGGAGGTTTTAAAATGGTAGTGAGCTGGCAAAAAGTGGGGATTAAACAGGGATTGGGAATGGGTAGAAATTTGAGGACATACACAGACTGAATGACACTAGCTAGTTGTTGTTTTATCTTGTCCAGCATTTTTTCAGTAATCTCTCATATTGCTGTTTTGAAGATGAGTAAATAGATTTTTATAGCAAGGACAGTATGTGCTTTTCTGGCCACAGGATTGTTTCCAACTGAACTTGTCTTCTCGTTTCTCTAAAACTTCTCCCTTCTCAATCTTGGGTGCACTTGTTACCCATGTAACTCATATTTAATCATGCCACATGAAAATCCCTGCTGATTTGAAAAAATAAGATTTAACCTGAGTTAGCTGAGTCATAACCCTTTAGAGGATCTGGAGGACCATGTGTGTTGTCTCTGGAAAGAAAGATGAAAAACTATTGTAGAAATTGTAGTTGTTCAAGCTGTGGTTGCTTTCTGCCTGCTTAGGCAAAGCTTAATTAGCTGCTTCCTTGCAAACATGTAATCATTGTGCTATCTTTAGCTGCTTTGTGGTACAACTTCACCCCATGAAAGAGAATATCACAGATGGCTTACATTTTCCTGAACAAAACATACTCCAGGAAGAGTAGGCATGCTCTGGACCTCTGCTCTTTGAGCAGCTTGCTGGCTGAAGGTGGTAAATCAGTTAGGTTTTCAAACTGAAGAAAAGTAATGTATAGAAATAAGATTTTTTTTTTTTTTTTTTAACCTTTCAGACCCATATTGGTAGCTCACAACTTTTTCTTTTGTTGAGAGAAACTCTCTAGTGTGAATAAAGTATATAAGCTTGTAAAGCATTGCTCTGAATTCTCAGAGAATCAGATGATCATGCTTAAAATAGCGTGTGAGCCGGAGCCTAAAGTTTGATCTTTTCAAAGTTTTCTTAATTGCAATTGAACGTTAGTGAAAACTCACCACGGGAAGGTCCTATAAAAGCTTACATTATACTGTTCCTGTACCTGTTTTTCTTAAGTGTTTATGTTGAATGCTGAAGAAATACTTTGGGCTTATTTTTCATTCAAAAATTTTGTAGAAATTTTATAGTTAAGTCACCGTGTAAACTGAGAACAATAAAGGGAGAAAAATGCTTGACGGGAAGTGTTTTTTCTGTTTGGTTTTTTTTTTGTGTGTGTGTTTTTTTATTAAGTAAACCTGTACTTTTACTTGGATATAACACAAGTTTTGTTGAAAACGCTTTTCATGATTCTTGCTGTACTTTCAATATGTGGTTAGACATGGCTTTTTAGCTTTGACTTTTAAATTCCTTAAGTATCTTCTCATCTAACTAAAAAAATATGGCATGACATCTACAGTTAATTTGCAAAGATAAGTAGCTCTAATTGGCTCTTTGCTTAGGTACTGTATGACTAACATTGAATACAAATGATCACACTGAAAATCTTAAGAGCTACAATAACTTTTCCTTGTACCATTCTTATTAAATTGTTAACTTTATCTGTTACAGACAAATTAATTTTTAGCTTAGAACAAATGCATTCCCA
This sequence comes from Chroicocephalus ridibundus, assembly GCF_963924245.1. Lineage (NCBI taxonomy): Eukaryota > Metazoa > Chordata > Aves > Charadriiformes > Laridae > Chroicocephalus > Chroicocephalus ridibundus. The sequence continues at coordinate 151,984,289 of NC_086284.1, forward strand.
TTGGCAATATGTAGATTTTACCTGGTTGACCCTTTAGGAGACTTCCTGGAGACTTCTGAATGGGGATCTGAATGTCCTGTTCCTGTTGAAATGCTATTCAGGAACCTGTGTCACATACAGTAAAAGCATGGATGCTGAAAAATTGTCAGGGATGTGGAGAACAACAACAACAAGAAAAAGTATGCAAAAGGCAGTGGTTATGTTTGAGTGAGTACTGGCTGTGGCCATGTCTCATGGACTTAAGGTGAGATGTATTGATGCTTGACAGCTCCTGGGATTTAGTGGTAGGTATGGACAGGACAGCTATTTTCATGCACTGCTATGTTTGGCTGCTAAAACGAGACTTAAAATGAATAAATAAACAAAAAAACCCCAACAACAACAAAAAACCACCCACAAACCAAAACCGTAACTGTGACTATGGTAAAGTTGTGGTGATTGCATGAGAATTGCTGCTTGTTGCTACAGCTATATTGAATTGTGGTTCCTGGTTTTGAGTAATGGAATTGTTAGCAGATATAGGAGACATAGATATAGCAGATATAGAGATATAGGTTTGATGTAGTAATGCAGTTATACCAGATCATAATGGGTAGTACAATACAGCCTTGATTTCAGCATCTTCTGACTTTTGAATGCATGCTAGGTGGACACCTTTATAATTAATTTTGTCTGACATCTTGTATTTTGATTATTTATTTTTTTTTTTAAGTTTAAAAAGCCATTTTTTTGGCAGCTAGTGGGTACTGTTTTTATCAGAGGGTGATGGTGATACAAGCTCTTGCAATAAAATGACATAGTCAGAAATCTAGTAACTGCTTATAACCTTGAAAAGCAATTCTGTTCATTCAGAAACTTTTCACCCAGTGTAATGCCACCAGGCATGGGCTATGAAAGTAAGCCTCCTTTGTATGGTTGCTCTTTTTTTTTTTTATTTCCTATGCTTACCTCTACCTCTCCTTCTGAAAATCCTGTGTGAAAACATGTCCATGAGTTGGCACAGATACTATATACTCCCCATGTCAAGATTCCCAAAGAAACAGGATGAAGAAGATTCTTTTCTGTCATGCTCTGTAGTTGTGCATATGAGGGCTTGAGGGGGGGGATGACTCAGGACACTCAGGGGAAGTCTCAATTGTTTGTGCTGACCTGTGAACTCAGTGTGACAAATACATTTTTGTCAGCCACCCAACCTATGCTAGAGCTCTTAGAACATTAATGGGTAGTGTGGACAATATTGCAGTTCAAATGTTCTTAAGCATCAAACATTATGGTAATTTACATCCCATGAGCCTACTGCCCTTGCACAAAAATAAAACTGTGCATATTTGTCTAATTTTCTTGCAAAATTATAGGAAACCTAATCTAAGCAGCTAAGGCTTAGTCCTCCTGTTATTTTTTAAATAGTCTAATTTTAAATGACTTGAACAACAGACTTCCACAACTTCCCTTGAGTGTGCCAAGTTGATAATAGAGCAAACATTCAGTTTGACTCTCTTCCACAGCACTTCTGATGTGGGTATGAGCTTTTCTTTACTGCTTTGTCGCAGTTCCTAATGGCAGCCCTTTGGATTGCCCTATTTGATGTTCCTCCAGATTTTTTTGGGAGCCAGTTAGCTGTAGCCCTAAAAAGTCAAATTAAGGTCCTTGGAAGGAAATTCTGCTTAGTGTGCAGCTGCTGTGAACACAAGAAAAAACGCAGTGATAAATCTACAGGTTTTTAAAACTGAAGTTAAATATGGGGATATTAAAAGAACAATTGGAACATTTCTTAAAGGAGTAAGCAAGATTAAATGTGTCTGCATTTTTAAAGAGGTGTTCCCTTAAAGCATCCAGAGGGCCTAAACTCAGTGGGAAGATCTAGACAAATCATTTATATTCTTTCTTTGATAATAAGCAGGCTGGGTGTTCTTGGCTTTGCTTATGCAACTTCTAGTTAAACTTGGTGGTATTGCAACTGAAAAATAAAAGAACTATTTTCCCAAGCATGTTGTCATACTGAGGTGGTTAGAACTGCAGAATTTTTTAAAATACTGACAAAAATATTTCCCTTTGCCGAGACCTTGTTGGTATTTCATTCTTTTTTTTTTTTTTAAAAAAAAACCTTTCACCGACTTTGACAATTGAGAGAGATTATTACATTTCTTACAACCTATTCCCTAAGATGTAAGAATATCCATAGGGTGCCTCTTTATGATGTGCATAAAACTGTTGCCTAAGGGATGGGTCCCATCTTGCCACAAACCTTGTGTTTCTTTTCTTCTATATTTCTCTTGTGATAATTGTGCAGCCATGTGGGGAGTTGGATCCAATCTCTGACCTGACTGAAGAGGCTGTTCTTGTTTCTTTGGTTAGGGAAGGGTGGTGGCAGTGTGGTCTTCAGTTGAAACTCATTTCCAAAATCAGGGGGGAAAGGGAAACAAATACCTTTCAGTGGTAGTGTGAAATAGATAACCTAAATAAACAGATGATAATAGATATCCTAAATAAGCAAAGCATGGATTTGTGTATGTGGAGATCTTGGGTGCATCTGCTGTTAGTTATTGCCTCTAATCATAGATTAACAGGAAGGTTGTGTGGCTAGGCTTCTGACCACAGAAGTGGTATGGTTCCTTTCTGCAGTATCATTAAGTACTTAATAATACTGAGTGATATAACTTAATAAACCCAGTGAAACCACAGGACTGTAAGAGAAAGTTGTAAAATTTGGGAACTGATTTTGTTGAACAAGCATGTTGTCTTTGGCCTTTTTGAAGGCAGAAATAGCAGTTCTGTTTTGGGTACAGGTACTGAATTTTCTCTTTATCATGTTTGACTGAGATTACATTTGAAATGTTAAATTTTAAGAAATGTACACTTCAGTGATATGAATAAATTATAAAATCTAGAATGAAAACATATCAAGACATTAAAAAATGCTTAAGAGACTGTATTCCTTGTTCTGTTCTCTCAGTACTATAATTGTAGGAAAAACATAACATTTTATTCCTCCAAGATAACATTTACAGAGTCCAGCGTAGCTCACTTGCCAGTGATAGACAACAGAACTTTCCCTCTGGAATCTCTAGTGCCATTCCAGTGCAACTGTTGGTGACTGAAATAGTCTGAGAAGAGTGTCCTTAAACTTACAAAGCTATCGGCTGATTTGGAAAGTTCCTCTGTCTCCGTTCTAGAAACTGTTCCCTGTACTGTTCTTGGCAATCTGAAAAGGAGAGATAGTACTGAAAGAAATCACTCTTCTTTCTAGGAGGGTTTCCACTTCATGGCAGGATCCAAAAACAAAAGAAAGAAAGAAAGAAAGAAAATAGCTGTGGCTTTTCCAGCTCATTCTGTGTCAGATTCAAGCCTCAAAACAACTAAAACCATGTTGGTTACCTTATCTCAAAACTGAACATCATAGCATAACAATCTGTAAAGTATTACTAGATATGCCAAGATATGTTTAATTCTTTGGATGAATTTTTTTAGTGTTTTTAATAAAGTCTAAACAAATCCGCACTCATTTTTATTCCATTAAACAGTGAACTGAAGACCTCAAAGAAGCGTTGAAGTAATGAGTTTATTTGAACTTAGCAATGGTAAGGAAACAAGTTTTGAAATTAGGCACTTTTATTCCTTCCAAAATCTTAATGCCATATTCAAAGGCAGGTGTTTGAAGTGGGCCTTGAAGAGTTGAATTTTAAGGATTGTAGGAGCAGGAATGTGTTTAATGATTTGCAGAGCCGTATTGTGTCTCTTTGAGATGTGCTTTTTATTTACTACTTGAGGAGCCAGGTCACTAAAGGAAAAACTTCACGTAAAATCTGGAATATTTGAGAATTTCAGAGTTGTAGGTGTACAGATTTCTCTTTAAGTGAGAACAAGCTTGTTTTTAAAGACTGGGTCCCTGTGGTAGGGCTGACTTTCTTTTTTATGCGGAGGGGAAAATGGCTATAATGTGTATCAAATGCGGAAGAAACTTAGTGAACACTTATACAAGCAGCAGCTGACCTCTTTAGCCTAAAGACTTGAATTGTGCCATAACACAAGTTTTAGCTAAAAATTGTTGCTTGGAATATTTTCTTCTACTTTTCATCATAAATTCTGAAGTTTATGAACAAGTCTGCACGCTGACAATATATGGTTGTGTGGTAGCTGAGATTAGTGTAGCATGTCTACCTGGGCTGCATGCTGTGAGAAGAGAGAGACTGATCTTGTGCACTGATGACATTAGAAGAGGTTTCACTTTTTCAGTGCCTGTGGTATTCATGTCTACATAAAGCCAAGTGGGTTTTTTCCTCTGTAAAAGGCTTAGTGCTGCTTTCCCTGGTTGCCAAAGGATTTGAGTGGAGATAGTGGTTTTCTAAATATATATGTATACACACACACAAACTATCTTTTTTTTTTTTTAAGCAAAAGTTCTTTTTAAGATAGACCTCTAACTGGTAGACTTCAGTGTTGCGACGAGACTGCTGAAATGATCTGTGTGGAACAGTGTGAAGGTGTATGTTCTGTATTGCCCATCATCTGTTGCCTCAAATAACCATTGCCCAGGACTTGTTTGCACATACAATCAGACTTGGCTTTTACATGTCTTACAAGTAATTTCAGGCCAGTTAATGGAAGCAGTCTTGCTAAATATTTCCTAGGCCTTACCCCTTTAAAGGTGTTGAGGTGATTAACTTCACTTTTAGACTGCTGGCTGGAACAGACTTCCAGCTTTGACCTGATAATCTTCTCAAATCCAAAGCCAGACCCTCCTGTTAGGGGATGAGGAAAGGAAGAAGGACTGAAGAAGGACCCTGAGCATAAGAGGGCTGGCCTGCTGGAGGATCTCCAGTCCAACATGCATGTGTGTAATAGATTTCCACTAAACTAGGCTTTTTTCTAAATGAGCTGTTAGTAGGGCCAGCCTACTCTGCTGGTTTCTTAACTTGTCTTCCCCCATAGTGACCTTTTTTTTTCCTAGCAAAATCACATGTTTTCCCAACTGCTTGTAAGTAGCTACCACGAACTGACATTAGAAACAACTTCTTATCCCAGAGGTGAACCTTATTTTAATGAGCGAGTTCTTCATATGTCAAAATTAAAATGACAAGCCCACAATAACTAAAGCCTCTTGACAGCACTAAAACTGACCATGGGTCTTTGACTGGATTCTACAGATACCCAGTGTTTTAAATCATATTCACACATTGCAAGTCATCAAAAATGTGGTTTTGTAAAGGCCAAGGTAGATAATTTAATTTTAAAATGAAATATTTTTGCTGCTTCTCTGTACATCAGTATTACCTTTCCTCACAGCCTTGTAACACAGACAGCACGGGATAAGAGAATAATCTCTGGCTTTGAACTATCTATTTAAAACCTTGTGGTTCAGTTGCCAGCTCAATAGGGCCCCACTGCCAGGAACTGCACTTCACCCTTGGAAAATGAAGCATGGCTTTCTTGACCTTCCCCCCTGCCTGCCCCCCCCCCCCCCCCCCCCCTTAGGTGTGAATATCCTTTTTGATGTCATTAGGTACCTCTTTCATACTGCAGCTCCTAAGAAACTCACATGTTCTGTGTTAGCATACGGACCATCATGATGATAATTTCTTGAGGTTCTCTTCAGTGTTACTTTTCTGATTCTTCCAGAGCTTGTTTACTGCAAATTCAGATGTTACTAAACTCGACCAGTAAGAATTATTTTCAAGGAGAGAGGAGTCAGTTTAGTTGAACTCTTGGGCTAGGCGTTGCCTTTGTTTAGAAAGTAGAATGTGAAATGGGATTCACAGCTACAATCCCATCTACTAGAGAGTAGTTTTGTGTGTGATGTTCATGGGTTAAGCTTTCTTTTGTTTAATGTTCCATGAGGCCTGGGAATAAACACTTCATTTTGTTTCAAGGTAAGCAGGAAATCTGAGGACCATATGAGTTTCATGAATATAGGGGAAAAAGTGAGTTGCTGCTTTTGGCTCTCTTGACTTTGCCTTTTAGGGTGATGCGTGCTGGGACTTGAGCATCTATCCTCTCTTGTATTGCTTGGTTACATAAAAATTAATCTGCCTGGAGGTTAAATATGCAGGTCTGTCTGCTGCAAGGGATATTATGTTAGGTTTAAAGTGTCCCTCGTGACTTCATCCTTAGAGATACTCAAAACCCGACTGGGCACAGTCCTGAGTAACCTGTTCTAGCTGATTCTGCTTTGAGCAGTGGGATCAGACTACACAATCTCCAGAGGTCCTTTCCAACCTTAATTATCCTATGGTTCTGTGACTCTATTTCTTAATTCGACCCACTCCTCAAATAGAAGTTTTAAACAGGCTGGATTGGCGCACTTCCCTAATAAACAGCCAAATCGGTTCCCCTAACCAAGAAGAGAAAAGGAAACATGGATGCATTTCCCCACAAATGATCCTACTTCTGTAGTCAAATATCTGATCTGAGGAAAACTAATGGCATGACAGTCCTCCAGTTTAATACTGTCAGGGTCAGCTTAGTACTGAGTCATGTTGTTGAGCGAGGCCTAGTTGGGACAGACTTATTTTTCTTTTCATGCGCATGTGCTGTTTTTCCATGAATGGATTTAACTTCTTGTGTTCAGTGGAGGAAGGCAGAAGAGGAGGATGTTGGAAGTTTCTTTATGCTAAATTCTATCTATAGAAAAGACTGCTGAGAGAGGGAGCCATCCTGCTTGGACACTCCAGACAGAGAGCGAGCATCTTTGCTTTTCTGTGAAAGGAAAGGTGATCTTGTTCACTTCATGTGGTTGTTTGTTCTCAGAGCATGGTACATCTGTGGAGATTACACCCAAAACTTGTTGGGCTGACCTGAGGTAGGATTGAAATAGATGTGGACACAAGGTTGGTGTGTGATGGTTAGTTATTAGGTGGAAAACAAAAACAGCTTAGATAATGAATGGATTTGTTTGCAGATGTTTTGCATCCACATCTTGCCTTGCTGCAAGTAGCTGTTGTAGTGTTGTCAACTTCTCTCGCAGGTTCCCTCACTGCTTTAAATACTTCCAGGGAAAACAGCATTTAATAGCAAGGTGCCTATCTTGTCCTTTTTGATTAGGCGTTACCTTGCTATTGATTTACTTACATAAACTAATGTTAATGTAACGTGTGGTATAACTAATAAATAGCTCTGTGCTAAAAGTGAACTGCCTAGTCCCCTGGAGTGGAGCTATGTGGGAGTCTAATGCTTAGATATGGACACACAGAGCCAGTAAGTGCTACGTTGAGTACATGGAGAAGTATGTGGATACTACTAGTGTTCTCTCCAGTGTGTCTTGTGAGCTACTGAAATACTTAAATGTTGAGTAACCTTAGGGTTATGCCCCGCAGTCTATGCAGAGATGAACTCTGGGACCCTCCATATAATACACTGGCAGCCTGTTTTCTCCAAAGGCAGCAAGTAGGGGGCATAGGGGCACTCAGGAACACTTGACTAGGTAGCAATCCAAACTACAGAAGGAAGCACCTCTTGTATCCAGTGATCAATACTGTATTATGCTTGTCAAGGACATAGATTCAGATTTCTTTACAGCCAGATACTGCAAACTGGCTGCTGTTTTGTTCTGTGTTTCTCTAAGACACTAGCACATCTCAATCTGTGGCTGTTTATAAATGTGCCAACAACTCTGGACTGAAGTAATAGACATGTATAAACAGTGATTTTTCTGTTAAACTTGAGACCCTACTGATCTGCTTTATGGCTTATGGCTATATTATTGTCAGATCCTGAGGGGTTAGCCAGGAGACTAATGGAAATGAAGTCACTGTTACATAGCATACATGGAAAAGGGAAACCCAAGCTCATTTAAGGTCAGATTAGAGAAGTCCTGAATCAACTACACTGTTGGTGTATACTATGTATTTTTAAGAGCAATTCAAAGATACATGATTTTTTTTTAAAAATTATTATTTTTTTTTTACTTTTGGGATAATGGACTTCTGGGCCGTATACCACACGCTCGGAGCACTACTTATCCTTTAAATTCCCTGATGTCGTTTGGTTAACTGATTATACCTGTATAGCTTATAGTCATCTTACATTCCTTTATTAGCTGTGGGGACACAGATGTGTCATAAATTGCCTGAAGAATTTCTTTGCATAGCGTATCTATGCCTTTGGGAGAAAACAACATTCAAATTTTATTTTCCAAGGTAAACAACATGCAGGAGAGTACCAGTAGTTTTTCGTATGCTGCATCTGCACCGTGGTGCTCTACCAGAAGCACAGTTCTCTTGGAATTGTATAAGCCTCTTTCCTGTCTTTCCAAGCAACAACTCTGTTAACAGCTCTGTTTCTTTCAGCCCTATACACATAAGCAAAATTCTGAAAGTCTGTTGCTGCCTTCAGCTTTCAAGGCTACGATTCTTTAAAATAGAGGAAGAAGCGAAATTTCATCCATCCCGGCAAGGAAATGGAGTTTCAAATTACTAGGGTCACCTCCCATGCACTTTTTCCCACCCTGCACAACACAAGTGTCAGTAAGAGAAGAGGCGGTTACAGAAATGGCTACAATATCAGCTACTTTGACAGAAAATTCATCTTTATGAAGCTAAAGGTCTTGAAAGCTGATAATTTTGCACAGTAAAGCTATTTTGCGATGCATACAATTTTGCAGTCATGGTTAGGATCACTTGATTCTGGCTTGAGATACTAATTGTGCATATGTTGTCATGTCTACGTATGTACAGTAATATCAAAGCACTGGACCGATTTGGAAGCGACTCCTAAGATACGGTCTGTTCCTTTCAGTCTCAGAAAATGGTCTTCTCTTAATGAACTGAGTAAGTCTTTAATAGCCTTGGGCTTTTCTTTTTGAGAGTGCTCTAGAACCCCTTTTCTGTGGTGTCAAACATTGAGTTGCAGTCTGAAACCTAATGTGCGTGTTTACTTCTGCCACTGTCAAAGGTGTTTTACCCTGTTTATAATGTTGATAGAAATGGGTCAAGAAGTAGGGGAAACTGGAAGTGCCCATCACAAGTTCTTTGTTAGTTTGACTAGCCTAACAGCCCATGGGAGGCAGTACTGCATATACTTCCATGTGAAGCTTTTATCAGTCTCCTGACCAGTGTCATTAATATTGCACCTCTTTTCTGGAGAGACTGACACATTCAAATACCACATTTGTTTCTTTCACAATTTCATCAGGTGGATTTCTTGTAGCCCTGGCACTCTGTTTCATTCTACTGATGTTGCTCTAGTGCCTGAGGTCAGTCAATTTCCCATGTATGATACTTTGATTCTTAGCTCAGAAGCACAATATTCTGAATCCTCTAGTGTACCCACAAGAAGTTCGCTCAGATGTGAACCCAAGACACTTCTCTGCTAATGAATGTGCTGTGAACCATTGATAGCTCTATATGGGACATGATCTGTTTTCCTGAATGTTTCATGCTTGCATCACGTATACATGAAAGGCTACTTATAGCTGATGCTGTTCAGTTGGGAAGATGATTGAGGCTTGGATTTGGGATGAGTACTGCACTTCTGAGCATCTTCCTTGGGAACAGAAATTAACAAATTGTGTTTAAAAGGGGAAGGAACTCGTTTTCGTGGGAAAGGTTTACTGTTCCTGTTCTTTAAGGATGGAGAGGTGTGATGCTACTCCTTCAAGACTAACTTGATCTTTATATTGATATTCTGTAGAAAGAACTAGAATTTATGGGATACAAATGAAATTAAATTCAGTAGCATAAAAACAATGATACAATTTGGCATCCTTTCACTTGGAAATGACCAAGAAAGGAGAAATAGTGATCCCTATGATCAATGACTATATTGAAATGTATACTAAAACTGGATTGTAGTTGTGGAAGAGGCCAAAGGAATCCCAGAATCGTCAGAGAGGGGTGTACCCTGCAGTATGCATCTTATTGTGGCACTCTCTTGTGACAGCTCATCTGAGTTGTCACTGTACAGCTGTCACACTGTATGGCTATAGTCCTTCATAAGACTACACACACACACACACCCAACCTGACAGTATGCAGTTCTTCTCCTTGGGAGGCCTAGAAAAAGAGAGCCTATCTTAAACTAGGAGAACTTGATTTAACCTCAGTATAATGAAGATCAGGATGGGATGTGGCATCTGTCTATGAATATATATAGGAAGGGAAGGAAAACTAATGCGTAGGTCAGTATCATAACAGGAACAAAGAAGTATAAACTTCGCCTGCAAATTAAAAGAAAGCTATTGATCATAAAAACAAGTGAGTTCAGGAAGAAACTTCTGACGTGGTAACAGGGAAGGGACAAAAAGCATTACTAATCTCAATCACCACAGCATGATAAGAGTTTTCTACTCTACCCCATGGAACAGGAAATTTTTCATTACAGTCAGCCAGCTCTCAGATCCATGGAGAAAAGGCTGCTTGTGATAATTTCTGGGGTGTATGTATGGGGAAGGACAGCAGAGTGGAGAGACTAGTCATATGGATTTCACTGGTGGCTTCCAATGTAATTAGGAGCAAACTCTTTACGTTTCTCAGTATTCAAATTGGAGAAAACCAAGCCTTCTTAATAGTAGCTTCCGTTGCATGCTTCTGTTAGCATAAACTAATGGTAAATATATGAATACAAAATTGTTTAATACTAGTGAGCAACTGGAAGGAGGGTGGTTTCCAGATGTTGAAGGCCTCAGGTTGCTCTCTCTGGAGAGGAGCTTACAATTAACGTTGTGTTCTGCTATGCAGGAGCACAGTATAGATTTCTAGGAAAGCAGCTACTGACATGCTACAGTTTTGCCACCACTGTTGGTCATCCCCTGTTTACAGAGCTGTGCTGTGCTACCAGTCCATGCTGGCAGACTAGCCTGAAAGCAGCAGTTGAATGAAGTTGAAGAAAGTATTTCTTAATTTCAATATTTTTCTTCTTAAAGGGAGCTTGCCAGAAATTATTACCTGACTTCAGATAAGATAGCAGCAGCCTGTTTGTATTATCACTGGGAAAGTCACAGGTTACCTCTAGTCTCCCTTTCCCCCTTCTCCTTGCTGCATTAAAAGCATTTTGAAAAAGGGTCGTTCTGGCTTGTGCTTAAATACCAGATGGAGGATGGTGTTATGAAATATGGGATTATGGAAATTATTCAGTTTGAGCCCAAGGTCCAGGACGGAATCATCTGCCAGTAGAAATACTGGAATGCCCTACGAGACAAATTCCAGCCTGCAAGCAGCATAGTGGCAAAGCAGTGCATCAGGGCTGTCGAACCACGCTGGGCAGAAGTTAATTCACAGCGTGATAGTTCTCTGTGACCACTGAGACCTTTATCTATTAAAGAGGTTCGTGTAGATGTCTTGCGCAAAAGGTGATTGTAGGTCCCTTGGTGGGGGCTCTCAGACCTGCATTGAGTGAAGGGGGTGCTTGTGCTCTCTCACAGAGCAACTTTCTCTGCCAGATAGCTGGGAGGTTCAGCTAAGGGTATCTGCCTCATACCCCCAGATATCCTTGCAGAGGAATGGCCTTTATCCAAAGGAGGATGGAATTAAAAAGACTAGACAGAAAAGTCCTTGAGGATGAAAGGCAAAGAGAGAAGCTTTTATGTGTGCTTGCTACTAGGAACAAATTCTGCTGAATGGCATCCTTACATTTAGATTGGATTAAATCTCTGACTAATTCATACCAAGTCTTTTCATGTCCCCACCAGTGCAGCTGTATTTGAGCAGACTAGTAATGTCTGCCTCTGGAAGTGATGACTGCCATCTTATTTCAGAATCTGCTTGCCAAAGCCTCAGGGAGAGGAGAGTAAATCACAAAACCGCCTCCACCTCTTTCCTCTATAACTGATTTCCTAACAGATTTTCATTTGCTTGAGGCATTGAGCTTGCCATGGTCTTTGAGAGAGGCATCTCCTGGGTGTTCGGCAGCTGAAGAGGGATTGCTGTCTGGCCAATTGAAAATGTTTCAGCATGTACTGAGAGTCAAATGTCCAGCCAAGTGGGGAGCACACTGCCTGGTTACTATTTTTGAGCTATGTAACAGTATGTGCAAATGGTATTTACTTATGTCCACAGTTGAAAGTTTGATGTTACAAGTTTTGTTTTTGCCATATTCTACCTATAATCTGGATTATCTTTCAAGGTTTTCGTATATTTTGTACCACGAGAAAATGTTAACTTCTTTATTCTAGCTGTTTGTCATAATTCAGCCGAAATGTTAAACAGGTTATTTGCTTACAATATGTTCCTATCTCCTGGTAAAAGCTTTCCTTGTACCTATGAGGAAAATGAATGATGAGAAGCGTTAGACACATAGGATTGTGTAATAGAGATGAATTTGCATTGAGCTGACAGATTTGATCAGTTGTCATTTGACAGTCTCACAGTGAAGTTTGTTAGTTGCTAAGGGTTGTATTTTGCTTTGCTTTTTTTAATTATTATTGTTACTACAGATCGTGGAGCATACCAGAGTGCAAAGGGTGGGTATTCTTACCTCGAGAAGAGCAAAGGTTTACATGAGTAAATTTATCAAGGGTTAATACTAAACTGTCAAGATGCTGTCAAATTAAGAACTCCAAGATGTAAGTACAGTAAGAGAGTGCTTTGAGGAAAGGCTAGGGTAGAGTTTTGTGTCCCCCCCCCTCAAAGAATAAAAACATGTCTACAGGAATTCAGCCCGGGACACGTTATAGAAGAGGTTTGTGGGACCTGTGGAATAGACCTCAATTAAATGATCTAATTTATGAAATAAAAGTTATAGGATTATTGTATGTGGTTTTTTTTTTCTTCCTGTGATCTAATAAACTGGGATTTAGCATTGTGTCCATTGAACACATTTAGTATCTTTTCTGTTATCTAGAAGCCCTATGCCTTAAGAGTCTAGACAAATAAGTTCTCTCATGAAAACGAGGTGTAGCTCTATACTGAATCTGTCAGTCCTTCCAAAAAAAAAGGACATTCAACACGTGATGGAAACCAGTCTCTTTCAGGTTCCCTTCAAATCCTGCTTTATGTCCTGTTCAAAACTCTGTTCAGTCAGTAGCGCTCCTGCTGAGGTGTGTAATTCTCTGCCTTTGCAAAATGAAATGAAATTGCTTAATTGTACATTATGGTCTAATTTAGTGACTAATGTGGCAGGCCTGTGGTGGCTTGTGGAGTATCAAGGAACAGCCTGCTCCATCTACCCTAGATTGAGTTCCTTGCCATTGCCATTTCTGGTTTTAGATATTTAGAGGGACTACACAGCACACACTTTCATGCACAACTTTTAGGGATTAAGGAGAAAGGAAGGCTAGGTGTAGTGATTTGAGCTACGTGAGCAGGGTGCACCCATCAGTGGTTATAAACACACTGTGAGATTTTCCTTGGCAGCAGTGAAGCTTTGAATCATAGAATCATTTAGGTTGGAAAAGACCTTTAAGATATTCAAGTCCAACCGTGTTATGTTTTGAAGAGCTCACAACAATTTATTGTTCTTTAGACAATTATGCTATCACCCGATGACCCCTCCCCACCCAGGAAGGGGAATCAGGGGGAAAAACCAAGGAAACCCAAGGGCTGAAATATAAACAGATTTAATAGAATAAGACTAAATAATTAACATTAATAATACTAAAGAATCAATATAGATGCTGATACCAATCTTAAATATACAAGGATTATATTCAGCCAATTCTATCAGCAGGAAGCTCTGCACTCCCAACAGCGGACAGCGAACGTCAGACACTGTGAGTGCTATGGCTTTGGGAGGAAGGGAAGGCCTCATGTCTGGCACTGGGCCAAGTTCTCTGGATCGCCACCATTGTAGAAGAGAAAGAATTTCTCAGCAATTTTTCTAATTTATATTGAATGTGACATTCATGATATGAAATAATCCTTTTGACCAGCTTGGGTCAAGTGCCCGGGTCTCATTCCTCCTCATCCCTGCACCTCAAAAACTCGAGACCTTGAAATGCTAGCTAGCTCAAAAAGACTGAGACCTTGAAACCAGCATACTATAGCTGGCTATAAAGTAAATATTTTCATGAATTCAGACACTAGAGTCTTCTAAAAATGCAGTTTTCCCAAGCATTAGAAGAGACCTTACTGAAAAGTAAAATTACTGAAAAAGAAATTAATCCTGTGTCGCTCAAACTAGGACAAACTGTTAAGCTAGCACTGCCAAGTCCATAACTAAACCATTTCCCTAAGTGCAGCATCTACACATCTTTTAAATACCTCCAGGAATGGTGGCTCCACTGCTTCACTGGGCAACCTGTTCCAATGCTTGACAACCCTTTCCATGAAGAAATTTTTCCTAATATCCAATCTAAACCTCCCCTAGTGCAACTTGAGGCCATTTCCTCTTGTCCTATCCCTTGTTACTTGGGAGAAGAGACCAACCCCCACCTTGATACAACCTCCTTTCAGGTAGTAGTAGAGAGCAAGAAGGTCTCTGCTCAGCCTCCTTTTCTCCAGGCTGAACAAACCCAGTTCACTCATCTTGAGGGAGTTCGGCTGCTGGTGGAGCTTGGGTCTGTTGGCCGTGTATGGGTTGGGGGCAGTGGCAGATTGGGGCATATGATAGCTGGGATATAGTATGCTGGATATATTAACAGTGATAAGTGAAGGTATGTAGCGGGTAGTGAGTAAGGCACTGGTCCTCATCTGTTGTTCCTGGTTGGACCTTTCTGGTTAAGGGAAAGGAGGTGCCAGTTCTGGAGGTCTGGGTTTAAGGTCCAATTTTTTAGGTGTTTTTTGAGCTCTGCATGTATGTTTTCCCTGGTAATTATAAAGGCTAAGGTTGCACCCGCAGATTGTAGCATGGTCCCAGCCCTTCCTGGACTTTTCTTATAATAAAGCTTGGGATTTGTTTTGTTTTTAAAGTTCAACAGCCTCTAATGAAGTGGTTTGTGGGTTGGATGAATCGTTATGGCTCTCTTATTCAAATGTCTATTTATTTTGGTTTCTTGGCTCCCAAAAGAGTCTTGCAAGATCTGCATTAGGAAAAAAATTCCAAAATTCCCTCTGCTTTCCCTATTTAGTCTTCCACCGCAGAAACGGGATATACATGCATTAAATAATCTGTTTGAACTGCTTTGGGTAGTGTACTTAAATTGTGATGCCTTAGTTAGCTGAAAGTGTATGGAGGGTGGAATTATGACTCTTTTAATCCTGTTTTCGAACTCCCTTCTCCTCTACCACTTCCTTCGAGGAAGTGCCTGCCTCTTTTCCACACCCATAACAGCTGAGAGTTGAAAGCAGCACAAATAAAACTTGCTTTCTCATGTACATTTTTCATGTCTGTAACTGGAATATTTGTTTTTGTGAGAGTCTGGTAATTACTGAACCACTGAGGAATGACCCTTGGAGTTAAAAATCTAGGCAGCTATCTGCCTTGATTAGAATAAATGCTGGCACAAATGACTAGTCTTTGAGTTTGCTTCTGAGGTGCAAAGATGTTTCTCTTGATGACCCAAATGCAGGTGGCTGAAGGTTCAGCCTAATTTGGACTCCGCGATTCTATGTGACTGGTAGTCTTTGACCTGTGTAAGGCAGAATTAGGTAATAAAAGGCAAAATTGAAGCAGTCTCCATGTAAGTGGAGACAAGTGCATAGAACAGAAGGCAAGCACATACTACATTACATGCTAGACCGCTTCATTTTTAAGATCTCATTAACCATGTTATGTGCTCTTTAAAAAATGGTATTCTTTTGTGATTGTTGTTGTGTGTGTTTTGACAGATAGAAGCCTTCACTCATATAAATTTTTAAAAATGTGTCTATGTGAGTTTCATTAGAGAATTTCTTTTATGAGATTTTTTTAAAAATAAAAAATATAAATATAGACTCTACTTGTTTTCTCACTGCGTCGTGGAATGGCTTGGAGTGATCAGTGTTCTGGCGGAACCTGAAGGCCTCAGAGGACTTGGCACAGCGGGCTGCAGAGGTCATTATAGTGTTTGTAGTCTTCAGTCTTTGTTCTGCTCAAAATTTCTAATTGGGTCAGAACAATGTTTTTGTTCTCTTATGTTCAGTAAAGCTTTTCTGAAAACCTCCTTTTCTTGTGGCATAGCATGTTGGCTCTAAAAAATGAATCAATCCATGTACCGTATGATTTCAAAAGCTGGTATGTCTTGCTGTGCTAAGACGACTAATTTGTTTTATCTCCATTTAAAGCCATAGAAATAAAGTTTTGTGACATTGCCGTTCCAGTCATTTCTTAGAGGCTTTTTTTTTTTTTTAAATTTTTTGTGTAGGAGCTTTTCTAATGTTATTGGATAGTGTTTGAAGAACTCTGGCGAAGTTCAGCTTGTAAAACTGGGTGGGAACTAACTTTAGGATGGGTTTCTATGTTGAAATATAATATAACATCAAGAACAGTTTCAGAGCACTTCAAATGAGGGAATGACATTCAACATTCTTGTCCTGTTAAGTGGTCGAGTGAGAAGTCTCCGTGAGCTTCAGCCTGGTAGTGAAGTCACCTTCACCTTGTGTGAAGTGATTGTACACTTAACCTTAGAAGCAGGATAAGTGTTACTCGTCAGAAAATACCCACTGACTGGTCTGACTCCTGCAGGTGTGGGGTATGGTCTTTATGGGAAATGCTTGTAGACTGAGGGCTCTCTCTATTGAAACAGCTGGATTTGGGTTTTGAGGACTTGGGTTTTCTCAGGAGGATTTGTGGGATATGCATAGATTTCACCACCCAGATAACAAATGGAGTCTTTGCTGTTGTATGCCATTTGGTTTTGGGAGGCCTGTAAAGGAAAGCGTTAGTCATATGACTTGTCGCGTTAATGGCCACGCTCCAAAAAGTTTGTTGAGAGAGTTTTGATTCTAGTGGAATGTAGTACTTTTTACCGTTGGAATAAAAGCACATTTAGTTCTTTGAGAAATAGATTTTCTTTTGCTGTGCGTGTGGAGTACCGTGTTGTTCTTTACAGCGTGGTGACAGTTCTAAGACATAAAGAAGACACAGCTGGTGAGTTGGTGCTAGGTGAGAAGGGATCGCTGCATTGGTTACTGGTCGCTCGATGCGAAGATTTGTGCTATGAGGGATCTCCCTAGCATGTGGCTGCGTCAGGTATTTAAGCTAGCAGTTCTTGAGGCTTATTTTACAATATGACAGCTATCCAGATGGCCGACTGTTCCCTCATCATCTCATAAGGGGGCAGCTACCCCTTCCTTGGTATAATTTTGTTTTTTTTGTTACGAAGGAGAGGATGATCTGTTTCTTGGTCTCTTTCTTTATGTTGGTGTTCATTCAGTGTAGGGACTCTACTGAGAGTCGTGCATGACAAAGCAACAGAACAGTAAGTTTGTTCAATTCATATGGATAAAAGGTTTATTTTGTAGGTCTGGTGTTTTCAGTACTCATGTTGTGATGCTTAAGAAATGCTTAGTAATAAACAATGTACACATTTTTCTTCAGAACCTTGATATGAATTTGTGAACCAAAATATTTTCTGTAACTGCTTCTGTATTTGTATGTTTCCATGTTCTTGGATATAATTAGCATTTCTTTTCAAATCATTATTGCATTCAGTTTTTCTTGATGTGCAAATTCTATGAACTGTTTGTATGTGTGTTTGATCTTCTGCTTAAGAATGGGTTCTTGTATTTGCAACCAAGTTCATACTTGGTCTCTCTTTCTCCCACTTTTGTCCTAGTTTGGAAGGGAGGGTAGACAGGAAGGAGGTGGAGACCCAAAAGACTCACTCCCATATGGTGGGCAGAAGCACACCAAATCAGGTTTGATAAGTGTATTAAAACAAAAACATCTTTTTGCCAGTGTTATTTGCTTGTGTGTTGAATTTTATGAACAGGAGCAGATATAAATACCATCTTAAAATGTACTGTGGCCGTGCTGACGTTCCGTTTTTTCCCCCGGTATTAAAGGGAAGCAGCAAACAATGGCAACCACGCCTTTGTCCTCCTGCTTTCCCATTCCTTGTCTGCATAATATGGAGCTAAAATAATTGCCAGTTTTGGCTTTAGCTTTTTTTGGGTCAAAATTGTCCTCTTTTTGCCATCTGTTCCACAGTCTTACCGCTGCCCTAAAGCTGCACTTTTTGGTATCCAACATCACTTAGAAATTCATGAACATATTGTAGAAAAGTCCATTTCTTTAGTTTTAGCTAAAAGTAAAACAAATCAAATCTTAGAAATGAAAACACAGCTTTTTCATTTGTTGGAATAAAGACTTTTTTTAGTGGTTTCCTAAAGAAGGGAAGCTTACAGGATTGAGCCGTTTGTCCATCTGCTTTTTGGTTCATCCTTAATAACTTTTGAACAATTTCATCCAGATTTGATGGGGAATAAAAGTCTCAAAGGTAATTGGTTTCCTACAAGAAAACTGGAGGCTGGATGGAGGAGAGAGACAAAAATAGGTGTCCTCACTGTCTGCAACATAAGCTTAACAATAATCTGTGCTTAGGCTTTTGCTAGCCAAGTTGCAAGTGTGTACTGGCTGCCTAGGCACTGCAGTAATGTCAGAGTTTCCAGAATGCGTTACTGAGTCTCGCTTAGGCAGAAGCTGAGGGGCCATGAAAGGGAGACAAGGGCATAGGGAAAGTTGCTGGGGAACTGGAAATTTTAGGGAAAGGATGAAATCAATGGAAAGTGAAGCTATTGGAGCTATCAGTAGTTTTATGATTGATGGACCAACTTGCTTCCAAATTCCGTACAGTACTACTGTAGTTTGATCTCTGACTTCTCAGAGATTTGCCTGTCAAGGGTGCATCTGTGGTGTTTGCCTGTCTGTGAAATAATCAAAATGTAAGAAAGCGTTTACATTGTGCTCAGAGAAACAGCATACTGAAGTGGAGCTGGGCAGTTACTTTGGCAAATGTTTTATTCACTCAAAATGCTGTTTTAAGCTAGACAGAACAAGCTGTGAATTTAGATGGAATTAACTCAATAGTTTCCACTGGGAAAAAACAGAGAAGAATGCTGCAAAATACATTCCCATAATTTTTTATTTTTCTAGGCTCAAGTCATTAGTTGAATGAGCACTTTTAACAAAATCGGGATGGAAAATGTAGGGGGGTGACTCCTGTAGTTGGGGTTTATTTGCCTGGAATATAGGAGCCCTGCATTTACAACACTTTTTGCAGCAACTTGAATTTGTTCAACCAAATTCATTATATGTGTCACTTGCAAAATCTATTCCTATCTCTTGCATTTGACAGAAGTAGGGCAGTGGACTCTTTCTCATATATGCATTTGGTAAAATATTCATATTCCTGCATCTGTGGTGACTGGGAAGGAACTACCACCTGGAATTATTCATTGCCCGTGTCTCTGTTTTTCTTTGGTTTCTTTTGTTCTGGGCAAGTGCTGGAGATCCTGAGCATACTTGCAGTCATGAGTCAGTGACAACCTCATGCTATTGTTGTAAATAGCAACATGAACACTGTTCTTGTATGCGTTTTTTTTCACGGGCTTTGTCTTTCTCTCCCAACACTACAGCCAAGGAATTTAGAGAGCTTCTGAGTCAGCAATCAACTGCCTCGAGACAAAACATGTAGGATACTGCAGGCTTGCAGAATAGCCAACAAGGCATACAAATACCCTGGAAACCTGGCAAATAATTCTTGCCTGCCTTTGCTTTCCTCCTGTAATTTCCATGTTCTCTGACGTGTTGCTCATGGGTTCCAAGGGCTTTAGGTGTTTACATCAAGAATGCAGAGTTCTAGGGAGTGACTAATTGCAGGGACTGAAGCTTCCTGATTTGACCTGTGGGCATAACTGACTTCACAGCCTGCATGAAATGAGATGTCGACAGAACTGATATATTAACGTGCCGCTTGGGTTGCACTGTGTAAAATGACCTGCTTTTGCAGGTTTGTCTCCTGGCTTGGCAAACCTTGAACACAAAGCAGTAAGTTCCTAGAATGAAAGTAGGTTGGATTTTAACTTCTGGATATCTCTGAGCAGTGCAGAATCAGTGCTGCTTCACTCCTGTGGTGAAAGAGTACAATAGAAGCAACAGTAAGAAATGAAATCTATGTTGTCCTTACATCTGGATATGTCAGTAACGGACTGTGGACTAACAGACTTAAATATCAACTCCACTGAATTTAGGTCATATAACTTCTATTGCTTTTTCTTAGAAAGTGTCAGTTACCTGAAGCGCTGGTGTAAAGCGAGTGTTTGGGGCTGTAGAGTGGGGCACAAGAGGTGTGGGAAACATAACACAAAATAGTATTCAGCTTGCAATGTTGTGCTGATTAATGAGACATATGGGGTTAGACTGTAGGTATTTTGTTGTATCTGTTTTACACAGATGCACTAAAACTACTCCTTCAGCGTAAGAGGTGATTTGTTGGAGCTCTTTATAATATTCTTGAGAACAGAGGAGGAGACACAGGTTTTAAAGCACAGTGTCTTAGACCTCCACAGTAGTGCAGTGGTTACCCTGAGGTGCGAGCCTGGAGCACGTTTCCAGCTTCACAACAGTGAAGTTAAGAATAAGAAAAGCAGTTAGTTCCATCCTGCTTAGTGAGCAGTACTGATACGGACATGGCGTCACTATCAGCCAGTTAGAAAAACAGCTTCATATGTACTGAGTCCTCTAAGGCAGTTGTCCTAATAAAGTCAGAATCACATTCTCTGGTATAACCCATTGTTGTACTGTGGCTACTATAAGGAATTTTATTTATATTTTTAAGAACAGTTTGTGGCTGGATACAAAGATTTCTAAGTCTCCTTTGCTATTTCAAAACGTAAGCAATAAAGTTAGGATGAAATGCAGTAGTGCCCAAATAAAATGCTGCAGAGCTGTCGTACGGGAGGGGAAGAGACATGAGCTGTAATTGACTTGGCTTCCTGTCTACTGGAAGCAGGAAAAGAGCTGGTGAGAATCTAAAAGGTTTTATCCGAGTCCACATATTTCCTTTTTTACCTTAATACCCTTTGCAAAAAACCAAAGGACAGAAAACAACTCAGAAATGCTTTCACTTACATAGTTCCCGCATAGGTTCCCATGCTGCCCTCCTATCTGAAGACAAACAGAACTATTCTTTCTTAGAGAGCAGTCTATTTTATGTATGTACTTAGTATTACATATAAAAGGAAGAAAGAAATTTATTAGATATAAAAGAAAGAGAGGGAGAGAAAATGTCTGTTCTTTAACCAAAATCTGCTATCTGTGACCCAAACAATTCATTCTCTAGGTCTGCAGGCTGCTTCTGAGGGATCCCAGAAAAGCAACTAAGAGTAGCAGACCTCCTGTTAGCGTATTTAATCTGCTGAGGACCCCAGCTACCACCTAAAATTTTATAGGGACCTGTATATCAAAAGAAGTTGAAAACCACAGAATAGAGGAGCCTACTATGAGAGTCTCAGGAGGATTGTGCATCAGCCACATTTCACTCTTATGCTGCTTACTTATCAACAGGAATATATGCATAGACTCTAGGTAAGGCAAATGTTTATACCGCTTGATGCAACACAGACATTTTTTTCAGTCTTGACATCTTTTCTTAAGCATATGATTGCTATTAGCAGGTTTTTCTAGGATTGCAGTAGCCATCACTGGGTTTCTTATTTCACTGTGCAAAAGCAGTATTTGCAAGGACTCTGACAGAGATACCAGCTTGTGTTATACCATCCTCTTTCTTCTTTATTTATCATGATCAAAGACGCATCTCCTTTTAGAATGAAGGAACCAAAACTTATTTTACTCGTGGAATACCAACTCCTAAAGTACTCTGCGGTAGTAGTGTTTTTAAGACCAGCACATAACCATTACTGTGATGTTACCACAGTGATCTGTTTATCACAGTGACTGCTACATTAGTAAGTCTGTCTTTTTTTTAAAAACCTCTGCCTACTTCCAAACATCACATAACATCTGCCAGTTTACTTGTGACTTCTCTGCTGTTCATGCTAAAGTGTTTTGTGATTTAACAGAGGCAAGATGTCCTACTGTCTGCAGTGAGGCTCAGTGAGCTTTGGAAGGCTCCACTTCAGTCAATACCTTGGGGTATTGATTGGTTGACTTATCTAGGACTGATTAGTTACTGAGAATCTGGGCTCTCAGTTTAGCAGGCTTAGACAAAATTTTGGAAAGAAAAAAAAAAAAAGAGCAAGCTCAGTTATGTTTTCTTCTTTTTATTTTATAGGTTAATAATGCTTGTAAGCCAGAGGTGAAAGTGGCTCAGCAGAGCAACATCGTAAAATCTGGCGGACTGGAAGAGAACAGCTGCCCCCCAGGGCAGCTGCGAAGTGTGAAGCATGGAGGAAAGTAAGAATGAGAAGGTGAACCAGGCTCATGTTCTCTTCGACAGATTTGTCCAGGCTTCAACCTGCAAGGGGACTCTCAAGGCTTTCCAAGAGCTCTGTGACTACCTAGAACTAAAGCCTAAGGACTATCGTTCTTTCTATCACAAACTCAAGTCCAAGCTAAATTACTGGAAAGCCAAAGCCTTGTGGGCCAAATTGGATAAAAGAGGCAGCCATAAGGACTACAAGAAGGGGAAAGCATGCGCCAACACGAAGGTAAGAGATTTATTCACAGTGGTCAAGACAACTATTAACCACTTTGTCTCTGGAATACACAATAAAAATGTCTCGATGTGGAGAGATGTTTGCCTGATATCAGTATAAGCCCAGAAAATATTTAGGAATGTTCTCACACATATTATTTATAATATAGTCACAATCTGATGGCATTTGACTCTCAACCAAAAACGGCGTTTGCTGCTACCAAATTTGACTGCCCACCTGAATAGGGGAAGCTCAATGGAAATCCTTATGAATGACCAGAATATTCATACTTTATTCAGGAGAAGCAGCCTGCACATTTCTGTGTCTTACATTTTTGTGCATCACTACTATAGATGGGTTAGAAAATCATAATTGGTAAACCTTTAATCTTGATAGGCTATTTTTTACATTTTTTACTGGACAGTAACAGGGACATGAAATTTGCTGTTGGAGTCTAGATAAAAAATATTTATGTTTGGAAATTTCCGATTTTAATTTGAAAATTCTCATAAGTCTCTGAAGAAAAGTGAACTTCCGTGACAATTTGGCAAAATATTTTATTTACCATTATTTAGAAAGTAATCACTTATATTCCAAGTTAAGAGAAAAAAAAAACACCGTGTAAACTCATACCAGTTCCTTTTAAAAGGTTGGTATGTGTGGTATTTACTGCAGGAATTTCTACTTTTACACACCCCCCCAGTTTTTTTAACCTGAATTATTGTGAGCTGGTATTTACGTCCTGCACCCATGTTGGACTGTACAGTATGAGATTGTTTATTTGTTTTGTTGTTACTGAAAGCAGTTCTTCATATTGTTCATCAATATGTGAATGGAATAAGTTATTTTCACAAATAATCATACTCTTCCTTTTTTAAAAAAGGAAGATAGTGCGGAATATGTTAAAATTGGAACAGGATTCTGTTCCCCTTCACTGAGGACAATAGAGGCTGCTTCTTATCTTGAATATTACCTTTTGGGAGAAGGAAATATCTTAATAGGAGGAATTAATGACTAATTCCTCAGCAGAGAACTGAGGGGGAAATGTATCCTATTTAGGATATGTCGGTCACTTTGGATCTGTGGGCTGAAGTTTAGTTCACAACTAGATATTAGGAAGTTATGTTAGATTCTTGATTGTTTATTCTGTTTCACTTTCCAATGGCCATTTTCATGTGGATGGTGGCATTTATAATGAATTACTACAATAACACTTAGAAACATTACTAATGGACCAAGGTCCACTTGTCCTAGGTCTTTTAAAGGTAAAGCTTTCCTCAAAAAGTTTACAATTGGTACATCAGATTATAGATAGCAGGTGCTTATAGATTAACTTGGAAAACAATAAAACAATTGGGCAGTGTTGGTCATCACGGTGGCCACTAGCTTCAACACTCCAAAAGTCCAACCACTGTTAAGGTTTATGTTTTTCAGGCAGTTTAAGGAAGGAAGGACTTCGAGGAAGATAAATGTAGAGATTTTTGTGTATGTTTAGGAATAAACCTTATAAGAACTATGAACATCATGGGGAAAAATTCAAAATTGTTTTTCTGAAAACTCGACTGCACTTTACGTTCATTGTATTCAGGAATTTGTCTTATTTTGAATGAAACGTGATGGGTAGAACTGAAATAGGGTGTTGAAAGCTGTGAAATGAGGGCAAGACTGTATTTGTTCACACTGAAGAAAAGGTTGTGTCAATAATAGAGATGCAACACAAAAGAAGAGATTTAATGGAAGAATAAGTGTATGACTTTGATAGTGTTTGATTATGAGGACGTACAGAAAAATTGACATGAGTGGAGGCTGACATCAGCTATGAAGGACATTCAGAAAATTGACTGTAACGCTTATCTAGAAGGGAAGTGGTGAGGTGAGTTTAGAAGGACTTTATCATGTTGGACGTGAACTGACAACTAGGAAACCATGAGGAGATGTCAGAAAGATAGAAATTTTAGAGTTGACTACGTTTTATCCAAGCTAAGTTGGAAAAGTTCTGTGAAACTACAACACTGACAGGCTGATTGAACCAGTGCCTGTGAAAGAGGTGGTGCAAAGGCAAATTGTAGAGGAAGATGATAAAGAGATGACAGGCGAAGCCCTGTGGGAAGTTTATAGTGAGAGGAGTGGGAGAATTGAGTGAAGTCCTTCAGATGGAGCTCTGAAAGAATGGGTGGAGACGTAGAGGAGTATTGAGTCTTAAAAAAAAAATCAGAAAAGTACACGCTTTCAAGAAATACATGTAGCCAACTGTCTATAAAACATCTCTTCAAGTGCAGTTGAAAAGGGGGTAAAAGGTGTAAAGGATACTGGGAGTGATGTTTGACTATAGAGTTTGCTAGAGATTTTGTATAGTCCAAAAGGCCAAAGGCAAGCTAGAGAGAGTGTAGGATGGAACTGGAGAAATGGGATCAGGAGAGTGATTGTAGAAGTGTCATGTGGTGATCTTGGAGATGAAATGGTGGTGAGATAAACAGAGAGACTCACAGTGTCATGCATGACTCTTTCTCATTTAATGATGAGAGAGAAACCTCATAACTTGCTGGTATTGGTGTGAAGGACCAGAGGAGGGATAGAAGGAAATGGTTGCAGTGTATGTGTCAGTGATCACGCTTAACTGGTCTCTACTAGAGGAAAGTGAGGACTTATTCTGTAGCTGCCCTTCTGTGTGGGTGACAAGGAGAAGAAAGAGAGTAGAGGAAAAGGAACTATGGAAACTATGCTAAGGCACATGGAAAATAAGGAGGTGATTGGTGACAGCCAACATGGCTTCAATAAAGGCAAATTGTGCCTGACAAATTTAGTGGCCTTCTACAATGGCATTACAGTGCTGGTGAATAAGGGAAGAGCAACTGACGTCGTCTACCTGGACTTGTGCAAAGCATTTGATACTGTCCCACACAACATCCTTGTCTTTAAATTGGAGAGACATGGCTTTGACGGATGGAGCACTTGGTGGATAAGGAATTGGCTGAAAGACCACACTCAAAGAGTTGCAATCAATGGCCTGATGTCCAGTGGCAGCCAGTGATATGTGGCATTCCTCAGGGGTTGGTACTGGAACTGGTGCTGTTTATCTTTGTTGGTGACATGGACAGTGGGATTGAGTGCACCCTCAGTAAGTCTGCTGACAACACCAAGCTGTGTGATGTGGTCAACACACTGGAGGGAAGGGATGCCATCCAGAGCTTGACAGGCTTGAGAGGTGGGCCTGTGTGAACCTCATGAAGTTCAACGAGGCCAAGTGCAAGGTCCTGCACCTGGGTTGGGTGGAGAATGGCTACAGAGCAGCCCTGAGGAGAAGGACTTGGAGATGTTGGTTGATGAGAAGCTCAATGTGAGCCAGCAATGTGCACTTGCAGCCCAGAAAGCCAACCGCATCCTGGGCTGCATGGAAAGAAGCATGGCCAGCAGGTCAAGGGAGGTGATTCTGCCCCGCTACTCCACTCTGGTGAGATCCCACCTGGAGTAGTGCATCTAGCTCTGGAGGACCTGGACCTGTTGGAGAGGGTCCAGAGGAGGGCCACAAAGATGATCAGAGGGCTGGAGCGCCTCTGCTATGAGGACAGGCTGAGAGAGTTGGGGTTGTTGAGCCTGGAGAAGAGAAGGCTCTGGGGAGATCTTATAGTGGCCTTCCCGTACCTAAAGGGGGCCTACAGGAAAGCTGGGAAGGGACTCTTTATCAGGGAGTGTAGTGACAGGATGAGGGGTAGCGGTTTTAAACTGAAAGAGGGTAGATTTAGATTGGATATCAGGAAGAAATTCATTAATGTGAGGGTGGTGAGACACTGGAACAGGTTGCCCAGGGAGGTTGTGGATGCCCCATCCCCGGAAATGTTCAAGGCCAGGCTGGATGGGGCTTTGAGCAGCCTGGTCTAGTGGGAGGTGTCCCTGCCCATGGCAGGGGGCTTGGAACTGGATGATCTTTAAGGCCCCTCCCAACCCAACCCATTCTATGATTCTGTGAAAAGCGGAAGGGGAGTGGAGGCAAACCGGGGAGTAATTTGCCAGCATTTCTAAGCAGCTGCTGGTGATATGCTGTATAGAAACACAAGTAAGAAAGGTGAATTGGGAGTAAATTAAAGGTGGTACCCCCTCTGCCCTAACTCAGAAACATATAGGATTCACATCATTTTGAGTAGTGAAGTTAGTAACTGAGAGAAAGTGAAATTTAGTTAATTTTTTTTTGTTGTTAGTAGTATGTCTTAAAGAATATATGCCTGTGATTATAAATGTTTTTTATGTGGCTATACATACAAAATTTGTTGGCATTTTAAATGTAAAAAAATATTAAATATATGTATTTTTTTATATTTTTCATATATGTTTCTGTTAATTACTATCCTAATAGGATCTGCCATGACATTTTTATGTGTAATTCCTAAGAGATAATCATGACTATTCAAAGTAGAGGCCTTTAGAGTACTGAATCATATCTGATTTGATGCTTCCTATCTCACTTAGTTTTTTATTACTAATGTTTAATGTAATTTGCAAACCACTGATTAAAAAATACAGAAATTTAAGTGTGCATGTGGAGATGATAGATTTAAAATAAATATTAGGGTTTCAGCCATGTTATCAGAACAGAAGTCAGTCATTTCTTTAGTAATCTCAGCTTCTAGACACTTGAACGTATACCAGTTTTGAAGTTCTCATTCTTTCTGGTGTAGCTCTTACTTGCCTGTTTAAAAATTGGTCAGGGGTGAAGTTCTGTGACTGGAGTTGGGCAGCAGTTAGTGCATCACAGGGCCAGTGTCTGGTTAACCAGAATTCAGATAACCAGTGTTCATGAAAGCAAGACTTGGACGTGATGGGTTGTTCAGATGTAAATAGTTACAAATGGTGCTCTCTCTTCATTGGTTATACAGAGAATATAGGATTTCAGTTTGTGTTTAATGTTCCATTGCCATGGTGTTGTTACTGAAAACTTAATATTATCTGTCTGAAAGATCTTGAGCAAGAAGTGTTTCTGAGGGGTGAGACAGCTTTAGTGCATGGAGTTGCAGCAGTTGTTTGGAGTCATTAAGGGGAAAGGGAACAAGGAACAGCAGTAGCTGCCTTTGTTTCCTTGGCTGTACTTGGCATCTCATGTAGTTACTGCTGCCTGTGAGAGTATCAGAAGGTAGGTTTCTACGAGAGATCTGAAACGGGAAGAAGTGTTAAAGGTGGAAAAGGGAGCAGAATCTTTTCTTGTTTTAATTGTGCATAAAACTTGATGTCTTTTATAACAACAAAATTAAATATTTTTGTGATGGTAAAAAAAAAAAACAACAAAAAAACCCAAAACAAAACAAAAGAAAAGCAACTTTGGCCATGATTTACTTCACTGAGTAGAATATATTTTACATCCAGAATATCTAGAGTCTTAAACATAACCTAGATGTTGTTAACCTCATCCTTGTTTGGGGGCAGGAGAGAAGGCTGAAGAGACAAAAATGCTTTTACATTTCTATGACAAAATTACAGGCAAATTAATTTATAATTTTATTACATAGACCTGAGTTTGAATAGTCTGATTTTAGTGCAATTCCTTTACTGTTGTGTACTCTATCATAACTATTTTATATGGGGAAAGTTATCACAGAATAAGTCACCCAACTCAATGTGATCTTGTTGCTTATTAAATACAGTCGCTTTGAAGATTGTAGTTTTCAGATGAGCAAAATTATTACCTGAATAAACATGATATGCTCAGCTAATTTTCTTACAAGTTTAAAAAAAGAAAGACTAAGTGGTGTTTGAGAGTTATACTTACCCACAAAGAAAACAATATTAAATCGGAAGAATATATTAGATCCTAATTGATTATCCCTTTTAACAAATGACAAGTTGGACATCTGTTCAATATACAAGTCTATTCTGGAATTTAATAGCTTAGTGATTGGGCTTGCTTTTTCTCCCATATGCCTTCAGGTTCCTGAAGCTACTAAAGACTCAGTGCTGTTACTCTTCCCTTCCCTCTTGGATCTTTATCCTTAGATTTATGTGACTTCTTGCCTTATACAGTAGTCTTTCTTTGAATTTGCATGTCAGTCATTATGTCATCACTGCTGTAACTTGTACTGTTCCATTCATCATTCAGGCTTTATAATTGCAGTTTCACATCATTTGCAGAATTTATGCCCCAGTGAATAACTGGTGGAAATGTGGCGACCTGTGGAAACTGGCGTATGGGGATGACCAAAGGACAAAGAGCTTTGCTTTAGATGCGCTGTTTATCAGAAGGTTGGGTTCTAGTGAAGTTTTGGCATGCTTAAAAATTTCTTAAAGGGCTTTGTTGTCCAGCTGTAAGGGTATGTAAGGATCTGGAAAATACTCAGATGGCAGCAGCAGTCACCACTGTAGCAAGGTCAATATACTGTGGGTCTGCTTTATACTTAATAGAAATCGAAGTACAAAAATGATATGGCAAAATGGACCGTGTACTATATTCCTATGAATGCATGTAACCATGACAGCTTTCTTTGTGGACCTCAGTTTCTGTGGGTAAGAAGTGTCAACTGTTTATCTTGTTGTTGTTTTAATTGTAAAATAAATTATCTTGCTGTATCATTTGTTTCTCTGAATGTACTTTCAACATTAGATACGCAAGTATTTTACATTCTCAAGTTGTTTATTAGTCTTCGATTGTGAATAGAGTGGGGAAAAAAATGAGAAAATGAAAGACTTCTGGTATGACAAAGGTTGGATTGGAGAAAATGTAGTTTGATAAAAATTGTCTAGTCACACAAAGTTTATATTTATGTTATATATACTTTCCTGAAATTTCTTTTGGTGCAATAGTAGAAGCACTGGCATAGGCATAAGTTAGAGTGCTCTGACTTCACTACTGTCTGTGCTACTCTGAATGGTCTGGCATCTCTTGTACTTATCTGCCTTAGCAATTGCTATGCTACTCAGTGATGAGGAGGAATTTTTGGTGTTACTGCAGATTTTCTGAAGACAGGCCAGCTCAGGCTTTGGAAGATGAGACTAAAACACTACATTACCTTTTCTTTAAAAAAAAAAAAAAAAAAATAAAAATCACATGGATGGAATGAGGGGGAGAAGCCTTCAGAAATATTGGTGTTCTCCAGGTGCTTACATAGCTTGGAGAGTACACCTGGGCGTCTCTTCTTAAAACAAGGGTTAAAAAGAGGCAGGTGTTTCTCCAGACTTTCTGCTGCTCTGTGATATGCTTTGTTTTCAGATTGCAGGAACTGCTTTAACATATCAGTGGCAGAGTGTTGCGGGTAACAATAGAAAGACTGATCTGAAATTTGAGCTTATATTACAGACAAATAGCATGTACTCCTAAGAGCCGTAGGATGCTTGGAAGCTGTAGTAAAAATATCTTTTTCCTCATAGGACAGTAAAGTTACTCTGTGCTGATTGTTTTGCAGTGTCTGATAATTGGGGCTGGACCCTGTGGCCTTCGTACAGCCATCGACCTATCATTCCTAGGAGCCAAGGTGGTGGTCATAGAAAAGAGGGATGCCTTTTCCCGCAATAATGTGCTGCATTTGTGGCCATTCACCATACATGACTTGAGGGGTCTTGGCGCCAAAAAGTTTTACGGCAAATTCTGTGCAGGATCCATAGACCATATCAGTAAGTACAGCTGCTGCTAGACACAGCAGCACTTGTTCTTCATAGGGGAAAGGTGGGTGAGGACATGGGGGTAATGCATTAAAATTCAGCCTACACCAGTCACTGCTCTCAAGTCCTTATGGTACAACTCCGCATTACATTTGCATGGTGCGTTTTCGGCTAGACCTATATATGAAAGAAATATATTGTACCATGAGATTATCCCGCATGCAATGTATATCTATCATCTTTTACACCTATTACTTTCCATTCCAAGGCGCATCATCTTCCTAAACTGAAAAGTACATTTAAGTTTCAAACCTTCTTTTTTTCTTTTTTGATGGATAATTTTCATATTTTTGCTATTACATTCCTGCAGCTGTGACATTATTCTGTTTCTCTTGAGCATTGTAAGTGACTTGTAAAAAGAAAAATTACTAAATGCTTTTCAACATTCTTGTGAATGTTGATCTGGAAAAAAGAGGAACAATTTTGGCTTCGTTAATTTTTGGAAAAGTAATGAAGCTGGTTTTTAAGAACACTGTCAGCCTGTGAATAAGTTTTGATTAAATAGATGTTTACATATTAAAATTGAGAATAATTTTGATGATTCTCAAATTCTGAGAAATCAGTCTCCTTTGAAACCTTAATGTTTTGGTGGAGCGGGAGTTATTTTTCAGTTTTTCTTTTTTTCAAAAAATTACTGGACATGGCACAGCCAGGTTTTCCCCACCAGTCTGTGTTCTCCAGTGGGCATAAGCGGGAAGTATAAAGTGACATAAAAATAATAGATAAGATTTATCTTCTTGTCCAGAGCAAAAACTGCGTTTTTTTTTTTTTTGGCAATGCATGGTAAAACACCAATTGCATGTCATTTGTTTTCTTCTAGTACTTTATGCATATTGTCTTCTTTTGTATCTCAGCACAGCTGAAATTTAGTGTTTAGGTGGAACATTTTTTCATTTCAGTATCTGCAGCATGACAATAAAGTGACTTCCTTCAAATTAATAGAGTTTTCATGCTGTCATTTTATACCTGCTACCTACATTAACTGAAGAGGAAAGAGGTGGTGAAGAAGTTTGGAACTCACTATGCCCTCACTAACCCAAAGGTGTTAGGATGAATGTGCAGTTCGATATTACAGCTAGGCTGATCAAATGGCTAGTTGCCATCTGTGACAAAAGTCCAGTCCTGCTTGTGCCCTCTTCCACCTTCTCTCATGCAGTGCATGTTCTGGTTGTTTCCCTTGTTGTTGATTTGGGAACTGAAACATGAAAAAATTATTTACTTTTTTTTCTTTGAAAAGGGCTGGGGTTTCAGCTATATAGAAGTTTCTTGGCATGCCATGATATTACACACCAATGCTGCATGGATGAAGTGCTGGGAACACAGTGGGGGAAAAAGAAAGGAGCAGCTGACCTTTAAATCAGTTTATCTGTAATGTCAAACAGAGACGTGTGGGCACTTGTGCTCTTTTCTTTTCTTTTATTTCTTTATCATCTGCTTTTTTGCAGGTATCCGTCAGCTCCAGCTTATCCTTTTGAAGGTTGCCTTGATCTTGGGAATAGAGATCCATGTCAATGTGGAATTTCAGGGGCTTGTTTACCCTCCGGAGGATCAGGAGAATGAAAGCAAGTAGCATTGAAATGGGTAGTAGAGAAAGGGGAAGTTATGGTAGGATACACAGACTCCTGCTCCTTAACTCTGCTTATGACTCTAGGTCCTTTCCTCATGCTTCATTAATGGCAGTAACTATTAGTACACTTTAGCTTGAATTTTTAGTTGGATTCATTCTTTCTATTTACAAATCCAAATTAGTTACCATATAAAACAAAATCACCTGAAGTACTACGTGTAGAAATAGAGCATGACACAGTAATTGCTCCTAAAGTATTTAAGCCTATTACACTTAGAAGGTACCTTTTTGAAACAACTCCTTTCCTTGCATTCACTGAAGATATTATATTAGTGAATGATCTTTTATCTTTGTGAGACCTGTTCTCCGATTGCCGTGGGAGATGGTGGCTTACTTGTTTTTTGGCATCCTATTAACTGAGCAGGTAGTAGAGAAGCTATAAAGGTTATAGTGATACTTGAAGGTAATAAGTCAGGGAGGTTTTACCGGAGCTATCTCTGCCTCTGATTCACATAGAGTGTCTGTGCAAGTCAGCAACAACTCTGTCAACAACATAGCTGTCCTGCAGTGTATCTTTACTGACCATGAGAGGAAGGGATTATGGATAGTAAGAAGTGACTTTATGTATTTGTTTTATTATGAGCACTGTTTATATTGTCATTAACTTGGAGTTTATCAACAGGAATAGGTTGGCGTGCATTGGTCCACCCAAAAACCCATCCAGTATCTGAGTATGAGTTTGAAGTCATCATTGGAGGGGATGGCAGGAGGAACACCTTAGAAGGTAATGGTGTGTCTGTAATTCATTTTCAAATAGAACTTATTCTTAAATCAGTTAGAACAAAAGCGGCCTTTAACATCCCAATCAAAATCTGTAAAGACATTTGACTAATGAAACAGGAGATTAAAAATCCATTTGTATCAAAGACATGTGGGTTGTTTTTTTCCTCTTTGTATCTACTAGCAATGGAATTAGGTGTTTTGGCCTGGATAGATTTTCATACTTTTTTCTTTAGTTGAGTGGTGTTGTAGCTCTTGTTTTGAGCATAGGAATTGAAGTGTTGAATATTATTCTGTGTAGTAGAGAAGTCTATCTTAATATTTTTAATGCAAGTTGCAATTTTTGTAAAAGAGGTAAGAAAGAGAAGGGAGCTTTTTCCCTAAACAAGAGCTTTTATTTTTCTGATGAAGCAGTTGTTGCTTTCTCTGTGAAGCAGTTTGTAAGCCTCTCTTAATTTTGTGAGGGCACCTGTCTATGGCATGCTGAGCCTTCTCTGAAGGTGTGCTCTATTTTTCAGTGTTACTGCTTTATCCATCCCACAGGGTTTCGCCGAAAAGAGTTCCGTGGTAAACTAGCAATTGCTATCACAGCAAACTTCATCAATCGCAACACCACAGCTGAAGCCAAAGTAGAAGAGATCAGTGGTGTGGCCTTCATATTCAACCAGAAGTTCTTCCAGGATCTACGAGAAGCCACAGGTTTGCCAGCAATTGCCAGATTTCCATTGAAAACAAATTGTCTTTATTATTACAACTTTGTAACTCAGGTATCATGATTAATCAATAAATGAACATCTTGTGCAAGGAAGTCAAGTCACTGCTATCTGTCTTTGAAATCTGACTTCCCCATTTTCGCAGCTGTTTTCTACAGCTGTACAAAGCAGATGGATGTCATTCAGATGCATGTCATTTTTGTTCAGAAGTGGAGAACTTATTTCCCTGAAGGTTTTCAGGAAATCTGAGCCCTAAATAGGAAAAGTCTGAATCCTGAGTTCAGTTTCCTGTACTCCACATCTGAATGCAAACCTTACAGTGATGATAAATATATTTTTAAAAAGAGGTTAGCTATATGCAGGTGAAATGTGCTGTTTGTGGTTTTCTTGAAGATTCTTATTTTAAAGTCATCAAAAGCATGGGAGAAAGCTGTTTGGCATTCTCTCTTTGAGGCTTTCTAACCGTGTAGTTTCAATTTACTTTCTTCCCATAGAGCTCGTGTTACATGTAACATGTAACTTGTTCCTTCACTACCATGCCTTTTTTTCTGTCACAAGGTATTGACTTGGAGAACATTGTCTACTACAAAGATGACACGCACTACTTTGTCATGACTGCCAAAAAACAGAGCTTGCTGGAAAAAGGAGTGATACGGCATGTGAGTATTAACTTTTCCTATACCCTCTATAAACTTAAGATTTTGGTACAATTTGCTTTCAGTATGCTGGAAGAAGGGAAACACTCTTCTTTCACCATAGAATGTTTTTATACTGGCATATTTTAGTCCACAAATATATGTGGTTAGTGCTGTTCTCTGAAATATTTTTGGCCATCAGAAGAGTGTTACAAGATCGGTCCTCTCCAAATTTGTATTTCTTTGTAGATTTGAGTGTTTCTTTCATGTTAAGATAAAATATGCTTAAAGAATCTTTGATAGCTTAGTTGATCTTACCTTATTTTATGTGAATGAAACAGCAGGGAGTGAAGAAAGTACTGGAAATATTTCTAATTCTGACAGAAGCTGATTTAAAAGTAGTTTGGCCACAAATGAATAAATAAGCACTGGAGTCTTGTGCCTTTTGTCTGAAGCATGTGAAGAGAAATGCTCAGAAGTTTCTTAGCCCTTTCACAGTCAGAAATGATAGTAGGAGTGATTACTGTTTACAATAAAAGATTTACAAATTTTCTCTTGGAAGCATAAACACAGATTGGAATGAAAGAAATTAGAGGGCAAACCTGTATCAGTGGATTTGTAGGAGTTTTAATGCCAACTATTGTATGTACCAGTCTTAAAATAAACCTGTGCATTTGACTATTTCCCTTTCAATTTTCTCTTTTTGTCAGGATTATGCTGACACAGAGTTACTACTCTCACGGGAGAATGTGGACCAGGAGGCTCTGCTAAACTATGCCAGAGAAGCAGCTGATTTCTCCACTAATCAGCAGCTGCCGTCACTGGACTTTGCCATCAATCACTATGGTCAGCCAGATGTGGCCATGTTTGACTTCACGTGCATGTATGCATCGGAGAACGCAGCCCTGGTGCGAGAGCAGAACGGCCACCAGTTACTTGTGGCACTGGTTGGGGACAGTCTCTTAGAGGTTTGTATTTTAAACTTATCATGTGTAAACAGTGAATTGAAGCAGAAGCACAAGCCATTGCACCCATCACCAAAATATGCACTGCCTATAATATAGTTACTATAAAGAAGCTGCTGTTTATTATATAATAAAGTGGGAGGTTTGAAAGAAGGGTGGGAGTGTTGGGAAAACAGAATATTTAGGATGGCAATGATCTTGCTTAAAAAAATGTATGCAGAGATTTTTCTCTGAAGTTATGTCTGTTCCATCTGCTTCTTATTGGGACAATTTAGACTCTCTACAGAACTTACTGTACTGTAGGCCTGTTAATAAGTAGTATTTTGTAGTTGGTTTAAAAAGTGCAATCTTGAAGAGGAGCTGTTAAGGCACTCTGGGTTACGAATTGTTGTTGGAAGTAGAGGAACATTGGTTTTGGAGGAGCTCATGAGCAATTTACTATATGGCTTCCTCTAGCCCAGTGGGAGTGGAGCTTTAAGCTAATTACTGAGCTATAATTTCCCAGCAGATTACCATGTGAATGTATTCTTGGTATTTGTTTAAAATTTTCTCTAAGTAATGCTTTTCCTTTCTCTGTTTTTTTTTTTTTTGTAAACGATAATATTAGCCATTTTGGCCAATGGGAACTGGAATAGCCAGGGGATTTTTGGCTGCAATGGACTCTGCTTGGATGGTACGAAGTTGGTCACTCGGAGCTAGTCCTTTGGAAGTTCTTGCAGAGAGGTAATAGAGAAAATGAATACATTTTCGGTTTTAATCTAATCCTCCAACATCTCACCATTACAGTTTCTTCTAGTACAAATATATAGACAGAACAGGGGATACAAATTGTCACTGTTTTTAGAGGACACTTGTGGATATAATTCAATTGAAGAAAAAATTTCCTAAGGTATATTTATAGAGGAATAAGAATTGTTGCAGCTCTTCCTGGTCCTAGTTTTAAAAGCAGAGTAGAGGAAGAGTCTTTTTTTGGTGCTTACCGGTGTTACATGGAGAAAGTCAGCCTGACTTACTCTCACCAGCCTTGCAATAGCAAAGCAGATGAAGATGTAGGTGCCCTTAAAGTACATAAGACAAAAATTCTTGCCATCCTCTATTATCTTGTGGATATTTTTTATGATTTTTTTTTTAAGGAAGCTAAGACCTGCTTTTATTTCATGTTCTCCTAAATTGATCTCTCTGTTTCGTATAAGCCAAACAACATCTTGTTTTTCTTTGGAGTATTGAATTCTTGATGTTTTTGTCATTTTTGGTTGAATGTTATTTTGTTGACTCAAGGTGATATCTTAGAGATCAGAACTTGAGTAATTGAAAGATGGAGTAAGTAAAAGCAAAGTCTAATAGAACCTATTTTAAACTTAAGCAGCTGCAGCTTCTGGCCATCAGGAACTGTAGTATCATTTAAAAAATTGTATAAATGGTACAATGGATATTTAAAGGTCCATTTGTTTGAATTTTTAAAAAAAAAGATGAAGATAATAATGTCGCAGTAGGAGCCAGACTTACATCACCTTTCCATTAGACATTTGCAGACAGCAGTAAGATCTTCCCTGAGCCTTCTCTTCTGCATGCTGAACAAACCCAGTTGCCTTGGCTGCTCCTTACAGGGCAAGTGCTCCAGTCCCCTTGGTGCCTCTCTTCCTGAGTCGCTCCAATGTCTCAGTGTCTTTCATGTACTGGGGAGCCCTTTCAGTTATGCTTAATGTATTATTTTCTTTGCTTCTTTTGATTTCTGGAGCTGTATTAAATTGTAGATTTTAATACACTTGTACTGAAACTTAGCTATTCAATGCCTGAAGTGGTTAGATTTTTGGTTTAAATGTTTATCTCTCCAGGATTGACTTGGCAGTATTAGTAATGATGCATCTCTCTCAAAAACAAAATAAAACAAAACAACAAACCCCAAACCAAACAAACAATCAAAACAAACACCAAAACTTATTTTAAATTTTATTTTCCCCAGGGAAAGCATTTATAGGCTACTGCCTCAGACCACCCCTGAGAATGTGAGTAAAAACTTCAGCCATTACAGCATTGATCCTGCCACCCGGTATCCCAATATCAACGTCAACTTCTTGCGGCCACAGCAGGTAACTGGACAAATGGTGCTTCTGAATGCTTGCAGTCTGCATTGTCTTTCCTTAGGTGAAGCTATGCTAATGTTTTGGAAAGAGATAGTGACCTGATATGGCAGTATAGTGTGGAAGCAGTGAAAAGCCGATATATCATTCAAGAGTAGATCTCTGTACTTTAACATTCCTGTTTAAGAATTTTTGATTTTGAGAATTTTAACCTTGCTGTAATGATAAATGAAATCTGTACACGCGTGTGTGCGCGTGTGCGTGTGCTCGCATTTTCTTTGTAATAATCTAGCATAGCAGTCTGTCGTTGCAATTTGGTATCCACTGAGCAGCAGCAGTCAGCTAGACTGTTAAGCACCAACTTAGCTGTTTTTTCTTGTTCTGGGGTTCTTGGACTGGAGATTTCAGCTACATAAGTGTATTTGTCTTCCTTTTTGTGCCTTGGGATGGCTCCTTCTTCTCCTGCTCTCTCTGTATGGATCTTGGGTGCATGGCATGTAGGAATTTTTTTTTTTTCCCTCATTTTAGGTACGCCACTTGTATAATACAGGAGACTTGAAAGACATTCATCTGGAAATAGAGAACTTTGTGAACTCCAGGACACCAAAGCTGACTCGGAATGGTAGGCCTGGCTACTACTCCATTCCTTTCAGTATTCTGGAGCTGGATCAGTGCAGGACATAGAGCAGCAAGGCTCTAAAGTATTACTTAACCGGCTTCTCTTGATTTAGAAAAAGTATCCAGCAATTGTTTGGTCAATACTCTGATTTTCCAATTTTTCAAGTTTCAATTAACATGTAAATATATTCTTGTTTGCCTAATTTCCCTTGCTTAATAATGCTGTTATAAGCATATTTGCTTACGCAAGGATTTTTTTTTTCACCTCCTCTATCCTGTAACAATGTTCTTACTTAAGAGTGCAGAAGCCCAGCCTGAATTCACTTTAACAGTAAACTCAGAATTCTTACAAACATAACAGAAGGTATTTCTTCTGCAGTCATTCATGTTCATGCTTTCCTTTAATCTCATCTCTTAGCTTAACTGAATGAAACCTCACTTTGCTTGCATTATTCTGAAAGTTAGGTGTCTTGTGATAAGCATTTCAGTATCTGCCTACTTGTCCCGTACACGGAGGGGTATGTTGAACTTGTCCTTTTGCACACCTTGCCTTTGGATGTCCAGGTAGCGTTTGGCACTTTGCTGCTAAGCTTCCCTTTCACTGATGAATAGCTATGTAGGCTTTTGATTTGTTCTTTGGCCTGCAACCATGTCCCTTAGGCTGTAATCTTGTCAGATCTTGCAGTAAGGTAAGGTCAAAATAGGTCAGTGCTTTAAAAGGAAGCTTTCAAGAGAAAAGAAAAAGTTGCAGAAGTACATTTGTAGTTCTGCCATTAGAAATAGTATATCTGGACTTTAGAGAGCATTTGTGCTACTGTATATCCTTTTGATCATATTTAAAACAAGCCTTTGTGACTGTTCTGTAATTGCTGGGGCTCTTTTACAAGGGCTAGGGTGAAAAGCCTGGCAAGTTATAACATAGATAATTACTTTGTAGCAAATTTAGAATCCTTTCTTGGATCTAAAATAGATTACAGTCTTTTCTTTTTTTAAAAAAAAAAAATTCTGTCCTGTATTGCTCATTGTAGAAGGAGCTTGTTGTTTACATGAAGGTTTTATTTGTTGATTCATGTTTTTTATGTTAGTTTTAGAATCCATGAAAGAGATGTTGTACATTTCTACTTAAAAATATGATTTCTTACAGAGTCTGTAGCTCGCTCTAGTAAATTGCTTAGTTGGTGCCAGAGGCAGACCGACGGATATGCTGGTGTAAATGTGACGGATCTCACGATGTCATGGAAAAGTGGCCTAGCTTTGTGTGCCATTATCCACAGATACCGTCCAGACCTAATGTGAGTAACTGGCTGTTCTGAATAACTTAAGAGGAGCAGAACATTAGTGATATTTGGAACTAATAGTGTGAAGACTGAGGCAATGCATTTGTGACTTACGGAGAAATGGACTGAAATGAATTCAATTAAAATTGATAGAAGCTAATGTGTGGTGATTCACCAGCAGAGTGAAAGGTCATAATAGCTTGATAAATATGAAAAGAAATGTGTTGTGATTTTCCCTTCTGGATGATTTGACAGAATTAATCTCCAAATTGGTACTGACTGGAAACCATTATTGACTGACAGCTCTTTTCTTTGTGAAGTTAGTCAGGAATAGTTTATATCTTCAGTTAAATTTCTTATGAACAAGTCTCTACACAGCCCTTTATAAATCTCCTGTTTAACAGTAACTCTTTTTAAAGACTTCTAGGCTGCTCTTTTTAGAAGTAGTGACCCACAGTCTAAATAGAGATGTTGCTACTGTTTGTGTGCTAAAGCGCTGATTGGATGAATGAGAGAGGCATCCTCTTACATGGTAAATTGGGTAAAACAGTGGCCAGATTCTAGAATGGAAAAACGCTGGCTGGAACAAGTAACAGGAGCAAAGACTCTGGTACTTCAATTGAAATCTGAAATGGCTTCAACTTCCCAAAGGGACATTAAAATAAAATAACGCTAGAGCTGTATTTGAAGACACAGCCCAGTGTAAAGCATGCTGAAAAATTCCATGGTTATTCTCTTCCGTGTACACTGAATTAGTTCTCTATTGATGTGCTTGAGCCAGAGTTCACCACAATCACAGAATCACAGAATGGTAGGGGTTGGAAGGGACCTCTGGGGTTCACCTAGTCCAAACCCCCTACCAGAGCAGGTTGCACAGGAATGCATCCAGGCGGGTTTTGAATGTCTCCAGAGAAGCAGACTCTACCACCTCTCTGGGCAGCCTGTTCCAGTGCCCTGCCACCCTCAAAGGAAAGAAGTTCCTTCTCATGTTTAGGTGGAACTTCCTATGTTCAAGTTTGTGCCCAGTACCTCTTGTCCTGTTGCCGGGCACCACTGAAAAGAGCCTCGCTCCTTCCTCCTGACACCCACCCTTTAAGTATTTATAAGTGTTGATAAGATCCCCCCTCAGCCGTCTTTTTTTCCAGACTGAAGAGACCCAAATCCCTCAGCCTTTCTTCATAAGAGAGGTGTTCCAGTCCCCTAATCATCTTGGTAGCTCTCTGCTGCACCCTCTCCAGCAGTTCCCTGTCCCTCTTGAACCCGGGAGCCCAGAACTGGACACAGTACTCCAGATGCGGCCTCGCCAGGGCAGAGTAGAGGGGGAGGATGACCTCCCTCGACCTGCTGGCCACACTCTTCTTGATGCACCCCAGGATGCCATTGGCCTTTTTGGCCACAAGGGCACATTGCTGGCTCATGGTCATCCTGTTGTCCACCAGGACTCCCAGGTCTCTTTCCACAGAGCTGCTCTCCAGCAGGTCAGCCCCCAACCTGTACTGGTGCATGGGGTTATTCCTCCCCAGGAGCAGCACCCTACGCTTGCCCTTGTTGAATTTCATAAGGTTAATCAAGTAGCTTCAACTCCGCAATACGAAAAGGTTGCTGGCAAATTAATTTTAGAGATTTCAGAGAGAAAGAAAAAAGGAGATGGATCTCTGAGTTCTTTCAGAAGACTGATTTCTACTTGATTCAGTGCATGCTATCTTTCTGCCCATTGCAGAGACTTTGATTCTTTGGATGAACACAATGTGGAGAAGAATAATCAGCTGGCCTTTGACATCGCTGAAAAAGAGTTTGGAATATCTCCCATTATGACTGGAAAAGAAATGGCATCTGTTGGAGAGCCAGATAAACTGTCTATGGTGATGTACCTCACACAGTTCTATGAGATGTTCAAAGACACCATACCCTCTAGCGGTAAGGAGTTCGGGTTTGGGGCAAATGTCTCAGATTTAAAGACAGCTTCAGGATGAATGTGTGTGCTTCAGTTATCTTCATGCTTCTTCTGTATAAGTTCATGCTAGTCACTCACTAACTTTACATTACAAAAGTTGACTTCTTATTGGTGCTGATAAAGACCATGTTAGCAGCATCAGGAGCAAAAAAATGAGTTAATGCAAAATAATGTTCTCAAAATAATGTCCTCAAAAATTCTAAACTCACTTCAGCGCTACTAGGTAACTTTTCTGCTTTCTTTGCTATTGTTGTGGGTTCATCTGTCTTGTCTAATGTGAGATGCCTTGCTAGCAGTTGTTTAATAGGTAATTGCAAAACACTGGCCAAGTTTTATATCTGTTTACTATCTGTGAATGCTGAGAGTAATTTCGGGCCAATGAGGAATGAAAGATCTTTGATTTGATGTGAAAGATGTAATTGCCTAACACAAACCAATATGGCCCACCATTAAATATTAATAATGTTGTTATAGCTGGTTCTTTATTAATGGTGATTTTAATTCAAGTCTATCATTCTGGTAGGGGAAAAAATTGTGTTTAATAGTCTTTTAAAAATACAGTATGTATGAGGTATTATTTCCAAAACTCTGAACGCTTCTTAAGGATACTGATGATCATGATGCTTTTTAAATACGAAAGTAAATAGAGTAAACAAACAGAGTATTTATTCTGGGTGTTTATAAACCCTGAAAGGAGAATTAATTTTGGCAAAATTAAAAAGCAGAGTAGCTGAGGAAGGTATTCATTCTAGGCATTACAATCATTTTGTACAGAAACTTAAGAAAAAAAAGTGTTATGTTAAAAAAAAAAATAAAAAATCAGTGTGTCCTTCAGTTGTGTATGTAATAATAGTAACACAGAAATAATTTCTCGGCATTCCCTTGTCCTACCTGTTTTTGCTAACAGATGCTCTGGACCTGAATGCAGAAGAAAAAGCTGCCCTAATTGCCAGTACTAAATCACCCATCTCTTTTCTCAGTAAACTGGGACAAAGCATCTCTCGGAAACGCACTCCAAAGGTAAACATGCCACATTCTTGATAACAATTGTGTCTGTTAGGCTTCTGTCCAAGTAGGTGGTACTAAAAATACATGTGTAAGCGTGCATCTGCTATGTGTTTGCAAAAGAGCATGTGTTCATCAGCTCTTGGCATGGAACAGTATGAGTATGTGACATTTATAACTGCTGAATTACATCTGTAATATGTGCTCTCAATTAGTGGCATTTCAGTCTTAAAATCCTAGCCTTGTGTTAGTACTTGGGGATATATTTTGTATTGAAATGTAACAGGTTTCTCAGTTCCCAATTAGTTCAAAGTGTTGGAAGGATGTACAATTTGAAGGTAAGAATCCTCTAAAACAAATGGAGAATGAGCCCAGAGAATTAATCAGTTGTGTGACAAAGCTTAAGTGCACTGATAACATTTATCTCAGGCCAGAAAGGTATGAGAATCCTT
Organism: Chroicocephalus ridibundus; assembly: GCF_963924245.1. Lineage (NCBI taxonomy): Eukaryota > Metazoa > Chordata > Aves > Charadriiformes > Laridae > Chroicocephalus > Chroicocephalus ridibundus. Next base: position 152,026,362 of record NC_086284.1, read on the forward strand.
ATATTTTTTCTTTTTTTCTCCTCCTCCTTCCATTTTCAGGACAAAAAAGAAAAGGAACTGGACGGTGCAGGAAAGAGGAGAAAAACCAGCCAGTCTGAGGATGTAAGTATTACAGTAAGGAAGGTGTTAGGGAGGAAAACACATGGTACGTTCCTTGTTCCCACTTCAGTCCTTTCATTTTCTATATTCAGACAAGATTTATATAAGATTTTTTTTAGATAAAAATTAGTCTTCAGAGGTTACACTTTGTTGTAGCTATAGTGCAAATATTTTACTGACGCTTATGAAAGAATAGTACACAACAAAGGAAATGTTGCAGTTCCCTCATGTTCTCTTTTTACTGCAATTTGATATGATGAGGACACCAAAAATAAAACTTTCAATTAGTAAAGTCATGCAGTATAGTCAGAATTTTCGTTCATATTTAAACTTTAGCCTTGGTTAGTGCGAAAAGCATACATTTCTGTTATGTCCCATGAGTCAGTCCTTCACTTGAAATGTTGATAGCCAAATAGGTACAAGTGAGTTAAAACTTAGTGCTTTGAGTTGTCAATGAAGGTTTGAAGATAGGCCTTTGCTTTGTGTCAGTGGATTCATGGGAGTGTTTCAGCTGTGGTCTCTTTGGTAGGTAAGTGTATCAAATAAGGCTGAAAAGATAAGTAAAGTTTAACACAACTTTGGATGACATACTAAAGGAAATTAAAATGTGAATTTTCAAGCGCAGACTAATAGATTTGTTTTCTACAGTGTTAGAAAACTATCACAGCGAATGGGTAGAGAGGAAAAATCGATCCAGTGGCATCTTGTTAAATTTTGATATCGCTCCTTGTTAGGAGGACATCCCGCGAAGCTACAGAGAAGAAAGGCCCACGCTGGTGAGCGCCTTGACAGAGAGGAGAATTGATGCTGCCATTGGGAATCAGAACAAAGTCAAGTCTATGGCAACCCAGCTACTTGCCAAGTTTGAGGAGAACGCACCAGTGCAGTCCTCAAGCTTACGAAGACAGGTAGGAGATGGATAATAAAACCATTTTATTTTGGAATTATGGAGGAAGATCATGAATAATAACATCCCTTGAGGTGGGATGCTCTTCTACGTCAAAGGCTCTCCTAGAGAAGAGTGAAGCTTATTCAAAAGAGAAAAATTTTAAATTTAGGCGTATAGGATAGAGAAGAACTTCCTAATAAAAGTCTGTTTCCTGTTATTGCCTGTATTATATTAAGTCATCTCTTTCAAAAACATCTTACCAGCAAGCAGTTTTCTTTTATAACGACTATTGCTGTTGAGAAAGCTTTCCAGGAACATCCTATTTCTAATGTTTAAGAACTATAATTTAATTTCTGATTTGAACTTTTTCATGCCAGGTTGTATCTGTTTGTTCTTGTGAACTGTGGTTAAGTTTTGTACATGCGTGTAAGCACAGCCGATAAATGCCTGGGAGTTTCTTTACAATTGGGATATTTGTGTCATTCCCAGTGAGGCTTCCTAATAACTGCTGGTTATTCAGGATGGTATCTGAACTGCTGCAACTTCACTGTCTTTGAAGTTAGATTGAGTCAGTTCAAGGAAGTGCTAGCAGTGCAGTGTCAGCAGTGTAAGACTCACTATGGTTTAAGTGCCTGAGTTCTTCCTCTGCCGCATAGTCTGTCTGTAGCCTGTCTGTAGCTTGTGCCAAGCTCTGTGCTGCCACGGCCAGATTGTGAATGGGACCTGACCTAGCTACTTTTAAAGTTAGGTCAAGTGTATCTATGCTACACTGCACACTGGTGTTAGCAGTGTAACATAATCTCAAAATGGTGACGTTTATCCTGCTCTTTATCAATCAAATATTTCCTCAGCCACTATATATTGGCTGGAATAACCAGGCTTATTTGAAGGAACAATGAAAATGGAAAGAAGGTCTAAAAACATATGAAGTTTCCCAGTTTTGGATGTTTTTTCCCTTTTATGTTTTACTTGCTAAATGAATTCTCCCCTACCCTATTTTTTTTTCATAAATGTTTGTCTGTCTTATTATGTATCCCATTCCTTTGGCTTTCTTTGAGTTTCCTTTACTATTTTATCTTTCCTCCTTGGTCCCAACCCACTTTCCCTACAACCTGCATGCAGCAACCTGTCCTGCCTTATCAAGAACGTGTTCACAACCAACCATCCAGCAGACGAGAGCAGGGCCGTCTTGCTCCCATACCCCAGTGGAAACAGGTAAAGAAACTGATTATGAATACAATGCATTGCCTGCACCCAACACCGGCTATTGCTGTCCTATTTTTAAACCGGTCCTTTTCTAGCACCTTACGTGAGTCGGTTATTTTAAATAATTTAACTTTTAATGAATAAAATCAACATCTACCTTTGGTAATGATGCACGGTTTAATGTTTCAGAAGGACTTAATAAAATTTTCCCTTCCCTCTTATGCTAGTTTCAGCTTCCCAGAGTTTCAGTGGATGTTTTATCATCCTTGCCTACAGATGCAACCTAGTGTAAACATTTTATCATCCAGAGTATGTCTAGATTTGTCTGTTGGAAAAAACCTGAAAATGTGTAAGCATTTATTGCAACCAGTGAGGTTAAAGGTGTTGTGCCATCTATGATATTAAAGCTGTTCCTTGGTTTAGATAGTAAAATCGGTTATCAGTTTTGTATTCACATGTGAAATCTTACGTGTTACACAGTTACAGGAGACTTTACTGTGATTTCCTTTTGTCTGTGACAAACCTAGCTGTCCTTGCCAGCTTTTCACATTCATTGCATTGCAGATTCCTATATTACTATAAATTAAGTAAATTCTAGGTTTTCTGCCACAGAGGGGGTCAGAATAGGGATCAACAGGAGAAAAATCAGCAGGTATCAAATTTTATTTTCTTTCGTGTGTGTTTTGGCCCAGTGTCATTACCGGTGTTTTTCTTCCATCGGCGCACTTTCGAAAACAAGCTTGTGATAATCTTTTCAGGCAGATAGGGATACTTGTCTTACTGTCTTACTCTGCTTCCACTGTTACCCTGTGCACGTGGCCTCCTCAAATTTCTGAGAGTGTCGAGGTGCATTTTTCTGGCAGCCGTAATTTGGGGAAATATCTGCTTCTTTCTGGATGCAGTTTAATCAAAGCACAGTTTGGAGTCAAGAAGAAGAAGATGACACTAGTTTGGAAATTCACTGTTCTGCATGTTTATGGATTCATGGTGAACTTCATGTTCAAGGCATTCAACACAGTTGGTGCTGCCTGTCATGACCACTGCCATGATCTAGAAGATTTCTCTCCAAGAAAGACGACCTAAACCAGGGGAATTATTGTCAACAGGACTGTCAAGAGAGTCTTAAAATATGTCAACATTATGTTTAGGTTTCCTGACGCAGTGTTTTTTCTTCTGCATTCTGTCTCATCAAAATCTTTATAGGCTAATGAGTATTTTCAGGTGGATATGCACATCGTGCATAATTAAGGCAAATTTCATTTTTTAAGAATACTTCCCAGGTAAAGGGGGAGAACCCAAAGAACCAATGCAGAAGAGCATAATATGGCTGTACAATATTAAGTCAGTTAATGAGCACTGCTTAGTTACCCCACAAAAAAAGGGAAGACAAACAATGCAGTCCAGTTTATCTCCGTTCAGAAGGTTGAAGATTTGTGTTTTAGCACTTGAGGAAGATCACGTCCCTGCAGCCTTGAGATTTGTATTTGAACCTGCCTTTGAAACTTTATGAAGGTTTTATAATTAAGCCTTTATGGTGAAACACAAAAGTTTTTGTCATCCTTATGTAATTGATCAAAAAAAGCACAAACTTTTGTTTCTTGCTTTTATGATGAGGATTTTCTTCTCACCAGAGAGCAGTTTGTTGTTGATTTTGTTCGTGTTTTTGCTTGCACTACATGATTAACAAAAAAAACAACAAGGGGAGGGATGGGGGAGAGAAAAAAATTCCTTCTGATCTCCCTCAACATTGATAGCATCTCCATATAGGCAGCACTGTAGGGCAGATCTTTGAAAATTCTTTCTGTAACAATTATGCTTTCAGAGGACTTACATTGTTTTATTAAATGCTGACTTTGTTTGCCTTGTGTGGATGATTTCCTTCTCAAGATTACAGCTGGAGGTGATCTTCCCTTAATAGGCTTTACTGTGTCAACAGAAGATGGTTGGTTCTTGGGTCTATGTTTCATGCTGGATTTTGCAGTGCTTTTCATTTGACAAATGAAATGGAGAAGAATAAAACTTGGCGTCAAGGATGCAAAATCTGCAGGATACAGTAGGATCAAAGAAAAAATTGATACAGTCCCTATTCCAAAGGTTTCTTATTACTTTCCTGGAGAAACAAAGAACATCAGTTGTCTTCATTCAAAAGCTATGGGAGAATATAGAATCATTTATTCTTGACTGATCAGAGGTCAGGTGAGGCGTGAAGCCATCCGCTGAGCCAAGCAGCCAGCTCTGCCAAGCTTGGACAGAAATCCATCCTGCAGGAAGTTGTTGCTGAAGCAGTGCTTCAACTGGCTGCTGAGATTCCTAATTCTGGTTGCTTAGGCATGCAGAATCTAATAGCTGTGAGACTCTGTGTTACTATGGTACTGAAATGGCTTTCTACTGTGACACTGGGCACTCTAGTTACAAAGCTATTTCCTGGGCCACAGATTACCAACAGTGGAGTTGGTGCAGGGTACCAGTACATGCCACTGGAGATACAGCAAAGGATTAGTATTGCTCCTGACAAGCTCTTTAGGGAGGATGTAGGTTTACTGGAAGGAGCTGTTCATGAAGCTACGGGAAAGGGTTGTCTTGTTTGGCACAGGTGTCAGAGCGAGCAGAAACTTCAGTCAGTGACTGCATATAAGATATATCACATAGTGAATACCTTCTACTGAAGAGTCCTTTGAAGAGGAGCAAAGCAGTTCTTCAGGGGACACAGTGGTGATGTGTTATTCAGGGAAACCACAAGTTGTCTAATGTTCTTGCCAGTAGACAGAATGAAGTAGAGGCCCTCAGGCGTCTTTGGGAGAAGGGAAGTTTTGCATCTCATGTTTGATAGATTTGGTCCTGCATGGAAGGGGAAAGTATACCGCAGAAGCGTAAGAGTGATTGCAGGGGAGAAACCACACAGTTGCAAAGGACGTGTTCTGGGTTGGACCTCCAGTTTTGATGGAAAATTTACATCTGCTTTGGGCTATTTCCTGCCAGTGTCTGTCAGATAGACTTCTTTAGCTGTACCTGCTTATCAGTTTATGTCTAGAACCTTGCTTTGACCTGGAGTTAAGAGTTATGAGGCCAGAAGTTTCAATGGGTTTGTCAGGCAGACTGTGTCTGTTACACGTGGGGTAGGGGAGACTTACTAAGACAGGATTCCTAGAAAGAGTTAAATCCTGGCAGAATCTGTTCTGAAGCAGTTTTTACTTTTATCACAAGACCTGTAATTGCTATCTCTCTTGAAAAAGGGGAAAACCTTCAAAAGATCAAGCAGGTTAAAAACCTCACCAATCTGTAGCTCACAGCATTCTGTGTGGCCTGCATTTTCCTCATGAACTGGATGACAGGGTTTGCTTTATTGAGCTACACTTTGAGAATGTTGAACTGTGTTGGCAAAATTGGTTTCGTGCTATTATGAGCACCTCAGCAGCAGCTAGCAATGCATGAAGATACCATTAAGTGTACTTGTACAGTGGATATGTGTGTAATTTTTTATGTGATGGTGATATCTCCTAAAAAAACTGGTTTGTGTTTCATGGTGTGGTGATTAATCTCAAACAAATGCCTACTTGTATAAAAATATCTTCCATGATGTGTTATATTGCTTTCCAAGCCGTTTTGGCTGTTTTTGGGAAAGAGCATCTCATCAGGGATCATGAAGCCATTGAAAAGATATGTGGTCTATCCAGAAGAGGATCTCACTGTTTGGGTATGGTGTGGGAGACAAGCCTTTTAATCTGAATTTTGTCCTGGCCTTCCAGACTCTCAGCTTATGGCCTTCAGCAGTTTTCTGCTATAGTTTCATAAGTCTCCTAACAGCGGCAAGGTATGTGTGTAATACATAAGCTTAAATCACTGTTGTGTGCAAAGGTGCTTGTAAGATGGAGATCACATGTCTTTTGGTGAAAATCTTTTCTGCTTCTGGAGGTCTGATGCTTGTTCTTTTGAGTTGGTCCTCTGAAGTACGAAAAAGGTGTAGCAGTACTACCTCTTTTCAATAATTCTGATGGAACTGTGGTTTTTGAAGATATACAATGACTTGAGATGACCATAGTCAGCAGGAGCTGACTAAAGGAAGAGAATGCATAACACCAATATTTCTGCAAACATTGTTTTTCCTATTTTGTTTCTTATTTAAATTTGTTGGTATATCTTTCCTCTTTTCTATATCCATCTTTGTCTTTGCGTGCTCAGAAATGCATCCTACTGGAGGACTGAACATGTACTGCATATACCTGTACAGTGTTATATTCTGAGATCTGCCATGGAAAAATACACAAGTTTGTGAAAATGTTAACATTTGAAATGCAAAGCTAGCCGTGGTCAGATGAAAGTCCATGAACAGCTGTAGTGGTTGAAAATGTTATCACCTTTTTGGCTAGAAATTAGTGGCTTCACAGCTAAGCCTTTTGAAACAGCATATAAATGTTCCTCATCCACTTCAGCGCAAAGTCACGTGCTTTAGTTTAAGCTGCTTGTAGCATGTGTTTGAATTGGAAGAGGTTGGTTTTTTATTTTTTTATTTTTTTGATGAAAGGGAAGAGAACACGCAAACAGATATTTGTGCTAGCTCAGCTGTAAGGGCAGTAAGGAACATCTGTAATATCTTTATGCCTCATCTTTGGAGGCTATCTAATAGTGGCTTTGGACGCACAGCATTTTTATTTTTTTTGGTAATGCGACAATTTCCAGATATGCTCTGTTAGTTAAGAACTCAAAAGAAAAGGAAAAATCAGGCAGAAAATACACTAATAATTATTCAGTGATGGAGAAAAGACTGTACATAGTAAGAAGTTACAGAACTAGAAAGGCATGTTTTCTGGCATATTAAAATGAGGACATGTATGTGCATTGTGTAATATTCAGACTATTAGATACGTCTACATTTTAGCTATAAAACAGCTGTATTTCTGTTCTAGTAGAATGACGGAGTACAGTTTAACTTGCCCGAGTTGGTTCAATATCTGCAAGTTATAGAGGAGGGATCTGAAGCTGAGAACAGAACACTATGACTTGAGTTGTATTCCTAATGAACTGCAAGCAAGAGTAATTAGGTCAACAGGATGGATAGCTTTAAACATTGCAAGTCACACAGCAATAAGTATTTTTTCATGAAGCAAAGAGAGCAGTCCAGCTGTGCTATGGAAAGTTCCAAGTTGTACCTTTCACTGATTGTAAGACCTTGAGTCAGAAACTCAACTGATGATTGATATAAGTACATGTTGGCTGCTCCTGGAAGTATCTGTCAAATGGACATGTGATCATGTGGCTACGGGTGAAAACCTTTGGTCTTTCAGCTTCCGATAAAATGTAGCCTTAGGTCATTCCTGAGAGATGCGAGGTAAGGGTCACAATGTCTCAGTTCACATGTTCTGGCCTGTCTCACCAAAGCCAATGGTAATGTTATCTTTTTTCTACCATTATTATGATTTTTTTTTCTTTTTCTGTTTTAAAAAAAAGATGAGGAGTAAGGAACGTTCTCGGACCTGCCCCAAAAAAGTGATCATGCTCTCTTCTTCCACTCCACCTTCCTCTCCACCATATCCCAGGCAGCAGGTGATTCCCTCTGCATGCTCTGTCCCTCTCTCTTCATTACTGCTTGTACAAGCGACTAGATCAGTTACCGGATATCCCATTTACAAATGCATTTCCAGCTTTCTTTTTTCAGATGACGATAGGGCTTCATCAACCTCTTAGATTAGAAACACAGGTTGGCATTAGCTCACCAGAAGTATGATTATCATGATTATCTGATGCATGGAGACTCTGAGATTTTACTGTAAGGTAATCTGTAATTAAAGTAGCCTTTTCCAGTTTTGAGTTGCAGCAAAATAGAAATTAAATATTTGGAGTAGTGTAGGGAAAGAAAATGCAACTTTTCTCTGTTTCCGCTCTTCATTTAAACAAGTGTGAATGAAAATTTGCCCTTGTATTCATGAAACTTTCAGGATTACTTGTATGAAGTGCCCTTTCAGGGTGTGGTAGTGGCCTGCACATGTCCAGTGTGCTCTTCCTGTTCCCCCCCCCCCCCGCCCAAGCCTTTGTCTCACAAGAGTTTCTGTTCAGTCTGCCTGAGTTTGGATTTGGAGCAGTGAGAACTGTTCTGAACAGAGTGTATAAATGTGCATCCAGATGTTTGTGCACATGTGTTTTGTTGTCCTTCTAGTTAAATATTACCTGAAATTCTTTAATATTTGTGTCGTCTTGTACAGGGTCATCGTGCTTCTTTGAGCTGTATCATTTTTTAAGCTGTTGTTTTGTTTCCTATTGCAGTAATAAATTCCATTCCTCCCTGATTAATCCTGAACTAACCTTGAGGTGATAAAAAGGCAGCTGCAATAGACCTTCCATAACTTTAAATAGGAATTGTACAAATAAATTTCCCCATAGGTGAAAGATGTTTCTTTGCGGAACGCTTGTATGCCTATAAACTCTGTAAAGGCATGTTACCTTTTAGCAGAGTAGATAAGACTTATTCTTGGACGTAGTTTGACTTGCCTTATTGCTGTGATTTCTCAGAGTGTTGTTACATGTTAATTTGGTCTAATTATTGTCAGACTCTGGAGCACACATTCTCCTCTGCATCTCAGATGTCTGCATCTGCAAGATAGGTCAGGTCTGCTTACTGATGTGATCTAAACCTGTCCTAACAAAAAAGTGGTTAGTTTTCTGGCACACTGTGGACAGCATGGTGCACGAAAGGGTACAGGAATGGACATCTATGTAGAATGGGTGGGGAAAGCCCTTTTCATAAGCAAAACCTGCGTTTAAACTGAATTGCATGTAATATTATCAGATGATGTGATAGCTAGCTGCCTTCCTCTTCTCAACATCCTTTGAAAATTTTGACAGATACGTTTTATGAGAGAAGAAGGGTTTTCCCTAAGCTTACAGGTAGAGAAACTAAGGCAGTTAAATGCTGAGTTTTACTTTTTAATCCATGGGCTGGGATTAATTTTCCATATAGAGAAATTGGCTTTCAGTCACTAAGAACCCCGTAGCTCTGTATTTTCCCTCTCTAGCTTTTCCAAGTGTTTGTTTGTCCTGTGTCTTTTTGGTTGCCTAGTTCAGTCATGAGAGCCAACTACTGCTGGGTCCAAGTGTACTTTGACCGTTTTCTATGTTGTGTCCTGTAGGAAACCTTTTTTGTATGTTGTCTTTCTCAAACAAATAATAATAAGAAAAAACCTTGGTTTCCTCTTAACTCTGAGGGATTTTTACCACCTGTGCTACAGAACTGATCTGCTAGACTCAATTGAGAGGGGTCTGCTTTTGGAAACATTCTTTTTTCCTTAGGAATGACTTCTTTTCCTGAAATTGTCCTGGCCCAGGCCTCATAGTGACTCAGATGTATCTATGTCCTTGTTACACTGATGTCTTTTAAAACCTGTACCTCTGCGCTTCTAATGCATTCATTCTGCCACTTCTTTTAAACTTTCCATTTCCTTCCTTTGATCTAACATCACAGTATGAGTTTACATTGAGTGTCTTACCATCTTTATCGTACTAATTCCATTACATTGTGTTACTACATTGTGGCTTACTGACCTATTATGGATATATATGGATTGTTTTTAAAATTTTTCCTACAGGATCCAAGTTGTTATTGCCATTTTTAGAATATTTTTCTTAATGAACTGTCATGCTATTGTTATGGCCTCTTTTCTGTCTTCATCATAAGAAAAATTAGATGAAGTGTGTTTTGACTGGGAAGTTGGTCTGTGGTTGTTAATTAAGCTCACAATTTTTGCCTGCAGAGAAACAGGGAACCTGGTGCCGACTATCCTGGGGAGCAGAGTCCCAGACAGGAAAGGGTAAAGAGCATGAACAAATGGCATGGATGCTGATGACACAAGGCTGTGGTGGATGTGTGTAATACGGAGAGCAAATGTACTGGGTAGTGAAACACACTTATCCTAATGCTGCTGTTAACACGCTGGAACTGCTGAGAGTCAATTAGGAGTGATTATTTCTGCGCGATACCCACAAAAATGCATAACAGGCCCTTATCAAGTTTGCTACATGCTTTTATTTTGCCGTAGATCTGGCACTTAAGCTCTTCCCATTCCTCTTTTTCTCTTACACCTCTTTATTGAAGTATGCTGTGGCTTTAGCAGAACAAGAGGAGTTATGTTTTGTGCTAATTCATGCGAACATGGTTGCATTGTTTCCACTGCTTGCTTTCTGGATGGTTAAACAACTGGCATTCCATCCTGCCTCCTACAGGCCAAAGTAAAAGGAAAAATGATGAGGCATTATTTAGCTTAGAGACTTTGAAGCCTTCTTGACAATGAAATATTCAACAGTCTGCCTGAATGGCTCAGTATTATACAGAGGCATGGGAAAAGAAAAGATAGGCACTCAGAAGAATTGGTTGATTTGAATTCATATTGACAAATTAATTGACGTTCCAGTAAAGGCTTTGAATGAATTAAGTCATAAGTGGTAGCCAGCTATAAAACTGTTGCAACTTTCAGAATGTGTTCTAACAAAAGACTCTTGTGGGCTGAATGTTTTCTGACAGGCAGTAGAAAATGAATAAGCGTGTGTCTGCAGTGACACAGAAGCCCACAGCTCTATAATAGGCCCTAGTTTTGGTGAAAATGATCTAGTAGGAAGGAGTAGGTGGAACTGAAAGCAGCTGAAAGTAGAGAGCGTTATTGATGCATCTGAATGGGAAAAGTGTTTCTCGTAAATTGGGTGTGAACCCAATTTTATGTTCTGCTTTGGAGAACAGTTAGCAATACGTATCGGCACCCTGGCATTCTTGACAGATCAAACCTGATGTTTCTTCATGCATGCGTTTGTAGTTCCTGGTTCATTTACTTTTGAGCTCTACAAACAAATTAGCTGAAGACTGTGTGATATTGCAGATGTCACTCCTGTCCTGTACAGGAGGCCACACACCAGGTCTTTTTTCCATGTCACACAACAGTCTAAGAATGTTGATATGAAAGACCAGAATAGCAGAGGTGTCAAATATTGTGCCTGGAATGTGTTGACATGACAGTGCAGTAAAAACAAGTAGGGCAGTGAAGTTGCAGAATGAAAACTGGCAACTTCTGTGGTAGTTTGATTTTGCTGTGCTTTGTTTCAGCCATCCAGTCTCATTAAACATTGTCTCTCTGGAAAGTACAGCATTCACTTTTCATATACCAGTGGAGACAAACTCATTCTTTATGAGAGCTGAAGTACGTTGCCCTAAAAGATGTGTTTCTGTGCACAAAATCTGAGAAACACAAGTATGTGCGGGCTTAGATGTGTAAAGGAAATCCTTGAGAATTGAGAACTATGGTGAAATAAGTTGGCACATAAGCTCCTTTGTGCATGATAAAGCTACTTTTTTTTTTTTTTTTTGGATGGTAATGCCAGAGAAAGAGGCCACACGCTTGTTTGGTTTTGGCTGCAGCAGTCCTAGGTGGGAGAGTTGTGAATAACAACTAATTCAACTCTCTTTTCGTGGCCTTGAGGGTCAAAACTTAAATTTCATAAATAGAACAGTAGACCATGGAAATAAATAATAAATAAATAAAAACAGTCTTACATGGGAGCTCCTCTTACTGTTCTGCATGTGAATTTCATACCTTTTTGTCTCGCATTTCAGTGTCTATTCCTTTTGGGGGCTTTCTTTGCTGGTTTGTTTACTTCCTCCTCCTTCCTCATCTCACAGAGATCTCCTCGTTTATTTTCTGATGACCAAGTGCCTGAGAATGTTGAACAAAGGGCATGTCAGCTAGCTGCCCTCCTGGAGTCCAGACCTGCAGTGAGGCATCAGGTGACTACAGCCCTGCCTATCTGGTGTCCAGTGTGGGATTCTGGGTACCGGTGACATCTGGGGTCAGAGGGATAGAAAAAGTCACCAAAATACGATGACCATTGCTGTACAGTCATGTGGTTAAAAAGACACAGTCAAGTCTATTTTGTGTAGTATTTTTATCCTGCTTGCCAGTTCTTAACTGTCTCCTTGTTTGATGAATGGCAATGTTTCTGTTTCTCGAAACACAATAAGGTAAAAAACAGCCTCCAAACTTCAGAGTACATGCTGAAAACCAGCTGCACTCCAGATAAAATCATCTCACAGTGGTTGTTTACCAGTCAGTTGCTTACAAATTTTACTTGCTTCTGGAAGCAGAACATTCACATTTTCCAAGCCTAATTCCTGGCTCTGAAGTACTACTTTTGTGTCCATACTTCCTGTATACTTATTTCCAACGGTAGAGTTGGCAGCTTGTGCAGATTTTCTTTGATTCCAGTGTACGCTTCTGTTTTGGTTTGGTTTTGTGCTTAATTTTCTCTCCCGTGTGTCGTCTTTGGCATATGGGAGCATGCCAGTTTGAACAGCGGTTTCTTTAGCTTCTAGTTGCTTGCTCCAGTCTCTGTTTTCAGTTATCTTCAATGGCATTTGGCAAACTGGAGAGTGCTTTTGGAAAACACCATCTACATAAGTGATTTTTTCATAACTTATTGTTTTGAGTTCACCATCCAAAATCAAGTTCTCTTCTTGGGCTGGAGTATAAACAATCCCAGAACTTTTGCTGGTGGGCATAACTTTTCCAAGCCATGTCAAAAGGAAATTTATAACATTTAGGTTACTTTCAGTTGCTGTTCTTTTGGGGATGCTGTCTTTGCTGATAATTAAAGTCAGTGAAACTGTTCTCGAGGAAAGAAGAGTGAACCTTTGGCTGGATTTGGGGTAGAATTTGGGCACACAGAAGACTGGGTAAGAAGACTAATTTCAACATATTAACATCCATTTGTTTATGGGTAACACAACTGAAGATGTTAGGCATAATCCAAGGACAGCGTGCTCACGTGCGTTTCCTTATTCAGTTGGAATAATGATACAGAAATGAACATCTAGACCAAAACATCTTGTTCCTACCTTTTATGTTGCGGTCTAGTACTTTTAAGCTCCTTTTGAGGGTGGAAGAGATTAAGAGCATTACAATGCAAAGACAGAAATTATTTTTGAAACTAATTTACGCATAGTGCAGAATTAAGGAGCAGAGAAAATATAAGGGAGATGGAGAACACAAAGTAGAGGTAGGATAAAGTGGGTAGGGCAGAGAGGAAAAAGAGGAACACTGCAGGCAATGGTAGATTATGATGTGGGATTTAAGGGAAGAAAAGAAAAGTAGAGCAGTAAGAGAAAGAAAGCTTAGCAAAGAAGCATATTTTCAGAAAAGAAATTTGATTAAATGTTGATGATCTTAAGTACAGAAAATCTGTGTATAAAATAGTTATATTTCATTAAATTGGGGAAATTGTGAAGGCCAAGCTGTTTTGCATTTTGTCCAGTAGATTTAATCTTGAGACTAGGCTATTCTAAGTGGCTAGAAATAGCTATTTTTGTGGGTCATGCAGCTATGTGACTCTTATTTTTCCTTTTTATAATAGAAAACAGAACTTTCTTGAAAAAGGGTCAAATTTTGGAAATATGCATAATTTCTCTTTCCAGATTACATTTTCTAGGAATGCACAGTTTCTACCAGCACTATTTGTCTGATACTTCCAGCTATTGTTTTTTTTCCTGTTTATGTTAAGTGTTTCTTGGGAGATAGCTATAACGAGCCATGGAGATAATGAGGGGTATGTTGGAAGACCAAATCTCAGGTTCTCCTGTGAGGAGCTAGTTTCAGAAGGATGCAGATCCTCAGTTTGGGATTTATTGCTTGACATTTGATAAGCAAGAGTAGCAGATTGTTTTATATTGTTTCATTCTTTGTAGTGTGATGTTTCCAATCTGCTTACAGTAAAGTTTAGGTTGGAAATTTGCTGCTAATTACTGGCAATGCTTACAAGTTAATTTCCTTCTCTTCCATCCCTAAGGAGAGCAGGCTTTTTGGTTTATATAGTTAAAATATAGAAGAGGTTTCACATGGCCTGAAGTACAGTCTTCGTGCCTTGGGCCAGTAATACAGAACAATGGGAGATACAGGTGGAAGAGCTGAGCAAATTGATTTGGGATCTTTGCCAGTGGCTTAGTAGGTTGGGTTACAGGAGGCTGGACATCTGTGGAAGTACGTAACTGCTTCCAAATGGTCCTAAATAACTTAAAACCTAATAAAAAACAAATTAAGCCTCACTAGGGAGAAAGTGAAGATACACTGGATATTTTCCTCCACGTTATCCTACAAGAGTCTTTAGGACAATTTTTTTGATGGTGGGCAGAAGGACCTGAGTTTTTTCATTTTCTCCTCTCTTCCCTCTGTAGCCATGTATGATTGCTTTGATTTTTATTTTATTTTTTAGCCTGAGACTGAACCGTCTCGCCGATTCTTTGTTGACCAGTGGGAGCTCTCCCTTAGCCTCCGTTCTTCTAATCGCCCTTCTTCACCTTCATCTGACTCTCTTCGACAGGTAGCATTAGCCTGAGCATTGCAAGGTGCACTCAGCTGTGTTCGCTTGCTGCACCCTGGTCCCACCAGCCAGGGACACACCACAAGAGATGGCTAGGCTTGCAATGCTTCACCTGCAGAATGGCAATGTCTGTGCATATTCATGCACAAATGAGAAGCCAGAAGCAGCCTGTGGCATAGCTTGGTTATTGTCATAAAGCTATAAAGCAGTTTGAAACTAAAAATGTTTAACGTTTGACGTAAATGAAAAGCTTGTGGTACATCTCACTCTCAAACGAGTCTTTTTGAGCACTGATAGTCCTGGCTTTGCAGTAAAGATTTCTTGTTTTGCTTGCTTCTTTTGTTGAGATCTTGGGCCAAACTATAGAACGCGTTTGTGCATACGTGCTTAATGGACAGTGTGAAATAAAAAGTACTTCGGCTTTCTGAAAAATCACTGAGAACTTGAACTAATTAACAGTTGTCATACATAAACACCAGGAACTTGGTTTAACCTAATCTGGAGTGGGTTCTATGCCCACTCTTGAAAATGTTGCAGAACGTTGTATATCTTTAAGGCTTTTGCCCATAGGAGGAAAGATAAAATGCTTCATTTAAGACCCAGTGTTAGGCCAGGTGTGATGTATAGGAAAAAAGCAAAACAAATCGGAAACGCAGAACCCCAAATCAAAAATTCATCAACTAATTTTCCCGCAGCAAATAGTCCAAGGTAACGTGAGTTAAGATTAGCATAATCACTTTTTAAGCATGGAACTTCATATGTGCTGATAGAAATTTAAAGATCCTGAAGCATCTGCAATTAAGGTTGGATGAAGGTTTCAAAGCAAACTTGTTCAGTGGAAACCTGGTTCAGCTAAAAGAAAAATTTTCCTGTGGAAAAGGTTGAACTGCCTTTTAAGAAAATTTAAAAAGCCTCAAAAGTTTCTGGTCTTTTAGAGGAAAATTGAAAACTCCTGGCCAGGTGATTATGGTTGTCAGTTAAAGATCAATGTTGAATGAAAGGAAGAAAGTTTTTCCAGTGGGCACCACTTTGAATGTAATATTTGACAAGATATGATGTATGACATTGAAAGGCAACTCTGCACGTATGTGTGTGCACACATTAGCTGAGGAAGAATATGGAACCTGGAAAATTTTGAAAGAAAAATGATGTGTTGTTTCTTGCATATATAAATACTGTGAGTGCTCTACATTTTGGGGTGGAATCAGTAGACAAGTAGAAGTTCTTTCTGGGTAGAAATAAACCCTCATTACTGCAGTGGCACAGAGCTTAAGGAATTGGGACTTCAGTGACGGCAGTGGTAATCTCTGATGGCTGAGCACTCCATTTTCAAAATCTTTTTCCCCAAAGTACCACCCGTTCTGTGGTGAATTTCAGTTTTTGTGGTGCTTCCTGCTGTTCTCATGTCTGAACATGTGAAGGTCTTACACATTCCTAAAAGGCTAATAACCACATGTGTGCAATTTATGCTGGTTTATTAGTTATGGGGAATAACTAGTGTGCTTCAAACAAGTTCTGCTATATGACTAAAGGGGTTTTGAGATACGACCTTAGTCCTGTCCTTCAGAATACTCGTATCTTTGGTATTTTACGCTTGCCAGAAGCTGGAGCGTCTCTCTTATGATCCTTCATTTCCTGAGGAGACTCCAGCTAGAAAAATTCATAATGCTTCTTAGTCTGGAAAAGGAAAATTGCTTGGCGTGCTCTTTGCTGCTCTGAGTCAAATACATGGCGTTTGCAGTGTGATTTTGCTAACAGGGATGTAACCACATAATTTTCTTAACCATGTAATTATTGCCAACGGTTGTAATTATTTCCTGTGAAAAACACTTCCTCTGCTGCTGCAGTGACTGAACTTGGCTGGCAAACACCCATTTTGTACCATCTAAAGTAACAGCCAACCTGCCTAGATTTACTGGAATATTGAAGGGGTTTTAGATATCCAAAGTTATGGAGTCAGTTAATACCCATGATGGAGAAAAGCCTAGTCATAAAGCCGTGATCACAGTTGAGCAAGTATATGTTCCAGATGTATGCAGGTATGGCTTTAGTGCATTGGATGAGGCTCTCACATCTTTTTTGATATAATCTTCAAATATAGCATTGGAAGAATTCACATTTTTTGAATCACTACGAGTTCCTCAGTTAAGGATTTCTCCCTGCTCTGAATGCTCTGTAAATGAATTCTTTCCAGTTGCTAAGCATATAAACATGCTGTTGTGATCAACATGTTGCATTAGACTATGTAACATGTCTTCTAAAATATCTTTGTTTCTGATGCCAATTTTACCTGCAACCTAAAATCTTAACCTGTATTTGGCCTCGTCTTTGAGAAGTGTCTATGCTTAGGTTTCCAGGTGCAAAATACCCCACAAGCAAGAGTAAGATCTGCTTTCTTCATCATCATAGTATTTCTAGAGCACTTAGACAATGCAAAATGCAAGGAGCCTTTTCCATTGTTACAGTTGACCCTGGACTGTAGTGGTGACTTCTGATGACACTAGCTTTGCTATTATTACTTGTCACTTCATATTGTCCACTGTCTTGGCATGATTTGACCTCTCTGCACCTTTTCACCACCTAACCTATTATAATTTTAGTCATTTTTTTAATTTGATTTTTTTTCCCTTTTCTCACTGCCCTATTGTTTTATTCCATCCATCTGGTAGAAGTATATAAAGATGTACACAGGCGGAGTGAGCTCATTGGCTGAGCAGATAGCCAATCAGCTTCAAAGGAAAGAGCAACCCAAAACCCTTCTAGACAAGAAGGAACTGGTAAGACGATGTACAGAAGATGATGCGTGTTTGTGATTAGATGTACTGTAGATCTGAAGTATTGTGAGTGTGCAGTTGTTTCTACCACTGATGGAATCTGTTGTAGCTTTGTGAAAGACTTCACTTCCCTTTCTCTATCCACCCTCACTCTTGTCCTCATTTTCCTTGCAAAATGTTTTAATCGAACCTCAGTGTCCAAGAGTTCTGCATATATATTTGAGAAACTGCTTGTCGTATTTATGAAGATGTGTTTGATCCACTGGGGCTACTTCTGCATTATTATTTTCTGGAGGTGCTGCTGATTTTAATAATGTAGGTCTAAGAACTGCTGTTTGAGGGTTTCTAATGGTTTTGGCTTTCCATCGTATGCCTCCTTCAGTCATTTATTTCAAGGTCATCATTAATAGTACTGGTGTCTGCTCTTCCATCGAGAGTTTAGCTTATTCCTGACATATGTAGGCATGACATCCTAGGACCACCTTCCCTGGACAATAAGGTTAGTTTCTGATGCCCTGGTTAAACCTGTCAAATGTGTCCAAGAACTGTACCATCCATGTGGGAAAAACTACAGCATCCAGATGCTCCTGTATCCACATAAATGAAGAGATAATATGACCATACAGTCTTGGTGAGGCTGGACACACACAAATTTTGCCATGCCTATTTCTGTCTAGGGCTCACTCAAAAAGGAGTTCCCCCAAAACCTGGGAGGCAGTGATGTCTGTTACTTCTGCCGCAAGCGAGTCTATGTGATGGAAAGACTGAGTGCTGAAGGCAAGTTCTTCCACCGCAGTTGCTTCAAGTGTGAATACTGTGCGACAACTCTGCGCTTGTCATCTTATGCCTATGATATTGAAGATGGTAAGAGAAATTGCCTTTTTGTCTGAATTCTCTTAACTGTACTGGAAGTCAATCTAGTGATTTCACTGCTTTCTTTGCTTAAAAATTATTTGGTGAAGCTAGGGAAGAGAGTAACTTCTGTTCCAAAGACACCATCTCTGAAATTGTTGAAACTATGTGGATTTCCTGTGGACTGGTCATGCCGACAGCAGAATAACTGAGCTGTTAGGAATTAATATAACATAATAACAGCTGCTAGAATGCAAAGAAACAAATAGTAGTTGGGGGCTTTAAGAGGCTTTAGAGGCTGACTTTGAAGGCTAGACCATGAGGAAACTCCTTAGTTATTTAACACTAAGAATAGAGAGAACTACATTAATTAACAGAATAACACAATAAGAGAAATTAAGAGAGAATAACGCATTGAGGACAAATGCAGTCAGCTTTTGCTGCTTGAAGACATCATGACTGTCCAACTCCATATGTTTATTTTAGATGTACTAAAATAGGAACTTTATAATCAGGGGCTGTGATAATAGCTCATTACAGACTAAGTTCTCATTATATAGCAAAAATTGAGCATCAAAGTTGAGTAGAGGTAAGTCAGTGTTATATACAGAGAGAAATTGTTGTTGTAGTAGTTAATGAAGATTCAGTAGTGATCCTTGTCTTCTGTATCGGACAGACTGAGGAGGAAGGAATATGATTACAAAACTTGCTGATGACTCAGTTAACAGAATCTAAGAATGCTAAGAATTTAGGGAAGCTTCAGAAATACCTGACAAATCTGAGAAACCAGACAATATGGCAGCAGGTGAAACTCAAAATTTATCAACAAAGTGTGCATATTGAAGCTAATAATTTGAAATCAGACATCACTTGTTAATAGTAATCTCCTCCTAAGAGTAGCAATGTATTGCATTCTTTGCTTGAGCAATGATTGGCAGAAATTTCACAATTTCTGAAGAAAAAAAAGAGAAAGTATCTCAGATAAACCTTTATTTATATCAGCAGGTGTGACTTTATTTTCTATTATCTTTACTCCTCTCTCAATAGGAAAATATGTGCAAAATGATGATGTAGAAACTAAAATAACAGGAAAAAAGTGTTAGTACCAATAGTTTTCCCTACTCATTGAGTCAAAGACGAAGTAAAAATTATAAACTGATATGCCACAGGATGAAACTGCACAATATTCTACTGCAGATTAAAATGTTATAAAATTTAGAGGTATCTACTGCATGTAGCTAGGAAGAAGGTTTTTGCATATACTCAGTAGACTAACCACCATGGAAACACCATCCAGGCTTAAGGGGCAAAACCCCAAAATTATGTATTGATGATGCATTATAGAATGACTTTAAGAAATGGACTTGCTCAGTCACGAAGAGTTGAGGAAACTTAGAATCATCAAACACATCTCCCAGTAAGGAACAGAAAACCCATTATTACTTGGCCTGAAGGTCAGCAGACTTGGCATGCGAGTTTAAAGGGGCCAATAATAATTTTGAAATCAACATCTAAAAGTAAAAGCTTCCTCCGTAATCAAAATCAGGGAAAAAGCATTTTTTTGAGCACTGCTGTTATTTTGGGTGTTCACAAATAACTGAATATCTGATTATATGATTAGTAATAACAGACTGAGCTCTTCTCTCAGCTATATGAGCTGAAACAGTTTTTGCCACCAGATTTAGTGATTCCCTCTGCCAGCAAGCTTATGTATGTATTTATGGGCAGATAGTTCTCAATAAAACAAACACAAAGCTTGGAGTTTCAGGACACTTACAGCATTGATTCTGAAATGTTATTACATGCATAACAGTTGTGTATGTATATGAAGCAGATAGGGCCAAACAGAAATATGCGGTAAAACATCTAATCTAATAATTGTGAAATTTTAGCTTATATTTTATTCTGGGTTTCATTTGAGAGAAAAAATAACAAAGCTATGAATGCATCATTGCCATTCATCTAGCTGTTTGGAATGATGAGCATTCTGCAACATTCTGCAGTCAGTGTCTGGTTTTAGGCTTCAAAGTCTGAGAATTTTTTTCTAAGAGCTTTTCTGTTGTTGCTCTTCTCAAATAATTTGAAAGAGCAATTTTTGGAAAGAGCAAATATTAAGAAATGTTTATTTAAGCAGAGACTTCTGAAAAGATAGGGTTTGTCACTTTTCCATCATAAACAAAGCATTGTGCAAATACCAGCCCAGAAAAACTAGAGGAAGGGGCAAAGGTCAGAATATAGGTTTGAAATGCATTAGCAAAGTTGTAGGCATAGGATAGCAGTAGGGGATGCTATGGGCTGTGTAAACCAAGCAGGATATACTGACAGCTGTACATTGAAAGATAATTATGTGCCATCCATTTGCTGCTATTATTTGTATTGTGGTATTACTAGTGCTGCTTTGGCTTCCTGACAGTGTTTAGATACTGGTGAAAATCCATGTAGACTTCTGGGGTGTTACTAAACCAGTGGTATCACAAAAGGTCTTAATTGTGAAAATAATCAGTAGTTGATTGTCCTTTTCACAAGTAGCCACTGTGCATTTTAGAGATGGTTCTTTGGGAGTTAACGCTGTCCTCTCCCACTTTCCTCTGCTGGTTGTATTCATTCTTGCTTTTTCCAAAAGTGCTTCTGCCAGCTTTTCATGTGATGATTTCTTTGTTCCTCACACACTGCCGCATTGTTAGCATGTGATACCACACAAGCCTCACAGCTTTGCTTTGGTGTTTGATAGGATTTTAAACTAAATGGCTGTCAGGCACCCAATGGAAAGGAGGCTAGTTAGGAGGGGGAGAGAGGAGGGCTGGAGTTAAAAAACTTCAGATAGCGTTTGCTTCCATGTATAGTGAATAAACTAGGTGGAGCAACGGGAATGGCAGCAGAAAATAAGTTGCAGTGAGATGGACAGTTATATTGTGCTAAACTGCTGTGTTCTCATTGCTGACCATCATTTGCGTTTTATCTGCAGGTAAATTCTACTGTAAGCCTCACTACTGTTACCGACTCTCTGGTTATGCTCAAAGGAAGAGGCCAGCAGTGGGTCCTCTGTCAGAAAAGGTAACTCATTATTTTCATTTAAGATGTCATGTTAATAGGTTTTGGTTCCGAACATTGAAAAAGTAAATATGCTGGGTTTTTTTTTCCAGAAAGTAGAAAAAATCGGAGTGCACTGAGTTGCTTTCTTATGTTGTGAGATCTTGCAGCTCTATAAATTTTATTTAATAGCGGTTCCTTTAATTGCCACTTTTCTTTTCATGGTTCCTTTATAAAATAATGTACCGTCCCATTCAGAACAGGATTTTGATTTGTTTTCTGGTCAGCTGAAATATTTATGCAGTCCATGCAGAGAACAAATGAATTATATTACCAGTTTTGGTTTTGCTTTGTTTCTCCATATTTTTTCTTAAGATGAAACAATTATTTGCATTTCCTTTGAAACATGAAGTTCTACCCCCCTTGCATAGGTGCTATGAAGAAGACCTGTCTTCATTTCTGAAGGTTTTCTGTGTGTTAATGGAAGCCTGCATGGAAAGAAAGGATATCCCTTTTCCTATACTATTGTAATGGAAGCATTTATGCTTTAAATATAGGATCAAGACACACTGTGTAATACAGAAAAGTCTCCAAGCTTTTGTCATTACTATCTAAGGCATTTAATTTGTCTCCTCCACAGTATTTTTGCAAACTGTTTGAGTAAACTATATGGTAGTCTCTAAACACATTCTGTTATTATGCTTGCATGCTACGAACTGCCCTTCCCCCTTAAATTATATTTTCCTTTGTGGTAGTGGTGGTTCTTGTCTTTCTGCCTTTTCTGCCTGTTTCTCAATATATGCTAAAGCTGTACTTCTTTTTTTTTTTTTTTTTTTTTTTTTTTTTTTTTGGAAGGCTAAGGGATCCATCCCAATATTTGTGCCATACTTCCTGCCAAAAATAAAGACTAAAAATGGTACTAGTTTTATTTCCCAGATGAGCAGACTTGACTTTCTTGGATATCCAGCTTGTTTTTCAGAGCTTTAATAAAGCCATAAATTGAGCAGGAACATACTTGGTTCAGGCCTTGCCTTACGTGATGATTAAGGTGTATCTTAATTGCAAGAGGGATGGCTTCTGAGTTCAACGTGTTCAGTACTTATAGCCTCACATGGAAAAAAAAAAAAGAGTATTGCTGAGTCATTTCAATTTTAATATGAATTTAATTTCCCCCACGTTCTTGCAGGACACCAAAGGACCTCTGCAGGACGCCATGGCAAGTGATGGAAGTGGACGGGCAAATACCATCTCCGCCTCAGCAGAGAGGGCCCCAGGTAGCTCCGCTTCCTTCTTTAGCAGGGTGGTGCAGTACTCTCTTGGCCTCTTTGACAGAGTTAGGGTGGCAAGCCAGCGCCTGCAAAGCACAGTTTCCTCGATTGGGCACCACGTAGCCCAGAACCCTTTGGACTCCTTTTTCATGTGTCAGCTGATGGCTTTTGGGGTTCCCTTTCTCTATGTCCAGTCAGAAGTTCTCATGCAGATCCTAGGGGAGTTCTGTGGGCAGCCTGCTGACCAGTAAGAACTACTGTGACCCAACTTTATAAGCTGTATAATTTGTGTGATTTTTGGGGTGCTGTGTGAATTTCGTGTGTTATGTGAAAGTCTCAATATATTATTTTGCACTGTGGCTTTGGGGCCTAGATGTTCTCGGTCCTTTCAAGGACGTTATCCAAAAGAATTGCAGGAAAACACAGATGTTCAGTTGAGGGTCTCCTCTGAGTGGGCCTGGTTAAAGAGCCCTGGTCTGTAATGTATGCGGCTCAGCGTTAGTGAAGTTAAAAGTTCTATTGATGCACTGGAATAACTCTCAAACTGGATTTCTGTGTTTGCCTGAATTCTGGGTGTGGTTTCTTGTTCTCCCAAGCTTCTCTTCATTAATCTGGTACTTGAATGGGAAAGATCCCATTATCTCTGGATTGTCTCTCTTGTGGAATTCTGGGTGTCTCTGACAGTTAATGGGATCGGATTCCTTAAACCCCTTGAATTTCATGGTGCTGGCGGGTCATGGTGCTCTTCCCTCACTGCCAGAATCTGTGCTGCTCCTAGCCATGGCTTTGGGAGTGGGGTGGTGAATGTGTATGTCTTGCTGTGAAGTAGTTTTGCCTTTTAACTTGAAATTCTAATTCCTTCTAACACGGGAGAAGTGTCTGTGCTACAAATGCTCGTTTGCCCAGCCCTGAAGTGCTCATTTAGTGACATCAGAAAAAGGAAGAGATTTGATTCCTAGTATCTGTTCCAGAACACTATGGATAAACTAAATCAGCTGCTTTTAGAGAGAGAACATACTTAGAGCAACACTCTCAAGAAAAGAATATTTTCACAGTGCTAGCTGAGAAAAGACCTTAACAACATATAGGCAAAAAAAATCATAGAATCTTCATGGTTGGAAGGGACCTTTGAGATCATCCAGTCCAACCATACACACACAAAAAAACCCCCTACAATCTCTGTCACTAGAGCATGCCCTGAAGTGCCAAATCTACACGTTTCTTAAATACCTCTAGGGATGGTGACTCAACCATCTCCCTGGGCAGGCTGTTCCAGTGCCTGACCACTCTTTCAGTAAAGTAATTCTTCCTAATATCTAATCTAAACCTCCCCTGCCGCAGCTTCAGACCATTTCCTCTGGTCCTGTCATTATTCACCTGGGAGAAGAGACCAACACCCACCTCCCTACAACCTCCTTTCAGGTAGTTGTAGAGGGCAATGAGGTCTCCCCTCAGCCTCCTCCTCCAAACTAGACATGCCCAGCTCCCTCAGCCTCTCCTCATATGACCTGGTCTCCAGACCCCTCACCAGCCTGGTAGCTCTCCTCTGGACACGCTCCAGCACTTCCATGTCCCTCTTGTACCGAGGGGCCCAGAACTGAACACAGCACTCGATGTGAGGCCTCACCAGTGCCGAGTACAGAGGCACGATCACTTCCCTGCTCCTGCTGGCCACGCTATTCCTGATGTAAGCCAGAATGCTGTTGGCCTTCTTGGCCGCCTGGGCACACTGCTGGCTCATATTCAGCTGGCCGGCCACCAGCACCCCCAGGTCCTTTTCTGCTGGGCAGCTTTCCAGCCACTCTTCCCCAAGCCTGTAGCGTTGCTTGGGATTGTTGTGACCGAAATGTATGTAGGACCAGGCGCTTGGCCTTATTAAACCTCATACAATTGGCCTTGGCCCATCGATCCAGCCTCTCCAGGTCCCTCTGTAGAGCCTTCCTACCCTCAAGCAGATCAACTCTCCCACCTAGTTTGGTGTCATCTGCAAACTTACTGAGGGTGCACTCAATGCCCTCATCCAGATCATTGATAAAGAAATTAAACAAAACTGGCCCCAAAACTGAGCCCTGAGGGACACCACTGGTGACCGGCCGCCAAGAGGATTTCACCCCATTAATCACAACTCTCTGGGCACGGCCATCCAGCCAGTTTTTAACCCTTTTTTCATGCTTTTGTTTGACTTTATGTATTATTCTTACAAGTTTTTCTAAGATGTAACTGAATGCAGTCCAACAGAAATTTATTCTTAGTGTGTGCAGTTGATTCTCGAAGTGTGGTTACTTGCACAGTTTCCTCTGTTGTTTGTGGAATTTCCATATGACAAAATGGAGGAAAGGCAAAAGGTATGAAAGAATGACCTTTGCAAAATGCTGTGGACAGATGGAAAAATGACAGCATTTTTTCTGCAACTGAATAGACTTAAAATTGCTTTCTCTAAAAGTGAAGAGATTTTTTTTTTAATTTTTTTTTTTAAAAGCTGGAACATATTCCTTAATATGGATGGAAAAAGTATTTCTTGGAGCATAGGGCATCTGATGTGAGAATAAGGTGGTTTATGGAGTGAAACTATTGGTGATGAGAAGTGGAAGAATAGAGTTTAGCTATATATATCAATTAGTTTATCAAAGCAATTGCTGGCAGAAGGTCTCCTTCCTCTGATGTAGTCCTTTCAACTGATCAAATTTACTCATTCTTATAAATAAGCATTCAGTAAATAGCATCTAAGAGAACACTAAGTAGAGCAAGCAATAGGCCATGGTTTGCTAGAAACTTCTATAAATCAACTATAAATGAGGTGTTTCCATCTCTTCTTATGTAGTGGTGGCACAGTCCTGTAGCAGAACTGTGGTATTTCCAGAGGAGTAAAACAGGACACCATTTTATCAAATGGCAAAACTTGAAATCTAGGGCTCCTTCTGTTTGCTTTCTGGTTTTCTAAAGCAGTGTATAACTGTAGCATCATTTTTAGAGCTTTTGGACCTCTTAAAGCTTTATTCGAACATGCTCAGCTTAGCTGGGTCAAGCTAGGTAATCTTTAAGGCAGTGTATTGTGGTGCATTCTTATGTGTGCATGACAGAAGTACATTTAATGGTGGAAGAGTGAGCAGTGCCTCTGCCATTCTCCCCCTTTCTGCTAGAAAAATACCACTAGTGTCTGTGATTTGATTGTGAAGTAGTTTCTAAGTATCTCTTACAACTACTGGCTTAACAATGGTTAAGAAGTGGGAGGAGGCTAAATGCAATGTACTTTAAAAGCAAGACACAGTGTCACTAAAGGCAGGTCAGTTCTCTGTAGTGTTACAGTCATGTCCTGTAGGTACCTACCTTTAGCTCCTGTTCTTGCTGGGTAGGTAGGTCAGGAAACCTGTGATGTGTTTACAGTTACATATGGCTTGAAAAAAACAAAACAAACCCTTTTGAATTACCAAGCTTGATAATACAGTGGAAGAATAGGATATTATTCCTGTGTAATTAAAAAGAGTCTATAAGATTACATCTCAGTATAACTCATGACTTTGAACTATCTGCTTTCTTGCAATTTATTAAATTGTCCGTTTAAGAAACTATAGACATTCTGCTTTCACTGTAGACAAATGCCTTGAGTGAAAACATGGCTGAGATGGAGATAGATGCAGAGCTCTGTTTCCAAGGCTGCACTTCATGTATCTGGTAGACTCATCTAATACAGGTCATACATCTGAAAATGTTTGACCTCCCTTAAGTCAAATGCCACCAAATGAAATCTGGCAGCAGCAATTTCAGACCTTTAGGTCTGAGCCGATCCTCAGTAGTGAGGTAGATCTTGATGTGGAGTCTAAGTTGCCTATAAATGATTAAGTAAAAAAAAAAAGTATAAAGTATAAAATGCACAGGTTTGATGTCTGATGGAGATGTAAAGATAGCTTAGAAGGCAAGAGGAAGGTGTAGAGCAGAAACATTAATTAAAGAATATACAAGAGAAAAACCCCGCTGTTCTTAAATTTTATACCTCTGAGTTAAATTGAGCCCTGAGTTAGCAAAGTGCTTGCTCAGTGAGCTTTGTGGTGACTTGCGCAAGGCCTGCTTTTTAGTTGCCATGGAATCCCAAATGGATGTAAATTGCATGGATTCTCCCCTTACACTCACACTGCCTCTTTTTCTATGCCGCCAGATCTGTCCTCTTCTTTTTTTAGCCAGGTTAATTCTTAAAATATATTCAACCACAAAATAATGTTCAGAAGGTTTGGTCAGCTGACGTAAGATTGGTCACAACAAGCACTTGTGATGTGTTACTAACCTGATTGGCATGTATTAACTTTTGCTAAAGATGTCAGTCCCACACTGGGTGGCTGCAGCATTAGCTGTCATTTAATGGATTTTCTGTCCCTTGTACTGTCACGATGATAGTTGCAGGGCACAATCTCTGATAAGCAAGTTGAGGTTTTTTCAGCAGTCAACTGGAATCACCCTTCTTGCGAAGGTTTTGCCTGGTTTGTCAGAGAGCCTGCGTGGCATCTTATGTGGTCGTTACCAGGGATGTTCCTGGGGAGGTTATGGGCAGAATAACTCTTGCAATATAGCTCAACCCTTGACTTTGGCAAGTGGCAACAAGCTTTTGAGTGATGGATGCCATTCTCTCCAGGGAAGGGAAGTTGGGGAAAGCTGTTACTGTGCTTTTGGTCCTGCTGAACTGTGGCATGTTTGTCGTAGATTCTGTAACCTTTCTCTGTACCCTGTCTGCCAGTTTTTTCCTCTATCTTCTGCATTTGCCTTTGTGCCAAAATTGCTGCTAATGCCAAGAGAAAAAAAATAATACTTTGCTTTTCAGCTGTCTGTCCCTTTGATAATCTGTAACTGCTGTGTCTTGAATTTTTAAATATTATTTACAGTACTTTTATGGTTTTAATGTTCTTTTAATGCAAATGCTGTTTTTCTGTTTGTTCTAAAGGTCTGTAAGAACGTATTTCTGAACTTTCAGCTCTTTCTTGACAGATGGACTTGGAACAGTCTTTACCCCTATCAGCTTTACGATAATGCTCCTTGGGGTGACTTTACCCAGTGATTTTTTGTTGTAAGATGTTTCCCATTTCAGGCTTGTGTTCTCACAGCAATGTGTCCCTATCGGGGGGGTGTGTGGTGTGTGTCCCTATCCCCTGTCCCTATCGGCAATAGGGAGTTCATAAAGGAAAGACCTGCTAGGGAAACTCATACTTCAAAATGTACAGCAATAAAAGGCAAGTCAAGAGATCTTTGCAGTAGTTACTTGCCCTGTGAAAGATTTAAGAAGCCAAATATAAGCCATAGTATGCAAAACTGACAAATGCAATACAAGGTAGAGGCACTAGGTCTTCTGCTTTTTAAAATTACAAAAATATATAGCGTATATGATATAGGTATGCAATATGAAAAGTTAAAATTCCTACTATGGATGTGCCTTAAGTGTTTTCAGGGAGCAATGTTCTGAGTAGACAGAGAGTAGACACAGTCTTCACAGTAGACTCTTAAACAAGTAATCTGTTGTATATACCAAGGAAAGCTGGACTTTACATGAGGAAGTTCTTTTGCTGACTTGGAGAGCTAGAAAAGGGTGGCTGCTTCCTCTAAATGCCATGCCCTTTAAATAAATTATCTGGGCCACATTTTCAAAAGGACCTTAACTGTCAGTGCGATTTTAGGGAATCTTTATGAATGTATCCAATATCACTCGCACGCAATTATTCTGTGTCTAACGAAGTACAAATACATTTTATATATATTTTTGTATATAAATAAGCTTCGTGTTCATAAACATTGCCTCTTTACACTTCTGTATACATGCCTTACTTGACGAAATGATTCAGCTCAAAGCAATACTGTTTGCTTGTGCAAACAAACATACCTTCATGAAATTCTCCGCTTGGTCACTGCTTTTCATTATTACTCACATTTGGGTTTTGTTCTTTTTTTAATTTGGTCTGTTTGAAACATAACATTACATCACAGAAGATAGCAGCAAACTAATTCTGTGACATCGTGTTCTGTTTGTGGTGCCTCCCTTTTAAACCACTGAACTGTGCGTTTAGAAACACATCCATATTCCAATTCCACCCCCTCCACCCTCCCCCCCCCCCCCCCCCCCCCAAAAAAAAAGGCAAAAAAGAAGTACATCCATATTTCAGGATGCACCACCAAATTGGAAGGAATGATAATTCCCTTATACTGTGCCTTGAATGTTGTCTGTTCTGTTTGGAGAAGCCATGGTGGTGTGTTTTGCAGGACACGGCACATGATACTGAGCCCTTCTATGGGGTTTCATACAACTCCAGAGAGATCTGATGCAAGATATATTTCTCTCTGCTGGAACATTTAAAAAAAAACTTAAGAACCAGACCCTGTATTTTTGGAAGCTGAGGAGAGTGTGTGGGTTGCCCGATTAGGACCAAGGTTCAGTGCCCAGTGAATCATAGCTTAATAGCAAGCCAGGAATCCCTGTTAGGATAAAGTGCTTGACTGTTCCTAGTCCATCATGTTCCTTGTCAGTGTTCTTATCAGGATTTGCACGGCTTTGGCGTAAAGGAAAGGAGAATGCTAAAGGACCAGCAATTTGAAGCCCAGAAAATTTGGGAAGGCAAAGGCATGATGGAAAGGTTATTTGTTGTAAAGAGTGGAGATGCAGCTGACCTGATAGACTTTCACTGAAAAAATCCTGAAAAAAGTTTTGGGGACCGAGGCAGGATATACAAAATAGCAATATGCTGAGTTTGTGCTCGTGGCTGGATCCTGCTAAGAACACTTTTTCTTGGGAGTAACTGGGCTCCCTATCCACCTTTTTCTCTAGCTTTCAGACCTGTAGACTTGTGGCACTGGAATATTTGTTTATTGTTTGTATGTGTATATTCTGAAGGGTGATATGAATTTTTCTGGGCACTTTAAGAGCTTCATTGAATGTTTTCGTGTTTTAGAAAAATAATATCAAGTTTGTGTGAAGGAGTTGGATTTTTTTAAATTGCAGAATTAAAATGTCTGAGAAGTGGAATCCAAGAAATGACCATTTTGAGATTGTTTCCCTCAGAGAAAAGGAGGGAGTGTGCATAAAATAAGCTTGGTGACAGATAATGGTCAAGTGAGATGATTAGTGCTCAGAAAGGCTTCATGTCTCCATTGTATAGCCTCTTTGAAGATTTTGATTTATGCAGTTGTTTTTAACCTGTTTTTGTTTTGGGTGTGTGTGTCTCTTTGAATTATGTAACACGTGGTTTTCCTGTTGCTGTGAAATCAAGACATTATTTGTTCAACTGTGTGAAATGATCAAGGGAATAAATTCCAAACAAACTTCAGGTTTCTGAGTTTTTCTTTGTCATCCCCCTTCTCCCTCCACTGGTTCCAGGTGAGGGATGCTGTGGGGGATACAGAGTTGGAGGAGAGTGGAGTGAATAGATCTGGCAAGCTCAAGTGTAAAAGACATTTTGGGGAGCTCCATGGCACGTGCTGTCTGTCACTGCAAAGTACCACTTTTTGGGCTGCTTCTGTATCGTGGGGTTTTTTTAAATGTTACTGTTGTGTTGTGGTTTGCTCAGAGTGCAGGGCATACACTGCACAGAGAGCACGACATATTGCTGTAGAAAACCTGTTAAACATCCCCCTGCTAAATATTCTACTGCTTTGGCAAAGTTGGCTTTGGACAGATGCGCTGTCAGTGTTGTGGCTTCACTGATTTATTTTCATCAATTTGGGAGGTGGTTTTGTGTGCCTTGCTGCAGGCCAGAGGTCTTTGGTGCACTCTGTAAGCAAGGCAGTGATACCCAGGTGTAAGGGGAGAGGAGGAACGTGGGCGAGGGCAAGTCAGCGATTGGGAACAGGGAAGCATAGCCTTTGCACGTGGTGTGACAGGTAAGGGTCTTGGCAGGATTTGGTTCCTCTTGTTGGTATAGCAGCAGCTGTGATGATGGGATGTTGCGGTGTGATGGAAAAGCAGAAAACGAGTAAATACAGAGCCTTGTAGCCAAATCCTGTGTGTCTTATGTTGTAGATGGACAGTTGTCTTAAGAGAATGGCACATGAGGAAATGACCTGCCTTCCTCAAGACTGTCAAGAGACTATTCTGTTATCCAGTCTGTAATCCACTGTGACAAACAGATGGAACTGGATCATAGTTTTGAGCTGCATTTTCCTGTTCTCAAAAAAATACTGGAGTAGTCTGCATTAGGAACTCATTCTGTGTCTCTTCTCCCATGCTTCTCATGCTGCCTACTGCACCATTGGCAATTAAAAGCTTGTAATAGCAGGTGACTTTTGAGAGTCTAGTTGTGAACGGTATGTCTTCTCTGTGGGCTTTATTTGGCCAGAGTAGTTACGTTTAAATGGTAGCTCACAGAACTGCAACTACAAACCAATTCTGTTATATGTAAGAGTTCCTTCTTTGGAGGAATGTAATCACTTTATGCCTTTGAAATTGTCTTTTATTTTTCTTTACCATGATCAGTAGTCCTCATTTAGAGGCTAAAATGGGCCTTTGGTTCTGAGAAAGAGCCATCAGCGTTCAGTGTAAAACTTCATGTGCTGGTGCGTGAACTAGAAATGTCGTTTTGATGCACCACTAGAACAGCCTCCACTGTTCTGTATCAGGAAAGCTGTTAACTTTGCAACTACATATATGGTCTTCAGAAACCAAATGTTTGTGACATGATTTTTTAACTAAAAAAAAAAAAAAAAAAAAAAAAAGGATGAAGGGAGGTACATCTCCTGAGCTCATCCCCACCAGAGGTGAAATCAGACTTCCTTGCTGTATCAGTATAGGAGACATTGTTTTCAGCTAAAACTTGGAGAAACCAGCTGTTTGTGTGATGGGAGAGCTGCCAGGCACTCTCACCTCATTCTCTTTGAAGTCTGTGCAGATGCCTCATACTTTCTGTGCCGGTGGTTCTTCTCTAGTCTCATAGCTTCTGGTGTTCTCTTGCTAATGCCTCCTGTGGGAAGAGTTGGGCCCTGTATCCTGCCCCACTGGATGGGAGAGGGGTGCTGCCAGGGAACTCCTTCCATGGCCCCGACACTCTAAAGTCACTTTTTGTTAAAGGCATTCTAGTTTTGTTTGTGAAACGAAGTTTGTACCCTTTTCAAGCATTCTTCCCTTCACTGCCACCCTTCCTCCTTGCTCCCATTCCAACCTAAGATACTTATCTTAAAATGATTTACTCTATAGGAAACTTCATTCTGTAAATGAAGCCCCAAGTAGCACATTATGTCAAATATCGTTCTTTTTTACATTTGTGCAAATAAAATGACCTGAAAATGAGGAAGAAAAGTAGATGATTGAGCCAGGCCATGTTCTCGCCGAGTGTACGTGCTTCTTTGCCTGTAGCTCTGTAAAGAGAACACATTGATTTTTCTGAATATGCTATCCTGGCACTTCTTAGAGTCTCTAACATTATTTAGGACTTGCAGAATTTGGTGAATAGATTAAATATTGTATTCATCTTACAGAAAATGAGGTATCATGTACTTTTTTTGCAGTTAACATCCTCAAAAAGAAATCATCCACAGAAAATCTTACGTGGCTGCTAACTAACATCCAGCTGCTTGTCCCAGAACTGAAATTGAAGGACTGAAATTCACTATAATAAATAGTAATATATTAAAGACAATTTTTAAAAACAAGATATAACTATGTGCGTAAATCACTTTAAAACTTTGAGGTACTGAGCCATTCACAAATGCACAAAAGTCTGTGGGCAATGTGAATATTTTGTTACCTCAAAAAACAGATGACTTCCCATGATGATGGACTGAAATAGCTTTTACAGGGGTTTGGAAACTTGATTCTGAGATTTGAGCTTTTGGGAGTACTAAGATGTTTTCCACCATGCATCTCAAACCAGCTTGCTTCATCGGATATATTTTGGTAGCATTTTTTCCAAGATGTTGGCACAGACCATCTCCTTTGCAAAACACATTGCTAGGGTAGTGTAGAAACCCTGCTGTGTACAAGTTGGTTTATTTTTTACACACATTAGGCTTCTTCATCTGATATGGTAGGTCCGATATGGCAGAATAACTGTTTCATACAGATCTTTTCCTCTGTATGCTCTGTAAGAGTGACGAGAAAGTGTGAAGTACTTTTAATAAAATGAATGAGTAAACGTCTGTTCACCTCTACATCAATTAAAACAAGCCAGTGATAGTTTTACCCCCTGCTTGTGATCAGCAGCATAATATATTATTAAGGTGTGTGGTTGGTAAAGTATCTTGAAATACAAGGAGAAACAAGGGAAGAAAACCTAACTTTAAAAAAAAAACCAACCATAATCAAATAGAAATAATCCGAAGGGAAGGAAATGGATACATCAGAGTCAACATTGAACTTATTCTTCTGCTTCTATGAAGTGTATTTATGGAGGAAGGTGGAGTAGTGGTTGCTGAGCTGATCCTTGGTGATGCAGAGTTTAGCTTTAGACTTTCCAAACAGAACTGGGCAGATGTTTTTTAAGGATGAGATGGCACTTCTATGCTCTGTTTAGTTGCTTACATCTTCTCTCAAAAATGTATGTTTAGTCTGACATTTCTCGTGTTTGCTGTCATCCAAGAGGGCTGTGTTTTCTTTTTTAGGAAAATTTCATAACTGTCCTTTCTGCTGTTATAGAAGTTTATCTAATGGCTTGCGGGTAGAAGTGTTTAAAAATAGGACATTTTGCCCAAGAGATGTTTCACATACTTTCAGGCTTGGGTAACTCTGTGATTTAAAACATCAGAACTGATGTATTAGTTATCTTTAATCAGTAATGTGTCTTTTGGAAGCTTTCTTTTTGGAACTGAGGCAGATTTTGAATATACCTGGCTATATATCTGTATACAAAAAAATCTTAGTTTCAGAAAAATTTGCACTAAGGTGTGAAGCTCTGGATTGCTTGGAATATTCAGTTGCTTTACAAGTTATACAAGAGCATGTGGGATAAATGTAGATAATAGAAAAGTACGCAGCAGAATGGGGCAGCAGATGTCGATGCTTTTTGGAGTACACAGAGCTTTGACTTAGGGCAAGTATTCCCCAGTATATTTTCCTGGAACTGCTAGCCTCAGATTGCAGCCTGTTCCATTTGCAGCACTTCATAATCTTGACACAAATGACAGAAATTAAGTAAGGACTTGGTTAATATCTAAATGTCTTCTGAGATCCAGTAATTACGGAAATGTGCAGTACATTGCAACAGAAGAGATAGTGGTTATGAGCTCAGCAGCTGAAAGAAGATATCCATTTGAAAGCTGTGTTTTGAATCTGATCACAGTTTGAACAGCAAACTGACAAAGTTTGATATTCCACACTTTTTTTTATTATGTATAATAAAATTTCTAGTTCCTGATTGGTTGTTTAATGATCAAAACATCATCTAGTATCCAAGGTTGAATTGCAAATGCCAGTTTCTATAAAAAACAAGCAATATTTGTATTGATGGATTCCTCTGCTACTTTTAGATGGAAGTGTCCTTGGTTCAGCATTGTTTTATTTGCACAGTGGAAGTTATCTGTCTGATCCCTCCTAGTGAAATAAGAGGTTCCGGAGGGTTGCTACATATAAGTGGCAAGAAATAGACGCCACAATGAATAAATTATATTAAGTCTAATTTAGTAGAGAAGATAGCAGTGACTTTCTGTCTAACAACATAAAAAGGGTTACTCTTTGGATTATAACTCAACAGTCACTCTTAAATGTTAATTTCCAAGTTACTTAGAGTATTTAATTTAAAAAAGGGGAAAGCCTCATGAGCAAAGGTTGTGGTGATTTTAAAATATAGTGTGGCCTTTTTCTCCCCGCCAGTCCCTGGTTGTGCCTCATCCCAGGTGGTTCTTTGAGGTAACTTACCTTTAATAGCTTCCAGGACAAAATTTACGCCTGCGAAGTAATGTGATCTTTAGCCAGATTATCCTTTAGTGCTCTTCAGCCTTCCCACACTCGGCTTCTTTCAGGAAATAGAAATAAGGCCAGGCAACGTATGATAGAGCTGATCAAAATACTGGAGGGGACTCAGACATCTTAGATAATACCAACAGAACGGAAAACGATAGGCAATATTTTACTCATTTACCTATATTCCTGAGTAATAGACACATCAATAATTAACTAACTTAATATAAATTGATATAGGGATTTTATATCTTTAGTACTGGAAACCTGTTTGGGCAGCAATGAAAGTGAAATTTGTACAAATGTTAAGATTTTCTGCCAGAAAAGATGCAATAAGGAGAATCAAGCTTCGCAGTGTTCCCTGGGGCTTGGATTAGGTGACCTAATACCTCCTTTCCCCTGTTTCTTTTCTTCACTCACCAGCTACAACACTGGACTCTTTCCAGGAGTCAAAAATAGCTATATTCCTGGATTATTCTGTACCTCTGCTGTAATTAAGACAGCTTTTCCGTATTGTTAAACTGTATACTGAGCGTTAAACTTTCATTACATAATGCTTCTACTTCACAGATCTGTGTATGAAAAGCACTACCTATTTCTCAAACATAACTTTATAGTATAAAGTTGCAGGTGAATTTTGATTTGTTTGTGGCAAATATAAATTGCAGATGACCTTGAAATAAAACTAATTAATTCTCTTCACTTCTGGTTGCTTCACTAAAACCAAGGAAAGGTCAGATCAGTCAAATTGACAGCTGTTTCTAGGCTTTGCCCTACTGATGTTGTAGGAAGCAATGTTTTATCTGTGCCTGTTTTGACATTTCTAAAAGTCTATTTTAACCAAAATAGTGGGGGGGTGGGGGAAAACATTGCAACTTCCATAAGATAAACTTATAAGTTACTAGTTTCATTCAATAGTCAGTCTAATTCAATTTCATAGCTATGAAGAAGGGGCTTCCACATGTACTGATAATACCTGAGATATGAAGAAATTAATTCTAGCTGGAGGTTGTGGAATGTGTGGAGGAGGACTTACATCTTCATATGTTTGTTTCTGGGGTATCAGTTTCAGAATCCCTTGAGTATTTTAGCTGTCAGTTACTCCTATGCACATTATAATTTTTTGGGCAGGGGTCTTGGGGACACCTCTGCTTCCCATTGGTTTGGGAACCAGTAGATACGAACAGGAACCTCACTAATTTTTATTTCATGGGCTGTGTGCTATTGAATTGAGTAATGTTATAAAACTTCCTGGTCAGCACTGGAAGTAGCGCTGGTTCTTTAATAGCTCTCTGTTGGGTACTTCTGCATCAGAGGACATTTTGACAAAACACACCTTTCTGTCTCTACAGATTAATCTGCCCATTTCTCTGTTTAGGTCCCTGATTTACTAGGAAGAATCGTTTGACTGACAGTTTGAGGACCGAGCTTTGACATGGTAGTAGAGATCTCAAGCATGTTGGTTGCTCAGTGGTAAAACCCTTTTTTTCTGGTAGGCGTGAAAAAGCTGCTGTTCTGCTCTGTGTCTACTCCTTAGTTGCATGTCAGTTTAAGGACAGTTGTATTGATCCAAGTCCAAGCTGCATAAGAGAGTTTGCATGTGTACAATTCCCATGTCAAACTCCAAGAGCTTTTACTCAGTAGAGCATATCTTCTACAAAGCTTAGTCAGTTACTGTTTATTGTTATGATTGATACATGTGCATTACAGAAGAATTTCAGTAGGGCTATCTTCAGGTTTGAGCTTATTTTGAATCCTGTGCATGGGCACTCTGAATATCTTGCTTATGAATTGACTTTAGTTTTTTTATACTGTTCTCTTTGAATTCAGGGCTTTTATTTTTAGCAGAACGTGTTATGGATCAAACTAGAAACACAGACATCAGAAAATTCAAGATTTGATGGCTTCTCAATACAGCTGAGTAATTCAGGCTCCCTGAGGGCTTGGGAATAGTCTAGGATAGTAAGAGAGAAAGTTGAGGCACGGTATCAAAATAACATTGACATTTGATGACTATTAAGTATTTACATTTGAATAAATGCATTCTTGTTTCTATTTGAGCAGGTGTTATATTACCCCTTTTGACTTTGAGGATGTGCTTATCAAAATTCAGGAGATCCTACCAGGATATGTGCAGTTCTGCAGTATGTGATGTGAGGCTGTGTGAACAAGCAGTGACAAGAACTCACCAGACTAGCTGGGCTCTTTCCAGTGGTTTCCTGGAGACATTTCTTAAAAGATAGATTTTAAAGGGTGGATGAATCTAGATTTAAAACCTTCAACTTCTTCTTAACCCTTAAAAAATCCATTCCATTTAACACATTTCTGCAGGTCAGTTTAGAGTTGCCATCTACATTTTTTATATATCTCTTACTGTGCAGTACAAAAATTGTTAACAATGGCTAGATGCTAATTTGGGAGAGGATTAAGGAAAGGATTTCTGGCTACATCTCTCAGAAGAAATCAATTGCACTTACTTAAATGGAATGTCTTTAATTGACTTACGGTTGGATGCTGCACATATTGAAACAATGGGCCTCTGTACTAAGATTTTTTTTTTTTGTCCACACAGTGAGCATCTCATAGGAGGTGCCATTTTTCAACCTGCTGATGTACACCATGTAATCATTACACTTAATATCTGTCATATCTTAGTCCTTTTCTTACTTCAAAGTGTTTTGTCTTGACTTAAAGTGAAGTTGAGAGTGAAGGGCTTGGGGCTGAGCATTCTGGATGCTCTTTCTGGCACTGCCACTAGTCTGTTGTGAGACTGCCTTTCTGCTATTTAATCTCTGTGTCTGGACTTGTGCAATGCCTCTACAGTACTTACCTACTTCCAAAATCTGTTTGTTTTAATATGCCAATACTTGTAAAACATTCTGAGGCCCTTGGATGAGAACTGGAGTTGGAATACAGAGAGACAGTTAATGGAGCTGAAGTGGGTGAGGGTGGAACTTCGGGGAAAAAATGAAACTCAATCTGATGTTAACACAGATGAAAAATGAGAAGCCAAAAAATGCTGCTGGATCTTGTTTGATGCCTTCTTTATATCTCAGTGATAATGCTTGCTGAACTGCAAGCACACTTCAGAAACTTTACCCCAAAAGATATTTCTCAAATTAATGGCAATGGAATATGAGGACGTTCAGCATTTCTGACTCAGAGCTCACTGCATCACTTTTATACTCCCACAGAAAAGTTCCCATCTTCCATCTCTATACTTTGTCATGTGCAATATGCTGCTGTTTCTATAGGAGTTGTTTTAACTGACATAGTTGTGTTCTCAAACAATTGTGTGGAGGTAGAAGTAATTGAAGAGTTTGGAAAAGATGAGTGAAAACAAACACGTGTTGTGTTTCACATTATCATAAAAGCACAAGACTTGAGAAATCCAGAATGAAGATTTTCCTGAGAAGTGTATTAATTCTTTCCTCCTTTGGCACATATTTCATGGTAGACTCCTTAATTTGAATCTCTGTAACTCCCCAAGGCTGCAGCTAGTCTGTGCAAAATACCGAACCCACACTTCACAAGAGATGACATTTAACTTGGAGAGCTTTCCATCTTAACAGATTTGACTAAGAAAAGGAAGTCTAGAGGTACTGCATGATTAATGAAAAATAAATTCTAGTAAAATAGGCAGGTAGTTTCCCTTTGGGAAGAATTCACTGTTCCCAGATTCCCAGTTCTGTCCTGCATCTTCAGCAAGTATTATGTGAGGGAGAAATCTTGGCAAGACTTCATCTAGCTCATGAGAATAATTTGTAGATTCTACAGAACAAGGTAGTACTGGGGGAAAATCGAGATGGGATCCTCTCTCAAGAGGAGCTTCTCAAGCTTTCCAGTAATTGCCAAAGTTGCTGGAAAAGGACACATTCATGCAGGCAAGGAGTGTTTCAGTGTAGGAATGTTATCTCTGATCATATGATTTTCTTTACAAGAGGCAGGCTGTGTCAAGGCTGAGATAAATAAAGGACTCTGGCAGCTTTCATGCAACAGGCTAAGCAGCCTGTCCTATTAGGAAAAACAGTTCCCTTCAGATGAGCTATGAGATGTCCATGGCCCACTGACTCTTCCAAACTAAAGAATCAGATTTGAAAACATGTCCTATTTTGGATGTTGTTTCTGGTTTTTTAACTGATCGGTTGATTGCATGAGAAGCTGCTCTTGGCTTTCAGGTAGCTCCCCTCTCTGACTAATAACATAGGGGTTTTTTCGAGCACATGCGGTGTGATCAGCCCCTTTTCTCTCGGTTGTGACTCCTTGCAAACTTTTGGCTCTGTGGGCGCAGATGCACTGACAAGGTGAAATGTCAGCTAACGGATAATGAGTACACCCTGCAGCTGTCTCCCACCAGCAAGCTACAAAACAGTCTGGGGAATACAATGTAATGATTTGAGAGAAGCACCCTTCCCCTCCAGAGGAATGTCAGAGAATTAACTTCAGTGTCTACAAAACTTCATTGGAATAGACCTTGCCTATGGATATATAGCACCATATATATATGGAGGAAATGAGGGTAGGAAAACTTCAAATTTCCGTATCCCTATTTATAGTTTCTCATTGTAGATTCAAATGAATCGCTGTGAACTTTATCACGTAATGTGAGCAAATTGTTCATCATCTTACCATGTTAATGATGCCTGTATCTCACACTTACTTTCATCCCTTAACTAGATTTGTGAACTGTAATACTTTTCCTTCTGATAGTTGATGGCTTTGTGGTGCAGAAAGTTGGCTATCAGCCTTTCTCCTGTTTCACATTTGGTAACGAGTTTGACAGTGGCTTTGCAGCTAGCCAGATACGTCTTTATAGAACCTTTTATAAATGAAACCAATACACCAAGTAGACCAAACGGTCCGTATAGGGCAAACTCCTAGAAATCCCTCGCTGAAGCTGGTAATCAGTTGAGTTTCTGTATAATTTTCTCCAATGTAGAGCCATTTTCTTTGCAAAGTGAAGTGGAGGGATGTTACCAATCTTGCATCTGAAGTATATGGATATATAAATTAATTAGTGAAAGCGATGGGATTGTCCTTGCTGCTTCTTTGAGATTTTGAAGCATGGATTGCTTATCGAGCTCACAGGACATCTTAGCTTGACCACATCCTTTTGCATTAAAGTTTAGGCAGGTTTTCCATCTTTTTCATTTTTTTTTAACACAGTTACATTGAGTCATTCCCACTTACAGTTTGTGCTTTGATAGAATTGGTTTGATTCTCTATGCACCAGTTATACTGGGTCTTCATGATGAGAAGGGCAATGATGATCTGTATTTTGAATAACCTGAAAGATTATATACATTCACAAAATGCATATAAACAGATGTCAGCTTGATTTTCAGTCCTCTTTTACCTTAGAGTGATTGCTTCCAGTCTTTCTCCCCACACCAGATATTGCAGCATTGAAACAAGCGTTTTTTTTAATACTCCATTTTCAATTAATTATATGGGAACGGTTTTATATTTCTTTTTTGCTTTACTTTTCAAAATCTCACAAAAAACCCTTAAGATTGTTAGAAAACAAGAGAAGTGAAATAATGTCAGGTGGATAAAAAGTTCTTGTTCTTTTAGTTGTCTTTTCCACTTGTGGACTTTGCAGCTATGTTGGGGTATGCATCAGAAGAGAACAAATTAAAAACAGCTTGTGAAAAGATATTTCTGTTGAAGTAGCTGAGCCTAGCTGATGGCTCGGCTGTGTATAAAGATTTCCAACTAGAAAAACTCTTGTTTTGTGACGATTTTAGTGTATTCCTTCTTTGTTTTCCCTCACCTTGGTGTTCTTGCGTTACCCTGAGTCCTTTGGTTTTTCACTGTCAGCTAGAAGCGGCAGAGCAATATTCCAGGTCAGTTCCCCTGTTACTGTGAACTCAGGGTTGGGGAATGTAACACAGATTACAAAAATAGATTTGGCTGAGGTGGTATCACCATCTAGAGAGAAATGAAAGGTGAATCCCAGCTGAAAAGGCAGTCCAGTTCCACTAAACTTTGAAAATACTAACACAACATAAGGCTTGGCAGCAGGAAATGGTAGAGACCACAGTATCCCTGGAAACACAAGGTAATGTTCCTGCCTGCCACCTGAGCAAGCTTCCATGGCTTATACCATAAAAAAAGCCCTGTAGCCCCAGCCGAGGGCACAGCAGCCACTTGCCCACATCATAGAAGAGCTCAATAATACTGAGGAAGAGAGAAAAATGCTCCTGGCAGTTGTCTTGATGAGATTTTATCTTTCTGGAGAGGAGTTGGAAATGAATGCCACTAATTGTGGCAAGGCCTGTGTAGTTTTGCATGAAAGACTAAGATGGTACTGAGTGAGTAATTGCCCTGAGAAAAATGCTGTTAGGAATAAACTGAGAAACTACAAAGGATGAAGAAAGAAAACAAAACCTGTCAAAATATATGAGGATAAGGTAAACGTTGCCAAAGCTCATGCTGGGTTAGGCTTTGTAAAGGAAAGGAAAGCAAAGAGCTGTATTCCCTAAGCATGTAAGTAAAAGCAAGGTAAGGGAAAGCAGAAGTGGGTCCACAGTGAAGGTGCGGCTGACATAAAATGAAATTTTAGGTACAGTCAAGCAACAAAATGAATTTCAGTGGCCTCCATTTTCAATGGGGACAATGGCGTTGGACATGGGAGCAAAAGAAGTCAGTGTGTAGTAGGATTTGGAAATGGAATTTAACCCAATGAAGCTGGAAGCAAAATTTAAATATTACTAAACTATAATGACTGGAAATAAAATTCGACCAAATAGTCTTTGTCTCAGAAGAGTGGAAGAATTGTACAATGAAATTGTGAGCTTTGTGGTAACACTTTGATTAAATCAGGCTGTCCTGATGTACCTTGAATATCTAATTCAGGGTAATACTGTGTGACCACTGGGTGACAAAAGTATGACCTACAGATGAACAATTAAAAAGAAAAAAGGTGATCTGAACAAGTACAAATCAGTTAATCTAAAGAGTAGATAAAACATGTTCTTTGAAGGAATAAATAAAGACTGCTAGTTCTGCAGGTGAAGCCCTTTGACTGTATGAAGGTAAGTGGTATAAAATGTGACATGGATTCGCCAAAGACTGTGCTGGACCAGCCTGACAGCTTTTAGTGACAAAATAACTGATTACCTTCATAAGGGAAATGTAGTGCATTTGAACAATCTGGACTTCAGTAAAGCACCTGAAGGCTGCCACATGTAAATAATTATTTAAACTGGATAAAATGAGGGAGCAGTGTGTCAAGTAGCTAAGACGTTGGCTTAAATGGGAGATTAGAGGTTTTATTGAAAAAGGAAATAATGGGGTTGGATGTCACCTACAAAGTGTGGAGTTTCACAAAAAATTATCTGGGTACTGATCTTTGTAATACTTTCACTAGGATTACTGGCAAAAAAGGGAAAACATCTCTTAATGAAACTGCTGAGGCAACATTTCAAACCCTCATCAATGCAGAGGAGGATAGGCACGTCATAACACTAAGAACTGCAAAATGTCGCGGACTGTAATATTAAAAATAGAAATGTAATAGTAGAAAGTAGCAGGTCAAGCACTACGAAAGCGTTGGGAATTTTGGCTACCAACAAGGTGCTTATCAGTTGAAAGCAAAGAAGGAGAAAGATCTGAATATCAGTCAGTAAATAAAAGCCACCGGTATTATGTGGCGTATAAATTAGGCAAGTGTGTTCTCAGCGTGTATCAGATGAGAGATTTCTGGCAGGGTTGTATGTTACACTGATAAGGCCTCATCTGGAAAGCTGTGTTCAATTCTAGTCACGCAGGTTCTGGAAAGATTAATCCAAACTGGGACAGGTGCAGAGACCTAGAGGATGATCAGCACACTGAAGAGCTTATCTCATGGGAGGAGGCTTGGCTTGTTTAACAAAGCAAAACAGAAGCTAGGAAAGGTTGGGCTCTGTAAATACTAAGCTGGGTAACGGTAAACAGCGGCATGGTATTTAAGCTAAAATACTACAATTTCAAAAATAAATGGATGAATGCAGGTTAGAATTTAATTCATTGAGTGCCACAGTGAATGAAGCTCCTGTACAACTTCCCCAACTGTCTGGTTTACATATCCTTCCAATTTTCTGGGATTCATGGTATTTGCGCTTGCAAACATCTCACCTAGACTTTTCCCTGTGGTTCATTTCATCACAAACTCTGATTAAAAAAGCAAATTAATTCAAGTCTATAAAAGGTTTTAAAACTTGCTCAAGGTGGGACTCTCTCATTCCCTTCCTTCCCCATCTTTAAGTAGTAGTAATATTTTTTTGCTCCCTGACTCTGTAGACCTACCTTGACTGGTAACAGTTTTAACATTATGCAGCAGGATTGCCCCATAGCATTCCTACTGTTGTTTCATAGAATATATGCAGTCTGTGGTCAGGCCTTCCCTGATACTTATTACATAGGCTTCGTTGCAGCTCTTGTTTTTGCAGCTAAAATGTCCCTATTTCCTCTCTCAACTAGGATATTTAACATTCTTTTTAGCATCTGTTAGCCAAAACCACTAAGATTCCCTTTTGCAGTCTGGCTCCCCAGCAGGTTCTGCCAGTAGTGGCGAACAGGATAATGACATAAGGTATTCTCTCGCTTTATTTACCTCCCTCTGCCTCATGCCCTTTTTCTCCCAATTGCTCAATTTCCTTAAAAAAAAATACAGTTCTGACTGTTGCATTTATTGTTCATTCACTGGCTTATTTCTTTAGGTTCTAATGTAAATGGGCTGGAAGAGCCCAGCCTTGCTAAGCGGCTGCGTGGCACACCTGAGCGGATTGAGCTGGAGAACTACCGACTGTCACTGCAGCGGGAAGAAGAACTGGAAGAGGTGCCTGAAGAGACACTAGCAGAGCATAACCTGAGCAGTGTGTTGGACAAAGGAACAGAAGAGGATGTGCCCAGCAGGTTAGCACACATTGTCCATAAGCTTTTTTTTATACCCATGCCAACACACTTTTGCCTGGTTTTCCCTTAACTTTTTTTTTTTAACATACTATTTACCAGCAACTTTATAAAGTTGTTGAAAATGTTCTGTGTATGTACACAGGTATTTTAGCTTGTAGTTTCTGTTCTTCTAAATAGCTTGCCGCCATTCTTAGAAGACACCTATAGTACCATAATACCATGAAATTCAGTCCTAAGTTGGAGGGGATTTAAATTTTTTCTTAATTGTATCAAAGGCAAATGAGTCTTTTGAGCAAACAGAACATGGATTCAAACGGGAGGGGGTTACAAAGTTAACTTCTTCTGTATGTTTGCATTACAATTCAAAAATGCTTTTGGTTTAAAGAGTCAGGCTTGACACACGTGTAATCCTGACTGAATGATGATGCAATGCCTGAGAGATATTAATTTGAAGCAATAGTTATGGCTGTTGAAAAACATATTGTACCTTCACAAATTTCTCCACAAAATTATGTATAAGCACACCATGATCCAAATATATGCAGGTAGAGCTACTGGAAACAGTTGTTGCAAGAATCATTGAGTGAAAATGCTTAATGAAGAATGCCTGTGAACTAATCACATGCTTTTTGCAGAGTCTCAATCTCTTGATAGGTTTCTAATCACCTACCTTTCTTTGTAGCGATAACAACCCTTACCTTTTCAGTTCTCAGTCTGTCCAGTAGTCATCTTGAAATAAACTCCAAAAATGCTGTAACTGGTTTCCTGAGACTTAAATCCTACAAACATACGCGATGTATGCATTACCTACAGGCATAGGGCTGTATGAGAAATTCCTTACTACATTCTAAATTGAATTGGATTGGTGTGGTGAAGAATGCAGGAACAAGAGTGTTCATTAAAATGTTTACAGGATTAATGTAATCCGACATTTATTTATCTCATAAGTTTGAAGATGCAGCATCTGGAAAGGAGTAGCTTTTAGTAGCCTGAACTCAGACTTGATAGTGTGTGTGTACATGTGATCTCGTGAAGGTGTGGCTTCAGCTAAGTGTCTGGCAATTCCTAATGTCTTGTACACGTGTTTTCTCTGAAACCTAAATAATACTTTTTGATTAATTTCTTAAGATATTCATTTCTTTAGAAGATACTATTTTGACATTTTACATAATTGAGATCTTACCTAGTGGTCTGGTTAAATAATCTCAGTACTATTTGTGGGAGATGTAAACTCTATTTGCTGCACTCATCCTTCCTTTAGCTCACTGCTCAGGAATTATATCAACTGTGACAATGTGGGC
The DNA here is from genome assembly GCF_963924245.1 of Chroicocephalus ridibundus. NCBI lineage: Eukaryota > Metazoa > Chordata > Aves > Charadriiformes > Laridae > Chroicocephalus > Chroicocephalus ridibundus. The sequence goes on from NC_086284.1 coordinate 152,070,881, forward strand.
ATTAATGATACTGAGGGCTTTTTAGTCCTTTATATTTCTAGCTTTTAAACATAATTTACTGGTATGGAGTAGTATTATTATTGGTCTTGATTTCAGTAAATCAGGACACAGTAAGGCCACTCAGTAAATGGCAGAATACTTCCAAAGGAGGAGAAAAGTTAGTTAAAAAAAGTGGAGTTTTGACATTTGGTTATCGAGTTCGATTTCCTCTCAGAGGGTGCTACATTTAGCTCCCTTTGTCCCTTCTATTAACCTGTATTATACTCACTATTTCTCTCTGTAATAGATGGAATTGTATAATTTTGCATGTGAAAAGTGGTGTTTAGTGGACAACTCACACTCTATCATAGAGGGGTAAGAGAAAATATACCAAGTTCCCTGTCAGTTTGACCTGGAAAAATTTCTGTCCTGAATTCAAATACAGCAAGTAATTTATTCAGAGCATTGGTAAGGCTGTGTGGGCCAAACACCAGCAAGAGAATTTTCTAGATGATGTAGCTATCAGGTATCCTCTGTTCAGCTCTAGCCACTCCATGGTATGTCACAGAAAGCCCTTCCAAAAAAGAAAGGGAAAAAGTCTGACCACTTTTTCAGCAACAAAAGAAAAAGTTTGACTCCTGCAGCAAGCCAACCAAAGCCCTGATTTGATCATCTTCACTGTCTTGGTGCAGCGCCGCAGGGTTAGGAGCAGGTGGAGGAGATGGGGAACTTTTTGTTCCTTCCGTGTCTTACAGAGCAATGGATTGGGCTTCAAGGTTCAGTGAGGCGTTAACTCTAAATCAAGCAAAGACCACGCACTTTGCTGCCCAGCTTCCCATCACGCACACACATAGGAGCATGCACACTGCAGAGAAAATGTGCAGCAAACAGAATTGAAAGTATATTTTTTTCAAAAGAGAATTAATCTTGTTTAAGTTTCAACAAGAAAAAAGTCATTTAAGCAACCAAACCCTGACCAGACAGCTTTTGAGGAGCAGAAAACCCTTTAGATGCCTTATTCATCTCTCTTAACTTGCAGTAACTCCCAGTACATCATCTGCAGTTTTGGTACAATACCCCGTGGCCTTTTGAAGGAGTGTCATAGGACAGCTTGTACTGTATGAGTTTGTATGGCAAGGGAAGAGAAGAGCTTCATTTCCACAGTTCAGGTTTGGGTTCCTCTCCTCAGCACTAAATCTGCGTAGGTGCACCTTTTTAATGAAATATTCAACTACTTATACAAATTCTATAAAGCAACTTATTTTGGTCTTTGATCTCTGCTTTATAGAAAAATAAAAGTTTCAGCTGTGGAATTAATTCCTGTGGCACAGGGTTGCCACGCTGAAAGGAATGCCTGCTGTACCAGACCATCTCACTGCCGTCTTTCAGCTTCTCATTTCTCAGTGTTCAAAGGTCAAACAAAAAGCAAGTTATAAATAAAAGCCAAAGAAGGTAAAGTGAGCTATGTGGTAAAGAATTTGTTGTCAATATTGCATGCGATAAGCCGGCTGGTTGAAGAGGAGCAGCCTGTCCCATTCAGCAATCATGGCAACAGTTTGAGCAGCAATAAACCTTATTGACAGCGTACGAAAACCCCAGCATGCAGCACCTGTCAGGTTTATTTCCATACCAAAGGGTGGGAAAGTTAATCAGGGAGGAGGGGAACGTCACTTTTTTGTCTCTGTGACAATATCTGCGTAAAGCCTTTGGAATATGCTTTGGTCTCTGTGTCTGTGGCATGCACCAAGTCTGTGGCATGCAACAGTGTTTGTATTCAGTATTTAGCATGTGAAAACCAGGCAACCTGGTAAAAATAAGTATGCTGTGAAAAAGTGGGTTGTAATTTGAGCAAAATAATGTTATATATATGCAGAACAGTGAAGAGAATTTAAGGGCCTATGGACAGAAGTACATGACAATCAAAGGATGAGAAAAGTGTTACTTTTCTTATTAGCTTTGCTATTAAAAATAGTCTCTCAGACAAATGAATAAAATCATGTAAATATGATATGTTTGTGTAGTATTGGACTAATTTGAAGTTCTGCACCTGAATATGCTTATCTGCAATATAAGAGAAAAGAGTGCTGCCATATATAACTTTTTTTTTTTAACTGTCAGTTTGTCACACACTGTAATAACACCTGTGACTGGGAAACAGAATTGCAACAACTGTGCAAGTTATATTTTATAGACCTACATGAAATGTAAACTGCATTATTTTCAACTTGTCGGTTTTCCCTCTTGTTGTCTATATGGAATGGGTTCTGCCAAAGGCTGTTAACTACAGTGATAGCTGTCATAAGGAAGCGTCAAAAGTAGAATTCTGTTCTCAGGTGATTCTTCAAAGGAAGAGGACCTTTTCACCCTGCAGATATGTTCTCTGAATGTGCTGTAGTTCACATTCATTTTCCAGTGACAAATGCAACCATCTTGCTCCCCAGTACCTCTAGGTAGTCCAGTGTGTAGATTAAATTTCATTATATAGGCGGTTACGTTTCTTTCCCCTGCTGCTTAAACTGAGGAACTGTTAGAATTAAACAGAGATGTCTACTAAAAAGCACTACTGATTTACTGGTTTGCATGTTTTAGACTTTGCTGTGAGAATAATAAGCTCTTTATTGTAATTATCCTTGCACTGCTTCCTACTGTTTCTTGCCACTATGTGCACTGTGTACTTAATTGGATACACATTATAGTTCTGTCTGGGATATAGAAAAGTGAGGAATTCTGTTTTTTTTTTTTTTCCTCCAGCTCTCCTTAGCTCACATGCTGTATCCTTTGGCCTGATAGTTATGTTGTGTGTTCTTTCCACTCCCAAAGCCTTCTGTGGTTCACCCCAGCAAGTGCCAAAAACATCTTAGCTATCCAAAATGCCAGTAGTAGCTGCCATTATTGAAAGGCGTGACCTTCTACATTCTGACACTGCTAAGAACTCTTGCACTGGATTATCCAAAGCAATGTGATACGAAGAAAGTAGTTTCTTCTCTGTTCAGCTGTCACAAACTGTAACAATTAGTGCTGCACAAATATTTGGACTTGGCTTCACAGGCACTTTGCTGCATCACCTTCTTTAAAAGAAGCAGGGCAAGGACCATACTGCAGCCCACACATGATGCTGTCACTAAAATGCCTATGAAATATTGAAAGCAGAAAATGCGTATTATGGTTTCCATCGTACGTTTTGTATGTATTGAAACAACTTGTCAGTGATCTAAGACTGAAGTAGGAAGCATTAACTAGTTGTTTCTTTATGTTTTTTTCTAAACCCTTACAGTAGTTCAGAGTCAGAGATGGAGGAGGAAGATGAGGAGGAAGAAGACGAACTACTGCTGCCTCAGCAACCTCCTTCAGACTTGGGTGGTGTGCCATGGAAAGAGGCTGTGCGTATCCATGCCCTCCTGAAGGGAAAGAGTGAAGAAGAGATTGAGGCTGAGGAAAATCATGAGATTGAGGACAAAGAAGATGAGGAGGAGGAGGAAGAGGAAGATGAAGAGGAGGAAGATGAGGAGTCGAGCGAAGGTTAGACAGATTAATTTGTCCTTCCTTTCTGCTAGACAGCAGGGAAAACTGAGTTGAGTATTTGCTATGCGAATGAGAAAGATTTGCCTTGGAAAACTTTTCTTCTTCCATTTCTTTATTGCTTTGATTTTTGAGGGAGTCAAGGAAAGCTTTAGGTAAATCATCCTGGATACAGAAGATCTTTGCCCACAGGGCAGTTACAGCAATGGTAGCAACACAATATGCTTCCCATACACCATGCCAACGTGTGCAATTCACAGCTTTGTGACTCTGTATTGTTTTATTGTTGTTTTTTATTATTATTGGGAATTGGGTTTGAATGTGCCCTTTGTTCTTTGTCAGCAAGAGCTGGAAGCATTGTGAAGGCAGTGTTTTCAGTTTTGCAGAGTGCCTCACTCAGGGGTAGTGCCCTGTGACTGTCATCAGGGCATCCCAGAAGAAGCTGCTGGTAGTTCTTCTTAGTTAAAAGATGGTCTTGAGAAATCAGGGAGTTCAGATGGTTCCCATTTTAGCTCTGAGGGATTTCTTTGGAAAATCTTAGGGAAAGACTCCTTCCCCTGTGTTTGTCTCAGTCATCAAAATGCAAAGTTTGTGCTAAGAATAGATATATTTCCAGTGTTTCACCACCATGCCAGATTTCTTGCTGATCTTGTCTTTGTCTTTGTACTCACATTTCCTTTTTGTGAAGACTAGTAGACTCCAAAGAGCTTCTTTGTAAAGGTCTTTGGCTGCCTAATGCAAGCAATGGTCCAGCTTTTTGAGTCTTGGTGGCAGTTTTGTTGATGAGCTCAGCAGGCTGCTTGGCTACTTTTTCAATGTAGGAGCTGTATCTCCGTAACTGAAATCTGTGGAAGTCAAGACTGCTTTTAAAGTATGGTAACATGCATGTTGTGTGTTTAGTCTGCTAAACCATGGTGTTCTTGGACGGACATTGTTTCATTCAAGCAGTTTTCCTGTTGGACACTTTGAATACAGCAGGAGCATGTGGAGTTGCTGGACTTCCAGACAGTCTCTCTTTCTGATTCTGTCCTTTCTCTCTTTCTCTCTCTTCATCGCTTGTGTGTGTACACGCGTGTCTGGTGTTATATATGGATGTGTGGTTCCCTCTGCTGTAGAGGGGGAGTATTGCCCTTGGGAGAGCGAGCTGCAGCAAGGTCTCTGGCTTCAACGTCTCTCAAATGAAGAGGACACGGGTACATTTAAAGGTACCCATATACCATCTCCGCTACCATTTCCCCGAAGGAGGGGGGAATATTTTAAAGAGCAGGTCCCACATGAGAAGTTTCTGTGTTTTATTTAATTGCTTTACCAGCTCTCTAAAAACTTATTCAGTAGCTGGTGTTATCTTCATCTCCTGGTCCCAGTGCCATGTATCAGGTCTGACATTGCCACTGGTTTTAGGAAAAAGATAAAGCTGCCAAGTACCTCAGGATATCTAGAAAACCTGGACAATTTGCTACAGTAATGTGCATGAACAGTGACCCCTATGTATTTAGGAGTTTCAGATTTGTTCCATAACAGACTAATTGCACCTGTGCAATATGTCAGGCACGTGGGACACATGAGAAGTACTGTCTTTAGATTGCCCATGTCAACAAGCTTACATTTTTTTTGTCGTTGTCCTTTGTGAGTGTGTGTCTGTGGGGAGAGTCTGTGGGGGAAGCTAATCAAGCTGCAGTGATCCCTCAAGATTTTTCAAACATTCATACGATGGGCATAAAGTTAGTCTGACATTCCAATCTAACTGATTGTGTTATTTTCCATGGTGCATTGTCATGTGGGTTTTTTAATCCCTTATTCCCTCAATGTGGTTCATTAGAGCCAGAACACATAAGAGGAAAATCCGAGTGCCTTCCTGCAGGTAAGAGGGCATATGCAGTTGTCAAACTGCATATTTTGCAGCTTATGGTTGTAACAACTGTAGCTTAGCTTCTGACTCTTTTTTTTTTTTTTTTAAAAAAAAAAAAAAGAGGTATTACAATTTTTTCCAACTTAACTTTTCTGATGGTAAGAATGAGAAGTATTAGTAAGATGACGAAGAGCATAACTGAAGAAATTCCCCCTATTGCAGTTGCTAGTGTGCTTTAGACCTGACTCCTAAAGAGTTGATTTGTGGGTGGCTTCTCATTCCATTAAAGTTAAACATTGAGACTGCCCTCTGCTTGTAAAATGCTGGTAGGTGCTACCGTGGAACTAGAGGGGAAAGCTACCTTTCCAAATGTAAGTGCAATTAATGTCCAGCTTCCTGCAAAGCTCAGCAGGCAGCCTTGAGGGAAGGCTACACCAGGTGTCGTTTGAAATTCTCAAGCATTTAGACCTCAAGGAAAAGTTAGGTTTGCCTGTTAGCTAAGCAGCAGTCCTTCATGGTGGGCTGTGCTGCTATTTATTTACTGAAGGTGAGAAGGAACCATGTCCTAATCAGGACAGGCCTCTGTCTAGAGACTTGTGGAGTAACTGAAGGTGTGTAAGTTACACTGGTCTAAATCCCAGAGAAATCCATTTTAAAACATGCAGAACACGTGGGACCTGCTCTTTCTGAGCCTTGCTGAGTGACTATATACTTCTCAGCCATTGCTGGCAAACCTAAACCTTTTAACACAAAATTTTGTGTGGCAATGCAAACGCTAACTCTACTCATCTTGGGGCCTGCATGCGAGTGCTTTGGTATGGAGTGAGAAAAGCTCAGGTTCCTGTCCCTGCAGGATGTCCAGGAGCTCTGGCAGACCATGCGGTTGTGCCAATTGATACGAAAACTCTCTGATGAAGCAACAGAGACATAAAACTGATAAATACTTGGCTAAATTGTGAATCCTGCTCTGCATTTGAGTTTGTGTGCCTGATCCCTATTCTCCTTTAATAACCAGCTGGTGATGTTGTCCTTCCTGCAGTTCCTTCTGCCTGTTTCTTCTGCAGTTTTAGTGCCAAATGTCACACACAGTCAATCCTGAAACAGAAGTCCCAAACGCTTTGTCATGTCTGGGGAAAACATGGCCGGGAGAGAGGAACTTGATTAAAACAAGAGAGCAGGAAATCACAAGTGCAGCCTCTATATGCTGCTAATGCTTCTTATTTCCTTCAAACACTAGTCCACCACACGAAAATCTAATTGCTTTGAGGTTCTAAACTGCTGAAACGGTGTTTTGCCCTACTCAGTAGTAATCCAGCTGTGGAGAAAATTGACTTCTACAAAGTAAGTGGGCATTTTACTTTCCAGGATGAGTCATTTGCTTTTGAAGACCACTCCTGCAGATGCTGAACATCTGTCCCTGTAGAATGAATTATTTTATTATGGGTAAATAAAACCTGAGCTATAATCCCACAGCAGATAGCAATAGAGGACAGGGTCTATGAATATAATACTCACTTCAGAGTAGATGGTCCCAAGGTGCGTATTCTGCATCAGTTAAGCAAGTTGCTTATCAGTTGCTTTAGGTGCCCATTATTCCCTTTGAAACTCCATAAGTAGCTGAGCTTTGTGTAGGCAGGTAATTGGGGAGTAATGGAATTTCTTTTAAACAAATTCATTTGTGCAACAGGAAGTCCCTTGTGGAGAGCTGGGGAGCTGTTAAGTCATAATGAAAATACTGTTGTTATTCAGAAAAAAAATTCTACCCTTCAAACGAGTCAGTAAAAAGAGCAGGATTAAACAAAGTACTGTTTTAAGTGCTAAAGTAAGTGTGCACCCATGTGTGCATACACACCTATACACACACATTTGAAACTCTGAGATACATCATGTAATTTAATTCGCAAAGAAATATGCACCCAGCATAGAAAGGAGTACTTAACCCAGTAGTAGGGAATGAAAGACCTTTTGTTTTGGTGCATCAAACTACAATGTAGATTGTCCCTTGCCTTTAACAGCAAGACGTCTTTGGCAATAATCATAATGAGTAGGCTGAAGGAGCTGGAAATTTCTGCTAAATTGGTATTTACATACCACATACTGTTGGACACCCAGAGAATGTCTTTCATTTCAGTGAAGCTGCTTGCAATAGAGGTAATCTACAATGAAGTTTTTAATAGCATTTTTTTGCCTTTGGAATGGCATTATTCAGCTTTGATGGGGAGTATGAGGAGCGCTGTATTGGTGTACGTGTGCACACACAATGCTGAGCTTTTTCTATCTGTCTCGCAAACTGATCTTAGCCAGTAATATATTCTTTTCTTCTTTTCCTATTTCCTTCCCTATGATGTGTTACCTTTCCTTTCCACTGTTCCCCCATCTTTTCCTCCCTGTCCTTCATACCACCCTGCCTACAACCTGGTACACCATGCCCTTCTCCTGCTAGCTGGAAACCTTAGACTGCAGCAGATTGTAAATCCCGTGGATCCTCTGGAGATCCTGGCAGATGTGCACTGGACACACATCCGTGAAAAAGAGGAGGAGGAAAAAATGGTCCCAACCTCAAAGTCCTCCACCTCCAGAGGTAATCTTCCCCCAGCCCCACAGCGTCAATTCCTAGATCACGGTTACAGCTGTTTAACTCTGTTGCTTCTGCGCCTTCAAGAGCTATGCATTTCAGCAGGGGCAGCAGTGATTGATTGAACGGAACTACTTTCAAATTACACTGAAATTACACTTGGTTAAACATTTTGCTTCTCAGGTCAGTGTCTACTTAAAATGACTGCTTTCTCAGCTCCATGGTGGCGTGACTTCTGACCCATTTGTCGTGTCTGCTTTGATTCCATAGCATTACACACATCTTCATTAAACACGTGATTTGATAGTGCTGGCAATCGGCCCTCAGTAACTGAGTTTAGGGGCAGTAGTGGAAGCTATAATGTGCTTTTTGTTTCAGTGAGGACTCTATACCTCTTTAGGGAAAGCTGAAGGGCTATGTTGTGTAGCTACTACAGAAAAGATGGAACATGGTTGGCTTCCGTGTAGAGTATGGTTCTCTGCTGGTGCTTTTCAAAGTGTGTAACTGCATCTGCAGCAGGGAATAATGGAGTTCAAAGGGCTTGCAAATCTGACCAGTGGTGGTTTTGACTACCTGTATTTAAGATTTGACAGTATATCTATTTTGTTGAAGTGAGGTGTAATCTTTTTGAGTTGCCAGTTACTTAAAGGAAAACTTTGGGGGGAAAATGCCGACAGTCTAGCTCTCTTGTAAGCACCTTCCAGCAGTCCCTGTTGACCTTATTCTAAACTATATTGTAACGTGTCTTAAGGTAAGTATGTTATAGGTGCTTTACCTATGCAGAAGCCTATGCTTAATAAAAGTTAACAATGTAGTTGATGGGTGGTGGTCTTCTGTAGCCATTGTGCCAGAATTGTAGAGGGAGTAAGTATGGTGTGGGAAGGGATGTCTTTTACAGGAAATGTGAGATTAAGTTAATGACTGATCTGTATTAAAAAAGCCTAAGGCTTTACCTCATGTTGCCTGATCATATTCCATTCCAGATAATTATCTTTTCCTCATAGTTCTGGATGTTAGGGTTTTTTTAAACCCTGGTCCAACTTGATATGCAGTTCCAGATCAGTTTGGCTGATTGCAGTTTGTAGAAAGCACTGGGATTTTCTGGTGTGAAATCTGCTCTCTACAAGTAAGAGATGGGTATTTCCTTCCTACTGCAACCACAGAAATAGGTTGTGTTCAACTGTCTGTAACATTCAGTATTGCTAGAGTAGTTGCTTAATGTTTAAGAAATCTAAGTAAAAAATATTAAGTTTCTTAAATTTACTACAATTAAGGTTACTTCTGCTTGAGGTTCTGTGGCGCTACAGGTTCAGAGTCTTTCTTGTAATTTGTGTTTTATAATTCCTACTTTTCCAAAGCGTGTTGGTTACAGCTGTCAGCAAAAGAAAGGAAAACTTGTGTTGATCCTTCCAAATTGATTTTGTGGTCTTTCCAGCTTCCTTTGGGAAGCAAGGCAATATTTCTTTCCCTTCCCTTCCCTTCCCCTAAATCTGGGCCAAACTAGGACAATCCTGGTCAATAGATTAGCTGCTTCAATTACTTTGTCATACAGGACAGGTATGTGCAAGCTTATCAGCAGGTTTTGGGGTGTTTTTAAAGGCCTGTTGCTAATAACTACCTGTGGATACACCATAAGTTGAAAATTTGAGTTCAGTAGACAAATTTGTTCTGGCTGAGCTGTATTCTGTGATACAAGGTGTTTGGAGAGCCCATTTGAGTATCACTGGCAGTGCGGGTTGATCTGAAAGCCTGGGGTGGTGTGACAGTACAGAGAAGCCCTTCTCATCCTGCATCGGGCACTCTTCTTCGTCTGCTGGCATTTGCACCCAGGCAGCGCAGGTTCTGAGGTACCTGTTATGATCCCCTCTCTCTTGTTGCTCAGCTCTTTCATCTGTGAGTTTCCTTCCTCTGCAGAGTTTCAAGTAGAGCACAGCAGCAGCAACTTGCTGGTCAGATGCAGTGTTTTTCTCAGTGCTGTCCGTATTTCCTCTAACATTACAGATCCTAAAGGAAGATTAGCTCCCTCCCATTTGTATGTTACCTTGATTTAAATCCCAAGCCTGGAATTGGTTGTTTAACATCTCATAGGTGTTATTCCTGTATTTGCTACTGAAGAATTTCCCTTTGTCACTCTTCTGTTTCAGACGCTTACCAATGGTCTAATGTTGATTTCTTACAATTTATTGTTTTTTAAATTCAGCATCCGACCTTCCCTCCGTACGCCATGAGGCGGTACAGGCGTGGCTGGAGACGGTCCCTGGAGGTAGTTTGGTGATGTTCTATGTATTCCAATGCACAATAACCCTGCCCGTCTCTTTTCCATGCCTTCAGCAGCTGAGCTGGTACTTTAACCCTGGAACTTACAGCCCTGTCGCTACTGCATGACTGGACGTGGAGGGAGGGAGGGAGGGAGGAAGGGGGAGTGTGCATGCACGCCTTGCTCAGACAGTCCATTCTTGCATGAACTTGACATTTGTTGTAACCCTTCCAAAGGCAGGCCAAACAGAGAGGTTATCTTGGGTGTAATAAAGTAGGAGGAGGAATCTAGTTGAGTGCTTTGATTTGCTTTGTAAACTGAAGACTGGAGCAGTTATTCTTCCCCTAGCTCCTTGACTAAAAGAACATGGGGCTTTCTTGCAGTTGAAAGATTAAGTGACAGAGTGTGCTTAAAACAATTGCTGTTGTCTGTAGCAACTGCAAACTCGAGTTATCTGGTGAAGAAAACAAAAAAGAAGAATAAGGTTGAAGCTGGGATCTTTAGCAATAGTGATGGCTGTTGTGTCTCCTTTGACTTTGGGTTCATGTTATTTAGGAAAGCTGCAGGAATGTTGAAGGATTGTAGAGCTCAGCTGCTTTTTTTATGTGGTCCTCTAAGCTCTATTACAAAACCGATGAGCATGAAGATTCTCTGATTAGACTAAGGGAGTAAATTTGTGCAAAACAGTGAAGGTATCTAGATCAGTGGAACAGGAGTAGTTTGTGGCTAGGTGACTGATGTACAGCTAAGTTGCTTTGGCATATCAGAATATTCAGCTTGCCTATAAAACTTTGCTTCTGCTGCTGCTTTGGCAAGGCAGCAGTGTTTACAAGACGTCTGCACACGATGCAGTCTGCTCACAGCTGCTAGCTGATACAAACCAAGTGCTGATCCCAGTTTCTGGCTGCCATAGTGTGTAGCTTCTGAGTTATTGTGTGACAGCTTTTGGCCTCTTGCTCCTTATCCTAACTGCGTATACGTATATGCCCAGTATATGTATAATATAACCAGCCACCTGCAAGCTCTCCATGTCCCTCAAAATGGGATCCACCCTTGCACCAAGTTGTTACTTATCTATGCATCTGTAATCTTCTGTTGAGTTTTGTGTACCAACCTATTTAAGAGTTGATTTTCTCTTCTCTCTACAACGGTCCCTATGCACATCATGTCAGCTCATGGTTTCTGGATCTGAAGACACACATACATAGTGGTGTCAGATTTTCCTAACATCAGAGTTATGTTTTTGCAAGTTTTGATTAAGATTACTCACATTTACTGCTACCATAAAATCATCCCATGACATTATTATTTCGAAAATAACATAAGCTACTGCATACCTAAGCTACAATCGGACTGGGGCACGGTTTGGTTTTGTTCAGTAGATTTGCAAATGCCTCTGTGGGCAGTCCAGCCTTTGCTATATGACTCAGTCTCCTACGCTCAACGTCTGTAAGATTCTGGATTTTATAAGCCTCTGATGTAAAGGAATAGGCCAGTGATTTATCACACCTAAGTGTAACTGCCTGTTTACAGTAGTTGACAGAAAATAAACTAGCCCAAATATTTGTCTGTCTTAATACTACAGAGAGGAGAAGCGTGGAAAAAGAGAAATTGTCAGGTTGAAGGAGGAAGGCAAACCACCCACTGAAGCAAAAACCTCTATAAGAGAAAGAGGAGAGGCTGCAAGACCCGAGTTTTAGGGAGAATTGGTTTGTTTTCAAGATTGTCTTAATTAGTAATGCTAGCATACAAATGGTTCCAAAATCCACATTGTCACTAGTAAATAAAAAGGATCAGGGCCTACTCTCTGACTCTGAAGAAAGCTGACACGGCATGATTTGCTCCCATATGGCTAAACTTTTTTGCCATTCAGAATCAGAGGGTTGCATCCGGAGTGCTGATTGCAAACAGCCTCCAGCCCTAGCATGGGAACTAGCTGCTGGGAGTCATGCCAGGAGCCCTCCTAAAGATGACAGTATGACACTATGCATTCACTGTATGACTTGCACCGCTTAGTTTACTGGTATAGATGCAACCAAGAAGGTTATAAATATATCTGTTATCATCATTATAGGACCATATCCTATGTGTATAACTAGCAAACGTTATGCATAATAATACATGCTGACTGTGTACACATTTGCAATAGGATATACAACAGAGTTAAACGTCTGCATGTTGTTGAACATGAATTGATGCTAAGTTGCTGCGCAAATCTAAAAAACATAGTTGACTGACTCTAGGAAAAAACTTGGAAGTGCTCGATTCCTTTTTTTAAGATTTAAATTATGTTTTATAAAATGCTTAACAAAAAAAAAATAAGCAAATCATCCATAGCACCAGAGATGGGACAAGGTGTGATAAGGTTTAGGTTTTTTTAAAAAGTGTCATTTAATAAAGAAATTTAGACCCTACAGTTTGGTCTTGTCTCTCCTCCTGTAATTACATCCGGTAACAAGTAGTAATGTCAAATGCCCTTTTCAGAGTTATCAATTCAAGAATCTTTTCTTTATTTTGACCCAGCAAGTCAAATTATGATAGGTAACAGAAAATAAAGTTTTGAATATATCATTTTACTTAGTTAAAAATATCTCAATTAATTTGTGTCCTAGTTACTTGTACAGCATATCAAGTCTCCTAGACCCTTTTACCAAAGACTGCTGTAGTCAGAGTTAAACAGTTCCCAGATGTAATAATGATCAATCCTAGAGCTAGACTCTGTCTCTGATATACACCCTTAAAAGCCTGTTTCAATTTCCAGGTGAACAGTTGTGGTACATTCTGATATTCCAGTTTTCACCTAATACACATATGGTATAAAGTGGTGGTATCTGTTTCGGTGTGGTAAAGACAAAAAATAATCTTTCTGGAAGAACAGTAAACTTTTTTTCTGGTTTAATGTCCTCCCAGTCCCCTTCTTGTTTAATTTTTCACAAGGCCTGTTGCTCAGAAGCAGCCCTGGCTGCTTTCACTGCAAATGCCTTGGAGACACCCCAAGAGCAGGCATTCCTTGATTTGTTGGAGTCTGCAAGTATCATTTCACGATAGATGTCTTTCCAGGTGGCACATTTCAGTATTTCTTTTTTTGGCAACAATTAATAAATATCTCAGCTATAAACTGTTGATAAAGTTCAATGTAGAACCTTTTCACTGTATAGTTTTGTTTTTTTCTTTTTTCTCAATATTTGGATATATTCTAGCTCCATGTGAGGATAATGATGTGGAGGACGAGCTGGGCACGGAGCCAGCAGACACTGAAGGACAGGCAGGTGAAGAAGGAGACACGGGTGCAGAGCTGGATGACGGTAGGGTTCCACTGTGCATCATCTAAGCCTGTTAGGTGAACAGAATTGTGTAGAACAGAAAATACTTTGTATGACAGTACTTAAGCCTGATCTTATTTTTAGTGATGTAGGAGTTTATTTCAAATAGTCAAGAGGGAGCCAGGAGTGAAGGGACAAAAAGAAAGAGATGAACCTCAACGCCATGGGTTGTAGAATAAATTTCTCATGTCCTGTCACCATCTACTAACTAGAGGGCTTGGTCTTCTGTCCGTATTCAGTACTAATCCTGCTTAATAACAGAAACAGAAGTAATTTTGTGAAAAGTCCACAATATTATGCTAAAAATCTTCCCTTGCTAGTGTAAAATGAACAACATATGCAAGAAAACATTGCAAAATTTCCAGAAAAATGCAAAGGTATGACTTCAATTACTGATACAGCTATTTGTACTAATAGTCCATAATTTACTGCTTAAATTACTCTAGCACACACACAGAAAGGGTGAAACATTTAGGTTTTCAGGTTATGAAAGTGATTAGCACCATGTGAATAGAAAGAAAGGATTATATAAGGTTTTAAAATAATAAACACGTGTCCTGATGGACTTGTATCCAAGACTTCTTCGTTTTTTCTCCTGCCCCATCCGTTATCAGATGACATCCCATCTGATGCAGAAGCGGAGTTCCGCTTACATCAAGGTAGCATAGAAGAGCCAGAACTACAAGTCTCTGAAGATGAAGAAGATGAAGAAGGAGCAGAAGGTGCTTCTTGCAGTGTGACAAAAGGTAATAGCTTTCCCATCAGTGTTTCGATGATTGTAATTGCATTTGAGATAGTCTATACATTTATTAAATTTAAGAGAAGACAGTCTTTTGGATTTGAACCATCTCACTACTCTCAGTGGCAAGCAAGCTATGTGCTTGCATTAACATTTTGAGAAGAATGTTCTGAATCCATTAATTACAGCTTCCTAAAGTGTAAGAGCCCATCTAACTGCTTTCACTTGTAGAAGTTTTTACATTAAAAAGCTTGTACCATTTGGACATTTAAAAATTTTTGACTAGGTTCCAGATGTCCGATCTAGAATTTGTAAGAAGCTGAGAAATTTGTCATTACTTGCTGTGTGTAACATTAAGAAAAAAAGAATGTTAGCAGTCATGTATTTTTGGAAATATTTTTGCTTTCCCTAGATCCATGCAAGCCATCCATCCCTATCCAGTCATCTAGTGACAGTGTTCTTCCTCTGTCTCCAGTTGATAGTCCCAGAGCAAAACAAGCAGAGGTAAGGAAGGGAATCTTGGAACTTTCTGTGTACTACCTGTTGTTCAATAGAACAGTTTGTTGGAAAAACTGAAGAGGACTGACAGCAGTGGGCTTTCCTCCTTTCCTGTCTCTATAATTTATGTTGATCTTGAAATCTGATTTCATTTAGACTTGAAATAATACACTATTTTTCTTTCCTATCTTCAGAGTGTAGTGGCTCTGTCACAGTCACACAAGTTCCCATCACAAAGCCCGAAAAGGAATTACATAGGATATTTTAATTTCATTGTGCAGTTAACAAGAGATATATGTATAATGCATGAGAGGAGCCATAAAGTGTTTCCTGTTTATCCTGATTTGGCTATCGTTTTTCTGTACCAAAATCAGATTCTGTACAGTTGCAATTCGAAACTATATTCGTATTACTTAGTAGTAAGCAAAGCTGTGCTTATTTATTCCAGAGTAACAACATAGTTCAGCTTAAAGATGTGAGACATAGCAATGATGTACTGTCATGTTGTCAGCCCTGGAGTCAGCATACAAGCATACTGTGGTGTTTCCAGCTACCTATGTGTACGAGCAGGAAGTACATGACCCTTAAAATGTTCAGTTCAATTTTTTCCCTCCTAAGTGCTTGTTTTTAAGGAATTACTAAAAGATTAGACTTTATCCTAGAGAGTTTCATCATCAACTAGTTTACTTTTACAGTGGACACATTATGGGATGAGGCTGGTTTGCCAACAGCAATTGCTGACAACATTCACTTTCTATTAAAATTGAGCGGTTTTTTTCAGGACCATTTAATGATTCTGGAAGACATTGTTTATATCAGGGCAGTGCCTAAATGCAGTACTCCAGACCTGGGTGTTTAATATATGTCGTACAAGCACACGGATAGAGAGATTCATGCTCTCGTGGTCATGTGTCAGTTAAACCAAACTGTCTGCATTCAAAATAAAGACGGTGCAAAAGATGTCATCGGAAAGAATAATACCAGAATTCGTTAAGAAGGGTCCACTGCCGAAGGGTTAAATTGTAAAACAACGAATTGTGCTACTCAGTAATATGGCAGTCTGGATGCAGGAGATGAAAAGCAACACTTCTCAGACCATTAAGGGGCAAAGGAATTGCAGCCTAATTTACTTTTAACAGAGAAAGCACCCCTTGCTTTAAGAAAACATGACAGTAGATGCTAGCCAGCAGAAAGTGCTATATTGATGAGAGCTGGAAAGACTTGCATCAGGTTTCTTTGAGATGAGGGACCACCGCAATACACAGAGTTGGAGAGTTGAAGGGAAAGCAGGAAAAGATAAAAATGGCTTTCTGGGGTTTAGTTTAGTGTTTTTTCTTCCAAAATTTAAATTTGCCTTGTTATCATCTACAGAGGATGGTTTATACAATGTGACAGAAAAGTGAACCATACCTGAGGAGATATCCTAAGTGATGTTCCAGGCCTGTGAATAGGATGCCATGTGTGGGTTTTTTTCATATTTTGATACTTGGATGGTCTCCTTATTGCTGACTTTGTTAAATGCAAAAAAAAAAAAAAAAAACAAAAACCAAACGTATTCTGATATGCCCAGTGACTATTAAAATTTCCTTTTTCATTTTTTGTAGGATGCAAAAGATCCCCTGGCTGAAGTAATCCGTGCAATAAAATCTCCAGAGGGACGCTTTTTTCCTGAGCCTTTCATTCTTGAAGAAGGACCAAAGGATGAAATTCCCAAAGACAGGAAAGTTAAGAGCCCTTTGGTGCCACCATCTCCAGTGTTATCCCAGCCAGTTGCATCATCAGAAGCCATCGCACCTACATCACTAGCAGAGTCTCAGCCAGCAGGACCAACGTTGGCTTCATCCCCAACATCGGCTCAAATGCCTATCTGTTCCCAGCCTTTGCCTTCTGCTGAAACATCCATTCCATCCCCAGTGGAGCCTCCAGTATGTTTCCAACCTGTCCCAGCCTTAACGTCTACTCCTTTAGCTAAACTGGTCCTTAGGGGCCAGGATAGTGAGGTGGAAAAACTGGGGAGCCCTACTACTGCAGAAGAAGCCTTGAAACGGAGTAACCTTGTGGAAGAGTTTTGGATGAAGAGTGCTGAAATCCGGAGGAGCTTAGGACTCACCCCAGTAGACAGAAACAAACGCACAGAGACGAACTTTACTGTATCTGCCCTTGAGACAACTCCTCTGAAGACTTTTAATACCGAGAATATTTCAGGGGATGAAAGGCTCCAGCTTGTGAAACCACAGCCTGCCCCAAGAAGACAGGGACTGTCCAAGTTAGAAAACGAGCAGATTTCTCTGCTCACTCCAAAATCTCCATCAGAAAAAGAGCTAAGGAGTTCCAGTGAAGAAAGGAGAGATGTATCGAGCAGTTCTGGACTTGGCCTTCAGGAGAGCTCATCTAACATGAGAACTATGGCTAGCCAGAGCTTCAACACCTCTGACTCTACCATGCTTACTCCTCCATCAAGTCCTCCACCACCACCACCTCAGGATGAAGAACCAGCCACTTTGCGTAGAAAGAGACATCAAGCAGTCTGGCAGAATGAGGTTGAAGCCAGGTCTCCTCCAACACCAGCATCAACACCTCCTGCTCCCCCACGCCGTGAGCCGACCTCTGCTGCCAAAGAGTCAACCCAGGCCAAAAAAGATGACGTGCGAAAGTCTTTTGCAGAGAGTGTGGATGAGATTCCATTTGCTGATGATGTAGAGGACACATATGATGACAGGACAGAGGACTCAAGCCTTCATGAGAAGTTCTTTACACCTCCTACCAGTAGACCAAGGCCAGAGAAACCACTTCTTTTGCCCTTGGTCAAAGAAAATGGTGGTCCACCCTCAATGGAAGGAGGAGTTAACCAAAAGAAGAGAGTGTTGCCTGAAATTTCTGTGGAGGCCAAGGAGCTTGCTGAAGAAAGAATGAGAGCCAGAGAGAAGTCTGTCAAGAGCCAAGCACTACGTGATGCCATGGCTAAACAGTTGTGTAAGATGAAAGATATGGAGATGGCTGCAGCTGCTGCTGGGGCCACAAGGGCACGAAAGGCGTCTTCTATGCCGTTGAAGACCAAAGAGTTGTTTTATGACTCTCCAAAGCATCTGGCCTTGAAAATACCAGAGGGTTCCACACGAAAGCATGATGCTGCTAGTGAGAAGTTCTCCACTCCTGCTGCTGATGTGGCTGGACCTGAAGGGTCTGTCACCTCTTCAGAAGGCTCCAGTGGGAAGAGTAAGAAAAGAACTTCTATTTTCTCCCCTCGTAAGAACAAAAAGGAGAAGAAATCCAAAAATGACAGCAGGCTTTCTGATAAATCTAGTGGTGGGACAGAGGAAGCAACAAAGCCTAGGTCATTATGGAAGTCTGTTTTCTCTGGATATAAAAAAGACAAGAAGAAAAAGACTGATGACAAATCCTGCCCAAGTACTCCCTCAAGTAGTGCCACTGTGGATTCTGGCAAGCACAAAGCTTCTCCCCTGGTTACAGCTGCAGGTATAAAAAATACGTGCCTCTGCCTTATGTATTTTTCTTACAGATAGGTGTCCTTGAAAGTAGGTTTGGCTTACTTTGTCATTCAGCTGCTGTGTTGAATGACGCTGCTCCCCTGTGTCAAATGGACAGATTAAGATAAGTGCTAGTGGCTAGAATTGTATGTTTGCATATTGACAGAATTAGTTGATGTGCCACTGAAAAAAACGGATCCTTAAATAAAAGCTTCGCTACTCGCGATATGTACAAGGCGCATCTGTTTTCTGCCTTAGACTGATTTGAGAAATAAGCACTGTTTGTTGAAATCAGTTGTTTGTGACATTTCATCTCTATTTTAAGTCTGATCCTCATCTTTTCCTTGGGTGGTCTGTTCTCTTTCTTTCAACTTGGCTCCAAGGATGAGGAAGACTGCAGAGATGCAGTTACTCCCGTGTTCTCAGTGATCTGGCAACTGTCTGCTGATCTATGAAGTGGGGATTCTGTGGCCTCATGTAAATCTCTCACATGCCGTCAGGTGCAGGTGGAGACATTTAATGGCAACTTGTGATACAGTAAATAAGATAGCCATAAATGTGATCGAAAGCAAACGTTACATTTCTCTAGCCTTGTATAAATAGCCAAAACAGTGCCAGCTGCTGTCATCCAAGTGCTCTGTGGTAAGAGCACTGATACAGTACTACAGTACAAAGGGAGAATCATGACCATTATTTTTAACAGCATTTGCAGAAAGTCATGTGCTCTTAAAATGGAGCTTCTAACTAACGTTGATCAATTTGTGGAGCAGTGCTTCTCTGATCACTCTGTAATACCAGGTGAAGCAACGGAGACTGGCAGAAAAGGCCTAAGTATTTTTGAAACTCAATCAAACAACTTACCAACTGAGTTCTGAAATCTTTACAGGAAGATTAGTTACCATTTCTCTAACTTCCCCTTTTTATTCCCGGCTTCTCAGATTTGCAGCTCCGTCAACACCTGAGTTTCTCAGAGGACTCTGACCTCTCCAGTGACGATATTCTGGAACGCTCCTCCCAGAAATCTAAGCGAGAGGTAGGTAGATGGGAAATGCATTTTAGATCTAGCATCATGCAGGTCACAGTCGCAGAGAACCACATCAGAAGCTTGGATGATTAATTTTGTTGTTCTTGCTGTTTCTTCCATGGAACAGGCTTTCCTGTAAGTTGTCTGACTGTTCTGCCTAAAATGAGTTGGTTTCACTTGGTTTCACAATTGCAAGCTACTCCCCACTGCTGTTACGTGGAAGATCCGTTGTCTCACTGTGACATTACTTTACAACAAAATATCAGTCAGAATAGTGAATTTTATCCCTATTGTGAGCATGCCAATGATCTACAGAAAACAGACATTAAATGTCAGAAGAGTTAAATTTCACTGTCTCTAATGATATTGCAAAAAGATAACAGTGAGATGGTTCTCACTTTTTGTAAGAGTCCGATTTTAGGATATTGTTTTACCAGCCTCTTTGATAGATTGAAGTGGTAGAATTCCAAGCAAACTGCAGGCAGGATTGTACTTTTGAATACATCAAGAACATAGTCAAGACAGATCATCAACTAAGAGGTAAGATACAGGCTGCAATTTTGCAACTCTTGCAGGTTTGCTTATTTTTCCTGGGAAAAGAGAATGTGTATGGTCTGAATTAGTACCTTCTCTTTTGGGAAAAAAGATGAGTCATCAGCTGTTTCTTCCATTTTGACTCTGTTTTCTTTGAGGACTTCTTGGTAGTTGCTGAGTGTTTCCCTGTGTCTGTGTGCGTAGGTAACAACTGTGAAGCTGAAATACATAGTAGTGAGCCCCTATGAAATACCAGTATATAGGGGTTGGTCTTAGCCTGGTGTTCTTGTTCCAGTGTGTTCTGGTAGGTACTCTGCTGCTTCTGAGAGCTGTTTCGTGTTCCAGACCAACCTTCCCTAGCTAGTGCTATAATGTCACGTTGTAAGACATATCAACAGCTTTCTAGCCAAAATAGTTTCACTTTAAGTGGTGCTTTAAGGAAGTTATTGAGGAGGAAAGAGGAGAAATCAGTATGTCTCCATAAAAACCCAGAGAGAAAAAGTACATTTAGTTTATTTGCACATATTTCCACGTGGAAAATATATGGTGAGAGCCAAGTGCCAGAGGTAGTTGCTTTTAAACTATTTATTTCAATTTTAAGGTGGCACTATTAATGCAAAAGTAAGTGAAAAATGTAAGGAACCGCTCAGTCATAGTAATGGGGAAGAGTCCTTCTTGAATTCCTGAGAGCTTTTAAGCTCTGCTAGATAGAGTTTGCAAGGTTTGGAGGAAAAAGCAGAGATTTCATTGACCCCATGGAACACTAAGGCCCTTTTGGTACTGAAGAATGAAAAATGTATTCCCCCTGTCCCTTCCTGGTGGCGCCTGGTTCACATGTTAAAAAACCTTAGGAAGAAGACAGCATCTGAGAGGGTGTGTCACAGACACAGTGGTCTCAAACCTGTCATCCAGTGTGCACAAATCAGTCTCAAATGGCAGGATCTAATTGATACTTGGCTCACGGGGCAAAGGTATGGAAGTACGGCAAATTGAAGTGTAATAGGAAATGGTTTCTATGTGTATATATAGTGGAATGAATTAGAATAACTAATGAATTTAAGGCTGATGGAAGGAGTTGATGAAGTATGTAGGAATTTTCTGTATTTACTTACCTCTCTCTTAATCTCTCTCCCTGGTTGGTCTACATCTCTTCTAAGAGGAAGATTATTTTGGTTTTACTTTATTCCCTCTTTTCTCTCCCCCTTCCATTCCTCCTTGCATGCCCTCAAGGCGTTTCATGAGAAATTCTGCATTTTCCAAGAGATGCAGAAGAATGAGGTACCTGTGGCTAGCAGAGGACAGATATGCAATACAGGGGGTTCAGATAAGAGTTGCTGTTCTGCCTTGTAAGCTCCTTCAGGAGGAAGCAGGGCTTCAGTAAGGTTCATGCTTGTTTTCAGACTTCGGTATGCCTTGACGGTCACTTTTTTTCTGTGCTGAGCTACTTTGATTGAAAATGGCTTTTGCAGAAAAAAAAAATCTCATCATTAAGCATCGTAGGGGATAGGTGACAGTGGCAGATGCCTGGAATTCTAATACTGAAAATATCTGACGAGCTCTGCCAAGGGTATGGTGGTGGTGTCTCATTTTCTCCCATTTGCTGTTGCTGAAGTTACATTAAGAATTTCTTTGCTCAGCATCTGCCTATTTTCTAAAGAATAGTTTTGAGAAGGAATTTATTTAGAGGAGATGAATCTGAGAACTCCACTTACCTAGTTTTGTTGCATCCTGCCCAAGGATGTAGAACGTACGTGCAAACGCTGGAATGCCTTGCTGTCAAAAGAAATGTAGCTGAACTTCGAGACTGGCAAAACTGGGTTTGTACTGATTTGGGGTGGGGGTTATATTTTTTAAGTTACAAACTGCCTGCTACTTACTACGGGTAAGAGTTGACTTCCTGTGTGCCGTATAACTTTTATGTGAACCCCTTCTCTAAACTGAAATTGTGCTTGTGTCGCTTTTTTGGTAATTGTAGTGAGCTTGCTTCCCAGACAGCTTGCTCTGTTTAGCCCGTTCTTTGTGATCAGCAGTGAATTAATTCAGTGTTGTTTAATGTCGTGTCTTTCAAGAGAAGCATCTTGTAAAGACTTCCCGATGTAAATGCCTCCCGGGTCTTGTGTTTGTAGGCGTGTGTCATTGTGAGTGTGTTTCTCGTTGTTCCCTTACAATTGCGCTGTTGTGATCAGACATGTGTTTTACTACTGCAGGTAGCTCGCTTTTTACTGAAATTTGCATACATGCTGAAGTTGTGCTATGGCTTTTCATTTGTGACTGTTTTTAGTTAATTAAATGTGAAAATGCAAAATGCTGGCTGTTTGCCCAAAATGGCACAATGCCCTCTGTACTTCATGATACAAGGGAAATTTACTTCTCTTATAAACCCTAAGAAGTTTACTTGCCTTATTTTCGGGTACAGGGTAACATAGAATGTCCTTGGATAGAGAAGGTAGTGATTTTCTCCTGCTCTCCTTCTCCTCCTCCTCCCTCACTGCCTCCATGTCCCCCCCCTCCTCTCCTCCTCCTCCTCAGTTTAGCTCCTCAGGCCCTCTGGAGGTTCTCTTCTTAGACAGGGAGGTTCCATTACTGTAGGACACATAACTCATTTTGAGCCCATGTGGTGTTTCTCCTGTCACAAAGAAGTGAGGAAGATTTATGATGCTAGTTAAATGCAAGCGATCATTTGTGTGAAGTAGAGATAATTTAAAACAATGAAATAAACACAACTCCTAGGAGAGGTTGTAGATCAGACTGTAAACGGAGGGTTGTGTGACAGAGTACGATCTAGTTGGCTGAGCCAGTTCAGACCAAACATGGCCCAGCATAAGCTAATTATTATTCGAAATCCTAAGCAAAAATTTTGTATGTCTATGTATGCATGCTTGCGCAGTGGATATTAAAACCATAGGTAGATAAAGGCCAAATAATTCGTCTAGAAAAAGTTATTTCCAAGTTGACTGTATCTTCAAAGAGGCTGCCACAGCTAATTGCCTTCAGGAGAGTGCTAGAAACTTAATTTTTGAGGACAGAGTTCCATTGTGCTTCATCAATCTGGGTCACGTTCAGCATTTGCACAATTTTATGTTTCATTTAAAAACAGCTTTGTTTTATTACTGTGCATCTGTTTTCAATGTTGAACTGATTTTGCTTCATTTTGTATGTTTTTTTTATTTTTTTTCCCTTTACCATTCCCCCTTTAAAGTCGATTTATGTACCACACGCCTTGGCATTCAAGAGATCATATTCGTCAAAGGTAGTGTCTCCATTCCCACTAGTTGGCCATTGTTGCATTGCATGTCCCTATATTAACCCATTGAATCCATAGCTACCCATCACATGTGCACTAACATCACAAAGATTGACTGTGCATGCGTGAGACGTTAGCAGACATCGGCAGCAAATTCTTTGTAGAGGTTGACTACCAAAAATGCGTTAAGCTCTGAATTGTCTGTCTGGTTAGAATGCATGCAATTGGCAGTGCACAGCCGTGCACCACTGTACAGAGTGATGGGGATGATCTTTGAGCTTCAGAACAAACTGGTTTGCAATGCAATTAAATATGTATGCATATTCTTTTTTTAATACTTAGAATACGAGTTCAAGCAAATCATCAACTTGAATAAGCGTCTTTCAGAATTGCTGAGTTCACTGAAATCTTAGTGAAACTCTGTGTCAGGCTAAAATCAAGACAGAAGTTGCGTTTCTATTTCAGGAACGTTGCTGCTTTCTGAAATTCTTATTGTCCTGTCTTCACAGTCAGAAGAGTTTTACGTGGGACAGGAAAGTCACACCCTCTATCGCTTTACCTCCTGATTTGGGTATAATTGTGGATTTTCTGTTTTTAAAAAAGAAAGAGTAAAGTGTTAACTTCTGGGAGCTTTAACGGTGGTGCTTGCTAACCACCTATCTGAGGGGTTTTTAACAGAGCTGAGATCCTACCTTAAACTCCCTTCACCGAGAACAATAAACCAGGGGTAGACTGGCCAATGTGGCAGTACAATAACTAGATAAAGCAAATTTCAGGGTGGTCTGTCTTAACATTTTTTACTTCAAGTTGACTGTCCTTGGAGAAGATCACTTTCCAGAAGTGGAAGACATCTGTTTACAGCTGTCCTTTAAAGCCTACATACATGTACGTGGGAAGACAGTTCTTTTCTTCACTGTAGTTCACTTAATGCGGTTTTGAAGTTTCTTTGTCAGTCTAAAAAGTCTGTGAGAGGAAGCCCTCCTAGACTACAACACAACCAACTAGTATACCTGATAAGATACTAAACCCCATTTCAGTAATGTTAAAAAGACTTCCTTATTTTTAACCTAGTTTCACTGAGAGAAAAGAAGAGGAGGAAGTACCTTTCTTTTTCTATAAACATAGCCTTTCTCCTTTTGGGTGGCTTCTGGTGTTGTAATATTTTAGTTTTAGTTTAGGGCTTGTTTGCTCTGTTTTATACCAGCCGGTTTTGTGGGGTTGCTCTTGAGATGGGATTTCCCATCTCACACCAGAATGTCATTTTACTTTCAAATGTCTTTTTGCCGCCTTGATTCATAGAAAAGTTGCACAAATTTACATGAGTAGTCCTTGCCAGTTATACCAGTGTCACTTGCAATTATGGATGTTCTTGCTCCAGAATAAAATAGGAAGAAGAGAATACCAATACAACAACACTAGTCTATAATAATTTCTTAGCTTATACTGCTGTAACTGTTCATATAGACATGCCTTCGCCCTGTTTTAAAATGAAATCAAGGTGACCCCTCTATATGGTACTCATTGATTTAACTAAATCCATTTGGCTAAATTTATTGAGAAATAGAGTAAAAATCGATATGATCTTTGGGGAGAGGTTTCATATAGCAGTGGAAGATGGGGTGAGACGTTATAGAAAATCACAGCTTTGCAGTTGGCTTATATGCTTCTTCACTCTTGATTTGACTCTGAAATTGTTGCTCACTGCGCTGTGAACACCTTTGCCTACAGAAGCTTGACTTTTGACACAGCCATGGCAAAGACAGAACACGTCCCTTCTGAGATTTTGGAAGAGAAAATGGTCATCCTTCCCCACATACCTCTGAGCATGCAAATAAAACCTGATCCTGTTTTTCCTTCCTTCAGAGAGCCTACACAGAAGAGGAACTGAACGCCAAGCTGACCCGGCGCGTACAGAAAGCTGCCCGTAGACAAGCCAAGCAAGAAGAGCTAAAGAGGTTACACAGAGCTCAGGTAGTGTCTCATGATCTGCTTGTCACGGCAGACAGTTGAAAGCACCATGATCCTGACATTCCTCTGAGTATGTCAGAAGAGGATCCAGAGATGGAACTTTTCTCTATTTCTACATGATTGTCCCTGCTCCTACTCCCTCTTTCGAATTTGATACCACGTCACAGACATGGGAAGAATGGGTGAAACTTGTCATGATAGTTCTACAGTGAGAAAAAGAACAACCATAACACCTTTCCTGCTGGAGATGAGCAAAGCATCATGCACTGAATGGAACAGTGATAGTCAGATAATACCCAATGAAGCTATCATTGCTCTGCTAGATTATGCTGCTGAGTGAAGTGTTACTAAATTAACCTTTAATTACCAGAGAATCTGTTGGAAAACTGCTGGCATCATCTATAAGTAATGGGTTTTGTTTAAAACTTGAGGTAGGGACTCAGCTGACTGAATAGCATCACTTTTAGCTTCAGCGTTTAGGAAGGTGATTGGAGTTGTAGCAATTAAGCGAGTATCAAGGTGTTTGCAAAATTAAGGGATAGGATGCAATGGGGTGGGGAGGATGTTCTCACTGGAGGCACTTGAGTGATGCTAGTGGTGAGTGATGCTAGCTTTTGAAGCAGCGTATTGTTGAATGCAAATACGTGATTTTGAAAAGGCCGATGTGACTGAACTCAGTGCTAGATGAGCGATGCAGACTGAGCAGGAGAATTGCTGTTGATGAGATTCTGCTCCATTCTTCTCTGAACAGATCATCCAGCGGCAGCTTGAACAAGTGGAAGAGAAGCAGAGGCAACTCGAGGAGAGAGGGGTTGCTGTGGAGAAGGCCCTTCGGGGAGAAGCAGGTATCCATCAAAGCGTGGTTTGCTTTTTAATATTTTCTTATCAAGTGCTTGTGCAGTAGTTCATAGCTTGCTTGGATTTTACAGGCAATTGGACCATTATAGTCTAGGCATAGAGTCCAGTGTGAATCCATTCTCCCTTTTCTACTATCTTTTTGAGACCTTGTTTTTCCTGTGTTTCTTCTAATTCTGGGACTTCCCTATCGGCAGAGACTTAGTCTGCTTGTCTTTGCCTGAGGCTTAGGAGGTAATTCTGCAACTATTAATAATGGCTGTCTGGCTGTTTCTGCATATTGCTGGGTATTACAGCTAGAAAATTGCAGGGGTTTCCTAGATGCAATTCACATAAAGCTGTCACAGGAAGAGAACACTGTTTTTATGTTAAGGAATTAATTGTGAAATTGTGTGTGCTTTCTCTATTGTGTTGGATTATCAAGGTAGTGTCCTTACAAGGGACCATCACAGAACATCTTCCTCACTGCACAGCCCAGCACACTGGCTACTTCCAACAAAGTTGTGCAGAGCAGAAATGCACACGTGTACTGAAAGGTATCCATGTCCAGCTGTTAAAGAAATGTCGTGTGTACTTGAAATTAAATTAAATGAGTATCATCTGATCTGGCAAAGCATGTGAGTGGAGGAGTACTTGGTTCAAATAATGCTGATCGTAGTATAATGATTTGGAAAAAAGAATCCTCGTTTGCAAGGAGTCAAATATCCAACAGGCAAATGCAGTGTGCGTATACCTGACAAGCCCAGGATTATGTACCTGATTACAAGGATCAGAGATCAGAAATGGTAATAGTGGAACAGGTGTTTGGAAAATGTTTTAGCTTGTTGCTTGGACTGAAGAGTGACGACTATGCCCGTGAAGATGGAACTTGATTAAGCAGTGAAGGTTCACCAGAGGAAAAGTCTGTTGTGACTTCCCACCAATTCCTACTCGGCAAGGATTGGGTATGTTTGATGCTCCGTAAGGACGTGCCAAAGCAGCAGGACTGAGTGGTTACCAAAGAAAATAGGTACTACAAGTGTGGAGAACAACCTTGAGGACTCTGATGGTTTTGTGATCTGGCTGGCTTTTTCATTTGTGGGTTCAAAGAAACAGCCTTGTGCAAAAACTCTTTCTCTGTTGGTGGTGCATCCTTCCTTATGCTGTGTATTTCTGTGTAGCCCCACTCTGTTCTCTGGCCTGCCAGTTACTGCACTTGCTAAAACCACCTCTCTTATCCCTAATTGTTCTTTTCTTTTTTTCTTCTCCTCTTCTGGAAGCCTGTCTTGGTTACTCAGCTGCTAAATAACTTTCATGTAAGACATGTCAGCACAAGTGGGAAATCTTAGCAGCTGAGAGAACATTCTTCATGATAGAATGTTCTTTCATTGAATAATGATGGAAGAATGCCTAAAAACATTCAGAGAGGGCAGAATATGATCAAGAGTAAGAATTGCTATTTTATATGGAAGACTGCAGAATTAAACCCTTGTATAACTAACTTCTCACTCCCAACTCTCCCAAAGAAGCAGTCTTACATGAGCTTGTGCAGTCATGAATTTCCTAGCAGAATTCTGAAATTGTAGGTCACTCTTTGCAAAATGAATCTCTTTTCTTCAGGAATTCTCTAGGGTATTCTTTGCTTTTGCAACGTATTTCTGTCAACAGATCGTACATTATGGTTACAGAAGCTTAACTATAGAATTTATAAAGAACTCACCAACCTCAACTCTTCCAGTTATTTGAGGGGATTAACAAGAAACACATTCTGGTGCGGGGGGAGCAGAGGAGGGGGAGCATGTTCTAACCTGTGTTGAGTGAAGCAAAATATTAAAACTTAATTACATCCTTCACCTCTCTAGCCACTCTTGCATGGACATTTTTCATATGCTTGCAATAAAATAACTGAATTTCTTCTAATTTTTTAAAGTCTGAGACATCAATTCCATAAGTACAAATAATTTCTGCCTCCAATATCCATTAATTATTCAGAAGGGCAATGTAATTTTCTTTTCATCTGCATTGCCTATGATACTGACCTAACAGTGACCGCTGCGTTCAGCAGTACCATTGTGTAAAGGTTTGGAGTCATGCTCTTGTCTCTCATCAGTCCCTCCCCTAATGAAACTGTGTAAACAAAAGTTTAAAAAGGGAAGTACGGTGTATAAAGTGGTGTTGTCATCTGAAAAAAAACCCCAAACCTCTTTCCTTTCAATAAGCTTGTACAAGGGGAAATAATGGGGGAGGGTGGAAGGTGTGCCTTCTGCACATATACTCTGTCCACATAAATAGAGGAGGACTGCAATGTAGCATAAAATAACGGCTGTCCCGTAGAGAGCAACTGTTGACTGTTGTTAGAGAAGATACTGGAGTCTGTAATGAGTGGGTTATTCGGCTTTGTGTAGGGAAAGAACAAATCACTCACCAACTTAGGCATTTGAATATGAAGTTTTAGATAGTGTTAGTAGTAGTTTCCTACTACTATATACTTGAAAATCCTGACAGAAGAAACAGGATTTTGTAATGATTTTATTGTTCTGTTGTAGAAAAAGATAGACAAGACCATCTGTGCTTCTCTGTGTCATTTATAATCTTTTAGTATGTTGCCTGTTAGTCATCTTTCCTCTCTACCTTTTGTTAGAGGTCTTCCATTAACTCTAGTTGTTCGTATCTTTGACCTCTGGACCTCTTTCCATTTTTAGAAAAATGTTTTTCAGTTGGACTGGTAAGCACAAAAAATAGTACTATTTTTTGTACTAACAAATTCTAGCTAAGAATTTGTTTACTGAGAATATTCCCATCCATTTTGCATCAACCTTAATATATTCTTGCCATGTGACTTACATTGAAAAGACTGTCAATGAATTCTTCACAGTGATGCCCTGCTGTCTTCCTGAGATATTACAGTTAATTTAGATCCTAGCAGTATCTACTGAGTACAGCTCAGTACTCTTTCCAGGAATTTCACTCATTATCTGATAGTTGTCAAGTTGAAATATTCTATATGATGATAGTAGCTATTCAGCTAATCAGACTCAGAAACATTTTGGAGGTCATCGTCAACTTTAATTTTGACAAAATAATTGCACCTTCTTGGCTATCTTGTCTTTTCCTTTTTTAAATTGCCTCAGCCTCAGGCAAGGCGCAGTCGGTCTTTTATTCTTTTAAAAGCTGAATGCTCAATCTAACATTTAGTTTCTGATTCAGAAAATGATTCAAAAAATTCAGAAAATCACCCTACGATTACATAATTGCCTTAATACATTCTCTGTGATTATCTTTGAAAATCTCAGCCTTTGATAGTCGCATTCATAGCAAGAATGAATGATTTGGAATGTAAGCTCTATTTCAAGTGATAATGTAAGGTCTACTTCAGGTTGCAAGTTTGTCTCATACAGGCAGCCTAAGCTTTTGTCATTCCTTCCCTGCCCCTTCTTTCTTTTGCATGATGGTATTTCACTGCAAAGGTAAAGTAGGATAGTCTCAATGAAGAATTTTCCCATTTTTCTGCAATGTCCTAAGAGACATCTTGAATGGAATTGCTATTAATGTAACAGTACTTCATATTATAGTGCATTCGCCTGTTTGGACATGCTTATGACTTTGATTTCCTGTGTGGATTTTTCATTTTTTCAAATATTAACTTAAAAATATGTCAAATCAGAAATTTCTGGAACCTTTTTTTTTTTTTTTCTCCTCCCTTTTCCTCCTTTAGCATAAACTTTGATAGTCATTTTTAGGAGTTGGGAACTACTACTGTCAGATCAATACTGAAAAATTTAAGAGCCACCTCTTTGCATCAAATGAATCATATGCAGTGAGAAATAGTGCTCTCAGTACTCCCATCTGTCTCTTCCCCAAAGAAACGTTACACGGTGCTAGACTCATGGTGTACCTGTCTCTAGCAGCTGTGGATGTACATGTCTGTTCCACGCACTCCTGTGAAGGTTCTTCTCTGGCACAGCTACTACATCAGCAGAAACACGAATACCCATCTTTCTACACTTAGGCGTTTGCCTAAGTGTCAGCACTCAGTCACTGCCTTCCATCCGTCTGCTGTATGTACGCGTCCTCCACTCACTTGCCTCCAAGAAATCAACCCTTACACCTTTCCTGCAGCTGACCTAGGAAATTACACTCTTTCCTTCTGCCATATAGCTCAGCATGAAAGCAACAGGATTAGTGCAGCTTTTCTAAGCAAGAACAGGAAAGACACCAGTGTCAGGTACTGGTGCAGGCTGAAGTAGGTGAAGTGTCTCTATGTAGGCTTCTTGATTTTTCTCCTTGGAAATCCTTGCCTGCCTGCTGGGAATTTTCTCCTCGTCTTCCCAATATATATGTTTGTGATATATTTGTGTGTGTGTGTACATATATGTATGTATACAGAGAAAGAGAGACATACTTTTTTATATATATATATATATGTGTCCACATGTATAGATGCATGTTTCTTGTTTGCCTTTTTTTTTTCTTTTTTCTTCTGTCTGTATGTCTTTTTCTCTTATATTGCTTTGATTGTGTGGGGCTGGGGTGGGTATCTGGTTCAATAACTCTGTCTTCACCAATTCCTTGTTGTAGACTATTGGGGAGAGTCTTATTACAGTGACCTCATCGACTTGCATCTGGGTGGTATGTATAGCTGAACCTCCCGCTGACACTAACCCTGCTGACACTCCTCCCCACCCCTCCCTTCACCTACTTCTCCCATCCTTGGCTCACAAACAAGAAGAAACAGCCCTTGCACACGACTGGCTGTAGCAGAACCCCTTTTCCAGCTCAGGATAAGGAGATGTTGGCATGCTCCACAAACCATGTGTAAGGCTTCCTCTTCTATTTTCTACAGCGTTGATTATTTCAAAATTTACTTACTGTTTTTACTCCAGCCACCTTCCCTGATAGCAGTGGAAGGCCATTCGGGTTTTTTGCTTCTCCTTTGCAAAGTCCAGCTCTACCACTGAAATCCTCTTTAGGAAAATATTTTAACGTGAAAGGGACAGCAGAACTGACCAGCTCTCAAGAGCTAACAGCACTGTAAAGGATTAGTCATGCCATTGCCTCCCTCTTCCCCTCTTGAGGCTCGTTTGTTTTTTCCAAAAAAGCCAGAGTGTGTTGATGATCTAACAAAAACAAAATGCTCCCTCAAGGGGCTTTGGAAACACTTGTAGATGACAGATATTTCTTCTTTCTTGTTTTGCCTTACTGTTAGGTTAGAAGAGAATCTACTGTTAAGAGTTCCAGTGATTTTTGATGGAATCTGCTGTTAGAGTTTCTAGTCTGCCCAGTTTGCATCATTACACAGCTAATAAGCTTCTTGCTATGTTATTTTCTTTCAGTCTCTCATTTAGTGCTAAACACACATTACAGTGTTTAGCTCTTTTTTTTC
This sequence comes from Chroicocephalus ridibundus, assembly GCF_963924245.1. Lineage (NCBI taxonomy): Eukaryota > Metazoa > Chordata > Aves > Charadriiformes > Laridae > Chroicocephalus > Chroicocephalus ridibundus. The sequence goes on from NC_086284.1 coordinate 152,102,095, forward strand.
ACATAGCAATTATAATCTGGTCATCACTCTGCACCATGGTTCTGCATTTCTTTAATTAATGTTGCTTCCTGAATCCCTTAGTAGGTGGATAACTTTTGGGTTGCAAATTGCATTTGTTTAATGTTTGCCCATCTTGAAAATTAAAATTACCTTTGCTAGTTTAGTTACCCTAAATCTATTCTCATAAAATGAACAAATCTGTCAGCGGATCCAAGAGAAAGCAAACTCTGCTTGTCTGCCTTGTCATCTCAGAGTTCCATTTAATTTGTCTGTCAGAATATAAAGTTTTGCTTGATCTAAGCTGTGTTTTTGTTGAGGGAGGACATTATAGTCCAGCTTTGTAGAGTTGGAAGATCCACACGCTCTAGGTGTGATCCAGAACACATCACTAGAAGTCTTCCCCTGATTTTGTTGTGTTCTGCATTTGATACTTCAAACGTAATCTCTCCCAGGCTTTTAACTGTCATTTTTTCTCCTCCTCCTTGGGGAGGCTGTCCCACATAGTATCCATCCGTAGTTGTCTGTTGGGAATGACTACAGATTCTCCTGGCACAATAGGCTTTTGTTGAAGAACATCCACCTGAGTTGAAATTTAAAAATGGAAGACACTTCTCCTAAGTAGACCTAATTTGTTGCCCAGTTCCCCTGTGCTAATTTTGATGTGATAGTCCTCTGCTAGCCCTGTGCTTCATTCACTGCTCAGTCCCTCTGGCATTCTTTCCAGGGGTATCTTCTGCAGAAAGACTTTGAAATCCTCTTCCTGGTTATGCCCATCGGGGCTGGCACGTACCCTTATGAGCATAGAATAGGGGCTGTAAAAGGGTTGATGCTGAATTACACTTAACAGACCCTTATCCCTATTTAATGCTATTTCCACCATACCTCTCCCTCCTCCTGCTTCTCCTCCTAATGCCTCTTTAGAGACAGCGATCCCATCAAAATCGCTAATAGTGGCTTTAAGAAAATCAAAATAATCTTTACTTAAAGGGACACTGTTGCTTAAATTATTGTGTTGCAGAAAATCTGAATTGAAAATTGAATCTACTTTTTACCTTTTTGGCTTGTTTGCTTTTCCCATTTCTCTGAGCTCAGACAGCCACCCCAGAGTGGTCGGTTTTGATCTGCTGTTACAGGCTGATTTTATTTATATGGTGATTCAGCACTTGGGCTTCCAACAGTCAGAGACAATGTTCAAGTTTTTTAAAAATGGTTGATATATTTTAAAACTGTATCAAGTTTCTGCTTATCTCAAAAACAACTTTTTCGAAACAAACTTTAAAAAACTGTATTGGGCAGTATCCCTTTAAATGCAATGAACCTGTGTAGCCTTGCTGGAGTATGTGGCTTTACAGTACTGTTGTGTTGCCTCTGTAATTTGCTTTACATTTGCTTTTGGGGCTGCCAGAACACTTTTGCCAAAAGGGATACATTGCTCTGATGATACTTGTCACTATTCGGTGGCAGATTTAGAGCTCAGCTTCAAAATTTACATGTCTGTGCAGGATCCTGCATCTGGGTGGACTGCCATTAAAATCCCTGGAGCACCGTGTCACTTCTTGAGCCTGCTGAGCGCGGTGTAAGCAGCTAGGATGGCTGCAGAGCTAATTATTCTACAGGCAACTTGCATCTGTGAGGCATAAGCATGACTCTAGAGTCACGCTGTCAGTAGAATGATAAGCAAAATTGCAAAATACTTTGAAAAGTTATCTGTAAATTGGTAGTAAATTTTGAATGATTAAGGCATTAATTTATTCTGGATTTTCTTTACACTAATGAGAGTTGCGTTTCATTTAGTTGTTACAGATTGCGCAACAACTGCTGCAAGGGAGTGGTAACTTCTGACATCCTTGGTCAAGTTCCAGTGTGCAGGATTACAGATTGCTATCTTAACTACCCTTGTTGCTCTGCTCAGATGCCATAATCTTCTCTTCCTGTCATGTACCGTTGCTGTAAAGCAGATGTTTCATTTCACGCTACAGATGGTCACATTTCAATTCTGAGTAATTATTCCTATGTGTATATCGTATATGCAGTTATGTTAAAAGAACATTACAAAGGTTGCAAAACCAACTGAAATTAAGATTTTGTATTATGTTATGTCAACAGATTTATAACCTTTAGATCCACTGCAGAGAGCTCAGCCTCGTGCCCTTATGGAATAACTGATAGCAGTGCTAGGTTGCCATCCTCTGTGTAGATCCTCATGGAGAGGAAGTGAGACATGGTCAGTGGATTTCACAGATGTTTGCTGGCAGCTGTGGAATGGTGAGACTTGAAAACAGGGATTCTGAGCCAGACGCTGGAAGAATATAGTGCTCTGGTGGATACACACTCTTTGTCCCTTTTACTCCCTCTTTCCAGACAGTCATTGTCCTAATCCCATCTTTTTCCATCCAAAGCTCCTTACCCCACTTCCGTTTTCATTCTAAGTCCCAGTTTCTGCTTCTCAGGCATTTAATTTTAATTCTGCCTTCTTAACAAAGACATCCTAGTATTCTACCCTTCAGACCTCCTGTTCCTCCCCACTAGCTGTTCCTAGTCATTCACTCCTGCTCTGGTCTTCCCACTGACTCAGTCTCCACAGTCTCAATCCCTGCCTCTGGCCTTCTCCCAAAATTTTTTGGGCTCTGCTCCCTCTTCTCCCCAGCATTATTTGTCTGGAAAATTGTAGGTCGTGTCTTCTCCACAAATCTGTCTTCTCCTTTCACCCCTTACCCTTTTTCCCCTCTCTGTCTCTTCTCCTTCAGTAGTTTTCATTTTTATTCTCCTTGCTTAATTAGTCCAAGCCTCAGTTCCTCCGTACCCACCAGTTTCTTGTCCTGGTTTGCTCCTTGTCTGCCTGTGGAAAGTACCTCCGTTGTTCCCTCTGTGCTCAAATGAGCAGCTTCCTTTCCCTTGCACCCAGCAGGGAATCATTGAGGAGAGGAAGCAGCCCCACACTCCTGTCTTGCCTTGCTCTTGGCTGGAATATGCTGAGACAGGCAAGAAGGATGTAAGGAAGAGAGCTGGTATTTTTGATAGTGCAGATTTCAGACATATGTTCTCCCTTCTTGTCGAGAGCCTTATGAACATCAGGTAAACAGGGGAGAAAAAGTGTGATGGTTGGCTTTTTTAATTATTTGTTTAAAGCATACTCTACGACTACTTCGTTTTTTAGTAGCTTATTTAAAATACTGGAGCTGAGTATGCCCTTTAAAGTCCTGCAGATCTAACTCTGCAGGGCTGGAGTCTGATATACTCAAGTGGGAACAGACCTATTTCTTGTCGTTGGCAAACACCACTCTCCTGGAAAAGGAGTGGAGTTGTAAGATAAACATTGTTTTTGCAGTCTGCAGCTGCTTTTGACACTGCAGTGAATTGGTAACATGTTTTCTTTGCTGTAAATTTGGAGCAGGAAAGAGTACTTGATAAGCAGAACTTGTTAAGTATAATTAGAGTACTACTGAGGTACTGGAAGCAAGCAATTACCATTTACCTGCTTCTTGCTGTAAACCTCTCACAATTGCACACAGGAACTAACAGTCTTGGGAGGCAGGGCCAGTGCAGGACTGTACTGCTTCTGACTGCGTTTTGAAGTTCCTTGAGGTCTAGTAGAAACAGGAGACTTCTATGCAGTCATTTGTGTGTGTGTTCTGCTCCAACTATTGCCTTCTCTACTTTTCTTTCCCTTAACTGCCTTCTTTTTTTTTTTCCCCTTCCTCTCTTCTGCTGGATAAATAAAGGTGTGATTCAGTTTGTATGACACTTCAGTGGTCTGTGAGTTTTCCCCAGGTTTCTTCTAGTGATGGTACTTTAGAGGATACTGGTTTTGACACAGTTTTAGTAAACTGTTAAGTCAGACACGCTGAGTGATGTGCTTATGGGATAGTTGTCAGAATCCTTTCCCTCAACTTTTATATATAATGTATGAAGTTGTGTGGATGCTGTTCTCAGAGAGGTGGCTTTCTGTATTGTTGCACACTGTATTGTTTACAACACTCCTGTTGAACAACTTCACCAAATAGTAAAGTCGGAATGCTTTATTTTTCAGTACTTGGGTTTCTGACCATAACTGATTTTTAAGAGGCGGGAAAGAGGATATTTCCTGTGATCAGTGCTCAGTTGGTCTTACTCGCCTCTTTTGGACTGAGCCTTATTTTAAGCACTGAGTTAAAATTGGAGCTCTTAGTCTGCCTGATAAATGAGTGGTGGAATTTGTTAGTACAATAAGAATTTCTCAAGATTTGTGCTGTTAGCTTGTGAGGTCAGGTGCCAGCATAATGGTTCAGGAGCACTGAGATTAGCCTCACAGCTGGATTTTCCTGCCTGGTGTTGCTGATTTCCAAACCGCCCTGATTAGTCAGCAATATGGAAATCAAAGTCTTTGGATGCAAAGCTTCCAAAGGATGTGATCCTATTTGGTCTGTGGTATATCTGTTCAAGTCATTTTAATTTGTAGTGGCTCATCACTTAGCAGAAGTTGTCACAGCCCTCATACTGCAGGACATGGGCAAATAGTGAAGGGGATCAACGTGAGCTGTAGCTTGGGTATAATGGTGTCTGACACCCCAAACTTTCTGCTGTGCTTTCTTCATCCTGATCAATCATTTTTACTACTGGGCTTCAGATTATGAAGAAGTATTGTTTAAATAGTAGGTAAATGAAAAGTAGAAGACAACAGTCCTGTGTAGCTTGTGTAACAAAGAATAATGTACAGCAAAGGGGAAGGTATATTTTCATGGTGGTTATACAATTTCTGTTCCTTGTTTTGAAGAGGCTTTGGAGCTATGGTGTTTATTCTTGGCCTGGCTCTTGGTTTCCATCACTGTAGCAAAGTCTGCAATCTCTCAAGAGTACTACAACAAACAAGGTCTTTCTTGCCACGGCTGCATGAAAGATTTCCTAGAAGGATCTGGGATAGGCTTCTTTTCACAGAGGCAAGATCATTCCAGTCACTTTACTGATGGGATGTGGCTAATCTGCAATGCAGAGCTTCTGCCTCTCCAGGATGTTCAGTGTGCTCAGGAGCTCTGGGGCACCCTCCTTTCCTCCACGAGCTGCAGCTCCTGGCTCCGTACCGATCACCCCATGTGCCTTTCTGAATGCCTCTGCTTGCCATCAGCTTGGGCTGCTGACCTCTGCTTTGAAGGCTTTGCACGCATTCAGAAAAGTTGGCTTGTGGCATTGAAAAGGAACAACTTGTGATTAACAGAGTCTCTTGGTGGTTTTGCCTCTCTGGGGAGAAAAAAAAGTGATAATTTTCTGTCCAGAAGCTATAGTTACACCTCTCAAACTCTTGCTGACAGTGCAGAGGGAACCTAAGAAGTGAATGGTCACTGAAATGGTGGTTCTCTTATCCTTCAGCTCCCTCTGAACAAACTGCTTCAGTGGGGGAGCGGATCACTTGTATGGCTGCTGACAGCAGTGCTCTTTCTGTGCTGTGGGTGAGGACCTGTGTAGCCAGATCCGACATGGGTTTTTTGGTGATGGAGGAGACTTAAACAGAAAGGGGATTATTTATTTTTTTTTAAATTTGTTATCAAAAGAGTTTTTCCCATCTGGCCCTGACTCCATGTCCAGGAAAATTGTCCTGCAGTGATGATCATGGTTTTAATTTAATGAGTCTGTGAGGTGGTGATGTCTCTTCTCTAAACAATAATACAATAATCATAATACTATACATTGTAGGATTAGTGGTGGCTTTGAGAGAAATAAGAATACATGTAAGGATTGTCATTGTCTAATCAGACAAGTGGCAAGGGCAATGTAGATGAGACAGTTTTTAACGCCGTATTGTGAACCAGGGTATTGTATAGTTCTCCTTTTAATAGTACTGGATGAGTTCAGCCTTTTCCCAGGATTGTCGTTACAGAGTGAGAGCTCTTGCTGTGAAGTTGTTTTTGTTTTGTTTTGTTTTTCTAATTAACCTTGTCAGGAATATGAATGATCTGATAATACATTGTCTAAACTTAATCAGATGACTGAGGGAATCCTTTTTACATTTATCAAATGATCTTTTATTTTTTTTCCTGGTTCTCTGTTTCTGAAACAGTTAAGGGGCCTTTTCTTGAAAGAGTTCATCTCTTTCAAGAATGATTGGAGATTTTATATTTCCTGAAACGGAGAAAAATCTTTCTCCGTTTCAGGAAATATGATAAAATAGTCTTCCTCTTAAAATGTGAAAATTCCTATTTTAGTTTGCTTATAGTATTTGTACCACAGGTATCAATACTCTTTATTAGCAAGGGTGGGGAGGCAGTTTTCATGACTATCACTAGAGAAGTTTTTAAAAATATATCTAAAATTCTACTGCATGATATTGATTTTAGAGCATAATAATTGGTGTCGTTTTCACAGCTTTAGAGACTGTAAGAGGTAAGTTTTCAGGTTGCACTTTACTCAGTCCTCACTGTTTAGGACCTCCGGTACACAAGGAACAGTTTTAAAAGCCTTGCTAATTATCCTGGGCTGGGCAGAAGTTGTTTCCAAAGCAATTGTAACAGTCATGTTATCTGTATTTACTGACGCAACTATAATTTACATCTGGAGTAATAGGAAAGGATCTTAGTAGTACAGGTTATGTTCATTATCGTACTGAAAAGCAATGTTAACATTTCCACTAGCAGGACTATTATAGATACCATGGACTTGGTAACTTGATTCAAGGACATGTTTTCCTTAGGCAAGAATGGGAGGATAATACTTTTGTTAAAAAAAACCCCCACAACTAAGAGCAAAGGAAGAAAACACAATTGCAGGGAGTGGGTTCTGTATTACAGCCTTCTGATATGTAAGTCCTGTGGCTTTTTTACTGGAGACCAAAGATAATATCTTCTCCTAGTATCAGACCATTTGCTCACCGATGACAGAAGTTAGTAGGTTGTGGTGATGTCACAATGAGATGAATGGCATTTTCACACACCAGATCAAATAGGGCAAATTGGAGATTTCTCACCAAGTCTATATGTCCATGGTTTGAAATGTATAAATACAGCTGCGTTTGAATTACCAACACCCCATACGCACACACACGCACACTTATGAATGAAATCTCAAACCCTGAAAAATTGAAGTGGATTTTTCCATATAGTTAAATGTCCGTCTCCTGATCCCCCCTGGACCAAGTTAGAGTATTAAAGTATATATAGAAGAATGCATGCTGAATAAGATAGGATGTGAAATAAAAAATATAATAGGTGTCATGCACTAGATGCTCTGCTTTGTGTGGAATCATATCCTTCACAGTGCCTTTGCAGTTTGGGGGTTTTCTTGTTTGTTTTTGCTTTTGTAACCTAAACTGTGAAATGGCAATTGTAGAAAAAAAGCCCTAGTATTTTTTTTTTCATTTTAAATTAAGAAGTTGGAAAGCTCTGAACAATTAGAATTAAGGTTCTGGTACTGTCAACTACTGTTGGTGCGATGCTTTATTTGTAACTATCATATAGCCAACTGTGGCACCTCTCCTAATGTTGCCCCTTCCTGCTCCCAGTTCAGAGGTTTCTTCCTGTCTGAGAAAGCCCCGCTGCTCAGTCACAGGCTTTGAAGCCCCTCGCTCCAGTGTGTCCTCCATGTGCTGGTCTAGTTCTGTGATGGTCCCTTCTAAAGTCTTTCCAGTTCGCCGGTAGTCTAGTTCTCTAACGCTGTCTCCGAACCATGTATATCAAGCTCTGCTGACTTCTCCAAAATAAGCATTATTCTTACCATGTTATTGTTGTGGAGTTTATGCCTTTTCCCAACTTAGAAATGCTTCGCCTTTATACATGTGGTTGTGCATTGAGAGCAGTGAGTGTTCCGTTCCGCTAGCTCATCACCTTCCTGGTGCACATGTTCTGCTGTAACTATTAGTGATGTTGGTAATTTCCTACTGTTTATCTCCGTAACGTTAAGTACAACTGAAAAGCAAATTCGCAGTGTTAAAAGAGCTGAACCATTTTATAGATAAGAAATGTTTGTCCTTCACTGGGTGACAGAAAAGATGAAAAAGATTCAGTAAGTCACTGATACTAAGGGGACTTGTAAACTTTAAAATGCTTTGTGAAATGAGAATGTCAAAGGAGAGCTTTAAATTTACCATTTTAACTCTGCAAAGCCCTCAGTTGATCATTGCCCTCACAGACCCTGATGTGAATCACTTTTTTTATCCATGTAAAAGCCTTTTCCCCTCTAAGCACAACAGTCCAGTTGAGTACACGTGTACTCACCATACTTGACACGGCAAATCCTGGCAGGCTGGTTCCCTGTTAATCAGATTCTCCCTGTGATGTTCCCTGTCTGAAGAAATTATTTTCCATTAAAAAGGACGCTTTTACCATCAGTGGATGCTGCCATGGTGATAAGAGTATGGTCCTGATAAAGCTTTAAGGTAGGGCGGCTGCTTACAGCTGGTGTCTTATGCATGCAGGCAAGACTTTTTGTAACCCTCCTTGAAATTTGACATTTATCAGCAGGAGTTAAATATTCATCTCTGCTCATCCTGACGTCTTGTTCACAAACCTTGTGGTTAAAGACCGTGCTATTGAAAAATGTATGTTAGGAAAAAGTGCAATAACAGTAACCTCCTGCCTGGTATTTGTACAGCTCAGTAATAGTTCACCAGTACCTCAGTCTACCTCTTACCTGTTATCTGTGCTTATTAGGGACATTATTCATCTGTAGACTGTATCCCTTGTTTCTGCTTCTCCATTTCTTGTATTTTTTCTTTTCTTTTCTTCTTGTGTTTCCTTTCTTTCTCACTCTTATGCTTTTTGTCCTTTGCTTGTCTTTTATTTCACCCCTTTCCTCCTCTTCCGTTCCACTTCCAACTTCCTCTTCCTCTCCTGCCTCTTCCTCTTCCTCGTTTGGTCCTATTGAAGTTGAGCCCAATGCCGGGACACCACGTCGTAGACCTCTCTCCTTCTGCCCTTGCTGTGCCCATGAAGGTAACGTAACCTCACACGTTCCCTGTTCTCCTTGACCACAGCTGGGTTGTCATAGCAGCACTAGTCAATTGGTGAACACAAGGCCCCCATCCCCAGCCCGTTTTTTTGCTGTGTCCCCAAACCAACCTTCTCAGTAGCAACCTGGTAACCAGCTTCTCTGAGCCTGTGGCAAGTTACGAAAGGTACAGTATCCCTTTCCCTAGCTAGTCCCAGCTGTGCTAGAGAAGGTGTAGCAACTGGGAGGGACGTTGGGCAGCAACGGTGGGAGCAGTAACGCCACACTCAAAAGTTTCTGTTTTCATTTGGTGGCTTCAATTTTTCTATTCCTCCTGAAAAATGTTTAGAAGGTGGGGTAAGGGAAGAAAATCTCCTTCCTTAAATAGCCTTTTAATTAGAATATATGGATTAAAGGAATACTGTGTCTTTGTAAGGACTGGTCTGCAAAAACATCCTTGAACTTTAAAAACCAACAAACCTTAAGCTAGACCGGTTTTCCCTTATTTGTCTTGCTGAGTGCAGTCTTTAACTGTCCCAAATGGAGTTTGCCGTAGAGTTTCCATTGCCAAGGCATGGGGGAAGGGATTGTTTATGTGTGTTCATGGTGTAATTTCGCTAACCACTTACTCTGCTTTCCATGGTGCTCCCTCACATCAGTTGTCAGTGCTCCCTCTCCAACCCTCCCATTATTCCTCTGCTCATTGGCTGTTTAAAAATACTTATGTATTTCATAGGTCAGTAGCCTTGTGTTTTTGGCTTTTTCTTAGGCATTTGTTTTCTATACATCCTGGCATCGGAAAGGATGGGGAGACTTCCCAGTGCTTTCATGGCGCCACAGCACTGGACATCTGCATGTACAGTCTCCCTCTCCTGTCGCCACATGGGCATATTGTGCAGAGATGCTCAGAAAGGAATGCTTGGAACTGAGCAACACACTTGTATAAAGTCTACAGAGCCAGAGGCTCTTAGGGTGGTACAATCGGGTCAGGTATTCCCCAAGGGTCTTGCTATTAACGATTTTTTCAAAGGCAGGTATTCTCAGCCGAAGCTGCAGTTTGATAGGAGTTGTAGGCTCTCCTTTGCGTAGCTCCAGTGCAGCACTTCGTTGAGATCCTAAGGATGGAAGCAGGGCACAGGTCTGAATTAACTAGCCATTAATGTGATATTTGTGAAGTGTTTCCCAGAGTTTGAATAGTAAGCTTACTGCTTGATCATTTTTAGCATCAAAATGACTATTTGAGAGTTTTTGCTCTTGATGTAGATAGTATGTATCCATAATAACAAACACAGACAGGGATGTTAGTTATTTAGGATGCCTAGCTTACGTGCAGTGCAAGCTGATAAGATGCATCAACCCGAAAATACCGTTGAGCTTGATTTGAGGCCTTGCTCCTGCCTCCAGTTCCATGCAGGCAGGCGCATTCCTCGTGTCCTTGATGGTGTCTGAAAGAAGTCACAGCATTCATCTGCGGGTGGTTTAGTGTGGAATCAGTGGCGCAGACCAGGAGATTGCTAGGAGGCGCTTCCCTGGTAACCTCTTGCATTTGATAAAAATCAACAGAAGGCTTTGGGAACACCATTCTGCAATTTATTCCACACAACTCCTGGCAGATACGAGATGCATCAATGGAGTACTAAATAAGTTTAGGATTTGGTTTTAAAATAGATGAAACACCAGCTAAGAGTTCCGTCTGAGGTGGCCAAGGCCCAGTGTATTTTTAGTCTGCTGTGATATTAGAAAATGTATCTGGGGATTCTTTTTCTTTACAGCGCTGTTGAGCAATACAGTAGAAGTAGTTTCTGTGTTCACTGTGCAGAGGGGATCTTCAAAATGGGTAGATATACCTGACTAGGAGAGTAGCCAGAAAAGATTTACTTAGCTATTGTAAAAAGAAAAAACTAGATGTTACTTTTGGCCAGTAAAAGAAAAGATTGAGGACATGCAGTTGAAGAAAATCAAGGTAAAACACATGGAGCGGCAATTGAGTCAGTTTCTGACAAATACACATTTAATTAGCTGGCATTGAGGATCTATAAAGCTCTTCTAATGAAAGGAAAAGTGAAATACAGAAATCTGGGCTTTCTGCATTAAAAGTGAGGAAGAAACAAGCAATCACAAGAAAATCAGAAAAGAAAAAAAATAAAATATTCAGACTCCAGAGAGAAGAGAATCCTTTTGGAGGTGACTTCCACTCTTCTGTGTACTCTAGGCAAAGTGAATGGACCCGGCTTGGGAGTGCTCTGGCAGCATCTTGCTCGGCTTTCTTTGCACATTTTGCCCCATTGTTGTTTTTGCAGTTTGGGCTTGTAAGGATTGCAGGGCGTTACCTGAAAATTTATCAGGTTTCTTTTTTGGCAGGCATGGGTAAGAAGGATGATCCCAAGCTGATGCAGGAGTGGTTCAAGCTGGTGCAGGAGAAGAATGCCTTGGTTCGCTACGAGTCCGAACTGATGATATTGTGAGTGAAAATGCAAAGCTTCAAAAGAGAGATTATGTTACAAATGGCATTGGAAGATCTGTCAGTACTGTCTTCCCTATAATGCCAGGAGGTCAGCAGTCTCTTAGGCTGATTCTTGGCTGAGATATGAATCCAAGTACATTTCATAAGAGTGGTAGAAGAAGGAACGATAGCAATAAGGAACGAAAATTTCATCTGTTTGTGTACATGCAGAAGTATGGATGAATGTTTAGAGCTCTGAGCCTGTCCCAAGCTGTTCTTGGATAAAACATGTCTTGTTCACACAAGCGTTTTCGAGCTATGTAGAAATAATGTGTGACGACTCCTGGTTTTGGCAGAGTCCACTTCTAATTCAGTCACTTTTACCATGTGGCCCTCTGCCTGTAGTGGGACCCAAGTGCCTCTCGTTTGTGCTCGGATGATAAGCCTTTTATGCTGTTAATGAAACTGGGAGCTTTCTCAGTCCCTATGCTGCAAATTCACTGAAATTCATTTCTGAGTATGTCAGCTGACCCAGGCAGCGTGGAAGCTGATCATCTTAGTGCCTGTGTCAGAAAAGCCCCGAGGTGTTGTCTGCATTGGAATCTGAAAAGGCAGTGGCCTGACATGTCCTTAGTTGATAAGTGACTTTGCCTTTACAGCGGGAAGTGGCAGGAGATACATAAAGGTAAAGTACAATCTTGCAGTGATTGCAGGTTTGGTTGTTCCTTCACACCGTTTTAGACTTAATCCCACCCATAATCTGCTCAATTTTCTGTATCGCACTTTCTAGCTGAAGGTAAAAAGAACCTGAGATGCTGAAAGTACATTTAAATCTTTTAAAAATATAGTTACATATCTTAGGTGTTTTAAGAGTTGTTCCAAAACAGATTGGTAAAATGCATAGCAGATATCTAGAGGTGGAGCAGAAATTGAGAATGGATAGGCAGCAATGTATGGAGTATTATAACATACCCTGAACTTGGATTCCTGATGTTTCCCTTTCAGCGCTCGGGAGCTAGAACTGGAAGACAGGCAGAGTCGATTACAGCAGGAACTCCGGGAGAGGATGGCAGTAGAAGGTGAGAGCAACAGGGAATATTCCATCAATTGTATGTGTGTATTTAGCCTTGTGTATGCTGATAGTTTTTGATATCTCTGTAGATCATCTGAAGACAGATGAGGAACTCTCAGAGGAGAAGAGGATCCTGAATGAGATGCTAGAAGTAGTGGAGCAGAGAGATTCTCTCGTGGCTCTCCTTGAGGAGCAACGGCTTCGAGAAAAAGAAGAAGACAAGGACCTGGAGGCAGTCATGCTTTCCAAAGGTTTTAGCTTGAACTGGTCCTGAGCTTAACACATTTACCTCTGCTGGTCTGTGTTGTCCAGTTGGCCTACCCTGAGTTCGCCAGAATTACATGGATAGGAAGATGTTGAAGGGGAAACCTCTGAAGGGTCCAACAGCATGCAGGGATTTGGTTTGAAGCACTCGGAAGCCTTTTGATAAGTGTGTTGGTTCCAGAAGCTTAAGTTTTACATGTCTGCAAGCCAAGTTGAAGATAGTGAATTGAGACTGTGGAGTCTCCTTGAGGTCCTATGCAATGGACCGTATTTTTGTGTGTGTGGTAGGAGGGAGAGGAATAATCCATGTGTGGGGAAGGAAGTTAAGGGAAGAAGTATCCCTAACTAAACTGGATTCCTGTCAGTCCATTCCTTTCCCATTTTTACTACACCGGTTCTAATAAAAGGGAGGGCAGTGACAACCCTCTCTGGAAAACCACAGCAGCCTGTAGCAGCTTATTTGGTGGAGTCAGCTGTCCGAGAGAGCTCCAGAAGCCCAGGGCAACACCTTCTTTGCTTTAGTCTTCCTCCCCACCAAAGAAACCTGCAGTTGATCATTATACATGGATATGAAGAAATATGAGACAGAGAAGATACTACTAGTATGCATGATGGAACTCTCTGCGTCCTGGTTTTTAGACAGATGTGGGCATCAGAGGACTCTCTCCCTATCATAGCCTCCTAAATCTTCTTGTGGGGAAAAAAGGGGAGAAGAAGAGAGGGAAGATGCCCTTCTGCTTTGCTACACACTGGAGAGACAGCTACTGCTGGCCTTAGTCTTCATGGCCACAGCTCACAGGCTGGTGGGCTTCTTTGTTCTGTTTTTGTTGTGACAGTTTTGACACTGGAAAATACTGACTGTGGGACAGTGGTAAGTGTGTGCTGGGACAGGGGTCTTACCAGGCGGCATTCCCTGGCTGTTAGGCCCCTAAAAGGGAGAAGCCCATAAGTGACCGAACCACCATTAAGACCTTGCAGTGTTTTGGTTTTTTTTTTTTTTTTTTCCTCTGTATTTTGTTTTTGCACATTGGAAACGAAGCTTAAGACCTGCCTGGGCCCTCAGTCACTTTGACCCTTTTATGTCAATTAACTTATTTTTTTAATACTTGAAAGAAGATTCATTTTTTTATCTTTTAGGAAAAAAATGGATGAGTGATGGGTGTGTGTGCCTGCTGCATCCTACAACTTCCACTTCTAAATTACTGGACGTTGTTACCTGTGGCTATTTATTAGTGTTCTTATTAATAATTTGATTGTTACACGTATTTGATTGCGGAGGGAGTGTTTTAACTCTTTTAGAGAAAGACACTACTGCGGATTGGTCCCTGCTTCACAGCAAGGGCAGCCTTTATGGACCCATGGATGCATCGTGCCCTGGAAGTTTTCCTTTATGACAAAATCCCGCACACTCGTGGAGTTGTAAGAATCTATTCGTGTTCCTAGCATACTTTTCTTCTGGATCCCAGATTTCCTCTGATGGACTAATAAACCTATAATTTATTTAAATTTTACATTTTTATGACAGGAGAGCCAAAACTGTGAGGTAGAAATATCCCATATGTCTGTCTCTCACTGAAAGAGGGGACCCTCACACTCCTGAGATACAGCTAGAGGGACTTCCATGAAAATAAAAATAGCACATTTCCTGCTGCATCTGTTGGAAGAAGCTCCTTTTGGCTCAGCTAGTGAAGCTGCTGCTTTTCAGCCAGGAGGGTACTCGTCGTAATCATCCGTTAATCAACAAGCAGGACATGCACTGAGCAATTCAGCACCATTCACTGTTTGACAGATTCCCTGAGCACACACTGCATCCTTACCTTGTCCCGCAGAGCTGAAATAGTGCTGTGCGTTGGGTATGTGTCCCATCCTTAATGTGATGTGCTAAAGAGGGTCCCCCCCACCCTTGGAATGCCACGTTCTTTTCTTGTTAAAGAAGTACTAAGCCTGCTCCCTGATGTCCTTGAGGAAGTGTCCCATTCCCAAGCACATTCCTACAGCGTACTGACTCTTTCAGCTTGAGCTCATGCCGTTGGTGCAAGGTACCCAAGCAGGGCTGAACATCCTTAAATCTTTTGTCCCAGACAGAAGTTAGCATGGTTTCTTGCTGTTGGCTCTCTACCTCCTTGAAAGAGGTCTTCTGTAAGCCAGGGCCTACGATTTGAGTTCACCTCTGACTCAGGAGCATACCTCAGGCTGGGGAAGAATAAGTAGGGCTGTCCCCAGAGACTCTGAGCGGTGCTTGTTAACTGCGGAAACATGTTTTTTCCACCTCAAGTGTTCCCCCTTCATCCCCTCTCGTGTTTTTTGCCAAGGCATTACAAATTAAATCCAGATGCTCATGAAACCAAGCAGACAGGCAGCTCCAGTGGTACTTAGTAACTGGTAACTGCACGGTAGCAAGTGGTACCGGCTATATCAGCATCACAGAGTGTTGGCTTACCAACAGGATGTCCAACAAACAGAATTCCCCCGCATTTGCCAGGTCAAATTGGCAACAATAGTTTACATAGCCTGCATGTGAGGGGCCAGTGGAAGCTGGAGAGGAGGAGGGAAGAAAGAGGGAAGCTAGATACATCGTTTGTTGTAAACTGTCTTGCGCAGAGAATTGGCCTCAGTCCATTTTGTGGAGCAGTAGGTATATGGACCACATCTAACCTTTTAACAAAAGATCGTTGAATGTGAGCTGTAGAACAGAAAGAAATCCTGAAGAAATACCAGTTTACTACTTTTCCCTTTCATGCTGGGGGACTCTGGCCAGATCTTTGCAATGCCGAAGAGTGATATCACTTGAGGGGGGTAATGCCGTACTGCAGGGGAAAACCACATATTCTGATATTCTAGAAGTGACCTCTCTAGGTTATGCTGAAGTCCTCCAGCAGTGAGAATGAAAATGAAGAGCTAACATCGCACACACAAATTAATTAAAAATACACAAAAGGGAATGTTAAAAGGCCTTTGTATATCAAAATGGTTGAAAAAGGCACAACTTATATTTGCTGTTCAGTTGCACTTTAAGAATATGACTTGCATATCAGATACTGGGTTTTTTTACTATCTGAATATTTTTAATTCAAATTTTATATTTTTAAAACTGAAGAAGGCTCTTGTGACCACAAGATCCCTTATTTGTATCAGAATCCAAGTAGGATGTTCTAGCTCTTTGTGCTGCCCAGGTGGGTGGCAGCAGCACATGACTCAGCCATGTGCATTCAATGACGTGTGTCCATTTTGCGTACGAGGGGACCGAAAAGGCCCTCAAACCTCCGAGAAATGAGCACGCAAGGGCATCATCCATCCCCATGTCACACGGTCCGTACCCAGGGGTGGCCACTTCCTCCCTGCAGTAGGCAGGAGGAGAGACGAGCTTGGAACCTAACCTGTGTTCCCGTTGAAATGGACACGCTGAGGATGGGGTGAGCACTTCAGTCCCCTACGGGGAAGGGAGGGGGGATACCACCTCCTGGAAACAGCCGGGAGGCAGACGGGGATGGGGGAGCGAGGACTGCCAAAACAACCAATCTGCTGTTTTCACAGTACAATTTTATTTTTTTTTTAACTGTTCTGTTCCTTTTAACCATGTTTTCCTTAAAACTCACAAATGGCTGTAAAATCCTGAGCTTCAGAGAACTGTGCGTGGGGAGGTGACAAGATGTTTCAGCTCCAAGTTCCAGACATATTCCTTCTTTCAGTTAACCAATACCCCATGGTCTCGCTAGGGCATGTTACAAACTGCGTTGCTGAACATATTTTAGAGCAAACCGCAAGTTTCTAAAAGTCTGTCCTTCTCTCTCTCCGTCTCTGCATTTTATGTAAATATTTGTTTGTATGTAAAGACACCAGTGGATCCTTGGGTTACCCCCACGGTCAAGAATCTGAGTTTTGTGCAATGCTTAGGCCTCTCTTAGAAACACGGTGCTTGCGTAGAGCTAGTCACCACGTTTGTGTGCACTCTGGTGGTTTTTAATATTTTTATACATCCTAATCCTGAACATTATGAAGTATTATAAGTGGTCTAGACTGCATGATCTAGAGCAGCCGGCAGTTCCGTTTTCTTAGCAGCTGTTCCTAAAATGTTCACAGCTACACCTTGTTTGGTTAACATTCTTTTAGAATGAGTTTTCAATTAAGTGTTTACACCAGACACCAGTGGATGAGAAAGGTGTTGCATTACAAAATCTCCCGTGTACAAACTGAAAAGCCGCAACATGGCTTTATGGGAATTTCAGTTGTCACTGTCTGCAATAAAGAGAATTCTTAAAGCGTTCTAAAAACCAGCCTGTATATAGTTCACGGAGAAAGAGATCACTGGCTCTTGACCATTGCAAAATAACAGAGATTAGAAACTTTCCAAAAGTTGCTGCTTTTGGATTGCTCAGAGTACTGCTATAGGCAGGGTAGCCGGGCAGAGGAGGATGTCACTGAATGCAGATGGGAAGGGGAGGATGCCATGTTGTGATGGCATTGCGGTAATTTAAATACTCTGTATCTGTGCGTGCATGCGTGTGTGTGTGTGAAGTCTAATCCAGGTGAAGGGATCTGCTTTGGCATCTTCCCTTTTGTATGAAAGTGAACTCTGATATTCAGATTGTTCAAGGCTTTTACGGTTGGCATCTATGGAGTGTTAACAGAAAAGCGTATACCCTACCTGTAAAAAAAAAACAACTCTGTTTTCTTCTGTTTGGTTGTGTTTTATTGTTTGTTTTTATGCACACTTGCTTCGTTGGTGTTGAGATTTTAGCACCTCAGATGGCCAACTGAACTAAAAAAAACAAAATAAAGTCATTAATTATTTTTTCTTTTTGTTGGTGGAGTTACCGTTTGTTTCCCTTGCGTTCACTCCCACGTTGATGATTAAAGAGGAAACCGGGAGCTGAGGGAAGGTGATGTTGAAATGAGATAAAAGGCTAGGTGTCATTAAAGGGCCTTTCTTCAATGTGTCTTTTGCTGGAACACTTGCAGCCCATCTGAATTATCTGAGGTACAAACAACTTGATCTTGATACAGCCCCAAAACATGGTCCTCCTTTCTCTGTATTTTCACTGTTTTTTCAGATTCTCTGTGAAGAGAAGTTAAAATAAATAGCCAAGAGGAGGTGAAGGCAGTATAAATTGAATTATAGGAACTAGCATTTCATTTCGGTAGCTGCAGCTCACTTAGCCTGACGCTGGTACGGCAGCGTTTAGTAAAATGAGTAGTGCGTGACATCAGCCTCTGTGCTGACTCTGTTGTTTTAAGCCTCCACCACTCCATGCCCACGTCTCATCTGCACTGTGCGAGCTCAGGAAGTGATGGGCAGCTCCAGAGCCCCTGGAACAGACTTGGAAGGATTCAGAGGTTCGACCTCACCAGCTCCTGTGTCAGAACAGGCATCTTGTCTGGGTATCTCCTGTTCGAAAAAGGCAACGTTCAGCCTAAGTGGTGGCTGCTGGGTCCAGTAACAGCAGGAGCTTGAAGCCCGGAGGAATGACATCCAGTCAGCAGCACTGCTGCGAGGGAAATCGTATGATTCTGTGGCTTTTTTTTTTTTTTTCTTCAACAGGCAGAAAACGCACAGGATGTTGGGGGAAATCCCAGCTGGGGAAATCCCAAACAATGAGTCTAATTTTCCTGCCCACCCAACCGTTTTCAAAGCAAAGGATAAACTCTGGTGTTTGTAAAGTGGTTGGATTAAAGCAGACCTATTATGGCAACGGGGGGGTGGGGTGGGAATAAGGGGCCTCAGGGGGATTGGGATTTCCTCTTGGTGCAGTTCAAGGAGGCAGGGATGGCAGGCTGTGCTGGAGTGGCAGGAGTGACACAGCTGGCGCCTTCATTTGTGCAGCTCAGCAGGTCGGCGGTTCTTTGGGGACATTTCAAACCCTACAATCTTTCCTGTCCTTTTGGTCTTCTTGCTTTCAAATAGTAGTGGGAGAAAGCTGCAGTTACCTGGAAGGGATCTCTCTGGTGTCAAAAGGCCAGTCTGCAAGGATTTCTCCCTTGATGCCAAACGAAAAATGAATGTATGGTATCTGACCACCGGACTCCGGGACACAGGAGATGGGCTCCCATCGATATCTTAGGAGACCAGCCTCGTGCCACTGCATCACGGCTTTTTAATTACACTGCAAACTGGTTAGCTCCTGATGTCAATTAGGGACCCAGAGGTTCTGCTATTTTCTAAACTACAGACAGAACCACCAGTCTCCTAGAGAGACCTTCCTGGATGGTTTGCTCTGGTGAAGAACTACACCGGCCCTGGATGGAGAGCCCTCTGAGATGAGCCATGTGTGCCTAAGAAACACCACCAGAAAAAGGCCTCTAGCAAAGACATCCCACCTGAGGAGCCCAGTATGGCGGCAGCTGCTGCTTTCAGTTTCCATTGATAATGAAAGTAGCCTTCAGGAGCCTCTGACCCTTTCTGCACGTGGTGTGAAACAACGTAAAAAACACGTAAACGACATAAAAAACGTGAAACATAGGGTGGGTGAGGCCTCACCCGCTCTATGTTGTTCCTTTTGGGACAGAACTGTGAAAAACCTGGCATTCTGGCTTCCCTCATGTTTAATGGGTTCTGAAAAGTCCTCACCACGAGTGCTGTCACAGCTGCCCACATTAGCAATTGCATTTTTTAAGTAAGTCCTGCATATAGGAGAATGCAAACCTAATCCTGCAAGGATGCTACCTGGCCGCGCACCTCTCCAGGAAAAGCATTCTTGGAGAAGATTCCCTTTAAGAATTCAAGCAGGGCCAGAGTGCATCTTCCTCTTTTAAATCCTAAGCATCAGCAGCAAGGGAGCTGATACCAGAGAAAAGGATCCTACAGGTGGCAAAGGGTGAAAGCAACAGTGCTGGCAGGTGGCTGCTCGTGGTGGTCCTGCCCAGTGAGCCAAAGGGAGGGAGGGGGCCTCCTGCTTCATTTTATAGATATTACTCAAGGGAAGCGACAGAGAGTCGCCTCCTTCCTTAGCCCCCATCTTCTTACACAGCACTCAAAAGATAGAAAGAAAAAAAAAAAACAACAAACTGTCCAAACTCTGGGAAAAGTACCATTTTCCCTTGGCATCTTTGCAACAGCGTGAACACCTGTGGAGAGCAAGGGAGCAGATAAACCAGTATTTCCAAACTTGCTGAGTACATGGTGCTTTTCTGAATGTCTCAGGCACTGGAATCACGTGGTTTCCTGTAAGCAAAAGATAAGATCACACCTCTTTTTTTTAATTATTAAAATATTCTATAAAAGTATGTAAATTATCTGTATTACTGAGACACCAGCAGCAAAAAAAATAGGTAGATTTCTCAAAAGATATATATACACTTTGGGCAGAAGGAAGAAAGAGTATGTGTTTTGCCTACTCGAGGACAGCAGTACTGACTTCCCAAGACCAAGCTGAAGTTTGAAAAAACAGAAACTTCTTTTCAGTTCCCTGGAATTTACAGAAGTCGGCAGATACTTACGTGTCCCATAATTCTCAGCATGAAGCCATGCAAAGGGTTGGTAAACACATGTCTCAACCCTGAATCAGAATCCGTTTGATCTTCATTTTGTGGATTCCCAGGGACTTTAAAAAGCACTCTATGATCAGCCCTTTCCTGATTAAACACCCTTCGCGTGCTTCGTGCAGCAAAACAAAAGCTGAAAGTGGTACCATGACGCGGCAAGTCAGGAAGAGAGTGTGACAGGAAACCTGGATCAAATACAAAGTAAGCATTGCTTTAAACAAGCCTGTGTTAAAAGTGTAAGGCTGCATTAAATAAAAATTAAGCTGAAGTAGAACTATGTTGAAACCACAAAACTCTATTAAATGAAGAGTTACATTTATTTTGCAGTGGTTACAAATGGCACACGAGAAGCTTGAGACAAGAAGCCTAAGGTCGGTACCCACCCAAATTCCAGAACAATCCTGCCAGCGGCGGGGGCCAAAGGCCCGGCACTGCTTTACCCCTGAGCTGATGCACCTCCTGAGGAGGCTGCGCCGGCGGCAGGCGAGCTCCGCTGGGGGAGACCCGGCACTGGCCGCGGTTTCGAGCGGGTTTCACAGCCCCCGCGGCGTGCTCCGAGGAGGCGCCGGCCGGGCAGCCGACGCCGCTTTCCCTTTAGCCTGGCGCCTAGCCCCGCCGTGGCCCCGCCGGCTCCGGGTGGCCCCGCCCCGCCGGGGAAAGCCCCGCAACCCCCCCTCGGCGGCGGGCCCGGACGGCCTCCTCACCGCCACTGCCTCCTCCTCCTCACAGCGCTACCTCGTACAGGTCGAAGCGGGTGGGCAGCGCCCCTCCTTCCCACCCCGACCCGCCGCGCGCGGGCCGTTACCCCGCCCGGCCATTGACCGTTAGCCGTTGCTGGCCGCCGGCCCCTTCGCCCGCCGGGCGGCGCGTGCCGCGTTTTCCCGCCCGCCCCGCCGCCTGGGCGGGGCGATGAGGGGGCGGGGCTTAGCGCCGCTCAAATAGCGTGAGGCGCGGGGCAAGCGGGGAGGTGTTGGGCCCGCCGAGCCTCGATCCCGCTCAGGTGAGTAGCACCCGTGCCTGCCCTGCGGGGGAAGCGGCTCTCTGGGGGTCACAGCCGCCGTTCGCGGCCGCGCCTGCCCGTTCCTTTCCCCTCCCTTTCACCTCCGCGGGGCGATGCCGCCAGCACGCTCGGGCAGGGCGGGAAGTCGGCGGAGTGAGCATCGTGGCGTCCCACCAGGGGTGCGGGCCCACCCCGATCCCCCTCCCGGGATGAGGGTGCCGGGATAGTGCCATGCGGCTCCCGCCCCGCGAAGGGGCGCCAGCGGTGGCGGGGAGCCGGGCGGGTGTGGGGCCTGGTGGAGCGGGCCCGCCGGTTGATGGTGGCCTGGCGCCTCGGGGAGCCCCAGGGCCTGACTTACCGGTTGCTTCTCGGAGCCCTTCGGTCTGTTTAGCTGAAGTGGCCGGTGAGGGACCCCGCAGAGGGCTGCGTGGGGTTTCTGCTTTCTCTTACTGCTGCTGGAATCTCTTCTGTCTCCCCGCAGTTCCCCCGTTTCCCTTTTGCCCGCCGAATCCGACCTTATCTCGTCAGCACTTCGGTTATTTTTTTTTTTTTTTCCTTTTACTTTGTTTCCTGCTCTCAGTCTGTTGCTGACTCTGTCTGGTGCGTGCCTTCTGTGCTCGGCTGCTCTCTGCCCCGCTCTTCCATCCACGCCGTTCTCCTTGTGCTGTGGTGGAGCCTCTGCTCTGCTGTTTACCTTGGCCTCTCGTCTGCTCTCCCCAGCTGTCATCAAGTCACCCGCTGCCCCCTTTTCTCAGTTTCTGTTGCAGACTCCTCCTGCTTAGGTGGTGTCTCATAGGCTGTAAAAAGCTTTCTCTTGCCCACTTGGTAAAGTCCAGCATCTCGCCCTCTGTCTCTGGCGAGAGTTTTCAGACTGGAGGGATATCTGCTGGGCAGGGGAGAGTAAGGAGTTAATCCTGTAGCAGCAGCTCCAGAGGGACCCGTGCTTGCCTCAGCTTTCCAGCAACCAGAGGGATGTGGGAGTGGCAGCTACAGCAAGAAAGCAGGGCAATAAAGGGTTCCTGATAATAGTGCTATGATTTGTAGGAAAACCTGGTGATTGATACAGATGAGTCACTTCAGTATCTGCTTTTCTCCAGTCTCCTTACCTTCCACAGAGCTGTAGGTGTCTGGCCGGCTATTAAGGCGATGAGCGCCTTGGCTGCCTCTTTGTTCGCTGTGAGCAGCGTGCACATTCCTCTGACCGTGTTCAGTTCAGGGTGACTGGAGGCTGGAGCAGGAAGCTGTGTAGTGTGGAAAGGAACTAAGTGAGCAGGTCCCGTTCCTTAGAAAGGAGTTTGTCTAATGTATGTGGTCAGATGACGTTCTCTGTACCTTGGAGTGACAGCAGCTCTGAAACTGGTAGGTTTGGGAGGGGGTGGGGAGTGTCGTGTCTTTTAAAGCACAATATTTTGTAGCTTTAATTAAAAAAAAAAATTAAGTTACAGGGCTTCAGAGTTACATAAATCACTACAATCTTAGTCCAGAAAGTCCATGCTTATTTCAGAAGTTGTCAACTCTTTGTGTTTCTTGGGGTATCTGGGCCAAAGTCTTGTTGTAGGGTACTTGTTACCTTTTTGAAATAGTTAAGCATTTGGTGGAGGAAGGAGCAAGGTGGTTCCCCAACAGGAAATTATTTTTAAGGCTTTTTGTTTTGGTTTGTTTTTTTGGTAAAGGACTTTTTGCAAAAGTCCACTTATGGGGAACCGATTGGTGTTCTGTTCTAATTTTTTGTCGCTAATCATACTGAAACTCTGTCTTCACCTGCCTGTGGAAGTATAACATCTTAAAAGGTATTAATTAAAAAGGGGGTTTTCGGTGGTTTTTTTTCTCTCTGTGGTTACTTTTTTACATAACAAACTTAACACTTTTCGGAGTCTTCCTTAGGGCAAAGCTTTGCAACACCTACTGCTTGTGATCTCTCTGTGCTGAAGGTATTATACAAAACCAGTGTAGGAATGCATTGTATAAAAACAAGCGTTCTAGCACTTTGTTATTTGCTTGAATTTCTTCAACCTGTCCCTTCCCATTTTCCTGTCTTCGCTTCTAGGTCTCTTCTCTGTCTTTACTGATTGTCAGGATTTAGAGACCAGCTGAGGCAAAATCTTCCATTGTATACATGTAGAGTGTAATGTCTGATTGTAACCCTTCTGGATAGGCTGCCCTGTACTAGAAAGGTTGGTGTGAAAATCTCCTCTTTTTATTTGGCTGTTCCTCCATGTTTGCATTTAGTGACATCCGCTGAATTTAGGAAGAAAAAATAAGACTGTTTTTTGGTTAGGTGGTTTGGTTGGGTTCCCCGCCTCCCAATTTCTTACAGCTACATTAGGCCAGATGGCACTAGTACTGCTGAGACAGTGAGTTAGCTTGGTTTCTCACTACGCACCCTCAGCAGAACTGTGCGCTGCGCTCCACAAGTGCAAACCTGGAGTCCCTGCTCTTGAGAACTAGGTGTACCCATCCCCACCACCGGGATGTTATACCTTTGCAAGGTAAGCACCTTGTAAAGGTGATCAGCGTGGCTCTTGATTTCTGTTGGCTCCCAAAACAATAAGAGCTGTGATATATAATCAGGGAAGGCTGGTGCGTGTGTATATTCGCTGAGCACTCTCACCTGGGGTCAGTTATGCCATGTTGTTTCCATGTATTGTGTTTTTCCCGTGTAACAGGATGACAGGAGTCATCCACACTCGGCAGGAGTCTGAGGAGCTGGCAGATCAAACAGATTTTTTTTTTTTTATTCTGTAATAGAATGAAAACATTTAATCTGGAAGCAGGCAGGCACATAAATCTAGTGATTGCCACCTTTGGAGACCTTCCTGGAGTGTCCTGGTGCTTAGAAGTTATCGCTTCCCTTATGTCTCATTGAATGGGGGAGTAAGGATCTAATAATGGTTAAAAGGTTTATATGCTCAGTGCAAAGCCTGCTGGCGTAACTGTGGAGGAGCAGCTATGAGGTGGTGGCTCCTTGATAAAGCAGCTCCTGTGCCTGCTGGGTAAGAACTAACAAGCAGTAGGGGAATCTGCCTGGTTCTCTTGCTGAAGGGAATTGAGTACAGATGAGCAGATTTCATTTCCACCAGTTAGCAGTTCCTCAAGTAGTGAAAAAGCGGAATTTATAAGGGAATCTGATATTTCTTTGCAAAGTGCCTTCCTCCGGTTATCTCTTAGCATGCTGTGGGTTTTCCTCTATGTCAGATTACAAAGGTTTTGGGGCTGGAATTATCTTTGTGTCCTGTGCAAAGCCCGTACATGCAAATATTTTTAACTAGGGAGTTGAACTCACAGCTGGGCTTGGCCAAAGCTGCAAAGCTTCTACTTGAAGTCTGATCCCCTCTTAGTTTTGGATATGGCTCATCTTGGGGTTGCAGGGAACTGGGTTTAGCTTTAATTAAAACTCATCAGTAATGATTACAGAATGTGTATAGTTGGTCCCTTCCTCAGAGATTTTACTAGTCTGATTTTATTTTTTTTTTACCCAGACCGGAGAAGAAGGATAAGAAAAGGAGGGGTAAAATGTAAGAAATGTTATGAGTCATGCGGAGTGTCCAATCTCTTTTTTTTTTTTTTTTTGGATTTGAAAGCAATCTGTTAAGCTTTTGTGCTTGCCTTGATTTGTACCAGATGTGTGTAGTGACCAGTGTCCGGGCATCCTGCCGTTATCTCAACTATATTGGGAAGTGAACAGGACTCTAACTGCCGGTGGTGTGCATTGGATGCCTCCTTATACCTGGATGAGATGGCATTGCTTCCTGCATGATTTTTGAAGCAAGTGCTCAAGTGTAGAGCACAGTGGTGTGTTAATGTCTCTTTCACACCCTTCTTTGCAACAGCTGCTCTAAGAACCCTTTAGTCCCATCCCCTTCAGTAGCCCCCTGGCTTAGAGTGTTGTTAGCACTGCCTTGGGCCCTTAGTAACTTCTGTTCTTGATCCAGTCTGATGGCTTTCTTACTGTTTTGCACCAATATGGCACTGTGTGGAGGTGACAGGGTGCTTCCTGGCTGTGGTGGGCTTTGGTTGGACTGTACTTGCTGCTGAACATGAGGAGAAGCCTGTACATCTTAATATATCCTTGAATGCTGCTCTTTCTCACGAGAGAGGAGAGAGTCATTGTGGTTCTAAAACCCTTCTACCTCAGCATTTTGCTCACCACTTTCCTTTAAAATCTCAGCTTCATGGAAGGTACAAGGAGGGGGATTGGACTGTGTGTGCAATCATTGCACACACATGGATGTTGGATTTCTGTTTAAGTGTCAGTGAACCTGCTGTATTTTCTGATAAAACCCTGTGACCTTTGGTCAGTTCCTAGTATGCTTTTGCTGCAGTTTATGGTGAATGAGCAATGCCCAGGTCTCTCTAATATATTGGGCTATTTCTTTCATCTACTTTAAAGAAGAAAATATGTTTCTTGGTGAGTGTAACTTCTGGTAGTTTAGTGTAGTTGTTATACCCTTAGATTAACAGCCACATAAAACAAATCCACTTAGCTCAGCTAGTTGCTGTGTTTTGGTTTTGTATTTGCTTCCTGGGATGCAATGTTAATCTGTGTTTCCTCCTAAGCTAAAACTGAAAGTGAAATGCTTTGCATTATTTCATGCATGGTCATGTATTTTCTCCGTGTGTGGAAATACACGCTTTTCCACCGTGCTTTTAGACCTACAGCTAGAGAGCCTACAGCAGTGTTGAGTGGAAAATTGATGCAAGGTGCTGGGGCCTCTGTGTAGGCTTGCCTCAGCAGTAGGAAATGCGTGCTCCTGGAGGCAACTGTTCTGCAATTCTGCTGTCACAGTTTCCAAATGGCTCCTGCTGTGTGTCTTTCAAAGAAGATATTTTGTGTTAAAAGTGTTCCAAAGAGATGATGCTTTCTTTCATTCTTACAATGTTAATGAGGTGCTGCTGTCAAAAGGCTTTGATCAGGGCTGTGAACACTGTTTTGAGTTAGTATCATTTTTTGGCTGCCTGGTTTGATGCACACTTCCTCTTTGAGGTTCTCAAGGATTTCTGGGCTTCTGACTTAAGAGATGTCTTCAAGATGACTTTAATTTTTCACTGGCTTCATCAGTTTAATTATCGTGGTGGAAGCAGGAGGTTGGAACACAATATGGTGGGAGAGAATTCTTCTAAGGTTCAGTGTATTCAGTGTAATCAAAGGCCCAGCATCAGGCTTTCCTTTTGTGGATCTCCTCCTTGGCTGTCTTTACTGATACATGATTGTTCATAAAAGTAAGGAATGTAAGAGATGCTTATGGCTGTGATACACTTGATGTTTAGGAGGAAGGGAACCCATTTAAAATTCATTTTCATGTTTTGTAGAAGCTGTCAAATATTGAGACAGGCTTGTGTATGTACCCCTTCTTTCGTAAATGCTTTAAGTCTTTTCTTTGTAGTGAGTGTTCTGAGTCTGATAAGGTGAACAGGCTCCACTAAAATCATCGTGGGGAGTAAGAGCTGTAAAAATCTTCTCAAAAGTAAATTGTCCTGTGCACTGAGCTGTTGCTCAGTGGCTCTGTGAGTGCCGTCCTGGCTGTTGCATCAGCATACTTGTTTAACTAAGCAGGGAGCCTTGATGAGGTTCTCTCACAATGTATTGCTCCTTGGACGTGCACTCTCAAATGACCCACGCTGATCTAGTATTTGAACTTTTGCATCGTGAGCATCGTTATAGCCTCTGGATTTTTTCTGAGAAAGTAGTACAGATATTCTTGGTACTTATGAGTCTGGAAGAGGAGTTCTTGTCTAGTCATATGATGTGGAAGTGACCAAAGGTGGACAGAGTGCTCCTGTTACTGGCCACCTGTGTCTATACAGCCATCTCTTTGATTTTTTTTTTTATTATTATTTTTGATCCTTTTCCAACTTTGCTTATCTAACTTGCCAGTCAGGCAAGGGAAAGACAAATTTACATTCCTCTTCGCTGTTGGTATCAGTTGTGAAAGGCATCTAAGTTGCAATATGAAGTGGCATTCCTGATTTTCAGACTCATGGATGATCTGTGCTCATGCTGGCACATGGCAACGGTAGGACATGTGTTGAAACTAAAATAAAGAGGATATTCTTGTCCTCTAGGTGGCATAACAGTTACTGTATCCAGTCTACTTTGGAGATCTTTTGGTTTGCAGTTCTTGTCAGAGCCTGTCCAAGTGGCACCTGCAGCTGTCAGAGGCACTATTGCCAAGTGGTAAGAGAGACTGTCCTTTCTCCTCCAGGGACTGAGCACTTTTGCTGCTGCCTAACTGTAAAAGCATGCCAAAGTGCAGGTGTCCGGTGCTGATGCCCCAGCAGGGGCATCTTCTAAATCTGGAAGCGAGTCTTGAATTTCTCTGGCTTGACACCGTCACTTGCACGTCACTGGTGATGACTGGAGTTTATTCCAGTGCTCACCACTTAGCAACATTACTGAGGAGTTCCCTGCTCTAGGTCTGTTTGTCCTTCCTTTGTAATGTCAAAAGGCTGGAATTGTGATTGCTCGGTCTTGCCTGTTTTCCAAGTAATTTCCAAGAAGCAAACAGTAAGAACAGCTTGAGTATGCCCTGTGACGTTACTGCAGGGTTGTGTTGCAGCTGCTGGGCTGTTGGACTTGTGAACATGAAGCTAACACTGTAAAGACCAGCAGTCTTGTAAGGGTGATGGTGTCTTTTCATCAGGATTTGCACTGCTTCCTTCTGCCAGGTCCTTAGGAAAGGTAGAGTATTTTCTTAACATTTATGGGGAGGTGAAATGCAGGGCAGGCTTACCTGATTGATGTTACTTTGCTCAACACCAGGTGGGGCGGGGGGAGCAAAGCTTAGTCACAGATTCAGAAAGTCACCTGCACTATGGCAGTCAAGAGACAAATCTTGCCCCTTCCTCTTAGGTGTGACCATGCCTGAAATATAAAGGTGCGCAAATTCCATTTGGGTCCAGCTCTGGTTAGCTGAATCCAAATCCCAGCCCCAAGCTTCAGGGCAGTTTGAGCTGCAGGCTTTCTGCTGACTCAATTTCAGCCCAGCTGCATCTGTAGGCTGGCTTCTGAAGAATACTAAAAAGTGTTGTCATGCTGCCTCCATCACTGATCTGATATAGAAACCACAGTAATCAACAGTTCCTGCCTACTCTTTTTTTTTTTTTTAAAGAGAATTAGTAATATGGCAGTGCTCCTTCTTATTCATTGATGTGCTGCATAGGGGCTAGGCAACAGCATTTTGAGCCAAATGAAAATAAAGGTTGATGAGGAAGTAGGATGATTTTATTCCTAAGAAGTCAAAGTACTGCCCTGATAACTAGAAGATTGGTGCAATTCATGTCGTCATGAAAAATAATGTGAAACAGCAGCAGGCCTTGGGGAGACGAAATAAATCTCTAATAAAAAGACCAACTGAAACCTTCTTTTTAGAATTGTCTCTGGTAAAGTTTTTTTTTCTTTCAAAAAGGAAAATAAAGCCCTAACAAAAAACCTGTGCAATGTATTTCTAAGTCAGAATACTCAGCTGAGAGTACTTGGTGTTCAGGCTGAGGTGTTCACTCTGTACTAAAGAAGCAGAGGTAAAAATGCCCGTTAAGGAGGTAGTTGGACAATCATCCATTAGTGTCCGATCTTTGTGTTCCATTTAGAGTTTCAGTGCTGCTGAAGATAAACGTACACTGAAACTATTAGGTGCTGGAAGCATTCAGCATGTTTCAATGTATTTTTGCATCAAAGGTGTTATAAGTAAACTGCTGCTTTTTTCTTTGCTGGAGTGATTGGTAGTGGCATTATTCATGTCTTAAAGGAGGATGCGATCTGAAAGGAAGAGAAACAAAAGCTGACAGCCTCAAGCAATCAGCAGTCATGCTTGAGTGTAGCAGGGAGGGCTGGATTTAAGCAGTCTAGTGGTTCCCCGACAAGCAGAGTATCTTTCCTAAGAGGCTAGCAAATAAATGACAAGTGACTGGGGGATGGGGTCTGTTGTCTATCCCGTGCCAGGCCACAGACCTGCTGGCATCTCAAAGTATTCTGCCCATGGCTTGTAAGTTTTGCCACTCCTGAAATGAAGCTATCTATGTTGTAGCCTCTCTCAGAGGCAAATGCATGGAAAATGCCTGTAGTTTGGAAGCTGTGTTCCCTGTGGTGCAGAAAGTCCTGAGAGACTCCAAGCCAATAGCTTTGGTCTTAACCAGATGATACCAAACCATTGCTTTAGCTTCACAGTAGTGCATGTGTGTGCATCCAAAGATGCACAAAGGAGCTTGTTCAGCCTATCCTTCACCTGGCTAATATATTGCAATGTCTCTGTTCCTCCCCCTGCCCCTCCCCCCCCTCCCCGGCTTTTTTTTCCAAAGCCTAGAGTCAAATTCTGTTTTGGGAGGACAACAGGTCTCAGATGAGGCAAAATCTTGGGATCTTCTAAACGCTGTTACAGGCTGGCATATCCTTTGCAGGCTGAGTAGAGATAGGGACAGGTTTTCTGTGGTTGTGATAGCATCCTATTTATTCATCTCTTTTTTTTTTTTTTGCAGATCAACAAGCTATCTTCCCTTTTGCTGATTTTTTTTTTTTCTCTCTGTGCAAAGTCTGAAGTGCACGTGTGGTTGCAGTCTGAAGGAGTAGTAAGGCTTCTTCCATAGCTAGAGAAATATGAGGAAAAGCTCTGATACCTGCTGCTAGCTGGGCTGTTTAGTTACTGTTGGGTTTATGGGCTAGAAATCAAGTGTGGCAGGGTGATGGAGATTCCTTTGGGGACTGTGGGCTGTATGATGTGCGATTTGCTTATCCTGTCATGACTCAAAGTGCTACAGGCAGCAGCCTGGCACAGCTTAGAATATCCTCAAATAAGGAACTTCATAGGTCTGTGGTGCTGTTTCTCTTCCTCGCTTTCCAGTAACGGCTGGTTAGGTAAAGCAGTTGTGCCTGTAGCAAGTCTTTAGGAAGACAGTGAAATTGAGTGGTTATAGCCTGATATGTGAATTTAAAATGCCAGGTCATATCAAATGCCTCAGTTTCCCTACCTGTAAAAAGATGCCTTGTTCTGTGAAAAGCTCCATAGCTCAACAATGAAATGTTTGCCTACAAGACAAACAAGAGCCACCAGGTCCAGGAAGAGACAAATAGGCACAACTTAATTTCTTTCAATAATGATGTCATCCTGAGTGCCAAAAATAAAGTTCTTATCTTTCAGCTGCCAGGCAGAGAAAGCAGTGCACAGGTTGGAAGGTTTTTGGTTTTTTTTTTTTCCCCCTTCTTGCAGTTTCTGCTTTGAAGACTTTAACCCACTCCTAACTCAAATGTGAGACCTAAAGATAAGTATCTTAACAACTCACATGACAGGTGCATTGACTGATGGTGTGTCTGTCCAGGTGCTTGTATGGGAATGTGTCTCGGAATCCTGACAAGTTATTAAAGGAGTGAGTCCCATGGGCATGTGGCTTTGCTGCTGGAAAGAGTGTGTTTTCATAACCAGACAGTGTCTGATACAGCTGAGAATAGTAACTCACAGGCTGAGCTGTGAGGGGTGGTGAAGGGGTGTAAGGGGAAAGCAATTGTAAGCAGAGGCATTATTCGTGGGGTGGATTTTTTTCTGAGCTGTCTTGAAGATGTACCAAAACTGTGAAGAAGTGTGTAGGGTGGCTCAGTGCTGTTGCTGTAGCGATTATGGGACCTACTCCTGTTTATGGCAGCCTTGAGAGCTATTGAGAGTTCCCCCTAACAGGTAACCATATGCTACTGGCTGATTCTTGCTGCCATGCGAGGAGCTGATGATGATGTGCTTGCAGTGCCTGGAGGTACAGTAGGGCCCTGCACTGGTTTTGGAGCAGTGGAACCTTGCCTGCTTCGCAGCTGCACTGTTTCTGTGTGTAGCTCTGCACCTGGGAAAATTAAATGTGTGGTGTTTGCTCTTGAAATATGTAGTACGTGACAATGGTATGGCAGGGAGGACCTAGTTTGGTCTCTCTCCAGCGCAACTATGGCCACTGCCACCTCTTTTCCCAAGATGGCATGGCATCACCAGCAAGGGCTGTGGGAGAAGAGTGCTGTACAGCAGATGAGGCTTTTCCCTTGGCTGACCCCTCACAGAACTAGAAGAGGTAGCTCACTGATATGGGAGGAGATGCAGGCGTTGAAGAGCCATGGAGTGCAAATCATCTTGCAGTCCTGCCTATTCCTCTTTTTGGCTCTGCAAACTTGCAGTGTCGTCTCTCCTTAAAGCCTGGAGTCAGAGAGGGGATTCTGGCCCTGCCTGCTGTTGACTGTAGTGTTGCCACCCCTCATCAGTGGGCCACAGCTGGGAACAGCTGCTCTGGCGAGTTCCTTGTAACTTTTAAAGGCTAATACATCTTTGGGATGAGAGGGAGAAACAGAAGATGGGACACCAGACCTGAAGGACCTGTGCTGCTGGAGGACAGCAGTATGTCCCATCCCTTAGGATGTACTCAGTCCCGTCTAAAGTGTCATGATTGCTTTGGAGACTTGCTTTGGGGAAAGTATCCACAGAATTCTCTTGTGAAAACTGGCATGTGTGGGCATGGAATGAGGTCTGTCATTCTGTGCTGACAAGATGCTGGTGGATGTGCTCTCCTCTGACTGTAACTATGTTTACTTAACATATGCCTCTCCACAGTCCTGCATAACACAACAATGTTGAGTTGGAGTGGACATGCTCCCCACTGACTCCTCAGAGCTGATTTAAAGGTCCTAAAATTGTGTTTGAAATACCCCCTCCATTTTTTTTTTCCTAAGGAAAATGAAAAGAACTGGTCCAAAACCCTGATTGTAGTCTTATCTGTTGAACACTTCAAGGCATTTAGTGGTTTCTCAGAGGCAGCTGTTAACACATAGGGCTTGCTTGTCTAATGAGTGAATTGAAAGTGTGAAAAGGAATAATGTATTAAAATTAATTGGTATTTCAATTAAAAAAAAATGTACTCCATAAAATTAATTCTAGGACTTTCAGCAGCCCTAAAGCAGCTTTAGTGAATAATCTAGTTTTACTCTGAATCTGAATGCAGAGGGTGTTTGTAGCCTTTATCTCCATCTTTTCTCA
The DNA here is from genome assembly GCF_963924245.1 of Chroicocephalus ridibundus. NCBI lineage: Eukaryota > Metazoa > Chordata > Aves > Charadriiformes > Laridae > Chroicocephalus > Chroicocephalus ridibundus. The sequence goes on from NC_086284.1 coordinate 152,134,239, forward strand.
TTCTTGAACTAAAGATTCTTTTCACCCAATAAAAGGTTATGTTTTTCATCCACCAGAAAAGTTCTTAATCTGAATTGAAAACTACCAGGATCCTGAAGTTTTAGTGATGAAAAATTTCACGTGGCATCAGCATGATTACATTTGACTGTTTGGGGTTTGCTCTTTAGGAATCCTGAGATTCCATTAAAGAATTTGACTTCTCAGGATGAACTTTGTGACTGTCCAAGCCCCTTGCATTGATTCAAAGTAATTATCTAAAACTTGAGGGTTCTGGAATTACTAGTTAACTTAAAAAAAAATAGAAAATGACCTTGTATTGTGGTAGTAGGGAACCATTTTGTGGTGTGAGAGAAATCCTTTTTTCTGTTCTCAGGTGTGTTTTAGACCACCCAAGCAGAACTTTATTAGCTGAGGGCTGGAACCCCTCAGGGACTTTTACTGCCTGGGTGGTGATTCTTTGATTCAGGGAGTCAGTTCATGAAATCAACATCTTCAAGCCTCCTTGTCTTAATTTTTTACCATTTAAGTGCTTTGGAGTGTGGTGGGTTTTTTCATTGTTCTTTTTTGTCTTACTTCTGCTCATGTGCAGGGGTGGACAAACTTGCAGTTTGCAACTATGATGGGTGATTTTTTTTAATGTCTCTATTTCTGTGGACTTGCCTTGAGTAGTGTCTAACTTTTTACATAGAGCCGAGATGACCCCCTGAGGGGAAGGTAAGAACCCTTGTGTATTGTAGGTCTCTTCCCCCTGCACACCCATTAACATCTCTGGGTACAGCAGGTACCCTGGCAGGGCAGGGGCTGCTCAGCCCCTTTCGGTCTGCACTGAGGCTCTTGTCAAGGTGTTTTATCTGTGCAGGGCACCCAGGGAGGACACTTCTTCTGTAAGCTTCTGCTTGTTTTTTGAAAAGCATAAATCCTTTCAAAACGGAGTATTTGAGTCTGTAGAGATATAGACAGGCGCTACCCTGCATGTTTCCAGGAATTCATGTGAGGAACACGCACAGGCAGACAGGGTCAAGCTCCTCTTACAGCTTCTAGTCAGCCAGTGTGGATGATGCACTTGCAGAGCCTTGTGCTGAGCTGCTATGCCCTGCCTTTCTGGGCCTAGCTGTATGGGCACGTCCAGAATAGATCTGGGTCTTTTTGTTTAACTTTTATTTTCTGCTTTGGGAATAGAGCTTCCTGGACTGGTCTGTGCCCCTTTTAAAGCAGGGAGTGGGAAAACACAATGGTGCATTTCTTTTTGGTTGCCCCTTTCATGAGTGTTCAGACCAAAACAAATTACTTTCGTGGCAGTGTGAAATAGTGCGACAAAAAATATAGGGAATCTGGGTTTTAAAGCCACATTCTGAGCTTTCCTTGGAAAGATGTGGCAGGTGGCAAACCCCCAAGGAATTGTCTTGACATCTATTTCTGTTCTATTCATCTTGTAAGAAATATTACCTTGGTCCCTCTGCAGGGTGATGTTTTATTTAGTCTTTTTATTGCCACCTGACTGTTCAACTCACCCTCCAGCAATAGACTGGAATTACCATAAATGAGAAAAAGTAGGTCATCCTAGCACAGTTTGGCTAGGTTTGGGTGGAAGAGGCTTTGCTGTACAGTTTCTGCAAGTGAGAAATCTCTTTGGCGCTGCTCAGCTAGTTTCACCAGCATATCTGGCCGCTTGTGTGCAACCTGCAGCTGTAGTGGCTTGTGTTGCATCACGGTTCTGCTAGAACTGTGGGAGAACATCTGCCCCTCTGCATATGTAGTGTGGCGTGGGCGGAGGGTGGTGCAACTTCTTGCACCTTGAAAGATGGGGAGACTTGTTCAGTCTGTGCTCCTGCTATAAAGTCAGCTGGTTGTTACCAGCCCAAATTAGCAAGCATGGGTTAACCTGATCAGCTGTAGATTACTGCTGTGGTCCCGCATGAAGCTTTTGGCATAGACTAAACTTGGGTGGGAATGGCAAAACTGGTGGAGCCCAAGAAGGTCGCTGTGATGGGTGCAGGTTTCAAGGCAAATGGCATGTGGGCAGCGCAGGCTCAATACTACTTCCAGCTTCCTGTGGTCTCGGCCGTGATGGTTCAGGAAGTGGTATTTAACTCAGCAGGAGTTAGTATCAGAGTATATACACTGTTTATTAGTTGTAACATGAACACCTTGCTTTTGAGCTGAATTACTTTTGAATTGAAAATAAACGTTAATCTAAAAACAAAATATGTGCAAGTTGAGGCTTTGCCTAGGCTATGGAAATATTGCTTATGTGGACAACTCCTGAGGACTTTGCACAAAGCCAAGGTCCTGCCACAGGCTTAATGCTAAATCCCCACTTTCCCCTTAATCTCAGGGATTCTGTCCAAGTTTTCCAACCTGAATTAACGTCTGTGTCTCCTCCAGCAAAGTCAAGCCTAGGAGAAGGGTCACCCTGACCTGTTTCGGAGCCCTGTTGAGTTCCAAAGAGGAGGACGGAGGAGTGTACTCTCCCCAGCCAGCCCACTCTTTAGGGTATAGGTGACTAGCAGCAATAGGGATTTGAATGGAACAGAGGGGGAAAAAAAAGCAATGCAGCAAAGGCTAAGCCTGTGGTTTAGGAAGCTATTAATGTAACAACTAAATGAAAAAAAAAAAGCTCATGGTTAAGAGGCTGCCTGTGGGCTATTGTGTGTTTTAGACACATTTGAGATTGTGTTTTGGTCTCGGGGACTTCTAAGACCCTTTGAAAAGTTGGGAAATGCATGGTCTCTTGAAATTATTACTGTGGCTTCCTTCAGAGTTTGAATTAATTTCTGCTTTCACTTCCTCTTTTCCACCAGCACACTTAGTTATTTAAAACACAGTGTGAGGGGTTGCTACTATGAAATAGGATCATCTATCACTAGCCCAGGTTTCTGATGGTTAGCAGACCATCTCTTTAGGCTCCTTGGTGCTTTCAACCCATTTTTGGTCAGAAGGTACCTTTGCAGTAGCTGGGTTATTGCCCTGGGTGAAGGAGGTCTGGTGGGAAGGTAGTGCCCACTTTCAGCCAGGCCTTGCTCATCAAGAGTTGAAGACAACTTGAACCAGCGACTTCTCTGTGCAGTTGTGGGACTGTTGCATCTAAGGCAGCAAAGTCCATAAGCAGGATTCTTATCCTGCCTGCCTTGGCATTTGCTAGATAGTCTTGTGTTATTGACACTTGCTGTGTTGTTCTTGGACCTTCCTTGCTCTGGGACTTCCTGTAGCAGATGTGACTACTTGGGCTGCTGGCCTGACCCACCCATCAGCTATGGCTGGCTGGATGAGGAGCATGCGCTGTGCTCTTACCAGCTTCCATTTCTTGGTGGGTGAGGGAGGCCACTCTCTGCATAATGCTTTCTGCCCTCCCTGCATGCCTCTTCCCTTGGGCACTGCCCAGCTACAAGACAGGCCAAGGGTTGTCAACCCTGAGCATGCGCCATGGGGGCAGAGGAGCTTGTAACCCAGGTCCTGGTTTCCCCCTTCTTCCTAGTAGGTCTCCTTGGAGGGTTACTGGAGTTGTGCTCATGTAACTAGAAGCCTTTGACACTTGGTCTAACCTTCCCTGTCCCTAGATATTTTTTGGGAAAGTATTGAAGTAAGCCTGAGTATACGTATGTATCTCTGCATGGGGGCTGGGGGGAGGCACACTTGAAGTCCTGCAGGTGTGCTGCAATGTCAGCTGGGTGTTTCACTTCAGAACATGTTGCTGTGCACACAGACCCAAGCAGCTCACTTGCTCTCAGTAGGTACTTGGGAACTCCTCTGTGATAACACTGCTTTCCATTCCAGCCTCTGGCACTGTGAAGCGTTGTCCTTCCCCAGCACCACCACTTGGCTTTAAAGCCCGTTTGTAGGTCATGTTGCTCCACTGCCCTCTAGCCATCTGTGGCAGGAAGGAGTTTCATGCCCCTCGTTTGTGTGAATAGGGCTCTCTTTGCTGGGACAGTTGGTGTTTTCTCAGCCTTTTTTTTTTTTTATGACTGCCAGTGTGTGATGGGCAGCCCTCTCCAGAGAGTATGGATATTTATCACTAGAAAGGTCATTGTCTACAAGACATGGCTAGACCCATGAGCACTGCTGCAAGATGTGGGTTTTGGGGAATTTTTTCCCTTTACCCTTTTCTTTCTCACTCTTTTGCAGGGCAAGGACTTCTGGCCTGAAGCAGGGGGTGACAAGAGCTCTTTTGTCTCTGAATCCATCATGGAACAGGTTTGTTTCAACTTGACTGAAGTCAGTGGTTCGCTGTGACCGTTGGTTCTCTTGTGCACTTGTTCCGAGATAGCTCAAAGGGGCTGAGTCCAAAAAAAATGCTGGCTCATGTCCTTCTCATCTTCCCCAGAGTTCCTGTAGGGGCCCCCACACTGCTGCTTCCCATCGTGAACACAGACAAAAAGTGGATTGAACCACTTAGTTTGAAAACTGCTTCCTTGTTACCTTGCAGTGTGACACTCCCTCTTTAAACTGCAGGCTGGAGATGTAGCTATTTGAGAGACTACAATGTATGTATGATGACTACAATGTTGATTAAATCAACATACTAAACTAATAAACTACTAAAGCTAATAAATTAATACACACTACCAATTAATTCATTGTATTGTGCAATATTTGAACAATTATGAGGCTATTATTTATCACACTTCAATCTTGTTAGCTACATTGAACTGCTATTGAAATGTCTGTCATCCTCTGCACCCCACCTAGTGTTAGTTCTAACCCTCTTTGCCCTCCCACAAGTTTTTTGAATGTAAAACCTGGTGCCGAGTCCAGTGGGTTGTTCAAGGGGATTGCCCTGGTGTCCCAGTGAATTTGGGTCACCAGGTGAGCTTCACTGCTGTTTATTATGGAATTAGTCTGGATCCCTTTGAGAGGGGGAAAAAATGTGAACCTTGGGGGCTTTTTTTTTTGCAGGCTTATGCTGTCTGTTATCTCTGTTTCCCACCTTGTTACTGCTATCCTCTGATTACATTTAAAATGGGAGCTGCTGGCTTAGTTATGCACGGGAAGTAGAATGCCCAATTCCCAGAGAGCGGGGTAAAAACCTTCCAAAGACAGATGTCTGAATAGGGAGAAGTGGGTGGTTTTATGCTGACTACACATCTGTTTCAAAAGAGGAGCTCCAATCAGGGTTTCTGTCACTGCCACAACTGGAAAGGTGCAGGAGAAGGTGAGCTGACTCTCCTACCGCTGGTTTGTAGGAACAGAGCCATCTATCACTCACCATGAGACAGTTCTGTGTGGGTATACCTCCAGGAGGCCAGAAAAATGTGTTCAGGGTTGGAAAACAGCATATGTGTAGACCTTTTGAGTGTGACTTTTCCTGGGCATGGGCTTAACAGTGATTTTCCTTATGTTTAAGATCAATGGATCTGTCCAGATGGAGAGTGCACTGCTGTACACCTTCCTGGAGGTATCCTCTGACTGTAAGTTCAAAGAGCAACTGCATTCCCTGCAAAACCAAGGGACTGTGTCTTTCCTGAAAGGCGGCTACTGCTATGATGACGAGGTGGAACTCCAGACTGATGGCAATCGGAGCGGCCACTTGCAGAATGGTGAGCTAGGTGAGTCTTTTCTCCATCCTGTGTCTCTTTGAAGGTGATGTTTTTCTTTCCCCTTTTCTCACCTTTGCTGCTGGCTTCTTTCAGAGGAGTAATGTTTTCTCCACTGAGAAACTTCACAGTGTGGCTGTTGGTAGTGTTGGTTGGGATTTTAGTGCTTGGAATAAGACAGCTAGTGCTTAGCACTTCATCTCCCCGTAAATTTCTAGAGCACCCATAACCCTGACACTTTGTCTGCAGCACGTCAGACAAGGGCCACAAAGTTGATAAGAATGATTGCTGTCCTCAAGGAGTGTGATATTAAGCAGTTAAGTTAGGCCTCACATGAATCCTTAGGCAGTATCAGTACTTGGGCTAGGATTTTGGAATAACTCTTGTTCTGGTACTCAGTGAATCCCTTTCTGCTCTACCGATGTGGTGGAAACTGTTCCTCAAATAGTTTCTGGTACTGTTCCTGCTTCACTAGTGCCCCATGTCCATGATGTGTCAGCTGCCACATGGACATCAACCTAAGCGGGGTGAGGAGGAACTGCTTCAGTAAACAGCCCTCCCTCCTACAAATCTGCATAGGTCTCATGCCTCAAGTGTCAATGGGAAGCTTTGCCAAAAGGAGATAGGACAAGGGGTAACGGTTTTAAACTAAAGGAGGGTAGATTCAGACTAGATATAAGGAAGAAAACTTTTATATGATGAGGGTTGTGAAACACTGGACCAGGCTGCCCGCAGAGGGTGGTAAGTAATGCCCCATTCCTGGAAGCATTTAAGGTCAGGTTGGATGGGGCTGTGAGCAACCTGATCTAGTTGAAGGCATCCCTGCCTGTTGATCGGCTGTTGGACTAATGAACTTCTGACCCAAACTATGCTATCATTCTATGAGATTCTGTATTTTAGATGGTGCTTAAGAGACAGGTCCTGACAGTAGTCACTTGAAAAAATCATGCACACTCTCTCACTTCCCCTCTTTAGGCAGGGTGTTGTCTGTAGTTTCCCTGTACAAATTTTGTTTGGAGATGTTCTAACCTACCCTGTAGTGTTTTTTTGGGGACGGTGAGGCTGCACTTTACCTAAACTACAGATAAAAAAACCTGTTTGCATGCTGTCTCTTGGTAAATGAGTCCAGTGCATACAAGGGAATTGTAGTATGTATAGTTGTCATGAATACACTATGATTAGGGGTGGGGAGGAGGTTGTTAATGGAGATGGGCGAAATGCTATGGGTCAGCTTACCTGCACCAAACCCAGTCTGACTACAGCCTGTGAACTAAATCCTGCTGTATGTGTTGGCAGTGTTTGGCCCTGAGGTAAATGAAGAAGTTATCCGGATCATTGCTGCTCAGCTCGCTGAGATTGGAGACCAGTTTGATAAAGAAATCAAAGCAAGAGTAGTAAATGACCTAGTGCAGCACTTTCTGAATGAGAATCTGTCTGGAGAGGTGAGTGAAAAGCAACCTCGCTAGCAGTTCCCTTTCTAAACGCTGTGCATCCTTCCTGCTGTGACTTTGAAGCAGCAAGCTTGCAACATCTGTGTCTTTGATACTTTGCTGCTTTGGTTATTGTAATCTTAAAATTCAGCCCAAACACTTACCTTTGAAGGCTTGTTAGAGGTGATGCTGTATCCTGTGTTAGCTGTTGCCCTGCAAATGGGTTCCTTGGGCTCATCTCCTCTCTGCAGATGGTGAAACGGAAGTACTTGTGGAGGACTGACTTTCAGAGGCATTTTTGTCCTCATTTTATTGGCCCCATGTGGCTTATCTTTGAAAAATCAACTGCTTGGTTAAGGCTTTGTATTTGTCCTTAAGATCTTTGGACTTTCGTGCTGAGTCATATGTGTCTGCTGCTTTTTACATGTGTAAAACTTGAGCAGTGTTAGTGCCAGAAGCTTGACTTGAGCTTGTTGCTGACCACTGAAGAGACAGCAAGTATTGAGACCCTTTTCTAGTGCTGTAACTGTTTAGCTCATGGGCTGTGTGTTGGGAGTAGCAGTGGGTTTTGGCCTGAATGGGTGACCTGCTGAGAAGGCCTTTCTAGGTGGCATCTCCACCTCTTTGATGCAGTTGTTCTCCTACCAATAGATATGATGTGGTCCCTGGGCCAGCATCTAAGGTGCCTCACTGCTCTGCAAGGGAAGTAGAGTTTGAGGTCCCTTGTGTTAGACATCCCGCTTCCTTCTTTTGAGGGATTGGATCCACATCTGGATCAAGAGCCACAGTTTGCTTCTACAGAGCTTTTTTGGCATCTTTAAGATAACTGTGGCTTTCTGGCTTGTTTGGCTTTCTCTGCCTGTGATGGAAGTTTTCCTATGCTCTACAAGCTAATGCTGCCTTTGAATTGAGGGTCCACCTTCTTGCTGAAAAGGTGGGATTTAATGACTTCAGACAATCCTCTTAAGTTTTTATCATGGTGTGGGTGTCTTCCACTAGAGTTTATCACCTGCACAGACTGATTCCAGCGAAGTCTGATCATTCCCCGCTCCTGCTATCTTGTTCTCCACCCAGTTAAATTTCAGGCCTTCAAACTTATTGCCTAACCTTTCAGTCTTTAAGGCTGAGATGAACCTAACCTCTGACCAGGCGGACCTTGCTTTTTCACATTAGTAGTGTAGCTTAGTGTGTGCCATATGCATGTTGTCCCTCTTTGGAAACTGATCTTGGGAGCAAGACAGTGTCTGTTCTGTGCCAGACACCTTTTTTAGCTCCTGCCTACATGAAGGCTTTTCTGTGAAACTCACTTTGCCTTCTCGCCAGTTCCCTCTTCAGCTTGTACCCCTGATCTTCAATGTGTTTAAGGTGGGTTGCCCTCTCTTGGGAGCCCCAGGATTCCTGTGCCACTTCAGGACTTGGCAGGCTATGTGCAAACACTGGGGAGGAGGTGGGCTGTTGCATTCTGAATGTGTAAGGTGCTATTTACACTTTCCAGCGGTGTGTGTGTTGTCTCCTTCTTTTTTTTGTCTTGGGTGAGCAGCTGAGCTCAGAGATAGTCATCCAGGGTGTGTAACAGGCAGGCGGCTGTGCCCCAGAGGAAGAGGAGCGGCATCCTATGAGGTGTTAGAACAAGCACATCACTTACCAGCGCAGTGCTGGCAGGCTGCGCTGAGACTCCTTTCTCCCACAGCTGTTGCACTGAGATCCTTCTCTTCCTTCCATACAGGAGATAACTCGGCGCATGTCAGAGGCAGTGGAGGGGCTTGCAAGAGCCATCCCCTCAGACATGGAACGGGAGAAGGCCATGTTGGTGCTAGCAATGGTCTTAACTAAAAAAATTGCGAATACAATGCCCTCCCTTCTACAGCGTGTCTTCAGGACCACCGTGAACTACATCAGCCAGCAGCTCCACAACTACATTGTGAGAATGGTGAGTGCTGTCAAACAGCCCTGTGCCAAGTCACAGCCAGCCTCTTAGCTGGTCTAGCTTATTCCCAGAGGGGTGGCCTAGCTCTGAGCTGCCCATGGTCTGCTGGTTTCCCTGTAGTGCTCTGGAGGTTTGGCCGAAGGGAATGGTAGTCCCTGCAGAGCTCTCTGAAGGTTGATGCGCTGAGGGACCGGGGCTTGAGGGGATGTGTCACAGCTCCTGCCTGCCCCACTCTCACCGCAGCCAGAAAACAGAGTGCGTTTTTCCTGTAGGGCAGAGATGTAATTGCTCCTCTCCTCCCTGCAGTCTCTTCAGGGAGCTGTGTTGGTAAGACTTGGGTTAAGACTCAGGTTAATCATGCCCTCAGGAAAGGAAAGCCTGAGCTGAGCTCTGATGGCTGTATTTCCCAAATGTCTTGGCGATGAGGTCTCTGCTCTTGTCTTCCTGGGCTCCCCAGAGCTTGGCAGAACTGCAAGGGGAAAAGAATTGCCCCTGAGAAACAGCACCAGCAGAGGAACAATGAGAAATGGTCGAATGGGAAATGGCAGCTTCATTCAGGTTCTCTGGAGCTGCAGCCTAAGTGGGGACACTAAAGAGCCAGCAGTCAAGCCAGGGTAGAGGCTAGGGCTTTTGGCCCCAGCTTCAGTAACTAACCTGTCAGGGGAGGGAAGGAAGAAGAAAGGAAGAAGGAAGAAATCCCCTCTCTGTGTGTGAATGTGTACACAGACACACACATATATACCGAGATGAGATACTACTTAAGAATGAGATTTAAGAGCAGTCAGGGGCCCATGGAACAGTGGTGACCCAGTTGTGGGGTGCTGCAGGTCTGTGGGACACCCCTGCACTGCAGCCTTGCCATAGACAGTGTTGGCAGCAACCTGCAGAGGGACCTGGCTCACTGCGTGTCACCAGACCAGGCAGCTGCCTTGCACAGCACCCTGCGTCTCTGCCAGGCAGCAAGGCATAGTGTTACCGGGAAGTGTCACTCAGCGCTGCTTCACCCAGCTTAGCTCAAGGGTGTTGAGTTGTCTGTCACTAGTGCAGGAGGCTGCCAGCTGGCCCTGGGCCTTGCTCACCTCTGCATGTGGCATGCTGCCACAGCAGGCTAATAGCATGGTGCAGGGAGGCTGGGCAAAGGGCTGCTGGGCTGACAGTCATCCACCCACACCAGGGCAGTGAAATTAGCAGGGGGATAGAGCTGGGCACCAGGGCCTGTTCCTCCAGGACTGCTGGTGCCAGCTCGCGCTCTGCCTTTAGCACAGAAAAGGGGTCGACTGACAGCAAACGTGCAGCACAGCAGGTGGCAGAGTTGCAGCACAGTTCCAGGCGCTGGGGACATGCTGGGGAACTCTGTGGCTGCTCCTCATGCTCCCCAGGAGCTGCCAGGCTCCTCAGGTGGGTGGGCGGACAGGCATGGGGCTTGCCACAGAGTGGGGACAGCTCTGCTGCTGTTAATGCTGGTTGTGTTTCTCTCCCTCCAGCTGCGTGAGTGAGCTCCCCAGCCCTCTGCATGAAGAATGTGGACTCCTGAAGACCTTTTACTTTTCTTAATGTATGCAAATCACTTTTTCCGAACTTCTGAGATAACAGCTGTGAAAGGGAAGGCAGAGCTCCATAGATAGGCTTTCGTAGACTAGCAACAGCAACAATGGTAGTGTGAGCTGCATGCCAGCTCTGCCAGTACCTATAAGAAGTAGTGCTTACCCTCAATTTACAATAGTCTTATCTTTTCTGTTTTTTTTCCTTTTTTCCTTAGCAGTAGCAGACTTTGTACAGGCCCTGGCTTGTGCCGCCAGGGGAAACTTGGTGGGCAAAGAGCCTGCCCTCTCTCAGTATTTTTTTTTTTTTCTCATCAGCTGTAGCATTTTGCTTTAGTTATTCTCTTCCCAGCCCTGTTCCAGGTGCTGCACCTGAGCCATTCTGAGTGTTAATTGTTCCCAGGAAGCCCTCAGACTGTGGAATGGATGGTTGATCAGCACAGATTGCCGAGGGGGGGGGGGGGCATGGATCAGGTCTATTTTAGAGGGGAGCTGGCAGCCAGAGGGAACAACCCTAAGGGAGGTGGGATGTTGTTTGGCTAGGGAAGGCTAAAGCTCAATTGCTACAAACCCATGCTTGCTTGAGAAAATTAAATGAGAAATTGTAAAGAAAAGGCATGGGGTAGGTACAGGGCAAATTCTTTCAGGGAACACAACCTGGATATGCTTGAGGAAAAGTGTTTAGCTTTACAGTATCATGCTATAAAGAAGGTATCATCAGCCTTGGATGAGGAAGAATACCTGGTATCTCTTATGAGTGTATTGCAGACACATCTCAGGTTCAACAAACTTGGACTCAGGTTGTTTGATACACACCTGTAATCACACAAGACTTCACCTGTGATCCAGCTGCCTCAGAAGTTTTGAAAGTATGTAAATATTTTGTGTGGTTTTTTAAGTTAAATAAAATTGTCAGTTCTCATGGCAATACACCTCTTGAGAATTTCAGTTTCCACCTGCATCTTTTTTTTTTTTTTTGGTGTTGTCAGTTTTTTAGGTTTTCAGGGCCTTCCTCTAATTTACTACTGCTTATGATGCCGCTGGCAGCAATAGAGACAGTGGTCCTGGCCTTGTGCCTTGCATAAGCAAATCTTGTGTAAGTAAAGTAGCCTTTTTTTTTTTCCTTTGGTGCCTGCACTAGAAAGGGGGTGGGGGAAAGCACAAAAGTAGTCTACACATTAATTTTGAAAACTGTACCATTTATTAAAGTGCAACCTGGGGGCATGGTCTTACAGCAGTGTCCCATTAGCAGAGGGGAAGAAAATGTACATACCCCTTCCCTTTAACTGAATATAGAACAATGAAGCTGGAAAGAACTTTCTTTTAAAGGTGGAAACACTTTTATTAACCAAGTGGCACAAGAAGCTTTAGACAGTTTTCCCCAAGAGGGCTGCACTTGCATATTAAAAGGAACACTATGACCAGTTCCTTAGATAATAGGTGACTTGAGGACCAGTCAGGGGCTCTTCCCCCAGGCAGGCCTCCTGAGAACAGAATCTGAAGTCCCTGCAACTCTGTCTCAATCTGCTCAAGCCCCGCAGAAGCCTAGTAGAAGATATCCCCGAACATGCATGCTTCAGCATCAGTCCCATTAGTCTTTGCGATTTAACAAATCCAGTGGTGTTCTCTTGGTCTGAGTGGGTTTTAGCTTTACACTCCAATAAAAGCTTATAATGCAAGTTAAAAATGGGGAGAGGCCCCCTAAAGGTATAGCAGTAAGATGCATCCTCTGCAGCTTGTTCTGTCCACAACAGTGTTCCTTCCTTCCCCTGCAGATACTGCAGGGAGATCAAAAGCAGCTTCCACTGGAAGCTAACTGTAGCTCCCCCACTTCTACAGCATAACCATAGACCTCTAGCTCGGAGGAAGCAAGTCAGCCTACCAAAGAGACCGAGAGAGGGTCAGCTCTAAGTAGGAAAGGAGGAAAAAAAAAAAATGTGATAAAGTTATTTACCTTCAGGAGGTGGATCTGGCTGTATTGCTAACACTGCAGCTGACCCCTGCCAAGCTGCTGCAGTTCTCCTTCCCCAGCCCAGCACGCTAGTCAGGAGAGTTCACAAACTGAGTACCGCTGCCTAGAGCTAGCCCTGCAGTCCCTGCTCCGTCTGGGCCTGAGCCGCTGTCTCTACCAGAGTCAAGTAGTGGTTGTTTAAATCTTACAAACCCCCCCATTATTATTTTTTTTTAATGGCAATACAGGGCTTGCACTTTGAAGCACAGATACATACATGGAGTCAAAGCAATACTCTTCTTGTGACCTTCCTAGTGCTGAAGCTAAGTAGACCAAGCCAAATTCAAGTCATGCCTAGCTTCTGCCTTCAATAGGTGCAGGTCCATGGGTCACTGGGAAACACTTTCTCCTGTTGTGTAACCTCCTGGAGTAGATGCTACTCCTGTTGTATGTATCTGCTCCTGTTGGAATAGACACATATGCATGAGCTGACCTTCAGAATGTTTCATGGCTGCAGTGAGACATTCTGCTGAAGACCTGGGCTCTACAGCTGGGGCTGCGGTCAACCTTCCACCGCCCTCCCCCACCACTATTTCACAGCAAAAGAATCTAGTACTTAGAGTCTCAAATTCTGTAGCATGAGCTTGCTCTGGTTCAGCGCATGAGAGACTATGCTACCAGAAGCACTTCTAATTTTTTTTATAATATTTTATTTTTTTGCCAGAAGAGCAAGATCTACCTTACTAGGGCTTTGCTAGTACTGTAGCTGAAATTAAATGCAAGGAAGGTTTATGACCTCAGATTACTTTGTCTCCTACAATCACTAAAATGAAAAAAGACCAAACTCCAGACCCTCGCTTGTTTAGTACTAAGAAAATGTCTCATTTGTGACCATTAGAAAGCATCGATTAGTTTAAAAATACAGTGCAAAGTGTTAACCTAGCTGTGATCAGAGCTACGTGAAAAGGAAGGAAACGGGATTCTGGCATCAGAACTTGCCCTACACGAGAGCACTCAGCACTACAGCTTCCAAGCGGCACTTGAGCTGCAGAGGCCTGAGCACAGCCCCCAGCCACGATGAAAGAAGTCAAGCCCTCACAAACAGCAAGGATGGATTCTAGCAGTAGTGATAGGCAAGAAACGACCAACAGCAAACACCACACCAACAGGCACTTCACCTCCAGCCAGAAGTTAAACTGGTGCCTAAACCCAGGCGCGGTACTAGACAGCCAGTGTGTTCCCACTGCCTTGTCTGGCACAATGCTTCTGGTCAGACTGGTGCGTACCTGGAGCAGGCAGCTGCTTAATGAGTCACAGCTGAATGGAGAGAAGGCTGCAGGAGTGTTGCTTTCTAGCCTCTAGCTTGTTTCAATTGGCCAGACTCAGTATTTTAGAGCTACGCTATTTTCAGCAACCAAATTATCATCCTGAGAACCCCCTGCTCAGCATCCACCTAGCCTGACGAGAACCGAAAGCTTCTGTTTTTCAAGCAGCTTCTCTGCATGCCCAGTAATATTTAGATTTTTGCCCCAGATGAGCAGCTCAGCACTGCTGTGCCAACTACAGCCACCCAGGCCTGGAGCTGCTGAAATTTAAGGAACTCTGGAGCCAGGAGTCCACCAGGCTCTTGCACAGCACGCAGCTACAAACAAGCAGGGCCACGGCTCTCTAGCTGTGTTTTTCTGGGCTTTTATGCAACAGCGGGATTCTGGGTTTCAGTCTTTGCTCCCGGCCTCTTGTTCCAGGAATGCTGCCTGAAGAAAGATCTTTCCCAGCTGCAATGCCCAAGTCGGCGTAGCTTAGAGTTAGGCACGACTGAAATTTAAGTTGCACCTGATCTTGAAAGCCTTTTCCTTGCCAGCTCCTTATTTAACATGCTGCTCACTGCAGTTCTGTAAGTATTTAATACTTTTTTTGTAGATCCAGTCCTCTGCTGTTTTAGCATCTCAGCTTTAGGGTGTGCTGCAGATGAGGATAAAGTGAAGAAAGATTGGGTCTAAGGTAGATATTTTATTAAGGTACAGGCCACTCGAGGACAGATATTGAGGCACTTCTGGGAAGGGGATAAGCAACACAAGTGAGAGTAATTCTATATGCCCTTTTGTAAGTATATAGCTACTGCCTTTCCTCTGCCAGCTGCAAGAGATCCACTAAAAAGAGGTCGCATCACACAGTTCAGGGTAATTAGACCCTGCAGTTTAGGATTACTTTAATTTACTTGAAGATGGGGGTGGGGAACCAAACCCTTCCATTTTCCAATTCACACCTTTAATAGAGCAAGCACATCCTTACAAGCCTGTAAGGATGCTGTCATCTGAGCTTACCCGCCCTTTGGGGACTTCCGCAAGGCCTGTCCCAGCTCTGACCACAGGACTCCCAAATTCAGTAGCATGCAAGTCCGTAACTGACGTTTTTAGCTAACGGAGCGTTCCCAGAGGAGACGCGGAACGATAAAATTCTCTAAATGCGCAGTCAGCAGGGTGGGGGAGAAGATGGTACAAATTCTTGCTGCCTGGTCAAACCTGTAAGACCCTAAAATGAGAAAATAAAGAAGGGACCAAACCACCAGAACACACGGTGCAGCTGATGCTCCATTAAATGTAGCAACACCCCAGATACTCAAGGCTTTCACCAACCATGGAAATGCTTAACAAAACAAAAAGTCATTTGTTTTCCTTACTACGGCTGCCACCTTCTTCTCCCTGCTGTGTGTAGAAGACGACACATTTTATTTAATGCCCCGCTGGGCTCCTTGTGCCAACAAGCCGGCGTGGATTTGTTCTCGTCTGTCCTGTACCGATCTCCCGCGCTACTACTGAAACAACCACTCAAAGAACACCTGACCTTGCGCCCCGGCCCCAGTCTGTACACAAATTATCCAGTGTCCAAAAAAACCCATCTCTGCTTCAGAGCGCACGTGGGTGCTTTTGTGTAACCCCACTGGGTGGCTAGAGCTGGGGGATGTCCCAAAGGTAGGTGCATCATCTTCAGTCAGGAGAGGACGTAGGTCGGGTTAAGAACGGCCCTTCTCCCACAGAGAACGTGCCCGGAGAGGAAACCAAAGCCGTCAGCAAGGCAGCAGGAGAAGGGGAGGCCCACCCGACCAGCAGCCCTGGTCACACAGGAACAACCAGGCACCCTCACAGACTGTCACTGTCGCGACAGGGGAAATGAAGCAAAACTGTAAACAGTCGTGCACATCCGTGACAAAAGGAGCATTAAGCCACCTCTCCTCTCCACGCGAGGGAAGCTGCCGTGGAGGGCCAGGAGAGGGAACTGCAGTGGTGGGAAGGCAGACACCGGAGAGTCTGTGGCGTGAGGAGGTCCCAGCGACCAGTTCTGGGCACACAGCACAGCAGTGACAGTACCAGCGGGGCACCAGGAAATGGCCAAAAAAGTCAATTCTATTTTGCAACACGGTAAAGGGTTTCTTTTTCTGTTAAGGCCAACCTGCTGCCTTTTGTACATGGCAAAAGAGAAATCAATGATCAGCAGTAAAGTCCAGAACTCCAGAGCTCCCGCATTCGGTCCGCAGCAGTACACAGGTGACAATCCCTCCTCTCAATATTCAGCTTCACACACACAGGTCAAAATCTGAGAAGTTTTCTAGAAAATTCACTCTCAAAAAAAGCTTAAACAAAAAAAAATTCCTCAGAATCTGCCACGGTCTTACTGACTTCCCAGCATCCTGGGATACGTAGCAAGAATATCCTAAAATAGAGAATGTGCTAGAATCTCTTCATTCTCAGATCACTTAGGAAACGGGCTCGTTAGGAGACATACTCTAGATAAGGTTATTTAGAAATAAAGTACCTTGTCTTTGTGCTTCATGAAGAGTAAGCTTCCTGTAAGCTCACGATTGCGGTTTTTCCATTATCCCGAGTTCCCTTTCACCTACCTCCACCTGGCCTAAGCCACAGCGCCAGCACGAACCCCCTGAGATGCCTCAGTAGTTTTGCCTGGAAAGCCGAAGGTCTTGCCCAGAGAGCTGCCGTAGGGACAAGGACAGACAGAGAAACGCGCACTGGGAGAGGAACACTCGTGGTTGGATCCGACGTTTACTAACGCGTATGGCAATACTGCAAAGGCTTCTCTTCCCGCGCATTATGTGGTGCTGTGACTGCAGGAAGAGGGATTTACTTTTTGCCAAAGTAATTTTCTCACCACCTGTGACCTGTAAGTTTAGCTTATCACAGATTCAGGGTCGCAAAAGGAATCGCACTGAACAACACCCCGGGGTCAGGTCGGGAACAGGCAGATAGAGGAGATGTTTAATGCTGTTTTGCTCAGTTGCTAGAATCCATTGCTTTATGTATCTGGGATTCTGTCACAGCCAAGACCAAGTTAGGACTAAACATACTCTGTGCTTAACCTGGGAAAAACGATAGACCGCAGCGTGATACGGACAGCGTGGCCATTCACCTTTGAATTGCGCAGGAGGCATCGGCCTCACGTCCACGCAGTTTTGCCGTCTCTTTGCTGAACAGACCCTGCTCTCAAAGTACTGGTCAGAACGGCACCGTCTCCAGCATGAATTTTGCACCTCTGGTAACTCAAGGGTGGCAGTGAAGTGGGCCCGGCAGGAGCAGAGCAAATGGATTCTCCAAACCAGCAAATAGCAGTGTCCCCCCCACCCTCCTGGGCAGCCCAAAGCACCGTCCTGCACCTCTTCCCCCCCCCAGGAACAGCAGGATGCTCAGAGATAATACAGCTATAGAGAGGCAGCATCTTTACAGGATGGGGCTCCAGTAAATGTTAGGGGCCAAAACCAGTGTGAGCAAAGAGGTAAGAATAAGCACTGTCCCACTGGGGCTTAGGAGGAACCTGCGAGGTTACGAGGAGCAGTGCTGTACCTGAGAGGAAGCCAAGACAAAAGGGAGACCAGCCTCTCGCTACAGGACTCGGGTTGGCTAATAAATGTTTCTTAGGGAGGGTTGGGGGGGGGCGCAACGGGAGGTGACAAGACAGCACAGCTGCAACAGCGGTCAGTCTGAGAAGCCAAAAACTCCAGGGGTTGGTGGCAGCTGGCTCTCCCCTTCCCCTGGGGATTCTCTGTTCCAGTTCCTAGAGTACGAGCACCCCTTTCTTCAGCACCTGCGCTTAAGTTCTTAAATTTGCAGATTTTGTTTTTTTTTTTTTTTTTTTTTAAAAATACCCCTGTACTTTAATCACGAAAAACCAGTCCCCGCCCCAATTCTACTTAAAAACATGATTGTCCATAGCTGGAGGCTTATTGAAGGACCTCACCCCATCACCATTAAGTTACTCAGATGTCCAATTAAACAGCAGGCAGCTCAACCTTTAGGTAACACAACTACAACAATTGGATCGTGCCCTCTTCTCTCTCCCCCCTCCTCCTCCTCCTCAAGAGAGCTCCGTTATTTTTTTCTAAGCGCCAGCGCTACTCCGACCGCTACAGCTAATATAGCTACCGCAGCAGCCCCACCGTACAGCAATATAGATTTCCCTTCCGGCAATAAGATAGGCTTCTCCTCTGCAGCGGAGGATTTCTCTTCTATTTCTTCCAAACGGCCCTCTTTCCCCACTTTTTGTTCCCCCGGAAGCAGTATTTTCTCAGGTTCTGGTGCAGCTTTTTCTTCTGATGGGGCTAACTTTGGGACAGGTTTACTTAATACGGGGATTTCAGGTTCAACAAGCTCTTCAGCCGCTTTTCCCTTTTCCTCCTGTTTTGTACGTGGAAGTGCAGAGGGATGTGCTTTTTCAGCAGCAGCAATTTCAGCTGGAGGTTTTACTTCCTGTAAAGAAGCAGGGGTTTCTGGAAACGCTGCCTGCACGGTCTCTGCAGCGACGGCTGACACCACGGCTTCCTCAATCCCCTCCGGTATCTCTTCCTTCTCCACGTGAACAATATCCGAGTTGGAAGAGTTGTTCTCACTCCTTTCTTCACCCCCTCCGTTGCTGTCCAGGCTTTTGACTTCTTCAGGATCCATGGCCACTTGCTGCCAGGACTCGGGTCCCAGGGAGACCGGCAGGCTCTCCGTGTGCCAGCTCTGACTCGCTGACAGGGAGACGGGCAGGCTCTCCGACTGCCACGACGTGGTCACTGTGGGGGACTCCGGGGGGCTCACCTGTCCCGAGTTGTCGCTGGTCAGGATGTAGATGTCATTACTGTCCTCTGCGATGAGCCCGGGGTACTCTTCCTCTTCGGATTCCAAAGTGAAGACCGTCCCCTGCGAACAAAAAGGAGGACACAACACGTGAGCGATGGCTGCAGCATCGCCTCCCCTGTACGGGAAGGAACAGGACACCTGGAAACTTAGTGGGGCTGGCGGAAAGATGAGACGGCCTCGGCAGGAGCAGCAGGTGTCTGACCTACATTTTAGAAGAGATTACAAAACCCAGCTGGTCCAGCCGGCATTTCCAGAGAATGGAACCACTTATAAGAGCTTTGCTGGGAGCTCCTCCTTCCCCTGACGTCACCGCAGCGCCAAGGACATCTCCAAAACATACCACGTGGGCATTATTAACCAGAGAACAAGATACCAAAGTCTGAAAACCAAACTGAAACAAAACAAAGAAAAAAGAAAGCAAACGTAAGTACACAAGCCCAGCTGAATACCACTGCCTTCTCCATGTTGTGCAAGCGCGCTGTATTGCTCGTCCATTGTCATCTAACAGTGTTTCTCTCACATTGACTTTACCACATTTCCAGTGCTAGCTGAAGCCTTTATTTCTACATTGTATCAAAAAGCTGGAATCTACAGCAATTCTAGTATTTTACTACAAACAAATTTAGCTATTCTTAAATGAGTTCACTTTCCAAGACTGTCATGATAACTTTGGCTACACAACTTAAGTAAAACCAAACAACCGAGCACAGACATCCAAAGATGCCGACAGGGTTGGTTTTTATTTAGCTAGGAAAAATCTGTAGACATCCTAGAAATTTTGACAGCGGGCTCCAGTTAGAGAAACTGCACGTGTAAAATACTGACTGCTTCCTTCCTTACAGAAAGAACGGCGCTGTTGATCCCAGTCATGCGTCGCCTGCTGAGTACACAGAAGAGATTTGCTTCAAGGGGAAAATTACAAGAGGAAAAAAAAAATAAAAATATCTAAGTGCAGGAGAAGAACCTAAGATGGGTGTGATACCAAGAATGTAAGCAACAAGAGCCAGGGGCAGAGGGGAAACCCCAAAGCTACGCCGTGTAACAGAAGTCTGTGAAACCATTAACAAAGATTCAGTTACTCCCTTGCTCCTAACAAAACCGATTTGGACGTTTTATCAAGTGCCGCAGTGCTGGGAGCCCTTTCCCTGCAAATTCCACATTCAGTTATCAAGTTTACCTATTTGGTCCCATCATGACATGTAAAAAAAAAAAAATAAAAAAATCCATTTGTTTTCTTTTTCCCTGCTCCCTTCTGCACGCAATAGTTCCCCTAAACCACTCCAAGCAGTTGTCCTCATCTTTTCAAACCCTTCCCCACACCTGTGAAGTTGGCGTTTGATTGTGCTCCAGTCTCCTATCAATGGCTTCCCATTCCAAGACACCTCCTCGGTTGTTCTACAACTTTTTATGGATTCACGCAGCGGTCTGTGTCAGGAGCCGATCCAAGTTAAAAACAAACATGTTCTTTATTTTGCTGAGTTGTTTTTAATCCTGATCAGCATCCAGTCTGTCCCACTGAGATGCTCGAGCGCGACTGCGGGCGGAGCAGGGCCAGCAGCCGCACCTGCTCTCACGGGTGCCAAAAGAGCTGAACCGATGCCAGCTCCCTGCTTAGAGAGCTGGAGGAAAACGCATTTCAGCTTTGGTAACTCCAAATTACCGCTTAGTTCTTAACATACAAGGAGTTCAGGGCCTACAGGTCAGTGGTTTCTACCTTTCAGCAGCGCATCCGCAGAGCTCGTAGCTCTGGGCCAGCAGCAGAGCGCTCTTCTCTCGGGGGAGCACGAGATGCCCAGGCTCTCCACAGAGCCACCGGGCACACTGCAATTCCTCACTTCCCTAGCACAGGGAAGGAACCCCACACACAAAAAAACCAAACCAAAAAGCGAGTTGCGGGCACAGGAGAGACAGCACAAACGCTGCGGGTCGCTGGCAGTGGCTGCAGTGAGAGGAAACGAAGCAGGAGCGGGACAGCACTGGGAAGGTCAAGATTTTGTGACGTATTTTGGTAGGGGTGGCATCTAAATCTCATCTTCTCAGCCCGTGGACTTTTGGAAAATATTTGTGGATGAATAAAGGAATCTCACAGAGCACTTCAAAAGGAACTTTTCTTTATAAATGCCTTTAAATTGCTTGGATACGGGAAGCACCATCCGGTGCAGTAACACGTTCAGAAACTCTAAAGAGAAATGGTACACAGAATTCCTCAGGGGAAGCTTAAAAGCAATCAAGCACCTAAGGATCTCCACGAAGTCTGGATTCAGAAGGAAATAAAAATTAATAAAGCGTTACATTTGTGAAAATGTCCAGACACCACACACACACCAACAAATCCAAAGCAAGTTCTGCTCTGCGAGCAGTGACTGAGAATTCAAGACTCCGGTACCCTCTTGAAAGCCACGTTTCACTAGAAGAATGAATTTTTTTTAAAAAATGCAGCTTAGGCCATTAAAACAAAATGGATCTCTACAACCTAGGAGGAAGCAACCAGCATTGCAAAGTAAGGGCAATGGAAAAGAAGAGCCAAGAAGCCTAAGTAAAGGCAGAGGTTGCCAGATCCAAAGAGACCAAATCCTGAGCAGTGTGGGCCGGGGCTGCTGGGCAGCACGTGCAGGCGGGACTCCGCATGCAGCCCCAGGCTGTCCTGCTCCAGCAGACACTGGAGAGCCGCAGAGCAGGGAGCGGGTCACTGTGGTTCACTCCCACCGCCCCAGGCTGAGGGTGGAGAGGCAGCACCCCAGGCACGCTCTGGGGTCGTACGTTTGTCCCTTTGATCATCAGGATTTCCTGTGGATGGTGATGAAGTAGGAAATACTCTCACTGTGATGTCAGCTACTAACAGACACCTATGATCACAGCAGGTTTTTTTAATTCCACAGGCGATACGGACTCAGAACAGCAGCAATTAAACAACGAAATAACTAGATGTACAACCTGCGATCTCATGAACCTCTGTACTACCCTCCTCTACGCTCTACCCTTCCACAAATCCGAATCAATTTATTTCCCGCCGGCGGCACATCACAACGAGCCAGACTACAGCTGTAATCTGACGCTAGCAAAAAGAACAGGGACACACACACAACTGGTGGCAGCTCTTGTCTTCACACACCACTGGAAGTGCACCCGTACTCTTGGGACTGGTTCAACGTGAAGCATATAAAAAAATATTGCAAACCCACACTATGCTTGTGAGATCTGGTGATTGTAGCAAACTTCTTTTCATTAATAAACTAAAAAAAAGCACCAAGTAGGGCCATGTTCAGGCAGGCTAAATTCCCCTGAAGTTGTACACCGCACAGTGGTGAAAGCCAAGCACCTCTGGGCAGTGACTCAGCAGCCTACGGCAGGGAGGAGGGAGCCACCCCAGTCAAGGGGGACAATCGGGTACAGAGACCACGGTGACATTTAGGCCATCCTGATACTCCTCAATAGATATTCCTCCGGCCTCTGCTCCTACTCTATTCCTCATCTGCCGCTCTTTACTTTTCCCTTTCCTCTTATAAAGAAAATCAAAGTTCTTCTTTGGGGAGGGAACCCATAGATAATTTGACCACGATAAAAATGAACAATTAATGTAGACGAAGTACCACCACAGCTACTACCCGGACTAGTAGGTGCCCAGGCCCAGCAAAATATCTCATCTCAGTAGACCCTCAGCAGGTTAACAAACAGATGGAGAGGCAACAGAGACATACAAGGATTAGTTATTCTAGTTATTCCCACATATCAGGGCATTTTGTAAAGGCTATGTGCTTTACCGAGTGCGCACTTTGACTGGAGATACGCTTCTCACAAAATACAGGTAAGAGCTGGGCAGATGCTGAGGGTAATGTGCAGGATAAACTGCTTTGGAGAGGGTACGGAAATGAAGGGACAGTGATGGGGGAACATGGGCAATTCTCGACAATTCAAATACTTCATTAATACGTGCACCAACACCACACACCCGTCCCACCTTCAGCAGAAAGGAGGTTCTAAGAGGCTCAAGCATTTTATGGTTCCTTTTCTCACGCCGTACAGACTGGAACGACCTCAAAAGAGATATCAGTCGCCGGCTCCTTATAAATCAGAGCCTTATAAAGCCTGGCTGATTCCTTTCTGTCTTTACAGGCAATTTAACTTCCACGTCAGTGCCTCGGGGACACAACTCTCCAAGCTTGAAGAGACCGATCGCCCGAGGCTGAGAAACCTGGGGGAAAGCTAACACGCTGAGTGTCACTGCGTAGCTTCGCTACTTTTTCATTAAAAGCTCATGAAGTTTTAATTGAAAAGCCAGACAGTAATAGGCATTATTTAGGATATAGGACTAATATTTCTTGAGCTGAATTAACAGTTAATTCAGCGAGTCAAGAGGATAAAGCAAGGATTTTGCGCTGATTTGGTTGAGGTTTGCACGTTCATGTTGCTTGTTTGTTTTTTTCTTTTAAAGTAGCTGCAATAAAAACTGAATGACATTTAGGACAATTCTCTTGATTCGGCTACAGACCTGACCCAGAAGCAAAGCTCCCACAGACAGATTAATTCAGGACAGGATGGAACATGTGGAAGGATTTTTAATAACCCGATGCCTTATATAAGCCCTACACTTCAGACTTAACTGTAAATAAGGAATGTATGTAAGCATTTGTTTATCTGCTTTGTTTATTGTAAGCGGATAGTCTACTGCTCCAGACCAGAAAAATCGATTCCTCTTTTTTCAAATTTGGGATGGGAGACTTGCCAACTTGGGAGTGCTTTTCCTCATCCAGCACACTTACAGAACCACGTCACGTTTGTCTAGAGAAGCAAGAGCGAGTCCCTCACCGCAGCACCCTGCCACTCCCGATCCCAACCACCGCCACGCGAGGGAAGAGCTGGCACTAGTTATGATGAGAAGGAGAACCGGGTAGTTCCCTTCTTGGTTAGAACACAAGGACGAGCACCGCAGGTGGGGCAGTCTTGAGGAGAACAACTTTAATTCTGTTGAGGTGGCATCTGCAGACCTAAAAAAGGAGCTCCGGAAGTCCATCACTGTCCTCAACCTACGTGGTTTGACTTGTAGGAATTTTCCCCAAGACTTCTACAAGTGACAGAAAGCGCTCCTAACAAATGTTCTAGACTAGCCCTCGGGACAGGCTGTAGCTATAATATTACAGGGTGAGCTACACTAGACAACTGTAAACTGGTAATGAAAATATGATCAAAATAATGAAAAAAACCCCCTGAAAGCTCTTCCAACAAGCAGAACCCATCGGTTTGGATTCAGCCGTAGTCCTGCCAGCGTCAGTAATCCAAACTTTGCTGAAAATCGCTTGCAGCAGTGGATTCAGAACACTACCAACCTTTAACATATAGTAGGAAATTGCTACTTAAAAACACCTGTCAAGTTTCAATTATGATTTAAAGACAACAAACATAAAAAAAAAACCAAACACAAATTTGGAAACTGACTCTCATGACTAGTACACTATTTTTCATGGTTTTCTAATAGGTCTGTTATTAAGTATATAGAAACAAGCTGACTTACTAACTATAGTGGTTACTTTTGGTAAACAGCAAAAATTTTAACTACACATACGAAAAAAAAAAACATCCCTATTTACCAAAATAATAATTTCAGCCTGATTTACGTAAAGCTCCTTCTGGTGGAAATAAATATTAAAATCAAAACTCCGAATGTCTCAAAGACAAAAGTAACTTTTTTCCTAAAAACTAGTAGGAATAATAGTACATATTGAATGTGTAATGGAGATATTATTAGATAACGAACGGAAAGAGACCACCATTAAGGCGTTCAACAGAGCACTTACTGCATTTTGGAAGCCCTGCCCGGTAAGCTCGGAAGACCAGATGAATGCAAAACGAGTCTACCTCTAATTGCTGCGGACGCTGTGTGTATTCTTCTAGGGTTTCCTTGAGTTTTGTTTTAAGTGTTATAAAAAGCTCGACTGGTCTCTCTGCTTCAGTTCTTAAAGAAGTATACACAGGCAGGTTACAGTTAAGTCTGTTCACGAAAGGAATGTTGTGGATAGGCAACTCATACAAAACTCATCTCCAAAAACGCTTAAAAAAAGCCCCCAGAAAAGCTATACAGCCCAGCAAGACACCCATACACCCCAGATCTTGATTTTGTCCAGTAGAAGCAAAAATTCTTTATATAGGTCAGAGAGAAGTGCCACCTTGTGGGAAAAAATACCTATGCTCCCTGAGCTTCCCCCCCAAACCCTGAAATGAAACAGACCCACATAAAATCTCCAAGAAAAAGAGCACCTTGGAGTGGAGGAGGAAAACGCTGGCAGAACACAAAAGTTCCAGGAGAGGAATCTTTACCCTGATAAAAAAATCAGAACGCTCAACATGGCTACGAAGTTTTTCAGGCGAGAGTACTGACTTTATCTTGTAACATAACCTATCACAGAGAGAAACGAGGTTCGGTCGTTACTTCCCTTGCACCAACAGCGCCACAGTGACAACAGAGCAGTAGGAACCCATCAAATGCATTTGTGCTTAAAATCTGGTGTCTGAAAAACAAAAGGTGAGGAGCGATGAACTGGTCTGTGTCCGGGGATCCTCAAGGATCTCCCTTTGGGAAAATATGAAAATTTCCCACAATAACAGATTACCCAGAGCTGTGAATGCGCTTGTTGTACGATTTCTAGCTATAACAGAGGAGCAGCCGTGTGCCGGTGAAGCACCATCCGTGCCGAGGGCTGAGCAGGGGAAGGGGAAGGCTGTGCCCACAGGGTCTGCCGGGGTCGGGAGAGCTTCGCTGCTGCCCGCACCGACCGGGGCTGCAGTTCCATCCGCCCCGTGCCTCCGTCCGCAGCCCCGCAATGCCGTGCCTCTTCAGACCCTGACAGCGTTACCCTACTAATCCTTCAGAGAAATGGCTTATAAAAGGGGCAGCTGACAACACCCACATCTCCAACAGCACATTAAAAACAAACAAAAAAAACCAAAACAAAACAAAACCAAAAAGCCCTCAGGCATTTATTGTAGTATTCATCTTTGTGAAACTGTCAAGATAGGCGGAGCCAAGAAAAACAGAGCAGAGTCCACAAATAGGACTATACTTTTGAATGCGGAAAAAATAAAAATAAAAAGGAAAAAAGGAAAAAAAGTCATGTGAACCAAATCAAAGCACACCGATATTGCAGCCACTGCTCTCATCCCCTTCAAGGAATGCTTTGGCTAGAAAAGCCTGCAGAAATGATCCTATTCCTTCCCCTGCCCTCCAACATAACCTCTACTACCTGCAGAGAGTCCGCACCAAAGCAACACCCTTTAAGGTTTCAGTCTTAGCAGTTTATACTGAAGTAAATTCAGTTATTTAGAGACAAATTCTTCAGACAGACTGATCTGAAGTTGTTGTAAGGGAAAAAAGAAAGGAGATCTAGTTGCTCCTTGACCATTTAAGTTCCTTCTCCTTCAGCCACAGTGCCTAAAAAAAACCAAACCTATTACTATAGCCAAAGAAGTTGACTATAAATAGAAGTGGATGTTTCACTGCTGTGGTCCATGATACAAGTGTAAAGTATAATTATTTTGAAAATAAAACTCCTTTCTAGGACTTCTCTAATTAGATTGCCCTTTCTTGCATCTCTACCATATTAAACTTACTTATCTCTCCTCCAGCAGAGCCCGTCTCTCTATTTCTGCATTGTCATTCTCAAGGCAGACACCTGGACTGCTGCAGAAGGAGTTTTTAATCCCTGGTAGCGCAAACTGACTGCCTCGCTTCCCCAGGATGGCAAGAGTCTCTTTACTCTTTTTCTCCTCCAGATTGTTAACAGACGCTAGTACGTAAATTATCCAATCGCTAGCAGCAAAGAAAATGTCAAAACCAGCAGAAAAGCCCAAGACAGAACACTGGAAACAGAGAACAGCTCTTCTAAGGCTCAGATATGAAACTGTAAACACTATGCGTATTTCAAGCAAATATACTTTTACTCTCTTTGACATAGGTAAATAACTAGTTAAATTCAAATCCAGATCCGAACATCACGAGACAAGAACCCTGGGAAGGCAGAGACAATTTCAGCTGCAGGTCACAAATACAAATAGCAGCCTCTTACTGAGAGAAGAAAGGTTATTAACTGAATACTGATAAACACCGATGGCATGCACTTATTTCACCTCTTTCAAACAACTGAAAAGCAGATGGGCTTGTAACACAAATGTGAATCTGAGAGAAAAAAAGAAAAAATAAAAAAGAAGCAGCTAGCTTCCAAGTAATCTTATAGTTTTTCCTCCTTATAGACATTCCCAGACTATTTCAACGTAGATGAAATCTAACTGTGGAAAACAGGATCTGCAGAGCGTGAGAAGAAATAAATTATTTGGAAGGAGGGGGGGGAAAGGAAGAGGAAAAAAAATCCTTACCAACTGACTGGCCTTACTGTGCACTTTTCCAGGAGACCAAGAATTGCTTCTGATGCAGCAGCATTCAGCCCTGGAGAAGTCAGACAGAGCAAAAAGGGAGGGGAGGTACGAGGAAGGAAGGGAGGGGAGGGGAGGAGAAGGGAGGGGAAAGGAGGGGAAGGGAGGGGAGAGCATGTACACTGCATGTCAGTTTGTTGAGCCCTAACATTGCTTTCCGGAAAAAGAGAAGAAAGAAACTACTGCTAAATCAGGCTGGGAATTAGTTTGTGATGGTTCAAGATAGTAAGGGAATGAGATCTTAGTATGACCATTTGCGTTCAAAGCACAGAGCCAGTAGGAAGAAATGTGTCCTGACATGAGTCTATTTAGAGAACTTGGAATGCCAAACATGCTTTTGCTCCAAAAGAGCGATCATACTAAAACTAAAAGTCAAGCAGGGTAAATGTAAGAGCTGCAGCCAAACCTGTCACTGAAATTAGTGAAAGAGGGAGGCTGTTCAGAAGCAAGATTCCCTTGCTTTCCTCCAGTCCTCCATACTCAACTTGCATCTAACAGGCAAATCTAAGAGACTGTAAACTAGATGGAGTAGTTATTTCATCTCTTCATTCACATTTATGTTGGCAGCTGCATCCAAACACAATATACTGTGCACCGCACTTCCTACTCCGAAGGCTTTCACCCTAAACCAGTAAAACAGACCAAGGGGAAGGGCAACAGCACACACAACGGCCAGAATCATAGTATAAAAATATTGTATGTACTTGAACATAAAAATATGCCAGCCATTCTCTCACCAGCCAACCAACCATTACATCCCAGTCCCACCCTACCAGGAAAAGTGAGCTAAATTACAATTTTAGGGAAAATGGGAGGGGAACACTTGCTGTTTCAACACACCATCTCATCACCAGGGATGAAAAATCAAAAAGCAACTTTCTCATCTCAGAGGCTCTACCTCTAGTATCTCAAATTCTGCATTCCTCACAAGCCACCCTGATTTCTTGATATCTACTGCATAGCTATCCAATTTATCAACCTCCATTCCCTTGCTTCTAGTTAACTGTTGTCCACCATCCTCCATCAGAAGCTTTCCTGGACCTCCCGAGCCCACAAAGCAACCTGAAGTCTTGCACACATGCAGAACCCTCAGGAGCTCCTCCAGCCGCATCGTGGCTGCACAGCATGACGCAGCAAGTGGTCCCACTGGATGACACAGCTCTGTAAAATTCTGACTCCACAGATCCGCAGTGGGGCATAGGAAGGGCTCAGCTGACCCCTTACCTTTGACGGGCTACTTCCCTCCTGGCAAAGGTGGGCTTCAATCCAAAAACTGAGGAAGATCCCAAATTACTCAGTGCCACGGGAAGAGACAGCACCAGAGACACTACAGATCACGTCTGCCCCTGAAAAGCTGACTCCTGTGAAGCTCTCCTCTGCTCCTGCTCCACGAAAAAACGGACAGGCTATTCTGGTATCTTCTCAGTTTTAAGTAAGCTCTTAGCTGCTGTAGGAAAGACCTATCTTCACACCACTCCAGAGTAACACAAAGATTGAACCTCTTACTGTCAACAGCAACATAACTCACTGGAGACTCCCAGGTTTATACATTGCCCTTATGGCTCTAGCAAAGCATTACTGACAACTTGATCCTGCACACAGAGCTCCGGTGGCAGATGCTTATCTTCAAAAAAAATGCAAAACACTTGCCTGATGGCTAACAGCCTGCCAGGCGGCTCTCCCCCAGCCCTTCTCAGAAACACACGCACTCTCCCACCCTCACCCCACGCTGCGCTCCCAGCACTGCCATCCCCAGAACAACATCCCACAAATTCGGAAGAAACCGAGAAGCATGTGACTCAGTAAAAACGCACATTTCCATTATGGGGTGGGGGGTGGGGGGGGTGGGGGGAGAGAAAAAAAGGTAATAAAAGCATGTATTGCCTTCCTCCAAGGAAGGCACAAGCCCGGTGGGTCCCCAACCCCATCCCCAGAGCAACTCACAAAGGGTCAGTGCAGCTACGCTAATTCGGCTGGAAAGGATTTTCATCACCTTGTCTCTTTCCTCGCCTCTTCTGCTGTTTCAAAAATAGCTCTGGCTTGTTTGCTGTACCGCTTATGTCAGTCTGATTTTATGCCTGACTGGATGTATACAGACAAGCTCGTAGCCCATGAAACACCGACTACCCAGATCTGTACATACATGCAGTGTCACACAAACACAAAGCACGGCCCCCTCCCTTAGAGGCCATGCTGGAAAGCTGCTTGTTTTGAGAGGCTTTATGCTGTATTAAGTATGTTTATAGCAGGCCTCAAATAAGGGCTAGAGAACAGACTGCAGCCTTTTCTGAGGGAAAAAAAAAAGGCAGAAAAGCAAAATAGCACTAAGATCCATCTGCCTTAAAGTTGCAAGCAAGGACCTTCCCTATGATGAAAATACTTTGAAATGTGAGTGCATTTATCAAATGACCTAAGGTCATTTGGCTGCATGCTGTTAGTGTTTCTGTCCATTAAAGACAAACAATCCCTCCCAAAGGCTTTGCAAACCATTATCCACCATTGCCGGGAAGGGAAAGAATATAGGAAGGTGCAGACGTGTAGAAATTGTGGAACAAACTACTCTTAAAAAAAAGTCAGGTTGAATCCTGAAATATGAGAAGCTGTCTGAATGAGATTTTTCCTACTAGCACTTTTTTTTTTTTAATGACTGGGTTTTCCTGAACAGCTTTTCTTTTTAGAACAAATCAACTTGCTGGAGCCATTTCACTAATCCCAGATTAATTCCATTCAAATCTGGCCCGCTTCCCAAACCCAGTAATCTAAAGCTCAGCCTCCTTTAGCACAATTCTACCTTCAAGACCCAGCTCACTGGCTGTGAGCTGCCTCTGCGATGTATTTTTAAATCAAACTTTCTCAGCATGCCATGACTCAGGAACACTGGTTACCATGAACTGAAGATTTCCACAAGGAAATGCAGCACAAAGAAATCTTGATTGCTCATTCTATCCATGTCCCTATATAGCTATAAAATCCAACGTGCATTAGCTATTTTGTCACTTACTATAAAAATAAATTAGTACCTACTGACATTTCACCATGAAGTGCTCCCCAATTACCTATCTGCTAAAAAACTCCCTGAAATTTAAAAGGAAGAAAATCCATATGCCATTTCCAGCAGTCACCAGAGTATGAAGACAATATTAAAAAGATAAACCTCTCAGGCACAGTATCTCTTGTGACAGGTGTTTGCTTCTAAATGCAATTCTGCATGTATATTAACAGTAAAGAACATACAAACAAAAACCCACCATACAGCAAAATATTAGCATCTTTGAAAGCTAGTTGTTATTTGACATCTGAGGCCCTCTTCAATTTCAATGGCAATCCAACAAACCAGACATGCAAAGAACTGGAACAGACTGCCTGGGGAAATTCTGGAGTCCAATCACCAGGTCTTTAATGTCAACATCAGAAATGAATGGGTAAAAGTCAGTTCTGCCTTGGGGCAGAGAGGTGAAACAGATGACTGCCCAAAATCCCTTTCCAACTATATGGTCCTGACCTCCTGTTTTCTTTTGGTTTTTTGCTTGTTCTGGGGCATTCCTTCTCTCATCTGCTTACTTTTAGCAACCCCTCTTAGCTTTCACTCCTATTAAGACCGGTATCACACTGAGAAATAAGCTTTGAACAAAGTATGAAAATTAAACATTATCTTCTTACCCATCCTCCTTGTTGAATGATATAATCTGCAGAATAGTCTTCTAGATACGTCACCCCGAAGTTCACAAGTGCGCTCAGTGGTTCCTGGCCCCGTCTGGTTAACTCCATCAGAAACTGTTGTAGCAGAACCAGGGGTACCAAGACCTTCAACAAACAAGGATTGTGAATAAATACAGAAAGCATTATCAATACTACTGTAGGTGAAACAGAGGAATTCATATGGTCCACAGAAAAGGTCTGAATCTACAAGTCCAAGGGACTATACGTTTCATTTTTATGAAGACATAAGGCAGAAACACAATACAATTCAGTAAGAAAGAAGCACTTAATCTGAGAAGCAAAGCACCACGGCCGAACTTGAGAGTTTCACAGAACAGGACTGCAGTGCCTTCTTAAGCCCCATTTTTTTCCAACACCAGATTCAGGTAAAGAAGCAGAACCGGTCCAGAACTCACTACCCCGGAAGTGGAAAGATGCAACATTATAAATAGTTTGAAGGGACATGCATCCGAACTGTATTTAAACAGCAAACTCATACACATTCGTGAATAGATACGCTGCACTAGACAGTCTCTTTAGAAGTACACGCTTGGCTTTCAGACAGGACAGAAAGAAACAACTCCCCCCAGCAGCATAAGATTACAGACACAATTTAAAGTGACAAACACAACCCCCGCTCCACGTTAAACTCTCCCTCCTACGCCAAATTTAACACGTACAGAATTCCCTTCCTCATTTCCTACTCCCATTCCTCCTTCCAAACCATTTAATAACTGAATGCTCAGCTTTTCAGCAATGTGAATTGCTCTAGAAGATGCTGGACTCTGTGAACCCACCTCCTTTGTATTACACAGTTCTAGACACTTCCTTCTGAAATTATGGTTTTGTTTGCCTAAATAACATGCAGTTGAACTTTTAAACTCTAAATTTATTCTCCTAGAGCACGCAAGTGGCCCGCTGGGCAAAGTTTATATGCAGCACCAGGAAACTGGTATGAATTGAACCATAGCATCTGAAAAAGTGCTGTTATGATACAAGAGAAAAATATTTGTAAGTTTTACTGCACCTAGTTTGTGACAACTGCATTGCACATGTATTCACTGTGCTAGTAAGAACGTTGTTTCCCAGCTGCACAGGGTAGATGCAGGCTAATACTACTGCTCAAAGTGAATGCCAACTGCCTCCTCCTTTCCCAGCCTCCTCCTCCTTCAGCCCGGTTTTCTTTTCTGTAAATACCCTCCCCATTACTATTCCCAGAAATCACACTTCAGGATGAAAAGCTGGAGGAAGACGAGTAGGAAAAGTAGGCTTTGAGGGTTTGAGATTGGTACTAAATTCACGATGGAGTCACACTGAGATGGACAACTGAAAACAGATGGGGGCCTTAAAAATGCCTGTAATCTGATAAATTTAAGATGTTCCTGCTGATTATCAACTGAGAGAGTCCAATACCATGACAGACAGGTTATAGTATTGTTCTTTTGGGAGGAGCAGTTAACTAGGAACAAGATGGTGCTTTAATTTTTGAAAGCCTTGGGGTTTTTTGAGTTTCTTGCAATTAAT
This sequence comes from Chroicocephalus ridibundus, assembly GCF_963924245.1. Taxonomy (NCBI): domain Eukaryota; kingdom Metazoa; phylum Chordata; class Aves; order Charadriiformes; family Laridae; genus Chroicocephalus; species Chroicocephalus ridibundus. The sequence goes on from NC_086284.1 coordinate 152,166,397, forward strand.
CTCAACTCAGAGGCAGAAGAGGTGGGAGCTTACAGGACATAAACATAAGGAGTAGGTCAAGGTGAGGTAAGTGTCAGAAGAAACATCAATCTTTTTCCAGCAAAGAAAAAAAAAGCACGCTGTCAAGATGAGGCATCGGGCGCACCCACATAACTCTTCAACAGCACGAACACTGAGATCTCAAAATATTTGACATTTACTTTAAGCTGAAGGCAAGAGAAACAAAGGCAAAAAAGACTGCTTAGGAAATGAAGAGAGCTCAAATGTTGGCATACTGAACATGACTGTTGCCTTCTTCCTTTGCCAACTTAAATATCTAATCCATCCACTTCTCCCAAATTTAGCAAGCCTCTGCAGGCCTCAGGAGCGAGGGACCAAATTCAGACTCTAATATCCAGTCCCATGCAGGCAATAAACTGCGCCTGGTTTCCTTTCCCACTGACATTATTGACACTTCTACCTTTGAGACCAGGAGGAACAGGAACAGGTTTGCGTGATACTGTTCCTAAATTCACGCAGGAAATTACCTTCACAGCCCTTCCATAAAGGTTAACAACAGCTTTCTGTACGTTAGAGTAGCTATGTGAATGGTGATGAGATTGAACTAGACCAAGGTAAAAATATAGCCGTAGCAATTCAAAGGAAGTGCAATTCCCTCCACCAGTACGCCTGGGAAGGAATGCTAGGGGCTGTTTATATTTTGACTGAAGAAAAACATACACAATATCAAGCACAGCAGGCCAGAAAATAGTTGGCAGGAGGAAACTTCTAGGGAATCCTTAAAAAAACCCACAACTTTACTATCAAAAGATTTCTGATTAATTATGTAAATGAAAAAATTCTGTGAATTATACTATTGCAACCCCGTAGTACACTAATACAAATTCAAATGTATGCAAAAAAAAAAAAAATTACAAAGAAAGTTCAGACACTTTGAAGAAGCTATGCAAAGTAACTGCCACTTCTGTGTGCCTTCTTACTATTTCAACATAAAATTAATCTAATTCTTTACACTATTATTTCTTACATTTCTGTTGTATTAGTCTCTAGCTCCATTAAGCAGTAAAAATGGGACATTAAGACGACTGTTAACCTACTTACCAGCTCAGGTGACTTTCAATATCAGTATTTGTTGTCTATCTATCTCATGCACAATAGTGTGATTATGTATTTTGGAGTATGTATATAGTACTTAATTTTAAGCAAAAAGCATAAAAACTCAAGAGTGGAGTATTTCAATTTTTTATTACATTTATTTTACTACAGAACTATAATTTGCCCTAAGTGTGAGGTGGTTTTGGTTTTGTTTTGTTTTAGAGAGCCTTATTTCAAATACAAGATGAAGACGACTCCTTTTCTTTACAGAATCCAACATCATGCCTATTATGTTCACATCACAATTTCTGAGAAATATATGAAATAATTTATTTTCCCGTAATTTTTTTACTGAGAACCAGCACTTCCAATGTCTGTGGGTAACCTTTGCTTCTGTGGGATGTTAATGGAAGAACTGATGTTCCTATGTATTAGCCTACCCTGCAATACTTCCTCATTCAGATTGATATTCATGTTTTAGCGACTAAAACCAGTCTTTACATCCCATGTGCTAGTCGGTTAACCAAATCTCTTCAGCAGTTCAAACACACTACTGCACTCTGGAAAAGATCCACATTTTTAAATGGAAAAAATAACAGCTATATTTAGAAGTGCCTTCTTCCTGCTCATGCTTGTATAATGAATCGGTTCTTTGAAAACTCGTATGACTGAAGATGACACCTTCCCAATTGTAAACCTGACGGATCAAACCTTTGTCCACATTCAACCTCCAACCAGTTAGCCAGCTAGGTAATCCAGTACCTCCCAGAAGTATATGCTTACCTGTATGCCATGTTTCTCATACACGTAACAGAAAGGAAGGTTTGCAAAGACTGCTTTGAGTCTGCTTTGTGCCACACACACACACTGGGCCTTTAAGTGATCGGTGTGGCTCTCTGAGTGCCCCACATCCAATATATTAAATAGAGGGGCTTTTCTACATACACACGTATCATAACACCTACCTACAACGGCAAAGGCCTCAAAAATTTAAAGTGAGATTTTATATACTAGTTCATAGGCTACTGAAAGCAAGAAGAGCATCGTGCTGTGCAAGATGCCGCTACTGAGCACAACAGACACAGCTTACATGTAACGGAAAGCACATTTCATCTGCCAGCTTCAGTTGTTTTGTTTTTTTTTCTTCTAGCCTGGATCAAACCACAAGCCTTGATCACACAGAATTCCGTCTGTGGGAAGGTATTTCCACGATTTTAATCCTTTGACATCTGCCACAGCACAGCTGCTGTGTATCTTCAATTTCTGCTCCACCCAAAAAACTATGGGACATGTAACAACCCTGAGCATGTAACAGGGAGTGATTTATTATTCTGTTCAGCTAGCTCAGCTAGATGTAGGTTTTCTTATTATTTAGTCATAAAAGGGAGTAAGCTTCGGTTCTCCTGATAAGAGTCAATTTAAATATACATCCTTCAGATTTTCACAAACGTGAGAGCAGCACAGCCTAATTTTGCTGCTGTATGCCTGCTAATTAGACCTAACGCTATGTCTATTTATAGCTACTTTTAAAAATTATTTTTCTACCAGCTTCTTCTTTAGAATGAAAATTAAGCTAGGTTGAGGTTGGAGGAAAGATATCTAGATCTATTCTGTTATAAAATATGATTCTGATTAAGATGATAAAGGAATGCAAAAGGAAATGAAACCAACACAAATGTATTCCATCTCCTCAAAACAAGTATTATTAAAGGAACTGCTTGGCATTCCTGAAGCATCAATCTACCATGAAAACAATACAAACAGATGCTGTATTACTCCACAAAATTTCCATTGGGGTTTGCTCGTGGACTATTAAGTTTTGTAGCGACAAATGCTACGGGTAAGCAAAGACGATGGCAAAGACATCTTTCTGGGTGATATTCTCAATGAAAAGCTGGTGGGGCAAAAATCCACTAGTCACAAGGGCTGCACAAATGTAGCAGCAACAAAGGCTGATTCCTAAACCCCCAAATGCAGCTGGTCCATCTACCCAGGGCTGTATCTTCAAGAGGTGTGTACCAATAGCATATGGAGACGCAGCAGGTGACTGACAAGCTCCATCCACCTCCTCCCTTGCCAACTGAGCCACAATGACTGGTTTTATGCTCGTTTTTAGTTTTCGCCAACTGAGAAGTAAAATGTGCTAGCTTAAGCCACCTTCTTGATAATCAGATTTCATGGTTGTTTAACTGAAATGCTGTGAATCACAAGATGATAAACTGAAAGAACACACACACCAATTATAACTGCTGGAGCCACAGGCAGTAACTTGTCAAGCAACGTTTAATAAACTGCTTTAAACCATCTACCCTTGGTTAGATAATGAGTTTCTGAAGTAAACAGGGAAATCTAGTTAAGGAAAAGTATTTCTGGGAAAAAAAAATGTAAAGGGAGGAGGGAAAGATTTCTTGTTCTATTTTAAATTTAAGACTAAATTTTAACACTCCATTTGTGACTAAATTTGCAAATACTTATTTCATCCTATCATTCTTTTTCTGATGCCCACTGAACCCATCAGAGAATGATTAAGATGATGAATTTGAATGATTAAAGAAAGATGAATCTGGGAACAGTAATTCTACTCACTCTACATTAAGCCTATTATAAGATAGTTCATTTACAGATTTGCATATTGTTCTAAAAAGAAGCTTCATTATCATTTGAGATCACTACTGCTGCGATCTGGTAGGCACACCATCCTAATGCTTTCTGAAGAATTTAAATATTGTAGAGAACCTATCAATTTCTATTTTCACCATGTTTAGCTTTTTTTACATATATTTTGAACCCCAGATAAGAGCAAAGAAACAGTAGAGAAATATTATAAAAACATCTATCTCAGATTTCATTACAAAACTGCTAAAGAAATAAATATATCTTCTTTTTTTTTTAAATTTTTTTAAAAAACATTTAATGATTATTTTTTAATAATTATGTCAGACAACAACTCTAACTTTTCATTTTATGATAATAAAGGAAGACTGACCTAATACTTCCATTAGATAACTTCTGGCTAAATTATCTAAAACCTACATATTATGTCCACATCTACCATTCTGAAAGTTATGTCATACTGACAACACATGGGTTCTTTTTATTCTTGGACCTCTCTGAAGCATAACTGTACCTAGTAAAAACACTATGGACACCAAATAGATGCAAGAGATATCAAAGTGAAAGTCACTTATTTGGTACCTTGTTCCATCCACTGGCGTGAGCAGCTGCCTCTTGTGTGCGCTCTCGATATTCCTGATATGTCACCGGCCTGCAGAAGTTAAACCAACACTGAAAGTTATAAAAGGAAACAAAAGAACAAGAATAAAATAAAATTCTCAGTTTCCAGAGAACAAAATATTTTCACATGTATTACAGAAAATAATTTTCAAGAGCTAACAGGTCTCGCATTTCAGGACATAAAACACCAGCACCAGACAGGGTCAGGAAGGCATCGCCTTCTCCCAGTCACACAATTTCATATAATTGGTTAAGTGAATTTCATAATAATTTGATACTCTACAACTTAAAGGATATTAGATAAGTAGGTTCTCTGATATGCTACCAAAATGTCTAAGCTCTTGCATATAATTTTTTTATAATCTAAGACTTTAAAGATAAAAAAATCCACTACAAAATCCATACATGGGATAGAGGCCAATGTAGAGTAAAATTTTTATAAACAATATAGGCTATGAACCAACACAGACTGCTTGAGCGCATCATGTTACAGTTGAAGCCTTTATTTGCAAGAAACAGCACTTCTGATCACAAAAAACCCTTCGTATTTCAATAGATATTTAGATTTATCTATTTGTATCTATTTTAGATTTATCACATCTCTACTTCTCTGAATTGGGATGATGAAATTCCTCTCTTCCGTACTCTTTCCTCTAAGACCATACAGTATCTTAGAGTCAGTAGCAATAAAGACGTTCTGCCAAGTGACAGCAGAAGATGTACTGCTTGAAAAAAAGTGGCCCTGAGCCAGATCATGACAAAAGGCAAGTTCAGACATTAGTTCAAGGGAAATAGTGGTAACTGTTACTGGACAGAAGGCTGCCCATTGAACTCCATGAACCTGTCATGATGTAACAGCCCACCGTACCATATCAGACTTGTAGATATGCATATAAGAGGACAGGAAAATATAAGCAAAATAAATAAGTATTGCATCAAATAGCACTACTGTAGCAGAAATGGGTAAAAGAATGGAGTTGAAGCACACAGAGGAAAACATAATTTGGGTTTGTCATTTTAAGTGCATTCTCTTAACTTCCTTTGTACATTAGTTCCTTTAAAGCGCAAATCCAAATCAATCAGTGGGATGAGAAGAGCAACAACAGCTGCAGGAAGGATATTAGCAAGAGATTAAACGGTAGCTCTAGCTTGCCTTATGAAAAGGCATTCATGTCAACACGTTTTCACAGGCATTTCAGACTTTATATGTATGTATGTATGCATGTACATAAATTAAAAAAAAAATACTTAGAATGCAAATATTTTCCCATAGAAAACACAAGAAGCCTAGAACAACAAGCTAGAACCACTTAATTGTCAAAGACCTCATCCCAGGAACTTTCCAAAAAGAATCAACCTAGACTGCACCAGTTATAACCCCTCAATGTCAGACAGACAATTATCTACAACCTTTAAGACATTTAAACTTAAAATGCTGTTATTTCAGTTTACCATTTCAGACACACAAAAAGGATGGGCTGCAAGGCTTACTGCTAATTTTCCAACCCATGGCCAGTCTGTTTTTCCAGTGTGTAGTCAGGTATTTATCAAAACCTCAGCTCTTCAGAAGATACTAAGTACAAGTTTTTAAGGTCACATGGGACAAGTGCCTGGCTTGTAAAGGCAGATAAGCCTCTGCCATTTCTGGAAGAACACACTAGCATATCTTTTGCCACTTAAGGAGAAACTTGTACCCCACATACTCTTTCCTGTGGGTAAATAACTTTGAGCTTACACAATACTGAGCTTACCTTTTGACCCCACAGAAACTGCATATAGAAGCAGACAGCGTATATATTCGTTTCTGAAAGTTAAATGGTGAGTTGCTAAGTGTACTTTTCCCTTGGATGACTCATGGAAAAAGAGACAACCATCTTCATCTGTCTGGTCAGATGTTACATGGGACCTTTGCTGTGAAATCCAGGTTGGAGTTGTAGAATCACAGGATGGTTTGGGTTGGAGGGGACCTTTAAAGATCATGGGCAGGGACATCTTTCACTACATCAGGTTGCCCAAAGCCTTGTCCTACCTGACTTTTGAACAGTTGGTTTTAAATTATATTGGTCATAAAAAGACAACCCTTAGTTGTTGACTAGGGAGCTAGTTAAGGAATGATGATGATCAGAGGGCTGGAGCACCTCTGCTATGAGGACAGGCTGAGAGAGTTGCAGTTGTTCGGCCTGGAGAAGAGAAGGCTCTGGGGAGACCTTATAGCGGCCTTCCAGTACCTAGAAGGGGCCTACAGGAAGGATGGGGAGGGACTCTTTATCAGGGAGTGTAATGATGGGACAACGGGGTAATGGCTTCAAACTGAAAGAAGGTAGATTTAGATTGGATATCAGGAAGAAATTCTTTACTGTGAGGGTGGTGAGGCACTGGAACAGGTTGCCCAGGGAAGCTGTGGATGCCCCATCCCTGGAAGTGTTCAAGGCCAGGCTGGATGGGGCTTTGAGCAACCTGGTCTGGTGGGAGGTGTCCCTGCCCATGGCAGGGGTTTGGAACTAGATGATCTTTAAGGCCCCTTCCAACCCGAGCCATTCTGTGATTCTGTGAGTAGATTGGCTAGTTAAGGAATCACAGAATGGTTGAGGTTGGAAGGCACCACTGGAGAACATCCTGTCCAATGTCCCTGTTCAAGCAGGGTCTCCTACAGCAGGCTGCCCAGGACCATGCCCAGACAGCTTTTGATTATCTCCAAGGATGGAGACTCCACAACCCCTCTGGGCAACTTGTGCCAGTGCTCAGTCACCCTCACAGTAAAAAGGTGTTTCCTGATGTTCAGACGGAATGAATTCCAAATTTGTAATCTTCCAGAAGTCTGCCATAAAGGGTATTACCTTCACGAGGGCATGAGATGCCTCTCCAATGCATGTATGGAAGGCTTAAGCCCCATGCATCATAAAGTGTACAGTAGGTGCTGATATCTAGGCTTCCAGTACCTTGTTGTTCAAACAGTTCACAAACAGCTATGCAAACACCAGAGATTCTCAGCTTCTTTTGAGCCGTATTATTTAAACCAATGCACAAAACAGACTCAGATAGCTATCTGCTAACGCTGCCTTCACAACTGCATTTATGTAACTGCCCCTAAAGCAGCACCTTCCAACTCCAGCTCTCGACAAATACACTTTGGAGGTCACTCAGAACAGCCAGAAATAGTTCATGTGGATCCATTAAAATCAGGCTGGTAGTTTACAACAGAAACCCAAGCAACCGTAACAATTTTACCAATTTGCAAAGGGCATTAATCAAGATACTAGTATGCCAAGTGCAATGTGCCATTTAAACTGGCAGGACAACTCTTAAGGCACGCACATTTGCTTCAGATGTGTACCTGAATGGTGGTCATAAAGCATCTAACTACTGTCCTTTCAGGGAAAATCTCCCACTCATCTGGAGCCAGACTACAAACAACCCTTCAGCTCCACTCTTAACTATAAGGTAAAAGAAATTAATCTGGCTACAGACCAGCATTCATGAAATTGGCAATGGCAATTTGCAGCTGCCAGCTTCACCAGCAATGACAACTACTCGAATTAGTCTCAGAAGTTCAATGATAAAAGCTTAGAAAAATTTCAGAAGTTCTATTACCCCAAAGAACAAATACCAAAAAGAAGTATCGTACATTACAACACAGAATACAAAAACGCAGCCGGATAAAGGAAGATTAAAAAAAAAGAAAGAAATGCAATACAAAATGTAGTCCCATCTTTAGCATTTCAGCAGCAGTCACAATGCAATAGGGAAACGCCTTCCCTTAGAAAAAGCAAATGGAAACTCACTTGCTAAGCAAGGTCTGCAGTGCTATGTGCAGATGTTCTTTCAATTCCTGGGACACTTTCTCCCCCAAATGTGCCAGGCAGTCTTCTATCGAGCTCTCTGGATTGGCAGGACTGAACACTGGGGAAGTGTGGCAGTCAAATCCTGTAGTGGTAAATGCTGAGAGAAAAAAGCATACAAAATAAAATATAATAGATTCATAGAAGAACATCAACAGTCTCAGATTTCTTATCCCAACAGTTAACGCAGTTTGCATGAGGGATGAAGAAATCACAACTCTATAGTCAAAGCATACTGTGAACAAATTGTAGTAGAACAAGCTCAGTCCAAATATGTTCTGGAAGTGGTACTTTAAGTTACATTTCTCCTCCAGCTCTTATTTCACAACTGCATCCTAACCAGCAAGTTAGCTGAATGTGCAACTATTCTCAACTGCAAGCTGATGCCAACCCTGACAGAGCAGCAAGAGACCTTCTTTTCTGTGGTAAAATTTCCCCACACATGGACCTATCTGCAGCAGTACTGGAGTATCATTTTTTTAAAATAATATTTTGTTCATGTAACCTTTTCCTTCGCAGTTTAAAACTTCTAAGAAAGGCCTATATGGATGAACGTAAACAGATCTAGAGCCTTTCTACTTCAGTTTTCCAATTTGCAACACACATGGAAAGCAAAGATTGTTTCCAAATCATCCCTTGCTGGAAGTCCTATAAAAGCCACATCTACAGGTCAAAGCATGTCACAAAAAATAAACCTAGTGGAAGTGAAAAATCTGATGGTCTAAGTCCACACTCCTCTGAACGTTAGCTGCTGAGGAATGATTTCACTTCTGTCAACTGGAGCAGGTTAAGGGCTGCTTACATTTCATTACTTATAGTAGCCTATTAAATATCATTCAATTGTTGGCTTTGGCTAGACTCCACCACTCCAAATGGTAACGTTTAACTATTTTACTTCACGTGACAATGTGTAGAAATCTTGTGGGGGGAGGAAGGTAAAGAGATTCAATGCGTCCAAAAATCTCTTTAACTAGACTACCTGTTACAAATTAACCACCATTATAGTGCATAGAGATTATCGATTGAAATGGGAAAATCTGAACAGCACCTTCCAAGATTTCTTCATCAAGACGTTTTAGCTCCTCCTCAATTTCTATTTTAATCTTCTCCAAAGCCTCTTTCTCTGAAGCAGGTTGTGCCATAAGCTGTTGTTGAGTCCCTAAAAGAAACCAGAGAAATTATTCAAATGTAGTATTTCAAATAAGGTAGATAATAGAACACAATATTGAAATATTAACTATAAAGGAATTCAGGGTGAAAGTTCTATTTCAGACAGCAACATAAAATGTATGATTCCTTAAGGGCACTTATTACAAAAGTTTTATTACATGAACCCAGAAACACACAAACTTCCAGGCCTATTCAAGACAGACTAGGTGCTTTACATATGAATAGATTTAAAACTCTAGAATATACCTAGAACTGTAAAGCCACAAACAGAGTATGTAACAGCTTTAATAACAAACTCATCCTAAATTCAAGACCAAAATCAAACGAAGGCACATAAATAAGCAGCTGTTATAACTAATATACTCATTATCAAACTACACCAAAACAAAGCAGACATAGGCATAAGATTGATTTTTAGTACCAAAATATAAAATTGATATTGATGCCTGCAAAATCTACAAAAATATTCAGAGCAACTATGTAATAACATCAATAGAGCCCCAAATCTATTACCCATGCATCATTTGCTGTTCACAAGGACTCTACAGGCCAAAATGAAATAATTTAAGACTGGGTTCACAAGTAACAATAGAGGCAAAAGACCCCACAATTGTCAGTCAATTATCAATTCCCATTTCAATCAAGTCATTTAGGAATTTGAAATGGCTACATATCCCCAGAAGTACACATGCCATGGCCTGGGATCATGAATACATATTCTGTGTGCTGACTCTACGTATTTGGTAACAAGAAGTTGTTTCAGCCATATCATTCAGGATTACACAGACAGACTCTCAATCATCTTGATTATTATGCTGTAGCAAAACAGAGACACAAAACTACTTCCAAACAAGCCAAACATTAGAATCTTTAAGGACCTACCTGCTGAATGTCAACCTTACCACTGTAAGGCCATATGGCACAGTAACTACCCAAGCAACTGTTTAACAGGATGGGTAATAATAGAAAGACTAGATGGCTGGGACAGAGTTCCAGCTCAAAACTCTTGCTATTTAGTTGCTTTTTCTTTGGGTTTGCTCATCTTTATTTCTTCCATCAGCTTTCCAGCATGTTTTCAAATACCATTCTTAAAGCACACTGCAATAACTGTTCCATTAACTGCTGTTTATTTTCACCAAACATCACTGGATCTAAAGTCTACCACTGAAAATTTCTTCTTCCTTTATTTAAATTCCTTAAAATGTCCTACTTAGAGATAAAATGGGTCTCTGTTATATCCACACAAATACAAAAGTGAATTTTGTATCAACCTCCTCATGAAACAAATAAAACTGACCACAAAACTTCCCTCTGCTGAATAATCCCTCTTTCAGCCATATCCTTCCCTAAATTTGGGGTCAATTATAAGTCTTCATTAGCCCTGCACTCTGCTACTTTCAACAGTATCAGCAACTGGGTTACCCAAACCACATTTTCTTAGCTCTCTTACTTCTGAATATTCCTTAGAATTCTTTTTTTGGAACTTCATGTTCTCTCATGCCTATGATTTAAACACCATCTCCTGGCCAGCCTTCTGATAACGTTGCCCATGTCCACTGTTCCTACTCATGCACCCAAATACTGACCTATCTCCAACCTATCTCACCCTTTCTGCACCTACACCAACTGCTTACAGCTCTCCCTGGGCATCTAAGACATCATTCTGCTCTACAGACATTCTTCACTCAGTTGAAGAAAATGAAAAGGGGAAGGATTTACATCTGTAATATCGGTATCATCTGGCTTCATTTCTTCCTCACCATTTATATTTCACATCCAAATTTTCAGGTAAGTCCTGCAACACCCAGTGTAGCTTTCTAGCATGTCTTTCTTCATTCCTGTTTTGAAGGCACTAAATCATAATTTGGTGGTCTTATAAACAACTGCCTATTTTCTTTGGTTTATCTCTAAATCTGCTTCAACTCACTTTAAGGGTTGTATCACCTTCCCCTTTCCTCCATAATGGCCACATATCACCACCATTTTTCATATCAGAGTGTGTGAAAACCATAAAAGTAATGATACTAGTTAACACACACAGATGTGTAGTAAAGCACACGGTGCATTTTCTGTATTTAAAAAAACACTAGACAATAAGCTTGCAAGGTCTCCTACATTTGAGAAATAAGTTAAAAATCCACAGAATCAACCCACTGAATGTGTGCTAATGCTTAAAAACTCAGCACTCAATAGATACCTGAGAGACAAAATCTTTCTAAACCAATGCACAAGTCAGTGTAAAATGTTTACATTTATTTATGTGAACAGTTAAAGGGAAGGGCAGATAGTCAGTTTAATTCCATTTTAACCATTCCATTAACCACACAGTTAGATCATCATCACTATGTTCAGAATAACTTTATTTAACTTCTTAAGTCCCTTCTCAAACAGCCTCTCTGCCACTCTGAACAATCAATTCCAGAGAGGAGCAAACTGTTCCTCCTTTTGGTTAACGAACAGACACTCACTAATGCCTTGTCAGTCCCTTTAAGGTCACCTCTTTGAATGACCGAACCTCTGCTTCACAGTCAAGCGCAACAAGTATATGCAAGTACAAACTCTTATTTTAACCTGCGCTTCACCCTGTACGTGGAAGGGATGAGGGTATTCAGAAAAGCACCCGTTCTCACGGGACTAATGTGATGATGATCACACATGACAAGCTGTCATACTTGATAATAAGTCACCCGGAAAATGGAAGGAAGAGAAATTCCATCGCTGCCAGTGTACAAAAGAGCTGTTTAGATAATCAGTGCTACAGTCAATGGTTTCCATCTCGCAACACCCACAACTTTGCAGCAGCTGCTGATTCCAATAGCACCTGACTGTTCAGTCGTGCCAAAACATCAAAAACCTACCCCTCCCAGACCAGTGACTTTGCACTGTTTATTCCCCTAATTATCTATGGACTTCAGCTTTCTGCATCTCCTGTGTGCTGACTGCTACTAACAAAAATTGCACCCAATGTCGGAGAACAGCATATTCCAACAGCAAAGGTCCTAAGCGAGTGGTATCTTTTTCTCCTTTAGATAAACTTCCAAGTCACTTTGCAAATAGGTATAATAAAACAGTAAAAATAACTTCTGGTAAACGAGAACATATTTTCACTGTTTAATAATGCAAATGGTCACACCAGAAATGGTAACTGTAAGATCCATAAACACTGAATGCTTTCCTACACTGAAAAAATGGGTTTGCCTATTACGGGCTTGTGGTAAACTGACTCTGAAAGGCCTCTTCCCAACCCAAAACCACAACAAACCTCTATTACCTAGCCTTAAATGAAGAAGTTAGTGCAGTCTTCTTTCTATTTATGGAATAAATGTTCCCTTTTGCACAAATGTGTTCTTTTTAAAGTTTCGTTTTTCAGGTATTTGGAGGTAGCCTGCAAAGCAGGGGAAAATGTATTCTAAAAGTCCATCAAGGACTGCATCACTGACAATCAGACAGTGCTATGACCACTAAATAAATGTAATACTTCAGTAAAACTCCACCAATAAGGCCACTCCAGAAGTTTAGTAACAATACAAGACTAACCCATTCCCCAGGTTTGATCCCAGCAGGAGGAGGGATGGGAAGTCATTCATCAGAGCTGGAGAGCCTGCGCATCTGATTCTACAGTTATGCTTTTTTACTTCAAGTGAATGCCGGCTGAATGAAGAAGAAAGCCATTGATGTCACAGATTGCTCCCGATTTTTTTTTTTCCTTTCATGCTTGAAATTTTAATTTACAAATATCTTCAATTTCAAGTTCTCCTAAGTCCCTATATGATCTTCTGCATAGTCAACATCGACTTAAAAATTTACTTTCAGCATGATTCTAGTATTTCTTTAGCAGACTTTTTAAAACAATGAGAATAAGAGTCTAAAATTTCTGTAAGCAGTGAGAAGCGACAAAAATATATGAAATCTCTTTACAAACGTATTCATCTGTTTCCTTTAATGAAAACTCCAGAACACAGACAGCCATACAGAGATGTAGCCCTTGATTTGAGAAATGTTTAAAAGCTCTTTAAAAACCATCAGAAGGCTCAGCTTAAAAGAGACTAAAACCATCCAAAATATTAAGAACCAAAAAGGGACAAGACATTGCCAACTAGCAGTCATTGTTTTTTGTGGGCAGAAAGGAAGCTTAATTAAGTGGGAATCCACGTTCCTGGAGGGACTACCTCTTACTTCTCCAAGTCACACCCCAAAAACTCCCTTTCCTTGCCTCAGTTCAGCAAATAGCTCCCTCGTTACCACGAACTGGATTGGTCTGACCCACGATGTGTACCTTTTCAGCCTCTGACTTTTCAGACAAATTGGGTATGTTTTGCCCTAAGAGGAAGGTTTCTACGGAACAAGTTATACATCTAAGCTAAAACCACCTTAAAAACTCCTTCATTTTCTACAGACCAACAGAAGCTACTATAAAGGGTAAGTGAAGATACAGGGATGGAGTATGAAAAAACCCAAGATACTCCGCAACAGCAACTCCAAGTGTCACATGAAGACAGAAAATCTTGCAATGACAGGTATTCAACCCATGACGGTCAAAACTGTACAAAAGAGGTACTACTGTTAGACTTGAGATGTCCACGAAGCAGCCTTGAGCTCACCTACAATGCATGAAACCTGACCATCTCTGTCTATTTGCACATATATTTCCTGAGATGTAAGAGTTCACTTCTAACTGAAGCAAGTGAACAAATAAACGTAAAACCCATTTATCCCAGTAACCTGGTTCGACACTGCTCAGGTGTAAGAGATGTGTGTGGGAAACCACTAAAATGCCTTGATCACTGACTATATACAGCACTTCATACAGTAATTCCAAAACAGATAATAAATGGTCAAAAGAACATTGTGGACAGTAATTGGATTAAAGTACTGTGGATAGGATGCATCTCAGGGAAACCGTAGAGCTGTCAAAATCTTGTTCACCTCTTAAGTAACCTATGCCACCATGCAGCAGTGGCACTGATTATAAATCTTCCAGATCCTGTGTGAGCTAAAGGATTATTTAAGACTTCTCATCCTCTCAAGGAAAACACAGAAAAAACTACTTTTCTTCAGAATCTTCGTTATAGCTACAAGCTTATGGGATGGGGTCAAACCATGGGGAAGTAGATTAAAAAAAAGAAATACACTAGAAGTTACTCCTTGATGAAATACAAAGAAGCATTTATAAGACAAATATACCGAATCACAAAACCAAAGTACTTTGAATCACTTAAAAAGTAAGTAGTACTAACAATTGCAGCAGACTGGGAGCTTCTATAATGAGCGTGAACTTCAGCGGGGAAAAATGTAGAAATATTTTCCAATACCTGATATTTATTTTCTGTGTATGAATCAGTAGTTATAGGTAGTACAAGAGTTCTGAAAAAATACTAAAGCATCTCTCCGCAATCTAATGAACAGATAACTGGGAGCTTCCACACATTTTAAATAATTGTACTCATCTGTTGCCTCAAACCACATGCATTTATGCAGATAATATCTTACCGTGTGTGCTTTATCAGATTTATCCAAGCAATTTGTATTACTCACCTACCTGAAAAACTACCAAAACGTAACAGAATTTACTGCTAATGGACTTTGCTTTAAATAAACTGAAGTGAGTGCTATGCAGAATCACTGTTCTGCCAAAACTGTAATAGGAATAATCTCTCAAACTATTGCCCAGTTATTTTTGATGGATTTTCCTCTGGAGACACTGAAATCCATTACACAACACTACACTGAAATCAACTACAGAATACTATAGAGCTGTAATGTTAAAAGATTTGTTTGTCCAATAAAACTGTCTTTTCTTCAAGAGCCTGGAACACTGTGGATAGTTCTCTCTTCAGTCCCCGCACTGAAGAAAAGCTATCTAAATAAAAATTTCGAAGTAGTAATCAAATGTTGACTTAGATTGGCCTTCTTTGCTTGAAACCAGAAGTGGGTTCTGATCTTGTAATTGAAGCCATCTTTCTTGCAACAAAATCAAGACCAACCAAGAGATCCGAAAGGAAATACAGTGAGGTGATTTTCTATGTAACTTGTCTGAGTTTTCACTAATTAAAATCCCTCCAAAAACCATTGGTCTCATAAAGCATATTATGTCTGCAAAAATGAGAAGTAACTTGAAATCTAACAAATATATTAAAGATTTATTCTTATCTGAGTTTTTGGAACAAAAAGGCCTACGTCAGATAAAGGACTCTCTAGCATGAAATGCAGGAAAGCAGAGGTTTGGGGGCGATGACTGTAGGAGGAAAGGGATGGGAATGGCCAAAAGCATTCAACTTCTAAGACCAGTTCTAGCAGGGATAAAATAGTACCACTGCTGTTGAGAAAGATAGCTTTTTTGGTTGTTTTTTTGACCCATCACTTACATTCTCTAGTTTAACTGGAATGTTGAAACTTCACTGAAACCTGGGAGACTGCTGTAGAAGGAGACTCAAAGGAGGTACAGAAATATTAACTACACCTTGTGTGCCTTATTTCCCCATGTTCTGTATACACGCAATGGAAAGGGAGAAGATCCTCCAGCGGGTGATACAAGGTGGACGTAATCGGGATCCTGCTCTGAACCGCCCTCTAGAGGAGCCCCTCACTCTCCTATACCGAGGGAGACAAAAGAGATTAACAAGTGAGGACAAATCCAGCCTCCCTGGATACTCCTCTTATATTGTAATATGATACTGAAATCAGACAAGGAATAAGGACTTATTTGGACCTAAGAAAAAGACATGAAGGGAACGTACCATATCCCGGAGCCAATACCTCATATGAATGAAACATAAAGTTGAGTAGTGTTCTGAAACTAAAATAGAAACAGGCAAGAGCGAAACATCACTGCTTCAGTTGCTTCCCATGAAAGGTCTGTCAGCACAATAATCAAATTAAAGCAAAATATGATAAAGTGGCAGGTACCTCTCAATTCATAAATCAACAGCATTCAGGCATGGAGAGTAGAAAGACTACTGACCAGCGTTGTAAAGCACCACAAAAATCATCAATGGAAGGAAATTGGGATCAGTCAAGATACTGTATCAACAGCTGATGACAGTGCTTGAAAAACACGCTGACAGGCATGTTGTAATGTCATACTGTTATTATCCCTTATATGTCTTCATTACCAAAAACCTGAAGTTTCCTCCTCATGACGGGATTCTACAAAACAACTATTCATTTTCATGTACTGTTTTTCACATCTCTTTTGTTCTAACCAGGTTTCTCAGACCACACTTGTTACTGTAATACCCAGCTACCTTCCAGCAGTGCATTAGGCAGTGCAGGTAATAATATCCATTATGGGCTGCTGCTTTGCTTGGCGTCTCCCTAGGGGAGAATATAGAGCCTATAGAGCCAAGTGCTTTGGTACAGCTGCCCTCAAGTAGGCATCAGCCACGTGCCAGACAACGAGGAGATACAGACTGTATATAGAAACTACTTAATATTCAAAGAAGATGCATACAGTACTTCAAGATAAACATACGGCTGTTACCACACGTACCTTCGGAATGCAGCTGAAAGAACTGTTCAATTACAAGCAATGAGAGAAGAAACAGCAGAAAGGATTTTTAAAAAGTAACTGTCAGAGAAGTGAAAGCTGTTGGAAGCATGGGAAGCAGAAAAGCAGCAGGAAAGAAGGGAACAAATCCTGAAGCAGGAGTGTTTGCACTTGGTTCAATAACATCCTGAAGTACATCCAAGGCATTACAAAACAGAGTGAGAAACAACATGGCAGATTAAAAGTAAGGGAAAACTATTTTATCCAGAGGCTTTGATCAGAAAGCAGTAAAACCACTGAAAGAGAGATCTAATTACAATGAAAGATGACCAGGAGAGGAGAGGTTGTGGTCACTGTCTGGTTTTGGGAGTGACAGTGGGGGAAATGTAGGAGAATTTCCTCTAGGTTTAGAGCAACAAGGATGAAAGAACAGATTTGGAAAGCATCAATGCTTTAGAGTGTTTTAATAGCAAATCCAACTACTGCCTCCTGTCACACAAGCTAACATATTAAATAATATCTGAAAAGTAGACTCACCACTCATCTTTACTCAGGAGCTTAAAAGTCCTTTTAACTGACTACAGAATTTTTATTTAAGCATTTGTAGCTTCTTCTTTATAAAGTTTTAATACTGCTCTTTAATTCAAATATGTCTTAGAGGTTTCAGCAAAAAGAATCAGTTGAAAGGTTTCCCCTCAATTTGCAAAGATTTCAAAGGTAACTACAGCCAAATTAAAAAAAAAAAGCTTTAAGACCAAGAGTTTCCTTTCTGAACCTTCCACTTACAGAACAAAGCAGACTCTTCTGCATTTTCAAACAAAGGCTTTTATGAAACAGCATCTCGGCACTAAGGTGCCTCTTCTTTCATGGACCACAGAGACAGTCAAAGTGGAAGTAACAGACATACCTTAAATATACTAAGATTAATTTTATCAATGAAATATAACATAACCAGCATAGGCTATATGCTTTACTGTCAAACTGATAATTTCTGTCTTAACGTTGATGTTATGTTTTCTTTTCAGGAGTTTCTCACTTCACAACAGGTAAGTTCAGTAAATGACAGAGTATGCATTCTTAAATGCTTGTTAAAAAAAAAATATCTACACCTTTCATCAGAATAAGTTCTGAATCAAAGGAACTAGTAGTGACTGAAACGTCATTAGGAAGTGACAACCCACTAAAACAATCTTGACAAACAACATTGTTTAACTGCTTGCCAATACAAAATAAAGAAAATGTTACTACCTAGGTTTATGTGAAACACAATCTATCAAACTTCTTTTATTCTGTCTCCCATTTATTTATTTAACTTCCTATATGCATAAACCTGTTCTGGAAGAAACATTTAGCTCCATCTGACTCCATGCAGTCCTTGACTCCTTAAAAACAAATAAATAGACAGAGGCAGCATGGGCCAGGTTAAACCTCCCATCTCTGCACTACCAGTGACTGACAACAACAGAAGCTTTAACATAATAGGGCAAAACTATTTAGCACATGAGATTGCTCAAGTCATTGCTTAGAGTTTATGCTGGTAAACACCACCTCACCCCTGTTTACTTCCACTTGCCTCCCAAAAAACGCAAGCATAGGCTCAAATTCTCAAGATGGCTCAACAGAGATAATACATATCCATGCCTCCAAACTTCAAGACAGCTACTAGAACCACGTATTTGCTTAATAAATACCAACTGGCCCTGGCATAGCTCAAATTAAAACAGTAATATAATAGAAACAGCTTTGTTTCTATCAGCATCTCTTCACATTATTTTAAATGAATAAAATAAGAGGTGCATTATACTAAACATCAGGTTAACAGTCTGCATCCACGCACAAATAGCTGATTAACTAATTGCAAATACAGCTGCATATGTAAACAGGTACAGATGAATACGCAAATATTACCTTGAGTTGAAGGAGGAGGATGCTCCTGTGGCTTCTCTTGTGCTAAAAGTCCCAGGTAGCTGAGAACTACGTATTTTGTTTCATAGTGAAATCCTACAGGCACAGCAGTAGAGGACGCCATCGGGTTGGCTTGCAATGCGGCAGTGCTCTTATGGGGCACGTAGGGTTTCCTCCGGGTAACCGAGGAAGACTGTAAGGAAAGAATAGAGTGTTTTGTTTGGTTTTTTTATAAGGCTGCAGTAGGTCATGAACTCATACATAACAAGGAATTATGTAACAATCGTGAAGCAATATCCAGGTTTTTGCCCTGATATCCTATGCATCTTATTTTAATAAGAACTGTGCAGAGTAACCAACTGGCCCCCAATCCAGCACCCTGCCCGCCTGCTGCCAGCAGTGACATTTCTCACTCCTGCTTGGAATACGTACTCCCACATTAAAGCAAATTGAACAGTTCCTCACCACGTGTCTGCCTCCTCATGCCTTCCAACTCAACCACACGCAAAAATACACATGTATTCATGCAAAGAGGTTTTGAGGGATTCTGACGACTTGGTTAACTACAATTTGAGGTAAAAAGTCAGGTTCTGAGCAGCTTCTCTTCCCCTAAGACTCCACTGAGCGTTTTCCCAATTCTCTGCTTTCTCAGATTCTCTAGTATGCTTAAAAATTTTAATGCAGAAAAAGTGACCACAGTTGCCTCGAATTCATTTTACAGTTCCAACAGCAATGGAAAACATATGGTCAGCAGAGGAAATTCCACATTCATTGTAAGGATTGGAAGAACAGATGGTTTTGTGTCCTGGATTTCTCACCCAGACATTAATACTTATAAACCACAAATCCACACCTAACAGCACCATCTGACCAAAGAACTTCCCTGTTTTATCTGTTTTGGCACTTTTATCAATCATCCAAATAAGAAGTTTTTCCAATAATGAAAAACTAAGGTAGAGAGAAACTAAAAACAGCCATAAAGGACACGGGGAATAAAAATATTTCAGAAGGCAACGTGGAAGTGGGGAAAAAGCCATACAACAGATTGAAAGGAAGTTTCAGATTAATCAACATCTTTTAGCTCTTTATATTAGGAACAGTCTGGATAACTACTTCCAACGCACGATCTACTTGATGAATCAGATAAAAATATTTAAGCCTTTAAGATAAACTCTCAAAATTAAGTTCTCCATCACTTCCAACAACTATTCCCACACAAGTAGTAATCCACTCTTGGCCATCAGAATGGATGTCTAACTGAAAGGCATGCAAAAAAGTTCATGCTACAGAACAGCTACTTAACAGCTAGCAAAGGAGCTAGGCAACTCAGTAGTGTGAGAGTGCATTTACATTTAGAAAAAATACTTAAACCAAGTTTAAAACTTAAAGTTATTTGAATGAGAAAAATGCTGTATACAGGGAACAGGAGTTGGAACATCTCAAGAGGGTTCCTGATTACATTCGAATGCCTTGGGACTGAGAGAGAGAACCAGGTTCCCAAATCAAATCTGCAAATGAAGCCTCAAGATTAAGAATAATAAAAATAAAAGGAGGAAGCAAAAGAAAGCATCAATCTGTCTAGCTACGCAAGATGTTTGGGCTAACTTCTAACCCCCCTCCTCCCTGGAATGGAATTCAGATTAACAGCAGTACAACTGGTTACTGAGGATAAACAGAACTATAACTGTGCTGTGGCATGGTTACTGTGTGAGTAGGTAGCTTGGCAAAGAAAAAATTATCTGTCGTACTAAAAGCTGCAGAAGTAATAGAGTTGGTGTAAAATTGGCTAAGCATTCTTTCCTTAATCTTTAGCAATTCTAGTTTCTGAAACGCACTCAGAATTGAAACAGGAGAGGACTCTTTCATGAAGACTATACTCTGGAAGCTCTGCCTCTTGCCATGTATTTCAAAATGTGTGAAATTCTTCACCAGAAAGATTCAGTTGAGTCTTTGCTACGGCTTGAATCGAAGTAGCTATTTATATAGGAAGGAACCAATGTCGAAACTTTGAGCCAACACTCATCCCTTTTCCCTTGGAGCAGTAATCCTACATTTCTGTCGCCTCTTCCATCCCAGAGTGCTCTACCGGCAATGCATCATGCTTCAGAAACATTAAGAAATTATAACAGACGATTAAGTACAGCTTTTGCACAACACGCAGTTACTCTTCAGCCACTTCCACAAACTGAGACTTTCATAAAGCAGTTGAGATTTGAAAAAAATAACTGCTCAGGAGACTTTATGATCCTTTAACAATAGATCCGCTCTTCAGACCAGATCCCCAGATGCCATCACCACATCGCATCTTCACACCACCAGGTGTGAAAGATGCCATTCACCAAAAACCAAAAGCTCCCCAGTATGTTTCAGTTCTGGTTTGTTCAGTAGAGATCCACAGTCCTGAAACCAACACGCTTCTCGCAACGCCTACACAGTGAATGGGAGCCCTTCCAGACAACCTGAACTGATCTGTCCTGAAAGAATCAGTCTGACGGATGGTCCAGAGACGTCCAGACACTATGCTGTGGATCAAAGAACAAGGCTGAACATATAATAAAGGATATTCTTCAAAATATAATTCCAAATCAACGCAGAAAATGAAAGAAAAACCACAGTCAATCAAAACAAGCATGAGACTCCATACCAGCACAGTGCAACAGTGAGGACTGATTCACAAAAATTTCAGCATGCTCAGCTCAGCACCTCTAGAGGGAGGAGGGGAAAAAAAAAAAGAGAGAGAGAGAGAGAATCAGACCATGGCTTATTTAAATAGTGGTTAATGTTTCCCTGGGAAAAGAAGGAAGAAAAAATGCTTTGGATGAAAAAAAGTAATCACTTTGGTCAATATATTCTGAGAGGTAGTTTTATACTGAAACGAGAAGGAAGACTTAAGAACTTGAATGGAAGAAATATCTTCAGCTTCACATAAAAGAATGTCAAACTGGAAACGCGCTTCAGAAACACTAGTCTACCTTTGAGAGAAGCCCACAGCACAGCAACTGGATTACTCATTTTGAATTGTGAATGACTGATTTTGTTTACAAAAAGAAATAGAGAAATATTGACTCAGATACTGTAAATATCTCAGAAAAGGCCATTTTTCAGGAATGAGTGGGATTAAAAAAGGACATGCAGCTTGAGAGACAAGATCAGGAGGAGAGCTTTCCATTACAGGAGCAAAATGGAAGAGAGTACAGAAACTGTTTAAGAGAATAAAACCAAAGGCTTGTATGGGAGATGTAATGGAGCAGAGGAAATAATGCATTATGTGGACTATGCAAGCCTCAAAGCACGGGCAAAAGGGTTACTTCTGGTGTAACAGATTCACTGCAAGAATACTGCCTCTTAAAAAGATGAAGAGATCAAAATTATTACCAATTACTCCCTAGAAAAAAATTCACCTTCCTCACTTCTTGCACCCTTGGGGGAATAAAAGACTACACCTGTTGAAGCTTACTTAGCTTGTTACTCCTCCAACCCTGCTGTCACTTGTTTCATGTGGGCTGAGCTGCTCAAGCGACCTGAGGAGTTCCAGCCAGACTGACATTTCCTCATGCAATCTGTCACATCCTAATCCACAGAAGAGTTATACGTTAGATAACGGGCAACACGAGTCTACCAATGAATACCCAGTGAATATAATCCCCTAGCGATGAGGCTGCGCTACGTTTTAGTCCTTACCTGCAAAATCCTACTGTGCACCAAGCTGCGTTTACCGTGCATCATTCAAAAGCCAAAATGCACTATGATACTGCCTGAAAGAACAGTTCGCCAGCTGACATTAAGATCTACCGTGCATCCCTTCGACTGTTGCAGCTCAGAGACTTGCCTTTTGCATTCAGAGCTGTAGCCTTACAAGGTATTTTGCTGCATGTTTATAAACAAAACAGTAGATGATCAATATTGCTACTGATTTCTAATGCACTAAAAACACAGGACCAGAAACAACAGCACAGTCACAGATTGCCTTCTTTTTATAAATAACACCACCACCACAGTTAAGTTCCACTTGAAAATGGAGTCAATCCAGGGCTGGACGCGGCTTCCCGCCACAGCCCAGGTTATCAAGCCTCACTTACCGGCCACAAACTTAATTATCCTAGATCGCTGCTCTAGCAGAATACTTCCTGCTGGCGAGGAGTTATTTCAAAGCACGCGTGGTCTCAGTCTGCAAGCATTCACCCAAGTATGGACAGGGAGATTTAGGAAGGCAACAAAACCGTAGCACCAGAGTTCAAATCATTTTTAGGGCAGTATGCCACTGATCCAGTCACAGGTTTGGGTCATCCTCCTGATATCAGTCTCTGCAACAGGTAACCACTCTCAGTTCATTCCAGCCTACAGCCTTACATTTATACAGTGCTCTTCATCCAAATGTACTGAATTTCAAGGAGTTGCAGGTCTACAAAACCACACCCCATAACAACAAGATGGAAAACATTCAAGAGCTCTGCAACCTTACCAGAAGGCTTGTGTGGGGATTTTGGATGAGACTTGCATGTGTGGACTAGTTTAACCTTGCAGCACTTTGCCTCTGAAAACACTTCACGTAACAGGCAAGACTTTCGAAAGCACCCGATCGCGATCAAGTTGGGAGATAAATTCCTGAGAGTACTTTTCCAGCAATATATGACGGTATGACTATGAGATTGTTTTTAATGAACTGAGAACTACTGAGTTCAAGCATGCCAATTCCTACTGGAAATGAATCAATATCGCACCCATTACTGATCCTCTAGTGGCACTTAATAGGTAGAAATACTGGAAAATAAGATAGTCATTTATCTGGGCAGTGGTTTTAGTTGACCTTAGAGGGAAATGTAATTAAGTGAGCACTCTAGGCAAGCGGTTTGATTGTTCTTTTAGGAAGAAAAACAAGAACTGTGTGAGCTTTTGTTAAAGGTTCTCAATCCTTTCCAGCTTTAAACCGCCTTACCACAATATTAAGTCATGGCAAACCCAGCTTTCATTAACCACCTTTCATTCACTTTCTATTCGGAGCTGTAAGCGAGCGAGAGGCTGGGCAGGCGAGGCAGAAGCCCCCGGGCCACCCTCTAACTTTCCGCGGCGCCAGACAAAGGCCGAGCGCGGAGCGGAGGAGCGAGAGCCCAGCGTGAGCCGCTCGGTGACCACGGCGATGAATGAGATATTTATATCTGGGCGAGGAGCGGCCAGCAGCAAAAAAGCCGGGATGAGTCAGCCGGCGGGGTCCGGGCAGGCCGCAGCCCTGCGGCGGCGGAGGAGCCGCCGGTTCTCCTTGCCGCCGCCCTTCAGGAGCCGCCGGGGGCACAACCCCTGCTCCCACACGGCGGGGACCGGCCCCGCAGCCCGGCGGGAAGGTGAGGCGCCGGGGGCTTCCCGGTCGCTGGAAGGCCGCGTCCTTCAGCCCCGTCACGGCGGGGGCGGCGGAGGGGAGGTGGGGGGGGGGGGGCAGCAACGGCCGCCGAGGGGCGTGTCCCCGCCGCGCCCCGCCCCCGCGGGGAAGTTCTGCGGCCACCGACCCCGCGCAGCGCGGCCGCTGCCCCCTCCCCTCACCGGCGGCGGAAAGGGGGTGGGACGACACCGTCCCTGTGCCCGCTCCCCCCGCCCCGCTCCCGGCCGGTGGGGGGCGCGAGGGGAAAACAAATAAATAAACAAACAAACCGCCCCCCTCCCTCCCTCCCTTCCTCACCTGCGGGGGCGAGGAGGAGGAGGAGGAGGAGGAGGAGGCGGCGGCGGCCGGTGGGGGGGGGGCGGTGCGGTCCGGTCCGGTGGAGGAGCGGCGCTGCGCCGGGCGGGTCCGCCGGGGGCGGTGGGAGCTCTGCCCTAATTTGCCGCCGCCGCCGCCATGATGGAGGGGCGGGGGAGGGGGAGGAGGGGGCATGACATCACAGCGGCGTGTGTCGCGCGTCACGGCCCGCGCCGGGCGGGCGGGGCCCGGCCAGGGCACCTCCCCCCGCCACGTGACTGCCCGGAGGGGGACGGTGGGGGCGGGACTTCCGCCGCGGCGGCGCGAGGGGAGGAAGTGTCCCAGAGCGGAGTCCCGACCGGTTTAATATCAATTCCGATCGCGCCCGAAATAACAGTAAAATGCTCTCGAGCCTCCCCAAATACAAGTCGATGCCCTGTGTCGTGACGTAACCGAAATATGAAAAAAAAAAAAAATATTACAGAAGTTGCATGTATTTTTATAACAAGGTTTTTCGCATGGGGAAAACAAACAAGAAAAAAGGCACGTTAAAAATTAACGAAATAGAAACAAGCCAGGAGGAAGCGCGGGTATGCCAGGATACCACAATTAGACAGCGATTTGTAAGGAACGGTGCTGGGTTTTTTTCCAGTAAATGTAGCTGCAGAATGGAAACAGAGGCTTCCTGCCAGTCAGAATAAACAAATACTACTATAGTGTTACGAAGATCGCTTTAAATTTTGCCAGAAAGCAAACCGCGGAAGCAGCAACAGGGCTCTGGAAGAATCAGCACATCATTTGAAAATGGTCCTGAACGCTTCTGCGCCACAAAAGGTAGCAGTAATAATAATAAGGCTTTGAATTCCCTCCATGTATTCCTACAATGAAATGCCGTTAATCATAAAAGTAGAGCCAACCTGAGGGGCCCACCACAAGACCTGCCTCCACCCGACAGCCCTGACCCCCAGCCTCCCTGCTGCTCGGCTGTCCTGCTCCCTCCATCCTTCTGCTTCTCTCTTCGTGCTCCTTAACACTACCTCCCCCCGCACACATCGCAAGTGCAGGTTAAAAAGCCAGTTTCATCTCTCTCTGCCAATCCAAACCTGGAAAAACTGTGAGATTTTACAAATAGAATCACAGAATGGTTTGTGTTGGAAGGGACCTTAAAGATCACCTAGTTCCAACCCCCCTGCCCTGGGCAGGGACACCTCCCGCTAGACCAGGCTGCTCAAAGCCCCATCCAGCCTGGCCTTGAACACTTCCAGGGATGGGGCATCCACAGCCTCCCTGGACAACCTGTTCCAGTGCCTCACCACCCTCACAGTAAAAAATTTCTTCCTGATATCTAATCTAAACATACCTTCTTTCAGTTTAAAACCATTACCCCTCATCCTATCGCTCCACTCCCTGATAGAGTCCTTCCCCAGCTTTCCTGTAGGCTCCTTCTAGGTGCTAGAAGGCCACTATAAGGTCTTCCTGGAGCCTTCTCTTCCCCAGGCTGAACAACCCCAACTCTCTCAGCCTGTCCTCATAGGCGATGGAGCTCACTGGGGAAGCAGTTTCCACACCGAACAAGACATTACCAGCAAACCCTTAAAACCACCACATGCCAGGGGAAGTTTACTCCCCTCCCTGAACTCAGGCTGAACTCTGACGCCCGAGGCCTGTCCCCCCGCCTCCCCGAGGCTTCCCCCCGCCCGGCAGAGCCGGCCGGACCCGGCGGCCTCACTCCGGAGCGGCTGCCGCCGGCGGGAGACGCGGAGGAAGCCCCCCAGGCCGGCCGGCCGGCCGAAGCGGGACTCCCCGCGGCAGGAAGGGGTGGTGCAACCCCCTCCACCCCTCACGGCAACCGCGGCCACAAGATGGCAGCCTGCCGCGCGCAAGGACCCACCCCCGTGACTCCGGCCAGAGCTCAGTTTTCTATTGGTCCGGAGGAACCGGTGGGCGGGGCGCCGTGACACAGCGACAGCGGCACCAGCTGTGACCCGAACCGGATTTGATTCCGCTCGCGCTCGCCGAGGGCCCCAACCGGCGTCCATCGAGCCCCGTTGCCGCCGCTGCCGCCGCCGCCACCGCCACCACCGCCGCCATGGCGCTCAGCGATGCCGACGTCCAGAAGCAGGTAGGGCCGCGGGCCCCAGCCCGAACGCGAGGGGCCCGGAGCGGGGCCGGGACCGGGGCGCCACTTCCACACCGCGCTGGGCCCGGTCGGGAGCTGACAGGACGGGCCCGGCGTGAGGAGAGGCACTGAAGGCTGGGCCCAGGCGGCGGAGGAGGCAGCCTGCTTGCCCTGAAGCTGTGCTAGGTGTGGGGTTCGGGTGTGCCTGAGCTGAAGAGCCCCCCCCGGCTGGTAAAAGGCCAGTCGGAGCGGGAGGGGTGGTGGCCGCTCTGGACCCCGCAACGGCAGAAGCGGCTGCAGCCAGCGGCGGCTGATTCACGTTTGAGTTGTGGAATAGGGTCTCCCTGCCTGCGGGCGGCACGGTGGTGCTCCGCTGTGAAAGCAAGGGTTGGTGAAGGGGAAAGATCTTCTCTGGGAAGCTTAGTGAGAAAGAGAAGTCTCTGAAGAGGGTGAATTTTTCCCTGGCAGGATTGATTGGCCACCCATGGGGAACCTTGTTGAAGCATTTTGATGACATACTATAGCAGATTATAATGAGTTGCCTTTGTGCTATCAACAGTACTTAATTGCACTTTAAGGCAGAGAAATACGTTGTCTTAGATAAGTACTGTCTTTTTAGATGTCGCTTTCTAAGGACTTTCCGTCTCTTTTTTTCTTATAGTTATACTACATCTAATTAACTGTAACTTACGTAGGCTATTCAACATTCTCAAATGCCTTTTTCACTTTTATATCCTAAGCAGAGTAGTGCAACCGGGGCTTCTCTTGCAATGGAAACTTACAACCCTGAAGTCTGACTGTGGACACTTCCTCCTGAGGCAGGACACTTTGTCCTTATTGACAGTAAACACTGCCCTTGCCTAAAAAAGCTGCTTTGAGCTGGGTTGAAAATGGCGTGCTGTGTTAAAGACTGCACGGGTCCAGTCCCCACTGGTCCGTGGTGTTTCCTACAGGTGATGAGCAGATCAGCCAAGTTCCCTTTGTCCTTTGCATCGTAAGTGCTTTGTGTCTCACTTTCTCATTCAGTAAACATAGTCTCTTGGCAAGGAAGCATCCCATTGAAAGTAAAACCAGTAGGTTGCCTTTCCGCAAAAGGGAAATTGTAACATTACATTCTGTTGCCTTTTATCCACAAAACTTAATTGTTTTTTCCTGCCTCTTCCATGAAGATAGTAAAGCTGACATTGGGGTGGTCTTGCTCAGCCACCACGGACCTGAACTTCAAAGGTTAGTTCAGGATCTGTTGATATACTAAATACGTAATATGCTAATAGCGTTTCATATCTGCAACTTCCCTGTCATTGTTTTACACACCTGAGCCTAGGGTGATCCTGTTAACTGGAAAAGAGAATGATGCTGATGGCATGACAGTTCTGCATGTATATGAATCTGGTATGAACTTGCCAACTGGTTCTCTGAATTCTTAACTACTTGCCATGGCACTTTGAATAGTTTTCATTTTGAAAACTATCTCTAATTAAAAATTTTTCCCATTGATAGGCTTACTTGCTTTATTCTGTCAAAGGTGTTTAATAGCTTGTTCCATCTAATCTGGCTAGTCGCTTCTAGTTAAAGCCAGTCTAATAGCTAGAACTTCCCATGGAAAGGGTAATCATAGTACTACTATAGGAAATACTACTATGCTAAAGTTATTAGCTTCATTTAAAATTAATCTCTCATTTAAAAGTACATATTTTTTGTAAGCGTTATTAAAACTAAACCTATTTGTCGATGTGAAAGTGTCACTTAGGATCTTTTTTTCATTTCTATGAGAAGCAAAAAGGGATTTCAGTACAACAGATTTTGAAGGAAATAACACTGTTCAGTCTTACCAGACTGGGATGCCATATTAGCTTGCTTCCACCTTATTCGTCTTCGTTATGCAGAGGACATTTCTTGAACACTCGGAACTGTTTAAAGTACTTTTCCAAAATTCAGAAACCAAACCAAACTGGAGGAAGTGTCTCAGTAACGTATGGGTTACTACTGCCATACAAAAGTTCTTAGTCTCCTTCAACAATAGGCTATTCAGCAAAATAATGTCTTTATTTTATATACGTCTCTTGTCATTTCACAAGTGCAGGTAGATCTAAAACTAGAACTAAAAGAAAAAAATGCTGATTTGATTTTGAGGATGTAGATATTGTTCACTTCTTCCACTGCACATGCTTAAAATCTTCCACTTGTCTGTTCACTTCTGGTTTTTTTCGTCTATATGGGCATAGTGCTGTTCTGCACGCTAGCTCAGTTTTCACATTGGCACCTTTCTTATATCTTAAATCTAATATCTTAAAATATTTCATTTAACATGAGGTTGTATAAATAGAATCTTTCGTGCAAGTTTGTTCAGACCAGGTTGTCTGCAAAATGTGTTTCATCATTAAGTGCAAGCAAAAAGTCAGTCGGCTTTTATGGTCCGCTCAAATATATGGTTCACTCCATCTGCCCTTGGAAATGGCTACACCTCTTCAAAGTTGTAGTTTGGTTGGGCATAAGTCCTTATGGTCTGCCCCAAACGTGGACCTAAACTTAGGCCTAGTCGCAGAAAGACATGTGATAAATAAGCAGAACTCAGATTGCTTTCCTTGTCTTCAGGCTGTTGGACCCGAGCTTTATAGTGGTTTTAGGTGGTTTCAAAAAGGTTCTTCAAGTAGAATATATTAGTGTATTCCAGGCTTTAAAGCAGCACGTGATATACTTGATATGGTCTTGATCAACTAGCGCTGCTATCTGTCTCCTTCCCCAGCTCCTCCAAACTAATATGCAACTAGTTTATAAAGTCCTTTTGACTTGAACCATGTAGCAGTATTTTTTAATGACCTTGTAAATCTTTACAGAATTTATTACATTTTTTTCAAGAAAGATTTCTCAGGTGTGTAAAGAAACTTTTGGTTGTACAGATCTGACCAGAGTGGTCAGTAGCCCTTTGCTTTGCTTCACCCGTTATCTAGTGGGAAGGGCCCAGGTTCATTCAGATGCCATCTATGCCTGATGTAGAGCAGGGACTCTATGTTAATCTTCCGTGTTTCATCTGAATGTCATAACAAACAGGCTACTTTACTTTTAACTGTGTGAGGATTTTTAAATTTTTTTCTACTAATCCTAGGGGAAAAAAAGTTGTTCTCACTAGTGAAGAATGAAGATACCCAGCCTCACATTTATATAAATTTACCTTTGTTTTGGGGTTTGTTTGGTATAGTTGCATATCTAAAGTACGTTCTTCTAATGACAGCCAGTGAAACAGCATTATATAGACTTACTTGACAAAAAAAATCTAATTTCCTTGTAATCTATGTTAAGATG
Source organism: Chroicocephalus ridibundus (assembly GCF_963924245.1). NCBI lineage: Eukaryota > Metazoa > Chordata > Aves > Charadriiformes > Laridae > Chroicocephalus > Chroicocephalus ridibundus. The sequence continues at coordinate 152,196,216 of NC_086284.1, forward strand.
AATGGCCTCTTTGACCTGTATGCTCAATTATTTTTCCTTGAAAAACAACACTAGATTAATTAGTAAATGGATACAGAGAGGCCTAGTGTACAAATATATAAGTGCTTCCTCTCATCAAAGTCCTTTCCAACAGGGAATATTTTCTTTTCTCTCTCTCGTTACAGATCAAGCATATGATGGCTTTCATTGAGCAGGAAGCCAATGAAAAGGCTGAAGAAATAGATGCAAAGGTAAAAATGGGAGTTCAATGTCAGTGAGTGCAAAAGGAAAACTGCATCTGACGTCAAAAGGAAAACTGCATCTGACATCCTGTTTAGATAGTTGCAGTCAGAGCGGTCCTACAATACTTCTGTAAACTACAGCTTACTTCACGTTTAGTTACTACATAGCAAAAAATATTGCAACCAAATCAAGTTAGTATTTGTTAACTTCTGACAAACCGAAACAAGTTGGAGCTATTTTTTGGTCGAAGTTTTCTTAGTGGTTCTTAAATATAAATTGTTGTGGTTTTGGCCGGATTGGCCAATCAGAACAACAGATGGCCCTCCCCCCCTCTCTCCTCAGAGAGGAGAGGAAGAGATAAGGAGATTTATGAGTTTAGAAAAAAGAACTAAACTGCTTTCATGAAATAATAATAAATAAGAAAATAGTAAATAATAATAGAATAATAAAAATTAAAGAAAAAACGTATACAATATAAACAAAACCGTATCCAGCTCCCAGGATGACGATCGTGTCACCAGCAGACACAGGGAAAGTTCCAGACTGGAGTCAGCGATGGACAGGAGCTGAATTCTGGAACTAGAGTCAGGAATGCTCAGATCGCGATCAAAGGCAGACGAACAGACAGGGTCCTCCTCAGATGTCAGCCATTGAAGAAAAAACAAGCCAGAGCCGCCTTGCCCCTTTGATCCCTCAGCTTTTATACTGAGCGTGATGCATATGGGATGGAATACCCTGTTGCTCAGTTTTGGGTCACCTGTCCCGTCTGCTCCTCCCTGCAGGTGGGACCCCTCTACGCTTCTCTGCTTCCAACCCTCTAACGGGGCAAGCAGCAAAGTTAGCTGACCTTGGTTGTTATAGCAATAAGTCTAAGCAAGAGCCTCTGTGCACACCGTTCCTTGGTATAATCAGGTCTTACCACTCTCAGAGTGAACAGTTTCTGAGCAATGTGCTGTTAATTCCAGAATTTAGTCAGTTAGAAGAGGCCCAGCTAAAAAGTAAAATTACAAATCAGAAAATTGGTTCTGTTTTACCTCAAACTAAGACATAAATTTATTCATATGCAAGGTCACTCATTTTTTTTAAGCAGTCAGGAGAGCTGAGAGGTAATGTGAATAGACTGGATGAAGTGGAACACCTTCCCCCACCTCCTATACATAACTTGGCATCACTGAGGGTTAAAGGAGTTCTCTGCATAATTATGAATTCTACTAAGGTTTGTCTTAAGAAGCAATTACTGTAAGGTTTGCTTTTAATTTTTGCTTTACTTCCATAGTGTGTTAAGGCAGAGAGATTAGTAGTAAATTAAAGCAATAATGCTAGTAATCTTGCACAAGCGTTCATACATGTACAAAATGATAAAAGATAAACTGGTTGAATTATGTTGGTGAAAGTTTCTTTGTAAGCAGGTTCATAACTATACCTAAACCTGTGTAGCCACCTGCAGACTTAATTCTAGATGTGATTTAGTAGGTATCCTGAGGAACTAAAACATAACTATATATTTAAGGCATGAGTTGAATTATTTGCAGAATTCTTCACTTAGGTTAAGCCACAAGAGACTGAGTTTAATATTAACCTGGTAATAGAATATAGACGTTTACTAAAGAAGGATTAATGGTGCCTTACAACCCTAACAGTCTTCATTATACCAATACTGAAATATCTTGTTGGCATTGGACTCAGCATATGTGTTACTAATAATATTTAATCTTCCTTAAACATTTAGATCTACAAAACACTATTTAATCAACACTAAAGCAGGTGTTCCTGATGGTTTGCAAACAAAAGTCAGAAGTTGAGGTTGGGTTCTCCAGTATAAATAGGAAACCTTGCCATATGTTTTCACATGCTGTCTGGCTAGGCTTTAGAAAAAAAAAATAGCTATACTGTCACTCTCCTTGTGTAAGAATTGCCTAAAGTAATGAAGTTTGTGGACACTGAGGGCTGAGTAGCTTGTTTTAGGTAGAAACTCTTGTAGCCAGAAAGGAGACCAATTCTACAAAACCAAAACAGACCTGAAGCTCAGATAAAATGAGTTTTGCTTAACAGTATATAATATATAAATTTGGTAATTTTGTGCCTGAGGAATAAATACTGCAAGGAAAATCATGTCAGTCAATGATAAAATAAGCTGTGTCTTAGTTAGCAATGTTATAGTTCAGCAGAAGACATCCTGAACTCTCTTTGACTTGAGTACTGGTTGAAATGTTTTGTTTATATGGAACCATAAATTGTATCATCCTAGCTTACCTATGAATGTGCTCTGAAAGCATGGCTGTTTCATTTTGATTCTGTTTTTTTCAGCCCATGGAATCAATTTCCACTTCAGTTATTTAATTTTTACTATAGGCAGAAGAAGAATTCAACATTGAGAAGGGTCGCCTTGTTCAGACACAGAGGCTGAAAATCATGGAGTATTACGAAAAGAAGGAGAAACAAATTGAACAGCAAAAGAAAATGTAAGTTGCTTAGGTTAGATGGCTGACTTTAGAGCTTGAGCTCTCATTTTATTGCTAATTTTATACAAAACACTTTTTCCCTGGCAAATAGGCACATTGTAGCCAATATATGTAGTTTTAATTATACGTTTCTAGTTTTTCCTGGGGAGAAGTTATCAAAGGTGAGCTACAATAAATAGTATAACTGTTAGTAAGTGTGGTGAAAGAATCTTTCAGATTTCAAGTTAATGCCTAGAACTCTGCCCTGGTCTGTTACTCTAGGACAAATGTTCAAGTTGGGTTTAGTTTTGGTGGGTCTTTACTGAAGGACGGGCTTCTACCTTCTAATCATTTGTGCAAGTTCAGAAACAGCTTCAAACAGGTGGGCAGGCTTTCTTATTACATGTTGTAGTATTGTTATCTTTAAATGTAAAGTATTTAGTCAAATCTTGCAATTCTTCTGTCAAAGTCTGATGGATTGATTCAACTTTATCATGCAACTTGCAGCCAGATGTCCAACTTGATGAATCAGGCAAGACTGAAGGTCCTCAAGGCAAGGGATGACCTTATTGCAGTGAGTATCTCTGTGGTAAAGACACAGAGGTTCTATTCCTACCATCTGTTAGGAAATGTTCTTAACCATTCTCTAAGGGAAAATATAATTTGTGATTGAGTGGCATTTGCTTCAACATACAAAAATGGGTTTCCCAGCAGCTCTGAAAAGTCATTAAGGCTCAGCTTCAGTAGTCTGCTTTAGCTTATTTTCATAGTTTCTATTACCCGCTCTTAGGGAAACACAATTCTCTGCCAGGAACATTGCAGGCAGCGCTATATCTATCATTTGGACAACAGCTTATTCTTTTAAAGAGCAGGAATTCTCTCTTGCATGGATGGTAGAACTTTCGAGTTCCGTTTGCCTGAAGAACATTTATGTATTAAATCTGGTATGGCTTAAGCAAGTAGGCTTAAAACACCACTAACTGGGTTTTTCCGTCTCCTTTAGTGGCCCCTAGTATATAAAAAGGTTTGCTTCTTGTTCTAGTGGGTGACTAGTCTGTGTGTTGACATATAGGGTGAGTAATCATTGACTAGAGCAGGCTACGTTTAGTCTTAGTTTGGACTTACTATGTTTATCTTACACCAAGTGTAGTGTATTCTCATTCTTGCTCATTATACAGCTTGCAGGTGTCCTATTATCTCTTACCCCGTCTCAGGAACAGTTTGTATGTTCCATATTCTGCTAGATGGTGCTATTGAGCTATTGGAAAAGCTGCCAGACCTGTAGAAGTCAAAAATAAAAAATTGGGTAAAGTTGCTCGAGTTAATGCTACCATGAAAAAGGGGAGTTAGCAGAAGAAAATCAGAAGTTTGTTGATTCTTTAAACCTGGTTTTGAACTTTAGATTGTATTCACAGAAAGGAGGAAGGTGGGAGGCTAAAGAGCTAACTCTATTGTGATAGTCTCTGCTGGGTAATCTCTTCCTCATCTATCAGCTGACTCAACCTCATGCTTCTGAGTAATGCATAACCCTCTTCCTCATTTTAAAACATTTAAAGTCACATGCTGCTAGCTCTTTCTTCCCTTGTCAGATCTATGGCCTCTTTCATGAACAAGAGAGATGAGCAGTTCCAGAAATGCTATGTTACTCTAGGGTGGACAATATAACTATTGTCCTGTGACGTTAAATTGTGATAGCCTTATATCCTAGTACTGATTGTGTTAACATGCGCTCTTCTTTTAAACACTATGAGGCAGGACAGTAAAGAAAGGTTTATACTAACTCATACAATTTCTTTATCTGAAGTAATTATGATGGTTCTGTTCTAGGAGCTGTGTTTGAATTGACTCAAATTTTTAAAAAATTCAATCTTGTCTGAAATTGATTTGCTGAATAAAGATAATCAGACCCAGCTACTTCAAATTAAAAATAAGCTCTGACTTTTAAATTTTAACTTGCATTTACTTACAATTAAAAAATATCTAACCTGAATATTGTTTGATAAAAAGATAGATTAGATTTCTTTGCTTAACCACAAAGCTGAAAAATTAGTTATTTGGGCAACTTTATTAGTTTACGTTAGGTAATGATTTACAAACTATTTTAGTTTATTTGTTTGAATTAATATTCTAAATACTATCCTTTTACTACTGAGGGCTCCCTTTTTCATGAAAAAGGAATTCTTGTCAGGCTATAATGGGTTCAGATCAGGGCAGGGAGTAAGGAACTGTTTGGAAAGGGTATTGTGCCATGCACAGAGATGAAGGTCTAGCTTGGATGAACACCAGCTGGAGTGTACGTTTACGTGTTGGCAGGGTGTGATAGCTATAATAGGAGTACAGAAAGTTGGTAGGCATGAAACCAAATGCCAAACAGATGGGCTCTGCTGATCTGATTTCTTCTGAATGTAGGATTTGCTGAATGAGGCCAAGCAGAGACTTGCCAAGGTGGTGAAGGATACTGCCAGGTACCAGACACTGCTGGATGGACTAGTTCTACAGGTAAATATTTAAATTGTAACAAATAGATGGTCACAGCCCCATCCTCCTAAGTGTCTTTCTTCAAACATAACCCACTGGAGGTTGCAGTTGTGTTGAAGTCTAAATTGAATGTTGGCTGGCTGATCTTTGAGTTTTAAACATCACTTATGCTGTATCTTTCAGTCTTGGATTCTGAGCAGATAAGGCTGCAGCTTATTTTGAGGTGTAAAACCTGGTGTACCAAGCAGCAGTTCCATTATAACAATAACTGCAGATGCATGCACATACACTGTAACATGCACGTTTAGGGTGCACATTTTAAGCTTCTGCAGTAATTAGTTGGATCAAACGCACCTTTGGCAAAAGCTGTTTCTCCAAACCTGTAAGTCAATAGTTATCTGCTTTTAAAATCTTTTCGTCAAGTCCTGGCTGTAAGTCCTGGCTTTGACAAATTTACTGTAGTATGACATGCATCTGTTACAGACATACAAAGCAGAAATCAAAGCTTTGCTGAGCTAGAATACCGTCCTCTTGCCCCAGAAATTAACTACTGAAAATCCAGTAAGCATTGGCCAGGGTCAGTCGTGTGGCCACTAGTGCCACCTTCTGGTATGAATTGGTCCTGTTACTATAAACTCAGAGAAGCCAGCTGTCCTGTCCGCAGTTTGATGGTAGTTTTCTTAACAGTGTTTCCAACCAGCTTCTGCTTCCCGTTCAGTGTTATTTCCTTGTCGCACCTACGTCTGGTATTGCTGTACATCAGACAAACCTGTCTCACTCTTGCAAGCCACATCTGTCTTGGCTCATTATACTTGATCCAGTGAGGGACCCGTACTCATCAGTACTCACAGTTGGACTCGGTGATCATTGTTAGGTCACTTCCAGCTGTAACTAAACCTACCTATTCTATTCTCATGGATTACTACAGGAACTGCAAGGCAGGAATTATTAGAATGGGCATCTGAAACCACTGCATATTTTCTCTAAGAGCTGCATAGGAGAATGTCAGCTTGGCTGCATGCTCAGTCTACTTAGAAGCAATGATCCTTATGTATACATATACATTGTCTAGGCAACTCAATCCTATGATACATACGTTTAGTTGCACTTGAGTTCCAAACTCGAAGCTAACAAAGAAACATAGTTGTAGGCTCTTTCCCAGATACAGGCGCTGTCCTCTCAGAATGTCTGTGTGAGGTGAACTTGCGAGCAAAGAACTAAATAAGAAGCTAATATTGTCAGGTTTTAGTTTTCAAACTGATCAGCTCCTGTCCTTTCCTGGTGTTAAATAATTCTAAGACAATTAAAATGTTTACTTTCTGATACTGTAATGGTTATCTTGTGCAGGGATTCTACCAGCTGCTTGAGCCCAGAATAGTTGTTCGGTGCAGGAAACAGGATCTCCCCATGGTTAAGGTAAGAAACCTGGAATAGTTTGACAGTATCCTGCTCACAAAGCCTGGGACCTGACTGCAAATATTTGCAGCTCAGATCTCATCTGTGTGACATGAAAACAAGCTTTACTTACTGCACTTCAGCTGCAGATACAATGTAAGAGAACAAGTACGCTTGTCAAGTTGGGGATCATTGGCTTCCTTGGATATTAGCTTGGGAAACTTTAGACATTGCTACAATATTAAAAATAATAATTGGTTTTGGCTCAACAGCCATACTGAAATACATTTGCTTAATTAAAAAAAAAAAAGGGAGGGGGCCTCATCCTTTCATTTTATTACTACAAATGATTGAGTGACCATGCCAAGTGGTGCACTAGCATTTGTCAATGCTAATTAGAGGTTTATCTTGTATCCTAGACTGCTGTACAGAAGAGCATTCCCATCTACAAAAATGCCACCAAAAGGGAAGTGGATATTCACATTGACCAAGACAACTTCCTGCCAGAGGACATGTAAGGGAAATGGGAGTCTTTTATACAGAGCTCTAACGTAATGCAACTTTTCAAGCCACATCTCCCCACAGTGTGTCTGCTGCAGTTCTAGTGGAATTTAGGACTTCTTTGTGTTAATCAAGCAGAGACTCTGCAGTTTCCTCCAGAAAAGCACTGTCTCAATAAAAATGTCAATAAAAGTTTTGTGCAGCCTCCAGCCTGATTCGCAGTAGTGAAGTAGAGAATAACTGTTGGTAGAAACTTAAACTTACTGGTCTTTTAAAGAGAGAGAATATGGATGTAGCCATGCTTTCTTTCTCAAGATGAAGCAAACTGAGTCATAAGGTGCTGCAGGATGGAGTTTGTGTCTACTATGTCTGCAAGGCTCTATTTCCATATAGCATGATAAAGAACATGGCACAAAGCTGTATATTCTGATAGTCAGCTATCTTTACGTATGGGCCAGCAAACACTTTTAGCACTCTTCCTCACATTCCAAAATCTGAAAGCTGTCTATTAATAAAATACGGAGTCTGAAGCTGTTTAAGTGACACATTCCATAGCTCTGCTTGTATTTAGATCATGCTAACGAAGGCCCTTGTATGTAGCTGTGGTCTCTGATAACTCCAAAGATACTTTGCACTGCTGCCTCACTGGATCACTTTATGCTGACTCCTATTAAGACATGATCAAAAAAACTTTTTTTTTTCCCTTTTCTAGTGCTGGAGGTGTTGAAATCTATAACAGCGATGGTAAAATTAAGGTTTCCAATACCCTGGAAAGTCGTCTGGACCTTGTAGCTCAGCAGGTGAGTTTTTCTAACAGCCAAGGTGAATGAGGTATAATTAACTAGTTTTGTCTTGTAATTAAATCCTAGTGTTTGCAATGTGTTATCCCACACACTGTTGTGACAGTTCAGATTTCAATGTGGATGACAAGTAAGAAGTTATTTTTGAAGGGAAAGAAGCAAATTACCTACTGTTTGTGCTTCTGTACAACAAACATGGCTTTTCCCAGAATGATCCCTTTTGAATTAAGCATGAGCATAAAACTCTAGAAATTATGATACTGAAAGACTTGTTATGACTACACTGCAGTCAAGATGTAGAAGTGTTGAGGCTAACTTGAATTACTGAAGCTGGCTTGAGTACTAGAAACTTTGACTGAGACCTGTTGTACCTTAGTGGAAAAAACTAGCTCTGGCATCTCTTTCTTATGCTGTAGTATAGGTAATCCTTTAAGTCTATAGAGTAGCTGGCAATCTGATCAGCTAAAGGCTTCAGAAAACTCAAATGAATTAACTTCTTAATTTTGAAGCATAACCTGGCTGTCACATAGTGCCCCAAGTGAGGAACGTACAGCAATTGTATTGCCGGTTGCATGTAACTGATGTACTCTTTCTCAACAGATGATGCCAGAAATCAGAGTGGCTCTCTTTGGTGCTAATGCCAACAGGAAGTTTTTGGACTAAACCTCTATGAGAGAAGGTGGGATCTGTTCCACTGCCATACTAAAGGGGATGCAAATGCATCTGCTAATTTAAAATCTTGAAATATAACATTACCGTGTCATCCAATATCTATTCTTCAATGGAATAATTTTGCATACCTGCTGTGCTTAGTCTCTCTACTTGTGATTAGAATGTATTGCTTAAAGGATGCGAAGACATACATATTCATCCAGAAATGACACTAGAAAATGGAGGCGTTTGGGCTCTTGGCTTTACTTGCACTGTTATGGCTCTATAAGGACAAGCAGTCCATTAAGGGTCGCTGTCTTTGCTTTGGCCACATCTCTTTCAAGTTGTCTAATCTGTGAAGTAAATTACTACGCTACCGATGGGAAATCCCTTTTTAGTTAAGGTCTTCAGTGTTACAGAGGGCATGCATTCCTTCCCAGGGTTAGTTGTTTAATTCATGTTACTTGGTCAGGCATTTTTCTGTTCTGTATATGTGATTATAAAAAAAAAAAAGCCTGAGCCTGTAAAGCTTTATTTATTAAAATAAAAATGCGTGTGTGTATGGAGTTCTCTGTAGCTTCTCTCTGGGGGATCGGCAGCAGTATTTGAAAAGTGGGCTTGTGTGTATAAGGACTGACTACTTGAGGGCTGTGTGTAATGACTGTTCTGTGATGCTAGAATTCGAGTGCATGGAGTACTGTCAAGCTATTGCTTGAGCAGCACTGGATTGTAGGCAAGCCTTTTGAATAGGACTCTAGGATGAGCTTCATTCTTCCTAAAAAATGGGTCAGTAGTTTTACTAGCTCAATCCTCTTTCATAAGAGAGAGCTAGAGTAACAACTGCGCTACTTTTCAGTTACAGGTTTGTTGCTTCTGTGCAGGAGATCCAAACCATACCCCTGTACTAATTACATTTCAGGACTTGAGGAACAACAGCTGACTGTGTTGCAACTATTTTCTCTATTGTTAGAGTAACTATGAAGTTAAATAACAATAGCATACCTATATTCATTACCTAATCTGTTAAATTTTACTAACATTTACTTCTCCTTTGCTTCTGCGGTGATGATTGGTATTGTCTCCGCCTTCTATGGTGTAGGACAGAAAAATTCTTGAGGTGACTTTCCACACTACAAGCCTCTGCCAGAATATCTGGCTCTTCTCCTAGTGCTCAATTCTGAAACTTGTTTCATAGAAATAAGAAACTGCTGAAATGACTTACTGCTTGAATATGTGTTGAAATTGTTGTCTTTAAGTATTGCAGTGATTTGGGAATGGTAGAAATTTTACTTTGTGCCATGAAGAATACTTGCCAAGCTGCAGCAACCCTGCTTTATGCAGTGGTTTTAACCTGAGGCCCTTTCTTCTCAAGCTGAGGTGCATGCCCTCATGTAAAGTAAAGACTCTAAATGCTAGATAAGCCTTTCACTGCCTCATTTCTCTAACATGTAGATTGACTGCTAAGAAATCCTGAATCTGAATTTATTTAATCTTTTTGATTTCCTCTTCAAAAATAAGAATCTTTAGCAAGGTTGGTTTTTTGTTTTACTGCTCCTCACTGTTGCATTTAGGTAGTGACTCTTGTTTTCCACACACATTGTTATCGTGTTTATTCTTCTAGTGCTTTGCTTTTCAATTCATGGCGCTCTGACTGGGCAATGAGTGTATCTGGGCTGAAGTCCTGCTCTTTCTACAGTTTGGATAACTGTTACAGCTTTCATCTTTGCAGCTGTCAGTGATCGAGCTTCCTGATTAAGCACTGGGCTCTGGTCTTGTGACGCACCTGTAGTGAAGAAAAAGCCTTCGCATATGCATGCTTAACTCTGTTGGTTCAAATAGTACCTTTTTGGAGCAGATTTGGTTACGTCCTTTCTGGTGGTTTCATCCATCTCATCAATAGGCTATGTGCCAGTGGTTTGCAAATGCAGTCGAACTTATTTAAGTCCTTATTTTCTCTACATCTAGGGCTAGGAACAGAAACAAAATGTCGAAATAGAGTGCAGCGTATGGAAATGAAATACTGAGGGGTGAGAAAAGAGGAGGTTACTAGTCTCTGGTGCATGGTGTGCACTGTGAATATTTGCTCCGGTGCTCAATGAAAAGACTTCAGACAGATAAGATCATCTCTAAAGAACTGGATGGCCTTTCATTCAAAGTGTAGCTTTTATGTTTCCCGTGGAAAACTGACACAGGGAATGGTGTAATGCATGTAGATAAAGTCACAGGCATCATAAGCTAAAGGTTGGGACACTCAAGAGACAGATGTCTCCGTTGCACATCATTCTATATTGATGGGCCGTATTCCAACATTATCTTCAGGTAGCTTTTATTCAGTAAAAAAAATTGTATTAGAAGTTACCAAGACTTTTCTTTGATACCAATAACATAAACATGCTCATCTGTGACAAAAAGGGATTCTTTGTACAGTCTGATAGTCTGCTTCTTTCATGAAGATAGAAAGACCTTCACAAATCCAGATCTTGTATATTTTTGAAAAGTGAAATAACAGCTAATTAAGTGTCTGGCTGTGGAGCCCATAGTGGAAGATACTGGATTTGCTATTTACTATTCACTTTCCTCTATTAGTTTTGTATCTCCTCTTCTACCTTCCTGTGCAGGAAAGAGGAAGAAACCGCTGTCATACTTACTTACAAAAATTAGTGGCATCAAGAATGTTTTTAGTGTTAGTCTGTCACTTGGACAGCAGTGGTTCAAAGCGAGTCCTTCAGAAAGGTCTGAGCTTTACATATCTTGCATCTGAAATCTGAGAGCAGTGGTTTTGTAACCCACCCTAAGCAAACTGGAGCGCTTTTGCTTACTCAGTTTATTAGTGGCATTGCAGGCAGTCTTAGCTTGAACCATGTCAGCTGTGACAGGAACTTCCTCCTGCACTAGCAGTTCCCCGCAAGTGTGTTACAAGAAAGCAATCTTGGGACAACTGTATGAGAGAATTTAATTATAAAAAATGGTGTCTGCATTACCCGGAACATCCTTGTCCTTCATTCCAGGTAATAGGAGCTGTTACCATATTTTATTACCTTAGAAGCGGAGAAAAAAACAGGACTATCCCATCCAGGTTTACCTAGTATAGTTAGCAATCCTGTTGTGTCTTCATCCAAGCTTCTCTTCAGCGTTTGTACACGGATTTTTACAAGTAAAATGTGAAAGAAAAGCAGCATTTCAGGTGGATTTCAGAGTTCCTACCGGAGCATCATTGCAGCACTGTTTCATCATTTGAATTGTACTGCTGACTTAAGCAAATGAAGTAAGATGCACAATATTTTTTTTTTTTACTGATTTACCTGCTGACCTGGGGCAAATCAATGCGGATATTGATCTTTATTCATCTTTGTATAAGCATGCAAAATGTTCCAGTTGGGTATAGTAAACAAGCCCTAAGCCAGATCAGCACATTAATAAGCTGGACAAATACAGGGAACAAAGGAGTCATTAAATGGGGCTTCAGGTAAAAGAATTAAGTTGTAATGGGAGAGGCAAGCAGTGTAGATTAATGGAGAGTGCAGAGCTGGTTCTGTCTAGTGCTAGAAAAGGAGTTAGGGAAATGGATAATATTGCACTTGTTCTGCACAGTTGGCAATGGAAAATTTAAGAGCGAGTTTGACACTAAGTGATCAGCAGAGGACCTAAAATGTTACTGCACATCTGAGTCACAACCCCTTTTTTAGTACTTAGTTTTCACACTGAGAGGTATTAACATTAATCAGAGAGACACATGCTGTATGAATGATCCCTGGAGGTGCGCACAAGTGTCAAGGTGAGAGAAAGACTAGAAGAAAACAACCAGAAAGCACCGAGAACTGAGGCCTCGATGTCTTTATTATTAAGCCAGTAACGGTTGATAGAGCTATAACTTCTGAAAGGAAGCTCTGAGCTGGCTGTCAGGGGTTGAGTGCTACCCATCAGAAAACTGGTAGCGACAGGGCGGGCGTGCTGCAGGGAGACTCTTTAAGTGCCCAGCTCCCTGCTGAGAGCCAGCCTCAGAGGAAAGCACAACCGTGTTTTCCATAACAAACCTTGTTAAAAGCTAACAGTGAGAATGCGGCTTTTGGGTGAATCCTGCCATGAAATCCTGACTACGGGCCTTTGGGTGCTTGCTGTCCAGAAAGGTCACGGATCCCAACCTGCAGTTGGGGACAAGCTGGCAGAAGGAGGGTGCCTTGCTTGTTACGTGCCCCTGTCCTGATCTGCTGCTGTTAGCAAGCAGTCAGAAATAAGTAACAGAAGAATACGCATCTCTGTTGGAAAATAGAACAGTGTTAGACAATACCTTACACAGACCAATAGCACATGCAGTACATTGAGGCTGGAGCCATCTCCTTAGACCCACAGTCTGTGCCTAAAATAGTCTGGGAGATTAAGAAAAAATTTCCCATTTATTTAACTCCAAAGAAATCTTAGTAAGTGAGGAACAGAAAAAAATTCAGAAATAAATGCGAATTACCCCAGAGGATAATTGAAAGCAAAAAATTTTCCTTGGTTAAGTGAACTCTGAGCTGCTATTCTGGGGAGCAAAGACTTGAGACTGCAGTAAAGCAACTTGGCAAAATGTGTTTAGCCCTGAGCGAGAGCCCAGACAGACTGCGGCGCGGTTTGGCTACGTTTGCCGTTTGATACAGGCAGCTCCGAGAGGCAGGTGGGGGCCCCCATCCTGCATCTCAAACGTGTTTGCAGGGAACAGGCCGTGACAAGAAGGCCCTTCCAGGGCTGGGAAGTTCCTGCTGCTCTCAGCCAAGGTAGAGCTGGCTGGGAAACCCCAAATCTGTCTTTCTAAGCGTCTCTTTCAGAGCATCGCTTACTACTTCTTTGGCTTTGCTTTAGAGAAAGCAAGAAAAACATCTGTACAGGAGCATTCTCAGGTTAAGAATCATACTGACGATGTGCCAGAAAATGTCATTTCCCAGCCCATGTTACAATGATGGAAAGCAAAAGCTGTGGAAATCAGTGCTCCCACACATTATTTTAGGTAAGTTCAAGGCGGATGTGTTGGGAGAGACTGCATAGTGAAACTATTAAGGGTAGACCCTCCAAGCATTTCTGAAGGCATTTCCCATCCTGTGTCGAAGAGTATTTGGATGAGGTCACATCCTTTTTCTAGACAGTCCCTGGCCCACACGTCCCTACCTAAGCACCAAATGACTGCACATACCCACCCTACCACCAACTGCAATCCCTGGGGCTGTTCAGGATCCTGGATTTCATCCTACCATCTGCCAGTGGCCGAAACATCCTTCTTTTTCACATGAAGCCATTGGAAGTCTTTTAACAGAGGGATTGGAAGATCGTTGGTTTCTGAGCAGCTTTGGCTTTGTAACATAAACCTCTATGATCTAAAAGACTGTTTGCCTCCCAAACCAGCTGCAGGACATGCAGGAAGTTCACGCTTTCTCCTCCTGGCTGCCCATATGGGTCCTTCAGCCCTGTGTATTAACAAGGCCATTTCTCTCCCCAGCTGCTGACCTTCTCCCATTAGCAGGTAGGTGCTGGTATAGAGCTGCCACCCCTGAGTATCTACAGCTCCCCAATGCTCTCCATGGCTGCAGGCTATCAAATACGAAGGCAGCATCTTGATATCTAATTGGAATTGGACAGGAGGAGGAGGGAACAACTGTCAGCTTGCCCTAGCTGTTGAACTGAACACAAATAAGGGAAAGAGGGACACATTGAAGTATTCCTGGTGTTTGGAGGGGCAGTTATCTTTTGCAGAATTCTTCTTTCATCCACACATGAACAGGCTCTACCTGCCTTCCTTGGGATGTTGCCTGCAGTGCGATTGTAACACCGTGCTCCCAGCAAAGGTCATTTTTACCCAGATGGTCACAGCAACCCTGTAGTGGGGACCCACCACAGACAAAACCTTCTGGGAACGTCTTCTGGAGAAAGAGCACTCTGAGGTGCTTTCCCCTCAGAGGACTCCAGGAGAAGGGTGCCTCACTGTCAGCAGCAAAATGCTAGAAGTTAGTCGCAAATCAACTCTTGAGTGGGAGCACAGGAAAATTATTAATCTGTTTAAAAATGAAATTATGATTTTTTTCCCCCACGCATAGGATGTTGAGCAGTTTAAGCGCAGCTGCTCATGCCACACTTCTGCTCTCAGCTCCAAACACTTTGAAGGAAGAAGGTAGCATCACTAGCCAGGGCTGGGACAGCAGGAATCGGGAGGCTTCTTTCACCTGCTGCCTGGGTGACTTCCCAGGCATCCCTGCCACCACCCATGGGCTCTGTGGGGCAGGACTGCAGAGCCCCACTGAGGCACGAAGGGCTCATTGAGGACAATGCTTCCCTGCACCAAAGGGGTTCATGACACAACACCAAGCGATCTCCCCAGTCCAAAGCAGGTCTCACCACACCCGCCAGGATCCTGAAGCTGAATTTCCAGCATCTTCAGGGGACAAACAAATCCCACTCAGTGTGTCCTGGCTCCTCTCCCAAGCACTGCCATCTCAACTTTCTGCAGAAGACAGCCCAGGCATGACCACACCACAGGGACATGGAGACACATGCGCACACACCTGCACGCCCGCTGCAAAGATGTCGCTTTCCTGGCCACACTGGCAGCACCCACCCCTGCACTCGCAGGTCTCCTCCATGATTCCTTACTCCCAAAGTACACTCACCTGCATCCACCAGCGCAAGGCTGCCCAGCAGCATCAGCGTTTCTGGTCTCAAGGCACAAGAAGCCAAAAATGGTCCTGATAATCTGTATGATAAAGAAATTCCCTCCTGGCTTCAGCTGGTGATTGGCTTTGAGCCACGATGCTTAAAATACCTCTGGGAAGGTTTTTAGCGCTTAGAACTGGGGTACTGTTTTATGCTGTCCTTAAACACAGAGGTGTTTCCTTGTTCAAATAAAGAAATCAAGTGGCTTCTCAGATGTCCCACAATGAGCTCCACAAATCACTTATGTACCGGTTAGAAAAGTTTTATAATAGATGTGCCTAATGGGATCACATCATTTTTTGATGCTAGGCTAAACTTGGTCACTAAACAACTGTTTAATCGTTTACCCTCTGACGATTATCTTTTTGACTTGGGCCTAAATGCTGCCCAGACAGGCAGGACTTCACACACCTCGTACGTTCATCCAGCAGCCCCTCACACTCCCTGCGTCGTTGTGTACCGATCAGTGTGTATCACGCACCCTGGAGGGGTGATACTGTTGCCTCCACAAATGCTAGAACTGAGACACTTGAGATACCTACGCGCCGTCTGCACAACGCAGAGAAGTACACGCAGCTGTCCCCATGGCTGCACGGGCTTATTTACGTCTACTCACTACGGCACGTGCGTGCCACAAAGGCACAGATGCGAATAGTAATGCATGTGGGCAACACCATAGAAATACCTGCCGTCCATCTCCCCCCCGCCCCTGTTACAAAGAGCATTCCTGTGTGTAAAACCAGCCTGTTCACTGTGCAAACCTTTACTAAGCAGGTGCTGCTCCAGAGCAGCAGCAGCACTCGCAGCCCTCCCGGCAGGATGACGTGATGGGAGGATGAAAAAAATCAGGAGTTTGGGTTGATGGCGGGGGGGGCTCCCTCAATGCCTGCAGTCGCCCATCGGCTACACCGCAAGGAGTGGGCGAAGTCCCCACACTGAAATGGTCCCTAGAAGAAACACTGGTAGAACAGCAAGGTCTCCCAAGCCTACAGCGTTGCTGGGCTTTAGGAATGGGCACATGGGAATTGGTTAATGCCGGAGGCCAGCCGCTTCCCACCTGTGGCAATAAACCACACGGAGGAAGCTCTGCCATGTTGTGTCCAAGGGAAACCATTCTTGACTAAGAGCATGAGCACTTCATCACCCATGCGCCAAAATCTTTACATTTTTATTTTTTTCATCCCAGAGTAAATGCAACTACTGCTGCAATGTGGCTTAAAGGTGCTAACCTATTAAAAAAAATTTAAGATGTTATTACTCTGGCTGTGTGGATGCCATTCTGGAGTAGGCCGTTCCTCAGCCTCATACGCATTATGTCAGCAGGCATGAAGTGGTTGCTTTCATCCAGCCCGAACCATTTGTCTTTCAGTTCCACTAAGTGACCTCTTGCGAAGTCATCTGGAGTTGTAAAGTAAATTGGAGCAACCATCTGGCTTTTTTTCTGTTCCATATTTAATATATTGCTACCATAGCTCCCTGCATCTGATCATTTTTATTGCTCTGTACTAATCATGCCTTTTTCATCTCGCGTTTCCCTTTTTCATTAAGCACCAGCTACATGCAATGACTGGAAGCAATAGCTACATGCGCCGGTTGGGTAGCCGGGCTGGAGATGGCTGTCGCCTTGCCGTCATGGCGGGCTGTCAGCCCGCCAGTGTCCATCCCCTGGGTCGGAGCATCAGGCCAGGGCTCCCCACGCTCCCTGTGGAGAAAGGCTGGCCACCCATCAGGGCACCCTGGGCACCGCCATTGCCCTGAGCTGTTGGAGATACAGGAGGGTCACGGCTGTGCCTGGTGGCAGCCACTGCTCTGCTTTGCTTTCATCTGAAATAGACTGGCGAGGTGTGTGGGGGTCACTCACCCCTCTGTGTACCCCTGGCGGCTGTAACCATAGGTCATCCATAGCGAACCAGGATGTGCTGCGGGCAGGGAGACGGTGCTTTTCCAACCCTATGGCTGGCAGGAGCGGGTCCCTCCTCTGGGCGTCAGGTGGCTCTGCTGCACGGGGCACACAGCATTTCTCTGAAATACAGGCAGAAACAATAAAGCTTCATGACTTTTCTGCAAGAGGAGCTGGGCAAGAGGCTGCTTAACTAACTAACTTGTGAATTACCTGTCGGCTCAGGCAGAGGGGAGACCTGGGGCAGTGGGAACATGGGGAAGGTGGGTGATTGTCCCCCCTCCACGCAACCCCAAATGGGAATCCCCTGCCCCTAGCAGGGAGGTTTGCGCTCGCTTTATCTCTGTTCACAAGGTCCCCATAAGCCTCCTGACCCTTCATTAAGAAATGGCAGAGGGAGAGAGGGAAACCCTTGTAGCTGACTAAAGTTTGGCTGCTTTATTTCTCCATCTCCATGCCGGTGAGTGAGTTGCCAGCATTCGGGCATCCACCTTTGCTTTGATTTTAACTTTTGGCTGGCGATTTAGGGCAGCGGGCTCCAAACTTTTTTGATTGCACACCCCTATCAATAAAAGTAAATAAATCTATTGGGGGCATAAACCACCAATATATATGTTTACTTATAAATTACATACATGTACTACTGTACTAAAATTGTGTACATTATAAGACATACAGGAAACCAGAAATTTAAAAAGGATGAGATTAAGATGAAATAAATATTATTTTATTTTATTTATTAATGGTACAAGCAGTATTTTCTTTCTGCAGCCCAATGGTGTTTCCTTCTGCACGCACCCCACTTTGGGGACCTCTGCTGTACCAAAAAGTCTTTCCATGCCGGCGGGCATAGCAGCCCCTGTGCTCGAGGCAGTGCATCTCCGAGGGTCTCAGGGCTGCCCGAGAGGCTGAGACTGGGAAACCCCCAAAGGACTATGAGGGGGTGAGGGTGGCAGAAGTTTGCAGGGGACAAAGGCAGACGTCCCAGGGGGATTTCCCAGTCATCATGTGGGGCTGTACCGCCCCTCAGCTCCTCTCAGCTGTGCGGGTGGGGTGGGAGGTGCAGGGGTATCGAAGCACACCCCTGGATGATGGGTCCCTTCGCCTCCCACCCCAAGAGGCGGCAAACGCCAGAGGCAGGGAAGGGGGACAGGAAACCCGCAAGGCACCCCACGCTCATTTTTTTCCTCCCCTGGATGCTGTTAGTGGGAGCAAAGGGTGCCTTTCCCCGCTGGCGCGGTCTGGGCTGCAGGGAATGCCAAAGACGAAAGGGGGTTTGGAAAGCAAACAAAGGAAGGGAAGGAAAATATCTTGGAGACAAGACAGAGAGCATAAGTTATAAGTCTTTTGGGAGGTGCAGGGGTGTGTGTGTGCGCACGCGTGAATGGAGGGTGCAGTGAGCAGCAACTTTGATCTCCCAGGACATCTGGCATGTGGGCATCCGCCATACATCTGCCTATAGGGCAGGCCCAGAGACATGCGTGACTGGGAGAGGGGGATGAAAACCCAAAGCAAGATGATGGCTGTTTCCCATGCTCCGTTCTCCCTCTCCTTCAAAGCAGGCAAGTGGCAACAGCCCCGGAGAAAAGGCAGGCGGTGGTGGAGCCAAGCGGCGTCCAGCCCCGGCTCCCCACTGTTACCATGCCTGCCAACGCCCCGGAGTGAGCTGCAGTGCCCGGGCTCCTGGGCTGGAGGGAGACCAGCTAAAGCAGGGCCTGGGGAAAGGAGAGCAACCTTTGGGGTGCGTGCCCCGGGTTTAATTTCAGCGAGGCCTGAAAATGGGCGCTCTGATCCCAGGCAGCATGACATGCCACCCAGGATGGGTACAGGGCGCTGGGCAGGGTGGTGAGGAGGGGCCGTGTTTGGTGTTTTGGTGGTGATGGACCCTAAAGACCAGCAGGCCTGGGGTCAGCACCCAGGGTACAACATCCCCCCCGGCAACAGCCCCATCCTGCAGCTGCTGGCCCTCCTCGGCTGCAGTGGTTGTCACCACATGGTGGGACGTCAAAGGCGTTGAGCCCCAGCGCTGCTGACTCAAACGCTTTAAAAAAACCAAAACAACCAACCCAAGAGATTTGCTTACAAGGGAAAAGGGTTTGTTTCTCCTTGCCTTGTGAGCAGGAAGGGCGTTCAAGCTTTTCTTTACAGGCAACATTTATAAATGAAAGATGACTGTCAAATAACATCACCTGCAGCTTGGCAAACAGAGAAACCAGCCCTGCCCGGACTCCTGCCAGAATCACAAGCTTTGGCGATAAGAACTGCTGGCAGGTTTCTGGCCTTTCAGGAGGATGAATTGGGGTATTTTTATCCCTGTTTAGAGGAAGAGCTCTGTCCCTGCAAGGCCCCCAGACCAGGGCAGCTGTCCCTGAACTCCTGCAGCAGAGTATGCCCCACCATAACCTTCCTCCCCTGCCCCACGCCACCAAATCGTGGGTCTCCCCATTGCAGGATGCCCACAGACGTGCCCGTTGGTTGCACACATGGGACAGCTGCTAGCACGTGCGCCCGTGCGATGGTCACTGCCTTCTCCTCCTCTAGACCCAAGGTCAGTCTCACGGTGGGTCACACCAACAAAGCAAGCTCTGGTCTGACGCCTACAAAAAATGCTCTTTCAGTGATAGGCTTCTGAAGAAACCCGGAGAAGCAGCTGCCCCTGGCCCTGCCCAGGGCATCCTCTTGAGATGACAGACCGGTGACGAGGGGACTAAGCTCTCTTAGGGGATGCCACCGTTGCACTTGGTCTGTAACAACTTCCCAGCAGCTGGAGGAAAGCAATGAGATGTTGGATGCCCCCAAAGCTCTCTCACACCTGGGGCTGTCACCACCAGGGACTACTGGGACCCATGGAGCGAAGGGTGGGAGGCAGGTCAGCCAGGGGAGGGGATGTGGGGTTTGGGGGGGGCCTGGCTCTCAGGGAGCTGGGTGTTGGGGATGTGCATGCAGACAAGGGCAGAGATTTGGGTTTGGTGCAAATCAGGCAGTAGGGACACAGGTGCAGAGGGGAAAATCAGAGCAGGAGAAGAGAGCTGCAGAGGAGAAGCATCATCAGCATCCAGGCTACTAAGCGTGACAGTGATTGACGTGGGAGAGGAGGGTGATGCTTACAAAGAGGTCTGATTCTGGGGAGTTCATGTGTGGCTCCCTCTTCCTAGTTTGAAGAGCTGCCTCCCCTTCCAGCCCAAGGTTTTCAGTTCAAGATGTGAAAAGCCTGTCCCTTCTCCTCCTACCTGGGCTCAACAGATCCCCATCAAACAAGGAACCGAGCAGCATATTTCTCCATATCGTGGTCTGCTGTGCCTGGAAATCAGCAAGCAGCTCCTTCCTACAAAAAAAAATAAAAATTACCCTGGTTCCCATGCAAGTGGTGGGGCTGGAAAGGATGGTCTGGGTGTTGCAAGGCCATGCTGGGTGTTACATAACGGGCCAGGTGAAATATTGCAACCCTCCCTTCCGAACCCAAATTCTCGAGGCTCTCCAAAGGCTTGATTGACCAAGGTGGGTTCGTGATAGAGTAACTTCCCAAGGGAATCTGTATTTAGCAGCAGGGAAGTGCGGTAGGATGCATTTCCCTAGGGAAGCGGAGATCAGAGGGAGGGGAGATGGGGCAGGCGGCCAAGGGAAGCGGGGCAGACTGGTATGCGCAGGCTGCGTTTCCTCGGGGAAGATTCGTTTCATATGCAGGTATGTCTTCAAAGGGGACACCCAGGCGCAGGGGAACATGTGCTCCTGGGATGAATTGCCCCCCTTGGGAACCTGAGTGGAGAGGCAGATGCCTATGGGAGCCATTTCCCAGGGGATGGTTCTAGTTTGCTGCTGATTTTCCTAACAAAACGTAGTGATGCGGGATCTTCAAAAAGCCGGTGCAGCCTGGAAATGTCAGGGACCATTAGTGGCCAGAGCTTTGGAGATGGTAAATCTGCTGGCGTTTCCCGTTTTTTCCAAGCTAAAAGTAAGGTCCTGATGCAGCTGGCCGCCCTCCAGGGCTAGCTCTAAGCACAAGCCCTGCAAGACATCTTTCCCTACTCTGCTGATCCAGCAAATTGCGATCCGGCATCCCTCTTGGGAGAGAAAATTAAAGCAAACCGTCACATCTCTCCAGCAGGAGCATATCTTGTGGCACACATGGTGGCTTGCCTCTCTGAATCCCCCATCGGGAAGCTTGAGCTGCCAGCTGAGCGAGCATTGATGTGTCCCCCCCGCCCACCCTCTTGACCAAACCCGAGGGGCAAAAGGGTGTCCTTGTGCCCCTTGGACAGGCACCTCCCCTCCGCCGGCCGAAGGCAGACCTCTCCCCTGCCCCCGGCACGGGCCAGGCGAGGGTTTGATGGATTGCAATCCTCCTCCGCCATGGTCAAAACAAAGGTCACGGCCTGAGGAAATTGCAAACAACTTTTGCCCACCGGCCCCGGAAGAACGGGTGCATTCATGACAAGGGGGTGAACTTTTTACGATCCCTCTGCCCTGGCAGCCTCTTTGGGAAAGGAATTTAAAAAAAAGTGGGCAAGGAACATGTGGCCTCCCCGGTGCTGACCAGAGGAGGAGGGGGCAGCCCTGAGATGCTGCTCCAGGCCCATGGCGAGCCCCTGCCCCTTCCCACCTTCTCCTCTTCCTCTGGTGAAGCTGCTCTGTCTCCTCTCTGCTGCGCAAGCACAGGGCCCTCAGGGCTCCCTGTTTGGGGGCTGGCTTTTAGGGCTCTTGTTATGGTCGAGAACAAGTTTGCAGTTTTTGTTAGCGCTTGGGAGACCCTAACGTTGGTTACGTATGTGCATAAATACATGTACGACAACACTGCACACACAGACTGAGCTTGGGGCTGGGAGCAAGGCATTTGGGTCCGTTCCCACCTGCCAAGGTGAGTGGCTTTGCTTCACCTTCCTCTGCTTATGCCTCCTCCGCTGAACAAAAATTGCAGGTTCAAGGGCTGAAGGCGATGTAGGAGGGTCTCATCCCTCAAGAGATCCCTGGCTGCTTGGAGATGTTGCATTCTACGTCTCAGTGGGGGACAAAATCAGAATCTTGAAATTATTTTTCCAGTACCTATAACTAAACAAAATATTTCTATGAATACAAACCATTCATTTTAGCCTAAATCTGAGTCCTCCTGATAGTCCTGCCTTTCTGTGCAAGGTGGTGTCTCCCATGCTAAATTGTGGTGACTAGTAAGAAAATTCAAGACAGTAACAAGATGCAGGATTCTCTGTTTTTAGGGAAACACACAAAACAACAAAAAACCCCACTCTAAAACACTACGGGCACTCTAGTTCTTCCCTTGCTGTTAGGCACCTCCCTAAAGACCATCAGCAAAGCCTTCCTAGAGTGGAAGCTCTCCCCAGGGGCTGACCCATGATGGGGTTGGGAGGCTGCCATTTATTTTCACATCCAAACTGGGCTCTAAACTGATTCCCATTGAAACCGATTTATCCACCCACCCCCAAGTCAAGCCTGCATGGGTTAGCCAAGTGCTCTGAGATGGCTGGACAAAAACCTGGAGGTGGGAAGCATCCCATTTCTCAGGGAGACGGTGTCTAGAGAAGCTGAGAGTTTAAAGCATCAGCCTAAGAACTCAGGAAAGCCCACTCTTAGTACAAGGGGGTAGCTTTGCTAATCCATGGAGGAGGAGAAGAACTGAGAATTGTGGATAGAAGAAAGGAAGAAAGGTAAAGAATTAAGGGGTACACGTGGCCTATCTTGATACCGCCTGTTACACTCATGATAGCATCTTGTTGAGGTTAGGATGTGGCATTTCCTATAGCACAGATAAGCTTTGTCTTCGCCTGGGCTGCAAGGCAGCTCTAAAAGCAGCGACTTTCCGCCCCTTCCCCGGGACTGGTTCCAATTAGCACCGGCTCCGCTCAGTGCCGGCTTAGCCCCAGGATTAGAAATCTCCCCCTGCCAATCCCCTCTGACCCAAACGCTTCCTGGGACTGATGGGGCGATGGAATTCCTCCCCTTCCTAAATTGGACAGCTTGCTCTCGTCACCCTGAACTCTGGCCCCTGCCAGGGGGAGAGGGGGAAGGGGGATACGTGACAGAGAGCAGCCCTTCGCCCACCTTCGGGAACAACTTACCTTGCCCTGGCTCGGAGAAGCCAACGTCCTCAAACAGCCTTTGCAGGGCCCGGAGCTGTGTCCATGCTGGGAAGTGCTCGCTGGGATGCTTGGCTTCACAGCAGGGGCAGGTCCCACACCCAGCTGGTGGTTTTGGGGTGTTTGAGACATAAAGGTGCAGCAGATGGCATCCCAGCCTTTGCCTTACACCCAGGGGTGGGGAGATGCCAACATACGCTCGTGCAGTCGTCCTTGTATGTAAAACATGCAAGCATGTGGCAGGAAAAGTCACCCTCAGACCAAGCCTTGGAGGGTACAGCGAGTCCCTGAACAGCCCCAGGAGCCAGGGATGTACTGGGAATTTTACAGTCAGCTCTTGATCAATTCATAGAATCATAGAATGGTTTGCGTTGGAAGGGACCTTAAGGATCATCTAGTTCCAACCCCCCTGCCATGGGCAGGGACACCTCCCACTAGACCAGACTGCTCAAAGCCCCATCCAGCCTGGCCTTGAACACCTCCAGGGATGGGGCATCCACAGCTTCTCTGGGCAACCTGTTCCAGTGCCTCACTACCCTCACATTTTCTTCCTACTATCTAATCTAAATCCCTGCTCTTTCAGTTTAAAACTGTTACTCCTTATCCTGTCACTACACTCCCTGACAAAGAGTCCCTTTTGATCTTTCCTGTAAGCTTCCTTTGAGTACTGGAAGGCTGCTGTAAGGTCTCCCCAGAGCCTTCTCTTCTCCAGGCTGAACAACTCCAACTCTCTCAGCCTGTCCTTATAGGAGAGGTGCTCCAGCTCTATGATCGTCTTTGTGCCCCTCCTCTGGACTCACTTCAACAGGTCCATGTTCTTCTCATGTTGGGGGCCCCAGAGCTGGATGCAGTACTCCAGGTGGGCTCTCACCAGAGTGGAGTAGAGGGGCAGAATCACCTCCCTCGACCTGCTGGCCAAGCTTCTTTTGATGCAGCCCAGGATGCGGTTGGCTTTCTAGGCTGCAAGCGCACATTGCCAGCTCATGTTGAGCTTCTCATCCACCAACACCCCAAAGTCCTTCTCCTCAGGACTGCTCTCAATCCATTCTTTGCCCAGCCTGTATTTGTGCTTGGGATTGCCCCGACCCATGTGCAGGACCTTGCACTCGGCCTTGTTGAACTTCATGAAGTTCACATGCAATTCATTCACTTGGGCTCATGTAAAATGCTGGCAGCCTGAGGGGATGAACTCGCTGCCTAGGGCACACAGAGGGACAGAACAGCTACAAGGACAGGATGAGGTCCCTGGTGTGTCCAGCAAGTGTTTGGTCTCATGTCGCAGATAAATGTTTTGTGAGTGTCTCTTTGCAGAGGCAGCTTCAGTGCTGTGAGCCAGGGGAATGTGCTGGGCGCGGGAGCAGTACTGGCCCCAGTGAGACTCCCGCAGGAGGGGCAGACGGTGTAAGCAGGTGTAAGCAGGCTGCTTTGCAAAGCTGTTTTGGCAGGAGAAGATGTGAGCAAGAGCATCTGTTACAAGCTCTGGAGGAGACAGAGGGAGCTTTCAGCAGCTACAGCTGGGGAGGAAAGGGAAGGGGCATGAGCATGCGCCTGGGAGCCTTCGTGCCCCCTGCCTTCTGCTCTTCATCCCCCGTGCCTCCTTTTACTGGCACCAACTTTTAAGGAAAATTAAAGCCTTGGTTTTGTCCTGCTGACAAGCTGCTGAATCAGCAAAATTAAGCAAGTTATTCATTCAGGGACCAGCTGAGCAAGGGCCAAGTGCAAGCTGCCTTCATGCACCTACAGCAGGCACCTTCCTACGTGAAATAGTATGGGCAGGTCCCAGCTTTGGTGCCAAAGCCCTCGTAAGAAAGTCTTCCAACACCTCTGTGCTGGGAGGGCTGCAACCACTGCTCCGTCTCACATGGGAGATTTAATGAACAGCAAATGGCAAGCATCGTTTAGGGTCTAATATGGATTTGGACCACTGCACATGAACTCAAAAGGCTTCCTATCCCTCTAACATCCCCCAAGGGCCACCATACCCTATGCTGCTTAGTATTAGAGGAACACAAAAGGGAACCACGTAGGCTAAATTAATTCCTCCTTCATAGCAGCATCACTCCTTCAGCTTTACACAAGGGCAGTCACCCTTTTCTAAAGCAAAGAGAGGTTTTGCGCACGTTTCGGGGAACAGACTACCTGTGACCCAAGACCAGGCAGTGTTTTGGGGAGGGAAGCAGGCTTTTCAGCACACCTGGGCTGCAGAAAAACCCGCAGCCCACCAGGGACTCAGGGGAAAGCGGTGACACCATCTCATTTCCACAACTGGGTTGTTCGTAGGCTGACAGCTGTGTTTCGGAAGGGGAAACGATCCCAATTAGCTTTCCAGGTGCTCTCTTGTAAATGGCTTTCAGGTGGTACAACTGGGTCTGACTGCAGTCCAGGGCTTTGTCTCTCTGAAAAAAGCCCTCAGTGTTCCCCTCCCGCCCCCATCCGCTCCCCCCTTACAGAGGAAGAGGGATACCATCCAGGAGACAAGAAAACACACATACAGCATGGGTAATTGCTATTTTAAGAACGTACTTTATACAAAATAACCAATTCATATGGAAATAAAATCTACAGACCTCCAAGGATCAAGCTTTTAAAAAAGTTCTTTAAAAAAATTACCCAACACACAGTATTAAACTAACTATTGAGGTAACTGTCGCTCTTGGGGAACAAAGGTAATCAGCAGACCAAGACAAAATATACACAATATAAAAATAAATAGCATTCCCCTTTCCAGTATTGACCAGGAAAGTTCACACAACTTTGCAGCAGCAGGAGAGAGAAGAGGATCCCTGACACTGTGCTCTACGGGACGGGGAGGGAGGCGGGGGCAAGAGCCGGGGCTCCTGGGCACCAGGCGATGGAGAGGTGCAGGATCTGAGCCCCCCACTGGGGAGAGCAGCACTGGGGCGAGCAACTCCAGCATGAACTCCTTCCACTGAGAAAATCAGGCTATCAAATCCAACCTTTCCTAAACAGCATGGGCAGCCGGCTAGCTCAGTTTCTAACCGAGCCAAAGATGAGCAGGACCAGCCCTCAAGCATTAGGTCCCACCACCCAGCAAAACGCCCTGAGCCCCATGCAGGTCAGATTCCCCCCACTGAAGAATGCGGGCAGGGGTTGTTTTCACAGCTTGGTGTGGGAGGTCTCTGCTGCAGCATCAGCTCACCCTCCTGTTGCCCTGGGACAGCTGCAATCAGTTGACAAGGACCAGGCTTTTGCCCCCATGGCCCCTAGACCCCCCTCCCCGCCCAACAACAAAAAGCACAGCAACATAAGAACAGCCTCACCCCAAAAGAGAAAGGCCCCCGTTTTCTCCTTGTGCCCCCAACAGACAGATTACATTCTTTACAAACTTACAATAATACAAAAAAAACCCAACCCAACATCAACCAACTTCAGAAAAAAGGATGTAGTGGCATAGGCTCTCCCGCTACCTCCCCCATCAATGCCAAGTGAAGCAGCAGCGGGTCGCTCCCCTCCCCCAGAGGCATTAAATCCATGGTGCACCCACCCCTCGCTCCGAGGCAGTAACAGGGAACTCCTCTTCCATGTGCTCTGCCTCTTCAGAGAGGCAAGGCGGCTCACTTTTACCAACTTGCTCCCTTCCCTTTCTACCTTCCCCACCACAGAGGAAGCAACCAGCTCTCTCCCGACTACCTTAATCAATCCAACAGTAGATGGGAAAGCAGCAACCTGGTGTGGATAAAATGCAGAGCCACAGAAAGCACCTCGCTTCCCACTCAAACTGTGAAGGCCCGCAGCATTTCATAGCCGTTTGCTCCCTGAAACAATATGGGAAGGTCGATGTTGCACTGCTGCACGTTATTATTGCTCAGGAAAAAATCAGGCAGCGGTGTTCATTGATCTATCAAGGAAGAGAGGCAACAGCTTTCACAGTTGTACACAGTATATATTTTTAATCTAAGCCCCCTCGGAGGCAGACACACCAGGATCATGCACAGGAACCCTGCACAAGGGCCAGGAGCAAATCGTTATGCTATCAGAGGGACAGGCATCGCTGTGCCAGGAAGGCAAACCCTGGGACCATGGGGGAGAACTAAAGAGCCACTGAGGACACCTTAAATTCACGAGGAGAATAAATGTGTACTCCTCACCTGCTTTTTATATGCGTGTGCAGAGGAGACAGCTGGCAAGTTCAACCTTCTGCCCTTCTACTCACGTGGGCAGCGAGCTTTCATCTCTGCACTTGACAGCAACCGACTGCAGCAAAGTGAGCAGAGGGAGAGAAACTTGAAAGCTAGGAAGCAAGGACAGGGGAAACGTTGGCTCATGACACAAAAGGGGATCAGAGGACTTGCCAGACTAAAAGTTGAGGCCCAAGCTCCTTTAGCTGCCTGACTGGCTTCAGAAAGGGAGATCGCTCCTCTGACATACTCAACGGTGTTTGAATGCACTAAGTGTCTGCTTGTCTCTCACTAATTTCAAGGCCAAAGGAGTCCCTAATGGCCATCTGGTCTAACTTTGTCCACAACAAGGCTATTTTGCCCACATAGAGTCAGTTCCACTTTTATTTAGAAGGTATTCCACTTCCTACGCTTCTGCTAGCGAGCCATGTGTTTCCAAACAATAAGGGCAAAGGACAGAGGGACTTGCTAGAGCTGGTGACAATCCCAATTAATCCTCAGCCCTAATGAATCCTTCATCCCCTCTTCCACTGGTAGGTGTAGCTCTTGTTCTCTCCTGGATGCACTGTCCGCTTTGGCATCCATGTTTCAAAAGAAGGAAGACCTTTACCAAAAGAAATCTAGGCCACTGCTGCAGATTAAGTAAAAAAAAAGCTCAGTCGATGCAAGGCCAGCAGTGCTAAAACTACAAAACGCTCCACGGTCCTCAAATACTGCGTGTGAGCCGAGGCAGGAGAGTAATCAAAAAGGGCATGGCATCACACAGCTTGCAACACCTGTGCTTCGAAGGTACACTTGGATGTTTTAGTTTTAAATACATACAACCTTGTCCTGAATTTCCTTGCCTAGGACTCGACCGACCCTCGCTCTTGTCATCCCAGGAACTCCTATTTGGAAACAGCTGGAAATGGATCCCCCCCCCAGCTCTTTTTCAGAGAGGGAGGTGGACAGCGGAGAGTGAAAATCAGAACGCGTAGTTCATTATGTGCTGGTTAAAAGAGTTTTCCTTCCGCATGGGCGGCAGGGGTCCTGCCAAGCCCGAATGTGCATTACCCCCATCTGTATGTTAAACAGGTACAGATGGGGAAAGGCTGGAAGGTCAACGTTTGAGATGCTTTCTCGGTTACAATAAGCACATGCTCTTAAAGCTTGTCACATGGCCTGCAGCTGCAACAGTACTTTCATAGCCTGCTATCTCAATCTCAGCCTTACAGAAAGGATATGGCACTCACACACCTGCTCTTCAACCGCCAGCGCTGTACTTAAAGTGAAACAGGAATTCTGCAAGAGCAAACTCCTCTACCAGCAATGCACCCCAGTAAAAACTCTTTTAAGGGGATGCTCTGATTAAGCGTAGACCCAATCACACGGCTGCTCTGCAGTGAGGGGAACCAGAAGCAACCACAGCATCACCAGTTCCCCTGTTTGTCTTCTCCAAGCTACCCCTCGGGATGGTGGTTCCCCGTCACTTGGTTCAGCACCTTCTCCCAAACTCCACAATGCAGACGGCAACGCCATCTCCTCAGAAAGGGAAAGCAGAACAAAGCCATTGAGAGCAAAGCAACAGCCCTGGCTGAACACAGAGATGCACAGAAGACTGACAGAGATCAACAGAGGGAAAAAAAAGGTTGTTTTCTAATTACACATGGAGAAGTGTTGGGGTGAGAAGTTGCAGGAGAACCGCCTCAGCAGAATGAAAGACAGCCTCTGTGACTAGCTTTCAGATAAGACATCAAGAAGCTGATAGCGCTCCAAGACCCCGAGAAACCACACTTACAAAAATATACACAGGAGATTTGTTTCAGAAAGTCTGCATGGGAAAGGCATTTGGCAGACAAGAAAGGATCAGAAGCTCTTCCAAGAAAAGTGTCTCCATGTACTTTAAAGTCACAAATCAAACCAGTTGGGCCTTGAAGCTTCAAATTTACTTTCCTCTTTTGTCCTCCTCATTGCAGTCTGGTGACTTGGATTGCTACTGAGTGGTTTGGTGGGTCACACCATGGAATTTATAGACTGCAAACTTATGCTGGACACAGCTAAAAATCACTGTGAAGCCTCAGTGACTGCCCTTCTTAAAATACTTAAGTCGAATTGCCAGGGCCTTTGGTGCTTAAGACGCCTGAAGCTTCCAGAGTCCCAGGGGAAGCTTATACAATGTAATTTATAATGGCAATTGAACATCTTGGGAATTTGGGAACACCACACACCACTTGCAAAGGGTGAGGTGGTGGGGAGAGCAAGACGCTAAGAGGCCCGAGTAGGGTAAAAAGCTCTTCTGAGAATATTGGTAATTTTTGGCATGCTCCAAGCACAGTCAACATCATATTTGTTCTACGTATTATATAGCCTCGTTTAACATGAAATCTGAAATTACAGCAAAACACATCCTCCGTATGAGAAAAGTAAAAGCTACAGGAAACTTTGCAATGTCACTAGCTCAAGATGCTTGCTGAAGAAGAACCAACTGCTAATATACTATACTACAACAATGCTGGAGGACGAGAAAGAGGGCTTCCAACCAGAGTCCATAATTTCCCTGTATTGTGTTAAAATATTATTTAAGCTAATGACACAAGTATGGCACTCAAAAGCCAGGGTATTTTAAAATGCAGGTACACATCTCCTGCACTGTATGACAACCCATGGCAAAAAGTACCACCCTGTACATAAAGAGCTGCCATGTTACTCTCTTCTAAATCCTTCCGTAAATGCGTCTCTTTCACAATATCTACAAAACAGCCCTGTGCAGCACAGGTTGGGAAACCATAAACTATAAAATTCACATTTTCTGCTTCTCCCCGCGCATTTCCATTTATGTTCCACCCCAGCAATCCGCTCCCATCCCCATGCGCTCTGAGGGGTGCCAATTTTCTGTGATTTGTTCAGATTGTACCTGAGCTAGAGCTCTGATTTTCTGGGCATCCCTAGATGTCATCATAAAAAGAAAAGAAAACCAACCCAAACACTTATGAACAAAGCATTTGAATGTCTGGAAACTCTGAGCTAAGATTGCACAAGCAGCTCTCTATCTAGTGTGCCCTGTCCCCAGGATAGCCCTATCCCTGGAGCACAGCCATAGTTCCCCCTACACTATATTAGTACTTTTCTAATATAAACCATGTGTCCTCACAACAGCAGCTTGTTAGTCACTTTAATAAGAATTACTGACTACATCAAAAGCCATTTACCTAGAAACTTTCCCAGGAGGAGTCAGCTTCACTACTCTTTTTGTCTACCACCTGCAAGTCAAACACTTCTCCCAGATTTCCATTATGTCAGGTAAGGGATAATATCTTCATGTCACACACTCCATATAGGATCCTCAGGGTATCTATCACTGTCTAACACTCCACTACGCTCTCCAGGCAGACCACAAGCAATTCTTGCATTTCTTATTTGTCCCCTGTTTTGATCTGGGCTTGGTACTCATCCAGATACCATGACCACTAGAACCATGTTTTCAGTGACAGTTCCAGCTGAAGACCAAGAGTGCTTCAGCTTGGGGTTTGGTTTTTTTTTTTATAGCTTCTAAAAACCTCCTGTCCCACAAAGTTCACAATAAGCTGAACAAAAGGCACTTCAAATATTTGGGTAACCATCTGTGATACAGAAGACACAGACCGAAGTACGGCAGGGGTTGTTTGCAGAATCTATGTTCACATTTTCCAGAATTTCGAATACTTTGCTACAAGTTACATTTTACAGTTCCTCTATTTTTAAATGTGTTATTTGAAATTATTTTTATATCTACAATGAACTAAAGACTGCTTTACAAGGAGAATCAACTGTGTTTTCATTTGTCCCAGGTTTATTGTCTTGAAGATCAGTTATACTTGCACAGTTTTTCATAAATACCTACTACTGCTTCAGTACCTCCATTCAGGAAAGGATCCTGACCTTCATTTCCAAGCAGCTGGGGCACTTCTGAAAACCCACTGCCAGCTGACAAGTCAGCAGCAGACCCTCAGATCTGGGACAAATTCGGATAAACCGTAGCATAATGGTCTTGGCTGGGAAGAGCAGTTACCTGCTTCTCAGTCAAAGGAAAACCTTCAGCATCCTCTATTCCAGTTTCTACCAATCCACCAGCGACAATGCTCCCTGACAGATGAACACAAATGAAAAAAATAACAACCAGCACCAAAAAAAATATCTCCCTTTCATAATGTAATGGCACCTATAGATAAGTGTTGTAAGTAATTCATATTATATTAAAGTCTTCCTTTGTGGAGGAGCCAGCTGTCCCAGGCGACTCACTGGACTAAGCAGACAGCAGCTATAGTTCACAGGCGAGCTGCAGCAGTGAGTAAGAACTGCATTTATAAACACGCTTGTGGGAATAGCATGAAGTTTAACTCCTGTTAGGTTTGGAAAATGCTTTGGCCCTACACAGCTCATCAGAGGCAAGGGTACTGAGCAGGGAGACTCATTGGTAAGAGGGCACTAATGTGGCAGTCCTTCCTTGTTCTAACTATTTCAAGAAAGAACATTTCTCATGTTTTAGGCTTTTTGTGCTTCCAAAAGCTTCGGACAGAAGGAGTAATGGCTCAGTCAGATGCTACCTGCCATTTGCTCAAACAGCTTTGACAGCACATGGTAGATCTACACAGAGGACAAAGACGGTGCAGTTGCGCATGCTAGTCCTATCCAGCTAAAGATACGGGTGACGGCATCATCCAAGACAACAAAGCAGCCAGAAAAATTCTCTGGAAACCTGGAGACAGAGACCCTGCCCTTGCTGGTACCATAGACTAAAGGGCATGCTGCTCTGTCCTCACTTTTGCTGTCAATTAGGCTTTTGCTAGCACAATTTGTCCAACACATTGGAACATCCTCCTTTTAACCGTACTGCTGTCCCCCCAGTGCAACCAGCAGCCTGCATTAAGGCTGTTGCGCCAGCAGATCTTGCTGTCCAGTCTTGCAGTGTATCAATTCCACCTTGTTTTACCCTAGCTCCCCCAAGAATAATCAGCTGCCTTAGCTTTAAGGCGTGAATAAACATCTGAAGATGAGATTCCCACCGAACTAATTTGTCAAATCTACATTTGAATGTCAGTGTTGACAAAGCACTGGCATGCAGGGGTTCCCCAGCGCAGTACTGCAACTGGTGAGGAACCCACTGCAGACTGTGTATAGCCTCCGAGAGAAGCTACCACTAGCCCTGTAGGACTTGCTGCTACGGCATCAAATGATGACAAAGGTAAACCAACTCAACTCAAGCACACGGCCCTCTCGTTCCTCACCCCCTGAGCCACGCCACCTCAACGTTTGATTTCAAATCAATGCTTTCTGATTCACCTACAACTTGAAAATACCAAATCCAACTCCATAGGCCAACGAATGGCTCACACTGCAGCACACCAACCATTCCCCCAAAGCAGCCTCATGCTCCTGCTCCACAGGCAACTGAGAGTGGTCAGGAACCCTGGAGTACCTTCTGCTTCTCTGCTGCTAAGAAGTGAATATAGACAAAGGACAGAGAAAGAAAGGTGGAGATTCTGCTCCGCTCCTCTCCTTGGGCAGCAGCACAGTACAGATTTGCACAATATTTGTTCTACCGAATAGATGCTGCTCCATCCCCAGCTGCACCAGTTTCACCGAAAGGAATGTAAGATGACCAGTTATGCCATTTTCTGTTTTCTAGAGCATACATTTGTCCTATCAGAAAGGCAGGGAGAAGGGTACTATACTAGCAGAAGGGACAATGCCATGAGTATCCTGTCCTGGTTTCAATTCCTGGTCCTGGTTTCCTTGTTCCCCCACGATGACAGGAGCTGGAAGTGCACTCAGGCCCTGGATCCGGAGGGGGCAGAGGTGGGGGCGAGGGGGGAAGGAGGAAGAAGACAAGAGAAAGAGGAGGACACGTTATGCTCCTGAGCAATTCCTGCTATTAAGTCAACCAACCGTCGGGTTGTCTCTTGGTTGCAGAGGATAGGAAAGAGGACAGCAAGTCATCCATCACATGTTCCTTCACCTCTCTCCGCTTCCCTCAAACCCTCACTCTATCCTGAATGATTTCAGTGTGATATGATTGTAAACAGTTAAGGATTCCTCCAGTGCTAAGCCCACTACAAGCTGGGCCCACCACCTCCCCCATTATGTACAATACATTCACCAACAACAGAAATTTATTTAAAAAGGCAACAGGTTAAATTCTGTAAACTGGATCCAGCTCCAAAACACACACGTTAATACTACAAGTAAAATTCCATCATCATCCTCTTCCACCCTGAAAAATATACCTGAGTTTAGCAGTCAATGAAAGTTTCTGCCCCCACCCCCGCCCTCCCCACCCAAAAAATCCCTCAAACCCTGAACGAGACGCAGTCTCCGGTCACAGAAAGCCACTAGTTTGCGATGCTTTCCCTGCGGTGGCGAGCCAGCTGCTCGGCTGGCTGGGGCCCAGCACCGCTCCAGGTTTCCAACACAAAAGCCGTTGCGGCACCATGTTCCGCGGACCCAGGAAGCTACATGCTGCTCGGGTGAGAGGAGGGTGGAAGGAAGGTCTGCCCCTCCTCCCCCTTGTCCAAATCACGTGTGGCTTTCATCTTCGTGAGGTCCTTCCTTCCTCGGACTAGCTCTGGAAGAGGAAGAACAAGAGTTGGAGGCTCTAACTGTCAGCTTTAGAAAGGAATAACCTCATGACTGCATGCAACCAGTTCAAAGCTAGCACTATCGGTCCACCTTGGTTACATTTTACATTCAAGCTAAGACTACAGAGACATCCCCAACTCCTCTGCAGAGCAGTAGTTCACTTCCCAGCTTCCTCCAGTGCTTCCCACTCCCAACACTTCACTCCTTTAACCGGTGGTCAGAAAAAGACTCGCATTTCAACTCTGCTCTCTTTAGTGGCCCTTACTTGATCCAGAGGCAACGCTGATGGTTTTTGTGGCGTCAGATCTTCCCGGGACATGGTTGCTGTAGGCATCTTCGGGAAGGGAACTTGAGCCTGATGCATTTGCATTCTGGAGCCAGGTTGAATGGAGAGAGTTTTAGCACATGAGCATCAAGAGCAAATCCCATCTACTTGGTTGAATGCATACGTACAACATTCGCATACAAGCATGCATCTCATGTATTTTTCTTTCTGGCTTCCCCCCAAAACACAACCTTTAATCCATACCCCCCTCCAATGGCTTAGTTGTAAGCCAAACCCCCTGAATACTTGAAGAAGGACTGTCATGCTGGGACTATGACAAAACACTGGCAGTTGAAGCACATTTACAAAATCTGAACAGGGAATTTTTGGAGTAGCAGAATTTTCCACTTGGGAATATAATGTGATATGCACAATCTCAGTGAGAAGTAATTTTCTGTGAGGAAAATCTGAGACAGAGAGGAAGGGCAAAGCAAGAAGAGGGGAAAAGGGGGGACAACATTAAAGTAAAGGAGTTCATAACAAGTTCATAACTTTAGTTAACTACTCTGCCCCTTTATGAGAAAGATGTAATAAAATTCTTGCAAAGAAAACGGTAGGAGCTCATTTGATTATGAGATGCACAACCCTGGATGACACATTAACAAAACACTGTCAGGTAAAACAAAGCACCGGTGTGGGGATGAGGCGGATGGGACAGGCTAACAGGTCTCCATGATGGCTATGGCTACTTGCTTTTAAGGACCTGCAACAAGACTCTCTCCAGCTTACAGAAAGGTCTTACACCCTTTTACTCCAAGGGTGTAAAAGTCATCTGTTAGCCTCTCAACAGCACTTGCCATCTCCTCTGACTTCAACCCATGTCCTTCCAAGGATATCCAACACTTATCATCACCCAGGCATCACCCCCCTCCCGCCTTGCAGAAAACGCAGTCTTACCCCGAGGGTCTATACAAGTCCTGGGGTGGCCCCCCCATGCCACCTCCACTGCCTCTCTGCTCCATCAGCAAGGCCTGAAAGTGACCTACATTCTCCTCCCGGCAGCGGTACAGGGGTCCCTCCTGAGAGAGGCCGTTGGCCTGGCCGGAGGCTGGATGATGAGACAGGTGAGCATTCATGGGCGATCCATATGTCCTGGGCTGGAAGTGACTGGCAGGATGCCGGGATGTATAAGGAGAGCCAGTCTGTAGCATCACCCCGTGGGGAGGGAAAGCCGAGGGGCCGAATCCCATCCCTGAACCCAGGTGCGGTGGGGGGGCTCCATAGAGGAACTCCCCCGCTGCCACCGAGCTTTGCCTCTTCGTGGCTGCGTTGTGGTTGTCCAAATCAAGGAACTCTTTGGGACTCTCTGGCCTCTCCTGGGACTCCTCGGACTTCTCGTCTTCAGGCCCCAGATCCTGCCCGTCGTTCGGAGAAACCTCTTTGGCACTCGCTAGGTCCATGCGGTTGGGAGAGGCCAGGGCGGCGCTCAGTGCCTCGCAGCCCTGCAAGCCGCTGGCAGACCCCCGCTCCGGGAAAGGGGGTCTGGCCAGGGGTGGATGGGCGGTGGGGTGCCCGCTGGGGCTGGCCTGGGGGTGGAGAGGCCTCTGCCAGTCCGAGTAGCCCTGCGGACAGGCGTAGTAGGGCGGTCGCTGGTAGTGGTGGTAGGAAGGTTGAGGCTGCGGCTGGTAGGGGTAGGGCATGCCCTGGGGGGGTCGATACCGGGGGAAGACGCCGGGGTGGGCGCTGCTTGGCTGGAAACCCCGCGGGGGAAAATGCTGGGGGTGGGAAGCAGGAGGAGGAGGCTTTCCCCCCATCACGGGGCCGAAACCCTGCAGGCTTGGGTTGATGTGGTACCGCCCGGCCGAATTCGGGTATTCCAGCCCGGGCATGTAGAGAGGGTGGAACTGGTTGGGGGTGGCCCCCATGGAGCCGGCGTCCACGCTGGGGAGGCCGGTGCCCTGCCCCATGCAAGGCACGGCTGCGTCAGGCAGACCTTTCCCCCCGCCACAGAGGGGCTTCTCCAGCAGGTTGGTGGCTAGCGCTTTCCCCTCAGCGCCAGCTGCCGGCCCCTCACCCGTCGCCCCATTTTCAGGCAGGGGACCCCCTCTCTCAGAGGTGGGCACCAGGTCCCTCACGCAGCCTGGGCCACCGGCGTAGCCACTCTCCGCCGGCCATGGGCCTTTGCCCTGCCCTGTCTTCAGGTCGCCCTTCACGCTGGAGCCGTCCCCCTCCCCGTCTGGGGGCAAGGTGCGCCTGGTGCACTCCATGGGCAGCGGGGGCTTGGGATGAGGTAGGAGTTTGGTGTAGGCCCCGTCGGGAATGCCGATGCACTGAGCCTTCTCGTCCACACCTGCCGGCGGCTCTACTGGAAAGAGAGGGAGGAAAAGTCACACATCAGTCTAATTTCAGAAATTGGCCCTCTCAGCCTGACACATACGCACACCTACTCACGCTCACCCAAAGCACACGTGCCAAAGAGTAATTCCTGCCAGCTGCAGTAGGTCTACCAAAGTAGCCTCTCAGCATCCTCTCCTGCTGCTGACCCAAAGTTGCTAGGCAGCTCCACCCGACAAGTCGCTAACATCTGGATCGAGAAATCATCCCACTTTTGTGCAAATGGAAGAGAGAAAGGAGTGACTTTCTAAAGCCATGAAGGTCTTTTCAGCGTAAATACTCCCAAGCCTACAGCGTCCTGTCCTCTACTCAAACCTCTCTACTGGAATGTTGGAGCATGGCACCAGGACAACTGCTCTTTTGCGGGGTTGCAGCCTCCCTCCCACATAGTCCTCCCTTCAGAGACCTTTAGCAATTCTGGAGTGCATTTTTGCAAACTTGGGTGACCTTTAGTAGCTGCTTCTTTTAAAAGAGCTCTTTTAAAAAACACTCATGAGGTTGCACCTCTCTTGGAAAAGTGGCACGCGTGGTCTGAACCCTCAAGATACAGGCACACTGCTGTTTGCAAGCCACTGAAAAAATGACACCTCCACCAGACTAAGATTGCACATGTGGGTTTGGTCTGACACATGGGTGTGCAGAGGCTGCCTAATGGAGAGGCAGAGTTGGGAAATAATGCAGTGGGGTCCACGTGACAGCAAGATAAGAAGTAGGGGTAACAGCAGCTTGATTTCAGGCTGTGTTGCCCCTTCTGGTCCACAAACACCACTTGCCCACAGCTTGGGCAGAAGTGCTACCACACACTGAGATGCTGCGAGGCTGATCACAGCCATATTTTAACCAACTGTGATTTGGAGATGCGGCTACTCTGCCCTGCAATCACTCAACGTCCTCCCCCAGTCTCTGTTCTATATCCAGCACAGTTAAATGATGATGGCTTTTAAGCAATGCCACACAAGGAAAGAGTTTCCTCTTAGTGCAAAGCACACGAGGGATCGATAAAAGATGCAAGGGTTTTGATCTCTAGTTTACCAGCTAGAATTAATGAAAAAAAAATTTTTTTTTTGATCTCTGGGGTTTTTTGATCTTTACTTTAGGTTTGTTTTCTTTTTAAGGGTTTTTTTTTGATGTTTAGTTTACCAGTTAGAAAAAATGAAATTCAACTGGAAAGAAACTCGTGATGGCACACACGACATTCTGCTATCCCACCTGAACTGACACAGCTGCTCAGGGGCTTTCGGGACGTCCTGTTGTGTGAAGATTTTGAGATGTTGAGAGCTCACAAGGCACATGGGCATTTCAGAGGAGAAGCCATACTGACGTATACTCAAAGGGGTATATTTAAACCCTTTATTCACATAACGTCTTCTTTCCTTACCTAACTTTCTGCAGATCCAATTTTTATATTAACTCCAAGTGAGCTCTAGAAGCATCACAGTCTATGTTTTGCATTTGCACCCCATGGAAAACTGATTAACTTGCAGGTATATAGCTGGGACAGAGAGGACCTCTGGCAGGCTACAGTGAAACAAAACAATCTTAGAAAAATCTAGGAGATGGTTGGAGTTGAAAATATATTCCAATTTAGATTAAAAAAAACCAAAAAGACATGTAAAAACTGTGTCCCCCACAACAATTTTATCAAGACTTTAATTCTTTTCTAGAAAAAAACCTGCTTTTGTAGCTGAGCTTCAGCCACTGTTTAAAATTGACTCCCTGAAGGTCAGGGCATATTTTCCATTTCTCTAGTGGCACGAATTCAAATAAAGCCACATTTGCAGCCACAGGCTTTGTGCATCTGCAGGACAGTTAAGGTTTGGGTGCCTACAAGTTTGGAGCCCAAGAGCAGCAAAGCTGGCCTGGGGGTGCTCCTGCCCCTTCCCCACAAGCACACACCAGTGGGCAGGGCGGGGAGGATGGGATGGGATGGGATGGGATGGGATGGGATGGGATGTCTGGTAGTGAGCAAAGGGGAGGTGGGCAGGCAGCAGATGTGGGCAAGGAAGGTGAAACGCTACCAGCGGGCGCTCAAGGGGTTACCTTGGTTGCTCTCCGTCTCCATGGACTGGCTGGTCAGATCCTGCGAGCTCCCGTTCCCCACAATGGGTTTGGGGGGCTGCCCACCAGCGGCGGAGGCGGCGTGTGCCAGCTGGGGAAAGGGTCCGGGGAGGTGCGGCGGGGGTGGCTGGCGAGGGTGGTAAGGCACACCTGGCGGGCACACGCGGGAGGACAGCTGCTGCATGGCGATCATCTCCGGGCTGTCCATCATGGAGTCCCCACCCTGGCACCCTCTTTGGACCTGAGGGGGTCCCCCGAACAGAGTGGCCGGTGGCTGCGGCATCCTCTGGCCGGCGGCTTTCCCAGGCGGTCTGATATACCCTGAGGGAGGCACCCCGTGAGGTAGGAAATTTGATTGCTCAGTCCACTGGCTGGGAGGCAGCGGCGGCCTCATGGCCCGGGGGTCCATCATATGACCCAGGGCACGGGGCTGGAGCGAGGGCCCCGGCCCCATGGGCCCCTTCTCCTCTGGCCCCATGGCTCCCTGGCCGGCGGGGCCATGACTGCCATTCCACAGGGCCGGGTGTGCACGGTTCAGGTACTTGTAGGGCCGGTACATGTGTCCTGGGGGGACCTCTGAGCCCTCCGGTGGCCTCACGGGGGGCCCGTTGTGCCTCGGAGGGAGGAAGCCCTGCTGGAACTGGGCCGGCGGGTAGACGGCATCGGGCGGGGGGCCGCTCACACGTCCCAGCTGCAGGGCGCCCGGCCGGGGGCTGAGGCCGGCGACGTGGGTCGGTCCCGCGCACGCCTGCTTCTCCGGGGCGGCCAGCCTGTGCCCACGGTGCTCGCTCAGTCCCACGGCCGGCTGGGGTGGAGGAAGAGAGAGAGAAATGGTGGGTCTCGGTGAGAGCCACTGCACTGAGGACATGTAGCAGCGGACCTTGGCCGCAGCATTTCTCACCTGCATGGCAAAGTGCTGGTGCTGCTGGACCGGGTCTCCGGGATGGGGCTCAGGCACTCGCGGCGAGCCGTAGAGTTTCGTGGGATCCGATCCACGCAGGGGGCCAAACGTTCCTGGCACGGCTGGTCTCTGGGAGACGGGGAGGGGAGCGGGAGAGAGAAATAAAACAATTTGTGAAGCGCAGTAAAGCAGCAGAGCTGTTGCAGGTGAGGGGAAAGCAAGGCTGGAGGAACCACACAGATGACCAGATGAGCTTTTGGGAGATACCATGAAAAACCTGTACTCTTTTTCCTACACTCTTTCCTCCCCTTTCCTCTTCCCTGCCAAAGGCCAGCCATGTGTCCCCGCGCTCAGGTCAGGATACACTCACCTGCCACAGGGAGCAAGCAAAAAGATTGGAGGGGTCAGTGGTTTGCTCCAAGGAGAAGAGCGCACCACAAGAGCATGCAAGCGGTACGATGGGGGAATGTGCTAGATTTCCTTCAAAATACTCGTTGCCTCCAACTCTCCTACTGCCCCCCTCCTATTTGCATCACAAGAAGCGCTCTAAAAATTTTGTTTGATCTCTAGCTAAAAGGGCAAGGGGTTGTTTGGATCTCAGAGGAGCAGTGATACACCACATCACAAGACATCACTGGTTAAAATGGAAAAGGCAGAGAAGGATGGGTGAGGAGCAGGCCAGAGGGGAGGCAGAACAGGTGGCACTCGGAGAAGGAATGTTGGGCTAAAGGGAGGTCACTGCTGCAGTCCAGGGTGGCCTTGTGTTTGATTTCGTTTACTGCTTTTATAAATACTCAAGGCATGAAATGCAGTAGTACACAGATGGCACAAAGTTACCAGGCATCTGTAAACAATTCAGACAAAAGAAGACCCGCTTGTTCAGCATCATAAACTGGAGGTTAAGAGAGGAAATGTGACTGCCTTCCATGCACAATGGGGTAGCTCTCCGAGGAGAGAAGAGAACTGGGGGAGCCAGGGTTGGTGCAAGCCCACATGGGGGCACACTGGCCATGGGAAACATTAGGAGACAGTTCCCAGCTAGTGTGTCAAAGACTGAAACTGTACCAGTTTAAATCTAAGGTATGAAAAGTTTCAGCTGTAGGAACTATAGCCCTGACCCTTAATCTCTGGGAAAAGGTTCTTGCCACACAGTAGGGATTTCACAGTAGAGAGCTTCGTTCTCTTTTACCTCCCTCCCTCCGCAGGTGTGATAGGTGAAGAACAGCAGAAACTGCTCCTTACCATCTGGCCAGGATGTGGCACAGGGCTCGGCATGCCGCCGTACTGCAGAGAGCGAGGGAAACCTCGTCCATTGGAAGGACCCACTTCTCGAGAAGACTGCATTGGGTTGCCACTTGGATCCTCTGCAGAGGATGAGGAGAAGGAGGAGGAAGAAGAAGAGGAGGAAGAAGCAGGAGCCCTAGAAGTAGCTCGATATGGTGGAGGTTTTCCTCCATTTTCCAGGCGTTGCTGCCTCTTTCCTGGTCCATCTGGGTCTCGCGACCGAGTCCAAACACTGCCTGTGCTGGAGCGGCCTGTCCTCCGGCTCCTCTTCTCTCGTCTCCCATCTTCTCTTATCCAAAACTCCTCATCTGTGTCTCCATCTTCCCCAGGGAAGTGCTTCATCATCGCTCGGTGGAAACATCTTTCTAAGTTGTAAGCCATCTTGGTATATTCTGCAGCAAAAAAACGCCAACAACATCAGGGACAGAGCCTTATGGAGAGAAACAATTAAGCAACACCAGACTTTCCCATCAGATAAATCATCTCCTCTCCACAAAGTTTCTTTGAGGAAGACTTTTGTTTCTAACTAGTTGACTTTGGTTTACATTCTTAAACTTGATAAGCAGCACAGCATCAGATTTGTTCAGCAGCCTCGCCAGGGGACAGGCACATGGACATGACAAAGTACCATTAGCGGCACGGCTTGCAGAGTCAGCATTAACCCAGTGTTCCAGCACAGTGCCAAGAATTACATTATGAGAAGCACCACCTCTGCTCGCAGAGATACGTGACCTGCACAGTTAGCCAGCAGAGCCCTGAGAGAAGAAATGTGAACTTCCAGCAATGCTATTTGATTACATTCAGAGGCTTTTCTTGGATTCGTTCAAATCTCTGCTGTATGCTACAAGACAGAGGAAAATCAGCAAACGTATTTATCCACGTGCGGTTTCTAAAGCACTTGCTGACCCTGACACAAAAGCTATTGCCAACACCAGTGTCCCCATTGCGTCATTTCCACAGGACAGTTCTGCTCAGAGGGGCTCCTACTTTTCATTGGAGTGGATAGGAAGGAAAAGACATGTGAGAAGTGTTAATGACAAGGGCTTAAAGCAAATGACTTTCCAGTTGTTTCCACTAAACTAACCCAGAAGTTCCTCGGGAAACAGAGCTCTCCCAGTGGCAGTGCAGGAATGCTTTTACTTGGGGCCCACAGTGACAAGCTGGGTAGCTCTATTTTCCCTTTCAAGGCGGTGCTGGTGAGACACAGTCTGCAGTGATGACCCACCATATGGGAACTGATTTCTTACCTAAGCAACATGCAGAATTTTAATTGGCATAGCAATTAAACCCAGGGTTTCCCATTTGCAGAGTCATGTTGTTCGTTCAATAGCCAAGGAACCTAAAACCTGTATTTTCCATCCAAAGAACTACAAGCCTCGCTCTTTCCTCACTTGCCTCACTTATCAAACACCGGGGGCTAAGCAGACTCCTATGCTTTTCAAAGTCTGTGATAGATATTATGAGACAAAGGAGCACACCGAGACTCACAAGCACACAAACGAATGAGCTCAGAAAGAAACAAGCTTTCTTCTCTTTGTGTGTTCTGCCTTCACCATCTACCAACTCAGGAATCCCTTAGTATGCCAGGCCCCAATTCATCATGACCCAATTGTGCTAAAAGCCTGGCTAAAACCCCAGGCCTTGTAATACTCAGGAGCTCCTACTTTTTCACCCGGCCTCCCAAAAATACCCTGAAAGAGAATATGCACAAATCAAGCGAGTAGGGAGAGATCAGTGCTTGCTTTCACTCAGCACTGCAAATAGATTAACTTAGCATCTTGCTGCTCTTACCACTGCCTTCACCATTGTACTTAAGACAGTTCCTGAACATGGTCTTCATATCGCCCACAAATTCTTCCTTGGTGCAGTACTGACCTCCATTCAATTTCTTCTCCATGCTAGAGATGTCCATGGGGGCCTGAAATGCAATAAACCCTCCCTTCAGTTAAAGCAAACATAGTGGGGCTTACAAAGCAGCATAAACAGCTTCTTCGCAGAGAGCGGAGGCCACTGTTCTGAGAGGCAGACTCTCATCTTTGGTTTCCCTGACTTGTAAGGCTAGAAGGGACTACTGGAGTCATGCAGTTTGACTGTGAGGGTAACACAGCCCACAAAACTTCAAAACACTTCCAAAAAACTGCATCCTAGTCAAAGTGCATCAGTCAAGATGGCTGGACCACTTTCCATACCTTAATGATCTGGTAGTAGTTGGGAGCATATGATTCATCGACGGGCTCCAAGAAGGGCCAAGAGTCCTTGTGAGCCTTTACCACGTCTAGAACTGGCAGTAACAAAAGAAAGGTGAATGGTTACACGCACACATGCTCAGGGGAGTATTTCACTTTGAACAAGTCATGCAAAGGGGAAAGTTGGGGCAGGACTAACCTTTGTACATGGCTGTGAACTCATCGTCCAGTTCAAAGCTGTAATGGGAAGCACAAAAGTGAATATGCAGACTGAGGACGCGTAAGACATGCTCTCATACTTCACTTTCCCTCCACCCCATGCACAGTGCCATAATGCCGAGAAATATGCTTCATCACAAACACTTCTCTAGCGTGGAACAAATCCAGATGTTTCTCAGCTTACTCCTTGCTGTTCTGTAACGTCAATTCTCCCTCCTCATTCCTGTGAATGATCACACTCCTCTCCTCCCCACACTCACTACTTCAATGCACCTGCATGCCCAGCTGCATACTCACAGATCCTTGGTCCTTCGCTCTTCCCTGGTAGGGGAACTGGGATCCAAGTGGGAAAGCTCAGGGGGAAGCTCCTTCCCCTGCGCCAGCAGCCAGGCCCGTTCTTCACGAAGCTTCCTCCTCCTGGCCCGTTCTGCAGTGGGGAGAGGAGAGAGGTGAAAAACTAGTCAGCACTCCTTGTCAACAAGATGCTGCAGGAAAAATGAAGGCAGCTCATGCAGCTCTCAAGAGCTCCCGTGAAATGTTCCTGTTCTTTCAGGAAAAGCAGCAACAGCACAGGAGCAGAGGAGGTGAGAATACAGCACACCATCAACACT
This sequence comes from Chroicocephalus ridibundus, assembly GCF_963924245.1. Taxonomy (NCBI): domain Eukaryota; kingdom Metazoa; phylum Chordata; class Aves; order Charadriiformes; family Laridae; genus Chroicocephalus; species Chroicocephalus ridibundus. The sequence goes on from NC_086284.1 coordinate 152,240,022, forward strand.
CCTCTTCATTTCCCCTTGGCTTTATTATCAGTGATTTTCAAGCATTACTGTGATACAGATGCTCCTCCAGACAGCTTCCAGACAAATTCCTGACAATGGTATGGTACAAAGAGAGAAGTTCAACACGCGGATCCAGGCGTAGATCAGCACTATGGAAAGAGCTGGCTTGTTAAGTTACCATCCTTCAGATGTTTCACCTCAGTCAGGTGAACTCAAAGCAGCTGGTTTTGCACTGAAGTGGATGAAGAGCAGTGCCAAGGGAAGGGCAAGGTTCTACCAGCTGGGTGGCAATGAGTAACTGGGGTCATTAATATCCTCCACCACCATGGCTAGCTTTGGGAAGATTGCTCAGGTAGGCCTTCACGGCCAGCAGCCAAAGCGAGCAAGCTGCCACACAGGAGGACCACTGGGACAGCTTTGGTTTAAGAGGTGAGAGACAGGAAGAAGCAACGCTGGTAATATAACCTGTGGTTTGCAACCAGACAGCTGGCTAACAGATTGCTTCATAATAGAAAGTTTATGGGCTCTTATGAACCTCATTTCCTTTTTCTTATAGGAAATCTGAATTCATTTGACTTGCTAAACACCTGCGGTTGTACCAGCTTTCTGTAGGAGCAGAATTCTGTGAAAGTATTGTTCAAGGAGAGATGTCATAGGAGTAAGACCCCAGAAAACAGGCCACACTGGAGAACACCCAGAGTGAAAGAAAGATGGGGGAGACTTGGCTAATACCCTCTAGCAGAGGCTCCATTTTTGGAAAATGCCAAGGACTCAAGCAGCACCACTTCTGGTGGAAGAGTAATAATTTACTGTCTTACTCTGTCAGTAAAAACAAACTTGGGATGGGGCTTGAGGGCATAGGAAAACTAGGAATGGCTACAAGGTAAATATTTTCTGGAGGTCCATGGCCAGTTATGTCAAAGACGGGTAAAAGAAAGTCCAGATTTCCTGTTAGAAAACTCTGGGTAGCGCTGAAGTTGGGAGGACAGGACTTGCATCTAAGATGTCCAACAGAATCCAACAGCATCTATTATAACATTTAATGATGAGAAGTCCAACATCAAAATGCAGTGAGCAGAGATTATCTGAGTCTGTCCAAGCACAGTACTTCATGCTTCTTTCGTAAAATTAACATCACTTAGATGACATTGTAATGGATGCCTAAGCGAGAAAGCTGAAAAAAACATGAGACGATGATTTGGGCAGCAAAAGGAAAATCTCATGGCAACAGCAGCCAAGAGGGTGCAGATTTTAGAAATCCATCAAGCCCTGCCAAAGATCTGACCTGGTAAACTGACAGGAATCAGGGAGTGCTACCTTGGTACCAGGCCGGAGCTCAGTCAGGAGGATTAATGGCAGGTCCCTCTACCACAGCAAGTGATTAATATAGCATGTTAAAGATCATTGGCAGAGCTTGTTGTCATGCTGTTGGCCTGGTTTGAGTCCTACCTAGCAGCTTTCAAAGTCTAATGAGTGCCCTAAAAAGTACCTCAAACATCTAAAAAGTCATACGGGCAAGAGATAATATTGGAGCAGCATCTGGGAAACTCTAACCTGCTGTTGTGGTAGAAATCTAGAAAGCTGCTTTAACTCTTAAATTGAGGAAAGTCCAGGTGGGCCTAGCAGGAGGCTTGCTACCTGGGGCGCGTGTTGGAGTGACGGGAAGTGAAATCCCAGACTAGAAACGGGTATGTAATCTAAAAACAGGCATATAGTCCAAAACTGAGAAGCAGGTGAAGTGCTGATGAAGTTCATCAGAGAGCAGATATTTCACCCTGTGTTTCACATCATCCCTCTACAGAAGACCTTACAAAATGAATGTTAAGTCCCAAACAGACCACAAAATAGAAGAAAATCTCTGTTACCCTAAAATATCTGTCAACAGATGTCCACTTTCAACAATTCTGAACCAAGCAAAACAGATGACTTCATTTTCAAATCACTTTCTGTCCATAAGAACTGTCAAGAAAGTAAATGCTAATGGAGGGTGTGCTTGGCAATGAGAAAAGATGGTTAAGAAGCCAAAGTTTTACCTGGATAGCTGCTGTTTCTAGGGATGAAAAATACTGCAGTAATTTAACTGAACAAGTCAGCCATTTAAATAACCTTTCCACATGTTTTTTGCATCAGCTTAAAAGAAGACTTCTCCTGACTTCACCTAAACTGACTAGGGACAAGTTTAAACTAAACTAAAAGAAACTGCACAAACCAAAATAAAAGCATCTCTTCCAAGAAAAGCATGACTGTTTGCTAAATTGGCTTAAAACAGTTTACTGCCCAATCCCATGCCAGTTTCTTTGAGTGGCTCTGGTGCCTTTGCATAAGACGATGTAGTGATTGCGTTCACCCAGAAAAGGACATGGCTTATACCAAAACAAGACCTTTTTACAGGTACATTTAACTTTGCAGCTCTTCTGGAACTTCAAGATTAATTTTATCTATACAGATGGAGAATTAAAGCACAGAGAATATGCAATTTGCCAAGGTGAAATAGATATCTGTGGCAGATATAGAAGCTGGATGATTCTCAGTTTAAAGCACCGGATTAGCTGGGACTGGCAACCAGGAATATATGAAGGCCAAGCAAGTAATTGGATTTTCTAAAGGTTAGAAAGGTAAGCAGGTAAAAGAAACTATTCTTGGATAACATCTGCTCTGTTACCAAACATCTGGCAGCAGACTGTTTAATCTTGGGAAGTTTATAAGGTTTGCATGAACTTAATCTTTTTTCCTTTTCTGATTCTTTATCCACTTCAGGATTCACGGTACTGACACTGCCACACATTACCACCACAGTTTTCTGAAGATGTTCAGCCTTTTCCTGGAACTGCAACAGCCCAGCCAGCCACTGCGGCAAAAGCAGAAGATAAAGGAATCCCCATAAGGGAGACTGACAGAGAGAAGGTCGTCAGAAACGAGCCTGCTCTTAGACACCAGTGCCTACACGTACTGGCTAAACGCCTGCTGTCTGTGCCTCGATCCGATGTATTAAACACAACACGGCTGCTTCTTGCAGAACAATTTAAATCAGCATTTAATTCAAAACCACAAAAAACCAAGACCAACACCTGAAGTTGCCACCTCTGGTGCTCTGTTTAGCCTGCTTGCCTCATCTTTAGTTCTCCAGATGATAAGGCCAGTAGCAATATAAAACCACGACTCTTGCTACTCCCATGCTGTCCACTTCCCTTTCTCCTCAAAGGGAATACTTTCATCATGCATTGGGCCAAAAGGACCAAACACTATTCAGCAAGAGCAAAGCCAGCTAACCCTGCACACAGGGAAATCCATGAGGAGAGACAGAAGAGACCTGAAGAAACAACACAAATAGCGGCAAAAAAAGTACAGCTGGGGCAGGGGAGAAAATAAGCATGACTTGAGGAAGATGACACAGCTGAAGGGTGCACTGGAGAACAGCTACCAACACCGAGGGAGACAGACAAAAGAAAAGAAGCTACAGACTGTCCAAGGTAAATGCAAGAAAAGATATTCCCGCTAGCAGGTCTGGCAGGGGAGGAATGTAAATGGCAGATCTTAATTCAAGATTTCAATCTTGGGTTTGGAAGCTTCCACACTTGCTTCACCCTGGCCTCACATACCTTCCACTGCTTTCACCTTCTCCTCCATCTCTCTCTTCCTCTCCTCCTTTAGCAGCTGTTCCTGCTCCCGCTTCTGTACTGCTATAAGGATTTGGCGCTCCTCCTCTTCCTCTCTGCGCCTCTGCTTCTCCATCGAACTCAGCACATTTGGGTTTACCTGTGACAAAATGGTGCACCAAAAACTGTAATGCATTGGCTTATTGAAGTCTGAACAGAGGCAGGTTTACTTTGAGCAAGCATTAAAGCGTACCTACAATGAATGGCTGGGGGAAAAAAAAGGGGAAAAAAAAGGATTTGTACATATGAATTCTCAGATGAAAAGCAACATGTAAAGGAAAGTTATTTGTGAAGCAATGAAATCCTACTGACATAGGGACAAAGGAAGGAGAAGCAATGGGTTAGACAAGCTGCCACTCTGCCAGGGACGCACCGCGTGTATTTTCCTTCTGGGCATAGGATTTGGGCTGGTGACACCGCCACAAAACACCTCTACCCCTTCCAGCTTGCAAAGCCCTGAGTTGCAAGTGTGAGCAGAAAGGACTACTTTGCCAAACCTGGCACTGCTATAAAACACAGCATTTAGGATAGGAAAAGGGACCGGTATAGCCTTGCATCAAGGTATCATTTGGAGTGTTTCCACTTCAAAATAACGCCTGCCATATTTCTGTGTGCTAATCTCCCCTGAACTAGTTCTGGATTGTTTGTTTGGACAGTTTTCCTGCTGGGTCTCCCAACCAGTTTTCTCATTGCAAGGACGCCTGGCTCTTTATTGCCCCACTTCCTCACCTCCCCACTGCCAGCAGGCTGCAAGGCTGTGTTTGATCCCGCTGAGACTGCAGGCTTCTCAGACCAGCGATCGCCTGCTCCTGTTTCTCTAATAAAGTGTGAGGTATGCATATGGGAGTGTGGAATTACCTTTATTAGCTTAATTTAATTATAAGACAAATGAATCGGTCATCCACCGGCCACTCCCACCTCTTTGACCTCTGCAAGACCAAGATATGTGTGCCGTTATCAGCAGGGACTATCAACCAGAAAAGAACAGTGTGCATACAGTTTTTTCCACCTTCATTTTCAGGGAATAACTGGCAACTACCACTTAGGTAGACGGCATTTCCTGAGGATTAGCAGTCAGCTGGGGTCCCCTGGCTGCTGCTCAGACCATCAACTTCTTCAGGCCCATTATTAATCCCCAGAAAAAAATCTGGCACCACGATTACTATTTTGTCCTTGTTTCATTGCCTAGAAGTGGAACCTCGGGGTGTTTTGATAAACACCTAGAAATTTTGTCTGGTTTCATTGTACATTCATTCCTACTCTGTCTCCCCTTCCCCTACACAGCACTGCCCTACAATCTCCCCTTGCACCTCTCCGAGGACGAGCATCATGTATTCTCTCCCTGTCTCCAGCAGCAACAATATATTAAGAGAATTATGCTTCAACCACCAACAGCCACGAAGAAGTGTCCAAGAGAGGGTGATGGGACTTTTGATGACATTAGGACTATATCCTGCATCTAGGGACAGCAAAAACACCTTTTCTCTGCTGTTTTTTTTAGGTGAAAGCCACAGCACAATCTCACCACAAGGGAACTCCGCCCACCTTCTTTGCCTTTTCAGATCTTTGCCTAATATTAGTACTTCACTCTTCTATTGCTTTCCTAAGGAAACTATTCTGTGAGTCCACATGCCTTCAGGTTAGCCAGCTTCTCCTCACATTCAGTCTAAAGTTAATTTCTCATCCCCTCAATCCATCCAATTATTCCTAGTTATACTCTTCTAGGCAAGCATAAATTCTCTTCTTCAGCCACATTCCAGCCTTTACGGGATTCCTCAGACACTTATACAAAACTCTCATGTTTCTGTAATTAGGTTAAATGTTTCCTTAAAAAGCAATCCTTCCAGCTCCCTAATCATTCCAGTTGTCTCTCTCAGACCTTTCCTCCAACTGATCAACATCCATACACCAGGATGCTCAGGACTGAAACTGCTATGCCAAGTATAACAGCTCAAGAACCTACAGAATCGGGTTCTACATTTCCATTTTTTGAGTTTTTTCATGTCTCTTTCTCAATCACTCTACCTTCTTATTTTCTACTCATGCACTGCAAACATCTGCCTTTCAGGACTGATCCTGATCATCATCAACTAGTTTTCCCTTAAATTTCTAGATCAATCTTTAAATTGCAATAGGAACCAAAACCCATCAGGTTCTGCAGCAATTAGAAAGAGAAAGAGGTGAGCAGGAATCAGCCACCAGAAGCTGGTACACCAAGATATTTTATTGAGGATGTGACCATCAGCCTCTAGATTCTCCAGCCAGTGGATCTAAGCCAGCCTGGCATGCCACACTAATTTCTTCAACTGCTGGTGCAGAGATCAGACCTTCCCTTTCCCTGGATTCATACGGTTTCCACCATTCATATCCTGCAGAAATGTGAACACACCATCCAAGCCGCAGTGCTCGCACCGGGGCCTCTCTAAGCCCGGAGGATGCATTCAGCACCCTATACTGCAATGGCACGACACAGAATCTACAGCACGTTCCACATCAACCCACCACAAATACGGCATTGACAAAGCAACGGGACAATCTGTAGCAAAAGAGAGGATGTCGTCCTAGCAGATCTAGGAAGAGAAGAAAAGGAAAAAGCACAAACCACAAGCGCAGCCTAGTGAGCACCAAGGGCCGCAGCAGATGCCTGTGACAACTGCACTTGCTCCCTGTAGTGCTTGCAGGGCAGCAGCAATGCTGGCACAGGCTCTTTGAGACACTTCAGACACAGAAATAGCCAGATTTTCAGAAGGACCTACTGCCTGGTGTCCCACTTAAGCCCATTGGGGATGAGGGCACTCAACCCAGGGTTAAAAATATAAGGAAACACAAACAAGTAAACTCCTACTAGATGTGACGGAAGCAGACACCTATCAGAACGATAAAAGCAAGAACCCAACACAAGTTAAACTTCCTTTCTGAATGAAGAGGTGGCAAAGGGATGTTTCTCCAGCTTCCTCCCCACTTGGAGGACAAAAACCACCCCTCTCATCTGTGACCACGGCATCACCATCTCCTTCCCTCCGCCAGAGAGCACTCCAGGACACAACATCACTGCCTTACCCCCCTGGGACCCCAAAAGGGCCAAACTTCTGCCTTTTGCTTTGCTCTCCAGACAGTGGGTATCAGGCTTCAGGGGCAGAAGGCCAGGAGGCACGGGTGCCCCGGGCGCCCCAGCCCCTCGCCCTCCAAACCTTCCCTGCTCCAGTTTCCGCAGCGCTACCCTAATGAGGGTGCTGCTCAGGCGGCTCTTTAATGAGGAGCTAATCTGAACCACCTGTTGAGAAATCCCCCGCAGAATTAGGAGCCTACGGAGCAGTTATATCTCGGACCGAAGCAACATCCAGCTCGTGGAGCTGGGAGGAAAGGGTCACCCCTGCACTGGGCTGAGGTTTTCTCCCCCAGACTCGCCTGGCAAACAAGCCATTGGACATGCTGGCACCTTCCTTGGCTTCTCCACGGCAGGGATGACTGACACGTCCCGCTGGGGAGCCGGCACGAGCGTCACCACCCTCGCGCTGGCTGGCTCCCCATGCCTCAGCGCAGCGGGTGCTGGGAGGGCCCCCCGCTCGCTGGAAACGTTTCACTGGCCCACAGGCAGCAATTAACAGTCCTCTGCCGCTGCAGACCTGGAGCACCTGCGGTACTGATTAGCATCATTCAGGCTCCATGTGTTTCCCACTCCCCTCCTCCTCTGGGATTTCTGCTGCCTGTGAACAAACACGTGTCCCTGCGCTTCCTGCATGGTGGGCTTTGCAGAGAGCAATTCTGGCCCCAAACTGACCATCGCTGGGGTCTTATTTTCCTCTCGGCAGGCTTTTATCTGCAGCATGATGAGAGGTTCTTCCTTCCTTTTATTTATCTATTCTAAGTAATTATATTTATTGCGGGGAACTGTACTTTCTCCTTTGTTTTGTGGGAACCCCTGACCCTGGCTCATGTGGAATATTCCCTGCAGTTTAATTTCCCAGGGTTAGACAAAACACCAGGTAACTATGTTTTCATTACATCTACAGCAAGAGATTATGCCACAGCCTGATAGAATCAAGCCAATTTTTTCCTCCAAAGCTAATCCCATGTTGCCTGACCGATTGCCTTGGGTAGCAGTTGCCAGTTCAAAGACCCCCCATCCCCACCGTACCATGCCCCTGGCTGTGCCAACGTCACTGTTGGGGGCTGCATGGTGAACTGGATCAGAAAGCTGATCTATGTTAAAAATAACCCCGACCAAAGAAAAAGGTTATATTTAACTCCAGTCATTTTCCTGGGTCTGGTTCACTGCACAGACCCGCAAGCGGCAGCGCTGTTACACTGTCGGGGTGGAGAGGAGATGAGGGTGAAGAGGCACGGAAAGAGCTGTTTCAGCTGACAAGGCTGCAGTTTGATAAGCATTTCTTTAAGCAGCCTAAATTGTGACTTCCATTTCCAGCTGACCCCCTCCTAGCTCCGCTCCGTACCGCATCAGTCATTCTTCTCTCCCTCCGCACTATCTACACCCTCATGTGTTTGCAGCCCCACATTTTCCCCTTGGCTGAATTTCTGTCATTTCCCTTTGTAAGCCGGTTCTTCTAGCCCTCTCATCCTTCTTCAACTTTTCTTTGAACTGCCTCGAATGTGCCAGCACTTTCATTGAAGTGGAATTCCCCAGACTGAGCGCAGATTTCCATATGCAGCTGCACCGGAGTCTGCGGCGAGGCCGGTTACCTCTGCGATCCAGAGGGCAGCACCTCCCTGCTCGCCATAGAAACCCCGAATGTCACCCTGCCTTTGACGGGCATTACCACCCATCTCTCTTTCAGCACAAGCACTTTCAAACGACTCCTTCCCACTGAATAGCGATGCTGCCGTTTATTTTTTCCCCCAGGAGGCATCTGCTCTCGCCTCCCTCCGTCGTCCTCCCCCTCGCACCCCCCCTCACCTCCTGCTTGATTGGTTTGATGGGCTGATGGTCAGACATCCACCTGGGAGAAAACTCTGTCCGCTGTAGACGCTTCTCCTGAAACAGGGTTGAGAATTGAGGGAAGGAAAAAGAGAGTGGAGGAAATTAGGGCACATCGGTGATACTGGCAGGAGAAACTCTGGGGGCTAGAAGTGACCATGAAATCCCTATTAGCTTTACAAGGGTAGCAAACAAGCAAACTGAACGCAATCCAAGAACATCACGCTGAATGCAAAGCCCATTTTACAAAGCCATCTAGCCGAAGGATCCTGTTCCAAATCTGTCCCACCTGAAAACATTCGGTTGACGGACAATACCCTTCGGAGTTTCGGGGCTCTGACATACCAGCTCAAACGGACTTAGCTAGGACAGATAAAGCAGCCACTGCCCCTTCAGCAGGGCCAGCTGAGAGACGGCAGTAAAAGTGAAATCAGAGGCAGTTTGCGTAGAAAAGCTAGGCTGTAAATTGAAGCAGTTCAAAAGCAGACAGAGATTCCCTGCTAGCAGAAAAGGGACACAGAGAAGATGGCTGAAGACAGTAACCCCTTCAGCCATCCTACCTATGCTGCTGTGCAATCACAAACCAGATCCTAAATTATCGACTCTAGCCCTGCCACTCCATGGGGGAGAGTCTTTCTCCCCATACACAAACTAAACAGCCCCCACATCAACGACACTTGCAGGCTGGAGTAGGGGGGAGCAGGACAGGGCGACAGGCTGCTTGGATTTAGCTCTCCTTCAATCAGAAAACATCCATGCTCTTGGAAGCGGTCATAGAGAGGTAAACAGGATGTCATGTCTCCTCACCTTCTGTGCAATCATGTTGCAGATCTCCGGCAGGAAGTCTTCACTCAAGAGTTTGTAGAGCTGCCGCTCTCTAAGGGAAGTCCTCTCTCTGAAGCTCTCTGTGACCTGCCTCCACTCCTCTTCCGTCTGACACAGCAGCCACCATGTCCCACGGCCAGGCCCTTGGGACCCTTCAACAACATGAAAGGATGTTATCTCCACAGCAGATATGACTAACAACTTTTCTTTATCCCTTCTCCTCTCCTCAGGGCTCAGGAAGCGCAAAAGATACTGCCAATGGCCACTGTTATGAGAAACATGGTCTTTGCTGTAGACCCAAAGCTCTCTTGAGCCACCAGAAGCACTGCTACCTCCCCTAGAAACTCCTAAAGTGACGCCAAGACACAGAGGAAGTAGACAGGTGAAGAAGTAGTGGTGGCACTTTGCAACACACGGGTAGTGTGACATCCCTGTAGCAAGCCTCCATTCCAGTTATGATGGAGCAGAGAAAAGGATTTAATTTGTTTCTTGTAATGGAAGCTCTCAGCCAGAGCAGGACATAGGGTAATGCAAATGTCTGATTTAATCTGGCAGCAGAATAAAAACATTAAAAATTAATGTTATTTGAAATAAGCCAACTTTTTTTTTTATTTTTCTTTAGCACTGCAAACCTTTGCTGCAGTGAATAAAACCTTCCATTCTCCCCAAATGAGACATTTTGTTTGCAGGCACTTGAAAGAACAGAAGAGGAAGTGAAGGATGGGCTTCATCGGGCTGCCAGATGAGGGGGAAGTTGCAAAAGTTCACATCCCATCCCTCCTCGATCCAGAGTGGGATCTGAAGCAGATCTCCCACTGCTCTGAAGCATGTCCCAACTACCAAGACACTCTGAGCTGTTCCGCCTTGTGTGATACATTTGAATATTAATTGCGAAGGAAGGACTCTCTCGCGTGGTGGTTGGAACACCCACCTGGAGAAGGGGAATGTGGTTTCTGCTCCACAAATGTTTACACAGAGCAGAGAAGCCTCATGGGTTGCAACTTGCATGCTTTTGCCCCAGGACGCTGTCTAAGCAAAAAACGCTGTGGCCCATTTTTGGGGAGGGGGAAGACGTTGGTTCAAACCCCTTCAGGCTGAGGGGTTCTCAGCTGCCTCTAGTCTTTTCTAGAGCTAACCACAGGGTACTGGAAAGAAAGCAATGGTCACCACCCCCACTGGCAGATGTCATGCAGCTTCTCACCACATTTTCAAGCAAATGAACTACGAAAAATATAAAGCAGCAAAAAACAGAGCCCTTTTCTCTCTGAAACTGACCTTGGGCCCTTTGTGGATTTGAGCTGCCCGCGGCTCCAGCATGTGAGCTATCAGGTTGCCCAGTAAGACCAGACAGAGAGCTCTAGCCTCCCTCCAGTCACATGCCCTCTGTCAGAAACCTCCGTGCTGTGGTGGCGGCAGAGAGGGAGCCTGTGATGGCTCCAGGTCACAGGCCAGCATGCAGTTTAACCCGCCCTCGGCTTCAGCTCAAGTTAGTTTATTGGGGACTGGTAACCGAGATGGCAAAGGACCAACCATGTGCTGGTTTCTGCCGCTGTGGCTATGCGAAGCTGTCCCCTGCCCACCTGCAGTGGGGAGCTTACCTGTAAGCTGCCCCCAGAGCCTGCCCCCTTGTTTCCCCTTCCCTGTCCAGCTGCCTATGGATGACTCATTGCAAAAAACAACCAGAACTAAGGCACTGCTTTGTCCCACCAGAAGGTTACTCCACCGCTGAAGTGACACAATTTGCTGAAAGACCATGATCTGATAAAAACCCCAGTGCCTAATGCACTTTGCTCCGTGTCTGCTGCCCAGCTCCAGAGGGGCCACGAGGAAATCTGAAGACAAAGGGTGAAGGGAAGGAGGCACAGCAAAGACAATGCCACCCTTGCCTTTTATTGTGGGGCAACAAGCAGGCTGAGCCTCTGGGTTATGTGGAAGCCAATGGATCCGCATGTATGACAAATGAGTCCCAGCCCCCTCGGACTCAGTTTCACATTATATTGCCAACTCGCTTTTACTGCTTGCCTCATTAACCCTTAGGTGGGTATCTCCAAGTCATCATTTACCGAGTTCAGTCGCCCAATGGCCATCAGGAAAGAGAGACAAGGAGAACCAAAAAGGTTCTTCCTTCCCTGTCTTGGCATCACTGACCCCACTCTCTTCCCAGTCTGACAAAACCTGCTACAAACAGGGGCTTATGTTCACCTCATCCCTGGAGGAGCAAGGGCCATTTGCAGCCCATTTCCATCAACTTCAGTGAGTAGGTGGGCCCCCAAGGCCTAGTGTAACCCAATACCTTACATTTCTTCATCCCAAACTAATCCACGATAAGATAGGAAGCCCGCAGGTGCCCAGGCTCCCAGCTGCAAGGCAGCCTGTAACTCCAACTCCTCCTTCCAAACTTGGCCCCAACCACCGGCAGTCTCCCTTTCCTGAGAAAGGCATCTCTCCGGGCTTTGATAATATAAGAGCTGTGTTAGCTGATCGTATCAACCCTGACCCCACAAAATCTCTTTACCGTTTCTTATCTGAGTCTCGCGGATTAGCAAGTTCTCTTCTGCCTTCTCCCTACAAAAAAAAAAAAGGGAGAGAGTGATACAATAAATACATTACTTCACATTACTGAAATGCAGCTGCTTCAGAGGAGAAGAATGGGGGACGCAGCAATTATTCAATGCACAGGAAAACCATGAAAAAAACAGCATGCAGAACCCACGTTCGATATATATATATATGTTCACATATATAATTATCATAACTTCATACAATTTTAAGAAGTGAAGGGTGCAGGCCGGTGTTTGGCAAGGACAGTATTTCAATTCTTATGGGAAGCATCCGAAAATCTACACTGACTCAAGCGGCCAGGATTTGGGCTTCAAGCGCTATGCAGTGAAAGTGTTCTTTATCAGGAGCATATCCCCTAGCACCGCACAAGGGAACTGCATCCGAAGTGAGGCGGTTGGAAGAGCGATACCCACTGTTCCACCAAACCTGGCTTCCAGCTCGGTCAGGATTTTCTTTGGAGAGCGATCAAAGCACCCACCAAGTCTGAGCTTGCTTCACTTCAGAGATGCATTGAAATTATGGCTGCATGGTATATACATACTTATTGGGGGAACCCCAGAAGTACGTTATACTTACCTCTGGGAACATATGCATTTTACGTCTATAGCAGGAACAACCTTTCCATACCTCAGCAAATTTTCTTCAAGTAGTTTTTTCCGCTTTGGGGGTCGCCCTCGTCTCTTGCCCGTTTTCCCAGGAACGTTTGGGGTGTTTGTCTGCCCCCCACATCCCCTGCGAAATGGCAAAACCACCATGAAATATCTGCTGAGCAAGGGAACTGCGGCTGTGAGGATGAGAGAAGGGCAGGGAAATTGGAACAGCTGCTAGGAACCCAACCAAAGGAGGGATTAAATCAGAGCAGCAACGGGACAGGGAGGGGAGGAGAGGAGGGATTCCCACTCGCTGGGAGCCTGATGTGGGAGCCGCCGGCACACGGTGCGGGGCAGACAGGGAGGAATGCGGTGGGGCAGGCAGCATCGCTCCCACAGCAGGCTCTCCTGGTGCCACAAAGGCTGCAGGCTGGCTCCGACACAATGCGCGACGCGGGGCAGCTCGCAGTCTGCTTGGCAACTCCAGTCTCGCCCCGCACAGCCCCAGCCCTCTCCCAGGCTACCCCCCTGCCGCCCCCCGACACAACAGCAGTCAGGCGGAGTCCCCTCCAGCCGGGCTGGCTGCGCTGCCCCCCCGCCTCACCCCCTGCACCCAGACACTGGGGGGACATGGCAGAGGGGGGGTTGTTACCTGTCTGGAGCCAGCTCTCCATTGGTTTTCCCCTGCACCGGATCCTCCTTGTACATCCGCGTGCCGTAGAAGTACCAGTACAGGGCACCGCTGCTGTCCTCGCCCAGCGGCTCCACGCGGAGGCTGTCGGCGTCCAAGCCCTGCGCCCACCGGGAGCCCCCCGCCAGACGGTGACAAGTTGAAAAGCGGCCACATTGTCACACAAAACATGATGACACCCCTCCGCAAACACCTCCCTCCCTCCCTCCTCCTCTCCCACCATGCCACAGCAGCAGTACAGCTGCTCCTCCTGGCTGAGCTGGGAAAACGTTACTCCAGGGGGAAGGCGACGTTCGCTCTCTGTCCAGGGAGGGATTTAGATTGGCATCTCTAATTTGAATGGCCTCTCTCGTTTTAACATTTCATCTCTGGTGCTCCTGACAGGGAAGGTCTAATTAGTGCTGGCGACAGCCACGCACAGCCCTGAGAAGCTCCCTTCCCCCTCCCCACCACAACCCTTCCCCCAGCTCCCCCAGTACACTTCAGCCCCCATCCTTTCATCTCACACCATCCCTCAGCAAGGCAGTCTCGGCTCTCACAGCCCTGCCATTACAGTTGGAGCATCTCCAAATTCACTTTTCGCAGGAAGAGTAGCCAATGAAGCCAATTTACTTAGCAGCTCCTGCGTTACAAATACATCCGCGCAGGGCGAGGGCCCCAAGAGCAGTCCTGCGTGCTTGCCTTGGGTCCTCTGCAAGGCAAGGGGAGGAGATGGGGAACTGTCGACCCAATGCACCACCACTGACTACCTGGCCTCAAAACACACTTAATAGCAGCAACCCTTCTCTTCCCAGGAAGACTCACTGATCTGGCCCAGCTCCTGCAGCCTCCCTGTTTCCCCCTTCCCTCCTGCCCAAAGCACCTTGAGGAGGTCAAAGACATCGTCTGCATCGAGGCGGTAGTCACAGAGGCGGTGCAGGATCTCGACCCGGGTGCGTAGGGGCAGCTCCTGGAAGGTGGACTCCCGCAGGGGATTGGGTTTCCCTTCCTCCAGCTCCCAGCGATAGTTGATGATGTCCTCCAGGTAGCTGTGAAACGTCTGGGATCTAACCAAGGAAACAAAGTCCCACACGCTCACTGTAGTTCGCCATGCCAGAAACACCTGACCGAGCAACTTGAACAAACACAACACAGGGACAGTTAACACTTGAAGGAAACCCATGCCCTGTGACAGCTACGGTTAGCTGCAGCTCCGTAACTCAGGTTTCCAAAACACAGCAACCTCTTTGCGTCACTGCAGGATTTCACACTGTACACATACAGCTTACAGGACGCTGTATTACTGTTATTTCTGTCCAACCTGAAAGAACCAGCTAAATGTGATCTCACCTCAGCCCCATCCTCTTTCTATCCCAATGGGGAGTGCCTTGTGCTAGCACCAACATCGACCCTTTACTAAAATAGGATGCAAAAAAGCAGATGAGCCTGATCCCCTTCCACCTCTCCCTGTTTCATGCGGAGACCCTCTTTAGCTTTCCATTTGTTCCTCACATCTGCCATTGCCAAGCCCTGCTTTTCTATCTGCCTCTTCAGTCGTTTTCCACGCCCTGGTTCAGTGCCTTGAAACTTTCCACAGCTGATCGCCTCCTCCCAGCTTTGCTGATGAGTGCTTCCCGTAGTCCTGTTGTGGCCCTTATTCTCCTCTCCCTCCGTCTCTAAAGGTGCGGCCACTTTCTGCCTGTTCCTCCAGCAGTGGCTCTGGCAGGACATCTGCACAGCCCAGTTAATGCACGTGGCTTGTACCTTCCACACAGCAAGGGTCATCCCCAATGCAAGAGTACCTCCCAAACAGGGTTCAGCCCAGAGGACTCCCTCCTCTCTAGTCTCCCAGATGATCAAGCTGAATACTCAAACTCTTCATAAACACTGCTACTAAAACGATCTTGCTCATTTTCTAGCTGGGCCACGTTAAGTCCCCCTTATGTTGCCAGCAGTTCACCACGTAGCCCAAGGAAACACACATTTCTTACCCTCATCTGGCATTGAGGGTAAATGTCCCCATCTGACACACATTACAATGCTGATGGAGCTTAAGGCTCAAGGAACTCCTGTCTATATTTTAAGGAGACTTAAGTTCTTATTCTGACTGCTGAAAATTTCAGGGGAGGGAATGAAAAAAGGCTGGTGAGGCCATGAGTCCCTAAATATAAAACTTCCTTAAGATCTGTCCATATCACTTTGAGTCCTGAGACTTGCCAGGCTCTCTCAGCCTGCTGGAGTTGTGTACCCTGAGCCCAGCAAAGGGGGACCCCCCCCATGCCCCAGCCATTCTTGCACACACGGGAAGTCCATATGCCGGCAAGAACACCACTGGGTACACATTCCCACCAGCTCTCAAAAAGGCAGCTCAACTTGATAGGTTTTTGGCACAAACGGATTACTCTATATGATTAATGGAACCACGCCAATGTTACAGAATTGCATTTGCCTGAGAAATCGCTAACTATGACAAAAGCCATTATTTTTGAACAAAGAGATAGAGGAGCACGATCCAACTGGAATAAGATTGTTAAAAGTCAACAAGAAATTAGCTATTAGAAGGGGGCTTCACGTGTTTGGTAAAGACAGGACTTCTTTGCAAGGACCGTGACTGGATGGTGACTGCAAGAACGAAGGAACAGATGCCACATGATTCCTCAAGCCATGTCCACCTGGCAGCATTCCCCTTCCTCCTCGAGCAGAGAGAAGTTGATGCTACCACCCTGCAGATCACTCCCCACCGGCCTCCTTCTTTCTGACGTCAAATGCAAGCTGACCTCCCAGAGATACCTCCTCTCACCGGATGAGTTTTACCAGCCCTCTGGTTGTATTTAACAACAGATGCTTGAATATACCTGGATCTAGTGCCTTCCGCAGCCTGGAGCTTGCCCTTTTCTGCACGACACAAGCAAAGCATTGGTATTTCCAAGTGTCATTGTTTTGCCCCACTAATATCAGCAATCAAGCAAATGGAACTTGATATAGTCCCCTACACTCACAAAGTTCAGTCAACACTATAAAGGAGGACCGTTTCATGAAATTCCTGTGCTGTCTCAAGTACTAATTTTAGGGTAAAAACTATAGCAACTATCCTTTCTTAAAATGACATAACCAGTGCACAGCACACCTACCTGAAGCAACTGTGCATTCCCACAGTGCCTTCCTCGTATACCTCAAGACCCAATCCAAATTCCAGCAAGGGCTTCAACTTCGCAAGGAGCATGATACTAGATTATCTTTATAGACTTTTTTATCTTTTAGAGTGCTATTTGGTCACACACAGATTAAATACTAGATATTTACTGAAGCCATCGTATTAAAACAAACAAAAAAAAGAGACAGTTTTGACTCTCACTTTCAAGAACAGAAACAGTGACAAGAATATCTTCTCCTGAAAGCAGGAAAGCCACGCCTGTATTTGGATGCTTAATCCATTGTAGAAGGGGAATGACTGCAAGCTCTCAGAGAGCATCCCAGTTTCAGCCCCCCGAGTTCAGTTGTTCAACTCTGCCAGAGCTCAAGGCAGAAGATTGTTTCATCAGATCTGATACAGACGATCTTGCTAGTTCCAATAAAATTGACTGAAAAAACAGGATCCTGAAAAACTAGTGGGTGACACGGGATGCCAGGAAGAAGCAACAAAAGTAACAGGGTTTTATCTGCTCCTGTTTTTCTGGCTAAATTTTTTCCTACCAAAAAGAAAGGGAAAGGCATGGATCAGACAGATACTTTTACTGCTTGCATGAGTTCACTTATCTTGCTCTACCATTTTGGCCGCTCTCAAAGAAAACTGATCCAGGAAGTCCCTCAATTCCAGAAGATCATCTGAAATCTTTGCCTATGTAACTCTCATTCCCCCTGGGGACTGGCTCTGTTGACTTAAGCAATTTGGTTTGAGTTTGACTTTCACATAAGTGGCTAACACTAGAAATTTCCGCCATCCACCCAGTGTTCGATACATTACAAGCTCTGTTCTCAAGAGTACTTTGAGTTCCTACCCCCATCAATTTTCAAAGACAGCTACTGTGCATTTGTCGCTTTGAATAAGGATAGAAATGAGAACCAGAGATGGGAACCAGATGTCTCAAGGCATTCCCAATCACTCTCAATCCTACCCAATTTATACTTTCCCTCTTCATGGAGGCTGGCTTCTTTTCTCCAGACAAATGTCGGGTGCTCGTCTTCAACCTGTCTGCCACACCTACGGTTAGTCTCACTTAGCCTGTATCTATTACATTTCCCTCTGAAAAAGGTTTCTGAAAGAGCCCCCTGGGTTGGAGAAGAAAATCTGCAGGGAGCATAGCAATCTGTGAGAACTCTGTCCTTGGGGTTCTTCCCTGCGCAAAGCAGGAATGCTTAGGATCAACTGTTTAGCTAACAGTTACTTACTGTTAGCTAACTAACTTATTACCCATAAAATTCAAAACCAAGAATCAGACAGGGTCCAGGAGTGGAATGACCTGGATGCAGTCTGTCAAATACTGTTTTTTCAAGCCGTCTCGTAGGACACTGGTACACCTGCAGGTGTGGCAAGTCCTACAGAGTCTCTGCTGCAGTTGAGAACCTCCAAAAACCCTTTTGTAGGTGGGAAGAAGGCAGAAGGAGATCACTGAGCCGAAGAGACAGATGTATCTCTTCTGAGGTTCTAAACATCACTGAGATTTGTAAAAACACTCAACCAACAGAGGCAATGTTAGGTCAGCAATGTCCTTTCTCACAAATTGGAGTATTCCCAAGGAGGATGAACTGGTACATGGACACATTCTGTCTCAGGGCACGTATCCAAAGGAAAATCAACTCTCTCCTGAAAGTACATTGAGGCTCCTAGAAACAATTTATAAAAAAGTGTGAGACCATGGGCCACAACTGTCACTACATCTCAACTACTTTTACCTCCCCCTGCCACACAGCACAAGCATCTTCCATACAGCCCATTAACCAAGGAAAAATATCACAGAAATAACCTACAAGAGGTCAGAAAAGTTACCTTACTCTGTAACTGTAAAACTTTATCCTTCCCACCAACTGTCTGTCTTCCTATCCCAACTTCACTAGCACCATTAATATTTCAGAAAACTGAGACAAAGTTTCCCTTACTTGTCACAACATCCCTTACTTGGCAGTTGCCACCCGATGTGCAAAGCAATTTGGATAGCAGGGAAGCAGTGGAACAGTACATGCATATCTATGTGATGCATCCCAAATGGGTGCAGGTAATTTCTCGTGGGCCCAATGCAGTTCTTAGTCTCATCCCTGGCTGTGCTCTGAAACCACAGGGTCGTTGTCAGAGGTCCCTACCTTTTTTTGCAATGATTAGAAAGGAGGTCAAAGCTGAATGGCGCCTGTGGTTGAAAGTTTTAATCATACATTGTAGACCT
This sequence comes from Chroicocephalus ridibundus, assembly GCF_963924245.1. NCBI lineage: Eukaryota > Metazoa > Chordata > Aves > Charadriiformes > Laridae > Chroicocephalus > Chroicocephalus ridibundus. The sequence continues at coordinate 152,258,639 of NC_086284.1, forward strand.
CTACATATACAGAAGGAAACTTGGGGCACAGGGGAGGACATGACCTAGCACATCAGTGCCAAAGAGGAGGAATAGCGGCAGACAATCCATAAGAGTACCAGCGATGTTGCAGCTCAAGTTGCCTGTGATCTTTAGTAGCAGCTGCAAAAAAATCAGGGCATAAAGAAGACGGGAGCAAGTCAAAGGAAGGGCTCCTCCCCAACATGGGTATCAGCATCCAGAACAGTCAGAGAAATGATACACCCCCTGAGAGCTCAGCGCCGCAGCCCGGCCATCTGCTGCCCGGCTGCCTCCCAAAGAGGGAGGTTTCTCTATGCTCCAAGAGAGGGGATCTGAGGACTCCTCCCCCCAGCCTAGCAATCCCAATTCATCCGTCTGCCTCTGCCGTGGCTTCCCCTCCTTGCAGAAGAGGCACCCTTCCCATCGCCTGGGCTTTTAACGTGCGGGGCCATGTTCTGCTGTCGGAAAAAGAAGCTTGGCCAGAATGCTTGTCACTGTGATCAGCTTCCCAGAGGGGCTCCTTTGGAGACCTCTGGAAGAGAAGGTGAAAATTTCACGAGGTTGACAGGATATATGGAAAAATCTGGCTGGAGCGTCTGGTGAGCATGTTTGGGAGGGGACAGCTGTGCCTAGAGACCCCAGCCCCATAGGCACCCTGTAGGGCAAACTCAATGTGAAATGCCTTCTGGGCGAACGCAGCACTGTTGGGGCTGGAATTAAATGTGTACACACACACACAATTATTTTTTTATCCTCATGCCCAGAGGAAGCGGAGTGCCTTGTGCTTTTAGTTTTAAAGTCTCCAAAGTAAATAAAATCTTGGCTGGGAAACTGTAAACAAAATCAAGCCAAAAAACCAAAAGCAAAAACAAACACTGATTCAGTAAGAGAATCCCCGTGTCAATCTGCACTTCCCACAGGCATGGTGCCATGGCCCGAGTGTGGAATTACTGTCACAGCACACTTCCCTATCTGGTCTATTGCTGCCAATTTTACAAGCCCCCCCGTCTCCACACCCCTTAAAAAAAAACCCTACTCCCTCCACAAAACCCCCAAACCTGTGGGAGTAAGTATTGGATGAAAAGAAACATTAGGGTAAGGAGTTGGAAACATTGGAGACAGAAATCTTCTCAACGATGCTCAGATATTGCTGGCACACACAGATAAGCCTTCTGAAAGTTCAGATTCCAAATAATTGCCCGAACCCACTAGCTAGAATATCTATCATGTTGACAGTGTTTTAAGTCTCTTGTTTCGTTTAATTTACAAAATGCAACGGAAGAGTAAATACTGGAACGGTCTTGAGCTAAAAAATGCTAGGAAAATGGCAAGCCTGACCTATGTCTTATCCCAGACAGTATATTGTTCTGTACTTGAGATTAAAACCAAGAATCCTGACAAAATCAGAGGACAACAGAGAGCAGGAACAACAATAGACCTCCTCCACCTCCTGCCCAAGAGTAGTATGTGGGAGGAACATGGAAAACAAGACTAGGAGAGATCAGCCTTTCCCTCAAAGACTATTTAAAAAGAAATATAATTACTCTTGTAGTTCCTTTTAGAGTTAGCTAGTAAGAAAAATAATAGAGGCGAAACTTCTGTCTGGTAAAAGCTTTAAGAGATGAAAAAACTTGGATTCCCTAAGCCACCTGGCACAAGCTGTGCTTTTACAAGGTTCTCAGTAATAAATTAAATAAGACTTCTTGGGCAGCACACAAGAGAACTGGTTTTGCCTCTGTGATCCCTCTATTTAAAGGAAAAAACAACAACAAAAATCAAGGTCTTATCAGAACACACGTTTTATCACAGAATTAATTTTACGGACTGAAGATATTTCACCTTATGGGCTGGCACCTTTTAAGTTCTGAATTGGCAAAAAGGCACCAGCTCGGTGTGTCGGGAGTCACTCAGGTGTTAATGAGAGCATTAACTGACAGATGGCATTCAAGATATTTCTCCCCTCCCCAATAAAGACAGCTTCTTTGCTATAGCAGAGATCAGGAAAGCTTAATTCTTAACAAGCGTACAATGCTTTTGGCACAAAGGCAAGCCCTCTAGAAGGTAATGGGAAGGATTCAGGGTTTGCTGGGATGACCTCAGTCAAACATCATTAACAGGGTCAGGAGAAGCAAAGCCTATTTCAGAAGAAAAAAATAATGTAAAGGCCCCCATGATCAATCTATCGTGGCTTGTCAGAAAGAGAAAGCTTAGGCTGACCTTAGAAGCAATATGAGTTACTACTACCAGCCTGACCTTGAGCTCTCATGTAACAATGGAGACTTTTTTTTTTTTTACTGTATTAATGAGCTTTCTTATCTGAGGTGGGGGAGGAAGGCTTATGGACCAGCTTGTACTTTACCTTCAAACAATTTACCCTACTGAGAAACTAAGTCAGGCATGATGCAGGGGAGAAAAAGATACTACCCCATCCTTCTGGGGGATAAAAGGGTTGGATAGGTACGTTGCCCATTTCCTTTCGAGTCCTCTGTGTGCTGCTCACTCAGAAGGCATGCATGCCAACAGAAAGCACATATTCCTCAGACCATGGTCCAACTTGTCATGAGGGCAATCAGACTAGCAGAGGCTCAAGGGCAACAAGCACCTTGAAGGTCCCCTCCTCAAAACACTTCACTGAAGCAGAGCAAAATGACTGAGAGCTGGAGATCCAGGAATCATAAGCGAGTCCAGAGGAGGGCCACGAAGATGTGCAGAGGGCTGAAGCACCTCTCCTGTGAAGACTGGCTGAGAGAGTTTGAGTTGTTCAGCCTGGAGAAGAGAAGGCTCTGGGGAGGCTTCCAGTACCTAAAGGGTGCCTAGAGGAGAGATGGGGAGGGACTCTTTATCAGGGAGCGTATAGATAGGACAAGGGGTAGCGGTTTTAAACTCAAAGAGGGTAGATTTAGATTGGATATCAGGAAGAAATTCTTTGTTGTTGGTGGTGAGGCACTGGAACAGGTTGCCCAGGGCAGCTGTGGATGCCCCATCCCTGGAATTGTTCAAGGCCAGGCTGGTTGAGGCTTTGAGCAACCTGGTCTAGTGGGAGATGCCCCTGCCCAAGGCAGGGGGGTTGGAACTAGATGATCTTTAAGGTCCCTTCCAACCCGAACCATTCTGTGATTCTGCGATTTAGATTAGGTATCAGGAAGGCATTCTTTACTCTGAGAGTGGTGAGACACTGTTGGCCCAAAGCACTGGAACGGGTTCACCAGAGAAGTTGTGGATGCCCCATCCCTGGAAGCATTCAAGACCAGGTTGGATGGGGCTTTGAGCAACTTGGTCTAGTGGAAGGTGTCCCTGACCACGGCAGGGGGGTTGGAACTAGATGATCCTTAAGGTCCCTTCCAACCCAAACAATTCTATGATTTCATTTCCAATTTAACTAGCAGGGCCACTAGCTGCACCACTGTCCTGCACCACCGATGGGGATAGACTTCATGAATTCCAGCCAGGGACAGTCTCAAGGGAAGCAGTAACTCCTGGCCACACCAAAACCGGTGACAGACCTCATCAAGGTCAAACCCTGGCAGAGCCCTTGTGACGGAGGAAACAAACACCCAGGCTCATTCTGCTTTTCAGTGCTCTCTTTTGATTCATGCCTTCTTCTCCAGAAGACCAGCTGGCCTCCAAGGGGCTGTGAACAAAAGGAGGACAGACAGCTTGCATTAATGGACTCTAAGTGAGACCACAAAATAGGGGGAAAAAAATTTAAACGGCGCTTATCGAGGTTCCAGAGTGAAGTTTCTCTGCCCAGAGTTAGAAAGACAGCAGAGATTGCTGAAGTACGAGACAATCAAGGCATGTACAGACCTGCCTCTTGTCCCTCCACGTCTAGCTACTTTGGAACAAGTTTTCTGAATGCAGGTGCTGCCCAAACCTCGAGTAATTCTGTGGCTTACCTGTGCTGCCATCAGGAGCACTGGTAGTGAAGGAGAGGAGAAAGACGCTTGAAGAATCAAGAGTGTGGATTGCACTGAGCTCTACATACAGTGACCTTTGTCTTCACCCTTGCTGAACTTTCTACATTACAACCACGGTTTTCTTTCAAACCATAAGGACAAAAAAATAGCTGGTTAGCAAATGTTAAGTAGTGGCAGCTCTTCCCTAAAGTAGTCTGGTCTAAATCCTGGATTTGGCAGTCTGAAATATAAGCAATCAGAGGTATCCACATCCATAAAAGATACTCCTGAGTTTTCCACACAAGTAGAAGACAGCAGAGTAAATTGAGCACCCTAGCAATTCCTGTTGCCTGCCCCTCACATTTCTACCCCATAACCTGCTTCCAGAGCTCAAAGGTGGCACTGAGACGACCCCCCAAGAATATGCTGAAGAGATGCTTAGAGAAGACATCAGGATTCTGGACCTTTCCTGCAACATAATAACACAAAGTTCGGAAAGGAGGTTGTCCAGCAGAAGGGCTGCTCGATCTTGCTAAGGAAATCCAATTTACATGGTTGGATGCCAGGGAACGCACTGCCTTCTCAGCTGAACTCCTAAACTGTTCATGTTTAGAAAAATCAGCTAAGAAAAACCGAGGTTATCATCAGGTAATAATACTCCACTTCTGCTCCTTGTCTTCCTCCATCTTACCTCACGCAATATTCCATACAATAAAAACTGGGGAAGCTGGAAGGGAAGCTGGCAGATATGCTGTATCCCACAGAGAAGCAGAATAGGAACAGCTATGGAGCGAGGCAGTGTCTCCAGGGAGGCAGAGAGAATGGAGAGCTGATGTGGGCTGTCTAGTCTAATAAGGGATCACACCACAGGAGCATGTGCTGGCTTGACAGAAGCAAGTGCAGCCACTTAACCTGGGTATGACAGCTGAAGTGGGAGCGTTGCTTTGTTACCCCAAAAAAAGGAAGAAGGGGAAGCCACAAGGTGACCACAGCTGCCCACCCTTCAGGGAGGTTCCAGGTCTGCTCAAGCAGACTTCTGCCTGCAGCCACAGCAGAAAAACCAAGGAAGTTTCCAGCCTGGGATCTTTAGCGCTACTAGTCCACACTCACCAACTCCTGAATTAGATGGAGATGCTGTGAGCTGACATGTGCTGCCTTCTACCCCTTTTCCCTCACACGAGGGACAGGAGGCAGCAAATCCACCCCTCCGAAAGGAGACATCAGCTGTAGGAACCGAACTCGTCTCACACAGCAGAGTGGCAAAAGGGCATGCTCTGATCTTCCCCAGCTGCCTATGGTCCATGCTTCTCCTGTGATTTTGCTTTTATCTAACAACCACCCTACACATGACACAGCCACCGGGGTTGACTTGTTTGTTATTTTGCTGAGAGAAGGCAGAAAAGCATCAGAGATACTGGCGCAGATACAGCACTGTCCTGCATTGGCCTCTTCTGGAAAGGCTCTTCCCTTAGGCTGGCAAATGCCGGGGACAGGCAGGAGTGCTGAGATAAGTGTCTATTTGATCTTCTCTTCCCCATTCACCCTGTTTTTTTCACTGCTTTATGTTCACAAAACGCCAAGGCAGCTAATCAGTGCTCTGTGACCTCTGTTAATTGAGCTGTGTGAGAGAAAGGCAGCACCGGCAGGAGAAATCACACATACCTGTTACTTTGAACTGTCCTGTCATTTTCTGTCTCCCTGCTTGCAGGAGCTCCAAGCACCCTTCTGTGAGCCAAGGCTGCTCTATTTTCATCGCCATCCCTGGGATCAGCAGGAGGGGCCACAAATGTTTTGTGTGGTTGTCCTTCCTCTAACACCTCAACGTACAGGGAAGCAACAAAGAGGCATGCTGTTGCTTGTCCTTCCGTGTGAGAAGGCGAAAGTGATTTTTGGTGAAGGAAATACAGTCTGAAGTCGCTGAAGTCTTCCACTTACACTAAACTGCTCCTCACTGCCCTTATCTACTTCTCTGTTGCTCCCCCTCTCTCTCCCCACCACAATACCAGGAAGAAGTGAGCAGATGCCCAGCATCCATCTCCCTGTCTCAAGAGACCAGCAGCCTGTTTAGCCAAGCAAGCCAGAGAAAGAAAGCAATTGGTGTGAAGATGTGAAGCATTGGAGGAAAGAGGGGTTGGATTTGCCAAGCCTGGTGGATTATGCAGTAGTTGGAGGATGAGGAAGACACATATGGTTAACTAGATGCGCACTGGGTGCGGGGGCCTGCATTTGATTTTTTTGGTAGGAGCAAGGACTGCTTGTGTGCTTTTGTTGTTTGATTAGGGAAAAGAAGAAATAAGAAGATGAGCAGCGATAAAACCAGAGCAGCCAGAGATGTCCCAAAGAACAGCTGAAGGTTCTAAAGGAAAAGAAAGTCCTGGGAGCAAAAGGGATGAGCAGGAAGATGTGTACGCTGCCCAGATTCAGGGAATATTAGTAGGATTACAATAAAACTTAAAACGCGATGACTACCTCTTTGTTTTTTAATGCTAGCTTAACCCTTCCTTCAAACTCAGTGAGTTTCTGCACAGTCTCCATGAAGTAAAGATTTGTGCTTTCAATGCATACAGGGTTTTGGGGTAGTGGTATGGACAGAGAAGCAGGAACCCCCTCCCCCACTACTGAAGCTGCAATGTGAGTGAAAACTGATAACGACAAATCAGTGGGTTGGATAACTGGATTAAAAAGGGGGAAAAATAATTCTGCTAAAAGATCCTGAAACATCACTGTGATGAGCAAACAATAATGCTACATATAGTTGTGAAAACATGACTTGAGATAGCCATAGATGAACAGAAAGGATTATTTACCTTGAATGAATACAAAGAAGAGATGATTTGAGACAATTTTAAAAATTGTCTTTTCCCTTAATTTTATCTGCATAAGTACGATCAATTAAGTGTGATTATGCTATTGTCCATGGGCATTGTTGGGTTTGACTCAGGATGACCATGTTCACACCAAAGCTGCCCAGCTTTGCCAAAATACTAACCCCACAGATACTCTGTACTTCATCATTTCTTCAATTTTACCTTTAAGATGCTACCCTGAAACCATTAAAGGGTACAATAACAAATCAGTTGCCTTTGGTGTGATGTACAGATGAGAGCAGCAAGGGGAGGTTTAAACTCCAAGAGGAAACCAGCTCTGTAATCATCCACTAACATGCATTTTCCTACCTACCGTTGTATTGAAACATGCACCACAGCTCCAGAATGGAGGAAAGCAGATGATACTTGCAGCTACTTTTTCTCTTCTTGCCTAAAAATAGAGACCTCAATTCCTTGAGATATGGCTGAAATTGTAAAATACTGTGCATCTGGAAATATATAGAAATCTCCGGAAAACTCCTGGTAAGACAGTCTGTCAGATATCCTGCCTCTCTGAATGGGAAGACAACTTGAGTGTCTGTAAAGCAATAATTGGCTTCTGTTTCTTTATCAGGAATTGCACTGGACAGTCCATCAATCATAGACGAGACAAGATGCATGTCCCCAGCAGTGTCAGCTGCTCTTTTCCTGCCTTGAGGAATCAATCTGTTGAGCTGAGGGAGCCCAAGAAGGAGGCAATATCAGTCACCGAAGCTTATTCAGAAAGGGAGAACATGGTGGTACCAGTGCTGATGCCATCACACGTTATGTCTGTGGTGGAAAGGACCAAGGAAAGAAGTGATGTCACCCCAAGCACCTAAGATAAATTAATCACAGCACTGAAAACATCTCTGTATCATGCCTGGAGAAAGTTTGGTGTCGAGCTGGCATGTGATACTGCCGGAGGATACAAGGGAGATGTTTAAGAGTATGTCACCTTTTACCATGTGATGACACTGATCTTGGCTGGGGAGGGGCCAGGGAAAATGGCTTTCATTAAGGGTCAGAGAGATGAGGAGAGCTGGAGCCCAACGCTTCCCTATCCAACGAGATCCATCACAGCAGCTAGGCTGGGAATTTCTCCCTGACAGTATGTTCAGACAAAGTGGCAAGAATCTCCTGAGATCTTGAAGTGTAGAGTTTTCTGACAGGCTCAAAATCAGAAAATGAGTAACAGATGCCACCGGCAAAGGCAGAATGGCAGGAGGCAGAAGAGAGGTCCTGAGTCTCAGAGCCAACAGCGGGGTGTGCACTGAAGGCACTGGAGTGTACGCTGGTACCAAAGGACAGGAAGATAACAGTGATGAGATGTCATGACAATCAGCACTGAAGTTGGTGGTACCAGTGCACGAGACAGAGTTGCAGAGTAGGAGAGCCAGCTGAAGGAAGAATGCACTGATCCACAAGGCGCAGCTGGTCTCCTGGTGAAGCGTAAGATCACCAGGAGAAGATTAAGCAATACTGATGCCAAACTGGAGACTTTACAGGCACATCAGCAGGCTTGATGACACTGACAGACCTCATGGTATCAGTAAATTATGTAATTTTTTGCATGCAATGGAAAAGCAAAGGACCTAGGTTCTCCTCAGAGCACAGAGTCTGAGGCACAGCAGTTCCCAAGGTCAGTTTTTGGACTCAAGGAACAATTCCTGGGCCTCAAAAGCAAAACCGTCTGACCTGGACATTTCTAAGCTCAATTTAACAAAGGCAGGTACCTTCTTTCCCCAAACAGGAGGCCAGATTTTTTTGTCAGCCTTGCAAAGGAAGTCAGACAAAGGCAGGAGAGTCCCTAGGCGGGGCGAAATGCTGATCGTGAAAGGCCCTGATCAGCAGGTGAAACTCCTCCAGTCTTCGCATGGATGGATGCCTCCCAGCACCCCTCAGGAATTCAGAGTGCTGCATTCTTCTCTGCCCAGTTCTTCCCCAAGGCTTATCAGACACGGACGATGGGAATCACTTATAGGCATAACGATCCCACAGCAGAGACTGTGTCTGAAGCCTGGGGGCTTCTGCATTGCTTCTGTGTCAAGCACCTTTGGCTTTGAATAACAAAAGGCAATCTCTTGAAGGATCAAAAGGAAAACAAAAAGAACCAGTGTTAAACTATTTATTAACTAACCCAAGAACTAGTTACAGGTTGTTAGATACAATAAAAAGGGAGAGAGAAGGATCTGAGTGCTCAAGAAGGAAACAAGTACCTTGGGAGAAGCCAACTCTGTCAATCAGTGCAAGGGGCATTTGGGTAATGCTGGTGTGGGATGAGAGGCCTGGTTAAGATGCAGGCTTCCAGCTACTGCTTTGAAAGGTTCTGCTAAGGGAGACTTTGGTTCATGCATGCCGGACGTATAGCCAGCACATACTGATCTGACCTGGAAAAGACGTGCAGTCCTTGAGGGAAGTATCTTGACTGCCACACAGACACAATGAAGTGTGAGAATCGCTGCTGCGCACTCTGCGCTTGCCACACGCTGCCTCCATGTGCACGCTTTGACTCTTAAGGAATGGAGTTTTTCCCCCCTTTTTTCGTCTTATTCTCTGTGACCTTGACAACCAAGCACACAGCATATGCCCAACAAGTTACTCCGGATGTGATGAAACGGAGATCAAGCCATAGTAATCTGTGTCTCTGGAGGGATGAACACAGCTTTCTGGATGGTCCAGAATAAGGGAACATACCTAGAGGCCAACTTTCACCTTGTGAACAGAGCTGGTAAGACAGCAAGAGCTTTGGTTGTTCTGGGATGGCATTTTGCTTCTCCCATCAATTACTTTCACCTGCATTTAACCAAGGCTTCAATCTGTGCTTGACAAGTTTCACCCACATGCTTCTTTCTTTCTACTACCATTGTTTGATGGTGACGCTCTCTCTGAAGAGAAGCAGATCAACCCTTGGGAGTTGGAGCCAATTAACTTATGAAAAACCAAAATACGTCTCCTATATTCTGAAAGAGCAAATAGGAATGAGGCTCACTGTGCCCCACATTCAGACTGGAAGAGGATCATTACTTACTATTCATTCCTGGATCCTTGAAGAACAAGTGAAGCCAGCTTAATGCTGCATTGTTCATTCCTAGTACCCATCAACGGAAAGCATGCTCCCAATTCATAGCCATAAGGAAACACAACAGTATTGCTGCGCCGTAAGCTCTTCCAATTGTTTAGGGGCTGTAGAGAGGACCTTAGGGTTTTATAGTGATGATGAGCACTGTGGGGAAGAAGCTAGAGTTATTGTCTTGATGATGATGGGGAAACAGGACACATGCGTGTATTATGGCACAAATCCATATGAAACAAGCCGTTATGTGCCTTGCTGCTCATAGAAAATATGCTTAGTGTGGGAGAAGAGAGTCTCTTCTAAGGAAAAAAACACCTAGCATGGGGTTGCCTTGAAGAAAACAAGCTTGTCAAATTCATTACCAGCCCCACAGATTACAAGTTTTTTGGGAAAATGGATAAACCCAAGTTTTTACAGATAAATAAATCGGTCCTAAAGAAGTTCCTTTCGGGATTAATTTCAGAACAGGCTTTTCCTCTTCTTTTCTCCAAGTTTAAACTACTGCACTGGTTGAACCAGATGGGAACTGAGGAAGGACGGAAGGTAAGATGAGATAAAACCTAAAAGTATAGGTGACTTAGAACAAAGACTGATGTGACACCACCAAATCATCGTAGTGGCTTAGCAGCTGGCCAGCAGCCACTCCGACTGTTCATCAAACTCAGTGGGGCTTAAAAGGCTCCAACAAAATAATTTCAGAACTTCTGTAGTATTCACCTTTGGGCTAAAAATTGGTTTCTAAACCTGGCTGAGTGCTGGGAGGTGGCCTGCAACCATGCTGGAGCAAAAATCCTACACAGGTAGGTTGGAGCGTCACTACCTTGAAATACAAGTCTCAAAAGTGAGGGCAAAGGTTCCATGCAGAGAAAACTTCCACATCCTCTCCCTCTTTCTCCATCCCTCTTTGTCTTCTTCCTTCAACGGAGAAGATGTTTTCACTTGCCTTCTCAATTTCTTTCTTCGTCGTTGCTTTCTTCCTCCTCTCTTGAGTACTTGGTTTGCAACATCAATAACTTAAAAATACAGCCGTCCATTTCATATTTCAAGCTCTGACATCGGCATGATGACATCATTGCAGTCTCCAAGACCTTTCACTGACTGTTCTCTATTCATCCTTTTAAGTTTAGCCACCTATTCCTCCCTGTCAATGTTCCGCATAACTCCCTCTCCCCAGCTATCCAATCTATTTGTCTCTCATCCATCTGCCCTGACAGTAATAGCACAGCTTTCACGCTCTCTCTTTCCTCCTCCATTTTCATTCCTTATTCTCCACCACGTCTATGGAATAGTACTTCCAGAACATGCTACCAACTTTTCTTCAAATTCTTCTTTAAAGATTCATTTTATCCATCTGAGAATCAAAGACATTTACTTAGCTTTATTTATACTTGAACTCTATAATTTTATTCCACTGTGCTTCTCATTAATCTCTGAATGACCGTGTTATTTTACTGCTGTAATCTCATCCTTCCTTTCCCAACATCTGCCAGCTGCCTCATTTTCACTTTTTACCCTTTAAAAGGCTCACCTTGCGTGGCTTGGCTGTTATTATAATAAATATTAATATTAGATTCAAGATGAGCAATGTAGCCACTTCATCTCCCTTGCCCCCTCATGGTATCTCCTGCGCTGATGATACTGCGTCAATTCCAGAGGCCATCCACCAATCTCCATGATGGATGCAAGGCAGCACTTTTTAAAAGTCAGACTGTAAATAATGCTGATCTTGTTGATATTCACTTGGCATTCATGAATATGACTCTGAGTTAGTGAGGTGCTTTGTGACTGGGCCATTGAAACAGTTGTTATAATCAAGGTCACTGGCACAACTGCAAGAGCCATCTATTAAAACTCTTTCCGAAAGGTGTTGGTCCCCAGGTCTGCTGCGACTGAGTTTAGGCTGGCTGCCCCAGATGTCATGGCGTGGACTGAAGTGTTGAATTCCTTCAGATTATCTTAGTACCTTGGCCTAGCTATTCCTGAAACCCGGTTCACTGCAGTATCCATGAGACTGAAAACTTGGCATTGGTTTGTCAGTTATCCCTGTTGACCCGCCACTTTATCCCCCAGACCAGACCGATGTACAGCGGTTCTTAAAGGGCACAGCTCCCTTAGTCACATGCAGAAGGGCAGTTTCCAGATGTTAAGTGTTTTATTGAGGGCACTTCTACCAAAACATGAGACCTGGGGTACCCCTGAAGTAGCCTGTAAAGACGTAGTCCACACAGAATAAAGGACAAGGACGGACAAAAGCGAAAAAGCAGAAGGAAGAAGTGAAATACTCAGAGCTATCAAACACAGTCCTCAGAAATGGGCATTCTTCCCTAGTGGGTTAGAAGATTTCAGATTACCCCTCCTCTCTTTCTGATTAAAGCTCAAATAAATGGTTACAGAACAAGCATTAGAAAATAAGCAGAACAGAGGCGGTATTCTTGACTGGCAATTCAACAAGTAGGGAATATAGCTCTTTAGATACCATACTGGGAGTATTTCTCAATGCCACCACTAAAGATATGAAAAAAATAATTAAGTCAATTGCAGGGGAGGGAAGAGGAGTTAAGGAATATCCTCTTATTATCCACATCAGAACAAACCAGGTGCAAACTACAGGCCAAAGAGTCCAAGGTTAGTTTACAGAACCAGAAAGAACTTAAGATGGGAGCAAAACATGATCCACTTGGGAAAAAAAATTCCAATGCATTAAGGGAAGAAATAACAAGAGAAAAAATAATTGAGGTTCCTAAGGAAGCAAATGCTGTGTGTGGTGCCACAGAAGTCAATTAGATAGTTTTCAGCTACAGTGATGGACCAATTTCCTGGGGTATAATAAAAAAAACAATCTCATGGGGCATAGGCAAGAGCAGAGGTATTGTTTCCCCTCCTCCTCACTTTCTGGCACCTTCATCCATGTTGAAAAAACAAAAAATAAAATATGTTATAAGAAAAAGCAATTAAAATGTTTTTCAGGAGACAATAGCAGCACACAAAACACGTCTCCCAATGAGAAATGTGATAAAGTCATTGAAACTTTTTATGCCATCACATTAGAAAAATAGCAAAAATGCAATAACAGAGCAGTGAAGAATGAGTTTCACCCAAAGAAATGCTGAACAGCGGGAGCTTTTCTGGATTATTTTAGTTGAGTGTACACATCCATGTCACACCATCACTTCTTACTTAAAAACAGCTGCAGAAGGCTCCTGCTGTGGCTGTTGCCGTTAGCTGAAGCTCTGATCTTCCTGTCTTGATACAAGTCATCAAGTCGCATTTCCTGCTGGAATTAAAGTGGCAGCCCCTAGGGACTATGCAGCTGCCCAATTTATATCAGAGAGTATCTGAAGCAAGCACCAGTATTTTTTCGAACCGCTTAATTTTTATTTATTTCTTATAAACCCCAAATTCTACTAATAGTTTTCTCCCTCCTCACTCCCTGCTGTCCAGGCAGTTGCATTTTGAAACAATTAAAAGAAAACATAGATGTTTCAATGCCTGTGCACAAAAGTTAGAGGCAGGAAAAAATGTATGAGTAAACCCACCGGCATCAAACCAAATGGTGCCTATAGCGTAAAATCAAGCAGAGAGATCATAGAAAAACCTTCAAGGATATTAGTTATTACGTGGTTAGTAGCTAGATGGTATGGATGGCATACGAATACTATGAAGGCTACTCATAGAACAACAAAAGCTGCAGATCATGGCACAAAAGTATTTTGGGTCAGAGCAAAAAGAGGAGAGCAACAGGGAAACCGTCCTGGCCAAGTGCTCAAACCACCCGGTGACAGGCAAGGACGGCTACGGGGTCATCGCTGAAGATGCTCAAAGCCAGAAATGCAGCCTCCCATCTCTTTTTTGTTCTGTTCTTCTACAGTGCTTAACACAACAAGAACCAGGTCAACGAAGAGCGCTCCTAACAGCTATGATAGGTTACGAAAAATAAGAATTTGGAGAAGATCATGTGGCATCCCATTAAGTAGTCTCTGTAGTTAAACACAGATATTCATAACTCAAAGAAAACCTTAAGTTGCCAGACATTCAACACTCCTTAGCCATCAAGCAGGGGAAAACTAATCTCTCCCATACGTAATTCTTTTCTTTTAAAAAAAGTCTGCCATAAAGAATATCAAAACCAAGGCAAAGTTTCTCTACTTCAAAACCAAGAACCACAGAACCCTAGAAAGGTACTAATCTCATTTAAAAAAAAAAAAAAAAAAGAATAATAAGGAAATCAAACTAGAGTACGTTAAATTGTGCATTAGAAGGGCTCTCAGCTAGGTTCCACTTCCAAAATTACTTGAGAGCACATTATAATTAGCAAAGGTATGTGACAGTTTTATACCCCTCTATGATGCATGATTAAAGCCAGGCAGCCCACGTCAGCCGCAAGTTCTGCACGCCGTCAAAACAGATGTGACGAGAACAACAAGCTGCTTCCAGACGGACTGTGAGAAAGCATAGACAGATGACATTTTGGCCATCAAAGAGGTAAGACACGATACAAAACTAATTAAACCTCAAAACGTCTTGGAGAGGTAGGTAAACTATGTTCTATAGGAGGTTATAGGAAGCATCTTGTGCTTGAGCTGCAGTGCTCCAGCCCAAGAACAAGGATGAGAACAAGCTCCTACCTTCCCCTCTGAGGTGCAACAGGGAGTAAAGTTTACAGCCTAAAGATTAACAGCTCACAGCCTCGGCAGGAGGATGCGGAGCAGAAATGACTGGAGAAATCGCTGCTGTGATGCCACTGTGATGGTCTGTGAAACTCCTAATTTTTCCCACGCGAGACAGATACCTACGATCTGTCTGCAAAAGAAAAAATACAGAGTCCTGGCCCATTGTGAAAAGCCAAATCTAAACTCCACACAAATTCTGCCTCTTACATTTGCGCGTCTCTGCTGAACACTCTTAAAAATCGATTAGCTGCTCAACTCCTTACCATTAACTGGGGACAAACTAGGTACGGTAGGGAAGTTGTGCATCTCTTAAACTCGGGTTAGAGGGAACAAAGGTGTTGGAAATAAATGTGTAAGGAACAAGGAGCATTTTATGCTTTAAAAAACACACATTCATCTTGGGTAAAAATTTCACGGCTGGTTTGTAAGTGTGAAAAAAACAGTGGGGCAAGTTTGTTTCTCAGAGGTGTATCCAAGCCATCATTTTTATTCTCATTTATCTATAGATTTCTGTGTTTAGACTATGTCTTAGTGCTTCTTCCTTCGCGACATCCCTCTGCATACAGCACCTTTCCTTCTGTTTCCAGATAGCCTCCCTCATGGCTTCCCCTGCAGCGCTTCAGAGCCCAGCTCCCTAACGTCCCAGTGGCTCCAGGCAGTTTTCCCGATACATTTCTTCGGCCATTTCCACCGCGCTGCTCCTGTTATGCTCTTTTCCCCATCTCCTCTGCAGAAATGACTTTCCTCGTTACTCCCCTGCCCATGAGGTCGCCCCCTGCTACAGGAGGTGCTGCAGAAAGGCTGCAGCTGGTTTCTCCTTCAGCCACCTCGTGATTTCCCCAGCGCAACCGTTCGGGCGATGTGTAAGGTCGTTCTCACGACTTCACTACGTGACTGCGCGCTCCTCCGTTTCCTACGGCACCTCTCGTACGTGGAGAGACACGCAGCAACAGCTACGTAGGCACCTACCTACGCTGCATCCGCACACTGACTAGGCTGCACAAAGCCACGACTGGGCTACCCGCTCTTCCTTCTGCGATGACATTACAGACAACTTGCCAATGCCCAACGACTCACCCATGATTCATCCCTGAATTTTGTTAGTTAAAACAGCTGAGAAAGGGGAGGCAATTAAACCATGCAATTGCTAAGTGAACTCTTAGATCTGGAGAGTTAAGGAGAGCCTCACAATCTGGAATTTATGAAATTTATCAAAGACAAATCTCTCACTGCTCCTACAAGGGTAAGCTGGTTAAGGTGGGCAAAACACTTAAGCCACTACCTTCTGGTGTTTCTGGAATGAAGAAATAAACTTGCCTCATGTTTATAAGCAAGATGATATTGCTCTGTGGCAATGAAGGAGGTACACACAATTGCAGTCCCTTTACAATCAAGCTTCTCATCACATCAGTTTCATTCAGAGACAGTAAATACAGTGCAGTTGCCTGGTTCAGGTCCCGATACCCACTTATGCTGAACATCAACCCAGCAGTGCAAGAGAACCTCCTTTAGTGGCAGATATAGATATAAAAATAAACTATGTAAATTTTGTTGAACATAAGCAGTTAATTAGAAATAGAGCTTTCAATGCAAATACCTATGGTTATGCCAATGCACCAGCCTAAGCTGGGCACAAGAGGGGAATCTTAGGGAGCAGGATTGCTTAACTCCTCTTTCTAAGCAACTGCAAATGTTGCCAAGCTGTCTTCGTCTCCACAGTTATGCTTTGCCATTAACACGATTCACAGAAGAACAAACAAAACACACCGCAACAAGCCTTCGTTATCACTGGGAGCACATTTCACTGCGTGAGTGGTGATCCTCCAAAGAGTGGTGTTCTACACTTGTCTCAGTTTGGGAGGCTACTTTGGTGGACACTAACAAAGTGTCTCTGGATGTTGAAACATCAGGAGAACATGTCAAATCACTTTCCAACATCCTGCAACTGAACCAATTCCAATGCTCCTCTTATTTCCAAGAACATAATTACAATTGTCCCTCTGCAAAGCAATGGGATCTGCCATGTAAGTGAGGTGGCTGCAGAGCAGCACGTTTTATTCCGTACAACACATATAAAATGTTAAAAACATATGTGATCGTTTAAAGACTTACTGTGATATCACTAATTTGACCAAATAGAGTGCAGAGCACAACAGCAGATGTGAACGTTCACTGTATGCTCTAGTTCTACAGCAGAGCATCAAACAGATTTGCACAGGACATGAACAAACAAGTTGGCTTAACAATGGGTCTGTAAAATTAAAAACCTGCAACTCAACCCAAGAAGAGATGGAATTCCCTTCCACTCGGTGAAGCATCTGGCCTGATTGCTGGTGGCTGCCGATCACTGCCACGTCATCACTCTAAAGCCGTGAAACATCCCCGCGACCGTGTTAATTAGCTCCCCTTGCAAAGCGCTTAAGCCATAGAGCGAGGTTACTCACGTGATGTCTCTGCGCTGATAGCAACCTTGAAGAAGGCAGGCAATCAGGTCACTGATAAACTCCACATCATCCCTGTGAAGAGCAGCTTCCAGTTCCTAATGAGCAGGGAGAAAAAAAAATAATAAAAAAATTCCAACCATCAAACTAATTCCTTAAAATTTACTGCTGGCTGATCAGGACCAAAAAGACCCAAGCAGCCTCAAGTATGTGTACAGCAGCAAAGCATACACCGGGTAAGCCGACCTTCCCCTTCATTAAAAACACTGCTACTACTACCTCTTTGTTGCAAGAGTTTATGGGAAGACCTTGAAAGGCTTTCACTGAATGTCACTCTCCAGCCAGAAGACTAACGCTTTTGTCTGGAAACAGAAAAATAGGGTTCAGTGAGGTTGAGATACTACAACCTAATAAGAAACCCATGATTTCTCCCGTGTTCAGCTGATGGGCAGGAATCAACAGTTTCATTCTCCTGCTTTGCTTTCCACTCACTAAGGCTGGTGAGTTCATTTAAAGGATGTGCTCAGAAAGCGTGGCCCTAAAAGCCACTTACAGAGAGAAGTAGCAGTTTCAGATGGATAGCCAGAAATGGCTGAAAGCTAGCAAGCAAATGCCTCAACGAAAAGCAAGCATTTGGATTATTTAACTTATTTCTTGTTCGTTTTGTTCTTTTCCCCCTTCAGTAAGAAAGAAAGAAAGGATGGAGGGAAGTCAAACCTCATGACCCAAAATCTCAACCCTTTTTGGAGAGGATCATGGCTTATTTCAGCACGACGGAGTTCACATAAAGGTCTGATGTAGGAACTGATCCATAAAAAGGATAAATCTCTGAAATGTAGTTATTATGAATTTCGCACATATCGTGAGAAATATCTACTTTTCAGCTAGCAATTTCAATCTTCGTTTTCAAAATATTACTAGGTTAACTACAGTTTCATTTATATGCCAGAAAATAATTCACAGTAAGAAAAACCCACTTCCTGCAAGACTTATCATCAGTAGTATACAGCACTTAACAAGATTTAATATGGATAAGCAACACAGGCATAAGAAGCTATTCTTTTTGGGTTTCAGAGTAAATAATGGATTGAATACAAACTCCTACTTGAATGTTACTCAGCAGACTGTTACACAAATGGCTAAGCTAATGGCTACAGAATAAAGGTTAATGGCCAGAGAATAAAGGATAAACGTTTTGGCACTTACCCAATAAAGAAGAGAAAGTGCTTTTTTATTAGACCGCAGTAACTGCGGTAATAAAATTATTGATAACAGATTGCAGATTAAATGCCGCTTGTAGTTTTTTATTGGAAATGTATTAATGGCATATTTTCATTATCAACACCACTCTTATTTACCTCTTGTGCAACATCCAAAGTGCTTCACGAGTGGAAGCCTGACACCCACCCTGTGAATGTATTAAATGCATCTATTATATGTGGAAACTCAAGGCAAGGAAAGGGCGGTGGGCAGCCAAAGCCTGACATCGTCCCTGCCACTGAGCTAGGAAAAGTCCAAAGAATCTCTGTTCTGGCTTCTAGATGACTACCCTGCCTAATGACAAGTTATTACAAAAACTGCAGTTGCTTCTCATCCCTTGGAGAGAGTCATTTTATTGTTGTATAAATAATAATCACGCTATATAAATAGCAATTACCGAGTGAATTCACTTGGTAAGCAGTTAGTATTTTGGAAGCGTTGGCTTATTTTATTTGTAAATTACTTTAGCGGACATCTGCCTTCTAACAAAATATACCTGAGAGGGGTGGAAAAAAAACCACAACAAAGTAAGCGATGTGCTAAAACATCCCAGGTGTGTTATCACAGTAAACTTGCAGCTTGTGAAGCCTGATGTTAGGACTCAGAATAAAGGGCAGGGGGGGAAGAAAGTCTCCAGGATGTCCCCCCGCCCGCATTCAGCCTCTCCATCATCCACATACACTTGAGCACTAGAGCTGTCAGTCAGCAGCCTGCCTCTGCTAGGATGCGACAGCCTTTTGTATGAAGGAATATTTAAATTGCTTCCCGTGAGCCTTTTCAGCCTGCTGTTTGACTAACACTCCTTAAGCAATGGCTCAGATAGCTCCTATCTGCATCCATTGTTTTCCAGGCCCGGGAATGACCTTTACATTTTTGGAGCCGGCCGGTCACCCTGGGAGCTGGGGGACATTCCTCGGGCACTGGGCAAGGTGCTGTCTCCCGGGCAGGGGACCCACAAGTCTCCCCCAAAACACCTGGTGCGTGATTTTCCCCCCTCTCTTGCTGCCTCCTCTCTCCCAGATGGGTCCTCCCCTTCCCCGCCACCATGGCAGCTGCAGCACCGATCTGGGGACCCAACCTGGCCACTGATGGTTTTGTGCCACTGGGCACACAGATCGACACGGAGTCCCAGCGCCACCCTGGGTTAAGGGGCTCTGGCACGAGTCAGGATCAGATACACATAGCAGCAACACATAGCAACGGGCTAACGAAGGTCTGTCATTAACAGGCGTGATGCTGTCGGCACCTCTATAGACAGGCGCTTGCACCGCACTCCCCAGTGCCATGGGTGCTGCCTGTAGCCCACCCCAGTCCTCTGGTCCCTACCGACAGTCACATCCGGTGCCAGTGGGTTACAGTAATGGCACAGTCCAAGTATTACAGTGATTGTCTACCTTGGAAAAAAACATCCTAGTGTTGTCCTGTAAAGTTTTTGTCTACTTTTTTTCTGTCGCTGCTTGCTATAGGGCAAGAGGACCCAGGGCTGGGTCCACTAGCCCTTTTTAACTGAATGTCACAATTTTCTATCCTGCTGGATTTTCCAGCTTTCTACCCCAAACCACCTAAATCCTGGATGTTTCACATGTGTCCAGAGTACTATGGGAGCACGAGGGACCAGGAGGATGCGATGCAAATCTTAACATCTCAGGACCGTGAACAAAGAGTTAGGATCCCCTCGGGTTTTCACTTAATGCTTCATCCCGCATTTTGCAGGAGGAGGAATAAACCTTATTTTTCCAGCCCTCCCCTCCAACAAGCGAGGGCCGGCAAAGCAGCAGGGGGCTCAAGCGGTGCATCTGAGCAGAGGTGACGCCAGGGACTCCCAGGAGAGAGAGGCCACCAAACCCCACCCTGGTCCTGAGGGCAAACCCTGCCCGTGGCCACCGGTCCCTGGGCTCCTCGGGCCTGGGCCTGGCCAGGGCGAGCGGCTGAGCTTCCTCCCAGCCACCATCCCCCCCACGCCTCCAACCCTTTTGTTTTTCCCCTTTTCTCTTTGAGCACTGAGCTGTGAGCACAGAAATCTGAACCTTGCCAAAACGCTTTGGGGACGGCACAGAAAGGAAACAGAAGAGGCAGCAAATCAGCAGAGGAAGGAGGGGGGGGAGATACATCTCCTCCTCCTCCTCCTCCTCCTCTAGCTGGAGAGAGCAACAGACAGGAGAAAAGCAGGATTCTCCCCCTCTCCAGCTGGCGTCACACCTCATTAGGGAAAAGCCTGTTTAACGTCTTTCCCTCCCCCCAGCCCGGGACTAAATCCCCCCTGAGTCAGGCGAAGGCTGTCGGGAAGAGGCGGCCGCCGGAGCAAGGGTGACCACCTCGCCTGGGAGAAGCACTGGCCCAAAGCAGGGTTAGCCAGGGTGGGCGAGAGGGCACCAACCCCTCCCTCCCCGCTCCCTGGGAAAATAGCTGGCAGGGATGGGCTGGGAGAAAAGTTTGGGTCTGAAGCGAATGCTGCTCCCCCCAGAGCCGCTGTAAGCATCTATTAAACCCTGATATCACCTGCGTTTTGCTGCAATGGCTGCTTCCGTCTGCTCTTGGCAGCACCTCAGTGCTGTGGCCTCCACACATGTGGTGACCCAAGCCCCACGTTGCCCGATGCATACTCCTTTTTCAGTATCTGCCCAGACTTTTGAGAGGAAAGACGATTGCCTTCCCAGGTAAAGGTAAACAAATGAGTCCACAACGGTGACAGCAGTGGCACCACTCTCGCCAACACCAGCGCAGAGGTAATGGAGGCATCTGGCTGGCTTTCTGAATGACAGAAAGCAGCCGGTCAGACTCCAGCTCCCCGCAAGCTGTCTGCTCGGAGGGCGACATCACAAAGATGGGTTCCTCCAAAACCACAGGCAAGCCCAGCACACGGAAGAGCCCTGCGTGAGCGGGCTGGGTGCTGAGGTACAGGACTACAGTTTAAAGGCTTCTGCTGTGCTGGAGCTGAATCATCCATAACCGAATCTGATGAACGTAACCAGTTTAAGCACAGCTAAGCCTTGTCCAAGTTAGCCATCAGTTTAAAAACTCCAATCCCTTCAGCTCTATTTCCATACCACTGCTGTTATCAGCTTTCCATTGCGATACTCTCAAGTGACTCAACAGGCTTTTGCAGAGGCTTTAGGAGATCACCGAAAGCTACCAGTTGGCTGTGCTGAGCCAGCCCCAACCCATGCGCTGAAACTTCAACGCCGTCACTAGATCGAGTCAGGACGTTCTTTTCCCCTCACAGATAATGAATGACAACAGGTACCTGGGCAACAGTCAGGTGAATTCATGCAAGAGTACTGGGATTGGGCAGGAAGATGGGAAGTCAACTGCAGGTCTGAAATGCTTCCAAGGGAGCGCCATTTACCTCCATGTTGCCTGAAGCCAGTGTCTGTGCTTCACATCTCCGGCAAGGAGCTCCAGTTGCCCTCCCCACCAAAGTGCCAGACATTCCCCAGCTGTGAAGAGGACACAGGGACCTGGGGAGGGATCACTGCTTGCTCCAACACATCCCAGAGAGGAAAGCGTGGCGCACTCTTTTCGGCAGCCGATTGACCCAAAGCAGCAGCAGAAGGCCAATGCAATGAATAGCCGGACACCGTCCCAGAGCTGAGGTGACAGGATCCAGCTACACAATGAGCCAGTTGTGCTCTGCCAACCCCCACAACTCAGCTTGTTGGTCTGTCGGTGCGCTTAGCCCCTAGGATGTACTCAGCACGCCTGAAAAAAACAAGCGCCCCTACCAGCAGCCAGAGTGGTTTCCACGGCCCAGTGCCATGCTCTCCCTGCTTGTGATTGCTGCCATCATATGGGAAGAGTTTTCAAAATATGAAACTTACTGAGAGTGCCCTGCTCTGTATGACAAGCCAGGAGGGCCTTGCGGGGAGTTAGGGGTATTCCTATGGCCACGATACCCTAGAAGCGCAAACAGCAGTGGGTTCTGATGGCTGCCGTAAAGTCAGAAAGAAATTAGGGCTCATGATGGAATCTCCCAGCCATGTTACCTTACTTTTAAGCATCTAGTTGGAGACACCACCCATTCTCCAAGTCTGCAGCTGGATGCACCTCTCGCACTGCTCCACAGTCCTGCAGGACCCTGCACGATGCCCCCTCTCTATATGATGCTCCAGGGCTTTATGGCTTCCTGAGCCAAAAAGGCCCCCAAATTCTCCACTCCACCTTTCCACCACAGGGAGAGTGGGTGCTGAAGGCTCTGCTCTTCCTGTGCTCCTGACAGCAGGGAACGAGTCAGCAGCTCTCCTCAAGGAAACATCATCATCTTCAATCTCACCCCTGGGGACCAGGAGCTCAGGCGGAGCCAAGCTGGCCTTCTACAGTAGCTTCAGGGACACAAGGTGAAGAGATTTAGTGACACTTGGCACCGCAGAAGTCCCGTATCTTCTCTGAGCCGTCAGACCGGTGTGTGCGAGGACAGGGGATGAAGAGCTACCATCTGAGGGAGGAGAAAAGCTACCCTGTCAGAAGGGGACTACCATTTGGGGAGGGGGAAAAAGCAAGAACAGCAAAGGTATTCCCTTTTCCTGTTTCTTCAGGTCCCCCCTTAACATTTGTCAGTGCCTTCTGAGAACTCTACCTCCCTCCACTTTCCGTGAGCGGACTTTGAAGGCTATTTCAAGCACGTAAATAGGGGCATAATGTTACTCCAGGGCTAAGCAGAGGTGTGAGATGACAGCTTTGTATGAGGGAGATGGTTATAAACAGAAAGCCAGGGAGAATTTGTCATATTGCCTCCACATTACGGCTGTTTGCAAAGAACGAATCCCATATGCTCCCCCCGGTGCCTCGGTTTTGTCCTCCTTTAGCCTCTCTATGAGGATGCTTAAAAATCTGGGATGGGCACAAGGCTGCTGGTGATCTGAGACCACCATGCTGTCTACCCTCTATCCCACTGGCCAGAATGGTTGTGGCTTCTTGTTCTCCATCCACGTTAACCTGCTGCCTGATCCCTCCTTTGGGACAGGGACCCCTCCCCTGTTTGCACAGCACGCCGCCGCTTGCTCTCCAACTGGAATTTTTCACTGCTGTGTAATACAAACAAATACGAGCAGCTCACGCTGGGCGGCTAAACTGTACTAAAAAGAGATTTCAGACTGATCAATCCCGTCTCCCTCATGCCCCATAGCAGCGTATCGGTGTTAATAAAGCTTTCCTCCTGGCTCATCTTGCCTGCAGTGCAAGCGATTTGGGACAAGAACTACATTCGTTATGAATTTTATGCATTGTCAGCACTTAAAAGATGTAAAACTGCTGTTCGTTCCGTTTCTTCCCCCTGCAAAGTACCTTTTCAGATGGACAGGGTACATCTAAAGCTCCGAAGTAACAAGCGATTAGTTTCTGTTTAATAGTTAGACATTAGTACTTGATGCCTCTAGAGCAGCTTTCATCCTAGAGCATCAAAGCATTTAAAGAACATTCAGTAAAGCCTTGCAGCACCTGTGAAGGAAGGGGAGGCACACACCCACATGCAGAGTAATTTTACAGATGGAGAAACTAACACAAGTCCCAGCATCTTTACTTCACTCAGGGCGTGCTTCGCTCAGTGGCGCGGCTGAGAGAGAAGCCATAAGGCTTGACACTCGATGCCACTGCCATCATCTTTCTTTTTCAGCAGTTTTATTAGCAGCCAAAGCATTTGGAGATCGTGCTATTTCCCTCCAAAGGATCATTTCTCCCTTTCAAAATAATCCCCTCTTCCTTCAGAGCAGATAATCTACACCATTTACCCTAAGCCAGTTATGCTGGCTGAGGGGCAAGCACTGCACTGGGCACTGAGCTGGCTTTACACAGGGGAGAGACAGACATTTCAGGCTCAGCAGAACCAATGTTCTCCAGCCTGTGGTTTGCAGACCTCTTGCAGACCCCGTGGACGGCTTCCAAGAGGCCTGCGAAGGGCAATTAAGAACAGCAAGCTTAACACCAGTCTGCTTAAATTTCTAATCGGGGGTCTGTGCCTTTACAGGAAAAGTACTGGGGCCGCACCCTTAAAAAAATCCCAAACCAAAACACCCCCACGAAGTGGCTGACCACTATTGCCCGAGCCACAAGTTCAACTCCTCTAGCTGAAAATAACCTCCAAACACAACAGTACGAGAGGAAACACAGTCTGCTTGAATTGCATCCTGTTTGCCTCGCCCTCAGAAAGATATCATTTATTATCACCTAGAAAGGATCTCTCCCAGTAGCTGCGCTTGTGTGGAGTTTCAGATGTATTCAGATCGTTAAACTACTTGTAGATTGTGCTGGTTTAGGCTTTTGGGTTTTTTTGCTGGGAAGACAGGCTGAGGAAAGTGGTGAGCAGACAGCTAGAGACTGGGACCATTCTGAAGCTAACCCATAATAACATACAGATTATATATTGTTAAGTTCTCACAGTTGCATGCCAGTAGTACCTTCCTGGTAAAACCAAACCCAACTCACCCCAAGCTCCCTTTCTCCACAAATGCTGGATTTAGCATTCCTATTTATGGGCTAAGTACTACCAGCAGCTAAACACTGAAAATTTTAGCAAGTTTTACGTAGCGCCTCAGGTAAGCACAGTTAGGTCGGTGGGGAAGAGCATCAGCACGGCTCTAACCTGTTCTTGACAGTGTTTCTGGAAACAACATCACCGGGTTAGCTATGGTCCCTCCCCAGACGATTCGGCTGGGCGATAAATAAAGAACAGCTGATCCTGCCATGTCACCATCTCCTGCGGTAAGAGGCTTCCTGGGTTCCTAGTGGGAGTTCTGCTAAGCTTTTAAGCCCATTGGCAACGTGGGGAACAGTCTGTAGCTCCAAAGCCAAGAGGCTCGAAGTAATAATCCGATTTCAAAGCTCCTCCTCCTCTCCAGCCAAAGGCAGCAAGGGAGGATGAGATCAGACTGTAGATGCTCTTCATTTTAGGTCTGGCCATTGCGCTCATCTGCTCAGCATGAGCACCGGGAAGGGAAAGGATGAGCGCCAAAATCTGGAATGGATTGCTTGGCTAAAGTTTCTGCAAAGATTTCAAGACTTATTGGGGAAATTATTTTTTAAGGGGATTTTTTGCCGCTCTCGATATAGCCAGATGGGCCCATCTAAGCCAACCTCCACTTTTCTAGTTCGTGCACCGCCAAAAACTCCTGGGGGGTTTACTCCCTGCCATCATGCACTGCTGATGCAACATGGCATGCAAGCTGTGCAGCTGGTTTGCACTCGCGCCACGGAACTTCTCCTGTAACAGTAACCAGTGGCGCTTCGGCATTTACATCGCTCCCCCTACTTGCCCCACCAGGATGTTATTAGCTGCCAGTTGATGAGCAAGTCAAGAAAAAGATATCTTCAGGGGGCATCGAAATAAACAGAAAACCCAGATCAACCCTTAAGGGCTCAGGTGATTGCTTTACATCCCTGCTGCCCCTCTAAGGAAAACAACAGCCTGGCTTTTGAGTGGGGGGAAAAAAGGTCCCTTCTCACCCTTGCCTGAAAAAGTGGGATGAAACGATAAAATGCATTAAGATTAAAAAAAGGCTGTGAAATCTTGCTTTTCCCCTTTAATCTGACCTCCCCAGCCAGCCATTCTTCTGCCTCCCCTTTGGATGCCGCGGCGAGCGCAGCCCACAGCATACCCACCACAAACAAACCCTGGCTGGCGACTCAGCAGGGAGATCGGCCTTAAAGTGCTGTCGGCACTAAAAACTCTTCCTCCTCGCTCTGGGTCAGACAAAAGAAAAGCCGCCAAGAGCCTGCAGCCACACACAGGTACCCCATGGGCTTCTGCCACAGCGCATGGCCAAGAGATGAATTCCACCACGGTGAAAACCAAGTTCCAGCATTTTTTCTATTAATTTAGCAAAGAAGAATTTGCAAGAGTATGAAAGAGCTGGCTACCGGTATCTGTCGTGATGATGCAGCCAGCCACTCAGATGCGTGAACTGCCTGTTTGCAACAAACTTAGTTTCAAGCCTAAGAATAAGTTTTAAAAACACACATCTATTCCACTGCATAACAGTGTGTGGAAACATAACTAAGAGGTCTCCTTCGTATTCTTGGATAATCGTCTGCACAACTCTGGGTAGCCAAAAGCATCACCTTGGTTATCTGTCAGACTCTGAGCTTGTTCCAAGCTTATACAATCCAGACATACTTCAATACAAAAATTAATGGCTTTTATACTTTTTTTTAATTATTATTATTATAAGAAACACAGATGCTACCACTCTAATGAGAGATATCTGCACTAGGGGATAGGCTTGTCATAGGAAATGGTGTGTCAAGCTTGTCGAATGTTCTAATGTGAGTCACAGTTCCTTACACAGCTCTGGCTTCATAATGCACGTCACCACAGGATCCGATGTCAAAATAAATATAAGTTACCTCTTCCAGTACTCACACTCCACCTTCAGCCCTGTCCAAAAAAAAAATCTGTATTCATCGGATATGTGGAAAAGCCCCCCAGAGCTTTTAATGCCTGGTTGGGGCTCAGAGCCTCTGCCCCAGTGATGGCTATCTAGCACACCTTCCCTGGCTGGCCTCCTGGCTTCAATGGGAATCCCACGCTTCCTCGGCTGCCCTGCTGAACATGCAGACCTGCCCCGCTCCGCTGAGCCATCATCTTCCACAGGATGCTAGTAAATACCCAAAGAGAACCCAAGAAGGTTGCCTGGTGACCGAGGTGGCTGCTCTCATGGCTGGGAGCAGCCAGGAGCCCCACAGGAATTCCCGTTCTCCTCCCTGCAGCTGGGGGAAAGCAGAGGGGAGAAGGGTCTGCTCGGAAAAACAAAGCAGAAAGCTGGCAGTTCCCAGGGTTTTCAGACTGTCGAGTAAAGCGTAAAAATCTCAGGAGCTGCTTCTTAATGACACATCGCGAGTGACTCAACCTTTGCACAAGTGGCACCAGTGTGACTGTCCCTGACTACGGCCCCTCGGCCAGAGGTGGCCATGAACCACCACCTCCGCCCGTGTCTGGAAGGAGCTCGGCTCACATGTGGGTTTGCCAAGGGAAACAATACAGAGCCCTTCGCGTGCTCAGGAGACGGATGCTCCATGTTTTACTCCACATCTGGCAACGCTGCTCCATAAAAAAGGTGATGGAGTGCTTGTAGCTCTCCTTCCAGAGCACAGGATGAATATCTTCTTCAACACATATGCCATACAGGAATTCTTCTCTAGCTTAATTTAATGTTAGCTTTATAGCCAATAAATTTGCAGGTTGCTACAAACACTTGGCTATTTATGCAGTAATGGTTATATCTGCCAGAAACGGCAAATTATTATTGTTAATTATTATTATTATGCTGTTCATAAACATTAATGCTAACTACGCTCTTAAAACACATATTATAAACAGCATCGTAATTTGAGAGAAGGGCAGTAAACTGTTGCCCAGACGCAGAGGAAACCAGGTCTATTGCTGCAACACTTATTCTACAGACATCATTTGGAGTACCTTTTTCTCCTAAATTCCCTCCTCCCGTCAAGAATAAGGAAAAAAAAAAAACCAAACAACAAAACAAAGCACACTTGTTTCATTACATTTTAAGAAATGAAACAAAGGTCTGTCCCGTCTTGTGAATTGGAATAGCCAGCTTTGTTTCTGCAATTCAATGCAGAAGTGATGACACTGGATTATCCAAAGATCCGCACAAAACACTTTGGTTGGATGAAATAGCTGATCTGCCCGAAGTGTGGGGGGGGAAATACGGTAACAGATAATTACATAACCAGCTTGTAAAAGTGTTATTAGTAGAGCATGGGATCAGGAAAGCCCTGGCTTTTATTCTCACTTCATGCATTCAGTGATGAGAGCTAAATCTCTGTCCATCTCTCTCTCCTCCCCCACCAAAAAGTTAGATAATCTTTAGCCAACCCTGTAAAACACTTGCAGTCTTTGAACAAAAGCAAGGCTGAGGTTAATGTACTGCTACTTCTTTAACATTCAGATGCTGGATGGGTCTGAAGATAACAGAAGAAAACGGGAAAAAAAAATTTCCTCTGCCATTCAGATAAGGTAGCTCGAAGACTCAGGGGTAAACTCTAAAGTTCAACATTTTAGTTTGAAAGGACATTTCCAGCCATTGGCTACTGGAATTCAGATCTAGAATAAGTGATAAAATGCAATAAAAAAGAGCTTCTTTGCCAGAAAGTATCTCTTTTTTTCAAGGAAGCAACGGGAACGTTAGCCATTCTGTACATTAACTAGGCACAGCAAAAAACCACACGTGGACTTTGTTCTCAGTTATCCACAACTGGATGTCTCTGGAAATCTTTCCTCAGGAGTATGGTTTTGCTCCTCCTTTCTCAGGAAAGACAGAGGCGAATCCAAGCAGGAGAAAAATTAAACTGGTGGCAACGGACCTTGAAGGTCTGACAGTGACCTGCAGCACTAAGGTCTTCGAAATGGCTTTCATTTGCCAGAACATAAATTAGATTCCTCACTAGGTACGGCACCGGGGTTAATGGGAGCTTTATAAAGCCTTCTTTGAACATACAGATTATCCTTTTCAAAAAAGACTAATCTTGTGGTTTAAAGTACAGTACTGGGAGCCAGGAAACCTATTCCCAGCTCTGTCAGGCTGGGTGACTTCAGGCAACCCACTTGACTATTCTCTGCTCTTTTTCAATACACACAAAATAGAGACAAATACCTAAACCTCCCATGAGGCTTAATATTTGTAAGACAACGAGAACCAGCTTAACTATTCACAGCTCCTTCGAAGCAGAAGAGGATGGCAGGCCCTTTTACATGCAGGCTTGCTCAAACCTCTCCAAACAGTAAGTCCCACAGAACAGATAGCAGCAAGGACACCTGCACCGGGCACTTTGTAAAGGCAAGAATCCTGAATTACAACACTACCAATTACATTTTTTTTCATCAGTGAAGGAAACGTCTCATCCTGACCGGCATTTCTGTCCTAAGGAGGTGCTCAAAAGGAGCAAAACTGAGGAACTAAGAAAAATTCTAGTTTAGGGAAAACCGCACTTGCTAGGCAACTCCCAAAGAGCAGCCTTCCTCTACCAGATCGATTTCACTGCAAGAATGTTAAAAACAACGTAAAGACAATAAAATAAATTCAATTAAAAAAAAATAATTCAAGCATTTCAAAGGTAAAATACAGAAAACTACCAGAAGTGTGAGAAGGGTCTTGAGCGCAAGTCTTATGAGGAGCAGCTGAGGGAGCTGGGATGGTTTAGCCTGGAGAAAAGGAGGCTGAGGGGAGACCTTATCGCTCTCTACAACTGCCTGAAAGGAGGCTGTAGCCAGATGGGGGTCAGTCTCTTCTCCCAAGTAACAAGCGATAGGACAAGAGGAAATGTCCTCGAGTTGTGCCAGGGGAGGTTTAGATTGGCTATTATGAAAAATTTCTTCACTGAAAGGGTTGTCAAGCATTGGAACAGGCTGCCCAGGGGAGTGGTTGAGTCACCATCCCCAGAGGTATTTAAAAGCACAGTAGATGTAGTGCTGAGGGACATGGTTTAGTGGTAACTTGGCAGTGCTGGGTTAGCGATTGGACTTGATGATCTTAAAGGTCCATTCCAATCAAAACGATTCTATACTTTCATGACACAGAATGTTCAGCACTGGGAACAAGGATCACTACTTTCCTTCCAAGAATAAATTCATTCTAGGCATCTCCACTGTGACAACCAATACTGGCTTAGGGCCTCCTCTCAAAAGGTGCCTGCTATTCCCCCTAAACTGTCATAGTTACATACTTTTCATATTTCAGTTTCCATATATTAGTTTCCTTCAAACTTTTTATTTAAAAGGAGTATAAAACATTTCAGTATAAAACAATCCCATGACTTCTAAACCTCCGTAAAAGAGGGCACGCAGAGCCTTTTTTGTGCTATGCACTACAATATTTCAACGACTCGCGTCTTTCAAGACTGAGCACAGCTGTTTCCTGCAGACCCCAACATTTTGATCGATGCATTCACGTGCCGCTCCAGTTCGAAACACCCACTTGCCCATGGGTGCAGGTGACTCTGATCGGGTCACTCCCAGAGGACTCAGTCCCACTGTATTGACGGGTGGTTACATTTCCTGTGACTCAGCCTCACTAATAAAGCTTCAGCAAGAGGAGCTCCGAAGACTGTTTCCCAAGTCATTCCCTTCTACCATGCAGAAATCTCAAGAAGTCATTTTAACTCAATAACCTCCATGCTACTTCCACCGAGTCAAAACAGAAGAAGAAAAAGCAAACAAAAAAAAAATACCACATCCTACTCTGGACTACAAACTTTGGTCATTCCAGGGTTTCTCGCACAGAAGAAAGTTAACCAACCACAACAACGTAACGTCGCTTCCTTTTCCTCTGAAATAAACTTTGGTGTTGAAAAAATTCCACCTCTGCGTTTACTGTGGGCAGCCTCAATCAGCACGGGAGCACATCCATAGCCAGCATCAAGGAACAGCATTCAGGCCTACCTCTGTATTCGTTTCTATCTGGGGTGTAAAGTTAGGAATTTGCTTTTTTTCCCCCCTCATCTGTCCACTGATCTGAGAAGGAAGATAAAAAAAATCCAAAAATGCCCAGACTCACCTTCTTAAAAACTGAGTTGTCATAATTATTTTTCAAATAAAAAGCAAATGATTCAATTTTCCTAAACAGCACTTGCAAAAGAGCTAGAGCAGTTTGATCCATTGATATTCATTCCTTCAAACACACATCCAATCTTTCTCTCACTCTGTGCTTATTGGCTATATGGAAGGTAAAGCAGTGAGGAACACTAAAGGATTAATTCTCACAATAGCGGGAAGCAGGAGTCCCAGCTGGGGGAGAAGGATGAGCGTGTAAAGGCTGCATCCCTGGTCTTTGGACTTCCTTGCCGTGATTTCATCTTCTGCCTAAACTTACCTTAAAAGGGAGCTGGCACAGAAAGGGTGCCTCAATGACTTAAATGTAAGAAGTGTTACGGGAATTTTGTTTTAAACCTGCAAAGGCTACGAGAAGGGGTTGCATGTGAGATAAATGCGAGGCATGGCTCAGCAGGGAAGGGAATAGCTAAGGCACAGACAGTTCGTACTCGGTTTGTGGGGAGTCACGCAGTAGCTGAATAGATTTATGATTCAGACGTTTTAGTGTTGGCTATCAGTGATTAGCTCAAACTCTTAGAAAAACAGAGAGAGAGAAAGATTAAGCTTTTGTCCGCCCCAGCCCTCATCCTTCCTTCGCCCAGCAGCGGGGGTTACTGATTGTTTCTGTCCCTGTTTTAACAACAGAATGGCTCCGAGCCACGCTCACTACAGAAGCAGATCACACTGCCAATATAATCATAAACATTAGATTGAGCAGCTAATCATTTAAGTGCAACATCATTTATTCACGTACAGCCTATGCAATTATATTTGTAAGATTTGGTTATATGGGAACTTTTAAGTGTGGGTTTTGGGATGCAGAAAGGGCTGACAAAGAGGGTCCTTTTTTTTTAACTTTATCTTCAATCTCTGTATAAGCCCAGTCACATATAGACAAGAGGACTTCATGCATCTTTATGGCATTTAACCTCACAACAACCATGTGGGCTTCTCACAGATAAGCTAAGTGACTTGCCCAAGATCACACAGGAAGCCAAATGCAGAGCACTAAAACCGAGCGTAACAACTCTCAGACTAGACCTCTGACCGTTGCAGCATTAATCTATTTCTAATTTAGTTTAATTGAACTTAACTTTCCAACCCACTGTTACATGGTGTGGAGCTATACATTAGAGGAAGAGACTCGGGACTCTTCTGTGAATTACATCTCTACGTGTAAATGCAACGATGCAACTTTAAGGACAGAGTCATCCTCAGCACCTCCCCAACCGGGGGACCTGAAACGCTGCTGACCTTCAAACCCACACTGTAGTTAACCTCTGTGGTTGTGGAGGACAGGGGAAGACGGACACTGGTCCTTTCTCACAGTGTCTGCAGAATGATGTATATCCCCAGCTCAGACCAAGGTCCAAAAGTCCATATGGGAGCAATTGAACACAATGCCCAATTTTTCAGATGCTCGGAGCCCGTAACAACGCCTTTTTGTTGAAACTGTAAGGGACTCTACACTTTTAGGGGCGACAGAGCATAATTTGGTAATCTGTAATGGTGATATAGCAACTATAGGCTATACTGCTATGAAAAAACAAGAGTTCCCCCATATTACCTCGGTTGTGGGTAAAACAACACAGCAATACTAGGACTTGCGCATGAAGGCACCTGACGGCAGATTCCTCTCTTACAGATCCAGCCAGGACCACTCATCCAGGACAACTCTGGACAAAACGCTTACGTGCTGGCCCAGCGTGCGGTGTAAGCAGCAAGCACGAGGTGCTTGGTAGTCTCCAACCTCACGCGTGCGTGTTCCCTGCTCGCAGAGTCCATCTGTCTACAATCCAACACATCTGGAAGGCAAACAGGCTGCACATCTGCACATCAACGGTGCGGCGGGTCCAACACAGGGAAGGAACATCAGGCTTATTCTGCAGAAGTTACACAGATCATCCGAGTGATTTCTATCCAAAAGCTCCCAGACAGGAATAGAGGAGGCCCCAGACTTCCCTGCACTGACTGCTGCTTTCCTGGAGATGCTGCGCATGGTGTGAGCAGATTAAGCTCTATTAATTTAAGGCCCTTTTAAATGGTGCAAGCTAGAACTAAACTTGAAATTAACCGGACTGGTGGAAAATTATACCTTAATGCACACAGAAAACAGATTAGAAGACAGATGGTGAAGAGGAAAGGAGAAAAAAGAAGAGTGGATTGGATATACATATGTGGATTTACATTCTGTGAGCTTGGCACACATCTTAGAGGCATTTTTTATTTCCAGCATAATAGAAAGTTGCCTGACAGTGCTGGTACACTAGATAAGGGAAAAAAAGAGCAGATGCTTTGGAAGGGCTTTGTAGTTGGAATCTTCGGCAGGAATTTAGAGATCAAGGTGAGTAGGAGCACTGGAGGAAGGAAGCTCTTTCAGATATGGTGGAAGCATAAAAGGGGAGAAGCAAGAGGAAAAAGGAAATTCTGGTGAAGCGAGAGTAACCGTCAGGGTCCAGATCATAAGCAAAAGCGCAAGGGAAATGCTCAGCCGAGAGACGCGGCTCGGGCGGCAGCATGCACAACTCTGAAAGTAGAAGCAATACAGCGGAAGCTGTCAAAAATAAATTAATAATAGTAGCCATGCCGAGGAAAGGAATGTAAAACATCATTATACCTCTGTATAAACACAGAGTGTATCTACACCTTGAACACTACATGCGGTTCTGGTCCCCACATTTGGAACAGAAAGAAGACAGAAGGACTGAAAAGCAGGAGCAGGGCAACAACAGTGATCAAACGCATGAAACAGCTTCTGCAGGAAAAAGAATTATGCAAAACAATAAAAGACTATAAAATCAGAAATGGCATGGAGAACGAGTGCTTGTAGTCCCTTCTGAAAAAAGAATGGACAGACATCAAATGAAATTATCAGGATAAAAACAAACAAAAGGAGACACTTCCTTGCACAAGCAATAATTCGTCTGCCTGTCTCTTTGCCATGCAGTATTATGGATGCTAAAAGTGTACATGGGTTCACAGAAGAAAAAGGCAAATTAGCAGAAGGGGGCGGGGGAATCTATCAAGGGCTGCTAAATACAAAAGGAAGTTTCTGAGCTGCAAATATGAGCCAGAGGCTGTGAGCACAGTCTAGGGAAGTATCATTGCTCGATTGCCCCGTTCTGACACTCTTCCCTGGGTATCCGCTGTACAACAAGAGACAGGATGCTGCGCTAGACGGACCTTTGATCTAACCCCGTACATCCATTTTTGTGTACAAGGCAGAAAAGGGTTTGTATTCCACGCTGAATCAGGCTGGGGATGGTAAAATTCGAACAGGAAAGAATGTCATTTAGATGGCAAATGCAGAAAACACTGGTTGCCTAGAGTTGAATGTCATAGAGGAGGGAAAATGTGAGTGCCCTAAATAAACAAACAAACAAACAAACAAATAATAAAATAAATAAAATCTTATTACGGCATTAAAACAGAGGCCAGAGATGAAACTTTTTGATGGCAAGTATGTGTATGAAAACAGAAAACTGCATTTCAAACGTAGAAGGGAATAGAGACTTGATTTCACACAAACTGGGATGTAAGAAGGGAGGCAAAAAAAGAGGGGATATAAAATAACCGTATTGAAGAAGACTCCCAACATGTAAAAACTCCACTCTCCTCCAATGCCTCAAGCTATAAGCAAAGGCAAGAGAAAAGAGATGAAAAATGCAGTTTGACACGCTTGTTCAACTCCAAGAGACGAATGTGAGACGAGGCAGTGGAGATGATCACGTAATTAAGGTACTGGACAGACACGGGGAGATCAGAGTTCATTTCCCAGCTGCGCCACAGACTTCCTTCATGGTGCTGGGCATTTCACTTTGTTGTGCCACAAAACGGAGAAAATATTTTCTTAATGCACAGGAAAGCTGTGAGGCTGAGTTCTCTAAGCATCTGAGATGCACTGCGGTGTCTGAAGAAGCACAGTTGGGACAGCAAATGCCAAGCACTCTCACGCCAAGGGCCACGGTTCCACAGGCTGCTGGGACCAGACGCAGCGTGGGATGTAACCACAGTGGCAGGGACAGGGGAAATAATTCCACGGCAGGAAGTCAGCTCGGGGAAATTAAATCCGATAAGGTGTGAGGGGAAGAGGTTTCGAAGCCAGTCAAAACATAAGATGTGGAAAGCGTGTTTAAGGAGCCAAAAAGTTTGCAATGCCTCTGAAGAACAACACCGCAAACTATAGGAAGGAATCAGCATGACGCTGCAAAGGTGGGAGATAAATAGGAGGACTGGGTATAACATTCCAAGTACTGCAATACATCCAAGTCTACATCCACGGTGCACTGAGTACATAGAAATAAAGAAATGATGCTTAACCTAACATTTTCAATATTTTGTACCGAAATTTGTACCCCCGCTGTGATCAGGAATATAAACCTTAAATCCTTTGATTATTAACCATATCACTATAGGAGACAGAAACAGACTCTGGCTTCGGATACCAGCACCAGTGCAAAATCTGCAAGAACCACAACACAGGCTGTTTTTTTTTTCACGGAAACTTTACACTCAAATACTTGAGATACACTAATACCTTTAAAACTGATCTAAAGCTAAATCTGAAATGACTATAACCAGTAAGAGCTGAAACTTTCTCTGACTTTTAATCAATCATTTAAATTATACTTAAAAACATCCAAACCAAATATTTGCCAAGAGGTGTAAAATGACTCCCAGACTGAACTGGCAGAAAACACAGAAGAGCCCAGAATAGACCTTATTGATAGGATAAATTGAGCCTTGACATGTGTGGAGCCCATCTGCGAGTGGCGAAGAGTACGCGCTTCATTTCTGTTTATTCCCTTCACCCTGGATGAAATTTCACGGGTAACTTTATAGCAACACCGCCAGGCTGGTGCCCTGCTCCCCGACCTGTCTCGCCCCACCTCCGCTCCTTCGCAGCAGCTCCTGGGCATCACCGATGCCCAGGCACAGGGAAGTTTTAGGACTGAAAATCCTAAAACCGATCAGACGGTTAAGTTTTCTTTCCTGTGTTATTTTACAGGTGGATCAGCCTTTCCGTGCCCATCTCGTGGTCACTCGTGGCAACGCAGCACAGCACATGGCGGGACGTGGCTGCTGCCAAAGCACCTACCTACCACCTGAGCACAGGCCCTACTGCACTGGGGAGCGCTGAGCTGCAAGCCAAAAAACTTACTTTCTTCTTCGGATTTCTGAATAAAAACCTTCACATGAGATGCTGAGGTGTTGACTTCATAGAGCCCCAGTGGACACGAAACCAACCGGCTCAGTCAGCTAACTGAAGTAAATCACTTTTAGGTGCAAAGCAGCTCATTCAACACAATTTCATACTAAACTGCATCATCAAAACAGATTTTAAAAGTTTTGGTGTTATTTTTTAATGCATTTTTTTAACCAAAAGCGTTTTATTATGGGCCACAAGCAAATAGTTTATTCTGTAAACAGAAAGAAACGGTTATGATTTTGTGACATAAAACATTAAAATGAGTTCAAGTAAATGTCCATTAAAAGCATAAATTGCTTAAACATGTACAGAAGAAAATACCAAATTGAATGTAAAGACTGAATTTGGCTGTAAATCTCCAGACTTTAGCAAAATCCAGAGATAATCCAACTTTTACTAACGTAAAAGGCCAAAAAAGTTAAAATCATGTTTAAATGACAATTTAGTGCTTTGCTGGTTTGAATGAAAAAGAGAAAATCTCCAATTTTAACAAACCTGTTAAAGCTTCCCAGAAGTTTGAGGGCAGGAGGTGGTCAAGACACTCGCAAGACCTTGTCAAGGCGCATCTCCAGGGTGAGAGGAGCGTACGAGAGAGGCTGCACCGAACAAATGGGTATAGGAGGGCACGGCAGCCGCAGAACACCGATCCCTGCAGGAGCCTTTGACGGGCGCCGGTAACGAGCAGTTCAAGAGCAGGCGCTGTAAAAACCCAGGGCAGCCTGCCACTGATGCCTGGAGTCACATAAAATTAATTTAAATTGGAAACAAACTGGCCCAGGTAGCACTCGCCCGAGTTTCAAACGATGTTAAGAGCGAAGCGGCGTGTTACGTAGTTTGCTGGCAGCTTGATCATTAAAATTAAATAGGAAGTGGCAAAGCTGCAGGGCAGGCGATACTGTGCTTTCGCGTGTAAAAAGCAACGGTGAGCTTGGGAATTACAGACACTTGTAAACCTTACTTTAGTACCTGGTAAAATGGTTCAACCGGGTAGTTACGAAAGTTAGATTAATGCCATACAGGAGGCACAAATTAGCATGGTATTTCCATAAGAAAAATGGGCACCTCCATATTTTCTATAAGGAGAGTCAAGACAGTGGTTAGAGAAAAACTGGTAGATATAATTAATTTGGATTTTCAAACAGCCTTTAGTAATATTAATCACCGCAGCCTATTAGGGAAACTAGTCATGGGGTGAGAGGTAAACATCTGTCAATAGATTAAAGCTAATTTACAAAAAACGAACAGCATGAATAAATGGCCAGTTTTCAAGAAGGTTAATGGGGGAAGTCCCAGGGGCAGATACTATGATCAACATTTAATATATTAAATGATCTGGAAAGGGCCATATACAATGTGAAATGGGAAAAAAAAATACGTTGACGATACCGCTCTATGTTAGTTAAAATCATTGAGAATTAAAACAAACAAACTGAAGGATCCACCCAACTTACAGCAAATAAATATTAGTACACATGAGTGCAAGGTTATGCAAATTGGCAAGGAGAGTTTGAACTAATTGTAGACATGGATGGGTTCCACATT
The DNA here is from genome assembly GCF_963924245.1 of Chroicocephalus ridibundus. Taxonomy (NCBI): domain Eukaryota; kingdom Metazoa; phylum Chordata; class Aves; order Charadriiformes; family Laridae; genus Chroicocephalus; species Chroicocephalus ridibundus. Next base: position 152,296,117 of record NC_086284.1, read on the forward strand.
AATTGCAACCATTCGGAGAAAGATCTAAGTGCCCTCATGGACAGCACAGGGGAAAACATCTGCTTAGTTTCCAGTCATTGTCAAAACCACAAAGCAGATGTGGAGCTTTGCATTAGAGAGAGATAAAGAATGATACAGAAAACACCATTTCAGCCTTGAACGCTGCGTTCAACGTGTTTGTCTTCGTAACAAAACAAAATATCAGAAACTTAAAAGTCCAGAAAGAGCTGGCATAAATTAGAGCTCCAGAAAGATGCTCTAAGAGCTGTTACAAAATACACACACCACAAAACTCAAGACTCGTTGAACCCTAGTTACTATGACTTTGGCCAGCCTACATTCCATTAAAAAAGTTTGCTGAATAAGAACTCTAATGATTTTCAAGTTTCTGGGCTACGTTCAAGGGGCGGTAAGTAAGAGTTGAAACGATCCGTGCATATGATACTTGAAGCAGGCAGAGAAAGCCATCTGGATGCACTTATTCTCCATTCCCACCCTCTTTTTCTCCCAATAAGACAGGAGCAAGGGGTTGTCCAACTAAATAAAAGACAATAGATTTAGAAGTGATGAAAGAAAATACTGCTGCACTCGTACAGACAGAACTAACCCACAGAACTCTTCTCTGCAAGGTATTTATTGAAGCAATAATCCTAATAAGATTAAAAACCACAAAACATCAACAATTGGAGTCAAGAGAATTCCACAGCTTTCCCACTTGTCTTTGTGGGATTTTACTCTTTCTTCCAAGGTATCTAATATTAGGCATGACTTGGGACAAGAAACGAGAACAAGCTGGGCCAGTGGCCTCATCCAGAACCTGCTCAGAAGGGTCAATGTGAGGAGGCGGACAAACCCTGGACGTGAAAGTAGCACAAAATGAAAGAGGAAGGAAACGGGGAAGACACGATTTTAACTTCATTGTGTGAGCCGCATTCAAGGAAAAGACGGTTTAGGTCACCACAAGAATAGCTGAAAAAATGCTGAGAAACAGAGCTTTTGATGTCTAAAACCTTCAGCCTTCTCTGAAAAGTGGTAGGAGGCAATACCAACTCTATACAGTTACTATCGCTGACTTTCATCCAAACCAAATAGGAGGCTTTTTTTCCCTGAGTTTTGCCCATACCTGCGTATCCATTCGGATTAGAGTGAGGACTTAAAAGTAGAATAGCTGTTGTTGAATTGTAGCATGTACAGACAAAACGTGGAGTGAACGTTGTTGCGATGCTGCACATCTGCCCTGCAGGTCACATAACATGGCCCACATCATGTCACTTTAGGCAAAGAGAAAGGTGGGTGTGAGATTACCAACCTGATGGCCATCCACCTCTGGAGGAAAAAAATACCCCAGTATTTGAGGAGATGCCAATCTTTCCTCCCTTTTGGTGAGGGAAAACATCTCCATCAAAAACTGAGCACTGAGGACAGCCAGCTAGCCTACAGAGCGCTGACTCGCATAGCAACATCATTGTATGCTTGCCATCTAATTCCTTCTCATACCTTCCAGTAAATCCTGAGACACTTGTTCAGCACTTAGCCCAAGTCCACCAAAGGAATGCACATCTGGAGTGTCCCCACTCTCCTACCTTGTCAAATAATCCCAATATTGGTTACTGAGATGAACCCACTACTGATTCATGACACTAACCATCCCTTGCTTTCCAATTCACTTTATTGACCATAAAATTCAGAGACACAAAAGGCATGTGAGATCCTATTTCTAAACCTGGACTATATGGGGGACATTCTCTGCTACCTCTCTCTCTCCAACGTATTTATCTACTATGAGTGTTTCAAAAGCAGAGCTTCCTATTTCTGCTCAGCAGCTCTTCCTTGTGTTCAGAATCAATTTTCTCCTCCAGCTCAGCCTATTATTTCTGTCACCCAATTTCCATGGCTCCCTTGGTATCCGTGTCCTTTAGATACAGCTAAGCATCCAATATATTCAGACCTTTCAATCTTTCTTTACAATAGGATCATTCCCCCACTGTTATTCTGGTTGATGCTCTTATGACTTCCACACATTTTTTTTTAAATCTTTTTGGTATTAAGGTGTTTAGAAACAAACACACCACAAGTGTGGTTACACAAAAGAGTAGGGGCTACCGCCGGTCTTAATATGTTTTATGGTATAACATTCCTTTATATGCAGTCAGTAGCTTTCCTTTGTCTTAACACACATTTAAGAAGAAAACATCATACAATATTATGCTCTTATGGCCTCTCTTGAATTAGTGGTCTACTTTACTTCTAAAACATTCAAAACAAGGTGTCAGGTCCACAACAAACATGACCTACTGGATTCACAAGATTTTTAAAAATTATAATAAACACCAGGCTCAATTTGGTTCTCTAAACTGCAGATATACTTGGCTCATATTTTCAAAGCATCTTCAAGAACTGAAGGTTCAAGTAAAACACGAAATACTGATTTTGACGAAAAGTCACAAGAGATGGCACATTTGCTCTCACAGCTCAAGTCTTCCCACCAACTAGCTCTGGTTTAATTTTTTATGTCCAGATACGATAGCACATGCTTTCCAACTTGAATTTCTTTCTTTACACTTTTAATCTCTCTCTAGGCTCTTGCACTTCTGCGTAGTACTCGCTTAGTGTTTTTAATATCTGTAAATTTAATTGATACACTGCCTATTTCCTTCTCTGAATCGTCAGTGAATTTGAGACAGAAATGACTTCTGATCCCCGTGGCACCCTGATACATAACCTCTAGCAGCATAGCGTGGTTTACGGTTACGGGCTCACCCAGGGTAGGGAGGGAAGACCTGAGGTTTTTTTGTTATTGCCCTCAAAATAAATTAAGCAGCATTATTGAGATAAATCAAGTGTTTTCCAATAACAAAGTACCATGCATTACCCACCTTGAATGACAGCACTTAATACAATGTCATATTAACAGCGCTTCACTTAAATTTCTGAACGACAGGAAACTGCAGGAAGCACAAAACTAAAGAAAAGGCTAAAAGTCAAGTTATTTTCCATCTGAAGGATTGCTTTAGGTACCTACATACTATTAATCAGCATTAAGCCTCAGTTTAAGCCCACTTTAAAAGGCACCCTGTTTTGAACATACCAGAGAAAGCAGTTGGCAGATGAGGGCAGGTTACTGGAAGACGGGGCTCACACAGACACAAATCTTCTGGAAGCACACGAAGCGTCTGGAGCTCGTCCACCAACACCACGCCATGCGCTCTGCAGACCACGCCGTGTGCCAGCAGGAGAGGGGTCGAGCATCCCAGTTTCCTTTCCTTCCCCGCTGCCCCCCTCCCTCCTTGTGAGCCCAGCTCCAGCCTCTGCCACCAGAACACCTAGCCTTGATTCTGGTTTTTTGGCTTGCAAAAAAGGGGCATAGACAAGGGACTCCAAAGGGTGACACGCATCTCTACATGCTGTTAGCATTTCTTTAGCAAAACTAGGATGCCACACATTTTGTCTGAAGCACAACTAATGAATATAACCATCAGACCAAAGACCATGGAACCCATCGGTTCAGACCAAAGGTCCATGGAGCCCAATCTCCTGCCCAAGACAGCAACGAGCAGCAGATACCTTGCGCGTGTGTAAGAATGGCGCAAGCATACCATAAGGCTTCCCCTCTACCAGCTTCCAGCAAGCTGTGGCTTAAGACTTCCTGTGCCAGAGATTGTATCTTTGTGCTTAATTGCCCCTGATGAACTTCTCTTCCATGAATTTGTTTAATTGCTTTTTGAACCTATCTCGACTTCTGGCATTCACAACATCCTGTGGCAATGAATTCCAGTTTAATTATGTCTTGCATGAAAAAATACTTCCCTTTTCTGTAGGAAATTACTTCCTTTAAAACAAAAAACAACACACCAACAACCAACAACTACCACTATGTAAGACTACAAGTTCTGGTAAAGTATCGCAGTGGCTTTAAAAGAAATCACTGCATTCAGTTGTCCTCTCTGGCCTTCTGCAGAAGGTTACTGCCCAGACTACTAGACAAGGCCAAAGGTGAAAAAGGTGAAATGATACATTATGGTGGTGGATGATGGTCTCACATGAGTTGGGAACTTGCAGTAAACTGAAAAACAAGTGGGTTGCCTTCATTCCTGACTGTTGTATACACTTGCAAAAACCCAGCGTTAAAAGACAAGATTTGTTCCCTGCCAGACTGCAAGGAATGGTCTGCGTTCGAAAAAGCTTCCTGTGTTACGCTTTTATAGCTTAGGTGCTGCAACCCAGTGCAAATGATCACAAAGAACATAATTCTTTGCCTTGCTTGTATTATTATTCATTTTTGTGGGTTTAGTGGTTGTTTATTCCCACTGTTTCAGGGCCACAAGAAATAAACTGAAGTACAAAGAAAGAATATAAAGATAATATTATATGAAATCTCTTTCTGCTCTCACCTCCTTTCTCAATAAGCCAAACCAAATAGCACAAAGAGTCTTTCTATACGTTGGGTTTTTCTAATACAGGGCAACTTTAGCAAACCGTACCCTCTTTTCAGAAGTGAAGTCCAAGAGAGTTATGAGGGCTGACAGCTGTCTCTCTAACAAACCGAAGCACTGATGGTCTTTGCAGGACCAAAAGGAGAGCAGGCATGGCCATCAGCAGTTCCTCCTTCCTGCTAGGTAGAGCATTAAAAGGGTTGACTGATTCCCTATTTTCTGCCTTCCTAATCTGCAATAGCGCTTGAACCAAGCCACTCTACATTATAAATAGGTCTACTTAACTCAGCTCAAAATCATTTCACTTAACCCAAAACGAGTGCAAGTGGCTAGCCTGCAGTTACACACCAGTTGCTGGATTCTTGCAGGGGCTGCTCACACCAGCACTTCCAGGGGCATCTCTCATAGCTCTCGTGCTGTATTCACGTGTAGCTGTTCCAAAGTCATTTTCCTCTAAACTGTGGGGGAATCTGTTAATCTTCTGGAGACACAAGATGAATTCAGGGAGGTGCCAGAGGGCTTTAAGCGCTCTTTACTGCACTGACAGAGGTTTAGCAGCCTAAATGAATGCAACGCTTCCATCACAGGTGAGCCACCTTACCCTGTGCCAAAGCACTTGCTAAACTCATCACAGAGCCTGGGGCTGGGGCACAGAGGAGAAGGGGAAGGGCAATGCCCAGGGGAGAACAAATTCTCCAGTGAAGACGTGCTTGGAGCTGACAGCTGGCAAACACTGCCTTCCGCATGTTTCAGAGCACTCCTCCTCACGGGTAGCCTTCACATTTTACCTATTTTTGTTAATATTTATTGACAGCGTGCCCCAAGAGCAAGGCTTGGGGCCAACTTCTCTTTGGATGGGTGACAGCAACCAGACAACCAAAACAACAACAAAACTCAGCATTTAGCTCTCCTGAAGCCAGGCACTTCCTCTTCATCAGCCAAACACAGAAGTGCACTCAAACCCCATTTTATTTATTTATACATGTTGCCGCACTCTCTATTCCTGGCAACTGGTGCTCATGACATAGTGGCCTGGGACACGCTGGAACAGGGCTCCAGGTCACCTTGTAAGTGGTGGCAGCAGCTGCCTCCTGGATCAAGCGTTTATTAACCAGCAGCTCGGGAGGGCTCTAAATTAAGTTCTCCGCTCCATTCCCACAGAGGGGGAGGGAGAAAAATACACCACCACCGAATCCCTATTTTCTTGCAGCAGGTACTCGCCGAAGCTTCCCCACTGCTCCCTCACTGTCCTTGCCGAGATAAGCCGCCCAAGCCCGGGTTTCCATCGGCAGCCCTCCAGACTACGCAGGACTGCTCGCTATTCCAGCTGCCACGGCTTTTCACAAACTATGTGGCCTTTTTTTGGTCGGTGGCGGTGGCATGCGGCTTCCCTTGCAGCACGGATCCAGCCCTTGGACGGTCTCTGCCTCCGGGACGCCTGCGCAACGCCATCCCTATAAATCCCAGTGGCGGAGGGTCGGGCACAGAGGGTGCTCAGGGCCTGCTATCAGTCGTTTGGGAGGGGAGACTGTATAAATAGCTGGCATGCACATACTCCGGAGGAGCAGCAGGGGAAGGGAGGGAGGGAGGGGGATCTGAAGTGTTGGGCCCCAGCTGTGAACTCCTCTTGTTTTTGTTTTAGGGTAATTAATGTTCCCTTGAATAGAGCCAGGGCATGGGCTCCTGTTTCTGCAGCTTTCAATGCTATCAGCAGCCCTTATTGGACTGGGCTGGGAGCGGCGGGGGGAGGTTTGTATTTCCTGCCATCCCCATTAAATGAGGTAATGCGAGCGCGGGGCCGGGGGCTCGGGGGGCTGCAGGCAGGGCACAGCCGGGGGAACCCACCGAGCCCCGACCACCGTCGGCCGGGGGCAGACCCGCCAGCCTGCTCCCAAGAAACCCCTCCGGAGAGCCGCCCACCCCTTCCCGTTCCTCCATACTTCTTAATTTCGCTGCCAAGGCAGGGGACCACCGTACCCCCATCCCACCGCCCCTCTCCGCCTGCTCCCCTCTCCCACCCCGAGCTCCCCTCACGCCTGAATTAGATACATTCCCCCTGCGCTCCCAGACGTCTCCATCCCCTCGTCCCCTGACAGAGCAATCATTTATCAAGTTGTTTCACGCGTTGTCGGGGAGGGGGGCCCCGGGGGACGGGGGTTTGTTTCGTCCCTTTGTTGGAGCTCCACAGGACCGTCCAGCTTAGTCTCCAGCCAACTGCTGAGAGTTGCCGGAGTCCGGGAGCAAATGTTAAAGGGGCTGCCTTTCATCTGCGGGCTGATCCTGCTGCCTTTTCATTTTATTCTTCCAGCTTCTGGGATGTTACTTGCTTACACGCCCCCACACCCACCCCGCTATCATTCCGCATGCATGTTTTTGAGGGAGCAGGAGCTTATTTTCCATGTGCTTGTCTCTTCTCCCCCCCCCCGCGCCGCCGCCGCCCCTCGGCAGCTTCTCCTGTCACCAGCCCACTCAGCCTCTCGGAGGCTTTTTTTTTTTTTATATATATATACACCGCTGGCCTTTTTCTCATCCTCGAATGTAAGATATCATAAACCAAATTTGGTTAAAGGCAAGCCCTGCTCATGTAAGCCCATCTCCTCCTTGCATGCACTTTGGCATATTGTGAGAGCTTTTATCGCCCAACTCTGTATGCCTGGGAGATGAGTAACTACCTAGAGCATACCACCATCAAAATACAGTATTAAAATAAAAAGGAAAAAAGAAGAGACTTTTTGGCAAAAGAACTAAGTAACACCGAAGAAAAAAAGAAACGTTTCGAGCGCTCTCGTGCTTTAAGCGCTCTTGTGTTTTCCACATGTAGGACTGGAAGGCAGATGATGAGGTTTGAATCGCAGACTGCCCACGCTCGCGCAGGAAGTTTGTGGCAGGTCATCTAAGCCCTGTGCCTCACCTGCAAGACCAGGACGCTGCCAAGCTCCCGGGAATCCTGCCTGCCTGCACTCATTAACCAGCCGCTAATTCCCTTAGGATTCCTGGGTGGAGGGAAACGTGGAAATACAAACTGCATTAAAGCAGGGATGTCCACCTGCACCCCAAAGCAAAGCTCTTAGTTACCTGCTTGGGAATGGCTGGATAGGGTAGCCTGAGGAGCTGTGAATCCAAACACACCATTTCCTTCATTTACCAAAACATATACAAAGTGCTTGCAAATCGTATGGCTGTGTTTATTTTTGGACAACTATAGTTAGTTACAGTCCATTTTCTAGCAAGCTGCCAAGACTGTCCCCTGTGCTCATGCATGAGCATTTCCCAGCTATAGCTTGTTGTAATCCTTAATTTAAAGGATGGACAGAACTTCAAGGCCAAAAAAAAAAAAAAAAAAAAAAAGGAAAAAAAAAAGAAATCCTACTTGCTTAGCAGCTAAGTAGCCATTGTAAATTCCACACATTTCACAGCAGAGAGGGCAGGAGCTGCCCGAGATCTGATGTATTCCTCTCACCACCTTGCCTTCATAACTCTTCCTTGTGGAGGAGAGCTGGATTCATTTGCTTTCCAAGTCAATCAACAGAGTTCATGAGTCAGCCAAGGGAATGCTGAAAAGCAAGAGGGTATGCTCCTGCCCCCAGGAACTGATTAAGCTGCCTCTTAATTGTTCCCAGATTCTATTATCCCCGAAGAGTTGGAGCAGCACCAGCACCAGCCAGCTTGTTGACAACATCCACTCCATGCAGCCTACCTCACCAGACATACAGAAATTTGCATTTTCGCAAACCATGGTTCTGTTGAGACTACAATAGTTAGGTTGTTGAAAAGAAGTAGTTAGGTCTTACAGATGTCTATCAGAAAAAAAAAAATCATCTGAGTCAGAGTTGTATATCCTATAATTTGGAGTCTGTTGGTAATCCCACAGTCAGAAAGCCATCTCATACCAGGACAGTTCAAACCTATAAGCAGTATGATACTCTGCATGTCTCTGATTCAGACAATTCCGATTCCCTCTACTCACATTCTCTACCAGCGCTCATTTTTTCCCCCCTGTTCCCTCCTGTCCTCACCCAAAGGAAGACACCCAAAGCTTCATTTCACTCTTCACTCATTGTTAACTGGAGTATTTTGTTTTTTACACTGCCACACGGCTTCATTTATTACTACTTCTTCCATATCACCAGTGCAGATCATTGACCCTCTGTAACAGTTCAGGTGACAGCGTGTGAAGAAGGAAACACTACATTTAGGACTGTAAAAACAACCCAAGATCTGTCCCATTATTCAATCCCTTTGTAGTAGTTATTAAATGAGTAATCACATACATCTCCATTACACTTCATTCAGTACATGGGAGTGTGAGGCTAGGAAGTAAAGACAGCTGTTCGATATTGATTTTTATCCATCTTATTCTTTATGTATCCCTATGCCTAATTTGCTGCATCGCTTCTAAGACCAGCTACCAAATAAGCTATTAATCGCTTCACAGACCTTTTTCTGTGGTGGCCTGCACATAGTATCTCAATCCAATAAGCATTAATTCTTTTCTCAACCTATTTAAAAGTTAATGATTTTTAATCTGATTTGACAAATGAGAAATTGGAGAGAAAAAAAAATGACCAACGCTAGCAAAATCCACTATTCCATTTAAGCATCCAGCGGCTGCACCTCTATTTGAGATTGCTCCCCATCCCCAAAAAGAATCCCACAAGCCCCATCCTTGGCATTTTTATGGCAGCATTTAAAATACAACAGAGTTTTAATTGTTATTTTTCCCAGGACTACAAGAAGGCAGGTAGGTAGCAGTACACCCCAGAGGCAGGGAAAGCAAGGGAGAGAAAGGTGCCTTGACCAAAGCCACTCAGAGAACCTGCGGCGGAGGCTGGCTCTTCCCTGCAGCACCGTGACCAATTTCAACTTCAGCATCGAGCTCTCAGCACTTTCCAAAGCTAAGGTTCATCAAAACAGTTAAAATAGCTTCAGGTGGTTCAGTGCTGAACCAGAAACACCACAGAGCACTACCGAACATCAGCTCCCTCTGGTATTTTTAACACACCACCTCAGTTTAGCTCTGGGCTGGCTGGCACCCATGAACGTTCCTCAGCTGGATAAATCAGCGAACCAAGAACACGCCCTTATCCAGATCATCTGGATGACCAGCGGCCAGGGATGGAGCTGTGTGGAACAAACCAGGGCCCCAGGCTGGAGCTCTGCAGTGCAAAAACAGGGGGTGACGGAGCCTTTGCCCTCTGTGCACCAGCTAACGCGGGAACTTGTAGGGCCTGTCCATGATGTGATCTGAGACCTCATGCCAGTCTCCCTTAGCTCCACCTACACCGCCTACACTCTTTCCCAGCTCCCACAATAGCTCATAAACGGTTGTGTTGTCACAGCTGGGGGGAGGCACATCTCCAGAGCTGCTTCAGAGGAGAGCACTGCCACCAAATACATGTGGTGGGAATACACCCTCAGGAGCGTGAAGCCGGGTAGATGAAGGTTTCTTGTGAGAAACAGGGTGTTTCGACTCACCCAGAGCCATAAGCCAGTCTGGGTCTCTGCAACAGGGATGACTGCTTCGACTGAACATGCAACTCCACCTCAGTACGTTTCTGTTGGCAAAACCCATCCGTATTCCTCTATTCCTACACCTCTTCCACACATTTGAGGGCTTCACAGTAAGACAGACAACCAAAATAATTTCAGTTAAAAACTAAAAGTCCACAATTTGGCTTCTGAAACCTGGATCTTTCCCAGGTTTCAAGCATAACTCAAAGTTCAACTCGTGGGTGAAAGTGGCCTGTGATATCTTAGCTTCGGAGCAAAAGTAAAAGCAGGGAGAGACAAGGACCTCACACCTGCCTTGCTGCTGGCTAGACCAACATGGCACTACACCCTCACTTAGCCAAAAGACAGCCTTTGTTTTCCCACAGCAGCTCCTGTCTCTCATCTCCTGCCCACCTTTAAACTTCTTCAGCAAACGAGGTGAGAACCACACAGCTAACAGCTTTGTTCAGTGCACCGCCTTGATTTATGCTCTCAGCACCATCTGCCCTACAGAGCGAGCACTGCCATTCTCCCATGGAAAAAGCATATGACCCTGTAATTAAAAACAATCATCATCTGCAGGTACAAGGCGATGCATTAAAGGTTGCACAGGCAACTGTAAACCTACAGTTTCCTGTCAAGTAATTGAATTTGTAATCATTTAGCATCAGTTTCAACACAGAAAACAATAATGCACAATAAACCCTCACTATCATGTCGCGGCAGTGGTTTGAAGCAGACACCTTCTCTGCCACCGCGACCACTTGAGCTCAAGTACAAATTACATTAGCAGGCAAGCAGAGAATACTGCTCTTTGAAGCCCTCACTGCAGGACAGAAACACTGCAAAGCATGCAGGAACAGCCCTGTTTTATGGGCAGCCTGCCCAAAGGCAAGCAGTTAAAAGTGGGGGTGTCGTCGTCGTCCCGGCCCGTAGCTAATAGTTAGCTCTTCAACCAGTTACACTACAGTTAGCAGTTGGATTTTCATGGTATCACTATTGCTCACACCTGCCCTGTTAAAAAGTTTGGGATTCTGCTTCTAGCTGGTGACATTTCCTATATTTACAACAGCACTGAAGGTGAAGCATTATGAACATTCATTAGGCATGCTGATATTTTCATTATTAAAATATTAGAGCCAAAAAATGAGGTTTAAGTTTGATGTCCAGTCTGAGCTGGTGCACTCAGTTCCTCTCCATCATCCATAGAGAAAGAGAGAACACCTTCAGAGTGATTCATTCCGGTCTAAAATAGACTCCTCTCATCTCTCAAAGATCAATTTCTTTCCACTGACAGTGATGAACCCCGGCACAATCAGTCTGACATGACAGTCCACTTTGAACACTCAATTATTCTTGCCCCTTTTCTCATCCCCACCGCTTATTCCGACTCCCACACCGTGGTATGGCTGGCACAACTGTTTGCCCGGCCACTCTATGAGCCAGCTCATAAAACTAATCCAGGCAAAAAATAACTGGATGGAAGGGGAGTTGAGGTGTTTTGCTTTTTTTTTTTTATCCACCAACCAGATCAGCTCCCTGGCCTATTTCAGTGTGTCCCCACAAAGAATTGTGCTGGCACAGATGAAAAAAGTGCTGCTAGGGACGCAAGGACTAGACAGTCACCTAGCTTTTGGGCATGTAGAAGTAGATGAAGTGAGCTAGGTCTTAAAAAAACCAAAGGCCAGAACTCTTGGGCTATCTGTTCTCAATAATAGTAAAAAGAATATCTTCCTGTCTGGTCTAAGGCGTCTCTGGCGCGGCAACAGCTGCTATGTTGTGTGTTCCTTACCCACAGGTCCCATTTGGAGTGCTTGCATAATGACTCCTGAAGTAAGGTATCAGTGCACAGGCAACAACCATCCCTCAAAGGCAAACTAATCCCTACAGACTGAGAAAAAAGAACTGGCAGTTTCCAAGCTTTTCTTATTACCAGTCACAGTTTGAATGGAGTTTCAAAAACACACCAGCAAAAGGTGTACCCCTGCCTCAGAACTACCCACCCTTACTTCCCAGCTACCCTTCTGCCCAAGCTGAATTTCAACAAACAGTTTTAGACCATGCATTGCTAAATGTTCTCTTAAAACAAATCTTGTGACAATTCTGCTCTTGTTTTTGGAGGGTGGTAAAAGGGAAAAGAACCAAGAAAAGCCTTATGCGTTCTTCAGACCATGGTTAACCTGACCTACTGTTGAAGACAGCCTCAATCCAAGCAAGGGTTTGGACTAGAGACTTTCAGAGGTTCCTTCTGACTATAAATTTTTGTGATTCTAATTTGGGATTTCCTTATCAGTCTTTCCTGAAATGACATCTTGACTGACTTTCCCTTCATAATGGTCTTCACACATCATTTACGCCTTTCAAGGTCTCCGTCTCCATTTAGCATCACCTCTCTCTGTTCAGATGCCTTCTTTTACTCTGTTCTCCGCGTATGACCATAGCAAAAAAACAGGTACACACCAAGAACAATCAGGAAAAGCAACAAGCAAAGCTATTAAACCCAGGGTAGGAAACCAGTGTGCTGATACTCCACCCATCATGACCAAAAGAATGTGATGAACAAGCATTTGGTGTTTATATGAATGCTAAGAGGTCCACATAAAGGTACGGCTGAGTAATGTTCAACACACCTTGGACCTTTTGATGGAAGGAGGCGGCAATAATGTACCCAGGCTAAAATTAACCTGTCTCCAAGCTGCAGCAGGTGTCACTCCCCATCCCGCTTCTTATTGCGTCCAGGGAAAAAGTCAAAAAATAAATGGGGGAAATCAGGATGGTTCCTTACCTTTCAGCTATAAGAGAAAGTGCAGCAGAGGAGAAGATTCCTCCTCTTCAGTTGGAGAAGAGCAAGCCATTCTTCTGGTGCCACAGGTCTGACCTCGTACACCCCTCCTATAGGGGGAGGAATGGAGAGTCTCACTTGCCCTCCTCTGGGCAGGAGTCCCAGACTACAAATAAGAGGTTTTATTTGGCAGCTGGGTATTTGTCCTACAAGAAGGCTCTACCCTAGATAATGTCAAGCATCTGCCTGTTAACCAGGAAACATCACAGAAGAAAACATCACCCTAGTTCATTTGTTCCTCTCCTTCTAAGGAACCCAGAAACATCCCCGCGCCATTCAGCATCTCCTACCCATCCCCTGCTCCTCATCCTGCCCGTGCCAAGCCACCAGGCTAGGCCAGAGCTCACAGGCAATGCGATAGAGCTTTTGTGCAGCATACCCAGCTAACTCCTCAACATCCAGGCACGTCCTCTTGGCTCGACTGTGTATAGCCCTGCTAATTTTTGTGGGAGGCAGCAGGGAAATAAGCGCTCAAAAAAAAGAGAAGTTGGGGAACTTGCAGAGCCCCTGCCATTTGTTTAGCTCAGACACAACTTCAAGCACTGCTGTAATTGTCTAGAAATCAAACAAGTGGTTGATAGCACCAATTAACACCTTCCAGCATAACAATACCTTCATCTCATCACTCCCCATTCTCTCAACAGCTTAACATATTGGCACTCTGAATGACTTCTCTCCCAGACAGCAGACAAACAGTAATATGGAGGGGAGCAAGGAATTAAGGTGTACACAGTGCTCTAGCATGAGAAAAGAGGCAGCACATAGTACCAGCAGCTATAAAATCTTATATTATAATAAAAAAATAGGAGTTGACCTGAGACAGTCAAGAAGGTGAAACTAGTCTAAAGAAATATTTTTGACTCAGACTCAAAACAGTTTTTGTTAATAGTTACAAGCTGAGAAGATTTTTTTTAGCCTGACATTTCACCAAAGAATACAGTGCCCTCTTCACACAGTGGGGGAAATACCCATATGAGCTATTTAATCAAAGTGTGTGTGTGTGGGATTAAAAAAAAAAAAAATCTTCCAATTTTTTTCAGAATACAGAAGCAATAAAGACAAGTTCTTATGCCTAAGTTACCTCTTTAAGCTACTTGTGTAAACTTAAGTTTGCAAGCTCACCACATGCAACAGTCTTGTATTTCGGGAGCATGTAAGACCATTTCTCTAGCACTCCATATTCAGCGTACAGATTGAGTACCACATGGAGCAGCAGCTCTAGTTAACAACCAGGGGATATCCCAAAGAGAAGACTTTGATTTCAGATGAGACACTGCTTTCTGCGGTTACAGCATAAATCTGGAGCGCATCGACTTGAACCCACAGGATTCGCTCCAAATTTACACCACTGTGACTGAATACAGCATTATGCCTGACAGGGAGAAGGGGGCAAAGGCTTCTGTTTTATTCAATACACTGTTTTATTCAACTAATAGGACTGAGGATGTGAGACACCCAGGATTTAAAGCAAAGCCAAGCTTGTGGACAGGCAACATCTAATAGATCAGCAGCTACGAACAGCTTCTGGATTCAGAGCCGTGTGGGTTTTTTTTCCCCACCAGAGTTTGTGGTACCATTTAAAACAATAAAAAAAAAAAAAAAACATTTATCTTTTCCTGAAAAGACGGCTAATTACCCTTCAGGGTGACACTGCCCATCCACCTTAAGATTCAGCTGGAGGCATAGAGCTGCAGCTTGGGCGCATTCCCAACAGGGAGAGAGGCCTCGGGCTTTGCTCCTCACCCGGAGCCCGGGAAGGACGGATGCTGGGAAAGGAGCAGTAATCCCAAACCGGCTAAGCCAGGCCGCCTTCCACCACACCCCAAGGGCCTTCGTCTCCAACATTGAAATGCTAATCTGACTTTGTAAACCCATAAACAAAAACAAAGAGGACGACACAAGAGGTTAAAAAAAAAAAAAACAAAAAACTTCCCTGAGCTCCAGCCTCAAACCGAATCTCCGGCATCCAGGCTCTGGCCTAGGGAGCATGATTTTACCCACAGGAGTGGGTCCCGCAAGCTCTTGCATCAAAATTGCTGGCAAACAGCATCTTTATGGTCAGATGCATTTAAATGGCCACTTCCACCACATGCCAGAGTATCCTTTGTTTCAGAAATCTCCTCAGAAAATAGCTTTTTACTGCAACAACAGACCAGGCACAGAGCTGCTATATCCTTTCTTATTGCCCTTTTACAACAGGACACCCATGAAATATTAATAATACTAAAAACTAACTGGCTTCTGCAGCTGGGCTCAATCTCAAACCTGCGTATGCTGAACGCACGCTTTGCCCGTCTCCCACCAAACCCACGCTTTTAAGATCTATGCCTGCCCGCTCGCTTGCAAAAGCACCTTCCCAGAGACCCTGACTAGGAGCCAGAGGTGGGTACGATAGCTCTGGGTCTGCCACAGGTTGGCATGGGCCGAGTCGGTCAGCTGGTGAGGAGAAGAGATCCCATGGCTTCCCTTGGAAGGGGAGACGCTAAATCTCAGGGATCAATAGGGACACGTGATCCCAAGGCTTGCTGGCCCTTCTCTTTGCTTTCTCGGCTCTTCTGTCAAACCCTGTCAGCATACCCACGTCTACAGAGAGTCAACACGGGGGATCATTTCTCACCAGCGAATGTTCCCTACCCGAGGGAGCACCGCAACCACCTAATTACCCGGAAAGCTGCCCTTTTGTTTCCCATCCTCCCTGTTTTCTTCTGTCCCCTGACCTGTTTTAGCAGGCATTTCAGGCTGCCTGTCTGCTGTGTGAAAGCCGGGTTCTAAAGACAAAGCAGCAGCTCAAATATTTATCCCTCCGCTGAGGACTAGCTGACTCCGAGGGCACTGCTGCAGCCAACGATCTTCAGGGGAGAAGAGGACAGATCCAGCCACATGGACCGTGGGTAGGGGGCAAAGCCATTCCGCACAGAGGAGCATCAATTCCTTACTGGAGTAGCTGAAGCCAGCCGTGGTTAACTTAGGCCAGAAGGTCCAAGGGCTCTTCTCTGCCAAGTTTAGTCTTGGATGACAGTGAAATGTGCTTAATTTGACAGTTTCATTTTAACATGTATGGGCAAAGTCTAGAAGGAAACGGTGGCAGCAGCAAGGGAACAGAGTTGGATTATTATAAGGTAGCTTCCCAGTTGCTTCAACCCAGTGCTCAGTACTAAAAACGGATAAAAAAAATATTATAGACGCTGACTTTTCACCCAAGCAATGAAATAATCGAGCACAGAGTGTCTTCAACATGATAACAGTATTCTCACAAGTTATAAAAATTAGACTTTCACTATAAATTTCAAACTCTGTGCCACACCTCTAGCATTACAGAAGCTGAAAGCTCGAGCACATCTTGGGGCTGGAAAATGTGAGTCTGGAAAACACAGGGAAACTTTCTGCGTATTACTGTTTTCACATTTTAAAAAAAATCTATAATAAAGTTATGGCATGAATATGACCTCTGTGTCTTCCTCAAACTATAGCAAATACACTTGTATTCCTGCGAGCATGCACAAAATGCAGTTCCTCAAGCAGCCACTGAAACAGTGGAGAGAATTAGGTGGTCAACAAGTTTAATGAGTGGAATCCTGTCAAATACGTGGAGACAACCTGGCTTGATTGGGGCTGTGTGCCAGTGGGGACGGGGAAGAACGCTTCAAAAGTACAGGAGAACATCTTCTGATCTCTGCTTGACTGTTTCTCCTGAAGAACTGCTCTTCATAAAGTGATACACAAAGCTGTTTTGTAAGGCATGCCTGGGCACCAACTTCTAGAAGCCTAGTGTGTTCTCTAGACTACGTGGAGGCAAGATTTGTTGGTAGAACATTGCCAGACACAATGATCACATGCCAGGTAGGCCAAACACCAACTAAACTGGAGGGTATAATAGCTTGTCGCCTCCTCCTCTCCAGGCTCTTGATAAGAAAAGACCATCTTGGTGGCCCAGGACTGGCTACTTCACGACCATCACCACCTTCTGCTCACACTCCCCACATTGGGGAAGCTGCCCTCTCCATTTCACACAAGTGCACCCCAGGCATGCAGGGCAGTGAAGGGTTAATTTAATTAGTTCTGTGTGTGCTCAAAGAATTACAGGCAACTTCATTTAATTATTAAGTAGCCAATCAGGTAATCTCTGTATCTGATTAGCACGCTAATGAAATAATGTCTTCCAGTTCAAAGCTGTCATTCCAATCAGGAGACAGCCCTTCAGCTAGAAGGAAAAGCTGGCCAGGTTTCCATGGGCTGAAGGCTTTGGATTTTTGGGGAGGGGATGGGAGCAGGGAGTGGAAACCGTTCCGCCTTCCCTCTCCTTGTCCCTGCCTCTACACAGAACAGCTGGTTCCCCCTTCCAGATGGGCAAGCGCATTGGCTCCAGAGAGGCTCCCTGATGCTCCAGGCAAGTGTCCTGTGTCACCACCACCTTACATCCCTTTCTCTTGCTCTCCCAGATGCCCAGGAAGACTCCAGTCAACCAGAGCCCGGAAAGCACCAGGCCGTTAGCGTATTGCCTAGGCACTGCCAACTGAGAGATCTGCTAAATATGTGGGGCATGACTCTGCGATGGTCCACATGGGAGAAGAGTCACACAGCAAAGCCATTACAGCACTAAGAGGAAGCCAGAAACCCTCCTCCCTCCCCCACGCCGCGCTCTGCTCCTGTGTCATATGCAGTTATTTCCAGCCTGGGGAAAAGTGCAAGGCGGCAGCTGTCACACGAGGCAAGGACTTGCCCCTTTTAAACAGGGATTTCAGGACTAAATGACCCATTACAATTAACACAGCTGCAAGAACTGGGACACTTCCACACAGAGAGGGGCTTTGGGAGTGGGGGAGGAAAGGAGGAGACAAGCAGAGGGTTAGGATCATACTTCCAAGGTCTAGTGTGGAGCCCCCCGCCCCTCCGCTTTTTAAGTATTAGCTCAGCTGTCCTCTTCCAACTGCTACCACTCAGCCTGAACCCAGCGAGGCTGCGGAGACAGGGAGCTCAGCCCAGCCCAAGCCCACCACATCGCCTCCTCCATCGGTCCCTTACTCGCACGACCACTCCTGCTCAGACCCAGCTCAGAAACTCCCCTTTCCCGAAGAGCAGCGCTGGCTGCTCCACTATGCAACAGCGGCACGGCTGCTTTTTGCCTTGCCGCACACACGCTAACTTTTAATAAGCAAGCCCAGGTTTATCAGAAGAGTTGCAGCAGGATGTGGTTCAGCACGACTGAACCATCCCAGTGTTTATCCGAGGAGCCCGGCA
The DNA here is from genome assembly GCF_963924245.1 of Chroicocephalus ridibundus. Taxonomy (NCBI): domain Eukaryota; kingdom Metazoa; phylum Chordata; class Aves; order Charadriiformes; family Laridae; genus Chroicocephalus; species Chroicocephalus ridibundus. The sequence continues at coordinate 152,314,120 of NC_086284.1, forward strand.
GATGTTGCTCTCCAAGCTCAAGCCTGCGCTGTCACATCTGTGTACGTCTGTACGTCCTCTACTGCCAGTTTAAATGCTAACTCAGCTCCGATTGCCGCAGCTGCCAGCGTGCCTGTGCACCGCGGGGTGGGCATTCCCATTTCTGAGCACTAGATCACCTTCCTGGTGACGCTTCCACTCCCCCGGTGCCTTTCCCAGGAAAAGAGCGGAGCCCTCCAGGATGCTCACACCACACAGCACGGGTTTCGTTAAAGTCACCGTGCTGAAAACGAATACAGAGAGAATCCCAAGAGGAAGGAGAAAAATTGCGAGCAGTCCCCAGCCGGCCAGCCAGCCAGCTGGCTTTCTATGAGAACACTGAAGTGTTGACACTTTTTGTTGAGCCTTTTTTTCCTGAGCATATCCCATGAACAAGAAACAGTGCTGCCGAGAGGGAAGACATACGTCCCTCTCTTCTCTCTGCTGACTGCAGCCATTCCAAATGAAGGAAACCGGTTAGATCAAGAAATTCAGGCTTGGACAGCACAATGAAGCATCCACTAATAATCAATCCCTTCGCAGCAGCCTTCCTGCCAACTGGCTATGGACTAGGCAATGATTATAAATTGTAGTTACTCCTCCAAGGAAAAACAACACAACATCCTATGGCGGTCCATGCTCATCCTTTAATTCTGAAACCAGTCCCGCTCACTGAAATAAAAAGACAAGTCTTTCTAACTGCCCGTCCTGAAAAAAAAACCCAGCCCTGAAATCCAAAGCTGGGTTCTTCCTGGCTTGTGCTTCGCTATACACAAAAAAACACAACCCAAAACTGATAAAACTTGCGTCACCAGGTTAGCAGAAAATTCTAAAAATGCCGAGAGGGGGAGTTTATTGGCTACCAAGAAATTATTGTCATCCTCCTATGTCTGGCATCCCGCTACCGCAGGAAGGGCACACAGGAGAACCTGCCAAGGCAGAGCTGCCCCGACACTTATTAACCAGCACACAGATGCAATTCGAGCCCGACTTGCGCGCAAGCGACTGAAGCGGCCACCTGGGGACCCGCATTCCTTGACAGCTCTGCCGCCCTGCGCATTCCAGCCCCCTCATTCCCCCGGCCCTGAAACCAGGTCAGGGAGGCACAGCATGACCTGATCTCCACCTCTGATAGCACCAAGCCCCGTCCCATCCCCTCTTGCCACCCTGGCCACAGTCAGGCCACTTGCGCCGCCTCCCCCCACCCTGCACAGAGCAAGGATACGGAGATACCCGTCCACGCATGTGAAGGGACTCCCTCTCAATGCCATGGCTATTTGCGGATCAGCCATCATCCAAAACTTCCCAAAATGAGAAAGTTCAGGCTTTTGGCAGGTCAGACACTTACTACAGTGAGTAGTTTGTTCTGCCGAGGGACTCGTAACACCCTCCCAAATTACACATTGCCCTTTACGGGATGCCGCAGCAGCTGGAATCAGCTCCCTTCTCACATTCCTTAATAAGCACTTCCATCGGAGAGCAGGGTGGATGCAGGGCATCAGCTGCAGTTAATCACAACCGAAAGCTGGGCTGCCTTTCCCCATGCTCCCCGGCACTATCAGCAGTCTAAGAATATCCACCCAGCACCACCCGCCCTGCTGGGGCAGGGGGAGTCAAGTGGTCCGAGCTCCCAGGCATTACAGGTCTCCCTGTTACAGGAGACTTTCACTCTGCCTCCCCCAAGCAGCAGCCTTCAGCGGGGCCCCCCGATAGCTGGTTGAGATCCTACAGATCATGGAAAGATAATCCATTGCACCACTAATGCACTACTGCAGCTGTCCATGGAGAAAATCCCCTTTCAACCAAAAAAAAAAAAACCACCCAAAACCCTCAAGCCCTTTGATCCTCTCCAACACACAATTATCTTAAGGGCAAAATAGTCTTCTGTGCCTCGGCACCTTGTATCAGGCTGAAAGAAAGGAAATTGAGACTGCTATTCCCTGTTTATTCTACACGGCTGCCCTATCGGACAAGGCAAGCCACTCCGGCCTCTTCAGCACAGGCAAGCAAATCCCGATGGACAGATACCTGCATCACTGGGTGACCAAAAGGAAAACTTTTTCGGGAAAAAAATGGTTTGTTTATTTAAAAGAAAAAAGCCTGAATTTCTATGAAAGATAATAAAACTTTTCACTTTTGTTTTTGGTGCAAGACGGTCAGCTACAGTGAAATTTAACCGATTTTAACTGCATATTCAGTTCTGACTTTGGAAGGAACAATTTAAAGGACCATTTAAAGGACAAGTTAAAGTTGTCCACCATCAACTTTTAGATTAAACTTCTTCTAACTGGAAAAAAGAAATACAGCAAGCCTTGATTTAGTACCCACAAACAACCCCCAAAACCCTCTGAAGAGGTTGGCCAGGGTTCTTCCCCAGGTGCCCCCCTCCCTTGCTGCATGACCTCTTGTTACCTGTGCAGTCTCACTCCACCTGCTACCCAGGGCTGCAGCGCGATAAGCGTTTCTTTCAGCAGAAGGGTCAGCTATAAAAAGCCCTTCCCCTCCCCGCTGCCTGTTTCCATTCCTGTGCTGCCGCTTCAGTCATGCTGGTACAACCCTTTTGTGGGGCTGCAGAGGGAACCGGCTGGGGGAACCACTCCTGGTTAGATGCAGCTCACTTAAAGAAAAAAAAAAAAGTTGCGGGCTTTTAATCCGGGTGAACAGTTTTACTGCCATCCGTGACGGGTGGCAGGAGCTGCCGTGGGAAGGTAGCTTGAGAACTGATGTCCTCAGGTTCCAGCAGACACTGCTGATGAGTCCACACTAACACCGCAGGAAAAATGGCCACGTGATGTCAAACTCTCCAGTGAAGAATACAAAAAATAGGAAAGGGAAAAAAAAAAAAAAAAAAAGAAGTTACTTCTCTAATGCCCTGAAATCCTATTAATTTCAGAGGTACTCACAACTGCACTTTATACAAGGATTTTCAGAAAACTCATCTAAAAATCCCAACAAAACATTGCTCCTTGTGCACATTTCTCCATCAATCACCCATGAATAAGTTTTGGATTCTTGGCTGACTCAACCAAAAGCAACAGGAGTGCTTGGAGTCTTGCACAGGCAGTTTCTGTAGAGAGTGCCCACCACATTTGGCCCCTGCAATCATCCCAAACATGTTTAAATGTCAACGCACACATGTGGCCTGGGAGCTGCATGGGACAAGGCATGACCTTTGCGAGAGGAGGATGCAGAAAAGAGGAAAAGTAAGGAGAAGCACTGAGAAACATCAGATGCGGGGATGTGAAGGGCTGCCATCCTCCATGTTCAGACTGGGAACCCTTCTGAAACTAAGACTCACTTTTATGTGCAAGTGCAACGTAGTTTGCATTTGAAAATGCATTTCACTTTTACAGAGCACCCTTAATGTTATTTATTCAGGAGTCATGAAGAAACTTATGTGCTGGGCCAGTAAGGGTTAGGCCTAAGCGAGGTCTTGAATTACCGCAGGAAAGCACGGAAGAGGTCTTGCTCCCTGTTTTTTCCCCCCTTTGCTTATTTTTCAGCATTTGAACCTTCCCAGCACACCAGAAGAGGGAGCCTTTGACTCCTCTCCCATGCTCATCATTTGTTTTATATTAGCAACAATGACAAGCTCTATTAAGAGTCAAGCTCTTTGAGTGAACTCTCACCCTTTGCCTCCTAAAACAAACAAAAAACCCAAGCAAGGAAAAAAAACCCACAAACAACCACAAACCAAAACCAACCACAACCCTTTTCGCCTTGTGTTATGGATATATGAATATTTTTGCTGCCACACAACTCCCCGCGTACAGGGGTCCCCAGAAAATGAGCAAACTAGCTCTGCCTTCCAACCTTTCGGCCATGCAAAGCTCCAGCCCTTTTACGACAGCCTTAGCTGGAGAGAAAGAGGTGGAGAATTAATGGCTTTACCAACGAGGAAGAAAAAGACCCTCCAGAGCTCCTTTTACATCACCAGCCCCAGCAACCAAAACTCAGACTAAGGCTAGAGTTTCAAGAGCCATGGTGGATCAACCCGGCAGCTTGCGGCTGCCAAAAGCAGGAGGTCCCACTCCCACCGCAGCACCACGACCCCGCAAAAGCACACTCAGTGAGCAGCTGGGCTGGTGGCGCAGCAGGAGCAGACCACAGAGTCAGAAGCACAGCCAGGGCAGGAGCTTGAAAGAGACCGAGATGGTCCTTCTGGCGGCTGGCAGCCCCTGAAACCAAAGCTTCGGGTTTCATTGCTCCCTCAGCAGCATGTGTGCCCTCCTTCCCACCAGGCTGAACACACCAGCTCGACCACACCGGTGTAAAAACCGACAGAGACACCGCCACCACCGTGTTGCTGAACTAAGCTACATTAATAGAGGAAAGACCTGAACCAGTGTAAGTACATCTAGGGTGAAGAGCTTGCAACCATTTAAACCAGATCAGTCACAAAACTGCGTTAAACTGGTGGCCTGGCCCAGGGCAGAGGTGGCCTGAGGACCATTACACCCCTCAGTGGTGGCCTAGCCCAGGGCAGAGGTGGCCTGAGAACCATTACACCCCTCATGTTTCAAATTGTTCAGTATTAACTTTGCACACTGCCTTCTCCAGGCAGCCCTCAGCAGCCCTACCCTGCGTGATATCAGCAGCTTCGCTTTTTCAGTGGAGGGCTGGTGTTTTAGCGAGGCATTTACAGGATATAAAGAGTTCATCAAGAAGTTGAGCCAGCTCTGCAAGCAGTTGCCACGTTGGGTTGCGAGGCCACCTCGGAGCAAAGCAAAGACCTTGACTGCCATCAGCCCGTGGTGTCAAGTTATTCCCCCGTCCCCGGTAAAGGCGGACTTAAAAGCCCCCCCAAAAAAGCAGGAAAATATGTGTTCTAGCGGTAAGCAAACCACGCTTTTACCCATCAGCTGTTTTCTGTTCCTCACACAAAAGGCCGCAAACCCCTCCTAATTGCAGGAGCCCTCCACCTAACAGACCCTGCTCTCGGGGCCCTCCTCCCCAGGAACTGGGGGAGAACTGGGGCACAATAGGAAGGAGACCGGCTAAAGGGAATAGATCTGTTAAATTAACACATTTTCTGTCAACCAAATCAGCTGCCCCCAGTGCTATTGTTGGTGAAACAATGGAGACCCCAGGAATGGGCACCCATTAAAAGGAACAAGCCTGCTGAAAGGATACACTCTGAGGCACAGCCTTGTGTGTTTAACAGGATTCTCTACTGTAAGGAAGGAGGAATCACTAGGCTGCATTGTTCCCACCACCACAGCAGATGCTGTTGCTTCTGGTAACGAGGAGGGAGAAAAAAAAAAAAAAAATGTTCATACCTACCTACAATAAGGTTTACAGGGTAAACTTTTAAATCGAGAACTTTTAACTGCCGGGGCTGTTGTCATTTCTGCCTCTAGCCCTTTTCTCGAGGAGATTTTTGCCTGAAAGAAATCTATGAAAGCATCCATTGCCATTACAAAAGTTAATTCTTCACCCTTCATGCAGGCACTTAACAGATGCCAGGGGCAGAATGGCACAGCTCTGCCGGCATTATTCGCCGGGAGAGAAAGACCGCAGTTAAGCAGGTCCACGTATAAAGCTGCAACACTTTAAAGGTGTTACTTTTAGCTGGTTTGGTTAGAGCGAATTCCAAAAGCAACAAACTTTTGAGGCCTCATGTAGACGCGCTGTGCAGAAGTTCATGTCAGCTGCATTGAATTGGTACAGGTTTGTGGTGGCGAGTCTTTGTAAACAAAGCAAACTGCGAAGTCATATTGAAGCTACTACACAAAACATAATTTTTTTTTTTTCTTTTCTAGCGGGGAAAGACTTGAAGCAGATTATCTTAAATTGGTTTTTAATTAAGTTCAGCTTAAACCGTTAAACTTGTGGGCACAGAAACACTTCAGCTAACACCAGACATGATTTCCAGAGTCAGCTGTGCTAGCAGAAGAGGCAGTTGCCTCCAACTACTAACACCACAGAAAGTCTGTAACTATCAATCCCCACGTACTCCATCCAAATTTCTGAAATTCTTATCGAGTTCCTCTTTCTCTTCTGCCTTCCACTGCTACAGTCATTCCCTGACTCCTCTGTCACCTAAGTCAGATCCTTTCAAAATGTTGCTGTCAAAATAACCTTCCTTATCCATTGTTCAGACACCCTTTGGCTGTGTGCAGTCACTTCTTGTTTCTTTTCAGAGGCTTAAGATAATGTTTTAACTCACATATCAGCCTCCTGAACTACCTATTCCCTTTTTTTTTTTTTTGTACCCAATTATACTAGTCTCATTATATAAAATGTAAACACTTGTTAAAAAGTTTAAGATCTACAGTTGGGAAAGATGTGACTTGCATTTGAAATGGAAACTGATACAATGCTTTCCAATTTGCAGACCACTTGAAACAACAGCTCTGAGAAGTATCTCTCTGCCTCCCCCTCCATTAATCTCAATGAACTCTAGAGCCCAATACTGACATGTAGAGTGTTAATGATTCTATTATGAACAGAATAACCAAGGCAGCAAAAGTGAAGACCAGCAAAGTAAGAACTGCCGCTGGAACACACACGGGGAGAGGGATGAGGCACTGTCAAAGCGACTAAACCAAACACTGGATGGGACAGGTGGAAAGAATAATAAAAAAAATACTACCCCTCCATTTCATTTTGGTTTTTTTAAACTTGATTTTCGAACAACAAATACGCAGCTCACACCCTCTACCCCGACGAAGCCAATGCTGCCCGGGGGGAAGCAGAGCCACCATGGATTGACTGCGCTATAACCTGAATTCACACAGCGGTCCATAAATGGGTCTCTCTGCACAATGGGGCTGACACTTTCTCTTTTCAGGATGTTTGAAGTCCATCATTTTTTCCAACCCTGTCTCCTCGCCATATGGCGCTTCTTCTCGCACTGCCAATTACTCTAGCTTTCCTCAGACAATTTGCTTTTTCTAAAGCCAGGTGCTTTACGTGAGAGTTAAGTTTTAGTGAGCAGATGTATTGTTCGCTCTCATTTCAGACAGCCCATTCCCTTCCGCTTCAACGTTGCCTCCAGCCAACAGGCTAACGGGAAGAGGGACAGACATCCTAATGCCCGAACTGTATTCTACTGAAGAGGTGTTGAACTCAGAGTTACCCTCTATGAGTAGAGCTGACCTACATGAATTCACTGACATTTTCATCAGCTTGCTGCACCTACTTGTTACGTTGATCTTAATTAGCTCGCAAATTCTGAACAGAAACTACCTGGCCATCTCAGCTATCATACAACACGACGAGGCATCAGTAGATGCTGTACATGCTACTGTAATACAAGTAATAATGCAGCACCAGACCAGAATAGCTACAGAGGGGTGAAGGCTTAGCACTCAGATATGGTACCACACTGCCTGGGCAATATACGCTGTACAAACCACTGACAGAACAGGAAGGTTGTGTCGTTTTGGTGTCACGGATCACAAGGGATGCAACCAAGGGGCTCCACAGAGAAATTTCAGCAGGACCTAACACAACAGGACAGTGGAGGTTAAAACGCACTCAGCCATTCTGTCCTCACTAGGAAAAATAATTTTTTCATACTAAAATTCTAACACATTTAGAGTTTAACACATTGAAAAAAAAAATACATTTTTGCTTTTAAAGCTGCATCTGGTTTGCACAAATAGAAGAAACCCTGTTCTTTGCTCTCTCCTTCACAGAGTCGCAGCACAGCTCTCCCTCTCTCCACACTCTTCCTCCTCCTGTGGGACCCGCGGGAGCAGTAGCCATCGCTGGTTTGCAAAAGCCACATAATATTCCTGACAGAAAGAGCCTGTTCGAGAACCGACATGGCAGATACCACACTACAGGAGGGAAAAGGTGGGCAAGAGCAGCAGTGCCCTGTCTGTGGGTGGGAGGAGGGAACATTAAAGTAGAGCCAGAGCCCGAGCCCGAAGTGCTAGGAAGGGGCAAGAGGCAAGGAAAAGCATCTTAAAGCTGTAGTGAAGTTAACAGCAGAGGCAATTTGCCCAAAGGCGCTTTTAAAAACCACAGGAAAAGATTTATGTTTTCCCTGTGTAATGTGGCTTTTCCCCCTTTTCCAAATAAACTAAGTTAACAACAATGTTTTGACTATTTTCAAGCACGTTCTGGAAAGTCACCTCCCCTCGACCTACCCGGGCAGAAGTTCCTAAATGTTTCAGCCCACAGCTCCTGGGAGCACATGCCAAAGAGCTGGGTGGCCGAGCCACGCTGGCTTCTGTCCAGTGTTTTCAAGTTGTGCTGAAATACGGTTGAAAACGTTAAATATTCTCCTAATATTTTCGATGCAAACAATCTCTGCAGCTGCCAGGAGGATATTTCAGTTGTGGAGGGGAGGGCACCCAGCCAGGAGATACGTTGTCACAAGAGGTGTCCCACATTACAGTCCGGTCTTGAAGAGGGAAAACAAATCACTCCCTATCATCGCCTGCACTAACTTGACTGTGGAAAGCATCTTTTCTGTCCATCAAGGCAATGCTTACCAAAAAAAAAAAAAAAAAAAAAAAAAAAAAGACGTGCCCTGTACAGCCAAACCTTTTCCCACTGGACTACTATTAAAAGTAGGTAAGGACAAACCCACGTGACACAGATTTTACAAACCACAGAGAAAGAAGCCACAACAACCAAACCAACACATCTCAAAGTCCACATTTGAAGTGGCATGAAAGTTTTGTACAGCAGATGGCTGACAAGGCAGCCATTTAAAAGGGGGGGTTGGGTGGGGGCAAAACCCACCCCAGAAGGCAGAAGCGCTGCCATCCTCAGAGATCCACGTAAAAACACGGCGTGAAGCCAAACGCGTCTCCGAAGCACCCGCTTCTGGCCCACTGAACTTTTGACCCGCTGGCAGTGGCTGAACCCCTTCTGAGTCCATCGCCGGGTGATGCTGCAGCAGAGATTTGAAAAGAGGAGCCCTGCGCCTCATCAGGCGCCTGCATCTGCCAGAGCCAGCATGGGGGCCGGCTGCGTCCACCCCCTCCCTGAACAATGCCCAGGGCCCGGCCTGATGGATGCTCTCCTTTCTTCCAGTTTTGGACATCCCTTCCCTGTAGTGTCTACGCACTGGGGTCCAGCAAAAAGAAAACAAAACATCTGCTCCCCAGGTTTCTGACATCCAGCTGTTGATGGCAGCTCCGCATCTGGAAGCTTCACTTTCTTTTGGGCCAATAAGTAGAGGGCAAAAGGTTTGCATTTAAAAAGAAAGAAAAAAAATAATTAAAAAAAAAAAAAAAAGAGAGCGTGCTCCGTGCTGCCTCCCTGTACTAAAGCCCCCAAACTTCTCAAATACCATCAGCAAATCTGCTCAGCACAGGAGGGATGGGTCCAGATGGCCTATCATTACAGAGCCTTCCAGCTAGCTATGGGCAGACCCACCAGAAGAAAAAAAAAAAAAAACAGTGAGGGGGGGAGAAAAAACAAAACAAAAGATAACTACAGCTGGGGGTTTTTTTGTTGTTGTTTTTTTGTTTGTTGACCTCACCCCCTCCTAAAATTGGGGGGAGGGAGAGAGCAGAGGATATTTGTTACAAGCAGAATTAAGGTTTGTTTAAAACTTTCACTTTTTGTAACAATGTTGTAAGAGTTTAGCACCAAACTCCCGGATGGAGATACACCGGTATCAGGAAAAAAAAAAAAAAAAGAAAAAGAAAAAAGACACCAACCAGGATTTAACTTGAGAGCTTGGCCCTCCTTGGAATATCCTCCAAGAAGAGCCAACTGCATCCAGAGTAAGGCCATCCCTTAGACACTGGGGACACAGCTGGACAGACATTTGCCATGAAGCTCGAGGAGTTTGAGCACAACCATCCTCCAGCTGAAACCCTCTGAGGTGAGCCACCCCAGCTCTCCAGTTCTGCTTCCCTACAAGGAAAAAGGTCCACCCAAACCACCTGTTTTACTTTGCATCCAAATGGACCGGGACACTCACCCCTGGCTTACCGATCAGGGGCAGTAACTTCCAAGGGAAGGGACAGTAACTTCTCAAACTGCTGGCATTCAGCCACAAGCACACCTCCCCACAATAACCAAAGCTAAAGCAAGAAAGTACCATTTGTACATGAGCAGTTTCAGTTTTTGATGGTTGGCTAAGGTTTTATTTTGCCCTAATATCTGTCTCATGTCCTAGCATTTCCCTACACCCCTACAAGATCGGCCACCTCTGCTTTATTCAGACACCCTTGAACCTCAAAGCCCACCTCAAGAGGCAGCAGCCAAACAGCAGAACAGACACTGGCATTATTAGGTCCAAAATCAAGAGGGGAACCTTATTTATACAGCCAAATAAAGTACAAACCAAAAAATCATACAAAGCAATACTCCTTAAAAGAAAAGTATAAGTCTCTATGCTGGCCATCGGTTTCACACCATGAACCGTTTGGGCAAGCTCTTTGTGCAAAGTGCCCTTCCCAAGTATCCCTGAAACCAGTGATGAGACTGGAACAACTTCATCAGGCAAGGGGTAACAAGACAGTGAGCTTCAAGGAACAGCAAGTTTTGAAACCTCACACCGTGCCGCTCACGCCATGCTGGGGAAGGAGATTTACGCCATGTGCCCGAGGATGCCGAGTTCTGACAGCTGCATCCGTCCTCTCGCAGCGTCCCGATTTTAACCGCAATTTCCACCATCCCTCGGACAAACGCCATCCTTTGAAACCCATGTCTGCCAAATGCTGCAGGCCATCCATGCGCGCAAGAGGTTTTTTTGGCGATGTTTTCCATGTGCCGCTTCTGTTCTGTGACACCCCCAGCACCAACCCACACGCTCTCCTTGTCCCGGGCATCCCCCCAAAAAAGCGAGTTAATTTGTTCCGAATGATGTTAACTCCCCCACCCTAAGCGTGCTCCGGGAACCAAAGGGGAGCCCACATTTACTTCATTTGTGAAGCAAGCCAGATGCTAATTGCCTCCAAAGGTGAAAGGCTACTGCCTTGGCCCTTTTATCATTGTAAATTCAGGTTCCTTCAAGACTTTGCGCTGCTGGGCCCGGAGAGCCTCCCCCTTTAATGGTTTGGCATCAATAGGAGGGGGAGGGGAGTTCCCTTTCGCAAGAAGTTGCATCATTGAGAGACCTTATCCCCTTTCAAGATTTCGCACCGCATAAGGGATTCCCCCTCTTCAGAAATTCACATCCTGCTCGAGGAGTTTTGCTCTTTAGGGCTTCGCGCATCCCATTGAACTTTTAAGCATCTTTGGAATTCGCATTCACGGGGCAATTACTGTCTTAAAAAAAAAAAAAAAAAACAACAACACAAAAACCCCAACAAAACCAACAACAAAAAACACACGCCACCACGTTATTCACCCCGGTTTATTGCCAACGCGCTGGCAAGAATAGCTTTTCACAGCAAGCACAAAAGATTTCCTACCAGGACACACTTTGTTTGTAACATTTGTCGCCAGAGCACAAAATATTTACGGAACATTAGCCACGCACGCGAAAAACCAGAATTAAAAACAAAAAAAAGAAGGAAAAAGAAAAAAAAAAAAAGGGGGGAACACAAGAAAGTTACAGAGGAAAATGGGTAAAAGAGGTACGAAAGCCGAGAGTTTTCCCTGCGCGGGGGGAAGGCACCATCGCTCGCCCGCAGCCTCGGCGGAGCCGCACAATGAGCGGCGCGGTGCCCCGCGGAGCAGCCCCCCGGCCTCACCGGGATGCGGGGGAACGGCCGCACCTCCCGCCGCCCGGCTCGGCTCGGCGGCGACCCTCCGCGCCCCCCCCCCCCCCCCCCCAACCCCGCAGCGGCACCGGCCAAGTGGGGACCTCCTTCCTCCAACAAAAGGGACCAACTTAGGCGCGGGCTGGGGACCTCCCCGCCCGCCCCCCCCCAACCACAGCCGCGGGTACCCACGGGGGAGGTGGGGGGTTACCGGGGCCGGGCCCGCCTCTCGCCGCCACCATTTTGGGCACGGGGGACCCACCGCCGGCTCCGTGCCGCGGCCGCGTCCGTCCCGTTGTGTCCCCGTCCGTCCGTCCGTCGTCCCCCCCCCCCCAACCTTTGTGTGCGGACACCGGCCCGGCGGAACAATGCGGCCCGGCGGCGGCCGGCTCCGCTCCGCCGGCGGCTGCCCCCGCCGAGCGCTCCGCCGGCTCCAGAGCCGGGGGATGGGGTGGGGGTGTGGGGGTCCTGCCCGCCACCGCCCCGGGACGGGCGCGCCGAAAGTTTTCGAGCGCGCCCGGCAGGGACGGGGAAGTTGTTGCATCTGCCGCAAGCGGAGGGGGGAACCCGGCGGCGCATCACCCCGGGATCCAGCGGCTTCACCGCGGGGTGGAAGGGGGTGCCCCCCGCGCGGAGAGCGGGGACCCGTCGGGCAGCCGGAGCGCGGCGGGGAGGGCGCGGCGGCAGGGAAACAGCCCGTCGGGCTGCCCGCAGCGTGCGGGGGCCGGCGGCCGCGGGTCTCTCACCTCGATCTCGAAGTCGGGCAGGCGGAAGGCGGTGCGGAAGAGGGAGCAGAAGTGCGCGATGGCCGGGACTTCCCACCAGGAGCGGAGCTCGTCCAGCGCCACCGCCGCCTCTGAGCCGCCGGTGCCGGCCACGCCGCCCCCCCCACCGCCGCCACCGCCGCCGCAGCCGCCGTCCTCCTCCGGGCACATCTCCCGCCGCCGCCACCGGCTGCCTGCCTGCTGCCTGCCGCCCGCTCGCTGCCTCACTCCAGCGGGCGGCTGCGTGCCGCCGCCGCTCGGCGCTCCGGCTCCGCCCGCCCCCCGGCGCCACGCCGCTCTCAGCGGCCGCCCCCCGGCGGCCCCGCGCTGCCCCCTCGCTGCCGCCCGCGCATGGGGCGGCTCGGCGCCGGCGCGGGGGCGGCTAGGGCCGGCGGGGGCGCTGCTGCTGCCCCTGCCGCCGGCGGCCGCCGCTGCGCGGGCCCATCCTCCTCCTCCTCCTCCTCCTCCTCCTCCTCCTTCTTCTTCTCCTCCTCCTCCGCCGCCACCCGCGCCCCGCAGCGCAACCGCCGCGCCGCCGGGAACAGATGGGCCCGGGGCGACGCGGGGGGGGGGGGGGGGAAGACGGGGGGACCGGGGACGGGCGGACGGACCCGGGAGGGGAGAGGCGGAGTCCCGCGGGGGGGGGAGGCGGGGCGCCGGGCGGGAGAGCGAATGGGGAGGCGCGGAGGGGCCCGGCGGGGCGGGGCCAAAAGGCGTGAGGGCGGGGGTGGGCGGGGCCCGGGCACGAGGAGGGGGTGGAGCCGGCGCTCATCACAACAACAGTCCCCCCCGCGCCCGCGTGGACACGCCCACCGGGGGGGCGGGGCCACCGGGGGTGGGCGGGGCCGGTCGGCGGCGGCCGTTGTCCCCTCGGACGCGGCGGCTCCCGTGTCCCCTCCACCCTGCGCCGAGGCGGGAAGGGGCGCCCCGGCCTCCCCTGGGCGGTGCTCCCCCGCCGGAGTGAGGCGACGGGACGAAGCGCCGCTCGCGGCTAAGCCCCTCGGCGGACTCGGGGCGCGTCCCCGCCGACCGGCGAACCTCCGTGTCGCCGTCGCCCCACCTCGCCTCGGGGGGCACCCGCCTCTGCCCATCGCCTCAGCCCTCCGCCCCGCCTCGGCCCCTTCCCTCAGCCCGGTTGGGTCTCCTTCCTTCTCCCGTCCCCAGGGCGCCGGGGACCGTGCTTCAGCCCCGGTGCCCGCCCCGGGCTCTCTGGATGGTCACCAAAGGTGGCGGCGGCTGGTTGGGGTGGTGGGGAGCTGCTGGGGCCACTGTGGAGGGGGAAACCCTGCGGGATTTCTGTTCTCGCTTTGTATTTTTGAGTGAGGGAGCCCAAGGGACGCTTCTGGTTCTCCTCTGCCGTCAGGCGCCTTTGCATCCCACCTGTACACCCAGTACCTCTGTTCCTCCTGGCTCTGAAACGAAGAGCTTAACGCTGCCCTGTTTTGAAATCTATGACGGAAAAACATCCAGCACCAGTGAGGATGTTTGTTATTTTTTTGCAGGACTGCCCGAAGGGGACATAGAGCGTCAGCAAAACACCAGGCTGCTACAGCTTTGCCTGCTGTGGCTGCATCACTTTACAGCCTCTCAGTTTGCTTCCGTAGTCCGGCTTCAAAACAGTTGGAAAGTGTCACTGTGCACAGCTGCACCAGCTTCGGGTCTCCCCTCCAGTGAAGCCATTGCAAAGCTGGTGTTTAAACACAGTTTGGGAGTTCGTTCCCTCCGCTCCTTCCTACCTTCACTGGCCAGGGCCATTTTGTACCAGTCCCACTTTTCCTAGCCTTTCCTTTCCTTTATTCTGTTAACTTTCTCATCTTTAGCCTCTCTTCTTCACACCTTACATTCCCTTGCTGCTTCCAGTGCTATCTCCGACGGGATGAGAGTGATGGGCTGCTGCTGGTGAATGTTGGGGCTCAGCGCAAAACAGCAGAGCGGGGACATGCAGAGATTAGGCTGGGAACTGACTGGACAAATCCCACGGCCTGGTGATCATCAGCACAGATGCAAGGAAGCAGTGAAATGCCTGAGATGGGGTAGGAGGGGGACCTCCCCTTTCAGGAGCAGCCTGAAGAGCGGCTGGATCAGGCTAAGGGGAAACCACGCTGCAGACGTCCTGCTCCGTCTCTGACTTGGAGGCATCAGAGAGGGAAAGGCCGGTGGCATCAATCAGCGTCATCGTATTGCTGCTGAGCTCATACCAGCTGACGCAGAGCAGTCTGATATCAGCGTCCGCAACCTCAAGCATGCACTGTTGAGACTTTCAAGGTTTCCTCTTTCTTTTTCCCTTCAAAATGAACTTGGCAACAGAGAATAAGGTGAAGGCATAAGCTTTGTGCTGTGCCCTAGGCCAGTGCCTAACAGCCTGACCCGGGCAAAACTTTGGCCGAGGGTGGGAACAGCTAGTTTAGAGAAGAAACAAATCAAGAGACAGCAGCATGGCTTGGCAAGAATGAACAAGCTCTGATTTCATTGCCCTTTTTCATATTGCAGGATCAAGGGATACCCAGTGAAATTGGAAGGAAGCAAATTTAAAATGGTGCAAGGAAATATTTGTACCATGTGTAATTAACACATGGCATTTGTTACCATGAGGTTTCATTGAAGCCGGGAGATTAGCAGGATTCAGAAAAGGATTAGACATTTGTATGGATACTGAGAACATTCATGGTCACATTAGACAGGATATAAATAAATTTTAGAAGGGATATAAACCGCCAGGCTTTAAGGCACAACATAACCGCTAACTGATGGTGAGGGATTAGGGAGAAACTTCCCTTGTGGGGCAGGTTATTCTATAATTGTCCACTACGGGGTTTCTCGCACCTTTCTTTCTTTGAAGTGTGAGAGAATGGCAACTGTTGAAGTGAGAAGGCTGGATTAGGAGGGCTGCTGGGCTGCTCTGGTACCAGCAACTGCCGTGCTCTTTGGGGGGCTGCGAGGGTGCCTTGAGAAATGGAGTGGTAACGAGGATGATATAAGAGGTAGCATCAGGCCTCTTATATCATTCCTCAGACACACCTCAATCTGCTTTGCTGTTAATTTCACACCCACAGCATAGATTTCCGAGGCCTTCCCCACCAAGGCTTTTGCCAAAATGTACACTGTTTGATTGGTTTATTAATTGCCTTCCTTTGCGTCTGTTTTCCCCCCAAAAAACCCTTTTGACTTATCTAATTTATTATTTGTAGGAGACCGATATATTATACTGAAACTCTGACTCTGTTTCAAGGCACAATGACTCCAAGACTTGATCTTCAGGAAGGCAGCATCTGATCTCTGGTGTATTGTATCTGCCTGCACTGGATTAAACCAGCTCTGGCTACAAGATGGTAACTGCTGAAGAGGAGAGCACAGGCTAATTTATAGGACTTTGCCAACACACAGAATCACTGTAAAATACCAATAGCTTGCGTGAGAAATCTTGGGGTGACAAATCCTCAGACACAGTTTCCTTTGGGCCGGTTACAGAACTCTCCAGTATTACTTAATGCCCGATTCTTCTGTTCTTCCATGGAGCTAACGTTTTGTCCTCTGGTGGTGTAAGGGGAGTTTACGCCGTGTTTCTGTCTTGTTCTATCCCAACATTCCTCCCTGAATTCCTGTAATGTCCAGCCATGGCTTACCTTACTGCTGCACCTTCGCTTGTTCTTGACACTAGGTCAAATAGCTGTGTAGTACGCCCACTTTCTATCCCACTGAGATTTCGTGAACCTTCATAAAGACTCCTAATCTCTCTTTTTGTCGGAAGAGCTACGGTCCCAATTTTGCCTAACATTTTTTTGAATTAATTTGGCTCCCTCTATCGTCCCCATTACTTCTGTCGGGCTGCGTTCCTCTTATGTTGTTCTTTTTATGCAGGAATGCTGGGGGCTGCCCACGGATCACTTAAGGTTGTTTCGCTTTGGAGATTCTTACACTGTTCTTAAATCAGTTTAGATTTATTATGCAAGCACAAAAATCTCTGCTCTCCCACTGCTGTTCAACAGTAGGCAAAGGCTTGGTGAGGACAACATGTCATTTCCTCTTCTTTGGTAAATACCTCCATTCACAAATCCGTGTGCTTCTCCCATTCCAAGCCACCTTTGGTTATGAGTTTCCTGCTCATAACTAACAAAACCAAAACCTGCTCTGACCAGTGTCCTTTCCCAGTATGCTATATTCTTCCTCTTGATAATTTTTTTTCCTAGGCTATTGGTAAGACTTCATCTACCTACTGAATTTTCAGCTCAATATCCAATCCTGGCTGCTCACCTCCCTCCATACTTACACTCCTCCCTTATTTTCTATGCTTTTTCTCTTCCTTTCTTCCCAAACTGGCTGTAAGTTGAGTGCTTGTACCATGTAGAACCACACTAAGAAAGAACTCTGAGGCTGATGGACCAAATGAAAGCCTCATGTTTTTGTTGTTTGAGGTCTTCTCTGGATTTCTGAGCTCGTTTCCTTGAGAAAAAAACACCTAATTAAGAGTGCCAACAGCAAATGAAAAGGTTGTAGGGGACGCAGGGACTGACCGTCCCCGTTCCTGTATGAGACAAATCATTTCACCTGGAAACAAAAAGAAGGGAGGAATGCTTTCCACTTTCTCCAGAAAGACCTGCAATACGTGCCCGATTTGGCAAAGCTTAAATGTAATATTAGGTTAATGTAATATTAGGTTAATGACAGGTAGATCTCTTGTAGCCCACCTCTGAAAGAGAATGGATTACTGACAAGTACAGATCAGTTCCTCACCAGCTGAAGTGATACTATCATTGATAAGGATCTCTTTTAAAAAAAAACTTCCTTGCATTTCTACTTCATGGCTTTAGGCTAAAGCCTCGCTGACTAGGTTTCTATAAACTAGGCACAGGAGGACCTGCAGTCTTCCCTTGTAAGGACTCAAAAGCACTTGCAGAAGGACCAGCCAAACCTCAGACTCTGTTCTCACTGGCAGGACATTCTCATAAGCACAGGGCTTTGGGAAGTTCGGGTTTCCCAAATTTAGGGTAAACAATTTAAGAATAGATTAAACCCAACATTTCTTCAAAACAGAACTTTTGCATTTTGCTGTGTGAATTGCTTCAGTTCTTCTAGCACTTCTGAATTTTATTGCTCCCTTGTTTTTGTTGACCTTCCTCAATAGTCCATCACCAGCCAATCTCACTGCCTTTGCTTCTTTTTGCTTTCTGAGTTACGAAGTAGAAGACAGTTGTGATTTAGCCTCCCATTTTCACACCAATCCACTTGTACCTTCTAGGACTCTTTGTATGTTGATCCATCTTCAAGTTTCTTGTTCCCTTTTCAAGGCCTCCTGAGCAAAGAGATTTTGTGTTTTACATAGCATGGTTGAAAAGCCTTCCTGAACAGAGCAACGACTGAAGTGGAGTACTTAGCATTGGGCGGTCTGGCTTTAATCCCTTGCTCTGCCTTTCCGACTCAGACAACAAGTCAGGGAAACTGAGGCACATACCGTGAAAATGAGGGCACAGATTTTTCTGGGTAGTGGTGGGGCTGGGTTCATGGAGGCAGCTGGAGGGATCACAGACGGAGCATGAAAGCAGGTGAGAAACTTTCCTTCCTGTAACTAAAGCAGGGGAATCGAGAGAAGAAAGCCATGCTGGGCTTTGATAATGACTTATTTTGAGCCACTAGTTGTGGTCCTATAAGTAGGGACAGCAGTGGCACACAAGGGGCTGAAATAAGATGCGTGAAAGCCAAGAGGAGTGGAACAACAAGGCAAGTCCTGTTTCTTTGACAATTAAGTGCTGGAGGAGGGGAAAGCAGATTTGGACTAGGGGACATGGGTGTAGTCAAGAGACTGTGTAGGATGAGAGAGACTGGTAAATGCTGAGAGAGGTGGGAAGTGGAGGAGTCTATACATCTGCTTCCTAATTAGGAGGGAGTATGGAAAAGTCTGTAGTCACAAACACTTGGGGATTGGAAGGAGCGGGAATGCTGTGAGGAATAAAGGGAAAGAGGAGGAAGTGGCCGAAAGAGACAGTAAAATCATGGAGGGAGAAGCTGAACAGAGAAAAAGGAAAAAAATGCATAGTGAAGGCAAGGTGAAGGAGGAGGTTCTGCTGGTGAGTGGGATGCTGCAGGGTTGAATAAGGTGGTGAGATAAGGAAGGTACAAAATGTGAGGTCTGAGCAGCCCAACAATGTGAAAATTTAAGTTATCAAGAGAAAAGATGAGGGAGTCAATAAAAAGGAGAGCCAGATGTTAAGGCAGAGAATGAGTGGGGAAGAGATGGGTGGGTGCAGACAACAGCTGCTGAGCGGAGGCACGACGGAGAGCAAGGGTCTGCGTGGACAGTGCTGGAAAACTTTGGGAGACAGGAGTTGGAAACAGGAGTCGCACAAGAAAACACTGTCATTCTCACTTATTTGGCACTGTGTTGCAGGGAACCAGCTTGCACAAGGTCTGTTGCTGAAGTCAGGTATATGATATTGATACAGCTACATTTAAACTTTAGCTAACATAAACAGGGCTGTAGATCTAGCTGCGACACTAACATTTCTCTTGAGCTTTGAGTAACCAGGAGGTTTGCCATGATTCCTGCAGCCTGCATCATGGGCAACGTGGATTTGAGGCTCATCTGCTCAAGAACCAGTTGCTTCATTAGAATGCACCCTCCAAGTCCTCATGCGCAGACCCGAGCTGTTACTCCGTGGAGAGTACAATTGCAAAAATTTGGCGCAGAATTTGTTTCATCTCCTGGATGTACACATTCAGTGTCTTCAATGTACAAGTTAAGGGGAAAAGAGTCACTCCTGCGAACCTGATGTAGCATCTGAAAAACTGAAGATGCTTTTTGTAATATCTCCCATATTTCCTTCACAACTCTATTTGCAGCTGAGCAAGCCATTGGAAAGTAGGAGTAATTTCACGTTACTGAAGTGCAGCCACTTTTTCCATGAAGAGTAACAGCAACGACACACATCACCATCAGTCTGGGCAGAAAATTAGCAACATCGTGCCCTTTTTAGTTTGCATCGGCTCTCTTAGTTAGTCGAAAAACATCTACCTACTGGGAATTTGGCTAGCACTGATGTGGTAAAGCCCCCTCCATCGTGGCTCCTCTCCTGTGTGCTTTACTAAACTACATATCAAACCACCAGATCTAAGCCTTAGGTCTCAACAGATTTTCTGCTCTTAATCCACTGGGGCTGAAAACCACAGGTTGTAACTTGATGTTTGGTCCCCTAGAGAGCAATCAACAGGCGAACAATAATTTGCGGCGACGGATTTAAAGCCAGGGAATCTGGATCTTTCCGAATCTTCCCCAAAGAGTAGCACTGAGAGGGGCCCCACTGTGTCTGCGTTTGTTTGTGGTCAGCCATGCTCACAGCTGCTGCCGGGCACTGGTCCCTACATCCAGCAGAGAGAGGAGTCCGAGGAGGGCTGGCTTGGATGGCCGCAAAAGAAGAGGGTGAGCTAGCGATCTGCCCTGGAAACCTCAGCGGGAAGCAGAGCGGAGAGACACGCAAAACCCACATGCTTTCATGTCTCTCCAGCTCTGTTGTCTCTACTTATGCCGTCCGCAGCTATTCCACAGGCAGCAGTGCTACGGCGTAAACAAAGAGATATTTTAATTGTTTCCAGACCAGCGGTTAGCAATGGTGCTGATAGGCATACTGTGCGCTCTGGTACTGGTTCCTATAGACTGCCTCCGAACTCCCGGTGAGAGGCTCATTGGGATTCACCGCCGCAGCCGGAGCTTGTTTGGCTCAGGTGCAGCACGCTGCGGAGGCAAGGAGCTCGCAGGCAAAGAAAACAGCCCCAGATGAAATGCAGAGGATGCTTCACAGCAGGGCCGTGTTCCACATGTAGGGGAGCTCCACATCAGTCCCTCCAGGAGAGAAAAACGATGTTCTTTCAGGGGAATTAAAAGACCGTTTTGCTTACGACCCATAATGATGCGGTTCTCTGCTCAACACCATCTTAGACGGGGATTAGAGGTACCAAAGCAGGTCTGGCAGTGTGGCTGGAATTTCCTTTGTTGTAACCAGCCTTTCATAGCCTGGACCTAAAGACATGATGCGAGGGAAAGCTTGGTCTCCTGGCTAAAGCTGCTGATCTCAGAGAGCTACGAGAGGGTTTGCTGGGTACCTACCTGCACGGAGCAAGAGGGTTCCTGTTCAGAACTGGTGCCAAAGCTGTGCTCCCCATGGAGGTTTCCAGGCCAGATTCAGTGTTGATGTAATCCGCTAAATCCATACAAATTAAAAAATGGGATGGCTGTGTGCATACCAATTACTACAGCTGTTGTGGGGGTTGGAAAGGCAAGACCCAGGATGGTTTAAGCTAACACAGTCCTTTCCAACACTTTATTTGACACCCACCTGTTAGTTGCTTTTCCTGCTATGCTGCTTCTGCGGTGAGGGCAACTCCGGAATGCCAACTCGCTGTGACTTCACCAGCATCCATTTGCAACCCCACCGATACCTCCGCTCATTGCTGCCGCATTTGGCTAGGGAGATATTCAAATCCCATTCCTTCCATAGCAGTCGACAGAAATTAGAAGTAATTTGTTTCTAAATCCTGCTAAGAATGGGATACTGGGTTACACTGATGCACGGGTCTAGAAATAAGGCAGAGCCTCATGGAGGACTGAGCTGTGGTTCCAGCTCTTTCACTGAATTGCTCTGTGCCTTTGAGTAAATCAATTCATATATATATCTTCCTCATCTATAAATTGGAACGGTCCTATTTAGATACCTCAGGGAGGCTGCGAGGCTTAATTAGTTAATGTTAGTGCCTTGTCAGCTCTCATTACCATGGTATCTCGGTGTTTATTGCTTTGAAATTGTAAAATGCTACTTACATGCTAAACATTATTATTCTAGGTGAGATGGAGAGGCTTAATCCAGTTTCTCTGTAAATACCAAAGGCAGGGAGTTGAAATTCCTGGTACTGGCTTTACTATGAGGTCTGGCCTACTTGGAGAAAAGTTTCCCTGGCATATAACAAAATTGATTTTATTTCCAGATCCTTAATGTAGATGATCTTGAATCAGTTTAAACTGCACTTTTACTGGTTTACTTAAATCAGTACATGTAATTAAACTCACCCAGCATAAACACAATTTAAACTCATTTAGACACACATCTACTAGGATTGGGTTTCAGTGCAAGGAGAACAGCTAGGATCTGGCATAAATAATTCAGGCAGGTCTCAATCAGAACAAGGTCCACGAGAGAGTTTCAAAACCTGTTTGGACGTCAAGCTGCTCAGAGAAAAGTCACTGTAGGCAGCTTGAAGGGGGGGTTAGCTGGCAGGTTCGTGGAGTGAAGGGATTTTAAGTGCCCAGCCTCAAAGGGAAAGAGCTAGTGACTAATCCGGTTAGTCATCTCCAGACCTTTCCCAGAACAGTCCCGCTTGTAACTAGGGAGTTTTAAGATACACAGCTCTTTCTGTCGACCAGTTAAGGGAAAGCCTGACTCTCCACGGGAGCACAGTCTTCACCTTAGGGTCTATTTCCATTAGTGCCAAATGTGCACTAGAACAGACCTGAGATGCCGGCAGCGGCACCAAGGAGCTGCCTCCACCCCTTCTCACCCAACCTCTCCAGCAGCTGTGTCTGGTGAGGCGGGGGTTGCCTGGCCAGCCAAGGGGTGACAGTGAGCCTGGAAAAGGCAGGCTGTTCTTCCTACTGCATTTCCACAGGGGCTGGGAAATGCTTTTAGACTGCATTTTACAGGCAGCAGCTTCCTTCTTCCAAGGCATCAAGCAGCAGCACATCCCTGTACCCCAGCCTGGTACCCAGCCCAGAAAGCATCTTCCCCAGGGTCTGAGCGCCGCAGCGTGAATGGGGGTAGGGGGCCTGCAAGGCAGCACGGCTGTTGCCATTAGGCGTGCTGCAGAGCACAGGGTGAGCAGTACCAGTAGCGATGTGGGGTGTTACCATCTCCTTAGGCCCCCTGGTTCAGCCTTCCCCCCGCAGCACACTGCTTTGTACACGCATCTGCCAGGAATACTAAATCCAGGAAGCCTGGGCCACTGGAATGGGTTTGCATGTGCTTGTGCTCCAGTTGCCATGAAAAATCAATGTTCCGAAGCTGCCCAAAAGGGTTGCTTCCTGGGCATAGTTTGCATGGCAGTGGTCTCCTTACTGATGAAATAACTGTCTGCTGGGAAGCAACCCTGCCTGGCTGATGGAGCCCTTGTGTCCTCCATGGCAACTCTACTGTTCAGAGGCTTTCGGAGGTGTCGGCTTAGGCCATGCGATGTATTTAAGACAGGGCACACAATGACAGCGGCTGGTCACCTCTCTTGCTCACTAGTCTAGTTTAAAGCAGCAGTGTAGAAGTGGAAAGCAAAGACCTGCTTCTGCCATCAGTGACACTGTCATCCATCGACTTCTCCAGCTGGTTTTCATTTCCTACCTCTCATTAAACACTTCAGGCTCAGCTCCAGCATTTCCCATGCTAATAGGGTGTCAATACAAGCTGCTAGCACTCCTTACAGTCAGGCATTAGGCAGGAGGGATGCCGTAGGCTCCTGAACAGGGATCTGAGAAATAAATCTCAGTCTTGGCCAGAGGTACCTCTAGGCGTCAGTTCCCAGCTCCCCAAACAGCCCTGCCAATGCACCTCTGCTTTCCCCTGAATTCAAGGTGAGGATCCTACCACAAACGACCTGGTGGAAGGGTTGCTCCCATGGAATCACCTGAGTTGTTTTAAATCTGTGACTTGATGAAAATACAGGTAAATGTGTAATGGAGAAAGGCCTTCATTGGCAGGAAGAAGGGCCGGCTGATTTATTCTTTCTTCTGCACTTAACAGCTTTCAAGTTTTGGGTTTCTTGTATTCAGCCTTCCTGGTTCACCCTCACATTTAAGCCTTGTTTTCCTTCTGGGAAGACAGGGATGTATGCCAGCAGCTCTGTCCGTCCACCTCAGTGCCCAGGATGCTGTCTGCCCTGCTAGACCACGGCATCAAAAAAATCACCTGCTCGAAGTTAATGCTGTATGTAATCACCTAGATAGATAAACAGTCCAATTTGCAAAAGTACTCTGCACCCAACCATCCTGCCGGTTACCTGAGTGGCATAGAAAATGGGGTAACTTGGCTGGCAGCTGCGGGGCTGACCCCACTTTATGGCCTGGGTGAGGGCAGGATCTGCCCCCGAGCCCCAAAAAGGCTTTGATTTATACATATAGACAAAGCCCCACAGGGAACTGCCATATGGAAATAAAAAACCATTATGCTTCACAATTAGAGAGGGAAAAAGGCTTGGGTGTTAAAATATGGAGTGGTCAAGCTATTAACCTTCTCATTTAGAAGCAGTGGTCACTAAATTATGGGGCATGTCTCCTTCCTCCTCCTCTAAAGAACGGGCCTTTGAAGATGATACTAGTCCGTTATGTGAACAAGCAGTAAAGCGTAATTAATCCTGCTCTGAAAATATGATCAAATACCAGCAGTGAGTCACAGCTGAGCCTGAGGGGGTTAAGGAACTTAAATCAGAGAGCCAGCACGTCAGGCAAATAGCAAATCCTCCCACTGCCTCCTGTCACCCCGAACACCCAGCTGGGGCTGTCCCCATCCGTGACATGACGTGTGCTACCTCACGTGGACTCCATGGTGGGAAAGTTGGGTTCGTGCGAGCTCTTGTAAGGTGGGCTGGCTCCGTATGGGACAGAAGGCCTCTGAGGGAGACCCAGGAGAGCACGGGAAGCGTGTCCAGAGTCAGGGATCTTCCCTCCGAGTCACTGCTGAACCACAGTGCTGGGGGCCATGTGTGCGTTTGGGGAAGGAAACGGGATGGAGTTTCCAGAGATCCTGTCTTTTGAGAAGTGATACTGTATATAGGTCTTAGCGAGTCCTGGTGGTTAAAAATCCACTGGCATTGTTCGGGCACATGTGCGCTGGGCACATTGCAAGCTGAGCAGTTGCATTTTGCCGGTCTTAAAGCAATTCCAGACAGCTTCAGCTGGAGGAGAAATTAATCTTCCCCTTCCCTGGTGAAATGTGCCCTGCTGTGCACGGTTTACGCTAGAGGCAGCTGGACTGCTGGGAGGAGGAGAAACCTCTTGTTAGTACATACTGCAGAGATGCTTCTGGGTGAAACATGTTTCGTACATTTGATCGGCAGCCAGAGTGGACAGGGAAAGTCTCCGGAGACAAGATGGGTCCTGCAGCCCCCATTCAGGCAAGTGGCAGCATGGAGCTCAGATATCCTGAGACGTGTAGACAGAGCAGATCACCTTATCCTGGCCCACTTGGTTTTCAACGCCTGCTCTCCACCGAACGCACTGCTTGGCCACGTGTGTCCTTTGTGAAGCAGTAAGGTGGGAGAAAACCCTTGCCAGCGTGAGGGAGACGTGGCAGAGAAGCTCCCTCTTGCCCACCGCGCCTGTGAGATTTATGGTGCGCAGTTCACACACCACAAGATCATGCCCATCCAGCTGCTCCTCTGGGCGAGACTCAACAAAAGAGCAGAGAAACAAAAGCCATCCTTTTTTTTGGTAGAGCATTATCTGTCAAGAAGCATTGCCTAGCTGCCAGCCACGCTTCATACTGAGGTCCGCTGCTCTTTGATCTGGGGGTTGTGAAGAGGCAGGAGCTGGGCAGGCAGATTTTTTGGGTGCGTGTATCGAGCTGTACCCTGCTCAGGCAGCTCGGACACCTCCCACCAAACGCCTGCATGTGTTTGGGGCGAAGTGGGCTGGGGAGCGTGTCTCCCAGCCAGCACGTGGAGAGGCAGCAGCGTGGGCTTCAGCACGAACTGGACCAGCCCACTCCAGCATGAATTTGGTTTCTCAGCGACAAGTATCCTCACTCCCGTTATTACTCGGCTGGCGAGCTGGCAGCTAGTGTGGGTGTGCCTGCCCTTGCCAGAGTCGCTCTCCTTTGCCGGTGCAGGCACACCAGACCTCAGCCCTCTCCAGTCTTCGCTGGCCCAAGGGCACAAGCAGTAACGTGCTGCAGGCAACACTGGGCTTTGCCGCTTTTGCTGGAATCGGGAAACATGCCAACGGAGGATAAAGCATCACTCATTGCAAACACCTGAAGAACTGATTTTTTTGTGGGACTTACGGATTTTTTGGCTGGGATGACAATATACAATCTTTCAGGTGTTCTCTAATTTAAGCTTCTAAGCAGTTACTGCATCTCGCAGGAGTGAGCCCTCTTCCCAGCTCATCTGCTCCCTGGGTCCATCAGCTGGCCCACTGGCATGTAATACTCAGCTTTATCTTGTGCTCTCCTGTCAGCCCTGTGGCTGCAAGCACCAGGCTGCCCATCAGCTCTAGGCTGAGGCGACCACCTAAATGATTTCTGGCTCTGCATGCCCAGCTCTCTAAGGCCTCAGAAAGGGGCCCCGCATAAGGCCACTCTTTCCCGGGAAGTCTCTTTGCTTAGAGGGGTAAAGCTTCACTACTGTTGCTTTTCTTTCCCTCCCTTCCCTTTCTGATGTAAATAGAGTCTCCAAATACCCACCACAACTCTACCCTCACCTTTCCAAAGCAAGTGCTTTTCTCAACTGATTTTTCTTTCCTGTTCTTCTGAAGTTGCATCATAGGAGTTCAGTTGAAAGCAAAACCAAGTAAAATTCATTTAGCAAAACATTCGGATACCATTACAACAGTGATATTGAATATAAACCAAACTGACAGTCAAAATTCCCCTGCAGTCTTCCCAACCCCGACTTTGAAGACTGTGCTGGGGAAGATTAACAAACAGAAAAAGAAGTGAAGACGACTTGAAATAAAAGAGAAACCAGCCAAACTAATTCCTTTGATCCAGCTGAGAAAAAACAAAGGAGGGAAAGAATCAGCATAAACAGTAATCTTTTTTTAAATGCTATCAGTTTTAATAGTCCAAACTGCTGTTAGTACAAGTGATCGCTATGCCTCAAGATCATTGTCTGTGAAATTAAGATGTTAACATATAGTTGTAGCTACATGCAATTTTATTAGCAGGTCTTTGTTAAATGCCCTTAGATGCTACAGGTGGAAGACTATAGAGGGATCTGCTTAACTGTGTGTTACAGACTCTCCACCGCTAATAGCCACAGGCTTTATTGCCCATGTAGATGGCTTGCATGGTTGGGATAGGCAAGAAACACCTATAGCGTTACTAATGTGAGGAGTCCTGTGAGTGCATGAGCACACTTCCGTGTACGTACACGTGTAACCTATACCTAGGCTACCTCTTTTTAACCTCTCTGCTTACGAAACTGCATGGGAACCTCAAAGGTGCTGAGTGAGGAGCTACCTATCAGCTCAGGCCAACTGTTTGGCCCTTCATCTGAAGACTCATGGGGGAGGGCAGGGTTTGAGGAGGAATGTTTTGTTGCTGGCTGTACCCAGAAGGCTGCTAAGTAGCTCAGGTCGATGGCTGTCAGCCCGTTACGTCTATTCCTGACATCTCCATGTCAGTGATCAATTCCTAGTGAGAAATGCTCCCCAGGAAAAAAAAAAAAACTAACATCTGTGAGCAGTTGCTAGCAGGTCACTTGAAGTCACTGGTCACTTGCTGATTTAGTGGCTCGTTGCTTTACTATTTCAAATCATGTGCGTATCCTGCCCTGGGTAACTCAGGGGGTCTCCCTAACTGTTCTGCCCTGGTTGCAAAGGAGGACTGAGAGGCAGGATAACATATTTTTGGTATACCCTGTGTAATTCCCAATCCTGGAACGGGTGTCTTTCATGCCAGGCTCCACCACTTGCATCCTCTGCCCTGAATTTCCTCCCACTTGCAGGGTGGGGGAGGCAGAGGAAGGCAGAACTTCTCTGCAGCCCCAAGATTCGGTCAGAGTCATGAAGTATTTTAAGCACTCTCCATCCTTTTCCGGCTGCTGGCTGCTGCAGCTGCTGTGCCCCATGCTGTTTCTTTGTACCAGAGAGAGGAGGACAGAGGCATATTTTCTTTTCAGCACTTACTGCTGCTCGGTGTTCTTCACCATCTCCTGTCCGCAGGCAGGGCAGTTGCTCCTATTCCTCTCTTGTCCTTTCCCAGACAGATGCCTTAGATGGTTTAGCGCCAATTTCCTAAAAATAATAATGAACTTTTTACTGAACAAGGAACCACACACTTCTTTTTACTCCCTAACTTACCCCACCTGCCCACTTTGGGTGAATCTAGTGTATAAGTGCCTTTACTTAAAGGCTACAAATGACCTGAGGCAGTGATTGATTTGTCCCAGATGTATGTGTTGTACCAGGCACCCCGGGCTCTAGGTTTCACTGCCACAGCTGAAAAAAATACCTGATCTGAGACAGGCCTTGACATAGGAGAGAAATACTTGTCTGACAGCACAGGGACTAGTTTTTGGTGCTCACTTACTCCTTGTGCCCTAACTTTAACAAAAAACATATCCAAGATTTATTTTTTTTTTATTAAGCTGGCAGCTGGCTTTGTTTAGCCCTCTGAAGTTATGGCCATGAAACATCAGATCAGTGCCAAGCCAAACTCTGTCACTGCGGTTGTACCCATCGTGCCAGAGCCTCCCTCTATTCCCATGCAGATATACTCCAGGAGATGCTACCAGCAAAGCACTTAAAGCATGAGAACAGCTAAAATTGCAGTGCTATAACAAACCTTTCCCCCCTCCCAAAGTTTCCCCTCCAAATCTGCAGCTAATGGCATCTCACAGGGAGACTGGACTCAGCAGAGGAGCACTGTCAGCATGCCCAGTCTCCTTGCACAGACATCCATCCCGGCACTCTAAGGTTCCCTGCTCCAGGGCCAGGCTGCCTGGGACCCTGCTGCCAAGACAGGCACCCACAGGGAACAAATCTGCCTCTCACCTATTTATTCTGCAGCCATGTGGGGGTTAATGCTCCTCTTTCCCAGTTGCAGAGTGACCCAGGTGGGGCTAATGAGTGCTTGCCTTGCTTAGCTAATTAGAGGCACTGAGAGCAGCAGACTGCAGTTCTAAGGGTGGGGTGCTTGCAGAGGGAATACAGTGTGTGGGTTTTATTTCCAGCTTTTTTTTTTTATTTTTGGTCAAATAAAAACCTCTGGCAGGAGTAGCACAGCACAGATGGGAAGGAGCAATGAGATGAGGCTCTATAGCACCCTTCTCACCCTCCTTCTTCTAATCAGCATCATTCTGGGGTTTGAGGACGCAGGAGCAAAAGATTAGGAAGGCTGGACCACTTGTCCCCCTTCAAAGACAGATTTTTCAGTATCTGATCCAAATTAGCATAGTCCTTTGGAGTCCAGCCTAAGTCTCCCCACTTCCACAACTCGCCCCTCTTAGCACCACCCATCATCTCTGCAGGGTTCTATCAGAGTGTGCCCCGGTAGCACCCACAGCCTGGCTGGTGGTAGCCCTTGCTGAAGCCTGTCTCTGCCCAGAGGCATGCATGAAGCTCATGCTTTGAGTGGGACGCTTGTGGACCGCTCAGAGAGGCCTTCACCCACCCTCCTTGCCTGTGACGCATCTTCCCCATGACTGGGGCTGCCCAAGGATGCTGAAGGAGAGCCTTCCCTCTCAGAAACGGTGGGAGAAACCGAGGAAGCCCTGATATGGCTGCCAGGCTCCACAGCCCTGCGCAGCCCTTCCCATTTGCAGATCCAAGAGGTTTTGCTGCTGGGGTGCAAGACCCTGGACAGGCAGAGTGTGTGCACCAAAAGCCAGCGCTGCTGCCCACCACTCCCACCCACAGGGGTGCGGAGAGCCGGGGGCGGCGGGATTGGGGCTGGTGGCACATCTGCGGCACAGAGGGTGCCCATTTGGGCTGAAAACCTCGTGGCCAGGAGGGTTTTGGGGTGTGGGAGCCCAGCGTAAGGGATGATGTTTGCCCCGCACAGCTCAGCTTTGCTTGGCACAGAGGTCACGGCTGGAGCCGCTAACGCTGCTCCTGGAGATCCCACGTGTGGCTGTGGGCTGGCCAGCACATGACAGCTCAAAGGGATCTGGGTTTTATTACAATGTCACCTCTATCATAACACACCCAAAGAAGGCCCTTAGCCGCTGACCGGGCTGTCCCGCACTCACAGCCCTGACCTCAAAAAGTTGTGGTCTGAGCTCTCTTTTCCTTGTCTGCCCAGCCTTTACATAAAAATCGGAGTCAAAAACGAACTGCTGCTGAAAGGTGCTTGTTTTTTCTCTCGCTCTTGCAAGCTGCATTTCCCTTGCCTCTTTCCAGCTGTTATTTAGTTCCCTTCATGTTGTTTTCCCCTGGCTTTTCCTTTGTTTCTTTCCTAGGGAAGCAGCACATCATTACGGCTGGTCTTTCTCTAGAGCTCTCCTAGCTGGGGTCATTACTTAGCTTGCGAGATCCAGCGAGGTTGCTGTTTGTATGTCTGCGAGACCTATGAAAAAGCAGCTAATCAATTCAGAAAATCATCTGGGTGGTAACCCCACTGTCAGCTTATTTTCTTCCCTTCCACTTAGACATCAAACTGGCTGAAGAGGGCTCTGGGGAACGAGGCAGGCACTGAGAGCTGCTCCTCTGCAGACACATCTGTGTCTTTCATCAGCAGGGCTCAGGGAATACCACTAACCCGAGAGGGGAAAAAATCTCTTTGGAGCTGAGAGGCTTGCGGTCTCCATCCTCTCGCTCTGAAGAGACCCTACCCGGCGGGGAAGCGATCGTTTGAAAAGTGGCTAATGCACTAACATTGTTTGGCAGAAACTGTCACGTTACAGACAGAGCTGGGGGAGGACGGGGACAAAACAGACAGCAAGGAGCGTGGCGTGTAGGGTAGCCTCACGTCAGTAAAGCAGACCCTGGCTGCCAATGCTCGTGATGGCTAAGTGGAGCGGCAACAAGCAACAGCACATGCAAATGGTCTTCCATCAAATGAACTTACTAATTGTTGCACTTTGCTTTCAGCCACTCTTCTGCTGGTTTGTGTCTTTGGGGACCACACCAGACCAGTGCACAGCCAGAGCCGTAAAGCCTTTGCCACCGACAGTTTTAGTAATTAGAAGTATAGATGCATGGCGCCTCGTACGCTGGGACTCGGTGGTGTCACAGCTCATTCAGAGAAGATAAGTCACATCTGAAAGGCATTCTCTGTCAGACCAGCTAGCCCTTTGAAGGGTGGGGGTGGATGCGCGTGCATGTGTCCTACCCGTGGATTTGGCCAGCAGTCTGGAAAATGTCAAGGTTAGGAAAGGCTGAGCTTCATTTGCTTTTCACAGATCCGGGTAATGAATTTTTAATTTTAAAGTATTGTTCTAGCTTGAAAAGCGAGTCTGTAGCACTGACATCATGGGGTTCCACATCTGTCTCTCAGTTGCTCCGGACCATGTTTCCCCAATTTACTAAACAGGGAATTTTTTATGTTTTGCAACTCTGCAGACTAAACAGGAGGCCTGAGGCTTTAGCGGGGTTTTCCTCTTCATATGCCTTTATCAGCGTGGCAGATTTTGCTCACTAACCCCTTACATTAATCTCCTACGTTGACGTTGCTTTTGCAAGAAGACCAGATGAAGCCAAGGTGCAGGAAGGGGAAAAGTATCAAGAACTTACTTTTGTCACTAGACGGAGTACTTTTAACTCTAAATGCAAATGGGAAGCAGAACTGCACAGTAAAAACAAAGGCATTTTCCTTCCCCCGCCAGGGTTGAGTCAAAATCTTTTTTTCCCCTCCTTTGTGGTTGCAGCTTGATAAAACTCCATAAAAGAATAAGCAGCCTGAATGATTCACTGGCAACTCATCTCCCTGTTTCATTGTGTGAAATCCAGAGATATTCAATTACATCAGAAACGCTATCAGGACAAGGTGATATTTTTTCACACCATTCACATCTTACCTGTGGAATTTGCTTCTGCCACCTGCGGTGGAGCCCAAGGGTCTTAGCAGGAGTCAGAGAAGAGTTCAGCAGGTCTCAAACATTTTTACAGATGATATTAAAAGTTATACTAAAGCAACAAAAGGTTCTGGTGGTGTAGAACTTTTTTACCAAAGCTGAATTCAACCTTTGCCTGTGGAGTTTGGGAAGGATTTCATAAGCAAGGATGTTTTCCTGCTCCAATCTAATGGAGGTCTTTGTGTCCCTGCACATGATGCTGACCTCTGGCAAAAAAAGAGCGCTAGAAGAGAGGAAGAGTTAGTCTGATCCAACACAAACCAGTTCCTCTCTTTCTGCTTTAAATGTCCTGTATTGAATATGCCCACTGTAATCCTGAACAGCCCTGAGGGCAATGCAAGGTTGGAGGGCTGGCTCAAGGGCGATGCCAGCAGTGTCCTTACTCCAGTAGGGGCTTGTGCTAGGGGCTTGTGGAAAGGTGCAAAAAATCCCTTGCCTTAAACAAATGCCTTGGGCCAGTGAGTTCCATGGCTTAACTACCTGTTCAAGTGGGAAGCAAACAAGCAAACTTTCTTTTTGACAGATTTCTTTCTCCCAGAAGTTGGTTTCGCTGGCTGTGCTGCAGCACTGCCATTTCCAAAGACAAAGTTCCTGAACGTTTTCCCCCTAAAAGTGTTTTACGCATTTTAAGCATCCCTGAAGGGTGCCCGCATCGCACCAGCAGTGTTTGTGTACCAACTGCGGATGCTGAAGTGCTGCTGGCAGCCAGAGCGCGATTCCCCTGTGGCACTGGCTGTAACGGAGACCAAGGACTTACCAGCAGCCAAAAAAAGGGACAAGCCTAGTGCCGACTTGATCATATGAGAACAACTGGAGTTAAACCACCATATCCACATGCTTAGTGGCCGCTGAAGTGCAGGGGATGAGCAACGGGGGAGAAGAGCAGCACTCCGGCCACAGCAGGACCGCAGGGGGAAGCACCGAGGCCGCAGCCTAAGCAAACCCGACAGCAAACGCGAGCGTTTGCTTAGGGGCAGCTCTTAGCAGAAGCCACAGTAACTGCTCGTTGTGAGCGGATTGTGACAAACCGAGCGCATCTCCAACAGCGGACGGAAGACCGAAGCATCCCCATGGTTTGTCCCCATGCCTTTCTCCTGCCCGTCGCTGCCCACCCTGCCTGGCTGCGTGGGGAGGAGGCACGCGCGGAGCTGACTTGCCTACCCTGCCTTGGCCATCCGTATTTAGAGTTTCATCCCATGGTGCCCACTCATTTCCTGGCCACTGCATGCCACTTGATCAGCCCCATGGCCGCTGTGGGGGCTGGAGCCCCGTGGGAGGAGGGTGCAGCTGAAGGGGCAGAGCGCTGAGTGTCCCCGAGGTGGCCACACATGGGATTTGGAGGGGGGGATTGGAGGTGGGGAGCAGGTGGCGCGGTGCTGAGCTGCTCAGCTGTTGTGTGGCTGGAGAGGGACGGACGCAGCTGGGCGAGGGAAGGGAAGAGCTCAAGGTCTGGCAGCGTTTCTGCTTTACAGGTCGGTAGCCGGCGCAGAGGAAGCCGGGAGGGATCCAGCTGGGATGTGAGACCCTGCCATGGCTGTGCTACCCAGGGCCCTGGGTGCTTATGCTCCGGCGAGGAGCTGTGCCGTGGAGCACCCTCCCAGGGGTGCGACGTGCACATACAGGGGCCACGACAGCCTCACCCCGAGGCCGGTCCTGCTTTGTGCCCGGGCGAGTACCCTGGCAGCCCTTGAGGCTTTGGCAGCCCTCTCCGGGGCATACATTTATATCTGCTCATGCAAATAACCTGGAAGTGTCCCCCAGAGTGGGACAGCTGGTCCCCGGCAGCGTTTTTGGGAGCATTCTTTATGTGCCCATGTAAGTACCCTGGCAATCTCTTTTGGGGCTCGCCAGCAGGGGCCCTGGCAGAGGCCAGGAGGCAGCGTTGCGGTGGCTGAAGCCATGCCAGATGAAGCTTTCCAACAGCAAAGCTTTCTTCTGCCCCGAACAAAGAGCCAATGTGGCTACTGTTATTGATCTGCTTCATGCCTTGCTGCTTTTAACGTGGCAGGAAAAGACCGAGAGGAGTTTTAATTTGTCCAAATGGTTTTAGACAAGGTTAATACAACTCATCAATAAATGCCACTTTTTATTAAGTTTTAATTACAATGTCATTTCAACAGGCTGGACATGCCCTGCCTCCGCGGTATAGCCGGTGGGGTTTTTGTTTAAGGTGCGCTTCCTTGAGCTTTGGTGATTAATTTCCATTGCGGACCTAGGAGCTGACAGGCTGCTGGAGAGACCGACTCTCTCAGCGAATTCCCCTTGGCTCCAGTCCCTGTGCTGGCAATTGCAGCTCTACGTCAGCGCTGCCATCGGCGATGCACGCTGGGCTGGGACTGCGGCGGGAGGAGGTGGGCTGGGCGGTCTCGGAGACATGAAGATGTCCACAGACTAAATGCAGTTGTTGGCTCTTCTTTCTTCACGGTAATGGAGACGGTCCCTTCCAGCAAGATGCAGCCTGGTTGTGTCTCAGTGCCTGTGGCACAGCCCTCCTGTGTTTTATTAAGTGTGATTTCTCATATTGCAGTAGAGCCTCACCAGGGCAGAAGTTTGGATGCAGAGTTTAGACCAAAATCTTTGAACCTAGTGCCCTGCTCTCCCTCCTACGTTCCTACCTTGATACATCTTCACCTTGGTCCAAAAAGGGTGCCAGTGGCTGCCAGCCCCCTCTTCTCCTCAGGGACTGGTGAGGATGGCACAAATGCTGAGCATTTCATCTCTCCTGTTGTCTCCTGGAGGTGGGTTTGGAACAGTCGAGTAAGATGTGAGTAGGATCTGGTTCTGGTCCGACTCACAATGGTCTGAATAAACAGAAACTGCCAGAATCGCTGGAATCAGTTAGAAGTTCAGCTTGGTTTATAGTTCTCCCTATCCAGAGTGAAAGTGTGAATACTGTTTAAGCATAGGAAGGTGTGTGCGTGCACGTATTAGTGCTGAGGCAGAGTTCCCTCCTATGCACTGCACCGCTTTCAGTCCCCAGTGCTGTTTCAAAACTGCTAAAACACAGTTATTTTTATGCAGCTGGTAATTTCTCTATTTGCTCCTTTTTTTTTTTTTACAGCAACTTTCCACATCCTTTCCACGAGAGTAAGATCTTTATAAGAGTGGAGAACTTCTCTGCTGCAGAAGGCACAGGGGTGACAAACGGTTGCTTGATGATAACACCACAAACCATCCCTCCCTCCACTGCCATGTACCTTCCCCAAAAGCCAAGGAAGTGGCATCGGTGGTACCCAGCCTTTATCTTTGCAAAGGCCACCTTACAGATGGGCAGGAAAACTAGAGCTCGAAGTTGTAGGGAACTCACAGCGATGGAAAAGAAACAGCAGCCAGCTTTAAGTGACATTTGCCGTCCGATCGAAAACAAGAGCGTGAGAAAGTCAGAGGCAAGATTCGGTGAAACCAGAGCACACGGGTAATACTGCACGGTTTGCCTCAGGTTGTATTATGGCAGGGCTTGGTGGTGTTCACGGAAGCAGAAGGGAGGATTAGGCTGCTGTACCAACAGCGGTTATAACACAGGCTTGTCCCAGCCCGGCAGAGAGCTGCTTGGGATACCGGTGAGGGGTGTCTGGTAAGGATCTTTTCCTTTACAACGCCCACTGTTACCGTGGGCATTTGTGGAAGTGTGGTGCTTGAGCCTGGAGATTGCCAGCAGATTACATGGATTAATCTATACCCTGGCATCTATACCCTGGCACCTATACCAGTCTTACGCAGCATGGTAGCCAGTGTCAGGGCCCTGAGCACACCCCCTGGAGGTTTGGCTCAGGGCTGACTTAGATAATCGTGCAAGTGTCCATGCAGTGTTTCTTTTCAAGAAAGCCCTCCTAGAAAGCCTCAGTGAAGCCTCAGTGAGGGCCTGTCCTGCTGTTCACTTGTAAGCTGAGGCTCTTTCACTTGGTCCCCACCTGGACTCTCTTGCAGCTGTTGCAGCCATGCCTGTGCCATGTACCCTATTTATGCAGACCTTGGCCTGTGGACTTCAATTCCTGATTTGGCCTCGGATCTGTCTCGTCATCATGGACTTGCCCGGCAATCTTGGCTGAGCCTGGCTACCATCACCAGACCTGCTCTGTCTGTCTTGCTCAGGTATTGTGGGACTGTGCCTTTGGCAGTGTGGCCACTGCCCCACGCCTGCCTTGCTGCCACCCCCAGCTCCAGCCTCACCTTCCCCTCTGGAGTAGCTGGCCCTTGTTGCTTCCTCACAGCTGACACGCTGATCGGTGCCTTCATCCATGATGTTGCTTGCGATCTTGCCTTGGCTGTCAGCAACGGAGTGAAAACACAGTGGGAAATAGAGTTGTCCATCTGCAGAGGACGTTATCGATCAGGCAGAACATAAAGGAGACAGCTCTCACATATTATAATGCAAAGCAGCGATGGGCAGCGTTCCTGCACGTAGGTGCCATACTAAAATCTTGATGTGTGCTACAGCCATGAGGGCTGTCTCTCAAACTGAAGAAGGCCATGGGAGGAGGGAATTTTAGGAAGACGGTGATAATGGCTCCCCAAGGCTCCTAACGTGCCACTCTGGAGGTGGCGATGCTAGATGTGGAGTGGGTCCCAGGGTAAGCCAGAGAGATTGGTCCCTGCAGCCATGCTTCCTGCCGTAGCTGATGATCCAGGTTACACAGTGGTCCTCGGTAGCAGCACATTCCCTGTCCTGTCACATGGTGTATTACTCACACAAGAGCCATTCTCAAGGCTGACAGTGAAGTTCAAGAGCCAAGGCCTGCTTGCCAGCGATTGAGAGAAGGTGGGCTTGAGCTATCGGTTCCCAGGGTGGACTGAGAAGTGCTTGTATCCCCATGACTACCAAAAGACATGGGCTGTTTGGCTCAAAGACCCTACAAGCCATATCCTTGAAGCCTCTGCCTGTGCCTCACCTTGTGAGGTCAGTGATCATATTGCAGCTTGTTGCTGAAGGGCTCGCAAAAGCGACACTTACTGTGTGGTTCATGCCCTTCTGGTCACCCAGGTTGGGATGGGTGCATTGAGGACTTCTCTGCTTGCTGTGATGATGCAGGTAGTGCTGTAGTGCTTTAGGGAAGGAGGATCTCTTGGGGTGACACGGCAATTTAGGCGAAGGTAAGGTTGCACCTATCACTGCCTGCAGGACAGGGTTGGGAGGCGCCAGGGGACAAGAGGCAAAGTGTTATGGGCTGGGCTGAAAGACCTCTGAAGAACAGGATGAACAAGTCCAGGCACGCCAGAAACGCTCTGAGTTTTCACTGTAATGATCCCAAGTGGCTGGGCTCTGCTGTCGAGTGTGTACCCTGGGCAGGCGACTGTTGTTGTGATGAGCACCCTGCACCTTGCTTTAAGCTCTCTCGCTCAGGTGCTGCTACAGTTGATGGCGATATAAATCCCCACAGAGTGCAACCCTGCTTAAGACGCTGGGGAACGCTTGGGGGGAATGATGTTTTGCTGGCAGCGCTGCTAGAGCTAACTGGCTTGAGGCCAGTGTCTGCATTTGCGGTGACGGTGTATGGAGGTACCTGTAAAGGGAACAAGGCAGGAGCCTTGTTTTGACATCTCAAGGCTTTAATAAAGTTTGGAGGTTTGCCTAGGCAGATGAAGCTTGGCTACAAGACAGACACTTTTGGGGAGAGCAGTCAGGTTTTAACTCAAATGCTCCTCACTGCTGTGGATTTTGTAGCAAAAACCTGTTCTAAATGCTAACTTGCTTGCCTCCTGCCCAGGAGGAAAAGAAACTGTACACGGTGGGGTGACTTCTGAGCAGGTTGGGTGTAGCTGTTGGTGTGCTCCCCAGCTTTTGCTATCCTCTCTCCCAAACCATTTCTGGAGTCTTAGAGCATATCATAGAGCCATAGCTTTGGGAGGCAGTGTAGCATATGTGTCTTCTGGTGGGACTTTAGTGAGAGCCTGGGGAGAGAGAGAGAGAAACCATGGTGCTGTGCCACTGCAAGGCCTCGTACTTCTTACTGATCAGGCTTGAAGTCTACGTGATGGTGGAGCAGCCTGGGTGATGCAGAGAAATAGAGAGCCAGTGAGAGGAGGAGGTGGTTGAGACTGTGGAGACAGAGGGTGTCCTGGCAGAGGTCATGGGGATGCCTACAGCTGCAGAGTGATCAGGGATGAACTCAGCTCCTCTGTATCGAGGCATGATGGACTCCCGGGGCAGAAGTAGGGGCACTAGGAGTCTAGGCAGAGATGTGTTTTGCTTTAGGTTTTGGTTGAGGAAGCCAGGTAGGTGGACAAGGAGTCAGGGAGTGAGGAGGATGTTTAGATGGAATATAGCTATATAGCTTTTAGGAACAGAAGTTTTGCCCTGCTTGTTATACTAGGGCCAACACCCTGAAAACCAGGCTGATCCGTTGGAACCACCACAGCTTGATGATGGATAGATACCCAGGGCAGGCAGGAAACCTGATGTGACTAATGAAAAAAAACCAAACAAAAAACCACTTGCCACTGTGGCACTCAGCTTCTTCCCTCCCTAAAGTCATTCCCTAGAGAGAGTGAGTCAGGGACTCTTGCTAATCCAGGGTGTTTCAGTTGCCTGGTTTGTGCTCATTTTTGCCCCTAGTAGGTAGGCGAGGGAGAAAATATAAATAATAAACTTAAGCTTTTGCTAATATTCTCTGTGCGCCTTTGCACAGAAACCTCAGAGACAGCTTGGGACCTGCCCTGGATGGTGCTGAGCCTTTTTCCCCAAATACCCAGGGCTCTCAGCTCCTGTGCTGGGAGCCTTTGGCAGCCTGACGCTTGCTCCCAAAGCCACAGGGTGCTAATACACACTGGCTCGCTTTGTTTTGTCCTTCCACCTTCCCAGCCCTCCCCTGCGGGGTGACAGCAGCGGGGAACAACCTTGGGGGGGGTGTCAGATTTTGAAGGAAATGATGCGGTTTGACTTATTTATTTGCAAGCTCAGCTCAGCAGCAGGGCAGCGGCAGCCTGGCGTGCGCGCGGGCTGCTGCCGGCGAGCGCCGCCGGCTCCACTCGTTAGAAGGCGAGCACCTCTGAAGCTGTTGGGCTCCCGGAGCTATGAGCCCTGCTCTTGTGAGCAAGACGGATTTGAATTTTTGCAGGTGCGCTGGGAATAGCCCAAAGCGCCTTGTCTCGGTGGCTGGGCAGAGGAATTCACGGCTATTATATTTGGAAGCCAGGCAATGATTACAAATCAATGACTCCGCTCCCAGAGTGATTCATCGTTAACCTGGGAGTTTAGCTCTTTCCTTGGCTCTCTCCATGCCCAATTCCAGTTCTTGCAGCATCTCGAGTGTCTTATTCATTTCAAATCATCAGATAGCCATGGATGTAGCTGAGGAGGAGTGGAAGGACAGGTGGATGGAGGCATGGTTGGACAGCAAAGGGAAGGGAGTGTTTCCAAACAGGGATGGAGCACTGTGAGGGTGAGTGGAGCTTGGCTGGAGGCTGGGGAGCAACACTGCCAGTGTGACCCATGTCAGACTGGCACCCTCTCTGCTGCAGGGATCCCACTGACCTCCTTGCTTGAATGGCAAATGGCCCATATTTTTGCCTGGCTGGGCACAAAGTAGGGGGAAAAAAATAGAAAAAAATAAATAATACCAATCCGTGCCCAGCCAGACCAAAGCAGAGGTTATTTAGCAGGCCAGTGGGGAGGTTTTAATCATCCCAAACATCCTGGGCCAGTCTATTCTTAATAATAATTTATAGCACTAAGCACTTTTACATGTTCTAAGCATTTCGCATGCATTAACTGGGGGCTGGGACTGCTTCAGAGAGGGGACTCTCCCAGGCCTAACAGAGATGAGGGGATTCAAGGAGCAGGCTTTCCGCAGCCTGCCCTCATTCACTGCCGCGTCTGCCCTTGTACTTCTAGCCCCCTGTCCCACATCACAGTCTTCCTCTCAAAATGAGTGTATGTATGTCCCTTACACGGACTTGCTTTAAAACCAGAGTCATCTAGCTGTTGGCCCGGGGAGTGTGGCTATTTCACCATCAGATACGGTGAATAATCACCACTGTCAAGCAGGGCAGGTGGGTAGGGAATTGGTCCCATTTCACAAATGAGGCAGCTGGCACAGAAAGGATAGCTAACTGGTATCGCTGGGAACGCATTTCTCGCCTCCAACCTTCTCTTCCTGGCCTTACAGTCATATTTCCAGAGCATAGCTTAGACTTCAGAGAGGCTAGGAAGATAAAAGACACCCACATTTCTGATACACCCAAGGAATATCAGAAATACTCCGTGGTTTGGATTTGTCTTACGGGTTGCACCGCGCAGGAAACAGCCGTGTCTGCACCACCCCTAGGTCCAGCCTCTGTTGTGTTTGTCATCACCGTAGCTTTTGCTATCATCTACATGCACTGCTGGGCCTTAATCTGGGGCTTGGACGTGCAGTGGCACACAGCAAGCTGATCGTCCGGGCAGAGGCTGCAGCAGAAAGATGGACTTTGCAGGATGCTGTAAAGCACTGCCGAGCTGAAAGATGAAGTGAGAAATGCAACGTCTGCAAGCCCAATGCTGCTGCTGCCTCTGCGGTCCTTCCCCAGCTGCTGGGGATGGTGCTGTGCTCCCCTTTGCACCACTGCTCCTGCAAGGCTCTCAACACTGGGAGCAGACACCCAGCTGTGGCGGCAGCAGGGAAGATGCAGGAGGGAGAGGTGGGGAAAATTGCTGGAGGAGATGGTAGCCGTTGCCTCCAAGAAGCTCAGAAGGTTTGGAAAAAACAAAACAAAACAAAAAAAAAAAAACAAAACAAAACCAACCAACAAACTGGTTCGCACACGGAACTGAAACTGAACCAGGGGGAATTCACTGCGAGCACACTAAGTGGTGGCCACCAGCTATTTAAAGCTTCACATGCATCTGATGTGCAGCTGGGCATAAAGAAAGGGTGTGCCTGCAGCTTGCACAGACGTACCCGTGGCAGCCTTAAAACAGGGCTTTTGAACACTGCAGCAGCCGAGAGGTCAGCTTGCGCTAGAAACCACCCAAGAAAATCAGGGAATAGCTGGGGCATTTGATGAAGGAGCAGGGCATGACTGGTGCCCCTATCAGCAGTAGCTAAACAGCAAGCAGGACCGGAGCCAGGGAGTTTAAGATTATTTCAGGAGCCAGTCAAGACTGGACAGGAACGGCAATCACGGTCTCGTGGACAGACACACAGAGCTATTACACAACCTCCAGAAGGCTACCCACTTCTCAGCAAGAATTCAAACCAGCCGAGAGGTGCGTTGGCATGGAAATGACCCCTATAACATTCCTTGTTGGTCCTTTATACGGGACAAGGCTTCCTATACCATGCCTTGGTTCCCAGGGACGTCTGCAGCCAGAGCTGTCAATGTCTGCAGGCACCAGAGGAACCCAGGTCCTCCCACAAACTGGGCTCCTGACTGGTGGCAACACTTGCTTGGGTTGTCCTGTTCCTCCTCCTTCCACCCTCCGTGTCCAGACAGATCCTGTCTAAAAGCAGCCGTGGTCTCATTTCACCAGTGCTGGCCCCCCATGATTTTTGTTTTCAGAGCATGGACCGCATTTTAATAGAGAGTAAAGCATGTCAAACACCTCCTTATTTCCTAACAGAACCCTTGCAACATCTGTACAGCACTCTTTTGGCAACGTCTGCAATTGCTTACGTGGAAAAGTCCCATTAAAGAAGTGTTCTAGCACTGGACTCTGCGTTTGTTTTTCAAACTCGATTTGACAGGATGAACCAGTGCTGCAAATCTCGGAGGCCCTCCGGCAGCCACTTCCAAGACCCCTGCCTGGCTCTGAGCTGCTATTTGAGGTCCTCCGCACAGCATTTTAACCCCTCTCAATGCTCCTCCCTGGGAACCTGTCTCTAGCACCCGATTGCTCACTGCAGAGATGGTTTTCTAACTACCTAGCCTGAATTTGGTTTTATGGTCCTAACACCAGGCTTTACTACCCTGAGCTAATTAGAGCAATTCCCTTCCTTTGCTTATATTGTTCCCTTGAAGGTATTTGTAGGTGGAATGCTCGTCCCTACTGAACTGTCCCTTTTCCACTCCACGCACTTCCCTCTGCGGTCCCTCCCCACACCTCCCATCCTTGGGTTGCTTTCATCAAACTAATAGTTGCTGCAAAGCATAGTCAGGTCATCTTTCCACTTCTCTGATCTCCCTTGGGGAAACAGGATCATCTCAAAACTCATGAAATCTCAAAACTCCATCATGCTGCGGAGTGGGCAAGGGGCCGCAGCCACCCTCTGGACACGCTGCCCTGGCTGGGGCTCAGAGAGCACTGGGGAACCCTGGCTCATCCCTGCATGGATGCTGGGACTGATCTCAGTGACAGCAAAGGGTGAAGGGACCAAGAAAGGAGGAAAAGCTGGCAGTTGTCCAGCTGGGATATTCAGGGGGGCCTGTCCACCCCGCTTTCAGTCTGTTGCGGTAGTGCCAGCTAATGAAATTTAGCGTATTATTGGCCAGATTCTACTTTCTCTGCCTCAAAAATGATCTTTGTGACTGCTGTGGGTTGTTTTCAATAGCTCTTGTCTTACAAGATCTTTCTTTTTTAATTAAAAAAATTAAAATCGTTAAAATTTTGATTAAATTAAACCAAATGGACTTTGTTCTCCCCTGGAAGCTGTTTATGTAACATCTGCTTTAAATAACTTTAAAACTCAGTCTATTCAACTGTGCAAAATAAAATGGTGAAATCACAATATTTGTTGTGATTTAAACATAAATAAGTCAGCCATACCCACCTCCACCTGGATTTAGTCCCCAGGAACAAGTTCAGCCCTGTGTGCCCGATGCAGCCGTTTGGATTGACATCTGCCTGATTCAGGCAGCTGGCAAAGACCGGACAAGATCATTTAAAGCTGCTTTACAAATTACTGTTTGGTTGGATAAAAACCTATTAGTAAGCAGAGTTTGCAGTGTCATTGGCATTAAACGTGTGGTGTTCTACGTCAGATTAAATACCCAAGCTCATGTGTATCCCTGGGACAGTCTGAGTGGGGCTTAAGAGTTTCTCCGTACCAGGAACGACAACCTAAGCGTCTCTTCCAGGATATTTAAAAGCTGCGTACGTGTATCAGGGTACGTGGGAGGGCTGCAGAGACAAGCCCCTGATGGCCTCGCTGGCAGGCAATGACGACTTAAAGAGTCCACCTCTGTTCTGTACAGGAGCTGGAGGGGTTCCCGTAGGTGACCCCGCTGTTTTGACCCCCTGGTTCCCAGCTCAGCCTGCCCGGGCGCATGTGTCCCGCTTTCTCATAACCTCCCCTGCCTCCTCCTCCTCTTTATATATTCATGAAGTGGCAGGGACGGGGATAAATAAAAGCTGAGCAAGCCGGAGCGACAGCACAGGAAGAGGAACTGTCTGCGCCGGCAGGAGCCTCGCTCCGCACTGCCGGGACGGATCCCGACTCTTTTATCTTTGCTGGGACAGCGCCGGCTTGCAAGAGAGATAACTGCTCCCTGCTCTCTGGGGCGGCAGCTGGATGAGCTCTGGATGCAAGGAGGAGGAAAGTTAACAGTAAGTGAGTCAGTCTCACCAGGGATAAGATAGCGCCTTCTAGGATGTTTCTGTCGCTCAGCTCAGAGCCAGGCCTGACAGGGG
Organism: Chroicocephalus ridibundus; assembly: GCF_963924245.1. Classification (NCBI taxonomy): domain Eukaryota; kingdom Metazoa; phylum Chordata; class Aves; order Charadriiformes; family Laridae; genus Chroicocephalus; species Chroicocephalus ridibundus. Next base: position 152,356,824 of record NC_086284.1, read on the forward strand.
GCTGTGTCCAACCCTCCCACCCTGCTCCCAGCGGATTGCTCCCACAGCACATCTTCATCTCCCAGGACCCACTGATGGGGCGGAGGCTGAGGGGCTGGAGGCACCACGGGTGGAGGAGAGGCTGGAAGGAGAAAACACATGCGCAAGCAGGGACTTGCTGTGTAATTCACAGGGGACCATTTCAAAACGTTGAGCCTTTCTCCAGCCTACTTCAGCCTGGAGGGATTGGTGTGGAGCGTCGCTAAAGCCTGGTGTTGAAGGATTATATTGCAGTTGTGCTTTTTTTGGGAAGGGCAGAGTTCTCTGAGTTCACGTGTGCCTGTCTCCTGTGATCTCTCACTACTCCCATGTACTACTTCTGTCCTCTTTCTTCTGGGATTGCAAGGAAGGGACACATCTCTGTTACTGCAGGGGAAGCCAGGGGGTTTCTGCCCATAAAGTAACCCCTCTGATAGCTGGAATATATTATAGGGGTGCAACAAGGCCTTGACTGTAGGAAATCAGGATCTGATAAGCTCAAGCAAAAATTAAAAGCTCCTGAAGTGCTATGCCCCCCCACTTCCCTGCCTGGGATGCTGGCAGCACGGCCAGCACCTTGTCACCAGCATCCCTTGCTCTGAGGGGGCTCCATCCCAGCTCGCGAGCCAGAGTCCTGACCTCACCACTCCCCAGTTCCAGGGCAAGACCTCTGCCAGATTGCAGGTCTGTGTGATGTGCTGCCAGCCTGACTTGGGGAGCAACATCTCCTCTCCAGCCTGCCCACGGTCTTGCTGTGTGCAGACAGCATCATGGGGAACGCTGAATGCATAGTCCTAAGTACAGGGGACACAGGTACCAGATGCTCCCCCGAACATCTGATTAACCCACTACATCTGCAGGATGGGCCAGCAGTTTAACATCCCCATGGGTCATTGCTAAGATGTCACCTTCTGACCTATGCTAGCGGTCTGATTTTCTTTTATTCCCCCTCAGGTGCAGCAGTAAGATGAAGCCTCCACCCGGGCAAGGCATAAGGCTGGCATACCTTCTCCTGAATTTTGCTTCCCTCTGCCTTCCTACCCCACTCTGGAAGTACCGGGACTCCCTAATGCAGGAGGAGAAAGCCCATCAGACAGGTGGCAATTTGGTGCTGAGCAGACAGGAACAGCAGCTCAGTACAAAGCTCGTAAACCTCAAGATGGAGGAGGTTGCAACAGCCATGACTACGGGACAGTTTCCTCCAAGCATGCACTTCTTTCGGGCAAAAGGCCTCATTGATCGGAGCGTGGTGTTCAGCATCTTAAAACGCATGCCGAAAGGTAGGCTTGGCCCAAGGGTTGCTTGTCTTAGTCATCCTCCTCTCACCTTTTGCTTTCTATGCCAGAGCTGGGACAAAGCATGAGGAGATGTGGCAGACCTTTGGTTGCAGGCGAGCTTACAAGAGCTGTAAATCAAGCTCGCTGGGTTCCAGGAAGAGCCCTGCCTCTGAGCCTGGGGACGGGGCAGGGGGAGAGAGGAAGATTGGACGAATGCACATTTCCAGCAATTGTAGCATTTGCTATAACTTACAATATGGATCCTTCAGTCTTTCAAGTGCGGGGAAAGGGCAGAGGAAGCAAAGACAACAAGACATCACAGACACTTATATTTGTTCAGCGTGTTCCAGCCAGGGCCTTTCCTTTTTCCACACATACCACAGACAGGCTACCAACCTTGCCTTAGCCCACTACTTAGCCATAAGTGCTGCATCCCCCAATAAATTTTTGGGCAGGTGGTTCTGTAGCAGGCCTGGAAGTCTACTGGAAAGTCTGGGTGTACTAGAGAAGGAAGGCGCTACCTCCAACACTGCACATTTTTTAATTGTTAAAGGGAAGTCAAAGCCTGTGTTGATGTGACCTGCAGAACATGACGTAGAAGCTATTGCATTCTCTCAGTCTTTCTTAATTATGTTCTACTCTGTGCACTTATAGGAGATGTCTGCTTATAAGGGCAGGCATTTCCCCTCTTGTCTTTAGAGATGTTGTTTCTCCCTTGTTGTGCAGCAAGCTATGTGCTAATAGGCTGCCATGCCCTATGACAAAAGGGGTCTCTGCACTCTGCAGCACATACATAGTTTTTAAGGCATTTGGAACATTCTAGGTTAGATAATGGCATGAGATTGTCGGATACCATCGCCACATCACCCTGTGCATCTTCCGACAAGCAGTGTTTGAGAGCTCAGTACTCCGGGTTGTGATGGAAAGGAGGAGAAGAAATTTGTAGCCAAGTGGAAATCCAAGCCACTCAGGCTGTGTAGCAGGAAGCCTGGTGTCTCCATGTCCCCGAGGCACTGACAGGTCAGCAGAGAAGCACAAAGTTGAGATGATCACAGGAGGAAGGCCTTGACTCCTAACTGACTAGATTCTCCCTCTGCATCTCTGGTTCAGTAAGGAAGCATTTGAACAAGGTGCCTTCTTTAACTAAAGATATGAGACAGTTGCAGCAGACACTGCCAATATCCCTGTAACTATAAACTCTATGGCCACCGTCCCAGGCAGTCCCTCTTTAGATGCAAAGTCCCAGGGCCTTACCCATCTGGCTACCTGGAAACATGTTGGTGTCCTGCTTTGGAAGATTTGGGAGGCAGCTTCTCCACAGGAGCGTTTTTCACTTGCAAGACTGTGACACTAGCACATGGATAAGAGCCACCTTCCTCACTTCCCTGCTTCTCCCTCCCAGCCTCTGATGTGGCAAAAGAATCCCTGGTTTGCAGCATCCTAATCTGTTACCATAAATGATTGAGATGTCAGAGTTGCCATTACCCTTTCACTGCTGAACTGAACAGTAAGGAATTTTAAAGTACCTCCCTCTTCAATGGGGTATCTTTGATACCAAGGAGGAATCAAAACAAAAAACCCCAACTTTTCAATCCAGGAGATCTTAAAATGGGTTCTTAGAATCTTTGCAAGAGATGTAAGCTTTTAGGACAAAGATCACACCATTGTAACTGCTTGAGTAGGACCTAAGTCTTAGAGGCCTCAGTCTTGATCAGAGATCCTGGGGAATTACTGTTGTTTCAAGCATTGTAATTTCTATTGCTGCTCCCATAGGAAAGAGGGTGGCATTGCCAGTGAGAGGAGGGTCAGATCTAGACAGCCGTGGCATGCCCATTCTGTCACGCTAGCTCTGGTGAGAGCAGTAACCACAGCTGCTCAGCATCTTAGCAGTCAGACCCTCCATAGTGAGAGATTATAGACATTATAGTCTATATTAGATTAGTCCACTATAGATTATAGTCTTGAAGTTTGTCTAACGTCACATATACACCAGCCTTTTGGTTTGTTCCTCCTACTCTTGTTCTCCCTTTACCCCTAAGGGCATCAAAGCTCTTTTGACCATGAGGTGTCCCCTAGGCTAATAAATTACCTATCTGTAAGACTTTAGCTCTCACAGTATCGTCCCTTAACAAAGGTGAAGTTCAATTCGAGCACCAGTAACATAAGAAGTCTCTGCAAACGGAGAGATTTTAGCAAAACGAAAGGATGGGCTGAGGACGATGAGCATGCAGGTGATGCTTCCTGTGCCAGGAAGACTGGCAGTTGCCAACATACTGCACAACAACAGAACATCCCAAAGGCCCTTTGTGCTGGCCAGCAGCAGATGCACAACGTAAGCGAGCATGCTTTTGATAAGGGGTAGAAGTAGACGGTACTTCTGCATCCGAGTGCAATTCCCCGGTATGTCATGGTCTGGGATTTTGGTGCGCGCCAGAGTTGCAAAGAGACGAAAGAAGAGACACAGACTAGACGGCAGAATTTGAGGCCGGGATTCAAACAGCTTAGATACAGAGGCTTGCTTCAGGTCTGCCAGTCAGCTAGTGCGCCTTGTAAACTGCTGCCTACTGTGCGAGTTCCTCTTTAAATCAGCGGGGCCCGAGCCAGCTCACAGCAAAGTCTGTCTGAAAGACCTTTAATAACTCGGAGCATTTTCCATCCCAGTGGAGAAGTAGAGCTCCCTATTGATTTCCCCCCCTCCCTCCGCTCCCAGGGAGCTGTCAGGCTCTGCCTGCCCCACATTTAATGTGGAGGGGGCCACATGAGCGAGGCAGAGCAGCCGCCCCGTCTCTCTGCTGGGAGAAGTCACTCACAGCCATCTAGAAGCATTTCCAGATGCCCCTGGATGGGCAAACTCAAACTATTATCACATTAAAACTCTGTTCCTGCTTTTCAGCTGCCTCGTCTCATTAGGATATACTTTCCTTCACACCAGGTGCTGTCTTACACCTGCATGACTATGCCATCCTGAGCGTGGACTGGCTGGTGTACAATGCCACCTACCTCCCCGACTGCTACATCTGCTTCACCCACACGGGCACCGTTCGGTTTCGCTTTTCCAAGCCTCACCCTCCTCACCCAGTGCCAGCCCAGTGCTCCCAGTGGGTTTTGCTGGAGACTTACCGGAAACAGCTGCGCAACGTGACTGAGTTCGATAGCAGGTGAGTGAAGAGGAGTTGCAAGCCTGACGGTACTTCATGATAGTCTCGTGTAGCTGATGGGATCATTCTGGTCCAGCTTTCCCGTGTGCTTGCTGCTCTGAAAGCAGGGAACTCTGTTTAGGGCTACATACATAGACCAAGCGAATAGCAATATAAGAACTTGAAGGCTGCAGCATTAAGTACACCAGAGTGAGAGACCATCAAAACTGAAGTTTTCTGTCCACCCTCACTCTAGTCTTTTGCACAGACATATTGAAGACAGGGGTTTAAGCAGATTTATGTGACCTGCCACCACCTCTCCTCAGCACCCAGCTGGATATGCTCCCAACATGGGACAGGGCTGCATGGTGAAAGACCTTGTCTTATGCACTGAGGTACCCAAGAACAGGATGAGGAAGTCAGGTAGCTGAGGAACAGGGTCTCCCTAACAGCAGAGAAGTCATTTGTAAAGTCATCACTTGATTCAGAGCAAGAAGTTGGGCAAACTACTCTTGTTAGTTAATGCGCTAGCAAAAACCCCAAAGCAACCCAAAAGAAAACTCAACCCAGCCTCCTCTTCCAAACATCATCCTTATTTTCTGAGGGCTCTCTTTGAAACCCCGCTACACCCACCACACTGAAGCATAGGGCACTAGTTTCCAACAGGACCCCCAGGCACCAGGAACTTGCCCTCCTGCCCTCAGAGAAGGGGTTAGGTCCAGACAGGGCACTGGCTGAGCCCATGAACCCTACACAGAGGTGCTCTGCCTGGTGGCACTCCCCGCCTCAACACCCTCCTGGTAACAAAGCTTCTCCCCTTACAGGCGAGGCGTTCTATAGCTGTCCAGGAGCTCACACCTCAGATGGTGCCCCAAGCCATCATTCACTCTCTTGGAGGAGCTCCCCACCCTGCAGGCAGCTCTTACTGTAACTGCTGGCAGCCTTTCATCAGGACCAGGTGTTAGCTGGCTGCTCAGCAACCTCCTTCCATTTAATCACATACAGGCGGGTGGGAACAGCCTGGTTCCCCTTCCGGCTGGTGGTAGCAGGAAGAGGGAGCCCTATCTCCCCAACCAGGGTCCATTGATCCAGGGTCCAAAGCCTCACCAAAAAGGCCAGGAGGAAGCATGTAGTTCTGCATGGTGTGCTGGGGGCTGGAGAGAGGACACTAAATAATGCATGAATTCAGACACTGAGTGATGAGGACAAAGGGAAATATTGAGTAATGATCCATTCAGAGGGCAATGCCACCCGCGGTGCTCCAGGGGACTGGGGTCCTGTGGAAAAAAATAGTACGGGGTGTCATATAATTAAAGATATGCCAACACACAAGGAGAAGGCTGGATTAAGGTGATGTGGGTGACCCTAATTACAGCATTTCCGAAGTGAAACTTCATGTTTTTTACTGTAGTGGTCTTCAGCGAGTGCATGTGCTCTTAGAGACCTATTAACACTTAGGGAGCTGGTATCCCTTCCACATGGAAGCCATCTGTCTCTGTGCTCTACATATCTGGAAAGGAAGTTAAGGTTGGGAAGCTGCGGAGCTGCCAGACCGTTGGCATGGTATTGCCTTCCCTCCCCAACAACAGCAAGGGGGAGGGCAGAGGGAGCTGATTCTCCGAGGCACCCACCACCCACCTCCTGCAGAGATCTGAGCACTTCCAGAAGGCAAAGAGAAGGTACTGCCAGATCCAGGGCTCTTGACCTTTTATACCCTGAGGCTCAACTGCCCTGACATATGGTAGAAAAATAAGATCCAGTGAGAAGTTACTTATCTACGTCTTCCAAAGAGAACACTGGTTCCCCATTAGCTCCCTTCCATTGCTACTGGGAGTGATGATGAGGGAAAGACCACAGCACCAGCCCTCTTCAGCCCCAGCAGGAAACCCATAAATAATGTGCAAGAGGTTGGATTTTGAAATAGCTTCACTTCCTTGAAGCCCAAGCAATTGCACTGGGTATTTCAGAACTGTCTTGGGAGCAACCCTTCGTTGTATTTCCGTAACGTGATGTCCCTTTCTGGCTGAGGCCACAGCATCCCATACATCTAGGAGGGTGGAGCTGTGCATTGCTTGGTTCCCTCTGGTCCTGTTTGGAACAGGACTTCTTTTCAGAAGCATTCTCTTCTTTTGTATTCGTTGTCCAACAATGTCTAGTAGCCACAAGTCAGAGCAGGACTTCAGAGTGGCAGGCACTGCACAGGGACACAAGACAGACCCCGCTGCAAGGGTTTCCCCAGGGGCAGAGGGGAAACTGAGGCAGAGACCAATGAAGTGATTTTCCTCAGGAAACGCATGCCAGAGCCAAGTACAAACATGCATCTCTCGCATCCTGGGTGCTCAGACTTACCTATTTGAGTATGTTGTCCTTCATTTCTTGCCCTTCTGTGCTCATCACCACAAAATCGCAGAGGAGTCATTGCGCATAATGTGCGAACACATGAACAACAGCCACATTGAGGCGCTTCCCCTCCTATTTTCACCTAATCCCCGGGTACTAGTCTAGGGGTTAGGAATGTTTTTTGGCCGCCTGGAAATAGGTCTCTAGCCAGGAATAGGCCCCAATCTGTTCTGCTTCTCATTTTCTGGAAACTCTCCCAGTCACTCGAACATGTGCATCCCAGGCTACCTCTTTCCTGCACTCCTCTTTGCCCTTGAGCACTGACAAGCTGAGAGAAAGCAGATGTCAGAGGAAGGAACGGATGGATAGTTGGGTGGTTTCAAGGAAGTATCAAGGGAATATGGCAGCAGGGAAGGGCTCTCATGCAAGACAGGGTGGATCAGCAAATGTGAAGGGAACAATGGAAATGTTTCCGAGAGGCTGCACCTCTTTCACCTTACTTCATTTCTGACCAGGAAGGGGTGAGGGAGAGAGGTATCTGCATTACATTTCTGCTGTTTGCATTTTTAGGTACATATGCATACATATACATATGTGTGTGTGTGTTTTGGAAGGAAGTCTTTTTGTTTGTTTCCCTCAAAAGAAGGTTTAATCATTCCTATTCAAAACACACGTCTCATGGGCCAAGACCCTGGAGTATTCTGTTACTGGTAAGCTTCCAAAAGGATGCTATTATGAGAGAGTCAGGAGACCATGGGCCAGGAGACAGAGAGAGGAAGGGAATTTTGCTTGGAGACTTGAAAGAAAAAATAATCCTCACTTATTTACTTCGCAATCAATTACGGTATAGGAGAATGACATTTTTTTCCTTAAGATGCAGCATAATGGCCACCGTCTCGAAAGCAAGAGCATGCCCCTGGATATTTAGGGAAACAGCATTGACATTCCAGATATTTGTAAAATACCACCGCGCGCACACATACACACACACCCCCACACATCCCCTCCCCAGATGAAGGCCATGCCCAGCAGCGCAGCTCCGGCGGCCCAGCGGAGCTCTCTATCACCAGGATGAAGTCATCTGTGAGGGAGCTGACACCATGGCCGAGGCTGTGGGGACAACTCCCCTGGGCGCTAACGGCTGCCCCGACCACCGTCACCTTCCCCTCCGTGCCCTCCAACTGCCTTATCTCACAGAAAAATAGGGCAATGTGTGCATTACAAGGTGGGGGGGGGGGGAAGAGAATAAAAATCTACTGCGGAAACAAAGCACTCCACTCCCTCTACAAGTCTCCCCTTGGGGAGAAGAAGAGGGGACGAGAGAAACAGAGAGAAAGCGAATGAACCACATGTGACAGATGTTAGTCACACTATTTAATGCACCACTGGAAGACATTCAGATACCTCGGTGAGGAGAGGGGTATAATTACCCATCGAGAACAGAAAAAAGAAGCAGGAAAAAGAATCCCTTTAAAAACAAGGCAACAAAACCGCTTCTGCATTGTGTAGCGCAAGAAAGCAAAACAGTTAGGGAGGGAAAAAGAAAAAAACAGGAAAAGAGAAAGCAAAACCACAGCTGAAAATAAATAATCCTTAGCTGGTCGTTTCAGTTGTGCCCCTTTGGGCATATGCATTGCAATGGCATTGTTCAGTGCATATATGACATGACATGGAAGGCTATTTGTAGTCTGCACCTGATCACTGGCGAGGGCCCATTCCAGCAAAGAAGCAAAAAAAAAATGTATTTATGAAGCTTTGCTTCATCTGCATGAGCTACTGATGGCAAAAGCCCCTGAACCCTTAGGAGATTATCCAGTTATCAAGGATGGATCACTATTATGCAATAAATCTTCAACAGTTATAGGGATCAATAATCAGTCTCAAAGGGAAGGGGATTATAAAAAAAAGCACAATTTGATTTATGTGCTTTTAGGAGCAGGGCGGTGTGGGGATTTATTGCTGTTTCTAGCCCAAGAGCACAGGCTAAGCAAACAACCACAAGTTTGTACAGCTAGATTTAAAGGCAGGGAGGGGAGCCGGGTGCTGGAGGAGCCGAGTTCTCACAGGGCGAGGGGAGGAAACGGTGGGAGCCCGACGAACCGCCCGTCTTTATCTCAAACGGAGATGCGCGGGGTGGCGAGAACGGGCTTGCACAGCCTTTTGATCCACGGGGAGGTTTTTTCCCTCGATGCTTGCAGGGCTGGTGGGAACTCGGCTCTCGGCTGCGGGCAGGTGCTCTCCCCTGGCGCGTGGGGCTGGTGGGGAGCTGCCCTTCGGCCAGGGTTGAGGCCAGGAGGAGAGCGGACAAGTCTGCTTTCCCCATGCTTTCCCCAGCTCTTCCCCCGCCCCGCCAAGCTGCAGCACAGCCTCTCCTCTCCAGCAGCTGGATCAGTGCCTTCAAGATGCCCCCTGGCTCCCGCATTCCTGGTTTCTAGGGTGATGCTCCGGTGTCTCCCGCTGCTGCCGTGCTCTCCGCTGCCCACCCGAAACGCTGCTTGCCCCTGCCACGGTCCAGCTCGGTCAGTTCTGTGTCATGGATTACTGAACAGCAGCTGGGGTTGCCCAGTGTCCTGTGATAATGGGCACCAAAGCCCCTATTGTAATGCGCGGGAGGGCAGAGCCGAAGTTGCTGTGGAAACCTTAACTCTGAATTTTCCTGGCTGTTGAGCATTTAAAATCTCCTCCTTAACGTGGCACAAGCGTCTCTCTTATGTACAATTTTGCTTTTGAAAATTGTTCCCCTGCAAAGAAATTAAAAGAGTGAAGAAGAAATGAAACTGCAGCCACTGGAAGAGGGTCCTTAGAGAGAGGAACAGCAGGCAGATGCTGGGGGAACGGGCTCCGTTTTATGGGCGGGATGGAGGGACTCAAAAGGGATGTCCCTGCCCAGGATGTCTTAGTTTATGAGTTTGGACCAGATCACATTTTACGTCTCTAGGAGGGCGGTTTTTAATTCCATCCACAGAAGCCTCCTGGAAGAAGATAATAAAAGCACAAATGAAATCCACATCTCCCATATAACATTGCAGAGCACTGCACAAGGATGGGGGCCAAGACATCAAACACGAAACGTTATTGAAGATCAGTAACTGTTACTGAGGGGAAACAATAGACTCGGGTGAAAGATGAAGCATGGTCAAAGGTATTTGCATCTGAACCTGCTTAGCCCCTGACACTAGGTAAGTGTCGGGCCTGGATGGACCGGGAAGTCCACCTGCCTGCAAGCAAACAACTCCATAGCTTGCTGCGATGGCTTCCGTTTGCCCATCCAGGAATGAAGTTAATCACTCCCAGTATTGCCATTTAGACTTTGCCCACCGGCCTGAGAAACTTACTGCAAACTCTTCTTCAGGTGGCCACTGGCAGAGGGAGGAGAGGTGTTGCCAGAGGCAAGGCTTCATGTGGGATGAAGGCTCTCAGCTTGTCAGACGGCAGCATTGTGCCACAGCCATTCTCCCTGTCACCCACAACTAGATAATCTTGCAATTACTGGCTCCCTTAAACTCTGCTTGATAAAACTACACACCGCCTCTCTGGATTTCTGAAAGAGGCTTATACGCCAGCTGAGTCTATGGAGAAATTAAATACGTTTCCATCCCACCAAGGAAAAGCCAGGATGTGTGATTCTTACCAGTTGTTTCCCAGCAGACAAATCTGAAGAAGTTACCAGCAAGGCAGGCAGGATATCAGTTTTATTCCACTGGAGGGGGAGAAAGGATTCTGATTCACGATCATTTTCCCACTGCTTACATGAGATGACATATTTTGACAATATGAAAGTACGAGGGCAAGTTACAGGCTTAGTAAGCAGGTTGATGGTGGTCCAGTACATGGCATCTCCTGGAGACTCAGTCCGCCTTTCGGTGGTGAACAGAGGGCCGGGTGTCATAATTTTTACATGCATTGGAGATGTTTGGGAGAATATATTGTCTTCAGGAGTAGTGTACTAGCCTACTTTTGGATTAAGGATAACCCTGGGTGGCAGAGTGCCATTCTTACGATATAAAAACATCATACTTGCTTTTGTAACTCTATCACTCCTCAAGATTTCACCCTCAAAAAAGGAAGGGGCAGGTTTTGAACAACTAGTCTTACCTTGCTTGTTGCTGAACATGTAATGTATGACTTTTTACCTGTCGGCTATTATCTGTACCAGCCAGGAGTAAATACAGGTGACAGTTGTCCTGTATGCTTCCTAGTTGTATCAGTCATTGTTATGCCTGTTGTACTGCAGTGCCAAGAGGCTCCGAGTTAGATCTTGGGCCCCCATCTTTTCTTGGTCCTGCCCAAAAAACACGTACCTCCTTCATCACAGCTGCTGCCCTGCTGCACCCCAGCGCACGCGGGTGGGAGAGCGTCACGTCCACAAAGCTTGGTCTCTGACAATAAAACTCACATCCATCCTGAAGGAAACCTATTTCCTCTGGTACTGAACACCCAGCCGCCAGCCGTTGGCTTTTTGCATGATGAAAGTTGGTTGTCTTGTTTGTTCTTCTCATTCTTCCTCTTCTCTTTACTGCTTTCTGCAGCTTGCTGAGAAACTTGACCCTGGTGACGGATGCCCCTGAGCTGGCCTACCCTTCTCAGGCTTTCATTTGGAAAAGATTTGAAGAAGTCTTTCTCATTGCCTCTGGACTTATCTGCTATGCACCTGTGTTCAAGGCCTATTTCTACCAGGGGCTGCTGGAGCTCTATGAAGATAACGTACAGTATGTCGAGATAAGAGCTCTCCTGCCTCCGGTACGTATTTTTTGGCTTCTCTAGTATTCTTTTAAATCCTTATTTCTCCATAACTTTTCTCAAGCCCTATCTTGAATTTAGTTTTTGGATGTTTGCATACCTGCCCTTCTAAGGATGCTGGAAAACCTTGATCATATTCAAAGGTCTTTCTTGGAGATTTGCATAGGCAAGGGCTTGAAAGTGAGAGATACTTTGTTCTTAATGGTTAAGGAAAATACCTACTATGGCAACAGCACATGCCTGCATTGTACAGTCTGACTGGGAGCTGGGTCGAAATCTTGCTGGTTGGGAAGGTGCATCTCAGCTGGTCTGCACCAGAATCACCTGTTCTGTGGCAGCGCTTCTGTAACAATTTCCCGTCTTGAAAAGAGACTTACTCTGGAAGAGTTATGTTATTTAGAATCTGTAACTTGTTTCAGAATGACTTCTCTGAGCAGGCTAGTAAACTGATTGGCAAAGCACAGTCTTCCACAGTTTGCAGACAACCTAAAATTTTGGCTATGTGAAGTATGAACTGCTCTTGTCATTGCCACTAACACTAAAATCTGATGGCAATAGTTTAGACCTTTCTCCCTGCACATTGCCTGGAGCTGGTGAGACTGTCCTACAATCCCGCACTGTCCCGATGTCTTCCCAAGCACCAGCAGACCCCACCACCGTTCTTTGACTATAACAGTTCCTACTTCCCTGGTGGCAATTTCGACACTGCAGACACACCTTTTCCATATGGTTCTCCAGACCAGCTCCAAGTGGGGCAGCGTGGTGGGTGGGAGCTCTCTCAGAGAAGCAGATTCCTTGACAAAACAAATGAACCAAGGCTGCCGCTCCCTCACTACACCTTCCACCTCCATGTCCATTGCAATGGGAATGAAGCTGCTGTGCAAGGTCCGTCTGTCAGCACCTGAAGGATCCAGGTGGCAGTGGCAGGCCATGTATGGGAATGCAGGTAGCAGCTTGCTGCTGGCACCGCAATGTCAGGCAGATGAAGCAGCCACACTGATGTCCTGCCAGTGGCCCAACTCCCAAAAGTGCCTGCCAGCAACTTCCTTAAATCATTGCCCTTGCACGCAATGGCTGGCAGGCTTGGGCCAGCTGCAGATGAATGTCTGCACCCCAGCAACCACCGCTGCTGCCGGGCAGGTCTCCACAGCCACCCCATGGGAGGACAGGCAGGTGCTGTGACAAATTTGGAGGCTGATCTGGCTTTGTGCCTGCCTCCGCTCCAACAGCTGGGGAGCGGGGCTGCCTAACCCTGGCCTGTTGTGGCTCGAGCTGGCCCCATAGCGAAAGAGGGCTTGGTGTCAGGCTGCAGGCTGGCACTCCATCCTGCCTGAGATGAGAAGGGTGCATTGAAAAGGAGTTAAAAAAACGAGGGGGAAAAGACCAAAAAGCTTCTATGTATCTTACTTTGCTGGGGGTTGGTCATGAGCCAGTTGCCCTGAGCTCAGTCACCATCTGTCTTTGGGGTACCTGGAAAGAGAAAACAACAGCAATGTCAAAATTCCTGTGCTGTGAGACAGCCCGAAGTGCTGGCATCCCCCCAGGTCGCACAGGTTTCCGGGCCAAGAGTATCTGCAATGATAGCAGTGCGTGGGTCTGACTGGAAAATACCCTGCATTTACCGGCAGCCCTTAGACATGGTTGCAATGTCTTTTGAAGAGAGGCTTGGCAGGGAAAATTTGCTTCCCATCCAGCCCCTAATGCTGGCTCCAGGCGTGGGAGCCTCCAGAGCCCCCCCTCCCTCCCCGGGGCTTACTCGCACCCGGCAGCTCGGCGTGCTGCGAGGAACAGGCAAAGAGGCTGCCTGCATCCTGGGTAGCACTGCAAGGGCTGCGAGGAGCCGGGGACACGCTGGGCTGCCGTCCTCGACCCGCAGGAAAGTACCAGTTAGGCTGGAGCAGGATGAGAGGGGAGGGAAACGCTTGGCCGTGGAAGTCGAGGTGAGCGGGGTGTGATGGGAACAGCGAGATGCTTGTGGGGGATGGAGATCCTCCACAAGGGTTGAACAGCAGCGCTGACACGCCGCAAAACCTCGCCCTGCAGCAAAGCCCACCAGAAGCGGCCCCTCAAGTAGAGTAAATGAATGTCAGGATTTAGTGCGAAACAGCAAACATTGCGGAAAAGCCCCCCAAACCCAGCTGTGTTTGCAAATTCAGCTGTGTAAAGTCTCGTGTTCCCATGGGCCGCAGAGGGGAAAATTCCCCCCCGAGCATCTGCGGCCACCTGCAAGGGGGATGCCACAGCATGGCGGGGCGCAGGGGCTTGGCGAGGGGCATCGCTGCCAGGGGCAGCACCTGAGGGCAAGCGAGAAGGCAGAGTGGACCAGTTGAAGGGTGGAGGAGAAGGATGAAAGAGAAAAGAAAGGCAAGAAATATAAGAAAGGAACAGACAGAGTGATTTCAGCCACCATTTATGAGCGATGCCAGGCAGGGCCTTTGTGGGTTGGTATCGGTCAGGGCACGCGGGGTCTACAACCCTGCTGAAATAAGGGCACAAGCCCCGTGTAGAGCCCTGGTAGTGAGGAACTCACAAAGTAAGTTGATGAGACAGAGCGTACCAAAAGGATTATTTTTCCCAGGTTGCGGCCAGGGAGCTGGGAAAGTGTGGCAGGACTAAACAACTGACTCAAGGTCACAGAGCAAACCTCTGGCAGAGGGGAGCAGAAGCCCAGCCCAGCTGGTAGCTTATGGAGCTCAGCCCTCACGTGCCTTGGGGCTGCCTTGGCTGACAGACTGCCACTGCAAGGCACAGAGCGTGTGTGAGCCGCCAGACGGGACAAAACACTCCAGCATTTGATACGGACATGAGTAAGAGGTCGTGGTCTCCTCTGGGTACTCAAGGGCACTTACTTGCCATGTCTGAACATGGAGAAGCTTGTTTCTTGTATCACATAGGAGGGAGGAAAACCATTCCTTGGTTCTTGCCAGCTGGTAAAGGCTTCGAGAAGAAAATGTTCTGCACAGATTTAACTGCTTTTTTTCTGCCCTGTTGCCAGGACCGCAGCGCATTGCTTCTCCCAAGGTTTTCTTCAGTTCATTTCTCCCACCCTACAATAAAATGCCTTTTCCAGCTTCTGCTTACTGTGTGTTTTTTTGTCCTGCAGGTGTATGAACTGGATGGCACCCGGCACAATAAATCATGGTCCGTGGCAACCTATCAGGAAGTGACCAGGCAGTTTGTGAAGGAACACCCTGACTTTCTTGGAGCCAAGATTATATTTACAGCACACAGGTAAAGGCTGAACGGGGCTGGCCGTGCTACGGCGGAGGCGGTGGTGGGGAGAGAGGGGTCCAGGCAGGAGAAGAGATGCTGAGAGCTGGGCTGAAGTGCCACAGTTGGTTAGCAATGCCCGCGTGCGCCATCAGACCTGGGGTGTTGACTCCCGAAGCATTCCCTGGCACATGTAAAAGGCTGAGGATGAGAAATCATCTATATAAGTCTGCGTACGTGCAGGGTGACCGGGGTTAGCTCATGGCATACGCTAGAGGGACAAGAGCCTGCGGACCCTGTGTGCGGGAATGAGCAAGGGGAGGGTTGCGTGCGTGCGTGTCCAAGCCGTGTGTGCTCTCTTCCCGAGCCTGGACATACTCCTCCTCTCTGCAGAAGCTGAAGCAGTGACAGCAGTGCCCGAGTATGGGCACTCGGTATTGCAAAGGTCCTCGCGGGACCCTGCGAATGCTGTTCTCCCGACAGCCTTTGGTACGGTATGTTCGTGCTGCTGTTCACAGTCGGGCACAAGGCTGTTCTCCAAGTCAGCCAGATGCCATGAAGTCATGTGAGGTGATCCTGAGCAAATAGAACAGACCTCTCAGCGGCACTTACTCACTCCGGCTCGGCACGATGCTGTTTCCAGTTCAGTGCTGTCTTGCCCCTGGCCAGCCTGGGTATGGGCAGAGCCCATCTGCAAAATGCACTGTGATGTTTAAGTCCGATAGGGCTGGAAGAAAGCTAAATTTAAAACTTTCTTGAAGTGCAACTACTGTCTCATCTCCCAGTAAAACAGTCAAGAGGAAAAAAAAATAATTTAAATGTTTTCTCTCCAGGCTGTTGTGTTCCCTGCTTGGTAGATGGGAAATCCTGTGAGTCTTAGACAAGCGTGCCTCAACTCAAGTGACAGCAGGGTCTAGCCAGGCATTTCCTGGTCATTCAGGGGTTTACTTTCATAATACCAATTTTCTACTGCTGTTACTCTGGAGACCTGAAGCTGGTTGTCAGATTTAGGAGCAACTTGCATTTCTGGAAATACCCCTGGGGCCCCCATTTCACAACTCAAACCCAAAGAAGGCAGGCCCAGTGGGGGCGAGCCTCTGCACTGCTTTCTCTCTCTTGCTCTTTAGGATGCTGAATGTTTCCCAGATTAAAGAAGCCATCGTCACTGCCATGGCACTCAGAGCCCACTTCCCAGACACCCTGGCGGGCTTCGACCTGGTAATCGTATTTCTTCTGTGGCTTCGAGTTAACCACTAGAGGTGCAATAGCACTACACGTATAATGTGGCAAATGTTTTATACCAGAGCCAGATCCTCTCCTGCTGTACTGAAATCCGTGTAAACGAATCGCAAATCCTCCAGCTAAAGATTTTGCTGAGGGTAATTCACAAATTCCCCTGAAAGAACCAGCTCCCTGTCCCGCAGCATTGCAATTTCAGTACAGTTGGCACCTCAGTGATACATAGCTGTAAGTCCCACCATCTTCCAGAGCATGTTCAAAAATACCTTTCCTCTTTCTCCCAGGTTGGTGATGAGGATGAAGGTCATTCTTTATGGGACTTGAAGGATGCCCTGACTATCCCATATTCCCTGGGGGTCGACTTGCCATACTTTTTCCATGCTGGGGAGACTGGTAAGCATGAGGACTCAAGGCCTGTTATTGCTTGAGGTGCAGTCTTGCAAAGCACAGAGAAGTAAGCCTGGCTGTACCAAGATGATGGAATGTGTGTGGATGTGTGTGTACGCATGCGTGTGTGTCATCGGTTTTCCCTATGCTTCTCCTGATATCAGCTTGTCGCTGTAGCATCCCTCCACGGCACCTCCCCTACCTGTTCCCCGCTCTTGACTGTAGACGTCATGTTTCTCAGTGTCTTTCTCCTGTGTCATGCTGCAAGAGTTATCGCTAGTAGCCATTTCCTCCTCGGAGCAGTGCTCACCTCCTATCCACAGCAGCAGAAGAATAACTAACTCGGCCATTATTTTACATTTTAAGGTGAAGGAATGTCTCAGCCAGCCTCAAGTCTTAACTGAATACGCTCACCAAAGTAACCGATCATTGCCCTTTGTTCCAGGGGAAATGTATTATTATTGGCAATATATTACTTGGTCTGTATGGGTGGGATTTATCCTAACCATGCATGACAGCTGTGTCTAACTTGTATGTTAGGCTTATTGCACGTTGACATCTACAGAGAAGATGTCTACATCTGAACTAGTTACTCTACCTCACTTTATAGCCATCACAGGCACTTCTGAGGTGTGATACATCTCATGCTAAAGCCCAGTCTGCTCCCCAGAAATGATTAGTCCTCTCCCTTGACTATGAACAGAGACCAACATGATTAGCTTAGCTATAAGAGCAAGACTGTGGACATCTAAAGCCAGATGAGATGAGTGGGTATCTCTACACTGGGCAATGTCCTGGGCAGATTTGGATCCCTGTTTCACTGAAAATGCAAAGCGGGAACTCAAGAGCATGAGCAACCCTCTTCCCTTGCGACTGAGACACTTATTAACAAAACCGTCTAGCAGTTTGAGAGGATATATTTGCTCACAGCACTGCAGTGATTCTTACCTGTCTCTGCTCAGACTGGCAGGGCACCTCTGTAGACAATAACGTCCTGGATGCGTTGCTACTGAATACCAGCCGGATTGGCCACGGACTTGCCCTCATTAAGCACCCAGTAGCCAAAAGTTTGTCTTTGAAGAGGGATATTCCTGTAGAAGTCTGTCCCATCTCCAACCAGGTATGTTGGGAGAAGCTTAGGTCTTGGGGCTGGGATACTGGAATGGGATTTACCATGTTTTGTTGCACGCAGGCTGGCTCAGTTTCCTCTGCACCACATTACACTGCAGTCTGCTACAAAGATACACGCTGTCTATGCATAAGGCTTGTAACACCAGTCAGCTCAAAACCATTTAAATTCCTACCCAGAGGAACCTGGGAAGGTCCTCCCTAGAGGAGATGAGGCCCAGAGCCAGGGAGGTGCCTAAAGAGATATAATGGAAAATACTTCAAAGCCAAGAGGGCCAGAGGCTGAGCCACCGGGATAGCAACTGGGAGTCCTTTTGGTTTTGTAGAATTCATAACCAGGGGCAACTCTTTTGCAACACATTAGCGTGGTGCGCATTGTCCCCTAGGCGCAGTAGAAGGGATGCTCTGGGGTAGAGATGTACCGGTGTGAGCGTTGAAGGAGAGAACTGATACCAGCTCCAGATGCCCCCAGCTAAGTGTCACGGCAAATACGTAACCAAAAGACTGTTCCTGAAACAGCCACAGTCAAATCGTTAAAAATAAGCAGAAGTTATTCACCCCACTGGCCTTGATTTAGGTGATTAATTTAAGAAACCCATCTCCTTGTATAGCCAGTGGCAATAAGCAGGCTCCTTCTGCAGCAGTTCAGAGCAGAACGCCTAACATGCTCTGAACAGTCCTCTGGAGGCTCTTCCTCCCTGACGACTACCTGCTGACACAAGCAGCTATAGCAGGTACATGGTGTGACGGGTGCCATAATGCAATCACAGCTACAGCAATAACTCAACGTCATATTGTCTCCCACGCTTCCCCACTGAGGTCCTGATGTTGGTAGCTGACTTGCGGAGCCACCCCGCAGCCGACCTCATGGCTGAAGGGCACCCCATTGTGATCAGCCCCGATGATCCCCCTATCTTTGGGGCAAAGGGCATCTCCTATGACTTCTACGAGGTGTTCATGGCCATCGGAGGGATGAATGCCGACCTGAGAACCTTAAAACAACTTGCGCTCAACTCCATAACGTAAGTTCCTCACCTGTCTCATCTAGCCATCATAATGCTAAGGGGATGATCAGCTTGCTCCCTGGAAACCCGCTCTATTTGAGTTTTGGCCTCAGAGTTCCCTCTGCCACACGAACCAGGCTTCTGTTAATCCAAAGTCTCTTCTGTGTGTCTCCCCCAAGGGCAGGACACAGGGACCCCAGACGCTCCTCTGCCCATGCCCTTGAGTGCCTTCCTCTAACTCAGTGTCTCAGTTTATTCCTTCTTTTCCATCCTTTGGGAACTTGCCTCCAGCACCTGGTTCTGGGAATGGGAGAAATGTTACGTCTTGGTATTTCTGACAAAATCTGACTTGCTGTGGTGTTTGCCATGGCCCACAGAAACACAAGAAAACAATCTAACAGCATGTAGTTTGTGTGTGTTTAACCACTTTTTCGGTTTATCTATCTGGACAGCTCTGAATGTCCCAAAATAGTTTGGATATGGTGCCCAGGGTCTTTCTGTACATTCCTAGACTTTTGTCTGTTTGCCAAGTTCCATGCCAATCCTCATGCCAATCCCAGGTCCCCACATGGCCAGGGAAACAACAAATACTCTTATTTCCTACCAATCTGGACCAAGCCCAGGGGACATCTGAAAGCAACAGCAGCACTGTCTCTTTTGTACTAGCCACAAGCCACTGTGTGCAACCCAGCAAGTCTCCAGCTTATGCAGACGGAGCTGTTTTGTCCTCATGGTGCAGGACTCAGTATCTGTTGATATGGCCATGATGCTTCTTGCCCCAGTGTAAGTCCAGCCAGCAGGAGCTCAAGGCTCTTTACGCTGTTACTCTGTGTGGTGTAGGCATGTCCTGCAAGGGTTAATCTGTTGCTGCTTCCTGCCTTTTCATTTTGGCCACTGATCTTGAAATAGCTGCCCCCTTGTCTCCTGTCTGATACTGACTTTTCTCCTCCTCACAGATACAGTGCCATGCTACCGGATGAGAAGTCCAAGGCCAAAGAGGTCTGGCAGAAAAAATGGGACCAATTTGTGGCTGACCTCTCTGATGGCTTTTTGAGGGAGCTTTAGAGGGGAGGAGTCTCATCTCAGAAGGCATATGTCAAGCCAGAGAGAGCCGGGCTTATTGCTAAGAGGGAGACTGCTTCTTCCATGTGACCTGAGCAGATGCATGAACCTCAAAGTCTCTCCTGGAAATGGGCGGATCTGGTAAACTAGGCTTAATGGGCTTAATGCTAAGAATGAGCTGCGCCATCCTGTGAAAGTCATGGACTGGAGGTAAAATGGAGCAGTGAGCCTTTATTTCAGCCACAAAAGAACACCCTGCTCAAAATAGTCAAAACAATTAAAAACTGCCGATGACCAAATCCTGACATCCTTATTCAGGAAAAAAATGCCTTCTAATTAAGAGTTAGCAGGAGATTGCCAACATGAGGATCTCTGAATTTCGCCTTATCGTTACAAAATGCAGACCTTGTCCGGAAACAGCTAAGACAAACATCCAACCATTTGGGCCACTGACCTTCAGGAGAGCAAGGACTGAAAATGACTCTGGTTATGTTTAACCCTGGGCCTGCTGCCAAAATAGCACTGCTAGGTCGAAGAACCAGTCATAGGTCTGATGTCTGCTATTTCAGGACCTACCATGGCTGGAAACGAGCTGATGGAACTTGCTCCCAGAACATTTAAGCCTGGTTGCACAGTGATCATAAAGCCAAAAAGAGGTGTCTCATTTGCCAACAGTTTTTTTCTTGCAAAATCTTTTCCTGTCCTCTGGTCACAAGGAAGCTAAATTACTTTTCATCTGAGAAAAAAGCACCCTGATCCAGCTTAATTAAAACTGCCCCCCTGCACTGGGCCATGTTAACACAAGCCTCTGCTTTTATAGGAAGGGCCTTTTGATTTCAGGGATTTCCTCTGCCAGCCTTTGTCACCTAACTCAGAGTGCAAATGTGGCCTTATTCCGCCTGTCAGACAGATTTTCACCTTGGTGGAGAACTACTCTCACACTGTGGATGTCCACTATGTTCACTTGGACCTTTGCAGTGGGACTTTCCAGTTCTTTGGCAAAAAGGTCTTGCAGCAACTACCCAATAAATTGTGTCTGAACAAGCAGATACCCTTGCTTAACAACACCAAAAACATCAGGAGAAGAACTAGTTGCAGGAAGATTAAAAAAAAAAAAGAAACCTCAAAATGCTAAAGAAATCCAGCAAAATCCTTCAGCACACATACCCCAAGTGCTCAGCCAGGATCAACCAGTGTGTCTCCCTGACTTCAGCCAGCACAATTATGCTGGTTTGCATCAGCCTAGGGAGAATTTACAAAAGTTCCTGCTGAAAGATGTCTCCTTCCTCAGAGCCTCAGACCTGCGAGGGCTGTCGTTTCCTGATCTGACCAGCTCGGGCAAATTGGCTCTCTTTATGTTTTCTGCTAATTGTCCCAAGCTGCCTGGCCGTGGTGTTTATTTCCACTGACCTTGGTTAAAACACCTTAGTAGGAGGCAAATATACTTACTAGAGAAGTGGATCAAGCTGCTCAGCCCATGTTAAATTGCCCACATTTCACAGGCTGCAACTTCATCTCTAGTCATCCCAGGGGAAAAAAACAAAAAAAAACAACACTAAACCACGCTACAAACCCCACAACAAAAAACAAAACCATAACAAACCAAAGGTGTCTACATTGCTAAAGCCAGTGACACAAACTGCAAAAAGGGAGAGTCCAGTCACACACCTCACTAACTGAGGGGATTGAGAGCCCCTTTCGGCCACAGCTGCCTCCTCTCCAGCTCGCTCTCTCTGACCAAACACTTCAGACCTTCCTCCAAAGCACCAGCAGCTGCTCTTTGCCCAGTGGCCTCTCCTGGACCTTGATGCAGAGTTGGTCCTGGGACGAGCTTTATACCAGAGGAGGAGCCAGAGTAGAGCCACCTTTCCTCTTCCTCCTCCTCCTCCATGGTTGTTGCATACAGACCTCAGTCTAAAGTCCCTGAGATAGGCTTGGACCACGGTCAGATTATAAATGCTGACTTTGAGACATTTGGGCCTTATTTGTAACGCTGCTGAGGAAAACTGCTGCAAATGCGTGGAATGGCTGCTAACCAGTGATGCAAAGCCATGTCCCTCTGAGCCCCCTCATCTTTCAGCTTTGCTATACGTCGATAGAGGAAGATCTTTTATTTGCCATGAGTTAAGTGAGCCTCTTTGCTGCCAAGGTGAAGCTAATCATTACAGAGGCAGTGTAGGAGGAGCCGAGTTCCTCAACACCGTTTGACCCATGTCCCTTCCTCTTCTGTCTTGGTCTCTAGAGGGCTTTTGGTTACCTGTAGTCTTCCCTCCTCATTACCCACATTAGCAGCAGGGTTGGATCTTCTGTTTGCCAGACACTTGCTGGGACCAGTTTACCTGTTGTGTCCAGTTTGTTCTTGCCTGCCTGGGAAAAGCCTGTTGTGCACTTGGCCATTTACCTACTTCGCATCAGGAACAGTGACGTGATGTGGCCCAGTGTCTGGAGCCACCAGTGAGTGATGCTGCTCAGGATTACAGCACAGAAATCACTGGGGGTTTGAAATTGTACAGGTCTGAGGTGGTCTTCGGATGAAGCCCTCAGAAAGGTGAAACTTGACCCTGCAGGGCTATGCTTGCATTTGTGACTAGCCTAGTGACTCCATTTCTGCTGAAGGTACCCATCTTAGGGTGGGTCAGAGAGCAGAAACTTTCCCATCCTGAACACGTATGTTTAAATGTGACCCTGAACTTCATGGAGACGCCTGACTCCATTTGTGCAGACTTCCCTGGATCCTGCTTGAACAGGGCATTGCCATGTGTGGCGACTGCGGCTTCCCAAGAGTCCTCTGGCACTAGATGGGTTTTAACCATTTTTAGGACCTTAGAGTCAGACGGGAGGAGGGCCGGCCTGCTTTACTGGTGGGGATCAACTCTTCCTTAGAGAGTGCCTTATTTCAGAGAAAGGTGCAAACTGACAAGCACAGACTGCATCCCCACCTCTCTAACTCTAGGTGTGCAAAGAAGGAGGGGTTTAGGCTGAATCACAGCCATTAGAAAAGACCAATCCTCTGGTCAAAAAGACCAAATTCAGATATCCCCAAAGCTTCAGGTAAATTTGGCTCTGGGGCTTCACTGAGACTCAGCTGTTAGCATTCAGGTAACATTACAAGGATTTTGCTGCCAGTCCATTCCCTTTCACTCAGTACTTTGGCTCCCTGCTCACATTTGTTGGCAAATACATTGCATCTAGTGCTTCCTTGCCTGCCTCTTTCAGAACATATATATTTAGATTTTTAAACCTGTTTTAATTGTGGGGTTTAACGATAGGATGAGGGGTAATGGTTTTAAACTGAAAGAGGGGAGATTTAGATTAGATATCAGGAAGAAATTTTTCACTATGAGGGTGGTGAGGCACTGGAACAGGTTGCCCAGAGAAGCTGTGGATGCCCCATCCCTGGAAGTGTTCAAGGCCAGGCTGGATGGGGCTTTGAGCAGCCTGGGCTAGTGGGAGGTGTCCCTGCCCACGGCAGGGGGGTTGGAACTAGATGATCTTTAAGGTCCCTTCCAACCCAAACCATTCAATGATTCTATACCTGTGTTTCATGCGATGTTTTAATCTGGCATGTGCAGGGGAGGGGGGATGTTTCGTGTCACACAGCCTCGAGTACAATTATGGGAGGGGGTCTGAAACGTCTTCACAGCGTGATGCAAAGGGCAATTTGATCCAGGCTAACACGCTGTGGAGTCAAGCCCAAGCCACCCGGCAGAGACATGACACAGGTTCCCCAGCTCCCTCTTCCCCAAACCACGCATTAGCTTCATCTAGCTCTGGGCCGTGTTTTCATACAGAGACCACCTGATGGATATGATTTGCTTGTGCCACCTCTCCTACCAGCTGGAGAACCTGATGGCCTGAGATGAAAGAGGTATTTGGACAAGCAGGGCTGGAAGCAGCCACAAGGGTGGCGGGAGGCTGAGCAGGGCAGACCTAACGGGGCAGAAAGTGCCCTCCTTCAGTCTCCATCCAGACTCAGGAGCAAGGAAGGAGAGCTGAAAATCTGTGGAAGTTTCTGTGCTGCTTACTTCAAGCAGCCACAGGAATACAGCAAGCCTTCTGCCTGTTATCTCCCCCAACGGTCTCTCCCTGTGGCCTGTTCAGGTTCGGTTTATTTAAATGGGAGGTGGATGGAGCTTTGTTTGCAGCACACCGTGTCACAGGTCTAGCGGTGTTTTGTTGCAGAGCAGCCTTAGACTGCCTTTGGGACAATTTAGCAAATGAAATGTTTGCCTCCTGGTCACTCACCGGCAGGAAATGGCTGATCCAGCACTAGTCGTTGCTGTCAAAAATCATGCCAATAAAAACAGAGGAGTAAAGTAGCTGGTTGAAAATAGAGATAGGCCCAAGTGAGCAGCTGGATCTATATGTCATGTGAGCCTCCATCACTGCAGTGGGACTACGCAGATGCCAGATGCTAAGCAAAGCCCTCTGGCCATAAAACACAAGGCTAAAGAGGTGTTTTCCACCCGCTCCTCATGCTCAGCCCGCTTCAGCTTTTTCTGAATTATTCTCTTCACAGGTAGCAGAAGGACATTTCTTTGGCCAGAAACTTGTAGCTCTAATTGGCTCGGTACTTAATTCCTTTCTTTCCGGGCTTGCGGCAGTTGCAATCATGGCAGGTCTATCAAGTGTTTTCTGTCCGCTGAGGGACAGGCAGATGAAGGGTTTGGCTCTCAGTTCTTCTGGCTTGTCATTTTTATCAGGCTTTGTCCTCCCTTTTGGTCATTACAGGATAAGAAAGGCATTTTACTGTATTTTCTCAACCTTTAGCTTGTCCATCATTCCGTGATCAGGCTGCAGCAGAGAAAGAGAAGAGATAAACCGAGGAGTGGGGGTGGGGGGGAGGGTTGGTTCAAGCCATTAGAGCCTCTGCAGTAAGAAAAGAGACCGAAGGTACGGCTGCGTTCAAGGGGGATGTTAGAAGGTCAGGAAGGGGGGGTGATGACAGGGCTAGGAGTCCAGGGAAAACAGAGCTGCAAAGTTTACACAGGAACCCACGGGAGAAGGCTGTGGGTAACTGCCTGTTTTGCTTGTCTTTAAAGGCAGCTATGAAAGGGGGTGGGGAAAACATCAAAGTCCTGTGTAGACAGGGGAAGAAGAGGCAGTCTCCTGTGGGTTGGTGTGAGAAGGGCAGACAGACCATCTCTGGGGATATGAGGGGTTACGGCTGTTGCCAGATGTGCCTGCAGAAGAAATCGTAAGGTCCACCCATGTATAACATGCAAAATGGGAAGCTCCTAGTAGAGTGACAGAGAAAGCCTCAACTCTTGAAGAGAAAATTACACGACCAGGCTTTTAGCACAGGGATGAGCAGGCTAAACTCTGCCTGCTGGGAGGATGGGTGT
This sequence comes from Chroicocephalus ridibundus, assembly GCF_963924245.1. Classification (NCBI taxonomy): domain Eukaryota; kingdom Metazoa; phylum Chordata; class Aves; order Charadriiformes; family Laridae; genus Chroicocephalus; species Chroicocephalus ridibundus. The sequence continues at coordinate 152,381,711 of NC_086284.1, forward strand.
TCAGCAGCCGCAGCAGGCGCCGCGGAGTGCTGTGCTTGGCAGCCATGCTGCTGTCGGTCCCTGCTGCCTGTGCCAGGCTCAGCCTGTGCCCGACCGCTGGCAAACTCCCTCCGTGTGGGTTTAAAAATAAGCACTTCAGCCTGTTGGACGGCCTTCCTTGTAAAAATAAATACAGCAGCTCTGCCAGCCTGCTGGGAACACTTGCTGGGGCATATACGCTCTTCAGGGGCACATACGCTCTTCAGGGGCACGTCTTCAACAGTGGGTACCCTGGCTGGAAACATGGGCCTCTCTACCAGCCTGGCCTCCGCTGCACAAATAACCTCGTGTGTCAGAGGCACGGTGGGCACAAAATCCCTCACTGTCCCCAGGCCCTACCTCCAACGTCCCTCCCTGTGCTGTGGCAGCTCGAACCACACCAATGCTTTCTGCTACGGCTGATCCACAGCAGGAAAACACTGCAAAGCACGTAAACTCTTCTCTTGCCTGGAGAAGAGGAGGCTCCAGGGAGACCTTATAGCAGCCGTCCAGTATCTGAAGGGGGCCTACAAGAACGCTGGAGAGGGACTTTTCAAAAGGGCATGTAGTGATACGATAAGGGGTGATGGCTTCAAACTGGAAAAGGGTACATTTATCTTCGATATCAGGAAGAAATTTTTCACTATGAGGGTGGTGAGACACTGGAACAGGTTGCCCAGAGACGCTATGAATGCCCCATCCCTGGAGGTGTTCAAGACCAGGCTGGATGGGGCTTTGAGCAACCTGGTCTAGTGGGAGGTGTCCCTGCCCATGGCAGGGGGGTTGGAACTAGGTGATCTTTAAGGTCCCTTCCAATGCAAACCACTCTATGATTCTATGACACAGCATTAGCAGGCACGGCACCTCACTCAGGGGGAAGGTTTGAAACTGCCTCTCCATTGCCCTGCATCTCCAAATCTCTGCTTTGGAGCAGAACATTCCCATCCCCATCCATCAAGGCACTGCCAACTCCCCATCCCCACGTCTCCATCCCCATCCAGAAAGGCACTGCTGAATCCCTGTCTCCCCATCCCCATCTTCCCATCCCCATCGATCAAGGCACTGCCGACTCCCCATCTCCCCATCCCCATCCAGAAAGGCACTGCCAACTCCCCATCCCCATCCAGAAAGGCACTGCCCATCTCCCCATCTCCCCATCCCCATCTATCAAGGCACTGCTGACTCCCCATCTCCATCCAGAAAGGAACTGCTGGCTTGCCATCTCCCCATCCCCATCCCCGTCTCCCCATCCCCATATCCATACAGAAAGGCATAGGCATGGCCGACTCCCCATCCATCAAGGCACTGCTGAATTCCCATGTCCTCGTCCCTGTCCCCGTCCCCATCCCCGTCCAGAAAGGCACTGCCGACTCCCCATGTCCCTGTCCCTGTTCCCGTCCACGTCCCCGTTCCCGTCCCCATCGGCACTGCCGACTCCATTCCCATTCCGCAAGAAATTGCCGTCACTCCCATCCCGGAGCCCCGCTGCCCGCCGAGCAGCCCCGAGCTGGGGGGGGGGGGGGGGAAGGAAGCGCAGCTGGAGGTGAGGGGCTGCGCCCGCCACTCCGGCCACGCCCATCTCCCCGCCCCGACCACGCCCATCATCCCGGCCCCGCCCCCTGGCCCCGCCCCGCCCGCGCGCTGGCGCCGTGGAGCAGCGGGGCCCCCTGCCGGGGGACAAAACGAAGTGAAAAATCCCCCATCAAGGTCCCGGGTGGGGAGGGGAGCGAGAGGGAAAACGGCGGGGTCGCCTCCGCCGAGCTTTTCCCCAGCGCCGGACATCGAAGCGTAAGAGCTTCGGTTGTAGCCGGGTGTGAGGGGAAAGGCACGGGACACACGACAAACAAAAAACAACTCCCCAAAACCCCAAACCCAAAGATATTTAGACACGCTAAACATTTAACAAATTAAATTCTACAATAGGCAACCGCCTGGATGTCTCTCACACCTATTTCTCAAGCTTCAGGAACAGGAAAAGAGCAAAAGCATATATAGTTAAAAAGTGTATTACAGTTAAAAAGAAGGGACTGACGGTCCTCAGCAATCCAGCTCGGTCAGCCTGATTTCAGCAACTAGAGGCTGGTAACCAAAACAACCCCATCTAACTTGCAAGTGGCTGTATCGTTAAAAGGCCATAAATCCACATCAGCCAACACTCTGCATAGAAATGACAGTGAATCAATCAAATTTTTTCTCTGCCAGGAGCAATTGCCTTGGTGGAGAGCTGCGAAACGCTCCAGACAAGGTGCTCGTGTTTGTCATTAGCCTTCGAAAGTCTTTGCCCCTCTCTCCGACTGTATTTTTCATTGGCAGCCACATGAAATGAGGTCTTTGGGTTGGCTGTCCCTCGTTTGTAAGCGGGTGTAGGAGCAGTTAAGACATAACCTCAAAGGAGCCGTAGCCAGCTCCCTTCCACTAGTGGAAAAGGGCTTGAAGCCCAGTTCTGCAGGGAACTAAATACTTTCAGTAACATCTCCAAGGCCAGCATAAATTTTGCCAGAGCAGGAGAAGGTGCAAACGCTTCTGAGAAATCAAAGTGATCCTGGCAAGCTGAGGAAATTATGTAAAATAAACAGTAGGTAATTCAGTTAAGGCAAAGGCACTTAAGGAAAAATAACCATCTGTACAACAAAGGTATAACCCTGCGTTGACAGTGCTTTAATAGCTCTGCAGAAAGGGCTCTGGGTGTTAAAGTGGGTCGAAAACGAATTAACGCGGGTGTTCATGGCAATGGAAGCACAAAACCAAACAATTGTACTGTTTGTGTAATTGATGCCTGAAGTCATAACTTGTTAAACTTGCCCTATCACGGGAGTCAGGAGATCTTTAAGCCTAGCCAGAAAGCAAACAAACAATGTTTTGTCTCCATGGACGTGAAGCGAACCTTTTGCTTTCCTCGGGTCTGGAGGGGCCTCAGCTGAATTCAGCGTGGAGATTTCCATCCCACGCTGCAGGGAAGAGGGAGCCGCAGGAAAGAGGGAGCCACCGGGACGCAGTCCCACGTCAGGGAGCGAGAAAAACCATCAGCGTTTTAGAAAACCTTATGACCTGTAGGAATAACAATCATTAAAAACAAATACCAAAAGACGTGGGTTTGTGTGGAAAAGACTGGGCAGAGGCAGGGCAGCAGCTGTGAGGCGGTAAGAAGCTGCAGTGGCGGTGCTTTGCCAGGCGCCCTGCGGGCAGGGCGAGCCGTGGCCACCTCCGACTGAAATCCATCCCGGGAGATGCCTTTGGGACGGGGCCCCGCAGCGGCTTCAGGAGCCGAGCCCAGGCGCTCCTGCTCTTGGGTTTTGTGAAGGGGTTCGACGAACCCGCTGTAATCGCTTTGGAGAGGGTCTCACACCCTCTCGCTTCCCCCCACCTCCCCTCGTTCGGGACCCCGCTCCCTCCGCGGGGCTGTCGGTACCCGCTCCCCCGCCGCCCTCCTTCACCCCAGCCCTCCCCCAACTTGCCAATCCTCTGCTCCCAGGCAGACAGGACCCCACCACCCCCCTTCCCGGGGGACGGTGGCCCGGCCCCTTCCTGACCACGCTCGGGCTGAAGGCGGCCATCCCTCCGGCCCGCCCCGGTCCCGCCCCGCCGGGCCCCGCGCCTCGCTGGGAGCTGTAGTCCGGGAACTACGAGCCCCGGCGTGCCCCACCGCCGGGACGGGCCGCGGCGGGGGAAGAGAGCGGTTCGGCATGGCGCTGGGCAGCGGCTGCCTGCGGGCCGGGCGGGGGCTGCTGCGCGCCGCGGGGCCGCGGTCACTGCCCGCCCGGGGACGCTGCGCCGGGGGCCGGGTGAGCGGCGGCGGCGGGGGGCCGGGCCCGTCGGCCGCGCTCTTGCCGGCGGGGCAGGAAGGGCGCTGCGGGCCGGGGCGGTGGGGGAGAGGGAAGGGCTCCTGGCGGCGGGTGACCGTCCCTTCCGCTCGCCTTGCAGCCGCCGGCCTTCGGGTTCCTCTTCGACGTGGACGGGGTGCTGGTGCGGGGCAGCCAGGCGGTGCCCGCCGCCCGCCGGGCCTTCCAGAGGCTGTCGGACGGCGGCGGGCGGCTCCGGGTGCCCGTCGTCTTCCTCACCAACGCCGGCAACTGCCTGAGGTCGGCCAAGGCCCAAGAGCTCTCCCAGGCGCTGGGGCTGCAGGTAAGGGCGGCCGGGCCGGGGGCGAGGCGGGATGGAGCTCCACGGCCCTGGGAAGCGGCTTCTTTCACGGTTCCCACCCCGTTCAGGTGTGCCGGCTACGGAGGGGAGCACCGGGAGGAGGAGGGGGAGGAGGAGGGAACCCACCCGGGCTGGGAGGTGGCAGCCCCACTGAGTGACCAGCCCTCGGCCTGAGGGGATGGAGGGAGGCAGGTGGCAGCCGGGGTTGAGGACATGACCCCACCACAGGGGAGGAGGGAGGGGAAATATCACCCCCTTGGATCCCCCCCTCAGCCTTGCCTCCCCTCCTGCAGGTGTCCCCGGAGCAGGTGATCCTGTCACACAGTCCCCTGCGGCTCTTCAGCCAGTTCCACCAGAAGTGCATGCTGGTGGCCGGGCAGGGGCCCGTGGAGGAGAACGCCGTGAAGTATCCTTTGCTGCCCCTGCCTCCTGGGGCTCTGCGCCTCCCATTGCCCCTTCCTGGATAAAGGCTGCTGCTCCTGCCCTGCCCGTACCCCTGGCACTCGCTTGGTCAGCTTGCAGAAGTGCAAGGAGACAGAGGCGTCACTGGCCTCGTCTTATGGGGAGGCACCCTCACGGAGAGGCTCAAACGCAGGCACTAACTGGTCACGTCCATCTTGGTCACCTCCTGGCTGTCCCCATTCTCTGGCTTCTCACACTGATTACCTCTCCCATGACTGCTGCTCCCATTGGCGGGATGTCATCATGAGGACTCCCGTCAGCTTTGGGCCTCTCTCTCACTTTTGAGATAAAATTGTGCTTCTCCCATTCTTTCATGGCAAAGTGCATTAGAGATCATTCCCAACTCTCCTACAGCTAAGGTTTTCCTCAGGAATCTGACAGCAATGGAAGGCACTCAAATATTGATTCACAGCGTTGCAGTGCAGGGACGTGGTCTAAATGACAATCCTGCAGACATATTGCCTGGCTGAGGCGGGGGCACAGCAGGTCTGACATGTCCCTTGTCTGCGAGGAGGTAAGAACTGCCTGCAGGGTTTGCGACATCTAATCCTGTACACACAGAGTCACACCTTGTACTTAACGTTTAACTGCATTTGGTACAAAACCTTGGCCCATCCCTATGCTTTCCCAAGGTCAGTAGGGCAAGCTAAGGGCAAGGTGTTCTGCAAGCAAATGCAATTCATCCTTCACTTGCATAGTTTTATCGGCGCAGACCATTTTCTTTTCAACAACTGAGCAGACCAGAGCTTCACTGATTTTGCTTCTAGCCAAGAAGTCTGACCAGCCCCCCTGCACTGCACCGATATGAGAACCCTGGCCTCAAAGGTCTCCCAAAGTACATCCATTCTGTCTTGGAGCGACCTCTGTTCTTTGCCTAATTCCGGGGATTGCTGATCTCGAACTAAATCACCTAAGCCTGGGTTGTTTTCTAACCTTTAGGGCCACCTGTAGGCTGAAGCACAGCATAGAGTTTGACTGAAAGGCATGAGGTTATGCATTATTAAGTTAAATAACTGCTCTATTACTAGGACTTGTATTCCTTAATCCTGTAGATGCTTTTGCAAGTAACTTAAAAAAACAATAACATAAAAAAACCCAAGTCTCCACAACTTTCCTTGATGGTCTGAAATAGCCTGGGGTTCAAGCATGTGGTCACCATGGAGGCCCTGAGGAAGGCATATCCCCTCTTAGACATGGTGGATCAGAGCCGGAGGCCAAAGGAGCTGGTAATTTCCTGATGCATCAGTGGAACGGGTGGTCTGGGGTAGTGGTGCTTACGGCGTATAGTGTGGGGTGGAGAAGCTGCAGAGGTACAGAGCAGCTGGCTGCTAGTGACTTTCTTTAGCAAGAGCCTGGGACTGGTACTGTGCAGCCAGCATCTCTTTGCTCTTTCCAGCGTCAGCTCCTGCAGGAAGGGCACTGACTTTCCCCTCTCTCATGCCGTGTTTGTCTTTTGTTGCTTTTCCTTGCAGTGAGCGGTAAGATGGTTTGGTTGGCATCTCCAGCTCTGAGACAGGAACACAAGATCTGTGAAATCCAATCTGGGATGGGAGGTGGGGGGAGCGGGGAAATCTTTCTTCAGGATTCCAGGTGGCCTTGTCTTGCCTCTTTATGGGACTGCCTTGGCAGGTTCCAAGGAAGCATTTTTAGTTTTGTTTTGGAGACGGCATTAGGTTTTGCATTACTAAACCAGCCTTCCTTTTTTTCTGGCAGCCTCCTCCCACTACTGGCTTCCCCACTATAGAAGGTAAGCAATAGCCTTTGTTTACATATGAACAGCAAGCAGAAAGAACAGCAAGGCAAGCCAGCTGGGATGGGAGCTAATGATGTGCTGTTGGCTCATCAATATCCACAGGCAGCTTATTCAGAGGACGCAGTCAGGAGGCAGCCTCGCTGCCCTCAGGCAGTGTGAAGCACAGGCTTGATAAGAGCAAAGCCAGCTTTTCTCCATGCCACGCTCCAGTGTCTGTGACAGATGACGCATGTGGTGCAGTGATGTGCAGACTGGAGCCCTGGCTCCAGCCATGTTCCAACAGTAGCTGTATTAGTCAGGGCATCCCAGCAGAGGAGTGGTTTTTGCTAGTGGGTGGCTTTTGGTAGTGGGTCCTATACTTGGATGCTGTGAGTTTCCAAGCATCTCTTGAAATCTTCCAGGGGTGATTCTGTTTGGTGAGCCGGTGAGGTGGGAGACAAGCCTGCAGCTTATTATTGATGTACTCTTGAGCAATGGGAACCCTGGGGCAGAGCTGCAAGATATACCATACCCCCATCTGCCTGTCCTTGCCTGCAACATGGATCTCCTGTGGATGGCCGAAGCCAAGATGCCCAGGTGAAAAGCATGTGTGGTACTTGTTTTAGCCTATTTCATGCATCTCTCCTGCAGATGGTCTTTTCTTACTACAGTTTTTAGCATTAGAGTTTGACTGTATGGCGTAATTAGCAGCAGAGATATGAAAACTGCTTGAGAAAAAGACTAAAATTTTCAAGAAGCAAAAGCCAGACCACTGCCTGTGGATAGATACTGTGTCCAAACTAGGCAGTACCCTGGCTATAGCGAATGGTCCTCCTCACTGAAGAATGTTTGCTACTTCAGTGGTGTGACTGGGGATACTGATGACCTCCTTTCTGGAGCAGGTTTGGCCATGGCACTTTCCTTCTCTGCTTGGAGAACATCTACAAGAAAGTAACAGGCCGGGAGCTGAAGTATGAGGCCTTGATTGGCAAACCCAGCACAGTCACCTACCGCTATGCCGAATACTTGATACAACAGCAGGCAGAGAAACAGGGCTGGAAGTCTCCCATCCGACGTCTCTATGCAGTTGGGTAAGAGACTGTTTTTCCTGATGGTTTCCCTGGGGAGTTGCATACTGACTTCTCTTAAGTGTTTTTTTTTAATGGATATTTCTAAAATGAATACCAAAATCTCCATGGCATCTCTGGTGCCTCACATCCTGGAACAGGGGCTTGCTAGCTTTTTGCACCCTATGCTTTTAAAAATCTGAAGGGTCCTGTCAACCTAGAGGAGCTGTTACTGTGGGATGCAGAGCGCATGTAGCATGACTGGATTAAAGAAAAAGTTAAAGAGACTCAGATGTAGTACCATTAGCCCAGTTAGGCCAGGCACTTTGGGATCGTAGGGAATACTTTACAGTAATGGCTGAAACTGCTATGGGCACTTTGGACATGTCTTTTCCCCTTTGAAAGATGTTTGTGAAGCATGTGGCCTTCACCATAGCTGAACAGGACAACCCAGTAAGTAGACTTACTGGCCCAGTCTGGGTGGTTCTCTTGATATTAGCAAATACCTTGCACCGCTTCCTCCCTTAGTGCTGCCTTAATCCCAGTCTGCCAGATCCAGAAATTGATGCATGGTCTAGTTTCTTATTTATGTTTCACGCTGTGACCTTATCCAGGGATAACCCTATGTCCGATGTCTATGGGGCAAACCTCTACAACAACTACCTCAAGTCAGCTCACCAGAGCCAGGTCCAGGCTGGGGTGAAGAGGAGCCCGCAAGCAGCCAGTCCCCAAACTGAGGATCACCTCCAGCTGAGGAAAGACTGCAACAATTCAGTGGAGAGCTGTGAGTCGATTCTGGTCTGCACTGGGGTTTACCGCCACAATGCAGATGTTCCCAGTAAAACAAAGGAGTTCACGACAGAGACGGTGTTCCATGGCCATCGGGACTTTTGCTTTGACCCCAGCCTGGTGGAGGCATCTTACATAGTGCAGGATGTGAATGATGCTGTGCAACTTGCTTTCAAGAAGGAGAACTGGAGCTAGGGTTAAGACAGGTGTGCCTAGAGATCTACCATCAGGGATTTTATGTACCGGAAAGGGAAGAGGGGAGGAACGGGGAGAGACCTGGGGTGATCATCTAATCTAGCCAACAAGAAAGAAAACTCCCTGTCTCAGCACTAAAAGCCACTTGCTTTTATTGGTACTCATCTGCAATCCTGACAGCTGCCGGCAGGCTTTCAACTGTGAACGTACATTGCTGCCATCAATAATTGAGCCATTATGGAAACCAGGGTATAAGGAGAAGGCTTGCCCTAGCAATCCCAGTTTTGTTTGGTCATCAGAGTTCTTTCCTTTCCACCCTTTGCGCATGAAGATCCAGCAAGCCCCGCTCCCCTCCTCGTGATGTGTTTGAGGATGAAGCTCTTCCCCGCGCAAGGAGCCGCTATCAGCCAACGTACCATTCAGACAATGTGCTATTCGTCCAGTCTGTGACGTGAGCACACCAGAAGTCGTGTTGTGGTGGCACTTTGCCAAGGGAAGGCTTTACGCCTTAACATTCTCCTTATGAAGAATAAGTGCCTACGGACTTTAACAAATTCTGTTTGCTTGGGGATTTGCCACTGCATCACTGTCAGTCTGAAACAAAGTCCCATTTTGCAGTCCTCTGGCAGCTATGGAGAGGCCAGGCCCCCTCAAAGGAAGCTGCAGTAGCCAGAGCAACTTGCAGCAGGGCTGAGGGGAAAGTTGTATTATTCCCTCCTGCCTGTTTAGCGTTCTGTGAACACTTCTGACTTTTTCCATCCTGCTAGGGAGCCAGCAGCCTGCTCTCAATAGCAGAGGAAACCACAACAGAGTCTGAATTTCCAGAGGTCTCTTTGCCCAGAACTCGGTGTTGCATCAAGAGGCTGTTTCAGCACCCAGCCTGACCCCAGCTGTTGCAAGGGACATCCCCCTGCTCCAGCTGGCACAGCTTCCAAAGAGAGGCCCCTCTTTGGAACAAGGGCTAACCAGAAAGAGTCACAGCCCACCTTTGCTCCTTTCTTGCATGCAAGGATTGAAAGAGGAGGTCACCAAGCCAGGATGGTGCCTGAGCCCCAAGTCCCCAGTCTTCATCTTTTAAAGTACAAACGTATCCGTTCTTCTCTTGCTTTTTTACTCTCTTCCCTTGTGTGGTTTGCATCTCAGGGATACCCCATATGGCCTGATCCCTGTTCCCTCCTCTTCCTTTAGCATACAGGTAGAGTCCTTCTAACATGAACTATCAGCGAGGACTTGCCTGCCCAGGAACATTTCCATATCCCTAATGACATGTACCTTCTACTGCCTCTGTTCTCCTAGTTTGGGCTGTGCAGAGAAAGATCAAGATCTGTGTCTCCATAACAGTCCAAAGAAGCTAAGCAAGCACTGCTTGAAAGACTAGCTCAGTGAGGAGTGTCTTAATTCTAGAGGAGCACTGTGATTTTAGAAGCATAAATCAGTTTGCATATGTGATCGAAAGCCTTTGGAACCAACACAACTGAGTTGGTGTTCCTAGTTATACTCAGCTCACACCAACTGAGAGATCAGAAATAGGTCTGCTCTGCCTCCTCTTTCTCCCTGCTTTACCAGGCAGCTCCATACACAGGGTACAAACAAGATGTTCTGCACAGAAATTGGAGTTGTTCTTAATTCAGATCTCAGCATCCATGTGCACTGACATTCTGCTTCAGCAGCTCTCCATCTTCTTGACACATGTATCTGCCTTGGAAGGTCACACTGCAGAGCAGGCTCTGTTCTTATGATATGCCAGGCTCTGCTGTGTGTCTGAAGGGAACTGGGTGCACCATCAGTGACTCCGGCAAAGAGGTTCTTCTCTGGGGCTTCTTTATAGCTTATTTTATGAATAGGAGTGGAAAGGTATTCTGTTTGGATTAATTTCCCTCCTCTGAAATCCATAGCGGGAAGCAGTCTCTTCCTCTCTTAGCGCTAGCTGGGGTTCTTCTTCTTTGTCTTATCAGAACAAGAGTCGCTTGGCTTCTTCTAAAATCAGCTGTAGCGTGAGGAACTCAATCTTAAATTTGAATCTTTTGCCTTTTACTGGAGAGGAAAAGAAATTACTGTTTCATCTATTTGCAGAAGACAAGGGCTTGTCTCCAGTTTCCAAAAAAGTAAGTACAGGGAAGGACTTTGCATATAACATAGGGAAGGTCTTTTAGCTTTCAGCACATTTCCACAGTCACAATTGTGCTGTGGACCCAGAGTGCAAGGCCTGAAAGCGGAGGTCCAAAACCCATTTATTCATAAACTAGCTCCAGTGTCCCTCAGCCTTGCTTTTCGGAGGTGCCATCCAGCGCAGAAAGGAACGCTCCCTTTCCTTGCAGTATTTGCTAAGTTGTGTGATAACTTTTATAGGATTAATTGGGAACAGTCTTCTAGACCATGATTACATAGACCCAAGAGAGCTGGTTGCTGGCAATAACTGCTCGCCACACCTTCGATTTGGCAGGTACTTATCTGCCGAAATACCAAGGTCTGTCCATCTGTGTGTGCGCAGTAACCTTTGGCAGAGCTCTTTCTTGTTACTTGTTAAGACTGCGGTGCCGGTTTCTCAAAGACAAGGTGCTGCTGAACCAGTGTTCCCCGAGGGGTGTAGTGCTGCTGAATCAGCTATCTGAATGGAGCCATGGGCACTGGCTGCTGCTCCGATGACGGCGGTAGCTTTGTGGAAGGAACATGCAGAAGAATTTTGAGAAATCACAGGCAGTTTGTAATTCGATATCAGCACGCATGGCACATCTCAGCCAGAAGTGAGGTAGGTAGCACGAGGAATGAGGTAGCACCTCCTTCGAGAAAGGACGGGGTTTGCATTTGCACAGAGAGTGAGACAGGCATCGCCATCTTTGGAACAGCAGTGGAGGTGAGCTGATTGATGTGAATCTGCTTCAGATTCCAAATCTGCTTTTGGCTCCAGATTTGTTTTTTCACCACGTTAGTGCTGAAACAGTGCTCTGGGAGTCTTAAAAATGCGTAGGAGGAACTTCAGTGAGAAGGAGTTTAAGAAATGCTTTGCTTGCGAGTTGAAATTGTACAGAAGGGAGGGGAATTCTGGAAGAATCTTGTACCCTTTCCCCAATTCTTACCAAGTAAGGTTGCATAAAAGGCTCTGCTTGTTCATCTGTGCACTAATTAGTCAGATGGGCTGCCCTTGGCCTGAGCAACACAGAGACCTTTCCCCTCTTCCCCTGCTCAGCTCCTTGAAACAGTGCACTTTGTCCAAGTCACTGCCCAGGAATTGCATGGACACAGTGGACGGGGTAGGAGATCTGGGTTCTCTAGCCACTGTTGGCTACTGATTTGATTGTGAAAGATTTCTACAGACAAAAGGGCTTGCCAGGTCACCTCTGTTCCACGAGTTTTGCACTAGAGTGCTGTGCAGGCTTCTAGCTTATCTGTGGTTCATTTAGGGACATCTGTTATTGCTAGAATTCAGTGAAATTCTTTTTCTTTCAAATTGCAGCTTCCTGGAATTAGCTTCAAGTGTGGCTGGTACAAAACTTTTCCTTTGTCTCATGTATTGCACAGAAGTGTTACTTCTGAAGCCGTATTTCTCTCATTTGGAGGAAGCATACTTCCGTGCAGATTGTGGGACCAAGCAGGAGAGGGGACTTCACTTGCTGGTCTCCTTCCTTAATATTCATACAGTGCACTGCCCTATACAACAAACACGGTGAAGATCTGATCCTAACAACTCCCTCTTCCACAGATGGATGGGTTTTAGTCAAGCCTAAATGGAGCATGCAGTGAGATGAGGCAACTGAGAATAGCAGGGAGGAACCGGAGAAGGGCTAGACCTTGGTTTGAATCTGAAGCAGAGAGCTTTTATGTCATGCAATAACATGGTGGCCAGAGGTCAATTCCTTTATTCTACAGGACACATGCAACTACTAGCCTGGCATTCAGGGAGTCATATAACACTACTGTCCCCTTTCTTACAATCTTAATCCTGGTTTGTCTTTTTCCCTTCAATAAATGGGTAATGTTTCAGATTACGTCATGTGCACTGTAGCAGAGTGATTACATATCATACAGAGAAATCACAAGCTGTGATTATTTTAGATTTCATATTAATTTCAACCCAGTTCCAGAGTTGCTCCTTTGATCTAGCACATATATAAAATAATAAAAGATGTTTTCTTTGAAATTAATTTTAACTTGCTGTGTGTACGTTTCTTGAGTGTTATCCCGGTTTGTTTCACATCTTTGCCCTAGAAGATTATCAGGACAAATTCTGTCTTTTGTTCTGTTCATCAAGCCATTCTCAGATTTTCTTGAGGGAACCACCCTGAAAGATACTCCTCCAGCGATTCTTTTGACTGAGCCAAACTACAATTTCCTGTAAGTTCTGCATCAGGTGAGATGAGTACAACTTTGACCATTCCTACTCTGTAGGGGGAGAAAAGAAGGACACAACAGCTATGATGCCCTGACTGACTCTTCACAGTGAAGACTAGTTTTGGGATGCCACCTGTGTAGGAGGTGCTTTCAGGGTAGGCATTCAGTTGTGACCTGACCTAAGCAGTTGTTTGTAATGATTACATGTACTGGGTGGGGAAGCCACAAGCTAGATGCCACCAACTTAACTGCTATTGCAGATGAAGAACAAGCCTAAGGGCATATGGAAAGCCACCCTTACCACTAGAAGCTCACTTGGCTCTATGTTAAAGTCTTTGCGATCATAAAAGAAACCGAACTTTGACAAGAGTCATGCCCTGGTACCTTTTGAAAAAGGTGCGTGGAGTTAAGGAGACATATACTAACTGGCAAACTTTCAGATTAGAGCCAAAATCTTCCACTAATTTCAGCAAATGGAAAATTAAAGATCCTACTAGGTGAAAACCACCAGCTTTAATGATCTAGAAACTGCCAATTCGCCTGCGTTGTTCTTGTAAGATATTCCACCAGAAGGTTTTTCCATCTACAAAGTTCACATCTCACAGGAGGCACATTAGAGAGCAAAACAAGCATGATTCAGAGTCCTGAGAACTCAGTGTTGAAAGGAACAATCGATAAAGCAGTAAAAGCAGTTTTGGAGGAACTGGACAAAGACTCCCATCCTCAGCAGAGGGAGGAATTGAATTGTATTCTACGTCCTGGAGAAATTACCTAAGGCCCTGACCACTAATGAATAATAATAAAAAGCATTAACCAGCTCTCTCCTTTTATCCAGTACTCCAGTAGTTGGAGCACTCACCCAAGATAGGGTGTATCAAGGTTTAGTTAGGCAGAAAGAGATCAAAACCTGAACCTCTCAGATGAACGCTTTTAATCTCACTACGCTATTGTCAAAGCAAAAGGGCAGCCTAGGGTTAAGATGTTCCTTGTGGGAGACAAGCCTTAGCTGGAAGATAGGCTCCCATACAAATCCTTAACCATCAAAGGAGCAGAGTGAAACATTAGGCATCATGAAACACTGAAGAAGGAACAACTTGAACAAGAGGGACTGAGAGCCCTATTGAAGTTGGAGTTTGCTCCCAGGTGGATGTGGTGAGAAACGCCTACCACAGAAAGTGTTCCATCAATGGCTTCTGGTGAACCTTGAACACAAGCAGTTACCTGCTCACCCTGGAACAGACCTTGGCCCTTTAGGGGCATGCCCAACCCTTCCTTTACTGAATCTACCTAACCTCAATCCTAAAAGCACAAGTCTTTATGGATTTATGTGGCCACACAGTCGATTTGATGAAAATTATGCACTTAAAGACCTTTATAGATCCGGACTGGAACAATTTAAAACCCCACATCAGCAAGGCAGCTATAGGTTCTCTATAGAGGAACCAAACCATTCCATCAAGAAAGCACTTCTCCCTAATTCACTATAATAAACCTGCTTTTCCCTTTCAGTCAGTTCAGCTACTAAGAACTTTCTCCTTAAGGTCAGTTCCAATACACACTGTGTGCTAAGACTGAGTAAAGTATAAAATACTAAGAGCAAACCTCAAATCCTCTTCATTCTCCAAACCCCTACCCTGCTACAAGCATAAAAAAAACCCCCAACTTTGCATTTTATGCTGGTATCAAGAGCTCTTTGAGCTGAAATGTAATTACAAGCGATAGATTGTTACGCTTTTATACCTTTTTGAAGAGTATCTGGATTCCCCAAACCGTAATACTGGATCAGCAATTTAGTTATAAAGACTCTGTTCGGAGGCGGACAAACTGAAGCGTCTTTGAATTTTGGCCAGGTGAAACTCTTCTACACTTGCCTGTAACTTCAACCCTGACTCTTTGAATGTGTTAGATAAGTGCAGTACAAAGCGTGTGTCACAGAATCCCAGAACCTTCCTTTCCCACACAAAAGGCATTTTAAGTATGGTTAGAGCAGATTATGCTCCAACTCACTGAGATCAGCTTTGCCTCCTTCCCTCCCACTGCTGCCAGTTTCTGACAGCTTACTGCAGGGTATAATTAGGGATTTAGTCTCTGGTCTTTCTTTCAGGCATATATTTGCCTCAATTTTATTTTTTTTTTTTCCTTCCCCCAAGAAACTGAGTCATTATTTTGTTTCCCTCTTGAGTTTCTGCCCTCAAGAAAGTTTTGCCTTTCCCTCAGCAGGAGGGTTTTTGAGGGCACACCACCTGTTTCCACTAGTAGTGTAAACTGGAAATGGTAGCATTTTAGATATTCAGTATGACTATTTCACAAAACTCTGTTGTCCGCCACTTGCCTTGTATATGTATACATACACATATCTGTGCATACACATAAATACATAAAGAAGCCAGAAACATAGCTTTGGAGCTGCTGAAGAGTAGAAGCTATTTATAGTTCAGCCTTTTAATGTTTTAACAGTAACGGTTAAGCACTAACACTTCCAGGGACTGCACATTGCATTAAATAACTGGATCACACGGGAAGCATCAGCTTGTCATATCTCATCCTACAGTGCGCTACAAAAAGCCCTTCAGTGCTTTCTCAAGTAGAAGACATTTCTCCCCTCGCTCCCATTTTAAGGTACAAGCACAAGTTCTGCTTCCTTCCACACAAATAAGCTCTTTTCCTATTCTCACCTGGATTTTCGGGTTGTGTTTGCCCTGCTGGAGCCCATGCTCAGCCCAAGGAAGCCCTGGAGCTCCCACCCTCTTTCCTAGTGCTCCCCCATTCCTGCTCATAGCTCCCCTTGCCCTATAGCCAGAGGTCCCTGTTCCCACCTGCCTACCTTGGATGCAGGGACCTTCCCAGCCTCAGCAGGGATCCTTCAGTCTCTGGAGAACCATTTCCATAAGCCTCCTCTTGCCCTGCTCACACAGCCTCAGCCCAGCAGGACCACATTCCCCAGGCTCCAAGAGGTGCCACCCCCTTCAGTAGGTGATTGTGAGCCCAGGCAGGCCCATTTAGCACCCAGCTTCCCCCCCAGCTGCCTCATTTCCTTCATTCCCTGAGCTCGTCACATCACCTGGCTCAGGGGCCCCCATCCAATTGCACTTACCCCAGCAGGTGGGACGGATGCCAGTCGTGCAAGAAACAGACTCAAACCTTTGTGAAACGAGGCTCTGGACTGAAAGCAGAGGAGATACGAGTGCCTACGGGCAGGCTGCCAGGGCAGCTAAGTGAGCGTGTCCAGCCTACGGTGCTCAGGGAAGCGCATTGCCCAGGAAACCTGGAGCAGGAGAGCCAACGAGGCAAAGCTGTCACCGTCTGCTGCACAGGTAGGGCAGGAGCAGCCCTCTCTGCCTGAAGGCTGTTGCCCTGAGCAGCCCAGTTGGATGCTTGGTTGTCACTCCGCATCCTCTCGTAGAAGCGGAAAACTTTTCTTGCGGTGGAATAGGTGAATGTGGTAGGAGCAAGAGCAATTTAGCCAACCCTCAGAACTGACCACACATTAATCATGCCAGTGACACAAGTGCTGGCTTAGCCTGAGAAGGGTCAGGTGAACGTACCCACCTTAGATAAAGGCCAGGATCCAGTATGTAAGAATGGGATTTTTACCCTCTACCCTTGGTCATGCACACTTACACTGACATCTAACCCAGCCTTTCCATGGAAACCAAATTAGGAGACACAGCCCGTGTCGTTCACAAACGCTCGCTGCCACCCTGAGCCATCCTGAACTGGGCAACTCCCAACACCACCAGTCAAAGAGAAGCAGCACTGGGCCCTGCTCGAACCTGAAAGAGCAATGCAGACAGCAAACGTCCTCCTGGGCTCCATGGCCTCGAGCCTCACGCTCCCTATATGACAGAGACCACCCAACGGAGCCCTAAGCAAGGTTTTTGCGAGGTTGTACCAAACCAGTAGTCAAAGCAATTGTTTGGCCATGTTTTGTTTAATTTGGCAGGCAAATCTGTCAAAGAGAAAGCCTTGCCAGGGAAACACGCAGCACTTTCACCTCTGACAAAGTCCACCCACCTTGAGAGGCTGGAGAGCAAAGCAAACACCATGGCACCGTATCCGCCAAGGAAAGGCGAGGCAGCTCACTGCTCGCTTCTCCTCTTGCATCTTGAATGACCTCCGACTAAGCTGCTGGGCTGAGAGTGGTGCTGCATTGCTCCTGTCACGCAAAAGCTTGCTGTTTTCCCATGCCGGGTGGCTGTGGCCCAGCACCATACCCCAGCAATGCAGAGGGAAGTGTGTCCTCCATGTCACCGCGGAGGCAGCAGCGTGGCAGCACCTCCGAGACATCGACATGGGATATGGATAGTGGGGAGCCGCCTGTGGGGAAGGGCAGAAGGGATGCCGGAGCTGTGACGCCTGAGCACAGCACTGTACAGGGCTGTCTGGAGCCTGCTGGGAGAGGTCCTCAGCCTCTGGCTGCCACCCAAGTCACCTGGTAGAAAATAAATGGTGACAGCCCTCTTTGGATTCACCTGATCTTAAACTTGGGAGTGCCAGTGATGCTTGTCACAACTACAAGGCTAGCGGTGCTGCCTGCTGCGTCTTGGTCCCTCTGCAAGCACCTGCAGAGGTGACCTGCCTGTTTTGCCCTGGGGTGAAGCCTCGTGTGCTCCATCCTGGGACCAGGCTAGGATACACCAGCCCATTCACTGCCCTCCAGGCTGGACTGTTCTTTTGAACACTCATATTTCTTATGATACGCTATAATTACTGACCTTCTTAAAGTGAAGTATTTTTATTTGCTAACTGAAATGTGGAATTAGGGAGAAAGGGCCCTTAGACAGCAAGGCAGCGCATGCATGTTCAGTCTCATCTGATGCTACGTACCATGACAAGGTGAGTTAGAGGAAGGCAATGAACACAAGCAGTGCTGATGCAAGGTTGAATCTTGGCAAGTGTATCCTGGCATCGAAAACACGATGTGGGTGCAGCAGAAAACAGGTGTCCCCCCATCCTAGCTATGACCCAGCCACGCAGGCAACGGCAGCAGAGAAGCACCAGTATAGACTTCAAAGCAGGATAGCTACCAGCACAGGAGACCATGGGAATACATGTGTGTTGTTACCCCAGTTCAGAGGTCGTACCACTTCAGTACTGTGCCCAAGTGACTACGTTAAAGCTTGCACAGTCTCCAGTTATCTTTTCCCCGCTCTGTTTTGACCATGGTTTTAGAAAATTTACCTGTGCTCCCTCACTCCAGTCTCCATTGGCAATAATGCTTTTGCTGTGATTCCTCTTCATCTTCCCCTGCTTTTCCTGTTGATTATTGCTATGTGCCTAAAGAAATCTTTATGTCAACCCACCTCCAGTTCTCCCCTTCCCCCCTCTCAATTATTTCTTTGTTTCAGGTTTAAGCATGAATTCTCCTGGTACCCCAGACTGATTTCTCTTTGTTGTCAAGAGCAGCCAGTGACATTTAGTGGAGTCGGGCTCCTCAGGCAGCCTGCACCAACATGTATTAGATGGTTGTCACTGCTGCCCTGGATGTCCTTTCCCAGTACTAAGCATCTGGGTTTCGCTCAACCCCATGTATTGATTAGCAACACCCGCAAATGTCAACCTATGTGGGATCTCTACCACGAAGTGTAGTTAATGCATACATTTGTGGGTACAGCTTATTCAGTATGCTTATTCATCCCCGACAGGCAGCACCCGGCTCATCACCAGTGAGCACAGGTAGGAATGAGGAACTGGTGATGCCGAGCACCAAGCCACTTTGAAACACGATGTGCCAAGTCATGAGACCCAGCCAGCCAACCTCAATTCAGTGCCACTATTAGTGCATCAAGAAAGTCCCTGACTGGTACTTTCAGTAGAAGTCGGAACTTTAGAGATATTCACAAAAATTTAAAGCCACTGTCCCATCATGGCAAGCTAGGCAGAGCCCTCAGTATGTGGCTTGGCTCAACACAGGAAACCGGTGGGGTAAAAGCCACTTACTTTGGTGTAGAACAGACCAAAAGTACCAGCAGCAGAATGTCCCGTGCCACAGATGAGGAGCCACAAGTGAGTGCTTCACTGTAGGCTCTGCGCCAGGCCACTGGCCCTCCTCTTGGTCAGCCTAGAGAGATCAGGGGAGAGTGAAGTACTTCTAATTTTCTGGAGTGGGTACCAGGGGGCTGTGACATGTCCATGGGTGACTCGCCCAGCCCTGGCTGGCTCCATCCACGGGGGTCTGGGGCCAGGCGGCAGCCGGGACACGCTCCCAGAGATCTGCTTCTATCGCAGCCCCCAGGGACGGGGAGGGGGGGACCCTTCCTTCCCCTCCCCTTCTCGCCCCCCTCCTCCTCTCCCCCGGCCGCACAGCCGCTCTCCGCTCCCCCACCCCCAGCCCACCCATCGCCGCCAGCCGAGACGCCCTCCCTGGCTCAGGCTCCGGCAGCTGCTGCGGTTGCTGCTCGGCGCCGCCCCCGGCCTCCCCCGCCGCCACCCCGCCGCTCGGGCTCTCCGCACCGCTGCTGCTGCTGCTGCTGCCGCTGCCGCTGCCGGTGCGGCGGGGCGGGGGGCGGGCCGGGGGCGGGCCGGGGGCCGCGGCGCGGCCGTCGGGCCCGGCGCGCCGGCTTGGGGGCCGGGGAGGACCATGCACCGCGCTGCCTCCAACCAGCGCTCGGTCTCCTCCTCCTCGGGCTCCTTCCAGCCGCCGCCGCCGCCGCCGCCGCTGCCGCACGCCGCCGACCGGCAGCCCCTCTTCCCGGGGGGCTCCAGCAGCGGCGGCAGCCGGCGGGGCTCGGGGTCGAGCTCGGGCTCGGCGCGGGCCCGCCGCCCCCGCAGCCCCCGCAGCAGCAGCAGCACCGAGGAGGAGGAGGAGGAAGAGGAGGAGGACAGCATCAGCATCAGCAAGCCCCTAGTGCCGCCGCCCGCCGCCCCGCTGCCCGCCGCCGCCTCGCCGCTCCCCAGCATCAGCAGCAGCAGTAGCAGCGGCGGCGGCGGCGGCGGCGGGGGGAGCCCGGGCCGCAGCATGACGGCGGCGGAGCTGTACGGGGCGGCGGCGGCGGGCGGCGGGGCGGCGGGCGGCGGGGCGGCGGCGGGGGCGCTGCTGGGGCCCGGCGGGGCGGCGGGCGGGCGGCGCTGGGGCTTCCAGGCGCTGTCCCTGGTGCTGCTGCTGGGGCAGGGCGCGCTGCTGGACCTCTACCTGATCGCCGTCACCGACCTGTACTGGTGCAGCTGGATCGCCACCGACCTGGTGCTGGCGGCCGGATGGGGCATCTTCTTCTGCCGCAACAGCCGGGCCCGCCGCCGGGAGCGGCCCCCGCCTCCCCCCGGGCCGCCGCCGCCGCACCCCCTGCTGCTGCACGGCCCCCCCGGCGGCCGCGGGGCCGGTGGCCGCGGGGCCGGCGGCCCCCCCCGCGGCGGCGACTTCGCCTACGCGCACCTCGCCTGGCTCATCTACTCCATCGCCTTCACCCCCAAGGCGGCGCTGATCCTGGGCACCTCCATCCTGGAGCTGATCGAGCTGCGCCTGCCGCTGGGCACCACCGGCTTCCGCATCACCCTGGCCCTCTCCGCCCCGCTGCTCTACTGCCTGCTGCGGGCCATCGGCACCGAGGGCTCCGGGCAGCTGCTCCTGCCGCCGCAGCCGCCGCCGCAGCACCGCGCCGCCGCCGCCTTCCTCGCTACCTGCCTCGACCTGCTCGACAGCTTCTCCTTGCTGGAGCTGGTGCTGCAGCCCGGGCGGCCGGCGCCGCTGCCTGCGCCGCTGCGCTACCTCCTCATCGCCGTCTACTTTCTCTGCCTGGCCTCGCCGGTGCTGTGGCTCTACGAGCTCAGCGCCGCCCGCCCCCCCGGAGCCGCCCGGCTCGCCCTCCACCTCCTGCTCCCGGCCGGGCTGCTGGACGCCCCGCTCCTGGCGCTCCGCTGCCTCCTGCTCCTGCGCTACCAGCAGCCGCTCTCCCTCTTCATGCTGAAGAACCTCTTCTTCCTGGCCTGCCGCGGCCTGGAGGCGCTGGAGACCTGCTGCCTCCTCCGCCCCGCCGCCACCCCGCCGCCCGCCAAGTACGGCCCCGCCGCCGCCGCCCCCGCCGCCGCCGCCCCGCTGGCCCACGGGCTCTCCGACGCCGACGTGGGCCCCCACGGGTACGTGAACGCCTTGGCGGTCACCGCCCAGGGCTGAGCCACCCTTACGGCCCCGGCCGCCGCCCCCGGAGGGGCTCCCGCTGCCTCCGGGTCCGCTCCCGGCAGAGTCTCTCTGCGTTTCTGCTCAGGTTCCCGCCGCCGTGGCTGAGCAGGGGAAGGGGACGCGGGCTGTCCCGTCGGACTCTCGCTCTCCTCCTTCCCTTTCCCACGGACAAATGCATCAGCGCAAACCCGACTACCTGCAGGAGCCTACGGCTGACACTTGTCCCTGGAAAACGCACCTGCCCTTCACCACGAGTCTTCTTCTAGTGCTTCTGCCTCTCCGCACTGTTTGGAGGGTCCCACTCTTCCCCTCCCACTCCCCACCAGGACATCGTCTTGCTTTGTGACCATAAAGGTTTAGTTTTTCCTTTTCCTCGTAAACAACAGGGACCAGTGGTTTTTTGTCCCCTCCTTTAAGAACTCCTGCTGACCACAATGCTGAGATGTGAGGGGGGGTCTGACCAGCAGAGACGTGCCTTTGAGGTGTGGGCAGGACCAAAGGGAGCACGCGTTGGTTTCGCTGGGTCCTGCAAAGCTGCCACCTCCGCTTCCCAGCAGCAGAGCTGCAGAGGGTCTTTGCATGCCAGCTGGAGAACCTCCGGGAGCACGCTGGCCGTCTGGTCATTTCAAGCCTAGGAGCCACTTTCTCCAAGCTGAAAATGTCTACCTCTGTGCTTCAACCTTTTGCATCTTACGTTGATTTCACACCTGAACTGTGTAAATCCAGCATGGACATAATCTAGGGGCTTCGACCCCATTTCACTGCCACCAAGACATTTCTTTCTGGTGAGAACAGGGTTTACAGTAGCCTATTGTTTGCTTCAGGCAGCAGCACCCAGGTGTTGGGGCTCTCATTTCTCTGTGAATATGCATGTTTATGGGATCAGTGTTGGTTTTCTTTTATGCAGAGTGTAGGGTCTCTCTTTCCACAGGCTGGGAAAGCTTTCCGCTGGCCCTCCCTCCATGTCTGTCTGTGAGAACAGAGATGGAGCTAAGTCTGCAAACTGCCCCCACCCCCCGCCCCCGCCATCTCAACCAACAGGGCAGAGGATGTCAGTGTGTCAGTGCTGCTCGGGGGTGGGCCGTGTGCTTGGTGAACCTCCCTCCTCAGCACAGAGCTCCGGAGCTTTGCCGAGAGCCCCCACACCAGCATCCTATCCTCCATGTGCACGTGGTTAAGGGTGGATGGGGAAAAAGTTAGTTGCTAGTAACCTCTCATAGAAACAGAGTTATCTTTGGTTTTAAGCTCCATCAGTGTTCAGTGGGGGTTAAGGCCTGCTCTTCTGCCTGGCTGCGGTTGCTCCTGAAACCAGCCAAATGGAAGCAGGAGCACAGAGGCCACGTTTGGAGGAAGGACTTTGCCCCTCCCAGGCTTATATTTTGTCATCTGGGCAAGGCCGCATTTATTGGGAAAAAGTGTTTCCTGTCCTGAGCCTTTTTTCAAGCTGTCCTGATGGGACAGGGAAATAAAGCACAACCAACTGCTACCCAGAGCCAACAGCAGGACTGCGGGGACAGCCCAGACTTCTCCAGCGCACACATCCATTCTCTCCTTCAGGGCTTCAGGAGGACCTGCATTGGACAAGCCTCCACTGCCTGCTCCACTGGACTCGCTACAACAAAATGTTTACAGTCTGGTAACTTCCAGCTCCCGCTGGCAGAAGCCGGGGGTGCCACGGGGCTCTTCTCCCCCAGCTCTCGGGTGGCCAACGAGCTTCGAGGGGCTCAAAAAGCCCCTAGAAAGAAGGGGGCTGTTCTGTTCCAAGCTGCAGCGAGGATGGGTGACTTGCTGCTCTCCCCATGCCAAACGGAGAGCCAGCAAAGGCTTGGATTAACTCTCCCAACCAGTGCTTTATTTTTAACCTGAGCCCTCACGCGGGCAATTGTGTGAATTTTGGCCAGTGGCCTTTCTCTTCAGTAACTTCTTTTTGTCTGGACAATCTTGGTGCTGTAGTGACTGTGATTGTAAAACTTGGTACTGTGAACTTTTCCTATGTGATGTGAGATGTGTCAAGGGGATGCTATGTTCCTGGCCAAAGGAGGTGTTAATTACAGGTATTTTATGCTTGTACAGATACTTGTTTCCTTGCACCTTCCTTTTTCAGCATTAAACAGATAGTAAAGGCTCAGAAAGAGCTACAGGATTATTCAAGAGAGAAAGAGATGATACCTGTACCTAGGAGTACTCCATGCTTCAGTTAAACAGCTGAAGAAATAAGAAAAAAAAAAAAACAACAAAAAATCCCACAACAAACTTTGCCAAAAACAAGGTGAAGGAAAAGCTATTCACCCCCAACTACGTTTTACTGCTCCTATGGCCAAATTCACGATAGCACCAAAGTGCTTAGAACATCCCTAATAGACTGAAGCATAGGCATAGTTGAGACACTGGAAGAATCACAGCAGAATTATGAACAAGTCTTACTTCAGTACCCCTGTCATAGCACAGAAAGCTGCTGTTTCAACAGCGAGTGCCTTTTTCCATTTAAGACATTATTGAGAAAATGGCATATTTGAAATGTATCTAGCCATGGCATATTCAAACCATTGAGGGTGAAATCACAGTTCAAATTGGACTCAAATCTTGCTTCTTGCTTGGACTCAAATTGCGTCAAATTCATGGACGCAAAGATTGCCCGGGACAGATGACCCCGCAAAGCAACGCCTCTGTTGTGTAGAACTCCTTTGTAGAAACAGAGGCTGTAGTGCCATGGTTTCTAGGTTTAGTAAATGTGCTGTTTGGAGAGCGTAAAGCTTTTGTAGTAGTTGGCTGTACAGAAGCCCCTTTGCAACTAGAAGGGCAGCTCTGCTGCCACTTCAGTTACTACAGGGAAGCGTTTAAAGTTCTTCAGTGTCTTGTTTATAAGCCCGCTCCTCCTTTTGAATTCCCTTCTCTTTGGTAATTGAGCTCTCACTTCCATTTAAACCTTTCTGCCCCATAATAGATCCATTTGCAGAAGAGAGAGACAGCGGTACCATTAAAGTGCAAACAATACCTCACCCGATGCACCTTGCACACCTACTTTATATTCTGCCACCATTAAATTACTGGTCCAGGTAAATAACACTTTGCTCAACAAAGTTGTGCCATACTGAGACATACGTCCCTTGGGATCCTGTTACAAGCCTTGTAACACAACTCAGCAATTTAGCATTTTACTGCTCTCTGTTTGCTACCCTGACAAGAGAGATGACTACTCCCAGGAGGGGAAAGTGAAGTGAGAGATAAGGCCTGTGGCCAATGGACACTTGGCATCCCCCCGGCATTAATCAGAACTTGTATTTTTTAAAAAGCAAGATTGTTAAAATAAAATTAGAAACTCGTGACTGATTTTGCTCTTTTTTACCCTCCCTTGAGTCTTGCTAGGCTATCCAATTTTGCATTCAGGGACCAACAGATGCATTAAAGTTACTTGATTTCCCCATGTTGGATTGCTAAAATAGCATCTGGATTTTTCCCTCAAACTTTTTGTAAGTGAAAGCGAATTCTAAAAGCTGTAACACCAAGGGAGTTATTTGAGAAGGGAATGACTAAGGCAAGAAAATCCAGATGACACTTCTGAGCTTGAATCTATTGAATCTACTGAAATGATTTATAGGAATTCATACCACTTGAGAAAGGCTCATGGGGAAAAAAAGAAATCAGATTTACATGTTAATTGCTGTAAGATAAAAGAAACTTTAAGAAGCAAGATCATCAAGATGACAATTAGTCACATAGTATGAGAAACGGGTTCTCCTTGGAGAAGCATTGAGATCACAGCTGACTCTTGCTTAGCTCCTGTTGGGTTAACTCCTGTACAGACAGGAAACGAAGGTGGCACCCAGTCTGAAGTTTGCAGGGACTGTCCCTTCATTAGTCTTTCAAGGCGCCTGGCTACAGAGAAAGCAAGTTGTCTTAACAGTCCTGCTTCACTGGCCAGCCCTGCACAGAAATTACAAACACATAAACTTCCTCAGCACCCATTTTGAAGGGGCATGCACCTCCCACACACGAAGGGCCCTCAGCTGTATCCAGCTCAACTGGATAGAGCTGCAACCCTTTGCAGGAACATTATGGCACTTGTCCAGCAGTTCACTTCTGGCTCTCAGTTTTGCCTCAGATTTCTCCAAGAAATACTAACATAGGGAGTTAGGCAGAATTAAGGACATAAGGGTTTAAGTAAACATATCCAAAAAGTATTCTTGTTTTTCAATTTAAGGAACAAAACACAAGTTATAAACAAATAAAATTATAAAATACACACAATATTGGCTGCAGGTCAAGAGAACAGACTATCTTCTGAAATACTGGATTTTTAAAAAGCTGAAATAAGACTACCTTAAGATTTTTTGACAAATAAACTTAAAAGGACAGGAAGATGACAAGCTCATCTGAACACAAAAGAGAAAGGCCTGGATGTATTTACATCTCAGAAGCTGTTACCAGTGGGCTGGACTGCAGAAACTGTGATAACAACTAGGGCAAACATCAGCCTTGACTGTTAGTCTGCTACCCAGTCAGTGCTCTGTGGGCCACCATGCAATCACTCACAGGGAACAATTTTTTCTAGTGCTTCAAGCCTAATCTTTTAAAAACACTGGAATTGATAGCTACCACCATTGCTCGTGAAAGATGAACCCCTTCGTCTATTAAATATTTCACAATGGTTAACTTGAAGTACCTGTGCTTGAGCTTATACCCACATATGTACATCTTGCACTCATTTTAGCTCAGCCTCCCCTAGCAGAGTTGTAATCTCCACTCTAAAACAGCATCTACTGAAGCTACACTTCCCCCCCCACCTCTAAAATAGTCTTTCATTTCCTTAATTGCATGTCACTATCTACATCTTCAAGTCTTCCCGGTGCTAAGGTGTCCAAAAGCAAACAGCACTGCCATACTGCATTACAGATTACACCAGATTCCCCTGATTCAGTAATTATGTATTCAGTCCCAGATTCTTCTTATAACTGTACAAACAGTCTGAATCCCATTTTTCTGGTCCATTATCCCTTTTCCCCCTTCCTGTTGCTGGTTTTCAAGCACATACCTCCCAGTAGGGAGAGTTACGGAGACTCCTAATTAAAAGTTTATCCCACTTTCTGCTCAGTTACTCCACTTAATTTCTGAATGGCCATGGAAATGCAGTTGCAAATGAATGAATGAGCGTCAAAAGAAGAAAACCTCCAGGCACATGTATCAGGTAGAGACAGCCCTAAACTAGCTGAAGTTTAAGGCACACATCTTTAACACAGTATTTATTTACAGCAAAATATTGAAAATGTGTATTAAAATAGCAATACAAATTTTTGCCACATTATCTAAATCTATTTTCCAAACCCTGTCCATGGCTTTTATCCAGTGCAATAGAAGGAGTACAGCTGGAGGGCACTTTGAAGGCACAAGTAGATGAGCCACAATAATTTTTCTGCCATCCATCAGTGAGGACTCAATGTAATACATTTCCCCACAGAACAGAACTATCGTCTGTTCTTTCACAGGGGTGGCTAACATTCGTTGCTTCTCTCCACAGAGATTGGAAGCAAATGTTACCAGTCTGCTGGACAATCCTGCCTCCTAGGAGTAGACAGGAAGATCCCACCAGTAAAGTCATTGATAATACAAGGACAAGGATGGGGTTGGAAATGCAGTTTCAGCATTGCGCATGATACCACCTTCCATCCATGTATTTCAAATGGAGCAGGTCCCAGATAGAGCCTAACTGTCCTCCAAAGACTGGCCAATGTCCATCACCTCAGCTGGATACCCCCAATCAGAGCTCCGTTGAATGTCCTGGAAAAACAGCTGCTGCTGGAGGCTCTTTAGGCTGTTCAAGACCTCTGGAGAGAGTTCATCAAAGACCACCTGTTTTTCCTGATCCTCCTCCTCTTCTTCCTCCTCCTCCACAAGGTCATCAGGAGGCAGAGGAGAACATCTAGAGATGTAGCCCTGGTCTGACTGCACTGACTGTCTTTGGTCTTTGCATTGGTCATCAAAGACCAACTGGTGTTGCTTATCGGCCTCCTCTTGGCAGAGAGATGGCTCTGAAGGAATGACACTCTGCTGATAAAACGAGTACATGAGTCCATTCAGATGGTGTCTCAATTCACCTGAGAGATTTGCAGGACTCTGGTCATCTATTGCTGAAACTTCAGAGTCATCATGGAGGATGACATTATTCCTCAATGGAAAGCTTGTCTCCAGAAGAGGAACTCCTTCCATACAGTCCTCATTACTCAGCACATGATGACCAAGTATGTTTCTATCTTCCATGGAAGAGACTGGCTCCACTACTTGAACTAGAGGAGCCTCATCCATAGGAAGGACCACAGTCTGAGAAGTTGGATCCCCACATGGATTAAGTTGAGGCTGCAGTTTACAGCCTCCGCTTTCACCTTCACGCATGTGGAGGTTGATGACATAACAGCAGTCAGGGTCAGGCTCCTGTAGGTGCAGCTGATGTTTCACAATTCCACCTGGTTCACTTAGCAATGAATCCACCTGGGTCTCTCTATTTAGGGACTGCAACTCTTCATCATTATCCAAGCAGATGGTTTCACTCTCAAACCAGTCTGGGTGCTCCATCTGCCAGTTCTTGAACTTTTGTACTGCCTCTTTCAACTTCCTCCCACTAGGGGTATCAATATAGTTTTCAGCTGTGATTTCCCGGATTCGATGGATGCGCCCAGGTTCAAACTTCTCCAAGTCCTGAATCCGAAAATAAATATCCTCAAACTTGTCCATCAGTTGGTACCTGGATGTGACATTGAATAGATCAGGTATATCTTTCTCACTACTTATTCCCTCAAAATAGCAGACTATATACATTCCAAAACAGGCTGGCTTCTTGAAATCTGGCAGGATCAAATTCAAGGCTGGCGTGAACAGGTCTCCCGTTGGCTTTTGCTGATCTTGCTTGAGACACACAGGCTCACTCCCAAGCATGGCCTGCCATTTGGCCTGGGTGCCCCGTGAACATAAGATGATGATCTTTGAAGATAGGTCTTCCATTTCTTTCTTCTGTCGAGTAAGCCAGGGTAATGGCCCTAACTCTGAGATCTGATGATCTTCTAGCAGATCTAAGGCCACAGCAGTGCCACACACCGTCATCAGAAACTCAGCAAACTTCAGCACCACATCCACGTACAGCAGGTGATCAGCAGAGTACACAATCCAAACCTTTCGGGGCTTCAAGGGTGGCAGAGGAAGGTCAGTATATGATGCTCCTGAAAGACAGAAAAACATTCATTCCAGTCACAGCCCTGAAATTGTAATGGTGCAAGCCAGCAGCAATCAACATAGAGTATTAACAAACGGTTCTAGGAACTACAAGTTTTGAAGCTATTTTGGCAACACATGCAGACATCTCATTGTAGAAATTTAATATGAAAGTCCAGACAGTGGAGCTGTGATTTATAATAACGCTTGGATGGTTCATGGAATTTCACCACACAAAAGTAATACACCAGCTTCAAGAGGCTTGCAAATGTAGCCATATTCTCTGCCGGACAGCTGCGTGCACCCCCAAACAATCCCCTATTGCTATGGCTTAGATGATTAGCAAGGGTTCTTTTGCCAGCACAGCCTCAGCTGGGTCAAAAGCCTCACCCCTTCACGAAGCAATTACGTCCCATCTGGCAAATACGGCATTCCAAATTCGAAGTTTATTTTAGCTAACCAGGAAGATCCTAAGGCTACCTTTTGGGTTTGAGAAGCACTTATAGAGTAGTAGAGCCTATGAGAGCCCTTTCTGGACAAACATGTGAGACCTCCAGAATGCATTACATATGCCTGATAAAGCACAGGCAGGACATCTTACCAGTCTGCAAATCATTGTGGTTGCATTTCCCTCGCCTGTGTCCTGGAAGAGAGAGAAAGTCACTGTCAGTCCTGAAAACATGAAATAAAATTAAACCCTTCAAACAACACCACCTTCCAAAGATTAGGTTCCAAAAAAAAAAAAAAAATATCTTTAACTGTGCAGGGATAAAGTGATGGGAAGTGAAAAGCCTAATAAGAAAATATACTAAATGAATAAAGACTCTTCTACAGCTCACTTTGCTATGTACTTCACTACATTTTTCCTTTGAGAGGAGAAAAAAAATGCACTCAAAAGTGATTTTCTCCACCTTCCCCAGATCTGGCCAGCCTCAAGAAGTAGAAAGCCCTTAATTGTTCTGTTTATCTCTCCTTAAGGAGAGGAAGCTTTTTTAAAGATAGCTTTTCCTTAAGAGGCTTCTCTGAAGAAGCAACTAAAATGTCCCTAGCTATACCTTATAGGTAAATTTGATGTTAAGAAATTTTCCAAAAGATTTCCGATTACTCCTCTCAGGTTAAAAAACCCAACCCAGTGAGTTGCACAGTTTCTCTGTGATAACTGCCTCAAGGCTGCAGCACAAAAGACTCAGAATTAGTCCTTAAGTACCTAATTATCTGACCCGCTCAATGTCAAACTCTATGTCCTGTTTTTCTTCTTTCGTCTTAATTGAAAAACATTATGTAAGCTCAAAATAGTATAAATGAATTTTGTAGAGACTTTGCGAGACAGGGGGAAGACTACAGTGTGGACAAACAGGAAGCTTCTGTCCTGCAAAACTCTTATGCAATGCAGGAGAAAACTAAATGGAAAAGATATCTGTAGCAATCTGCAGGAAACAAAGGGCTGAACTATGAAGTTCCTTTTCCCTCCTCATCATCTCTGAAGCACTATGAAAATGGGAGTATCAGGCAGCATAACCTCTGTAAGGCTTACCTTAACTAGGTGGACAGTATTAGGATGTTACAAGTCCCATGATGTGCAACAGAGGAGGGTGTTTACACAGGCACTTATCTCAGTGGCAAGACATCAGAACAGCAAGGAAGAAAACAGCAAGAGGAATAGGTACAGAAGTAGGAAAAATATAGTTTTAGCATTAAATCTTTTCTTCCTAGGTAGAATGAGTCTTACCTGCTCGTTTTTTGGTCATACAAATCACACCTGCTATGACTGATCCCACCAGTAACACACAGATCCCCGTGATACACCAGTAGAGCCATATAATCATATCACCTGCAGTACAAAAGCAGTGCTCAGACATTGCTTTACACCAATAGAGTTTTACCAAAGAACAGAAATTTCTTGAGCAGCAGGGGCCAAGGAAGAAGGACCCTCGCTCTGCCAAAACCCACGGGTAGTCCAGCACTTCCCCCTTACAACATACCACAGTCACTTCTCAAAATGAATCCCTGCTGTCATGACGATGCTCTACACCATAAACTTGCTCCACAAAGAACCATATGTGCAGCACACTGAAAACACAGATCAATAACCTTCCTCTAAATAGCAGTGTTTATCCAGTTTTGACAGGCATACCACCCATGTCCTGCCTGTTCATGTACTCTATCTTAAAAAAAAATAAATCACCATTTTGGGTGATTTTTTTTTTTAATCTACAGGTGTTTTTTTCCTTTTAAATCTTGGGCAAACAAGCTCCTTACAGGTGTTGTTGCAGCCAAAAAAAAAGATGTCAAATCATTATGCATAGGATTTATCTTGACATTCATAAAAATGAATATATGCAAGCTATTCTCTCCAAAAGCTGCTTTATATTATGGAAATTTTTTAACACTGAGCAAAGTGACAGAAAGTATTTTATATTAAGACTCTTCTTGTCAAAACTGTTTCTCAAAGAATTTTATGCAAGTTAAGTATCTCTAAAAAAATTGCTCTTTAAGGTTCACACTGCATACAAATACTTGCCTTGATAAATCATGGTGAAGTAACTCTTAACACAACTCATTCTGAACTCAGTGTTACAAGGGGACATTTCCTGCCCATCGGGTCATTCCCAGGGAGGACCATTTGTTATTCTATATGACAGGAAAAGAGCAGCAAAAAATGTTTCAGGGTATTGGAAGAACTTCTTACCTGATGGGTCTGTAGCTGCAAAAGACAAGAGTTACATTAAAAATTCAGCTCTCATCTGTAAGACAATGGGAATCTAATTTACAGAAAAGCAGTTCTCACTTGGAGCTGGTGAACATGGGATGAAAGCAGAGTATCTCACACAGTCTGTGTCACAGTTCTCAAAGAATGGCTGAATCTGCAGTTGAAATAAAGTCAGAAAACAAAAGCTATTCTTAAAAGCAATTTTGTTCACCACTTTACTTTCCCCCGCCTCAACATTCCCTGTATTTTAGCACAGGGACACAGAATTCCCATTTCCCTTCAGAAAACAAGACTAATCAAAAATTCTTACATTATTATTACGAAAGCAGTGAGCTCCTGAGGTTGCATACTTGCCATTCCCATTCCATAGCCTCTGACTTGGCAACCCTATACTAAGGAAAAGCCCGTGTATACAAAGAATACCTATATAAAAAAAATAATTATTCTTTCAGCCACAACCGTTATTTCCCTAATACAGGTACTTAGGGATTGCCAATCTCAGAATAAAACACCATACAAAAAACCATAACATTCTGAAGCTGCTCATTGTCTTATTGGTGAAGGAAGGGACAACAGTGAGGTCCTACCTGTATTTTGTAGTTGCAGCAAGCTCTTATGTTCTTCTCTATTTTGATCGTGACATTCACTTGCTGTTGTAGTCCACTCTGCAGAAATCAGGTGTGAGTTATAAGGGAAGAAAGAAAACGGAATGAAAGATGGAAAAAAAGAAAAGGAGTCGACATAAGAATATGGAGTGGTCCAAAGACGCAGAAGTTTCTTTTTTTTTTTTTTTTGGGAACAAGAAGCCCACAGAAAACAAAACAGACAAATGGTCTGGCCACAGTCACTGCAGGTGTCCTGCGTGACTGACGTGGTAATACAATTAAGAGAGCAGGCTAAGGTTGCACAAGTAACAATTAAGAATGTACCTTGTATAACTTCAAATGTGTTAAACTTAGTTTCTTAACTATGTAAATGTCTTCAGTTATTTAATGTGAAAACACTAACAAGCTTCCTTGTTTAATTAAACACAGCTGTCAACACTGTTGCTTCTGATACTAGAACAGACAAATAAGTTGCCCTTGTTACCTGCTGTATACAATCAATATCATGATAGTCTAAATATATTCTCTACAGTGTTCAGCAGATACATACTCCAAAATGAGGTATATTCCCCTCTGCCAGGGAAATATGCACATAGCTGTACCAGTAATAACTTGTGTCAGTAATAACTTAATACATATCAGTGCACGCAGCATGAAGCGGTTTAAGTGTGGAAGGAACAGAAAGATTAAACAAACTGAATGCCAATATATCCGCCCTCCCCCAAGGAAGGGTGGGGACTGGTACCAAATATTCAGCATTTCTCCTTCCTCAGACGCCTGAATAGGAATATGTCAGAAGACATTCTGGATCTACTTTGAGCTTCTCAACAGCACAGACTGTAAGACCTAGAGGAACTGATTCTCAGTTTGAGACAGCTGTTACAAAACTGCTCATTTGTGATAAAAAAAATTTAATTAACCCCCCCACCATCACATTTGATAACTTACTTCAATGATTTATTGAAACTTTGCACCTCAATTTTGGTTGATTTATTTAGTCTTATCCCCCAGGCATTGGCTTGACAAAGGTAATAAAGCCCAGATAATCAAATATCAAATTTCATTTTTCTTTGCAGATGTTTTTTTACAGACTGCTCCATGATAAAACCTTTTTTTGATCTTTTATCCACCAAATTCTTGAAATAAAATTAATCTTTCCAAAAGCAATTAAAAATCTGTGAAAATGACTCCTTGAAAACTGCTGTTCAAGTGCATTTGTTGTATCTCCTACATCATGGCTCCAAGTCCTTGTTTAGCAACCATTAAAAGAAATGTTTGTCCAAATTACCACAGAGGGTATCATTTAGGAAGGTAATTACCTCAGTGAAATCATGTGTGATCATTTTACACTTCTTCTCATTCAGGAAACTGGACACATGAATCTGATATCGGGCTGCCTCCATCCATGGGTTAAAGCTCACAAGCAGAGTTGTATCATCTAGACTTTTACCTTGGATCCTGGGGTCCCACAAGCTGCCTGGAAATAGTGCAGATATTCCCAAGTTTCTCAACTGCCAGAAATATTTCAACAGAGCACCCATGTCTACATGACTCAAACAGAAAAAAATTTACCTGTCTTTATACACGGGATGGTTCTTTTCATCAGAGTCTCCCTGCAGTCTGCAAGAAAGATCATCAGTGACTAGTCAGAAACATTGTACTTCCATTTAGGAAAAAACCACCCATTTTCTTACCAGAAGCCAGCCACCTAACCAAACCCTCCTTGGCTTGTTTTTTTCAGAAGAGACAATTAATATGAAAAGACTGAAAACATACAATACTTGCTATAACAGTAATATTTGACAACCCTTGCTAGTGTAAGACATGGACAGGCTGGATCAATGGGCCGAGGCCAATGGCATGAGGTTCAACAAGGCCAAGTGCCAGGTCTGGCACTTGGGGCACACCAACCATATGCAGTGCTACAGGCTTGGGGAAGAGTGGCTGGAGAGCCACCCTGCAAAAAAAGGACCTGGGGCTGCTGGTTGACTGCCAGCTGAACAGCAGTGTGCCCAGGTGGCCAAGAAGGCCAACAGCATTCGAGCTTGTATCAGGAATAGTGTGGCCAGCAGGACTAGGGAAGTGATTGTCCCCCTGTACACTGAGGCCACACCTCCAGTACTGTGTTCAATTTTGGGCCACTCACTACAAGACAGACATTGAGCTGCTGGAACGTGTCCAGGGAAGGGCAACAAAGCTGGTGAGGGGTCTAGAGCACAAGTCTTATGAGGAGCAGCTGAGGAAACTGGGGTTGTTCGGCCTGGAGAAAAGGAGGCTGAGGGGAGACCTTATCACTCGTTACAACTGCCTGAAAGGAGGTTGTAGAGAGGTGGGGGTCGGTCTCTTCTCCCAAGTAACAAGTGATAAGACAAGAGGAAATGGCCTCAAGTTGTGCCAGGGGGAGGTTTAGTTTGGATATTAGGAAAAATTTCTTCGCCAAAAGTGTTATCAAGCATTGGAACAGGCTGTCCAGGGGAGTGGTTGAATCACCATCCCTGGGGGTATTTAAAAGACATGTAGATGTAGTGCTGAGGGATATGGTTTAGTGGTAACTTGGCAGTGCTGGGTTAATGGTTGGACTCGATCTGAAAGGTCCCTTCCAACCTAGATTCTATGATTCTAAGACTTGTACAGAGAGGGTCATAGTGGAATTAAAACTTCATATTGATCTCTGGACCATGAGAACACCACAGCAATAGATTCCTCCAAGAGCAATCTGACCCAGGAAATCTAGGAAGCTGGAATCTTTCCTGATCCCAAAACACACTTCCACATTTACTATTCTCTTCACTTCATTTAGCAGATTGGCCCTGCTCTTTGGGACTTTCTTCAGAGTCAAATCTGAAGTTACATATTCAACATTTAGCAACGTGGGATTTACAAGTCTCAGCCTAAACTATGTCTCTCCTCCAGGGTTTAGATAAAGGAAAAGGAACAACTCCCTGCTTAAACAGTTGAAATAGAACATTGCTTATCTTAAATTTCCAACTTTCAAAGTTGGAAAGTTTACAGTGCCACCGTAATTCACATGTAAGCTCTAATCAGCAATGACTGAGCTTCACACAACACATTAAAAGTTTCTGAAGAGCCGTGGAGGATAAAAGCCAGGAAGTCCTTAGGGTGACTAGGTATAAGAAAGGATAACATGGCTGAAAATCAAGTCCCCCCCACCTCTCCTTTTCCAGCTCACATTGACTAACACACCACATACTTTGCCATTTTATAACTACAAAGTCATGTTGACAACCATAAGCAAGTTAAGAAGACGCTCAGCATCTTCGCAGAAAACAATAAAAAGAATTCTTTTTAGTTATAGAAAAGTTTTCACATAGACAAGAAAGGGTCAGGGACTAGGCTCTATCAAGTTTCTTAGTAAATTACATCTAACTGCGCCTTGGAAATCAAGTTTCACATGCCTAAGAGTTAATATTAGAAGCCAAACTTTACTCCTCCTGATTTGGAAATTCTGGCCTTTACTTCCAGCTTCCACAAGCAGAGGGGCAACTTCAAAAGAAGCATGAAAGACTGCTCTACAGGCCCATTCATGTACATGAAATATCTTTGTGCCTGCTCCACTGAGGAACATTTCGGCAACAAAATCCATGAGATGTAGCTTACCTTCAGACAGCCCCTCAGAGGGCCACCTATACTAGTTTTCAGGCTTAACTATTAATTTCTCTTTAGCCATAGCTGTAGCAGAATTCTTCACAAGCCACAGACACAGTTTCTCCGAAATCAGAGGATGAAGTCCAAGGCTTCGTCCAGCTTTATAGAGAACATACAAAACTTTTTTTATAGAAATATCTTCCATGTAGGAACTACAGTCAACCAGAATCAAAGGGATTGTCCTTCACAGAATAGTCCTTCTACATTCACCTTATTTGAAGGAGAAATTTGACAAACTGCTGGACACAGGATCCCAGAAACAAGGATGGTGATTTGTAGCAAAAGTGATGCACACGTTTTGGATATACACCACAAGAGTATGCAAGGCTAGCACCATGGACTTTCTGAACAGCAATATTCAGAAAGAACAACAGGTTTTTATAACACTGCCACTCTATTGCCAAACTTGCTCACAGGTCACGGATCTGGTCTGAAAAAACCCAACCCACAGGTCTACAAAACATCACAGTCCTAAGCTCAAAGCCTAAGTGAACTAGAGCATCTCTTACCAGGCATTGTGAGAGATGTGGACTTGCTATTGTGGTCTCCACGTACGCCCAGTTTAGGCAGGTGGTAGACAGTCACTTGGTAAGTCTGGCCAGGTTCCACTTCAAAACGGTCAAAAGTGAAATTCCACTGAAAACAAAACACATTCACAAGGACTTAAAATGAGAATGTTGTTCTATGAAGGCCTGAAATTAACAGCTGATTTCATCCTGTTCCACTGTGTTCCATTGTCCCATATGACCCTTTTTCTGAAGCTTGATTATAAAAAAAATGGAACTCAAGTGCATTAAATGTATAAGTCCCTTAGCCTGTCCCAAATTCTTCTGTTTGGAATGAGAAAAGTACAGTTATTTCTTGGGATCTTTGAGCTGATACAACATTCTTATGCCAAACAACTGTGTAGCGTTTCCACTAAATTACATTCTGAACTAAAAGGAGATTAGGCTAAAATACACAATTTTGAGACTGACATTTTAGTCTAGTATGAATCTTGCAGTGCTGTGCAAGTGCTAAGTATTCAGAATTGCACTTATACATATATAGTTCTGTACCTGGTCATTCCATACATACTTTCTTAAATCTACAGTTTTCCACAACAGCAAGGCTGTGCAAATTCTGGGAGAGGCACTGGCTCCAGATGGTAAGTTAACTATGGCCAAATTCTGCACAGTAAGCAACAAACTCCAGATTTCTGTTGTTCATAAAGGGAGCTATGGATGCTCAGCATTTTTCTGAGGAGGTTCCTAGACTGAGTGTGAGCTGAAGGACCACCCCTAAGGTTGGTGCTCTCCTCCACAGCAAGAGAGTACATGAAAAGTGGAAGTAAAAGGAGGGGTTGAGTTAAAAAGACTATAATGTCATGGCTGTCAAGCAGAATGCAAAAACTCCTACAATTATTTGCTTTAAGCAACATTCAGAACAATGACATGCTAGGCACTGAGAGCAACAATTCTTAAAACCCGAAGGATGGTAAGAGTGAAAGAAATCAAGGTAAGCAAGCAGGTTACATATGGTTACACACAAGTGTAAAACAAACTGGAAACAACAGTAGGTCTCAAACCCAAAATCTTGATTGTTTCATCAACTCTTCTAATCAGTCTGCACTTTTTATTTGATAACCTTGCTGTATGACAGTGAAAGAAGAAACAAACCCATGGACTAGAAAAAGTAATTTAGAACCCTTTGCACTCACCCAGCCTCCATCTGGACGGACCTGAAGTGGCAAGTTGTTCTGAAAGTCAAACTGGGCACGGATCTGTTGATTGCTGTTCACTTGCATCACAGCCAGTTCTGCCCCTCGGAGATACTGGATGCTAGCTGCAGGCACAGGTAGAGAGAGAGAGATATCTTCCTTTTCCTGTCATCTTTATGCATAGAGGTTGCAACCCCCACAGAGATTACCACTGTGCCTACTCTTGTCACATTTTTAGTCCTTTGAAGTGCTAGGGATCCCAATACAAGGATAACTGGTCATGAAAAGGTGAGCACGCAGGGTTGACTAACAGCATGTTCAGCTCAAAGGTTGTCCTACATAGCAAGAGCTCCATCTGTGCAAATGAAGGGGCAGAGTAGAAGGCAACTTTACTCTTCCAGACCTTCCAGACCAGTCTGGAACTACCTTCCAGACCGGTAGTTCCACAGGTTCAGTGATGTGTTTAGCTCTGCCTCTCAAGGCTGCTTCATGCAGTTTGGGCACCAAAGCAAATATGCTTTTATTTTGGTACAGAGAGTCACAAAGGGAAAGTTTATAAACATAGCTACACAAGATGACTGGGTTACCCGAGTCACACCTTCTTCTACACTACTATAGCTATACTGTGATAATAGCAGCCCTCAGACACAGGCCCTGCAGAAGGAAGAAATGAATGCGTTTAATTCTGTCCTGAATCATCACAAAACCGTGGACAAGAGTATGCAAGGGAAACATCACATACAAACAAAGATATTTGGAGAGTGAGAAAACTTGACTTACTGGTACTCATTTAGGCTCCAGCAATGAGACAATAATTCCTTTAATAAGAGACAGTGTACATAGAAAACTTAGTTACAAGGACTAGATTACCCAAAATGGGAGGAACTTGCACTGGGTTAACAGCACACAATTTATTTGTGCTCTCTCAAATTAATACTAATTTGTTCAGTTCATAGATGTAATTCCCTTGTGTGAGACTGCTGCAGTCATTACTATGCCTTGTAAACGCAATGCTTGCAGTACGAACCTCCCTTCTCCCCTCACTACCGTGGTAAAGGTGTCGGCCACTTGACTCCATTTTTATCTGCTTTTCTCATTTTAAATGTCATTATCCCATACTAGTGGAAACATTTTAAACTCTTGAATACCCAGCACCCACAGAGCCCCAGTTCAGTCACCCAGAAAAATCAAAAAACATCCCCCAAAACAAACAAAACAAAGCAGCCAAACCCCTAAATTTCAAAGGTCTGCTTTCATGACTAGATCAGTGAAAGACTTCAAGTCATAATGCTCCCCGCTACCCTTACCAGATCACACCTAATTCCTCTGCTCCACATTCACATTTAACAACCACCACTTACCATCAGCAGCCGCTTTCCATTCTATCCGAAGCACGGGGAGCAGTTTTCCATCCATCTGACGAAAAATGTCAGAAGAGACGTTAAGACTGCTTGGAGCAGAAGGAGTCCACATGGGAACGTGCAGCCAGCTCGCCTCCATGGAGGTACCTGTCCAGCAAAGGAAAATCACCATTAAGAGTGGGGCCAAGGAAACTCTGCTTAATTGCAATTATGGTCTGCATCTCGTGTCAGGGTTACTCAGAGGGCAGAACGAGGTGACAGACTGCTTCACAGTTCAGAAAGGCAGTTTTCACAGGCAAGTAATTTATAAATTGCCTGTAATATTCTGAGCTCACTCATTCTAGTAACTTACACTTCCTCTTTTCCTTAAAATCCATTAGTAATTATCACAATCAATGTAGTCTGGCTAAACAGTAAGTTTACTCAATATCTCCTGCAGCAAGTCCATATCCTTGCCGCTGAAACAAACCTATGTTAGAAGACTAGTACTAATTTCCAGCTTTCCAATGATAAGCAGTCTATCAGATACCCAGGGAAATTGTTCCAATAGTTAATTACTTTCTGTTTAAAAACCACCATACTTCTAATTTGAATATACATCTGAATTTAGCTTCCAACAACTGCTTGTTATGCCTTTCCTAAATTAATGAGCTCTCTGGACAGAAAAATAATTTATGCTGGTCAATACAGTGTTAGGGAAAACTGGTCCTGTAATCTCATCAGAAATGAAATCAGGTATGACAGGCATTAGACAGACTTAGACATTTGTAAGACATCTGACTTATCAGAGCATATTAAAAATAGCTCTGCTGAATATCAGTGAAGCACAAACACAGGAAAAAACCAGGCTGACAAATCAAGGAGGAGTTGCAAGTGGGAAATCATCACTGCTTGAATGTTTTAAATAGCTCCGTGGGGGTGAGAACAGGCCCAATGCTATGCATTTTTCAAAAAAATATCAACAATTGAGAAGCAAATATAAAATAACTGATGATAGAGCATATGATAACTGTCAGACCTGGGTGGAGGGGAAGGTAGAACTGTCAAGAAAAATAAATCTGAGTCACTTTGTATATTGGACCCATTCAGACAAAACACTTCTTGACATACTGCAATACATATCTAAGCACATGTAGTGTAGGCCATATTTACCTAATGAGAATTTATACTCATTTATTTATAGTGTATTTATTTATAACAGCACTGCTGAAAAACTATCAGAAAAACTACTGAACAGGAGCTGTGTCATGAAATCTACGACTAGACTAGTGTGATCACTGAATATATCAAAAAAGAAGGAAAAAAAAGAAGTAAAATGATTATACAGGCTTTGCAGAGATCGGTATGATACTCTTTAGGTACTTGTTGCATCCACAGTAAAGGACTAATATTGAAAAGAGAACAATGAAGAGCAAGAGAATAAATTTGTAGGTCGAATTCCTCAAAAGCAAAACATGTTTTGCTACCAGTTTCAGCTGGTAGAAATCCATGCTGCTAATGAAAGGCTGCTCTCTTGGCTACATTTTCCGCTTATTCCCTTGCACCAGTTCAAACAATCACAGGGCTGGGTAACGATTTGGTTCATAAAAACGACCTACCAAACAAAGATTTCCCTCATTTCCTTGGTGGGCCAGTCTGTCAAGCAGAGCTCAAAGCAGATCCTCCACCTGCAGGTCCACTGCCATTGGCACTTCCCGGGGGAAGGAGTGGGAGCGCTCAACTGTCCGCTTGCAGGGACATAAGTGGGAGCAGCGCCTTTCCCCATCAATTTGCCATTAGACAATGCGTGGTCAGGCCCCCCCAGAGTACACTTGCAGTCTTTTTTGCTGGGTCAGTGATGGGAACAGTGGAAAGTGGGCACTATCCCTACTTGTAACAGCATGGTTTTAGGCTTAGGAAGTAACCAGGCAATCTTCAAATGCTCATTCTACCAAAAAATATCTATAGAAAAATTGATAAGCTTAAAGTACCTTTAATATCCTTCCCCCAGTGCAGAAAAAACATAACAAGAACCGTAAGGCAGAATTTAAACCAAATATTCAAATAAGGCAGTATTTTAATGGTGAAGCTGCAGTTTGGCTTAGCCATGTTGTCAAGCTGTATTCTGATGGCCATCTGCCAGTGGGAAATACGATTCAATCCAATCCCACCCAATCCCTCTCCTGCCAAAAAAGTTTAAAATCTGGTTATTTTCAGTATAGTTGTCTCCCTGATCTGGCATGCCAAGCATAGCTGCAAAAATACTTGTGCCAGTAGGAGGCAGGGTTGGGCACTGAGGCAGAAGTGAGCCTGCTTAGAACGATGACCGCAAAGCAAGGCCAAGGAGTTCTGCAGCACCGTCCAGACACCTCCATGTACTAAATGGACAAATGAGGAATATTCTTCTTTTAAGAAGATTTCCCATAATTATACTAAAGTGTTTCAGATGTGTGCCATTGCTAAGACTTGACCCCTTACACCTGATATGGTCAATATAGTTCTTCAATGGGACTTACGGTAACTCTAATTTCCTTTTCCAATTCATATAATCATAGAATCACTTATGTTAGAAAAGACCTTTAAGACTGAGTTAATTCATTCAACTTTATGCCAAATAATTTACATTAATTCCTCTCAGCTGCTCCCCTTTACACCCCCTTTTTATTCTAGTCGATACATTAATTTTTCATCAAGTGCTATAATATATATAACAGCTTGTAAAGAACATTTACTGACAAACTTGTTCTAACATTCCCATGTCTTTAAAAATTGACTGCCCCAGCTTTAAATAGAGACCAAACAAGTTGGGTTGTGTTCCACCCACCCCCAAACTCTATCCTGAAAAAGACTTAACTTCCCATTCCTCTTTTAGCTGGAGCTGATTATGGATCAAACCAAAAACTCCCAAAGGAAGGCATGATAGCAGTGCTTCACTTTACATCTCTAGCAGGAAAAACTTCCTGTATGAACCCAGTTTAAAAAAAACCAAAACAAACAAAACACATGGTCTGATGAGAAAACAGCAATGAAGAAAAAAATTACTTACTATTTCTTACAAGGCAGTTTAAATCCTGTGGGGGGAAAGAAACAAGAATATTAATCTCATAATAGAAACTGGATTGACAGTAATTTGCTTCTGTTTGGTGTCAGGAGAGGGGCAGGAAAAAACCCAATTCAGTGAATAGCGACGCATACAAACTGGAAGAATGAGCCATCAGGAAACACTGCTCTGTTGTTAATCAGAACATCAAAGGACAGAGGGCATGAAACCTGCACACACCTGAACTGTATGTGTGACAGTAGTAGTTGTAAAATGGGAAGAAATTCAAGAGAGGAAAAAACGCAAGATGATGATAGTAAAAACTTTCCAAAATCCAGGACTGTGACAATAGAAACCAGTGTGACATGAAATAATGCTTGAAGCAGATGGGTATGGGTTTTGACCACCATTGCTTTAAATTACTGCTACCCAGCCCTGATCTTGCTGGTAATGCTTGCAAGGTCTAAGTCCATCTGACTGGAAGCATGAGCTCTCTGCAGCTAGGCTTGCCATTGAAGTACTGGGTTACGTACTGCCTGCTGCAGGGCATCCCCTTCATCTTACGTTTGGGTTCAAAACCACTACACAACCACACTCTGAACAGTCCTGTATTGCCTGAACAGAAACACTGCATCAGTTATGGCTGATCTTTTTCCTGGTGCCTTGTAAGAAGCAGGGAAGGGAAAAGACAACATTTAGTAAGTGCCAGGCTTGTAAGTAGGATATGGTGATTTTACTTTCTGGAAATCTATTTGAGATACAATCCACTAAGGAAAAAAAAAAATAAATCAGAATTAGACTCTCTCGTATTAAGGATAAAGATGTCCTGAACATAAAGCAGCAACCAGAAGTTATGTGGGCTCTGTCTGTTTTAATTTACACTGGAAGACCCTGTGGACACCAGGAGAAAGGATGTAACCTTGCTTGGTTAATGTGAGGCAAAGTCCTAGTGATAAGGAAGTCTGAAGTTTTCACTGACTTAGTAAATGAAGATGAGGGCTAGGTTTCTTCCTACTCATTTCCTATGCCTAGACATATACAGTTGGATATTATTGTCAACTGTTGCCACAATATAATTCATTCCAGTGGAGGAGGCAAGGCAGCAGGGTTTTAACCTCTCTGCAACTTCTTAGTATCAACTCCAAGTGTATTTGGGGCTTCGCTTATTAAAGTGGTGTAGCCATAGCTATCCAAGGTTGTATTTATGTTTTCAGGGATGGATGCTTGAAAAAGCCAGCTGCGCCTTTTCAGTAGTGAACATGCCCTCCAGCATGGCATGGAAAGGTAAAGTTTCACAGACACTAAGTTGGCATTAGACCCCATCACTGGTAGAGATGCAGCCCTAAACCTCCCTTCCCTTACATCCCAGCGCTGTGGCCTGAGCTGTGACCGACCACATGGGAACCTGGCTACAGCCTGAAACTGACTCAAGGGAAAGAAGGGAGGCAAGTTGTGAACTTTGGTAAAAAAAAATATTTTCCTACCAGCCAGGTAGCAACGTGGTATTTTTCAAAATGAAATCATCTTTGCTGCACTAAGTTAGGAGGCAACATCCCCGAGGGAGAACAAATATTCTGATTGCACTACTAATGAAGGTTTCTTTTATAAACGAGAAGGGAAGAGGGATAAACAGTCACACACTTATCCTTTGCTTGCTATTCTCTCACTCTGTTCTCTTCCTTTCTTCCTCACCTGCAGAAACCACCCGCCTTCTCCCTTATCTTCGCTCTAGATCTTCGTGAAGTTTTCAACTCACTGTCAGATCCCCAGCCTCACTTCTAAGTTGCAGCACTAACAACTCTGGAAACACCCAAACTGGGTCTTGCCAGAGGGGAGAGTCTTGGGACAAAAGTCCCTAAAAGCTGTGTAGCAGCACCCTGCATGAGGCAGAAGAGCTCTAACATAACCAAGAGCAAAATAAATCTATGAACTTAATGTCAAAGTGTAGCACCATGTAAGAGGTACTTTGTTTTGCTGTGCTCAAAAGGTCAAACCAGGCATAACTAGGGGAACCAAAATGATCAATTTGCATATAAATGCAATTTAGTCTGAACTGTACTTTCACAATTATACTGCATCTAATTGTTGCAGACAAGT
Source organism: Chroicocephalus ridibundus (assembly GCF_963924245.1). Taxonomy (NCBI): domain Eukaryota; kingdom Metazoa; phylum Chordata; class Aves; order Charadriiformes; family Laridae; genus Chroicocephalus; species Chroicocephalus ridibundus. Next base: position 152,424,916 of record NC_086284.1, read on the forward strand.
GAACAGAAAAATCCTCCATCATGTATTTAGATCCTGTCTGACTTAAGAAAAACTGGTTACAGGTCTAGTTAAAATAGAAGTGTTATTGCACCTTTGTACCTCCTAAATCAGGTTTCCTTCTCCCACCCCTCCCCTGGAAGACTCCCATGTAGCATCTGCAACTTAAATCCTCTGATAATGGAAAAACCTAGAAAGCAAGCAAGCAGATGCCCACTAAATCAAACCAAAACTAGCTAAACTGCAGTCACTGAAAAAGAGAAAAATATAAGTTGTAACTACCAGTATGGAAAAGCAGACTAAGCTACAAAAAAAATTTACTCCCAACACTTCAAATGTTTAATCACACTTTCTTAGGTTAATTATTTAAGCAGACAGTGCCCCTTGCATGAACAGGTGCGGTGATTTTGGCTCCAATGGAGTTAATTTTCTTCACAGCAGCTGGTGTGGTGCTCTGTTTGGGATTTGTGACCAAAACAGTGTTGATAACACAGGGATGTTTTAGTTATTACTGAACAGTGCTTACAGGGCATCCAGGCCTTTTATGTTCCTTAGACTGCTCACCCCAAGCAGACAGGCTGGGGGTGCACAAGAATGTGGGAGGGGGCACAGCTGGGACAGCTGACCCCAACTGACTAAAGGGATACCCCAGACCACATGATGCTGTGCTCAGCAACTAAAGCTGGGGGGAGGAGGAGGAAGGGGGGGATGTTTGGAGTTAGGGTGTCTTGCCAAGTAACTGTTACATGTGATGAAGCCCTGCTTAGCTGGGGACGGCCAATATCTGCCTACCGATGGAAATCAATTCCTTATTTCACTTTGTTTGCATAGACAGCTTTTGCTTTACTTATTTAACTGTCCTTACCTCAATTCACAAGTTTGCTTGCTTTTGCCTTTCCAATTCTCTCCCCATCCCACTGGGGGGAGACAGTGAGCAGCTGTGTGGGGCTGAACTGCCAGCTGGGGTGAACCCACAACAGGCAACAAAAATAACTGGCTACTAACTATGGGTTTTTGCTTATAATCTAATGACTTCTATTACTTACTATTCAGTCATTTTGTCCTTGTGCTGTTGCAGTTATCAGCAATTATTGTAAATTGCATCATGATAAAGCCCTTATATAAACTATAAGGCATTATTTGCCTGAAGGGCAGCAACATTTGCTTTTATTTGAGTGCTGGTGTTTCTCTTTATTAGCAGATAAGACATAGTTAAATGAGGAAGTGCCGCATTTCCCCTTTTTTTTGTTTTATGGTCAATATGAATATTGAACTAGCACAGCTGATAAATGGATTCTCTCCTCCTCCAGGTCTATTGTCACAGGTAAAAGTGTTCACAATGATGTTCCCAGCATTGATGAGGCCGTGCCCTTCCTGACATTCTTAAAAAGCTGAGAGCTTAATCAGGAACCATCAGTCAGTTGATGACGATTAAGATCTGAAACTTGACAATTAAGATATCTCTTATCTGTCAACACTGGGTTTCTGTGGGGACAAACAATAGTTTTTCTACTGTGTCACTGTTACCCAACCCTACTCAGGATTTCCAAGGGACTACCTACATATGTTTTCTTCCTACCACACACTAGCCTGTTTACCTGCTGCGCCAGTAACACTATTTTATGTGTAGCTGACTATGTTGGAGTGTTTTAAGCTGACACCAGTTAATCAAGAATTTAGCAGGTTTACCACAAGAGGGCGGGGAAGGATTCTCCCACCACATGGCAGCCTGTACCAACCCAGTTGTTGGTCCACTCCCTTCCCAGTCCCCAAAGTGCTACAGGGGACAAATGTAGAGGCCAAGATGCCCAGAACAATTCATCCAGACAGGAAGTCCTCGCTATGGGCATAAGGAAGCAAAGATAACACCACAATGCAGGCAGAGACATAACAACCCCAAAGGATACATAGAAAGCAGTCTCCATGAAAACCCTCATCTCCTTTTTGGATATTGCCCAGGTGAACTGGACTAGGCTGCAGCTGAAGGCACATTTTTATACCAAGAAAGTGTAACTCCAGAGAATGACATCCAAAAGTCAGGAAGCAATTAAATAAAAAGACAAGTTGGTTTTGCAGTAAAATAAGCCAACTACTTCCAGATTTGCACTGGCTACCTCCTTAGCACTAAGGGGAATACTTGCTGGTTTTCTCTTGTAAATGTTCAACAAACCCAAAACCTTATCTGATGCATTGGCTCATTCAGAGTGCATTAACAAAGCTGTGGTCAGAAGTACTCAACCTCCTTTCCCTACTTGAGCAAGCACAAATTTAGATGATACAACAGAAACAAAATTCAGCAATGATTGTTTCTGCTCACCCACATAAAGCTAGAAGCATGTAAGAAGCATTGACAGAATTGAGATGTCTGCACACAACAGACAAGCAAACAAATGGGAGGAGAAAAAAAACAAAAATGAAGAGCTCTGCAGAAAAGCTGAAATGGAGTCCACAACCAGGCAACACGCTCTGCATGTTTTTATAGAAGGATCTTAAATTGAGATGTCCTCTTTTCATCAGCTTCCTATTGCCTTGCAGGCCCAACAAGCAAAGCTACAAACACGAGAGGCATAAACATGGGAACAAGACAATCATGAGGTGATGCCCGAACCTATTATCAGCAGAAGAGGACAAGCACAGCCAACTCTTCATGTTTACTTGCCATATTTTCACAGAGAGCTAAGCAACCTTTTCTTTCACTCTCTTTTCCAAGATTTTTCTTGCTTTTCACATCAAAAAAGAACAGACCATATGTCATGGAGAATCACATGAATCTGAAAGAAATGTGAAACTGATTAACAGCACCATGTTATAACGATTCAATTAAATTAACAGGAGACCAAGATTTCCCAGCAGGATGCTGTCGTAACTTGCAAGAAATTGCCATGAGCTGGGCAAATGTCCAGTTTTCCTTTAAAGAGTGGCTGCTGAACAGGAAGGACTCCAGCTTCCCAAGATCTGCCTCTCACCTATGAGCCATTCTACATATCTTCTGAGGCCTGGCCAATTTGAAGTTCACTGCAGTTTCCCTTTCCTGAGTCCTCAGTTAAAAGCAGCAGAGATCAATCAGACATGAACATGTTACAGGGATAACTGCTGAAAGATTATTTGTTTAAGGCTGGTAGGAAACAACTATCTTCTACAAAATTGTTTTTATTTTTTAAGCATGTTTCTCTATAGTTTCTAAGTTTTTTCTCATGCCTTCATATAAATTCTCAGCAAAATCAAATCCAAACACAAAAATTGATGCTTTCCCACAAAAATAAGTTTTAAAGTTTTATCATATTTTGGTAGTTTTGATCACTAACGCTTTCTATATTGATGCTTGGTAGTTTTGATCACTAATCCTTTTTGTGCCAAGAGGCGCAGAAATATTTTAGCAGCACTAAGTGTGACCACAGTTTATGGTAACATCCTGCATAGCAAAAAGATGCCACAGAGGGGAATGAGAGAAGTTGGTCAACAGCAAAGGCAAAATGAACACATTTGTAAAGGAGGACCAGCAAGAGTCTTCCTCACGTGCACCACCATCATTCATCTTCGTGAGAGATGTTGCATCAATTTTTCTCCAGAGACTTTTAGTGAACTATCCATCAAGCTGGCAAGATGGATTTCAGAGAGCAAACTGCGTACACCTACCCAGCCTCTTAAAGATGGTGGAGTTATAAACACTGCATTCCTCCAGGACATGAGGCATGCCATGTCGTGAAACAGTTACAGCCCAATGACTGTACACAACGATTAAACACTTGACGTGAACAACCTGATGGGTATTTAAGCTGTGGGATGTTTTCCCCCTGTGCATAGAAAATAACTGAACCCCACCTCCCTCCAGATGACATATGCAAGTAATAGTTACTAGAAGGAACTGGATTTGCAGCCATGCTATTCAGCCTTACAGCTGAGCAGGTCTGATGGAGTGGTGGTGAATAAGACCCATTAAATGCATTTGTTGGCATTTTAATGATATGAGCTGTTAAACGAGCATTTAGTTTTACTTTCACAATTTACAGGTGGCTACCGATACTGATATGACACTTTCCCTCCACCACTCCGTCTCCAAAACAGCCTCTGCCACGAGAGTTTTGCGGAAAGAAACGCTGCTGCTCGCCCTGACCTACTCTGAAGTTTAGCAACAGCAGCGTGAGTATAGTGGGTTACAAAAAGGAAGTAGGTCTCACCAACCCTGCTCAGCAACAGCTTCCCTTCTGAACCACACCGCACTCACTCATTGGAAGGGTTAATGAATCACCCTCTGAAAACACTGCAACTGACAGAAAGGGAAGGGGAAACTGTTTTCAACTGTCATAACTTCAGTTGATGGTACTTTTTCCTATGTGTGTCAGCAGCTTCACAACTGCTTCTAAAGAGGCCTCTCAAGGGCTTAAGCCAACTTATTTTTCTTAAGCCTACCTGCATTTTAGAAAACAGCTTATTGAAAGAAAAGGCTCAAGTAGCAGGTTTACATATTCACTGATCTATGAGAACACCCAGAGGGTGGGGCAATGCGTTTCCTCAGTGAAAGCTGGTGATGTACTAATGAACTCCTCACCAGGCTACTGTGGTTCATGTTCCCTAAAAAAAGAGCTACAGCCAGGAAGACAAAGTCAGTCAAAGCCCATGCATCCAAGAACTCAGAGAAACTCTATAATGTATTACTCTCAAGGTCTGCGTGACTAACAATGTTTGGGATATCCATGGTTATGTTAGATGCCTAAGCAATATTGTAATGTATTCTTTCTCCTTTGCTAAGATTTTGCATTTTCTAACTCCCAATTTCTAACAATGCCCAGCCTCAACCAAAACTGCAAAAGTGGACTGTTTTCTTGGGGTATTTTTAAATAGGAGTGAAGGCAGCAGGGCAGGGGTTGGGTAAACCAGGGGTAAGCATATGGTCAAACATTAGGAAAGGGTGCAAAATAGGCAAAGAATAGGAAATGTGTGCAGGAAAAGATTATAGAAGCTTTCATCCCAAAGGACACATTTTGATTTACGTATATCTACAGCTACATCGCTTTCTTCTCTAGGCTGCTGAGAGTGCATCATGGCATACAAAACTTTCTAGTATAGAAGATAGCTGCCCATTATCCTGTTTATGCATGCACTGCTACTGTTAACAGAAACAAAAAGCAAAACCAGATCTCTTCCCCCTCCTACACACTCTTTACATGCATTTTAGAACAAAAAAAACCCAAATCAAAACAAACCCCAAAAAACCCCAGAGAGAGACAGACTAGACAGGAGTTCATAGTTTGGGCTGCCAAAGTTAGCTCAGTTCAGTTAGTTCACTTTTTACACAGACACCACATCTGCACTTCTCCATCTGTATCCTCTCTGTCTGGTTTCACAGGGAGAAAAAGCAGACAAAATCTGCCTTTTCAAAATTTCAAGTACATATATAATGTTTGTTTACCTTACTCCTTCAGCAGAGATTCCCTACTTCCTCCTAAAAACCCCTCAGCTGCAAGGAACAGGTTAAAACATTTAGGATATTAGGCAACCTCAGCTATTAGCAAAGACTCACATCCTGCTCAGTAACTTCAGGCAGTTTTAGCAAATCTCAGCCCCAGCCACGTCCCCTCACAGATGTTAGCGACAGGCACTTCCTGGCAGCCATCACATAGCCAGCCTAATTCTGTGGTATTTATAATCCTAACCTTTAACGTTAAGTTAATGCAGTTGTGCGCTCCACGCAGTTGCTGTGACACGCACTGCCCACACCAACTACAACCAACCCCACCCCGCAAACCCCTACAAAAACTAAGTACCGGTCCTCAACCGAGCAACACAGCAAGGGTGAGGTCTGCAGCGGGACCGTAACGGCCACCGACCTCGGATGGGCCAAGGGCACCCGCTGTCAACCGCGGCAGCTCGACGGGGGTCCCGTCCGCTGTGACGGGCAGTTCCCCCCGCTTCGCCCCGCCAGGGAGAGCTCCGCTCCCCTCCCCAGGCTTTGCCCGCCGGGGCCGCCTGCGGACGCGGGGCCAGGGCTGGGGCCCCAGAGCCACTCGCTGCGCCCCGCTCGGGAGGGAGCGGGACGGGCCCGGGTCTGGGCCCGGGTCTAGGCCCGGGGGGCACCGCGCCCCGAGCCCAACAAGCCCCTTCCCGGGCGAGCGAGACCGCCCTGACCCCCGAACCCCTCTCCGGCGGGGGAGCCGCTCTCTCGCGCCACCTTCCCGGCCCACCCGCCTCCTTGTCCCCGTGGGACCCCCCACCCCCAGCACACCGGCGGTTAGCGGCTGTTGGCGGCGCGAGACAGCGCAGGAAGCGGGAAACCCCCCACCTCGCCGGCCCGCTGCGGAGGCGACGGGGACGCCACCGGCCCCGTGCCCGTTGCCTGCCCGGCCCCGCCGCCCGCCTGCCGGCGCTTCCGAGCTCCCGGCGCCCCCAACCCCGCCGAAGCTTACCGGCTGGGAGCAGGTGAAGGGCGGCGCGGCGCTCAGCAGCAGCCGCAGGGCCGCGCCGGCAGGCGGGATACGGGGGAAGACGACGAGGAAGAGGAGTGGAAGGGGCAGCCGCCGCGGCCCCGCGCCCGCCATAGCCCCGTCACTAGGGCCTCGGGGCTTCCGGGCTTCGACCTGGGCGCGGGGCGGAGCCGGCCCTCACCTGAGGAGGGGCCGCCGCGGGGGCGGGGCCTGCGGGGGGCGGGGCCGCGCCCCCGCCCCGGGAGCCCGCCCGCCGCAAGCGGCCGTTGGGGCGGTTGGTCCGCCCGGGAGGCCGCGGTCGTGAGGACAGGAGAGGGCCGGGCCGCGCCGCGCCGCGCCGCGCCGCCCTCCCCGGCCCCGCTTTGGGTTGCTGCGGGCCCCGGGTGTAATCCTGACGGGGGGTGCGGCCCCGCCGGAGGCAGCCCTGTGGGTAGAGGTCGGGGCCAAGGAGCCACGCCTGGTTTTACCCGGGGTTTGTCTTCGCCTTCACAGTTAAACGGAAGGGTTCCCGAGGTCTGCGCGCTCGTCCTCGCCGGTGCGCGCCTCCAGCTTCGGGTGAATACCCTCCGAATTAAAACCTGACATCAGCAGCGGTCTGCAGCTGCCCAGTAAAAAGCGTTATAGGCGTGTGCTGTATTTTTCCTCTCGTGGGGCTATTCTAAATGCATCGCATTCACAAGGGGGCTGCGCAAAGCTCTTGCTCCTTCCTGATGCTCGCTGCGTTTCAGCTGGCTGGCAGGTTTCGCTCGGGGTTTCGCACCCTTCTTCACACCCACGGCCGGCTTTCACCCGGGTTTCGCCCTGGTTTTCACCTCACGGTTTTCACACAAAGCTGTATCCCCAGCCCCAGGGAGCCCGGCCGGGTTTCCAGCTGCAGTGAGCTTTTCGTCAAAGCTGGGCTGTTTGCTGGGCTTCGACCAACAGCCGAGAGCACGGCGGTTTCAGATGGTTTTTGTGGTGGCAAATGTCTAACTGAGGGCCGGCCTGAGCCTGGAGATAACGAGGTTTCTGGCGATCGTTCTGCCACTCCAACGCCCCACGCTGATGACATCCACAGGTTTGAATCACCTCCTGGGTTTTATCATTTCATGACACCACTAATTAACGGCAGCAGCAACGCCTGCAGTTCTGACGTTTGCATGCAAGTCAGGGAAAAAAAAAATATACACACATTCTTTTTTCTTTAGACATTATTTCACTTGATCTTATACCAACTCACTCGGACTGACTACACTATGATTTTATAGCGCTATGGCAGGAAATAGCAGTGCTCAGCTGGCATCGCAGCGCAATTGCTTGATAACCATGGTAGAACAAATTTGTTCGATTGAAAAGTAAATGCGTGGATTATCATCCCATTATCTTCACGGTTTATGTATATACTAATTACACTGTATTTAGGCTGGGGGCATTTATTTTTTGATGCATACGCTTGGTTAAAAAAAAAAAAGAGTCCTGTGGAGAAAATGTTAAGTGTGTGGTTATGCATGAGTCACACTTTGGACATCATGACATGGCAGAATTTCTGTCGTCACAAGAGTACAAAGAGTGATTGGATTTCCTAAGTTACAGTTTAACGGAGCAGGCCGTGGCTGTCCAGGTCTGTTCCGCAGGCCCTGAAATACACCTGAGAGCCCGTGAACGGCAGCGGGACTGGTGATGGGAAATAAGGGGCTGCAGGAAGCCATCTTATTTTTCATCCACGGCTGAGAGAAGGGAGCAATGTCAAAGGAGTTCTGATAACATTTACAATATTAAACAAATCTGGACATTGTTTAGAAATTTATTAGCAATTTTAAAATAACATCATTCCTTAGATAAAAATGCAATCTTACAGGAATATACATTTGTCCCACACAGAGATGACCCTATAGCTCACTGGCGGGCCATTCGCTCTAACTTTCCTCTGTTGATTTTAAAACGTGCGAGAGGGCAAGACGGACTCTGGCACTGATGACAGGCTTACATGACGGTTACAAACTGTACAGCATTATTTACAAAAGCATTTCTGTGGGTTCATGAAAACTAGATATAAAATTGTGGGAGGAGGTAAAGAACTGAGACGGGGAAGGGCTTGGGTGGAGGTGTAAGGAAGGGCTGGCAGGGTGGGCAGGGAGTGTAGGGAAGAATGGGAGAGGAGATTTATATCTGGACTGATTTATACTTGAGAGAGGTCATTTTACAGCTCTGGGCAATTCAAATGAAGGCAAAACACTTACATTTATCAACATTTATAGCTGATGATCAGAGCAGGAAATGATGCTCCAGGGCCTGAACTTAAGAGGTGCTGAGGAACCCCATCTTCCCTGAAGTCACTGGGAAACACAGGTCTGCAGTACCTTGCTGGGCCAGACCCAAACCGTGCAGATGCAGGCCAGATACAGTACCCCCCCCCAGACCTTAAACAGTTTTGATCCTGCAGTGCTCAGTCATCGGCACTGATGTGAATTCAGACTGAGTGAGAGTCAGCTCCTAAACTACGCTTTCACTCCTGAAAATGGACTAGATTCCAACCACTTCTCGCCAGAATTCACCCAAAGCAACTTATCCCTCGCTCTACCAAGCGACAATCATTTGGAGGGAGATTCCATCATTCGGAATTGATTTTTAAGGCAGTTTTAAAAGTATCTCCCCCTTTTTTTTGTGTGTGATGCAGCAATGTTTGTCAAAGATATTTACAATCTCACTCCTCCTCTGAAATCATCCCACATTCAAACTGTCAAGACTAAATAAGCCTGAACTAATCACTTCTATGAGCGACCGTAAGGTTGATGATGTTTAGGTAGTTTTGGCTGCCAGTCTACCTGGGTGTTTGAGATGGGAGCAGACTGGCTCAGGATGCTTAAACTATTAAAAACATTACAGCCTGTTTGGGAAAGAGCTTGTATTTTGCCTGGCTGGGCAAAACGCAACAGAAAACCACAAGTACTTCATAATCTGAACGACAATGCTAATGAATGGTGTCTGAGTTTGTGAGTCTGTCTCGAATAGGAAAATGCTTTTGAAAGGGCCCGTTCGAACGTTGGCAGAAAAATCTGTTGTTGGGTGGAGCGATGCCCGCTCTTGCCTGGGCTCGCCCCCGCTCTGCTGGGCCTGGGATGCAGCCTCTAACCTGGGGCTGGGCAGAGCGCCGTGAACTTCAGGCTGCAGGAGTGGAGCCTGTCTGAGTGACATGGGGTAGAAAAACAACAGCATGGGAGTGCGGAGGTGAGCTCCGGATCGTGCCTAAGTGAGCCCTTGGTGATGCTAATGAAGATTCCCTTATTACATCAGTCATTGGTGCTGCTCCTCTCAATTAGCCCTTTAGAAAGGGACTCGATTAAGTTGCCTCATTGTCTTCTGCCACCTGAGATCTCTGCCATCCAGGTGGGGCTGGTAGCTGCAACACCAGCCCTGGGGAAGAGTTGTGTCTTTCTGGACCAGCTGCTGCAGGCCGGGCAGAGTGCAGGGGGGTATCTCAAGTGGCAGTAGATGCCCACATTTAGGCAACTGAGTCGAGCCCTGTGCCCCTAAAGGAAGGCCTGTATTTTATGCTCAAGTGTTAACCGCTAAGTCAAGTCCCCACAAAGGGGCAGAGGAAGAATGGAGGATTTAACTAAAACCCTAAAGTTTATATCAGAAGAGGTTTTTTTTTTTTTCCCATTCCAGTGTGATGCTACTGACTTCTCTGAAAGCAACTGGAGCCCAGTCTCTCTTCAGTACAGGACATGTCTCTCGGCTGTGCTTCTGCCCTCACCCGCCCCATCTCAGGGCGCTGTAGCAGAAAGGTCATAGTGGTTTCAGCCGTCCAGAAACAAAGCAGCAACAGAGAGCAAAGCTCCATGGACTGAGATCTCATTGGAAACCTTTCGGATCCCTGGGCTTGCTAACCCAGAATTGAACTTTAAAAATTTTGTAACGTTCAAAAGAAGAAAAAAAGAAACCCTGTGCAGCTATTGAAATTTGTATTTCTAGACTTCTTTGGAGAAGAAAATAAATGGAGGAAAGATATAATCAAATTTTTCTGCCCCCAGTTCTGTTTTCCACATTCTTTGCATCAATACAACCCCCCTGGCCTCTAGTGCCCTCTGTCCTTGTGTTAGCAAGATGGGAACTGGGGCTTCTGATGGCCTGGAATATTTTCTTTGTATGCACTACAGTTTTCATTATGGGAACTCATAAAATCTCACTGCTACCAGAAGCCCCTGACTGGATTTACTTATCTTACCAACTTTGTTGTGCACCAAATTGCCCACTCAGTGTTCCTCTCCCCCACCCTGCCCCTGCCGAGGGGACAGTCACAACGGGACCACGCATGTATCTTAGGATACTCGGTTCTGTCTCAGTAGGGCTGCTTCACTTTAGCTCACTGGACCAACGACTTGGGGTTTCTCATCTACACGTACGAAGCAAGGCCTCCAACTTCATCTCTGACACAGGCGAACAACCCCACGGGCTCGTGGTGCCGTCACCTCGTACGATTGTGTCTGTGTGCAAACACGCATACTTTTCATGCAGCAATCTGAAACTATCAGGCAGAAAAGACACAGGAGCCTGGCTGAGACCCATACAACTGTTATATTGGCGTCAGTCTAAAGAAAGCAATGATACATTGCTTTGGAAATTATCAAGAAATGTAAAAAATGCATTTGCCCTTTTTTTGTTGTTGTTGTCATCGTTGTCGTAGTCATCAGGGGCAGGGTTCTGAGTCAGAAAACAAAGCAGAAATAGATGCAATTCTGTACATGGCGCCTCTCTGACTGTCCCTCTGTGCTGGGGTGTGGTGGGCAGGGTGATAAAACAGGCGGGACCCCTGCAGTAGCAGCAGCATCTACACCATCATCGTTCACATGTCCAGCTGAAGAGGCAGATGATGCAGAAAAGGTCTGTGGATAACGAAACTCCAGCTCTGGATCATGAGTTCCACTTTCTTCCCCATCGCGTCAGCCACACAGAAATAAGGAAGAAAAAAAAGAAACGCACCTGGTGTGGCTGACTCAGTACTGCCTGGAATAATGAGCAGGAGTGATACAGGGAGGAGGTTTGTTGTTTTATAAGAAACGTCTTTAGTCTGCAGTGTACTCTTGCAAGTCAGAGATGCTCAGTGGCAAACAGCAGATCGTTTTCCCCATTCTTTCCTTTCCTTCCGTGCCACTCCTCAGCCATTGGTTCCTTCACAGCTTCCATCCACAGCACAGTGATTGTACCCACCATCCACTCCCAAACACAGCAAAAGAAGGACACTCCACGAACTAAACCTGCTCCCGCCTTCCCACCGTCCCCCAGACTCTACCTCACCTGAAGGAGGCAGTAGCTCTTTGCTCAGGCCTGTCACAATGTGTGCATTGGAAGTACCTCAAATGAAAAAAAATATAATATACCACCCTCCCCAGAAAGAGAAATTTGCACAGCCGGCACCAGCAATTACTAAATTTAACACCTGTCCTTCAGACAACTAAAGTCATCCGCATTCTCTGCTAGCCATGTGTTTTCCATTCTGCAGGACCTACGGGGTCTTCCAGCAGAGCGCGGGGTTTCCCCTGGCCATGGTAGGCTCTGACCCCCAAGGGAGTCGCGGCTTTCTCTGGGAATATGTGTGGGGCATAATCCTTTCCACCATTTTCCTTCCCATCAAGAAAAATCCTAAAAGATGACACGCGCTGTCAAGCATCCAAAACGCCCTTTGCCACCACTAATTTAGATCAGTACTTTGTTTCTCAGGAGCAGAGAACACCCCTGGCTCCCACTGGGAGGGTCAGATGGACTTTCTAGTGGAAGAAAATGAGATAGGGAGCCCTTACGCTGATTTCCTTTTCAGAAACAGCCAGGCACAGCATTATTTCCTTTCAAGTCGCTGTGGAGCACTTCAGCACTGGCAGCAGCAAACTCTCAAAGGGAGACACGCTTGCGTGCCTGTCTCGATATGAGCACGAGGGATGGAAAGGATGAGACTGACCGACATCAGCTGGTTACTTTCTCCAGGGAAGTCTTGAATTAGGACTTTGATGCCAGAGGGTTGTATAAATGCATTCATATTTCTCTAGTCTAAAAGGATTTGGGTTTTTTTCCAAGGTATCTTGAGCTGCTACTGGCCAGTTCAAAATGACACTGAAAAAAGCCTACTGTCAAAAATACCCTTTGCTATTTCTGCTTTATGCCTCAGAGAATCAAGAAGAAAAACAAGGGCATTACAAAAATAATGTAATCAACATATGCAATAAATGATGTTCTCAGACATCTGCAAAAGCTCAAGATTTGAATGAAAGTTTAGCTCTGAGTCAGATCACATCTCCTAGCTCAGCACTGATCTGCAAGTTTGTGAACCGTCTGGAGAAGGAAGAAAAAACAGCAGTAGTCTAGACAAAAATCAGTTGCATAAAATCTAACAACACCTGCCAGGTTTTTCAGCCTCTCTCACAGGTTAGGGCCAAGTATCGGTGTGAGGAAAGTCAAGAGAAGTTCACGCTCACTAGTAGGGAAATATGGCTGGGACATGCTGTGCTGTCAGATGTTTTGTGACTTGGAATCTGACCCATTCACTAAAGTCGGGGAAAGGGGATGAGACTGTGCATAGGAACGCAAAAAAAGTCACTTAACATCTGCATCTTGACCAGACTGCAGCAATTCTCCTAAGCAATGACCCAGAGCTCTCTCCCTCACTTACCCTCTGCTTTCAGTCCAGAACAGAGTTAGATAGTTTTACTTTGCTAACGATTCTGCCTCTTGCATTTGCTTATCCCAGGGTCCTGTTATAATCGACCGGGGTCAGCTATTTATTAAAAGAAATTTGAAAGCAGATTTCCCCGCTCCTTGAATTGCTGGTGCCAGCTGAAGACATAGGATGGATCTGCCAAATGGGCTTAGGGGTCTTGCCACCCTCGAGTGGGAGGAGACCTTTAGAGAAACTGAGCAAAAGGAAAGAGAACAAAGCCTGAATAAAATGTCCCGGTCTCGGGAAGAAAGATTCTCTACCAATAAAGTCATCGTGCATGTTTAAAGGGAGTGAGGAAGAAGGAAAATGAACACAAGATATGCAAAATCAGTAACGTTCAACCTGTCAGTGGATTGCAGAATAGTTACTTACACCAGGTACACTTTGTTCATTGTACAAATTAAAAAAGGAAAAAAAATAGTACCCCTTTCCCCAACCACACGTAGAAAAGCACTTAAAAGTTCAAAGGTAAAGCTTGGCACATTCCAAATACGAAATGATTCACTTGACATGCAGCAAAATATACAAGAAGTGATTCTTTTTTTTCTTTTTTTTTTTAAACAAACTTAATTCAATTCATTATCTTTGCTTGGCACAATTGCAATTCATTTTAAAAAAATATTTGAAAAATACTGAAACTGACCTGAATTCAAGTATAACGGTTTCTTCAACAGAAACATTATCAATGCAATAAAACATCACACGGAATATATCGAAGCGTAACGCCTTCTGGTTTTTTGTTTTGTTTCCCCCCACCCCCGCAATTTTTTTTTCTATACAGTTTTAATGCCAACACAACTTACAATTGTATTTCAAAATTAATATTATTGCATTGTTTTTGCATATCTTGTGGAACAGAAGATGCAAAGAGTTACTGATTCCCCTTTCAAAAGCAGAGACAGTGGTTTTGTTTTTGCATTCAAATGGCCCCAGATACAGATCTCCTGCAGCTCAAATCAGGGTGTGGAGAACTGCATGCACTTACACACACGCGCGCACGCACACTCGCTCCGTATTGCTCCCACGCTCACACATATACGTAGCACTAAAAAGAACCCAAATCAATCACTCAAATGTGCAAGACTATATCAAGTGCATTGCCTACTATCTTTAAATTATAAAACAACAACAAAAAAAGGAGGTTTCAGTTACTAGCAAATAAAATTACAAATTCTTGGTGTACATAATGGTTGGTAAAACTCGTCTATCGTTATACTTCTACCAAATTTCAATGGAGAAAAACCCCCCAGTTTAAATAATACAACATGATCAAACCAATTTAACATTTGCAAAGGTGAAAATAAACCAAAAAAAAAGGTCGGTGATTACAAAACGTTGTAAACACTCCCTTCTCCCTCCAAAAAAAAACCCCAAACCCAAACAAATTAAAATTAATAAAATAGTCAAAATAAAAACTGCAACATGCTTTCAAGAAAATATCAAACTGCAAAACAAGGAGAGATCTACACAAGCCCACCACCACCTCAGCAAGGGCAGGGCAGGTCGGCTCCGCCCTGCCGCAGAGCCTGCTCCCCGCTCTCCCATTGGCCGGCACGGCTGGCTGTCTGAGCTCTGATTGGTTGGCAGGAGACTGCCTGAGCTCGGATTGGCTGGCAAGTGACTGCTAGAGCTCTGATTGGTTGGCAGGAGTGGCTGCCTGAGCTCGGATTGGTTGGCAGAGACCACTGCCTGGGAGTCTCGGCAGGGTTGGGCAGCGTGGCCACCTGCCCCGCGGGCTTCTTCTGCTTCCTCCTCCCCTTGGCGGTACGGGAATCCACAGCAGAAGAAGTCCTCCTCTCCTTCCGAATCAAAGGGCCTTGGCTTTATGGAGACGGTGAGGCTCATACAGAATATGTGCAAAATGATTTTTACAAGCAAAGTTGAAAGACACCCGTTTGACGCAGGGTCCTTTTGGCTAGGGCCATCCACAAGGAAGCTGAGGTTCCCCTTGGCGCTCGGGAGGCAGTCGTCGTTCCTTGTGCAGGGACTGAAAAAAAGAGGGAGCTGGCTCTCCTCCTCTTCCTCCTCCTCACTCTTCCTTCATGGACACGTGCTGGGGTTATATCCGCTCCTGAAAAGCTTTCTTACACCACCCAACTCTGCGACTCGTCCCAACAGAAATGAATGAAGAACGCTGTTCCGGTTACTCCAGGTCACGAGAACAGTGAGGCACTTCTGAAACAAACCCATTAGGAACATTGAAACAAATAAAAAACCAGCATCGCTTCCAGCCCTGGCAACTACAGGCTGCTGATATAAATCCTGCTGTCCTTGAGCTCCTCCTGACTTTTTCTACAATCCGGGTTCTGCACCTCTTCCTCTTCCTCTCCTGCACTGTCCTGCCCTGGGTCCCTGCAGTTAACAAAAGGCAAGAGGTTGCCATTGGGGCTCTGCTTGCTGTTACCATTGAGAATGTTGTCTGCTGCATTTTCCATCTCTTCTATCGTCATGTCACAGGCGTCTGCAAGCTCCTGGGTTGTGACCTCAATGAACTTTGGATCTTGAGCAAACTGCATCAGTCCTTCCGAAATCAAGACCTTCAAAAGCAGGGAGGGAACCAAAGACATACGTTAGTACCCTGCATCATCAACCCTATCGCACCCCTTCACAACCCTCTTTACTGCTGTATTTTTCCCCCAGCAGTCCTTCTCCCATTCATGCTGCTAACCCCTGCTTGGAGATGGGCTCTCCAACTCTTGGCATTGTGGGCGGCAATGTATCTGTTGCCCTGCTCTTCTAAGGGCCACATTTCTAGTTGGCCTTTACACTGCTGTCCTCCATGACTCTGCAAGTCTTACCGCTTCAACCAGGCTGCCAGCGCTGCCGTGAAACTGCCTGCTGCTCCCTGCGGTCTGGCTGGGGACGGTGAGGGAGACTGGCCTGGCTCTCCTCGGGCTGCTGCAGCCGGTGTTGTCAGTGTACCGAGAGCCGCAGTGTACTGAGGGGAAGCTGCTGTTGAGCTTCTCGCTGGACTCTGCCCCATCCAGGCGCAGAGTCGGGATGGTCTGTTGCGGCCAGCCACGGCTGCAGGGTGTAGCGGGGGGCGTCGCACACAGCCGAGAGAACATGGTGGGGGAATGGCTTCGCTGGAGCAGGGGACTCAGGCCGGCCACCGCTAACGCCTGCGGACAGAGGAGGAACAAGGCGAGTGAGAGCCTGCTCTTAGCAGCAGGGCTGGAAGGAGGAGGTGCTGGAGAAACTACCCGAGAAAGGCCTGGAGGGTCTCAAGACTGGTGAAAACAGCTGCCAGCTGCTGGAATACTTTGGATGTTTCCTGCGAACTCATTTTGCAAGCCTTCCTTTAAGTGGTGTATCTTGCGCAAGCGCCAAGCACCAGACTGAAAGCTCTCATGACCGCAGTTCTTCAGCCTTGGAGCTGCTGCACTGACAGGAGGGATGCAGCCCCACTCCCCACAGCCTTGCCAGAAACACCACCTCTTCTCCAGTGGGTGAGACAGCAATTCATTTTCCCACCACTGCCACCACCCATACCACTAGCTTTTACTGCCAATTGCTGTGTTTTCTACTGTGGAACCTGAATGGATACCAGATGTGAATTTTAGATGTGTCTGCAGTTGGCAATAACTATAAATCCACCACTGGATTTTAAGGCATCTGCTGTTGGTGGGAGGATCAATATCTGATGATTATACTTTCAGCCATCCAGTCCTTCCTGTAATCATACGCACAACCTCTGAGTCATCCAGCCTCCTTTTATAACAAATTTCTCAAGAAGCCCCTTGTAGCACAGGGCTGATCTTATGCCTTATTCACGGTGACTGCTCCCTTGTTCCATAAGCAATGCCGTCAACTCACAGAGCTCACCGCTGCCTAATATGAGCAAATAAAAAAATGCATAGAAAATACAAAAGCATATGGATGGTGTTGGAGAGAATCCTCTTGTTCGGGCTGGGGTTAGTCTCATACAGCTTCAGCTATCTGAGGGCTATATGTTTAGTCCAAGGGAACCGTGCAGAGAGAAACCAGCAAGCCTCCTGCCTCTTTGGGATACCTGCCTGAAAATGCTGTCTGGAGGACAAGACTTAGACAAGACTTATACTTGCCCTTTGGAGATGCTCATTCCTTCTGTTGACCACAGTGAGACTGAACTGACTGGTTTGAACTAGACAGCTAACTTTAAGGTATCTAAAGTTAAGTGAAGCTCAGTCCATCTGCCACTGGAATCCTTGGGAACCGATAACATGCTGTGCTGGTGATTTCAGTGACAGATGAAGAAAAGAATCAATTATTATTCACGTACAAGCTTCACCAAGATTTTCTCAGGAATTAGAGGTCAGACTCCTATCGAATTTCAGTGAGGAAGTAGGCCCTTAAAAAATCATCTGTGTAAGTCATGCCCTGCAGGCATGCATATATTTACATATCATGATATACAAGTATTTCGTGAGAATACCCCTTCAAGCATTCACGAGCAACTGATGCCATTGCGCTTAGCAGGGGCAACCTGTCCACTTTATGTTCTTGTTTTAAGCACTATTGTAGGCTAACATTTTTGTAAATGTATGAACACGGCTGAGTGTTGTCAGCTGGAGGCCAGATGCCTATTTCAGGGTAACCTTTCAGTCTGGCTGAGACTCTAGGTTTGGAGCTGCATGGTGGGATGAGGAAGGGTGAAGTAGCTCCATCCTCTTTGTACAGGTTGGAGGGAGGTGATTCTGCTGGCTAGATGGGCTGAGAGAGTGGGAGGCATGTGTCCCCTCTGCCTGGCCTGCTGTGGGAGGGCGGGCAGTCTCAGGCGGGCTGTTGCTGCTGTGGGGAAGGTGGGAAGCTGTTTCCTTCACACTCCTCCCTGCCCCAACAGATCTTCTGGTTATCCCAGCCACAGCTGTAACTCTCTGCAGACCACTGCTTTCTGGAGCTTGATCCCTAAAGGATAACTGTCTGGGAGTGGAGGTTAGAAAAACCAGGGAGCCTCAAATGCAGTTATCTCTCACTCCTCTGCTCTGACTTCTTGCTCCTCCCGCCCCTGCCATGTGGCATTTTCTGCCCCTGTGGCAGCCTGAGGAAGTGGGATGGCCATTCTGCCCTGCCCTGGGGGACTGCACAGAGCAGGACCGGCACCATCATCTACACCTGTTTCTTTTGTGGTGGCAGAAGAGTGGCATCATCAAACTAAGAGACACAAATCTACTTTGGACTATGACAGCTGGCTAATCATCTAGGTACGTGCCAAAGCATACATTTGCTAGGCTGCTGAACGCAGTTACAAAGGGCTTAAGAAGCTGATTAATTACATGTAATCAGTTTATGTTTTAAAATGATTAATTACAGTTACTGGTTACCTTTAATTATATGAAAGTAGACCCTGCACATTTTATTCATATGCATACTACCATCCAAGCCAGTGTAATTGCACTGCAGCATCCAATTTGGGTAGTTATTTTTATCTTTTAGCTAGTTTTTTATTTTACTCTTTCATGTACATCAGAAAACAATAACTCTACCGACTCCAAAGGACATGTTCCTGTAGAATTCTTCTGGGAATGATGAAAATCCTGAAAGTAGGAACGAGCGTGATGGCAAATACGATTTCTAAAAATTGGACCTTTGATATGGGTTAGCAACCATCCCAAATGGTTTTTAAAAAGCTGGTTGGGATACAATGGCGGGACACTGCAGATGGTAGGGTCTGTTACATTGCTGCTGGGCCCTCCGTGGTTCTTAATGCTTACCTGATGGTGTACCAGATGCAAAGGCAGAACTGTCTTCTGCGAGACGTCTACGCCCTGGTTTTTCTGTCTTTTCAGACACTCTAAGTGAAAAGATGCTCTTCGACCTGAAACAGGAATCACACACAACTGTGTCCATCACTCATGCTACACTACAATTCATCCGATTTCAATTTCTTTTAGTGCAGTCCCATTGGAGATACAGCAAAGACACCCACATTTTAGGCTCTGTGCACTTTCCCTTAACACCTTGACCTTTCCAAAGCGTTTGTGTTTAAAAAAAGCAGTCAAGCATCATGGACCAACCAGCACTACCTTCCAAGCAAGCTGCCAGATAAAATTCTGGATGGTGATTTTTATTTTTCCTCTTTTAAGACACTGTCCTAGTAAATACCAGACAGCCGATTTCCCTCCCAAGCAGTGGAAGTGTTCTCAGACCTCTCTGGTTCAGGTAAAGCCCTCAGCAGGACCGATGATGACAGCTGAGGCTCTGGTGCTGTGCCTGGCTGTACACATCGTGCAGGAGGGGACGTCAGGCTGCTCAGGTGACATCGGCCACCCGCTTGCATGTGATCTGTGTCCCTTAGCTGCCAGACATACCACAGTTTATGGGGCTGTGTCTACAGCAAGGTCAAGTGGAAGTGAATTAATCAAATTCACTGGTGAATGGAAGGCTGCTTATATAGACATGAAGCATTTTCAAAATTTGGAAAGAAGAGAAGAGAAAAAACTTTTTTTCTCTTAAAAAAAAATCTTAGGGGGAACCATTGAAACAGTCCCATTGTTTACTTGCTATAAAATTAAACTTGACTTCTGTAAATATGAGAAAGGTACTTCCTATGCGGGAATTTAAAAATACTGTAAAGTATGTTTATGAACAAGTGCACAGGCTTTACTTTTGAAGAATGGCAAATAAATCCAGTATTAAAGATATAGCTGCACGGCATACTAAAATATTTTGTGGACTTCTCAATCCTATTGACATTTTCCTGAAGAAGGAAAGAAAATTAGAATTCTGTATCTATAATATTGATTTGTTGAGAAAAGGCACTCTGGGGGGTTGCAGGAAACATGTTATAACCCAGAGAACAAAGGCTACAATGCAGATAAAAAGTATTTCCTCTTTCTAGAGGAAAAGACCAAACCACTAGTCAAATGAGTATGACATCACTGTATAAATATTCCCTAGAATGTAGTTAATGAAGCATTGTGTCAAGGACTGACTGCAAATTTGGCCTTTCAGATAGATATAGGAATTGTCATTGCCTAATATTTTAAGTTTTGAAATAAAGTAAATGCTTTTAAATACCCAATTGTACAAGCATCCTGAAGGATTTGAGGGAAGGTTCAGTAGGCTCACTTTAAACATTACACTACATAATCTGTCACTTTTATTTTGTGAGCATATATTTTATATACTGGACTCTTTTTAGTTTCTCCCCCAAATGTCCTTTTTCTCCACACCAGTACTCAGGAAAAAGGCTGAAAAATCTTCTACATAAAAGAGCTCATTTTATTCCAGACTCTCACATTTGTCCTGATACCTTCATAAAATCTTGTGATTCATGGATTTCACCTGAGCATAGTCTGCATGCTCAAGCACTTGAAAAATTTCCAGGTACAATTAGAGCAGAAAGTAAATTTGTATTGTGTTAACTCAATGTAAAATTCAGTTTTCCTTGTAGCGGACAAAAGAGACAACCTCTCCCTTCTCCCTGGTGAATACGCGCAGAACAGAACACCATATACTCAAGGCTTAGCCCATTCGCTGCCTCCCTGGTGATTGTTTGGAGAGTCTACAGCTCTTTAATAAACTCCCCTAATTCACAGGTGGGCTTAATCAAACAGATCACATGGACTATCCAAACAGTCACAGATTCATCTACTGAGTGAGCATAAAGTCAGTAGTCACGTGCATGATCGGGACTGTATGCATGCTGTGGGATTTCTGGTCTCATGAGCTAAATGCAGCAAACAGCAACACCCGTGCCCACACATGCTGGGATTCCTCCAGCAACGTGTGAGAACACAGTTGAGGCAGAGGAGAGCACGGCCCTCGTGTCACGCTGGGATGTTACCTAGTGCTGAGGAGCACAGAAACCCTTTCTTCGGAGAGTGCCGGGTGTCCTCTCCTTTGTTGTTTTCTGGTGGAGTAAGTTGTCTGTTTTCATCATCTTGGTATGCAAGCCTGGAAAGGAGAACAGAGGGATTCTAGAAAAGCAGCTGATATTGGACAGAATAACCCCTCTTCCAGCAGGGAAGCCAGGAAGACCATGCTATCAAATGGATGCAATAAGCGAGCTAGCTTCAAGCTATAACTGGACCAGGAGCAGTTAAGAGAGGCCATGAGACAGAGAATGGTCTAAAGCTGAGATCTGGGAACATTAGATGGGGAGGGGGAGGCCCTGCAGATCCAGGTGTCTCATTCAGAGGAGAAGGAAAATCCCAGGTGAAAGATATCCTTTTCAGTGTTACTTCTCAGGGCTGAACTGCATTTTTTAAAAAAAATATTTTCTGATATTTCAGTTGTCTGACTAAAGGCTTCTGGCCTTATCCCATAAATTGAAATTTTTGTAGAAAAACGTCACTTCTTCCCACCTCTCCCCCTTAATTAAAGAACCACCCAAACACCTTGACTAAAGCTGCAAAGCTCACATTTCAGTAGAGAGCAGACTTGGTTCACTACAGTACTCAATGTCTTCATTCAAATTTTCATCATAAGTCTCATCCTGAGACACTTCCTCTTGGCAAACAATTGCCAGCTGGCTGTCTCTGGAACTGGAGCTAATGAGCAAAAGAGACAAGTCAAGATATGGAGATGGTAAAGACAACCTGTTACAAAGACGAGAATGACAGGCTCCATCTGTCTCAGTTTATTTTAATGTTGAAGAGCTATCACAGAGAAATTAACGACTGAACAGAGCTGCAGAGTTCACAAACACAAAGCAACAACCTTTGTCTGTGTCCTCTTTCAGAGGAAGAGTTTCTTAAATCAACGCTGAACAATACTGTAAACATATTTTTGTCATTTGTGACTGCAGGTACTCTACAAATGTGCACATCACACTGACCACATTTCCAAAGATATGCCTTACTGAACTCAAAGTAAAATCTGAGGTGGGCTCTTGGAAATACAGCTTTTTTCCTTATTGCAAAAGCCTTGGTTAGGAATTTCAGAGAAGCCTCCTAGACACGAACAGTTACTCTCTCGGCTCTCTGATGTATGGTCTCTGCCTCCCAAATCCCTTACTCTGCACCATCTCTCCCCTCTGCTCCTGTTCATACTCTCATTCCTTGCTGTCTTTTCCATCTTTGGTCCCTTTTTTCTCACCACTAGCTGCAGAGTGCTTCTGGTGAATTCAGTAGGATCTGTTCGAACCCTTAAGCGTGACAGCCCTTAATTCCCTGCTTGCCTCCTCCTTGTCCCTCTGTTTTGCATCTCAGCCCTCATATTTCTCTTCATTTTGAGTCTGTGTTTTCTGAAGAGCAAAGTAAAATCTGAAGGTAGTGTGAATCTTTGAGATACCGACAAGGAGCTACTGGAGCCAATGTCAGTGTGTTAGCACCATTCACAGAAGAGACCAGTGTGGTAGGTTTTATTTCATCTTTCAGGGACTGGATAGGAAACATTATTTTATAATTTGATTTGAGCTAAAAGCACTAGGACACGGAACAACCTTTAGGACAGTGCTGGAGTGACCTTCTTGCTGAGATGGGAGGCAAGTAAAACTGCTAAGGTGTAGGGGGGAGGAATCAGTATATGGCAGCTCTCCCTATTCAGTAGTCTGTGTTTAGCCAAAACCATACAGAATTTTTGTACGAACATGCCATAGTGTACTTCACCGTGTTGTGAACAGAGAGTGCCTAGATGTGTGAGCCCAGCTAGAAACTCAAAAAGACCCCAAATCTAGAAACCAACTAGAAACAGTCCCTGCATCACTACCTGCCTGTGGGCAGAAAACCCCTGAGTTTGGAGTATTTTCTGGAGATGTCATGGTGATCATTACCTCTTTTTCAGCCCTACTGACACCAAAAAGAAGAGCTCATGTTCAGCATTAATGGCATTTGGACTTTCAATGGGACAAACAATGGGTCTTACACCCAGAGAATATTAAATCATGAGGGAAAAGACGTACCGTCCCAGTGTTTCGTAGTAATGCGTCCTAATTTGAGGAAGGCAGCCAAGGAAGCAAGGAGAAAAAAGAACACCATGTTAGCAGTGTCACATCAGCACAAGTCAGCAAGGGGGAGGGCAGATGGTAACACATGTTGTGCAACTCCTGTGGCTTCCCTCAGGAAGGCATGAAATAGAAAAACCACTGGACTCTTTACTTGGGCAATTCTGCAACCACTGAATTTCCTCCGTCGTCTTGTCCTATTCTGTCCTTTGCTGGGGTAGCATTTCTCCACCTTTTCACATTGCCCACTCTCTGCCCTTAAAAAAAAAAATTCCAGCTCCTTCCTGCTGTTACTGAGATAGTTAAAAAACATTCTCCACTGATAAAAATGATACTCCTTTTGTATTAGTCATCTGTGTGTAGACAGTCTGAAAGCTGTCCAGAGAAGGGGGTTTTCTTTGCTTTGCACAGTATTGCATTTCTGAAAACCTTGCCCCCTTCCTCCCAGAATGCCTCTGTAGGGATGTGACCCACTGAATGAAAACCAACTGACTTCCACAAAGCCTCTGACTGGGCGCTTAAGAGATGAATTGCAGTCCCTTTGTCTTTCAGTTAGCAGTTGATGAAACACCTTCCTGTGGTGAAGGAAGGATAAATAAGGCTCTTTTTGGTTCTTACAAAGGTTTCTTCATGATAAAGCCCAAAGAAACCAAGTGTGCTGGTCAGTGAGAGTGCTGCTTCTTTGCAGTGGTCAACTGATGCATATCTGCTGCACTGTGGGCTTTGGCACAAGTGGAGAACCAGAAGGCTCAATCCAGGCTGCAGACCAGGTGATGTCTGGTGGGTGACTTCAGCTAGGCAGCTGTGCGCTGGTGTTTGCGTGCATGTTCCTTTCCCTGGTCCCTTGACTCGCCCTCTGCTCTGTGAAGCTTACCTTTTGGAAGGTAGTTTCCAAGGAGCCTCCTGCACACGTATGGTGGGTGACAAGGGGGTCCCGTGGCCTTCCACTGTGCTGACAGTGCTGGGGTAGGTGGGTGGGCTGGGGAAACGGCACAGGGCAGTGTTGTTGGCGTTGTTGATGTTGGCATTGGAGCCTGAAGATGAGTAGCTGCTGGGAGTGAAGGTGGAGTCTACCAGCTTCTCATGAGATGGAGACTCTGTATCTCCCTGGTTGTTGCCAGACTTATTGATGTGCAAAGGTCGCTGGGTGGTGAACGTCTGGGGGAACGCGCTCCTGCCGTCACTTTGGTAATAGCTGACATGGTTTCCGAACAAGCCTCCAGCTCTCTGTCAGAGAAACAGAAAGTATTTTCCCTTTGTGAGGGAGAAGATGTGCAAGGGCCCTGGCGTTTCTGGCTTAGCCTGTTGTTGAGGACAAATATGTGAGGACTGAAGCGTGCACAACGGCACTGCTGCTCTCTGCCAGAGGACAGGGCATGGACTTCTCTGTCAGAGAGACTCAGTACACGCAGACTGTGAAAACTTTAGCTTTCTAAGATATTTCAGAGGACTGGCCAGGTGCATAGGTGAGGCAAAGGTATCTCTACACCTCCCACCAGTCCTGGGAGCACAGGAATGGGTAGGGAAGCAAGAACCGGGTAACTGCTCTCTGGTTTTCACAGTGCAGTTCCAAAGCAACATTTATACATGAGAGGGAATTTGAGAAGTGCACCAGAAACTATTAATCACCTGGAAGAACAAATGAAGAAAGATTTAATGAGCCAGTTATGTACTGTTTAGATGGTGAGTAAGCAAAGGGACTGAGAGCATCTTTATGTAAGGAGGAAAATGCCAAAGGAGAGGAAATATTACCAGAGAAGAAAATTACAAGGAATAAGAATGAAATAAAAAAGAGAAGATTTAGGTAACTTCCTCGTTCTATAGGAGCTCTCTTGGGTTCTGCTGTACTTTTTGAAAGGAGACTACTTGTGCCACTGAAAGGAGGAGTGGACAAGGCACTGAAGTGTGCCTGGTTGTTGCTCGGCAGACTGTAGGATGTCTGAACTGATCTGTTCTTCAGTCTCTTTGGCCATTCTAATTCTGATTTTATTTAGGTTTTATGAGGAGAAACTTCCATTGAGAAGAAAATGGGATAAAAACTGTGCAAGGATCTCAGGATCTGGCACTCTGAGCCTACCACTGTAGGGTCTAGAAAACAAGAAGGAGGGCCCAGCTGAAATGCAGAGGGTATAAAAGAGAATGTAGCACTCTTTTAGCTCAGCTATTGGTCTAGCTTCAGCTTGAAAACTTGTTCAGCACCTACCCGGAAGATATCATCTTCAGAGGCAGCAGAAACAGCTTCTTTCATGGCCTTATCTAGCTCTTCTTCAGCTGTCAGGTCTCCAGAAATTGCTCTTCGTATCTCTGGCCCAATGTCGTGAAGTGTGCGCAGACCAGCCTGCAAAACAGCAAACTATAGAGCTTCATATCTCCGAGTGGTATATGAGAAATAAAAGCAGTGCTATTTCTTCCTAAGCACTGTGAAGGCCTTTTACTTAATATAGCAGACCCAGCTCCTAGAAAAACACCAACAAATTCTGTTCTTTCATCTACAGCTTACAGAGGGAAAAACTTAGCAATTCAATGCAGGAATGTTTGTTGCTAGTCCCCTGGCTTCATCACAACAGGACATAGACATAAATCTACAGGCTTGACTAAGCAAGTCTGAATGCTTTCAAATTCAAATTTGGGTTCTCAGATCCACAACCAGAAGCCCTAGAGCAGCCACAGTTCCAGCTGAACCATGTACTCGGTGCCTCTGAAAATCTCTTCTTTTTAATCAGCAGCTTCCATATGGATTTAATAGCTGGCATCTGGACCTGGACAGTCCTCAAACCCCTCACTTACTGGAATCCGTCCCAGGGAGTGCATCCAGGGAGGTAAGCGGTGGGTATGCTGAGACCTCAGTCTGTATCTGTGCCTGTGTCACAGCACTTTTTAGCTTGCTGGAACTCCAGAGTCACCCTTCTTCCTTACTGTACACTTGAGGGACATAAATGGTGCTGTTTGTACAGCCAACGGGGCTTTTTCATTCTTTCACACAGACTGGTTGTCCACCCAGTGAACGCATAGCACAGTGGTGAACAGATCCCAGGTCTTACAGCCTGATGCCCCATTTGTTGCACAGTCTTGGCATCCAGGGATGCTTTTTGCTTTTTAACTGATTTTGCCTCCTGGCAGCATGCTCTCCCTGACCCTGTTAGAGTGACTCCCTTCAGAAAGAGTAGAATGAATGTGGTAATAATAAACGTCTGCTGGACACGTCATGCCAGTTCTCTAAAAGGAACCCACATTTCAAATATTACCAGCAGATTGATAAACTGTGGATACACCTCACTTGTGCCTTCCACCTCCAGAGCTAAGGTATGTGGCCTGTGGTACATGCATGTTTATCCAAAAGGACTGATGTGGTAATTCAAGGGGTCTACAGCCTCCTTTCCAGTGGGGATATCCCATTGTAGCCCCCAGAATGATTGAGAGGGAAGGGGGGTCAAATGCCTCTACCGTACCACCCCCGTCCATCCTGTGACCGCTAGTCACCTGCAAGGAGAGTGCGTTGCGCTGGGAGGGCTTGCCCACCAGTCCCTGTTCTTTACGCTTCTTGAACTTCCGGAAATACTCCTGAATCAGGAAAGTGGCATAGAACTTCCCGACAGTCACTTCGTCATCTGCAAAGGGGTATTAAAAAAAAAATAAAATTAAATAAGCAACTGATTTTAAACAGTGTATTTGCTAATGTGAGCCTTGCAATTTGCAGGAGAAACACTAGGTACTGCAGTACAACTCTGCTTTTTATGGCATCAGGATGCAGGGCTGAAGGAAGGGATTGCTCCACAGCCAGAGCTTGCTGTAAGTAGTCAGGAGGAGAGCTGGACGTGGCATTTGGGTAGACTGGCTCTGCTGGCAGAGAACCCCTATAGCTACGCGCCTCTGGATGTATGTTGTTTACGGTGAAGTGCCTCTAACCTTTGCAGCCTCTGGTATGGGTTTATGGCATAGGATCCTGCTATAGCCTCCCAGTCAGGGTCAACACATGTTGTTCTTTCTTGTGGTAGCCTGGGGTAATACATACTCAGGGTCTGGGCTCACCAACAGCATCTGACGGACCATCCATCCCAGACCTGATGTAGCCCTTCTCTGCATTGAAATTCTGTCTGGTCGTGCCCAGCATGGGTGCCAGCGAACCAAAATGATCACCTCCCCCCAGAAATGCAATCATTGCTGTATTCTCACTCAATACAAACTGTCAATGAGCCAGAATGTGCATTTTTTATCCATGTAAATCTCCTCCCTTCTCCAAACCCAATGCAAATTTTACAAGGCCCCCTGACTTCAGAGCAGGCTGGGCAAGGTTCAGGATCTGGCTGCAACTGTTAACTAACTACCAAATGCTGTTTTGTGCTATAGCCCCTGGAGTCACCTGAAAGGTCAGTGATGACCACACTGGATGCCCATGCACCTGGAGTCCCAAGAAACCTAGCAAAGGAGTTGCCCAGAAGCCTGGTAATTACAGCCTACCAGGGCTGCTGCACAGAAACCCACAGCAATCTGTTACACCAGACTGGCTGAGGAATATCCCCAGGTACATGAGTCTTTGACAGCTATCATAGTAGAAAGCAGTTATGTGAGTAAAAACAGAATTATATGCCACAGTAAAGGTAGTTTTGCTAAATGTGGAGGGGTTATCAGATGGGGCTGCATCCTTAACTTGAGTGTAAGGCTATATCTCTTATGCAGTCAGATAAAGTGCACATCATCCTCCCTGAAACCTTAGCTCTGCTTGCTTTCTTTGCCCCCAGCAGGCACCAGGTAACGTCCAGGGGAGCAAATGCCTATGATCATACTGGGGCAAGATCTAGGAACAGAGATTTCTAACTCCTATTTATACGCCTTTTCTTCCTTCCCTGATTTCTCAGCAGTAAGAACATGATATTCATGTTAGTACAGGCAGAAACAGATCTCAGACTGATGAAATACAGGTAACAGCTTTGTAGAAGAAAGCTTGTCCCCCATATTCCACCTGATGATCATGAGGTGCAATAGGACACGTCAGGTGGGGAAAAAGACAGAGAGATACAGAGACGGGGACAAGATCCTGCACTCACCACCTGCGGGGGGCACCACCTGGTCCAGCAGCTTCATACTGGTGCGCTTCCAGATTTTCTTAATTATTGCTCTCAGCTCTTCGTTGGCTTGCTCCAGGTTACCTGCAGGGTGAAAATCATCAGAGACAGGAATTAAGCAGACCCTGCAGAGGAGCAATTTTGTGTCTGGCATGGTAATCTTAGGAAGAAAATATCAGAGCTTTTTCAGTAGTGGAAAGTTTTGGGCAAAGAGATGCTCTGACCATTTCTAAAGCCCCCTCACAGCAAGAGGTCTTCTTCCTAAATATGCACAGTCATCTCAGGGTAGGAAGGTGGCCGTGCCACTGATTGATAGTCTGCAACAGTCAGAAACAACAGAACCACGGTGCTACTTTGTCCTGAAAAGCAATAATCTCATCTAACACTTCAAATTTTAATTGACATCCAGTGAAGGTTGAATACAATGAGAATAGAGGTCAGTTAATGGGAAAGTACAGCTTAGGGAAGACAAATAATTGGTGGTAAAGATGCATCTAGAAATCTGAAGACCTGGGTCTGCTCTCAGCACTTCACATGGTGCCAAGAGTCTGCCTTGGAGAGTCTGCACAGTGCTCCGACGAGGCACTCCGGGCATGTGCAAGACTTTCACTATCCAACTGAGGACTGTGCCTAGATACTCGTGTTTATTCTCTGAAGTACAGCATACGCTATAACAAGCCTTTTATGTGGCTGTCTGAACTTAGACATTACAGGTTCCTCCAAGGGGCTCTGAGCTAAATGAGACATTAATCAAGCCACATTACCCTTTGAGAGTGAGTGAAGCAGATTCAGTTTATATCCTTTCCTTCTAGGAACCCATTTCCTCCAAAACGACTCACCTTTGATTTTATTTCTTGATGTATGTGCATTCAAACCCCTTATAATTGAAGCTCTCTTCTCTTGCTATGTGTATTAAACCACTATTTTCTCCTCCTAAAGGTGCTGTTCTTGCAGCTTTTCTTATTGCTGACCAGCATTAAGGCTCCTCAATGTGCTGCCCAGGGCTCTGTGTGCTAGTAGTTCTCTTAATAGGATGTGGTGAAGACAGGGACACTAAGTAACTCACTGAAGATGAAACAGGTAGACAGCATCAAAGGCAGAAATCTGACCCAGGAGGGCTAATTCCAAACTCCTGCCCTAACCACTTACAAAATCCTGCTAAGGCAAGAAAGAAAGCAGTTTGAGGCTTTAGGTGGTTTTCCAGGGGTTCACTGGCAATGACTCAGAGAGTTTGAGGCAAAGACGGACAAGAAAATTGAGTCCTTTTTGAGTCTCTGATTGCTAAGACACAAGCTGTACTACAGGACTGCGGTTGGCTTTTTCCTCAGGAGAGTCTCTTTGTCTACAGTCAAATTCTGTTTAGCACAACATCCAAGGCCTTAATATAATTTTTAAATTTTGCCACTCTTTTTGGCTCAGCTGTCAGTATAATCCTGGCACAATAAGCTAGGGTTCTGTTGGTCTTTGCTTTCCCATGCCTGAAATGTAATGCAGCCACTCCTGAGCCAGAGGTGTTTAGCTGTGAATCACAGACCTACACGCTCTTTTAGGACATCTCATTAATACATGAGGCCAGGTTTTGACTCAGGACCAATATCTTTCATTACAGCAGGCGACAGAGTACAACAAAGGGGACAAGCTGAGCCCAAAATCTTGTCTGCTTTCTCCAACTATACCCGCTGGTCTATGCAAAGCTATTCACAGTCCCTTTGCTTCTCATCTGTCTTTAGGCCTACAACACCACTGTCACTCCAGTGTGATGTTAACTCATGCTGATGGAAGCACAGGAGGAGTTTCAGTGAGGTGAGACCCTCGAGTCCAAGCTCTTTTGCCTCCCTTGGATTGGAAAATCAGTGGCAACAGCAGTCAAAAAGCAGCCCAGCTCTGCAGCCAGTTTGCACAATGGGAGACTTCTTTGCCCTTCTTCCTCCCACGATTGCTGTTTGAGCAGACATTGATCTAAAACTTTTAACTTTGAGACCATTGTAAAGAATGTGATCAATAATCTGAGATGATACTATGGGAAGTACCAGCTTTCTAGATAACTGGAAACACTGTTCTCTCTCTAGAAGATATTATTCCTCCAAACATCTTTGTATTGCTTTTTGTACCACGTGCTGCATGTAATTAATTGGGATCATTTTACACAAGATGTCCTTATTGTTGTACTCCAGCTCAGCACACGGTGTGAATACCACTCAGATACATTTGTACCCTTGTAGTGAGCACGCTTCTTACCTTCTGTCTTGATCCTTAGTGCTGTTCTGACCAATGCAAAGAGAGTGGCATTGAACATGACAGTCCCATCACTGTTCAGTGGCATGTTCATGGAGACAAGGCGCTGTGGGGTAAGGAGAAGAAAGAGAACTACCATACTGCCAGCACATGGACTGAAGCATGCTCTTCTTTATGCCCCATGATGACCTCCAGACCTGCTACCCATCTTATATGAGCATCCATGGCCTGTGGATTCAGTTACACAATTATAAAAGTACTTGTCATATCCACCGATGGCCCCAACCATGGTGTGTTTGCTCTGGGGTCTCTCTCACATGGTTAGATACTCTGTTTTCTTCAAGGTGGCTATCACTTTCTAACCTTTGTTTTCCACAGTGGCCAGTGGGCATTTGCCCACAGTGTATTACACGGACAGAGATTTGTTACAGTCCCCAAACAATTTGGCTTTTAAATTACACCTTTTTTTCTTATCAGGAGCAAACTGATTTCTTCATACCTCATGAGACACTTGCAAACTCGCCCGTACTAAAGCTGTGCCTGGTGCAAATGTATATAAACAGAGAGCCAGAATCTTTCTTTTAGGTGACAGGCTGGAAGAAAGGGGATGAGCCAAACCTGAAAGCTGATCTACTTTATCCAACTATCCCACCTCTCCCTTTTAAAACAAGGCTATTTTCTGTCCTGCAGTAATTCTGTAAAGCCATGTAGGGCAAAGAGTGAGTGCTGAGTACTGTAACAGCTGCAGGGTGAACTGCAGTGAGACCAATGACATATATCCGAGAGAGATGTAGCAGAGCCACCCGATCTTATGTCCTTACTTGTGTCTCAAGAGGTAAGAGACACCAGGGACTTAGTTTGAACTCTTATGCTTTCAGGGGTTGATTTTGTTTGAGCTCTGTCTTCTGACACTTTCATGCAACAGGCCTTGTTCAGTACCAACTTGGAAGAAAGGGTGTCATCCCCCATCACTGCCACTGCAATCACAGACTCGGGGGTTTGGACCAGATCGAGACAATAAAAAATTGCTAGACAGCAGATGGAAAGGGATCAGTTGCAGGCCACAGAAGTCATTTATTTCTGTTTACAGGCCCCAGGCTTTGTATTTTGCTCTGAGAATGATATAAAAAACAACTACAAGTGTCACATACAAACCCTGGGACCTGCGAGGAGATGAAGAAAACTTCAAATGAAGGAAGCATAAAGGTTAAAAACATGCCATTGTTCACTAGAGAGAGTCCCTCTTCACAGCCGGAGTCTCACAACCAAAGAAATGAGTGAGACATTTTCACAGAAAATCTGTCCTTGCCCTTCCTGTATTTTAATACCACGCACACCTCACTCTTTAATATCTGTCAGTTATTTAAGCAAGAATGAGAGACAACACTAGGTTTTTGGTGCATGGCTTAGTCCAGAGAAAATCTCAGAGATATTTTCACTTGCCCTGTTATTTCTGTCTGTCCTAATCTGTTTTGGGATGTATGTTTGATACCGCAAATGTGTGTGGTTGATGCAGTGCTTGGTATCTGAGAGCAGTACTTAGCATGGATGCTCTCCTAGCTAGAGAGAGGACTGGTGGTGCCCTGATGTCTCTGACTAGCAGCCAACCCGCCTACCAGTGATGCTCCAAGCCCTCAGTGACCAGGCCATGCGACAGGCTTGGCTAGTAAACACCACTGCAGGCTGTTTAGCTGCTGTGACTGCCAGGCATCCCCGAGCCACGGCGTGCCTTACTTTGCAAGCCACCCGGTGAGGGCAGAGCTTCCCAAAGCCCAGGGGAGGCTGAATCCGCCGGAGCAGTGTCACCACGTCCAAGTGTTTGATCCGTCCCCTAGAGAAGAAAGCACAGTGAGGGTCACATCCTTACCGCGGGGTGACCTCCCGATCCGCTTGTGGGTCTTAGGGCTGTAGCAGGCACAGAGGTGCAAAGGGTCTCTTTTTTTTCCTGGCGCTTCACCTCCCATATAAATAGCCCCACGCCACTGTCTTTTGATACTTGTTTATGCTTTGGGCCATCACT
The DNA here is from genome assembly GCF_963924245.1 of Chroicocephalus ridibundus. Taxonomy (NCBI): domain Eukaryota; kingdom Metazoa; phylum Chordata; class Aves; order Charadriiformes; family Laridae; genus Chroicocephalus; species Chroicocephalus ridibundus. The sequence goes on from NC_086284.1 coordinate 152,457,212, forward strand.
GGAGCCAGTGCAAAACAAACTACTGAATTTCCTCCACAGCAGCAGCTGGGTTTCTTTTAAGGCCTGGAAATGGCATCTCAAAAGAAGAATCCTCTCATGGAGGGAGGAGAGCTACCAGAGCCAGAGCTTCAAGCATTGACATGGGTGGGGAAGAGGAAAAAAAAGAGCTTCCCATTTATAGATGGGAAGGAACAGGTTGTCATCTGGACTGAGCGGCTATCTATTATATGGCTTCAACCACTGCAGCCTTGCCTTCGGACAAGCACAAATAGTAACATCCATTTTGTTAACAAATGGTGTATTTATTAGAATTCCGTGCTTATCCCCTATCCATATTATAAGTATCTCTGGCAGTCACCGTGGATGGTAAGAAAGGCTTCAATTTATGTATCACTCTGATAATGTGACATGGCCTCACGTATTGCAGAAACTGAGCCCAAATGAATCTTGACACTATGCGTCCTAAAGAGATCTGCTTTTAGTTTACGCCAAGATGTCTTTCCATGGTTTTTGCATTATGAAGGGGGCTTTGCAATTACAATTGTCAACTGCACTGTAGTGCCACAGGGATCTAAATGCACTTTAAGCCTAAGAATGTGTCAAAGAAAGCATATAATACTGAATGTCAGTTAAACCCTTGAGTGAGTTGTTCTTGTGTAACTTTAAATCCCTGCAAATCTGCTGATGTGAATAACCCTGCAGACAACGTAATGCAGCCATGTGAAGATACAGCTTGTGATGGGCCTGTATGACATATGACAAAATGGAGATTTGAGCACAGAAGCCCTACTGTGGCTAGAAAGTCAAATAAGAGTCACAGCTCAATATCCCAAACACATGGAACTATAAACCAACCCTCTATTCTCCTTTGCTCAATCTTCTGCTGCCCCTCCCTGGACAGTCTATATCTCCCCCAGACTGAAAGTGAAGCAATGTCCTGGCACGTAACCGTGCAGCCTAAATGCTGAGATTTTTGTGTGTATCCTTACATTGCTGGCTTATGGATTCAGCAGAAATACCCCGCGGAGGTATCTATTTTAGGATTTTTGCAAAAAGAAGTGTTCCTCCAGGAGGAACATGGCACTTACTGCACTGGGTCTAGAGAACAGAAAATATCAGGCTTATTCTCCCGAGAAGCTCTGATATCCAGGCTGGGTTACTTACTTGGCTTCAGGGTCATACTCTGCCCAGATCCTTTTAAACTCATCCAAGTGGTGTGGTCCTAAAATGGACCAGTCCCGTGTCAGGTAATCAAAGTTATCCATTATAACAGCTACAAAAAGATTGATGATCTGCAAACAAGGACAGAGATGACTTGATGGATGAGGCAGGTAACATTAGATTTTACTGGGTTTTCCATTTAAGGTCTGGATTTGGACTCATAAAACTAGGAAGCCATTGGAGGTGGGTTCTGTCTTCCCCCATACCAGCCCCCCCACTTAAAGGGGAAGATCCCAGAGGCAGGATATTCTCAGCTGGTCACATTTTCTCTTCCCTACTGAACGGATGAGGCCCAAGTTTGCTGAATGCTTAGACATGCTGTGATGGCTTTTTATTTACCTGTGTCTTTGCCCAGCAGAATGGGATAGTGATGGGAGAACCTCAGTGGGGCTGAGATAAAAGTCTTTCCTTCTGGCACAAGACCAAAACTTTTAAAATGTTGCTGCTGTTCACTGGGAGAGTTTTGTGCACTGATGCCAGCTGCAGAGCATGTGCTGTCGCTCTGAGCAATGCCGCATTGCCAACATGGAGCAGATGCAAGTGGGATATGTGTATTCTCACAGTCATTGCTGCTGGCAGGGGAGGGAAAACCTGCTCAGCAGCCAGAAGGAAGGTAGGAGGGAAGGTGGGAAGTGTGGCTGAGGCGTTGCTAGCCTCAGCACAGCCCACAACACGCTAATTTGGTTTTCTCATTGAAGGGGAGGGGGGAAGAGCGCTCCTTTGCTGTGCACAAAGGATTGGAATTGGAAGTGGAGCATCCCCCAGAGCTGGAGGGAGGTGGGAATGGCAGTGACCAAGGGGGTGTTGTCACTGAAAGGGTGCTGCTGTGAAAGACGCCATGGGGAGATTTCCCTGCTTTGAGATGGTCCCTCTGCTGTGCAGTGCTGATATCTGGGGAGGCAGGGGCTCAGTCTGACAGAGGGCAGGTTTTGGTTGCTGGGGTGCACTCACCAGGAAGGCACAGAGCATGTAGAAGCTGATGAAATAGAAGACGGCGAAGCTGCTGCCACAGGAGTGATCGGCTTCGGTGGAGTTGGCCGGCTCCGACTCTGGGTCACACTTCTTGTCAGGGAGACATGCCAGCATGATTTCCTGCCAGGCCTCACCGGTAGCACACCTGGGCATGGCAAAGGACAAGTGACCTTCGTAGAGGGACCGGCACATTAGCAACCTGTTCCTGCTTCCATGAACATTAATGGGAATTTTGCCACTGATGTCAATTAAGTGCAAGTTAGGCTGATGCCCGGGCTTTGACATACACTGGCATACCCTGCTCCTCTTTTTGTCTTTGTTGCTATCATCAGTGTCTTGTTCCTAACTGGCTTTGCTTAGTGTGGGTATGGGGCTGTCATGCTTCAACCAGCCAGTGTCATTGAGATCTGTGTGACATGGCTATGGATTGCATGACAAACCCCCTGGAAAACGAGGAGAGACTGTTGAATTTCTGCCAACTCCCCACCCCTTCAGCATCCCTCCCTGGCCTCGGCACAGCTGGCCACAGCTGGAGCAGGATGATGTGCTAAGCTGAGCTGGGCCCGGCCATGCCAAAGCATGAGTGGGAATTCATGTCCCTTTCCCTGCTAAAATAAGATGTAAATCATACTGCATTTGCGATGCGTATCAACATTTGAGAGCACTGAAAACTGGCTACCTTCCTTCTGAGTGATAGGACTTGCCTCCCTCCCCAGCACTGAGTGTTGTCCAGTGTCAGCTGGCAGGGTGCGATGCTTAACGGAGTGGCCATTTCACTAACACTAACTCCTAGGCTCCCCCACTAAGGGACAAAATGTTTCTACTCACCTCGTGAGCATGACACGGTAGAAGGAGATAAGCTGTGCCCAAGAGCAGAGGAATCGTGCTCCCGGACTGACACAATCCAGAGCTGTCAGACACCTACCTGAAAAGCAGCAGCACTGCCTGGGGGAAGGTCTGGAAGTTGTTGTTGCGGTTGATTTCTGTGGTATCGTTCAGCGCAATTTTACCAAACACCTGGCAGAAAGCAGAGGTCTTTTCAGGTTAGCCCTCGAAAATCCCCAAACCTCTTGTCACCTGGTAGCTCTTGGCCTCACCCTGACTCTGGTATTTAACAGAATCTGCTCTTCTCTTAAAAAAAAAGTTTCTACATGTCTTTCATATTTGCTGCTGCTTCCTTTGCTTGTGCTTTATCACAAGAAAAGCGCTCATTTTGTAAGAAGAGGTATCTTTTGTTAAGACATCCTTCTTTATTTCATACACTGTCAATATGTGATATGGGGCCTTATTTTAGCCGGCACTCATATGGGGAGGGGTTCCAGATGAAAAAAATCAGTAACACAGGAGAAAAGGCTCCTTCCTTCATTGCTTATCTGTCTTCACCAGGAGGAAATAATAGCAAAAGACCAGCAGCTGCAAAGCCTTGAGCTTCCGACTGTGTGGGGTGCCTTGGATCTTCCCAAAACAATGTAAAGTATGTTGCCTTGGATGTGAAGATTGTCCAAATGCTTGCCCTTCTAGTAGCCACGTTTGTCACCAGCAGGTGTTTAGGTCCCCCCTGAATGCAGCACTGTGAAGATGATGACTAGATTTGCCCAGACAAGGATGGCTTACAGCTTCCTTCCATGCCCAACCAACCACTGCTGCACCAACTGGTTCATCCATCCATAGCACGAAGCCTGCCACCACCAGCAAAGCTTTTTAGGGGCCTGCCCTCAGATGTGAAGTCCCAAGTGCAGGAGAGTTTCAGGCTTCTTTGAAAAAGTCTTATACAGCTTTGGTACTTTCAGGCACTGGGATTGAAAGCTTCACAAACCTTGCCTAGCAGAAAGGTCCCTGCACAGCATAGTCAGTCAGGACTATTTATTCCCCATTGATAGCAACGTGACAGAGATCTCAAGGACTGAGAGCTGTAATCTCGCAGCCAAAATGAGCAGCAGGGACAGAGCAGCTCTGAGAGAACATGGAGCTTCTTTTCAAGCAAATGTCACTGATAATTAACACCCCAAAGGAAACAACGAAGTGGAGAGGAGCGTGGGGACAATGGCGGGGAGGCCATGCCAGATGGGAGGGAGGGTCTGTACATGGCAGGCCTCCTGCAGGGGTTCCTCATGAACATGTGGGCCTTTCCCAGCCCCAGCCGCCCCCATGCTGTGGGTAGCAGTGACAGCCCCAGCTGCACTGAGGAGGAGCAGGAGGACAGATTAAATGCTCAGAGGCAGTTTGAGCTGAGGCAGCCCTTATTTTTCATTTCAGGCAAGCGTAGGTGAGGGAACTTCCCGTGCTGGAAGTCTGATTTTCCTTTCAACCCTGCGGCTTCCCTCACACATGATGCACTGGTGGCAGCTACTATGGGTGCTTTGCATTAGGCACCTACAAGGACCTGCGTGTAGAGGTTTCTCTCTCGTGGCCTCTCCAGTCTGTGCCTCCTGGGCCATGATATGGGTGGCTTCTTCCATCAGCACTAATTTGGATTTTTGCACTTGGGCACATTAGGTAGCGAGGCTTGAATGTTGTTACGCTCCAAGTCAGGGCAGTAGCTGAGATAAAGCGGTAGGTTTCTTTTATGTGGGAAATTCTTCTATTTTCATCAGATCTGGTATATCTAGTCTTTCAAGGTGGCTGCTTAATGGAGCGAGGAAGGATTTTCCTTTTTACGTGTCCCTATATGTGAGGGAACTCTATGTGTCAGCAGGTTCAAGAGAGCAGCACAAAAAATGTCTCAGGTGCCATTTGGACAAAAAGTGATGATAACAAATCCGTGGGCTCTAAGCTAAGAGGGAAGATGAGAAAAGTTGTTTTTCTCATTGGAAGACAGGAGGGCAGGAAGCAATCTAGTGATCTAGATCAATGTGAAAGACAGATATACGATCTTCAGACTGCTAAGATTATTAAAATGGAGGCTTGAATGGCAGCAATTAAATAGCCAACCCAGAACTAGCTGACAGAATTACAGAATAAAATACGTAGCTGTGAGAGCGCCCTAATCGTTGTAGACCCCATCTGTGTGGGTGATTGGAAGCCACTTTTAATGCTTTGTGTAGCTACATAACACTAGTGTAATATTCTCAAGTGATTTTCTGTATAGCACAGGTAATCCTGTAAGATCTTGGCCATTTGAGCTAGTTAGGTATCAAAGGCAAAACTGGCACGTTTACAGCATGATCCTAGTAGACTAAATGACAGCTGTAATTACTGGGAGCAATTGAGATAACCTATGATAATTTAAGGAAAGATTAGTTTTATTTTTCAAGGTGGGGGAGGGTAGATAGAGTCTGTGAAAAGATGTGATTATAATAACAGGAAACAAATTAAAACAAGGTCACAGAGGTCAGATGAATTTTGTTACAAATTCTGTTGGCATTGTGAAACCAAGAAGCCTGTCATGTTTGAAGGCCTCTGGAAGCAATTATACCATGCCTTTCTATACTTTGGTCTCTGGTCCCAGGTGGCTGACTTGTCTGAGATCTTTCATTAACACCGAAGTGGAAAGTGAAGCTTAGTTTGAAAAGCGGCACAGCAAATGAGGCTGGGACTGTCACAGACTGTGCCTATATCGTATGCTTTCTTCAATGGTCTGTATGCAACATCAGTTCCTCGCGCTGATGAATGCTCAGGCCGGTTCCAAGTTCGTTTTGTGAACTGAATAGGATATTGTATTGATGCAGCTTCCTGAAGAACTGGCACAAACACAGAGCATCGGTACGTTGGGTCTGATCCCGTATTTACGTTCATGGGTGTAAATCACAAGCTGCTCTTTACAACTCAGTAGAAGTTACCAGTATGAAAGCGATGCGAGAGAAAAATTGTGTTTGTTCAGTGCAGCATGGCTATAAGCCCACTGAGACAACCATTTTGAACCAACAACAGAGGCAGTAAATCTCCTTTGCCACCACTGATGGGTATTTCTTTGAGAGTGTGGAGGGCTGGCATAGTCCTTTTACCGTTTGCATATTGCATTCTCCATTAAATGGGTTTTCTCTTTTCTTTTCTCTTTTCTTTTCTTTTCTTTTCTTTTCTTTTCTTTTCTTTTCTTTTCTTTTCTTTTCTTTTCTTTTCTTTTCTTTTCTTTTCTTTTCTTTTCTTTTCTTTTCTTTTCTTTTCTTTTCTTTTCTTTTCTTTTCTTTTCTTTTCTTTTCTTTTCTTTTCCTGGAGTGTGTTGTGTTCCTCTTAGAAGTGCATAGGCAGCCAATGTTTTCTAACCAAGGTTAGCTACTGTCATACCTTACTGGGCAAAAACCTTCTTGTAAGCCCCTACAACCACACACTGATCTAGTTACTTTAGAAGTCAGTTCACAAAACTCTTAACAGGAGAAGACAGACACCCTTGAGCTCTTTAGCATCACTTACCTGCATCCCGATCACGGCGTAGATGAAGAACAACATCACTATTAAAAGAGCCACATAGGGGAGAGCCTAGAAATGAAATTAAAAAAAAAGAAAAAGAGAGCACTGTGTGTCTAACGAGCCGGGCCCACCGGAGCCTGGTTCATGCTTCTGGCTTTGGGAAACAGGGCAGAGGCTATCCCCGAACGTAGAGTCTGTAATTTGGCCAGGTGGCCACTAGATGCCTCTACAGTCCCACATTTCCTTGCCCTCCCCGCCACCACCCTGCTGCCACCCGGCTCAAGCAGGCTCTAAATCTGCTTCCACCGGTGATGGGGTAGCTCTGCTGCCTTCAAGTCAGTCCTGCCCTTGACCAAGTGAGGAAAGCGAGGCCAAAACCAGTGTCTACAGCTGCTTGCCAAGAGGAGAAAACTCTCATAACCAGTATTATTCTGCCACTAACGGCAATGTGATTTTTTCTGGATCCAGCCTGGCGAAATCAAAAACATAACAGCTGCAGAGATCCGAATTCAAGGCTTCTGTTACAATGGCTGATACCATCTTAAGTACCTAAAGCAGCATCAGCTTTGTTCCCTGTTCAGTGTTAGGTGTCTGTGATGGTGTCTGCAATGCACTAGGTGTCTGCGATCAGCTGCTGAAGAGGAAATGCAGAAGCCTGATACGAAGAGCTGGCTCATAACGAAGAGGCCAGTGCAATCAGCAGTGTTGAGTGCGATCGGTTTCCTCTACCACTAGCAGGAATCAAGGGCATAGCTCGGGACCTCACAGGCTCAGGCTTTTGAGGAGGAATTTTTGACTCTGTTGCTTTTGAAATATATAGTGCTCAGACCAGAGATTTCCAGACCTTACTTCAGAGGCAATGAGCGGACACATTCATCCTGAAAATGGGACTACAGTCCTTGATCTGGATTTTGAACACCTCATTTCACAGGCTATAAAAAGCCTACAACAATATTATTTTTTTTTAAATATAAGATTATTTACACATTTTAAGTTTATGCCTAAATTCAGCAGGGCTAAATCCTATAGGAAGAAACAAGAAAAAATTTTCACTGACCACTATGGAGATTTGACTAAGACCTGCAGAAATCATCTCAAAGAGAATATTAAAATGGCGAAAAATTCAAACCTGTAAACAATGTCTGTAATCATAATCTTGAGGCTCAAGGGCAGATTCCTCTGTGTTTTACGGGGTCAGACAAATCTGTACAATTACCTCACAATGTCAGTGGAGCTACACCAGCTCAGTATTGGGCTCCAAACATTTTGTGATGATCTAGTTGGGACTTGATACATGAAAGACCTAAGAAGAGCTCCTGGGATAGTGTCCAGACAGGACCTGAGAAGCATAATCTTACCAGTTCTATCTTTCAAATGGGGATGGGAAAAATATCTTCTCTCCTGACTGTCTGGCCCTCCACTTTCTTTCCATGTTCTTCTGCCCAGCCCATTCCTCTCCACTGATGCACCTTCCTGCTCATCTCTGCCCTGTATTCCCCATGGCTCCTTCAGCTCCCCACCTCCCATATTCCACTCTTCTGGCTCTGTCCTCCTCCGTCTCCATCCTTCCCTGGCTTTACCACTTTGTCCTTGTGATTCCCACGGCCTTGCCTTGCCCTCAGCACCCCTCTCACTTCCTACTCCTCCCACTCGCCAGCCTGGCCTCTGTTGCCGTCTCTGCAGGCGGAAACCCCTGCTGAGCATTTTCCCACTGCACGCTCCTCTGACGGGTGCCCCAACTTGTACGTGAGCACGGTGCGCCATGCGCAAGGCACATGGTAGTTAACGGTGGGACGTGAACTCCAGCACAAGTTTGTTTCTTATTAGGTTGCCCTGTGTGAGCAGGGACTCTTCCTGGAGGCATGTGGGGACACGGAGACGAGCCAGACAAAGTCTGCAGGGATCCCAGATTTTGACAGTGGGAGTGATTGAGTTAAGAGCTCTGCACAATGGCTATTCTTAGCTACGAAAGCAGCCTCCCAGTAGCAGCAAGAGGAGGAGCTCTGAGCAGAGAATACCATGTTATAAATGGCTAAAGGCTTTCAAGGGAAAAGGCACTGACTTGCAGCGCTTTTTTTTTTCCTCCCCCCCGCTGTGGAAGATACCTCCCTTGATACTTTCTCCCATCACCCTACAACCCTGCCTAAAAGTGACTCTCCAATCCAAGAGGTCTGAAGGTCACTGGAGGGAAGTACCAGGCACTCCCTTTCCCATCCATCTCATCCTCTCCAGCCAAGAGCCATGGCAAGCTGAGCTCAGGATAAGAGCGAGCTATTGCTAAAGAGGCTGGAGGGGCACAGGGGCAAGGGGAGGACTGGAAAGTGTGACTCTGTCCCCTGCATCAGGGATGGCTGAGCTGTGCCAAGGGAATCTCATTCCTATGCATGCAGACAAAATGGTTCCCACTGGAGCCGCTCAAATAACAACCTGGAAGTTAGCAACCGTGTAAGCAATGGAAAAAGTCATTTGTGGTACAGATGTGTGCAATATTAGATCCTCTGGCGGTCAAAGAGTGCACAAAATGAGAGTCCTTTGCCTGAGCCTGGTGGTCTGGCTACCAAGACCACCTGAGAGCTGCACTAGAAAAGGTCCAGACTGATCCCTGGTGTACACATGTGCTACTCCTGCTGATGTAGACAGAAGTCATGGTCATCCACAGCACTGCAGGCTTTGGTCCTAGCTTGTGTTGTGGCTGGTGAGGTTTAAGTTTTAGAGTGTGGATCAGCTCCTTTCCCATTTGAGTCAATACAAATGCTATAGACCATTAAAAGCCTGAGTCTGAGGGATATATGGTTGCTGTTTCTAGACTTATGTGTTGCGCAGGTTATTTTTTCATGCTTTTATCTGGTGGTGTGTCCTGTATCTTTTCTCATGTTTAGACCACCATTTCTATTCCTGTGCTGTCTTTCCCTGACTCTTCCTCCGGACCTACCCCAGCTAACATCCAGGTTGTGCTGGCGCAGTAAATCCAGGTGAAGTACTTGTAAAATAAAGGACTATGTCATGCTTCATCTCTAACTACCATTTTTCTATATATGTCTAGGTTAGGGGCTGGTTTGGAAGCAGTTTTTCTAGCAAATAGCTGTCTCTTGGTGTTTGTTTCTCCCTGGAGGTGATGATTCTTATCCCGACTGGTCTCTCCCTATCTACTCTGGTACTTTACCTGCCACTGAAATGCAACCTGCCTCCAGGGCAAAAGCATCAGAAATTTAATAACTTGGCATCACTACCAGGGCCAAAGGTGGGGGGCCAAAAAGGTGAAATCCTTCCTGGACGAAAGCATGGGGGCCACACACCTCTAATACTCACTGGAAATCCTCAAAATGAGGCTTAAGAGAAACTTAATTGAGAGCTAGGCCTTCCCCATAGCTGTGTATTTTGCTTAAAGCAGCAGATATAAAAGACAGCTAAAATAGGAAAAAAAAAGGGGGAAGGTAGAGGGGGGGAGCTGTTAACTACTGTTAACTGTTAACTACTCACCACTGTGTAAACCAAGAGAGAACGGACCCTTTGGATTTCCTGATAGAACCCTATCAAGGCTGTTCAGGAAGGTCTCAAGCAATTACTCATGCTTTAAAGAGGAAACTCATACCCAGGCAGTCATCCCCTGCGAGCCCCGTTTAGTTGAGTCTCATTTATGCCACATGTCACCGGAGTGCGCAGCTCTGACCAGCAGCCTTTGGGCTTAGGCACTTGAGTGAACGCCCCCACCCCAAGGGGCCACCAAGGGAAAAAAAAAATAATAAAAGAGTTACGTCTTACTTAGAGATAAGTGAAGGAATACCTGGAAGGACTTGATGAAGGTCCAAAGCAGCGTCCGAATGCCCTCCCCTCGGCTCAGGAGCTTCACGAGACGCATCACGCGGAAGAGTCGGAAGAAGGTGATTGAGATGCGAGAGTTTTCCTCTGCGTTCTGGAAGCCATTGGCACAGAGGCAGGAGTTACAACAGCACGGGAGGAATGGGGGCCCTGGGCCACAGAGGACGCTACGCCGAGAGCTCACTGCACTGTTCCTTGTCCTGGTACCGCTCCCTGGGCTTGCACTACCCCCGCACCCCAGGGACGGGACGAGGCCAGTCAAGCCTGCCCGCCCTCCCATGGTGGTGAGGCTACTCTATGGGGCCATCAGCCTCTCCCTTCAGGTTGCCTGGACTTTTGCGGATTAGGAATATGTCATGCTATAAACCTCTCCACTACATCTCCTCCTCGAATCGGAAAGATGCAGTTCTCCTTTGCCATTGTACTGGAGGAGAAAGACACGCTCTCTTTTGGCCTGTCTCGGATGTTTTACCCCAGCAAGCGCCTCAGCCAGAAGTTCTGGTGAATCTGGTGCCGGGCATCAGCCACGTGCCGCTTGCTCTGCGGGAAACAGCAGCGGGTCCCACATGCTGTCTGCTCTGCTGGGGAACAGCAGCAGGTCCCAGGTCTGCCCCGGGGGTGCGAAGCCCCACGGGGGCATGGTGTGCAATGCCCCTGCCCAGCTGCTGGCATCCCTGGCACCGCCGCCAGCCCCGGCGCTGCCGTGGCCGTGCTTCTGGGGGCCGGGCCATGGTCACTCGCTCCCGCTGCTCTGCCTTCAGGCCTTTCGCATTTCTCATGACCCCTTTGTATTTCCCACAGTCTGCGCACTGACTCTTGTTTTTTTTCCAAATTGCTTTTTTTTGGCTCACTGCTACTGTTCAAGCGTGCAGTATTTTAAAATAGTCTTTCTTCTGGCCTGTTTTTTCCTTTTTTTTTTTTTTTCCTGACAGCATCTGCTTTGTCCCTAAGCGTTTTCCCCTGGGCCTGTAACCAGCTCTGATGTTCCTCAGCCTTCACACGTCTGAAGGCAACATCCATCTGAGTACTGCGGTGGCGGCAGGCTCACCTGGACCTCGGTAGAGAACCCACTGCCTAGCTTGAGGGGAGGCGAGGCAGAGAAAACACCGTGTTTCCTAATTCGTTAACCCCCTAAAATACTGTGTGAAGCCTGTGGAACTGGTGGTTTCCACTAGCAGCACTGTGGGAATGTGACCTCTTGTCACAGGGGGAGATAACACTGTCACCCTGCCGCTTGACCCGCCGTGGAGCAAAGAAGTGCACAGAAACCCCTCCTCTGTCCCCACCCGGGCTGCAAAGACCGCAGTTTGAGTCTAAACGCCACCAAAAGAGCAACATTTAGGAGGAAGAAACAGTGCAGATCACCCCCCGCTGTTAACTACTCACCACTGTGTAAACCAAGAGAGAACGGACCCTTTGGATTTCCTGTCACCGGGCAGCGAAAACAGCAGCTGCTTGCCTGATCCAACCCAAGGCACGGGAACCGCCGGGACGTGCGTTTCTGGGATTAAACGTCCAGATGAGGACGTGTACCTGTGCGCTGCATATGCTCCTGTTTCCAACCCAGGGTGAGCAGGTTGTTGGTCCCCGGCTGGGTCCGTGCCCCATCTGCTGCTGTGCAGCCGTGGGGGCGCACAGGGGCCGTAGCTGCTTGCTGGTGTGTGTTTATGTGTGTGAACCCTGCTCACGTAGAAAGCGCCGCGCTAGGATCAGGATTGCACCCCAGCTGCAGTTTGTCTGTCTATCTGTGGTGAATCACCGGTGGGTATTTTGGGTAGCTTCCTCCAGTCTGCAGCAAAGGCTGACACTCACTGCCCGTGCGGTAACAGGGTGAAAAAGATTAGGGGAACAAGATGTGTCAAGGAAAAGCCTGAGTGCTCCCTACATCTCACATCACTCTCATTTTCTGAGTTGGACAACAGGCTGGGGGCTTCAGTGAATTGGAAGGAATTTCTCCGAGATGAAGGAGGGAGCGTGGCCTCCAAGAAATCAAAAATCACGGCATTCAATACTCTCAGCACTATGGTCCCAGAGGGCTAACTATAAGGTCACACACCTTTCCCAATCCTACAGAAGTCCAGTGGCCTCCCTTCCACTTTCTCAAAGCTAAACTCCAACACCACCTAAAAGAGAGTTGAGGTCCAAATTTAAAGTTGTGTGGACAGCAGTACTGCTGTGGTCATGACCAGAAAAAAAAAAAAAGTTTTTTTAAAGTGTTTTCTTATTCTAACTGATGATGTTCTTGTCAGCTTAGCCCTTTGGATGGCAGCAAGTTGGGACATGTGTCTGGACAGAGGTTTTAGAATTCCTTCATCTTTCCTTGCTGAGAGGAGGCACCTGCTGTAGGCAGAAAATTAGGGTCCTGGAGCAGGCAAAGTCTAAGCAGTGGATAAAATAGAACAAATTCCTCCCTGATGCAAGTCTGCAACTTACTGGCATCAAACCCCTTAGCCAAAACCAGTCAGTGTTGCCTTGGAAGATTCTGGTCATTTTAAGACTAGGTGGCTACAGATTAGCTGGTTCTTGAGAAGCCTTGCTTGCTTTCTCCTGGCTTTCATCCAGCTTTTTGAAGGCATACCCTTGCCAGAGGACGGAGGTTCTGCAAAGTTGCGATCAAGAGACTGAAGTTACTGCAACTCTGTTGGGGGAATGTGGGAACTGCCTTGCACACCGGGGCAGCAGAGTTTGTGTGCACCATTGCACGACTTACTCTTTTGTGCAAAATACAAACTCAAATGTTACAGTGAGTCACCTCATTGAAGAGGAACTTCAGAGTCCCAGTCCCTTCTAGTCTGGAGGCTTGGATGTGAAGTCACATTGCAAACTCATTCAGCGTCACATTCATAGTGACATAGATTGTTGCTAACAAGAAATCTTACCAGGTCTAGTTCTCTCTTGGTGATTCATTAGAAGGCAGAACGACAGTTAACTTGACCAAAGGAAAGCTCAGGATGCACAAGAAATACACATGTGCAGCATATTCACAGCTCATGTGAACACCAGACTCACACCAATACACGACATGGCAGCTTCATGCACAAATAACTAGGCTGGGCTTGGAGAGAGAACTCGTGATCACGGGGAAGAGAATAAAGGAGTGTGTTAGAAAGAGTGTCACAGAAGCTGGGAGGGTGGTCTGTATTTTTGGTCTTACCATAGAGGAAGAGCATTGGGTATGTTCAGCTGGCTTTAAAGAAAGGCAGACAGAAATAAGCTGTAATAAGTCTCCAATCAAGAGCCCTAGTAAACTAGGTCTTGGCTAACACAGTGGCCAGCCCAGCCTAAACCACGACACACAGGAGCAACAAAATGGCAGAAGAGGGCAAAAGGGAATTTGAAAGAAATGCACAAGAGGCTGGGCTTATTCCCTAGCCCGGGATCAAAGCTGGCCATGGCAGAAGTAGGTACAACTCCCATTGAGTTTGATGTAAGCTGTATCCACTACCACCACGTGTGAATTGCATCCAGTATCTGGGTGCTAGACATCCTGGCACCCAGGCAGTGGAGGTACTGATATGGTTAAAATGTTTCTTATATTACTACTGTCAATTTCAATACAGGGGCTGATTTCGCTCCCCGACTCAGATCCAGGCCATGTCTGCACAGGGACCAGCCAGCTTCTAGTGCATCAGTCTGATTTTTAAACCCATAACATCCAAGTGCTAAAGCAACACTTTCTAGTTATATATCCCCATTCCCTTACACATAGTTCTAGGTGATAACATGGTTGTTACTAAGACAATGGGTTGGGACAGTCTAATCAGCTCTTGGCAACCCTACAACACCCACCGCCAGCTGCGGAAAGTGGGCTGGTGAAGCTAGTTAGCTTGCTGTACCTTCACCCACCTCACGGCAAAGCTCCAGAGACCCAGCAGATATGTCCTTGGAGGCCAGCCTGAGCTGAGCTGAGCCCTGGTCATGCCTGAAGGAGTCTAGCTGCTGCAAACACTTCGCCTGACATTCCTTGAGTAACTTCTGGGGCCACTTCCAACACTGAGATCAATTCTAAAAAACACCCAAGGCTGCAAATACCCTTTAGATGCAAGAAGTAGAATTGAAAATTAAATAAAACCAGCTTTATTGGGAGTCCTTCAGTTCAATAGTACCATAATCCTTCAGGCCTAACCTCTACCATAGGCCCCATATGCCAAACCTGTCTGTCATTACTTCCTGTGACTACTTTTAAAAAGGCAAAACTGATGTATTTCTTCTTCTGCCAATGGCAGAATGCACCTCTAGTGCCATGGAGGACTCCTGCAGCGTGCTCCTGCTCTCCAAGGACACTGCAGTAGCCAAACTGGCATTGTGTTACCTAAATAAAAACTGCAGTTTGGATGCACAGGCAAATGAGAACAATTAAACCCCCAAGGTACACCTAATCACATAGCAGTCTTTTGGGTTAACTCATTGTCTTGGCAGTGTCAGCTTTCATTGCTTTTATCCTCCTCTTTCACATGATTGCTCTTGTGTTTTCTTTTCAGATCACATACAGGCAAAAGTTGGCTTGAATACCAAATAAAGAAGTGGTGCCCTTAGAGACATTTTTTAAAGACCAGGCATAGATTTTGATTTTGTGTTACTGGGCAAACATCTCCTTTCCAGCAAAGAAAGAGTTTCTCTGTCCCATCCCCCTTCCTCTTTCTAGTTTTGCAACTCATCTTCCCTAGCAACAGAAGCACTCTTATTCTGCTAGTTGCTGCATTCCTGGTAGAAGGTACAAAACCCCTTCAAACTAATTGAAGGAAGCCCAGAAATTTTCAGCAGCTTTCAGCGTTCTCCATCCTTCCTAGCTGACAGTGTTGGTGCATCTATGACTGACTGGCTGAAGAAGCCTTGTAAATTACTGTGGAATATTGTACCTTGACTGTCATTTTGGTATTGTTAGTATTGCATCTTAAAGTGTAGGTAATAGTAACGTAAGAGAGTAAAAAAATCTGTATAAAAGGATATGACTATATAAGGCACTGTTGATACAGGATGCTCAACTAGGAGGAGTTGAGCATCATGTTGAAAAACTAGAAACCAAAGGTTCTGAGTATCTTTGGCACTACTAAGAATGGGAAGTAGAGGTTGGCTTACTCCTCTCTCATTCCCTGAGTTATCTGGCCTATGTTTAAAGATGGGGTCAAATATGTAGCAAATTATATCACTACCTACAGTAAAGGCTCAAAAGCAGCACGGAAAAGTTTCCATTAATGCTGGCAGGTGGTATTTGTACAAACTGTAGCACTTATATCAGGCTCAGGTTCCTGATATACTTGTGCATACAGTACTTTGTGCATGAGTATATGAGGGGGAAATCAACCCCCAGCTGTGGGTTGCTGAATACATTTTCTGATAACCACAAAGGTTTCAGAGAGGAGCCAAATCCTACCATTTTCCACCTGTGCCAAAAAGTCACCATATGGACCTGAGCACAGATATCTGAGAACCTGTTACTAGGACCTTCAAGTGTGGCCATTCCTAACTATAAAGTCAAGAGAGCTATTGCTAGATTTTCTGAGAATCTTCAACCTTGCAAGTGATGTGGGTATGCCACATCATACATGGCATTTTTTTGGGACAAGGACAGGCACCCGGCACCTGAGAACACAGTAGTCACATCAGTTCACAGGTATGGAGGCATGGTGATAGGTACTTGGAATTAAAGCCAATGTCTAATGCCCACCTGAAGTGGACAGGATTTCATTTCTACAAATCTCAGAACAACGTACAAAAACAAATCCTCATCTGTCTCATATCCTTGAAAAACCTTTTGGAGAAGCTACACCACTTAACAAATGAGGCCTTGGCTGTACTCTGTTTTACTTGCAGCCGTCTCTTCTCCTGCATGTCGTCTAACCCAAAAAGGAACTTCAAGTATTCTACCCTGCTCTTGTCATTTGGGGCACAAGTAGCAGCACGTAACTGAATGAGAAAGGGCAACAACAATAACAGTGAGATCAGTCAAGAGATGATGCTATGCGCAATTTCCATCACAGAGAAAAGGGAACTGAAGTTTAAATCATAAACAAGTCCAGGGGCATATTAAGAGTGATGTAGAAGGGAACCTGCAGTGGGAGGAGAAATACCTGAGGCAGGATGCAACTGTGTAAAGACCCTCAATGAGGATGAGTGCAATGAAACTGCTTAGACCGTTGCTTCCCCCCACGCCCCTGCCTTGATGCCACCATATTTTAAAAAGGTAATAGAGATGCTAAGGAGCAGAAGTGGTCAAGAAACAGAAAAGCAGGTTCTAGAAGCCAAAGTAAAGATTCAGAAGGATAAAGACTGAGGGATCCCTGAAGCATGTCTGAAAAGCTCCTCAGAATATTGTTGCCTGCATATATATAATTTTAACTATGTTCAATGTGTACCAGAGCACCAACATTTTAAACAGATACTTTGCTCGAGCTGCTGCTAAACTGCGTGCATCCTTAAAGCCCCTACAGGGACAAAAGATTATGCCCATCATGAATTCAGGATCCCAGGTAAGGAGGTCTCTGGAGAAGAAGAGAAGTTTATTCTACGGAGAGATACTTAAAATCTCAGAGACCACAGCACCAAATAACGTAACTGATAGTACTGTGTTCCTGCTAATCATTCTCCTCCTGGGTAGGTGGGAGCGAGGCTTACTGGTGGCTATTTGCAAAGAACATACCACCTCCAGATGGATACAGGGAGTATCAGAGTCTCCTGAACCTCCATACTGACTCACATATCAAACCTGGTGTCTTATCTTGACATCAAGTCAAGGAAATAGTTTTCAACAGGTCGTGTTTATGGGTTTCCAAATCCTGATTATAGCATAAATGCTTTGGAAGCTAGGAGAGGATAAAATTTGCACTCCAGGAGAACCAGTTTCAATGTTTCAAGAGCAATGCGTAACAGTCAATTTCATATAATGTTTATGCTGTAATGTAATCCATTCTGAAATTCTGAGAAGGGATGATTTGGCTCTTCGGAGCTGTTAAGACAGAAGCAAAAATATAAGCAAAAAGACTAAAGACTTTGTACCGTCATAGTAGTATCAAAGTCCCTTGAAATACCCGTGGTTTAGAATATCTTCTGGGTAGAAAAAGATTTGAAAGAAAATAATGTGTGTTAATAAATAGATTCAAATGAAATTTTCAGTAGAATACTGAAAAGATATACCAGTACCACTTCATCCCTGTGGAACATTGGAGATGGAGGACCATGGAGACGGAGGTTTGAGTTCCCTGGAGTTTTTGGCTGGTTTGCTGACAACTATTAATGGCTATCCAGCGAAGCAGCACCTAGAAATGCCTGAAGGGGAGCTCCATTAGGTTTGTACAGCATATATTTAATCAATATATTTGAGGAGGCTCCTTGACTGCTAGGTAAGTATGTTTCAGTAGTTGTAGACACCTGACTGCCACTGAGATGACGGTACAGACAGGTGGCATTCCCATTACCAGCACCGTTGATGGTAATAATTTTTTTACACCACAGGGTACACTGAAGATGATGAGTTCAGCTCCTTCAGAACATCCAGTGCTTGCTAGGAAGACCAAGCATTTTTTTCCTGATGTTTGATGAGTAAAACTTCCTTGCTGATATTTTTTTTTCCACTTTCTAACATGACTTCTTCCATTCGTAGGGAGGAATCTCTTTTTGCAAGAGAGAATCCAACCTTTATGTTGTGGAGAATTTTGGCCTGCCTTAATCTGGGGAACATTTAAGCAGCTGAATGCACAGTGTTACTGTTGCTTTGTTAGTCAGAGTTGTCTCAGTCAATGCAGCAGTACAATGGCAGCCTTCTAATTTTGCCTGTTGGCCGTAAATTTGAAGAGATGAGAGGAAATCTGTGTTTGAGACTTTTGGCACCATGATATGGCAGAGCACCTTCATATTTCTCAAGAAAACAAATGGTCAGATGCTAATGTTGCCTTTTGTGACAAACAATCTATAGTGGCATTTCTCCA
Source organism: Chroicocephalus ridibundus (assembly GCF_963924245.1). Lineage (NCBI taxonomy): Eukaryota > Metazoa > Chordata > Aves > Charadriiformes > Laridae > Chroicocephalus > Chroicocephalus ridibundus. The sequence continues at coordinate 152,475,496 of NC_086284.1, forward strand.
CTGAGGAAAATATGGCTTGTGGAGGAGCCTCTCAGGAGACCACTTGCAGCAGTCGGTTGTTGGTGATGGATGTCTGCTATGATGTTTCCTTGATTGCTGCTGGCATTTGAAAAATGAAAAGTTACCCATGAAGATGGATCTGTTGGAAACTTGTCCATTGGTCTGTTAGCCTTCTCCCATGAGGAAGGGGGTGAGAGGTGTTCAGTTCTTGCTTTTTTTTCTACTCATTGCAAGAAGGATGCCTCTGAGAATCTGCACCATAGAGTTCACCTGAGCAGGCTGCAGTGCTGTGTAGCTCCTTTGTAGTTCTAGAATATTGATCTTTTCTAGCTCAAGTTCTTTGTATCTAGACGTCCTCCAAGAGTCTTGCCTACTTTAGCCATACTGCATCTGTGACCGTCTTAGACACAAAATGAAGGTGAAAGAGGCATTCTGGGGAAATGAACTCAATGTACAAACATAGATAAGATTTTGAGGGGAATTAAAAGCAGTTTCATTAAGTGATTTGACTTTGTTGCTACAGGGAATGAGAAAAGAACTGAAAGGCTGTTTCAGCTGCTTGGCCACTTTCACCTTGACACCATGTAAAGGGCACAAATAGGGCAACTGCAAGCCAACAGCACTACTGTTCTGCAGATTTTTCTTTCACACATGTGGGTCACACAAAAGCTGAGATGGGATCTGCAAGGACACGAGCTTCAAGAAGAACAAGAATTTACCAGTGTAAAGGAAAAAAAGAGATTTAGAATCTATCAGTGCCATGGAGACATGATAAAAGAAAAGCCACTAGACTTTTTCTGATGTCTGTAGTGTAAATAGTCTGAAGTGACCTCAGGAGGCTGTCTGAGTAACGCAAGTCTTTGTGGAGAGCTGGAAAAAGTCAGGGTTTCAAATCAACCTGGCCACTGGCAGGTAATAGCCTGCCATTACACTGGGGAGTTACCACAACCCCCTCCAGAATCATCTGTCTGCCACTGCTGTGTGTGGTTTTAATCACAAGAACTCTAGAGATAATCCACCTGCCACCAAAGTCTGTGAAGTTATTATAAGACCAGGCAGAAATATATCTGGTGTTTCTCTGACAGGGAATACTATTGGATTGCAGATGGCATAATTCTCAATTCCCACAACCTTACGGTGAAATCAAATTATTAGCAGGAAAAAAGCAAAAAATAAGACAGGCAAGCTGCTCAGACTCTGCATTCTTCCATCAAGTGTGCAGTTTTTTGAGAATTTCTGGGAATATTTTGAATAAAACTAGCCAGAATTATTTTTTTTCTAAAAAAATATTTTCCATTAGAAGAATGCCGGTGCTGAAAGTGAAATGCTCTGTAGAAATATGTCAATTTTGAAAAAAGCATTTAAGAAATGTAAGATTGAAATCTCACATTTTGTCCGCACACATTTCAATTTGAGTTTTCATTTCAATTATAAATGTTGTATAACTATGAAAAAATCAATCCTAGACTAACCTGGTTTTACTTTACTTAAATAAGTGTTTTGATTTTCCTCAATTATTTCTGCTGGAATGCTCTTTTACTGAAAAAATTGCAATTTTAAATTTTTATTCTATTCTAAAACAGAACAAAAGCGTTACAATTACAAGGACCTTTTGTGAAACAAAACCCTAAGCATTCCTATAACTGTAACCTGGGTGAAGCACCAGAGGCAGGGTTTTTTTGCTAATTTTCATAAATTGAGGTTTGGTTTTAATGCATATTAGAAAAGGGTGCCAGCTTGCATGAAAACAGGGAATCCAGGTGTATGCCTTTCCTGGAGCAAATGGTGAACACCTTGCTGATTTCCTTGGAAAAAGCCCTGAGTTGTTCCAGTGCAATGTAACATGCTTATCCTCAGATAGCTCTGCAGAAGAGGCTGAGATCTCTGGCACTAGGGAATTGAAAATTTATTTGGTGCAATAAGGGGAATTAAGAAAAATGTGACACCTGCAATGAAGTTAGCCATTACATTTCTGCCTGCACTAACTCATATGGGTCAATAGACGTAAAGTGCAGCTCATACAAATACAATATACATGCATTTATACTTCACATAGATTCCACATGATCTCAGATCTCAGGGGAAATGCTAGCATATCCGTATGCAACAAAAGCCTATTTTGAATATTTTGAATAAGGTCAAGGTAACTTTTAAAGCAAATGAGTCCTGCAGCTATCATGTTTTTTTTCTTCATTTCCTATGTATTGTAAGATTTTGAAATTCTAGAGCTTGCATTTCTAATTAGCTTCAAATATGCAAATCATACCAATTTGAATAGCTTATTAATTAATTTCATATATATCCATGAAATTGTCAGACAGTAATCTTATAGTTCCAAGTGCTTAAGGTAAATATAAGGAAAGTCAATTGCTTTAATTTGGTTATGCAGATTACCCTAGATTGACAATTACTGGACAGTTAATGAGAGTCACTTTTTACGCAGCTGAAAGCTCTAGTTTTTTCCCCTGACTTTCAGAAAAGCAGAACAATTGGTAAAGTATATCTATGCAAATTATTCTTAATTTTCAGGATGTTTTAATAATCCTTCTCATTAGCTCTGGGTAAATGATGAGTTCAAGTCTTATGGTAATCAAGCCTGGGGGGGCTCCTGAGAAACAAGTAGATATTAAACACTATCAGAGATGTAGTGCTCATCTTCAGGTACAAGTACTGGTCTGACTCAGATAGGCAGGTGCAGCTTGCCTGTGTTTTTTTTATTTGTGTTTTGTGGGACAGGTAGCCAAAAAAAGCCCCAGAACATCTGGATAGGAAGGCTCTGAAGATAAACAAAGCCATGAAAATAAATGTTGAAAGGCTACTTGTGTGCAGGACCTTTCACTTTTGTTTTACAGGTGGTGTGATTTTAGGGATTTTCCAGTTTGAGTATCAGCTGACGAGAGGTTCTGCCTATTTGAACACCTTTGCCACAAGCCATGTGTGACAGAGTGGACTTTTCTCATTCAGCTTGCCTTTTCACTTGACCAATTCTTGATTCACGGGGCGAGGGCCCCCAAAGGAGGTAATCTGGCTGTCCCAGCCCAGAGCAGACTGAGAGGGGTGACCCTGGGAACAGACCGGGCCACTGAGCAAGACGGAGAGAGAGCAAATGTGAAAACTCAGAGTTCCCAGACCTCCAGCTTTCCTCAGCTCTGTTACCATCTGTGCCACTGGTTTCGTCATTGCTGTTCCTAAGTAGTCCAACATGCTTCACTGTCTTTCCTACGGCAAAGTTAATACAGCTTTTAAACACTGAACTCAGCAGTGTATTTATCACTGTGCTAGAAAGGGCAGTCGTCTTTTCCTCCACCTGATCTTTTCCTCCACCTCTTCAGGAAGGTTTATGTTCTCCCGTACTTTGGTCATTCTTTTCTTTTTTTTTTTTTTTTTTTCCACTGTCTGGAAGGGAGGGGTGGATGGAGGGAAATCTGTGGGGCGCGTTTTTCCATATGGAGCACAGCCTGGATCTAGTTTTGACTCATTGTTAATGACAGTTCATTTCATATCCAGGTTGTCCCATCACAAACACCCAAATAAATCCATTATCTTGACTTCTTATCTGCAGCAGTGTTGTGAAAGCACAGCTGCTCTGGAGGGCTGCAAGTAGAAGCAGCTTCACCCCCTACGATGCTAAGACTGTGCCGCTGATTTTGATCTTGAAAAGAAAAAGAAGAACGATACTGTTCAAAGCATTCATACCAGTCTTGATGACTTGAAAGACATACTGCTGTGTGCTGCTTAAGGTGTAGATTTTTCCATTCCTTGTACCATCCCGCAGCCACTCTTGGAAAGGATAACAGCAGCAGAGTTCTTCTCTAAGGTGAATTTCCTGAGCCATAGGTAGGCAGGAGCTTTCCTTGTCTCCAACACCTTGCAATACTCCACTAGTACTGAGAGTATCATCTACTGGCTTCATATCGCCTGGGGGCTGGTGATCTGAGGAATCGAGCAAACTCCCAGAAGCATGTCCTCCTTCTGTCATGGCTGTGCTTGCCTTCAGTGCACTGAGCATTTGAGCACTTCTACAGCTATTTGTTAATTACTCATTTATTATCTGACAGGATTGCATGGTGTGGGAAAAGGATAAGGAAGAAGGAAGAACAGATTGAAACTTGGTGCCGTCTGTGTATTGGTGTTAGTGGGGTGTCTCTGGGCAGCTCCACCCGCCCATGGCAGAAAGGAGGCTGGAGACTTTTTGACTTTGTAGGACTCCATTTGTGAAGACATTTGCTGGGAGCTCAGTATGAAGGGTTTACTGTGATGCTGTTGGCAGGAGCGCATGAATCCAGAAGGAAGCTTCAGTAGCATCTTTGCAACTCCTGTGTAACTGATGGGGAATTACACTGGTGGTGTTAAGGTCAGAAGCAGGCCTGTGGTCTGCAGCAAAATACCCACTCCTCAGGATGATAACTCTTCTGGACACTAATGGAGCCAGGCAGAGACTAGATCGTGAGCAGGTTTTTCCAGGGAGGAAGGCAGGCAGCATACCAGCTCCAAGACTCTGCATACAGTGTTGCCAGGATCCTTCCTTTGGCAAGCCCAAAGGCTCTGGGACAGGGTGAAGATGGATGAGCCATCTTATGCTTTGATGAAGGTGCTGAAAGAAACTGCACAGGACATTGAAAACAGGAGAACACCCAACCTGCCTTTGCTCAAATGCAACAGGACTATGGATTGCAAAAGACAGTAGATACAGGTATAGTGGCAGCCCCTGTTGCTTTTGGGCAGGACAGCCAGACATACCGGCAACCCAAAGAGAGAGTTTGTTATGGACCATTTTCAGTTGAGATTTGTAGCAGTTAGTATTTAATTCCCAGGCTGTGTCTTTTCATTGCCTTTTAAATTAGAAAGTTATTTAATGTTGATGCAGATATGTTTCCCAGAAGAGAACAGCCTACAGAGTCGTACTGGATTTCCGTATGTTAATATGGGATACAATAAAGCCTATGAGCCATTCTGGGATTGGAAATGCCAATCACAGGCATTATCAGAGCATGTTAGAGGTGGTCAGAGGGAGACTGCAGACTGCTGCAAACCTACTGAGCAACAGATTTTTGTTCTACACTTCTTTCCAAGAATAAACGATTATTGATTTGATGAATTCTTTGGTTAAAAAAAATAGTAGGGATAGTTTGGATGATATATGTGCTCACTGTGTGCGATTTACTATGTTCAAAGCTGGGCAAACAGTTGAGACTCAAAATCCCTAGCTCTAAATACCAATTTGTTTTAGTGCCTTTCTATTAATAAGCGTTTCTTCACTGCTGAGGCAACTTTGCCTTCGTATCTGTTCAGCTGAGGAAAAGCTGTCACTTGATCTGGCTTTAGGTGAAGCAGATTTTCTCCCCGTCACTCAGTTAAGGCTCAGCAGACAGCACGGCTGACTGGTATCTCTGAGTTTAAAAGATGATTTTGAGAGAGTGACTAGGATGTGACCAGCTGGGATGCCCCATTACTCTGCAACATTGTAAAATTTACTGGCAATTAGTGCCAGACCCAGATTTTTGGCCATCAATCAGGTGACCGTAAGCAGCAATCCAGCCTCTACAGCTAGGTTATCTGGATGCAGCTGGGAATGGGTCCCATTTAGCAGATGTCCATGAAGATACATGAAGTAGAAGTCATTTTGTTGGCATGTTATGCCAGACAGTCTCCATGAAGAACAGACCAGTGAAGGAAGGTGAGAGCACAGCCATTTTAAAAACAGTTTTCTAGTGAGAAATAAAAAATCCTCTTATGTTTGCCTGGCTGGTACATATGAGGGCAGAGGGAAGGCGGCAGGAGCTAAATGAGGGTGCTATATTGACTATATTAGAAAGGGTAAAATTAGTTCATATGTGTTTACCTTTATTACAAATCCAGCTGAGAGGCCACATGCTCTTGCCTACCAGCAAAAAAACCCACAATCAGGTCTTTCTTTAATGGGGACCTCAAAAATTCCTATTAGTGTCTGTATTTGGGTTTGCAAAATGGTACCCATCACCATGCTGAACTGCTGCTGAGTGCCTGGCACAAAAACCTGCACAAAGTGGAACAGCTTTTCCCCTGGACTGATGGTATCTCGGCTGAAGAAAGACTGGAAAAAATCACTGTTACAGTAGGTAAAGGGAAACTAATTACTGCCTTGCTGAAAACTACTCCCAGTGCTCCTGGGAATGGGAAACGTGATCTCTGCTACCCAAGATTTCAGCAAAATTTGAAGAAAATGACTGGGAATAAGAAGATGGGGGAGAAGAGAAAGTTAAAGAGGAAAACAAGTAAAATACTTGTATGTGTTTTCATTGCTTTCATTGCAACTGGCAGTGCAATCTGGAACCGGTTAGCAGATCTCTAAATATGCATAATAGCAAGAGATGGTTCACGCAATGAGGTCTTGGAGGACTGATGTTAAAAGCTCTTGTAATTTGGATGAAGAACAGAAGCTTTTACAGCAAAACTGAATGAGTGAAATACAGGGGACCGAGCACCCTTTACTACTGCAATCTGCATGTGGAGAACAGCGATGCTGGAAAATTCCTTGGGCATTGTCAGCAAAGTAGGTCTTAGAAAAAGGAGAATTAAATGCCAGAAAACATCTTTCACCGCTTCAAGGAATTGCCTTACATGACAGAACTAGCTGGATTTGAACTCATCCAAGCAGTTTTTGACCATCTAACTTACGGTGTTCAGGAAGCTATCATTAATTAACATTAATATAGTAAGAGACGATCTAAGGAGTCAGAGATTTTTCTATGGATTCATATAAAGATACAATCTCTATTAGAGTTCAGTGAAAGTTAAAAGAAACTTTTACTCGGCAAAAGGAATGATTTATCCTGGCTAGCAAGCCAATGGAAAATATAACCAGCTTGGGGTAGTTCTGATGTTTTTTATTATTTTTTCTTTTGAGCATTTTAACTAGCTTTGTGGAAAAACATATTGGAATTAAAAGGAAAATGAAATATAACTGTATTATATCACAAATGTCAATGCCAGAATATTGTACTTTTTTTTTTTTTAAGAAATGTGATAGAAAAATGATAAAAAAAAATTAAATACTGGTCAGAAAATCTGGATGAAGGCTTTTTAAAGAGGTGTTTGTACTGAAATGTACATCACACTTTTTTACCATTGAACCAACACAGGACAAGGCCTGTGGTACTTTGTGTTCCTACTGTTAGCTATTATTGCCATTGTAACAATAATTTACAGTCAAATAAGAAATCAGGACTCCTTCTCTAAAAGCCTTAAAACCCACCATGGTTTTGGGTATCTGAAAGCCTGTAGTAACTAAAAGCACAATCCACTCCTCAGTGCAGTCCGTGAGATGCTGTGCCCCACAATTTTAAAGAGAGCTCTAAACATTTTCACTCAGAAGGAATCCAGACAGGTTTGTGCATCAAGTCTTAAAGCTATAGGGCTATCTAACTTTCTTTTTACTGCTTTTACGATTAGCTTTTAAGAATTTGTTCTCCTGGTTTCTTTATCTTCTATTTCTCATGTTAAATTAACTAGCATGTGTGTGGTTATATTTATCCAGTACGGCATATTTATTTTTATGCTGCTCTTAAATCTCCCCTGCATTAAAATACATTCTGATTATTCCATCCACCTGGAATAATGTCGGAAGCCAAGTACAACAAGTAGTTTTGTGGAAGTCACAATATTGAGGTATTTCCTCAAAACTGGGTAGTGTGGAGAGTCGTCTTTCAAAGTGGTTTTCCCCATGGAAATGACATGCTTTCTTCTTATGGTGCTAATATTGCTAGTCATCAGTAACAGCTCAAATACTCAGGTAAACTGAGGAAGGAGTCATTTGCATTTACTATCCCATTTTCTGCAAAAAATACATACATTTTTTTTCTGTTTGCCCATATTTCATAAGATTTCCTTACAGAAAGAGTTGTGCAGTTACCAAAATCACCTCTTCGAATGGGCAAATCATATTATGAACTCTGGAAATGCACTCGGAATACCAACATTCTTAAGTCAAAAGAGCAAAAAAAGAGGCCCCATCTTCGCGACAAAAATATACATAAATAAAAACAAAATAACCCTGTTCAAACATGGTTGTGGTCAGGTAGTCTTACAATATTTCTTTCTCACCAACACAAGGTGAAAAACATGCACTAGAATTGTTGATTAAGCCCAAGAGGTGATCAAATCCAAATCGACCTAAGGCTAACTTGAGGAATAGTTGAGGGCAGCTCTCCTGATGTTCACCAAAGGCAAAATAAAGCACTGTGTACTGGCGTTCGCCATTGCTGCAGCTCACAACCATGCTTCAACGTGGCTTCCTACATACAGAAGTTGGGGCCACCGTGGTGTGTTACCTGGATTATTCTAGCCATAAAAACACCAGCAGATATTAAAAAAAAAAGCAAACTAAATCCCACCCCTTCCCCCATCAATTTTATCAGTAGTTTTACCAAAAAGAAAACAAGTCATATATACATACATATACACACACACAGGGATAGCTCAGGACTACATACAACTTCTAGGGTGGCAGCAGTAAGGGTATGACAACACAAGATGTCAAAAGAAGCCACTGTGCTTCTCCAGCCCTTTGCTACATAATTTGGAGGCCTCTGCTACCCAGATGGCATTTGAGAGAGAGAGAGGGAGAGAGAGGAGAGAGGGAGGGAGATGTTTTCTGCCTCTTCCAGAAGGTTTGCGTAAATGAACTTGCAAGTTCTAGGAATTGCAAAGATTTGTGTCCAGTGGCAGCTGATGGCCAAAATCTGAGCAGCAAAGGGCGTGGAAGCGTAGAGAACCAGACAGGCAGAGACAGAAAGACAGACAGACAGACGCAGCGACAGAGATGAATGCCAGTCCCAACTGAGGTGCAGGCTAAGATGTATGTCGTCCTTCCACCGATCCTTGCTCCCATTGCGGGGGGGGTGTGTGTGTATAGGACTGTGTCGCAGGGGCCGACCGCTCCAGTCCTTGCGCAGGCGAAACGCCCTGGGGCAGTTCTGCCTGAATGAGGACTGCAGGATTTAAGCCACTGGTTCTCTGCCTTCAGACACATTGATTGAGGGTGAAAATGAACTTGTGAGGTTTAGTGTGGCTGGAGACGAGGGAGAGGAAAGCAAGGGAGAAAAGGAAGAAAGGCAGGGGGTGGGTTAAAAGGGAGAAGTGCAGGAGAAGGTGAGAGGGAGACTTGAGTATAGGCAGTCAGATATTCCAAAGAATGGGAGCAGGAGCCCATGACAAATCATATGAAGCCTCTTGACACCAAAAGCAAGATGACCGTAAGGAAAGGCCCCGTGCGCCTGGTTTAAGCCTGAGATCATTTACTTCAGAAATAAAAAAGACTAAAGGAGAAATCACTGCACAGGTCTCCAAGTATCCTTGGGAGCTGAATGCTTTGGTATCTCCCTGGCCTTACTGCACTTACTCAGGAATCAACCAAGCTGCAACCCTCTGCTGACTTTCTACCAGAATTTGGAAAACTTTTCAGAAATGCAAGATATAAAGTACTCAGCTCTCCTGAATATCTGATAGACAAACACCAAACCACTGCCCAGCAGGCCTGGGCACAACAGCCCTAAGCAACATTTTCTAGGGGAAGGAATACAGCAAGATGGGTTTTGGGATTCTCTTTCTTTGTAGGGGTGCCACGTCCTGAAGCACCCAGGTCCTACGTACCCCAGATGCAGCCAAGGATCAGATCACACACAACATTTTACTTTCCTTTTTTCTCCTCCTGTCGCCTCCCTCATTAAAAAACCCACCATTTCCATCAACCCTCAGACCAGTCACAACGCTCACTCTTAGGAAAACGAGTACTGCTACAACAGAAGGGCAACTTACGCAGAGAAATATTCCATTATTTCACAAAAGCCCACAAGTCACCAATTCCCTATCCCCGGTAGTTCTCATCTTATATCCTTGCACATACCCCTGGTTTGTCACATCTGCTGTATCGCATTGCGTACCTGTCACGGGTGCCTCCTCCGCCTCCTCCTCTGTGACTCCTGCAGTGTTGTTCACAGTCACACTCAGACACGCAAGTATGGTCACTGAGTACAACAGGAGGGATGGATACCAGTCCAGATGGTTTTGTTCAGTCATCCTCATGCACTCCCAGACACAACTGACGAACACAGAGGTACCCGCACATACAGACACGTTCAGAGGCACCAGCAGAAGCCCTTGGCAACAGGCTCACAGGTAGGCGCAAGCCCTTCCTCCCCAACATCCTTTCAAGACAGACAGACAGACAGAATCAAACACACAACATCCCCACTGTCACTGGTACCTATGCCGGTGCTCTGGAGACACACATGCTCCCACTGGAACATGCCTCCTTAACTCTCACACATCTCCACACCATGAACTGCCCACTGCAGCTGGATGGGCCAACTTCCCAGCTGGCCCCCGGGACCCATCCAGCTCAGAGGGCACTGCTTATGAGCATCGCTTTGGTGGCAAATGAAGACTCAGCCACAGCTAATCTTTGGTCTGACACTGGCAGGGAAAAGGGTGAAGGAAATAAGGACCCTATGGACCAGAGAGGTGTTGGCTTTTGTCTCCAACTGAGAGGAAGGACATTACATTAGCAGCTTTCCCAGTCTGACTGTTTTTCTTTCATCACTTTGGGCACCGTAGCACAGAGCACAAATCAAACTTGATCTCCCCCTTTGATACAGCACAACAAATATTAATGAGCAACTTCCTTTGCCTGGAGGAGGGGACAGCAGGCTGTCAGTCAGCTTCACAGTGCTCAACTCCAGGCTGGGTCTGCTGATGTGGAACGGAAGGAAATGCAAGCCAGTGCCTGCAGCTACTTCTGGGATGATATATTCCAAATGTGCCGACTTCTATTCACCTCCTAAAACATTTTATTTCCTATTATTATTTTAATAGATAGTAATAATTTTTACCACCTTAATGTTTTCTTCTAAGGAACTTAAAGTGTTTTGTAAACACTAATGACAAAGCTTTCTTAACTTAGGGCATAATAACAATCTCCAATTTACTGATGGGGAGACTGAGGTATAGGGATCTAGTCAAAGTCCAAAGAATACAACCCACAGGCCCTAGCTCCCAGGATCCATATATTACATCATCTTTCATCTTATTCCCCAAAAGTCATTCTTGGTTTTAGCACTTAAAGAGAGTTGACACATGGTAGATGTGGTCTCTGCCTCGGAAATTCCTTTTTGAATAGCAGATGAAAAAGTCCTCCCCTCCCTCTTTAGTTACTTAAGAAGTGGCTTAAAAGCGTCCCAAAATAGAATCACTGAATATTTCCAGAAAATTTTGAAAAAATCTTCATTTTGTGGCTAGGAAGTTAGCTGTGTAACACTTACTGAGAAGAAAAGCTTTGAAAACACAACTTGAAAGTAAGGCAATTTGAAAGTGAATTTGGCAGAAACTATGCTGCGCTCTGAAGTTTTAAAACCCACTAGATTTTAATCTGCCCTGTGCCCTTTGCACTTAGTTGCGTGAGATGCACCTCCATGTGTTTGTGGAGCTGACTGGGGGGACATGGAAGATGTTCCCAAGTTGCAGTCCCTAATGGGACCTATCACTCACTTGGCATATCTCCACACCATGGAGGTGTTTTAAGTGGAGGCTTCCTAAAGGACTCAGAAATCGTGAAGGCAACCTGGAAGCCTACCTCACGAGTCCATGCCTTCTCACTATTTTTGAATGCACAGCCATGCTGACAAAAATATGCTGAGCTTGACATGCAAGTGTACACTCATCCACAGGCATGCAGAGGAACATGCCTGCATACAGGAAACTCAAGATATAAACACCCACCCATAAGCAGATCAAACTTGCGCAGTAAGATAGCCACATTGGCTCAGAAATCACGTTCGTAGACTCAGCTACATACACAACAACCCATGTGTCTCCATCAACAACCATTCACAACGCATGAAATACGTATGCTTGCATACACACTCTTTCCTCCACACACGGATTCATGTCTGTACTCTCTCCCATGGATTTGTAGCCCATACACAGGCAACCAAACCCATTCAGCAACATATACTATGACTAATGGAGTGCACACATGAAGACCCACCCATGCACACTCACATATATCTTAACGAAGGTTTTGGTCTGGGAAATTCCTTTTCAAGAAACAAAAATAATTGTCAAAAGGTAAAAACAGAGCATGGGGAGCCGCACAAATAGACGCAAGCGCACACCTACAGGGACGTTGTGGAGCCTGTCAGTCAGGGTTCCCACTGCAACTACAGCTATCGCAGCTCAGCACTTGCTGGGTATGCTTCCCCTGAGTGCAAACATCTGCTGAACCTCAGAGAGACTTCAGGCTTACATGTCTATGGCCACATGTCAAATTAACCTGTGCCAGGTGTCTCCATCTTTCCTAACCAACCACAATGAAAACTGTCCCTTAGCTCCAAGAGCAGCACCTTCCAAGACCCTACGACAAACATTCTTCAGCTTCTAAGGAGTTGGGCAGAAACATCTTACCTGTGCCTGACCAGGCTAAACATCTCCAATTAGTGGACTTTACTGGCATTTTAGGGTTTATATTTTCTTTCTTTTTCAGACTCCAGGTCTCTCGGAACAAGACAAGACAGTGTACAGAAACACAAGGCAGGGTTTGCTCAAACCCACAAACAGCAAGAAAGCAACAAGCTCCTGAGGAGAAGGGAAGTGTATCTGATAAACTGCCTCACACTGCTTGGGAAGATGACAACTGTCCGTCCAAGATGGGCTGCTACTTCCAAAGCCCATCTGCTACAGATGCGACATATCAAGTGCTGCTAGCAGGAAGGGAATCCGACAGGACAAACCAACATACAAAACATTCTCTTATTCAATAAGGGTTATAAGTGCAAAGGGATTTCAGAACATTTCAGAACAAACTCCATCCATAGCTGCTGCTTATTTATCAGTGCATCAAAAGATTGTGCAAGTTTTTAGTAACAAACATTAGAAACTAGTAGCAAAGGACTTGCCTAGATAAAAAGAGAAGATTTAAACATGCCAGGTAACAAAAAGACGTGTGCAGAAATCTGTAAAAACTGTATAGAAGGAAAGGATTCTTTAGAGGAAACAGAGGGACCGTCATGAAATGCTATTCATAACCCTAACTAAAAGAGTCAGGGCTGCTCCTGCTGCCTCCTCAACTAAGACAGGTGATGGCTGTTTGAACAGAGGCACACCCTCCTTTTTCATAGACCTCTGCAACTAAAAACTGGATTCTGGGCCTTGGCTGACATGAACTTGAATTTAGACACAGAACGGAAAAGAGAGGGAGCCTTGTCAGCGGTAATTAAACACACCAATATGGATAGCCCTGGAGACTGAAGATCTGAACACAGCACAATTAGCAGCAGCGTGACCTTCTTGACAACATGCTGAGGATGAATGCGATTCATCCTGCTTAAGTTTAGCGTCTGAAAGCTGGGTGTCTAGACAAACCTAACAAACCTAGACACTCTCCAGTCACTGGATGGGCACCTCCAAACAGCAATTCATTTTCCCTGTCATAGACACGTACAGGGAGGCATCAGTTGGCCTGGGAAGGTGTGCATTTCCCTCCTCTGACTGTAAGAGGAAGCCTGGGTACAGGGTTTCTGACTATGATGGGCCTCCCTTTATTTAGCAAAACACAAGGTTTTCCCTCCTTTCTGCTTGAAAGACTTTTCTACAGATTCAAATACACCAGTCAGGAAAATCTTGCTAAAGTTTAGTGTAATTATTCTCTTACTAACTGTACTTATTTCCTCAATTACCATGTACAGTTCTGCCTCTATGGATGAGAATGGAACTTTTTCACAATCTGATGGCTCTTGCCAGGTTCCCCATTTAGTTTTCTTGTGACAAATGTGGCACAGAAAAGGCTTCATTTCATTCTTTAAAATTAACAACTTCAGCCTGCTGATCGCTGTAACTTCCCTCTGCAAAATCATCTCGATCCTAATATCTCTGTAGTAAAAGGGTAACCAAAATTGTTTACAATATTCTGGGGGAAATCAGAACAGAAAGTAGGACATTTAAGAGACAAAAAAAAAGTTCATTTTCAGTTGGAAACTATTTTCCATTCTCTCAAAAGGCAAGGAAAACAGACTAGTGTCAAATAAAATATTGCATTTATTCTAAATAAAAATATTGCAACTTGGATACGTGTCCTTCTTTCAGAATTGGAAAAAATTAAGTTGAACAGAAATTAAACTAGAATCAAGACACGAAAACATTTTGTTTGGAAAGTTCAAAGTAGGGCATTTTGATTTTTTCAAAATGTTGCCTACATTTTTTCCTAAACACAGCACTGAGTGAAAACTATGCTGTCACTTTTCTGCTTGCCATGGATTGCCTCTACACAACAATTTCAAGCTAGAATATTTATTCAACAGCCACATCAACTTACAAATTCATGATTGATTTGCTTTTCATTAGCATATTTGCAGCAATTTTCTTTCAATCTTTATATTTTCCTGGCCTTGCTAAGCTGGATTTTGCAGTGCAATTTTCGTCTGTGCTCATAAACCCAGTGGATCCTTTGTGATCTTTCTTTTGGGAATCTGTGTGCTTCCTGCCTGTCCTTTGTCTACTTATCCTGTAATTCTGTACCCATCCACCTCCAAAAAAAGATAGAGGAAAAAGTGTGCCTGATGTGATTTATTCCTTGAACACCAGCTGCTCATTTCAGTCTCCGTGGCTCATTCAATCCTTCACCTGTCTGCTGAGATGGGTAACAGTGGGGCCAATCAGTGTCAATCGTGCTGGTGGAATTCGTGAGATGGAGCAAATTGGGCTGCAAACCCAAAAAACTGTGTTGCAACTCTGGCGCTTTGTTTTTCTTTGGTCTTTCTGTCTTGTTTTTATTTTATCTACCTTTTCTTCAAATCAGAAAACTAAATATTAGGAGCAGGTTCCTCTGAACAGAGATGATTTGGTCTTTATTTCTTTTGGATGAAGATTGGGTGAGGAGGCACAGGGAGGATTCTTGGTTTGGTTCCCGCAGTTCCACCTCGAAAGAACTGACCTTTAGATCTCTGTGGGGTGGAGAGTACGGAACTGCCATGGGAAGCAAAGCATAACATTGGGCAGACCAAAGTGCTGGCCTGGGACTATTCTAGCAGCTTCCCATGGCACAAATAGCTTTTTCACTTACACTCCACATTTCCCATCACTTTTCCTGCTATACAGTTTAATTCATGCCAGGCGGATTATGAGGGGAAGAAAATGATGCAACAGTCAAAAAGTCCTTTAAGTCGTTCCAAAAAATTAAAACAGAATAAAAAGAAAACAAAAAGAAAAAAAAAGAGAAAGAAAAAAGAGAGAGCTTCAAAACTAAACAAAAAGCTTTGAAAACAAACTGAAAAGAAAGGAGGAAGGGGGAGGGAAAAAAAAAAAAAGAACCCGGGAAAGACAAATGAATGTTAGAGCAGGCACGATCATGGACAGACGCCAGCTACTTACGTTCACCTCGGTGATTGCTATATCAACAATGCTACCCACAACAATCAAGGCGTCAAATGTATTCCATGCATCACAGAAATAGTGCTGCATGTGGCAGAGAAGCCAAGGAAAGAGAAAGAGAGAGAAAGGAAGAGAAAGAAAGAATGAGAGAGAGAGAGGGAGAGAGAGAGGGAAAGGGAGAAAAGAGGGAAAAAAAGTAAAAAGTAAAATAAAATAAAATAAAAAACCAAAACAAAAAAAAAGCATGAAAGAGGGAGAGAAGAGGGAAAAAATAAGAAAAGAAAGAGGTTACGTGGGCATATTAAATAGTCTCTTACCACTCTACAGTATTGGTTGCTCAAACCTCTGTAACGTTTCACATGATGGAGGGTATCAACAAAAGCCTGGTTAGTCAGAAAGTTACACTCAAGCATGTCTACCTTTTGGAGGGAAAAAAAGCACACACACCCCAAACTCTGTGCGCTTTCACCAGTCACAGCCTTGGGGCAAGCTATGACAAGTGAAAAAGGAGGAGGCATTTTCCCCCCCTCCTTTTTTTTTTTTTCCCTGGGAGAAGGAGAAGGACGACGGCAAGTTCAATAAAAGCATGACTAGAGGGAAAAAACCCAGAAAAAAAAAAAGAGAGAAAGAAAGAGAGAAAGAGAGAAGGAACAGCAGAGGAGGAGGAGGTGGTGGTATCCTGGGGAGGGTAGAGTAATACTCACATTAGTTTCACTGAGAATGACGTCTATAATGCTGCCAATTACGATGAGGAAGTCAAAAACATTCCAAGGATCACTAAAGTAACCCTACATAAGGAAGGGGCAGGCAGGATGGGGATTAAAAAGGAATGTTAGACAGACAAAAACAGTTCAAAATTACCATTAGAATTACTGCCCTAATACTCAAGGGGTTTTCCTCTTAAGTCTACTAGTTGCGTCTCAAGCTGTAGCCCAGTCCTGAGGTCCCTGACTTGTGTGAGCAGCTCCTATCCAGCTAATGAGATCCCAGGGCAGCCACCCCTCCCCGCCAACTCTGGGACGGGGGGCAAAGGGAAGCCACATAGAGCACCTTGAGCATGGCTGCTCACAGGAGTAGGGCTTACAGGACTGTCTCCTCCAGACATCTCCGATTCCTAGCAACACAGCGCCCTTCCCCCTTTGGCTTAGGCTTGGCTGGGGGAAGAGTAAAGGAACGGTGTCATACAATTCTCAAAAAATGGCTCCCCTTCTGCCAGTGTCACTATCAATCCACCAGTCCATATTCCAGATGTAATGCTCGGTGCTGGTGCTGGGAATGGCCAGCTGCTGTGTCACGACGGAGCAGAGGGCACAGTCGAGCTGGGGATGTGCTACTTAACTCCACTGGTTGTCACATTTATCTTTACCCAGTCACAATGACTATTACAACAGTCATCAGCCTAACAGCTTCTACTACTAGTGCTTTAGCTCCTGTCTTAGAACTGCAGAGCAGGACTGGTATTTTTCTTCCTCTGAAAGCATGTCCACATCAAAAAATGAAGGTGTGAATGTAGCATGCATCTTCTGGTGCATCCCACCAGGAAGGGGTAAGAATGAGAACAGAGTTGGCTTTAGCATGTGCTTACAGTGACCTGTTGCTCACTCTGCTAGAGATAGTGCCACTGCAACATCAGCTGTCTGGGACAAGCTATGGCAGATCCACGAGCATGTGCTAAACTCATACCTTCACTTTGCTGGGCAGAATTACTTCATGGGCTGTCTCAAACATCTCATTGTCCTAAGCAGGGCTCAGAAGATGCTAATTAGCATCTGCTTGCTGTCCTCATCCTGCATGATTTTTGGCTGGATGGGCCATAAGGGTACAGGACCCTTTTGGAATAGGTTGTGTTCAGCCCAGGAGGTGAGCTGTACGTAAACTTCCCGTCCAAGTCAACGTCTTGAGTAAAGAAAACTTATCTTGGCTCACTGAAAACCTGTGCCAACCTCTTCCCCTTGTTCTGCAGTCCTAAAAGGAGGTGAGCATACAAAATCCCCCACGCTCCTTTTATGTGTTTGGCTTTGTGAGCATGGGTAATCTGACCTCCCTGTTTCCCAGCTGCAGCATGTCTCCAGTGAGACTGAACCCAAGTTGCACTGTGATTGCTATTCTTAGCCAGAGAGTCAGGTCATGGGTAAAGTGTGAGTCTGTGTTCCCAGGCAGTGCTGCAGAAAGCAAGTAGAAAAAAAATAATAATAAAAAAAAATCCCAGCACTGGCACTGCACAAGGCTTGGGAACCTGAAATTACTGTGGGTTCAACCATCACATGGAGCAGGCACTGGCAAAAAGTGTCTTTCTAAATGCTGAAACACTGCCTCCAGGATGCTTTGAGACTCACAGTTATAAATTGGGTTATGTTTGGGGCAGGAAAAATAAATTTAAAAAAAAAAAAAGATGAAGCAGAGAAAGCCACTGCCCAGCTGGTTCCACACCAGTGAAGGGAGCTGCTGGTAGAGTGGACTTTGAAATCGTCTTCTCAAAACCGGAAAAAAACCCCTTTATTCTGCAGCCTGAAATAGGCAACTCTTAGCAGATCTACACTGGGAGGAGTAATCATCCCATGGCTACACATTACTATGCAATTAGCTACAACAGGGAGGAAGGAAACAGGAGCAAAAGCAAATTCAGAGAATATTATTATTCAGCGTCCAGCCTAGAAAATACACAACAAATATTAGAATGAATTCAGCGGTGATGTCCAGCATCGTTAGCAACCAGATGGACCTGGAATAAAACTGTAATTAGACTTCACCAAGAGGAAGGGGAGGGAGAGAACAGCAGATTAAATTGTAGAGGCAAACGCATTTTGAATAAATAAAGGACAGACACAGATCACACAGAGTTGCAAAAAGTGCCTTTGCAGCCTGATGCAACCTTGGCAGAGAGTACACTTGCAGGATTAAAGAGAACGGAGTAGAAGACAACAGACCCAATCCTCCTGCCCCTGTTCATGTGCACAGTCCTGCTGAAGGCAATGGCACTGCTCACATGCCAAATACATACATTCGATAGCATGGCTATCTTCCATTTCCTTCTCAAATTGCATAGTTTAGGAACTATTAAGGGTTTCTTTAGGAACCCAAGCAACTTCAGAATACCAGAGTTTGCTTTTGGGCAGCTGCAAGGGTGAAGATCCAAAACATGTTGTTCAGGTTTTGCCCATAAAAATGATGACTATGTATTTTTAAATCTGTGGTGATGGATAGGTTGTTATGTCTACTACGATTGGCATCATACTGCAAAGAATGTTTTTGTGTAACCAAATTCACAATTTCACAATTTCTTTTTACTGAGCAACTCCAGACATAGAGCCCAATAGCCATTGCTGCTGGTAAAACAACATTTGCTGTTGGTACAAAACCCAGGTGACAAGCAGCACCAAATCCTTGTCCTCAGATGACCACTGAAGCCAGTGAATTAAATTTTGCTCCCAGTTGCAGTAATGTAACCTCACTGGAAGCAGCGACACTGCACTGACACAGTCGGCACATCTCAGGAGAGAAAAGGTCCCTTTTTCATTGTTATCACAAACAGCTGCTTTGGACCTTTGTGACACCACAGCGTATCTGGAGTCACTCTGCTAACTTCTGTGGAGTCACTCCAGGTTTACACTGTGAGCTGTTTCCCCTGGAATGCTCTGCTGAGTCTCACCAGCCAGCTCCTTGCTTGAAAGTCACGGGCTGGTCTGCCCTGGGATCACGGAAAGAGCATTATCATGGTCTGTTATTGTGTGGCTGTAAGGTGGACTCAGAGAGATCTCTTCCTCCTGCACCTCTTAGACGAGTGATAGAGAGGAACCATGGACATGAATGTAGTTTTACTCAACCCCACATCCAATATGCCAGTGTTGAATTTAAGGAAACACATGAATTTAAAACCCTTCCTTTCCTCCTCACCTGCTCCCTCTGTGTTTCAAACAGAAGGGTGAAAAATAGGAAGATATTATTCACAGTAAGAGAGCTTAAAGAAAACAGAGAACACAGACGCTTCATTCGTGTGCAAGGTAACGGGATCCTTCCTTAAAAACATACCCTCCTCAGAAACATTTACCTACAAATGGCCATGTGGTTACTTAGCTTTGGATCAGACCTCATAATCTTGTCAGGAG
Organism: Chroicocephalus ridibundus; assembly: GCF_963924245.1. Classification (NCBI taxonomy): domain Eukaryota; kingdom Metazoa; phylum Chordata; class Aves; order Charadriiformes; family Laridae; genus Chroicocephalus; species Chroicocephalus ridibundus. The sequence continues at coordinate 152,495,001 of NC_086284.1, forward strand.
ATATGAGTACATATCAAGAGTGAACTATACCCCTTCAGGACTTGCCTCTTGCGACCTCAAAGTACCTCTTCAAGCCACATTCCTCACTGGAGTGTACCAGGGTGGCTAATGAAAGACAAGCTGAATGAAGGAAGAGCTTTCACTCTGATAAAGAGGTTGTATTCCCAAACTATTTTTCCCACCAGAAAGTTCTGTATACTTTTCCCAAGGGGGTGGAGGTCTGACTGGAAATGAATTGATGGCACTGTTTGTTTTTGCAGTACAGGAATTTAGAGTGTAATACCATATTTTACCCTTAAAGGGAGACGCGTGACCCTGATTTAGCTGTATAATTACATGTCACATAATGGCAGCCTCGTGGGCTTACTGGGGAATGGTTGTCACCCTCTCTTGTGGGATGTCTGTGGAGATCCATGAAGCTTTTGGGGAGAAAGGAGGACAGAAAGAGACCAGGAGGATTGGACTGAATATTCAAGAAGCATGAAATAGCCCCACCATTAGAGCACATTTTTCCCCATTGTTTTATTTCCCCAAAGGTAGCAAAAGATAGTGTATCATCACATGATCAATAAGTTAATGAAAGGCTGAGCATAAATATGCAGTAGCTGACTGGAATGGAATCTCATTTGTGTGAGGGAGCAGACATTGTAGCATTTCAGAATGAGTATGCCAATCATTTTTAGGTTTCCTAGTTGCTGAGATTAGCTATCAAAGAAGCTGGGGTTTGTTTTGGTACTCATGGAGCCATTGAAATCTCTGGAGACCATTTCTTTTACTTTTTGCGAATATGAGATCCTAAATGCAGTATCTAAGAAGCCTCATTAACAGCTATGAAAATTGCCCACTTCTATCTGAAGGTCTGAGATCAGAGTCACCTGGGGCCCATAACAAGAACGCGTGATGTCCAGAGAGCTATGCATCTACATTGAAGCTCAGAAATCCTCAGGGGAAGGGTGCTATTGGGTCAGGGTCCCAGCTGGGATTTGAGCATCCAGCCCTGTGGGAGCTGGAGGGTCACTTGTGTGTTAAGTGATGTGCAGTTCTTCACCTGCTTAGTCCCAGGTTCTCATTTCCATCTCTTATGAGGTGGCTGGCCAAAATTAAAAAAAACCCTCTGAGAGAAAAGCCTCTAAAGATGGAAAGCACAGCAAGGGTCAAGACTATTCACTGGGTGAAATCCCAATGTAGGTCAGATGGTCCCCAGTAGAAGAAGATGCTGCAATGTCATAGGAAAGAAGGGAAAAACATGCATGCATTCATGTACATATGAATCCAGAAATGAAGCATCAAGGAGGAGAAACTAAGACATATACACAGCCTAAAAGGAAAGCTAACTACAGGAGAACCTTGCTACCACTTGTCTGAAATAAACTTGCATGTTAAAACAACAAAAAGAAGCATCAGTCTTAATCAGCTGGAAAGAGTATATAGGAAGGAGAGAAAGGGGCTGATACCCTCATATTCAGTGTGATTTCTTAGCAAAATTTTTCTGCTGATTGTAAAGGGCACCAAAGCCCTTTATTGGGGATTTGCAAAATGAGGCGAACTGCTGGTTTGGTTGATGGTTGCTTAGCACGTGAATTTGTTTCTGAAAATGCTGCAGGCTATTTGGAGCTGCAAGTCAGTTCTCAGACTTCAGTAAAAGAGGCTTTCCCAGAAAGTATTTTTGCAAAAGAGACAGCTTCATTGGAAAACAGTAGCGTTATCAAATGACATTTACACAGTACCGTATCTTGGCATACCTTCTCACAGCAGATTTGAGCGATTTGCCTGTATCCTGAACAATCTTACAAAGCTACAATAGCTCCTGACACCAAACGGAGATTTGTGTCAGATGCAAATTCTGTTGTGCTAAGATACCATTTAGCCATAACAGCAATCAGGGAAATTAGCAGAATCTAATAGAGAAGGAATAAAGTGGAGGATGCAGCTGCCTGGAGCTCCTGACAGGCTGCAGGAAAACAGCATCTATTTGCATACTATCTATCAGCTCTCATCCACTGATGGATTAATTCTGAGACACAGACTCCCTGCAGTTCACCTTCCAGTTGCTGTAATGAGTCACTGCTGCAGGGAATTGCACAAGTCCCCCTCCTGAACTCCATCAAGTCTTTCCCCTGACAGGGAGTGATGAGAGGAGCTTTTCAGCTCCCCAGACTGCTCCAAAGGTCTGGGCAGTTCTGAAGTAGCCTCCTGCCTCTCCCTGCTTATTCCATAAGAAAACAAGACCAACTTGTAGACCAAGATAGATGTTTAACAACTTTGGTGTTTTCCTTTATTCTCTCTCACTGTTTCATGCTCTCTCTCACAATGAAGATGTTGGTGAAAGCAGACAGGTGTCCCTTGGGGCCAGAAAGCCTCTCTGGACATACTGGACACTCTGTTTGACAGAAACAAAGGAGCTGAAGCACTTGAATGACTTTGTGATCTGAAAAAGACCCTGAATGTTTATTTCTAGGTCACTGGTATAAATCTGGGGTAGCTTGTTACTGGTTAGAAGCGACCACCTTCTGCTTATTGTTTGAGAGCCTGTAGGTCCTAAAGCAAGTTATGGTTCTCACCTGTGCTTCCAGTGGACAAATATCTCCATCATAGGAAAAAAAGAAAAAAGATCCCTGCCTCAACAAGGTCCCCAAGCCACCATTTGACAAGCTTAAACATTTACGGAGGTTGGAACTATATAATCTCTTGCGTCACAACAGACATTTTTTTTATGCTCTCCACATCTACTGATAATTGACCACGTTGGGGAGACACGCCTAGAAAAGTCTTTATCATACCTGTCTTGTGAACTGTGAATCCCCATTTGCAGATCTTGCAACCCATAACATTCCACCAGAATTGTACTTCCTAGATGGTCCCGTGAACCCATCCACGCCCACCTTTGTGGTGGTACAGTTATCTTATATCTCTCCATATTTCATTTTCTGTAAAGTGACTAGTAGCACACAAGCATTCAGCCATGTGGAAGGCTTGAAGTGCAATGTTATGGTCCCAGGTCCTCCAAAGACTGGTAAAGCAGCACAGTAAAGGCAATATGGAAGCATTTATTATGGAAGCATCTCTTAAAGGTGGCAAAGATTGTATTTCAAAGAAGCATCCTAAGGAAATGATAACAGTAAAACATGCTGAAACTGGATGATTCAACTGGCTGACCTTGATGTAATTTTTGACCTGGATTGCTCTTAGCTGCCTTTGAAGGGAGGGTGAGTAATGCCTCAAAACAGTAATGCCTAAGGCCTCCTTGATCTAAATGCAAGAAAATGGAGCAGAGTAACAGAAAGTTCGCTTATAAATTCTGCTGTCCACCTAGAAAAAATTCTTGAAGATTCTTGACTTTCCTCCAGGTATGTTGTGGCACAGTGATACCCTGTGAGGAGTTGGGCCCTTTTCCTCATGAACAGTAATTAGATTGCAATCATTTAACAATTACTGCCCTGCAGTCAGAAACCAGAATTGTTCTCAGCAGAGAAACAAAATCATCACCAGTCTTACCGGAAAGACTGAATAGTGAATGTGATAGCTTGCTATGTCCGAACAGATCATTTACCACAAAATGCATTCTGTGAGAATTTTGCTGTCAAATTCCATTAGGAAGAAGCTGTAAATGCTCAAAGACTTTGCAAGGTCTAGAAAATGCAGGTCTTGACGAGAGCCAACAAATAACTCTTGAAGGCAATAAACCAAACCAGCAACGTGAAACAGTCCTATGAAAAGAGCAAAAGGATGGGCTTTGCTGTTTAAGATAGTCTATCTTCTAAAGTTGGACTGACATCCCGGTCCAGGGAAGAATGAATCAAAAGAAGTAAAACTCATTCTGTAAGAACAGAAGTGACACATCTTTCAGAGCGAAGAGCCACTTACTGTTGTGGGAAGATGAGAAACGTGCAAGTAATGGGTGAAGAAGTATTCTGAATACAGGGCTGGACTTGGAATAGTTTCTCTGTGTCCGTATGCACCATGGGGAAAGACTGTGTACTGCTTTGACATGGTTGCCACATGGATAGTGGATACTCACTGGAAGAAAGGCACAATCTTCTAGAAACAGGCTGGTAGGTATGAGCAATAGGTTTTTGAATAGTTTCTCTTTTTGTAAGTTATCTCTGTTTTCAGAAAAGGCTTGATTCTATATGGATTAGAATAGTTAATAAAATAATGCTTACTTTCATGTAATCCATCAATCATAACTTTCCAAAAGAGGACGTTTATTCTCATTGCACATTTTGGGAAGCAGAAATGTAGAAAACAAAAGTTTCCAAGGTCATACAAAAGCCAGACACATGAGAGAGAAGGGAAATCAGTCAGGTGAGCATTTGGCAGTGGAATCGTCGTCTCCTAACATGATGAACAGTTCTAAACAGGGGCTGTACCGCAGTCTGTTATCTGGTATCATTCTTGCGTGAAGAGAAGATTCACATCTGTGAGAACTTTTGACCCTTTAAAACAACCTCACATGAAGTGACAGAGGGTTGGGATTTTTCCTCTGAGAGTGAGAGCGAGTCACTTTTCCCTGGAACTGTTCCCTTTACATGCTGCTGCTGACGCTGTCGATGCCGTTGTGAATGAGACCCCAGTTCACCATCCCACTGGGCTTTTAACACTGTGTGAATAATTTTCTGTATTAAATAATTAAGTGTAATAGCTAATACAGTACTTCCCACACTGTTGCATTGTGCAGGCATATCATTATTTTTGATCATTTATAATGACATTAAAACCCCCAAGTGCCAGACTGAAAATAAATCTGTCACAATGTTGCAGCAATATGCAAATTCTCTGGGTACGTTCGCTGTGAAGGAAAAGGTCCTCTCTCATTGAAGCTCTTACACAGCTTCTTTAACAGTATTTTCCTGCCTACTGAATTCTCCATTGATCCTTCAGAAAGCTGGAGGATTGCATAGCTCTGGCTGATCAGTGTTAGAAATTGCACACATTCTATCGGTAATTAGAGCGTGCAGAAAATTGCTGGCCTCGTCCTCCAGGAAGGAGAACATTCTGCATTTAAACAATGAATGTAACATGGGAAGCAGCAGATCAAACAGCCTTTTTGTCCCACACCATTTGCTTCCACCACAACATGAAAGGACAAGGTTTTTTGCATGAAGACGGAAGGTCGTTCTGGTACTCATTTCATTCTTGGCCTCTTCTTTGGGGGGACCAACAAAGAAACAATTGGGATCAACCTGCTGATGCCGTTCTGCAACATACATTTTCCACAAGGAAATGGGAAAGAGACCAGTATACTTCATACAGGATGTCAGCCAGTGCTCAGAAGGAAGACTTTGATGCTTCCTGACCCGGATTCAACTAGAGGTATGAGCTAGGATTTGCTGTGAAATTCCATTTCTCATCATCCGTCTAGTTTCTTCTGTTACATTCACCTACCAAATGTTTTTCACACTGCATGACTTGTTTAGGTGGAGTCACGCGTATGCCATCTCAGAATATAAGCATATGCACAATAGAAAACTTTAGTCTGGCACTACTTTCTTCTCCTTCAAAGTGTCGGGAATGGCCAGACTTGCCCTCCCACGCATGCTCAGGAGCTGTTGAAGAACTCGGTGAAACCTAGAAGTATCGAAGAGGATTCCCTGTACTTTCACATGTCAAAGAAGGCAGTTATTTGCTTGCTGACTCCTCATCTGTGGAAATTGTTGCTAAATCAACCTCACCCCTAATGTTCTGTTGCAAATTTCCTTTTTCTGTACTAACTGGAGGATTTGTTGTTTGAGGCTCTACAGTTACATCAGGTATACTGTTCAACTCGATGGCCAGCACTCTAAAATGCCAGGATGTGGTTCATTCTTGCAACGTCACTCCCTTGTAATATGTTGGTAGCACAGACTCCTGAGCAGTTTTGATTTAAGGCCTGGAATAACAAAAGCAGCTGCTTTGGCCCTTGCCTGGTGGGATGCCTTTCCGTGTTCTGCAAGAAAGTCTCAACGCTGAGCTGCTGTGAGAGTGCTGTGGCACAAGACTGTGCTGCAAGAGCCCCAGTTACTTTCTTAGCCTCTCTTTTCACTTCTTTCTCCTGGACACATGGGCAGATAGAAATTCTGTCAGGCAAGCGGCATCCAGGAGCAAGTTTACCTGATGACTCTCTGTTCCAACCCACCGATAGGTAAAAGGACTGGGATGACCTGATCGTCCAGGCCCAGAATAATTACCCTAAGTATTTCTTCACATCAAAGTCACCTAAACATGCTGCTCTGACATACAGTACTTTTAGTATTTACTTTTGCAGAAAGGGCTTAGAGAAGAGGCTCGTTCTTCCCCCCAGACCTGTGCACATGAAAGACCATATGGTCAAATCTCCACGTGACATGTATGCTATACAAAATGAAACTCCTGGTAGACAGGTAATCACATAAGAGAAAGCTGAGGAGTGATTAATGAGGCGTTAAGATTTTTTCTCTTTTGTAGTGTACTTCCAAAACCCTTGAGTCTGACTCAGCAGTTCCTTGAGAGCCTCGTACTGACTGCACACATACAGTGCAGTGTCTGGTCATACACTATGGAGATGTCAGGGATTTCTGGTCATATGGCTGCTAGGCTAGTTGGAGCAGCTGAGATTAATTCCAGCTGGGCTACTGGCTGTACAGAAGATCCAGAGGAATATACAGTACGTTCAGATTTCATCCATAAAAAAATTCTGGAGTGAAAAAGGAAAGTATTTCTGGGGTAACAAGCTGATGCATTTTGCAACGGGGCTGAGATTAATCCACAAAGTAGAGAAATACATTGCACCAAACTTTTATTGCAAATTATTCTGATGCGACAGTAGACAGGGAGGCTCTGTGGCTGAGATATTGATGTGTTTGAACATGGAGACCTGGGATGTCTGCCAGGGAACTTCAGTAAAATGTAGAAGCACAGAAAGATGTTCATTAGCTTAAAAGCTATGAGTTTCAATTCAGTTTTTAATTTTCTAAAAATGCATTTCCGTGTTTACTTTTCCTTTCAGCCCTGTTTCTGGTTTTCATTTCCTTGCGTCATTTTTTGTCCAATAATTTCTTTCTCCATTGTATTACTTCCCTCTTTCAGGGTCCTCTAAGACCCTGAAAAGACCTTTCAGGGTCTTTGGTTTATTTTTTTTTTCTTTCTGCCTTTAAGGATATTCTGTCCATTCGCACTCTCCATTTTCTGTGTATGGCTTTCCCTCCCTTCCAGGTTTGTTTTCTCTCTCTTTTCCCTGCAGACACGGTCCTTCCTGTTTGTGTAGTTCTCTCACTTTCTTCAGTTCACACACTGTCTTACCTAACTATTTCTCGTTCTCTCCATGCTCGCTATTTCTTACCCAATATCAAGCAGAGCTCACTCTTCTTTTTTCTTGAATGAGTTGGTTTTTTTTCCCACACCCACAGATCTTGAAACATTTTAGCTTTCTCACCCATTCTTTTGCCTTTTGAAACACTTGGTGCAACCAAAGGCAGGGTGGTGGTTGGAGACTGCCCTTCCTATTGCAGTGGCTAGATGACTCAGCCAGTAAATGCTCCATGTCTAGATGCTGTCCCTCCACAACAGAAAGGGTAATACTGAAGCTGAGGAGAGGAAACAATCAGATGACTACTTAGGTTAAGCACCTGACAAAACCAGCAGAGAAAATCTGCAAAATAAGAGCCATCTGACAACCAGAATTATGTGGCCAAACTCCATGAGACGGAGGCAGCTGCCTGCACCATGGGCTCATGTATACATTTACACAACCCAAACTACTAATTTATACCTCCATACTTCATCCCAGACTACGTGATTTTTAAATAAATATGATTCCTGTGTCTGTTAGATGGATCTGAAGTGTTTTTCAGCTCTGGGCAAAAGACCACTCAATTGTAACCAGTTTTCCTGACATTTTTGTATCAGTGCAGAATGTCTTGTCTTTACTTTCCCTGTATAAGCCGGAGAAATAAAACACTGTGATGAATGATGCCAGGACAGCATCCTAAGCTATATGGGTATTTCTAAAGGTACTAGAATGAAGAAGGACCAAAAGCCTTAGATTTTCAAAATTAACCAGCCTTGTTTCTGTAGTGCAAGAGGATAGATTGGACATAGATTTCAGTTGTTTGTGAAAATCCTGAAGCTTCTGTCCTGACCAAGGAATGACAAATTATGGTTATGGCTAGAAAGAAGAATGTAAGTAGTATGAAGCAGACAGCGTGACTTTAGGAGAGACTGCTCAAAGATCTGTTTATAGGCATAAATGTACTAGAAATGGAGTAGTAAAAAGGGAACAAAAACAGATGAGTCATTTTGCAGGTTTGAGAAGAGATATCAGTGCATCAAATGCGTGATAAATGCTGACTGAGAGGAGCTTAAAGAAGAATAAAGAAGGGCAAATACATCAGGGGAGAAAGAAACACTAAAGACACGTAGATCCATCAGTAAACGGAGACTAAGAAATAACCATGGGTGACGCTCATGACTTTCACTACTCAGAGGGTCATAGCTCTTCCTGGGATCACATGAGATTACATGCATTGTACTGAATGTGAAACTTATTTGAAACAGCGTACAGAAGTCTGAACTCTGCTACATGACATTAAAGAATGGCAAGAATTCAGAGTAAAGTAGCAGTGATAAATGAAGGACTGAACTAACTATCTGAGGCAGGACAGATGGCGTTGTTACAGGCTGCTTTACAAGTAACATCCATAAACACCCAGGGAAGAAAGGTGCTGACAGTGTCTGGTAAATGGAATAGACTTGCGATCTGTAGTGTCTCAGTCATAATTCCACAGAGGAAATCCCCAAGATTCCCTTTCCACACTCAGACCCAGATTTGACAAAATATATGAATATGTGCTTTACTTTATGCACGGGAGTCATTCCACTGACATGTCTTGCCTACTATGAGATGACAGGGACAGCGGTAGAAAATTCATAGCTCTCTAACTATGCCCCAGCAAATAAGAGGGTAGACGAAATGTTTCCTGAAACAAAAGGTACACGTGGTTCATCAGTAAAACAATCCATTCCAGGGAGCTGGAAAAATCTGAAATTCCTGGAGGAATATCCATCCCTGTATTTGCACGTACGTTGACAGATGGCGCAGCTTCATATGAATAGGAATTTTAAATTGTTGTCTTTAAGTTGAAAAGACAAATCCTAGGCAGGTTTTGTAGAGCAGCTGGTCCTTCATGGACTGGTGCTTGTGAGGATTTCTTCTTTAAGAAGCTAGGGCAGTGGTAGCTGTGATTATCCCCGAGAGCACATCACCTCTCATTCCCTTTTAGTAGTTTTCTCTGGAAAAAGCATGAAGTAGCAGCAGCTTGCTCCATGCAGGAACTGGAAAATAGCTCACTAGACTGGCTGGAGAATTTATAAAATTAGAAAAACAAAGCAGCAAAAGGCCTTGGCTCAACAGCATTACTTTTAAACTGTCTGCCTCTTTGAAGTAACTAGTCTTGAACTAGTTTGTGAGCATCAGCCAAGACAAACACTCAGGACCATTTGGGAGTTTTGCTTCAGAGCAGCACATTAATACTCTGTAAGGAGATGCAGAGCATGTAGTGGATGTTTTCTTTATCAGCAGCCCTAATCATCCCAAATCTCTCTTGCTCATTGTTAGCACACCCTTCTGTCAAGACAGCATCAGGCATAGATGAGCTGTCTTACACAGTGCTTAGATTTATCCTGCAAAAAAACTGGGATAACTGATCCTCTCCTCCATAAAATGCTCCACGCAGAAACACAGGGGCTCTCAGAGGCTGGCCTTGTCCCTGCCTGGCCTGCACCATCTACACCAGCAGTGACTGCTCCAGCTAACACACCTCTCTTCTCCATAGCCTCCCTGGAGACTAAACAAACCAAAACTGTTCACAGAAGACGGTCAATAAAAAGGATAGGTATCAAAGGGACTTGCTGACTAGAGACAGCAATCTCAACAGTAACAGTATGCTTGTTTAGGAAAGCCCTTGTCTTTCTACCCCCTTCACATACTTTCTGTAAGTGTTAGGAGATGAGCACTGACTCAGACTTGGCTCCTTATTCCTACAGCTGGCTTTTCAATGAGTAAATCCTTGCTCCTACCACAAGAACTAGTTGCAGGGCTGGATTATCTGTGCCGATTCTTTGCAGTCAGGCACATATGTGATCCTACTTAATATCTGTGCAACTGACTGCATTTGCTTATTTCACCTTTACTATCAAGAGCAGCAAGTAAAAAGGACGCGTCTCCTCACAGAATAGGAGTGAAGAAATAAAAACCGGATACAGTAAAAAATCTGTTCAGTCAGACTGCCACCTTTTCTGTTGTTACACATGTAATAGACAGGTAGCATTGCAGTGCATTGTATTGCTTCATACAATAGTGATTGCCACACCACTGCCTGCAGCAAGAACTCTACATATGAGGAACTCCAGGCTTCCCTGAAAGCTCTTCTGCGTGGGCACGTACCTGTGGTTACTTCTGTAAGAAGCTAGGACGATAGCAGCTCTGAATACCTCAGAGACCTGTCCCAGTTCCCTTAGCAATTCTCTCTGGTAAAGGTATGAATAAGCAGCAGCTTGTTCTACCTTGCACAGATGGAGGAAACCATGTTCCTCTGTTGCTGCTGCAGACCATTCATTCCAAGGTGCCTTTAGGAAGCGACTGTGCAAGGGAGAGCTCTGTGGTGGCTGCTTCAGAGTTACAAGTCAGTTACCGCGCTGCTTGCTGTAGCTGATCGTTAGCTGCAGCATCCACTGCTGGGTTAAGCACCATCAAGTTGAAGAAAACAGCAAATTTCGTCAGCTTCAGTTCTGTACTCATTTCTGTTCTGCCACACTCTCCTGGGACTTGTTGCCGAGCCAAGGACACGACATCTTCAACTGCCTGTTTCCTGTTTTCTTGTTGTCAGTCATAAAGTTTACAACTCATTCATTTTAGGGCACTCTTCAGATAGAAAAGAGTGATGTTTGGGCACAAATTGAAAATGAGACAAAGCAGCTTAAACAAAGGCTGGTTTGTGTTTTATTGCTCAGGAAATGGCAGACAAATCTGTCTTCAGCAGAGATCTCACGAGCATTTAAGCTTGCCATTTCACATCTGGGAAACACTAACATCACTTAGCATCTCCTTTCGTTGTCTGGGGGACTTGGCTTGTTAGGGGGGAGAGGAGGATGGCTGTGCTGTAGTGATGTTCACTTAGGTGACAATGAAATCCTTTTTGACTTTTCCAGCTGGTGTTCCTGGGGACAAGCTCCATCTGCAAATATAGTTTGTTTTTACACCTTAGACTGATAGGAGGGCACAAGGTCTGGCCAAGGAGAGGACTAAGGTAACAACTTTCTCCATGCTGGGAGACTCCCACATCAGAACATATTCTATGCAAGTTCAGCTTCAATCCCAATGTGCAACCTAAAGAGAAGCAGATTGTGCCCCACAGTGTTGGTCCACATCAGTCCAAGTGGTCATCTTGGAGAGGGAGTTTCCTTCTCTGGAGAGCAGGTTCAGACAATAGGGAGCAGGGAATGAAGGCTGCTGGCCAAATCCTTGTACTGAACAGACAGTGGCAAGTTACACAAGGAATTCTGTTGTTTCCAAACTGGAGTCACGGAACTGATACTCAACATAATCCAGTGTGAATATGCTGCTGGAGGCAAGTCTTCTTGCTGCATTAGTTTTTTTCAAAAGTTCATTCTTTTTCTTCCCTGTAAATACTGTAGTTCCATTTTTTAAAAATTTGTTTATTTTCCTGAAAGTATTTAATTAAAATAGCAGTTTAAGAGTTAGTACTATTTTTGGCATACAGGCCAGACTAGCATTTGGAACAGATTTATTCTTTTCACTGGCCATTCTTTCAGGATGGGCAGGACCCAACCTAAGGTTGTTGTCTGATCCTTAGTTGAAAAGACTTTATTAAGACTCTACTATTCTGGTCACAAGGAAAACTTCTTTTATATTTTCACTTTTACTGTAGCATAGTAGCTGGGGATTTAGTTTGGAAAGTACAGAACCAAGGAAAATTGGTCTGAGAGGGACCTCATAAGATAGTATGGCCCATTCCCCTGTCTCAAGGCAGATCATACATTCCTAAACTGTTTCTAATGAAAGGTTCCCCTAACTTAGTCTTAAAACCTCAAATTATGGAGATTCTACAATCTCTTTAGGCAATCAGTTCCAATGTTTTGCTATCCGGAGGATACACGTTTACTCTCAGTTGATTTTGCTTAATGCTTTGTTGGGTAGCAAAACTTGAAAAGGAGATTGAACGCAGGAAGTAGAAAGGACCTCCAATATCATCAATGCCAATTCCTTACTGTTAGAGGCACCTATGTCAAGTAAACCCTTCCTTGTATATGTACAGAGCTCAATATTAGAAGTGGTTGAACTTTTTCCCTAAATGCTCAAAAAAATTCTGCTGAGGACCTCATCTTTCTCAAAGTTAAGACTCTCCTGTAAAGTAGAACCATGAAATCAGAAATCACAAAGCTTGTGAGATGCATTTCTGGGTATGTAGCATGCAGGTAATATTTTTACAAAGTACCAGAATATTTGTTTGCTAACGGACACTGTGAAATCTCAACAGTGAAAGGTAGATCCCTCCTGAAAATTATACTCCCTTCTGAAACAGATGATGATACTTCTAAATTTCCCAAGATGGTGTTTGAGTTCTCACCAGGACTGTACAAGATGCTCCTAACTTTCAAGAGAACTACACCTGAGACAGGATAGTGATATTGGGCTCAGGAAAAGAATTAAATTGTGACTCTTCTAAGAAGACCTAGAAAGCATGGAAGAGGAGAGAGAGGCTGGGTGGGATTAAAGTCAACACAGAGTTAACAAGAAAAAGTAAGACTGAATTCAGTAGCATTGTAGAGCAAAGTTTCTGAGCCGAGGATAAGGAAGATGTTAGGTTAGAGCTGAGAGGAACTCTTAACTTCAGTGATTCCCTAAATGTTTAACATGAAGGACAAGCATGACTGTCAGACATGACTGTTCTCATCTTTACCAATGTCATAACTGCTGCTTCGGACAGTATTTGCCAACCCCAATCTATCAAGGTATACTTCAAGATACAACCCCATGCGTTAAGGTATCATTGACAATACGAAATGGCATGAGGTACCTGTGTTTAGGTATCTAGATTCCACTCCTTATGAAACACCACTGAATTTAAACCCCAAAGAAGAAAGCCTTGTATAATTGTAAATTATGTGAGGTCAGAATTTTTGTCCTTGTCCTGCAGCAGCTGTGCCAACTTAGTTGGAAGATTAGGTTATAACCATACCCTGCGGTGCAGCTATACTAGTAGAATGCCATGGTCCAATGGACAGGACAATACTTTCAGACAGTACCTGCTGGGGTACTGAATATTATTAATGAAGTCTTAAATTCAAAACTAAAGCAATTCAAACTACCATTGAGATGCAACCCTCTTAGAAGAAATATTTTTTTCCGTAGCTCATAACTCAAAATAAGTCATACTTGATTAACTTCACTTGGGCCAGGAGACTAATCATGGGATGCTATTTATAATTTATTTAAGGAAAGTCAGAGAGAGCATTAGAATAACATTCAAAATGGAAAACATGTTATAGCCTTAACATAGTGTCACTCGTATAACTTAATGAAAACAGAGAACTAGGAACCTTGTCTATGAGCAAATGTTGCCTTTTTTTCGTTTGTTTGTTTGGGTTTTTTTTTTGCTTGTGTGCATGTCTACTCTCCAGTGAAAAAGTTAATAAATATATGAGACTCCAATCCAGAGAGCAACTGTCCAGCTCAGTTACCGGTGGGGTAATAGATCAAAAAAGTTTCACCTCCTCCTTCTCCTCACAGCTGCCCCGCACACATGCACACACACACAGAGGCCAGGAAACTCTACGCCTGCAGCACCTACCTTGGGCTTGAAGGCGATTAATTTCAGGACCATCTCGACGGTGAAGAGGCCAGTGAAGAGCATGTTGAGGATATTCATGGCTTCCTTGAACATGCAGCTCTGACCGTAGTGCTGAAAAATAGCGTCCCGGCAGCGGCGTGAGGAACGGACATACCAGCGCGTTAGGAATCCACAGGGCCCCTCCTGACCTCCCTTTATGTTGAGGTTCTTTAAAGAAAACCCCAGCAATCTCAATTTGTTTTTTTTTTTTTTTTCCAATTTAGAATTCCCATCTCCCTTCACACATAAGCATTTCCGTACCTCTAGCCGTTTTTGCCATCTGGGTCTGGATCTGCTATCTTTTTAAAAAGATCTTTTTGAGTGGGGCCTACCAAAATCACACTTATCATTCCAGTTGAGGGCTCATTACAAATTTGCATAATGGTACAAGACAATCTCCAATTGTGTTTGTTATCTCACCCTTCTGTAACACTTGAATTACTTTTTTGTTTGATTGCTACTGCACAGTGAACAGGGGTTTCACTAAGCTGTTCATAATGATACCAAGCCATTCCCCAAGTAATTATACCTAATTCAGGATTCTGCAAAGTACACGAGCAGCTCAAGTCATATCTTTCCAACATGTATTATCTTGCATTTGTCAACTCCGAATTAAATTTGCAATCATGCTGCCCATTCACTTAACTTTATTAAGATCTTATGAAGTTACTCTCCATCTTCTATTGATTAATTCAAGTAGTGTCTTCTGCAAATGTTGCCACCTCACTCTTCATATCCCTATTTCCAGATCATTATACTTGAGACTGACTGCACTGCCTTAATTTAAGGTCATCTTCCAGTTCATGTTATAAGACCTCATTTGTAGTTGCTTAACTTTGACAAACTTTAACCAGCTGGGATGAATTTTCATCCGTTGGCTCAGGGTGATTTATTTAAAGGCATTTCAGTTAAAACAATTCAGCTGCAGCTGAAAGCCAGCCCAGGGAAAAATATAGTGTTGAAGCATTTTCAAGGTTTCCTGTAACGTTTTCCTCAATAGACTAGTACCTGCAGGACTCTGCTTAAAAAGAAAGAATTTTACTGGAATTTGGCTTTTGTGTTTGCTGCCTGTTACGATGTTTGACCCAAATCTGGCCACAGTTTGAAAAACTGTACTTTTCTCAAGATGGGTATAGACTTCCTAGAATCTCCAGAGAAGCTGTCCCGCCTGTGGGCTCGCAGGCATCTCACAGCTTCTAGCTCTACCTGCCCTGGGCGTGCAGCATTGTCACAGCAACTGAGCATGCTTCAAAGCTTCAGAGTGAACACAATAGTTCCTTCTCTATTGCTCCATGACAGCAGGGCAGTAGATGCTTCTTCAGCTGAGAGCAGAGCACTTTCTTGTACTCATGCTGCCTTACTCCTTTGTTGGTACCTTAGGCAAGACAGCAGAGGAAGCCTTTTAAGTGGGTATGGGAAACAGCTACAGCAGATGAAGAAAAAGTAAGGAGGTCAAGAAATCTGGTGAGATTGGTCTGGAGACCGCGAGAGAAAAGCTGTCTACTTGGTAAAAATTTTGACTCCTTCCCCTTTACTGCTGTTCCACCTGCACGTGGTGATCTACTACCTCTATTTGCTATTCTTATAGACCCAGATGCAGATGTTTCTTTTGTGGACTCACATTAGATGTTTGGAAAACCTTTGCACAGTAAGGAAAATCAACGCACAGCATAGCAGGTAATAAGACAATCAGTAGCATCAATAGTGAAGCAAGTTAGGCAAGCACCTATCAACAAATGTTTTAGGTGGAGCTGATCTTGCCTTTAGGTGAAGGGATAGACAATACAGCCCCTAGAGGTTCTTTCTAGACAGTTTCTATGGTTCTTAACACAGAATAAAGGAGATACTAGGGCCCCTCCTACCTTCTGTCTCTAGTTTCCTTATTGCCTTGTTTGCCAAAATATTTGTTCTCTACTTTTTAACACAGAAAAGCCCCAGATTTAAAATTCAGATCTCAGGTGAGTGGCTCTTCCAGGCTAATTTCTGCATTTCATAGAAGAAAGTTAGAATTGAGAAGTCACTTGTTATAGTGGCCACTGAATTGGTCTGATGTAACCGTTGGTTTTTTTTTTTTTTCTCATTTGTTTCATAGAATAGAATCATAGAATAGTTTGGGTTGGAAGGGACATTTAAAGGTCATCTAGTCCAATGAGCAAGGACATCTTCAACTAGATCAGGTTGCTCAGAGCCCCGTCCAACCTGACCTTGAATGTTTCCAGGGGTGGGGCATCTACCACCTCTCTGGGCAACCTGGTCCAGTGTTTCGCCATACTCATTGTAAAAAATTTCTTCCTTACATCTAGTCTAAATCTACCCTCTTTCAGTTTAAAACCATTACTCCTTGTCCTATCACAGCAGACTCTGCTAAAAAGTTTGTCTCCATCTCTCCTGTAGGCCCCCTTTAAGTACTGAAAGGTCGCAATAAGGTCTCCCCGGGGCCTTCTCTTCTCCGGGCTGAACAACCCCAACTCTCTCAGCCTGTCCTGTTTGTTTTTAAGGAGTTAAAACAGAATTCTTGAAAGTGTCAGATATTAGCAGGAAGAGGACAAGAGGCAGATTCCTCATTTCAACTAAATGTCATCAGGAGTGAACATGGTATGATGGTTTTTATCGTGTCCCTGTCCTTCTCCCTCAATACATGGTGTGAAGGTTAAAGTAGGTTTCAACCTCAGCCATTTCCACATTTTCCGCAACAAAGTCTAATAATTCACCACCTGTAAGGTTTTCTGCTTGCTTACTTACTTGCATGGCCAGGCAGATGGTGTTCAGCAGGATCAGAACGAACATCAGGTATTCAAAATAGGTGGAGTTGACCACATACCAAACTTTGTACTGGTACTGGTTTTTAGGGATGTATCTCCGCAGGGGCCGGGCTTTCAGGGCATATTCTACACACTGGCGCTGTGAAAGAGGCAGGGGTAGATTTAAAAATCAAAACAAAATACAGGGTTGGTCAGCTACCTCCAAATATAATAAAAATACATCGTGTTTCGAGTTTTTTACTGGAATCACAATGCTTGGTGGAAGAATTTCTTTTAGGTCACAATCTGAATGTGCATATTCTACCTGTTGAAGAGTTCCATATGCATTTACTTTGGCCAGACAATGCTATCATGCTCATCTAATGCCAGTGAACCAAATGGTACAGCACACATTTTTAAGTGAATGTTGTCCCTTGAGAAAATTTTACAGCAAGATTTTTTTTATCTGACTCCTGAAAGATGTCAGTGAAGCCAACTTATTGTTTTATCTTGTTGACAATCTTCACATGTTCATCTCTATGCATTTCTTTCTTAAATGCTTATTTTCAATGTATTTTCTACCTTTAGTGGCAACAAGGTGTTGTAAATTACCTGGTTTTTGTCCAGCTCACAGTTCTTGTACTCTTGTTCTCCTTGTTCCTGAAATGTGACGATGACGAAACCAACGAAGATGTTCATCATGAAGAAAGCAATGATGATGATGTAGATAATAAAGAAGATGGAGATCTCAACCCTGTGATTATAGATGGGTCCCACATCCTCCATGTGGGAATCAATGGACCTATACAGCAACCTGAAAGCAAACAGGAGCCCAATGCAGAGAAAATCTGCAACTGCCTGGAGGCCTTATAGGTGATATAAAGTTTAACTTTGTAATTTTCTTCTATATGTATCAAAATTCATTCACTCACAGATGCGCAGACTTGCACTGAGTGTAAAGTCTTGCAAAAGAGAAGACATGGCTCTTACTAACTTTACACATTTGAACCTGTTCAGGGGTGAAATGTTTTCATAGTTGAACAACTAAAATTTAAAACAAAAGCATGCCCTTCGGTTAACAGACAACAGGAAAGTCTGTGTTGTTGGGAACTAAGTTTTGCGCGAGAAGGGGATCTCGGCACTTTTAACATCTGTTAACGCTGCTGTTGGCGCCATCCGGTGACACAAGTCAGGGTCAGGTCCCTGATACCCTGTGTGCCCATGTCACTCTGACAGAGTGGAGCTGTGGGAGTCCTTGGCTCATGTGGCACAGACAGCACAGCCTGGTAAGACATCCCACGTCTGCCCAAACTGCAGAGATAGCACTGATGTGTTTGATATTGCCCTTCTGGCTCCA
Source organism: Chroicocephalus ridibundus (assembly GCF_963924245.1). Lineage (NCBI taxonomy): Eukaryota > Metazoa > Chordata > Aves > Charadriiformes > Laridae > Chroicocephalus > Chroicocephalus ridibundus. The sequence goes on from NC_086284.1 coordinate 152,512,964, forward strand.
TTGGGAAGCTTGCAACACCTAGCAATACTGGTAAGTGCCTTAAGGGCATTTTATATCCGTTTATATACATATATACATATAATATTTGTAATAAATATTGCTATCATTGCCACTACTGTCAATCATTTTTAAGAGCTAGAGACAGTGCTGTATACTGTTTACAAGTACAGGAACAGCAATTCCTGCAGGCCCTGAGGAATTTACAAAGCACATAATACTACAATGATTGCTGCCACTATTGCTACTTTTAATACTTTAGACTTATTTTACCACTTAGAATGGGAAAGACTATGCTCTGCATTTGATTTTTCTCTTTTGAAATGAATGACGACATTGCTAGTGTTGCACCGGCCCAAGAAGCACTCACTCTGGCCAGCCCTCAAATGTTGAGACAGTAAAGAGGGCCATCATGGCAGTCAAGACGTTGTCGAAGTCAAACTTGCTGTTCTCCCAGCTCCGGGGCTGTATCATGGGCTGGTTGACCTCACCATCCTTGTACGTAATGTAATAACCTCTGTGGATGGAGAGCAGAGAGAGAACATGGCAGAACCGCACTTTCACCACTGAGAGTGGGTGGCCAGTGAAGGGGGATAACTGGGAAAGGTGAGACCCACCTGCATTCTGCTGCTGTCTGCTTGGAGCTATCAGTGCAGCTGTACAGCTTGCCCTTGAAAAGGAAGAAAGAGGAATGAAGCTTCCTTTCCTGACAGTGCAAGGGTTAGGGCACGTAGCAAGGAGACTGCGTTTACTACTTGCTTAACCAACTATGAATATGTTTACATGCTCTTTTTCAGGTAGATGTGAGCAAACTGGATCAAGAGTTGCCTGCATCTGGGTAGTTCAGAGCACAGGCTTTTGTCTGCTTGCACAGTACTTAATGTGTATGTCCTAGGGCGCATGAGCACTCAGTGCTGCAGAACACTAGTTGTCAGAAGGGTGGTGGAGGTCAAAGAAATAAAAGCAGACATAAAAAAAGTGAATGAATAACCTCCCATGATTATCTGGCATGCCCCTTCCTCTACGAGATGAGGGGTAAACAGCCTGCAAATACCAATCCTTCAGAACAGCCCCCTCCACCAACCTGGCACTAAGTCATGCCACAATCTATTTAGGGAAAAAAGTAGTTACTGATGTTACTGACGATTTCTTAAGATTAGAAATGAACGGCAGGCATTCTGAATATTCCTTGTCCGGTTTTGGGGAACTGCTGGTAGCAGGAGCCTGCGTAATGCTGACAGTGCCCAAAATGTTTTGCCTTTCACACAGAAGATTCCATCTCCCCTTCCTCAAGCTTCTTCATGCTATTTTTCTTCCCACCCCATAATACAGCTCAGCATAATGGATGAATGAGTGGGCCCAATGGTTTTACCTTAAACAACTGAACTCCAATGCAGGCAAACATGAACTGCAGCAAAGTGGTGACAATCACAATGTTTCCGATGGTTCGGATGGCGACAAACACACACTGGACCACATGCTGCAAATAGAAGATAGGAACAAAAGTAACTTGCAGGATTGCTCTGAGCTGCTCTGGCTAAGGGAGAAGTCCAAGAGTAAAAATACAAATAAAAGAGTTTCGTTTAACTATTGTCCATTAAGTAATGTCTCAGGAAAGGAGAGAGAAGACCAACTTGTTATGTTCCTCACTGTACTCTTAGAAGCAGGCAGAAAGGGAAAGGAAAATACCAGAGCTGAGCTGTGAAACTTCCAGCAGCACCGACTTAACGTAGTTGGGCACTCACCAGCCCACAGAAAGGAGTTTATCCAATACAGCAAGGTTATGTTAAAATAGGCTTGTGACTCCATCTGTAACCCTAGCAAACTACAACATTTAACCTCAGTGGTGATGCTGGGCCACCCAGCTGGAAAGCAGCTTGCTAGAAAAGGACCTGGGGACATGAGCTCTGGCTGAAAAGAAGGCAAATGATGTCCTGGGCTGCATTAGGCAAAGTACTTCCAGTAGGTTGAAGGAGGTGATCCTTCCCCTCTACTCAGCACTGGTGAGGCCACACCTGGAGTACTGGGTCCAGTTCTGGGCTCCTCAGTACAAGAGAGCCATGGATGTACTGGAGGGATTCCAGCAAAGGGACACAAAGATCATCAAGGGACTGGAGCATCTTTCCCACGTGGAAAGGCTGAAGGAGCTGTGACTGTTCAGCCTAGAGGAGAGAAAGCTCAGGGGAATCTTGTCAATGTATATAAATACCTGAAGGGAGGGTGCAAAGAAGGCAGAGCCAGGCTCTTTTCTGTGGGACCCACTGACAGGACAAGGGCAACGGGCACAAACTGAAACACAGGAGGTTCATCCAAACGTTGGGAAATACTTTTTTACTGTGAGGGTGACTGAGCATTGGAACACGTTGCCCAGAAAGGTGCTGTCTCCGTCCTTGGAGATATTCAAAAGCAATCTGAGAGTGGTCCTGGGCAACCTGCTCTCGGTGGCCCTGCTTGAGCAGGGTTGTTGGACAAGACAACCTCCAAAGGTACTTCCAACCTCAACCATTCTGTGATTCTGCTGAAACACTATTTCAGCCATTGCAAAGGTGCCTGAAATAACTTGAATTTATAGTTTACAGAATGCATTGGGACTCTTCTCACCTTTAGTCCTTTGGCTCTGTTGATGGCCCTCAGTGGTCTAAGGACTCGCAGAACACGCAGGATCTTCACCACATTGATGGCACTGGACCTGGAGGAAAACATTAGAAGTTTTGAGAGATGCAGCAATATAGTGGGTGTGCTGCTGTGCCCACTCCTTCTTGTTTGAAATCCTACATAGCCTTAGACTGCTTAGGATAGTTAGAGAGTCAACTCTTTGCTATGGCACTTCAGGGGCAATGGAACTACTCTCTGATGTTATCTTCATAAGTCCTGCTTCCTGGTCTGGGCAGGCTCAGCTCAGTATACATTCTCCTGGCTTTCAACATTTCTGATATATTAATGAAAGGAATGGAACATGGGCAGGGTACTTTTTTAAGGAGGGGAAGCTACCAAAGACTCTGTAGCTATCTATGATATGCAAAATGTGCCAAGATGTAGCCATCACAAGACATTTTCAGATAAGGCTCAAAGAAGCACTCCACTGAAATATTCATACAAGCATGGGAACTCCAGGTGACTCAGCATTAAAGGTATACCATCCACCTGAAGTTTGATCCTGCAACGTGCTTGGCCTCTGATCCCGCAAATCAATTAAGTGTGCACATAAATTTAAGGATGTGTAAACTCCCACTGAATTGATTACAATGACTTTGATACTTAATTTTTTAAGTACTGAACACAACTATCTACTACAACAGAGCTCTCTGAATCTTCTAGGACTAAAACCCAGTCTGAGAATGTTCTCCATGCTGTATGGCATCAGGCCCTCCTACCACTTTTGGGAACAGTTTTTTTGCTAACATATTAAGAGTCTAGTTAGGTCTGTAAGAAAGAAACAGCAGGTCAAAACGAGCACTGTGCCATTCTTAAGACGTTGACTGAAAGCCCAATGGACCTGACCAATCCTTCTGCTTGACTTAGCTCTGGAACATAACATACATGAGCTGCTAACTTGTTATGGTAACAATTGTGAGCTTATTTCTCATCATTTGTGATAGTACTTAGGAAACTCCGTATCTGATGCATAGAGCTCCATGTAGTCAAGTAAATCTACAAACTTATTAAGCAAATTAACAGATCAACCAATACAAAGTGGCGTGACAGGAGTAGGATCAACTGTCACTGCCACCAGTACTCTGCAGATTTTCACACAGCTCTTCAAGCGCTTGATGGTCTTCCATTGACCAAGACCCACAGCATTTTAGGAAGTAGCAAAACACTATCGCCCCATTTTCCAAAGAGGTTATGAGAGCTCTAGGAGGCAACAGTAAGTCACTTAACTGTTCTGAATCAATACAGTGAATCAGAGTTCTTGGAAGGAAGCTAAGTGTCATCGTTCCCAATGGACCAAGTTTCTTGTTCTCATTTGCTCTTTTTGAAAGATCCCCCCTCCAAGGAAATGCTAGTGTAGCATTTTCCAATTACTACCTCCCCTCCTGAGGATGAATTTTAATGGTCTTGAATCATCTGAGAAAAATACCTCCAGGCTCATGAGAAAAATCTCACCCAGGTAAGACAACGAGCCTGAGGTAACACCTCCCAACTCGTCCCTACGATCCCCAAAAACCAGCCAGTTGAAAATAGCTCACTCACTGGATCCCAAAGGAGATGAGCGAAACGCTGACCACCAGCAGGTCTAAGATGTTGAAATAGTTTCTGCAGAAGGAACCCTTATGGAGGAAAGCCCCGTACGCGGTCATCTGCAGGAAGGCACATGAAGACAGAAACATACTTTGCCATTAGCATCTGTTCAGAAACCAAAGCCAGCTGGTTGTGCTCAGAGTATATAATTGGGGAGGGGCAGTATTTCTAACATAGCAGACAATTTACCCCCACACCCCAAAGGAGAAGGTGAGTCCCCATTGAAAGAAAAGAGAGTGAAGAAGACAGTAAGATAACTATGAAAGAGCTAACTAGGGCAGGAAAGCCAGTACTACGTTCAGTGAGGAAAATACGCACTTTGAGTGCATAGAGTACCTAACATTTAGAATCAGCAAAGCAGCAAAATGACTGTTTGCAAAAACCACTCCTTGCCATCATATGCTTTTCCCTTTTTCTTCAGTGGCAGAGGACGTTTGTGAATATCATGCTTGTATTATATAAAGGCCTCTTTAGCTAAATTGAATAAATAATATAAAATAAAAAGAGCCCTTTTGTAATGTTTTTCAACGCTTAGACCAGCTGCAGTGGACAGTTGAGCTCTCTTCCCTCCATGAAGAAAAAACAGAATCCTCAGGGACTGGATTCTTTAGAGCTGAACTGAAGCAACAGGAGGAATTCCTGATGTCTTGTTTGCTCCATCTGTTCAGCTCAATATCCCTTTTCCTACTCCTATCCAGTTTCCACCATTTTTGTTCTAGAAGCTGCTGCGTTTTCCCCTTGGTTTTCCTCACAAGGCCCAAGGTAAGACTCCTTGAGACAGAGTGGTTTCTTTGTGGAGGTAATCATTACGAACATCACCCATCAGAGGAACGGAAAAATTTTACATGTTTTACAAGGGACTCTCTGCCTCTTCTAGGTATGAAGGGGTATTGAATACCTCCTGGCTTCGAGGCGGATGTCACAGCTGCAGAATTGGATTAAGTGACAGTGTAAACAGAAATAGGTCTCAGCCACAATGTCAGACCTAAACACTTCTGAGCTCAGAATTTGAATTTTAGACTGAGGTCAGTTACAGAATGTGACTAAATGAGTCTGGCACGGTCAAAGATGGTGAGGTGCATTTGTACCACCTACCTTAGACTTGGTGAGCAATCTAATGTAGCTGCTTTGAGGACACCCCATCCCCACAACTGCTAATCTCCTTCCATTACCTGGGTTAGGAACACAGGCTTCTAAATTTGGTCCTCTGAATCACATCTAAGTTAGATGTATAAAGTAACTTGAAGGAGACATCATGAGACTGTTCCTCAATGATGAGCTCTAGCCAGACTCCCAGCTGAGAAGCATGAGCTACAAATTCAAATGGAGTTTTCTGGCTCCCGCTAATAGCTCAGGATGGCATTACCTGCTAGTGGTTTCCAGCCATGCCTACCTGTGACAACTTTATTCAGAGAAGGGTGGAAGGGCACATGGTATATCAGATTATTTTTTTCACCAAACATCCATGACATCAGGGAACTGACTATCGATCAGTCAGACGGAACTTAGAAGGGGAGGAAGTATAAACTCTGGTCTTGGCTTAGAATTTATACTTATAAACACATTCAGTTGGGAAAGGTGGGGGAGAGGGGGCGGTTCTTGCCATAACAAAGGTGGTAAAGGTGCCCTTTACTGGTTAGATTTTGTATGGCAATCTTGAAAGAAAGGAGACACCATTGAAATCAGTAGGGGAAGTTCTGCTGAATTTAAGTTCTATACAAACTGTGGTTCTCTTAAGCCTGTTGAGAGAATTTGTTATCTCAGAAGTGACTCTCAAAGCATGTATAAGCTATATCTGTCTCCCATCTGGGGCACTGAACAAGCATTTAGGATGCCAATTAAAAAAAAATGGTGGTCACCTTGCTAACATTCACCGGACTCCACCATGGCAGTGTGTGTCTTTCAAGTGTCATCAGCAACATGAGGGCAGATGAAGCCTGTTTCTCTACAGCCTTGAACACCCTATTGCCATTTATTCCTTTGTTTCTTTACCATTTACACTGACTTTGCTGTTGTGCAAAACATTGTGCTCAATGCAAGCCAGCAGAGAAACACGCCCTGAGAAACCAAGCCACTTGTGAGGCAGGAACTGACAGGATAAGAACAGAAGAATTCCTTAAACATTTGTAGTCCTCGCACTCCTCTCCCACTTGAACCCAGAGAATATCCAGGGGTGCTGACATATATCCGCTGAAGTTAACAGGAGGGAATGGGGAAGGCTCAGGTACTATGCAGTACGCTCCCCTGATAAAAACAGAGCAATACGCCAATGGGTTGGGTTCCGTTCTGCTTCTACTGAAGTCAATAGGAGTGTTACCATTTGCTTCAGTGGGAGCAGAATTAATAACGGTAAGTTCAAACAGGTGCCTTGAACTACGGTTGTATTTCATAAATGTTGCTCTTGAGTTGTTTCCCTTTTTTGACAGGCCTTTTTGATCCGCCATTTGGTAAGTGCATGTTCAGATTTATTGTGTAAACACAGATGCGCGCTGCACACAAGCTAATATGTACACCTCTTTGGAGAACATTATGGCTTTGGTGATTTTAAGTCATATCCAAAAGGATGTCTCTACAAAAATATGCAGGGGCCACCCTGCTTGCCAGCCTCCAGTATGGATACTGTTATTAGGGTCTTGAGCTGCAAGATTTGAGCAACTCTACGGTACTGCCTGCCAGCACTTAGAACTAGCTTGCTGAGAAAAAAATCAAGCTGCCAAGTGAACCTAGCATTTAGAAAGCCAGAACTTTGCTCAATTACTGTTATTTAACTTATTAGCCTACCAATTTGGGAAAATTGGTGTTAAGAACAAGGCAGCCTATTTTTATTTTCTTCTGAGCTAAATCATTCTCCTGCGCATTTCCCTTGGTATAGAGCATGTTCCCGGGAAATGGGAAGGCAGCTTTCAAACAGGCAATGCAGCAGTTTTCGTTTGCAGCTACAGTCCTTGGTGTTTCAGTGATTTCTACTCTTGGTTACCTCTCCACACCTGAAAATCGACCTTCTGCACTGCGCTCCCTGTCTCCTACTTGACTGTACACCCTGTAACCTTACAGAAGTCATTGGCCGCCCTCTGGCCCAGCCTCGTGACTTGTGCAGAAAGGAGGCTTCTCTTTGGGTTATAGCATGTGTAAGAGGAGGTGTATGTGCTCGGGGTTCCTTGCACAGCAAACAAATCCTGTTTTGGAAAGACTGTCCAGGGTTGAGAGAGAAAGGTGATGGTCTTTTTTCTGGGTCCCCTCTTACTTTTCCCAACAGGATCATCCTTTCCTTGTGATTCCCCTAAAAAGCACCTTTTTTGATATAGGCCCTGAATTACAAGTTTGAATATCAAAATTTCAGAGAAGACTTTTTAAAGCAACTAACAAAACAATAAAATCAAAAAATAAACAATCCTTTGTGGATAATAATGAGGTTTAAAAAAAAAAAAGAGAGCGATAGAGAGCAAGAAAGAAAGAAAGAAAGAAAAAGAAAGGAGAAAACGAGTGTATTGCTCAGATTGGTTACCTTAAGAATAATTTCTAATGTAAAGATACTAGTGAAGACATAGTCTGCATTGCCTAGGATCTGAAAAATAAGCACAATCGGGTTAGTGGTACTGAGCGTGACCCAGGAACAAACAGGCGTGTGTGTTAGCAACAGATAGTGGCAGAAAACTAGTAAGCTTGTGAACAGGTTATGGTAGAGAAGATGGGCACTTTACCTTCAGAGCAATTTCAATGGTGAAAATGACAGTAAAAACTATATCAAAATAAAAGAGAATCTGTAAAAACAAAAGGGAATAGGAGTGGGGAGGGTAGATCAGTGACTGATCACTTGAATGGGAAATCACAGTTCAAAAATCAAATACATACGCCTTTTAACAAGGGAACAAGGAGGACTATATAGGAAATGGTTTTGTAACGATGTCCTGCTGAATGCAGTGAAGGTCCTGTCACAGAGGACAAGAAGAACATTACATGAAATCTTTTCTGAGTTACGATCCCATGAGGCTTCCAGAGGCAAAATAACTTCTTGGTTGTTGTTGTAGGATCTTCCTTCTTTTTTTTTTTTTTTTCTTTTTTCCCCCCCCCCCCCTTTAAACCTGATAACAAACAGTTGATTCAAGGGTTTTCCCAAATAGACTTCCAAACTGAGAAAGCCTGGTCTCTCAGCGGAAAACATGAGATTCCTTCTTATTAACTTCCACTCAGGCTTGTACTGTGCCTCTCTCAAAGGAAGAAAAGCAAACTGCAAATTCATGCTCTAGCTATTTTTTTTTCTCTATCCTGATTTGCCCTGGATTAAAGTGAATAACAAAGACTCTGCCAATTGAACAGAATCCCAGCTCTTGTATTTCAACCATGATTTGATCGTGTGATAGCGGTGCCTAACTTAGGTCTTGCATCTTTCTATTGGCATCCTGGATAACAGGCAAGCTGAAACACTCATCATTCCCATGAACTTAGACCTGGTGATGGGGTTACTGGTGGCATGCATGGCAGACCACAAAATGTGTCCCTAGAGTGTCACAGAAGGCAACAGCAAGTCTGGAAGTGTAAAGTGATTTTCAAAGTAATAGCATCAAGGACAGACCACTGTTGATCAACTGACATCCCACAAAAGCAAATGGGAACTTTCCCATTGACTAGTGGGACTGGAATTAAACTCTCTTTGTTTCCAATGTATTCCAGTACCCCAAGCCATTTTAGCGTTATCTACACTACAGATGGTGAAAATCGAAATTATTGTGCCTTTGGACTATTGTTGTTTTGGCTTAATCAAGTTCTAAAGTGTAAGGCCAATATATGGAAACTGTAGAAAACTGATAATTTGTGAAATTTAAACCTTTACTGCTAAAACACTAATTAACACGCAGCAGTAAACTATCCTCTCCCATCCCAGAGGTATTTATTGTATCTCAATGCCTGTACTCTACGTTAGGTTTATTGGTGGCTAGATTCTTACAACTTGGTATGCCACGGGCAGTGGGGTAGTTATTGCAAAATACAGGGTTATTTTAGATTGCACTATTTAAGCATGATCTGAATCTGGACAAATTTGCAGAAACTGAATGTCAAATGGGGGGATGTATCACTTAAAATTCTTCAGGTCACTACTCAATTTTTGACCCCAAGTTCTTCTCACTTCTTCAAGGCTGTCTTGGGCTCTATCAATTTTTGCAACTTAGAGAATTAAAAATGGGCCATTTCAAGGATGGACAGATCTCAATTGCATCCTATATTAATTTACACACATTATAATTGGAAATGTCCCCTTGCATTGCTGCCTTGTAGGTCCTGACATTTGGTTATTATATCAATGGAATAATTTTATAATCAATGGGCCAGATTCATGGGTACTCTCAGGCTGCTTTGCATGACTCCAACAACATAAAGCAGCCATAAACTTGATTAAAGTGGATGATTAAGCTGTACCTGCAGCTACTTTACATCACCGGAGCACAGCAAAGCAGCTGAGCGTACTGATGAATCTGGCCCCAAAGCTGCAGCTAGTAAAGACGTCCCTTACACATGAAATCATGCCTAATGAAAATGATCACTGCTCCACCTGTGCAGGCAGTACCATTTAACAGCGGGCATATTTATTATTATCTAAATATGAATTTACTCTAGAATATATTAAAATGAAGGAGCACCTTGCCAAGGTGCAAACAGGAGATTATTGTGAGCATAGAGTCTTAGGACTTGTTTGGGCTTTAAAGGCTCTTTGATCAGACTAGGGGGGCACTTCCAAAAACTTGCTGCCCAAGCCCTGTGTGACACAAGAAAGATGCAGCCACTATTCCGCACCGGGACAGAAGCAGAGTCCAAGCCCCTTTGCTAGCCCTGGGTGGAGAATGTTCTCTCCATTCCGCTCTTCCTGCTCTGGGACAGTTTGTGTCAACAGCAGCACTAGTCTGCGTGAGTCCTTGCGCACAGGTTAATGCCTGATTATGTTGTCCCAGAGTGAAGGTAGAGGCAGTCAGTTTGCGTTCAGCTTGCTTGCTTTCCCTCCCAGGCCCCTGTGTGGGCACAGAGCAGGACACAATCTTACTGTTCTACTGTCAAAGTGTAAAGGCAGATCACATTTGCAACCCAAACATCTTGTCAGTGTCCCCTTGTATGACACATTTTAAACATCTGTACCTGCAAAAATTAAACACAGATTTTCATGCAACATCAGTGGATTCAGATACACATGACAACACTTTGCCCCAAACCGTCAGCTCTTTATATCCAGGACAACCAGCTTTGACTTTTTTTTTTGTCACTTAAATCTCTCTGCTACAGTATCTGCGTCAGCTTCTGTGGCATGTCAGAATCCCATATGCCAGCAGACATCAGGCTGCAGTGCTAATATATATTGACATACATTTATCCCTACGTGGTGGGCACACTCAGCCGTGCCCAAAATGCATCACTGGTGGCACGGGTTTGACTGTATTATTTAGGGCCCTCCTTCAGTTCCAAATGTAAAGCAGCTCTGAGATATGCTCAGGAATAAACCTACATAAACATCTTCTCTGCATGCATTTAAACACTTATGAGCAGGATATTTCAGGGGGGTAGAACACTGAGAGTTAAATTAAGGTTTTATTATTAAACAACAACAAAAAAAGTCCCATTCTTAAAGACTAGCAAGCTCTTCCAGCATAAAGACACCAAAATGCCACTGCAGACAGCAGAGATCAGAAGTCTCACATATGACTGCTGACTCCTCTGATTTCTGCAGTGACCCCAGACTAATGGAAACAACCACTGGCAAAGTTAAGAGAGCACTGAACATTTCAAAAGGCTAATAAGAATGGTCAGGAAAGAAGGTGAGAATGTATTTCCCTGCTGAATGCCTTCCTCTCCTTCCCCCAGGCTGGTGAGGAGAGCCGAACAGCATATTTTCTGAGGATTATCTCAAATTTAATGATAGCTTTGTAGCTTGCGTTCAAATAGTCTGATTCTAACCCTGATGACACCAATTTCCCCCAGAGTGACTGCATCAAACTCAAGAATGTTACTCCTGATTTACACCACTGTGAACAAAGTGAAAATCAGGCCCTGGGCTTTTTAGTTCAAAAGAAAGCATGTAGCAGGACAGCAATATTCCAAATTTGCAAATTCCCCAAATTAGAATTATCTGTATCCCAATCAATGTTTCTACAGCCCATTTCTGATGCCTTAATCCCAGGGAACAATAATTTTGCTTCAGCCTCCTGTCAGTCCTTCCTTCCCCTACCCACGCTTCTGAAATGAACTAGAGGCCCAATTCTGCACTGACTCATGTTCCCTGCAAAACCTAATGATTTCACACACTGCCTACAAAACGCACAAATCAGAGAAGAAAGTCACTCCCAAAGCCTCTAATACAGTCTTTTCTGTCTTTCCTGGCTTCAACTCATGGTCTGCTTGTACCACGCTTTTAATACACAGCGAGGGAAGGAGGATGGGAAGCATACTTGGTTCCTAAAGGAGAGATGTCGGACGGGGTCCTCAGCTGCCAGGGAGATGCTGCTGAGCAAGATGAAAAATAGGATCAGGTTGGTGAAAATGTTATCGTTAACGATTCGATGGCAGTGGACACGAAACCTGCAAGAGAGAGGAGAGGCACAACTTTATCCCTCAGAAAACAGCAAGACCCAGGAAACATCCCCCCCTCCTCCAGCAGGACTGGCCCTGGAGGACTGTTCTGCAGAGCAGCTTCCCTCTGCCCCAGCAGCAAGGAGACGATGGGCCCAGGCAGCTGTGCTTGGTCCTGCTGGGTGCTGGGCAGCCTTGGCTCTCCACGTCATGCAGTGATGCCCACAGGGTGAGCGGCTGCCTGCAGGACTCGCGCTCGGTGCGTTTGAATGGAGAACAGTCACTCCCTCCTGACCGAGCCTTTTGTGATTTAGATGTGGTCTGAAACCTGCCAACCCAAAATTATATCCCTTGTTTTCATTCACAGAACCATTCCCATTCATTTAGCGGGAAAGCTGCAGAAACAGGCTTCGGGGTGGCCAATGTCTCTTTGAGCTGGGGCTGCAGCGTCACTGAGCAGCAGCTGTGGGGGATCTTGCTAACAGGGCACAGACTGGATATAGGGCAGACTGGCATTTTCAAGGGGCTTCTGGGAGGACATCATGCCATGCTAAACATCAGCCCAATATAAACTGCTTGGTGCTCTTAGTCGGAAACTAGCAGGTAAAGAAGTAGCAGTATCCCATCAAGCAGTGTGTTTACTGGAGACCATTACAGCACTTTCCATATGTTGGTATTAGGATACGAGGAGTTAAACCTCATAACAGTCGTATGCATAATTCTAGAGGCACTTCATTAATCTATTTAGCTCTACTTTTGGCTGTTAAGCCTCCAAGCCCCTATTATAGCAATTTTACAGATGATTGCAGAGGTTAATTTACTTCTTCAACAAGCGACAGTGGGTGGGTGGCAAAGCTGGCATTAGAGTCCATGAGTCCCAATCATCATCAGCCCCTCCCTCTTGCACATACCCAAGGAGGAGCGGCACAAGCCCTGCTGTGGAAAGACTGGCTCTGAATTCAGCTGTGCTTTTAAACCCCTGCCTTACTTTGGGGCTGTGTTTGGAGGCCCAGTCCCCGAGGGAGATGTTGGGATACATGGTACTGCACAGACCACTGGGCTGTCAGCTCATTTCTGCACCCTTGGAAAGATATATTCCCCTGTGTCATAGCTCAGCCCTCCTCTCACGGTACTGGTCCTGTGCATCTGTATTGGAAAGACAGGTGAGGCAGTGCGAAGCCACACTGTAGGAACCCAAGGGGAGAGCACAAGAGAAGAATTATTCTCCTCAGCCTCCCCTCAGAGCTATGGATTCTCATCCTCCTCCTCACTTTCCTTGTACGCTCGTTCTTGATGTGTGATTAGAGATACATGAACTCCCTGCTGGGTGTGTATTTTGAGCAGCCAGTAGGACAGGAAGCTCCTACCTCATGCTTGACTGATTGCATGATGGCTTGCTTGCAATTTGGACCCAAATATGTTGGGGAATTCCAATTACTGACTCGCTTCCAAGTCCCTTATTTCCAAAGCTGTCATGATTTGTGTCTTCAATCAGCCTTGCAGGTGCCATGAACTCCCATTGAATATTGTCAGGGGGGTCCCTACAGTTGTGCTTTCATGAGGATTTCATGCCAGGGCCTTTGAAGCAGAGACTGGTGAAAGGAGGTCTCTGGTATGAACTGCTGGAAGGGACCTTTGCACCACATAATCTTTGGGGCCCAGCATGCAAGGGGTACCTGCTCTCCGCCTCCTTGTTCCAGCTAAGCAGTCTCTTAAATACCTGTTGTTAGGACTGAAGATGAAAAATGCACTGGCATCAGGCATGGGCACAGCCTTTTCCTTGAGGTGCAGCTCAGACATCGGGCGAGGCCGAGGGCCAACAGGCATCTCAGGTTCTTCCTCATCTTCCTCTGCTGTAAGAAGCATTTTTATCTTTTAATGAAAAATACAACCCATTCTGGAGTGCTAGGGCATTTGTCTCTGTCATAACTAGAGCTCAAAACTAAGAATCATTGAAAGGGGATGACAAAAACTTCAGGTTTCCTGTCCACTTTTCCCTTCTTCAAGGCAGCATTTGCTGCCCAGTGCTCGCCCTGGCAGACATTGATCTAGTCTCCCTGTAAAACCATTAATGCTGGTAAACCCACAATATCCTCACAACAGTCTCCTCAGATGCTTCACTGCAAAAAAAACCCCTTCTTCTAATGACTGACTTGAATCTTTCTTGCTGTGGCCTAAATCTGTTATCTATTTCCTTATTTTCCATGGACACAGAAAATAGAGAATTCCCTTCCTCCTAAAGAAGGCTTTTACATATTGAGGACCATTATTATGTCTCTGTGAGGATTTCTGGTTCCTAGAGCAGTCTTTCCTGAGGTGCTATCTTCCCTAGGTCTCTGATCATTCTTGCTACTTTCCTCCAGATTATCTGCAGGATTAACCTGCAGTTGGGGTTCTACTGGTGCAGAGGAGAGCTGGGTTACTTCTTACAACACCATCTACCTGTTTAAATGACCTTCACGGGCACTTCTTTTCACTACACTCTGGCATTAATTTGAACTCTTTGCAAGGTTCTCCACGTAGCCACTGCCACGTCTGTCATCGTGTCTGGATGAGAGCATGTATGCCCCAAAGCAAACACGGAGCATGGGCACTTTGACTTACACCCATCAGAAATTCTTAAAATTGTCCCCTTTCATAATTCAGGGGGAGGAAGACTGAAAGGGCAGGAACGAGGCTGAGACTCTCAAACTGGATGCCTATGGAGCAGACCTCCAGGCACTGTGTAGGTCAGTGATCACACTCAAGGAAAAAAATGCAGAGATGAGGGCTAAGTGGTATGTGAAAGAGAACCTTCCACCTTTGAGGATTGCTTCTACCTGCTGAAGTCAGATGCTGTTTTGTAAATGACATGAAAAGATACTGCTATTTTAAAGATCCCAATCTTCTCAATCAGCAAGATAGGAAAAATTATTTTAAGAAAGTAGCCTGACAGGTTAGATGCAACTGATACATCTTCCAGCCAATGCAAAGGAGAAAACTCAAGTTAAAAGGTTTATCTTGAGTCCATAAAGTGAGATAAATTCCAGGAAGAGCCTGTTCCTTTAGGGTCAGGTACTATACTTGGTCTGGTAATGGACACTTAAGAAAGAACAGATGAATCAGCACAGCACCTAATCTAGATGTCAAAGACAGAAGAAAAGTGGCCTTTTCAATGCCTGCCATTAATACATGCAAATAGGATTCTTTCTTCACACTCTTGTAGCAAGAGTTCAGCTCAAATTCACTTGATGGATTTTTGGATAAATGTTTGAGCTGGTACACAGGGTTTGTACTATTTAAGCTGGTCTATTTTTTAACAGCTCAATTTTATGTTGTAATACACTTTATAACACTCTTTTTACAGGCTTTATTAGTTAAAGAAACATTATTTCAGAAGTAGTTTTGTGCATAGTACTTGTAAAATTGATGTTAATGTTAATGCTGATATTTATATAATATTATAATACTTTGCGCTTGCACCTTTTTTCTACAGATTTCAGAGTGGTCTGACAATAAGTGAAGTAAGCAAATTCTTTTTCTTCTTCAACAGTCCAGAATACTGATGCCCATGATCACGTAGGATATTTGAAAGCTCTCACTTTAAAAGACTAGCATTCTGAGTCCCTGCTCTGTGCCTTCGCTATTAGATCATTCTTTTTCTTTTACTCGGAGGAATGCTTGAAAAAACACTTTCAAATTGGCACAGAACAATGCCACAGGAAAATGGACTCTTAGCAGAAGGACCAGCTCCATTAAGACCGTAAAGAACTTTGTTCCTTTCCTCTTTTTCTTGTGTCTGCCATACAGCAAGAAATACATTAATGATTCTGGCAACCACGTACTTTCAGTCTAGAAAACACATTCAGCTCCTCAGCCATAGATAAAGAATAATGTTCTAAATATTTTTCATTTAAAGTAGGGTCTAGGGCACAGAAGAAAGGAAACACTCAGGCCCATATTTGCAAAGAATAACACAGTTACAGCCTCAGCTCAGTTCGTTACCTAAGCTATTTACCCGCATATAGAAACAGTATGTTGCACAGTTGCCAGCACTCAGAAAAGCAAAGGTCAACATGGTATTCACAGCTGGGCTGGGCAGCACATCGGCTGCAATCCAACATTTGTTCTTTGACTGTTTTCTACACTTAAGGTGTATTGTGTTCAAAAAGTGACACTTCCAGTCAAGCTTGCCACAAAATCATAAAGAAACATGACTCAGAGCTGCCAAGTTCAGATCTAGGTTTGAACTCTCCTAAAGTTCAAGGAAATTCAAATCTGGGACTGTCATCTTGAATTATGCTTCATTAGAATGGTGATGTCCTTTGGTTGCGAAGCCATAAGCACACACAAACAACAGTGCAGCATCAGTGAGAAATTCGATAATGAGGATATTTTTTTTTTGTTACTGTACAAAGACCAGAACTCTTGTGTAAAGACATTGCTTTGCTTCAAGCTCCCATGAATCATCCCAAGCTTTTACCTTCATCTGACATCCTGAATTCTTTGTCTGTTTCTGTACTAGACTGCAAGACTAGCTCCCTGTCTTCCTATAATAAACATATCACCATAATAATCCTTCTAGTGTACACAAAACTCTGGAAGAACTAGTCTCTCCCTCCAACAAAGAGGATAGGTGATCTGATGAGCTGCAAGTACACAGAGTATTCTGGGGCCTAAGAGCAACACTGTGTAGCAAATAGAGTCAGAAGAGGTTACTAAGAAAACTGGTTGAAGCAGCAAAAACAAACAGCAGATTGAGCAAGGTGGGGTAAAAGAATAAAGGGAAAACAAATGAAGCGACCATTTCAAATTGTTTCTGAACACTGGGTTAGGGTGAAGGATGTTTTCAGAGGATGGCACGGTACAAAGCCACGGAAAGGTCACAGGCACTAGCAGCTTAAATTTTGAACAGAAAATAGGTAGAACCAGCTGACTGCACGTAAGAAGCAACAGGATGCTTCACTCAAAGCACAGCTAAAATAGATCCACATGCAAGTAGGCAAGAAAAGGTGTTTTCCCAGATGGGCCGTATATAGCTGCCTGGCATCTCCTGTACCACAGCTGGACCAATCAGCAACCAGCAGAAAGATTCTGGACTGGTCAGATGGCCACAAGGGAACTGGACAGGGGTACATGTGGGGATTGATAAATTCTGGCTTGCTAATGCTGGGGAAAGCCTTGGAGCCTTGTTCCCACAACTGACCACACAAGGCAGATGTGACATGCCACATCAGCTCTGAGGGGGCCTTGCTGTTTCTGAGCTTTATACAGCAGAACGGAATAGATGACTACGGCAAATCTTATCTAACAAGGAATTGACAAAACTTTACTGCATCTGAGCCTTATGGTTGACTTCCACGAACTCTGAAACCTGACCATCCATTCAAATTTTAGGTTCTGTTCAAAAGTATGCCAAGCCAGGGATTGGCACCCCAAGGCAGGAGTTAGAAGGGTTTTTACTTAATTTTCTGCACTCTAATCCTATGCACAGCTGCAGAAAAAATGCCCATGACACAAATTGTAGATGAAGTTTTCGTCATATAGTTCACATGCTGGACTATTTCTAAGCTATTGTCAGTGAGCTTAAATTTGATACATGGGTAACTGTACCTTCACTTCAAAAAAATGCAATGGTTTGCCAATTCAAGCCAGCTGAGAAACAGAACTGTATCAAGCTGTTTTTATTTGTGCTTCTGACTGAAGACTCCCACAAACCCCTTAGCAACTGGGGATGGGTGTCCAGTAAGTGCCTATGCCTATAGAAGTGCTGGGAGGATTAAAGCCAGAGCGATCTGCCCCAGGCAATGTTAAAACACTATTGCATGGTGTTGGAACCACACTCTATTCCTGACAAATGGACTATAAATATGGATGAATACCAACATAGCAAATGTGGGTTTTTTTGCACTGAAAATCGTGCAATGAACAGTTTTCCTTTTTGCTTGTCTGAAACCCTTGTCCATCCACTTAAAATGAACTGTTGTGTCTTTTCTTACCCTGTCACGGTAACCTATTATCAGACATTTATTAGGAATCATGGAATAGAAGAGAATGTGGTTTATGAGCTGTTACATCTTGTTACATAATCCTAGGAACACAGACGGGCAGAGCAGGAAAGGGTCACAAAAGGCCCTCTGGTTCATGCCTCTGCTAAGCCAGGATCAACTAATTATTATATCTAAGCCTTTTCTGGCAGATATTTTCCTGACCTGTTTTTAATAACGTTCAGTGATTCTGGGCTTCCACAACCATCTTCATGATCTTTTCTAGCCTCACCATTAGAAAATTCTCCCCTGTGTGAATCTTAAATCTGTTACTTCTTCATAACGGAGATAATTCCCCTCCTACCTGTAACAGGCTTTTATGCATTTGAAGACGTTTCTCCTGCCTCTCCTAGCTCAAATGACCACAATTCTTTCAATCTTAGTTCTTGCTTCCTACTAGCATTGTTTTTGTCATGCTTTTCTACGTTCCTTCCTGTTCAGCTCCACTTCTAAGCAGAGCGCCCAAAATGAGATACGATATCCCACCTGAGATCTTATCAATGGTGAACAGAATAAAACAATTGCTTTGCACAGGTTAGCTTTCACTGGCCAGTCAGAAGAAAACCATAACTGGACTAAAGGGTCATGATTTCACTGTTTATAAATCTCACTACTCGCTTGCCTTTTGAAGACAGCAAAATGTTTTTGGCACCTGTTAAGCTTGTGATCACAAGATTCAGATTCTTTTCTCAAGGACTGTTACCTAAATAGGTGTCACCTAAGATCCTTTTTTTGTGAATTGTGTATTCCTGTCTACTTGCAGAACCTGGCACTTTCAATTTTATTTAGACCATTTATCCAGTTCCTCAAGAGCTTGATTGAATTCTAATGCTGCCCTCCAGCATGCTTTCTGTCCTTCCTAACTTCACGTCATCTGCAAATGTATTAAGCATATTTCCTCTTCCATCATTCAGACCATTAACAATGAACTGAACTGAACTCGGGACAGGACCTTGGGTTGTAGAACCTCACTTGGGCCATCACTACTCTCCACATAAAGGGTCTGACCAATTTCTCTCCCAATCATCCAGACCATGTTTTTCTAGCTGGCTTATGAGAATGTTATAACAGACAGTCAGAAGCCTTTGCAAAACTAAAGAATATGACATCTACTTCTTTTATCCTGTCTACAAGTCTTGTCAGCCCCTTTTAGAAGAAAATAAGGGTGGTTTGACGTGATTTGTTCATGGCAAATCTATGTTGTCTGCTAGTCATCTCCTTATCTTGCAGTCATATAGTTTGTTTAATCATTTGTTCCAGCACTTTTCCAAGAATGGAAGTTGAACTGACTAGCTTATAATTCTTCTGCTCCAACCCCACCCCCCATTCAGGATCTCTTGAGGAAAAACTGCTCAAAGTTCTGAGATTTCTTCAACCAATATTTTAAGTATCTGAGGAGGAAGTTACCTAGGTCAAACTGGCTTGAAAACTAGCCTAACTAATGCCCTAGCTTGTTTTGTCCAATTCTAGGCTGACATCTCATGCCTTTAGAAATACGCTAATAAGTCACTCTGTCTTTTTGATCAGAAAAAAGTGCAAAAAGGCATTCAGCACTTTGTCTTTCACAACTATCTGTTGTGAGTGTCCCCTGACCACTGAAAACACAGACTAAAACCAAAGTCATATGTATATTTTCATATACAGAGATTTGTATATCATTTGATTTGGTTCTCTGTCTCCAAATGCAGAGCTTTACAGAGAACCAAATCAAATACAACTAATCAGTATAGGGACTGCAAAGGACCAAGTCCACACCTGTGCAAACACAGGCAAGCACATCATCCTGTCCCATCATGAAAGCATTGCGTGGTTCAGCGTACCTGCTGTCACAATTTGGCTTTATGTGCATTAACAACCGGAGATTCTTTTTGTCGAATCAGGGATAAGAGGAAGAAGATATATACCTGGTGCTTCTGTTGTGGGATATGGGCTCTTTTCTTCATTTTCATTGGGCTGATAATCATCCACGTTGATCTGACAGAAATGGAAGGAGAAGAAGCAAAGCCTTTATCAGACAAGGCAGGGGGTTTTCATTCCCTCAGAAACCCAAGCTGTTCATGCCGTCACTGCACAGAGAGATCTGGCTGGCAGCAGACCTTACCTTGGTAGCAGGTGGGGATTCTCCATCAGCAGTGATCGATTTCAGCTCGATTTTCTCCTCCTTTGTCTCCTCCTCCACAGCTGTTTTTTCTATCTCCTGTTTCTTTTCAGGACTAGCAGTCCTAAGAGTTTTACAAGATAAAAAGCAAAGAGTTACAAAGGTGAAAAGCTGTTTCCCTTTCAGGAGCTTCATGTAGTATGGTACACACCATGAGAACAATCAGCTGGCTGGCACCTCCATTCTGAGTCCAGCGGCTCCACCTTGTCCTCATCCACAGCCAAAGGCAGAGATTCTGCTCTAATTCTATATAGCATCCTTTTATTTTATAGCTTTCTCAATGGCATGTGTTTGTGTGAGTGAGTGTGCATGTGCAGGGGGAGGAAATATGTGCCTGTGTGTTTGTGCACATGCGTATTTTAGGTCTGTCACTACAGACCTTTTTGTGCACCCAATAACAAAGGCATGAACCATTTTCAACCTATATCTTGTGGACTTCCACTAGGTTGCCTACAAAGTTTTGCCCCTCAATGCACTCCCAGAGCCAGGGAAACCTGCTGACTAGCATGCAGGACAGAACAGAAAGATCTGCACAAGAGATTCCCTCCAAGCAGCCTGGAAGACAGTGATCAAAAATAAATAGTAAGGAGAGGCTTCCCCGCTGTTGGCAGCTGGGAATGACAGAGAAGCTCTACATCCAGCTCCTGTCTCCTAAGAGTCTGCAGAAACACTAAAAGAACTGGCAAAAGAATAACAGCATGTGGCATCAAAAGAGAAGGAAGCTCCTGAATCTTATGTCATGGGAACAACAGTCTGAAAATATGCCTTGTATCTCCTTGCAATCAGGAGATTCAGGGAGATTCAGATGGGATTGTAACATTGACACCATTTCACACTCATTCTCTGCTGGTGCCCTGAAAGCTCATCAGTCACCCAGACTTCCTTTCCTCTGCTCACATTACTGCGACTGTGGAGACTCCCAGCTCATGACACCTTCCTGTCCTTTAGTTTGAATTCTTCTACATAAAATCTTTTTTATATATAATTCCATACATAATTATATTAATCATACATATATAATCTATATACACCCATAGAGAAGTTATACATATATATTACATATACACACATACTTACACATATATTGTGCATAATGTGTGTAATCATACACACAGGAATACATGCGTACGAGTGTAGTTAGCTGTATGCTAATGGATTTACCTAGCTAGCTTTTTTCTTTCTTTCTCCTCTTCCTCCTCTTTCTGTGCAGATGTTAAACTCTCAGCATCAGCAAGGTTGTCCACAGCAATGGCCAAAAATACATTCAGCAGGATATCTGTTTGTGTGCTTCTTAAAGAAAACGGACTTTGAAAACCGCAGAACAACATTATACCCAAGGTTTCTTAATTGAAAATTTTTAGCAACCTGTCATCAGATCTCTTGGATTTTCAAAACTTCCATTTCACACAAATGTTCAGGATGTGCATATCCAGCATGCACAAACCCACACTTTCCATTCAAATGGCTAACACAGGGTGTGGGGTTTCCAAAATTTCACAACAGAATGACTGATATAAAACATTGCAGTCCAGACTTACGTTTTAGTTTCCGATTTCCCAAAAGAGTTGTGCTTTGTGCAACAAATCCCACTGAAGATAAAGGGAGAGCTGAATACTTCACATCTTTGATAGCTTAGGTCACTTTTATTAAAGCACTCTTGTATTCAAGAGCCTCATACTATAAGGCACCTGGGCTTTCCAGTTTTGGCCTACGTAGTTGAGTTGAACAACCTCATTACAGGTATTCTCACAGACACGAGTGGATTTTATGGACAGCAAGCACAGCACTCTCATTAGCATTTCTGAGGCAACCAGAAAGAAATTCATTTAGCCTGAGCATTGAAGGGTCGAGCTGACAGCTCTGCCATCTCCCAGCAGAGAGTCCCTGCATGGCCAGTCACGCCCACGTAGCTGAAGGGCAAGGAATCCCAACTATTTTCTTGTCTTGCCGGTCAGTGTTCAGATCTTGTGTTACAAATCTGAGCACCAGCTTCTTTTTTAAATTTCTTGAGCCTGGGTCTTATGACACTGTGATAGCTTTTAAGTAAACCCCAGTTCAAGGCTTAGTCTGGAAATATAGCTACCCCTTCCCTGTGCTCCAAGGTCTAATGGCTCCAACGTCAGCCAGCATGTAGAGCTGGCTCACATTTTCCTCTGCAGTTCACAAGGAGATCCAAATTGTAGCTTTTTTAAGCTGTCAGGCAGACTGACTCCCTCGACCTTCAGATAAGTGGAATTGCACCATCTCACTTTGAAGAGAAGGCATGCAGGTCAACTGAAATGTCAAATAACAGGGTTTGAGAGATCTGAATTATGAGGAAAGGCCAGAAAAGCTGTGCTGAGACTACAAGGTGGCTTTATAGAAGAATCAGTATAAAAAGAAATGTCACCTCTGACACAGGGGGCCGTTTATTAGGGAAGCAGAAACTAAACATGAACAAATTTGGAGCAAACTGAGATATGGAACAGAACCATAGCTTTATGTTATATGCAAATTCCTGTGAAAAGACACTCACAGCCTAATCATGCAATGTGCTTTGTACCTCCTGGGATATGTACAGTGCCCTCATTTCACCTTGAAGCCAGACAAAACTGAAGTTACTTAATACCAGTACAGGCTGGAAAATAATACAGCGCATGATTTTCTGTTTGAAGAATGCACAGATTGCAGTAACTGAAATGGAACATGGTTCCTGTTAGCTTATACATGAATTAATATATGATCTCACATAAATCAATTATGCCAAACGTATGTTACTCCTATTACAGCATTCGTACGTAGCATATTGTAGATTATACATATTTTTATTCCACATAAGGCTTGGATGAAATGATATGGAATATATTATTGAAAAGGCAATTAAAGCAAAAATATGCAGTAAGTAGAGTAGGTACACACAGAGATTAGCTTCTGGAGAAGGCAGGAAAGAAAAACCTATGAGAGAATTAAGGGCAATGAAAAATAACAACACTAAACATGTAAAGATACTAAATAGAAGCTAGCATGTGGAACCAGCATGTAGCTGGCTCTTACAACTGTTTATATGCCTAAAGACTTAGCACTAGCTAAAATCAAACAAACTTGTTTCACTTTTGGCAGTGCAAAGCCAAAATTCAGACCTAGGGAAAAGGTAAAAATGTAAGGTATGAAATTCATTATTTTCTGACATAACAAAGTAGTAAAGGGTGGCTTTAAATTCAGCCCCACTTGGAGAAAAGAGTAGCATCAAAGGATACAGTTTCCACAGATGAAGAGGATGATGAAGTAAATACAGACCAACATTCCTGGAAAAGAGGGGCCGCCATAAGCCATGATCCCATCATACATCACCGAATTCCAGTCCTCCCCAGTCAGGATCTAAATGACACATTCCCACCAATAAGGGATACAGTGTTAGACCACATAGAGAATTTGAAAACCCCAGTAACACAAAGATATCTACTATCCTAGAGAACACCCCCTCCCCCTCAGGATAGTTGGAGACTCTGGCTGTGTCCATCTAGAAAATAATAAAAAAAACCACAACAAACCAGGGAGAATGTGAAGCCAAACAGCTCTCCCAGACAATTCCGTTCAAGTCTCCCCACCTCTCACAGGCATTTCCTTCCCATGTGCCTGTTGTTTGAGACAGGCTGCACAACCTACAGCACTGAAGTCAGCCCTCGACACAGCCCTCTCCACCACCTCCCTTCACCTTGCATGTGAAATCGTGATCCTGATGCTCTTGGATGAATAATCCCCAAACTGCAGTCAGTTTAAAGGCCATTTGGTTACTTCTCTGGTGCTGTGGGCAGATATTTGTTCCCCAATACTGTGAGAGGGGGGAGGACAGCTGCAGGCTTTGGCATGCAGGTGCTGTCCTGGGACATGGCAATGGCCATTCCCTTGTCCTACCCTGCTAAGATCTGGTGGCCTTGCTACACACAGGGGCTTTAGCTTTGTTTCCCCATTTTGAGAGGGAATACCCCTGTGCTGGCAGCACAGCGTTGCACCTTGCTCCTGGAGCCGTTAGCCTGACGTCCAGCCCTGGGGACTGTCCGGCTGCAGGGTAAGAGTTCAGGACCAGCTCTCTGTTTTGCCCCATTTAAACACAATGTGTTGGCCCCATTGGGACCACTCTTGCCCTTACCTGAAACACAGTGAGGAGGGACTGGGGGAAGTTGTCAAATGTACTCCTCCTGGTCTGCATCTCATCAAAGTTAAACTTGCCCCCAAAGAGCTGCATCCCCAGGAGTGAGAAGATGATAATGAAGAGAAAGAGAAGCAGCAACAGGGAGGCAATGGAGCGGACTGAATTCAGGAGTGAAGCCACAAGGTTACTCAGGGAGTTCCAGTATCTGGGAGAGAAAACAGAAGCAGTCAAAATTCCTTCAACCCAAGACAGGTGCTCATGGACTGCACAGGATATTGTCTCAGGCTGCCTTGTGCGTATAAGCAGGCATTTCCAAACACCCTGTTAAGCAGTGAATCATTGACGTGCTTCCCTAAGATAATGAGACCTACTGCAGCTAATGAGTAATTTTACTACCACACATGTACACACACAATTCCCCCCACCCCCCACCCTGTACACACACCCAGAAGATTATTGCAGCACTCTCCATCTAAGGCTCTGTAAATCTTATATCAATATACGGTGATTAGTTCTTGCTGCTTCAGTGAGTTACATTCTAACCAACCTCATTACAACACTCACAGATGTTATGGCAGCCAGAATACCTCACTCCAGAGAATGGCCTGTAATAACTAACAAGAGCAGATGGGGAAACAGTTTGGCAGCAAATGCAAACTTGTCCAAAATCTGGTGTGCATGAGTATGTGCTTGGGCTCACTCACAGATAGAGGTTGATAAATTTTCTGGGATTGAGAGGAAGGAGAAAGATATTAAAGGTCCTTTTACATGGATCCTAAAAGAGACTCCAGATCTACATTCATAAAAGTCCAGAATTTCCTTTGCTCTTTGAAGAGCACACCGTCACTGCTTTTTTGGGCATCAAACCCACCATACTTCCTCAAACAGGCTGTAGAACACTTCGAGGGCTTCATTCAGGAGAGGATGCCTAAGACCTGCTCTCCTGGTATATTCAGGCTTGTGCCCAGATCAGCCTGATATATAATGCAGAGAAAGAATCTTCCTGCCCCTGTGGTCCCGCTTTAGGGCTCAAATTGATGCCAGCAGCATGCTCCACTGCAGCATGTCTGTTTGCTTGCATTCTTTGCCAGCCTGCAGAGTAGCCATGTGTTGGAAAAAGCCTTTAGAAAAAATGTCAAAAGAATCCACTACATCACCCATGAAGCAACTTCCACTTCAGTCTTGCATCTGCTCAACCACTCCTAGTCTACTGCTTAGCTGGTCATGACCACTTCTCTTTTATGCAGTTTTGAGTCTGACAGAGCTTTCAGACCGTGCTGAAGACTAGCTGTCATCTTCCAGTTACCTCATTTTGAATGCACATTACTAGCAAGCTTCAACAGGTCAGCAAGCCAACAAGGTTTGCCTTTGATCTCTAAAGTCTGCCTTCTAGCATAAAACCTCCTGTGGCCTACCACCATGCTTGGAAGTTCCACCATGGCCAACACCCTCCACTCCCTCCTCCCAAAGCCCATAACACTGAACCTTTCTTTCCTTAGAGGACTCTGAATTTCTAGCCATATTTTCCTCGGAGAAAAAGGTTTCATGTGAGAAGGATGGCAGACATTTCTAGTGCTTTCGCTCCTTTGAGGAAGTCTGATCCTTCAACATACAAATCTGTTCTGAAGGTATTGTGGTCGTTAATGTGAGATGAGTTCTTAAAATCCCAGTTAAATCAATATTTTAAAAATGTCAATGTAAAAAGAAGACTTCCCTTGTCCCCTGTAAGACAGGCATGTTTGAGCAGCCCAATCACTTTATGAAGGTTAGCAATCTGATCTGCAGAGGGACACTGCCATGTCCTCTGAAGTTCAGCAACTTGTTCATCTCCAAGGGCTGAGCTTCAAAGCTAACTGTGATGTTTTCCCTCCAGCCCATCTTCAGCACTTCAGAGAAAACTAGAATGCTTTAAAGTTTAACTGCAATTAAAGGGATGAGCAATGAAAAACTACAGAGCAAAGGTAAGGGCATGGAAGCTGTGGGCTCAGTGCCACCAAATGTCGGCACTGAATGTGCAATGTAACAGCTTGCTGTATTTGCGTTTATGCTTACAGCTCACATACTTTCACACTTTGCGAGGAAGAAAAAGTGTCACAGGAAAAGGGAAAACTTCATTTCTGATGAAACTCAACTGCTTTTAACATCCTTAAAACAAAAACTGGTGGGGTCCAGAATATCTCTCCAAGCCCTCCAATGTCAGCCAGGACACATTTTCTAGGTCTTCCTAGCAGTGCCCTTAAGAGGCATACAGTAGAGCTGTTACCCATCTGAATAGTCTCAGTGACTCACTTAAAGCTTAAACGCCTTGCTATCTCAGAGAGCAACTGCACAGACTTTCATCAGCTCTGCATTTCTTACAGATGGCTCAATACCTGAGATTCAGTTTCTTACGTGACTATCAAACTTAAAGCAATTAACTGAGATGACCTGGTGATAAGATTAGTGCTGTTTTATCTGTGCACTGAGTGCTAGCTAGAAATACAGCACCATTAGAAAAGTAAACAAACCAATCAGGGGAAAAAAAAAAGAGAAAAAGGAAAAAGGAGAGGATAAGGAAGGCTTGACTTGACTGGGATGCGAAAATCACAATTGCCTTATCTTAGTGTCCTAGAAGAACTGAGGTTACCATCTGTCACATTAGGTGGTTGCAGAAATAACATGAACAGCCCCTCAAAATCAGATCTGGGGTTACTCAACAAAACACAAGGCTTTTAAGTCAGGAATGGATGAAGCCCAGACAAAGGAAAAGTCTCTCACTACTTCATTCTCTTTGGTTAATATACTACAAAGAAAAAACCAGCTACAATAAATCTCTTTGCACTGCTGGATGGAATCAGAGGTTTTGGACCAGTCAGCATATAATGGGAGCTATGACAGAAAGCACTGCTGCTTCGTCAGACTTATAGGGAAATGAATGTGCTTGTTAACATCTCCTGCTTGCAGATCTCAGACCCTTGAGGATGCCAGTGAATGAGGCACTGCAAAACCCCAGTGAGCGGGATGTGATTATGATCCCAGTTTCAAAATGGAGGAACGATGCAGATAAGTTAAATGGTTTGCTCAGCATCTCACACAAAAATCAGTCGTGGAACTGGATTAGGACTTAACGTGTTCTTTTATTCTCTTCCCTCTCCTCCCCATTCCCTTTCACTATGTCTTTATGATACTGGCAATCACAGATGCACAGCTTAAAACAGTAGCAACAGCTGGCAGTCTCATTGTAGGAAAGCTTCCCACACTGTTCATCCAAGGTAAAACCACTTTGAAAGCAGGTACAAAAAGAAGATGCCCTGTCTCTCCCCCCCACAGTTAACAGAGACATATCTAGTGGCAGGATTAGGTACAAAATATCAATCTTCAGTATGCTGTTGCAAATACATTGATTTATTTTTTAAGTATAAAGCACTAAATATAGGGATTTGTAAAGCAGTAAAGGACTATTTATAAAGAGAAAATAATTTGTTTTCTCATATCCCTGTAAAAATCAGGGAGACTAAACCAAACAGATTATATTGTCTGCTTGTCTAATGTGCAAGACTAAGTAATTCTGAAGTGTGTTTATAATTTTGGAAGAAACGTTTGCTCTTGAAATTCTAAATGTGGTTTCTAAAATGATGCGTTGTTCATCTGATGGTGTCTTTATTTGTTTCTATTATATTAGGGAGCTGTGTTTGTGTTTTCCCTAGAAGTGTATCATCTTGACGCACCCAGGATTTGTTTGTGCTCCATGTTTAGCCTGAAAAATCCATACAAATATATAGAGATTAGGCTACCTACTGATATACTCCCACCAGAGTAAATTTCCTGCTTTGTGACTTTTTAATGGCCTTGATTATTGCTATTTCCATCTCCACCGTATGTCCCCATGTCACTGCTCATGAATATATATTTGATATAAAACATTAGACTATCATCCCTCCTACTCCTCCCAGCTTTCTAGGATTGTATCTTTCTGTATTATCATTGCACTTAGGTGGTGTATTCCACCAGTATCGATGATGTGGTCAATAAATCATCACTGTATTTAAAGTTAGGTGAATAATGGAAAAATTTGTATTTTACTGGAGAACATTAGAGGTGGAAGTTTTTCTTTAATGACAGAATATTCTCTCCTGCAGTAAGACATGAGTGGGCCTAAAATACTGCTTTGGAGGCTTGTGCTAGGGCCTTCCACATGAGGGTGAACTTCACCCACGGAGGGGAAAACTCATGAAGAAAATTCTGAATAATTAAAAAACACAGATAAATCTGAGACTACTGCAACCTACTTGCCAATATTTTAGGAACAGGAAAGAAGGCAAAATCTGATTAATACATTATTCATTAGGAGTTATTCCTCAGCTCTGTGCTTTACACATAGACCCCTATACAAATTGCAGGAGACATATTCCAGGTAACATTTTCTTCCATGCAAAACTGTATTTTAGTCCTGCTGCAGAATGAAGGTAAATATAACTAGTCCTACTGCTGGTTGGTTCCAACATTACATCTCTGCCAGAAGCTTTAGGAATATTTGAGTACTCCAATAGCTCAAGATTCCTAAAGTATTAATGATATTCTCTTCTCAACATTTGCCTTTATTAGAGAATTCTCTTAGCTAGATTATATATTTTGTGTAGGAGTGGAGAAATGTCTTGAAAAAACAATGACCTCTCCAGGATGCTATGTCGTAGCTTATGCTTTTATAGCTATTGGTATGTTGCCCTGGGTGTATCTGATTACCCAATGCCTGAAACAGCTACTGGTTTCCTCAGAGACCAGGCCTGGGACTCAGTGATGATAGCTTTCAGACCCCAAAATACAGGAAAAACAGTCACCAGACCAGAGATCCCCACTATTTCTGAAAGGGCAAAGATACCTTTCTTGCTGGAAACTCTTTGTTAGCTGGAAACTCTTTGTTAGCTGGAACATTTCCCCCCTCTTCTGTGATCACACATCTAAACAGACCACCTCTTTAAAATTTTTTTAATAGTTGTAGGCTTGCTTTGGCCCCTCTCTCTGAGACTGTAAACTGATTTTCTGTTTCTGCCATCTGACCTTGAAAACCATGCACCCTGCCAGAAAGTTGAGGCTCAGAAGCTTTAAGGGTAAATCTTGTACAATGCACAAGTCCAAGTCTGTTGTTTTTTCTGCCTCACAGCTCTGCCATCTTGACTATCTTCCAGTTTTGGTCTTGTTTTTCTCACGCACCGTGTTTTTTATCTCAAATTTGTCAGAAATTTCCTTTGGGGGGAGTTTATAGCAATTCTAGGGACATTTTCATAGCTGAGGTTGCAGAAAACACACTCTTTCACCACCTCAGTCAAACTTTTTACAAGGTGCTGACTGGTGCCCACATGGGAAAAGGCAGACCCTGTGCTGCTTCGGGTGAGCACTTGGATAGATTTGTTCCAAGAGCTCCCATCTGGGTAAGTTGGGAGCTGATCTCTCCTACAACCTCCCCTCAAACTGAAGAACTCCTGCCAAACCAAGCTGGTGTTTTGAAGGTACCTGACTGCAGGAAGCAGCGACTGTTTAATAGACACCACTGTCGCTTTATGCAGAGGGACAGCACAAAGAAGGAAAAGGAAAAAGAGGGGAGACTTGATTCTGGAAAAGCCTGGTTTCTTCATAAAGCTGCTGCTTCATGCTGGACTCCCCGACTCCTCTGAGGAAGAGGGGCTGGCAACATCCTTCGCCTATAGCTGCTAGTGTTGACACTATCTCCCATTCAGGCCAGTGTTGAGTCTACTGGAGCTGGCACGGGCTCCTCAGTCAAATGTTGTTTTGGCTCAAAGTAATCTTTCAGGCTCCTCTCTGTCACCATAAAGCAATAGGAAAGGTCACAAGGCTATCTGATGGGGTTTTTTTTCACTTTGTCTTTTGCAGGGAAACCTAAGAGCCCCAGCTCAGCTCACATTATCCTTCCAGACTTCAGTTTAACAAGCTGCATGGTATCAAGTGTCTCCAGTCCCCTGTGCCAGATTCCTCACCAATCCTTACTACCCACATCTAGTCATATCCAGTCGGCAAAGCCCTCCCCACCCTGCCACAGACTTCAGAAGATGAGGACTCTCAACCTAGCGCTCCCACTCCCCAATTAGTGGTAGAAAAAGTGAAAAAACAGAGATATGAGTGACTTGTATCTATATATGTTACGCATTGAGCAGTAGCCCTCCTTCATTCCCAAAGAAGCACAAAAGTACCTTGTGATTTTAAATATTCTTAGGAGTCGAACACATCTCAACACCGAAATGCCCAGTGGTGACATGATCTTTGTCTCAACCAGAATCGTTTCCAGGATTCCTCCACACACAATGAAACAGTCAAAGCGGTTGAAGAGGGAGACAAAATAGGCCTGGAGACCAAGGCTGTACATCTTCAGCAGCATCTCTGCCGTGAAAAGAGCTAGCAGCACCTTATTGGCAGTGTCTCGTGAAAAACAAACAGAAACAGATTAAAGAAACTTAGTCAAAAGATCATCACAGCTGACCATTGGCCCTTGCCTATAAGAAACGCCTTCTGGGATCAGTCTGAAAGGTTAACTTCATATAAGCTTGGGTCAAAGAATGGACTTCAAAAGCGTGGGCATCTCATTCACAGAAATGTTTTACGAAGATGGTTACCGCAATTCTTATGTATTGCACATACAGCTGTGATGTATTACACAACCTCACAACCTCCATGGCAGGGACATGCCTTCCTGTGCACAACCTCCCATCACACTTGTCATCTGCAGATGAGAGTGGGAATTGAAGAGCTGCTGTGCTACCTACTGTTGCTTAATTAAGCCTTTCAGCTACTCTCACCTCCAGTGAGGATTCAACTGCTCTGCAGACAGAAGAACTTTACAAATCACTCTTCCTTCCTCACCTCCATGGCAACTAGAATAAATGCCATTTCAGGGAAAACCTTGGAGAACCTGTGGCTCCCAGTAGCTGTCCATAAATTGGAAACCCAGTTGCTGCACATACATATTTAGCAGAAGCTCCTGATTTCACCTACACCCAGTGGAACACTGTTTTGGCTGGAAACAAGGAACTTGCATTTTCCCTGAGATTTCTCCCATTGTAGGCAGATATTTTGTTGTATTCTTTAAGATTCTCCACAGACAGAGGACTATTTGGAGCTGTGTGTACCCCTTTTACATTGTGTAGTCTAATGCTTCAGCTCCTCCCTCAGCCCCCTTTTTTGACACTGACCACAATAAACAGAACCATCTGCCCCTCCTCACCTTGGACCTCCGTGAGCCAGTCTGGCTGGTTGTAGTGTTCAGAGGCAATGGTAAGGGTGTTCAGAAACACAAGGAAGATCACCAACCAGTAGAAAACATTGGATTTGACAGCGGCGCGGCACTTTCTTCTGCAGAATCGATTCCATCGGCGCCAGTAGCGACTTGAAAAATTGGGGAAGGAAAAGTTCTTTTCAGATAGGGATCCTTAGGCTATTGCAAATCTCTGTCAAGAGAGACTCTAGTCTTGATTTATTGTTCAACAGTGGTGGAGAATAACTTTAAAGTTCACCCTGAAAAATGTTCACTCATTCTCATCTGAGTCGACAATTGTGATCATCCTTCCTTTAGCTATAGGAATAAAGTTAGTCCTAAACCAATTTGCAACATTTAGGGGCGAATCAACCACTTCAAGCAACGTCTTAATCTGATTAAGACATCCACTGCAGCTACCCTGAGAGGTTTTTTAGCCCAATTCCCACAAAAATAGTTATTGTTCTTGTATTTAATGTTTGTGGCCTGCAATGGGACCTTGCCCAGGCTCAGAATAGTCAATGAAAAGATACGCACTATACACCATGGACCTTTGGATTAAGTCTTTGGAGAGGTGATGTCAGATAAAATCCATGGAACATTTCCAGCATTCACATTCAGCAATGTTCAGGAGTAAGCGCAACACGCGGGCTGACTCTGAACAGAAAAACAAAACTTAGGGGACCTCAGCATCACATCTTCGTGCCTGGAACTAAGGATACCATTTGCTAATCAACAGACCTTTTAAAGTTTGCCTTCCATGAACACATCCCCTTGTGTCACTGATTTCTGAGGGTAATTACTAACCACAGAAGATATTTAAAGCTAATTACACACCTCCTACTCTTCAGAATTTAACTTGCATAGCAACCAGTTTCCAGGCAACACTTGCCACTGTATAATTTATCTAATAGTTTTATATAGATATTATATACATATATGTGTGTGTGCATGTGTGTGTTTATCTCTAAAGAGACACACAAATACACAACATTACATGAAGAGAGAACTTTTCTTGGCTAGTCTTCTCTTATGTATAATTTCCAGTGATAAACTATGGCCATACTTGAGGTCAGGGTTCAGGATCTATAAGAACTAAAGCCAGGCAATATGAACATTGCACACTGGCCAAGAATTTTGCAACAACATTTTAACAGGTAATCAAATGCAGGCTGTTTTAGCTATGCAATTTATAAAGGCACCCAGTCTAGCTAGCACAAATATTTAATAAGGGTTGTGTGGTTTGCAGTGGATTTGGGGCACGAAATGATCTTCCCGACTTTCAAAATGGGCACAACACTTAGGCATTCATGTCGTCATTACATCATTAGCAATCCCACACACTTATGTGTGTACTTGTGCACAAATGTGCATGCACGTCACCATGTGATGATACAAGTGGTTTTTTGTGCTTACACCTATGTACAAATAAATCCATGGATTGTAGGAATACGATCATGTATGCAACTCTTTGCACAGGGATGCATATAGACAGCATGTATGAATATGTGCATTTCTGAATTTACATTACTGTTCGTTATTTAGATAAGCTGAAGGACAGAGCTGCTCAGTTGTTCCAGTTATTCTGAAAATTAATTTAGGTTTTATAAAATTGACTTTGAATTCAGAGTTATTGAGGCAGCGAGGCTCCTACTGAAGATGTAGAAATGGATTGGGACCTCAACAACCAAGTTCCGTGAGTTCAGTCAGCCTTTCCAGTGGAAACTCCCAAATGACCACCTGGGGAGTGCTTCACATTTTCAAAAGCTCTAAGTCAACAGAAAAACAAATACCACCAGAAAAACTCCGCACGTCCCATAGTAAAAGGGAGCATTTCACAAATAAGATATAAACCTCATCAGTTGAAAGATTTACAATAAAGCAAAACAGAGTAGTGCAACAAAGTGTAGGAAAGAGAACCTTGAGCTGGCAGGGTTGATGTGATGGATGTAGTATAATTATGTGGTTGAACTTTTTTTTCTTCTGCTTTTATATTTTATGGCTTGGGATATGTAGGTAGCAATCAGATAGGTACTTCTGAGTGAAATACTGTCATTAGTCCCTGTGCCTTATTTCAGTATGAAACTAAGAAAAGGGATCTTGATTTTTGGTAGGTGACTGACTAAAATCGGACAAGTTTGGCAGTATCTCCCAGAATCACCACTGTGTCCCACAGATGCAGGAGTAAACCACTTCACAAAGTAAGGAACAAAACCAGTGGAAAGGAGGAAAAGCAAAAGTTATTTTTACTTACCTAAACTTTGATTTTGAGATCCGATGCCTGAAAGACAAGAATTGCCATTAAATTCTCTGAAGCTGTCCCATACCTCCCAGGCTTTTGTGAAAATAGCAATAGAAAGAAACAAAGTTAAGCTCAATTAATTTTTTTAATGGATGCTGTTTTTTTCTTGAGTCCCCTGTAAGTCAATGTAGGCACTGGGCATGGCTAGAATTCCCTGATATACAAATCTTGTTTTTTGGCAGAAGACATGAAGTCATGCCATGATAGGATCCTACCACCAACAGACATCAGTGAACTAGGTTTTCTTTTGGGTAAAAGGATAGTCTAATACTAGGGGTACTCTGCATCTGCTGCCAAATACATTTTTCAACTAGAACTCTTTTTTCTTTTAGTCACTAGCTTTTTTTCTTATATTAAAATATGTATGACTTTATACAGACAGACTTGTTGCTTTCACACATCACCTGTCACTTCAGGAT
This sequence comes from Chroicocephalus ridibundus, assembly GCF_963924245.1. Classification (NCBI taxonomy): domain Eukaryota; kingdom Metazoa; phylum Chordata; class Aves; order Charadriiformes; family Laridae; genus Chroicocephalus; species Chroicocephalus ridibundus. The sequence continues at coordinate 152,547,034 of NC_086284.1, forward strand.
ATATAAGCACATTATGAAACCATGGGAAAAATAAGACTTTCTTTTTTTTCTAGCAGTTGAGGGAAAAACAGTACATGGTAGATATTTTCAAACTTAGATACTAACACTTATTTTTCTTTATTATGTATGTAAATTGGTTTGAATTCAAAAGGATCTGAACAATAGCGGATTCTGTTGCTATCAATGAAATTTTGGGAATGAAACATTACTGAAAAATTGGCCGTGTTCGCACTATATATGTGTTTAAATATCTAATTCCATGCACTTGGATTTATTCAACTAAATAATCTCATTAGCCTTTTATGAGAAGTCACGGGCAAAGAGACAGAACCCAATTCTCTAACCGCTACTTTGCTCTGCTTGACACGTGTCCTGTAAAGCCTTTGAACTCTTAGGCTCTCTTTTGGTACATACATAATGGTGCACAGACAGAAATAAAGGTATGTGGATGCAATGACATGAGTCAGAGGTGATTTAGGAAGCTGCAAAATCCACTACCAGTTACAGAAGAAATGAGAACCTGGGGAGTGACTATGAACAAGCTATTTCTGCTGGGTTGAAGCATTTCTTAAGGTTTCCGCTATGATAGGAAAGTGATTCATTGTTGACAACAGTCAGCAAAGGTCTTACTGTACTGGCTTAAAAATGGATTCACTGTTAGCAGACACGGGACAAAGTAATTCTCAAAGCATCTAATGCTACTTTCTGTAGCAGTCTTAAAAATGGTCACATCCCTCTTTGAGGACATCAGTCACTGACAAGCAATCAGTGATGGGTCAGTTTCCTTACGTGGAAGAGATTTTAGTGATAGGAACATTTCACCAGCAGATGGTCCAAGCAAAAAAAAAAAGCCTTTGCACTGAATACATCATTCCTGCTGTGTCACAGGCAGCTTCTCTAGGCCACATACTAGGCAGCAGTGTGGTTACAGACACATGCAAGAGTTCTTTTGATAAAGAAGAAATAACGCGCTGGCTGAACAGAATGCTAAATTATGCTGCAGAGACAAAGCGAGCTTTAGCAAGGATGACGGGTGAAGCACCTACAAAGCACATCCTTAATGTTAAAGTTATCCCAAATTTTCACTGAGAATTCTTGCTTGGTAAGCACTACCTACAAACTGTAATGGATCAGATTTACAGGCAACAGGAAAGAAGGCTCATAACAAAGACAGACGCAAGAAAAAGAAGAAAAATCTCACAATGAAGGAGAAAGCTAGGCACTGAAAAGGAGATGGCAAGGACTGTCATAGGAAAAGACTGGGGGGGGGGGCTTGGGGGGGAAGAGAGCAAGAGAGATGTCATGGGGAACCTGCCTGGTGGAAGCTGAAGGACAGGGAGCATGAAGTTCTCCAGTGACCTCTCTGGCTAATGGTGTCCCAGTAACGGAGCTGTGTGGCATTTAAGGAATCTTTTATTTATTTAAGCAAAAGAGATGTGGCAGGTGTAGTACTCATCATGCATGTGATAATTATATCTTTGGAGCACTATGAGCAGCAGCCAAGTGCATTCAGTGCTCCCACAGGTTAGCTACAGCCTCCCTCCCCATTGCCTTACTGCTATGGCAGAAGGCTTTATCACATGTGGGTGTGCTACATATATAGAACAGGACAAGGAAGGAGGAAGAGATTTATATTTAGAGGCAGAATCCAAGAGTGAAATGGAATTTTGGAAACACAAACCGTACAATAACTGATTCTGAAAACATTATGTCCGAATCGGAAACACATTTTTCAAATGACCATTACAAGATCAAGAATCTTTTGTCTTTCAGAATGAGGGTTCACTATGTCACATACAAAAATGCTTTTATGCCACCTCTAGGGGCTGTCAAATAGTCTGGATGTGGGGCCTTGCCACAGCCTCTTTGTGATGCTCCAAACTGGCACTTGCCAGGGGTTCAGGGTGGACCAGATTCTCTGCTGAGTTTAAACACAGATCTCTCTCGTCTCTGGTATCCTGTGACCTTTATGTCATTAGGAAAATGAGGGCATCCCCATTTGTGTCCAGTTCTGGAATGTCTTGAGAAACTATTGTTTAAAATCATGGTATAGGAGCCTATATGAAAATCATTTCAGATCACTACTGAGTATTTTTATCATAGGAATGATGTAACTCAGATTATCTTTTAGAAAGACAAACACAAAGTCAGACCTCTACTGTTTGACTCGCTATCTTTTATTCTTCTAACCCTTCATAGTTATGTACCACATGCAGATAAGACAGTGAAATTTAAAGATTTTATCAACATAAACTCAGGATAATCAGCATAATTCAAATGTAGTGAGATATCCTCCATTCTGAGAGATAAAGTCTTCATTTCTGTGTTCATGGTGGACACCAGAGAAGAGAAACTATGCACTTGTGAAGGATGTGACACTTATATAACAGGGGTTGAAGATTTTGTGTAATTGTACACACAAAAAAACAATTCTGGAAAAATCCTGTAGGTCTCCACGCATGACACTAAGGCCACGTTCCAATTGTTTTCTGGGTGCAGAAATTACTAAATATGACCACGAAATTATCTGGCATGCTGGTCACAACTACTTTTACACTATATCATCCTGCCTATAGGCAACTATCTTCATGAGGACGTACAAAAGCCCTTGGATACTAGTAAAACCTCTCAGAAAAGCAGTAACACAGAAATTTACTTACTATGCCTCTAGGTTATACTCAACTTTGGGGAACATCCAAAGAGCTGCACTGTGCATATCATACAGATTTTAGAACCATGAGAACACAGTCCTGGTGTGATACTGATTCTGTTTTGGTGCAATATGGTGCATTCATGCAGTTACTGCTCAAGCAGCACAACAGTTTCCCCTCTCTTTTTTTCTGCCGATGACATTTCATTGCTTCTAGTCAGGATGCTGGCAGCCCTGAAGACAAGATGCCCACCCTAGGATCCTTTTCCCATATATTACTGGGACAAGAGCATAGAGTCATGAAGTTTTCAGGAACGTACGCTGCATACCTGATAACTTCTCAGCCTAAAAAAGTGTTATGGTTAAGTTCTACCCTCAGCTATGCCTCTGCAATTCGCACTGAAGCAATGGGCCTCCATCGTTCTGCCTGGTATCCTCTGTACAATACAATTAACACTGGGCAGTTGTACGGGGACACGCAATGACAATTTCGCATTTCTGACCATTAGTTAAAAGCTTCCAGCAAAACAGAACAGATGACTGGCCCTGGAGAACTTGTGTTCTGATGTGGACTGAGATCCTATTGCTGAGGCAATCACTGAATTTCAGCAGAGTCCACCCAGCAATGTCTATTCTTTCTTTTTTTACGTTCTTGACGTTCTTGCAGAAGGATTGGAGAGCATGCTGACCTGACGGGGAAGATGCTGCTTTTAAGAGAGAGGTCGTTGTTGGTCATCAGCAGTAAGAATCTACAGAACATCTTTAAGAAAACTGGACCCGTCTAGTTTAAAATTGAGCTAGTTTGCTATTCAACAGGCTTTCTTACAGGCTGGAAAAATGGGCCAGCGCTTCAGCATTTAGTGAATAATCTTGCTACCCCTGTGGCAAGTCACAGGCAAGGCCTGTCACAGGATCCGAAGTAGGAAGATAATTCCGCCTCCACAAGGGCATGCTATTGTCCTTTAGACATGTATCTAGAGCTGCCTGTGAATATCAAAACCACCTTGCTCATAATAAATCGGAAAGCAGTAGCTGAGGCTGACACATAGGGGTTGATCCTGTGTGTTTTCCTGCTGAAGTCAGCAGTGGTTTCAGAGCTTTTGGCAGACTTTTCTTACCACTGCTCCTGACGTGATGAGGACTTTGGTCCTCACAGAAGGGGGCTATCTTCTCATTAGGTGAAAACCAGGAGTAACTATAGAGAACCTGCAAGCAAACTGATTCTTTCACCTTTACCACTGGCTCCTACGCTGATTATTGCAAGAACTGCATAGGAATTATGTTCCCAGCCAGAAAAGCACCAAGGGAAAATCACTGGTATTTCAGATGCCAGGGAAAGCTTCCATTGGTCATAGTATTTCCAGGACACACTGTTTTCAGTTGGAAAGCCAGTGTAAGTTGCTCGTTTTGTTTTTTCCTGTTTTATTGTTTTAACCCTCTTTGGTGGAAAGGCAATTGAACTGTCCTCCAAACGCATGGAAATCCTGGACAAGGTGAAAATGCCAAGTGGCTTATTGTTTCAGTGAAAGCAGATAATTTTAAACTCTCTTCCCCTTTGAGCTCAAGCGCTGCACTTTTCTATTGAGGCTCTATGGAACATTAGTTTCCACGAAGGTCTTTTTTTTTAGCTAATACATATGTATAAAAGCAAGCTCTATTGTGGCACTCCATATCTGTATGGCTGCATTAGAAAATTAACATTCTGGTCGTATTGGAAGATTACATATGCTGACATCCCGCACAGAACAGATTACTACTGATCATGAGCAATAGCCTGTCCTCAGGAATCTAGGACTTGCACAGCAGTAACCACAGAGGGTCAGGGAAATTACTCGCTATTGGGAAGTCCTGGGTATAAGGCTATCCTACAAATCCATTGCTCCTAGTTCCGGGTTTATCCCACTGGTTCTTGCTTCAGAGGAAACATGTTTCTTTGTACCCAGAGGCAACAGGTTATTAAAGCTGTGACACATCAGAAGTAAGATAAGTTCCACTTCCAAATGTTGTCCTTGAGGATAAAAGCTGTTGTGTTTCTACCACAGGGCAGAGGTCAGTGAAGTACGAGGCAGTATCATGACAGGGATGATATACTGTGCAAGTTGTGGGACGCTTTTCAATGTCCTGTGGAACCCTACGAAATCTTTTTCAAATTCAGATGCCTGATAAAGCTAACACCCATCTTAGGAAGGGAACTACTCCCTGACACAGCTCTCCTGATGGCAGTAGAATTACACCAGGAATCAATATGAATGAGGGTTTTTTTTGTTGGATTTTTTTTTTGTCTGTTTTAGTTCTAAGAAACTGGAATTACACAATAAGGAAAGAGAGATTAGATGCTAGATTCCTCCTGAAACTCCTTCTGCTGGTTTGAAGACTGGCATCCAGACAGCATAGCTGATGAAGGCAGTTTCTATAGTATGGGTACTATAGAAATAAAAGCTTCTTTGAGACAATTCATCAGTAGGAGATAGCTTGTATTTGAAAGGTACTCTCCTGATCTCACATAGCATATGTCTCTGTGGAGCTAAGAAAGGCTGTCAGGGAAGAGCTCCTTTTCCAAAAGGCGTGCTTGAGCCTGGCTTCTCAAGCAGATCTTTCTGTCATTCACAGACCCAGCCTTTCAAAGCTCTACAGCTTTTTATAAGAACAAAAAGAACAGACAGTAATTCTAAGTTATCTTCAACAAAAATGCTTTTTCTTTCAGTCTTCTGGGTACTTTTTTCCTTTTATCATGAGCGCATTCTGATGGCAAGGTCAGCCTGTAACCATGGTGGTGATGCTGGGGTGGTTAAATGCCCTCGCAGCCTGATGCACTAAATAAATAAATATATTACCTTTGACTTGAAATCTCCCTGCTGCTTCAGTCATGTCTGGTTGCAGATTGCCCAGTGCAGTCTCTGCCCTCTGGGAAAAAATGTGTTTATAGGAAAGCAATGGAGACCTGTGGTCACTAGGTGATTTTAGCAGGGTGGTAAAAATGAAGACTCACCCGCAATAGATGAAACTCAACAATCAAGCAAAAAACTCGTCTAGCCACTTCAACTGTAAAAGCAAAATCCAGAGGGCAGATGAGTACTCAAAAGTCTGGGCCTAAACTTCAACTAGAGTAAATCAGGATGGTATGACTATAATTATTAATGTTTACTCAAAGTCACTAGTACCTAGACGAGGAACTTGTTTTAAACACTCAACTGACTTCACACATGAATTACCTCTAGTCTTGAAAACTGGGCCAAATTCTGATTCTCTTAGTCAGGTTTCAATAAAAGAAAATATTCATTCAAATAAATTCTTGCTTACATTTTGTATGTTCCAGCAGGAATATTGGCCTACGGGAGGTTTAAATCAGGGCTCAGTGAGAAGAGGAGGACTTAAGAATTCTTGAAACCAGGAAAGCTGGTTTCTCTCTCTCTGCCTGAGTGTGTGATGCAGTAACAAAACAAACCAGAAAGGATTCCGAGCCTCAGAATTACAGGCAGATCTGAATGTACCCATAACGAAGGAATCTACAGCTCCACAAGTTTGAAACAAACATTTTACAAAAGCAGGAAGCATTGGCACAATTTGTATCTCACTACAGAATTTCAAATACAATGATACAGCCATTAATTTTTCTGGATGAAGGAGCCTATCCGTCTCTTAGAGATGAAAAGCAATCTGAGTGAGGCCTTGAGGATCTTAACTGTCCTTGGGTAAGGGGTAAAAAAAACCTTTCTCAATAACAGACTTCAATTTCCCTACTATACATCACCCATTTTCAAATGAAGTGGAAAGTGGCAAGGAAACTTTATCTCCCTGAATCTTACATGTCCTGCTCTGATGAAACTTAGGGCCCTGTTTTAACATTTACAACATGGGAAGAAGAAATGAAGTTCTGTTTTCCTGTCATTTTCTTTTTCCCTAAAACGTGTTGGACGTAGCCATCCCCTCTCCTAATGCCAGGAGTATGGCGATTGTGGTGCCAGATCACAGTACTGCCATTCTCCTGTGGGTATGTTGGTCTATTTTAAGTATACTCCATCCTAAGTCATGATTATGTTTAGAGTTGGGTTTAACTTCAGCTCTCCTAGCCACATGCCAGCTAAGACAATCATGTTCTGCTTGCCAAAATCCCCCATGCAGTTTCAGTGCAAAACAAGCTATCCCTCATACATCTCCTTATACACTTGTGTCCTTTGTTGTTAAACACCTGCCACATTTTACCCTGAAGGTGGCTGAATCCTAACACTATGAAAACGATCCCTGCATTTACAGTTCATAAAGTCCTTTAGGATCCTTTGGGATTAAGGACATTAAGTGAATGCAAGCTGTAATATTAAAAATATATGCAACTTTATACTAACAGTTGCCATTGTTGTTGGCACTGTGTAGCACCAGGGGACCCATTGTGTTAGGAACCATAACTGCAGAATAGAGATGATTCTCCAAATTGGATCCAGCTGGAAGAAGTGGTCACATATCCAGCTGCTGCTTCCTGTGATGTGACAAGAGCACAAGCAACTTGGTGGGGTGCTAAAGGGACGGTTACAACTGCCTCAGTGCCGTGAATAGACCTAGCTTGGTTCTTTCAGAAAAGAGTTCATAATCTAAACTAAAATGCCAGACTCAGCAAGTAGGCAACAGCAGGCAGGTGAAGGGAATCTATCATACATAATTTCTCCTGGGGTTTGTAAGTCGCTGGCTGGCACTTACAGGAAAGCAGACTGAATTTACAACATATTCTACATATCACATCTTGTAGTGCAGATAAGATCTCTTCAGTTTGTAGAGGAAAGGGCCAAGGGTGGGTGTGAGAGATACAATCAAGGTTTACGAAGTCATGGAGGTGATAGATAAGCTGAATGCAGAACTGTTGATCACCAGATCTCACAGTATTAGAAGGAGAAGATGTTGACTAAAAGTAGTAGTGGATCACCTTAAAACAGATACGAGAAAGTACTTGTCTACACAGCAGGTAGTGAACTTCTGAAACTTGTTGCCACAAGAGATTGTGAGGGCAGACAGCCTTAGCGAGTTCAGATAAATCCATGGACGGCAGGTCTGTAAATGGCCACTGAAGGCAAAAAGCACAAGTGTGCCCCCTAACATCTGTAATCCAATAAGCATGAATTTGGGAGCAGTAAAGGGGGACTGGAAAGTGGGAAATGGCCAGGCTTGCGCACTTGCCCTCCTGTCACTGTCAGGACCTCAACAGTGGCCAGATGGACCACAGGTCTGACAAAATACAGCATTTCTTGTGTACTTATGATTAGCATTTGACCAACATTGAAGGGCTCAAGGTATGCCCAAGGACAGGACAGCCTCAAAATACTCCAGCATGGTACAAGCTATAGCACTGATATGCTTAGCCCATTTTTCAAGGAAATTTAGAGGGACTAACATATTCCCACCACCCAGGATAAAGTCCAGTCTTTTTCAAGTCATGCAAAAGGGAAGAAAGGACTCCTCTTGCCTATTCTTGCTCTCTGCGATGCTAAAAATATTACCATATAATATGGTATTCCATAAGGGCTATCTCACACATTCTTGAGCACCTACATTAATTACAGTGGTGCAATACCAAGGAGACATTACTTCCTCCCAACTGTTGTATTTCTTTGTCACTCTAGTATTGTGTTCAGCATTTGAAGGGCGTAGTTCAGGCTGCAGGATGGGAGTTATCATCCATGTATTTCTATTACAAGACACCGTAAAGTGTACAAGACTCATTACAGAAATTAAAATAGACCAGTCATTTCCACTCTTTGGTCTACATATACTGGGTTTGATTATCTATCACCAAAGAGGAATTTTAAAATAAGAATGCTGTTATCCATCAGTTCTTCTTTTAGCTATTATTATGCAAAACCAGATCTGCTTATTCTGGGCATTCTGTACTTTATTTACATCTATGTAAACCCAGAGGCTCTCCACTAATGTCCTGAGTGAGTTTACATCGCAATTAAGATAAGAACCAGGATCAATAGATCTTCTGCACCCTCTCCTTTCACCCATTGTAGTGTTTTCATCCCCTTAAAAAGCCTGACATTTGCCCTGGCTTTAACCACCAAGCTCAATCCAACCCCTACATACAAATATCTGTAGATATGTACTCACGCTAGCCTAGCACCGCAGTTTTCGCCTTCAATATCTGCTCCAGGGACGTTGTCTGTGTTCACGGACTCGGTCTCACTGGTGGGCATGCTCACTGTAAGAGTCAAAGGGAAGAAAAAAGAGAGGGTTGGCCATTAGAACCTGGCACATCTATTAATGAATCACGTGAGTGAAGGAACTGGCTTAATGAAAAGACCCTCAGCTGCAGCTCCTGACGATTAAGCAATTTGCTGAGCAAGTCTAGTGCCTCCCTGCTCAGGCCAGGCTGGGCAGGTAGGCTTCAGGAACGTAACACGGGTTACTGAAATGCTAAAGAAAAGGGAAGAAGCAGCTGCTCTTTCTTACAGAGTCAGTTCCTGGAAATTTTATGAATGAGAACCATTGAAAGTTAGAGAACCTGGCAAAGCCAACAAGAAGCTTTTGCTTGATCTAATGGAACAATTAAAAAATGCCCCTTCACTTGCACCAGCCCAACCATGTCACTGCCCTCCCCAATCTCTTGTGCAATGAGTATAAATGAGTGCTAATAAAAAGATTGACAAACGGCTCCTGTTAGCCTGATTGTGAGTACCATGTAAATAATATCGATGGCTGATCTGCCATATACTAACCATTAATCTGTTTCAACCTTAGGCTTATAAACTGGACCTATCGGGGTAAGAAGGGAATTCAGATATTGACCCATTCAGATATTACCAACAAAGGAGCTAAAGAATATGGGCTTTTGTGGAGATTTTATGTTGGCATACACCAACTAAGAACTGAACAGAATCTCCTAGGCTTTTACAGAAGTGTCATGGAACAAACACCAAATAAAAGCAACCTTAGGCGTGAACTCTGGATTCAAGGATCTGTCACATCTTCTATCTGTTACCAAACCTCAATATTTTATTTGCTTCTACAAATCATAAGAAAAATAAATCCCAATTTCCATTCTCCAGTTGCTCCCAGCTCCTTTATGAGCTCTAGTAACTCCTTCATACATAATAATTCAACAGAAGTTAGGACAATGTACAGGATCCAATATGTGTCATCTTCCCTCCTCCCCCCGTTTCAAATACACAAAACAAACGAAAAAATGATACTTAAAAGTGAATGATGGAGGAGTTAAACAGATCTCTCAGATGCCTGGTAGAACTCCAGAACATGACCTGTATTACCAGTTGGTTATTTATCTCAGATGAGACTTGAGAGCGTGCATTATTAGCTGTCGGAGAGGCTTCTAACAGCCTGTAAGGATACGTTACTCAGTACTAAGAACATAACTCTTTGTGGGTCCTTGGCGCAAAAGGAGGCAACGTAGAATAAATAGGTTCTGCACTTCAATTGGGTAGATGTTTAACGGGCTATAGGACCAGGTCTTCTTTCAGAGGCGAGAAAGATATCAGAAGGTTTCTCCAAAGAGGTCCTGAATTCTTGCTTTGAAAATACTATGGTAGAATTGTCCCTCAAAATGAACCCTCTCTCCTTCGTCCCATCCCAATAATTCATGTGCCTACAACATATGTCTTGGGAAATCACAGTTCTTGTGCTGCGTTCTTAGGACCATATGAAATAATGGACTCTCTAGTATTCCTGACACAACTATGAAATATTGTACTGTAATGGTGCCTGTTGCTTTATGAAGACTAGATGTTTTAATAATCTTGTCTGTTTGGAAAGCCAAATTAAGGAATAAACTGAATTCATATTTTGATGCACATGAAGCAGTCAAGTAAGCTGTAAGAAAAAGCAACATTCATAATTAAAATTTTCGGTCCAGACTAAGGCCTTGAGGAAAAAAAAAACCAAAATGTTGATGTTTTGCAAGTCATCTTTGAAGATGAGGTAAAGCACTTTCAAGACATATTTGAGCAAATGGAAAACAATTTTGAAGACATTAGCAAGAGATTGATTTGCAGAGCAACTTATTATCTTGAGTGCATGAATAGGACGCTGCACAAGCAATAGAAAAAGCAAGGCATGCATGCAGAAGTATACAAAGATATATTATATGTCAGTCTGTATAGAGATATATAGACACATACACACACATATACGCAGTGTGGACACAGAGTGCAGTGGGAACATTACCATGGGTTTCTGTGGAGTGACTAAACCAAGCAAACTTCCCTTTCTTCTTATCAGGCAAGCCAGCTGGAGTGCTTCCTTTCACAGACAAGATGGTCAGTGTCAAGTACCAGGAACAAGACATCAATAGAGAACATGCAGCCAGTGACAGGCAAAAGAAAAAAACAAGGAACTCAGCTTACACATGACATCCACTTCTGTCTGAAAACTTCATCATGTGAATTAAAAGTACAAAATTAAAAACAAAGGAAGTATGAAATATTATAACAGATCATCAGAGGATAATTCTTCCTTGCTTTCTGCCCTTTTTTTTATATCTGACTTCTGAGAACATAAAGTTCTTGAATTTAAGTTAAAAAGGCCGAAATCCTTTTTCCAGTGATATCAATGGCAAAACTCATCTTGTTTGACTGTCTGACCTGTTGAAATTGATGAGACTAAGGCAATCACAATTTGTCCCCAGGTTTTCTCCTGACCCTGAGGGTCAGAATCTAGACTAGCCAATTTTTGAATGAGATTCCTTGGCTTTCTTCCTAAACTGCTCCAATATCTACAAACTTTCAAATCTGTCAGAGCTGCTAAAGGAAAATTGTCGGGGTAATCACATTTCTGTGTTTTACTCCGTCTCTAGAGACTCACAACCTTCACCAAGCACTCAGGCATACGCTGCCTTACCCAAACTAGGTTACCCCTAGACTATGCCTCATGATTTCTGTTTGAGTTTACATCTGGCACTTGCCCTCTGACGTCCTGCTGCATAGCTTTCCATGGCATTAGATAATGTTGATCCTCTGCCTATTATATACAAAGGTCCTCGGCCCACACAGATCAGATGTGAATGCACGGAGAAGTTTTAGAGCGTACTTCACACTTCCCTAATCTTACTGCTGCAGAAAGCCAAATTAAAGTGAGGGATGCAGGTGCGGCGGCACAGGGGCTGAAGAGACTCCTGTGGTTCAGGCTAGCTTGCTGGCACCAGCTCACAGGCATTCATTACACTGCAGTGATGGAAAATGTTAAGGACAATAAAAAATATTAAGATGGCATCAAGCATAAGAGGAATGATGGCCTAGAAGTTAAAGGCCAGGACAGACAGGAGATTAGGACTGTATTCCCCAATGTGGTACGCTCTTAGCGGGGCAGTCACTTATTTTACCTGGCACCTCACATCACCTTCAGTATCAGGGGATAATCATGTGTGCAGATGTTGTAAGGTTCATTCAGGCCAGCTAAAAAATTCTGAAAATAGAACATGCTGCAGGAAAGGTGTCTATAAAGTGAGGCTGAATGTGAGACGAAGTAAATCAAATACTGCCCAGATGGCTTTCTTATCTGACTCAGTTCTCAGAGACACAGACCTTGTGCCCACAGCCCAGCTCCAGTCTAGAAACAAGGCAGGCATTTTTTTGCAGTCTGGGTAATTAATTACTGGAACCATGTACCAAGAATGCTGGTGGTAAATCCACCACAGGAATGTTTTAATTAGGAAGAGATGTTTTTTTTTAAATGGTGGGCTCTACTCCAGACCAGAGTTAAGTTTAGGACCATGGTATACAGACTATGCCATCTCACTGGCCACTTCCTCCTTGTAATTTTGGGAGCTGAGACAAAAGCTAGAAAGAGGCAAATGCAGATTTCCTCCCGCCTGGGCACAGAGTGACTTAGCAGTGGAAATCTTGGTGCCTCGCCTTCTGCGCCATGTGTGTTCAGTGACTTAGTCCCTCTTACAGGAGTGTTTCTCTGTCAACTTCAAGAAATCCACTGCTTGTAACCAAATCATAGATCCCCAGGGAATTGGTTCTGCAAGGCGTAGAGGGCACATTGTTTCTCTGTAGGCCCCCCACCTCCGCACTTCCCAGCCTTCAAGCAGGCTGTTAAATCTTCAATCTACCACATACTTTGCATTGAAGGCGCTTCAGTGTCCAAATTGCAGCATAGGCATGGCAGTGATTGATGCCTGTGCATACTATTCAACTGCCCACCTAACACCCTAAGCTACTAGGTCAAGCAACCAAATACCTGTGTTGCATATAGGTGACTTCTTGACAGCAGAGAACAACTCTGTCCCCTCATCCCTCCATCCTAAGTGATAGCAGGCTGCTAAAGGGGTGAGAAGGCATTTCCATCAGGCAGTTTGCCTTTGCTGGACTACACCAGGAGCAGCAATGCAGCTAACAGGGCAATGAGTACACAGAGTGAGTGGCTCGCTTCAACCAGACCAGTACAGTGAACCACTAACAGCGCAGGGACAGGTCCCATAGAAGACGTTACATACTTCACAGAATTATAAAACGGTTTGGCTTGGAAGTGACCTATAAAGATCATCTAGTCCACCTCCCCTGCCATGGGCAGAGACATCTGTCACTACATCAGGTTGCTCAAAGCCCTGTCCAACCTGGCCTTGAACATTTCCAATGATGGGGCATCCACAACTCCTCTGGGCAACCTGCTCCCGTGTACCTTTTCCTGGGGCAAATCATGGTGGCTTTGCTTACATGGCAATCTCTTTTTTTGGATTTATCATCACATCTGTAATTCCCTCTGGTTGATGAAATGTCCCATTAGTTATATGTTCTCTAGGTAGCAATTTTTTTTAAAGGGACGTGAATTAACTTTTTAAAAGCATGCAAGTATCTTATAAGAACCAGTAGGTTTTATACTATCTCTACAGTTCCTTCTGAAGCCTTTGCATTTCTTATATCTTGCCACAGTGTGGCTCATCTCTGAATACAGACTTTTGCTCCTGGACTACCTAAACTCCAATTTCGCATTACTTACATAGCGTTCCTGCAGCAACTGAGGCAACAACAAAGGCTGTGTAGCAGCTTCCTTAAAAATAAATCTGAGAAATTCTTCATGTTATGTTAATTATACCTCTGAGACCCAGCAAACAGACATAAGGACAGAGTCTGCATTCTGTGAGCGGCTAGACAGACAGATGCGTGAGACCCTTTGAGAGCCTCTGTTCCATGTCATTGGCATCATGCATGGATACCAGCTCTGCTCTTGCACTAACGTATGTCCCTCCTCCATTGAAACACCCCATGGACATGCAATGAATTATTAGACGGCAGGTTGCCAAAAGACAGCCAACCACCGAAACAGAAAGCTGGCACAAGCAAATACCCTTCTGCGTAGCCCTGAGAAAATTTTTCCTTTACACGCTTGGAGAATGATATTGGCTCCCAGTTCAGAAATATCATTGCCATTGTTGAATCTTGCATTTATGACGTTTGTCATCTCGGCAGTGGAAGTAATTCTAATATTCAGATTTATCTCCATGGACTATGTAATGTTGCTACACTTGTTCCTGAATCTCACTTTAATACTGCGACAATTTAAGACCTAGAGAAGATCATGCCTAAGCAACAGGTACCCAGTTCCACAAACATAGACAAAGCATAAATTTTTCATAGATAGTAATGGCACCCATTACTACACGATTTTGCAGATCCAGGCATTAGTTTTAGACATTGGATATGTCAGCGGCTATTCACATTGCCTGACTTCACATCTCTGATTTAGCTGTTTGAATTAGGCTACAGAGGAAGACAGATTCTTAATACAGGTTTTCTGAATGCCGTACTGATGTATCCCTCAACTGTACAGACAGGCTGGGCATTTACCTTATGCCCTTGGTTTAGGTACCTGACTTCAAACAGTGTGATTATCCAACACTATGTCCATTCATATTGAAAAAGGCCCATAGTGGGTCTTCAGAATAAGAAAAGCAACAGTACACTTGATTGTGTTTTCTAATATACTCACTTAGCATAGACTCCAATTTCTCCAACACTCCAATTTCCATTGGCATTGAATTACTTTGCAAAATATGGGTCTAAATCACCCCTTTTGCCCATGCTGGCAATTTGAGGTCAGAAGGACCTGACACCACTCCACCACCATTTCACCTTCTTGTGTCACCTTGGCCATATGACCAAGCCTTTCTACCTAGCTGTTCAGGTTCTCTAAAAAGGGGATTATAATTCTGCATTCACCTTGCAAATCTCTCTGAGGTCTGCAGATGAAACACATTACAATAAGTGCTAAGTACTATAGTTATTACTGATGCTAATGTCTCCCAAGCGGGACACTGCAGAACTATAAAGCAAATGTAAAGAGAAAAGAAGTCCTGTGAATTCTCCAGCTGGGATTTAAGATTTCTTTTTTCCATCAAGCACAACAAGAATAAATTGCAATATCCAGGCTGCTTCCTTTAACAGAATGTGCATCAAGTGAATGACTTTGTCTCCAGTAAACACCCTGCTTTCCCGTGGTGCCTCTCGTGCCCATCATTTCATGAATGAGTCTATGGGCAGCTGTCAGAATATCAATCAACTCATATTTTTTTGGTGGAGAGCTCTCATTTTAATTAATACGTGAATATTGCCTAGCTTTCCTCTTCTTATTGCCTGTTTTGGAAATGCTGCACTCATTCATCTTATTCATGTAAATAAGATACAGCTTTCATTCTGCTACATGTATACAGTGTCTTGGAAACAATCCATGAGTATGTTCTTAAATGCAAGCAGCATCCAGAAAGTAAACAGCAGAGATAAGTGATTAGTTTTCTCCAGATCTCCTGATTTTGATAGGAAAATATACCAGATATGACTGGGGAATTCTTTTGGGTTTTCTATTTTGAAAAGGAGTTCTGCAATAGGAAAGCTTTTACAGGAGAATTAGAAACCAAACTTGAGCTATATGTAGGATGTCAGTGGTTATATACTCCCAAAGTTAGACAGAATGCATTGATATATCTAGCACAGTAAAAAAAAAATCCAGAAAAAATGTGAAAATACTTGGAAAATGCTTACCAAAGGCTCAGAGGCCACTGCTCATATGGAGAATATTATACACACAATATTGCATTACATATATGTAATATATACATTTTGCATAACCTAATTTGGGGTTATGTACAAATGACTGCAATTGCAAGGAGAGAGGTTGATTCACACTTTCACTCAAGGTCAACCACAGAATCTAGGATAGAAATAAAGAGCCCTAAAGTGATTACCAGTTGTATCCACTTCAGTCAAACAGAAAAAGGCTTTTGGTAAAAAGATCTTTACACCAGTGAACCAGCAGCAAAGATGTTGCAGCTAGTGTGTAGTGACAAGACTTGTCATTACAGCAAAACCAGGCTGGGCGTCGGACTGCATCAGAGACGACTGATGCAGCGTAGTGCAGTTCACTGAATGGAGTAGTACAAAGTAGGAACGCTGCCAACACTGAGATGGAGTATTGTATGGGCAAACATTTCATTCATAGATAAAGTATATAATTTACAATATAAATGGCAATGTTTATTTTTTATATAAAAAGATGTCCTCCTCCCCTTCTGGAGTGTCACCCTAGGCACATACGCATCCCATGATGTTGAGGGGACATGGCCTCGGGCTAAGGGAATTTAGGCCACACACAAAGAGGAGTAGGAGAGATAGCGATATGCATCAATTGTGCAGGCGTGTGATTAACAGATCTGTCATTACCACATGCAGGCTACTGCGCACCTATGAATGCATTACCTTGCCACTAATGAATCTTCCTAGGACTTCCTTTAGTGTAATGAACTCCACAGCTACTTTAAACAGCTGTTATTTTTCTTTTTATAGCAATATTGACAAATAATACCCAGCATTCCACAAATATTTGTTCATTTCAGCTGGTGCGCAGAATGCTCCTTGCACAGAGGACCACGTAACAGGCACAGCCAAACTCGTGGCCCTGCCAAGAGATGGCCTTTGCAATCCTCACACATGCTCTGTTCTGTATTTGAAAGGAAGAACTTAAAATCCTCTTCGCACTTCCCTGCCTGAAGGGCAAAGGTATTCTTTGCACAACCTGTGGTATCTCAAATGTCTTGTAAACACAGGATGTCGGACTCACCCAAAAGCAGACTGTACAGGAAGGAGCCTGACTCTCTGCTAAAAAGGGTGAAGCCAGCAATCTCCCTGGGTAACTGGTCGTACTGCTGAGCAAACATCTAAGTCTGTGATAGGAGTCCATTCACTGCAGAGTGTCTGCCTGCAAGTGCAATGGAAGTAACTCTCTTAATCCCTATGGCTGAAGAAGGACAGATGGGTTGGGTCGCAGGGTGACAGAGCTGCTACCAGAATAGATCTTGAAAGATGTCTCTCTCCTGAATCTGGATCTTCCTATGACATCCTAAACTCGTTTTCTCGTCTGATAAATGACTTGTATTGTTTGCCTCGCTAGGAGCAACAACCAATGCGCCAAAGTGCAAGGCATTTACTTGCCAGGACATGGTTTATAGTGTAAGTTTCTGGTGTCGGTCAAAGACTTTTTAGCAACCCCTCTGGTTCCCCACTGAATTCTGAAGCAATAATTAAAAAAAAAAAAAAAAAGGAAAAAAAAGGAAAAATGAAACAATTGAGGATCTATGACTCTTTCAACAGTATTTTATGATGGTGAACAAATCACAACAGAACATTCTGAATGGCTTTTCCAAATTTCTCTCTCATTCTTTATGATTTTTAGTTGAGGAAGTTTGGACAAGCAGCAGTGCCATCAAAGGTTTCTGAATCTACCCCACAAAATGATATATAGGCACAACAAGCAGGAGCATCTCACTTGAAAACCAGAAGGATTCTGTTATTGCAGGCTGGTCTGGCAGGCGCCTTAGAAATGAGGGCATGAGAGCTGCAAACACTGTAGATAATGTGTTGGGAAGTGATACAAACATTGATCGCGGACAAAATAACTAACCACAAAGAAAGTGCCCTCAAGACAGTATAATCAACAACTAAAAGAAAAAATCCCTCCTGCTTTGATTGCTTTTTGTCCCTCTAATAATCATGACGCTATTCATATTTCACTCACTAGCATTGTTATTAATGAAAACAAGCAGCACATAAGTTTCAAGCACAAATGTGGTTTTAAAGCAGGCCATGTGTTTCCTGAAATTCCTGTGCACGGGGGAACTTCTGCATCTGCCCATCCATACACCTGGGTGGTGAATCAGTGACTTTGATGAGGATCCCTACTTCAGCAAAAGCATCTTTGTTCTTTCAGTTCACAGCCCTGTGAATCTGTCTTCCCTGCAGAGTCCAGGAGAAGCAAAGAAATTTACAGAAGCTAGTTCCAACTTGATCTGCTTAGGTCATCACAAACTCTCCAGGGAGTGCTGACTGCCACCTAGATTGCTAAGCTTCAAAGCGACTGAGATGCAGCTCCAGCTGTTTTATGACATTCCTGCCTGTCACAAGCCATTTCAAGGTGGGTGACACCTGAAAACTCAGTGAGTAGCCTACAGTTTGTGAGCTAGAGCACATAACAGGATGTGTCAGGACAGCAGGGGCTGTTTGGACGGTGCGGTGGGTGGGGAGTCATGCCCTGGTAATTCGCAATGGAAATCCTTCCCGGAGGGAGCTCGAGCAACCCCACAGCCAGGGAACTTGAGCAGGAATTGTGCCAACGAGAAGAAGTTAGGTCTCTCTGAGGACTACGTCTGGTATAGAAGGACGAAACTATTCTCCTGGAATCTGGTCTTTGTTGGCTGAATGTCACAAAAAAAAAGGAAAAGTGAATGCAGGGGAGAAATTGGTTTGTATTGTTTCAAAGGACAGGCAGGGCAACTGGGCAGAGGATGGGCCACAGGTGAAGGGACTGTGGGAAAGAAAAAGTGACTCAACAGTTTCGGCTGAAATACCAGTCTGCAAGCTGGAAGAGTAGTGTATGCTTCCTGCATCTGGAAAGACTTAACTTAGGAGTGACTTGCCTAAAATATTTAAGAATTAATATCACCAAGAAAAGAGAGCAGCAAGGCCCTGTCTATCTGAGCAGTCCCGTTGCACGGGCAGTGCCTGATAGAGATTAATTCTGCAAGTGCAGACATTTTCTAATAGCAGAATTCACGTGGGATGTATGAGGCGGCTTCTGGATGATGCCTTCCTTGATGGTAAACAATCATCAAGCAATTCAGTTCACTGACTGACAGGTACAGCCACACACACATCAGATCTAGGTCACTCTGGAGCCAGGGCTGTGTGAAAGTGATGGACCCCTGTAGTTGCATTCATGGATCACACTGAACTGATTTTATTCAGCTTCATGATCTAAAATGGAAATCACCTCTCCTATTCTGAAATGTGCATAAAATTCTGTTTTGAAACCCTCGTCTGTTACTTTTCTTCTGTGCCTAGTAAATAAAATGCTTGTGATTTTGTGCGCTGCTCCTGCATGTGGTGTTCTTTCAGACACTTTTGCTAACATAATGACTAGTCTGATACTAGACACTATTATCACAATATCACATGAGTCAGAAGCATGAGACATGCTAGCTGGGCAGGCTGTGCGTTACTGTGCAGCCAGGAGAAAAGCAAAGAATTGAAGTTAAAGAGTTTTGCCCTTAAAGTCAGCTTGTCAAACCTGTAATTAAAGCTTTTACACCTCTTGAGTAGGGCATTGAGAATAGGTCAATTACTCTGAACCAAAGAAACAGGCATTTTATAGTGGCCTTAAAATAACAGATTCCTAATTTGCAAATACTTCTAGCATGCAGGAGAGTGAGGGACTGATAACAACAGCTTGAGCTAAGCTTAGTGTGGGCAGGTGTTATGCAAGCTTCCCTCACACAGCTGTGTTAAAGCAAGTCATTCGTGACCTGGCATAGCCCTGTTATTCTGCTCGTGGTTCTTCCAACAGCTAGATAATACACTTACATTTTGATCTGCACATCTGTGAGGATCCACGCAGCTCTGCCACCGCATCCTTGTTCTGATGTTTAACCCTTCTGCCACTCCAGCCTACGGATTTTAATGCAGTTGGTAACATCCTCATCCCGATCTTCAGTGACCCCCGTGACCTATCCTTGGGTCCGCTACAGGACCTCTGTAGTTTGGACTTCGAGGGACACGTCTGACTGCAGCCCCTCCTCAAGCGGACAAGGAGAAGTGAGATGCATCACGCTGTGGTTTGTGAACTTTGTAAATGGAAATGAGGATGTGAGCAGCACTACAAAAACCCATGGGTCCTAAAGCTCAATTTGAAATTAGGCCTCAAGTTCTGAAAGGCCAATTCTCTAATCTGTTGACTTATCTCTACAATCCTGCTAACTGACGAGCTGCTGTAATCAGCAGGCAGACTCAGTGCCACAGCTATTTTCAGCTCAGTTCCCCAGTTGGAAACATTCTCCTTCCCCTGCCACCTCTCCAGGCTTGATGTTGTTTATGAGATAACCAGGATGGAGAGACCTGCTTTTCTTCTCAGGAGCAAATACAAGTGGAGATTTTTATCCTATTAGCAGACTGTACTGGACTGGATGGGAAGTTTCTAACCCAATAAGCAGAAGTGAGCAGTCACAGAGCAGGAGTGTGACTGCTGCTCCATCAGAGCTGTGCCGACACTGGGGTCCTGCTGCAAGCGTCCCAGACTTCCCACAGTGCTGAGAAGGGCTGGGTGCCATTCACAACCGTCAGTTCTTCTCAGCTGCGCCAGTGCTGGCTATCAATTCAGTAATATACATACTAGTTCAGCTGTGTAATGTCGCCCAGACTCCTTGTCTCTGAGCTTTGCCACAGGAACATCCCAGCGTCACAGACCTCCTGTCAGCTGCAGCTCATCGCGCTGCTCCACTGCTCTGACAGCAGGGTCAGCTTTCTAACCCCACTGGCATTTAAAACAAACTACTATTATCTTTGCCTTCTGGTATGCTTGCTTGTGGATCCATTTAAGAAAGCAATGGACTACCCAAGCTCCCTTGCAGTCAGGGGCAGAGAAGGTGGAGGATGTGACCGTTTCCCCAGGAGAGCTCTGCTAATCTACCTCCTGCTTCCCTCAGCCTGTCCTGGTCTCTTAAAGGCTTCCCAGTTCAACCCCATCCTACACAGAGCTCTTGATCTGGAACAAGGAATACAAGTCTGGACCTTAGCATTTATCTTCCTGCACGTGAATCTTCAAGTTCTAATATAAAATACATAAGGGAAGAAAAAGAGATAGGTAGAAAGGCCATGATGAATACACACTTAGACAAAGGGGAAAAAAACCTTGTATCAGAACAAGCTCTGCTACAGTTGGTCCTGTGACATTCTTCTATCTACCAAGAACACTTTGAAGACATTCAGCTTACAAGATCTGTATTGGACATTCTCGTTGTACTAAATTTTTACAACGCGTCTTTGGACTAACCACATTCAGTTGCCTCTTCTGAGGCGCTGGATGGCATTTTTGACATCCCATGTGGGATATGCCCTTCCAACTATCACACCATGAGACTACAAGCCCTACATGCTATATTTTATCTGTTGGTCCACAATTAAGGCCCTGAATACCATAAACTGTCCAAATTGGCATTAGATGAGTGTGTTTAGGCAGATGAATCCCACCTATACTAGCTTTGGTTTTCTGTGAAAAGGAAGTACATATGCATACTTTTTATTTGAGTATATACAGTGCCAGGCACACTGTGGCTTTGATCTCGGCTGGCATCACTGTAGTACAACTAATTCTTACCCCCAACAGTTGTTTCTAACTCCAAACACATGCTCCATGTCCCTCAGCTACCATTACTGAACACCACAACCTCTCTCCTAGCAGTTCTTTATATCACAGTAAAAAATACTCAGGGTTTCAGCTGCTATCAGTCCTGCTTTCCAATGCTTTCTTCTCAATGAAGAGACTCTTAAGGCTACATCCGCAGTGATAACTGATTTTCAAACACTGATCATGGGTCATTCTCATTGATTTCAACAGGAACTGCTGAATAGTCCACAGCTTTTAAAACCACTTTATAAGTGCGCTTAGAAAGATTTAAGAGCACACGTTAGGCATCTGAAAAAATGGCCTTGCTGTGTAAATACTCAGCTTGGGGGTTTGTAGCATTTCTTCCTAAAATTTTCTGTGGAGATCCTGCTACTGACTGCCTTCTATACCACTCTAACCCCGGGAAATAAAGCAGGTTCAATTTGTCAGAAGGTATGGCAATGCAGTGTTTTCACATACTGGTTCCTCTAATGTCCTTTCTTGAGAAGTAGAATCACAGTGTCAGTGGATAAATCTTGACAACTTCAAGAAGTACTTCCCAACAGGGCAGATGGAGCTTAATTTATTTGCACAAAGGTGTCTTCCCCAGCTATATAAACAATGTATTATCTCTAAAGCCTTACCTTCAAAGATCTATTTCTCTGTAACATATTAGTACTATAGGAGGATTCCTACATCAACATAAGTCTCTCTTCCAGCAGGCAAAACAGAGGTGTTATCTCACCAGACAGTCTTTGCTAGGGAAATAGCTCTTATAGTAGATAAACTTAATGCCTTATCAACATTAATGTCAGCCTCTATATGCTGTAGTTGGTCACATATCACTGCTCTAGCAGTTCACAGTGTAATGTTTGCGCTCCAGGTTACAAGAGTCAGGGAAGGGAGAAGTTCGAAAACACTAAGTTGAACACAAGCCAGATCCTCAGTTGCAAGAGAGCAAAAGTGTGTGTAGATCACCACAAAACTTTTTCAGTCACAGAGGGTCCTGTAGGAAGAGTTTTTTCCTGGATATGAACTACAGCATCCTGGAAGCTTATCTCATTTATGTAGCTTTCGATGCTTGCAAGGCAGTAAGAAGAAAATCTGAGCCTGCAGGCAGAAATTAGCAGTTTGGTGTTTGCTCTCCACGCTGCCCTTCCTTCTTCCATGCAACAGCATCAGCAGTGGTACAGAGAGTGCTTATTGCAGACTGCTTATTGCAGTGACACTTTCAGGGTCAGTTAATCATCTCCGAGCTGTCACTATTCACCAGCACTCACTCAAGAAGCCGGCTGCTGGAGTCGGACACATGCCTGAATTCAGCTCATCTTCCTGAAACTGAAGTTACTCTGCTCTACTTTCTAGACACGCTTTTCCTGCTTCACCAAACAATATCAGGCCTTCTGATACTATAACGGAACAAATTACTGCAGAATTATAAATTGTAACATCGGCCATAACCTTGTCCTGAGGCTTCCTGAATACCAGCGGCTCTTTCTTCTTTTGCTCTCCTTTCAAACAAAGGAAACAAGTTGTTTTCTCCATATTGTGCTTTGACATAAAACATAGGTTTGAGCTAAACTGCTTCTACATCACGTTTGGTTAGATGGGATTTACCTAGCCTCAGAAGTAACCATCAGCAGAGAAGGAAAGAAGGTTTTCAAATGGTTGCTTGCTTTTTGGTTTATGATCAAAGGTTCTTTTCAGCCAGAAAGAAAGACAAACTGCAAAGTTGTAAAACCTACAGAACAATGAACCTAAATGTGCTTTTTGATAAAGGCTGTGTTGTTAAGTTATATTACTAATAAAACCCAAACCTGTTGATTAACTTACACAGAGTGAACCATCCCTACCTTCGGGAGAATAAGAAAATTGTATCTATTAAAGCGATTAAGATGATTACAGTGAATTCCCAGAGAAGGAAAATAGTTCAAAACCACCCTGATCAAACCTGTAAATGCCTTATATGACACAATCCAAGGTCAAAATTCTGGTGTGAGAGACTCTGCCACTGGCCCTGAGAGGGTGAGCGACCTTGAGAACATCATTTAACCTTTCTGTGCCTTTTTCTTCAAATTAGACAAAAGAGCCCAGAACAACATTTCTCCCCCTCTAAATCGTAACACGCATACATATTTTAAAGTGTCAATGTTGCATATAACACATTTCTAAGCATAACTTAAACCCCTTTTTTTTAATTTCACTTTGTTAAGAAAACTAATTTTTTCCCCTGGATGTATTTCCTCTTTTCTCCTCTTGGAAATGGGGAGAAAGACAAAACAATCAAGGATAAGGCCCTACTGCTTCCTTGCTTTTTCACTCACAAAAAACCCAAGCAACATGTGAAGAGAGGCAGGAGGGAAGTCTGCTCTCAGTTTTGGTTTTATTCCAGTAGGAATAAGTAAAATGTTGGCATCGTAGTTTTGTTGACATTGATGGAATGTGGGGCAAAAGCGGAAGCAGAATCACCCTAAATGATCTTTCGTTACTTCACCCGCACAGAAAGTTACACAATGAAAATGACACTTTTAAATGGCAGCTTTATATTTTCTCACCTACAGCACTGAGTATCATTGCCCTAGGTTCTCTGTTACTGCACCTACCTACAGGGTCACTGTGAAGCCTCACAAATACTTTCTCATTCTTTTCTGATATATTTTGGGTTTTCTTTTTAGGATATAAAGTTTTGTCTGGGTCCAATCCCACATTTGCTTAAGTACAGTTATGGAAGCAAAATGCTTGTAATGACAGCAGTTCAAATTCGTGCCAGATACACCTGCATTTTAGCCAATGGATTTATGCACTGGGCAAATAGTACTATCTGGACTATTCAGTCTGATAAGTGATTTCAGATCCTGAATATCTCATGCTCTCCCTTTGGTGGATGACAATTAACACAAAATTGAAGTCACATGTGAGCACAGAGAAGCCTCTGGCACATCAAGACCTCACATTGGGCAACGTTTTCAAGTGCTGACACTTGCATGTTTTGTTACTGACCTCAGATGAAAGAGATTGGGACCCAAGTCCTTACCCAGGCAAATCCCCAGCAACTTCAGTAGGATTTTTGCCTAAGGACTGCAGGAGTGATTCAGCCCAACGTGAGAACTAATGTCCCAGAAGCTTTTTCTATGCAGCATGCTAATTACAGACTCAAGTTTGACATCTGTAGCGCAAACCCATGCAGCAATTTGCAACCTGAGCTTCTGTGTGAAGAAGAGAACAACCATAAAACAAAACCAAAGCTGACTTATCATTTACAAAGGCCTTTTAGTAAGTGTCCTCAAACTGTAGTATTTATATTAAGAACAGCATATGGGCTACTTCAAAAGATGATGACAAGGTAGAAAAATGCCACTGGGCTATTTTCTATAGAGCATGGATTGGGCACAGCACACAGCTGGGAGTTGCTGTCACTCCTGTCCAAGCAAACCATGTTTTGGAACTTCTGCAGCTGAGCACATGGAGTTTTTTTCCCCTAGAAGAAACTGGTGATGCAGTGAACACCAAAAAGCACTTCTTTTGTCCCTCTGTCTCCAGGTGAAAGAGAATAAATCTATTACAGCTACTAAACTCCTTGTGAAACACCTATCAGGTGCCCTCGTGAAATGCCTACAATTGATGGCACTGCAGCTAATCTTTTCTTAGTTACCAGATTATTATTTTCCGCATCAGTGAACAATGATAAAAGCAGATGACATTGTGCTTTCTTCCCCTTTAGATGAGGTTTTGACAGATAATAAATCATTTTACAACACTGGCTTTTATTTCCTTGTATTTACGCATGGAAAGCAAAATGCAATCAGGTTGTATAATACCATTCTCAAATCACCAACTGTTATTGGACAAACTAACCTGATAAAGGTTTCATTTTACAGCCTGTTCCTCTTACAGCTTTTGCTTAGATGATCATGAATCCCACGTGAGCACCCTGTGTTTTTTCAGTTGCTTTTTGACAACAGGCAAAAATCCTCTAACATATCAAGCTGTACGTGCCTGTCAAGGGGTGGTTGCCCATGTCCCTCCATATGTATGTGAAATAGATTGGGACAAATTCTGCAGATGAAACTAGAATAAACGAGGGTGAACTGACTTGCTATCAACAGACAAGTTCAAGTGTGTTTCAAGTGTGTTCCAAGTGTGTTCCGTTAAACAAGAGACAAAAATTAACTCAGTACACTACCTTTTTGCTCATAGAGTAAGAACACACAAGTTTTAAGGCAGTGATGGTCAAGACTGAATTTAAAACAGACATCTTGTAGATAGACTCTCTCTAATTTTCCACTCTGAATCTTCCATGTTAATTCCCTAGCTGTGCGTTTTCCCATTAAACTTCATCATAGAAAATGGACCAAGAGTTTTTTAGGCCACCCTGAAATTTTAGCCTGTAACCAAGCCTTTGAAAATCCTGTTATGGACTTTCTGCCTTAGACATTATCCCACAGCACCATGCTATTTTTTCAGGCTGAAAGTAATAAGCTACTTCTCTGTCAGTACACTAAGCACATGATTTGGAGGCCACAGAGCAAGCTGACATATGAAATTACTAGATGTAAAATTTGAACGAGTTGTTGTTCTTTTATCTTGGCATCCTGATTAAATCTGTACACAAAACTCTCTCTAGCCAACAGCTTCAAATCTCGTAACTTTTCCAAAGGGTTGCACAGGATTTAGTGACAACTTTCATTAAAGTCAATAGAAAGTATTTGGTAGATCAACTCACTGAAATCAATGGGGTCTCCCTGTGGTATAAAAGTTGACTTTGCTAAAGGAAGTCAAGTCAACAGGAACTGGACAGATAAATCCTGAAAAGCCTGAACTTTTAGAGAAAGGTGGTCATGCTTTTATCCTTGTTATGTAGTAGAGTCAAACTCCTGTTCTCATTTGTGGCCTGATGTTCAGAAGCACAAAGTATTTTCATGAAAGACTCAGATTTTCCAAAGGTTCTAATGGTCCAAGAGGTCCCAGCTTCTTCTAAAAGTTTCACTTTTGCAGCTGAAAACTTCCCCCTTGTCTCAAAGTCATTTTCTCCCAGGGAAGGCTCTCATAAGCCTGTGATTAAATGCACTCTGCTGCCTAGTCGTGACTTGTACTGTTCACAAGTAACACTGGTTGTAGGAGTGAGGCAAAATCTGCGGTCCACCAAAAAGTTAGCTTGCAGCTGATTGCCTCTAAGGAGGCAATGAACTCAGATGTTAACAAACATTTCCAATGGTCACCAAGGCACTACAATAATTCCTCTGAAGGTGAAGATTCAAGACTCTTTCTTTTTAAACAGCTTAGTGTTTTACATATTTTAGAACCTGCCTGTATTTCTGTACCTTTTGTCTTCAGTACGGCACTTCCTATTCCCACTTTAACTGAGGCATAGGTCTCCCATACCTTTCATTATTTAATATACTGTCAGAAGTATTGCTATATGCTTTTGATAGGCAACACATGGATTTGTACTGCTTCTTCTGATATGCTACATGAAAACCTGATTATCTACAGCCATCAGTCCCATTACAATAGGGCTCTGGAATATGACTAGACTTTAAATTTTTATAGGGTAAACTATTTGCAAATCAGCTCTTGAATTTACAGTACTACCTTGGATACGACTTAACTAGAAGAATGAGTTGTCTTGAATCACAGAATGCCTTTGTTATCAGATCCAGGCCAAGCAATGGGCTCTGTTACTCTTAGGGACTCTGGTGGGTGACATTAAAGTGGTCACACATTGCAGACAGCAGAACCAGATTGGACTGAAATAGAGGGAAAGAGAAGGAGGGCAAAATCTGAGCAGTCAGAAACATCAAATTACTTCTCCCTGCCCATTCACAGCTTTTTCCTGACCCCAGTGCATTCAATGGGAGTTTTGCCAATTTATTTCAATAGGAGGAGAATCTGGGTTGGATTGAGGTTTCCTGCTCCTGCCCACAGCAACACAGATGCATTCCAGACCACTCTCAGGAAGTAAAAAAAGGGCAAATTCCCAGTTACTGTGGCAACAGGAGGGACGGTTCTCTTTGCTATCATGTAATTTTGAAATTCAGTAGCTGTTTTGTGCCATGACATGTGTTTCTCTCCTCTGTCAAATTAATGTTTTCTTCCTGTGTGGAAGGCCCATCAGTGAAAGAGCATAGAAGAAAACCATCAACACAAACAGCCCCCAGAAGCCTTTTCACATTTCCTACCTCACATCTGCCATAACAGCAAAATCATGTTTGCAAACAACAAAGAAAAATTGCTTTAAACATGCACTTCACAATACACAGAGAATGAATCCTTCAGCCTGCTCTGTGAAAGTCCCTCAACGCATGTGAGAGAAGACAGGTCATAAAATGCCTCAGAAGAGTGCCAAGACCTCTGCTATGGAGAGCATCAGCTAAAGGCTGCACGGATTGTTCGACTCCGGCTGCATTTATCTTCTTTTCTCACCCTTTCCTCCAGTAAGTCTCTCATTGTTGTAGTCCTCGGACATGTTGATCATTTCATTAAGGGTTATAAACACCCAATAAGAATTAGGACAAGGTTTGACAGCTTCAGGAAACCAGTGGCATATACAAAATATGGCTGATGATGCCCTAAGGACTGGCATGGGCAGAGAAAGCAAATGGGGATGTTAGTGAATTTCTCTTCCCTTCCACCTTGTGTTCCCTGTTTTACAGGAGGCAGTTCCCAAGCTGACAGGCAGGCAGCCCTCTGTAGAGAGTAAGATGACAGCAAAACCTGCCTCTGCAGCCAAGGACAGAGAAGAGACTGGAAACATATGTTCTCTGTGTTTGGAATCATTCAGTTTAGGTAGACTACCTGGGTCAGAGCCCAGATGGTGTAAATTGCTGAATCTCAGAGTTTAAATTAGTTGAGACTCTAGTTTAATAAGTATATTTTAATTAAAATTCTGAACTCTTCTGATATTCTTTATAAAAACAAGCCCGAAACCTGCAAACAACCTCCAAGGGGAAACTGAAAAGCAAAACCTGATGTAAATTCTTTAAAGTAATGGTGTGAGTTACTGTCAGAGTTCAGGCAGAAGCCCAAATCTCCTGAGCATCGGTACAATATAATTCATGGAAAGGCCACCCCTGAAATTTGTTGAGCTAAAACAACAGTTTTAGGACGTCTGAACTGCCTTGTGCAATTCAGCGAGTTGCTATCTGAAAGGCTCAGGGCTTATACCCTAAAAGTCATCATTATTAATTAATTAATCACTGAACAAAGTGTTCTGGAAAGGGTCAGTAACACTCTTCTGTGGAGTTCAGGGTGTTGTACTAGAGACAGAAGGCAGTGAGCTTTGAAGAGCGCTTGAGAGAGAAGCACGCTGAAGCCACATATGAGACATCTGAGCTCTTTCAGCAAAAGCTAAACACAAGAAGGCAAGGAAGACATTGGCCCATCCGCAATGCAAGTTGAGCACAGCTAGTAGGTGTCATTCAAATGTCTTGGGGGCAATCAAGCCAAAGGGATTCCTGAGGGCATTTACAACTGTGCCTGAACGGCTGTGCCATCTGTCCCTTATAGTTGGAGCTTATTTTGTAGATGGTCTTTGTAAGAGAATTAATACCATCTTTCTCCTTCAGTTTAACCCTACTGGTGATTGACTTTTGGCATGAATGCCAAAACATTCAACACAGTAGATAACACACACCAAAAAGAAAAAAAACCCAAACAAAACACCCTGTCATTTACTCATGGTGCCTTTCCTGTGCTATTATCTTAAGCTGCAGCTACTAAGGAAAGGGTCTCTACTTCTCTGATTTTGTACACAGTACTCATTCAACCCATTTTCTAGCAAATCTATCAAGTCCCAAGAGCAGTACAGCTGCAACGTGACTCAGCTTCAAGAGAGCAGATAGGCCTTCTCAGAGCTGGCGACCTGGTTAGTAAACTAGTCTCCAGCACCTGAGTGGGTTGAGATGGTTCTGCAGAAGGTATGTTTGTAGGCAGTAGGACAAGCAAGATGTGGAATCACATCAGTAGATACAGTAAGTATACCAGCAGTTTGTTCCCATGTGACATATATGACAGATAAGCATGTCAACCAATGAAGTGCATATGACATCTTAGGAGAGGATGTCTGCAAGATATTTGAAAATACGTTCTCACTTTTCACGTGAATAAAGACTGAAATTCAGAAGCATCAAGAAATACAATAGAGCTTAACCAGTACGGTACCTGCAGCTGTGCAAAAGTAAATACAACAGCCTACTGGAAAAAAAAAAAAGAATGTGGTTTACGAAATACAAAAGGCCAGAATCTAAGCTCCACAATTCTGCTGTGTGGCTATTTTGATTGGCTTCGTGGTGGGGTGGGTGAGCCGTTGCTCTTTCCCATCTGTATCCAGAGGCTATTTGCTTCCTTACCAGAGGATGTCAGCACAGAGACCCTTTACTTCCACAGTCAAAAAAGCCTGTGGCTGAAAGAAGGCCAAGGTACAGCACTGAATGATACACCAAAGGTAGAAGAAGGATTAATTTGGCATTCACAGATGCAGGCCATAGGTGCTAAGAAGAATACTGCGATCAACAGAGAGCTCTAGATGGGACACACATGTCAGAAGAACAGGCAAATAAACTTCATGAAGTGACCTGTTTTCTTGCTCTCCGCTATTCTCTTGTGCAGAGACTTCAGTTAGCATGACCATTGCTCCCAGTACATGGCCAAAATCAGTCCACACCCTTCCTTCACATCCTGAGCAATTTCTTTCAACAGAGGCGTAATTCCACTGTGTAGCACTAAGCACTGCAGCCATCTGTTCCCAAGTCTGGTCTGTCATGTAACAAAAACTGCCAAAGTGACCCAAAGTCACAATGTCACAGAGAATGATATGCTGTGTGTTAGGGACTAGTCATCAGTCACTGCCCTTAGACCTGGCACTTGAATTCAGTGGCATTGAAGACACTGTATTCATTAATAGTTCAGAAAAGAAATGGGTAACCCGTTAGTTTGCTAATAGTACGTAATTCTGTCATTAACAGCAAACTGTGAGAAACTGTAGAGAAATTGTCAGATGTAAGAGGACTAATTTTATAAACTATTTCTTAAAAAACTCACCTTATTAAACTGAACAGGAAGAATTGAAAGCAAGCTGAAGATATCTTATCTTTCCATTCTTAACATCGTCACCCATGAAAGGAGCTTGTTAGCTCAAATCCGGATTGACCCCACCCCACAGCACATGCAATGAATTTACATCTAACATATTCCACAACTCTCTTATCATTATGTTTGTGTTAATTAAAAAGGAAAAACTTCAAATCTGCTAGTAATGAAGGCAGGTTCTCATCACACTAACTTACCAGTATGGTTACACTTTTCTTTAACAGGCAGATCCCTGGGAAGAAATGTAATAAACATGACCCAATTCCCACTGAAGTCAAGGAAAAGCCTCCCGGTGACTTCAACGGAGTTGTGTCAACCCAGTCCTTGGCCTTCGCATTCAGATGTCATATAAGTATACCAACCAGGGGCCATTGCAGTAATGTTTGTTGGGATTTTTTAGTTTTTTTTTTTTTTTTAATATGAAATTCTGTCTACAAATAAATTAATTTGGATCACCACCTTCCCATGTATTTCATGCCACAGAGCAGCAAATTTTGGCCATGAATAATAAATTAATTTCTGAGTGATTACTGACATTAAATTGTGAAAGCAATCTATATGCCCCATGAAGCACCAACATAAAAATATAAATAACATGATTTGGGGAAAGTCTGAGCAAGTCTCCTCAGTGACTCCTTCAAGTCCAGATACCTAAGTATCATGGGTATGACCTGATATTAATGACCCCACAATTTATTTTTTTTTCTAAAAGAACTTAAATGTTCTGTCAGCCACAGGGAGTACTGCTTATTCCCCAAAAGATCACGAGCATCTGATACAAATCATGCTTTACTCTGTAGGCACAACTTCCCATGTCCAATCTTCCTATTACCAGAACACACATTTCTGATTGGATCATCTCATGGAGTTTGCTTGTTTGGTAGGAAGGGAGATCTGTAGGGAAATGCTTCATGTCTTCTCTTCCAAAACCAAACTAGGAAAATGCACATTTCAGTAATGAAAGCTACCAGTAGAGCCAGTGCCCATTAACTGTGTAATTGTGTAAAGGTTCCAGCTCTGACACTTCCCAAGTGCACGACCTGCAATGACATCTGCTTGGTGTTTCTGAAGTGTTACACAGCCTGTATGGGCAAAAGAGGAGGTGGAAGGAGAAGATTCAATGAAGCTAATGAAATGTAGGGAATTGCTGCTTTCTTCAAGCCCTTCCTTCTTCGGGATTTCTAATAAAAAGACACAGTCGGTGAATTCTCACTTTGCACAAACAACTTCTCAACTCCAGAACAGAAGAGTAAGAGATAATTCCCTAACAAGAAGCGTCTGAGAGCTTAATTCCAGCCTGGCAAAAAGCAAACACAATTCCACCGATTTCAATGGAGTTACAGATGGCCCACTTAATGTACAACAGGGCTGATTTGGCCCTTCTCCCATACTGTAGCACTGCTTTGCCTAGAAACCTTTGCTTTCAAAGTAATTAACCATGTGTCAACAGCCTGCAACACTGAACTGCAATTAAATAAATGAATAGGAGACAGATGTATATCTTAAAGCTTATTCCAGTAGTGGACTTCTAACAGCAAGTATTGATCTTGTTTCCGTTTAGTATCAGGATCTTATGTCACTATCACAGACAAGAAACTGAAGATCTGCAGAACAATATCAATTATTGCACATATATTTCTCCCTCCTACAGGAGGAGTTTCCTACAGAAATTAAACTGGAATCATGCATAAGCAGAGTGAAAGTCTCAGGAAGAACTTGTTCTTCCTTATAAGCCATCTCGGCACTACAGCAGGTAGGCATGGGCTCCCCTGCTAAAAGCACACAGAGAGAGAGGGAGAGACAGAAGACAATTGCTTACTGTTTCGAGGCTTCTCCTCATCCATGCCTTCATCTTCATTTTCTGGGTCAATGTCTTCTGCTTGAGTTATCCAGTCTAAGTATCCCTTCAAATCCTCTTCTAGCTGTTGTTTTTCCCGTAACTTCTGGAAATCACCCCGAGCCTTAGCCTTCTCTCTTTCTTTGGAAAACTCCCTAGCAAGAGGGAGGGAGGGACAGGGCATGGGCGAAGGGAAGGAGAGATTGAAAAACAATGGGTTAGATTGATTTCCACTTGAAAGTCTCCACATCCTGTATAGCACACCCAGCTTTCTCTATTCTTTCAAGACACATGAATGGAGTATCCTTGCTAGATACACATGTAAAACAGCTGGAGTGTCCACAGTTTTATCAATGCTTATGAAAAGATCAATATCTTTTTTTAATCCTTTCATTCTCAACATTTGTTTGAAAATTCAAATAAAACACATATGTAACATTTATGTACAATACCATACACTTTCTAATATTCTTTACAGCTTGATATTCTCCAACAGTTATGCATAAATATCTACATGAATAATGTTTAATTTAATTCAATGATGAACTGTTTGACAATAATCTGACATCTGGAGAGTGAGATGGTGGCTCTAATTTTTAGCCAGGTTTCAATCCGTCCTTAAGATTATATGTGTGATCACGACTAAATTGGGCTAATTGTTAAGTGTAATTAATGGTACTCACAATTCTGTACACTCTTAGTTATGGACAATTTCACCCACACTACTGGACAATATATTTGAAAACTCAGACCTCTATGTTTTATTGCAGAATTTCAGTATTCGGGCTGTTATCTGACATGAAACATATTTTTCAAATCTCAAGTTGGGTAGGCAAACATGATAGATTATGGGTAGATAAAACTAATAGATTCTGACAGAAAGTGAACTAGGGTAGAGATAAGATAGTTTTACAAAAGACCACTATGGGGAATGTAGGCTTAAAACAGAAGTCGTAGGAACAAGAATTTTGTGTATCTTAGTTATGAGCCTGGGTGCTTGCTTTGCCTTCTTTTTTGGCTGTGGTGCTGTTTCTCCCTCTCTTTCAGAGACACCTATACTGCATTTCTTTTTCTAGAAATGCTGACGTACATCCATTTAGACACTCTCCTGTGGTTCTAAACCAGGTTTTAGTGCTTGTATTTTAAAAAGTAAGCTTAATGATTGTGAAAAGTGCTAGACCAAGAGTACTTAAGCATTAAGTCTTATATCTGCTGAAGCAGATCACTACACAAGGCACACACAGCAGATAATATATCCCACTGTGTCTAGAAATGAGAGGTAAAGTCATTCTCTCCAATGTATTACCCAATACCCTTGCTGATGATTGTCAGCACTGAGTGGTTTAAAAAAAACCAACAAACTCCACCCTAATCTTTTTCTTAGGTTTGCTCCTACGAAAACAAATAAGAAAACTACCACTAACTTTAGTGAGATAATATTAGGATTATGAAAATCCTACCAAAATGTTAATGAGTGCCACATGAAGTGCCCTCAAACAACTGATACGGAGGTGAGTTTCTAACAGTGATGGCGAAGTACTTCTCTCCTGTCTGGTCCAAAACCCACTGAAAGATTTGCACTGACTCCACAGGCTTTGGATCAGGCTTTCAATATTATGACCTGTGCCCAAAACCAGCACTGCGGCAGAATGAAAGTGTGCCTTCATTTCAAGCCAAAGTACGTCACAAAGGATGCTTGTGTGATCTTCACCCCTGTCACATTGTTGAGAGTTCAGCCCATCCCACGGGACTGTGATAATGAAAGTGGAAATGAGGAAGAGAATCATTGGCTTCTCAGGCCTGAAGGTAGATCACAGTCAACCCTGGAACCAAACTTAGCCATGAGGCAGAAACAGCTATTGCAAGCATGGCAAGAATGAAAAATAATTTTTTTCTCACAAAGAATGCCCCCAACAATAATAAAAACTGTACAAAGAATTTTTTTAAAAATCCAACCAATACCAGTCATATTTTCTGCTTCGGTAATGTCTTTCCTCTAGGTCAGACATAATGGCTTATCCAAATTAATGAATTAACTCTCAAAAAAAAAATAATCACAGTATTATTAATGTATTACTAAGCCTGTTAGAAAAATCAAATCCCAATATTTCAATAGTTGGCTCCTAAACTGGTATTTTAGAATCTTGAACAAATGGGTCCAATTGTGAAAGGGACTGAGCCCTCAACTCCAAGTAAGAGCTATTTATACTTGCATGGATGTAACTTGCAAGGAGCCGTTTTAGAAACCAAAGTGGAAAACATTATGAAACAGCCCAGCTTACAGAAAGTGAAATTCCTACCGTGCACTGAAGTGGATCATTTATGTTAGATCTAAGCTGCGTGTCTACCTTGGTCTTTTCAGTCCCCACTTATTGTCTCTCTCAAATGGGACTTGGGCTGGGAGGAGAGCTGACTAAACCAATGTGAGATTTTAGCATAATGTCTTTACACTGCCTGTCTACATAGGAGTGAACTTGTTACCTAGCTTTTTAATGGCACAATTGAAAATACTGTGGTTGTCTAGTCTAAACAATTTGCAGTTGCATATCTCTTTCCTTTGTACAATGTATGATATTCCACGTCTGAAATGACTCTCCAAAGAAGACAACTTATTTAAATTATCTCAGTTTCTATGCTCTACTAACATTAAACCATTGAGAACAGGTGTCTCAGGAAATTGCTAATGCAATTCAAACCACTTCCCATGTGCAATGCCAATCTGTACTCAGGGCAAATGTAGTTCACAATCAAGAAATACTACCGATGGTCATTTACCATCCCATGTGAAATGAGTTGGTGACCTCAGTCTAGCTCCTATTGCAGGCAGGTGTACACATTACCTCTGCCACCATCACAGTTGGCAATGAATGGTCATTGTTTGCAGTTTCAGCAGGGAGGCCAAGGACCAAACAAGCTTTCTAATGGAAGTGCCATCTTGAGTCTGTGGGTGGCTTTCTCAAAAAAGATTACTATATCACGTCAGGATAAAGTTGACAAAGGCTTGCAGAACTACGAAGCAACTTGTCTCTTGTCAGCGAATAAAAGAACATCAGTTTAAGGGTTGGTGAATCTGGTTGTTTTTACCAGAAGTCAGTTTGCGACACCTTCTTTTGCTTCTCCGAAAAAATTATAAGGTATCTCTGCCAATGGGAATACCAAAAAGCAGAGTATTCTGGAGAGATGTTTTCTCTATGTGAGGTTAGAGTGGGTCAAGATCATAAATATAAACACCCAGCTCTGTATCCTGTGCTGTTCCAGAGGAAAATTTCTTGTGCCCACCCTGATGACTGAATATAGGTAATTTTTGTCTATATCTGATCTCAATATGATTTCTCACACTGAGAGGAGTGATGGAAAGTGAGCAAACCAGCAGAATTCTAGCAGTTCAAAACTTGCTTACTACTAAAAGCGCAGCACAAGGCTTCAAACCTCATCCACCCTGTCAAGTACACCAAGGAACAGAAAGGGTTGGAAGAGGGGACAGAAGACTAGGAAAAAGTCCTGAAAGGTCATAAAACATGCTCCAGGAGGAGATACAACCATAGCCAGCCTCCCATTTACTCTGACCTCTTCTTTGGCAGTAAGAGCATCAAAAGCAGAAAATTGGTTTTTCCAGGATCCTCTCAAAGCAGAAGAAACAGCTGCTCTCCTGCCTTCCATTTGTCCTAGGCTACTGCTTGCTTGGCCTGCATCCTGGGATTTGGATCACTGCTAGGCAAAATATAAAAGAAATGTGCATCTGTATGCTTAGGCTTGCAGGTCTGAAAGTTGAACCCACACTGCCATTTTTTTTCCTCACTGACTGAAACAGATGACACAGATGCGAATGTCTCTCATCTCAAGAGACCTCTAAGAGGGACTTCACTGCTCACAGCAATGATATGGAATCCTTTTGCCTGGCCTTTAGGAGATCTACTGTGTGATCTGCTGACTGAATATTTCCTTTGGAATATGTGAATTTTATTTTGTGCTCAGTCAAGACAGGAAGAGGGTTATAGCTCTACACATGAATACTCTGTCATACTATTTAGCTTAGCATGTGACTAGTAAATTCACCAGAAGCACCATGAATGGATGACATACCTAGGAAAAACAAATTACAAATGAGCTCTTTAGGCAGAACAGAACTCAGCGTTTGATTTTGCAGGTGCAATCAAAGTGTCTTTGTGAGTACAATTAATTACACTTACGTATTCAGAAGCGATTAAAAAAACTAAGCTAATCTATCATTGACGAAGTCTATCTACACGACATGCTTGGTGAAGTTCCTGAAATAAATAAATGAGAAGAAATCAGAGATGCCCAGAATGGATGTACAAAGATGCCCAGGAACGCTGCTTTGTATCTACATAGACCAGACAGGTGGATCATCTACATAGATCAGACTAATAGCAATAGCAAGTCTCTAAAAAAAAGCTGAATCTGCAAAGTGAAGACACTTTGCAATTCAGCAGAATTTAGAACTGTTTTAGGAAGTTAATTGTTTAAGAACTGCTTATTTAGCCCAAAGAAAATTTGGAACATTTCTCCCATCACTTCTGTGTTTTTTCATGGAAGCAAATTCTTAAGTTTCTTTTTACTTTTCTCCAGTTGGGAAAAATTTTGCAGAAACAGTGCAGCTGTCATAACACTGTGAACACAGCCAGAAAGAGTGACTCACAGCTTAAACAAGGTGAACTTCATCTTTGATTTCAGTTCTCTCTGTAGACTGTTCCCATCTCTTACCACTAGCTGTGGTGGTCTAGCTGCAGTATTGTCAGGAGGTGGAAGATCTAGGCCCCAAAACACTTTCTTGAGTTGAAAAATGAAAGCCAGAGGAAAATTGATTTTTAATTATGTACAGACACAAATCCAAGTGTGGGTAAATTGAATCATCACTGCTTCAACAGTATGCACTCCTCAGGGCTGGGCTCACAGGCACTGTTTATCCAATCAGATACTATATAATCCTTAACCACTATCTTAAATGGTCCTTGAGTGCAGCTCTGATACAACAGATCACTTCCCCTATCAGCTGGTCATCATCCTCCACTACTGCTGACATCCTTACCTGCTGATCAGAGTGTCCACCTGGAGAAACGAGGACCTTATGTTTTAAAATTGTACCCAGAGTATCACTCTCCAGATATCCAAACACAGACTATTGCCTCACACTTCATTACTGGGGATTTTCTTCCTTCTACAGTTACTGCTTGGAAGCCCTTCTCTTTGCAGCAACTGCCTTAGCTGCACGTCTCCTTCAATGGAGTAATGAAGGCAGTAGTAACATCTCCCATGGATCTGCTATTACCTGTCTCTTTGCAAGATGGCCAATGGTGGATCTTCTTCTCCGGTCCTACTACTGCCCTTTCCTATGTTGTTGGCCCAAATACTGAGGACATAATTTCTCTGGGGCAACAAGTCCTCTCTCCTGCTCAGAGATTGATTTACTTCTCTTATGATTAAAAGCCAGGGGACTTCAGTGCTGCCCACTCTGGTAACAGGTACAGGCTCTGACTGAGTTCATTTAGAGGTCATTAAAGCAGGCAGGATGTTAGAAACAAAGAAAAAGAGGATATGTAAAAGTCCTCATACCATAGTTATCCACGTACATAGAATGGCTGTAGGCACCCAGTCATGCCCAAATATGGAATTAGAAGCCTAATTCTAGGAGATCTTTTTAAAAAATCTTGCAAGGAATGTTTGCTGGCTCGATTCCTCCAATTATGTGGCTCCCCAGGGGCAGTAAAGTTTTTAACTACTGGGGACAATATCAATTGTTTTTAATCAAAGCTACTAAAATGATGCTTTGCAGCAAGGGTTATACTGCAGAACTGAAACACAGTTAAATGTCTAGATATCTGAGGGATGCTTAAACTCCAGAAGGAATTCTCCTGCTTCTCTGTTCATCCTTCGAAAAGGTCAGAGGGAAATGATCTTTTCTCCCTGCATCATGCTAGGCTTGTAATCTGCACAACAGAGAAGATGTGCTTATTGAAGAAGAAACGTGCCCAAGACACTCTCCAGGGAAAACAGTGTCTCCCATTAGGCTGTGCTTTAGAAAATTTCTCACGTGAGAAGACATAATTTGGCAAGAATCTCATCCCACAAATGTGAAGGGATTTGTCTTATGCTCTCATTCCTCCTTCAGTCCCACTGACTCTTCCAGAGATTTTACTACAATGCCCTTCTTCTATGGTGAATGGTATGCTTCACCCACAGGGGAGCCTAGTGTTGTCCTCTTCCCACAGAGTACAGGTAGAGGTTTTAGGTAGAAGAACATGTTACAGACAAAGAGTTGTCTTGTGTTCCTTTGATTTAGTCAAAAGACTCCTTCCATGCTATTAGGAATGCCATACTTTCCTATTGGCACAGCAATACCCTAGGCTCCTGAAATCAACCCACCACTGCCCGTTGTTTTGGTAACCAGAGAGTAGGAATAGAAATACAAATTTTAAAAAATAAACAATAACAAAATATTTTCCTGGTACTGCTTACCCGCTAAGTACACCGAGAACCAAGTTAAGTACAAAAAATGACCCTATGATGATTAGTGTAACAAAATAGATCCAGGGCCAGTCCCTTCCTATGGCATCATTGACCTGGAAGAGTGGAATGATAATTAGTGAGACAAGCTCAGATTCTGAGCGCTGCAAGGCTCCAGCCAAAGAGATCCCAAGTCACCAGCAGTAAGATTTTCAATAACCAGTTTTCTGGAAATTTATGACAGGTTAACGTCAGTGATTTTGAATGCTCTGAGGTTGAATTTCTTTGTTAGAGAGTACCACCTCTTTTTTTACCTGTATTGTTATTTGCAATGTTTGAACATTTTGTTAAAATATTTGAGAGCTGATGTAAAGCTTCCTTGGATTCAGATTTTTAATCCGTCTGAAAGAATCCTGGTGACAGGGAAGAACCCTTATTATGGAGTCTTGCCCTGTAGCGTTGGAAAAAGGACACCAAAACTGTCGGCTTACCCGCTCAACACACCAAGAACCAGATTTAGAACGAAAAAGGATCCAAAGATGACCAGACTGACAAAATACACCCATGGTAACTCATAGCCCATAGCGTCCTGCATCTGGAAAGACGAAGGAAAGTTAGAAGACAGAGAGGGAAAGCAGAAATGATTAGGCAAAGGAACAGATGGAAAGGTTTGTAAACAGAGCCTGTGGTTGGTTTACACATAATCATAAGCAAGTGTTTCTGTATGTTGTTTCTCATGTGACCACTCCTTTGATTGCTTTTTTCCTCTAGCTGTTTCCTTACAGGCAGTGATTAATATAGGCTGAGATATAACTGTGTGCCATACTAGCACTTCTTTGGATGCTCAGAGTAGCAGACTGTCACTTTCTGGAATTTACTCACAGCACCACAAGGGTCCATCCCATGACTTCTAAACTTCTAGTCTAACCACTGCACATCCTCTTTTTGACAGTGAAAATATTGCTTGTTTTTGCTAAGCATTGCCAGATTGTCAGATCACATTTACTTCCCGTGCGTAGCACAGGTACATGTACCTCAGAGAGAAGCACGTGGTAGATTTGGGCAAATACTGACCTTTCCCTGGCAATGCTCTGGTAATCTTCACAGTTTACCACAGTGAGGGCAGTAGCGGTACGCTTTTGAGGAAGGTCCTTTCAAGGCCCACCACGTTCTGACCTGGTCAAGTGTTTTCTAAACCCTCCTCGCAAACTTCCTTTCTCTCCTTACAGGATGAATCTCTGCTTAAAAATGTGATTCCTACACAACTGAACACTCAGAGACTTTGAGACTGTAAACTGAATGACATGAGCATAGGTCTGGCTTTCACGCTACAATAAGAATCTGTGAATGAAGCAGGCAGACTATTGTTTTAGCACCAGAACCTGTATTATGTGTAGAACAACTCTAGCACATAATAAGATATTGTATATATTCTAAAAGCATCTAGTACTTAAACACCATTTTATCTTGAGATCTCCTTCAAAGTTCAAAATTTTGGAAAGTTGCTGGATACCTTAATAGAATCACACTTTCATGATAGTATCAAAAAATAACAGAGTTCCTTCTTCTTTACTTTTCATAAACACTTATCTCCTGAGCCAGACATAGCATCATTAAAGAAACAGATGGTGGTTAACATTTTCAGGAGCGCTAAAATGATTTATGAACATAAATTGCAGACTTCAAAGTACCTAAAGGCATAAAGCAGCCGAGGTTCCTTTGTTTTCCACTCTTTAGAAAATTTTGTCATATGTTGTCCTCTCTTTCCAGGAAAACGCACTCTCCTTTGCAACCTAAGCATTTGTTGTGATCACAGAAGAAATATTCTTCCATACATGGGCACTGAGGCATACTTCAGGGGAAGCGATCTGACTCAAGATTCATAACAACTTGGGAAAGGAATTTCAGACCTTCAGTAAGACAAGGCAGGAGAGTAACACTAATATAATCAGTTCTTCGTGGATGGAAGTCCATTACCCATTTTTCTTTCAAAGTACAGTCACTAAAGTCCTTGTCTGGCAATAGTCTGCAGTCAATGGACCAATCCAGAACTCTATCTCAGGGCTTCTTCAGCTGCGACTGAACTGAAGTAGACTCATTAAAAATAAGCTCAGAATCGGCCTCTGTGAAAACAGTTCATCAGCTCCTTCCTCACAGGATTAATACATTCGGTGGTCGGAAGAGAGTGCCTGAACACTTCTCTTCAGGAATCCAGGAGTGTCTCTACCATGCCCTATTATCCACTTTCCATGCCCATTATCCACTTTCCCTTTGAATACTTTTGTAGAATTGTTCAGTTAGTTTATAAATAATAATAATTATTCTTTATGTTTGCAAGCCACATTTCATCCCACATGACCAAAAAGTAGACAACTCTGGTGTGAAACACATCAGTGCTTTAAAGGAGAACAAAACATCATGGTATATAAAGATGGAAGCAAATATTCACCTCAAATCACAGTGGAGAAATCAGGCAGGGGAAATGTAACTACCCAAACTGGAATTAAGTGAAGAAATGAGATTTAACATCCTCTCTCTTCTACAAAGAACGCCACTATCTATATAAAGCAATCCACACAAACAATAAGTACGGCTGTCTTTGAAAAATTGCCATAAGAATTTACCAGTGCAGGCATAATGATGATTCAACTTCCCTCTAATTATGATAGACGGTGATAAAAAAGCCTCAGCTGTACAGAGGGTATTTATCTATTGACAGGTTTTTTTCGTCAGCTGGGAAAGTCAGCTGGAAAAGTAGAACTTCTGAAAGCTGTGGTACAAGTGAATCCTAAATAGCAAATCCCAAGGTGCTGGGTACAGAATTCAGGTGCCCGTCCTTTTGTGCTACTCTGACATGAAGAAATTTCCAGATGGCAAGAAGCTTCCATTGTGGCCTGGTGATGTATATAACTAGAGTATAGTGTACTCTGGCTATTCCCAGTGCCTGCACAATTGCATAACGATTGTACCAGCTAGCATCAGCACAAATTAGTCCCAAAAAATAGACCTGCATTCTGGTACAGCAGAGCATTTGGGACTTCTCCGACTGAACATTTAGGAGGTCAGCTTTTCATCTCATTTTTATTGCCTGGTCACATACATAACAGAGAACCTGAGAGACAGAGACAGTGATAGTTTCTCAAGTATAGAGAAACCGTGAGTATTTGGCAGACAGCTGAGTACGTATTGTCTCTCTGCTGCTGGACTCTCTCTGTTTGGTGCTCTCAGGTCTCATTTTCTTTAGTAGGAGGTGAGATTATTCTGTACATTGTGGAACTGAGCAACAGGTGACAGGTTTGTACGTTATATGTTGATATAACATTAGGTATTTAGTAAATTATGTTTAAGAAAACCTTTGATAGGAGACAGTACATTGTGAGCTTACTATTTGTTCTTGAAAAATGTCTGCAGGAGAAATGCAGAGATATAGGCTGCTTGGCAGAAGTCGGGAGGGGGAAAAAGCAATAGACTTACTCAAAACAGTAACAGCAACTTATCGACAATCAAGAAACATCAATTTCTTGGCTAAGATTGTATCCTTCCAAATATCTGGAAATGATTCCTCCAAAATGAAAGTATCCTAGAAGGCTGGGATGGACTGTCCTCAACCAAACAATGCTCCCATAAAGTTATCATTAAAAACCTTGCACCTGTGTTTGATTGAAACTGCTTCCTGGAAACTTATCATCATTCTGCAAATATGTAGCTGTTAATCATGTGTGTATGCATACACATGTCCTGTTGACTGCAGCCGGAGGCTTTTACTGCAAGCATAACTTAGGTGGTACAGTTGATTTTTTCCAAATTATGCTATTGAAGTGGAGAAGCTGCAGAAGGTCATGACAAGATCAGAAGGGGTGTTACTATTACACACTACTGAGTGCAGAAAACGAGGTCTACAGAATATATTTTGTAGTGCTGTCTACAGAGAACAGAAACGTCTTCAGTTATAGGTTACCTCTCTAGGACGGAGAAGTACAACTCCTGATATACAGTTCAGCCCTCTGGCCAGTGAGTGCACTTCTTCTCCTCAAGAGTTTACTATTAACCACATGAATCTTAACAGAAAAGGTGGGTCATCTAAATCTCCTAAATTTACAGTTCTGAACAAAGACTATCAGACAGTGTAGATCTGAATTATAATATTGCAGCTACAGCAGTCAAGGTGATTGCCACCTGATGTCAACTTAAGCATGTATGGGACAATTGTTACATCAGCTGGAAGCACAGAACTGGTGGGAATCTGCAGATTGTCATTTATAGAAATAATTCCACTTTCTGAGTCAAACTGCCTGACCTTTCAGAGGTCACATCTCAACACTCACATTTCACTACTCTCAACAGGGAGAAAGTTGGTACATTTCTGAACATTAATGCATCATCTCTCAGAGTCCTCAGAGATAAGGATCTTAGATTACTTCTCATGATTTACTACATACCCTCTTCTGGCACCATGGGGACATCGTTTTGGCTCACTATGCTTCAGCTTTCCCATCTGCAAAGTGGGATACTACCTTGCCTCACTGGGTACTGTCAAAGAAACCACGGAGCATCATGATGAAAAAGGGCATTCCAGCATGTCTGAGGTCTGATGGACCTTGTGTATTGGAGAAGAGCTCTTCCTTTCACAAGCATCCTTAATTCCTATCATGACTATAGCATTTCAACGTCCAATTGAAGGCTTTTCTCTTAATCACACAGATAATCTCCTAGAAATAACACCAGGATTTTTAATTCTGTAGTTTGCTGATCACAATTACAACCAGCAGTTTCAGTACAGGCCAAGGAATAAAAAGTCTATTTATCTCTACAAATACAACTTTGTGCCTATGTCTTCTGGTCCTACAGAACTAGGTGAAGACATATTGGTGAAGACATAGGAGATACGCATACTTTACTTGTTTAGAGATTTTTTTTTCCCCAGGGATAATAGTCTGGCCCATTTTGCAAGTATCTTATTCATTACACAGGCATCATAGTTCAAAGATAATGTTAAAGGCACATTATCTATTAACAAAATGGTTCAGCATCACCAAGCACATACTGGAGGTCTTTCAGTCACTTAATGGGAGGGGTAGACACAATTCACTAAATTCTGCTGACTTTACAATTCACGCACCCACACCCTCACACTTTCTGCCAAACGTCTTTCAAAAATAACTGAAAGTTACAGGAAAAATTTAATCCATCATAGAAGGGCAGCTGTCACTGGAAAGCAGCAAGCTGAAGAAAAAATGAAGTCTGTTTTGTTCAGTGCACAATACTGGAGAGCTGCAGCTTAATGGAAAGTAAGTTAGCTGGGACACCAAGGCTAGTCTTCTATTTCTTGAATGAATTGCTAATTGATTTCTAATGACTATAGAATGTTACGATAGCCTTTTTAAAACACAAGTCAAGTGCTTCAAGTATTCTATAATGAAGTGTCTAACTTTCCACAAAGTAACATTAATCAAGACGGCCAGAGTACTCAATAAAATTATTGGGCAGTAAATTTGGAAATTTTGTGTAGAAATGCTATTTTATGCAGCCTACAACCAATCTGTGGAATTCACTGCCTCAGGAAATTATCTGGCCAAATGTAATGGTTACGGCCAGCAGCAAGACCTCTAGCTGAAACCAAGACTTTCTTGTAATGATATAGGGAAATAAAATTGGAGAATACTGGGAGAAGGAGACAGCAGAAAGAACAGGCAACACTTAATTGTTGCTGAATATAGCTTCCTGCTTGAAGCCTTTATTTTG
The DNA here is from genome assembly GCF_963924245.1 of Chroicocephalus ridibundus. Classification (NCBI taxonomy): domain Eukaryota; kingdom Metazoa; phylum Chordata; class Aves; order Charadriiformes; family Laridae; genus Chroicocephalus; species Chroicocephalus ridibundus. The sequence continues at coordinate 152,591,463 of NC_086284.1, forward strand.
AAAACCATCTTTTTCAGGAAAAGTACTTAAGCACTTTCATAACTTTATGGATGTATAGAAGTGATTTTCTCATCTTAGATCAAAGATAAAATGCTACCCTCCTGACAGACATGGCTCAGGTGATACATAAAGGGCCATGCATATACTAATGTACGAGTTGGATTTTTATCATTGATCAATTACTAAGTAAAAAGTTTTGGATTAAAACATAGATTTTCCTTTTCCACTCCCTCTTTCCTTCTCTTCTCATGAATACTTGAGTGAATGCATTTAATTCACACATATACTCACGGAACTACAACTTTAAACTCTGCTTAGGTAATGCTAGAAACTTTTTTTATAAGATGACGCTCTGTTTTTGCACTGTAAGGGAAAAATGTTTTCCCTAAAATTTTTAGTCAGAACTCAGATACTAAACCAATTAAAATAAACAGAACTTCACCCTTTACAGCAATGGCTGTGTTGACAATATTAAAGAAAAAACCCCAACTACATTATAGACAATCAGTAAATCCTACATCTCACCGAGGGCTATGTAGCCTAGAAAGGAAAGAACTTCTACTCTTCTATTACTTCTTCGGCTTCCATTATATCTTCATGATACTTTCATGATAGTTAAAGCTTTGCTTTGTTTCTGAAACTTCACAGGCTGACTAAAATGCCTTGCATTCCTACAGTCAAGGAACAAAAAAGGTCTCATAAAACCAGTGTAACCCTTCAGAAGTAACTGAGGCAGGGTAAATTTCCCAGAAAGTGTCTGGATAAATTTGTCCAGTCAAGATGCAAAACTTGGAAAGATTAATTTTGCTACCTTTCCTCATGCTAGATATATTACATCAGCAGAAATAGCTGAGGAACAAAATATTCATCACAAATGAAAAAAAGGGTATTGCTGTCAGTTCCTAAGAACATCCAACTAACAACTGTAACTGGTGATAGCACGATTTTTAAGGCTGCTCTGCAAACAAAAAAGAAACAATTTATTCAGTGAATCATTCTCTTCCAGTTAACTTCTCAACTGCAGAGCTGATTCGGGCTTAGGACCACCTTGGCTCTGCAGTACCTGCAGTCTTTGCCTTGAAAGCTCTTGCTTATAGCCAGAGCAGGCAGAGGACTTGTGATGTGAAGGTCTGACTCCTTTCTTTCAACTTCTTCTCCGTAGTGATCTAAGACATCTGACAACTGCCTCTTTAGTGGTCATGCTCTTAAACAACACTTAGGTAATTGGACTGTGACTATTGAGACAGTGACTCAAATAAACCAATCCCTAAATTTGTGAAAATTTAGCATTGTTGGTTAGCTTTGGAAACAGATCCTGCACACTGTATTTTTCTCTGATCTCTAACCAGTACACTGCTTATGTTATACTGTTTTTTTCATGTAATACTTGTGATAAATATATTAACTATGCATTTTGCAACTTACTGTAACCCCACTGCTATTAATATTGTTTTTAGCAAGGAAATTATTAATTGTTATTCACAAGTTCTAATTTTTTCACAGAACTATAAATTCTTAAAAGAAGCCCCAGAAAGATTTCAGTGTGGGGGCACAGAACTAAAGGTACAGTAAAAAGGGACACAGTACGAAAATTGACTTTCTATGTATATTAGGCTCCATAAGCAGTTTTTCCAACCTGTGGGGCAAACTATGGGATTGCTTCTATAGCACTGAAATCCTACACGTCCTGAATCTGCTGATTTGTTTGGAACCTGAATGGTGTGAGGCTGCTGCATGTCATGTCAATAAAGACATGAAAAAAAGAACATTTTTACTTAAGAAATCCCCGTCTGGTCTCCACATACACCTTAAGTAAGTCTATACACAGCGTGTATCCATCTGACTTCACCATTCACAGAAGGAGCAAGAAAAGGATCATATTTCCTATCACCCATCATATAGGCTTAAAGCTGAATTTAGACTTATTGCATTATTATCTTAAGGATGAAGATTCCACCTTGCAGATCCTTCAACATTTAAAATCTAATTAGTTGTCTTTGCTCGGTTGGGTTTTAATCCAGTATTCACGTATGCGCATAATTTAAGGCATATGACTAATTCCATTGAAGTCAATGGTCAATATTAGTGTTACCAGCAGAAATGAACTGATAGGCGTAAGCGCTTTGCTTGAATGGGATGGGCCACAGAACTAGAAGAAATATATGATAAGGAACTAATTTTCTGAAATTCCCTGGGGAAAATTAGAAGTTAAATGTACATAGTGACTAAGAAACGACAAAATGGTTTAAGCATCTCAGTCTAGACGTTCTAGTGCATCATGAGATGTACTATCATTTATCTTGTCAACCTGAAATACTCTTTCAGCATTCCTGAGTCTCTAAGACAGGTGATAAGGAGTGGGAATTTAAGGTCTCAGAGCTGACTCAAGGCAAAAGGACAGACATGGGGGTAAAAAACTACAAAACTCCAAACCTTCTAATAAGCAAAAACGTAAAAAATAAAATAAACTAGACTTGCCTTTATAGACTTAGGAACAATGGAATAAAATTGCTTCTGAATGGCTTAAAATCTAAGCAAATGACTCCAGATGCCTTTGCTCTTATTCTGGGTAGAATTTCTTTCTAAGTATGAACATCCTTATAGTCTTAAAGGGACTCTAAGCCACAGTTGCTCCTTATGACTGTTCTGAAATAATCCAAATTTTTAGCTGGCACTATCAGATGCATGTAAAGGAGAGACTGGAGAGTTCAACCTAACTTCAGTCTGAACTGATGACACTCTAAGGAAGGAGCAGCACTTGATCAGTTCCTCCTGTTAAAAATAATTTGTTTTGACGATCACATTTCTTTTATTTTGAATTACTGAAGGAGAAGGCAAATTTTAAGCTCAGCTAATCTCTCCAAACACTTCTTTTTAAGGCTCTTTTTACTGTGTTATCTCAATTATGGAATTTTACAAATTCCATAAATGCATTCTGTATGTACATATAGGCATCTGTTCTATATGTAGATAGACATCTATTCTATACGTCCATATATATATATACATCTATAACCTTTTTTCAGAGTGTCTTCAGAAAGAGAAAGGCAAGACAGAGCTGCATGAAGACTGGGTGAAGCGCGCAGGGATCATGAACCAGGGCAGAGAATGCTCCAGGATAGGTTATTCTGCTATACAGTCTCACTGTAGGATAAAAGCAAATAATGTAGGCAAGATTCATCATATGTGGGCAGTGGGAAGAATAATAAGATTCCTATGTATACCTTGGTTCCCCAATTGTTCTGTATGCTGTGTAGTGATGGAAAGAGCAAATTAAAATTCCACCCTGAGCTAGAAATATTGGCAATTTATACAGAACTCTCTGCAGGAGCTAAATGGAGCCATTAACTGAAAAAGGACTGCTTTGATGAGGACAACAGAAACATCAAGGGAAGAGATTAATTTGCAACAGAGAACCTTTAAGAAAGAATCAAAGAAACTGCAGCAATGGAAGATGAGTCCAGAAGTGAGAAGGGGAAGGGGGCAGACAAATCTGCGAAGATGGAGTCTGCAGAGGTTGCTTCTTCACCCCTGCTGACAAAGACTATGTTGAATCTGCAGTAGATGTCCTCACCCAAGTAGACCTGCTCTCATCCAGGTGAATTGCAATTCCGGTTTGATTTTACAAAAACCCGATATAGCTATAGTTCATTGCGATGCTGACGATCTCCCTGACAAAAGGGTGAAGCCTCCAGAACTGACCAAGCTTCCCACACAGCACTGTAGAGAATACAAGTGAAAGCAGTGCTGGGCTCAACCTGAGTCATGAGAGCACACACTCCTGCAAAAGACACACCTTGACTGGCTTGAACTTCTTGGGGAGACTGTGTAAAGGCAGGAGTCCTGCAGAAGAGCCCTAACGAGGCTGCTGCAACCTGTGCAAGAATGAGTGGAGATCTAGAAGCGCTGCCTTATAACCACATCAAGTGCTTGATGGCAAAGTGAAAACATGTAAAATAACTCCTTGAGCTTCTCTGAAATTATACAATCACAGTGGAACGCCATTTTGCTGTTATATGAACTCCTTTCAATGAAGAACACATAAAAGATGTGAAGCAAGCTGTAGCTGCTTTTTTGTTGCATACAGTACGCAAGAAATGCATTGCTACCAGTAGAATTTGCCAAGCTTATTTCCTTGTAACAGCACCAAGTCATATTTTTATCACTCATTAAATACTGTCCCCACCTTTTGGAGGATATGCACACTATCTCAGCTGCGAAAGACTGTATGAAGTCTGAGAAACATATAAAACCGCCAACTTTCAACCACCTAGCCCCAGATTACTGATACTGTATGCTGACACCGAATCCTTCCACTGTGTTTTTTAGCCCTCCGTATATAATCACTGGAGTCCACAACACTATTTCATCCTCTGGTAAAGTTCTAGATTCATATTTCAGCTATTTTCAGTTTGGGTGCACATTGCTTTTTGCAGTCAGCTGTTCTTTAACAGACTCAGTTATTATGGAAAATATAAGGCCTCAGTCTGGGAGCAGGAAGAGAATTAAAATTTGCATTCAAATATCAGCAGGTCAAAATGTCTGTGGCACACAATCATTGAGATGAACTGTTTTTCCGCTGCAAGCTATTGCTGTTGAAAATGCGTACTGATCCCATGCTTCTATGGCATGGTACTTTGTGCTTGCTGGAGAGGTAGGGGGGCAATATTGACTTGGGTGTGTTTACTACTGTCTTAATTAAATCTGTAATTTTAAATGGCCTTCACACAAGTTTACTGTACAAACTCAACTGATGGCCAAAGGTCACTGGCATTTGACTTCACACTTTTCATTTCAAAATAGAGGAACAGTAAGTTAGGCTCTCCCTTGACTTGAAGAAAACATCAGTGTTACTGGGTTTTCTTCTCACAAAGTTGCAACATTTATTAGCACTAGTAATGATCCAAAGGGACGTGGATTACCATGGCAAATCAACTATCTGAAAAGTGGATTTTGCTGACAAAACCTCAGCATACTAAATTTTGTTATTGCAAGAACCACTGGGAAATTCCTGTAATCAACTATACCAGGAGAGGGAAAACAAAAATAATCAGCAATCTACCACTTACACCTCTTCCCATCCCACCTGTACTCTTTGTGCTTTCTTGTGGGACTTTTCTGTTTTTCTGTGAAAACTGGAAGGGGCTACGAACCTCTGGAGCATGCTTGGCAAGACAGGGATTCTGAACTCCCACTGAAAACATTAGTTACACGGCGAGAATCCCTTACATAAAGACAAATTCTGAGCTCCAGTAACCCTCCTGCTTTGCCACCTCACTCTCTTTCTCCAGGTTTAATGTGTAAAAGAGGAAAAAAATAATTAAATCTATTTCAATTCAGTTTAGCATAGAATAATTGTCCGTGTAATTTTGGATCAATCAGACCATGTCTTTCACTGAGACTTAAGGAAGAATTATCGGTATCATAATTGATTGCTCATGGTTACTTCTGTCCATAGTTAGCCTGGAAAGAATAATTATACATTTGCTTCTTTTTTTTTTTTTAATTGATTTTGGAAAAGTAGTACTTAAAAGTGATGTGAGTGTGGTCACCAGTAGTCCAGATGCCCTGACGTTGCAGAAACAAAACAAACTAGAGGAGAAACAGTTTCAGAAGTGTAGGCCCAGGAAGGACTTTTTGCTATCATTTATTTAGGCTGCCAAAGTTAGTGTTCTGGCCAGTTTGTTTCAGTTCTTCCCTCCAGTTTGAACTAGATAAATTTCTTCCCATAAAGCCTATAGCACTGCATGGAAAACACAGGTGGATTCATGGCATTCTGTACTATAAAAACTGCCTTTGCAGTTCTGCGTTCCTGCACTTGCATGATCAATTCAAATAATTTTTGCCAAAGTGTTAATTCTAGACTAACTCCACAAGACAAAGAACTGAATCTACACCAGTGGAAGATCAGAACTCATCCTTCAGCATACAGAGCATACTGAGGACCTTGAGGGCAACACTGGAGAGAGATGAATGAAACATATTTAAAACGGGTGCAGCTATGAGCTGAATCTAGTATTTCTAGAACAAAACAGAGGTTGAATGAAACGACCCACTGATTTCAGAGTATCCCCTCATTCTGAGTCACTGTTGTAGCAGTGATAGCAGCCTAAAAATAATTCTTTGGAAGCTAACTTCCAGAAACACCTATGCAACTTCCAATACAGAAATGCAAAAAGACAACTAACTGCAATCAAAATCCCTGTGTAGGAATCTCAGCCATGTATTTGCATAGGTGTATTTTGGACGTAATTTGGGGGGTGCCTGTGTTACCCAGAAGAGAAATATTGAAATTTATTTACTGACAAGTGATAAAGCAACTCATATTCTAGAGTATGCTGGAGCCGGTGCACTTTAAGGATGTAAATAATTCCCTCTAAACTAGTCCCCTAAAAGGTTTTGTTATGGGGTTTTTTTTGGGGGGTGGGAGAGGAGGTTGGGTTTTTTTTACATGGTGGCTCAGGTCGCTCTCTGTCTGAGGTTGACTGTGTCATACAGACCAGCTGGGAAAGAACAGGCCATACACTGACCCAGGCAGAGCTCTTAAAAGACGCAAGGCCCAGGCTGAGCAGGTCTTCAGGACTTTCCACAAACATAACCTGGAGTCTAGTATGCCAAGCCCTTGCTTTTAATCCATTCTGCTTGTTGATATAGATGGCTGACAGACCATTTTCCCTACCTCTTCCCTACTTGTAACAGCTAACATAAACAGTGACATTATTTTTGCCTTCTTATCACAGTACACTTCTTGGTCCCTGAACAATACATGTACTTAGAGGAGATTTTTGTCATTGACCCATCTGCAGTGTTCTGCCAAAGTCAGATCCCTATACAGGTAACAGCACCCATTAAGGCTCTCTACTCTCTCATGTGACCCATTACACAAGTAGGTTAGCTTGTTGGGTGAATTTGCAATTTGCTAAAATGCCGTGTAGTGACCTCCAAAAATGATTTTGACTTGTGTGACTTAATCAGGATTTGAATTCAGGCCTCTGGAGGCAAAAGTCATGGAGCTTTCCATGAGCTGCCTTGTCCCTATGTAAGTGTGTATAGCTTTTTTTCCCTTTAAAAGGAAAAGGTTGATCTTTCAAAAAGTATCCAAAAGCCCAAAGGCTATTTAGCCACAGGGCTGATAGTTCTTTTATTACAGCTACTGGAGCAGTTCCATCTCTTACTGCTGCTCAGCTATTTAAAAACCTTTCATCTTTTAAAGGCTTTGGAAATTCACTCCAAAAGAATAAAGTGCTGATTTCAAGCATGAAAACACCCCCTAGGACGGTGGGTTTCCAAATCTAAAGGTTTCATTTCATCTTAGAATTCTGGGCTTTCCCTTCCTGTCTCTGTTTATTTTGTATTTACGTTTGCACGGCTGATAATACCCAGAAAGGATTTTCTGCCTGTTTTACTGTATTGCTGTTTTATAACTGCTTTATTTATCTCAGTGCAGACTGATAGCAAATTCTACGAGTATATCAGAACAGCACTGATTGCTGCTTGCACAGGAATACACAAGCACATACTGTTCATAGATTTACATAGTCAATTAAGTCCTTAAAAAGAAAGATAAAGAAACACAGCACTGTAAGCTGTAGATAATCACTGCCTCCTTTACTAAGTGGAGGCATGACTGTCGATTCTTTTTTCGTACTGATCCCAGTTTCCTTTGTAGACAATTCCCAATCTGTGGTATTCCTAGAAATCCATTCTACATTTTAGACGATGAATTCAGCTTTCAGTTGTGAAATAACACCCAAAAGTCTCAAATACAATGTATAATATCTAGAACTCGTAACACACAGCTAATAAACCTTCACCTTACAGGCACACTAGCCCCTGAAGACAGCATTAGAGGTTCCCTGGAGAAACTACTATCAAAGAGCCTGAATGACATGCAACTGCATTATCGGCAGACAAGAATGCCCCTTCTCTTTTTCTTGTGAGTCTTATCAGCAACAGCAAGTAGGCAAGATCAGCACAATGTCCAGAACTGATTTCTTTTAGATACACTCCAAAAATCCACAGGGTGGATGTTCTGTGGGAAATGTTCCTCTGATTGAGTCCTAAAACCTTTGTTTTCTACTTCTGGTCACTTTGGATCTATAGGAAGATGTGCCCAATATTGTTTTTAGGCCTCCAATTTGAGTGCAGTTCAGAGGACTGGGGTTAGAAGGAGACAGTTCTATAGGAGGCCATGGGCGCGGCTAAACTATTTGTTTATGAAGGTATGACCACCCATCCTACTGAGCCCTCAAGTCCTGCTCAGGCAGAAATCCCACTGAAATCAATTAATAAAGCCAAAATTAGTGGACCAATTATCTTTGCAAGCAGGAAAGATTTATTACGCACAGTAAGATTGGTGAGGAACTAGCTGTATTGCTCTTTGTCTTGAAAACAAGATGTTGAAACAAATTAAACTCAAAATAAACATGAGTTTTAGAAATAGTCAGTTCCAGAGCCACCACTTTTGGCCTGACCTTGGGCATACTCCCCAGTCTTTTTCTTTCCCAGCGTCTAGGTAATCAACTAAAATCTGTTATTTGTGAATCTGTGTAGTGGATATTGGTCCAAACTTAACAACTCTGAAGACGATTGTTTCAGAAGGCAACGATCATCAGTTCTTGAAAACTGCTAGTAGGGCCCAAGCAGTGCACCCACAGAGGCACTCAAAATCCTAAGTCATATGGAAACATCGGTAGCTTAGCTCTTAATTGTATAGCTCTGGGATAAAAGATTAAAGAAAAGAAAGGTCTCTGTGGTGACTAGACAGCAAAAATTAGGCAAAAGTCTAAGGAAGAACAAAAGAAGAAAGAATAGAGAAAGGGCAACAGAAGGACAGGGCTATTAAAGAGGTCCTTCCCACGCAGGAGCACTGGGCAGAGGGTTTCCATTAACACCTCCCCATAACCAACCCAAAGAATCTTATTTTTAATGGAGAGTTTCTTTCCACATAGAGGAAGAGGGCTCAGAGGTCCATAGCTGAGGTCTGAAGGGCCCATGAAAACTTAATTTCACACAATAAGTGCCTATTTTGGACTGAACAAGCGTTCAGCAGCAAGTTTTTTGTGGCAGGTGGCAACCAGCAAGTCACTGCTGTTACTCACTCTCAAGGCAGTGGTACAGGCAACTGTGACAGTTGCATGTGCAGTTGTTCATGAGAAAAAGGAAAACAGATTTAGGTCAAATTTTATACAAATTAGGTGTGGACGGTGCTTTTTCAGTAGTGTCCTGTAGCCCTTCAGTACTCTGAACTATGGGCCCTCTCCCCTTACCCACCACTGTTACAGCAGATGGAGATGAAATAACCTCTGCAGTCACAGAGACGGGTTGCTCATACTTGCGTGCTTATTCTTTGTAAATTTTTCACATCCATGCAAAACCCTGCCAAAAAGATGATTAAAAAACCTCAACCCCACAACAATAAAAGCCCAACATTCTCTTGGAGGGGTGGGGGTGGATGGGGAATAAACACCATGGAAACATGTAGAGAGATATATTCTTAGAATCAGATCATTCTCTTGTGTGGAAAGCCTTACTAATTCAAGCTTAAGTGCTGCAAGAATAAAGGGTTAGAAGGAAAAACACAGCTGGCGAAAATTGGGGGTTGCAGCTCTGCGTTTAATGTCTTCCACTTTGTGGCAATATCTCAGTATTCCTCACAACATCTTCTTCATTGGCTGCAACAGGCTGCGGGGGGGATGAGAAAAGCTCACAAGAGATGACAATGCTGTCAGCAAAGTAAATTGTATCTGTTATCCAGTTTGTTCCATTTTGATTTCATGATGGGAATTGTAAGGGTGACTGTGAGCTCCAGTTTCAAGCTCATTTAGTGACTCTTGGAAGTATGAACTCACAGATTCAGAGATGGAAGGATCTTCTAGGTCAGCCTCTTCAACCCACTGCATCTATATATGCTAGCCTGTGCGGTACTTGGGGGTGTGATGCTTCTGAATGTTTCCATTGACTCAATCTCACTACACTGTGGCTCTCACTACATTGTAGTGGCTCTACTGCACTATTTTAGACTACCAAAATGTTTTCTTGCCTAGGGGCTGGGCAAGCCTACCAAGGATTGTTCAGTTAAATTTGAGGGAGTCAACTTATTATGGGCCAGTTCAGGCATCTCTTCCAGGGACAGGTTAGTGCCCTGGATCTCGTCCAGACCTGGCTTTAGTCCAACTGTAATAATACCACACTCTTTAGTTCACAGTTAAAGCCTTGAGGTAAACTGTCCCTGGAGACACTACATGTTATTTTCAGAGACTTAAGCAAGTATTCCAACGCGTTGTCCAAATGACACAGAACAAAGCCAATACTCCAAAAACAATGGCAGTTGCTCATTATTACTAATTATCAAGCAGATCAAGTAGAATTACTTAATCCTAGAATTCAAGCTGTAATGGGCAAGGTGTACGCAGAACATCTCAGGGCCAGGTTCTCCACTACCCAGCAGTGTGAATAGCGTAATGCAACAACATACGGTTGCATTTTGCACTTGCTCTGCACTCTCTTTTAATTTATGTATATGATTGCTTAGATGCAGGGCAGTGGAGAGACCAGGCACGTAAAACTGAGGCTGCAGTGGGCAGTTTTGCATGCAGTGTCACAGGGCTCCAGCTGCAGGAAGCAGATTTCGCACAAAGATGAAAGCCTTTCTAGAGACAGTGTACTGTCCGAATTGTGTTTAACTCAGAAGTGAAGCTTCCCCTGAAGGACAGTAACAAACTGATTAAAAATAATTAAAAAGAAGCTCCATTAGGGAAGGTTGAAAGAACCGAATCTGCTCAGATTAGAAAAAGATTAAGGGAAGACAACAAATGCCTACAAATACTTAAACAGGATGTTACAAGCTGCACAGGGATTAATTTTCCTCCTTAGTCAACACGACAATAAGATATAACGGGCTGCGGCAGAGACTGATTACAAAATACCAAACGACTCAATTTGTAACATTTGGATTTGCATCTGCTGCTAGAAGTTCCCAAGACTGAGGGGTCTTCAGCAATAGGTCCTGGTGCCTGCACAAGGGAACGAGGTGCTAATGCTGGTTAATCATACATTAAGGATAGTTTTGGGAATAATAAGTTCAGTCTTTCTACAATGCATAGGAAAAATTATGATGTCACATATCATAAGAGGTGCCTGTCTACTCAAATGATTCTGTGAATGGACTGCGTGTGAGACAAAGCCAGCTGGCAGTCATACTGGGACAAAGAAAACCTTGTAAGAGCGAGGCAGTATAGGAGATACGCTCCTATAAATGTTCCCTTCAGCAAAGATCAATTCTTCAGCAAAGAGTCAACAAGGTCGTTTTGCACAGATTTTCATCCTGTCCAATATAGTTATTTTACATTAAAAAATTGGCTCCTTACAAGTAATTATCTTACCTGCCACTATAGCAGTACAAACTGTTTTCCCTAACATTTTTCTTTCACATTTCAAAAGAAGCCAATCTACTCACAAGTCTTATCTGCTGAGGGAGAGAGGAGATTGGAAAGTGTACTGATCTTATTGATGTCAAATACTTCTAGGGAATAAAAGTTTATTGCTTTCCTGTCTCTGATTATCTTTTTGTGAGGATGCGGATCACAGGCTGGGAAATAGCACTCCATGAGAGAGGAGACAGGCTTCACTACAGAGGTGAAAAGCTGGAGGAGGCATGAGGGGAAGCATGAAGAAGGAAGCAGGAAACTGAAGGTAAAATTTGAAGAGCTACTAAGTGGATCGGGAGTCCAGGCCTTGTGGAAAGTCATACAGCTTTCTAACTTTTAAACATGCGGGTTTAACCTTGCAAAGTGTGGCACAAGACAGACATAGGTTTCATGAAATTACTAGTATATTTTTCAGGGCAACATGCTGGAATGTGCTAAGGTCCTGCCATTCCCAATGAGAGGAATACGGAGACCTAGGGACCTTTCGAAAGCTATTTTTCAGAAAACAGGAATTGAAAAGCACTCATAGAAAAGTTAAAACCAAGGGAATCGCTCCATTGTCTATACATTTCCAGCCTGAGCCCAGAGCTTTATCTGTTATTCTGCTGAGTTTTAGGTCAGGCTTTTATTTTCAGATTTAAGGAGGGAGCAAAGAAAACTCCCTACATGTACATGTATGTCCTTGGAAGACTATCACATCAGACACCAAGGCCCTGATTAGGCATCTGCAAGTCCTCATGTTGTACACATGACTGCATGTGGAGAATCTCAACAGCATGATCAAGATTTTACAAAATAGAAGGTGAGATCCTGACCTTTTGAAATTAACTGGAATTTTGCCTTTGACCCCAGCAGGACCCCAGATTCAAACCTTGGTATCTACCCTGAATTGCAGAGGAGTTAAGTACCTAATAGTCTTCTTGAACTTTAAATGCTCAGAACTTTTACTATTAACCCATTACACTATTAAGTTTAAGGAATGACCTCTGAAAATAATCACCTAAAATTTTCAGCCACAAAATTTTCTGATTTGGAGACAATATTTTCTTATATCATTCTTCTATCTGTACTTTCCTTTTCAGTGTAAAGCTGGTTTCATTGGACAACCAGCTCTCTATCTCAGGATGCACTTGGAGAGAGGGGATCTTTAAGTATGGATTTCTAATTTAATTAACTGTGCAGATTTATTTCCTAATAAATAAAATTTTAATTTCCATGACCTCACTGTGAATCCAGGAGATCTTTTGAAGTGTTATCTACTTGAGAAATGAATAGCTTCCTATCTCTGCACTCTTGTGGAGATGCAGCCCCCAATGGGTCGTCTACAACAAGTCCACTCTTCTTTGGCTGAAAAGTGAAAGGCCAGGGAGTAGAGTTATAGATATGAGTCAGACTTCGCTAAAGAAACAACGGCTCACATGGTGTTTAAAATACTATGTTTATATCCTACCCCTCTTACTAAAAATTCTTCCTTCACTCTCAGAAGTTGAAATGTCGCATCTTTTCTATTCTTTACTACCCAGAAGTACTCTTCCGTTTGCTCTTGCTAGCTTAGGCTGGAATGCCTTTTGCATGGACTATAAAGCTTACTGTATAAACCACAATAGATACGGTTTGAAACATCCACATATGCAACAACAGTGTGAATGTTTAGAGATGGTTTCTACACATAAATATTAAAGTCACAGTGCTTCTCATAGGTGTGCCCTGTAGTAATTGCCCAATCAACATCTGCCCTCAGAGCACCACAGACCTCTCTGCAGAAGGAAATACCCACTGCACCTCAGATACCTTCCCTATCGTGTGGCAAACACCGATCAGTGCTGATTTCTATCCATTTTGTCAATATAGCACAAAGAGGCAAAAAGTCATATGGGACAATAGCACTCTTAGGATTGTTTATGGCTGCTTAACTGAGTATGTCTGTCAGCTCAGGTGTTCAACTTTGTATTTCATGGTCTTTCAACATAGGTGATATGTTTTTTTCCTCAGAAACCAAATCTCCTCCTCCTCAATTACTGAAATTTTATCTGCAGTGCTAACTCTAGTTTTTGTTGTCTTGTCTAGGAATCACCAGAAACCAATGATAACTAATATTTCTTCTGTTTCCAAAGCAAGCATTCTATCAAAACCATAGTCTAAAAGTCTAACTATACAGATGCCGCTAAAAATAATGACCATCAATCTGTATTAATTTCAGGTTTCAGTTCACCACACTGTCTCTAAAGGAAAAAGAACAGCTCGTGAAATCAGTGAAAAAAGCTGGCTGAATACCAAGCAAAAGCCAACACTAAAATCCAGGTTGCTGTAGGGATGCCATAAAAAAAAATCAGACCATCTGCAGCAGTCATGGTAAAAAATCATTTAGCAGTGACTACATGCTTTTGGCTCCTGTTATTAGATAACTGATAACTGAGTTCTGAATGATTCACATCCAGTCATTCAAATGACGCATGGACCCAAAAGTGTGGGGATTGGCAGGATCTTTTATAACATGTGCCTTTGGAGAAAATGATGATAACTTGTGGATAGGTTTCACAATACTGAATGGTACACACTGCCAAAGCTATTTTCATGTTTATTTCTGATATCTTTTACTCTCTTCTGTTTCCCCTGAACTACCTATAAATCCTCTCAATCACACAAAATCTGGAAGAATGTGATAAAAAGACAGGTGTATTATACATAGACATATTTGACCAGTGGGGCAGTTTTGCGCAGTTCCTTTTCTGACTTAACTTCTGTTTTTCTTCATTATTTTATTAATTTATACCCTCTTTTCAAGTAAAGGCAATTTTTGTGCTCTGAGACCCAGACTCCCCTTGTGGTTTGATCTCTGCCCTATATCTCAGGCATTAGAAGGAAGCTAGAGTCACAATTCTACTCTAAATTTACGAGGATAAAGAGACAACTACTAGCTGTTCCACATAGAGAATATCTATTGCAGATAAGCTAAATCTTCAAAGGGAAATCTTGTAAACTCTAAACTCACTGGTGGGTAGAATGCAGCTTCATGCTCATGTTTAAGAGAGAAGCTGATGTTCATTAACAGTGCAAGCTGCTTCAGTCCAGATTATCCTTTTGTGTGCTTTGGGTCTTCTTGAGTTAAATTCCATCGTGCATTGTAGCACAAGTTTTATTTACACTGGAAATCCTACCATCTTGGAGAATCAGGTTTCGTAATATGCCAGTCTTTAAAGTCATAGTCCGGGTTAGCCTTCTACGGACAGGATTGAGCTGTGTGTGAATTAAATTCCTGGACCATGACATATTGCTGCAAAAATTGATGGCAAGAGCTGGTTTACAGGTGAAGGCTAAATCTGATTTAAACTCCTTGTATAATTGTATTGCCAGTGAATTTCCCAACACATTAGGAATTACAAGGTAGAAACTAAAGTATTGAAACTTCCAGAATTAGGGTAAAGGACAAGATGAGACTGCATTTAGATTAAAGATAAGATGTTTTGGCTAAATGTGTAACCATGATTGATACCTATATCAGTTCGGAGAATTTATTCTAGTACTATTATGATAAAAGTCATAATCGGGAGTAGTAGTGCTGACATGAAAACAGATTTACGAGGCCTTTCTTATAAAACCTACGAGCTGATCAGTGTAGTGCCTTTGTAGCATTAATGCCATGGGTAGAGCACACAGTTGTCTGTCACAAATACTTCTACATCAATTATCTGGAGACGTACGAGATATTTCACTCCTGCAGAGAGGGTCTTTACATGACATTCTGCTCAACAAAGGTACATTGCAAATCTTCAAACCAATAAGCCACGTGCCAAATATCAATGGAAAGTCAACACTTACATTTGATTTAACCATGCCAGGTAACACTCTCCCCTGCTCCCCCGACCTTTACCCACTAATATTCTGAGTTAATTAAAGCTCCATGCAGGCAACCATGCATTCACTATATAGAACAAGCAAGAAAGCTAAAGCCCCAAAGTTTCAACATAGCTGGAGCACATGAGCAAGGGCTTTTAGCTTATCATTTTCGGATACGTACCCAGTACAGTACATCTGTCCAGCCCTCCATCGTGATGCACTGAAACACCGTCAGCATGGCAAAAGCAAAATTGTCAAAGTTCGTAATGCCGTGCTTAGGTCCCTCCCAGCCTGCCTTGCACTCGGTGCCATTCTGACACTGCCGCCCATGCGCAGACTGGGGGGCACAGGGAGACGGATCATCTTCTGCAGGTGTATCTTAAAGGAGAGGAGGGAGAAAACAGAGATGAAGAGAACTAATTGCTATTGAGCACTGATAAGTGAGTGAAGGATATCCGATTTTAACAAATACATTTTGCAGTGAATTTGACAGCTTTCTCTAGGAATACGCAAGAAACTGTATTAATTTTAATGGACAGAGGGATGTTTTGTTGCGCTTCACTTTCTTTTTGTAAAAATAACGGCCAAGCTGTCAAATTTTACAGTCAAAACTGAAACGTCTTTCAACATGAGAGGGAACATTAGATCAAGCCTATTACATTTCTTTAGGCTGCATGTTACGACTTGTGTTTTCAAACCCCAGTCACCCGGCATCTGGGTTAATCTTGGAAGGGAACTGCAGCATTGAGTGGCACTCTGTTGGAGGAGGCTGAACCCCTGCAGCAGACAGGCTTCAGTGCTCTGGAGATAGGCTGATATGGTGGTGGGCTACTGCTAAATTACAGCAGAGAGTCTCTGGAGCTCTGCTCTTTTGGAGGTTAGAAGCTGTGTGGCATTTTATCAATAGCCCAGTGGCACTCAGAGGCTCTATGAGGCTCTACTGTTTGATTATCCACCTCTTATTCTGTACAGGTGTTTCCAAAGATCTGAGAACCCATAAAACAAGCCTGCCTAGATGCTTTGGCGTATCACAAAATGCTACAGAAAACACTTTTATAGTGTTTTATTCCTGCAATAGGATTTTTTAATATAGGGATTTCAGAGCCTATTTGTAACAGGTGCAGGTATGCATGTTTGGGGAACAGGTAATTGTTTGTTTCTTATCTAATATGTAAAAAAGAAATAAATTTCCAGAAGTTCTGACCACATTCTTATCATTAAAGCTTGCCAGAAATAGCAATATTAGAATTAGATGCTGTAATGTATAATAGTTGCAGACACTATGGAGAAAAATATATACACTTTAAAGATTTAAAGCACACTGGTAATTCATTATAGTTCTAACATCATGTACATAAAATTAAAACTGTTATAAAGGCAGAAAATATAAAACTTCTGAAACAATTTCCTGCTTTACAGTATTTTCTTGGTTACGAGCTGAACTGGGTCCTAGACATTGGCACCCACCATCACGTGGGGAACCACTGCTGTTCAAGTTAAATAAATCAAATGAAAAAGAGCAGATGGTTAGATGAGTGAGTGACAATACAATTTATTTATTTTGAAATTTCAATGTTTCTTTCTGTAAATAATTTGAAAGTTTTTTTCCTGATGGATTTGGTCCAAAAAGTTTCTTCCCATTAATATGATTTTTCTTTCTTATTAGCTGCACTTCTAAACACAGTTACAGCCTGTGATTTAAAAGAAAAAAAAGGGGGGGGGTGGCTCTGGGCCTCAATTAGATATTTCTTTACAGTGATACCACCTTAAAATGAAGATGTATTTGTGTACAAGATTAATATTAAAATATAAGAGTTGTTCCTTTCCGTGATGCCATCTCATTTGCAGCTCAGTCTGCTAGTGGTGAAATCATCACTACTTTAGCGTTGCTTTAGCCTCTGGAAGATTTGTTAAAGAACTCAGGCTGCTTTGTAGTGCCAAAGGTCCACATTAAAAAGTCCAGTACTGTGTTCATCAGGAATTGTTGGTTTTCTTGTAGCTTTTACAAACAGGACAACAACTCTGTGCCCAAGATGAGCAAGTCTCACCGTCAGAGACAGTCTCTCTACATCAAAAGTGATTCATATTCAAGAAGCAGAACAGAGGAACCACCACTGTGAAACGCCAACTAGGGACACAGCAGGGAGCAACAGGCTCCTGTCTCCCATGCCAGCACAAATGCTCCATTGTATAAGGGGAAAGCCTCCCTCAGAAAATCTTTGTATGTATGATATAGTGTTCCCCTTACCTATCAGTCCCCCTTGCACATGGTAGCAGGTCTTATGCATCTTCCCCATGAATAACTCCAGTCCAATGATGGCATAGATAATAATGACAAACAGCACCAGCAGGGCAATATGCAACAAAGGGACCATGGCCTTGATAATTGAATTTAAAACCACCTGGAGACCTGCAGAGAGAACAGAAGGAAGCACTTATCAGCAAGAGAACAAAATTTAGAGAGGCTATAAATTGCATAATAATATGTCATATTTACTTCATTCTCCCTCACCTGAACTTATTATCTTGATGATGTAAAGATGTACAGTACATTTACAGATCACCTCCCTTCAGAAGACCCCCAACATTTCACAGATTTACCATTGCAGCTTGGATCACAGACTAAAGTAAAACAGGTATTACTTTACCTGTCACTGAAATACCACCACCCTGGGGAAGGAACACGTTATCTATTTCGCTTGTTCTTGAAAACCAGACCTAAGCTGATCCCCAGAGAGCATTCAGGAGAGTTAATAGCATGGGAAAAACAAAGAACAACCAGAACCGAGCCAGGACAAGAGGAACAGTGAAATATGCAAGAGAGCAAATGCTGGGGTACCACAGAGCCGCACCCCAGAGCATGGGGAGAGACGGCAAACTGAAGTCACGTTCCTCCTCCAATTCTGGGTCCTTCCAGAGGTCAAGCCAGTCACAGGCAGAGCCTGAGCTGCTGAAGGACCACCGAACCCATACTGACTGACAGCTCCTGGCCCACTTAGGATCTCCCTGCACTCCAGATCCACCTCACTTTACTTCAGTCTGAACAGAGGGAGAGCCAGAACCAGCAGTGCTGCTGGTTTTGCCCCAAGATGTAGGGATCACTCTGTAACAGAGGTTTTCGAGGTCCCCAGAAAGTGCTATGAATAGAATATTATTACACAACTGTTGTTAAAGCATGAGACTGGTGTAAGTCCTAATCATGAGCGAGACAAAAGTTAGAGTTTGCTAAAGCGCTAAGCAGCTGTACCCTCAGATGCAGCTGAATCAAGCTGCAGTTTCATGGGCCTCTCTCTGTCTTCTCCTCATTTGTAAAACCAGAATAACAAAGCCAGCCCCATAAGTCTTTAGTAAGGATTTGCGTTTACGAAGTCTTAAAGTTATTATCACTGGTGGCAGTGATGGCAACCACTGTCACTGGCAAGTTATTAATGCTGGAAGTATTGAGAGACCTCTAGAACTCTGTAGTCTACAAACAGCCAGATCAGAACAATTACGAGCTTATGATTTTGCAATGACTGAGAGCCAGAAGCCATTAATGTCTTCTGCAAATGCTGTCGTCTCCTCGGAGAAGTTGATATTAGCTGTGATTTTTGAAAAACGTGATTCATGAGTTGTAAATGTCTGTTATACGTTTGCCAAGAGTGCTTGTGATAACTATTAACTTTTAAAATCTATCATCTAAGATCTTCGTTTTTCATTTTTATTAATTTTTTTTTTTACCGATTTAAATACTTTCTAATAAGGATGACACATCTCTTGACAAGCATTTTCACTCGTAGCTAATCCACTTGTCAATTCACAGCTAAGGCCTTGCATTTGCTCCCCAGCCACGATGGAACACACCAGAAGCAATGAAAGGTGGCATCAGCTGCCAGGCCAGCAAGATCATTCCCTGCCTGCTAGTAATCTAAAGCTGGCTACTAGCATCCCTTCAGTCAGAACATTTTTTCAGTCTGCAGTCAGTTCAGTTATCTCTTAATGGTTCATGTTACTATCTGAAGGGAGTGATATTCAGCGTGAAACATTCTGGCTTTAACAAAGAGATCCTTACATGAAATACAATACTGACAGGATCAAAATTCGTTCTATACAAAAGTGGGATGTTCTGCTCACTCAGTTACCTCTAGGTACTTACTTTGGATAAGCAATGCCCCTGGGGAAAATAATATTGCTGTGATTACATGAGGCAGTCAACCTTTTCCCCTAGATGCTCGCCTCATTCAGTTTATTAATTCTAAATATATACAGAAAATGAATTGCAGTCCCCATCAACATCACTCCAATACTTTACAGCAGTTGAGAACGTAACATTCATCAGAAAATTAAAACAATGTCCCACTTTCTCCCAAACACTGTACAAGAAGAAAGTTAAAAGACTACAGATGACTATGAACCTGAAAAAAACCTACAAACTTTGCAGATTGAAATATTTGTAGCTTCAAATAAATCTACACTAAAGAAAATAAAGGCCTCCATTTTTAGTGATTTTGGGAGCCTTGTTAATGCAAATTGTAGCCAAGATTAGCAGGTCAAGAGATCTAATACCAGGTCTTATGTAATTTACCCTTAGTTTTTATTATTATTCATTTAAAATTCATCATGGGGTATATTCAGTGCGTGAGTGAGTGAGTACTGAGGACGGACACAATGATGAACAAAAAGCTCTCATTTTGAATGTAGCTTCATTACCACTCATGCCATGAAAGTGCTTCAGTGTACTACAGACATCCAGAGAAGATAATATCTGCACAAACCAATGCCTTTTGCGTTAACAAAGCAGTGCTTGTGAAATCAAAGGCTTGCAACGTAAACATGAGATGACAAAGTGTTTAGACAGTGAAGGTGAACATGTACCACCAGAAGATTTACAGGTGCTTCAGCTAGCTTAATCAGAGAAAAGCTTCTTGAGGATAATAAACCAACTTTGAAGAAAAGATCAGCTACTGAACACTGTTAGCATGAATTGACGTGTGTGCTGCGCAGCACCCGGTTAGGGCAGTCTGGTTTTAAATCCAGATGATTCCAGTAATTAGCAAGCCTCCATACATTAGCATTAAAGTACTCAGAGAGTTTCTAAAAGTTTAAAACCACTAACTATGCAGCAACTTTACAAACGTCCTCTCAGAAGATGTAATGAAAGCTACTTGTAGAAGGGGAAGTAGCTCCCCAAGTTGTTGTCAGGCTTGTTGCTGCAATATAGATGCTGCCAGTGAATTCATTTCTTCTCAGTTCAGGCAACTACTTGCAACATGAACAGCTGTTGCAAAGAATGGCAAAAAGCAACCAGGCCTGGACAAACAAAAAAGTTGGTGTAGTAGCAAGGGGGGAGGAACAGGGAGAGCAGATAAAAAGGATTAAAGGATTTGGGAAAGCCATGGGTAAGTAGAACAAACAGAGACACTATTTTAATAAAAAAACACATGCTTCAAAACACATCAAATCTGTGTTCTGAAATCTGAGAGGTGCAGATCAGTGTCTGTGGATGATCAGACACATTTCTGATCAGGGTAAGTCAAGGTGAATCACCCCCTTACATACAAAGCTTTTTCTAACCAATTTTACATGCTCTTTCCCCCACGCAGAAGATGAAAAGACAGTTGAACTTATTAAAAAATTACTTCTCTGTCCCACTTCATGCTCTTAATCTTTGTACAAAGTGACACGTAGGTATTGCCCAACATGCGTGGTCACAATACAGGGGCAATACAGTTACCACTTGCCTGATGCTCTCTTTAACACGCCATTACACATCTTTGGCATTTTCTCCCGTGTTGGAGGTAAGGCTTGCATTCCTAGCAATGAGCTGTGCAGCTTATAATCATAATTAAATCAGAAGGCCTGGTGACCTGATCAGACTGAAAAGCTGGCCTCTGGATTTCAAGTCGGTGATGCCAATAACTGCCTTCCCACTGCAGAGTGAAAAAGCTATGTTTTTACACGGCTTTGTAGGGGTTGGCAATGCCATCATTGGCCAACTATAAACGCAGAGTCCTGAACTTATGTCCTGGCAAGTAAATAGAAAAATAAATGGTTTTCAAATATTTGGCATTCTAAATGTATTTATTCATTCGTGGAAGCTCTCTCCACGTGCTAGACACTCTCCAGACATCTGGGAAGGCACAGCATCTGCCTTGAGGAGCTCACTCCAGGCTGGACAAAGAGATAACTGCACAGAGGTTAGGGAAAGTGCCACAAAAGGGATTGTTTGCAGTTTTTCAGACCACGTTTTTCTTCTTTTAATAATTGAAGATATTAAACAGCTCTTAGTATTTATTTTAAAAGCACTTCAGTTTACCTTAAAAAACCAAAATCTCTTGGCTGCATTCTGTTGGCTGACATTGACTCCATAAATGTTTCAGTAAGCAAAACACATCAATGCCATTCCCTGGGCTCACACAATCTAGCATTTATTTACACTGATAAAACATTTTAAATATTTATTACATGTGAACAACATTGCTTTTTATACCAGGTCAAGCCCTTTTCAGCCTCTAGAGGACTGCGCCAAAGGTTTAGGGCACAAGTGGGGAATGGGGAAGAGAGAAGGAAAAGAGCTTACACCAACCAACATTGATCTTTCCCAAAGCTATGGGAAATAGACTGTTAGGGATGCTTCAGGTGTTTTAGAGCTATTATATGACGCTGTATTTTCCTCTCAGGAAGACAATCATGAGAGGGGCTGGTTGCTGTCTCATCAATTCAGGCAGTTATTGAAGAACGTGCATGTAAGCATGTAAGTGTCTGTACCTAAAAGAATGGGATTACCTACATACCCCATTGTGTACTTACAAGCTTTCTTGGATTTTGACCAATGCTCAGCAAGATGGCACAAAAATACCCGTGCACTGGACCTAGCTGCTAAAATGCACTTGGCATTGTTGCACTGTGGAACACATCCAAGGAAACTAATGGTAGGTTGGTCTTAGAAAAAACATTTGGGCCTTTCCAAGCACAGCTCTATCTCACATTTTCACGTGTCTTCAATTTTGGATCAAACTTGGTTTGCTGGACAGGGTAGCTTCTTGTTCTAATCATATTGGTAGTCCAGATCTTCAGAGAAAGCGTATCCTGAGTCTACTCCTTCACTGATTCTGCCTAAACCATGGTGCTGCCCGAACCAGGAGTATGAGCAGGCAGAGCCTCATACAAATGACCTTCTGGGAATAAGCAGGAATAAAAGGGAAAGGAGAGGACTTTCAACTCCATCCATACCTCCCCCGCCTCCTGACACGTACACACACACACACACATTTTTGTACTTAAGCCAGTGCCAAGGGTGTGGGAGGTAATTATTTTTCTGCTAATATAGTTCAGAAGAAAACTACTACTTTCTGCAAGCAAGGAGGAAGCAGGGGAGGGTTTGTGACTCAGCACAGCGCCTGAGTCAGCTCACTTCTGGGAACCACTCTTAAGTGGTAGAGTTTATGCACCATCCCCAGCCATGAGCTAGGCCTACCCACAAATCGCAGTTATTTCTGATGATACACTAAGAGACTGCCACTACAGTTAGCTCTATTTCCAAAGCATAAGCAATAGAACCAGTAATATTCCCCCAAGTGGATGTTTATCAGTTAATAAACATAGGCATTGGCTAAGAAAATTTAAAAACATTAATTATTCATAACTTTGAAAGGTTTTATAGCAATTTTAAAGGAAACAACAGACATTTTTATCACAAAATGGTCCGCAGTCATGGTAAGATATCTTAGATAAGTGCATCTGCAATGATTCGTGAGGGAAAACATTGAGGACTTTCTTCACCAGTGTTGCGAAGGGAACTGATATGGCACAGTTCAGTTAAGGACAGCTGTACAGAAAAAAATCTGGGGAGGTACTCCTTTGCTGTCTTGCTGGAGTCTCAAAATATTAGTGGCAGATTGCTAGATAAAGCAAATTCTGTGGGTGTAGTGCAGCGTTCTTGGGGCTGCAGATGTCATTTCTATTTCAAGAATAATAGAGAGGGTCTTGGAATAGGAAGGAAAGACACGACACAGGACAGAAAACTAGCTGAAGTGAAAAGAAAGAAAAACTAGGAAAGACATTTCTCAAGCTGAACAGTGACTATTTTGGAGTAGGTAATGCCATTTAAACATACACGAACATACAATTCAAAACCACGTGCTGGAATAAATAGAAAGTTTTGGTATCTTCTCCCAGTGTTCTCATTCCTCTACTTTCAAACCACGTCTTCATTGACGTTTCAAACTGAAATACACACATAACACACAAAAGGGGATTCATACAAATGGGCATATGTACGCGAACACAATTGTTTTATATTTGTCAATACTGCCCTTGCCTCATCATTTGAGGTGAGATAGGAACAACAGAACAAAAACAAAAGCCACAACAAACCCCAGCTCTTCCTTCTGGATCCTTTTCTCTTGGGAAGCAATCCATCTTCAGTATCCTCTGCTTGTCAGATTAACCTCATTTAGACAGCCAAAGACGACAGCTTGCCCGCAGCATGCTGGCCACACAGCCCCAGCTTTTGGGTGCATGAGGAAGACAGTGGGATAAATGTACGCACTGCCTTTGGCTCTTTGCCTCTCTGATGGGAGAAACCTGTACTGCCACTGATAGAAGCATCCTTCTCCCCTCTGGTGGGAGGGCTTTAGCCTTTTTTAATACCTTTTTGTTCAAAGTACGTAAGTGTTCACTTTCTTATAAAGTTACTTGCTGATTAGAAGACCTTGCTCATCTTTCCAGTCCCAACACGTTAGGTAGCTCCTATAAGCTCTACTTTATTCTCCAGCCATTTGATCTTAGCTCAATTCAGCTGAGGATGAGGTCCAGGCACGATCTACAGACTTTTAATGTTGTTTTTTTTTTTAAAAAAAAAAGAAGTATAGCATCTCTCCTGTGCAGCTATCTGCATACGGAGAAAGAGCATGAATAGAAAAGCAGCAGCTACCTATTGAAAATTGCACATTACAGAAAAAAAGACAATTTTGAGCAAAAACACAAATGAAGTCTGCTAAGTTAACTTTGAGGCTGTTTTGAACAAAGACCACAATGCGCTGTAAAGTAGTCTTATACTGAGAGGGGGGAGAATGAGGTCGAGTATTCAGTGCCAGACAAGGACTCCTAAAGATGGGCTGAAAGTGAAGGAGGTAAAGGGCATGCAGGAGCCCTGGCAGTTCCTAGGCCAGCAAGGATCAGCTGTTGCCCTTTCCCAGGAAATAACTTTGGTTTTCTGCTGACAGGATGAACATGGACTCTCTGAGAAAACTGTTCTTGGGGTCATTGTAAAGGTTTTATCTATACTTAATCATTGTGAAAGATCACAAATAGGAAGAACTTTTATTCGCGCCTCTTGCTACAGAGCTATGCAAAACCAAAGACAGCCTGGCCAGAAGACTGCACCCGTTCTCAGTGAAATGATCCATCGCACTTCCACTTTTTTTAATTTATTCTTGCTCAAGCACAACTGTGACAAAGACTTTCAAGCTCCAGTACAGGAGCAAATTTTTGTCTAGCCCTGTCCCACTGGATTCAGTGAGAAAACTTGTATAGGAATGTGTCAAAATGCTGTAATGTCTTTAGTCTGGTCAAGTGAACACAAAAAACCCCAAACCAATAGTTAGGTAACCTCTGAACTGAGATAACAATTAAAGAACTTTATTTCAGAATGCCAAACGCTGTTTCTACGCAGCTCTGAGGAATGACTACACACATTACTCTGTCCTAAGGATGTAGTTTTTGAAACAAGGAACTATGGACACCTGTAAGTGCCAAAGCATCATGGTAGCAGGAATGGGCTCAAAGCACTTGGGTCTCAATTGTGAGCATACCAGTGTTTAAGTGGAGGACGAATGACTGTTGAGTTACAAATACCTTTGTAAAGTTGTCAAAATCTCAGGGTCATGAACAGTGTTATTTTTAACTGTATTCTCATAGCTCTCCAGGTAAGTGGACATTACCCCTTTTTTTTCACCACTAAATAATCATAGAATAATAGAATCGTTTGTGTTAGAAGGGACCTTAAAGATCATCTAATTCCAACCCCCCCGATATTGAAGAATATTTTAGTTGTCTGAGCTCCTTCTCCTGATGCTCTTCCTAACTTATCACTTGTGAACAGGTTTAGAAAAGGTAAAAGCTAGCAAAGTAACAAATGTTAACCGGGATCCTGCAAATGCAAAAATGCATCCAGGGATGATAATATTACAGTCTTATAGTACTTGGAGAAAAATACTTTGATGACAAAAATTGCTCTTTTTGCAGATTAAACGCTCCACGCCTATCATAACTGGCATACCATGAGCTACACTAAGTTTTACATCCTTATGATAGAAAAAGGGCAACAAAATACAGGATAAACCCTCAAACTTTTTCTTTAAATGGCTATTTATGTAGAAGTGCAACACTGTTTATGACAAAAACAGGCTATATAGCCCTAGAGAATAAAACTCACTCCACCTTTTAAATTTAGATAGCGCTTAATGGGCATATTTGGGACTAGGCTCTGGAGAGACATAGCATGACATTTTCAAAATCGCTGTCATTTAGGGTTTTCAGGTGTATTTTGAGAACCTAAAAATAGAAAGTTACCTGATCAGGTAATGAAAGAATCGATGTGAACTACACATTGTGTGATCACTGCTATATTACTGTCTTGATACACACGCGGGATTTGTTTTCTCTTTTTAAACTATTAAAAACGCTGTTAATGAAAACGCATGGTACAATGATAAAATCCTTGAAAAGATATGGCCAGACAAACCTGAACAACTTTGTCTCTTAGTTTTAAAAAAGAGTTTGTATTTAGGGACCCATCTATTCAGTAGTTAATCAGTCCCATCTCTGAATACCTAAAACTCCAGCTTTTTTTCTTTTCCATGCTGAAAAGACTGTTGCTTTTTATTTTTATAAATCTGATTAGACTTAAAACTCTGCCTGAAGGCATCAGATAATAAAATAGCTTTAGGGGAAAAAATGCCTTCTGATATAATAAGCAAAACCTTCTTTAGCTCACTAGGTAGCTCCAGTATGTTTGGACATAAAAATTAATGGTTACAGTTTTCGCAAAGATGTATTTGTCAGATGAAAGAATGGTTCTTTATTGATATTTACTTTAACTTTCTTTGTAGCTTTTTTATGACTTGCACAATTAAAAAGATTTTTGTACAGGCTGTATATATATTGCTGGAATGCATCGGCACTAAACATTTAATTATTTTTAATTTCCTTTTACATATAATAAGCTGTCAAGAGGGCATCGTAAGGCTCTCCTGCTGCAGACTGAACAGCTAAATTAAATTCTTTACAGATACAGAAGTCTACAAATATAAATCCAAGTGGAATTTGGCCCCCTCCAAAGTAAAGATTTTAAGTGAAATAACGATCTCAACACTGGAATGTGAAAAGCAAAAGATGGGCTAAACCTTGAGTTTAAATTTTCACCTATATTGTGAGAGCAAGGGTGAGACTCAACCCTAAATTCTTTCATTGGGTGCTACTTACACTAAACAATGGAACTGTTAGATTTAAAAAAGGCCTTCATAAAGCTTGTGTATATGGATATACTGGTTTTATTTCTGACAAAGACATCAAACCTGATTAAAAGGGACTTTAGCTTTTAGTAACTGCCAATACATATTAAAAACCAACGTACAGCAACAACCTATAAGAAAACGTCAATTGCAGAACAAGGAACAACATTTATTGCAGAAAAAGTCAACCAACAGCCAGTGCAAAACAAGACAGAAATGTCAGCCAGGCTGTTAGTTTAATGTGTTAGCAGTAATATAAAAGAAATCAAACTAACAGATTATATTTCTAAGATCTATAGCATTTGATATGTCCCAGTTCTCACACCAGGTGTGTACTACTGCCTTCAAAAAGGGAAGTCCTCTGCAAGAATGGTATCCCATTGAAAGATGAGACGCTTAAAGAAAATTTAGAGAGGAGGTTTTGTAATCTGATAACAAAATTGAATTTCTAAGGATCTTTCCACTCCTAAAGAAAACAAAAAATTTAGTAAGACTTATGAAAAAAGTGACAAAAATAGAGTTTTTATAATTTCTTCTATTTCTTTTATTCCATGAACTACTTTCTGTCAAAAATGCTTCTGATGTAAAAACGTTGAGCAGCTTTAGCATTAATGAAGTTGAAAAAAAGATTCTTTGCAGAGGGCTAGCAGATGTTTTCTGAATTGTGATTGATGTGGTAGGGCAAACCAGGAGAAGATAATCTAAAACTGAAAAAATAAGAGGCGTAGCTATTCAGACAACTCAGAAAAAATCGTTGCAACAAAGGGCAAAACACATATGGGATAGGTTATTGTTACATGTGTTAAACAGGAATTGGATTTGCTTCTGGGAAAAAGGGAGATTAAGAAAGATGTCTGATCTCCTTCCCGTTTCCCTGGCAGAAAGAAAACTTTGATAACGTGTTAAGAGACTGGGCGGGTTAGGTGTCCTGTAGTTTGCCTTTGGTCTTTACTTCTCCATGATCAGAACAATAAATTATTTGTTCCATCAGTGAACATATTAAGCACAGAAAAGTTTCTTAGTTGTTCATACCAGCCGATATTCGCGTGTTCTGAACTAGCACAGTAATACCAAGCAGACGTAACTCAGAAGGCAATATCTGATTTTGGAGAAGCCAGATTAAAGAGAAGAGGGAAGGTCTCCAATAGATTTATGTAGCCACTGAAATTTTTAAATATATTTCCTCAGATTTGCCTCCTCTTAGTTCAGTGTGCATTGTTTTTTTTCCTCCTATAGCACTTGTACAACATGCAATATTATTACAAATTCAGATCGCATCTGAAAAAAATAACTTCTTTGGAGACTAAGCAGGAGATTTAAAATTTATTCACTGGTTGAGAGAACAATCTGACTGGTCCGCTGCTCTGTGCTTTGCTGATATTTTGATAATGCTTTGTGAAAATCACAACAATGGCCACAGGCATATAACAGTGCTTTTGGAAGGCTGGGGCAAACGGAATTAATTGAAATGATGCCATAGTCATGGAGCATCCATGTATCGCCTCGTGTCCTGAGCATAACACTCTTCTATGAACTCTCTTGTGTCCCACGTCTGAGACAAATGCTACCCAGAGTGTGTTAATCACTTCTTCAAGACAGGATGAGAAAGTTTCAGGCATGTTAAAAAATCCCAACAGTTTATCAACAAATGAATAGACGTACACTCATTTTGGAGAAAATGAACAAAGGACTTCAAATCATTCCTTACAAGTTCTTAAATTAATAAGCAATGCAAAATTTAGCCAATTGGAATCAAAGTATGAAATGTAAGCTTGGGATGACATCAGATGCAGTAAACGTCATCTGGGAGGCAATGTAAGAAGAATACAGAGCAGACCACATCCTTACTATTTTGATGTGGAGCAGCAATATCTTCCCTTGCCCGTCACGGAAGCAGCAACAGCCAACAATTACAAGTGAGCAACTGGGAACCCAGCACACTCCTGCTGATACGAGTTAGATACAATCTGTATGTATACTTCTGCTCCTTTATGGTACAGACAAAAGCATATCTAAACAACAACGCAAACTGTTCTTAGGAGACAGCAGATGGCATTCTTAGATTTTTCAGATGGTTTAGGACAAGCATCTTGATGGCATGGGCTCTCTCTGAGAGCCATGCCCTATGTCCATTCTGAATGAGAACTCCGGGCAGTACTTGAAGAATCGAAAAAAGATGCTAGAAAGAAATTCTGATCCACCCACAGCACTTCTGAAAAACCTCTTTTTAAGCCAAGCTAGGATTTTTTGACTATCTCCACGCCTGCTCTTTGATGTCAGCGTGGGTTTTATTTTCTTCATTCGGAAGGGACTGTCTACACCCTGATGTGGTCCCACGTTATGGTATTGGGATTTTTTTGTTTTGTTCTGTTGTGAAGACATGTTGAATAATCATGCCAGCAGGCACAGTAATTGGTAGGATAAAGGCTGACACAGTTATTTGGTACATTCGTAGTTAGTGCTATTTTTAAAAGAGCTACATAGCCAAGATCAAATAATAAATATTTCCCTGTTTTCATTGGCATTCCTTAAATATGAGAGAAATCTTTATTACAACAAGAAGTCTGTGCCTCTGTGAGTAATCTTCTTCAATAAGACAAACCCATTTTTGCTACACCGAGTTAACCTCTTCTGCCATAAATGACATCATTCTACACATTGTACCACTCAAGGAAACATGCTTTAGGTCCTGATTGTGTAAGCCCTACTCATGGGAATGATCTATACCTATGGGAGATGCTACACTGGAATCAAATCACTCCCTTGTGTAACGGTGACCTAAGTAAATAAAGGACTTGCAAGCATGTGTAGAGTTTTAAGTTAACTATGAAGAAATAACCTTAATGAGGACATTTGGTTCAGACTGTTCTCTCCTTTTTTCTCCACTCCCTTCCCATTTGTAACGAAAGCAAAACAAATTGGCCACTTGAGATTAAAAACAGCTAGGCAATGACATGGGAAAGGTGATGCAACTTGTCCTCACACGGTGCTGTATGTGCTGGAGAGATGCTACAGATGGTTGAGAAGTCTTGCTCAAGAATGAAGGAGAACTTAAGAAATCTGCTTAAGAGCACGTTTCCTACAGATTTTAGAGCCCAAGAGAAAAAAAAGGAACTGGACTTGGCAAAAGCTGACATTATTAAATGCAACAACAAAGCTTAAGGCAAAATTAAGATTTGGAAGCCAAACTTTGACCAAATATATTTGCAGTAATTCCCTCTGTTGTCAATGACCTTTACCATATAGGTTTGATGGCAGTTCCTCCATCTTACTCCAGTCTTTTGTACTTGCACACAAACCTTTCACACTTTGGAAGCTTTGATCAGGCCACTTCTCCTATCTCCTCACATTGAAGGTAAGTCAGAATTCTCCAGTGGTATGCCCGTTATACCATAACCTCGCAACAGGAGGGTAAATTTAAGCGTCTAGCTCCACCAGTGAGTGTACAAACGCAAACCACGTGCAAAACAGATGACTGCCAACTATACTTTGCCAGAAGCACACATATTCTGAAAAAAATTGCCTTCCTGACTGTCAGTTAGTATTTGCTTAAAACTTAAGACTTAATATGTGCTATTCAACATATAGAAACAGCCAATGGCTCGCATTTCTTTGCCATATTCCAAAAACGCATGGTTCTTAAAAGAGATGTCATTTTGGACTTCTTGAATTGTCTGTTTATTACCTCAATTACATTATTACCTCAAATATATAAAGTGGTGTTAATTTTCTTGGTCTGTGCAGAAAACAATGAGAAATTACAGCTGAAAATTTCAATTGTGCCCTAAAAAAAAAAAGTAAATCCCAAATGCAAGCCAAATAACTGCATTGTGTGTATTTATTTCAATGGCTGCAAAACGGAATCGTTGCAATAGATTGAGCTGAGTTGTCTCAGTGGCTGGGAAGGGCACCGCAAACTCAAGTAGGAGGGCAATCACAGGCCAGACAGTCAGGTGCTGGGGACGGAATCCCCATTAGGAGGACTACCATGGTGAGTCTGACATTTCCCTACTGTCTTAAATTCAGTAAGTTACCCTGTATTTTGCTGTAAAAGTCCCCCCATATTTTACTTTCAGTGGTGGGGTATCTTTGAATTATGAGATCATACAGACAGAATTCCTCTATGACTTGAAATTATTAGATTAGATCATATTCCTTAAAAAAGGGGAGAGAAAAAAAAAAAGAAATATTGCCAGTCTTAGAGTTAAGAACAATCTTCACTGGAAAACATGGACTATAGCCTAAACACCTTGTAAGCACTTGAAAGCCTTTTTCTCTTATTTCTCCCCAAAAATGGACATAATCTAGTACACACAATGCACTTAGGCAGTGTCCCACACAGACAACACCTAGACAGAAAAAAATCCATTCCTATGACCCCTGGGATTTCCTTGCTTCACCTACCTGCAGCAATATGGCAAATTAAAAACAGATCCAACTGGAGGACTTTGCCAATCCATCACCTCTCAAATGGGCAAAACTTTCCTCATGTGTTACTCTTCTCATAGAGCCCCTGGGGATTCTTTTACTTCTCATCTTCATTGCTGGATGCGGTAAATGTGGTATCATATATACACACCTGAACGGCTCAGATATCAGGATATTGCAAGTAAAGACAGGATACTTTCCTACATACTACAAAGTTCAAAGAAACAACCTGATTAATGCCAGAGAGTTTGGGATAAGGACGGAAAAAGGCTGTGGTATTGAAAACACTGCAATGAATATAGGCTAGAGAACATTGCTGGGACTGAGAAAGCACTGTAAATTTTAATAGAGAACAGCATTTCAGGGCAAATGAGGACTAATTGCACTGAGACAGACTGAAATGTAAAAATGTCTAGATTTTTCATTCACCTTGTCTGAAGGTGCCCAATTCTCACATGAACTCATAGCAATCATGGACTTCAACAGCAGCATCGTTCCAAAAATTAGTTACACTAGTTAGTTATTCAAATACATGCAAAGGTAGTCATCTCTAGGCATTCATGCATGAAAATTCTGGTCTTATTTCATTTAACTAAAAAAAATACACTTGGCCAGTTACAAGCTGTTGTTTCACTGACAGCCATTGCACTGTCATGAGGAGGGTCTGGCTTAGGCCTTTTGCTCAAACCCTCTGTTATCCAGTTATGTGGTTGTTGCATCTCCAGTAGACAATGTAAGTACTGGTGCTAGAGACCTACCTACACTGCCTTTGAGTAACTCTCTCCCGCTAGGAGACTCCAGTGAAGCTTGAACACATCACAAGGCTAGATTTTGTGGTTCTTTAAAGAAAAAAAAAGAAAAATACGGCAAGTTTTTGTTCTAGTGGAACAGTCAAGTTTCCTCTCTAGTTTTGGTAAGGATATCATGGTCTTCTGCCCACATAAATCTGGGTGGTCAGCAGAGGACCTTATTGAAAATACAAGTACAGTGCACAACATCCACTCAAATTATATGGCTTTCAAGTTATCTAGAAGAACTTATAAATGAAGTATAGCAGATATCAGATAGGCAATAACTAGTGGCAACAATGGAGATACATGAAGTACAACATAAAGAGGATAAACAGAATGTATGAGGTGATATAATTGAGCAGCATGAATACAGGTGATGGAAATGGAATTCAATAAGTTAAATGGTCATGAGTTAGCATGTGTAGGAGTAACTGATTGCCCTTTCCAATAGTCAGGAGGGATTTTCTTTTTTAATTGGATCATGCTTCTTCATTGCCACACTGCATGCTTCTTTTTGCCCTCCTCAAGCATAAAATGTTTAAAACAAGCTTTAAAATATTTAATAATGCCAAACGGTGATAGAAAAGTAATCAACAGAAAACTCCTGACACAAAAGGGTGACTTGATTCTGTCCCTAGAAAGCTTTGCAATGCTGTACTCCTGCCAAAGGAGATACTGGGTAACAGTTTCCAAGAGACAAAAGTGATTAAGTTTTGGTATACATGCTGATTTTGCACTTGTCTACTTATGTCCGTCAAGCAAATTGTTTTCCTTCTCTCTCCTTTTTCAAACCAATATATTGATCTCAATGGCACATTAAGATGGATGCTTTAATGCACATGTGAAGTTTTGTTTGTGGGTTTTTTTTTTTTGTTTGTGTGCTTTTTGGTTTGTTTTTGTTTTAAGGAGACTGCTTTGGTACACCAGCAGTAAAGTTATTTCAGCAACTGAAATGAAGTATGCAGTCCAAGAATTATGTTAGTATGACAGTAACAGAATAGTTGTCTCGCCTGTGTATCAATGTTATAAAGTGCTTATGTCTAATTTTTGAAAGTGACTTACCACTGTGAAACCTAAATCATCCATGTGCATTTGAAAATATTCATTGTTAGTTTATAAGTTAATGCCAGGCTGAACAGACTGGGAGTGGTCATTTTTCCAGCAGCAGTACGATTTTTAAAAGGAGTTAGAAATAATTAAAAAAAAAAAAAAAAAGAGTTTGCTTAATTATCCCTTTTAAACTTTATTTGTTCACAAAGCAACAGTCAGCACTGGGATGAGAGCTGTGGGAAGTATCTAACCTACTGCTCTGCCATGCACCTCACACAGTCACAACAAAAACTGTACTTACTACAAAAAAGTTTTCAAGAAAGGAACTCAAACGACTTTTTTTTTTTTTTTCTTTAAAAAAAACCCCAAAACTCAATCAATCCCTATTGTGCTGCTTGGAAAGGTGTAAATACTTAACACCAATTTTTGAAGGTGTAACAGGAACCCAAAGACATTAAATTTGGTGCCATTGAAGGCTTCACCTATGATGCTACAACTGGCTTTGTGACATAGGTAAAAAATATCTGTCTCATCTTTTAAACAAAATGTCTATCTCTTTCCTCATGACAAGTGGTGTTATGAATGTCCATATAACCACAAAGAAGAAAAATATCATCTGTTCTCCTAAAGATTATGAAATATTTATGTGCCCAAAACAGTCACCCAGATGTAGTCTTCAGGCTTTGCTGAATTCATGACCTCAAACCCTTTTGGTTTTAGGATGCAGTAAAATAATTTGGGGGCTGGGGCAGTTTGATCCTAACAAAGATTGCCAAAGGTACCTTTGCTTGTCTGCCTGTAGGTGAACTAACTTTTCTTGTAGATGAATCACTACTTCCTGTGCTGCACGGTCCCTGAATTCTTTGCTACACAAATGTGACATTTTCTGGCAAGAGACACCCAAGTCCCAGGAACTAAGCATGGATGGGACTTAGAAAAAAGGGCTTCTCAGCTCTCAGGCTAATGCCCTCTATCCATCTATCTGAAGCTTTCAGATACCCATGTTGACTCAGGTGTCTAGCACTGGTAGCCAGTATGAGACACATAGAATTAGAAGTCACTTCTGAAAGTGTTAAACCTTGAACTTTTGTTTCAGTCTCTCCATCTGCAATATGCAGACACTAGAAATTAACTTTAGAGGGCAATTCATATATTTTTGCCCTACTTCTAATCATACTTATGTGGAAACTCTCTATATTCTGAAACAGGTCTTTAAACGCTCAAACCTGAACACAAAAGATGTCCCTCTTAAATTGGACTATTTTCTCTGAATTGATACAGAGAGGAAAAAAATCCACGCAAACTCCTTTTGACTCAGAAAAAAATATTCCATGCTGCAAGCCAATCTCTCCACCTCAGACAACCTATTTCCCAACCCCAATCCTGATGAGTTTAAGATTTGCATGCAAAAATTCACCACGTGCTTCAAAAATTTGTTTTATAAGAATCATTGTGCTTTACACTTCCTTTTTTTCCAAATAGTTGTAGTTAGATCTGGACCTCAAGCCAAACAGCAGATGTTGGGCTTTCCATGCAGAAGGTGGCTGCCAATGACCCAGAGGATCCCCTCTTCCTAATGAAATACTGCTTCCATACACTTAGAGAGAGTCTGTTAAGTGAGAAGAAACTGCAGTGCATGACACATCCATGTAATTTTAGGATAAAGCTGTGTGGGTCGTCTCCTCACAGTGGAAAAGTCTACTACGTTTTGGAAGGGGAAGGAAGCAAAAGGCATTTTTTTATGGATGGCAAAACACAGTAAGTGCAATGTTGGTAATTCACCCACTGGTGTTTATAATGTCTCAGGGACAGGACTTGAACGAGACCCAAAAGTTTGACTTCTAGACCTCTGCACTAACTTATTATATAATAACGTAATCCTGTAATGTACTATTTATGGTTGGCTTAGGCAATGTTATCTAAAAGGCCTCATGAGAAAAGTTACGCTCTAATACATATGGATGTGATAACATCTATCTAGGCTAATCAACAGGCATTTGTACAATTCAAAAAATGCACAGTGAAGATTGAGGCTGTATTAGCTACAGACCTCAACAGTCTTTCTAAAAGCCACACCAGCCCCAAAGAAACATGGTTCAATAAATACGTCCCTAGTCAGAGCCACAAAGACTAATAGAGGGTGTCTGTCAGGTCAAGTTGATGGTTCGCCTTCTTCATTGACTGGTATTTCATTGTCTAGACAAAATACTTGTTAGCTTGCATGAGGCTCCCTTGCTCTGTTCTGGTGCAAATTAAATAATTCTCTTGATGAGAAAACCCGCAAATGGCCTATTAGTCTACACTGGGATCAAGATCATATATGCATATGGGTATGAACTGTGCCAGATTTGGCTCCCTCCAGTCCTCTAAAAGCACTAGTCAAGAGACTTGAACAATAGTAACAAAACCCCTTGGTCTTGAGGAACACATGTTCTCCAAAACAGCAATAACTATAAGCACAGTTAAGTTCAGCTTATGTCAGAACAACTCTCAGAACATGTCTCAGCATAAGCAGCATGTCACCACGAATGCTCCAGTTCATAGATGTTTAAAGTCAAGCACCTTCGCCTTACCATACAGTTGGCACGCAACTAGAAAGTGCCAAAAGACTTAGATCAGAGAAGGACTAGGAAAGAACAACAAAACCTTAATTTACAGCCAGGAATTAAGAGGGTGCCAATGGAGACTGAGGACCACAGACAGAATACACTTAATGAGACAAATCTAGCCAAAAGCAGGGGTGTGTTCTGCATGGAGTGAAGGTACTGCATGGTACACGATTGTCTGCATGAATCAAACCGCTGCAGGAATCCCTAATAGAGGCAGCGCAAATCATGGATGTTAGTTCTGTATCAGAGGGGAAAGTCCAGAGTTCCCTAACAGACAGCATTTACTTTTCAATATCTTCTACTTAATCCACTGATGCCCAAAGTAACCCTAAATTGGGCACAAGGTTACCAAGCATGGCTTTTTGTGAAACCAAATAGTATTGCTATCAATTGTCTCAGTATTTTTTGCCTTTATCAGTGCTTTAGCTCCTCTCACAAAGACCCTCAATTTTCATTTAAAAAGTTTCTACCCTTTAAGGTTGTGGAGAAAAGCCTGCAAACACGGCTCAAATATAACCTAGTGGTTCAGAAAACAACTCAAAGAAAAAGAACCTCACACTTCTATTTTCCTAACAAATAAATCATGATTTTTAAGCTGATCTCCCAGTTTATGT
Organism: Chroicocephalus ridibundus; assembly: GCF_963924245.1. Classification (NCBI taxonomy): domain Eukaryota; kingdom Metazoa; phylum Chordata; class Aves; order Charadriiformes; family Laridae; genus Chroicocephalus; species Chroicocephalus ridibundus. Next base: position 152,627,716 of record NC_086284.1, read on the forward strand.
TAACTTGACTCAAGGTTTTTGAATCAGTAAGGTTAGAAGTACTTTAAGATCTCAAACTAGCAAGCTCCCCAAATAAAAATAAACAAAGGTCTCTCCACAGCTATTCTGGAGAAGATTAACTCCTTTCCTGCTAACTAAATCTCCCATTGCTATAAACCTGGAAAGCAATGACAGCTTTAACTAACCCTCTCTACAAAAGGCCAACAGGTCCCATCTATAACAAACGCTGAAGACAAATGATACAATCCTCCCCCCACTGTGATGTCCATATTCCACCTCCACAATAGAATTACCAGACTTCCAGTTACTCATACATTCATTGTAAATAAGAAAATGGATGTTAGACTATCAAAAGCTGCTTGAGGACTTTCTCAGAGACATTACAAATAATTTAAGCAAATAAGACTAACAGAGAACATGACTGTGCCATTGCCCTATATCCTGTTCGTTCTAAATTGTTCCCAGCGCTCTTGGTCAGAACATCACATGCACGGAAGAAAATGCAGTTTCAATGAAAAAGCTCCTCTCCCTCTAAAACTGACACAAATGACCATACAGCATTTTCATCAAGGTCAAGTATTTACAATATCAACGATGTGCTGTGACCTCACAATTACTTAAAGGACCTTTAGCTTGAAATAAAGAAAATCTTGGATCTCCCACTTTCATTGTTTACAAAGGTTGCACCATCAGATTGACTTACCATGAAACTTCCATTCCGCTTCAGCTCTGGTTTGGTCGTCCTTTGATTAATATCACGTTTATCATGAATCTGCATTAATTTGAAAAAAGACCTCCCACACACACCAAAAATAATCTGCATCACGCTCCATCTTCAAAACTGTGAACACAAATTACTCCTGCCCCATATCACACCACAGACATACATAAAAGAAAAACAATGACATTACTTACTAGGAACTCCAGACACCAGCCGTAACGGCCGTAATACTCGGAAAGCCCGCAGTGCTTTAACATCGAATCCGGCACCTTTTCCTCCTATTGAATTCCCCCCATCTGCTTTGGTTGCTTGTTCTAAAATTGCACTAAAAAGCCTGCAAAAAGAAAGAGGAAACAATCTGTAGGCAGACACCAAAGCTTGGGCTAAACGGGAACAGAGATCATCATCATCATATCACCCAAACTATCTCACAGACCTGTGAAGGGTGTCACACATCTCAGTCGACATTCACATATGGTGGAGGAGAGACAGACTCTTCCCATATGCAATAGCCTAATGGTGATGTCTATACCATTTGCAAAACACTTCTTTCTGGAGCAGACATAAACACGACGTGCTCCTCCTTCAGCCTAATGGCTTCCTTGCAGCCAGCTATAGACTACCCCAGCGACCAGCCTTCCTGGTGGCATGTGGAGGTGTGCTCCCCGCCCTGCGCGCTGCGGCATGCTGGATCCTTCAAAATGGCCTTTCTGGCAATGCCTCATGCTGAATTTAAAGGACCACCAACAGCAGAGCACGCGAGTCAGATTTTGAGGGTAGTCTCCAGGATGTCCCTACCAAACAGTCTGGACATACACAGTGGGAGTCAAGTGGAAAGGCAAGAAAGTACAAATTTTAGGTTTTGCCCTTTCTGCTGCCAATACTTTGCTATCCTTGTTAACCAACAATCCACCTTGGGGAAAAATCATCATCTGTAATTAATCCAATCATTAATTATCTGTCACCAATTTTACAAGGAATTAAGATTCACCAGGGTCACTGCAGGTAGAACTTGGTATAACACACAAGAATCCTCCAAGATGCAAACTTTTACATAAGGGAGTATGCTCAGATTATGTGCTTGTGTATCCATTTGTAAATCCCCTGACGCATTGGCTAGGGAAAGCCAAAACTGTAGGAGTCTTATTAGTAGAATGTTTTTTTATACCAGTCTTAATATTTTATCTTAGCTAGTAGGAGTAGCTGCTTTAAGGAGAAGATGTCTCACTCAGAATGCATTTGAAAAGGCAGAGCAAGGCAGAAAATACAATGTTATTCTGTGAAGGAGCTGAAGGCGCACCCTATGTGTTAATCAGAACTTGATTTAAAAAATTAGCTTTCAGGAAGCAGCTTCCATTTTTCTGGTAAAACATTAGTACCTTTGGGGGAGGACGGATTCCTCATGAATTTGCTAATGACATTGCTTTCAGCCTTGAAGTCATCAGCTTGAACCCAGCCAAATTCAGCAGAGGTTAAAAGTTGTTCCAGTCTAAATGGATGTTTGGCGCTCTGTAGAAAAAGCCTGCCCGTAAGTGGCAGAGACGCCTTGGCCTGTAGCGTGCCATGGAGGTAACCAGAGGTAACTCTAAAGAAGCTGCCTGGGATGCCAGGAACAGCCTAGTTGGAGTGGCCTGGATTCAGCACTGTCTGATTTCTCTCTCAGGCTTTGCAGTCTGCAGTGCCTCTGTCAGGTTCTCATCTATACGCCCTGACTGGCATATTCCACAGAGAGCCCCCAAACTGCATATCAAGCAGAGACTGAGCTGCCTGATTGCTTTACAAGGAGCTTCAATCCCCGCAGTCTGCTGTTAAAACTTACTGATAGGGCCACAAACATAGGGAGCTTGCCCTGGATAGAAAAAGGAGGATTCATTTACTGAAGCATCTAAGCCAACACATTTCCCCAGCCCTAAATCCACACAAAAACGTGGATTAGGGGAGTGCGAATGCGAAATTAGTTTCTTAAGCAGGTTGTTTTTTTTTTTTAAATCATATAAAAGAGTCTTATAAAACATGTCAGCTGTAACTGAGGAACTCCTAACTGGATCTATTCAAAGCCTCAACTTCAAGCACTGCAGAAAGATTTAACAATTAGGTAACAAGCGTGGGAAAAACTGTGTGTGGGGAGGTTGGATGCTGAGTTTGTAGGTGTTGCAGACTGAGAAGCAGGATGCAGAGAAGACAAAAACGGAGCCTATGAGAAATACTGGGTTGACTACAGATATCACAGAGAGAGATAAACAAGGGCTGATGCAAACAATGTGAATTATTGGAATGTATTTTTTGAGCTGTGTACACAAATTGTACAGTTGCAATTTTCTGCTGGTCTTCATAATAGAAACACTGTAGGTCAAATTTGGGCTAATGTATTTTCAGTAAGCTAGTGATTAAGCTCTAGAAATGTGCTCTATTTCTTATTCTATCTTCCTAGTCAACAGAATTCCCATACTAGATGATGAGTGACATACCTATACAACAGTCCCAGTCTCCTGGGAGCCTCTGAAGGAAAAAGAATTCACTGCAAAAGGTTTCTTATGCTGTTTTTCAGCTCTTTTACAATGCTGAAGACAAGAAATCTCAAGGAACTCTGAGTCAGCAATTGTGCAAAACTGAGAGTCCATTCTCCTCGTCCCCATTATCACTGGCCCCATATTTTACCAAACAGCAGCTCTTGGCAGCTGGCACCAAGGGCATTTCTTCTGCCACTCATGCAGTGAGCAAACCATGGGTTGCTCTAGAACTCTGTGTTCTAAGAAAAGCCTAAATTAATTCAGGAGGAGCAGAAACACAACCAGTAGGACAGTTCACTCCACTGGAGCTAGAACCCACCTTCCTAGACTAACGCAGCTCCACTGCAGGCCAGTTGACCCTGTTTGCGTGCTCCAGTGTTGACGTGCTAAACGTGCTGTCTTGAGGTACCCATAGTCATCTGCCTACTGTACTTCAGGAATAATTTGCAGTAATTCCCGCTGCTCCTCATTTAAAAACCTACATTTAAACTTGAATTGCATTACTCCTGCTAATCCTGCTTTAACGCATTTACTGCATGCTTAATATCTCCCTCTGTACTAATCCTGCTTTTTACTAATGCAATACAACTACAACTTTTTATTTCTCTCATTTATTTGACTCTCTCTCCCTTTTGTATTGGGGTCTAGACTGTGCCCAATCTGGCCTACTGAATCTCAAGTCCACTCTTCAAATTTATAGTACATCTTGCCAATCCTACTTTATTGTCCCTATCATCTCTTGAGTTAGGGCATGGGCAGACATCTATGACTCGGAGGCTACAACTACCACATGCTTTTTTGGCTGTAACTCATTATGACCCAGAGGGAAGGGAAAAAAAAAAAAAAAAAAAAAAGTCCTGTTGAGAAATAGCACCAATGATAAGACACAGAAGAAAGTCAAGGCTTCTGACAGCCCCTTCCATTACCTTCTATTAAGAAAAAAACCCCACAACTCTCATACAATTTGTAGTTTCTATGAGCTCTTTAGACTCCATCTAGTTTTTCAGCTAGTTGTTTTCCAATCCTGAAATAGATGGATAGATGTTACTTAGTTTCACTTGTGACTTGACTACACCTAGACTAAATCCATTTGATACACATGACCTACAAAGCAGAAAATAAATTTCTATCGTACACATGCACTGACGTGCTCCACTTTTTTTTTCTTTTTTTTTTCTTTTTTTTTTTTTTTTTTTACATTTACTTGTGCGGTATGAAGCTAGTCTCACCGTTTTTCTTATATTTTTCTTTTCCCTTTTGACAACTGAAATATCAAAAAGGTTTTTGCTTTGCTAGATGACCCCAACAGCAGCATGATAAGGTTGTAACCTGCTCTACAACTCTTCATCTCTTCCTCTGTGGGGAGGGCACACTGATTTTTATAGCATAAAAAAAGAACTTGTCAAGGGCCTACGGAATATAAAGAGACAACAGAGGGCTCGGTATTTCTAAGGCCCAAAAACAGCAGAAAAACACAGCTGAAAGAATCCCCATAGGTATAAAGAAACTGTAAAGTACAATGATTTTTTTCACAATGTTTTACAGTTCACCTGTGATTTGTGAGTATGAAAGTGTTTGGGTCTGCCCTTTAGAAACTCCCCACAGGTCTTCAGAAAGACATATACTACGACCACGTTTTCCAGTCTGCTCGGAATTTCACATCCTTTCCAAACACCTTCACCGCTTACCTTCACAAGTAAGACTGCCTTTCAAATTACGACACCTTTTTTCTGGCAGAAGCTACAGGCCCTTAGAGAATGACTGTGCTTGGCAGACAAACCACAGCACTGCCAGGAAAGACAGATATTATTCTAGCACAACATCGTCAAGTTAGTCTACTCTCAAGAGAAATTTCCTCCAACAGCCTAATATTAAAGGACATCACTGTTATATCTGAAAATTTTAATGTTTTCTGAAAGAGGAACAGTAAAACTGAAGGAAGCAGGGTACAATTCGACGGATTTTTTGTGGGTTGTGCCTCATTAGGCATCTTAGGGGTGTGATCTTTGCTCTTAACTAATAATGTTCTTATCCACAGAGCCTCTGATTGATACCCCCACACAGACGTTTTTCTTCAAAGCAGCATTTAATGGTGCTGCTATAGCAGGGTCATAGGCTATATAAAGATAAGCTAGAATCAAGCTTTAAAAGTCTTAGCTGATGAATAAGCAAATCTCCCACACTTCAAGAATGATAAGCTGTTACAAGCCAACAGGTCTAAAGTGCATCCTTTCTCCAGAAAACATAGCAGTTGTGTTCAGTGCTCTCCTCTGCTGCTGCTGAATATTCCTGTGGCCTTGTTAGAACCACTGACTCTAAGATCCCTTTGGATACCAGGGGACCTACCTTCAGTAGGCAAGGGAAAGTATACAGGCATATCTTTACAAAAAATTTTTATAAAACTGAGACTTCCTTCTAGAATTTATGCTTGGTCCTACCCATATTCCTTTTTCTCTATTGACTTGTATGTTTTGACATACAAGGAGGCCAGTTGTGCTGTATTATCTCTTCAAGATATACGTGGTAAGCAATGTATATTAGGTGGATTTAGAGACAAACAGAGGATCTAAAACCCGTCTTTTTTTTTCCTCCTTAAACTTCCAATAGTACTTGAAAGAATACTTCCCAGTCATTCTATTTTTTGGTAGCAAGTACAATCATGATTACAAATGAAGATGATTCTTAAGGCAGAAACACAAATGGCAATTACCACAGTCGTTTTGGGACTTGATGCTTCCAGTATGAGTCCCACACCATCCTCTGCCCCACATGCCAAATAAATCCCTCTGCCCAGTGCTACATCTGTGTCCAAATTACTCAGCTTTCTCCAACAGCTCCATGAATAGGCAGAAAGAGGCACCACAAGGAGATGTTACCAGCACTTACTTTCTTCCTCCTCTCTCTCTTTAAAATTTATTTTAAACCTTTTCCATGGGACTTCCTTCCTGACAAAATATTCAATTACGCTGAAATTTAAACATAATGTCATTGAGGGGTTTCAGACAGCCCCTAGAAAAGAAGACAGGGCAGAACAGGAACAGATGGTATCACCACGTAGATTTTGCAGAGGGGTTGTGGAGAGAAAAAGCAGCGCACCAGCCTGGGCTGTGGGACTGTACAAGAGAGTTTAAACAGATAAACATCAAAGGAACCCATCTGGCCTTGAAGTGGAATCTGTCACTTGAGATTGTTACTATTTAACAGAAACCTTGGGGTCTTGGCCATGTTTATCATACTCCTGTAATCCCTCCCCAGTTACATTTTTTGTTCCCCATCTAGTGACTGAGAGCTGCTGGAGGCAAGAACAGAGAGAAGAGCTGAGAGCTGCAGCTTCTGTCATTGGCAAGGGAATTAATTTCAGTCTGAATATCATCTCCCTGATTAACTGCCCTAGTAGGAAAATTGAAAAGGACCGTACTTAAACTAGATATAATGCTGCCCTGTGATTTCCGGAGCCTTGCTCTTTCGCATTCCAATGGAAGAGGAGGAGGTAATGTGTCGTATCTTTAAAAAGTCTCTTTCTCATAAAAATGAAAAGGGAATAATCACATTCACAAGACTTTTGTTCTCCGATCTTTCTTCAACTTAAGCAGCAATTTTCAAGCAGGTGAGATATCTGAGGGCATTCAAAGGCAGAACCAGCTATGGAATTGGATATCAATGCCAGGGGAGGGATTGGGGATTTTCCAATTTCCAATTACTAATTTGCTGTGGGATCTTCTGGCTGCAGGTGGGAGCGAAGGAGAAAGACAACTGGGCACTGTCATAAGGAGAAGCATTATGCCACCATGGAAGCACAGAGGTCTTGGGACTAAGAACAGGTTTCAGCTTGTTCTCTCCTCTCCCCACCTCTCTCCCCCCAGCCCTGGGAATTCTCCGTCCACCCACTTTTCCCCATGATAGTGAAAAGTGGGAGGGATTGGGTAGCACACAGAAGTTTGCTGATGTAATTTTTTGGGGCCACCACAAAAATGGTCAAGAAGCTAGATGGACTTCAGTTTGGGACAGAAATTATGAGGGGGTTTTGATGACTGTGAGTGTCTCTTATGGTGTTTCCCCTAGGAGCTGATGCAGGGTTTCCTTGGCAAAGAAGTAAAATGACTGCACGTTTTTGTATGCGATGAAACTCTTTAACAACGGAGTGGTGGGAGGATTGGACAAATTACTCAGGCAAAGAAATACTACTTCTTTTTGTCTTCAGGCGTAGTTTATCCTTCACCTCTTCCCTTCAACAACCACAATTCAAACCCTTTGCTTATCTCTTACCCTTAGGTAGAAAAAACAGAAGGTGTTTTATTTTTCTTTTATTCAAATAAATTAAATGCCAAGCTTGAAAACCAAGGAAAGGAATAAGGGGATTAGAAAGGTTGCAGCTCACAGTGACAATTTGATCTACAATAGTAAAATCAGTCTTTAAAAAGGTTAAAACATTAAAAGGGTCAAAATCAAAAGTGTTGAAATCACCAGCAGAACAGTGCAATTGAACTGAGTAACTTAAGTATGAACACCTGGGATTTAAATTTTTCATCCATCTTTGAGAATGAAAAAATCATCAGAAGTTCACAAGATGGCAGAACTTGTCATCCAACTGTAATCTTAATTAAAGGATCCCACCTAGATTTTCTTCATACACGTCTACAAACAAAGGGATTTTCTTAGAATTAAGTGTTTGACTTTGTCCAACAGCCTTGCACTGCTTCCTCTTTTTATTCCTGTTCCCAAAGAACAGTTTAATGTCCATGTCTTGCAAACCATTAAAAAGGTTAAGCAGCAAGGGATTAGCATTAAAGGCTAAGCAGCAAGGGATACCAGACAGAAAACGTACATCAATTGATTGTCAATCCTTAATATTTGCCTCGTTTAAATCATTGCTACACTGAAATTAGCATGAATCAAGTCATACCTGCAGAAGACCAGTGAGTTAATTGTATTTTTAGATTACACAGTAAAACTTGGTATAACACGAGAGTCCTGTAGCAGGGCTAACGCAGGAAGGACAAATGGTGATTGTAGGAGGAATATGATGGACAGCAACCTGTCCCATCATCACTCATCATCACCCATACGTAACGTATCAGGCAACCACCCACCCTTACGCTCCCAAGGGCTGCCAGAGCCCCCATGTGCAGTGTATTCAAAGACAAAACGTTGGTACTCACCCTACTACCACAATTATAAAATCTAGTAAATTCCAGCCATTGCGGAGGTAAGCGTTGGGGTGAAAGAGAAGTCCATATGCTATTACTTTTAAAAATGCTTCCACTGTAAAAATTATGAGAAAGAGATATTCCACTCGTTCCTGGGGAAGAAAAGAGAACAAGAGAGACAATGGTTAGCGCGAGCGACAAACCAGGGATAAGGATGTTGTCTTCTGTCACAGTCCATGCATACAGCCTCCAATTCACTGACTCCTCACTTGGGTGCATCTAACACGCATGGCTTGCCAGAGGGCTTTTCTCTTCACACTTGCATAGTTTGTGGGCAGTCTGACAGGACAGTGGCAGGAGGTTTTGGTTAGGCTCTGAAATTTGCTGCCCTTGCCCTGGCAGGGACTGACCACTGCACAGGCCCGTGCAAAGGAGGAGGGGAGAGGGTCAACAGGCATCAGCTGCACTCGGCTCTCTAAGGAGTATGTTGCCAAATGTTGTCAGCCATCAGAATGAACCACATCCAGTCCTTTTCTACCTCTGGAGAGGAAACATTTTGTGGATGCAATGTTGTGGAGACAGATGGGGAAAAATGAAGAGAGGGGGCCACTTGAGACTGATGCATGCGTCAAACTGTGTTTTCTTTGGGATTCCCTTGTCTGTTGCTGGGGAATAGGTAGGCTGAGTATTGGTGATAAATGATTTACAGATCAGACTGACTAATGCTAGAGGCTTTTAGTCATTCCATCAGAAATGAACTTGTCCCTGTGAAATCCAGGCTGCAATTAAGCACATCCAAAGTCACTTCCAGTGACAGTACAGTCTGATTAAGGACAAGCAAGCAGGTTTTTGGAGTCAGTACACAGGCTCGCTGTCTCTCATCTCTGGGGTTTTTATCCCCAGTGTGGGATAAGAATAACAGTATTGCAGAAATGGTAGGGACCTCCACTGAAGTGGGAGAGAAATTGCAGCATTACGTAATCACTACAAAAGTGCTGCGTGGCAAGCTGAGTGGGAAAAAAGTAGGTGCAAACTAGATGACAGCAAAAGGAGACTAGGTCCCTGCAAGGTTAAACTACAAAGTAAGTTATTAAAAGTTCACATTAAAGAAATAAAAAGCTGAGATAAAAATAAATGAAAACAACTTAGTCATTCGTGATCATATCTTATAGGGTACCCAGCAAGACAATCAGGTAGGTCACTACTTTATTTTTCTTTTCAGCTCCAAACTGCAATTGCCCTGTTCCTCTGTCCAGCTGAATGCATGTATGACACTTTCATACGATATAGCAATACAAGATACACAGGATTACAAAAAAAATCATTCCATCATTTGACTCAGCTGCCCATTTGAACCTCTTCCATTCAGCTCCAGGTAATTAACAACTCACTAGCAACCTGTTGATAAAAAAAAAAGGCCATTTCCAGTTCATCTTCATGTTTACGTTAACACGTTATTTTACACTACTGAGAAACTCCATCTGACAGTAGCAGGCACATGTTTGTGCTTTAAAATATGGTGGGTTTCCCTCAGACAATGCTTTCACAATGTCTGCAGTATTATTCCCAAGTGCTTAGTACAGCGAATACCTAAAAAAGAAAACGTATAGTTCTGTAGTTGTCTGATCCACTCCTAAAAGTTTTGAATGTGCCCACAGCACAGAATTTGTCCATCGTTGTCCCAGATGGAGACAGGTCAGCACACTAAGGATTTTTCTCCCCTTGAACTCAGAGAAGGAAACAACAGCATACAGTACTAGTGACTACTATGTCCCCTCCTCTACAGACAGTAAGTGCATTATTTTATTTAGGACAGGAATTGGCATGTAAAATGCTAGGAACGAGGAGTCCAGCTTGGCCACAGAAAAGAGCTCCATAATGGCTTGCACACTCCTAGAAGTGAGTAACCTAGCAGCCCTTCTCCTTCCACTGCTGCTGACAACTGAACAGGTACTAATTGATGTACAAATCACAGACAGACCGACCCGAACAACCAAGCTCTACGCACACATTTGTAAAGCAAGACAAGCTGTCATGAAACCTCTTAATAAAACAAAACAAAACAAACCGCCACAAAATGACTGTGTGATGGGAAGCCTATGCAGTATCTTTCGGATTGCCCTGCACCTTTGTGCTGCCACATGCCTCTGTCAGCATGGCACGAGGCCAGATGCCATCCTGTGCACAAAGCCCGTGGTAGATCTGCCTGGGAGGCAATGCCCTACCTTTGAAAGGACAAGGTAAAGCCTGTGTAGAGGCTGGAGGAAGATGGAAATAGACTCTGCGGGTGAAGAACCTGCCCTGAACAGAGAATGGAAGTAGTGAGTGTTGTGCCTGGGATGGATGTGGCCTCACTAGGGATGAATGAACATACTTTAGGATGAAAAAAAAAGATTTCTCTTGCTGCAACCCAGTCCGATAATGGGTCTCACTCCCTATTTCAGCCAAGAGCTTTCCACAGTTGTGAGCAAGCTCTCTTTCCCTCCCACAAAAACAGCCACAGTAGGTCCAAGACCACTTTCTCTTTCAGATTGCCTTTGAGGTTGCCCTGTGCAACCAATTCATCCGGCATCCCACTCTGTAAATAGCAACATGGGCTTATGGAGAAATGCTCTAGGCCCTAACAAACAGACTTCCCCAGAAACTTCTCTTGGCAGTCACTGCCAAGACTGATACCAAGGGGATGTTAAGGAGCCTACCCTCTTGTTTAATAACTCCAGGTCCAATTTGAAGCAGACTGGCAAAAAACCTGAAGAGGAAGGCCTAAAGCTGACCCTGTTCCCAATGATTTAACAGCAAACAACGTCCTCGACCTCCGGGACAAAGGCTGCTGCCAGCCCTGTCTGGCTTTGTGCTGCTTCTGTGGCTGCAGTGCCGCGCAGGCCTGCCCAGCCAGAAGAGCCTTTCCACTCCATGAATTTCATTGAAATACCTGTACTGATGCAATCAAAAGTTCAATAAAGCAAATACTCAGAAAATTCTGGAACAACTTTTTTTTTTATTTATTTAATTTAATACTGCACAGAGCAGCCAGTATTTCAACAACTAACAGGTTCCACTTGGTTGGGTTTAGGAGCCTCATGCCTTTTTCCCTCTGAAGAAGCCTATGAGACCACAGACCCCTGTTTTGTCATTGTAATAATGTTGTTTGTTGAACCGTGTTACTGAGGTAATAATATGCCAAAATATTACACACATGTGCATATATATATACCTATACATAGATATATACATATATACATATACAACTACAAGCTGTTTGAATAAATTCCTCAGAACACTCTGGTTAAGACGTAAAGATCCATAAAAAATAAAATTATATAAAAGCCTCTGAAATGAACATAAGATACAGAATGCTGAGCAGAGGAGAGAGATTTTATGATCCTCTGCACTTAAATTAATGATTTCAGGATCTAAAGCTGAAGGAAAAATACTACCGAGATTAAACAGTGCAGCCACTCCAAAACCATTTCAGGAAGATACTCCTGCTTAGACTCGAGCAGAATTTGAAATGCCTAGTAATTAATTTGTATTTCCTTTTTTCCTTATACTGTAAAACTCAAGAGCTTTTATGAACACAGCATAACTCAGTAATGACGTAGCATAACTGGGCTTATCCCAGTTCTGATGCCACCTTGCCTGGTGAACTCACAGATGAGTCTCAAACACCCCTTGCCTCAGGTTTAGAAATGAGAGGAGGACCTGTTTCCCTCGGCAGTCACAGAATGATTAATTTGCCTCTGCTAAATGGGCTTCTACATTTCTGGCTGCTCATTTGAAGCTTTGCCCTCACAGGTTAGGCAGACTGGGTCCCAGTGTTTCAAGCTCCCAAGGGACACTGCATTGCAAAGTTATCCATAGTCCCCCACTCCTCTAAGAAGCCAATTTGGTGCCATTTTAAAAGAAACCAAGCTAGGCAAATATTGGCATTGCTCTTTGAGAGAGCTCCCTGCTGACAGGGAGAGAGGGAGGAAGCTGCCTGCTACCTTCGTGGGAGGGAAAGGAGATAGCAACAGCATTGGCCCTTGAAATACAAATCCAAACCACAGCATCAAAAGAGAGGGAACTTACTTTGGAACCGTAAGAAAGAGGGAACAGTATTTTTTATTTATATCTAAGAAATGGGAACCATGCTGATGTGGCTGAGACACACAAAGCATACTGCAGGTTGCAAAATTACAAAGCAGGAGCTTCCTGCTTGGGCAATAGTAATGAAAATGTTTCGAAAACCAGAGGAAAAAAAACCCAACAATATATGAGTGGAAGAAAAGGAAGGACAAAAATTTTAGCAAACTGGCTGGTCCCTGGAGCATACACAGATGTTCTGGGGCTGGCTCTACGACCGCTTTTCTGTTTTGTTTTTTATAGATACAGTACATGAGTATCAGCTACCCTGGCTGATAGATTAGCCAGCACCAACATTGCCAAGAAACAAATTGTACATCATCTTACTCTTAACAAGAGTAAGAACAACAAGAAATAAACATTAACTTGCTGTTAAGGCTTTAAGATATGTTTCCAAAAGAGGATTACCGTATTAAGCATGAAACCCCTCTAATCCCATGTGCCTTCCAAAGACGTCATAGGTTTGTTTTTGTTTATAATTTTTAAACTGTACCTAATGACATCCTGGATTCAGAAAAGGAGTCTGAAAACAGGAAATCTAAGCAAATTACTGTAGGGTGTCATGAGGCTTTTCTCCTGTCAGGAGAGGAATGAGTAGACCAGTGTTGTTTCTGAGAAATGGTCCTCAGAATGATTCACCATATCTTGATCCTAGTTCTCCAAACCCCATCCCCCCAGCAGCACTACTAGGTTATAGCATTTTCTTTGCAAGAGTTACTCAAGGCTTATATCACAATCAGGTCCTCGCATCTCATACACCCCAGTCTAAAGAATTTACAATCTAAAAAGTCGGTCACACTAAAGGCTTTCTCAGACTTTGCCGTCTCTCTCTGCTTGCACTCTGCTCAGCTTTTTACAAACTGTGTTTCAAAACCTAGATCTTATATATTTGAAGTAACGTGCAGCAAGCTCTGCACATCTAGAACCTTTACGGTGCTGCCTGTTTGACCTTAGACCATGTCATGTCAGCATCTGCACTATTGTTCCCTAGGGTTTCCTTAAACATAAGAGAATACATTTCTTCAGTAATGCAAATACTCAGTAGTCCAAGGAAAACAGCAGTATTTTAAGGGCCTCTGTCATATAGGATGTTTTGGCATTAATTGCATAAATAGGCTCTGAAAGATACAAGTCAGAGTGGAAGCACTCAGAATTTTTCCTAGTAGGGAAAACAACCTTTTCTGACGGGCAGTAAGGAGACTAAACTGCAGTGCTGGGAAAAACGGACGAGAGACTTTATGAAAAAAGATTTTATGTTTTTGGATTACCAGTTATCATCACATCCAAGATATGGATATCCTCATTGCGTGAATATGCTGATCTGGAAGCTACTGTTATCATTAACAACTTTGACCTTCAGTGAGGAAGAGCCACATGTGCACACTTAAAGGATCAATTCAATAAAGCAGATGTTAAGACAGATTTGTTGACAATGAGTTACTTCTCAATGTACTCAGTTACTCAGGAGACATTTTCAGTTAAGAATGGGTGGAAACAGTACACAAGCACATGAGGGAATAGAACTTAAAGGAGAGAACATGTTCAGATTTTCTCTTTCTTTCTCCTTAAAATGACTGCCATTGGAGAAACAAGTGGCCATATCCACGTATTTGATAAATATAAAGGGATAATAAGATAGCATACTGCTGAACATTACTCCATTTGCTATTACTGCTGGTCTTTAAACACAATGTCCCTTCTTCTACCTGTTCCCCCAAAATAATATTTTCAAAAAATTGAGCAAAAGAACACTATCTGATTTTACCTAACAAGGATAAAATAAGCCCAAAGAAGGAAGTGGGTAACTAGCATTCAACTAAGCATAATCTACTGTGTTGGTAAACAGAAGTCAGAACAGCTTCTGAAAGGTTAGATTTCCAAATATGATCAACATTGCCTTCTCTCCACTCCAACCAAAGGCAGCGTCTACATAACGGCAGGCTTTAGAATGAGCAGAGTTAAATTCACACCATGTACTGCAGAAATACCACCTTTTAACTAACACCTTTAAATGGGAGATACACTTGCATGAAGCTACTTTAAAGGTGTCCAACACTAGCAGAATAAAGCTGACAAAGACAGAATTCTCACTAATCTGAAATGAGCAATTATAAAACAGGAACGTAGTGCAAGGCAGCCTTCAGCACTTTACGATAATTCATAACATACCCACAATGCCTTTAAAGAACTTCCACTGAAATTAATGTAAGAGAGAACGTTAATAGTTTTGAATGATTACAGACCCGATACACATGCCGTATATTCCAGAGTTCTGTGGCAAATCAATGAATACTTCATGCATAGCTCTCTTGCAGGATCTAGTCTAAGCTCCTTATTTTTCTTACAGCACTTTGGCAAGCATCAAGTTGAATTTATTTATGGGTTCAGTGGAATTACCTTTTGTGTCAGTGTCCAATTGTAATACAAAGCCAAGGTACAATAGGGTCAATCCTCAGTGCTAGGTACCTTGTACAAACATGCTTTCCCTTTCAGTGAGCCATATGCTTCTTATTCACTTAAATCAAAATACAGATGATGAATGCCATCACTGTTCTGATTTACCATCATTTCACCTACATTTTTACTAACATTAGGTGGAGAATCAAGCTCCAGCTATACAGAATAATGTAATTATTGGTAATCTTTATGTTTCAGAATGTTTCCGAAGGAGTTGACATGCCAATATCATTTGGACCACAATATGAGAGGAGTATTATTTTGAAACCTTTATACTAGAAAAGGTTCTGAGCAACTTGATTTAATTTTGAAGATATCCCTGCTTTGAGTTGGAATTTGGACTAAACAATCCACAGAAGTCCCTTTCAATCTATATTTTTTTCCT
The DNA here is from genome assembly GCF_963924245.1 of Chroicocephalus ridibundus. Taxonomy (NCBI): domain Eukaryota; kingdom Metazoa; phylum Chordata; class Aves; order Charadriiformes; family Laridae; genus Chroicocephalus; species Chroicocephalus ridibundus. The sequence goes on from NC_086284.1 coordinate 152,643,061, forward strand.
GAGACTTTATACACATATTTTATCATTCTAAATGCGTCTCTAGTCCTCAGAATAATCTAACAAACTCACTATTTCCTTTCCATTGCACATCCCAGTGGGATGCCTCATTCTCCACAATAGAGATGGTCAAGCATGCACCTATCTGGATTCATATAAAGCATTATGTATCCATTTGCACTTGAAATTTGGACTCTGGTGCCGATTAAATAATATCTAACCTATATAAGATTTTTTGTTACGGTCCTTGGCTACCAATAGCAGAAATCTCTTGGGTGACATTGCTCAAGATTTCTTTTTTGGACTGAAATAGAACAATAGGATACTAGCTATATATTAACTAGAGAATATGTTCCTTATGGGCTCGGTTTTTCTTTGGCATGACCAAGAATTGATGCCATCCAAACAGACCATGTACAGGCATTCCAACCTGAACAGCTCTGAAGAGGTAAAGAATGTCATATCCTAGATTCTTTTGTTTTGGTCCACTACTCTAATTAAATTGAAATGAGCTGCCACTTTATATTCCAATCAGACCAATAAGAGATTACCCTTCTAGGGGGAAGCAACATTAGAGAAGGCAGCATAAACTTTATGACTGAAAGAGTCTCATTTACGATCTCTGGATAGAAATTAAAAGCTGGCTAGCTGGTGTGTTTTTTACCATGCCTAGGAATTAAATTCACCCCTAGAAGAAAGCTTTTACTAGTTTCCTTTATGTAGTTTCAAAGGCAGTGAGGCAGCCCAGTGTCTTTTCCCAAGGTTAACACAGCCATTCGAAACACCACAGTCAATTGTCCATCTACCAACCGCTGATTAAGAACAGGGTACCAGAAGCATCCATTTAAATCAGAGCAGCCCCAGTATGACAGCTGTATCTAATAGATCATCACAAGGCATATTGTGTCTCATCCAGTTCCCAAAATGACTCAAATAAGTTAGAAATTGGCTACTCACCATGCTCAGGTGTTTGTGCTCTATCATGTATGCAGTGAGATGTGCGAGTCTATCAGCCATAAAAAATTCAGTGCTCCATTCCATGAATATTTTTTATTATTAATAATATTAAAAAACAGTCCCCTCTGGTATAGCCTAGACTTTCTATGCTCAAAACCACATTAGTGTTAAATATTGAGCATTTTGTTGCCAGGCAGAACAGTAAATACATATCCCACTTTAGGGGGAATTCTAAAAAAACCTATCTAATTCAATATTGGCTCATTAGGAGGTCTTCTTTACAGCACATCATCTAAGCAGGAAACACAAGCACGCTTGCTTTTGGAAACAAGCTACATGAACTCAGCAATAACTGTTCTAATGATTTTACTGTTTTGCACCATCTATGGGCTGGTTCCTAAAGTCACTAGTCCGGAGTTGTTCTCATTATATCATTTTAATCTGATCATCGTTACACAATCAGTGTTTGCAGTACATTATTTTTCAACGAGTCCCCCAACTTAGTGGTAGGAAAAAAGCTTACAAAGTGACTCTCAAGCATCTGACTGCTGAAAAGAAGTAACCATGTCCCCATGAGGTTTATTAATTTCAAGTCAATCACATGAGTTCAGGAGCCGACAATTTTTTAACTGCTTGGTATCAACTTTATGACAACTCCAGTTTGTCTGCCTTGTAAGTTTGTACTGTTGTCATATGGACAGGCACGCTGTGGAACATTCATGTTTGTATTCAGTCATCTCTTCTAAGAGATCACTAAAAATTGGGCCTTAAAATGAAGGACTGAATTTCCAACAGAGCTCAACATGTGGATAGTGAATTCCTTTGGAAATATACCCATAAAGAGACTTTCTGTGTTCCAAGGGTTTTTACAGTTCCCTCATGGATAAGGGGTGTGGAAGAGTTGCATTCCATACCCTTAATTTAATGAAGCATCTTTTCTCTCAAAAAGCCTTTTTAAGAAAAAATAAAAAATAAAATAAATATATTATCTGAACCCACAAGGTTTTGAGTAATTCTAGTACATGCCAGGTTAGATTGAAATATACACTAAATCAGGGAGAATTTTGCTCCTAATTTTACCACGGAAAGTATTGTCCTCTTACTAGGTAAGTCAATAATTGTCTACAGGCTGAATTCCCCATTTCTCTTCATCCTCTTGAATAAACTCTTAGGTAACACTAAAGAATTAGAAACCTTCCCCAGATTGCCTTGCAGGAGGAACTCCAATTTGAAGGGGGTACCACCACATAACCGAGCTGACAGAATGACTGGCATCGCCTCTCTCGTGAAAGCCCTTGACTAGGGCATGTTTTTAGAAGAGAACAGAACTAGCAGGGGAAAGATGAGAACAGCCAAAGAATGAAATATTTGGGCAGCTAGCATGGGATCAGATGTCAGCAAACATGGGCTCCTCGAGAAACCATAGCCACATTCAGCACAATTTAGACCCTCTGTGAATTACTCACAACTACTGAGCTAAGAACTAGAGAGCCACAAAAGACCCCCTGCAGAAATCTGGCCCTGAACCTTTGTTTTAATACGCTGCTGAGCACAGACTTTTCTCTGACTGACCACCCAGAAGAGTTCATCAAATCCCACTTTTAAAACGTTTCTGTCAAATGCATTTTAATCCAATCACTCTCGTGCATTTTATGATGCTCTAATTTATGGTTTTAATCTACTACAATTCTTTTATAATTGTTCGTGCAGTGCCGTGACGCCTGACAGGGAATGCTTTATAAATAAATTGAATTTATGACTATTTGTAACCTCTCCCTCTTGAAATTTCTAAGCAAATAAATTGGTCCCACAGTTCAATATTCTAGGATTGGGGTCTCTCTGTATGCATTCATACAAAACCACAATATACACACACGCACGAGAGAAAGGCACGAGAGAAAGAGAGAGAGAGATGGAGTGTGTACGTGTGCGTGACCTTTTCTTTCCGTGAGTAACTTAAGGGCATATTTAACATTCTGTTCACACTGCTCATGGCAGATAGGAAAAACACAACTGAAGGGAATGAAAAATGAAAAGTCCTTGCAGCTTCTCCATCTCAGCCTCTGTCTTCCCTTTTGTGGGGCAAAGGTTTTCAGTTTTTGTTTACTACCCCCGAGTAAGTTTCTGTTCCTTTTCTTGCTGCTTGAACGGACAGGGCACATGAAATGAGGCAGCTATAAGGACCTTTGACAACCAGCACATAAAACTCATTTCATTTTCTTAATGGAAGTCTAATTGGTAATTAGAAACATGACTGTGACCTGTGCAGTACCCAGAGAATAGAAATGGACTTCATTTTAAACAGATAAAGCTCACAAGGCTGCAGCTCTGCAGAGTAGCAAGATTTCTTCTGGACAAGGAGAAGCAAAAGAAGTGATTTAGTTCTTAGCAGGTTTTGCTAATTTAGGCTAACCAAAAAAACCTGAACAACTGATACACTTTGCCAGTTCTTCTGCCCCTCGGTTGACTCCCACCAGCCACTTTGCCGACCCTCACTGTAGTAGCTGCTGATGTTGAAATAGATCCAGGGACAAGAAGCTGGAAAATGGAATTTGGATTCTTGCCCCACTCCCCCGCCCCCAGTCAGTCTGGAGCATGTATTTTCATTTCTTGTAAGACAAGCATGTGTTTTATCCTCACATGTGTGTGTACTGCAGGGGTAAAGGGGCAAACTAATAAACTTGCCAAATGCCACCACCTTCCATCCAGCTAGGCTGGGGCTAGGCGTCCAGTTGGTGTGACCTCAGCCTGCAGGACACTAGATCACCCTCACAAAGCCCACAGCAGCGCTTGGGTGGGTGCAGAGTAATGCAAGGTCACGTCATAACAAAATATTTGGATTTGCTTCAAGCAAGGCAAACACATGGATCTGGGAACGTTAAAACATTTTTGTTCAATAAAAATGTTTAAACATAATGCTTTGTTATTTCTGCACTGAAATGCCCTGAGAACTTTCCTTTAGGGACAGTAGAGAGGGCGAATATAGCATATAGAATACTTCAACTTTTAATTCTAATATTCAACAAAACCAAATTTCGAAATATTGGAATTTCCCAGACAATGCCCAGATTTCCACCAGCCTGACTGGCAAACCAGCAGGAGGGAAAATGGAAAGAAGAGAAATAGCTCTGAAATGGGTTAATGCATGCTAACGCATTTAATTCATTAAGAACAAGGAAGAAGGATTTCTAACAAAGTTCAGGCATTCCTAAGGAATGAACACTGCACCCATGCCACTTTTTGCAAGTGAAAAGTCTGTAAAGAACTGTAGTGAGCTACTAATTTTCATGCCAGTGGAGAGGAGAGGCAGCCAACATACCTGTGTTTCCTCTTACTATGATAAACCCTTAAGACCATATTTATCCTCATGTACATAACGCTTAAAATAAAAACTAAAAATATTATTAGACTCTGGGCAGTGAAAGGTCAGGATTGTTATTAACATCCGAATGTTCTTTAATTAAACTCAGCTTCATTAGCTTCTGGCTAGTTCGCAAAAAGGCATATTCTTCCTACATTCCCCGGCTTCAGGGGTGGCATTCTCTCTCACAAGCGTTGCAGGCTCCAGGATCTCTGTCTAAAGGGAAAATTAGGTTTCATCTGGCCTGTCTAAAAAAAAAAAAAAAAAAAAAAAAAAAAAAAATCTAAATCCCACCCACAACCAGAATTCCCTTTCATCAGTTACAGTCAAATCCTTATGACGCCCATCACTCGGGAGGTCACTGCCGGTGAAATGATCTCTAAGAACTCAGCCAGATTTCCTCTACGTCAGACAGACTACCGCTTGGGGCTGGCAAGCGTTTCAACCAAATGGACTTAGATTTCAAAGATTTTGTGCTCACTTGATGAAAATAAGATGTTACACACTTTATGTTTTCACTTACTTTGTTCCCAAGGCTCCCTCTCTCTTCAATCACCCTCAGGCTCTAAGCAAACGGGATTCATATTGATCTGCCTGAAAATGATTTTTAATGCTATTAATGTTATAGGCTGCTGTACTGGATGTCTTCCAAGTTTTTCATCCTGACTGGTTGTTCTGACTGATCTGCAATACACTAAACCCATCACTTCTGCCTTGCTGCTGGCCAAATCCCAGCTCACACCACAGAAATAAAAGACAGCCGATGTCCGTACTTGAACTTCGGTGGGGCATAAATGTTTTCTTGTGCTCAGTACATACTCCTCATAGCCTCACAGATTCTGCACAGTGTCATCCCATGACATATTCTGCCTTTTTACCCCTCCCTTCCCTCGCTCTGCTTTCTGTACATCTTAGGTCACGCATAGCTCGTTGCTGGCTCATTGCTGCCAGTTCAACAGTGGCAGGAGCTGGATGAACACCTGGATGCCATTTAAAGCCAATTATTCTCCTATCATATTGGTATCTCCCAGTCAAACACGCAATGATTACTGTGTTTAACTGAAGACTACCATGCTAAATTCAGAAACATCAAATCAAACTACATATTTAATATTGCAAAAAGTGATGCCTTAAATGAATGCTATGGTATCGCAGGTAAAGCTTTTAAGATCCATTGTATAATAAGCTTAGCCTCAATTGGGGGGAAAAAAAAAAAGGTAAAAATACAGATTTTGCAAACACTTAAAAAAATCTCTCATGGAACACATTTTAAATGAAGTCCTTATTTGGACATAATTTTCACCAACTTCTAGAAGGTCTGCATGAGCAAGAACTGAGTAAAAACTGAGTAAGTACAGTAAGCTTTGGCCCAGTAATACCAGAAATATTATCCTGTGGTAACATTAAACCAAATTGCACAGACTTGGGGGATTTTAAGTGTTTTCTTTTAATTGTCTACCAACTGTGCTAAGGCAGCGTTTTGCTAATGTTTCAGAACTCAATGGTGGAACTGATTAAAAAACTATAATTAAATGGAATAAACTGCTATTATTTACAGAACAGCAAAAAGGATGTAAAAAGGAGCAAACATAGAAATGGTGAAAAATAATTTAGCTATTACTCTTTCATTCTGTTTTGACTATCTTTGGTACCGTTAGTAACACATAGATGGAAAGAGAACAAGTTTCGCAGGTAATAAGCATCACTCACAGTCCATTTTTTTCTGATCCCTTGAAGGATTGGAAGAACAAACATAGAAACTTAAAACTTTTTCTCACAGAATATTCTATGGATGGAAAAGGACGCTGTGATTAAATTTTTGCAAATGCTTATATATTATGCTGAAATCTTTCCCTTTTAGTTAATCAGTCTAAACCAAAATTTTCCAGTTATTTTTTTCTCTCGTGACTATTCCCTCCTTTTTGGATCCATCAGGAGCCGTGAAGATGTAGAAAAACATTAGTAAGACAGCATGTCATGAGGACTTGTCTCAATCCCCTGAGCGTGACTCCACAAGCTACATTCCACAACTTATCTTCCGGCCACGTCTGTCACTTGCATGCCCTCTGTTTCACTCTCTTATGCTGCCTCACTCTGCTTTATTTCAAACTCAATTTGTTTTCACAAGGAGATGGAACAAAATAAGCAAGGAGGGCTATGAATCCACTGGCCTATGGCAAAGGCCATAAAATAAAATAATTAAGAGAAATTCTTTAATTTTAATTAGCTTCCTTTCTGCAGTCATTCCCATCATGAAAAGTTCAATTACCAAGAACTGATGCCATTAGATGCACTGTACTATATTATGTTTAGTTGGGCTGTTACACAGGAAAAAAGGAAGTGACAGTGAAATCTCTCGGATAACTTGCCAGATGTGAACGTAGTAGGGCTAAATTATCCCACAAGTCTTCTAAAGATGACTGAAAGGATGAGATTGCCAGGGATAAGTTCGTCTCATCACCTTAGTGCTTTAGATCTGCAGAAAAGGCTCCAGGGGTTATAGTCAATCACAGACTGAATATGACTCAACGTCATGCTATTGCAAAACAAAAAAAAAAGCAAACAACGTGCTGTAATGCGTAAACAAACGTACAAACCACAAGATGCAAGGCAAAATCCTTCTGCTATACACAGCAGGGGTGAAAGTTCTGCTGAAATTCTGTGAATGAAGGAATACACGGATGGACTGGAGAGTGACCAGGGGAGAGCAACAAGGATCTTCTGAACCTTAGAAAAACGACCCGAGAGGAAAGATTATTGTGAGGCTGTTCAGCATAGTGAACACAAGACAAGACGAGGCTATAGATTGTTGCAGAAAGGCAGTGAATAACCTATCTGCCTGCATCCTCTTTGGATATGGCAGGAAGTAATGGCTTTATGCTGGCATATGGAAGATTTAGGAGGAACAATACCGAAACCTTTCCTTGGGCTGCCAGCATTGGTGATAGGGCTGTCCCAGAGCACACCGCATGGGAAGTTATGGACTTTAAATCACTAGAGGTTAAATCCTCCTGTGGGGCAGAATGACTAACTGGCATCCCAAGGTATCTTCTAGCCCTAGCTTTTGTATTCCTGAGGCTCTGACAGATATCTGTGGCCACAAGATCCAGCCAGATTTGTCTCATTGGGGAGGCAGCTGTCTATTGGTTTTGGACAGAAAGACACCAGGGGACAGTCCTTCTGTATTCATGAGTGAATAGCCTTTCAAAATGTCTTTGACACCCATGCAGCTAAAGCAGTTCTATGAAAGAAATGTGTTAGTCGTTTGGGATTCCAAGGAATGCTTCTATATGTCATCATTTGAAAAAGGACTCAATAGCTCTCTTGGGGGAAACAGAATTCAGGCTTCTCCCCGGGGCCGATCAGTTTAGAAATGCCATTGTGATCGCACTGGAACAGAGTAAGTTTTTCTGTTCTTATGGTGCAGTCTCAGGGTTTTCCAAGATTACGTTGTAGAGGCCAAGTTAAGCGGAGGGATTTTCCCCTCTCTGAGAAGACTCTCAAGCATTATTGTTCTGACCGATTCTCATCTGAGTTGGTGATATTTATGGTGGAAGTTTTTCTTCCTCTGTGGATCTGCCTCCGAAGGGCATTTGGGAACATGACCTTGTGAATGTTTAGTCTTCTTTTGATCTCTTTTGCTTTGGGTCCACAGAGCCCCAGTAGCAGAAATCCATGAGCTTTGCTGAGAATATTTTTAATTAATCCTGGACTTAGAGAAATTTGGGGATTAGTGGATTGCTGAACTCCTTATGTCTCTGGAGCAATGCTGGAGTTGCCTTGTTACAGAGAAAAGTCAGCTTTTGCTGAGAATTTGGCCTAGGCCATTGAATCTACTGATTTCCATAGATCAGAGAAGTCTTCAAACCAACAATACTACTAACTTGAATAAATACAGTCTCCTTCATCCAAAGGTTGCAACAGACTTCACAGACAGTAATGAATGAATTAAAATATAAATCATACCACATGGGCAAAAGAGAAACTGCCTCCATTTCACAACTGGGAAAATTGAGAAATACATAGGATGAAGGTATTCGAAGATCTGAGGTCTTTCAGTTTCTAAGTACCCATTTTAGGACAATGACAGCCTGATTATTTTTTTTTTTTTTCAGAGACACCAAGTGGTTTGTTGACTAATTGGAGCGATGATGCCTCTAGGGATAGACGCTTGGCACACTGACTTGGCTGACTTAACCAGCTAACAAGCTAATAGCAATTTAGAGAAGACAAACCTCTGACAAGCATGAAAAGAACTTGTCTAAATGTTTAGAAATTTTTTGTTAATTCTTGGTGGATGAAAACGGAGATGTTGGTATCTCTGCCCCTCTTTGTCCCACCCGATTGCTTCCATGACACCCTCCTGCCTCCTGTTTCTGCCATCTTTCTATCCTTTTGTGTCTTTTTTGTTGCTTTGTTTTGCACTCTACTTTTCTTCTCCTTGTACACAAGGATTTTCAGAGGTTCACCTGAAACTGCAGGTGTCCGGGTCTCCATCTTCATCACCTAAGCTCTACAAAACTGAGGGACAAGTTTGAAAATTGGACCTACCTGATTACCACCTTATGACAAAATCAGGAGTGGGATGGTGGAATCCCGGGGGGATACTTTGCTATTGCATGCCATAGATAAGTTGTACGTACAAGGCAATGTTCATGAGGTAGCAAAGAAACTTCATTATCCGAGAAGGGTATTTTTTGGGTCACTTCTGTAAACTATTCTGATATATAGTTCTATAGCAACACACATATTATTTGGCAACATTTGCATTGTAACATCAAAATGATACCAAGACATCACAAATACAACTGCAGTGCCGATGGGGACCAGAAGCGCCAAAATTCTCTCTCAACCAGCAATATATTTCGGAACAAAAACCTGTCAAAAACAGTTTAGCAGCCTTCTGTTTCTACATTGGTTAAAAGCAGGGAGGATATGATATAATATGTCATAGCATAACGAATTTATTGTATCGTAGCTGGTATGTAGTTTCATTTGCTTAAACCTTACTGCTGTTTAATCCCCAATTGACCGCTGATTGCGGTGCAGAAGGCTGCAGTCTGCCTCACATGGTAGAGATACGCTGCATTGATACTCACCAGAGAGGGACCTGTAATACTATTTGCACAACGGAGTTCTGCTGCACTGTTTATAAACCCTGACTTGGACCAGTTGCCAGGGTCCTAATGATGTTGAGTTAGACCCTGTGCATCAACTGGATGCTCCTCCTACTTGTTGCTATGTTTTGGTGGTTTTTTTGGGTTTTTTTTTTTCTTTTCTTTTTTTTTTCTCTGCAAAACCAAAACATTCCTTGCAAAATTGTGATTCAGTTGGACTAAAACAGTAACTGACAGGATGTACTCTCCAGGGCTGTGGCAAAGTAACATGGTAGGCCTCTGCTCTCTAAAACGCTGAACAAAAACCAATTATATAAAAAGACAGTGTGCCTACTGAGTGCACAACAAGGCATACGTCTCTAGGTCTCTCTTATAAAATAGGCACAGTATAGCTCACTGCTAAGGTTAACAGTCCTCCTCCTTAAAAGTAATCAGAAGAATTCACGCTGTGGGTAGACTGATGAGAATGGAGATCAGAGATCGAATTCTGAGCAGATCCTAAATAAAAGGAGATTATATTTGCTTTCCGTTGACAGTAAGCATTCTTCCCTAACGTAAACTCACTACACGCCTTACAAACCTGTACCGGTAAGCTTTTGGTAAGGCTGGTGCTCTGGGGTGTTGCATCATGAGCAAGGAAGACCTTCACAAGAAGGGAAATCAGGGCCTCTAATAACCAGCAGTACCTGCACCAAATAGACTGGTGGGTCCCCAGAAAGAGGGATGTGGCATCATTCCAGCCTTAGCTGTGTCCGCAATGCCCTTCCCGCACCAGGGCTCCAACTTTGTACTCTCCCAAGGGGAGCTTTACAGCTTTCTAAAATAATCTTTATGGGTCTGTGTTTTACCAGGCAGTAATTTCTGAGAGGAATACTGAAGTTTTAGCAGTTATTCTTAACTGCTTAACAGTATGCTGGTGTTTAGGAAAAAAGAACCCAAGAGTAACAGGTACTCTCAATTTCTGATTTTCACTATCTTTGAAATTCAGTCCAGTTAGGAAGGAAAAGAAAATGCGCTGTCACACATACAAGCCTATGAACATCAACATATTTTAATGGATACATTTTTCTCTTATATCTAGCCTCTGAGTTTTTCCACCTCTGACCAAGACCTAAAATGTACCACATCATCTCTACTGCTTTGTAACCCGAAACCGCAAGTCTCCTTAGGAAACATCCCTTTCAGAACGATTTAATAAGATATGATATTACTATCCCAACAGCTTTTCCCTCAAGAGTTAGAAGTGTCACTCTCTCTGTTTTGACTAATTTCTGCTAGACAAATACAGCCTACCTCGATTAGAGAAATTCCCGTGTTCTGCATTTTTTGGACTGGTGAAGTTTTCTCTCCTTTGTACCCTGAGCTCTTAAGTGGCTTTGCCTCGTTTAAAAGCTGTATCTCTGCTCAGCATGCCTGCATTCCTGTGGAGAGTTGCTTAATCCCTCTGTATACTCCCAATCTGCCTGCAAGGAACGCAGAGCATTCCCAGAGCTTTAAATGGAGGCGACACAAAAATCTATTTTCTTTTATTAATGGAAAAGAATCCCTGTACTATTTAAAAAAAAATACCCAAGCCCCCTCCTTTTTGGTATTATCCTTTTTTCCTGCTTTACTCAATTATAGCTGATTGGTTATTAACTGCCATGACATATGAGTCATGCAGGATCTAGGACACAGGATGTCTTCAGAGTTGCTTAATCATGTTCTAATATTTAACATGTACACTTGTTTATTAGGTAATAGAATTGTGCATGATATTTACACTGTGCTGTATTAATTTGGGATGTTAATGCTAGAAGGGCCGTAGGACGATAAACAAAAATGATATAGACAAATGAAGAGGAAGACAGAAAAGCTAAACTGAAGTACAATGAGAAACAGATTCCCAGGGCATGGGAAGGAAGAATTTACATTCAGATTTTTCTTTTGTGGCACTTGTAGATCTCATCTCAGTTATACCAATTTAAGCTCAGAGTAACTTTGTTTTCATGGTGATTGTCCAGTTTTACCCTACCTTTCTGTATCTCAAATTTTCCTCAAAAATACCACTCCTTCAGTATAGGAAGACAGCTGTCTGTGCACCAAATCATGACTTTTGCTACCTGTTATGAAAAGTGATGACATCTGCCTCCAACTGCACAAGGAAAGGGACACCCTATGTGAAAATATATACATTTTCCTCCTTTCTCTCTCTCAATACAGTAGTTAACTCTCAGTCAGCACAGCAGACAGCTTTCGAAAGAGCACACAGAAGGAAGCCAAGCTGTCTCGAGGTGAAGCAGATGATCGCAGTGCTGTATTCAGTGGCGAGGCAGGAATGTCGATGAAAACACAACTTAGCCTGAGGGTTCCACTCGAAAGAATCACTACCTTTTTTCATGGGTAAAACCAATAAAAATCTAAATAAGATTACTTGGCTGTGAAACTTATCCAGGAACGACAAAGCTACATAGACAAGATGGAAGAAAAAAAGAGAAATAAGATGCAATTAATATAAGCAAGGATATTTGAACTCAGGATACTTAAGGAAGGTAAGAAATATGTGAAAGTAAAAAAATGCTATATGGCTAACTTCTCCTGGAAGCACTTGACAGCTAAACGTGGTTTTGAAAGGCCTAAAGGCAGTTTACCGCAGGGACTGAGTCAAGGCAGCTTTGCATAAGACAGGACGATGGCATTCTGCAACGCACAGAGGACAGATGCCTATTTTAAGGAGATGGTTTGGTGTCTCCAGAGACCCTTGATGTGGATACAAGACAACATGGAGGAGGACTGCAGCGAGAGCATTCACAGAAGCAGGCTTAACCTGGAAACTGTTTTACAAATCTTATTTATGCATCTTATTCTTTTCAATTCCCCCTTATGCCTAATTTCCAGCACCAGTCCCAAATCGGTCCACTTGGTCTTCAGCCCAGTTGTTCACCTAGCTGCCCAGAAGCTGCTGCTTGCTGTGTGCTCTGGGGAATACTGATAAATTCTGCAGGCATCCCTCATATCTGCTTCTCATCCCTAGGCTTCATTTCCATTTTTCCTACCTTTCTCTTAACCACCAAGCAGTTTTCTTGTTAAGCAGACTCTAAACAAAATGTGCATTTCCCCTTCCAACATTACAAACATCTCAGTGACATGGCAGAAAAGTTAAAACACACAGAGATTAAGATATCACTTCAATTTATTGCCCAATTCAAGATATCAAGGCCCCCCACACTCCAGTCAGTTCTCTCAGAAAACAGAATCTGAAGGGCACAAAACTTGTACCTCATCTCTGCAATGCTTGTCCAGAAATGTTACCACTTTAGTACATCACAAGCGATCATAAAAACAGCAGCATCTCCAGTACCAAAATACAGCAGATCCTTTTAAAAACTGATTAGATTTAAGGGAGGAAAGACAACAGACAGATCTATGTCCTCCACCAATCTGCTAAAGGAAAAAGAGTAAAGCAGACTGGTTTGCAACATTGGAAAAGAATTAATCTGACTTACACAATTACTAAAGGATATTTGTCTTCATAACCCCGTAGGCACCTACATTTTTCATCCTGTTGAACAGCATTTCCAAGTTTTGCTTTCTTTGCCTTGTTAACAAATAGCCCTTTCAGTCTTGTTGCTTTTAAACTGTTATTCAACCAAAAAAAAGAAACATGAAATAACTGGAACACCTATGTAGGATATTTGCTACATGGGATAGATGATGGAGGGAAGACACTGAAATCCCCTCAGCCTGGTTCTTGCAGGGAAAGAGAAGGGAAACACTACTGTCTTGAAGCTGAAAGGCAATGTTCAGTACAAGAGTGGCAAGGGCTGTAGAAACAGAAAAGATGCAGAAATTAAAGAATGTCAGTTATCTTTGGTATGCCTATGGAAATATATATTAAACTTACATAACATTTTGAAGCCAATGGAGCTCCTTACATCAAACCACTTGTTCTTTAGGCATGTCAAGAGTACCTGAATGAACAAATTCATCTATAAGAAATTATATTCCAGCAGAAGTTTTCTGGTTTGCCTGGATATTAGAAGTGGTGTCATCAAAACCTCACCATTGACACCCAGTCACGAGGGAGAGATGACCATTTTTTAACTAGTTCTTACAAATTTGCAGAACATACACCAAATAGTGGTTCCACTCTAATGCCCACATTCAGATATTTCATAACCTCAAAAATTTCTCAAGTTAGATCAAAAAAGAGGGAGGGGGAAGCTGGGGATTTCTTCTGTCCTAGGCTACAGATGAGCGAAGGCTCATCAGACACAGTGATGTTTTAAATGGGCCACTCAGCCCACAGCAGCACTGAATTAGGGCAACTACTCTGTCTACAGCAGAAAATAGCACTGCGAGGCTGGTTTTGTGAGTAGCTCTTCTGCAGTTTTTCAGGCCCACTCAAAAGCTCTGCACAAACAACAAATTACTTGCTTAAAAGTGGGCATTCAACGATGAAAACTCTGGCCTATGTGATTTACCCAACTCATACCCTGTGAGCCAAGGCTACCGGAGGGAGGGCACCACCCAGAACTCCCCTGTCAGTCCCCCCTGTTCTGCGAACACCATCTGCAAGGCACACTGCGAAAGTGCTGAGAAAGAGGTAAACATCTTCTCACATGTGGTCTTCTCTCAGCAAAACAAACATACTGTTTCGCTTCAAACTGCGGATATTGTCAAGTTAATTATTGCTGTTAAGTTAATTATTGCTGCTGTTCTTATTATTTTCCACCCATCATCTCTCCTGTAACGATTCACTAGCTTCCTTGGAGAAAGAAGTGTGTCTGCGGGTAATGATTTCACTGCTTTTCCTCCTCTGCCCGCCTCTCGATTGCTCTTTTATATTGAATAATCATTTATATGGTAGTTTAATTAGCTAATTATGAACACGTTTGGGTATTTTAAGGAGGAAGAATCATTGTTTACTTGCTAGTTATTAAGTGGGTTGCATTTGATTTCGGTGTCAGGAAATTTATGAGTATTATTTTTCTGGGTGACAGTACCAAATATTAAAAACATAATTTTTTGCTTATATCTGGGTACACTGAATGAGGAAGTAAATTTCCACGAGTGTAGTCTTTGGGCTTCTGGTGGATTATCATTAGTATAACTGATCTGGATATACTTATTAGGATGTAGAAAGAGCAGTCGAGAAAGGGACACTAGTTACAGACAGAAAGCCTCATTGCATTTGGAAGGCTTTGCAGAATACTCAATTCACCTGTCTGCTGTCAACGCCAGCACAAAAGGCTTCCAACTCCTTCCTCCCCCTTCAAGGATATAGTCATAAGCAAGCATCTAAATGGGTCTTCTTATGGTCCTTGTGATCTGTATGCAGCAGCTGTACTTGGAAGTCAATGTTCATCTTGTGAGCCCAAGAGAAGCTCTATGGGCAGGAAGACGCTGCTTGATTCTCTTGACACTAACAAGACAGGTTGCCAGAAAGCAGCAGCAGGCCGGAGTGGAAGGGAATGGGCAAGAGCAGTGGAGGCACAGACACCGACACTCTTACCTTTCAGGATCCTCCTGAGAGAGGGAGGCAGTAGCGCATCCGCTGCAATTCTGCTCTGCCTCGAATGGCAAGCGATCGGATTTCAGCAATCCCAGTAAGATATTTTTTAAAATGCACAGACTATGAAGCAGGACTAAAGAAAACCACATGCTCCCAGTCATGATGTACCTCTGAATACTGCTATTAATTTCCCAGGATCGGGGTCTATTCGGGGCACTCATCCTTCCTTTCCAATGGAATGAGATGAACGACACAGGAACAATACAGTATGGAGACTCTGGTCTCCTCAGACTTTTACTGCCTTTACCTCTCAATTTGATAAACGTACATTACTCAGTCACTCTAGCTTAACTGAGCATGATTTTAAGACCTCTATTTGCCAGTTGCAGGGACAGCAGAGCAAGGCTTCTGTCACAGGTGAAGCCCCTTCCATCATCCATGCCCCATAGCTCACAACATGAAAGCACTTAGGAAACAGCAACAGGAAAAATATTTAAGTCTTTGATAATGCAAAACAAGGAGCAAAACATTTAGTACATTGAGTCAGGGTGAGAGAAAGTATTCATTCCTGCCAGTTTATGTCATGAGAGAGCACCTAGAAAGAAGAGATGCCCGTATGATATCTACAGTTCAGTTCCCTCCCAAAGGCTGACTTATATTCCCAATGGTGAGAAAACCTGCACAGCTGCTATAATTTCCAGTAGCACTGCTTCCATCTTTGTTAATGGATAAGAAGGAGGACCATTTCTTTCTAAAAACAAAAAAAACAACACACAAACAAAACTGCCCTGTAACACATCTCCTATTTTGTTCCTTTACTTTCTTGTATACTGCTCATTGCTCCTTGCAAATGTATTTTTTTCTATGAACTCTGTATCTATTTCAAACTAGTACATACTATAACTAAGAGCAAATAAATACGCAAATCCTGAATTTGCCTTAAAAGGACCTATTAACAACAGCAGTACTGTGTTTACAGTTCTTTTATTTTGATTTATAGTTTCTGAGGCTTTACTGCACATTTTCAAACTTTATTACAAAAACTATGCGGGCTAGATATTTACCAACTTTTTCAACTTAACTGCAGAAGACTGTACTATCACAAAATAATCAACTACCGGGAAACTCAAGGTAAAAGTGTGAGATTTATCAAGATGTGCAGATTGGACTAAGCAATATCCATTGTAACCCACTAACATTCATCCATACCCAATTTCTATTTTCCAAAGGTCCCCAAAATTAAATCCATCTTGCAATATGAACTGAAGGTCATTAGAGATAGGTCCAGCTGCACCAGCAGGGGAGTGAATCCCGGAGTCAAGGACCTGGGCTAAAAATAACCTACCATCAGCTTCATCCTGCCTTAGCCTTGAGGCTATTATCAAAGCATTCCAGGGAATTTCAAGTGCCTTGGCATCATGTGAGAAGAAAGTTGCTCTCAGGTATTCATATCACTGCAATTCACAGCTTCACAGTTTATTATTGACATATATGCAGTGAACTTATATGTATGAGCCTCAAGCCTGCGCATCTTTACACCACTTTCTCACAAGTATGATTTTTTTTTTTTTTTTTACTTGGAGTGAAGTTTCAAATTGAGAGCAGAGTCCACTCCAGCATCTCATGGTTAATTAATATCTTGGTTATAAACATTTCATTGCTTAAACACTTTTAAAATCTAGTTTATATACATTTTCATAATCTAATTATCAATAATTGGTCTTCCCTCAGTCATACGAACATCTGAACTGACTAATGAATATTAAAGGTTAATACTTTATCAAACATCTTGAGGCCATATATCATCAAGATCTACAGCACTCTGACAGCTGCTAATGTATGTGAACCACACACTCATACATCCAATAATCTGGAGGTAAGCTCACTGAAGGGTTGGCGAAATTGCACAGCCAAAAAAGACTGCTGTAAGCGCACAGTTGGAGTTTTGTTCACAGTTGGGGCAAAACTCCCCAAAAATTTAAGATTCTTTGGAGTCAATGACACTTGCCTTGTGCAGAGCCTCCCCATGTCTGCAGGCTCATTGCATTTTAAGTCACTAACGCTATTCCTATGTTCGAAAAAATCACCTCAGAGCTGGAGAAACAATATTGTAACTGCTCACTCAACAACATATGTATGAGATCAAGAGACAGGAAGACTTCTATGTTTCATGATATAAACTTTTAAAAGCTTCACCTTCATTAGGAAAGTTTTTTATTCTGCCTAATCAATTTAGCCATAGTGTCCCTCATGTCTCAGCCCAGGTGTTACAGCCATTATGACCAGAGATTTGTAGCTTTCTCTCAAGTTTTGATTTCTTACAAATATTAACACTGGCAGCCAAGGACAGAGAAATTTTCACAACGCCCCATTAACCATTGTTTTCCAGCCTCAAAACCACAAGAGAATGTGCTGCGGAGCACAAAGGCCCCACAAATGCTATATATAAACCTTCAATTTCTGTTCCTATTGTTGACAAAGAGTAGGGGAGAATGAAGGAGCAAGGGGAGGTAGAATGCCTTCAGAGATGAACAGACAAAAGAAAGAGATATTTCCCATTTTTTCACCTCTAGCCTTAAAGGAACCCCATTTTTTTCATTTGATGGTTAACACCACGCACAGACACATTGCTTATCTTGGCAGAAGCAAAGCTACTAACAGCATAGAAAGAAAAGTCAGAAAAATTTTAACAGTTGCAGATGAAGAAATAGAACTGAGCTCTACAGCATACTCTCCCCCACAACGTCCAGTCTACTTTTATTATGCTTATATTGTACAGATGAAGCTTTCGATATTTCATTTCCAAGCCTCTTCTACAAGCCAGGCAGCCTCACAGTTAGAACGTTTTCTAACACTCAAGTCATCATTTTATTTGCCAAATACTGCTAGTTTTTACTCTATTTCCTTCCTCCAAATGAGTTTCCAAACCCAAGGAGCTCTCTTTTTAGTCTTTGGGGAAAAAAGCACTAACCAAATGCTTCAAGAGTGTGGCATTTTTTTTTTTGCACTAAGAAATCAACCCTTTTCTAATTCAATGCTTAGTAGCCAAAAGAAGTCTACCAAAATAGGAGCAGAGATTTTTTTAAACCGGGGCGGGAAAGGGAGGACAGATGCATCCCCAGAGTATGCAAAATAGAAACGAGACTGAAAAGTGAATTAGGTTCAAATAAAGTCACCTTGATTCAAATTACACAATCACATGCTGCAATAGCATTAGAGATGTGGCCTTGTGAAGTCTAACTAGAAGTTACCATTCTCTTACTAACACAGCAAGCTTCCCTGCAAAATAAGCCTGTAACAGTAAATGGATATTATATTGGGTGTACTAACATCCCCAAGTTAGTGTCCAAACAGGCAAGCTGCAACCC
The DNA here is from genome assembly GCF_963924245.1 of Chroicocephalus ridibundus. Classification (NCBI taxonomy): domain Eukaryota; kingdom Metazoa; phylum Chordata; class Aves; order Charadriiformes; family Laridae; genus Chroicocephalus; species Chroicocephalus ridibundus. The sequence goes on from NC_086284.1 coordinate 152,661,355, forward strand.
AGAGAGCACTAGCGAGTATGTAGGCCAGCCCAAGTCCTATCAGCCTGATCGGTTACTGCAAACAGCGCAGCTGACCCCAGGCTGCTCAGAGAGGCAGCCCACCTCTCGGAGAGGAGAGAGAATGTCATTTCAAGGGAAGACCTCTGTTCTGCCCAAGCAGCGGGGCTGCAGGATTGCATCTTGGCTCGAGGTACATCAGCTGCTTGTAAGGATGAAAGCAGTGATAGGATAAGCAAGACTCAGACACAAGCGTTTTTGCTGCTGCAGCTGGAGGAAGCTACGCACCCTCTAACCACAGGGCTGCAATCAACAGGGTGGAAGAGCAGCCTGGATCCAGCACAGGCAGCTTGATCATCACCGGGCTATAACTAAACCGTGATGCACTATGTGGCATGCTTCAGTCTTCTGGTCACCCGTTGTCCACATCAGAGCATGCCACAAGTGCGCCCTCAGTCTCTGAGCCTGGATTTCCTTCCCAGGGAAAGACCGCATGCCTCCAGGCATAGGGTTTGGAAGCAGCCAGGGAATACATTTAGACCCAAAGAGTGCAAAGCACACTTGGACCTCACTGTTTGTTTATAGCTGGAGTGAACACAAAGACGGATGTGCGTTAAGCAATGCCCTGAGGACTGGGATTCTGCCCAGTGCACTTCCCCTCTCCCTCCCATTCCCAAAAGAACAAAAGTCCTTTGGATCAAGGCTTGTTGTGCAGCGATGGTTATGCTAGAAAGTATTTCTCTGTACTTTTGCATGCTAAGAACTTGTTATTTTGGGTTATTCCTAAGTGGAAAATACGTGAAGCTGCAGATGAAGCCTGCTAGGTACAATGTACAGGGTTTTTTTTTTTTTATGTACAGATGGAAACAGTAGTTTATAGATAAGTGCATTAACCTTCTCCTTTTGAAGACAATCCCTCCTCTTTAAAGACTGCAGGAGCCTGGGCCTGGAGGAGACAAATTGCATTCTCCAAGGGGGGCAACACGAGCATTTCAAAATTTTAATCAGTCTCAGGTACTCACACCTCACAGCACCAAAGAAGGACAGAAGATACTCAGCCCTTAAAAGAAGCCTTTTCCATGCAGCCGTCCGTGGTAAATTTATATTAAATCTATAATCTATCTTAAATTTATATTTAATTTGGGATCTGAAGATTATGGGGTTGGAGAAAGTCATACAGCTAACCACAGTGATTTGGGGACTGCTACTACCTGATTGGAATAAGATTAAAAAGGGGCAGGGCTCAGTTATTTGGTTTATCTTCAGCCTCTCCAAGCTGGACTGTTCTAGACGCTCAGTCATCAAAGGAAGCAAAAAGCTGGATTTAAGTTGTTATGGCTTCCAGATGGGGGTAAAAATGAACCAGAGAAGATCACTATGTGTCATTTGTGCACTTAAGGGGGAGTACTTGCAGTGACATGAAATTCGGTGAATTTGTCAAAGGAGTGCAGTTTCCCATGATGAGCTGAGGCATCTTGTACACAACTCTGAAAATGGATTTTGCCTTGGGGTTAAAGTTTACTTTGTTTGCAGCTGAAACACTGCTCGTAGTTTTTCAAGGTTAAAAGAAGAGACTCTGTGAGTCCCACATGTGAGGTCTCGCAACCTAAGGATTGCCAGGGAGGCTGGAAACTGCTGGTCTCCTGCTCTATAGTCGTATTTTCTGAAATACCATCCATGCAAGTAGGCATCCCCATTAACTGTCTCTCCAGCTTCAGTAGGTGGTTTGGTGGCACTCATGGGCAAAAATTATGGAGTATTCCAGAGCCTCTGGACCGACTCTCTGGGGCTGACAAACTCACTCGCCAAGGTGGCCTTGCTACAAGTACATGTCTACAGTTACACATGTGCACACTCACACCAGCATTTCTAAATAGGCACCTGACAGGCAGGAAGATTATTTCTAACAACTTGGCTTATCATCACAGCTCCCAATGACATGAAGTGACACACATGGAGGAGAGCATGTTCATCTGCGACCTTCACCTACGTCAGCACAAGGAAGGACAAAATAACCAAGTGCAAAGACAGCAAAATGCAATATAGGGAGTATCTAACTTTAGACCAAAACGGTGCAGCCTGGAGGGGGGGAGCTCAGGTGATCTAACCAAAGCGGCAGAAAGCAGAGACAACCTGGACTTTCCTCTGGCTCATTGCTAATGCAGCGAGTGCCAGCAATTTAATCCTGGGAATGCTCCAAGCCAGGCCTCACAGGAGATACCAGACCCCAGCAGCTGCACTGGCAGAACATGCTGGCACGCTGTTCTCCTTTTGCTGTCCCAAGGTGGATGGGTGAATGCAGTCAATCTTGTAACAGAGGGAATTTTCTCAGGACTGTTCAAACAGATCTAGGGCATTTCAACAAGCCAAGTTGTTTAACTCCTACTTGCCTGATCCAAAGCCCATGCGTGACCTTCTCCTCCACAATTAATTTAAGACAACTCCATCATGTCAGATGTTGAAAGGTTTCAGATCAGCCTTTAGATAGTAGAGGCCAGGCAGCTGCTTGACCACAGTTATATGCACTTTGGAAGGCATGAGCTATCTCCTCCTTCCCAAATCCTGACTGGCATGTTGGGAAACCAGCTGGTACAGGGGCACAAGTATCTAGTGAGGTAGCACATAAGCAAAATCGAGTTCCTTTTTAACTACAGTTTTGAGATAGTCTTATTGGTCTGCTTCTCTTTTTGCTCCCTCTTGTATTGCAAAAGGCCCCCTTTTCTGTCCTTCCCATGTCATCGCACCCCTGTCATTACAATATCCTTCTCCGCAGCTTCGGCCAGCTGGAAGAGCTATCCAATATCTCCCTACTTTATTGACTCCTTGTAAGTCCCAGCTCAGTGAAATATGTGCATAAAACAGCAAAAGTTGGGGAGAGTGGGAAAATGGTGTATAAACAAATAACTAGAGAAACTGGTTTACCGGTGCAGAAACAGCAGATGAGGACAATTTCTTTCCAGCACGGAGCTTAAGCAAACAGGGCAGCTGCTAGTCATATGCAACTCGGGGAACTATGGTTCTTTCCATCAGTGGGAACTCAGCAGGGGTTGAAAGTTCAACAGGAGAGGACGCTAACGTGCACCAGATAAATCTCTTAGGATTGCAGTAACAGGAGCAATAATATAAAATTAGAGATACCAGCAGGTGAAAAATTTACTCAGAAAAACACAGGCCAGCAAAAAATAAGGCAAAGGCATTCTGGTTCCTAGCTTTGGACAACTAACTGGGTCAGAGCCATATAAAGATATTCTTTATGTGACTATCTTATCTGTCTTCGCTTGCGAAAGGAATTTGTGCATTACTGGTGTTAATGGAAGACAAAGATACGCTAAGAAATAGTTTTCTCCATGTCCCAAAATTTATCATCCATGGTATAAGATTTTTTTTTTTTTGCTAATTTATTTTTACAACAGTTTTCCTGGGTCAGTAATTTACTGATGTTTGTTCTAAACAGATTTAAAGAACTAACATTAACACAGTTTCACTGACTGTTCTTGTGAGGATATTTAATGAAGAAAATGAGGGATTACAAAGGAAGAGAAATCTTACTATGTTCATTTGCAAGAGACGGACCTTGCAAAAAAAAACAAACCCTGTCCTATTTGAGTGAAATGAAATAAAATATCTACTGTAAGTATGAATATGTGGGGGGCGAGGGGGAAAGAAAGTGTAGTTACGTTCTGCAACAGGAGAATTTAAAGAGCAACTTTTTTGTAAAAATGAGATAAAAAAAACACATTCAAAAAATTGCAGGGCATGTAGAAAGGTGTAAGAAAGAAAATCTTCCAGTTTCTGAAGTTTCTCATATTGATTTCTGGAAAAGGTAGAAAAATGGACCAAGAAATTTCATATTCAAGCCGCCCTGCTTTAGTAAAGGAACATTTCTGACTGAGTGAGCAATGTGATTCCACAGTTTCAGGAAGCATTTTTGGAAGAAATGTATTGGTCTGGTGAAAAAAACGGAGAAGGAGTCAAAGCCAAAAAATGGGTAGTGAAGAATACCTACAGTTTAGGAGAGCCCACATCTTAGTGCCTCAGTAATTGTCTCCACATCAGTAAAGCACAGAACCCCCATAACAAATATTTCCTTCCCTTTACCTGTCTCCCATCTAGGGATCATAACGCTGACTCTCTGCAAGGCTTCATTTCACTCTTGTCTCCATGATTAAAAAGGATCAAAGGGAAAGAGGAAGATGGTATGAGGCAAGTAAGTATTTGGGAGGATAAAAGATCCTCTCCATGCTGAAGAATGGAGGGCAAAAAAAGGGAAGAAGTGAGCTGTGGGTCCCTGCACAGAAGGAAGGAATGCCTGGAGCCCCAGAGAGACTAAAGGAACAACCTGGCCTCTGAGGGAAAGAGGGGTACAAAACCACAGGCATAGGAGGAATGGGCACAGAAAGATGCACAGAGCCCATAGCAAGAAGAGAACGAAGTCGCAGAACTGAAAAGAGACGGGCAAGTGACACAGGTTGCTCAGTAGAGCAGGAAAACACACGAATGCAAGAAACCCTTTAAGCATGCAATGCACTTGCACACTTACAAAGCACAAGCTGTGTAGCTGCACTGACAATTACTGTGTTTTGTTCTGTATGGCAACAAACTGGAACAGATCAAAAGAGGAAGTCTAAAATAGAAGAGGAGGCAACAATCACAAGGTCAAGGACTGCACCTCACCAGGGAACAACAGGCAACATGCAGCAAGGAGAACTCAAGGAGGGAGGTGTCTCCATACCAATTAGCGGGAAGCCAGCACAGTGGTCCGTATTACGGTTTTCTCTACTCCCTAGTCCCCCAAGAAGAATATGTAAGCCTGGCAACGCACAGACTGAGAAGTTCCTCTGTGCATAAGAGGACTGGAACTGCAATGACTCCCAGCAAAAGCAGTGGGTATAAAAGGTGTAGAAAAGTCCTTTGTAGCTCCCTGTGTACATCTTCAAAGGCCAAAGAGATGCTGAGCTTTCTTACCAGAGCACATATTCTGTTCTGCAGGGAGGTCAACAGTTTAATGCAAACTAATTAAGACACAACACCCTTTCCTCTTGCTATTATACAGATTACTTTCCCTTTTATTGGTGATCACAGTCCTGTAGCAAATAGAACGGCTTACATACATGACTATTATTAAGAAATGTGTTTAATGTACTCTAACTCCCTGTAACGAAATTTAGTGTCTAGGGAAAGAGACTGCACTTTGTGACCAGACAATTCTTTGCAGACCACATGAAACACAAAACTAGGGTTTGCAGACTATAGTCAGTCAGCTCTAATCTATAGAATAATAGAACAACTTTTTCAGCTGCACTAGTTTCTAAAGAATAAAGACTGCCAGAAAAACCTGAGTATCTCTTACAGAACTGTAAAATTAGTAGCTGTAGGGAACATAGTATACATGATGTATCTGAATTACAAGCATTTGACAGAGCATCTCAGGAAATATTACTCACGGAATTAATTCACTTCAATCTCGATGAGAACAAAATCGTCCAAAGCCAGAACACGCTGAATGGCAGTAAACAAAATCCAGTTTTTGGCACTATATCAAGTTTTCACACTTAGCTTACTGGAATATTGTAGGGAAATACGTTAATCCATTATTTGCTTAACATCTTCATCACTGTTCCAGAAAAAAATAAAGTGTCCATTAATAAAGAATGACACAGTTATAAACTATGATTTAAAACATTAGTCAGATCAGAAAGCAGAAAAAGAGAAGAAAGGTAGCTTTAAAGGCTGGAACCACAACTAGTAAACATGAGACTGGAATGAGCTCTCTACAGAGGCATTAGCCACAGTCACAGACTGACTGTGAGGATCATATCTGGTGCTGTGGATTGCAACAGTGCAAAAATGTCACCGCCAGCTTCTCTTCAACATACCTTGCAAGAATGTCACTGTCCCTCTAATAACCTTGAAAAATAATTTCAGGGCTCAAGACTTGCAAAGTAACCCCAGCATAGCTGAGCATAAGGATTTTAGTGGTCCACGATGCGACTATGATTAAACATCTCTACAACTCCCAACAGACACGTGCAGACAGCAAGTCTGACTACGTTCACACTGCAGGTGACAGAGTTCAGACAAGCCCCCACTCTAAATTCAACACACCAGATTTGCTCTGCATGCACAATTTATTGCAGCTGCGAGTGCTGGCTTCCCCAGAAACAGAGGAAAAATCATGTCGAGTTCCTTATTACAAAAGATATTTTGTGTATATAGGAAATCCTATAATAAATATCTGGGAATTCCTGGATTGGTTCAGGGATCTTTTGACCTTCTCACAACGCCATGCATTACGATGGTTTTGCATTTGGGGCCAGCACATCAGAGAACAGGGAGACTCAGTCCCTATTTCTAGAACACTCAGGGATATTTCATTCACTTCGAGACATCTCATTAACTAAAACAAAAATCCAGCTAAAGCAGAGGCAGAGGAGAATCAAGAACATCCGGGGGCTGATTTAAAAGGAGAAGCTAAGAAAATTAAATACACAGACCTTGGCTCGGAGACAACGAAGAAAAAGAATATAACAAGAAATGACAAACACTTGAAGGCTGTAAACACCAAGAAAGGAGAGGAATTTTGGGTTGTGCAAGAAGTAGTAAACCTATGAGTAATGACATTAAATTAAGAAAAGATAAACTTGCATTGAAACTTCAATTTGTCTTTACAAGTAGTTCTAGTATATCAAGCAGCCTTCCAACAGAAAGTTCAGAAGATCCATTGCTTCGGGTATTTAGGAGGATTTTGGACAAATAATTGAAAGTGCTCTGTAGGGAAAATATTCCATACTGAGAGCCAGAGAAGTTGCATGATTTAGTAAATTTTTTTCTTACTGTGACTTCTCTGAAAATCTCTTTTGAAACAAAACATTAGAATGAGATTTTCTAGCTCACGAAGACGGTGAAAGTTAATTTGTCTTCTCTTGCTAAAGAGGTCCCACAAACTATAAAAGTATTATACATTGCTTATTGGATCCTGTTTGACATCACTGCACCTAAACTCAGTGTAACTGATTTAAAAGGAAAGACGAAGAAAAAGCTAAATATGCAAACCTTGGCAAAGAGACAACAAAAAAGGAGAACTCAGATATATCTGTTTCATATCTGAAGGATATAAACCACAAGGAATCAGAGACAAAAACACACACAAGCAATGGCAGCTTAAATGACTTCCTCAGAGTGCAGAACTAGACAATGGTGAAGCCAGGATTTGATCCCAGGTGTGTCTCGAGAAGTTGGACACTCTGGATTCCCTTCTTAAATCAATGGGACGTGTATCTGCTCATGTCATGACTAAAGGCTCATTCTCTCTAAAAGAAATGTACTTTAGGTAAATCTAAGCTATAAGAGGTACTAAGAAGCATGCTAGCAATCACAGAAAATGAAAGACATGTTCAACTCCAAATCAGTCACATGGAGGAATGGACACATGACAACTGAAGGTCAAATATTTTTTATATTAGAAGTAATGACAGCACCTTTCAAGTGAACAGGACCTTTATAGCTCGAAGGGTCAAAAGTAAAAGAATTGTACCTGTTACGCATGACCAAGCTGGAATCCATGAAGCATGTTCTCATTCAGGTTTTGAAAATGTTTGGGTGATTTTTATACCTGCTGGAGAATTGAACAGAGACCTTTCTGACCTTAAATGAGGTCATTTCTGCTTTGTAATAGCGAAAACGGACTCAGTGTAGCTAAAAAGCACTTCCCAAATCTTACTCTCATAGAGAAGGGATACCATGCTTGCATGTGCGGCTGAACACCAACCATGTCCCATTCTGCTAAAGGTTCTCCTGCCAGTGTCAGCAACAGCTGCAGATAATCCAGGCAGCTAGACTTGGAAATCTTCTTTAAAAGCCTAATGATTAATCAAGTCTGCTTTTGCAGTATTAGTACTGTCAGGGATAACAGGCAGGCTGACGAGAAGAGTCCAATCCCGCAGAAATTAATTCAAGTCCTTCTAAAGGGATGAAGCAATTGCATCATCGATGGAAATGCAAAGCATCAGCTAGAAGTCACTGCTCCCTGATGGAAATGAAGGGCAGCAGCTGGATCCCACTGGATCACTTTGTAGTTGCCTGCAGCTCTCAGGCAGTCTTTAGGTTTCCAGAGTAAGTGTGATGCTGTGCAAGTATGCTGCTGGACACTACTGAAGCTATGGCAGCTTAAGGCGGCAGAAAATTAATGCAGAATCCTAAGGAAAGAGGGGTCATGGTAGACAGGATCCAACTGTAATCTCACATAGGAAATAAAACTTAGTGACTGTATCTCTAAACAGCAAAGCGGTGCTGTGCTCGTATTGCTGGTGGATACCAGGCACAGTGACCATATGAGTGCCAGCTCACAGTGTGGCATACGCGTTTCCATAAGATGAGGCTTTCTGTGACAGTTTCTCCAGTCAGAACACTAGCATGGGGGCAGTGCCTCTCCTTCACACCTGAGAGATGGGAACACGCTGCTGTCTCACAGGCAGACACGGCTCCCCGGCCCTCCTGGCCGGGCATGAGACTAAGATTACAAGGGAAAGTGTGGTCACACCAGCTGTTGGCCAAACCATGCTGCAGTTTCCCCAGAGCCCATCCTCATAGTGCTCTCTCTGCTTTGAGAAGTGAGGTGCCCCAGGAAAAGAAGCTCTGGCCTTGAGCTTAAGGGTTTTCTGGCATCTGCAAAACCTGCCTTTTCCTTCAATTTAGCACTTTTTACAGGGAAACGGAAAGGATGGGGGGGGGGTGGGGGGTGGATGGAGCAGCATTTGTTTAGATCTATTGCATAAAAAAACCAAACAAAGAGAAAAAGAAGCATCTCAGCTGTTGGAGTCATTAAGACACCAAAGCCCAGGGCTGGTGTGGGTGTGCCACACAGCTTGACAGCTCCTTTTTGATTCCTTCTTATCCTCTGCTCATCCTTAGTTTCTCATCCACAGCATGCGTACGCATGTATACTCTTTACAATGCCACGGGGCCAGGCAGCCGCCACGCTGAGCCTGTAGGGCAAACTGCTTGGCTGTTTTTATTCCATGCAGCTACTCCAAAGGTGAACATACTGAAAATGCGTAGCCCGAGGAACATGCTGAAAATGGGCAGCCACAGGAACCTCCCTCCAGTACAGATCTGACTGGGATAGCCAAACTCCAGCTCAGCTTGTGGCTGCCTGCCAGGATGAACCCCAGGGCCACCCCAGGCAGCAGGAGGGGGAGCAGAGTGATGAGACAGAGAGCTGAGGGTGGCCGTGGCTCTGAGATGAGCCTGTGTGTGGAGCGCGCAACCCCTCTCCCCCTGGGCACAGCACTGAAATGAAACAAGACGCTGGGGGCTGTGACTGACAGGCGAGGAAGATGGAAGCTGCTGTCTGTGTCACTCTGTGGATGGACGCTGGGAAGTGACTGGGCAGGTCTTTGGCTCACAGTCCTAAATGCACTCACCAGCCACCACCATGTCCTGGCTCATTTTTCCTTCCCTCCTCTCCACCAGCGCAACATGCGGCACTGCGCAGGGCAAGGCAGGCAGGAGGGGAAAAACGCAAAGTATCACTTTTCATCTGATAGTTGTACCAACTAAATGCAGCAGGCTTTTTAATGAAAAAGCTGAAAAAGGCTCAAGGAAGGCCAAGCCTTGGCCAAAACATGAATCACCATAAAACTACAACTTACAAAGATTGCCATATAAGGAAATATAAATAATCGTCCCAAGCCCCCTGCACGTTCAGATACCCTTGAGCTAATGAGCAGGCCAGCTTTACTGAGATAAGTGTAAGTCTGGGTATTCTTATGCACACGCGTGCCCATTCCTGAAAAGTAATAAGAGAAAAAAATCAGAGAAAAATATAAGAATAATTTTGGGCAGTAGTGCTGGATCAGCAAATCTATAATAGCATGATATTCCAAAGAGGGAAGTCATCTACCAGGCTTGAAAAAAAACTGCAAAAGTAAAGATCATACCCACCAGGTTTCTTTGTCACTGCACTGTACTACTAAAAGCAGTAGTATTTGAGTTGCTCTGAACCCCCTTCCCCCTCCCACTCACCCCCCGCTGCCTTGGAGAAAGTCTATACTGAGCTCCCCAGTGCCGTAATGCAGTAGGTGACAGCCCTGTGCACACACGGAGACTGAACACAGACACCGTTCAATTTCTGACCACTTTCTTCTGAAAAGAAGATCCCCATATAAGGAGATCTAAGACTTTCCCTTTGGGGCTGAGGCAGTGGGTGGCTGTGGAGGGATTACACACACAGGCTCACTCTTGCAGTTCAACAACATTTTAACCCATTCCTTGGTGATGCGAATTTGGAACTGCTTTGCTACGGTGGTTCCCAGGGTCGAAGAGGCAGAGGAGGGAAGCGAGTGAGGAAGGGGCGGCTGCTGGGGATGCCTCATAGGAAGCTTTGGGCTCCTGCCTGCTCAAGGACCAGGCTGCCCAGACCTCGTTTGCAGTGGGGCTGAAGAAATGGCACATTTGACACAGCCACCTCACACAGCCTCCACCATGTAACAGAGCCTATACGCTTGGCTAGGTACGCAGAAAAGCCCCAGCAGTACAGCATTTGAGTCATACGCTAAACAAAAGGCAGACGGAAGGAAGAGGTACAGAGATGCAGTTGATTCAATACAAACAGCTATTATTGGAAGATGATTTCATTAATGAATTATCCCAATTGCAGTTAGCTAGTGGGCATGTGAGAAGCCCAAAGTCATCGGTTAAAGCTGAAGTGATTTTCTTTTGTTCTGTAATTTAGCTCCTTGGGAGGTGTCAGTCTGCCAAGAGTTTCTAGTCACACACATGCATATAGAGCTCACTATACAATCCACATGCTAATTTCAGTACACAAACTGAAGGTGCGTCCCATACTCCAAAATGCCTTTCTGATGGAAAGATGACAACATGACTGGAAAAGGGAGGACAACCCCATTAACAAAGTTGGGGAAGGGGGAGGGCATGAAGAGAAGGTGACATTGATAAGAAGTGAAAAGAGGAGAAAATCAGAAAAACAGGAGAATGAAGGAAAAACTAGGAAGGGAGGCAAAGCATAAAGGGAAGGGTTATGAAGAATAAAAGAAAAGGACAGAGACAGACGTTAAGGAAGGAAGGAAATACAGAATTTGTAGCATACAGGCAATGCAGATGTACTAAAAACTGCTAAAGAAAAACAGATGTGTTTTAAGGATGGGTTTCAGTTTTCTGAACAGAGACATTTTGAAAAACTTAAATTTTCTGAGGCACCCCTGTTGGGCTGGCAGATCTCACACAGAACCTAATGGAGAGCCAAGCTGTCCCGGAGGCTAGACAGCGTACTCTGGGTACCTACAATGGCACAACATGCCCTAACTTAGGCAGCTGAATTGCACCCTAAATGCTGAAGGCCACAAGGTAGAGCCAGACACCCAATGAGAAAAGGAGAGAACCAGGATGATGGGGAACAGTGGCAGAATCAAATCTCATTCTCCAACAATCTTGTGAGATTAAAAAGCCTGAACAGCGTGGAAACTGGTGGCCAGTATTGTACGAAGGTGGGCAACTCATCAAAGGGTGGGTCAGAAAGATCAGAGTCACTCAAAACAAGAAGAGATACATTAGAGATGAATTAACTGCCACATGAAAGATCTGCCTGACCCCTTATCCTGGCTCTTCCAGTGGCCAACAACAGCTGCTCAGATGAGGCCGGGATGAAGGCAAGCCTCCAGCGGTACTTCTGCAGAGCACTGCTTATAGCACTGCAGCCTTAGCTGAGGGGCTTTCTGAGCCACAAGTGGTATATTTGCACCTAATGGCTTTTGGTGGCTTTCTATTCTGTGAATGACACAGGTCTCTTCCTGAACCTCTGTGAGCAATCAATATCCACAAGGCCCTGCATGAAGGAGCTCCACAGATGAACTCCAGGACATGTTAAAAGCCAAGTTCCTTTGACTTCGTTAAACCTGTCCTATCACTTGCTAGTTTCATGTAATCCTTCATCTTCCGCTATTCATGCAAAGGAAAAGACGGTGGACAGTTATTTCCTTATATCCCCACATCTGGTGCCAGTTGTGATTTTAAAACAAAGCACAACGATTCCATGGAGAAGCTCTGGTGTTTATCCTACTAATGCTTCCCTGAATGAGAAAGCTAGCTCATCTTTTTCTTCTTTACAGTTGTTATTGTACATCCCTAACAAGACAGAGGGCAGTCAGAAAACCACACTTGATGAAGCAAGCAAGGGGAAGGCAATATAAATGTATTTTCTGACACCTTCCTCTCCTCAGTGGTCTGTTCCTTTCCATTAACTACAAACTTCTTTGACGAGCTTCACACAGACTTTTATGTCCTTCACTAATGCAACCCAATTCAAAATGGCTTTTTCGGGCTTACTGTAATGCAATACACTGTCGGTGGTACATGTATACTCTTGTCCACAGCAACTATCCTGAACAGAGGATAAGGGAACAGCTGCTAATGCACTGCCAGGCAAAAGAGATCTTCCTTAGCTCAAGCATCTGCACCTGCCTTTTTCCTGCTACCTGAGAAAAGTTCTTTTCCTACATCTTGGGTGGGAAGGGAAAAGTATGATTTAACGTTAACTGAGCCTGCCCTCTGCACCTACTCATTTGCCGTCTGGACATTCCTAGGTGAAATACAAAGGGCAACCTTCGTGCCTGTTACCACATCAACATATACATATTCCCAGCTCCATACAGCAGCACTGCTCCTGTAGTCTGCATGGGTTGCACCCTAGGGTAAATCATACCAGGCATTTGTCTTTTTTGTACACCCCTTCTCAGAGAACCACAGGGAAGGAATGTAGTATTTCCTGTGGAAATAGAAGGGCAGCGGCTAAGATGGGACATGCAAACATTAATTGGGAAGGACTGATAGATCAAGGGAGGAGAAGAAAGAGTGGAACTGGAAGGAGACTGAAGAAAAGGAGAGAAGTGGAGAGAGCAGAGAGGATGGCTGCTCATGTGATGCAGCACAGCAAGCATTTTTAATTGGGCCAGCTGTATGAGAAGGCAAATGACAGTCTGTTTTTACTGTGTATTTTTGAACTTATGTAACCTTAGCACACTTCTTTATTACAATACATTTTATTGCTAAGCATTTCCATCTGCAAAACAATCTCTTACTGAGACAAACTGCATGCAGCATATTGGAGCTGAGGTTACAGCCACTTATTTGGTAACTGAATCTGGATTTTCTTTGTATTAGACAAATTGATCAGGTTTTTTTGCACTGTGAAGAGAAATTCACAATTTTTAAATCAATTTAAAAACATCCGTCAAGAGTATTGTTCAATGCCTATCTTCAATGTTTGGAGGAGTATAGTAGGAGATAATTCTTAATGCTTTTAGACTAAGGCTGGGTGTGAACATGCAGCGGCATAAATAGTGTAACAGCTATAAAATAATACAAAAGTATATTGTTCTGCATGCATAAATACATATGTGCATAAAGGACAAGCCTCCCCAGAAGACAACAATATATCTTTAGTCAGCTACTACTAGTAATACAAACAAACATCAAAAACTCTGTAGGAGATCTCTCAAAATCCTTACATATGCATCAACAGTTTAAAAATCCATGTAAGCATAAAGTTTATATTTTGTACAGAAGCCAAGAAACATGATTGTGGCTTATTGGCTTTCTGTAAAGCTGCTGACCTTTATAAAGGTATAAACCAATCTGAAATACCCAACATATTTGTTGAAGATATGAGTGATGAGGAAAAGTCCATGAAGATGTACTTTTACTATTGAAATCCTTAACCTACAACTACTCACATTTGAGCCTGTTTTGTTGACGCTAAAATATCGCTTTCAGTTCCACAGACATAATTGTTAGACCCCCGTATGTCCCATCTGCACTTATGTCTTCTTGCTCAAAGTATTTCCCATTTGAAATGGATGTGACAAGAAGAAAAAATGAACCCACAACACGACGTGACTATAGGTTCATGTTTCACACCAAGAAGAGTAAGGATGAAAAGGAGCCTCCTCATTCTAAGGCAGTCTTCCTACACAGCTCTCTTGGGCAATGTTTATTCCTATATGTTGCACCAGCCAACTTACATCACCTTTGAACATTATTTTGGTAGTAAACCATGTCAGAGCTCTCCCTGGATATGTGTATCAACCTAAGTGGCACCTGTTCATTTCCTGATGGGCGATAAACTGTTATGTGCTCTGTTTAAGAGTGCCAACACACAGAGCCAAACCTACCTAGAAGTATTAAAAAAAAAACCCCAAAACATATTTTCCACTCAGTTGCCTGCAGAATCTATGAAATCTCACAGCAGCTTATGCAGCATAACTCTCAAAACCACCGTTCAGCTATGATTGAATGCAGCTGGCTACCCAAATTACAGATTACCTCCTTTTGCACCAATATAAAAAGCCAGGCAATGGCTGTAGATATGAGCAGGCCCGGCAACTCAGAGAAGCATTTTCTCTTATGGGAATATGCTGCTGCTATGTGAGGGGAGGAGGCAAGCAGCTCTTTAGATAAGGAAGGAGGCTGCAATCTGCAGCTAGGTCATAAAACTGAGCCCCAGGTCCTGGGGCTTTGGTGGTTAGACCACTTCTAGCCACGGTAGGAAATCTGCCTAATTAAGGACCACAACAGAGAAAGCTTGTTCAAGTCTACCTACCACCTCAGGTAGAAAATAGAAAAAGAAATAACCCTGACCTGATTACAAGGTCCCTCAGCACTTACAAATCTCATTTGACATTAACAAAGCTGTAGGTGATCAGGTCTTCAGTAACAGCAGTTGTTTGCAGAGCGGCTCACTCCATACCTCAGACTAGTTGGACTCGCAAAGTACTTTGAAAAACAGCTGCCTAAAAGTGAAATGCAGTAAAAAAAAAAAAAAATAAGAAAATACCGGATGAGTCTGAATTAAGTATTTTTGGCAAAGTACAATGGAGAAGGACATTTGTTTGCATCCTGAAAAGAAACTGCATTCCTCTGTATCTTAAGCACTACCAATAAAACTGTTAATCAAGGTCTAATTGTGCCGCAGAACAATACATTCTACTTGAACCAAGAAAAGCCCAGCTTGGCTCTCAGATCACATTTTCAGAACTGGCTGTTATGTCAAACAAACACACACATTTCTCCACTTATGAATCAGAAGATCTGATCTTGAGTAGGGACTATACAGAACCCACACAATACAACTTTTAATCCTTTTCATTTTATATGCAAATACTGCCCAATGCTGTTCCTGTTCAAAACACAGCATAAAGCATCAGTAGACAGCGTCTGAGTATTAGTTACTGGGAACCAATAATTCCTAACGACTTTGGAGAAATTGCTACTGGCATGTACTGGGCCCAAGTGAGCTCTCAAATCTAAGAAACATGATGTGTACAAAAACTGTGCCAGAAGAAGGCAGCAATGGTAAACTTAAAACATAACCTGAATCCCTTCAAGTTTCCCCATTAGATTTCAGTTGCAACCTGCCCTAGGAAGCTTGCAGCAGAGATAAGAGTTGGAAAGCAGCTCCCCAAGAACCTAGGCTATTTTCTTAAATGACAGCATATTTTAAAACTAGTCAGTGGTAGGGAAAATGAGGTGCACAGGATTATTAATTAGTGATGAAGAGGCTGAAACCAAGAGTAAGAAGTGGTTTTGGCTCTTGGATCAGCCGTCTCATTGAGCAGCCAAGGCAAATTTTGCCTCTGCTCTGTTCTTGCCTGCACGCTCCTACTCTGGGCCTTGATTTTCTCCTCAGGAGCCACGGAGGTGTAGAGACCACTTGCTGTGGCCGACACTGCAATACTCAAGGATACTTAATATAAGGATAACAGAGAAAAAGATTTTCAAGATTTTCAGTACAGCCTCCTCAGAAGTAACAAGATCCAGAAATCTAAAGTAAGTCAATTCTTACTAAGCTTTCACAGAGACAGAAGATGTAAACTCAATTTAGAGATGATGCTGTCTTCACGAGGTATCCAAGATCACATTTCCTAATAGCCTCCAGAAAATCCACTTTTTCCACTATCTGTAAATGCTTTCAGTTCATGTGTGCAGAAATTGTCACTTGTTTACACCTACCTAATATCTGAGAGACAGTTATAGCCTCTTCACGTGCAAATGTGCTCTTGAATGCATTCATGCATTGCTCTGCAAGCGTGTTCATCCACTGACATTCTACACAGCTTTGGCAGCTACCTGCAAATTTGACTTCAAAAAGTCATTGCCAAAAGCAAAAATGAACTTGGATTGAAAGGTACAGATTTACATATGTCCTTATTTTATGTCCTGGCATGTCTAAATTTGGGGTGGTGTGTGCTTATATATTAAAGGGAAAAGAATTAACTGCTAACGATGTATCCAGAACTCCACAAATACACAGATTTTTAAAACCATGAATTTGATTGTGATTTATGCCACTATAAACTTAATGTTTACAATTGTAACTAATTCCTCTCTTTACAAAGGAAAAAGGCACATTGGTATGAGAAATGCGAAAAAAGTTAAAAAGAAATCTTACGCCTGCCCTGTAAGTAGCACACCCTTCTGGAAAGCACACCCATTTCAACTCCTTTGCTCTCATGTATCAATTTTGTTTTAATTCCAGCCTCCCTCTTGGGATTTAGCGTGTATAGTACCTCCTGGTACTTCTGTCAATACACCCACACTCTCCTCTCTCAAGTATGGATGTCCCAGTGTCTGAGTGCCTCTAACCAACACATCCAGCAACAGCAGCAGCATAAAAGCAAAACCCTGAAGACAGGCAGATGGAATCCAGGACAAAAATGCATCCTTCAACTCACAGCTTCCTGAGAGTTTGAATAAACATACGCTTAACCTAGAGGGGTTTACATTTCCAAGCAAGAGGGCTATGCCAGCTCTTAGAAAGGGCTGCAGCCCACCAGGAAAAACTGGAAAAAACTTGGCTTTTGGCCATCATGGCTAACCTGAGGGTCAGCCTATTAGGTTTGCAAAGCATTTTAGAGCATACAGAGTTGTTCAGTGAAGTGTGTGCTAGAGGAAAAAGCATTCCTGGAGACACACAGCCTAGCTGAGCTCCAGCCACAGCTCTAAACCTAGGTACAGCCTCACATCAGCAGGGAAGAAGGATTATCTGGCTGAGCTGTTGAGTCAGAAGCTGCGAGAACACTGCAGGGCATTGCTGACTGCTGGCAGCGGGTGGGCTCGTCCCTTCCCTGTATACCATAGGGAAGCCTCTACATAGACGTTGCCTAGAAATCACCAAGTCTGGCAGGGAGCTTTGGGCAGGAATGTATGTTTTATGATTAAAAGGTATGCATACAAAATACCAAATCACAAAAAAGGGGTAAGTTAAACGCAGGGAAAGCCCCTGTGTTCATGGTATTTCATCTTTAACAGCATTACTGAATCCTGACATCTGTGATTTAGGTCAGTCACCCATCAATCCCACCTCTTTTCTAACAGGGAACTTTTTAACTTGGCAAAGTTTGGTCCCTCCCTTCACCTTCAGTGAATCAGAGTTAAATTCAACAGTGAACTGTAATCTTCCATACCATGACTTCTCACCCCAGTACATAGAAAGTACTATTTCTCAATCAATAGAAATTACACATATCCATTTAAGTAATTCCTGGCTGCACCACGGACTTCCCTGTAACAAGAAGATGAATTCTGCTGCCCAGATCTGTGGCTGCAAATCAAGGGCAGATTATTAACAAAACTGAAGAGGAGAGGTGTAAAGATGTTCTGAACAAGGTCTAAAACATAATGTTACTCAGTCTGAGAGATTGTCTTGTATCAGCTGGAGCTGTCTATGAGGAAATCAATGCTTTTAAGAAGAATTTATCATTAATTTCTTTGTGAAATTCCTTGAGATCCCTGCTAATCTAGTTCATGAATGATCCCTGCTAATCTAGTTCATGAATCAGTGTAAATACATTGGAATTACAGAACCCTGGATCCATGCATGGCAGTTTAGGCGACCTTTGTAGATGTCTCCAGACAAACATGTACAGCCGCCTGGGTGTGATGTCCTAGCCAGTGTTCTATTACCATATCTTTAAAAAAACCCAAAACCTCATATTTTTTGATTGGTCATAGTCTTCCATTAATATTTTATTTCTATTCATGCCCCTGTTCAAATTCACACCCATTTATCAAACTAAATAAGGAAATCTACTTGTTTATCTCAGGCTTAAAGGCCCGAGACAAACAAACCAATAGAAGACTAATAGACCAAACAGCCTTTTTCAAAATGAAGGCAATTAGTACAACGTGTAAAGTGAGAGCAGAAATGAAACCCCTCCAGGAGTCTCTCATGAGGCATGAGAAGACCCAAGATTTGTTCTTATAACAGACTATCAAATGAGAACTACGCACTGCTCTAACATCCACCTCTGGGGAGAGGAGAAAAAAAAAAAAAAAAAAAAAAAGGGAGTGTCAGAGGTCAAAGAAATCACAGATTTGAATGAGTTGCTTCAGTAAGAACAGGGACAGGGTCTGCTCAGAACATTCCCAGAAAAGGTAATAAGCTAGGTTAGCGTGTTTTGGCTTCCGTCTTGAGAACTTCATGAGCTTCTAAATCTTATTATTTGTCCTGGGCTGGTAGTTCGAGAGCTGGAGCAGCAGCTTCTAGAGAGTATCAGGAGCTGCAATTAGTCCATTATCAGACACCAGTACATGACGATTCACTGATCATGCTCTGTTAACCTGCACCTACAACATCTACTACTAAAGTGGCTCTTTTGTCCTTCCTTTTCCTCAACATTTGGTTGAAAATAAACCCATCAAAATGTGCTGCTTTGGGACCTGTGCACTTCATATTACTGCCTCTCCCGAGGAGATATCATATCCAAATATAATTTTTTTAAGTGACTGTATTGTCACATAACCCCAGAAACTTCCTTGCTCATCTTCGTCATCCTTCAGCTTGTCCCCATGGGACTGCACGCGACCACTCTGCAGCTAGCCCTGGTGTTACCTGCAGCTCCCAGGGGCATCCTAGTCTGTAGCACTTAACTACATCCCCAACAGAAGCAAGGCACCCCAAAACTCCTAAGTCTTCCCACACAAAACTGAAACAAATAATTTTCTCTTCAGAGCACTTAAAACTTCCATTCCAATTCTGTCTTTTTGTTTTATAATGTATAACATCAATATAGCTGTTGAAAACAAAGTAAACATTTCAAAATGAAAAATCAAAATATTCTGCTCCAAATATCTAGAAATAAAATGTTAGAATGTTCTGCCTCTGTTTTTGCTGTGTTTCATTTATTTTGTCTAAGTTAACACACGTCTCTCAAGCATTTCAAGTTTGATGAAATTACTTTTTTAGAAGTGAAATACTTCCAGAAAATGTCTAATCAATTCCAGCAGCTGTGTCAGTCACTAGTACTTGTCTGTCTCTGCACAGTTGGGTTAAGACACCCAGTGAGAGGCTGTAAGCCGTGAGTTTGAGATAGTTACATTGGTAGCTGGAGATTAACTGCTGTTGATTAACCAGAGCATGACGTTTAATTATCAGCTGATTTGGCACAAGATGGAAACACCAAAAGAGCTGTTTGAACTCTAACTTTGCCTTTTTTATATCTAGTTAGCTCAGGTTCTGCAGAAATACAGACCAAATTTCACAGTGATATTTAATATCTTGTCGTTTGTGTTCATCACTGCATGGCCGTAGTTATCCTTGAAAGGTGCACTGACTATTAGACTGCTCGGCAAACAAATAAAATGTATTTCTGTATATGAAAACAGCATGAACATTGAATTTTGGAGGAGGATCTGTCTGAATTTCAAAATAAATCACTCTCATTTGTTATTTACTGTGCTTGTCCTAATCATATAATGCCAATGCATCTATAAATTGCCTTGTCAGAGAGTGACTGCTGAAAGTGATGAAAGCTGTCACTTAATCAAAAAGCCTAAATTAATCAAAAGGAAAGGAAAGCAGACCCAACACTACCATTAAGGCTTTTTCCTGCTCCACCAGGGATGACAGACATGACTGAGGGAGCTGCAAAGTTAACAGACAAAAATCACAACAAAAAGGAAGAGGAAACCTCGCAGGCCTCATTGCAGAAGTAGGTACATCAGCTGTCCCAGCATCTCCTCCAAAACACCTAAGTCTACCCTGCAATTTTAAGTAAACTTGATCTTCACCTCATTTGTTCTCCTGGTGATCATAAAACGCTCTGCTAAGAAACCACTGTATCCCACCACAGAGACAGAGCTTTACTTCAGGAGTGGACAAGTAATCTTCCTATCTAGTTTAAACATCATTTTGCAAACTGGTTTCAGATTCATCAAGACGAGCAGCCCTACGGAGGGGACAATATTTCTTCAGAAATTATTCTCTCCTAGAAGCTGCTGACAGGCCACAGGACTGGGTTTGCACAGAAGAATGACTCATCACTTCTGATTAGAGGAATGAAATAAACATGGGCTTTATCAACACTGAAAGTTTTACCACTTCAAATTCTTTAACACACAGTTCCAAATTATAGGGCTACATTATTTTCTTTTGTAAGGGAATGCATTTCCAATAATCCCGGGGTCAGTTTGGTATGCAATCTCCTCACCTGAGGCTAGCCAGTGATGTTATACTGGGGGGACATAATTGCTGTCTACACACAAATCATGGTAAATACTAGAGAGGGAGAAGACCTAGTTAACCAAAAGAACACAGTGGCTCAAGAAACGGCGTATGCCCATGTTTCAAGTAGGAATTAGATTTCTAACCCAAAAAGAAATAAGATTCTAGGATAGGGTCCCAAATAGGAGTAGTCAAGAGAAAACTGTTGTAAGATGGGGTTTGATGGGTTTATAAAAGCAATTATTCCGTGGTTTGCCTGCAGCAGTAGGAGAATTGGCTTCAGTGACCATGGAGGTCTGTGACATTCCCAAATTTTGCTTTCAGTCTTTCTTTCCCAAGAATAACAATTAAATCGATACAGCCAGAAACTCTCCAACAACAAGGTCAGCTACTCCATATGCAAATGCAATGAAAGAGCTATAGAAAATCCAGATCTAAACACTTGACCTACGCAAAGCCTTGAATATCTTGGTACTGTAAGCCAGCTGCACACATGCCTGATTTCTTTCTGATGCCAGCTGAAAGTTCCTTAAAACTCAGGGAGCTGACATGCTTGTAATTTTATCCCAAGCAGATTAATCATTATTTTTCTTTAAATACAAGTTCTTTAAATACAAATACTCTTAGTAACCTATTTGTAACATAGAACAAATTGCACGTTGCACAGTAAAAGTATCTTGCTTTAGCATGTTAAGTTTGCTTCCTTTCAGCACATCCATGCTCAACCCTCTCCGATATCAAACCAAGCATTTTTTAAATTCAGGCTGGCAGTGATGCTGCTACCGTGTGATACCAAATGTAACAGAGAGCCAATGCCCAGAGAATGGGCTAAGCTTAATCAAACCAGAAAGGAATCCAAACCAAACCTTGACTGCTCACCCCTTTCAGGATACTCTGGAAAATAAGTCTCACACAGATGATGGCACAATTTGTAAAAAACCAAGCAGAATGCTGGCAGAAGTGGGCCAGCTCTATAGAACATCTATCTGCACAGGACACTGTCAATTACATGATTAATCTAGCACTTTTTTTTTTTTCCAAGAAATGACATATCATAACCTCTATCCAAGAAATATAATAATAAGCAAAATTACTAATGAAGCCTGCAGTCTGTCATGCAAATAATTAAGGAGGCCTCAACCTTTCTATTTCCCCTGGACACTTTTCAGTCCAGCATCTTATGTCCCCCAGCTGTTCATCCTCTTCTGCTTCATTTTGTTACAGCTTTGAACCAGAAGCCCCTTTTCCTGCAGTTGCCTTACAGGTAATTTGACTACCTCCTTCACGTAACCCCAGCTCATCTGCTCTCCCCCACGCCTGCTTACGCTGCAGACTCCACCCTGAGCCTGTCAGCATTTCTCAACGAGGTAGCGGCAGTCGCACATAAAGAACACTCCTTTTTCTTTTCGTATGTGCCAAATACACACTTTGCTATTATAAACCTTGCAAGAGTCTGATTTTCAGTCCCACTAGTACAGAGAAAATCTGTTCGCTATTCTCTGCTTTCTAAAGGTGTCACCAATAACAAACAACATGGCATCTGCTATGTGTTTGTTGCTAACAAAGCCGATGGGCTACTACAGCTCAGGGATTTCTCCATACAGCATTCCAAATTAGCAACAGTCTTCCATTTCCATTGATAAGTGATAGGTAACCAAATCGTTTGGTTTATTTTCTCTTGGAGATGTCCTACCAAGTGATTCAGCAGTATTTTTCACAATGCCCATTCCACATCCACAGGCTAGTGTTTGTTCACGTTACAAAAACTGGCAAAAAATATATACCCTGCCTGTAAAAACTGCTGCAATTTTCCAGCTTCAATTATGGTACTGCTCTGCCATCTCTGTTAAGAAACTCCTATCTATGAACAGAAAAAGGGCATTTTCATTCCCTTTTGGTTGTCATGTTATTCACTTTAAGGTTTCTCGACAGACCATCCCTCCCTTGCCGAGTCTCTGAAACTGTGTTACATATGAATTCAAAAATCCTCCTAAGGAATCTCTACAACTTCTGTCATATCTTGTAACCAAGCTAAAAGAATCTTCTAGATTACAGGGAATCTGTGGCAAGTTGTCACTTGGTGTCACTAAATCCAGAAGAAAACCCTGCTACTAGAACACTCTTGACAAGAGAAGATCATTTCTGATAGCCAAGCTACCTGCCTGAACCACCCAAACCACTCTGTTAAGGAGCAATGACAAGGTGATTCATGACTCTCTTCTTAGGTATTCAAAGCTACCACCTCCCAAACCCCATCTCCCTTTATGAGAGAAAGGCCAAAACCACCCACTTTCTAAAAGTGATCTTCCACCCAACTAATGGATAATCTGATTTACTGAATTTATTCCTCTCTCCTCAGAAAGGTAAAGATGTTACTAACGACCTCACAGCCTTTAGTAATAGCGACTGTGTAACTGCAAACTTTCCCTGTGGATTAGAAATAACCTACAAAAGTAAAGGGTTTTGAATTTATTTTTTGCAACGTATTCTTTTTTGAGAGCGCATTTGTCAAAAGTATCTGCAAGCTTTTAATTTTGAGAGAATGTTGTTTTCTGTTTGCAACAATCCAGCTGTATCAGACAACAAGAATTCAAATGTCTTTGATGAGCACTTTTGCTCTGCCCAAGCAACCGAGGGACCCAGGGAAGAAGGATGTGAGAGGAGATTGTATGGTGTGGGTCAGCTGAATCACCTAAATAATGAAAAGAGTCAAGGCCAGAGTGAGGAAAGTCTCAGTGCAGAGTGTACAGAAGCAGCTCTGTAACCGGCAGCATGGTAAAATGGGAGATCAAAAGCCCAGGGTATAGGGACACTCTCTGGCTGCAGGTGACCATTAATTATTTTATCAGCCAAAATGTCAGTGAACAGTTTCTCTGTTACTTGTGCCATTTGCATTCAAAGTAAACACATGAGTATACAGGACAAATAAACCCCCAAATAAGTGGTCAGAATAAATTGCAAATCCTCTTGCAGACAGACACGATTATGTATGGCGCTCTCTTCTCCCAAATCTACCACTACGTGGCAAGAAATGAACGAGATTACAGAACAAGGCGGCCATTTCCACACTGAGCAACCAGACAGGATAGGTACAAAGATTCAAGCAACTGTTAAATAATTCAGATCTATTTATTAAAGAGATCTGAGAATTCTGCAGCTGGCATAATGCGCAAACACACGTAACACTGAAAATATGCCCTGACGTAGCTAAATTTGGTGACATACATGAAAATTGTTTTTCAGTCAAAGAGCAAATATATTTTTGAATAATAATTGTTGACAGAAATCAGAGTGTCTGCCAAAATATTTACACTCAATTTGATTACAACAATGATCAGAGAGCATTGTTGAATTTACTGTGTTCACTCAGTTTTGGCAACAACATCAACACAAATATGAAATAATTCTCTCTCTCCAGATCTTTTATATGTATTTAGTACACATTAATTTATACATTTATGTGCGTACATAATTATGTGTATTTTTATACACATTCCAGTTTGTTAAACCTTTTCATTTAGCAAAGATAGAAACATCCCCAATGTTTCTGATGTAAAGCAGCAAGCAGCTGGAGTAAGCAGTCCTGCACCCTCACTAAATTGGCACTAACCAGATCCGCACACCGTCCGCAGTTTTTGCTATTGCCTTCAGAAACAACACATTCTATCTATATCAGTTTTTAATTACACAATATTACTATGTGGATCTGTTTAAAGATTATATTTTGCAGAGTAACCGAGGTTATTATAAACCAGCCTTTTGCATCTAACCCTCTTCACCCTTAATCTATCTGAAAATCTCACACTAATCCCTCTGGAAAACTTGGAGGGGATGTTGCTGAGATAGGCAGCTCATGACCATACCAGCATGCCTGGCTAGCGTCAGCCATCCCTCTAAAAACATCCTACCATAGACCAGAGCCAGCTTTGTGAAGGAACTTACAAGAATTGAGGCTAGATTTGCTGCATTGCACTGAATCCCTCTTTGTAAATAACCCAAATACCAGAAATAGACTTTGACTGGGTGCAACTTGGTTGCTCTGAATTTGATGCAGGTGTCAGGATTCACCTGCCTGCTTAGAAGACAGAGGAAGGACGTCGTTGTGCTGCTGCCCATGTTGCACTCTGAGTTGGCTCTCACCACGTAACTGGTGAAATGGAGTCCAGACCTTAATCTCAAAAGTTCCGTAATATCAGAAGTATGCCATAGTTAATACTGACCTGGCTGACTTCTGCAAAACGTTAACTAGTACATGCAATAACCTTTAAGTCAGTCCGTACTTACGAGGGAAAAAAGGGTTGGTGGGTGGGAGGATTAAATAAACTGTCAGGAAAGAGAAGCTCTGACAGTGGAGGGGCTTTTCTTTGGAGCTCTCGTAGCAGCCAGAGAGCACTGCTGCAGAAATATTCCAGGCTCCTGTGGGGTTTTCCTTCTTCATCAAATAGTGGCTGCCAAAACATCTACCTGGCTCCAAACAATTTGGTCATTAAAGGAAGCTCTGGCATTCCTCCACCTCCACAGCAGAGTAATCTTTTAAAGAGGATTTCTCACCTTGGGGTGCTTTTTCTGCTCTGTTTACAGCAACAGCCTGTTGTGAGATCCTTAGCTTGGGGCTTTCATTTCTCATTAGGATTCTTAGCTTCATGGAGAAAGGTTTGAGCAGCAAAAGCTTCAGGCTCTGTGCATGTCAGAATGGTTTCATGGCACGTTAAATTCAAACGCAGCCATAAACTGAGAGTTCTCTTAAAGCAACTGGAGTTTCTATTAACTGCAGCGATTACCGAAAAGTGTCTGTAAACGTTTCAGTGTCTGGCTCAGTCCTTTTTTCTGGCTGGAAGGTTAGTATAGGATGATAGACTAAAACACCACACGGCTTCAGTAGCCTGCAGCAGAGGGTTTTTTGCCATTAAAAAAAAAAAAAAACACCAAATAGAAGTAGTAAGGAAGGTACGTCTGTAGTGTTAAGAAATAATAGCAGCACTTTACTGTGCCTCATATCTGCATAGTCCAGAACAGTTTTGAAACCCTAATTAATTAAACATTTCCGCAGCCTGGAAGATGAGTAAGAATTATTCTTATTTATGGATGGTTAAACATAGGCTCAGGGAAGTTAGGTGTCTTATCCTAGAAGACAAAGCCAACCAACTGCAAACCTGGGACTTGATTTTTTTTCAGCACCAGATTCTTGCTACTAAATTAATCTTACATCTCTTGGAAACAAGAGTGCTGTGATGAAATAATTTTTGGACGTGCGAAGTTGTGTGATCCCCTCAGTAATGCAGGAATCTGTGACAAGTAGCACTGTTGATGGACATGCTATTGTGTATTAAGGTGTATAACCACAGCAGGTCCTCCTCTGCCTACTTTCCCAAGTCTTCTGACACATAACTTCAAAATTAGTATCTTCCCCAATAAGATAAAATTTACTTCTACTGGATTATTCCATGTCTCTGCTTAAACACATTCCCCCTTGGGCTTCCTCTTACTCTGACTTCACCTATTCAGTGCCCCAGTCACTTCCATAGTTCCCTTAACCTTATGAAGGCTTATAGCCTTATCTGCTGTTGTCCCTGCCCCTATCACAAAGTTTCTCAACATACATAGCTTCTCATACAAAGTTGCATGGGGAACTAAACAGAACAACTGGCAAGGATTAGGCAAGAAAAAATAGTGTACCCGATTTCAGTTTTCTTATATAACAGAGACAGTATGTCAAGGTTATTACTGAAGGCACTATGCTGTGGAAAGGAAGAGTAACTGGTGGGACAGTATGAACCTCGATACCATACAACATGCAAAAAATGCAATACAGAAAACATTGACTTAGGAGCTCAGTGTGTCCTACTCTTACCCACCATTGATGCTGAGATTTTGTCTTAAATTTCATAAGATCACCGCAAATGTACTACAGCTGATAAGAAAATGCAGACTAAACTCCATAAATCAAACTTGTCTGGCATGGGTGAGGGAGCAAGAAGCTAGAATCTATAGCCACGATTTCCCACTATGCTGTTAAAAGGAGACTTCACAGCAGTTGCTTTCTTCTATTCCTCCCCTATCCCCCGCTTTCCTTTTTTTTTTTTTTTTCTGTTCTGACCTTTATTGTCACTCCTCAGCATCCCCATCTCTTCATTCTACTTCCATGATCCTGGTGGTGACTCCAGAACACAGATGTAGACCTTTATATAGGTAACTAGCAATCTTGGCCCCTTCAGGCTTAACACCTCATGGACATTTAAGGAATCTATCTATGTAAAGTTATTAACTCTGTAATTTGTGATCCATGGCATGCTTCGGGACAAAGAGTCATCTATACTGTTGTGTACCTCCCAGGCCAAGGAAAATGGGGACTTGTTAAACCTCATTGCCTCTCTTGATGGGATGACTGAAAGAAGCTTCCCCCAAACTGTGTGCAGAGTGCTGGGACATGAACAATGGGGAACATGCACACCAGCAGACAAGTGAGAAACTGGGCCTTTATCTTACATGTCATGGAGCCTGAGAGATATGCAAGAAACATAAAAAGATTCCCAAAGACTCCTGAGCAGGCCTGGACCTGAATTCATTGCTCAGAGGTCTCATGGAGCTAAAAAAAAAAAAAACCACTGAGAAAGGAGGAGTCTGGCTAGTTAGGGCAGAAAGAGCTCAGATAAGTACAATCAAGAATCCATACATATTATGAAAGTCTCTATGCTTCAGTTATTATATGCCACTCAAGAAGGCCCTTATGAACTTGAGATATGTCAAAAGTGGATCTATAGGAAAGGGCATAAATAAACATGAAACATAAAATACCTGGGCTGAAGGTAGGGGATTAGTGGTCAGCACTGATCCCGAAGAAAGAAGGCAAATGTGTTGCACGTTACAAAGAGGACCAGTAAGTAGCAAACTTCCAGCTAGTAAATATTGCAGAGCGCACAGCTTCAGTTAGCTCTATATCAGTAAGAGCACATGAACAAGTAGGTTCTAGGTGGTAGGATCAAAACACAGCAGTCTCATAAGCACTCAGATGAGGAAGCTGTAACAAGGGCTATCTGAGACCTTAAACAAAATGTGGGTATCGTACCCTCGTAGGAAAATACAAGGCTGAATAACCATGGTTTTATGGGCTAAAGAAGTTTTAGATCTTCTAGACACAGTGCTTTGAAAAACTCAAATCAGTCTTCACTCTGGCAGATGTTACTTGAGAAGTACATGATTTTGTAGATCATAACAAAAATAGCTGTGGTGATTGCTTTAAGATAGCTGAGTTCATTTAGGAAAACTCTTTCTGCAACAAACATTTGCACATCTTTCTGATACTTATTCACTCTGCAGACTATAAGCTCTTCTTTTGGATGTCCCACAGGAATTTTTCAAATCATTATTACAACGTTACACCACCTCAGTCCACAGCCTGGGAAGCGCTCACAAAACACACATGAAGTCTCACAAGAAAGAGGGTGAGAGGAGTAAAAAGACTCTTGAAAACGTGTGTTGCAGTTATGGTAAGTTTAATTCCCAATTTAAGGATCAGGATTGTTTCTAAAGAAGTTGTTAACTGAATTAAACAGGTGTCTGGTCTACAACTATAAAAAGGCTAGAGTAGTTATCTTGTTGTGTAGTGACTTGTTCAGTTTTTTTCCAGATTATGTAATTGAATAGAAAAAGACTGCAGGCTTCCCCCTTATGAAACCCGCACCAAAATGTGTATTCTGCTTCAATGCAGGCTTCTAGCTTCCATGCTGGTCAACAGCAGGCAACATCTGTGGCTGTGCAGAAATGTAAATTTCTGTCCCAGAAGAACTAGGAGGATTTAAACAAACAAACAAATAAACAAACGCCCAGATCAAAGAGGGCTTAAAAGATTGAACGCTAAACTTTTTAGTTTTGAAAAATGATAATTAGCTTAGCTTTCTACAGGAAAGGTCACTTTTGAAATGAAAAAGCACTATTTTTAAATTTAAAAAAGGTCAAAATGGATGTATTGCAAATTTGGAAAATTTCCACTCCCCCAAAAATATTTGTCTTGAAAAATTAATCAAAACTAACTTGCAACTGTGAACTGCTTCAGTTTTGATGAATCCACTTGCTCTGAAAAATATTGTTTTCACGGAAATATTAATGACTAGCTCCATGGTGTTGCCAGTAGTACAGTACATGCTGTAATGTCTCACAGAGCTGGAGTTATCAGTCCTGGTGGGCTATCCTTTGTTGACACAGAAAAAAAAAAGGATTAAGACATTGGAAAACAAAAATTATTTTGCTAAATAGGCCTCTTCCCAATAAATTGAAAGGCTACTTTCATTGAAGTCAGTTGCAAAACCTCTTTAAAAGTACTAGGTAGGTGAGAAGTTGGATTGCCTCTATATTAATTTTGTTACTTAAAACTGATCTTGAAACATAGTCATGAAGTTGGACTAAAATGACCAAGCAAAACCCCAAAGCAAGAACAAGGAAATCCTGAGGACCAACCATCTCTAAAGTTAAACAAAGTCAAGAAAACAAAACATGAGCAATCTTAAAATTGAATTAAAACATCAATAAGGGAGCCTTACATTTTGCAATGGAAGATAACACAGCTCAGCTGTGGATCATACTGAAAAAGGGAAAGTATTCTATTATCACAAGCACTCAAAAGAGGAGATGCCTTCAACTTCCTTTAATTTTGCCATCAGATAGCCATGGAACAATTCCTGCTCTATCAATAGTCCCTCTGCCATGAGGAAACACTCCTAATCCCTCAAGAATGAGAGACTACCCATTAATAGTTTGGGTGCAAATAATCAAATTTGAGTAGCTAATAATGCAGGCCTGAAGCTGAAGAGAAAAGTTAATTCTCTTCAGCCTTCTCCTGCAAGTTAATTGCACTGCCCCTGTGACCCTGCTAGCCAATTTTTAATTTGGAAGAAACCTTTCAGCTTGTATTTTGACAAAGTGTTATAGAAGATGGAGAGTGGGAGAGAGGGTACCAGGCTGCGGAGCACAAGCTGGGATACTGTCCTGAGCAGCACCCTGACTGCAAGGTGGAAGGAAGAGGGTACAAACACAGAATGTGAAATCATATGTCATTGCTGAAAGGCTGAGAGAACTCGAGGGCAAAGCCAAATTGTTGCTTTCTGGTGGCACAAAGTTCTCAGATGTACAACAAGAAAGGTAGCTTTCCTTTATTAAGCATTTTGCAACCTTTGATTAACCGTATTCTCTTGCGATGCACAAAGACAATCTGTCACTGCAAACAGTGCTGATTATTTTTCTTTTCTTAGATTGCCTCTTAACGTGATCACAGTAAAACTCTCAAGGCTAAAAGCTTGCTCCATTTATGATAAAATGTGAATAAAAACTGACAAAGAGATAAGAACTCTTTTTTAAGACTTCCCTAAAAGGCTGAGGAATCTAAACAAAGGGGTCTTGATTATTAGCTCAGGACAACCTATCATCACTGCTACATGGACAAATTGCACTGCGTGCCAGAGCACACTGAAGACACAATAATTTATTAGTCAGAACGCAGAAAATTGTACAGTGCATGGTGACTTTCCAGATCACATTTCATCCTCGCAAGTCCTCCATTTCTGCCTTAAAGAGAAATTGCAGTGCAGCATAAAGCTAAAAAGGAGTTTGGGAGAGAAAGTGAAGAAAATTATCACATAGAAAAGTCCCTAATTTTAAGCACCAAACTTAAAAGCCTAAATTAGGTGTTCAGTCTCCCTTTATATCCCCTAGAAAAGAGAGGGGCCCCGCTAGATAATAACTCAAAGAAAGAGTTAAAGTGGCCTGTGAAATCACACTCTGCACACACAAATGTACAGCCCAGCTCTTTCCACCAGCTATTCCAAGAGCCTACAGAGATTAACCTCTGAATGTGGGCACCTAACTAAGGTAGGTGATGTGACTGAACACCCTCTCGTGTGTCAAATCTGGGAAAATTGGAGGGGACTCGTACAAACAAAAAACATAAGCAGGAAAAAATCTGGTGGTGTTACTTAAAGGGAAAAGGTAAAAGTATTCCGAGTTCTTCATTTTTCCACTCTGAACAACTTAGAATGGGAAAGCAGCACAACAGGAAAGTCAAAGGAACAGATCTCAAGGGAGCACAATTCAGTAATCCCAGAGGATTGTCAGGAAAGACCTCCAGGGGATAGTCTAAGAAAAAAGGAATTAAGGAGAGATGGAAGCTCTTTAATAAAACAATTCTTATGGCCTTAAGTGCCAGCTGTTTCACTGTGGAGAAAAGACAAATAACATAATAACCTTGACTAGACTGCAAGCTCTTCATTGACCTGGAACATGAAAAGGAAGTAAACCAGCAGTGAAAACTAAACCAGATTACCAAGCAAAAATACAAAAGCCCAACAAGATGACATTAAATTACAGAGTATTATTTACTAAGAGTGTCCAAAGTTGGATGTGACCACCAAGAAACATCAAGAAATCATTCAATGAAGATACTATCAATAACGGTAGGCTCAAGAGCAGTCTGCCATAAAAGTGTGAGTGAAATTTATTGATGTATGATGTCAGAAAATCAGGTTGTTTAATGCTTATTTGTGTGTTGATCGTCACAAAAGAGAAGCTTTCATCAGACAGCTACCATATCTAATTCCAGTCACAAAAGAGCAAGATCTAAGTCTCTGAATAGAAAAAACCCTCCACAGATTAACAAATATTAAACTCAATTGTTTTCCAGTTGCCCAGACCTAATGAGCTTCATCCCACCCTAAACCTAAAGGTTTGGCTGATGAAATCTAGAGCTTTTAGCAGTTATTTTGAGAACTCATCAAGACCGGGTAAAGTATTAGACATCACATTTACCTTTCTCTAGTCTTTTATTTTTTAAAAGACATGAAAGGAGAAGAAAGGGAATTGGAAACAGTCAGTTTAACTTCAATTTCTGGAACAAATTATGAAACATTTGTAACTATATGGAAGGTAATTACTAACATCCAGCAGGGACTGGTTGTGAAAAAAATCATGTCACACCAATCTAATTTCTGTTTAGGACCTGTTAATAGGCCTTGTGGAGAGAGAGGAAAGACGTTAGATGTTGTACAACTTGACTTCAGTAATGTATGTAATGTGCTCATATGTGCCATAAATATCGAAAACTAGATGTAAATGCAAACTGGCAGGAACACTATTTTAGAGATTACTTTCCAATATACAAACAATATTTGTCGCTGACAGTGAAATATTGATATGTTAAGAAAAGTTAACACACAAAATTATCCTTCCATTCTACTGAATAACTGGAAGGCTTCAGGTCTAGGTGCCCATTTCTGGATACCACATAGGGACTGATTAAAGTCCAAAGGGAGCAATGGAAACTATGGGAGGACTCAAAAAACACCATCCACAGAGGCCTACCAAAGGCACAGGCACTGATAATCGATTTTAGACATCTTCCATGTCAGAAGTCTCTGAGTAGTAACAAGTTCGTCCTTTCAATAAAGATACAGAAAAGCAGTAACTATCCCTACTTATCTCACATTTTAAGATCAATTCTATCTTATCTACAGTGGAAAATGTCTCTTTTCTGTTACATGTGTTTCAATCAATCAGCCCAAAATGATGAGACACTGTCATGGCAGTGTACAATTTCACACTATGTGTGCCTATATATACAAATACATATAAATATAAGCAGGTATACACACAAAACAATGTTGGTTAGTATGTCCTCAGAACAAGCCTAATTCTTTTATATTTCCTAGAACTGTCCTTATTTATGCTGAACTATAGAGGGTCAGCCTAAAATAGCTAGATCAGATAAAACAATCACCCCACACACTGCAGCCCAGTATGAGTGCTAACACTTCCCATTAATAGGGAACTTCCAATCTCTAGAAACAGGTTCTGCCTCATCCCCTGACCTCCAGCATGGTTAAAAGCCACTGCTTAGGCCTAACATCACATCAGCATTCAATCTGTGAACTCAGAGCTAGGCAAGACCTCCATGTCCTACAGCTACTCTTTACTCTGCTCGCTCATTACCTAGTCTCCATATCCTCATAGTCTTTTCAATTAGCTACATCTGGTAGGGTCCGCATTCTTAAATTCACCATTAACAATTCGCAGTTATTTAAAAAACAATAGACACTTAAAGACTTCTGTTTCCTCATAAATTACAGCTGGGATATGTTGAAGTGTTTTAAGATGTGCCCTTTCTACGTTGAAAGCTAGACAGTGCCTGCCTTTTCACACAGCCTGTTGTCCACGGGAAGATTTCTGCCCTGGACAATTCCACTGAAGCCCAGAGCTGCCCTGTAAAGGGCTCCCCTTGTGAAGAGCAGGAGAAACTTTATAGGATCACGAATGTATTTCAAGATGCCAAGGCCGGCCCTCTGAGCTACATTATGGCAATCTACACTTTCGACTATGGCTGGATTTCTCATGGTGCCCCCTCCTCTCCGCTGTAACATAGTCAGACTTCCAGATAGAAAAACTTCCCTGTCATGCCCTCAGCTAATACTAGAGGTAAAATGCTCGCTGTTCGCAGGAATGACAGCTCAGCTAATTTCCTGCTATGTTGGCTCCAGCCCAGCTCTTCACCCCATCTCTGCCTGCACACGCACACACACCCCACCACCCCCCTCCCTTTACCACCGCAGCAGCTGCAGAGTTGTGCCACCCCTAATTATTCCCAGCAGTGCCAAGCTGGAGGCACCGCTGTCACGGAGGATGGCAGCAGAGTGCAGAGCATGACAACAGCAGCAGCAGGTGGGCAGAGCAGAAAAGGCCAGATTACTGTCTATGTGATTACTGTCATTTATCTCAAGTCAGGCAGAAGGCAGAGCGCGCTCTGCCTTTGCTTGTTCCTTCCCTCTGTCGCTACAGAGCAATTCCTGAAAACACTGTAGAGGGATGTTATGCACTTGTTAAGCATTGTTTTAAGCACCGAAAACCACTGCAGTCAGAGCAAGTAATTGCCCCTTACAGCAGTCACAGGTTTCTCTCAAACACAAGTGCTACAGGAAAACAAACAAGGAGATTCCAACGTTATGACCAACTTGAAAACCTGTTGGATTTTTACAAGTGTATATATTTCTGTCTTTCAATGCATTGGACAGAGCGACATTTGAAATGTAAACTCGAGCTTTATCCTTACAGTTCTGCCTTCTCAGGGCAGCAGGACTGTGATGCTGTCAGGGCAGCTGCCTGCTGGGAAAGTTGCAGGAAAGGCACTTGAGTCCAGTGCGGAACTGCAAGTGCACAGGCAAGAAAGGAATCACTCCCCTCTAATGCTGGGATCAATCTAAAACATGCTTTTACATCTGGTTCCCATCTTTGCTAATTCTTCTCTCTTTTCTCCCTGATATTTAACAGGGTAATATTCTGTCAGAGCTAAGTGTTTTCAATTCTGGCTGTCAAATTTCTACATGAAATCCATATATTTAAAAGCATACAGATTTATGTATCAATGCTTTATACAAAAATGTCATTTCTGAATCTTAAAACAGACTTTCTAAATTTAGCCAGAAAGCTTAACACCATCACAAACACTGTCTTCATTGCAACACATACTTTCCTCCTTCAAAACTGGATCCAAACTTTGCTCCTTGGCCTCATCATTAGGTTAAAAACAGATGATAAAATAAGACAGCTAAAGCCTGTGTCCATATGAAATATAAATCTATTTTGAGGCCCGAAAATGTTCCATATGCCCTGATTTTCATTCCATTGGTCTTGAACTAGAAGCAAAATCGAGAAAAGATTTGATTTTGGGCAAAAAGTTTTTCCTTTCCACATTAAGGGAGCAGAAAACTCTATAGCCCAAATGAGGTTTAACAAAAGCCTACTGAATATATCTATGGACCTCTTGGGGTTTTGTTTTTTCATCACCTGCTCAGACAGAGGGAGGGGAAGAATAAATGCATCTCAGAGGCGGCTGCACGAATCCAAGACAATATGTATGAAAAATGTAGGAGCATTTCAAATGTATTGCAATACTCATTTGTCTACCAGCTATTTAAGATTTTCAGGGCTGCCAGTTTCATACGAAGACAGCCTACTTATTGAAAGCAAATCTTATTTGCTTCTGCAGATCGTAGTATGTTCTGCTTTAAAAACAGGCAGTTAGAAAGCTCCATGTTAGACTATTAAGAAGGAAGCTCCTGATAGAGAAAACATTCAGAAATCACTATTAACATGGGTTAAGCATTGTCCATTTTTAGTCAACAGTGTAAACAGAGAGGCTTCACCTCACACCACATACACCCACTGCTAAACAACTATCTTGCGGTTGCATGTGCCACTCTGCCCTGAGAGCACACAAAAACCCTTGAAAATATCAACATAAAGTGTTTTCAGTCTGTTCTAGAATTAGAAAATATTTCCTTAATTCCTGCCGCCGTTGCCAATCTTCATCACCAGCCTGCCATTACATTTGCAAAGTAAACAAGTAGTCAGTGTATGAAAGCCCATTTAATGAAGCTCTGAGCGCTGGGTTGCCAGTTACACTTCATTTTTTGCAGCTCCGGGAACTCTTGTGTGCTTTCCAGCAACAGGGCCTGAATATCACCAGCAAGATTTTTGCAAGACAAGCCCAATGAACACAGGGAGGTAGTCTTCCTGGGGCCTTCCTGTGTCACCCTATCTTCTGTACAACAGCCCACTGAAGATAGCTATCT
The DNA here is from genome assembly GCF_963924245.1 of Chroicocephalus ridibundus. Lineage (NCBI taxonomy): Eukaryota > Metazoa > Chordata > Aves > Charadriiformes > Laridae > Chroicocephalus > Chroicocephalus ridibundus. The sequence continues at coordinate 152,696,476 of NC_086284.1, forward strand.
ACGAGAGCAACAGGGCAATGCTTGTGAAGTGTGTGTAGAAGCTGGGAGAGTGAGGGAGGTTAGGAATGCTGAGACTCCTAAATGCAGCTTCTCCCTCCAGCCCCAGATTTCACAGGTATGTAGGGCCAAAGGTAACAGTAATTGTGCCTAAAGGCGTATCCTGCTTAGCTCCGACAGGGATGAGCAAAAACTCCCATACAAGCACACACCACAGCCTGTGCAGCTGGACCAGGAAGCTGAAGGATACCGCCTGCTCCACCTTCCCCAGTAAGTCGTCTGGCACTTACACCATGACTGATTTGAGACAGAAAGCATATACATGAAGGATAATTTCCCAGTTCCTCAGTCCATGTGTACTCTCTGTCCCGCTCTCCCTCGTGTGAGGGGGAAGCCCCCAGCCCACCCCTGACCTCCTCCTCCCACTGCACGCAGGCAGGAGGAAAATGCCCTGCCAGCACTGTATCACAGAGGCAGCAAGAGCTGAAGCCAACAGTGAGAGGAGGGATTGAATGCCAGGAGACACAGCTGCACATCAGGGAGGTTAAGGGCAGGGTCCAGAGAGTGCACTAACTGTGGCCAGAGACAGCATTTAGCCGAAGCAGCCTGACTGAAGGTGCTGCACACAGGGGACCAAAGGCACAGCCCTTCTCATTGCCTGGAGCAACTGGCTGCAAAGGGGTCTCAGAAAGTACATGGAGCTGTGGCTTTCCAGCTCCGACGGCTGCTCACCAGGAAGGAAAGGGGGACATTTACCCCTGCTGCGGGGCTCCCGGGAGCACCCTGCCTTCCCCACGTACCCACCAGGCAGCTCGGCTTCCACTCTGCCCCTTACTGCCAGCTCATGCCATTAGCCTGATTAGCAATAATTAAGAGACTGATTGAGTTTGAAGCAGGGGGGAAAAAACCCCCCCAAAACCCCAAAAAACCCCCAAACCAAACAACCCAGCACCTCTCGGGTAACACCGTATCTGCCTCCTCCTCGACATATTAACTCCAGATACCACAAGCTGCTGCTTTCAGTCTGCATAAGATAAAAGGTGCGACAAGCCGACCTGAGGTTGCCATGGTGACCAAAATCTTTCGCAGTGCCATGGTAACTGACTCCGGGATGTGCTATGAAAAGCTGACTGCACACCCTAGTTGAGCTTTTTCGTATTTTTAAACCAATTAACGGAGAGTTCAGTTAAATTAGTTTCTGTTTAAAGAAAGGCACTGTCAAAATGTAAGATATATCAGTTGGTATCTTTTTTCTTAGCAAAACAGAAGAAAACAAAACCTTAGGGATATTACCGAAGTCCATTTGATGTTTTTTAAAATCAAAAGCCTTATCTTTTCACATAAGAAATTCAATTTTTATAATTTATACTGAATTAGAAGAAGGAAAGGGTTGAGCAGCTCTAAATCAGCTTCCCTTAGGGCAGAATGCCATACTCCTTGCGTGTCCAAGTCTCTGGCATCCCTGGAAGTTTTGAATGGATAAGAAGTAAGCTTCTAGAGGAGAATAAATAAGGTTTCAGTAAAATATTTAAGATAAACATCATACAGCTGTGACAGCAGCTGGACATGATACAGCAAGCATCATCCACACGCAAACTCAGGTCAGTGAGAATGGAAATTCTCAGTCTGCCCTTTGACTTCTCTGTGCCTCTATTTCCCTATTTTAGTGAGCAGTGATTGTTCCTTGTCTCTACAGTATGCTGCGATACCAGTGGACTGAAAAAAATCTCAGATATCATCAGTAGGCATTCCAATTCTTTTTTTTTTCTCCCCGCCCCTGCTGAATTTTGAGCACATGCATCACAAACATATGCTCCTTACTGTGAAACTTGATATCCAGAGCTTTCTGCACATGAGGTTACTAGTGATAAACCAGGAGTTTCCGAGATGCGGCTTCACCCTCTGATGACAGACGTGCAGTATATAGGTGCTGTTGCTTCAGGTTAGTGAGCGAGGAATACAACATGGCTTAATCTTTCCCACATGACTAAGAAATAATGAAAGCGGACAGGCACAGGAGAAGTAATGAATCTACAATAATACACTCTCCAGGGCAACGCTGAAAAGACTAAGCAACACCTGGGGAATACCTGCCAGCGCCACATGCAGTGTTTGCAATGCTGTCTCCATAAGCTGAGGTGAAGAGAGCTCACGTCAACAGCCACGTTCCCATGCTTCCTAGAGCGCTTCCCAGAAAAGTCTGCTAATTCAGAAATTTGGTTTGAATCCAATTAATGTATTTTGGGGGTCGGAAATCTGGCCCTCAAAAATGAGAGGAGTTATGAAAAAATAAAGAACATTTTGTTCAGGGATGTAGGTGGCAGAGCTCTCCTACTGAAATTGTGTAAAAGACTGTCCTCGTTTGACTCAGTTGTAAATGGATACCTGGTCATTTGTGCTGTGGACTGAAAACTGGGCAGGTGCAGTAGCAGTCACACAGCACTCCAGGTAACGAGAGAGGTGAAGCCAATCTTGCCTCACTTCGAGGTTTGCCTTTTACTTGTTTGCCTGTGCCTCAAACTCATTTTTACCTTAGCAAAACCTTCAGCCAGAAATGTCCCAGGAACACAGCAGTAAATACTGCACTGCCACTCCAGGCTCCCAGCAAGTGTCATGAGAGAGGCCAGACAGAAGAATAGTGATTCTGGAAGTTTTGATTTGGAAACTGCCGCTGCTAATAAACAGCTTGTAATAACTAAGAACATTTTCTCTGAGTTTAAAGTGAGCAAACTCAGGTTTCTATATAAGGCAGCTATTGCATCAGGAGAAGATGTACTGAGTAGGTCTAAAAAAAACACCCCTACAGTCTGTCTTTTTGTTCAGAAGACAATTCGTCTCTTAGTTTTAGTTATTCTGCAATTAAAAAAAAAAGAGGAAAGAAATCCCATTGCATTAAATACACAAAAAGATTATTTTGTCAGAATTAATGTAAGGCACATTCCTGCAGTGTCACAAAAAGCCATGCAAAGAGAGAGAGGGACCTCTTACACAAGAAAAATACAAGGCAGATACTACAGTAAACATGTTGCAATCACCATGGAAATACACCCCCCTAAAGTTTTTGACAGGTATTTAAACAGCAAGTCAAGAGTCTGGGCAAAAGACATCCAGAGTACAAGGTAGAATTCATAGGTTTCCTTCCCCCCCCCCCCCAAAAGAGGGAACGCTTGCTAGGAGATAAATATTATGGGCATTGAATATTAAAAATAGGTGAGTAAAGAGTGTCAAGGAAGCAGATAGAAGATATTTTGATGGCAACTAGTGGAGAACGCAATGTTTGCTGATCAGCAGCAGGAATCCATCTCAGACTTTTTCAAGAGATGCTAAAAATATTCATGAGTATAAGATGCCAAACCAGCTAGCTAGTCGAGAAGAAGCAAGAACAAAAGAGGAAAAATCCCAACATGTTACAGAGGCAACTTATAAAGGAGAAGCTAGCAGAAAAAGCAAACTAAGTGAGAATGCACTCCTATCTCCAGCTGATACTCAGTTCTGCCTTTTATTTGCTGTACAATTTATTTAGTAAAGGTTTTCTAAACACTTCACTGAAAGTAAAATCGTGGAATAGGCATTTGGTGTTAGAACAGATTCTTCAAAGAGGTTCCACATTGCAGAGACAAGTGGTCTAAACATAGGGTTTAACCACATACGCTTAAATGTAGTCTTATCGCAACGTTTTGTACACTGTTACTCCAGGGACAATTTTTAGTGGTTATCCTCTGTTGTGCATAACTACATCCTCAATTCTATTAAAAAAAAAAAAGTAAATTCACATTCTGGGTGGCTTTCCTTTTAGCTGTCTAGGATGCTAGTTAAGTTTGTCTTAAACCAAATGATTAATAAGAAATTTAAGCACATGTCAGACTGAAGTACAGATTGAAATATTGGCTGGGAGGACAGATCTGTGCTTCACTAATGAACCTACAGAAACCAAGTCTTATTTTGTACCGTAGATTATATTTCTTGAGATTCAGAATTAAATAACAGACGGAGATAGATGAAATATGCCTGTCCCTGAAAATAGCTACCCATTCTTCTTTATCATATTATAAAGTCAAACATACTCTTCTGAAAATATCCTGCGTCCTGAATTGCTGTTAGCTATGTGGGGAATTGCCTGCAAGTTCTTTGTGTACTATGAATGTTCTAGAAGTGGAAGCTTTCCAGATGCAAGAGAAATGACCAAGGAGATTAATAATAATAATAAAAAAAATTCTCATCTCCATTTCGTCCTCTCCTGACTAAATACAATGCTAATTGATGGTCAGGAAACATCAAATGATAAAAATATTACTCACTTTGAAGACACAGAAATGTCATTTTAAAGAGCTATCATTTTGGCATAGGCAAATGCTGTCATAACCAAAAAGAAATTATGGACTTTTGTTCCCATCTGAAACAAATCTCAAAATTTCCACAGCTATTTTTAGATCAGTCAGGAGCCCCACATTTATGCTACTTGCAAGTTTCTACACCTCTCTGCTAATCCTCAAAATACCATGAAAAATGCTACTGTCAAAACACTCTAGCCTCCTTAGAAAGAGGTGATTTCCCAAGTTATTACAGGGAAGTGTGTTCCCCTGAGATTTCAAGCACAGTGACAACGGCAGAAGCCTGTAACTATAGCCTCTTCTGAAGAGACGTTATTACCATTAGGCTCTTCAGCAAAATACATCAAGGTACGGTCTGCCACCATTTACACCCAAAATCCCACTGACACCCAGGAGCTCGGTCAGGTATGACTGAGGGTAGAATTTCCCTTGTAGTGTTTCATCAAATTAACTGACTTTACCACTCTTTTCTTTTCATCTACCCCGACATTTTACCTGTTTACACTAAGTGCATGTTAAGAGCTGTATCAACAGCAAAAGGGCAACTGGCAGGCCCTGTACTATGTGTTAGCAATCCCTACCATCACTTTAAGCAAGCAAATGAGCAACATCAGCTAAAAGAAAAGCAGTGACAGAGGTTGTGGTTTGTCGTTTGCTTTTCCCCCCCGCCTCGCTTCATTTTGTGCTAGAAAAATCAAAGGAACGCTTCACAAACAGACGTCCCGGAAGGGGCAAGAAAACTTTCTTAAAGGCCTGTTTGGTGAAAAAATGCTACCTCCAGGTACATTACTATGGAAAAATTGTCATCCTGAGCTGCTCCCTCCAGAGCCAGCCGGAAATTAGTCATGGGCAAACCACAAATACCTTGAAGGTTCAGACGGGCATTCAGAATGTCTGATACTTATCATAATCCCTTGAGTCTGCAGAACAGTCTTTATTGCGGTTTCTTGATGCTTCTGTACAAAGCATAGAGATATGAAAAATATGAAAAATTAAGGCAAAAGCGTGGCTGAACATTTTTGAATTACAAAAAGAGCTCCATCTGAGTTTTGTGGGAGGATTGCAGCTAGCTCTTATTTTATCTAAACTGGCTTATATATCCTAAACTGCTTTCATGGCAGGACTATTTGGAACTCTTATAATCCTTTAAGCTACGTACGCTACCTTAATCAGATTCTAACCTGATCTCTCAAAACTCTGAAGTACCATTTTATAGTACAGTACAACAACAACAACAAAAAAGCATATCTTTGTGTGTGCTGGCAGAGATTTCACTGATTTCATGAAAAAAAGGGGAAAATGGTCACAAACAATCATGAGCTTTTTTTTTCCTTTTAACATGGGAATAAAAGTATAGCAAAATAGTAAGTCTTACAGCAGTGACTCGAGAGAAAGAATCACTGCTGTGTGCAATGCACTACAGCATCAGATTATAAGAAAAATAAGAAATAGCCAGAAAGATTTCTACAGCCTACAGCTCAGGGCATAGAGACATGAAAAAGAATATAATAGTAACCATTCTTATTACGCCATTCACATACTAAATTTCACCCCTTGGACTATATTCAAAACATTACTCAACCAAAATAGGCTTCATAGAAACATACAACATGGGCATATTTTTCCATGGCTTATCAAAACTGTAGCAGTGCTCATGGATCTGAGAAAGTAACTAATACATTATGCAAAATGTGAGGGAATAACCATCAGTTCAGAAAAATACTTTAGTGATGAAAACAAAAGTCTCTAACCCTGATAGATCAGTCTCCTAGAAAGAGATATTGGTGTGTATGTTCCTAGGGGAATTCCGTATTACAAAAAGGAATTTCAAACCAGAGCTGGTGCAATGATATATGTTAACAGGGGAATAAAAGAAATAGGGAATTGAAGCAAAGAAGAGAAAAAAGAGCTATCATACCAGGCCCAACCACCTTCTCCTAAGAAAGTTTGTCATATAAAAGCTTTTTATGATCTATTTTTTTTGCTCCATACAACAACAAAAAAACCAGTTCATCTGAAAACAAGAAATGATTCTTTTACCATGTTCCTAAAGACAATCCCTCTATGAATTCACAGTGACAGAGAAACTATTGTATGTGGAGCCACAAAAAATTTATATAAGTAATATTTAAATACTTGCACTAGCCCAATACTAAATATACTTGCTCATCTAGTTTGGTATCTTCTCTGCACAATCCATTTATTTCTTGTAAAAGATCTGCTGAGCTTACCTGAAAATAATCTGTCATTGAAAAGCAGCCTCTTACTTTTTTTGGAAGAAAAAAAAACCAAAACCAAAAAACCCCACAAAACCCAGAACACCACAAGGTTTTAAATGATTCTTTATCTATAAACTGCCAAAAATGACAGAATTTTACATGGAGAAGTCAGAAGTGTGGAGAAAAAAGTATTTGAAACAATGTAATCTGCTGCGTAGTTCTACTGGTAAATCAGGCTGTGTAGAGTGACGTGTCGCAGGTACACCCCAATTCCTTGCAGTTTATCACTATTATGGAACAAACTAAAAAGTAATCTCTCTTTAGAGTCTAAAATTTACTGTTTGAAGCAATAGTCCAGATAATGGCACAAGTTTAAAAAGAGAGAAATTCCAGAAAACCACAAAGCCAAGTACTTCAAAACTTAAAGTACCTTTGAAGACGTGATTTGCCTTTAACGTAATAAATAGTACTGTTTCTGATATGTAGAAAACCAAACAACAACAACAAAAACTATGTGGTAGCATCGTGCTGGTATTGGGCATTTTTCTCAAACGGGCATACAGTTGCTTCATTCAGAACCGATTCAGATTCTTTTCTGAATCACATGATAAATAAAAAGATTACACTCACTACAGCCTTTTACAGAAGCAAAAAGAGAAAAAGCAGGCTGCAATACTGCTGAAATGCTTTAAATATAACGGTACAGATTTTCCTCATGTTGATTTAACATGAGAAATTTAAAGTTATTGTAAAAGGGACACAAATCTAGCTCTGTTTCACTGGTAAAATGAAGATAAACATCTTGATACTAAATGCCTTTACTGAGAAAAGAATGACCAGCCTCTGTTTCCAAGCACCAGGAGAAGTTTATGAAAAACAGCAGGAAAAAACCCCAAAGAATATGTGACACCAAGCCAGTATGAGCTTATGTGTAACAAAAGTTTAAGAGCTTTTAGCTCCTTGAGTAGTTAACGGTCTAGTGTCCCAACTTCGTGGGTGTTTTTCATGTTACCAAAGCAACTTGCAGTTTATTGAAAAGTTCAAAAAATTCAAGTTCCAGAAGAGGGATGAAAAAACACGCAAATCAATTATTTTGACACCAACATCATGACAAATGGCAGAGATAGAACTTGACTGCAAGACAAATTAAAAGAAAATACTAAACTCAGGTTATTTTGACTAAGGATTTCTAAACCAGTGTTTCCTTAGAAGACACAGCTGCTCTACACAGAACAGTTAATAGTTTTGTCTCTTCTCTACACTTGTAGAATTTAAGCTCCATGACATTATTTAAGAATGACTAAGGGCAAAATTTGGTTCATGCAGTTTCTATTCCAGCTGTCTGTACCCAAAAGGTGTATCCAATTATAAAGTCACATCCATTTCTACTTTTTTAGTACAGGAAGTCCAAAAAGAAAAAAAACCCCACACAACAAAAAATCTTTATTGTATTTGAAGTATGTGAAAACAGATGCCCCAGACGGTTGAGAAATGGCCAACTCCTGCATTGTTCAGGAAAATTTAATTATAAACAACCCAAAGACCCATTTAAGCCACATGTTTTGATTTAAAAAAAAAAAATAGGGTAAAAGAACAGATATATTCTTCTTGTTACCTTCTTGCTTCAGGCCTCTGTATCTATGGTAATACGATTACCATCCTGAGACTAGAATTGATCAGAATTTTTATAATTACATTCAACCATCACAAATCAAGTGCCATTTTTTGTGTTTGGTGGGCGTTTATTTCTATTTGAATTTTATAGAGTTATTGCCTTAATAGTCTCCACCCCACCATAAAAAAATGTTTTAAAAATAATTGCTACTAAATGGTTTCTTTTTCTCTCTCTCGTCCCTTTACTACAAATCAAATCAGCTAGAAAATCCTATATAAAGCAGGGTTGGCTTTGGATTACTTTCTGTCTCTTTCCCTCTGTCTCCTTTGATCTGTAACATTTTATTGAAAAAGCATACGCTCGGCATTAGAGAAGTGCAGCACAATGAAACAGCAAGGGAGGTTTGAAGGCCTGTCTTATCGCTATGCCTTCTGCAGTTACAACATTAATTTTGCTGACTTGTAAACTCATGGAAAGGCCAAGAAAAAGTGAATTTGTTTTATCTTCTAGTTTTCATTCGCTATTTAGCGGCTTTTAGTTTTAATGGTTAAGCACTCATGTCATCCATGTAATTCCCTTTTATAAAGGGATATCCCTGACCAGCTCTCCTGGACGAGGATCACGCAGCGTCTAACCTTATTAATGAGTAAAATAAAGAAAAGAAAATAAATCACATGGTCTCTTTCAGTTATAAAGAGATAGTGACAACTCCAAGTCCATGCTAAGAATGGAAGACAGAATTGAATCTATGATTTGCAAAAACAAGGAAAAGAACTAATTTATACCAGGTAGCAACATCAGGACTGGAGAAGACAAACAGAAGAACAGGATTGCCTTAGCTCCCTAGATTGAGTGGGAGCCAAGCAAGAACAGCTTGGAAAGGTCCAGGTTTGAGACTCCCTGTGAATTGCTGAGGTGCAGATCAAGTGAAAGCAAACACATATATGCATCACACTTGCTGAGTGTTCCTGAACCAACAGCATATCTTATTTTCTTATGCCTGCATATTGGTTCTTATGGCAGCATACGTACCTCCCAAAACAGTTTACCACATTGAGCAGATACTATAAAAAACACAAAAGAAAGAGGAATTCTTGGCTATTGTAACAGCCCGCACTGTCTGGAACACGTGCCTATAAACCGAGAGGACAGATAACTAAATCTGCCCATTGGAAATCACTGGAAGTTCCCCAACATCCAGGGCATACAGGACTTGCCAGGTTTCTAGAACAGAAAAAACAGATTTTCAGCTCTCTAAGCCAAATTTTCAAAGCTATTGAGAAGACTGAAAAGGCTAAAAGAGCCAAGTGAGATTTTCAGACACAACTAACCAAGTAAGGCATACATCTCCCAGGCCCTAACCTGCTTAGACACTTTAGAAGATCTCATGAAGCACATATCTGCATCTTCAGATACCTGTATGTTTTGAAACTCTGGTCTCTCATCTCTGACAATTCAACCTTTTATCTACTTGTCGCGCGTTCTTGCTTATATCTAGGTTTTCACAACAAGATGCACTATGCTTCTGACCTTCGAAAAGGGATCCTGGAAAGTTATTTTACAGTGCTTTTTAAAGGAGGGACTAAGCAGAAAATAATACCTCTCAAAAGAATAGATTGAACAGCATTATTATTTTTTTTTCTGTTTAACCAGCACAGCCATAGATTATAGGGAGTTTGGTTTCATTATATAACAACCCATCATTGTTCCCTAATACATTATCTCATCAGGAGGCCCCATTTCAGAGAGGCTACATAGACACATTTCTTAATAGCAGAGCTAAGTGGCAGCATGATCTAGTGGATTAATTATATAACTGGGAACTGGGCTTTTCTGGTTGTAATACAATTTTAAATTTACATCTTTAAATCAAATTTTTAGACAACTAAAAAGCGCTTGACTTCAGAAGATCTGTATCTAGCTCATTTATTGAAAAAAAAAAGATAATTTACCTTTTGAGGAACTCCTTTAGTCATGTGTATCCTCACTACAATCACAAACTTTGGGGATACCACATTCATTTCAAAAACATACAATAAATACCTTGCAAATTTCAGCTATGGAAGCAGAAGCCAAAATATATAAATTAAAATTAGATATTTGATAAAATTATTCTCACTTGCAAGAAAAAGAAGTAAAACTAAGTGGAATCTTAGAGTTCTTAGCAATTTTTGCCTTCAGAAGGAGTCTGTCTCAGAACGCCCAAGTAAAGGACTCTATCAAAGTTGCAGCCAACTGCTTATATGAGTAAAAGCAGTGATATTCTAAGAGACCTTTGGGTAATGCTTTTCCTTCCCTACCTGGAAAAGCTTTACATTTTTTTAAATGAAATACTGTATGAGATTATGCATTTAGCACACACTTTTAAATCTTCTTCATACGGTACCAATCCTTCTACAAATACAGACCATGTGGCTATCAGGATTTACGAACAATGTGTGCAAGCTGTCATACCGCTGAAATGCATTCTGAAATAAAGCATGGTAGGTAAGCAGATCCCATATGAATTCTTCCTCAGGCTTGCTCTTTTTCTGAAATTTTTATTCAAGCTCTTCTAAGAACCAATGCAGAGAGGACTCTTACTCTTCTGGAGTCAGAGCATCTTATCAAATTATCCTAAGTGGTTTTGCAAAAAAATTATTTTAATGCTCTAGACATGGTTTCATGCTGAGATTTAAGAGGGCTTACAACAAAATTTCACTTTTAAAACAGTGCTATGATTTACCTTTGTACAGTGGGACTGGAAGAAAACAGAGGATAAAATCCTAATCTGATTTTTACAACATAAGGGGTAGAGCCAGTCTCAGTAACAAGAGTCAATCCAGTTCTGAGAGACGAAAGCTTTCATTCTGCTCCTTTCATCACTTGTTGATTGTTTACTCCCTCTCGGTGGAGGCTGAAGAACATGTGCTTCTTTCACATCTTTCCTTATTGCCTGCACCTTCCATCTTACTTTCTCCAAATTAGCAATTGCATAATAATTGTATTGACTGATATACGTTATCCTTCATGATACAAATTGCCCTATTTGGACAAATTTACAAAATAAACTGACAACAACAAGTCATGGTCAAGGTAGATGCTGCCAAACAGTTGACGACAAACCCTCTACTTCCCTTAACCCATAATCAACACCTGTATATTCAGGAGAAAGACCTTCTTGGCTTCTAGTCCAGGCATAAACTAAGCCTAAACAAGATTTTGGATCTGACAGGAAAGGATTATTTCCATTCTACCTGATTGTAATCTCATTTGAATTGACTTTTCACGAGTGTTAATTCTGCTAGTGTTATTAGGGGTGTTTCTAATCTTCATCATTGTAAATAAAAATCAGAACCTTGTATTTCAGGTTTCAATTTTGAAGATCTTTTTCCATCTTGAAACATTAGCAATTCACTCTAATTCTATCTATATTAGTGAAAATTTGGAGTAACTCCAGCTGGAGACTATAACTTTTTGGCAAGCAGATAGCGAGAGAGATTTAGTAACAATTTCTTTTGCTCATGTAACAGACTGCAGCTCCAGTAAAAGAAAATAGTATTAATGGTCATAACCATAAACTCTAAAATCTTTCATCTCTTTTAGCATGGAAAAGAAATTACGCATCATGATAAAACTATGGAAAGTAGATGTTTTTGTAGTTAAAGACTAAATTGACATCCAGCAAGTGGTAATGAAACTTCCAGAAGATGCTTTTGCCAAATCAGATTAATTAACCATTTCTAAAGAACACTAGCACAGCATATTCAAGAGGAAAAGAACTAAATTTTTTAGCAAGAATTTTTATTATTTCAATCATTGATATGTCTGTTAGGACTTGATGCTGAATGTTGCACAATGGAGGGGAAAAAAAGGCTAAAAACACTGGCTTAAATTGAAAACCATCCCTCCCACAGAATCACTTGAGATAGCTAAGATTACGCGCAGTATGAGTTACAGGGTTAGTAATGTAATTTGAATAAAACTTCACAATTATCTCTGAGCTACAGATTGTCACAAAGTAACGCTTGATGGACAGAAGAGAAGAGACGTAAGCGATAATATTTAATAGCAAGGAATCCTCTACTTGTCTCGTATTTGAAAATAATCTATTAGGTTGTCTTTTCTTTAGGAGATTTATTGGGTCCTATTATTATCACTATTCAAGTTTCTTCCCTCTGCATAGAGAATAGTTTTGTCCAGGTAACTTGTGGGCGTTGGAATGGATTCAGGCTGCTTGCTACTGAAGAAGCAGGCAGTACGTGTGCATTAGACCAGACAGACCAAAGGACTCAAGTGATGGGGTCCCAAAGGAAGGGGAGTGAGCCTTAACCAGGGGTCATCCCTCCATTTCTTGAATTGGAGTCCATGCCCTTATTATTCATTTTTCCAGACCTGGTCTGAATACGCTCATTCTTTCTCACACCTCACCTTCCCTGGTTTTGGTTTGTTTGGGTTCTTTTTGGTTTTGGGGGATTATTTTTTTTCCTCTTGAAAACAAAGGGACCATGTTTTTGCCTTGACCTGGGTGTAAGTGCAAGCTAGCAACGGCCCATTTCCACAAACATTTCAATCTGAACAGTCTAATCGCATCATAGAAGATCTTCTGACCTTCTAGGTGATGTTCCTCTAACTTTTTTTGCTGTGCCATGTCATGCTAGTATTAAAATTTCTCCAGGGATATAAACCAGCACCATTGCACCTTCAACCCCCTGCTGTCATACAGTTCTTCCAAAGTACCACAGTCCTGAACCCAGTATTGCTACTTCCACAGCCCTTTTTCAGTACTGCTCTGCTGACAGAAGTACACAGTTCTTTTGAGAGGGGGCAGAAGGTTTCTTTATTTAAGTATTAACAAAATCAATATTGCCCCTATATGTAAAGCAACGTAGCTTGGAATCACCCATTTATTGAAAGAAAACAGTGATAGCAGTTTGACTGCTTTTGCAAATCTAGTGGTGCACAGAATTATTACAGACAATTTATTCAACAAATTGAGCAGTTGTTATGAATTGCACCCCCCCCACATCAACAAATTTACACTTTCCTTAACTGTTTAGTATATTTCAAATCTATGGATTGCTGGTTAACTATTTTTGCTCATCTGTATGATAATTCACTTCAAAATTTTCTTGACATCTAATATCAACAAACTTGTGTTGTTTCTGTTCCCAGATCGCCTGGATTAATATTATAACCACATACTCAATGGTAGATTAATCAATTATTTGTGCTTCCACCTGAAATTATCACATTTGAAATTAATTTTAGCTCTGGATCCAAACTTAGTTTTTTCAAATGTTCTCATGAATAAAATTTCACTATTAAAAGAGTTATTAGTTTTATTTAATGAATTTATGAAGGGGTACAGTTTAGAGGTGAATATGAGCTAATCAGAATTAAATACAAACTCCACAAACTTTTAAATTACTTTTTAAGAATTTTAAAATAATATTTCTTATAATTTTCCTATCTTAAGCCTGGCTTGAGATTGAATGACAGATCAACAGGAGAGCCTCAATAGGAAGTCACATGAATGAAATAATTTTGAAGTTGTCCAGATAATTAAATGTTAAGCAAGGATGTTACCAGCCTTGGTGTAAAAGTGATGGGTAACCTTTAATGTTCTTTTATCAATTTCATTTCAATGGAATGTGAACTCAGATGACACATTCGTGGTGAGAAGGTACATTGGTTGACCACTCACTTGAAGAAATGACCATTCAATTATGCAAAGTTAATTTCCTTCTATTAATCTCTGCGTATCACGTGTTGATCAGTCATCAAAAATTGGCATCCCTTGGCTCAAAGAACTGAAATGACTACCATCATTAAAGGCACTTTTCATGAAACAAGTATGTGCCAAAACATGTATGTATTACAACGCACAGAAGTTTCTTTTTTGGGAACAATACAAACATCCATCAGTAACTGTTGTACTGACTCTTCTGTTCGACTTAGCACACTCAGCAACATCTTTGTGAAAATTCTGGCTCTGATTAGTCTTCTTGACAAAGGCAATGCTTTCTAGAACTTTTGTTGAGGGGGAAGAGACAATTGAAATTCAGATGAGCCAGATCCAGTGAAGTCTGGATGCGTGTTCCCTATTGTTATGTGGGAAAATACTAAACTTGGATGAATTTTTTCATACATCTTGATGCCTCCAGCAATGAAAAACTGATGCACGCGTTACTGTTTACAAGACAATGGCCTTATTCAGGCAGCCTTTCAGTTTGGACGTTTCTACATCGTCAATTGCAGAGCTAACTATGCTGTCGAAAATAACACCCAAGTGGCCAGAAAAAGAAGGGGATCTTGAAGACACATTAAGAACAGACAGCTCCAGGAATGCAGGTAGTTCAAACGGGTTTTCTTGCCAGTAAACAGGCTTTAACTTTTGGTCAGTCCTGAAGTGGTCAGGCAGTTGGACTAGATGATTGTTATAGGTCCTTTCCAACAGAGCTATTCTATTCTACTCTAATCTCCTAGTCATGTGGAAGATATTTCGCTCAAAAGAAACCATGCACCACTTCAAGTCCTAGGAGAGCTTCACAGATGATATGAACATTACAGACATCAAACTAAAGGCTAAATAAAAGGCCAATTGCTTTTATTTTTTTTTAAATAATTGGAACTATTTTATTACATGCTTAATTCAGTTCTGCTTCATTTACAGGCCCTATTTCTCTAAATAGCTCCATGAGTTAGCTGTCCAAATCACTTCATGAGACTTCTTTGTCTTGAATCAAATCTGAAGGGGATTCTGTGCATACTAAGTTCTCACTCAACTTAGAAGCCCATGGAGGTCTTCAGAACTTCTCTCCAAATATATGGATATTAGAAAATGCATTTTCTTTGCATCACTTAGTAAGTAATTTTGAAAAAGAATTTCTGGATTCTTACAAATTCATATGCTTTCTTCACTCAGAGAGTAGGTAAGTTTAATGTTTATCCTATGGCTTTCTGCTAAAATTGACCAAAAGGCAGCCCGCTGATGCTGTTTTTGTTCCCAGCTGGTCTCATTAGACCTCAAATCACTGATGTCTGTGCCTCTGAATACTGCCATGTCTTTTAGTCTGTTGTGATTTAGATAGCTTTTAAAGCTATGACCTTTGAGTAATAGTATCCTTGTTTCATTCCTTTACTGTTGAGCTGCCAAAAACTGTTATTCCATTACTAAGCATTCCAGTGTGGATGTGTATCTTCCATTTACTTATTAAACTTGATCCCCAGCTCAGAATCCACCAAGTTTTATAGCTGGTTGGACATTTCTGCCTTCCTCAGGGAAACTCTGCGGATGTTGGGGCTGAACATCAGTTTGTAACATTCATCCTTTTACAGACTACTGTTGCATACCTAGATTGCATGTTATACATAGTCCTATGGCTATTGACAGATTTCCAGTGCCATGAATAGAGTCAGAAAGGTTCATGTATTAGCATTTGAAAGTAAAAATCGAAATGCATTGCAGAAGGAAACTTTAGGACCACATACACCCCTGTGTCTTTGCTGTTTTAATGGAATTTGCCCTTCCCAAAGAGACAATTTCAGAAGATAAATTTAAATGATTATGAAATTCTCCTCCCTGACCCACACCCCTTCTCTAGGCTTCTTACGTATTCCATCTTTTACTGTGGGAATAGATATGTCAGAGTGAGAGGATTGCGTGTCCTAGAAATATATTAACTAACCAATAGACAGGGGATATGAAAAGAATAAGAAGGGTGACAAGCTATCCCTTTTCATATACAACTTGATAGTGTAGTGAGTAACAATTTTGGGACAAGAGTTTCCTGAGAAAAGAATCCAATGTGAAGGGTAAAAGGATTTCTATTTATACATTATGTTTCCATTTGTATTGTTCACTAAGTATGAAACCTCCTTTTTAAATCTATGACTCCTGGTGTCTTGAAGAAGAACAGACTATTCCTGCCTGTCTGACTCATGTATCTCTGGGCAGTCAGACCTTCTGACTCATTGGATAGTCAAAAATCTCAGATTAACAATAGTGCGTGGCTACTAAAAATAGGAACTGTAGACCCTGGAACTGAACGCAGGCAGAAATAAACACATTTCCTCTGAATATATGCAATCAGTAGAACATGAACAAAAGCATTCGCATTATGCTTCTTCACTTGTATTTCATTAATTTTGTTAGAAAACCATATCTCAAACTGCCTCTGCAGTTCTTTCAAAACATCAGCAGAACAGGCATCTCAAGAAACAATGATCATGTATCATTCTGACCTGTATACCTGGAAGTAACCTGATTATGTTTAAAAAAGAATGTCTGAACTGATAAAGGAATGATACCTTATTCTGCCACCTAAACCTCAGTGCTTTTTACAGGTGTCTCAGAATACATATTGCAATGCTTAACCATATTAGAAGTATCTTTGCTTACTTTTTTTTTTTTGGCTTTGTTTTGCTCTGGTAATTTAGCCACTGGAATTCATCAGAAGGATAGATTTCAGAAAGATACACTGAAAAAGATGATCTGTCTTTAAATTTGCATGTCTTCCTGCTAACTTTTTAAAGCAGTGCGATCATTGTGATATAAGGCATAAAAACAAATTATACATTATAGCTTGGAAAGCAGTTCTACAAAATTTCCAGGAAAATTCATGGTGAAAGGCACAAAGACTATTCAGATTGTCTTTTATCCTGAATCTGGTGTTGATACTGAGAACAGGAGTTAACTTGCTTGTCAGCATGATGAATCTGTATTAGTATTTCAATTACATTCATTTTAATCAACAGAGTGGTCTACCTGTATGACAGAATTTCACAGAATTGAAATTGCAACTATCTTCTGAACTGATATGACAAAAGAATTAGGTTCAAATACAGAGTTGAGGCCTGTGATCAGCAGGAACTCCTAAAGCTTAAGCTTTTGATCTCCTGCATCAGCACATTTTCTTGCATAGCACCTTCAATATCTTTGGCATTAGCTGCTTGGTTCTATCATGTAAAATGGCCCACATGGGTTACTTAGAATCAACTATTATCAATGCCAAACAGTATCTGAGCGATCAACTTAATGGTTGGGAATATTAGAGAATTACTATCTACAAATAAAAATCAAGTATAAGAATTTTAAGCACTTCCAAAGAATCCTATCAAACTGCTAGTCTTAGAGAATAAAATGTTAGGCTTGAAAAAGAGATTTAAAAAATTGTCAGAATTCAACACGCAGCAATGCTTTGATCAGGTTCCATATTTTAAGATGTAATCTTAAAAAACCCCAAACAAACAACAAACAAAACAAACCCCCAAAAAACCCCAAAACAATCCAAACAACACAACCAAAAAATCTGTAGGGAGAAAAAACATTCTCCAAACTTACTTACACTTTTTCTTATCCTATCTAAGTACTCACACTTGTGCTCATGACTACCTCGCAACTGGGTAGCTTTCTATTTAAAACAGTTATTCCATATTGTTTTAAGGAGCATTTTTTTCTGTAATTAGCAAAAATGCTCTATCTGGCAACCTATTTTTGCTGGTGTCTGGAGTAACATTTTAAATGAGACTAGGCTAGAGAGAAAGAATGTGATCATGCACAGCCGGCAAGCTGGAAAACAGATACTAAAGAAAAGGTGGGGGAAAAAATCCATAGAATTATGAAAAATGGAATAAGATTGGCAGGGATTAAGGTGATTCAATGCCAGAAAAGAGTTCTGCAACCCAAATAGTCCACTCTTTGACTGCTTTCTTAACTCCTGTCAAGTCTAGGCAGCAATGCTTTGTAAAAAAGAGTGCCGAAAACTCTATGTGGCTGCCAAAATTTATCAAAGATTGACTAACAGACTGAAATTGCTTCTATTCAATGCACCATTGAACTGGCTCTTGAGAAATGTAAGTAGACAGCTATTTGGACATAGAACCTTTGGCAACAGCAGAAGTTATTGTATTTATGTCACAAGTAACAAGAATGAGGTGCTCTTTCTTAAAGTGTTGGTCTACCCTAGACAAGAATGTCACATTTGTAAAGAGCATTCATAATTGATTAGAACATCAGTTTTCCATCATCTCTAGATGGAATTCAGGTTGAAACCATAATCCTTCTGAATTAACCCACAGTTTTATCAGATACTCAAGGAATTACATACAGGAATTAAAGCTTGCTCCTTCTGACACAGTCCTTGTTAACACTTGAGAGCATGCTCTCAAATTTTGAAACTTCCAGGTGGCCTGGTATCCAAATGACCTTGAAATATTTACTTTTTTCTTCCTTTCCCCCCTATCCCTCCAGTTTTTGTTTTCTGAGAAGACTCTGAAATTACAACCAAGAAAACAAGAGAAGGCAATTGTAGAAATTACTAGGTAGTATCAAATTTATCAATTTGACATGGGTCAACTCAAGTGGTAGGATGATAGGAAAGAAACAGGTGCAGAGGTCCACAAAAAATCCTTAGTTGGTCATTCACATAAAACAAACCGGTTGCTGGAAACAGCAAGAAGCACGATCATTCTGTCAACATGACTTATACAGTATTTGGAAAGAGAAACTCGAGCTATTTCCTATCATCTTTAATGTCTGCATCGTGTATTGAAGAGATCTAATCTGCTACAAATTTTGTCTAAAAAGTTATCACTATAAAGAAATAAGTTGAATTCTTGGTCTCATTTCAGTTCCTACCACACTGTTATCCATATATCAGTCACCATTATTGTCGAGTAGCTTGCTTTCTGGCAATCTTAGCAAGAGACAGACTTACTAGGCCAGTAATGAGGCTTTCTTTGTGATTTATGCCGAGGCAGTTTGTACCATTGCATACTTGCCCTGGGCCCTTCATCCTATCAAAAGCATATGTTCAGTGTGAAAAACTCATGTTGAGCACTAGTACTAAGCATAGTTCAGAATATATTTTTCAAATATATTTTAATATTTAAGGAATCTTACTTTTTTTTAAAAAGATCAATTTAGAATAAAGACTTTACTGTATTTATCACTGTATCAGACTACAAATTCAAATAATGACAGAATCAGACCATTGTGCAGATAAGATTTTCCAGAGAACCTCTTTGCAAAAGAATCAAACCACACATTATAATGCCAAGAACACCCTTAGTAATAAAGATTCAAACATGTATCCATGAAATTATGAACCTCTTCTTGACAAGAATTAAATGCAGCTAAAGGGGTTAATGTTTTGATAGCTATAACTAGGTTCTATATGAAATGGAGTCAGTTTATGGTCCAGCACCAGAACTTCCACATTCAACGGTTAAGAATTTCCTGTGTCCCAAGACACTTAAAAAAGCTCCTCCTATCTTCATTGAGACCATAGATTTATAGCATTGAAGTGATAATCATATTTTTTTTGCCATCTCACTTCAATAGCTTTTTTCTGTTTCAGAGAAAAAAACCCATGAATCTTACATTTAAGGCAACACTGATCTGGTCATCAGCAATGCTTCACACTCCAATGAGTACCTCCACCTGGGACAAGCCCTGTGTAGCTTCTACACCTGCTCCAACTTTTCAGCACATTTATTAGAAACTTTGACCCGTAATTATCTTGGGCAAAGTCCCAGCTGCAATTAATGATTGGATTTGCCTGTATACATGTGTGCATGGGAGCACACCAAGAGAACAAGCCCAGCCATGCAGCGCAGTAATGCTTTGCTTGTTTTATTTCCCTGTTATTGATGCAATAGAACAGTGACAAAAAAAGCAATAAAAGTATATATATTAAAAAAACCAAAAGCATTGTCCTGCCTTCTGAAGGGACATAAACCAGAGAGGTTTCTTAAATATTGATTCAACTAGAATGAAACATTTTTCTTTCTCTGTCAAGGATAAGTCTGAATTAGGCATTACTAGTGTATGAGTTCATATAAATATCTTACACAGATGCTGAGCAAAAATGCCTTATGGTAGGTACACAGAAATAAGAAAAAAAAGGACTCATTAACCAATTTTATCCACGTGAGCTCTTTTAGAGAGTATTTTTTCTCTAGAGGTGAAAATTTCATCAGTAGCTCTACACAAAATCTCTCCTGGATTCTCAGTGATATTTTGTGTATCAATACATATAAAGCAAGCTATGATTCTTTTTAATGACTACAGCAATGTTCAACCAAGGCATCTAAGATACCAGGCCACAGGAGTTCTTTTGTGTGGAAAAGAGGGGATAAACTTCGGAGAAGAAAAAACATAAATTAATTCAAGAGACTTCTTAAACAGAGAAAAGAAAAGATGGGGGAAAAGGCAAAATATGATTTTAACTCTCATTTCAAAATATAATATACAGACTTAAGTAATAATGGTGAAACCAAACACCTCAAGTGCTGGAAAAACATGAATCTGATCTTTGTGCTTAGACCTATATAGAATTTCCTGATCTTAGTAACCAGACGAGAGGTACTGAGGGATAGTGAGCCCTATATTCAGAAATACATCTATTAACTTAAAATGAGAGAACTCCTGCACTGTTGGGGTTTTTTTGTTGTTTTTATTTTGAAGACACTTGTCAGTACATCCTCTTAAACTCCAAATCTCTGACTACAGCAGAAGCTGCAATCATGCACCTTATGTAAAACGCCAGTTGTACATGGTTAAGCATGAGGTCAAAGTGTAAGTAGATTCTCAACATCAATTTTTTTGCTGTGGTAAAATGAGACAACTAGACATTGATGTCTGGTGCTAAAAACAGGCAACCCTACAAGTAACCTTGGCCACTGCTCAATTACCTTGAAAACATTAGAGAATTAGAAGCCTTCTGCTACTCATCACCTGGACACACAACCAGGCATGGCAAGTGTTTAAACTAGCAGTATGAATCACCTCACTAATGCCAGAGCGATCTAGATGTCACATTTGGAGGAATGATGCTAAAAATTAGAGGAAAGCGGTCATTTCTCCCTGTTCAGCACACATGAGGCTACATCAGGCTCCCCACCAAAGATACAAGCAAGATGGCGACATACCAAGATGACTGGAGAGCTGTAGCAGATGATGTATGAAGTGAGGCAGAGAGAACTGGGTTTGCTCAGCCTGGAGAAAGCTGACGGAGGGGGAAGGTGTGGGGAAATCTAGCTAGTGCCTTCAACTGCACCTACCTAATGGGAGGGTGGATAGAGAGTAGACCTAGACTCTACTCAAAGCTACACAACAAAAGGACAAGAGGCTATGGTCACAAATTATAGCAAAAAAAATTGTAATATAGATTATCATGGTTTTTTGTTTGGTTTGGGTGGGGTTTTTTTTGTTTGAGGGTGTCTTTGTACAATGAGGGTGATCAAACACACTATCAGGCATCTAGAGAGGCTGTGGGATCTCCACCATTGGATGTAATCAAACCTCAAATGAAAGATGCCTCTGAGTAAGCCGGTCTAACTTTGAAGTCAGCACTGCTTTGAGTACATCATTGGGCAAGATGCTCTAGAGAGAGGCCTTCCAATGTAAATTATTCTGTGCTTTTGTTATACTATATAATTTCTTAGTTTCCTTTTTATGCTTTTTTCCCCCCTCAGAAAAGCAGATTTCTTCCGTTGTGCATACATTAAAAGCCAGTAACAGAGATGAGTCATTACTGTAAAACCCAGGTGTAAATTATGTAAATATATGGTCATTTCCTAAGGTACAGGCAGTGTATCTCACTCAGGCATTGTTCCACTAAATGAACTGACTAGTTCATGGTTCACTCATGCACTCTGCAGACATTTTCATTTGTGTCCAAGTTTCAGAATTAGCAGCCTTCCTCTATTACCAAGACTAAAAGGGAGATACGTTCATGGTAGACTTTCAAAACTTCCTGTGTTTTGCCATGCTCTGTCTTACACAAATGCCTTGTTAAAGAAATATCTGTAGGCTAGAACTTTTTATAATTATTCTTTGTCCACGGGAGTGAGCTAATGTTTCTGGCCATTTTATAAATTACACGGGGAGAAAAATACAATATTTTTGCATGTATTTCTGCAGAAACATTTTGACTAACTGTAAAAAAATTACTACAACTTTAAACACCAATGGCCACTTAGCTTAAATTTTGACAGCAATGACCACTGTATATTTTTATCCATTAAAAATGGGTGCTAGAGATTAACCTAAATTGAAATCTGTATTTCAGGTCTGCTCTGCCCACTTTGTTTTGCATTGCTCTAGTGGCAGTTCTGTGGGATCATAGTCAGAAGGCCAGGAGAAACCTTCAAAAGCCATTTATTAAAACGATTTTCATCTTCTGAAAAGCACAACTCCCTTTCGGGTTATATATCTTCTCACAACAATTATGTGAATAGGGGCCAGAAACATCAAGGTCAAATGCTATTGGATATAGCCACTGCTAACACTAAGACTCCTTTGAATTCATGACCCAGAGTTTGAAAATCGCTAGTTTATTTCATTCCTTTAAGCATAATTTACTCCTTCTCCATGTTCCAAGGGAGAATCAAATATACTTACATCATTTTTAACAGATGTTTGCTTAGTCTTTTGGAAAACTTCCAGTGAAAGAGACTCCACAGCCTTTTTTGGCAATGTATTTCAAAGCGTCACCATCCTTATTGCTAAAATTTCTTTCCTAATATCTAGTCTGCACTTCCTGTCTCTAGACTAAACATTCCTAAGCTGCAAGTTATGCTTTGATGATTCTTCCTCTGCACTCTCTGCAGTTGGTGCACACCTTTCTTCACATATACTACCTAGGACTACCCTTCAGTGCTCCATCTAAAGTCTTACCAATGCTCAGTAAGATTGAAGGGTTCTGTCATTTCTCCTGCAGCCTGTTCTCCTGCTCATGCATCCCAAAATCGCACCTACTGCCTTTGCAATAGCATAATGGACTATATAGCTGTGTGCTGGTTTCCTAACATCCGCTTCCCTTTTTTTTTTTTTTTTTTTTTTCCTGTCAAAGATGCATCTTGCCTTTGCCTCAACAGTATCTGGATGCCAGAATGTCGATTTGGGTCCCCAGCCACCAGGGATATAATTTACTCCTGCTGTGAGCTTCTTACACTGGGAACTAGAGCAGTTCCCAGCCTACACCACAACGTAGCTATGTCCTCCAAGAGCACCAAGCACGCACAGCATAGAATGCAGTGGAGGACCTGATCCTGAATGGATTCAACAGTAAAAAGTATGAACAGGTTTCTAGGTACATTAATCGCTAATGCATTTCTCTAGCTGCAAGACAAATAGAATGGTAAGTCATACAGCTCTGGGTTGGTTGTATTCTTATTATATCTACAGAAGGCACGTGCATACATGCTACAGAGTTGCCAAAATAACAACTGCCTAACTTCCCAGGACTAATGCTGCAAACCTTTTTAAATTACTTTCTGCACTTGATTATTTTAAGTTTGCCTTTGGGAAATTAAATACAAAAATCAAGGATGCTATAATCTTATTTTTCAATATTAAACATTCCTTTGCTAGGAAATACAGACGTTAACCATATTTAGGTAATTTGACCTTAACTACATGTCTTGTTTTGGATAACTGGTAATAAAGTGAAAGATGCAAGTTAGTATATTGTCTGTGCTGTGCGGGGAGCTTGATGTTATAATAGGAAACTTAACTTCTACATTTTCTCACCTGCCGTATTCAATTATGGAATCTTAACATGAGCTTTGGCAAGATATACATATTCTCCTCCTCCTTTTCCTTTCCTTGCTCCCTGCCCTCCCTTTCCCATCTCCTCAATTCTTTCCCTTTATTTTTTCCCAGAAGGTGGAACAAATAGGTCTTTTCTGGCTTGTTGTTCTGAACAATATAGCCACTTGCTCAGCCAAGGCAGGCAGCCCTCTCTTGACTTCTACAGAAAGTGGTGGTTGCTTTGCTTACCACACCTTTAATTTAGAGTAATGAAGCACTGTAAATATGTGATTACAGGCTATAAAATCAGACCTTCCAATGCTCTAAATACCTGCTGGAGCCTTTTTACATTCTTAATAACTCTTATCATATTTAGAGGTTTAGCTGCAGCTCCCATCAGAAATGGAAACATTTCAATAGCCCTGAAATGACCACATAATTATTTGTTAGTTTCTGAAAGGAAATAAGGAGTTGCATGGTAAGTAAACATTCTCACAGGAGGTTAGTGGATAGTGCATGAAGATCAGAAGTGTCTGCATATTGCAAGTAATGGTGGGAATCTGAACTGTGCATTTTATAAGCAAACATGACAATAATTCTGCAATTCCTTCTTTAGTTGTCTAGTCCCGTTCTTTTCAGTGAATTTCATAAACACTAAAGGCAGATGCCTGAAAAAAACCCATTCTTTATAAGCTAGTTCACAGGTGGCTACAGAGATATAAGAACTACAAGATAACCATTAGATATAGCAATAAAGCATAAGAAGAAACACCTTTCTATAATGTGCATGTAAACTAGAGTAAATCTGGCGGTTACACACTTTATTCCTATCTGCAAGAAGTGATATTCTGTAATTCTCCTTTCAAGTCTCCGTTATTTTTTATTTCTGAAAAAAAGAAAGCCTCCTCCTTCTTCTCCTATACAATCCAAGGAACTATTTCCTCTTTACTGGTTACTTCCAGCATGCAGGAAAATTCTAGCATTGATTCTATTGACTCAATTTGGTGCAAAATTTATTTTCTACCAAAAGCTTTATGACACCTGTATGAATAATAAGCGCTATATGGAGGACACAAAAATCAAAACAATTACTATTCTGGAGGAAAGGTTTGGGCTTCCTTCTAATGCGTTCATCAGTGGAGGAGAGCCTGATGGCTTTAATCCTTCCAAGACTTCAATAAAGACATCAGAGCACTACACCTCATG
Organism: Chroicocephalus ridibundus; assembly: GCF_963924245.1. Classification (NCBI taxonomy): domain Eukaryota; kingdom Metazoa; phylum Chordata; class Aves; order Charadriiformes; family Laridae; genus Chroicocephalus; species Chroicocephalus ridibundus. The sequence goes on from NC_086284.1 coordinate 152,721,364, forward strand.
CTTACTCCATGACCTTTGCTGGAGAGAATGAACAACAGTCAATAGAAATATTGTTTTGCTTTACTTGAGCAAGAAGGGGTCTGGGAAACGGCTCTTTCACTTCCAGAGTCCTCAAGAATGAGATCTTTCCTCCACGATACCCACTGTCTGCACAAAGCTGTTGGGAGAGTCGGTAAAATAACAAACACCATCGTGCTGGCAGTCTGTGAGCCAACCCACAGCTCCAAGTCTCCTTTTTATCACATATAAACAGCACCATCCCTCAGCTTTCTCAGTGCCTCTATGAAAACATCATGTGGAGGCATGGTATCTACCTACAGCTGAACAACCTACACAAGACTGAGTAACATTGGAAAGAAGCAGCTTTTTTTCTCCCCTCAAAGACTTTTGTCCTCGGATTTTCTAACTGAGGTTTATTTAGTTTCATCTGGATTCCTTAAGATGTTGTCCAAATAGCCGTTGTAGCAAGAAAGCCCACTTGTGTGCATGTCTAGAAAGAAACGGGATCAGAGAGGAGAATATAACCTAAGTATCTATAAACACGGTCATGCTTATCTTAGAGCTTTATGCAGTTGGAAGCACAAATCACAGAAGCACTTCTCTGCAATACTCTGCTTCCTATTCCAATAGTCTGTTGGATACAGAGCCGAAGGTCCTGTTCAGAAAAACAAATCTTCTTGGGGTAATTCTTGGCCATCGTAGACCTACCCTTTTCCCTTGTCCAAGCCTTCCTACAACACCTACTTTTCACTGACACAGTTAAACACCAACTAATGATGTCAAAACTTTCAGATCAGTTAAGCCTATCTTGTAAGATTACAGAAAACTGATCACACTCTCATTAGTTTCAGAGCTAAATTAAATATTTTTTTTTTCCTCTTGAGCTTCCCCGTGACAAATTTCTACCCACCCACAAGCACAAACAAATGAGCAAACAACAACAAAATCCTGTGACTGAAACAAGCAGTTTCTTTCTCCAAACTGGAAAGGAATTGACCGAGACCGTTAATTTTTAAATATTTTTGAGATATACAGATATCATAGTCACATAGGCTACACAAACACTTCCGTGGATAGTCTCCAAATTACGCAGTCATAGCTGAGAATATAAAACCCATGAATAATCTGTGTGAGACCCACTGCAGTAGTCCCAGAGGAAGGACTGGCCCTTTCATCATAGAGAAATCAGTTTATAGTAACTAGGTCAGATTAGTGGCTAGGAAGGGATTACTTTTAGAAACCTTATGAAAGACAAAGTTGTAAGCGGAGCCAGTGGTTGAGATTTATGCGTCCCTTGTGGTAGGGATAAGCAGAGCCTCCATAGCGCCCTTCATCAGAGAGTGTGTAAGCTAGAAAAAGTGGACCCAAGGAGATTTGCTGTTATTAAAATATTTAGGGAATGTGCAATTCCATAGGATCAGGCTGCAGTCACTTTCAGACTGAACCATGCTGCAGATGAACCGCCAGCTACTGAAGCTTCCAAATAATGACTCATTAAAAGAAACTCAGTCACTGTCAAAACCTCTGAGTAAGAGCTCAAATAGCTGAAGACATCCCTCTCTTCCTTGTGGCTTTCCAAGTACTTGAAGTCAGTTCATGGCAAATGAGGGTTTGCTTGCTTGGTTTTATTTCAAAGATAGCACAGCTTAAACTAGGAGGTAGAGAGGACTATACAGGTACAAGTCAGCATATACAATTTTGGCTTTTCCTGATGAGAACCAATCTGGTTTGGGGACAACTCTGTGGGAAAGTGTTTTATTTATGACTGATTCATGGTTATTATATAAAGCCTTCTGCTTTTCCAAATGGGCCTTGTGAGAGGATTTTAATAATACATAGTGACCCCAAGAGGGATAGGTTACAGTGCTATTAATACACCAGAACATGAACATCTTTCATGTAGCAATGGATATTGTGGACTTCTTTCTCTGTAAAGTGCCAGCTCGGTAACAATTTTAAGAGACCAGAAAAGAAACACATCACTGTTTTGTAACACAAACTTCTGAACACCCCCCACCCCCATCTAATTTTCTCAGCTGTTTTTATCTTTTATAGATTAAACTATTTACAGATTAAAGTAATTTTACATAAATATTTGATGCTAGACTTTATTATGAATCTGGGTTTAGTAACAGAGACTAAGACAGAACATTTCACAGGCAGCATTTTCCAATACAAAATCATTTAAGCATCTGCCGGCTGCAAGAATAAACGTCTCTACCAACTTGTCAGAGCCTGTCAGGCCTATAATTATGTTCTGCAGCATTAAAGAAACTACTTTTGGTTGTGTGGGTATGAATTGCAAAAACAACAATACCAAATTATGAGGGCTACAAGCAGAACAGACACAGTGTGAACGTGCACACTGTTTAGTGACCAAGGGCTCCTTATATGTCGCCCCCCTCTGATGTGTGCATGGGCCCCGGCAATTGTTACCTCTCCTATATCATCCTACTGCAAAGGATTTTTATTGCAAAGCTGATACGCACCTCCCCTGCTACAGGGACTCCAATATCTCAGCGTACTACTGACAGCCCACAGCCATCCCACCCAACACGGCTATATCACAAGGTCTTGGGAGCTGAAGACAGTTGTATTAGGTCAGCTGCTTAATGGAAGTACTCCAAAGAACATATTTAGCATTGGCGATTTAGGAGGTGACAATATTTGAGTAACCAGGTCTAGAGGGAGGTGTCCCTGCCCATCGCAGGGAGTTGGAACCAGATGATCTTTAAAGTCCCTTCCAACCTAAACCATTCTGTGTTTCTAACATTTTCTGTACATGGCAGCCTGGATGCCGTTCTCACTCAGTTGATTAAGGGATGCCTTCTGAAATCCTCACTGCAGTTGCAGCTGTAAATGGTATTCAGCCTTACCTCTCTTCCCAAACTCTTTGGTAACATTGCTTTGTGCTGTTCTGGAGCTTTCATATTCATCTGCCTTTGCACTCCAGACAGCTAGCTACATTTAAATAGTATGCAAGCAGCTTCCTTATATCCTATTACTAACATAAGAAGGCAGGATTATGAGTTTCAGTATTTACTGAATTCAAAGAACAAGGGCAAATATACCTTTTAACAATGTTATTTTTAACCTAAAAGAAAGTATTTCCAGTTTGTTAATCTGAAATACCTTTTGTCTCCCAAACCTTTTGATTATCCATACGCACAAGCTGCATTTCTCTCACTCATAGAAGGCAAAGACAAGGTACTGAAAGAATTAGTAGTTTTACTGCTTGTAATTAGCACAACAGTGATACTATAGATATTACCTGTAAATGGTACAGTATATGCTAATTAGATACATAACAAAGCTACTCAGAAACTAAACACTAATTCAACATTAAATTCTTAATCTAACCACTTGGAGAAAAAATACCAAATTCCCTACATTAAAACCTTAAGTTTTACCCAATCTCCATAAATAACCATCACTTTTAGTCAAAAAATGAATTTCAAAGCTATGCTGTTAGAAAGTCTATTGTCTTGTCTACTATTTAAGCCCTTTAGAAAAACTACCCTGCACTTGGAAAAAAAAAAAACAAAACAAAAAACAAAAAACCACCACACCAAAACCAACACATGTTAAAGGCTTATGCAGTCATATTGACATTAAGTGACATCAGACAATTTATTTCTATGATGTATTTTTTTTAAAAAAGTGTGACACTATGTTAGGCAGCAGACAAGAGTTTAGTTTTGCCAAAACCCCCATGACACTGTAAGATGAGCAAAGAAAACCTGCAGGAAGTCAACACCAAAGAAAAACACTCCCTCTTATCTCCATCCTCAGACTGTCATTCATCTGAAGCCTGGTTCCTCTTGCACAGAATTCAGTGGAAAATAATCCCAACTGACTTCAGTCAAGGTGGAATTAGGCTGCTAACATCCAAGACCTCAGAGTCGTCATTTTCTTTCAAGAGACGAATATCGTTCAAGACTGGGTCCATATGGTCTTGTTTTGTTACCATTCTGCCTGTACTTAAGGAAGTTCTCTGTTCTGTTATAGAGAAAAAATGGTGTTGCAGGAAACATAATGTTTAAGTCAGAACTATAATCGCGATCCTAAAACAAGAGAAAAAAATCTATAAAAGTTGCTGCACAAAATACATAGTGTAAAAAAAAGATTTTCTTTTCTGGAGAATTCATCTCTCGTTCTTTGCTGTGTTGGCTGTTTTTTAGTCTTGGCGCATAGTGGAAGCACTGTTCATGGCTACATACTTTCAATTTCTTTTTTGTTGCTTCATCACCCACAAGAACCTTTTATGGCTTCATATCCTCCTGTAGCTGGGCAATGCCCCTTAACTGTTTCTAAAAACCCCTCAGAACTAAAACCAGAACCGGCATGTTTTAAGAAACTGCAGTACAAACTGCTAAACGAGACAGAAATCCATGACCAGCTTAAGGGAAACAATACTTAAACGGGGAAAGAAAGCTTTTGTCCATTCCTTTTAACAGCAGCTGAAGAGGATAATTTCATCAAGTGGTCTGATTGCTGTAGCAATCCATACGGCTGCAAACTGCGTCACCAGTCAAAGGTCACTTGAATGGAAGCAGCCCTGCTCTTCCAAACACGAGCCTGCCGCAGCACAGAAACGGGCAGAAAAAAATTGTAGGAAGCTGTCAATATTTTCTGTATTCCACGTAATGGAGACATAAGCTCATACTTGACCTATTTGCAATCATCCAGCCACCTCCTTTTCCCAAAAGTACTGTGTTTCTTTTACATGGAAAAGAATGCCAGACAATGACCACCACGTGACTGTCATTTGCAGTGTACTGCACGTCCTCTAGCCACCTCAGGGCAGATCTAAGGACCCTGCCTTTCCCTCTGCTCACCCCTGCTCCATCCACAATCCCTCCCCACGGCATCTAATCCACCTATTCCCATCTGTGTCAAGCACAATCAGCTGCCAAACATACCCCTTCCCACAACATTGCAGAGCTCTGCCACTGCTGCCGGTGCTGGGGACACAGGGACTGCTTGCTGATGCTCCGAGGTGCTGTTTCCCCTAGTGGCATCTGCCCTCTGTTTTTTAGTCTCCCTCCGAGCTGCAGCAGAAATGGCAACAGCAGTAATAGAGAGTATGCTCAGGCAGGCTGAGAGGTGTTGAAGTTCTGCTCAAATGGCTATTCCCGGTCTCCTTTGAGTAAAATTTAATAAGCTGAATGGAAGTGTTTTCAATGAGCTATCACGCCTGCTGGCATATATGATCATAGCTATTTTATTCCAGGAGAAAGTATTCTTCCATTTTCTCATAAGGGATTATATGAAATGCATCATGAGATTCCTAGCTTTTTGGTAGTGAAGAAAGAGGATTCATCTTTATTGCGGGTCTGTAACCAAGCTAGTCAACTGGATTTATTTTTTTTTTTTAAATTTTTTTTTTAAGTTAGTGGCAAGTAAGAAACAATTCTAGGCCAAGATTCAACCAATTATTTGGGACATCTACCTTCAAGTAGATGAATCTGATTTTAAGGCGTGGACTGCTGAATCCTACCCTACATGAATTGACCAAGCAAGTACAAATGGGTACATTGGGTTACAGGGGCATCTGTGCTTAGCTCTGCTGTTTGTTTAGATGAGGCTGCTAAAAAATTGGGATTTCAGTAATCATTCAGAAGAAACCCTAAGTGGATCAGTGGAATAGTTGAATTTTTGTGTCTTAGCTTCTTGGACAACTGTTCTATGTAAGGCTAATTTTCTAGAAAATCAGGAATAAAACCTTTTAAAGATATTACCTTGCATTTTGGTGGAGGTTTTTTTGTTTATTTTAAGCTGATCTCTTATTACATTAAAGCTAGGTCAACTGAATTGTGAACTAGCATCAAAAGACAGTTTGGATTTTTGGAAAAAGTTACGTTTTAATTAAATCTTATAGAATGGCATGAAGACCACAGGAGCAGATCTCAATTTTAAAACCATGCTGCTGTGCGACTGACAGTATATAAAGAGATGCAATAGAAATTGAGAATGCAACATGTATTTCTCATATTTTACTACTTGTGCAGTTGTATCTTGTGGGTATTTTGCATGGGACCTAGAAGCCAAATGTCATTGTGCTACTACAAGTCTAATTAGGAAGGTAGAAAATGTACTAGTAACAAAAAATAGCACCATCTAAGCAGAACTCTTAATTCTCAAAAAAAGTGGTGGCAATTAAAGCAGAGATCGGTGACCTTGACTGAAATATTTGACAACATGCAAATATTCAGGAAAATATATTCAGGAAAGCGTATGACTCCAGCCATGGAAGGCTTATCTTTGGGCCTTTGGTTCATAAATACACATACAGTGAAAGACACAGAGGTTACGAGCAAATATGGTGCAATTCCTACCAAAGGTGGGGGGGGAAAGGAGGTGGGGGAAGGTAAAGCAACAGCAGATTGGTTTAAGAGTTATGAGAGATGATGTGGACAGAGCTATTTAAACAGATACACGTACAAAATGTTCTTTTCTGATTAAAGAGTTCACATGGTGTAAGTCACACGGTCATGCTACGGCCGCAATACGTCAGCAAGGGTGCTGTCATGCCATTACTATCAGCACTTGCTATCTGCTTACTACTAGTTGGGCAATGCATGTTTCCTTCTGTTTCAGTAGGATTGGTGGGAGTACATATAAATTATTATTGACATACTGAAGCCTTGATAGAGTTGATTGGTATGAAATCTGGGTTTCTGTAATGCTGCACAGCAGACTGAGTACACTAAAGCTGGAATAGTGTAAACAAAGGCTAGAACTAGTAAAAAATGGGAAGTTCAGTACTGTCATTTGATATTTCAGCACTGTTTTTTATCGAAGTAGCGTGCCAAAACTCAGTCAAAAAGCCAAAACATCATGCATATTTTGTAGAACATGAAGTACCAGAAAATTTCAACTAGAAATGCCAATATTTTTCGTTTAGACATTAATGTCAAATTGAAGCTCAAAGCTATACTTTGAATAAAAGCATTTTGTTTTGCTTGGAATAGATGAGTCTCACAACATACTGCAATGGGGTATCACAATAGAGAGCCCCAGGGAAAGGCCTAACTCAAGAGATCACGCACCACCTGAATAGGAGCACTCGCAAGGAATCACAGCAATTCAGGTGAACAAAGATTAACATCAAATTGACCTGAAACACGTCGGTTCAGTAGCTTGAATCTATAAAGTGAAATGTCATTTCAAATTCCAAAATAAAATAATCAAGGGGTATGGGCAAATTGTAGTTTCCCCCATGAGAAAACACGTTAGTGGAAAATTGCTAATGCCTCAGGGAAAGAATCGTGTGTGTGTGTGTGTATATACATATATTTACATATATAATATGCATTTTATAATATAATCTCCCTACATAATCGATCATTTTCCCCAAAATCTACAGAGCAGAATAGTTTCCCCGATTGCAATGGAAGCAGATGGCAGAAGGGGTCAAGCAGGGCCAACAGTGGTATTAAGGGGGCTGTTGCTTTCTTCTTCCCTACTACACCACCCTCTGGAGGCACCCAACAGCTCACCTTGCAGTGGGAGAGGCAGCATCACCATCCAGCCTTCACCCAAACCACAGCTGCTACCAGCTCTGGGCACAGCATCTTCCCCAAAAAGGTGCCTGCTGTCTGGAGCACCTCCTTTATGCAGGGTGTGACTCTAAAATTGCTGTTGCCAAAATTGTCATCTTTGAAACAGTTTATCTCCAGGCACCAGCAAAATGGGTTTGGAATTTGCTTCATCTGATGCATATTGTGAGTCACGCAGCAGCTTATGTTTCCTTGTGTAGACTTTCAGAAGCAGGCTGATGTTTGTTAATTAGTGCTAAGCCCTGGTTTTTGTCAACATTTGTTTTCCATTGTTTTCACTAGATGATATTTTATCCTGTGTCTTAAGATTTTTAATCTTTTTTCCCCTGGAAGATTCTCTGTGTTTCTTTTCTGTGGAAACCCTGTATTTCACTTCCTCTGTGCAACACACGACTTGTTGGGATTGTGTAGTTCCCTAGCTAGGTTCTTTCATCTCTAGGATACGTAACAGGAGGTTGTGAGCCCTCTCTCTCCAACGTTAAAGTAGAATCAGCTTTAGCGGTTTTTGCCCAGTCGTGACCCCCTCAAGTAATCTCAGCTCATATCATCTCACAGACTGAACGTGTGTTGATTTCATAATAGAAATGAAACAACTTGGCACTTCAGCTTTCCTCATGCAGCACTCCGTCCCCAGCACGCAACAGTCAAATTATTGTTGTAACAAGGAAAGAATACTATGATTTTTAAGATCCATGATAGCAGCTCATCTGTGATTTCCCTCCCCCTTGCAGGTAAAGGAACAAAGTCACTCAGATGTGTTTGGTCTTATAACAGTTGATTTACCTTGCTTGGTATTAATATCAACAATTAATTGAAGGCTTACAGGCCTGGTGGTGGTGCCACTAATTAAATCCTGTACGTGCCCTGTAGTCATGACATTGCAATCACCAAGTTGGGCAGGTGCAGCCCCAAGTACAGTTATGGCATGGGAATGTTTGGGAGCAATACAGACCCACTGACCACCACTGGCAACATCTGGGAGACATTGTGAACCTAGCCAAGGACATCTCCTCTTAGGAAAAACAATTTCCTTTAGGAAAGAGGAATTAAGTTTTGGGGTTTTGCATACTCTGCAGTTCTTGCAGAACCAGGTCATGAAGCATGCAGATGGCAAGGAACAGGATCTATGCACTGAGTTGCAAACACTTCCAGAGTGGGTGGGCAGGGGGAGCAGCAGCAGAAGTAATTCCCCCCTCCTAGAGAGGAGCAGGAACAAGGATTAATATTCAGGAGGCATTTGCTCATTTGCAATGCCAGTCTTTAACTCCGTTTCTTGAAAGGAAAACTATTTAAAATTATTTATCTTGGCAAGACTGGAAAGCTTTTTTTTGTGTTTTGTTTTAAATCTCCCCGACACTTCCCCTTTCCTATTATTTATTCTGCATATGCCTGGAAACACTTATGTTAAACTGGCTCTTAATTTTGCCTGGATGAAGCAGCACATGAGACAAGTAGTACAAGATCCAAGATCTCCTCTCTCTTCTCTTACTGGACACAGCAGCAACTCTAACGTAGTGCTCCAGATCAGTGGAATTTAGGGAAGATAGTCAAATTGAAGGTATGGATATCAGAGCATTTATTTTACCCTTCTTCAGAGTCGTCCCCAAGTAGCTGCTGAGGATTTTTTTCATGAACAGAGAGAGATACGTTAATACATTTTTCTATTCACTTTAAAGTGCTACATATGAATAATAATGTATAGCAAAAGATATTGCTTTAACCTAAATAGACCAGACTAATTCTAATTACACTGCAGTGTTTCAGACACAAAACGCCATTAATGTATGGAGTGAAATCTGTTGCCCCAGCATCATACCTCCTCAGATCAAAACCCTGGTTTCTCTTGGAATTTTGGTCTTCAACAGTATGCATCACCATACTGCAGTTAGACCTAAAATTAGTAGGAACTAAGAAGTAACAAACTGAATACAGCATAATAAATCCTTTTAAGTGGTCAGTAGTTTTCAGTAGTCAGGGGAAAAAAAAATAAATTCCTTTTTTGGAAGCTGTAACTTTGCCCACATAAAGAGACTGAGCTACACTTGTGCAAAGCCAAGTACTATTACTGCACCCTCAAAATCTTGTAACAACAGAGAGATAAGATGGTTATCTTATGTTTCCAGAAATCTCAGTCTTGTACTTGAGACAGTTCTTCAACAGGTTTTAATCAGATTCTGTTTTTCCCTCCACTGGCAGAGAAACTCAGGAACATAAAGTTGGGTTCAAGCACAACCTCTGTCTCTCTGGACAGCTGGATAAAAGTCAACTTTGCTCTGTGTAGCCGAACCTGAACTCAAACAGTTACCAAAAACAATATAGATATATCTGTGGTTAAACACATCATGGAGTAACTCAGTGATCAAGTAGCTGTACTGCAAAGTTCACCAGCACAGTCATAGCTTTTGCAGTGTAACAGACATGACAAAAAGAGAGCAACACACTCATTTATCAAGAAACAGCGCTTATTTAAATATATACACGCATGTACCAAATAGCATATCTCTGTCTTTGCCCAAGTCCTGACTTCCCTGCAACATTATTAATATATGATGTATGCTTATGAATCAGCGCTGGAACTTCATGCAACTGTTACAGAAATATATCTGAAATGCTCCCGTGGCCTGTTTTAGAATGTGAAAGACAGAAACAAAATGGGTGAAAATATGATTCTTTCACATTTGGGAATATTTACCGAATAGTTTATATATTCTGAATGAATCTTATGTAAGAGTCAACATGTTCAAACAACTAAAAATAGGTCTGAAAAAACTTTGGTGAACAAATTCACAATATTTCTTTGGAGTTTTATTCTTTAACCCATTAAAGACTTTACATGTTTTGCCTACTTCTTGCAGCTTTTATTTGCCTCTTTCTAACAGTCTGGAAAACACCAATATTTCTAAGGATTTAAGTAGGATTGTAGGTAGAGATCTACACCTCAGTGCCTGATACGTAAATAAGGGATTATTTCCATTTACTTTAAAAAACATACCACAAAAGTTAAATAAGTCCCCTAAGTTTGCAATTGGAGGAAGAAGAGGTATACATGATCTTCTACTTATTCTCTCATTAATGTATCGCTTGAGCAAATTAGAGACCTATACAGATACTGCAAGCTAGATTAGGAGGATGCCATTGGATATAAAATGATGTTTCTTGCCCAAGGAAACAGGTGTCACCATATCAAAACTCAAAAAGAGAAGCAAGACCAGAAGTGAAAAAGCTGTCAAAATCCAGACGAATGACACACGCAAGTTAATGTAAAATTTTGGGTAGGGTTTGAAGCCATTGTTTCTAGCTACACTGTTGTTATTAGTCAAGAAAAGGAATTATATTACAAATATTCTTATAGGCATGAGTGCATCTTATTTAGATGAAAATCTGAACAGTGACCAGAAACTGGAAGAAATAATTATTGGTTTAGATTGGTACAAGTTTCAATAGAGGATTCAATCACAGCCCTGGAAACATTTTCTGGTCTTTTCCCAAATCCCTGTGCCATAACTCAAATAGAAGAGGGGGGGGGGGGGGTTGGGGGGGGCGAAAGCGGTGGGCCGGGAAAGGAAAATAGTGAAGCAAACTACTGAGGCACAATGGATTCTCAGTGCCTTGATGTCATACATTGTGCATGTGCTCCTTTTCTAGAAGGTATGTTCTAGTTTAAACCTGACTTGATAGAGGAAATCACTCAGTGAAATTCTGCAGCCCATTTAATTCCAGAGGTCAGAGTAAATATTCTCAATGGGTCTTAATCTTTCACCCGTGAATATAAATAAAATCGACTAACAACCCCTCATACAACTCCCAGAGTTCGGAACACCTGTGATAGACCTGCATCTATTACCTCACCGGTGAGGGGGGAAAAAAAGAGGGGTTTACTCTACACACTGAAGAATAAGAAACCTAAAGAAGTCTGTCCAGCCAGGCTCCTTTACCTACTTGCTCCCTCCCCTTTTATACCATTGCTACCTATAATAACAAAACGTTACGATGAGAGTAAGTTTCTTAGAGAGCAGACCCAAACTAGAGAAAGTTTCACACAAAAAAAATATACAAATATATCTGAAAACCAACAAGAGATTTTGGACTGAAGGGGACAAGGCTAATATGCTCATTAAAGAAACAATAAACGCCCTTCCTGCCTGCAAATCACTGCAATTCCCAAACAGCTTTAAGATGTAGCCTCACCTAGAGTTCCTCAAAGCAGACTACTCTCAAAGTGACAAAGGCATTAGTAGACCACACTCATCTTCTCAGTTTCTATTTCTAGCCCCACCAGCAATGCTGGGAAGAGGATTTATAGATATATTCTCATAATATCTTGCATACTTTCAGATAAGTATTGTTCACCCAGAATTGATTTGCAGTATAGCCAAAAGTGAAAAAACTGTAATGCGAGGGATTCATGTTCCCCCTAGAAAACAGCAATTGTACTGGATCAAAATTGGTGTGATGTGATGCCTAGACATAAGAGTTACCAGTGGTTTTTGAAAGAGCAGAAAGAATATTTTCTACTAACTTATGTTAGTAGTAACACTTACTGTAGAATAAACAGCAGCTTTTACTTCAAAACATTTTAAATTACCTTACAAAACATATTTCCAGAAATCATTGCCTTCTTCCTTGAAATATAACACTTCTGGGGTACAAAGTGACTATAGTAAAGGGGATTATCTGTATGTACACAAGGAGCAGGTTCAAGACAGACTAAGCTGCACATCAGCAGGAAGGAGGTCAATAACCTCATTAACATCATCTCCAAAACTACCTGAGATAATGAAAAGGCTGCGGTCACGGTTTAATCCTGTACGGAGCTAACCCATATACTACTCAGCTATCAAAAGACATGGGAAGAGACAACAAAGGCTATGGTAATTTTTTAATGCAAAGCACTAGATCTTGGCAGACAGCAATTTCCAGGACACGTTCACGGGGAACAGGCTGATGTCCCCAGACATTTCACGAGGATTCTTGAAAAACATGCCCTTCCTAAGGGTAAAGACACTTTAAGAAGCTTAGGAAAGTCCAATGTGTAGGAATACCTTAATTTATCAAAAACATCTTCCTCTTACATTATACTTTATTTTTCTTCACAAAAGTGTTCATTTTAGAAACATATTATGAACAGTGAGAATAGAAGGGCGGTAAATTCAGGAAATGGAGCAACAAAAGCTTTATTGTGCTAAGTGGGCAGAGGGGAACTGCAAGGTCCTCTGCTAAAAGAAGTCCAGGCATGGGGACCTTCCCAGGAAGGGCATGCACTCAGAAGAGAGGTCCTGACTCACAAAACCACTCTCAGGAATGAATGCTGCATAGCATTTTAAGACTAGAAGTGAATACAATATGCAGCAGTAACTTCACAAAATATCAAGCAGGGGACTTTCCTGAATTAGAATGCGGTTGGCATCTATACATGGACAAAGCTCCTATCCTTGTGAACAGTTCTGAGGTATCACTGATGGCCAGAAACACATCTCTACATATTATTAGGTCTCCAGCAACTCTACATGTCCAAACAGAAGAGATATGCTGATTTACTATTAACTTAAAGCTGTCAAAAAGCTGTCACTGACACAGCTGTAGTCAATGCACTGAGAGGTGAACAGTGTAATATTTTATTTTCGTATCTCTAGTGAAAAATTTGGAAATCAAGTTCTTATATAGTTTCTTATCCTGCTTAAGAGGACTGATTGCCTGCCTGCGCTCCCTGCAATGGACAGGCCAACACGGCTCTGCTTTGCCTACCTTCGTGATGTACCTTAACTATTCATGACAATTTCCGAACATTTTGAACATTTATTTGACATGTCCTGATGTTAATCTGAGGACAGTTTGTAAGCCAAAGGGCACTTTCTGCTTGCATTTAAAATATTTACAAAAAGCAATTATTTTAGTCTGCTAAGGATATGAACTTGGACAATTTATTCTGTTCAGCCATTACTATGTAACAGGGGAATTCCTCTAAACAGAGAATTGAATGGAACAGGAATTAGGACTGCTTTACTCTACATGGCTAGAAATATCTTAAAACTAAAAAAGAAAAATGTAAATATTTTTGGTTTATACTAACTTACACTAGTGTTTCTTTCATATACTTTTTTTGAATGCAACTTTGGACTTGACCCAAATTGTCCCTTAAATAGTGTAAGGGGGCTCCTCTGAAGCTTCCATTGTCACTCTTTGTTAAGTATTTGCTTGCATAGCATCAGTGCAATTTCTGCCAGGGAAACATGTTTGTACACACATGTTGATGGGACTCCTGATGAAAACCAGTAACTATATTGCCTGGATTAAATCCCTGGTTCTAAAAGCACTACCTTCACTATAGTTCCTGAAGCGGGAAGGCAGTAAAATGTCTTGTCCTTGTTGCCTGGGCTGCAGATTGTCTGACCTAATTTCTTCATTCCCATTAATGCTCTTTAAATCCTCCCCGACACCTGGATGAGCCCTTTCACTTGCCACTCATGCAAACTATAATCTTATGGTATCCCTGTAAGCTCATCCTCTCAGGCTTCTTGGCAAATCTTTTTCACTCATCCGAACACCTCCAGAGTAATATAAAAACATACACAAAATCCACATGGATAACATGTGTGCACGCACACACAGTTTGCCAAATTAAGATGCACTTGCAGGCTAAATCCTTCAGGCATAGATCTAATGCTGTTAGCCTGAGTCATGATACCCGAGTCCATAGGACATTTCCTATTGGATTCTGCCAAAATTATGACAGGTCAAACTTATGGTCTCAATGATAATACTGAACACTATAACTTGAAAGATTGTGCTGAGGTTTGAAATTAAGCCCAGCATAAACCAGACAGAAAAAAAAAAAGAAAGAAAAAAAAAAAAGAAAGAGACAAACCATGATAAGTGCTTCTACAGAATTGCGAGGTGAGACTTCTCTCATACCCAGGAGGTGTACTGAAGTAGCATATTACATCAGTGCTCCTCCTTAGCCAAAGCCCAGCTCCTCAGGGTTTGTTCTGCACACCGCCTTCCTGCCCTGGCAGGGGAAAGGGAGTAAAGCCTGTAATCTAAGTCTGCTGCCTGGGCAGTCTTTATGCTCTTGAAATAGGTGATATCATAATAAGAAAATCCTTCTACGAGCATGTAACCTAATAACAGTGTCTATTTCCGTCAAAGGCTTTATATTTGTCAGTTTTAGCTTGTGTGAAAGATTACTGTATCTCTTTTATAACACAGCCAATGTGGCTGATAAAGCAAACAACCTTTAAACATGTCTGGTAAATGCTCCTTGTCAATAGCGCAGCTCTCTGTGCTGACAGCTAGGGTAATTTCCCCTTCTCTCGCCTTCCTCGTCATTGTGGGTAATTGACATTAAGAATTTAGACATGTCAACCAAGAGGAAATAAGTGAGTTCAGAAAATTTGCAAATACAATAAAATTCAACTTGCCTACATTACATTATCAACATTTTTCCTCACGGCAACTAACATGTCTCTACTCCCATTCCTTTCCTAGTTGCGAGATCACCATGTCATTCACAAGTCATTCCCGAGAAGCATTGGCACATATTTTGGGCACCCTACTCAAAACATTAAGGACTCAGCCTCTTTTCTCCAAGTTCAGAGCAGCCAAGTTGCATGAGCCTAATTTATACATCCCAGAAATCTTCCGAGAACAAAATAAACTGACATTCCTCTTCCCAGCTTAGCTGCAGCAAAAATACCATGTTCCCTAGCTATTTACAAGTGTACATTCATGGGTTGCTAGCTTACTTAAATACCTGTCCTCAGATCGATTTATTCATCTTCTCTGAGCTATGTGGCAGAACAACACTTAAAAGGCCTAAAAATTATTTCTTCTCTTTATCAGTCATGCTCTTTCCACTTTCTCCGCTTCCCATGCACATAGACCACCATGCCAGTCAGAAAGGATAAGGATAATTGAATGTTATATTTGCATACGGAAGCACCCATATTTTGGGCAAACGTTTCTATGAACTCAAAAGCAAACCCCTATTTCACTAAACACTATTTCACTAGGGAAATAAGGATTACTTGGTGAAAAGCATCCACAGGGTTCCTCGTACAAGTTGCTGGAGTGAAGGATCTTATCACCACCTGGCATAGAGAGTACTGACAATGACAAAGCAAATAAATGCATAAGCTTTTAATTTGTCAAAGCTTTACCTTTAAGTACATCTTTACTTCTACATGGATGAGTACCTAATGTCTCAGACACCCGAGACCGACAACACTAGTCCCAACCTTTTAACACTGGACTTGGAATGATTTCTTCATCTATTTGCCAAGAAACTATTGCCATTTTTTGGATGCTTCACATACAGACAAGTGCCAGTTTTATCACCAACAAATAAATCAGGTGAGACAAATGGGGTAGCTCAATGTAATCTAATCTTGACGACAAAAAAGGAGTTTGCCTATTCATTTGTATTTGTGATACCTTAGCTTTCACCAGGACACACACATTTGTATATGTACGCACACAGAGGCACAGCCACACACGCAGTTGCAGGTTATTAGGCTGCTTGTAGCACCTGAGACATACAAGTCCTATTAGCGGGTCATTCATGCCAAGCTTTTTTTCCCCTAACACAGCCAATACTCAGTTATCTCACCAGGATTATCTCCGCATTAAATTACGGGAGTTGTCCTCTGCGGCATCTCCAGCTCACTACTGCATATTTTTTGACACTTTGCATTTCTGAAGTCTGCAGTGGCTAGAGTTTCACTTTGTGAATCACACACACACACACAGAATGGTAGGGGTGGGAAGGGACCATTGGAGATCATCTAGTCCAACCCCCCTGCCAGAGCAGGGTCACCTGGTTGCACAGGAACCAGGTGGGTTTTGAGTATCTCCAGAGAAGGAGACACCACAATCTCTTTGGGCAGCCTGTCCCAGTGCTCTGTCACCCTCAAAATAAAGAAGTTTTTCCTCATTTTTTTTTTCCTTTACTTTCCCTCAAGGTAAACCTGTCTTCCCTTATGCACCATAGTTTGATATTATCTGCGACCTGAATATTAATATTTATGTATTTTACAAATGTTACTTCCATTATTAGCTCCATTTTCTATTATAAAACATGTATTATATTAAAGAAGACGCTGCTGCTAGTGACCAGTAATTCTGTGAGCTCGTTTGGACTGTGCTGCAGAGGTATCCAAAGCCGTTTCTGAGACCCCTCCTTTGCGTGGCTGGACAGGGCGCACCGAAGGAGACGCTGCCACAGGACACACAACTCCTGCTTCACAGAGCCCAAAATAAAGTATCACTTCTCTGCCTATGGTCACTACTATAAAAGGAAGGGAGACATTGAGAGATTTAGCAGAGCTAAGTCCGTTTTTAACTAGCCAATGTAGTGTTTCTTATGGCTAGAAAATTCCGAATCAATGAAGCCAAAATTTTTCATAGAAGAGGGCTGGTTCCAAATGGATGGATTTTTAGGGCCTGGATGTAATTTATATGCCCTTGTATTTATTTGGGAAGCCATTTAATAACTTTTTAATAGATCAAAGCGAAAGATCTCCAGGATGCATTGAATTCTATTCTGACAAGGAAATTAATGGAGTTATCTCTTTGGTGCTGAAACTAAAGAGTTCAGGTAGCCTGTATCAAAGTCAATTCATAGAAAATCACAGAAATTAATATTAACTCATCCCAAACAACTAACTAGTTTTTAATCAGTTGTGAGAACCCCTATACAGAATGTACAGATGGTAGAAATATAGCAGACATCCATAGTTTTCCAAAAATTACATATTAACATGTCTTATCACACACACACACACACACATCCCTCCCCCCAGAAAAAGAAAAACCCTTATCAGCTATAACTGGTATTAAAAGTGGTAGCGCTTTAGGCTTATATGTATTCTGATTACACATTATCAAATACACTAAACAAAAATCAGTAGGCTCTTTCACAAGAGTACTGCAGAGAAAAAAGATGTCAGTATTTTTTGTTAAGTGTGTGCATAAATATACATTTGGATGAGGTATTACTGAATATACAAAGAAGATGCATCTGAACATTTTTAGATATTAAAATAGGATTAAAAGAGAAAAATCTTTTCAGAAATTCTGGCTCAGTTAAATTCAGTGTCATTCATTTCAGAGGCAGGGGTCATGCTACAACTGGGATCAATGAAGACAAAAAAAAAAAATCAAGAAAAAAAACATACTCAAGAGAAATAGGAGGAAAAAAACCAAAAAGAAATTTTAAGAAGTTCACCATTTAGGGTGGGACTTCACAGACAAAATTCAAATACATTTAAGTAGGAAGACACTAAACGAACTGCAGTAACTGGCATATCATAGACACAATTCATGGGATGTGTTACCAAGGAGATAATGTTAATAGGGAAGAAGCAAGAGAGTAGGAGTGGAAGTAAATAACTATTCTTTATGTCTTTAGTGTCAATTGTGTTCGTGTATATGGAAGGATAAATAATCTATTTAAAAAAAGAAGTGAAAAGCATAGCTCTATTTTAAATATAGTTGCTGAAGAGCTAAAGCTTTAATTCAGCATACGGGTTTTTCAAAGAAATCAGCTCAGGCAGGAGGGTTGGTTGTTGTTTTTTTCCTGAGTACCCTTTATTTATGAGAAGATGGGTACAAATGGTTTAACAACAAGCAATTTCTGGCAAAAATAATGGATGCACCAAGCTACAAGTACTTCCTCACGTCCCCAAAAAGTGACAACTATAGTATTAGTGTGCTCAGTCTGAGGATTTTCTAAACGATCAGCAGCTTTAGATGTACTCCCAGCATAGAAAGCCCTCATGCTGCAGCAAGGACACCCTAATCTTTCTCAGTTATGGCAACTAATTATTAAACTACTATATTTATTGAAAGGCAGACTAAAATGAAATGGCCTATTGAAAGCTGTCTGTTTAGAGATATTTCAGCTTCAAATGAATACATTCTTTTTTTTGTACAGAAATTAACAGGAATGATACAGATTTAGGAAGGATTTCTCATCCAATAGGTGGTGCTAGCAATTTCCCCAGTTATCTAAATAGCTGACATAAGTATTTAAAAAAAAGGAGAAAAAAAAACAACAAAACCCCCCCCAAAATACCCACAAAGCAGAACCAAACCAAATATTCTGTCAATACCAGGTTTCTAAACTACACTTATATTTAAAATACCTTAGAATTGTTACTTTCCTTTGAAATGATCAAATTTCTTTAATTTAAAATTTTCTTCGATGTTTTCAGCAAAAATGCATCTGATAACATCAGCTTGTGTGTGGCTGCATGCACGTATTCCAGTGAACAGCTATTCTACTTTCAAATTGCTGCTGCTATTTCATGTGCCCATCATTCCTTAAAGTGAAGGGGAATTTGATACTACTACAAATTTGATCTGTAGCCTGCTAAAATGATATTATATTCTCTCTTTCAAG
Organism: Chroicocephalus ridibundus; assembly: GCF_963924245.1. Classification (NCBI taxonomy): domain Eukaryota; kingdom Metazoa; phylum Chordata; class Aves; order Charadriiformes; family Laridae; genus Chroicocephalus; species Chroicocephalus ridibundus. Next base: position 152,740,324 of record NC_086284.1, read on the forward strand.
TCACCAGATTTTTTCTAATCTTCCAATTGTAACACATTACTGAAACAGGAACTGGCTTCTTGAGGAATGCATGAAATGGCAGAAACTAGTATCCAATCCAATGATTTTTAGATGTCTTATCATTTTGTTCATCTTTCCTCCAATAAACAAAAGGTACATATTTATTTAGGTATGAGGCCAAAATACTTATCTGTTCAGAATAGACTATTTCAGCTCATCATTAAATCAATAAAAAAAAAAATTATCTCAAAAAAATACCAAGCCTACAATACACATAATGCAATATTTTAGAAGAAAAAAGGTTCCAATTTAGAGGAAGTCCAAAAAACCATGGGTTTTTTGTTGTTTTACCTAGTTGTTATTAACCATACATTAAACTACATTCTTCATATTTTTGCTTGTTTTCATAATTTTTCCAACATCAGTTTGACACCTAAGTACAACTTCACAGAGGTCAGTGGAGTTATTTGTGATTAACCTATAGCCTTCAATCTCTAAATTTATGCACTAAATTGTTATTTCTCACATCTTTCATTATGAAACATGGAAAATTCCTGAATTTTCTTAGGTACTAAGTAAATGAACAACACTAAAACAAAAGCAAGTATAATGCATCACGCAAAGTACTTTGTTCATTTATTTTCCAAATGTCATTTATAGCGTTAGTTATTTATGATAATATTTCATAATATAATAGTAAATGTCCTTTGGCATATTTCTAAAAGCAATGAAGTCTTAAGTAATAAAAAATCCTCACTGCAGCGTTCTGCTATTATATTTTTGCTAAAAGTAGCAGGGAAGGCATAATTCTTTCTGTTGGCAAATTAGCGCAAGGTGTATTAGTGAGGTTCCTTGCATCTTCTAAGAGCAATCTGGCTTCCTACACCGCTTTATATTCAACAGTTTCTGAGTATCCTTGAATCATTAGTGTCACAATACATCCCGATACGCAGGGAAGACAAAAAAAAAAAATAAAAAAAATAAAAATAAAAAAATCATTATTTCACCCATTGCTGAAGTCCTCCCTACCTGAATTCAGAGAGAAGAGAGTATTTGTACCAATACCAAAAGACAGTATGTGAAGCTTATATCCAGCCAAAAAGAGTGATTTAGGTAAGAGGAATGCAGTTCCTAAAGTTAGAGTGGTTAACATCCCAAATTTTACAAATAAGTGCAATTCACGATCATGAACAGGTTGAATGCTGTTGAATGCTGTAGCTTTCAAGCTACTCTTCATAAAGCTTAATGCCAATATCTAAGCACAGGCTGATATCCAAAGGTGAAGTCCTACCTGCTTAGCTCCTGATTCCCAGCCACGCATCCCCAGACTCTTCCCATTCACCAGAGCAGGCATTAGTTCTCCTGAAAACCAGTCATAGCTCCCCTACAAGTTTAGTTTTCACCCTGATCTGACTTCACCACAGAGCTGCAAAAGCAGTAAGTGCAGGCACAAGAGATGTGTCAGAAATATACAGTCAGAGACAGGAAAAGGGCAGGCGTACGTCTTTGGCGAGGACCACAAATGATCATTGACCCATGTTTTTGCTTTTATTTGTCTGTTATCCTCAAACAAAACCAAACCCCTGCAATATTCAATCTCTCCATACCCCCAACATCGTGAGCTTTATTTATTTCCAACATACTGTGACCTTAACACCACTGTTCCAGAAGAACACGTGTCTTGATCTCTGCTACACTCCCCAGCTGTTGCGCACCTATGCGGCCACTTCTGGGAGACAGTAACGATTCTCTAACACCATGGGAAGCAGAAGAGCTGCCTTCCTTATAGTCATGAATTATAGTTCATGCAAGGATGTGACTTCACTTGTAAATACAAGAAGTATTACGCAACAATATTATGTGATGAAGTTGCATGCTGCTGGAAATGCTGCAAAGTTATCACATTGAAACAGCTCCCGTAAGCGTTCCCAATAGTTTTCTTTGGGATTTGAAAGATACTGACAGTAATTTTTTTAAATAGAAAAAATAACCCACCCCCTACTTGACACAGGTAGGAGGACGATAGATCCAAGACCTGCCAAGAGAAGTTGAACACATACTGCTCCCAGTTTGTTCCATACTTCATTCTTTGCACAGCTGCATTGGCTCTGGCTAGCTTATGCTGAGCAGGCTGACATCTTTCAGATGTTCTTGGTAGCCTGAAGCTGTCCCAGCAGCATTTTTAGACCAACACCCTCGAAGTGGGCTGGTGTTTGTATTGCTGGAGAAGAAGGAGGGTCCAGCAGTTACAGCGCTAGTCAGAAATAAAGGACATCAAAGACACATTTGCTTACTACACCAGAGCCTTCGCTGCTCTGCTCATTCGCTTTCCCTGTTGTCTATAACATGAACAGTAGGATTGTGCAAACCTGAGAATAACCTTCACATGAAACACCAGCAGCAAAAGTTGTTACAATGGGCATTTTTCTCTTTTATTTTTCTTCCAAGTTATTGGTAACAACAGTTTTCCAGAGCCCCTTCCTCTTGAGATTATCAGAGTAGACAGTATTACTCTTCCTCAGAGTTGTGTGGTAAAGATAAAATATATCAAAATGTTCAGAATTCTGGATACAACTGTTAACATGAGACCTATGAATAACCTTGACCTTGGAAGAGCAAGACAGAATGAAGAATGTGTTTTCAGTTACTAATGGGTTAATTAAATTCAGACATGATGCTGTTGAATTGTTTAGACTTCTTTGTAAATCAGCTTTAATACTATTTTGCATAGACCCCCATTAGAAAACTGAAAATAATTGGTAATGGGTTAAACCTGCACTTTCATACCACAATTAAGACGCATCTACTACAGACACCCCATTGTATTACCTTAAATCTACAGCACGGTCATACTCATGTAAATGACTTAGCAAGAAACACAACTACATGAGGTAGACATGATCTTGAATGGCCCAGTCCTTCCTGCACAAAGTCTCTGATGTCTTATGAGAAATCACAAAGTTTATAGGCTGAAAAGACTTCTTCAAATCAGCAGAGATCCACATAATGGGGATCTTGCACCTCCAGCCCACCGTGCATCTCCTGCTTTGCCCTTTGCCCTCAAGCACTCCTAGCGCACAAACTGTCCTTGTCTCACAGTCTCTTCATTACTCAGGAAGCTCCAGCCTGCCAGGCGCAACTCCATCCATTGTGGCGTTGCTTCACAGGGCAGACGCATTTAGTGCATAATTATTCAAAGGTGCTGAATTTCAACAAACCATATTTTTCAAATGGGTCCACTTTGTTAGATGGAAACCCTTTTAGTTTGACTGGCAAGTTGACAACTTGGCATCCCCTCATTTTAATGAGCTACACAGCTTTTGAACAGAGTTTAATTAATATCATCTATACTACCTACACTGCCCTGCAGTTTATAGTATAATTTTCAGGTCAGATGTACCTATTAGCACTACCTTTTGACAGTCACAGTTCTTCCAACCAAGTATTCTAAATATTACACAACAAAGGCTGTGAGAGCCACTAGATAGCAGCAAATCAAGCAGTCTGTTCATTAGTATGTACAGTATTTTCTTCCCCCACCCGCTTGTTGCATACACAAGCAGCTGCGCTGTTAACATTCACTGTGCAGCCTGTACAAAGACATACTTGTAAATGGAACATAACACAGGAAAAATATAGGCTTTCCATAAGTGAAATATACACCAGAAATACATATATCAGATAACAGCCAAAGGCTGCTAACAGGCAAAGTATCAGCAATCTCAATAGGAGGAATACAAGCTGCAGAAAATGTCCTAGCTCAGATGCTCTACTCACATGGGTGCTCCTGCAAGAGGGGCCAGGGAGTGCTGGGAGCTGCCACTCAGCAGATGGCTGTCTTAAGGAAATAAAAAAAGCTCACCTCTTCATAGAAAGGAAAGAGAGCCCACCCTTATCTCCCACGCTGCCCCAGGGAGGACTGGCTCTTTCACACCCCTAATGGGAATAGGAGACCAGCAGGGCAACCCTCAGATCCTCAGCACAACAGCCTGAATTTCCCCTCTCCCCACATGGGGGGTCCCTGCAGCTGTAGCACCCTCTCAGAGGCAGTTTGCTCTAACGAGAGCAACCTGTGTTGGCCAAATCAGCACAAACTCCTGTGCTCATTTCAACTTAGAAACGAGTCAGGTTTTGCAGGGACCACACCCCTCTAAAGGTCACCCCAGTGACCTTCTGGGATTTCTAGAACGCGAGAAAAGAAGACAAAAGTTTCTTCACCAGGGTTTTTGGTCCTTTGGCTACTTCCTGTATTGTGCCACGCAGGGAACCATGCGGACTTGCATTTTTATGTTTTACTGGACAACAAAGCCAGTGAAAAACCCTGTGAAACAAGGATGACCACGAAGACTCTAATAACAGGCATTTCTTAACACATATGAACACAAGAAAAAGTATACATAGGAGGGAGAATACAGAGTGGGGGAGAAATTTACTACAATTTTGGTACCAAAGACAGAACTAAAGGAAAAGGGGCATTTCACTGGCTTCTCTATGAGGTTGTGAAAAGATTAGATCAAAGAAACAAAGCCAGTATGGGGATATTACGTAGTTCTTATTACCTTGTCTGGGACAGCTAGGGTCAGATGCGTCCCTGCAATCACTCAATCAACATTTTGTTCCTCTTTGTGACAACTGCTAAGGAGACACGAAACACTCAGGCCTTAACTCCCCTTGGTGGACAGGCTCCGTAAGCTTCAGTAATGTCAATACTGGTTTTGAAATAGCCAGCTGTATGGCAGGCGAACACAAAGGTGCACTTCTCCACTCCACTGGAGGGAGGAAGCAAGCTGCCAGAAAAGATCAATGAGGAATGAATTGTTTCCTGTTAGGGATGTTTACACCATGAAACATTTAAGGCACTCTGACCATAATGGAAGTGACTTAAATTAAGACTGACATACGCTTTGGGAAGCAGCAATTCCTCTCACCAGAGCCTCACCCCAAGCCTCTGTGTTGAAGACCACATTATTAGCTGCAAAGTTTCAGACCAGAAACTGAGTTTTTCCGGCTTCAGGGTGCTCAGAGCTGGGCTTTCAACTTGAAGCAGCTCTTTAGAATACAGCTTGGGAAAAGATGGTACACCATTATGCGGAATGATTGGCATATAAAGATAAGGAAGGCTTTCTAGCAGTTTCATCTTCCACAAAAAGAATCGTGTGTGTTCTCATGCAGGTGCGTTTGCTGTATGCGGGTGTGTGTAAGAATGCATGGGTGACTGTGGGCATATGCAAGCAGGCAAGTAAAAGATAAGAAAAAAACTATTGTTTTGAACTACTAGAGAAAACAATTTACAGATGTTTGTCAATAACATAGAGAATTATCAAAGAATGACACATAGTACTACAAATGAAAACCCAGCAGCATTGTAAAAAGTGTTAGGCATGGAGGAATTATGAGAGCAATTAAACAAGCAACTAATTAAACATCAACTGATCTCTCTTCCATAACCTATCGCATATCCAAGTTCTTTTACCGTCCTAGATAAATCATTCAATCAATGAAAATGTTCACTGTCATTGTGGGGACCACAGACTCATCATTAGAGCTAAATTTCAGGTTACATATCAACAGCAATCAGGCCATATAGTACAAATGCCTACTACTTGAAACTATTTACTGGAAGAAGCAACTGGTAAGGTTGCAATAGATCATATTCACAGCTTCATGAAATCTACCCTCAATGTTCAGGAGACTGAAACAACAGGCAAGTTGAAATTAATCAGTAAGTTGAGGATACAAATACATCCCCTCATGAACTCAAATCCTGAATTCAAAATGCCTGATCATGGAACAAGGTGCATACGCTGGGTAAGGCTTTTTTGATGTTCTGACAGCAAAAGTCCATCTGAGTCAGTCAACTAAAAATATAGCTTAAAAAATGGAAGAGGTGTGACTTACTGACAAGTCTTCTCACCCACTCTTTTATAGACTTAGAACATGATAGATAGAAAATGGAAAAACATTTTGGTAAATTGTAATTAGGACTCCACACACAAATTAGTAATAGAACAGTGAGGGAGCTCCTGCAATGCAACAACTCAGGTCTCAGCTGGGAAACACAGGGAGGGAGGAGAGGATGAGCCAGAAAAGGCCCCGCAGGGGGAGGAGACAGAGGAGACTCGCTGGATCCTACTTCACCTCCAGTGCCAGCTGTCCTGTTGCAGCACTGATCTGCATGGAGAAAAGACCTGTTAAGGGAGCCAGAAATACAAAAGTGATGCCTGAACAACTAGGTCTACTCAGATTCTCACACTTTTTTTTTTTCCCCTTTCCCTCTTTCTCTTTTTTTTTTTTTTTTTGGACAACTTTTAAGATAGCATTTTCATTTCTGGGACTCCAAATCCTTTAGACAACTTTGAAAATCTCTGCCTTGCTATGTGCTTTGTTTACTTAAGCAAGTATTTCTATTGTCTTATTCAGAAGGAGGGCTAATAACATCTTTTGCTCAGTTAAAATGACTGAAAAGCTGGGGCCCACTCTCAGGTGCTTCTGCTCAACTTGAACATTTGGAGAGCTGTCATATCAAAAAGGACTCTTTTTCTAAAATACCCTCAAGGATGATGTTCTCATTCCAAATACCTGAATTAAATCTGATCTTTACATAACGTGTATAAAGCACCAAAAGCATTTCTTGTCTGTGGATTGAAGTTTCTCAGTTAGTTCCCTTTCTCTTAAATCTTTAGGGAAGCAGAAAAAGTTCTTGTTTTCCAAATAACCTATTTGGAAAGGAACACAGTCCTGGTCCCCAAATTCTAGTTTTACAAACAAGTCTAGTTCACTGAGGGGGGAATCAGGTCACCACGATAGTGAAAACTGTTCAATAACAGCTCATGGCAGAGAACTGGGAAATTAAAATGACATGCACAGAATTACTGTCCACATTGCACTAAAACAGAAAAAAGAAAATGTACAGAATATACTTTCTTCTAGCAAGAATCAGGACAGCTAAACTAGACATAACAAATTTACAAACAGTAGTGAAAGGCATGCAAGACCAAAGGGAGATAGGGAAAATTAACAAATATATAACCAACTCAGGAATACTGTAGTATGCAAAAGTCATTGAGGCTACCTCCTGTGCTTTAGAAAGGGAACCGTCCTATTTCTATCCATTGGTGTTTTAACATGAAGGCTATGCATAGCTGCACCTTAGCTGGCTGGTGTTAGGATCAGGTGGAAGCTGTCAAGTATTCTCCTTAAATCTGTCTCCCTCTGTCCAAATAAGGCTACCTACTAATCCCATCTGCCCTTGCAGCAGGTGAGTTTGGCCTTTTTACAGGGGACCATGGGACATCTGGTACTATGGCATGGCACTGACAGATGGAAAACGTGGAGTTACTGGGGTCATGAACAGTGAGCTTCTCATAGTTGCTAATGCACATGGCAGGCAAATGCATGGCAAGCCGTGCTCAGTGTTTTCCCCCTTGAATATCAAGTGGCTTCACCCCTGAGAAAACCTTGAATACATTTCTGGTGTTTGGTCAGCAGAGTTTTAACTTTGGTCCAGAACTCACAGCAACTGTTAAAATGCAGAGGAAACTTTATTCTCAGGGAATTACCAGTTTCATTTGGCTTTCTTTTTGTTGCCTAGTGGAAAAGCTTTCGATCTGACCCAGCAACAGAGTTGAATAAATGGGAGAAGTTAATTAATATACAATAAAAATAATGTTGGCAAATATCCGAGGAAAGAGAAGAGTCCCAAGAGTAGCTAGTCATTGAACTAACCACAAAAATCAATACACTAACAGCAATTGTGTGCTTCAGAAATTGCACCCTACCTGACAAGGCATGGTAGTCAAAGGAATTTCAATTATATTTATAGTTTTCTAATAGGTGTTCTGGTCTGTGCTGCAAGATTTCATACCAGTAAATGTGGTTCCTCTTGCATTTATTTTTTCATACTTGTTAACTCAGAATGCCAAGCAAGAACCAGCTCTCAGGCACTTAATTATGTAAAACATGCTGAAGGATAAGGCTTTAATAATTAAATATTTCCAACAATTCTTTCAAATGACTTGAAAGATGTTAAAATATGTTTGGAATTGTTGAACTCTTTCTGTTTGACACCATCCACTGAAACGAAAACTCTTTCTTCAAGTTTCATTTAGTATTGTGTGAACCCTTGCAACCTGCCCTATTGCTTCTTAGATGTGTTTCTGGTGTTTCACGACAGTCACACATGATAGGCCCTGCTCTAGGGATTACATCTCCCATGATGGACACTCAGTGTACAGCCAGAGAACAGGCTGTCAGGGTGTAGTAGACCAATGCTAGTCCCTACAGGAGGAGGGAGGCAGCAGGTACCTCTACCTCTCTTGCGAGGCATTAAATCAGCTCAGGAAATGAACAGCAAATAAACTCAAAGGGAAGATGTTCCTATCCAGTTCAACACAATGAAAAAATTTGTTTCAGATTATCCAGACTTGAAATTAAATCATTTGTTTGCTTTTTCTTCCAAGAAAAAAGAAAACACAGGTAAAAAATTTCTGAAGGAAAATCTAAGTTTTTCAAAAGGCAAGTTTTTTGTTAAAATGATGTTTGCAGAAAATGTTGTAATAAATAATCAAACAAACCAAAGAAATCCTCTTTTATTTGCAAACTGCTTGAAACTGTCGCAAATCTAATCCTCTCAAGAGATATTCTGTTCCGAAACTACAAAAACAAATCACTTGTGTGATTTTCGAACTATTTTAGCTTCCAAGTTCAAACCAGAATAACAAGTATAGTTTCCAAATTGGAAGCTGTAAGGATAATCAAAATTTGAGTTACACAATATCTCAATTTTTACTCTTTTCTAAACTGCATCAAACATATTTTATACCCTGTCAGCAAATTTCAGATGTATGTCTTATCACATAACATCCCAGCAACGTTACTGTGTGTTCTCAAATCATGATTTTTAGCAGCAGGCCGAAATTTAAAATAGAAGGATGTGTGAGGTGCACCAATGCTATATTAATACATATCAAAACAACTGTCCATGATGAAATATTGCTGCTGAGACATCATAATACAAAACAAAACACAAAGATGTCATGTATAGAAACAGAACTTAGCAACAAAAACTAAGTGGAAAAAATAGTCAAGAGATTTTGCAGAGGGCATGTTACCAAAAGCCTTTTTAACTGTTGTGGTAATAGTTGTAATAAATAGCAAAGCTCTCCTTAAAGCCACAGAAGGACAAACATACCAGGAGCCCTTTCATTTGCCATTCCTTATGTATTTCATTGTGAAAGCTTACATCTGATTTTTGGCTTCGTGCCTCTCACCCCAAAACAAAACTGAACAAAGAATATCTTTTCCAATGTATTTTGCCTTTTAGTTATACACCCACAATTTCCAGTACCATAGGGGAAAAGCCTGCTATTCCTTCAAAACCAGGTTCGACTGAAAGATGGTCCTCAGAGCCATGAGAACATTTACGGGTGATTGAAGCATGCTTAGAGAATTGTTTTTCTTGGTTTAAGTTCAACTTGGATTCCAGCTCAGTTCCCATTCTGAAGGGAGGACATTACAGACCAACCGCTTGAACTGAAGAAAACCCCAAATAAAGCTTGTTAGGAGTAGCTGTCTCTTTAGTTCAGACATTTTGACTTTAGCGTGCTCACAAAAACAAGTTGTGCTAGACACTCTGGGTATAAACATTTCAAAATCAGTCAAATCATAGTTTATGATAGGAGTTATAATAATATTTAGGTAACGGCATTATGACCAGGATAAAGGTTGACTATGCATCTAATTTTATATTTAGCAGGTCCCTTAGCTATTCTCACTTTTAGTGCTGAGGTAATAGGATCTTTTTGCTAATTAAACGTTAATGTGCAACAAAGGAGAAGCACTGGAAAACAAATCCATTTGGGGGCTTCATACAAACAGCTCTCTTTGAATACAATTAGAGTGTGAGAAATCCAAAGCCAGCCTTAATGTGCTAACGAGAGAGGCGATAAGCCACAGACCAAACTCCAGACTCACTGAAACCTGAATGCTGGACGGGCAAACCTAATTAGCTTAATGTCCAGATGCAGACCATCAGACCAGTAGAGTATTATTTTCTAAACTGAGTGCTTCCCATTTAAAAGGAAAACCCTGGTGGTACAGGTTCTGGTGCAGGCTGCCCAGGGAAATCGGCATAAGCCTGGAAGCAGGAACAGGATTTGAGAATGCAGCTCTGTCACCAAGTCCCATCCCCTCCCCAGCCACATCTTTTTATTTCTCTGACTCAATTTCTCTATTTATGTTGTAGAACTAAAAATATTTTCTAGCTTACCTCATAGAAATATTGTGTCAATGATGTAACGTGACTGTTAAATGTTGTTAGTACAGGACTAAATAAACATTTGGTAAAATGTGGTATTGCTAGTTATTATTAATAGTACAGTAACATCCAGAGGTCTCACCTGGATTCAGACCTTTATAAGGCAAACCAATTCACAATGTACCATAGCAAGCAGTTTCTTTACAAAAAAATACAGATCACAAAAATATGAAAACAAGTTGATACAGAAAGGAAGGGGAATAATAGAATTATTTAGGTTAGGGAAGACCTTTAGATCATCGAGTCCAACAGTAAACCTAACATTGCCAAGTCCCACTAAACCATATCTTTAAGTGCCACATCTACGCGTCTTTTAAATACCTCCAGGGATGGTGACTCAACCACTTCTCTGGGCAGCCTGTTCCAGTGCTTCATAAACCTTTCAGGGAAGAATTTTTTCCCAATATCCAACATAAATCTCACCTGGCGCAACTTGAGGCCATTTCCTCTTGTCTTATCACCTGTTACTTTGGAGAAGAGACTGACCCCCACCTCACTACAACCTCCTTTCAGGCAGTTGTAAAGAGCGATAAGGTCTCCCCTCAGCCTCCTTTTCTCCAGGCTGAACAACCCCAGTTCCCTCAGCTGCTCCTCATAAGGCTTGTGCTCTAGACCCCTCACCAGCTTTGTTGCCCTTCTCTGGACTCGTTCCAGCACCTCAATGTCTGTCTTGTAGTGAGGGGCCCAAAATGGAGCACAGTACTTGAGCTGTGGCCTCACCAGTGCCAAGTACAGAGGGACAATCACTTCCCTAGTCCTGCTGGCCACACTATTTCTGATACAAGCCAGGATGCTATTGGCCTTCTTGGGCACCTGGGGACACTGCTGACTCATATTCAGAAAGCTTTTGACCAACACGCCCAGGTCCTCTTCTGCCAGGCCGCTCCCCCCAAAACCTGTAACACTGCACAGGGTTATTGTGACCCAAGTGCAGGACCCAGCACTTGGCCTTGTTGAAACTTGTACAATTGGCCCATTGATCCAGCCTGTCCAGATCCCTTTGTCGAGCCATCCTACCCTCAAGTGGACCAGCACTTCCACCCAACTTAGTGTCGTCTGCAAACTTACTGAGAGTGCCCTTGATCCCCTTGTCCAGATCATTGATAAAAATATTAAACAGAGCTGTCCCCAATACTGAGCCCTGGGGAACACCACTTGTGACCAGCTGACAACTGGATTTAACTGCATTCACCACAACTCTTTGGGCTCAGCCATCGACCCAGTTTTTTACCCAGTGGAGGGTACATCAGACAGTAAGCAGCCAGTTTCTCCAGGAGAATGCTGTGGGAAGATGTGATAAGTGAAGGCTCACAATGACTGTAAGGAGACTTTATCATCACACTCATTAAGGTAAACACAAAAGGAATTGAGACATAGTTTTAAGATGTGCACTTAAGTATTAAGAATAATACTTTGCATCTACAAAGTACCCTTCATCTGAAACTCTTCAAATATTTAAAGATGATAAATTGAGCCGTCCCACCTTTGCGACATATGGAATCATTATTTGTTTTAGAATAGTTAATGTATATAGACAATGGATTCAGACGAAGAAGCCATGGCTGTGTTGAACCTTGGTAGTTCTGTCACCAATTTCAATCAAAGCTAGGATTTCACTCAGTACTGTGAAGCTAGAAGAGACTTTTACAATAAGATCTATCCTTGTGGATGAACTGAAGCACATTTTTCCCAAAGACTTAATGATGAGCTGCAAATCAGCATGACTTTGGGATAATCGTATTACTCAAGACAACAAACAGAGCTTTGGTTTTTTTTCTAAAATACAGGCTTCTCACTGCCATTAGCTTGCTGACACTTGGGTTTTGATTCTCTTCTCTCTGTAGGAAATCTCTCACTGGAGTTTTGTTCGTGCTTGCGGGGCACCCACCTGTATCAAATCTGACCCTTAGCTTTCTCCATTTATTTGTCTCCACGCAAGTGATCGAAGTGGAGAGATATTCCCAATTCAGCTATTGCTGATTCTTACCGTGGAATATTTCAGATGGGCATCTTTTCTAATAATCATCTGCAAATCATACTAGTGGGGGCTGCAGATCATACTAGTCATTCTAACACGAGAGAGAGATATAAGGTGTAATTCACTACTTCAGAAAGTGTGAGTGTGCGCATATATACATATAACATATTTAAGTGTATATTATAACGATATAGTTATAACTTGATTACAGTAAGAAATTCTAAATGAGGGAATCCTTTTGACACTGTGCTGAGACCAAATTTCACTAAGTAAATGACAGCTGACAAGATGTCTTTGTTGAATAATAAATGAAAAGTTACCAAATAAACCCAAAAAGCAAGGCTGGAGTTGACGTGTTCCATTTGAGAAAATATTAATAGAGGCAAACGTGACACAGTATAGGGACATCCTCCCAAGAAGATTCCTTGGGGAAAAAATCAATAACTTTTGGAGGCACAAGCCCATTCACATTGCCAGTGTGCAATGAAATACTGTCTCAGAATGTGTGAGATGACCTTAAAAATGCATGCAGTAAAATGTTTGTTTTAAGTTGTTTAGGATTCTGTTTGGATATTAGCAGTTTTCCCAGTATGGGGTCAGCTTTCAGCAACTTTTTCTGTGCAAACACACGTTGCTAGCAACATAAACATGCTAAGCTTCTTTAGTTTGAAGACACATTTCTTTTTTATGATAGTGACTAATACTCCTAGCCTGTAAAGAAAATAAAATAAAAAAGAAGTAACTCACTCCAACTGCAATATGTATTATGGAATTTCATAAAATATATTAGATTTCAGAAATAAATCAAAATAGGAGGTTGAGTATGTCCTTTACTATTTGTAGCTTGCTTTCTTAAAGAAATATTAACGACTTACGCAGCCTTTCAGATTTACACTTTATGAGCTGTGAAAGCTCCAGTATTCTCTTGAAGAATGATGAAATGTCAGTAGATCAGTCATCTAACAATTTTTAACTCCCAATCCATATTTCTAAGATCTTTCTCATTTTTTTAACCTTATTAAAAACAGGATCCTTTACATGTTAAATTCTGAGATTATCTGCAAATAATCCCCTTTATTTTAATAACTACATTAATTTCTTGACCTTTTCCTTTTTTTAAATTACAGTTTTCAATTATTTGTGGATTCATAGATCTTCTCCTTCATTCCTTAAGAAAAGTCAGCTGTGTAGCATGAAACGTTATACCATCCCAGGAAACTAGAAGAAGATTATAGCTTCCTATCAATGTTTTAAAACATTTATCAGGAAAAAAAGGATTTGCATTTGTTGTTCTGCTCAAACATCACAAGACCAAAAGAGTTAGTTTCCCTACTGAGACCTTGCATGTAGCATATCTGAAAGGGAAAGAGACTGGGATGGTATTGTCTTAGTCTCCATTTATTAATTTTACAAACTCAGTGTTTTAGAGATGGCCTCAAATCCCTGTTCATGACAGGAATTGCTCTGCTAGGAAAGTGTGGTTTGGGATGCACTCTTTATGACTGTGGACTATTATCAGGTTTGGCAGGACCTGCCAGGAGCGACAACGCCTATTCAAGTAAGGTCTGTGATTCAAATAGCAGAGCTATTACACAGGTCAGAAGTGAAATACATTAGGAAAACTATGCGAGAAACTCTAAAAGGGACAGAAAAGGCTTTTGCAGATTACATCTGGTAGAGGTAGTGCACATATCTGGAACAGCAGAAATGAGGAAGGTTGAAATCAGAATGTGAGACACGGTCACAGAGCTGGGTGAAGGTCACACGCCTGAAGTAATGAGATGTTGCAGGCCATGGATGAGATGCCTGGGCAGCTCCATCTGACAGCAGCTTTGACTACATAATAACCAAAGCCATTGCAAAAACATACTTACCCTAAAAATGTCAAAGAGGAAAAACTGAAAAGTCTCATAGTCAAATGATGACTGTTGAACAGTGACACAAATTCTACTTATAGAACATATGGCAATAACTAATTCATGGGCAGATCAAAATAAATCAAAACAAAAGATATATTCAAAACAAAGCTATCAGAAAGTACATTAAAATAAAACTATATAATATTCTCTCTCATTTCTCTTTTCTGAGTTTCTCTTCTCCACCTAGACAGTCACTGAGAACTACACACGGCAAGGCAACAGTATACCCCAATCAGAAGCTTTAGATGACTTCCAGAATACTTAATCATTTCAGTACAAAAATGTCCAGAGCAATGCTAAAGTATACCTCCCCACTCAACCACCCACTTACACAGTAAGACATCCTGGGTCCCAAATAACAAATCTAGTATTTTTCAGTATCCTAAATCATCAGATTACGTTATCTCCATGGCCTAACACAGTTTATACAAGGTGGGGGTGGGGGACAAAAGGAAAAAAAAAGGCACAAGCACACAAGCAAAAAGTTCTTGTTAGCTTCTAATATGAGAACCACAGTTCAAAGGGTGTATAATCTCCCTGTCTGGACTGTTGTGAATAGGGCTCTAAAATCTCTGTGATAAGATTATGGTTTCTGACAAAAATAAAAAATCCTTTAGATATGCCCTGCAGATGAAAGTTGAGAAATTCTGCTCTAAGTGTTTATAATATTTTAAAATTGCTTTGCAACAAGAGTTGAGGCATTGAATGTACTTTACAAATGAATTCTCCCTCTTTTAAAGAAGAAACTGAAAAAGAAGATTGGCAGGATGGAAAAAATGAGGAAGGAAAGAAGGAAATCTGCAAGTCATCATTGCACAAGTGACTCACAGATTACCCTTCCATCTTCTGACTCTTTTCCATAAAATGTGGCAGAAGAAACATTGCAAAGCAAAAGAGCAGAGGGCTGAGCATGGAGCATGTCAGACAGCTGAAATTAAATGAGGGGTCAGCAGTATTTCCAGGCTGACATGCCAAAGTGCAATTTCCTTTTCCAAACTGGAGGTTAAGTGGGCCAGAAGAAACTCCACAGTAACTGGAAGATGCAAAGGAGGGAATGGAAAGGAGAACTGAGAAAAACTTATTTATGAATGATTTATCCACGCAAAAGAGTTCAGGGTGGCAAAGAGGACAGGAGATTTGTCTACCAGAAACTTTTCTGGACTGTAATGACTGCAGTCAACTACAGAGCAGAGAAGGAAGAAAACAGACTGATGTGGGTTACACATATTATCAGACAGGAGGAAGGTGGCACTTCGGGCAACAGCTGCAAATTATTAACTCAGTAAGTTATCAGGTGAAGCAAAAAAAGGTAGAAGGTGGAACCCACAGGGACAGATGAGAACATTCCAATGAAAGAACATAGACAAGTTTTTTCATTAGAAACAGAAAAGAATCCACCTGGACTTTGAGCAGAAGAGGTCAGAGGAAGAGAAGGTAGCATTAAGTCAAGATGGACAGTTAACGTCTTTCTTTCTGAATTGTGACTGTATCGCTAAGTGCACATGCAGGAAGCAGGTCTGGTCTTCTTGGATCCTTTCAAGCCACATTATAAATCAAGTAGTAATCCCTATTACTATCTCTCTGAATTAGCATTCCCTCAGGGCATCTAAATTTCTTCTGCATATTGAAGTCATTTTGCTCATTGCTTGCTCTCCAACGAGTTACTGGCTGGAGCATTTCGTATCTGTCAGTATTTTGACAGCGCATGAGCATTTAATTATATGCTGTCCATACTCTAGAGATTAAACTTCTCACTAGCCTGCAGCACATTGGCCAAGGAGAGCAAAGAAGAAACAGGTCAAAAAGTCCAGGTAGAAAGAACATTCCAGTTCACTGTATTACACGAACACAATCTGCATCGGCCAGTTTCCACTTTGTCAGAGCATTGCTGTCCACAGAGACACAAAACTGTAGCTTCCATAAGAATTTTGCTTGAAGCTTTAGGTCTGGTCTCACAAAACTGTACTTAGCATTGAGTTTATCAAGGTGAAAAGAAGAAAGTTCATATGCCTTTTAAGAATTACATCTGTGTTTATATTGCTGGTGAGAGAATGGAAGACAGGAAAGGTATACTCAGATCTTTGGGAGGAGAATAAAAGCATGCTTGGATCTCAAAGAATGAGACCGCGAGAGTCCATGTATGGGTTTTAGCAGAAAGAATCTACCTTGGCCCTGCAAGGAAAACAGCAAGGGATTTAATAAGTGGATTCCAACAGAGCAGAACTAGGCAGACAGAAACAGAAATCACATGCCTGTATCCTAGCAAGAGGAAGCTGATGTTGCACATCAAAAAAGTGCTTTTTAGCAATGTCATTTACAGGATGCTTGTGCATGCTGCCCCTTACCTATGTAGTAAATCATCGGTGATTTTGGGCAATTAGGTGTGCCTCAGTTCGCTGGCTGATGAGATCCCTATTAATTTAAGGTGACAGAACCGGATTAGAAGTGTTCCCTACATGATTTAGGAAGTTAGTATTTCTTCGCGTCTTTCTTACATAGGAAACTTGCAGCATTTTGATAATAGGATTTTCAAACAGCTGATTCGAAAGGCCTCCCTTAGCAAGGAACAGCATAAAACCACTGATTTTTCTGAAAGCAGCAAGTTCTCCCCGGTGGCATGAATTCCTCACAACTGAAGTTATCAATCAGAAAAATATTCCATTTGTGTGCAGGGCTCTGACCCTTCTTCATTTCTTTCATTTAGTTAGCCAAGCTTCAATATTGCAATTACCTAATTGCAGGCATGTTTGTTTGAAAATTCTGGAAAGTATGATTTACCTGAAGTCATGGAGTCTAACTAACTTGTTAGAATACCAATTTCTAGGTTTCTTCCACTTCTTGCACTGGAATACGTTCCTCCCTACAGGGCAAAATACATTTTCCCATCTATTTCTTTAATACTATAATTCTCAAATGGAAGCCACAGACTACTGATAAACAGCATATCAAAACTGTCACAGAAAAAAATTCTGCCACTTTGTTTTGTAGGCTCAAGTCAATGTAACAGTATAAGCCACTTATCCTTTAATCTTCTTTTCATGGTAGCAGAACACTCAGAAACATACTATCCCCAAATTTCCTTTAGTGGGTGTTCAGTAGCAGCAGGCTCCCCTTAAACCAGGCTGCCTTTTCTTCATGCTGTAACTGTACTCACACCAAGGACAAGATGGGAGCATCTGTGTTTCAATCCTGAATGACCTTCCAGAGCAGCAGTAGTAGCAATTACACTTTACCACTATGAGCACTCCCAGTAGGAAGACAGGTTAGCATTTTATATGTCATTTAATTTTGTTTCATAGTGGCAGCTAGTATCTGTCCTTTGCCTGCAGAGCTAGAAGCATGAAAGACTATTGTCCTATGACAATATTTCCCATTTTGATCTTCTCTGGCTCACCTTATTTTTAACCATCAAGTTCGGCTCTAGAACGCAGAACAATATCCCATCAGGTTGAGGTAGAAATAAGAATTAGAAAGAAAATGGCTGGTGGCAGTTTTACAACAGAACTGAAAACCCACTGGTTCAAAAACTACTTCCTTTGACTACATCTACATGAGAAAGTTTTCTAATACAACAGAAGAAGATCAGTAGGTCAGAGCAGTTGGTAACATCTCCCACTGTACAAAGTTCCACTTTTACTGCAGATTAAATTTAATCTGTTTTCCTGGATCAAAACATCCCCACTATGTATGTGGTATGAAGCTCTCTAGCAGACTGATCCTTGGTTCAGACCCCCATGCTCCTTTTAGGATTTTAAGTCCCCTGGATACGTACCCAGATTAGAGCTTTTGATTGCAGTTCTTCTGAGAAGAATCTATTTAACATGAACCAAAACCACACAAGAGAAACGTATCAAGAGGTGGTAAGTGGAGACAACCAGAGGACTTGTTTCAAAGCTGTACTGCTTCTCTGTATCAAAATGTGGCTAACATAAAGCCACCTTTCCTTTTGGCTGTAATGGGATAATTAAAAATAAACAAATAGCACTGAAAAAAAGAAGTTGAATAATGGGAATAAGTCTGTATTGGATACGGAACATAGAAAGGCGTAGAGCTGTGAAAAGAAGGACTTATGCCTGAGCACTGTGTTGATTGCATGGATTTATTCATATCACATGGGAAACCTGGAGGTCATCACTCAATTGTAAGGTATTTTGTTTGTCACAATGTAGACAGTAAACTCAGATATTTTTTTTTGTCCCATTTTTTCACTGAAAAAGTACTATCTGAGGAGATGCGTGCAAATTTTCACAAATATATGATGTCCTGCATCACTTTATGATGAGCAAAGAGATACTTCTATGACCTGAAAGTCTACCCAACTGTTGTAGCCTTGTGAATATGCTAATGGGAATATTATTTTCCCATTCTGTGATCCAGAAGTTTTCAACCCTGTTGGTTTTCCAACTTGTTCATTTTTTTCAGTCCAGAAAAGCCGTAATATTTGCTAAGGGCATTCAACCCTGATGGGCTAAGACATTGTGGTATGTAAGAGCTAAATTATTTGGCTGAGTTTTGGAAGTGATTCATGGTCCTGGGAATTACTAACTGCAAAAATATTTTAAAAGAGACTTTAAAAAAGAGTATCTATCAAAAATATTCTTGTTTGAGAAAGTCTTTTTACCTTTAGAGATATTAAATTATTTCTTTTTAGAAATAATTTTAGCAACAAAGCAAACATGGATTTTATTTTTTTGTTAACCTGATGTCAAGTTGACCCTTTATTTGTATATTAAAATATTAGTCAAGACTCCTGTTATCAGATTTTATGAATGGGCAAAAGCTTATATAAATGGTATTCTTATACTTTCAAAAGACTGAAGTGATTCTGCAGGATGGGGAAAATGTAATTCAGACGATACAGTGCTTAACATATCCTTCCATAGACACATACACTTCAAGAGAAAATTAGACAGTTTTTAAATCTTTTTAAATTAACTCATATGTAATAATGTCATTAAAAAGGCTACTGGAAGTGCTAATGCAAGCTTCCTTTTGAGTGGGACGATGAGAAGAATTCCCTCTGTGGAAGCCTAGCATAAAGCTCGAGCCCTTGCACTTCTTTAGCTCTATTATGAGCACTGTAAGTGGGGTGAGTGTGATCTGTAGGCCTTAAGGTGACTGTGAAAACTGGCTGAGGAGATTCTGCAAGTCAGCTAGCCACTTCTGTTTGGCTCATCATATAATCTGCAGAAGCCTGAAAAAATATTTTCAAAAAGGGCTGAACTTTTTCTCAGATTGAGAGTTTTGCCATAATCAAGTCTATACTCAATACAACACACCTGAGTAATTCTGTTCATAGGGCACAACCAAGTCACTAAGAAAAGGAAAATATGGAAAATGTGACAGCTTGAAAACCATTACTACAGAAACACTACTCTGAAATTTGCACTTAACACTGTAAAAAGACCTTCCAAGAAGGAGGAAAGAGAGGTGAAACAACAGAGTACCAAACTGTAAAAGATTATGCTACACCTCAGTTCCAGCTCAGGTTTTCTTATTCTAAATTGTCTGGTCTACACCAAATGCTAATAAAGATCTGCAAGAGCTTAAAGGTCTCTAGATGTTAAATAATCTATTTGGTATCTAAATTAGAACTATAAACCGAAATACAGAGATTTAATAATAATGTAAGGCAGACAACTCAGTTCAAAAGTGCAGTCAGGAAGGACACTGAAAACAGACTCACAGAATGGTAGGGTTTGAAAGGGACCTTTGGAGATCATCTCGTCCAACCACCTTCCAGAGCAGGGTCACCTAGAGCAGGTTGCACAGGAACACATCCAGGCGTGTTTTGAATGCCTCCACAGATGGAGACTCCACGACCTCTCTGGGCAGCCTGTTCCAGTGCTTTGTAAGCACTGGAACGTCAAAGGAAAGAAGTTTTTCCTCATGTTCAGATGGAACTTCCTGTGTTCCAGTTTGCACCCATTGCCCCTTGTCCTGTTGCCGAGCACCACTGAAAAGAGTCTGGCCCCATCCTCTTGACACCCACCCTTTAGATTTATAAGCATTGATGAGATCCCCTCTCAGTCTTCTCTTCTCCAGGCTAAACAGACCCAGGTCTCTCAGCCTTTCCTGTAAGAGAGGTGTTCCATTCCTTTGATCATCGTTATAGCCCTCTGCTGGACTCTCTCCAGTAGCATTGTCTTTCTTGAACTGGGGAGCCCAGAACTGGACACAGTACTCCAGATGGGGCCTCACCAGGGCAGAGTAGAGGAGGAGGATCAAGAGGAACAAGACTGGACCCAGTACTGACCCCTGGGAAACACCACTAGTTACAGACCTCCAACTAGACTCTGTGCCACTGATCACAACCCTCTGAGCTCTGCCATTCAGACAGTTCTCAATCCACCTCACTGTCCACTCTTCTAACCCACACTTCCTAAGATTACCTATGAGGATGTTATGGGAGACGGTGTCAAAAGCCTTGCTGAAGTCGAGGCACACAACATCCACTGCTCTCCCCCTTATCTACCCATCCAGTCATGCCATCACAGTAGGCTATCAGATTGGTCAAGCAGGATTTCCGAAGCATGGAACAAAGTATGCAGTCTCCAAGAAAGAAAGCCTACTAATCCAAAACCATAGTTCTGATCCAAATTGATCAACGTCTATAGTTCAACTTACTGTATTTTGAAGTAGAGGATGCAAAGACAGATATTAAGTAGTGCAGATATGAGAAAAATTAAAAACATACAATTTCTAATTAGAACTACACAGCTCCTAACACTATTTTAAAATTAACATTCAGTAAATTTAAAAGAAACTTTTAAGTATTTTGTCTTACTTTTTCTACACTAAACTTGAGAAATTAATTCATCACAAGAGGAGACCAAAAGATTTGTTGTAGAGTTGGATAACTTTATCAGTAACATCTGGAATAATGCAAGCTATTATCAGTGTCCAAAATGCACTTCTGTAGGAACAGGAGTCTCATTCCTCGTGCCAGAAAGATCACCACATCCCTTGAATGCTGGGAGGTCTGCATGTGTGTATATGTTTCTCTGGTGCCTCAAATGATGCCACTCCCAGGTAAAGGTATTAGACTTGAGAAACCAACAGCTTGATTCTGGGTGGCAAATCCAACCATACCCTCCCTATGTTCTTCAGAAATTGTTCCTAATTCTTAAAAAGTAACTGAAAATTAAAGCGTGAAGGAGATATGAGATCCAGATCCCTGGTACTGAATTCAGTCATTATCTGTTCATCTAGAAACAATTATCCCTCCTCCTCTTTACTTTTCCCGGAGCTGCAGGAAGACTTTTTTTGGAAATCCATAGGAAAGATGAGATTCAATGCAATATGACCAACATCCAACACATTCCAGATACGGGGAACACACATACAGTGTAGCCAGGATCCTATAAATGTCAAAGATAATTTGTGGTGGTTTTGGATACATATTTGGGCATGTTTTTTGTTCTGGTCCCTTCTTGGGATGTTTATCTATAGAGAGTGCACCAGGTGCATACTAACTATGGGTAAAGTACTTCCAAGCTATTATGCCAAAGCAGCAGCTTGTTACAGCTTTCATTTCACTGCTTTTATTGTTACTGGTGGTGATAGAGGAAAAATCAGAGAAATGGCACAAGTCTTTGCTTAGGAGGCTTCTGTACATCTCAAATTCTACGGGGGTTAGGAGGACATATGTGGAAGGACAAAAGGCTGTTTACAAGCAGCTGGGATCAAAAATTCCCCCTGAGATTCCAATTTCCAATATAGTTAACAGACAAACCTCATTTTTCAGAAAGGGGATTAAATTGTCAGGTCAAACAGGTGCCAAAGCAGAAGCTGGGCCAAAAAATATAAGCTTGCCACAAAAATGTCCTCATTTGCTAACTGTCCCAAAGGAGCATTTGCTAGTTTGTGTGAGCACATTCCTATTGAGAGCAGAGTGAACAGAAATGTTTATTTTTGGAGTCTTGAAAGGGCTGTTATTCCATATCCCTCCCTATTTTTCTGTTTCCTGACCAAACATTTTCCTTTCTCCTAAGAGAAACAGTGGAACTTCCTTACTGAAATAAAAACGTATTTGAATTTTTTTAGAAACTTTCACAGTTTGGAGCAACAAAACCACCTATGGAGTCCATGATGTTTACATGAGATATCATTCATGCTCCCTCCACATCATTTCTATGTCATGTTTAAATACAAGTCAACTTTTCTAATATCATAAGATGTTCTCTTCCATCTTCTAACTAGAAGAGCTGGAAAGTATAAGGTCCATTTCATGAAAACTTCTTGTATTTCTTCTTTTTTTGTGTGTGTGTCCCAGATTAGAACAAAACACAGACCCTTCCTGCAGTAATTCTTGTGAATACAGCAGTCACGTGCATATGAGAGACCCAGGTTTGAGTACATAGTCCTTAGCAGACAGAGATGGAACCCTCTTCTTCCACCTGGAAGATCCGTGCAAGCCCCCAGAAACCTTTCCCAATAAATTGGAAACGTAAATTAAGATGGACAAAATTAAAACAAAATTTATGACAAGGTAGCATATGGCTCCTGCATTCCTCACTTCAAGTTTTGCTTCTACACCTAAGCAAAGTGGGAGAAGCTGAGTTCCTGTTCAGACAGCCGTATAAATGCATGTGGGTTCCGCTGCTTCAGTAGCATGAGCACACAGATTCTTGGAAATGATTGTGAGCTCATTTTAATAAATTCTTAATTAATATTTTTTTTACACATGTGTAAACCCTTAAAGGTGGGAGAGGACTTGGATTACCTAGTCCGAGGGACTATTTTATCACTTATTGAGAGGGGCATGCTTTTGATTCTGAAAGAGTCCATATATGCAGAACTCCGAATATCACAAAAGAGGTAGCAGCCAGGCGCTGACACTTGAGACATAAGATAAAATGGACTAAATTCCAAAGCATTTTATCCTTTGGCAGCAGAATAATCAGGTTTTCAACATAACATAAGAGGATAAAACACAGCCACAGAGCGGTGTTAGCTATCCAATGAGAAGATTGCTTATAATGACATTGTCTTTAATTGAATCTTAATGTGTATGTTACACCATTGCATGCTGTTGAAAAGAACCCAAATTTTTTATGGATGTGTAATAGCCCTTCCACTTCCATCAATATGGGACAGAGTCTCATTTAACTCATGAGGTTTGTGCTGTTGGAACAGCAGTTGGTTTTACTGCAAGATATTCTCAGCCACTACCATGAAGTTCTGACTGGCCACCACAGGCAATAAAATGAAGACGCTGAGGATCTGACGTGGTGAAAAAATTTGTTTTAATACCTTCAGGTGCCCTGCCAGCAGCTGCCCTGTGGTTGTATGTATAACTATGTAGAGTTACATAGGAATGCAGAAAGCTTGGATAGGTATACAAGGAAGGAAATCACAAGAAGAATGGAGAAGAGAGATATTGGGAGGCAGTGAAGTTACACTGTGGATCTTGTATCCTAATTCAGGATAATGGAAAGCAGACTTCTTCTTAGAGCTAAGCAAATATTTACTGGGTTTTTTTTTTTGGCTTAGGCATTAGCTGAAAACCTTTTTTTTTTTTTTTTGCAGGTTGATGAGAAACAACTTTTTTTTACCTACCCACCCCACCCACCCCCCCAGGATAACTAAAAGCTGAAAATTATTTCAGGTTGGGTGAAATGTTTCCTATCATTTTATATATCAAAATACAAACAATCTGTTTTGAAAAGAATGAAATATTTTTACTTTAACTAATTAACTAATTTTTTTTTGCATTTCTTAAAATTGAAATGATTTACCAAATTCGGCACAAATACAAGTATATCTTTTAGTAGGTTGAATCTAGATTGTTTTGGGCTAATATTGCCCAAAATTTCAATAATTTATTTCATTTACTGTTTCCTCTGGTGAGCTTAGATATGGAAAACTCACTACTATGGCTCACACAAATAGCCAGTACATGTTAGTGAATGTAGTGTAAAGACTCTCAACTCGTTCCCTATATAGAAGTCTCTGGTCCATCATCCCCCTGAAAACTGCTTAATCCATTACAAAAGTAAATCCATGGATGTGACACCACTTTCAATGCAGCTAAATTGAAGCTTTTAAATGAAACTTTTTTGTATACCATTCTTTCATGGTGTGTGAACATTTATCCACCAAATCTAAGATCCAACAATGTAACTACTTAATAATATACAAAATATTGATAGAATGGCAACACTTAGTGAAAATTTTAATTCTCTGAAACAGAAGTTATAACTTTAAAATCAAATTTCCTGACTTGATTTAGACAAAGAATTCAGACTTCAGCTAAAAAAATAAAAAAGGTTTGATAAAACCAGAGTCCATTATTTCCACTGAAAATCTAATTTTATTCAGTGTGCTTGTTTTTAGAAAACATTTTCTTTATAATTATATTTTTCACTTTTGGAAAGAGGGAATTTAAATGCCTTTTCGCTATTTTTTTATCAATTAACTTCCCTGTAAGGAAAAAAAAAGTTTAATATAACCAAGAAAAAAACAGAAGAATTTTTCAAGCTTTCTTTCATCATCGTCATCAGAATGCAAACTGAATAAAAGAAAGCAATTTATTTTTTAAGCTTTAAAATTTTCCCCTAGGGTTTTTCCATTGCCAAAGTATGAGGAGTTACTCTACCCTGCTGCCAAATTCCTAACCTTAGTTTTCTACTTCCTTTAATTTTCTCTGCTTCTTAGTCAAAAAGAGTGTCCAGCAGATAACAAGGAAAAGGAGAAAAACCCTAAAATACTTCTGCAATTAAAATTTCAATTTGAAAAAAAAAGGAACGAAATCATTTCACTTGTAGTTCTTTCAAATAAACACATAATAGTTTTTAAAAAAATTCTACCATTTAGAATACTCTAAAGCTAGAGACAACTAAAGACTTAAAAAAAATAAAATTGATAGCCAAGATTTCTTCTTATTTGAAGCATTACCACAGACTTTCTCAGCAGCTTTGGCCAATCATCTTAATCATTCTGTTCCTCATTCTTAAAACAGATACAATAATATTAGCTTGCCTAACAAGGATGTGATACAGCTTTATGTATTAAACGTAGTGAAGTACTTGAATAAGTTTGTTTTGAAGTGAAACTGCTGGACATTATAGATAATTTGAAGAACTGCAAAGCAGTGCCATCCTTATTAAAAGGAGAACTAAGAAAAATGTTTCTATCACTGTGCTACGTGTTTCAATAATCAGGTTTCTGAAAATAAGCTTATAACTCATATTTAATTATTTAGAAAGGCAGCGTGGTTTTATAAAGCACTGATCTCAGTAGCTCCCCATCTGGGATAATGAAAGATGTAGAAGCCTAATTTTCATCACAGCTTTAAACTTTACTTGAGGCCTGGACCTAGGTTTTCTTCTAGTTATACCAGTTGAATTTCCCGTCATCTGAGTACCTCAAATATTTCACTTCGCATAAAAATACAGATGAATATTCAAAAATCAGTTAGTCTTTTCTCCATCTGTAGACATAACATAGCATTACTTTCTGACTTTAGCGCAGTGGACCAGAAGTATCATCTGCCATTACTCCTCTCCTCACACTCCCCTTTCGTGAATGTTCACAGATCAAAGGCACAGCCTGAGCATTACTAGTAACTCTCATCGGACAGAGTAAAGCTTGCAAGCAGATAACAGAATCTGTGCCAGTAAAAGAAAACAACTCTCATTCATCAGGTAGTGCCACCACCTATCCATTATGATCTATTTCCTATGCAGGATGCCAACTAGCAATGTATATCACCTGTCAGTTTCTATGGCACCAAGGACCCAACTCTTTGCTTGCAGCTAGAAGCTAAATATATTGAGGAGTGTGAGTGGAGGAAGGACTTCAGCTTTGTTACAAAGGATAGGGAAGTTTTCTTGTTCATTGGCCATGCCATGGGGAAATGTTCCTTGGAAACAGATCAGAGAGATTCCAGGCATTCCTGCACCATCACCGGCGGCTGGATCTGCTCACTGTTGCACAGGCCTTGGACTAAAGGTGGGGGGCAGGAGAGAACACCACGAGCTTGATTTATTATTTCTTACAAAGAAGATGGCACTACAGCCAGTGAGATTAAGAGAATGTTCAGCATAAACAATCTGAGGAGGAATGCAAAACGTGTGGATGATTATCCTGAAATGGAGACTCTGCCTGAGCCATTTTAGGTGCTTTTAGATTTCAAAATAGCTCAGGAGTGTTAAAGTCTAAATCTGAATCTTTCCTGAGACAGGATTGTAGGAGCTAAGCCTCTGTGAGTAAGGGATGCCCCGGTAAAATCTGAGAAGGGGAAAACTCAAGGCCTTATCCAGAGCTGAATTTTAAAGAAGGTTTCTATATTTTTCTCTTTCTTATTTTTGCACTGAATTTCAATAGCAGTTGCCTTTCTGAAAAATCAAAGGAAGATGAGGACAGATGGATCTAAAATAAACACAGATCTCTTACATGTTTGTGAAAAGTACACAGATAGCTGAAGGCAGAATCTGTACCTAAATTATTGAAACCTGGAAGTTTTAATTAATACTGTCACGGGATCCATTTTCAAGCAAAGCAAAAACTATTGGAGAGTTTGAGGATTGTGACCGATATCCAGCCACGTATTCACTCAGCAACAAAGACATCAGCTCTGCATAATGAAGTGTCTCAATGTCCCAACATCAATATGATGCACTGTCATACCATCCTGTAAAAAAGCAGAAGTGAATCAATTCACAGTGAGTATTAAAAGAACTGAATTGGAAAGCTCACAGTACATGCTTTGGGACAGAATCCCTACCACCAAACTGCTCTTCTGTTGAGAACAGTATTTAAACAAGGAAGCTACCAGCAGGCAGAGAATTGCCCTGGCCAGTGTCTGGCCAGCCAGGGGTCTGAGCTGCGGCAGGCAAAGGGGAAGAAAATAATTGCAGCACACTGTATGCAATACAGTCTGTGAGCCCTTACAAAAGACAGTGAACAGGGTTAAGTTCGAGCAGCCTGAGTGCTGCTCTCTACTCTCTACTAAGATTGCCACCAAGATTCAGGGACATGGAGAGTATATCACAGTGTTGTCCAGCTTGGAAGAAGGATGCAGGAAGCAGAGCAGAGAGTGGGAGTCTGCAAAGACAAACACACACAGACAGTTGGGCCCAAAGTATGGAGGGCAGAGGAGTTCCTTACTAACTTGAGCGCTTGGGCAGACCTCTGCAGACAGGAACCATCAGCAGCAGAAGTTAGGACACTCAGGATATGGCTTGCAGATTGGTTGCTTTTTCAGCTATTGGTCTGACTAAACCAAACTGAACTGCTTCCAATTTCTCACATCTTCCATTATCAGTCTGTTCTCCTTTTTTTCCGTATCCTCATCTGCTC
Source organism: Chroicocephalus ridibundus (assembly GCF_963924245.1). Taxonomy (NCBI): domain Eukaryota; kingdom Metazoa; phylum Chordata; class Aves; order Charadriiformes; family Laridae; genus Chroicocephalus; species Chroicocephalus ridibundus. Next base: position 152,767,841 of record NC_086284.1, read on the forward strand.
CTGGTGTCTCTGGAGGATAAGGGAGACTGCATTTTGGCTGCCCCAAGGAAGACGTAGGTGATGCTCTGCCTTGGACTTCCACAGCCTGGGAAGGAAGTAGGATGCAGAACAGAGAGCAAATGGATTGTCCTCTTCTGCTGCTGTAAATACAGCTGCAGCTAGGAAGGGACAAAGCTGCACAGATCACAGCTTACAGGACACAGAACAGGACAGTCATGGGAAACAAATGGAGAGTCAGTGCTTCCTACTATGTCTCCATAATAGTGAAGTCAATCTGAATATTTCATGACCAAATCATCAGGCCCAGTTCAGTAAATTTATTTTCCACTCATGATCCATTCAAAACATTCCTCTCAAACCATCATCAACAAGTTGCACACCTCTGATCCAAAGAGCACTTTTCAGATGGAACTCATTATGTTCAACTTAGCTTCATCAGATCCCAACACAGCTGATTACTGGCACCAGACCAAGCAGAAAGTCTGTTGCTGCCACTGATCACAGTCAACAGCTCTTTTAACAGTAGGAGAAATTTTGCAGGGAAGGATGACATACAAGGTCATGGAATAGCTGACCAGAAGCTGCCCACCCAAATAAAAATGGTAGGCAAATTCAACAACTATTTTCAAACTACCAAGAAATTAGGTTTGGATTCAGGCCAGATTTGGTTTGGATGGCCTAGATGATCTCTTTGCAGTCTAAGAGATTCTGAGAATCCGACACTGAAAAATATAATCACCTGTTTTCTTTGAAATTTGTTCAGGATTTACTATAGGGAACTAACTTTACTTGCTGGAAGAAGCCTTTAAAATCAAAGCATTTCAGAAACTGAAGAAACGTCCAGATATATTTTTGGAGGAGAACCAAGGTACAGAATGAAAAATCAGGAAAGCAGGGTAAAAACAGAAATAGAGAAATACATGGCCTTTTTCTGTTCTGAACATTTCTTGGATTCGTATGTCCTCTACTAGCCATCATCCAGATATGTGTCAAACCCAATTCTAGCTGAGTGTACACCTCTAGAGGCAGGAATCAGCAGATGATGTATCTTTTGAACAGAAACTAGGCAACAAGGAGCATGGAATAGTAAGTTCACAAAGTTAGACTTCATTAGGAGGCAAGACCATCTTTAGAGCTTTATTTGAGTGTTAGGACTGAATCTTCCCAGCAGCTCTCATGTGAATGATATTAAGGATTAAGTGCCACATTCGAAATATGAGCACGGAGTGACATTCTGAAGGTGCACCTCCAAAACAGGACTTAAAAGCTTTTATCTTTAGATACAGGAAGGTCTTGAATCATACTTGTAAAAGGAACTTCGGATTTGAGATTTGTCACAGTCACCAATGATGGAAAAGATTTTGTTAATTTATGCATCTTTCTCTTTAGGTGTTGTTTATGGTATTTTTAGACTCCTTGGTATTCATGAGCAGGACCTTCCTTCCATTTTATCCTTGGCCTCACTTTTCTGTATATTAGAGCTTTTCACCTGTAAGAACCTGAAAAAGATCTTAGGATACTTTCTTTTCCTTTGATTTTTTTTTTCTGCTCATTACAGATCAAATCCTGTCCCTACTGAAAACATGCAATAAACCTCAGTAATGTCAGTAGGATTAGCCACAGACCCCATGAAATAAACTTCAGAGGTCTGAAGAAACTGCTGACAGGTCCTTACTGGAAAGCCAAAAAAGAAATGCACAAAACAGATGAGCCAGTAAGTCACTGTTAAATACCAAAAATGGCTGTAAATCTTTCAACTCAGTCATATCGTTTTCACCCTATTAGCTAGTAGTACCTCTAGCGAAATGAGGTGGGAATAGGTCATTAACAAATGGAGACTACTCGAAAAAAAATAAAGTGCTGCAAGAATTGTTAGTGAATTAGTACTAGAACTGGGCTACATTTGAAGCATTTTGTGGTTGTAGGTCGGGACCACTTTTCAATAGCAGCAGGAGGCTTTGTATCAGATCACTCTCTCTCTCAAGAAGCCACATATATTCATAGACTGCGTTTGTTGGCCTGGTACCCCAGCTAAATTTCAACCTAGGGAATTATTTCTTAACTATCTGATATGCCCAGAAATGTCTCCTCTAAAATTATTCTGTAACTGTGCGTACTTTAAAACAATTGCTCTGTTTTACTATGGAGGTGACTTCACGTGGATTTGTTTGTTTGCCAAACAGACATACCTGACTTTTGCAAACAGTGGTTAAGATAAGGACTTTATTGGGTGAAATGTGAATGTATGCCTGCCACGCTGCATTGTCTTAGATTATACAGGCCTGGGAACTGGGAGGGGGCAGAAAGAAAAAATCTTCAGATATCTTTTGGCCTGAATGAAAATGATTGCACAATGTTTTGCTGCCTCCCCACTGCATCTTGTGCCATATTACACCATCCTGGGATGATGAGCATCTGCAGTCCTGAGATTACAGATCCTGGCAACCACTCGCTTGGGGCACTGATGAGGAGCAGAAATGTGGAAAGGGTGGAGAAAGAAAAAAGCACTTTATAAATTTCCCAACTGATACATTGGACTGGCAGACAAACCACCTGGAAAGGTTGTGGCAGAGCCATCAGCATGAATGCAAACCAGACTGTTTACTTTAAAAGAAAGAAAAAAACAGAAAAGAAGAGTCACACAGCTGTGTTGCTCTACCCATTAAATTACATTAACACAGATTCAAAAGGTGCACTCCAGGCCTTTGCTGGCACCAAGCTCTTTTAGTCATCAGTCTTCTTAATGCAGCCAATGAACTTTAGAATTAAAGAATGTCATGGGTTCTGTGACTCCTTGACTTATTTTTTTCAGCTCCATACAGCTCTTTAGCTAATCACTATATATACACACATACATATGCACTTAAACTACTCCAAACCTTTGATATGTGCAGAAGATGTCAATTTGCAAAAGAAATTATCTTATACACTAAAATAATGTTCCTTATCCAGAAGAATAAGAAATCTGGAAATACCCTAGGTTTCTTAGGCACACAAGACGTAGGTTCTACTGTTGGGACAGGGTGGGAAAAAAGCATACCCAGTATATCAAAATCCCGCTATTACTGCAATCACATATGTTAAACCCAAAGTTGTTTTGTTCATGGAAAAAAAGAGGGAGTGGGAAGATCAAAACAAAAACACCATCTCAAATCTACTCTAACCTACATATTCACACACTTTCTTTCTCACATAGATACTCTTATTCCATTCTACCCTAGAAAGCCTCCATCTACCCACCTAAATACTATCCTCATCACCGCTACTAGCACGTATGCACCAACACCCACATATACATATGTAATCCATGGGCTGTTGGTCTGTCACTATGCTTTACCATGATACAATGGTATTACAACAGCTAGAAGACAGAGGAACATTCATTGACGCACACAGCAACAGAGTAAAGTCTAGCAAATTGACTGTAATTATTTATGTGTTAGAGGGCTTGGGCAGCAATCAGAAGATACCACACCATTCTTGTTCATCCTATGTGACCATAGCCTGATAAATTCAAGGATACTGACAGTACCCATACACTTCACCTCCTGCATTAATAGCAAACTTTTCCGGCTGTCAGTGAAGAGTGAACCAGGGCAAAAGACACACATAGAGGAGACTCAAGGCACTGTCAGTCTTATGACAGATAGTCAAAAGTTTCCATCAGATCCAACCTTGCTTCAACCAACATAGTAAGGGCAGCACTGACAAGGCTCTTCAAAAGTGCAAAAAATAGTTCAAGCAAAAAATGCCCCCAGCTCTGAACTTCATTGCAATCACTCGAAGTCTGGCTGAAGAAAGTTTGACCTTTGAACTACAGAGAAAATATGTATTGCATTAATCTGAAGTCAGCTTTCCTTTTTTTTTTTCTTAAATTAACTGGTAGGAAATTTACAAGCAAAATGACACCGATAGAGAAAAATCCTGTATTGAGGAAATATGATGCTTAGGAGGAGAACAATCAAGCATTAAAATTGTTGGTATTATGTCATCTTTGTAGACTATAGATCAAGCAGAGCGAAGAGTTATCATCCGCAGCTATTTGTGTTTCATGTAATAATGCCTTAATGATTCAATTAGCATTGATTCTTCAGCTGCAACAATATTTTCTGACTGATCTAGTAATTTAGCTCTCACTGTTGATTGATACAATTCCTATGAGTAATAAAGCAGTTTGAAAGAAATTTATTTAACAATTCACAAATCACTTTAAAGATTATTTTTATTGCCTCTGACACTAGTAATCCCTAAGATTTCAGAAAGTGAGATATTCCTTTTAACAGTTTGGCATTTGTAATGGTGAGTCCTTTTAAGAAGTCTTTTTTCCCACCTGGCATGGTTGTGATAACTCTGTCTTAGAATACTTCTCAGCCTTTAGGTAGAGAAGATTAAGACAAGGCTGGGTAATCTCAAGATGAATGTGTGTTGCATATAACATGCACAGATCATATAGAAACAACACAAGCAACTTGTACAAAGTCAATGCATAAAATCTGGTTTTGAATCTCAACCAGAAACTTCATTAGCTATAAGGAAATACCTTAATATTAAGCGTAATCAGATATTAGAGCAGATCTCCACAGAGGAAGTTAAAACTGTTATTGAAGATGGTCAAAGAGAGATACTGAAGCTGTATGAGACTGGGAAACTTCTTCTAGTATGGAAATGATAGTATATAAGTGAATTATAACATTCTCCTAAGTGTTTTGGGGGGAAAAAACAACTGCTTCAGAACTTCTGCTGCACAGACTTAACCAATACCAGCTTCATGGTCTTCATGATGCTTCCCAATGCAGTAGCAAAAAAATAGACAAGGAAAACTTCATCATGCTTTCAAAATAGCATCCTCCCCATGATTTGTGTTTGTCCGTGCTCTACAGTGCCTCATAAATTTCCACACTGATAAGAAGAACCTGTCCAAATGAAATGCTCTTTTAATGGGTTTGTATGTGTCTCTGTGCATGTATTTATACACGCTTATTTCATGATGGCTCCCTAGGCAAAACCCCCTATTCTGGTTTATTAATTGGCTAACATTTCCTGGGGAAAGCAGACAGTTCTGAAACATGCAGATTTTTCTTTAAGTCATATTGTTTGACATTTATTTTTAACTCAATGGGGAACAATTCAACTGAAAAGACAATGTGAGAAAAAAACATTTAGCAAACACAAAAAAACAAATCAGAGAAGCCTACGTGAAGCTCTGAGTAGGATTAATCCTCCCTGGAATATATCATCTTCCCTGTTAATTTTAGTCTTTCAAGGAGGATGTTTCAAACTCTATGTTTAAAACACAGTACAGGGAGACTTAAGACATCAGTTCTCTTCCTCGGTCTGATTAAACTTGTTACGTGACCTTTAAGAAAAAAGGTTTTGGTTTGAAACTGTACTCAAGTTACCTGCATGTACATCTGTCAGCTGCTTGCAAATATACACGTTCAACAGTTGACTGCTTTGCTATGAGATAGTGCTTTCACAATTTGGGGGTGAAATTCAGACCCTTAATCTGCCTGTGCTTTAACGTCCTGTCTTGCTCCTGCATAAAACGGAGATAATGACTCTTACCTAGTTGTACTTCACAGGCATGTTGCGAGGCTTCATGCCTTCATACAATATTCATAAAGCTTTCTGAGATCCCTAATAAAAGATTCTACATAGCTACAAATTATTATTTAATGATGGAAAATTGAAACATGGCATGTAGAATGCAAATGAGAGCGAGATATGGTGGTTTTACTCTGACAGACTGAGGTTCTCTCCTTCAACTGAGCGTCGACCAGCATGCAAACATGAATGCAACAAAGCTGTGTCTAACCACTGTGCTACAAAAAGCCTGTTATCACAAGGTTCTCAAGAGCAGCAGTTCTTTCAAACAAGATTGTACAAATGGCAATTATACTATCAAAAAGGAAAACAAAACTGAGTAGCCACTGTAGATTTGTTTGTCTCTCTCCTCCTGTCAGCTAAGGAGTTCTCACTTATAGTGATGTTCCCTCTCCTTTCCTTTTAATTGATATTATTAATATATCTAGGTCATGATTCTATGATTTAATAAAAATATTTCTAGGGCAGGTGAACAGGAGGTGACACAAAGAATTGGCTGCTACACAGTTGCTTTCACGTGTTTTTAGAATGAATGTAAAGTACAGAATACAATAAACGTTAGATCTTTCCTACTCTTTCCTCAACCCGTTTCTGTCCCTGCAACAGAAATCACTATTTAGCAAAGGACAACCTTTTATTCAGTCTTGCCCTGTTTGAAACAGTATCCTGTAGACTCGGGATGTCCCAGATTTCCTGCCCTTCCTTAACTACAGCTACCAACTCTCACCTGTCCCAAACATTTACCCTCTTCCTACACAATGCCTCCACAGAGCAGAACTGCTCTGCGCTGCTCAGTTCTTTCCCTTCTGCGTATCTTTCATACTCGACAGTCACTGCTCCTGAGCTTAGAGGCATCCACAAACCTTTCTCCTTCTCTTTACAAGAATCTAGAAAGGAATCGAAAGCATTGGAGTACATGCTCACAGATTAACTTTCAGCTCCATCGGACTTGCTGAAGAGCAGGTTAAACTGACTGCCCCGTACCCTCTCCCTCCGTGTTTGACAAGGCAGAAATCCCCATAAACCCCACAAAAAAGCCTTTATAGCTGCAGTGGCAACATGCACTTCAATGCATCAATCATACCATGTGGGCATGACATTGGTGAGGCAGATCCCCCTTCAGCCCTCAATACTGAAATGTCCTAGGTGGAAACATGGCATGTAGAGATGGAAGAGCCATTATGTCAAACAGACATCAACTGGGACCTCAACTGTTTAAGAGACTGTGGATTAAATGTTTATCGATCCAAAGCCCTTCCAACACAAAAAACGTTCCTTCTGCTTCAGAACTGAGGCGTGGGATGCTTGCTTCCACAGAAGCAAGAAAAGCTGCATGTTCACTACTTTCCATTTAGGATGAGCAACTCAAGTCTTAATGCTCAACTCGGTTTAAAAGAAGGCAAACCTCTTCAATACCATTATTTTTAATCACAGGATCTCAGCTAGTGTTCTCTCATGAAAAGGTATGACCATAAGAAAGGTAAGGAGCACTGTGAAGAAAAATTTAAATGAGAGACAGAGTATTAGGTTTCCGTAAGTCTGCTTCCAGGAGGTTGTCTGTTAGTGGAACTATAATACTGAATCATGTCAGTGCTTGGTTTCTTCAAAAATACTCTCAGTGGCATACTGTGTTTTTTTATTTTGCTGCTTGGGTTAAAATTATGCTATCACACTTCTGATAAGAATTACTTTGTCTTCTCTTGTTGATAAGTATCAGAATTTCAAGGAGGTTTCCTATCATGTAATGTAGACAAATCTTTTAAGAAAGAGAGTAGATGCATAAAATAAATTTTTGCTATATACTATTTAGAGAAAATAAATGTTACATATGAACGCATTTTTCTCCTAAGCACTGTGACTATGAATCTCAAAACATACAATATCACAGAAAGGCAATTCCCTTTGATTTGCTATAAAGTTCTCAAATATCATCTATAATTTACAAGCTCTCTCATGAACTCATCCGACCATAAAGCCAAGCCATATATCTTCAGAAAGGCAGCAGAATTCTGGTGTACATGAAAATAATGAGGATATCTTATAATCTGTTTTGAACTCCTCACGTTTGGATTTCACCTATGATTTGTAATGTTCTGCACTCAACAAGGCCTGCAGTAGTATCCCGAAGGAAGTCATCAGCTTGGTGTCTGGCAGAAGGGAGGGGAGTAGCAGGAGGAATGTGCTGAGAAGTGAAATGACAGAGTGAGTAGTGAGAATTAGTAAGAAGGATATCCTCAAGTTAAAGTCATTTTAAGTAAACTGAGGAAATACAGTAGAGAGAAATATTTTCTTACTGGACTTTTACATTAAAGACTTGTACTCAGCTATGTTATAACCTTAAGACTGGTTCACCTCATTTTAGCATGTCTCCCTTGCTGCACCATGTTTATTACGAGCATACAAACTCTCTGGACGATGACCGAATTCTACATCTATAGAATGGTGAGGACATTTTGTATACCAACAATACATGAACAATAAATTCCTGTTAGTGAGAAGTGAAGACCTTATCACACATATGGTAGCTACAAAATATCTGAACCTCCTCCAGGATGAAAAAAAGTACCAAATATAAATTATTTTTATATGCCATTGGAAAGGTACCTTTCCCTAGATTTACACTGAATTCTTACACTTGACCTATAACTTCAGTGTCAAGGACCATTAATTATCTTTCAACATGTTATACTAAAGCAAACACAATTTTCTGAAGATTCCCTTGAGTTTAAAAGGATAAACTAAATCAGCACAACTCAATAATATAAAAAAATGTATTCATCTGAACGTATCTTTTCCTTAGATGGCAGCTCCACCACTCTTAGTCTTGCCTGCAAATTAAAAATGACCTTTTTGATAGTGCTGATTGTTTTCAGCAGTTTAGTATTCGTGATTCATGACTGTGGGCTACTGACAGGAGGTTCAGAAAATATCAAGACCAATATCTAACAGATCCTGCTGACTGCTTCCATATAAACATTCCTCCCTTCCACAGTTTCAGTGGGTTTTCAGATTCAGAGGGCCATACCATTCCCTTCTCTGGAGCTATTTATTGAGTGACTTACTAAAACTGAACAAGTTAGTGCCTTTAAGGTACAGTAAGATAAATTACCACTGTCTATGCACTACACGCAAGTCAGCAGAGAGCCCTATGCCCTATAAGACAACCAAGGGCAGTGGGTTGAATTCAAAAGTGTAATTTTTGAATGGAAAAAAATAACCAAAAAAAAAGAGACTGACTTTTCCTTTGATAAATAGGGCAAATTCTGCTGTATTTATATTAAATATAAACATGTTTAAAGTGAAATAAAGTTCACAATAAAGCATATTAGAGAACCTGACAGCCCTTTTTAAAAGACTTATTACTGCATCCTTTCCATCTCCTTGAGCACAATGTCAAATTGTTCCCTATTGCACATTTATTAACATTTTGTCCAGTCTATATTTAAATGTGTCAACAATAGGGTTCCCACCATTTCTCTGTTCCACAATCTATTCCCCTCAGGTCTAAAATTACCCTGTTATAATTTCTTGTCATTATCTCTATTTAACCCTCCATCCTAAAAATGTTCTCTTCAGTGTTAGGTTTACATCATTCTGCTGTGTCCCCGCTTGCTCTCTACAATTGGACAAACAAGCTACCAGAGGTGGCAATAACACTCTTGTCAGGAACATCTAGTCAAAGGCTATTAAATGCTTCATATTAAAAAACATTATCTTCCACTGCTTTTTACTGATGTGTAACTGTCTTGCTAGAAATTTTTCATCTTGCCTCAAGCTGAGTTTGGGGGGACTTTTTTTTTTTATTTCAGAGACAATAACTGTGCTGTTAGCCAATGGGAACATAGTCTTTCCTCTGTGTCTAAGATCTCCAGTGACTTTTCCTTTGAGCAGCCCTAGCGTGGCAGCTTGAGAACAGAAACTTGAAATATGAATAACCTTCTCTCCTGCTTTTCTTTTTTTCTTTGTTACACACATTTAATTCAAGAAAATCTTTTCTTAATCTCTCAAGAAAAACTCAATACGAAAAACTGTATTTTACAGACAGCCACCTATTGCTTTCATCAGCACTGTGATTAGCCCTCTGTGCTCCCATTGCCTGGAGCATGGACTTACAGCCTGTCCTGCAGGGTACTGATTATCCTCGGCATCCACTGAAATCAATGGAAGCTGAGCAGGCTACCCACCACACAGGAGACCCTCAGCCACTGACAGGAGCAGATACTTATATATTAGCAACACTGAAAACATCACAGGAGCAGCCACTTGCTACAATAAATCCGCCTTTTCAAAAAAAAAAAAAAAAAAAAAAAAAAAAAGAGGGAGGTCTTATTACTGATGCAAGCAGAGCATGTTGTATTTAAAGCATGTTATTAACTATAGTGAAATACGGCCAATTGTTATAACAGCAAGGAACTCGGGGGGAAAGTGGAAGAAAGGAAGTGTGATATGTAACGTGCTTCTCACACTGCACCGACCCATCCATCACGGGACACAATGTCTTCCCTGTTCATGCCCTAATAACTACTATGGAAATCAGCTGCTATGCACTGGGGAGAAGAGGAGAATGGGAGAAGGGGAAGTTTGACAAAAAGACAGGTTTCAGGATACGTTTTAAAGCAACAGCAACAATGTGAAGTACCATAGTACAAAGATCTGTCTCTATGGCCCATCAAGTCCAATTTAAGACTTATTTGAACTAATTTGTTCCTTCCTACAGCTGAGCATGTCCTTCAGAGCAAAGTGATACCATGTGGCTGTCCAAATATTACCTGATCCTCTACTTGAGTAACTTTTCTACAGCTCCAAAGCTTGGATGATCTATTCACTGGGAGAGACGAGATAGACTCATGGATTACTAGTCCCTCAAAACCAGCAGAGATGAATGAGTGAGAATATAGGACTTGTATCCAAGCCTTCCAATAGATAGCTTATCTAAGGAGTATGTGTGAGGTTGGATATAGTATGATGATTCCCATCAGTTGCATGAGTCTCAGGTAGAAATGAGAGCCTCTGCCATTCCAAATTAAATACTCAACGCAAACCACTATGGAGTTCAAATGTTACATTTATCGAAATAGACTGAATAGTATGAAATCTACATTTCAATAAAAATACCTTGGGATAGTTCTGCTTTTACTTGGTTTTGCTCTGGCAGGTAAAATAAATGTTTCTCAACTTGCAGAATAGTTCAGGCAAGTGAGGTTTTTTTGCAAAGCATAGAATTGCAATCTTGCAAATAGAATTTTTGTGGGGGAAGCCAAAAAGACAAAAACCAGGAAAACTATGGGTTGTGATATCTTCAGATGCTATGGAACACTAACTATTCTACATTATGAATTGTGATCTCCTTTTGGAGTGTCTTGATCTCCTACTGACTCATTAAAAATTGTGGGGACCACATAATTTGCAAGTGTTAGAAATTATTACATTTGTTAGTGTTTTACTTCTTAAGAAATGATGCAGAAGTGAACAAGAAATAGGAATTACAAAAGTAAAATTCAATGCAAAAGGAAAAATAAGAAACACTGCTGCAGCAACCTAACTCCTAGTTGTTTACACCATATTAAGAAAATCCCTCTTACAATCTTATATAATTGTTTACACTCCAATATCTAATTATGGAAGACAATTAAGAATTCTCAAAAGACATAGAATAGAAAATTGGCTATTGGTCTTATAAGTGAAATGGAGATTCTTTTTAATGTATTTCCATTTTGTAGGTACAATAAAAGTCAATTAGATGTCAAAGGTCTATAATAAATTAATGGTTTGGATTCACACCATCTGCGAGCAAAAATGCTCTTCGTTATCAAGTATTGCCTATATGATGCCAGGAATACCACCAACACAATCATTTGGAAGAACTCTGAGTTTCCACTACATATGAGCTCACAGTAACTGCAAAATATTCAGACTTATCTTTCACAGAAGTGAACAGTACAAACTACTTTAGTTTTGCTGTAGACAATGAACGTGTATATAGATACCCCACTCCTAAGTGGTGCTAAATCACTGAACTACATTTTTGAAGCAGATAAAATACGTTATCTCCACACTATTATCCGAGTATGCAGATATACACACAGCCATGTTCACACAGTTATGCCTGAACACAGTTTACAGATGTTCTGCTACCAACATGGCTGTGGAATCCCAGAATGCCGAACAAGTTGCAGAGCTTTCCTGAGAAGCTCAGAAAATACTTGGATGGGTGGCTTGAGTTGAACTCTGTGTTGCTGTGATTAAAGAGTTCTTGCTAGGGAAGCTATTCAGTTTTAAAGCTAGCTCCACTAATTTTGCACAAGCCGCTGTTATATACAACATTGTTCAGAGATCTGTCAGCTATTTAGATTAAATAAGAAGCTTCTTCTGAAGCTTCTGAGTCTTATAAATCCCAAGAGTCTTCACATTGTGTGCATTTGGAAAATACTTCCCACTCCACAACCCTCAGTACATGTAAAAACAGGTATTCTTTTCTTTAAAGCTCCTGGTGATTTGAATACATCAGACCAGCACTTCAGTTTGGAACTAGACCATTTACCACTTCCATTCCTGTCTCTTTTGTGGTCCTCCAACATTTCACAGAAGCTGAAAGCAAATAAGCTGAATCCTGACGTCAATTTTGACTCTCTCTGGAAAGAGATGTGAATACACGATTGAAAATGTTTTTACTGTGGCGTAGTTTGCATATGCTGTGCCCTTACTTATCCCATGGCAACCTCACATAGGTAACATGTGCCTTGGCCACCACGTGGCTGGAGGTGCTGTAATTCTGTTTTTGCAGAGCAGCTCTGAAGCTTGCGGCTTGTTCAGAATGGATTAGCCCATCTGCAATTCTGTTCAGCAAAGAGCCCTCAGATTTAGTCTGCCCTGAGTGCCTTCTGGGGGCTGCTCAGAGTGGTATTTTGACATGAAGGTGATCTCATTAAGTTTTAAAACCCCACCTGGAAAGACCCTATATAACATAGAAACCCCTGTACTGACTTGACATCGTCTTGTTCCAGGGATCCCACTGCTGCCTGTTGAAGTAGTGGGTCTTTGTACTTTATCATGGCTGATTTCTCAACAGTGGAATTCACTACTCTACAGCACCCATTTCATCTTATATTCCTACCCATTTTTTATTAAACAAAAGCCTTCAGCATTTTTAAATATCAAGGGGATTTTTTTAATGATATTTATTTAATGATTGCTGCTGGCCTTATGTTTATTAATGCTACGTCTTTACCAGCCTCCCTTCTGAGCCTGTGAATGTGTAGGAGAGAGAGGGATAGTAGGATGCTGCCTTTGTTTTTAATGTGTTTGCATTTTAATACTATGTTATTTATTTAGTATTACTGAATTTTAATGTTTAAATGAACAATTCCTTATTTAAACAAACAGAATAAAACAAGAAATGGAGAGTACTTTATAAATAAGAGCACTATACTAATTCTGCTGGCATCAAAATGATAGTCTAGGCAGGATGGGGCAGCTGTTCTTAGGCATTACAGTATGTAAATAACCACAGTTAACATTGGTAGCAGCCCCAAGACTCTAAGGCAAAGGTTAGTTTTTCCCATCAAGAGATAAATAGCACCTGCACAGAGCAGCTAATTTCATAACTGCAGGGTGGTCCCTGAAAAAGAAATGCAGCTGTTACCCAATACAGGGACTTTAAGGTATGAAACGAAAAGCAAATCCCCCGGGAAGCCTAAGGGAAAAAGAGGTAGATAAATTAAAAAAATTCAGGGCCTTAAGGGGAAGACATGGAGAGAAACACATCCGACAGAAGACCAGCATCACCAGGATCAAGTGGACAAGCAAGCACAACCAGAACTGAAAAAGAAGATGACTTTGTCTTCTGTAAGACCTCAAATTTTGTATGGGAGTGCCCAGGCCTGTACAGGCCACAGATGGCGCATCTTCGACCTTGGGGCTGATTTTGCAGCGTTGCAGGGAATTGTACACGGCTTTCAGGATCCAGACCTTTTGCATGAAAACTGTCTTGCAAGAAGGTTTCTTCATCATCTATCATACAAAAGACTGAAGCTACAAATATACAGTATTTTTGAACAAAGTCTTCTTATAGTCTCATGAATATATTTTTATCAGAAAAAAATAATTACAATACATTGGCATGTTTTTCAAAAGTATACTTATGCTTAAAAGCCTGTCAGAACTTCAGTGCAAACCAAAAATGAAGGCAGGTGAATTACTGTACAAGTTAAATAATTTGCAGTGACTTAATCCATTTGATCTAGCCATGACTGAACACATGCACCATCTCATGCATTAAGTGTTATTACAGCATTAATGTATACATACAGCATATCCGTGCCTGTATGCAGATACATAATTACAACTGTTTTGTCATACAGTAAAATACACATAGAAAAAGAGAGTAAGAGAGAGGACAGACTTCCAAGACACCAAGAAATCCTATTGAAATGACTCTGCCATAGCAAAACTGACAAAGTACAGGCATTGCTGCAACCACCCCTCTACAGCATTTTGTTACGATGAGCAGATGCCCTCGGTAGATGGAACAGACCCGCATCCAAATGTGGAGAACTAGCACCCCGTGCTGAGGCCCTGTGCTGTGCCAGCCATCCCGAAGGAGTTAAGCCTAGCATTGATCTAAAGGGACACCACACACACATCAGTTTAGCACACACTGACTAATTGCAGCGTTGGCAGAGGGTGGCTGATTGCCAGCCGCAGCGCTCATGCGCAATATGCTGGTTTATGCATTGATCTGCTTTTCTTGTGTGGGATTTAAATACCCAGATAAGCCCGCAAAGCTGCAAGAAGATCACATCGATATATTTACCCCACAGGCTTCCCTCTCCCTTCCCATCATTCTGTTATGTGTCTACCAAAGGTCTGTTGTGAAACAATCTCCTGAGCCCTGTTGTGCTGTAGCTTTCTCTAACGTTAACTGAATTTCCCCTCGTAACAGAGTATCTCAGCAGCATTCCCACTCTCTTCTCTGAATAGCTTATCATTTGATAGTGGAGCTATTCAAAATGGCATCTAGTGTTTTCTTTGTAAGACTTCACTGCTGAATTATTGATGAATTAGAGTGTAATTTTAAAGGAGCTGCAATTTAGCAAAACAGCTGGGTAAGTGATAAATAGAGGGTTGGCACATTTGCTCTGTGGTAAATTTTGCCTATAACAGTACTACATCCAATTTCAAGGTCAGGACTCTCATTCTTAGGCAGCATTTAGCTTTCGGAAGAACACCTACCAAGGCATGAGCATAAATTCGTTCACCCTCACAATTTCTACATGAGGCAGGCAGGTGTTATGATCTCCCTTACACAGGGAAAACAACATCTGCTGAGAGACAGAAAGGCCTGTCCAAAATCTGACGCCAGTGACCAAAGAAGGCATTTCAACTATAGTATCTCTGAAAGCTAGCGAAAGATTTTAAATGAAGCATTTGTTATTTTTTTACAGAAAAATATTGGTAAATTGAAGTCAAAACTTCAAATGGGCACCTATGCCTGTATCAACAAAGATGGATTCTCAGACCCAAAAAAGGAGAATGGCTCAACCAAGCTCACTTTGCCAGTAAGAGAAATCTAGATAAGTAGAAAATATCTTGTTGTATTCTAACAGGAGAGGGAGGTTTAAAACTTTGCTCCAAGCAAGCACATACCTTAACGTGGAAAGTGAGTGCTTTGCCTACTGCTCTAGGAGGACCGTCTTTCTTTACTTTGGAAGACTTGTCCATCTACTGAATGTGTCAACATTTGAAATGCTGCAACATCTCACAGGACAAGAGATGGCCTTTTCTGCCCATTTCTACTAATTGCTTCTGAAGACCAGATCAAATAATATCCATAAATGTTTACATAAAGATAAATGAAGCTGTCATGATTGGGGAGCAGTTGTCTTGATATGAAACTTGTTTTAAAAAAAGCAAAATAAATTGGCTTGTTTCCTCCAGCAAGTGTTCCAGCACCAGATCAGAATTAGAGCAAATTCTACCTCGCTCTGAAGTGGGGTAGGATTTGTACAACAGGGAGGAACGCATTATGAGACAGGGATTATTTCTGACTAAGAGAATCTAGTTGTAGAGAATACAGACAGAATAGAGGCAGGAAAAAGACTGATTCAATTTCATGCTAATGTGAGCGTACAGTACTGGAAATTGCAGGTTTAAATTTATCAGCATCTATTTTTAAACTATCAAGTAACAAATACATTGTTAAGATTATTCTTCTTGATCAGTTCTCCCCTAAAATATAATTATTTAGGGGATGTGTTTTAGTACAATTTTGTATGGTTTTGCTTCTGTTATTTCATCACTCTTTTATCAACTTCCAGGGAATCATTATATATATGTGTGTATATACATATAATTTTTTTTTAAAAATGGTTTTATTTTTGGATGAATTAAGTTAGAATAAAAAGTAGGACCTTATTCTATCTCCTGTACATGTTCTACCTTTTTTTGAATTGAAATTGAAAAGATTTTGCAAAGCAATCTCTGACCTATGTTTACTTGTTTTCCTAGGAAAGAGAACCAAACAAGGAGATGCTAACAGTTGTTTTTAAGCTTATTGTGTTAAGAAAGGTCAGTCGGAATCAAACCTGTAAGCACTGCCACTTGATATGTGTGTCTTACTGTTCCTACTAACATCCTTGTGATCCGCAAATATGATTCTTAGTGTCATCCTTTCCCTGCAGACCTTTGAAAGGACCCTGCTTGAATTGTTTTCCAATCATGCCACAACAACACATCACTGGAGACACATAGCAAGCATTTCCGTACCTCAGCTTCCTCAGTCTGAACTGATTTATCCAGCTATTTCTTGGCCTAGTTAATTCTCACTTGAAAAAACAAAATTTTCATTTATTTTTACTTATTTGCTAATATAATTCCAGAATATGACTCTTGTAAAAGTGTGGAGAGAATGATAATGGCAAAAAGAAATCTTTAAAACAGAAACATTTCTGCTGGCTTTGGATCCGAAGTTACCATAGCAGCGAATTCAACACATTACCTGTAGACTGAAGAGCAACAGACAAATAAAAGCTGGGAGAGATCATATTAAATCCTAAAGGTCTGTTCAGCAGATTCTCTGTTTGTACCCATGAAAACAAGCAGATACGTGTGTTATTTTGATTCCTGGCACCCCTAACGCGACAGAACCATGCAGAAGCTCTCCTTAGTCCTCATTTCCTGTGGCAGTATTCTGCAGGCATCCTTTGTGAATTAATTTCTGCTAGGTTTATATAATAATACAGCTCCACAGAAGCCATCCTCTCTCATGATGAATGAGTGTTTCTTTTCAGTTTTCCATGAATGAAAAAAAAAAAAAAAAAAAAAAAAAAAAGCCTAATCCCAGATGCTATCAACTCACTAAGAATAGCCTAATCTTATGTGAGATCAGGTTGCTCTCTGAATTGAATGCAGAGTGCTAATGCCTATCTAATGACAAAGTGATTTGCGTTTACAAGTCTGGGAGAATACTTCATACATATTTTATATTTTGCATTCATGCATATACAGAATTGAAATCTATGTGATAAGCTGTACGTCCAGATAATATTCAGATGTGTCATTGGTCTTTTACATATTGATATATTTTGTTCTAACATTTCAAACCACTGGGGCCTTGTTTACATGGCACAATTCAGCTGGATAGCAAAACATCTGAAAAATCACTACCATATCACTGTAAATTGTCAACCATCAGATTAGCTAACCATGATCATATCAAGATGGCGGATCCTGCAGCCTGCCTAGAGCCAAGAAAAATAATTTCATTTTTTAAGTTAATAAAACTAGCAGACTAATAGCAAAGGAATAGCAAAGAGCCATTACTGATGCATAGGTCAATCGCAGTTCAGTTTGGCTTCAGAACAAAGTTTTTCCCCAACTTCAAAAACCTCCCCAGCGACGTGAAGGGATTCTTGCTTGAAGTTTGTTGTTTTTAAGAAGTGATTTCCTCATTGTTACTTTGCTGAGTACAAGCGAACAATACAGGGCATAAATAGAACTTCTCAAAGGTTAATAAAGAAAATACTTAAACTGCATGGCTGGGATTCTTCTCTGCTACTAATGTATGTGACAGCTATCTCTCTATGCAAAATGGAAATCAGGAAAGAGATTACCCAGTTCAGTTCCACAACAATATTAATGAGATTTAGTCTCAGTGGGGCTCTCTTGGTGTTTGTCAATTGTGCCACTTTACCTGTCCTTTTGGCTTTTATTTCTCCAGCGACTTCTCAATGCAATTTGCCAAATAACAAAGGATAATAGAAATGAAAACTTCCATTTTAATACGGGTTTTCTTTTTTAAAAATAATCACACAGCAACAGAATATAATTCAGGTGCTGGCTGCAGAAGAGCGTTTAAGAATATGATTAACTTCAGGCCTGTGCAGCAGTTTGACAAAGAGACAGAAGCAAAGGTTTAAGTACTTTCTTGTAGAAGTAAGTAACTTTAAGTAACTTCTTGTAGAAGTTTTAGTCTGGATAATATTTTGCCATATCACCTAAGATGCAGGAATTATTATTTTTCCTGAAGCTTTATCTTTTTTCTACTGAGAGTGCTTTTGGAAGTTCAATTCCCATCACTTCAGAGATCGTATTTCTACATCAGCTGAGACAGTCCCTGTCTCAAAGATATTATGATGTTACATAGACAAGGAAGACAAACGCGAGAGAACCAAGGGCAATAAAACAGTAAGGAACCATCAACAGAAAGAAAACGGAGAGAAAGTAAACCAAAGACATATAACATGCTTTCAGCTGAAAGAAGAGAGTGGAGCGGAAGGGTGATAATGGTGGGAAGGGAAGACAAATCTGCTCTCTTGCATTCCCATTGACTTCAAATAAGGTATATCAGGGAGTTTAGACTTAAATTTTTGCTCCTAATTTTTGCTGGTTTTGGAAGTTAGATCTCCTGTCTTTAATACTGAACCATGAACTTGAATCTGAAAATGTCTGTTCCAATGCAGTGCTATGCAATTTCTTAAAAGGACAGTGTAAGCGTGCAGCAAGAATTTAACTTTTCGTGACAGAGTCAGCTTCAGACATTCTTAGGTAAAGTATAATTTATGTGATTTTTTTCTTGTGTGGAAATCAGTGACTGAAATATTTGACTAAATTTAATTGTATGTGAAGATACCAAACTCATAAAAGATGCATTGAAAAAATCCTGAGTAAACCTAAGAGCTATCGGGACAGTAAATGGAAAGAAAAAAAAAAAAAAAAAGGCAGCTCACATAGAGAGGTCAAGCAATCACCCAAGTGTGAATCTGTTCAGTCATCCGAAAGCATTGATGACTGCCCTGCAGCACTTCAAAAAGATATAATTGCCAGCTAGTCCTAAATCTTAGTTTGGGCAAAGATTGCAAATTTGTATAATTAAGAACAGCCACCATAAAGCCCAAATGGGTGTGAGTTTAGAAAAATCTCACTGCAATCTGCTAAAGTTTGTGTGCTAAAAAGAAGTGTCATGAGGATTGGCAGGACGGTCTCATGGTTTAAAAAGGAAGTTTGTTTGTGAACTTGGATGTGCCTGCTTCATTTGAGACCTTCGACCTGCACTTAAAATACTACTTAATTCCATTTCTTATCTGCAAAGTGTGGATGATAATATGAGGTCTTTTTCAGAAAGCATTTCATGATTCTTGACTGAAAGGACCTATAGAATTGTAAACTATTTATTATTACGCAAACTGTTGTTGAGAATGACTCTATGACAGCTAACTGTACTTTCTTCACTTCAAAACCACAATCTCCACCAATAGAATTCTCTCCTAATATCAAAACATACTTTCATTGTATTAAATTGCCATGAAGAAGCCTCCAGGGGCAAGTTCCCACATTTTTATTCATTCCTTCTTCAGTTGATGTGAAGTTAGTAGTTTAATGACCAAGTCAAAACTGATTAAGGAAATCATGACTGAGCCAGGAAAGTAGCATTTTCCTGTGCACGTGGAGGGGGAAGGGACTGATTTTCCTTAGAAATTATCTTTGTTATCATGCAATAAAATGGATTTGGTAGATTTTGATTATTCTTAGTTAAGAAATACACCTCTCTGCAGCACACAATATGCATTCCAGCTGTCATCTTACACACCAAATGTATTTAGATAGGTTTTAAAATAGCTAAAATTATTAAGTCAGAAAATAAAGCTTATCAAAGAAAAAGCATCTCTAGACATATTGATTAAACAAAAAAAAACCCCAAAATTAAAAAAAAACCCTGAGTTTGAAATGCATTTGGAAAAAGCACATCCATGACAATACTTTTATTTTGTTCCCTGTCTGAAAAATCACGTATTTTAACTACAGCCCCCTAAAGCTGATGAATGTCTTTATTTTGACTAAACTACATCTGATAGTCAGTCCCCAATGGCTTTCAAAGTCCACTTAAGGTCAGAATTTTATTTGCAATATACAATTATTACTCCATTCCTCATCTCTCACTTCGATATAGAGGTACTGCTAAGTAGATGACAAACACTAACAATTTCATGCTACATAAAATTCTGCCAATTGATAATCCCACTCTCGGTCTTGTCCAAGTTCAAATACTCTACAAGTCATGCATAAATGCCTTGAATTCAATCTTTGATCTTCATTTGAATTAAAAAACGCAAGAAAACTACACATCACCATGAAGTCTCTTTTAAGACATTCAACACCACAGTTATCAAACAGGAAGTAGTATTTTTTAAGAAAGAGCAGATCACTGCAGAAGATTTTCTTTTCTATGAAAAGAGTTTATTTCAGTTCCTGGATAATAGGTAAAATTCAAACTTCCTTGGAAAATATTCCCTGTCCTTCTGTTTCACAAGGAATGGTAGCAAGTTCATTTTAGTTATAAAACTCACAGAAGGCTCAACTGAACATCTACAACCAAATTCTGCATGTTTACCTCCACAGCACATAGAGAAAAGCCCCATTACAAGCTTCTTGAAAGAAAATGGACATTTTCCCCAAATTTGTGCTTTCTGAAGTTTATGTGATTCAATTAGCTAAGTAGGCCATTACTAGAAAATTCTCCCACTTTACTTAATTTTCTTATTTCCAGAGAGCCTAAATGATCTAAATGCTCCCTCAATCCATTTCTTGAATCCAGATTATTGCTGTCTCCTGCTCTTTATTTCCCTCCACTGACTGCTTGGTTACTTCCACCACCTTGCGACAGACCATCTCTTCACTCACAAGAAAGTGGAAGAGAAAACAGACACTTTTTCATGTGAGAGTGGAAGTGAATGGGGTCTTTGAATAGCTTTGGACTATACACCAAGTCATAGATCCATTTCCTTACATTGGGATGGCAATCAGAATTAAAATTTCAGGGATATATAGTTAGTTTCAGTTTTACCGGCTGATGATTAGCAGAATACAATTTTTTTTTCTACCTTGCCCTCCACATTGCTTGCAGTTTTCTCCCAGATCCTGTCTTTCATCTTTCCATTTTCAGACACCTGATGGCTCTTAATTTTTCAGACATCTTTCCATCAATGACCTTGCGCTCAACCCCCATTCTGGGACACCAATTACAATCTTACGGTATTCAGTACAGCTTTGACATTTTAATAGTTAGACATCAAAATGTGTGTAATAAACACATTTCAAGATACTTCACTCCTGTGAAAACATTTTTTTCTTATCTCCCTGTGAATACTGTCATCCCTTAGTGTGTAACATTTCACTCTAGTCTTAATTCCTCAGTGTCAGGACCTGTTGTTGTATTTGCCTGTGGAGTGCCACAAACATCTGTGGCTCCGTATAAAATCTAAAAATTCATGAAAATACAGTGTTCTTAGTTTTTCTTAACAGCTTCTCATCTCTCACTTATTAATGTGAAGTCAACTTGAAAGCTTATCACAAGTAGACTGACCTTTGCCTTTGGTTTTGTCTTAAAATAGGCATGCAGTGTTGTAGAACAAGTCAAAAGCATCACCCTGTCTTCTGCTGGTTTGCTATGTGGCAATGGCTCAGATGTCTCACTCTGCTATTTCAAGTGGTTAACCGCATTATCTAAAGTAAGCCTTGATTGTCAAAGCTTGAGCCCATATTCTTCCCTCTTTTATCTGAAGGTAATGCAATTTCAGATAACGGATTATTTCATCTGATGAGAAGAAAGAATGAGTGTGTTCTGTCTAATGCACTGAAAGGAGCCAAGCACTAATGTCTTAATACGCTGTAATGAACATTAAGAAAATATCTTTTCATCTTGTAAAGGGGGAAATTTTTGATTGCAAAAATGCATCTGTGATAGCAACAGTATACAGCATGGCATATTCAGTCCAGCCTGATGATGCTTACAGAGCACACAGTACAGATGATACAACACAGCAAAGAACTTTTTTTTCATATGCTTTTGTTCCTGATTTTAAGTAAGATGTTCAAGGCAAGCATGAGGGCAATATTTTGAAGTTACATAATGTACTGTCAACCCTTCACAGTTAAAAATAAAAAGATCTAGGCTCACCTCCATAATCGTAATTTACAATGAAGAGTTGCATAGATGCATTCTCCTGAAGAATTTCAGTATTTATTCCTCTTTTTAGCACTGTGAATCATAAAAGCTCACTGGCTCTCTCTTTAGGCAAGTTACACACACAGTGACTTTAATGGATTAGGAATAAAAAAGATCAATCCCAATGTGTCCTTGTTTTCTGCTTTTGTTGCTTAAAGGCAATTAATGGGAAGTTAAAAAAAAACAAAAACAAAAACCCCAAAAACTGTCGGTACACCCCTTAAAGCTAATGCTGGAATGCACTTTAGGTTCTGTTTCTGCTCAAAAGTTTCCCATATCCTTCTCATCTCCTAAGTGCTGCCCACAGTTTCAAAGTGCTGTGTATTTGCAAGGTGTATTTATATCCCAGCTACGGTGAGAGGCTTCAGGATAAGAGAGGAAGAGCGGGCCAAAGAGGAATTCAGAAAGAACTGGTAGGAAGCTGCACATGGCTGGCAGGGGAAACTCCTAACACAAAGGTACGACCAGGCCTACAGAAATGAGAGAGAAGCAGCATTTCTTATTTTTCAAGCATCCAGTTTCAAGAATTTAGGTGCCAAGAGAAAATAAACTATGGCTCAGCCACAATTACAATTCTGAATTGAATCTAAAAGCCTACCTGGAAAACGGTCCTTCCCCTCAACAACATAGTCCTATTTGTAATGGTTGTATTTTCCTGCAAATTTTTAAGGCTTTTATTCCCAATGAAATTATGAACTACAAGCAGCCACCTGCAACAATGCTATGATTGCAAAAAGAGTTGTAGCTTGCATGTATTCTAAAGCATCTTCCATCCTGCTGACAGCTTGTTGGACAGATTATGTTATTGAGAGAGTAAAGTGTTTACTATGTCAACAGGGTAATTATATCCAGAAAAAAAACACATGAGCATTCATAAAGTCCCTACCCAAAACTGAGTTACATGCTAAAATAAAGAACGATGGCTGTATGAATAATTTCAACTTTAAGAGAAGTTTCTCTTGCAAAGCTCACAGCAACCTATCCTTTCCTCCCTATCTTCCAAAGGTGTCAGTCATCTGTCTTAACACTATGAACACAATGCAGCCCAGCACTGCCACCTTCTTATCCTGGAAGAGCATTTGAGTGATTACAGGTTTCTCTTTTGTTTACATATTTTTTCTGATAGCTCCCTCACTCTTATTATTAAGACAGACATTTTTTTTCTGCTACAAACTTTGTCTAAGGCTTCCAGTGACAACTTCTACAGATACCAAAAAACTCCCAATGTTCCCAAGCCTTGTGTTAAGGGCTTAAGCGGACTTCCAGAGCACTGAAACTGAAATAGAGGCAACAAAAAATCATAACCTCAGCTTTTAAGTGTTAAAATTATAAGACTCTTGGAGGTATCTGATAAGTAAAATATGTCTCTAACATAAGATAACCTTAAGATTTCCAGCAGCCTGAACAGGATCAAGAAACCATAAAATTATTACCGAGGATTGAAAAGGCCACCCAGTAGGTCCAAATTGTACTGTAATTTTTGGATCAAAAAGGAAAGGAGTCTCTTTATAAATATTTGATTCAACCTTTTTAATTATTTTGTAGTAATTAAATTCTTTTAAAATTACCATTTATTATGACTTCCACAAATCCTTACATGAGAAGCTCAGCAATCTACCAATGAAATCTAGACTCAGAGTAAAGATCAATTACTGATGGAATAAGATTGTAATGATTGCTATATCACATAGCTAAGGAATTTACAATAACTCTGTGATTTCACAGGTTTTATTTAAAAACTAATCTCCCACAAGTAGGTCACTATTTTGATTTAGGAAATCATTTAATTCACGGGCTTCAACAATGCAGAGCCCACCAAGACCAAGAAACTGGTTTTACTCTCACTGATGCTAAACATAATACTCTCAACCAGTGAGTATCAATCAGAATTTTGTCTGTGGCTGTATAGCAAATCTTAAACTCAATCCAAATTAGTAAGTGCAGCTGCTCCTAAGATGCATATAATCATCAACATATTTTTACATGTAACATAATACAGCATTTCACCCATGAATTGTGAATGGTGTAGGGTCCTAGCTTCAGCTGGGAAAGAGTTAATTTTCTTTCTAGTGATTGCTCTGAAAGGAATGTCAATAATACCTATTGGTTTCAGCTGTTGCTAAGTGATGTTTACACTATTCAAGCACTTTTTCCAGCTTCCCAGGGAAGCATAGACCGAAGGATGGAATGGCCAATTGAATATTCCATGCCATAGACGTCATGCTCGGTATATAAATGGGGGTTGGCTGAGGGGTAGGAATCTGTGATCACCGCTCGGGATGGTGCCAATTCACCATGCGGCGAGAGTGACATGTGTCATTATTATTATTGTTATTTTTCCTTTTCTGTTATTGTTTCTATTAAACTGTCTTTATCTCAACCCATGAGAGTTTGATTTTTTTTCCACTCTTCTCCCCACCCTTCTTTGGGGGAGGAGGGGGAGGGGGATGAACAGCTGCCAAGGGAGTTAAACCACAACATGCAGAAAGCAAAGTAAATAGTAAAAATATTAGATCTCATCATTTCTTGTAATATATATATATATGCACGTTGAAATTCCCCCCAAAATGTCAAAATGAGATAACCCCAAAATTTTCTAAATCAGGACCTATATTCTACAAATTAATTTCTTCTCTAGTTTGCAGCAACCCAGGAATTTCAGTTAAGTTCAAGTACAGAATTGAGCATTAGCACTTGGTATTTTACTAGTGCCAACAGAGGTATGAGATCACAGTTACTAAAATACCAGACCAGTCACAGAGTATTCTATTCCACTACAGATAAGGGAAATGAGCATATCAATCGGTGCTTTTTTGGGCAACTACAGGTCCTCAAAGTGACATGACAAGAAGCATATCTGGGTTATAATAATGTAAATTGGGGTATTGTTGGGTAAAAAATGAAAAACACTTCACTTCTACATTATCAAAACCTTTGAAGTGGTATTACTGAACCTCACAAATAGTAACATTTAGGAAATCTAAGATATGAAAATGCAAATAATAAAAAAAAAAATCCCAAACCTACCAATCCTGATTCAAATTGAGAAATTTCAAGGCAAACATCAGTGATTTACCTGCCAAGAATAGTGTATCAAATGACATGCTTCCTTCCAAGGTAAGATGTTGAATATTTGAATATGCTGGTGGAAATTCAGCAGGACCCAAGAGAGACACTGCTATCACTCACTTCATGAGTACAAGGCAAAGCCTCCCACTGAGTTCTGAAAGCAGGCCCTGGGAGGCATTCGCCCTCACAAATGTTTTTGAAGGGTGCCTGGTGTCCTAGATCTGCCCTTGTGCTGGCTCTGCTCTGTGCCACTTAGTACCTGCTGTGTTTGACCGTTAGCACACCTGCCATAGGCTGCTCCCTTTGCTCTAAGGAGACTTGCTTCATAGCTCCATTACACGTTCAAAAAGGCAGTGACGGCAAAGAACTTCATGACACGTTGTTTATTGATCAATTTGGTTAAATTGACATCAACCCAAAAGGAAAGGCAAACCAGCAGGTATCACATTCAAAAGAGGACTATTTAGAGTAGCCTTTCAGTTCCCACTGAAAATTTTGTGAGGAAAATCAGGTTTTGAAACCAGCAACCTTTCCAGGAAAGTCTGCTTTTCTCTGGGTAACATTGATTTACTTTTGATGTACAATGTTTAGTAGGTTCAGACTTTTTGGAAAACCAAAAGAAAATCAGCTTCTGATTACCAGTTTGAGTGCATTCTTGAATTTACTTTTTCGTCTGTTGTTATCATTAGTACACCCCTCCATTTTCAGACTACAGAGGAAAAATACACAGCATGTTCCAGTCCTCAGAAACACCCCCTATTGCAAAAATAATCAAGAGTGTTTTCACAATGATAAAGGCAGCTTCCTCAACTCTTGTGAGTGCATCCCATCAGGTCTCAGGGACTTGTATATGGCCATTTTGTTTACATGCTCCCTAACTGAAGCTCCCCTACCAAGGGTAAGTTTTTACCACTCCAGATTTTCCCACCGGTCTCAGAGGCCTGGGATTCCTGAAGGACAGTCTTACCAGTAAAGACCGAGGCAAAGAAGGCATCAAGCACCATGGTCTTTTACTGTCCTTTGTAACCAGGTCACCCACCACATTAAGCAGCAGGCCCACATTTACTCTTCTCTTCCTTTTACAGCTAACATACCTGTAGAAGCAT
Organism: Chroicocephalus ridibundus; assembly: GCF_963924245.1. Taxonomy (NCBI): domain Eukaryota; kingdom Metazoa; phylum Chordata; class Aves; order Charadriiformes; family Laridae; genus Chroicocephalus; species Chroicocephalus ridibundus. The sequence goes on from NC_086284.1 coordinate 152,794,121, forward strand.
TTTCTGCTGCCTTTCACATCCCTCTCTGGATTCAACTACAGGTGGACTTTGGCTTTCCTAAGCCCATCAATTCACACTTGGGCAGTGCCTCTGTAGTCTTCCTGGGTCACTTCACCCTGTTTCCGCCTATTGTATGCTTTCTTTATAAAATCTGAGTTTGGTCGGAAGCTCTGTGTTCATTCATGCAGGCCTCCAGCCATAATCCATTTCCTGCATGTTGAGATCAACTGTTTTTGAGATTTGAGGAGACAATTCTTGGAAAAAAACCCCAAGATCCTGGACCCCCCTGCTCCCCAGGACCATCTCCCATAGGATTCTTCCAAGCAGATCCCTGACCAGACCAAAGTCTGCTCTCCAGGACCATCTCCCATAGGATTCTTCCAAGCAGATCCCTGAGCAGACCAAAGTCTGCTGTCCTAAAATCCAGGGTTGTGATCCTGCTATTTGTCTTGCTCCCTCTCAGGAACCTGAACTTTACCACTTCGTGGTTATTGCAGCCAAAGTGGCCCCCGACTTTAACATCCCTGACCAGTTCTGCCTGCTTTGCAGCTATGAGGTGCATCAGAGTGTCCTCCTCCTGTCAGCTCCTCAATCACCTCTGGCAATAAGTTATCACCAATGCACTCCAGAAAATTCCTGGATTGCTTGTGGCCTCTTGTACTGCCTTTCCAACAGATATTGGGGTGGTTTAAGTCCCACATGAGGACCACAGCCTTTGAACATGAGGCTTCTTTCAATTGTCTGAAGATGACCTCATCAACCTCTTAGTCTTGATCAGAAGGTCTGCAGCAGACCCCTATAGAAAGGTTGCCTAGATGGGGCTTCCCTATAGCCTTAACCTATAAGCTCTCAGCTGGCTCATCAGAGGCAGAGTTCCTAGGCAGAGCTCTATGCACTCCCACTACTCCCTCACACGAAAAGTAACTGCCCCCTGTACTGTCCCGGCCCATCCCTCCCGAAGAGCTTGTATGCATTCATTACAGCACTGCTTTTTTGTGAGTTATCCCACCATGTCTGCAATTCAGGTGAAATAATAACCCTGAAACTGCACAGACCCCTAACTCTTCCTGTCTTGTCTGTTCCCTACACTATGCGCATTAGCAGACAGACTCTTCGGATGGGTATTTTGTCATGCTGATTTCACAGAAAAGGTATGAACGCTTTCCTTGTAATGCTGTCCTGTAGGCACTTCCTGATCGCGCGCATAGGCTTGATGTAGGCCCCCTTCAGTGTTGTGGATTAAGAGCTCTCTTGTCTGCAAAACCTTGCACCCATTGCTTACAAACTCAGTCCACCCCTTCCTCACTTGATTGTGGGTCATCATTCCTTTCCCCAGTCACTCCTAGTTTAAAGTTCTCAGCCAGCTGGCCAGCCTGCTGGCAAAGACGCTTCCCCACTTGGGAAGGTGGATCTCATCTCTCCCTAGGTGTCCTCCATACTCAAGGAGGATCCCATAGTCATAAAAGCAGAATCTCTATTGTCAGAAGCAGCTGTGCAACCAGTTGTTCACCTGCAGGATCCACTCATTCCTCCTCAAGCTGCACTGAGGAGAATTTAAAGAAAAACATTTTCTAATGCAAAGATGCCAACCACTTCTAATTTGCATAAGCCTTGCAAAAGGCCTGAGTCATATTCCACAGAGTTAAAACCAAGATATGGAAGCTGGAGCAATCCAAAGCTAGCAATGTGTCCTAATATCCAGGGGAGAGAATGGTCTTTGCCTAACAAATTACCCTAGCAAACTTTCATGCCAAGGTCCCATAAACCCATACTTTTTATGTTTTGAGTGTTCAGTAGAATAAACGCAAACAATAATAAGAAATCTGACCTCTGAACTAGCATTAAGTATTACATTAGTTTAAAAAAAGACTGATAGCTCTTTCCTCTTGTGCTAGTTTAACGTCATTACTTTAAATGGTCAAAATTCTGCTCTGGCTCACAACCTGAAAGTTCCAGGTAAAACTCTGGCTAAAACTAAAGTTCCAGGTAAAACTCTAGCATCAGTGACAAAACTACCATCAGTGGCTTGCAGGAGGTACAATGTCAGGTATGAACCACCTGAACGTAATCAGGACACGTTCTAGGATCATCGGCTGGGTGCCTCTGGCCGAGAGGCCAGAAACATAAAAGAAAAAACATTTTTCAGTAAACAGAGTAAGAAACACAAACAGGTACCAGTGCAACTGCAGTTGTGAACTGAACAAAGATGAAGTGCATCAAGAGTCTGGATAATAATTCAAAAGAGAGGATGAATTTGACAGGAATAGCTCACTATTTCCCAACAAAAATCTGAACGCCAGGCAACAAGTTCCTTCCTTCCACCTCAACGGCACGCAGGAGGTCCCCAGCAACACTGCAGCATCTTGAGTGAGCAAGCAGTCTGTCGGTTTATGCCCTTCAGTGGCCATAAAGCTACTGCAGCTCTCTATCTATCAGAGCGACCCAGACAGAACAGACAGGCTGAGCCTCACTCATCAGCGCAGCGTTGCCATGGCAATCAGCTGTTGCCAGGTAGCCCGCAACTAAGAGAAGACTGAGAATTAGCAAGGCCTAAAAATAAAGATGTCGGGGTTTTTTTCCTAGACGTTCATGTGTAACAGGCAAAATAATAATAAAGCTCCCTCAAGATCTCGGCAGTTACAGGGTGTTTATATTCCACAGGCTTTGATCACCTTTTAAAATTAGCACATTTTTCTAAGCAACGAAAACAACCAAAACATGACAGTGGGAATATTTTCCCAATCAACGAAAACACAAGACTAAAAAGCAGGAAAGGAGATAAACTGTTCTGAATATTCAAAGAAACAGATAAAAGACTAAAAACCTTCTAAATCTCTCTATCAGCAGAGTTGGAAAGCCTGGCAGCTCTGCCGGTTTGCATTGTCTGCGTAAGAACTGTCCTGTAGTTAAGGAATGAGAAAAAAAACGGATTTCATTTCCATCCCCTAAATATTCCCTATGCATATGGACTCTATAAAATAAGAGAAAATGCAGCTTAGAATATTGTGCAACCAAAGACTTCAAGGGCTTTCGCATTCTCAGATTGAAGACATGATGGGAATACAGGATATGCCGCATCTAAACTGCAACAGGGTTTATGAAAGCAAATGTTGTAAAGACTCATCACCATGGAAGGAAATGCTGTTGAAGCAAAAAAATCTTCAGGAGACGTTAATAAAACTTGCAACCAAGAAAACAAAAGACAGCCTTCACTGCTTCTTCCTGGTCACTACATGAACACACGACCAGAAAAAAACAAAACAAAACAAAACAAAAACGGAGAAAGCTGTAAGAGTCCCTGTAAACTAAAATATCAAAACCGAGTCTGATCCTAATCAGTAGTGGTTTGCAGTTATTGACTCCAAGATCTGCATGGGTTTGTGCTACTGGATTCCCCAGAACCATTCCTTGGAGGTTTGAAGGGATAAGCCCATGGCAGAAATACAGGAGGGTTGGGCCAAACTGCTTGCCCAGCTGACTCCTTTCACAGGAAAAGCTAGACAAAGAATGAAATATTGAGTCTGATTCTGTTTCAGTGTACAAAGTGAACAATTCCTTTGGGCTAACTAAAAAAAAAAAAAAAGGAATTTTACTTATTATTTTCATTTCAAGTGAGGAAAATCTGAAGAAACATTAATTCTTTCTACTAAGAAACATATTTTTTTTCTTCTTTTTTGTAAACTGAAAACAGTGTAATGACGTAAACCATAAAGGAATTATGAAATAGAAAGTAGTTTCAGATTAAAATAATGTAAACTTTCAGTGCTTAAGATGCAAAAATGAAACATTTGGTGGGTTTTGAACACTGCTGCTTCAAATGAATAACTTGGCAACAAAAAAAGGAATTTCTAAAACATCTTGATGTTGCAAAATATGTATTTTTTTAGTAGCAGTAAAATCTGATCAAAATATTCTGTCCTCTTCTAACTCAAGCACCCAGCCCAGACATTATTTTCCCCCTAAATTCTATGCTGTACATGACCCAGTGTTTAGAAAGACACAGCACATCAGTTGCACTATGATGAAAATGATTCTCTCATTCCCCCCCCCCACATGTTTCAATAAATAATATATCTGGAAAAAGACATAAAACTGAAAATATACACTGAAAAGCGTATATTAGGAATCAATGGCAATGGAAAACGTCACAATAAACACTTAATAGTGGCATGGTGGATTCGAGAAACTGGAACAACATCCTTGCGCACAAGGACCTTTGAAACAGTACCATAAAGAAGCAGCAGATTTACTGAGAATAGTCTAAAAATAATTTTTTAGACATCCTACAAAGGCACTAAACAAAAAAAACCTCCAAGTTTGAATAGAAAAATACTTCCAAAAATGAACAAGAACAATACAAAGAAGGCTAAAACAATGAGAGCTAGATTTCTAACTAGTGACTGTTTTCAGAAAGGGCTTAAAATTAAAATGCCTCTTCCAGTTAGAAGAATCATTCTTACCGTCTTCCCTTTGTTCTGGCATCCATCACTGAATTTTATACATTTTGACTTGCTGAGTATCAGATAAGATTAATTTATACAAACATAGCCAGACACACGGAACACCTAATATAACTGTATCTTAACTTTGAATTAACTCTTAACTCTAGAATTTGACTTTTGTCCGGATAGGCTTCAGCTCCCCTAAAAAACACAAAGCAATTGCAAATATGGTGATAATCTTTAAGGAAGCCACAGACTCCAAAACTAAAAGAGTCTGACTTGCTTTTTCCCTCTTGTTGCACCCCCTTGGGATACACAAATACCCAATCCAGGGATGGTTTCCAGAGATACAATGTTTTCTGAAGTTCAAAAGAGTTATTTTGAACTCTGAGGTTCTTAGTTTTGTTTCTAAAACATAATTAGGGATTCTTCAGCCTGAGCCAAGTTCTTGCATATATGGAGGTGCCAGTTAGCAGCTCCCCTGAAGAGGATCATGAAGTGGTATGACTTTATAAAGGCATTCTGTTCTCTGTGCCACACACAAGACTCCATTTGTCTCCGCAGAGCTTAAGTAGTTCGGGGAAAGTTCTTCCCCAAGGAGTCTTCTGCAGCAAATCCCTCAGCAACACCCAAATTGGGGGCGGGGGCTGGGGGCTGAACCCTGCCTTAGGTACACAGAGCAAAGCCCAGCAGTGGTTGCCAGTTGCGCTGGAGCAGTTTCCTCACTTGGTATCACAGAGGCAGTTGGGATGGTTGGGGACAGGGGTGGGGAGGCAAAAGGGAGAGGTGAGCTCTTCTTTCTAGTTTTAACGTGTACAGTACTAAGGGCAAATAAACAAAGAGCCATCATCAAGTGGTCTTGTTATGTCTTATTTTATTTCTGCTGCACTGCTGTTACCTATAGTAAGTCTCTCTTTTGGTGTCTTTTAAAGCTTAAAAAAACAAAAAACAACACCACAAAGAAACCAAAACAGCAGAAAAGTTATCTTTTGCATGAAAATAATTTTATCAAAATTGCTGTTTTGCAGACATGTTGATATCAACCTAAATTTTGACAGAAAATTGTCAAAGCTCTCCACGTCGGATGTTGCACATAGCAATTAATCTACTCCTTCTCATATTAACCTACTAATTGTATATGTATATTATACTTAGTGAGACAGTACAATATAAAAATGGAAATGAAATTAATCAAAATGTTTTGATACCATTGAAATGATTAGCATACTTCGAATCTTCATCCAAAACCTGTTGGATGTATATTCCAATTTGAAATTATTTTCTGCTTGAATTTGGAATTTCCCATGGAAGAGAAAAACTGGTATTTTAGACACAAATAACTATCACACATTTACACAAATCTTCTGGGGAACACAGTTGCAGCCCAGGAGCATTAGCTAAGTTGAATACACTCAAGAAAAAGTGATTATTAATTTTCCTCCAGAATATTGGCATTAAAATATCATTTAAGTTCAAACAATTCTGTATATATCCTTCTTCTAGCCTCAAGAAGCATTTTATATATAATTTTTTTTAATCTACATTATATTTTATGGCTAAAACAACAGTTACCCCAGGAAATACATGAAAAGAGCTGCCATAACATTAACCTATTTCACTGCAAAATAGAAATAAAAGCTTTGTGTTCAGATAACAAATGAGAGGAGCAGGGGAAAGCTCCCTCATGGAGTCCCACACCAGGAAGCAGGAAAAACACAGTAAATGTGTCTCTGTTATTCCAAAATTTAGAGATTGCACACTGGAGGAGGAACTGCTGATGAGACCTGTAGCCAAAACAGAACATAGATCTCATTCTTGTGCAGCTTTAGAATGAAGGTGTGCTGATCTCACCTCTCAAATTCTACCAGACCATTGCTCGATTTGAGAAAATTTCACCTTAAACGCACTGTAAAAGTGTTATGTCACCTGAGGAAGTATTTTTTATTCTAAATGTGTTGGAATTTCCTCCTGCATCACTTTCTCTATTTTGAATAATTAAGTAGCATGACCATCGCTTACACCCTTAGCTAGAAAGGAAGGAGCGCTTAGTCATTAGAAGGCCAAATCTCTTCAAAATGTCACCATTTATCTATTTACAGAAGTTATATGGAGTATAGCAGCAAAGTATCAATTTAAAATAAAATAAGTATTCTGGAATACCTTCCCATGAGGACATATTTATCCTTTTCTTTCACTAGACTGTTCTGTGGTTTTGCTCAGTTGTAACTAATTCAGTAAGTTACAGTATACTCTACTCGTCCCTTGAGTGGGTAAGAATTGCAGAATTTCTCACTGAAAAAGTACACATCTAAGATGATTTTTACATGAACACATATACATTTTGGTGTGAACATTTTTTTTTTGCCAGTTAAACTCTAATTAAACCTAAAACTTAGAGTAAAATCCTCCCTAGAATCCTTGAATCGCAATTGAATCTGGAATTTTATGGCACTTGCAAAACTACACTGAAACAATAGGCCTGTATAATTTTCACTGAGAGTCAAATCTATGTTGTGCAACATTACTGGTAATGATGCACAAGTAGGAAAGAATCAGGCTTGTCTTTCTTTGCTAAGTCTGCAAGGCTGACAGCAAAAATATCTGTAATCTAAATATATTTGATCTGAAGTTATATAGAGAGAAACATGACAACCTATCACATCTTTTTTTTCTTTTCAAACAAAGTCACATCTCTGAGAAGAACTGCAATTTAAAGAGTCTTTCAAGTTTTGAGGTCTGAGTCAGTTATGAAAGCAGAAAGTGGGCATAATGAACACGCAAAGCTCCAGCAGGTATCTTTAGATGCAAGTCAATCATTTTATATGCCCCTTGGAAGGGTGGCTTTCCCTCAGAGACATACAGGAGAACTGAGCAGAACTTTGTCCTTCAGGAGTGATCACCATCTCACACCTCCTGGGAAGCTCTCAAAACCAGGCTAGAAATCAGGCTGTTGGTCTGTTGCAGTAGTTCTGCACCATTCTCCTCACGAGATTTACTTCATAAGAAATACCAGGAGACCCACCAGCCTCCAGCCAGTCTCATTCCTGTCTCTCCATCCTCCTGCTTCAACCTAATTTCTTCACAACACACACAGTGGTCCACCGCTGTTGGGTTTTGTTTTTTTTTTTTTCTCAAAAAGATTCAGGGTGCTACTACATAGGGGTGAATGCATTTTGAAAACCAGACACACCATTTTCAAAGGCAGTGTGATCACCAGATCACATAGAAATCTGTATTTTCTACTGTTTATTATTTTTTAATTATTCTAGACTATCTCATTGAAACAGGCTCATCACCTTCAAACAACAAACTGTTTTATCCATATGGAATATTGGTAAGGCTGGCAGGAAAACAACAAATTTACATATTGAAAGTGTTTGAAGTTTTGATTTCTTTTGTTTTTTGATCAGCAGATGAAGGACTTGATCACATATCTCCCACGCCTTGTGTACACACTATTTACACTAATCTGTACATATTTTGCCAAAATTCTATTCAAGATTTTATATAACTGTCATCAAACTGAAACATCTTACTTCTTGCAGAGAAAAGGAAAGATTTAATCAGCTTTAATATGACTTTTAGTGAGGAGTATACCAACATGAAATTATAAACTAAACACTGACTTCCAAACACAGCCTCAAAGATTAAAAAAAAAAAAAAAAGAAAGAAAATAAAGGTAGCATGACACATCCTTTTACTTCAACTAATAAGAGGCACAAAGGAAAAAACAGAGATGTTGATCAGCATCCAAAGAACATGAGGTCCTTGAATATGGATATTTCTGATTCTTTTGAAAGGTCTCTGACATAGCACAAATCTCCTAATTTACAAACTTCAAAGAAAATTTGAATGTGACAAGCAAAACAAAGTCAAATTAAACCTAAAAATTATCTTTTCTCTCAATAATGGAGTCTGCAAAAATGCACAATATTTAAAATAAAACCTATGCAATTCAAATTTATCTTTGGGATGAAGGCCCTTATACAGAGATGTAAACACTAAACTCCTACCATATTCAGCTCTACCTAAAAGAAGGAACAGTGCACTCAACATCCTGCCCCCAAAATAAAAGGGAACAAATGGTTCCTGAGGCAGGATAACTAATAAAATCAGGGTTCCAACAGATTTACACTGGATATCTTCTGCCTCCTCCACTTCCATGACAAGAAGCTCAACTCGCACCATGTTTCCTATTGTACTTCCACTAGATCTTCCACGTTTCCCCAGATACCTGCAATACTAGCTGCCCATAAAAGACCACCTTTTCCTGCCCGTATTTGCATTATTTCTCCATACCATTTTCAGTGCTCCTTTACCCCATTCTCCAAGCAGCAATATTCGTCATTTGCTCACAACCTCATTGACCTTTCTTGTTTGGGCGAGGCATAGCATGAGTTTGTCTGGAGCCACACGTGTGCTTTGCTGATGTGCTATTCATCTGCTGATTGCTTGACTTGTACACTTGTGCTGACTGCCCAACTGGCTGATGCCAGGCTCGGTGGATAATCGCTGTTTTCTGTGCCATTAACAGGGTTTATCTCCTTTAATCAGCCACCCTTTTTTGATAATTGTTTTAGGAATTTAACACCTTTGAGATCTCTGTCTACCTGCAATTGTGATTAAAATTTGCCAACAAACTCAAAACTTATTAGCAGAAGACTGACAGAAAGTACTATCCCTTATGCTTTCTTCTTGAAAAACCTGTGCAAAAAACACAGTTCAAAGAGCTATCATTCATGGTGTTATTCTTTCTTTCACCACAAAACTCATCTCAGTTTCAGTATAAGTTTTCTTGTCATATTACACTATTTTCTTGACCAAATCAGCTAGAACTTCATACAGAGCTAAAAGAAATTGAAAGGTCTTTTGCACTAGGTCCATACAATATATCACACACACAAGTGGGATTATATTTTTTTTTTATTTCCCTATTCAGTATCTCCCTCTCCCCTTTTTATCCTCCTTCCTTCCTATACCAAAAATCCCCTATTTGCTTTTTTTCAACACTGAAAAACACAAGTGTGGCCCTGCATTGGTCCTTCTAAGAGGATATGAATTTCACCTTCTTTACAGAACAAAGATAACTAAGAAAGTGTAGGAAAAATCAGGACAAACTTGCCTGAAAGATATTTCATTATAGCTATTAAGGCAGTTTGTAACGTTTAGGGGGCTTTTAAAATTACTGAAATGCTGCTGCAATGGGATTTTTCCATCCTAAATGTGATTAAGCATTTTGTTTCTATTAATTGCTGCCCTTTAAACAATTAAATGAATAATTCAGTATAAAATTAATAAACATTCAATCAAGAATATTGTTAGTTTTCTACCAAAACTTTCTGCAATGTGTTAAAAATAAATACAATGTTCCCTCTTTCAAATACCTGACTCCTGTTTCAACAGATAGGAGATGCAGCACTGTCCCTTTTGACTGAATATATTGCACCTCAGAGTCTCGAATGAAGCCACACAAGAAGGTCGTAATATTTCATTCCCTTCCTTGCAAAACAGTCCTCAACCTTGTTCTTAAATTTCTGTTGTATATACATCAAATGCAAAAGATATGAACTGCAACAGATGAAAATAGTCTCCTAACTTCATTATGCAGGAGATTTATTTTGTGTGGTAAATACCTCATTTTAAGTAGCTATATGGTTTCTGAAAAACGTGTTATTTTAACAGCACTTAATGCAATACTACATGCTTTAATTTCTGTTATTTCAGGTATGTAACTGTTTTCTGGTTAGTTCTGCTCTCAGTTCTTGTTGATTCTCCAGCTGTAGCACCAATAAGAGGTCTACAATGACCAGTACTGAAAACAGTGACCTGCAAACTATAACCTATAGGCCACTAATGGTCCCTACAGACTATATGCAGAGCAGCTTCTGACTCAAGAGTGAATATTGTTTCTTCAAGAAGCAAAACACTTAATCTGTAAAGAATTATAGAGATTTTATAATACATCTTTCCTGCAACATATGATTTTTAAGATTTGGAAAATTGTTTGCTTTAAAAATGCAAAATACATCTGATTTTTTAATTTAAAAACAATCGGAGTACCTAGGTACTGGGCAGAGAATACCTCTGACATGTAGAAAGGGAGAACTAAAACTCCTACCCGCAGCCAGGACAATAAAGGTTTTAATCCTAGATAGTCTAAACTCAGCTGAGGACCTAGTCACAGTTGTTCCTTTCTAGTGTCTCCTGTTGAATTGGCCTATTTTGTATGAATAAGTAATAAGAGGGACAGAAAAATATAGTCGTCACTGTTTAAGAGTCTCTTGTGGGATGAGGATAACCAAGTTTCACCTGCTCACTGCAACAAACAGAGCTGCAATTTTCCAGCAGTTGAACCATTCCAGCTGAAGTCCAGTCCCAGGCTCCCAGTAGGAAACAGCAGAGAACTTGAACCCATGTTTCTTGTGTCCCAAAATCAGTGCTTCATCCACCAGAACACTGAAAGCTAGAATTGCTTTCAGCCAGGAATCCCATCCAAGATTTCAGAACCCCTTCTGGTTTAAGTTTTCTCAGAAGTGTTAGGTTCCTACAAAAGCTTTCTTTTCAGTGAACTCATGTTTTCAGATGGAAACATTTAGCTGAAAAAAAAAAAAAGTGCTGACCTATTTGCAGTTGTTACGCAATCTTTTTTAAGGGATTTGCAGAGCCTTGTGAAAAAAAGTCCAAAAAGCAAGCATTTATCAGCATTTTGCTAAGTTTAGGTTTCTTTTGGTACTCCTTTAACACTGGCCATATTTGTTCACAAAGCAAGGGGACCAGGAAACCTAATAATAAATTTAAAAGTGACCTTGAGATATTAGCACCTCAGGGATGCTATCATTGCTCATAAGGAAGGGGATACTAGAGAGTATATTCAAACTGATTTTGTGGAAACCTATAGATCTACAACATCTATTGGATGAGCTCCCTTCAGTTGTGACCAATATTTGATTTACTCCAACCCCTGAGAAACTAGCAAACCCTACTTCAAGTCACAGTTGCAGATACAAGGGATTTTAGAATCTATTAGGGTATAAAACCAAAGCAGTTGTGCTGTCCACAATATTTGAATGGGACACTCCAATTGTATGATAATATACTATTCATCTTTCTGCTGCTCTTAAGAGAAACATGGACATCAATCTAACTAGGATAGACTATGAAAGTGATGTAAATTTGTCACCACTTGTATATAAGAGCAAAACATTTCTCAGTACTCACAGACCTGAGCTCCTTTCACTTCCCCAAGACGCTCACCCTCTGCTCAGCTCAGCCTCCACCATTCCCCTAGTACCGGGGCTTGTAGCAAGGACCTTGCACAACAGCATAATTCGAAATACATATCTGGGGAAAATTCTATTCCTGAGTTTGGCTGGGGTCATACTGGCTGTTTAATAAGGATGGGGGAAGCGCAGAGCAGAATCTCTACAGGATCTCTGCAGAAAGCCTCATCCGTGATTCAGCTCCTGGCTTTCTCTTACAGAAGCCAGTATTGATAAATCAATAATTGAATGACTGATCTGCAAACTCTTAGAGGGTGCTGTGCTGTTGCTGACATAGGCACCATTTTACAGCCAAGGCGCTCTAGTATTTACAATCACTAAAAATCCCACAGCTCTACGTAGAAGACATTGCTATTCATGCTTGATTTATTACCTTCTCTGCTTCAAAATAAGTGGTGGTTGTTTGGGTGTTAGTGAGGAATGAAAAAAATTGGCTATTTTTCTAGATAAAATCATGTACAAATTTAAAATGAGGCTTAATAGTGTAATAAACTTTTACCCAGAAATGTTGTAAACCATTAAATTACCCTTTAAAAAAAAGTATTTTTCTCCTTGGTACTTATTTCCTGAGAACTTGTAGGCAGTATCTTTACCTCCTCTCCACCCCTGTTTTGTTAAGCAGGACTAGCAAAACTACTGCAATCAACTTGATAGATAATGGTTTCCATTCTCTTACTCCTCCCTCTTATGCCTTTCCCCCCACCTTTTGTTTCATTCACATCTAACATTAAAGATCATCTTCTGTGGAGTACCATGTATGATAGGGTTAATACCTCTTTCAATCTAGTGGACTTCTGTTGACACAAGTAACACATTAACCTCCTTGTCAGCTAAGTTACACTGGAAATTCATACTCATCCTCTGGTCAACTGCACCTATCTTAGCTTTTTCCAAAAATTGCTGTTCCAGATGATACTAGAAATTTCTTTTTGTTAGTCCTTAAGGCACGACCTTGCATTTTGTGCTACAAAACTACATCTGATTTTTACTACTTTAGTCTAATCATCAAGTTGTTCTCATATATCAGATCTTCTTTAGCAGTGATAATGTCCCATAACTTTAGCGACCAGCAACTTTCCTCAACACATTATTAATTTTTTTATTCCAAGTCAGTAATGATAAAGAAAATACTTAACAAAACAGGTTAGCTTTCAGGCAATTTCCATCATGGGAAACAAACAAACAAACAAAAAAAACCACCAAACAAAAACCCCTCCTTTGGTTGAATGCTAATTTAGAGAATAAAGTAAAATCATTCATTTCATAGTTTAATCAAAATTTGTTGCAGAAATCTAGGGTTCTGACTAGCTCTGTATAACTATATCGATATCCGTATCTGTATGTACATCTAGCGAGAAATGTTTGCTTATTATAATCATCCTGGCAATAAAAGCTTGTTGTTGCTTTACCCCTTAGTGTAGCAACAGCATGCCTTTAGTTTTCAGCTGCATGACATGAGCTTGCTAAACCTGCCACACGTCTCCTAGGCACAGTCCCGCAGCCAGTCACTAGCTCCTGCCTCACATTTGGTTGATGCAAATCTTTATATACAAGCCATGTGTATGTTATGTGCTATGGAGTGCAAAGGAAACAGTATCCCCGCTAGTCTCTAAACAAAAGCGTGCTTAAGTATAAAATAACAGACCTACAAATTGCACATAAATGCAAGAGGTATTTCCAGCAAAGAACAGCTGATTTGAAAAAACACATTACATAAAAAGAGCTGTGGATATAATGAGCAATTTCCAGGGTGAAACAGGTCTCCGAGGCCAATAGAGCTACACAAACCAATCAATCATGTTTGAGCCTGACAGAAATAAAGGATTAATTGATACATCCATCTTGGAAGTGCTTTCCTGATTTGTGAGTGTTTTACCATGGAATTAGAACTGCTCCCTAACTAAATGTCAGACCCCAAAGGAAGATAAAATTTAGATTCCCGGATCAGATTTTTGAGATCTCTGCATGTTTTCTTCATTGCCTATTCCAAAAAAGAATTCAGAAAAGAAAAAAAAAATCACTAAAAGACTTTGTTGTTGTTGGGTGTCTTACATACATCCAAATCTACCGGCCACTGACTCCTGCTACATCTTTGATTAATGATGTATTGGCAACCACAAATATGTTAAAACATTCTAATTATGCTTGCAAGTTCATCGGATCTAGATGAGACATAGATGTTCTCTGTGTTTCCAGGGCACATCTAAAACAGCCTTGAATGAGATTTAAGGAACTGACAGAGATGATGGAAGACATGGGAATATTCAAGCTGTTAATGTATTTATGCTGAAGATTATTAGACAATTTCTAAGTATGAAACTGCTTTCTTCACATGACTAGAATGCCATCATCTCAGATACTCTATTTCACAGCATTTGTTCCACCTTCATTCCTAAAACAATGACACTTAGCATCATATTCTCCTTTCCAGGATCAAGCAACAAGTAACTTGCATCAGTTCCATTCTGAGAGGGGAAAAAAAAAGGAAAATTATTGTTACTCAGAAGGTTTACAGAAAGGAGGAGTCCAGCATGTTCTGGACGTGGACACCATCCAAGAACCACGGTGGCTATGAACTAAAATAAAACTAAAAAGTTAATGCTAAAGGAAGGGCAAAGTGAGCAGGCACACCTTAGCAAAATTAAATCAGTTTAAGCAGCAATACAACTGAACCAAGGTCAAATCAAGGAGCCGATGCAAAAGATGCTGTTGTGGTTTCATCTGAGATGGAGTTGACTTTCTTGCTGGAAGCTGGTATGGTGCTGTGTTTTGGATTTGGGATAAGAATAGTGTTGATAACACACTGGTGTTTTTAGTTGTTGCTAAGCAGTCAAGGCCTTTTCTGCTCCTCATACCAGCCCACCAGTGAGCAGGCTGGGGGTGCACAAAAAGTTGGGAGTAGGCACAGCCGGGACAGCTGATCCCAACTGACCAAAGGAATTTTCCATGCCATATGATGTCATGCTCAGTATACAAAGCTGGGGGAAGAAGAAAAGGGGTGGACACTTGGAATTATGGCGTTTTGTGTTCCCAAGTAACCATTACGTATGATGAAGTCCTGCTTTCCTGGGGAAGGTTGAACACCCGCCTGCCAATGGAAAGTAGTAAATTAATTTCTTGTTTTGCTTTCTTGCATGTGTGGTTCTTACTTTACTTATCAAACTGTCTTTATCTCAACCCATGAGTTTTCTTTATATTTTCTGGTTCTTCTCCCCATCCCACTAGGGCAGGGGGAGAAGTGAGTGGCTGCATGGTCCTAGTTGCTGGCTGGGGCTAAACCACAACAGATGCCTATATAGGAAGGAAATCTGTTTGACTAGAAAAGCCTCACTCAGGAAAGCAAAAGAAATGGAAGAAATATCTATCTATATATAAATATACTTACCCCACAGAGCAAGCACCATGAAACATTGGTAGAAGTCATCCAAAACACCAAAAAGAAATATTTCTAGCATTTCTTGCCTATATGGATTGCAACTGAAAATGACACATACCTTTAAAACCTTTGGTATAAAAACCATTAAATAGGAATAATCTGAAATAAAAATTGAAACTGTGATTTCTAGTCCTTCACGGCCTCCATAAGGGAGTTAAACATACAGATATTTAGTTCCTGGCACATTGAAAAGATATTTAGATAATGATTTCCTCTATATATAGGTTTTGCTGCTGCAGAGAACATTTCAATTTTCACAGGTATATATTAGCATAGCAATACTAAATCTAAGTGTTTTGAATTTTGTTCATCTTTTTAGTGCAATTTGGGGATCACATGACCTTACATGTTCATAAAAAAGTCACTCTAATGAAAAGGAACCACACTTTTCTTTAAGAAATAATACCTTCCATTTTGGTAGCCTGAAGAAACATACAGATATTGAAGGCTAAGAGTTAAAGAAAAAGCTATCTAGTTCCTCAGAGTTCAAACACCTCATTTGCTTTCTCTCCTAATGTTATGTGCCTAAAAATTATTTAGGATAGAAGTATTTCTAGTTTTGTAACTAAAGCTTGCCAGAAAAAAAATGAAATGTAATAAAAAGAAATTAGTATTGAAGTGTTCTTTCTGAATGATTAGAATAAATTAGAGTTTCAAACTACAAATATATCCTTTCTGTCATAGTAGGATGTAACTCAGACCAGACATTACTTATACAGAAAAACTCACCACACAATTTCTGAAACTCGGAAAAACACTTCATCACAAATGTGGTTAAACTGACAGGCTGTGGACTCTCCATCCTTGAAGATCATCAAAACTCACCTGGACATGGCACTGAGCAATCTGATCCAACTATGAAGTTCAATTTAACTGCAAAGTTGTCTCTGCCTTAAGTGGAGGCTTAGCCAGATGACCCTAAGTCCTTACTAACCTAATTTATTCTGTGAGTCTATTTGCAAGGTCAAGTTTTCCAGGCTAAGGACAGAAGCATCTTACAACTCTCATGAGTACAGGCTGCAGTTATCACACTAGTACAAGGATTCTTCACTGAGTCCCAGTCGCTATTCTTTTGCGAGGCCTTTTTCAAAGCACATCTAACATTGCATGACCACCCCCCCAGCCAGTCATCATCCAGGCTCTCACATATTTCCAATCCCTCTAACTTCTTCTGTGAGCATCCATCATCTCACACACCTTGGAGTCCTGAAGAAGGAAGGACCCTAATGGAAGTTTGCCTGAAGGGGGAGCTTCTGTGCTTTTGTCCCATTCAGCCAATGGCATCTGCACCAGATTGGGAGCAGAACAGATGTCTCCATGTTGTGGTTCAAGTGGGTGATATGTAGGTGCAGAATTCAGAAGATCCTGAGTTTGAAAGTAGCTGAAAAATCTCACATACTTGCTTGTTGCAGAGACAACTGCGTTACAAGGTAGGAATGATAGACATTCACAGGACTTATGTCAATGCTCTCTTCAACTTTGCTAGAATTTTTATTTTCTTTTCAGTGTTGAAGTTGTTATGCATAATCAGACAGTTTATTCTTGACTTTGAAAGTGACCAATGAACATGATGTGACAGTTACCTTCCGACAGATAATATATTTTATCATCAATGTTCTAGAAACTCCATTAGTTTCCAAAGATTAGCCTCATTAGGAAGCAACTTTAATTTCTAAAGAGAATTATCTGCCAATATGTTAGATGGGGGTGGGAAGGGAGAACAAACCTTAAGGTACACAATATCATAATCATAATAATGCAGATAATATTAACTATCACTCCAGGGAATGTAAACAAATTTTATTCTAAAGTAAATAGTTTTGGTTTTGTTTTTTTTTTAAAACAGTCACTGGGCACACAACTGTTAACCTACCTCCAAGTGTGAGAACCACCACATGACTACTTCTGCTCCACTGATGCCTCTGTACAGTTGGTGTGCAATTCACGTCCAGTTCTGTGCACCTCCTAGACTTCATTCTTATACATTGTAGGAGACTCCCACGTTTTTTAACTCATAACCAGATTATGGGCTATAGCATAACCCAGTAGATGTGACTGAGTTAGATTGCTGTGGTTTACTCTGTTTTGGACTTCATGATCAGTAGTGCTGAGTGAGAAAACAGCCTTCCAAAAATCCAACCTTTAAGTTTTTGCTGTGGAGGGAGTACCTTTGGGCCATTCTTTTTTTTCTGCTTGTTCTGATTTTTACCTGACTGCCCGAATTAGACTAAATGTGTTTGTAGAGTAAATACTGAAATAACCTAATCAAAGTACCATTCCTACCATCATCTGTCATGCTACTCTGAAGTCTTACTCACTAATTATCTTGAACAGCATATTGAAATAAAGTAACATGAGGCAAAACAAAAAGTACCATGATTTTATCCAACTCCTTCTTAACGAATTAGTCTTCTGATATCTCCAGTGATTTTATTCTTTTAATCTGCCATAAGCAAAAAGATTATACACATGCAATCGGCATGGGCTTTGCTGCCCACAATTTCATAGCTGCAGCATATGGATCACTGATGCTTATTAATTAGTGTTTCAAGAAAACCAAACAAAATTCTCATTTCAAGAGTCAATATTATGTTTCTCTGAGGAACCTACTCTTTATGAAGTTATTATGGTGTTCTAAAAGAATGCAGAGACTGGCTTTCCAATTCAGGTGCATGTGCATGCACGCACATAAGATACTGCATATTCCTTGGCGCTGTTGATGTGTTAGCTCTGGCTTTATTGTATTATCACTGAGGAGTATGATTCTCTGACTTCATCTGACCTTTAAGAGAATTGTCTGTTAATGCTAATAGCATACTACTGTGTCTGAAGCACACTAAAACAGAGACTGGCTGCTAGATATGCCTAGTACACTCAAGCAAGGAATGCCTTTTTAACTCTGAACAGCGACAGTCAAACCACTGGAGGCTTGAGGTTCTGTTAAGTACACCAAATGGTTGATTACCCAAACCTTTACCCCAACCTCTTTGGTCTTTTAACACAGAAGGAAGTCTTTCAAGAGCAGATGTGGGAATTTATGTTTCTAGCCTTGTTGTATTTGGTTGGTTTGATTTTATTTTCCCATGGGGAAGTTTCTGGACCCTCCCAAGTCTGGTCTGGCTGGAATAGCTACCCTTCTGTGAGGCAGATTTTGCACAAAGGGCCATCACTAGAACAAAAAAGTGCAGAGTGCATGAAAATGAACGAAAGTGGATTAACTTTAAGAGCTTAACAAAATTGAAAGATCGGAGTCCTGAATGAGTGATTCCAATTAAAAATCTGTGAGAGATTTGACAATTACTTCAAAAGTAATCTGATCTAGGTTTAGTTCAAGGACTTGGTAAAGAACAGAGTCAGTTCTAATTTTATCTGGACTGATTCACCTATTTGTAATGGCTGTCTTACGTGCTCTAATAACACAGTCCTGTGGATCTTATACCCACATTGTTACACAGATGTCAGATTTTTAAGACCTTGAAGAGGTTTTTTCACTGACAAACTGGCAGCTTGACCAAGCATATTTTACTAGCTGCCATTAAGGGGAACATATTGTGGAGATTCCCTAGGGCAAGCAATAGGAGAGCAGGCAAGACAGTATACGTCTCATAAGGAAAAATTAAAATAGCAGCCAACTCAGAACAACTTTTAGAGTACACAACAGGTTTACTGTATTAAAGGTAAAGAAAACACCATCGAGTGATAGAACAAAGTAAAGAAGCGAAGAATACATTTTCTGTGAACACCCAGAAACAGAATTACTGCTGATACTATTGTCCATACTCCTGAAAAGACAGCAGCATAAGAATAATTGAAACATCAGCCATGAGAACAGTAGAAAGTCACAACCATATAGTCCAATGCCTTTCTTCGCATTCCTCCACTCCATTTTCATTGAATTTTAGTTTGGACAAAAATAAAACCTTTACAAAATCAGAAATCAAGGGGTTTTACCCAAAGAACATCTGCAGTAACACTTGCCAACCTGCCCCCCCCCCCCCCCCCAAATTCCTTGCCAATGATTTTTAACATTAGCAAAACTCCTTTGAAAGGCATTGAGGACAATCCTGCATGAACATGTTCACTCAGCCAATTATGGTCAAATATTAGTGGTGACTTTTCTGATGTGGGCATTACTGATGATTTATAGAGAAACTATTATTGTAGCAGCGAAACATTTACTAGAAACTGGACTGGGGCCACCAATTCATTTCACACAAGCTATTGAAGCAGTAAAATGTTCTCTTGTCTCATTACTAATTTGAGCCAAAGTTGCTCGGTTCCTTTAAATCAATGTTTCTCATTAGCCTGCTTTGGGTTCAAAAAGGCTGCTTACAATCTTTGTGACTATTTATAAGGCTTTTAAGCACTTAGTTTAGTGTAGTTCATTAAATAAGGGTTAAAATAATTGAAA
This sequence comes from Chroicocephalus ridibundus, assembly GCF_963924245.1. NCBI lineage: Eukaryota > Metazoa > Chordata > Aves > Charadriiformes > Laridae > Chroicocephalus > Chroicocephalus ridibundus. Next base: position 152,813,690 of record NC_086284.1, read on the forward strand.
CATCCCAGTGAAACATACACAGGCCTTGGCTAAAACTTTTCCTGTTGCTATACACTTGAGGCATTTCAAAACAAGGAAGGCAGTTTAACAATGCAAAGGGTATTGCTGTTATTACTAGCTTCCATCATTCTTTCTGACCATTTATATGGGGAACTGCAAAGAGAAGCCAGCTACAAGTAGTTTGGTACAGAGAGGCATATCATTTGTCCAAAGAAGATCATAATGAAACAGCAGCAACAGAAGAAAATACATATAAAATGGAGTGGAGCCACCTATTATCTTTAACACTGAGGCATCAAGTAACACTCCATTTAGACCCAAACAACTGAATCTAAGCGTGAAACAGGTCCCTAGTTTCCTAATGCAAGAGTTTGAAATTAAGTGAAACAAATTCTTGCTGCAGATGAGGGTGTTCTGGAGTATAGAAGGAAAAACAGAGAGCCCTTACCCGCTGCATAACCAGTAGCTCTGCATCTGATTACGGCATTCATCTTGGGTTTGGGAAATCCCAATACACATCTTTACTCTGCTTATTTAAGGATATGAATCTTAATTTTTAAAAGAATGTCTTAGAAACTAGATTGCAGAATTATTCCCTCCCAAGGTTTCCTGTTGGAGACACCTCGTTAGGTATAAATGATTGACTCATTGCAGACCAGGCTTGAATCTCTTTTGCACATCTCTAGTGATTGTCTTAACTGTGGACATGGATTCAGTTCCCCTCACTTTTTCCACTCTGTATTCAATTACGTTCACCAAGAATATCTCTGAGAGGCAAAAAGCCAAGAATGATCCTGTAAACTGGTAGCTGGGGCATTTTCTGGGTAGAGGAGCCACCTCTGAGCTGTTTGAAGACTTGAATCTGAATCATCCCCATATCAAGTGGCCTAGACACTGAGGTCTCAGTGGCTGTTTCAGGTTGGACATTTTCTCATCTTAACTATAAATTCCACTCTGAACCTGAAAAGCTTTTCTGCAGAAACTGGTAGTGTACATTGCTATAAGAAGTGCCTATTGTGACACATGCTCAAATCAGAGAATTCCAGGCTGACATTTATGCAACCTATATGTTGGAAACTCACGTCTCTCCAGGCTCACTCTGAGCTAGAGGACACACTTGCTGGTTAGTCTCCATCTTAAAAATGAGGCTTTATAAAAAAATTCTCACCTGCTGCCTTCATTCTTCCATCTCTGTATAAACAGGCTACCACAAGAATCTAGGTGTCCCAAGTAAAAACCTGGCACATATGAGAAATACAATGGCAAATATGATGATGCCATCTCATCATCTCACCTTCCTTCCACTCATAGTTTTAACAACTACACTCTGATGATCATGTTCCTAATCTCCTTGCTCCTCATGCACTGAGGAACACGCAGACTATGCCAAAAGGAATAATCTCCTATCCTGCTAAATTCTTCCTCCCCTACAGCCAAAACCAGGACAGTAGGCCATTCCAAAACTGAAGTTTGCTAGCAAATCAAGAAATGTCATTACCTATGTTATATAATTTGCAATATATATCAAAGTTTTTTAATGTTTGAAAGTGCTTCTGAAAGGGAACTAGTAATTTAAAGGAAATAAACACAACAAATGTCCCAGATGACCTTGTACTGCCATATCCATAAGCTTAATATTTAAAAACTTTACCTGGGATGTGACCGAGCAGCAGTAAGTACCAAATAAGTTACAAATACATACTGGCAGTACAGTGTCTGTGCATGCGAGAGAGAACAACCATTGGCTCAGTACGACATAACATAAATGTATTTCTCATTGGATAAGACAGCCAGACTTTAATCCGTAACATTTAATTTCACAACTGTAAGCATTAAATTTGCTTAAAAAAATACTGAACCCTAGTTAGGAGTACAATGTTACAGAAAAGTGAGGTAATCGAATAACAAACCCCTCAAATCTCCACTAGGCAAAGTTCAGTCACCATCTGATACAATATTTGCAGAAAATCTTTTCTCACTCAAACAGCGTACTTCATGACTCAGGTAATACACCCGTAGTTTTTGTTCGTGCTACATCAACCAGTCTCTGAGGACAGTCTCCTGAAATGTATTGTAACTGCACAAATAGATTTTGTTCCTCGGTATGACTGTTAAAGAAAAAAGAAGACTACGTAGGTGGATGGCTGCAGGAAAGTAGTAAAATAAGGAAAGGCCCAGGGAAGTGGAGCTTATTAGGTAGGTTGTTTCCCACCCTCACCACAGTTCAGTTTGTTTTTAACATGACAGCCATGTTTTAAAACAGTTATAACTTAGTCCCATTGAAATACGTGGGTTTACACCAGTTTACACAATCTGAGGATCTGGCCCTAAGACTAGTGCTTTTCTTTTTTATTGTAAACCATTTCGTCTTCACAAATAGCTCATCACCATAATAGTCTCACATGGGCAGAAGTGGTCTCATCTCACCAGCTTTCCATGAACTGTAATTAAATAACTTGTAGTAGGTGACCTGAGACTCCTGCCTGGTTTTAATTGCGTTTTCATTAAAGCAAGCATTGCTATTGTCCAAGTCAACTGCAAGTTCTGCAGTGTGGCCTGAACTGCTTCTGCAGAACCTATGTGAACTACAAGCTCCAGCATACCCTAGTTGAGCTATTATACTGTAAAGAAATTAAATGCTACAGCTAGTAATGTAGATGGTCAATTTTAAAGCTACTTGATTTAAACGAAAGCAACAGACATAGTTGTTATTTCCTTCTTTTACTTAAATGCCAAGAGAAATATTCATGCTAAGCCACTACTGAGGAAAGCAGCCTTATGCAACAGACAAACGGCACTTGCAAATACAAGTCTCATTATACTGTTAAAGTAACGCAGGCACAATGCCTTCCTAATAGAGGAGGAAAAAAAAAGGACGATACTTGAACAACATACCTTACAACTGAAAGCAAGCAAAGCAAGCAAGTATCTAGCATATGAGGTCTAGGCTATGCAGTTTTGGTTTAACATCTGCTGCAAGAGTAGATTTTCCCCTAAAGCCTCTGCAGTTATTAATATTGAGAAAATAGGATTATTGTCTGAACAGCACAGAGATGAAAAACTGTTCGTATCTGCAAGCTGTCTGCTTATTTAGAAAGCATCCAAGACTGTTTCTCTTGATAACACATTTGAAGAGCAATTTTGGGAAAATTAATCTTTTGGACTATTTTTTGATTTCTCTTCCTCCCTGCAGATTACCTGTGACTTTTTTGTAAGTGACACAGAGCACACAAATTCTTGCCTCTTCCTACCACATGCATGGGAAGGGTTTCCAAGAGATTAAATTCAAGGATTCCAAATCATAATATTAGAATAATAAAGAATGATTTGGAGGGCTTCCTACCACGGTAAGCTTGCCCTGAAGTACATAAAATCAGCTATTGCCATTACATACAGAGGTAAGCGTCTCTCAGGCTGTTTTTATTTCATACATTAGCTAGAAGAAACTGGAAAACACTTCAAAGGGAAAGTGGTTGAAAATACTGGCCCTGACGGTGGTTGCTAGGCACCAAGCAATGCAGAGAGGACTACAACAAGCCAAGTTTCAAGCAGATTTAGATATTGTCCTAATGAACATAGAGTGTCATTAAAAACCAAGGGCTGGTTTAAACAATTTTGCCCAGACTATTCAAAAAGGAAAATTATTTCATCTTGGCTAACTCTTCAAAAACAAATACAATACGCATATAAGTGAACACACTGACAGTTGCAAACACAGAACTCATCATACTTAATTCCCAAACGAAGGAAGATTAAATAGCATTCAAGACTCCTACTGAGTACAAGCTCAGTGGTTCACTTGCAAAGCCCCTACTGCAGGCTGGGAATCCAAATCCTGACCCACCCACCTTCATTGCACTCCTGGAAGCATTCACATCTTTGCAGCTCTTGGCTGTATGTCCAGCCACCTTGGGACCCTACCCGCCTTGTGCTGCCTTGCTGGCAGGGGATTGGGCCCACTGCTGATATACTTGCCAGTCAGCATGCTGCCTGAGAGGGACACTTGCACGTGTGGCAAGTTGTACCATATAAAGAAGCATTTCTAGGGAAGTTGCAGTGCCTTTGAGTTCATCTGGCACAAGTCCAGGGTAAAATGTACCTCTCTGTGGCTACTGTAAAACAGACCAGAGGGAATCAAAGAATCATAAAATAATCTAGGTTGGAAGGGACCTCTGGAGGTCATCCGATCCAACCTCCCACTCAAAAGACAGGCTCTGGGCTCAAAGCAGGCTTCAGGTCTTTAAACAATTCTGTCCTTAAATAGATTCAATTTCAAAGTCTGAACAGTTTGGGGATTTTTATATCCTCCCCCCCACCACCACCAAGTCTTTGATCAGAGTTGCTTTTGTGGATGCATGATGTTTCCTCACTCATATCTGCCATTTCTTTTTGTGCTTTAGATCTAGAGACTGACTGGAAATAAAATAATATTCTAAATCATCCCAGATTTTGGAATCTAGATCCAAACTTCTCAGTTGTTGCCCATCTGTTCAAAATCATTCTGTGACCATAATTTGATTCTGGCATTTTCATTTCCCCCCTATATACTGACTATTACTATAGGTACTTAAATAAAAGATAATTAAAAATCAGCAAACTGCCATCACCCCAATCCAAAAAGTTCCAAACAATCCTGAGCTAGTCATGAGCAGATCAAACTACAAATACATAAAAAGACACGAACTCTATTCCAAAAGTTTTATCTTCAGTTGAGGCCATACTAAATGTCTCTATTAAAAAATATAATTTTAAATGAGCAATTTCTTCAATGTTGTCTGCAATACAGAGAATTCTCTAGGTCATCTGCTACTGGTGCAGAAGCCTCTGTTTATATATTGTTACCCTACATCCTATCTTCAGAGCACTTTATTGTTTGTATTTATCTTCCTATCTTTTAATAAATGTTATTTTCAGGTTGTGTCATAACTTGTGCTCCAATCTACTAATGGTATTTGGACAGAATTTCCTTTTTTTTTTTTTTTTAAGTTATTGTAGGCTCTAATGAATTAGTTCTCTTCTGTGATTTATTGTGTCAAACTTAGCACCTTTACTTTGTTATTCCATTTACTCTTGTAGCAAAATGCATTTAAATGGCCTTCTCCAGGCTGATTTTATAGTTTAAGATTTCTCTTGTTTTTCCATCTAACTTTCAACCACATTTTAACTATTTTCCTTCAAGCCTCACAATAACGAAACCAGGTAAATTGCCATCAGATCACTTCTGCTAATAAATTAGAGTTTCCTTGCTTAATAGTTGAATTAGTCCTAGCCCTCTGTAGAGAGGGTTGGTGTATGATTTTCTGCCATTATAAACTGGTAAAAAATTACCATGATTAGAAGAAATAGTTATTGCCCTACTACCTCCAGCTCTTCAAACGGTTCTTTGATGAAGCAGTGATCCTGACTGAGCAGTACTAGCATAAGGAAAAGAAAGTGGTAATGGGACAGTTGAGCGCAGCTGCGGGGCAGGCATCCGTTGGGACTTGCATGGACTGGAGCAACTGGAGGACAAGTTCATTGTCCTCACTGGTGCCCTGGGTGAGGAGGAAGAAGGGTTTGATTTCATAGGCAAACCTGGAGACAGTTGAATGTGGCAATAACTTTGATCCAGTGTAAAAGCCATTGCTGCACCAAGTGATCTGCACTATCACTTTGCACGACTGGATAACTGTCCCTGGAGCTTGGGCAGCAGCGCGCAGAGCGTCTGTCAGTGATTCAGCAGCCACATTTCACCATCTAGTGTACCAGCATGATTCCCAAGGCAGGCGAGTTTACCTTCCCAACTGTAATGGGTAGCCAAGGGAATGGCACATTATTCCCACCATTTGGTGACTTCTGTGATGCCCTATTTGCCTCCATCAGTCCCAATAAGAAAGTTCTAGAGTCCTCCCTCTTCCTTTATGTGCTCCAAAGCCAAACATTTATTACGTTGTAAAAACGTATTTATTTAAAATATGTCCTTAAGTGTTATAAAGTCATTTAGTATTGGGTTAATTATAGTAATTCCTTCATGCTTTCATAATAGATTTCAATCTCTTACCATACAGGTCTTTTAATTATTTAGATTCTGTCATGATGTGGTATACTTCCATTATTACCTGTATTCACTGATATGTGTAACAAAAGCCAAGAATTCTTAAAGTGACTGCTTGAAATTAGCATTCTGCATCTATACTTAGGCATCTAAAGCAGTGATTTAATTTTGAAAAGTGTTGAGCATACAGCTCCTACTTTAACTCTCAGGATGAAGAATAAAGGCCACTGAAACTTGGATTTTTAAATTTTTTTAAGAAAGTGTGTTTTTCGAAGTCTGACATGTTTTGCTTTTATTTTTCATGATACAGCTTGAAAATCTGACAGGTGAAGCAGAAAAGCCTGCCTAAATAAATAAAAGCTTTTATATCAATACTGGAATTCATTGCCATAAGAAATGAGGGAGTTCAGAACTTCAGTGAGGTTTTAAAAGGAACGTACGTGAATGAAATGTCTTTTAAAACCTAAGCCAACTGGTATGAGAAAAAATATTTTCGTTCTCAGATAAGCTTGCACATTATAACGGCTTTTCCTCTTCCACTCTTCTATTCAGACTCCATTACAGTCCTCTACCAATGGAAGGACAGTGAACAAGAAAGCCAATATCCTTTGCAACATTCTCATGAAACACCCTAAAGCTCACTACAGCACTACTCCATGCTCATTTTTAAAATCCCGTGTTCCCATTCTGAAGTTTAAAAATCCCTCTTAGATTGTATCATACATGAACACAAAAATAGCTATATTCTTCCTTTTTGGTCTAAATACCAGTGTACAGCCAAGAGTTTATCAGGAATACAAATTTTGACATTCCAGATCAAAGACAACAATATTGCAGGCTACTGAATTTCAAGCACAATCACAGGATGAAAGCCCCACCACCCCAATGCGTAGGAAGTCAGAGAAGAGAATAAACTTATCCTAAGAATCCATATAGTATTCAATACATTGAAATCATGAATGTAGTCTGAAAACCTATATTGGGTAGTGACCAGTTTCTGAAATTTCCGTCATACCTTTGGATGAGATTAGAGATTTGTGAACACGTGGGAAGTATAGGCATGTCAGGAACTTCACTGATTCCCACAGCCAAATTTCTTATGTCAAAGTACGTGGCATAGTTATACTGTGATATTATATTATTGCACTGAAGTCCAGCTACCACATTGTTTTATCAGTCAGTCTTACAGTTTAAATCTTTCTAATAATTTCACAAATTGCTGCATATAATTACACTTGAAGAAAACAAAAATACTTGTGTTGCTAGCAAATATGTTTACCCTTAATACAATTACATACTATGAAGCCTATGGAAAAAAAAAAATGAAGGTAAATCACGTTCAAGGTGTTCTTCCTTATCCTGGCACAAACTAGAAGTTGCCCCTAGTCAATCAGTTAAGTTTACCTAAGGTAGCTGAAAGAGTGTTAGGCCTGTCAAGGAGATAGACATGCTCACACCTCTTCCCTGCCAGCTGCACAGTTCTTCCAAGTGACTTGTTGTGCATGAAGAAAAGATGGAAGAGTCTGCCTTAATCCGCTACTGTGTCAGAACAGAGAGTCTTCAGGACAGTGACTCACTACAATGACTGAAGTTGAATCATTACACTTTTTTTTATTTGATTTGAATCAGTCTGCGTCTAACAGACAGCTCTCATTCCCTGTCCTGGTCCTACATCAACCTTTTATACCATGTAAACGTGTAACAACAAGTCTCCCCTTAGTTTTAGACTTCAGGAATGGAATACAGAATTTAAAGTGTATCTAACCAATTTGCTGTAAGAGATTGAGGAAGGGAGGAGAAAATAGACTAGCAAGGGCCACAAAATAAGGACGCAGCTTATCTTAATGACTTTATTCCAAACTGCTAGTTACAAAACATCTTTTTTCTTAACAGGCACTCTTACTATTTTTTAACAAACCCATAGTTCATAAGAAACTGTGCTTCATCCAATCTGGAATCGTTATCCACCTGTAAAGGATCTAAAGGCAATGAGAGAATACTATTCTCATGTCTATTGTTCTTTCTCTCCACCTAGACCACTCTCCTGATTTATTTTTAATTACAGTACCACAAGATCGGAAAGTTTTGGTAAATTAAAAAACGTAACCCTTTGCCCACAGTCTCAAACCAACCATTCGCAAATTAATTTCAAAATACTGTGGCTATATCCATGATTCTTGGTGCTTAATCGGTTCAAGTTGTGACAGCTCTCAAACATTAAATCACAAAAATTAAGGAGGTTCGGGCACAAGGAAAACCTGAATGCAAAATCAAAGCAGAAATTTTGTAGAAATTAGACTGGGTAATTATAGTGGGAATCGTCTTCCCTTCTAATCCTCCGTGAGCCAGTATAGGGCTAGATACACAGGTTCTGAACACTTGCCAGCAATGTAACATAATGGAGTCTCATGACATTTAATCCAGGCAAAAGGAAAGGGTCAGTAAAGCCTGAGCAAAATCCCACTTTATGGGGTTTTTTGTTTGGTTTGGCTTAGTTTGTTTTAAATTTGCTTTGTCCTCTTCTGAAAAGTAAATGACATTTTTTTCTTCCATAGTCCTATCACATTGTCTTACCCATACACAAGCTGAATAAGTATGTAGAGTACTTCAAGGAAACTAAAATGAGAGCATGCCCATATCTGCCAAAATTCACTTCAAGCCGGCGGTCACGTTAGCCTTTCAGAATAGTTGATGATTGGAATATCAAACAGTATAGAAAGCACACAGGAGAGGAGGGTCCCACAAGTATGTATCAGCAATTTCAAAGCCCTAACTAGCTTTATTCACAGTAAAACAGGAAGGAACACCTGCGTATGCCACTGGCTGGAACTTCTGGAGCAACAAGGCTAATAGTGCATGGAAGCAATACCATCTGTGGAATCTCTGCCTGCTGCCTTAAATTTAAACGTGACATGCAGTAAAGGTGGCACAAAACTTTTACTATGGGGTATCACACATTGCAACTATTAGGAATTCATCTTTGGGTTAAAAAAAAAAAGAGGGAAAATAATATTAAATGTGGCCTGAAGATAACACTAGCACCTTTATTTTTTTCTCTTGACAAAAAAAAAAAAAGAGAGAATCTGACATGGCCTACAAGCTATTCTATTGAGAATACTATAAGATTATTGGAATAATGTTACATATTTTCTATTAAAAATTTCTTCCCCATGTTTTGTCTTACATTCATTAGATGCAGATGAAAACATAGGTATCATAATTCAGAACCAGTTTTATAAAGCATAAAAAAATTCCAGTGACATTCTACTATTCTCATATATTTTGTTTCAGGGCAATGGTACTTTATTGTACTTCTAGACATGCAAGAGCCAACAGACATCTCTTCCAATTGCACCATTTAAGAAAACATAGCTTAAAAAAAGTAAATTCTATATTACACTGACATATATGGTGCTATCAGATTAGTCCTACCCCCCCCTCCTGTTTTCATAACTGCGCAGATTAAGGAACTGAAAATACTATGTAAACTCATGTATTCTTAAATATAGGCATGTAAAGCAGTAATTTGCTGTGATATATGCCATTTGCTATGATGCGCGTCTCTTGCTTCGATACAGCTCTTGATACTGAGATAAACTCGCTCCGATATCAGCTTGTACTGATATATATGTTCTCTGTTTACATTCAGGAAAAAGAACCTAGCACTTTGAAAAAAACAGTTTGAGTTACACAGGATTGCTTCTTCCAAGCACTACACTGAAAGATTTGGGGCAGGGATCATCTTTTATTCTCCATAATGCCTAGCACAACAGGGCCTGGCCTACCACTAAGGCTCCTAGCAGCTTTGACTCTTTCAATAACTTTACTGCAGACTAATGACATAGATGGCACAGATCAATCTGTGCACTACTCTGTGCTGCTAATGCAAATGCTATGTGCTACTCAAGCGTTATTTCACTGTGTGGCTGCACTCACTCAAGAGAGCAAACCCAAGAAGCCAGCTTCACCTGAATTTGTATTGAAGGTATTTTCATGAGGATACACAAAATGCTTCTAGAATCGGCTCCAGCCTATTGACATTCAACCTACTCCTCCAATTCTGCAGCCCCTGTCAGAAGCAGACTGCTACTTTACTGCTTTCACCTGAATAGTGATGACCATAGACTCTCCTCTACCCTCCCACAGACACGCTGTCCCACACAGCAAGCACTGATATTGGTCCAGAACTAACAACTTGCCAAGCGTACCACAAACATTTGTATGTGTAATGGAAGGAACATAGCACCTCTGAGAGCATAAATATCACTTAAAAACAAAAAAAACAACTCACAATTGGTAACAATTAAAAAAAAAAAATCAGTATTTACACAATATGCTACTCATGTTATTTGAGATAGTTCCACATTGCTTAAAAAAAAATAGATAAATATTAGTAAATACAGCTTCCTTATTTTTTCCAATAAAGTTCTTTCAAGGAAAAAAAAAACCCATAGTTTATGTTGCTAGTGACTATTTTTCTGCCCATGTCATAATTTACATTGGAGAGAAAAATAATTTTCTTCTGCAGTTTTAAATTAGTTTTTTTAAGAAGTGGTTGTCAGTGTTTATACTCAGAGCCTTCTCAGAGCCTATAGTGTTATTTGCATAATTTAGCCATATATATTTTTACTGGATTTATTTGTGCTGGTTGAATTAGAACTATCAGTTTGAATCACTTACCGGAAAGTTTGAACTCAAGGATTTTTATAACCATTTCATAACTCCTTTGTCCTGTGTACTATCAGAGTATTTTCAAAAATGTATAATTAGTGTTCCTAATAGAACTGAACTGCTTTTCTTCAAATCACTATATTAACTATTATTAAAATGACAGAGGCATTGTCATGATACATACACTTTTAATCTACAAGCGGAAAATACTGTAACACCTCACAGGTGATACTTCTATGGGTCTGTGACCTACACTTGACACGGTTAAAACTGTTCTCTTGAAGAAGCGTCAAAGAGGAGCTGATGCCTGTCCTAAATCCAGGTATGCAACTTAAATGATGAAATGAAAGCAAACGTGGTGAAACAATTAAAACAATTAGCATACTGCTCATTTCCTTATTAGTGGTGACTGGATGATTATTTTTTCATGACAGCTCTATACTTAGAAAAGTTGTGAAAATGGGAATGAGATAACAAGAAGGGTTCTGGTCAGATTTCTAGGCCATAAAAAAAAATACAAAACCCAACCAAACCCAACCAAAAAAGAGTTTCATCAGTATTTTCACATAGGGATTGAACCTAGGGTAAGTCCAGCAAGAGGATCTGGTGACCTGAAGAGTCATTACAGGACCCTCTTGATCCTATGTGATGCATTCCTATGTTTCTGTCCTGTTTTGAATCTGAGCTTCCCAAAAGTTCACTTATCTAGGAAATGGTTCATGCTAATCACCCTCCATATCTGCTGCTATAGAAAGAACAGCAGCCAATTAGAAGTTAAGTAGGTTCAACCACAGATTACCTAACACGGCACTTTTGCTTTGCCCATCCTCAGAAATTCAAAATTGCAATTCTAAGTTTCATGAGATTGCTTTAACATCCTCAGGAGATCAGTAGCAACCACTAGTGGTCCATAAAAGAAATCTTATCAACAAAAGATAAATTTAACAGCAAAACTTAACAGAAGCATGTGCATAGAGAACAGGATCTCGAATTGGAAAAGCATCAATGTCTGGATTCTAATGGTGTCCTGGTGATATATTACTGTGCTAAAAAAAAAAAACCACAACATTTTCAGCTTCTTTTTATTTGGCTTTCAGAATAATTTTGCTGAACTGTCTTCCTAGAGAATCTGAGAAATGCCAAAACCAAATGCAAAACCAGCAGGATATTCCCCAACATAAAGAGTCAGCATCCAGACCTTCAGATCAGACAACCACTAGAGACTGACCTAGATGCCACAGAGCTCATCCCAGGCTAGTTCCTGGGCCCAGAGAAATTCCCTTTCATTACTGATATAGAGAGAATGCAGCTGCCTCAAAGTTCTTGCATGCCCAGTTTTGAATGGGTTGCAGTATAACTGCTGCACAGTTGGTAAACTGGCTAAGCTACCCTGGAAAAAACTAGTGCTGTGCTTCCTCTATGTAGAAAGTAAAAAGACTAAAAAAGAAGCAGATACCTTCTTAAAATGGGTAGAATACCCCTATGTGATTAAAGCTGGCATTTGTTGATACTGTGCACAAGTAATAAGCATAGCCTGTTCCTGTAAGCTATCTTCTAAGTTCCCCGGTCAGGAACTTTATTGGAAAGACTGAGAGGATTCTGTTCAGGCAAGGTTTCTGAGGCCTTAGAGAGATCCATTTTTCTGATATCTGGGACACTTATATCTGGACTCAAACTTGCTAGGGAATTGATGAAAATAGGGACAGTATCTAGACCGTGCTGCTAGGTCTGTTTTCCTTGGAGAGAGGCTGAAATGTCTTGGGTCCTGCCATCTCCTTTATAGTCCTTGTATGTGACTCTCCACTGAAAACTCCTTGAAATAAAGCTACTGAAGGACATCACGAATAGAAAAAAAAAGTGTCACAAGTCTGATGGTGAATTGTCAGCTTCTTTGTGACATTACATTGCCAAGACTGTAATGCAGGATTCGTGGTGTCACTTTACACATTTCCAATTTCACTTGCTTAACTGCACTGTGAAAACAAAATCAGATTTAAAAAGATATGTTTTGAATAGAGGACTATATCACAAATGAGCAAACCAACTTCGTGATATTATCTGCTTCCTTCCCCCTCAATTTCTAGCTGAGATTGCCATCTCAGCTTAATACCACTTTTCCAACTCTCCGTACCATCCTGAGTTGAAGAACTTCTGTTGAATACTCTTTCACAATTACTGAATTCCCCAAACAAAGACTTCTTTATATAACAGGAAGACCACTTTCACCTTCAGTGCTTTGGACAATCCATGACAGCATCCTGAAAGATTCAGGAAAGCACAGAATTTAGTTTTGCTGTTAACAATGCCACCTTAAATATATCCGGACAGTATTATCTCATGGCAGGAATCACTGGTGCTTTGGGTTTACAAGCCACAGCTTTGATGACCAGCCTAATTAATTCCCTTTTATTGGTTTCTTAAAGTGATGTTCTTGGGAAGAGTTCTCCCACGTGAAGGGATGTGAAAGAAGAAAATTCCCTATGAATAGTTTTCAGATTTCATTTCCCAAATTCATTCAGATCTCAGTCCACAATATGTATGAAGTCAAAGCTTATTACCAACAAAATTAGCAATTTGAGGTAAAAGTGCATTTTCAGATGTCTGCCTGAGTTTGACAGCTCCTACATTACTGTTTCAGGATAAGCTTCTTAGCTGGCAACCTTGAACCTTCCTCCTTGCTCAGATTTAATTAAAATAACAAGCCGCAAATCTTCAGCTTCACTTACAATTATGTTCCATTAAGCCAAATTCACTAAAAGGCAACTGTCCTTAAAAGACAATTTCAGCATTATGAGTCTCAGGTATTCAAAATACATTGGTTCTTTTTCTTTCCTTCCTCTTCATGACAGCAGAAGGTTGTCCACAAAACCATAAAACATGAAGTCTTGGATTCTCTCGGGATTTTGAATTCTAAAGTTCTGGTGTTCAGGCTTCCCCAGCCCCCCCACAAAAAAGGATTCATCTAACTCAGTACCATGTGTCCAAGAGTGACCATAATCAAAAGCCAAAGGAAGATCTTTTGGCTTCCTTTGTCCTATAGGACAGGCATGTACCTCTCCCACCTACTGTCCCAGCTTCCAATGATTTTCAGCTCAGGGGATTTCCTCAGACTGATGCAGTTTGTCTATTTATTAACCCTCAATGGACTTCTCCCAAATTCTTGTTCCATTCTCCCCTAGAGTTAATGTAAACTTTCTGCATTCTTATACAACAGTCATACTTCAGACTAAACCTCTTGATTGTTCATGAAGTAAAGTCAGAGGGGAACAGTACAAAGAATGAGTCATTTCTCTCTCCTGACTCAACTTCTGTCCGGGAACACTATTTTCCTGTAAGGCTATAGGGAATAGGTGGAAACTACTGCTCCTTGCAAAAGTCAGTCAGCTCCCAAGTGCAAAAATTCATTTTAATAAGCTAGCAAAACAAAAAGCTTTATTGAAAGTCATAAAAGGCTTCTATGTATCGGTCATTTTCCATCTTTAAAGTGTATAGACTTCTCTATGATTCACTGAAAGCAGACTGGAAAATGAATTTTTGCTCACTGAAACAAAACATCACTGAGTAGCAAGACAAATTCTACCAAGAATTCAGTCTACTTATCAGAAGTCCAGTCTAAGATTATTTAACTTAAACAAGCTTCTGTTTGTCATAGGATTATGAGTATTTCAGCATGAAAAAATTAATTTAGGGTGAGAAAGAATCATCACAACCATCATATCCAACTGATGTTTAGCACAGACTGTATCATTTCAAATTGTTAGGAGTCTACTTTCCCCCCCGCCCCAGAAAATGGTGAGGCAATAAGATTTTAATTTTTAAGTAAATATCATCCCTGTGAAAATACAGTGTTTTTGCTTTCCTCCTTCCTCCCTTCTCCCTGTTCTAGCACTCAGTGATGGAAGCAAAGACAAGTATAAATCACTACACGCCATCAAGGCAAAATTGTCCCCGAGAGTCTGGCATCATGCCCAGGATTTTACTCACTCCATAACAAGTGGTGTTCTCTTCAGCTAGGATTTATCCAGCCTCATCAATAAATACCTCAAGCATGGTCATTTGATGGACATGATGAGATTAGATTCCAAAACATTTAGGGCTGTATACAGTATTTCACTATTGTAATGAAAATGGCAAATATCCTGAAGCAGAATGATTTCTTTTTCTGACATTAAGTGTCTGAACAAATTGTTGTACAATCCTTGTTGCCCAGGCATAACATAAGGGCTTTTTAAAATTCACTTGGTGCTTTTTTTTCTGTACATTATCCTATGAGCCATTTTCCCCCCAGTGTTTGCTTTACAATCATCACCGCTTTTCTCACTTATGTACTATGAGGGAGAATATGTTCTCATCTGTGTCTTAGGAATCAGGATCTGGATTTGTTTACAAGCTTTCAGTTTTTGGTTTTCTGATTCAGACCAGGGGATCTAAAATAACAGGCTTTAATATGGCAAGTAAATACAACAGACTCAAAGCCCACAGTCTCTCTTGCTCTCTAGTCCAATTAAAACATATTTACTGATAGCAGAACAGAATAACTACATAATTATTTGTATACTATGCAGGGCTCCAGCAGGTAAGATGGAAAGAAGATCTAGAGACATGACAGGAGCAGCCAAACAGGAGAAGAAACACAACATGTTTGCAAGCTGTTCGAGTGAGACTCACTTACCAACAGAGATCAATCTGCAAGCTTCCAATTTTGCTAAAGCACTACAAGCTTCAGAGTATTTATCAGAGAATTGGGAACTATTGAACAATGTGTTTCAGCATAGCCAAAAACAAAGATATGTATCTGGGATCAAGGAATGTAGGCTAAAATTATCAAAGTGTCATTATATATTACAGAGCAACCGTTCTTCAGGGTGGCTTCCAGATCATGTCCAAAGTCAACTGAACATGACCATCAGGGCAAAGATCTTGGATAAGATGGCTGATAAGATTCTAGGATGCCCAAGAAGAAAAACTGAAGCAGAGAAAAGTTATTAATTTTCTACGCTGTGTTAGCGAGAGCACCACTGAAAACTTTATGTACCTCCAACGTCCATCCTTCAAAGATGATGCTGATGAGTATTTTCAGGAGAAAGAAATATAAGAGTCATCATCAGGAAATAGTGAAAACATAGAAAAAGTTGCGGTCCTTATAATAGGAACAATTAAGCCATGAGTCAAACATAATCTGTCAGAATTTACGTGAGGCTAGGAAAGACATTTTCATTTTTGGTGTAAATTTGTATAGTAGTAGAATAATGTATGGAGGAATGAAAAAAAAAACCACCAACTCTATCTTTTTTCAGGTTACATTATTCTTAAGCAGCTTTGAATTAGAATTGAGGTTGTCCTTACAAATATGCTATACACATCTTCCCTTTTCTTGACAGCACAATTACTGCATGAATTTATATGACCAGTGGAAAGCAAGACCAGAGGCTTGAAGTCACCAACTCCCACTTTACAATATAGTCTGATCTATGAACTTTGCCTTCAAATTTGAGTTTGAGCTCACCTCTAGGTCCTGCTATGGTCTAGTTCATTTGGTCTCTCCCTATTCCCACAGGGTCAGGCATACTTTCAAGAGGTCATAGGCCACTTTATTTTAAGCAGTTCTACAAAAAAGGAATCATTTTCAGCTCCCTATGGATTTTCATGCTTTCAAAAGGTCAAAGGCTCTGCTGAGCCCAGTTTGCCTTCTGGGCTGGAACAGTAAAGGCACATCAGTTCCTATAGCCAGAGGCACACAGAGCAACATGGTTATCACTGTATTTAGCTGTGTTCAGCCCTCTGTCCATATATGCAGATGCATCGATTAGAGGCAATTTTCGACACTCTCCTGATCAAAGCTTAAAACAGTCACCCATGGGAGAACAGTGAAAGGCCTCACCTGCTATTTCAAAAGCAGAATAGCCTCCTTTCCTGCACAGACTGTCAAATGGACCTGCTACCCATCCCAGTGAGACAGGAGGGAAGGTGCAAGGAAGAGGAAGAGGCACTCCTCCTACACACGCAGCTGCTGCTGTGTCTGCATGCAGAGACAAGGGAGAAGCCTCCAGACTGGTGCCTGTTACCCTGAACGTCTGTGTCAGTATAAGTGTGTACTTTTGTTAAAGATGAGGAATGACAGGAACAAGGCCTACCTCTGACAATTGCAAAGCCGCTGGGTGGTGTGAGTTGCTATGAGCACCACCCAGAAATATCCAATACCCCCAAGATCTCAGAAGTGGATCCTAGCAAAGGTATAACCACAGTCTTTGTAAGTTCTGCTTCAATATATTAGTTCAACAGAGGCTTTTAAAAAACACCAAGACATATTTAAGAATCAGTGATTCAAAAAATCCTTCTTTGGAAATTATTATTCTTTTAAGAAAAGGAAAAATGTATAACTTATAATCCAATGGAACTTTTCTTTGTATTTTATTGAAGAGCAGCAACAGGCACACAAGATGGGAGCCATGTTAGTTCAGGTCTAGATAGTGGGGGGGGGGGGCAGGGGCGCAGGGGGGGGCGGGGAATGAGCCACAAGAACCACTGACTGTTTTAAACACACTACTTTAGATTCACACCAGAGCCCAACAAGGTTACGTGCCTACCATGGAAAGTGACTTGAGTAACCAAGATGAATAGAGCAGAGAAGTACATGAGGAGCAGCTTGAATAGAAGCTGTGATCTCTCTTCCTCTGAAAGGGGGATCAATATCTCTGTGGTATCCTTTTTCAACACAGTATTGAAATGTGAAAGCAAAGGTAAACATTTCCAAAAGGAGCTGTCAGCCAGGACTGAATTTATTTCAAGAGATATTTATCAGAAATATTTCCATAGTTGTATCAGGACTTACTTCTCTGAAATACCGGATCGCATTTTCCCTAGATTAGCTCCTGGTCTTTAAACCTTTAAAACACAATGTCCCTCATGGAGCCATAGCCTCTGCAATGTAACTGCTATGTACATGCTCAAAACTTAGCAGAATTAAACTTTGAGAGTTTCAAATACATTCCAGCATATATTTTCCCCTCCTCTTTCTCTTTCACTCCATAAGATTCAGTGCAGAAGATCATCCAAAAGACTCAAACACATTCTCATATTTCATGGCCTCTGAAAGGCTGAAACATTCAACTTTGCTTCATCTGTTTCTTCCTTTTTCTCCCGATTCCCCTGTCAAATACTTGCATGTAACAGCCTGATGCTTCAAAAGGAAAACAAAGTAACAGCAGTGCTGGTTTTATCATAGGGACAATGAAAATTGTAGACAAAATAGATTTAGACATTAATATTCACATCCAATATTTAAAAAAAAAAAAGAGGCTGAAACTGGAACCTGATGTGTCTTGCAAAATGTGTTAAATGTTTAATTTGAATAAGTAAAAGGTAACGCTGGAGTTTGAACTGACATAAACAAGAACTTATTTTATGTCAGGATGAAAGCATCACACCCCAGAGATGGATAAAAATTACATAATTGTCAAATGAGAAGAAGGATACAGTGAAAGTGTTAAATAAGATAAAAGCTATGAAAAAAAGTCAGTGACTTGATTCACAGCTAAAACTTCATCCGGGTTGAATAAGGGAAGAATAAATCACGATTAATGACTTATAAGAATTAGGATACAAGTTGTTTGGTTTAAAGGAGATTGATCGGTTTCTTGCTGGTAGAAATCAATGCAGCTTGAGGTCTACACCACATCTGCACATCCAGCCTAGACTTCTACATGCAGACAGCAATTTTTACCTACTGTTCTACCTACTTTGACATACAGTACTGGATTTTATAGAAAACTCCAAGGGAAAATAAAGTGCCACTCTGTTAACATAGTTGCACATGATTATTCATTATTTGCACAAGCAAATGCTTAGTTAGCTTCTTGGACTCAGGAGGCACCTGAGGCATTTAATAGAAGTGGGAAGCTGGAAATCTTCTATTTCCTTCCCTTTGTTGCAAGGACAGCAGTGGCTTTGAAGACCAGAGACAGCAGATTTCCTTGTTCCACAGAAAAACAATCCTTAACAGTTAAGTGTCCCCATATCTGTCATTAGAGTGGTACAAATCTTATGTGTGTTTGAGATCTTAGTTTGTCATTGTTATGATTTAGAGTTAACAGCTAGAGGAGGTGAATAGGAGCTGTTCATTCTCTTCGATGTTATTTCATCTTGCAGTCTTTCATCTCAGCCAACTACTCCTGAAGGACATTGATGTGCCTTTTGTTCAGATTCAGACATTATCTTGGTGACCATAATGAGGAGAAGCTTTCTGTTTGTTTGTTTTTAAATACAAGTTTAGATTGTGAAACAATTATGCAACTAGATCTTTAAAAATCTTTTGTGACCACATGTTTGGCTGCATTAATCTCACTTAAACAGGGATTCTTGTTTTAAAGTGACTAACAAACAATAAGGCCACACAAGGATAACAATACTGCAAGTGGTTTTCAATGGATAAAAATAATAATAGTAAAATAACATGCAAGTTCCACTTTTGAGTGAGGATTTGTATTTGAGGGTATGTAATAGAATTAAAACATTTTAAAATGTCGACATAAAAAGCCTTTACTATTACTCTTTGATCTGAAGCATGGTGAAATATTAAGCACATTTCTTGCTAACCAGAAAAACATTTCAACATACCAGATGAAGATAATCATATGCAAAAGATGTTTGCTTCAGTTTCTAATATAAGCTACCTAAATATAAATTTTACAAGCAACAGACAACAGCAAGCCAGCAGAAGAGGAAGAATTCCAAAACCCCAAAACTCTCCATCCATGCAAGTTTATCAGAACAGCCTGAAAAACAGTTGCACACTCGCCAACACAGCTAGAGGGGGAACCACGTACATGTTACTTCCGCAAAGCTTATACTGTGGAGTTGGGCATCTTGCTCCTGCCATTGTCAAATTTAATGCATGGGGCTAAAGGTGCTAACACCACTGTTAGAGAGACTGGAAAGAAACTGTACTACCAGCAACCACAGGAGGGTACCAGTTTTCAAAGAGCAAGTATGCTCCTTTAGCCAGGTGTTTTGCATTAGAGCCTGAGGTCTCCATGGATAAGCTCACTATGAGCATCAAGACATCAATTTACATCATGCAAGTACAAAACTTTACAGGTATACATCATTAAAGTGTCTCGGCGTCCCATAGACCATCACAGGTTATTAAGGTTATAGCAAAAGGTTAGAGAAACACTGCAGTCCAAAGATGGTCTAGCTCCCTTGCCCAGGCTTAGGTGAAACAGAACTTGCTCAGGATGTCTTAAAGAGATAACCTGTTGTGCCAGCTTCCCAGCATCTGCCAGAAATGCAACATACTGAAGAGATGTTAATGAATATTTCCCTGCTGCTTACTGGAAGTCTTCCCCTAACTGGTGAACTTCCAACATTGTATTCTTAATAGAGAGATACCATTGATAAGTTACTCTTCACAGTTACTGTACAAGAAAAGAGAATTTTATTCCATGAGGTTGTAGACAAACTCATTTATAAATTGTCCAGCACCTCACAAAAGTGAAATTCAAGGATGGTCTTAGTGTGCTTTGGAGCATAGGCTGTCTTTTGTTCAGGCAGGAGGACTGAAGAGCTGCTATGACACATGGGCCCTCATGTTTTAGGAGTTATTAAGCAGGGGAAAAAATAGGAATTGTCCCTGAGAGGAATAGCTAGTCAAAAGTTTGACGAACATACAAAACATATTCTTTCCTTCTGGCAATTCTGCCCCTTGGCAAGCAGCACATCTATTCTTTTATTTCTAAGGGAATTATGAAAAGTTGTTGTGTTTTTTTCCTAGTTTGCACAAGTACAAGAAGTATTGCCTCCAGAGTCAATGATTTTGTAGACGTCAGCAAAGCCCAGTGTTCCAACAATTGTTTGTCAATAGCATGCACTAAATTAGTGGATGGAATTGGGTGACTTAGACAAATAAACTCCAGTGAAGTCAATGGGAAGTTTGCCTGACTAAAAACCCGAGAATGTGGTATAATATGAACTATACATAAAGGAACCCAAAAATCATAAATAATCTATTGAATTTCTAGGTAGAGATGCTTTTTTCTTAACATCATTAAAAGGATTCTGATGAACTCATGAACAGAAGTCTAACAACACACAGACTTACAGAGGGATAAGGATACTTGTACCAAAAAACAATACAAGAAAAATCTTCCACTGTTTTTAAAAGACTGTATTACTTTTGCAGGGGCAGGAATTAGACTACAGAGAAAACAGTACTTGAAATCTCTTATTTGGCCTGCTTCCACATTTTTCCTATCTTTCCTGAACAGGGGGGAAAAAAAAAAAAAAAGGCATCCTACAGTGAACTTCAGGTTTGATAAATAAGAATAATTGCTACCTGAAAAAAAAAAGAAATATTTAAAACACACTTGATAAGTCAAAGATTTATAAAGCTTACACATAAAGAAAGGGAAAATGGTAATCAGAGCTGTCTAAAGAAGTGGGATAAATGGCTCTATGTTTGGACTAAACCAATAAACTTGCTGTCAATCAGAACCAAAATATATAGTTAAAGTTTCAAAACCACTTATACAGAAACATACAACCTGCAGATTGCAAGTTACTGTTTCCATGGACATACTAGGTTTGTGTAACAGATTTACTTTTTTCTACCACAATTTATATTCCTACTTACACAACTTACGCTTACAGTCTTACTGTAAGCGAAAAGGAGTATCCATTTGTTCTACCAATCTTGTAGCTCTTTGTACAAAGGTCCTTCCTCTGCAGCTTCTCCAAACCAGGACAGCCCTTCTTGAATAGTTGAATTTTGCCTTAAAGGCTCATAGTTCAAATCCTATCTGAAACTTACTTTTTCCCCTTGGTCTGTATCTCTTAATTCTCTTCTCTTTACTACATTATATACTGCATAATGTAAATGTACTCGATATGGTTACAGCATTATATGTAATCCATTATTTAATTCTGAAAGCCTGTTATGCCAGTTTTCGATATCTCACTGATTCAGTGAAGCACTGTGTCACACTTTAATATGGAAGATATTAGTGGAGGTGAATCTCTAGTGCTACTTCTGTAACAGTTACCCAACACTTTCCATTATTAAGATACTGTTTTCAGCTGCTTTTAATTGTGATTTTACTAGTTAATACTACAGTTTGAGGTTGGTTTCCATCTCAGGCTGAATACTTATGCACTGTTTCAGACAGAACAGTTTAAGAATATCCACAGATTTATCCCAGTTTAAAAAAAAGCAACTCAATAATTATTTTCTTTAGTGATCATATTCTTTGCAACAAGGTTATACGAACTGCCAAATTAATGGTCTTTGTATCAGGGCTGCATCTTCTGCCTTGCCTACCCACATAAGTTCAGCCAGATTGGCTTTCAAAAACCTCCATCTGCACAGGCTCCACAGCGACTTGCTAAGACTTAACACCCAAACTGTCATTACAAATACTAATCAGGCATCTTGCAGCTTCTGCAGACCAGAATGTATGTCCCACAGCCACAGAGCTGAGCAAAGGCTACAAAGGCTTTCAAGGACTCACGGAATAACTGTTCTCAACTGGTCTGAATCAAGCTGGAATAAAACAACTGAACTTTGAGTTGGGGCCGCTCTCTCAGTATTTGTACCACTGCCATTCAGAGATCATTGGGAAGGGCACTGCTGATTTCAAAAGCAAAAAGGCTAAGGCCAAACGAGGGACAGGCTCAGACTGGGCGACCGATGTGTTGAGAATGGAGTTGGAAAATAAGAACAAAGCAGCTGAAAAGGGCACTGGGATTGCTTAGTTACAGAGACCAGGTTTAGGAGCAGAAAGGAAGTCAGGACTAGAATTAACAAGAGAAGCAGGCAGGGAGCTGAAGCTGAGTGAGGATAGCACTGAGATCAAATGAGAAAACAGGTGAGTAACATATGAAACCACTGTGGAGGGCAGACTGCAGTTGGGAGGAGAAAGGGAAAGCAAAAGGGACAGGTCTGACGGAAGCTGGGCTAGAGGGGGAAAAATTACTTGGCAAAGCAAAGATAATGAATCAAAAAGCAACAAAAGAAATGGGGACATGTAGACATGAGAGATCTCAGAGCAGATCAAGAGATAGTAACCAACAAGCACAGACTGGGTGAGGACACTGGGACCACTGGTATAAAGAAAAGCAGAGGGCTGGGATTTTATTGGGACTCAACAGCAAGCCCTGTGCAGGACAGGAAACTGCTAATGAAATCATAGAAAGATAAGAAACCTGAAGTATGGACTCTTAAGATCAGTAAAGAAAGAGAACAGAAATTGCAGAACTGAGGAAGAGTTACAGCTCAGACAACTATAGCTGTGATAGGGGGAGGTTCAGAAGGAGGCATTATTGGAAGAAAAAGCCAGAAATAGCCCTTTTTTCAAAAATACAGAAGAGCCCTTCAAGTATATTCCTTTGCAGTGCCTGGAATAGAGCACAACATTCCTCTTTTTTGGGCAAACATCTCTGAATTCCTCTGCCAAAAATTTTCCCAATCCTATCTTCACCTGGTCCAAGCAGAGAACCACCTCTTACCACTGCTGATTATCCAGACATCTCAAGGTCTCTGCCCAGCGGATCCAAAGTTTTGGTTCTGTGAGTAACACGTATAGGTGTTAATATCTGCTTTACCCGTTCAGTTTCCACAAAGATTAGGAAATGACACCACTGTGTTAAAAGAAAGATACAAAGGCTGCAAATTTAACTATCAAAAGTTAAGAGCCCCCCTCAAATTGAGCACATGAGCAAATTGTGATAGTGCAGTCCTACACGCTTCTCTGCGGAAATTAAGTTCTGCCCCCACCAGTGTGAAGAAATGAGGCCTCCATCCTACTTTTTACCCTTCTTGTTCAGTTAGTGACCACTGGTATGGAACTGATTGCTACACAATTTATTCTTTTCTTGACAGTCTGTTCTACAGCATTCTTTGTATTGGTCTTTGTGATGTAAGGCACTGACTAATTACCTTCACCATGAAAGCAGTAACCAACCCACTTTACAGATGGGAAAATTGAGACAGCAATTTAACCAAGGCCACACAGTTTGCCAACGCCAGCAGACAAGCCTGAATATCTTCCTCTCAAACCCAATGCTTGCTCTTCCCCTCCATGCTTCACTACTACTAGAGATGCCGAGTATCAGCCTCTCCCTGATGGACACAGGGCTTCTGAGGACTTTGGGAAATGTCAAACCTAAAATCCATCATATTCAACTTCCTTAGCAAATCACAAGTCCAGTGATTACTGGAGGAAGTCCTCGAGGATTTTTTGGAACAGTCTCCTTTCTTCTTCTCCCCATCCTGACTCCAGTCCCTTTCCAGCCTTCTCAGCTCCTCTCTTCCCGCTTCTCTCAGTTACTCCTTGGTTTTAAATTCTATAACTTCTCCCAGCTGTAGCAGTGCTGGCATGAGGCCCAAGCTAATAAACCTATCAGAGCTTATTAGCTTGATATCCACTCTATCCCGCCCTACACCTCACCTCTAATGGTAGCATATCTCATTACTCTATTCACTTACTAGTTGGGAACTGTCACACAAGAGAACTATAGCAGTGACACAAGAGAACCAAGAGGCTTTTGTGCAGTATTCGTCCTTATCCAGAAAAGCCATCCTTTCTTCTCCTGACCCCATCACCTCCACTTTGCTCTCTAACACTGAGTTTGCACAAGAAAAATTGAGAGACTGCTCAATGTGCTGACTCCACAATTCTCTGATATAAAAATGCTGAAGTTTGTTATGCCATTATCTAGAAATGTAATATGTATATACAGCCACATACACACCTATTGTGTCAGTCTGCTGCAAATGCAAAAAGATTATGAACACTTTCTTCTTTTTTGTACAGGAATCACCTGCTCAACTGGATCCTACCATAATCACCAGTTAATAAAGCAGCCATACCTTCCTGAAAGGCAATCCCCCTTTCCATAGGCAGGCATTCCCACAAACACTGGCTGGCATAAGCACTGACAAGCAAGCAGATATCCCATCTTTACTTTCACTGTGTCCTATTTCAGATTTAACAAATTAGTCTGAAGGTGACATCCCATTATAAGCTCACATATAAACACAAGAGATCTTTTTTTAAATTTAACTAGCATACAACAGGATTTCCTTCCTGTAATAAGGACAAGGGAGAGAAAGCGGAGCTATCAAAACAACACAAGGAATCTTCTCCTGCTATTTATCCAAAGCATAAACAACCGACTGAGTCGACTTCCACGGAACGTGTTGTAAACCTTGGTCTTAACCTCATTATGTTATCGCCATACTGTGACATTGACCAGGCATGTGCCATTTGCAATTGCCAGTAAAGTGACAGAAGCATTTTCCTCTCAGCTTCCTATCTTAGGCAGTCTATAGTTTTATTCCTAAATGTACGTTATCTCTGTTCTAATGCATAATTGCAGGGATAACAAGCAGAAAGCCTCCATATCAGTTCCAGCCTCTCATGCAGGCTAACTTTAATTCCACTCAAACTAGTTCCAATTTTCCTGACTACATCAAGAGAATACATAACTGTTCTTTGCAGTCATGCATGAGCTTTCTTTACTTGTAAATTTAAGCAAAGTGTCAGCAGAGTTCATTAATACCAAAAAGATTTTGCACCCAATACAACTCCCCTCCATTTGTGAGAGTTCAGTAGTTTTCCAACAAACACACTGCAGAAGTAAAATATAAGAACTGCAGAAGCCAATTTCAAGCATTTGTTTTTACTACGTTATGTTGTTCTGGCATTTTTCTTAAATCCCATGACAAAGACGCTGCAGTGAGCATAAAAATACAAAATCCGGGGTTTAGTATAAATGTGCATTTGAAAAATGGAAGTGCTTCACAATCCAAGTTACCATCCCTAGACTTGATAACAATGGTGTGAGGATTTATAGGAATTATTATTATAGGAAGCCAGATTGCAGGGAACCGGTCAGAATATCTGTGTAGTATTTGGCCTAAACTTGTAATATGTAACAGCTAATCACAATTCCTTGCTAACAAGAGAAGGAAGGAATTATTTATTGGACTCTTCTGTATTTAGTTCCAATGCTCATATTTATTACTGTGGCATCATATCAGATAGGTCTTGCACCTAAAGACAAGGCTTATTAAAACAGAGATATAACTAAAGGTTACTGGTTTTGTAACATGTGTTTCCAAGACTTCTGTGGAAGGCATACAGCAGTAAGTATGCCTTATTTGACCAGTGGCTGATCACATCTGTGAAATTCATATAGAGCAATTATTTATCAAAACATTATTTAGCTGTCTTTTTTCTACTTTTACAGAGAGAAGGAAAGAAGCCATTCACACAATTCAGAATTCCTTTCTCTTCTCTGACCACCCGCCACTCTGTTAGCTTGTTAAAAAACAACTGATTGAATTTTTACCTCAGTCTGCAAGGAAAACATTGTTTGAAAAGTTATGATGAAATCTTAGAGAAGGAATACTCGGACCCTAAGGGAAAAGTGGCAGCTTATTGGAAAACTGTTGTGTCACTCTCAGGCCTTGTTAAACAGTTACTATCCATCATGTGTTTTCTGTATATAGTTTCTTCACATCTCAGGATATTAGTGGTGGCTCAGGAAGCCAGGGACATGAGAGTTTCTGTGGCAGCTTTCCCCCTAAAAAAACTAAACTGCAAAATGGAAATGAATCAAGAGTTCTTACACAAGTGAAAGTTTCTTCTGGGCAAATTCTGTATGCGTTCGGTCAGACTCACACTTCTGCACAGTACACCCATCTGTGCACGCTATTAACCTACATGTACCCATTGCAGACATACACTCCTTTCCTGTTTCAGATTATAGCCTTTGGAACTCCAGACTTCATGGCTACAAAATAAGTCTGATTGCAAAATACAGGTTCACAGGTAGGAAAGAAATATTTTAAAAAATCAAGTGAGTACATGAGCTTTTACAAGAACATATTATTAACCCCAGCTTCTTTCTAGCCACTTCCATGTACAGTCTGGCTCTTTGAGAGTAAGGTCCCACTCTCCTGCAGTTCCTGCCATCTGGAATAGCTTTTCTTTAACTACAAGTTGCATCTATTCTTTCATCCCATTCCAAAACACAACTAACACATACTTTCACCCTTATCTCATCTGTTTGCCTCTACTTTCCCTCCCTGTTGCTCAGTGTTTTACTCACTGATCGCAACATACAACTTTTCACCATTCTGTGAAAAGTTTGGGAATGCAGCATATGATGTATAATCAAGAAGTTTGTTTCCCAACAGCTGTATATACATGCCAAGATATATGTATATCACCCAGACAAAACAAAAACAAAACAAAAAAACCCCACAAAACATACAAACCCTAACAACCACAAGCACAAACAGGGATTAACAGGAGATCATAGAACAAAAGGCTACAGAGCAGTCAGAGCTTCGGGATTTATCTACAGTGTAGAATAGGGGCTTAATTCCACAAGTGCGTGCCCCTCATGGGATACTAAGTATCCCATTTTCCATTTTCAATTACTTTTTCCATTAAGACCGAAAGAATGAAGTGTAGTCAAGCAGACTCCCCCATTTTACTTTCTTCTCCCCTTACTTCTGTGAAACAGAAGTTTAGAAAAATTGACAGTGCCTCCTCATCCTCCCCCCCTCTTTTTTTTTTTTTTTTAATACAGGAGTGTTTTGAAAGATTGACCAAATGATGCAAAAGATGTCTTGGAAAACAGATGCAGAATAGAAACTCAGCTCACAAAGTGCATATATTTTCTGATAGTAGAACAGTTTCAATATACTTCATTCAATTATGAATATGCTCCCAATCTAGTATTAGCCAGCAGTCTCCTCACTGAAATAAGGCAAATACCTATACCCACACCCAGTTAAACTCCAGACAAATTAAGAGTCCTCCAGCTTTCGACTCCACTTTGGTTTCCTCTTTCAACCTAGCAAGTCAGAATGTGCGACAAACAACATACTGTCTTTTATAGCCAGAGGATCAATTGAATCTGTTTTTTTTAATAAAACATATTAATTTTTAAAAGGTACCATACTGAAGTGTTTTAAACATACACAGCACAATTCATCATTGTTAAACACTAAGTCAAGCTAACAGAGACAGCAGCAAGAGAGGAACAAGACCAACTCACTTATTCTGTAAATACAGAGAATAGTTAAAAGTTAACAATCACTTATCTCCTCCTACTCCAATTTAAAACTTCTTTAAGGAGTTACAGTGGAAGAGCACTACACTACAACTTTTTAGTTCATTTTTGTTTGTTTTTAAGCACAGAAGTATTGTTCCAGCAAAGTCCTGAAGTTTGCAATTTGTTTTATACAACTGCAAGAGATTTTAATCATATAACTGACTTCCAAGAGCAGCATGGATCACTTTAATTACGACGTCTGTCAGCCATCCCAATTATCCCTACTTTGGAAGTATAGCTTTGTTTTCCTCCTACGTTGCTCTAAAATTTCTTATGTCTCAGTAAATTTTAATCAGGAAATAACATCCCAACTCTTAAACTCTAGGAGCAAGTTTTCATCCCGATCCAGCCAGACAAGTAGAAGATTTGTTCACATATTTGAGAGGAAGAAAAACGTTTTCTGCTAATTCAGTGAATTGTGTTCCAGAGCTGGTTTGTGTTGTGCCCTTACTGAACCGAGTTCTTTGCTATAACTTCATGCTAAGCCGAAAGTAAATACTCCCGCCTTTTTATATGGACAGGTCTATCCCAAAATACCAACATTAGCATCAGTGGTGACAGAGGAAGATGTATACTCCCCCAACAAGTAGGAAAAAGAAGAAAACCAAAACCCATGAACGTTGTTCAACTAACATGCCTGTGAAACGCAAGCATTAATGTACTTCCTAGAAATTAGTCATCAAGCTGTGCTCTCGTGTATCACCTGAGAGGAGGGGAGTATCGATTTCACAATGGCACTTTGTAAGACAAAACCCCCATATAATCCATGATCAAAAGATTTCTTCCACAAACACCTGCAGTTTCAAACTTACCAAGTACTTTGGAGCATGCAAAAATTTGTTAACCAAAACATCACATTCACCACCCGCACGATTTCTGGAACATTCTTTTCTAAAGCCAGCTCAACTGAAACAGGTGCTAACATGAATAGAAGAGACATAACACTCAAAAAAACCAATTTTTACTTTATTATGTTCTCATCTTTGATGGATATATTTATGTTCCCTAGCTTCGACAGTCTCTGGTCACTTTTTAAAACAACTTTCAAAATAGTAAGACTAAACACCATCAAGGACTTACCAGATTGGAATTGGTGGCATTGGAATCATCTTCTGGAAAGGGGATATAGATAGCTAAGGCCACACAATTGGCAAAAATAGTCAGTAAAATAATTATTTCAAATGGTCTGAGGAATGGAGTTAAGGAAATTGTTCCAAAGTGTGTACACACAAAAAAAAAAATAAAAAAAAGATTTATAAGAATTCTGTTTAAAGAAAACATTCCAAGCCCCTTATATTCTGAAAAGAAACATATGCCTTTTTAAGTGCTTTTAGGAGCTCCCAGCCAAGAATCTTCCTAATATGTCAAAAGCAGTGTAGGCCAGTCGCGTGCCAGAGTAAACACAGATTTCTTAAAAGTTTTTTCTTCTTCTATTTATTTAGATTGCATTTTCCCTATTTTCCTTCAAGTGTGGCTGTACTATTCTTAATAGCATAAATTGGTTCTAGAAGGACTGTCATCTTTCCTCTTATGATTAGTTTCTCTCAGTTTTTTCCATCTGCATTTAAAAACCCTGAAATAATTTTAACAAAAGTTTTGGGGATTTTTTTTTTGTTGTTGTATTTCTTTTTCTCCTTTCTCACTCCCTCTCTCATATCTCAAAGTTAAATGCAAGGTCCCAAGAAACACATGCATACATTCAGTTAGAAGACACTTAAATGATGATAAAGTTTAAGGCAAAAAAAATGGCTTTATCCAAAGTGTGCTTATACTGCACATTGCCATGTATACTTGTTTTGTTTAAAAATTATTTGAGGGGGTATTTCTTTTTCTTTCACTTGCATTTCATTTAGCATCATAGGGAAAACAAGCATGCCTCCACAGTATATTAAGGACACCAGGAAGCTAAGAATTCCTTATGACAGAGAAGCTGGCATCAATTCAGGGGCATTTCAGCCTGGCATCAAATTTGTTAGGGAAAACAATCCCAAACATTTCAATGTTCAATGAGAAAATCCTGCACAAACTTTATGCCCCACTGACTGCCCAGTGGAATGAAAGCATTTTTCTACTGACCAATTTCCTGGCACTGTACTTCATCTACTTTGGTGGACTCCTTTACCTTAATCGTTGTGAAGTGTCTCTAAACTCAAACTAGAGACCAGATTTCCTGTCTGTCTACATATACTTGCCTGCAAGAGTATCCTGGAGGCTAGCTCTGAGATAACTCACCAGTATTCTGGAGGGGAACGAAGAGCAGGATAGGACAGGGAGAATGTCAACACAAACAAAAATGTCAACACAGCATCTATGAGCTTGGTCAGCAGACTACTGTTTTCAGCAGGTTTTAGCAGGAAAACTAGAGATCAGGAGGTGCAGCAGCCTGAACTGCAAGATACACACAAGATCCAAGCACCTGACCACTGTGTATGCTCAGCTATGTTCTACATTTCACATATGGAAGAGTCAAAGGGTTCCAAACTCTCACCAGACTACCGTGCTTAAACCTATGAATACTAGGATATGTATGATAATATGGAGGTAGAAGAGTAGATCAGGGTTAGTAGATTACATGTGAAATCAACAGGACATCTCAGACATCTCAGGTTGTATATATAGCGTTTACTCCATAAAGACCTGAATTTCCATAGGTTTTCCTTTTCTTAATTGCTTTTTTTCCTAGACTTTTTGGGTTTGGCAGGGTTATTATCTATAAAGTTATCAGTGTTTATGCATATTTTTTAACTTCTGTTCTCTTTTAGCACTGTAAAAATAAAATGGTATAAAATCTACAAATACAGTGCACACATAGCAGAAAATTAATACACAATTAAATCTGTGCAAAATAAGGTAATTACTTGATTTCACTTTTTCTTATACACAATTGCACCTTCAGGCCCTTAACGCTGTAATGCTTGGGTAAAAAACACCACATAAGTACCATTTGATATTTGTTCAATATCTACTATGCATAGACTTCAGTGGTTTAGCAAATTAAGCTAAGCTTTTCACAGTAGTTTTAAAGTCATTGAAGTGTTTCACACTTATAAACACTAGATGTCCAATGAGAAGTTCTGATGGAAAAAAATACTTCCATCAACTCACCTAAAACCAAACAAAACCAAAAAATGCAAGCATCAGCATCTTTGAATTGCTTTAATCGCATTGTTTGGTCCTCTCTTGATCTCAGCAGTGCTGTATCCTGTTTTACAGCACATCATTCCCATCATTCATTGCTGACCTTATTCATTTATCAAATGTCACTCTGTGCTCTTTCTCTAATGACATGTGGATACTGGGGTGCTGGCAAATAAACCAATATTCAGCTTCATCCTGTTAGTCATCATCCATCATCTCATGCTTAAACTATCAGAGCTATGCCAGAAGGGACAAAAAGTAGCAAACTTAATCACGGGGATTAAAAATTAGCATCTGAAGAAGAAAGGAATAGGCAGGTAGGTAGTTTAAGGACATCTAAGAATTGACAGGAGCATTTTTAACAAGTTCTTCATCTGAAAAATATGTCAATGTCAGCAAGACCTAATATACTCACGTTCTGTTTTCATCTTCCTAGCATCCCACCAGACCCCCAAAGGAACAATATTATCACATTCTTTTAAATGCCATTATTCATTTTTTAATCACATTAAATACTGCCAAATTCTGTACTACCTTCCCTTGACGTGCTTATCTACACCTAACAACATGCTTTCTTTTGTATTTACTGAAGAACCCCGTTAGCTTGCGATTTACTGACAATTACTGTTCAGGGTTAGTCTTGCTTTCTCTTGGGGGAGGCGAGGGAGGTATATTTTGTTTCAGTTTGTGTTTCAGACCAAATTCTCAGATTCCAGCTTATACTAAACAGACTTCGGTGGCTGAAAAGGCTTTGCTCCCTCCACATGACAAAGCCAACAGCCAAACTCACTGACTTTCCAGGGAAGCAGCACTGGTCATTACATTCTGCAGTTCTTTGCCACTGGTTATCATCTAGGATCTGTGACACAGTCTGTCTCTTGTTCAGACTACTAGATCTGGCGCTGTACTGCTTTTGTACATTTTGCAGGATTACTTAAACCATCTTTCTTTTCCCTGCTTCCAGATAACCAGTATCTCTTACCACACGTTGGTGAGCCTTAGTAGTTTAAGTGGAATTCCAATACAATTAACAGATGTTAGCCCTGTTTCAGGGTCTTATTGCACACATTTGGGTTTTGTTTTTTTAATCCTCTTGTCCCATTCTTTTCTCCCTACTGTAGAAAGTGTGATGCCATGTCTTTAACAAAAACAAGCGTATGATTCAAACTACTAGAGCTGTTTAACTGGTAGCACCTCTTTAAGTGCCTGTAAAAAAAAAAAAAAGAATGGAAAGACAGCAGCTGCTATCAATCCCATAGAGTCAGTTCAATTCTGGCCTCAGATATCTTGCATATCTCCCATCGATTTCAGCCTGGGCCACGTGTTTTAAAAAGAGCAGAATTCAACCCCTAACCTTTACCATTCAAACTTCTAGTGGTTTCTTACACAAGGGTATAGTTAAGGCTTCAATTCTAAACATTTTTTTTCCCCCAGCATAAATGATCTCAGTCAAGACATCAAAAACTATTTGTGTACTTTACATTCCCAGTGATGCCTTTCAACTTAATGTATTGATTTCTTCACACTTATGAATAGTGCCTGGTGCGCACAAACAATTTGCTGTTTTCCAAGTGAGAACATCAAAAAGGATATTTCCATTCGACGATGCTGATGCATGCCCTCCGGATGGGATTTTTCAGTGTTAAACACAGCAGTGCCCGGGGAGGACGTGTAGCTGTGGTGGTACCCTGTTTTTTCTGTTTCCCATACTGCTGCCGTTTTCTCTGCGTGGAGCTAGCTGTGGATATTGTTGCATTGCCAGCACTACCCATCAGTTTGGCTTGCCTGGCAGCATCAATCGCAGCTTGCCAGGACAGAGCTGCCCCCGGAGTAGGGATATGCTCTGGGGCAAGCCCTGCAGCTGCATTGGCATTCATGTTGGCATGAGCTGGACGGGGACTCCCATAGTTGGAACCTGTGAAAGGAGAGGCGAAAAAAAAAAAAAAGAAAAGCATAAATTTGTAAAGGCATTTTTTAAACAGCAGAAGAGACAAATAGTATTTTTTAAAAACTTAAGTATCAGTAGAATCAACAGCTAATGTTAAGTGTAGGGTATCCACTTACTACCAGCTTCTTCCTCCAACTGAAACTCTTAATTTTAAAGTAATACTGCTATGCAATCATTTGTCTTGCAACAGTCTCCTAACAAGAGCCAATGGACACTGAGATGTTAGAAGTGCCTCCAGTCAATAGTATCTCCAGGGATTCACAGAAGAGAAACTGTCCTTTTCCTATTTTACCCACACATTTTGCAAGTTGGATTGTTGGAAAGCTCAAAAGGTGAGGCTAGTTCTCATCCCTTTATCACACAGACATGCAGCACTACGCTATTTAGTACATGGCAAAGCACCCAAACTAGATTCTCAGTTCCTATCATAAAAATCCTTGTGTTTTCAAGATTATCTTGAGGTAAAGTGAAATTTTAACAATGAACTTAATTCTCTCTGCAAACAGTACATATGTATAAGCCTTAGAACAGCCTGACTTAAAGGGACACTGAAGCAGAAACTGGAACACAAAGGCAGAGTTCATGGCTTTTGTGCCCTGTAGAATGCTGTGCAGACAGTTTAGGCCAACCAACATATATTCAGAAACTGGAATGATTCCTTATCCTGATAAGCTGATTTTAAGATAGATGAAGTATTGAAATCAAAGGAGGAACAATTATTTAAAAAGCATTTGATAACAAGAATGCTAAGACCCAGCAGTCCCAAGTTCTGCACCTCTCTTAGCCAAAACTGACAGAGCACATGCTTTTGCCCAATCATAATAATAGAGTATATATGACAGGTGATATGTGGCTAATATTTAAAAGGTCTTAGCAGTACAAAAAATGAAGGTCACCTTTTCAAGCTAGTGCAATTGTTCCGTTGTTTCAGTAAAGACAGTTAAGTCACCTATGCCTCTTCAGTGAGGCTTTTCCAGCAACTCAAAACAAAACTTCAATTACTTCAAAATGAGTGAATTCTGAAACTTCAAAACAGACCCCCTTACTCTTCGGAGTATGCTTCAATTGAGATATGTGAGAACTTGTGAGATATTAACCGAATTTTGCCACGGACACTTCACAGAAGAAAATATAAGCCACGTTAGAAAAGTGCAACATAAAACCTACACAAAGTGACATGAAACTTTAATTAGGAAGAAAGTCTTGTTTGGATATGTTCTGTATAAGATTGAAGAGACTGCTTATCTTCTTTGTGGACTTGCGAGTTTGCCTGTGGCCCATATGTTGGGATACAGGTAAAGGGAAGCCCAAATGGTCTACAGATCTTATTCCTTCACAGGCTGTGAAACCAGAGTTCAGTTTCAACACACTGCACACTCAAGAGATTGTGTTTCCCCTTACATCTGATCAGCAGACGCTTTGCTGATCAGAAAAAGTGTGCATGCAAGAGACAGACAGTAGAAACCCAGTAAAGGAGTTAAATCACCTTTTATTTCAAAGCAAGCTCAAAGTCTACTATTGATCGTGTTCCACATTAGATTAATATAGAAATATGGTGTTACTAAATAGATTAGATGGGCTCCTATAGACTACTGGACAAAGGAAACCGAAGACCATATGACACTGTGTTCCTTAAAATATCGTATGAGAGACATTTAAAACAGGTTAACAGGCAAACTGTTCTTGAATAGAAATAATTACCCAAGATGCATATTTCATAGCTGGATGTGCAGTGCCAAGATATCACAGCAATGACTGCACTACAAATGAATTACAGTAGGTAAAATAAATACAATCACATTGACACACAGAGTGCAACAGGATATGCCTCTACCT
This sequence comes from Chroicocephalus ridibundus, assembly GCF_963924245.1. NCBI lineage: Eukaryota > Metazoa > Chordata > Aves > Charadriiformes > Laridae > Chroicocephalus > Chroicocephalus ridibundus. Next base: position 152,848,441 of record NC_086284.1, read on the forward strand.
AGAAAGCATGCAAGATTTTTAAATTCATCTCATTGAATCAGAAGGAAGGACATGATAGAGTCAGATATTATTTTATGTCAGGCATTGCCATAAAATTTCCAGGCTGTTATAGTTCCATTGCATAGCAGGAAAGTCTAGAGCTTGTCTCTGCTCACTGAAAAACCTCCTAGTTGCAAACCAGCCAAAGGAAGCTGGTGAGTAATATGACTCTGATATGTGAAAGGGAAAGCTGAAAGAAACAAGAAATGGGAAATAGTTAATTCACATCCCTCAGATTTTGAAACTGAAAAAAAAAAAAAGCTTTCAGAATCACACAGGCTAAGCAGATTTCCTCCATGAAGCAGGCAATCAACTGGCAGACAAACTTAGTTTTCTAAGGCTAAGCAAATTGTACACAGCACTACTCATGCGATACATATTTATTTTCAGACTAGTTCCAGATGCAGTTTTTTTTCCTCTTTAGCATGTATTTGACCTCCCTAGCCTGAGGCAAGCTAGAAAGAAAAATAAATGGAAAATTACTCTAATTATTCTCCAACTCCAGCTCTTCTTTAATACTGACCGGTTAGAGTGGATGAGTGACGTGTGTGTTTTCCAGTAAAAGCAAACTTGCTGATCCATTGCCACTGTGTTCTTATCATGCTGACTAGACCATGTGGTCCTGAAAATAAACAGCTGCTGCATCTTAATGAAGACTTTTTTGCAATTTGGGAATGTGTCAAGCTGCTTCATTATTATTGCTTATTAGTTAGGTTTCACATGAGGATTCCAGTCTATGCATTTTGACTTTGATGTGCCAGCAAAGTTAAGGATACAACTTCTGCTGGTTTCGTTGCGTTTGCTTCTGCCATGATCACCAGTCCCATAACCAAGTGCTTCATCTCAAATTAATTTCAAAAGATGAGTCAGTAATGACAGATTCATATTAACAAATATTACAAATATTGATTACTGATAAGGATCTGTCTGTTTTATGAAGCTCAGAGACTGCAGACTCTATCTGTACTAAATAACTAATAGCAGTGACAAAGGACTTGATCTACAGGCAGTTTATAGAAAAAGCATCAATCGAAGAGTGAAGCACACACAGCTTCACAGAAAGTACATTCAAGAACTGAGCAAAATATTTTCAAAGACAGCATAGCCAAACTTTCAGTGAGAATGAAATTCTACCCTATAATCTAAATGCTTAGTGTTAATTCCTAGGAATTAAGCAGAACACAATTCATATTGAACTTGTGAGGCACCCTACTAAATTACACCTATAGCACTCATTTCTCCCCCACAACAAAACTTTGATGTAACCCGAGAGCTGCAGTTGCTGGATTTGCTATTTTCATTTTGCAATGTAGCAGTTAAAATACTTCACCCAATTTCACCACTACAAATAAAGTCTCATGATACCTAAATCACTTTAATCATATTTGTTCATACTGTTATTAAGCTGGAAGTTGACCAGAAGTGGGAAATGGAGATTCAGCCCCCACCCACATGCAATAACTCACTAAGCACTGTGATCCACAGCACCATCACCCTGCTAATCCCTATCACCCTTTAGCAAGAATTTGTACTGTTGACTATGTCCAGCTGGTGCACAAAACTCTCTCAGGTAGTTCTGTGCTATGGATCATGAGTTTAAGTATTTGAATAGTAATTGAACATAAAAGTCCATATAAGCGAACAAAAGTGATTACAAAGTGTTTGTGAGAGACTTTAAATTTCTGCAAAACTACTTCAAATGCAGACATAACAGAAATACACAACTGAAATACAAATGCAGACAAAATAGAAATAAAAATCAGAGTTCAGTCAGAAAAGTAACAGATAAGGTGGCTATACAACAGCAAATGAATCACGTTGCACAGAATACCTGACACTGCAAACTTACAACTAAATCACCAAATTGGTCATCACCAAAAATCACTATTAAAATATACGGTGATGACCATTAATACCTTTATAAGTGCTATTTGCATTCTAATAACACCTGTCATGCTGCCTATTGAAAAAAAACCTAAGCAGTGACTGTTCTATATGAGAAGTAGGCAAGTTAATGACACAACGGAATTGCAACTTTTGAGTTTCTTGACTTCATCTAATTAACCACACATTTATTTTAGAGGAATTTGTGTTTAGATTAATTCTCTAAATGAAAATAGAGCTATGCCAATGTGGAGTGACACCATTCTTTTTTTCCATCACTTTAAAAACATCAGAATCCTAAAAATGCAAACCTTGAAACTCTGTTGCATGACTGTATTTTTCCCCAAAACAGAGGAGAGATGGGTACAGTAAAAGACAAAAGTGGTTAAATCATAATGTCTCAACTGAACACCGAAAGAAAGCAAACAAGGTAGAAAACTGGTTACACTACTAAGGTTGCATGTAAGACCAATTCAAGCACCCAGGAAAAAAAGTTATAAAAGACTGAAGTGAGAGGTACCTAACAAGAAACATGAAGAATAACCCACAAAAAAGTCAGTGCATGAGACTATCTGTCAATAAGAGGAAGAATGGGGAAAACATTTATCCATTAACCCATGGGAAAAGGAGAGCATTTGACAGATGATTGTAAGAAGGCTTAAGTGTTACACAACATTTTTGCATCAATTTTTACTAAAGAAAAACCCATCCAGAGCAAGATGACTAGTGCAATTAATCCCCAAACTACAACAGGTACCATTTCCAACTGTAAAAAGGAAACAACAAGTTAGAAAGTACTTAAATAATGTCCGTGGTTTCAGCTACTTAGGTACCACACCCTAGAATATCCCAGAATATTTAAAGAGCTTTTTGAAATACTCTCAATACCGTTAGCTGCTGGTTTGAACTCATAGGAGACAGGAGAGATCTCAGAGGACTAAGAAAGGCTTAATAAAGTCCCCAGTTAAAAAAAGTGGAAAGAAGGGAAATTTAAATCCAGTTGAACTTCAGTCTCCAGAAAAAAATCTGGAATAAGTACAATAAACAAGTGTCAGCAAGTACTTGGAGGACAAGGAGAAAAACAGCAGTAGACATGGATCTGTCATGAATACATTCTGTAAAAGAAAACTTATTCCTTCCAGACCTGTGTAACAGAATTCACAGGCAAGACAGAAGCAGTAGATGCCATGTCTCCTGACTTCATTATAGTTTTATGAGGTCTTGTATGACAGTTTCACAAGGGCATATGAACACGAAAAAAATTGCTATAACGTGAGTATGAAACCAGTGGATGCCTGAGAGCAGTTGCCATTGGTACACAGTCTAAATTGGAGGATGTGTCACATGGAGGTACCCGAGTGCCTGCCCTGGATCCAGTTCTGTTCAGTGTTTTCATTAATGATCTGGATGATGAAATGGGGAATAGTGTTATTAAACAAGCAGGTAACTATGAAGCTGGGAGGTAAAGCAAATACACTGAAGGACAGGATTTGAATTCAAAATGAACTTCATGAATTGGAGAAAGTTTTAAAAATAGAATGGAGTTCATCAGGGACAAACGCATAGTATTTAAGCAAAATGAATCATCTGCCCAAATTATTTTCAGAAAAGCCTTGGGGGTTATAATGGATCCCCAGCAGAACAGAAGTTGATATTGTCATACTGCCTTCTTCCCACAAAATGCAATCATCACAACTTAGTATATAAACAGGGATAAAATCCATGCAATGCTACAAGTAATACTTCTCTCCAGCTCAACATTGGCAGGGCTTCAGCTGAAACAGAGTGGGCAGTTCCAGGTTCCACACTTCAGGAAAGATGTAGCTCAGTTCAAGCTGACCAGAAGAGAACAAGGAGACCAACCAAAGGCCTAGAAAACACAAGCTATGAGGCAAAGTGACAGAAATGGGAATGCCAGAAGCTGGACTGCTGCTCCTGAGGGTGTGAGGGGGAGGAGGGTATGATAACAGTCTTTATGAATGTGTGTGTGTATATATATATTTCATATATGTTTTTAATATATATTTATAGATACATGTGTGCGTATCATTTCAAAGAACAGAAAGGGAATATCTATCACCATATTCATACTGAATAAGCAGAAGTAATGGTTTTTGCAGTAAGAAAATTTCAGTGTGTACCTCAGGAAAACACTTTAACTGTTGTGACACTGAAGTACACCCATTGACTTGCTGGATTGGTGGCAGCACCTCCCACACTCTAGGCCTTTTAGACCAGAAAAACATTTCTCCAGAATCACATAATGAGGCAAGATTTATATACAGAAGTCATTTCTTTTGTTAGTCTAAGGCAAGTTTCACCTGAAGGAAGGCCTTTGCCTAGAAAGCTTATGTATTTCTTCCATCTGTGAAACTATCAGAAGAGACCACCCCCAAGCAAACCCTGCTTCGCTCAAACCTTTAGATCACCAGAGCTACATCAGCACATTTTAAGACGTCCACATGCATGCTCATCACTCTGCGGGAAGAAAGGCGAGGGCCCTCAGTCCAGTTGACCTGGAACTCTATTTCTTTGGTTTTAAAACATCACTCTACAAATATATTTTTCCAAAAGCCTTTCATTATCTCAGGACCATAACAACTAGCCATACACAAAGTTTAACATCTTTCAGTGAAATAGACCTACTTATTTGTATTGGTAAACAGTCTTTTCTGTAAGTCTTTATTAAATTTTCAGTTAACATCCCTGGAAATTTCCCCTAGCTAGCACAGGGCTGCACACACCTAAAACTCACTTTCTTTAAAGCATGATTTGGATAGTTTTCCTTATTTGCCTTTTTTAAAAACAAGCTAAAAAAACATTAGTTCTGACAGCTAACTCATAAAGCAACAGTAGGTTTTTTTCCAGAAAGAAGATTTTGGAGGTAATTTGTAAGTAGAGATAGGGGTTATAATGAAAGCTGGATTGCAACATGAACTATGGCTTTTTCTATAATAAAGTTTATAGTATACACATACACTTTGAAACATCATGTCAGATTAAAATTCAGTCTGTAGTTGTTAGCACAGACAAGAGAGTTAAAGAATTTTTTCCTGTAAATTGTTTTGGGGCTTCAGAACACACACATAAAAGATACATTATTTAAGACAGTTCATTTGCCATAGTTGAGACTAAACATTTTTTAATATCTAAACAAAAAAAATCATCAGGAACCATGCTTCTTTTGCAACTAGATCTTTGTTTTCCTTTATCTCCCCTCTCCAAACAGAGGGCTTTTTTATTGCATGCCATTAACATAAGACGACGTAATGAGCTACTAGCAATGTGAAAAAAACAAGTCCATTTCAATAAAGAAAGCAAGTGCACAAGCTCCTCTCACTTCAAGTATTGAATGCCTCCAAGTTAAATATTTATGCTTGAAAATTAATTATGGACACTGCATGATACATTATCGTAATTTTGCCAACACTATTTAGATTTCGAATTTCCTGAGAAAGGGACAGACTTTTATTCTACATTGGTAGAACATCCAGCACAAGGGATTCCTGGCTTATGAGTAAGACACAACAAGAATACAAGCAATATCTGTCAACACTGGAATAAATCATGGGACAACTCTTCTCTTAAAATCACCACATATGTAATTCTCTTCATGCAAAAATACCTTGTTTCAGAGTATGTTAGAAACCCATTGCTTCCTGATAAGATCTTTCCTCCATATGCACTATCTTAGACATGGAAAAGATGTAGGCACTGAGACACACATTTCTAACATTTCTCTTACATTTATGTTTGAAAATGCTATGGTTCTTAATGAACACAATTCAGGTGGTTTGGGTAGGACATTTGTTTTGCTTTGGGTCTTTTTGGGGGGGGGGGGTGAGGGTTGTTTGGATTGTGTTGTTGGGAAGGGGGGAGGGTGTTTTTTGATTTGCTTTTTTTAAATAAGAGACATGATCCTGTACTTGTAGTAAAAGCAAATTATATTTTTATTTACTGACAAATTTGGTTTTTTACAGCTCAGTCTGCAATAACACAAATGAGAGAATTCCCCCTCTCCTCCATTCTAATTATCAGGGGATAAGAAATTATCATCGAACATTTCATCACAGTGTTCCCTCTTTTACTTCGCTAGTTTTATTTTTCCATTCTGAAACAAACCAAAGAAAAGTAACAGTCTGTTCTGCCTCCTTCACCAGAGGTGTCTTGTCAAATCTTGCTCAGAAGAATCTAGAAAGCCACAAGTTTGAAAATCCTCAGCAGTCACAAAAATCCATCTAGCTTCTGACTTTCTCTTCTGCAACTATGAATTCAAGAGAACTAGACTGGGAGGTAAGGTCTCCTTTTTAAAGAGAGGAAGAGGGGAAAAAAGCATGGAGCCTACTCAATATTAAGCCCCAAGGCAAGTGTCTAATACAAAAAGTTTGATAATTGACAGATATCAGGACAGCCAGAGAAGCTTTAATACAACTCAGATGGACTAAAAATTCTATTAGGAGATTAATTTATTACGCCGAAAGGGCGGGGGAGTGGTAAGAGACCAATTTTCTTTGAAGCACTTGCATTTTCTTGTGGCTTTCAAGCTCAAGACAACACAAAGAAAACCACAAAGAATCAGTTTTGTTTTCTTCAGACGTGTTTCTGGTGGCACCTAGATTAGGCCCTCAGAAATCAAGCCAGGGAACACTTTCCTTTCCTTCAACCAAAGCTCACTAACACATTCATGAAATTCAAAAACAGCAACGGAGAACTAGTGACATAAAGATCCTTTTTACTAACAACGGTGTTTGTATTCATCTCAAATAAGCCTGAGAGAACCCAATAAGTCACGTATTTGAAGGAATGTTTAACAAGAGCTTTTGCTTTTTTTTTTTTCCACGTAAAACCATAGCTCTGCTGGGACAATGCAATCTCCCACAGAATGCAAAACGTAAAAGCATTTGTAACACCAAATGGCATATAAATTAAAAAACAAGGTTCCTCACTTGAGGCAGTAATAGATGCACATTTCATGGTATAGTGCATTAATACATCTTTTTAAAGTATTTTAGGGTACCTACCAGTAAAAAACCTTTGCAATAACATGCATACGTGTCACGGTGAGTTTCTTGGAAGAACAACATGAGACTTGGACAAACTCCAGGCACAGATCCCTCAAACGGAGACACCAAGAGAGTGCTTTCTTGCTTAAACCTGTATTTTTGCACATTCATCTAAGTCACTGTTACCACCTTTAAGGATGCTGGGTTCAAGCATCTTTGGTAAAATTTCCTTGACTTCAGTAAAATTCCTCTGGAGATTAACTGTAACTCAATAGATCGGATTCTTCTGACAAGCTTCTCAACTGCTCATCATTCTCTTATTGGTGGATGATTACTCTTCACTTAGTGAGTAATCCAAGTATAACTTTTTTTCAGAAATTAAGCTTTTACAGCTTTAAAATAATCTTTACTGTATTATATAGTCTTCAGATTCTTTGTCTAAGAATGCCGAGTGGGACAGAAATCAACACACAAACCTGTTAAATGTGATTTGTCTCACCCTACCCAAACCATTTTAAAAAAGGGATCTTGTCTAAGCTCCCTCTATAGTCAGTGCAGAGAAACATGTCTTCCATTCTTAAGACAGATATCTGAAATACAAGTGAAATCAGCTGCTGGAAGTTCCAATCTCACTTCAGATTGTACTGAAGTAATCTAAAAAATAAGTTTAATTCAACATCAGATTTAGGTGGATTAAATGACTCCCGCTTATGTGGGGGGAATATATGCATGCACATGTGTGTGTACACAAGGTACAGAGCAACTCTGTAGCTTCTTTTGGCCCAAAACATGTGACCAAATTTGGAAAATATGTACAAATATTTAAATAATTCAGAACCTACAATTTCAATTTTCATTGAAATTCACCTACAAATTCAATTTTCATCCTAAAAAAGTCAATCACAATTCTTTCACAACTCATAGTATTCTCAGTCCAGAAACAGCAGTCTGTTCCCAGTTACATCAGGTAGATGATGACTAAAAAGCACAGAGAGATCTCTATATAGGTCTGTATCTGAGCTACAGACAATATGAATTTCAATAAAGACTGACACACACACACCAACAAACCAAAACAGAAAAAAACTCCACACCTTTAGCACCCATGGAGATCAGCCCTGATAAACAACACGCAGTGCACATTCTTACAGGCCGAGATTTTTTTGCTTCCTCTTGCTGTTTATGGGATCAATGTTCAGCTGCACAAATCCAGGCAGCAGGCAGAGTTTGTTGGAAAAGGCTTAGCACGTGTATGAAACGAGACTGTATATCTAACCTTCCTATACAAGCTGTAAGTACTCCCTGCCATCCCTCCCTCCCAATGGTGATGCTCACATCAGGAAGCCATCAATCCACATTATCATACAATAGCCTGGGTTAAAACGGACCTCTGAAGGCCTCTGGTCCACACCCCTCCTGCTTTTTAGTCCCCTCAAAGTGATTAAATTTCATCGACTCCTTTGGTTATCCAGCACCAGTTTGCACCACTACTACTATCCCCGAGTCTGTGCGTGGGGTTGCAAGGACTGATCACAGTAGGCACCCACATCAAAGGTTCATTCAGGTATTGGGCATAAAATTAGGTATATACCTCTTACAACTTCAGAGAATAGTATCTACTACATTATACTTTGTGAAAACCAGACATCTGTAAGTTATATTAGCACCCACACAAAGAGAATCACCCCAAAACTGTTTGTTGCTTTTCAGAAAGGCAAAACTTTGGATTTATTTTAAACTGCATTTACCTAATTTTAGACTATGCATGCGATATCCTAATAAATTAAAGATGCACTCCCTTCTTGAAATGCAGGCAGTTTCAAAGCAAAAGGTATAAAAGGTGTTTCAAGTGTCAAAATTGACTTTGATTTCAGCTATTAATCTTACTGTTCTAAAAACCACATTTTTCTATTTTTAACATGTGATTCCCACACCCCCCCCTACCGCTTGAAGTAAGATCACGAAAACATCAGAAAAAGCAACTGAAGAGGAAAGTTTTGAAACAGCCTATACAAAAAGTTCTAGCAAATCTTAAGAATCGAGCAAGTAAAAATAGTTTGGGTTTTCCTCTAATTTCAGTCATCTAATTAATATCTTATTTTTGAATCATTTTAGACAAAATAAAGGTACTCAAACAGGAGGGTTTTTTTTAACTTGGCACCATTAAGGTGCTAGAAAGAGGATCATGCAGAAATGGCAAAATTTGAACTAAGGGAAGAAAATAAAATGCTGCCTCAATCTTATCCTTCTATTTCCTCTCATGCACATAGTCTCAAGAGGATGCTCCATACGCAACATGCTCTGCAAAGCAAGAAAAGGAAACCCTTGCACTTGCAAACCTCCATTAAAACAAACCCATAGAAAATTACTAACTGCATGAATATAAACCATGCTATAAAACAAAGGAAAACAGTGGCCTGTTTTGATTTCAGGGTGATATTAAGAGGCAATTTGAAAAAAAAAAAAAGAAAAAAAAACAAACAACACCCCCAACAACCTTTTATTCAAACTAGATCTCCATTATCTAGAGGCATTGCAGCATTAACAGATTTAGAGTCATATTTTTATAACCACTTTGCACAGAAGAAAATCATTTTACTGAGCTGTTTGGTGTCCAAAGTAGTATGTTCTATCTCTATCACGCAGACTTTTCTCTAACATTATTTTCTATTTACTGGTGTCTTCTTGGAAGGTGTTCCAAGTCTGAATATTAAGCATGTGTAATATCCAGATGCAAAAACAAGCACTGTTGACTTGCTCTGTTACTTAAGAGCATTTCCAAACTAAATAAGGCACTAAATCAGAAGACTGCAGCTGTACCAAAGTGGGAGAGGAGAAGAAGGTAATAAAACGTGGGAAAAATTAGCAAGAGACAATCTTTGTAAGCACCTGTATGAGAAAAAACAGTATCTGGCTTACATCTTGGATTTAAACACTGCAACACAGAACCCTGAAATAGTCCTTATGTCACTGGTTGTCTATACAAACATAGTTAGCCAGCTTCTCTGTGACCTTTTCTGCAGTAGATGCAGACAAATGTTTGAGATGGTCTTTATAGATTCTTTCTAAAAATAAAAAATCCTGCTTATATAAAAGCAGATTCATTGATCATTACTGAATTTACGCGTACCAGAGCAAAGGTGGCAAGAGCAGATGCACACCAGGTTTGTAGAGCACTTGCTTAGAAGTCAGTGGGCAATATTTATGCACTGCCATTGAGTTAATGCTCCAGCCACTGCTGCAGCTCCATCTTTCTGATGGTTTTCGGATCACACTGAAGGTGGTGAAAGCTGAGGCTTTTGCATTCCTTTATCACAGCACTCTGCACTTCATAGGATCAGCATCACAAAAAGAGGCAAGAAGTTTCCCACAGATCATTTACTCTAATAGCATCTGAACACTGGGCAAGAGATTCTACATTTCTACTGCGTATTAGGAAAACAAAACAAAAACAAAAAGCCATCCAGCCTATCTACAAGGAGTAGGCATCTCTCATTACCTCTGGAGCTCGGCATCAGTATTGCGCCCTCCCGGTTTGGGGGCAGACCATGCATACAAATTTTCTCCTCTTTCATGACTGAGCTGCTTTTCCTGAGAGCCAATTGACTGGCGCTAATGGTTAGAGTGAACCAACACACAGGCAACATGGACCTCAATGAGTTTCAACCTACATGTGAAGGTTCTAGAATCCACACCTCAAAAAGAACAACAGAATAGCTTAAAGAACTGAGAAAGAGAGGTACAAGAAAACGTAGAGTGTATAATATCTTACCGTGAAAGACTAAAGATATCGGAATCATTTAGTCTTATAAAAGAGACAGTTAAAAAAATTTATCAGAATTTGTCAGCATGAGGATGCGAAAGATTTTTGACACCACATGACACTTTCAACTAACTGGAAACGCCTTTATGAACTTAAATATTTGGTGGTTGTAACTAAGCAAACTCAGATATCTAATAAGGTACACATTGCTAGCAACAAGGAGGCCAAACTCATGGAAAATGTAACTGTGAAATATCAGGGGTCATTTCCACTTTGCCTCCCCAGGTCAGGCCTGGGTGTTTTTCTAATGTCCCTGTTGGTGCTCAAACAGGATTCAGAAACTGCTGGGTGATATTCTTCAGTTTAGCAGATGTCCTCAAAAATTTGTTATCCAGAGACAGACCAAGGACAGTAGGAAACACAAAGCTATTATGATGATACTTAAAATACATCAATTGGAAATTTCTCTGTAAAATGGTATCCTTTACAACATATTGAGGCCTGTAGTGGGATAAATGCAACATTTTCACACATAGACTGGGAATCCCCATTGTTGTCCTTATTTGAAGTTATTTGCAGCACAATGGCTTAATCAGAAAAGTAGTGTTATAAAACCAGTTATGTTATTTTAAGTAAATTACTCCCACTTAAATCTATACATTTCCTGAAACATTCTCTTGTCTCAAGTTTTGAGTCACTGTATCATTACCAGGCACAGGCAGTAAAAGAGCGTTCAAAAGCAAATGGTGAAATGATGACAGAAACCATCATAGACAACCCTATGCAAAGTTATAGAATAACTTCCCATAAAGGCATAGCATATGTTTGTGATTTCTATAGAAAGTTTAAAGTGGAAGCCACTGATGGGAAATACTGCATTTTAATTGTTATTATTCGTCAAATACTCCCCTTACTTCCTACTTTGAATTTGAAATTGAATTCAAGAAGTTCATTTACTTTATAAACACCTGAAAAGAAAGAGTTTATTTCAAGAAGGGCAAATACTACTTTGAACTGGTCTACCTCATCACAGATGATAATTTCTGCGAGCAGAATTTCTTGTTGATGCTCTTCAGGAAGCTGTAATTGTTGTTTCACATACCATAGCTGCTGCAGCACAGCCTTTCTTTCAGGGCACAGCAGGCATTTGGCCACTATATAGCTTATGCAAAGGGCAGCATGATAGAATAGGCTATAAATTCTGGAAAAAGAGGTAATAGGATGATACATAAAGATTTCATATCCCTGCTTGTTGCAGTGAGAGGAAGAAATTGCAAAAAGATACATGTTCTTTGAGATAATATAGTAGTATAAAGATATAAAGAAAGTGTGTGTGTCACCCTTTATTTACAGCAATAGAAACCTGCCCTGGTGATAAGGGTTAATCTTTTCTCCTGATGTCACCAGAACGAAATACCTTTCTATCCCTCCTCTGGCTCCATCCTGGAGGAACAAGGGCTCTCCCTCTTGTTGAAATCATGGACCCAGCACAATTTTGCCTGGTACTCCAGGCTCTGGCAGGCAGAAGCTTGTTTGCCAACACATTCAAAGTTGGACCAAGTTGCAAGTTAAAAAGACCAAATGAATTCTGCACCTCAATTTATCTTCTCTTTGGAATCCTGTTACTGTGCAATTTTGCAACGATTCAAAAACGGGACTTTCAAAATTAGGCATGCTGTATTTGTTCACCCAAAAGCATAACACACAAAACCCAAAGAGTTACTGTAGAGAACTCTCTCCACATTGCTATTACCTAACTATTAATCTTTCCTTGTAAATTTTGTGCATTCCAGCCAGCCGAGCTAACCACGCTCTCTAGCTAGGAGAAGCAGATTGAACTGATTACAGCATGGTTTCTCTGATGCTGTGTCTTCTGGCACGCTTGCCATCCCTCTCTGACACTGCCTGGAAAGTCCCGTCTCCTTCCTGAAGCTACCTGTTTTGCATTCACAATATTCTCCACTCCTAAACATAATCTTGGGAAAAAGTAATTGTTCTCACACCAGATGGAGACGTGGATATTCCTCAAGAAGCAGCTCCCTTGAATTTACAACAAGGATTTCTCTTGAGTTAGTTTTTCTTGCCATGATTCTCTTTAACGATCTCTTTAATTTAATGGCTTGCATTCAGGCAGAATTATACATTTAATCTATTTGCATTCACACAGGTCACCTGAAAGACAGGTGACTTACTAAAAACCTATATTATAGGCACATAACTCCTTTCTTCATATTACACTTCTGTTGACAACCAAAATTAGAAATCAACACACACACAGAACGTGGAATCCATTTCACTAGTTCTAGCAATCTAAAATCTGACATTTAGTCTAACTTAGTCATCAAACCTTTATTTATATAACCAAGGCACAGTTAAGTACCTCCAAGAAAGCAGTTCACTCCACCTATTTTAGATATCTATAATGTTTGGTGGCCATGGCTGCCTTCCTCTCCACTGACTAATCCACGAACTCTAGATGATTAGATCCAACTAGACAATTCGAACACGTACAGTGAGGTAAAATGAAATCTATGCCAAATGATTAGTTTTAGTATATGAAGAACGACAACGTGAAAACATAGACCATTTCTCTCTTATTTCATACTCTTCGATTTCTTTCCAAATCTTTCATAATGCAGCTAGATCCTTCTAACGAGTCACTTATTCATTCTGGTCCAGTAAGCAAATTCTACTTCTGCCTATATATATATGTACACACACACACACAACTGTGTAGGCACAGTGCAACTGCAGACATCTCTGAAACATTCTAATGGTTCCAGAGCGTAGATAATTTTTTCCAACTATTTGAAAACAAAAATAAAAATTCACCGTGATACAGACACTGGAGAGATAGCAGATATAACCAGAAATCTGCATATCTAGGTTGCTCTTCAAGCCCTGGTGGTGCTTACTGACAAGTATGTGCAGAGTTGGGAGGAAAAGGGAGACGTAATTCCTCTTATCCATTAGTACCAATTACACTGTATGCGCACCACATGCTACCATGTGCAGTCCCCAGAGGGAGACCAGACAGCAGTCCCCTTTTCTATCAGATTCACATTTGATCATGGTAACATCTACATTCAAGAGAAGTGCACTTTATCTCTGCAACTTACATCCAAGAGTGAAACCACACAATCCCTGATGATAAATTATCAGGTTCAAAGTTCATACCAAGACCTCTGCGCTGACTCCTCATAAACCTGTGGATCTCTCACCAAACCTGCCTTATCATTTGTTTCCAGTTACCTAAGGTATTAGTTTCCTTCCTTGACCATTACATCTCCTAACTATAAAACTGCTGATCACCAGGGAAAGATTGTAAGCACAGAGAATCCTCTTTACTTATTAATACATAGCACTCACTTGCCAAAGTTAAGACTACTCAAAATACTTGGTATTAGAGCTGCAGGCAGATGACTCAGTCCTGGCCTAGGTAACTGAACAGGGCACGGAAAACTACTTGATATGACATGAGAAATTACTAGACATGACAACAGAGTGAGAAGCTGACAATAGTTACAGGTATCATTGTGAGGAATGGCCAGATTTCACACACCGTTAAGAGGGACTTGAGTCAGAGATGACCAAGCTTCACAGTTAAAGGAAGGGAAGTGCTGGAGTCCCGTTGGGGATTATTGCAAGGCCAACAGTGCCCAGATAACTGTGTCAGAGACGCCAAATAAGGCCAGGATTACTGAGTATCAGTATCAGAAACACCAAATTTGGGTATGGATGTAGAAAAGCTGGGACCAGTGAGAAAAAAAAAAGTAACTAGGGGTGGTTTGTTTATTCTGGAGAAGACTGGACAGAGAAGACAGGCACAAAGGCAGCGAAAAGGCAAGTCACCAGAATTGAAAAAGTATAGTGCAAATTACGGGGAAACGGTTGTACGGGGGTGCCCATCGGGAGCCCTGCACTTGATCACCAGAGCTGGACCAGTACAACAAGACAACCTGTTTTTCTGTCCATACCACAAGATTCAGACCTGCTTGTTCAGTCTGGAGAACCAGGGCAGGGGCTGATCTCCCTGGCTTACACCCAGACAGATGGATCAAGGATCCCAGTATTGCCACGTCAGTGTCTGTTACAGGCCTGATGACATCAGTAACTACACACAATTTCATAACATTCATCTCATTAAAATGAAATGCCATATTAATTTCTTTGCCTGAACCTCCCAGAGTAATATCTTCACATAAGCATACACACAAAACATAGTTAATGGAGAGAAAGAAAATTAGTTTTCCAAACCTATTGACCTGGAATATTGGGAAGAGCAATAGAGTGTTCATACTAGAGGGATAATGACCATGTAAATATATAGGAACATAGGTATATAACTTCACAGAAAACATTTCTTTGCCAGCCTTCCAAAAGGAAAGAAATATAGCCTTTTTGAAGGTACAACAGACTTTCTGGAAGTCTACATCCTAACACAGAAATAAATTAAAACATAGGCTGATCCTCTAATGTCCATACTCTAGTCTCCACATTAATCTCCCAAATAGCACCTGACAACCTGTCAAATCTCTCAGTTCAATGTTTTGTAGCTGCAGACTAGGGTTTAGATACTTTAAATACTGTTATTAAAAAAACTAGCTACATGAACTAGAGGTTTAAAACCTAAGATGACAAGTGGGGCTTTCCATCTTCTACACTAATTCTGTCTTTAAACAGTATTTGAAAATAGTATTTCAACACTGACATAGGGAGACGAGTAATAACATTCACCAATATATTAAGCCATCTGGATGAACTTACATCACATTCCTTTTGAAGTATCAAAACACCACTGATATGTGGTATAAGAAGAAATTTCCTGCCCTCTGATATTTGTAGAATTGATTCCACATAGGGTTTCTCCACCCATATTTCTCGTAAATGATGCATCCTCTGGCCCTACAGCACATGTGCCAACAACCTTAGCAACATTCAGTCAAACCCAGCTCCGTATTCTGTGCACTAATGTTCTCCATGAGAAACCACCTTAAAGCACAACAGACAAAATCTCAAAAATGCATACCACAGAACAAAAGCAGAAGAGTACTGTGGTGAAATAAGAGCAAAATCAAGGCAAAACAAGATAACAGCACAGTTCTCCACAAGAATCCTAAGTACTAGAAAAATAGATAGAAAACTACTGAACCATATGTACCGTAAAGTTCAAATGAAAACTTATTTCTATATAAGCTTTGCATTAAGACAGCAGCATGTATGTTCTGGTCAAATACATATCTATTGACCGAAATGCTCTAAGTTGTGCAATTCACACGGCAAATTAAAAGCACTTAAAACGACGTCTAAGCATAACGTTTCATAGGAAGCAATGTAAGTTGTATTATCAGCATTAAAGACTTTTTGCAATGTTTTGTTGAATTATTCATATTTTAAGATGTGATCCTTTTTAAAGCACTTCAGGTTTGATCACATGCTAAGATATCTCTCCGGAAATTCTGCCAAGCCCCTGTAGAGCTCCATGCTAAAATTTTCTGAACCTTGATATCTGACTTTTTTTATTTTATTTTAAAACACCTTAGTTGTTTTTAGGAACTGTCAGTAGCGAGTACCTCTAGTTATTTTTTTGACTGACTTCCTGGCATGCATAACAGCTTTTATCACTGCATGCAAATTAGGACACAAGTTTTCATCTCTTATGCTCTTTCTTGACACCCTTTGCCTTAAAGCAGATAAAAGCCATCAAGCCATGTACATCTTAATTTTTCACACTCTGCTTTTATTTCTGACTTTTTCCTATATTGGCCAAATTGACAACAGATACTCTCTTTATTACAATCATCACTATGCCATTGCATTTGCTTTCAAATCCAAAATTAAAAATAAACTATAACTCCTTTGGTCATAATGTAAATCCAAAAAACAAATTATAACTTAACATAGAATCAACGTAGTCCCTCATGAACTTCTCAGGAATTTGGGATTCCCTCACTTCTGATTTAAGCAATAAGCTTCATTACATTTAACAAATAACAAACAACTCTTTTCCAAGAAAACTGTAGAGAAATATGTTTCAGAGCTCAGCAGAGAGTGTACGACTCTGTACAGGACTAACACATTCCAAACACCTGCTAACAAACATTTCACACTCACAGGATTTGTGCAATTGAGACAAAGCCAGGGAGAATCTGACAGACAAAAGATACTAGAGTTACATCACTCAAGCCATGCACTGATTTAAGAATTCAATTTTGACACTACCTGCACCAAATCTAACTGATGTCTGCAAATCTCCAGCTTTTTACTTAAAAATTTAATTTAGGTGAAAGTGGTGTAAAAATTTCATATAATCCACTCCTACCTGTTGCTCCTGAATACAGTCTTACAAAAGTTCCATTTAGACCACAATTAAGCCTGATCACTTTCAGTTTTCACTCTATAAATGCATTTTACTTCTCTCTAAAGACACCAATTTAAATTACACCTGAAAACACTCTGTGCATCTATACAATTTATAAATCAGCAATAATAGGCAATTTAAGTATCATATAGGAATTTCAGCACACAAGTGAAGCTTTCCTCCCTACGCATAAGTCTACTTGTTTACAACTCAAGAAACTAATGAATACTATGGATTTCCTCTGTTTTCTTAATGGCATTTGGGCTTATCTGAGTTAATTTGCTAACTGCTGTCAATATGTTAACTTCATCCCACAGAAATCAGACCCCTTCATACTTAACTGCATCCAAATTTCTAACATTTGTATATAGGGTCTGCATGGAAAATGTGCTTTTGTGAACTACGTGAAAGCTACAAGATAGAAGACACATGAAGGTTTGGCATTGCATATCAGTCTTAACTTTTAGTTCCCTGATATTTGTCGATCTGTACCAGAGTTAAACAGAGTTCAACATAAATACACTATGCAGTGTATGTGAGTGCAATAATTAATTTTCC
The DNA here is from genome assembly GCF_963924245.1 of Chroicocephalus ridibundus. NCBI lineage: Eukaryota > Metazoa > Chordata > Aves > Charadriiformes > Laridae > Chroicocephalus > Chroicocephalus ridibundus. The sequence continues at coordinate 152,866,049 of NC_086284.1, forward strand.
TCTATCTTCAAAAACCATCAATTTTAATTCCTGAATTCACTTGGATTCCATTGCTTCTCACACAGTCCATTGTAGTGTTTCTGTATCTAAAAATTCGTGGACTCTACTACTAACAGCTATATCATACAAGTTTCAATTTCAGAATTATTGTCAATAATGCATGAAGCAGAATATAGCTTGTACCTAACAGAGTTGGACTGACTTGCAAGCAAAGAGACACAGGTACTTTTTTGTATACTTAAAAGATTATTTAATCTGACAAGAACTGTTAGAGGAACATCTGATGTAACAAAAATACACATTAAATTTCAAAAACCAAGGAATCTTAAGAAGTCTTACATCTAGTCAGCCATATTGAAGAACAGAAGTCTTTTTTTCTCCTTTGGAATAAAGAATCTGAAATCTGATCAGTAACATGAATTCGTTCCTACAATGCCTTTAGGAAGAAACGTTGAGTTAATTACTCAATTAGAGCATATTTACTTTGTAATTATAATGTCATGTTCAGTCATATTTAATTGTTTTTTCCAAAATACCCGAAGGCAACCATCCACATCATGGGCTGAAAACCTGAGAAATTTAAGATAAATAACAATACCATTTAGAGAAGCATATTTTAAACATATCATAAAGCATCCCTTAAGGTTAGATGGATCTCAGACAGTATTTTCTTTAAAATAATTAACTCTTAAGATTTATGTACAAGATGCAAAGAGAGTTCCCATGGGATTAGACAGATTTTTTGGTCTCCTTTCTGGGTCTGGTTTGCAAACCATTAAGTCTCCAGTCACCCTTAAGAATTACTTTATTGTAGTCTTCTGTCTTTGATAAAAGATGCAAATTTTCCCTCCCTCTTAACTGTGCTAAGTTTGTTGGTGCCCGGATCAGGAGACTGATGAATCTTGTGGATTTCTTTTATTTCCTTACATGTGCCATGTTAAATAACCTTTCTCCCCCTCCCCCCAGACAAGGTTTTAACTGGTACTCTGATAACTCCTCCCAGCTGTTGAAGGAGATTCTACTTGCTGGTGTCTCTTTATGGATTCTGAATATTTTGCCTCCTGAGACAGCCACTGTGATTTAGAATTTAATATCTGTGATTAAAAAAAAAAAAAAGAAAAAAGGAAAATTGCAGAAGTCCTCTACAAATACATGGTCTTAGCATTCCTATATACGCTTCTAACATCCCATAGAACATCCATTAACAGTTTTCTTAATTTTCTTTAGTCAGCAGGGAAAAAGGAATCTAAATCAAGGTTAGGACCCTGATCTTGTTTGGATTCAAGCCCTATAGTCGTCAATCCCGTGGTGATTTTATGTATGGGTATATATATCCCAACAGTAAGTATAATTAGATTCAGCGAAATGTTTGTAAATTATAGGAGGATTCATCTATTGACTTGATACGTTAACATGTATTGGAACATTAAAGTGAACAAGTGATAGATTCGTACCTCCTCATCATTACATGCACTGGTTTCCATCTCTAGCCACAATTCTGCATGAAAGCTGTTCTAGCACGGTGCAGGGAAACAACCCACTCAGTGTGTCTGTCAGAGCAATTGAGACTCCAGGCTTGTCTCGCCTCACCAGGCAAACTACTCTGAAGCTGGTGCAATGCATTGAGGCAAAAGTCCCTCAAGTCCTTCATCTCAAAGTTTCAACAAATGGCTACCATGTCTGACTAAACACAGAAACGTGGCTGCAGTTTAGCTATCAGCTGACATATGTATATTAGCTCTCCATCTTAAAATATACAGATTTAAATATACAAATTAGATACTAGACAAAATGTGTTGGGTTTTTGTTTGGTTGGTTTTTACCACAAGGGTAGTTAAACACTGCAACAGGCTGCCCAGTGAGTTTGTGGAAGCTCTGTCCTTGGAGACATTCAAGATTTGACTGGTCGCGGCCCTGAGCAACCTCATCTAATTAGACCTGTTTTGAGCAGGGTGTTGAACTACTTGGCCTCTGCAGGTCCCTTCCATCCTACATTATGATTTTATTTAATCCCTGCTCCTTAGAAACGCAGTTCTTTGCTGTGAAATGCATACCAGTGAGAGCAGTGTCTCACAGAAATATCCTTTCCAGGAAAGATGAATGTGGAGGTGACATACAGAGGAGACCAGCTTCAAAGCCATCATCACTGGATTCCCCTCAACCTAAGCTTCTCTTGAGGATGAAGTGTGCTAATAATTTTTCAGCTGTAGATCACAATAATTCAACCTTGATATCTGGACAACTGCCAATATGACAAATAAAGACAAAACGTGATTCTATCAAATTTTCTGTCACCTTCCACGATACATATATTCATCTGTTGTCCCTTTTTTCCCCCCATCCCCCATTGACTGTAAAATTCAACAATCCAAAGCATAGAATCTCTTATGTTATATTTAGGTTTCTGGGAAAAATTCAGCACAGCCTTTTCCTCTGGAAATCTCTGTACACAGTACAGATACACCTGTGACTTTTACAGTTGAAAGAGAGCTACCCTGAGCTTCTCTCAAGTTCTTGATGAGGTTTATAATGTTCTCATTACTTCCCATCCATAGAAACTGACAGAAACCATTTTAAGGACTCTTTCAAACAAAGATTTCTATGTACTATTGACTACACTCTGATTTATTCCACAACCTTGCAATAGCAACAGGTGCCCTTGTGGTCATACAATTTCATTGCTGTGTTTCAGAGCTCCCAACAGGGTGACTCCACCACCTAAAACTACAGCTGTGTCTGGCAGAAGCACCATAAGCCCATGGCCATGCTCTCTGCACAGAAGACTGACTGTGACTTCCTCCGCCATAAGAAAAAAGAGAGCATTTTTTTTTCCTCATCCTTCTCTATGTAGCTTAAATGCACAATGACGCTTTTATTCCAATAAAGTAAAAATTATCTAAAAATGCTAAATAATATTTTTTTTAAAAAGTTTCCATTGGTAAAATTACAAGAAAAAAATGACAACTTTATGGTAAGTAATATATGAACTATATCAAAAGGAAAAGTATTCAGTGGCAACCAATATGTCTGAATGCTTAATAAGGTCTTCTTTTCTTAAAATTAATGACGCTGAAATCCAGTAATAAACATTTTAATTAATTTCTCTCATATCCATCTCACCCCCACTACCTAAATAAAAAACAGCATTTCAGACAAATGGTTGACTCAAAAAATATATTGGGTTTGTCTGCAGTCTTAAAAAAAAAATGATAGGCAATTGAACCATTTAATAACATTACGTTTTGTAAAGCATATATCTGCCATTGGTAAAAGCTTTCTTCAGTGTTGATCTGATTTGTTGTTTTCAATAATTTAAGAGAGACTTTTACTGCACATAGTCACATCTGTTATGTTGGTTGAGAGACAATAAATTTAGAGAACACGTTTACTCAGAAGAGATCTTGTATTTGCAGTTCCTGAACTTCAGTGAGTCTGTTCCTTGAATTAATACCTCAAAAGGGTTAAACAAGACAGTTCCTAAGTAGTCAAATAGCCATGATGACAATTTGAACACACACACACAAAAACCTGAGTGATTACCATCCAGATGAATCCTATTTTAAGCATGGATGTAGACCCATTTTCCACAAAATTCAAAGAAAGTAAGCCAAACCTAAGCATACGCGATAATATTGCTGGTATACAACATGTTCTCTAAACTGAAGTGTTTTGAGGAAACAAAACAAAAAGACGAGGACAAATAATTCAAAGTAAATATCTCAGTAGGATAAGTTAATTCCATGTGGTAAGGGTGCGTCACCTCTGCTGTAGTGAATTAGACAAATGTAATCCCCAAAACATATTTGATTACAGAGCAGAGATGCAACAAAGAGTGGGTCATAAGGGTGTCTTGGTTGCAGAGAGTACACCAGCTAGGTCTTCACAAGTAAGTGTTCACGATGGCAGAAACTCACAGACATCAAGAAGAGCCAGTCAGCAGGAACACTGATGATGACCTAACCCAAATTGGTCTCCACGACTGAAGATAATTTCAAAGAAAATCTTTCAAAAGTATATACTTTAAATTCCATGCCTTTAGCAGGATACTTAAATGCTCCTTTTAAGGACAGGAAATGGTTGAAAGCACTTGAATACTTTTCTGAAGACTCTACTGGCAACTTTCACAAGTAAATGCAGTGCACTGCATTATGCAGAATATTTAAGTACTGTTATTTAACATTATATTAAATATTTTTATATTAAACTACTATTTCATATTATATTGAATTAAATACTTAACGAATATTCCAAGTACTTTGAGGTAGAAGATCATACTTTATAAAAACAAACATTTATTGTTAAATCAGTGGAGGCTGGAATTTTAGTGCTGCATTTTAAAACAGTGATTCAGATTTTTTTCCCCCCAAATCCTGAAGATAAGCTGTTTCAAACCGCTTAGAGGTATTTTTTATGCCCCACAACTAACAACTATTCTGACAAACCTTTACAGCAAAATGAGAGCACAAAAACAAATACTCAAAAATGAAGACTCCATTTGCTAATCTGATCGCTTTGTCACCATGGGAAGAGCACGGTTTCTCCTACACATAAAAGCACTGTCCAAAAAAAAAAATACAGGAAATAAAATTGGCATTCTGAAAATAGAGCAGAAAATTAAAGCAAATATCCAATAAATTCTAGTCCGTATCTCCAATGGTTTTGTCTTGTAGCACAGCATGAGACAGATTTCAAGCCTTCAACTGAAATCAGCTGTGAAGTGTACACAATCATCTCTGTAGTTATACCTGCAAAGTTAAGGGGAATATTTATGGGTTTGACTCTCACTTCAGGTCAGAAAATGCATTAGGGACTATGCTTGTGACTTGACCCTCTCACTATCAATAGGCTTCTGAGAAATAAAAGGAATACTAATTAGTTCCTAATTTAACAGATACAAAAGATACAAGGACTATGAAAAGAGTGTCTTACAGGAAAAGATTTCAAGAACAGAATATGTGCGGGTTAGGAAAGGAGGTTGCAAGAAGACCTAATTATGGTTGCCAAATACCTGAGGGGGTTCTTTTTTACAAGCAGCAGGTAGAAATCTGTTCAAAATATGCAATAAGGACAAAGCCCAAAGGTATTATATGAAATTGAAGGAAGGGTAGTTCAGACATGGTATCAGAAATGGCTTTTCACTCAGAGGATCATTACTATATGGAATAAGTGACCTACCAGGGGCTCTTCAATCCTAATGAATTTTTTTTCGGGATAGATACCTATCTATCAGTGCTACCTCTGGCCTTTCCTCCTGAAAAGCAGGGGATGGATGAAGCAGACCTAGAAGCGTCTTCTGCCAAACCCCTCTGGAGCGCCGCCAGGACTCCTGGCTCCGCAGCCCTGTAGTGCCACCTTCTGGGAGAGGCAGTACTGGGACCCCCCCACCCGCTCTCCCTCCCACCTCCACCTCATCCCTGGAACTGAGAAACACAGCAAAACTACTGGTTTTGTTTCATTTCCTGGCTGGTCACCAAATCTCACTAGGAAAGATCCCGCCGAACGCCAGAATTGCAAGCAGAGAAATTTAACTAGATAGTTAAACTGCGCTTGAGATTCAAACTTGCAATACCAGAGGCCAGGTTGACTCACCCAGCTCCCTCCCTTGAGAGGGCTATAAAACATGGGTTTGCAAACTGATTTTCCATTTTATATTATGGGTGCAAGTTTTCAAAATATTATGAGGGAACACATTAAAGATGCCCATCTAGGATTCCACCCAGTCCCACATGTGCATTAAATGTGATGTAGTTAGTTTTGAAAGCTTTTTCTGATGCCTGTCGAGTGGTTTTTTAAAATTTTCTAGATAAACACATGCTCTATGGTAACAATGAATAATTAATTGTTATAAAAATGCATTCCATTGTGTAGCAAAAATAAACACTGAACAATATCTCAGCATCAACAAATACTACTATCAATCAGCTCCCTTTTCTTTGTGCAATAGGAGATTGCAATGAAAACACAGTAGACTTACATCTACCATCTAAAAAAATTAGAAAGTTCTTACTTTATGGTGAAAGATTTTCAGTGTACAAAAATCATTCAAAAGCATAAAACAAGTATATTACAAACCTACCTAAGTTTCCAGTTAAGAAGTCAACAAAGCACTTTCAAATACACTTCCTCTTCCCCATAATTGCCACAATCTAACCAGTGGCCTCTAGCATGCTTTATTTATTTAATTTTAAGTAAGCCACTATTACAGCAGCTCCCCTGCTGCCCAGACTCCTAAGCACAAGGCTGTTCAGGTAGGCTTATAAGGGGCTAACTGAGAACAGACATGTGCAGAAAGCAGCTGCCAGTAGAGGCCTAGTCACATCACTCACATTTCAAGAACAGACACAAAAATTTGTCTTGTATCAGTAGTACCTGGAACAGTCACCTTGTTGCCAGCAACTGAGGAACATACAAGAGTAAGGCACTTATCCAAATAAATCTCTCCTCTTATAAGCAAGGAACAAACCAGTATCACAGACCTAGCTTTGCCTTCTACTCATCTTTTTTACCTCTGCCTCGCAAGTGGGAATCTGTGGTTGCTTTAATTACTCCATTCCACGCTGTGATTGGTTTGGTCCCATCTCCTTGCCACCAGTTCTCTTGACTACTAATCAATTTAACCTTTCAGGTGCTGTTTGCACAAAATAAAAATAGATTGTAAATAAATGGCAGCCCGAGCACTATCAGGGAACAGAACTTTCTTCCACCTGGCTGATTTTCTGTTTGGTTTAGAAGTTGTTCTTTCACCTGGGAGTAATGACAATCCGCATCAAGAGACAGATGCAAAACTGTTCCTCCAATTATATAATCACTGCAGCTGATAAGGAGGGAGCTGGATTTAGGTTGCCATAGCGTTGGCATATTGCTATGGAGGCTGAGCTCTTCGTCCACTTTATCAGCTCTGACCCGGGAAGAGCAGCCCAATTACGCCTGCTGAATGCATGTGCTGCGGACTTGCTCCCACTTGGAAGGAGCACTCCTGATCAGGGGCTGCTTCCTTTCCCCTCCCACCTCATTTCGATAGAGTGGCTAGGGGTGGGGTGCTGGTTTTTTTTTTTTTGGTTGTTTGTTGTTGGTTTTTTTTTCATTTTAATCTGTATTTAATCAGAAGGAGGGTGGTGTCACCTCTGAAACCGCTGTCCCTCCACCATTAAGGGCTGCCACAGTGTTAATACACCTCCCCAGCCGCACCATCGCCTGCCAATATGGGGGTGGGGGGCACCTAGGGAGCTCACCGGGGGTGGGGACCCTCTCCAGGCCTCTGTCCCCACCACTGCCTGGGCAACCTCGCATCCAAAGCAGGTGGCCCATCGCAGTGGGTGGGGGCTCGCTTGCAGGCAGGCAAGTTGGCCCTGGCCGAGGAATGGGCTGCCCTGCAGGTCAAGGCCGGGGGCGAAGGGGGGAGATGAGGAAGAAGTCGGCCGCGGCTGGGGGGTTTTGCTGGGAAGAGAGAAGCAGCCCGACAGCCCGCTCCCGCCGGAGCACTGCTCCTCTCTCGCCGAGGGGAGGAAATGGCTCTGTCTGCTCTGCAATACCGACGTGTGTGTGCAGCCAGGGCTGGCGGGGAAGGGAGGGGAGGGGGTGACAACATGCAGGTAACAGGATAAAAATAACTTCAGGGACGGCAGATAGGGGTTGGGCGGGGGAGGGTGGAGGGAGAAAGGTTTCTGGAGTTTGGACAAACAAAGTTTTACTACAGGGAATACCGGGGGACGTTTGCTAATGCCGAGAAGCAGCAGCACGGGTTGGTATCCATGATGCGAGCGATCCTGAGAGCAGCTCGGCTGCCCCAAGTAAAACCCAACTTTAATTTAAATACAGGCACTCCCCGGTGTCCCTTATTCTCTCAGTACGTGCGCTTGTATGGTGTATATGTGTGTAAATAGATAATTCCCCCTTCCCCTCCCCTTTCGTGTGAGAGATTAGAAATAGCGTAAGAGAAGGGAAGGGCTCCTCTCCCGGTGTCTTACGAAGCCGTACCCAGATGGGGGTTAGGAGGACCTGGACGACATTAATTGAGAAAGATCCCCTAATTCCGGCCGCACTGCGAGGTAATCTCCCTGTGACACTGACGAGCGGGCTCTTCCGCGGCTTCGCTTAGCCCCCGGCCACAGCGCGCAGCCCCTCCGCCGGGCGCCCCTCCTCGCCCCTCCGCCTTAGAAGGCGACGACGGCGACTTAAAGCAACTTTTCTTTGACCGGGGCTTCCTATGAAACACCCGTTCCCCGAGGGGCTGCGGGGGTCTCCCTGCAGCACAGTCGGCTGAGGGGAGCTGTGTGCTCCGAATGGGAAGCGGTGTCAAAGGCTGTCCTCTGCTCCGGCCCCTCCGCCTGCCGCTGGCTGTGGCAGCGGCGGCGGCAGCGGCTGAACTGAACCGAGAGATTACGGACAAAGGCTAGGGGAGAGAATGGTTGCTAGATCCTCGGAGGTAAATCTCAGGCTTACCTTGATGGTTTTCTTCTGGAATGTACATCCTCTTGTTTTCATTGACCATTTAAAACGAGTCCAGATTAATCCCTCCGAAAATCGGCTTGGTAAAATTCAAGGAAGAATGGAGCTGCAGAATTTCCCCTTTTATTATTACCTGATTCCCATTATTGCATCAAACACCAAAAACTGATCCTTTCCACTACTGCCTCCTTTAGTGAAATTGCAATGCATCCTCAGTACATCCGGGCCCCTTCCAAGAATTTAGCACAGCACCTCTGGCTGTTAAACCATAAAAAAGAACAGGAAGGGGGGAAACGAGAGAGAGGGAGGGAAAAAAAAAAAAAAAAAGGGAAAAAGCAAAAGCATCCAGGACAAACCTCTGAGGGTTAAATGTCTTTTTTAAAATCCACCAACTACAAGAGTAAGAAAAGGAGGAAAAAAAAAAGAGAGAGAGAGAGATGTTCAAACGCTGCTGCTCCTCCTCTTCAAAGCCATTCTGAGCGCGTTGTGTTGGCAGGGAGCTGTTTCTGCAGAGGAAGAGAGCACAGTCCCAGCCCCTTACTCCCTCCCCTCCCTCAGCGCGCTCGCTCCCCGCTCTCTGCCCCTCGCCGACAGACAGACACACTGAGCGCTTCCAGATGTTCCAGCTGCGGCGGCTGCACGCAGCCCCCCGCGCAGGGCGTTAGGAGCCGCCGGACTTGATCTGAAAGTTTAACACGCTGCCTCGCCTTCACTGCGCCTGCTGAAGCCTTGCTACAGACATGACGTCAAGGAGGCGAGCTGGAGCCGGCTGCCTGGAGAAGTGGGGGGACAGGCGAGGGGAGAGCCGGCGGGGCCGGGCCGGGCCGGGGGTGGGGGGCCGGTGGCAGGGTGGCACAAGCGACACAGCGCCGGGCTCGCCGGCCGCCCGCGCCCAGCACCCCCCACACACCCCGCGGGCAGCCGGCGCCGCCGTCCTCCGGCCCCGCTTCGATCCGGTTTCTCAATACTGTGGGCTCTGCCCTGCGGTTCCACTACGGAATGCGACTGTGAGCTGCATTTCAAGGAGGACAATATCATTTGCCGAAGCGTTGGGTACCGGCGGCATCGTGTTGCGAGCGTTTAGCGAAACGGCAGAACGGGCTGCGGCGGTGCCTGATGCGTTACGAGAAGGCAGATACAGGCAACGGTAGGCAGGCAGCGGAAGAGAGAGAGATACCCGGGGATAAGTTGCACAGACGAGAGGATGCACAGATGTTTAAACAGATTAATCAAGCTAGGATTTGCAAAATCCTTGGTGGAAACACCAAAGTGCTCCGCTGGTATCCCACCACTTGCCTTAATTACGCCTGTCGTTTGGCCCTCTATAATTGAAGCCTCCGCAGAGAGCAAAAATGACTTCTTTAAAACGAAATGAGAACTGAATGCCGTACATGTTAAATGTATCTGGACTCTCCGAGCTGCCATGTTAAACAAGAGATGCAGAGTTCAAAAACGCCCCTCAGGAACCACTGCAGAAACTGCCACAACCTGAGAAACCAACCCCCCCTGAGTCACATGGGGGTGAATGTCCACAATACCCTGCCCTACCAGCAAAACCGTGGCTGTAAATCCTCATGGTAACAGAGTATCCATTTAACACCACACGCATGCAATGCTGTATTTGTGGAACTTAAAACACAGTGGTTCTTTCCTTTCAAGTGGCTTTCCGTTTCAACTAGAAAAAGAGTATTTTAAAGTTGGCAATACCCCTATAAATGAATTACTTTTGAATGAACTTAGTGCCTTCCCTACAGATGGATTTCAGTCGGATGTATCAAATATCTTCCTCTTTTCGAGGCTTTCCCCCCACCACTTCAAATGAGCTGTCTCTCGGATGGAACTTAAAACATAACAGAAAACAACACCACCTAACAGATTTAGGCAAAGAAACAAGAAAACAACACATCCATTTGGAACTACATGAAAAACTGGAATAGATGTAAAGCACTTACCAAAAACTGGATGCAGCCAAAGTACTTGTCCTAAAAAAAGGTCATTTTGGTTTCTAATAACCACTGATCATCACAACTTCTGCGTTAGATGCTATTCAAAGGGTAATTCACCAACAACATATTGCCATTGACAGCATGCAGAGACGCAGCTTTATTTCTGACTCAGGAGGAAGAGTTCCTCTGAGCAATTAAAATACTCTGTCCTCTAGTGCCTAGTTTTTGTCTAATAATGTCACATGCACTTACCCTGTTTAACTTTCCAGATCAAGCAAGTTCGCAGCTAGAGGTGGAATGGCAATATATTAGCTTTCATTTTCAATACAAGTTACCTTTTTCTTTAAAAAAATGTCCTCCCTTCACCATTATAAGAACAACTGATCAGCAAAACCTTCACTACCTATATTTGTTGTGTAAATATATGTTTTATTTTTCTCCTTGTGACCACAAATCCTTGCCATTTTGGATTGTGCTAACTCCATTTTTTCCAGCCATGAGTCAAACAAGAGTTGCATGATTCACCCTTGCATGGACATAATCTCTTGTGAAGTAATTAAGTGCATGCTGATCACTCTTGTACAGAAATCAAACACCAGTGGGGCACCCGTAAATATTTCTTTTGCCCTTCTTGGGTCACATTCTCAGATAGATAAGGATTTATATACAGTATTAGTTAAACAGCTAACATCCACAGAGCCTTGCTTTATGCCAGCTCACATACATATGCAGCCACATACACAAGCTGTCCCTGCCACCTACAAAACTTTTTCTCTGTTCTATATCCCTCTCTCTCTGCCAAGTTCCCACAGTGGGACACAAGTTGGGCCAATTACCAAAAACCAAATACAGAAGAAAAATAGAACAAGAAACAAGAATATGAGCTGGCATTGATTTCTTCAGCATGAATAAAATTTTACTATAGCTTGAGGTTTCCTTACTCAGCAATTCTGATGCAAATAATTTTCTATACAGAGAAGTGGAAAGAAACTGATTGTAGGATTAAGATGGAAAGATCCCACTAATGAAGAAGAATCAGGTGACATAAGAGTGAATATCATGCCTTCCCCTAAAGCATTTCTTCTGTCAAAGTACACTAAGAAGACGTAGTTCAGGAAAACAGGTTTGACAAAGAAGTGGCATTTGAAGTGAAGGTGCTTGTAAGATTTTTTCTTAATAATGCAATTACTGAAATTTATATTTAATAATAATTCTTGCAGGAAAGAAGCCAAGGTGTTACCCTCCACAGAAACCAGGAAAATTCGATTGGCCTAAAATTTCTTCCTTTCCATTCTTTACACTTCCTTTCCATTTTTCATAGAAATTCTGCAGAAGGGATTTTTTTAGGGATTCCAGAGCAGCACTTTGGAGACTTCAGGAGGGACAACAGCCCTTCCCTGCAGGGCCTCTGAATCCTGAGCTCTCGAATCAGGTACATTCTGGGCCAGGATTCTAAAAGCAAAGGGTACAGCCTAGGTGAATTAGAAGGCTATTTTTGAATGACGGATGTTCTGAAAGCTTTAAGGCCTTCTGAAGGGGGAGGATACTTAGCCTTCTTCAGAGCTAGATCCCCACACACACAGCCCAAAGATGAGTACACAAGTGAGAGAAAGATCTTAAAAGATTTATGAAAGATTTCTTCTTTCAATACAAAAACAATTAGAAAGTTCTTAGTCCCTGAGTGATATGGCAGCCAGCAGATTTAGAGGTAAGATGGACAGGGTAATGATTGGACACGAGGGTATCTCACACCAGATTGAATCCATGCTTGTAGACTTCCTCCAAGCAGATGACTATAGATTGGTCAAATGATCCAATGTATGTTCAGCCTTAGGCCAGCTCTAAAGTGGAGATACTAGTTTTCTACGCCACAGGAATGCTAGGAGGAGAAAAATTGTTCTGCAAGTGCTCTGAGAACAATAGTAATGAGGGCCATATAAAGCACCAAGACAGAGATTTCCGAGAAACAGCTATTTAAAGTTACAAAGTGTCAAAGATGATTTGTAGGGTGCATAATGTGAACATGCAACAGTCCATTCTGCATGTCAGGAATTTTTTTGTTCTGTGTACAATGTAGTACTCCTTCCCTCTTACCCAGCCATATATAGAGTACACTGGGCACAACAGCTTCTTCAAAATCCGGTATCAGAACCCACATCCATCTTCAGAACAGAATTCTCCCAAATTGGGTGTGCAGGAGAATTTCTCCTTTATTGAAAAAGGAAGAATTACTGTCATGCTGTATTTAAAGATGGGGTTAGAAAGCAATGGGATAAAAACAGACAAGAGCACACAATAACTCTGTATTGAGATACTTTTATAACTTATAAAATTATTTGAAAGGCTCTTCTTTTAAGCAGTCTCAGTACTTTTTAAATGATCTAGGGGTTTCATTGGGCCTACTGCATAAGTTATCTAGCTATCTAATTGCAGTAGATTACGTTCACACGATTTTGGCAGTAATGCCTTTTACTATAAAATAAGAAAGTAAATTATTCAAAAGTGGAAAAGAAATGTATTTATCCCCAGAAATAGTATTAAGGCTCACAATACAAATGTGATTCTTTCCAGAGCCAGCTCGGAGAACCAGTGCCAGAGCCCTTTATTGCTTTGCTGAAAGGTATTTTTTCCCCCACAGATTTAAGGTTTTGCACCTCCGCCAACAAACAGAGAAGGCTTCCCATAAGAATCAGCACTTTCTTGCACTGAAAACTATGGGATTTTTTTTTTTCTCACTGTTTTAAATAAATGAGCTCTAAACACAGTGCAATCTTTGCACGAAGCCTTTGACTTTCCTTCTTTCAAAGGCTAACATGTCAATAAGTCTGGTTTTGGTCTAGTGTTTGTTTCCTTCAGAGCATTCAAACCTAAAGTGATAGCCTGATTAGTCCTGTGTACATTAAAAGAATCACCATGCCATACCTGTTCATATCTATGAGTATGGATTTCTAAAAGTGCTCTATATTTGACTTTTTTTTTGGTTGCTTAATTTTAATTGGAATGAAAGCAATTGATAGTCCTATCTAAAGCTATTCCAAGTGTGGTCAGGAAACTGCAGACCTTTCAAAACTATCAGCTAGCTAGAACACAGGAGACTTTCTCGAGAAAAAAAGAGATCTGGGACAGAAGATAAAAGGAAAGTTGATGATCAGGGTTTTAGGTGATTTCATTTCTTAAAATCTCTAACGGTGCCATTTGCACAGGAACTTTTGAAATTTTATACAGTCAGAAAGACTGATTTTCAAAGTCAACTTGGAAAATTTAGCGGTATTTTTCACATTGAAATTAATTGGAGTGGTTATTTGGTTTTGAAATGTAAGTCATTAGCTTTTACATTTGTATTGAAATGTCAACAAGCAACCACAAAAAGTTAGAAGGGAAATGGTAGGATTTATCAGGATATTTGTATGGTGTACTAAAGCATATTAAGGCCTAGTATCGGTAAGCAATAGAAAATATTAGATCAAAGGGGGAGAAAAAGAAATAACTAAATAGCTGATAACTGGGTAGGAAAGTAGCTAGTATTTAGAATAAACTGTCATTAGACTGAGAAGTAAGATGAAAATGATAGCCTTTAAGTACTATACCCAGCTCTGGGGCCCCCAACATAAGAAGGACACGGACCTGTTGGAGCAGAGGGAGGGTCACAAAGATGATGAGAGGGCTGGAGCACCTCTCCTGTGAAGACAGGCTGGGAGAGTTGGGGTTGTTTGGCCTGGAAAAGAGAAGGCTCCAGGGAGACCTTATAGCGGCCTTCCAGTACTTAATGGGGGCCTACAAGAGAGATGAGGAGTGACTCTTTATCAGGGAGTGTAGCGACAGGATGAGGGGTAACGGTTTTAAACTGGGAAAGGCTAGATTTAGATTAGATATTAGGAAGAAATTCTTTGAGTGTGGTGAGACACTGGCACGGGTTTCCCAGAGAAGCTGTGGATGCCCCATCCCTGGAGGTGTTGAAGGCCAGGTTGGATGGGGCTTTGAGCAACTTGGTCTGATGGGAGGTGTCCTTGCCCATGGCAGGAGGGTGGAACTAGATGATCTTTAAGGTCCCTTCCAACCCAAAACATTCTATGATTCTAAGTAGGTTTTGATTTTCTAGGCTGCAGAAGCTTCTAGAAAGTAACTTGGATATGTGAAAGTGTCATTTTTTTCAAATCTTGCTAGTTATCTTAGCTTTCAGCTGTGACCTGTGATTTCAATGGGTGGTAGCAGTAGTGATTTTTTTTTAATTTCAACTGCAGAAATGAAAAAACTCACCATTTATCCTTGTAAATAGGTGATTAGTGTTTCATGACTACTATGTGGCATTGTATGAATTCATGCACAAATTTCAAGTCTAGCAGCAAACAAACGCTCGAACACAGTGAAACAACACAATAGACATTTATCCCAAGTAGTCCTCGTTCCAGCAGGGACGGGGTTAATTCTCCCTAGGCTCCGGCAGGGACACAGGTATTTTACCCCAGGTGAGCCATGCCCACTCTGAGCTGCCGGGGGAGGGGGCAGAAAGTCGCTTCTGGGAGCGGGCAGGGGCGTCCCGCTCGGGTTGGTGAGCGGAGGTTCCTTAACCGTGTTTGTGTATTTCTCTGTCCATGTTTTTGTTGTTGTTTTCTTGTTCCCTTTGCTGTTCGTTAAACTGCCTTTGTCTCAACCCACGAGTTTTGCCCTTTTTTCTTCCGATTCTTCTCCATATTGGGGAAGCCCCAGAGAGCGGCATGTGGTTCTTTGTGGCCGTCTGAGGCCAAACTGCGACACAAGCGAAATATGAACGCAGGTATGCTTATCAAACTTGAAGAGAACTTGTGTCAGTTTTCACTATGCCATCACCATCACGGACACCCAACCATAGTCCTAATTAGTGCATTGAGGAAGGTCTAACACCTTTCCAGAATTTCAAACAGAAGTAGTCTCCATTCCTCAAAAAGGGAAAAGGTCAATTGTTGACTCCGCCATAAAAGTTTAAGAGAAAGACTTGAACTTAACAAAAAGTGTTGCACTGTTTCTATTTTAGATAAGAAATAATTTGGCCTACGTAGATTGCGATATGTACTGATACAAAGAGATTTAAACTCAGCAGTTCATCATTAGCTGCTGCCAATTAAAAACAAAACAACCCCCCCACATAATAAAGCAAAATAATTACTGTTAATAATAGCCTAAAATCATCATTCAAACAAAAGACATGACCTAGTAATGTCTACAAGGAGATCTACAATGAAAAAATAATTTTTAATCCAATCAGCCTACACTTTGGCCAAAAAAAAATCATCACACAAACTGTTGAGGGTATCTTAGATACTTGCCACTGCTTACACAACAAAAATGAACAGGCTATTACTATTCTAATCTTCTAACACAGTTCTACAAAATTCTCAGGAATATGTAGTTTGTATCCTGTTTGTAACTAAGCACCATGCATAAGTTAAGATTTAGTGCAAGTACAATGAAGGACTTTTTTTTTTTTTGTAAGGGATGGATTCTTCAAAGAGTAAATTTTTGCAAGCTGTTGAGGAAGTCTTTACAGTCATTAGAAGGATTACAGGGTGTTGGCATTTGGAAACCTCAATGGATCTAATTATTAAACAATGAAAACTACACAAGGTCAAAATAAGAAGGTAATGCAGAAAAATATATTTATCCAGTACAACCAATTCCAAGTATAAAAATCATAAACTGAGCTCAAAAAAAAAAAAAAAAAAAAGAAACATAGGGGTGAGCTATAAGACCAAGTTCTTTCCTTTTCATTTGGCATTTAGTTTTGGAACTTCTAAATCTGCTTTGTCAACATAGAAAATTATTGACAAACTCAAGGAAGCCAACAATTTGGAATTCTCACAGATTTTGGAGGATCTACAATAACCACTAATGAGATAAAATGGTCTAAAAATACGTGGTCTTATATATTAGCTGCAGGGAAGACAATTAGATTAATTTGTTAGTATAGTCAGTTACTATGATATTGCATACAATGTCAGGCATTTAATTTTGCACAAGAGGTCTTTCTATACTGAAGGACTAAATTTTCTTAGTAGGTATATCTGGTTATAACCAATCTTTGTAGTTTTCTTCTGGCTTTTTTCATTATTATTTCTCTACAAAATTCAGAAATTCACTCTGACCCAGCGATCAGCTTCTGTTTCAACTGCAGCACTTTTAATTCATGTAATCTTAAAATCTGCTCTACATCTTGCATTTCTCCTACTGCCTTCTGTTAAAATGAGTGGTAATTGTGTTTAGCTGAATAATAATTTTGTGGTCAGTTCAAATGTGTGCTAGGTTAAAGACAGCTTCAGCATATAGCAATGTTTGATTTCAATCCCAGTTTCCAGAATTGTATGGCTGCAGAGTATAGTCAGCCCAGGGTTATCTCAGTACCACCTAAACCTTGCATTCAAGTGATCTAAAGCCCTTCTTTGCAAACAGTCCTTTAAAAAAAAAATAGTTCCAATAGTTTTCTCAAAATAGGTCACTCTATTTCCATAAAAATCATCATCAAAACACCACAAGTGAATGCTACAGAGACCCTAACTGAATTGGTTAAATCATCAACTTTAAAACTGTACATTTCATTACAGTTCCGTCTTGACTAATCATTCTCCCAGGACTTCCAAAAGCTCATTTAGTGGGACTTTAATAGTGTTACAGAAGTTCTGGAAATGTGAAACAAAGTGTTTCAAAGTATCTTTTGCTAGAGAGATATCAAAGTCGTTCTGGAAAGGTTCCTGAATACTGTATAAATCACATCCACTCCAATTGCATGGATGTGGGCTTGCACACAATGGTTATTCAAATAGCTTTAATTTAAAAATTGTTGTGTGGCTATCACTGTTTGTAAACTCCACAAATTTTGCAGAATATTCCAAATACTTGTAGCAATATGTAATGGGTGGTTTTCTGAATATGTGCCCTCCAAAGCTTCCTTAGATGCAGTGGAAACAAGTAGTAAAATAGGTGAAATGACAGGCAGCAAACTTGCGAGCATTATTTGATTTGAGGGATAATGCAGTAAGGTAAGATTTGAATCAATATTGTATATTTTATATATACATATGTATATGTGTATATATATAATATATACTATATATACATACGTAATATACGTATATATTATATATATACTATATATAATATGCAATATATAGATAGATATTGTATATTATTTATACATATATAATATATTATATAAGAGATGTTTGCTATGTTTTGCAGTTTCTCAAAAAAATCAGTAGCTTTAGAAGAGGAGAAAAAAATGTTATATGCTATTTAATCTACCCTTCCAGCACACAATCAGAACAGTTTATTTATGTCTCCCCTTTCATTTCTTCCCATCTTTGCTTAAACATGCAGGCAAACAAAATAAAACAAATAAACAACCCTAAAATCTTTACTTACTACTTCCACATGTTCTGAAGGAGTTATTTATATTTCCTTAACATAAATAGTTAAGAGTTCAGTTATTTTATAATGCCATAGATGTGTATACCAGCTTATGAGCTCCATGTTTAAGAGCTCCATGAGACAAGAATGACCAAGATAAGCTCCCAACACACACACACAAGAAGAAGAAACTAACAAACCAACCAAAAAAAAAACACCACCACCACAACAAAAACCATCAAAAAAACCCCAAAAAACCAACAACAATAAAAAAGAAGGCAATTTTTTTTTTTTAATCTAAAAGAAATGCATCACAAGAAGTAAGCTTTCCAGATCAGGTTTAATATCCTCTTTGATTTAGGGTGAGAGTAAGCAAGAACTACAGGAAGACCGCCTTTTGCTGGAACTTAAAATAGTAATAGTCTTACACTGAGACAAAAATTTGCTTTCTCACCAGCTGATCAAGACTACACTATTCTGCAAAGTAACAAATTAGGTGGGTTTCAGAATAGGTTACATCAGAGGCTAAGGCTGTTTGAGCTGTTATTCATAACTCACCCTTCTTCAGAGCACCATGGAATTTTTCAGTCTTTATTTAATTTCCTCTTTCACGCTATGGTAAGAAAAACTAATCATTTTTTAATTTCAAAAAAAAAAAAAAAAGGAAAGTTCATGCCAATTACACATATAGCAAGCATATGCAATTGCATCACTCCATTCCTTGCCATTATCCCTCCTTCCTGACCTGTTCTCCTCACTTTTCTGCCTTGTTTTCTTAAATCAGAAAAAAACAGGAGTTGTAAAGAACTCAGGCCTTGATCCTGATCCAGAATTTTGGACATTAAACCAATAAATGGATAAAATACAATAATACTTATCATAAGTAATCTTATAAATTGGGAAAACAGAATAAATGTCTGACCCGATGTCCACAAGCAACAAGCTGTAAAGATAACAGAAGAGGTCACACTTCCCCCTTTTTTCTCTGATTGCCTTTTCAGGAGATGTCCTTTGTATCTCATTTACTTGTGTTTCCATGAGAAAATCTGAGTCTTCTGACATAAGGAGACAACTGTGTGAGTAAAAGCAAGATGAATATTTCAGATCTAGCTCCTTAATGACTAAATCCCTGAAGAAGTCTCTCTATCCAGTTCCTTAGTTTCTTGTTCTAGACTTCCATAGCAAAACAAAGGCAGGCTCTTTACCACAGAGACATGTGACAATGGTCATAAACTAAAACACAGGATGGTCCAACTTGACATAAAGAAAACGGTTTTTCACCCTGAGAGCTCTCAGGCACTGGAGCAAGTTTCTCAGAAGGGCATCTGAGAAAATTATGCATTTGGAGATATTCAAAGTCAACTGGACAAAACCTAAAGCAACCTGGTCCCTGTTTCAAGCAGGAGTTGGAGTAGGTGACCTCCTGAGGTCCCTTCCAACATAAGCTGTTTTGTTTCCAAGACTGAAATGCCACAATTTTTATGAGACACTGCTGGTGTTTCTTTTATTGTAATCAGTATAAAATGTCTATTGATATACTGCAATTATGAAACAAGAATAGGTGAAACAAAACTGTTCATTCACTTTGAGCTGTACTTTACCATCTTCCTTTAGTCTGGAGGGTACTTCTCATGCGTCAAAGGGACACAAAAAGCTCAAGATCTTACTCAGTTCCATCTGTATCATCATAATGCTAAAGGCTTGATCATTCTGTTATTTAACTGAGTAACTGTTGGACAGAAACAAGGATTCTAAATTTTTTTCCTCTTCAGTCTCGTAGGAGAGTCTCTGACTTTTACAATTACTGTATCATCTGCTGCCATCTCCTGAAGAAACACAGTTTGAACTTTGGAGGAAGGCAAAAAAATGGAGGTATGGACATTCTAAGCTTTCTACTGGTCAGTGCTGCCTGTCAATCCCAAAGGAAACGTGTAGTCTGCAAGTTCTAGGCTGGTAGAGTTAGAGAATGTAGAATATGAATATTTAAATAATTAAGAGTATTACAGCCCTCTGATTCCATTTCTCCTCCATTCAAGTCTGTAGTGTTTATGGCAATTGCTACCATGCACAACAGGAGCTGCTGGTTTTCACTGCAGCCTGAGGAAGGAACTCTTATCAGCAGAAGCACAACAGTGGAGCTTATGCAGTATATAGCAGAGCAAATTCACAGTACATGGGCTGCACAAAGAGTACCTGATTTAATAAGACATGTGGCTGTTGTTCTAACATGAATAGGCACAGACTTGTGCCCAGGGGATGGACTGACAGATTCATGTTTTGAATATCTGTATTTAGCTGTACATTACTATACTGCTGTTTCGCAGCCTAACTGATGTTTAGACTTGAAAGACATCAATTAATTGAAGAAGGAAGAAACTAGAAAGGAAATTCTGTTCTCAAAATAAAACAGGTTGATAGAAGAAGAATGCTACAGAGAAAACAAACAAACAAACAAACAAAAAATCCTGCTTAGCCCAGCAACTCAAAGACATGACAGTAAGATCATCCTGTCCACAGCCTGAAATGACTCTGTATCTATACTTACACAAGTCTTCCTTTTTGTGCTACTCTAGTGTATCAGATAGCTTCAGTTTACCAGAAATAAAACTACAGAAATAGATTTATAACCATATATAAACAATTTTTTCTTCTGTGCTCCTCCAGTTTTAAAAAATCATTATAAAATCATACGGCTATTTTTAAACTAGATTTTTGCAGCTTAACTGGCCTAGCATATCAAAACAATGTAGTCATCAAGAGAGTTACAAAGATAGAGGAACAAGCACACTATGAAAGAATGGCAGATGGTATTATTGTCAAAATGGAAACGGGCTCATGGTCAAGTCTAATCATTCATTGAAAGCTACATCATGCCTGAACTTTCACACAGGAAGAGCACATGGCTTAAACATGTTCAGTGAATCTATTTTACAAATATTCTACTGGCGAATAACAATCAGAATCCAGACATGCTCCCCAGTGCATGGGAAATCCCCATACTTTTCAGGAGAAGTAAATAAATGTATTTGCTAAGACCAAACCTATTTCCAGTGAAGCTGTTGAATCTGACAAGATCTCATATAAGAATTATACTGATGCAGGTCAATCAGTTTTACCAAAGTACTCCCAACTTACATTATTATAAATGAGATCAGGATGCCGTTTAGTCTTCAATGGAAGTAAAATCTAACCCATAAAGATGCATCTGCACGTCAGTATTCAGCAAAATGGAAGTGATGAATCACACTCTTGCCCTAAGAGTGACACAAAGGAGCAATCAGCTTGAGCTGATGTTCTGGCAGTAGTTAAGAATATACTCGTGACTCCCCATGCTCTACGTTTCTCAGTCCTTGAGATGAAGCTCCTATAGTCTGCAGCAGCATCAAATACAGTCACTGACAATATTCAGAGTGCCTTGCATCCAAAAAACTTTGGAGCACACAGAAATTGTTTAAAAATAATTTTACTAGTCACAAAGATAGAATTGACATTTGAGTTAAAGCTTCATTTTGAATTAACACCACACCATACTTTGAGACTGGAATTGAAAAATGCCATGTGAAATTATTTAGCTATTGTAAGAATTTTGTCAGAATATAATTATAAGAACAGGAAATTATCTTGGTCCTCTAAACTTTACTAAAAGATTCAGTGAGTTCTACAATGACCATAAATTGTTGAGCTATCAGATGTATGTTAAGAGTTACAGAAAGGTAGCATACTAGGCAGCACAGTGAAACCCAAAGCATATAGTTTTGTTGGCTCAGTACTTATTCCAGGAGAAGAATGCAGTCGCTCATTAGCTTTACTACATCTGGTGTCACCCTGAATTCTACCTGAAGTCTCATTCGATTAATAACTATGACTGATTTTGCTTATTTAGCAAGAGTTCAATTCCCAGTAATATGGCAAGCAGGACTTAAAACTGGACTTAAAAGCTGGACTACTCTAGAGTACAGAACCAAATTATAATGCTTACATAGCATTTTTAGTTCTTTAAAGCATTGAAAAGCATGGGCTAATTAATCTTTGGAGCATCTATGAAGACAGAGAATAAGATCTTGTTCTTTACGCTCGGATTCAACCAGACTAAATTGCAAAGATCTTGGAAACTTTGCTTGTAGCAAAACCATACTTATGGAGGTAAGATCAAATGTAATTTCAAATAAAGCAAGGGTATGCGGTCAATTATGTGTTAGGAAATAAAAAGACGAGTAGGTGGCTGCCTAGCAGTATTCTTACATGCTAACATTCCTCTCTCTATCCATAAATACCTCTGAGAATAAACGTTAAACGGACCCTCACAGAAGAGTATACAGAAGAGTATATTCCTTCATCTCTGTAGTTAAAAAAAAAATTGTGTGTTTTTTAAAAGAAGACTTAAGTTCTATATCAGCTTCCACCTGCTTTTTGTTTTTCTTCCTATACTTAGTGCTCTAGTATACAATAAATATTCTTTTCTTAATAGATAAACCAATACAGTTAGAACTATTCGGTTGTTGAAAGGCAAAATGAATGGTAGACTACAGGGAGTCAAGAGTAAGGGGTAAAAGGTAAATCACAATTTACTTCCAATTAATTTTCTGTTTCCTGTCAGCCGTGACTAAAGGGTACTGGCCATCATTTCCAAGCTGGTGGAGCCAGATGGTGTGATGTGATACAGTTAATATTAACGGTTGCATGCTGCCTTCTCTTGACTAATCGAGAGTGCTGCTTCACACTTTTTTGGGGGAGAAGGGTGCGAGCCAAGGAGATCCGTCATTCTGAGGAAACGTGAAGTAGGAATTTCTCTTTGTTCAGACAGGCTTTGTTTTCTATAGTTGGTAACAAAAGTTTTAGGGAGACTTTTTTTCCTCAAATTTTTTTTTTGAGAGTGTTGTCCCAGTACTGGGAATATTTTCAAATATTGAAGAATGTGGAGCAAAACTCCACATCAAAACACATTCAAATTTTTGATTTGGAGATGTGGATAATTGCTGTGAGGGCACTTCTTTCCCCCCCAAGTGTGCTCTAGGATAGTATTTGAAAAGTCAAAGCAGTAACTCACAACAGTTACTCATTTTACTCCCTATCACAGTTTAGCATTTTACAAAGAACGTAGAAGAGTTTGTTTCATTGAGCTGAGAAATACCACAGTATATTACATTCTTTGCCTGAGACTTAAAATAAAAACAAAGGATACTTTTTTACTCTTTCGCTCCCATCAATATATGATTTCTCAAATCCGGAAGCATTTCCAAACGACCCAAATTTGGATACACTTTTGATACTGGAGCACTAATGATTGCCACCACCCTAATATCAGTTGGGCCACGCCCTGCAGTATTTGACATTCATTCAGGTAAAATGTTAATTAACCTAAATAGTGACTTCAAATCAATAATGACTTCAGGATTCCACATATCGTTGCTTTTCATTTTTAGTAAGGATGGATTTTGAAAGTCTATGGGATGGATTTTGAAAAGTCTATGTAATCTTCTCACAGGCAAATAAGGAAACTTTTGATCCTAAATAATCCAGTTTCTAATTTTAATCTATTCTAGAACACATTTTCATCCTAATTTATAGCACTTTGTCGCTGATAGATGGGAATCCCGTCTTTTCATAGTAAGCAAAATTATCTTTCTAATATCACTTGCCTCTGTTTTAATTTGAAGGATCTAATTTCTGTGGTGTATGTTCTGATAATCAGTATATTTTCATCTTTAAAAAACAGTAATTCAACTATTTGTCTTTGCAACCTCTAAAAAATACAAAATCTTTCTTTTTTCTTTATAACATTTAGTAACAAAAACACTCCAAAACCTAGACTGGAAGAAAATATTTTCAGCTAAATTACACTATCAAATTTCATGCAATTTCTATTAATAATATAAACTAAAATCTGGTTTTGTTTTTCATACTGAAGTGGTACATCTGATCTTCTCAGGCACAAATGCTATTTTTAAATAAAAAACTGCTTCTATAAATATTTCAGCTTTAAACACTCATAATTCAGTTTTTCTTTTTTTACATCTAGAACTGCAGCAGGGCCTTGAAGAGGTTAAACAACGACAAAAAAAGAACATCCACATAATGACTGCTAGTAGCATTTCCCCATGTTCAAAGCAGACTGTCCATAATTTAGAGGACAAGACAAGGTCACTAATAAACATCAGTGAACTGTGTCTGCTTTTGCAAGATCCACATAAAAATAGTGCATCCCTAGGAACACAAAACAGACATAGTAGATTGGTTGAATTCACATCAGAACACACATAAACACAAAAAACTAATCATCTTTTGATGATCAGCAACAGGCTCTGACTCAATTATTTTGCAACACTAGCAGCCCTGTCCTTTGTATAGGGTTAAAAAAAAAAGGAAAAAAAGTTGTTTTGTGACTTTAAACAATTAGAGCTAATGCTAGAGCCAAATTCAGCTCATCATAGACAAAAGTAAAAGACAGCATTTGAACTATTATGGTTTGCACATCTGGCAGAATTGAACCTGAAAAACTACACCGCACATCACAAATGTGTCACAAATTGAATTATTGTCTCCCACCAGAAAGCACGCATACAAAGATGTTTTCCATCACCTCATTTCTTCTGAATGTAAGAAGTGATTCCAGGAGGGACTGTGGGTACCACTTACCTGCAGCTATCTGTGTCAAAGAATATCTACCAAAGCAAAACGCACTCTGCGCTCTCCTAAGTAAACTATCTTCAGCTCTGAAAGGAAAAAACACCTACCAAGTGAACCAAGCCATGAGTTATAAGGTGGGGGAAAACCACTGGGTAATCATGAACTCACCAAGTAAAATGTCAGCCTACGAAGGGCCAACATCTGGAAGTTGCTACAAGTGGTACATAAAGGTGCTCCTGAATCATCTACTGTCATAATAACAAAACATTGAGGAAGACAGTGTGGTCATCCTTAATATCCAAGTGACAACAACTGTTAATCACAGAAAGATCAATGACCTGTGAATTACTCAAGAACTTTGTTATTACAGATACTTTCTCTTATCCAGTAGCTTACTAAACACATGAAAACTGTTCAAGTTCCAAAGGATATGCCAGAGTATACCTTAAAATACACTTTATTTGAATAAAAGAGATCTACCAGCTGTCCCTTTTTCCCCCCACCCAAAAAAAAAAATGCATGACATATTTTATTTTTGTTTCATCAGTACTTGGCACTATTTAAGGTGTCATAATGCATTGCATCTTCTGCATACTTTCTTCTTAGTTTTTCATTGTTATCCCTATTTAACTTTCTGGGTTCAGATGACATTTTAAGTACCATAAAGAAAGACAATTTCTTCCTTAATATCGGTTTCAAGACATATCTTGGCTTAGCCAAGCTATCATGTCCTCCACCCTTTACTTCACAGCCATCACATACAGTTAGTAAGGATGTTTGTACTGACATCTCTCTGTCTTTCCCTTCCATCTGTGAGGCACTGTGGAAGCTAGTGTGTTCCCAGCTGAGGGTGGGAGGGAGTAGATTTGTAAGTGCAGGGTAATTTATTATTGAAACTTGCAGAAAGTGAAAGAAACACTTGACATCTCCTTGCTAACTTCTAGTTGTACCTCTGCCTAGGTATATTCCTGCCCCTCCTCTCCCCCCAGAAAAAACATTTAGCCTCTTGTAACACTATGAATCAAATTGATCTTTCTCTCTCCTCTATGAACTGTGTTCCTCCCCTGGAAGATTCTGGTCTCCATGTTTCACAGGGAAAGACAGCAACAGGGAGACACAGTTACAAGAATGAAACCTGATCATGGCATGCATGTGGCTTTCTATAACTACACCTAAGCTTCACATGAGGACATGAAGTCTTCCTGCTAACCTCAGGCAGAAAAGGTCTGACTTGCAATAAAAGTTTTATGGATTTTTGGCAGTAATGAAAGACCTGGGAGAACATAAAGCTGCAAACAGTTTTAATCTTCAGGTAAATTTTCTCATGACAGGACGCAGTGTGCATCACGATTTCTTTGTATTACTTTTCCCAACCACCCACCACTTCATCTCACTCTCCAAGACTGAATTTTGACTTATCTGTTTCATATATTTTGCTAATACCATACAGGCATTTGAATAAACAGTGACAGGGGAAAGCTACATGCAAGTAGGCCTCCCTTCCTCAGATTAGAAAACTAACGATCAGAAAAAAGATTTGTCAGGAAAGTAACATACATCCTAAAAACCTCTGAAGAAGCCTGAGGATGATGTGGGAAAAATAGCGTCCCTGTAGACGCCACTAATTCACTGACATCTCAATGAGGGAAACTGCATCATTTACATGCAGTACTGGCAATATTTTTACTGGTAAACTTCCTGAATACTGGAAATATTTTTGAAAAAAAATTCTCATTATTTCATCACTAGCAGAAAACTGTCCAAACTGATGATGTATTAGGTCTCTTCAGAGATACTGCATTAATATAGGCAAATTCTTGGTTGTAAAGAGGTTAATAACTTCACCAAACTACATGAGATAAAGAACTACCGAGCTGTGCATAAGAAATAAAAGGTGGAAGAAATTACAAATGAAGAATGATGCTGATCATCATAATAAGAATGAAAAGCAGAAGGTAAACAAACAGTATCAGCGTTGACTTTTTAAACCTATTGCTAAAAGATGCAGGCCTATGACTAAAATGCATTAAAGATTTTTCCACATGCAAATTTTTGCTTGATAATGTCCATTTAATTTGCAGTCAATGGACTCTTTATTTAAAGAAAGGGCACCAAGGGAATCCTCTCTTAGGAGCTATCCAGAATTATTTCCAAGTTAGTCTGTGTGTTGACAGGTGCTTTTCTAGACAACAAGATGTCACAGGTGTTTACAGTTTTCCACTAAGCAGGCCAAAATGACAGAAGTAAATATCTAAAATACTTGTTGATTCAATGACCAGGCACCTGGGCAGGACATGCAGAGCACTACCTACAAAGAAATGTGCGAGTAAAAAAAAAATTATAGATTCTTGTCACTAAACAAGATTTTGTGACTGTGCAAGTAACAATAAGAGAACTAATTCAGAACTTATTGAAGTCATGAGTCACATTGACTTCAGCAGATAATGCATCAGTCCTAAACAAAGATGGAACTACTAAGTTTTTCCTAAGGATCCTTTCAGAAGGAAGAGCTGCAGCTTCAAAGGTTAACAGGAAGAACTTGGTAAACTATTTCATCTCTAACCTCAAAGGTATCTTGCCTCTTCACTCACATCAACCAATTGAAGCCTTTTACCCCCTATTTTTACTTAAAAATAAGATGAATATAGTATTTCTGCACCCCATTGAGATAATATTTGTGAAGTTATTTGAGATTTTGTAATGGAAGAACTGAAAATCCATATTAGTACACATGAACTATGGTGTCACTAAATGGCACCCTGTAATTTGATTTTAATTTTAAAATAGCCCTCTTCTAGACAACATAAGTCCAAAGCAACACTATCACAAGACATTCTTTTCAGTTTTTGATAGCAAAGTTTTAACTGTATGGAAGCAGTTAAACTCAGGTTGCAGGTTGAATTTATTCTGCAAGTTTCTGGAAAAAAAAATTAGTCATCTCTAAGACAAAGTTAAGAAGTGCTTTTCCCTGCAATATTCAAAAATTCATGCACCAGGAATTCCCAGAGAAAATGGGTAATAAATGCTTCAGAGCTAGGACTTGTAATCTGACAAGAAAAATTGCTCAGATTTCAAGGCCTTCTGTCATGTACATGACTTGAATCTTGTCAAATTAAGGTTCCATAAAAGAATTGTGGCTTCCATACGCTCAGTATGGAAAAAGAACAAGCTATAGGGCCAGAAACATCCCAGACCACAAGAGTCACTGACCTCAAAAGCTAGACTAGAACACCACACCTGGATCTCTAGCATCCTCTGCTCAGAGAGAACAGCTTCCACACGCTCTGCAGGTGTAGTCTCTTTTTTCTTTCCAGGACTGACATAACAGTAAGATCACCTACACTTGTTATGAGTTACTCCTGTTTTTCAAATGGCAAAATAAGGGCTATGAACAGAAATGTTTCAGCTGTTTTAATAAACTGTGCAGCAATACCATGTATATTTAAATTGGGGGTGGGTGAAACTGTGTTTCAGGAGGCGCATAACAGGAAAATTATATCCAAAAGGCTGTGAAAGAAACAATAATTAAGCCTGACTGAGTAACCTTGTAATTCTGTTTCCATGGAGTTATGTCTTACAATATTTAAGTTATGTTCAAGTACTACTTTCTGACAGGACCACTGGAATACCTTACTTCTGTGATACTGATATATCTTCTTTACCTTTGGAACCAAAGGACTGAGTAAAGAGTCATATTTACAGTAAAATCTCTGCCCCTAGGAAGAAGGCACATCTCTATACTGAAGCAACCTAGTGTTACTTTAGCTCCAGGCAGGAGTCACAGTCTTTGCTGATGGACAACTGGGCAAGAGTATAGAAGCATAGAAGCACAGAATGGTTAGAGCTGGAAGGGACCTTAAAGATCACCTAGTTCCACCCTCCTGCCATGGGCAAGGACACCTCCCATCAGACCAAGTTGCTCAAAGCCCCATCCAACCTGGCCTTCAACACCTCCAGGGATGGGGCATCCACAGCTTCTCTGGGAAACCCGTGCCAGTGTCTCACCACACTCAAAGAATTTCTTCCTAATATCTAATCTAAATCTAGCCTTTCCCAGCTTAAAACCATTACCCCTCATCCTGTCGCTACACTCCCTGGTAAAGAGTCACTCCCCATCTCTCTTGCAGGCCCCCATTAAGTACTGGAAGGCCGCTATAAGGTCTCCCTGGAGCCTTCTCTTTTCCAGGCCAAACAACCCCAACTCTCCCAGCCTGTCTTCACAGGAGAGGTGCTCCAGCCCTCTCATCATCTTTGTGACCCTCCTCTGGATTGCTCCAACAGTTCCATGTCCTTCTTATGTTGGGGGACTCAGAGCAGTCTGAACACAGTTATTTTTAAACTATGTCATGGCCATTTGGAGATAGCCATCTTACGATTTCTTACTCCAGACCAAAATGTAATCCTTCTTCATAAGCAAGAACTTGTTGATGGTCCAATGAAAGTGACTAATGAAAATGAATTTTCCTTCAAATATAGTGGGACAAAGACTGTTCTTGCATTTACATCTCTAGCAGAATGTCTTGACAGCCAAATTAATTAAAAGTTGAAAAAAAATTGGTAATTTGCTGTTTGGGAGACAAAACTCAACTTTTACAATCATCCTGCAGCTGCAGACTATCTGCTCTTCTTCTGGGACACTAAATACCTCTATAAGCCTAGGCCTTCAATGATCAAATTATTCAGTCTTATTTTGCACTAATCTGCTGTTTTCCTTGTCCTTTGGCAGAACAAGGACATTTCCAACTTTTTGACAGTACCTTCATGAATGTCCTAGTCTCAAAAAGGGGAAAAACCTCAACTATATGAAAAGCAGGAAATACTTCCAATCATGAATCTGTGTATATAGATGATGTACAGTAAGAATACAGATAATGCTGTTCTGCTTTTATAAATTGTTGCACTTTCATGTTTTTAACATAACAAGGAATATATTTCAATTACAAGGTTAAATATCTTGAGATTTAATATTCAGTGCAAGAAAGTGTTACAAGATATGGCTGTGTTGTGTACACTGTGAAATTAGTAAATTTTGTTCATGAAGCTTTATATCCTTTCAAACATGCAATAGCTTGCACTATATCATGTCCTAATTTAATCTCTAAGTTTATAACATGTATGTGTATAGTTGACTTATTTTCCCACAAGACAATTTTCTAGTGTTCTGGACAGTCATAAACTTCAGGTTTCAAATCATAAAAACATTTCCCCCCTTATTTGCTTCCCTTTATTTCATTTAGGATGAGAAAGCAAAGCAAACCGATCATTTTCATAATGCATTCCTTTTTCCTCATACAACACATGAAATAATATCTTAAAAATCAAACATTTGCATAAGAACTTGCACATGACCAGAAAACCCTTTTCTAATTCAGTTTGACAAAGGTTACTAACTGCTCTGAACAGATGCATATAACAGGACATTCAAATACATGTACAACATTTCTTGGACTACTATGTGGAAAAAAAATTCTTAGTATTTGGTTTCTTGGACCTCTCCCCTCTAACACATATATCCTAACAGCATGCTGTGCCTGATCCAAAAAAGTCATCTTGATGGCTCCTTTTAGTCCACTTCCCTGGAATAATGCCCTCTGATACATGACTCAAAAGTACACGCTGGCCTTCCTGTACTGGGCAACTCAACAGTTGACTACGTACAGTAAAGTCAGTTCACTTCCACAGAACAAACAGAGATACCTGATCTTATTAGCCTTTTTACTCTCCTGAGAATCTTTATGTAATGTTGCATTAGTAGCCTTTACTAAATTAGAAAACCAAAAGGGAAGATAAATCAATATGAATGTACGTTTGCTGATATTGATTTTTCCCCTCATAGTCAGCATGGGAATATTGTGGCTCCTATTAATATAAGGAGTGGGAGAGCTTTAAACGGTTCTGTCTGGATAATTACCCAGTAGTTTTGGAAACTTATTCAAACTTTTTTAGTCTGTAATTTTGAACCAGACATTTCATGAAATTAAATCCTTCCCATGAATAATCACGTTAAGATGTTGATGAAAATTTATTGATGTAGATTATCAATGAGATGACCAGGAGAGGCATTCAACCTGTTACTCGTGAAAAAGGATGAAGGGGTGGGCAATGTGAAGGTCAAGGGCAGCCTAGGCTGCAGCAAATGTGATATTCTGCTGTTCAACATCCTGAAAGAAGTGAGCAAGGTAAATACTGGAATCAGAACTCAGAATTCAGGATATATTTCAGCTTGTTTAGGAATGTTCTGAGTAGGATCCCACAGAAGACTGCCCTGCAGAGCAAAGTGGCCCAGGACAGGTGATTGGTCCCCATGGACCCCCTTTTCAGTGCACAGGGTCAGGCCATTCAGGTAGGCAGTAGTGAAGCAAGCATGGCAGAAAGCTAGCATGGATGAACAGGGAATTCCTATATGAGCTCAAATGCAAAAAAGGCAGCATGAAGACAGTGGAAGCAGGAACAGGCTACCCAGGAGGAATACATAGACATGGCTCAAGAATGCAGGGGTGGAGTCAGGAAAGTTAAATCTCAGAGGGAGCTGGAAATAGTGAGAGATATGAAAGGCAAGAAGGGCTTCTGTAAGCACATTGGTAGCAAAGGGAAGGCCGAGAAGAATGCTGACCCACAGCTCAGTCTGGCTGGAAACTAGTCACAAAGGACACAGATAAGGCTCAGGTACTCAATGCCAGTTTTGCCTTACATTTTTGGGGGGATTTTTTCTTCCTGGTAAGGTTTGTCTTTAGGCCTTCCAGGTTTCTGAGCCCAGTGGCAGCCTGTGGAAGTGGAGCACTTAAGACAGTTGGACATACACAGATCCTTGGAATGACACGAGCTGTATCTGAAGGTGTGGAGAGAGGTGGCCAATGTCACTGCAAGGTCACACTCTCATTTTTGAAGGGTCGTGACTATCAGGGGAGCTTTCTGATGACTGGAAAGACAAAAATCACATCCATCTCCAAAAAGGAGGATGCAGGGAACTGCAGGGCAGACAACCTAACTTCAGTTCCTGGGAAGATTATGGAGTAAGTCATCCCAGAAGCCATATTCAAGCACATGAAGGACAAAAAGGAACAGCCACACTGGATTAACCAAAGGCAAATCAAGCCAGAGCAACCTGACTACCTTTTACGGTGAGATGTGGACAAGGGGAGAGTAATGTGTGTCACTTACCTTGACTTTAGCAAGGCCTTTGACAGCCTCCCATAATATTTTGTAGCCAAACTGTAGAGATGTGGACTGGATAAATAAGAAGGACGAAAGTTTCCCCAGACTGGCATGTTCAGTGTTGTGATCAGCAACGTAAAGTCCTGCTGGTGGCCAACTACTAGTGGCATATGTCAGGTATTGAAATTGGGGCCAATACTGTGTAACACCTTTATTAACAAATCACAATTACCAGAGGGAGAGCATTCTCAGCTAGTTTATGGATTATACCAAACTGGGGGAGAAGTCAATACGCTGGAAGGCAGAGCTGCTATCCAGAGGGACTTCAGCAGGCTGGAGAAACAAACTGAAGGAGCCACATGAAGTTCAACAATGGCAAGTGCAAAATCCCACACCTGGGATGGAAAAATCCTATGCACCAGTAGAGGCTGGGAAGCAGCTTTGCAGAAAAGGACCACGTGTCCTGGTAGACAATAAGCTGAACATGAGCAAGTAGCATGCCCTGGCTGTGAAGGTGGCCAACCACATCCTGGACCTAATTAGCAAGAATGTTGTCAGGAGGTCACAGGGAAGTCATTCTGTGAGACCACAACTGAAGTACCCAGTCGAGTTTTGGGCTATCCAGTAGAAGACATTGGATAAAGTCCAGAGCCTCAAAGAAGATGAAGCGGCTGAAGCACATGACATATGAGGACAGGCTGAGAGAACTGGGCTCTTTAGGCACGAAAAAGAGATGACTAAGGCAGACCTCATTGCTGCCTTGAGGTTTTGAAGGAGAGGACATAGAAAAGTTGGTGCCAGCCTCTTGTCAGAAGTACATAGTGAAAGGAGGAGAGGCAGCAGAGAAGTCACAAAGGAGGAAATTCCAATTAGACATGTGGAAAATAATTTACATTATGAGGGTTGTAAAACACTTGAACAGGTTGCCCAGAAACACTGTGGAATCTCCAATCCTATTGATACTACTTTTGCTTTAAGTCAAAGATCTGTTCAGAGTCACTTTTCTGGAAAAGGCACATTTGGGATTTTTTTTTTCTGTTACTGTAGCAGTTTAAGTACAGTATTCTCATTCACAGAACAAAGACCATATTCCTTAGTACCATAGGACAACCTAAGAATCAATAAAACTACAAACTTAACATGGTTATAATTCTCTCCTAGCATATCAAGATGGATTTGCTATATGAAAGGAAAAACCCATAAATCAAGCCATCTTATTCACTCACACTGAATGCAAATGGAGTCATCATTGATGGGATTAATGCAGATAATCAAATGCTAGAGAAAAATCAAACTTCAGAAAAGCTTTACATTATTTCATTGCTTGACATTTTTAGTGACAAGTGAGCCCCTCTCCCCTTTTAGGCCTGCTTTTCTGTATACAAAAACACATACATATACTACCAAAAGCTCAGACAGAACAGCTTGTTTTTTATATTTTTTGCAAACAGCAATATCAAAGATAGAATGTTAAAAATAGTACCCTACGCCTTTTCCTCCCTCTGTATCCTAAACCACATTTCAAACAGCAGTATCTATTGACATACAGTTACTTTTAGGATAAAATCTAACTGCTATTTATCAGTTGGAATTAATGATACCAAGACATTTGAAAATGTTAGACTGTATCATCTTTCTTGGAACCGTACAGGAGACTTTTACATCTTGTGGCAACTGTTGCCAAGTAGTAAGGAAAATAGATGCTTTCTAGCAGGCTTTATCTTTTCATAAATGCTTCCTCCATCATTACCACATTTGTCTTGATGGTCAACCAACTTCTCCTACAACTCCTAAGTCTATGTCCCTTTCTTCCTTAAGCAGGCATAGAAAAAGCCACTTGTTCTGTATCCCTCGGAAACCACTTAGAGACAGAGACAGAAAATTTACGTGATGCTGTATCTGGTTCCTAATTGCTCAGTGTTGCATGAGGAGAGAGTCTCCATACGTTCTGTTCCGTAACAGCAAACACTTCCAACTAGGTCATGTCACAAGCAGCAATTAAAGTGACCTAAAAAATGGTTGTGGCACAAGGGCAGTTTCCAGTAATGACGGCACACTGTTTACCCATCCTTGTGCTCAGCATTTCCTTCCATTAAAACTTCAAAACACTCCTCTTACTCTCCTTCCAGTTACAAAATCTGCCTGCGTTTTTCTGCTCCAAGATCTACACAACTCTGTCCTTTCCATTTCCTTTTATTCCTAGCAGGTGTTGCATTCTGGCTGCAAGCCTCCTTCAGTTTTGCCCCTGTGCTAATCCTGCCTTCCACTCCTCCATGGCAAGCCTTGTCCCACCTCAGCTCTGCCTCCTGTACTCCATCCTACTCTTCCTGGTTCTTCTGTCCCCTCATCTCATCACCTGTGACTCCACATGCATTCTACTTCCCAGCCTGTATGCTCATGCATTATATCAACAATAACACAATACTATCACTAGTTCTATTCCAATCCT
This sequence comes from Chroicocephalus ridibundus, assembly GCF_963924245.1. Lineage (NCBI taxonomy): Eukaryota > Metazoa > Chordata > Aves > Charadriiformes > Laridae > Chroicocephalus > Chroicocephalus ridibundus. Next base: position 152,900,051 of record NC_086284.1, read on the forward strand.
TATTTCTCCTTAATAATCCAATCTATCAAGTTTGCCTGATGCATTTTCTCCCCCCCCCTTTTTTCTTTTCGATTCAGAGATAAAACCAAACATGCTGGCTCTTGCATCAAAAAGGGGAAAAAATCAAATTGATTAGAATAAGGACTAAAGGAGTTAAGATGTTAAAGTCCTGTTTAACAGAATGCATCCTCAGCAAGTTCGCAAATGACACAAACTAGGAGGAGTGGCTGATACACCAGAGTCATGCTGCCATGCAGAGAAACCTTGACAGGCTGAAGAAATGGGTCAACAGGAACCTCATGAAGTTCAACAAGGGAAATACAAAGTCCTGCACCTGGGGAGGAACAACCCCATTCACCAGTATATGCTGGGGAACACCCAGCTGGACAGCAGCTTGGCAGAAAAGGACCTGGGGTCCTGGTGGACATCAAGTTGAACATGAGTCAACAATGCGCCCTGGCTGCAGAGAAGGCAAATAGTATCCTGGGCTGCATTAGGCAAAGTGTTGTCAGCAGGTCAAGGTAGGTGATCCTTCTCCTCTGCTCAGCACTGGTAAGGCCACATCTGGAGTGCTGTTCTAGACTCCTCAGTACAAGAGAGCCATGGACATACTAGAGAGAGTCCAGCAAAGGGCCACAAATATGATTAAGGGTCTGAAGCATCTCTCTGATGAGGAAGGGCTGAGAGAGCTGGGACTGTTCAACCTAGAGATGAGAAGGCTCATGAGAATCTTATCAATATATATAAATACCTGAAGGGACCATGCAAAGAAGACAGAGCCATCTCTTTTCAGTGATGTCCAGTGACAGGACAAGAGGCAAACACAGGAGGTTACTACTGAACAACGGGAAACACTTTTTTTTTTTTTTTTTTTTTTTTTACTGTGAGGGTGACCGGCACAGGCCACCCAAGGAGGTTGTGGTACCTCCCTCATTGGGGTATTGGAGGTCCTGGGCACCCTGCTTTAGGTGGCCCTGCTTGAGGGGGTTGGACATCATGACCTCCAACCTCAACCATTCAGGGATTCTGAGAGCACCATGAAACACATTGTATTATGTGATCTGTTAGTAACTGAGCTCCCTCAGAAGCCATGCAAAACTGTTTCAGAAAGATCTTCCATAAAGTTAAATAGTAAGTTAAGACTAAATAACAGAAGCACCCAAGAAAAATGTCCTGAACCTGTCTTAGTTTTATGTGGTCTTGTTAGGTTTACTACTGCTTAAATAACACAGCAACTTCATTGTAGATCACAAAGCAAGTTCAGATGAAGATCATATTTATAAGATTAATTTAGGATGATAATAAAATTAACATATTTGGGCAAAACAGCGGGAAAAATAAGAGGAAGAAAGAAACTTTGGCCTGTTACTGCTTATGGAAGTTTCTTTGAAAAATCCATGTAGTTCATGTTTCTGTCAAGCAAGGTAATATGCCTGTAAGTTTAACCTCACAGAAGACATAGCACAGCATCACCAGAAAATGACAAAATCAGATTGTAGGAGAGGGACTGCCCAACACCTTCATAGCTCTCAGAATTCACCGGGGGAAACAAATTCACACAAGTGTAATAAACCCAGACTCAGACCTCCCAGACACCACTGGAGGTTTGTGGTGCTAATACCTTTAGTTTCCACTTCAAAATCTCATTCAAAGTGCTTAAATCTTCTATTGGTTGCCTGCTGGAAGGTGCCTTTGCCCAAATCCATCTCTCCTAAAAAACAAGGATAGACTGCATTCATTGTTTCCAAGGGCAACACTTCAATGTTATCAAATTTTATCTTCTGGTGCAGTTACACAAATCTGAGCTCCTTTTTCTACACAGGCTTTTCTTCCCATACCCACAAACCCTACAGCAACACAAATAATAATAAAAATGAAGACACAAAATCAAAATGGAGCCATTTTAAATTTCAGGAAGAAAGTAAGTAATTGCATTTAAAGCATAGAGGTAATTGAGGATCCTTATTGCAACATGCTGCATAACAAAAGAAAAAAGTCAATTTTCAGCCTGAAAGGAAGTCTACTTTAAAAAAAATAATCTCATTGATATCGTTATACCAAAATAGAAAGATCAGGCTATTGTGAGTTAGGTGATCTCACACTGAAAGACATGTACAGTAGGTTTTAAGCTTAACTTTAACTACAGAAGATACATTTGTGAGAACCTTCACAAGCTCTTACCACCTGCAGGAGCAGATATGAAATAGCCGTTAGCATCACAAGAATTTCCCCAGCAATTTTCATGGGCAGCTATCAAAAATACAAAATGTTTGGGGGGTATTTGAGGCTGAAACCCCACTTGGGTTTCTTGCTTGGTTATTTTGACTTTAAGGATCCTTCCTTCCATCATTTATCTGTTGTAGGTCTCTAGAATTCAGTGATGTTACAACACTAACTTCATTCACTCATGCTATGTAGAAAGCTATGAAGTCTTTTATCAGTCTTTAACAAACACCAACATTCTTCATTTAAAAACAAACAAATAACAAAACTCAAGAAGATACTTCTGTCAGCTGAGAAGGCAATAATGAAAATTTTCTTCATAGAGTAACACTGTAACAGCTACAGGTATAATAGTTATTCAGAGTTTGTCCTTACTTCATCAATAAACAAAAAAAAAACCCCAAAACCAAAAAAACCACCACCACCAACAAAAAACCTACCCCAAACTGATTTGAATGTACAGAACTCATTTCCTTAAAAAGACACTTTGGCACCACAGGCACAATGCCCTGTGCACCTCAGCCCAGCCCCCTGACCAGACCCAGCCCGCGTACTCCAGCCTTGCTACCAGCTTTTCTGCAGCAGCAACAGCAGTACATCTTGGTGATGACTCCATTTCCTTAATATGGAAATAGCTCCTATGCCAGGTGAGGTGTAAAAATGAGGTCCTGACTTAATGTAATTATCTAATGGAACTTTTCATATTAGGAATTAATTAAATGAGGCCATCTTCTCTGTAACTAGTTGGAAATAGCTCTTTTACAGCTACAGGTGTTTGATTCTGCCAAATTAAATGGTGATTAACAGAAAGATGTGGTTGGAAAGGTATTATCTTAAATAAGATATAATTACTATTATATCTTATTAACCTATGGAAATAGCAGGAATGCCCTATCCTCATCAGTAGTTTGGTGGTTTGCCTAGCCAAGCAACCACGTAAAGAATGAAGCTGATGGATCAAAACAGCTTATGGCAGTTTATCAGGATAGCAATAAGGTAATGGCTATCAACAATATTTTATTGGTTATAAGCACATACAGTTGTGGTAACAACATTACTGAAGAACTAAAATCTGGACCAAAATGGTTGCCTTCTCATAATAAGATCCAGCATCAATTTTTTTAAACTGTAATTAAAGTAGTACGGGGATGACAGTAAACGAACTTGTAAAGTTAAACCTTATGAGAAATATTCCTGAAGGAAGTCAGTGATTTTTGCTACATGTGATTTTTGCTACATTAAATAAACAAAGAAGGTGAAAAAAAGCTAACAAGTTTTGACAGTATTTTTTCTTTGTTATAGCAGGAAAATCAACAATGTACGTTTAGAACATTACCAGCATTAGGGAGAGACTGGAAGATGTAATCTAGAATATTATTAAGAGATCTGACAGAATCATGCTCACAATTGTAAAGTTATAGAAATCAGGCAAAGTTTATGGATAAAGGTAACACTTTTGTATCTAGAATAACTGGGAATAAATATCCCATGCACAAAAATCTTCCTTCAGTTTATCATTTTCTCATTTCTGCTTTACTGAAAGACAAGACACTGAAATCATATAGTCGCTTAACACATCTAAAATCTAACACTGATAAAAATCAGATTTTTTACTGATTAAATGTATACAAGAAAGATTTTTTTTTCCATATAACACTATAAGTCAATGCAATTATATTGGTAGAGCCTCTCCCTTCCTCCTACTGTAATAGTCTTTTCCTGGTGTTAAAGTATTTTTCCAGCTCAGATCATGCCCTCCAAAAAGTGATTAAAGCTAAATCAGAAAGAATTCTTCACTCCAGAAGAAGAATATCTACATAGAAAGTTAGAAAGAAAAAACTGTATTTCAATTAGTGATAGTAGGGAACTTTCCTTTAGTCCTCCTCCAGCAAGGCCACTGGCAGAAGCTGAGCCTATAAAAAAGGTAACGCTCAGTATCTTGCAAATAAATGTACACTAAAAGAAAAAGTGTAGAGTTACTTACCACCAGAATCACTTAATAAAATGTAACTCAAAGGAAGAAACAGTCTTTTGTAAAAACCCAGGCTCTTACATGCAGAAAAATCCAACATTCAACTGATAATCATAGTAAATTATAGTTAATTATTTCATACACAGTATGTATAATATCAGAATTTCAAAACCAACAATGCCAAAGAATACTATCCCATTCTTGTGTGGACTAACATTTGCAGAAAATCTCAAAACAGTCTCATAAACTTCACCAGGGAGCAACATTACAGCCACACACGTCCATGCTAATAACTTAATGCACTGGAGTTTATTTGGGGACAGGGGGGAGAGCTGTTTTGAATTGGAATGAAAATAACCAGATTTAGTTTTAGTGCAGAGAGAGATTTTTTTAATAACTGCACCAGCTGAAACTATATGGTTTGATCCCATACTCATTAAGGAACCTTTAGCAAGTAATAAATTACTAACAAAAAGACTAAAATTGCTTTAACCATTAGGACTGAAGTTAAGAAATGGTCCAACAGTACAACCAACAATTTCAACTTTTGAGCATGAGGAAAGCACTCTAAAGCTAGCTACTGAGAGCCTGTAATAAATGTGGGCTGAAAAGACTGTACATCTCAACAGTGTCTGGGAAGGCGTGCAGCTAGCTTCCAGCACAAACCACAGGGGCACTGGTCCCCAAGTGGTGAGAGGTACCATACTGCAGAGCTGTGAGCACATCCCCAGCAATATGTGAAGCATGGGTAACCAAGCCTTGTGGGATCATCCTGCCTCCACGAGAGCAACCCAGGAAGCCGGCATGCTGGAAAGCACCACACAAAGATATTCAAGTGGCCCTGGATGGTTTAAGAGTAGATTATTAATGCTGCTTCAGCACCCTTTCCGCTAGCAGGGGCACCAGTGGTGCCACCAGTCAGAGTGAGAAGAAAATTCTGGCAGCATTGGGGAAGGAATAAAAAGGAAAAGGCAACTACCGTGCAATAACAACTCCAAAAGGGCTGGAGATGAGGAAGCGTGGCAAACGAGGTGCTCAACACTACATTTTGTCAAGTGATTCCTGCTGTTTATTAAAAAAACTGCTGCTCAGAGAAAAGACTGAATGAGAACAGGTAGGAAAGCAGTCAGTCGAGGCTGTGATCTCAGCAGCAGTATGAACACTTGTTTTTCCATCAGTTCATTTCCCCAGTCTGTCTGGTTCACACTGTGGCCACAGACACACCTATGCCAGTACAGTGCCAAGGTGCCAGAATGGCAGAACTGAATGGCTGGGACCTGGGACAGGGGTTGCGTACGCCCAGCAGTGCCACCAAATATATTCATATAAAATCATATCCTCAGTGTCGATCATTTGCTGTAGGAGGCATGGCTTAGTCTTTACAAGTGCCATAGATTCTTGAATGTGAAATGAAGGCTTAATATCTGTTTGAACAATCCCTGGGAAAAGGTTTGGCCTAACCATCTTAATCTTTATGATTAATGGAGACCTTAAGAACATCATGCTGTGTGGATTTTGCCTTAAATCAGTCTGGATGTTACCTACACAAAATCCCTTTCATACAGTGTCAAAAGCATAGGTGTGGTGGGTTTTTTTAACAGAATAGTATCCAGGTGGGTGGAAGACAAAAATGTGACATTCTAATTATATACTTCATGAAATTATGACATTTTGAAAGCTAGAAAATTACTTTGTTTCATAAACAAATTACAGAAAAATCATTCTAGCTCTATTTGATAGTTATTATGGACTACTGGATTACTGGCTGTAAGCAAATAACTGCAGTTTAAAGAATCAACCTTTTTAAGCTGTGACATTTTTGCTAAAACGTCACTAACTTTTTAGATGCAGTGAGAATTCACAGTGCTTTTCTTCTTAACAAGATCTTGTTTCATTGGAAAATTTTTAGTCTACTATCAAGTGATCCCATAAAGCAGGGCAGAACTAATGGCTTTATTAAGTACCTTTACTTCAGGCTAAATGGAAGGAGCAATTACATCCCACTTACATAGCAAAACAGCTGGAACCAGCAGAAGCTACCTCACAGTGCAACAGAAAATATAAAAAAGGCCTGATAAGAAGCTTTACAGGTTTACTGACTCAAAACACAGGGCTAGGGAACTGTCTGTCCAGCTATGTTAGAAAGACATCCAGTATTCCAGGAGGGAGGTAGTTCTAAAGAAGCATCCACAAACAGGGCACCAAAAACAGGCAGGCAAAATTTCTGACAGGCCTACTTCAAGATATTTAACCTCACAGTTGGGTTTTCTTGCCTGAAGCTCAAGGAAACAGGACGTTCTACAATCTTCCTATGTCAAGAGAAGGGCACAGGAGACACACTTGAGCCGGTCAGTCTGCCTCTCATATAAGAAATGTGCATGGCTTCAAGTATTGGCTACTACTTGGCCTGAGAAAAGGGGCAACAACAGAAACAAGGTAAGACGTAAAAGTTGAAAGACACCTTATTTCTGCTTGGAACATTTTTTTTCAGTTGGAACAGGGCTGCAATACATCTTCTAAATTCTGTATACTGCTTTCTCCTAGCCGTTAACAGTTATGAGTAACTATTTTCAGTTCAAATGAATAGCCTTTGAAATACAGTTTCTATAACACATTCTTCCTTATGTGACTTTGCAATAGCTCCTCCTCACCACCATCAAAAAAAAAAAAAAGAAAAAAAGCAAGGCACCTTTTTTATAAGTATTATTTTTGGAGGGAGCAAAGGCATTTGGAAATGGAAACTCCAGGATTGGGACTCCAACAGTTTGACACTTCTATGCCTTGGTGACAAGTTGGGACTTTTTGTAAGCAGAAAAATTGCCAAAGAACTGGAGATGAGATGGTAATGAGAAACTCCAGCACATGAGGGGAAATGTGTTTAGGTGTGCCTGGAAACTGGAAATTGAGGACAAACCAACAAAACCAAAAGATTGTGCATCTGTTCACTATTTGAGCAACATGACTTATCTTTCCCACTTACTACTTTTTCTTTTTTTGCCATTCTACTCTGGTAATTTCCAGACCTAGGACAGCAGCTTCCCTTGTCCACCATGAGCCCACGTATCTTCCTTGCTGTTAAAGGATCTGTAAGTCAGATGGAGCTTTTCAATGGAACTGCTTACAGCCATTTTCCTACCATGAGTACACCAAAAACACTTTAAAACTTCTAAACTCTAAAGCTGGGTTTCATTACAGCCCCAACTGAAACAAGGTGGTTTTTGAAAAAGAAGAACTAAGAGTGAAACAGATTATAACAAAAGGGTATGTATAGAGGTTTTCTCTCTCACTATATGCTTGCAGAGCAAGCTGTGGGTCCTTAGTCTTAGTAACGCCATTTTTAGTGTCCTTCTGGGCTACAATGAAACTTGCATATTTTCTCCTGAGTGCCAAAGAACAGTCTCTCTTTCTGTCCTTTCTGGGAGCATGCCCATTCCTAACTCCACTCAAGAGACTCACTGTCTCTACATTTAACACTATGAATTCCCAGCTTGCAGTATCTCGGTTCTCTCCTATCCCTACTTCACACTATGGAAGCTTTTTCCTCTGGGCTTGCTCATTTGCTCTCAGAGCACATGCTGTTGCTCACTCTATCCCACAGGCTCCACCCGGCCTAGAGTGAAAAGGAGGGAAGAAAACAAAATGGCAGTTTTCATCCCCTATGTCCAGCTACTGCCCTTTTAAAAATGTTGTGTCAGGGATATTGCAAACCAACAAGATAGCATCCACTACCTTTGGCTTAGTTCTTCCAGGGTATCCCATTCTCTGAAAGGAAATATATTATCCTGCTGCTTCCATATACAAAAGGTGGTAACTCCTTCCAAAACTGCTACGTCGGCCTGAGGTGATGAAGTAAAAAAAATATGCTCTCGCAGGGGGTTCAGGCTGGATGGTTAGGCAAATCTTTTAAACTAAGTATGTATTGAATTTATCAGCATGCCACATAAAGCTCATATATTTGCTGTAAACTGTTGATATCAATAGACTAATAATAAATATGTCTGTCTGACAGGAAAATATGGTTAAGTAAATTCATGGTCTTGTCCATCTGTTCCTCTGCTGTTTGTATATCTCCATATCATAGTATGCTTTTTTATATTTCAGCTGCTTGTCACATGTATATATATATATATATATGAGAGTTGCATGATGGCTTAGTTTGCTCTTGTGTTCTTTTTCCCTTAAGTTCTATGCAGAAGTCTGTGAGTGTATGCTAGCAAATACAGACTGTGTATACTCATCGATCTGAACCAACCTCTCTTCCTGTTTGAGCGCCGTACGTACATTGCATTGGTGCACATGTGTGAGCACACAGGAAGCCCACACGTCCTGGCAGATACAGGTGCTTACAGATACATGTGATAAAACTTCGCACAGTGCAGTCTCACACGCATGTTTTCTCCACAGGCACACCACTGCGCCAGAATGCTCCCATGCATATGTGGCTTCGGGTCTACCTCGGCCTGTGGCTCCCTGCTCTCCTGAGGCCGTGTATGCTGTGGTGCACATCACACCTTTCCCTGCTTCGTTTAATGGGCATGTGGCGAGGGCCACAGGACTCCCTGCTCCGCACAAGCGCCCGACGAGTTTGGGTGGTTCTCTCAGGCCTGCAGCGGCAGGAAACATGTTGTTCCTCGGGCGCGCAGCTGCCCCTCTGGAAAGGAAGGCAGCCTGCGGCCTCCCCAGTGGCAGCGAGAGACCTGAAAACGACGGCTACCAGCACCGAGGGAAAACCAGCCCGCAGAGGCGGCTGGCTGCCGGAAGAGGAGGCAGGGGGACGCCGGATGGCCCTTCCCGCCGGGGCGGGCCCCGCCAGGCTGCCCCTCAGCTTGCCCCGTCGCCAACGGCAACAATCCTTATCCGGAGGCGCTCGGCGCTCGATTGCGACGCCTGGTCTCCGACTCCCCCGCCCGCTCTCGCTCCGGATGGGCGGGAGCGGGGGGGAGCCGCCACCCTTCCTCTCGGCGCTGGATTAGTTGCGCCTACTAGGAACCAGTGTGTTTGTTGTGGGGAGGCAAAATGGCGGCGGCGGTGGCCGGGGCCGGGGCCGGGGCCGCCCTGCTGGGCAAGGGGCTGGACATCAGCCTGGCGGCGCTGCAGCAGCACGACCCCTACATCAGCAGCATCGTGGACGTGGCCAGCCAGGTGGCGCTCTACACCTTCGGGCACCGCGCCAACGAGTGGGTACGTGCGGCCGCCCCCGCCCCGCACCCGGGAGGGGAGCGGAGGGGCGGGGCGATGAGAGGCCGCGCCCACACGGCACTTCGGGGGCGTGGCTTCGGGGAGGCCCCGCCCTGCCTATGTGGGAAGGGGTGGGCGCCGCCATGGCTGAGCTGTGAGGGCGGTGGTGAGGGGCTGCCTCGGCCCAGCCGGGTGTCTTAGGGCGCTCCTGTGTCCTCACCGAGCTGGGTGAGGTCGGCTCAGGGTCTCTGGGGAGCGTGAGGAGCCCTGTGGTTTTGAAAGGCTTATGGGATGGTAAAAGTTTTATCCTGCGGGGCATGGATTGGGGCGTAAACCCCAGTGGGCCTCAGGGGCTCCTCTGCTACCAGAACATCTGTAAGGGAACCAAAACGTGTGCGTCAGAGTGTTGGAGTCACAACTGCTAGAAAGGCTATTTAAGATTTAAAGAGTTAATTCACTTGGGGAATCTTTTTGGTAATTTAACATTCTGGCTGCTTGCAGGTGTTTCTTGGTTTGCCACAATGATGGGGCTCAGGGCCTGTGTCTGAAGAACCTGCGCCATCCACCTTTTATGCGGTTTCCCCCTTACCCCTCCTGAGCATCCCCCCCAAGAGCAGGTGCTGTTTGGAAAATCCTCTCCCTGACCCTGGCTTGCGCATGGCCCTCAGGTGTAGCAGTGTTCATCCAGTGTTTAGTCTCATGGTGTCGAGCCTTTAGCCTTTTCACATCTTGCCATAAAGCTTGGGTCAGCTGCAGGGTGACCTGTGCTAGCTGTACCTTCTCACCCACCAGCCGAGGAAGTTGGGTTTAGTTATTTTTTTCACGGCTTAGGTGAGAGAGGTGTAACTGATGGTATTGGTAAAATAGAGATAAAGAGAGGGTTCGCTGATGGCTAGCAAAACGCTACCCTGGTTTCAACTTTCTTAACTTTCTTTTTCTTCAGGAGAAGACCGATGTGGAGGGAACACTGTTTGTTTACACAAGGTGAGGATGTAATGTTTTAATATCTGCAGGTGAAACCTGTGGATGTGGAAAAGCTAGCTCAGGTGGATTGTGTCTGAATGAAGTAAAATGCTCCTCCTTGTTCAAGGGTGAAAAGAAACTCAAATTGGCAGAGGCAAATGTGGGGAAGAAAACATTAGGAAGGAGACATCACCTTATATTTGGATAAGACTCCAATTGTGATTTAATTCTCAATATGAGTAATCCATAGAAATCTGTTATGTTGTTTTAAATAGGATGTAGCGTTTGCAATTTAAAAGGTGTCTGAACAAAAAACAATTAGTGGAATAAATAATGGTATTCCTTAAAGTAAGGGAATGGTAGAATTACGAAGTATTGCATTCCCTACTTAGGGAACTTTCATAGTACTTGTTCATGCATATTTCATTAAACGTTTTGGATGGTTTTAATGCTTTCTTCTAGCAGCAGCTCTGGTTGTGGCTTTTCAGAGCGTTGGTTACATCATTTATTCTAGCATGTGTCTGTCTGAGATCTGTTGTGAAGCCTGCCCTCCATTTGTGTTTCCGCTTTAGTGCCCCAGCATTTCCCTGTGACTGTTGTTAAAATCAGAAAATAATACAGTAAGCAGATCTTGCTTTAGCTGCTGGGACGGGACACTCAAAGCAGAAACTTTCTCCTTCAACATTTATTTTGATGGGGATCTAGTAGGAGACCTGAGAATGCAAGAGGATGTTTTGAGAAGGTGAGAGATGTATGTGTGAAGTGACAGGCAGGCCCAAGAGACTGTGAGCGTTGTGTGAAATGGGAATGCTGGTTTTAATCTTTTGAGCTCTTTTGTACCAGCAGTGGAAATCGTCATGAGTAATTTTTCTAAGCTGCTTTCAGGTAAATGGAGATAAGATGCTGTTATAATTACCACCACAAGAGGAAAGAACTGGCCCTTAGCTGTGCTAGCACTAGGTGGAGGTGGCTGGTTGTGTACTGCAAAACAGAAGTAGTATTTCTCTGGTATGTTGTTTGTGACTAAAACTGACATGTAACCTGGCCCTTCTAGCATCTGGGATCTTTCACTGTTCTTGTTATTGGCTGAGGAAGTTTCCATTTACAGCAGAGATTGCTATTCTAGCTGCCCTATAGGCAACAGTATGGAACGGGTTATGAGCTGTAAGTAACATCATACATTGCCCTCCCCATGAGTTTTCACTGTAATTTCCTGTGACTTTGAACAAAGTCATAAAAGTCTCGTGGAAAAAACATTGCCAACAGATCATACGTTGGAGATCGCTGGTGTTGCCTCTGTTGGTTCTCATTACTGTTGGTGACAAATGTGACCATTTTACTTGAGCTAACCTACTTACCACTTATCTCAACTTCGTGAATTCTGATGAATGGTCAAATAATCAGAATTCTGACTGGGTTAACACCAGTGGAAGTGGACTGGTTTTTTTTGTTTCTTTGTTTGTTGTGGGTTTTTTAAGTGAAGTACTGACTGTTGGAAACAAGGATTCTTGTTAAAGGTTCCACTTTTGTTTAATTTTCTGTTGACACCAGTCCTCGCAGGTTCCTGTGCTTTGGATTTCATAGAGAAATCCACCCACCAGCAATTACCAAAGATGGCACTTCTCCCAGATGTTTAGCCATCATCTTTTCTTTTATTGTCATACTTGGTTTGAAAGTAATATCACCTGTTAGAATTGTGATAGGTTTAACAGCTCACATTAATAAAAAATATCTAACTGACTTGAAGTGTAACCCCCATGTACAAGCATAATGATTTAGAGTTATGAATGATTTGCATTGGAAGGGACCTTCAAAGATCATCACATCCAACCCCCGGCTGCAGGCAGGTACATCTTTCACGAGATCAGATTGCTTAAAGCCCCATCCAGCCTGACCCCGAACACTTCCAATGATGGGGCATCCACAGCTGCTCTGGGCAACCTGTTCCAGTGTCTCACCACCCTCACTTTTGTTCTTATGCTTTAGATGATGTGGAAAATCCTGTCTGGAATGACTGTCACTATCTGCAATTGTTAACCTGAGTGTTAAAAAATATACTTGCTCTGGCCCATGACTGAATTGTTCTAATTGCTGTTTTCTACTCCAGCGAGGAACTGTAGAGTAGATGGTTGGATAATGTGATGATTATGGTCTGTAACATCTTGCTTGTTCAGAAGTTTTAGGCAACAGTTGAAGTGAAAACTGGACACGCAGATATGATTATGCTGTGACTAAATCATTGGACCTCAAATGGTAATATCAAAGATGTGTCATACTCTCTGGAGCTATTGTGAGACCAATGGTACTTCTCTTATATAATGTAGAGTTTTGACATAATTAAAAGGATCACACAAAACACTGCAAGAGTCAATTGTTATTTCTGTGGCAACAAAATTAGATTTCTGTAGTATCTCTTAAAAATTAAAAAAAAAAAAAACCAAAACAATTTTTGAGAACTATACAAAAAAAATTTTAGTAATTTCTTTTTTTCCTTGACTTGATGTGTTTTCTAATTGACGATTTTCAGATCGGCTTCTCCAAGACATGGCTTCACAATTATGAACAGACTGAGCATGGAAAATCGAACAGAACCTATTACTAAAGACCTTGATTTCCAGCTGCAGGACCCTTTTCTACTGTACAGGAATGCCAGATGTAAGTATGTGATATGTTGGGTTAAATACTGAAGAAGTCAGCTCTTCAGAGTCTGCTCTTGGCTAAGGCTGTCTAAATAACTGCACTGCAGCCTTCAAGAGCTGAAACTAGATGGATAGCAGTTACAATTGAAGGAATACGTTTTGCCTTTTGATGTGCTGAAAGAGAAGGGTCACTCAGTGCTTCCTAAAATGCTACTTTTCTAAAGAAAGTATTAGAATGTGTTTAATGGTAGTGTCTTCATTTAACTGACAAATAGTAGACTTTTATGATCGTGTGAATGTGATGGGTGTAGAGACTCACAGAGATATTGTGTGTGTTCTCAATGTGCCCCAGTCACTGTTGGGAAATCTCACCATAAAGCAGATCTGAGGGTTGGAGTAATATTTGTAGTCTTGGTTTTCTGCATAAAAATAGACAAATGCAGCCAATTCAAACCCTGTCTTCTGCTCCAGCTCCAAAATACTGTCTTTACAGCAAGTCGGAAGGCAGGTTACTTCTAAACTGTTAAGGGTAGCTCTTGACAACATAGTGTTGAGCCTAATTTAAACCCTGATGAAAAGACAAAGTTATTACTTTGGGCTCTGTGTCTATCGTACATTATTATCTTTATACAAGAATTAGTAAGTGTCAGGCAAACTCAGAAATAAGTGGAAGACATGAGAAAGCTGTACTTTCACATGCAGATATACATACAGACTGTTACAATGTGCAATTATATAAGAACGAGCAGTTATAAATACACAGTTTATATCTGTACTTGGAAGCAGAGCTGTAGTGTGATCTATGCTTTGTGCTTGATGCATAAAAGCATATTGCAAAAATGTTTTATGTAAACTGTGATGCAGAAGTGTTCCCTCTGGATGAAGTAAAAGCAAAGGAAATTCATGGCATGCAAAACAGCCCAGTTTCGTAATCTGCTAGACCTTTTTACTTCGTAAACTTAATTTGGAGTTGGAAAGTATATCAAGGGGGAATCCTGTTGTTCACACACACTATGGGGTAGAAACAATTGAGAAATAACGTTTTAAATAACCTAAATGAAACTTCTATTTTTGAGAGTATTTGATAGGGTGATAAAGAATTGGAATTCCCAAAGAAATTGAAAGGAAATGCAGACATTTCCAGCCTAACCTAGGCTAGACCAGACATTAGGATTTTAAGTATTGTGAGACTTATTTATCCCATCTGATTTTGAGGTTTTTTTATGTATATGTAATCTTTTTTTATCTCATTTTGAAATTACATTTGGAGTTTATACTCCAGTTTATATTTGGAGTATATACTAATATCTACCTTATGAAATCTGTTCTATTAAGTTTTCATTTTTGTTGAATCAATTGGTATAATGAGTAATTAAAAGTTGTCATAACTCAATGCTTACATGAATTAAGACAGTCTTTAGTCTGAGTACTATGCATAAACTGGGATTCATTTGGTTTTTTATTAGGAGAAAAATTGAAGGTTTTTGTGGGGGTTAAGCCATTTGTTCACTAAGAGATGTCAGAATTTCAGATTTGTGGGGTCTCAAATATAAGTACTAACATATGCTTCTGAGCAGTGGGCCTATGTTCAAATAACTTGTCCAGGGTTTTTTGGCCAATTATGCAACAGCAAAATGTAGAAGGCTTCTGTTCTAGGTTCTTCTGTCTAGACAATGGTTCTCTTAGGGTAGTTACTGCTGAACTGTGTTTGCACAGCATCAAGGCCTTTTCTGTTTCTCACACTGCTCCATCACAAGGGAATGCACAAGAATTTGGGAGGGGATGGAGCTGGGACAGCTGACCCTGACTGACCAAAGGGATACCGCAGGACATATAATGTTGTGCTCAGCAGTAAAAGCTGGGGGAAGGAGGAGGAAGGGGGGATGTTTGGAGTTACGGCATTTGTCTTCCCAAGTAACTGTTACGCATGATGAAGCCCTGCTTTCCTGGAAATGGCTAAATATCTGCCTGCTGGTAGAAAGTAGTGAATAAATTCCTTACTTTGCTTTGCTTGTGAGCACAGCTTTGCTTTACGTATTAAACTGTCTTTATTCTCAAGCCATGAGTTTTCTTACTTTTCCCCTTCTGATTCTCTCCCTGTCCCTCTGAGGGGAGGGAACAAGCGTTGTGTGGGGCTGAGCTGCCACCTGGGGTGAACCCACATCACCTACACTGACAATTTGCCAGTGGCAACATGAAAGTAACAACACATTTCTTTCAGTTTAGGATCTCTCAGCCACAAGATCTAATAGCTTCTTGAACTCATGTCACTCTTTACTGTATCATTCCCTTGAGTGCAACCATGAAAAAAGAAATAATAAGATCCCCATCCAGTGCACTCCTGATTTTATAAAGTCACCTTCAGCCTTGGTCTGTGAGTCTGATTTTTACCACGGTTAGCTGTTCGATCTAACCATGGGCAAATATATATCTGTTACTTAATTTGAGAATTTTGTTGTCTGAGAGAAGATTAATGTTTTCTTTACTAAAAAAACCCACTAGTTTAGGATTTCAGTTAGTATCAGATGTGTTTCAGGTATAGGGATATGTTATTTCTAGTTATTTATCTTCCTAAAATACTCTTACAAAGGCTTAATCATTAGTTCTTCAAGAAAACTGAAGGTCTTGGTACTTCAAAGCAAAAACTTTTTGTTTTCTCAGATTTTCATGAAAACGTCTGTGCTTCCAGAGCAACCTGGCATTACAGACTCATAGAAGAAAAGTTATTTACCAACTCTTTTGACTTTTCCCAATTTTCTTCAGGTCCCTACAGATTGTTCACATGGTGATTTCTCCTGCGGATACCTCTAGTCCTTTCTTCTTTACTGTGTATTTCAAAGCCTTTGCTACATAAACCAAAGGAACCTCTTTAACATTAAGTATCTGTTTTCACTAGGGTGTCATCCAAACATGATTCTGAATATCCATCTTGAATTTTCTATATGAATATTTTCCTTGTGTTTTGCTTTATTATACAACTTGTCTTTATAATTTTTGCAAAACCAAGACTTCAGGCTTCTTCCTTATTAAATGGAGCTTTCATCCAAAACTGGGTTTTTTATGCCCTAATCTTATAATATTATTTTATCTCCTGCTTCCAGATACTAACAAGGAGTACTCAGTAATAGCTGTTTACTTGGCAAAACAGCGGACAGTTTGGCGGTAATACTTAATAGTATCTGGAAACAAGTTATCTTTTTCTAACCTTTTGTTTGACTTAGTTACTTCTTACTCTATTTTTCATACATATCTTATCAGATATAACAAAACTAGCAGAGTTTCCTCAGTTTTTCTAATTGGTATAGTTGCTTTCCCGTATAACAGAACTTGCATTTGCGTTTTGTGACAATGCAAATTTCACAAAAATACAAAAGCATGCATTTGGAGGAATAATGAAGTCCTGCCGAGTGTGGTTTTTTTCTTCCAATATTCTGAACGTTTGTTGAAACCAACTTCACTTCAGTACAGCTGAATATCTATGGCTGGTTGTATCACACAGTCGAAAATAAATGCTTTTGGCAGCAAAAGGTGGTACTTCTGTACTGGACAAATCTGCCAACATTTTGTCATGTTATAGCTATCATTTTGTAAAGATTGCTTTGCATCTAAAATATGATTACAATAGAAAAAGCTTTCCAAAATTATACACAAAAAAATATAAGTTTTATGAATACTTAATATCAGAAAAGGAATATTTTGATCTGACTTTTTACTTTATTGTTTTTTGTATTTCTCTTATTGTTCTGTATGATCTTGGTCTTCTAAAGTTGAAATACTGTCTAAACACTTTGTTGCAGACACCTACATTCTAATTCCAGGACTTCTCAGGCTGGATTTGGGATCCATGCCAGTTAATGTTTGCACTGATCCACTATTTCACAGAAAAGTTTAGTTTGGGAAATGTGTTAGGCTAGAGCTAGGGTTATTCATTTCAAAGTCAGGAGGGAAGCTCAAATTACAGGTTTTAATGCCAGCAAAAATTCTTGTTCTCCAAGAAACAGAATGTTTATAGATCAAATAGGTG
This sequence comes from Chroicocephalus ridibundus, assembly GCF_963924245.1. NCBI lineage: Eukaryota > Metazoa > Chordata > Aves > Charadriiformes > Laridae > Chroicocephalus > Chroicocephalus ridibundus. Next base: position 152,917,050 of record NC_086284.1, read on the forward strand.
CTTTCAATGTGACCTTTAAACTTGCATAGTTGACTGCAATTGTAGATACTTTCTGAGAGCAAGTAAGGCAGTAGTTCTGGTTCTGTTTAGATCGTCTAACTATTTTAAGGGTTTTAAAAAATGTCCTGGGTTCTATATTTGAGTAACCTTAACTACATAATTACATCTTTTTTTCCTTAATCTTTGGTGATATTTGTTGTGAAAACCAATGTTTAGAGCCTGTTACTTAAGGCTTGGTGCTGATTAATATGAGATAGTTCAGAAGAAATGCGTAACGGACAGTTATTGGTTAAAATAACTTAATTTTCTCCTTATAGCACTGATCAGCTATATAATAATTTGCTCGCAACCATTCCCCACTGTATATTGTACCAGGTGTATATGGGTGTATGCTGGGTCAGTGAATTATATCTTGAGTAGGCTGATTTATGATTTCATCACTGAGTACTCTTTTTTGTGTTTACAAGACACAGAGAATTTGGTGAATATTAAGTTGCGTATCTTAGAGCTAGCTTCACCTTGAGCATTTCAGCTGCCAGAAAAAGATCCAAGATAGTTAGTATGCTAATGATGATGATGATGATGATCTGATACAGGTTATGTGTGTGCTTTTGTGCTATAGAAAGTGGAGAAAGAAACTGTGTGGCAGATCAACAAATATTTTATATCTGACCATATTCTCTACCTGTTTGGGAATAGAAGTTACTTTTCATTTCTGTGCCATAATTGTAGGAAGGCCTTTGATCACGTCATTTCCTAGGCTTGAAACTGAATGAAGCCTCCTAGTCAGATGTGGCATATTATACTGAATTTGATTGTAGGGATTCAGGGAGTAGTACAAAAGCAGGCCAGACGTGCCTGGTTTTGGTAAAACTGTCTAGAGACGTGTGATACATACATAACCTCATGCTAGTTTCAGTTGTCCATTTTAACCTGCCACCATATGTCTATCAGAACCCTGAAAATTTAGTATTATTTTTCCACATTCCCACACTGCAAAAAACATCAAGTAGATGAGATGGGGTGAGAGAGAAGTTTGCCATCTGTCCAAAGAAGTAGCCTAAGTTTCATTTTTCCTTTGGGGATAGGCTACCTGTAGGTCATAATTATTTATGTATGAAAAATTTTCCAAATATATACGTGGGAGCAAGTGATTGTAAAATGTTTAGGAAAAGATAATGGCACATATTTTTCTCAAACTATTATTTTTCATGCTTAAATTCTATGTTAAAGCATCCCTAGAGCCCTAGATTCAGCCTTCTGCATATTGACCAATAAACAACGACATGCTCAATTGTTTCCATTGAGAGAGGCAAAACAGATATTCCAGGCTTTGTTTTTATGATGTAATAGAGTTTCTGTTTGGTTTTTGGTTTCAGTAAAAACAATTTTAAAATGGAAAGCCTTATTTATCAGCTTCCTACCTGCCAGCTTATGGTATCTGGTCCAATAACAAAAAAAAACAAAACAAAACAACCAAACAACAGGATGAACACAGTAAGTTGAAATGTGTATTCAATTGATTATTCCCCAAATGCTCATTGTTCTTTTTTGAATTTTGAAACAAATACTTTTAAATGTTTTTAACTTCATTCAATTTTTATTATTTTTCTCTAAATTCGCTGGTCTGCTGATTGAGAAATATTACATGGCTTTCTGTTGCTGCATCATTAAGCAAAAAGCAATGTTTTTGTCACAGCTGAATGAATTAAAAACCATTTTTTTGAGGTTAAGTTTGATTGCAAAATTATTACTCTGGCCTGCATGTTCTGTTTAAGAAAGTATTTCTGTAGTTTAAAACTCTCTGAAAAACATTTGTCAATTTGGAACAAAAGTGTTTGAAAAGTGAAAGCTCAAACTATAGAAATTCAAATGAATTTTGGCAGAGTGGCCTAGCCTTCATTAGAGGTGTGTTCTCCTCAGCCTGTTGTTTGCTAAACAGATTTGGGTAGAGCTTTTTTTTAAAAGCCTGCCTGGGCCGACCATTGCCATTTGTTCAGAATATGAATGCTTGTGGTTTACCTGAGGTTCTGTCCTTGGAGACATTTTTGTCTCAGAGAAATATACAATTTGCTCCTCCTTCTTCCCATTCCACCTTCTCTCCTTTGATCAGCATTATAAAAATTCATCATGCATCCAGCAAGACAGAAACAGCAGCAGAGGTCACAATTGTCTTCCCTGCATGTTATTGACCTTAAAGTGAAACCTCAGTTTTGCCGAGAGTGTTGGAATGCTGACGCTGTTAAGCATAGATATTATTTGCCTTTTTTAAATTTAAAAGGAAGATATACATACTGAAAATACATTTATGTTGTAGTAAGAGTTGATTCTAAACCCAGAAAATTAAGGTTGACTTTCAGACAGCACGAGCTTTGTCATGTTGCATGGATTTATATTTTTTTTTCAAAACCTGTTTTACGGTTTGTGTCGAATTTAACTGTTTTATAATTTGTCATGTGCAAATTTTCTTGAGAGAGGCAAATAAATAGGAGCAGGAAGAATCTTGCTTATCAGATGCATAGTGATGATTATTTTTTTTTTCTCATGTGAGAGCAATGCTCTAGTGCTCAGTTTAGTGACTTCCTTGTACCTACTCAGAAATTATCTGTTCTTAGACCAGTTTATAAAAACATACATAAAAGCATTACTAATTTCCTAATATATTTCCCATATGGTTCCTCCCTTTGTGTTCTATACTTCAATCTACTAATGATTTTAATGTGCTTTGAAGATGGTAAAAATTGCTTCAGAACATCAAGACAGACAATAAACTGACCCTTGGAAATGGTATAGATATTGATTTACATTTTTATACATAAAACCATAAAATATATACATTTATTTGTTCAATTTTGTGCTTTCTGTGTCTCATTTTAATTTTCAAGGACGCCTAAAAGTCTTTAATGCTCGGCTTTTGAGATATAAAAATAGGATTTTAACTTGATGGCATAGCTAAACGCTATTTTGCAGTCAGGTGTGGATGGACATGCTGCAGTGCTGGCTTGAGGCAGGTGATTTTTAAGATCAGGAACCTTGATCGTGCTGTCTAGTGGTTGGCTGGCTTGCCTCTTCTAGGGTATACAACCTGATATGCCTGCTTTTTCTGTAACTAAATTCTGCGTGAGTCTATGGAGGTAGGAGTGGATTTTCAACATAGTAAAAGGGCCAGGATAATTTTTTGTAGCGTAAAGAAGTATGCATATATGCAAATTACTGTAAAAAAAAAATTGACTGAAAAAATGCAATAGAATATACTTTTCCATGGTAACTTGTAGTTGATCACAATTTCTTCTTTTCCTAACTCTTTATCTTACTGAAGCTAGCCCTGTTTTGAGCAGAAGGCTGGAGTAAATGACCTGCAGAGGCCCCAGTGAAACTATATTACTAATATGAAATTATATTACTAATGTGATTAGGATTAGAAGATATTGGTTGATTCTACTTTAGGGTTTTGGGGATTTTTTGTGCTTATTGTGGAGAGTAAATGCAGTTCTGTGATTTAGGTTTTCAGGGTTCAAATAAATAAAACCAAAAACAGAGGAGGAATTGTAATATCCCCTTTTTGTTGTTTTTAAAGCAAAATTGTTTTTACTAGTAAGTTGGTTGGATTTTTTTTTTTCTGGTGAGGCCTTATTATTCATGTTTTTCCTTAAACTAAATACAATATATGTTTTTCAGTTGAAATTGTACATGCCAGTTGTGAAGATCTTAAGATGAAGATGTAAGTTTTGATGAGTAAAACCCTGTCCCTTGTCACCTTGCCCAATTCAGCACAGATATTTCTACTCAGACTTTCCTAAAAGGACATTTTTGTTGTTTCTTCGTCACACTTCCTACCCTAAGGATTTGGTACCTGTTGTGGCAAGCTTTGACTGAGCAAAGCAAACAATTTAGCATGCTTTGCATTTGTAAAGTGGCTTTTTGCAACTGTAAGTTATGATGACTGCAGACATCTCTTTGCTCTGTTGATGTGTTTCTGTTGTGTGACGAAGGTGGTAAAAACAAAAAACTGTAAGGAAAAGAAGTGCAGTATTCCTAACATGGGTTTTCAGTTATGTGGAATGATGGAGTCCAGTCTGAAAGTCAGAGAAACTATATGTCTTGTGAGAAGAAACAGACTAAGGAGCTAAGATAACAAAGCTATGTAGTTTTTTTGATGGCTGGTAATTTTTTTGTGTATGGTGGAACTATATCCCTGCCTGGCCAAGCAAGTTGGTAGGAAAAGTATATAGAATAGAATTAAAAGCATTTATGAACCATCCTGCAGTTGTGGACGAGCTTCTGAATAGAATGGAAGGAATATGATACTGCATATATCTGCTAGACACAGTCTTTGTTTCCCATTTATGGATGTCAGAATATAAGCCACATATTAGCTTGTCTGGACATTTACTGCTGGGAGTGTACTGCCAGCGCTGGGAATTCCGGACATCTTTTCAAGATAAGATAGGCATATGATGCAGTAAAGCTGAAGAGTTCAAGTTGGAACAGATAATATTTTTTTTTTAAGAGGTTATTTTCATGTGACTACCTGTATACCCTCTGTTTCATACACACCTCCTTGTATAGCATAAAAAGTAGTTTTTTCCAGGTCAGTGTAAATACATACATGAATTCCTACGTATTTCTTCTGCAGATGAAGATATTACAGAGATAGTTGCTTTTTAGAAATCTCTCGCATAACCCCCGTTTCAGGTTAGTCCCTTCATAGGCGCACAAATGCATTTAATATTTTGAGCTTTTGTATGTTTTAAACTTCTTAACCTCTTTGTCTACAAAAAACCCACTTTTTCTTTCTTGTTCCTTATACTTACAAGCCTTGCCCGTGACTTTTTTTTTTCTCTTGTGGCAAAGTGGAAGTGGGAAAGCAACGTTCACTAGAGGCGCAAAAGACCAAGAAAAGCAGTACATTTACTTAAGTCTACAAATTTGAGAATTGCCAGAATTGTCTAAATCCTGTGGTAGTGAGACCACATTTACAGGACTTCACAGTAAGTTATCCCCAACTATTACTGTAAGTTATTAGCGTAGTTTCATGTATTATACAGACGGTTCTATTTAAATAGAAAGGGAATACTTATCCCAGCAGGTTATATACCAGTACAGTTTGCGTGCACACAACCGGGTAATGTTGTCTTACCTCCAGGTTTGATGTAGAAGCAGTTAAGCTGAGTTTCATGCACCAGCTTCCCCTTATACTTCGTATCGGGTTCCCCTGGCTGGTGGCTGTGTAGCGGGTGATACGCTTGCCGAACAAAGGCTTGAAACATTTTAAAATTCCAAGGAGCGTTGAAACAGCTGAACCTGAGTAAATTTTCTATATATAGTAAAGGTAAATTACTTTCAGACAATTGTTTCTTACTTAGAGTTATTGTTAAAACCTGAATGTTGCTTTAAAGTACTGACAACTTGGTCTTTTAATCTAGAAACTATTTTCCAGCTCTTTGAAACCTCTGCAATATCTCTTGCATTATCCTTCCTTTCCTTGCTCTTCACTCCTAATCCTTTTCTTGTCCTCTGTGCCTTATGCTCAGTTGGAGCCTTCTCCTCCCCCTGGGGTTTTTCAGGAAAACTTGGATTGAGAAATGAAGATAATGGGCGCCATCCACCCGTCAGCTCATCACCTCACTGAGCCATGACGATCTCTGGTTTCTGTATATCAGCACGGTCTTCTCTGATAATATCCTCTTGTGTTTGAAAAAAAAAAATAGGTTTGTCTACTAGGGGGTGGACTTCACTCCTGACATAGCCAGAAAAGTTCTTTTGGAATGTGAGCTTGCTCACTCGCACTCTTTTATATGTGTGTGTATATATATAAAAATATTTGTAACCTTCTCTCAAAACACAGAAGATAAATATGTGAGCAAGTGTATCCCACAGTGCATATACAGGCTGCTCACTTCTGTCTAGTATTGATTTAATACAAGCCCTTGAGTGCCTCATCAGCTCTCTCTTCATCAAAACAAGCCTTAAATCGGCAGTAAACAATACTTTTCAATTACAGGAGGAAAAAAGAAAGAAACCCTTCTCAAGTATAAGATAGCATACCCTTTAAAGGACAAGGAATGTGTTCTATACAGAAACACGGTGCAACTGTTCCAGCAGAATTCCACTAAGGCTGCAAATCCAGTGTTGCTTTTTTGTCTTAACTGACGTACAAAGTAGTAGGAGGATTGGGCTTAATATTTGCTATCTGCTGTGCTCTAATGGTTGCGGCTGCAGCCCAGTTGTTGGATTTGCAAAGCAGAGCTTGCTTTAATAAAATGTAATAAAATATTAAGTCTTCATATCATAATGTATTGCTTAAAATCAATCATTAAAAAAACAAACATGGGTTTTACCTGCTAGCTTCACTATTTTGGATATACATACTCCTAGGTCTTTTGGAGCCTGTTTCAGTAATCCTTTTGCATAGCAGAGGTATTATTTATATGAATAAAAACAACCAGAGATCCTGTAGCCAGGGGAGGGGAAAAAAAAGTAAGTGATGTAAGACACATGCTTCAGGTCAGAAGTCAACAATAAAGGGACTAGGAAGATTCTTCCTGTGAATCATCTGGTGCTGGTCATCGTCTTAGACAGGATATGGACTTTCAGTTTGATGAGCTCCACCAATTCTTTTGTCTCTGTCAAACAAACTGCCTTTCTGTAAAATTTCAGTATTATTTGCTTAGCAACATACAGTGTTAAATCCTCTACGCAGGAATGTGTAGCATCTCTCAGTGAAGAGGTTCGTGAAACTTCATAATAATTAGAAAATGAGAGAAATAATGTTGGATTTTTATGTAAGGTATCATATGCCTTCCTGGAGTGCTTTGCTTTTTTGTTGTTGTTGTCATCTCTCTTTTATTTTTATTCTGGTTTCTCTCACGTGGCTATTCTGTACCTCTCTCTTTCAAATATAAAACAAAGTAGAGGTTCAAATTTGCGCTGAGAGAGTTAAAAGTAGGAGGAGGGGAGTGACTGAGGAAGCAGAATATGATTATTGATATGTTTTATTCCTAAAGGCTTATGCATGAGCTAGTAAAATACTGGCTTCTGAAGCAAAATGAAATATGCACTTTTACTTTCTGTGTGAAAATAACACAGTTGCGGTAATGCAAATCACCAGTGCAAAATTCCAAATTTTTATTTGAATTGAAATATATCCCTGTTCTGTATTCAAGGATTAAAAATTGCAGGGTATCTCCCAGTGCTACTATTGTGAAATGTCTAGCTGCTAATATAAAATGAATTTGATAAATGTGGTTTTTTTTTTCTGTTGGATTACAGGTTTAAAACAAGGAAATGCTTACTGCTTAAATTATATTTTCTTGGTGGCAAACTTTATCTCAGGAGTACTTTCTTTTTCTCCCTCTTTACATATAGCCACGCAGAATGTCTTGCGTACAAGAAGGTAGAAAAGTCAGTGTCGTGGTTTAACCTCAGATGGCAACAAAGAACCACGTGCCGCTCGCACGTGCCTTCCTAATAGAGGAAGGATCTTAAGAAAAGGCAAGACTCTTGGGTTGGGACAAAGGCAGTTTAACAGAACAGCAAAGGGAACAGGCAAACAACAACAACAACACGGGTAGGGGGATATACAAACGCGATTACGAAACCGCCGCTCCCCGCAGCTCGCCGACCGGCCGGACCCGGGCCGCCCCAGCCCGCTTTTAAGCAGCAACTTCCTGCCCCCTCCCCCGGCAGCTCAGGGTGGGCGTGGCTCACATGGCATGGAATACCAGGGAAAATTAACCCTATCCCCACCGAAACCAGGACAGTCAGTAAAATGCTAATGTTTGTAGTAATCTGAACGCTAACTTCAGTAGTTAAAATAATTTTTTATAAGATATACAAATATCTTAAAAAATAATTACAGCAAGTAAAAGAAAAAAGCAATAAGGTAGATCAAAGAGGTGGTATTTGTATCTTCATGAAAGAAATTACTAAATTGCAACTTTCCCAAGAAAATAAGTAGGCCATAAAATATATTTTAAAAACTTTTATTAATACTCTAAGATTAAATTTAATGATCCTTCAGTTTCCAAGCATTTAAAAATGCAGTGGCCATATGGGAATGATAAAGGGTCCAAGTTGCAGCCATCTACTGAAATGTAGCCTGTGAGCACAGTGTGAACTTACCCACAACTGGAGTAAACCTGTTACTGTTTGCCTGTCATTACGTGAGAACAGTGGAGGTGCTTTCTGTGCACGTGAAATTGTGTTGTATCGCTAAAAATCACATGTACCTAAAAATTTCCAACAGAAACTCTGCCTTCAATAACAACTGATTATCTGTAATGTAACAGCTGACTGTAAGAGAACGAATGGCTACAGAGTGGTAGAAAAGAACATTTCAAGGTGTCGAATATAACATGTTAACAGGCTGTGGCAAACCAATAAAAGCAAATACATAAGATATTCTATAAATATGAACTAATCGTTTGACATTTCAGAAATAGTACTTAACTTTACCTTTCCCTATTTTATGTAGATTTTTTTAATTCTTTATCTAACCATTTCAGAAATAGAGATGGTGTAGGAAAAATGAAGAAACTGCCTGCCTCTGAAATGATGGCATGTACAGAGTATACAAATGGAAAAATACAAAGTTGTTTGTTTTTTTTTTAATTCTGTTAATCTTATGGTATTTCGTATGTGTTACTTTTTACCAGAACAAGTATATGTATACAAGTAACTTAGACTTTTGCTGTTGCAGGTTAAGAACTTAGGCCAGATCTGCAAATGTGTTTCCATTTCTTAGGTTCTGAAGGTATGCAGTGAAGAAATAAGAGATGAGATCACAACAGTCAGAATTAGAATCATCATCTGTAGTTAAGATTGCTTATTTTCCTCATGAAGCCCTTTTTGAAGTTGTTCATAATTTTGTGGGAGTTAAACCATTTGGGGTGACAGCTCTTCAGACTGATTATAGTAAAAATTCAGGTTTCGGGAAAAAATAACATAACATGCTATTGAACACCTATATGAGATTAAAATATTCTTCCTTCTTTTTTTTGTTCTTTTCTGTTTTACTGGCAAAAAGCGCATTGGCAGAGTTTGGAAAAGAACTTGACTACAGCTCTGGAATTACAGATGTCCGTTGACCTTTGTCAGGTACCTCAGAGGTGCACTTTCAAAATCACTGGGAACATATTCTTAGATTTGACTAAATTATAAATGAAAAACATGGTGTTCAAATCCTGATGAGTCCTCTACCAACCGTGTATGTCACCTACAGTAGAGCAGGCTTTATCCCCCACAGGACTAGAAGCCCAGGTACTCCACAAGAAATGTAACAGAAGCTGCTGCTCTTCTTCACTTAATGGAAGGCAGGATGGAACTAAAAAGGCTGGAATTTGAGAAGGTGAAGGCAGCCCTCCTTCCTATTCTTTAAAATAAAAGCAAGTGCTTTTTTGTCTGCAGGTTGGAAAGGTGGCGTTGTCCCCTTCTCCTTGATTGAGGAGAGTTCTTATTGCTTTTAGCTACTAGATATGACGTGACATGCACAGAATCAAGAAAAGAGTGTGGTTTCTAGTTTAACCTCTTCCACTTATGATAGTGTTACGTTAGTGTAAGCTTTCTCTGCTAACGCAAGTTATGGATATATTTTTAGCCTAGACCTGTGTAATGGCATTTTTGTGTTATGTTCAGGTGATTCTTGTAGATCAGGGCCTGGCTTCGTTTCAGTGCATTAAAGGCATGTTTTATGGTTTGCTGTAGAAAGATAGCAGAGAATATAGAGCACTGGTAAGCTAATACAGGTAATAGTTTCAGATGCTGAGGAGTTATGTTTCTTTTCCACTGAGCCATTCTCTGATGGAATTTTTTTCACGGGAATGATGCTTTTGTTGACTGAGGATGTTTGGATTTTGTTTTTAGCCTTGCTGCAGACTTCTTCACTTATCTTTCTCAAGTCAGTGTCTGTCATTTTTCTATATCGATAATGGAACAGTACTTTCCCCCACCATTTGTTTATCTTAATACCTCTTCACTTAGATTTTACACTCCTTGAGTGAGACTGTTTAATTATTTCCATGACAAAAGGCAGTGGAGCTCCAGTCTGATATGGACATTGCAGAATTCTGTTGTGAAATAGTAATGAGAACCACTTTTATTGAAGAACAACTTATAAATGAAACCAATAAGCAATTTATTGAGAACAACTTGTTACTTAAGAAATTGATAGTCTGGCCATCTCTACAGAATTCCTGCTTAATTTCAGTGTCACACATCATCATGAGCTAAAAATTATTTGGAACTGAAGATGCAATGGGAGGGGATGTGACTGGAAAACCAGTGGTGGGGGAAAAAAATAAATGCACTAAGCCAGATGGATGATAACATAGATGCTATTCCTGTGTCGTGACTAAAAATTTCTTGTAGCATCAACAGAATGTGATTTTAAGGGAAGTCTTGCAAATTCAGTTTGCATTTGGGCTCTTTTCCAAAAAGTAAAGAACCTGCTGGTGGACTCTTACATCTGCTGAGCTTTATGGAAATAAATGCATCAATGGCCTTTAAAGTTTCCTGCAATACTAATGTAACTTTAGCTTTGAGACTGTTTAAGGGGCATTCTAGTGAGCCAGTCTTGTTTATGTCTGCTACAGAGTTGACATTTTTTTCATAAAGAATTTCTGATAAATTTTGATTAAAAATCTGCCTGAAGTCAGGCTATCACAGTATAGCCACAGACATGATTTAATAAACAATCCATCACCTCCAAGCTGTCCCTTTTTTTGCCTCATGAAATCAGAAATATTTGCTGTCTCTATCTGGAAGTCTGCAAATTGGTCACCCAACTTTCATGACTGGTAGAAGATTGTAGGGATATTTCAGGGTCCATCCTATTAGCAAAAAATTGTTTCTTGTGTTGATTTTTAAGGCATAGTTCTAGGCACAATTAAACAGATGGTGATGAGGAACTTATTCTTGATTTCAGTTGTGTTGCCAATTATTGCCCACTCTCAAACCATCTGCTTTTGGGGAAAGGGGTTTTGAGGGGCTCTTGCATTTTGTTGAGGTTTTTGTTGTTGTATATTTTCTTCTTATTTTGGGGGTGGTTTTTTGCTTTCCATGTGTAATCATCAGTTTGCATTAAGATGTATCTGAGCAGGATTCTTTTCCCTTTAGTAACTGGCCTTATTTCCCTGCTTGTTCATATATAATGTTTTAAAAATTTGAAATAATGGAAATACCAAGTCATCCATATCCCTGTCTATATTAAAAGTTCCCCAAGTAAGCGGATCAGGAGTTTTATCAAATGAAATGAGAGAACAAGTGTCTAATGATTTAACGGGTTGGTTTTTTTGAGCAGATTTTTAGGAATTTAAGTTAAGGTCATATCAAAGTACGGGTTTTTGTTGTTTGACAAACTCTTACCTTGCTTCAGTTTCTTGGCATTTTTGCGCCTGGGTCATCATAAAAAATTTTGATTCCCCTCTAAGAACTTCTAGAAATAACAGGATATATCTAAGCTGAATTTCCATTATTTAGAAACAAATGCGTTTGTTTTATATATGTGTTGTATTGTGCTGCTTTACACAATGTAGAGAAGCAAGAGACCTAAGAGTTCTGGTCATGTTGATGAGCCACATCAATGTCAATATGGTATAATAGGATGAAATTTTTTTTTCTAGTGTTTTGTTTTTGAATACCTAAATAGCCAAGCAAAATTTTGTGTTTGAAATAACTTTAAGGCCATAAAGATCGAAAAGAACTCTACGGCTCCTAAATGAGCAAATACCAACATTAAGGTTGCTTGTGCAATCTCTTTTTTGCTTATGAAATTTTAAATTATGTATCGTCCTCTTTTGCAATAAGGACTTTGCTTCAGTAATCAAATAGTCTGAATGGCATTCATGTAAAGAGCGGCTACTCAGTATTCTGTTTTTTCCTCGTTACTGATACGTGGGCTTTTTGCTTTGTTATATCCCATTGAAGTGCCGCACTGGGGACAGAACTATTAATTGCTTTTTTTCTTGTTGTTGCTTTCTGTGGTGCTCGTCAGTATAATAACTGATAACTTGTAAATAAGGTAAACTGTTGTACCTTGCTCAGATTAGAAGAATTATTCTTCCCATTTTACAAATTGGGATCCTAAGGCAGAGTGGTTACAGTTACAGAGATCAATTAAGTGTAGGGTATTTGACTTTAAAATTACTCGTGCCTAATTTTTCCAATATATTTATCATTCATTTATGTTCAAAACCGCTTCTTACAGACTTTGGTTGTGATTATAAGAAGCTGGTGTTTTTGCAGGTCGTGCACTCAAATCTTACACCCAGGTCTAGGACCTCAAATCAAACGCTGGGAAATGAATTGCACACAATCAGTGACAGCCACTTAGGATGACATTTCACAACTTGCGTATCATTGCATAATATCTCTGGGGCAGCATCAGAGATGGAATTCAGCTTTCCAAGATAGCTTGCAGCTGCCTTAGCTGCCGTTTTTTTGTATCTTCTTTCCTTTGTTGCAGTCCTCTTGCTTTATCCCACAGACGATGATGTAGAATTTCAACAGCCAGCTCTCCTACACTACCCGAGCACGAGCAAAGTGTAAAGACGGTATTACAGTTGCATTGGAATAGAAGAACACAAAATTAACGTGGCATGTTTTAATTAATGTTTTAAATTAAGCACTCAGAGATTAAAAATTATTATTGTGGGTATAACCTACTTTGGTTCTTTTTTCAGTAGGTCCTGCAAAATGGAGGCTGCAAAATTCCAAAAAGTAATAGAGAAAGAAATACAAGCATGGATAGTTTGCTGAATGGTCAAATATTGTATGAATGGTAGATAGCAAAGAGAAAAGATGACCAACATAGAAGAGCCTGGCCTCTGTGTAAGATGTGTATAGAGAATATAGCCAAGTGTGGATTTACATATTCAGGAGCAAGAGTCTAGGCCATAGCTAGGGAATGAAGTACCTTAAAAAGCATGATATCAAGAACAGAACGTGAGAGTTGAAGACTCTATTTATTTATTTATAATACTAGCAAGTGTAAAACAGTTTCTAGGTACAGGGGAGTCCCTTAAGTCAGTAGTTATGATATTTCTGTATTAATTTTTACCAAGCTTAAATACTGTATGAAGTCTGTGGAGCAATAGCTTAAAAGTAATGTCTTGCAAGTACACTAAAATGTTGGTAATGGAAACGTCTATCCAGAAGACAAAATTCTAATAGTTGGAAGCTGCAGCTAGACAAATGAAGAGTAAAATAAATAATCCTAGAGAAAATGCCTTCCTTTTTAATAGGATACTTAGCATGAATTGTGAAAGTTGATCAGAAATTCATCATCATCATAATAAATGTTTCAGATTTTGAGAGTTTAGAAATTGCCATCTATAATTCTGGTAGATAGCAGCTGTCAGCTTCTTCTTATAAATAGTATCGAGTGCTCTAGTGTTTGTGAGGACATGAGAAGTCCGTAGCCAAAAAATGAAAATTGTTAGGCGGAAGATGTAGAATTAGCTCTGAAACTGTGATTTAAAAATTAAATAATATACTTCCTAAAATTCAATTGCTGAGCTATATTAAATGAGCTTCACAGATTTTGTTAGAATTTTTCAGTTTTGATTTATGAGTGCCCTAACTTTTTCAAATACTAGAAGTTCTAAAGACTGATATCTCTTAATAGTTAATCATTTCAATTAGATGATTTAAGGAATTTATTTAGCTTATTCCCATTCACTGTTGTGTCTTGTTGATTTGATAACTGCATTATATCCTTCTAGTCTTGTGTAATCTTGTTAACAACATCATAACTTTGGTGCCTTTTTTTTTTTTCCCCTCTAATGTGATCAATTCATTACTAAATCTCATTTCTTTTAGTTAATGACTTCAGAGCAGTTGAAAGTGGATGAATAGATGTGTACCGTCAGTATAAAACTAGCTCTCCTTCTTTGGCTTTTGTTGGCTACTTCTCTTGTAACTGGTTCACTTCATTAGCAGAAGATACTTGACTTTGATTTGTTTATTCTTTCTGGTTTTTTACAATAATCTCTTCTTGGATAACTTTATAGCTGAACCTGGGCCTAAAAATGACTTAATATTTCCTCTTTTGTGCTGCAATAGAAGAATATGCTTTGTGCATCTGCTGCTTGGTGATTCACTTGTGCCTCTGCTGTTTAATGATTCATTTTTAACATGTGAACATTTTAGTGAAATTACCACTCTACAGATGATACTTAGATCAGGATTTCCTTTTTGTCTACCAGTCTGATAGAGATGGAGGGCGGATAAAAGTAATCTGTTTAGATTTAATCCTGATAAGACATGCAGTGTTTTGATGCTGGTAGAAAGCTTGTAGTGAAATTTGTATTGTATGTGTATTTAGCTTTTATTAGTGGAGAGCAGGCTAGGTTCCTAGCTTGACAGTTACGGTTTGTAATCATCTTGGGTTCATTTGCCAGTCCTAGGTTTTTATGTGTTGTCATACACATTTTTTTTTATTATTTTTTTGCCATTTTGTATTCATCAATAATCAAGAAGATGGCTATCGATACACATTTTTACTACTATTTCTTACATTTTTATTTCCTTACACGTAGATTATAGCAGAATATACTACTGTAGTATGAATTTACTCCATGGTTACTCCAGGTGATGAACACCAAATATGAAAGCATACATTAGTGTCCTTTGGATACCTGGTATCTCAGTTTTCCACCAAGTCATTGCCTTCTCACTGGTACATCATTCTCCCATGCATGAAAGAGCTCACAGTACATTGTGCCGCAACAAATGGAGTGGCTGTGTGATTATTTCTTAGTGTATTTCTGATGTGCTCATCTGTTCTGGGCAGATGGGGGAAGAGTAGAAGGAAGAAGAGGAGGACTGTCCGCTTCTGAAAAATTTCACCTCTGAATGGTTGAGCTGTAAGCTCAGAGGAGGTTGGGTTTTGGTCTTAGCTTACTTTCAACTGTGCCTTCCTAGTCCAGGTTTAAAGTACCATTTGACTGAGGTAAGAAAGTAAATGTGTGTGTGTGTGGGTGGTTTGAAGCTCAGTTAACATCTAGGCTAAAGGTCTCTCGATCTGCAATATCCTGACTTAAAGCTTCAGTTAGGATGTGATATATTCTTGGGGTGGTGGTTTGGTCTGGTGGGACAGGCAGTAATTAGTGTCCTTATTCTGTGATCTGAACTGGGTGTGCATTTGTTTGAATTGTATTTCAAAATATTAGTTTTAGTTCTGTAAAATCTGAAATGGTCTTTTATACTGGTAATCAGTTTACTTGTGTGTGTCACTGAGTTTAGGTAAACTAGTTTGCTCCTGCTCTTAATTCTAGTCTTTCAACTTTCAATGGCCAGAAGCACTGCAGTATTTCCATGGGACTGTCAGCTTCCATATTTATCAGATATTCTTAAATAGCCTATGACGTATTTGATCAATTGGCCAAAAGGTGAAGCTCTTCAACCTGTCTTGCATATTGGTGATGCCACCAGCTGTGGCAGACATTAAAAAAAAAATTGAGAGGATGGAGCAGATGGCCACAGTTTCATCAATACTCTTCTGCATTGGAGATTCTTTTATAAGAAAGAAGAATCTTAATTAAAACAAATTTGGTTTGTCTGGGATGTTCAGTCTGCTTGCTGTGTTGTTGCACTGAAGAATAGAGTGTTGTAATATGGGCAACAACAAGTTTTCAAATGTGTTTTGTCAGAAGGATGTGTAGTTTTGCCTTGTAGGTTGGTATTTTGGAACCTTGCGAATCGTTCACGTGCTTTTCTACAGGTTTGCAGTTTATTATTGGTTGCTTGCTGGAATGTGTTAGAATATTAATGTATATTTTATACGTGTATTTTAATATTAATATCTATGTTGCAAAAAGGAGATTATTTGTGCAGTTCAGATCAGCTCTTATGTTGCACATTTGTAGAACCACTGACATATATCACGTTATTTACCTTTTTTTTAGATGAAATGATCATCATACTTAAAAGTTAATCATAAAAAGGACTGTACATCTTTTAGAAGTTATTTATCGTATGTCTATAGGATGGATGTTGGTTTGTGGGGTTTTTAGGCTTTTCACCAGTGTGCAGTATTAAACAGTTGAACCATTTTTAGCTATATAAAAGACAACACATGGCTGAAAAATTTGAGGGGGAATGGAGATAAGTATTACACTTAAGTCTTATAAAGAGCTGCACATTCGTTTTCTTTTCAAACATTAACAAAGCCAACTTATACTTTGTATGCCACGGTTTTGGTTCTGAGGAATTGAAGAAGTGATCGCTTTTGGATTCTGCTAATATAAGGAAATACTACGTGATCAGCATTGCAATTGTTTTTAAACAGGTACTCAAGCCATTTATGCCCCTTTCAAAGAAAATCTAGCCCCTACCATGTTTGAAGACACGTTAGGAATTGCCGTTTCTTAGTAAGATTAAGGGAAAACTCTTGCCTCTGGGGTATGGTGGGAAGGGGGAAGAAACACAGCGCAGCCTATTTGCTACCGTATCATGTAAAGAGAATGTGGATGTTACACAAGGTTGTGGTGATAGAAAGGAGAAGATCAGTGTTAACCCTTTAAGTGCTTTTCCCTTCCTCTTCTCACAGCAAATTTGTGCCTGAGGTTAAAAGTAGGACAGTTACGCTGACAAATGTGGACAGATTGTTTTGAGACAGTGTTGTAGATTTATTCCCAGGCTGTCTTACAACAGCTATATAACATGGTCATGAGTGGAAAAAAGCTCTCCGTTTATTATGGTGGAAGCTACACTAACTACGGTTCCATTATGGCTATTACCGTCATGGTGGTTTCATTAGCAGTGTGTATGCTTGAGAATCTTGAACTACTAGTAAATTTAAATCTGTTGTTTCTGTGCAAAGCTGCAGGCACTTACGTTAGTGAAGATCTGAATTTAGATACAGATTTTCTAATCTTGGGGTTGGCTCTAATTACGTCTTTGGTGGTGAAAATAATGGGCAATGTTACAGGAAATCTGCAGGGAGGCAGAGTTGTGTTAGTACTGCTCTAACAACTTTGATGATATATGATAGGCCTGAATGTTGTTGAAAACTAAACAAATCTTCCTTGCTTATATATGCGTGCAGTGCTACCTGCAGTACACTAGTCACTGGAGTCTAATGGATATGGTATGACAACTGAAAAAATTGACAGAGGAAAAGGTTTTAAAGAAAAAAAACCTTCTGGTTTAGTGTTCTGAAGAAAAGGATCAAATACCTCTGCCTTTATTGAAAGTTCAAGAGCTTGTAATTTACATCCTTAGAGATATGCCTTTGATCTTTTTTTGATTTTGAAGGATCTGAGGTGTCATTTTTCTGTTTATAGATGGGGAAAACATAAGACAGAAATAAATCTAAAGATTCCTTTACAGGTCACTTTTAAATATCTACCAGGTAGAATTGCTGTTTGAGAAGATGCTCATAGTTTGTGTTTGATGTGCATTTACAGTGTCCATATATGGGATTTGGTTTTATGATAAGGAAGAATGCCAAAGAATTGCAGAGCTCATGAAAAAGTAAGTGATGGGTAAACAAGACTTTTTGTGCTTTTTTTATGTATGTATTTCTGTACATACATGCACATTATATTACTAGGATGGTCATACCTTTCTACTTTAAACCTATTTTTATAGACTTTGTTGCAAGTAAAATTGTCAAACACCTGCATTTCGTGTAATCAGAAATAAATCACTGTATTGCAATACTTTTTCATAATTTGCTGCGCAGCTTTCCAGCTACATCAGAATGTAACAGTTCATCTGATCTATTTCCTGATGACTCAGAGGTTTGTTTTGAAGAATTGTATTCTTTGGGGTTTTAGTATATTTTTCAATTTGGGGAGGGTGTTTTTTTAATGTTGGTGTTACCTTTTTTTCCCCTATATCAATGTAAGTGCGAGCTATCCTGAAGGCATACTGTAATAATACAATTTCTATGGGTTTTATCCTGTTTCTACATCATGGCTGAATTCCTACTTCCTCATTTATTAGCAATATGTACAAAATCCACTTTGTTTTTGGAATATAAAGTAAGACTTTAATTAGCTTTGAATTCATTACTTTTACGTATATAATAATATTATTTTATACATGTTATACAATCTTTAATTTTGCAGTCAAGTTGGAGATTAAAATTTCAAACAGAACTGTATTCTCAGCTCTATTTTAATCTAACAGTATCATGGATAGTTTTTTTTTTTCCACTGTCACTGCTTTCTTCACATGTCCAGGATGGACAGGGCTCATTCTTCTGCTCTACCCTCTGGTTGGCCTAATGATGGGCTTGTTTGCAGTGATCCCTTTCTTATGACCATATTCTGCAGGTTTTCTTGTTTGTTTGGAGGAGGAAGGAGTTGAAGTCTTACAGATTTTTATCAACATATGCAATCTAAATTTTTTAGAGGTATAATGTGGAGGATATAGTAAAGGGGCCCAATAGGAACGGGCAGAGGTTGGATATGAGAGGTTGCCTGCAGTATATAAGGCTGGACATATAATTGTGTCACAATTCTTCTAAGGGACAGGAGGAGGGATGACGCAGAGCCAGGTCTTTGTCATCCCAAGAAAAGCCATGGGAGGCGGATACAGTCACACTGACAGCATTAGGTACTAACAGAGGGAGATGCAAAGGCACTGTCAGACCTGTGAATCTCTCTTTTTCAGGTCATCTGTCCCATTCTTAACAGCTTCTGTAGCCAGAAGCATGCTGAGGAAGTGCCATCAATTTTGATTGCCAAAGTTACCAAGTGCCCAAAACCCCATTTATGTGCCCTGCAGTACAATTCCAAACAAGGCTCATCCTCACACATCTCGATCCATAGCAAAGTGCTTTAACTCTTCTACCACTATGTTCCAGATAAGATTTGTTATAAAATACTGGATGGGAAGGTAGCCATGTTTCCTCTATATCTCTTTTTAAAGTAATACCTGCTGCTTTTCATTTTGCAGTGACAAAACATTGTGAAACACAGACTGTGACAATGGTGGGGGTTTGTTTAGGGTTTTTTGTTGGGTTTGCTGTATATCCTACAGGTCTAAAGTGAGTCATTTGTGACCCAAGAAATAATTGATAGGGATGAATTTACAGAAATAAGCAATGAACCCTCGGAAACCCAGGTTTTTGACAGCTAATTTTAGTTAACCAGCTCAAGTTTCAGTTGGTGGTGATTAGGTACTCTCAAACTGGTAATTTACTACAATAAAAACTAGTTTTCAGAGGATTCATGCAATTGTAAACCATGTGTAGTGGTTTATAATAGCAGTTTTGCATATAGATAAAAAATACCCTGTCGCTCAGCCGATTGTCTGCACGTTTTAATTCTCAGCATTCTACAATAATAATAAAACAGCTGGGGCAGGAAATGGGTCATTTGCTAGTTGTTAATGACTGATTTGTGTGTGTTTGCCATCCTCCACTACCACCAGAACTGAATAACATTGTAAATTCCCTGCTTTGTCTGGGTGTAGGAATTGTGACCGAGTTACAGATATTTTATTTTTTGGCCTAGTGTATTCAGGATTGGAGAAGATTAATCTCTCACCTGGTCAAATTATGTTCTAATATAGATCTTTTAATAGAGGTTTTTTTATGTTTCTATGTAGATGGGGGAAAAATGAAAATACTTGAGTTTTGATAAATTATTGTAAAGTAGTTGTGGTTAAACTTTTTATATTTTAACTGGTTTTTGTCTTGTGTATTCTCCTCTCGCCTCCAACTTTCAGCCTAACTCAGCAGGAACAATTCAAAGCACAGCAGGGCACAGGAACAGGAGTGTCCCCAATGATCATGAATTCTGCTAATAACAAAGAAGTGGATATCTTACGGATGCTTACCAAGGCCAAAGACGAGTATACCAAGGTGAGATTTGCTGTCTATAAAAAGAGGACATTTCTTTTTGGTGATACTGCGATGCCAACTTGCTCACACTTTACATTTTAAAACATAAAAGATTTGGGTTTGTTTGTTTTTTTTAAACAGTTTTACTCAAAGTGAAACTGATTTTGGACAGCGTGCTTTCTCATTTTGTGAAAAAGTGGCTGGTAGAAAAGTTTTGTCAGAATTTGCTAAAGATTCAAAGGAAATGAATGCCATCAATAAAAACTTCTAAAAGGAGAACATGTGTAGGATTGATGATTGGCTGAATGCTAGGGGTTAAGAACAGGTAAATTGGCTTTCATTTTGACTCCGAGAGCTTCTGTGCTTATTGCATATTGAGTAGCACCTGGAAGTTGTCCTCTTTCTGGGTGAAGTAGTCAAACCTGTTAATAGTTTCTGTGGTTTGTACAAATAACTTCAGAGAAGACCTTTAAGAGTGAAGTTACTGCTTTTAATTGTGGTTGTTAGCTACTTTCACACACTAATGGAAGGAAATGAAAAGGTTGAAATGTAGTATGGTTTCAGCCCATGTGCTGCTTTGGTCTTCTGAGGCTTCTAAATAAAGAAGTAACTAATGGACTAATAATGTTCTCTATTATTGAACAATCAAAAACGTTTTACTTTGGGGAATAAGAATCTAATAATTTTAACTAGTCATATATATGCTGCAAATTGTTACAGAGCCTGCAGGTTCCTACTACTGTTTCCTGTATTTCATGTGTTGTCATGCAGTAATAAAGCTCGTAAGTGTTCTTGAGTCTAGAAATAAATATATATGTCTTAAACAAGCAATTTAAAGAGAAAAAGTTATTTTTCTGAAATGTGGCTACTAATAAGATCCTCAGAAAGATAATAACAAATTATTTGAATTAGGGTGAAATGTAGCCCTTTTTATTGTGGTATAAATTCTTTTGAAGCTTAGGACCTTCACATTTTCTGTAATAGGGATTTAATGTATTATAGTGGACAAACACCTCCAAAACCTGGTACCTTTTCTATGTTTTAATACTGAATCAGTATCTAGTCTTGGCATAAAAGAGCATGATTTGAGATATTAAGAAATGTTTAAGCAGTTTTCATTAAATAACCTTAAAATGCTCTATATGGAAAACTGGAAAAATATCAGGCTGTCTTCAGATTCTATGAGAAGGAGGTAATAAACCTACAAAAGTTAACTTCCATTTCTACACGAGCACACAGAAAATCAAGATGAAGGAGAGGAAATTCTAGAAGATCTGTTGTTTAAATAATAGTGGGTTTAATTTTTTCCCTGCAGATAAGATCTTTGGCAAATCTGCTTCTTACTTCATATTTAATCTTTCTGCATTTAAGGGATTGCCAAGGAAATAACATGAAAACTTCCTCTTCATCTGGAACATGAGTGCAAAGAATATCTGACCTCTTAAGAAGTGGATATCTGTTTTTTATTGTTTTGTTAGTAGTATAAAATGAAGAAGGGTGTGATAAATAAGGACAATGACAACCATTTTTGAATTTAATGGCAATATGTTTCAGAGCAGTCGTGCTTTTTGGCTGCTCTATTTTTTGTACTTCCTTGCCGGAGTATGTCTTATGGCTTACAATGCTAATGTGCTGAAGTCACATTCTGTGTGGTTTCAGAGGAGAGAGTGTTTCAAAGTGCTGGGAGCTGTAGAATAAGAACATCAATTTTCAAAGCATCTAAGGAATTTTGCTCAATTTTTAAGTCCTAAGATTAGATATTTTTTTTTTTTAAGAGTGTAACTAACTTTGAAGTGTATATCTTATTCCCAAATAAGATACACATTTAGAGGTAACATGAAGAATAAAACACATAGCCTCCCCCCTCCTTTTCTTTATTAATGGAGCTTTAAGTTGCTAAATGCTGAAGTATTTATTGAAAAAAGTACTTCTAATGCACACTTGCCGCCTTTTGATTTCTGGTAAGAAGAAGTGGTATTAGCAGGCCTCATAATGATAGCTAGGGAGATAAAGAGTTGGAGAGCTGCTAGGGTACAGAACAAAGCATGACAAAATGTGTTTCTTTTTAACCATTGTGCTTTGTCAAGCTCTGGTTTTAGCTCTGTGCTTCTACAGCATCTACCCATTTACTACACTGTTTTTGATTTATTAAAGATCAGATTAGGTGGACGTCTGTTAGCTGGTTGATGTGCCCAAAATAACTGAAACTTCTTTCTTTGTTACTAAGGACACACTACCATTTGATAAGAACATTGTTTCTGGTAGCAAGCAAGCATGGCCTCTGGACCTCTGTTTCTGTTCTTTGATGGCTTCTTTGCTCTCTTTTTCAGCAAAATGTTCCTATGGTGCTGCCCTGCCCAAACAAGAATATAGTTTCTGAGTTTTGAGACATGTGAGCCTTAGCTTTTGATTTGTTAACTGTGTGAAAGACTTGATATTAGGCTTCAGGAGAGCTAGCTTTCCTGAGGGCACTGTGCCATACTCAGCCTGGATGATGCAGAGTCTACGCTACTGTTCTCGACCAGTCTGAATTGGTTCAGTATGTCTCGCTTAAGTAGGGCTCTGACTGGAAATCCTTGCTGCTGCTGCTGCTCTTCTTTGAGACACTTCTTGTCCTCCTTAGCTGCTCTCTTCTGCAGAGCACCTTGTACATATCTTCATGTCACTGTTCATTAATGTCATCTTGTGGCTGCTTTACATCAGATAGGTAGAAATCATAAATTTCCAGGGCTTTTTAGCTCTGCGCTTGAGCTCTGACAACTTCAAAGTTCTCTTCATCACTTTCAGCATAGGCATCCATCTGCAAAGCTCTTCTAAGTTCTATCAGGTCTTGTCTGACCTTCTTTCCTTCTAGGACCTCCTTCTTCTACTTGACAGGTCTTTGCGGCTCACAAGTCTCAAAGTCAGGTTTTTGCTATAGAGCATAAGACTGGGATGTGACATGGTATTTGGTTCAGGAGAGCTGCAATACTGAGGTACCGTGCTTGTCCATTATGTGTTTCCTTTGACAATATCCTGTTCTGCTTGAGCTTCATATTGTACAGGGAGATACGAAACCTCACAACATAGAGCAGGTGTTTGCCTCAAATGTCTCTGATTATACCAAACTTGCCTAAAACATCCTCAGTGCTGATCTTGTTCTTTTTGATTGATGTTCACTACATATGTCTTTTTTTTTTTCCCCAATGTTGCTTAGCCTTTCTTTTTCTTCACCTTATATCCTTTTGATTTCTTATGCATCTTTGTAGGAGAATAGCTTTGAACAAGACACATGACTAAAGGACAGACCTGTGAAGCAAGATGTAGTAATTGTCACGTGTTGTAGCTCATGAGTACTGTTCTGGTTCTGTCACTAAGGAGCATGGTGACATTTCTTTTCCGCTCCTTTTTGCGGTTTGATGATGATGGCGTCTGATATCTTCTTTACCTGTCCACCCAACAGTTGCTTACAATGACATACTGGTGCTCCTACTTTACTCATCAGCAAGGCCATGGTACCCATCTGATAAAATGACCTTATATTCTGAGCTGAAGTAGTTACGGATTCCTTTGAAATTGTCAGAGGCTTTTTTTCTCTTCAGCAAACTTACCTGCATTTGATAGCAGCCGACTAGCCATGTTAGCAAATCATTGGAATGATACCAGGTCAGGTCAATGTCATTCTCTATAGCCCTTTATGTATAGTGCTCTTCATTCTGCTGAGGGATTTGGTCTGGAAAAATGCTCATATAGTGGTAACTCCTCTGTTAAACTCTCCTCCTTGTCACCTCTTTTCTATATGCTTACTTTTGTGATCATGCAGAGCATGACAGTGGAATCTAAGGTACTTATGGTGTCTGAAGAATTCAGACTATT
This sequence comes from Chroicocephalus ridibundus, assembly GCF_963924245.1. NCBI lineage: Eukaryota > Metazoa > Chordata > Aves > Charadriiformes > Laridae > Chroicocephalus > Chroicocephalus ridibundus. The sequence goes on from NC_086284.1 coordinate 152,940,700, forward strand.
AAAATACCCTGGAGAAACAAGGGTATTTTTTAAGTTCTGCATACTTCATTCATTGTGAAATATACAAGAGGATGTTACCCATCATGTTAAAGAAAAAAGTTTAAATCATAGAATGGTTTGAGGTGGAAGGGACCTTTAAAGATCATCTAGTCCAACCCCCTGCTGTGGGCAGGAACATCTTTCACGAGATCAGGTTGCTCAAAGCCCGGTCCAGCCTGACCTTCAACACTTCCAATGATGGGACATCCACAACTTCTCTGGGAAACCTGTTCCAATGTCTCACCACCCTCAGAGTAAAGAATTTCTTCCTAATATCTAATCTAAATCTCCCCTCTTTCAATTTAAAACCATTACCCCTCGTCCTATCACTCCACTCCCTGATAAAGAGTCCCTCCCCGTCTTTCCTGTAGGCCCCTTTTAGGTACTGGAAGGCTGCTATAAGGTCTCCCTGGAGCCCGCTCTTTTCTAGGCCAAACAACCCCAACTCTCTCAGCCTGTCTTTGTAGGAGAGTTGCTCCAGCCCTCTGATCGTCTTTGTGGCCTCCTCTGGACTTGCTCCAACAGGTCTGTGTCCTTCTTATGTTGGGGGCCCCAGAACTGGGTGCAGTACTGCAGGTGGGGTCTCATGAGAGCAGAGTAGATGGGGACAATCACCTCCCTCAGCCTGCTGGTTACACTTCTTTTGATGCGTAATTATATGGGTTTTGCTAAAAAAGCTCTGTTGAAAAATAGTAGTAAGAAGGAGGTATATTGAAGAAAAGGGACCATCGTTAGAAAGAGAACAGTTTTAGAGAGAAAAAGCTATTTAACCTTACTGAAGTGTGGGTTTTGGTGTACGTAGTACCATGTAGGATCTTTCCAATCTAAAAAAGTAAATTGCCTTCGCTTGTTTTAGTATAGATCAAATAGGGGCTAAATATTTGGACTATGAAAATAACTTTCACCTGATAATTAACTAGGTAAGATGCTTAACTGTCATTATGTGAATGAGAGACAGCATAAGTCACCAGCCAGAAACTGGGTGGGAAAATGATTTAAGAATGGTTCAGTCATTTTTCCTACCGTGTATAAAAAATTTTTCCAAAGTTGATGAGGTTGCAGAAGGCTCCATTCTAGGACATTGTTGAGAGTCTGTATGAACTGCCTGGAAATTATGAGAAAAGAAAGCTTGTAGAAAACAACAACAAAAAAGTTAAGCTACTCAAACTCAAGGATAACAACATGTAAGCTCAGAAGAACCTAAGGAAACAATGTTGCAGTGATAGATTTAACTCAGAGCTAATAAGTGGAAAGGAAACTTTTCCTTAGTTTAAAAGCTTTAAGTTATGTTGTAGGCTTGTCTCTTACACTTTTTTCATGGCTTCTTTCTGTTACAATTTTTCATAGCAATCCATTCATAACTATCTTAAATACAAATTGCACATCAAAACTGAAACTTCAGTTAAGTGCAGATTTCTGTGGAATGCTTCCATTAATCAGGCTTTGAATCATAGAGAAGGGAGGTAAGCATGGACTAGCTTTAAAAGAAAACTGTTTTGCTTACCATTAATAGTCTTTGGACTTAGCTCTTTCTTTGAATTTTGGGACGTCTTTAGTCATCAAACTTGCACTGCTCTGTGAGGTGGGTAACAAGGCTCTCAGTGAATGAGATACTACGTTCTAGTAAAATTATTTCTTTGGGGTTTTTTGTTGTTTTTCTTTTTTTCTCTAGAGAGGGCGCAAAGTATAGCTGAGTTTAAATATATTTACATGTTGAATGTGGCCTACTCAGATTAGCCATGAGGCACTTCCTACATGGTTTTATATTTAACTGAAATTCAGTTTTGCTGTGAAGCTCTGCATTGCTGGCATGTCAGTACTTTGTTCTTCATGGTTTTTTCCAACCTAGTGCTTGAGAAAGTTTCTCACTTTATGCAGTAGGGGTATAGCAGGAAAGAAGAGGCAGGTGCTTGTTCCTTCTTCAAACTGAATAGCTGAATCACCCTCCGGCATAATTGTCTGTGCATGCTTTAAAGTTATTTCTAAGAGCAACATTTGAACCAAAAATTGTCATACAACAGAAGAAAGACAGGTACCTGAATGGAACTATACTTCTACTTTGCAAGGTCATGTCTTCGGAATTTCATTGTAGAAATCCTTGACTGTCCGAACACCCACAAGATGATTTTTCAGCAGAGACTCACAGAATCATTGAGACTGGAAGGGACCTCTGGAGATAGTCTAGTCTAACCTTCCTTTTTACAACAGTATCAGCTAAAGTAGGTTACTCAGGGCCATGTTAAGTCAGGTTTTGAATATCTCCATGGACAGAGACTCCACAACCTCTCTGGGCTACCTGTTCCAGTATTCAAACATTCTTAAAGTACAAAAAGCTTTTTCTGAAGCTTAATCAAGATTTTGTATGTTCTATTTTTTTACCTTTTGCCTCTTGTCTTTACTGGGCATCACTGAGAAGAGTCTTTCTCAGTCTCCTTTCCTTCCTCCCATGACGTCTTTATAGACATTGATATTATACCCTGCGCCTTCTCTTCTGAAGACTAAGCCTCTCCTTGCTTGACAGGTGCTTAAATCGACTTCATAGACTTTCAATGAACTCACTCTTGTATCTGTGTCTGTCTTGTGCTGGGAAGCCTAGAACTGGATGTAGCGCTGCAGCTGGCAATGTTCTGCCTGATGCAACTCAGGATGCTGTTGGCCGCCTCTTGCCACAAGGGCATGTTGCTGATTCATATTCAACTTCTTGTGCACCCAGGTCTGTTTCTGCAAAGCTGCTTTTCAGTCAGTTGGTCAGCACCAACCTGTACTGCATGGGGTTATTCCTCCTCACTTTCCCTTCATTAACTTCATGTTCTTGTCAGCCCATTTCTCCAGACTGTCAAGGTCCTTCTGATCCCTCTGGCAGCACAACGATCTGGTCTATTTACTACACATCCCTGTTTTGTATTATCTGCAAGCCTGCTGTGCCCCATCATTCAGGTCATTAATGAAGATGTTAAACAGCATTGACCCCAGTGTCAAACCCTGGCATACATCACTTGTGACTGGCCTCCAGTTGGACTTCATGCCAACAATATTTTGAGTCCAGCAGATCAGATAGTTTTCTGTCCATCTCACTGTCTATCTAGTCTGCATTTCATCAGTTTGTCTTTGAGGATGCTATGGGAGACAGCATCAAAAGCTTTGTAGAAGTCAGGTTAAACAATATCCGCTGCTCTCCCATCATCCACTGAGCCAGTTGCCTTGCTATAAAAGGCTATTGGATTGAACAAGCATTATCTCTGCTTTGTAAATCTATGGTGGCTACTTCCAGTCACCTTCTTGTCCTTAATATGTTGGGAAATGGCTTCCAGGAGGATTTGTTCCATCACCTTCTCAGGGATTGAGGTGAGGCAAACCAGCCTGAAGTTTCCCAAATCCTCCTTGTTGCACTTCTTGAAGAGAGGAGTGATAGTTGCCTTCTTCCAGCCCTTGGAAACCTCCTCCAATTGCCTTTACCTTGCAAAAATAATCGAGTGGTTACACAATGATGGAGGCAGCCCCCTCAGGTCTCATGAGTGCATCCTGTCTGGTCCCGTGGACTTGTATATGTCCAATTTGTTTCCATGCTCCCTAAGCTGATCCTTCCCTACCAAGGGATCTGCAGTGATCTTCGTCACTCCAGACTTCCCCACCAGCCTCAGGTGCCTGGGATTCCTGAGGACAAATGTTGCAAAGAAGTCACTGAGTACCTCCCAGAGCCCTTTGAGTCCCCTCGAGAACTCAAGTTCTGTTTCACAGAGCAGCCCTGGAAACACTCTGTCTTTGTTTATTGTTGCAGTAGATGTCAGAATTGGGTTAAATTATCAGTTTTGTGTATTTGGGGTTGGGGGTTATTTTCTCACTCAAAACATTTGAATCCTAAGGAGTTTGTCTCGGAAGGTTCTGGAAAGGACACTGATATTTTCATAATTGCACAGTAGTGGCACTGCTGTGTGGTCCGTATGGCAGTCTGTCCAGTCCAGAGTTCTGTCCTTAGTAATGCACAGGACTGGGCTCTCTGGAGGAAAGAATGAGAAGCCGAAAATGATCATTCCTTACCCCAACCATTAGTCCTGCAGCATAAAATTTATAGCCCATCAAACTCAGGTAATTAACTGTGAGTATTCTTGTTAGATAGGATTAACTTTTTATTAGATGATTCTTTAAAAAATCTTTCCGGTTTCTTGGTTTCAATCGTATTGAGAGACAATGACTTCCAATGTACTGTTTTCTTTTCTACAGACAATAGCATTCCTTGTATACCTAATGCTTTTTTAGTTTCATGTACTGTATTCTTATTTTTTGTACAATATAAGACATTGTATTCACCTTTTACATTTATTATTTCTTTCTCTTGCAGCATTTTCTGTGCATTTTTTCTGAATTAAATCATGTCCTTCTCTCTTCCTATGTCAGCCATTCCATGTCCCTGATCGCTGTTAGTCATCTGTCTCTGCCCATCTTTTTATAAATATGGTTATTAATCCTGTCATATTTAACAAGGAAACGTACTGATTCTACAGATTTGATTAAATCTTTAATTATTTTCCTGTGCAGGTACATGCATCCTCCAAGTTCCCACAATGTGGAATATTTATGTAAAAGACTGTGACTTATAATTCTAGTTTTTAGCAAAAGCATTTAAAATGTTTTTTATGGGCACATTAATCCTTCATGTATCTAAACTACTTCTAGCTGCCTACTGATGCAGGAAAAACATGTCTGTTGCTTGGTTTCTGAGGTGGTTTTTAAAAATTATTTTATGTTTTTTTTAAGTAAGGGAAAAGCAGAAGATAAGAAAGAGAACTGAGACTTAAATTAGAGGGAAGCCTTGTACTCAGGAAATCTTGCAATCAAGTGTTTATTTTTACATATGCTTTGTGGTTTTAGAAAATTAGGGTGCAGTTGTTAAAGTACTTTCAATAGCATAGCTAGTAGTTTTGGTTATTGAATACCTGACTATGTCTGTACTTCACTGTACTGGAGAACTAAGGGAAAAGGTATTCTCACACTTAACGAAAAAATACTTATTTTGTGTTGCAGTGTAAGACGTGCTCAGAGCCAAAACAAATAACCAGTTCCTCTGCAATCTATAACAACCCCAACCTAATCAAACCAATTCCAGTGAAGCCTAGTGAAAATCAACGAATATCTCAGCAAAGCAAGGTAAAATGTTTTGTGTGTTTTCTGAGTAGTGATACTCTAATCAACTAACTGTGTAGGAATATTTATTTGAGTCGTAAGGTCAGTGCAAGAATTTGAAGTGGAACCACTGTAAGGAATTATTTTAATGCAAAACTCATCTATTTTGTAAAAAGCTCCCCAACCCCCACCGTATGATGTGGAAACATGTAAACTACAGGCATACTATCCTGATGCAATGGAGAAATACTGGTCTTTCAAATTTCAGATGCTGCTTTGATCGTAGTTTTTGTGGTTTGGTTTTTTTTTAGGTGAATTCAGTTAATCTGAATAAAGAAAAGTCTTTTGATATATCTTCAAGCTAAATCACACTGCGAAATCCTAAAAGCTGAATTCAGCTGTGACAGGAAGATATATAAGAAGTTGCCCTACTTCATACGTGGGGACATTTTTGTCTCTTACTAATATTGCACTGATGGCTGAAAAGGAAAATGCTCTTTCATGGTATTTAAAGTGAAGCCACTGCTATCTCTCAGATTCACTGATTTTTCTCCCACATTAGCAGCTTGACAACTGTCTTCTTGCCCTTCCTATGTGACAAAACTATTAAAAATCCTCTTGGGAGAAAAGAGCATAGCAGTTTTCTCAGCTTTTCCGTGAATACTGCTGGCTAAATATTGTCACCACTTAATGTAACTTATGCATGAGTGAACTATGTTTACTTTTTTCCTCTGTCCCCTCACAGAACGTGGATCCTGAACCTCAGCACTTGTCCTTGACAGCACTGTTTGGAAAACAAGAAAAGCCAGATGTCTCAGAACCACCACTTAATAAACAGCATCAAGAGAATCTTCCTGTCAGGCAGGGTGTGGTACGTTCACTGTCCTACGAAGAACCTAGCAGGCATTCGCCCTCTGCAGAGAAGCAGCTTTGCCCTGCTATTCAGAAGTTGATGGTGCGTGGGACAGACCTTCATCCCCTTGCTGAGTTTCCTGAGAACCGGCTCTGTGAAAATGGCAATATCCACCCTGTGGGTGAGACTTTCACAGGACTCTTCCAACCTGTGACTTCTCATGGTATCACAACATCTCATGTAGTTCAGGATACTGCTGGCACTCAGAGCTTATTACAGAAATTACAGAGTCAGTCGGGATCGGTGACTAAAATGGACCCCAGTGCAACAGCATCTGTGAACTCGACAGCTTCTGTGTTCAGCAGGACTCCTGCTGCTGTTGGAGCGCCGGCAGCAACAGTAAATAGTATGAGCCAACCACCTTTGGTATATTTCAATGGTTCCTTACCAGGCCAGACTTTGGAGTCTCAGACGCTTGGTAAAGAACAATCCAAACTTCCTAGACAGCCACTTTCTCTCTCTGGCAATCAAGCAGCCAATTCTGGGGTGATTTCACCTCAGGAGTTACTGAAAAAACTCCAGATAGTGCAACAAGAACAACAGTTGCATGTATCCAGCAGACCAACCTTGGCAGCTAAGTTTCCAGTTGTTACTCAGAATACCAATACACTGAAACCACTGGATTCCTGGATAGAAAAGGCACCGGGTACAGAAAAACAGAGCGCTCTCTTTCAGGTAAATGGGAAACTTCAACATCTATTTTAAATAAACAAAAATCTCGCAATCTTTTGAATTTGGTGTTTTGTAAGGTTAGTCTTTGTTTCATTTTGGCTAGTATATTTTTGTTACTATTGTACCACATGTTGCACATCGTTCGTTATTCAAACCAAATGCTTTAATTCTGGTGATTGTGACCGTAGAAGTCAGATTGGTGTCTTAAAAAGTTCAGGAGATGTTAAGAGACTGTGTCTCTCTCATGAGTGCATTCTTCTGTTCTTCAGAAAAGCATCACGTGCAATTACAAAACGTCTCATCCTGGACAACTACTGTCTTTGTTAACAACTTCATTTTCTGTAGGATCTTCTACACCTGAATGTCTTTAAATGTCCTGTTTGGGGATGCATCTAAGCCTCTTTTGAATTCCTTTATCATGGACAGACTGTCCACAAGGCTTGTGTTGTACTGGAGTCTGACTTAGTTACTTATCCAAATGAAAAAGCATTCACCTTTTCAGTGTCAAGTTCAAAAGCTGCTTTTCTGTTGCAGCTTCTTAAAAACCTGAATGAAAGACTACAGAATACTTCAGCATGCTCCAAGAATCCTCCTTATTCTAGAAAGTTATCCTACACATGAAGAGGCTGAAACAGTCATTTAACAATTAAGGGGCACATCTGTCACTAACACTGTGATGGGTCAAGATTTCTAAGTCTGTGAGAGAGGTCAGAGGAAGATAAATTCGATATAGCAAATAGCCATCATTATTTTTATTCTTTTAATTAAAGCAGCATGACTTTGAATCTATGTGAAAGAGTTGGAGGGGGGATTAGCCATTGAAATTATTCAGGATCAGTTGCTTACAGATGGTAATCTGACTTTCCAGTGGAGTGCTAATGAATAAAAAGAGGATCCAGAGTCACAAAAATTTACTTCTGTTTTCACTGGGCTTGGAACTTGCCTGCTATAAATGAAAGAAATTGTCTGATTCGGTGTTACATGTACTGATAGCATGGAGACATAAGACATTCCTGCTTTGAAGGTAAAAGTGAAATGAGGCAAGTGCCAGGCTATGCATTATAAGTCAGCGTGCATTAAAAAAAAAAAAAAGGCAAGTATGCTGAAGTATTTTCAAATGAAAAATCCATATAGATGCTGATGTGGCTAATGACTTTATTTGTGTATATTTGAAAAAGAAAAGGATACCAGCATTAGTTGCAATATTGAAAGGGAATTACTGAGTTCTGACATAATTCGATTTCAATGATTTTACTGCTTGAGTAGGAACAGAACAATAGTTTGTGAGAAGAGAAAAATCTTCATTGGAACAAGTCTCATTCACTGTGATTATTGCTGCAAGTTTGCCGTAAAAAAAAAAAAAAAAAAAAAAAAAAAAAAAAAAGAAAAAAGGGGGGGGGCAACTAAGGAGACTCTAGGTCTCACTCTGCATGGCTGTGAGCAGACCAAGTAGAATGAGACTGCCTAGGAGTGGCTTCACGGACTGACACAGCCACAGCTGCTATCACAACAGCATTAGATGCAGTTCTTCCAACGCAGTTTGTATTGCTTATGAGATTTAATACATTGACTAAAAATGATAATGAAAGTATGACTAATTATTGTTTAGGACACCTAAAGCTCTGCAATCTGGAAGGAATGGCCTCTTTCACATGCAGCGATTGCCCAAAAAGAAAAAGGGAGGGAGGCTAAAAATGAAGGAACGAGTCTGTATTCCTGTAGAATGCCATGAATTAGCCACATGAAAAATTCCTACTTTTGCAAAAAAATTGAAACAAAAATTTGAAACAACTTTTAAAACCAACACTAATCTTACCATAATATCATTCTTGCTGTAGATCAGAGGCTTTAAGTGCTGCCATGCCTGCAGACAGACATTCAAGTGAAATTGAATTGGCACAAATATATCTGCACATGCTCATGCAAAATTGATCAAAGCAGAGTCTGACAACAAATGCAGCACAAGGTTTGTTCTCTGTAATTATTTATCTTTTGGTATTGCCTCTTCTACTACAATTCAGCATACAGACAAATCAAACTCCAAAAAATCTGACAGGAATAGAGAGGTATCTGGACCATGTCTGTTGTTCGAAAAATTATATTAAAGGAACACTCTAAATCCATCAGCAGCACTAAGAAAATGAAAGCAATAGTCTTTTCCACAATTGACACATTACAAGTCCAAGTTTAAATTGGCTTCTGCTGCATCTCCATATGGTGTAAGAACTGTGATCTCCCACATGGAAAGGAAGAGACCAGTTACCAAAAAAAAAAAAAAATTAAAAAAGGAAGAAAAAGAAAAAAAGCAAAAGCTGAAGAATAATACACAGAAGCATTCAGTCTGGTCTGGTGCCAGCCCTATTCCGTGAAGTATTCCTTATGTGGACAGTGAGTAACGTGTGCTTAAGATGCAATAAAAAAGCATTAATCTGCAGTGGGCTTTTAAGCATATGCTTAGTGTTAGGCATGAGTTATCCTGATTACAGATACATGCATGCTTAAGTGTTTATGTTAATCAGAATTATGGTTTTAAAAGTGCTTACAATAACCTTGACACAAATTTATCTTTTCTTTAGAAAGCCACTTATCTTGCAGCCCATTTTTCTCATTTCTCAGAGCATTTTCCATCAAGAATGTATTTTGTACATAGTGCTACATCTTCTGAATATGTGCATGGTACCTAGTAAGTTTGGTGTGAGCATCGCACCATTAACTCTCAATTGTCCTGACTGCAGTTTCAGCATGAGATTGTAAACATGCACAGGAGGAATGTGAATAGGTACATTAAACTTGTTTTGAAAAGTAATATAAGATTCTGTAGTTAAACATCAACTAAAAAAATTCTGAATTAAACTTGAAAGACAAAGCAATGTTAGCATCGTAGCCAGCTTTATTTTAATAGTAACTGTCAAAGTTCCTGAACCATTCTTAAATGAAATGTTCTCAGTTTTAAGTAATGCCTCTAAAAACAGTTAGAGGCCTTCAGCACCCACCAGGTGCTGATTTTCCAGAGGAGCAGTTGATAACGTGTGGGATTCTGCATGCATGGGAACTGACAGAGGGTGCCAATTTGCGTTATGGGAGATCCAGTGCATTCCTTGGTTGATGGTGTTATGTGAATTTGCCAGCTATCGTGTTATCTAGCTGCCAGCAGACACGCGGAATAGCAGACAGGTATCTTAGTGAGCGTTTGTGCTTCAGAGAAGGAATATTATATGCTGCAACAATTATTTTGCACATTTTTCATTGTTCTTACTTCATTGCTGCACAACTGACGGTAGACTCCTAGTCTGTTATTAGTGACTCGGAGATGTAAGTGTTGACCCAATAAAGCTGGAGGTAATTCATTAGAGGCTGGATGAACAAGCAACTCAGATTAGATTCTGTGGGGAAGAAGTGGATCTACAGCATTTTGGAAGGGTTGTTATGTCTTGTGAGAAATTACTCAAAGCTAAAAGATTGACCCGAAGGCTGTTAATGACACCAAAGAGCATTTTCAGTGCTTTCAGCAATAACATGGTGCTATAGGAATTGCACCAGTAATGCCAAGATCAGCATCCTATTTTCTGATGGGTGTCAGTTGTCCCAGTGACGGAACGTGATCTGAACTAAATCTAAAATGAAAACTTGCCTTTATGTTTTGTTTGTGGTTTTTTTTTAATGTTGTTTCTGTAAAAGTTTGTTAAATGGCATAAGTTTTGAGAACAAGCTGTTAACAAAAAATACATTTTAATGTTTGCATATAGAAGCAAATGCTATGCACTGAAAAAATGATACGTATATTTTTCTGCTCTTCTTCTGATACAAATATTATAAATTTTGCAGTAACCTGTAGGTATTAGCTGTGTCACCAGTAGATGGCAATATTGCTTATTCCATATAGTTTCTATATGCTTGGCAAGTCCTAACAAAAAATCGTTTCTATCCAGAGAAAACAAAAAATTTTCCATATGTCTTTTAAACCACAACATGTATACATGCTTGACAGTAGTAACTGTATATTATTAAGAGCACAGTTTGTCTCAGGTTTTATTTATTTGCTCTAGACTCTAGAGAGAAACGTCTTTTGATTTTTGAAGGGCATGTTATTTAGGTCTTTGACATTGTCATAGATTCAGCTATATTAGTGGGACAGTTTATCTCCCTCAGCTGCTGCCACCATCCCTTTGTTGAAGGTTTCTGCCCTTGGAGAGCAGTTTGTATATGCATTCTTGAGATGCCATTAGGAAGAATCTTCTCGTTTAAGCAAACCCTGCCAATTTTGCTTGAGGTAAATTAAAGAGCAGTTTCTTCAGCTGCATGGATGAGTAGAGAAAAAGCACTGTGATAAGTGTCTGGGGGTAGTCAGTCTTCCCCAGGCAGGAGAACAATCTTCTCACAGGAGAACATCTGTGCAGCATCTGAAGGTCTCACGACACAGAGGGATGTCACTTTGGACTTATATTGGTTTTCTTCTAAAATTAACATTGTTTTTCAAGTATAGGTGCACAAACATATGCACTGCCTTACTGTTTGAAGCAAACCTACGAGTTAGGAAGGCCTTAACTCATCCGGGAGCTAGTAACACAGACTTTATGATTTCTGTTATGATTATATGCCCAGGGGTATAAAAAAAGCAGTTGGCCAAGAGGTTTCGTTTTAAGTAGTACTCTATATTTGAGAAATGGGACTAATATTTACCTAAAATGTGTACTGGCAGATTTTTGCATTAGGTGCATATTGTGTGCTTTCTAGTATCCATGAGTCTTTCCTCATCCCTAGTCTTTCTGCTTCCTTAAATTTCACATAAACCAGCATGAGATCTCAGTCCTCCTCATTTCTTTCTATTTCTCTTTGTGTTGTAGTCTACCTAACATTGTTCAGAAATGTCTTGGGTAGAACAATCATAACTAGCAGTAACACAAACTGCAAAATATGAATGCTCTTTAATATTAAACTATGTTGTTTTGCACACCTAGGAGATAAACCTCAGACTTTTCTTAATTTTAATTTTTCTTCAAAATTGAAATGTAACCCAGGACACGAAGTGAAGTGATGCAGTAGCCTTTCACCTTCATACAGGAGCAATAAGTCATGCTGCAGTCCAAAAGAGAGGAGCTTTGGTGAGCTCCTGGTAACTCCTTTGTATGTTCTGTTCTTTGAAGAAAAAAAAAAAAAAAGTCGGATACTTGAATAGCAAGGAGGTGACTGATTAGGATTAAGATTTATTACTAGAATTACCTGGAGAGAGCTCTGATATCTGCAAACTGAGTGAATAAACTTTCTATTATGTTCTGTATTATATCTGATAGTATTTGCTGGGCCTGCATGTTTTACAGTTCCAAAATGCATTGTGAAATTTAAAAGTAAAAATTCTTTGCAGATTGGCATGGATATGATACTGAGAGAACTTGCAGAACTACTGCAGCATCAAGGTTTTTCTCCTCTTTAAGGGCCTTTTTGATTTTGACAACTGTTTGTTAGATCTCAAATTGGATGGAAGACCTTTTAATCTGGAAATAGATCATATAGGTGGTCCTGTGCTGGAGTTTCACATAACTGTATCGATCTCCAGCAGTCTCTGTACCTGTTGCAAATCAGTCTGCAATTTTCACCATCTTTTTTTCCCATAGAAGTAAGTAGATAGGTTTAATTGATGACTTTATTTTTATACGGACAGGTAATCTCACCTCAACGCATTCCTGCCACTGTGACTCCTACCTTGTTGATGTCCCCAATGCTTTTCACTCAGACCACACCTGCTCCACCAAAAGCAAGTGAAAGCGGGCGGTTAGCCGCAGCAAGCCAAGAACCTGCTGCTGGCTCAGCTAGCCTTCTCCTGCCACTGCAAACCCCAGAGCCATCTGGGGTCAACAGCAGCTCAATAACTAAGATGCAGCTGCAGGAAACACTTCTACACTTGATCCAGGTAAAGCATCAAGAATTCTCCTACTTTGCTTAAAAACCTGATTCCCATTTTGATATAAGCACCCTATAATCAGTTGTATCTGTCTGTCTTGAGGCTGAACAAATAATTGAAATACGTGTTGGAAGTTGTGCTACTTACGGCTGCGTGTTAATGGAGCACTATGGCATAGACCAGGGATGTGATAGCCTCTCTTTGCACACTGCTGGCTTAACTGCATTTTGATTAATACATTTGATTTGGGAAAATAGGAAAGATAACAGGAAAGATAATAAATTTGACAACAAAGAGCAAAGATGACTGAAAGCTTCATAAGGTCGGCCTGTGAGCAAGAGAGATATCTATTATATTTTTAGCCAAGGATAAATAATGGGTGATTATCCTAGCTGCCAAGTATTTCAGAGATGCGTGTTAGCAGTAAGAGGAATTCAGATGGGAAATTAAAATTGCAGGATGAGTGTGAACAACTTTAAGATATGGGTTAGATAACCTAAAAATATACTAGTTCGGTTTATTCAGTGTAATTCTTTAGTTCAAATGCTAAAATTCCTTTTGCTGCAGTTTTTCAGGTCTAAATGTGACAAAGCATTGACAGCATTATGTATGAGATGATTGTTTACTGCTCAGGGATGATATGAGTGATTAAGAGTATATTTTTTTCCTTAACTTGCCATGTGATGAATATCTGAAGAGTAGAAGTTGAGGAGAGATTATATAACTAAAGACCTGGCTACAAAGCACAAGAGAGAGACACAGGTTTAAGGGTCCAATTTGTAGGCCAAAACTATGTGCCGATATGGCTTTGGAATAAAAATAAAAGTCATCATTGGAATGTTGAAGTTACTTAAAATGTCACTTAAGTTATAGACCCAGAAAGAAAATAGTATCTTTAACAAATTAGAGGTTTTTCTCATTTTTTCCCCTGTATTTTTAGTTTGGGATTAAAAAATAAAAATACCGCGTTATCCTGTCTTTACATACTTCAAGTATCTGGATAGTAGTAAAACCATATACAAAATTAAAAAGGAAATTAGCCAAGGAAAATTGGATCTTACCCTATGAAACTGTGCTTGTAAAATGTATATTTGACCGTGCTGTTCTTGATGGTAGTTAGGATTAACTGAATTACCTGGAAATTATTTACTGCCAGTTTCTTACCTGTTATTTTCCATTATATAAAACTATAATCTCGGGTACTCCTGATTTGCCTCAAATAGTCTCTTGATTTTAATTATGCTCATACGTTTATGTGAGCTACATTCTTTCTTAATGCGGGTTGACCCATTCTTGCAAAATGATCTTCAAAAGGAAAAAGTTAAACAAGCATCAGAGCAAAAGGGGCAGCTTCAGTTAGGAGCATTAAGTCTAAAAGGGCTAAACGAGCTGCAGGGATTTGCCCAGGTAGGATTTAGGATAGGATCAAAACCCAGAGTGTTTCACTGTTCCTTCAGACATGCTTGGAATTATCACTGGCCTAGTGGAGGAAACTACTTAAGGAAATCCCTAGGTAAATGAGGACAAAGAGAAGAAATTACAGGGTTGTATTGTCACCACGTTGTCATGCAAGAATAGTGAACTCCAGTTAAATCCATTGTGAGTTTTGAAGATTTGCTTTCTGTGTACTCATTACTTCTTATAGAAATAAAGTCATGTTTGCTGCAGTAAAATTTATATTCACATCCAGTTTTTATAAGGCTTCTATCAAGGCTTGGAAATAATACATATTTTTGGTAAAGGAAATAGCCTTCCTATTGCTCATTTTTTAAAACTGAGTAAAGTTTAAAAGTATCTTGTCCATAAAATGGAGAAATTTTCTGATCTCATTACTCAAAATGTCTATCGTGCACTAACAATTACCTGTTTTGTTTTTCAGAATGATGACAACTTCTTAAATATTATTTATGAAGCATATCTCTTCAGTGTGAGAAAGGCGGCAATGAAAAAGTCTATGTGAAAGATTATTTTTTAAATTGAATTTCTGTTGTTTCCTGAACTCCAGAAAAAGGTTTCAAACTTTTCAAGTACTTTTACGTTTAAAGAAATGAATGGTCTTTTGCATACACATAGATTTTGCTTGTTGGGAAGTACATGCTGTACTGAGAAAGAAGTGAGTGGAAATGGATTGTGCCTTTAGGGAGGGGAGCGTCACGATACTGAAGACTTAATCACAAAATATCTTAAACTATTTTTCTTATATTGGCCCATACTTAGAATTGGTTCCCCAGCATAAGGACTCAGTACTCAGAATTCAGTTTTCTTTTTCGCTTGCGGTGTGGTTATTCATTGACTAGGTATTTGTCATGGGGTTTCTCGTGGGAGACGTCATGTGCAACTGTCCCGGTGAACGTGCCCATCTCTGACCACATGGTGGCAATGTTGGACTATTTTTAGGAACGTGGAAATCCGGGTGAAATCTTGAAAGGGAAAGTCTTGGGAAGACTGATCTATCATCGTTCTTAGTTGTCTGCAAAGCAATTTAGCTGAAATGTCATGACTTTCCCCCAAATTTTTGTAGAAAAATCTTTTTCTATTTTAACAAGACTATTTTTAGCTAGCTGTAGAAATGGGACTCTGCAGGTGTTTGGAAGAATTGGGGGCGGGGGGGAGGGTTTGTTTGTGAATGTACTTTCTATCAGCGTAGCTCTGGGCTGGCACTGGATTCATATTTCTATTATTCCAGATTCAAACTGCATTATTATAAGCAATGTACAACTTTGTTAGGGGGAAGGCTACCTGGCGTAAAAGTCCTATTAAATTTTTTTTTAGTGTGTTCCTGAAGCACAGTGGTTTCATTGATCCATTTCTAAAGAAAATAAAAAGGATAATCCCTACTGTGTGCTGATTTCATCTTATTGTACCATGGACTGTGAATTTAGAATTGTTGTGTCACTTGCATTTTTATGACCTGAAAACGTTTTTACACTTGGCAGAAGACACGTGAGGTTTAAAATTAATTAGAATAAATGACAGAAAGAAATTTTTTATATATTTTATTAGCATCTGCTGCTGAAGTGCCAGTTTGCTGCAGTTAAGGAACCCAAAGTTGTTGCTGAGGAGACATTTCTTTTGTGGGTGCAGAGAACCCAATCTGTAATCCATAAATGAGTATCCTCTCTAACATGGGAATTGATGTAGGCACAAATTGGTAGCCTCATCTGTGAAGGTTCTTCAGAGTAAATTAGGGTGCAGGTTTCAATTAGTATAGTTGTAACGATTCACAGTTTCCCCCACCCCCAAACATCTGGCGTTTCTATAGTATAGGAGTGTGATTGGGGGGGGGGCAAATGGGGAGGGGGTTTGCCAACATTCTTCAGGAAAGCCTCTAAATCAATATTAAAAAAAAAAAAAAGTCAAGAGCCACTTTCTTTACACACAAGTGAATAACCTCAAGAAACTCATGCCTACAAAACTGCTAGACTTTACCTACACTAAATAGCTCATAAGGGCAAGTTGTATTCTAGTTCCATTTTGTTACCATATTGCTTACAATTCTTGCAGATTCAGTGAAAAGAACGTGTTGGGCAGATACCAGGAAGGGCAGACTTTGGAGATAGCAAGTCCTAATTTTAATCCTGTAGCCATAATAATTTATGTAGTCATTATAATTTATGGGATTCTACTGAGTTAATTGATATTATTTCTGAATGAACTGGTGTGGAAGAAATTGCAATCTACACAAAAGAGTTTGTATGAAACTAAATACATGCATAATTGGTCTCTGTGATGCTGGATTATCTGAGAGTGCAATTTAAAGATGATGGGGACACATAGTTAAGACCTCATTTGACATGCAGAACTTCTGTAATTGATGGGTAAAAATAATCCTTAAGCATCTCAAGCTGTGTTTGTGATAGGTTTTCTCATCGTGGGGGAAACATTTTTATTTACAAACAAGGCAAGTAGAAATTTTAAAAACATCCTTATTTATTGCTTTTCAGAGTAGCATATCATTTGCAAAAATTAAAGGCATATTTTTTAAAACATCTTCTGTTAACTCTTTATGGTTGTGACAACAGTAGTATTGGCACTATGCTTGACGAGCTGAGGCTTATCTTAAAGCAGACAAGGATAGAGCTAATTCAGGGTTTCTTCTCACTGCCCTCTCTTCTGGTTGCATCTACACCAAGTAACACTGATGGACTTTCTCTCGCTCTATTAGGCTATAAGGGATTTTTTGGAGATTGTTCAGGAGGTATAAACTTGCTTTTTGTGGAGTGAAGAAAAGGAGGGTAGTTGCTAAAGAGGGAGGTGCTGTTTTAGCTGACTTTCATGCTTACCAAGAACAACAGGGCTAAGAACACAGAACAGGCTCAGAAAGAAACTCTGAATTTTATGACGGTGAACGGAAGAGGAAAAGTGGTGAGACAATTCTATTGAGAAATAAAGCCAAACTTCTTGTCTAGGTTTTCATTTCAGATGGCAGAATCTGCCGCTTCAGAGGCGCTTGGGAATTGGAGACTGAGCTTGGAGTCATACCAGAGCGTAAAACTGGGCCATGCCTCTTTCTCCCTTCTTTCTACTGCAAACTGAAGTATCTGTCTCAGAAAAAGGCTTTTACCAGAAATATAATTGAAGCCTTCCACTACGGTGCAAAAGCTGCAGGATCCTCCTGTAATACTGAAAATTTAATTTCTGCCTTTTCGTATTGTGTTTTGTTTAATAGCTTTTTGATCGGCTGGGACTGTCTCTTTATACTGCCACATAGAATCATAGAATGTGTTGGGTTGGAAGGGACTTTAAAGGTCATCCAGTCCAACCCCCCTGCAGTAACCAGGGACATCTGTAACTAGATCAGGTTGCTCAGAGCCTCATCAAGCCTGACCTTGAATGCGTCCAGGGATGGGGCGTCCACCACCTCTCTGGGCAACCTGTGCCAGCGCCTCACCACCCTCATTGTAAAGAACTTCTTCCTAATGTCTAATCTAAACCTACCCTGCTCTAGTTCAAAACCATTGCCCCTCGTCCTATTGCCACATGCCCTTACAAATGGCCCCTCCCCAACTTTTCTGTAGGCCCCCTTCAGGTACTGGAAGGCCGCTATAAGGTCTCCCTGGAGCTTTCTCTTCTCCGGGCTGAAAAACTCCCGCTTTCTCAGCCTGTCTTCGCAGGAGAGGTGCTCCAGCCCTCTGATCATTCTTGTGGCCCTCCTCTGGACCCGCTCCAACAGGTCCGTGTCCTTCTTGTGCTGAGGGCTCCAGAGCTGGACACAGTACTCCAGTTGGGGTCTCACGAGAGCAGAGTAGAGGGGGAGAATCACCTCTCTGGATCTGCTGGCCACGCTTCTTTTGATGCAGCCCGGGATGCAATTGGCCTTCTGGGCTGCGAGTGCACATTGTCGGCTCATGTCCAGCTTTTCATCCACAAGTACCCCCAAGTCTTTTTCTGCAGGACTGCTCCCTATCACATCATCCCCGAGCCTGTATTGATAACAAGGATTGTCCCAACCCAAGTGCAGGACCTTGCACTTGGCCTTGATGAACTTAATGAGGTTTGCATGGGCCCACCTCTCTAGCTTGTCCAGGTCCCTCTGGATGACATCCCGTCCCTCTGGCATGTTGACCACACCACTCAACTTAGTGTCATCGGCAAACTTGCTGTTGGTGCACTTGATCCCACTGTCTATGTCATTGATGAAGATATTAAACATCTGTGCATGATACCTGAAAGTTTATTTGGGGTTTGATAGATCACCTCTGAACTAGAGTGGTTCTGAACGCTCGGGTTCCCCTATTCTACTTTATTTTTTCTAAGACCCTGTTGGAGCCCTTAAGCTAGCAAGGCCTTTGGAGAGGAAAAGGCCAGCTACAGCAGTTAGGATTGCCTTTCTTTGGGCCTGGTTTTTTTTTTCAATCTGAAAAAGGGAAAAAGGTAGCAAGCAGAAAATCAGAAGGTATGTAAGGATCACATTAACTCTGCTTTAGATGCTTCCACTGTATGCATTTGTAATATATTTTTACTGTCTGTGAATTTCTTAATGTACTGCTGGTTTTGAGTTTGTTTTTTTTTCTTCCAGTAGAATAAATACCTTGTAAATTGGGGCTTTGCAAGAATTCCGGAAGTTGCAGCAGTGCTTTATGCATTAATCCCAGTCTCAGCATTGAGTTGATATTATTTTTCAGTGTAGTTCCACTTAACCACTGTCAACTTCCTTAGAAAATTCCACACCTATTAAACTAGAGTGAGAAGACAAGGAGTAGAAAGTCCAGTGAAGGCATCCAAATCTTTCCTCAGGCCCTTCTCACAGAAAATTCAAATCCTTAATTTGATTTTTATTCATTAGCTCTCTGTTGCTCCTCTGTTTCCTCCTTCTTGTTGTAGCTGCAAAGGGGATAATTAAAATTGTACAGCAAAATAAAATTTTCCAGGAGCAGGATGCAGCTGAATAGGCAGGATGCTTCGTCTCCTCTGACAGCCTATTTACAATGTGTTGAGCTTTGAATTTCAGTCATAAAAGTGGTGAGTATTCGAGCTGTCTTTGTCCCTTTAGGATATTAAAATCAGTTTAATGTTTCAGCAAACTTGGAGAACTTTGTTGAGGAAAAGGCAAAATTAAAAGACGTTTTTCAGTAAGCATTTGATGCTCTAGTGTAGAAAATGTTATGAGACGGCAGCTTTACCCAGAGAGATCCCTGAAACCTAGAAAAAGGCAGAATTCTAGTCCTGGAGATGAATAATGCACTAAAAAATTAATCCTCACTCAACCTACAGTAAACTTTACTGCTAATCCTAAGGACTTTTAAGAGACTCTTACAAAGTCTTTGCCTTTTCCAGTCTGCCACAGATACCTCAAAAAAGCTTGTTCTGGCCTCTAGACATAAATCTGTGTGCAGCTGAGTTGGGAATATAGCAGGAGGGACCTTGGCGTATACAAACAGGAGGAGGAAAATGTGGTTCTGCAAGACACTGAAGAAACAAAGGCCGTAGCTTTATAAACACTTTAAGCTGGCTCTGCTGCCGTAGAGGCAGCCTGTCCCAGCCACCCACTCCTAGCTGCTCATCCCTGCTCCCACACCAGTCCTCTCCTTCCTTAAGAGGGCTACGTGGTAAAAAGCGTTGCAGCAGAATTAATCCAGGTTAAGGCTCCCTCCGCACCAAGGCTGGTTTTAACCTACATCGGTCCAGTGGGCAGCAGCCCAGGCGCCTGTATCAGTGTACGGATAGGGCTGTGCAGCCGTGGGGATAAACGGGCGGGATGTGGGCCGGGGAAAGTGAGAAGGGAGAATTGAGCTGCAAAACTGCCTTAAACTGACTTGAAGCTTTTGTGAAACTGTGATCCTTTGCCCCTTCGCTGACATTAAGACTCGGAAGATGCCACAAAGATCAAAATGTGTCTGCGTTGTTATCCCCTACCTTGGCTCTGCCTGGAAATCCTTCCAAGTGTTTGCAGGTGCCTCCACAAAAGGGTAACTACTTTTCATGAGCCTTATCTCTCCGGGCTCTCTGGAAAGACAGGATCCTCTTGAGGGCAAGTCTTAGTACAAACCTAATTTAGCCCAGGAGATTAGATTGACGGCTAAAGTTAGCCTTCGCAAACACCTTCTCCACCACCACCATCTTGTACTGAACCAGTACCGACATCAGAGTCAGCCCCTACCTTTCCTCACAATACAGCAGGCGTTTGGGTGAATTTTCCCTTCCTAATATTTTTTTTATTTATTATTTATTTAATGGACATTCTACCATCAAACATTAACAGACTGGTTCGATATAAATCTGCCCGGCATGGAAGTGAATGAGAAACGCAGGAACTAGGTTGCTTTTGTATGTGTAGCTGAGAAAACTACTGAAGCAAGCAGGAAATAAGCACTGGAAAGATAAAGGGAAAAGAAAAAAAAGATATTTAGGTCATTTTAAAGAATAGCTTTTGGAGAAAGTGTGTCTGGTATATGAACACCTTTACTTTATAGCTGTTACAGAAAGAATTTGAGTTACAAGTAATCTCCAGACTTCTTCCTTTTAAAAGGGGAGCAACATTGTAAAAACTTCCAAAGAATGAATTTAGAATAAACCTCTGGTGTACACAAAAGGAAGTCACTACCCATTTTTGGAGAGCAGCAGCTTCAGTCATACATGTAATACAAAAACATTTTTGAAACCATTTGGGGCCTATATTAATTAAAAGCCCTTTTTACTATATTTGGACACAAATGCCGCAAACAGCAAAGTAAGCTCTGAGTTCAGAACAACGTGTCTGCACAAACACCACCGGTCAGTAAAGGCAGAAGAAAAAACCCTCTGGCACGGGGCGACTAAACGAAAGTCAAGAAATGGAAAGGACGACATCTTACCATCAGCAAGAGAGTAGCCTGCGTTCACGCCGTGAGGGAACTATGGGAAATGATGGCAGAGTCCTACAGCTGCTACCATGTACGCAGAGGGATGCTAATCCCATCATTAGATCCTACATAAATATTAACGTTTTCCTTGCCCGAGTGCTGACACCCTGCTCCATAGGCCTGTGTGCTGAAGGCAGAGCTGCCGCGCTTCTCTCTTACACCACGTAGCTGTGGGTGCAACCACTGGTACTGTATTTCTTCACCCTGAAAGTACCTGAAATCTGCTTCTGAGAGGTACTAAAATAGAGAGATTATGAACGATGTCACTTCAAAAACCTACCCACCTGTGTGTTTTTCTTCGGCACTTGCCTGTAAATAAACATTTGGAGGGGGAGAGGAGAGGAGCGTGCAGGCTCTTGGCAGCACTCCCAGCGCAGGGCTACTCAGGCTGGGAACAAAAGCTCTGTTTTACTTCATTTTTACTGCTGCTTAGCAGCCTGGCTCACTAACAGCCGTCTTCTCTCCACTTAGAGCAGTAGCCCCAGACCTACCACTTAGTAAAAGTGCCTGCATTTCTCATTCGTCTAAGAAAGGGGGGTTTTAATGCCTGAGGCTCCCCTCTCAGGTTCTTATCAGGGGAAGTCCTGCCTCTCCTGGCTTCCCCCATGGATGCAGCAAGCTGTGGCCAAGAGTTTGAATTAGAGGATCTGCCAGGCTCTGCTATCATAACATAATTCAGGGATCCCGTACTGAATGCTTGCTGTTTGGCAAGAGAGATATAATTCCCATCTCTGTTAGAGCTGTGTTTGCAAGCAGAATCAACAGCTTGTCCCTGCTGTCTCACCCTCTTGTGATATACCTTTCCCTTCCCCTGTTTCTATGCCTGAAGGCCCAAACCTACTGCTTCCAGGTAATCTGTGTCCTCTTTCCTACCACTCCCCCAATTCCTATAATCCCCGCCTCCGGTTCCTCCGCAGCGGCGGCTCGCAGGGAGATGTTTGCCCATGTCTGCAGGTAGAAGGAATGAGTAGAAACTTAAAGAAGATGAAGACTCTTCAGTTAACTCCTTTGACTGAGAGGTATGAAGAACCGCTGGCTATGTACAGTGAGAAAAGAAAGGATAGTGAATAATTATAAACAGAAGTGAAAGCTGGGAATTTTCGGCTCACCTGTAGGGACAGAAGTAAAGTCGTGGTGATTAAAAGAAGCAGCAAAGAGATGAGAAAGCACAAATGAAACATGATTGTATTCAGGAAAACTTTTACTTGTATAAAAGCAGAAATTTAGAGAGCATTAAAGTTCCGAAGAAACCCTAAACTAATCCCTGACTGCGGGGGGCTGCTAAACCCTGCAGACAAACATTCTTCAGTGTCAAGTGCATTGAACGCGCTGGATGACCAAAGATGAAGACCATAAGCACGCGTTTCTGAGACGTGAGCAGGCAGCCAAAGCAGAGCACCCTGCAAGTGCTACTGTGCACACCTTGCAGAAATCAACTCATGAAATGGGAAGATTTCAGAGAGAAACCACCAGCTTAGGAGGTGATATAGAAGGAGAAAAGTTGGGGGCGTTTCTGGTCACACCATAGCAACAGGTTTAATTACCCTGGTCCTGAGTGGGGAGGTCTGGATATACAGATGGTGGGGTGGGGAAGATGGGCAGGTTCAGGTACAGAAGAGAAGGACACAAATAGTCTGGTCAATATTTAACCCAAAGCGATCTGCTCTTTTTTGGAAGGATGACAATAGTGGTGATTTTGTAATCCACTTAAATGTCTTTGGATGAGAACTCTTAAATGATTTTAAAAGCTTTCTATTTCTTACATGTATTTTCTATGTCACCAGCATTGCTCTGAAAGTGCTTTTACACAAATACAAAGTATCTAGAAGTGCTTTTTATACAAATTACCCTTGCAAAGGAAAGAGAAGGGAAGACTACCTCCCTTTAAAATGGACGTGAAAAGTGATTCCATAATGGATTTATGGAGGTCACAGAAGAAGTCAAGAGGCAAAGGCAGAGACTGACGCTCAGTTGTGCCTCACTGGGGCTTTGCTCCTTTCTCCATCTCTTCATTTTTGTTTGCGGCAAACAGAAAAATCCCTCGGCACAGCCCAAACTGCTGTTCCCCAGATGCAGCACTTCATAAGACATCGACATGTTGTGTAGGCGGAGAAAACTGGAAAAAACAAGGAAAAGATAGAGGCAGCAGCAGCAGCCTGGCGACCTAAAATGAGTTCTGACAAGCGGGATTTCTGATGTTATATTTTTTCCCTTTGCAGGTGCTTT
Organism: Chroicocephalus ridibundus; assembly: GCF_963924245.1. Taxonomy (NCBI): domain Eukaryota; kingdom Metazoa; phylum Chordata; class Aves; order Charadriiformes; family Laridae; genus Chroicocephalus; species Chroicocephalus ridibundus. The sequence continues at coordinate 152,963,912 of NC_086284.1, forward strand.
ATGACCCAGCAGGAATCCCTTCCCCTCTCCCTTCCTCTGCAGCATCCAGCAGGTTGGGATGTGACAGCCTGATGTCCCTTGTGCCTGTTGTAGGCCAGACGAATGAACAAAGCCAGCAGGAATGAACGGAACAGTGACAGTATTTTCATATGCAATTCCTATATCGATCAAAAAATAAATTACTGTTGCTCCAAAATGCACTCTCTCCAGCTGTGTAATAGAGCTGACACTAAAGAGGCCGGTCGGTGCAAGTTTCCCATTATCCTTCCTGTCCCATTAGCGTCTGCTCTTCCCTCGGCGCTTTGCTTGGAGTCTCTGATGTGATTTGCAACGTGCTGCTGACAAAGCTGCTGTGGTGCTTCCTCCTTAGACATGTTTTTCTTCTGCCAGATGATTGCAGCAGCTTAATGGGAGTTTTAAAGGTTTTTTGATGGTCTGTCCAGAGGTGAGCAATTGCTACTGGCATTTCAGAAAGGACCAGAATGAACAATAAGTCCATTTTCAGTGAGAGAGGAAAAGAAAAAGCCTCCCGTGGGTTAACTACTTCCCCACAAACACGAGTTTGCCAGAATAAGTTGGACTACTGAGCTATCAAGATCTGTTTCTGCCTCTGTCCTTTGCCATCTATTTTGCCAGTCTTCATGCTCCAGAGAAAGCCCACGGCCCAGCCCAGACCTGCTCAGCAATGCCGAAAACTGCTGTGGATGACAAAAGTTCTTCCTGACTCCTGCACGCAGGAACTTTTCACTTCATCTACACAGAGCCCCAGTACGGAGATAGAGCTCTCTGTGTGCACTCAAGCACATTAGCTGCATTTGTTTCTACACCTTCTTGTCCCTGAACTGCCATACACAATTTTCTAGTGCTAATAACAATTTTCTACTTGGTTAACATGTGCAGCACCATACTAAATCCAGCTAATCGGTATCCTCTCTGCCAAAAAGCTGGAAAAGGGCTCCACAGCTATTCTAGCCTGTCAACTTTCCTAGCTCTCCTAAGCAATCAATTCTATGGAGTTTTAGTTACATCAACCTCCCCTGTTTCCACCTTATTCCATACTAGGTGTGTTAGGTCATTTTATTTTTTTTTAATCTTTTAGCCCAGGTATGACAGCAGCGTGCAGTATTTGAAAGCCTGCTGGCCTGCCCCCAGCGTTTTGGGAGGACTGTGAAAGCAGTGAGCTCCTTTCTTTCCTGATCACCCTCAACAGATGTTCGTGTCAGTGAGATGAGAAAGAGCAACCGCCTGCCCTTTGCTGCTGGAGACCATCCTCGGAGGGAAGGCTTTGGAAGTGAATAACCTTTGCGTTTTCTGTTTCTGCTTGGGTAGAGGAGGAGAAAGCAGCTGTTGGTAGATGTGAAGGCAGACGTTAGCATACAGGAAAAAATACCAGCAGAGCTCTGGAAAACCTCTAGAAGACAAGTAGGAGCTAATGGCACTTTAAAGAGGGGACAAAGCTGACCAGTGTTTGAGGACTGTGACAATAGCCACAGCACAGTTTGGAGGTGCCCCAGCAAAGGGCTTGCGCAGTCCAGGGCACTGTTTACACCTCCAGGGTGGGATGAGGAGTGCTGGGTCTCTGGCCTTGAGTACTACCCCGGCACCCACGGAGAGCCACAGCCAGTCTCAGGAATTCACCTTCTAAATTAGCTGGAGCGTGCAAGGTGGAGGTGCAAGTTGAGTAAGGGGAATTTGCTGGAGGAGGTGGGGTGTCCTGGCAGAGGTGGCCAGCCCTGTGCCTCAGCGATGGAGAGCAGATAACCGTAAAGCTGCGCAACGACGTATGCTGTAAAACCCAGCTGTTGTGGTTGGTCATGGTTTCCCTCCAGCACTGGCCTCCATGCGGGTAGGTGACGCTCAGAGGCTGGTAGAGACTTATACAGCTGGAAAGTGCAGGGGGAAACTTGAGTATGACCTGCCTGATATAACAATTTAGACTACATACACCACTAATCCCAACAAGGCAGGTATGTCCCTGTGCAGCACAGCATGGGTCACAGCCACCTCCTCAAAGCTGCGGCTGTTCAGTTGGGAGCACTTGTGTCCTGGCCTGCAATGGAAACATCACCTACCTCTGCTCAGGGCTCTCCTGAGACACACCACCAGCAGCGTGATGGGTCCCCTCCATGATGGCAGAGGCTGCCATCCCTCTCCCACCCAATTACGTGCAGCTTTCACCTACCCTGTGAGAGCCACCATGGGGACTTGCCCCTTCAAACCAGCGTTTGCCAGCGGTCCTGGGCCGGCACTGACGGATCGGCTTTGCTGACTCCACCCATCATGGTCTCTCAGATGTGATCTTCATTTCTTACAACGTAATGCTTTGAAAATGGACAAGGACATCACAGTCTAATGGTTCTTGTAAGTGTTCAGAGCAGAAGTGCTCCACCAGAAATACCAGCTAGGAGGCTGCAACACCCATCTCACTGCTGCCTGCTATGACAGAGTTTGGCCTCTATGCAGCCATAAAGTAGCATAGTGGCTGTCAGAGTGTGAGATTGTACATTAGACTACAGGAAGAGCCAGGTAATGCTTTTTTCTTCTAGGGGATTTATAGGCCTGGCGAGCAGAGTAGATCTAGGTTTAAACTGCAGCTAGAAAAGGGAGTCACTCCAAAGTGGGAACGCAAATTAACTCCAGCATCACTTGAATGAATTAAGCTAAGGTCAGAGCTGCAGCAAGCAACCATCGCTAATGAGATTTCAGTGCCGCTCTGCCTACTTTATGCACATCAGATTTCCTGTGAAGGAATCCCTTGGGGCACAACTGTTTGGCTTCTGTCTGAAACTTCAGGAGCCTCTGGCTCCGAACGATGTTAACTTTGACCTCGACGCTGCGCTAACCAGAAGGCAGGCAGTTGGAGTGCTTCTTCAGCAAACAGCAGATGATTTTGGACAGCCATCACAACTTGGAATTCAAATTTTCTTTTTTTTTTTTTTTTTTTTTTTGCAATATATGCATGCATTATTTATTTATCTATAGCTCTGGCAATTCTAAATTCCGCTTTTTGTCACAGACAGTGAATGCAGTTCTTGGTTTTATTTCAAGCATGCTGCAGACTGCCGTCTCTGACCTCTCTACTGACTGTCCCACGTGCTGCCCAGATGCTGACAACAGCAGCAGGAAGCAGAATAAGCGAGGCTGCTAGAAACCGATTTTTTTAAAAAAACATATACTTTCCCCACTGTTACACGTTGCAGCAGTAAGAGAGAGATTATTTGCTCTCATAACATATGTGCCCAGACCAGGCTAAATCCTCGTGAGCCACCCTTTCCTGGGGGACTGACGTTTTCCTTGGCCAGCACCCATGTCTGGAGGAGATGGCTGTAACCTGGAGGGACCTCACCCACCGCGGGGGGCTCCCTCCCGGCTCTATCATCCCACGCCGATGGGGGTTAAAAACATCAACAACAACTGCTATCAAGAAAGGCACTGGTTTGCTTCCTCAGCTAATTTGTGCTCCTTGAAGGAAATCAAAGGCAGCGTTTAATGATCCTTCTGGGCACAACATGATTTGTATCTTCATCCTTTCGGGGCAGGCTCACAGCACGAAAACCCCTGGGGCGGAGGGGAAATCTCTTTGAAAGCTGCTCGCTGAGCGAAATGCTGTCAGATGTTGGAGGGAAGAAGAGTGAGCGTGTGTTATGGAAGTTGGCAGGTGACTGAGCTAATTACGCACTCGGAGGCAATTTAGGGTGACGGGAAGTGACTGGAATTGTAACCAGAGGTTGAAAGGAGACAGTGCTGGGGCTGCCATCCTCAGATGGGCTGAAGACGGTTCCCTGTCAGCCCCTTGAGCAGCCGTAGGTTGGGAAAACACCTTTGCCACTCGCTGCAGACTAATTGCGGAGCAAAACACAGGCTGCTGCAAAATGGTGTTAATCGGATGCGGAAAGCCTTGCGGACCCCTTCCCCCACCCCTTTCTCTTCTTCAAAACTGTCAGAGTATTTTTAATAACAATTGACAGTTGCCTAAAATCACAAAACATGTTTTCATTAATATTCATGAAAGAATGGACTCGTTTTATCTACACCTACATCAATGTGTGGTAAAATGTATCCAAAGCCCAGCTTTTATCTTTAATCACACTAAAACTGATCGCCTCTGATTTTTGTGGGGAAAAAAATAGTCCTGTTTTTCAAAGGAGAAAAGCATGAAATGTTACAATTTGTGACCTAGAATTTTGGCAAAGCTGCTCCCTTCTGTGAAATCAAAAGGAAGGAAAAAATAATCAAACTTTTAAGATTTTTAATTGAGTTCTGAATATTCCAGCAACGCTGATATGCATTTCTACAATAGCTCTTACCTGGATACTCAGAATCATCAGGAAAACAGATAAAGTTAACAGGAAACCTTTGAAAGATTTTAAAAAAAAATATTAAAGAAGCCTTTCTGCCTAGACATTGCCCTTTATTTATGCTACGGTAGCATACAGCAGCTTCCCCAGGGATCAGGCACGACTGCGGTATATATTGTGCAAACCCCCAGCCGCAGAGCCCATGGCCCACGGATGCTACGCTGGGGACAGTCGGCTCATCTGTATTGATGCCATTCTTCCTGACAGGCAGATGTTTAATGCCCAGATCACTACAGAGAGGTCGGCAGAGTGCTGCAGCCCAGCTCCGCCGGCTCCCTCACCCACCCCCATCGCCGGGGAACCCATAAAACTGCCCCGTGGGCTTGGTCCGACCCCTGGACCACTGACAACGTGATCCACATACATCAGGGGAGGGGAGGGAAAGGGAGTGGGTTGCTGCTTTGCCCCTGTTGATCACTTGCCAAGCAAGACGACGGTCCTCGGCCCCGAAGGCTGTGTTGTCTCGCTTTGCAAGAGCGCAGAGAATTAGAAAGCACCCTGTATTTCCAAAGCCCCCCACAGCTGTTACCTAATAAATCCTCATCAGGGTTTCAGCAAATATGTGAGACAGTAACGTCAGACCATGATGGCATGTATCTCGTCTCTGTGCCCTCCACGTCTGCCGACCCTTCCAGGAAAACACATGGGAGGAGGGACCCTCCTTCTTTCTAGGCCAGCCAAGCTGGAGCAACCCTAATTTGGCCCAAATACCTCTGTCCTGATAACCTTGCCAAATCCTGAATCCTTATTAACACACTGAGCAGAGAGAAGGAGGTATTTGTAGCGTGTCCTCTGAATAGGGTCATTGCACCATGCATTTAATTTGAAGGATTTGGCAAAATAAATGATGTTGCTAGACACGCACCGACTCAAGTGTCTTTGCGACCGTGGAGATTAGCAGAATAAGTGGCATCATTTATTTAGTCACTTGATGCACGACGATTCCTGGGGCTCCCCATGAAGCAAAGCCTCCTCCCTCGAAAAAGCTGTTCTAGTGTAGCCACTTTATCACAAAAGGCTTTAATCTCTTTTAAAATGGGGTTTCCCTTCCTCCTAATCAAGTTCCTTCAGGTCATGTGGACTTGAAATGGAAAAGATTAAGTTTAACCCTTTGGTAGTGAAGAGATAAGGATAAAGTTGACTTTCACTGTGGGTGCTTCTGTGACAGCACCCAGGAAAGCTGCATTCTGCTCACAGTGCTCCCCAAACTGAGCATCTGCTTTCACTTTCTTTTCCTTTTCCTTTTTCTTTACTCTTTCTTTGTTTTTCTTGCCTTGTCTGCAGAGATGGTGGGAGGATGCTTCAGTGCTCTTTGTTTCCTGTGCCTCCTGCTCTCCCTTGGTGTCTCCCTCCGTGCCCTAAATTTCCTGCTGCTCAGAACACTGTGCCTGGTGAGGGTTTAAAATCCTGCTAGCAAAGAAAAAAAATAAAAAAAAAACAACTCCTTTCATCTTGGAGTATTTAAACAAGTCTAAATTTAGAGTGGAGCTGTGGAAAAAAAAAATTAAAAGGAAAAAAGGCAAAGTAACCAGCCGAAGGCATTAATTAATATGACACCTCTGTGGTCGCTTCTATAAACAGGGAAAGCGTGTGCCCTGCAGATGACTGGGTCTGCAGGCAGATATTTACAGAGCAGCCCGGTAGAATGTGAGGTCTAGAAGGACACGTTTGGTCCGAGTCATCCAGCTGACGTCTGATGATGCTCTGCAGGCCCGATATTCAGCCATTATTCACTGCCTCTGAGGCAACCCGAAATGAAGAAAGTCAGTGGTATAAAACCTACCTGTGTATCAGTTTGTGTACCTGTATACTCCCCTGTATGTCCTCCCGGTGTTACGCTAGGGGCAAATCTGTCCTGCTCTACAGAGATCCCAGTGAGGTATCAGCTATCCGGGTATTAGCCGCATTCCCATGGTAAACAGGCTTTTGTGTGCCTCCTCTATTGAGCCCTGTCAGGGTCTCCTTGTGACCACCGGCACTCATCAGCCTGGTCTCCGATGGCAGAAAAAGCCTCCCGCGCACAGCTTCAGACTTGTTTGAAATGCACCCAGATGGTGTCAAAAGCAGTTAATTTAATCTAAAACACACCTGGGAGTGAGGGAGGTGTCATTTTCCCACGGTGGCTGCAGTGAGGAAGGGGCCCTCAGAGAAGCCGTGCTCACCCAGTTACACCCAGCGCTGCACTTCCTTCGGGTCTCACCATCCCAAACTTCCCAGGTCCCAGGCATATTGCCGGTCACACAGCCCACCCAGTCCCAGACCAAACAGCATCTCCCTGTTGTGTTGCGGCTTCCTGGAGCTCATCTGGGGTTGCGCAGGCCCTGATGTGACCAAACGGGGAGGGAGGGCAGCGCTCAGCTGTGGGGACACCACACCAGCATCAGCACTCATGCCGAAGCCAGCCTGCAGCCCTCTTCCCCATCCCTGCTCACCTATTAAATCCACGCCTCTGCAGACTCAGCTTGTGAGTGCTAATTCTCTGCAGCACTGAAACCTGATCAGAAGAGATTTGCGTGACCAGCCAGTAAAACCACGACTAAAAGTGCTTTTCCATCACTGCTTCTGGCAAGGCCCCCCACCCTCGGCAGCTGCTTAGACAAGGAGATCGGATTCTCTAGTATTGGCAAAACACTGCACGACGGCTTTCCAAACCACCCCAAGGAACGGTTAAACCTACTCAGAGAGGACAGAGACATTGCCCTCATATCTCCTGAACAGGACACAAGCTCAAACAGCATTGAGAGAGCAGCTCCACAAGCTGAATGTTTGACTGGGATAGAAAGGAGCTTTTCTACCCTGATGCTTATCTAAGGAGTCCTGCCAAGAGATAATGAGAGGCACAAGATTATGATCTCAGATAAACGCATCTGCTGTGAACAAGATCACAGTTTATTCCCATCATGCCTTGTTTTAAGTTATTCAAAATTAAAGCAAATTATTCGTATTAACTGATTACGTCCCAGATGTTTTAAGTTCAGGATCACGATGGAGCAAAGACTTGCTTTGAGGTATGCAGTGGTGGCAGGCACGCAGCAAGATCCCAGTGTCTCCAGAATGAAAAACAAGTCAGTGCTGGTCTTCCAGCTGGTCTCTTCCCCAGTCCCAACATCCACAGTGCAAAAAGGACCCTGGTGCTCGCTCCATGTAGGCCCTGAGACACTCCTGAGTACCCAGAAAATAGGAGGGAGCATCCCTGCCTCGCTGCATGGGCCAACTGGGAGATCAGTACCATGGGTGCCATAGGGAAGTGTCTCTGATGACCAGTTTCTGCTCGATAAACCTTCTGGCAGCAGCAGTAGTATCACAATGAGCTTGATGCCTGAGGAGGCTGCGACACTGTCCCATCTGCTCTTTATCTCCATGAAGCTGCATGCTCCTTTGTGTTCAAGGTTGTTGCCATTGTCCCCTGTTCCAGCTGACTTTCTAACAAAGAGACATGTGCCTTATTGACCAGGACTGCATGGAGAGAGGTTGTCTCAAGAGGTTGTGCCATGCCCAGCACATCTTTCTAATCATGTTTGTCTGACGCTCAGTGTAGAGTTCCCCCTTTCTTCATTTTGCCCCATTCTCCTTATGTTTATCCCGCTGGAAGACCACACGTTACATTTCCAAGTCAGCGTCACCACATGAACACATTAAACAAGTAAGGATTTCTACTGTCTTTAATAAACTCTCCTCATACACTGCTTACACCAGTGTTTTGATCATATTTGTTCTTTGGCTGGTCTTGACATTTGCCAGTATCTTCTCATAACAAGATAATCCAAACTGAACTCAGGTTCTAGTCAAAGCAGAAATGAATAGAGCTGTTAAATCTTCCTCCTGCCTGTGAATACAGCACAAAATCGCACTGGCATTTTTTTATTGCCCCGTGGTTTTGCAAATTTAGCTCTCATTTGCTGTACTCGCTCACCCCACATCTCCTGCAGCTTTGAATTTTCGCTCCTTCTTACACATTTGCTTTCATTCTTCCTCATAGGATTCGTTTTCTTTTTCCCCTGTCAGACCCTGCCGCTGTTTATCTCCTCCCCGTGCTCCAGCTGTGCTCGCATACTGTGGTGGCTCAGCTCTGCAGAAGTAACTGGATGCACACTAATCCCATTAAGGGCCCTCTAGTCACCTGGGGGGGTTTTGGTTTTCCGTGCTATTTTCAATTCGTCTTCAAATCCTTGCAACTTCACATCATTAAGGGGTTAAGTGAGATATAGCCAGTAAAAGAGATAAATCCAAATAAAGGGATTTGGATCTCCCGGTTCAGCATGTTGCTGTGTCTCGTTGCCTTTTCTATCAGCATTTCAGTGTTTTCCCAGACAAGGGCTCTCACCAGAACCCATCTGGACTAAGATGGGTCCCAGCTGCAAATAGAACACAGTGGCTGGAAAGGTTAGTGAAAAGATCCTGCAAAACCCACTCACAGTAACTATTTGATATGGCTCCTTGCAAAGTGGAGAAAAAATGTTATCCAAGATGATGATTCTCCTGCCTTCAGATACGATTTCGTATCTTTTTCAGAACAAGAATTTTTATCATCTCTTCCCTGAAGTATCCAGACAGGGAAGTCTACCACCCTGGACGCTACCCCTCGTTTTTAATCCTGGTAAAGATGGAGAAATGAGACCTTGATGGACAGTCTTCCTGGCTCTTCTAAGAGCAATCTTCTCCTCTTTTCAGGCTGCAGAAGAAGGAGGAGGCAGAAGAAGCCCAGCCCCGTGGTCCTCCATCCCAGCAGCGTGGGGCCAGAGTCAGGGGAAGGGCAACCAGCTCCTTCTGTTCCCATGGGCAGCACGCTGCACCCCTTCTCTGCAACGGGCATTTCTGGGAGGAAGACATTTCTCTGTACTGTCCCCACCTCCAGATTCCCCCTGGGGCTGTCCAGGTCTGTATGTACCCCTTTTTGGGTCAAAAACCCCCATAACACATTTTGGCCATTTGAGAAACGCATTACTAAGATGTAGATCTGCTCTGCCTGTTGCCTTCGTATACTGACTACAGCACGTGTTGTACAGCCCTGTGGTACCCTGAGGGCACGGTCTCAGGAGTGTCTGTGTAGAAATTGATTTTTGTAGATTTTAAGGTCAGAAAGAACCACTTAAACCTTCTCGTGTAACCCTTTGCACTGACTTAATAGCATCAGCTGGAAATTTCTGCCCTTCAGGCCCACAACCTCTGCTTGAAGAAGATCATAACTTTCAAAAAGATACTCAGTCTGGAGTAAAGACTGTAATAAATGATTAATCCATCCTATCCTGATGTGAGTTATTCCTGTAACTACTTAATTGCTCACCCCGGGCTTTCAGCCTCTTCATCGTACAATTTAACCTCTATTCCACGTTTCAGGGTTTTATTCCCTTCTCTCTATTTCCTCTGCCACTTCTATTATCCCATTTAATGTGCAGCACCAATGCAGCACTCAGTAGCACATCTATAACACGTGCCTTAGTTTTACTTCGGTGCTTTGACAGCCATTTCCCCCCTCCACATCCTTACGAGAAACCTAACGATCTAGCATGGCTTTGCATTTTATATTCAATAAGCCATTTGTAAAGGTGCAAAAAGATGATTGGAAGATACTCCAATAAATGAGTTAGTTCACAGCCATAGAGTCAAGCTGTTCAACAGGTCGCTCTAGTCATTTATAATCTTTCTGCTGCCGTTATCTGTAGTTATTTAAAATTCATACTTCTTGTGACAATAATGAGCTTATATAGCACGCCCCTCATCCAAGCGTGCAGTTCGCTACTTGCTGCTATTCATCAAGTTCAGCCATTGGGGTCCTTTGATTCATTCGTCTCCAGACACTGATGAGGGGATGACAATCTCAACTGAATGTTGCCCGAACGGAGACATTTGACTATTAATAAATAATCGCTCACATTAGGAGGCCATCAGTTAAAACCGGCAGAGTCCTTTTTTTCATGCCGTTTTTGCATCCCGCTGCCCATTTTCCCTCCTCTCCTCTTGCCTGTCTGAGGTCCCCAGACATGGGTCGGGGGACAAGTGCCTCGGCAGGACCTGCGCTGGGTGCTGCCAAGGCGCCGGCTCTTCCCGGCCTCATCAGACCTGTGCAAACCTCGGCACCAAGCGGCGGCATGGCACAAACCCGATGTCGCCTGCAGGAGCACCACCACGTGCCCCACGCTCCTGGTCCCAACCCAGGTCACCGGTGGGGAGGAGACGGTGCTGGGGCAACCTGCCGGGGCAACCTGCCAGCATCCGACAGGAAGGCCCTGCCTGACAGAGATCAAAGGTCAGGACTGGGGTTTTATTTGGGGGTATGGATGCGACCCCTTTAAAGCAGGCACAGCCTGACCTCTGGCTGGAGAAGCCGAGACCCGTCTTCAGGAATCAGAGTAATCCCGGGTGATTTTATCCCACTGCACTTCCCTAAATCTGCGGCTGCTGCTGCTCGGCGAGGGGATTAAGGGGCTGGCGGGGGATTACGTAGCCGCTGCGGCTCCTGGTGTGGAGCTGCCTCTCGGCGCAGCCGCTCCTCAGGGCGCGGAGACCCACCACACCCGTGGGTGCCATTCCCACGTGGGTCCCCAGCGGGTTCTTGGCCACCCACCCTGTGCTGGAGACCCCCTGACGGCGCCCGGCAGCAGGAGCGACATCCCCGGGGCAGAGGCAGCCGGGGTCACCCCGGGGCTCGGCCCCGCAGCCTCAGGGCAGCCGGCCCGGCAGCATGGCAGGGGCCGCGTGGGACCCACCCCAGGACATCAGGAAAAGCGGGGAGCCCCCGCATCCCGCCGTCCGGTCCCCTTGCTGATGGTTGGCACATGGAGGATGGGGCTCTGGGCCGTCCCGTGGATGATGCTCTGGCTCTTCTGCCTCCTGCCCTCCACCAGGGCCCAGACGAAGATCCCGCTGGAGACGTAAGTGTTTCCCTCTCTCTGGCGTGGGGTGGTTTGGGCGTGGAGTGGGTGATGCTGTGGGCATGGACGGGCAGGTGGGAGTGCCTCCCTGGTGGTGGCAGCCACTGAGGGTGCAGGGTCCTCCGGCACAGCATGTCGCTGCAGGGGCGGGGGTGGCATTCCCTTTCGATTGTGGTGATAGCTCCAGGGAGTGGCCACAGATGTGGGAGCCGCAAATTCCATTCCCAGGTCTAGCGTGGATAACAATGCCTCATTTTCCCCATTCGTCAAGCAGGGCAATGATACTCATCTGCTTTTGTTAAGCACTTTGACATCTATTAATGCTCTGCTTAATGCAATGGGCAGCAGCAGGTGAAACCAGTTTAAAGGCACATTGGTAAAACCCCGCCGCTGGTGCCACTTGTGGCGACTCAGCCATGGAGGCAGACGTCAGCGGCCCCAGTTTAGCAGAGTGGTTCCAGCAGACGCTGCTGGTTTGCAACCTGCCGAGGACACCTTGGGGGAAGTGCTAGTCAGGATCTGCCCCAAGAGGTATCTCTTCGACACACAGGAGATCCAGAGTGGGCAGCGCGAGGATTTGCAGCCCTTTTTTACCATTACGTATCGCCAGCGCTGATCCAGCGCACTGGTCTGGCTACGCTGAAGACTGAGAAGAGCCTCCATGCGCACATACGCAGCCCGTGTAACACACACACACACGTTTATTCACGTGTGCGAATGCCAGGGGATGTCAGTGGGGGGAGGCTAAATAGAGGAAAGAGGCCACATGGCACCTTTTCTTGTTTGTTCCTGCTCTACCCTACCACAAAGAGCCTAACAGCCCCTCCCAGGGCTCTGGGGCGTAGGAAGGCAAAGCTGAGCTGCAATACGAAGCGTAAACCACCGTGGTTTGTGCACACGCTGCAGTTTCACACGCAGGGGAACCTCTATGCACCTTTTTGGATGCAGGTTTGCAGGGCACCCACTCCGGCGCGCGTGTCGGTGCGCTTGAGCAGCTCCTCCGGCACGGTCGCTGCTGGAAAACTCCCCGCCTCGGCAGCCCGCAGGAGGCTAACAGCTCTCAGCAAACCCAGTTTATAAAAACCTCACCTTGTTAAGCTGATTTCGGCAAGTTAAATCCTTCAGGGATTAAAAATGTCAGCACCGCAGTTGGTAAAAGTTGTGGTGGGGCAGGTTCTCTGGAGCTGGGATAGGTCCGTCTGCGCAGGAGAGAAGGTTGGACCGGAGAGGAGAAAACACTGCCATCGAGTTTCAGGGGGAGATATGTCGGCTACACTGACCAAAGTGAGCTCAACCCTTTCCTGAGATTGAGAAAATGTTTTTATATTCAAAAATTCCCTGTAAGACCCTCGTGGATGTGTTCGCCAATACAGCCCAGGTGACTACCAAGCGTTGCACTGACTTTAACCGGGGGCACATCTCAGGAAACTTTGCCACCAACTTTTTTCTTGGCTGCACTGTCAAACCCTTCCTCAGCAAAGTTTGACGATTTGGGTTTCACAAAAAGGGCACAGAGGTTATACAGAATAAAATCCAATGTCTGATAGTTTCAAACCACCTGAAATAAAAATTGACTTTCCGTGCCCAGGGCAAATAATGCATGGAAACACCTTTTGGCCTTGAAATCTGTGGCATTAAGAAGCCAGCCCACCCTTTCTGCTGTTTTCGGCACTGAATACAGGTCCAGGGATTACAGGCAGGACAATCTCTGACCCAGTCCTTTTCTGACGTGTTTGGTTATAATGTGGTAGCCTTTTGCTACTGTGAAAAGAGTTACATCACTTTGCACAATTTGGCACTTACTCATGTACGAGAATAAAAAACAGACAATAGAAAAAGAGCTTTTCTCCCCCGGTACCGAAACCAAACTAACAGCTGAATTAATCCCTGGTGCTTCAAATCCACTCATGAACTTAACTAAAACACAAAAGTTGCCCTTTTGGAATGAAATTTCAGTAGAAGAACACATTGGCCAGAGGACCAAAGGGAGTAAATCAGCAGCAAATGGACCTGCTCCATAGATTACACAGGGACGTTTTGGGGACACAAAACCAGAGGCTTTTAAACCCCAGCTGTATTCAATCACAGCTGAGTGACACAAGGCTAAGTCGGCCTGTGCTGCTCCCCAAGTCACGCCTGGCTTTGCGGCACTGTGCTCGGTTCATCGCCAGCTCGTTCCCATCTTTGCCAAGTGCACTCAGCTTTAACCCCAGCGGTGCAAAAAGAAAATCTGCGCAGTCAATTACTAGCAACGCTTCTGGGGCGCAGGTTCAGCACAGAAACCACCTCCTCTTTCCTCCCGGACACTGTGCTGCTCGTAAACTGGCCATGGCATAGGCAGAAGTGCTTGCAGTTGTGAGGATGGTGAGGATTTGGGGCTGGCTGCTCAGCCTTTACTTTTTGGGGTACCAGAAACATGAGGAAATGCTGGTGGGAGAGGTGAAGATCAACCTGGTCTGGCCTCTTTAGGCTGCCCCTACTGCCTCTATACATCTGCTCCTGAGTTCACAGAGCCACCAGCCTGAGGTGAAGTTTCTCTGCAACCTGATGAATTTTAGACTGACCTTTTCTCTCACCTGTTTATGAAATAAAACAAAGAAACCTATTTAAATTCCGTAGGCTGCTCTTAACTTCCCAGCACTCTAAGGTCACTCCCTTCCCTGGCAAATAATTGTCTTTTAAATATGTAAATGCCAGCGTGTTTCTGCCTCTGCACTTGCTTCCTTTTCAACTTCCATAAAATGCCACCATATATTTTTAATTAGCCACCTTTCAGCGCTGTCACGCAGGGCTTCGGGACCTTTGTGCCCTCTCATTCCTCTGTGCCCCCTCACTTTCCAGCCAGCCCTCCGAAGCTGCCAGTCCCTGCCCCTCTCCCTGCTCCCCCCTGCCTTTGCGCCTCTTTCCTCCTCCTCGCCCCCTTTGCCTCTCCCCAGGCGAGTGGGTTTTGCAGCCTGACATCTCACAGAACTGCTTCGAGAACAGCAGAAACATCAGCCCCCGAGCCGGAGCGGTGGCTCAGAAGTGTCTGTGGGGCTGCTGCCTGGGGTGGGCTGGGAAAGCCCTCCCTGGCTGAGCATCCAACACCTGGGGCGCCCACACAGAAATGGTGAAATTACACAAATCCCGACACTTTTATCCTCGAGTTCTGCTGCTACTGGAAGTTTCAAGGTTCGTATATTTAGGCTTCTTTTGCCGCATCTTCAAAGGCTAAAAACCCTCCTTCCCTTTTCCTGTTGTTACGAAAGCGGAGAATGCCAAGTCATGGTGGACTTAAGGACTCCACAAACGAGCAGATCCCCGAGCAGCAGGGCTGCGTTTTCTATGAAACTCTGTCCGTGGCTGGCTTCTCTGCCGACTGGTCATTGCTAAGCTCGTATGGCAACTCGAGCTTTTACCTCAAAAATAGCACCTTTCTGCTGAAGCTGCCCAACCTCACCCACTAGTCAGAAATGAATATCACAGACTCTTCCACCCTGCTGGGTTGAAAAATGACGAGGGCTGGGAGGAACAGGGGCACACGCACGGCCACAGACACGACACAAACCAGAAAGACCAGGATCACACGCACTTTGGGGTTTTTTTGCGGGGAAAATAGGGTAAAAATAAACCTCCCTGTGAAAATTACTACCCCAAACTTCATGTTCAGGTTCTCTCTTTCGACGGTAAAAGGTCAGGAGACTGGAGAATATTAATTAATATCAGCACAAAACGTCTCGTACATAAAAGTTATAAAACCAGCAGATGGGCATCGAGTTAAGTGTTGATTCAGAGATCCTCATACCTCTGGGAATGCGTTAGTCACTGCAACTAACAGGAAAGCATCCCATGGGTTCCCTGTTTCTGCTTTCCTCTTTGATTCTAGGCTTGCTAGCATAACTCTGACATGGGGCAATAAATCTTGGCCTCCTAGCCAGTACCCGTATTCTTTTTTCTCTGAGAATGAAATGAAAAGATAAAAGCTTTTGGTGTCAAAATAAGATACAGAGCATAATGACAAAAAAAAAGGGGGGGAGGGGGGTTGGGGAAAAGCAGCAGCCTTCTTCTTATTGAGTTCAGCTGGATCACACTCAGTGGTTAGAAATGAATGCCTCCTTCCCAATTAAGGAGTGATTTAAAAGGGCACCCACTCTCATTATACTCCTTTTATAGGCAGCAGAGAGGTGCAGTTCAGAGTAGAAGCCTTATGTCTGCTCCAAATCACCCGCTATAGCTGCCTATCTGTCTCTATTTGCAAGAGGGGAGCCTAAACAGGCTTTCCTAGGCTAAAGTTAGCTGTTGTGGTTTTTCCACCATTGCTGTGCTGGCTTTACTCCAGAGCTCATCTCTATGCTGGCACGTTATTCTGCCATGAAAGTGGTGCAATGTACTGGGAAAACAGGCCCTGAGGTTAAAGGCCGCTTAGGGCTGGAAGAAATCTACTGGAAGCCATAGGTAAGACTCTGCACCCCGTAAACAAGTAGTGTATTCTGGTAAGTGGAGGAGGCCATTTATTCCATTAAATAAATCTCTCCTAAGTGAATCTTTGTCGAAGGAACTGTGTGTAGGTGGAACTGCCTAATGCGAATCATGTAACAGATTTCTGATGAAGTGCTCTGTCAATTACGAGAGCCATCTATTTTGATTTGGATGGCTTGGTGTTCAGGCTGCTCTTCAACATCCTTATGGTCTCCATGTGGTATTGCTATCATCAGTTATTTACAGGATGGCACAAATGTGAGTAGTGCTCTACAATGATGAGGTGCATAATCTACTCTGGCATTATCAAGCCGTAGTATCTCCACTGAGAGCAGCAAATTCATCTGGCTTGTTAGTCTCTGCCTCACGCAGCTCTAGGAACTGAATCCAAGGGGTGAATCTTGACAATTTCTTTCAGGTCTGACACTTATTTCTCTTCAGCAGACTTGACATCAGGTGTCTAGCCCTTCACTCCAGGCTCCGTCTGCAATCAGTGAAGACAAATAAGTGCCTGCGGAGCTATTCGTTGCACTTCATTAACAATAGAGGAAACCAGATGATATCTAAGACCAAATGTACAACTTTCATACCTCTAAAGTTAGGCGAGACAAATTCCACTCTGAGTCAAAATGTAGTGACTGAGACCAGCAGAACTCAGTGTTTCTCCTGGGCAGAATGTCCAAGAGCAGCGCTTGCCTCCTGCCCTACAGCTTGTCTGGCTAGCAACTCAGGGAGAAAGCATTGCCATAGTCACTATAGGGGCCTAGAGAAATATGGGGGGGGTTCATACTCAGGAAGATGGAGTTTTCCCTGTCTGAAGAAACAAATCGTTCTGCTGACTTTGAATTATTAACACTGATTTTCCTTTTTTCCTCTTTTTAGGGTGAAGTCTTGGGCAGATGCCTTTGGTGGGGAGCTGTACTCCATTGTGACTAAGTATTCAGGCTCTCTCCTGTTGCAGAAGGTAGGCAAAATCTGTGAGGGTTCCCTTGGCTTTGCATCATCTCCCCATGTGGCCCTTCAAGGTTTCCCCCTGGGGTAGAGGAGAGCAAACCACACAGGTCTCCAGAGAACTTTCAAAACCAGGCAGGTTCATATCCATAAGTAGCGTGATGCCCTGTGGCCATTCTCCATGAACTGGAGAGGGGGATCCATTTAATGCCTTTCCTGCTTTCATGAGACATGGCCAACTGCCACTTAAATTGCTCCATTTCTTAAAAATACTTTTTAACAGTACTCCTGATTGTTCATGCCCTTCCACGCTGATTCTTCACTCCTCCTTTCCTTAGTGCATATCAGTCCCTCTCCTCCTGCTCATCATACCCCGTTGTCCCCTCCTGCAGCTCTCCAGCTGGCACTCTTGTTTATTCCTGCTTCCTCATCTGTCTTCCTCCAGACACTCACCAATTCTTTGCATCGTGCCTTTAAAAGTCTGTTTTGGACAAGGTCTCTGAGGCAGGTGCCCTAGAAACCATGATCTTCTGGAGGTGCAGAACTCTGCCTGCCTGGGTCACCAAACAACAGGCGTCGCTGTGCTAAACTCCCCACCAGCATTAAAGGGTGCACCTGCACGGGCTTTAAGTAAATTTACCCATTTTCAGCTGTAAAGAAGTTGCCCTGTTACCTCGACTGGTGAAGTCAGAAGTGAAAGCCTGCTCTTTTCAGGCTCTGTGAACTCCGCACTGAGGCAGCAGCGCTGTATGGATCAGAACCTCCCAAGTGCTGCTCAGGGACCTGGTGGCAGCTGAGTGCATCTGAAGGGATGCTGTCCCCTCTCCACCTCATGTGGCCATCTGGTTCTTTACTCCTTCTCTGATTCTTCTCTTCAACACAAGCCATGCGTTGCCCCTTAGGCTTTCTAGGTGTCTGATTTCTGTCCTCTTATTAGTAATAACACCCACAACCCAGTGTAAAAAAAGGGACCTGGACATTATTTGCCTTGCCCTGCTGCTGAGCCCCCTGTTTCCCTGTCCCCACAGTGCTGCTTTCTGCCTGGAGAAAGGGAGAGGCTCCTGCAGCATCGCCTTTGCTAGGCTTGGCCAAGGAAGGCCTTCAGCATCCATCACAAAGGTCTATGCCAACCATCAGCTCTTCTTAGGAGGAATGTGCCACCTAGCAATAAAAAATTGTCAGCACTGATATAGGTGCTTCCTGCCCTAACCATGAGGCAGCTGTGGTATGATACCAATACAGGGAAAAGTTTGGCTTTTAGCAGTTTTGATGATGCTTCCGCATTGCCTATTCTTCCATGGAGTCCCCAAGCAATAATTGCCAGAGGCAAAGTGACGTGCTGAGGCACCTCTGGGCACCTTCAGTGGGCAGGAGATGCAGATTAGGATTATTTGATAGTCAGGTATCTGATGCTGTATAGGTGTGCTTCAGCACACCTGCTTGCACTGCTTCTGTGGCTACTTCTACTAACAGATTAAGGAGGTTCGTGTTCCTTAAGATCCAAAAATCAGTGGGACTAAGCAGAACAGGGCTTAACTTGAAAATACCAGCGCTGCAAAACTTAACAGTGGAGGCCAAGGATGCCAGATGCGGCACTGAGGTGCATGTCAAGATAGCTGTGCTGTGTTGGCCCTCTGGAGATGTTGCACCAGGACATTTCATCTCCCTCTGTCCAAACTGTTTTGACTCTTGGGACCATGACCTCTTTGGGGTAGGAGACCTGTAGATGTTACTATAGTACTACTAAAAATGTCAGTCATAGCAACTAAATCTTGCACAAAAGTTCACAGCTCTATCAGATTATGGTGTAATTCACTAGAAGCAAAGAAAACTAATTTCTGATGAAAAAGAAGCCTGAATGTAACCAAATCCAATCTAACATTCATGTCAAGGCAGAGCTACGTTTCCCTGGTGCTCTGAGTGGCTTACGAAATAATTGCACTTGCCTGCCCCAGCCCACATCCACACGGCTTTCCTCTTGGAGAGGGGAAGGCGTCTGGTTTGCTCTTGCACATGTTGGGGCCTGGACGCAGCACAGACCGACCGTGCTTTGCACAGTCTCTGGACACCCCTGAGCGGGACACAGTGTCACCAGTGACTCGGAGGGGAAAATGCCCTTCAGTAAGTCACTGTCTCCACTTCCAGCAGGGGGTACAAATGAGCTTGATCTAACCTTGATCTGTTAATGCTCTCCAGCAGAGTCACCTCCTAAATGCTTCTTGTGCCCTGCCCAAACTTTACTAACAGTTTCATAGAATTATAGAATTGTTTTGGTTGGAAGGGACCTTAAAGATCATCTAGTTCCAAGCCCCCTGCCATGGGCAGGGACACCTCCCACGAGATCAGGCCGCTCAAAGCCCCATCCAGCCTGGCCTTGAACACTTCCAGCTGTTTAAACAGCTCAGGTTTACATTTCACTCCTCAAGGCCTACTCCTTGAGCCAGGGATGTCCCCTTATTTGCCTGGGACTAGGGAAAGAGGAGAGAACCAGCCAGCACCCAGTTCAGTCCTTCTCTCAGTCTCCATTTCTTTAGTAAGCACTGGTGGGACACCTTCTCACAAACCAGTGTCTCAAAGAAGGAACCATCCTGGACGTCTCCCTCTGAATTGCTGACACCTACAGCACTGCAGAAGGACAGCTTCAGGAGGGCACAGACAAATCTTTGACTAATAGGCAACGTTTTCGTGCCCCATGAGATGCTCCTTGGCAGACCCCAAATGGCTTTATGTAGATCACCGCACTGGCACGGACTGTGGGCAAGTCAGGCCTGGGGAGCAAAAGGTACCGAGTCTGGAAATCCAAACGTGTGTGCTCCCCAGGCACCTTTCTTTTTTGGGGCCATTGCCTCTTTGAAATACGAAATATTTCTCTGTGTGCATGAGTATACGCAGACCAGCAGAAGGGTGGGGAGCACAGTGTAGAGGTCCAGAGGATTTTTTTCCTTGGTGCTTGTTTAAGTTGGTGGGCGTTTTGCCTTTGAGGAAATACAAACTGAGGGATAACAGCACCTTTCAAATTTGACTTCATGTCTCTCTTGTGCCTAATAGGCTTGAAGTAACTTGCTTATTGTTGCTTTGGGAATCATAATTTTTCAGTTACTGAATGTTTTGCATGTAAACCTTCTTTTTAATATTTAGCATAAATTTCCTTTTGCAGCTTTGAGTTTGTTTGGATTTCTTTGGGGTTTTTTGGTTTTCCCCCAGAAGTACCCTAATATCATGTTGCAAACCCAAACACTCAATTTCTTAACGGCTTTATTGCTCTCAGGGACCTGGTGAGCCAGTAGACGTCTCTTGAGTCCACAAGGGCAGGTTCTCACCCTGGATCAGAGAGCTCTGAGAAAGCCCCTAGGTTGTTCTCCGTCCCAAGCAGTCAAGATATCATCAAATTAAACCTCACAGAGGCAGCAAAAGCTGAAGAGCGTTTTTAGCTTGATGGCTGAAGCATTCATTGTATTCTTTTGACCAACGTGCAGCAGAAGTTAAGATAAGCTTGCACGCTTGTCCGGCATATCATCCTGGCTCAGAGGTGATGGTTCTGCATTAAAATGCTGGCTGGGTTCTAGGACAGCTGGGGGCAATACAGCCGGAGCAAAGAGGCCATGTGAAAGGCTGAGCAGGAGGAGGGCAGTAGCATCTCCCAGAGCTAAGGAACAGAAAGTTTGAACCTGTGGCTTCTTAAGTCTGTTTGCCTTAGTCCTGCTGCTGCAGTTGGCCAGGCAGTGACCAAAGGGCTGGGGCCACCGATGGCAGCTAAGCCAGGAGGATATCCTGGCGGTTCCGGGCTTCTCAGAGCTTGCTTCCAAGTGACAGAAACACTATCAACTTCAGACCCAAAACCTGATTTTTCTTCTACTATGTTAATGATGTAGTTTAAGTGTTTCTGAGACTTACCTCCTGCTTCCTTCTGTAGCTGAGGTGCCGATTGCCTTCCCTGGGGGAAAGGGCTGAGAAAGGACAGCAGGGCTTGGCTCCAGCTATGTAATTACTAGAAAGCACTACAAATAACTACGTGGCAAAGAACAGACAAATTAAAGAAGTTCAGTCAAGACATATTCCTGGGTGAAGATGAAAGGAATGTCTTTCACACTCTTAATATAGTTTCACTAGGAGTGAGTAATGTAACACTGTGTACTTCAATGGGCTAAATTTCATGGAGGTGGGAACAAGAAATTATATTTGGTGTCGTATCTCTGTTCACAGAAAAAACTTAGGATACTGAATCCTGAAACTTCCACGTTTGAATCACCACCCCCATCGCTGTGGAAAGAGAATCATAATTAGTTGCTTCTGCTGTTTTAAGGGAATACTAAGTACTAGATGAATATGAAAACAGTTTTGTCTTAGATCAGAGTTAACTTTTTGGCCCCTTTTCAACACCAGATCCTTTCAGCCAGTTCTCCCAAGCCTGTAGCTGATTTCTATTCTGTAAATTATAATGATCTGATAAACTGGACCCTAAATTCAGGTTTTACAGGTTAATCTTGGTTGGCTACAATCACCTGTGTTTACATTTGCTGCGTGCTTTCAGCCATGGTGTCTGGTAACACTAATGAAATCACCGCTACTGCTCTGTTGCCCACCTTTGGGAACTCTCGCAGTGAATATTCATTAATATTAGGAGACTTTAGTGGCAGGAAAACAGATACAAAATGGTTTGCTGGATGGCTTGTAGGAAAAAAGCTCAAAGGGGATCTGAGCTCAAACCTGGTATATTCCTTGCAGGCAAGTGAAACTTTGCAGAAGGTTTTTTAGGGGGCTCTTTTGTTTTGTTTTTTTGGGTTTTTTTGGGGGTTTTTTGGGTTTTTTTGTTGTGTTTTTTTTTTTTTTTTTGTCTTCCCGGCTCTGGCTGGTTCCCAGGGCTGGGACACGTATACAGTATTAGCAGATGGCTCGTGATTACTTTTACCCTAGCAGCATCTACTTGTCGATGTGTCAAAAGCACAAACAAAATAACTCAGAGGTAGAGAGCCCTGTTCTTTTTAATTCAAGATATGACCCGAGGTGACTGGCGGCAGGTCACTTTGTAAAGTGCGTGCTTGCCCGTGCTGGTGTGGTCCCCCCCTTCGCTAGCTTTCCCAGGAGAGATTACCCTCCTACCCCTGCTCCCCCCCACCCACCCTCCCTGCTGAGGAGGGCCTGATTAAAGCCTAGCGTGACAGAGATCACTTCCCTCCCAACGAAACCATGACATGGAGCTAAATGGGACAGGCACCGTCTGGGATCTCAGCCGCCAGGGACCTCGGTCGGGGCGGGGGGGTGGCTGTTGCACATGCCTCTTTCGGCAGCATGGTTACGCCAACCTTTGTGTTCAACCTGACCTCTTCCTCCTCTTCCCCCGCCCATCCCCGCTACCCAGCTGCAGCAGAGGGGATGCAAGGCCTGGCGTTTTTAATCCAGTAAAACCCTTGCTGTTAATCACACCAGACAGAGCGATCAGCCTCCCCGCCATGCCTGCTGCAGGCTGGATGCTGCTGCTATTTCTGTCTGACCTCCTCAGCCCGCCCCATCCTTGAGGCGTTTCTTACTCTGCTGCTTGTTGAGATGCCTTCCCTGGGTGGTCAATGAGCTTCTTGAACAAAAGGAGATCCACTCGCTCACCCTAAAGACATGCAAAGTCCTTCCCTCCCGCTTTCTTCTAGTTCAAAAGTGCCACTGAAGCCCCTGCCATCCCCTTACCCTTTTCACCACCTTATTTTGTACCAGCACAAGAAGCCCGGCCCCAGCTGAGATTGCTGCTGTGGCACTAATACTACATGAAGATGGAGGGGATGTGTATATACTGCAGACAGAAATGATGATGAGGGACCAGGAAAATTCAGTCAGCTGCCTTTGCACTTCCACATTGCTGGGGAGATAAGGCTTTGTCTTTTCTGAAAGAGGCTAATCATATTGTGTCCTTTTGCAAGGTTTTTTCCTCTTCCTTTCTGCCTATCTCTGTTAGCTTTGGGATTTTTTAAAAGCAGAAATAAAAGCCATTGTATCCAGTCTTGAAAGTGCAGATTTAGGGAGGCAGATTACAGTTACCTGGTTTGGGAGTACGCTCAGGTTTTTAATGTCCAGGTTATACGAAACGTGGTCAGAAGAAACCAGTTATCTCTAAAGCTGTCAGATCCAGATGCTCCTCATTACGGCACCTCTCCCAGTGGAGGCAGTACTGAGTAGCCATGCTCGTAATTCCTAGTTTCTGGGAATCGCCCCTCTGCTGCTCTTGGCCCAAAGCATGCTCATACGTGCTGAATAAGGAGCATCGTAACTGTCTCGCTGACCTTTCCTTGGCAGTCTCCTACCCTAAGCACTGAGCAGACTCTTCTTGCTGGAGACCTGACAAGTTACCCTACAGATATGATGGCACTGTGGGAGGACAGGACATGCACTGGCATGACATCTCTCCCACTAGTGCCCCAGAGCACATATGACATAGTAGGGGATGTAATGACAGTGTACAGCTCCATAGCCTTGTGCCTCCCACTGCCTTAAGTAAATTTCAGGTATGCAATGCATGGAATCGTAGAATGGTTCAGGTTGGAAGGGACCTTAAAGATCATCTAGTTCCAACCCCCCTGCCATGGGCAGGGACACCTCCCACTAGACCAGGCTGCTCACAGCCCCACCCAGCCTGGCCTTGAACACCTCCAGGGATGGGGCATCCACAACCTCCCTGGGCAATGCTATTGTGGATGTAAGCACAATGTGTATTTTAGGTTTTCAAAAGTCGGCCTTCATTTCTCTTTCTTATTTGTAGGCACCAATAGCTTCAGGTACGTTGTTGTTTTCAACAGCCGCAAGCTGACAATAGGGTTGGTTGCTTTTACTTAAGTCAAAATGCTTTGTGTTATGGCCAGTGATCTGCACACACCTAAATTACGGGGTGAAAAGCAACGAAAGGCAAAGATGGGAGAAGGTGGTAAATCAGACAGTTCTTTCAACCCATCTTTCTTCACCAAAGACAATACCCAGCTAACAATAATAGATTCGCGCCTCTCCTTATGAGCCTCCTGCTCAGCAGGATTTTCTACTTTCCCTTGGGTAGAAGTACAAAGATGTGGAGCCAACTCTGAAGATCAAAGAGGTGGACGGCTTGGAGCTGGTGAAGAAGTTCTCAGAGCAGATGGAAAGCATGCTCCGTAGGAAGGTCGAAGCCGTTGAGGTATGACCAGGGGGTTTTGGGAAGGAAGTCCTCTCCTGTCAGCCCCAGAGCTGTAGACGCAGGCCTCCTGCTTGTACCAGCAGTGTGTGGGCGCAGAGGTTGCATGAGGACTTCCTTACTCAAGCAAATGCCTGCTGGTGCAGCTGGCTGCTCAATCTGAGCTTTAAGTAGACACTGGTGGGAGGATGTGGGCGTTCAGACAAGGGAATGCTGGCTTCTCCCTCAACTCGAAGTAGGAAATAAGATAAAAACAAAGTCTAGGAATAAATGTGAGGGGACGAAGACTCTTTTAGAAGAAAAGAGCTGTTTGAAGAGGAAAAAAAACCTCTCACAAGTAAAAAATAAGTTCATCCTTGTATAATGCACTCTGGCTATTGAAGACTAGTAGCTTGTTTCAGCTGTGTGTGTGGCTCAGGGGAAATTCCTGCAGCCCCTGAACACAGGCTGCAAGGAAGGTGCTTGGATTTCCAGCTGTGTACATGGGGAAGCATGGAGGAGGTGGCAAGAGGTCTTAAGCTGTTGCTGTGTTGGAGATCAGAGTAGGTAATCGTTATGGCCCCTCTGACTTCTTGCATCTAAGGATCTATCATATTCCCTTATGTTTACCCACTATGAAAAGCATATTTCTGTAGTCACAAAGCCTTGACTGTTTAAGGCATCTAATGTGGAAAAGTCATCCAGAAACACATCATTTCAATCTCAAAGTGAAATGTGGGCATATTTAGACCCAGAGCTTTGGCCCATAACATTGAATTCATAGCCAGACTTTTCCAATGTTTGGATTGCCTTATCCTTTGTGAAGGAGCAAAAAGCAGTTTTGCTGAGACTGTCGCTGATTGTGCAACTCTGAAAACATGTACATGTTTAGCTGGATTCCTTCCCAGTCTGTACCAATTGAGAATTAGTGCCCTGAAGCATCATATTCAAGAATACCAGTTGATTATATTGCCTTCCATAAATGGTAAGAGCTTATAAATGGCCACAGCATCGCTGAGCCCTTTACAAAATCAAGTCATGGTCTTTGTCTCAGTAACAATACCAGACTGAGACTCCCACAAAGCCTTTCCCTTTGATGAGATACTGGCATCAGGCTGGGTCTGAAATGCCTTTCCCATGGCTTTTTGGAAGGGTTCACGGAAAATGAAATCAAATCTCTGGCTGTTGCTTCTCTAAATGGACATGTTTCTGTTTGTATATGTCCTATGATATCTAAGAATGCTCAGGGGTACAGCAGGGACTCTGGAGTAAGTAGGTGTGAATATACGCGGCAATAAATAGCTGTGAATATACCTTCCAAGCTGTAAAGTTGCAGCACAGCATGACAGGTCAGCAGAAAAGAAGGGAAAGGGGAAAGTTTATAGCCCTGTGACTGTTGTGGTGAAGGAGGCAGTCGTGTGTTTTTTCACTAACTGTGCCAATGGCTGATACAGCTGGAAGAGCTTCTGGAGGGCTTTCCACAGCACCCCTTCATCTTTCTTTCTGTGTGCTTGCATTAGAGGTTGGTGGAAGCAGCCGAAGATGCAGATCTGAACCATGAGTACAACTCATCGCTG
Organism: Chroicocephalus ridibundus; assembly: GCF_963924245.1. Taxonomy (NCBI): domain Eukaryota; kingdom Metazoa; phylum Chordata; class Aves; order Charadriiformes; family Laridae; genus Chroicocephalus; species Chroicocephalus ridibundus. Next base: position 152,989,254 of record NC_086284.1, read on the forward strand.
GAGGTAAGTTTATCTCTGTCAGTGACAGAGAGACCAGCCAAAAGGCAGGCCTAGCAGCACCCAGTCACCTCAGGCTTCTAGGCAGGTTAGGAGTTTCCTTGCCTTCAGGACACTCAGCTTGTCTAGAAACCGGTGTGAGTAAGCAGCTCCCTTGGCAGATCCCAAAGCTAGTAAGACCTAGGAGGTCAGTCCCTTTGGCTCCGGGAGGGGAAGGATTTGGGAAGACATTGGGTTGCGTGATGTTATTGGCATTACATTTACTATACAGCAAAGTTGTCATTACGTGACGCATTAGTGCAAATTAGCTGACACTTTGTGCATTACTTGACTGGAAAATGAGCTAAAAATTGAGTGTGTATGAGCAATGAGGAGATTTCTGTTACAAATACCCACAGCAAACCATTAATCCCAATGAGCTGAGTTTCTCACCATCTCTCTCAACAGCTTCTATCATCTTTTCTCTATCCTGCAGACACCCGCTTGTCAGGTTTCCCTGTTAGGTGGAAGCCTGGTGCTGCCCAAGCAATTTGGGTAATTGGCTTTCTGTCAAAAACCATAGCCAAGCTATGGGATTATTGCTGGTGAGGGGAACTGGAGTGAAAACTCTGATGAAGCCAGTCCACTGTCCTGGACTGTACAAGCAGAGCGCTTAGGAGAAGTACAGGCTACCCCTGCAAGTACACTTCTCCATGCTGGGAAAGAGTGGGAATGAAAATCCTTCTTGAAATCAAGTTGTCTACCAAGTTCACCTCTCCTACCTCTTTATTTAAGAATCACATTACAGTCATGCTAGTTGGGTCAGCTGCGTTCACAGTGAGGATCATGGGTGAGTTGAGGGACATGACCATGTGTTTGCACACGCAGTTCACACCCCCAGAGTACCGTTAGTGCTTGAACATAAATGCTTAAATAACAAATAACTTCTGCCCTCAGATAAAGTCAACTAAATTATCTTAAAAACATCTGTTATCCAAGGGTGAAGAGTGTCCTGAGGATACTAAAGTGACTGTAGTGGCCTTCACAGGGGGAAAACTGGGTTGTCTTTGAGCACCTTCTGCTCTATCCTTTGCTCTTGACAAGCACCTTCTGCTTGGAGTGACAGAGTGAAGGGATAATCCCGGCTGGACGTACATCAGGAGTTAACCCCAGTAAATGACAGCTGGAGAGACAGGGCAAGTAAGGTCAGCATCAACATGCCCCATAGCAAACCTGGGAGCCAGACACAGTGATACATTCCACTTCTCTGGCTAGTCACTTAAATATCTCTAAGGGACCACAGGAACCTGTCACTGTGTCCCTTTGCTCTCAGATGGCTCTTCTCCTGCCAGTTATGACCATGCTATCAGTCATGTGGGCACCTAAGAAACTGGGCAGAAACCATCATTTTGGCATCTTGACGCTTTTTAGTTGGTAATGACTCTTGTTTTCTGTTCATCTTGATCCTATTTGAAGCACAAATTCTCCAGATGCCTCTTTTTTAGGTTTTAAAGAGGTTTAGTAGTTTTCTGTGTTTTTTTTAAGGCAGTAGGTGTAATAGTCTTATTCTCTCTTGTTGCCTTTCTCTTTTCCGTTGTCTTCATCAACAGTTTGATTACTACAACTCTCTCCTCATTAATGATAAGGATGAAAATGACAATTATGTGGAGCTTGGAGATGAATTCATTTTGGAGCCAAATGAGCATTTCAATAACCTACTGGTGAACACAACATACAGTGATATCCAGCTCCCCACCAACGTCTACAACAAAGGTAATGGCCTTTACTGGCCTCTGTTCTCTCATTCCTAGGAGGTAGCTGTGGAAAATACTAGTAATAATACTGGAAAAAAGAATGGGAACAGAAAAAAACAACTGAGAGAAACCAGGGCTGGAAAGGTACTGTCCCAAGACACGGTCATGTCCGTGCTGTAGTCTGTCACTGTGAGTACGGTGCTTTTAGAACTTACAGTGCTCTTCTGCTCTTAGAAGACCTCTAATGATGGACAATCCTCCATCTTAGGCAGGCAGTATAGTCTCCTAGGCTTCATCTACCCAACCAAACATGCTGTGAAACAGGCTGTGATGTGAATTTATTGGCAATTGTTACTCTGTACAAAGGGTTAGATCTGTAAAGGTCTTTAGGTGTCAAGGATTTAATTGATTTTATCTGAGAATTTAGACCCCAGATGTCTTTGTGTTATGAGACACTAACACCTCACGGGGACACTCTTAATTCCCAGTGACCATATCTGTAGGAGTCGGGGGGTAATTCACAACTACTACAAGGATGTGACTGTTCTGGACTATTCTCCCTTTTCAGCAAGCCTTTGGCACCTGCAGGAGTCCAGGGGGACACCGAGACTCACCAAGACTCACATGGCCTCATCTGTGCCTGAACTGTGTCCTCTTCCCCTGCACATGCACACCACTCCAGCTACACACCAGAAACCGGTCCATCTCCAGGCTGGTCGGCACACTGCCAAATCTGCAGGCTGAGACACCAGTCGCGATTGTCTTAAGTTTACTGCACTTTTTGGCCAACATTCAAAGCTGCCTCAACTGGCTCCTTTCCTACATCCCCATCAGCTCTTCCCCTTGCATATGTTTTGGCAAGGAAAAAAAAGTGCTGTTACTTGTCTCATAGATGGAACTCATTTACAATCTTGAGGACCAGATGGGGCAGGCGGTGGTGACTGTGCTCACAACTGCTACATTATTTAGAGGGACAATAGAGGGAGTTCTATTTCTCCCATGACTTTAAATTAATTCCATCTGGTATGACAGCCCCAGACACTAAAATCTTGCGCACAATAGAGCCACCAGCAGAGCTGGCTGTGGGTATCTACAGCAGAGATACACAAAGTAGGCTGCTGCCTACAGCTGCATACAGAAAGAGGTGGCCAAATGGCCTCTGTCAGAGAGAATAGAGAGACACTGCTCAGCTAGCTGATTTCTGCCTTCACACAAACCATCCAGCTGCCCTGGCTGGAGGATGAGCAGGAGATGGAGGAGGAGGAGGATGGCTCTTTCTGTGCCCCGGGCTCCTCCTGGGAGCAGCGCCTGGCAGTACTCACTCCCTTTCTTGCAAACAGCAGCAAGCCTGGCTCTCCACAGCTCTTCTGGCTCCCTTCCTGCATGATTTACTTTGGGTTCATCACTGGGGAGGCACGGTTCAGTTTTTCCCCTATTTTGACTGAAACCATCTTTAGTAAAGTGACTAAACAGGAAGTGGTGGGTTAAAGCCCCATCCCGTTCAACATTAATACAGTTAATCTTAAAATGACCAGTTTTTTTATAATCCCCTGCTTCTATTGCCACTGCTGTGTTTGGTCTCCTGACGCAATGAGTCAACACAGACACCAAATATACACCGCCTCTTGCGAGTTCTTGCAAGTCTGCAACTTCCTATCGATTCTGATGGCCTCAGGGGCAAGGGAGGACAGCTCAGGCTTTGTGAAAGAAAGAGCAGGCAAAGAAGAAAAGAAAGAATTGTTGTGGGGCAGAGAGAGAGAAACAGCACGTAAATCCTAGAGCCCCTCTGTCTTAGGTAATTACATCTAGCATAAATATAAACACTCTTTGTAGAAAGGCTGTTCCGCTTAGTGGTGCATCAGACCTTACGACAGCCACATGTCCCCTCTTAGGCAGCAGCTGTGTCCTGTCTGTACGGTGTTGCAGTTGTGTTCAGCATGGTGCTGGTTTTCCTGGGTCTCTCAGAGCCCTCTTCCAACTAGGCGTAATGCCCAAGGTCAGACAAGGCTGGAAAGAGAGGTAGGGATAATAGCGTATGACCAAACTGAGATCACCTGCAGTGGCCAGTGGTAACCTGCCCTCCAGGATTTACTTGGATGCTGCATCCAATCCTTTCACAATGCCTGTTGGAAAGCGGCTGCCAAGGGGATAGGTGTCATTGTGACAGGAGAGATTGAGATAAAGGGATGTGGCTTTTGCAGACCATGAGGAAAAACACTTTTGGACAAGGCCGTGTTCCTCCTGGGGTTGCCTTTGTTCCCACCGCCTTCCTCCAGCAGGGGTAGTGGGCGTCCTCCCCTCTTTTGCACACTTTTTTTTCCACAATTTCTATTCTTTTCCCCACAGACCCTGACATCCTGAACGGCGTTTACATGTCAGAAGCCTTGAATCCTATTTTTGTGGACAACTTTGAAAGGGATCCCACACTGACCTGGCAGTACTTTGGCAGCTCCACTGGATTCTTTAGGCTCTACCCAGGTAAAAGAGCGGAGATCGGCTTTGCTCATTCAGTGCAAACCAAAAGTCTTGTAATATGGGGCCCATGCTGTGGAAAAGCCCAGTCCGGGAAGTTTGTGGGCAGTGCGTCCCCATGAAAGGCAGGGTGCAGTGAACAGAAAATACTCAGTGCGTGGGTGGCTGCTATGTAGGATGAAGGAATAGTGTCCGTGGCACGCATAAACCCCTTTTTCCCCCCCGTGGACCAGCCCCCCAGGCATGTTGTCCTTGCGACCCCAGAGAAGGCTGCTGGCAGGGGTGTGCTTTAGGCAGACTGCACTCCAAAAAGCTCACAAAGCACCACGGCAGGACCTGAAAATCTCACAGGTGGGGTGCAGAGGCTGCAGGAGGGCACCCTGCCTTGTGCTGCCTGTGGAATTTAGCCTCTCTCCATCTCCAAGGCCACACATGGCAGATGCAGCTGGTCTGCCTGACTTGTTATCCACTTGCCAGCTGCAAGCGGCATGTAAGGTCACGGAGCAAGAGGGAGGCCCCGTGCTTGGAGGAACCCACGAGATCCTCCCCAGCTGTAGCTTGGCCTGGTGGCCCCTCTGTCAGATGGTGCATGCCCTTGTTCCGTGACCTGTCACGTGTTGTGGAAGGGGGAGAGTGGAGATGACTGTGAACAGAGCCTTTAGCAGGGAATCTGGGACATGTCCCTGTCACTGCTGCTGCTTTTTTATGCGCTCAACCACCCTTGGGGAGAAAAAGATGTTGTTGAGAACTACATCAAAGTGGCAGAAAGTTTAAAGTAAGTGCAATTTCTCCCCAGATTTGGACAGACTATGTCTAGGTACATTTTTTAACAGAAATTTAACAAACAGTTTACTGAGAACTGCTGAAGACCATGCAGCTCTGCTTGTATTTCTGCCGAATGGCCGTTACTATTGCTGGCCAGACTCGCGTGCCCCCGCGGGGTAGCCGGGTCTCAGCAGTGAACAGCAGAAGTGCGGGTGCCTGGGGAGTGGGGAGCAGATGCCTGCCTGTCTGTGTGTGTTGACTGTTCCTTTTGCTGCTCCCTTCAGGAATAAAGTGGTTACCAGACGAGAATGGAGTCATCTCCTTTGACTGCAGGAATCGCGGCTGGTAAGTGTTTTGGAGTGACTTGGCCAAAGCACCTCCCTGTCTTCCTCTCCCTCTTTCCCAAGGTGACACCTTGATGAGCTGCTGATAAGCAGTGGCTGCCCTGTGCGGCTCCTGAGAGAGATGAGGGGTACAAAAATGAAGGCAATACCAGGTTAGGAAGCCTGCCCTACCACCTGCCAGCGCCAGCTTTCCATATGGCATCTTACACTGGTGGTGACTTCCATGTGGCGCGTGTATGCTTCCTTATAATTCTTCACCAGAAGGACAGGGCTGTTCAGACTTCAGAAATGCAGGGCACTTGGTCCACTCAGCATGGCTAAAGAAGGCTTTAGCAATTGTCACTCTGCTGAATCTGGACATACACCTGCAGCAGGCCCAGCACTTGCCAATGCGGGAAGTGAGATGCTGGGACCAGCGGGAGAGGCAGGTTGGTAAGAAGTGACCCATCGGATGCCCAGCCTGACCCTGATAGATAGCTGTGCTGGTGGGGCATGTCATGCTGCAGCTGGCATCATGTTATAGCAGCATGCCCAGCGTTCCTCCTCCCTGTACACTCATCCTGCTTCCTTGTATTCTTCTTCTTTTAAAGGTACATCCAAGCAGCCACCTCTCCCAAGGACATTGTCATCATTGTGGATGTCAGTGGGAGCATGAAGGGCCTGCGGATGACCATTGCCAAACACACCATCATCACCATTTTAGATACTCTGGGAGAAAATGACTTTGTCAACATCATTGCAGTAAGTATGTCATATTTTCAGTGCTGAGTTGTCATCCTTGTCCTGATACCAACCCTTCAGTCCCACTTAGTACTTACGTTGGATGGCAGATTAAAACCAATTACCCCTGGGAAGTCACCTTTGTATAGTCAGCAGGGTGGCTGCTAAGTCGTCTCACCCCCCTCTATGGAGGACGTTGGCTGCATCTTTTTGCTTTACCTATGGATGTGACTGTAACAGATAACACAGTTTAGAGAAACACCTGAGCTAACAGGGACCTGAGCTAACAAATTCACCTAGTAGAGCATAATACTGTATTTTGACTCCAGTAGCAGTATAATCCTCAGGATAATACTGAGGCTGAGAGAGCTGGGGTTGTTCAGCCTGGAGAAGAGGCGGCTCTGGTAAGACCTTATAGCTGCCTTCCAGTACCTGAAAGGGGCCTACAGGAAAGCTGGGGAGGGGCTGTTTGCAAGGGCATGTGGCGATAGGAGGAGGGGCAATGGTTTTGAACTAGAGCAGGGTAGGTTTAGATTAGACATTAGGAAGAAGTTCTTTACAATGAGGGTGGTGAGGCGCTGGCACAGGTTGCCCAGAGAGGTGGTGGACACCCCATCCCTGGAGACATTCAAGGCCAGGCTTGATGAGGCTCTGAGCAACCAGATCTCGTTAAAGGTGTCCCTGCTTACTGCAGGGGGGTTGGACTGGATGACCTTTAAAGTCCCTTCCAACCCAACACATTCTATGATTCTATAATGTTTCCAGGCTAGAAAATGACCACCATATGCTTTTTTGTGCACCGGCTTCCTGCAAGGCTGCAATCCAGTTCAGAGTCAATGTGCACAGACCTGCATGGAGTTTGGTCAGGTTGCCTCGGTGTTACTCTCTCCCTTTTTAAGCCCCATCCAGGATGAGGATGGGCCAGTTATTACCCGCAGAGAACCAGCACCACTGAACACAGAAAGCAAATTTTTTCCACGATCCATGCCAAGACTGAGGGGCTTCGTGCCAGTTTAAAGGCAAATGGCTGCTCGCCTCCTAATTTTCAAAGCTAATTCAAGCGCCATCTCTTTCCCTAGGATCCTTTCTATAAAAGTTTGCCAGGGCACAGTCACTGAGATATAAATTCTACTTTTTATTGATAGCTTCTTGTTGTGTAAGATAGTTAGAAAGTAGAGTGGTGACAGCTCTGACTTTATAAGGCTGGATAGACGGAAGAATGAACAGTGTTGGCAGAAAAATGGAGGGAAGTCATTAAGGAGTTTGAAATATCATCTTCAAAAACAATCCCAGAAAGCACATAATATACATCCCTTTACTCACACCAAGAAGCTACCGGCTCAGACATGTTATATCCTGACCTAAGCTCCTATTGATCAGTTGAGCATCAGTAGCATCTTAGCCATGCTCTTAGGAATTATGCTCTTCTGAACCTTGCAAGAAAAGGTTTACACTGGCATGTTTTAGCTCACATATGTAGCAGGCTAGAAGCATACACCCCACTAATTATCACAGTTTGGCGAATGTGTGATAACTTGATATGTTTTTGTTCAGCACCAGAGGCATCAGACATTAAACTACAAAACCACTTGGAAGGTTCAGCTGGTGACTGGGGACTCTCAAAGTCTCCAGAAGTCAAAAAGATGTGCAAATAGTGCTAAAAGCAAGGAGAGAGGCATAAGCTAATGAGAGTGTGGAGAAAATCTCTGGAGTGTGAGCGGGGAAAAAAAAAAAAAGTAACTTTGTATGTGTAGTTATGCCCAGATAGAACTCAGCAAAACACTATAATTAACGCATTATTTAAATACAAGATTTATCAAAATTATAATTTGCCATGATCACTACAACTCTGAAGGGATATATGTATAAAATGGCATTGTGCTCCATACAGTTTTCTGAACATCCATCTATGACATGAACCCATTTCGTGAATTTTGTCATTACAACCCCTTTCTTTTCATTTTCTCTTTGCAGTACAATGATTATGTTCATTTTATCGAACCCTGTTTTAAGGGTATCCTGGTCCAAGCAGACAGAGATAACAGAGAGGTGAGTACCAGGCTCCTATTGATGTTATTCAGGTAGTTATCTCAAGTACATGGGGTTAAGATGCTGTGACACGAAACTCCAGGGACAAGAAACAGCCACCTCCCAGAAGCGTGTGGATTTGCGTTTCAGAGACAAGCAGCAGTGGCATGTGCTGGCTCCATGGTTCACCTTTGCTTACACAAAGTTGCTGTAACATCAGGTCAGCTGGCTAGCTAAACAGCAGCAACCAGTTTCCCTGTATCACAGCAGCCTGGGTACCACTGCTCCTGCAGCACAAGCAGCCCCGGCCCAGACTGCTGCAGAAAACCAGCATGCAGATGGCAAAGGTTCTCCACTGTTGAAACCACCCATTGTCAGCCCTTAGAAAGGAGAAAAATTGGCCCTTTCCCACTGAATGTGTTCTCAGCCTGGCCTGATCCTTTGCCAGAGTGGACTGCCAGCAAGGTTTCCCCGAGGAGGGGTTTTGCTGCTCTGATCCAGGAGGGCTCAGCAGCCCCCAGGGGGTCAGCCTGCATCCGGCTCTTCCACCACCCTGTGGCCTGACTGGTATCTTTAGCTGCTCTCACTGCATTTTTCTTCCTTTTTCTCTCTGTATTAACAACACAGAGGTAGCACATCCCTCCATGTCTTCAACAAGCAGCATTCTCTCCAGTTTCTTTCCCAGTTTAGCCCTGGGTCACGGAGAATGACTCCAGAGGGTGATGTGCGTCCTGCAATGCTTCCCAAAGGAATCCCTAGCCGTTTGGTCACTGTCTGTCCTACAGAGAGCACTTCCTGAGGGTTTCATTTACAACCTTATCAATGCCTGTTAAAATTTGAAAGCTTGTTTACTGGTTTTCTTTTTCTCCAGTCCTGTTGCTCTTGCATGCACAGGAACGTGTTGGGTTTTTTTCCTTAAAGGGGTAGATAAGGTAAAATCCAATTCCTAATAACTTTGTCCCTTGCATGATGTTCCATGGACCAACAATGGTTCACAGCCCACACGCTGAGAAATGCAGTCCTGCTGCAGATGCATGGGCGCGACATGATGGTGCTGCCAATGGAAGGGCCACTTGACTTTCCTTGACTTTCCCACCTCCATCCATCGTGGTGCAGCACTGCCCTGCTAGCAGTAATGAAGGATCCAGGAGCCCAACGGCACAGACTTTTCCAGGTTACCCTTTCCTCCCCCAGTCAAAAGGATCACCATGCCTGCAACTCATTGCTGCCTTTCTGCTTCTCTTCTTGCCAGCACTTCAAGCAGCTGGTGGACGAACTGCAGGCAAAAGGAGTGGGGACTGTGAACAAGGCCTTGACAGAGTCCTTTAAAATCCTGAGGGAGGTAAGAGAGTCAGTGCTGATGCTTGCATAGGGCACACGTGTCCCTGCCCACCTCTACTTTCCCCTCTACATCTAATGACTTAGCACATCCCTCATGGTGCTGCGGAATGAGCTGATCTCATGGTCCCAAAATTTGTGACAAGCAGTGTGCAGGAGTGACCCGGCTTCGGGGAGGTGTCAGTTTGTGCATGATGCCCTGGGGCTGATGATGCCCGCCCAGGAGGGATCAGGATCTGGCGAGGTTGTGGCCTCTATGAGTGTTTCTTTAATGAGCCCCACAAGCAGGCATTGCCCAGGCAACTTGGTTGCAATGGTGGCAATAAAATATAACTGATCAGCTGAGGGCAACAATTCTGGTCATAAATAATGTTATTAGTGAGCCCTTGTAAGTAGATGAAGACATGAAAGATTATTCTCAGGCTTCAGATGTATTTCAATGTCACTTTGCAGAGGCTCAGTGCTTGGGGAAGAAATCACAGGTAGAGGAGAATTAATCAGTCAGTCTGGTCATGTCCTACGATAAGAATTATAAATGATTCATTGACATTGAACAATTGGGACCTCAGTAGCCTGGAGGTAAACATACAACTTAACTCTGTTTCTTAAGGAATGTTAACAAAAGGACCAAGGACCAGCCAAACACCCCCACCTCCTTATGGCACTGTTTATAGTGGGCTCGGCCTAAAGATGCCAATGCCTTTGATGCTGACAAAAATATGCACACGGTACAATGCTAGTGGCCATAATGACGGCATTGATGTTAAAGGTAGTGTGCTAGAGGTATTGACACCTGGGAAAAATTCTGCACTCTTACTTATTTTGCAAGCAGAAAGTTTAAGTTTGTTGGCTATGGTAGTGCTGTTCCTAATTTATGCCACTGCAAGCATGATCAGAGTTGGACCCAGGGGTGGTGGTAGCTGAGCTGACTTGTCAGTGGTAACAGAAGCATAATGACTCTAACGGCAACCTGAGAAGAGTGTGGTATAGCCCAAGCATTTCATTAATAGGCTGGCAGCACTCCTGGTAGTAGCGGTTCATCGTCTCTGGAAGAAGGTAGTTACTGAGATGACCAGGGAAGCAGTAATGATATAAACCTAGAAAAATTACATGGACTAGATGCCTGCTAGATTTATCTATGTGTATTTTTGCACTTTATGACAAACTTAATTTTATCTTTAAAACCAAAGATCCAGAGCCTATATAGGCCTGTGTTATATAAATCAAAATATTCAAACAATTTTTCCACCGGGGGAAACATGATTTCTTAATATCTAATGTAGCACTGGTCATGTACAGAGACAACAGATTAAAGCAGCCCAATGCAGTACAACTGAAGACTCTCTCAACCAGTACAGCTTTGAAGGCCTCAGTGGAGAGTAATGGAGAACCCTGAAGAAAGATTGCTTGTCCCAGCTGAAATAGCAGCTGGTCATGCCAGGCACAGACACCAAAACTGATCTGGTTCCACTAATGAGACCTCAAAATTCCTTTCTGGCAGGCTCACCCACTAAACTAGGCAATACTCAGGCGTCCAGGAGCCTGGACCTTTATAAAACCCTGCATTACTTTAAGCCAGGTGCGCCCATGGGAAATAGAAGGTACGTGGTAGAACAGCTGAGACGGAAAAAAAACTGTCCTCCACTGATATAGTTGGACCAAAAATACCTCCAGAGAGAGAGTGATATCCATGCCACCCAGTGGATTAACATAACTCCACTGCAGTAATAGGGAAGAAACTCTTTGGCAGATGATAGAGAAAATATTTTTCCTCTCTATTTGGCATCAAAAATGCAGTCAGTGGTTTAGTAGTCACCACTTATCTTGACTCTTGTTGATTCTCCCTTAGCTAATGAGCTCAAAACAGCTCTGAGATTGCTTCTAGACAGTACAGTGTCCACTGGTGATAAAACCTTCTGGTGTAATTCAGTTCCAAGGTGAAGTGCTGCTTCCCTCATGCCTTCTGTTATCACCTAAGATCTGGGGAGAGGACAATTGACTCAGGCATTTGAGCATCTTTCCTTTGAGCATCTGCAGATGAGGAAAGGTGGCTTTGCTCTCAGTGACTGTGCTCTTGGTGACTGCTCAAGTCACGCTTCTCCGCATGTTGGAAACTGCTGTCCATGAAAACAGAGCTCAGAAATGGTTTAATTTGTTGTCAAAGAAAAGAAAGGTGTGAAACAGGGAGATATATCTCTTTCACCCAGCTTTCCTTTCACAGTAACACCGGTTGCAGCTTTCTCTCAGCATGACAGAAGGGAGGTCACTCATTGTAGCATGGGCCACGATTGCCTCCTCTTTAGCAAACTGGGACCTCAATCCAAGGTTGCTGAAGCTGTCGGCTGGGAGCCTTGTTCACAGCCAGCTGTGGGACGGCTGCAGGTGCAGGACCTCCTGCCAGTCGCTTTGCAGCTTCATCCCAGGATTTCTGTCTGCCTGGTGACATTCAGAAGAGACAGAGATTACGTCTCAGCGCACACACGGCTGTGCATACATAGGCATGCAAGCGTAGAAACATGCCTGTTGTCCTGCAATAGCTTTCCCCATGCTGTAGCTTCCCTTGGTAAGGGCTCATCTAGAGAGTGCCTTGATATCACCAGCTGGAGGACCCCAGGCTCTGCAAGTACCACAGCTTAAGGCAAAAGGGTACCACCTGCAAGTGCTCGTGTGCTTTAAGGACTCTCTGAAAGCTTCTCTTAGAGCTTCTTAGATCTATATCAGTAGTAGGGGAGGAAAAGGGTTTCCATGAGTGTGCCCTGACACAAATCTGTGCTGCGGCAGTCATGCAGGCGGGAGAAGGGGGAACTTTGGTGGTATTGGCCACCCCCTTCCTGTCAGACAAAATTCACATTCTCAGCTTGTAATTGTAGCTGTTCCTCACCGACTGTCCTGTTATTGTTCACAGGAGCATACGCAAAAAAATGAGAATTGCTACATCGCACTGATGAAACAGGCTTTGCTGATTACAATAGACAACCAGTAATAATATCTGTAATGAAAGTGACTGCAAAATTTCCCTGGTAATTTTCCTCAGTCCAGTTGCTTGTAGAATTAATAGCCCAGTAGAGACCTACTCAATGAGGTAGGAGTAGCAGAGAGGGGTTGAAGAAGAGCATGATCTCTCACTGTCTTTGTTTTCCTCCATTTATGTTCTGGGGTATATGGGGCATATTTTAATCTGTGACGCAATTTGCGGAACGGTATCAGGAGAACAGTTAGCCAGAGCCTCCCCTGCCCCTTCTCTGCCACGCTCAATAAACCACTTAAACTCTCTATTTCAATTTAGCCACACACCGAGTGGTTTCAATAAAATATACGTCCCAGGGAAACCATGGTGTTAAGCATATGTTTATAAAGTGCTTCAAAATCCTCAGGCATCAAGTGTTACCTTTTGAGCTCTTTCCTTGTTTATCAAGTTTTAGCCTATCTCGCTGCTACTTTCTCTTCTTCGTTTCAACAAGCTTCGCACATCTTGTCTTCTCACCCTTTTCCTGTAGGATTTATATCCCTTTGTTCTGGCTGCTTCTTCTCCGCTCTCGGCTGCTTGCAGGCTGCCTGCCTTCCCTGAAACACCATCCTCCCAACAGCATGTAAGAGCTGCAGCTGAGAGCTATCAAGTGCTAAGCAGAGCAGAATAATTACCTTCCTTGTTTTACACACCATGGTCCTCTTAACACAATGTAAGACAACAGTCACCTTCCTTCAGACGCTGTCACATTGTTAATTCCTATCCAGCTGATCTGCCTCTGCGGTATTCCTTTCCAGCCAGTATTCAGCCTCCTAGTCTTGCCAATGTAAACCAAATTGTAAAGATACTTATATATTTTTATAGGCATGCCATACGTGTGTGTGTATATACATACATATGTAAACACACTCCCCTAACCCTATTTATTATATATGACACTCTTAGGATTAGGTAGTTCAAAATCTGTGATTCTTATGGGTCCTCCTTTCTCAGGATCTGCTCAGAGTAAGTACACACTTTGAAAGCTGATATTTTTCTGACCCTGTGGAGGAAACGAAACCTCAGGTTCTGCTCTCCTTGGAGGCCACCTTGGAATGATGTCTCCTCTTGACACCAAGCTGGTTTAACGGTGCCTTGACTTGCTACCGAACTCAGAAATTACACAAATTTTGATGTTAATTATGAGTAGGTCACGCTAAAATGGCTATATGGGGGGGGGAGGGAAAAATGGTGAAACTGGTAACAAACTGGATTTCAGGGGGACATAACATTCTGAGTAATTTAAGCAAACTAGTGTCATACAAAGAATACACCTGTCTGTGAGTAATCAAAGGAGTTTGTGGCTTATGCCCCATCTGCGTGGGGAAGCGCTCACTTTGTGCGCTCTGAGGACTGTGTTACAAATTTTTCTAGCAGCAGGCTAGAAGTTTAAGGACAATCTACCCATCTAGTTTCTTCCCTTCTTGTAAAACATATTTTCTGTTGATTCCCCCTTCATCCCTTGGGATCTCATACAGTCCCAGTCAGGTCTCAGCCCATGAGGCAAGTAGTTCAGCAACACCTTCTGTAATTCTCTCCCTTCCTGCTGCGCACAGATTATTCAAATGCTTTCAATTAACTTTTTCTTTAACCCTACCACTTTGTGACCCTGCCTGTAATTCATTCATTCTTTTTCTTTGTTTCTTATCGCTTCAGCATGTACCCAGCCATTACAATATTGTCCTTTTGATGATGAAGTATGGAGGCTATAAAGTATCTCTGCCTGACCATTTCCCTCTGTTTTTTATCATCTGGCAACATACTCTTTTTACTCCCTTTCTTGCTTCTTATCTAAACATTTCTAAATCTTTCTTGATTCCACTCCCCTTTTTATGGACCTGGATTCTGCAGCGTATTTTTCAGGATATGCAAAGCTCAGGATTTCCTGTTTACCAGTTTATGCCATTTTGCTTAATGCCGCCTTCACTGTTTTTTTTTTTTTTCCTTCTCTACTGCTGATTTTTCTCCCCGTGGGACACTTTCCACCAAGTTTGAATTTTCAGTACTTACTTCTGGAGGCCGGTCTCCATAAGAATGGGCAGGAGCAGACGGAGAGGGGCTGCTCAGTCATCTGGCCAGATGTGTCTATAATCAGCACGCGTGCCTGCGCCCCACTGAGCTATGCTGATGTTCCTACTGCTTCATTAGTAACCCCGTGCCAGGCTGTAACTGCAAAGTAAATGGCAATGAGCAAACAAGGGAGTACGAGAGACTCTGACCCTGAATTAATTAGATCATGCCTGTTTCTCCTGGCAACGTGACCACAGTTATAGAGGAGAATACATAGCTCTGTGCCTCGTTCACCGACCACAGCTCTAGTCCCCCCAGCTCTTCAGACATCTGTTCTGTGGACATCTTGTTCCTCATCTCCCTTTCTTTCACGCTCCTGGGACTTCAGTCAGAGCAGGGAATTATGCTCAGAGCTTGATGCGAAATGCTGTCAGATCATTTGCTACAGCTGCAGCCAGCCACAAAAGGACCTAAAAATCAGGGATTACCTCTTGTTCATTTGTTTTCTAAATCTGTCTCTTTAATCTCTATTTCTATGACACTGATGATCTCATTTTCCCTGTTGAAAATATCATCTACTCCTGTAATTAGGAGATTGCTAGTTCTGATACAACATCTAATTTCTCAGTATCTCAGTATTATGAGGTCTGAAGCAAGCTACATGAAAAGATGTCTTAAGTAGTTTGATGAAATGGTGGGTGACCTTAATTAAGTGTTAATTTAATAATTGTCTAAACAAAACATGTTGTCGATTGCAACAGTCTGGAATAAGCTGCTTTTCTAACTGTAAGGTTCACATATCTGTGATCAGAATCTCATTCTGACAGCATCTCCTGCACCATCGTAACCCTATGCCTCCCTAATGGACATCCGCACTAACCGTTCTCTCTGCTAATCTCCACGCAGCTGACTCCTGTCCTAGGAATAGCTCACTTGAGACTCCTTGTTTTTTTCCTACCTGATGGTCTGCAGCAGAATCCCACGTGGCTGTCAACTGCTTTTCCCTTTTCATTTGAACTTAAGAGCATCCTGTGTTTGTTCCTGTTGTGCAACCTCAGCCTTTGCCCCGAGTCTCCTTGCTGTGAGCAAGGGGCACATCTGCTCTGATCTCTCCTGGAGTTTCAGTTACCCTGTAGCTGGCGCTGATGGGGTTTTGTTTCTATGATACAAAGTGTAGAAGCTTTTGGACCACTGGAAACGTCAGACCCTGGGGACTCTGTAGAGAAAGACATAGGAGATCCCCACTGCTGGGTTGCATGACCACAACAGCAGAGGTGCAGTTTACCTCTCCTCTGAACTTGCTGCTCTGGCGATATGAAAGAGGAGGAGCATGCCCAACCACCTCATCCTGATTCAGTAATTCACATGGGTGTTTTGCCTAAGAACAGCTAGTTAGAAACGACCATATTACACCCCCCTACTCTCTTATGATCATCTCTACTGATACTGGTCAGTGATGCAAGTAATGGGACGGTCATTCAGAAGCTGTTGGGTCCATGCTTACTGGAGTAACGGGTTCTTCAGTGATATCAAAGTAATGTTGAAGGTGGCAGGACTGATAACATAAATGGTTGTGGAAGGAGATACTGTGGTTCTATTAGCTCTGAACCTGGTAATTTCATAATAAGGGACAATCACAGAGCTAATTGTAGGAGTGGTAAAATATCTGGGAAAATCTGGACTTGGAGTTAGCTTCCAGGTATCGATGGTCATGACGTTAATCTGCAAAGGAACCACAGTGCCATCCCTGTTGGTAAAGAGATTTGCCTTCTGTCCTAACATAGCACTGCCAAACCAGAAGGGACTTGTGAATTGAACCTTAAAGTGTCTAAAAAGTCCCAGTTCACAGCCTGTGCTCTTGTTTTCCCACCCAGCACTTGCTTTCCTTTTATGCGACTAGTCTTGCCACTTAGATACCTTTTTCCTCATTTATAACTAGCCTCTCTGGTTTAAAATTGCTGCTGTGTTTGATATAACCTTAGTCACCCTTCAATTAGTCTCCCATACGCTCTCCATCTCACACCGTTACCTCTCATCCATCTCTTGCGCAGAGCCGTCATATCTTCCTCTTTCCATATTTCTTTACTCCGCATCAGTTTCTGTATCCTTCTTGGCTGATTAGTGTCTTCCTTGCTCAGAACATAGAAGCGGTGAGATGCTGTGCAAGAAGAGCACACTGACACTGAGCTAGGAGCCGCAGCAAAGTAGCTGCTTTTTTTTTTTTTCCTTGGTGTCCTCTGCCACCTCCTCCGGTGACTGATAGTTCAACACCTGTGTTGGTGCTGCGTAAGGCACTTGGGTTTTCTAGAGCCAGTACCTGAGGGCATGAGCGGCAAATGGCTTTGGATGAAGGAGCATTGGATAAATGCAGCACTGGAAGGTTGGTCTTCCTGGCTGAACAGGCAGGGTCTGCCTTGCAAGAGCACCCCTGTTCAACACCTCTCCGTGTGTCCTTGGGAGCACATCAACCTTTGTACCCCAATCCCAGCAGACTTCCAGTCTACCTTAAAAATATAACTTATGCACAGGTCATCTGTCATTACAGTGTATGGCCCTTCTATATGCCACATTCATAACCTATTTCAGCTCTGATGGCAGTAGCCTTCTTTTCTTTCATGTGCTCCTGCCTTCCTCTGCTATTTTTTTGGCAGACTGATGGATTTACCCTGAAATAATGAGTCTGATTTCCCCCTCCTCTCACTTTTTCTTCCATAAAAAGTGACAGCTATTGCTGTCAAATCAGAATTGCAGTGTTTATGGTCAGTCTGTAGTTGTTTTGCATAAACGAACGCGACTGTGCAAGATGTGAGGCAGCAGGCAATCGCACCCTTCCTCCACAGCATTTATTTTCTCCTTATTATTTTATTTCTGTAAAGCCTCCTGTGTCCGCATGTGCTAAGAAGAGCTATATAAATAAAAATATATATATGTGCAACATACACACAGAGTCCTTATTTAAGCAGAGCTCTTTCTGAGCACGGTGTGAGGTTTGCGAGAGGAAGTCGGGATCTGGCCCATCATGAATTAAATACACTGCAATTACACAGAAACGGCCTGTGCTGAGATAACTGATGCTCTTCCTCTCTGTTTGTAGTTCAGAGACGCCGGTCAAGGAGGCTTGTGTAACCAAGCCATCATGCTGATCACAGACGGAGCAGTGGAGGATTATGAAGCTGTGTTCGAAAAATACAACTGGCCAGATCGGAAGGTTTGTCTGGGAAGCGATAACGAGAAAGGGTGAGGAAAGGTGCTATCCTGCTATGGTGGGAATAGAAGAGCGTGAGCCAGGACCACGGGCAGAGCGGAGCATTCACATCCTCCAATACCTGCGTGCATCCTGCTGTAAACACAAAACAAAGCAGCCGGGCAACAGCCTGCTGCGGTGATTTTAGAGGTGGTAGGATCCCATATGGATATTTGTAGGTCAGTGCAGATTGATTTATTATTTTTATTCACACGCCTCATTTTCCAAAAGTGTGGGCAATCAAAACATTCTCCTGATAAGATGAGAAAGACTGAGCTGAGTAATCTAAAATTAAAAAAAAAGAAAATACTTATGTAAATAATTTTAGTCCCATCCAGGACTGTTTATCGTTGATCCTGTTTGGGAAAAGGTTTGGCTATTTCCAGTTCTTACGGTGGGCAGAGGAATGGCCCAGACAACCTCTTTAGGTGCCTTCCAGCCCTGTGTCCTTTGAGGTCTGTGATTACAGGCTTGTACTAGCAAGAACAGACCGTGAAAGTGGAATAGACTACGGCTCATCCTAAACCCTCCTGATTTATTTGTTTACCTCATCCCAGCTAGCAGCGATGCGCAAAGGGAGAGAAGCAGCCTACTGAGAGGCCAGAGCATGGGGCTGTTAGAGCAGTTTATTTCAGGATTGGCTCTTTTGTTGTTGGTCAAACACAGGAGAAATGGCGACGCTTTCTTTAAATGATTCATGGGGCCAGCAGTTCCCCTGGGTAAAGGATTCCTGTGAGCTATAAACCACTCCGCATGTGGTTGCTGAGTGCCTGGCAGAGCTGCGATCATAAAATCAAATAGAATTTGCACTTCTGCCTTGTTATTCAGATGATCCCGGGTGCTACTTGGCTTTCTGAGCTTATTGTAATTGGAAATGAAGTTCCAGCCCACAAAATGCAAAACAAATGGAGCAAGAGGCTCCTGTCTCTGTGTGAAGGCAGAGCTATTGCTTTCCGCCACAAACAGGCATTCGCACCAGCGTACAGCAGGATGCCAGACCTCAGCCATTTGGATTTGGTAGCACATCACAGACTAATTCTTCTATCTTTGCGTTCTTGTTCCCAGGTCCGGGTTTTCACTTACCTCATCGGACGGGAAGTCACTTTTGCCCCCAACGTGAAATGGATCGCCTGCAACAATAAAGGTGCTGTGTGGGAATGGCTCCCCAACTCCCATCACACACACGCCACACGTGGGCTGCAGCCACCGGTTCCTGGACCCCTCTAAGGCTTCCCCACTACAGCCGGGGCCCTGCGGGCCCTTGGTTGGAAGACAACCAAAGGAAAAAGCAGGCCCTGCTAGTCCACGTGAAGTGTGTCTGTGTCCAACTAACACAAGTCGCCCATGCTGAGCCACCACATTTTTCCTGTCACGGTGCCAAGGGACACTATGACCGCGATCCATGCTGGCTCTAGTCTACCTAAGCCCCTGTGCTTATTTTGTCCCAGTTGCTGGCTTTTGACAATCCGTCTAAAACCCTGTCAGAAAGCCTGATATCTTTTGGCCGAGATGTAAAGTGAACTTCTTTAAGGATTTTTACAGCATTTTTCCCAAGGTTTACAGGTTAACCCCTATATCCTGGCCAAATTCTTTGTGTGCCAGTGGTTTCACTGAGGTACCAGAATAGCTTGTTAATCCCACCTTAAAACCAATATTCTCTGTAACTGGCATGAAATGGCGTGAATGGGAAAATCCATTCAGAGCAGGTGAGTCACCTCTATGCGCTTAAAAAGTTAGGTTAGCCCTATCAGAGACCACAAGCGTAAACGAAGAGAGGGAAAAAAAAACCTTCCCTGTTTGAGCATGACTTGGCCTCAGCACATATGGAGGCAGTCAACAATGCTTGCTACATCACTATCCTGCTTAAAAAGGGAAAAGAAGGGAAGACTGAAGTTGGGGGCTGACTAGTGAGGTATATGCGCTCTTTTCCCGTCTGAGCAGCGGCTCCAGCAGACTATGAAATGCAGGGGTGCACTTGCTACTGAAAGGAATTGGCAGACAAGAATTGCTGGCCTGAGCTGGGGATGTTCAAGGCTCATTCTCCTATTAGCACCGTGAATCACACGTAGCGTTTTAACTTTTTGTTAGATTAAACAAAAACCTGGATTTCAGGTTGTATGTTCAGCCATAAGATTAGCCACAGGGAATTCATGGTGCTGTTAGTTCGCCATCAAATGTGAGAATGGATTCTCCTGAATAACCAAACGGAGAACAAAAATAGGCTCTTTGCACTTGAATTCTCACTTACCAGACTTGAGCTCTGCAGAAGGCTCACTGATGTTGGTTCTTCTGTTTTGACACATTGTATAGCTCTTGTAGTCCTTGTTTCCAAGCACATTAAATCTGTTGCCACATCACAGAGCTTATCAGACCATAAGCCCTTTCACATGGCAGTGTTTTCCTAGTGATAAAAGTTTTCCATCTATCTGACATACTCTGTGTTATACCAAGTACAACCAACCACACCCATCTGGTGAGAAGCAGGACAAGAGTCCTTGTGACATTACACTATGTTAGCATTTCTAACTGGTTAAGCAGCTAGTTTAGAGGACCTTTCGATAACTTGAAGATACTCTTCCCCCGTACTCCTTGTTGTAGTGTTAGACTGTTATGGGTCCATCCGTGGGGAGAAAGCTCTGGAAATAGGTAACTTGGATACAGTCTTTGACATCCAGTTCTCTAGCTTTGCTCAGACACTCGTTTAAAGATATGGACGATGAGTTAGAAGAGTGACTCACACCTCTGTTTCTCCATGAAGGCTACTACACTCAGATCTCCACGCTGGCAGACGTCCAGGAGAATGTGATGGAGTACCTGCATGTGCTCAGCCGTCCCATGGTCATCAACCACGACCACGACATTATTTGGACTGAAGCCTACATGGACAGTGCGGTAAGAACCTACAGCACAAGTCTTTCGTCAGCAAACTGCAGGGCCTATGGGTCAAACTGGTAAAGGTGCTGGATGCCCAGCTAGTACGTTAGGCATATAACTTATCCCAGCTTCCCATCTAAATATCTTTTGTATATCAGCATCTAAATAAAGTCCTGAAATGTATTTAAAACCAGGAGTTGGTTGATTGATAGAAATTACTGGCCTCTGGCTTTGCTGAGACAGACAGTTTCTTTTCTGCTCACTTCTGGAGTTGAGATGTGTATGCAGACTCAGGTCTGAATCTGCAGTGACCCAGGAGCCCAGGACTAATCACACAGGCACAGCATGACTTAAGTAGTGCTTCTGTAAAAGCAGGTTACCTTCTAAAGGATTACTCACAGGAAAGATTATTTACAGCTCAGGATACAGGTCACAGAGATTTATCTCCCCAGCCCAGCAGCTAACTGCATATTGCTTGCCACTCAAAGATATGGATCTCAGTTTGGGAAGCAGGCTCACTCTTTCGTGCCTTGGGCTATCAAGACCAAACATCACCACAGTGGCCCTGTGCTTAGCCCTGCAGGAAGAGGGTGTATCGCAAAGGACCAGACAGTCAGGACTCCAAGCACCCCTTGCTTCATCTCAGGCCTGTCCTACAGGAAGACTTAAGACATCTGGACCACGAGCAGGTGCAGGTGTTGTGTTGCCAAGGCAGCTTTGGAATTCAAAGGAGTGAAGGGAAGGACAAAGGAGTAAACCACCACTGAAGGAGCCTTCCTCTGCACTTCCCTAAATAGATGAGGTTCCTCAATCTTAATTTCCTTGCCTTTCTACGTTGTAGAAAGTGAAAGTTACAGTTCTTCTTTTGGGGGTCTCTGTGCTTTCAAGGAGATAAAGTTTTTTCCTACACTGGACTCTTCACCCCAGAGAAGAGTCTGCATAAGTGGGACAGTTGAATCTCACTCCTAGTTAGCTCTCCCTCTTCCAGAAACAAACCTGAGGGGGAAGAAAATCCTCTAGGAACATTAAGAATATTTCCATATGCAATCCCATTGTGGGACTGAAGTTATTAGCCCCAGTCTGGCCAGTGGTAGCTTTATGGTGTCTGACACAGCCCTGGGAAGAATTCATAGTTTTTGGGTTTAAGATCCACGGTGAGAAACCATACTGAGGCCACACGAACCCCAAGAAATATCTCCAAATTAGCCAGGCTTGCACCATCATGGTGCATAGGTGCTATGCTGTCACGGGAAAAGACTATCCCTCACCTCTGTGCAGTGGCTGACCATTGAGGACGCAACCGTGGTGGTAACGTGGGGATGTCTTCTGCTGCTGGAGCTGTGCCAAGTGAGAGCTGGGGACATGGTACTTGAGTGTGCTAAGCAAAACCTCCGGAAATGCTACTAGCTATCTAACAAGTTTATTCAAATAGCAGGCTTGCCACCTCTGGCACTGCTGTATGGTGTCACACTTCCCAAGGTGGCCACAGGGCCTTGTTTTCTGCACTTTTTTTGCTGAACCTCTTCTCTTAACCTCTTGGCTTGGCTTGCCATTCACTTCCTCCGCCCCAACCTCTCCCATCTTTGATTCATTCCTCCATTCATGTATTCATTTGTCTGTTCATCCATGTCTCTCACTAGCTGCCACAGTCTGAGGAGGTAACTGCACCCCTGTGCTTTGTGAGCGTGCTGTGTCCCTCGTACCAGTTGGTGTGTCGGTGACAGTGCTCACAGCCACAGCTGGCCTGTACATCTGGAGGGGGGGTGGGGGCTGCAGTACTGGCAAGAAGAGAAGAGGAGAGGAAATGCTGGATGTACTGGGGAGCTGTGCTGTTGGTTCAGAGTAGGTAGGGGTGTCTGTGTTGTGCTGTAGCTTAGTTCACCCGATCTCTTTTTCCACATGTCTAGTAAGTGCCAGAGAAGTTTACTTGCTGTGTGTTGGTGTGAGCGTTGCTGTGGATGGGAAGTTTCCACACAGAATCACCCAGATCAGTAACTCTCAAGACACCAGGCTCAAATCTCTGTTAAGCAACTGCATAGAGTATTGACTGGCTCCTTTATGGCTCCTAGCATGTACAGCAATGGAGACAGGAGCTCATTTCTTGCCTCAACCAATTGAGAGATGGAAAGGGGATGTTACTGGCATCGAGGGATTAGGTGTCCTTTTGATAGCTAGGCATGTTTGGGAGACTCCTTTGCATGTGTCTTGCCTGTTTTACCTCCTTTCCTGTGTGTTTTTAGAGCATCTGCCTTCTGCAGTACTGAGAGCATCTGTTACCTCATTACATGTGCATGTCCTGTATCCCCTGTAGAGATAGCTCACCATGTTGTATCTGCTTGGATTATGATTTTGTCTCTGTTTTTCCTAAGCTTAGATGCTTGAGCAACAAGTATATATAAGCAGGCTCGGTGTGTGTTTGTGCCTTTTAAGTATTTGTCTGTGGTGTTTCTCATTCGTGGTATTCATGTGTTTGCATTAGAGATGATATCTTGTTTGTAATTTTGCTCATATTTGTGTTGCTTTTCTCTATTCTGTGCTCCTTGTGTCGGTGGTTTTTACACTTGTTGCATAATTGCTCTTGTCTACGCTCCCAATGCGTGGTGGGTATAAATTGTGCCACCACTTCTACAGGTTCCTGTCTCTTCATTAAAACAGCTCTTTCATTTCTCTTGCTTCAACACATTTCACTGGCTTTCATCCCATCCTCATCACCCCACACGAGCAAGCATCCATCCCACGATCCTCTTGGATACAGAGTATTGAAAAATGCTGCCATCTGTTTTTAGAGGGGTGTGGGAGGCAAAGAGGTGGCTAATTGTAATCAACATCTGGGGTCCTTGGGAATTCCAGTGCCTTTCGTCCGGCTTATCTGTGGTATTGCATTTGCTAACACACGGCTCGTTGTTCTGTGGCAGCTCTTTGCATCTCAGGCTCAAAGTCTGTTGCTCATGACAACAGTGGCTATGCCGGTCTTCAGCAAAAAGAACGAGACGGTGAGTGCAACGTGGGCTTCGGTCTCCTTCCAGCCAGCAGAGGTGAAAGGATGCAATGAACCTTTGCGGGGTTTTAAAGCCAGTGGGTCTCCGAAAGAAGAGCCAGCCATTAGGGACTGCGGTAGACCTCTGGTAGTGATGGGAGCCTGTTAGTTTATCTGACAAAATGATAGTCTGTCATTTCCTCTGAATGCTATTTCTTCAAAATACCTTTTAAATATGAGACTTCTCCCTGTTTTATCACTTTCATTTTCAAACTGAGCCTAATTCACAGAGCCATAAAGTTTCAGGCTGGAAGAGATCACTACCTTGTCTAGTCTGTCCATTTTATCGTAGACCTTTACATTTCATAGAGGTGGTCCTTCATGAGCCAAATAACCTGTGTTTGGCAAAAGTGTCATTGAAGAATGGCATCTAGCCCTGAGCTCTCCATTGTGGTTTCTCACTCTCCATTAAAAACTGGTGTCTAAATTACACTTTTAATTTCTCTAGCTTCACCTTCCTGTCATAATGGCTTTCTCTTCTAGATTAAAAGCCTGTACCCTTTGGTATCTTTTCCTGGGAAGCATCTACTACACTGCAATAAAGCCAAACCTGTCTATCTTTTGATATGATAAAAAGGTTGAACAATTTCGGTGTCTTTGATAAGGATATTTCCTCTGGGTTTTGAAGCCCTTTAGACACTCTTTTCCGTACCATTTCTGGTTTCTCAGCATCCTTTTAAAATGGTAGATGGCACCTTACCATTGCTGTACAAGGGATGAACTCTTCATTTATGTCCTACAAACACTTGTCTGCTTTCTCCACCTAAGGCTGACCTTAACTTGTATTACACAGCGCTGCAGTGGGAACCTGGGTGTCATTTTTCCATCATGCTCCCCAGACGCTTATTAAACCAACTAGTTCCCAATTTCATGGGGATTTCCTGGATTCCTTTTTTCCTAGGTTAACAATTTTGTATTTGGTATTTGGTTTAGTTGACTCAAGTTATCAACCGATCCACGTTGTTTTGCACGATTGCCTTGTCTTTATTCTTACACACATTGAATGAAGGCTTTTGTCCTCAAAACTTGTTTTCAGTGATCTTATGTTACTTCTGAATCGTAGTAAAAAATGATGTCTAGTATTAGGTAGAAACACTCCTCTCCATAAACACGGGAGCAACCTCTTTAGACTTTTGAGATATGTTAGTTTATTTTAAATGAACATATTCACACAAGCCTAGAAAGGACATGTGAGAAATGAGTAGAAAGACAATAATGTGTACTCAGGTAGAAAACTAACCAGGTTTTGCTTCTGAAAATGGATTCTCCTTTTTTTTTTTCTAAGCGATCTCATGGCATTCTCCTGGGTGTGGTGGGCTCTGATGTACCACTGAGGGAATTATTAAAACTTGCTCCACGGTATAAGGTAAGACTGAGATAATGTGGTTTGTTGTTTTGCACAGCGAAGTCACTAGTAATTCTTCCATGGGCATGACTGAAAAATCATTCCTCTGCCCGTAGGAAGAACTATGAGCATAAAGCAAGAAATGCTGGATGTGGTGATGTGTGGTTTCTATGTAGTACTCGGGAAATCATTCACTACTGGAAGCTCTCTTAGGCTGCTTCAGAAACAGAAGGACTGGATGATCCAGCAGACTGCCAACTGGTCGTGGAGCCTTTGCATTTTGACGGTCACCAGCCTAGATGCCTCAGAGATGATACAGATCTGACAGCCTATCTCAGAAGAATTAAAGTTTTACATCCAGTTTCCAGTGGACAAAAGCTGCCATGCCAGCTGGCAAAAAAGAAACAAGTTTCACTGTCAATGTTCTTAGCAGAAAAACTGAGGACTTGAATGGACTCCGGAGAGCCAACTTTTCTGCCATGCCTAGAGGTTCCCTTCTCCAGATCAGCGTGAAGATTTCTTGGCAGGACGGTGTACAGGAAGTTGGCTCTCACTCACTTGTTCTGTACCTAGATAGAGTATTTGCTCTCCAGAATTGTTAGTTCAACAATTTCCCAGTAACTCTATGTTCCATACATCTAAAAAAATATGTTCACCCGTAGGAAACCCCCCCCCAGAGATGCACTGTTTAGTTTGGTTTATGCCCTAAATTCTGTGCAGTGACCTTTTGTTCAATCAGTCTGCACGCCAGGAGACAGCAAGCACATCTGAGGATCACCATGAAATCAACTTGAGCCATCATTTCAAGTTTTCAGTTTCTTTTAAATAATTATCAGACAACTACTACCAGTTAGGCTGCTCGCAAAATCTGATTGCTGAAGACTCACAGGACTGAAAGCGCTGTCAGAAGCTATGAATTTGTCTGGGGCTTCCAGATGTGGATGCAGGGTAGACCATTCACATGCAGCTGTAGGAAATGATCGTTCAGGCAACCAAGGAACTGTGAGTGTTGGGGTGCATGCACTCAGCATGCAAAAGCTAACTGGTTTGGGTCTGGAGGAACCTTGTCTAGGAGCTTCAATTTTTATACACATTTATTTTCTCTATAAGACTAATACCTTTTCATCTTCCTCCCTCCATGTCACTCAAAGGTCATGTGTCACAATAATCTTTCTTCTAGGCTGAGGAGGAACACTGTTCTTTCCTCCAAGCAGTGCCAGGGAACGAGGGAAAAATTATTTGAAGGACTTCTTTACATCAGAAGCAGGACATGACTCCCCAGAAGCTCTTCAAACTCTTCCAGACCAGTTTGGAAACCTAGGATCCTCAACTTGAATCCCCTGGCATGTGGGTTATAAAGGACCAGATCCAGAGTTACAGCCCTTGAGAGCTCATAAATTTATGATCGCACTTACTGGGCTGAGAAATTTCAGCTTTAATAGGCCAACAAAGAAGTTTGCTGCAGTCCTGATCCTATATCTTGGTTTCACTCTTGCCAAGCTGAGCTGAGCTCAGTGTGCTTTGCGTAACTGTTTCACATAGAGAGAGTCCAAAGTTTTGATCTGGAATGTGTGAAATACAGAATTCATTCCCTCCAAAAAGGCATAGATGGATTGTAGATGACTTACCTCCTCACTTCCCTACTATTGTTGCCCCTCCAGGATTGTCTCTATAGGAATATAAAGTTGTGACACGTTTTTTGAAGATAGAAACCTTAGCTATTCGTGTTTTCCTTGAGACACCTCTTGTTTTGGCAAGCACGGGCTATCAGCAGGTTTTTAGCAACTCAGGGTTTAGCTGGAATTTGTATTATATATGGGCTTGATCTGAGTAATTGCTCTCTAGGAAATCTCTTGCAGATCAGGTCAAGCCAGTGTCTGCTCTTGTTAGATTATGCTATTCCTTAAAAAGCATTTTAAGAGTACAGGCTTGTACAGTTGGCCTAGCCTGGGTCTGGTCTTGCCAACACTGAAACATAATGCAGAGCTCCTCTGAAGACCGACCGGGTTTCCAGGGAAGCCATCTGTGAGATTCATACTCACTTGTTCATTCACTGCTGTGCCTGTGTAGTGATGGGCATACAGACCTGTCACCGCTGTTTCTCTACTGTTTACAACATTCCCCATCGCTACCCATTTCAGTGCAGCACTGCTGTGCCTGCTGTGGAGAGTTTATTCTGCCTCTGGGTGGTAATTGTCCACGAGGACAATCAGGCTCCAGGAGAGCATCTTTTTCTGAATGTGTACACAAATCAACTACCTGCCCACCCTTTTGTGCATCCAAGCATAGTCAGCCTGCTCGGACAAAGTGGCCAGAGATCCAGAGATAAATGGTTTGGAATTTATTTTCTATTTTCTGTTGGTCAATACCTTTAAAAGGAAAATATTTCCGAATGTTGGTGGTGCCAGGGTATCAGTGGCACCCATTACACAGCAGTGTTTCTAGCTAAAGCACTAATTATTCTAATGCCTTTTTCACCAGCTGGGTGTCCATGGATACGCCTTTCTGAACACCAACAACGGCTACATCCTTTCCCACCCAGACCTCCGTCCTTTGGTATGTATAGCTGTGAATTTGAGAACCTTTACTTACTTAGTCAGGGATGCACCCGATTTCTGCTGTTTTATTGAGCTGTGAAGACTACCAGGCTCTGATATATAGGCACTCAGGAGCACAAGGGCCAGAGAAATCAATTCCACATACCTAGATGAATATATGCATACATACGTGTATGAAGCGTAAGGCACCCTGCCTCTCTGTTCTCCATAAGAGTACATGTGAGGGCTGTATTTGTGTGCACTTGTACTGTGGGTGCACGTGTATCTGCATCCCTGCAAGGTTTCACTGCCGGGCTGAAGAAACAATTCCCCTCATATTAGGAAAAATTTTTACACTGAAAGGGTTATTAAGCATTGGAACAGGCTGCCCAGGGAAGTAGTTGAGTCGCCATCCCTGGAGGTATTTAAAAGACAGGTAGACGTAGTGCTTAGCGATATGGTTCAGTGATGGTTTTTGTCAGAGTTAGGTTGGTGGTCGGACTAGATGATCTGAAAGGTCCCTTCCAACCTAGGCGAGTTGATGATTTGGGCATATCTCCTACAAGAAGATTCAGCATGAGCAGCACCCCAGTAATAGCTACCCAGCAGCTGTAGTGTTGGACGTTTGGGGAATCTGAGACTAGCAGAGTCCAGTATCACAAATCTTAGTATCATGTTAAGTCAGAGACAATTTAGAGACAAGCAGGCCGCAAAGACCTTCTGGGACTTCAGGGAGTGGGCACAAGGACAATGCTTCTCTCTCAAGGTGCCACCTGGTGCTCCAGACCACACATCTGTCTGAAAAAAACAAACAAACAACAAAAAACAACAAACAAACAAAACCAGCTGGCCTCATTACTCAGGTACCCAGGCACACAATGATTTTATATTTCATACGCAAGTCCGTGGCACAAATCCACCTGTGCACAGCTGTAAGTGTTAGTGTGGTTACTGGCAAGAGAAAGTGCCACCACACAGCAGCTGTCTTCAAAAAGGCGACTTTGCTCAGGGAGACCACAGGCACCGGTAGTTACTTCACTGCTTTATCCTCCATGTGAAATTGGCCTTACTCAGTCTGCTTCACACCTTTTCCTTCACCTGGAAGATTGCGGGGAAATAGCTCTCTTGCATCATTTAGCCCTTGGTGAAAAGCCTACCTTTCTGTCAGTCAAGTCAAAGCCTAATTCCCAGCAGAAAAGATCTCCTGCTGGTATTATAGTGTTAATGGGATTACACTCTTGGCTGTGGGGAAAAAAACTGATTTCCTGCAGGCAAGTGTATTGTACCGATCGATTTAGAAAAATATTCTCACAAAGGAGGTTCAAGCCTTTACCTGCGAGTTTACCTGTGTTGCTGCCTGTCCCTTGCTCCTGGATCAGCCTCTCCCACTTGAACTGTGCTAGCCCCACACCACCTGCATAAAGAATTACACGGCATGGGACTGAGAAGGCACTTTCACCAAAACACTGCCTTCCCAGTCAGAGAATAAGTGAGACACCCTTATTTTTCAAATTAGGTATCAATTCTTAAAGGGTTAGTTTAGGAACTTATCTAGCTGCTCACTTGTGTATTTTTTTTTTTTTTTTTTTAAAAAAAATACCAGTATAAAGAAGGAAAGAAACTGAAGCCTAAGCCGAACTACAACAGCGTAGATCTCTCAGAAGTGGAATGGGAAGACCAGGATGAAATAGTGAGTATCAGAAAGTGAATTTAGCCTTTTTTTTGGAGGTCCTTCTTTCTATTACTTTGGGTGCTTGTATGGAAGGGGCCAGCGAGCGGTAGGCATCAGGCATTCCTGTTTTTTTCTGTACCTTAGTGGTGCTGACTAAGACAGGTTGTTGGTCTACAAGAGGACAAGAATGATGCTTCCCTACAAAGTGCTCGTCTTCCTTCCCAGTATAAGTTTTCCTTTTCATGAAACAGGGAGGGAAAAAGATGGCAGGAGGAAGAAGGCACTTTGGAGGGTGCTCCACGGAGCAAGTCTGTGTATACATGGCCCAAATGCTGCCTTAATGCAAAGCCAAGATAGCTGTGTAGTGTATGGCAGTGTCCCATGACGTTACCCTTACATGTGGTATGTGAGATATAGCTGAAGCCACTCAACTAATGAGATCCGCAACACAGAAGAAAGTGCATTCAAACAGAAACTAAAGCTTGCAGTCACTATTAATAATAGACAAAGAGGATAAGGGACTTTAGGCACTTGAGAAAAACAAATTTCCAGAAACCACCTTATTGCACAGGTGTGGAGGCACTGAAAACAATAGCTGAACAGAGAGAAAAGATACCTTTTCTACTGTCTTTCAAGCAAAGTTATAAAAAAACGATAAACAAGAAACAGTATGCACCTTAGCAGCTGCACATTGCTACGTTGCACAACTAGGAACCCAGATGTAATGAGAAGGTAAAGAGGTTCCTCTGTGCATGGTTTTCTTTTACTCAGAAGAATTAGGAGAGAACAGATACTTAAGTTACTAAGATAAGAATTGAATTTGGAGTAAGATAGAATTAGCTGTGGAACACATGCTTCTGGATTACAGGGGAGACTGCTGAGATAAACGGATCCGATGCTAAAGATATCCACTTAAACAGGTAGGACAAACGAGTTGCCCAGCAAGAAGATCAAAGTAGCTACTGTCGCTAGTGCAGGCCAAGTACAAAGGGCCACACCAAAGGAGCCTGGAAAGTGGGAAATTGAGAAAGGGAACACCACAGGACTGGGTGTGAAACTTGGAAAGCAAGACAACAATAAGAAGCTTTAAAAGCAGTGGAACAGGCAAGATGCAGGTTGCTAACGGCTTCATGGGGGTTCGCTGATGTCTTCTAGGAGCTCTGCTGCCGTTGTAGTTTTCTCTCTCACTGGAGCCACTTTTAGAGCTGCTCCTTTTTACCCAGTTCACTATTTTACAAAAAAAAAAAAAAAAAATCCAGGAAATGAGAGGACTTTGCTTTCCTGTCATCTTTATTTGGCTAGCAGCTTCCTGTCTGACCAAATAACGCTGATACCTGAATGCAAATATGATGCAAAGTGTGAGGCTTCTGTCTGTAAAGTGAAAAAAAATGTCAAAAGAGGCATGAAAAACAAAGCCACTACATGTTCCTGTACTGCATCTTCCAGAAGAAAGGAAGATTGCAGTCACTGAAGGTACAGAGACATTCAGTGACGCGAACGGTATCTGCAGTGTGACTTCAGCAAGTCTAGAGACTCTCAAGATACACCCACTGCAGCAGAAAGCTGCCAACATTTCAACGCTCAGATTTGCAGCTATGGTATTAGATCAATGACAGACTCAACATCAGTTGCAGTATAATCTCAGCAACACTGATAAGCAGCAAATTCAGACTGGAAAAATATGCCCAAGTGCTAATGATGTGTAATACAGCCAGCTGCTAAAAAGAAATCTAGGGGAGGGAAGATGGTGCTGTCTGGAAAATACCAATAGTACTATCCGCAGCTGGGCAGCAAGGAAGTTTGGGCTTGCTTGTAAAGCAACACAGGGATATTCTCAGTGTAAGGGGAAAAGGGAAGGGTCAAGGGATCCTTCACAGCAGTCCAGGAGCTGACACCCAAACAGATTTTCTTCAGCCTTGACAGAGTCACTGAAGAAGAAATTAGCTTGCAAGGATGTTGAAACTGAGTGGCAACACACCTAGATGTTGTGAGACCCCTCCGGTAAACTGTATGTCTGTGTTGGTTTGAAACTACACAAGTGGACAAGGAAAAGGAGTTGGCAGCACAGACTCATTGTCCTGGAGCAGGAGAATTTGCTGTTTGGGGTGTCAGGAACGAGTGCTTCAGCATGCACCAGACCACCCCTTCGTCCAAACTCTGCTACGTATTTTTCAAAGTGGGGGCCAGCAAGAGCTGGCCACAAGTGTCCTGCCTAAAAAGGACTGAGCATTATGGGGGCTCACAGACACCAGGACTGTAATTGATTTCTCAATGCAGGAAAAGCTATTGAGGAAGAAGCAGCAAACCTGGACTGTGGCACCAACCTACAGCCACCATCACCTGGGGGCCAGGCACAGGACAAGTAGCCTGCCTGCAGACTAGCTGGAGGTGAGGAGATCCAAGGAGATCTCAGATATCCACTGACCTATTTCTCCACTGCCTTATGGGGCAACAAGACATGCCTAACATTCAAGAAGATATGGATGAAACAACAATATCTGAACTAAACCCAGAACCCATAAAAAACGCTGCAGGCTGTCAGACCAGAAGAGAGAGTATGCCATGCCTCTGACAGGAGGTCAAACGCTTTTAGCCAAAAAGGAGTAATAGTACCAGTCAGTGTTTTGATTTCCAAGATGTGGGCCTTGGGAAACACAAGCTTTATATTCTAGGTCTGTAAATAACCCACATCAAACAGCCATAATAAACAGAACTGTGGCCTTGTAACACGAATGCAGTTGAGACTGGCCAGCACCTGAATAGAGGCCTGTCTCTGGAAGTAAGGAAGCAATTTGTGTGAATGAATAAGTTACTTCCCACCTTTTTTTCTATCCAGGCTCAAGCAATAGGCTGATATGCTCTGGCAGGCTGGATATAAAGTTAAAGCCTCCGCACTTGTGGAAAAAATCCCTGGCTCTTTCTTGCAAGAGGCTGGGAGTCACTGTGAAAATTACATTTTGCCTTTGGAACATGGATTGAATAAAGTGCTCTTCTTGCTGCCTACCCTGCTATCACACAGTCTTTCTTTGCTGCGTTAAACAGCTGCTTTACTGCACCTCAGAAGTGGTGCTGAATACAGCCTATAATTTATAAATGAGCTTTTAAAAATGTCCAAGATTTTTGGAATCAGTCTAGGGGCGTTAGTGGGTTTCTCAGGTGTCTCCTCTTCCAGGCTCTCAAAGCACTGTGCTAATGACTTTCTGGCTGCCAAACGGTGAAGTCTGAAACTTGGACTGGCAATTTCATAGCTTCCAGATCCTTTCCTTTCGCTAAAAAGACACATCAACAAGCTTTCAGCATAAGCCATTATTATTCTGTGTCACTTATCAGCCTGACTGAACAAGGATCCTGACCACTGAGAACAGGTTCTCAGCTTAGAAGAAGCAAAAAAGAGCTGGGGTGGGGGGAAATATTCACTCTTTTCTGCCAGCCCCAGTTCATTAGTTCCCATCCTGCCCTGCCTGGAGACACTAATACCAATCTTGTTCCTCTCTGCAGCTGAGAAGTGCCATGATCAATGGGGAAACGGGCTACCTCTCTATGGATGTGAAGGTCCCTGTGGATAAAGGGGTAAGAAATTATCCTTCCGTTCAGGTCACGAGAGAGAGGGGATGGCAGATGGATGCTGAAGAACCACGAAGGATGTGGTTTTAATGCTCAGCATTTCTGAGTGTGAGGATTTTATTGTTTCACCACATATATAACACATGCGCTAAAGGCATAAAATAGAGCATCGTTAGAAGTGCTCTTTATACCTACTGACATTCTGCTCTTACAAAAGGCATTGGAAACGCTCCCTACTCTGTCCAGGCAAGGCCAAAAACCATGTTGTTCATTGTTTATGGGGCTGTGAAATTAATTGGAAATCATCAAGAGTTTAGAATGGGGAAAGACTATGGTGAGCTGACCTAGACAGAAAGAGGTTTGGAGGCTATTTTGCAACTCCCTTTCCCTACCCAAAAACACTCATGAAAACTTTGTCCCTCACTCTGTCAGAATGTGATTTCCTTCATCCAAGTCCAGGATTAAATTTCTATGCAAATATTTACAGATGTTTTATGAAAAGTTCTGGTGAAATGGAGACTTTTGAACGTTCCCTACCAGCTCTAATGCAAGGTTATACATCTTCCCCTGGAATCAGTGCAAAATTGTCTTGTACATTTACGTTCACTGGTACTTTTTCATTCAGGTTTATTTAACTCTCCTAAAGATTTTGGCTTTCATCATTTCCTGTTAGGAAGTATTCCAGAGTCCTGCACGTTACACTGCCCAGAAGTCTTCCATATTTCAGGAAAATTTTCCATCTTTTATAGGGAGCCTTTTTTTTTAGTGATCGGGCTGGCTGAACTGCTCCCATGCTAAGCCACAGTCAGCACCAATTCCAATAAACCAACTGCTCACAGCCGCTGCTGAAATGGTGCCATTTCCTAATGAAGACACCCCTCCGTTTCCTCTGAATGGTTGTGCTGCTAGATCTTGTAACTAAATTCTTTTTCTCTATTCTTGGTGTTTGCAATTATCAGGTACCTGTCAAAGGCTTTGTCCTTCCCTTGGCCAACATCTTGCCAACATCTGCAGTTGAAATACTTGCACGCTTTTCAGTCCCAGCAGTTCAGCAATTATTTTTGTTCCTTTTGTCTCTTGTACCATTTCTGGTACACAAGTACCAGGGCTTCAGTGAATTATTTGGTACTGTTTCCCTGTTGCTCTATAGAGAGCCTCTACTCTCTGCAATAGGATATTTCTGAACAGGGAGCCCCAAATCTCCTTTCTGCTGTCCCTTCAATTTTTTCTCCCTACCACAGCTACGCCAGAACAGCTGCTTTGGTTTCCATGTTTCTTAGCTATTTTTTCCAGTTGCCATTTTTCTACGTGAATCTCACGCCTTTGTGTCCAGTCTTTCTAATTTTTAGGGCTGTTGGGACTTTTTCTCAGTATGCAGAGAAATATTGGTTTGTTTTGTCTTATGGATCACTGTACATAAGGGCTCCTAAGACAGAGTCTGTCTGTTCCTCTCATTAGATCATTTTCCCTCAATGCCCTGTTGTTTACTGTTTCTTTTTGTTTACAGTACTGCAGCTGGTTCTCACTCCACATCTTATTTAAGCCCACTTTAACTGATTGTTTAGAATAAAATTTCATGAGAAGCTGTTTCAACTACTTTATATAAACCCAGATACATTGCATGTCCTTTACTTCCTTCATCCATTACCTTTGTTATTCTGTCAGAAGAGCAATCAGGGTTTTCCAGCAAGATCTATTCTTTGTAAGTCTAGATTGCTTATTTTGCTAGCTTAACCTCTTTCTCTGTCTCTGTGCACCCTCAATAACATTCCTTCTGAGTCATCCAAAGAGACCTTCTTAGTTGAATATCTTAGGGACATCTTTCTCCTCCCCTAATCAGGGAAAAAGAATCACAAAAAGTAGCCTTGGTAAAAGATATTACCTGTTTTATTCTGTGACTCTGCAAGCGTTATGAAGCATAATATGAGACTGAATCTGAGTATGTGACAGTTTTACTATTATCAGAATACACATGGAGTGAGGACCAGAAGTGAAACTTAGCAATTCCCATTTGTACTCTGCTAGCTGATGAAGCAGAGCAGAGTTGAAACAAAGAAAGTGCTGACAGAGCCTTGAAACAAAGAGAATGAGGCAGTCAGACGGCAGAGAGAAGGGCTGAGTGAAGGGGGTAGAAATTACTCTGTCAGCCATGTAAATGTTGATTCCCCAGGTGGATCTTGGGAAGATATTGAGAGTGGAGTGAGATAGAGAGGAGAAAAATAAGGATCTAAGACAAGGGGTGGTTGTTAGAGAGATCTAGTGGCAAAAATACCTTTGCTTGCAGCTTGGGAACAAAAGGGTTATGACTGTGAAAGCAAAAAATCGAGGACATGGGCAGAATCTGTGGCAAAGCACTGACAATGGCGTTAGCCAGGACTGGCTGCCTAGTACAGTGACAATACCAAAACTGTTCCCAGACCACAGGTGCTGGTAGTCAGCCATCTTATCACTGTGCCAACATGCCCGTGTTCTTGTCTTCTCCATTGCTCTGGGTTATGTAGCAAAGTCCTGCCCGATCGTCCTCAGCCCCACTTGCCTCAAGGGTGCCTCTGCTTCTCTTCCTTCCCATGGATAAGTGGTGGCACCTCCAGCTGTCCTGGGGAGGGCTGGACAGCCATTCCCTCCCCCTGCCTACACAGAGGTTTGCCCTCCCAAGTACAGAGTGGCTGCATGTGCAGAAGAGGGGCAGGTCAGGGGAACAAAGGATGAGCAGAACAAGCCCTGCTGAAGGAAAGGGTCTCAGAGTAGTGGCACCCCTGGGCCATTTTCTACTGCATCCTTTACCCCAGGGGCAGGCCTCTGTGATCAGATCAGACTGACAAGGAAAGGGAGGCTTAATACCTCTTGTACCTTCCCCACACTCACCAAAACACCACCGTGTTCCTTGGGGGTATCACAGCACTTTTGGAACATCTCAGCCCAGCAAAAGACTCGGACCCTGTTGCTCAGCAGTACACAATTGCCATGCATGGAGAGAGAGAGAGGAGGGAAGAGGTTGAGCTGTCTGCCACCTCCTCATCTGACAATAACTCCCCCATCCCCATCGGCCCATCCGCTGTGTGCACAAACTGGGGGCATGCTGTGGAGCTGGTGCTGGCTCACCCTTTGTGCCTCGCTCCACTTCCACTGCTGCACAGCTTGAGCAGGTTAGAGCAGGCACGACTTTCCCTGGGGAACACTGAGTTTTCTGTGTTCACTCCCTGTCTCCCACACACATCCTCTCACCTCGTTTTCAGGCCGGGACTGGGATTTTAAACATATTAGGGTTCATATACTGGCATAAGGGTTGGATAGAAACTTTCCAAAAACTTTTCTTTTTTGGAAAAGAGTTCCACTGAAATCAACACTTTCCTACAGGAAAAGGCCAGTCTGGCAAACAGCTGAAGTTCTGAAGCAGCTTTCAATAATCTGAAATATCTTCAGCTGAAATGTCAGTCTGAAAAAAATATTTTCATGTGAATCAAAACGGCTTGGATTTGAATCAGCACTTTTGTTTAATTTGAAAATGTAAATTGTTTCTTTTACTGATTTTTTTTTTAACAAAATTGGAATATGTTAATGTTTTGTTCCATTTTGGCATGAAAGCAAATATCAGGAATTTCAGCATTTCCCACAGGAGTGGGGAGACTTGGCCCTGGCTGCCCACCCACACAGTGGGTAGGTTTGCCATCCTGCCTCTCCTCCGACCCCACCTCTCCTCCCTACCTGCCCCACCGAGCCCCCCTCCTGCTGGGGACGATGATGATGTGCAAAGCCATCAAGGTTGCTCTGTACAGCAAAAGAGCAGCAGGGCCCCAGCGCATTGGCTCGGAGGGTGCGAGAGGCCGGGCAGCTTCCCCTCACCCCTTCCTGCAGCCTGTGCAGGAGCCCTAGAGCAAAGAAAGGCTTAACTGAAGCCCTAGATGGAAAGACAGAGTGGCTGCCTGGATCCTGAAAGTCACAAGTTGCTGAATACGCTGAATACTGCACATTCATCCCTGGCTCCAGCCAGCCCAAGCGGGGTGTGAAGTGTTGGTAATGATCAACTGCTTTCACTTAGCCTTGGGGATGTATACCCCAGGTCCCCGTCATCACTGTGCTCTTGGTCTGTCAGATGGTCTCTCACTTTCTTATTCATGCTCTTCTTCCAGAAACGAGTTCTCTTCCTCACCAATGATTATTTCTTCACGGACATCAGCGGCACACCCTTCAGGTGAGCAAGGACTCACATGACACCAATACGGTGTATCAGAAGTCCTGCCATCAGGGACAGCAAATTGGTCCTTTTTCTTCATAAAACTGGCTATGATTCATGAGTAGAGCAGTGTGAATAACTAACTTCTTTGTTCCTATAGCCATTGAACTATTGTTTGGGGTCAACTCAAAAGGAATATTACGATTTATCTGAAGTTCAGAGTTCAAAAGCTATACCTCAGGTGAAGCACGTTGTTTCATTTCAGACATATGAGACATCTTCAATTTTCAGTTCCACTGAATATGTTTTATGTTCTGGTGTATGTCTCTAAACAAAACATTGTTGTAAACTGAAAATTATAAAACATCACATATGAAATCAAGCAAAAATTTGTGGGTTTTCCCCAGCTGAAATGGTTTGAAATTGGCATAGATTTGAGAAATGTTATTGTTGATCTGAATGTACAATGTTGACCAAAAAAATTGTCACCAAAAATGCCTCACAGCTCTACAGACAGGTTCCTTAGCCTCTTGTGCTGAAATCGGATCTCACTTAATCCTCTTTTGATGATGTTCTTTTCTTTAATAGCTGTGGAGGGAGTTAATGTCTTTAAGGGTTGTAATTGCAGGGAACGCAGTGTCATGTTTAGGGATTACTCCTCTCCTTGCTGACAAGCCCCCTGTTTTCCTTCCTGCCTGCAGCCTGGGTGTTGTGCTGTCCAGGGGACACGGGGAGTACATTCTGCTGGGGAACACTTCAGTGGAAGAAGGTAGGTTAATCTGGAACAGCCATGCTATCCTAGGGGACAAGGTAGCTACTCTGAACTTCACTCCTTCACTTCTCCTTCATTCTATGTATTATCTGGTTTCAGGTTTGCACGACCTGCTCCAGCCAGACTTGTCTTTAGCAAATGAATGGTAAGTGGAGGAAATCCTGTCAACAACAGGGGACTTTGTCATGAGATTTTGGCATAGTTCCCAGCAATTTGGCTTGAGTTTACCACCCTCTGTGGCCTAGAGAAAAAGTGGTGTTGTTCAGGGGCTGTACCTGGAAAGACCTGAATGTCTCCAAGCAATTCGTTTCCGCCACATCCTTTGGGGGATCCCACCAAGGCCTGGCACATCCCTCTGCTAAGAAACATCTCTTGAGATTTATCGCCAATCTTCTGCGCTCAGACTTATTTTGTTCCTCCTCATGTTGCTCAGAATTGCGCTACAAAACCTACAGTATGTCAGACCTGTCAAGAAATTTTGTTGCAAGCTTAGAGAGGGATTGAAATGCTTTTTTAAATCCTAGCTTATTTTTGGTTGGCATTCTTCTGAACTGAGGCTAGACCTAATTTCTAGTGAACATGGAGGGTGATTTATGACCCCTGTTTCAATAGCGAGCATAATTTATGCTTTTGCTTGGTTTGGATATGAAACAGGGTGAAGCATGGCACTTTCCATTTATTGCTGTGAGGTTTGGGATTTTCATGAACCCAACATTCAGTTACACACTCGGGCACATGAACCCCGTCTGAATCAAAGCCAAAATAATTATATTCAAGAAACCCTGCAGCCCTTCACACCTCTCATTATACTGTCAGGTTTCACAGGCAGCACATTTGAGACACAAGCAGTGACTTCTCCTTCTACTCCTAGCTTGGAGTGTCAGCTTACCACACTTTACATATTCATTTCTCTTAGACTTCTCTCATAAATCACTCCTTTCAGCCCCTTTATAAGTTGTAATTCTCTCTTATAACCTCTTCCTCGCCTTTGTCCTGACAATGAAACAGTCACGATTGGAAGCAGGATTAGTAAGCTGGTTTCTTTTATAATACATTTGTAATACTCCCACTTCTCCCCAAACTGTGTCCTGAGGCTCCTGCAGCTGTGTCCCTTTGGGACAGCTTTTGTTGCCACCGTATCATACTGCAAGATCATTCCTCACCTCACATTTTGTTTCTTTTTCTCTTCCTTTTTCTGCTCCTAGCCTGGCCTTACATTGCACATGACCTTCTGCTTTTCAGGTCTCTCCATCACATTGTTATTGTTTATATAGACACAGGTACACATCTTACACAACATATAATACAGATAACTGCTGGAAGGATTTGGGACTATGTTGCATTGTGAGCTTATGCTGGAGAACATAACAGCAGCCCTACTAAGCGCAGCAGTCAGATTAATTGGTGCTTGGTTTATTGGCAGGGTTTGACTTACAGCCATGTTATTAGATTTTGAGTGGGCAAAGCATGCAGCAGCAGCAAAATCTTTGCAGCCCAAGATTTCTCACTGAATTTTTGTTTGCAGTTATTATTTCCCAAGAGCATTTGCTTGACTGTGGTTTCTCTTTTCCCTTTCGGGCTTCTCCTCTACCCACCAGGATTTACTGCATCACCGACATTGATCCGGACCACCGGAAGCTCAGCCAGCTGGAGGCTGTGATCCGTTTCCTCACCGGAGAGGAACCTGACCTGGAATGTGAGTCCCAGGCACTGAAAAGGCCCTACTGGGGTTTTCCTGTACCCATCACGGGGGAGAGGGGAACTGTGACAGATTGGTGGCAATCTGAGCTCCTGTGGCACCTGCTCACACAGGCAGGACTGAACTCAAGCCCAGTTTAATTCACATGTGGAAAAGAGCTGAGGATCCACTTCCTTGTCTCTGTCAGAGGATTTTTTTTTCCGTTTCAAAGCTAGCACATAACTCAGCCTTATTGAAGGTCTCAGCGTAGGAAATACTGAAAGGTGAAAGGCTTGAATGGAGTTTGGTGGGGGCTGCACACCATGTTTAAGACAGACTGACCAGCTGGGCTACAGGGGGCCATGGCAGGAGGAGCCAGGAAAGCTGCTGTGACTGCTCTGCTCCCCGGGGCCCCAGCCAGCATCCTCCGAGGGCTGTATGGTGCCATCTAGACAGATGGGTGGGTTCTTTCAGAACAAGGATTGTTAATCTTGTTTTCCAAACACAATTGGTAATTGATTTGGGGAAAAAATTGTTACAGGATTATTATCTTTCCTGCTCCCCCCGCTGCTCCTCCCTTCCACCAAGTCCCACTCTCCAGGCAATGTGAGCCACACAAGCGGCTGATACAGCCCCACTACAGAGTGGGATCTCTGTTGGGGGGCAGAGGGGGGCAGCTGTGCACGGGAACTCCCTACAGCAGTTCAGCTTTAGGATGACCTTCAGCTCACCTCACTCCCATGGCTTCAGCCCCCTTAGCTGTGACAAGCACGAAGCTTTTGCACGTAATGCTCCACCTGAGAGGCCCAAATCTTTGGCACGAGGTTGGGAATCTCTTAAAACTAAAATCAAATGTAATCCAATAATTGTCCCTCCCTTGCACAATGTGAGCAGACCCCTCCTGGCTGCCTTTGGAGCAGGCTGAAAAGAGGAGATGTATGAGCTGAAAAGGTCAGGGAGGAGGAAAGTTTCAGGAGAGTTGACTATGAAAAACATGCAGACTTGGAAGTGCTGTGGAGGAAAAACAAATATGATTTGGACACATTGTAGACATGTGGGACCTGGGGAGGGACAGTCCTGGTGATGACCTCTGTTTTTGAGATCTGAATGACAACAAGGATGGAGAGCTGGATCCTGACAGCTGTGACAAAGAAAGGAGGAAGGAAGATGGGAGAACTTGGGAGAAAACATTAGGGGAGACCTGGGACTTCAACCCAGAAAGTGGAGCCGGAAACACTGAAGTGGTGGGGGCAGCTCCACCTAGAAGAGCACTGAAAGGGACA
Organism: Chroicocephalus ridibundus; assembly: GCF_963924245.1. Classification (NCBI taxonomy): domain Eukaryota; kingdom Metazoa; phylum Chordata; class Aves; order Charadriiformes; family Laridae; genus Chroicocephalus; species Chroicocephalus ridibundus. The sequence goes on from NC_086284.1 coordinate 153,029,848, forward strand.
TTTCTGCAATACAATAGCCATCACATTCTCACGGGAGATGAATACAAGAAGGGCCATACAGAAATTAAGCAGGTCAAATAAATGAGGTTTTAGAGTATGTCATTTAGCACATGATGATATCTCAAACCTTCCTAAATGCCTCTCAGTTCCAGTCCGGAGTGGATAAGACCGGTAGCCTAGAGTGGCCTGAGTGGTGGAACCCAGGACAGGACAGTGTTTTGTGAGACTTACAGGAAGGAAGGAGGGCTAACAGAGAAGCCAATGAGCACAAGGACAGAGTAGAGGCCATGAAGAAGTTACTAGTGGTTTTGAAGAAAGCTTCTTGAGTGGAATGGGGTGGCAGATGTCCAGGCCCAGGGTGCCCCAGGGCACCCAGAAGGAAAGGTCAAGGCAGGGATTTGAGGCAATAGCTGTGGACAGCCTGTTCAATCAAGGAGAAGGTCGGAGTGAAGATCTGATGAACTGAAAGCCTCTCACTTGCCCACAGTTTCAAACCCAAACCCTTCCACTGAGTTTGCAGGGGAACCAGTCTGATGATCTTAGCTGTAACATCTATTCCTGTGCTCTCCGCCATCCAGGGTGATAGGTCCTGTTCTCAGCCCTGTAACAGGAGGCCTCTTCTTGTGCCATGTTGCTCTACTGTGCTGGCCAGGCAGCTCATCTAGGGATGGACATGTCTTTCTCTCCTGATTTTTGTTCTCCCTTCTTCTTAGGTGATGAGGAGTTGGTCCAGGAAGTGCTGTTTGATGCAGTGGTCACTGCACCCATGGAGGCCTACTGGACAACACTAGCCCTCAATATGTCCATGTAAGTGTATGAGAAATAAATACAAGTAAAACACCATTGAAGATGCACATCCAGATGCTGTGGGCTTATGTAGTGCCCAAAACAGTCACAAACTCTTGCACAGCATATAAGAAACTTTAGAAATAGCTCAAAAAGCTGATAGAAATAGCTCAATAGCTTTAGAAATAACTCAAAAAGTGTCTCTCAGGAGCAGATGTCATCAGGCTGGCCTTCTTAGGAGACCCTTTAGTTTGGTGAGGGATTTTTTGGTAATGCAACATTAGCGCAACCCATGTCTGAATATCAACTGGAGGAAAGCAGTGATCCAGATGTGTCACTGCAAGGGGTGTTCAGCACCAGTTCTTTGCAGCACCTAACTCAGATGCAGCGCATTTGCCTCTCTAGGGGATAGAGTCTGGTATCCCAGGGCACCTGAGACCATTTCAGTTCAAAGTTATTATGAGTTATTTCCCCGTGCATCAGTTATCCCTTTGAATGGCAGCAGAGTGGCTTGGCTTGACTTTCCATATGACTGTAGCAGAAGTTCCATCCCAGGTAGCAAGGAATTTGCTCCCTTACCAGTAGTGAAGAAAAGGGAATTTGGTCTTGTCTCTACTGGTGATGCCTTCAGATTGAGCCCCAGGAAGGGAGTGGACAGGATGGCTTCAGTAAACAACTTTCTACTTTATTATTTCCAGTGAGGCAGCTGTTGCTTGTACTATTGAGTATCAGATCACGCAGATTTTATTTCAGCAGGTAACATGCTACTTACACAGATATGTGGCCACAGGACCCCTGTCCCTGTTTCAGTTACCAGTATCCCTCCGCTAACAGAGGTTGAGCTAGTAGCAATCATGCTGGGACAGCCAATTATCAGCATATATTTAAACAGCTACACCAACACACCCTCCTCAATTTAAGGCCACCACACCGCAGCAGGCTATCCACCATGTAGCTGTCCCACCTGTGTCCTTGATACCTCCAGCAAGATGCATCAGAATCAATCTACTGCTTTGGAGTTATTCTGCTACCCTTCCCATCCTCTGCATCCATGATACAGCCATTCTCTCTCTGCTGTTCCTCTCCCTCACTTCAACCTCAAGCAGGCAGCCTGGAGTAGGGATAGCAGGAGAGGAACTTATGGTCTACTTACAAGACAATTAAATCAGCAGACTTCAAAAGTGTGACTCTAGGTACAAGTCAAAGCCTGCCAATTGTTAGCCAGTAACAACCTATTGCCATTAGCAGGGAGGAGCCAATGTCTCCAGGTGTGGCTTCTAGTTTGAAAGGCCTTCACCCTGGGACAGGGAGATGGCTGTTCTTCTGAGAACTGTTTGCTTCTGCGTTTCTGTTTCACAGGGAGTCTGAGGCAGGTGTTGAGATGGCGTTCCTGGGCACCCGGGCTGGTCTCATGAGGAGTGCCCTATATGTGGGCTCTGAGAAAATTTCCAACAGGTAAGTCCCTAAACTGCATTAAGGGGTTTCTCTCAGTGTCTCTGAAGGGGCAGCACGAAATCACCACCAGCCTTAAAAGTGTATTTGGGGAGCAACACCTTGATGGCATTGGTGCTGATTTACAAGAGTCAGGGTAGGGGTCTTTTGTCTTACTCTAGTTCTCCTGAGTTTTTCTTAAAATACTGTCCCAAAGTGCATTCATTTCAATGAAAACCTTCAATCGTTCCCTGACTTCAGCCATCTAACAGAGAAAATGTCCACAGTTACTATATATCCCCAGGATCATTTTGTAGTGCAGACACTCTGCACTCCACTGCCCCTGTGACATTCCAGCTTGGCTGGGTTTGATCTTTCTGTCTCAATTCCTCTTCCAGGTTTATTCTGTTCTGCCTTTTACACTGCCCACATTGCAGTAGTATCCCAGTGCCTTCCAGTGAGGCATTAAGTGATGTGACTGACATCTGTCATATATGATTCATCCTCTTGTCCTCTCCCTCAAGGCAAAAGTGTGTGTTCAGTGGAGGGTTTTGACATGGAAAGGGTATAGTTTGCATTTTTGTTGCGTTTTGAATACGCAGGCTGGTGCATACTGCTGTAAGAAAGGACAGAGGCACACCAGCAGATGGAACAGAAGGGGACAGTGTCCGTGGTAGTCTTTAGCTTCTTCGCAGCTGTTTCATTGTCTCCAAGTTCCCCAAACACGAGTCACAGGTTCAAGACAGAGAGCTCTGCTGTGCCTGGAAGGTGACACTCTTCGTGTTTTTGAGGCAATACGGATAAGTCCGAGTAAGCCAGGCTCTGTCAACAAGGGAGAAAATTACATGTGCTGCAGGAGGCTAATATGGCGATTTAGGAGCATCATCCAATGCTTTTAAGCAGCCGCAGTCACCACGCTGCAGTGACAGACCCACACGTGTCACACGAGAGGCGCTTCTGGAATCCCCTGAAAGGAAGGAACTGTATAAACGAGTAATCATTGTTATGTCAAAAAATACAGCAAAACAAGAGGCTGAACACAAAGGGGATTTGTCAGGCAGGACGTAGGGACCTCCAGGGAAGCCGATGACCTGGTTTTCACGAGGTGTCTCCTGAGCACCCGCTTGCCATGCCCTCAGGACTCATCCTCTGGCCTTCAGGAGAACCTGTTTCCTCAAGTACTTCAGTCCCTGCATCTCAAGGAGCTCAGTATTTAGCCACAGTGGCATGACCTTCGGTTTGGGGTGGGGGTTTTTTTGGTGTTGGGTGTGGGTTTTTTGTTGGTTTGGTTTCGGGGTTTTCTTTGGTGGAGACTATCCAATTCCCTTTTCTCACCTGCACCCCATTCTCCCGCAGTAATTAGCGGCCTTCAACTGGCCACCCGCCCGCTTGGCTTCCCTCGCTCACCCGCTCACGCCCCGCCATGCCTCCCTTCTCACTCCTGGCCCTGCTCCTCACGGCGTAACCTGCCAGGCCCCAGGCGGAGAAGGGGGACATCTTCCCTCCCGCCTTGCCCAGGCGCTAAAGCCCTGGAGACCGCGGGAAGCCGCGGCTGCCACCGACCCGCTGCCGGCCCGCGGCCTCCCCTCGCCCGCCCTCGGGGCGGGCGATGGCGGCGTCGCCGAGGGCCTCGGCCGGGGCAACAGCGGCACCTGGCGGGCAGCCGGCGGAGGCGCTGGCCCCGGTGCGGCTGGGAGCGGAGCGGGGGAACCTCCGCCGCGCCCCTGGGCGCTGAGGGGGAAAATGGCGGCGGTTGTGCCGCGGATGGGGCCTGAGCGCTGAGCCCGTTCCGGGGGTCGCTGGCTGACCCCACACGGGGAGGCCTTGCAAACCGCCCCGGGGTGACGGATGCTCCGTGAGGCTCCTTGTACTGGTGTGTTTTGGTTACCTGCCACCCGCCCCCGAGCACCCTCCACCGCAGGGTGAAGCCCCAGGTGATATGCACAACCCCAGGGGTCCCACCGCATTGCCCCGAGGTGGGCTACCGCTTGTTCCTCCATACTGTGTACAAAGGCTGCCCTGGGTTTTCTCCTCGCAGGAAATTCCTGACACGGAAGGACAAGGAAAGTATCTTCACCATGGACCACTTCCCTCTGTGGTACCGCCGGGCGGCTGAGCATCCCCCCGGCAGCTTCATCTACAGCATTGTCTCAGAAGAAGATTCAGGTAACCCCAGCCTGAACACTAGGGCAGAGGAGTGGGGAAGAAAAAGCTTTTCACATCTTGCATCCCGTGCCATGCTCATCTCCATCCCTTTATTGCCACCTCCTTCCTGGTGGGAAGTGCTGAGACCTGGCCTCTTGGTGTTATCTTCACACCATCCACAGAGGGGTCATGGCCAAGATACTGGACACAGCGGAAAGACCAAGCTACAAGCTGTGGGGAAGGCAGGCAGGGCTGCGTAACGTGAGATTGCAGAGGAGGTGAAGGACACATGGAAATGCAGGGCCTGCATAGACGGAGGGATTTAGGAAGGCGAGAGGTGGGGGATCACAAGGTACTTGTGGGGCTGGAGAACACATGAACTGTGAGCAGGGGAAGTGAAAGGTATCACAGAAGGAATTAGACAAGTAGGTGTGACTAGGCCTGGGAGAAAAGATCATCAGGAGAACTGGATGACAGTAACAGCTAGGGATCAGCAAGCACTCAGTCAGGAAGTCTAAGTTTAGAGGGTGTCATTTTTTTTCCATCACCACATCCTATGACAGGAAAGGATGGGTTTGTTATGGAAGACAATGGAGGAAAAAGGAGGATTTTTCCATAGCCTCCTCTTGGGTGTTTCATTGGTTCCCTGTACCATCATGCTACTAGACTGTGGCACCTCTTGCCTAGCTGAGGAGCTCAAACACGAGAGGTAAGCAAGGAGTGGCTTTTCAGTGTCTCTTGCTTAGGGTATTGGTTCCTGAGAGTTTGCAGGGACAGCCAGGAGCTCCTCAAAGGCTGGAAGAGAGCAGAAGAGCCCAAAAAGAAACAATCAAAACAAAATACTCATGTGAGACTCCTACACAGAAGGTAGAAGTCCCCTCTGTGCTCCTCCCTGGCCCCTAGCACTCCATCTCTGTCACGGAGCTCAGCACTTTAGCTGTTAAAGCTTTTTGTGGCGCAGTGGTGGGAGGCTGGTGGGTGGGAAAGCAAGTAGCAAAGAGGAGAAAACCAGACTGGGAGGCAAGAGATATGAACCAGGACGTAAAGGGAAAGGAATGGAAAGAGAAAATACTTCAAACCTTCCACAAAAGCCTCTCTCTGTCCAGCACCCATACATCTCACTTAAAGGCAAGTGTGGAGAGAGGGGGAGGCATGACAGGAGGGATCTTTTACTCCCCTGCATGCCACGGCATTTGCTCTTTGGAATAGAGTGTGGGTTAGAAAACCAGGCAGTGACACCTTGTGGGGCTTCCTAAGGCAGCCGTTACCCAGGACGCAGTAATCACTGCTGGCTAAACATGGGGGTTGTGGCTTGATGTGGCTTTTTTAGAAGTCGTGTAGTTTTGCATGGATAAAGGCAGAACACAAGCAGCTGCCACTGTTTTTTGTATTACATGGCTGTTGGTCAGAAGCTTCAAGCAAGTCCAGGACCCCATTCACCTGGAAACCCTACAGGCACGTTGTAAGAAGTAGTACCTGGCCCTTATGCTCTAAAGTATAAGGGAGATATTACTCTCTTTAGAGACAAAGTTGGTCTTAGAGAGACTGTAATCCATGAGATCACACGATATGCCTGTGAAGAGCCAGGAAATAATATGCAGTGCTTCTGAGTCATGGTGCTTCACCGTCAGAGAAGACTCCAGGCCCTTCCTTGACATCTGATGAAGCAGGGTGCCCCACCTTTTGGCCAGAACAGGCCATCCGGTTTCTTACAGAATTCTTGATGACTACATGCTGAAGTCCCCCTTTCATGCTTTCCACACAACTCTACATGCCTGCCCTGTAACAAGGGGTTTTCATGGCAGATGTACTTCTCCTCACGTAAGAGGGAAAAGCTTGAAACCTTCCTGTTGGGGAAGGAAACCAGCAGAGAATGGTTTATCCAGGGCACCTCCTTCCAGCGTCCAAAAGTCTCAGAGAGAAGACAGCAGGGAAAACCCTGCAAGTCAAGTAGAACTGTTCTTGCAGCCCAGATCTCTCACGTGTTGGGTGTTTGGGTTTGGGTTTTTTTTTGTTGTTTGTCTTTTTTTTTTTTTTTTCCTAGGGTTGCAAAACATATTTTGCTTATTTGTTCTGTCTTAGGGGGAGCAAGAAATTTGGAGTTCACCATAAAGACAGGATTAGGCTAAAGGCACGTGAGCATAAGTTGGCTGGGTATTTGTTTCACAAGGACTTTACTGTTTCTGACATCCTGGAGCAAGTTAGTCTGCTTCAGTCAGAAAAAATGAGTGAGAGACTCCAGGCTAAACTGTGGTAGACGCAGAATTGTGCTCAGGACATGCTGGGTACCAACAAGAATGATGAATGCAGAAATGGAAAGCAGTGACAAATGCTGTAGCTCTTGGGAAGGAAAGAATCCCTGACCCATCTGTCTGAGCAAGAGATTTCCGTACAGCACACAAGGAGGGAATCAGTTGCAGGCTAGATCGATCATGCTGACCTTCAGACTGTCCCCTGGCAGTTCCAAAAGAGGTGCCCCAGCTGAAGCTAATCTAATCGCTTTAAAAAAAAAATACTGAAATGGAATCTGTCACATGGATAATTGCAGGCTGAAACAACTGCACTAACAAAGAGCAGGGAGGTGGGGTCCAGTTGCTTAAACCTATCCAGCCATGCTATTTTAAATGCCCTGTGGGAGCTAAGAAATCTGCACGGGGCTGGCAGATGTGACACAGGACCTACAGGACGCTTAAAGCAGCAGCTAAAGGATAATCAGGACACCCTGGAGCACAACAGAGTTTAGGCATCAAAGTCCCAGAAGACTTTGTTTCTAAAATGGAGTGCGCCCTGGAGGTACCTGGAAGTGCTGTGTCTGTCTCTCCAGTTTGTGGTGCTGGCCTGGCTCGGGTAACAGAGCTAGATGTAAGCCTGGCCTTTGCTGTGCAAGAGTCGGTGTCAGAATTACCTGTCCTGCTTCTCCTCTGTCTACAGAGTTTAGCTGGTGCATGAAGCAGAGCAGCTTTCTGGCCTAAGCTCTACATGCCCAAAATTGAGGAGGCCAGTCCTTTACATTTTGCGCTGAGGATGCTACTTTTTTCATGGGACATTATCTAGAAGAAAAAAAAAAAATCTACTCAAAGCCCCTTAGGTTGCTTATGTGTCTTGAAAGATGCAGTCCTCCAGCTCCTTGGGTGTTTCAGGGTTGAGGCATACATACGCACTGGCCTGGGTGTGAAAGTGTGTGAGCAAGTTGCTCCTGCCGCGTTTTACTCCTCTCTGGTTGTAAGCTAACCAAACCTGCTGTATTTGTGTCTTGACAGAGGGAGGTGGCCTACCAAAAGTGGTGACAGTGAGCACGGCTGTGGCTGTGTCTGTGGATGGGAAGATGGGTATTGCTGCAGGTAGGACATTCTGTTTTCTCGTTTTATCTTGAATGAAATGGTTACATCTTGTATCGAGAGTGGGAGCTGGGAGCTGTTAGCTTGTCATTCAAGGGAAATGACGGGAGCCACAATAGCTTGTGATGTTGAAAACTAGGCCAAACAGAGAATATTAGAGCAGGTACTGAATGGTTGATAGGTTTTCAAAAGGGAAACTGGCTGTTTGAATGGAAGCTTCCCATTTTCAATGCTGGTGAATTTGTAGTTTGAGACTATTTCTCTGGAGCATGAGCAGGTTGAGAAGTCCTTGCAGATTTTGAATTGTTTGCAGGAGACACTTTTGGTTTTTGGAAGAACAGCACGTTCATGCATCTTCATTGTTATGTGAGCCGAAAAATAACTTTTGCTGGTGGAATGAATGGGCTTGTTGCTGGATTTCCAACTCAGACATATAGATTGCCAAACTTACCTTTGTATCTGAGCTTTAAACCCCTTTTGGCAAACCTTCAGTAGACCTTGCGTCTACTTTTGGAAAATTCATGAAGTACATTATTTCCAACAGGACCCCAAAGCTTTTGAAGCTTTACTGTTTTCTGCAGCAATTGCTTCAGCCTTTACGGAAGTACAGTAAACTCAGAAGTGAAACAGAGCAGCCATTTAACGAAGCAAAGCAACATTAATCAATAAAGCTGGCATCATATCCAACTTAAATGCTCTGTGTAGGAGTATTTGGGTAAGAGAAGATGTAGCTCAGTGGAATTTTTTTCAGACCTGGAAGCATTGACTAAGGGAAGGTATTGATGGAACAGGTAATGGCGTAATTATCACCAGAAGCATGCTGAGATGCAAAGCTTCTTGTGAAAGAATGTCTAGGGTTAATGAAGTCCTTTGTGGCGGAAGGAATGAGTAGAATAGATACCAAACAATGACTTTGTTAAAGGAGTATCTGGTAGAGAGAAGGCCATATAGCAGATACCTTCATATCAGAGAGTCAGCCATTGCTTTTGCCTGGGCCAGGCAGGATACAATGAATGGTCTTCAGTACTACTGGTCAGTAAAACTATGGCAGTTTAACTTCATCTGATGAAGCGTTCCTTAATTTCCAGGCTTTCAGTGAGTTCCATTTGAGAGTGGTACTCTTTAAGTATCACCTGGGCATTGAGAAAATATTTATAAGCTGAAGGAGGGCTGTTATGAAATAGCACTTTTCACTAACAAACCACCATTTCAAACCCAAAGCCAGAAAATTATCAAGAAGTCTGTCAACAGACCCCAGTGAAATAGAGTTGGTTTCAGTAAAGTTCATGTGAACTAGGTGCTTGGGTCATAGAAACTGCTCTCAATACTGATACTAACTGGCACTAGTATGAATATACCCAGCCGAGAATGAAATAGAATTGAAACCGAACTAAGAGTCTCTGTGCAACACTTGCATTTTTCTATGCATGAATTTGGGAGGAGAAAAAACCTTTTTTTTAGAAAAGAAAGGTTATTTTTCATGGTTCTTTTCCTTCCCTTTCCTGACCTGTGAGTTAGAGCAGAAGCACACAAGCAGTTCATTTGGCACTCAGCATAAATACAAGGAAGGAAACCTCTGGCTGGAATTGTTGGAGCAAGAACAAGTGGCAGGAGGATCTGCCCCTGACAGAGCCATTTCTCTTCTGTCAGCAGCACTTTTCATAACCCGTGTGGAGATTTCCACCCCCTCAGTTATGCTGAATGCTGAATTGACTGTCTGTGTGGACATGCTGTGAAGGGGCAGGATCCTCTGCAGAGGGAAGAGGAGGGTGGAGAAAGCAGCAGAGGATAGGGAAAGAAATAATGTTAAAACAATAACAATAAGGTAAAAATTCTGTCATTTGTGGAAATGATACAGAACAAACCAGTTTCCTCACTGGTAACCACAGAAGTTGAGACACAGAAATGAATTCTCAATTGCTCTCATTCCTTGAAGGTACCACGGTCCCTGTCGCTAGCCTGCACGTTAGGTCACCTGACCACAAGCATCTTCTGCTTACTTCCACACATAGTACATACAGCTGGGTGTTCTTCATTCCCCATTTCTTATGCATTGATGAAAACTATCCATATTTCATCCAAAGTATGGGCTGCATGACGGCAATGAGGAAAATAATTTCTCCCAAAGGGTCCAAGTCCTTCAGGCCCCCAGCTGTAGCCTCCATTGACTTCAGCAGGAGTGCAAGGGTTTGCCGAGATATGTCCTGTCTGCTGGCTTGGATGTAAGTTTACACCATGTTTTGGAGGTTTCAGGAAGCAAAAAGGTGCTATATCTATGTTACCGTTTGCTTTGTTTCCAATAGTGACTAGGTTCATCATCTGAATCTTTCAGACCAGCAGTCATTTGAAAAACTGAAAAATGAAATAATTGTGGTCACACTACCTATTGCAATAGTATTTGATTTTGAGGATAGCAGCTTTGAGAGTAAGGATGTAGGTCTCTCTTCATCTCCCCTCCCACTAATATAACCATCCTGGGTGTCTGGGACCTGACTCTAGGGGACTTCACCCCACAGTGGGGGCTGCAGCACAAATGATGCTGGGCAGTACTGCAATACCATCCTGAGTGCGTGAGAGAGAGGAATGAAGGGGATTGAATGGAGACACAGCAAGAGGCAATTAGAGCAGAATGGGATGCAGATGGTTGTTATTGTTATTCTGATGGCATCAGCCCTCAGTGGGATTGATACCATGTTCATTTACAGTTAGGATACTACCAGAAGTTTGTTACCCAGCACTGGTTCCCAGAAAGCCAAATATTTTGTAGGCTTGTAGTTTCTGGATAAATGCAGTCACAGTTCTGTAAAAGAGGAACAACGGAGACTTTTTAAGTGCCCCTATAAAAGTGCAAGTGGTATGAACTGGCCTGTCATTCTGCCACTGATCGTTACTGTCACTTGTTTGACTTGACAGTGCTCGGGGGGGATTTATGAGCACTCTGAACTCTTCGCTATTCATGCAGTGAAAAATTAAGCTCTGGGATTTACAGCCATGTCTGAGGGGAGGGAGCACCCCCAGTGCCCCTGTGGGGAGGACGCTAGTGACAGGGAGCATTGGGCCCCTTTTCTTCTGGCAGCTGAATAGCAGTCCCCAGCCAAGGCAGAGAAAGGAGAATTGGTAAAATCAGATGTCCGGAAAGATGACACAGGCCTGGACGCTGTCAGGGAATGAGGGAGCAGTCAGCTGGGATTAGAAAGCAGCCAGGCTGGAGGGCTGAGAACAGGGATGGGGCTGGGGGGGAGTACAAGGGCTTCCTTCCTCCCGTGTCGGTCTGGCTTAGCTCAGTAGGGAGTCTCAGAATCGGTTTGGGGAGAGTCTGAGATGCTCCTCTCACCATTAGAGATGCTGCTCCACACAAGGACAGGTGGGGAGGTGGCCAAATTCTGGAGGGAAAAGGGGTGTCCTCTGCCCTGCCGTACTCTCTTCCCTTCACCCATCCCTCTCTTACCCCTGTGGGCCAAGCCCCTGTACCTGGGGCACGAGGGGGATGCACAAAGAGTTCAAGGTACCCACAGGTCTCTTGGAGGACATTGTGGAGCCAAGGCAGGGTTCACTTGTGCAAGCTGAGTTGGTGTGGTCTCTTTGGTGGGAAGCCACACAGGCAAACCTACCCTTGGCTTTGGCTATACCTGTTTCTTTGAATTAATAATATCTACCTGCTATATTGTGCTTTGGCACTTCAAAGCACTATGCAAACATTAAGTAATGCCTGGATGATTAATTATAATTAATTAGAAGGCAACTATTCTCCTGGGATGTCAGTCCAGTACCTTTCACGCACACTAATTTTGTTGGAAATGAAAAATAAGGAATTGTGATGGCACTCTCCCCAAGCCAAGTCCTGCCCCAGATAGCACTGTCATCTGCTCCCTCCCGTGAGTCAGTAGCCTGGGGCTTTCTGGTCCTCAGGGGTTGCACAGCAAAAATCACATGTAGTTGCTGACAGAAGCTTTTAGTGATTTAAAGCCCCAGTGAAACTGCTGGAATCTGTACAGGAGTTTAGCTGTCACTTTGGGCTGTGTATGACGTCTCTTTCATTGCCTGACCTTCTTGCTGTTGGAGTTATGTGGTTGTCAGCTGGCTGCCAGTCCCAACAGGGTCAGGTGGGTGTTTCTTCCCATCAGGTTCCTTGCCATGGTTGTCGTGTCTCAGGGATGGGAGACAGCCGATACCAACAAACCATGGGGCACGCGCAGGCTCCATGGTGCCCAATAAAACAAATCCAAAGGGGCACTTAGGAGATGCAGGTTTATTTTATATGACACCTCTCTCCTGTGTTTATATTCAAAGTTACTGTTAGTACTTATCTGCAGTGGTTGGACCACAGAGATATCGTTATCCCATGATGACAACAGTATATACAGATGTATTTGGGGAGAGTCCCAGGCAAGCTCAAAGAAGGGCGAGAGAAGTACTGTCTCTATTTTACAGAAAGGATTTTGGGACACTGAGTTATTAAGGCCAGTATTTTCAGAAGTGCTCTGTACTCACAGCAGGAGTAGTTTTTCAAAAAAGCTTAGATTTTTTTTTTCAAAAGTATTTGAAATCAATCAGTCTGAAAAATAGATAACGGGAAGTAATTTTGCCATTATACTGCTGGTTAAAATCCAACCTCTGTCATTCTGATGGAAGCTCTTCATTTGAAAAGTGATTACAGGCCAGCTTGATGTCTCTCCATCCTCTTCCTTGGTCCCCAGTTTTGGCTACCTGCTGTCTGTTACCAGCAAGCAAAGAGAGGAGGTGCGGGTGGCTTTTTCAGCAGTTCTGTTGCTGTGGCATCTTTTCAAACTAATCTACTCACAATTCTGTATTCCTACAGTTTTTTGCTTGGGTGGATAAAACATTTCAACCTCCTCTAGAAAGGGACAGCTGCACCTGTAGAAGCTGCTAAAATGCACGTAAATAAGCAACAATAGCATAAGCACCTTTTACATAGGAATAGCTGCATCCAAGCTGGAGAATTAAAATTATTTCACTAGACTGGCCTGTAAAGCAGCATAATGTTACCCATACAAAACCTGAGAGCAGCTGATCTCTTGAATGTGTGCTGCGGTATTCAGAAGGAATGCTGCCCCTCTTTTAATGATGGAGGTTGTGCCAACATTGTCCCAGCACAGGGACTTTTGTGAGCTCCCAAGGCATCACCTGGCTGCCTTTATGGAAATCACAGTCTCTCCTGCATCCAGTGGTAGCACAGGTAGAAAGAAAGAAGACTCACCTCATTTTCAGCCCATCACCTGCTACGTCTGGTTTCTGCCTGATGCCATTCCCTCCTGGCAATCCCAAGAGCCCAAGCAGTTTCTCAGGCATCCCTTTGATCTGACAAAATGAGAGACATCTGAAGGGGCTGTGCCTTGGAGCTCAGTCACAGAAAGTGTTAGAGGCACTCAGTAAGGCAGAGATAGTGATGATTTTAGTACTAACAGCAGCCATGCATTCTCCACCTTTCAGGATACCTGTCTGGAGGCTGTTACCAGTCAGTACACATTTGGCTGGCCTAAGTGGTGAGCCAATAGTCTGCGGGCCGGGGTATCAACATTACACGGTGCCATTAGTGTGCCAAAACCAGTGTCTCTTGCATCCTTCATCCATCCATCTGCCTGCCTGGCATCCATTGCATTCTGCTTTACATACTGAGCCTTAGGGGAGAGACCTGTAAGCATTTTGTGTGGGGCAGACACAAGCTATTCTATGAGCCAGACAAAAGTGAAGTGGTTGCCTTATTTTGCACTGGCTCTGATCTTACAAACTCTGCCTTTTGCTGAGGTTTGGTATTAGTGCTGGGACCACATGTTTCCCTGTTCAGAACTGGTTATCCTCTAGCCAGGTCAGTGAACAGGCAGAAAGAACAAATATCTGCCTGCAAAACTCCATATAGATGTCTCCATGCCTAGACAGTAACTGGTGACATGGGGCTCAAATACATTTATTTTATCCCCAAAAGAATGCTAAAAATAGGTATGTGAGACACCTTCCATAGCATTCTGCCCACCCTGGCTGGACATAAGCAATTTCGTTTCCTTCCAAGGTGTATCTGCTTTCTGCATAGGCTGTAAGATCTTCAGCACAGGGATCATGCCTCCTCCCTGTATGTGTGAACATTACCTATTGCCTTGGGGATGAGCCCTTGGCTGGGGGAAAAATGAGGACAATAGCCAGTTCTGTGTAATGAATATTTTCTTGTAGCCTCAGCTGAGTGCCGGAGTTTGCAGGCTGCACCGCTTACTGGGAAAAAAACATTAAGTGAATCAGCCCTTCTTTCCTCAGCCCGTGTGGGTATCGCTTTGCCCAGCACAGAGCTCCCGCTGTGAGTGGGTGCCTGTGCCCAGACCCTGCCCTCACCAGCTGTTTCAGGGTATTTTCTCAATAGGACACCATAACAACTTGTAAGCAATGTGATTTCTCTTGTGGGGTCTTGTTAGGCACCCCTCTGGGACATCCTCTGTCCTGGAGCCTGTTCCAGGCTGAAGCTCCAGACCAGGAGCCTGTTCTTGCCTGTGCATAGCAGAAATCTTCCAGCCTAAGGCTATCCATCACTGTCGCCTCCATAGCTCCTCTGATTGCCATGGCTGTCACGCTTGAAGGGAAAAGAGCCCTTGACACTGGCTCAGGAGAGGTTTGCATATAGCTGGATTTTTTAGATTGGCACCCGGCGCCTTTGCCGTGTTCCCTTTGCTTGCAAATTATTTGATATCATTTTAATTCTGAGCCGAATTAGAGCAGTGCGCGGGTTGTCATGGCAACCATTTCCTTGTGCCTTTTGGTCTGACTCATTGCAGACAATTACTCTCGCGCTCCAGGATTCACAGATGTGATAGGAGAAGAATCATGTGCTGGGCTTTCAACTTTTTTTTTTTTTCTTTTAATTTCCTTCCCAGCCTCTTTTGCATTAACTCCTACCTAGCCAGCATCAGCAGGGACCTGTATCTCTGCCCGGGGCCACATGGGCCAGTGGGAGCATATTGTATGTAGAGTACGTGTAGATGCACAAGGTGTGAGGGGATTTGTGCATACGTGTGTGTATTTGCGTGCACAGTTTCTCTGCAGTGCGTTGTGTGGCTGTGGTACCTGTCTGCCTGTGTAACCAGTGTTTTCTGTGTATGCACACAGGTAAGTACATGAGTAATCTGTGTGGACACAGAAGAGTACCCAGTGTGTAGAGGCTGTCAATATGCACTGAGTATTCAGGGGACCGACGAACTGCGAGGGTCCTGAATGGGCCAGGACCTTCCATTTGGAGCTGTGTGAAGATCCACAGGCTGGCAAGCAAGTGGCATTAACACTCTGACCAAGTAGGGTGCAAACCTAAATCTTGTGTGATTGCAAGGCCAGTGCGTTGCCTCACTCGCATGTGTCCCCCCACAATGGCCTGCATCTGTGCATCTAAAGTACGTGGAGGAAAACAGTGTTGTCCATGCAAGGACCATAGGCATAATCGATGTCATGACCTGTGTTAAGACCTATAGTTCAGCAGAGGAGCAAAGTCATGTGAGAAGCCGGTGAAAGGGATCACAGAAGCAGTCCGTAGATGTAGGGATGAAAAGGGTAAATATTACAGCAGAGGAGGTTGTAGGAAATGTCTTCTGAGATGGTTTGTCTTAAATGCAGCCAAGGCACAAGCAGACAAGTTTAGCAGGGTGTGACAACCACAGAAACTTAGCAGATCTGAGGACAGTTCCAGTCTACTCCTAAGACACGTTCCTTTTACCACCAAATTCAGCCTGTTTCCTTCCTGAGTTCCTCTTCTCCTGCCCTGCCTATCCACTTAAGGCACAAATCTCCTCATCTTAAGGCTATGTAAGGGACTCCTGCTACCAGCTCTTCCCCTCGTAAGACCTTTTGCTTCTCCTCCTTTCCCTCACTGGGATACAGAAGGCCATTCATAGGATAATTCTGGTTGGAAGGCACCTCAGGAGGTCTTTAGACAGCCTCCTGCTCAAAGGAGGGTCAACTATGAGATCAGACCAGTTTCCGTAGAGCTTTATTTATATTCCCAGAAATATTCCTTGTTCCTCCCTAATGCTCATATGCTGTACTCTCACCATCTGTGCTGTGCAGAGGCTCTACTGATAGCCATTCTCTTTTTTTCATCCCTATCTTTTCTCTGTGCAAAGACTATCAGCAAATCTTCATGCCGAGGTGCTGGATGTGGGGTAGTTTGCAATGGGTATGGGCCCACTGTTGGGTGGTGAGGCGTGGAGGGCATGAGAGGAAAGGATAGTTGGAAGGTGGCTGTCCTGCTTCTGCCTGTGGGAACGCTTGGCTGGGAGCCCTTTCCCAGAAGCCCTGGGAAGCGCTAGGGTTTCCCAAGGCAGTGGGAAGGCAGGGGAGAGATGTTGTGTGCACAGGAGATAGATAGGCAAGATGTGGACAACACAGCTTGCCCAGGGTGTGTGGAGGGGTGGTCTGCTGCTGGCTCTTGGCAATGCTTTGACAGGCAGCAGTGCAAATTCTAGAGCCTGGGGAGGGGGCAGTTCAGCTTTCAGGGACGCTGTGGAGCCCACATTTCTGGGAGGAGTCAGTAAATGGTGATGCCTGATTCTGTTGCCCTCCATCTGTCTGCCACCACAGGCAACTACTTAGGCTCCTTAAGCTGGCTCTGCAGAGAGCCTATGTGGAATGGAAAAAGAACAGATAGCAAAGAAAGCTGTGTCTTAGAGGTCAGGAAATGTAGGGATGAAGTGAGGATTGCTTACAAATAAAGCTGAGTTAGACCTTGCAAAGGAGATTAAAACAAACAGCAAAAGATTCTTCAGCTATTTTAAAAAAAAAAAAAGATAAGAAGAAGTAAGGACATTTCTGGGCACTAAAAGTGAAGTCAAGATCAAGGAGACAATGGTCTGAGCCAAAATCAAAGAGGGCTCTGCACCCAAGTTATTGATAAGGACAGTCCTTGGGGAAAGAAACAAGCTAATGACTGGGAATAAGGAGCTCAAGCCGCTTAGTGCGCTCACAGTGCTGGGCGTGGGTGCCCTCCAGCCCCAAGCTTATAGCAAGGATGTTTTTTTTCAACTCTACCCACAGTGGTGTCTCCATGCAGGCTAGAAAAGTGAAAATTCAGCAGTTAGGGCTAAGGAAAGGGGAGAAATAAGTTTGCCAGTCTCAGACCTGTAAGTGTGACCTCTGTCATGTTTGTAGCACTGTAGAGGAGACCTCGAAGGAAAGTACAATTATTACCAAACAGTAGGGGAAAAGGGAGCTAGGCAATATGACTCTATCAATGCTAGACCATACCAGACTGACCTAATAGCTTTCTTTCAAATGATTGTTTTCTTGGAAGGCAAAAGAAATTTCAAAGGTCTCATCTCTGTATTTCAGTAAAGCCCTTGATATAGTGCCACATAAGAAACAATTAGTTAAACTGGAGGACATCAGGAAACGAAGAGGGGTTGTAAGGGGCAGGGAGGTAGGAGCCAGTCTGGGAAGGCGGCAGCAGCAAAATCACCTATCAATCAAAGTCTAGGAAAAGGTTACTTGTAGCACTCTCCCAAGGTCAGCCATGGGATTAGTCTTTGCTGACGTTAACCTGAGACCCTGACTCAGAGAGCAATGAGTAGTGAGGAAGTGTCCTGATGATTCAACACTAGAAGGCATTGCTAGTTCAGGGAAGGACCAGGATATTGTAGAGAAAGCCTTATTTGACCTTGGCAGGAGTACCAGAAACAGAATGAATTTCAGTAGTACGACAGACAAGGTCATATGCTTGAGAACTAATATTAGAAATCTTCTGTAAGCTGTGAACTCTGTGAGAACTGGCGGAGAGCACAGTAAGCAGGACTAGAGGCAGCCCTTGCCTTCTGGGAACTGTTGGGCCCATTTTGCCGAGTCTCAGTAAGGATCCTCAGTGTAGGCTGTATTGCCCCCTGATGCCCACACAAAATTCAGGGAACCTTTGTCGTTCCATCCTGAGGTCCTTGCTGAAAGGCATCTGGGTAGATTCACTGGTAAACATATCCTGAGAAAGCTCAGGAGAAAAATGCTGAGAACTTCTGTATTAGGTGATGGTAGGATGGTGGCGAGCGATCTGTGATGCAGTTGTGGCTGAAACAAACGTTGTCCTAGAATGTACCTGGAGAGGTGTTTCCAGTGGGAATGGGGATGCATTGGTGCTACTACACAAAGCCCTGTGAGACCTCTCTTCTAGTTTATGTACAGTTTTGGGCAAAGGAATACAGATTGAGACAGGTACAGACAGGACAGAAAGATGATGAGAGGAAAGGGAAGCCTGACTTCATGAGAGAAGCACGAGAGAACCCAGCTTGTTTAACCACACGCAACTGAGGCTGAAGTGGATGGGATTGCTGTAATAAATGGATCTTGAAGGAAATGTTAAACTA
Organism: Chroicocephalus ridibundus; assembly: GCF_963924245.1. Lineage (NCBI taxonomy): Eukaryota > Metazoa > Chordata > Aves > Charadriiformes > Laridae > Chroicocephalus > Chroicocephalus ridibundus. The sequence goes on from NC_086284.1 coordinate 153,047,885, forward strand.
AAGCACACAGCTTTATGAAGACAGTGTAGTATAGATAGGCCATCAAAATATTTAGGATGGAAAACTAGAAGAGGGTTTCTAGCTGTTAGGGTAATGCAGCTTTAGCTGGAATTTGAGGTAAAGAGACAAACGGGTTTAAGCTGGAGCTTGAAAAGTCTGTAAGAAGGTGGTGGTGCCTTGAATAGAGAGGCGAGACTCTGCTAGCCTCCAGTCCCTTCTCCATCGCTAGGGAACAGCTGAAGTCTCTTGTTTCACCATGCCACAGTACAATTACTAGCAAGCAAGCAAGCAAACTGCGGGGTGGTCACTCAGGGCACTCCCCGTTTACCGCAGCACTCCCTTTGGGTACAAAGCTGGGCCTTTTTCCTGTAAAATTCACACACTCCGTGATTTTAGTCATGACCGAATAAAAATATGCTGGTTAATGCAGCTGAAATGCCCATCACAGCACCTGGAAGGCCAGAAGCTAGGGCTGACCTTAACCTCTCTCTTAGCCTTTGACCATGTGGTGGTTTCTCTTGATTGATTTGGGTTTTCCAAAGTAAAGAAGAGTGAGCGGAGAAGCCCCTGCTTATGATAACAAGCCTTTAAAAAGCAGATGGGGATGTGGGGGCTGGCGTGTTTTGTGGCAGCTGAGAAGTGACAGTTGAGGAGATCAGAGAAGGGAGAATCTGAAAAGCAGCTGGTCAGAGGCAGTTGCTGAAAAGGGGATGATCAGTCACAAGAGGGTGAAAATAAGAGGGAGAGAAAGAATAACTGGAGAATCAATGACATTTATGTCCAGTGGGAGAGATGTGAAAGATAACCATATGAGACCATGAACGGATGAGAAAGTGGAGACTGCTAGGAAGGGACTATCAGTTTAAATAAAGGTCTAGATTTTTCTCTTGGCAAGAATTGGATAAATCTGGAGACTCTTGTTTAAAATCCAGTGAATTTATACGACTATAAAGGTGGTTATGAGTCTCCCATAGTCTGGCTCCCTCAAAACGACTTGTTAGGATTTTGCCCTAGCATTTCCATATGCCTTCATCTTTGAAGTGGGAACAATGCTCACACAGCCTAGCGAGTATTTGGTGGGGAGGAGTAGGGAAAGGTGATATTTACTATTGTATGGCAATACAGAGCACAGACTTTGATGGATGAGGAGCATACTTCTAAAAGGAGGAGGAAAAATTGGAAAGAGTACAACAAAAGGCTACAGTGTTGTTCCAGAGGTGAGGAAATGCTTTACAGCAAAAGACTTAATGAACTCAATCTGCTTATTTTACCAAAAAGAAGACTGAGAGATTATTTGATTAGAGTATAAAGTACCTTCACAGGGAGAGATGCTGGTTTCTGAATTTCTTTTCTTTAATCTAGGGGGAAGAAGCATAACAAAAACCTGTGACAGGAAACCAAACAAATTCAAATGAGATATTAAGCATGAATGCTAACAGTGAGCATGAATAGTTATTGTAGTAAGGTACCAAGGGAAAAGGTTTTTTTTTCATCTCTTTAATGTTTTTTAAATCAAAGGTAGATGCCCTTCTGGAAGATTCGTCATAGCTGCATGTAAACTCTCACTGTTGGACTTTCTACAGGATGACTTCTCTATTTTCTGTTTCATAAGCTAAACAGATTGAGCTCTTTAAGCCTTTCACAGCAAGGCATTTTCTGCCACCCTCAAATAATGTTTGTGGTTCTTTTCCGCGCACTTTCTAAGTAGCGTGCGACACACAGAAGGTCAGACTGGATGATCTAAAGTCCCTTCTGGCCTTTATGCTCTCTGAATCTCTGCCTCTGTGAATTCATTAATGTTTGCAAGCTCCCAGAGAGCTGCCAAAGGCAAGCACTATAGAAATGCAAAGCATTGTTGTTACTCTGGATATTTCCCTTGAGCTTTATGCAGAGCTGGTTGAATATCTCAGTGTATCTATCATCTGTCCACATTTCCTCAAATGAAATACCTGCATTTGTCGCTCGTTCAGTGCCCTTTACGAGTTGATTTTCTGCAGCTGTTCTAACAAACAAGTTTATTCCCAAGTTAGGACACAGAAAAAGCGAATGTGGAGGGCCAAATCTCAAATGAAGCCCCAAGCAAAGAGCAGCATGTTGTTGGCCTAGCCCAGAAGCTCAACGCAAAGCAGAGTTATTCTTAGCACCATGCTTTGATTTCTCCTTGGCTCCAGGTGTCCTGCACATGGCCTCTGCCTGGCTGCAGCGCAGTGCCACCGAAGGAAAGGTCTAGCCCCCGTTGGTTGCTTCTCCCCCACCTTCTACAAGGAGAAAAGCTGTGAGGATGCTGCCCTGTCCCCACATTTCCAGGGCTGTTACTGATGTGGGGAGCTCCCCAAAATGACACAGGAAATCTTTATTTACTTTCAGTCCATTCTGTAACCATACTTAACAGGGAATGCTTATTCTTTTGTCTGAATTGCACAGTATTCGCAGAGGGAAGGCTTTTTGGTCCTCAGAAATCCCATGCTAGGACTTGCCTTATCTAATCAGAGGATAGAAGCTGACCCTCTGACCTGTGCTTCCAATCAGTACTAGCAAACACTGTTCAAGCCGGCACAGCAAGCTGCCAATGAACAAGATAGTGAGGAGGATTTCCATTTTATGTATTTTACATCTATAATATATGCATATACATAATTATGTGTTTATATATATGGAGTTATATGTGTGCGTGAGTAGATATGTATACAGGGCAAATACATTTGCCAAAAGAAAGGTAACCAAATTGCAGAAAAGCACAGCCTGCTCCCAGATAATTCATGAACCAAAAAAGCCTAGAGTCATCGGATGATTGTGTTGGCTTTGCTTTTTTCTGCTCTACATTTCTGGTATTATATGAACTGCTTAGTAGTATCTGTGTGTGTTCCTCTACCTATCCTGGCAAAATCAGATTAAACTATGTGTCATAGACACCATACTGTTAAACAATAATGGTGATTCTCTCGCGGCACATACCTTTTCAGCAGAACAGATGCCTCAGCTGTTATCGGATTAAGAGTATCTGGGTTCTGCTCCCAGTTTCTCTCTGAAGATCAGACTGAGTGTAACAGCGTGAGCGTGGCGGGACCAGGGTTTGCTTGTGGCAGGGTTTAACATCTTTTGTGGTTCCACACGCATCAGGAGTGTGTGATGAATTGTGTATGCAAAGCACTGAAAGTGGAGAAGTGAGGAATTTAAACTTCTTAGCTGTGTGTGACGGACCCAGCCAGTGAACAGCTGGTGGAGAGACTCTTTTTAGCTCTAGGGGTGACAGCTTGTGTAATTGGGGGTGCAATAGGATTAGATAACAATTTCATTCATTTCAAAATAACCTTGCTCAGGAGGGTCAGGAACCTGGAGATGTAGGAACCCGTAACTCACGATTTGTTACTGTAAGTTTTATTGAACATTATGCTCTAATTAAAAAAATAAAAAAAAAAGCTTTGGAATCAAATTTGACCTGAATATAACTCCATTGGCTTCTACGTTCTTACACTAGGGATTAATTTGGCCCTTTCTGCTTTTATGTAATGAGCTGATTGCCACAGTATCTTATCCTTGTTACACAATCGCCCTTGTCTGGCTGTGTCCCTGGAGCACTGTGTGTGTGTGCGTTTCTAGATCTAGGGTCTCACCTTGACTGTCTATTTAGTCCTACAGCCTCACCCCGACTACAGGTACATGCTTGCCTAGGACTTACACTGATATAGTGTATGTGTGTGCACATATGTGCATGTTCATTCCAAGTTCAAACACCATGTACAGACAAGCATACACATATGTGGGAATTCAGGGTCTTTTTCATTTGGTTGGCTGTATCCCTGCAGTGTTTGCTTTTGCAGGGGGTAGGGGAGAGCGGGAAGGTTGCTATTGGAGATCTCATTTAAACAAGAAGGAGCATAGGAAAATACATTCTTTATTATTCTTCTGTAACAACAAGCCAGAAATATAATATACCTTTAAAAATTTTCTGTCTCATGCCAAAGAAACCTCCATTCAATCATTTTAGAAAATCTTGTTGCTCTCCCTCAAACAATAATGAAAAGAAAAAGAAATTACAAGTGCCATCTGTTCCCTGCAAGAAATGTGCCTGCCTGTACCACAGGTGGGTGTGTGGGGAAGGGGAGCGGGGGGAGCAGAAGAGGTGTTTCTGGTGGCCCTGCCAGCCCCTACATCTCCCTGGCACGTGTTGGACCTGCCTGCCCCAGAAGACCGTTTCCTGAGGGCAGGCACCTGCATGTGGCATTGGTACACCTGCCTGCAGCAAAGGCTGCGTTCAGGGGGATTCCCCCCCATGCCTAGCCATGCCTGCAGGGAGAACGGGAGCTCCTGTTCCTCCCAGAGGAACCCGTTTCCTGGGCACACAAGGAGCACTGGGTCTCATTCTGTATCCAGCATGCTGCAGGACTGCACTGGATGTTCCCTAGAGTTGCCTGTGGACAGTGCAGCAGCTCAGTCACACTGGGGCAGCCTGTTTTCCAGGTGTGTTAGGGAACAGAGTGAGAGCCTGTTTGCAGGTGGTGGTATAAAGAGGGCATTTCGCAGTGAACCCTGTTACTCTGTGCTGCATGAAAGAGGACAGACAGGTCCTTGTCCTTCCAAGTACAGTATTTGCTTTCCAGTGGGACTCCCCATAGCAGCCAGCCTTCGTGTTTCTCAGCAACTCTCTTTTCTCCCCTTTCCCGTCTTCTCCTTTCTTGGGTGGTTTTCTAAACATAGCAGTCCCTTGTCTAGGGTTGAGATGAATCCAGACTTTCTGCCTTATAAATGAAAACAAAAAGGAAAGGATGGGCAAGGTCATCATCAGCCCCACAACACAAGATATAGAAAATATTATTAGCAACAAAGAAAAATTGGTCAGGGCAGGAGGAGGTCACAGGGAATGTGCAGGGAAAGGAGGATTCCCTTCCCAGCAACCCATGCATCGTCCCCTGCCTCCCTCCCATTCATTTTACCTCTAGTCTATCCCCTTAAAAACAATCTCTCTCATTCACGCACACATACACACACACACACACGCACATATAGATCCCATTTGTTTTGTGCAATGTTTCTCCATTATTTGATGCAAGTAAAATATAGATCTATAAATATACTGCTCTGACTCAAGTCCCATTTCAAGTATGATTGCGGAGTCCGGTATGGTAAAGGGAGAAGGTCCCCTGAGAGGGAGGTTGGGGAGAGGTTTGGATCCAGCAGGCAGAGTCTAGTCCTGGCTTGCTGGGAATGCGGAGCAGCAGTAACACGCATACGGAGTCTGCAGTGCACCAGTTCTGCCCTTCAGAGTGGGCTATGGTTGCAGCAGATGGGATGGTTGGAGTGGCTATACAGTGCATGGGGGAAGAGTCCTTCCTCACATCTTGCCAGTCCCCCTCCTCCTCCTCCTCCTCTTCCCCACTAGCTGTGTGCTGGGAGTGTGGGTGCAATGCATGCGCACACTTGTGGGTGGACTGCTTCTCCCAGTCCTGCTTCCAGGGCAGCCTGGTCTTCTGCTTCCTGAAGAACATCCTCCTCTGTCCTATGCATTCCTATATCAAAGGGAAGTCATGCCAAAACAGTCCAGAGCATCGTGTCTCTTTGCCTCTGGTGGCCCTGGGTAGGCCAGGAGGGATTTTGCCACTCCAGGCTTTGATTAAAGACTTGGCATTGTGTGCCCATGGGTCAGTACAACCACCTGTCTGGGACCAGAAGTGGGTGAGGAGCCAGCGTGCATCACTTCCATAGGGATCCAGCAGCAGGGAGCAGGAGGGCTGTGAGATGTTTGAAGGCATCGGGATCCAGCTGGAGCAGGGGGAAGAGGTGATGTGCCCTGGCAGGGTCCACCTGCAGCGTGTGCTGGGCTCTCAGCACAGGTTGCTAGCAAAACACCCTGCAAAGCTGGGCTGGCTGCCAGCTTGTTTCCTGATGGCAGGGATCACACCATCCACAGGCACTGCGGATGCATGACCTCCGGTGTCATCTTCCTCGCCCAGGAATACCCACTGTGACGGGTTAGAGCAGGTTACCATGGCAATGCATGCTCTTCCCTGGAGACAGCATTTTATCCCACTTCCAGTGATACAAAAAGAGTCCTTATGTTGAGTTCCTTTCTTTTTTTTTTTTCCCTCTTTTTTTTCTTTTTTTTTTTTTTGTTAGGTTGGAACAAGCTAAGACTAATAGGAGGCACTGCAGTCTGAGGGCTTTCAAATCTGTTTGGGGGAAGTCACCCTACGTGACAGTGGCAGTGTGCATGGCTGTGTGTATGGGCACACTCGTGTGCAGCTGGGGATGGCAGTGAACACAGCAGTGATGGTGAGGGGACCATATGCGGGCTGTCCTGCCTACGGTGCCGGAACTTTCCTGGGCTCTCCCACCTTTGCCAGACCGTGGCTAGGTTTCAGCCTTCACCTCAAGACCCTCCAGAATTGTGCCCCCTCTCTTCAGTCACCCCAGCAGCATAGCCCTACTCCATACACCGTGCTTATCCCTCTGCCAGCCACGCCAGCTCTTGGGTTGTGTGTCTTCTTCTCCTGCCACCTTTCGCTAGGCTCATACTATTCCTCAGCATGACTTACACTGCCGAGGCTGGTAAGCCACCTCCTCCTCTAAGTCTTCCCTGATGACCCACTTCTGCTATGCCAATCAAACATTTCCAAATGGAGGCTTCATATCCTTACGCTCTCCATTTATCATAGAAAACATGAAATAGAAAACAAGAACACACCTAATTTTTTGTCATGCTCTGTACTCATTTCCACAGGCTCATGCTGTAACCTTAATATCTTTGCCTCTCTCCATCCTCTTCTGCCCATTTCCACTGTCTCTGCACTATGGCTGAGATGTTTTTGTTAGCTCCTCAGTGGCAGGGTGCATGTATTTTGCCTGAACCAGAAGGTGCTATGCACTGTTATGATGAGAGTAAGGTAAAGTGGCTGAATGTATTCATGGCTGCAGGCAGAGGGGAGATCAGCCTGTGCACGTGTGGCTCTGCCTGGATGCACTGGTGGGGACTGACTCTGCGTGTGTGTTGGGATCAGAATGAGTCAGTAGGTGTGTGTGTGCGTAGGCAGACAGCTCTGTATCTGTGCACCTATAACGAATGACGTGTGTGTGTCAGCTCACAGATTTTGACTTGGCCAGGAGCAAAGAGAGGGACACTATGCTCCCTAGCAGCGTGTTAGAGTGATACAGGTATCTATCCACCTTTAAAAGTGAGAAGGGAAATCTCCTCCTGACGGTTGTCATGCCCTAGGGACCTTCCCTCCCTTCTGATGTGCTCTCGGCAGCACTGACTTGTGGGGTGGGCAGCAACTTACTGTCACACAACAGCAGTGACCCTAACAGCGAGGCATGGACGCTTCTGGTGTCCTGCTCCTCACACAAGGTCTTACAGACCTGGTCTCTGTTTGCAGAGAGCTCTTGACAGGATACAGGACGACTCAGGACTGAAGCTGAGAGGATGACACAGGTTCCCAGAAGGTGCCAGCTGCCTCCACAGCAGGCATGTGAGGGAAGCTCTGTGCAAGGGCATGAGGCACGGCAAGCACTCGAAGTCTGACTCTACTTTATTTGTCTGGGAGGGCCCAAGGGTGAAAGGGCACAAAATGGGCCTGGGGCAGAGGAACAGAAGTTGAGCCAGGTGCCTTGACCCCCCAGAAGCATGTTGTACTACTTGGGTGAGTGGAGCAATAGCACAGTCTATCTGTCTGTCTGTCTGTCTGGGAAGATGTATTTTGGGAGGACCCCATGCTTGACTGCTCTCAGGTACCTTTGTTCATTGCTGTCCCTTCCTTCCTAGAAGAGTTTCATGCCACAGAAGAGATTTGTTTTTGCTCTTCATGTTCACCTTCTGTGTCACCCATGAGTGGCTGCCTCTTCTTCAGCTCCCGATGGTACTTGGCCATGAGGGAGGCATAGATGCAACCATAAGCAGCTGCCACCACCATCATGATGCAAACAATGCCGCAAACCACCCCTGCGATGATCACAGTGCCAATAGCCCGGCGCACGCTCACAGGCCTATATCGCTGTTTCTGAGGGCATCCCACACTGGGCTCCACTTCTGTTTCTGGGCCCAATTTAGATTTGGAAGGAGTTGGGCTTCCTTTAGTGCAGGGTGGGCCAGTATTGTCCAGCACTGTAGAGCTGTTCTCATCATCCAGCTGGGAGCAATAGTTAAACATCTCCATGGGCACCATTCGCATATCCTTCCCTTTCAGTTCCTTGGGCAGGGTACATGCCAGCTGGTCGATTTTCCCACCTGTCCCAATAGAGATAATAGGAGTGAACAGCTTCATCCTGATACAGTAACAGCAGAGTTAGATCCTCAGGTGGGATAAATTCCTATGACTCTGTCCACACCTGGTAAGGATTTGCCCTGCAGAACCCAGGCATAACAGCAGTATGGTTATCAAGCGGGGAACTGCTTTATTATAGGAGTGGGGATATAAAATCCAGTCCCTCATGGGTGAATGTGATTCTGTGAATGCATTGCTCAGTAGATAGAGTATTCAGAGAGCTTCTCCCATCCCCAAAAGGCAGCCATGATCTAGTGCAGGATGTTTCTAGAGTTCAAGGGTGACACTGAAGTCAGGAGATGCTGCAGACCTCCATGTCCTGCCAGATCCACAGTGCACGTCAAAGGTGGAGGGAGGGAGTGCACCTCCATGCACTGGGCAGAATGAGCACACATGATATCCTTTAAAATTATTGTTTTGCCTAACGTGGAGACATTTTGCATGCCCTAGCCCTCCACAGCTGGAACAGCGTCAACCATGGCAGCTGACTGGGTTGCTTCTGCCTAGGTTGGATTTGACAGTAGAGCTCATTGTGGTTATCTGCATAGACATCTTTCAGGCCAAGACATGAAAGCCCTCTGAAACCATCTATTAAGTCATCCTCATATTGTTGAGTGAGTTATGTAAGTGTCAGTAGAACTATTTTAGAAAAGGAGAAATTAAAGCAAAAAGATAGGACCAGGCTGTATCTTCTCAAAATAACAACAGACACAGAGTCCCATCTTCTAACAACTAATCCATCCCCCCTCTGTGAAAATAGTGACAGATGTTGAAACAAATGCTTGAGCGAGTTTGGGCAATTTCTTTGGGAGGGGAAAAAAAGGCAAAATTAACTCCGTGTGCTTTCCATCGACTCTGTGATATTAGAGTCAAGAAAGAAAACAAACAAAACCAAAAAGAAAGCAGCACTTGTATGCTTGTTTGATTCTGCTCACACAAATGCATATTTCAGACTGCAGTGTAGCCATAGGCGTAGATAATCTCTTTCCAGCAAGGCTGTGATCAGCAGGGATGTGACAGCTGACTGTTGCTATCCGCATGATTTGAGACCCTTTTCTACTCATTGGCTCCAGCGAGAGAAGGTCAGGCCTTCAATCGTCATTCCTGTAAAATGGACCATCTTTCTTTGAGTTCCAGCTCCAGAAAGCATGTCATCCCATCGGCATTCATGCTAAGTGATACGTACCTTTCCAGCCTTACATATTTTGAGGAAAAGCTGGAAACACAAACTTGTCAAAACTGCTTGTTTTGGAATGACGATTTTACAGCCAGTCTGACCTGGGGCCTGGCTTGTTAACTGGAGCTTTAGTTTGGGTTTGCCAATATTAGTTGCAGTATTTTCCTAAGTGTCACTGTTTCCTTGGTTTGTTTGTTGAAAGCAGACCTGATGCTTTACAGCCAAATCTGACTTTTACTTCTCCCAGCTTAAGGAAGAGAATGGGATGGTTCTTTTCAAGTGTGAAAAGCTTTTCTTCTCTTCAGGCAGAACAGGTGAGGTGAACTCATAATCCTAAAATTTTCATGTTATTTGAGGAAAATTCTTTCCTCTCAAAAAAAAAGTTATCTTTCAGATTAGGAACAAAACAAGGAAATAGGAGATCTGGGGCTGCAGAGGACTTCCCAGCCTGGCAGTGTTGCTATATGAAGGTGTGGTGCCACTAAAGTGTCTCTTAGCGTTTTAGCACAGTCCTCGTGCTCCTTGGCTAAGATCTGGCAGTTCAGCCTCAGCTGAATGCCCTCTATCTGCCCATGTTTCTTCCCTGCCTGCCTTTTTCTGCTCTTCCATGGAAAACCAGCACTTCCATGCTTGTCTCCCGCTGCGTGAGCACCTACCTCTGTAGGAGAACCATTCCATCCAGTGCTTGAAGTCTCGAAGGTTGCAGTCACATTCCCAGGGGTTATCCCCAACTTGGAGTTGCTGCAGGCTGGTTAGTGGTTCAAAGGTCACCCTGTCCAGGCTCTGCAGGCGGTTGGACCTGAGAGAGAGGGAGCGGAGAGCAGGCAGGTCATCAAAGATGCCCGAGGGTATCTGGGCCAGGCCGTTGATGGAGAGATCCAGCCGGCGCAGCAGGGCCGTGTGTTGTAGAAGGTCCTTGTCCAAGGCCCGGATGCTGTTGTTCCTCAGCTGGAGCTCTGTGAGGTTCCCCAGGTCGCTGAAGATATTTTGAGGGAGCTGGTCCAAGAAGTTGTTGGATAGATCCAGCCTCTGTAGGGCAGAGAGGTTGGAAAACACTGCTCCTGGTAGGATGCTGAGTTTGTTGTTGAGAAAGAGGAAGGTCCTGGTGTTTGTGGGGATGTCGGAGGGGATGGAAGAGAGGCCCAAGCCACTACAGTCCACTTCCAGGTTACCACTGTTACACTTGCAGGAGGAAGGACAAGCAAAGAAGGACTCGGCAGCACATAGCGACAGCCAACAGCCAAGCACTGGTAGGTGAAAAGCAGGGGAGAGAGAACACGTGTATTAGAGCAGTGATTTCACATCCTCACCCATCCCCACCTTGAACACAGCTACAGCTACAATATGACCTTCACAGCGGGACTCTTTGCTGCAATGCCCGGCAGTGTAATGAGATTCCCCACAGCTACTTCCCTTTACTGCTGGCCTGCACCCTGGCAGCATGAGTTTCCTCTTAGTCTTTTTTATGAGCTAGCAAGTGAATACCCTTCCAGTTTCACAAGGAAGTAAGAATGGTGCATCCCAGAGGATTTTGTTGCCAGATACTAGAGCATTGCAACCTGTCAGACGAGAATGGAGGAGAGAGCAGTGGGAGGTGTCACCTCTGTTAAAGGACAGCTCTTTCTAAGCAGTCAAGGTTGAGAGAGGAGGGACTGGTATATATTTAAGAAGCTCTATTTTTTCAGAAATAGACATGTTAATGAAAAGTTTTTAAGAAAAACGAAAACAAATAACCTCCGTATCAGTTGTGCTCCTGCAGTTTGAATCCTAATCTTTGTGATAGATCAGACTCAGGCCTAAGTTAGCCTCTACATCAGGGTATCATTTGCTTTCCATATCCACAGTGTGTTGTGGGGGCCTTGTGTCAAGAGACTGTTTTATGAATTAGATTACATTACAAAGGGATGACCAAGAAAGCTGTTAAAAATTAACAAGGATACTCTAAACCACTGGACACCTGGTTCTTGCCATTGCTCTCAAAATAGTTTCTGAATCCCACAGCAATAGCCCCACAAGTATTTCCTCTGACCCAAGTTGCCCATAGCAATGGAGATGAGGAAATAAATTGCAGGTTAGTAGTTGAAGAAAGGGGTGTTTGGAAAAGGGTTAGCACATCCCCCCTTTCTCCTGCAGTGTCTCAAAGGTAAGGTTGGACAATCCACTAAACAGCATTTGTTAGAGCTGTTGTGGATCATTATTCCAGAACGTGGGTCCAGATCCTATGGGTGGCATCAGGGCACTAGTTACCAATCCTCCCTGGGAGCCAGTATCTTTTAAAACGCTCAGGAAAGGAAGCTTTGTGCCTCCTGTCATTAGAGGAGTGGGAGTTATGTTTAAGCAGACTATGTAAAACATTTGCATCCTTCATCTTAATTCCTTTTGTGGAACTGAGATTAGTTTCTTCAATGTGGGAAGCAAATTCAGCTCCCTCGCTGTTTTTTAAGGTGACAAATTTGAGCATTTGACTAAAAGTGAAGCAGGTTTGTCTGTACGTCATGCCCTGTCCTCTCCATTTCTCACTTTTCTTCAGAGAAGGCAGTCGCTTGGGGTTGGTAGAGTCTTTATAGGGGTGAATGGTAGCTAAAATGGATGCATTTATTGTCTTGCCATTATTTCCTGGACTGGAAACCAAATTCTTCTGTCCTGCTTTTTTCCAAAGAACCAACAAGCAGGTGTTTTGTTTCTTAGCCCCAAAGGAATTGTGGAAAGACTGCCATAGGAGAGGGAGCTAGTGGAGAACCATGCTCTGGAGAAGCTCTGCAGTCAGCCGTGCTCTTCCTCTCTTCCCTCGTGCCAGTTTCCCTAGAGTTTTAGAGTTTAGTCTGACCCATAGGCCTTTTTTTTATACAGACTTGGTTTCTGGCAGTGATGCTGCCTTCATACTCCAACCCTGTCATCCTGCATAGGGCCTTTTTGTCTTCCAAGCAATCGTTGTGAGAATTGGCAGATTTGTGGACTGGTAGCCTAAGGACAACTACACATTTTGGATCCTAAGCTATATGACTTTATTAAGGATGAAAGGATAAGTGTTCAGAGGGAGCGCCTCATCTCTTTTTTTATTTTACCCATCTTTCACAATCCTTCAGGAATTTTTTTCTGTCCTACAGTTGACATCTCAGATATACCTCAGCCAAGGCCGTGCCAATCTGTGTGCTCTTTTAATGATAATTATGGATCCTTACAGTGAAATACAAGAGAGATCCTTACCCTGAGCACCTCTGTGCTTTCTTGTCATGCAAAGGTTGGGATCAACAGCAGATATTGCTATGAAAGCAGATCATAGCCTGTGGACTAACGCAGTGCAGACACTGTCTAGCTGGCTGATATTTAATTCCCTTCAGAATATATCATGCTCTTGTTGTAGGGAGAGAATTAAAAGAATGGGAGCTGGGGTGGAGAATGGAGAGAGCCATGAGTCACTCAAGTGACCCCGTCTTTTCCTGGATGCTTAACAAAAGTACAGTATTAATAATAGATTGACAGCTGTGATGATAAGATAACATTTAGCTGCTTTGTACACCGAGAAAGGCAAAAGCAGACCATGTGTGATGCAATACAGGTGGCATTCTGTTCAGGGCTTATCTCTCAAAATACCTACCCACCACCGGCCCTGACTGGGTGGCTGTGGGGTTCCACCAGTATGTATGCTGACAGTGGCTGGTAGGAACAAAGTCTCAGGCAGTTGGCTGTGATTATGTTCAGGAACTGGATTTATGCCAAGTTTCTGCAGCCATGTAGGATGTGCCAAAAATGTCTTTTTGTTACACATATATTGCTTTATGCTTTTGGAAATATTTTACTAAAATCATAGAGAGGAGAAAGTCTGATTTCATTTTCATTCCCTGCAAGAGATACATCCACTAGGATGTGAGCTCATACCAACAAATTTGTCGCACTGGTTAGGATGCAGCTTTATGGGAAAGAGAGGTAGGGAAGCAATAGACAGAACTTGAAGCTGTCTTCCAGCCCTACAAAAGGATGAGTAGCATGTGTTTTTGTGTTAGGGGAAGATGAAGTTACTTTGTGGGGTGTCGGGTGACTCTAGTAGGTGGGAGAAAGCTGATCCAGGAATATCAGATTAAGTCAAGACTCAGTAGCATTCATTATAAATAATTAATAGAACAGTCTAGTATGTGAGGATGGATTACAAAGATGCCTGTTTTCTGGAGAAGGAAATAATTCCCTCAGCTTCTTACACTGGTACACCCAAATTTGATCAGGAGGGCAGGAGCAAGAGAAACTGCAGACCCGCTCAGCCACCTGGGCGTGCAGTAGTGATGGACACTCTCCAAGTGCTCCCTTTCTTCTGCTGCAGTCCCTAGACGCTTCCCTGAAGTGCAGGTAGATTCCCCAATGTGGGGCTTCCAGATCACCCTAGCAGTCTCTGCTCTGCACTCAGGGGTACTGTAGCAGATGCCCTAGTTCACTGGAAGATGCACAGGCTGAACTTTCACAGTTTAATTTAAAAGAGATCTTCCTTATTTACTCCTTGATTTTCACTACATGTGGCAGTGCCCAGTAGGAGAATTCTGCATTCGCATCCTGCATTCCCTTCTAAAATCCGTCATGACTTCTTCTGCCATGAAGAGCTGGGAACCTTGCTCAGCAGCCTACTTATAAACCCCCTACCACAGAGAGGAGTCTGCGGCTTACAGGGTGCTGATCTGAGAAGTGTTCAGGGTGGATCATTGTGTGGTGGTATCTGTCTCACTGTTTCTCACCTGCCAGGCCCACTGGAATTCAGAAGCAATCATCACTCACTGTCCCACTTTAAGCCCATCTTCAGCTTTAGAGTCTCGCTCTCCCTCCCAGCTAGCCTGGCCTCTAAAGGAATCAGGAATTAGTTCAAACATCTCCATTCTTAGCTGTCCCTCTCCCCTATTCTTAACCCTGATGTGACCTATTTTCTTTCCACTCCCTTGACAAACAGGATCATCGTACTTAGTACCTGAGTAGGCATTACTTACGACAAGCCTCTTGCCACCTCATGAGGGACCTGCTCCTCCACCGGTGGCCAGCAGTTGTAGGCAGCATTGTTGTCTTCTCCAGCGTGTCTTCACATCCACCAGCCAGCCTGGCACTCGGCCCCAAAGGGAGGAGGAATAACCTTGTAGCCTGCCTGCCAGGTCCTGCAGGAGGAGAGCAGAGCAGAGTTGGTGGGGTTCAATTCCCTGGGTACAGGACTTGGGGCTGGGCTCAGGGTTGTCCCTTCCCCTGCTCAGCTAGAATTGTGCCTTTGAGGCATCAGCTCCGTTTTGGAGGAGAGATGGAGGATGTTTCAGGAGGTGCAGCATGACAAAGGCTCAACATGAATTCACTTTGAACCTCGCAGTGCAGAAATAAGGCCCGATTCACCTAAGTGCCAAAGAGACAAGCCTATGCTTGAGTAGCCTGCTACAGTAGCTACATTAGCCTCACACTCAAGGTTAACCTGATGGATTGCTGAGGTGACCCTGCCAGGGCAGCAGACTCCAGCTCATTCCCTCTCACCACCACGCAGGCTGGTACCACCTGTGCATCCTCTCCCTGACACACGGCTCAGCATCACCGAGGTCTGGGCACCAGTGGCTGCCAAGCCGCTTCTCTCCCCACCCCCCGCCCCGTATTCCCCGCCAGCGCTTCCTTTCTGTTTTAAGGTAAAATGGATGTGGTGGCTGGAGCGGGGCTGAGCAGAGCACAGCTCCAGCTTGGGGATTTCATACTGCAGCAACTGCAGGAGCTGAAGAGCGAGTGAGCCTCGGAGGAGAAGGGAGGACCTGGGGCGGGGGAGACTGTGTGGGAGTGTTGAAAAGAGAGGAATTACATCTTAATTAGAAGAAGGAAAAATGCTCAGTCTAATTAGAAACCCAAAGACCATAAACTCTCCCCTGACAATAAGTGACTGACAACAGGTTCCTTCTTCCCTCCTGCTTCCCTTTTGGATACAGGCAAGCAGGAAAAGGGGAAACACCACGGACCCTCCTGTCCCCCTGCTTGTGCTCTGACGTGCCACCCACAGTCACAGCAGGAGTTAGATGGACACATTTCAAGCAGGGTACAGAAATAAACCCTCCTCCATCCCCTCTGAGGGGCTCTGACAACATCCACAGCCATTATTTTAGCTGGGCGCTGCACTCCCACCGGGACACTCTCCCCACACACGTGCCAGCTGCTCCCCCTCTCCCAGGCTCCCAGGACTGATTTATTTTATATGGGAATGTAAACCACCAGGAAATATTTAAATTAGTGTCTCGATGAGAAAGATGAGCAGGTTCAGTGCCTGGACTAGTACATTTTGCAAGGCTATTTAGATTATTTACCTAAATGCTAATGCACCAAATAGCTGAATACCTCTCACAGCACCGAAACTGATCCAGCCTTCACCCACTGCAGCCCCCCAGTCCCTAAACCGAGCTGGAGCCTTTGCCCTGCAGTCCCTGCTGAAGGAGAAGCTGCAACAAATAGCTGTCCCCATTCCGTGCTTGCGCTCGCCCTGGCTGAGAAAGAGACTTTCAGCCTCCCCCAAATCAATGCCACCCCTGAATTCTCCTGTCCCCAGCTGTCGGTATCAACAAAGAGGATGAAAAGCCGCAAGCACTTACCTGGAGGGGCTCTGCCAGCAGCCACTTCCACTCGACTCCCCGGGCACTGCCCAATTACAGCCTCTTCCTTCCCTCTCCCTCCTTGACTTTCACTCCCCGGCAGCCGGCTTTCCGTGTGCTCTATTTAACTCCCTACAGCACAGGAATAAACGGCAGAGTTAAGCCGACAGCCACAGAGCCTTATCTGCCTGCTGGAGAGCGGGAGTCAATCATCTCCAAATCCCATTGCCGAACGATCGCGCCCTTGCTCTCAGCATCAGGGGCTGCCTGCCATGCTCCGTCTTCCCCACCTTCACTCCATCTAACTTTGTCAGGGTTATAGATAGCTCTGTTCCTTGCGCTCTTGCCTTTTGGCTCTGTTTTGTAACACCCCATCTGTATCAGCTGCCTCGGCTCCAATCAGGGGGGCTAAGCTTTAAAAAAAAAAAAAAAACAACAAACAGCTTCTTTGGGTGCCTTGTGACACGGCTTCCCTCTGCGGTCTCCCCTCAGCCCAGGCCCCGCTCAGGCCATGGGCTGGTGTCCCCCCCAAGTCCTCTTGCTGCGCTCTGCAATTCAGCTACAACATCCCCAGGTGACAGCGTGGGGCTGGAGCAGAACTGACAGACCCAGAGGCAAGGACGGTGACAGGGTCAGGGTTTCTACCCCTAGCTCCTTCTGCTCTGGCAGGGCAAGTCCAGCTCTTGCCCTGGTTTCTGGTGCCTCACGGGCTCCTCTTCGTCTCAGGCAGCGCCAAGGCTTAAGCACAGGGTGCAGGGTGGGAGGAGCAGCCGTGTATAAATAAGCCCTTTCCCTATGTTTAGAATTTATTACAGTGCATGGTGATTAACACCTGCTCAGGCTTTAATGCTGTCTCCTGCGCTGCAACACGCACAAAGATGGAGGCGCCTTGATAAACCCAAGATTATTTTAAAAGCATGTCGCATAAACACAGCACTCCCCACCCCGTAGATAGCAGCTCCCCTTTGTGCACTCATACACATGTTTCTAACACTTAAAAGCAGCTGTCTTCATCTACATATGCAGATAAAACAAACAGTATAGCTCACAAATGTGTGCGTGGACTTGGGCTTGCATATGTACCGGAGACTCTTCTGTGACCCATATCTATCAACATCCATGTCTTGCACAAAACTGTCTACTTCTCAAGCATAACATGCTCAGAGGGCAGAGCAGTGCATTTGGAATAGGCAGAGCTTCCTGACAGCTGAAGTGCAAGGGCCAATGAGCTTCTGCGTTTGTGCCTTGTATGTTTATGGAGAAATTTTAATTCCAAGGATCCAGTAAAACACAGTTTCTCCCATGCAGGTATTGCCCATAAGCACATTAGACCCTTAGTGATTAATATTCTACAGCCAAGAGAGACCAAGAAGGCAGAGAGAATTTTTGAGAGTTTCTTTTTTAAAGGTTTTCTCTGACTTGTCTTGAATTCTGACTCAATTAGCTGTTTTACTGTGGCCCAAGAGATGTCTTCTGCACTGCAGAGCACCAGGTCAGCTGTGCTCGCTGCCAACGCAGCACGGGGAACCCCGTAGTCCTGGGGCAACTAGCACCTGCCTACACCTCAAGGCTGGCTCTGATGGCTGGCTGCTTTCAGCCTAACAGCCAGGGACTTTTCCAGCAGCGAGGACTCTGCCAGACCTAGGAGTGGCCCCCATGTACCCCCATCCCAAAAGGAGAGGGACCATGCTGTCCATTCTGAACTAGCGTGGCATTGCCTGGGTTGTTGGGATCAAGGCCTGATCAGCATTGCTGGACTTCTGAATGCTCTGAAGTCACCCAAGGTCTCCGTAAACCAAGTGTTAGTCTTTCTTCCAGGGTTACTAGATGGTTCCTTCTCCCTGGAGCAACATGTCAGCCAAATGCCCTGTGATCCATGGGACACGGTGTCCAGAGCTTTCTTCCATGTGCTTGGAGTTGAATCCCCTTCTCCAGAGAAATTTCTGGAGAAATGAACAGAGTAGCCTGTGGGGCTGGTGGTACCCTTTTCTTCTTGCCATTTGATATAGGACAGTAAAAGACAACTTTTTCAGTTTCAGCTCAAAGCAACAGAATGAAATCATCCATTTCTGGCCCATGGGCTCCAGTGGCCAAAAATACACTGAGCTGAAGTGCCACTTGGACATTTGGCCTGCTGTCAGACTCTAGAGGACTCTCTAATGAGGATTCCCCTAATTAGCTTGAACAGGGAACTTTACTGCTGGGGGAGATGCTGAGAAGATTGTAACGACTCTGCAGCACTTGCCAGGGCATAAAAGCTACAGCAGGCACTATCACGGTCTTGTGCTTCCCTTTTCCCTGCCCAGACACCAGTAACATTTGCAGTATCACTCTAAAGCCTTAGCTTGCTTAAGTCGGGTCCCAAGGAGCACACTGTGAGGGTGGGGAGGGTTTCAGTTTACTGCATCCACATACTGTTTTAGTAACACTTCCCAATTCCGTGACACCTTCTATCCAAAGCTTTCCATCTGCTCTACAAATGGCTCTTACCATGGTTGCAGGTGTTGTTCTTGCTATTTTGTATTTAATGACCCCCAAGAAGAAAGGCTGAGGTCATAGCCAGTAGTGCCTCTGCTCTAGGTAGGCGGATAAAGCTATCCCATTTTCCAGACAGGGACACTGAGGCTAGAGAGACAGGTGACTGTGTCACTGGAATGAGTCGCAGTCAGAAACAGAGCCCAGCAACCTCTGTCTGTGATTATCTCTCCTAGTCCTTTGCGCTAACCCTTGGATCATGGCTGAGGGATCAGACTCCGTTAACAGCCTGGCTTACGAGCATTGGCAGGGCATGTGGGTGACCTATATTACAAAAGGGTAGGTAACAGAGGCTGCAACAGATGCCAGCAATAAATGATCAGGAAGTACACGCAGACATTCATCCCTCCCCCACACTCTCCTTGACAAGTGATGGCAAAGTCCCTTTCCCCTTTCCAATGCTGAATTGCTTTAGCCTTTATCAGAAAAGCAGCAGGGTGAAGGAGGGCAGGGAGGCTGCTCTAAGGAGATTATCTTTTTTTCCTCCCCTTTCCTTGTTGCTTTTAGGATTCCTGTTTTATCGCCAGAACCCTATAATGGAGGGGGACAGTGGTACCCCAGTGTCCAATGACTAAAGCATGTTCTATGTCTGTTCCTTCACCAGCCCTTGGGGGACAAGAGTCAGCACACAGGGGGCAGGGAGACACGTCAGCCCTGTGGTCTGATCACAGCAACTGGAAGTTCGTGAAGTAACCTGGCTGATGAGTCCTAGTGGGGAATCATGCTCCTGACAGTACCATAAGTGGGTTTAGATGGCGTGGAGATGATGTCCATTGTTGGTCTCCCAACAGACCTAGGTCGGTCGTGCAAATTACTGACGACAAGAGGTCACGTTGTCTCAGCGGCAGCTCCTCATTTGTTGTCTATTTGGACTGCAAAAGCACCCAGAGGTGGCAGCCAAGCTCAGCAACACTGTAGAAACATACAGTGTGTGTCGCTGCCCCAGTGAGCTTCTAAGCTAAATAGCTGGGGGCTTCATTTCCAGCACTTGATGATTTATTAACACACGCGTTCAGGATTCATTAGTGTTGTGCTGTCACAATCAATGGAAAGCACATTTTAAATTCACACTAGAAACCCAGCTGCAGAAGAAATGGTGCCATCTGACTTGCAGTGATCAATCACAGCTAAGCAAAACACCTTGTACAGAAAGCTGTAAAGTAAGTAGAAAGCGTGCAAAACCCACTTGGTATTGTAAGGGACTCCGCCACATTCCTGACTTGGTGTGAATTAAAACCTCACCCTATTCTCTGGGATGTGAAGAGGTCAAAAAGCTTCTGATCTTTGGAATGACAATGTCTAGGCACCTCTGAAATGCCAATGTGATTGGGGTTAAAAAATGTTTCCTCCCCAAATCCCTCCAAAAAAGATCAATTTTGTCCTCATTTTATGGAGGGGTAGACTATGATAGAGGTAAAAATGGCTGCTGAGTTCGGCTGGCTGAAATTTCAGCTGCCTAGCTTTTGTTACTTCATCATGAGAATCCACATCAGTTCCACACTCAGGATTTTCGAAGCTGACAAGTGCAGTGCTTGCACTGGATCACTGGGTCTTGCAAATGCTCTCCTGTCCTACAGAGATTATTTGTAGGGCTTATGGAAGTTACACAGGATAAAGGAGTTTTGGCCAGGCTTTCCCAAAGTTTCCTGACAGGCCTGTGGCAAAATCAGGACAGAAGCCAGTTTTCTTGATTCCTCATCCCGTACTTTAATCAGGAAACATTACTTGCATCCCAAGCCTCCCTGACCCAATGCACAATAATGAGACTAGGAGATGTTGGAGGGGCTGGAAATACCAAGAGCATCAGGCCTCATCAAACACTCTGAGAAAGCACAGAACATCCAAAGGGGAGCCAGGGCGGGTAGCACTGATGGGAAAGACCCAGATTGCTATGGAGAAGTGGGATTCCTTGGGAAGCTGTGGAAGCAGGTGGGGAGACCAGGATATCCAACACAGGAGTGACAGGAAAGTCCCAGCACAGCGAGAGTGCGGCATATGGAGGAGGCCCAGAGCAGCAGGAGGAGGAGAGCTGAGGGGGCAGTTGACAGGAAGAAATCCAGCCGTGTGTGTGCCAGCATCTTCTGCGAGTATTATTGAATGCGACAGACCACGTGCATGTTTCCTCCATGCAAAACGGAGGCAGCTGAGAAGGGAAGCGGGTGAGGGAGTGGGAGAGGGGCTCAGAGGAGGGACACGTGAGCTGGCTACCCAGTTTCCTCCTCTTTTTCTTGCCACAGAGTGATGTTTTTGTTCATCTCACACTGTTGGCAAAAATTGGTAACCGAGTGAGATGTGGAGGGGGGTTCTACATGAAGACTGAGATAACATTTTCTGATCCAGCTGGGAACAGTTGGCTGTGGGTGGTGGCTTGTCACCAGCCCTGCCAATTCTAATCCAGATCCCAGTTTTTCTCTTTCTCTCAGCTGTGAAGAGCCTTCTCTACAACTTTAATTTCCTGCAGGGGTTAATCCCATGGCCAGTAGTAGCTCAGACTCTTAATCCCTGCACTCAGCCCCTTGACAGAAGGATTGCAGCCGCTTCCGACCCAGCAGTTCTGAGGGAGGCACCCTTCTGCTCTCGGCTCCTCCTTTGCACCCCACAAGCATCCTCCAGCTCACTGGCATTTAAAATGCTGCTCCCCTCTTCCTGCCAAGCCTACCCCGGGGGTGTGGGTGGGTGACACACCAAAAGGAGAGGCTCCAGGCAGAGAAGGTGGCTTGGTGGAAGAATCTTGGTTCTCACCCCTCTCCCCACACCACGCACAGGTATTTTCCTCACTTCTTAGTTGGTGCTCCAGATCCCCAAACAATCTCTTGTTTTTATTCGGGTGATGCTCAAGAAGGAGCATATATATGGGCCCACATTTGTGAAGGATTCTCTGAGGGCTCGGCACGTTTGAGATGACCCAGTGCCTTCCCTGGGTCTCTTATTAGGAGAAAAGTATGCAGCAGATCCATAACAGGGAAGGTGCCAGCCTGTCTGAGATGAGAGATAGATTTACATGCACAGAGTAGTAGATGGAGGTGTGTCAATTTCGCAGCAAGACAGGAAAATACAAAGGTTTTTATCAATATAAACTCTTGGTTCACAGTTTCTGTCCCTGGAGCGCTAGGCCAGAGGTCTATCAACCAGTATGACCAGACTGCCAAATCAGGGGGCTTCCAGATCAATACCAAGAAACCTCTGTTATGGGGGCTAAGGCACTTCAGCCGCAAGCCTTTCTCCTTGTGCTTCCTCATTCCTAAATTCAGGTGAGCTTCTGCGAGCCTGGGTGATCCCGTGCACACAAAATGTCCCACACCTGCTTGTTTGCCATCATTCATGTCTGCTTTGTCCCAAGAACTGGCTTTACGCCGGGACGCCAAGCTCGCTAGCCTACCTAGTGCTTGACACTGGATACTTCTGCTTCTGGTGGAGAAGCCAAAGTGACAGATAAGTGCTCCCACCTAAGCTACTGAGTGAGAGAGTCCCTTCTCCTCTTCCTCACCCAGCACCTTGGCCGTGCTTCCTTGGCTGCCAGAATCAGACCACCAGCTGCAAGGGTAGTGGCTCACCACTTCGGCAGTTGGAGCAGGAGGAGGTAGAAAACGTGATGGGATGAGGGAAGAACTTCACTATCGTCTTACTTCACAAGCCTGTGCCCCAGGTGTGTTTGAAGGGGCAGGGATCATCCATGCATGCACAGCAGTGGGGCAGAGCAGAGCACAAGACGCCAGCAGTAAAAATCCTCTCTGCTCTTATCATAAGGGGATCAGTGACCCAGCACGCACACAGCTCCTGGCAAACCTCCCAAGGAAAGTCTGACTCTCATTGTTCGCACATGATGCATTTAAACTGAACTCTGAAGGAGACCTTTCGCTGATTTCTTTTTCTGCTTTAGGGAGTTGTATAGATCTGTTTCACTTGGTTGCCATTGTGGCACAAGGTCAGCGGTGCTGCCTATTAGAGAGAACCTGGAGCTCTTCTTCCCCTTTCCCATCACCCCCCATCACCTTTCCAGAGCATCTAAGAGGGGCATCCCTGCAAAGTCCACACAAACTGCATGGGTTCCAGGCTGCTGCCTGTGGCTCCAGGGGTGCCTGAGTGTCTCTGGGACACACTTACACTCTTTACAATCTGGGAACGTTGCCCATAGCTCAACGAGATATGGTGACAGCTCTCACAACCCAGAGCTCCGGCCAGGATCCTTGCATCAGGTTAGCACACTCATCACAGCCCCATGCTGCAGAGCCTGCTGAGGCTGGGGAAGGTCCTCAAATTTGATGTGACTTTAGTTTTCTGGAGGGTTTGCAGCCACAGAAGAGATATGGGCATGGCAACGTTCACATTCTATCAAAATCACTAAATGCAAGTAGAGTGGAGAGCAGGGCTCACCTTCAGCTCCTCTGCCTCTACACAAGGCACCTCACAGCAAAATCACAGCAGCAGCACGTTCCGCTCTGGGGAGTACCAGCGGCAGAGAGCCTCACCAAGAGTGAAAAGAGAGCCCAAATGATAAGCCAAGATGCCTCTAACAGCTCCTCTCCAGACTCGGGATGTGGTCCTACTTCTTTATTCCTTGTGTGAGGGCATGGTCCATGGGGAAGGAAGCTTCCAAGCTTCCCGGCCTCCTTGGAGTAAGGAGGAGCATGGCAGCACGGCCCATCTTCAAAGTAACAGCCTTTGCTTGCAATCAGTCATGAAGTTCAGACTTGTATGGCCCTGCCGTAAATTTAGGTCTCAGTCATTCCTGTGATGGGTGTGAGGCATTGCAGTGCATAAATAATGGAAAGTCTCTTGTTTTCCCATTCATAAAGAAAGAATCAAGAAAGTGTCATTTTCATTTTTTTAAAAAATTGCCATATGATAAAATATGCCATTTGGCTTGCAAAGCCAAATACTTAAATGTGAGTTAATACCTGCACAACCTTAATTCAGCCATTTGCATGTATGTGTTACCACACAGCCTTTGCTTATCCAAGCAAGTACAATTTCTTTTTTTCACAGGACCTTGTCCCATCCTCAGTGCAAAGGGCACATGATACTCAAGCTAACAATGAGGATATTGTAATAAATAAGGCTATTTTTATATGGTCAGCATTAAATATTAAACCGCAGTTTTGGCAGGTGGCCACAGCTTGTACATTCCTAATTTTGCGGGTGCCCAACATGAGACCCTAGGGGCCATTTTGCAGAACTGCTGAACACTCACAGCTGTTTTCCAAAATGCTGGCAGCTTAGCCAGCAAACTGGTATGGTGTCGAGGACTCAATGGCACTGAGAGCCAAGAGGCCCCAAGCTCTGGTCCTGCACCTGCTGCTCCTTCCCCATGTGGCTAAAGGGGAAGTCTCTTTTCCCTTCAAAAGCAAGGAAAATAACCACTCTCTCTTGCTTCATCAGGAGCATAAATTCTCTATCATCAGCTACGAGGCAACTGTAGCAGCGAACACCTTCAGAACACCACAAGACAATGAATAATGATGTATTGCCTGCAGGGCTTGGATGGCAGGCAGTAAACAAATAAAACAGGAACACACTTTGCAGTACCAAAAAAAAAATAACAGCCCCCTGCTTCACCTCCTCAGCACGGTGTAGCCAGCGCCCTGAATGAGGCAGCTTATGGAAATACAGTGTGTGATCCTACCAGTCAGGACTGCAACCTGGTGCAGATGGCATGCTGCCCCAAATCCCGACATTTCCTAACTTTCAACTGCTCGTTTTTGCAATGTGAATAAAACTGCGTTTCACATAATCTCACCCCTCGCAGGTGCAGCAACTTTTCCTTCCATCTCTCCAGCCTGGAATTTAACTGGTTTGTAGACCCCAAAAAATTATTCTTGCTATTAGGATGCCCTCAGCCACACAAAGCATTTTTGTGAACCAGCATTTTGGTAAAGCCATGGCATGAATAAGGTATGTGTTAAAAGGTATTTCCATGCAGTAGGGACAGAAACAACCCAGGACTCCAACTCCAGCTCCTTCCCACTGAGATCTGGAATGTGGGTCATGGTGTAGCACTCTGGAGCATTACTCAGCTGGGGGGAGCATCCCAGTATGGTCATTTGATGAGCCACCCAGGGCTGGGACAGATGTCAAGCGGTGTAAGCAGCTGCTTGTAACCAAACATGGCAAGTGAAGGAAACTGCTTGGTCTCTCTTTTGAATCAGCAACAGGCAAGTGCTGAAGAGTCACCGAAGAACTGCCCAGAAATTCCCTCCCACAGGCTTGAGCCTGTCCCCAGCCTCTTCCAGTCTCTCCAGCTCCCTGGATGCTCCTGTCCAGGTATCCTCATGGCCCTGTGCTGCTGCAGCTGGCCCTCCCTGCTGCACCTAGACACAGGTCTGCCTGCCTTCATCAGGCTTCTGTGATGCTGAAGAGCCTAGAAAAGTCTTTCTGCATCAGGCTTAGAAAAGCCAGAGGAAGGGCAGGGAACTGGAGTAGCTCATGAAGATGTCTGAGCTGGGAGTGCACCTTGCTAGCGTGTGGCATTCACTTTGCTGGAGGCAAGGGTAAAGCTATGATCTGGTATAAAAATTACATAAGAGGGTTTCCCCCCTTTCTCTTTGCAAACAGCCCCTTTGCTTAGGATTTACCATAACTCCTCCAAGTGGGCAAGATACACTAGCAGAGACTGCGCTGATGTCTGACAGGGAGACAACTCCCGCAAGCCTTTCACTCATGTGGAATAATTCCCTTGCAAATGTTGTTTGCCCACAGCAGTTAGAGAAAGATCTGCTTCCCGCCCCCGCCCCCCCCCCCAAACCAGACCCAAGCGACAAAGCTAAGAAGAAAAATGGTCTGCAATTCTGGAAAAGGCACTCCTTCCTCCTTACTGCTAGAAATGTCCCCTGCTTTGTGACAAGTCCCTGTGTGCCTTTAAGGGTCCCCCTGTCTTTTAAAGGTTTATTTCTTTAAATCCTGCAATAGCAGCTGTTCCAGTCCTTCCCCAAGTGAGATCTGCCTTTCTCCCTCCATCCTTGGGTGTCAGATCAGGCACCGGCAGCAGAGCAGTCTGTACCCTGCTCACTACTGTTACCATCGGGGATGCACTGGACGTGGCACATTCAGGCTACCTGATGGTCCACATGGCGGGCCCAGAGCCCATCTCGGTCATGACCTGGTTGGAGCAACAGCTTCAAACATCCTCTCCCCCGAAACTGCGAGAGCTCTGATTTTACATGTCTCTCTTAATTAGCATGAGATGCAGTGGCAGTAATAAACTGGGCAGGCAGCAGGAGGAGGGGGCAGAATGCCCTGAGTGGGATGTATGTGTGCACGTGTCTGTGCATGTGTGTATATGCACACGTGTATATGTGGACACACACATACACACATGCTAATGCTCACATATATACCCCTATCCACAGGCTCACATCTCATCAGCTCATTCAGGATCTTATTCTCCCCTTCCCTCCCAGGCAGGGCTGGAAAAGGCTGTGAAGTTTCTCTGTGCTGTGTTTCACCCCCACCCTCAGTGCTGTGCATTCCACCCAAAAGTTCAGAAATCGCAGGCTCAGCCTGCAGGGATGCTGCAAGCCGGTTGGGACTTATTTTTGGCTTCGCTTGCGATATGGCATCCTTTACTTCATGTCCTGTGGTCAGTCATGTCTGTGAGCTTTGTGCGTGAAATTGTACATGCACGCACACACACTTAACGCATATACACACCCGTCATCCTAAAGCCCATTTACTGAATGCTGGACCTGTCCAGTTCTGGTCCTCATTTCTCCAGTTCAGATTGTTCTTACTGAGACAGCTGAGACCAAAATGATACCCAGCAAAGCCCCCATGGGTCAGGTGAGTGGCAACTCACATGCTGGCCCCTTTCACAGCCCTGAGGAGGGGACAAAAGCCAGGGTTCTCTGTGAGCTGCCCAATACCTGGTGACCACAGCACCAAGCGCCGAGCCTCAAAGCTGCACCTAAGCTGCCCGTGCTGCCACGAAAGACGCTGGTGGCATTCAGAGCTGGGAGAAGTTGCTCCCAGCTGCCGGCACTGAAACTGGACTGGAACCAGTACCAGCAGCCTCTGCGGCAGGGTTGTCGTTCTGCTTTATTGGGAAGATCGCTGCCTGTCAGCCTCACACAACCGGGACTTTGCACTGTGCCGTCTGGCAGACGGGGCTGACCCCGACTGCCACTCCCCTCCCCAGGGAAGACGGTTCCTGGGGGGTAGCCCCACTGATCTCTCATAGCCAGGGAGTGGGGGCGGGGGGGGAGGGTGAAATACAAAAGAGAGACATCTTTACTTACCTCTCTTGGGCTGGGATGGACCCTCCTGTGAGAACGGCAGCTCTTCCAGCGAACCCGGTACAATCCCAAAGCAAATCCAGCAGAAAGTCCTTCCGTTGCCGGCTGGGCTCTCGGTGGACCCTAGTTGGCAGGAGCCCCTCCTAGCCAGCCGCTCGCCCCACGCAGAGGGTAGAGGAGCCGCCCGGTGAGATGACAGCGTGGGAAAGGGACTGTAATCCTCCGTAAATAATAAATAGGGGGAGAGGGAAAGAGAGAGAGAGAGGCGGGAGAGGGAGCGACTGCGCGCAGCGAAGTGACAGCTGGGGGTACATCTGCGATGGCAGCAGCACACGCACAGGAGCGCGCACAGACAGTGCAGAGGAGTCACCCCGCCAGGCAGGCAGGATCTGCTCCGAAACACCCAGAGGAAGAAGCCCGGGAGGTTTTCCTTTGCCTCAACCCATCCTGGAGAAAGGGCTATTGCTGTCAGTCCCTCTCTCTCCCTCCTCCCCACCTTGCTGCCATCCCTCTCCGGGTGCTGGGAGCTGAGGGGCTCGAGGAGGGATGAGGAGATGCCGGGGCGGGGGGAGCTCCCCGCAGCCCCTCGGGAGGCAGATTGGTCAGGCACAGGTTATGAGAGGAGGCACTGAGACGAACGCCTCCTCCCCTCGTTCCATCCCTCCCCTGCCTGCTATGGCTGATGACAATAAACCGGTAGAGAAAGGCGACCAGGAGGAGCAGGGACGAGCCCTGCTGTCGGCTGGGTTTTGTCTAGGGGTGAGGCGAGTGGCTGCGGTGAAGGGGAGGCAGCAGGGGAGAAACCAGGGAGCGTGGGAGCAGGGCACCCCCTTCCCACCAGTGCTCCAGAGATGGTGGGGGGAGGCAGTGTGTCTGACATTGGGACTGAAGGGAGAGGTGCTCACGGCAGGCTGGCCGCATCCTGCCCAGCCACAGTGGCTGAGCCCACGGGCTGCTCTAACACTTCCCTGCTTGGATACAGCATGACTCGGCCCCGGCTTCCTTGGGGATCTGTGGAAAACTTAGGAGTGCTGGTGAGGGGTAGTGGGATGAGGGGAATGGGTTAGGGAGAGGACCATTTGTACCCACGGTTCTCCCCCCTGGGTTTGGTGTGTGGCGGGGAGAGCGTGCCCAGCCATATGTCCAGCTCAAATGTCAGGTGTGGTTACATCCATGCCGTGGCAGAGGCATCCCCTGCCCTCCCCAACACAGCCTGCTGGTACAAGGGTGCAGCAAGCACCTGAATCCAACCCACTGCCAGGCTTCCCTCTCTGTTCTCCCACAGGCTCCTGTTGCCTGGCCCCCCACCCCAAATCAGAGCCCTCGCTTGCCTTCCTACAGTTTGCTGAAGACCTCGGTAGTAGCCACCTTTGCAAGAATTACTGTTGTTCTGATCCACTTGAACTGCCTCTTTTGTCAGGTCCACTAGCATAGGCAGGCTGCCCTTGGTTTGGACTTTTTGTTCTTTTTAACCTGCCTGGAAGTTATTTTTTAAAGAAAATTTTTAGTGGACTTCCAAGTAAAATTGTGAGTGGGGCAGCTGCACTGCTGGCTTGAGCGGGAAAATGGGAATATTTCAGAAATAGGCAACGGGGACTGCAAATGGACAGTGCAGGCAGGGCTGCCCTGCCGCTGTGGTACATTCTCCCATTTGAATCGCAGGTTTTTATTTAACCATCAAACCGGCAGCCGTGAAAACAGGTTTTGAATGGTAAGGTACATCTTGATAAGCAGGATGTAATCTTGCAGCTCTGCTATGCCTTTTTGTTGTGTGGCAGGCCCAAGAATTAAATCTTGGGGAAAGCTCCTTATGAGAACAGCATATGGATAATCAAGGAGACAAGCCAGGGAAGGCAGACAGAGAGACAAGCAGAGGATGAGCTAATGAGGAAGACATGCTCGACGGAGGGATGAACAGGTGGAGGGGAAGGTTCTTCTCTCCACGGTGAATGGCAGCACACGACTCCGGAGAAACCCAGCTGCAGCCATGCAGCAGGCACCGCTTGGGCTTGCAGACAGGGTGCTTGCTGGTGGGAGGTCGTGCACAGGTCTGGGTAGCTCGTCAACGTGGTGAAGCAACACCTAACTGTACAAGGTGTGCAGCATCGCTCGTCCTTGTGTTTTATTTCATTGCTGGGAAGCCACAGTTGCACGCGTTATTTGCACATTAGTAGGAGTAAAACTATTAGCCATGGTCTCTCCGAGGACTCTACAGTTGTCGTCATGCTGCACTCCAGGGCCACTCATCATTTCCTGGACCACAGATCTTCCTGCTCCTGCAGCATGCTCTATGACACCAGAGCAAAAAGGCTGATTAATGATTCAGTTATACTTTGGAACAAGCTTGGTTGTTCCAGTTTTCTCCCTCTCACCTGAGCTGTAGCATCATCCTGACCTCAGACTGAATCACTGCTTTCCTCCTTTCCACCCATCCTCACCAACAGCCTAAAGGCACCCAGACAGCTACTTGTTGCTAACACTGGGAGGATTTTTGTGCCTTCTTTCCCCTCAGTCCACACGTCTTCCTCAGGTCACCTGAATACACGGAAGCTTCTCACAGTTCACCACTCCACCCTGACTGGCGAGGAGCCGTGCTGCCAGGCAGGAGCATGGACCAATCCCTGTAGTATGGTTCCCTGTGATGGGAACCATCCAGACAGACAAACCTAGCTGCAAGGCAGAATAGCCCCCAGCTTTGCTTTCAGTGACCCCTTCAGACTGTGCTGTGATGTGAGGAGGAGCGTGGTGCTCACTGCAGCTCCATGGGGAATAGCTAGAAATGCGTGATGGACCACTGTGAAGGAAAGAAAAGGCTGGTGCAGAGAAGATGAGTAAGAGCAAGCCCTACAGAGAGGTTAGGGCTGCAAAGATTGCATCCAAAGGACAAGGCTTGCTGACAGACGGCACAAACGAGTTAGACATGGCTGTGAGCGATGTGGAAAAAGGAAGGAGAGAGCTGGGAGACTCTGCTTTCTGTCCCTGCCACCGCCCACCAGTGCAAGCCCCCAGGTACTCTCTTTCCTCATGTTGCAGGCAACTCTGTCCAAGTTCGGTATATGCTACTTATGCCTCCTGGGCAGAGGCAAGGATTCACAATCAGGGGTGAAGCTCCTTTTGAAGAACAATTTGAGGATAAATGTTCCCACTTGCAAAACTGAGTAAGTCTCTGCATTGCAATGTTAGTTATGTAGGTATCAACTCCTCTTCAAGTCTCATGAAAACTATATGTCCTGGGTAATGTTCAGTCCCATTGATGTGATCTGCTCTGATAAGGGGAATAGCTCTTTCTTGAGATGGTTTTAAAGGATAGCGATGAATTTATTTAAAGCTACGTACCAAATCAGATGCGTGGGCCTCATTGAACTTGGCAGCAACAACACCATTTGCCTTCTGCCACGGACTGCCGATTTGTCAGCAGGGACACCAAGCCAAAACATGCCTGCGATAGCCCCACTGAAGCTGACGAATCTTCACCTGGCCTGGACTCAGCCCCATCCTTTCTCCTTTGTTTGCATTCTTTGTCTTATCTGGTTTGTGCTCTGTGAGGCGTAGGGCAAGGCAGCTCTACAAAATCATTTCCCCACATACAGTCGGTCATATTCAGTCTACAGCAAGGAGAGCTGGATAAGAAATGTGCCTGTGAATGGGATTTTGTAAGATGTGCCAGCAATGGGAATGTGACAAGAAGGACACTGACACTGGCATAAAAGGCAGAGCTGATGCCAGGCGCCAGGGTCTGTACAAGCTGCAAGAAAATATACTATTGCATACTCCAGATTTAATTCATACACATCGGAATTAGAGCGTCAGATCATACTGTTAACTTAAAAGCACCCACATGGCGTGATTCAGATTTAAAGGATCTGTTCTCCCCTTTGAAGCTCCTGCTAATTCAGAGGAAATCTGTAGAAACAGCAACATTTCATCCACCCGATATTGGTGGTTGTGAAAAAGGGCTCAGACTCTTCCTCTCTGTACTTCTTTTTCTCCCTCACTTGCACATTATATTCTATTTCAAGGTCCTGCTTGCGGCTGTAATTCCTGCAGAGCTCTTAGATTCAACTAGTTGACACACAGCCCCGTTGTTCCCCGTCACCGTGCCAGGCTGCGCACGACTGCACTGGTTATTACGTGTGCTTGTAGGCAACCTACCCGGGGACAGCTAGGTTATTCTGTCGGGGAGACCCTGCACCGCTTCTTCTCCTGTGGAGCTCTGCCTTACTTCAGGAACATCATGCTGGAAATAGACAAGAAATTAAGCCGAGAAATTAGGACGCACTTCATTAAGAAACACACACACTCTTTTGCTTAGCAGAGCGTGCACTAGGCTGGGACTGGGTCACGAAGCACTACTTCTAATCAACACTTTTCCGTCAAGTGGCATTCATATTTTTGTGCTTTTATAGTGGCTTAGGAGAAATCTAAATTGCTGTGGTCTCCCCTTGAGACAGGTGGGTTTTCAAATGAATCCCTTCCTCACACTGGCCTACTTTATTTCTGATTGATTCTGTGGGGTGCAGGAGTTGAGGCTGGGGTGATCAGAAAC
This sequence comes from Chroicocephalus ridibundus, assembly GCF_963924245.1. Lineage (NCBI taxonomy): Eukaryota > Metazoa > Chordata > Aves > Charadriiformes > Laridae > Chroicocephalus > Chroicocephalus ridibundus. The sequence continues at coordinate 153,079,207 of NC_086284.1, forward strand.
ATCCATCCTGGCCAGCTAAATCTACAAAAGACAAAAGATGAAAGCTCACGCGCTTGCTCTCCTGGGGTTTTTTTGGTTGGGATTTTTTTGTCGTTGTTGATTTGTTTGTAGCTCCGTAGTGTTTAGTGGGAGAGAGGTGTCAGTACCTCGGTACAGCAGTCAGCGTCCCCTTTTCCTCTACCTTGTTAAAACCTCTGACTCTCACTTGGCAGTCTGACTCAGCGCTGATCCCCCAATGCTTATCATTCACACTTGGAAGCAGGTTGCAGTTGCGATTTCCATCCCATCACTCCTTTCCTAACTTGTGTTTGTCTTTCTCTCTCTCGCACATTCCTCTTTGCCCTCCCCTCTTTTTTGTTTCCTGTAGCTGTGGGTGTGCAAATTAAGCTGGACTTGCTCCAACGCAAGTTTTGGATGGCCATGCAACAGGTAAGAGCGTTAGCAATCGTGTAGAGAGATAATTTAATGCTCTTCGTCAGCTAGGTCGATGCTATGTTACATCACATACAATGGCATTTTGATGACGGCTTTTGTGAAGTTCATATTAAAAGATTTATGAAATAGGTAAGTTTGAAGTCGCACATTTCTGTAATCCTTTGACGGCACTAATGCTGTGTGAGCTGCGAGTCTGTTCCACAAATGCCATGTTGACCGTGTCAGCATCCTGGCCTGGTATTAGCTCTGCTGCGTATGACACATTTAATTGTTGAAATATGTTTTGTGCTCATTCAGCCTTTCAGAAACCTCATGGAAATCTGCAATTTTGGGCACATGGAAAAAAAAATCTACTGCCTTCTCTTGTCATCTTGATAATGGTAACAAAATGCTACCAGCTTGCCAAAATAAAAAATATTTGCTCCAGGGATAAGCTTTCAGTGTTGTCCTAATTTTGGACACTCTTGCTGGACTGGGAGAAGTGGAATAATTAAAACAGTCCCCCAGTCTGAGAGACAGGAAAAGTGAAACACCTTTCCCTTCCCACCCAGGGGCTTTCCCCCCAGGCTTTGCTTTCAGGGAGGGATACTGGAGGGGTGAGACTGGTGGGACCGAAGCAGCACACAGGAGAATCGGCTCTGCTGTCAGGAGAGGGAACTGTCATCAGACGGGGATGACAGCGAAGACAGGGCAGGAGGCTGCTCACTGGGAGCAAGCACACACGGGGAACAGAAAAGCACAGAGTTGGCCGTGGTGGCAGGGGCATCCTCGAAGGCGGGAGATCATGTAAGCATAACCTGAGCTAAAAAGACTTCTGCAAAGCATGTGACCACATCCTGAAGCATCAGCAGAGAGCTTCCTTTTAAAAAATCTCCTGAGGGCCATACCCAGGTAGTTCTCACATAAACAAGCCCACATGGGCGTTAAGGGAATATGGGAAGGCTTATTAAAGAAGCTGAAAGGAGGCCTGTGGGCCAAGCGCCTGCATGCCACAGCCCTGGTAGGTGCTGGTATGAAAAAAGTCTGTGTATGGTTTCCCAGGACGTGACTGGGCCATTTGACGGAGGAATGACTAACAGATTTTGTTTTCTCTCTCTCTCTCTCACTTCACCGCATGCTGTGCCACTCTGGATGTCCACGCTGTGCCTCCTGTCTCCCAGCCCAATGACAGTGATGTAAGTAGGCAAAAGCTGGGGATGGGGAGGCATCCCGGCGTGCCTCGCTGCAGCTCGGCTTCGTAATTGTGTCGTTTGCATGCCAGCATATTATAGGCACTGTCCCTTGTCTGTAATCACTGGAGACAGTCCAAGCCTGTCATAGGCTGTGTTTGTCTTCACAGTAATTAAGTGTCTTTGGCAAAGCTGAAATTGCTCTAGGTCACAGCGTTTCAGAGACCTGACCAACAGCAGGAGGATGCTGTGAGGTAGGTTGGTCTCTGAGAACTGGGGGAATGTGCCTTATGGGAACTGTGCCCATAAGGCAGTAGATGTGGTCTCAGAGCGACCAGGGAGCTCAGGTTCAGCTCTTCCCCCCAACTCAGGGGCTCCCTGCAAGCCACCAGTGCTCTCAGATTGGGCTCCTCACCGTGGTCCCACTGCTGCATGGCCAGCCCAGCACCAGGCACTGCTGGAGCCTCTCCAGGTCTGGAAGAGCAGCAACAGCACAACTCAGTCCTCACGCTGCCAAGGAAGATGCTCTGAGACACGGGCCCTTCTTGTGGGAAACCGTTCTGATTCACCTGGGTTTCTGTTCTGCTTTCCAAGCTTTGGGCTCTGTATTTTTTATCCCCCAAGGCCATAATAGTGGTTCATTGTGGTGGTATTATCCCCGCTGACCAAAGGAAGGAACCCCCCAGGGATGAAGTACAGGGCCTCCTCTATGCATACGTCCAGGGAGACAGAGGAACGCAATGCTGTTTTGTGGTGAGGCAAGAGTGAGACGATGCTTGCAACTGTGGGTAAAGGGATGTTTTTGAGCTGTCATCCCTAGAGCCTCAAAAAGCCAGTCAGGTTTGGAGCATGAGCATGCGATATTGCAAAGCCACAGGGCCTGAAACGAAATCAGGCATCTCTGAACTTCCCCTGAAGTTGAGCGGGGGGATGGAAACCTGAAACTATTGGCTTTGTTCTGCAAGACTCAAGAAGAGAAACAAATTCTAACTGAAAGTAATAGTCTTGTGGTTTGAAATGACAAATTCACCTCTTGCTACTGAGAATCACCCCACAAGGGCGCTGGGGTTTATGTATAAGGATTGTGTGGAAATAATGGGCAGCTGGCTGGGAGCAGACAGGCTACGCAACACGTCAGTGTCCTTCCCTGACCCCAGAAAACCTCTGGCAGGAAGGGGACCCCGTGTACAGAAATGGCAACACCATGTCAGCTTGCTTTCCTCTGCTGCTAGAGAAAATAGCATTAAAAAATAACACAAAGAGACAGACACACACAGCCACGGCAAACTCAGAACAATTATTAAATCAATAAGCACCTGAAGGGCTTTGTTACTCACCACTTAACCCCTCGTGTCCCCACCCGGTTCAGTGTTGTGAAACACATGCCAAGTCTGGTACACAGAAATCCTAAATGAAACAAATGGATGGTGCCTTGGGCTACAAGAGCACCATTCACATCCGATTTTATCATTAGCTGTCTGGAGAATAAAGAAACCAACAGCAACAACAACAAAAAAATCGCTGCCTGGGAAGAATCCTGATCTAAAATACTATGCCATGTGTTTAGTCCAGATACTAGCAGACGCTAAAATGCATGCTGGTTTCTCACTGGTGCACAATAACCATTGCTTTCACAGCCAGAGAGCTTGATGCTGCCCCCTTCATTAATAGGTCTCTGCTCCAAGTGCATAGGTGCTGCTGAAAAGTGTTTCAGGGAGGCAGGTGCAGGATCAGAGCCCTCAGCAAAGGGGACATTACTCAGAGAGATGGCAAGTACACAGAGCCACAAGTGACCAATTTGGGGGGTGGTATTGGTGCATGCTGTCAAGCTTGTCTTGGTGGAAACGCCAGCTAAATTTCAGAGGTGCTGGTATGGAGACCTTCAGCTTGGCAATCCCAATGGGGAGACTGGGAGATGAGATCATGCCATGGTTAATGCCCTGCTTTTCCTTTCCAGTGCAGTGCCTTGGACGGTGCCTGTCCACTAAGCTGTCAGGATGACGTAAGTTGCCCAGATTTCTTCTCTGTACCTGTGGTGGGTGAGATTGACTACCTACTCTGTGGGGATCTTTGTCTCCCAAAAAATCAGGTATTGCCCATCGTCTCCTCACAAGAGATTGCACAGCTGGGGCAGGACCTCATGGTGTTGAGACAAACCTGCAGTTCAGGACTTCCCCTTAGCTGTGAGATGAGCAGGCGCATGGGGATTCCAGCCAGTGACTCTAGGGAGAGTCCATCTCCTCTAAAGCTGTCTCACTGGCATCCCAGCACTGCCAAAGAGAGTGGCTGTCAGCATGACATGCATGCTGGACACCCCACTTTGTATTTCCTCCACGGCTTCAACCTTGGCCCCAGGCATATCTGGGACAGGAGCTCCTCTGCCCTGGAGAGTGGGATCACCAGAGAATTTTCCTTCTCTGTTCACATAGGACTTCCTCTGCATCCCAGTGAGACCTGAAGGTTTTCATCTAAACTCTTTGCCTCCATTTCCTGCTCTGCAAATTAAAAATAAGACCAGCACTGATAATACTCAGCAGTGAGGAGAGGGTTGTTTCTTGAGTGGTTATAAAACTGAAGTCTGAAGATGGAAAGCATTAGATACCATTTTATTAAAGAGAAGTGCTCTCCAAATATCCTGTCGCTTCCTGCAGGATGTATCGTCTTCTTAAGTGTGTCTCAGAGCCTGCTAGGCCTGCACACAGCCCCAACAAGGGACAATCTCTGTCACAGGCAGCTCACAAAGTAAATACCTCATAATGGAGGCGGAGAGGGAAAAGTCAATTGTCTAAAACCAGTGGTAGCTGAGCTGTGGGCCTAAGCCTGGAAATGCCAAGGCTGTTGCCATAAGCACAAGCCCACACCGCTCCATCCTGCACGCAAACAGACAACCATGGAAAAAAGCTGTCTTTAATGTTGCTTCTCTTTCATCTCTGCAGATTCTGAATTGCTTCCTCATTGATAATAACGGCTTTATACTTGTTTCCAAAAGACCTGCAGAGGTAAGAGGGCATAAGAGAAGAAGGAGAAAGTGCTTAGCTTGTTCTTAAATAACCCCCCAGAGCTGGTTAAAACAAATGAAGTTCAATTGTGTAACAAGGGTGGCGGGGTATAATTAAATTCAGCTGTGTAGGGAGGGGGAAGCCTCTCGGCAGAGTGACAGCACATCCTAGGTAAGGAAGGAGTTTGCTGTGATAAGGAAGGAACTAGTCAAAATATCTTTTTATCAGAAGTAAGGAAATTAGACTCCTTTCCCTTGGCGCAAATGCTACTGAAAGATGATCTGAGACGGTCCCAGAAGGCAGGTGTGCCATGACAAGGGAAGGGAGGAGAGGGGAGGGGAAGGGGAGGGAGGGGAGCATGCTTTTGAGCACCTCTGAAGTCAAAGCAGGCATTCTTCAGGAAAGGCAGCTGAGGGCACGGTAAGAGCAAAATGCCAAAGGCAAAAAGGAAGACGAAATTATTTAAGCAAATTGGAAACAGGAGCACACGTGAAGAGCTGAAGGATTTACTCACAGACGTGAAAGGAGTAAGGAAAAAGACTCCGAATAGTAATAAAAATACAAGCAACAAAAATTACTTCCTTTCCTCCTGCTGCCAGCACCTCTGTGACCATTTCCAGGGAGCTGAAGGGGCACAGTTTGTGATGTGACATCCAGTGTTGCCTGGGTAGAGTCAACACTGCCAGACACTGTGTGGTTTAGCTATACTTTTCTGCTTTCCAGTAAATTCACTAGAGAGCTCTTTGTTGCAAAAAAAGAAAAGGCCATAGATTTGAGTGTCAGAAAGCGATGTGTTGGAACAGTCTCATAAACTAGAAAGCTGTAAGTCAATAGCAAGAGTGGGCCTATAGAAAAAATGGGAAATGAAGCAGTTTTGTTACTGACAGAAGTGTGGAGTTTCGTTAGAATTGCCATAGTACTGGAGTTAACAAATACTGTAAGCGTATTTCCCAAAGGCAGTAGATCTGATCCCAGAAATTCCTTTCTTCAAGATGTGACAAACAGGTTGAAATGGAAATTAAAAATAAAGTAACAGAACACCCGATGGATGTGATTGGGACAAGCAGCACAGTTTCCATAAAGGAAGAAAACCTATCTTATCAGCTATAGTTCTTCGAAAGTGTGAGTAAATCAGGAGATAAGGGAAAATGGATGACCTACTGCATTTCAGTTTTTCTAAGAGCCTTGAACAGACTCCCTTACAAGATGCTGTTAAAGAAGTTCTGGTTAAAGAGTGAAGTGTGAAGTAGTGGCATTGATCTCAAAGTAGATGGGACAGAAAAGAAAGAAGAGGAATTTTTAGATGGATATTTAGATGGAAAACGTCAGCTATATGAGTCCCGTGGTTTTCCATCTGGACTTGTGTTGATTAGCGTATTCAGAGTAGGCTGACAAAAGAAAAAGGTGAGATCGTGAATTCTGGAGGCGCTAAACAGTAAGTTCAGAGAGGCCAAGATGAGAACTGTTGAGGCTCATAAAGCAAAATGACTCACCAACATAGCCGTAGCAGTGGGTGATACAGACAGATATCAAGGGACGCATATTCCAAGGACCCCCATTGCATTTTCAAACGCGCTTTACTGAGTCCTGTGGCATGTGTCCATAGGTAAAGGTGACTACACCCTTTAGGTACCACGTCTACTGTTCATCCTCAGCAGCCGCCCTCCTGGGTTTTATCTCAGTATTCTTTCTGCACCTTATGGAAAATGGATTTTTCAAAAAGCTAATTTCTGAAAGATCTGACTAGCAGAATCATAGAATCATAGAATCTTCATGGTTGGAAAGGACCTTTGAGATCATCAAGTCCAACCATACACACACACAAAAAAAAAACCCCACCAAAAAAACCCTTACAATCTCTGTCACTAGAGCATGCCCTGAGGTGCCACATCTAGACGTTTCTTAAATACCTCTAGGGGTGGTGACTCAGCCACCTCCCTGGGCAGGCTGTTCCAGTGCCTGACCGCTCTTTCAGTAAAGTAATTCTTCCTAATATCTGATCTAAACCTCCCCTGCTGCAGCTTCAGACCATTTCCTCTGGTTCTGTCATTATTCACCTGGGAGAAGAGGCCAACACCCACCTCTCTACACCCTCCTTTCAGGTAGTTGTAGAGGGCAATGAGGTCTCCCCTCAGCCCCCTCTTCTCCAAGCTAAACGTGCCCAGCTCCCTTAGCCTCTCCTCATATGACCTGGTCTCCAGACCCCTCACCAGCCTGGTAGCTCTCCTCTGGACATGCTCCAGCACTTCCATGTCCCTCTTGTACCGAGGGGCCCAGAACTGAACACAGCACTCGATGTGAGGCCTCACCAGTGCCGAGTACAGAGGCACGATCACTTCCCTGCTCCTGCTGGCCACGCTATTCCTGATAACAAGCCAGAATGCTGTTGGCCTTCTTGGCCACCTGGGCACACTGCTGGCTCATGTTAAGCTGGCCATCCACCAGCAACCCCCAGGTCCTTTTCTGCTGGGCAGCTTTCCAGCCACTCTTCCCCAAGCCTGTAGCGTTGCTTGGGATTGTTGTGACCAAAATGCAGGACCTGGCACTTGGCCTTATTAAACCTCATACAATTGGCCTTGGCCCATCGATCCAGCCTGTCCAGGTCCAAACATGGCATTATACTGAATTTGGGTATATTATAAACATTATCCACATGCCTCCAAGATCAGGCATTTTGGCAGGCACAAGAGCTGTCATCTCCTCGAGCTGTTACCTCCCCTGACCTCGGAGAGTTCACCACTACTTTTCTTCTGGTTTCTTTATCTTCCTTCAGTTACTGCTTTTATTTCCTAGTGGCACCATGAGTGTCCACACTGTTAAACTCTACAGGGAATTCAAGACAGCAGCAGCAGCATTAAATCAATACCCTGGGTTTCATAGCCTGGCTACCTGAATGTTCCTGCATGGGATCACTTGCTGCTAGGTGGCCTTCCCTGCCCCATCCCACATTCTTCCCTCAGTGCATCCTTTAACGTACCGCAAAAAAAAAAATAATCCCGTAGCTGGATTTTTGTGGGGTTTTTGCCTTTCTGGAGAAGTCAGCTAGTTCGCTGCCCTCCCTCCCAGCCTCATACCTGACACCAGGACCAGCACGAGTGGCTCAGCTGCGTGCGTCAGCATTCCAGCCCAGCGGCAGGGAGAAGGGTAGCCTGCCTGCACACTGCCTGTTCTGCCCCACCGGCCGGGATTGGAGGGAGCTTATCGGATGCTGAAGGAGTGAGGGTGCACGGTGCCATCCGCCCCTGCTGTGTCGCACAGCCTGAGGTGGCTCCAGCACGATCAGGGCCCCACATGCATCCCTGTTTCCCCCAGGAAGGCAGACGAGGAGCTTTCATGCCCAAAACACCTGTTTCCCAGGGCAAAGTGCAAGCTAAGAACAGCAGAGTGGTGCCAAAGTGCCTGTGTCCTTACAGCCCCTGGGCAAGCAGCTGGTGCCAGAGACCCGCTCGGGGGCCTCTGAGATGTTTTGCTCCATCTGCTCGCTCCCTTGGGGCTGAGGTGCTTTATGGTGCACTCAGCCTGCTGCCGGCCCAGGGCTACCTGCTGCCCACACCTCCTTCCCTGGGTGACCACACTGGAAATCAGAGAGGCTTCACGCAAATTCAGGGTGAGGACAGCTTGGCTCAGGCTCTGACCCCCTCCACCCTTGGGATGGGGGATCAGCTCTAATAACCTCTGCCTGAAGGTGGCAGGAAGCTTATGGCAGCCAGAAGCCACCAAGGAAGAAAGAGGGACTCAGGATTTTAATAAGCGACGAGTTGGAAGCTCCCTGCAGGATTAATTGGGGAAGAATGGGTAATCTCTTAACTCAGGCTAATCCCCCCATCCAGACTCATCATAGAGCGAACAAAAAGTTAATAGCCAGAGTCAGGAGAAGGGAGTGGGTAAGGAGGACCAGAAGATCTAGGGCAGGGGAGGAAGGGAAAGTAAGTGGGAGGCCCAGGCTGTGCCACAGTGAGGGCTGCCCCACGCTATATTTCTGCCCATGTTTGCAGCCATGGCCCCACGACCGCTCCTGAGGTTTTCACCACCTTTCGCTGCCAGCCAGAGGTACAGCTGCAGATCACAGGTCTGGAGGTCCCTCCGCCCACTGGCATCCAGATGTCCCCTCACTCGCTAAACCTCTTTCTCTAGGACTGTTGCCTTCTCCCTGAGGCATCTTACAGGGTATACCTGCAAGCTCTGCCCAGGTGGGACTCCAAGGACAGGGTACAGGGTGACAGCTAAAAGGCCAAGATCCCACCAGATGGTGTGGAAAAGTAGGGGCTGGCTTTCATTGAGCCACACTGCCCGCTTGCCCAAACCCTGTCCCATTTGGCAGGTCTCATTTGTCTACAGCTTTTGTGTGTACCAAAAGTGCAAATTGCTCAACGAGCCAGCAAAACATGGACAGATACGTATCTGTGAGCAGAGATGTACCTTTTGAGCCATATGTGTGCTCCGGGATGCAGCTCTTTCCCACGCATAGCCTGCGTATGTACTTGTATGCTCTCAACTGCAGGGGGATGTGACACAGCATGTGTCATGCGGGATGTCGGAGGCAATGCTTTGTGCTGTGAAACTCTGGAATTGCAAGGGCCTGTGGAAATCTGCCCAGAGCTGGGAGGTAGGAGAAGCACGGCAAAGGGATGTCTGGGAGAGCGGCAGCCAGCGACAGGAGGAAGCAGGCTGCAATGAGAGCTGCTTTGCAAAATGTCACTTCAGTACAGGACCGCTTTGGTTTCTGCCAACTGATGCTTTCCTGTGTTACTATCTGCACAGGGCACCTGAAACAGCACCAAGCTTCGAATGTCTGACTCCGTGTTAAAGGCCGGTTTGCTGATGCTTTTCTGAACACATTCCCTAGGCCTTACTCTCAATTACACTAACAGCGCCTCATACTTGCACCTATAGGAATGACATCCTACCTGGAGAAATTTGGTCATGCATCAGCATCTCTGGACAGAGTGGGCCCCGTTTATAGTCCTGTAGTGACCCCCCTGCCCTTGCCACACCGGCTGCAGCTTGCCCTGCGTTAAATCCCACGGCTCGGGCTCCTGCTGGGACTGCCGACTGGTATTAAATGGAAGCAGCTGGCCTCCTCGCCACCCTAATCAGATTGAAAGAGCGAGGGAGGTGAAAAAAAGTTAGCGCTTGCTCAGACACATTTGACTATGTCTGAGACGATTACAGCCTAGATGCTCGAAAGGGAGTTGATGTTATGTATCGATTTATACAGCGAAACGCCTTCTAAAGCCTGTTGGGAAGAGGCTCATAACCACGTAACACTACTGTTAGGTGATTACCATATGATCTTAGGTAAATCTGCCTAAGGGTTTGGGTTTTTTTAGTGGAAATGCCCCACTCAAATAAATGAAGTCATCTGTCGTCTGCTAATACGTGCTAAATGACTGCTAGCCTATCAGTGGAAAAGTAAATGTCTCCCCAAACTGTGTGAACACTTCCATAACACATGGGAACTATTTACTGGGTTAAGACCCATGGGCCAGGAAAATAGACGGAGGACAGCTTGTATCTCCATTTTTATTATTTACGAGTATTTTATTTACTTGCTTGCAAACAAAGGAGCGGACTTGGCAGATTTGAAGCTTTTTTTCAATAGATTTGTCATGGTTTAGTAATCAGGCTTGCCAGAGCTGTTGTTTGTTTGAAGAAGGCTTTAGAGCAGTGGTTCCCAGATTTGGGATTGGGACTGTATTTGAGGTTATTGACTCCAAAATGTAAATGGGACCAGAGGGCCGCTAGCTCCACTTTTAGTCCAGGCATGGAAGTGGGATTTGGGGTGTTGCTCCCCAAATGCAACTTCTGCTAGGGTGGAGTCTGTGGTAGCACAGCCCTGGCTGTGCCAATGCCTAGTGTGTAAGGATGGGTCGGGATGTGTTGTGTCGTTTGGGTTACTGCCTGCTCGGAACTTGCACAGCAGTGAGTTGTAAAATTGTGTTTGCTACCTAAATAAATGTTTGTGGTGCACTTAGGCGTGGAGAGTCAGTTCGCCTAGGGCAGCAGGAGAGCAGAGATTTCTGAAGCCACTGCAGCCGCAGGCTAGCAGAGAGACTCAAGTGGAAGAGACTCAGGCATTCAGATCCGGAGAACATGGATTCACAAAAACCCACAGGAGAGCCCAGGCTCCCAGTTAATCAATGTGCCTGGGTCTCTGCAGCTTGAGAGTCTGCCTTTTTCCGTCACAAGCTGCAGGGACTTACGTGGGCTAAATCATTTCCAAGTGCGTTAGGAATGGTGCAGGATGCCCAGCTGGCGATGGGGGAAGTCCTCCCTCAAGCTTTCCAGCCCGCCAAAGGACAAAGCTCGGCATTACCTCCTTATAAAGCACTCGTTATGTGTAGTAGGCCTCCAGACAAACTGGATCGTCTGGAACCATCGAGCATTTGGAAATTTTACTGTTGACAGTTTATTCTGGGTTTTTTCCTTTCTTGTGCTTGCAGACTGGAAAATTTTTTGGTGCAGTGGATGGCTCAGTAATGACCCAGCTGCTAAACATGGGCATGTTCAGGCGGTAAGTGGGGGATCTCTGCGCTGTACTTCTCTTTCTTCAGCTGGTGTGTGGGTCAGAACATGTTGGTCCCCATAATCAGCATTTGAGGAGGAGAAAATGTACATGCTGATGCACGTGGCGCTCTTATTTTGCTACAAGAGCTCCTTTAGCTACCTGCCCCCTCCCCGACTTGCTCAGCCATCGCCACCACACACCCTGTTTCTCCTCATCTCCTGCTCTTCCACCTGCTGCAAAGCACTGAGAGAGACAGTAACTCCCGATCTCCGTGAGGCCAGAAAGCAGCTGCTCCTCTGTCTTTTCCAGGGCAAGATGCTATGGGAAACACTTCTTGGTGTTTTGAGTGAAGTGCTTCAGTTCCTGCTGCCACTTGGAAAGCCTTTCTGTGAGCAGTTGTCTGAGAGCCCCTCAGATGTGGCGTTGCAGCTGGCTGAGCACATTTCTCTCTCTCCTAAAAATACCTTTGTTTGTCTCACCACTGCTCCAGACCATGTCAAAAGAGACCTCAGAGTTTCAGTGGCTTGAAAACAGGAACTAGGGGGACCTGAGGTAGATGATACAATTATAATTCTCCTGCTTCAGAGCCTGCTTTACTCACCATCTGAAGTTAGGGCCATCTTTCCTCCTGCGCTGACCCACTTACATTAATCTGGAGCCTGTATTGCTCACTTTGCGAAATCCAGCACTGGCCAAACAGCAAAGACGCACGTAAGCAGGCCACTGCTTTAGTTCTTCCATACAGGATTTTTTTTAGAATAAGTGGTGCACGCTGATGTGTGTGTCCTCTAGGCAGTTGCATTGCTTGGTTTTGACTGCTTGCTGGTTTTGTTTTGATTGCAGGGTGACCATGTATGATTATCAAGCAATGTGCAAAGTACCCTACCACCACCACAGTGGTGCCCGGCCTCTGCTCAGCGTACGTATCTGTCTAGGCTTGGCTGTGGAGGCTTTCTCCTAGGACGTCTCCAACACCTTGATGTAGCACGTTCCCCGAAAGAGCTTAGCAGCTGTTTGCTTTCAAGTGATGGGAATGTCCAGACTCATCTAAGGCAGATTTCTGAGGCAGTGATGGCCACTGACAGTGCCTTCCGATTTGGCCCTCTATTGGCGTATGGGATCTGACGGAAAATTGGAAGGACCAGGGAAAGGACAAGAACTAGACTATGCCAAGCTGCTTCTAAAAGCTGAGGAACCAGCTTACTGCTGAAATGAACAGAAATGCTTTTACAGGGCATGGTTTCAGTCAGCAGCTCAAAAAAGGAGAGTTGCACTGTCAGAGAACAGAGCATCTGGGAGAAAGCTGCCAGCCTCTCAGGGAAGCATGAGTGGGCTTGGAGTAACAGGGAGAGGGGGTTAACGCTGCTGAGAAACGCTGATAGCCCAGGGCACGAGCTATCGCAGTGTACAGTTTTGCCAGTACCCAGATGCAACCTCTCTTTAGTCAGATACAAGCTAATAATCCCGCTCTACCTTCCTAACCTGGCCTTGACTAGGCAGAACTAATTACTCAACACTCAGGCCACTTCAAACTAGCTGAAGCAACCCTAAGCAGGGGTGTGTTTATTGCTCTTATGATGGGGGGGTTTTTATACTTTAAAATGTGGTGTGCTGGAAGTACATAGTACAGCATAACGTGGTCAGCTTTCTCCAGTAAAAGAATTTTCAACAAAATCCTACTTTCTAATAATGTGTTATATTTTTTAACACTCTCTCAGTTTTGGCAATAGCTATACTTAAGCTGGATAGATAAAATATTTTGATTGCAGTGAAAATATTTGCTTGATCATATCCTCAAGAATTTTGATGTCTGAAAGAAATGTAACAAAATATGGACTGCCAAGAACCAGGTGAATTGGGAAGAGAATAAAAGGGTGAGCATTCAGCCTTCATCTCTCCCTTTCTGCTCTTAGCAAAACCCTCCAAAAGGAAATGAAGAAAAGTCCATTTTTTGTATGTACCATTCAAAGGAAAAATCAGTCAAATTCCCAACCATCTATACATTTTACTATTTGCTGACTTATTTTGGTTGAAGGTATGTCAGCTAGCAGTAATGGAACATTATCTTGTGTCCTGTGAATGCTGCATCTGTTTTGGGTTTGAGGGTATGGGCATGATTATGAGAGGGAGAGATGAAAATTAGACATGGTTACCACGAAGAAAGGAAGCAGCAGGATCCTCTGCAGATGAACTGTCCCTGGGACAATGCTGGATTTCCAATTTGTAGCTGAAAAGCAGGAAGATGATAGAAGTCATGCCATCTTGAGGAAAAGCTGGATGAAAGCACAGTTAAGCATAATCAATCAGTGGCAGATAATACTAAATCCTGGGCAATGCTGTAGCTTGTCCCAGAAACACCACTTGCTATCAGAATATAAAAGCATCCTAAACTGGTGGTGTCCCATTTAGCTGTGTTTCTCTCCTGCTGTGAGCTCTCAAGGTCGTCCATACTGGAGAGAAATCATCAAGCAATTACATCTTCAAAGTCCTTCATACATTTGTGATAAACTCCCTGACCCTGATGGGGAGCGGGTGAGAAGATATTATTAGTAGCGAGGCAGTTCTGCTGGCTTTTGATGCATTTTGAACATTTACCAGTGATGCCCAGGCCTCGAATTTCCAGCCTGTCTTCAAGAGCTCTGATCAGTGGAGGGAATTGGTCTGAAACCTGGGGTCCTGCATAACAATTATGAACTCTCTGACCAGGTCCTTATGGTATTTCTCATTTCTTCTTTTGTTCTCCAGCCTATTTATGCCTTTCTAGCTGCAGTGAAATGGCTGATAAGTGATTTCCTCATGTGAGTACCAAAAGATGGGGGTGTTTGGGAGGCTCAGACCAACGGGGGTGAGAGCTGAGAAAGCTGCAAGCGGAGGCCCCCGCGTAGGGCGTTGCTCTCAGCCTTCTCCTGACATTCAGCTCAGCGCCTCGCTCCTGGGAGACAGAAAGCTATTACTATTCCCATTTTGCAAACAGAGAGGCAGAGGCCCAGAGTGGGTCTGGGATTTACCTGAAGTCACTCAGTACAAAGTGGCAGAGTCAGAAATAGGACTCGGGTCTCCCGGGGCCCCATGCGGATCCTTGATGCTAAGTCCTCTTGCCTGTCTCCTTTGCCCGTGATGAGCGAATGCGCACCTTCGCTTTGCCGGGGGCAAAGGTTGAAGGAAGGAAGCCAGGGAGCTCAGGTCTGAACGACAGGCAAAGGAGGAGAGAGGGGAGGCCTTGAATCAAGCTCTGAATTCAAGCTCACCTCAAACTGCTGGGGGGAATCGGAGTTCAAGTTCAAATTAGGATGAAAGTGATGCTGCTCGGCTTGCCGGGTGTGCAAAAGGCAAGGTGTGGAAAAGATCCAGCTCCTAGGGCTTGAGCGTAATTCAGAATAATTCAATGTGATGTCCATGTAGCCTGAGTATGGGCTCCCTCATGGCCATCCATGCCTGCTCCTCGAGTGGGTCTCACAGTGACTGAATCCCCTCCCAGCTTCGGGGGCTGCCATACTCAGTCCTTCCTTCACTGGCAAGGCCCCCGCACAGTATGTACTTCAGGTAAAAGCCCATTCAGTTACTCCACAGTCCAGATCCCATGCTACAAAGCTACACTCTCATCATGCGGAGAGGAAAGAAAAACAAAATTGAAAAAAAAAAAACCCTCAGACTTCCACTGCCAGCAAATTCATAGTAAACATTTTAGAACTGATACTCGCCGGGTGATGGGGCCATCTCCTTGACACCTGCATCCTTCCAGGCTGCTGAAAAAGCATCCTCTGTTCTTGCTCTTTTGACAGCTTCCTTTTGGAGTTTAACATGAGTAGCTTCTGGCACTCAGACAACTTGGCAGATGGTGAGTACACAAGAGTCCAGCCGCCCCATAGCACATGAGTGTTACAGCCACTGGTGGCAGAAGAAGCTGGATGGGGAAGCCTGGCCTTGCACGAGGAGCCTGCCATCTGCCCCACCACCTCTCCCTCCGCGGACGCTGGAATCCAGCTTCCAGGTCCCGCCACCACCCCATCTCCCCTGACTCTCACCCCCATTTCATGCTGCCACAGCACTGGAGGGGTCAGGGTGAGGTGTGTGCGGCTTGGAGCACGCTGCTTGCATTCCTCTGGGTAACTGCCAGGGTCGGGGGAGGCTCTTCTTTCCAAGGAACCCCACCCTACATGCAGTGGGATGAGAGAGACCATCAGCTGCAAAGCCCTTCAGTTGGAAAGACTCCCTTCCACTCTTTCTTGAGGGTGGCCTACAGGACAGGACAGAGCAGGGCTGGAGCAGCAGGTTCTCCGGAGCCTAGCAGGGGTCCCAGAAGCTAGCCAGAAACCTGTAAGGTTCCATAACACATCGAGGGTCTTCACTTGCCCACTGGACCCTCTGGAAGAGAGAAGATGATGGCACATGGTACTGCACAGCAGCTGAGTGCAGCAGAGGGGTATGTCTGGGCTGAAATCCAATGACCTGCCCTGCTAAAAACATCCCGGGAGTCTCTCCCATCCCATCCCTGCCCCGCAGGCAGGAGGGATGTTAATGGCCCTGAGGCGACCCGAAGGGAAAGTTGAGGAGTGCTCTGTGCAGCCATGTAGGTGCCATTATTACATCCTTGCTAATTATTCAGCACTAATGGTGCTTTTAGCGGACACAGGGGTACCTTCCCTGCTAACTGTGGGACTGAGTCTTCTGCACTGAACTCTCCTGGAATAATGGGGAAACAGTCATTTTTAGAAAGCAAAATTTCCCTCTGGTCAGAGAAACAGCCCAATGTCTGCGTACTGTTTAGCTCCCGCTCACCTCCTCCAAAGGGGATCGCCAGGGATGGCGGTAGTAGTTGCAGCCATCCTCTGTGTGTTCCTGGCTTTGGCTTAACCCACATCAGGGTAATGGGAGTGCCCCACACAGAAATGGGTGGGGAAGAGTCAGATAAGCAAGTGCAGTCCTTGAGGCAGGGCAGGAGGGACTGCTCTTTCTGGAGGACAGACCGACCTGGTGTTCCTGCAGGGAGCCGCTGTGGAGGCTAAACGGCTGCAGTTTCATTTAGTCTGTTGAGGAGATGTGAGGAAAAAGAGAGGGGGGTTCTCACTGCTGTCCTGCTTATCACCATTTCCTTTTGTGCTTTCTTCATCTCTCTCCTGCATCACCTCCATGACTGCTGTGTGCAAATCCACCTCTTCGCTGCGCTGCCATCATGTGAAACTGTCACGTGGCTCCATCTTCATTGTGTGTCTGTGTGTGTCGTACGACTTTTCCAGCCAAGGCTGTCTTCCATCACTGTAAGTACAACCACTTAGCAGCGAAAAGAGGAGGACTTAGCTAGAAATCCCAGGCTGGGAAAGACTTTGGACAATGGGGAACCTGCAGAAAAGTGTGACAGGGACAAGGCAGTGCCTGTCTCTATTTCCCTGCACTGCAAAGAAAGAAGTGATGCTGTTGCTCCTTTCTCTGGCTGAGCTGGTGATTGAAGGTCTGTCACTGAGAAGTGAATAAAAGAAGGGGACACACCAGCCTCCTCAGTGACTGCGGGCACAGACAAAACCATCACTCGTTACTGTGGCATAGGTGGGCCCACAGCCTGTGTACCATGGCACGTCCTTCACTTTGGTCCCCGGTGGCACCCTTCATTTCAGTTGTCATGCCAAAACCAAAGACCAACCTGTGCCTTCTTGCAGGAGAAACTATATGGGTCTCATTGACTTCAGATATTAAGAGGCAACTTAAGTCTTCTTTTCCGCACCCCATGGCTTAACTCCTTCTGATGAATACCAGCCCAGCTCCAGGATAATGCAGAATTACTTTCAAGCAGTTCAACTGATAAGTATATGCTCTAGCTCATAAATCCGCTCCTACAGGCAAGTTAGAAATCCCTCCAAGACAGAGTCCAGACTGTGGCTGTGTTTGTATCTCCCTGCTTCCATATCTAGCTTGTATTCGTTGATTTGCTCTCTGCCCAGCGAGACGTATGTGTGAGACAGAGATAGAGAAACAGAGACAGTTGGAATGTGTCTTACTGTATGAAGAAGAGGAAGAGAAAGAGAGTGTGGCGATGGATTGAAAAAAATGAGTGTCCATATGTGGGGGAGGGAGTAGCAGGGTGGAAGAATACTATTGGGGCTGGGAGAAATGGATTGCACATGTTGTTAAGAATGGGCTGTAGGTTTTTGCCAGAGATGTTAACATTTTCTTGACTGCCTGCCAATGCTGGTGTATGCAAAAAGTACGGAGAGAAGGAGACATTTTGTGAGGGGGAAATTGAGCACTCATTTATTCAGGGATATGTGCAGAGGAATTAACGGTCGGGGATCTAATGCTCACCTTTGCCTGACTGTGAACCTCTGGCTCTGCAGCACTGCGCCTGTTTCTGCTTCCCAAATTCTCTTGCTTTCTGGGAAGGTGAGACTTGCTGTTGGACTATGGGCATGATATATTCAGACTGCACTCATCACGCAAATCTGCTTTTCAGAGGTGGTGAGAAGACATGTTTGCTTCCACAGATTTTTCACTGCTCTCAGCATCTCATTCCTCTCTCTGTTTGTAAGGGCTTCTGCTTTTATGGACATCACCACAGGTTTGAAAGCCTTTAATTAAGCCAAAAATACTTCCAGCCAAGGCACGCAGCCTAGAAAGGACTATTTCTACAATTCTGTAGCTCAGAAAAGTTTCTTTTTGACTGCATGGTAATGTACACAGAGGGTATTTTACAGGATAATTTATTAAATTCTGTGTTTTGTATTTGTAACTAAGTGGCAGATTTTGTGTCTTGAGTCCCAGAGTAAATCCACTGACTTGGGTGCAGTTATCCATGATTTATGCTGGTGGGAAAGAGTTCACAGTCTGGGCTGTATAGTTCATAACAAAGCGTGGCGGCTGCCTTTGCTACTCAGAAGGATTGGTTGCCAAATGTCTGACAAAGTCTTTCTGGAAGCGCAGATGGTAGCAACGATGGCCTGGAATTAACTCACTCTTTGCTATAAAGTTTGCAATTTGTTATCAGCTCCTCTGGCTGTTTACTAATCCCTGACCCCCAGACTCTCAGAGCGCTGATAACATTTTGATGTCCGGCATGTGCAAGCAGAGGCTCAGCCCAAGCGTTTTGCTGATGATGTACGTGCCACTGGGCTCCCCTGAACTCCTCGATACTGCTGCAGCGGCACCGCTTCCAAGCAAATTAAGTGGCAGTAGGCTTAAGCATAATCTCTGTCATGGGTCTTGCCTCCGTGCAGAAGTTAGGAGATTTTAAAGTGGCTTCTCTTCATTTAGCCTGTGCCAAGAAACTGATTTAAGATGGTCTGTGTGGGGGACTTGTGCCAATTTAGCAGAGTTTAAAAATACAGCTTGGTGCACATGATGAGGTTAACCCAGAGCAAGTCAAATTGCAGATGTTCGTGAAAAGCTCAAACAGAAATGCAGCTTCTGTTCGTGCCTTAGCCCACACTGCCAGTGGCAAAAGTGTCCCTGAAGGGACTAAACCCGGTGCACTTCCCACCGCTTGCCTCCAGGTGCACTGTTTGCTCCTGTGAGTGCCACCACGGCGCAGTTTGGCCCGGGACTACTGCTTAAGTGTTGCCTCCCTGGTCCTGTGTCCAGAGCTGAGGAACAGACAGCTCTTGCCCATGTGTGCAGGTCAGGCCAGCGAGCAGTGCTGGCGGGTTTGCCCTGTGTGTGGCTCCTGCAGTCTCTTCAGTTGCCTTTCCCCTCGAGGCCCCAGTTCTCCAAGCCCAAGTCCAGCACAATGGCCCTGGGAGGGGATTGGACGGAGGCTGGGAGGCGCCAAATCTCCTTCCATCCCATATTTTCCAAGCTGATGTTCTGATTCACCCCCTCCCTGCACCCCATCCTTCACACCACTGGTTTTTATATGGCTTTAACTCCATCTGCTTTGATGACACTACATCAGGAAGCTGGAGCTAGTGGAGAATGTCATTCTTTGCTAGAGATGGGGGGGAAACGAGGACCTGGGTGAAGTCTCTGCTGTGTCAGAACCTTTTGCCATTCCTGACGTGAGCAACGCGCTAAACTCTTGCAAGCAGTTGTGCCCCAACTTTATCCAGTCACCTTTGTGGTCGTCACAGCTGTTGTTCTGAGCAAGAACCGGCACAGTCTGTCACCAACAGCTGTGCTGCAGTGACAGCCCTGGTCACTCAGTGCTGCAAATCTGGGGGTAACACAACAGAACGTTGATAGTTCATGGCTGAGGGACCAATGCGTAGTCTTGCCACAAGCATGTCCCTAAGAAGGTCTGTCCCTGGCCCAGACTATGATGGTCTGGCCACCTGTTTTACAGAGTTTGGAGCTGTTTTTCCAGCCACTAGTGCAGTGAATTAAGGCTGAAGGAAAGGGCTCCCGCTCTGTTCCTCACACTCCTTTAGTCCATCAGGGACTTCACTGGCTAGAATACTGTTACCAGCCCTGGAACTGGTCTGAGCTGGAAAGCATTTGCAGCTTCTCTCCTTACAGCATCAATGGGGATATTCTGCGTGTTTCATCAGAAATACCTAAGCCATTGAAATCCACCTCAATAACAGGGTCTTCTACTGCTCATCCCAAACGTCCTCTTAGGACTGTGTTCATCCCTGTGACTAGCGGGTAGGTACTAGTCAGAGGTGTTCTCCATTAGCAAAAATGGAAGAGGGTTTTCCATCCTCCTGCAGTGTGGGGTTTTGGGTGCGGCGCCTGCTTGCACAGAGGGACGGCGAATGGTGACAGAGCACAGCCAGGCAGCTCCTGGCTGCTGGGCCCTGAAAGAATGCATTTAGTTGATGAATTTAGCGTGAATCCAGGGTGAATACAGAACAAGGCATTATGCTGAAGTCGGACCCTGTGTGCTTTTGAGTCTGCAAAATGAACCTAACCATGACACCAAAAGGTGGGTCCCACAGCCTGGGATGGTTTAAGTAGGAGGCTGCCTTGTGAGTGACATTTTTTGAGAGTTCGGAAGAAAAGCACAAGGCACAACTATCAGGGACTCTGTACTGCAGGGAGGTGTCTGAGTACCCGTTATATTCACCTGGGACAGGCAATAGAGGGGAGATTGCACTGCAGCTCCTGGCTCTTAATGGATGTCTTGTGTCGCTGGATCGTCATGGTGGAGAGAAAAATCAGAGAAAATCATCCGGCTTTTCTCTCTCTCACGTAATCCACATTGTTTAGACGGTAAGCTCTGCGGGGTGGTGCCTGCCTCTTTCTGTGTGCTCTGGCAGTGTCAGGAGGGAGGAGACCGTAGCTCTCAGTGAGGGTTTTCACAGTCATGCAAATTACCCATCAGAATCATGGATGCCCTCTTGGTGCCTTCTTACCATACATTTACAGATTAAAACCCGCGTTGCTGCATTTTTCTGTAAATCTTCGGCTCTGCTGCTGCAAGGGATAAGCTGATCGTCCTCCACATCGGAAGGACTCTCTTCCTTGCCCGTTTTCCCCCGGCAGGGCTGCCTGCAGCCGCCGTGTGGGTGGAGGGCTGCGGAGCCAGGCTTTTGTGCTCAGACCCAAAGCTGATGTAGAAACCATTTCTCATACTTGTTGTTGGCTGAGCCGCAACCACCTCTCCCCTAGCAACAAAGCCTCACATTTCCATCGGTGACATTCCCCAGTGTCTTGCAGAGGCAGGAGCTGGCTTTGCTACCTCTGACTGCAGAAAATAATTGCCAGAAGGGCCCAAGGTAGTAGTTTCAGGCAAGGCAGGATTTGCTGAACTCCTAGAAAGGATGCCCTTGCTTCTCAAGGGAGGCTCAGAAAGGCGGTTCAGCTCCCCCTCATCCCCAAATTAGTTTGGGAGTCTCACAGAGTGTGACTGATGAGTGATGGAGCAGCTGCTCCCTGCCTCTGCGGTGGATGGCCCCCTCCAGGAGCCACTGCCACGCATTAGCCAGGTCTCCGCTGGTCCTCGAGAGCCATCACCTGCCTTCCTGCGGTCTCAGGCCAGATCTGTTTGCTGGCAATGTTTTCTTTTTAATGTGACATGCTTTCAACCCCTCAATTTGCCCACTATGGGCTCACCCTGAAATGTCAGAGGGGAGGATCAGGAAGGATCAGCAGTTGATGGAGAACCCCACTACAGACACACAGGGTCCCTGCAGGGGCAGATCCCTCAGCACAGCCACTGAGGACCAGCCCAGTCACAGCTTTGAACGTTTAAAAAAGTGGGTGAACCAGGGCTGGATTAGGCAGGAGGGACTTTATTGATGCTGCTGGTTTGGTAGACCCCCCCTCCTTTGAACACAGGGGTACCAGTGCCCAAACGCCCCTGCCTGACTGGCCGCCAGGGTCCCTGGGGAGCTGTGGCCACTGCAGCCCCATGGCTGTGGCTTCAGCAGGGCAGGATGCAACCTGTCTTCAGGGAGACAAGTGGGAATATTGGGTGCATTTCTTACATAGGCTGGTTTTCCCACACCACCTAGTGGGAGCAGACATCACTGCCTGGCTGCTTTCTGCAGCATCTCCTTCCCCTTCTTCTCCAGTAGGCACCTGCTCTTACACTGTCGGGGAGGGAGGACGCAGGGCTGCCCCTCCAACCTACATCGCCAGTCTTAAATGCTTCCATCTCAGTGCAGACCGCTCCTATATGGTCCTCTGCCCTTTGTTTCTCACCTTGTCTCCTTACCATCACAGCTCACAAGCACAAGAAGCACGACACCTTGCAGCCCTGCGACACCGAGTACCCTGTTTTCGTGTACGAGCCGGCCATCAAGGAAACCAACGGACTGATCGAGTGCGGAGATTGCCAAAAGTAAGAATTGTGGCTTTCCTTTCATTTGGGGGCTCCCCAGGCCATGACGGCACGTGAGCCTTGTCGCAGAGCCCATTGGTGATGGCACCCACCTGAGAAGAGTCGCCTGCCACTGTGGCCATCGCATGGCCACTGCCACAGCTGCAGCTCTGGCCAGAGAGCAGAGCTAAACAGCCACGCTGGACAACAAGGGGGAGAGAAGACCAACTTACAACTTATTGATACATGAGAAAAAAAATTAAAACCATCTGTTAATAAGCAGAGGTGGCTGTAGGACGAGGGAAAGAGTGTTTCAAAAAATATATATATATTTCCATTCCACAGATTTCAGAAAGGAACTTTTTCTGTTTTATCACATTTCTGGCAAAAGCTTTCTCCTTAGAAAATTTTCCTTTTTGCAATGCTTTCGGCTTTCCTTTTCCTTTTTGTATTTTCCCTCTTTTCTGTTTTTCTACAGAAAAAAAAACAAAAATGGGGGGGGGGTGGAAAAGAAGAAGTGTTAAACTGAAAGACATGAAAACACAAGTCCACTTTTTTATTTTCCATTTTCATTTTAAGAGAATGAACTGTCCAAACTAACAGAAAAGTCATTGTGAAAAGAGGCCGTGTTTAGCGGTTGCATAGCTCCCTCAGCAGTCATGTGCAGAAAGGTGACAGAAGGATGAATTTCCACTGGTCCAGCTTTCCCTAATGTGAGGCGTCCAAACAGATCTGACAAGAATCCCTCTTAAAAAAAGCAACCCCAGTCCTACCTAGTCGGACTTCAGTCTTGGACCAACTGCAGGAAAGACTTAAAGGTTAGGAAAACAGCTTGAGCCAGTCAGCATGACTTCAGGAAACCCAGGCCTTGCCAAACATTGTTTGAGAAGAAGAGATTGCAGATTTGGTGACGACAAGGTATTTTGCAGGTGCAATAAGCTCTGGGTGGATCCGGAGGAGCTGAGTGCCCCAAACTCACCTGTTTGTGTGTTAAGCTGTTGCTGCAGAGATCTCCGCCATGAATGCAGCCTGGGGCTGACCCCTCCTTGCTGCAGTGCCTTCTCCTCACTGGAGACCGGCACCCACCCGCCCCCCCCCGGGAAAACTGGCAGAGGTTTCCATCCTGGATATTTTGTATTGTGGTAGTTACAGCAATCCCCTGAGTGGTGGGAGCCGGAGCAGGGCTGAGTATTCTCAGGGTGACGAGACTTTTTACTTTATATCAGGAATAGTGTGACCAGCAGGACCAGGGAAGTGACTGTCCCCCTGTCCTCAGCACTGGTGAGGCCCTACCTCAAGTACTGTGTTCCGTTTTGGGCCCCTCACCACAAGAAAGACAGTGAGGTGCTGGAGCGTGTTCAGAGAAGGGCAACAAAGCTGGTGAGGGGTCTGGAGAACAAGTCTTATGAGGAGCAGCTGAGGGAACTGGAGAAAAGGAGGCTGAGGGGAGACCTTATCGCCCTCTACAACTACCTGAAAGGAGGCTGTAGCCAGATGGGGGTCGGTCTCTTCTCCCAAGTAACAAGTGATCGGACGAGAGGAAACTGCCAGGGGAGGTTTAGAATGGATATTAGGAAAAATTTCTTCACTGAAAGGGTTATTAAGCATTGGAACAGGCTGCCCATGGAAGTGGTTGAGTCACCATCCCTGGAGGTATTTAGAAGATGTGTCGATGTGGCACTTAGAGACGTGGTTTAGTGGTAGACTTGGCAGTGCTAAGTTTACAGTTCAACTTAAGGGTCTTTTCCAACCTACATGATTCTATGATTCTATTCTATGATAAACCCCATGTCTCCTGCCTCTCCTGCTTGATTCACTGCCTTATGGTATAAGGGGTTGAGGCAGCAGCTCGCCAGCGCTGTCAGCAGCAGCCACTGAGCCCTGCTCAGCTCCTTTGTAGTTACAGGGGTAGTTGCAGTCTCTGGGTCCTGGGCACATCTCTCGTGCATCTTTTATATTCAGGAGAGACACACGCCCTGACACAGGCTCTGTGGAGCATTAGCCAGTGGCCCGCTGGGGCATGCAGCCTTTCCCCGTCACATTTCACAAGCCCAGGTGTTTCCCAATGGAGCGAGGATAGGCTGGGTGCTCCATCCTGGGCAAAAAAAGTTGGCTTGTGAATTGGTGCACGGGGGACCTCTATCCCAGTTGCTGAAGTTGTGCGTGGGTTAAAATGTGCTCGTCAAAGCTCCCAAAGCAGCCATCAGCCAGGAATACTAATGAAATGGTTGCTCGCTGCAGTGTGTGACATTCAACACCTCTAAAAGCAAATACAGAAATCCCTGGAGCCTGGAAGGCGGTGAGACTAGGTGGTGAATAACCAGGGAGACAGGGCGGTCCTCCAGTGCAGTCAGGTTGGTCGGTGCAGCGGGCACATCCTCACCAGCCTGTATTTCTAATCCAGAAGCCCTCTCCCTTGGCCAAGCGGTGGTTAGCAGGACCGGGAGTGCACAGAGCCATGTACAGAGTTGCAGCCCTGCCATCAGCCCTGGCACATCGAGCCCGCCGTCCTCAGCCTTCCCTGTGCCCCAGCAGCCCCAGCCCAGCCTGCAGGCTCCTTGCCAGGGCTGTACAACAGGCAGACAGACAGACAGACAGACAGGGCTGCCTAGTGGCAGCCTAGCCTGCAGGCAGGCGCAGGAGGATGGGCAGCGTGGGCAGCTCAGCCTTGCTTTGGCTGGCTCCACGCTGGCAGAGGGCAGGCAATGCCCGCAAGGCATCAAGCGGGGGGTGGGGTGGGGTGGCACAGGCTGGTGAGATGCCCAGACACGTACATCACTTTGCGGTGACACCGGCATGCATACGCTTAGACACGCACCCCGTGCCACCCCCGTGCTCGCCCAGGGGTGCCGTAGACTTGCACGTGGCGGTGCGCAAACCCACAGTCACGGGGGGCCGCAGCCCCGTGAGCACAGTGACGTGTTGGAGCTGCCCCCGCACGTCCATGGGCACACGCACTCATGCCCAAAGCCCTGCACGCAGCTGAAACACGTGCCTGCCTTCATTCTGCTCTGCCCACGCAAGCCCTCGGCCACCTGCACCGCCAAGGCAGTGGTGCTTCCGTGAGCCCTGACGTGCACATCCCCGGGCAAACGCTTACATCTCGACACATCCTCGTGGGCACGTGCCTGTGCTCATCATCGGACCTTTCTGTAGTCTGCTTGCCCAACAGGGAAGGGAAGGGACAGGCAAACTTGTAGCTGCAAAAGTGAAACTGCACATTTTTGGTGGCAGTAGGCAAGACCAAGCACCAGCTGGTCGGTCCCACCACACCAACATGATGTGCGATGCTACTGGCATGCTCTTTTTCTCACTCAAGTGACGTGAAATTTAGCAAAACTCTGCCCCTTGCAGGACTGCATAGTACATACAGCCTTGTGTTGTATAAGCACACGCACAACTATACATTGAGTGCCATTGGCACACCTCTCGATAAAACCAGGCCTTCTCAGGTGTCGTCTGCTGTGACATGCTGTCCCTTTGGGGAGGACTTGCATTGAGTTTTGTTTGTGGGTTGGTCTTTTTGGTTGGTTGGGTGGGGTTTGGGTTTGATTTTGGGTTTTGTGCCTCATGTGGAGTTATAAATCTGAGACAGTTCAGAGCTTCCTGAGGACACAAAGGTGCACTAACATCAACTCCCCCATGCGCATGGCTGCTCGCTGTGTCTCTCCCCCTTCCTGCTCACATCCCGTTTCTGATGATCTCTGTTTCCTTTGGATTTCTTTGCTGTGGGCCAGGTGGTGCAGGGGCAGCTGCTCTGGCTTTGCAGCTGGGATGTGCTTTGCAGGAGGGATGTGCTTTCTCCCACACGCTTTTTTCTTCGCAGGATGTTTGTGGCACAGCAGATCACCGGCAGTAACCTCCTGCTCCTCGTCACAGATGCCACCTGCGACTGCAGCGTCTTCCCACCCGTCCTGCTGGATGTGAAAGAGGTCAAATATATCCTTCCACGCGCAGTGGGGACATATGGTTCCACAGGCCCTTTCATCTCTGTGTTTGCTAGGGTGGAAAACCTGCTCCCAGGACAATTGCCATGGGGTGGAGGGCATTGCCTGACCTGTGGGACAGTGAGGGAGAGAGACATGAAGTGAGAAAGACTGAGGTGTGGTGGAGAGGAGGTAGCAGTCCTGTCCCCCAAGAGGAAGCCAGCCTCCACCGGCCAGGCTGTCAGATCCACCATATGAGGATGTGGGTGGAACAGGCCAGGAGAGAGGGTCAGTGGTGGGGTGGGTGCAGCTGGGCTGGCTCCTCAATGCTGCTTGCAGGTGTTTCTGCAACCCATTTTGGCTGGGTCCGCATCCCTTGTTCCTCCTAAGGGCAATGACATTGTGCAGCTTGTCACTGTGAAGCTGAGCTTTCTCCACACATTTTGGACACTGTCGTGGTGTGCTCTCCCCTTTTCCCCCCACCTCCTGCCCTGGCTCCTGCTCAAGCCATGGCCATCAGCAGGAGTTGTTATGAGTTACACTTGAACTTTGGGGGATGGCTGGCAACATAGTCAAAACACTGTCTGGAGTGGGGACCTAGCTATCTTGTTCCCTTGTGACTGCGACTATGACCATAGGTCAATTATCTTAGTCTATAAATAGTGAACAGCCCAAGAGCCCTTTGAACTCGCCTGCACGGCAGCATCTTCTCTTGAGTGGGGACGCTCTCTTAAGGTTCTGCCCCTCGAGGTTGAGAGATTCTTTGCCACAACAGATTCTCAGTAAGTGACTGATAGCATGCTAAACTTTGAAATCTTAGCTAAGTGATACAAGGATTGATTGCGCATATATAATCCTTTAGACATAAACCGTTGACCAAGTCTGGGACTAGGATCAGATCCAGCCGCACCCAGACTCCTCTCTGAGAAGGAGTTTAGAAAGCCAGGGGGTCCTTTCCGAACCTCGTGACTCAACAGGAGGGTCTCCCTGACAGCTGGTCTGACCCTGGCCTCTATGCAGTAAATAATCAAGTGTACCCTGGCATCAAATCTCGTAAAACACTGTCGCATTCACTACTAACTTTGTTATCTTAATAAATATTTCACAACTTCTCTCTTACCAGTGAAGTTAATCACTCTGCCCGCAACAGACGCTTTCAGCTGACGGTCATTCTTTGCCACCTTCTAGCGCTTGGAGAAGTCTCCAGCCCATGTAGGGTAACCTTCCCATTCCCTGTCCTCCCCTCTCTGTCCCCCAGGCTGTGCAGTTACACCTAGATGACTTGCATCAGGGTCCCATGGGACTGTGTGGTGCTTGTCCCCCTTTTCCCTGCGTGCTGCTGCCAGTGGTCCTTAACAGCCTCGCACATAACGCTTCAGTGAAGTGTGAACGGATGCGCTCCCAGAAGCTGCGGCGGCGGCCGGACACGTGCCACGCATTTCACCCCGAGGTACCCCGGGGCGGTGCGGGAGGGAGGGAGAGCACGCGTCTGGGTTTCACCATGGGCATCTCCTCTTGCACCCCTGCGTTGTGTGTATCGTGTGCCCATCCCGCTGGCTGGACCCAGACATAGACTCCCCAAGGCAGGGTCCTAGTGGGAGAATGGTCACGCTAGTGACACCTGGGAAGGGTTTGAGCTCAGACATCATGGCATTGCCGGGTTTCTTCAGGGTGTGTGCAGCGTTCACCTGATGAAAGAGCCCCGATTCCTGTAACCAGCCCTTGCAGCCTGGGCTGGGTGCAGCAGCAGGCAGCTCTCCGCCTGCTGGACCAGCAGGAATTTGGTCCGGGCACCTTTGCACAGTGTGCGAGGCAGCCCAGCTGCCTGTCCCTGCCCTGCGGAGCCAAGAGCAGGCACAGTGACCTGTTCACAGGCGGGGGATTGTGGAAGGAGCTGCAGGAGGGACATGCAGGCAGGAGCTGATCCTGCTGCAGCCTCTGAGGCAGAGGGATCAGAATCAGGGCGTGGGGCAGAGCATGGTGAGACCAGGGGAGGCAGGCGGCTTCCTAGCTCACAGGCCGATGTCACAGCCCATGGGCACCAAACCAGTCCCTTGGTTTGCCCGTGGTGATCCTTCCTCTTGATGGTCTGCTGCAGGCACTGCTCCCCCATCCAAAGCACCTCTCCTATGAAGGCAGGCTGAGAGAGTCGGGGTTGTTCAGCCTGGAGAAGAGAAGGCTCAAGGGAGACCTTATAGCTCCTTTCAGTACTTAAAGGGCGGCCTAGAGGAAAGACGGGGAGGGTGGTGAGGCACTGGAACAGGTTTCCCAGGGAAGCTGTGGATGCCCCATCCCTGGAAGTGTTCAAGGCCAGGCTGGATGGGGCTTTGAGCAGCCTGGTCTAGTGGGAGGTGTCCCTGCCCATGGCAGGGGGGGTTGGAACTACATGATCCTTAAGGTCCTTTCCAACTCTAATCATTCCATGAAAGGTGAGGTGAGGGTCAGGCTCCCTTCCCTCTGCCAGCAGCCACCCTGACTGTAAGCAAGCTGATGCCTTCTCTCCCATCTCCCAGGAAAATGCCCAAGACTGTGGTGGCGCTGCTGAGGTCTCTGTCTCGCCGATGCTGCTTCTCCTGCCCCTGGGGCTGCTCCTGCAGTGACGCTGCCTGCAATGGTGACACTGCCTGCAACGGTGATGCTGTCAGCAATGCGCCTTACACGGCAGAGACCGGGGAAGGAGGGGGCCGCTGCTGGCCAGAGTGGCGGGAGGGGAGGAGATGGAGGCACAGGCTCTTCTTGGATGCCCACTGTGACTCCTGGGGGAGCGCGAGGTGTTAATGATGCAGCGCAGTGTGCCCTGTGTCCTTCACCATGAGGTTCAGCGTGGTGCCGATGGTGGAAGCTGCTCCCTCCTCAACTGCCTGCAGCGAAAGGCCTGTGCAAGGATCGGCAGGGTTGGCTCCTGGCACACCACCTACTCAGCTGCTCCTCCTGGCCGTCGGCGCACAGCTGGGATGGCCAAGGTCGTTGGCATGGCTTTGATTTTGTCGTCACCCTGCCGCCCTCGGAGCCACGCTGGGGTAGTTTGCCCCAGGAGGCAGAGGGCTCAGCGGGGTAGATCTGACCTTAGGAGAGCAGGAGGGGCAGGGGACACTGCCTGTCTCCATGGGAGCCACTGGGATTTTGGGCACCTGGGACCAGAGCAGCCTAAGCACAGCAGGGCCCTTAGTGGTTCCCAGCAGGGAAGCAGCATCTCCTGGTCTTGGGGGTGCTCCTCTCCCAGGGGGAGGACATGGCACCTAAACTGAACTGCACTAACTTAACACGCAACCAGATGATGGGAGGTAGCACAGCTTGACTAGTTAGTTGCAGCTACCCCAGCTCTGCCGAGGAGACCCCTCCTAACACTGCTAGCACAGCATCCACATTCTGGTCCAGATGTGGACTTACCTCTGGGAAGGAGTTCTGTATCCCACCAAAAGAGGGGGCATGTTCCCCGCTGCCTGCTAGTTTCACTGCAGAAGCAGCTATGAAACGGGCACTTTTCCCCTCGGAGCAGCGCTGCTCTGCTCAGTGAAGCTTCCCTTGGTTGTCATGGGGGAAGCAGCCCCCTGCCCTGAGCCCAGCGTTCCCAGCTGGTGGGCATGGGCCATTTCTCACAGAGCTTTATGGACAATGGATGGGGAGCACCCATTTTTCCATATTTTTTTTTTGTATGAACTGCTCCATACCATCTCGTTAAAAACCAAATATATTCCATATTTTAAATAGATACTTGAGCTTCATCATGTCATGTTCGGTGCTAGTCGCAGCCCTATACTACATCCCAGAAACCGCTCTCCCCACCGAGAGATGGGGGACAGGGGTGCGGGAGGAGGGACTGCAAACGCAGCTGCGGTGGCCTGGCCGCCAGGGATGTACCAGCAACTCACGGGGATGCCAAGAAGCGCTCCTGGTTGTTGCGCCACTGGTTTTACGGGAGCTCCGGGAAGAAGAGCCTCTGGCCATGCAGTGCGTGCTGTGAACCAGCCGGCTGCATCAAACGGCCAGTGGCTCTGTCACCCCTGAGGCAGAGTGGGGGGTCCCAGCACCGGTGGGGGTATGTGCCAGGGGTAGGGATGCCACAGCAATGGCTACAGATGGAAACAGGGTCCCACCTTGAGCCCTGCACCATCTCCCTCTGTAGCCACCCCATCACCCAAGGGTACACTGTGGTGACACCAAGGGAGCAGCTCAGCAAGGCAGCACCTTTCCCTGGCCTCCTCTGCCTGGTGGGCCACTTTGGGAGCCCCCTGCACCCCTCTGGGCTCCCTGAGAGCTGTGTGGCTCGTCACACTGAGCTGACACCTCCTGCAGGGCAAGTGCCCACACCCTCCTCACTCGCTGCCCACGATGCTGCCTCTGCGCCTGCTGGCCCCGTGGAGCTGTGGGGCTCCCCTCACCAGGGCCACCAAGCCACCTGCTCCCACAGCCACCACTGCTGGGATTAGACCCATAAGCAGCTGCTGCAAAGGGCAGTTTTAATGGGAAAGAGCTTCGTCCTCACACCAGGGCTGTCCCCTTCCCCCCATGAGCAGGAGCCCACAAACGCACCCCAGGTGTGCTAGGGTCAGTACGGGTGCTGCCCCTCTTGGCCACCAGTGTCACCTGACACTAAGGGGACAGCACCAGTCACAACCAGGTCCTTGTGGGGACCTTTCTGGACATTACAGCTCCTGCTGTGACGGGTTTTGCCTCCCTGGAGGTGGTGTTACAGCAAAAAGGAGAGGAACAACTGCGGTACTGGAAGTAAATCTGGAGGTGAAGATGTTTCCAGGCTTCAGATGCAGTGACCTTATCAGAGCCAGAAGCAGCCGAGGAAGATGAAGGCAGTGCAGAGGGAAAAGGGGCTGCTGTCAAGGCTGAGGAGTCAGGAGCTGCTTGCAGATGGAGAAGCCACCGGCTCAGGGCATCCCCCGGCGGCTGTCACGGCTCCCCCAGCTCCCCGTGCCTGCCCTCCCGGGGCACCGCGCTCAAGGGTGACCTCCCTGTCGGAAAGGATTTGCAGTCGCATCTCTACTCAGCTTAAAAAGGATATATAAATACACATCGCCCTGCCGCACACCAACCCTGTTTGATTTCAGGTGCGTTAGGCCACAATAAACATGGTCCTACAGAGACCTGCACTGAGAGAGCAAAGATGTGAATTATGCCTGGCTTATACCTGGAGGGAATAGGACAGGGGTGAGAACAGGATTATTTCTTAAACCAAAAAATAAGGGTGAAGGCTTGCCCTGACTTAAAACCAGGCTGCAGAGCCACTTGCACCGTTTGCACGCCGCAGCGTCGAGCTGCTGCAGTGAGCAGCAGGAGGATGGAATTCTCCCTCCGTGCAGCTGGTGCTGGGGAGCAGCCGGCTAAAGCAAAACGAGATGTTCCCGGAGCTGCCAGCGCTGTCATGCCGGGGTTTCCTCCCCGGGCACCTGCCAGGCAGCAAGAGCTGGGCTGCGAGCACAGCTGGCTGCTTCAGCTGGGCCAGCAGAGGACCCTCGGCCTCAGTCCCACTGATCGCATTCCTCGGTCCCACAGATCACGTCCTTCGGTCCCACCGATTGCATCCTTCAGTCCCACTGATCGCATCCCTTGGTCCCACCGATCACATCCTTCGGTCCCACTGATCGCACCCCTCGGTCCCACGCATGACATCCTTCGGTCCCACCAATCGCATCCCAACCCACCACCCCTCCAGCGCTCACCAGCTGCTCCCTGCAGCAAACAGCTCGCCTCCCACCCACGCTGCGGAGCTGGAGACTCTGGGGGGGTGAAACTGGATGGCAGCTAATAGTGGGGAGATGCTCTGGTGTGTCTCCAGAGGAGAGCGGCCCCTGCGAGGGGGTGAGGGTAAGGCATGACCCCCACAGCCACCCCCGGCTCCTGAGCCGGGGCTGCCCCACTCCTGCGGCACAGCTCCCCAGCCTCCGGCTGCAGGGCCGTGGGGGAAAACGGCTCCTTGTGCCCCCTCGCTGGGCTGCACCGCCTGCTCCCACTCAGTGCTCACTAGGGATGTCCTACGCATCTCTCCTCGCCCAGGTCCTGCACAGGAGCATGGAGGAGACCCCAGGGAAGCTCCAGCAGCACCATTTGGGCAGTGCCAGGCACCCCTCTGGGGACACTCCTTGCTGCCCAGGGAGGGAGGGTGATTTATAGACCCGTTGCCCAGCTCGCTGCGGGGAGCAAGGAGGAGGGGAGCTTCCCTGGGCCCCCCACGCAGCTGCCCTCGAAGCCCCGGTGGGGTCTGCTTGGCCACTGTGGCTCCCAGGGGGCTCATGCCGGTGCTCCCCAGGGGAGGCAGCACACGCCCCCTGCAGCACCCAGTTTTGCCACGGAACCTCCCGTTTCTGTCCACGGGGTTTGTCTTAGCCATTTATTAGGAGGCAAACACAGCCCTTTTCTTCCCACGGTGCTGCTGATCCGCAGTGGGATGAGCTGGACCTAGGAATGGTTTTAGCCTTGGAAGGCAAATGGCTTCCTTGGCTTTTTTGTCAGCAGAGCAGACCCCAAGCGCACCTACCCGTTTCTGGTCTCCAACACGGGGTTAAGCAAATTCCACCGTGTGCTCTGCCCGGCAGAGATAGCGGCTCCTGGCCCTACAGCGAGAGAAAAATCCTCAGGAAGAGCAGCTGCTCTGCCTCCCAACTTCTTCAGCCGTGTGCTGGGCACAGCAGAGGAAAACAGGGCAGCAAAAGCAAACGGAGCTCTGAGGGCGGAGGATCCAACCAGCAGCGGAGCAGCTGTGAGAGGAGCCATCTCTCACTTCCAGCCGGGCAGCATCCCGCTGCCAGCCTGATGCGGCACTATAAATCACAGCTGCACCTCCTGCAAGGTCCCCTCCGCCCCCGTAAGCGCGCCGGCTGTAGGCATCGGGGTTTATTCTGTTAAGGCAAGACTCGAGGGGAGAAAAGCCAGGAGCGGTGCTCTGCAGGGAGGGGTGTCCGTCAGGCCCACCCGGCCACATCTGGCTGCCGCACAAATCAGGGGCTTCACAAACCCTAAATCCGCATTAATCCACAATAAACTCGGTCCTGTAAAGAGACCTGCAGACGGAGAGGGACCCTGGAAAAGGAGCTGCAATCTCTCTGTTACGCTCCTTACGGGCCTCAGGGCCGCAGGCTGAGGTAACCCTGTCCCCCGCCAGACACTGTGGTGGGCACGGAGGACAACCGAGCCAGGGGCAGGGACACACAACTCGCACAGCGTCAGGTACACGTGCCCTCCCTTGACTCATGCCTCGGGACATGGATGACTACACCTTCGAGTATGACCAGACCGGGATGACTTCATCGTACAAAACAGTAGGAAAATCAGCCCTGGATTTACAGCAGCTGTTTGCGATTGGGAGCGGGCACAAAAGCAGCAGCTTTTCCGCGGGCTGGCCCCCAGTCGGCTTGTACTTAGCAAGAGCCCGGCACATCCCGGGCTGTGGTCGCAGCGAGGAGCCGCACGCTCCAAGCGGGTCAATGGGCAGGGAGGGGGTGCCCTTCTCTGCTGCAGCGAAGGAGCAGTACCACAGGCTGGCTTGGTTTTAGGCGCACCTCTCAAACTCGAGCTCCTCGTTTTCCAGGATGCTTTTCTTCTGCTGACAAAGCCCACTGGCACTTGCTGCACAGAAACGCTGCTCTCTCACAGGCCTCTGCTTGCCGGGCAGGTGGAGCTGACGGCAGCCAAATGCGTCACACGCTTCGGTACAAAGCACTATTTTGAAAGCAAGTGGGGAAGGAACATCAGATTCCTGGGCGCTGAGCGACTCCATCACTGGCGAGACCCTTGCTGGAGGGGGCTGCTGCTCCTGTCCCCCCGCGCGCTGGGGAGCTGCCCTGTCCCCCGTTGCAGGCTGTCCCACGGGTCTCTGCCTTGTCCCTTGGCGCAGGCTGTCCCATGGGTCTCTGCCCTGCCCTGCCCCGGCTGGGGGTCCCTGATGCCACCTCTGCCTGCGCCTGAAAGGAGCCTTTACGCCTTGTGTCACTCAGCCAGCGAACGCCGCTGTCATTGCCTCCCGTGACATCAGCCGCAGCCGCGCCGCTCGTCGTCAGCGCGTGACGCAAACTGTAATGGCCCCACTCGGACGCCACCAAACCCGTTTCTTCAGTAAATACCTCGTGGGCCCCGCAGGAAACGTCATCAGCTCTTCCTGCTTTGATTGCTGCTGCTGCCGCCTCAAATTTTGGGAGCCCTGGCACCCCGCCTTTCCTCGGGCAGGTCCCCGCCTGTGGCAGGAAGGTCTGTGCCCTGAGCCCTGTCCTTACACCCCCCGTTTGGCTCCTGTGGGGCCAGATAGCCACCGCTGTCCTTCCCACCCGCGTTCCGAGGAGCAGCACCTGCGTCGCACAGGGATGCGAGGCGCTTCCTCAGCCCCCTCCCCAAGGAAAGGCTGCGGGGAGGGTGGCAGGAGGCTGCCAGCCTTCCTGGAGGCCACCATCATGGCAGGGGCTGGCCTTATGTGGGTGGCAGGGAAGGGGACAGGGAGCTTGCCAAGGAAGGCCCCACACCGACGAGAGCGGGTACGCCCATGCTGCAAGTCACACAGTAGCCAAAGCCCCAAGTTGCGCTTGCTCATCTACGTTTTGGCCAGCGGTGGCTTCCTCCAGCGTCACACAGCCAGCCCCCCTGGGAGAAGGGGCTGGACCCTGCTGTCACCCCGCTCCTGCCCGGCTCCGAGGGACACAGCATCGCTTTCAAAAGGCAAAACCACCCAGTCCAGCCGCCCCTGCGGGACGGGGGAGCTGGGCCAGAGCCAGGGCAGAGTCCCGGGCTGGCCACCATGGCCAGGAGCAGGCAGGGAGGTGGTGGCAGCAACTGCTCCCTCCCGGCATGGACATCTTCCTGTGTCTCCTTCCCAGCAGCAGCTGCCACCCCAAGTCCTGGCTGCTCCTGTGGCCCCGGCCTGACCTCGGCTGGGGAGAACGGCTGAGTCGGTTTGGGGGAGCTCGGCTCCAGCCAGCGCCAGGGCAAAGCCCAAACCACAGGCAGGGGTTCAGCACGGTCAGAGATGAAAACAACCGGCTGCTGGGGCTGGTTTGGGTGTCCTTTGCCTCCGTCAGGGAAACGCAGCGTTGCTCTGGGAACCCAGCCAGGCCCGTGATTTTCCCATCTCCTTTACAACTAGACTGGTTTGGTTTTTGTGCCAGCTGTGAAGAGCCTCTGTGCCCAGTTGTACCAGCACCAGAGATGAAGCTGCTAAAAAGCGAGACCAGCGTGAATCGCTGTGCAAACACCTCTGAGCTCAGACACGGTAACAGCTCAAATTCACAATCAAACATGAATTTTAATAGAAGAGAGAGGGGCAAAGGTGAAGCTCCTGGAAATGCCAGAATTCAGACCGAGCAGGCAAACCATCCCCTCGTGGACACGCAGGAGTGCCAGGCTCGCATCCTGCTGTCCCTCCCCAAGGATCCCACCTTCCCGACAGTGAACAAGGGGCCAGACACAGCGTGGTCCTCTCGCAGTGGCTGAACTGCAGCACTGCCCAAGTGACGGTGGGCAGAGGGTTTCCTCCTGCGCTTCTCCTGCGACGCTCGTTGTTAAAGTAACTTGAAGATGATCCGGTGTGATGCCGTCTACGTTGCTACCAGCTCAAGGGCAGAATTCCTTGTTCATAAATAGCAATATGGACCTAGGAATTCACACGCATCCTTTCCAGGGAACTTCATTCAAAGCACATCGGCGCTCAGCACTCCTGGAAATCAGCCTGGAGAATTTCTGCTCGGGCACTCCAGACAAATACAGGAGCACTGAGCAGGAGGAGAGTTTGGTTCAAACAAACCGCTTTGATGCCACACAGCAGGCAGGGGAAAAAAAAGAGGCGAGGGGGCAAAAAAAGAAGTCGATTTTGCAAGGAAGTCTCTAATGGGTTCTACTAAAACAAACCCAGCTCCTCCACGCTAATCATACGCTTCATTTATTTCCAGCTCCTTAAAAAAGCTAGGCAATGGCCTTAGACATTCACCTTCATTGTGGCGATCTAATCCATGCTCAGGGTAAGTTCAGTCTTAGCAATGAATGAAGTGAACGGCTCTTGGGAGAGGGCAAAGCGTGGCCACAACTACGTGCAGCAGAGGTAGGACGTACTTTACCTTGCCCAGGCAACTTTTAAGTACCACTCTGCTTCCTGAAAACAAAATAAACTCAATTCATATCCAAACGTGGCAGCTTTTTTTAGTGCAGTTCGTGTGCAATGTGATGCCGATGTTCTCCACACTCCTTGAATTCGCTTTGTAAAAACAAAACAACAACAACAAAAAAAAAATCCATCCTGAGACCTCAAGCTGTCACAGGTCATTTGCTGGAGCTGGCTCTCTTACAAGTCACTGCAAAATATGCATCTTGAGTCAAGCAAGTGACAAACAGCACAGCTGTAGATGCCCAGACTCAGCGTGAACCAACCCAAGAGGAGGATTAGGTTTATCTTGCCCGGGCGGTTCACGGATGTTTGCTGACAGACGAGGAATGGTGATGAAGGAGAAGGCCCCAGCCCAGGCACGGGGCTGTTCTGGTCAGCACCAACCAAACCCAACTCCTTCCCGCCCCACCAGCCCCTAAGCCTGCAAACCAGGAGGAGACAATCAATCCATTGCTTGGGCACAGGCTGGGAGGTATTCCTCTACACCAGGAATTGGAGCCCAGGCTTCCCAAAGGTCTCTTCTCAATCTCAACTCACCTAAAAATTCACCCACAACCACCAAGGTCTCCAGCCCCCACCCTCTTTTCCACCCAGCTCTTGTTCTTCGCACCCTCAGTCCCTCCTTGCAAGCTCTCATCCCCTCAGTGCTTCACCTTTGGCTTTCTTATATTGCCCATAAATCACAGTTTTTGCACCTTTTCCACCACGCTCCATCCAGGTTGGCTCCTTGGCCAGTTTGTTCCTTTCCCTTGTCAGCCTGTTACCCCCTGGCACTCAACCTACAGTGGAAGGAGAAAGCCCTTTTAAACCTTGGAGGGACGGCACACACACAGTCTGCTCTAAAAATCTGCAAGAGCAGGGACTGGAGAACAGAGCCACCGAAAAATTAGTGTCTCTAAATACGCAAAAATAGATCCCCTTTGAAATCATAGCTAGCCTGGGTTCGGATGGAGGCCTGGGGGATGGAGAGAGAGAGACCTGACAAAGGCTAGTCAGCCCCAAAGCTGCCCTGCAGCTTTAGGCCCTCACTCTACAGCGTGGGTTCGTCTAAGCTGTCCAGGACAGATGAAACTTAGCAGTAACACCAATCTATCCCACTTGGTCCTCAAGTTACTTTTAAAATATGGCAGAGGTGAAAAACAAACAGTCATGGGACAGGATAAACGTAGTCCCGGGCTTTTCATTCTCTGCAAGTTCAGAATTGTATGTCGGGGGAATTCTTATGACAAGCAGCTTCATCAATTGGTGGCACCAGACACACTTAATAATCCTCCTCCCCTACACACCATCTGCCCCGTACTACACCTGGCAACTGCAGTGGGCATCAAATAAAAATCTAGACTTTGGAAAAACAAGTTTCCCTTGCGATTGGCACTAAGAGGCAACACGGTCCATGGACACCTTTGTCAGCTGCAATGTTGACACATGTTAAACAGTACTGAAATCCTATGGTGAGACCAGGCACAAACTTGATGTGAATTACAGACACCAAGGGGACGACATGCAGCAGAACTAATGTTTCAGTCGAACTCCCAGCCACCAGCTTTTGCTCGAGAAGGCATACAGCAGCCATCAGTTCAACACATACACGAGCCTTTAAGCATCCCTTTCGTTTCTGCACCGGCCGAAGTCTTTTGCCTATGAAGTGCTGCCTGTAAGCGCGGGGAAGGAAGAAAGGGAGCGCGACTCTCAAGCTTCACACACAGCACGGAAAGACCCAAACTAGACAATATTCCATTTGGTTCTTTTATTAGCAGAAGTTAAGAATACAGCAAGTAATAAGATCCCATCTTATATGGAACCATCACCAGAGTCCCCAACCATCAAAACCCCAGAATGTGCTTCATTGCTTTCAACAGTAAGCAATTTTTAAAAAGAAATATACTGAACAAGGCCACTATTTAATGGGGAAGGAAAGAAGCTGTAGGTCCTAACTATTCTATGGCAATAACCTGCACACAGAGCAAGCAAGCCTCTTGACTGCTGAGAGTAAGGCATTCAGGTGCCAACCTGGGAAGAGTTCTCAGCAAGAGCTACAGAAAAGTGCACAGCTAGGTTGTTTTTATTGGAACACAAACTTCTCGAACGGAGAGACTGACTGGGTTAAGAATAGCAGGTGGAGTACTGTGTTTTTGTAATAGTTCTGTGCTGTGCAGGACCAGGTTACAATCACCCTTCAAGGAGTGAACGTGGGATGATCCAGGATGGAGAATACCACTTCTGCTGGTACCGCTACAGAGGTATCCCAAAGCGCCTTACAGATGACTCCAATCCTGATACGTACCACGCTTTTCTCGGACACCACTATACCTCCTGCCAGGCAACTCTACATCTTTGTCCGGGACACCAGTGCTATTAGCCCTTACATCCAAGTTAATACTGCTCTTTACTTCATTTTAGTACCACACACACCCGCCATGAACAATTTCTGGCCCTACAGGCATCCAGTGTAGTGATCCTACTGAGAACACGTCCCTCTGAGCTCGCAGCCTCTGCTGCGGCACCGCTTTCTGCAGCTGACCTTGCTCTCAGAGGCTTTACAAAGATTCCATTTGAGGGGCGAAGCCTTAATATCCAGTCAACTTTTGAAAGGCATTCTGCTTCTACTTGACTCCATTAGGCAAAGAAACCCCTCAAAAACACACTCCGTGATATCCAGGGTATGGGAAGATCTTTGCAATCCACATTTTTCTCTTGAAGGATGAAAATTCAAACTTGCAGGAGTCTTAAAAAAAAAAAAAACAACCCAAAACAAAGAAAACCACCCTTTACCTTCCTTTCTTGTGAAATACAGCATTTTATGAGCTGTTTAACTCATCTGTGAGAGAGGTAATTGCTCTGAATTTCCAACTAAACACTCCAAGCAATACCTGTGCCATAACAAACAAAACGTTCAAATTTCATCTTACGACTCCAAAGATTCTCCTTCAGTCTAGCTTCTGACTGGGCTCCAAAGATCAAGCTACATCAATTACACAAGAGAAGGCTATATGCCTCCCCTTATATAGGAGGTGCGTCTGCTCCCCAGCAATCCAACTGAACTCTTAGGTTTAGGTTTAAGAAACACCAGCAGTCCCATTGCTAAAGCACAGATGGGAAGCAGACCTAAGGAAAAAAAAAAAGAAAAAAAAAAAAGAAGTGGAACTGCATTGGGCTGATTGTGGATTTTTCCTCTTAAAAAGAAAAACCTGCAAACTCCCTTGGCATACAGAGCCTGACACATGAGAAGGTAATGTGCTTGAGGTCTGCAGTAACTGTTAACTCCAAGCCCTGGAGCGCACAGCTTCCTCTTTCCAGTCCATCTTAACCCCACCTCTGTTTCCCCTCACATGCTCAACTATCTTTTGACAAGTGCATTACCATCATTTGTTCAAACAGGGCAGGCCTGCAAACGGCAACCATCTACTCAACGGGAGCCTCTGGGTATAGGCAGGCACTGATGGAGTCGGGCTGTTTGCCATTTCATGTGCAGTTATCCCATCACATTCCAATTCATACGATGAGAAAACAACTTACTGTAAGATCCGCTATCCAAAACTATACAGGCCACGCAAGCTTGGAAGGCAGCTGCCCCACGCGCTGAGGGAGGGCACAGATGTCTCTTTCGAGTTACTTGGGTAAATAAACTTGCTAACACTGTGACCTGGATGACAACACGATTAATCCAGCCTTCACAACCCTTGTGTACACGTACTGAACCTACTCCAAGTGCTGGCCAGGACCCCACATTGCCCAGGGCATATTGGCCACCAGGAAAATCTACAGGGCCAACATGCTTCACTCCTGGGTATTTTACCTGGTCCTCCTGCAATCATTTATTTTGTGCAAAATTGAAACAGTGTGTGGTACTTGCATGTTGCATTCTTTACAAAAACCCTTTTCCCCCCACCCATTGTTTAAAACATTTATATAAATTTTATTTAAACAGAAAGTTAGAAATCTTATTTACAATTTGTTTTTTCTCCCAAAAGAGCATCTAAAATCAACTCCCAGACCCTCCAAGAGGATATAAATTTAACCTTGGTTTTTTTTTTTTCATTCTTTTTTAAAAAAAAAAAAAAAAAAAAAGGAAACTGCTAAGCTATCCCTCCCCACTTCTACAAATAAATATGGCATTGAACAGAAGCCGATTTGGAAAGGGTCCTCTGTAGCTCAATCTGTAGATCCCAAGAATAAATTAGGGTTTCAGAATTTCCTGGTCTTCAAATTGATTCATTCCATTGCTTGAGGTATAGGATTTATATTGGTTAGTCAGAATCCCCCATGAAGCTCCACGCCCCATCAGCTGAAACCTGGATTCTTCTTAGGTATTCATTTCGCTAGCCTGTATGCTTCGACCGCGCTTGCGGTACTGTTTTGGTTACGATCTTGGGCTGAAGGCTGGTTTTTACTGCATCCCATCTTCCTCTGTGCAGCCTCCTCCGACCGTGAAACGGAACTCCTGGAGGTTCGAAACCCCGTGGAAGTGCACGAAAGCGCCAGCCACTACAAAGACGTGAAACAGCTGATGGGAGTGGAACTGCGGAAAAGAAAACACTTCTGTTCAGCTGGGGCACTTCAGGCTCTACTGCTACCCTGTCTCCAGAAAAGCCACACATTCAGCTGAAGTACACAGTAACACGTAGCAGTACCTCCAACCACAAGCTGCAAAGTTCTCCAAGTTGTGTATTAAAAGCCCATCCCTCTCCTATCATTAGCAAAATAATCAAATTCTACACACACACACAACCCTTTCCTTCACAGTCATCTTAACCGGCTGGTCAACCAACAAATAGGCTACATAAATGCTATAGCGCATCTTTGTGAAAGGACAAGGATGATTTCAGGCCTTTGGGCAAAAGGCTTAAGCAGGACGCTTTTTAAATTAGCTCCTCAGCAACATACACCTGTATTTTAGATAAAAAGGGCTCTCATACACCTAACAGGTACAAACTCTGCTCTGGTCACAGCCATAAGTTTTACCAAGTGGATTTTCAGAACGCTGTTATTTTATTTCTCTGCCACAGAGAAACAGAACAGAAAAAAAAATGGTATTATATTAAAACCTAGAAACAAGCAGATGTTCTGAATGAATGCCCAGGATGCTATCGATTATAGTACAGCAGAATGAAAACCATGAGGGAGCTACGTGACAAAGCATGCCCTTGTTTGAGGGAAGCCATACCAATATGGATAGTGTTCTTGAAAAGTTTCTACAAATGTGTATTTGCAGACTCCATGGGAAGCTTGGAGAAGAGCTGGTAGTACACCAGTGCTTTTGGAGCCTAGCTCAGTATCGTAACAAGGCTTTCTTTGGCCACTTAAACAAACCTAGCAAACTGGTGCTGTGCAAAAGCCGCTCAAACAACCCAGGCCTCATTCTCATTTCTAGTCTTCTTTAGGGGCCTTAGACCATACAAGTGGAAGTACAGTGGCCTTCCAAAGGTCCACCTCCCTCTCACCTCCACTCTTGTTCCACCCAATTTCTTTCTTTACATCTTCCCCATATACTTCCCCTCCACAGTCTTCGTGATCCTTTCCCTCACCACAAGTTCCACACCCACACACACACTTGCTCACCCCACTCTCCCCTCTTCTGGGCCAGATCCCTCCAAACCAGGACAGTCTACCATCTGTATCCAGCATTTTCACTGGCTGCACAAGATGACGAGCCAGACATCATGAAGATCCCAGAGAACACAGTGAACGCATCAGGGATATAACCATGCACTATTCTGCACAGAAGCAAGATGTGTGTTTGCAGGATCCTCAACACACACGCAAAGGTTCACAAACCTATCTATTAGAGCTACCTAGTACATGTGCTGAGGTGAATTTGCACACCAGCAGTTACCTTGCGATAACTCAGCAAGAGAGGCACCAGGTAAGGCGGGCTCAGAGAGCCCACAGCTGTTTGGCCCCTTAGACCTACGCTTCCGGTGCGGCAGTTTGATACTTGCAATAAGAAAACACTGACACAACATCCTCCAGCCTCAAGGGGAACCAGCTTTCACTTTGGTCTCCTCATCCAGTCATTCTGTAGACTCACCCAGATGTCACACTTGCCAGGGAAGAATCTCTCCGGGATGCGGGCAGCATATAGTGCAGCACCAGTGATGTACAGGCATGCCATGAGTGCCAGCCAGCCTATCTGCCCCATTGTGGCTGCTTTCAGGAGCCCCTCAGAGATGACAAAGTGCAGGGTGGGAATAACCCCACTAAGACCCAGACCTAGAAATACTCCTGGGAGGTAAAGAAAATGTGGGAGAGTCAGACTTGAACACAGTGGCGGTAAAGGGAGACAATGAAAACACAAAAGCTACAGAGGGAAAACTCAGTATTTGCCAAAGCAGCAGAAAGGTGGCAACTCTCAAAGCTGGAGGTCCCCAGAAGAGCTTTACTGGAGAGGAAGCTAAAGAATGCACAGACTTCCTTCATATACTAGAAGCTACTTAGTTATATGTTCCAGCAGATACCAAAATATTTAATTTAATGTGTGTCTGCCAGCTTCAGTGTACATTAAGCCAGTTATGCATCTTGGACTGTAGAGGGCAC
Source organism: Chroicocephalus ridibundus (assembly GCF_963924245.1). NCBI lineage: Eukaryota > Metazoa > Chordata > Aves > Charadriiformes > Laridae > Chroicocephalus > Chroicocephalus ridibundus. Next base: position 153,121,561 of record NC_086284.1, read on the forward strand.
TGAGACTACATGAACTATGTCTCACTTTACCATAATCTCTCAAGAGCCAAGACAACAAGGAGAGACAACAAAGAGATTATTTATCACATGCTATACAAGTAGTCCTAGGAAACAGAAAAGTAGCATCTGAGGCTCATCTTATCTGGCATATATGAGAACACGGCTTATTTATTTAGAGTTTTAGCAGCAAGTACAGAAATCTTGTAAAAAAGCGTGTGTGTGGGGGGAAAAAAATCATGTCCCATCCAGATTTTAAATTTGGAAGGCTGAACTCTCCGAAGGTACACATATATGTTGTCCAGGAAATCTCAATTTACTGTAGACGGCATACACAGGTTAAGTAACAAGAAATATTACTATTCAGCCCAGCTGTGTTCAGATTCCATAGCTGTCCCCTAAAGCTTTTTCTTTCTTCCTACCTCAGAACGTGAAACCAAATCTGTTTTTGTTCTTTTCGTCACACGAAGAGAAAAACTAGACTCTTTGTCTCAAATACGCATTTTATCTAGGCAAATCATTCAAATTAATTCCATCATTCAATGATTTGCTAGTGTCTGAGCCTAGTATTACAAAAACAAGACAAACAGTAGAAGGAGTATACACATACACACACCAAGCAGTCATTTTTTGAACGAGCAAAGTTGCTAGATGTAGCTAGAAACACTATGCACTACCTTTCCTACTGCATGTGTTACTGTCCATTTCAGGAATGCACTTCCAGGGCTTGCGTCAGCCCTTATCTGTGCATCCAGTTGGCTGTGATCACTGCTGAAGGAAAACCCACCAAGCTCCCAGTCCAAGAATATTAGCTCTCTATAAAATTAAGCTCTCTTAAGTCTTCCCGAGACATTTTTTCCAAGCGGCAAGTAGGAAGAAGGAAAGGCAGTCAAGACGCAGAACAATTAACTTCAGGTCTTACCTGCCCTTACGCCCCGATATTCAGGGGTTGCAAACATGTCCCATTGTGAGACAATTATGGCTGCGATGCCCAGGACACAAATCACAATCAAGTAGATGAAGCAAGGCTGAGGGTTGCAATAGAAGGAGTAGTACAGCCATGGTACAAAGCTGCCCATTATGAGAAGTGCAATGCCAGAATAGTCCAGCCTAGAAGGAAACAAAAATCAGTTTGTTAAGAAATGTGAACCTCTGGAAGTCCTCATACCAACACTCTCTTCTTTAGTAGACCAACTGCCTACTTCTCACTGCAAAATGAAGTTATTCTCACCATTGCAACTTACTTCCTGACAGCAACTCTTCCACCAATGCCCGCCCACTGGATTACCTTGATAGCCAGCTAGTAAGGCCAGCCATCAGCAATACATACAGCAGCCTTTAGACCAAAGCTTTTTGAAGGAAACTCAGATTTAAGTTTCAGATGAGGAAAAAAGCAGCACAAGAGTCCTCTGAACACAAAAAGGGCACGCAGTATGTTGTGAGAGCACATCCAACACAAACACTTTAGTATCTGACAAGCGTGAGTTAGTCAGGCATCATCTCAAGTGACCACCGGGGAATAACGTCGCAACTTTTCAACCACGCTGTTTTCCTATGCACCAGTGAAGAAAAGAAATTCCTAATCACTGCTTTTTACCAAACTCTGAGTTAGTTTTTCAGTAGGGGATTTTAATTGCTGGGTTACTTCAGAGGTGGTCTTGCAGATTACACTATCCTAGATTGAGTAATCTTAGGAAATACGAGAGATTTAGCAACCAGTCGAAAAAGAACACGTAGTAAAACCAAAAGACCGAGACATCTTGATATACACCATAGAGCTGTCTTACATAAATTTAGGATTCAAAGCTACTCAGAATAGTTGAAATGAAAAGCAGTGACAGTTCCATTAAAAATTCAAAGTCCTGCATCTAAGCTCTAGGTGTATTACTTAAAGCAGCAAGATGCATGCACACGCCTGCCAAAGAGCAGAAAACGGAGGAGTTTTACAACTAAATCAACAGCACAAAAACTCATGCTGAAACAAACAATAATTAGAAGAAGCTGCATTGAATCTCTGCTCAACTCTGCTCCAAAGTACACACAGCCATGCAACGAACAACTGCCACACTAGGGCTCCAGGCATAATAAATCCCAACCCTGTTTTCCCACCTGTTTCCTATTTGGCCTACTCTGTCCTCTAGGCACTTACTTGGAGAAGAGCCGGGAAACACCTTCTGAGTGGCAATAAACTGTGTGGAAGAGCCATGAGAAGGAGAGGCAGAGTATAGCTCCCAAGAAGAACAATCCAACAACCACTTTCTCCTGCACTGGTGCTACAAAGGACATGTTTGGCCGGAACATGTAGAAGATTCCCAGACAAAGGAAGAACACGCATCCTGAAAAACCGTAAGGCAGGAAGATGTCAAGTTCATGCATACTGAAAGCTTTTATTTCTAAAACCATGACTTTAACGTACAGGAGCACTAGACATAGGAACTATGTGACAATCAGCAGTATACATGCAGAATAGTGTATTGCCCTACTTCAGTTATGCATTCCAACCACATTTGTCTCAGACTGATGCAATACAGACTTGTATGGACTCTCTATTTTTCACTTGTTTTGCAGCATGCCTGACAACAAGTTGGACATTCTAGAACAATTAAAAAATGCGTTGCAAAATGTAAAAAGAGAAGGGCATAGTTCAAAGAAACCCCTTCCCTTCAAGGCTCCTTGCAAATTGAAAACCACTCTTACAAGCTGCAACTTAAGTGTGCTCCTGTGGCAAGAAATGTGATCTCAATTAACATTTACACACTTGGGAAAAAATAATATCTACTGGTATTTATTAATGATCAGGGAATTTTTAATTCATTCATTTGTATTCAGTGCCATAATTAAGGAAGTCCCATCTGAGCCCAGTGGGATAAAAATTAAGAGAGGGGTACCAACCCATTAATTTAATAGGTTACTAATGGAATAATGCTGACCACCCCGCACCCCTTTTGGTCTTGCTCTCAAAGAGAAAAATGAAGCCAGTTAGCATTAGAGCAAGCTGAAAATACCTAGAAGATGTGTCCAGATGTTACCAGTCTCTGTATGTATTCTGAAGATACTCTTGAAACAAGCCCGGAAGGAAGGCATGGGTGGTCTGTGTCCGTGCAACAGGTAGTCGTTGTCCTTCAGCCAGTCAGGCAGAACATCATGGGGAATGACTCTCCATCGTCCCTCCCATACCTAGAAGTTAGAAGATTTTAGTTAAATGCAGGGAATTGAGTTCCACTGATGTATGGCAAGTCAGAAAGCCCATATTAATGGAAGTGTTAATCTATGAGTACAGTAAACATAAAAGGGCTGATGGGGCATCTCTGGGGAAAAGGCTTAACACTTGAAATATAATCCTTAAGTCACTGTTCCCTGTTATTTTCACATATCATCCTTTCCATTTAACTGAAGAAGCCTACACCTAGTTGTCTCCAAGAAATAAATAAGTAAAAGCCTGCTCTTCTAACCACATGCCAATCTATCTGCTAGTATTTGGGGCAGTCTAGCAGAAAAGCTACCCATCAGCACTAATATGGTCTAGAAGGCATGAAGTGGCGAGAGTCCAGTAAGATGTGTCCAATCCCTTATCCAGGCTGGAAAAAAAAAATTGCTCCTGCACTCCCAAAACAAACACTGACATATCAGTTAAGGGCAACAGATCCATGACTCTCAATTCCATCACAGATTTCTTCTTTAAAGGGAGAGAGGCCGTTATGTGCACACATTTATTCTTGCAGCTGGTTCCAAATGAAAAGAAGTGTGCACAGCTGTTCTTAAACACTGCTTCAGTAACACAAGATACATGTAGTCTTCAGTTCGGCATCAGAAGCAGCACTGCCAAGCAGAGGGGTGTCAGGGAATTGCTTTATGTACCGGGGTTGTTTCTGCAGTGTTCCTTGGATTTGTCGTCTGGCTAGTAATACAGGAGCGAGCCTGAAGAATCCTGAAACACTAAGTTTAAAAAGCTACATTCTTATTTCAGTTTCAACAACAAGAATTCAGAGTTTTTAAGTCAATTCTCCACACTCCTTTATGGAAGTAAAACTAATCAGAATAACCAACCCAGTTAAAGACTGGGTTCTTAAATACATTAAACAAGAAAATAACTAGTTTACTTTGTGAACTAGAAATTTGAATTGAGGTAGGAACTGCAGGAGAGAATTCATTTTACACAGTCCACCTAAAGGCCATCTAAAAAGAGGGGGAAAGATGCATAGTAAAAAAAACAAAACAAAAACCAAACAAAACAAGCAACAAAACCACCCACAAAAGATGACCAAGTAACTACGGTCCCTCTGTAAAAACATCAAAGAATAGTTCATAAAACCAGAAGGAACTAGCATATAAAGGGGCAGCACTTCTTTCACCAAGTTAGGAGGGCCAGAGCCTCACGGCTCTAAGAAGTAGCAAAAATTGAGCCAAGGTCAGAAGTCAGAAAATCTACAATGGATTTACTTAGATATAGTTTAAACACAGACTTGTTTTCTTTTCAAGTAAGGGACAAAGCTTATTCTACAATAGATGCAAATGGTGCTGGAAAAGCAAAATATTTGCAAGTCTGAAGACACCTGGAAAAAGATGACCTTGTAAATTAAATTCCCTTGAACCAGAAGGCTTTTCTTCCACCTTGGACTCACAGGTGTTTCTCAAGAGAGACTCCTCAGTTGCATGGCCAGCTTTAGAGTCTCATTTGTAATCCCTATTGTTCCATGCTTTACAATTTATTAATTTATGACAGAATAAGATCCTGAAGCTGTAGCATTACTAGTTATAACAAATGATGCCCATTCAAGGATTGCATGTACCTGCTCTCCCTCACATTAGTAGTGCAGTTGCTGCAGGTATAGTCTGTTGCCCGCTGGAGCTTCCTAAAAAAGGAAACTACTTCAGCAGTTTCCACACACCCTTACCTTACACACAAATTCTTCCATTCTCTCCATAGCATGGTGGGCTTGTAGAAGAGGTGACATACCCATAAACCCTTCATCTTCTTGATGTGACTCATCATTGTGTTTATAATCTTCAGAACACTGTGGGGGAAAAAAAAAATAGAGTAAATGCTTTGTAGAAAGATGAACAAAGAAAGGTGACATTGTTTTCCATACAAAACTATGATTCGAGGTCTTGGCAAATAAAGAAGTCGTCTTTCCTTGTACAGCTCTGAGGAAGGAATTAAAAAACAACAGCAAAAAGAATTTTACATTCTTAGGTATCTAAGAACAACTCATATTTTTAATCCATTTTGCACATGTTTTCACCAGGTTTGGAAGAAAACAGCGTTCTTCTATAAGTTACGCTTCATTAAAGCCCAGATATGGAGTCTGAGGCTTGCAGCCTACCCACCGCTAGGGAAGGATTACTCCCTATTTTATGTTTCAATGTCACTATGCCTGCCTTAATGCCTCTGTAACATATCTGGCATTTTAGGATAATAAAAAACAAGCCAAGGAGAGGAATCCATTTATCTTGTTATAAATGCTTCACTTCAATTTTTAGTTCAAATATGAAGATCTATTCTGTTTAACTGACACTTCTGTTCAGCTCATAATCCAGTAACAGACATTTAGTCATTTGTTTGACTTCCAAGATATTTCAGAAACTAGTATGAAACTTCTGCCAGTTAGACAAAGGCAAGTTATCAATCAAAAGCAATAACAGACATCAGAGTTTTAAGCAAAATTCAAATAAAGAGAAACATCCATATCCCCAAGGTGTACCAAGAGAATTATGAAAGCAAAACCAAAAAAACCCAGGATATTCAGCTGGTACACATCACTAATAACTTTATAGGAACAAGATTTGGTAGTTTTCTACCCTATGTTGACTTATCACATCATCTACATATTATGCTTTCCATTTAGGAAAAAAGCAGGGGGGCCACAAAGGTTCTACATTCCTGTTTGCCTACTACAATGCTGATGGCCCATCAGAGACTCCACTCAACGCTTCAGCTTCCAAGGTAAACAAGCTTGAGAAAGCTAGAAAAGAGAGAATGAGCCTTTTGTACCCTTCAGGCTTGACGCAGAAAGCTGCCACGCACCTTGTGACCAAGCCAAGAAAGCCCCACAATCTGCATGGAGACTGGCCTCCTCCATATTACAAGCCACAACACTTTTTCCTCTCTCCTATTCCCCTATCAAGGTTAACAACTTTAAAAATCAAGATTACTTATCAATAAAGCCATCTAAAGTGACTGAGAATCTAGTATATAAATTCACATAATTTATCTATGAATTATTATCAGTAATGTTCAGGTTACTACCCTGAACTTTGAGTCCGAGATCAGATCCGGCTGCACATTTTTCCTGTGTTACAGCTCTCTCCTTCGAGTAAGGCCGTACTAACTATTTCTGTCAACAAGTTAACAAAACAAGGTGCTTAAAACTTTTATCTTTTAATAAATAAAAGGAGACTTCTTCCAACCTACAGTGAGCTATTTAGACTCTTCAGTATTTTTGGGTTTTGAGAGAAATGACATGCTAACGCTTGCTTTTGTACCCGAGGCTTGCAGTAGCCACTGAAGCTTCATCTTTCTAAGAGGTCCACCCCATTGTGTTCGTGACTTTATTCTGCTTATCCAGAATGCAGATCTCTGCTATGTAATACATAGTATACATCCTTTGTATGCTCTGTACTACCTCAGATTTGTCCACACTAGGACAACTTAATTGACCAAATGGATCTTTGTATGGAATCTGGGTCCCTTGCACTGCCTACTCACCTTCATTCATCATTCCAGTCAACACCCCGTCTGAGCAAGTCTGGGCAACAATTTTATATTTTATAGCAGATGAACAATATAAATACTGATCAGCTCTAGACAGATCCTAGAACAGTACAAGACAGTATTAAATCCACTCTCACTGCCTAAGTTACCCCATTAATTCTATTGAGAAAGGCATCAGGCAACATTGAGATGTAAATGGGTTTAATATCCTTCTAAAACAGGCACTTGTCCTCTTGGACCAGAAAGTATATTAATAAAAAACAAGTTTGGTTTCTGACTCAACAACATTCACTGACATTATTTCCCACACTGTCAATTCTACTGGCTTTTTCTACTAATGGATGTCTCTGGTTAGGATTCTTAGTTTTCGGTATTATAAATAATTAACTCAAGGTTATAGAAACATAAAATGATTTGGGTTGGAAGGGACCTTTAAAGATCATCTAGTCCAAGTCCCCTGCCATGGGGGGTCTGTATAAGACGCTCATGACAGTCTGCACAATCTCACAAATCAAAGACATCTTCAGTTTCCAAGAACACACCTTACAGAAAAGCAAGGCCGGTGTTTAAATTCCAGTGTACTTGCAAGAAGCACGGCTATGCCTTTTAGCTAGCCTAGAATTCCCTCCCCCAGCACCACACAATGACCAGCTAGAACAGGGTGAACAAGTTAGCAATCCTCAATTTACAAAACTTGGTGGACTGAAGGAAAAAAGGTCCCTTTTGGAATCAAAGCCTGTATTCATTGCCTTCTGCCCAGTGACTCAAAGACAGAAAAATGTTCATTTCCCCCATTTCCACATACTCCCATTTCTAGGACGATAGGAAGGTTTAAATTTGAACAGACTGTAAAGCTCAAAGAGCACAGCTATTTATGAACTAGTCCAAACTCTTTGCATTTTGGCAGTGTGCCTACAAACAAATCATTACTGAGCTGCTTTTAGTGATAGAAAGAATTCATATCATATATACAGTCCAGATTATTGCCAGAAAATGGAATTGATTTTACTATCTCCTTCCTGCCCTTAAACTGCAAAATTAGCATTCAAGGAAAAAAACTGAAGCTCAGCTTCTTAGTCCTTTTCTTGCTAGAGAGGCAAAATGAGGTCTGTTCTGGAACATCCGTCCTCTCTCAACTCCTTCCCGTAATGTCCCATTAGAAAGAACAGTAAACTGTGCTTCTTGGAAGCTGGAAATCTGTAGTTGGAGTGCAACACCAATACCCGTTTTCATTTGGAAATCTGAAGGAGTCTACTGACCTTCAATTCTTCAGGCAATGACTGAAGGGAAAAAAATACCGCTTTTTCTGTTCAGAAGGAATATTGTTGTAAAGTTTCCACTGTGATAAGTTCCTTTGTATTTTAGGATACCCACATTCTCTCTTCTTTGGCTGATCGTATCAGAAATTCAAGAATACTTCTAGAATATAACAACATAAGCAACCATATGCTGTAGGACCTGTTTTCAACTATTTCTAAATTCTGCCCACAGAATCACATTTGAAAATGGGAAACACATTAGGTAAATAATCCCACTTGCTTAAGACCATGCAAGAAATGAGAGTCCAGAACAAAACTCAATACTCCCACATTTAATGCGGTATGGTATATCCTAAACCAACTATCTTCTTCTGGAATAGATTTTGCCTTTGTACTTTCTAGATCATTGGTCAAAAATGTTTTTCACTCTTCTAATGTTTCAGATGTTCTTTTACGTCATCTAATTTACTTGATTTCTTTTAAAAGTAGTCTCAAATTTTGACTAAAGAATTCTGTGAGTATCTTGAAATTAAAATCCTCATTCACAAGCAAACGTTGCAATCATTGGCTGTCATTCTTCTGCTGCACATATGCAGCAATGCTTAGAATCAGTTTCATACAAATCAGAAATCATGGCTTCTGCATACTTACACTCTAGAGGGTCTGGACACTTATCTCTATGGAAATGCAAAACAATCCTTCCAATTTTAATCCTACCCCCTTTGCAAATTCATACTGTTAAAGCTACCAATAAGCACAGTACATCTATGTAATGAGATGCAAATTATACAACAAAAGTATAAATGCATCCTGAGTTGAATAATGGTACCAGAGAATAACCTAAACCTGAAGGACAAGTGACAATGGCCAGAAGAAAACAGTTTTACAGGTTTATCGATATTCTCTTTATTTTGGAAGGTTTCCTAGATTATTTTGTGATAACAGTGATAAACAGGAAGGTAAGTGAAAGAGGTAGAAACCAGACTTTATTACATCACTTCGTAGAGTTCCAGGCAACACACTTCCAGGGACATATCTTCTAAACAAAAATTTCAGAGTATGCTTTGGTAGGAATGGAAAAGGTTCAATGCCAAAATCAAAACTTAGGTTTCTTGCTCTGGACCTTTAAGATCCCAATTGCACAGTGCCTATCATTAAATTAGTTTATTTTAACATTAAAACCTCACTCTTTTATAGCAATGGCACAAAAGTTCGTAAAAGCAAGTTTACATTTAGTACAGGAATTTATTGCCTGAATAAGATACAAGAGAGTCAGATCACATAGCCAAAGACCCTGTTACAGACAAAACCGCAATAAAACCTGCTCTAGTAAATGCAATATACTGCTCTTGTCTACTACAACAGCTTATCCTTCTCACATAGATTAACAGGTTTTATAATATCGTCCTCAAGTCTGTTAACAGACATATTGTTTATTAATGCCCTTACTATAGAAAAGCCTGTCAGAAGTAGAGTCACAATGGTAGAAAAAGATTCCAGAAACCCTTTTCTCACTTTTCAGAAAGTTGTGCTCTCTGGACTTCAAGCAGTAAAAGTGTAGTTTCTTGAGGTCTATAGTTTCTTGAGGTCAGTTTAAAGATTTCTAGAAAGTTGGAGAGTTTGCACATGACTACTGCTTGCATGGGTGACAAGCAAGCTCCTGTTCATTTCAGACTGCAATTTTACTAGAAAATGTCATCAATCTGTGTTCATTAGAGTGTGCAAACCGAAGCCTAAGTCAGACTTAAAAGAAACCACCAAAGAAGCTTACTCTGTCAAAAGTGGTCCTTTTCTCCCTCACTCCCATCTTCCTTTACGCTGCTTCTGGCACCCCTCTGATCCTTGGGTTGATCAGCTGATCCAATGCTAATTTGGCAGAAATTACTCACAGTTTTGCTAGGTGAGCTTCCTATTAGAGAATAAAGTTGTTCCAGATAACCAAGGGATTTAAGGAACTCAAGCTACTAAAACAGAAATAAAGGGAATACCAGCTCCCATGTTGCTGAAATCCTCTACAGAATACTTTCTGTGGATCATGTTCAAGGCTAAGTTTCTTTTTGACACGTATCAGCTGGATGCCAAATGATCTCCAGTTCCCCTCTTTGTAGTGGTTATCAGTTAGAAAGGAGCCTAAGAACCTAGCTACGTATGGATTAAGGAAAGTTAAATGAATGATCACTTCAATAGGTTGCTGTATTCTCAAACCTTCCAGCAGCTTTCAGGATCGCGGTTCCAGAAATTTGACAGTTTTCATTGCTTGCATGTATGGTGTTTGATGCAGAACCAGAAGTATACACGTTAACCAGTAACACTAGTAACCGCAACATAAGTCTCCTAAAGCCCAGAAAGGGGCAAACTCTTCTGTGTTAGGGTTCCTTTACAGACAGAGTCATCACTCAGTTACTTGGAGCCTAACTGACTGCGCACATACCTATGTAGTATTAACATCTTGAGTTAATGAAGTCCCATGTCTCAAAGCTCAAATGTTCGTGATGCCAATTCACCATCAAGATATCACCAGTGCCCTAAAGCTACCATCACAGGAATATCCAAAGCCTGATGCAGTCTGAATCTGTTATAATGTTCCTGTTGCTTCCTTCAGCTGCTCACAGATGCTCCCCCACTCTCCTCTTGATCTGTGTCCTGACAGAATTCTGCCTCGGTACAAACACATCATTGCAACACAAGCAAGATAGTTCAGGAAAAGGCAAATGTCTTGATTAACTATGACTCGGTACTTATACACAATTCTCTTCTTAAAATGCAAGTTAGAAAACATATGTTGCTGCATTTACAATGTCACTGTTATCCCCCATATTAAACTGAAGTCACAAAGTCTAGACATGACTTGGAGTTTTTGCTCTAGTTTATCTTGATCTCATCAGATGAATGATTAATAGCGTTTAACATGACATTCAAGTCATTTAATGTTTCTTGGGGAAGCATGCCAGATTCAGTAACTCGAGCGCATTCAGCATAATGGCCAAGATATGTTCAAGGCTATAATATAAAAATGCTATTTTTCTAATCACAGTCCTATAACATCCTTTTCAGCTAGCCAGATTGCTTCTTTCAGCAACTCCTCTGTGCCCCTTCTGTCAAATGACCTTCTATCAACCTGTCTTTCGTAAGGGGAAAGCAGCAATAGGTGGTGCCATGCCATTTCTCCTAAAAGCCTGTTGCCCATTTTTCAGAATTTCATCAGCTTATGTTCTTTGGATTATAAGTAATTAAGTGGAAAAGCACAGCACCTTAAAACTTTCCCTGACTTCCTCTAACTTCTGCACATACCAAGTTCTTTTAAAATAACTGCTTTGTCATTTAGAGTTTACATTCTCTCTTAATCTGACAGGTTTGTAAACATAGACACCGCAGTTTCCAAAAGGCTAACTACATTCACCCTCTAAGCAGGGTGCGCATAGCTGTTTTTGCTGTCACGGGACCAAAAAAAGTCTTTCCTTAGTGCTGTGCCAAAGCCCCTTTCAGCCTATTGGTCAAAATGTTAAGTGCTTGAAGGTTCCTGGAGTTTAGTATTTTTCCTTTGTAGGTCACCTTCTTATAAAAGCTACACTCCATTTAATATAGCACTTGGAAACAGTTTTATACAACTGGTCATGGGTGACTGCTTGCTGGCACTCATTAAAAACAAGCACTAACATTTAGCAAATAGTCCTAGGACAAAGCCACATTTTGGCTTCAGCAACCTTGCTAATACACCCTTATTAGAACTAGCTCCCTCGTTAAATATCTTCAGATGAAAAGGGTTTGTTGGATCTCCAAGCAGTTGCAACTACTGATTTTCTGTCAATGCCCAGTATTTGACAAGGGCCAAAGACCTCAATGCCCACATGTGCTAATCAGTACACTTTAGGGAAAAACCTGTAGAAATTGCATCTACTACAGAAGATTCTCATGTGCCATTTTCTGCTCCTCTGTCACTGTTAATCCTGACAGCAGAAAAGGAAAACAAGCATGCTGGGCTTATGGAAAAAAAATGCTCTGTTAAAAAAAAAAAATAAACAAAGAGAGACTGAAAGCATACTGCTGAACTTCACAGAAGAGTAGAGTCAATCAATCTAAAATAGTTGGAGGAAGATGCAAGTTAACCCACCAATACAACACCATTTTCCCTTGTATCGCTGTGAAAGGCCGTCAGGTCCCCCATCGCTGCCCAAATCAGCCAGATATGATCTCCAAGAGAACAAAGGCAAAAACTGTGGAATCTAACCCTTGCCCAGGAAAACAGTTGTGCCAGTGAATTATAAACAAAACCACTCCCTCCCTCTCCTAGTTTCAACACACAGCACAGCAAGCCATGGTTACAAAACCAGCTGGCAGGCAGCAAGCGCAGCAGAGCACCAACATTTCCCCTCTCTAAGATCTAAGACCAGCCAGACTCATAGGAGACAGTTGAACCCAGCTGCAACTCAACAAGCCATAAACTATTACAACTTTCTTGTTGATTCACATGAGAGTTTTCTGAGAGAGAGCGCAGACAAAGACGTGGCCATCTCCCACAGTTACCAGCCTTCTGGGCAGAATATTGTCTACTCATGGTTGACTAGGTCACCAGTTTGTCTTTTCTGCAGACATTCAAGATCTAAAAGCCTTTTAATAAGCCAGGCACATCAACTGTCAGTGAAGGACGCATTAGCATCTGACCAACTCAAGCCTGTGGAGCCTGGAAACAAATTTCCATAGATGTATCACATCTTCATACTGTTTAAGTGCAAATACTTGGAGATATTCCGCTCTGTGCATCCAAAAATGCTTTACTGCACAAAAAAGAGGCATATTTGTAAGGAAAGGTACTAGATTTAAGCACTTAGTTCAGTGACTAGCTAGCAGTCTGAGTAAAATACGCATTACTTCCAGTGCTTAGAACAAGTGAAGGAAAAATTCAGATGTTAAGCTCTTTTGATCTGAGGCAAAATGCCAATACACATGCTTTCATAGAAATAACATTCCTTCCCAAGAGCTGCAAAAATGGATGAAAGGAAGAGGTGATAAAAAGTCTACAGAACAACAAGTTTTGAACATAATCTGCTTTAAAACCAAAGCAAATGTGTTTTAGTGGGCCCTCAAATTGTTATGCCAGGCCTCTCCCATACCCCCTCAGAAGACAACCTCAACCAACAAAACCTGAACGCAATGCAGGAAAAAGGCAAATAGAGAAGCAGATGCCAAGTTTTTCCAAGTCCCAGGAGTAAAATGCTAGATTGAAAATAAAGCTAAATGGTTTCAAACTGAGCAAGAAGCTTGCAAGTAAATCTATAAAGAAAAAAAAATTAAGGCAATCAGAATTTATGAATATTAACTCCAGAAAGACTATTCTTAAGGGTCAAATGTCTACCTTTGGCTTGCTGTTCAAGACTTCACCTAGATCTGATTCACTCAGATAGCATGCACCATAAAGACAAGTTGGGAATTTCAGAAATTAAATGCATCCTTCTGTCAATACCAAAACTATTTTTGTAGTCTATTTTTGTAGATAATGTGTAAACAATTCTGTAACAGAAAAGGCTTTGAGTACATTCTACGATTCAAGTTAAAAGCCTCGAGTTATTTGCTCATCTTCCAATTATTCTAAAACTTTTCTTTTGTACCTGAAAATCTGTTACATCCTTCTGTCTCCCTCCTTCAAGTCACTTTGGTATTTACATTCTAGAAAGACTCTTGTAGCTACATGCAGGTATCGTGAAATTTGCCAGAGATCAAGTAAATTCCACTTGAAGTCAAAACTCACACTCCCTGAAAAACAATCCAGATGAGTATTTGCCCAAATTTCTTCTGGCTGTTCAGATGACTTCAGAGCTACGCGTTATCTCCTCCCAAACCTTTACTCTATGTCATCAAACACTTCAGAGCAACAGGTCTCCACTTCACAGGTGCATTTCGGTGCCACACAGAACAACTGCACAAGGCAGCTCAACTGCGTGAAAGGAATCACCGTTCAGGAAGACTGAAGCCCGATGACTGGAATAAAGGCAAAGAATATGGTTCTTTTGTTTGCCTCCTGTCACTGACAGGTTAAAGTATTAAAGGAAAGAGTCAAGCACAGGTTTTTAGGGCTGCATAAAGAGCCCATTCACCAGGTTATAAGAAGTCACATGCATTTGATTGTGTCAGCTTAACAAAGCCACAATAAGAGAGATTTCTTTAGGAAATATCACTGCTGGAATTACAAAGGCAGTTGAGACAGAGAAACACCAGGAGAGGAGAAAAGATTATGTCCCAAAGGCTAGACAATCCAGCGTGCTACAGGAGGGAAGCACCTGCTGAAAAATGCCTTATCAGCACATAACACAGCACACGTGAACTAGAGAAAGGAAAAAAGTTTAAACTGTTGAAAGAAAGACTTCTGCAGTTTGCCTGATCCTTTTCTCACCACCAAATCCTTAACGTTCAGATAAATGGTCATTATTTCTAAACATCACAGAAGGTACACCACTCATCTGCTATTAGACTAATTGCATGTTTAAACAAGATCACAAGATGCATATCTATTCTTTGGAACAGATACTTCGAAGAAGGGATAATCTATGAACATATATGTACTATAGGAGAGAACACAGAGTTATGGGATAAAATACAGACTAAGAGGTCCAGGTGGAAAAGGATACTGATTTTATATCATCCATATCTTCTTACAGGCATCATTATCAAACTGGTAGATTAACAGCACTGACAGAAGGATGCAGTTGCTTTGTTATTATTTTGGATAAGAATGCTCACTACAGCTAGTAAATCTTTGCTACATGTATTCAGTGAACACCACAATTTACAGGAAGTAGGATCTTTAACATAATTTTTAAGTTCACAGCTATGCAACCACCCAGACAGGCTACTGGTGCCAGGGACAGAGACCTCAAAAAAACCTTTTAGGACTAAATTTGTTTTCTTAATACCGCCTTAAGTTTTTTTCCATGAAGATGCTTTATTTCGAAAGAGGACCAATATTTTGGCCCATCAAAATTAGAAATAGATAGTATACAATGCAAGCTGTGAGGGAGATGGAAAATAATTTTGAACAATACAATGGTATGTTTCCACACACCTCCTTAGAAAAGACGATCAAAATAATTAAACAAATCCAACTACTACCTCTTAAGAGCTCAGACTGCTTCCTCCTACTACAAGTAGAGCAGAAAGTGGATATACAAGTAGACAGAGTGAAAGGAATCTTGTATAGTAGTTTGGGGCAGGTTTTATATAAATAAAGGAGCTGCAATGATATAGATAGTTTAATAGGAGGCAACAGGAAACGCATACAATGCAATATTATCACAGGATAAAAATACACACATTTTTATACTAATACCTCATCTCAGGCCCAGTAATTTTTGGGGAAGTATCACATCTATATTATGATATTCAAGAAAGGTAATGCACACTTGCAGCCCAGAAAGCCAACCACATCCTGGGCTGCATCAAAAGAAGCATTGCCAGCAGGTCAAGGGAGATGATTCTGCCTCTCTACTCTGCTCTGGTGAGACCCCACCTGGAGTACTGCGTCCAGCTCTGGAGCCCTCAGCACATGAAGGACATGGACCTGTTGGAACAGGTCCAGCGGAGGGCCACAAAGATGACCAGAGAGCTGGAGCACCTATGCTATGAGGACAGGCTGAGAGAGTTGGGGTTGTTCAGCCTGGAGAAGAAAAGGTCCCGAGAAGACGTTATAGCAGCCTTCTAGTACCTAAAGGGGGCCTACAGGAAGGATGGGGAGGGACTCTTTTATCAGGGAGTGTCATGACAGGACATGGGGTAACACTTTCAAACTGAAGGAGGGGAGATTTACACTGGATATCAGAAAGAAATTCTTTACTGTAAGGGTGGTGAGGCACTGGAACAGGTTGCCCAGGGAGGCTGTGGATGCCCCATCCCTGGAAGTGTTCAAGGCCAGGCTGAATGAGGCTTTGAGCAACCTGGTCTAGTGGGAGGTGTCCCTGCCCATGGCAGGGGGATTGGAACTAGATGATCTTTAAGGTCCCTTCCAACCCGAACCATTCTATGATTCTATGATAAAGCCAATATGATTAGCTTGTCATATGAAGCATTTAAAAGCATTTTGAATGACCATGGTGGTTCTACCATCAAGATACTACGTAGCTCTCATGCTTGTGTGCCCAAGTACTACTGCAAACTATGGAAGAACAATAACCTTATATTACTACTATCTAAAAAAGAGCTTCTTCAAAACCAGAGGAAAATCATGCTTTTGCACTAATAAGTCATCTCTATTGAGGCAGATGCGCATAGCCAGAATGTACTGTAGAGCAAAAAAAGTGAATCCTAGCTGGCATTTGAGTAACAGCTGTGCTGAGGCTTATACAAAACAGAGGAAGATATATAGTGTAATGTTTTTTCCACATTATTTAGAACATGGCAGTATGTCACATACTAAAGGCCATTTTGCAAGCTAATATTGGTACTTTTGACAGCAGAGTGTTTTGGGATGCTCTAGTCGAAGCATCAAGTATTCAACCTTTTAAGAAGAAAAAAATTTAAGGAAATCACAGTATCAAAAAACAAGAAGTCACAGAGGAAAGGAATAAAAGTCTAGGATGAAAAAAGTCAAAAATGCAGGAGGCCATATACCACACAGAAAATGATGCGGTTCAAAACAGAACAGCAAGGCCCAAACAGCAAAAACAAATTTCTGTGGCAGCATTTTAAGAGACTGGGAAAGAGTGAAGACATCAAATAAAAGAAAGCTAAATAATTGTAGTGAGCCAAAACACATACTTTTGTCATAAGGATGAAAGCAACCAAAAAAAAAAACTAAAAAGGACTAACACATGCTAAGAATACCTGAAAAAGCCAAAGACAGAGTGAGAGTACTTTAACCATTTTAATTCCAAAATTCTAAAATTAAACAGTTTGACTCATCCAAATAATTTCTGTTTAGCTAAGCAAATGTACAGAAAGAATTACAGGCCGTAATCAGTTATGGGCTTTTACTTTGGGCTATTCCATCTTCAGGCAACAGGTAACGCACATTATTCAACCAGGAAAGTCAGAGACAAGAATGAAAACAGCCTTCAAAAAAAAAAAAAAAGATGATCCCAAACACACTGTCAGATAAACATATATATGTTCAAATTATCTGTTAGTACAACTCGATTTTTCTTTTTTCTAACCTTAGCAAGTTCAGCTATTGGCTAACACTTTGCACCTTATACACATGCTTTAGAACCTTTCATATAATGCAAAGAAAAGGACTCTGGGCATTTCCTGTTACCATGATTCTGAGAATGTCCTATAGAACTTTCAGCAGCGTACAACCTGCAGTGCATTGGCTTGTCTTACTAGCCGTGAGCATTTGCTAGGACTTTTCATTACAAGAACACTTGAAACTAAATTCAGTAAGAGCTCAAACTAATCAAGTTAAGACAGCCTGATACAGGTTTTCATGTCAGCTGAACCATGACAGAGGTCCATGCACACACCCAGAATCTGTGACAAATGCAATTACAGGAACTGCCCAACTCTTCTTCATTGCAGGCTACATTAAGTAGCATCAGCATGTTTTTGCTGCTGGCTAAAACCACACAGTTGCCATAGCTGAGCTGATACAGTAAACTCATTAAGCCATGTTAAATTTAATAGTGAGCCTAAGCTGAACACCTCTTCCACTTAACTATGCTGATACTCATCTGTATATGTCCTGGGAGAAGCATTAATTGCAGTTCTGAAACTCTCTAACCAGAAGGTACTTTTGTCCAATGCTTGGAGACATTACCTGCATACAACACTTAAACTGTACAACGTTTCTGCAGCGTGTCATGTCTGCTAAAATTTACAAAGGCTCATGCACGAAATGTTCAAAACCATTGCCACTGGCTCAGGAAATCTGTGAGCCACCAATTACTAAAGGCTGGGAGAGTGTCCTAGGGGAGTAACACAACGTGCTTCCTCATCCTTGAGCTCTTCCTTATGAGTCTGTTTCTGGCTACTATCTGAGATAGGGTATTGCACACTGTGGATGTCTGGTCTAATGCAGTACAGCCATTCTTCCAACCAGAATGCTTGCAAACAAATTTCTCTGTCCTAATCTCTAAAACAACAGCAATTAGCCAAGGTCCAGATTCCATTCAGCCAGAGTCAACATATCTTCTCCTTTCACCTACAATTAATTGGAAGGTACAGAACAAAAATCTTTTGCTATGAGCAGCGTCTCAGCAGAGAACAAACCACTATGAGTCCTGTTTCTTTGAGGGGGGAATAAAAAAAATATAAAGCTGGTAAACTTACACTTATGCCCTGTCTTATCACCCAGGTTCCCATACATTCAACTGAATATTTCTGGCATCTTCCTTATTTTATTACAATTATTTAGCAGGCACAAAGAGGTTGTTGGCTTACGGTTCACATTTCTGGAACTTACTTCAAGCACTGAGCACTTATGTCAAAACTCATTTTTCATAGCAAACCTAACAGATAATCACATAACTTACACTTTCCTGGTCAGAAGACAGAGGTGGCTCCACTAAAAGAAGCCTCTGCTCAGAGTTGTCCTCTTCAAAGGCTGCCTGTGTTGTTGCGGTGTCAGACATGTGTCTTTTTCTGAGCCGTAGACCTGGCTCTGGAGAACCAGCATTATCGAGTTCCGTTAGTTCATTCATGAGATGCTGGGAGCCTTCTCAAATATTCTTCTTCCTCGTGGTTCGGTTTGTCTGATTATGTGTTCGCTCTGAAAGACAAGCAGTTTGTGTAACTAAACCAAAGTTAAAAACTAGTGTGTAAGAATTGGCTGAAAGAAGAGCATGCTTAAAAGCTACCAAACAACTACAACAACTGCTTTTATATGTGCGCAGACTCCCACAGGATCAATTATACAGATTTCTACACTGTTGAGCAATGAATTCTCATCTTGTGACCACTAATACTTTCATATCCTAACAGAGGTTACAGACAATTTTGAAAGACAACAGAAAGTGAGCTCCATAAAACAGTAAATTCACAGTGATGTTTTTGTACATTTTTACTTTTACAAAGTTGTAGACACTGGAATGTTAATACTATTTACAAATAAACTACTTATCACAGACACTATAATTATCAGCTTTTTGTGGGTATGAAGCTCATTTCAAGGTTTTATCAGGACAAGGACACTGGTACAGCTGCTTGGGTAGTAGCAAGCAAGCAGCGTTTATGCAGCAACTGACTTTAGAGAGACTGCAAGGCGGGCAGTAGTACTTACAGTGATTATGTTTCCCTTGCATAAATTAACGTGTTCAGAATTGCTGCTAGAAATGGGTCTGTACCTTTACTTGTATAAGTATTTAGGCCAGACAGACTTAAAAAACACCGTTCATTCCATCCCAGCAAGCATAAATAGATAATTGCCATAGAAAACCATAACCCGTACTTTCTACTCAGAAGAGTAACTATATTTTACAATTAGGACACTGCAAAAAGGACTTGGGGTAAGTTTAACTCAAGATGCTGAAGATTAATTAAATTCACAGAACTTTGCCTAATGACAACCTGTTAATCCAAGCCCTCACTGGTTACCTATTTATCTTGTACATCACTGTGTGGTGACTTTAATAGCCAGTCAACAGACACCTGGTTGACACTGGTTGCCTTGGGAGGCACAGCAGCCAGAGCACTTTGAAATCAGAGCACCAGAAGTCATCACAATGAATTAGTGCTCAGCTGAGGCTTCAGAATCACTTTGAATGAGAATCTATTCATTTTGTACTAATCACTTGGTGTCATTCTATTACTGTAGCATATAAGTACTTAGATGTGACTAACACATAACATTAAGATAACCCATCTAACAAGTTTTAACTTGCCAGGGTGCATAATTAGATTGGAATTTTAGTGCCCAATAAAATACACTGAACTTTGTCATAACATAGGAGAGGAAATTAAAAATATAAGATGGAGGATTGATATTGGTGATCTTGTAAGAAAATGTCACCTCCAAAAAGCCAATAATAATGTACTCCTTCCTTTCAGGGACTAATTTCATTTATATATGATCACTGCAAGCTAATTCTCAGCTCTGACAAACATGCTATAGTTAA
The DNA here is from genome assembly GCF_963924245.1 of Chroicocephalus ridibundus. Taxonomy (NCBI): domain Eukaryota; kingdom Metazoa; phylum Chordata; class Aves; order Charadriiformes; family Laridae; genus Chroicocephalus; species Chroicocephalus ridibundus. The sequence continues at coordinate 153,141,567 of NC_086284.1, forward strand.
TTTTGCTGCAGCAGTTTGTAATGTTATATCCCCTCAGCTGCCTGGCAATCCCCAGAGGAGAGAGCTGCTAATGAGCAGGCAATAGACTTTGCAGAACTAAATGATAGCTCAGTCATCCAGGTTCAGTATGGCACACTGCTTTAATCACCCAAGAAGGTAAACTGAACAATATGCCAGCAGAGCAGATGGTATGCCCAACCTTCCTGCTAACTCCACTACAGAGTCAGTAACCCCCATCTGAGGGGTAACATCTAAAATGGCCACAGGCGTTTGCTTGGTAAACACAAGAGCCACAGAACTATAACCCCATGAAAATTAAGGCAAGGTTTAACAACATAATACAGGAAGCCCAAAAAAAAAAAAAAAAAAAAAAAAGAAGTTGAGCAAGTGGCTTTTAAAACCAAGAACAAATATTTAGAAAGCCACAGAACAACTGAAATCTTCACTGTTTTTGTCCTATTTCAAGCAGCCAATTCACAATTCTATTTTTATGCAAGAAACATGAAGACATCATCACATTGCCATTTGGCAAAACTGATCTAGGGAAGAAAGAAAAGAGTATGCAATGAGAACTACAGTTTAAAGTGAAATTGATTGGGTGCCTTAGTTTAAAAGGCTACTGAAATTAGTCTCTTATAAGTTAAGCACACTGTACCAATTTGAAGCTGTAGCTAAAACCAAAAAAATACAAGTAAGCAGAACAGCTGTTTGTAAGCAACAGTTACAAACACACATCCCTACCACAAAACATTTCCACACAACATTTCAAACTGGTAGTTAGTCAAAACAGCCATAGTTAGTTTCAACAATTTTTTAATTTGCATTAGATATTTAACCAGCAAGTTTTACCAGTTTTTCTTTCTGCCAGCTTTAAGCAATTGAATTGCCATTGTGCGCTGCATTACCTGCTATATTGCCTAAGAGCATGCCCTTATATCACCTCTACGACATCATGGGAGCAATGCTCAGAGGCATGGTAACAACCAACACAACTGGCTTAACCACACTTGGCCAAGATGCTTTTGCAAAAGTTCTTCTAGTAGAAGAAGATACAAGAATGCCAAGAGACTTCTTAAATCAGGCCTTGAAGATTTACTAGCACTCGCTGCCAAGCGATCACTAAGGTTAAAAATAAAAGATGCATTTCACCTCCAGCGAGTGAGATTTGCATTCGGCAGAGTTGAACTTTAGAGCTCTGCATAAACAGAAGTCGTCGCTTCTTGAAATTACAGGGGAATTGCTCAATGAACTAAGATGTTTCCATGTTGTCCTTCATGCAGGATCCTTTCAGTGCTAAATATGCGCACCCTTACTGAGCAGGTAAAGATAAGCAAGCCGAAAGACAGTCCAAAAGCATCACTACTGGTTTTTAGTCCTTTTTAAAAAATGTACTACGAAAGCCGAAAACACATGCCTGAACGCAACATAGAGTTGACAACAGAACAATGCTAATAGTCAAAACTATTTATTCACAAGTAAAAGCAAGCAGTCTGAGATTATGAACAGGAAAGCCATAGACGGTCTTTAATTTCTACTATAAATTTCACAGTTCAAGTGAAGGGTTTGAATGACTAGGACGACCTTTTCCTAAGAAAATGGTAAGTCTAAGTATGGTCAGTAGCATCTAGTCAGAAGATGATGGTTGAAACATAGCTTATGAAAAGACTTGTTGCCCCATTCTCTCTCTAAGACTGGGTAGCCCATGAAAACAAAAACTGTAAGATGGAAAGCTATAGAATACTTGAGGTCTTGGAAGCAATTGTTTTGTTTCACTGAGATTATAAGTCTTATATTTAAGTCCTTTAGCTTCTTTGCAGCATGAAACAAACAAACTTTAAGTTAACTTCCATTTAAATCGGATGTTGCCATGTACAACTTAAAATCTACTTAATGATCGCATATATAATAAGCATAACATCAGCATCTAGATCAGGCGGTGAGTTCCTGCTGTGTTTAAAATCAGCTGAGAAGAGCATCTACAGAGTTTGGTTTGTTGGGGTTTTCTTTAATATAGAAAACTTCTAAAGGCTAAGACAGCTTCTAGAAAGGACCTACCAGTTTAATAGAATCATAATTCTAAACACAGCCTATAACAAGAAACATAGCAAACCATTAGTCAACCTTATCAACTTAACGTGGTGGCTTCTACCAGCACACAACCTACAAAGCCTAAGTGGTCATCACTCCCAGCTGCCCACTCCACCCCAGGTCAGAAGTCAACCTCACAGCAAGGAGAGTCAGTGCCAGTTTTAAGCTGTAGACAAATACTCGTCATCTTTCTGAAAACAGAATCAGAAGGCAAAACTATTTCAGCAGTTCACTGCAATTGTGTAATGTCAGAGAAGTCAACACAAATCCACAATTACAGAGCATGTTTAGGACACTGTTTCACTCCTGAAGATGACAAGGAAAGAGTATTTACACAAACTTAAGCACCACAGGTTGATGCTGCTATACTTTGTAAGATCTTCCCAAATATTGCCCAGAATAAGTGATACAAGGATAAGTGATACAATCCTTCTAACCTCACAGAATTCACCTGGCACAAGGACTGGTTTTCTACTTAAGCTAAACAATGCCAACACGGTAACAAAGTAAAAGAAAGCACGCTGAGGGTAATGTTTGTAGTTAAATGTAACTCCCTTTTACGGGCAAAACACAGTCCCAGATGGTCAGACTACCCCTCACTACCCCTAAGCAAAGCAATCTCTCCAGCATCTAGCTCTTTCCCAGTATGTTCCTCCTATAAGCAGCACAGGAATGATCCCTTCAAAGCTATTTCATTCTGTCTGTAGCTGGTATTTGGAAGAAGAATGAAAGTGGCATCCTCCTCCATTCCCCTCTCATTGATCAACAGACTTCTGATAGAAACTTTCCTGTTCAGGGCAATGGCATCCACTGTATGCTCTTTCCTTGCTCATCTTCTTCAAAGCATCCCTTAAAGAAGCATAAGCAATGTACGCACAGTGGACAAAGCTTCATGAAATTAGCTCATCCTCCCTAACAGGGCTTAGTTATTGAAAGAACAAAAGGCCATCGTGAAAATTTCATGCTACATTGTTTCTCAGAATATTCATTAATAGTCAATGAAGGGCTCAAGTGCCTAAAAAGTCTCATAAGAGATATTATCTCAATCTACCAATTTTGCCTTGCCTGTGTCCACGTAGCATCACAGCTACAACAGCATCGCTAGTTGGCTAGCTACATCCACACCAGTAGAATGGCAAAGCTAACTGAATAGTAAACACCTATGGGTTGAATACCAAATCCAACATTGTTTAGACTAGGCCTCGGTAACACAATAGGCACAACTCCATTTCCAGAACTGTCAGCACAGGTACAAATGGCAAAGTACTTCTAATATTTTTTGCCAATGAAACAGTTGATTCTGTGGCTACCTTGACTGAAACAAGGTATACTAAACAAAATGTAGCTTTCTTGGCATATTGTATTTCTACTATTATCTCCTGGTAGAGAGGTTCTGTCACAAGTAGTCCCTCCCAAATGGGATAGTAACACCAACAGTATTCACTAACATCACACAAAAGCTTAAATTATTCTCAGGTGACAGTGGAATCATCCTGTCACCCATCTGGTTGCCTTACTCCCTAGCACCAGCACTGGTCCTCAAGTGAGTTCGCCAACAGTGAGCTGTTGGCAAGGTGTTGGGTGTTGTGTTTTGGGGTTTGGTTGTTGTTTTTTTTTCAGGGGCAGGTGTCACCTTTGACTTTCTGCCTACACAGCACCCTGATCCATTTACCAAGGAAATCAGGTAAGCACCAGTGCCAATGCAAGGCAGGCGTGTAGAGCTTGGGTAGGGGAAAGAGGAAGCTGGACAGCAAGTGCTGCGTCACATAAGTTATGACTGCTGTCGAGTGTCACCCATACGTGTGTCCTAACTAACCCATGCTGGGTCACATTAACTATATGGAGTATCTACTGGCTGGGTACTTTTTTCCTTATGCATAGAGCAAAGCAGAAGAGATAAGAAATCCATACATTTTAAGTAGATTTGTGAATTGTCCCTAAGTTAGAAGGCCACAGCTAAAAAGTTAACAAAACAGTAACATAAAAAGATTCAAGAGTATAACTTGAAATAAGGGACTTTTATCCTTTTTTTTTTTTAGAAAAAAAAAACTTAAGAGTCTTTCAACAGTTGAGGCATCTTTTACAGTTAAGGAGTTAAACACCCACAGCAACATTCCAAGTGTTTTCCAAAACTACAGTCAAAAAGAAACCAAGCAAGCGTGTGTATGAACGGGGGAAGGAGGAAAATCACAGAAAACCTTGTTTTCTCAATGTACCCTACAGGAAAACTATGACTCAGGCTGTAAAAATTCTTTGGAGGTCATCTTTAACAATGAGGAACAATGAGGAAGCAATCTAGCACCTCTTCTCTTAGATGTAATTTCCCTAGATAAAGGGACAGCTACAAAACAAAGATTAAACTCCCGTGGAGGGTCAGTGGCCAAAAAGCTGTCTTTGTAACTTGTAAACTGTCACTGGACACTTCAGCCTAAGCTATTTCACAGCAGGCTGCAGAGGCAAACAATCAAGCACATTCTGATGCATTTGGGTCCAAAGAAAGGGAACAAGCCAGCAGCGCGCCTACGTTAAGGAATGCTTCCATTTCAGAGGATCTCATTACATTGTTACAACATTTGTCCAATTTGTACTGAAAACTGGACCCCAGTTTTGTAACTAGGTTAAGCGCTATGTCAGAGGTTGGCCCACCCCTAGCGCACAATGCCCAGTTGCTAGAGACTGGATGACTGGTGTAAATTAGTTTTACTCTTCAATAAACCAAACCCAAGAGAATTGCTACAGAAGCCGTACAAGACAAGGAACAGAAGTTCAAGCTGTTTTCACATCATGTTCCACAGAAATCCACAACCCAGACCTGGAAAACTTGCTTTAGGTTCATTTTTTTCATTAAATGGCTCAGTTTCTCCAAGTGAGAAATGTTCCATCTTTGTGCCCTTTTATGATTTTATTTCTGTGGCATGTTATTAACTCACACCAACTTACTTCTGTTGCCAACAATAAAAAGAGGCAGTTGGTTTTTGTTAGTAACACTTTGGATCGCAGATTGTCTAAAAGTGAAAGCCTGAAATTAGACATTATTTTCCTCTTAAGTGAAAATTTAGAATACATCCTTTTTAACTACTGCCTCAAGGACATCCGATTCATAGAACTGTTGGGTGAATATGAAAAAAAAAAAAACCACAACCAAAGTCTTTGGAGCAGGCACTAAAATCTAGAGCTATACTACTAAGCCGAAGTTACATTCATTTTACCCCCTCTACACAGAAGATCTTCCCATGAGAATGTGAACGGCACCAAGAGCAAACATTCCTCTACCCTGGCAGGTACAACACTCTCCTCCTAGGAAGCATAAGTTTGAAACTCTCTAGAAACTGAACCAAGGTCTCTTACAACTCCAGAAAATGCTCCAAGGCCTGGAACAACTGTACAAAAAACCCCACTACCACCTTGCTTTTAAAACCAAAGAGGAATACACGTGTTTTAGGCTACAAACTTCAAGCAAGAAAGCATGCAAGACAGTTGCCTTCAGTGCTTCTTACTGGCTTGCTTGGACATCTCTTTACTTAGATGCCATTGCTGTGCAGATTTAAGGGCTGGCTGGTGCCAAGCGGGGGCAGCCCCACTCTTCCTTTGGTGGGCAAATGGCCCCACTCCTCATGGCTGCCACCCCTCAGAGGCACTCTGATGTTTGTCACAACCCATTCCAGGTGGCAGTCTGGAAAAACGTTAAGCCAGAAAGAGATAATCATTTACTATCAAACTGAATTGGCTGAACACACCATCAGAAGAGCAGTGTGGGCAATATGACAGGAAGGGCAAGACCACACACCCAAGATTTTAATTCTTTATGTATTTTATAGGCAGCATTTTCCTAACCTGTTAAGGACTGACAGTTATTTGTTAGCCCAAGCCTTTAATTGTTATGTATGTACATACCACAGCCTTTATTATGACCTGTTGGCCTGCTGCAGACCACAGCTGGCATAGCAAACCAGACACCTTACCAAGATTATCAATTTTAATAAAGCGGTCAGGACCTGAGAAGCTTGGTTGCAAAAAGCTGACCACCACACTCTTCCCAGTTTCTGGAAGCACCCACTCTCTAGTTTTGCTGGCAATCTTGATAAGCTTTATTAATGAGGTTGTGAGCTTGCTCATCAGTGTTTTATTTTGTGGCTGACAGGTCTGGTCAACAAAATATGTTTGCATTCACATATTTGTAAAAAATAAGAACAAAGAAAACTTACTCCTTTACTTAAGTTCAACAACCTGGTTTTGTTGAAAACAGCTTAGATTCCCTCAACAAAAATGATCCATGTCTCTTCCAACTCAAAAAAAAAAACCAAACCACAAACCCAAAACCAAAAAAAGCCCCTCCAAACACGCATTGAAATTGTCTAAAAAAAAAAAAAAATGCTTTAAGTGAGCTGTGGTAATGGGGAGCACTTCACTACTTCACTTCTATATACTTTCAGTGAAAAATATACTGTCCATACTTTGAAGCATGTAATTGCTATCCACCCTCTGATAACAGAGCAACGCTGCTTGTTCAGTAAAATGAGGATTGGCTGTAACATTGGATGAATGACAATCAGCACCATTACAACAAAATAAAAGTTATTTTGTTATGTCAAGCTATTTATAGCAGACAACACACAACACAAGATAGTGACAACAGGAGATCAAGCAAAAAATTCTTCAAAGGAAATAGACACAACATTTACAATTATAAAAATACCTTATTACAAAACAGGAATAAAACTGTAATTTCACATAAAAGATAAAAAGTTGAAGTTAGACATTCAGGTTGCCTTTTTCATAGATAGAACACAGCTTTTACTGTAATAATAAAATTCATAAGAGAAAACATAAAACTTATGTGAAGTGCTTACACTAAATAATGATGGCTATATATCACAATAAAGCACTACCAGTTACCCTCAGACCTACACTGGTCACCACAAAGCAAGAGAAGACAGAAAAGAAAAGATACCTCCAGGATCCTTTACTCAGTCATAGGTGGGTTTGCAACACCCTACCTGGACTTGCAAGTGCTAGGCAGTGATTTGCAGACATGGAAGGGCACGGAATCGTAACCTTGCAGCCTGTAATAGAGTACTACCACTGCTACCAGCAGTGTCGAGCTACAAGGCCTCAAGACTCGGGCTCGTCAGGCTTGCTCAGTCTGAACTTTTCCTGACCTGCCTTTTATTCAGTTTAGCTGTGACAGCAGCTTCTCTAATTGACTAGATGTCAATGGCCAATTTATTTTACATTTGTTTACCGCGGTGTGATATAACCTCCAGTTATTCTCCATAGAAAAAGGTACTTACAATGATGGCAAAAAATAACGGCCAAAAAATAACGGCCTGAGAAGTGGAGAGACAGGATGCGGTACTGCAGAGAGTACAGGTAGGGGATAAGAGATGGGACACAGCAGAAACCCCATGACTATAAACAACTCACTAATGGTCAGTTAAAAAAAAAAAATGCAGACCTAGAGGTGGACAAACCTGGCTGTAGGGGTAACAAAGAAATAGTAACTAACACATAAAGGGCTAAAACTAACCACATATAGTAAACTCAGACATAACCTGGAGCTGTAGACCAATTAAGAGGTGTAAAAGCATCTTAGCAAACATACAAAAAACCCAGGTGGACCGTAGAGGGAGGAAGAAGAAACAGGCAACACCAAACATACTCCTCCCAACAAATGACTCCCAAGGCTAATGACCTCCCCTTATCCTCTCCACCAGTCCAAAGCTGCTGACTTGAAGACCCAGAGCAGCAATGGAAGGGTGAAAGTGACTGCAGAAGAAGGGACAGAAATCAAAAAGTGCATGTGTTACAATTTTAGCTGTGTTTGGCAACATTTTCCCATATGTAAGCACTCTAACTGCAATATTATTCTTATTTTTTTCTTTAAGAATTAAATCCATGCAAATGATTCTTGAGTCAGACTGTTAAGATTTCCATTATACTAACAATAAATTCTTGGCTTCACTTATGCATTTCTATATGCACACAGACACATGCACAAAGGGTGTTTCCTCTTTGCCCATAAACAAGAATGTAACAACCGGGATGGAGTCATAGAAGCACAGAATGTTTTGGGATGGAAGGGACCTTAAAGATCACCTAGTTCCAACCCCCCTGCCATGGGCAGGGACACCTCCCACTAGACCAGGCTGCTCAAAGCCCCATCCAGCCTGGCCTTGAACACTTCCAGGGATGGGGCATCCACAACTTCTCTGGGAAACCTGTTCCAGTGCCTCACCACCCTCACAGTAAAGAATTTCTTCCTAGCATCTAATCTTAGTCTACCCTCTTTCAGTTTAAAACTGTTATCCCTCGTCCTGTTACTGTACTCCCTGATAAAGAGTCCCTCCCCCTCTTTCCTGTAGGCCCCCTTTAGGTACTGAAAGGCCACTATAAGGTCTCCCCGGGGGCCTTCTCTTCTCCAGGCTGAACAACCCCAACTCTCTCAGCCTGTCCTCATAGGAGAGGGGCTTCAGCACTCTGATCATCTTCATCCCCCTTCTCTGGACTGGCACCAACAGGTCCTCCATTCCTTCTCGTGTTTTGCAACTCTCAAGAGCATTGATAGTCTTTAAAGTGTTACAGAAAGATGACAATATAATACCAAAGTCTGAAACGGCTCCAGGAAAACCAAATGGGCCGTCTGAACTTGTAACACATTCTTTCCTCAGAGGGAACGCTTTGTGCCAGGGTGACCTGGGCAATGTTGTTTTGTACCAAAGGGCCCTTCATAGGCATATATACAGTCCTACAACAGGACCTAGACACAACAAAAAAAGCAAGCTAAGCAGTCACTGTCTGCACATTCTGTTTGCAGAAAGAAGCTCTAGACATTGTAGAAGACACTTGATTTCTTTAAGAAACACAAAGAACAGGAAGGAAGCATGGCCAAGCTGATAAGCATCCACACTTTTAAGAGTAGGAATTTGGGTTGATTTCCTGGACAAGGGCCCAGAGAGGACGAACACGAGCAGAGAGCAAGAACTGGGTCAGCAAACTACTGAATAGTTATTTGTCCTAGTTTTCAAATACTCACTGAAGGTACTCTTACTCTAGCCCAACTGCATCCGTAAGGGGTGTTAATACACATAGAACTATTCAGATAAGCTACTTTTGAAAGAAGAAAAAAATATCTTATTCTGACAAAACACTTACTGTCAACAGAGTCTGCAAATAAGGGATCTAATTCTAGCATAACTTTGTTCTCTTTCTGCAAGAAAAATTAGCTGTCTAGTAGAATTCTGATGCAAAGACTAACTACCATGGCTGTGACTGAGATACAACACAGCTCTTCAGATTCATCTGATGCGCAGAGACATACAGCTGTCATTAATACTGAGAAAATGTAGGCCAAGCTTCTTGGTAGAGATCAAGGGCTACACTTAGGAGCCAGCCACTAATCTGTATGCCAAAGATGTACTTGGTAACCTAGCTGAGAACTCTATACAGGGGTCAGGTGTAAACAGTGTATAAATGCTGCCTTATCCACTTTAAAATACCCAGGTATAATATTATGAAAAGCATGAAAGGTTCTTCCAGTACTGACAGTATTGATAGCACAGTAGTGGCATGCATCCTTTTGGAAAAAAGTAGACACTGACAGATTTAAGTCTTAAGAAATGTCAATAGTCAGCATTGTGAATTTAATGTGTTAGAAGAGAACAGAAGTAAAATCTTGGAAGAGAACTGACCTGCCCAGATAACCAGGCAAGCCCTGAGCAATGTAGACAAGCAAGCAGCTGTAGCTAAGGAAACAAGAGTATGAGGTGACACACGCCTCACATATATGAAATACGAAATCTGATACCTATTTTTATCCTGTGCTAGTTAACCGGTAATAGTTCAGGTGTTTTACAGCACATTTTACACATTTACTAAATGATTTGAGAAAGGACTTGCTTTGCAATAGCAAAGAAAGTTTTATTTAAAGCCAGAGCTGACCACTCAAAATTGCAGCAAGATTTCAACACAGCACAAGGTTTCCCAATCTTCATAACAACAGCACCACCACCCAAAACAACAACAAGAAAAAGTGAAAATACCAAGCTGCCTGTCAGCTAAGGTAAGGTCACAGAGTTGGTGACCTCAAACACAAAAATAAGTTGTTCTTGACACAGCAAATCAGAAAGCCCTGGAACTCCCTGATACAGGATGAGGATTCACATGGAAACTGGACAAATCCATCAAGGGGTGCTAAGCACATGAAGCCACCTCTAGCTCGAGAAGCCCCTAAATACCAATACATGTCTGTTCATATATTGCTTGCATATTAATGCTTAGAATCTATTTTCTTCCTTACGGGATGTGTATCCTTACAAAAATCTTAGAGGCCTCTGAGGAAGAATATTAAGGGGTCTAAAGAATAATAATTAAAAAAACCCAAACCCCAAACAAAACAAAATAGGAAAGAAGCCAAATGATTATGAGACAGAAAGTGAGAACCCCACAGAAGAAAGGATGAGGGCTGAAACAGAAAATTTCTCAGGGACACCAGGCCAAGCACCCTAACAATGCCAATAACTCCCCAAAGGCATCCAAGAAGCCAGTAGGCACTACCCCGAGATGCTCTGGCCAGCAACTTATATAAGAGGACAAGGGAACAGAAAAACCCTTGCCAGAATCTCAATTTGCCAGGTTTGTTCCTTCTCCCCTGAATGGCCAGCTTAGCTGGGACTGGTAGGTGGTCCTCCAAGTTGGCTGGGCTTCAGACTCAAAGGGTATAAATAGAAAGGTTAGGGACAAAGCACAGTCAAAGCCTCAGTAAGAGGTGCTGCAACCTGGCACATTTGGCATACACACGTCAGGATTCATACTGCAGTAGGAGGACACATCAAGTGAACCGTATCAGGAACACACCCATAGCACAACTTTCACACTACCCATCAACTTATCCCCAGCAAAAAAACACAGAACCTGCTGAGCACGAGCCAGACCAAAGCTTCTTGGTCTCTCCACTTCAGGCAGGAGGTCTTGTCGCTTTGTGCATGGGTGGGACACAAGGGCAAGAAAACTGAGTAAGTGGAGTATGAGAATATAAAGATGTTTCTGTAGCACAGCTTGGAGGCAGACTGGGTGGATATCATGCAACCTACTTCGGCTACATACAAGGGAACATAGAGAAGCTTAAGCAGCAGCTCCACAATGAAAGTAGGATCCTGAGCCAGAGGGATTTCTAGTTTAACCCAGCCTGGTTTGTGTTGTAACTACTCTGGAATTTCAAGTTTCAGTGGAATGACTCACCTTTTTCCAGGGACTCAAGGAAATCAAAACACTCAGTGTTTGATTCTTACATACAGATGAGATAAAATCTGTTAATCGCTGACTATGATTTTTACCTTCTTCCATGAATAGTGTTTAAACTGTCACACAGCAACTTGATGTCATTGATTTCCATTGCCAAAATTAGAACACTAAGAGCAAAGGTTTAAGGAAAAACTAAAATTTAAAAAACAAACAACCCACCCCACAACCACAATTTCCCCCCCCCCCAAACGAAAATGACACAAACCTGGGGAAAAAGAAAAACAAACAAAAAATCCCACCCAAAAAAACCAACTCTACCAAATACCTGACATACTGCTACAATTTGGTTCCTGAAGAGGAAAAGAATGCCTAGTTCAAGTTCAAACTCTGACTGGGTTGTACTCTCATGCATGTACCTAGGATTCACCTCAACTATCAGCTCCAGTTTGGAAGCCAAGCATGTCACATTAAGTGTCACCTTGTTTCAGAAACATACAAATTTCTTGTAAGCCTCAGTCCTGAGAAATACAGCTTAGAACAATGAAACAAACAGATCTTGTACCTTCCCTGTGCTGTAACAAAGAGCAGTTATCTTAACCCCTAAAATACATTTCCCAAAAACCACGCAGTAGTTCTAATCTCTAATTTGTTACTGCTGTCCAACAAACAGCTGCGCTACCTATGAGGAAGCACAGATAAATTTCTCTCACCTCAAACTTGTCACTGGTTCTTGACTTTTTATTTAAGCTTGGGAAAGTTAAAGTCCAAGATTCCTACAAGAAGGATGTGAAATCAACGTGAAGGCTGTTTGTCCAAGTTAGCTCAAATAATAAGTTTAGCAGATGGGGGACGGGGGGAAAATCCCTGGAGTGTGCGTGCTATACAGCAGCTACTAAACATTTACAATGGATGCACACATACCATTTAAATTAGAATCCTTTGATTTTTGTAAGCTTACTCACCAAGACAACAACTTTGACTTCAATAAAACTCCACATAGTTACAGCTAAATTGCATAAAGATGCATCAGCACAAAATCAAGGAAAGCAGGAAGTTTTTTAACCATCTCAGCTATGTTATTCTCCATAAAATGTTCAATGTAACTCCAGATACCACATTTTATTCAAACTCTCTGCCAAACAAACCTATGTCTCAGTACTTGCTAAAACTGATTTATTACCATCAAATACATTAATCCGCATGTTAATCTGCCTCAGGTCACTTAAAGTTAGTCAGAAAGGACTTTTGTCAAGCCGTATACAATGTTGCTTTTGGTCCACATGGGAGTTTGAAATCAGAGCTTGGGAGAGATCCTCTGACATAAATATTACAGCATGAAAGCAGCAAGTAATGGAGGAGACTTTTCCTGTAATCCATTTCCATTCTCCCTGCTTCACTTCACAGCATGTTGTTAGAGCCTAAAAATTTCACTAAATGAAGGCTGAGTTTATCTTAGGATCTTGTGACACCGGAGTTGTAAAGCATACGGCACTCACGTGCCAGTCTCAAACTGACATTCATTGCACTCCAGTGGAGGAGGGAAGGTTTATAAGTTATACAACCTACTTCATCCATACTGCAAATAGTACACAAGACAGAAAATCTGGCTCAAACATTACACACACTATGTTATGTTCAATAAGTCCTGGCTATATTTCCATACAAAGCCTTACACCTAACAGTTTAAAGCCTTCCAGTTGTATGGCTTCCTTATTCAATATTTCCAACAGAATGGAGAATTGGTTTTCACTAACAGACCACTTCCCTCCTAGTATAACCAATTCTCTAGGCCACTTACCAGATGATCCAAGATTTTCAGCACAATCAAGTCAAAACTTCAGATGAAAAAAGACGGTTGGACAATCACTGAAGAGAAGCAGTTTTAGCATACCCATCCTGCATGTTTGCTTAGCGACTGGATCACCATCAGCACAATATGCTGATACGGGTCTATTACCTGTCACGTCCCCTGAAGAAGCATTCTCCAATGCAAGCGGCAGTAACGCATACATTCTACACCTTTCCTTTTTATGTCTGCCTAGTAATTAATTCTAAGTGCCAGTAATTCTCAATTACTCCATCACTAGTGTGACTAAACATTATTCCATGACAGGAATTATGCAACTATGCTTTGGTCAACCCCAAATACCACCACTGTTACCTGTGACTTTGAATGTTGTAACAAATAATATGTTTATGAACTGTTCATGTACTAAAAAGACATAACTTAGATCACCACCCAATTCAGGAGTCCCTTCGGCTTGAAATGAGAAAGCGTTCAAATAATCTGTTACCTCAGAACCGGATCTCCAAGAAGGGAGCACCAAGTTTTGAGAGAGTTTTAATCTCTACATAGGATAAATCCTCTCAAAAGGTAATAAGATTTCATGGGGTACTTAGAAGAACTACCAGACACATCATACTTACTGCTAAAAGAACAGGAATGTGGAATCATACCTTTTCAAGGATGACCTTAGACTGAACAAAACATTCATGTGAGTCTTGCAGGCAGATAAGCCCTCAGGCACTTACATAATAATGAACTATTGAAACAGAGCCAAGACATGAGTTTTCAGAGGAAAACAGTCATGGGTTCTGTGATCATGCTTAGTTTTTCACAATGACTTTACTGTGATGTGTAACAAAGGGGTATTTGAACTGGTTAACTAATACAGAAAAAGTCAGCTGGAAAAGGCTTATATAGAAGAATGAAAAACTAATGTCCTTTTGAGAGCATCTTGTACCACTTTTCCAATAGCATTTTAAGACTCTGCCCCTCAAAAGCCAAAGCGGACCCAGGTTACCCACAGTCATGCAGAGCTGTACTGTTACAGCAACCCCAGCCTTATCTGAGTGTTTGAGATTTTTTGGTATCATCTCGGACAGCCTTGTGTATCATCTCCCTTCCCCTACACTGACCTGTATACTGGAGTCCTTCCAAATCAGTTGACAAAACTGGCATTTTCAACAGCATCACATGCCAGTTAGATGTTTTGGACAGAAACATTTATGCCAGTGCTGTGAAACCTGGTTATCCTCTCTCACCCTTTATCAAGGGCCAGCTTAACTTGAAATTTTGAGTTTGCCTTCATGGCAGAAGACAGGAAATACCGTACCTTTAAACTCCAGAGTATAGGATCAACACCAAATTAGAAGAGTTTTACAGATACAGTAGCTAAAACAAATACACATCTTCTCAGTTATTTTGGCAACAATGTTGAATCAAACATTGGACTTCTGTAACACAGGAAGTTTTAATGTTTTATTACTGATCTTCCTTCTCTACAGTCCTAGTTGGTATAAGAATGCCAGAACACCTATGAAAAATAATCCTAATAAAAAGAAAAAGAGCTTTGGCAAATTATACTCTATGTTTCTGGAGGATGACCTAAAAGGAAAAGAAAAGACGACCACGAAAAACTATTCCTTTATATCCTTCCTAGGAGTGGAATGAACAATTCATAATTATAAGGTGGCTAGAGAAATTTAGTATTCCTCTTCCATACCAAAAACGTATTTGAAAATTGCCCCTTAAGAAGTATCTTACAAATCAAGTCTAAGCTACCTAGCAACTTCCTTCACTGCATCAGTGAAGCTCAAAAGGATTTTTATAACACATCCATTATTGAACTATTTCTGTAACGCTGCAGAATTCATATGGTTGCCAATTATTAAAAGGTCACAGAGCAGGAAGTCAAAGAGCAGTTGCACTTAGCCATGGACATTAAGACCATCGGGACACAAGCCTTTTTCAGCATTCTTCTCTTAGCTTAAACTACATAAAGGTCAGAAAACCACTAAGTAAAGCTTTTGTTGACTTTGTTATGCTTTTCTCAACTCTCAGGACACCCACCTCAGAACATAATCCATTTTGTTCCCCACTGAAGGTACAGCAGGCAGAAACCCAATAGCTGGCACTTTGTCACATAGCTACTTTAATAAGAATTATGAATAGGCTCTTCCTTTTATTTCTACAGTCATGTTCCATTAAAACCAAAAACTATTTGCCTGAAAGATTAATATTGAAAACAGCAGAATATTGCTGTTATCAGCCCTGCAATGCTATATGCTATTCTAGGGAATACAGAGACACACAAATAATTGCTTAAACTAAAACAATTTGCAAAGCACACTGTTCCTCACAAACAAATTGGTTGTATCATCCCATAATGTCAGAAAGTACCAGATTCCACCACCCCATCTCAAGAGCACTAGCACTTGTCTAAGTAATATGCACCCATAAATTCCACCAGCCAAGGAGATCAAGACATAAATTAAAGCATTAGGAAGAAAAACAGAAAAAGTACATCCTTCAGTTTACACCAGGGAATGGCAAACACTGAATCTCGGGAGCAGCCCACTCGGAAATGCAGTGCAGTATTCTTCAAAACAAAAGCATACCTAAACTGTCAGCTGAGAGAAGCCAAAATGCATTGGTCAGTGAGTGGCTCTTCATCTCAAGTCCTACTAGCCATCCACTACCTTGTTCCAAATGCTAAAATGCCTTTCTCTTCAGGTAAAAGCTTGCCAGTCCTCTCAGGGACTGAGAGTATTGCCAGTCTCTGCTATACTTGTCTTTGCATTGCATGGCTTTTTAAAACAGCTCCCACTGCAGACTGGGAGACACAGATACAAATATTTCTAGTACAAGCAGGAGTTAAAGATTAGCTAACGGAATTTTACCACTAGCTAAAGGAATTTTACCATTCAGATTAAATCTAAGAAGCCGGGGTGGTACTTGTTCTGAGAAGGCAGCTTCTACTACCTGAATTCAATTATTCCATTTCCATCAGAAGTTCTGCATTTTACAAAAACTCAGAAACAACATATAGGTATATGTTGGCTTTAAATCCTTATAATAGTAACAGGTCCCAAAATCTAGTGTCTCTCACCAAGTAGTTTGCACATTCTGTCTGCAGAAAACTTTATTAAAGTCTTTCTGTGAAGAAAATGTTTCATACAGCAAGGTTTGTGGCATGTTTCATCCAGAAGAACAGCCTGTTTATTCAAATATCCATAAAAATCCAGTTTACTAAAACACACTTAGAACATTTTGAGAAAATCATACTAGTCAAAAAATAAGCATATCCATCAGTAAGGAGCTAAAACGGAAACCACACCAGAACGCTGTCATTAAAACAGAGAGAAACCCACTCAAGGGTGCTACCAACAAAACAACCCGTACTCAAGAACTGTAGGAGAACTGATTAACACATCCAAGGATCCCCCTAACAAAATCTGTAGCACATGAACAGTCATCCTCCAGACGTAAACAGAGCAGCACAACTGACCTTGGCTTCAAACAAGGAATGGCAGTCTCCTCAATCCTCTAAGCAGATGGAACCAAACAGGTTGGGGAAAAGAGCATCTAGTTTGGTTAAGAAGAGAAGGAAGGAAATCGGATGAACATATATGAAAAATGGCTCTGGCATGCTTGCGATAAGCCAGCCTAGCCACACCTTTGAATATATGCAGACAATCATAGCTACATTTAGAAAAACAACAATTCACATTGGCAAAGACAGCTAGACTTTTACATGACCTATTTAAATGCAGGCAACGTTGTAATGTTATGACACCTGTATCTAGTATAAGTTTTGTTTTCAGCATTAGATGAAGAAACATGAATGCTAACCATTTTGAGATAAAATACTGCCAGGAAGAAGATAATAGGACAGGGCAAAAAAGGGAAGTAGCCTTTCCTGAAGCAGGTCCCAACAGAAGTTTGCAATGTACTTAGATCTGCTAGCAGAACACTGCAATACCCATTTTAAGTATTCAGACTTGACTTCCAACTCATTCTGCAAGGAAACTGTCTACTCTCTTGCTTACTGCTGCCTAAAGGTACCTTAGAGCCAGTGGATATAGCTCTGACTGTTCCAACACTTTCTGCCTGTAAATAGTGCCTGACTATTTTCTATTCTCACAAGGGCTTAATTAGTCCTGTTCACACAGAGCTGCAGCAGCTGGCACATCCCAGCAGACTCCATTGCATTTTCACAGCTACTGAAATCCATCTGAACCATGCTGCAAATTTTTCTACACTGACAATTACATGTCCTGCAAACCTTTTATCTACCCATACATTTGAAGATACCTTTCTGCAAACAATTTAACCACAAGCCCTGAGAAATCCCAAAACATTTGCTGACATACATACAGTTCACAGAAGGCCAAACAACCCTGCATGGCTAGAAAAAGAGAGGTTCTCTCCTCCACTAACAGAGCAACAGAGATCTGTAACTCTAGAATACAGGAGTAATCGTGGCTACATGCAACAACAAATACAACTGTCATCTAATTTTGTATCCATCATCCCTAAAACATAACTCATCTGCTCAAGAGACCATTAAGCTACAAATAAAGTTAAATAAATTAAAAACACAAACAAAACCCAGACAGTAATTTTCTTCCTACCGAGGCCATATCATAACTCAAACAGATACCATTTAACAAAAAGAAAAAAAAAACAACAAACAGTGAAGGACAGAGATATTTCCATGAGGTTCTGAAAATTCCAAAGAAGTTAAAATTGAAAGTCATGTTAAATCAGAGGGAAAATTGGTATTAAACATGTAATATTTCCTCTTCAAAATTCTGAGCACCTTAATTTTGCCAACACCTCCTCATTTCAAGTTCTTTGCTACTTTTCAAAGCAAGCAGCAGCAGTATAAGCTTGTGGCACCTCCTTTCCTGAGAGAGGCTGTCTGCCTACCACCACGCCACCGGCCACATCACAACACGGCGAGCAGACTTTGGTATACAAAAAGATTGTCACTGTGCCCTGAAAGAAAACCTTGAGGTTCATCTTTAAACTGGACTAAGATAAAGATTTTATTTTTATGTCAAACCTTTGAGACAAGCGTTGCAGAAAATGTACGTAATCAGTGGGCAAGTTAAACCCCAGCTCAGTTTTACAGTTACCTGATGATAAAGTCTGAATCTCTCGCTCCTAGCTATTGCCACACAGAAGGCAAGAGGTTGGTTGGTTTTTTTTTCAAAGTACTGCAACAGGAACTATAACGAAATAACTCACCTCCTGCTTCTTACTAGTTTACATCCTCATCTGCGGCATCCTACTTCAAAAGTAAAATGTTCTGGTAGTAGGACCATATTCAAATAAACAAGTGAAAGTTAAAAATGTTTTCAGAAGTCTGTTTTCTGAAGAAGCAGAACTTGTACCTTGATTGTCTCCGTATTCTTAATTTTTGAAAACCAGTTTCTTTATTGAACTTGTCTTGACAAACATATTGCTTTAAAAAGGAAAGGCAGACAGTCACCATGTTAAGTACAACCAGCTGAAATACAATGTTGTGTAGAAAGGATAAGGCATTTAGAACAAGTTTTTTTCAGAGAACAATAAACTTCAAAGTAGTAGTCTTCCCCTTAAACACTGTCCCAAATACTTCTTCATAATCACTACCATTATCTTGTGTAATGTCTTTTCACATCTACCAACACCGTCTGCCAGAAAATTCGCTGAATGACTCAGACACTTTCAAATCATAAATACTCAAAACTGCTATTTCCATTTCAGAAATACTTCTATTTAAGCATTCAAATTGCTGATGGCATAATAATCCAACAACATCCTGAAGTTTCCTTATCATGATTTTCCTCATGCACAGACAGCATCTCCACTGACGAAAGCAAGCCTTGTTTCTTTGCACAGTGTCTTGGACAACACAGTTTCACAATCAGAAACCTGTAAAACTTGCAAAATTTTTAGTGCGTAATATTGAGCATCTTTTGTACACAAATGCTTGACACAGCTCCTCAAACATGCAACTGAAGACATAAGATAACAGCAGAGATCCAAGCATTAAAATCACTGGCATTACATGCCCTGCCAATTCCCATTAATTTTCCTTCATAACAAGTCAACAGAAATTCTTGCCTAGAGCAAGCACAAGCTTTTCAAACTCCAGCCTTTTTATCCTGTATCCAGGAGTCAGGCTTCAAGTCTGAATCTCACCCACATTGCCAAAACCGTTGCTCACTAGTCACTTGAGCAAACTAGTACTAATGTCACCAGTTCAACGGCACTGATACAACTCTTTCAGTGTTAAGACTGGGGGGGGGAAAGGGGAGCTCTTTGTGTCTGGCTCTCCTGAAGACCCGATATAATGCAAACTCCTATACTCGTTGCATTTTATATTTATGTTTGAGAACATACATATAATAGATACGAATCTGTTGAAGGAATTTTCACCACGAAAGGTTTTGCTTGAGAAGTATGCCAAGAATACACTCTTGTCCTTCACACCAGATTATTTTTTCTTATCTGACTAATACTCAGAAAGCATCGTTTTGAAAACCTGGACTGAGTTGGGATGCAGCTTTTAACTCCTCCATTACTAATTCCAACTCAGTTTTCCACATTAGCAACTATTCTCCACGGTTTTCACCATGAAGCTGCCAACAACCTTATCCACAGGCTTATTTAACCATATTTAGCTGTCATTTCCCTATTTTATCAACTAATCCTTCACCTCCAACACAACAATGAACTTCCTCCAAGCTGCCTAACACACACTCACAGTCTTGATACAGGATTAAGTGTCACAGTACAGATGAAGGCTACACATAGTAAGTTATCCCTGTAACATAAGAGCTACAGCGTAGAATCTTCATAACTGGAACTGGCTACTACCCCTACAGGAAAAGGAAAAACAAACCCAAAACATTATCATTTCCTTTCTTCTATAAACAATATTAGCTCATAGCCGAAGATAACAAGGAAAACAAGCTGTGTTTTATGACTGCGTTGCACCCATAATTCTATGGCACAACCTCTAGTTCTGTCAATCATAAACTTATTTTCCTCTGTTTGAGCAGCTACTATTAAATTTGAAGCAGTGTCATTAAGGTTCTGTAGGCAGCAAGCACCTCACTACTGAAATGCTACAAGGCGGCTTCTGAAAGCTGAGAATTTTTACAGTATAACTCAGAGAGAGGACTGTGCAGTACACAGCCCTTCACTGACTTCCAGATCTGTGAAGATCACAGCCACGACGTAACCAGGAATTTAATACTCCCTAACACCGACTACAGCAAGGGAGTTAAAACAAGAGTTTAAGTTACACATTAAGACCTCAACTCTTGAAAACCAGATTATGCCCAGAGGACCTGGCCAACTTCATAAACCCTAGTGCATTTAAAAAAAATATACAACACAGTTGCAATACACAAGACAATTCAACTGCCTGAAGGACTTCAATACTGCACTAAGAACAAAATGTATCTTTAAATAAGGAATAATATCTAAAAGTTTTTCTGCTATGACAGATGTGTACAATATAGTTTATACACAAGAAGTGACAAAGCCTGTATGTCAAGTTAGTTATAATTCAATATTAATGGTTTTCTTAAACATATGCCAACATATACATCTACTAAAGCCACTAAATCAGCTGAGCTGTAAGGCTAAGGCAGACACAAAAAGAAATCAACACTGCTTGAAAAGCTCAGTAACAACAACAGCTGTCATATCTTCTTTGTCTTCTAGTCGATTACCATATGTTTCAATGCCTTTGTTGCTGTTCCTAAGCAAGCAAGAGATGAATATCTGATTCTCTCTCGCTAAAAAAAAAAAAAAAAAAACCCACCACTTTTTAAAAAGTTTAATAAACTGTCACTTAGGAATACCCAAGTTCTGGTTACACACCTGTCAAATATTCGCATTACCTACCGTTGATAACTCCAGTGTTTACAGCTACATACACACAAACACACAGAGCGCTCTGCGGGCAAGCCAAGGTTCCCATATTGTGCAAGCTCAGGAGTTGTTATTTTTATCGCCTCTGTAAAAAGCTTTTAGAAGCAGCAGCCGACTTCCCTGTCCTAACAAGCAACAAGTGCGCAGAATGCTACAACCAAGACCCACTTACAGTGCTCTTGACCCACTTAAGTGCTTCGCTGGCCTAAAGCCTCCTCCGGCCGAGCAATTCCAAGCGCTCCTTCGTGCCCCTAAGCGCACTCCCTGACCACAAGCCCGGCTCGCTCCTGCCGAGCCGCCCGCAGGGCCCGCTCCCCACCGCCCCGACAAAACCCGGCCCCGGCCGGGGGGCAGCGCTACCGCCGGCCTTCCCACAACACCCCGTCCACCCACCCGTCCGCGAAGGGGGCAGCCGCGGCCCGACCCCCGCCGTCCCCGGGGAGCGGCGGGAGGGAAGGAGGCGACTCCCCCCTCCCCGACCCCGCCGCGGGGGCTCCCCCTGAGCGGAGCGCAGGCAGGACCCCCGGCCCCGCGGGCGGCGGCCAGGCCGCAACAGCCCCTCCAGTGAGGAACAGGGCGGGCGCGTCCCCCCGGGAGCACTCACCTGGCAACGGCCGGCGCCCGCGAGGTGCTGCCCGCCGCCACCTCCCCTCCAGCGGCCGCCACTACCGCCACCGCCTGCCCGGCCTTGTCGCCTCCTCCTTGCCCTAAAGCGTCATCATCGCACGAGGCCGCCGCCGCCAATGCGGGGCTCGCCAGCGCGCCTGCGCACAACGCGCCGGAAGGAAACGCGCGGGGCGGGCGCCCGGCTGCGTCTTGGGGAATGGAGTAGGGAAGACAGGAGGGCGGCGGCGGAGCGCGCATGCGCACCAGGCGCCCGCCCCTGGGGCCGGGCAGGATGGGGAAAGGAGGAGTGCGGTCCCCCTCGCGCCGCAGGGGACGGCGCTGATTGGCTGAGGGGAGGGAGGGACATTTGCGCGGGCTTTTGTTCTCTCCGTGTGTGGGGCGGTTGGCGGCCGTTGGTGGTGGCCGGGGAGGCCCAGCTGCCCCTCAGGAAGGGCAGGGTCCATCGGCGCATCTATCCTGCCTCCTCCGGGAGGCGGGGGGGGATTGTCCCTCTTCCTCTGGGCCTGAGCAGGCAGCAGAGGTGTCACGCTCTCCTACGGAAAGCAGTGTCACAGGAAATCCCCGGCCAGGCAGTCCTTCCCGCAAGCGTGGCGGAAAGGGGCCCGAGAGGGGCCGCCCCTGGGGACAGATCAGAGCCGTCCAGGCTGAGAGGCACTGAAACTCGCTGGGGCGGGGAGGTGTGTAGCGTCCCTGGGGACCACGGCGGCTGCCACGGGTCCTGCTGAGAGGGAAGAGGCCCCACTAGAGCAGGGTTTAATGCCCGGGACTAAACTGCATGCTTCAGGGCATGAGGAGGCCACAGCCGGTGCAAACACCAGAAAGGTCATGGAAACCAGACAGCGTTACCAGGCCTGATGCCGCCAGAGGCATCTGTGAAGGCTGGCTCTTGTGACAGTGCCCGAACACCTGTGTCTCTTGTAGAGGCACGGAGAGGAAACACCAAAGCGAACAAGAAGTTTCCTCTGTTAAGTAATGGGAAGTGTAGGCAGAGCAGCAGCAAAACCTATGTGACGTGGAGATTTCAGCTTCTGAAATCGTGTCCTTGGGGAAAATGGTGGAAACCTTATGCCTGCATGTTGTACAGTAAGACTAGTCAAAACACTGTGGAAGTGCTATTCTGACAGAAGACAATCTTGAATTGCCAAGAACAATCGGCTGATCTGGGAGAACTTGTGTAGTTTGTGTGGCTCTACGCACTTTAGTGCTTTCCTGAGCCACATTCCAATACACTTGTACCCACACACAGAAATTTTAGCTCAAAACAGTGACTGTGAACAAGGTACTTAATGGATGCAAAATTATCCCTATAAATCAATACTTGCAACGTTTTGATCCCTAATACCCACCAACATTAAATACATAGTGGCCATTCCTTAAAACTTTATAAAACTATCATCCCCTATTGCTTCCTTTAAAATATGTCCCAGCCCACACGCTCATTAAAGCCTTTATTATTGTGAAGGGTGCAAAGTAGTTACCGAACATCACAGTTGCACTATTACACATATTTGCAGTTTCTCTCATCAATCAAAATGTATTTTGACAGCCGCCGGGCTGCAGCACGGAGAGTAGCAGCTGCAGCGCCTGCTCCAGCTCCACCCCGTGCCGGTTGGATGAAGTATTTCCTGCCCCGTCTTTCAGTATTTCATCTGTAAAATGGTGCTAATGATTTTAAAGTATTTTGAGCTCCATTGACGAAAAAGATGTATGAAAACTGTGTGTCATTTTCATCTGTCATTTCCTGTCACCATAACTTAACATGTACTCAGCCAATTAAGAGGGAAATTGAGATAGGAATACCGTTCCATTAAATATTGAATAAAAGGAATTAGGGTGGTTTATTCTGGTTCGAGAGCCTGGAAATCGAAAAGGAAAGCTTTGTTCCACCATACGGGGCAAAGTATTTGTTCGGAAAGCCACATTTTAAAAAAATTGATTTAGGTACTTCCTAGGCGTTTATAGATAATTCCTAGAAATCACAGCATTAATATAAAATGTTCATTGCCTTAAATTTGTCTTGGAGTAGTTTCGTCCTAAACACATAGCCCCGCATTTTGTGAAAGTTGGCAGGTCATTAGTTAACTTTGTTGTTGTTCCCCCAGCGAGGGAGAACAAATTTGCCTGTGGTAAATGAAACTGAGACTGGCCAGACTGGTCGCAGTGAATTGCAGAGGGCTGCCGCTCTAAAAACCTGGTCTAGATGTTGGTAATGGCTAAGCGCTTGTGGAGCTCCTTGGGGCTGTGACCGCGACAGGGGCTACAATTAGCTCCAGCACAGTGACTGTGACAGTCATTAAGTGACACTGGGTCTTACCCCACATCTTTTTTTTTTTTTTTTTGGTAAGGAAAGGTAGGATTGTAGTGTGTCCTTGCATTGCAATGCCTCATCCTGCTCATCCCGCGTGACCACGATGCTCCTGCAGTCATGCAAAGGACTGACACAACTACATGGCACTGCAGGAAGAGCCGAAAGACAAATTATGATTCAGAAAAAAACTGCCCTAGGGTAAGGAAGAGCCTGGACTTCTTTTTTTTTTTCCCCAGGATATGCCTTATTGCTGCAAGCCTTTAAACTGCTTCATCTCTATTGGCAAACATACTTGAGCAGCTCACTTCTGAATTCCCCAGGATGGCTGCCACCATATGACAGCACCATGGGGCAGCGTTAATGGGGAAAGGGCCTGCTGGGGAAGTAAAATCATCTTCCTGCGGTGCTGCCTCATTCTCATTGTGCTTCCTTCCTTATCAAATTCTTCATCCCCTCCCAAATCACTGAGGACCGCAGGCTCCATAAGGCTGCCCAAGGCTGGTGCTTGCTGCAGCCCCCAGCATTCCAAACAGCCAGAGCTGTTGCCAGTACCATGGGGCCATCAGACCCAGCTTGCTTTGGGCAGGCAGTGTGGAGAGGTAATTGTGCCGCGTAGGGCAGGTGTCCAACTTAAATGTCACAGGGCAGTATTTAGTACTCCGTTTTATGGCTGCTGCATTTTAACCCTCCTCATAGGGAGAACTCCCAACCCTGCTGTTTGTTCTCCCTTTCTCTCTTTCTCTCTTTGAGGAAAGGCTATGAGTAGGTCATGCCTTTTTGAATCCTAATGCAAAACCAAAATAAAATATATTTCAACCATCATTTAAACAGAGCTAAAAAAGAAGAGGGTATAGTAACGGCTTCAGGCCCTGCAGAAGAAGATTGACAGTGGGTTGAAGGATGAGCGTGCTGTGATCATTGTATTATACTGGGGTTTTTATTATCATTATTTGAGGTTTTAAAACAGCTGATCACGATTCTTTTTGTCCTTTCTGCTGCATGTCCTGTTGGCCAGGCTCTTTTCAGTGGTGGCCAGCAACAGGGCAAGAGGTAACAGGCACAAACTTGAGCACAGGAAGTTCCACCTAAACATGAGGAGGAACTTCTTTAGTCCGAGGGTGGCAAAGCACTGGAACAGGCTGCCCAGAGAGGTGGTGGAGTCTCCATCTCTGGAGACATTCAAAACCCACCTGGATGTGTTCCTGTGCAACCCGCTCTAAGATGTCCCTGCTCTGGCAGGGGGGTTGGACTAGATGATCTCCAGAGGTCCCTTCCAACCCTATGATTCTATGATCTGTTTTGCTTGTCTTTAACGCTGGTTATATTTAGACTTCAGAGTTGGTATGCTCAAGATATGGCCCAGTCCCAAAGCCACCAGCTATCTGCACTGGAGCTGGAGCTGGGGCAGGCTACCTACTCGATGGTCTCTGCATCCATCAGCCTTGGCACATGGTGTATTGGTGCCTGCACTGCCTTGGCAGGGAGTCAGGGTATGGCCAGGATACACGTCTGGACCGAGGAGACGTGATGCATCTCTGGGTCCCATGGGTTAGGCATAGCCAGAGTCTACCTTTGAGGAGAAGAGGAATCCAATATTACGTTCATATCAGCTCACTGTCTGTCATACAACAGTTCCTTCAGAGCCTGCCATTCAGTGAACTCAATTTCATAGATCGTCTTCTACAATCTATTTAACCTGAAATGTAGTTAAACAAAAGCTAATTGAAAGTGAATGACTATATAAGCAGTAGGCTCTGGAAAACCTTGTGACAGACACTTGACAAATGCCCCTTAGTTGCTGGAAGGTATTTCCCAAGGTCTCCTTGGGATGTTCTGTGTCTGTGTCAGCTGATGAAAATACTGTCTGTATTTCCGTAGCCACAGGTGATTAGGAATTGCTCCCACAGCGTAATTTAAGCCTACTAGGCTTTTCCCTGGACACGGTCAAGTGAGCAGAGCGAGACCCTTGCATGTTTGATTTTATATGACTTAACAAGGTCTGCTTCATTTGTGCTTTGTCAGGGCTACAAAACTTGGGTCCATACAGAAAGTGTAGGTTACGCTCACGCCGCGTGTCTGGGTTCAACTCGTCTGTTTCCTGAATTGCAAAAGCTGGCAGCCTCTCCGTTACATTGAGCTCTGGGTAGGCACAGACTTTCTGGGGACGAAGAACGGGAGCCTCCAAACGATGCAAATGGCCTGGAGTCCAGCGGTATTAAAAAGTTCATTTAAATTTTCTCCCAACCCTGCCACTATCTTTTTACCATAATTAATATCAAATGAAAGTTTCTGTTTGTTCTGGGATCAGCTATTGCTTAGCTTACTTTGCAGCAGAACATACTAAGGCCTCATTCATTCACGTTATAACTTATGTATTACTAGCCAGTTGGAAAATGATGACAGATTTGCATCCTGTTCTGCTCCGTTTAGGAGCTGATGTTCACTGCCTTGCAATAACCGTATATTTGCATAGTGCCTTTAACTCCAAAATATTTTAGTTTTACATGACTTACGGGTGGTCATTTCTATCAGCCTTGAAGTGCAGCGACTTCAGGGTTGGAATGTGTCAGCCAGTTACCAGCACACACTATATAATAGCGTATTGTGTGAATATCTTATCCACACAAAACTGCAAACAGAATTTGAGCAGGCAGGTATTTGATTCAGAAACCAGGCTAACCTCCCTAAGCCTCGCTCTTGCTACCAGATATTCAATACCCATAAATAAACAAACCCCGAGTTCACCTCTCTTTTAGAGGACGGTCTTCCCTCCAGCCTTGTGCCGGAGCAGGGCTTTGCTGCAACAGACTCTCTGAGGCTCCCGCTGAGCCCCCCAGCAACCACCTCCGAGCATCTGACCCGCCGAGATGCCACTGAGCCTCTTTGTCCCGAATTGAGCGTGTCCCCTGCATAATGGGGATACAGCTGTCTGCCTGCCAGAGTTAATAAGCGTAGAGGGTAGGCCTTCAATTACATTTTTTTTCAGCCGTATTTCTCAGAGCTTTACCGAAAAAGGGAGGTATCCCGCTCCTCATTTTATACAGGAGGCTAAAATGCAAAGAAATTAAGTAACTTGTTGAAGATTACAAAGCAGATAATCGGCAGAGAGCTCAGAATCAAGCTCAGCTCCCCACCCCCACATCCCTCTACCACTTTGTGCATCGAACAAGGCACAACTTAGAATCCACCACTTTTTAACTTCCATGGTAAAGAAGCAGTTCTGCTACAACTTTCTGTTGGACTTTCTTTGGCTCTGTGTCAAACCAAACTGGCTGTGCTCTTATTTTGTACTTATTACCACCCTAAGGAGGTTCTTTTATGTGTGGGCGCCATAGAAATTAAGTTTTAAGCTAGAGTTTAGCGGGATCAAGTTTTTGCATACAAAACTCCCAGAAAGTCAAGACGACTGAAACCTAGGTCTTGTAAAAAGGAGGTGGAGATGGGAGGAGGAGGAAAGAAATCCAATGGTCACTTCTCTCCTACCGCTATATGGTCCCAGTCCAATAGGAAGTGCTGGCTCCAACCAGGCTGCCAGAGGTCGAGAGTGTGGGGACAAAAGGCCAAAAATCATCTTTTTTCCATCCAGACAAAATTTTAGGTGGAAAAAGGAGGACATATCCAGGACACCCAGATGAATACTAGCCCTAACAATGCCAACTTTTCCACTCCTGATGTTGTTTACACCCACAAAATTAATTGTGGTGCCAAACTGCAAGGGGAGTTGCGACTCCCTTAAACGTGTGGTCTTTATCGGGAAGGCCAAATGAAATCATTCGGAATTATTAGACACATTAACAATGCCCGAGGGTGTCATATATAAATAGCTGACACCTTTAAGCACTGACGCAATAAGGATGGACAAGAACAAGAGGTGATGGTGGTGGGAGGAAAGGTCTTTTTTAGAAGTATCCAAGGTAGAGTAAGTTTTATTACTGGGCTAGAAACGTATAGTATCCCAGGAGTGAATAGCTCACACATTTGATCCGATCTTGGGCTCAGTCCAGCTCCCACTGAAGTTTAATGGGAGTTGGATCAGACCGTTGCACTCACATTTTTTCCATGCATGGAAAACTATTTCCGTTACTTTGAATTACAATACCACTGGCTTTGGATTTTATATAATAAAATAAATCTAGGCCACTGTTTATATTCCAAGAAACTGCATTCTGGGATGCCAGCAAATATATTGCCTGTTGGATTAAAAAAAATAAAATAAAAACTGGACACACTGGTTTAAAAAAACAACAGCTCCTAATTATTAAACATAATTTTTCTTCCCTGTGCTTTTCTGGAGTCCTCAAATATTTGAAGTATGAAAGGTACATATAAATTCTTCTCTGGTGGTTGAAATGGTGGAATCCGTAAAACTGCAATGCTTTATAAGAAACAGAGTTTTAATATAAAAATAATAATCTTCATGACTGGCTCTTTGCTTATTGGCATATTTTGCGCATTTTAAAATTTACAGTAAAAAAAACCACCACCATTGGAATGTCAGCAACAAAGAGGATGTATATTAGCAAACCCTTGTATTTTGGGGACTGGCTTCTCTTGATTGTTCTGACTGCAAATGAACTCTGCAGACGCTGAGAGGCACAGGAAACGTCTTGTGCTAGGAACAGCATTTGTTCCCTGCTTTATGAACTGGATTCTACTAAAATTCCAACGTGGTAAGACTGATTAGCAGACTTTGGTAATGCCTTCTACCCTAGTAGTACGATTTTATTATACTCTTTTATTACCAATGAAAAACACAGAAAATACTTCCATCAGTGAACATACGCCCGCATTCTCGGAGCAAACGTATCTGTGGTTCGCCTATTGCTGGTGAAGAGCATGGCCCCTGGAGTCTGAAATACAGAGCAGCAAAATAAAAGACACCCCACCAAAAGAATGAAACAAAACCACACACATACACAAGCAACAGAGGGAAAGAAATGTCATTGAGGGGTGTTTAATGTTAAAGAGCAACTATACATCTGGGATGGTGGTGAGGAGGATTTAATAGAGCTGAACAAGGTGACCACCTGCATCCACTTCAAAGAGGAAAATCGGCAGCGGCCTGAGGAGTGCTTATGCAGTCATGTGCACGTGTGTGCCTGCAATGCTCCTTTCTACTGACAAAATATGAAGTATATCACTTTTCCGAACATCCCTGGGCACCAGCAGCTTCTCCTCTATATTGACGAATTAATTTTCAACATGGGATTAAAGGGGAAAAAAAATAATAAAATCTCCCTCATCCCTGTAATCTGAGCTGGACAGACTTCCCCTTTGCCCAGGCGGTACAGAAGAGCTAGGTGCTGGCTTCTTGGGCGTTCCCAGGCTGCGCACTGGTCAGGTCAGCCACAGGTCGCACCTTCCTTCCTCACAACAGCAGGCTGTAAACCTTCCTCCACCACATTGTGGGTCTGTGCAGCGTCCAGGAATGGTTTACAGCACTCTGGATTTTAAGCCATATTCTTGTAAAGGAGCCTTGGCTAATCTTCCCTCTAACGTGACCAAGCCCTTTAGAGGGATCAAGAATTGGTTCCAAATTTTCCAGTGGGTTCAGTGGGGTGGCAGGGTTTGAAACTCAAGATAATTAGGATTCACCCACACCTGGCTGTAATTTCAGATGTGCGATAACTATGCAAAATGCCGAGATTTACCGCTGAGAGAGCAGAAAGAAGCCACTCTTCTTCTCGCTGGCTTTGTTTCTGTAATGAAGTGGTATGTGCTTGTGTGCTGGGGGGAGTTCAATTTGTCAGCACCTCCTCAGCCTCTTCACCCTGACCGAAACATCCAAGGGGAGATGCACCAACAAGACAAACTCCCCAGCAGAACTGCAGGTAATGGCAAACCAGCCGGCCTGAGGGGGGAAATTTCAAAACCCAAAATGTCTCTTAAATAAGCTTCTTTAATTATTATCATCATCTGTTTATTTATACAAATATAAAATATATTTATATAGATTTATATAATATAGATTTGTCGCTTTGGTGGCTCTTTTCATTTACAGACGTACTGGTCGACGATCTCTGTGCACTTTTTACACTTGACGTAACAGCACCAATGGAACTTGCAGTGGCAGCGCTCCACCTGGACACTCTTGAACTGGTCGTAACCCCGGCCACAGCACATCAGCTCGCACCCATCCATGCCCTCCGAGGTCTTGTTGCACAGGCGGCCCTGCGTGCCCAGCGAGCCGGTGGTCTCATTGCGCAGGCAGTAGTCCGGGCTGGGGTCGACGTAGACCAGGTCCTCTTGCGTCGGCATGTTGAAACGGTTGTTCACCAGCTCCAGCTTGCCCTTGCGGCTGATCCTCATGGCGGCAGCGCTGTCATACTTCTCCTTCAGCAGGTCGCCCACCTTGCGGAAGTCAGCCAGCTGCAGCCAGCAGGTCTTCAGGCTGCAGGAGCCCGACACGCCGTGGCACTTGCAGGCCACGTCCGCCAGCTTGTACACAGCCTGCGGGGAAAGAAAGGCAATCAGACAGAGCTGCAATTATTCTTGCTGCACTGGCAGCTGGCTTAATTACCACAAATTCATCGCGTCTTCATAACCGCTTTGATTATCCCCCAATTTCTCTTGTTTCGTCCTTCAGAAGAGACAAAAGTCTCCTCTTCCTCCTGTTGCGACTGTTGTGTTCTTGTTCCCTAAATGCATCTATTTCTGGTCACGTTGCCTCCAAACGTGACTTCTCCACCCCACCTTCTTTTCCCCCGGCAGATTTCTGACTTGATGGCAGGGTCAGGAGCAAGAAAGAAGGGGAACAGTCCCATCCCTGTGGGCTCTGGAAATTCCCCCAGTCTCAGTGTGCTATTCCATGTTTTTCCCCTCAGAGCTGTAACGAGGGAACACCTGGGAACCTGCCCATTTCCTAACACCCGCACCAGGAACCGAGGCTATCGCTTGCAGGGATACATCTACATCCTTTTGAAATAAATCCACAGACCCACACCCTTTCCCTCCGCCCCTGCCAAGAGGAGCTCGTTCAGGGGCAGTGTCCGGAGCCGGGCATCGCTTTCCAGAGAGGAGCAAGCCGGCGTTGGTGGTGGTGGTGAGAAGGATGTCCACCTCCGCTCGAGGTGTTAACCAGGCGTCCTCCTCGAAGAGCAAGGGCTGAGCTGCAAGCCCTAACTGCCAACCTGCGCCATCTTCTGTCCAGATACTTCCCTACACGAAGAGGGCTCTCGCCAGGCAGAAAGGCCTATGTTTTAAACAGCAAAGGCAAGCTTTCGGGGCTTTCTTTTCCGACATACTCTCAGCTACGTTTTCGGAAGCCTGCAGGAGCTGTAGATGTATCATACCCCTGAAATATGAAGCATCACCTGCTGCAAGTTGGGAAATCAAAACTTAAACAAATAGTCTTGAAAATTCAGGCCAGCGAGTGTTAAACCCTCAGCAGAGCAAGAATGGGGTGTAAAGGAAACCGGTCGTCACTCTTCCTCCTCCCTGCACTAGCTGGGACGAGAGAGGAATATCGAAAAATATTCTAGAATAACAAAGCTCAAAGCCTAGGAAAAGAAACTGAAACACAGGTGGGGTTTGCTCTTTCCATGAATTTCAGAGACAGGTACAAAACCAATTATGCGGGATCCCGCCAGCACCCACAGGCACTGACAAAGTTTGCAGAGCAAAGAGCCGACAACCCCATGCCATCAGAGCTAGACTGTCTTACAGCCACTTACCGCCCCTTGGCCCTTGCTCCTCAAGCTCTCACATCTGCTCTCCCACGACCATCCTGTGTCCTGCACATTTGCAGGGCAGTGCCTCTGCCAGATCCCACCTGCCAAGCAGAGCTGTTTGGCATTAGCTGCAAAATCACCACCAGCTGTATCTGGTGGGGGAGATCAAGGAACATGAGGAAAAAATACTAGGGTGTTCTGAAGGAGGAGGCGATATGTCTTCCCGCCAGGTTTTCTACTGAATAAAATAGCCAAACACTGAGGTTTCTTTTCTGCCTCACTCACCAACGCAGAAGAAAGCTTCCCAGCTCTCTGCATTCGCTTGCCAAGGAGTAGGTGATTAAGGCAATTGAGCATACCGCAAGCAAAACCTGCTGCCTACGACTACGTTCTGGACCAGTAGCAAGAGGTCAGAGTTCTCCTACAACAACTGGTTGCTCCTGGTCTAACTAACATCTAGTGCTTCTGACAGCTAGTGAAGATTCAATTTGGCTTAATGGCTAAATCACATGGAGGCCGATCCAGCTCCCAAGAAAGTCAATGGAGTGAGTCCTTAAAACAGAGAAGCTTTAGTTCTGCTCCTCAGAGATCAATTTACTGAGGCAACCCCTCACGGTGCAATGTAACAGCTACAGGCTGGGAGTTAAGCACTTGTCTTGGATGGAACTACAACTGCAGAGGACCAACCACACCGTTACTTAAGGATTCCTGCTGTACTATAACCAGACAGAGCTACAGCTGAATTTCCCGAGCCCCAGACACGTACTATATCCTCACTGCATTGTCAGCCTGCTTGTTATAAGCTTGTGTTAGCACTTTTTGGTTATGGTTCTGTCAAATCCCAGGCCACTCATGCCTCCCTTGCCCTTGCATGTGTTTTTATAAAGTATTATGATTCTTCCTAATCCTGGGCTTTGTTCCTTTAGAAAAACACTGCAACTCGATCCCTCTCAGTTAATGTCATGGGACTGAGTTCACTCCGACTTGGCTTTAAGCAACTGATGCTCAAAACATCTGGCCCATGTGGGTAGTAGCTGTGGTGGGGAACGCGAATGCTACCAATTATCACAGGTAAGCATGGCACCACTCAGCCCCCCGTGGCTCCCACTATCAACATCCCGTGGAGGTAACCATAGCTTCAGCCGCTACATGGCTCTCCCGCTCTCCTCCTTTGCTGCCCCAACGGGAAGAAAGCAGAGGAAATTGGAGAATTCCTCTCTGACTGGGCTCGGGTCAAGGTAAAGAATAACAGACCCCACATGCAGTTCTGAGGGCAGGGTCTGATCGATGGCCATGCCACTTAAACAGGTTGAAAATGCCTCTGATGGAAAGGCTTAAAGCCCCTTCCCATAAGCCCAAGTTCTCTTCCAATTCTTTTCTTGCAAGAATGGAAACGGGAAGGGAATTAATGGGGAATTCCTATGTGGTCAATTAGCCAGACCCCCTTCCAGGCTCTCCTGGCACTGGCTTGAGTGACTGATGACTGAGGCCTGCCATATGCCGACTGGGTAAACAGCATGGAAGGACTGACCGCCACAGTCCGCCAGACAGGGCGACAGATAAGGAACAGGGGGGGCAAGTAAGAGAGGGTAATGGAGACCAATTGGAAGAAAAAGACAGATGGAAGGAAAGGATATATTGAGATAACAGCCAAAGACAAACAAACAAGGGCAATAGAGCCAGGAGGCACCAGCACAAGGACTACGATGTGGAGTGAAGGGGTGATGGGGTCAGGACTGCCTGAAAGATAAAAGACCTCTGGTTCCCTCTCGTCCCTCTCAGCTCCCCTTCTGAGAACCACAGAGAGCAGGGACAATCTTTTCTCCTGCCACCAGAGCTCCTCAGAGTTCAAGGAGAACTTTCTCACCCACAAGAAACTGAGTGAGGGGACACACCAAAAGCCTGCCTAGAAATCAGGAGACATCAACTGAAACACCGGCTGGGAAAGTGGGGCAAGGCCGTATGTGGGATGGCACCTGGTGGCCACTTCGCAGTGCTCAATGCCGTGTCTTCTGTACTCCTTTCCTTCAGCACCAACTTTCGGGAGTATGGAGTTACATGTGCACCTTCCTGCTTCCAAAACCAGAATCTCAGAAGTTTAGGAATGCAGGACTAGATGGGACCTCCTCGGTTATTAAGTATGATCTCTTGCTATTGTAGGCACTGCTTCAAATAATATTTTCCTTAAATGTATAGAGTGCCTTTTAAAAGCAATTAGGTTTTCAGCCACCATTATTCTGATCGCTATTCCGATGATAAAATATATCTTTTTCTAATTTCCAGTCTAAATGAATTCACTTTATGCCCATTTGCTATTGTGCCAAATTGGCCTTTTGCTTTAAAAGTACTTTTCCGTCCCTATTATTTCTCCCACTAACAGAGACATCAGTCATATCCTCTCTCAGCTTTCACTTTGCTAGGCTAAACATGGCAAGCTATTCTAGCTCACTTTCTTAAGAAAAGATTCCTATCCCTTGGGTCAGCCATAACAAGCCTTTTCTAGTCTGAGGTCATTTTGCTTGGGAATATGAGAACATACAATATTTTGGGGCCTCAGGACAGCTTAATACAATGGCATTAGTATTCCCCCATGTTTTATGAAAAGACTTTCCCTGGTACATTATAGGATATTTGCCGCCTTCCGAGCCACATTACATCTCCAGTCATGTGCAGCTGTCTGCTGCGACCAATTCTTTTCTACTCATTTCCTAATGACCAGAAATGTTTTTCATACAAGACCTCAAATGATGGTCTTAATGTTGTTTTATTGGCTGTCATTAGCTGCTGTACAAAATTCAGATTCTCCTCTGTATTCATAATAGCTGCCACCTTTGCATCACCAGCAAATTTCATCAGCACATTCCTAACTCTTGTGTTGAGGCTGAGAAACAAAAATACTACGTGTTGGCCTTGAGGCAAGTCTTTGAAGAATTCTGCTAATTAAGCTCTGTTAAGATCAAGATACGTCCTTTCGCACAACTTACCGACATCTTTCCTTGAACCAGTTTCTTGTCCATCTCATAGCTGCTGCATTTTTCCTTCTCTTTCCCAATTTAATCAAGCATTTCCCACGTGGGAAATACATTAAACGTCTCGCAGAATCTCAGATAAATGAGACCTATCATATCTATTTTGCCTCTTAGGAGATCGATGATGTTCTAAATGATTGTGTGATCAATCTTTGAAAAATCCTTCTCAAATTATTTCCCATTTTGCCTCTTCTTCTGAGATACCCTTTCCCCCAGGTCCTCCTGTTAATGCTGCTGAGGTCACATTGCCTGTGCTGCCGGGTGCCAGCTCTTTCAGAGTGGCAGGAAAGAAAGTGGCCACTCCCTGTGACTTGAGAGCTTTACGCTACCTGACTTTTGCTTCCACCTTGGTGGTGATAATTTCAATTTCCAGCCTTTCTCCTTTGCTCCCATGATAATATATTTCTAAGACCCAAGAGGAAAGGCTGCCTGCGGGCCAACCATCACCCAAACCAGACAACCCTGGAAGCCACAGCAATGCCATCTCAGAGCCATCCCGGGTCTCATCTCCAGATCCTTTCATATTCATCCCCTTTCCTGATCCCAGCATCTCCATTCCTCACTACCCCCAAATCTTCATCTACTCAATCCATCCCAAAGCCCCAGCCTCATTTACTCCAGAGCCCTTTGTTCTTCCAACCCTTTTCTGCCACTTGACTCCCATTTGAATTGTTTAACTCAATCCCCAAATCCCCTCCACCAGCTGCCCCCTGCACCATCCCACCCATCCCAGGTCTGCTAGCCCCAAAGGTCAGTACCCTCTACCTGTTGGAACACATCTGCTGCCTCCTCATGCCTTCCTCGCTCCCACAGGGTGCCCTCCTCTAGGCAGAAGTGTCGAGGGCAGAAAAAGACATCTCCACTGTGCAGCAGACACACGGTACCCCCCCGTCATGAGCAACGTCCCCCAGTCTGACTTGAGGCCCCAGGTAAAGCACTCGTTTACTTTGGGGACAAAAACTACTCTGTCTTTAGACTCAGCCCCATCCCCATCGAGTAGCAGC
The DNA here is from genome assembly GCF_963924245.1 of Chroicocephalus ridibundus. Taxonomy (NCBI): domain Eukaryota; kingdom Metazoa; phylum Chordata; class Aves; order Charadriiformes; family Laridae; genus Chroicocephalus; species Chroicocephalus ridibundus. The sequence goes on from NC_086284.1 coordinate 153,177,251, forward strand.
CTCCTTTCTACAGCCTCCTCCAATTTGCAAAGGTTAAAAACTTTCATTGTTTATTTTACTACCCTTTGCAAGGTCTGACTCAGCGTGATTTTTTTTAACTGTTCTCACTTCATCTTTACACTTCTTGACCTCTAAGACAGAGCTTTTCGTTATTTATTTGCTATCAGTTCTTTTTTTTTTTTTTCCATTCTTAGTAGGCTCTTGGTCTATTCCTAACAGTTTCTCTGTGGTAGTTATTCATTCAGTGAGGTCTGGATATTCTTCCTACAAGCTTTTTCCTCTTGCTTGGCATGCGGAATTGTAATGGCTTTAGCATCTTTGACTTGAAAAAGTTCCAGACCTCCTCCACTTCGAGTTCCTCGGCTGAGTTTACTAACAGGCTCCTTTAGTTTATCAGAGTTTGTTCTTTGAAATCCACAAGCTTAATTACGCATCAGTTTATACTTCCATTTAATTTAATCTAAAATGACTTGTGTTCATTAAATCTAAGGTTATTTTCTATGGCCATCTGTTCTACAGAGTCTACAAAAACCAAGCTAGAAATAACATCGTCTTTTGCCGGGCCCTTTGGAAAGCTTTTGTCCAGGGTTAGCTGGAGACAGTGAAATCACCTCGAGAGCTTACCTATGGAGTCCAAAGAAGCACAGGCACTGTAGCATTCCAAGCACAATTTAGTTAACTTTCTGCACTATAGTAAAGGCAGGACATCGGTGTTGTTAGCTCTATCCTTAAAGCAGGAGAAAGCTTTCTTCCATCTAAGACTGTATCATCGTGTGAAATCACAGCTCAGTTGGATGCTTGCCCATGTAACAAGAATAACGAGACAGGGTAGTGTTTCGCCCGTGCTACAGAGCAAGTATCTTCTGACTTGGTCTTCTAATACAGATGTTACTACAGTTCAACTGGCGCCTCAAACTATTGGCCATATTCTGTCTCTGGGATCCCTCAAGGCAATAGGACTGGCTGTTAAAAAGTCTCGTAACATATTCTCTCCCTATTTTAGGCAGGGTATTTATTTGTAGTAATCCAAGTTCATGACTCCAGACATATAAGATGTTTAAAGCAAGTAACGCAGAGAAGAATGCCACTTTCAGGCTACTACTCTGTGGAGGAATACCTCCCCCCATTTCTAAGCACATGCAGACCCTCTGCCCTTCCAAGCCAAAAAAAACACAACCCCATACCAAAACCCACTGAGTTCTACAGCTTTCAAGTCCACAGTTTTCCACTTACTGCAAATTTACCCCAACTGGATTTTGCAAGGGAAGAATGGAGTATTTGCAATGCTTCAACCTGACACACTGATTTCACAATCAAAAAAAAACCAGAGCAAATCATCTTCGGTGGCAAAATAAAGCTGAAATTACATGCAGAAAAGAACAGACATATATGGGAAAGATAATTCAGTAACAATTAGAAGTTAGAAAGGGCAGAAAATTGATAAGGGAACTAAGAATATTAGTTGAGAATGTGCAAAAGAGCAAGGCTAAGTACACTTAATAGGATTTTTTAATACACATTAGAAATAAAATTAACTTCAGAAAAGCTCACTACTAGGGAAGAATGATAAAAATTTTAAACACCTTGTGGAAAAGGCACAAATGTTGAAGTAAGTATTCCTGTTCTACATTTGGAAAGAGGCAGGATTACACAGTTGTACCGCATATGAATGATGCTACACCTTCCAGGCTATCAATCACAGACAGAGGAATGGCGTAAAAAGCAAACGTGCATACACTGAACGCATAAAAAGGGGGCAAATTCACCTACGTTTACAGCATCAGGGAGACCAGCACCAGAACCCAGCATGTCATTTTGGTATCTAGTTTCTTAAAGGATATGGGAAAACTGGAAAGGGTACACTAAAGTGATGTGAAAATGATTTGATGGCTGATGAGAACATCAGAAAGTGAGAGAGTCTTCAGTGCTGAATCTAGTTTGTCAAGAAAGAGTGGTGAATAAATTACAGTAGATAAATACATCTACGCAGAGGAAATTCTGATTACTAAGAGGCTTTTCAATCTAGCTGTAAAACTCAGAACTGATTGGAAGCTGACGCCAGATGAATTCAAATGATAATGAAGCACAGTGTTGAAACAGGGTGATTAATGATGGTAGCATACTACAAAGGGAAGTGATGGATTCTCCATCCCTAGGGATCTCCAGATCAAAACTGTGCATCTTCTCAGAAAACGTCTGTCACCTAGATGCACGTTATTTATTTTGCCCAATACCAAGGTAACTGAGCAAGGCATAAATTTCAGACATAGCCAGGTAGCCTGATTCAATGTTTGCTTCTGCCCTGATACTCCCAAAAATCTCAATGATGGCAGTCGAAGAGAACTCCACATGCCAACAGATTCTCCTCTTCACCACCAGCCTGTCATTTGGGCAGCTCTGGGAAGCCAGTTTCTGAGATGTAAAACTTGAAAGCAGGCCTTGACAAGCACCTAGTTTATTTGGAAAGGGCTTAAACGTCTGTACATGTGTGCCATACAGTGTCTCAACAGACCCCAAAACTCACTGGCTTTAGCTGGCAACGGAAGCCTGCCATTAAAGCTGGAACATAATATTGTCCATATAGTCTGTAGTAGTCACAAAAATGAAGAAAATGTGACCGTACACTGTTTCAAGGGAGTCACTGGGGGATCGTTGGACTATCCCTCACCAAACCTACAAGTAATTTGGTATCTAGCTATCTCAAGCCTTCTGAATCTGAGAAAGAGGAAAAGGTCAGCATTGGTCTTACCCTGCGACCAGCCTCGTTGTTCTGCAAGTTCATCAGCATGCGAGCCTGCTCCTCTGAACCTCTCACGTAGTTCTTCTCCCTCTCCTTGGCATCCACAAACTCCTTGGCAAATCGATATCCATACTCCACGTTATCCCCGCAGCCACCCCACAGCCAGTCTCGGGGCAAGTCCTTGGGCCGGGCGGTCCGGCTGCAGCCACAGCTGGAGAGCTCTCCTTCACGGCAAGCCCGGCTGATGGCGTTCACCACCCCGGCAGCGCTGACGGCGTAGGTGAAAGCGGTCTCTCTGCTCCCTGTGAGAGAGACGTGAGAAGCAAATTAACGAGGGACAGATCTCATTGAACAAACGCAACGCGCAGCAAGAGGCAAGCAAACGGGCTATGGGCAGTAGGACCATGGGGCACTCTGAGAAGCTGCAAAGAATTAGCTGGAACAAAGGAACGGCGTGGTCAAGTGCAAGGGCACCACCCTGTTCTGGTAGAGGAGGAACTGTGCTAACACATGCTTGCATCCCGTTTTTCTTTTCATTTCACAGTAACAGCTCCAGTCAATTGACTGTCCAGAGCTGGCAGTTTCTCTGTAACCAGGATCAAAACCAAATCTGATTCTCTGACACAATCCAGGGAAGGGGCTGAGATTCCTTCTGTCACCTGCAGGAACATTCTTGGGAAGAACTTGTAGGTGCTGTTCCTCAAGGGTTATTATTTTTATTATACTTATGTTTGACCATTTCAGAGCCCTGGAAACTCCAGGCCTCGCCCAAAAGAAACAGCGACACCATAGGCAGGGAGTGCTCAGCCTCCTTCCCCTCGGATCAACCCTTCACTATCCTCTCATTTCAACCTGGAGGAAACTCTCAAGCAGCAAGAGGGTTATTCACTTGCTGAAAATACAGCTGCTGCCTCAGCCACCGACTCTGCCAATAATCACTGAAAACGACTAATGAGGCTGGGTCCGTGCAAGAGGAGCGTTCTGGTTGAGCCAGATATCACTCTGGAACAGTTTTAATTTAATTGGGACAAGCACTCTTTATGGGCATCTTAGTTCATCGACCTTATTTTGGTTTACATAAGGTCAGCTGAGAAGCGTTTTGAGACAAACTGAAGGAAACCCATTTTTACACTAAAGCATCAAGGCAGAGGCTGTCCCAACGCCTACAGAGCTGCAGTGCTGGAACAAGTAAAACTTTCCCATGTAGACAATAATAATAAATGAAAAGACTTTCCATTAGCAGGTTTACTAGAGACTGCTCTGCTTGGAGTGGGTTCTCTATACCACTTAGACTCTGAGCCAAGCAGCTGGATCAGGTCTCCAGCTATGTATTCCTGGCAGTGGTTCAGCCTAAATTTGACCGGGGCATCAATGCAGCCAGAATACTGCATGAGGCTAAGCGTGCTGCCCCAGCGAGTGCTGTGGGTCTAAAAGGGGGGAAAAGAGGGGGATGAGGAGAAGGATGCAGCCCACACCTGCACTCTCACCACACGGTGTAATAAATAGCTAAACCAACACCTTCAGAGTCATTGTGTGCGACACCGAACTTTCATGTGATAAAGAGAACAACTGCCAAAGCTTCACTGGAATAAGCGATCTGATTGTGAATGGCTACTGACACCAAACCCCAGCAAGAGGCGACCCTCTAATGCTCTCAAGCAAATTTGAATGGCTTCAGAAGGCAAGGCAGATCCTCCAAGAACAGTTTGTCACCAGCCCACGGGGCTCTCAGTGCCAGCTCCCTCAGTGGGACTGAGCTGATGCTTTTGGTATGCTCTTGTTCCAATTTGCATATGCTGACAATCTGTAATTAATAGCAGCTTATCACCAGCTTAGTGGTAATGACCCAAGACAAAGGCAAGGCTGTGAATGGCATCCACCTTGCGGAACAACTTGTGATTTGTTTTTTTTCCCCTCTAAATGAGAGTTGTACACTAAGGGCTTCTGCTCTGGAGCACAGCACAAGGCTGATAAAACACTACAGGACACATAATATAGAAGGGAGGGCCTTACTAACAGCTCATAAGGAGTGGACTATGGCCCCCAAACCTCCCTGGTTCGAGAGGTAAAGAGGAGTGACTCCTAGTTAAGGTAATTCAGCTGAGACTGGCCCATAAGGGAGTTGCGGTCATTTTTCAGCAACCAAAATCAAGCTTTTACTCATCTAGTTCGTTTCGCATGTTATGGGTATTTTAAGGTAATGGTCCAATGTACAGTTTTGCCCCTACCAGTCTGTGCCTGTACGATGAGAGCCCTGCGGACACACCAATTGCCCTATTAAGTAGAGCACTCCCTGCATCCACAGAGATTAAAAAACACAGAAGGAAAGGACCTCCCAGTGGTACAGCTTGTGCAACAGAGTCTGCATGGCTCCAGGTGCTTAGCATCCTTACAGCTTGCTCGAGATCTCTGCACTTTAACTTCCATATTTGAACCACCTCCACGTTCCAGAGGTAGCAGCACAACAACTCGCCGTGCAGCCCCTGGACCCGCGTGAGTTGTTTAGGCTGCTGAGGATGGTGGTGGGAGAGGCTGAAACAAGCCACCTTGGGTTTTTTCCCCCCGCCCCTTGCTGCCCACAAAGCAGAACAAACCACGGTGCTCGGTAGATGTAGGTTTGGAGGACTGCAGCTTGGTGTGGGAGGCGGGATCGGATGTGTGCATGAAACCCCATGTTAATAAAAAGCAAATCTGTAGCTGGCAGCTGGGGGCTTATACATCCTAGTATTCTTCGCTCTCCTGCAACGCCTTCCAGCCTCGGAAAAGTATTTAGGTTTTCGCTGATCATCTCAAAATTCACTCCAGTTCCATACCTCTGTGCCATCACCTCAAAGGACAGGGGTGTTACTCCCCAAATTTGTGCAAACAGAGGTTACAGAGACAGTCAGGCAGTAACCCACCCCCACCACCCCCGTTCTGCCCCCTCCCACGCCGCACCGAGCTCTCCCGAAGGACGATACGGTGCCGGCGGCTGCGGTCCCCGGGATGCTCCGGTCCCCGGGATGCTCCGGTCCCCGGGATGCTCTGCCCGCCGTGGTGGAGCTGCGCGGAGCTCTGCTGCCCTCCTGTGCCCGCCGGCCACCCGCCACCGGCAGCGGGACCGGGAGCCCGGCGACGCGGCGACTTTTCTGGGGGGAGGGGGCGGTCCACGGGCGAGGATGCCAGGGTGGGCTGTACCCAGGCAAGGTGTCAGTCCCCACGGCTTGCTTTTCGGGAGCTGCCAGAAGAACTGACTCCAGTTGGGAGACTGACACAAAGATGATAAAAATGTGTGGCTCTTAACTTTTCTGATGAAAAAGTTTTAGTTTCAACTTATTTTTTTTTAAAAGCATTTCCCTAAAGTTTGGCAACCTCGACGAAAAACAAGGGAAAATATTTCTCTTTGTTCTCCTCTTTCATGACTTTTTTTTTTCTTTTTGCATTTGAAAAGGCAGAAGAAGTAAGATCTTTGGCTTCAGAAATGACTGGACTAACCTGGAAACCCCAGCCTTGCCTTTAGGACTGCACCGAAGGAGATATATTCTCTCTTCCCCTGAGGAAATTCTAACACGACCTTTTTTGGGTGCTCTGTTGTCTCCCTCATAAATGTAGCAGTAATGAATGTGTCTGTCTATAATGTATAGAGATACACACACATAGGGTGTAAAATCTGTACTGACATAACAAGAAGCAACTTCAGAAGGACAATTTTCATACATTGCCAGATATCATTACTGAATAAACCACACTTAAAAGGTAAGAGCAATTCTCATGACAACACAAACACTAGCAAGAAACAGTGCTAAAAAGCAGCCTACTTCAGTGCTATGGGTGCCTCTACAAAAGCTTTGTATCATCAGACTGCCTCATCTCTATGAAATGCACAAAATGAAGGTGTAATGATTAAACACAGACCAACCGGGTCTCCCGTTTCGAAGCTGAGCCAAGTTCTGCAAGGGGGAAAGGAAACAAATCTTCCAGGTTTCTGAGTGAACGCTCTCGCAAGGATCTCCCAGGCTTTGGACTTGGCCAGGGCAGGTTCTCCTCCCCTCTCACAATCTAGAGCAGCTCCAGAAATGATATAATATATGCCATGCCTGCATCGGTGGGTGGGCAGCCGAGGGTTGTTGGCATACTATACACCTTCTGGGTCCTTCTTATCTCTTTTTCCCCCCCTCTCCACAACACTCTGGCATGCCTCTGCACTCTTGCAGATATTCTGGTCTCCAGACCTTTCTCGTGCCATTGGCACAGAGTACAGAAAAAGGGCTGTGGTCCAGAATTGGGGCTCAGAGGTTGAGAACAGGAGACAGGCACACAGTATGAACCCAGGGAAGAATGACTTTATAGCTGACACAACCTGAGAGACTGAAAGGCTTTGTTTTCTTCCCCAGCACGGAAAATAGATTTGCTGAAATGATGAGCAACGCCTCATTACAAAGGAGGATAAAGCCAAAGCGGAAGGTGGAACTAAGAGAAGAGGCAGCATCCCCCTCCACAGCAGCTTATCACTAACATAGACAACAGCGATGAATCATCATAGAGCCTGTAATACCCCAGGCCACCTTTGGTGACATTGTTTTTACTCCTTTTCTGTGCTGGCTTGTGTTGGAGTTCCAGCCTTCCATCTGAACATGCTCTGATCATAGAATCTAAAGGAGCCGGGTTCAAAACTGTTTTGTTAGGATAGGTTTTTAAACAGCAGGAAAGCGCAGGCAGTCACCTCACAGACACTACCATCAGCAGATTCCTGCTAGAGATACTACAGTACTCCTAACAAACAAATGCAAGCACAAACTAAGCAATAGCAGCAGGACTACAGGACACGCTCATCACATATCCACAACACCTCTTTCCCCATCTAAACCCAAATTTGCTCCAATCTAACAGGATCAAGTCCATTTTAGACAGGAGGAATCTTCCCTCTTCCACTGTCCACTCTGGTCGCTTCTTCCCATACACCCTCTGATCCTTCCTAACAGCTTTTAGTCCTGACAGCTCTGATCTTTCCTTTCTCTCAGTTCATACTTACTTCTTTTCCAGACGTGGACCCACCCACTGGACCAACCTGGGGCTGCAGGAAGATACTGAGGAAGAGGATGAAATTTACTCCAGAAGGGGAGATCCTGATTTTCTTGTGTCCTTGTGGAGTCACTAGGATCTCTTTGGGGATCCCCGTTCTTTGGGATAAGTTACATGTGAGGGAGGGACACCAGAAGGGAGAGATGGGGGGGGGGGGGTATTTTCTCTCCTTTCCCCTTTGGTGAATGAAATTTCAGCACAAGTTTTAACAATCTGTGATTGCATGCAGCCTCATCTGGCCACCACCCTTGCTATCAGAAAGAGGGAGATCAAGGATGCACAGATGCCTTGGATGTGTGTCAGCAGCTGAAAGTATGTGTCAGGAAATGGCAATTCCCAGGGGAGTACCCCAGAGAAGCGGGGATTTGTTGGGGTATGAGCTGGGCAGAAAGGGAGGAATTAGAATGGCTCTGGTGGGCTGAATTAGGAATTCTGAAAGGTTGAGTAACACATGCAGAAATATCCCTAAAATTCTCTAGGATGACACGTAAGAACTTCATGATCAAAGGGAAGGGATCACAGGACTTGGTTCTCCTGGTGCCCTATCGCCTTGATGCCCCAGAGGTATTAAAGATGCACCTCTCCGTGTCCAGCTGCCTGTGCTTGTGAAGTGTTTTCCCTGACCTCACAACCGAGAAATAGTGCTGGTTCTTCAGTGTAAATGATTGGCTTTGTGGGTGGGAAACAAAACCTCTTCACACAGGGCTTGGAGAGAGTGTGTGTGCGCGCATGTGTGTTTGTGTGAGTGGCTGTTTTAACACCTTTTCTTTATTGTCCTGGCTGTCGGACACATCAAACCGAGCCCGGATTTCTCAGTTTCATGCCATCAGATGATTGCATTTCAAAAGGAACTGGGACAATGTAGCTAGGTCACACCTCAATTCAAGTGCAGCAATGGCCTGTCAATGCGCCTCTTACGGCCAGCAGGGCAGGAATTATAAAAATCTCTTAGGTTTACACAGAAAGTGGCAGAACAGGGAGGGGGGAAAGATCCCATGCCAAGGGAGTCCATATTTCCCACATCTCAGGGCTGCATTCCCTGTCCGAGGGCACTCCAGATGCTGGGAATGATAACACGGGTCCATTGTTCCCGGCTCCAGCTTCTTCCCTCCCTCCCTTTAAACAAGCACACAGAACAAAAGCAGCCCCCCTCTTCCTGACCTTCCCATGGCTCCCCAAAGACAGTGTGCCCCCTGTCCCCCTAGTCCCCCCGCTAGCTCCTGTCCTGCCGCCGCTCAGGTGCAGTCCTGCCACGGGCAGCACCAGCACACCAGGGAATGGAAAAGCTCATTAAAGGCAGCTTTAGGAGCAATACTAACGGGGCTCACTGCTCCTGCATGTGTACTTGAAGGAAGGGAGAAAGCTGCACCGGGGCTGCCGGCCTGCGCCCCGCACCTGCCCGGCGCTGGGTGCTCCTACCTATTTTCATGACCCTCCCGAAGACGGAGGTGTTGTCCACCGTGCTGCAGTTCCACCGCCGCTGCCGAAACTGGTACTGGCACTCCTTGATGGCACTGCGGGCCCCTTCCCCGATGAACACCATGTGCTCCTGGTAGAGCTGGCAGAGCTTGCGCTGCCCCGGGGAGAGCCCCGGCAGCTGGCTGCACACCGGCTGCGCGCCGATGATGTACATCTCAGGTCTCTGGATGGGGTTCATGGCCAAAGACCTAGGATGAGAAAAACATCCAAGGGAGTCTGGAGGGGAGAGGCCCCTCCACCAAACGCCCGGCACCTTTCCCCGCCAGCCCGGCCCGGCCCCGCTCCGCTCCCAAAGCCCGGGCGCATTTCTCATGTCAGCTGCCTCCCTCTACGGCTCTGCCAGATGCGAGGCTTTTCCAGGGCTCTAGCGGGAGAAACACAGCTCGTTTGTAACCTGAGTTTAAACACAGAGGACACCCGGGATGGGGAGGGGGCAAAGAGAAAGCTCAGCACTTTCTCTGCAAAAAGAAGAAAGTGAGATGCTTTTTTTTTTTTTTTTTTCTTTTTTTCTCTTTTGCAGACCGCCAGCGAGCGATGCCTGCCTTCAAGCCGGGCTATTTTCCGCTCTTTAGGGGAAGGGGGCTCCGCGGCTGCTCCCGGGGCTTTTGGCAGCGGGTAGGAAACCTTACCCATCCTCTCCTTACGCTCTCCCCACCATCCCAAAGCCCGGGCGGGATTTCAGCGAACCCGTACCAAAGGAGTACAGAAATGTCTGGAGGAGAGGGGTTGCGTCCCACGTCCCCCAAAACTGGGCAAGGGACGGAGGGGAGGCGGGGGAACCTGGAAAGAAGCGAGCTGCTGCCGAAGAAGCCCGGGAGGCAGATAAGTTCCCGCTCCGCCGCCCGCCCCCAGACGGTCCCCGGTTCCCGGTCCCCGTCGGCGGACAAAGGCTCCGCTGGGCTCCCCCCCGCGCCCTTCACTCACCACCAGGAGTTGGCGTCGGCCACCGGCGAGGTGCAGCTGCAGAGGAGGGCGGCGGCGAGGGCCAGCCTCGGCCCGGTCATGGTGGGCTGCGGGCGGCGGCGGCGGGGCTGGGGCAGCCCCCGCAGAGCCGGCCGCCGGGACGGGGCGCCCTGCGGAGAAACGCCGAGGAGAAACCCTTGGAGCGGGGCCTGCGTGCGGCCGGGGGCGCGGCGAGCACAGCCCGGCTGCGGCTGCCGCCCCCTCCCGCCCCCGCAGGACCCTCCCCCGGCCGCCGCCTCCCGGGGGCTCCGGCGGCGGCCCTGCCTCCCTCCGTCCCCGCCCGCCCGCCCTCGGCCCCGGGGCAGGGGCCGCGCCGCCGGGATTCCGCCGCCACCGACGGAGCCTCCCCGTCCCGCCCCGGGGGGAGCGAGGGGACCTGTGGGGCTTGCCGTCGGGAGGGACCCCCGGAGCCTCCGGGACGGCCCCGGCTTGGCCGCCTTTGATGCTCCCCCCGCGGTCCGTGGCGTGGCGCGGAGCCCCGCCACCGCAGGTGCGCGGGGGAGCCGGCGGGGGACATCAAAGGGTCGCGCTGGCCCCGACGCCTTTGTAATGCAGGGCCGGCTCGGAAATGAGCCGCCCCCCTCCCCAAAACGGCCTCCCCAAGGGCCCCACGCCGTGGCACCGGCCCCGCTGCCCGGGCGGGGGGTCTGCGGGGCTCGGCTGGGCTGCCGGCGACAGCGCGGATAGATGGGGTTGGCACCAGAGCCTAATGGCTTTATGGGCAGGGGAGGTGGACAGCAGTAAAGCTTCAAAGGCTCCTCTTTGTCCAAACACCCCTCTCCCTTCCCCGCTCAACCCAGCGGGAACCTCAAAGGCAGGGACAATCCAGCAGCTCCTCATCCCTTTTTCCCCCCCAGACACCAGCAGAAAGCAAACGCGGGCATCCTGGACCCGTAACTGTCCTTGTAACAAATGCTCCTCGCACCCTGCCTCCCTCATGCCATGGGGAAACAGACACCTTATCACACCATCCACACCACTGCCGCCTCCATCTCCACACGGCCTCCCACCGTCCTGTCCTACCCCACGTCACACTGTCTCCACCTCTCCGCCACGGACAAATGCCCCCCGCTTCTCTCCCACACAGCCTCCTCGCCAGGCCTGGCGTCCCCCCGACCCTGCCCCTGGGGCGGCAGCTCCCCGAAGGCAAGGCTGAACGTGCGGGTCCCCTCCAGCAACTCCCAAGCCGTGGCCACGGTGTACGTGGTCCAAGATCCGCAAGTACCCGGCCTTTCACTCTGCCTCACGAGCGGTGCCCGAGACATGAATCACCAGCCTCGGCAGCTCAGACCACTGAAGTATATTTTTTATTGAATTCCTCGCACCCGCCACGGTGGACTTGCTGTGTTTGTTTGCAGCACGCTTCGCTTCCTCTCCCATCCAGATGTGCTGTACCTGCAGCTGGTGGCCCATCTCACCTGGCAGGCAGATGTGGGGCTGCGAGTGCCAGAATTAGCCTCAGGACAAAAAAGCCTTGTGTGACCTCGTCGGGAGGGGAGTTTTACTGCTCGGGCACAGCAGGATCCACATCTGAAGAAAACAGGGTGACTTTATTCGCATCTTCTATATCCTCCCTTTCCCTCCTCCCACAGCTCCAAGCGTGACGGAGGGATGGCGAGCTGTATGTGTGTGTAGCCACGCATACGTGTTTTGGGTCTGTTTCTATAGGGAATAGACAGAATGGAAAGTTTATCTCCCGGAGTCTGGGGAGGAAGGAAGTTGTGTATGGATGAATGACTTTTCCATGACAAACAATGAGTCTGCACAGACATGGTGTGATGTCACCTAAAGAATTTCCAAGCCAGCCTCAGATACAGAAAACCTTCTCGCTGGCAGAGAAGAGAGCGTCCCACCTTTCCATCTCACCACAGCCAGAAGGAAGAACTAGGGCAGGGAAAAAAAAACCAACAACCAAGCCTTGCTGTCTCACACAAGGCATGCACCATGTAAATAGATGACATGATGGGAGAGGTGTATCTCCAAGCTTCGCCCTCACCAAGTCTCCTCACGGACTCTGAGAGAGGAGTAAACCGTGGTGAGCTGCCCCGGTGCCTCTCCCAGCCAGGAATGTGAGGCGGCACCAGCCGATGAAGCACTTCCACAAATAGGGGTGATGTCAATGTCCGTGTTCGTATGAGTTTCTCCGGGCGCATGTGCAGAGCCGCAGCACTCCACGGGGCAACAAGGATGAACCACCACGTGGCCCTGGACCGGTGGTCCACCTCCGGCACTGTGGCATCATGGAAATGAAAACCTTTCCAGCTGGTAAAGCCTGGGAGATGCTCACAGGAAATTTTGTCCAGAAACACATGGCATTAATTACACGTTTTAAGTACTAATATTCAAAGGCAGCTGATGGTTAAAAACAGCAAAATGTTGAGAATACTGCTAGTGGCAATTCAAGCTCCAAAAAGCACCAGCAAAGCAATGATCTTATTTTGAAACACGAGACACAAAAATTGCCATATGGGATAAGATCGCTTATCCAGCCAACCTAATATCCTGTCAAAGGCGGCAAATAAAGGACATGCTTCAGTGTGAGATGCCTGAAATTCTGAACTCTACCTAAATTCTGCTGCTGGTGAGAGCGACTGCCATTGAGTCAAGATGTGAATTATGGAAGCGACTCCTTTTTAATGTGCTGGAAATAATTTCATCACTGGCTGCGTTTATGACTTTAGATAAAGTGGTAATAGCAGGTGGGGCGTTGTTGGAGGGATTTAGCCTCAGCCAGCAGCTTCCAGACTGAAAGCTGTAAAGCACTTGGCCAGTGGTCCAAAGAATACTGTCTAAGCCCTCTTCCTTGTGCCTGTTTCTACTTGCCACCAAAATCTTGAAAGCGAGCTTTGGATTTTATAAATACAAAACTTGGGTTTTAAGCCCAAACAGCTTTGTCAAGGTTGTCTGCCAAAGCAGGGCTGGGTGGCAGAAAGTCAGTGAAATTTTGTGAGGACGAGAGGTGGGGTGAAGCAGGGCTGCTGCAGGGCTGGGATGAATGGAGCCAGCGAGGTGTCAGGTAAGAGACGGGGGTAAGGAGCTGCTGGCAGGTAATCCTGAATGACTGACTGAGATGCTGGGAGAGTCATCAGGATTTGGGTGTCTCAGGGGAAGGAGGCTAGGAGCGAGCAGGACTTTGGGATGGCTCTATACAAGTGACATGAAAGAGTCACTACACTAACAGGTATAAGGGAGGCCCTGAAGAAAGCTGGTCTCACCCCCTCTTCTGTCCCCTGGCTAACCCCTCTCTCAAATCCAGGAGAGCCCAACCTCACCCCAGGCAGACCACCCCTCCTGGTCATCACCCCTGTCCATTCCCACTGTCCAAGAGACTCCCGCTTTCATCCCAAACCATCCCTTCCCCGCAGCAGCCCACTCAGACCAACTCATACTGCTCCTGCTACAGAAAGGGCCAATAGACAGAACTCTGAAACTGAGGGTTCCTCCTGCTTCTGCTGGAAAAGGCCCTATCCCACCCCTTCGAGTGGGCCTGGGTGACTCAAATGGCAGCAGCGAACCCATGCTGCGCCCTGAGCACTGATGCTTTCACCCAGACCACTGAGGATCACCTGGGCCATAAAGGGAGCTGTCACCTGAACACAGGACGTGAATCTCAGCCTTCGGATTAAAGGTCTCGTGCTCCCATCTTAGGTCTAGCTGCTCTCTGCTTAGAGGCAAAAGCAGCGGCAGCAAGCCCACGTCTTCATAAAGCCTTGGCATTCTGCTGCATTCAACAGTCTGCTGCCCTAGGCAACTGTCTGCCGTGTTGCCTGGCTGCCTAAAATTAGTACCTGTGTTTGCCTTTGTTCGATTTTCAGAGGTGACAACTGTGCATGAAGCACAAATTTACACATCGAGTTTCCAAAGTCACGGCAGAGCAGCTGGAGGGTTATCACCGCTTTCCCAATACCGTCTCCGCCGCCTTTGCTGGAGGAAAGCTGCAAGACTCCCAGAAAGAAGTGGAGGTCATGTCCATGAGATCATTTGCAAAGATTTGGCAGACTGTGAAAAAAGTTGAACCCTGTCTGGATGACAGCCCCGATAAATTAGAGAAGGAGTTTACTCACGCAAATTCCTTGTCCTACCCTTATTGTATTCCGAAAATTTGGGATGTCCCCAAGTGTGACACAGATCTTTATGATGTGCTATAAGGAGTGCTGAAAGAATATGTAAGTCTCTTTCCACATAACTTCAATGATCCTCTTTTCTGCATCTTGTCCAGTTTCTCCCGGACCGGGGAGAACTGGGAGACATTCTTGGTCAAGAGCCTCTTTCAAGTTCCTGTTTATTCTTGCGACTCGACTGTGGTTCAATGCCTGTTTTTCATGCCTCACAATGTCCAGTGCATCCAGAAACATTTACTGCTCTCTCTGACATAAGACGCTTACTCAAGATGGGAAAAATATTCACTGAAGTAGAGTCTCCTCTACTTAAGGAGCCAGTAGAGACACGTTACCCGGGAAGGAGGATTTGCATGTGCTGCTCAAAAGGGAATCCCTGCCCTCTGGTTCTGTGCCGTGGACCTGCCAGTTGATGGCACCAAGAGATGTAGTGTAACATCCTGCTTTACGTCTGCTTCTGGCAGCCCGGCTTGGTTTTAATGACAGTTCTTACTAAGACTTTAGGAATCTCATTAAAGTCGCATACCTGCCCATTCAGCTGAACCAGTTTTAGAGGGAGTGTAGATCTAAAAAAAAAATAATAATAAAATCCCTTGAAGCTAAATGCAGCCCTCACACAGAAACCTAAATCATCCTTTATCCCACCGCCCTTCACTCATTTGGTGCTGTGCTGCTCCACTGCCGACAACCTGTCCCTCTCAGCACCATACCTCCACGTTGCTGTACTGGTGTCAACCTTCCCAGATCTAAATGTGTTGTTTTATTGGTATTGTGATTATTACTTAAACAGCAACTGGAGTGACCCTCATAGGTCCAGATCCAGCTGGGGCGTTACAGAAGGTGTAATAAAACCTTCTCAAAGTATCCCAGCACATCAGCCCTCCATGTCCACCTCTTTTGTCTCGACATTGCCTTACCTCGTTGAATCGTTACACACTGTCTGTCTCCGCTGGAAGGGCAGATTATTCCTGCCTATGTCCTGCTTGTTTCTTTTGGTACTTATACACTGAGTTTTATCTCCTGATGTGCTCATGTGCTACCTTTTTCTGCATCTCATCACCTGTCACCCCTGCTGACAGATCCAGATTTCCTTTCACCACTACCTTGCTCTTTCATTTTTCCATGACTCCCCTGGCCAATGACATCCAGTCTCACTGTCACCAGGGCATGTAGTGCAGCAAATGCCAAGATATACCTGCCAGTCTCAGCAGACCCAGTGACAGTTGTCCCTGAAGTGCCTCACCAAGGAGAGCAAGAATGGAGGAAGGTTGCAAGTATTAGACAACAGAAGAGGCCAGCTACTAAATATTTTCACCGTTTAAAAACAGAATAGGCAAAACCGATAGTGATTCTATGAATAAAACAGCTTCTCATCAGCACAAGACACAGAATATATGTAAATCCTTATGAACGTTGTAATTTATGCCACAATATTTCACATGACAGGCAACGAGCTCACCTGGAGCAAGACCATCTCACCCATTACAAGAAAAAAGAAGCAAACTCCAAGGATAAACCTGGACACGACCCTCCTCCCTCTCAAGGTGATTCAGTGGTAGTTGTACTCGTACAGCAGATTAAATCCCAGTGTTGAGCCAACCCGGTCCACTGAGACCAGATGTCCCAAAGAAAAGTGCAAGAGACTCAGCAGCAACCTGTGGAGCACCTGCAGAAGCTGCGTGTGCTGAAACAAAATGGCTTTCAATTTTTCGAAATTGAGAAGGAAGAAACACAGAACCATCCCTGCAGGTATATGGCTGCCTGGAAACCTTCCATATTTATGATATCCCCAGGGACAGATACAAGCCATCTGGTTCCTTTTTCCACAGGAACTCTATTTGCATATTGGAGACCTCAGTCGAGAGCCAGAAACCTGAATCAGGAGATGTCTGGCCAAAATTTTGCGCTTCTTGTTCCCACGACTACTAGAATACCAGGGTTTCTGGGGCTGCAGCAAATCATCCTTAATCACATACTGAAACCTTAACATCCTTTATTTACGTGGGCAAGCCCTGTAAGAAATTAGACCAGCTTCACTATGCGTAGTCATAAACTAAAAAAATCACTGAATTCATATATTTGAAAAAAGTACCAAGCATTATCCTCTGATGACCGTTCAGTGGTTTATTTAACATGCCCACGGTGGCACAGCTTACTTGCCAAACAGGCACCCCATCTCCTTAATTTGCACTAACAATTTCTTCTTCAGAAGAAGAACAATTCAGAAGGGGAACAATTCAGAAATTGTTCCCCAGACCCCCTCAAAGGAGCCACCAGAAGTCAGGTTGAAACATGAGCCCAGGCAGGGCTAGGAAGCCCACACTGCTGCTCCCGAACACCGCAGGTTTCCAGGAATGAAAGGCTCCAACCCTTAAGGCCATCTAGCCAACACCTTCCCCAAGAGTTAAGCTTACATAGAGGATTAACCATCCTAGAAGGGAAAAAGAGATGAGGAAAGCGAAAAGAAGAAAGTACATCCCTCCTTTATTTGTTTTACAGGGGCCAGCCCCGGGAGCTGGTTTGTTACCTGCCGTAGCTGACCGCGGCACAGACCCCTCCGGCAGTGACAGGAGGGCAGCCCTCGTCGTGCTGATGCTGGCGGCGGGATTTGCGTGAGAACTCTGGACTCAGATTATGGTGGTTTCGAGCACATACGTCAGCCCTCCTTGACGATTAGGAAGGCTAGCAGGACAAAGTTCTCTGACAGTGTGAGCAAGGAGACAGCGAAAGGCGATCCACGTCAAAGCGACTTCTCTGCAGAGACCTCAGAACAGGCCAGGGGATGGGAACAGCTGGATGACTTTAAGCGTTTACTTCCTTATTCTGATCTTGCAAGGCACAGAGCACCCTTCATCCTCCCAAAAGGGGTGTCCAGCTCCCTCAGTCCCACTGGAGTCATCCCAAACCAAGAAGATTTATGTCTCTGCATCTCACAGAGGCCTGGACCTCATTTTTGCTCTGAGTATATATTCCTTTTAGTTTGTTCCGTACTCTGTAATAATTACATTAACTGGCAAAGACAGTGAAATACCTAAAATACAGTTAAGCTGCTGCTGCAGTGGTTCTTAGCTCTCCAGGAGTGAATGACCAGGGGGAACACGGAGATGCACGGTTACTGCTCTGTCTTGGACACCCAACACCTCAGCGTAGGTCGCGGGGACCAGTGTCAGACTGACTTGGATCAATAGTCTCGTGTCAGTTAAATCATTGCCCAGCAAAGCTCGATACAGGCATTTCCAAAGGAAATAGAAAGCCACAGAATAAATTCAAACTGAACTTAATTTCTCTCCTTCCTGGGAGAGTCTTCAAAGGTGTTCTTATAAAGTCCAGTCTAATGAAAAGCATATTAATGATCAGCTCTTCCTCCGCTCTAGAATTGCAAAGGAAGCACATACACAGCATACATTAGACCCCACAACGCCTAACAGCCGCTGTTCTTCCCTTACCTTACAGAAAGGGAAAGAGAAGTGCAGGAAGGGCTGAGTAACAGGCCCAAAACATTAAATCGGTGGTGCAGATTTACCTCACTTCAGCAAAGCATTAAACCAGGTGCTTGAAAGTAAGCATACACCTACTCATTTGTGCTGAATCAGGATCAAAATTAAAATCTGCTTGCTTTTTCCGTTCTTTCGACCACCAAATACATCTGCCATCAATTAAATATTGTTCCTGCTCAAATACAGTGCCTTCAAAGTGCAAGCAATAAACAAAACATTTTGGGAATAATGCCCCAGTGGATCAACTGTATCATCTACGCAGTTAGCACAAATAGTTTCCAAACCAAAGAAATAAATATTAAAACATATATATATAAAAGGCTGAAACACTATAAAAAAAGCCCAATCTGTATCAGAAAACTACACTGATTTAACCAATTTCAGAACTTATCTATCTTCTTCTATACTGTCACACTTCAGTGTAGGAATTTCCTGTTAATTCTGGATGCAACAGATTTAAGCTAAACCGGTTCAAAACCATCTTGAGAATAGACTGCATATGCACTTGTACCAAAAAAGCGATCATTTTATATCTCACCTTTATTCTAACACCAATCACATATGTGCGATTCTAACTGCAGAAATTAGAGCACCCTATTTAAGATCTTGTTTGTAAAATGCTATTATAACATTATTACCTGCTTAAATAAAGAGTTTCCAGATACAAATTTTCTGCAAAATGTGCATTCATGCAAACCTAATCTGGAAGAGTTATATCAGTATATCAGGGCTGTGTAGGTTAGTTACCCTTTAAACCAAAAGCAAAGCCTTCAAAATTAAGATCTGTACTGATTTAATGAGACTGTTCAGTTAAATCACTGCTTTTTTTTTTTTTTTTTCTTTTTAAGTAGATAAGGTCTAATACTAGGAACAAGGAGTGGTGCCTCTTCTCATTGACACATCATACGATCCCATATATAAACTCAGTGAGCAGCATCTTGAAAGCCGTGGTTCATTTGGGGTCCCTACTCTGTCTGGCATCTCACCGTGCAAAAATCTGCGACTCTTTCTCTAATTTCCAGTCTAAATTTATTCATGGTCAGCTCACACCTATTTGTTCATCCGTCAGCTTGTCCCTTAAAGTTCAGGATGCCAAAACTGAGGCCGGAGCCTGACAATATGGTTCTGCTGGCAGCATCATCAGGATAATAAAGACCTCTCTCTCCCACCCCGGGGGTTTATCCCAGCCCTGTGCTGCAGGACACTGCTGTTCAAGGTGCAGCCCCTTGATGATATAAGCAGTTATAAAGACAATATAAGGAGTTAAAAAGATTCAACACAACTTACAAAAAGAAAAGACCGGGTTTTACTTATTTAACAGCCTGGGCTGGTTCACGTGTGAATCAGAAGCGCGGTGGAGCAGGGCAGGAACATTTGGCTGGAGAAGGCTGAGCCACGGCAGTACCATCTTCACCTGAGTTAACTTCACGTGGACCTGCACCGGCACTTCAAGAAAAGTTATGTTCCTGGGAGGTTTTTTGATTGTGGCTCCATTCCCTGACCCATTTCACAGCTCACTGCCACAGGCTGAGGGCACAACTGCACAGAAGGTGAACATCAGCTTCTTGGACAGGAGCTACTGAAACCCATATTGCTGCCGAAGCCCCTGCGCTACCGGGGCAAGGCCTGAAGTGCAAGACCATGGTAGTATTAAAAAAAAAAATGAAAAGAATTTAAATCTAAGTCTTAAAAAATTAGTAACAAAGCATTAATTTGAAAGATGCCTCTGTGAGAATTACCTGCTTTGGAACAGATCAGGTTTCCAGTGTAGCAACTAGTATTCGCTGCTTTGTAAATTCTTCCCTGCAAAAAGAACTGGAAAAGTAACTAAAATTGCTAGCACACTTTACTCAAATTTATTCCTTTTCAATGACTTTGAATTTGACTCAGTTTTCAAAGCATTTTATCTAGATATTTTAACTGCCAAAGCCACCCAAAAGCTTTCCAAAAAAAGCTACGCTTTTTTCCTGCTTCTCTCAACATGAACTGTAAGGTGACATTTTTGCTGGTGGTACGGACACTAGAACAGCATCCATCTTCTCCTCCTACAGCTCTGCCGGCCCAGCAGGGCTAATGAAAGTCAAAACTTGCTTTACATCAACACAGCCAGTGCAAGTTGTCACCAGACCAGCTTTCCAGCCATCGTGAGGGATTCTGAGCACATCCTGCACTTCCCCGGTGGGGACTCTATCCTCCAAAGAGCTCAGCCCACACCTAGGCTTCAAACCAAGGAATCGGATTTCAGAGGTGCGTGTGGAAAACTGAGCTCTCCCTTTCCTGCTTTTGACATGAAAAATCTTGTAACCACCAGACGCAAAGCTCCAAGGGGTTAAATTATCTGGAAAATGTAGGTGCTTATCTAACACCTCATCTACTCGGAAAGTGCCGTTCAATGATGGACACCAGAGAATTTGGCCCTAAAATGTTCTGAGAGTCCAGTCAGTAGTACTCACAGTTTGCAGCTCTTCAAATACTGAATTAAATAAAAATCACTGTTCCTGCAGCAGGTGCAGCTGGGCTGGAGAAGTGTACCCGATTCAGATCGTTATGATCCTGCAGACTTCAGAAAGGCACCTGGATATTTCGGCTTCAAGCGCCAACCAGTTTTTCAATCCAGTTTGCTATCAAGCGCTGAGGGAGGGCAGGATTGCTTCTTTTGACGCCATGTGAGTTGATGTCATCTTTGAAAGATCATACACCTACAGCGTCAGATGGCGTGAGATTGTCACCAGGTCTCAGAAAGAAACAAGTAACTACTGGATGATTCCTCATTCCTGGTGAAAATTCATGTATGGATAAAGGGGGCCTACAGGAAAGTCGGGGAGGGACTCTTTATCAGGGGGTGTAATGATAGGATGAGGGGTAACAGTTTCAAACTGAAGGAGGGGAGATTTAGATTGGATATTAGGGAGAAATTCTTTACTGTGAGGGTGGTGAGGCACTGGAACAGGTTGCCCAGGGAAGCTGTGGATGCCCCATCCCTGGAAGTGTTCAAGGCCAGGCTGGATGGGGCTTTGAGCAGCCTGGTCTAGTGGGACATGTCCCTGCCCAGGGCAGGGGGGTTGGAACTAGATGATCTTTAAGGTCCCTTCCAACCTGAACCATTCTACGATTCTATGATCCTACGATTATGTGCCAATTTATCAGAAGGAAGGGGGTCTTCCCTGTTAAGGGTCTTCAGAAGTAGCCAGAGCTTGGAAGATGGAAGCTACAATCCTCTCCTGTGGCCAAACTCTACCCTGAGCACAGGGTGGACATCAGGTCAGGTCCCCTGCAGGGACAGGCTGCCTCCCCTCCCCAGTCACACAGGCTGCATCACACCTTTATGCTAATGGTACTCCCTGGCCATATAACGCGGGGCACTTAAATTGCACAGCCCTGGCATTTCCAGTGAGGAGCACGTACAAAGCCGACGATTTGGCACAAACAGTCCTCACCGCGGTGACTTCGTCTGGAGCTCTGCGGTTCTAGGCGAGGTGGGGATCTGACCCCGTGTCCGGTGACTACAGCAAGAGGTCGGGTCGGGACCTCGTCTTCCCATTTGCTTAGCCATCTCATTTTGGCTGTTAACCAGCTGCACCTCTGAAATCAGTTTCTTCATCTGCCAAGGGGAGGTAAATTTATTTCGGGACCGGTATTGTGATCTTGCCTGTGGATGCTGTGATATGTTACGGGCTCTAATGCATTTAAAGATCCCTCAGTGAAACCATGTAAATGCAGTTATTATTAAGTCCATATTCATAGTAATACCTCAGGCAGAACTTAACCAAACACACGAGAACAGTCTGCAGGAGACAGATTTTTTCAAAGAAAGAAATGTGTTTATTCTTCCCTTGAAGCTAAAGGGAAAACATGTACCCAGGGGGAGAAATCCAGTGGGTTAAGTTCTTCCAAATGCCACTCAAATAGAGAAAATTAAAATGATCTATTTTATGCTATCATTCAAAGGGACATTTACAGGACCGGAGATTTTTTTCCCCATTATCTTGAACATATTTATTCTCTCTGGCAATATGTTATTGAATACGTTGACTAGACAGGACTAGGGAATTTCTGTATGTGGAACAGCTGTAACATCTGGAATGCAATCTTGGCTTTTTTTTTGACAAATACAATGTTCTTGCAGTGAAAAATGTGTTTGCCCTGCAAAAAAAAATAGTGTATTTGTAGAGAAGGTAAGGATTGCTCATCTTGCAGGTGAGGGAAGCATGCTGCGCCGCACAGAAGGGTTAAGCTTGTACGCGTGTTTGCAGGTGCGGACCACAGAAAGCTGGCGTATGAGGAGATACGCACCCATCCCTGCAGTGGGCAGGGTGTAGGAGGAGAGAAGGAATTGCCTGAATATTGCAGGGAAAGCAAGAAATCCTATTAAGGATTTATGCTGTTCCAGCAAAATAACTTCCTCACTCGAAGCAGAAGCCAGCTTTTTTCATTGTCTTTACTTCACTCGTGCTGACAGCATGCAGTTCTTCGGTCAAGCCCAGTGCCGGTTTTGAACCGAGAGATTCATCACCAAGAAACGTGGTACCAAGCCTCCTACCTCCTACTCCCGCTCTCGGTCGCAATTGCAGTTGCCTTTGAAATGTATTTCCAACGTATTTTGGGTGGACAGCCTCGATATTGCTAAACACTCCTGGAGTGAAAGCAGTTATTTATTACATGAATGCGTTTCAAAAAATAGTGACGTGCACATTCAAAACTAACTATGTTCTAGGGAAGGCATGTATGGGAGATGTCTGAGAAGACATTTGTGTGTAATAATTATAATATGTTTTCATTTACACAGTGTCTCCTCCACGCACAAGGGAATATAACGAAATGTAACTAAAACCGCATATCCTTACAAATAAAGGGAGAGAGAATGTTTCATACAAAGGTTAAACAAAAAAATCTGTCTAATGTCACTTTGGGGATTAGAGGAACCGGAGTAAAACAAACATCCAGAACAAACTTTGAGGGGTTGCTTCAGGAAAAGCACGTGTGCGAGTGTGTGCCATCACATCTGCATATTCAATACGTCTTGCTGGGACAGCTCGGGGAAAATAGGAAGCTGGAAATTTTCAGTGTGGGAATTAGATGGAAGAATGTGAACCATTCTAAACAAAACACAGCGAAGTTGCCAGCTGACTTGCTAAAATGCCAGTGCTCTCTAGGATCCCTTGAAACGGAGCTGAGGACTGGCCTTGCCGTGCAGGCAGCGGGTAGGGAGCCAGGAGATCTGGGCCGTATTCCTGGCCCTGCAACAAACCCAGCATGTGACGCTGGAAAGTCATTCAGTCCTAAGTTTCCAAAAACTGATTTCACGCCGATACTTCTGGGCACCTAGCGTGAGACAGCGTGAGCCCAAACAAAGGCTTTCAAACAAAGTCAAGCCGCAGGTACTCACTTCCCGTCCACCCAGAAGGAACGTTTGGGGGCTCAGTTTCATCACGGGTGCAACGGGGCTAAAACCTGCGAAGCAACCCAAAATGCTACAAAGCTGCAGGCATTACACGATTCCATAGAGCTCTCATTTTGCCAAAGGAGAGGGCTACGGCTATGCAAAGGAGTATTATTAAGTTACCTGTTGTTTCCCACGTCCTGGCAACCATTGCCATTCTATAAATATTTTCACAGGTTTCAATACATCTGAAGATTTTTGTGTATGTTTCCTGCTTCAGGGCATCAAGGAATAATCTTCTTACGAAAGGATTCACTGTTCCAAAAGGAACATAAAGAATACAGACTGGGATTGCTGGCAAAAAGTCTGGAACAACACTACCAACAAGACTAGGAAAATACTAAATCTCAGGGGTGAAATAGTGGAAAGAAAGCGGCTTTTCCACATAATTTAGTCAGCATGTATGCTGGGGGGAAAAAAAAAGGAGTAAAAGCAGTATTTCTAGCTTACGTTTTCCTAGGCACGCACATTTTTTAAAAAAAAATTGGAAACCATCTGGATTAAAGAAAGTTGTGTTCTCCTTGTACATGACAGGGTCTGGTCACATAGACGATTAACTTACATTATACTGTAGGCAAATGATTATTGTGGTTTTTTTCTGAATGGTGCAGAAACAAGTTGAAAGACCCAGTGTAAAACACAGATCTTGTTTTACCCATTTATATTTCCACCTCCAACACAGTGAACTCTATACTTTCTTCCCACCCTGTTGGCATCTGCCCTTAATTTTACCCCGGCATTTTCAGAAAGGATTTTGAAGATTTTTGTCGTGCACAGGTAGATAACACGCATTGGTGAATTTAGCAGCTTGAATGAGGTTTCTGAAAGGTACCTCCTTTTGCGACCGCCTCTCTGTGCATCCACAGGAGTTGCAGCAGAAAACTTTCAGAAAATCAGGGGAATTTGGCACCGACAGTTTCTGCGATGTTACTTTTAGGAACAAGATGTTAAAGTAACCTTCCTTTGGCCAGAACTAATGCAAATCCTCCATTAAGTATGAAATTGTATTTTGTATCTTTATCCTGCCTTCCATATAAAACTGTATTTTCTAAGTCTCACCGGCAGTTTGTGCCAGGCTCTAACTGTGACTCTGATTTTCACAGCATGTTTCCAAAACAGTACTGCCTTATTTTCCAGTTTTGCTCTAAGAACTTACTTTGGAGCTGATGCTCGCAGGGCAGGTGACATAACTTTGTCCAGTTCTAGTGAACTGCCAATTTTAGAACGCTATTTACTACCTGAAAATGTGCTGGTGGCCACGGTCCAGAGAGGGAGGAGTTAATAGTTAAAAGTAACGCTGCAGTAATCCGTGGGTATAAAAATCCAGTGTTTTAAGAACCACACAGCTACATCCGTACCCTCCCAGGCCGAGGGGGCCTTAACTTCTTGCGAAGTTACCTCTAACTCTTGCTATTGTAAGAGTATATGAATTACCTGACCCTGGACCTCGCTCCTGGGGCCCCACGCAAGGCTTGACTGGAGAGGGACAAGCCCAGATACTGATGCCTTTTCTTTCTTGGAGCTTCTGACAGAGAGGACAAGAAGAAGCTTCCCTGATAACCAAATAACCCTTACTCGCAAGCTGGCCAGTATTGCTACATCTGCCCTGGCTACATGGAAACCTTTGTCAGAGAGGAGGCTGCACCCACCCTTCTCCAACCTCAGCCAAAGGCCACATCTCCTCCATCCCAGGCTGAACGTGCTGGCTGGCAGTGGAGCTTCACACACACAGCGTCCGGCTGTCTCTGCTGGGTGTTGGGACTAAACAGCTGTTACAGAGGAAGATTTCACAAACCTGCTGCTGTAACAGGTACCCCACAGCACATCGGGCACACATGCTTCTGCTGTGACTGCAGGGGCTGCCCCTTTTAGATCCATTTGTAGAGGTCTCAGAGTTCAATCCCCAGGAATGGCTTATGAAAGCAATTACTACCTGAAAGGTCTCTTTGTTTGTGTGCCACTGTTTTTAATAATAATGACTACATCAGATATTTTCTGCCATCTCAATCTTTGTTGGTACTGCTAATAAAGAAATGACAAAGCTCAACACTTAAAATAGCACCCAATGCAATGAACTGCAAGCGCTGAGGTTTGAGACTTTACATCCTGCCCTCCCAGAAGCACTTTCCCTTTGATGATTTTAACCATTGAGTATGAAGGTTCGTATAAGCCACAAAGGGTGTGACGTGTATGGCGGAGTCAGAGGGGCCCAGGTCACTTGCTCTGACCACCAGACAGTCCTGTCCCACAAGAGCACACGAGACACACATAATAGGTACATGGCATCCAAGTACAGTTGCCTGAACCATAATATATTATTTGGGTTCTTCAAGCAATCCTTTCATTCATGCTTGATTCAATCTGTTTTAGCAGCAACAGTCACTGGCCAATTTAATGGCAAAACTGGAAATATAATCCAGACCTCCCACGCTTTATATCCTCTACCATTCCTCCTCGTATCAGCATAGTTATATTCTTGTCAGCTATTGACTGACAAGTAAAATCAAAACCTGAAGAAAATACCCAAATCCCAAAGGCTCAAATTTAGAGCTGAAGTTTGCACTGAGACATCAGCTCTGAATTTTGCCCCAACACCTAACCACATACTCACAGTATGCTGTATTTTGAATAAACAACCCCCAACACCAGGAAATACACGGCAGACCAGAATTGCTTTGTGCAGGAAGAACCATGTAATCCTAAAACATAATCTCATGTAGCACCTATTAGAGACACGATACTTGCAAAGCACAGAGAAAACACCAGTTTTTTATCCTTAAGGAAAGCTTCATAGTGACCTAAGCTCCACAACAAAGCTCTGTGTGCAAGAGGATCCTAAGTTATAATTTCCAAATAACCCACTGATTGGTTACATTTTCTTTATAATCTCTGGTCAAAAAAAAGAAAAGATCATGATCAGCATGACTTCCAAAGGGAATCCATTCACTTAACAGCCGTATCCTGATTTATATACGTGTGTATGCGCATACATAGATATGTATACATGCTTATGTATCTAAAATATGCACATTACACATCTGTTCTGCCTACACTTACATGCATAGGTCTTAATAGAGATCTTTGTCATGTAATTACTGGTTGCATTCACAGAAGAGTTCTAGGGCATCATTTCTGCTTTACATTCAAGAAAGGAAAGGAACCTCTAAAACAGGCCATCGCAGCTTCTCTGACACCTTCTAAGAGCAGAACCGGTCTACAGCAGTAGCCAAGGGTCGGCTCCACTCAGTGTGAAATGCTGATGAGCACCATGTTCTCCCCTCGCCAAGCTGGCACCCTTGTTTTGCTGAGCCATGTCAGGAGATGGTGCTTTTAGGTGTCAGCAGTGCAAAAGGACCATTTTGGTCTCATCCATACCCAAAAAACATTCCCCAAATTTACTTTTAAGAAGTTACACTAAACCAATTTTAAAGCCAGTTTAAGACCGTAGGTTGTATCAGGCTTACTAGATTTAATGGACACGCTTCAAATCTGATGAAGAAAGTCTGGAAGCCAATTTGTGAAGGACAACTGTAACCCCCTGGAGCAAGGGGGCTGGAGCAAGGCTGACATTAGGAGTTGAACCAGTCCCAAACCAGCATTAGCTGAACTACTCATTAAGCCAGCTGCATTTTTTGGAGAGGAGAAATTTCCTCACTGTAGCTTAGACTGCAGCGAAAAGCTTTAAACTGAGAAGTAGTGTAGTGGTGGGCTGGACAAAAGGACTTGAAAACTCAACATCAGCCAGTCACAGGAAATTAGCTAACGGATTGTAACAGGCTACACCCCAAATGGCACCAGCCTGCAGCCTCTGCAACAGATGTGGAAGGCTGAGGCCATCCATGCCTTGTTTTTTTCAGGGGTGGGAAGTAAAGCACCACTGTTTTAAGGGAAAGCCTAGATCTACAGAGCTGTCTGCGTGAACGAGGACCCCACTGAGATCCTACCTGCCTAACATCCCTTTGATCATCATAGCTGTACCCAGTGAAGCACAGGAATCCGCGACTGCCCTTCCCTGCAGTCTTCCCTGCTCCCTTGGATGAAGCTGCCTCTCGTCTCTCACGCACTGGGATGTGGGACAGCGCGGTGAGGTGGGGCAATGGGAAGGATCAGCGACTGCAAGAGAAGGCAAGCAGGAACACAGTCCCTCAAGGAGCCAGGTCAGGGAAAGGAGTACGGTTAGCTAGGCAAGGGGGGGAAATATATTACTTTAGGAATTAATTCAAGCTTAAATGGATCAAAAGAGAGAGAAAGGGTTAGCTGACCACGGGCTTTATTGTTCAAGCAGGTTTGTGTCATTGCTCTCCTGCAGTCCCAGTGGCCGCTGCCCATAGGCAAGAAAAAGCCGAAGGCCAAGAAGATTCCTCTGGGTAAATTCACAAGCTTTCCGTTCCACGGCTGAAGCCATGAAAACGCAGAAAGCACACGGAGTAGGGTGGCAGAAGAAAAGGAAGGTTAGGGAAGGGCTCTGTATTTGTTACCTCTTAAATGACTAAGTTGAGCTAAAAGTTACTGGGCAAATTGAGAAGCAAAAACACCACATAGAGACAGACTGAGATGGGAGCTGCAGAAAGACCTGGTGGACGTTATGCCCAACCATGCAATAAAAGATACAGGATAGACGATGGTGCAGCTTTATCAGCAGGAATCACTTCCAATCGCAGAAGCCACAAGTGAGTTATGTGGATCCTCCTGAACCCCTGCCAAGCAAAACTGTCCGGCCTCCGCTGAACACCGGTGTAATTGGGGAAGAAAAAAGAAAGAAACATTTATCTGGCAAGTGCTTTCAAAAAGAGAAAGCGACTGTTGGGAGGGCTGCTCGAGGGGCTGGAATGCTGGAGACTGTTCCAGGGGGACAGAGTGCATATGAGGCAGACAGGGATTTTTAATAAAATGCAGTTTATCGCAGGGTGATTACCACCTTCTATTTATACTGTATGAAATCATGAAAAACATGGCACATATTTCCTTACTCCTGGAAACACAAAATCAGCTGAACAACCATGTGATAAATTGGCCCTTTTCACGCACTTTTGCTTTGTCTTTCTAAACCTCTATTTCCAAACATGTGTCACTTAGACAAAGCAAGCAATAAAAAAACTACTAGAAAAATACTTTCTGTGCTCCTCCCCAAAAAACAACCCCATGGTAGGATTATGAGTCCAAATTCCAGGGCTGTTCCGTTTAACATGTAAATCTTAATTGTTCACAAGGAAGCACAGACACTTGAAGTGTGTAACATATGAGAAAGGGAACTTCAGAGTCTCCAGAAAATGCATCATCTATTTCTAACCTTTGCTGCTTACACACAACAGGCGTTAAAGACACAACATGCTGAAATGTAAAGAAGAAGGTATTTCAGGTGAGCTTTTATGCCTTAAAGAGCACGCCTTTCCCCGCTCCCCCTCAAATGTGGTCTGAACGTGAAAGGCTTAGAGAGAGGAAATACCACATTATTTCCACGGTAAGATTCTGCAGTCGAATTTGGGATAATACAGTAAAAGACTTCATTAGCACTTTTTCAGAATGACTTGTATAACTTGCCTGTACCTTTGCCAGTTATGAGTAATGCAACAATCACTAAGATCACACCAACACCACCTTTGTACCACATTGCTTTCACATGTTGCCTGATGTCTACCGGACTCAGCCTCCTCATAAGTGACCCCCCCCGTCCTCAGCCAAGCAACCCACGCCGAGGCAGGACCATGCTGCCCGTGAGACGCCGCACCTTTCACCCGCTCCTCACTTCACGCAAGAAGAATCTTTTCGGTTGCGATGTTCAATGACTGGTCTGAGGACAGAAGGAGATTTGCAGTGCGGCTGCTCAGCAACATCTCTCCCCCCTAATCGTTTTTGTATTAACCCGATGGTTAACAACCCCACCCCACCCCTCCGACAGTGCAAAACTAAATAAATAAAGCTACAAAAATAATTCGTACTGGGTAACTCCCCGGTCCAGCGTCTGCGTGGGGCCGCAGCTCCACAATCATTAAAACCAGGTTTGTACGTTTCTGGATCACCCAGGAGTACAAATTTGATCGGGATCAGGCCAAGGCACGTGATCACGCTTCAGCTGAATGAGCCAGAGCGCGCGACACGGAGCCAACGCCAATTTTACGCTGGCCGTACGCCAGCCGCAGGGGTGCAGACGATACCTGATCTGGCTGGAGTTGTGTACAGTGATACTTGATCCTGCATAAAGCCTGCTAGTAAAAAGTTAACCTGTCAAAAACTTCTTGAATTAACTTGAGCAGGCAGAGTGAATGAATACCAGGTCAGCGCTTCACATCGTGCGGGCACCCCATTTTTGAGCCAGTAATAGGAGTTAGTTACACTGCTGGGTCTTCTGCGCTGCCAAACCACAGCCTAATGCCGATAGCGATGCTTACACGCACAGGGATCTCATGGCAGGATCAGGGCCTAAGAGTCCTTCAACTCGCATTGCCTCCAACTTAAAGCAAAAAAAGGAATGAGCAGAATGAAATCCAAACGTTTAACCTCTAAGTAGTCAACAGAGTCTGCTGATGTGGAATCTGTAGGTGAAGATGGACCCATGGGCATTTCTGCAGCAGATAAATTTAGACAATGATTAAAATAGAGCCAATTCCTTCAGGTTAGTGAAAGTCTCGGTAGAGCAAACACATCAGTAATTAAGCTGATTTTAGCAGTATTTTAGTAATCCAAATAGTATTAAAAATGCGCCCTGTCGTACTGAACAAACGTGAACTTTATTTTTTTTTTCTTTATAGCCCTTTGGCACAGAAGGGCAGTCCTGGTCTTTTGAAACTGTTTTAAAAAGCCTTACCTGATCTCTGGTAGAACTTAACCCATTTTTAACACTGCAGCTATACTGCCCAGTGTTGAAACACGCACAGTTGCCATTACAGGCGGCTACGGACATCTAGGAAGCATGTATTTCAAACATTCTTTTTTGAAATTGCCGGAAATCACTGGAAATTGCTTGGTTTATGTGAGCATAAACAATTTTCAATTCAACAGTTTTCAGCGCTAGTTCAAGGAGACCGTGAGCTGAAAGCCATTTCCAGAAGTTTTTCCATTTCCCATCAGGCAGGCCCTAAAATGGCGCACCCAGAGGTCTAGCAACCTTGACAGTTACCCAGATCTCCGAGCTGTTTACCGCCATGCCCCTATCGCTCCTGCCGGGATGTCTAGGCAGGGGGTTCCCACGTTTTGGTCCTCAAGGCCATCACACAGCGCCGAGGCCACGCCGCAGACCCAACAGACGAGGGCAAGGCGCCGGCCCGCTTTCCCTCTGCCATATCAGCATGCGCCCCTGTCCTTCCTCAGTGGGTCACGCAGCCCGGGGCTCCCCAGGGAGCTCCAGGGCTTCTTTCCCAGCCGGCCCGGTGCCTGGCCCTCGGCGAACCCCGCCACTGAGGCGGGCGGCAGGCACCGGGGGCTGATGGGGGGGCCTGAAGCGAGGGGGCCGGCTGGACGGGGCTGCCATCCGCCCTTCGGTCCCCCTCCTCACGAGGGGGTAGACGGGGGACGGGACAAGTCACCCCAGAGAGACAACGCAGCGCCTGCCCTCACTGACGGGGCGGGAAGGGGAGGCGGCGACGGCCGCCGAGGGGGGGGCGGGCAGCGGGGCGCCACCGCGGCGCGGCAACGGTTAACGGCGGGGCGCAGCGAATGGGTCGCGCTGTTGCCAGGGCGACGGCTCGGAGTGTTCCGGATCGTACCATTGCGCAAGAGGCGCGGGGGGGGAAGAGGGCGGGGGGAACGCGAGTCGGCGTCGCCGCCGCGGCCGCCAGGCCCGGCCCAGCGCCGCCTCCTCCCTCCTCCTCTTCCCCCCCCCTCCCCTCCCCGCCTCGCCGCGCCTCCGCCTCCTCCCCCTCTCGCCCGGCCGGAGCGCGGCGCCGGGGCCCAGCAGCGAGCGGAGCGCGGCGGAGCGGAGCAGGCGGCCGGCGGCGGCCGAGGCCCGGAGCGGCGGAGTCGGTACCGGCGGCGGGGCGGGCCGGGCCGGGCCGGGCCGGCGCGACCCCCAGCCCTCGCTGCCTTCTCGCCACCGCGGGATGCGGGCGGCCCGGGGCCGCGGGCTGTGAGCGGCGGCAGCGCGGAGACAAAGGGAGGCGGCGGGGCTCGGCGGCCGGCACCAGGGGACGGAGCGCGGGGGCCGCCGCCGCCGTCGGGGCGCACCCGCCCGCCCGCCGGGAGGCGGCACGATGCGGCACGGGGCGGCGCGGCCGCAGCAGCGCGGCGGCAGCGGCGGCGCGGCCCGCCCGGCGCGGCGGTAGAGGAGGCGGCGGCGGCGGCCGCAGGGCGCGGGGCCGGGCCGGGCCGGGCCGGCGGTCGCGCAGCAGCGTCTCCCGCGGGCCGGGCCGCGCCGCCCGGGCCGGCGATGTGAGGGAGGCGGCGGCGGCGAGGAGGAGCGCGGCACGGCGCGGAGCGGAGCGGAAGGCGGGCGGGCCCCGAGCGGAAGCGGGCCGGGCCCGGCGGCGAGGAGGAGCGCGGCGCCGGCGGGGGCGGCCGGGGGCGGGCGTGCGATGGAAACGCACATCTCGTGCCTGTTCCCCGAGCTGCTGGCCATGATCTTCGGGTACCTGGAGGTGCGGGACAAGGGCCGGGCGGCGCAGGTGTGCACGGCCTGGCGGGACGCCGCCTACCACCGCTCGGTCTGGCGGGGCGTGGAGGCCAAGCTGCACCTGCGCCGCGCCAACCCCTCGCTCTTCCCCAGCCTGGCGGCGCGGGGCATCCGGCGGGTGCAGATCCTGTCGCTGCGGCGCAGCCTGAGCTACGTGATCCAGGGCATGGCGGACATCGAGAGCCTCAACCTCAGCGGCTGCTACAACCTCACCGACAACGGGCTGGGCCACGCCTTCGTGGCAGAGATCAGCTCCCTGCGCTCGCTCAACCTGAGCCTCTGCAAGCAGATCACGGACAGCAGCCTGGGCCGCATCGCCCAGTACCTCAAGGGCCTGGAGGTGCTGGAGCTGGGGGGCTGCAGCAACATCACCAACACCGGCCTCCTCCTCATCGCCTGGGGCCTGCAGCGCCTCAAGAGCCTCAACCTGCGCTCCTGCCGGCACCTCTCCGACGTGGGCATTGGGCACCTGGCGGGCATGACACGCAGCGCGGCCGAGGGCTGCCTGGGCCTGGAGCAGCTCACGCTGCAGGACTGCCAGAAGCTCAGCGACCTCTCGCTCAAGCACCTGGCCCGCGGGCTGGGCCGCCTCCGCCAGCTCAACCTCAGCTTCTGCGGGGGCATCTCGGACGCGGGGCTGCTGCACCTGTCGCACATGAGCAGCCTGCGCAGCCTCAACCTGCGCTCCTGCGACAACATCAGCGACACGGGCATCATGCATCTGGCCATGGGCAGCCTGCGGCTGTCCGGCCTCGACGTCTCCTTCTGCGACAAGGTGGGGGACCAGAGCCTAGCCTATATCGCACAGGGCCTGGACGGGCTGCGCTCCCTCTCCCTCTGCTCCTGCCACATTAGCGACGAGGGCATCAACCGCATGGTGCGGCAGATGCACGGGCTCCGCACCCTCAACATCGGCCAGTGCGTCCGCATCACTGACAAGGGCCTGGAGCTCATCGCCGAACACCTCAGCCAGCTCACAGGCATCGATCTCTACGGCTGCACCCGCATTACGAAGCGGGGCTTGGAGCGCATCACCCAGCTGCCCTGCCTCAAGGTGCTCAACCTGGGACTTTGGGAAATGACTGAGAGTGAGAAGGTCAGGTGAGAGGAGGGGGGCACCCCGAGACCTCCATCTCCTCTGGAGGGACTCACTGACTGACTGACTGCTGCAATGGAGGAGAGAAAGAGAGAGAGGGGCACGCACAGAGCCATGCTACCCACACACCCTGGCACCAGAGGGGGGAGCATAGAGAAAGAGAGTATATCCTCAACCTTTCTGTGCTGCCTACCTACCCTTGCTCTGGAGGAGGAGGAGGAGGAGGAAGGGGGGGTGGGAAGAGAGAGAGAAAAAGCACCTATCCTTTTTCCAGGTCATGCCTCCAGCTGGGGAGACAGAGCTCCCCCTTCCCCCACAGCATCCTTCCCTGCGGAAAAGGTAGAAGCCCACACTCTTATGCACTGGGGCTAGAGACACCCCTCTTTATCCCCACTCCCTGATTCCATCCCCTCATGCACTAAGGATGGATAAAGACAGACCCTTGTTCTGCCATGTATTCAGAATAGATTATTTTTGGTTTATATAAAGGAGAGTGGGAATGGAGATGGGAACAAACAATAACAACAGCAGAAAAGGCTTCCTAGTTACACTTATGTGCCCGGCCACCCAGTCATCCTGCGCTGGGCACAGACACAGCTTTTGGTAAAATGACCATTCCACCTCTGCGCTTGCCCCTCCCCTGTCAACTGGGAATTGTGACAGAAATACTGCTCCCTAGGTACATTGATTTTTTTTATTTTTTTTTTATCTGTTTTCAATCTCCAGTTCTATGTTATTCTCTGCTGTGGGTGGATACAACCTCCCACTATTCCAGTTTTCCACTGCACTGAGACTAGGGATAGCTACAGCCTCTCCTTTTGTCAGTATGTTTCCGTGTCACCCTGCACTACGGTTAATGGAAAAGCCTAGGCACTCCATTCTCTCTCCCCATCTCTCTACTGGAGATGAAGATACCATTTCCTCCTTCCCCTATCTCTGTGGGGACTGGGCACAGACCCCAGTCTCATAAGCCTTCCCTGCACTGGGGGGACACTGAGAGTTACCGAGACCCATCTTCCCTTTCATCATTCTCTCTTTTTCTCCCCTCCTTCTTGTCACCAGGGATAGACATATCCAGCTACATATCCATTCCTCTTTGGTTGGGGGTGAGCGGGTAGAAGGGGTGGCGAGCTCCCCTCTACCCAGGGGACTTGAGGAAGAATCTCCAGCTTCATTTCTGCTTCATTTGAGATACTGTGACCTGTTTTTATTTTGAAATGCATAAAAAAAATTACTGCTACAAAAACAGCCTCTTACTCTCCCATCTATCCCTTGCTTACATCCTGTAACTGATCCCAGTTTTCCTCACTCATTCTCCTCTTCACAGTATTCATTTTCTTACATGGTTTTATTTTTAAAGACATTTGAAGTTGCTGTTCTTGTGGATTTTTAAGTACATTTTTTTTCTGCTGAATATATTCTATATATATAAATATATATATGATGTCTGGCTACCTCGTTTTAATTTGTTACTTTTTTTTTTTTTCTCTCCTCAAAAGCCCTGGAATTCTTACAGGAAAGAGATTTTGAGACTGAAACATTTTTGTGCCTAGACTGGAATAACACCCCTTGGGTTTGTTCTTTTTCTCGATGTTCTCCCCCCCAACCTTTTTCTTTAACTTTTGTTTTGTTTTTTAAGATTACCCTATTGTGTCCCACCTTCACGTTCTGGTTGTGCCTCTCCCTCCCTCCCTCCTCGCTGGGGACTGGGGACCCGAACTGTGCTTCTGCATTTTTACTCTTCTAGCACAAATGTGTGACATGTGAGAATCCACGCTGAGGATTGAGCTACTGTTAACAGAAATGTGTAAAATGCAAGTTTTGTTTTTTTTTTTTAAAAATAATAATTATATATATAGATATATGCAAATGCTTTCCCCTCCCCTCCCAAATCACCTACAAAAGGTCACCATGCGAGGCTTCCTGTTTGTAGGTGGAGAGGAGCAGAGCTGGCCTGCAGGCCCCGAGGCTGCAATGTGAAGGGGAGGAGACTGAAGTTCATCTGTCTTATCTCTTTTCTGTCAATAAAATGGAGCTGGGTCTTTTAGATATTTTTTTTTAATTATTATTTTAAAGAGGAAGAGTAAGTTTGTTTTTTGTGGCTTTTTTTTTTTTTTTAAAGGAAGATATCTTGGCTTTTTTTTTTTGCTCATTGTTCAAAATCTCAAATCCTCCACAGTAACAGGCCAGACCACGGAGTTAACGCAAACCCAGAGACCCCCTATGGATTAATTGTACTGTTTGTGAATTTGTATAAAAAAAATAACAAAGATCCTCTTTAAAACATTTTATATTCTTACAGTAAAAGGTTAAACATATTTATATAATAAAAGAGGAAATATGAAGTATGTTTTTGAAAAAAAACCAACAAAAAGCCGTATCTGTGTTGTCTGTGCTTTTTAAAGACAGGTATCTATCTGTCTATGTGTTGGGTTCGGTAAGTATGCCGTGCGGCTCACGCTGGGGGTTTGGGGCTTCTTGCTCTTGTTCCAGTGAGTGATGGAGAAGGAGGAGGAGGAAGGAAGAAAGAGAGCCTGGTGCCTCCTCTGCAGGATGTTGAGTAACATCATGGTGAAGAGTTCATGAGGAAGGGGTTTGGTGTAGGACCACCCTTGGCTGCAAGGGCGCTCTGTGGGGAGAAAGCGGGTGCAGCTGCCCGTTGGTGCGGGATGTCAGCTCGGTTTGAGGTCAGACAAACCAAAAGTGCTGAAGTGCTCGCTAGCAAAAGCGAATCGAGTGTTCGATGGTAGGGGAAGACATTCGGGAAGGGGGGCAGAAGGGCTGTGTTTCATAATTTTTTTAAAGCTCCAGTTAGATGGCAAAGGGTTGTTTTTGTGATTTACTTAAATTGCAGCCCACCCTGCGTGAAAGACCCATCAAATAAAAACATTTCCCAGCAGTGACAACCACCAAAAACTGCCCTCGCCAGCGCACGAGGACCTGGGGAATCTGAAATGTCTCCGTTTCCAGTCCCCAGGCAAAGAGTAAAGAGGAAGTAAAGTGCGAACATGTTAAAAAAAAAAAAAAATAGTTTGACTAATCTAAGGTGTCCTTTGTCCTACACCATAATCTTTCTCCTCAATGTATGACTTTTAACCCGACGCGGTCCCTTTTCAGCCTTCCACGATGTGGTGGTTTTTGTGTTTTGGGGTTGTTTTTTTTTTTAATTTTTTTATTATTATTGTCGCTGGCGATGGAGCTTAAGCGGTGTTTACAGGGCAGCGACAAAGCCGGTGTGTGTCGTCCCCCCCCCCCGTGTCCGCCACCCCCCCCCCGCCCCAACCCGGCGGCGGGGCTCCCTCTGCCCCCTTCCTGCCTCCAAGGAGGGGGAATGCGAAATGGTGGAAGGAGCCGGGAGCCATTGTTCAGGAAAGTTAAAAGAAGAGCTGTCCTTGCTCGCTTGCTCAGTCATGCATACTCAATCCGGCCGGGCCCGGGTCCCTATGGAAAGGAGGAGGGCGATTCTTCCCCTCTTTTTAACATTCCTCTCCAGGCCTGGCTGTATTTAAGCTGCTTTTCCTCCGCGCCGAGGAGGAGGCGGGGGGGTGTGGGGGGGTGTGGGTGGGGGTGGGATGGTCTGAAGTTCCTGAATATTTGCATTTTAAGCACTTCCAGCGCTGAGCAGGCCACTTTGTTCCCCCCCTTCCCTGCGCTACCCGGCTCCAGCAGCCCTCGCTGGGCTGCTGCTCCAGGTGGGTCGGATGTCCTACCAAATGAGGTCCCCTCCTGGCCGGGGTGCTGAGCTTCTGCCTCCACAGGTATTTTTTGGTTCAGGCTGGACTTCTTTGTTGCCAGCTCGAGGCCCCTCACCCCCTTTTACATCATTTCAAAGGGGAAAATAGCACCCAAACCCAGCCCTCTTATGAAGAAACACTATCTCCTCTGCATCCTAAGGACCTGGACCATCTCAAGGTTTGGACTTTGAGGTGCCTGTTGTTTCCCCCCCCCCCCCCGCTTCTTTCCAAGACTTCCAAGCTTTCTGGTGAGAGTCCAATCACAAAAGCTGCATTGTTCGCTTTAGGGAAAGCCACCACAATTGGATCTAATTGAGCCTGACACTATATCCATCTTCCTTTCCTAGGAGGGAGGTGTGGGGTCTCTCCTTCCTGCGTTAAGAAAAAAGTTTAGAGTAACTTCTTGACCAAAAAAGAGGGCGTATGTATCAACATTATAAACAACGGGAATTCCAGATCAGGTTCCCATTACCGCTGAAAATGTAAGTGTTCCTGGGGTAGGCAGCCATTCCAGCCAGGGATGGGGAATGATACATCTCTCCCAAGAGAGGTATGGTTAGAGGTACGGCCTAGATTTGTTCCTGTTTGATTTGAATGAAAATGGCACCTCCTCATTAAGCCCCCAGTTCACATGGATAAGAGTGGGGCATCTAGGTCTAAATATCATGTGTGTGCTCGTAAGTTCTGTAATCAGATCTAGGGCAGGATTTATTTTTTTTTTTCCCCCTTAAAAAAAACCCACCCCAAACTTCCTCTCCAAACTTAAAAAAAAAAAACCAAAAAACCTAAAGCCAAAAACATTGCCCACACGGCCTGCCATGCTCTTTAAGGGGAACCCAAGCCTAAGGAAGCTGCCAAAAACAGTTTCCCCAAAGCCCAGCAGTCAGATGCTCTGGGCTGTTTCCGTAGATGGAGCAAGTGCTCCTCATGCCTTCCTCTCGTGCCCCAAGGTGACAGCACCTCCTCGGGCACAGAGGCAGTCCTCCCTGTCCAGCGAGGCCAGGGCTGGGGGAACGCATGTGTTTACTAGCAAAGAGAAGGGTTCCTTAAAATAAATAATCCATTGCCAACGACTGTAGACCAATTACCACATGACTCCTCAGGGTAACAAGGAAACTTAATTTTCACTCTCCAGCCGCTCTTCAATTTTTGAACATGACTCAGTTGGCAACTGGGGTAGAAAACCATAAAAAAAAAAAAAAAACACCAACAAAACACGAAAACCAAAACAACAACAACCACCACTATTTGTAAGTGAGCTGGAAGTCTCCCGTCTGTGTCTGCGAGCCCTCTGTGCCCCAGCGGTGGCGTTGCTGCCAGCCTTCGCCCCTGTGCCCAGCAAAAGCACTCCCAGCCCACCTAGCCATGCTGGTTGGGGCAGCAGGGACCCCTGCCTACAGCCCCACAAGCCGCGGCACGAAGGATGGAGGATGAAGCAGGGACCCACTTTATGGACCGGTGGCTCTGGGGAGCAAGAGGGACATGCTTGAGAGGTGGCATCAGGAAGCGGAGCAGAGCAGGAGCGACACAAAGCAGGGGATGAAGGGACCGGGTGAGAGAGGAGGTGGCCGCGGACCAAGGAGCATCAAGGTGGGGGATGCCACCATCTTGCAAGCTGCAGCAGAGTCCTTGTGTGCGTGGGGGTCCCTGGTCTGCTGTGGCAGCTGTTTCCCTGGTCCTGGAGCCGGTGGCTGTTTCCTCACCCCAGGAGATGGGGAGGAAAAAGCAGCTCCACCTGGGTCCTACTGCCCTTGGACTAGCGTATGGGAGGTCCCTGCATGACAGATTTATACATTTTATACCTTCCCACTCCACACTGTGGGTTCGGCTGAATCAGTTTGTCGTGGTGATTCTGGGGTCCTTTGTTTGCCTGTTAATAAATAACGGGGTCACGGGGCAGCTGTCACACAGAGCGCCTGGGGCCTGTGCTAGGACCAGAGGTGATCTCCGTGCTAGACAGTACGGAGCTCACTACTGAACCTGCCCTTTGGTGGTCAGGGAAGAGTTAAAATGAGAGCTGGGTGGCCACGACACCCAAAGTTTTTGGAACCAAAGCTGGAAGTTAGTATGGGCTGCCATTAACAGCTCAAGGGCAGGTGGCCCTCGCATCTGGCAGCCTCACTACGTATGTACGCAGGATGCTTCTAGCAAAGTGGACCCTTTTTTGTTTTCTCTCTTTCCTTCCTCTACCTTAAATCCCACTCTTTTAGCCATCAGCTCTTTAGTAGCGCCTTTTGGGGACTAAAAAGCTAATGGATAATCTCAACTGGGTGGTGCGGGCTGGACGTGAGGACCCCTCAGGACATCAGCGAGGCCCCGCGCCAGAGCTGCTGGCTGGGCTACATGACGATCCCCACCGCAGCCAGCCAGCCAGGCCGGCCCGCTCAATTCCCCAGCCCCAAGCTGCTCGGAAGAAAAGAGCTGGAGAAGGTTCGTCAGGCTCCTGTGCCAGAACTTAAGACTCCAGCCACGTTTGGCAGGGACGCTAGTGCTTCTTCTCCCCCTTCTTTAATTAAATCTACCAAATGCATTGGCTCAACGGCAGCCCAACCTGAAACAGCACCGCCGAGATTTCAAATGATCCAAATTCGATCTGTCCTTACGACAGAAAGATGAACGGAAATGGGATTTTTCCTAAAAGATTTCCTAAAAACCTGGGGCGCGTTTTGGAAAGGGTGTCAAAAGTTTAATACCAGGGCCTGGACACATGCCCTGAGCAAGTATGTCCACATGAGAGGGTTACTGAGACATAAACCAAACTCCTCTTCTGCTAACCCGGATCTAAAACCGAGCAACTCCTAGTTATTTTCCTTCCTTTGAGTCTTGTCTGTCTGGGCACAGTTTAGTGATTTGAAGATGAAGCAGTGTCCCCTCCCAGCTTTAAGAAAAA
Organism: Chroicocephalus ridibundus; assembly: GCF_963924245.1. Lineage (NCBI taxonomy): Eukaryota > Metazoa > Chordata > Aves > Charadriiformes > Laridae > Chroicocephalus > Chroicocephalus ridibundus. Next base: position 153,216,874 of record NC_086284.1, read on the forward strand.
AAAACCCAAAATTTTATCTGAGGTTCATCTTCTTCCTCCCTGTCCTTCCCCTCCTTTCCCCCTCAACATATCCCAGCTTTACAACCCCTGGGCTTGGCAGGTTGCCACCAAGGGTGTACAGACAGCACCACACGAGCATTATCGATCCCAGCTTTGTGGCCAGCAGCCTCTCTCCTTGTTGGTGCCGAGCTAAAATGCCAAGCACCCAGTAACAATAAAACCCTGCCATTATCGCATTTCACGACAGCCACAGTTGCATGCCCAGCACCCCCAGCTTCAGCGTGAAGCACATGTGTCCTTCAACCCTATAAACTCCTTTTGCTGCATATCGAGAAGTCCTCCAAGGCTACTTGTGCCACAAGCAAGGTGGAGTCCTATAGCTCCTCCAGGCTTGTGGAGCCGCCTGGGATGCAACGCCTGCCTCTTGGCTCCGGCAAATCTCCGTCCACTTGGCCGAAGCGCCCTATGCCCCACCGATCTCTGTGTGGGGTTAGCCGGAGGTGACAAGGACAATGAGATCCATCGGGCCAACTCATCACCCGGTAAAACCGTACGGGGACGACGTCGTAGGACAGAAAAGCAAACGCTGCCTAGGATGCTGGTGGGGTTTTAGCACTGGCGTGAGCTGGGTGAAGCATCCTCATCCCCATCCCTTATCTGCATCCCCTATCTCCATCCCCATCCCTTATCTCCACCTCCATCCCCATCCCTTATCCGGAGCCGCACAGCCACCGGCAGCCCCAAGGTTTCTCCCCCCACCTCGCAGCATCTCTGGGGATCCGCCGGCTCCCCCCGCCGCCGTTCTCCGCCTGCAGCGGCCGCTCCGTTCCGCCAGGCGGCAGCATTGCCCGCCGAGTGCCGCCGCCCGCCCGGTACCGGCTCAACCCGCCGCCCATCCCCGGGGAGCTGGGGGGAGCTGGAGCCCACGGGCCCCAGCGGAGCCCCGGCTCCCCGGGGATGGGCGGCGGGTTGACCCATGCCAGGCCAAGACACCCCACAGTACCCGTTAATTAATTCAACCTCACATTAATTAATTAAAATTAATTAATTCTCACGGGGCTGACGTCCCCGGCAGGGAACGTGTGTCGCATGGTGGGGGGGTGTGGGTGTGGTGTGTCACCTGAAGCAGGGTGAGAAATGGGATGGGCGAGAGGAGAGCCCGTTCGGCAGTCCTGGACCACCTCTGCACTGGCACGAGCCAGGTGAAAGCTACGCAGGGGTGATGAACTCCATTGCTGCTCATCATCATCATCATCAGTACTTGATGGTGATGAACGGTCATAGACTCATAGAATGGTTCGGGTTCGAAGGGACCTTAAAGATCGTCTAGTTCCAACCCCCCTGCCATGGGCAGGGACACCTCCCACTAGACCAGGCTGCTCAAAGCCCCATCCAGCCTGGCCTTGAACACTTCCAGGGATGGGGCATCCACAACTTCTCTGGGCAACCTGTTCCAGTGCCTCACCACCCTCACAGCAAAGAATTTCTTCCTGATATCTAATCCAAATCTCCCCTCTTTTGGTTGAAAAACCATTACTGAGGGTTTGCACCATAAACCAAAACGGGAAGCCACAGCTGGTGTAGAGGGACTGCTGCTGGACCACTGGTTGACGCACCCCATCATTGCATGAGACCCCTCTGCCTCGGCCTGAACCAGGTGTTTTCTAGAGTACACCAATCCTAGATTCAGTACTTCTGCTGCCTGAAGTCTGCATCTCTTGACATCAATAGCTAAGATGTCTAAGACACTAAGAAAATAATTTTCTTGTTTGTTTTAAGACTTTTTTTTTTTTTTTTAAAGCATGCAAGCATGAGAATGGTAACAGAGCAGGGTCAAACTTAAATGCTTGGATTATTTTAGTTCAGTTTTGTTGTGTAGGGCTTTGCTATGTTGTTGGCACGGTTACTCTGTGAGATACCTCCGTAGTGATTAAGGTATCTGGAGCTGGACGCGCATGTCCTTTTTAGCACCTAAACTTTAATATTTTTTTTTCTTCACTTCTCACACTGTTGCTGCTGATCCAGTGTTCATGTCTTTTTCAGGAGCAGCTATACCAATAATTTACTAGAATTAATAATTAGCTTCTGCATGGCTCATTACATGCACAGATATCAGAAAGGGAAGTATCATCACCAATGGGGAAAGGGAGGCAGAAGCAACCTGACTAAGGTTACATCCCAAATCCATGAAAACAGCAAACAGCACCTGGTGGCCACGTCTCCCGTCTCCAGTCCCGCTGGCTTCTGCCACTTGGAACAACAAAACCTGAAATGAGTTTTCCAGCCTTGTGTAACCCTGGAGAGGGAGGATCAGGACAGAGAAACACTAAGTGCAGAGGACATCTTCCTACTCTTCCCGCACCAGGGAGCCCCCAGAAGCGCTTGTAGGGTGGGCTGTGGAAGAGCTCCCAGCAGCAGGAACCACTCCAACATAGCCGTCGCGGGTTTTATTTCAGGCAACGGCGAGTCTCACCAAACAAATGCTGAGCTGACAAAAAGCACCGCCTTGACAGCCCTGAAGGCCGTCACAACAACAGGTACGGCTCGGATTGCAGCTCTCCCAGCTGCTCTATCTACATCTTCACCAGGACTGTCCCTGCAGCGATGCTCAATGCTTGGGGACCACCCATGCAGATCAAAGGCAGGGGCAGGACACGGTCCTTAAGGCTACAAATGCTACCCCCCCTCATGGTGTTCCTTCCTAAGAGGCACCTGTCCATTAGCAAAACCTCTCCCAGACCACACCAAAGACCAACCCGAGCGGCAGCGACCTTTGGTTTCCAGACCCAGACCACATGGTGTGAGGACTTGCACCAGGGCTGCCCGCTCTCCCCTTTCCTTCACCTCTGCCAGATTCAGACGCGGTGTGCCGGGGGGGGGTCATCAGGGGGACATGAAGGGGTCATCATCTCCCACACACACCTGCCAGGGACTCAGCCAGACCGGGGGAGGCCACATGTGAGCGGCTGGGTGTAACTTCCACCCTGTCCCTAGTGCCAAAAACAAGCATGTTAAAGCTAATCTACCCCTGTCTCAGCTCAACTGCTTTTCTGTGACTAAGCCCCTTATAATGGTTTTACTAAAATCCCCTTTTGATGGAAAAAATCCCAGCTGGAAGTTTCGGGCAGCGGCACAATGTGCAAGTCTGCGTGTCCCTTTCCCCAGCTTCACAAAAGCTTCTAATCGAGTGGAAAATTTGCTGGAGGCCAGAGGTTTAGGCCTGCAATTATTTTTTAAGGGATTATCAGGAGAGAATGGGGGTACTTACGACCCTCCCTCTCTTTGTGTTTTGCTCTGTGCCGCTTTCAGACAGGCTCAGCCAGAAACCTAAACCACCGCAGATGGATCCAGCGAAACCAGGGCTGGGCTGGGCGTGCGGCATGTCTCCTCTCTGTCCTACAGGACGGACACCAGCCTCCCGGTTAGTCCAGTCCCATTCCAGCACCGTTCAATGAACAGAAACGCTTTTCCACTAGCAACACTAGAAGTCTTTTCGGTTTTGTTTTTGTTTTTTTCCTAACAGCTTGAGAAAAAGCAACTGATTCCAGCCCCATGAGCCTCGCCGAACTGAAAAACCAAGGAGCAGGCAGGGATGTGGTCCACCGGCCAGGCTGGGCTTTGGCTCTGCAAAGCCAACACGCAGGAGGTCTTGCACAAGTCACACGCAGCAAGCTCCAAGAAAGACTTGGCACTGAAGACGCGCGTTCTGCAACAGCCGGCTCCTAAGGGCCTTGCTCCAAGGGTGGATCCCAGGGTTAGGGTCCTCGGTGCTTTTGTGGCCTCCAAGAAGAGTCAGACACCTCTGAGGCTCCAAAACAACTTCTTGCTGGGCACGGAACCACTTACTGTCGGCACACTTAGCACGGGCTGGCCAGAAGGGGAACGCCGCCGGCTTTCCTGCCTGAGGAGCTCCATACCTTGCTCAAAGCTACCGGGAACTGCCTACGCTCACACGTGACCCAAAATTAGATGCTTCTCCTCTACTGTCAAATTGCCGCGCTCCCGCTTGCGTGCAAGCAAGCAAGTCATACCCGGAGGAAGCAGCGGTGTGCCCTGCTTTGAACAGTAGCCTAAGGAAGTGGGAGACCGGCTTTAATTCCTCCCTCCCTTTGTGGCACTTCAAACCTACCCCTCCCGGAGAAGGCACTAAGCACTATCCCTCAGGCGAGGGCCAGGAGAAAGGGCCGCTCTTCACTATCCCCATACACGCCGCGCTACACTGTGGATGATTACTCCAGATTCGGTGCAAGAAAGAGAGTAGACGAAGGAAGCAATGGCTACAGACCATGAGTGTTTACTCCCGAGGCTCGTCTCCTTCCGAAACCTCTTGGCGTGTTGCATAAAGCAGCTGTTGGATAAAACGCAGCAGGAGGTTTTGATCCCTGAGCCTTCCCACCATTCGCCTGCTATAAGATGTTTCAAAAGAAAGTGGCAGCTGCCACTGGGTTTTCGATCTTATCGCGTCCTGTGTGTGCACTAGGTGTGCTCCAAAATACGCCCGGGGAGGCTAAGGGGCCAAGGATGCTTGCTTTCTGGATTGTGATCAGACTCAAGCAGTTTTGGGCAGGCATGTAAGTACAACGCTCAGCACCCGAGGGGTGTTAAAATAAAAATAAAAAAACACAGACAAACAAACACAGAGAAAAAGGCAAATGAGGCATTTGTGGAATTTAGATGCCTCTAGGAGCTAGGTGGTGCCTAAGCTGGGGATTTTGGTTTTGCAACTTTGAATACTGCATAAATGTAATTTGTTTTGTTTTTTCTTGGATCAGGTCTTTTGCCCCTCTCTGTCTCCTTCTCTCCATCCACACGGACACTGTTTTTGCAGAATTTTAAGACAGCAGGATAAAGAGACAAATGGCCTAGCCTGCTCATAATCGCTCATTAAGGATGATGAGCTTTAAGATACTCTGTGCGTGTCCAACTTCTGGAAGAGGGATGAGTCTGCTCTCCGAGATAGCTTGAGAGCTTTGCCATCCAAAGATAAGGGACCCAGAGTCACCAGTGACTAGTAGCGTAGGATGTGACCTGTGTGACTCGCTAGCAGCACTAGAAATGTAAGGTCAGGTGAAGAGTCAGCTCCAGCTCCATCTTCTCACCCTAATAAACTGAGTGCCAGGCGTAACGCCGCTGGAGAGCCTCACTCTTGGAGTCCCGAGTCTTTCTATTTATACACAGCCTGCTGTCCACGGATAACCTTGAAAAGCCCTACTGACGGTATCACTGAAACACCGGGGACTTACAGAGATCACCTTCCAAATCCTGCATGGAGGCAGGATCAAATATACTTGGATCATTCCTGACAAGGGTTTATTCTACCTTTTCCTAAAACTCTCCCTAATGGTATAGCCTGCAGCCCCCCTACCTAACCACTACCAGTTTACTTCTAATAATTTTTCTCCATGTCCATCTTAAATATTCTAGTTTTTCCTGCAGGTTAAGCTGCGTTCTTAATGCTCTCCACAACTGGCAAGAGAAAGGAGTTGATGACTGTTCTCTTTAGGTCAACCTCTTATGGCCTGGACCACGACTCCTGTCCCTTAGTCCTCACACTCAGTTCCCTGCAGATGCACCTCAAACACAACATGCTTCAACTCCACCTCTGTGCAGGGTCTGCCTTGTGAAGGGCCCAATTACCATGCCGCATTATACAGGTGGATTTCTAGATGTACAATAAACGCATCTGGAAACTATTATGATTCTCCCAAATGTTTGTGGCCCGCAAGACTTCAATCCAGAATCCCAATGTGAAACAGTTTGCTCACCCGGATGTTACAGAGATTTTATATTTTACAATATTATTGTAAAATACGCCATAAAGATATTCTAAAGATACAACCTGCCACCTGTAAATTGTTAAAGCTTCGTAAGATATATACATAACTCAGTATCTACCCCCATCCCAGCACTCCCGCTACTTTATTTTATAGATACCTGCTAGCCCCGCTCCTTTATCCTCTCATACCCCTTGATCTAACAGCAGCACTCCCCACAGATGTCAACAGGGACTGTATTTCTGTCCCCTACCCAGGGGGCCACTGACGGAGACGCGAGGCACTCAGTTCAGTAAGACTGAAGATAAGTGAAGATAAGAAGTGAAGTGTTTCACTTGCAGCTGCACGAAGTAGAAGGATCTTATTTTTCTAGTGTAGCGTTACAATGCAAGTGAAAAGAGGGAACTGACAGGCCGTGACAACTGGAACCACTCCTGTTTGAGTTGGACACCGCACCAAAACTGTCCTAGCATGAGCATTACAGACCTTTGAACTTCACGGGCTCTGGTCAACTCCGTCACCAGTATAGGATGTCCTACAATCACAAACGGAGTGGAAAAAAAATCCCTTTCCAGCTCTCAGCAGAGTAGTCGCGCTGACTGCCACTGGGCTCAGAGAAGGTGTGGAGCACAGGTAGGTACTTGTTTCCTGCTTGCACTGTCACTGCTATTTTCAAGACACAGTTTCAAGCTCATCACTGAACAGAAGTGCCGAACTACAACGCAGTACCAAAATAACATTGCTCGTCCAAGAAATTACCACTCCGTGTCTTACACAGTGTGATGTCCTCATGGGCAGCTATGCAATGTAATGGGCATCAGCAGCAGCTGAGTGAGGCAAATAAAGAGGCTTACGGCTTGAATTTTTAAAAGTCTAGGCACTCAGACGTCCCAGAGCGGCATGGGAGCTTCTGGTGACTTGAACCTCTCCGGAAAAACAATGGAGTAGATTCTGTTCTGGGCTTACCACACGACTGCAGGCAAGTTATGCCACCCCTCTGCACCTCAGCTGCTTCGTGCTTAAACTAAGAGTAGTAGGTACCTATGAGAATAGAAAGGCTTATTTTTGGAAGTTCAAAGAAATGCTCGAGATGTCTGCATGGAAGTCATCAGAGAAGTCTCAAACATAATCACTGATATCCCTGTGCCCAAGGCATGGCACAGGAAACTTGTCAGAGCCTCCCAACAATGTTTGAGAAGGTCCCAGCGCATGTTCATTTCTGCGCCCTCCATACCATTTCCCTGAAGAATGGGCCTCGCAGACACAAGGGTTTCAAAACACAGCTTGAGTGCAGGAACTGCAGATATATTTTGTCAGATGGGGGTTTGGTGTTGAAAGAACTGTCTATATATTCAGCTGCATATTGTTACAAACATTTAAAGAAGCTGCTGTATCCCAAAAGGAAGGACAAGTTCTTATTATTATGAAAGCTGGGGGGTTTCCAGGGTTGTTGGTGTGCCAGCAAACGATCCAGGGCCAGGATAGATAACCACGGTAGAAACGATAGGAAAATCTGCAAGTGCCTGAGGACCACCTACGCAACATCTGCACATGTCTCATAAGCCAGGTGTTGCTCCCTGGAGCACGTAATTTGGGCAGGCATTCAGTGTGCCACTCCTACCACCTCCTGGCTCCCACCAGAACAATGTCACGCACTGCCTACAGCTACGTGCAACGCGAGTAGCGCCAACCCCAGTTCGGAGAAATCTGTCATTTACCCAAGAATATGTCGTGTCAGTACAAAACTAGCCCACAGCTGGGAATCGGGCAGCAGCATATTTGAGGTATCACACTCACAGAGGAGGAACAGAAAAACTGCTTTGCCCACAGCTGCCCAGAAGCAACCGCGCTAGTTTGAGTCGAAGGCTTAAAGGGATGCACACGGAGAAGTCAGGGGTCAGGCTCGAAAAGAGACAGAGATTTTTCACTCCAGAAACCAGGCTACAAAGCACTGAGCACAAAGAGGAGTTTATCCCAGCAGCAAGCTTCACACTAAGTACAGACGTGCTCTCTTTACAGAGGCGAATGCATCTCAGTATGCCCAACAGCTAGTGCAGCTCTGGTCGCTTAGTCCGTGGATCCTACCACCCTTCAAGGATGGGAGCATGTCTCCTTCACGCACTAGCTGTTCTCAAGAGCTAAGGCTGAAATCCTGGCAATAGTTCCTTCCCCTCTTTAAAAACAAAAGGAAAAAAAATAATCCCCAAAACAACAAAGAAAAACCAAAAAAACCGATCCCTAGTCAGGAGCCTGCTACACCGCAAAATGAAAAAGCGCTTACTTTTCTTCAGAAAGAGATTATATTTCTCCTATCAGGTTGAAGGTGGTCGTGGAATGGGGTTCAGCACATGGATGCAGTTCTAGAGGATTTTTATTTTAATACATATGCATAACTCCAGGGGGAAAACCTCTGTCAATACAAATCCTATGGAAAATATTGCTCCTGTAGACAGGAGAGAGACCAGTTCTGTTTGTGTATTCAGGCACTGTATATACGAAGATATTTTAGAGGCCTCTATACTTAGCCATTGCGGTTTCGATCTTCCCCAGGCCAGAGGTAGCTGTGTAAGCATATAGTCAGCATTGGCTAAACAAGTACTTTTAAAACCATACTATTATTACCAAGTTAGTTAAAGGAGGCTTTTTTCTTCTTTCCTTTTTTTTTTTTTTTTCTGGGGGGGGGGGAGGTTGTAATTCAAGACAAAATCATTAAAAAAAAAAACCCAGAAACAAAAAAACCACCACCCTTCTAGCCCTTAGAGTGAGATGTGGGGTTTCTTTTTTTTTTCCAGTATCTCTTTACGTTTAACTGCAGCCAGACCACTCCAGGTCATGATTTCATCTGATCTCAGCAGGATGGCAGCGCCGACACCCCCGGGGAAACCAGCGTCCCTCAGGAAGCAATGGGGGTGACTCAAGGCAGCGGAGCTCCTTCCTCTGAGTCAACACTGACCCAGTGTTTCAGCATCATGCCGGAGGGCGCTGACCTGCTCGGCACGTTGTCTTTCAGAGGAAATAAATGGGTGCCTGACCACACTTGTGGTTATTAAGGACAACATGCCGGCATTTGGCTACGTGACCGCTCCCTGTGTGCGTAATTACATTTCTGCCTTCCTCCACTTTCTGTCCTGAATTGTTTCAATAGCTCCTGTGTTTCACCCAGCCCTAAAAGCACTTCGATGGTCGGAGGAACAGTTCCAGCAGGGCCCAAAACTAAGAACCTGGAATTTTATTGCTGACCCCACCTTTGGTTGGCCGCATAACCTAAGTGTGTTTCTTCTGCCTTCCCCTCTCCCTTGCTTTCCCCATGTGCAAGAGGGGGACCATGTGAAGAATCTCTTCTGTAAAATGCATTGAGAGCTACCGGTGGAAAACCCCACATAAGAAAGGGTTCATCTCATAAAGATGAATTATGTGAGACGAGACTCAGGTGCGCTGATTAAACATTCTGGGATTTTTTCAGTAGAAAAGGTGTTAAGGAAAATAAGAGAGATTTGTAAAGACAGAGTGGAGTCTTCCGCATTTGATATAATCACGACCTATGATCTTTCTTTAATCCAAGAGTGCCTTGGACTACAGGCCAGACAGGTATTTCCCCCTTTGATGCTGAGGAGTTCAGTGATGCCTACTTACAGTAAGTGTTCTAAAGGTGCTGAGCATTAGCAGATTTGGTTTTGATTTTTTTTTTTTTTTCCTACAGGCAACTCAGCTGCCTATAATTATCTGAAGAAAAATTCTTCCTCTTCTTCCCTAATCCCAGTGCTCTGATCACATGCTACATTTGCTCTGGGGACTCCATTTCAGAGCCATGTGACATTTACAACACACAGTCCTAAAAACACATGAAAAATACACCTGGTTCTGGGATTTGGCACAAGCTCAGCCCAGGTTCACCGAAAGGTTTGTGACCTTTCTGAGCACAGCGGGGACCAAGTTACAATTTTGCATCGTATCTTGCAGCTTGGACAAGAAAAAAATCTGATCAAACTTGGAAGCTTTGACTGAGATGCACTTGGAGAGTTTGAGTTCAGTTTACGCATAAACTCAGTTCAAAGCTCAGAGGCTGGAAACTGCCTTGAATGGAGAGCGGCTGGACTATCCACACCCACCCGTGTGGCAAAAAGGATCAGCTCGACACGGGTGACAGGGACTCGACAGCAGACCTGACCACTACCAACACCAAGACAGCCGTGAGAATGCTAGTGTTATAGTTGAAATATGGATTCACTTCTGCAGCAAATCCCCCACCAATCCATCTACCCGTGCAGTGCTTTGCAACTTGGAGCAGCCTTAGAGCAACTTTAGAACTGCACAGGAGACCATGCTTGAGGAGGATACCTCACACGCCTCCTCCACATCCATGAGACCAGACAAGAACTAGTCAAAAATAACACCCACCCCCCCCAACCCCATAGTGCTATTGCATAGGTGCCAGGTCTTCAGCGCCAACTGTTCACTGTCTAGACCCGCTCCTCCTGGCCCACTCTGCCTGCTAACACAGCCACGGCCACCGAAAACTGGGGCTCAGCCACCAGAGAACTGGAGCGCAGAGGTACCAGCGGTACCCGATTACTTGGGATATCTGTTTATGAGCACCCTCTGCTGGATATTACAATTTTTTCTTCCCTCCAGGCCAGAGATGCTAGCAGGCTAACTCTGCTAAACCAGCTGGGGTGTGGAAGCAGGGAGCCTGTCCTGGGTATCGCCAGGATGCCCCAGTATACAACGTGCCCAGTGCACTGGGGCGGGCTATTCTGCACTGGTACATCTGCAGCGGGATAAGTCAGTGTTCACTGAAAATAATCAGAGCCCAAAGACACACTCATAACAAGGAAAAGCCAACCCCAACAAAAGCCTTCCCCACATGACTAAGCTCCTTACAACTTACTTCAGTCTGAACAAAACATATTGCTGAAGTAAAGATGTTGACGTAACACCTAGAATACATCGTTCCCCAAGAGGATGGGAGCCGTACAGGCTCTCCTGTTATAACGTTTCCTACTGCGGCTCAGACCTGCAGAGGTCACCTGTCCACCACAACACTGGGGTGGATGACTAGCAAAAAGGTAATGGAGACAACCGAGTCAGTGGTTTGACAAGATGGATAATTGTCATCTTGAACCTATAGTCCGGGAGGATGACAACCAACATCCTCATATTCTACATCCCAGCCTTCAGGTGAATAGAAAGTTGTGGTCGCCTCTGATCCCGGCCAGGTTTATAGTAATCTTTCAATGCAGTGATGCTCGGGAAGGCATGGCTCAGGCAATGACTCCTCTAAGCTAGTGTCCGCTGTCAGATGTTTCAAAAGGAAGATATTACAGGTTTACAGGGTCAGGACTGGCATTTAACCAGCTGTAGCTGGAAGATTGTCCAGGAGCAGGAGGTCTTCTAAAACAGTTTGAAGAAAATTCATAAACTGTGCATAAAATTTTTATCCATATAAACATCTAATCCTTTCTGCATTCTACTATGTTCTCGGTCTCAATTATTTATGTGCTGTAAGGAAAAAATAAGTTTCACCTGTGTCAGATGTTTTATTTCAACTTCATTGAAAACCTTGTATTATGTAAAAGTATACACAGGAATGCCTGGTTTGCTTCTCTGTACTTCTAAGTTTATATACTTCTGTCACGTTGCTTTTTATTACTCCTCACTCTAACTAAGGATGCGTAATCTTTTCAGTCTCTCCACAGCTCTAAGCATTTTCATCACCTTCTCCTGCTAAACATTTGTAGCAGGGGGCTCAGAAATGAACGTATGGTGTTTTACTTTGAAGACCGGAGCCCCAGAGAATCGCTCATCTTCCCGCCACAGAGAGCCAGCGCACCCCCATTGCCAGCAGCCTCCTACTCATCCAAAGCGAGGGGAGCGATGGAGGAAGCAAGGCTTATTACATCGGACCCTTTCACGCTGCAAAATTCACGACTACTCGGAAGAGTTACGTGCTCCTGTGCCATGCCAGCCAGTGTCGGCTGTGGTAATGCAAACAAAAAGGCATTAAATCGGCTCCCTGCTAGGAAACAAAGTTTCCCACTCATTCCTTAGAAAAGTTAAAGGTACTCATTTCTGAGGGACTTGTGGGGTGGGTAGATAGGCTCACTGCAGCTCTCCAAAGATAGCTCAGAAATAACCTGGGAGGATCCCAGATGAAGGCTGGGTGTCTTCTTACATCTGTCTGCTTTGGGAGATGGAGTGTAAACAGTGGCACATTAGCTTAGATTAATTACAGACTGCCGGTATTTTGCTTTCATGTAGCGAGCTCCGGGAACATAACACCGCTGATAATTAAATAGTGCCTTCCATCAAAAGGCTCCAAACCACCCAGCAAACCAGCTGAGCTGTTAAGGCAGGGCTGCTGGAGCGGCACACAGCAGCAGCTTAACAGGACCGAGGAACACAGCACGCTTGTTTAGGACATGAAAAATTTCTACTGGAACTACAGAAGGAGTTACCACGTGTTTTACATTTCGTACTGCACAGTAGAACCTGGGCAGGATTAGCATCGCTGCCAGGAGACCTTCACTGGTCAGACACAAAGTTTTATATCCCACGAGAAAGATCGTTTCTCCCATGACAAGACAGCCTATGTTTTTCTTTTTGCCTGAAACATTGGCTCTGTAATGACTGAGGAATGAAGAAAAAAATAATAAAAAATGATAAAAGTTATCTCCTACTTTGTTTACTGCAGCTGTGGGGTTTCTTTGCAGCTTTCCTACACAGAACATGAGCAACGCACAGGTTTTACCTGGGAGATGACAGCCTTCAGGTAAGCAAGGGTGAGAAAACAGAGAACAGGAGAGAGAGGCCAATGGAGGACAGCTCACGGCACTGGGGTTAATCTTCTGTGTCACCACATCCTCTCCTTCCCCATCTCCTTCCATACACACCACTGCCCATCAGTTACATGAGATTTTTTCGATAGCACCCCAGCACATTGTCAACACTGGGAGGTGGATGATCAAACCTGCACCCTCCTTCTCCTGTGCCATAACATCTGGGTTACCACATGCTCTCTTCCCTGTTCCGTTCCCTTTTCTGTCCCCGCTTTTTCCAGTCTCGCAGCTGCTTCTCCCTCCTTGGTCCCCCTCCTCATCCCCCTGCAGTCGATGCCTACCAACGGTGGGCAAGCTCTCGGTTACTCCGGCTGGCACGGGTGAAGGAATTGCTGCAGTAAGGCCAGTCTGCTCCCCAAAACTGCAGCGCTGAACACTTCAGCCATTCTCTCAAAGGCACTGACACGAGAGGCCCACACAGAAGGCAAAGGGAGAGCAGGGGCTGTCGGGGTCTCGTTGCTGCTTTACGTTCACACTCGCAACAAGGAGCATAACTGGTGGAGAGGTGCAGGTTTTTGCTGCCCACTGCATCCTCTAGTACTACCTCACACCCCTCTGCAGAGGGGACTGGGAACCCACCATTCGGGAACTCAGTATCTCAAGATCAGCTGCCCTTTGCAGGCAGTTTCTTGCCCTGGAGGCCCAGGATATAGGGACTGGGGACATTAATGTACTGAAACACAGACCACATCCCTTCAGCACTACCGGAGTCACCCTCAGGAGCTCCAGCTTGAGCATCAGCGGTGTTACTGATGGGTCAAAACCACACGCTGTCCTCAGAGCACAGCCCTTTTCACTCAGCGACTTCACACAACGTGCCCTCTGTGCAGGCACAGCGGCCAAATCGGCCAACTTCACCTTCCACAGCTGGATTCAAGGCAGAAGCCACAGATGCTCTTCAAAAAGCAGACACTCGGGTTGCAACCTGCCCACCGATACTAGACAGCTGAAGTGCCCAGCCAGGAGGCCATCCATACTGACAACGCGTGTAGGGAGAAGGGCTTAAGGGGGAAAGAAGGAAGGAAGCAAGCCTCACACAGGAGAAACACTTATTCTTGAATGTTTAATTACATGTTATTATGAGTTTAGTTAATAACCTGAAGTGGACTAGAGAGACACATGCTTCCACCCAGCGCCTCCTCACCCAAGAGCACTATCTTTCTGACACATTGTGCAGACAGCCTTTACTTCTCACATAATGGTTGAATAAAAGCCATGAATATTAAGTCTACGCCACAGCGTGTGGTAGAGCAGCTGGAGCACATGGCTGTGGGACAGCTATTTGTGAATTCTGCCTGCCCCCTGCCAGAAAAAAACCCACAACCTTCCCTGAGCCCTGCCATCCCATCACTGAAACCAGATAATCCCAGCTACAGAAGTTGTACCGACTCCTGGGAGCTGATAGAGGGGAAGAGCGAGGGAACGGATCACTTCACTGATGTAAAGCACCAAGGAACAAAGTACAGGAAAGCCAAGGAGATACAAAGCTACAAAACTTCTACAACAGTATCGTTCACTTACCTACCACCTTCCTAGGAACAGCTGGACAGTCAAAAAAAGCAGGACCAGACACGGAGCCCAGAAAGGAAGCTAAAAAAGAGTAATTCCCACCTGCTCTCTCAACACTCCTATGTTACAGGGAGGATAAACTACACCTGTGTAGGTTCAAATGGCAATGGTGATCCTCTGCGCTCTCTGCTGCTCACAGCCATCAGTGCCCAGGTGAAGTCCATGAAGGCAAGGAGGCACTCAGGCTTACCAGCAGCCACAGAGCCTGGGTTAACCCCAGAAATCCCAGTGCCCAGCCCTCACCCTCACAACTGAATCCTCCGAGAGAAATGGGGAAGATTTTATTGTCGTTAGCATGAACCACACATCCTGGAGCTCCATGATACCTCCGCGTAGACCAGTGCCCTGGTGCCAGCAGCTCTGTGTTAGCAAAGCCGTGTGGCTTTGGTCTGCCATGTGTGGCTTGTCCTGCAGTAATATTCAGAGGCCCCAGCGTGCTATGCACTAAAAAGCTCCGGGCAGAACTTTGCATCATCATTACTCCCTGGATAAATACAAATCCTTATATTGAAGAGTTTCCCCATCTCCTTTTTTAGTCAGACAGCCATATAGAGACACAGGCATTCCTCTCGCTTATAGTGGCATAAGGAAGAAGGGAGAAAAATGCCTTCAGCAGCCAGAGAAGCAACTGCGGTACGTTAGATGTGCAGGCAGGTCATCCTGGTGAGCTCATGGAGAGAGAGCAAGGGTTGCCACCCACCTGTTTGCCTGGGCAAGTCCCCAAGAGTCCCCAGCAAGTTTGTGTCACTGATGTGGCCACACTGGCCCTGCTGCTGTTCCCTGCGTGCAGCAGAGACTAAAGCGAGCTCAGGTGTGCCTCCTTGTGCTGCATCCGCCCCTCCACATTTCCACGCCGAGGGAATACCTTCCCTTCCCTCCCCGTGAAAGCACCCCCACTGCACTAGCAGAAACAGCTGAGGAAGACAAGCCAGAACCAGAAACTGCAAAATCTAAATCCTCTTTCGTCACCAAGTTGCATCTGCTCCTCGCATGTTTCTTGGAGGTATACATTTCTGTCCCAACTTATGCGAAAGCCCAAGGACTCCAGTTGTCAGCGTGCTGCCAGCGCTGGGGTTCTTTCTGATATATTTAGAGCGCGCAGCATCACACCAACTCCTCTACTCATTAAGCCATGATATTTGAGCTACGGTATTTTTTTGCCTTTTTTTAAGGTGATGTATCTGAAGAAGCGCTGGGATCACAAATCTGGTTGCTGAACAAGAAAAAACATAGTTGGCCCAACGTTATTTTGTTGCTGCAATTAGCTTGGCTTTTTATTTAGAGAGTAGGTTTTACGTCTGTCTTGCAAGGACAAGCTCCTTGATCGAGACTGAAATTCTGGGTGAGGTGACTGACCAACGCATCTGACCCAAGGCTGAAAATAAAAGCTGGCTTCCCACCTTAGTTTCCAAGTAAACTCCACCAAATGACGCAGCACCCATACTGCATTTCACAGCCACTGCGGATATATTTAGCCCGGATCGCCCCTCCCAAAGCGCAGCGTGGGGCACAACCAGCTGAGCAGAACCCAGGGAGGAATACAGGAAAATGAACGCGGCAAACCATCCTCTCCTATTCAGTAGCGTGGCTCTTGTTTACTTGCTTTGTTTAAAACAAAACAAACAAACAGAAAAACCAAAACAAGGAAACTTTGCAAGGGGAGTTTCATTTTCAGGTCAGGAAGCAAACCTGAGAGCTGTAATTAGGTCCTGGAAATTAGCAGTTTAATTTATTTGTGTTGTCGGATGTTCTTTGTGTTTCCATCCCAGCGCCAGATGGGAACGTAGGGGATGAGAACGGCATCTAGCCTTCCTCCTCAGGCTTAATGTGAGAGAAAATGGTGTAAGCACCACACGCAAGCATCATGACCATGCTGGGACTCCCCTTTCATAGATAGGAAACTAGGGGACAATAAGCCACTTTAACAGCGATATTTAGGTGCCCGAAGAGGCACACTGGTTCACTGGTTGCTTTGGGGATCTAGAAAAGTGCCTGAGGGAGATGAATTTCAGCAGTCTACAGCCAGCTAACTTGTAAATGACTTGGGGCATTTCAACACGCACCTCCCGGGACAGATACCTGTGGGGCTCACCCCAGGGCTGTGGGAGGGTCAGAAAGGTTGCTTAGCTCTAGGAAGCCCAGGTTTTGCCCTGAGGGTGCTAGAAAGTGGTCTCTTTCTCAGCCTCAATCAAATCAGATAGCAAATGAAACAAATGACGGTGATCAGAATAATAAAAGGCAGTGGCTGCTGAAAAGCGCCCGCCACCTGTCGGGATTTGGAATGGGCAGGTTGTATGTGGTGATGCTCTTCCACCCAAAAAGCTACAGGAAAGGCTCTCTGCCTTCTCCAGAAGGGCTCCCAGCTGCAATGTAGGAACTTCTTGGCTTCCGTGGTAGACTGTCTCCTGGCCTCAACTAAAAAAAAAAAAACTTAGACACTGAAGTCTTAGAATCATAGTTTTAAAGGACTTTCTTTTCTTTTCAAATCAGGAAAATATTCTGCTACGTACTAGAAACGAAACAACAAATCAGGGCAAAACCTAACGATGAGGTTGCATGAACAGGATCATCCAAGCAAGACCTCTATCCTGCAGCTTTCTCTAACAAACACGGCTGTTTTTTCTTCAAGCCTTTGGGAACCTTTCACTCCATAGGACAAACTTTCAGCTCAGGGCTGGGCAAAGCAGTGTGTGATTCATTAGGGAGACCTCAGTGCAAAACATGAAGCAGTTATTCTTATTATTTTCCTCATCCCCAAACGGGAGGTAGGATAGGGCCAGGGGAGGTGTGTGGCTGTGAAAAGACTTTACAGCCTGAGTAACAAGTACAAAGACTTTTGATTTCCCAGAGTTGCACTTTCCATCCTCTCCTCTGACAATTTAGGAGGTTGAGTAGAGTAGCTGTCTCCTAGATTTCCCGTTCTTCCACCCCTTTTCCCTAAAGACTGCTCTCTTGAGGCCTCCTTTCCATGGCCTTCCCTCAGCTAAAAAAGGCCGAGCACAGCTTTTTGCTCCCAGCACGTGTCACCCCTGCCCCAGGCCATCAATTAAGAGACGAGACTATTATTTAAAGAGGTGCAGAGAGGAGCTGGGGTATGACCGCAATGGCTCACCCTTGGGCACCCCAAAGCGCAGAACCACATTGTGCCGAGATGCGAATAACCCTCCTCCTGCGGGGAAAGTCGGGCACCGCCGCTACCCGTGACCACGATCCAAGAGCTAACCAGGTTTGGAAATCTCGACACATCAGTCTCCCGTTTCACAGTCCTGCAACCGCAGAGACTAATAACAGTTTATAACATACAGCTTTAGGAAACCTCTTTTTCTTATCAGATTTTTTAAAAAGCAGTACAAGATTTTTCTCTAACTTGAGATTAAAAATTATTTATAAAAACTCCCGCAAGTAATCCATGTCCCATAGATTGCCTGTGTACGTATTACTGACAATATATACTACCTGAACACACAAGAACAACAGGCTTCTTATCCCTGACTGGGCAAGGGCAATTCCTGAGATCAAATTTATGATGCAAATATTTGAAGCTGAGGTGTCAAAATTTAGGTCCCTTCAATAGCGTTAGCTTTAGCAGGCTAATACTGTCTCTATGAGCATTGCCATTATGAAAATCGTTTGTTAAAATATTCCCAAAGAGCGTGGAAGGCTCTTCAAACACAATCAAACACCACTCTTCCTCTAAATATTGGCCAACGCTAGCCGAAAAGTTTAAAATATTCACCTAGCTCATCATTGTTCCAGTGACGTAATGTTTGTAACAGTCTCGCCAATGCCATACACAAGGGAGGTTTCTGTGAGAACCAGTCTTTTCTCCTTCAAGAATATGTCTCCTGCTCATTTAGATTAATTGATTTCACACACAGTTGTTTATGTGTGTGGCCTCCCTTGATTTTCTGAGCTCTCTTCGCTCCAAACAAAACAGCTTAGGGATGTAGATGGAGCCAATTGCATTTTGGAAGAGGGGAGATAGCACCTCAAAGCCAAACAGAAAAAGACATTTCTTGCCTCAGAGACTTTTCTCTGGATTATGCTTTGAGGCAGCAATACAAAAGCGTGCTTCTGGGGAACACCATAAAACGGCTTCAGAGACACACTGCACGGAGCCCGGCAGGAAAAAGTTCCCCACAATGGTGGGAAGGGGGGGAAAGTAACTTCTGAGCAGAAAGATATATGGCCGTCTGCGAGACTGCAGACAATAGATGACCAAGAAGCTGTCTCAACTTTTAAAACATCCTGATTTCATAGAAGAGCTCGCAGCTAGACTCAGAGCGCAGCAGAGTCCCCATCCATGCACGGAATACGTATCAGGCAGCTGCGCGGTGCACTACCAAACGCTGGTTAGAACGGAAAATTTATCTTGGGAAAGAAATCTGGATATCGATTTGAAAGCACAACACAGAGCACGAAAGATTAACTGCCCTCAGCTTCTCCAGCTCAGACCAGCCATGTGGACACACCACCGATCCAATCTGCAGTGAATTACAAGTCATCACACACAAAGTATTGAAGTAGCCGGCCAGCAAAACCAGTGGAAATATACTTTTGTGGATCTGGTCGGAGAATGGAATCTCTGTTCCCCAAGAAAGGCTGGGATTTCAACATTTGCCTGCGTCCCAAATAAGGATGAAAGGTCAAAATATTATACTATTTCATGCCATGAACAATTCCAAATGCTTTTGATTTGAAAATGCAGGGGTGAAAAAAAGCCCAAGATATTATTGATAGAAACAAAACATTCAAAATGAAATGCTGATCCAAAACAAGAGGTTCTGGGATGTTGACCTTAAATTTAAACTCTTGTTTCAGGTTTCAACTTAAAATGACACTTAAGTCTGAATGTCAATTGGAAACAGAAATCGTTAGGTTTTGAAACATCACTATGGAAAAATATGTTTTTCTTCTGAAAATTTCAATTTAGACCAAACCATGTTTTCTTATGAAAGCCTTTTTATTTTACCAGTGCCATATCTGTTTGTTTTGCTGCTTGAGGACTGGGCATTTGCTCGAAGCGCATGGATGTCCACAATGGCCATATCCACCCTGGGGGCACACCAGAGATTCCTTATAGAAGTCCAGGAATTTGGCATACCTGCACCCAGACTTAATTTAGGAAGCTGAAATATTACAGGGCAATTACAGATTTTAATTCAGGGGAAAGGGTCCACAGCGTCAGATGAGCACTGGACAAACAGGAACCCATTTCTGCACACAGATGAGGGGTAGGGTCCGAGGATACTCCTGGATGTCCTCCAAAGCAGCATCTCTTCATCAGCATACAAGATTACAGGCCTCTTTCCAAAAGTCTGCTTTGCAAAACCTTGGAAAGGAAAAGGCAGATGGGACTCTGAAAACATAAGATTACCTCTAATCACTTGTTACCTATTTAATATTAATTCTTTGCAGAAAAACACAAACAAAAGCCTAACTTGAACCCTAGGAATCCACAACGTTTCTGAAGACATCTCTAGGCAGATGTACAACTACCGGCAATCTCTGCCCTTTGCAGAAATAACCAGCCAGAGTTTTCAGTGGAAGAGAGGACAATGAGAGAAAGCAGTATATCCCAAACACGGAGTTGTAAAGTTCGACCGAAAAGGCAACTGTGCCACTACTGTCTGGCTGCTTAGGACACACGAGACAATGGCTATGAACGTGCAGGTCTGCGAAGCACAAAAGCTACCCAGCAAGTCAATTTATGGTGGCCAGTCACAGATGCAGGACCTCAGATTACAAGTCATCAGGGCAGTCTGGAAGATCCACTCAGCACGATGCTGAGGTACACTGACAGAAAGCACTGCCAAGGAAGGGGTGACAGGATCAAGTGATGAATGTGATGTGAAGATGTCACTATTAAAAGCCAAAGGTTCCTACACATTCAGGCAGAGGAGCTGAAGGGAAAAGTAAGACATATTTAGGTAGAGTCACAACCATTACTGAGCAGAGCAGCAACATCTGCCTGAGACCCAAACAGGGAATGGATCGGGCTCAAGCGACTCCGAGGCTTTCAAGATCAGCCCAGCACCTGCTAGATTGATTGACCTTCTGCATGACAATCCATTACTTGGGAACACACGTTGCTTTTGAGTTCTTTCAATCCCAAACTGAGTTTAGAAAGCTATGCCCAGTCCACAGCCGTCTCTGACACCTGCCCCAAGATGCGAATAAGCCACAGTTTCCACAGGGCTGTATCCTTCCCCACCCCTGGTCCAGCTCCAGCATACGCTGCAAGCCAGTGTACACATGTCCTCTTGCACTGCAGGTCCGCTGGATAATCCTTCCCTGGCTATGGACAAAGGTTTTGGGCTCTGTGAAGATCACAGCCTCTTTTACCAGGAGGAAGAATGAGTTAGTGGAGCGGCTGTGAAATAAGAGGACAATCTTCCCTGCTGCCTCCAGGAGGTGCAGGAATTGGTACAGGTGACAGGCAAAGCGGTCCATGCCAGCTCAGAGGCATCCTGTGATGGTGAGCAGCACTTGGTCACCTTCAATCTGCTCAGCCTAAGATCAATTGCAGGAAGGAACGACGTTCACCAAATCAGATCTCACACAAGTTTACCAAAAGTGGCAACGAACTGACAGAGCCTCATCTCCAATGTATTGAAAATACATTTCCTAGTTCAGCCTTGTCCGCAAGCCAAATTTAGACTTAGCTAACACAAACCAGCTCTGTCTAAATGTAATCACTTTTCCTATTGCTTGTAGCTTGGTTTTATGCTTGACTTAGAAACATTACCTTACGTCTACAAGTAGGGCCCGGACCAGACTATCAAGTTTACCCCATAAAACTTTGTTAGTTCACAGAGTACAAAAAATAATGTAATAAAACCACATGCCTCCCAACACCCTGGTGAACACTGCTGTGCTAACAAAGATGCCCGCGTGGCCACAGCTGTGCTCATGGAAGGAGCTGTTTTTACCTTCATCCATGGTCTTTGGAAAGGTGTCTCAGCTACGCGGGCAGAAAAGCCGGGCTGGCACTGCCCTGGCGTAGACAGGACCTAACACAAACAGCCAAACTGAGACAGAGGTTGATCAGAGTGATTGTCGCAGATTTGCGAGTCTGACCTAGCTGGCACCATTTTCTTGGAAGATATATAAGTTTTACATGCCTCGCGGACAGAAGGTTTGGTTGTTACGTGCAATGGGGTTTTATGCCATTGGAGCGCCACTGTCATGCAGAAACACAGACCCACTCTTAGATCACCTCAGCATGCTACGGTGAAGACAACCAGCTCTTGAGTCTTTCAGGATTGACAGGCTCCTTGGAAAAAGGCAGAGATGCTGAAAGAGCCTGTGCAGCTACAGTAAAAGCTGAACATAAACAGTGCTGCACTTACCAAGCTTAGCCAGCTGAAAACTTTCTTGCCGTTAATAAAAAATTAATAGAAGTTCATTTTGTACTTTGGCAAAACTCCCGGACAGCTTGTTAAGAATAGGTGGAAATGGGGAATAGTTAGAAAAGAAACTGGGACAGGTAATTGGTCATAATTCACAGGAGCACTCGCTCGCGCTCTACCTGTATGGCAGGCTGCAAAATCCCCGCAGGTGGAAAAACAGCTGCAGTCACCCACAAGGCTGCAGATGTCGGTGAGAAATCTGGTTCGTACCCACCACGCACTGGAGCGAGAGCTCACATGTTGGTCCAAAACCAGAAGCCTCCACGACAGCGTGTAGACTAACAGGGCTACCCCATAAATATCTGCATCATCTCGATACAAGATTGTAAAGCTCCAGTTAGTTTTTGAGGATGCAAAGCCAGGCAGAATCGACAGTGATGACAGTCACAGGATACTCCAAACCTTCCCATCCGTGACACGGAATAGATAATGGCAAAATATTTACTAAACAAACCCCTGACATTCTGCCAGGACCAATATTTACAGTAATTATTAACAAATCTGGGCCACGGAATATAATAAGGAAACTTCTAGAATTGCTCTATCAGTAAAAAGAGGAGGAAAAAAAAAAAGGAACTTCATTTCCTTTTGTACAGTATCAATTTTTTACTATTAGAGACAACTTCAGCGTACTTAGGAACACCTCAGAGAGTAATGAACCCGACAGTCACAAAATGACTTTTTCTGAGAAATGTTCCATTAATGAAGACATATTCAGGCTCATGTGTTTCTCTTGCCATTCTCTGATGCATAACAAAGCTCAGAAATGTTTTCACAGCTAAGCAAGGGAGAGTCTCATTTAATTTGCTTTAGAACTCCAACTTGTCCATAATAGAGGTGCTACAATGCTTCAGGACTCAGTGAAACAATGATACCAAGCCAGCCAAGAAGCTGAACAGAGAACAATTGGAAAAGGAAGATAAATTTAGGGAGACCACTGAAATGCTAGTATTGGTATGACTTTTGTTAACCCTCTGCCCTTAATGATGAAAAAACCAACCCAAAATACGGGCTCCACCCAACCACTCCAGTCTCCTTCATCTCCAACGGAGATGGGAGAGTTTACAGAAAACATATTTTCCCCTAATGCCTCAAATAAAATAAGAGTTAAACTTCATATATATATACACAAATCTCTGCATCTGTGAAGTTACAATGTTGCTCTCCTTTTCCCTCCCCCCTAAGATAAAACTATCAAACCCTTCAAGCCTTTCCCATGAGCTGTCGAAAAACCACAAATTGAACTAAACCCAGAACTCTTTTTCAAATCTCTGCATGCAACAATGCCATGAGCTCTCCAGCCGTGAACTGATTCCCACTCTAGGAAGCCTCACTGCATTTGAGAATCCCTGCTAGAGACCTATATTGTGCATTATTTTATCTCATTTTGTTTTGCCTCCTTTTGCTCCAGATCCCGAGATGAGGGTTTGCAAAATGGACTAGTCATTTTGAGTAATGAAGTCCAGGCTACTTAAGCCTGCCCAAGCGTCAGAAATAGCTAAACCTCGGAAAAGAAATCGGGACCTTTGACAGCATTTCAGGTTGGATACCCCACATCACTAGCCATTGCTGCAAACCTTGGCCTTCGTTACCTCTCCTCTGAATACGAGAGTATTAAACACAAGGCCACCGGGTTAGCTCAAAGAGTGACAGAGGCGGCCAGGATTCAAACCATCGCTTTCATGTGGTAGACCACAGCATTAACTACACGACGAGCAGGCATGCCCGGAAAAGCAGAGATCAATTAGGGGTCTCTTGCAGGGTTATGCAGGACACGAATGGTTTGATCCCGATGGTTTTATTTAGACGAAGGCGGCTGCCAGGTTGGACCATATTTACTGTCCCAAACTCTGAAACTAAAGGAAGCAAATTCTGTCCAGCCTGACAGGAACAGGAGTGCTCCATCTCCCCTGCTTCTCCCTCCCTCCGGCTCCTCTGAAGCCGAGGGGCACTTCACTCGGTTCCTAAGCAGACTGGGACGAAAGCCAGCTTGGGGAAGCCCAGCTCTGAACAAAGCGACACGATGAAGACACGTCCGTGGGGAAGCATCTACTGACCCACGGCCGCAGTCCCAACAGGGGCAGAAAGAGGCACCGTCCCTTTAGAGATGGCCAGGGAGCTCCTCAGCCTGCCTGGTCTCCATTTGGGAGCAACCAGAGCCAGAAGGAAAAAAACAAAAAAAGCTGTGGGACAAGGGGAGATTTCCTGAAGCTCACTGCAGAGTAAATAGAGCAACTGGGGATGAGGGAACAAGGGACCCTCCAGTCCCGGGGGCTGTCTGGTCCCTTTCAGCGCAACCAGATTTAAAAATAAAACCTACAAAGCGGGGAGGACTGGCTTGCCCGGGCCCTCGAAAGAGCCAGCATCCGCCGGAGAGAGGGAGCGAGCAGCAAACCGCCAGCCCCAGGCAGCCAGGAAACGCTGCAGCAGGAGCCAGAGCCACAGCTCAGCCACAAGAGAACAGGTCGGCTTAGGATGGACGAAGCCGGCTGGGGAGTTAAATTTAGACAGGTAAACATACCGAGGGGAAGAGACCAGGGTTCACACAGCCCTCACCGTCTGCCGCTGCCCGGCCCCCGGGGCAGGACCCTCCCCCCCAAAAAAAAACCTGCTGGGGGGCTGCAGCCATGGGCTGGGGCACCCCAGAATAGGGCTATTGGGGGCGAGCAGGTAGGGGAGCGCCTGACTTCATGGACATTTCCCCCCCCCCCCGCCATCATTCACTCCAAGCACGTCCCTGCCAGGCAGCATCCCTGGAAAGTGGGAGAGCAGTTGAGAGAAGCCTGCAGGACAGGGCAGCCCAAGGGGAGCCGCATCCCCGCCACACTCGGAGCATGGAGACCGTGCAAAGGAAAAGTGCCAGGGAAAACCCAACCAGAAACAGGGGACCACAGTGACAGTGTAGCCATTTGGGTGCCAGCGCCCTGCTGAGCTCCCTTTCCGAGGGAGGAAGGAGCCAAAGAAGAGGCTTGGCGATTGCTCGGGACACTTAATGCAAGAAGAAGGAGTTAAAGTTTTGCAAACTCAGCCAAACTCTAGCTTGAGTCCAGGCCCCGAGGACCAGAGGGGTCACACAGAACTCCTTTCCCCGCGCTGCAAGCCTTCAAAAACCTCCCCGCCTGTTTCACGCTCCCAAGGACAAGCGAAGGATCCCCACACGTGAACAGCCTGCCATCTACAACAGGGTCCCCTTGCAAAAGCACTTTACGTGGAGAGGGACCGTGCAATCGCAAGGCCCGCGAGAGCATCCCTGCTCCGTGGAAGCAGCCGCGCTGAAGAGCGACAATCTGCTTTCAGTGACCCCGTTGCTCTGCCTCCCGCAGAGCCGGGGGACGGCTTGCGTAAGCTCTATCAGGTCCTAAGCCAAAGCCTGGAAGGGGGCGGCGGATCACAGGGTCTGGTCTCGTCTGTAATTCTGTCCATACGGTCTCCGCCAGTTATCTGGGTAGCAAGCCCAAGAACTGGCGGGCTCCAGTAGAGCATCTTTTCCAAAAAAGACACGGTCTTTACGTGAAGATTTTAAAAGCTGGCGGAGCTAACGTTGCCTTTGTTCCGCTGCTTAATCACCCTGCTGTTACAAACATCGTCTGTTTCTAACGTGAACGTATAGAGCTTAAACGCCTGTCCACAAAGTTCTCCTCTTGAATTAGAAAGCTCTCCAAGTACCAGCTGCTCTCAGCGCTGCTGAAAGCACTCAGGTATCGCACCACGCTACCTCTTAATTTTCTTTCTGAAACGCTACCTAGGTCCACATTCCTTAAATTTCCCATTAGAAAAGGATTTTTTTCCAGCCCAGGAAAAATTCCTGTGACTCTTCTCCACACTGCCTTCAGTTTTAATGAAGTCTGTATGCCGTCTTCCAGCAAGTGAAGGTCCCTTTCGCTGCAAAAAATGGAAGAAAATCACAGACTGCCCTGCCTTA
The DNA here is from genome assembly GCF_963924245.1 of Chroicocephalus ridibundus. NCBI lineage: Eukaryota > Metazoa > Chordata > Aves > Charadriiformes > Laridae > Chroicocephalus > Chroicocephalus ridibundus. The sequence continues at coordinate 153,242,387 of NC_086284.1, forward strand.
CATGACAACATGCCTTGGCCATCCGCATCCTGATTTTAACAGTTCTGTGTTTAAAAGTCTCTCTGAAATGCTTATTGTGTGTGTGTGTCCAATTAATTTGGAAATGATGAAATGGTTTTCACTTGAACTTTGATCAGCCATTAGAAAAAAGATCTTATGAATAGCAACAATTTATATTCATTTAAATGAGCAATCATGCAGTTTTCAGAAAAGAACTGGTTTCCCTGCGCGCCTTGAAACCCAAACCCAACAACTTCAGGACAAAAGACTCAACATCTGAAGCAATCCAGAAACAGAGACCTACTGGGCTAGAGAAAGGAGCAAACAGCATTAAAGGTGACTGCACTGATTTATTCTGTTGTTTTGTTTGTTTTTTTTTTTAATTTCACAATATTTGATCTCTTCCTAAAAGTCCAAGCTCCTGAAGGCTTCATTATACAAGAATGTGAATTTTTCTTTAAAAAGGTGTGTTTCTGGTCTTTGCAGATTACGTCTGGAAAATACAATTGGGACATACCTTACGACCTGAAAAAAAAATAAATAGGAACCCCCAACTTTTTAGACCCAGCTCTTTCAAAACTTCCATTTTTCTTTTTTCAACTGCTGCCATGATTTCTGGCAGATTGAGAGGGAAGAGGCCAAGAGAGAAGACTTTCCAGGGCTGAGAGCCTGCAGCCATGATTTCCGCTTTCCCTAAGCAGAGGTTAGTCACACACGGAAGGACATTTTCGTTGTACGTGCACTAGAGACAGGGGAAAGGACACGGGCTGCTTACAGCCGCCGAGAGGAGAGGTGTGCTAATACCAAAGGCACGGAAGGAGCTAGGGAAGGACTTGTTTCCAAAAGGGAGGAATCTCTCGCAGACTCTCCTGGGCACAGAAATACGAGCGAGCAGAGGAAACCCACGGCTGGAATGAGGCCAGCTCTCCTCTCCAGCTCTGCCTCCTACCCCACACTGGCCGTTCAACCTCATGCTTTTCTCTTCATATACTCGGCTAAATTCTTTAAAGGAGGAGGGAAAAAAACCCCGCGTCATTGAGACGATAGCTTCACTTGCCACATGTGGCAACTTATCCCATAGGTTGGATGCTTGGGGTAAAAAAATTCCACCTGAATTCCTGCAGCGCCCAGCCTTCACCTTGGATTAACCCAGGTGTCCACACACAGGACACTGGTTTAAGAGGAGTCTGTCTCTACTGCCAGCTTTGAGAAAGCCCACTTCTTTCTCTTTTGGGAAGAAGAGCACATACCCAACTTGGTTCTGCATTTACAACAGCATCTGTGCCTGTGACAGACGACAGGCACCCACAGGTTAAACCTGCCACCACCAGAAAAAGCGGTCACTTCAGCTCATGTGTCGGTGCCCAACAGCAAATGTGGGAAGGAAGGGACACAACAGGCTTATGCCTGAGTGTTGGTGCCCCCCTGCAGACCTCCCACCTGCAGGGGAGGGTGGGGGAGACATTGGAGATATGCATGTACCAGAAAAGCTCCAAAGGGACATACGGATAAAGATGAGCATAAAGGAAGGAGTTACCTTGTATGCCCATAAATACGTGTGTGCCCAAGGCTGTGCAGACTCAAAAGCGCAAATAAAGGGCAAAGGAAAGAGCCCTCAACGTGTAGGCAGACGGGTGCATTGGTGCAAGACAGCCCACACGTGCGGGTGAAGCATGGTATAACAGATTATATCGGAAACATGCAGGTGCACATGAGGAACGGGATGCACATGCACCCGAGGTTTTGGTTATGAAGAAAATGATATAACATAAATGCTGGTACATGTGCGAGAAACAGCACCGTCAAAGAAAACCAACCCCAAAAAAGAACAGGTGAGTAGATGGACGGAGGCAGCAGAGCAAAGGTGGCAATGATCACCCGCCAGAGAGTGCGGGCAGGAAAGCATTAAGAGGCAGGTAAAAGTCGGAGAGTGAGACCGACAGCGACGTTCATCTGGTGGCAGAGAAGTACAAAAAACATGGGGCAACAAAGTGCATCACAGCACATGAAAATGTGTTTGGGGAAGTTATTTTACCCATACCACTAAGGGAAGTATTACACCATAATTCCCAGAAAAAACAAAACAAAACAAAACAAAACAAGTTTCATGAAACAGCGTGTTTGTTACGGACATAACTGGGATGCTCATGCCCTGTACCACGCACACCGTTGCTACTCCTCTGCATTTCCACACGCACAAGTGCCTTCTCCCACGTCACATGCCATAGCCCGCGACGGCACACGGTGCCACACCGCAGGCACGTCGGTGAGAAGGACGGCGTGGGCTTGGATGCTGTCGGGAAAGCTGCTGTGCTCACTCTCAGGGAAAGGGCCCTCACCCGAGAGTAATGTCCTTCCTCTCTGAGTAACGTCCGTCTTACCAGAATAACATCTGTTTTGCCAAACTCGTGTCTGTCATGCCCGAGGAACATCTGTTTTACCAGCACAACATCTGCCACCCCAGAGGAGCATCTCTCGCACCCCAGCAACGTCCTTCGTGCCAGAGTACGGCCCCTCACGACCGGGCAGCATCTCTCCTGCCATAGCAGGTCTCTCCCGACGCAGTACCACCGACAAGGCCACCCCAGAGCCACCCCACAACCGGCCCTAGCCCCGTGCCCCCTTCGCCCCTCCGGGGCTCCGTGCCGCGGGTGGCTCGCCCGGGGGCTGCTGCCCGGCGGCGGCCGCGGCTCGGCCCCCCGACGGCCCCTTCCCCCAGCCGGGGCCGCCCTCCGCGGGGGCTCCGCGCAGCCCGGACCGCCCCATCCCCGCGGCCCCCCGCGGCCCCTGCCCTGCCCCGACCGACGGCCGTGACGGGCCGGGGGCGCCGCCGGGGGTCGGCAGCGAAAGGCGGCCGTGGCTCCCGGGCGGGGAGAAAGCAGCGACTCCCCGGGCTCTGCCCCCGCCGCCTCCCGCCCCTTCGGGGAGCGCCCGGGGAGGCGCCCGGCGCCGGGACGGGACGGGCCCGGGAAGCCGCGCCGCCCGGCACGGCGAAACGCCTCCCGCCCCCCGGCCTCCTCCCCCCGCCGCCGCCGCCCTCCCCGCCGCCGCGGCCCGGGGCCGCCTCCTACCTGCATCTCCCGGGCGCCGCGTACCCGGGCGGCGGCGGCGGCGGCAGGTGAGCGGGCGGCCGCGGCGGGCACGGGGCTCCGCGCCCCTCGGTGCGGCGTCGCGGCGGCCGGAGACCGCGAGGGGACGCACCTGCCCCGGGGGCCGCGGCCCCGTCGCCGCGCCTGGCCGAGCCCCCCGCCGGCAGCGAGAGGGGAGCGGGGGGAGAGGCCGCCGGCGCTGCCCTCCCCGTCGCCGCGGCGGCGTTTGGGGTCCGGGAACGGTGGCACCGGAGAGCGACTCCCGGCCGAAGTTGGCGGCGGCGGCGAGTGCCGGGCCCGGGAGGTGCCGGCGGATCCCGGGGGCTCCGGCCGCCTCCGCCCCGCCTCCCCCCGCCCCGCGCCCGCCCCCCGCGCCCTGCGCCCGCCCCGCCGCGGGCACCGCCGCCGCCGCCGGGATGGGGCTCGCTGGAGGGGGCGCGGCGGCCTCCCCCGCCGGGGGGGGCGGGGGGGCGAGGTGCGGGCCCGCCGCCGTCGGGGGAACCCCGTGCCGGCGGGTGGGCAGGGCGACGGAGGGAAGCGCCGCGTCCCTGGGCGGCAGAGGGGGCCGGAGGAGACCCCCCGGGCAGCACCGTGCAGCTGCGGGGTGGCCGCGGGGACCGGGCGGGCTCCTTCCCTCCGGTCCCTGCAGCCCTCCGGTCCCTGCCGCTTCGCCCGTGGCCGGCAGCGTATCCCCCGCAGGGGCTCTCGGTCACTCGTGGGTCGCTCCCAGCGCACCTCCGCGGTGGTCGCTCCCTCCCCGGTCGCCGTCCCTAAGTGCCCAGCTCGCCACCGTCCTGAGCAGCAGACAGCACCGTGCCCTACCATCCTCCCCATGGGCGCCCTGTCCGTGCGGCCCCTGGCCCAGGAACTGACGTGCTGTAAGCCAGAGCCCCTCTGGGGTGGGCAATGGTGGTTCTGGCTCTGGCCAGAGGAAGGGTTTTGACCCGGTGACCCGCTGGTTCATCCGAGTGGGGATTTTTTGGCATCTGGCTCCCAGTGCGGGCAGGGATGGGTTGCAGGGAAGGTGCAAATGAGGCAAAGCCTGTTAGAAGAGGCTGGCAAAGTTTGGCAGAAGAGGCAATGCACAGCTTGCATGAAGCTCTTGATGGGGCTGGATCTCAACAGGCACATCCATCCCTTGCCTGCAACACCAAGAATCACAGTGGGGGCTCTCCCCCGCCTCTGCTCCTATAAAACTTCACAGATTCACGGTCAGATCCTGTTCTCACTTTTCCTGGCAAAAGTGGGGAGTAGCTGCACAGGCATTAGCAAGATCGCTGCAAATTTATGTTGGTGTAACTGAGAGCGGTGCCTTGCCCGCGGGATCGGTGGGCATCTCAGCACATGGAGGTAGGATTTACATGCCTGGCCTCCAAGCTTGGTGGCAGCTCAGCAGCAGCCAAGGAAGGCAGGATTCACACTTGTGTCAGGATCCCCATCTCCAGGCCCCACAGCGTCAGGCATCCAATGTCTCCGTGCGGCAGGAGCTGCAGAGCCCCGTAGGCAGTGCGAGGAGCGCTTTGCTGCTCCTACGCATGCACAGCCACACGAAGATGAGGATTCAAAGGGAGTTACATCAGGGAGGCATTTGGCCCCCTGGAATTACTCAGATTTGTACCAGGCTGGGATTTAGTGGAGCTTGAGGTGCACACCCCCACCCAAGTGCCTGGTTTCAAACTTGAGCATCCGTTTCGGGTTCAGAGTGGAAATACTCACGTGAGCAATTTTAGAGGAGCAGGTAAATGTTTGAATATAGGCTACATGGTACAAATAATTGAAGGCTCCAAGAGTCTTAATTTATGACCAACTGTTCCAGTGTTTCCCATCACTGTAGTCATTAATGATGCTTTCCTTTAATGGGAATAGGAGATAGAGGAGGTACAGCTGGAGGTAAATAGTAACCCAGTGTTTGTGGTAGGAAATAAGGAGCCATTGTCCTCAGCACTATGTAACTAGAAAGATAATAGTTGGTACAGCAAATACCAACTAATTAGAGGGCAAAGGCAGTCTTGAAATTGCAGCTGGCTGCAGGAAATTTTAGGTGCCAGCTTTTTCGCTCCGACGTAAAGCCGGTTTACCATATGGGCTGTTGTTCCCTGCCAGTCTGTCAGACTTCTACCTTGCACGTTAAGGCTGCGGAGGGCAGGGGCAGGGTGCTCCTTTGGGGCCCTGGAAAACAGCAGGGTCCCCTCTTGGGGACCTGGAGGTGTGAAGGGGAGCGTCACACACCTGAGGCCTGGTAAGAAATTGCTTGCCCTGTCAAGCAACACGCTTTTCCACTTTTGGTGCTACAAGGGACAGCTGGCCACAACGGGTCAGCAGGCCAGAGATCCTCATCGGTCCTCACGGGAATCCTGGGGCTGGCACTGCTTCACACCCCGAGATGGGGTCTTACATCAGGGTTAGAGGTGGCAGAAGGCGAAGGCAGAGCCACTGCAGGACCAAGAGCAGAGACGGATGGGCAGGACTGAATACACGTACTCCTTAAAACCTCCAGCTATGAGCTGTGTGGATTATTCAAAAAACATCCCAGTTTACTGAAAGACCGCAATGGCTTCAGCATAGTCCATGAGGAAGATGGAATTTTCCGCAGCTTTAATCCTTCCTTGCTGTCTCCAGTCCTGCTTTGGTGGGACAAGAAGAGCCATCGGGAGGCATGTTGGCAGTGCCTTGGAGGTGCTGGGTGCCAGGAAGGGGCAGGAGGGGCAGGTGGGTACACACCTCGAAAGCTGGGTGGGAGCGGGCCCTTGGCTAGCCACTCGAAGGGCTGGACAAGAGGCAAGAGGTCCTCAGCCAGCAGTAACGAGGTGCATGGCTCATCTTGGAGGGCGTGTGTCTCACAAGGGGGAAGACTTGGCACTCCTGCCAGCGCTGAGGGCAAAAAACACAAAATGAGTTGGTCATGGTGCTTGAGTGGGTGGGTGAGGACAAGAGACCACCTATTGCTCTGCCTCACTTTGTCCTCTCTGCTGAAATGTCTTTGATGTTTTTCTCCTGGAAGGAGAAAAGTTGGTTGCCGCCTTTTCCTCTGGTTTGTCCCACAAGTTTGCTTTATCCTCCACCAAAACACCACCCTATGAATATCATACCGTAGTTTTTCTCCACTGAAGCTACTCCTCCACCTACAGAGGAGTCTGGACAAGGAACAGGCACTTGTACCCTAGTGAGCCTCACCAGGTACCGGGGGCACCAGCTGCCAGTAGGAGGGGCTCCTGTCTAGTGTCAGCTGCCAAAGATGTCATCCAGATGTTCTTTAGATGTCCTGATATGATTAAGCCTCACTGATTTAATAACAAGCAGTGTCCACAGCTGGAACTGGTCAGGATGTGGGCTTTACTCCACAACCAGATTCTTGGATGTGACTAATATTAGTGGGAGACACTGTCACAGCACACCCAGGGAAGACACTACATCCAATCAGTTGTGAAAAGTCGCTTAATCCATGCAGCCCCCGGACACCACAAGCAGTTTTACTTCTCGCCAAAACATTCCTATAGCTCCAGTTGCCCTCACGGTCCTTTCTCTTCTACTACAGTAATGGATATTGTGTCTCTCACCTGGCTGGCCTCTGCTGCTGGTGAGCAGGAAGGGGGTGGGGAAGCGCTCGAACTGTTTGAGGTGTGGAAATACTCAGCTCACTTGGCAGAGAAGAGCGATTTAAAATGTCTGAGGAACACAGGTCCCTCTCAGTTAATGGCATGACCCTGCAGAATATATTCAGAAGGAGGAGACCTTGTCACTAGGAAGTTACCCATGTGGCTCCAACTTTTCTTAACACAGATGTAGGCCCAGTCTAGCATTTCTGTGGTGCTCATCAGCTCTGATCTCCTGGGAAATTTCTTCCATCCCTGTTGCATCTGCACAATAAGCTTCCTCCCTAGGCAGATGGTCCTGCGTCCTCTCCACACGCAGGGCAGGGCTGAGGCCGAGATGATGCCCATTCTGCGACAGCTTTCAAGGAGTACTCACTATGCTTCTTTCATTGAGTTGGACCTTTTCTTTGTCCTTTAATTACCACTCACCCCACACTCCTGTGGTGGGATTAGCAGCAGTAGTAGGAGCAAGTCAAAGGGAGTGAATTTGTTGTGAGGAACTGGACACATTTGCAGCAGTGAGATTTTTATGAGTCAAGGTGGAATTCATGGAATAAAAATCTGGAAATGGAAAAAAAAAAAAGTAACCTTGAGCTTCTGCCAAAGGAGGGCTCGTTCCAGATGAGTTACCTGATCTGACCTGCCTCGCAGGTGTGAAAACCTTCATTGACCCACCCCCATGTTCTCTACCTGCCCCTGCAAACACTGAGGAAAACCACCACCTTATTCCCAGCTGCTGCCCTCGTGGGAAGCAGCCAGTTTCCTTGAGGCGTAAAGCTCATGACCTGGGAATTTGTGGCACTCCACAAAAGGAAATATAGGCTAAACTTCTGAAACATTTCCTAATGTTGACGTCTTTCAAGCAGTGGAATTGTCTCCCCAGGGACACGTGGATCCTCCGCTCCTTGAATCAAGGAGACAGGACCAGACAATGCAGAGGGAGACGTATTGTTGGGAACCTTACTGCCCCCGTCCCTGGGAGAGACAATGAGGAGGGAGAGAGGAAATAAATTAGATGACTTGAATCATTTCCAGCTCTAATTGCTATGATCTTGCAGTCGTTTTCCCAGCCCTGAGTATAACATTAACCATCGAAGCACGATTTCACCCACGGTCAATTAAACCAGGATTCATCTGGCCTGACATCACCAAGTAAAATCCATCCTGGACTCAGGGACACCCCGCTGAGAAGAGACAGGAGCCAGACAGGGGCTCCACGGGATGGGCAGAAGCTGCTGCCTTTGGAGGTGCATATCTCTGAGCACGCTCTTCCCCTCCGCCGGCACAGGGCACAAAGGGCAACGCAGCAACGGCATGGTGTGCATTTGCTTTTCCTCACCTCGGTGATGCACTAGCAGCATCCCTGGGAGTGACTCCCCCCATCTGGATGGTGCTGCTGGCTGGGGAGCTGCTCCAGAGGTCAGATGGAGTCAGCCCGCAATGCTGGCTGATGTGTGCCGTCCTGCGAGATGTCAGGCTACATCTTCATGCCCAGCGGCTGCAAATATTATCCTCTGTCCGGTTTGCCCCTGCCTGCCTGGTCCTCTGAAGTGCAGCTCTGGGAAGCCCATCAGATGCCCACAAGGGTTTCAGTGTCTGGAGCTGCATTTCTGAATGTTGAGCTCCACAGCTTTCTCCTACGGCTGCAGCCCTTCTCCTTGCGGCTCCTTTCCCTTCCTCCCTGGTCCTTGAACAAAGGGGTGAACCGAGCCGTTTACTGGGTCCTGAATACCAAGAAAGCAAATAAAGAGAAAACCTCTGGAAGACACAAGGATTTAAAGGACGCGGCAGTAACCAGACAGACCTGGTGGCTGCGGCGGGGTGAAGTCCTGACTTGCCTGACTCCACGTAAGTCGGTAGCAAGGCTGGGGAGAGCACGGAGAGTTCATACCTCCTCGTTCAGTGCTTTAATCATTAGACAGGCGCTCCCGACAGTGGGCTCTGTGGGCTGAGCGAGTTAAACTGTAACTGCCCTCCTCAGCGGCCCCCAGCGAGGAGCCCCGGCTTGTGTGACTGGGGAAGGACCAGCCTCCCACCAGCAGAGTCCCACCAGCGATCACTGACAGCTTGGGCAGGAACCCGGGGGTGGCCCCGACCGTGGGCTGGAGTTGGGGGGAGCTGCCCCAGGTCCCCACAGTGGCCATGGGGATGGACCAGGACCCTGTTGGGTTTTGTCCCATGGAGCTGGGAAAGGGTCCCCATCCCTCCCTCGCTCAGGCAGATAGGCATCACCCGGCCCCATGGCACTGCTGGGCAAGGGGGACAGGAGATGCCCCTGGGCCCAGCCCAGGGCACCAAGCCCCGTGTCCTGCCACTGATAAGGACCAGGGCTACGTGTTTTGGGGAGGCACAAGGCCATGGCCATAGCCAGACGGTGAGGTAATCTGCCCCCCGACTCCCCTCCGCTCAGACCAAGTCTCTTGGTCTCTTCTACTTGGCTTAAACCCAGAGGCGAAGAGTTGTACATCCTTTCCAAAATTTTTATCGGCATGAATTATGACAACTCTGGATATTCTTATTGTCTGTTTGAATGGCCGATCCTGTTCTAAAGTCTTACTTAATTCTTGGCCTCAGCTGCTTCCTGTGGTAACGAGCTCCGCAGCATAATTAAACATGGTCTGTGATAGCAACCATGCGATGGGCTCCACCAGCGGCAGCAGCGCATGGCTGTGCACACGTGTGTCTCCATGTACCTGCGTGTGTGCCGGCTGGGGTGCACGGGAGGTGACAGTGTACCCCTGCCCACTTGCAGGCAGGACGAGCATCCGCCTCTGAGGAGAGGAGCAACCCCAGGGCGCAGCTGGTCTCGGGGACACTGAAGCCACGGTGCTGGGGCTGTTCACCCCGGGTGCTGTGACAGAGGGTTCCTCCCAACGCCTGACCGTCAGGGGAATGACAAAACCCAAATCCCTGCCCTACACAGTCAGAAGGGAGCGGTTGCCCCTCCAGCCCCCTTCTTCTGGATTAGTGGAGTGATGCTGAAGTCCCACAAATCTGGCAAGAAGATGTCCCCGAACAGCTGAGCATCCATGGGTGGTTTGGGGGAAAGCACACGAGAGGCTCTGGCTGGGATCTGTCAGGGACAGATGAGCCCCGGCACCCACCTCTCCTGCGGCCCCTTGGCGGGGACAGCTGGGGCGGGGGGATGTGTGTCCTCCAGGGCCCCTTCCCCTGGATGGCACCACGGGAATCCCAGCTGATGCTAAGGGTTTACCTCACTCCACTACACGCTCCCTAATTTCTCAGTTTCTTCTTTTTCGTTTTCCTCCTTTTCTCTTTCTCCCTTTTTCTTTTCTTCTCCTCTTCTTTTCTCCTTTTCCTTTTTATTTTGCCCTCTCCCCCTTCTTTCTGATCTTCTCCCTTTGTAATTTCTTCCTTCAGTTGCTCAAACGTTCTTCTGTAATTTCTTTCTTCGAAAGCAAGACAGGCCTCTGGCTGGAGCTGGCACTGACGGGGTGAAAGGGGATTATTCTCCTGATAATCACCGGGATTAATGCCACAGAGCAAGGAGGAAACAAACACAATTCACACATTACATCCAGCTTTCCCATGGACCGTGCAGACAGGTGGGCTCACGCTGATGGGCTCACAGGGTCGAGCCCCCTCTCCCCTGCCTGGCCCTGTAGGCACTGTGTGGGTGGGCATGGGGGGCAGAATACCCCAAATCCGATGTAAGAGCTGCTCCCTGGGCTTGCTTGGTGCCTCTCTGCGTCACCGCTGGCTTGGGCACCTCCCGGCTGTGGGGACGAGCCCGACGCCCTGCTCGGGTGGCCCCGGGGACACGCAGGTGACGCAAACTGGCTTCCGGGGCGGGTGGTACACGCTCTGCGGCCTGGCAGGTGGCAAGGGAAGGGAATGAAATGTGCTGAGATGCCAAGCCAGGAGGGTGCGACCAGTGCCACCGTGCCACGAGGGAGTCGTGACAGTCGGCAGAGTCTGGATGGTGTTGGGAACGTCACCGCGCAGAAGGGGAGGGTGGGACAGAGCTGCCGGGGCTGCAGAGGGAGGCTCGGGGCAGCGCAGGGAGGGATGTCATGTAACGTATGTCTGCCAGGCGTGTGATTGCTAGTGCTGCTGCCCGGAGGCAGACGCTGCCCTGGGACGGATCTCCCAGAGCCCGGGGATGGTCACTATTTACAGCTGGTGAAACCACAGCGCGTTTCCTGCTTTTATTTCTGGGTCCCACAAAGCCCAAGGATGAGCTGAAGAGGGTAAGCGAGGCTTAGGACGGGCTCCGTAGCTCCTGGCTTCGCCGCTCACAAATCACTCTGCAAACCAACCCGATGACAATAAAGCCTTTGTGTGAAAACCACCGCATTTCGTGGGCTCCATAGTGTCCTTTGATGACAAATGCCTTTGCTCAATAGTCTCACCTTCACAGTGCAAGCTGAAGGGAACATAAATACAATTCTTAGCCACTGTGGCTTCTAAACAAATATATATATAGCATGGGTAATATATGGGCTTACACAAACATCAGCATTAAAGCACGCAAAGTAGGCAGGGAAGGAAACTATAATAACTGAAGCACCAGCGCAGGCACAAGATACAAAGAGGGAAGAAACCACATGGCAATAGATGGTTGTCTTCTAAGGCACTCGGATGTTGTGTTGAATATGGTCTCAGTGCTTGGCCACGGGACAAAGGGATGCACATGGGTACTGATGCTCCCGTGGCACAGGCAGCTCTTGGCACATTTGTTCACAGATAAAGTAAGTGTGTGTGTGTGTACATATTTACACATGCAAAAAACTAAAGACGTTTAAGCCAATGAGTTCTAGTTCAGACTGCTGCCATGTACTCTTGCAAAGGTAAAATTAAAGACATAGAGTTCCCCCCATGTAATTTATGCGTAATTGTGTACGTGTTCTGTATTTTCTGTGGTTAGCATCCTTAAGTCACGACTGAATTTTCAGCTTGAGACACTGATTTTCCAGGATGCACAGAGCACCTACCTGCTAACACCACTTGTGGCACCTGAAGTTGAGCCAAATCACTAAATTCTTCAACACATCCTGAGACTGTACTTATACACACCTGCAAAAAGCCAAAGAAAAACTCCCCAAAAACCCAAACCAAAAAAAAAAAAACCCCACAAAACCTGAAGACACCATGATTCATGCCTCAAAACATATTCACATGCCTAAGAGCTTTTTTTTTACTCAGGAAGGCTTTTTTTGGGTGGAGTTGATTCTTGTTTCTAAGCCTTTAGTGTTCACTGAAGCGACATTTTTCTTCATTTCCCTCCAGCCACGGGAGCTGGAATTCTTTTTTTCTAAGTGGGGATGGGGACCCTTTTTCCATCACATGGCTTCAGGGGCTGTGTTTTGAAGAACCGAACATCATGAAAGATGGTAACATGTTCAACACCCTCCAGGATGTGGCTTGTATATAATCCCTTTTATAGCAGCGTGAGTAACGTTGTGCACAAAGATCTATGGAGAGCAAATGAGCTTTTGTGTGGTGCAGAGGGCCCAGATCTGCCTCTCTTGATCCTTAATGAGTACATACAATTGGGCTTTAGGGGTAACCACATCATTCATTGTCAGTGAGCGACGGGAACCTTCCCAAGCACACAGCAGCTAAACCTCCAGGCATGGGTAGCCCTTTAGAGGCCTGAACCGCAGCTGGTACATCCCAACAGAGCTCTACTGAAGGCAAGGAGGGAGCTGGCCTTTGACATTGTCTTTGGTTGATTTGCTCTTTATCTTTTCTTTCATTTCCTTGGCTCTTCTGTGTCGAGAAGATGCCTGTAGTTAATGGTGTCAACGCTACAGGGAGGATGTGCTTCGAGACACCCCAGATGGCAGGGATCCGGTCAGGTTTAGCTCCAAGCTGTGCATGAAGTTATTGCTACGCCACTGCCTCCTCGCACGTCCAGAGAGGTTCCCAAATCATCCATGACACCCTCGCTGCACAGCGCCAGGCTGCAACACACCCCGCAGCGACACAACCCAAAGGCCTCCATCGCGTCTGAACTTGCCGAGATATCATCTTAAGATTGCACACGCAACGATGAGCGTAAGCGATACCGTTGTGCTGAATAAGGTCTCTTACCAGAAAAACAAAAACAGGGAAAGTTAGCGTCATCGTCTCTAACCCCTGTCGCTACCCAGCTGTAAGCAAACGCAGAGAAAAGCTCTGGGTCAGCGTTAGGTTGGGTGACTTTGCTGTATGGATCTAAGACTGGTTTCCCAATGAAGTCATGCTCCGGTCTGTCACTTCACACAAAGGAAGCCTCTGGGTCATCCGTGGTGATATTTGTCTGCGGCTCTATAGATAGCTTTGATCTACTCGTCTGACAGATGAGCATAAGTAATTGTGTTACCGCTCTTGTTTCCAAGAGTCATCACTTCATTAACAAAGGGATCAAATTAAAGCCTGCAACCGTAAGGGCGAGGAGCAGCCTTTCACTGTCACCTTGAAGCCATTGTGCCCAACTTGGGCTACTGGGCGGAGATTGTAAGGACTGATGTTGTGTTAGGTGCACCACATCTCCAGCGTCCACCATTTGGCAAAGTGCTTGTTCCTGCAGCTCGGAGCGAATCCAGCAGCTGCTGCCTCTCCCTGGCACACCGGGGTCAAGGGCTGGGTGAGCCTCCAAACCCTCCTCGGGTCCATGAAGAACCTCGGGTTACAAATAGAAAGTGGGTGTTTGAAGATATTAATCCCTCCCTGCCACCCCAGGGTGGCTGCGGACATGGATTCCCAATGGAAGCTGTGAACTCGTATTATATTTTGCTGACAAATCCAGGCTTTGCCACTTCTTTGAGGTCCCTCCAGGCTGTTGTACCTCTCCTGCCCTGGGTCTAGCAAGGGATCCGTTCCGGATTCAGGGCGTCACGTTGCCGCCCAACTAACAGGAGAAGACCCCTCAGAAGGCACTGGTAGGAGGCGCAATTCATGGTGTGCAATGTCATTGTGGTGATGGAGGATTTTGAATGCTGGCCTAAACGCACCAAGGGGAAAGAGTTTCTGTTATCTGTGCTCAAGACAGTGTTTTGCATTTCTCACAACATTGGGGCAGGAAAAATAGGGACCTTACAGCACAGTGTGATTTGAAATGGTCACAAAGGAGTTTGCAGAAGCCAGAGTGGATTGAGCAACTTGGTTCCTACCGTCTCCTCTCGAAGGACCGGCAGCACCACACGTGCCGGGGCAGCGGTGCCTGCGTTTGTCACGCCCGTCGGATAACTTTGCAGGCTGTCCAAAGCAACCAGCAAACCCCTTGTGTTTAGCAGCTTTGAATTAAAATAATAATAATAATAAAGATAACAAAAATGGGTGCTGCTTTCTGAGAGGCACAGCAAGCTGACAGCACTGAAAGACGGGGCGCTACTGCCTTCGAGCATTTTGCTAGTTTGTCATCTGAAGAGACAATGCAAGCCATCGCGTTACTACTGCTGAACAAATTGCTGCAAGTTAGCTGAGCTTCAGCAATCGGCAGCATGCATGCTCTTAGCCCAACGCAAATCTAAGTCAAGTATGTCAGCCGAAACAGTAGCTGCCAGCTACCATTGTCCTCTCCTTCCTTGCTGAGTAGCAGAAAGACTTTGCCACAGTCGTATATCATCCTCAGTGGAGATTCTTGGTTTTCCATACAATCCCCTGTTTTAGGGCCGCATCTTATGCGGACAATCAAGATAACAGCGTGAATTCCCACTTATCCTGGTTCATTTTACATCTCTGGAGCCCTAAGAATCTGTCAGAAACGCGAGCATTCAGCAGTCGCGCCAGGCGCAGTGAAGAGGCCGTCTTGGGACCAGAGCCAAGCTCAGCACAAACCCGATAATATCTTTGTTACCACTTCAGCTGCATTCTGCTAAAAAATGTTAAAAAAAAAAAGGGGATATCCTGTACAAGCATTATTCTGCTGCATTTATGCATAAGAGATTAGTCCCGCAAATAGACTCCGCAATAGAGTAAAAAAAAAAAAGCCACTTAGTACTGCTGTTTTTTCCCCTCTGCATCAGATCAGGTGAGAAAGAAACAATGAAGACACCCATTTGCGGTACTGCAGAAGGAGAACCAAGTGATCTAACTCCTGTCTTCTACTGAACGTCGGCCTTTAAGCAGCCCAGCCCGGGCTGGGTACGCCCTGTGCAGCACAGGTGAAGGCGGCCACCAACTGCTCTCTTTGGCCAGGGCCTTACGCTGATCCCCACCCTCCGTCACCTAACGCAAAGCCACATTTCCTCGGAGGAGAAATAAGGGCAGTTTTTACAGTCTCTGAAAAAAAATCACGGTGCTTTCTCTTCTGGTTGAAAGTGTCTCCGAGAGGGTTGAACGTTTAGTATCAAGCAACTGCTGATAACGCTCGCTCAGGTTGCAAGCTGCCTGGACCAGGCAAAGTGAGTTTTATTGCACTCACATATCTGATCTTATCTGTGGTAAGTGATGCATAAAGCACCTTCCCTACAAAAAACTGAGCTTCCTTGGCTTTGGTGGGTGCCACGGGCCTACGGAGCTCCCCGGCTGCCGCTGAGCCCCAGCTCCCTCTGAAAACAACCTTATGGTTACTGCCTGGATTGGGAAAAAACACACCTGGAGCCAAGATATGCTCCTTTACAGCAAAGAAGGATACCAGCAAAGTGGCAATAGTTCAAAATATCCTTAATAGTGGCACCCTTTGCTTTCTCAAACTTTAATGACCGCCACCACCAAAATACTCATAGTAACTGCTAATGCTAAATTAATTAATTCATAGAAGAATGGCATGAGCTGCTGATTGAAGTCACACGGGGACCACAAGAAATGAGATGCTGAAATCAAACTTACCTCTTTCTGCATTTTGTACTTAAAATCCCCTGTGGAAGTATTGCACGTGTCCTCCCAGTCATTGAGTATCTGACATAGCATCTCACAGCTCTTACCGACTGCGGTCTACAAGCGTCTGCGGTCTACAAGCGTCTGCGAACACGTGCCCCTTCTGCGATATGTCAGTCACTCTGTCAGGTAGAGTCTCAAATTTTTTTATTCGGGACCTTTGTGGGAGACTTGTGCTGCTGCCAGGAATGACCTGGCTGGGAGAGGCAATGCATCTTGTGGACAATAAGGACAAACAGAGGAAGCACATCGCTGCCTTCATTTTAATGTCAAACCAGATCTCCCTCTAAGTCTTTGACTCCCTAACAAGCCTCAGGCAGCCTTGGCTGCGTATGGTGTGTGATCATAGTTAATGTCCAGCTGTGCGTCTGAAGAAACGGGAGTCTTCTTTGCTAGATGAAGATTTCAATTATCCAACCCATCAGAAATAAGCGAGGGCTATTGAAGTTCAGAGATGCGTTGCATGGGGAAGCGCTGGCGTGCCCAGGGAGCAGCAGCACAAGCTGCTGTCACTGTGGTGCCCATCTGTGTTTGGCGTGGGTGCGAAGGTAGAAGCGGAGGTCTGCTCACAAGCACCGCTGAATTGCAGCTGCTTTGGGGCCTTAAGCACCCACGGCAGATGTTTCGCAGAGAAGGGTCAGACACCTCTGTCAAGAGGGGGCCGAGCACAGAAACAAACTGAAGGCTTGGGCAAATGCAGGTTCATGGTTAAAGGGAACTAGATTGCATTTTCACACGTGCAAAACTAAACTGAGCCAAGTACCCAAATAAGGTCTTGATACATATATCGTAGAACCATAGAATGGTTTGAGTTGGAAGGGACCTTAAAGACCATCTAGTTCCAAGCCCCCTGCCCTGGGCAGGGACACCTCCCACTAGACCAGGCTGCTCAAAGCCCCATCCAGCCTGGCCTTGAACACTTCCAGGGACGGGGCATCCACAACTTCCCTGGAGTGACGAGATTTTTATTGTCAACCTAAACAAAGGAACACATGTACAGATAGAAGAGATGAACCCCAATTTAGCTCTAGATGTGGATGATGAATGTGTGCTGTGCTAGACCAAATCCCCTGCTCTGAGCACTTGTGAGCTGCGGAATTTGAAGTCTGGGTCTTCCCAAATGTCAGGATTTGGTTAATTTTAGAGTCACGTTAGAGCAGATATGAGCTCCCTTCTCTTGAAAAATATGGAAGGACTTTAAGGCAATTCCTTCTTTATAGAAGCAGCCCCCTTGATGTCTCAGTGGTTGCTAATGTGAGGGACAATTTACAGAACCAAAGTATCAAGAGATTTGCAACCCAGAGGCTCGGTGGTCTTGGAAGAAGCATGGTTGACAGCAACGCTAGGGTTTACGCAATTACTGATTTGAAGAAATCAATTAATCCTGCACACTTAATGAACGAAAGGTCCAACAAAAAGATAGTTACATAAATACATCACTGAAAATTGCATCATGGACCTATTAGGCATGAAGTTATGCAGATTTTCTGATTTCCAGACCTTTGATAGTGCAAGCTTAGTATTCTTGAAACACGGTTCTCAGTGTGCAGCTATATATATATATATATATATAATCGCACAGACACATAGAGATAGATGCACACGTGCACATCAATACATTGGGACAGAAGATGATATACTGTTTAAAGCTAAACATAGTTTCTATGTATTATATAAGAGAGTTTAAGAGCGTTCATATACATTCCAAGACTTGTGGTTCCCCAAAATGGTGCACCCTTACAGAAAATGAAGGGTTTACTCAAGCTGAACAAAAACCCTTCTAGGAGGGGTTTTGAGCTACAGCAGCAGCCCATCCTTTTTCCCAATACATAAAGAAACCAAACGTTTTTTAACTTGCCTTCTGACAAAGTTTGCATCCACAGAAGCTCCTACAGCTGAATTCCTGCTGAAGTGGCACCTCCACACAAAGGGCCTGCGGAACTTGAGCCTAAACATTTAACTTCTTCGTGATTAATCTAGAAGAGTTTTAATGTTTGCAGTTGTAGCTCACTGGGAAAACCTACCGATCGTGTACTTAAAATCACCTGGATTTAAAGCTCGCACCCACGGAACCACTTGCTACACCCAAGCTGGTCCCAGCCGTTCCACTTACGTTTCATACGTCATTACTATACTCAGAAATAAAGTCTACCAACACAAGGTGTATGGCTCTGTTTGCTTGATAAGCAAAAAAAATAGTATGCAATTAGTTTAGTATATACAGCTACAATATATTTAGTTTTCCGGGGCATATGCCCTTTCTCAGGTTTGAGGGCTTTTAAAGACAATAAAAAAAAGGACTTTGGCCATTTGCCCAAGATTCCTAAACATCCTGAAGCCCAGTGAGAAGAGTGGCTACTTGATATCTCAAAGTCCCAGTCCAAAGATCACCAGCCTTATGCACATCACCTCATTAGCGCAGGCAGTTAGTTTGTAATTACCCTTTTGGGTAATCCTGCGTGGTACAGCTGGTGCATCCCCATAGCATCAATCCGCATAAGCAGAAGGCACGTGTGCAGCACAGGTGCAGCAGATCCCGTTGGAAACAGGAGACCCTAAATACATTGCTCTTCCTGGTGTATCGCTGATGTGGTTTCGGTAGAGTTTTCCTGATTGGAGTAATTTAGAAAAGCGGGTTTTACAGTGTCATCCTGGCTAGAATACTGCAGGAGGAGCCTGGGTAAGACAGGGGCTCCCCACACCTCTATGAACCTATCTTTGCAATATGTGCAAAGCAAAATGTTTTAAATTTGTGTGCGTTTGACCCCGGGGCTGACCATTCGCCGTTTCCAGTGCTGCCTTGCCTGTTCTGCGTCACGGTAACAGCAGTCAACACGGACAATTTCAGTCAGATGCCTTGTTGTGTTGTACGGCACGACGCATAAAATGTAACCTGATAACGCGCAAAAGGGATCTGGCATCTTCGTTTTGTAGCGCGAACAGTGTTATTGTTATGGGCCATCCAAAATATGAGTCAGCCCGCGGGGATGCGGTGCTGCAACACACTAAGCAGCCGGAGCCGGCGTGGGCTGCGGCGGCTCGGCTCAGCTCTGCCTGCAGATGTGCTGCTCTCCCTGCAGATGTGCTGCTCTCCTGCAGATGTGCTCTCCCGCTGCTGGCGGCCGCTGCGACTCTTGCCTTTCGCTTGTCTTCCCCTTTCAGAAGGACAAGCCAGTCAGAAATGGCATTTGTGCCACTTTCAGACCGACGGATACCCTGTGGCAGAGTAACCGGTTAAATTTATGTGGCATGTGGTTTCATTCAGCTGATCTGGACTGCGCTGCAAAAGCCAGGCACACCCTGGCCTGGTGGGAATCACGAATCCCCTTCGCAGCCAAAGACGCTCAAGCGAACATAAAACAGACTGGGAACCAAAAGGCCGATGGACTCTTCCTTTCAAAGCTCCCGAGAGCCTTAATCCCCGCGTATCCTTTTTCCACACGCTGCTTTACGTGCCTGATTGAAGCCCAAGTGATTGAAACCCAATTAGCAGAGGGAGGGGAACGTCCAGGCGCTGAGATGAGGATGCCTGTTCCTGTCACACATGAAGTCACTCGCACGGAAACAACGCGTCGGGATCCCAAGAGCCCCTTGAAATTATAAATCTCCAGAAAGGAGAAGGGACAAGGCCAGCAAGAAAGCCCAGAGAAAAATTGGCCGCACAGGCAGACAGAAAGAAATGTAAAAGGCTTTGAGAGAGGAATTGGTTAGAAAGTGTCCCGACGTGGGGAGGTCTGCCCTGCCAGGGCTTCAGGATAGCTGCAGAGAATCTGGTGGAGTGTGTTTAACATGGACATTGTTCTACCAGTGGGACCCAGTGTTGCAATGCTATTCTCTTTAGAACAGTTAAAAACGCCAGAAAAATGAGATTTTATAGTGACATTACTCAGGCAATTTCCCATGTCCTCAAAATGTGGCTGGAGACTGGACGCTGGGTAGAGCCCGTTTCCTCCAGCGCTGCAGGGGGTCACAGCTCGTCTTTAATGCCACGGAGCTGTGAGTCTCCTCCGCTCCCCTGGGGAGGGGACCCGCGTCCAGGTCTCACCAGGAAGACGCTCTGTAGGACAGTCTCACCGGCCTTTGCACAGCAAGGCTCTCTGGGTCCATTACTCCTTAAGACGTGACCCTGACATTGACTCGATGCTGGATGCACATCTGGGATTCGGGCACTCGTTTGCAGCGTTCAAGTCACGTTTACTTGGAAAACAGGCACGAGAGAGACAAAGGCAACAGCCGACTGTAAACGCGGTTGCTGTACCTTCACTTACCTGACCCGTGAGGCCCCGGGGTGACCGAGACACCCCTGTGATTGACAGTCCCTCACCCTCACCTTGCAGGCAGCCCCAGCTATGCCCATCCGCGCTGCCAGGCACGTGCCGCAGCCCAGACCCCCAGTAGGGTTGTTCCAGTGGTGAGGATGGGCAACAAATGGGACCCCAAGGCTGGTCTCGGGGAACAGCCAGGCAGCCGGCTCAGCCCTCCTACCTGCCCTCCGATCCTGGGCATGCAGGAGAGGGCACCGAGCAAGACACACCGAAATTCACCGAAATGAAGACATGGCACAGAATTTTTAAATAATTTTATAATTTCCTGATGAACTTAGTCTGTGAATAAAAAAAGAAGAAAAAAAAAATGAACAAAGTGTTTATATTATCAAGGCAAAGTTGAATATAACACATTTTCTTTGCAATTTCATTATCCTGTCAGTAACATGACTCCAGCAATAAAACACATACAAGTTGAAGGCAGCGTGCGCACTTGCATCGCAGACATCAATGTCTCCCGCTGCTGTTATTTCAAAAAGGAATTCAAGTAGGCTAGATCCCATCCCCAAAGCCCGTCTCCCCCTCTGCTAAAGTGCAACACGTCTCTTCCAGAGCAAATGAGGGATCCGTGTCTGTGGAGTGAATGGAGCATCCCACAGGTTTTTTTTTTGTTTTTTTTTTTAATCGCACAAACAATTTGTGAACCCGGTGTCAGCTCTCCTCATTTACTGACTTGGAGGGAAACGGCAATATACTGTTTTAGTGGGCTTGGAGCAGCATGTTAGGCTAGCACAGAAATTATTCCCCTGCTCATGGTCCCATTTGATTCGTCCTCCTTCAGCATCTGAACAGATAAAGGCATCTGCCACTAAAGCCCCCCCAGATATACTGTAATGAGCGTGTCAGAAAGGGTCAAATGCAGCTGCACCTGGGCAGGCACGGAGGACAGAGACTTGGCCACGTCCAAGGAGAGCTGGGAAGATGGGGCCGATTAAAGGAACAATGTCTACTTGCAAAATTTGGCTTTCAAGTTTGGTTTTGAGGTAACCACATTTTATAACAAATGAGTACACATGACTGATAGATCCATTTTTTGCCAGTTTCCAAATGGAAAAATGTTTTCAACAAAATAATCCCAGCAAAGCACTCAGAACCTAAAGTGGAAATATCTACTTAAAACTAAAACTGATTGACTTGATTTTCAAGATCCAAACTAGAAGCGCAAAACGGGGTTTGATATAAAAGTTTGATATAAAAAATATGTTAATTTAATGAAACTCTTTACCTAGTATCATACGTAATGTGATTTGCAGTTTTTTGTTTTTTTTTAATTACACACTGATTTCTCCTCACATTGTTCCTTTTAAGCAATGCAGGCCTCTGATGCAGCTGCTGGTCCTTGAATGTACCATGACCCGTTGCGGCTGTGTGACCAACACCGGACACAAAGAAATACAACTTTGATAACAGGCCTACACGCAATGACAACCTGCACCAGCCGATCTGCGCTTGCAGGTGTCCCCGGCATCAACGGAGAAGGCGTGGAAAATTTGGCCAAAGCCTTTGGCCCATTTACATCAATGGTTCCTACCTTAAGGGACACCTGGTGTAGACAACCATTACAAGAACAGACTGGTTTCCAAAATACTCTTTCATTCTGCCCATTTCTGTATTACATGTGTACAGTATAAACCTGGGAAAGCAGGAATTTATACAGGGTTCCTAACACTTCCCAAGAGGCCAAGCTGCCTTGGGCCTCTAAAGCCTGTTAAAGGCAACTGGTTATAATTATAAGCCCACAAATCCTTTTCCGTACAAACCCGAGAGGAGGAGTCATGGCTTTGTTGCTTCTTTACTTGAATTCCTTTTGACGAAATTTATTTTTATATATATTTTTTAAAACACATCTTTTTCAGTTCTACTACTATCTTTTTTTTAATCCGACAACAGACACACATTGTTGGTAACTGCCCCAGCCTTAGGACCACACAGACAATATCGACAAGCAGAAAACAAAACAGGAAAAAAACACCCCTGAAAAAGTCAGGGGAGATACTGATGACAGGGTTACAGCACTCACCACACACACTGGAAAAAGTCAGGATTTCTGTGTTTATGCTTTTGACACTAAAAAGTTTTGAAAGAGTTTTTCTTTTCTTTTTTTTTTTTTTTTTTAAAAACAGTCAGCGGACACAGCCATTTTGTTCAGAAGGATTTGCTGTTGCGTAAGGTTCCTTCCATTTACGTGGAAAAAAACAATTAAAAACATTATTTTCTTTAAAAATCCCCCCCCCGCCCCGCCCCGACACTCGTTTTCCTCGCCACGCTGACAAGATGGGTTGGCAGAATTGACCTTGCCAGGCGCGATGCCCCGTGCCCGACCCTCCCACCCCACCGGCTTCGCTGGGGCAGTGTTAGTTATCCACAGCCTTCTGCAGCCTCTCCGGTTCCCTCTTTCAGTGCGGGCGTTGAGCTGAGTAGAGGCTTCCTTTAAATATCAGATGCCTTGATTGTACTATTTCCCTTTTGCATTTCATCGGAGTCATTTGAGAAATATATGGGTTACTTATGTAGTGAAAACTTTGCTTTAAAATGGTATCAGTGCGTGACACTCGACTTCTTTTGTAAAGACCCCTTTGGTGGCAACGATTGGCAATTAGTACAGGAGTGGGGACTCAAACCTGTCAACCTTTATCAGACGTAGAAATTTCCCAACAAATTGAGCACTAGCAGCAGAACGGGTAGGAATTACAGGGCGAATGAAAAGAGGTGCCCCTTTGGTTCAAAAAAACAGGGTTATGTCTACAAGATTTATGACATTAACGCTCCCTTGTGCAAAATACCGAGAGCCCCAAAGTACCAGAAAATTTGCTAGAGAAGGGATATTCCAGCCGTGCAACCAGAAACGGCACACACAGTTTTGTGCATCACATCAGACTTTCACCTTCTGTCCCCCATACTTGGCAAAAATCGGATACTCCGAGGAGGGTTTGGCATTTTCTAGAGGGAAAGCTGGTTAAAGGCAGTCAAAATGAGAGAGAATACTAGAAGCTTAGAGCTTCGTTTGGGAGCACGCCAGGCAATTCTTCTTCCAATCGCAAACAGTGTTCGCATCCTCACCCTGCAATTCTAGTGTTGTAATGTCCTTTTAGTGTTTTACATGAGGCTGGATTCAGAGGAAAATATGTACTTGGACTCGTGGATATCATGAACAAGCGTAGTTGGGGTGTCAGCTTTTACACTGTATGTGGGCTTCAGGCTCGAGTTATTTTTTAGCCCAAACCCAGCTAAAATGACCTATTTAATTTTCTACAGACAGCTCCTTCAGTCCTTACATCTCTCAGTTTCTCTACAAATGACAGCTTGAAAGAAAAAAAATAAAATTAAAGTAACTAAAACTTTCACAGCTCCTGTAGCAAATGGAACTTCATTCAACAGGAGAAGAAAAAGCAAGTTTCCCCTGGCTCCCTGGGAAGGGCCCCTGATTTCCTAGAGCTGCTGTGTTGCAGGACCGCTGTGTGAGGAAACTGTCTGCATCTGCCTGTCTGCTGACACTTGGGTAGAAGATTTTAAAAGAGCAGTGGTGGGTTAGGCAACTGGATGAGCATCGCAGTACGTCCACATGTACGGCCCTTCTGCCATGTGCCTGATATGCAATTTCGTGATGGACTACGACAACAAAATCCCTCCGTTGCCCTAAGGCATGGCACTCCATGCCAGTGAAAAGAAAAAGTTTCCACTGGTCAGGTTCGGCATTAAATTGTGGCCAGCAGCACCTTCCAAATCACACAGTTCCTCAAGCTATTCACCATGACAAGGTCTCTGTGGACACAGGATCAGAGAGATTATCTGAAATAGTTCAATGGAGATCAAGTCGGATCAAGTCTGTTCCTAAATGAGATCTGCTCTCTCCCTGAAAGCACTTTACTGAGGTCTAAGATCAATGTTTAAGATGGGAAGCCCAGAAGACCTAGAAGATAATGGCAGTTAACGAGAAAAATTGCAAAGACCCAACAATCCAGATGGGAGGAACAGCAGGTGTGTGGCTGGCAGATAAAAGACCAAATGGCCAGCGTGAAAACTAGCCAGGCTTGACAAATCCTCTCAGGGAAGAGGCCCGGAGATGTGTAAACAGTGAGCTTCACCTGGCTGCCGACGCACGGATCCGGCGCACGCTGTCATGACAGCAAAGTGCCTTTGGCTCAGCCACTTTCTAGAAACGTGGCCACAGGCTGGCAGCTGAGTTAAAGATGCAGAAGAACCCGCACTGAAACTCTGGGCTTTTCTGCAATGCGCGGGCAATGCAGTAAACCCAGGGAATTGAAATGACAGCCCAAAGCGACCGCCCCTTGTTCCCATCCCCTCCCCCTGCCCCTGCCTGCAGCAGAAACGCTATCAAGGAACATCTCAGTAAGAGGTTTACAAGCAGGAGTCATTTGAACCATCGATAAGGGAAATTCCACAGCTTCTCACAGAGGAGGGATTGTTTTACAGCAGGGAACCAGGGCAGCTGGAGATTTGACCATATAAGTTAATGAGATAGTCAGGAGTGGTGGCGGTGGCGCGATGATGTTAGGCTGATGGCTCTGATGCTTTTACAGGCGGCATTAAATTCCTTGAGTGAGTAATTAGGGGTGATGAAGAAAAAGCAAGAGGAAAGATTTCAAAACAACAGCTCCTATCGAAACGTGCTGACTCAAATAATGGGACCAAAGGGGCGGTTCTGGGATGAGGCACGGCTCAATGGTATGTACAGTCACTGTCTACATGCCTTCCGGTGTCCCCCCCTTGCACACATTCAGGTTCCCATTACTCTCTTCATCCACCACAAAAAAAGCTTCAGACACAGGCTACTCCTGCAGCGAGAACTAAAGCTACGTTTCCTGATTTGCAAAGCACTGGCAGTTCAAGACATCGAAAAGGTGTGAATCACCTCTTCTTTGGAGACTTACAGATTTCTTCCTAGTGGACACCATGGCTATGGATCCAGTTCCTTCTGCTGAATCATTACAGAAGAATGAATTGGGATGTGATTTAGGTGTAGGTGTGTAGGTATATAAGGTGTCAGTTTTGCCCAATTTTCAATACTTTTTTGAAAAAAAGACAGCGTACATCTTCCCTTACTCAAACTTTTGCCGATCTCCTTTCTGTTGGAAGCAATTGATCACCTCTTAAGATAAAAATAAGGTGTGAAAGACCTACAGAGGAGCTGTGCTCTGGATTTGAAAGACATAAGAAATGCAGTTTTCCTGAAAGGGCTGGAAACATTTTCCTTAGTGTAACGGTTTAGTGATTAAGCTCAAAATGTAGTCAGTCAGTCATATGGAATTAAACCGCAGGCTCTGAATGAGAGGTTTGCTGAGAGGATTCATAATTAGCTAGTGACTATTTCTTCCACTGCTGTGTTGATATTTGGTCGCCTTTCCCCCTCCCCTCATTCTCTTAAGTAATATGGAAAGCTAAAGGGGAACAACTCCTTTAAGGAGCACATGGGGACGTGTTAAAGGGTTCTGTCCCGCAGATGCCCCCAGACACACATAACCACTGGCAGTCAGGAAAAAACGTGTCTCCCCATTAATGCATAGCCCAAGAATGAACACCCAAGTCCTACTCACAAAATAGGACTCTGACTTGCTACCACAATGATAAACAGATCTGCTATTTCAGGTCATATTGCCTATCAGCAAGGGCTTTAACGAGTGTCAAAGATGGATGGGAACAAGACTAAGGGCTCCCATATACATATAAGAATTGCACTGGTTTAACTAAAGCTGTGATTTTATACCTATCTACTCAGCTGGGTGCCACCTCCAGCAGAGATGCTCCTCTTCATAAGAATGGGTTATTGGTCTGAACTCAAACTCATTCCTCGTCAACCTACGCTAAACCGAAATAAATTAAATTATAATTATAGTAGGAACTATGTTACCAATTTACCTAGCTTAGCTTTAAATTTATACTTTCAAGCTAAATGATGCAATTTGCTCATTTACAAAACGCCTAAGATTATTCTGATGGCAGCTAGTGTTCACAAAGCTGCGGCCTGAAAAATTGGCAATGGACAAACTATACAAGCTAAAGCTGGGAGCTGACCTGTTGACCACACCTACCTGAGGGGAGAGAGCTCTCGATAAAATAAGAACTTAAGGGACAGAGACCTATGATGAGAAACCGCAGATAAAAAACCCAAGAAATCAACAGATGAAAACAGTTACCTGAAAAAATGCCCCACTCAGCACTTCGGAGTCAGATCAGTGAACAATAAAAGTCAAAGTTAAGCAAACAGAAAGTACCAGTATGCATACCCTGTTTCCCAGCTGCTAGATGAAGTGACTAACAGGAACAAATAGGGAAACTTTCCTTTCCTCCCTCTGTTATTTAAGAACATAAGAAACATTAAGACAGGCAGCACGACCCGAGCTAGCTAGCTGATGCTGGCCAGTTGTGAGCCATAATCAGAGCACACTCAGGTTTGGATTTAGCACTATGAAATTCAGGCTTTCAGCTTTTATGAAAAAAAAAAAAAAAAAAAAGAAAGTAAAAGAAATTAAAAAGAAGCAATAAATGAATGAAAGGCAAGGGCTATCCTTCTGCAACCTCATGGAGCACTAGAGCTGCTTGTATTCTGTGGATCCCCTCTTCTTTGTGCAGGACACATGGAAGAGCTTTTGTTAGCCGTATCCAGAAGTCACCATCCACAAAGTCAACGGGGAATCGGATTCTAAAGTAGAAAGGCAGTGAGAAGATGAATGCAAACATGACTGATTAATCATAGACTGGAAGAACCTAGAGAGCACGTAGTTTTTAGAGGTTTTTTTTTGCTTTTTTCTTTGTAAAAGGTGCACCAGAAGTTTCTATTCCATTTTCTGTTTTTCACATTCCTATCCACTCTCATGGCTCCTTGGACTGACTGGGCTTGGCCACTGGTGTGCTGCTCCGGTGGGGCTAGTGGCCGAGGTCATGATGACTCCTCAAGTGCATTGACGACTTGCTCCAGGATGTCAGGGCAGTGATCCGCTATCTGCTGTAAGATGGCATTGGCAAACTCCTGCAGCTCTGCGCTTTCCTTCTCGCCCTTTTCTAACTCATCATGAAGCTGCAAGAAACACACAGAGGCATGGTCATTCTCTGCTATCAGATATGTTCACAGGACAACGAGACCTGCCCAGCAGGCTCAGCTCTAAGCCAAACCACCAGTTTTAGAAAGGCAGCTAGCAGAAGTGTAACATGCTGGGCACTTCCAGGATTGGCATCTTCCCTTGGTGACTCCCCCACCAGAACTGGATGATCTCCCCCCTCTTTATTTCACTTTTTCACTCTAGAGGACCAGGCTTGTGACCTCCCCAGTTAAGGCCATATCCACATGGGAAAACTGCCTTAACTATTCCTGAATAAATTGTTTTATGATAAATGTTAGAAAAGCTTCCTCTGTAGAATGTTTTTCTGAAAGCCACCGTGTTCCAGAAGCAATACAGCAGTTTACTAGTACATGATTTTGAATAGTTTGACTTTTGACTCATAAACAACAGGATATTTAATAGGACATCACTTCAGAATTACTTCATGTATGAAATCAATGGAAATGTTACATAATTACACATAACACAGAATTAACCAGAATTCTATTTTTTCTGTGGAATTAATAGTTTTCAGAGGCTGTGTTTCCTAACACAGTCATAAGGTGACGATACACAACTGTGGTGGAGGATACATGGGTTTTGTTTACTAACTCTGCATTTCCTGTTGAATTATTCGTTGTTCAGATTACTATAATTGGCTCAGAACGAGATGGGGAACTTCAAAACTTTCTTATTCACTCCGCCTACAGTCTATAAACTGGTTTTCCAACGAGCGGTGTTACAAATCACGCCACACAACATATTGGAGTATATGTGAACATAATTTTTCTCTCTGAGCCTAACGCCTTTGCCAGAATCAGGGGCCCACAGAGTTTTAGTGAAGAGCAGGAAACATCTGCCTTCAGTAACCTGTTTATCTGCCCAGCAATTGATAAAGTCCATGCTAGCCTGTGAACTGTGCAGAATCCCAAGTAAAGCTGTAATTTGTGCAAGCATTTTAGGGATTACTGTACTCACAGTGGTCTAAGAATCTAGCAGAATGAAGGGAAGCAGCATCTCTTACTAGACCGAATGATACAGATAGATAGATTGGATAAGCTTTCATGTAGATAGCTCTTTCATATACTTTCATATACTACATATCCAAGAAAGTCTTCTGTTTTTTCAGTGATATTATTTTCTTCTAATAAAGTATATTCCCTATGAATATAAGAAAGACAAGCATATTTGTAGCAGGTACATACACTTAGATGGATTCTGAAGTCTATTGCAAGCTTCTGCACAAGTTCTTTGTCATTTTGAGCAGCTGTAGCGACTAGCTTATCTGTATTTGAACTTTCTTTTAATTTTTTTTTCTTTTTTTTTTTCTAATATTATCTGTCAGTCCTGTGACATTTCTTATTTCTAAGTGATTCATATTTTTATTGGAACCCTACTGTGTTAATGTATGACATGGAAATAATGTCAAATTGGAATTTTTCATCCCTGAAGGGGTAACTGATCATCAGTACACACATTTCTTGATCTATATTTTGTACTTCTGTAACACCGCTCCTTGTAGGTTTTAAAAAGAGAGACCCGTCAGGCAGCAGGACAACAGGGATCATTTTACCACCATAAGAGCACAATGCAGTGGGAAAGGTTATATTTCTACAATTAAAATTCAAATCAGATACAACAGTACGTTTCTGTTTATTGATGGTATCAAGCAAAGCACAGGAGATTGTTACTGCAAGAAATACTGCATAAAAACAAACAGGCGAAGAACGACTACAGAATAAATAGAAACGCTTTTCAAGGAAGTTATGGTATAGACTTCTATAGACAAAAGTGAGAGAAAGGAAATTAAAAGGGTAAGCCTGCTACACTATTCCCTTTACTAGGCAGGGTAGCATATAGTAAATTATTTGGGCTTTGCGTGCTGAATGTTAGTTTAATGTGCTCTTATGTGCTTTGTTCCTACTGGCTGCCGTACTCACAGAACAGCTACACGAATCCGAGAGGGGCTCATGCCAAGAATCACAATGCAAAAGCAACCTGATCCTGCTCCGCCGAGTGACATGAGCTGGGGAAGTGGGGAAAACGAGAGGGAGGGGAGCACTCCGGGCTCTGTAAGGGCTCTCGGGGGAGAAGGGGAGGAGGGGGGGAAATTCAGCAGTAACCCATAATGGCTCAGAAACGGCACGCTGTGGACAGGCGATTAGCTTGGTTCCAACAGCCTGGCAGAGTTATTAGTCGGAAACTTGCAATGGATGGATAAGCCTAGGAGAGGTCCAGTCAACAAGCAGGATTGAAAGAGGCAGCGCAGCCAGCTAGGAGCAGTGCGGGATATTGAAAGCCAGGAGACTGGGTTTCAGGGGCTACCTCTGAGTCTCAGGTTGCTCAGCCTAGTGAAACCCCAGTGATTCAGGCGGCCCCAGTTACAGCAGCCTGCAAAGCCACAAAACACTGGTCAATTCACAGGACTGGTTTGGACGTTGAACTCTGAGGCAGGTCTTCCTTGGCTTCTTGGGCCAGCGCAAAGATTTCACGGCGCCGTTCTTCAGAAGGGTGGGAGGTCGTGAGAGACAGTAAGTAACAGGAGAAGAAGCCAACGATGTGATTCTCCTTTTCTTTACCCGCCTCCTGCAAGCGGCCTCGGCTCCCGGTCCCGCAGGAGGAGAACCAGGAGAGGGCAGTGTTAGCAGGGAAAGCAGGGGCCGGCTCCCTGCGGGTCCAGCACCAACCACCTGCTCAGCCAGCATCCCTCCTCCGGGAGCCTCAGCCGAACCCTCCAGGTGAAGCTCCAGGAAAGGGCAAAGTAATTAAATAATCAAATACAAAAGCACCTCAAAGAGATTAACCTTCCAAACTGGAAGGAGGTTGGTGGACAAGGGAGAGAATCCTGCAGGACGTTGTTTTCAGTGGGGCAGTACTGCAAAGTCAGTGACGCCTCAAAATTTCTTGCTGTACTCATCATCATTTACACGAATGCATGCAAAGTATGACAATACCTTATAAAATCAAGGTAAGCCCAACAAAATAAGCCCACTTCAAAGCTAAAATAAATCAAATGCAATCAAACAAAAGCAACCAAATTAACCACATGAAGAAAATATTTCCAATAAATACGTTTTTGACCAGCAAGAGCCCAAAAGAAGACGGCTCTGAATGCCGAAGGCCAGCAATAATACTTTGCAAATTAGCGTAGACAGAAAGTCTACACAGCTGGCTGGCAGATGTCTGTGATGAAACGTCTTTGAAAAAAGTAGCAATGCTAGCCTTGCGTTGAGTTTGCTAGCTTCAGAACATCTAGGTTTAGTAATGGGATTTCTATTTAAACAAAGACATCTTAATTGACTATGTGGCTGGTTGCAGCATTTCTATATCACGTATGTCATCTCTGTTTACGTCATTCCTTTCAGAAACAGCTGTGAGCAGCACACGTCACTCCTCATTCAGACGAGCTCCTTAATGGGGAACATCCTGTTCTCCATGGTATAACTCGATTCACCTAAGTGTTTGGCTGTCCACTTTTTAGGGAAGTTTCTCTAAAAGTATTACTATCAATACGGCTCATGATTTCCTAGTTTTTCTTCTTGTGAATGCAAATGGAAATGGTATTAACTTCCCCCTGACATTTTTCTATGAAAATAAAGGAGTGTTAACAACAGTCCTTTTTTGTTGGCATTTTCAGCTGAGGATATGAGGAGATTCATACACTCGCCTGACAGAAATGACCAAAAAAGAGAAGGCAAGGCCAGATACGTTTGCCTAGTTGATGACAAGTAAAAATAGACAGCTCAGAAAGAAAAGGATAGCAAGGACCCCAGAAGTGCTTCATAGTATTTATCTTTGGATAGAAGAACAGAAAGGACCGTCAGCATCCCAGGGGAATGGAAGCTTGCAGATAACCTACAATAGATTCAGATACTTTTCACCGCTGCTGCCTTCCTTCCTGGGTTTAGAGCAAGTCACGACAGGAATACTTTTCCATTTATAGTTAAACTCCATCAGTGAAAAAAAATCCCAAACAATTCACCATGAACTTAGCTTGCATTGTGCTTCTCTGGTCCAAGATATTCCAGAACTTATTCAAAGATCAATTGACATTCAGAGGGAAGGTAACTTCATAGTTAAGAAACAGGATGCGATGGTTTTACACGCGCACTAGGTGAATTGCGGTACTGCTCTGCAGAACCTTTGTGGCCTTTGCTTCTCCCGTAATGTAAACAAAGGAACGCTAAGCTCAGATCCTTTAGAATTATTTATACGGAGGGGGTTTACTCCCCAAAGTGTTATTTTCCTCTCGTTAGTAATTCCACAAAACCACTGATGAAAAACGGCAAACAAAAATAAAGTAGTATCTCATCTCAGGCTATGGACAGTAAAACTGAACACAGAATATGAGGTGCTTGTAGAGCAGCACGAAAAGAAAGTTAACTGCAGGACTTCCATAGGGCTATAATACTGGGATCTGGAAATATGTTTCTCCAAAGTTTAGATGTTTCTGGATCAGGCTATGGTTAGTCTGAAAAACATATTTCGAGCTTAAAGTAACAGAAATAAGCATCAAAAAGAAATTCAACTGATTTAATCTTAACCTTTGTTTTGCCTCAAAATAAGTTAAACTACATCGCATCTCAGGCAAACGGCCGAGAGCTTTTGCATCTTCCCAGACCAATCGGTGTAAACACGTACGTTTGAAGTAGCAAGAACCAATTGCATACAAACCTTTATTTCTCAACTATAGACCTATGAGAGGGCCAAAAGAAAGGGTTAGGAATATGGAAATCCCAGTCTGCCAAAATAAAACAAACCAAACCATAAAAGAAAGAGAAATTTTTTATGTAGACCCTTAAATAATTTTGCTCTATCTGGAAATTTTGTTTTTATGTTAGCTTTTTCAAAATATTTTAAACACACGCATTTAAAATTTAAAGTAAGATTTCAAATTAAACATTCTGTCATGTCTTTTAAAAATAATGTAAACTTTAAAAATATCTTTTAAATACACTTGAATAGATTTTACAACCAATTTTGAGAAAAAACCCTGGAAAAATTTGGCGAGGGCTCTTGCAGCATATCTTTGAAATAACTGTGCACATGGGATTTATCCTGCATTCCTCAGCATCTATAAGCTTTGTAAATAGCAGAAATATTATTATTTCCTTGGTAATGAATTAATTTCAAAATTATATAAATGGGGACGTAAGTTATATTTTGCATTTGACTTGAGAAGTTTTTCTGCAAATCCCGCACTTGCAGGAAATACGTCCATCCTCCAGCAACAGCAGCAATCATTTCACAGTCAGAGGACAATTTTCTGTTCATGTATATTCTGCTGTACGTTATCAACTGAAAATTCATGCTGCTATAGTGTGTACAGAAAGTTGTTATTCTGTAGCTAAGCAGAAGAAATAATAATTATTGCCTGTACCACAGGGCTATCTGCTAGGGCCAGGCCCCGCTGACCTAAGCACGCATAATGCAGGCAAACCCCACACCTTAATCCCTATCAGCTCACGATTCTGCACAATAAAGGGACTGTGAAGAAGAGTTAGGTGGCTACGTCTCCTAGTTTCAGTTGCAATGCATTACTTTAGGTGTCAGTGTACTCTCTCAAAGCCAGGTTGCTAAACGCTGACAGAATTACTCCGTGATGCACCCTTCATGCTGGGCTTGTACCTTGGCCCTTGCTCTCTCTGCCGATGGATGAGACCTCCGCGGCCCCATAGGGGCTCTGCCTGTTTAGTCATAAACACCGGGAACGTTCACCTGTCTACAAGGCAAATCTTAAATACCTCTCCTATATGTCCTAGCTGATGAGTTTTGGAAAAACTTTTTAACAGTGCTGGTTTTGTGCCCGCAGAGCACAAACCAGAGAAGGACAAAGCAGGAAGTACTTGGATGAAAAGATGAAGTTACACACACACGGCTATTTCAGATATCAGAGCTGGAGCCCTTTCTACTCTTTCCACGTTACTTATTTCTCTTTAAGAGGAAGTTAATTTTGTTTATTATGAAGTCGTTTGGAATCCTGTTAGCTCTGAAATTTCTGATGGATATTCCAAGAAAGAAATTCCCATCGGATTTTGGTCTATGCAATCCAGTAACCCCAATAAGCCAACAGAGGACCCACCTGTTCCTGCTTGTGGCTCTTTTTATCCAGGAAGGATGCTCACAGAGGCTACCCCAGAGACCCCTGCACGGCCAAGCAGAACCCACAGCAGTAGCTCACAGCAGGAGATGCTGCAAAAAGCTTCCATGAGGACCACAGTGTCCAAGCAACGCACAGAGTAACAGAACTTGTTACTAATAATAAAACACAGGGAGAGGTGAGCTGCCCTTGAAAAAATAAGGTAATAGCTCAGGTTGGTACACCATCTGCTTGTAGGAGCTGCTTGAAATGAGAGCACAGTGAATTTTAGACACACCAGACACATACACATGAAACACTTGACCATGTCCTTAAAGCAATGTTTTTCACAGAATCATAGAATGTGTTGGGTTGGAAGGGACCTTTAAAGGTCATCTAGTCCAACCCCCCTGCAGTAAGCAGGGACATCTTCAACTAGATCAGGTTGCCCAGAGCCTCCTCAAGCCTGGCCTTGAATGCGTCCAGGGATGGGGCGTCCACCAACTCTCTGGGCAACCTGTGCCAGTGTCTCATCACCCTCGTTGTAAAGAACTTCTTCCTAATGTCTAATCTAAACCTACCCTGCTCTAGTTCAAAACCATTGCCCCTCGTCCTATCGCTACGTGCCCTTGCAAACGGCCCCTCCCCAGCTTTCCTGTAGGACCCCTTCAGGTACTGGAAGGCTGCTTTTTCCCTTTATATCTCTTTTCAAGTTAGGAACAGTTAATATTACTGATTGACAGTACATTATATAAGATAGTATGACAGTATATTAATTAAAATTAGAAATTCCATGCACAAATAAAAATGGATAATGTTATAGTATTATGGATACGGTCAACTTATGATAATGTTTGTGACTTCAACCAGTATTTAAGAATTATGACACTGATCCCAAGTTCTCATCCTCATCCAAAACATTAATTTAATATAATTTTAGAGAGTTCCTATACCCATTACTTTCTCAACTAAACTCAGGAAATACATTTGGACATGAAGAAGGATATAAATTGTTGCAATTATTACTTCTAATTTCTAACAGAGACCAGAAGTGGGCTGTTTAACTTTAAAACACATTATGCATTCCCATAAGATTACAAATTAAAAATAAATGACATAAATCAGGTGGGGAAGATAACAAGCTAATGGAAGAGCAGTCAGAGAAGAAAGACAGGGTAAACTCTGAAGTAACAGAGTAATTTAGAATGACTAAATGCAAAACATGGCAGAGTAATTTCTTTACAGAAACTAAATAAGTTGAATAATTTCTCATAGATGATACAGAAGTAAGAATGCAAGCGGAATCTGAACAAAGTACACAGGATGTTTATAAAATAGCTATTTGTAATTTAGAGAAAAGTTTATCCCGCTTACAATATTGTTTGTATAACAAATCAAAATGTGTGTTTAAAAAATTCAGCCAGCATATATGCAAGTTTTTAAGTGGAATCTGAAAGCTACATACACGCGGTCTGCTGTCTTTTCATAGGAAAAGCTTAACATCAACTTTGCTGAGAGTGAAATGTGAATTATGTGCAATGTAAATTATGCTCCTTGGAACCACGCCATGACTATTTAGCTGATACAGTGAAGCGATATTATCACCTTTTTCCTTCCTCTGTCTTTGAGCAGCTGAGCAGAAAAGACATGGGAGAGGATTAGTAAGTAGGAATCCCTAGATGATCTGTGCTTTGGCTGAAGCTGACACACAGGGAGAGGGAAGACAACCTTTCTTCACTACAAAGGCTCTTCTACGACCATAACGATTTTTCAAAAGCGCCTCTGTCTGTAACTCACAGCCGAAGCAATCATAAGGTGCAGCACCGTGTTAGCAGGGGGGTGAGACAAGCTGCCATAGCAGGTGTCTTCTGAGAGAGTGTCTCATGGAAATACAACCTGCCCAGGCCCTGCAGGCTGCTGTTGATGCCCAGGTCACAACACAAATGCTGTCGGAAAACACCTCTGGGGAAAGAGGAACAGGTTGATTGTGTGAGAAAAAAATGGTGCCTGGGGGCAGCAGAAATAGGCAGGACCCCCATCAGCCTAGACAAAGCCAGGATGTGTTGGATATGGCTGGAAAGAGGCAGCAATGGCAGGGAGCAAAATACCTCCTCCTACTACTCCTCAGGTGAAGAAAATTATTTTAATCAGATAGGTCCTCTTGCGTTGTAAGAAATATTTTTTTCAGAATGACCGTAGGAACTATTGAAAATAAGAAGCTCTCCATAATATGAGGTTCCACACGTTTTAGAGCTGGATTTGAAGAGATAAGAAGCATTTATAATACTGCTTAAGCTATTAACAGTACAAACACTGGTGCCTACTACTAATACCTGGTTGCTCTCTTTGGTTGTCTCTTTTTACTTTCTCTTTTTGCTTTTACTTCCAACCACAGCGCAGTACACCACTAGCAACTATTTAAATGATGATTTTCATTCTACTCCATTCTTTCCTCTTGTAAAAAGAAGAGAAAAACAAAACCCAAGCTATAAATAAAAATGTGGACCATATCATTATGTTCTTAATGTCATTTCCTTTCATATAGGAATAAAATCCCTCATTTAAAGACAACCATCTGAAACGTGAAACGTAGCAGTAGTTCTACACAGTCCAAGAATATTAACATAATGATATGTTTAGGACAAAGTGAAAGAAAATATTGTATTTAATAGAAATTGCTAGGATAATGCAATTATTTATAATGAATGAATGGAATTTTTATTTCTCAGTGTCGAGACTTGGAAGATTCTTCATTCCTTCTGGTAACTTAAATTTTTTTAATAAGAAAAGTTGAGCAGGACATAAACAGGTCAAAGGAGGACAGTTCCAGAAACAGCGCTGGTTAACTTCTTTGGGGACATCGGGTCAGAACTGACTCAAAGGAATATTTTCTACCACATGAGTACCTTAATGACACGGTTCCAACTACTGTAGATTCGTTATTGTCCACAACTTAATGTAGTATACTAGTTTAGATTAGGTCTTGAGATACCGTATACTCATAAAGTACTGGCTTCAGGCCTTCATTACAATTGGACCAAAATTCTACTACAGTAAGTCAGCTTTACAAAATGTCTTTGATCAAATGCCAACAAAGAATGATATAGCATCCTGGCCCCATAATTTGATTAAAATCAATTGAAGTCAGTAAGGAACATAGCTGAACTTAATGGTAGCATAAAGAAACTATTATACATGAGAGGTACCAATTATCAATCAAACTTTGAGAGTCCACAAAATTATTTATGTAGCAACAAATTGCCCTTAGAACCATGGTGTTGATGCTGCCAGACGCTTTTCCGACAATGACTTGCACATTAGTTACTGTGGGTCACTGTGGATGTGCTGCAAGGGTGAAAAGCTTACATCTACTTCATATACTAGTTTTACCCACCAGAAGAAGCCACAGAAAACTCCGGCTATTTGTACCTGAGCCGCCCCAGCAGGTGTGAAAGACCTACAGGGTATATCAGCTGTGATGAAACACAGCAGCACCAACCTTCGCCAATAATAGCTGCTGCAGTGGGAAACCACAGCTCCAAAAGCAGCAATATGAAAATGAATTGTCAACTATTTATAAAAAAAACCCACCATCCAAAACAAACGAAATAATCTCATTGGTGAGAAGTGGATACATTGGCATCATTCTTAAATATTATTGGTGTTCAGTTAAATGTATCCTCCCTAATCATGTTAGCACTTCTTAACATTCAAGAGGATTAATTTTTTCCCACTGAGGCTTGTGAAGCATTATCGACAGAAGAGCATATTAGAAGGGACAGGAGTGAATTTAATGCACTGGATTTGAAGTAATTTACAAAACTCATTAAAATTCCAAAGATGCAAAATGGGTATTCTATGATGGGCTTCTGCGAATCTGGAGAACCGATTCCCACCCCCCATGGGAATACTTTAAACACAAAGGAAATTCTGCAGTTAGAAGCAGAAAAGCTCCACGACTTAAATGAAAAATGTGCTTTGCAAATTGAAATATATCATTAGTTTGTATTTTTCAACTGAAGCTTGCTAAATACAATCTAAGTGAGTATGGGAAAGCAGAAGAGAATGCTACATTTTATTTTAGCAGATGTTAGCTCCTCATGGGAATCACAAATGGAGTAGTAACTTTAAACAACTGTGGCAACAGCAATGCAGAATTAAGACAATAATGGGAGAGGATAGAAAAACACATCTTTTCTCTTCTCCAGGACAACTTAGACAATTCTTTTCCTCACAATTTATACTTAAATGCTTTCTTTACTGTGTAACCCATAAATGTTGCTAATGGACTAGCAAAGTTTCAATGAGAAATATTATCTTTTATTAAACCCGTACACAGAACTGGACAAAGCGATGATGTTTTTAGGCTGACTGTCTATTCAGAAGAACTTGCCAAAGAAAGCCTTTTCTATTTTCTTTACCCACAGACTCTTGATCAAATAGAAGATATCACCTATCCCCACAGATCTTGATTATATTCAAAGACCATCACAGCTATAACAGACTAGTCAATTTATTTCAGGGCTATCAAAACTTTACCCACATCCAGCCTTTACTTTTGTTTTCAGAGATGCCTCCCATATGCGCTACAGGTTTTGCCACGCAAGGCTTCATCCCAATCTGACAGACAAGGTGGTTCAAAATGGTATGCCTCGTATTTTCATCTATAACATAGAAGCCGTACATCTTTAATACATGAGGATGGCATGCATTATACTGAAAAACTTTTAATCCTGTATCAGCGGTTACAGAACCCAAGAGGTAAATAAAATGCCGACTCTGGCTGTGTAGGGGCTAGCAGGCTCTGCAGGGAAAAGGAATGTGTCAGGCTGTAGAGGCAAATGTATCCTCCATCTAGATACTGAGTGAGGCACAGAGCACTCGTTGAATCAAACAAATGAACGAAGACAGATATAAAGACAGAGATCAACTGTCCTGCACCATCTAGGCCCTGTTACAGGCATATTTATCTCCAGAGGACTGCTCCTCCTTCTGAATTGTTAGACATGCTTCTGTTGGCTTCCTGTAATTTGGCTGCTGAGCTGCTTTCTCCAATTTTTCTATCAAAATTCAGCCTTAAGTTGAAATTGCAAGGAAATGAGCTTAGACATCACAAGAGAAGAAAACCAGAGCTGAAGTGTTCAGGGTAGGCTCAAGATAGTGTTCACCGACCTGCAAACCCACTTTTAAGTATATAGGCCTTAGCCTAGTTTGTGTGCACGCTGGATAGAGTTCAGTATAGACATATGAAAGTGAATAATTTAGTGAAAGAATTTGCTTTATAATCTAAAGTCGGGGTCAAAAAGACAAAATTAGTCACATTTATTTCTGGTACCAGTTCCTTACATGAGTTCAACTAAAAAAAATAAAGCATTCTGTAATACAGGAATAAAATTAAAAAGTTGAAAAGAGAAATAGGAAGGAATGAGAAAAAAGGGTTGTGGAAAATGATGAATTATAGTATGAAAGCAAGAGATAAAAACTGCCAGTGAAGGGATTAAGGAAGGCAAGACATCACCAGAGCTGGGAGAAAGGAAGATTATTTCAGTAGCTGAATTATAGCTAGATTGACAGTCTCTTTAGAGACTTCATCAGACAAGCTGTTATTAAACCCTTTCAGTTCTGTATG
Source organism: Chroicocephalus ridibundus (assembly GCF_963924245.1). NCBI lineage: Eukaryota > Metazoa > Chordata > Aves > Charadriiformes > Laridae > Chroicocephalus > Chroicocephalus ridibundus. The sequence goes on from NC_086284.1 coordinate 153,280,986, forward strand.
CCAAAACTCCTGGAAATATACCGTTAGACTTCTGAAATCACTGTGTTTGTGTGTGCGTAAGCATGGGTGTATTGCATCTGGCACGCTGGGTCCAAATCTTGATTTAGGTATCCAGGTAAAGGGGTAAGCAGAAAAAATTACTGGCAGAACATACTGTAATAGAAGGTAAGGACATTGTATTTGCTTATGTAAAGTGACTCACAAAAATGTGCCAGTTAAAATATAAGTGGTTAATGTCATTAGAAAAAGATTTAAGATCCCTATGACTACATTAAGTTATAAAGAGCAACTAAAATTTGTTAACAGGTAAAACACGGCAAAAGCAGTACCTTGCAGTTTGATTTCCCATGAGTGTGTAGATGCATGGCCTTGAGTACACGTAAAAGAACAGATGAAATTCCATAATAAATATTAAATGGCAATGATTCAAAAAATTATTGACTCCTTCTGTCAGCTGAAGAGCGGATCTTTGCTCCTGTTTTCACCACTTACAGAATGGTTTCCCAACCTTTTGGTGTGGCACGCGTGTAAGACCTACCTTCAGCAGTCCAGGCCTTTGTTCAGAGCTTCAGACCACAAACTCACCTGCTCCGGGGTCATCTTCTGCAGCTCTTTCTCCCAAGCTGCCCGGTCATCATCCAGGTGGTAGGAAGCAGGTGGGGTGAGTCCACGTAGAATCAGGGGGTCACGGTCGTGGCAGAGGGCTGTCAGATGTCCGATATACAACTTCAACTTGCTGCGATTCTGATCAAGTTCTAAGAGGGGCTGAATTATCTGAAATAAGAGAACAGAGACAGTGAGGAACAGCCTGAGACTCAAGCAGTGGTGAAGGCAGAGATCAACCTCTAAATTACAATCTTGTTCAGCATCATACTGGAAGAAACCTGAACACCCTCCCTTCCCGTCCCAGTACTCCTATCCCATAACCCAGCAACCTTCCATCTGTAGCAGAAAGAAACCCAAGTACACTAGGGGAAGGGGATGTGGTGATGATAGCTGTCTGATTAATATAGGAAATAATGATGATATGGGTGAAAAATGAAACAGTATTAAATTGAATGCATTAACTCTACTGATTATCCAGCAGTGCTTCAGTCAACTATTTCAACTCCCCGCTTTAAGAATTAGTTTCTGGTAAAAGGTGTCTGTCCACAACTACAACGGCAATGTAGAGTTTAACTCATTTTGCCAACAAACATTTCATTGCAATTAAAGTAGGCAATAAACATGTTCTAAAGAGAATAGTTTCAAATGATGCCAAAATGTTTGTTTTTAAGATGAAGTTATATCTACTGTAGAAACTGTATAGAGACGTATCTTAATCAAAAAGTTAAGATATAGTTTTCTATAATCTTCTCTATAGTTAAGATCTAGTTTTCCATAGTTTTGAAAAGACAATGACTTTCATTTTTTATGCAAGCCAAACTATACAACAGACTACAAAACTAAAATCAAAGGACTTTAATAAGTACTATTTTATTTCATTATACTTTACCCAATCTGAATTTAATCCTTTTTCCTCAATGTAATCCAAACTGGAACCATCCAGTTACCATAAAAAGTATTTGAAGAGCCATTTTTCATTTATTTTACAAAAATATAGAGTTCAAGTGCATAAATACATATCGGGAATCCCTATGACCTCCCACAAGAATACTGCCTCATATTGTTCTAGGTGTTTGTGGGCATATATTCAAAACCGCAGTAATACAAAACTCGCAGCTGATGAAAAACCAAGGAGGAACTGGGCTTGGTGCCTCCACTCCATAAAATGAGGTGTCGAAGCTAGAGGCCCCGATGCGCAGCAGCTAGGAGAGCTGGAAAGTCTTCCCACTGGCAACTTGTCTTCCTTTTCCCAGGAAGGGGCTGCACCTGCTGTTTGTTAGCGGGCCGGGGATATCTTTTCAATAGGACACCTCTGACCCTGCTAATGAATAAGGAGGGAGATAATCTCTGAGTCAACAGGAACAGGGTGCTGGCACTACTTTCAACAAAGACTCTGGCTTTGACCCCTTTTAATAAGGCTGTCAGGGCTCACTTCTTTTGCTTCTAACACTGTTCTACATGGATTAATTTCTGTAGAGTGAGAGGATCTGAGAGCCATGGCTAAGCAGCTAACTAATGTCAGGCTCCTTGTCCCGCAGAGCGTAGCCGCGCTCAGCAGCCTACACCAGAACATCAGGGTGGCAGCAGCTACGAAAAGCCACAGCGACACGGCAGCCGTGGTAGAGGAGACAGACAAGAAACCTGCAGAGAGTGTGAGCTCACGTGCTTTATTAAAAACCCTACTTCTGTGTGCAGCCTTGGGACAACATCTGTTTGCAGATATAAACAAACATATAAAAATAACGGTTCAACATATCAAGCCTGCAAACTGCATCAGGGCAGAATACTCTGCTCTCCTGTATACAAGACAATAAGAACAGATATTTTAGTACCATCAACACTGTTACATTTCACTTCCATCACCAAGCACAACCGTACTTAGCCAATTACATCCACCAGCTTTGGCTGTTTGCTGAATTTGTGCTATTTACTCCAATTTCTTATAATTTGGTTTACCTAGATTATGATCAGAAAGTATACTGCCTGTGCAGGTGAAAAAAAGTGATGCTTCTAATTTAACTGATGTCTTTCCTATCTTTCTTACTATTTGGTTTGCCCACAGAGGGTAGAGTGATGGAATATCACATCTTAAAAAACCACTGTTTTATAAAAATGTGAAAATTAAGTAGTCAGTGTCTAATAACTAGCTGCTCAGTCAATGTAGTAGCTGCCTTGTATTCTTTTCAGATACCGCAGTCTATTGAATAACAACAGATGTGCAGATTTCAGTCTGAAAGGAATCCGACTTGCCAACCTTCCCGGCTGTTCTTTGTGAGCAGAAAGCAAGCAGAGCTATCTAGCAAGTAACGATGGAAGATTTTCATACAACAGTCGAACTTGATTGCTCAGGGACAAGTCCCCTTTCCAAGCACATTCCTCCCGTACCCTTCCCCCTTACCTCGAGCTGGAAACAGGCCAAATGAGGCGTGTGAAAGTTCTTAACTAGCAGCCCTCCCAAAGCTGTTCGCAGAGCAATCATTCCTCTCACTTGGGATCCATTAAACCCTGCCAGTCAAGTAGGAAATGCCCTTATATCTGCGTTCCTGCCATATCTAATTTGAACTAGCCACTTAGCAAGAGGCACTGTGCTTCCCACACAGCAGAGCTGCCACTGCCTTATCTCAAGAGGGTGTAAGAGCATTTGCTAAGTGGAAAGGCAGAGCAGGGCTGGATTCATAAACCACATCGCGTTCTCATGATCAGCTCAGAGCTGTAGAGCTTTCGAGGAAAACAACCGGGAAACAGACCAAACCTGGGAATATCTTCTAAAGCGACCCTGATTCATTAATTGCCCTGATAGGTTTAGGCCATCCTCATCAATGCATGGAATGAAGTCTGCTTAGTGTACCTTCAAGTTCAGAATATTGTTAATGGCCAGCTAAGTTTGACACCGTGTTTCACTAAAAAAGGCAATCACTACAACTCTGAAGCAGAAACACGAAATGCCTGACAAATCTCTGTTACAAACCCAAACCACCTCTACCAACTGATAAAGACATTTTGAAACATATTCCAAAACAAATTCAACTTGGAAACAATGTCTTCAGGTTTTTAGAGATTTTGCAGATTTTTTTTTTTTTTTAATCTTTGAGCGTGATGCTTTAGAATGAAATAATACTGCTTCTTCAGTGGTAGTCCTGCTATTGCTGTACAATGGTCAGCTGAAATATGAGTAACTGTATTTAAAAGTTTTTTATGATAAGAGTTTGCATTTAAATATGTATATATGATGAGAAAAGGCGTTTGTAACTGAATGTGGTTGGAGAGACCTATCTAAATGTTTGGTCACTTTTACTGTGAAAGATGAATACACCTCCCATACAGAGACTGTGGTGTCTAAAAGTTTGTCTCAGCAGTGTCTAATGTAAATACGCAAAAACACGTAGGTGGCTACATGAAAAAGAAAACCAGTGAATGGCTGGTACAAGTGCAGCAGTGTCGATCTGAGACAAATGCGACATTGACTACCCATAGACATCTGTGGAATAAAGTATGGTTTTAATCAATGTTTAATAGGACTCATTCACCACAACCAACAGCTTTAAATTATGGGTTCTCCAGGCAGAAGGACTAATGACCTGGTCACCTTTCTCCCTGCTAACATTCCTTTCTTCTCCGAAGGAAGCAACCACTTTTCTTTTGCAGAAACAAGTAATTAACTTCACTTAGTTAATTTCAGAGAATACCTTCTAAATTGCTACTTAGCAATAAGTCTGCAGCTCCCATTTTGAAGAGAGTCGTATATGCACCCCTAAAAAGCTTGTCTGTTTTTCCACCTACATCAGTTGATCTTGTGAAAGTGATCTCCTTACACAACTTGCCTTACTTATCAGAACCATGCATCAACACGCATGTTGATCGTGGATCAACAGCAGTAATCATTTTCTTACAGATACTTGCCTATGATTCCTCTGAGCAAGCAAAAAAAAAGGAGAAAACAGCATCTTCTTGGCACAGCAATACCCATGCAAAGTGCTATACGTACACTTGGCACTCCCCTATTAGCTTGACCACCCTACTTGCACATACGCTGCCTGTATATATTCTCTGATTCTATAATTCACTACAGAATGCTAAAAAGCAGAGTAATGCATATAAGTGGTCTTCATTTTGCAATAAAATAATTCTGTAGATTTTTCTCAACTTACCCATAAATCTTTAAGTATTTGAGAAAAATCCCTGGAAGAACAGCTATATCAAGAAGAAAATAAAACAGATTTGACAAGTAATCTCGGGGTCAAAGTAAATAACATGAGGTCAAAATTTCACTGTTTTTGTATCAAAAGTGTTTCAAAGAAGTGTAGACGGAATGAATGTGAAAGATCCAAGGAATTAACTAATTTCAGAAATGCTCTAGCTTGCTAGCCTGGTCTATGGACCTTGAGTGTTCTTTGTAGATCCTGCAAAAAAAATAAGGAATTCTGAAAAAAACCCCAACCAAAACCACAAAACGTCACCAAAGACCCCCTCGAAACTTCTGACTGGACATAACAAATATCCTTGGAAAAGAAGTTAAACGGAGGTAGCCCTTTATCTCCTAACAATCACATTTTTCATGTGAGCGTGGGAAATTATTTTCAAACTTTGTTACATACAGATGCAACTATGCTACACAATAAAACCTACTGCCCAAACTACCATTACACAGGAGAAGAAGGGCTCAAAGTCTGGGTAAATACATATGTTTGTTAAAAAGAAATGGTTCCAAGGAGGACCTGACAAATCTAACAAAAGATGGAGTGGATCATAGTGGGTCCTCTGATGCCTCCCTGTACCTGTGTCTTATTATAGATATTACCAGACAAGAAAATTTTGCTTATATAGCAAAATACCTTATATTGGGAGATATGGAAATAAACTAAGATATTGAATGATACAGTCTGGAAGCATTTGCATGGCAAATTGAATTATGCCTTCTTGCTCAGACCATTTGTGTTTGTTTGGCAACAAACACAAGGGTTCAACTACAATCATCTTGTAACCATTGAATGCAATGGAGTTTTATGAGGCATGAATTTGGCTCAGAAAGTGCAAAGCTTTCCCAAATTCAGAACAATTTATCACTGATGTCTTCCCTTCATTATTTTAAATGGAAACAGAAGAAAGTTCTCAAAAAGACACAGCCTGACCTCAGTTCAGTTCAGCTCAGTTCACTGCTGCAGAGAGATACTTGGTTTCTTTAGAAGACCACAAGACAAAAGCTCAGGGACAGGCTCAGTTTTCTTTAGATTTGTTTTAAAGACAAAAATGGATTTAAATCTAACCTTCATCATTTTCTCCTCATAAAACAAAACAAAACAACATGCGTGAGGAGCTGAAAGAGATTCCGGCTATTTTGACAGAGCTGTCTTACTCAGTTCATTTCTGACAGAATCAATTAGGAAATCATTTTTATATAGCAAATTCTTTTTGAAATTTTTATACACCATGAACAAATCCCATGGATTAATGGTTTCCAGAGTTCACCCTCTTCACCTTGGGAAAAATCCAGACCAGAAGAAAAGAACAGAGAAAACACAAAACAGGGAAAGTAGTTTTGTCATTAGATCCCTCTGTTTAAACAAAATCTTTTCCCCATAATGTAGGTGAAGCAAAGAATTGCAGTGGGTTGGTAGGATTCCTAAAGCACTCAAAATGAGCGAGTAGTTAAAAAATATTTTTATACATAACAAATCCAGAAGTGCTTTTTCATGAGACTGGCAACTTTTGCTTACATGGGCTGTGGAGCAAAAGCTTGTGGGGAACCGTGTGCGGAATAGCAAGGACTACTGTACATCAGAACTAAAATACACTGGGGGGACTGTGAGAATCTTGCAGCTGGACCATGGGGGAATACAAACGTTCAGAAATGAGGTACGTCGGCACAGCTGAAGGGGGTGTCTACATACAGCTTGAATTTTACCTGTTTTGTCAATCCCTTACTTTCAAAAGCAAGAGCATTCACCCAAACCTCACCCATAAATATAACTAGTTGCACCGTGCACACATTGCATCTCTCTCTTCTGTAACAGCCCATATGCCTCTTTCCTAGCCGAGGCAAAGAAATCTGTGGCTTAACTGCAAGATGAGATCAGAACATACAAATTGGAATGTAGTTTTAGTTGTCTAAGTTTTCCTTTGGCTTTAAGATTTATTGGGAATCCAGAAACCCAGCAGTTTAGTTCTGGAGCAAAACAGGATGGGGAAAGTAGGGTGAGATCTACAGAAAACCTAAAGTCTTCCACTTCAATATATTAAAATCTCCTTCACTTGAGAATTTCATTCCTGTGCATTGTGTTACTTATTAGGTTAAAATTTTGAATAATAAATTAAATTATAGAAAGCTGTGAAACTGGGTAGTCATGATATTGACAATTAGGATATCATCAAGAAAAAAAAGTATCCCCACAGCAAGTGAAAATCATTTAACAACTGTTTGCAGCTTGTACGTGACACTATGGATTGAAACATCATCCTCCTGATCAAACTTCTGTAGATGTAATTAGGCAAGTTTTAACTTCACAGAATCCATTAGATTTTATGCTGGGTCCTTCTCTACAAGAACACAGAAGTTTGAGAATAAGAACAACCTGCTTATATTTTTAATCCAGTCAATCTTTCTAGCACTTGTTATCAATATAACAGTGAACAAGAAAGCACACGCATTCCTATCTGTACTGTATTTTGTCTATCGCTTCTTCCTATTACAAGGGATAAAAGGAAACAGTGGCTAATATGCTGTTGTTTGAAGGCAGAACATTACAGCACATACACTGGGAGAGCGTGTCCATGGGAATGCTTACGTATCAGTGACTGCATTCTTTCGTCTCCCTGCTGTCTGTTCCATTGCTAATGGAAAACAGAAGGTACTTCCTAAGTAGTGTACCAGCGAACACAATCAGTGCTTTTCCTGTTCAGATGAACTATAACCTCCCTGTCTGCAGGTGACAGTAATCTTTGTCTCGTCCTTCTCTAACACTGGGTCTTCACTCTGCTGTTCCACCTCTCTGCCGGCTACACGACTTTCAAAGCAAAGACACATGAAGCCACCAAACGTCTGGTTTATCCGTCTATAGGAATTCTTCTTAGAGTGTTTGTTCTACATTCAAACGCAAAAAAAAATAATAATAAATACACCTATTTATACAGATATATATAGTAATTCTTACCTGTATGTTGCATTAAACAATCGGATGTAGTTGGACTTCCCGTGGTAAGCCTAATATGAGTTGGAACTGTAAATCTTGACATCTCCATCAGCAATTATGAACTTTACCAGCCAGGAAAATATAGCGTCTAGACTGGCTACTTGCCCTTATCAGTTTTTATTTTAGTCGTATTTCTCTTGAGCTTATTTTCATAGTTATTATGTTGGAAAACAGGTTTGGGCTTGATTCTTTCTCTAGTATTGTTCATTTCCTCACTCCTTCAGTTTCTTTCCTCCTAAGCGACAACTAAAAGGTGCTGGCAGTGACACCCTCAGCCTGGCTGCAGCTGTTCCTCTTCTGTCTCTATCCTCTCTACGAGTGCCAGGCCTCAGCTCCCCTCTCCTTTATGTCACCAACAGCATATTCACAGTTTGCAGAAGCTTCTGGTCTTGCATGATTGCATTCTGGGGTGTGGACAAGTGCCATAAGAAATCTAAATGGCAGAGTAATTGGGAGATAGTACAGACTATCACACAAGCTGTAAGCAACAACCCTCCCGGAACTGGCCAGGAACAAAAATGTTTGAGTCCAGAATTCCTACTTGCTACAAAGACCAAGCCACTAGTAAAAGATCATATTCAGCTGCAAATCAAAAAAGAAAATAAGACACAGACCTGGAATAATCTCATTTGGTAGAAATGAATGATGGCCTTTTTGTAATTGTTTCGCTGAAAAGCACAAATCTCTACAAAAAGAAACCAGCCATCTGTTTTGAATGTTTTAGAATATAAGTATCTACTTGTGTCCTTCTTTGATCTGTAAGAATAATAGGAAGACAGTGATACAATCCAGTTACACCTCTGTTGTGAGTGCTTAATTCATCCCAGAGCTGCAGATTACAAAATTCCATCTGGAAATCTTAGTCTTATCATTCTGGGATCAGAAAGAAGATGAACAGTGTATGAAGATCAGTTCTTTTGTGCTCACAGAGGTAACATTCTTGGATAGAGAATATATTCTTCAGACATAAAATAGTTATTAAGACAGCAAAATAACAAAAATCTTTAAAAAAACAAGCTAGCAAAAGAACTGTTCCCAGCAACAGGGAAAGGACCGGGAGCAGAAGTTGACATAATTTCAAGGGCAGCATTCTTCTTCAGGCTGGCTGATCCCAGTCTAACAGTACTTACTGGGTATAAGATTACATGCCAGTATGGTTACAGAACAAGAGAGAAGGTAGAAAGGTGCAGTTTCCAAATTGCAATGGTAGAAGATTAATCATAAGAGAAAATATTAAGCATTACTTAAGTTGTTCACTCCACCATAACAGGATTGTTACACTAAAGTGAGAAGGTCACTAGAAAAGGCTTTCTTATTCAGAGTTACTGCAGCCAAAGGAGGAAAGGTTATTCTCTGAAAAAAGGCAAAGCTTGAAAAGGCTTGAAAAGAAGAGATAATTGTATGATAGCTAAACCAGGATTTTGAATTGTACTTCCTCAGAACAATAATTGTCAGTCCATGAACTCATTGTGCCCCCTTGCCTGAACTTGATGGCACCGTTGTCGTTCAGTTTCATAATTAATGCTGCTGCCCACATAAGCAAGGCTCCAGAAAAGCAGGGATGGAAAGCAGGTCCTGTGATTAACCGGGACACTGTATTCAAAGTGCTGCCCTCATAACGATTAATTAGTTACATCACCTTATTAGAGTAGATCACATTAGGGTTCCTACTAAAGGGTTACCCATCCAGAAAGTGGGAGTGAGGAGCCCTGGCTGTCACTGGTATGACAAAACAAATCTGGCATCTTATCTCTCAGTCAGGCCAAGTGATGATGTTTAAGTAAAGTTAAGATTATTTCATGTAGCTGCCTTCAAATTTTGCACAGGGTATGTCTCTAAGGCAAGCATAAGACACATTCTTTCACTGTGTTTTTACGTATATGAATGAAGAACTGTAATGTTATTATACACTACACAATTAGCTTGTAGATTTTTAGAGAGAAGAAATGACCCTCAGAGGACAAAAGATGACAATGAAGAAGAAGAGGCAGTGGTCTAAAGAGCTTTGTTCAGCATGCTGGAATGGCAGTTCCTTGAAATGTTTAACATATGGGTTATTTTCCCCTTTTTGGGAAGGAACAGGATCTTGGAAGGAAAAATAAGAAGTATGAATCAATTGAGTCAAATACAAATCTAACATAATTTTGGGAACAAATTCAAAATGAGGTATTAGAATCACCATCATATCACTGTAACAACACTATTTTAGAATATTGTGTAATGATATTACACTAGCACATATATAGCACTTTTCCCAAGCAGAACTTCCATTTCACAAAAGCTTCATCTCATTTTACAATTACAGAATTTGAGACAGGGAGAAAAGAGAACAAGTGAGTGATTGGAGATGATGCCAAGAAAGAATTTATCTTCTGAATCGTGGTCTAGTACTGTGTCCAGTAAATTACATTGTAATATGAGTCAGGCACGAAAGCTTGGTGGTTTTGACCATTCTGCATGATCTAATAGTTAAAAAGATCATATTGAAAATAAATTTATTTAAAAGCCTTATGAGGTCACAGCGTAATAAATGACAATGCTGAGAACCTAGAAGAAGTGTGACAGTAGGATGAGCAGCTTTCCACATGCTGCAAGCATAAAATGTGTCTCATGGAGAGAAAGATCACATTTATGCAGTGAACGAATGCCTGTGTAATCATTTGAAAATGGAACTCACCATGAATAAGGTATTTACTTTGCTAAAAGAAATCAGTATATTAATCCAAGCACCAAATAATGTAGAAAAAAATAATCAATATTCTTCTCAAAATTCCCAAGGTATAGACGCTTTTAGTTCTGTAGTGATCTCAATGAAAAGTTCATGGGGTTTGACAGCTGTGGCAAAAGTTAACGTAAGTCCTGAGATGGCCTGCCCTCAATGTCACTGTTTCTCCCCCTCTTACCCTACCGCCATAGTAGTCACAGTTCTTCAGACTGTTCGGTGCCTGTCACCTACTTCTGCCATGTTCCTCTAAAGCTGTTTGAATAGCTATGTATGCTGGCTGACACTCGTTGTGCGTTTCCTTTCAGCTGTAAAATGGAATAATAAATATTCCCCCCCCCAACAAAAAGGAAATTGTGATTGCTCATCCTGGGCATTCCCACGGGTGAGACAAAACTGCTCTGCAGATACAAGTCAGAAACACACGGTTTTCAACCTTGAGCATTCAGTTGGTTTTTGCATACGTCTACTAGTATCAACTTCTCTGTGAGCTTTAACTGTTTCTATTGTTCTCACTGTAATCCTTTTTAATACCTTTGTACTAATAAAAGTAATACAGAAATGTCATTCAAGCTCCATTACCTTTTAATAATCACAAATGGCTATTTAAACTGAGACTGTTTTTGGAAACAATATATTCATTAAAGATGTCCTTTAGAATATTATAAGCTCTTGATTAAAAACAATCGTTAAAAAATTCAAACTGAATTCATTAAACATTCTCCATATTGATGACTTCCCCTCTACTTCAGTTCTTAGGTATAGATGACTCATCTACAGAAAAACTCTTGGTAAAGTCAAATTAAAACATTAAAATGTAGCCTTTGGTACACGATGCATACTTGTAATCTGTTGACGTTGCAAATTATAATTTATACTGGTTTTGACAAGGCATCTATGAATTTTACTTGAACTGACTGTTTTTCTGTTCTTAAAAGCGATTCATATATTGTCCTGTTCTGATGTACCCCCTCTGTCCACCACAGACATCACACCTCTGAAATCTTAAGAGATGTGTTAAATCATGCTAGTGTCTTCAGCAGTCAACTCACAATACTTACTGCTTCTGTGCTAAAATTTGTCAGACTCAAGCATTAAAGAAAAATGTCACAAATAAGAGGCTATTTGTCTTGCAATATTTTTATGGTAATAGGAACTTGCTAATATTTTCATCGTCTTGAAAGATCCCCATTTTTATGCACTCCAGTTCAATGCTAACTCTTTGACCATTGCACTGTTACTCTACTAAGCATGAAATTAATTTTCAGATTTTGTTCCTGGAATTCAAGCACAGCAAAACCAAATGTTTTGCTCTTTAGCAGTCAGCTCCGTGACTTCAGGACTTGCTGGCAACTGTTAACAGAAAATGCTTCCACGGGATGAGTTCAAAAAGCTTGTATAGTGACAGCGTCTACTAGGTTCCAACTCCTACTGCAATCCAGAGCTATGGAAGATGGGAAGAAAAATGCTCTGCAACACCATGCATACTTAAAAATGCACATACAGTATGTATAAATGAAATACCAGGATAAATCTCAGTTCTGAGAGTTTCAGTTTTGCTTTTCCTCTGTGCTTGCCCTTAGCACTTCTATTCTGTCCTTGCTTTCCCCTGCGTCCTTTAATGGGATTGCCTTTCACGCTTCCAACAGATTTTTGTGATCCTATGCCCACTCCACCCATTCAACAGAAGCAGTCCTCCTCCTTTCCGATGGCCAGAGGTGACACAAGCCGTTTTCTGAGCCACACCCCCACTTTCTCGCATTGTAGGTAGCATGGCTGTGCTTCACAAGAGAACTAGATGAATTGAGCAGATTGGGAAGTTTATGTACGGAAGCTTTGCTGCCTCTTTCCTCCATATAGCCCATACATGGTACGTATTTACAAGAAGATACCCAGGCATATCCACATATACTTTTGTATGTATTAGATATCATAAAGCGTAAATTCATATTATTTTTTATAAAAGTGAATAATAAGTAATTAATCCATTGGCCAGACCATTTTAGCCCTTGAGAAAGACAAAGGGGCATCCTCACGAGAAAGCACATTGGAATATGTTTAGATGTAGAGAGGGATAGAGCTCCATCTTGGGAACAAAAGGATTCATAAGAAATTCAGACAGCAAGGGAACGAGTCTAGAGAAAAAGGCTAGGAAAGACTACTTCAGGATGAAATATGGTATTTACATTGAACTGTAAACTGAAATGTAAACTATCATTCTCTGAAACTACACGAAGGGCGTATATGTTTAGGAACAGTGCTCCATTTCAGGGGAGCTGGTAATGCTGTCATGTACAAAACTGGCATAATGAAATATTAAATTCAGTCAGTTCCAGAAAGCTGCAGGAGAAAAGCCTTGAACCCCTAAATATAAGAATAAAATGATGTAGTTTGCTATTGTACATATTTTGATGGTCTCTATTCTATCTTCAGTATTGACCAGAGGTGATTACAACCTCAGACCCAAAGGAACTGTAAAAACAAAATAATTGCCAAGTCCTATACAATCAGTCACTTCTTTATCATTGCAATACATACCTTTAATTTAATACATGCGTGTTAGGTACTCCGATAAGGACGTTGGTTTTTTTTAATGTACATGGACAATCATGGTAAAAACATGTACTTTGTTGGGAATAACTGGCTTGGGAGGCATCAATCACCTTTATACTTTCCCTGTTGATGTATGCAAGACAATCTTCAGGCTGACACGTTTCTCAGATGAGACGCTTGTAAGGCAAGGATGCTGGCTGCCTCATTATTTTGACTAGGATATTCTGTAACATGCTTTCCTGAGAAAAATGCCTCAAGTGGAAAGTGGAGAGATGTGCTGTATTTAATGTGAACTGCCCATTAATTGAGTAAACTAAGAGAAACCATACCCTTAGCACAGTTGCATTCATAAATATATCAGCAGATGGGAGAGGAAAAGAGAAAGATCTTTCTGTCAGTGTTTTCTACACAACCTCCATGTTTGCTCTAGAACAAAAATGAGAATTATTCCTACCTTCATAGTGAGCGTCGTCATCCTTTTAATCATTTACTTACCTGATCTTCTCTGTTTAATTGCTGGGCATCAGCAGATCTTTACAAGCATTATCTCTAAAACTTTTAACATCATATACTAACGCACAACCATTGCAAGAGCAGTGATTCAAAAAGAATGTGAAATCAACAGCGAGTGTAAATTAATGAAGCACTTTATCAATTTTTCCACTAAAGAGATTTTCTCAGTTCAAACCCCAAGGCACGAAATTCAAGTTTGACACTGCCACAGTTGGATTAAATTTTTCAGATGGTTGACTTGAAAAGAGAGATGTGATCTATAAAGCCAGACAGACATGTAGGTCTGCAGTTAATTGAGCAAGCGTGACGAGATGAGAGCTTATTTTTTCATGAAGCTTATTTTTTCATGAATGCTTTATAAATCTAATATAAAGCAATAATTTTCAGAAATGCAAGGGTCCAAAATTTCCACAGAAATTTTCAGAAGAGTTTTCTTTCAAATAATTGATATGGAAAAATCAAAATCTGAGAAAAACTGCAAAGAAGCTTATGTTTCTTAAAAGGATAAGTGAAGAAAAAGTTTCATATGCATTTTTAAAATATTGTCATGGCATCTCAATCCTTTAAAATACTTAAAGTACTTCAAATGAATTTATTCTGCTTTAAAAATGATACTATGTGCATAAATGAATCCTATGTACTGTAGCCAAATAATTGATATTTGACTTTTGTAGCTCTATATCAAGGCTTCTGGTCAGTAAAGGATGTTTTCTTCTTTGCTAGAGAACAGGCGTGAGGAGAAGGGCTCTGTCCTGTGTACTGCCCTCTCTTCTGGAAATGGGTGTTGTTGTGGAGACTATTTGACAGCAGAAAAGGGAAAATTGTGGATGCAGACACAGAGAAACAAAATGTACTTTAAATGACAAATAGCTACCAATTTCTCCCCCATTGTTTTGAGAGAATGAGGGAGATGGAAGGGAGAGGGGAAGGCTAAGGGGATATTCCTCTTTGCCTTCACATTTACAGAAAATTTATATTCCTAGTCCGTATCAAGAATCATCTACTCTGAGCCGGTAAGTATCTGTGACTAGTTAGGTCAGCATGCATGGCAGCAATTTTGGCAGCAGATCTTAACATGCTTAAAATCTTCAGGAGGAACATTATCTCTGAGCAAATTCTTTGCTAACCAGAATCGAAAAAGCATACATAGATTTGGCTACAGTGCTTTGAAAAAGAATCCAACTGAAAACATTTCCTCCATGAAGTCAATGATAAATGATATGAGAGACATTTCCTGTTCTCTCGTACACATGAAGAGTTTGCTTTGCATAGAAACTCAATTACATGCCCTGGAAAGTTCTCCCCACAACATCATGAAACAATGACTTGATGACTAGGAGAAAATCACAAACTACACATAAACACACGAGAAACACACCCATGCAGGGACTACGCAAGCAACAGGGAAGGAGCACAATCAGGTTTCACAAAGCACATGGGAGCAAGATGCAAGAGTGACTGTCGGAAACTTTTCTATTGGCAAGAAAAGTTGATTCTCACCGTTCTGAACAAAATGGCTGAACTAAGAGCATCTGACTGGTTATGCCCAAATACCCTCCTCCTCATCCTAGTGGTGCAGAGGCGGCAATGGGGAGAAAGCCCAAGAGCAGCATGGGAATGAAACAAAGAGTTGGTTAGTATTTAAAGCACATATGTAAGTACAAATAGTAGCACAAAGTGTCTAATTCCTTACGCAATATTCTGAGCCACCCTGAGTTACAGCTTTTTTTGCTCTCTTGTAGGCTTTGTCAGCTTTTAAAATGCGTCTCAGCAAAGGGAAAGTGCAATCAGACCCTCCTCCCGCCCCCATCTCCCTATTGCCCTCCCTTGTGAAGTCTTTGTAAGAATTTCCTTAAACGTTTAAATTTTATCTTTTCTTTCCATTTTATCTTTTCATTTCTTCTGTGAATGCTATGCTGTATTCATTTGCAAGCATGTACTACAGTTACACTCTGGAAATAGCTTCACTTCACTATAGACTCACAGTGCAGAAACAGCAGATACTCCAACATTTTCTCCATCTTAAGATCAGGAAAGCTATCTAATTTACAGTATTTGCACTCTCCCAAAGTAGGTAAGACCCACATTTTGCAAAAACATTGCAGAAAATGCAAGCCAGTCAATTTACAGTTCTTTATTTATCATCTAGGAAGGGTATTAAAACAAGATGCAAAAGGAGGTTGTTCTGAAAATATGAAATTTTCAGCTTTATATATACCCCTCATTGTCTTCTGATACAGACATGAAAAGAGATTTTTAAAGATCTGCTTTTGCAAGGTGGATACTTAATTGTTTTTTGCCATTTTCCTCTTGTACCTTACTCATAATTTGTGCATATCACTAGATTGGTGCTTAAACGTCTAGATTGAGATGCCTTCCTTCAAATCTCAACAATTTCTAGATGAGCCAGAGGGCAAAGAGGAGCGCCAAACATTCCTTCACTTTGTCAAGGCAGTGATTAATGATCGCTAATATTTTAATTAAACTGGAATGGATGAGATTACAACATGGGATATGCAATTATGTTGGCATTTTCTGTGCTACCCAAGGGATAGGTAATCTCTCTGATAGTTATCAAGCACACGGCTGTGCTTTGTAAATGACAGGAGGCTCCTCACTGCCTTGGAGATGGTAAATTGATTTTCCTTCAGTTCACGGCCCATTGAGTTTGCGAGGGAGCAGTCTGTGCTCATTTGGCACAGAGGCCGGGATTTCCTCATGGGAAATGAAGGGAACTGCTCATATGCAATCCATAGATCAGAAAGCTGATCCTGGAGCATGATTTCCTGCTACTGAAGACAAGAAACAGTCCTGGACATTTCACACACTCAGGCAGTAAACCTGAGTTACTAAAGCCTGAATATGCCAGACAGGTCTCCAGTCTTGCATTTTAAGATAGTAATGTTTCTTTCTTCCCTCTCATTGTCTGCCCTGTCTTCTCCACCCACTTAATAACAGCTCGGTACCGGGAACTGTTTGTTCACATTTCAGGAGTTTTCAAGGAAGCCGACAAAACAGCAACATCCATTTCTGGTTTATAACTGCAGTCTGGAATGCTATTTTTGTTCCAAGGTACTGCAAGCATGTCAGGAAAAATGACATATGACTCAAAATAATCAGCCCCCATAGTAAAGACTACTTTAAAACCGAAAAAGAGAGACACAATACCTGGTCAGGGGAGGGCTTGTGGTTGGTTTGGTTGGAATGGGATGAGGATTTCAGGTGGTCATCCTCATAGTTGTCAGCCATCAGCTTCATACGGTTCTGAGTCTGGTAAAAAAAAAAAAAAAAGAAGAACCTCAGTCTACCTTCTAATGTGATCATAAGGATTAAAGGAAATAGGGTACTTACGCTATCCTCTATATCCAAAATCCATACATGGAAATAAATAAGACACATGCATAGAGCATTAGTAGGTATTATTGTAGAGAACTGGTAAAAACTGGGAGACACATTCCAACTACTTCACTTTGAGGCTAAGTTAGTTTTGCAATTGAGTGGCTCATCTGACTTGTATCTACTCAACCTTGTGCTGTACATGTGTGTACAAAGAAACTAATTTCTTTTTAGAGAACCTTGGGATTAAGGTTCAAACAATAATTTGGAGAACTATTCAATGAAGACATCACTTAGATGTGCCTAAGTCAGTTAAAAAAAAAAAACAAACAGAAAACAAACAAGTAATCAGTTTTAAAAATAAGAGTAAACAAGCTGAAAATAGGAATGCTGAACATAGCTTATTACTTAAGAAGTCCACCCAGTTTCAGTATGCAAATCAGTTTTCAATTGATATACCAAAGAGCAGGAAAATCCTGAGGCTGGTCAGAAAAATGTGAATTATAGAAAAGCCTTCCTGTAAGGAAATTAAAAAGTTAATAAATAAGTCTTTGGGAAGAAAAGGTGACATAATAAAGGTGTATAAAATTACGAACTCCATACAGTCAAGCAAAGAATTAACAAAATATGAAACAAGTTTATTAGCTTGTTCGTAGCTTTTCTTCCACTTCTAGGAAATTTCAAGATCCAGAGGATATATAATTTTTTAGAACACAAAATATAAAATAAATTGTGTAAGAATAAATGGGAAACCTTACCTTAACATAACCATTCTAGGTAAGCAATTGCAATGAACTGCAATGAACATAAAAATATCTTACATGAATATGTCTGCAAAGGACAGTGCCAGTGAGATAAAGCCCTTTTAAAGTACTCTCCTGAAATGAGGTCCCCAAGCACCTACAAACAGACATACACACACAAGGAAAGAAATCCACCTGGGCAAAATGTCCCACCCACCCAACAGGGCTCACAGGGACCATTCAGGCAGCAACGACATTCTTGGAGTAGCCTAGAGGGGACTGCGATAGAGAGCTGGGTCTAGGGTCTTGCAAAGCGAACTGCCGTCCCTGTGTCAGCTCCTTCGCCTCGAGTTGTTTGGGTGCCACTGTCACTGGGCGCTCGCACCTGGAGCAGACCCAAAATGGAGCGATGGCATTTCTCCTCCCAGCTCATAAGGTAGACAAAGCCCCATTTTGAGCTTTGTGAAATCCTCGTACTCCAAAAAAATAAAGAGGCTAGCCAGACCTATGTTAGATATGATACACAGTAAATTATGTATAGCTAGACAGATTAAATCATCAGAGATGCACTAAAATTAAATGTCGTAAATGAAAGCTCAAAGCTCACTGTAAAAATGCCAGCTGTTGATTCAATCCCTTCATAACTGCATGGTTTCTCACTGAAAACTCTAATTTTAATGAGCATCTCGAGGCTAAAGAATGCGGATTCTACTTGACTGTACTCAGATCGTTATAAAGAAGGTCCAGGGTTTGAATCTGGATTTGATTTTAGTTTGGATTAATTTAACAAAAGCTAATAGTAAATTGAGCTTAAGCAATAAGCAATTTAATCATGCAAAATCTTTATATTGTTTGCTCTGCTTTGTCAAACAAGTTTTGAATTCCAAGTCTGACTCATCATTCATAAATCACTACTTGAAACATGCTACATTAATATTTAAACAACGAGTTTATTGTAAAGGCGCTTTCTCCATATTAATTATTTATTATATTTAAGGCTGGCTCTTTAACAATTTCTTCTTTGCAATGAGACCTACTGATTTTAAATGATTTCACATTTCTCTGGAAATTCTGCGTTTTGATAATAAATAACTTTTTACATGACTTTCAGCATGTATGTGGAAAAAATCTATTAAAAAGCAGAAGTTTAGCAGAATGTTAGTACAGCATATTAACTTTTCTGAGAGAAAAAGTAGCTCTTTCCAGAGAGAGGCAGCATGTTTTATGATATTGCATGAAAAAACCCTATTGTCGTGCTAATACAGGAAGAGAAGAATATAAAGAACTAAACATTTAAAGCACAGTATCCCTCACAGAAGATTCTGAAGTGGAATTGAAGAGGTTGCGCACTTCTGTCACTTAACTTCAAGTAGAATAACCTCCTATTAATATTTGGCAGGATGCAGGAGAAAAGGCTGAAAGAACTGGGCTGGTTTAGCCTGAAAAAAGAGGTGGCTTCTTTAATTACTTGATAGGAGGAAACAGAGAAGATGAAGCCACACTATTCCTGGAGGGGACAGGACAAGAGACAACGGGTGTAAATCAGAACACAGACAATTCTCGTTGGAGAGCAGGAAAATTCTTTTTGTAACAGGGCTGATCAAACACCGGAACAGCTGCCAAGAGGCTGCGGCATCTCCATCCTTGCAGAGGCTGAAAATGCAACTGGGCAATGCCTTGGGCACGCTGCTCTAGTTAGTGATGCTCTCAGCAGGTGGTTGGACGCAGAGGTCCGCCCCAATCTAAAATATGCTGCAATTCTTATTATTTGGGCTTTTCATCTTCTGATAATTTTATAGCTATCTTTCAAGAGAAGCTTTCAAGAGAAGAGAGGCTTTCAAGCTTTCAAGAGAAGAGGCAGCTAAGTTCCAAAATTGCTCCTAGGTGCTAAATATGATTTACCTCCATTGCAGCCCTTTGAACATTTTAACCCAGAACTATCTCTGCAGCATCCCGATGATGACAATCATACAGGACCAGTGCACCTAGGGGACATTTTCTATGTTCCCCTTTTAATCCAGCCTGACCTTCCGCTGCTTCTGCTGTTAATCTAAGAGTCCATGTCTATGATATGAAAGTCTTGGCAAGAAAATGCCAAAATCAGTATTGTGGTTTCATGACAGGAACTAATTTAAACATGTTATCATTGGAATTAGGCAAAAATCAAGAGATAGAAGAAAAGCAGTTTATTTCCCAATGGATACCACTAAAAATTATTATCCAACATTAAAATTCCAAGCACTGTTGCAAATATAATATATAATATAATATTATATTATAACATTTTTCTAATTCTCTTTATGACAAACATGGAAATAAAAAGCTTCTGCTTAGGACTGGAATACTAATTGGAAATTTTAAAAATAACTGGAAATACACAAACTCAGTTTTATCTCCTACTGTTCTTCTCCAGAAGAAAAGGTTCAAAAGGATAGAAATTTCTAGAACATATGGCTGTTGCAATGATTTAAAAACAAACTGTTTACTTTACTGTGGGGAACCACTCCAACATCCTGCAGTCCTGAACTGCTTTGTCATGGTGCTATTATACAATCCTCTCCCACCTTATGAGGTTATGGCTCAGATCCTAGGGCAAACATTTCTACATCACTGTAAAAAGTATGAACAACAAAGTGGTTTAACCACCATGTCCTGTGAGAAAATAAATGAGCAGTGCAGACAAATCGTTTGTGTCAGGAGTGCTTTTGTCTAAGACCTCCAGAGCTTGTAAGCAGAACTAGTGATGATAAGAACTGGATGTCAGATCCAAATTTTGCTTAAAAAATAGCATGCACCATTACAGGTACCTTCTTCATCCATGTGCCAATAAATTGCTAGAAAGAAAAAACCAGGACAAAAGTCCACAATTCAATGGGTTTCTTATTTCTTTTCCAGAAGGTTGGTTTCTTTTTTTTTTTTTGACAGCTTTCCTAACCTTAGTGCATGCCCTCCAATCACACGCCCCCCTCTGAAAATCCCACACCTTGTCAAAGCCTTGGCAATGCTCTTTAGTCTCCCAATAATCACCGTGCAAAAGAACAGTTCCAAACCCTTTAGACTAGTGTCAATCCTCAAAATTACGGAAGAGCCATCGCACACCCTCAAGCTCCTAATTGAAGGCCAGTAATGACTGTGGAGAACTTGCCACAAGAGGTCTGCAGACCAGAGTCTGTGAACCGCAGGCCTAAAGCATAACATTTGCAAGGGTATCGTATCTAAAAAACCCTCAACTTCCTCCAGTGATATATTAGACTATACTCTAGTACTATCAGATCTCGCCCATCCTTCTTTTTTTCCCCCCCAGAACTTCTGCAATTGTCCTTTTGCCTCTCTGATACACTTATTCTTAATACCCTTCTTGCTTCTCATCATTATTTAATCCTGGCCTCAGCCCTATCCCTTTCTACGGCAGGCAGTTATATTAAAAGAAAAAATCACCAGGAGAAAATATGAGATAAACTTGTTTTAATCATAAATGCGAAAGGTCAGCATCAGCACTTCTTTTAAATGTGCTCTCTTTTCTTTTGTTGTTTTGCAGTCCTGCAGGGATTTCACTATATTTTTCACCATGCTTTTTCTGGTTATCATATAGTTTACTTCTGCCTGTATTCTATAATCACTAAATGTTTGGGTAAACAAGGAAATTACCATGGAGTAGACTATTTCTAATGCAGCCAACACCTGAAAACTTTCATTCCAAACAGCACATGTATAATATTTTAGCTGCCAAAACTGTTGCCATGGTGAATTTTGTTTAAGAATCACTAAGTTCCTCCTTCATGGATGTACTGCTTCAAAGCACACTCTTACCTGTAGGTTCCAAAGAGTAAGTTATTTTATGTTCACTGCAGGGTACACTGGTAGCTTGTTTGTGCACCTCCACCCTAAAGGCCAAATTAATAGATTTTATCACAGTGAAATTATTACATGAGAAAAACCAGAACTGATGCTGATCCCCAAAGTCTAGGGGAAAGTCAGAGGCATATTCGGGAATATAGCTGGTAAAATCTAGAGGAATCCTGCCCAGGTCTGACAAACTCTTTATAGTGGAATTCTACATATAAATTTGAAACCCACAGATTTAACTACAGACATTGTTTATAATATATTTTAGAGAATGTTTTTATTTGAAAGCTTGCACTAAGTTGTATGTTATAATGAGAATACATACCTTTCTTAAGCATTTCTGCAGGATAGCTAGTGTTCTGGTAACCATTATGCTGGCAAGTTTTTGAAACCAAATTTTACTTGTAGCAATTACACATTTCTGTACATCTCTAGACAAGTCCTCTAATAAACAGCAGATACTAGCTCACAAGCTGTGCATTCTTTATATTAATCTGCTTCATACTCTCATTGCAGTAACTTATTCAAGGAGTTCGCATCAAATCTGTTTCTCCACCATGCAACACGGCAGAAACCATGACATCAGTGATTACTTTCTCATTTTTTGTAAAATATTTGACTAGGGTAATTTCTGGCTTTGCTAACCAGTCTAAACAAGTTTATTAATCATTTAATTAGAGTTTAAAAAGCCCCACATTAAGTAAACATTAATATAATGACTGTACTTGTGACAAATGGATATGTAGTGGAGACAGCATGTCAGTGAGTTAAAGGAGTCATCCCACTTCAGTCCAAGTTGAATGTTTCACTGGAAGCACACACATGCAAATGCAACAGTTTAGAAACCTTTCTACCGCTAATAACATAGAAATATAATGGAGAAACTCAGGTGATTTTTTTTTTCTAAGTAAGTAGTGTGCCAAATTCAGTATCTCTGAAAATTACGTTCTTGTAAAGACTTTCAGACAGTTCTTTTCTATTTGCTGCAAAAGACGCAGTGAGCCATATTCCCTGTAAATATCCAACCAGCTCCCGGCTGGAATCTGGCTGTCAGAAAGAATAATCCCTCCTTGCCTGTTATTAGAATGTGATGCCCTGTGTAACTACCTTGACTATATCTATACCCACCTTGAATATACACCTACCTTGCGTGTAAGCCTACCTTGAGCACAGGGTCTCTGAAAGATTGTTTCAAGTATTTTACTCTATGCCCCCTTCCCACTTATGGCATTTAATGATCTGGGAGACACTTTTCAAATTTGTAAAGAGATGGTATGTGCTGAGGTGTCATTTTTGTTTGTAAGGGTTAAAAGACACATCACTAGTTAGGTTTGTCTTTCCTTTTGGCTATGCTTAAGATTAGCAACTGAGATTCCTCTGTTAGCAACAAACGAACACAGTGTTCAGCTGCATACGAATGAAACCCGCTCCTGTTACTACAGCTCCCTACATCCTGGAGCCCGTGTTTTTGTGAGCCCAACAAAGAGCACGTGCAGCTGCTGGGGTTTGTCAAAGCCTGCAGGATTTAACACAGATTCTACCAGAGATACTGGCTTCTGCATTGACTGCTGGCCATGTTACAGCAACATTACATTATAAAGTGAAAGACTTTATCAGCCCTGTTAATTTCTGTGTTTAATGATTTCATTTTTCTGTTCATCTCCCCACATGTGAGAATTACAGAGAAACTTCATTCTGGAGAATTCATATTCAAAAACCTTTGAACTAAACTAAAGGAGGCAGATCATTTAGATATGGAGTTCTCTCCAAGGCTTGACACATGTAGATATATGTGGACGGCTTGAGAAAACAAACTTTGAACTGAAATTTTCCCTGTACAGGAATGCATCGCGTGGAGCTTTATTAGTTCCTTAGGAGATGAACACATAACTAGCTATGGGTTTGCCTTCTGAAAAGTTTATTGACATCTATCGCTCTGAATCCTGTATAGAGAAAACCAGCGACACAAAATACAACCCAAATCAGACCTTGTGTTTGGGATTCCTTGTTGTGTTATACCACGTGAACATTATAGTATATGTTCCTTTAGCTCTCTTGTACTCTTTAGAAATACCTCAGTGGTAATAGAACTGCCTTTCTCAATTATTTCATTCACAAGAGCTGGAATCTGTTCAGTCCCAGGTTTAAAAGGAAACAACCAACCAACCAACCAATCTCTCCTTCTCTCATGGTTAACTTCTCAGGAGCAAACCAAGTACGCTAGTTCTTTGGCATCTTTCCACTCCATGTAAAGGTCTTAGGCAGAAATATCATTCAGGTGTGTCTTCCTGTATCTCAAAGTATCTGAGCAAGGGCTGGAGTCTGAAAGTGTTTACCACCATATTGTAAACCTAATTTATACTGACTGGGTAGCCTACGCATCAAAAAAAACTTTCAGGCAGGATCGAAAGGACAAACAGTATCCTGTGACAACATCCTCAAAGAATGCTGGATCCCTCACACTACACAAAACCAAAGAAATTACTTACTGAAATTGATCTGAAGACAGCAACAGCAAGCAAAATGAGCTGCTGTTTTAATTCTTAACATGAAATAAGAGAACTGTTAATATTCACATTCCAGAAGTGAGCATATAAACCCCTCTACACTCCAGCTTTAAAGTAAGCAGGTAAGTATTTTTTTGTGTTATGAGCCTGCCCTATGGTGCAGTTAGGGCAAGTCTGATCTCAGTTCCACGCCACGGCAGAGAAGAAGGGCCCTACTGCAGAATTCCCTGCCAGAGAATATAAGATCAGTATCCTTTGCTGCCACATGCCCTGAAAGTAGAAAAGATTCATTTGTTTAAATTAGCTTAACAGCAACTGCTTTTTGCTAGATCATGCTGCTACATCCATTCTCCATCTATTGTGCCGTCCTCATTACTTCTTTCATCAGTTAAGAACTGATGTCTTTTGCAGACAGCATGGCTACCCTTGAAGAACATAGGAGTCCACTTTATTATCCATTTTATGCTGGTTAATGAAATCTGCGTGCTTTGGATTTGTATCCTGCATCTTCTAAGCATGGCCTTCAACCCTATAATAATCTCTTTCTCTAGCATGCCTCTCCCATGGTGTCTCCAGGCAAGAGTCAGCTGGGACCAGTGTGAAAGTATGTGTGTTCTGAATGGACAGTGTATGCTACAGCCAAACAAAATATATCACGGCTCAATTCTTTTTGCCTTTCCCTGTGTGGGAGCACTACTTCAGGCTTTTTTCTCCTCTACCCAGCTGTGGATGTTAATTAAGTTCCTATAAGTTACATGATCTTTGAGACTTCTTTCCCTCAAATTTGGTTGAAAATGGTCAATAAATTGAAGTTACTTGGTGGGAACCACAGCTCAGCTAAGCAGATGGATAGACTTGTCATTTAAACTCCTCTTTGGAGGACTTTAGGATAAAAGCTGGTGCAAAGTAGCATGTTTTGTCCAAGTTGAAAGAGTTTGGATGTTGTTTCTCAATATATCCTTGAATTAAATGTTGCACAGAAGTGGAGTTTTCTGATAGCATGCTCCATGCCTTTCTTTAAGATTTTGAGAGGCCGAATTGCTACAAATTCTCAACTGAAGAGCAGCAAGCGCCTCATGTTTAGTTCATCTGTCTGCTGAATGTTTAACATATACAGTTTATTCAGTCTCTTTAACCTACTTTGTCACACACCACCAAGGACAACCCACTCGAACTAAGAAGTGAAATGCTACTTCTATAATAATGTGAAAGGAACTACCAGTCTTTGTCATGGCCCTCATTACTCAAACCATTGAAAACTCCTGATTAATACTTCTCCCCTTGCTCATTTTTCCCCTCTCATGGTGTGTTTGTGGGTCCCAAATAAGTATTTAGTCTTATATTTTATTAAGAGAATAAACGTATGTCTACATACACCTTTCCTAGTTGATATAATTTGGAAGTTTTCAAATCTTTGTCTATTGTGACTGTGCCTTTACAATAAATATAGTAAAAGCATTCTTTTATCCAGGTATTTTTATTTTTGGAATGTATATATTTACTGTTCAACATCTTCATAAACGACATAGTGGGATCAAGTGCACCCTCAGCAAGTTTGCCAATGACACTAAGCTGAGTGGTGTGGTCAACATGCCAGAGGGACGGGATGTCATCCACAGGGACCTGGACAAGCTAGAGAGATGGGCCCGAGCAAACTTTATGAAGTTCAACAAGGCCAAGTGCAAGGTCCTACACTTGGGTCGGGACAACACTCGTTATCAATACAGGCTGGGGGATGATGTGATAGAGAGCCACCCTGTGGAAGAGGACTTGGGGGTACTCGTGGATGAAAAGCTGGACATGAGCCGACAATGTGCACTCGCAGCCCAGAAAGCCAATCGTATCCTGGGCTACATCAAAAGAAGCGTGGCCAGCAGATCCAGAGAGGTGATTCTCCCCCTCTACTCTGCTCTCGTGAGACTCCACCTGGAGTACTGCATCCAGCTCTGGAGTCCTCAGCACAAGAAGGACACGGACCTGTTGGAGCGGGTCCAGAGGAGGGCCACAAGGATGATCAGAAGGCTGGAGCACCTCTCCTATGAAGACAGGCTGAGAGAATTGGGGATATTCAGCCTGGAGAACAGAAGGCTCCGGGGAGACCTTATAGCGGCCTTCCAGCAGTTAAAGGGGTCCTACAGGAAAGCTGGGGAGGGGCTGTTTGCAAGGGCATGTAGCGATAGGACAAGGGGCAATGGTTTTGAACTAGAGCAGGGTAGATTTAGATTAGACAT
This sequence comes from Chroicocephalus ridibundus, assembly GCF_963924245.1. Taxonomy (NCBI): domain Eukaryota; kingdom Metazoa; phylum Chordata; class Aves; order Charadriiformes; family Laridae; genus Chroicocephalus; species Chroicocephalus ridibundus. The sequence goes on from NC_086284.1 coordinate 153,307,230, forward strand.
TAGGAAGAAGTTCTTTACAATGAGGGTGGTGAGGCCCTGGCACAGGTTGCCCAGAGAGGTGGTGGAGGCCTCATCCCTGGAGACGTTCAAGGCCAGGCTTAAGGAGGCTCTGAGCAACCTGATCTAGTTGAAGATGTCCCTGCTTACTGCAGGGGGGTTGGACTAGATGATCTTTAAAGGTCCTTTCCAACCCAAAACATTCTATGATTCTATGAAAAACAAAGTAAAAAGCAGTGAGAAAAAAAAAAGCTGAGGCGCACTGGAGCATAAACACTCCTAACAACTTTGATAGGTTTGTGATAAACGTATTTTACAAAGTAAAATGTAAAGATGTCTCAGGTATGCTAAGGTTGGAAATGCATTCCAACATCATAAGGATCCTGTGATTACATTAAACTCGTGCAATTTAAGCATCAATGTTAAGCACCACCGATAAGGCTGGTCTTACAAAATCTATAAATATCTCAAGGCAAGCCTCCTAAATTACCTACATAGTATCCCATAGAACAGGCAAGTATTTCTACCAAAAACAGAAAAAGCTTTGTTTGACATAGTTGACAGGTCTCCTTCTGTTTTGTTATGACTATTTACTTGAAAACTCTCCTTCCCATTTCACTTCAGCTTCACTCCACACTCTGCTCATCTTACTCCCTTCTACCATACTCTGCCTCTCTTTCCTTCGTTATTCTATTTGGTTCTTCTTTCCAAAGTAAACCCACTTGCTTATGCTCAACTTAACAAATCTGCCTGTATAACACAACTGCGTTAGTCACTCTGCTTTTGTGTCTTAGTCTTTCTCCTACTCTGAAATCAGAAAGTCTCTCAGTCCAGCAATATTTATAAAAACTGATTGGAAAAATCTTATCTAGGAATTTATATACAAGATGAATCCTACTGTAAAATCTGAAAACCTAGTCATGATCCCCTGCTTTGACAAAATCATTTGTAGGCCATCTGCTCACATATATCTACATACACCTTTCCTAGTTGATATAATTTGGAAGTTTTCAAATCTTTGTCTATTGTGACTGTGCCTTTACAATAAACACAGTAAAAGCATTCTTTTATCCAGGTATTTTTATTTTTGGAACGTATATATCTGTGTTTTTACCTCTTTAAGGCTTACATATGTTTTATTGTTATATGACTCACCACTTCAATTGCATTTGCCTGCAGCTTCAAAGAGTTGTTAATAGCAACCCTCCTCTATCCGTGCTGTTCTTGGCAAAAAAAGAGGTTATGTACAGATACAAATTCCTAGATGCTAAAGCGATGTGAGCTGCTCAGTATCATCTCAACACAGACGGTCTGTAACTGCCCAGAACCCAGCTCTGGGTGTATACACGAATGTGTCTGTGTCTACATGATATAAACAGTGTTGATAGCAACTTCTAAAAAAAACACCCCAAAACCTCAGGACTATTTATGCTTGTTCTGAAATTAATTTTAAAAGCTGTTGCGTATAAAAGAAAATGAAAACCAATATTATTCTTTTTCTGCCTCACTTTCATCTTTGAATCTAGGCAAAATCCTCCACGGTAACTGCTGGAGGGAAGAGTTGAAAGGGCATTTCCTTTGACAACCAACAGAGCTTTGCTACCCCAAACTAAATTAAAGCTAAGAATTTTCTCTGTATGGCCAATTATTAGGGTTGACATCCACATAGAAGCGCCCTGCCTCATAAGATCCATACAAACACCCAGACATTACATTCCTGTCTGTCCACACCATCTGTGCGTGTGGTCTGCAGACACAGGATTCCTGTCCATCCACACTGTCCCTGTGTTTGGTCCACAGAGGCAGGATTCCTGCCCGAGCACACAGCAGCACATGTGCAGTACAGAGTTGGACAGATGATTCCTATCTATTTGCGCACTCTTGCACACAGTACACAAAAGCAAGGGGAATCACAGTAAACCAATGCTTCTTTTTTTTTCCTTTTTCTTCCTGCAGAGGTTGATTTTTCTTATGCCGTCTGCAACAAAGCTTAGATAACAGTACTACCTGGAAAGACTGAACAAACATTCAGGTTTTCTACTTTATTTGCGCCAAAATTATTCTTACCAAGGAAAGAAGTTGTCTTCCTTTCCACAAAATTCATGGCACACAATATGTAGGGATGTGTAAGTTTGAATTTCTCTAAGGTGTCTGCATTTCAGACAGTGTTCCTGTCATTGCCTGCTCTATTCCTAATCTGTTGTCTCTATGCGATTTACGTTATATTATGCCATTACATATGAGTAGAGGTCCACCCAATGGGCACCATAAAGCAGACTGTAAAGCTTAGAAAAAAAAATATCTTAGAAAATTCTGCCTGTGCTATAGAAACACTAAAAGAAAATAGTCTGTATAACAATATGAAAAAACAGCCAGTCATACCTCCGGTGTTTTTTCCTTAACAATCCTTTTACTGCAAAGTCATTAAATTAGATAGGTGATGCCACATGTTAAAGAGCTCTGACAAAGCAGAGGAAGAAGTAGAGATGAACGAACAGAAGGACAGGGGCAACCTCAGCTGATTTATTTGCAACTAGAAGACCTAGAAGGAAACAAGGAAGCCTTCATATTTTTTAAGCCCTCATTGTATCATAAAAAAGATTGCTGGTTGACAATGGAGAAGGACCAGATAGTTTTGTTAATTGGGAAGGGGAGAGAGAGGAGGAAAAGACAACAAGAAATCTTTTCACCATCTGATAGTGATGAAAAGGATAGAGATGTAGAATAAGGAACTAGTTTTAGTCTGTGTTTCCCCACATCATCCAATCAGCGGATCCTTCTTTTTCCAGTCCAAGAAAACACACTGATACCGTGCCCCTCTCTTTGTGAGATATGGAAGAGACTGGAAAGGTACATAAAATGAAGATCTGTGTGTATAACTAAATATATTTCCCCTCAAAAAAAAAAAAAAAAAAGAAAAAAATAGAACGAGAAGGTACCGTACTTATTATTTCCACAGAGCAAATAAACCCATGCAGTCTTCCAAGTTTTACACAACTTATGTATGTGTGTGTTCTTAAGGATCACTATATTCCTTTTATTATTTTTTTCAACACCATTAATGTCAGCAGTTGGCAGAAGCTTGGGTTCCTAGCTGTAATAAAGGAGGTGAAGCCAAGGTTATATCTACTGGTGTTTTGGAGATGGAGGGCATACTGGCGTGGTATCAGAAACTACAGTTATGTTTCAGGTTAATGTAAAAAAAGTGTGAAGAGTAATTTCTTAAACCATTAAAAGGATTAAGTGTGGTACAATGGTGAAATTGAATGTTAAAAAAAGTTGTTTCCCCCGAAATAGAAATCCCACTGTAAAAACAAGAGATACCTAGGTCGTTCAGATCCTAAGAATTTGGCTGCAGTCAGCTGTTGAGAGCTCAATTTATTTGTTGTTTACTCAACTACAGGAAATATTTATATTCACACTAGGAAGGACACGAATTGGTGGTAAACAGAAAGAAAGAGAACAAAAGACTAAGTTCTGAGACTAAAGTTGTGCTCACACAAAGAGAACAAAACCTCTAATAAAATGGCTGCCCCTTAACCAGGGCTGTATTCAAGATAAAAGACCATTACTTTCCCCAGGCACCAGTACTGTGATCAGCGTTTAATATATATTTGGAGACTAAGGCTTTATGGAAGTTGAGAGACTACTGACAACCTAAAATTGTGCAACATAACTGCAAAGGTAAACTTACTCATATTTGAAACTGCGGGTGCTTGACTGCCTCACTGATCTTATATCAATACGATAAATGTTTGGTTATGCCAAGTAAAATCAGACAGCAATCTTCCGATATCTGTGTTTGAGACTTATTTTGCCTTTATGCACAACCTTGGACTAATCCCCAAAAGCATTTCTTGGTACTGAAAAGACTAACGTTTGGAACCACCATTTAAGGCAAAGAAGGGGAGACAGAAACCATTCCTTTATTTTGTGTTCAATACAGGTCTGCTCAGAGACAGCAGAGCACAATTGCCCTAAAGATGATCTGTCAAAATCACTACCTCGAATTTGACAGCATCATCCGCATTCAAGGGAGGGACTGGAAGCAGGATCTCCATCAGTATCAACTTTGTCATCTTCACTTTTCAGGACTGGCAGCTATTACCAGAATCCTCACAGCTTCCCAAGTTAGCAGCCAGCAGAAAAATTGTCATCCTCTCCCTACACACATTCACAAATGCCAAGTGGCAAAAATATTACCTCTAGGGAAAAACTACACACCTTTTCTTTGGTCGGGAATATTTTTTCATCTTAGAAAAGGGGTGTAGAGAACAGAATGTACTTATTAAAGAGTAACATAAATAACCTATTTGGCAACAAAACACGAACTGTAATTTTTTTTAAGACTTGGCTTCTTTAGAACAAAACACCATGAATTTAACAGAACCGAGGGAAGTCTGCAGCCACCAGCACCCATCCATCTGCAGAAACTATCCAAAGTAACTGATGCCTAATTTCATAAATCTATGACTCCTTTTGATAAACCTGTTACACTATCCTATCAATTTCCACAACTTGGTATGTAAATTAGTGAAGGGTTAGTATCAAGAAACTAGTCCTAATTGACAGCATATATCTTAGATTTCCAACTGCAACATGAAACTTCTATTTTCCCTTGCATTACCTGTTCATTAGCCTGAGATATGATGCACTGGACTAGGCTCAATCAAACTGATTCAAAAAGGGAAATTTTTTTCAGAATTCTAAGGAACTTAAATACAGTAGATGAGAAAAAAAATCTGTAGACTGAGAGGTATTTCAGTGCATAAGCTCAAAAATACCTGAGACCACTGTTCATCAACAGATGATTATTCATTAAAACTGAAGTTCATTCTGTACAGTTAAGAATTTTTCATTATAATTTTTTAAGATGGAAGGGATTAAAATTCTCTGTTGCAGACTATGTATTTTTCCCTACTCAAGCAAAAAAAGCACTGATTATGTTACTCCCCTGATAACACAATGAAATCCCAAACATGGAATATATTCTATCATAGAGACCATTAATTTTCACTACATATTTCTAGGTGCACAATTCTTTCCACCATTCCTCCTTCAAGTAAAGAACACATTACTGACATATTAAGTCATACAACTGTTAATCTGTAATCTACTTGAAACCTACATATTTAGTTTATGAAACTAATCAGTCACCTCACATCTCCGACTTCACCTTCACCTTGCACATTTTTGGAACACACCTTGCATCATCTATCACCTCACCAGTTACAGATCTTACACGAATTAAAACCAATACTAAAGCTGGTAAAACACTTTTCAGCTGTCTGCCACTACCTTTTTACCAACTATCAATACGTGAATTGCTTTTTATGAGACAGTGTTTAAAGTCACAGGTTTGTTAGGCTTTTCATCCAAAGAGAATTAACCACAAATGAAAACTTGCTTTATAGCTTTAGTGTGAAACTGTTCAGTATGTTGTGTGTTCCCTGGGGAATAATACCAATAAATGTAGGAAGAGATAAGCATAATGTACCAAGTTAGCGCATTTTGAATGGAGATGAGGTAAAAGGACTCGCATGTCTCCTAGACAATTGCCAGTGCCAGGTAAAACAGCCCAAATGAACACAAGTAATTTAGTATAGAAAAAGCTGCATTCAGTCCATGAAGTATCAGTACAGACAGTTACACACTCATCTTGGAAAATCACTGCGTTTTTACTGAGTTCAAACAAGTCACTCAAAATCTTCCTCTATCTGAAATTTTGGTATAAAAATCCTGTTTCTTCACAAAAAATATATTCACAGATTTATCTCATCAAGATTCTTTACATGGTTAAGTGGAATCCTCTCTGTCACTAAAACTTCAGCGTTCCCTAAACAATGTGTCTAAATGACAAGATTTAAACGTAATCATAAACTCCCTGTATTTTCCGGTCAGCCTTCAAACATCATCAATTCAAATACCAAAAGAGTGATGCTAAACCAACCCAGCCACAAGAACCAATTGTCGGAAAGTCTCAAATATTTTACCCTTGAGGCACATCCTGCCACTGGACAACAAACAGGGGGTAGTCGTGTATGGATACTTCCCAACTACCCCACAAACTGTTAAGCAAAAGAAGATGTACCCACAATTTTATTTCTTGAATGAACAACTATTGGCAATCTTGAGCTCTTCTAAACCACTCTTTCTGAGCTTTTGCATCTATCTCGCAAACTCATCAGCTAACACAAAGACTGTCAGAAACTGAGGGAGGGTAACTGTTCTCAACATAACATTTGGAGCATAAAAGTCTCATAGAAATAAATACATAAATGCTCTGTTGGATATATGTATTAAAAAGACTTGTTCTACTAACCTGTTCTCTTTGTTTAACTGAAAAACAGTGCCTATCGGATCAGCGGCTTGTGCCACGGTAACTACAGAAAACCACCATATGGTACAACTGCAATGTGAAATGACAGCGACTATATTTACATTGCACTAATGTCCAGAAATACTACTCATAGACTAAGGAATTACTATATTTTAAGACCCAAATTAGATTTCCTAGTGCAGTCTTCTGGAGAAATCAAGCTCCCCCAGTGTTCTGAACTTTTTAATACCACAAACAAACCTGGTCCTCCCAGTGCAGGCATAACAATTTTAACTGATATCAAACACAACAAGCAGGTTGGTTGTCACTTACAGAAATGGGATATAGGGTGTCTCAACTGGTAACCTACGCCTGTCCAGCAATCCTGATTTTCTAGTCAGGGACAATGTTGCTTAAACAACTCGGTATAGGAGTTCATAATCCTTGAACGAGAGATACTGTAAATGTGGCAGTAGATGCTGTCAGCAACTATCCAACTAATTTACATTTATTTGTGCAAAGTTTTAGTGAATCAAAAAGCTGCAAAACTGTAATAGGAAAATCTTAATATAATCAATAAGTGGTGGAATATTTCTAATAGACTGAAACAGGTTTTTGAAAACTGAGGTCAAACTTGGGAAATATTAGTCCATAGAGTACTTTTTAAAATGTTACGAATGTCTAGAAAGAAAGGGTAGCAAGTACCACATTGTCAACTGAGTTCCAAAGTAACTTTATAAACCTTAAAGCTCAATCTCTCAGTGAGGCAAAGAACCTTCCCCTTCAAGCAAACCAACAAAGCCACCATTGCAATGCTCTAGAAACCACTGGCCAAGACACGAGCGAAAGCACAAACAGAAAGCAGACGTGGCTGTTTACAGCGGAGCCAACAGGCAGTTCCCTTCTCCGGCACCGTGAGGTCAGTGACAGCAAGGAGCTCGCTTGAACATACATTAGTGTTTAGTAATACAAGAAGCAGAGGGTAAAGGTAAAAAGAGGAGGGGGAGAGGAACAAGAGTATATGTAATGCCATGGGAAGATGAAATGCTGCCCCAGAAAAGACTGCTAACACTGCACTGAGTGCTGTTACTGTGGTAACTGATGATTAAAAATTATGGGAAAAAGGTCTGGAGCACATGGCAGGGAGAAGGTGCTTTCTTTTAATCTGCGAGGACTTCTTGAGCTGGGCTTCAGGAAGCGGTGTTCAAGGGCATGACAAAGCCTCTCTTTCTGTGCCTGCTCGGCTGCTGTCAGGGTGCTGGGGTCTGCTCCTGGCAGAGATCCCCCCTTGACAGAAACAATTACTGAGGAGCAAAGCCTGGCAAAGCAAGCAGCGCTGTGATTGATGATCTGGGTGGATTACAGGCCTTCGACAAAAGCCACAATGCTTAAATTTGACAGCTGGCAATGCTTGATGAGAGCCAATTAGTGGATATATATTCACTTCAGCCAGAAGTTTCTTCTGTTTCTAGTCCAATAGCTTCCTGAGAAGGAAGTGCACAGAGTGATTTCCCCCACTTCTGCCCGCTCACATGTATGCCAGCTACACTGTCAGTACAGCTAAAAATATACTATAAAAAGTACATATTTTGGCATCTTTGTATATTAAAGCCAGTAGACTCACATTTTGTAAAGCTGCAGTTGACCCTACAGGTAGTGGTGGTAGAAGAACATGAAAAAAGATAACTTACTATTATTACTATTTACATTGACTACATACCATGCAGTGTGTAAACAAGGCTGCAACTGCACTATTTAGGTACCAAGTGCTCTACAACTGACAAGAGTTCTCAAAATGTTTCATTATTCCTTGAAAATTTCCTGGCAAAGTACATTAATCTGTCTGTTGCAGTTTCGAATAGGTTAACCTGGCATTCAGAGAGTACCAGAATTCACAGAGTACCTTTTGTTCTGCCCAATATGTGCAGGAACCTCTGACATGCAAGTCCCATTCAAACTCATCTGTCTTTTCTTAACTTTCTGATCACATAGGTTTTATTTCCCCACTTTTGCATCCATTTCCACTCTTGCCAGTGCAAGTGGTGAAGAGAACAATAAACAAAGATGGATCCAAGTGCCCTGAATCTCATCACTCATTTCCAACATTAACTTCTACGTTGTTTTCTCACCCATAAAGAAGCTAACACCACTGCACTAGGGCAACTTAAATACATCTTCATAGACTTCTTAAGTTCCCTCCTGACAGTGCTTTGAGAGGTACCTACACTCATTAAACTTCAGTGGGCACCATCGCACTGCCAGGACCTCTCAGATGCTCTTGGAGAACAATGGCAGTTCTGCCAAAGAAACATCACTACATGTAGCAATTACCTGCAGTGATTGTATCCATGTCACCTGAAGGATAAATTCATTTGCTAGTAGGGTAATCACTTTCATCAGACGTGGTTTCAAATCAGGGCAGCTAAGGCAAAGCAAAGACTAACTGCATGCCTCACAGAAACTGTATTATTTCATCAGACAGGGTGGTAATAAAAACTGCCAGGAGTGTGGTCATGCTGATACAGCTCCACAGCAGTCAGAGGAAAACGCCTGCCTGTCAGTCTCCTTTGACCTGTTTTACGTTCTCCTGTTACAAAGAGAAATGACTCCAACCAGTGGAACTTCACTTGGAAAAGTTCACAGCAGAGGAGTGTCAGGTGTCAGTGTGCAGGGTTTCCAGGGGAACAAGTAACAGTGGAAAACCAGCATATATGGGGGGAGAAGCTATTCTGGAATCTAAAATTCTTTCCTTTTCCTCATGATCCCATCAACCATATTTACTTGAGAAAACAAATCTTTGCAGTACTTTGGCCTCATATAGAAAGTCAGCCAAAATCTTTGCAGGCAAGAAGCACAAAGTAGCACAGAGAAAACAGCTTTGGGACTTGCATGGCTAGAAGAAATATACATTAAATATTGCACAAATGCTAACTATTAATACTACTAGTCATCGCCAAATAATTCCTCTCAATTTATGGGAATAGTAAATAACAGCCCTGCAAGTGATGCTGGGAATGACACGTATTATAGATAACTCTGGCAAGGAGGCTGACTCCATGAGCCATAATTGCAATAGCATGAGGTTTCTTATCTCCCTTCTCTAAAATAGAAAGGAGCTCTTTTCACTTAGTTGAGTATAAGTGAACAGCAAGAGTGTATACAGGAAAAACAGGAAAGGCAAGGGACGAGATGAAATGAAAGTACTAAGGAAGAAAAAGTAGACATTACTGATGTACATTAGAATGAAGAGGAAGTCGAAGACAAAGGCTGATCTCCTACTCAGTCAAAAGTGTGTGTCATCAAAAAATAAAGCCAAGAAGCTCAAAGTGCTCATGCCTTTTCTGTATCAGTATTCACCAAAAACCATACTTAAGTGACTAACAATGTTTATTTCAATACTCAGAGATTATAATTTTAGATCAGAAAAGGAAAAGAAAAAATGAGATGGTACTAAAAAATCAGATGTCTTCAAATTTTCTAGTTCTGACCATACTATACTAGAAAATAGTTTAGCTAATATAATGAAAGCTATTAATGGTTATTTTGGGGAACCTGTGGGAACTGGTGAGGTTTTGGAAGACTCCATTAAGGTTTCTGATGCTGTCTCACATGACGTGTTTGTGAACAAGTTCAGCTAAGGAAAGGCCTCATTTTGAGCTTTGTCCAGTTTCAGATACCACACTTGGAGAAAGAAAAAGAAATATCAAATAAAATCTAAGAAAGAACAATAATGATCAGATGTCTAGAAAACAAGACACATGAAAACTGGAAGAACTGAGACTGCCTGGCTTAGAAAAAAACACAGAGGAGATATCATCATAAACCAAAAGTACTGCTAGAAAGTGCAAAGACATTGTCTTTTTTTTCTATGCTTGTAACAAAACCAAAAAGCAGTAATGGGCTTAAACTGCAGTAAGGGATGCACAATGACATTATAATGATAAAGACAGATGAACACAGAAAAGACTTCCCAAGACTGAAGGTTTCCTTCACTAATAGTCTTTAAGAACAGACTACAGGTATAATTAGTTCTGCTTTGAAGTGAGATTAATTTTTTATTACTAAAATACAGAAACGTAGTACAAAACTGTTTGGGAAATTATACTCCATAGTAGTTATCAACTGTTCACTAACAAAATGGATGAATAAATCAAGTGTCTACACGGAGCTCTGTCCTGAGCCCAGTACTATTAGTATTTTTCATTATCAATCTGTATGATAGAAGAAAATACATATTTTTGAAATATGTGGAGGAAGCTCAGCTGGGCGGTTCCGCAAGCATGCTAAAATACAGGATCGAAACTCAACATGTTCTTAACAGACTGAGGAACTAACCTGAAAATTACTTTCATTTAAGAAAAGGCAGGATAATAAAAATGTACCCAGTATTAACCTAACCTGGAGTCACACCACTTAGAATGAAAATTTTGAGATCCCACCATCAGTAACACTGAATCAAGCTAGTTCCTGGGAACGTCTGCTATAGTATACTATAAAAGAATTGGGAATAATTATGAAACATTATATAATAATACAAGTGAATGCAGTGATTTACAAACAATTCAATTGAATAATACCCCATGCTCTCAGAAAACAGACACTGATACAGTTCACAGCCTCCTAAAAATTTCATCACTATTACTTAACATTTACGGCACAGTAGTGCCTAGAGATGTTGGTCAAGCCGGGCTCCCACTGTGCTAGACACTGTACAAACACAGAAAATGACAATCTTTGCTCCAAACAGCTCCTAGTAGAAAACCCCAAACGTTTAAGACTCAAAGCCCGCAGACAGGAAAACCTCAGCCCATTCAAGATATGCCTCTCAGTTACAACTCAAAGCTGCAGGGTAGCGCTTCGACCTGCTACAATAAATATATCCTGATGGTTACAACTTCGCTTGACAAGGAAAGGAATAAATGGCAAACAGGTTACTTTCTAACAGAGGAGTGGTGGACCTGCTGCCACAAAGCAGGCCAAAGCTCCTTGGGTCTCTCTCAATTCCAGTGTTGACACACGTCGCGGGGGCTTCTGTGTGGCGTATAATCCGAGCACGCTGGCTGGCACTCGCCACGCTACATCTGGACTTTGTTAGACAACCTTCCACTCTTGCATCAGCCCCGGCCCCCTCTGGTGAGGCAGCTTCCCAACCACTGCTTCTCCATGAGCTGCTCACGGAGACAAAGTACTCTGGGAGGAAGTAAATTGGGACCACATTAGCTGGTGACCCTCGCCCTGCAATTGGCCTGCCTTTCCGATGACAGAGGAAATCCCTCATACAAACTGACAACCAATATGAAACAGGCAGCTCCATTTACTAGAAAGCCTGGTCAATGCCGAATGCCTTGTTAGGAAATCGTCTCTATATTGAGGCACATTCCTGCAATTCAGAGCCTAGAAACTCTAAATTAAAACAACATTGATGCCATATCCTCTTTCCAAAATGTTTCTCTTCATCCAAACTTTAATACACATACTTAAAGAAATTAAAGAACCAAAATGTCTTTGGCAGGACTCCTTCCCTCTCTTTCACAGTAATACTCTTCCCGTGCAAGCAACCATGAACGTGACACAGTCTTGGGAAAGGAGAAAGGAGAGGTAAAGCAAGGAATAATTGCAGACTCCTCCAGAATCTGTGCAACCTTTACTTGATGAATCTATGTGTCCTCACCAATATTTTTAAATTGATAAAAATCACCTAAAATTGCAGGGCTGAAGAAGTTGGAATTTTTTTTTAAGAAGTAAATTGAGGCTCATCAGTAGAATGAGCTTTTGTCTGGGGAGAGAGTTGTATCTTTCTACGCTCTAAGAAAGGTCAATTAACAGTAAGTCAGTCTGCTAACAGTGGCTAACAGCAGAATTGTAGCAACTCACTGGTAACCAGCACAAGTAATGAAAAGGCATAATCTGAATCCCATCATACACCCTTGGATCCATGCACACTCACTATTGCAGCACAGCCAGAAAACTGCTTTTCTAAAGCGTTATCTCTGTCAGAAGCTCTTTCCAGTTCTCATTGAGATTCAGAAATCAGGCCTATGGTACCTACCACAGCACGCCTAACTCTTCACACAACCCACCCCCTTCCAATATTGCTCAGCGTTTCTATTTGCATTATATGTACATGGGAACGGGAATCTTTTAGTCAACTGTGCCTGCCAGCCAACTCAAAGATCTGCTTTCCCACCACAAAGTCTAGGCATTTCCTAGAAATGGGACGGACTGAAATACCAAATACTTATCAGGGAGCTCAACAGCTCTGAAACAATGTTAAAGGCAGAAGGAAGGAATTACTGAGGTCAGGGTGCCAGCTCTGAATCTCAAGGGTTGAATAAACTTTTTAGGCTCCAGAACTGCTTTTCAAAGTCTTCCAGAAGATCTTGATTAACTGGCATCACTTGCCTTTCTTGAACAGCTGTGTTCAATACATCTGCAAGTCTGAAAGATTTTTCATTCACAATTTCTACTGTAAATTTAGGAATCACAGCTAAACTTTTAGGAAGTTCCTGAAATGCTATATAGTCCTGTGGAACTGCTAACACAGATGGACCTTTGTTCTCAAGATGTAGAAAAGGGTCCATGTAGAGAAAGCTTAAACTGATGAAGCAGCATAGTAGCTTTATTAGAAGATATGAAGCTGGTGACCCGTACTAATTGAAGAGGACCACAATGGCCAAGTACACAGATTATTTGCAAAGCATGTGGAAAAATGAGATTCCCTTTGACTATATCCGTAATGAGGATCCTGTAAAACCTCACAGCCTTCTCTTTTGATCCATCTCTTATTTCTGGAGCTGTCAAAGTTGGTATGATTTCAATTGATGACCTCAATGCAGAAAAAGTACATACTAAAACTATTGGTACTGAAAATAACTAGTTATAGTGCTTGAGCCTCAAGATGCTTCCACCATTTCTGTGAATGTCAGATCCTCTGCAATTTAGAGAGGCAGTATTACTCTCCCATGATAAGTAACTTTGTAAATAGCTTTTCTTTCAATAGTACTGAAGGCTACAGAGAAAAAAGAATAAAAGATGATACATCCTTAAGATATAGGATAAATTCTAGAGAGGATGTGTCAAATCTCTGTTAGGTCAAATAAATATGTCTCAGGTATGGCTTAAATATAATTTGGATTATTTCTATAAAAACATATATTCTGCCTCAGGGATTGGGGATGCACTGGAGAATACTTTGCACCCCCATTATCTGTGGTTTTATATTTGTATTTATACTACTTATACATATCTTGTATTTATACTACCCATAGTACAGATGTGTAGAGGAGATTACTTTCTCCTTCATTTTTTTTAAGATGACTATTCTTAAACAAAATCTTAAACTATGTCGCATCTTTATAGCTGATGGCGGTTTTGGAACTGGAAACTTCAAAGGCATTTGGATATTTTTTGAATTTTTTGGAAAAGAACTATTGCTCCAAAATCAGCTCAGAATTGGTCTCACTTCATAGCAAGAACAAGGTGAAATTAAACTCCTTTGCAATTTTAGTTTATTCGAGAAATTAAGTATCTCACACCTATATCAAAAAGGGCTTAGAATGGGCATCCTTAAGGGAAATGCCCATGTCTTTTTAGGAACAGCATATGATATTGTATGACTTATCAGCACTAAAAACTAACGAGTCATTAGAGTCATAATTCATTACAGATAATCAACCTCATTACATAAATATACACCAATTTTCAGTAGAAAACAAAACCCACAAAAAACTACCCACAAAGGATAATCAGAAGGAAGCTGGGAAGGGCAAGGGGCATGAAAGCGCCAGTATTTAAACTTAGGACAATGAGAACTGACAATACAGTTCCAATTTCTCTTGGAATGGGTGTGAACCTGTATCAAGGCTGCTACACCTACAGACAATTACATGAAGAAAATAAGTACTTTACATTGTTGTGACCACTTCTGAATCCTCTCCTAGTAGGAGGTCATGTGTCTAACAAGTGAAAGTAATTACAACTGTTGCTCAAAAGTAAATAACACAAGACCGTAAACTATACTTCTTGCTCATTTTGAAGCTGGCATAACAATCAAACTTACTGTTCTTAAATTAAACCTTAAATAATTGTTAACTTAAAAATACATGGCCAATAAGCTACTTGTGTTTCCTAAGGAAGAAGCAGAGACATCCCTTATCAGAAAGGAGACCGGGTTTTGCCTTACTGTCTTTGACAGCAACAGAAATCATCTGGTTGACAGATGAAATGTTGCACATAAAATTTTATGAAGATGGAAATGGTGGCACTGAAGAAGTTGATACTGGATTGGCAGCAACATATGTGCTATTACAGGGAATATGGCAAGGGAATAACTCAGAAAACTCCACCAGAAGTGCTGAACTGAAAAGTCCTACATAGATTTTTCAGGTCCTAAATCTCTTCTTGCCAGGGATGCCGTTTGGCTTCCTCTGTTTTTGATTGGAAATGTTTTTTTCACTTTGCATTTAATACTGAAACACAATATTAAATGCTGGAATAGAAACACGGTTTTCTGATTGTTATGCCAACACAAAAAGATCTTAGAAATGGGAAAGGCCAGAAATAGAAAAGGGCCAATCTCCTCACAAGCACAAGACCTCCCAAATTCCACTCTAGTAGCTGGCATTCCCATATGGTGCTCCTGTCACAGATTAGAAATCACAGTAGAGACTGAGAGTTGGAACACATTCATATTTGAGCCTTACAGCAAGGAGAATTTTCTTCCATGTATGCTTCTTCCCTCACAAGGCAAATGCAGATCAGCAAAAGAAGCATCACTACATTTCCCTGAATCTGGGGTTATCAGTGCCTGCTGAAGATAATAACCAATGTCCTTTTCATTCACAGTTTCCTACTCATTCTATCACACATTTACTACTCAGGCAGTGACACAAAGAAACTTCCCTCGACATTGATACTTCTTCTTTCCCCACCATGGTTTACGGGCTTCATGACTAGTAGCTAGTTTGAAATCGTTATTTATGCACTTTCTATCCCTACATGCAACAGGATTACACATGATTAGGTCCACAAATCAAGATAATGTCACAACAGTTTATTAATTCTTTTCTTTTCTAGACTTTCTCTACCCACCTGCTGCTTGAGCTGTTGCACAAGACGGTCTTTCTCTCGTTTCAGTGCAGCCACTTCATCTTGGGTCTTCTTCTTAGAGGATGAAAGTTCTAGCAGAGCAATATTGGCATCTTTTTCACTAATGGCAGCAAGGAGGGCTTCTTGTCTGAAAAAAACATATAAATACATTATTATCCTCCAAAACTTAGAGGAAGTCTCTATAAAGAGTTGAACATACAAATGCTGTAGCAGCGTGCAACTCTGAAGAGCAGTAATAAATATGTTTGTCATAGTTATATGTCCGTTGGTGGAACAGGAAGTCAAGACCCACCCACCTCCCCCAAAATGACTGTGCTGATACCAAATTATTGCTTATAGAATAAGAAAAACATATAATAATATGTTATTATTCTGCACTCAGCTTCTCAGTTTTTAATGACTACCATTTATTATTACTGTGGTTGAACATTTTCATTCTTTATAATGTTCTAAACATTTCCAGAACAGATTTTGAGAATACATGCACCAATACTGGACTAATCATAAGACTTCTGTGTTAAATTATATTAGGTTATACTGCCTATTCATGCAGCTGTTTTAGAAGGAAGGTGGCATGTGACAAGTTTATTGAAATCACTTGAACAATACAGTGTATTCCCAGAAGGAAACGATGACACAGACACTTTTGTGCTAGATGACAGATGTTGAAACAGATGCCTTCAAGGATGCTTGAGCTATTCTTTGACTTTTCTTATGAGTAACCAATATAATGAGCTTGCTGGATGCATGTCCTGAGTAACGAAGACAAAGATACGCCTGCCCTCATCACAACCCTTTTGTAGCCTCGCAGAAATGGTGTAAGCATCTTGAGGCTTAAGCACTATAACTAGACATAGAAACACAACCTTGCCATACTCTTTCCCAATAGCAAAAAAACTCTTACAAATAGAGTTCAGAAACATTTGATAGATACTAGGAAGAGATGAGACAAAGGTAATAGCCCTGATCATAAAACAGCATTTCTCAAATGAACTCAAAGGATTGCTCTATGTTAGGGAAAACAGCTATTTCTTTCTTTTGACCTTAATTCTCACCTTTAGCTGGCGCGGCCAAATCAGGATGTGCAACAGGATACAAAAGAAAACTTTGGCCTTACTGCCCCATAGGGGTGGCTTGTCCAAGCTCTCATCACCTTGCAAAGAAGGAATAAAATGAGGTCCTAACCATTTCTGGTGGCGTGAACGCTGGCATCATGCAGGAGTGGTGACGAAAAACAAACTCTGAATGCTACAGATCTCTTATCTACTTTTCATCTAAAAGTTTAGTTGCAAATGCAGTTAAAGCAGTAAAAATTCCAAATTCACAAATAATCAAAATTTTCACCCACTCTAGTTTATAAACAAAAGCATATTAATATTCCTAATTTCAGAGAATGATTTTTAAAAAAATAATCAAATGTGTTAAAACTATTCTGTTAATCATGCCAATAGCAATTACTACGCTAATAACATATCCATAACGCTTAGTCTTATATTAAAGATGTAAGAAAAATTATAGAAACTTAATGCAAACTATTAAGATTGCTTTTTATTACACCAATATATCTTTCTGTTTGTTGTCAAGATCTTTTTTAATAAAGACCCATCACAATCTGGTGACTTAGGATCATACTGGCAAACTGTTGAGGGTAGCAGTGACACAAAATTTGCTTTTTCTAATTCACCTGTTACCACTCCTTGAGCAGACTTTATTTGTAGTAAAATAGCTTACTCTCTCTCTTCCTGTATCTCCTTTCTAAACAACTAAACTTAATCTAAGTTAGGAATTCGTAATTGTGGCTAAACCAAAAATCTTTGCTCAAAAAAGTATGCATTATGATCCATGTGAAAGAATACCTGACTAAGAAAATTTGACAAGAACAGGACAAACGGACAGTGCTTTTATTTAATATTGATGTTTTGAACATATGCATCTAATATATTGGACTTTTAAGCTGAGGGCTTGAAAAGGGAAAGGAGTGGTACTACTAGAGTACAGCAATTTTTATTTGTTAAAATGCTGAAAACTTCACAAATTTTATGACCTTGGTGGGCATGAAAACATGTGTTTAATATTGTAATGTTTCTGAGGATGAAAAGCGAAATAACTTCACCAGGTACTTCAGTGCTTAGATCAAGGGGGCAGGGAGATGCATACCTAAATATGTAGGGTGGAGTCAGATGGCTTGCATTGGTGGCAGCTCAGCTGGACAAAGAACTTACTGTCCTGGACACTTAGTTATCCCTCCTCCAATCTGTAAGAATAACTGCATATGTACTAGCTTCTTGACCTTGTTCTAGAAAGTCTGAGCAATGCTGTTTTGCCTCTTAAAAAAAAACCTTCGACACGTTATTTTAATAGAATGGGACCAGGAAGTGGCTAGACGTGCAGTCCTGCTGATGGACCTGAGAAGATGTTAGCCTCTGAGAAGCAGCTCAGGGCTGCAACTTTTTCACCCAGCTTGGCAGGAGCCAGCGCAGCACTTTTGCCCACAGAGTTATGTGAAAGGCACGCTAACTCCAGAGCCCCAGAGCAGAAGTGGCCAGGTTCTGTGGTCGTTTCTCATCGAGAGTTATATTTAAAAAGCTCTTGTTATTTTTTACAGGTGGAAAAAAACTCAACTGCTCTCACTTGAAAGGCATGAAGTTTTGCTAAGACAATGGGTGAAAATTGACTCGCTGATGAGAAAGTCCATGACTGCTTTCCGATGAGTGATAGCTGCGGATGGAAGAACATCTTTTTTTCTTAGGCATTACAGGTTTCGGTGAGAAAAGAGTGATGATGCATGACCTGGCTTCCTTCTGATCCCAGTCAGCGACCAAAATATTTATGCCAGTGAAAGCTTAAGACTTCTATCACTGCACAGCAGAAGAAACTAGAGCATAAAAAAGCCACCGCTAAGATGTGATCTCTGTTCATCCCCTCAGTCACTCCAATGCTTGCTAGAGTTTTGCGGAAGCTACCCATATACAGAAGTTTGCTATTATCAGGATCTCAACGGAAGCCACATATCCTGTATCAGAAAGTGTGAAAGAACCGTGTATTTCAAGAGGAGGAGGTGTGTTTCAACAGACAAAATTGTTCACCATCTGAGAGCAGAATGGACTTACACAATGGACTTTCTGTGGGTGGAATTTATCTCTGGATTTATACAGGTGTTTCCTGTACACACTAAGAGAATAAGCTTGCTTTAAGCAGACTACCAGCATATAAAAAATCTGACAGATCCAGTTTAGAGAGTACTTGGATCCTGCCTAGATCGTATCTAGAAAAACTAGCACCTTAAATTATCCCTTGTCTTTCAAGACACAATACCACAACGTTAGGCATTTTTTTTAGACATTTTAGGATAATCAAAAGATACTCTAAATCCATTTATTCGATGAAGAAATACAAATATTCTGATGACCTAATGCAGACAAAGTAGAAGAAAGGAAAAGGTGCACATCAGATTCCCAGTTGTAGGGTCAAGATTGTAGGTGTGGGAACGACTGATAATGGGCGCATTATTATTGCCACTTTGTTTCTGTTGCTTTTGCTTTATGGAAAAGTATCCAATTTTGGATGTCTGCCTGAAACATGAAAAATATCAATAGAGTGAAGTGACAGAACACGATCCATGACCTCTGCTTTTTTTCTAGCTATCGGTACCCTGGGAAAGACAGGCTGGCTTGGAGCTCTGGTCATTTTCACTTTCTTTAGAGTAATCTGTTTTGATTCTAAAGAAACACTTATTCTTTTAATAGTAATCCCACAATCCTTGCTGATGATTCAGGACCAGAGCCAAGAATATCTCTGTAACAGTATCTATGTAGCCATTACTCTGGTATGGAAATTGGAGGTGCCTCAAATAGCATGTAAAGCGTACCTTCTGCAATCAAATCCTTTGTTGCCCATCTCTACTTCTTACAAGAAAACTCCACGACCAGGACAAGAAGATATGGATATCAGCCCATTGCTTATTTTTTGCTGAATAATCTTTGCCCCTATGCCCTAGAAAAAAGCATCCTACTGGCCAAAATGTCAGTGCTATATCCTGTGTGAGACAGGGGTGCTGGTCAAGAAGTGGGGTGAAAGGTGCTGTGGATTTCTATTTTCTGGAACTGAAACAAAATGAAGTCTGAACCAAAGTAAAAAAAATATCCTGTGATGTGATACATGCATTGCAGCTGCATTTTTGAATTCTGCAAGCTAAATGTATACTGTTTCACATGGGAGAAACGCAGGTGTCAGCGTCAGCTCTGCTGAAAGGAGACGTGTCTGTAATGGCACACTACTGTTCTCAACAGAGCTTGGAGTTGCTAAAATGATACTACAAGACCACAGAAAGCAAATATCATCAAGCAAAAAACAAGGTTTGTGACTGAAGAGCACTACGAGACTGACTTGTTTCCCTTCTTGATCTCTGTTATGCCCAGGGAGAGCAGAAGAATCTGCTGTAAGACGGGCGAGGTGGCAAGAAGGAGAAAATGGGCTGCTGTGTGAACGGTGCTAGTAGCACGTGAACGAACCTATCTGTCAGGAGTGCTGGAGTCCGTCACGCAGGCTCAGCTTCAGTTTAGGTAACAGACAGTGGTACAAGCTTAGCTTCTTCAGCAAAGCGAGTGTCTTCAGCTCACAACATCGGAGCTCTTGAAATGTCCTAACAGGCAGGCAAAGCATCTACTTGCTGCACAACCCAACATGGTTGATTTTTTTAAAATGCTAGCTAATGCCAGAGTCACTACAGCTCACACAAACGTAGCTCACACAAGTTAGTTCGGGTATTTCAGATAGGGCTAGTAGTCTAGCTGTGGCAGCAGTAACTCAGCGGAGGCGAAACTGGCTATTTATCTCTCCATTTTGGGCAAGTTCTGTAGTCCGTACTGAGCTGTAAAGCAGCTCACAAGAGGTAAGCAGACTTGAAAACAGCCTACCAAGGGAAACCTGCAATGTCCATAGTGTAGAACATCTAGTGAAAAGAGGTTTAGGATTAACTCTGAATTGGACAAAAGGAAGTACACTACAGAGAAGAGGATTTTTAATTCCATTTAGGCTGAAGCCTTTCACTGAATGTAGACTATGATGACCACAGGCTGGAATGGTACCAAGACCAGTTGGTTCAATTCTTAAAAGACTGTGGTAGAGATACTCTGAAGATCAATATCAACATTATTTGCTCTGTTTGCAGTCTTAAAAAAAAGTACAAAGAAAGATGGGTTTTCTACTTTTTAAAATAGATGACTGCATAATAGTTATATGGCAGTATAGCTGCCTCTGGAGTAATTCTGATTCATCCACAGCCTCCATTCTGTTTGCACTTCAGATAGGACTGAGGGTTCTTATAGCTGATGCCAAAGATGCAGCAATAACGAATGACTCCAGCTCTGAGACACAGACAGATCGAGAGGACTGAAATGTCTTGTGGAAGGCAGCGATGACTGTAGAGGTGAGAAAGCACTCAAAATTACCATGACTGAATTCTTCTGATGCCAAATATCATGAGCCTTTGAAGCACTCCTGATGAGGTCGTCCTGTTGCATTTACTGGCCAGCCTAATACTTTTGTCAACACACAACAAAGAATAGTGTGCAAAGGCACATCTCCTTCAGACCTGGAATGGAAGTGTCTGATTTTGGGAAGATAACTGGGCATGATGGCAACAGTTTAAATTGCAGCTTGGGTTTCAGTACCTGCCTTGAATCAAGGGAAAGCTTAAAGAATGTCCCTCAACCACAGTACCAGCCTCTGTTTTGAATGAAAGCTTAAAAATTAGAACAATGTACTATTATACTACTACACATTACTAATACTACAAACTGCAGAAGGCATTCAGCAAAGGAGTATTTTCTAAATCTCTCTGTAGCACGGAAGAAAGGAGTTAAGAGTTGTATACCATTTAACTTCAGACGCTGAACAATATTTTTCCTAGAGAATACTTCGTCTGCAGTGACTTTAGTAAAAATGTCAGCTGCTAGCATCTCATACACATGCTTACAGAGGCCCTAGAAAAAGACACACACAGCACAGATGAGATTTCTTGTATGGTCTTGGGTGAGGATAAATAAGTGATTTGGTAGTTTGAGTGACCAAGTATTTGAATGAACCTAGAAAATAAGGAACTACAGCTCATCAGATTCAGTTACCAAGTCCCATTAGCACCAAAACACCCTAGTGTACAGTGTAGCCAAAACCGTAACACATCTCCCTGGAGCACTGCAGACACCAGTTTTGTTTCATTCCTCTTTTCCTCTTTGGTGAACCACAGCATATTTTTGCAAATGGGGGCATCAGACTTTCTAACTACTCAGTAACCCTCAGCACTGCAGGACTAATATCCTATATTTCTGGATAATAAACCGTAGCAGGGTAAGTCCAATAAGGAGTAATAAAAAAAGCTCTTCCATAACAGTAAAAATGTTTTAACTACCAGGGTAGCCAAGTTTGTCCTCTGGCTTACAAATACTAATAGAATCAAGATGTCTTTAAATGGCTCTCTACAGCACTTGGTTTCAGAAGACTATGTAATTCCTTCACAGCTCCTTCCTAGTAAAGGAGAGGAATCCTTTTGGTAAAACATAACAGAAAGTGAATTTTTAAAAGCAGTTTTGTACTTTGCAGCACAGTTCTCAGGGTCATAAGGCTAGAATATTTATTAGCTGTATAATTAGAAAGAATAACAGGCTGCAAACAGTGCTGAATTAATGATGCTTCAGAAGATAAAAACTATACATATTTATTAAAAGAATATGCTTACATATGTCAGAGAGAACACAAATTCCATACAGAAATGTTATGAATATATTGTTCTATATAATTTTATTTCAAATGATGAGATTTCTTCCTATGTGGAGTATTTCTGAAAGTGTGGATCAGATAATATAAAAATAATATTGAGATCAGCAGCAGCTTTGATTTTAATGTCACTGAGGAAGTGGGATAATTCCATCAGGTCTAGTGTCATTATAGTGATCAAATCTGTTTTCTTTCTTGCAGGCAATAAACTAAAGCATTTGTGGATCTGACACAACTTTGGAGAGATCAGGTAGCTACAAGCTCACGGCAATCCAGTCAGTTCCTTCAACAGAGACTGTTGCTCTTCTGTGAGGGATGACTGACCTGCCAGAGTTTTCAACCTTGCATATTACGTTAAACTGTAATTATGGCTGTTATGCCTTTAATACAATAGGCTTTAAACTGGAAAGGTTCTGCTGTTTCCTAAACTGTTTATTCACTCCAGTGGTAAGGACATCAGTTGCTACAGAAGCAAAGAGCTGCTACTTGGGCAGTACTTGCTTCAGTTGTCTGATTTTTGTCCATGTCTTTTACTCAAAGCCTAGAGAAAACACTGATAAAAGCTTTTAATGCTTGTCTATCACAGCCATTTGTAAGGCTTACCATGGTGAATCACCATTATAACAAGAACTGTATCATTTGCATATGAATTAAAAAAAACCTCCCATGAAGTGACAACAACATGAAGAACTAGCAGGCAAAAAGATTCAGGTACAGTATTGCAGTATTATGAGAGCTAGACAGACATTTAGGTGACAGCTTAGAACACAAAAGCATTAGGACACAATATTTAGTAATTTCATGAGTTTGGTAGAATGACAGTGTTTGGGTAGGTCACACTTGATAAACTCTTAAAAAGTAATTCGTAATACAACACACCAAACAGCTGATCTGATGGGACAGGTCTGGTGCTAACTTCATCCTTTTCATCATAAACTCTGTCAACAAATCTACAGTGGTGGTTCCACACTTAACTTTTTCTCTACTTTTTTTTTTTTTTTTGCTGGTTATAGAACATCTTCAGAAAATTAAGAAAATATGACTGCTCTGAACCACGTGGAAAGTAAATTCCAGTTTCTAACACCCTGAGAACCTGCCAATGACCAGCCACCATCCCGTTGGTGTGGCCACAGAACCTGCAGTTCCTTGCAGGGAGGAGGCAGCCCTCGCAAAGCTCTGGGTATCAGGATTTGGTTCTTAACAGTAACCTTGAAAAATCCTGGCAGTCAGGCCAGAGAACATCATTTTAAGATGCTAATAGACCAGTACCTTACTTCATACACAAGTTGCCAAATTCTGCACCAGCTACCATTTCTGCAGTATGTAAGATGCAGCTATATGAAAAGCACAAAGTACCCCAAAGTGAGCAAAGCATTTATCCAAAAGAAACAGTAGCAACCTCTTGCTGCAAGAAGGTGGGAAGAAAGGTAACTTGGCAGTATGTACTACCTGCTCTTTTAATTACATCTGGGAATAATCAAACCTCATGCTGCAAATTAATTTCCCAAACATGGCCTTACACTCTCAGTCTAAAGGGATAATACCACACTCCTTCCATTCCTGTACTTGTTTCCTGAATCAGCAAATTACCTTTGCCTTGTCTGGATGGCACGTCAGCAGCCTTTCTCACCCCTGATCTACACTCTCACGGCTACCAAAAAAGGAATTGCGAATTCAAGCAAACCAAGTGAGAAGAAAATAAAAAAGTTGTTTGTCATCAGCAAATTGAAGCCTCTTGAATTTACACCTTTTTACTGTTCCTTTCAATGTCATTACATAGAAGTGTCCACGACTGGAAAACAAGAGATAAAAATATAAATTCTTTGTGAACAGAGTTGTGTGGTCACAAAAGAGATGCCCCTTTAATTTTCCATTATGTGAATGGTGTGATAATAAACCAATGTTAATTTTAGACACAGGGAGCACTACCACTTTTGCTGTCCTTATTTAAAAAAGATACTGAGAACATATTTAGATTTTCCTATACACATTTTCTCTAACATGCTAAACATCTAGAATCACAGAAGCATCATTCCTTACTAGGACTGATAAGCAATGCTTTTCAAAGTCCTTTACCTCAATATATGCAGAAGTAAACCTATAAATATTTTATATTACTTTTCCCGCCAATGTTTTAGCCCTTCTTTTACTTAAGCTTTCCATCTTTATTTTATGACTTTAGCACCTGAGGCAAAGATTTGCAGTTCCTAGTTCTGCTCACGTCTCGGCTCTGAGCGCTCAGAATTGCAGTGCAGCTCTAGACTGTGTTGCCAGCATGCCCAGAAAAAAAATTCTAAAGCTTTCGCGGAGAGACTTTCCAACCCACTACCAAGTTCTTGAACTACTTTTTTTGATTAATTCCTCCAATGAAAAAGAGGCTGCTGCATATCACAGCCGCTGAACTGATAGTACCTGAGCCTTACCTACCTGCCTGTGAAGAGTGGGAGTTCTCAAAGATGGTACATCTTAGAAGGAACCCTCAATCCTGGTAGATATTATGGGAGATTCTTCCCTATAAGGGTAGTATTTTTTTTAAGACAGCTTTCCTTGTTTTAGCAGCCTTCGGGGCAGAAGCTGGATGACAGACAGAAGTACTCACAAGGCCCTCAGATTCCACAGAGCTGGCTTTTCTGAGAAGGAAGTTCTGAATCTTGCACTATCTTCATCCCCAGTTTAACAGCAGGGCAAATACAGCACAAACTTAAGGTATAATTTTCATCCAGGCAATACAGGCCACCAGAATACATTCAACAGATTTTGAAAAATGACCTCATAAGAAAAGCAGCGACACAGTCAAGTACAGGTTGAGCTTTAGCTTAGCATGTGGTTTCACTATTGGCTTAAGCTGACACAAGACAGGGCTGTTGCTGAAAAAGATGGTTCTGCTCTCCCATTTTCAGGTTCCTGCCCCCTCTCTGGTGTCAGCACCACTGACTGTGTATCCCTGCAGCCTGGAGACCCAGTTAAAACCGAGCCTTGAATAAACAGGAGGAACCCAAATCTCACCACAGGTTCCTTATCCCTGGAGGAACTGTAGTTCTTCAAGATGCTGTGACAGCATCAAACCCTTAGTTGCCAAAGCCAGGGCTACCATAATGTAAGAATGGGAAGTGAATCATGGAATTCACATTGATTATAACATATCAAACAACTACAATTACTAGAGCGATAACAATTGTTCTCTAATTATGTCTTTGTGACTTAGACCCCAGGTGAAAGATGACAGAAAGAAATTTCAGCTACATCAGTCAAAAAATGACAGCAATACTGCAGTCTTAGTGTGGTTTCTGATCATGTGAAAAAATCAAGCCATGACTTATAACATAGTTGTTTTAAGAAAACTATCCAACCTTTAGTCTCGAAACAAAGATACAAACTGATAGAGAATCTACCTCCTTACTAAATGACTATCATGACTGTTATTTATGCTTAGTATAATTCATTTCACTTCTTTCTGCATTTGTCTTGTTTCTATGCTTGACGTGCTTATTCTGATAGGTCGTCAAACCTTCCTTTCTTTGTATTTTACCTTTCTGCTCATTGGAAACCAAGGCAAAGGCATTAACTTAATTTTGGGACCATATGCATACTATTGCTAACCCTAGCCCTGTCCTCAGTGCATTGTGGTTCCGCTTCTTTCCCGAATCTTTTTGTATCTGTGGCTATAGAATGTTTTATTATTTGTCTTGATTTCCTGTGGAGGATCTAATTCAGCATGAGTTTTCACAATTCTCACTTTACTCCTGTAATTTCTGCCTCCCAGAAACACTTCTCTTTCTTGACCAATTTTTAAGGCTGTTGCTAATTTCCTTCTGGATGCAGACACAGAGCCAGTTAGGTTTGTAACTCTTCCTCACACTTCTCCCCCTTTGTTTGGGATGCAAAGACCTCATACTTTCGGACTTTTGATTTAAATAAATTCCCTGCTTCCCCTCAATCAAACCTCTGAGTCCTTCTGTCCAATTCACTTGCTACCTAATATTCTTAATTTTTCTGTTTACTACTTTGAAATCGAAAACTTTACTTGTTTAGCATAGTTTTTTTACTTAAATGTAAGTGTACTCGGTTCATGGTCACTACAGCTGAAGCTGGTTTTAGTGATGATTTCTTCCCTATTATCATCAACACTTATTACAATCCTGAAGTCTCAAACCAATATTACTTCTTGGTGATCTAGGAAATACTGAATTAAGAAGTCCAGCAGTTTCTCTGATTTGTATCCCATAAATAGACGTCTCCCATAAAAATACACTTCTCCATTGTTATTTACACCTACCACAACTCTACACCTAAAATCCATAGCAGGCTACCATCTACTCTCTTTTTGTATAACTCCTTTAATGGTCCTTACACTATTTTGACTCAAAATAATGGTATTTCATTTATGCTACCACTTTTTTATTTCTTCAGAATCTCCAGTATCATTATTATACGCCACCTGTACTTTTATTTCTAGATTTCCTGAACTTGTACCCACATTCCAGCTGTGAATATCATTCTATTTCCCATTAATTGCCATTATCCCTGTGACATCTGGTTTCATGTTACATACCAGAGGTGTAGAGCATTTTGTTGTTCTCTTACAAACATCTCAATTTTCCTCTGCGTTTCAACAAATTTTCATGCTAGAGTTACAGACTGCTTTCATTATTTACTGTCTATCTGACTACCAACCTGGATGTGTGTCACCTAACTTCCTTCTCCCTCTTCTCTGAGGATTCTTTTCTACGATATTCCAAGCTTCTCTTCCAGAACCACCTTGTCTGATTTCTAAAAAGATACATTTCCTATAAGGTCAGACACAGTATATGGAACTGCTTCATTCAGCACCGAGGCATCACTTTGCCTCCTGCTCCTGGTAGTTTCAATGACTGCTGCTTAAGTAGTGCTAAAAAAGTGTTTCTAAGCAAACAGAAGTTGTTGAAAGGGTTGAGGACAGGAATGGAGCAGGTGTCAGGGGCTAGGGATAAAATTTGGATATATTTAGTTCCATAATTGCAGCAGAAGGGGCCTGAGAGGTTTCATTTAATTTCCTTTTTCAGATCCGGGTCTGAAAGTAGGTGTAGCTACTTGCAGTCTCTTAGTGCAGAAGATTTGTTTGAATTGGCACTACAGTATATTCTGATGAGCTCTGAAGATAAACAACTTTCCAGATGCTTAAAGCAACCAGTGTTCTACAGTAAGAAGGGAGCATCCCACCATCGTCTTTTCTGTTTTTATCTCTATCCAGTCCCTTTTCTTCATGGGAAGAATGAGAAGAAGCTGGAGCTGCATGCTGTAAAAACATTTTAGGAGAATGAACACGCATACTCTGCTCCAGAACCAGCACTGTTAAGCTTGATCTAAACCATGGAAACAGACCACTGACAACCCTTTATTATCACATCTCTGCTGAACATAATGATACGTTTTGTTACACAAAGCTTTTTTTCATGTACAGATTTAAAGGAGTTTTATAAAAAAAATTAACGAAGCTCAACCAATCTCGAAGTAAGCTGTTGTTGTCCATGTTTTGTAATGAGACAGAAGTACGTGAAACTTAACCAGCATGTTGAAAGTGAGAGAGCAAGTCATTCATATGTGAAGGAATTGGAAAAACCTCATTTGAGCACATTCCAGCTACTAACACCTTTTTAACTGAACGAATTTGAAGTTGTGTTTATCCTGTAGTTTAAACAAAACTCCTATGAAAATTACCTTATTGAGGAAATATTATCACATGTAAATTTACAGATATAACTCCAGTATCTTAGAAAAAGTAAAAAAACTCCAATTTCAAGGAGATGAAATAGAAGAAACAAACTTAAACCCACTTGTATCACACAGAGAGATTGGCTCTTGTGAAAATTTGTCTACATTATAGATAAATGGAAGTTCCCCTACCTTCTTGTAAGTAACCTTGTTTTGTTCCTTGTTTTGATATAGTTGTCCTTTAATTGGTTGTACCATTGATGAGGAGTATAATTTGGCATCTACTTACGTATTGAGACTTGCGATTAGGCTAGATTTTTTTTTTAATAAAATTTCTTGCTAAATTTCAAGATGTTTAAATTTTATCTATTTTATGGAAAAATTGTGCATATTTTCCAAGGCTGACTTCAGGATGAGGTGGCTAAGGCAGAAATTTGAGTGTGTTGCAAGGAACAGGACTGCTTTACAGGTTACAGCTTCTTAATTCTAACAGTACTATTTACAAACTATTAGAGGAAAAATGGCTCTTTCTGTCAGGTCCCCATAGTGTCTAAACTATTTAAAACGGTTAGATTAAAAAAGACAAATTCATGGCAAGAACAAGTGGAGATTTACTTAGTTGTATGGAGATACACAGTGGACAGGGGCAGAAAATAACTGAAAGGCAGGGTGAACATCAGTATATTGGACAACTTTTAATCCTGAAACTTTTTAATCCTGAAAAAATCCTTAAGAAATGGGTATTTTACACAACATCAGGAAAAAATATGAACATTTTCTGAAGTGTATGGACCAGTGAATTATAGGAAAATATAAGGATGCTTCATGCAGAATGAATCTTTTAAAAATTGAGATGGAAAGACCACCAACAAAGAAAAGTGTGAGATTTTTAAAACTAACAACTGCTAACTGCAAAACATGTAAACAAACATAGTCAATTGAAATAGAAACATGGATTAGTGGAGCTGAGAGTCAAGATCTATTCTTCATGCCTGTCACTTGTGGCTCGACCAAGAGCACGTCATTTAAATACCTCTGTAAATGCAAATACTACTATTTACTGAAGAGAAGGATTGTAAGAGTACATCTGGTAACATCTGTAACAGTGACATCCTGACCTGAAAACAGTCAGGTCTCTTTTTTTTTTAAAGTATTGTTAGCTTAAAGGAAAAAGGGGATTACCAAAATCTTGCACACTTCAAGCTGCCTTATTTTTGCTAAGAGTACCACTATTGCACCGAGATTTTCACTTCTTCACACAAGAAACTTGAGGAGCTACAAGGCCACAAAACTACGAAGGAAACACCTGAGAAGCAAGAGGATTCCCCTACCATCAAACGCCCAGCAGACACACAGCAGAGAGCTCTTGGGCAAGACAAGTGAAACTGCCAGCTTGGAGCAAACCTGCCTTTATGGATTTATGGCAGCCTCCCAGTTACAGGCCCATCTGGGTTGTAGTGAGGGGGGGAGGCTGGGAAGACCATGCGCCGGTTACATTTTTGCCATTCCTGCTGCGGTATGGCGTGAATAAATCACAGGGCTGAGGTCAGAACAGCCAGCCCATAAAGTGATTCATGGGCCCAGCAGCACATTCCCCCAGGACTATGTACTTTATTACAGTAAACCTCAGAACAAGATACAATTTCCTGTCTCAAGGAGCAGCCTTTAAATCAGGACACCTGGACAGCCCTGCAACCACTTACAGAAACAATAGGTCTTAGCCCCACCGCTGCCTCTCCTTGCTGGTCCGCGCTGCGTCTAACGCTAAACACCACCTATAGAAACCACCTCCTTCTGCAACAGATTACCGTGGTGACAAGACCGTGGAGTCAACGTACTGATATAATCCTATTCTTCAGCCATAGCTCCCCGCCCAAGAAATAAATATGCTCCATCTGTTGTTTTTCTTTCCATTTTAGCTTTTTGGTCTCTTCTGCACTGTAAGAATTTGACCCCAAATGTTAAGGCAACAAAGGAATTGAAAGGTAACTCATTGGTCTCTCTGTTAGATCCTTCACCAAGAGGGGCCTTTTTTTTTTTGCAAGCTGAAGAATCTGCCATGCAATTTAGGTTGTAATATGAATGTTCTCACTGTGATCAACAACTATGACGTGAATTTTGGGTTTGGCACCTGGAAAGAAATTGAGGTGGTGACAGAGATGATGGTACTGTTGGACCCCCGAAAACTCTCACTCTCAGCTAAGTAATCTTGCTCTTAGGCCACAGGTTGTGTTTTCAGGAGAAAGAACAACAGAAAACTCATTTTAAGCCATGAAACAAAGCAGTGGGTATTGCCCGGTCTAAATAATCTGGGGAGCCTTATCTCGAAACACTTAAATCTCTTAGGCCTTCTGGGCTGTTCAGGAACAATCTGCCATGACTGACTGGTATTCTAGTTGTCCCTCGGATAAAGGTGAGGCATGTGCTGGACTGTACTTCTGCTGTTCTCCTTGGAAGCAACTGGACACTCTTCAAATGGCGGCTTCCCATGTTCACACAAAGTGAGACAGAAGAAAAACTTGCTTTACCTCCTTCAGATCCATAATGGGTCACCAGAATGAGAGTTTTACTCAGGTATGTTTTTTCAGTTTGCATCATTCAACAATGAGGAGCATGAATGAGAAAAGGGAAGCTTCCCTTCCAGCATTTATTGGTAAAAGACAAGAGTTTCCTATGGCTTTGCTGACAGTAAGTCATTCTGTAGAATCACTCTGCAAATAGTGGAAGAGATCCTGATTATATCCACTCTTCAAAGTTCTTTGAAATTTTAAAACTATAGACATAACGAGGTAACATGTCCCTGGGAAGCTGCTTCATGGAAAACACAGCTAGTAATAAGAAGCTTACATATACCGAGACACACCTGGAAGACTTTCAGAGGACAAGAATGTAAGAGAAAGTTGCAGAGGAGGGGAAGTTTGGGGGAAATCTAGGGGAGAATTCATTAAACACTGAAAGTCAAGAATGTTGTTGAGCTGGTCAAAGAGAAAAAAAAATATCTAGATAAGGAAAGGGGAAAAGAGAAGGATTGATAAAACAGATGTAAGTAACGCTAAACCCATCAGATTTGTCCAAGACTGAACCCCCCTGAAGCTACTTGTCTCGTGATTACTTTTCCTACAAGCAAAAAAAGTTGTGTGGAAAACTACTTCTTACACCTCCTTATTTTATTTTGTTTTATCCTACTTAATGGATCTCCTTCACTTTTGTGGATTTTTTCAGAGCTTACAGTATGCAGAACTAAAGCTTATTCATTGATTTTATCCAGTCTGACTTCCGTACAGAACAAATACTTACATCGTATCCAGTCGCTCCCATTGAAGCCAATAACTTATTCTGAGGGGGTAGGAAAGGACATCTCGTCTTGTGACTGAAAGCCATGAGGAACTTGTTGCTGCCCTTGAGTTTGTCCTGGTGGTTAATAATTTTCGCTGTTGGAAAGTCATATGTCTTTCTAATCCTAATTCTTTCTGTCCTCAGTTTCTAGATAATGATCTTTGTTTTGACTGCCTTTACTGGAATAAACAGTGTTTTAATATCACTATTATTTAATTTTCTAGATATTAGAACTATACAGAATATTGTGACAACTGTATCAACTACCCTATAAAACAGAAGTAAAATCCTCATTCTATTCGTACTCATTAATCCTACTTCTATGTAGTCAAAGTCCTTCTGCCGCAAACATCACACTATTTTTTTCCATTACATTGCTACATCTTTTCCAAGTCATTCCTCTCAAAATAGTGTACAATAGTCTCCACATTGTTCTAATTTATATGCCTAATGTTCAGATGCACTTTGTGTAAATGAGTTCATATTAAGAAGCAATTTAAATTGCCCCGCATGTCTGTTCTCACCATTAGGTAACCCTATGCCGTATCCTTTATCACCTGCAGGTCCTATTGACTGTCATTTTATACTTCCAGCGCACTGATAAAATGATTATTAGCATCAAGCCTAGTAACAAAACCTATGAAGCTCAAATATAAATATCACTGTTCAGTTTTAATTGTAATGGGCAAATGCTGACAGATAATGCTCACTTTAAGCATATTGTCTATGCAGCGTTAATACATAATATTGGAAACTGGTCATTTACAGAAGTCTAATTATAGTTAATGCAAAAAATTATTTCAATTAAACAAGTTGATTTCTTTTTTAAACCAAAGTTAGAGATAATCAAGGAGTCATATCACATTTTTTTTGACATTACACATCTTACACAAATCAAGCTGACTGGTCTTAATTAAAAGCCTATTCTTTAATTCTTTACATTATCAGAATCTTCCACCAGCATATTCATTACTTTGATCACAAATTGTAACAGTTAATCAATTCATAGCAAGTTAGTCATCCTGCCCGCTATTCTGCAACACTTTCAGAACTTCAGCATTTCCATAACTTCTAGAATTTCAACAGAATTCCAATATTTATTAAACTTTCAAAGAGCCAAAATTCCCTTCAGCCAACTTCTCTTAGAGTTCTTAGATACCAGAAATCTTGGCGTGCCACCCCCAACTCATGTATAACATCTTCAGCAGTTTCTTATATTGAAAAGAAAAAGATACGGAATGCCACAGTGCCTTTGTAAGGTGAGAGGGAAAAACATTTCTGTTCAATTCCTGTGTGATCCAAACTAATAATAAAGGATGCCACAAATCATTAAAGTAATATTTTAGCAATAATACAAATCCCTCAAATGCCTTAACGAACCGAAGAAGAAACAGGAATAGATCTTTCTTGACTTTTTTTTTCCCAGTAAATCTAAAAATTCAGATTTTTATAATTGAACATATTTTTAATAGTTTGAATACTGGCATTAAGAAAAAACAGTGGTCATTTCATCACCACAGCAAATATGAATAATGGTGTTCTCTCTGAAAGCAAAGACGAAATTCCCATTGACTTCATATAGTAAGAGCTGTATTAAGGGACTGGATTCCATCTGCCTTCCAAATGGCTTTAAATAGTCATTAAATATTCCTGAAAAACTTTCAGCATTCCACCTATCTATTTAAAAATACACATAAAATCATATTTAATAAAGAAACACTTTAAGGTTGCAAAGTGAAATTTGCGGACGTTGAGAAATGGAATTGTAAGACTTGCGGGGATGCCTTGTGCTGTTTCAGTCTTTTATTGAATGAACACACAGAGGTTTGACCAAAGAACCTATACCTCATATCCTACTGAAAAGCTTATTTACCCGTGAGAGTAATATACTCAGGGACTATGGCAGGAGAGCACCTTAAGTTGCTTAGCAAAGTCGTCTTCAGATAAAATAGAAATTAGCACCGTCAGATCCGTAAGAATTTTCCAGCTAATCATTTGCAGCAAAGTGCCTAACTGTGACATACAGAATGGCTTCAAGGGTGGAGTGCAAAAGTAAGTTTTGATTTTTAGGTTTTACGTAGGATGTGTAATCCCCAATCCTATTTTCAAAAACTGTGACAGATGTTTTATTGTTAATGTGATTTCAGTGCAAAACAAAGTAGAAAAGCAAAAGGAAATATAAGCTTTTTTTTTTTCCCCTCACATGTCTTGCTTTTTTACTCACTGCTCTGATAGGGTCAAAGGGAAAATACTGGTAACTAAGTAAAATAAATGGTAGAAATGAGAATGATCTCCTCTGTCCTCTCAAATTGATGGCAGTACTCTATATAATCTTCTATTCAAATGCAACGCTATCACATCTGTGTCAATCAAGACATCCATTCGTAGTGTGTAGACCCCAGAGCTCGTTTGTGCAACAACAGCAAACGCGCCAGGGATGCCACGAAAAGCTCAGTAATGTGCCAAACTCTCTAGCTTTTCCAGGTGATTTTTTTAGGCAAATACCAAGGGAACTTTTTTTTTCCCCTTCCCTCCAGACGAGCGTGTCCTATGAAGGCGTTACCTGTGGCATAGCGTGGTAACCAAAGTCTACCACAAGCCAGAGCGAGGGTATTAACACCAGGAACTTTCATGTGGCTCCAGAGCCGTCACTGCGCTCCTCAGAGAGCTCAGCGCCTTTTCGTCTGGCTGCAAAGGGAACAGTGTGTTCAGGGATGTATGAAAGCCCCTCTTCCCCGTCAAGATGCTGAGAGAGGCCACTGCATGTTCACAGCAGAGGTCACTCCGAGGGGAGGAAAGCAATAACAACCTGACTGGAACAGACACCTTCTTCACAGAAAAGTCAGTCATTTATGTTTTCGGTCTTGTACTGCAAAAGATTTTGTAGTAGTTCGTTTAAAAATAGAGCAGGGAGTCTGCTCTCGACGCAGAAATAAAGTACACACGCTAAATATATCCGATTCCAGCCTATACAAAATACTGGTGAAGAGTAACGGCCCAAAAGACTCTCTGGGAAAAAGACTGTTTTAGAACAAGAAGGCTATCACACTGTAACTGCTTTACAACATTAAAGTTAATGGCAGCTTTTCATTAATATGGCTAGTAAATATTTTGTTTAAATTAGCATTTTACCATTTTTTGATGTCTTGAGTTAGCTACCTAATTGTAGACATTTTCTTTTGCTTTTCCTCTAGTAGACACTACTGAAAAGAGTGAAAGAATGCTACCTACAGGAGAATTTTTAGTTTCTATTCAACCCTTTCAGAGCAAGAAGCGACATAGGCGTAAACCAGAACGAAAGAAAAAAATGGCATCTGAGAAGAGATCCCAGGTTCTCCAAGACAGACTCGAATGGGAGCAGAGGACTGCATGACCTCAGACAGTGCATTGCTTCCTCTCAAAAAAAGTGCAATTTATGACCAATGAACAATTCAACCATGAGAAACGAGATCAGACAATTTGCCTCCCCAAAGGACACAGACAAAAGCTGTGTTTATATTAATTGACATCCTCTCCTTAATTTTCTGTGCAGTTGAATCACTCCAAGCCCTCACACATTCCGTGGAGTTCTCACAATCGCAAAAAACCAAATTCAAATTGAACAACGTAAAATGAGCGTGTATGACACCCAACCCACACATATATGGGACTCAATTAAGCGCATGGGAATAAGACAGTAACTCTCCCTAATTCTCTAAACAGCATTTTCTTACAAAGTCTGAGAACTTTTTCAGATTGAGAATAGCTAAAGGAAGAACGTCCGTGCTACTCAGTAATTTTGGGAGGGGAGGGTGTGGGTAGAGAAGAAGGGGGTTTTTCAGTGCAATTTGGTTACAAAGCTTGTTTGCACAGGGCTGTGCTGGCCTCATGGTGACTATTCATAAGGGATCCCCAGAAGAGCTGTAAAGTCTGCCTATAGCCCAGGTGCTGTAATTGCTGTCTGTCAAAACAGAGCTGTTTTCTTAGCAAACATTTCAGAATGCCCAACGTTAGAGTTGATTAGTTTGGGGTTTTCTGGGGAGGAGTATCAGGATGATGACTGAGAGACAGAGTAAAACTGATGACTCTGAAACAAAACTTTGATTTCATTAAAACACTCCAGAGAGCGTTTAATTTCTCAGTTAAAAGAATTCCCGTGCTTGGAAGGGAAGGAAAGCCAGCAGTAGGAATTACCAATAATGTCCAATTCCCACTGTACGAAATACGAATCTGTTCAAGAACCAAACAGAGAGGTGCTATCAGTAAAGAAACTCGCTCAGCTGCCCCTTGAGCACAGATGTTCATGCAGCGAAACGATTCCCAGGTGGCAGAGATGACTCCCTTCCAGTACACCCTGCACCCAGCGGTCTCTTTCTCGGCCAGTTTCTGAGGCTTCTCCTGTGCACAAGACCTTTGAGAACCTCCACCTTCACAGCAAGCCTATTTCGAACCCAGCCTGCTCCATGTTGGTAACGTGGAAGGACAGACCCGTCTCCCTCAGGTGCTGGCAGCAGCGCTGACCACACAGAGCCCATTCAAACCACATCATGAGATCATCTACCGGATTTGTACACAGGCTGAGCCTGTGCAGGTCCCAGACACCTGAGCATGTGAACTCTATAAAAAAAACAAACCCACTTCTTGCACGAAACCGCACACAGAAATATCAGGGCTGGGAGAGGGGGACAGCAGGCGGAGTTGGCACGAGGGAAAACAGAAGGAAATTAGGAGCATATAACAGAGCGAGGCTTCAGCCATCTTTTGCAATTAAAGAAACTCTTCACAGACCCTTAAAGTGGCAGAAGGTATTAGTTGTACATTTAGGCTGTGACTTACAACTTCCTACCCCTCTAGCATGGTTAAGACAGGCAACGCAGATGTAAGCCATCGACAACCATAGCAGCCCCTTACAAACCCCTTTAGGAAGGACTTGGTGAAGCAAATTCATAATGGCTCTTCCCGCACATTATCTGCACTTCTGTATTTTCCATCAGTAATCATTGCTCCTGAACATCCACAGTATTAAAGCAACTTAATTTGTACTGCTCAGGTTACATCAATGTCAACGCTTACTTGAAGTCCCAGGGTTTTAGGGGTTTGGAATTTTGCCATCAAAATCCACTCCTGGCTGAAACGTGGCAAAGCGGGGCTCGGCCCCTCCCCATTTCCCAGGCATATAAGGATTTCATATGAGGATTTTTACAAAAACCCTCTGCAAGTGCTTAAGATCTTTTTGTTTTTCTCAAGCAAGAAATGTCTTGAATTACTACTATTATTATATTTGACAAAGGTTAATTGTGAAGTCTCAAAACGTACATAAGAAGTTTTAATTAAAAACAAACATCTTGTTAAATCCAGTACAGCATATGCTCCTACTAGAGTGCACCTCCTTATTTTAGCAATAGTTGATATATCTAAAGACTACAGAGTGCACGACAATGGGTAATTACAAGGGTAGCTCAAATAGCACAGGCAATAAGTAACAGCATTTCATGATTATTTAGAAAAAATAGTGAATAGGCAACAATGCTTAGGCCAGTAATTTTAATAAAAATTCTAATAATTCATTGGACTGATTTAACAATTTCTGAGATTTAATACTGATTAACTAATTTAATGATTTTTAACAACACCTTGAGAAATACTAAGCTAATATTATTACCATATTTTTTTCAAGCTAATGGTCATTATACAGCTGTCTGGAAATGCACCTGTGAAGCAGACATCAAGCCAAAGGCCTTCACCAAGCTCTCTGCTCTATTTAAAAAGGCATTCATTTCTGCTATCGCTCTCAGCATTGCCTCAAACCAGGCACTTGCTCCACAAGTAGAATTCACCACCCAGAATTACATGCACAGGTTCCCTTCGCAGCTAATGCGGGAAGTCACACATCTCATAGTGGAATTAATGTCGGGCAACAAAACAGAGGAACATTTTATTCAACAGGGGAGAGATAGAACTTGTTTCGTTCCTAGTTTTAGGAACTGGAACTATTGCCATGGGAGGATCTATCTGTAAAAGTGGAATCCATAACCCACAAGTACTCCTGAGGATACAGGTCTAAAACAGGCATTTGCACACAACTGACTGCATCAACTTCTTTTACAGCATGTGAGCGAGAACCGAATGATGACAGAGGAAGGACACGGTAGTGACTGCCTTACCTACAGCAATCTGGTTTTCATAACCCTGCCCAGAAACTGTGAAATTTTCAGTCTCAGGAAGTTCAAACCCAGTAGGACAACTACTGGAGTAACCAGGCTATATAATGTATTCCAGGATGCTTTTTCATTTCCTATGCAGAAGGAAATAACAAAACTGGGGATCTTTTACGGCAATACTCAAGAAGGTTCCTCACTTCATATTAAGCTATTTTAAATGGTATTTTATTTTTTTTATTCTTTTGATGGTGCACATATGATCTTTATGTTGTTAAACAAGCTCATACCAGGTAAACAGAATGTCCTCTTTAAGAAAGTGTAGAGACAGTTTTGCATTTCGTAATGGTAAAAACACAGGTGGACTCTGCAAAGTCTCCTTTTCACATCCAACAAAAGGTGAAGTTTGAAAGTTAGTCCTCTGTACGCATCAGATCTAAGGAATTGCCACTGCAAATATTCTGTTCCTCAGGGTTGTTTTCTAGATTAAATATTGTTTTATTGACTAATTTTTAAGGATTAAGCCTTCAGCTTCCCCACTATGCTTCAAACCATAGTGACCACAATTACATAAGAAAAGCTGTTCCACCCAGCTCCAGAAGGATCATGAATGGCCTCTGTAATGCCACATAGGTGAGTCTGGACTGCTGTGATGTAGCAAACCAAGCACTGACAAAAGTTAGAGCCAATGCCACTAAAAAGATGGAAGACCTGAAGAGTAGCCAAGTTGTCAGCCACCCTAGTGGACTTTACAAATGCCAAAGAAGATTTTTGCAACAGGATGGGAGAGTCTGTACTACAAATACAACTCAAAAGAAAAAACAGATCCAGTTGTAAATACAGAATTGTATTAGATTCTAGCAAGTTTTGAAGAGCAACAGTCTAACATGCTGATTTCCATTCTAGAATTCATTTTTCTTTGAGCTAACTTGCATGCAAACGTTTCTCTTTTTGAATCAAGGGGCAACCACACCAGTGAAAATCTATCAT
The DNA here is from genome assembly GCF_963924245.1 of Chroicocephalus ridibundus. NCBI lineage: Eukaryota > Metazoa > Chordata > Aves > Charadriiformes > Laridae > Chroicocephalus > Chroicocephalus ridibundus. The sequence continues at coordinate 153,345,582 of NC_086284.1, forward strand.
TCTGTCTCCTTTTATATAAAGTTCCAAAATCAACCAAAGTTTCCAGGGCAGCGTCATTTGCAGTTGCATAATCGATGATAATACCACTACGTCTGAAATGGAAAGTCTACAACTGATTCCTGAACTGGCACAGGACCTGAGGACTACAGGTTTAACATAGCAATGTTCCAGCATCAAATACATTTATATAATGTAGATAAAATGCTAAACAGATCAATACTTTATATTGCATGCTAAGAAGCTACAGTATTCATGATTTTTGTGTATCTCTAAAGAAACCAATAACAGACACTTCATGTGGCTCTCTGTGGATATCCTTTGTCTAAATCACAGGTTAGTGCATAAAAAGGAGGACCACATGAATGTTTGAATTAATGTCTTATCATCTAAATGGCTGCCACCCACGTCGATTTTTCAGTCTATTCCAATTTTAGTTAAGTTCACCAAGTTCAATCCCTTGCCATCACAGACAACCATACCATATAATCACTTTTAAGTGCAGTACAATTTCCTCTTCAACCCACTATGGCTATCAGAAGACTTCCAGAAATTACATTTGTCTGCTGTCTAAGACAACAGAATTCTAACTACAACCAGACTGGGGCCCATGGCTTGAACGGGAAAAGATTTTCTGAGGCTTGATGCACAAGATGGAGAGGTTTACTATTCAGAACTACTCTCTCCAAGTTTGTTTATGATTAGGAAGGATATTTCTAGTTGGAGTCACATTATACTGCAAGTTGTGGTAGCACAATACATAACAAGAGGAATAGCAGGTAGAAGAATTTTTCTTATGAAGTTCCCTTAACAATCTAGATTCATATGCAAGTGGAGAGGTAACGCTTCTCAAATACTTCAGAACTCTTAACTGCCGTGCAAATGGCGATTACTCAATATGTTCAACAACTTCCAGTGAAAATTACACAGCTCAAAACATTGTATACAAGAATCTGAAATCCTGCCTCCAGCACCACTGATTTTAAGTGCTAAAACTGAATGAATCCAGGATTGGGCTCCAGTCAGCTCTGTAGCCCCTCTAGGATCATGGATTTAAATTCTCATGTTCCTACACTTCAGCGGATGAAAGGACCTTTGTGATAATCTTTTCCACCCTAAAGATGCTTCGTTTAGATATAACTCGCATTGCTTTTTGTATACACATTAACAGTATCAAATGGGGTGTGGTGAGGAAAGTTCACCCTGCAAAAGCTAAGATGCCTCATTGCTGCAGCCGCAAGACAATAAAAGAGATCGGTTGAGATTTTTACAAGTTCTGATGGCCAATTCCACTACTGCTGGCTGGCTCATAGGATTTAAATATCTGCATCTCAAGTTTTATAACTTGCCTCCCTAAGGAATTACTAAGCTTCTTTCCAGAGTCTGTTTAGAAGGGAAACCATTCACTTTGGAAAAGACAGGACTAATGCCCTTACTCTGGGGGCTCTGGTTTTGGCTTAGTCCCCTCTGTTCCCTGTCAGACACAACAAGAGTGAACCTGATTGCTGTGAGTCAACAATTTTAATCCACAAAGTTCAAACATCAGGATGCCAAGGACCAGGCTTCACTCACAAGCATTACCATGTCAGGCTCTTATTTCCTGAAATTAATGGAAAAATCTGAGGTAAAGCAAGATAAAGTTACAATAAGGAGGAATGAAAACAGTGATTGCAATTGTAGCAAAAGGGAATCAGATAGATATTTCCATTATAGGGAAACCTAAAGCAAACACCATTTTTAGGTTAAAATACTGTGATCAAACTGCTTAAAATCTATTTGTAGGCACTTCTGAAAAAACTCCAAATCTCCTTCCTCCAGTCATGTCTTGATGTTTTTACTAATGAACGAGGTAATTGAAGCGATCTCAACTCCAACTAACCACTGATCCACTTCGACACTTGATAATATACAGAAGCATTGTAGAAAGAGGCATTCTTAAGAGAAACAGGATTGAAGCCACGAGACAAAAAGATCTGCAGATTTTTAGTGTTATACCACACCCACCTATGGGAGAAACAGAATTCTGTTGCTTGTCTTTTCAGGCAAAGCCCCATGATTTCCTCAGCGTCTTCCTTGTACCATGCCACTGATTCCAAATTCATTTGGGCTCAATGTTGTTTCCTTAATTTCAGTACCTACGTGGATCTACTCCACCTTCCCGTGAATTTGGTCTCTTCCTATTTGTTAACTTCACATTACATAACACAAACTTCTCTTTCGCTGTCTAAACCTATTGTTCTGACTAATATTCAGTCCTGCTCCTTAAACAGATAAGTCTTTCCTCATTGCCTGGATCTCTGGTCCTCTTCCCATTTGCTATTTACCTCTTTAGATCTTTTTGGCATTCTTTATATTGGCATTAGTTTATCTGGGTACCAAAAAGAGAAACATGTACAATGATCTTTTTTTTTTTTTTTTTTTTTTACACAATCTGCTAAAATTCTTCAGTGTTCTCCAGTTGTGGTTTTTCTCTTGGTTACACTTTTTCGGTTCTAATAAAATTTATAATGTAGCCTATTGGTCTATTCACCTCATATTCTGCCAACATTGAGAATTAGAGTATTAAGGTTATTATAGAGCACATCCCTGTCTAATCTCATTCTAATATCCACTTATGGACCATGAATCTGCCTAAGCCTCATTTGATCCTGGTGACACAGCCTCTATAGCACTCTGTGGCCACAAAGCCTCATTACCTGCTGCATAAAGAAATGCTTTTACGTGTTTTAAAACAATTTCTAGTTTCACTGATTAAAGCCCAATTCTATTGAAATGAAATGCAGTGTCAGCCCAGGAGAAAGATCATCTGAGATGAAAACAGACAATGCTCACCTTCACCTCAGTCCTCCACTTAGCAGAGGAGAACAGCCTCCCCATGGTAGCCCTGTCCTCCTGTACAAGCAGCCTTGTCTACGTCTGTGCAAGAGTTAAAGCCCAATGTAATAAATAAATTCCTCCGTCCCATGAAGAAAACATTCTTTTTCACTCAGCAGGTGGCACAGCACTGCATTAGTAAGTATTGTTATACTGTCATAACTACCTCTATAAATAAAATCTTAAAAATCACTTGACACACTATTGGGTGTCCATGGTGAGGTGTTGGCAGTGGGGGGACTGCAGGAGCCTCTGTGAGAAAAGACTGGAGCTGCCCTGCGCTGGACACAGCTGGTTCCTGATGGCTCCAACGGACCCACTGCAGGGCACAGCTCAGTCCCTCAGCCAAGCTGGTGGCACCTCTGGGAAAACATATTTTAGAAAGGGCAAAACCTGCCACACAGGAGAAGGAAGGGGCTGGTGGTGGGGGGAGAGAATGAGAAACAGCAGTGGAAACACCTCCCCCCTCAGAGAAGGAGAAGGAAGAAGTTGTGCTCCAGGTGCCAAAGCACATATCTGCTGCAGCCTGTGGACAGTCCGTGCTGGAGCAGATAACCACTGTAGTACCACGGAGCCCATGCCAGAGCAGATTTTTTTCCTGAGGGATGGCAGCCCTGTGATGAGAGCCCACGCTGGAGTAGGGGAAAAGCGTGAGAGGGAAGGAGCAGCAGAAATAAACTACGTATTGACCTTCCTGCACCACTCAGAGAGGTGGGTAGAGGAGTCTGGAGCGATGGAGTGAAGTTGAGCATGGGAAATGGGGGAGAAAAAGCTGTTGTTTTATTGTTTGTCTTTATTTCTCACTACTCAAATCTGTTTTAATTGGCAATAAATTAATTTTCCTAAATCATGTTTGTTTTGCGGGTGGCGGTAACCAGTAAGCAATCTCCCTGTCTTTATCATGACACAAGAGCCTTCTCATCCCATCTTCTCCCACCGTCGTGTTGAGTAGGGGGAGTGAGCAAGCGGCTGGATGGGAGTTTGGCCCTTAGCCAAAGTTAACCCACTGCAGACACATTTTTATGTTCAAACATCAGCTTAGAAACATAACTTATAACATGAGAAGGTAAAGTCTCATTGGAAGTAAGCATGTGCATTCACATTCTAGAGGTGGCTTTTAAAGCTGTAGGTAAAGTTCTAGCTATGAATTGGGGCTCAGAAGCAGACATGCTTAACTTTTCAGGTTGGAGGAGAAAAAGATCAGTTCTTATAAAAAGAGGTTGGTTGCAGTCATGGGTATCACGGAATGTGAAGAAACGTAAGAGCTGTCACCATAAACCCTGGCACAGAAAGAAAACTGTGTTGGATCAAGCAAGATACAGCTAAGCCAGTAGGAAACAACAGGGGCACCTGCTCTCCAAAATGAAATTCCCAAGAAGCAATGAACCACAGCAGAGAAGTGCACTCACTCACTTTACTTTTTACCCACTCTATTATTCAGCAAGGAAACATTATTCTTTAAATGCTGCCTCATCCAGCACCTCTGCCATGAAATACACTAAAAATTATGGCGTTAAAAAAATTAGTTTCATTTCTAATATAATATAAAAGATACAACAACCAACTTCTCTTAACAAGTACTCCTTTTTGGGTTTCTTTTTGACAAAAATATTTTCATGCTTTTTTTTTCTTCTCAGCCAAAAGCAACAGCAATTTTGGCTCTAGGCCATCACTATATTCAGCGATACCAAGAAACTTAATCACAATGGCAGCAATGTCAATAAAGCCCTGGAAGAAGCCAAAGAAGTTTCTATACAGCCTTATTCAAAAGGAAGTGTCTCCTAGGCTAAAGTGCTTCTCTTTAGCACTACACAATGCAATGAAACATGCCCTCACGCTATTCACATACTTCTTACGGACAAGCAGCCATCTTAGTTTCTGAGGACAATCTTCCAGAAGGAAAGAAACATTCGTTAAACGGTAGTAAGAAACTAGGGCAGATTATAATGGTTACTGGGCAGGATCAGCCACTCTGACACACCCTGACTCGCAAGTATAGTCAACAAAATAAAAGAAGGGGGGGGGTGGGGGAAAGAAAAAATAGGAGTGAATGAAAAATGATTTCTGGGTAGATAATTACTTGGTATTTTCTAACCCATAATCAAGTTTAAAAACAGTGCACTCTGGTTTCCTTGAGAGAAAAAATACGGGAAGCTAAATATGAATGGGCTGTGAAAGTTCGGCAATATTCATCAATATAAGTTGCTACCTAGAGCACTAAGAAATACTTTTAATCAAGATACATCTGTTTTTCTACTTAATTTTTTGCTATAACATATAGCTCTCCTAATTCTCTCAAGAGTTAAAGACCATACCTAGAGGCTATAAACCCAGAAAATATTGAAAACAGAGAGAGGCATGAGATAGAAGACAAATCTGATTGCCTTTATGCCCAAGTCTTGCATAGAAGAAATCTGGATATGAGTTTCGATTTTTTATGCAGCGTCTCCCGCTGTCTGTCTGGACAAGCACACTTGAACCTGTTAACCTACATTATTTTGGCAGCAATTTTGACAAGACTGATCTGACCAAAACACTTGATGCATCAAATGAACATCCTACCATTTGATAACGTTCCACCCATTCTATTAGAATGGAGGAATATTTAAAGATAGTATGGCTAGAAGACCATTAGCAACTCTACTCAACACCACTGCTGGCTTTATTTGAGGGAGATTCTTGAGAAATGGTCGCAAGTGGACAGACTACTTTTTGAGATTCATTACTGGGCAGTTATCAATCACACCTCATTTTATCCTAAATGGCATAGCTTTTGAACAAATACCCTTCCCTTACAAAATAAAAGAATGGGAAAACAGATATATTAATTTTAATTCATCTGAAAACTATGAACTACAACCATAACATGCATAAATGGGACTGTTTTTTGCTAGTCATAAATAACAGTCCATGAAGCTAACTCCTTGCTACCTCTTCTGAATATATCAGTTTAAGAATAATTCCTTCCTCTTCCGAATCACAACATTCATGTTACAAATGAGGCATCGCGAAAAGAGGCCTTCCTTTGGCAGCGATGAAAGTTGTTAGAGCCCTGACTGTATACCATATGATGTGCACTCGTACAGCTAACAAAGCAGAATAGTTCGCCAATTAAGAAAGGGCAGATCTAATCTGAAAGCAGTTAGTTAGTTTGACTGTATAGGCAGGACTATTTGCACCCCCATGCTTTCCTAACATTGCTAAAGGTCTATGTGAACAAGGCTGATGAAACAAGCATTTCTGAAGTTCCTGAATTTCTTTCTGTGAATGAAGGGGCATATAGAGACATCAAAAAAATTGTATGAAAATATTTGCTTCCATCTGTCTGACTGCTAACAATTAAACAAGCAAATGACGTTTATACAAGGTCTTCACACGTTTCCCAACATCCCTCACATCCAATCCCACCCATTAGAGTTGTTGTCTTTTCTCAAGGTTGAAGTTACTCATTTTTCCTTTTTGGACCGGTTTGTACCTACAAAACATATCACTGCAATTGACATATGAAACCCCATGAATGCAGGCATTGTTACAGTCATACAGACATACTTACGCAGAGACAGTTTGGGCCTATGGGCTTAGGAAAAGAAGCTGTATCAATTTAAGTCATATTTATAATGACAAAATTGCATTCAGTCTAAGGGTCGTACTAATGATTGTGCTGAGTTAGCCCTTTCTGTTAGGACCAGAAGGGGGGTAGGGGAAGAAACACCTTTTACCAAAATAGTTAAAATGCTATAAAAAAAGTCTGTGTATGCAGCCCAGGTCTTATAAGGAAGTGTTCTTAAACATTTATTTCTTGAAACACAAGGTTTCAATCAACAGCCACTGGAGACTCTGGGGTCATGATCTTCCCTGTACACAACCCCCTCAATGTTCTGCATAAAGGTCAGAGAGGTTTACCCTCTATGAATGAAGTTGCCTTCCAAACACTTTGACTACGGAATAAACAGTTTCTAACCCAGCTTGAAAAACTCTCAGCATTGTTTTCTAAGAAAAAGACAAACTCATACTAAGAGATTTCATACTCATACTCTCTGTAGACTCTTTACAAATTAAAGGCCTGTAAAATCTTGAACCTTTATTAAGTCTGTCAGCAACAAGTAAGTTGAGAAGAACACCATATGTTAATTTAAGAAGCCCATTGAGTGCCCGCATTGTGCTCCTCAGCTATCCAACTGGCTTAAAGTGCTTCTTACACCTTGATACACTAGTATGTTCATACTGTGTTAGCATATACACATAATGAACACTCATGCTTGGCATCAGCTGAACTTGTGTCAAAAGTAAAATATTGTGAGGTTACGGGGAATTTGGAATATGTTCTGACAGAAGTCAGAGGTTTAAAGAAGTAAGAAAAATAATGCTTCGTAGCACCTAAAACAATGAGGGAAAACACAAAACAATGCCTTTAGGATGTATCTGCAAATCCTGTTTTGAATACTTTAAGGATTAATTGTTAGGGTCAAGAAGTGTTAGTAAGTGCCACCAAAAGTCAGAACTAAAATGTCTGCAGCACTTCATATGGCATTTTAAAAGAAGTTACATTTTATTTTGCACTTGATAAACATTCCTGTTTCTGCCATTGCTCCTATTTGATTGGGCTGTCTGATGCCTGAACCCTATAGAGCTGCCATGCTGCAAGTAACACGATACATATTTCTTTTGTATCCGCCAGTGATAAGTTACATTACTGAAATTCGTCCAGGAAAGTATACCTGTTAATTTTGCTTTAGATGGATTCTATTAAAACGTGAAAATCTTGGCAAGAACGGGGGTGAGACTTGCCCACTGTCTGGGTCCCTTTCCCACCCAGCCAACAGGGCAGACTTTTTAGTTCATTATCACCTCATCAGTGCTTCTGTCAGCTGCCAGCAGTGAGAAAGGACTAAGCCACTCACTAATTCCTGGCCTTGCTGCCTCCACTGAAGCAGCAGTAAATCCAGAACAGATGGATGCTCTTTAACCCTCTCAATCCAGACACCTACTTTAATCAGTCTAATCAACCCACTCAACTCAGAACAAGGCATGACTGACAGACGCAGAACGATGGAGGGACGGACCTGTTGCAGCTCAGATTCTTTGCAGCGAACACCACTCCATCTCCAACGCTCTGCTGATAAGGGAGCAGCAGAGCTAGCCAAAGGCAGCAGGCCTACCAGGTCAAGAGTAGGACAGACCTTTTGGTGAAGAGGAGAAAGCAGCAGAGGAAGGGACTACGAAGCAGGAAAAGATTATTAAACATTAAGATCTTATCACAAGGATCTCGTTGCATTACACAAGTTACGAATGAAGACCAGAAGTTGCTTACTCCGTGCAAAGGCGGCTTCTTGTTTTGCAACGGAAGTTGCAGTTCAAGCCAATCTGACAGCTTGCTGTCACAGTCTTTTCTTTCCCAGGACACAGGATGTGAGTTTCAAACCTTGCCTTGCGTTGTCTGAGACTTATCTAACCACGGATTGCCATTTCAGTGCACTAAGCCAGCAGAAAAGTAACTTCAGAAAAATGTGAACATTTTTTTGCGAGTTTCGTGTGCTGAATTAGTTCAGTGGAGTTTCCTGAGCCCCCGCTACAGCGTAAAGGAGGAACTAGAAGGGAGCAGGAGCAGATGGGACAGTACATCAGGCTGCCGTGCAGTTGGAACACAGCTCCTCATGTTCACAAGAACACATTTTCAGCCTTTGCCTGTACACTGCAGCGCACAGCTTCATTCATACAATGAGATAAAAAAAGAAATGGCATGTGAAGTTTAAAATGCTTCTTAAAGGGGATTTTATGGGATCATAACATCAAGAGGAACTCTTCTGTTTATTTTCATATTTATGTATTTCAACAAGGCCTAAAAAAACCTGTGTGGAGAACATGGCTAATTGATGGTAATATTCAGAGAGAAAGAGTTCTATATGATTTTGTTTTCCTTGACTTACTGCAGAAGACATGAATAAAGAAACAGTATTAGAGTGCTCTGGCATCTCAAATAGTTTTACATACTTACAGGCTTAAAGAAAACCTTCACTGAGTTATGAAAAAAATATATGAGAAAAAGTAGTTGTACATTCATTCTAGAGTTTGGAAATTTTATAAAGTGACTTGGCTAAGGTCAAATTGCACACCTAGAAAAATTTATGAATGCCATTTAGAATGACTACATTTCAGTCTTGCCATTTGAGATCATTTTATTTATAAAAAAGAAAAGACAAACAGGAAAAAATTCAAAGAGTAGTAACAAAATGACAGTGTATTTGTAAAACCAAAGTCTGAGCCTGGGAAAAATTCCAAAGTAAGTTTGGCCACGGACCAGGCCATACCCATACGTCTCACAGGTGCACAGCAGAGAAATGCTAGGTCAGCTCTACCTGGTGGCTCTGAATACAGATCAACACATGGCATGAATTATTAGGAGCATCAACACAGCTTAATCATCCTTCTCTCGATCAGGCTGCTTTTTAACCTCAGAAGTCTTAATTGTGTGATTGCAGCCTCTCTCTTTTGTACTTTTCCTACGTGGATATGAAATCCTGTTGTAAGGAGCAGATAATAAAGAAAAGAAACCGAAAAGTCAGTTAACATCTTGCCCTGCATCATGTGTAAAATACCTCCTGTTTACCTAAGGGCATAACTGAAACCAGCTTCCTGAAGCCAGGAGAGGTTGATAAACTTGATATGGAAAATAAAGCTTTTAAAAAAATAGTACGTCATTTCACCACTTCTACAAGTATTCTTGATTAAACAGTACAAAGACCATCCTGTCCCTGCATCTTTGATAAGAAAATTGTGCCCTTCTCTTAGCATTTAAATCTTTCAGTTATAAGCCACGCACTCAAATTTTAAGCTATATCTCTGTAAGATTTTGCATTTACTTTTATAATTTACAAATTTAAAAGTTATAAATGAGAAATATATATTACAACAGCCCATTTATTCACTAACACAGTCCATTTAGTGCACAACTTCATTCACAAAACTCGCTTTCCACATATAATTTTTTAAAATTCATAATTTTACTCAGCTAACACTGACCAAATTTGCAAGGTGGTTCTGGAATAACAGAACAGCCAGCCTTGTGCAAGCAGAAGAAAGACCGTTTCAGCAACTGTCCAATGAAACGAAAACTCACTCCCAAACACCTTTAAGGACAACTACAAAGCTTAGTAGCTAAAGAAAAACTCATTCAAAACTAGCTTTTTCTTAAGTATGACTACACTAACAGTCAAAAAGACAAAAAGCACACGAGTTTATTGTAACTGTGAAATAGAGTGGGAAAATATTTGTGCATGTGTCTGTTACAATTCTGTGAATTTTCACTGCAAAGATAATCAAGGACAGCAAAATTATCTAGCCAAACCAGAAAAAATGTTAGAATGACATTGAGAATCTACTATACTTTGCTAAATAATAATGTACGTAAATTATGTAAGACCAAAGTATATATATATATTTTAAAAGTAACAGTTCAGTCATGGAAAGAGCTATCACACATATTTTAGCATCCTCAAAGTAGAAGGTGAAAGTTAGGAGTCAGCTACCAGCAATGTTTAGGAATAAATTATTCTTCCACAACATGAAAAAGAAACAATGCCATTGAAAGACCCTTTCAGCCTCAGTGATTATGACTAACCTATGGCATTGAACTGGCTCAACTGCAAATGTTTTGGAATTAATCATTCCAAAGCTTTTAGGAAAGTATGTGATCTGAAATGTCATGAGAATACTGACTCCTAATCCCAATGAGCCTGGGAAGCACCATATTCCTGAATAAGAAGCAGAAGACCTTGACTGAGAACATGGCTCTTTAAAGGGGCCAAAAGAGATGACAGAAGTTCAACTGAAAATATGAGATCTTGCAGTATAGAATGTTTATGATGTCAAATTTGGGGATATTAATACATTCGGTATCACTTCAAGACAATCTCAGTACTCAGAAGATGTCTGACCAGACTGTAATCTTGTCTCTAACCAATGCTGATGGGAATAGCGATGATTCAGCCGTTCTTGGTGCCTGTTCTGGGATTCTGTTGCACAAATAATGGTATCTAATGCCCCATTAGCTGTCCTAGGATATGAGAGACTCATGAGAGGCCACCAATGCGACACAGAATATATGGAAGATCCATGCCTTTCTGAAGAGGCACTTGGAGCTCCAGTGGGATAATCTATTGCACCTGAAATGGCAATAGACTCCTGAGTTCAGACAATGCAGTGCTGTTCTCCTTAGAATCAACAAGTAAGTGATCAACAGGTATCTCAGAGTTAGAAATGAGCTCCTTTCTTATCTAGTGTATATATTGTCTGTAGAGCAGCAGCAGTCTTGAAAAATGTTTCTTGGAGTCAAACATAAATCAGAGATGGCCACTGGCAGGCAGAGAACAAGGTTCTGAAGGCCAAGCAAACAAAGAGGAGAAAATGAAGACCTGAGAAACAGAGAAGATAGGAAAGAAACTAGCTGTGTATCTCATGGTCTCTGTCCTATCAAAAAAAAATTGTCTATCATGAACAAGAAAACTAACTTTAATATTGCGCTTAAAACAACATTTTAATAACTGTCCTTTATTAATTCACAATGGAATATAAACTGTATTTGTGGCAAAAAAAATCTCACGTCCTAGCAAATGAAATCTTATACTGGAGTGCTAAATACAGTTAAATGACTTGAATGTGGTCTGGAGGTCACTTTGCTACAAGCAACCCAGATGAATTTTCATGCCACTGAAATTTTTCTGTGCTGAATTTTCCTTATCCCTAAGTAAGATAAATACTGATTTTTTTTTCAGAGGAGTATTTTTAAGAATTAACATGGCATTTGTAACTGCTTTAACATTTGCAGATGGGAAGTGAAATATCACAATGTGAAGTATAATAATCAGAACTGAATGCCACAGCATAAATTGAAAATACAGAAGGCTGCATAATTAAAAAAAATAATCTATTGCTATAAATATTTTAAGGTCACGTGGAGAGAAGTTATTGTATCCCATTTTGGTCAGCAAACTCCTCTTGTTCATTAAAGGTGTAGGTGTGTATTTCCAGGTCCCAGCCGACTGCCACTGAGTTCAACTGGAAGGGCTGAGAAGTTAGGTAATGAAACGCTTTCACTAGACTATAGTAAGTCTTACCTCAAAGCAAAACACATAGTTAAGACAAACCAGAAAAATGTGTAAACAGAGTGCATGAATTGCAAAGAAGAATGTAATGTTGTTTTTTTTTTTGTTCCTTCACTTAATATTTTTAAAAGAATTTTTCTAAGACTTGTACGATTTCCTTGGGAATAGAGAAACCAAAGAAGATTTTGTCCTTCACAATCAATGTTCGAGACCAGCCACATCAGTATATAGAATGAGGATGAGAGTTTAACTGAATATGGGTGACTGTTGGTCATGAGGAATCAAATTTTCCATCTTACACAAGCAGGCCTCTCCTGACAAGAAACTTATGAGGCAAAAGTTCTGCTGATTTAGGTACAGCTGCTTCAAAAATGACTTGGCAGTAGGAACAGGGAGAAGAGCAACTCTGAAAGAGGAGTTGGGGATTTCATCTGCTGAGAAAGTTACAGAGCTTATCGGAATCTACAGAAAATGAACTATACTTATTTATAAAAACGATGCTTACTGTAGACAGGTCAAAGAAAAAAAATCCCAATGCGTTTCATTATTACAACTCACAGGTGTGAATACAGCAAATCTTACCACACTTTTCACATATTAATTTCATATTGCTATTTTATCAGTTAGAAAAACAGAAAATGAAACCAGAATGGAGATGTATTAAACGATAATGCATCTCCCATGTATGGGAATAAAGCTTTTTTGTTATTGCTATCACTGACATAAAAAACAGATCATTACCCACTGTAATTTCTGTCCCTCAAACTTATTTTCATTAAAGGTCTACAAGTTCCGTTTTGGAAACGGGTAACAAAAAAAAAAATTCTTACTCTTTGTTATATTTAAATTGCACTGAAAGCATATTTGTCCATAAAGTGGAACAATAAATTTAACTCAGAATTTCTATAAATAAAGTACTTGAGACAATGGAGATAATAGAATCATAGAATGTGTTGGGTTGGAAGGGACCTTTAAAGGTCATCTAGTCCAGGGACATCTTTAACTAGATCAGATGTACCCATACACATCACAAAGCCATCTGGAGCACTGTCTCCCCAAAAGAAGGGCACAAAAAGTATAGAGAAATGTGCTGTTAGGGTTAGCTAGCGTTTCTCTAAGCATCCCTGACTGTACTTTTCAACTCTCCACACAGAGGAAGCGCTACTCCCATGCTCCGTGTTGTGAAGGAGGCAAAAGCTAGAGCAGCCAAGACCACTGGAGTGAAGCCTTGGTGAGAAGTTGCTTGAAGGGGCTGTGCATGAGTACATAGCTACTTGATTAACACTGACTTTAGCCCACAGCCGCCTTCTTTTTGGGCCAAATACAATGTTGACACCCTCTGCAGCTCAGCACCAAACATCCTTTCCATTCTCCAACAGTTTACTTGCATTTCTGCATAAGTACTGATTTCTTTTGGCTCCAAAGACAGGTTCACCTGCAGGGTTTAATTTTTGTGTTCGACACCTTGCTGTTGATTTTCCTTTACTGCAAAAAGAGCTTGTTCCAGTGCCTCTTTCACAACTGCTTCTTTGCAGTAAATGAAAGCTTTAATAATTGTATTTTGGTTGTAGAGTTGATTAATTTTGACTTTGTTTAATTTGCAACCTTTGCTGAGATCTTTAGGGCTGGGAATTAGAGAGCACACTGTATGACTATACTTTGGACACTGTCGGTTTGCCAATATGTTTCATGCCTTATTTGTCACAAAACCTATGAAATTGTAGTCCAAAGGCAGCTTCATATTTTTCAAGGCAAGGCAAAAATGTATTTGTTTTTGCTTTAAATTAGCATCTTGCTAAATGCATCTAGTTTTTCACACTTCAAACCAAACCCTCACTAACAATGAGAAACTAGGAAGCAAGACAAATCTGAAGATCAGCTTAGCAAAAGAGAACAGATTTCTTCTCTCCAGTTACAGCACTAAAGTGGTAAGATAAGCATACTCCATTTTAGGCACAGACATAATAAAGAAAAAATGAGGATGTAGAAAGCCTCTGTATGAGAACACGCTAGAAGAGAGAAATAAATGAAGTATGTATCTTATATACACATTTCCTATTAAATGTTTGTGTCTCAAACATTAAGATATTCAAAAACCTACAAAGCTTGTATCTTCAGATCTTAATTCCTGACATCATTGAAGTTCTGCAGCCATGGGTGAATGAATCACTTCATGTGACAGTTTACTCTTTTGAGGAACAACTATAGTATTTATCCTTTTTTATAAAAAGGAAGACTTCGATATGTAAGATCCTTCAATGAAAAGAACTAAACTGCAAAGTACAATTATTAATAGTTGCATTATTAATATATTTGAAGAAAATGTGGCTAGCTGAGTTCATAAAGGCTTTCTCCAGATATCAGAAGACATCCTTGGCATTCTTTACAACCTAACCAGACTGAACTCTGTCAGATTTCCTGCCTACTGAAGGCTTGAAAGGCAGTAAGAATTTTGCAGCTACCTTGAACAAACAAATTGAATGACGGTTACTTCTTTAAATAATAAAAAAAAAAGGTTTCCTTTGCATGAAGAATACTCAAAATAGATTACCTACAAGAGCAAAATTTCTCTTTAGAAACTGAATCTGCAAGCCAAAGTCAGTATTAACAGAGAACACCGAACCCACCTACCGTGTAGAATGAGCTCATGCATATATATATATATATATATATATATAAATAAAAATATACACACACACATATATTTTTACAAGATACATTTTTGGTTCTTACAGACATTCATTAAGGGAAGTATATGATCTGTGCTGAAGAATCACAAAAACTGCAAGATAACACCCTCTCTGTCCTTAATTTCATCCACACTACCCACAAAGCATATTCAACTATATTTAAGGTATTTGTGATATATTGGTGTAATTTGTCTGTAAAAACCTCCAGGGAACAATATTCTCCAGCGTCGCTAGAATCCCACTTCACTTTATCAAGATCCTTCTGAATTCTCATCTGTTCTCTAAAATGCCTGAACACCCACCTTGGCATTTTGGCAATGCATATCCTTTGGTTTGTCAGCCACTTCGTTAATGGACATTTTGAACAGTAGCAGACTTCGGAGAGACCTCTAAGAGAACCATGTGTCACAGGTTTCCATTTGGACAATGAATTACTAATTATTCTTTTCCAGATACTTGCTTATTCACTTCATAGTAGAATCATAGAACAGTTTGGGTTGTAAGTTACTCTAAAGATCATCTAATTCCAACCCCCTTGCCATGGGCAGGGACACCTCCCGCTAGACCAGGCTGCTCAAAGCCCCATCCAGCCTGGCCTTGAACACCTCCAGGGATGAAGCATCCACAACTTCTCTGGGCAACCTGCTCCAGCGTCTCACCACCCTCAGAGTGAAGAATTTCTTCCTTATGTCTAGTCTAAATCTACCCTCTTTCTTTTCTGTTACCCCTTGTCCTGTCACGACACTCCCTGATAAAGAGTCCCTCCTCATCTTTCCTATAGACTCCCTTTAGGTACTGGAAGGCTGCTATAAGGAGCCTTTTCTTCTCCGGGATGAACAGCCTTGGTTAAAAGTCTCTCTCTATCTTTCTTATAAGCTCCCTTTATACACTGAAAGGTTGCAATAACAACTCCTCAGAGCCAGCTCTTCTCCAGGCTGAACAACCCTCTCAGCCTGTCTTCACAGGAGAGGTGCTCCAGCCCTTTGATCGTCTTCATGGCCTTCCTCTGGACTCGCTCCAACAGGTCCATGACCTTCTTCTGTTGGGAGCCCCAAAGCGGGATGCAGTACTCCAGGTGGGGTCTCACAAGAGTGGAGCAGAAGGGCAGAATCACCTCCCTCAACCTGCTGGCCATGCTTCTTTTGATGCAGCCCAGGATACGGTTGGCTTTCTGGGTTGCATGCGCACATTGCCAGGACAGATTGAGCTTCTCATTAACCAACACCCCCAGGTCCTTCTCCTCAGGGCTGCTCTCAACCCATTCTCCGCCCAGCCTGTATTTGTGCTTGGGATTGCCCCAAACCACGTGCAGGACTTTGCACTTGGCCGTGTAGAACTTCATGAGGTTCGCACAGGCCCACTTGGCAAGGCTGTCAAGGTCCCTCTGGATGGAGTTTAATCAAGAATATAATCCTTACTTTGTTAATGAGACAGTTCTGGGAGACAATGAGAAAAGTCCTCCTGAGATCAAAACACATCACATCTACTGTATCACCAAAACTACAACTTGGCATACGGGGACATCTGGTTGCTTTGTCATGATTTAGTCCCAACAAATTTAGGTTATCTGTTACTTAATACTTTACTACCTTCTAAGCATTTACAAATAATCCAATAACGTTCTAGTAACTGAAGGTACGCTGATGAAATCCTTGGCTGCTCAAAGCTACTTGCAGTTGTCATCTTTTCACAACGGTTCTTGTTGCCTTAAGTCTTTATTCATGAAATTACATTAAATGATCAAAATAGTTAATTCTTAGATCGTATAGCGATATCAATTTGATCATTTAATTTAACCTCTTACGTAAAGCTTGATTCCCAGATTACATACTGGAAATAAAATAGGGTGATTCTTTAGCTTTCAACATTTTCTTGACATCGATTTTAAACCTGTAAAATGCAAGTGGACTGAAAAAGAACTATAGGTTTTCAGAGAGTTATAGCCATATCTTTTTAGTGCTTGTGGAAGGCTTATACAAAGAGTTTTAAGGAATATCAAATATGGCGTTGTGTAAAATCATTTTTCAGTCTTCCCTACAATCCTATATGTACTAGCTCCTAGTAGAATGTGGAAAGGTAGTTCTCTATACTGTGATCTGCATAAACTATAACACCATATATTGGGCTGGGCAGAAGTGACTCAATAGCAATGACAGCATTATAACTTCAAGACAGATACTTTTAGGGTGCTTTAGAAATCTTTTAGGATTTCTAAATGAAGAGTTCTGGTAAACGTTCATGTTTTTAACTCCTGTTATATGTAGTCACTTGCACCGCACACAAGATACTACCAGACCAACCAACAAACTCTCAAATCCTTTCACTATGGAGTTTTCTCAGAAATTCCATAGATTTGCAGATGGTGTTTTTTATTTTGCCTAAAAACTCAAACTAAATGAAAACCTCAAAACTAAAAACTGTTTGGGAAGAGAGGAAAACAAAAAAATATAGTGAATATTCCCATACTGTATAACGACAGAGATTGTAGGGATTGCCAAAGACTTGACTCATTTCTCCTATTTTTCTTACCCAACTCCCACTTGCTGTCCAGGACTGTAGGGAAACAATTACTTGCTTCAGAGGTTATTTCTATAATTAAAGCAAACTGACCTGACTTTCAAAAAAGTAATTTCTGGTCAATTCCAGAAAATAATCTGAAGTTAGTCTTTGCCTTACCTACATCCCGCAAAGATATGCTGTTATTTTAAAAACAATAAAAATGACCCGTGCATGCATAGTGGTCATATGAGCACATCTAACCTTTGAGATTTCCCTCCTTGTATTTTGAACTATGTTGACGATGTCCGGATGGGATTTACAATGGCTCAAAGCTACTATTGTTCACACTACATTAAATCTACAATATATGCAATGAGATAACATAATATTTTCACTTGGAACTTCTATTAACCCACAACTTGACTGCATTTAATGAAATATGTAGTGCTTACAGAGGTGATTTATATGGATCACTATTTACAGGGCATGTTTATAAAAGAGGAAAAAGCACCCTAAGGAACTCACGGTTCTTTTGACTTTAACAGAAAGTAAAGAGTGCCTGATTTGGTTTAGCTCAGTAACACCCCTGGAAGCCTCAAAATCTTATAGCTGGATTAGGGATGGCGACAGGAATCACTGATGCAGCTGAAACAGCTAGCATAGGAAACGTACTATTGCTACCAATCCTGAGCTAAACCACTGCTGCATATTTTAAAACAAAAATCACAGTCATATTCATGTTTGTTGAGTATATAAGCATACAGAAACAATAAAAAAGGCATACTGAAGACCTGGAAATCTATTTCTGTCAGTGTTGTTCTAGAAATAAGTGGAGTGGAGAATTCACCCACCTAAGGGAAAATTACACAGATTCTCTTGAACAGATAAACCTTTACTTCTGACAGAACTTTGGAAAGTATTTAATTACACAAAGCATATGTTAGAATGTAGTAAAAGAACAGTGTTTTGTACTGGAAAAGGCATGCAGAATTAGCTACCAGAGCCGCCTTCTTAGTATACTGGTGCACCTGAGCTATTTTACAAGCAATATGTTTTATACGTTAGTCAAAATAAAACCGTCCCTCTTTCCATTTCTCTTCCAGTTTAACACTGAGTTAGCCGAGTAATTACTTCTCTAAAAAAGGATAATTCTTGTTATTCTTTTAGATAAGATGATATGCATGTAGGTTATGGCAAAACCAAACTTTTCCCAAAGCAACGCCCTTTGGGCAGTAAAGAACATGGGGCACTAATGACTTCCAAGAAATTATCTTTTGCTGCACCTGCTCTCTAAGTGTGTTTGCAATAATGAACTAGCAAACTGAGAAAAGACAAGAAGGGTATTCATTCACTACTGCTAGGATTGTGTAAGCCTAAAAAAAAGTATACATTTTAGTACTCTGTGTACGTATGCCAAGATCTCTACTGATGAGATCTTTCATGGCAATCTCTGTAAGAATGCTGTAATCTATTAATAGAAAAGAAAACCATAACAAAACCTATGCATTCCTGACACTAAGGCTATATGCTATGTTTTTCACATTCTTACTTGAAAGAGGTCTAATTTCCTTTCACCATCTAGAAAACTACGTTCCAAGAACTACCAAAGGGATCACTTGCAGTAAACCCAGTCCCCGGAAAACACATCCATAAGAAAAAAAAAATATCTCCCATGGAAAGGCATGGAAACAAGAGCACAGTGTAGCTAAATTCTCAGGAAGTTAATGACTGGACCTCCTTTTCCCAACTCCTCCCTACAACATTAATAGTCTTAGCAATTACTGAGTGGAACAAACCCCTTTTACACCACCTGGTGTACTTTTCAGCAGTTGGTCTTGCTTCCAGGCCTGTCATGGCTCATTAAGATAGTACAGTACTTTCTCTCTACACGACTGTTCTCGGGGACCATAGAATTCAAGATAAAATGAGATATGGAGGTTTTATCACAAGACAGAAAGGGACTGTGACATATCGTGCCAAGATTTTCGTACTGAAAAAGCCGCAGAAGAAAAAGTTTTTCAAGGAAAGTGAAGAGTAAAACCAAACCAGTTACAAAAGATAAACATAACTGCCCAATACTTAAAGAAGCAGCATAAACCACAACAACCTAATTCTGTGTGTGCTCTTATGAGGCACCTTATTTACATAGGCTTCGCTAAAGGTCCCACTTTTTTGCTTTGCGGTTTATCTTTCCGTGAAACTTTGAGATTCGAATTTAATAGCTCTCTCACCTACATGAATCATTTGACCGACCAGTTTTGTACTGCTGCCCACAAATAAGTTCAGCTTTTCTGCATATTTCCATGATTCAGGACATCTAGTATCAGTGGCACTGAAAACGAAGCGGCAGGCCATCTGTAATGCTGCCATGACACTCCGCGTCTCAGAGCGCTTGAAGGCTCATTGACAACGCAGGAGGACAAAAAGGATTCTGTCCTCAGAATGGCTTCATTCCTTAATTGCCAAGGGCAAAAAAGTGCAAAAGAGACTATGCTTTCTCTCAAGCTTTCACCTGAATTAAGAAATAATAGCAGAAGCCACCAAATTTGAAGATAACCAAGATCTACAATTACATTTATGAAAAGTCTTATTTTCATTACAGTGAGGAGAACTGTGGAGTTAAAAAAAAAGTAAATTTCTGGCCTTTCAATAAACTGTAGCCTTAAAAGACACATAATATATCTTCATGCTGTATATTTCAGTTTTCCTTTTGGATTCTGTGTGGTTCACTTGGAGATTAACATCAGTTCCAAGGTCAGCTTATTTGCAATTATTTAAATGTAAACGTCTGTGTTATCCAGTAATTAGAAATTGATAATTTTTCACATTTGAAACTACTGCAACTGAACTTTTTACAACTTAAACGTCAAAATCTAACTGGGTGACCATATATAATTAAAATAAACGTATATAATTATATATCTTACGCTTGAAAATTAAATAGGACAAAACAATGGTAATAGGATATTGTTGCATTCATTTTAATTGCGTGCCCTGAAAAAGACATTTTAAACAAATAAAATCTAAGCTTATAGAAGAAAAAAGGGACTGATGCAGATGCCCTTGTTCAGCTTTGGCCCACACAGTAAATCCTATGGACAGGGAGTGCCCCCTGTGGGATTTGCGCTTGTTTATTTTCACATGAAGTAATTACAGGAGGTGCTTTGGTACCATTGCTGCAATCACATGATGGTCTGATATACCAACCAGGTGGCCCACAGACCTTACGGTCCAGTTCAATACAATGAAGAGCTTGCGTTGGGCCTGGAAAGCCATATCTTGCAGATGCAAGGTTAATATATTACTACTTTGTAGCACTGACAACAAATGTGACATGACTACAAACTACAGAGACAACTGTTTATATAAGTAGAACATACACGTACTTCTACAACTAGGAATCACCTCTCCTCTGGAGAACTGCTGTTAAACCATAGGCATAAACCACAATTTCTCTAATGACAAAACAAAATAAAATAATTCTTTAATTTTCAAGAAGAGAATTTCTGATAAGCTGACAAGTTATCACTGGATGGACATTGGTACTATCTTTTTTTCTTTTTAACTGGTTCCGTTCATCATGGGTGCACAGAACCTGAAATATTTTTGTTTGGTTAAACTGTTTGCTGCATTTGAAATGACTTCGCACCTCATTTTGGATCAACTGAAATTACTTTTCTGGCCAATAAACTATGTGCCAATTAATCACTTTCTTTCGGACTGCTTTCAATTTCAACCTCATACCTCCAGACAATAATGCTTTATTGCTGAGAGGATGAACTTTCGAGAAGATAAACAACCCCAGCTTCCACCGACTTAATTTTCAGTTGTGAGTGTTTGTATGTGTGTGTGTTTGTATTTTTCTTATCTGATAGTCAGAAAATGAACACATGGACTTATCAAACACCTACCAAATATTTTTAAGTGACTTGCGTATCATGCAGGAAAACTGTAGCAGACCTAAGGATGAACAGTCTACTTGCATCGCACTGCCTAGGTTGGCATCTTAGTTTTAATACTAGCCCTTAGGTAGCTCGCAGCAGGCCTTTCAACTCCAAGATGAAATAAGGCAGGAATACAGCAAACAGCTTCATTAAGTTGCACAGGCCTGGTTCATCTCTGATCACTGCCTACACTCTGTATCAAACGAAACACTACCTGTGGGATTCCACTGTGATAAATATTGAAAAGAACACTCATGTAAAGTCACATAAGAAACAAAAAGACATTTTTTGGTGGCTTGATTTTGAAACATAAATTATGTTCTATTGATTCATCTGTAATATCCTTGATTATTTTTGAAGAAAAAAAGAGGACAGTAAATTATTCTTGGACAAGCAATAATCTTCCTGTTATGTGCCAGCAGGATGAAGGATTCAACTCTGAAGCGCCAACTCCGTTATGTAAGTCTGCATCCCTTGAATTATAGGGCTAGCAGCAATTGCAATTAGCAAGAGAAGGCATAATTCAGGAAAGGGCTGTTGGACAGTTTTCCAGGTCTGAAAGAACAGACTGAGAAATGCTCCAACTGGGACTTTTCAGCCCCGAAGCAGATGACTAGGAAGAATCTTCTGGGCCTTCTGACCATAACAAAAGGCCTGCCTAGTCCAAATAAATATATAAATAAATAAAATTAATCTCTCCTCTACATGCAGACACAGTGTCTGTTCCCCTTCCCTATAAGCGCAGTGTCCGCTGCTACAGTTTTGGCAATTGCATGAGCTCGGCCCCAGATTAGACTGTTTGTGCTCAGTTATTTTCACACACTGCCAAAATTTGCTGACAACACCAGGAGAAAAAAAGGGAAAGGAAAACTGGTGATTTTCAACAGTTTATAACTCAGCTCAGCCTAAGCAGGTTTTTATGGGACAAAGAACAGAGATTTCTCTGTAGACAGCACTTTATTCCTGCCTAATTTAAAAGATTTGCTGTGAATGATGGAAACATTAGAACTTCTTAAAGAAAACATAACAAAAAAAAATCCTAGCAGTTCACTAGTACTTTTTTTACAGTAGATCATGTTTAGTGATATAAATAGAGAGACCATTATCTACCTCTCCAATAATTATTTACAACAAAGTCGGGGTTTTTTCAAGAAAATGAAAATATGAGACTTAAAGGAAGAGGGTTTCAAAATACATAGTATTTCTTTAAGGAGTGAAACTTCTTCCCTGGAATAATTCACACTTGTGCTATTCTAGTGCTACAGTATTCCCTAGGGAGCGTGAAATGATCTTCTCAGGGTTACAGAGTCAGTAGTAAACACAAGTTCTACTCGAAGAAACACTATTTTAGAAATGTATTTTCACTAACATGATATCTAACAACTTCCTATTACAACCTAGAGGTAACTTTCTGGACTCCCCTTGTTGATGTAACACTTTCTTTCTATATCTAGAATCTCCAAAAGCAGCATTTCCTAAGCTATTTTTCTTCTATGCTCCTCTGCCCCATTAGCTGACTCCAGGGCCCAGGCTGTTAATCTTACACCTCTATCAAATCTCAAATTTAATCAGTGCTGCTTTTGAACATCTCAATTTTTTCCCAGTGAAGCATGCCGTAAACCTTGGGAAACAATACTGCTTTACTGTATCTTTGAACGGATTCTGTACGACAGCTACTGTATTCTGTTAAGGATATCAAAACCAGCCAATTGCTTCACAAAATTAACCACTCATTCAATTACAGTTATTTTTGAGTTGAAATATTAGGAAACATTTTAACAAAACTAGAAAACAGATGACAAGAGTGCTTTTCATAAAAGGCATAGGCTGGGAAAGTAGGGCTACAAAGAGTATACTGGAGTTTCTGTATATAAATATAAGATATTTAATTGATTGGGAGTCCTCAGTAGAGACTTGTTTGCAACAGAGCCTCATGGTGAGGGTGAGTTTTTGAAGTTTGGATGCTTTTGGCAGCTTTATAGAACTTTAAGACAGACCAGCTATGACTAAAACATGCTCAGCTAGTTAACTATACAAATGTAATGTTTTTTCCATCTTTCTCTCCATGTGCTGACAGCATTACCATTCTCTCCAGTGTTCTTCCTTCTGAGGTACAATGGATCTACCAGTTCATGCAGTTCCTGATATTACATTTCAGTACAACAACTTTCCAACAATAACTTACTCAGCTAAGAGAGGTCATCATTTAAAAGAAGGGAGTAGTTATATTAAAGGCTCTAGAGCTACACAATTCCAAATACATTTCAGGATATACTGTACACTACGTGTATATTTTAATGAGAAGGTTTGGCAGAGCAGTTTGGCAGAAGAAAGTACTGCCAAGTGATTGGATATGGGATATATCTCCAGTTGCTTTGGATTCCCACATCACCTTAAGAACTATTCTTCCCATCCCCCACTACACCAACTCTTAAGGCAGTCAAATTTATAGCTCAATAAAACTTTTTATTAAAAATAAAAAGTGTGGCTTTTAAGTACTGCAGTCTTCCAACATCCTTATGCCAGGTCTAGATCAGGCTGTTGTAGCTGAATATGAAGCTGGGGAGGCTTGGCCCAATTTATACAGCATTGCTAAGTTAGAGTTTCAAGATCTAAGCCACCTCTCTTTCCATTTTGTAACAGCTGTTTTTCTATCCTTTCGTTAAAAAAAAAAAAAGAAAAGAAAAGAAAAGAGGCTAGCGTAGAAAAGTTAAATAAATAAATAATGGCTCACAAAACCACAGTGGAGGAACCGCTGCTGGTCCTGCCAATAAAAATGTTCCTTCTCTTCAGGGCTGGCTAAACAACTGAAAGTGTTTCTAATGAACTGCTGGCAGCACTATCCATCATTGCACTAAATGGATTCATGTCTCCCTAAACTGAGGATAACTATTTATCTATAATGCACGGTCAGAAATTAGGAAGTATTTAAGCCTTAGAGGTCTAATTCCTCACTTCTCCCCACCTCCTCAAAGCTTGGTTTTATTCAGGACTCCTTATGCAAAGATGACAAGAGAAGTCTGACTGATAAAGAACTTCAAACTCTGTTCCAGTGCTAATGAATGACCCGCATGAGTTTGAAAAATACGTTAGCAGACCAGACATCTGCACTCTGATTTTAGCATTACGACTACCTGACATTATGTTTATCTCTTCCCTCTTTCCTTTTTGCCATTTGTTACAATGACTTGTGTCTTACCTTAAAGTAGATTATAGGCTACTCAAAGCAAGACGGCACATTCATAAGACACACAAAACAATTCAGTCAAAACAATTGTTTAGGATCTTTGAAAATGCTATTATGCAAAAACCAGTAGTCTGCTGCAAACAATCAGAAGGAAGAGATGCTTTTGAACTCTAACAAAAGTGTGAAAGCAACGTAGTCAGAAGTCACTTCTGAAGGCTCAACTGACTGGATAGGTAGCTGCTATCTACAGAGACATATTCATACAGTGGGTTGTCTTCGGAACACCAGGGATCAGAGGAGAATTCAGAGATATCAAGAAACACGCCTACAAATAAAACGGAACACTTACTTCATCTCCAGGACTTCCTCCAAATGTTTCCTTCTTTCAGCTCGTAGGTTGGTCAAATGGGTTTCCTTCTCAGCCAAAGACTGCTGCGTAGAGGACAATTTTGCTTTCATTGACTCCAGCTCCTGCTTAACCTTCTCCATGGCCATCATTAGTTCTTCTACCTAAAGCAATTTTGGGGAAGACAGGAGGAGAGAAAAACAGTGTAATGTGATCAACTGGAACTTACTAAATGTCACAACTAAATTGGAGCACAAAGGTTACCAGTGCATGTGCACTGCATAACACTTCTGCAGATGGGAAGCGTCATCTAGTGCTGTGAACAGTACATCTACACTTGACTGAAGCAACATTACAGTCTGTGATTTAACATAGTCTGGTCACTGGAACGTTACCATTACAATACCAAATTACAAATCTTCAAGTATTTCTATTTTACAAAGTGTACCATGAGGATAAAAAGATGGCCTACATGTATTAAAATTAGCCCAAACAAATGCAAGGTATTAAATGGAATACATTGATAATATACCAGAAGTATAGAAAACTTTCTCTGTAAATGATGCCTAAAGAAAAACTACAAAAGCACTAAGAAGGAAGGTAATGTTTCTGAAACAGGGAGAGGACTGGGTTCTCATGAAGATGTGCGTTAAGACTACTTCCCTCAAAATATCTGTTGAACAATGCTTATAGGCATGTTTTGTGATTTAGCAACATAAAAGACATTCAAAGAGTTGCTAATGGCAGACAGGTACAACAGAACGATGCTCATATGTTTGGCAAATGGGAAAGGTTCAGAATTAACGTGATTGTATATTCTAGCACAAATATTACGCAGATAATTTTATTTCACACTTGGATCATGGTCTGTCTCAGTTAATATTTATCACTAATTAACATGCAAATCCACAATAAATACTCAAGTATAGCTACACGTAACATACAAAAACTTCTGGATATTCTTTTAATAATTTTATAATAATGCTTTATGTCACACATTACTTTCACTGACTTTTTCCATAGAGATTTTCTCCATCACAACCAAGTCCTCATAAACAATTTTACAATGTGCTTCAAATGAGAGAAACTCAGATGCTATTATTGTGCATAATCAAGCATTTGTACAAATTTAGTTTGCCAATACAGCACTGCACTGCATTTATATCCCTGCATAAAAATCAACTTGCGCTCCATCCTGGAAGCAAATTACTGAAATTATATTAAACTCAATTTCTACTTACAGGTTTATACAAAGAGAGTTGTGCACATCACTCGCTATACAGGTGCTGGAGGATGGAAGGTATGGAACATACCAGCCCTTGCTTTAATAAATCCTGTACTCCTACGGCAGAGCTAATAACTCAGGACAAACATGTTTAACAAGATTGGTTTTCATCCTCCATCAGCGATAAAGCAAGAAACATTGCAATTCAGAATTAGCAGATTTATAAAAATCTAGCATAGACATTGTGCAGTGCTTACTGCAGAAAGCCTATCTATTTCCATTCAAATGCAGCTGTCTAACATTATTCTTATGTCCAGCAAATTAAGAAAAAAATAAAATATGCAATTATCAAAAACTACCCAAAATGTACAGCCAATAATTCATCTGGTAATCAACAGACCAAAGGGGAATTAAGTGACGCATAGTCCCAAACTGACTAGTATGCATATAATAACCAAACTTTTCCTGTCTTATTAGTGTTTAGTGTGCAAAAAAAGATCAGAAACTTCGACAATTTTTAAAATGAAGAGAAAACTCCATAAAACGAAATAGAGAAATAGGTCAGAAAGGACTGCAAAGAAAAAATGCAGAAACAATGAATAGCAAAAATACTACTAGAATGGAAACTGATGCCTAGAAAGAGAAAAACAGCAACATGCCAGGGAAGTGAAGGTGTACTAGTGTATCAGCTTCTAGTACATCAGCTTCTACTTCCTTTGGGTTGATTAGAATTACCTACATAAATATTTTCCTTTAAACTGAGAAGAAGAGAGGCATGCCGACGCTCTGCTTATAACAGAAAACAACCTCAAGTAAACGAGCCCCCGGCCAACTGCAACAATCAAAATGGCTTGTGTCAATCTGCCAGTTGCCAAAATAAAACAATCTTTGAAGCAACACCTTTTCCGTAATCAGGTCTGAAAGATTTCTAACATCCTTCATTCCATTCCCCATCATCACGATTCACAACGCTAACATGGTAAGGCTGGTTTGTGTGATGCAGATCTGTAGCGCAACAACTCTGGGCCATTAAGAAAACACAAGGAGGCTCGCGGCCGATATCTAGGTCAAGGCTCCTAGCGCTAGGTGGCAAGATCTAACTGCAGGAGTACTTTGCAGTAGCGGTTATTGCAGGTATTTAAGCTTTTCCTCATTGCTCCATTTGGTAATGCTTTTAATTCTAAGGTTATATTTTGTATTTTTGCAGGTTAACAGAAAATTGATCTAATCATGTATTAGGAATGGCTGGAATGCAAGTGGCTTTTAAACTGTGCCAACAACTTAGTTTGTAACTGCCATTACCTCCCATCCTATCCAGCGAGTACCATTCGTCATGCGATTTACTAAAGACAAAATTCACCAAAATAGTGATGACTGCATTCACAATAAAGACTTCGTTGTTCAGATTCATCAAGTTATAGATATTCCATGGGAGCATTTCAATTAAACTTCTACAAAACAAAATATTTTATTTGGCAGCTTATGAATCTTAGTGCAGACCTGTCTGTGTATGTTCCAATAAGCAGTCCTGTGAGAAATGATACAGGAATATTCACTGGAAGCAAACTGCTTGCAAAGCACATCTAATTTAGCCTATACAAAAAACTTCAAATCTACCTTTGATTTTTTTTTTCCCCCTGAGAACAGCTAATTATATAATAAAGAAAAAATATTTGCTAAGAACCAGAGTTCTTGGCACGCTGAGACATTTTCAGAGACATGCTGTTGACATTTTCAATTTAACTGTAGGTCAGCTTGTGCCCTCTCAATTATAACTAGAAAGCTTCCATTTCAGGAGGTGTAAAGAGTGCACTCTTGCTCCTCTTTTCTCTCTGCTGAAATAATCATATGTAAAGCAGAGTATATCTTTGCCTACCTATGACTTACCTGTGATTCAGTTCTCTGTAGACAGGCCTGAAAGGCCTTCAGGTATTCTGAGCAGGATGGATCTGCAGAGAACTTAAACGGAGACTATTCTTTATATTGTTTTTAAGCACTACTTGACCTCTGCAGGTGACAGCTTATCTTTAAGTAAGAACATGAAGCTAAATAAAGTTTCCATTAGAAGAGAGAGCTCCTGAGAGACTGAATAAACTTTGTGAAAGAGGGCAAACTATGTAAATTAGATCAGTATGGGAATCACAGCAACAGAAAAGGGAAATGTCGACATAGGACAAATTTTTTATGTAGTATTACATCTCCTTCTAAAGCATGAGAGTGAGTTTTCAAAGCGCATGACAAAGGGACTTGACTATTACACTAAGAACCCTACTCCTAAACTGGAGATACAGTACTTTATATGCAGCGATAATGCAAAACTTATAGCTTAATATTTAATTACATGCCTGAAAACAGACACGTTTTTATGTTTCTGATTTAAGGAAAGAAATTGCTTTTCTTTCAGTATACATACAGACACAGTGGGCTATGGGATAGCTGCTTGCATTCATTATTATGTCTCAAAAGTTCCAGGCAGAATACAAAATTATGGAATTTTAGAAACTAAAGATACAAATACCAGCATGAACAAATAATTTTCCATGAGTATTGTATAAATCAGTCACTAGAGATCTTATTTCAAAACCACCTCAGCAGGCTAACTTGTATATTTAAAATTATTTGCTTTCTGAACACAGACCTTTCTTGTACAAACAAGAAATTAGCACTACAAGACAAAATGTACTAGAAATCTGTACTTTTGCCCAGAATGAATTAGGCCAGCAAAACAGAAAGTCTTGCAATTACAAGTCAGTAGTCAGAACACTACAAGGACTGAAAAAAATAATTAACATTTCTCATGAAGTGCAACTCTCTCAGAGGACTCTCCTTTTTTTTACAGCTCTTGAGTTTTTAACCTGTTTTTCATTTCCCTGTGTACATTACTGAAATGATGAAGGGACTGAAAATTTCTGCATTATCTTTTACTTACTTGAACTGATCAGACTGCAGGACAGAAGGAAGGGGAAAAAAAAGACATGAAAAAAAAGACAAAGACAAGAGTTCTGGCTCCATGCAAACTTGTTTGGATCCCAGAAATTTTTCCCAGAACAGATGTTAAGACATGGAAAAAGCACGGGCCAGACTTGGGACTTAAGTATGTAATTTAACTGCCTCAAGTAACATATTACAGGGAGAAAGCACTGAGTCTGACATAACGTGGACTGCCAGCAGGACCAGATGGTTTGCTTAAATCACAAGCTAATAAACCTTTACACAAAATAAGAGGGAAATGAATTATGGTTTCATCATAGCCCCATTTTCGTTAAAGCAGTAGGGTGGCTTTAGGTACTCTTAAAGATTACATCCAAGACACTTAACTAAATTCTTGGCTATTCTGAATTAAGGGAACAACTTTCAAATTCTTATAGATATTGGGAAAGCTGTTAGGCATAGCTTTTTGAGAGCTAAAAATATCAGAGGAAAATGAGAGAAATAAGTAAGCAGTAACAAGAAAAATCTTCCCCCCGATAAAATTAAAATGCAATTTCTCGTTTGTAAGGTAAGGACAGCCCTCAACTAGGAGAACAGCTGAAAGCTCTGCCACACTGACAGCAGAAGGGAATAAAACAGAATGGCTCTGCCCCACCACACAGGTTGGAGCTCTGGCTCCAGTTCAAGCCCCCCTTGTTCCCCACCAGTGCACGAGCAGGCATACGCCTGTAGGTGGACAGAGGAGTTAAGGAGAGAGACAAAAGACTATGGTCTGAAAAGCTGCAGGATACTGTAGTTGAATGCAAATTTTCTTATTGCTGTGAAAGTGAGATACTTAAACAGTTGATGTCTCTTGTTTCCATGAGTTGGTCTCTCAACAAAAACTTTCATTATAAAAAAAAGGATCTGAGAGCGAAGAGGAGTTAATGCTCTGTGTTGCTCCTTACTGCCTCCACTGATGGCTCTAGGCAATAAAAAGCACTAATATTAGATGGATCACGTATATGACATTACCATGTTACTGCTGCAGAACCCACAGAAATAGAAATACAGGAGTCTTTGTTAAGGAGTACGTTCCTTGAGTATCAATCAAGAGCGCCTTTTGCTCATACTCTCAGAGCACTGAGCTCTTGCATGAAGGAGGAGGAATGAAAATTCACAGATGTTTGGAAAACAGAAAACTGAACCACCAGACTTCAGGACTGAATAAGTCACAGCTGTGTCTTGTTAGCATGTTTGGAGGTAGCTTTGACAGTTGTATCTTCTAAATGAGGGCCATAAGCCATATAAATAAGCAACGGCCTACTGCTGGGACAAGAGCTCTTGAGAAGGAAGCAATAATTGTCTCTGCTTAACACATACAAAATATTTGAGTCAGGGCTGGAAAGAATAAGTGAAAAACTGAATTCTGATTTATATTGAGGACAGAAACCTGTTGTAGTCTCTGGTATCTGAAGACTGTAACCAGTTACAATTTTATTTCTGCATTTCCCTCAAGTGGAAACATTATCCAATGAAATATTCTCATTATGTTTTTTAACCCTTGCAACCATATCAAAGGAAGGTGTCCTGTTTTATTTTACATGGATGTACACTCTTAGGAAACTGTCTTGTGTTTATCTTTTGTGGCTAGCAATAAATGTTTCCAGCCCCTTGGGAACACAGCAGCAGTCACGACTTCAAGGGATAACAAACAATTCAAGGGATAACAACCTTGCAAAAGACCTGGATTTTGATCATCATTTAAAAATCTCTACAGAGGCAGAAAGACTAGAATTTAGCACATTCTGCACAGTTTTGCACACACTCATTTATCACAATTCTTCACATCCAAACAAAATCTCTAGAACTATGGTTAATTCATGATACTCTGGCCACAGCTTTAAACACGGATGTCTTCAAAAGAACTTCACCTTTCTTAGGGTATGTCTACTCTGTGATTGCTGCTAAGGTAGCAGTAGCAATTGGGCGAAAGGAAGCTTATCAGCTGAGACCAACTCCCCAAGGATTTCAGCAGGTTTTTTACGAGCTTTCTGTAGAGCATGCTGATTTCCATTTTGCTGCATTTTAGACAGTTTCAGGTTAACTAGAATATGTCACCATGGCAGACAGTTTAGACATAACTGAATAATATTCCAAGTAAATATTTAATGCTATGCTACATAGCATACCATAGCTCGTCAATGTATATAGCATAGATTGATTTTTCAAAGAGAAAAATTCTAGGATGATGTATTAACTCACTACAAGTAGTGAAAAAAAATGGTATGCTAATTCCACATACAACTTTAACACTCTTTTCCCAAAAGACATTAAGGATCATGACCATAAATACACGAAAGCACAGTTATTATGTGAAAGCACATGGATTGCCACAGGAAGGTTGAACATGTGGCTAAATGAAGAAGTACAGGGTCCTTGGTGAGCTCAGGAAAAGTTTCCACCTCTACTAACTTGTGGAAGTAAATCTGTAGCACTGCAGTTCACAGAAAGCAAACAGCAGAACCTAGACACAACAACTAAGCCATCCCACCGTACTGAGCCAACTGGACTCAGGCTGAAATTCAGTGAAGGGTTTGAAGAAATCTGATGGTAAACAGCAGTACAGCAAAAGTGTCATGGTTTCGGCTGGGATGGGGTTGACTTTATTGCTAGCAGATGGTGTAATGCTATGTTTTGGATTTGGGATGAGAATACTGTTGATAGCACGTTAATGTTTCTTTTCTCACACGTCATGTATTTTGGAGGCAAATAAATTCTATTAGAAAAAGAATACATATTTTTAAATTTATGAATCTAATGTAGAATTCTAATGAGCTTTTCTAATGCTTTAATCTACGTATCAGCGTACCACATTTGCATTTAAGGTCACAGCTAAATAACACAACTGGGAAATGGAAAAGAAATTCCAAATGAAAAATGCACAACACTGGCTTTAAACAAATATTAACACAATTATTTGGTTGGGTCCTTACAATTCCAAGGAGGCCTTAATGTAACCAAATCTGCATGACTTTCTCCTTCAAATCAGACTTGAAGGCAACTCAAGAATTTGACTTTCTCTTGAGCCACAACAAATAAAATAGTATTTAGAGGTAGATACTGGAGAAAATAATGCAACAGGCAGAGGGATGCCTGTTTGCATGATTTGTCTAGAATACTTGACTATAGCAAAAGGCATAATGTCAAATCCCTGTTTATCTATTGAACAATAAAAAGGGATAAAAATCCAGACAAAATCATCTTAAAATCAGCATTTGTACCAAATTTCTATACTATAGTTTCCATCAGTATTTCTCATTTCATTAAATGAAAAGTTGACTTATATGGAGAAACACTCAATGTACATTTTGAACAGAGGTTGATTATCCTTTCAGTGTCCCCAGTTCTCCTAAAAGTCATCAAATTTTGCCCACTTTGCAACCTTAAATGAGTGCAAGAAATTAAACAAAAGATTTAGAAGTTTTTTCCCCTATAATGTTAGAAAAAGATCTCTATCCCAAAGTCTCTGAGCACAATTTTCTATTCATCGTTTTTTTTCCTATTCATTCTTTGCTACTGGAGGCAAAAAAACCCACCTCCCCAAGCCCCCAACTAGGCACAGCTGAACACACCTCAGACAGAAAAGAATAAAATTTCCACTGTTATACCTCTTAAAAGGTAAGTTCCTGAATACTGAAGGAATCGCATGTTATCCCTGACATACTGAATCACCCTTCCCATGTAAGGAGTGTGACTCAATATAAATCTCGGTATTTTAAAGGAAGAGGCTACATAATCCATTTAAATGCTGGAGGAGAAGAAGTAACTTTAGGGAGAAACAGCGCTTCTAAAAATAACTGCAAGCATTGACAAGGACACAGTGCACAGGCAACTTTACCTAGCCAAAGTGCTTTCTCTAACCAAAGAATAATAAAAAAAAACCTCTTGAAAAATGATGGCAAAAACTTCAGGCTGACAACTTAAAAAGCGTCAAAAACAATTTCTATTAGTAAAAGAAATTAAAATATAAGTTTTTCAAACTTCTCATTAGGAGATACAGAAGAAGAGATAAAAAACTAATTAAAAGCAAGCTGTCCAGCATCTGTTACAGAGAAGTCAGAATTCTGACATTTCTACAGTTCTCAGAAAACACCTACAGGTAAGTGGTTCAGAAGAAATTCCACTTTGTATTTTCCACTTACAGGGACCTGTAGTAAGTAACTTAATCTGTCAGAATTTGTGCTGTGACATAATTCCAACACTCAACTTATTTTAGAAAATATTTTAGGTCTATTTCACTAACAGAATACTCAGCAAAAAGGGTATGTGTTTTAATATATTTTGCATTTTTAGAAGATCACAGAATCACAGAATGGTAGGGGTTGGAAGGGACCTCTGGGGATCATCTAGTCCAACCCCCCTGCCAGAGCAGGGTCACCTAGAGCAGGTTGCACAGGAATGCGTCCAGGTGGGTTTTGAATGTCTCCAGAGACAGAGATTCCACCACCTCTCTGGGCAGCCTGTTCCAGTGCTCTGCCACCCTCAAAGTAAAGAAGTTCCTCCTCATGTTTAGGTGGAACTTCCTAGGTTCAAGTTGGTGCCTGTTGCCTCTTGTCCTGTCGCTGGGCACCACTGGAAAGAGCCTGGTCCCATCCTCCTGACACCCACCCTTTAAGTATTTATAAGCATCGATAAGATCCGCCCTCAGTTGTCTTTTTTCCAGACTGAAGAGACTTGATAGAGATACTTGATAGGATAGAGTCCAATAGATAACAATTCTGTTGTAAGTGTAGTTTCTGTTCTTACAAAAAATGGTAGTCTAAGTAATATAGGTTACAAAGTTAAAACGGGACCAGAATGGTGATATGATGGAAGGGCAAATAAGAGGTATCGTTCAAAACTTGGCTAGAATTTCTGTGTAGTAACTTATGGGTAAAAGAAAAGGCTCTTGGAGGCTTGTATTCTATATTCAAACCTCTGCAGACCTTGTACATACAATAGGGAAATCCTGGTGAACAGGAGATGGGGAAAAAAGGAGAGAACTGTGAAGGAGGCTCTAGTGGAGTTATTAACTGATTTCATATTTGTTTTTCCTTAACAAACAGATATGAATTTTGAAGCAGGAACATATGATAGAGAATTTCAGAAGTCTTGTAATCAACATAGTTTACAGGCAATATGTGCCTGAAACAATATTAAATCCTGCTGAAATAACTTATAACGATAACGGCAGGAAGGAATTAGCACAAGAAAATACATTTAAACAATACGTTACTATTACAATATTCAGTATTTTATTTTTTTCTCAAAAGGCAAAGTAGAGAAACCTGCCATGTGTAGTATAAAAAGATACAGTGTATGAACATGAATATAGCTATTTATAGATCTATATACTTCACCTCATTTAAAATTTCACACTAGGAACCATAAGTTCAAAAAGAATTCATGGAAGGTGTCAAGATCAGACTGCTAACTCAGAAATTTCACTATAAGTAACTACTTAAGGAAGGAAGGAAGGAAGGAACAGGTAATGGCCACTGTTTCATGTGTTTATTTGTCATAACATTTTAGGGTAAGGAGTTAGATGTTAGCTGATGTTATATAGAGTGAGAGTGCATTTAAGCAGGAGTTGATATTCAGGAGAGAACAGAGCTGCACTACTATCAGCAGAAATACCAGTTAAAGTTCTAAACCCTACTGCTTTTCAAATTTGAAGGAAATAAGATAGAGAAACATATGTTGCGGTCAGGCAGTGCACCATCTCACTTGCAGAAATAGCAGCCTGTTGTAAAGGCCACAATAACGGCTTCTTGCAAGAATATTTTTGGTAATAATACTAAGCAATTCCTGACTCCATTTGTCAGCCCCCACAGTTCAGTGCCTCTTCAGATGTGCTTCAAGTTCTGCATGAGGATGCACGAACCAGATCAGCGAAAAATTCCTCTAAAAAATAAAATAATTCTTATAATGAATTAGGTCACTGCTCCATTTCACAACGTGGCCTCAGAAGGACACAGGCTGGGAGAACTGAAGGGACATGCACTGAAGTATGAGGATGAAAGTGAGCAAAGAGAGGGAGGGTTTAGGTATCTTTGGTGAGTACACGTTTGTGAACTATGCCCTCCAATAATGAAGGCTCAAAATGCGAGTTATTCTAGTATTGTGCTCCTTGAGCCATGGAACTGACACTACTTACTATTGATTGACACTGAATCACAGAACCTGAACTTCCATTTCAATTTGTTCCACAAAGGGCCTTATTCTTTCATGAAGATCGAAACACGTTTCCAGCATTGTTCTGGGAATGCTGCTGATTATGACTAGGTCGATATAGAAGATAACCTCCTGCCCCCTGCTGCAGGAGAAGGGATGGTAAGACGCACCAGGACAGTGAAAGAAAGTGTGTGAGCAAGACAGGGCCTTTTGTCAAAGTCAACCTCCAGCAGTATTTCCTAGGGAAGTAAAACAACTACCGTATTTCTGAGCAGGGAAAACTTATATTTAATTCCTTTTTTGCTTCAGCCTTATGGAGAGTACTTAAAAAGAAGTCTCCGTACACCTTCTGACCTTTGACATAGAGGGCTGAATTAGTGGGATCACCCATAGTTGTACATAACCCCACAGCTGTAAGAAATTTACAGTAATATTTACATACAAGATTTAGCAGATGCACCAACAAAACCAGGTGAATATGTTAGAAAGAACGAACTTGGAGAACTTTCAAGTCTTTATATCTACGTAAGACTCCGTCATCTGCTTTCTGTATGGCAGGGTTTCTGTTATACAGAAGAGTAAGGTTAATAAAACTATGCCCAGTCCAATGGGTGCACTGCTCCCAGCAGGAAATGCCTGATTTTATTTTTGTGATAGGTGAATGAAAGAACAGGCCTAAGATCCTGAAATACACGGCAAGCTTTTGTCATCTGGAGACATCTTGCCATATATAGATTGTGTATTAACACAGTTAACCCACTGCCACAGTGAATACATACTGCCAGGATGTTTTCAAACACTGGATTAAGGAGAGCAAGATTTTAATCTGAAACTATTATTTGAGAACCATGAAATGCCAAATAGTTTCATGGACACTGTAATTCAAATCTGAAGCCTGTAAAATAGCAGGAAACCATACATCACAAGATGATGGAGGGTAAGATTGCACAACACAGGGCTACAAAAACAATATTAAGTACTGGGACAGGGGTACACACAAATGAAATGTCCTCGTACCTTGAACCACTTAAAGCCAAAATGGTTGACTTCATGCACTGATTCATTAAATAGCTTCACACAGGCAGTGAAGTGGTAGAATGGTAGAAAACAAGATAAACAGAAGAGAGGAAAGAAAAAGCATGCAATTAAATGCAAATTTTAGTCAGTTTGGACAACATTAATATTTTAAAAATCACACATAACACTCCTACTTGGTCTAAGAATGACCCTAATCTATTACTGTTTGTAAAAATCAAAGGATTTGCCATTAATATCATATAGAAAATAGAGCCTTGCATTTTAAAACTCTAAAGCTATCTAAGGATGTCTTTCACAATTCTACAAAGAACCTCCGCAGAACATAGTAAAACAAAGAAGGCATTCCTTTAAAGTAATTTAAGGAATACAAACTGAAAACCATTTGAAGAGAAGTCTCCTTCTCATCTTAGATAAACAGCTACTTGCCATCACTCTGTTACTTCACCGTATTTAATTGATACGAAAACAAAATCCTGTTGGACAAAATGGGGCACAGCAGCTCTCCCAGTGCTGACTAGAACAAAACACTCCAGTTGCTTTTCCTTCATGCTGTCTTGTTGGTCATATTTTAAAAACTATAATTGGTCAGAGCCGGCAGTTTAGTTCTTCTGTTGGAATAAGACACTGCTGTCATTCAGTGACTGTACAGACGTTGACTTTTGCCTCTCCCGAACCCACTGCTTTCAATCCATCCTTCTTTCTTCTCCCCACTTCTGTACACACCATTACATCCAAATGAATTTCTTTTTTACGATGCTGTTGCCTACCATATTCCACCGATCTTTTCCCACAAATCTTACTCATCTTGGCCTTCCTTCCTCTCCTTTCAATCTCTCTCACTGATCCTTATGGCTTATTGACCCTCAGGCTGAACATTTCCCTGCCTTGCCTTTCAGATTGTATACCCAATTCCAATTCTCTATTCATCAGCTATTTCCCTTTTCACCAAGCTCTGACCATCTGATCTCACCGTGTGCCTCTCATCAGGCTTTGCTGGTGAATTCTTATGAAAAGCCTCCTTATTGCCAAATGTGATTCTGTGATTCTGTGGTGTGAAATTTGCGCGTATTCCCAAAGCACTATTCTCTTTCCACGTTCTTGTTTCAGGACACCTCATATCTAGATAAAACTTCACTTCTATGACAACAGTTCCCTATTTTACCAACCCAGACTTATTTCTTCTCCTCTCCAGAATAAACCTGCTGCTAACAGCTCATGGTGGACAGACATCTATGAAGAGCTCATGCTCAACAGGCTAAAAAGGTATCCTCCTTTTCATCCTGTGACTGAAATCTTCCTCACTACTTCATTTCTTTTCATCCAGGACAGACCTTTCATATTTTTGTTAATCTTAGTAGTATCTTCGACTCAAACCTCCTTTAAAAGGTTATTTTGAAAAACTTGCAGAATTTCTTTTATGGAATATCTCTAATTTAAGACTTTTCTGACTGCATCAATCAACCAAGTTCTCTGGCAGGATTTCTTCTGTGTTTGGATCTACGCAAAACACTTCCTGTGCAGGTTGTGCCCATTTGTGCAGTCATCTCCTTGTCTGTAGCTTTAATTGTGTTAATGCTACCAGCATGCCTCTCTGCTAGTGAATGAAATGTAAGCTACTCATCCTCTGCAAACTGTACTCCACCCACCCTTCAATGCTGAGATGACTTGTGATCATCCTCTAATACAAGCCTACATTATGCGTACAATTTGTAAACATTCATCTTTGTGCTCACTTCCCTGACTTCAGGTACCTCTAAAACCTACAAAATTAACACACTCTACCTTCTTCAAAACCTTGCCTCAAAAAATTCACTAAGCCTTATGCATCTTGTTCTGCATTTCAAGCAAAGACATCACAAAAGGGTAAGCTCTACGGGCTTCTAGATACTCAAAGAATATAAAAACGCTCACTTTGTTTAGTAACAATGAAATTAAAACATCATGACATACTCGGCTTCAAATCACATACTATTTTGTTTACTTTTGTGTCTCAGCATAGAACCTGCTCCTTTGTGAGATACATATTTTCCTTTCAAGGGGATCTGATCTTTGATGTGGTATTCACTACCTAGTTAACGTTTCTATTCCATGCAGGTTTTTTTAAAGGCTACAAGAAGTTTGGAAAGAAGGCATGCTTGAAAGTGAAACCCCTAACATTGCCTAGGATCTCAAGGTACAGCAAACAGATTTATCCTCAATACATCTATCAGCAAACAGCTGAGCTTGACTCTAGCCTAAAGAGAAACAGTTGCTTTCTTCCTGAAAACTTGGATTATCACTAAGACATAAATATCTTCTTAGTTAAAGTATGCGATATAGGAACACGCGTTGGAAAAACCCTCTTAAAATGTTTAAAGTGCAGTTAGTCAGAACCTTTTTTATTTAAATAACAAAGAGAAAGAGATCATGCTGTTGCAATGCAACTGACCAAATGCTCTTGTTTGCTAATTACAGCCAACTAGAGAACAGTGAAAAACACTGAAGAGGCTCACAAAAAGCACAGTAAGAACGTCAGCTGCAGCTTCTGCTTCAAAGGCTTTATCAAAATCTCATGGAATTTTGTTCATTACGTATGGTATATGTTTTCTTGATGATTACTTACGTGAGTTAAAATTAGGCACATACATGATTCTTCTGAGTATCTCATCGGTGGCACAGAATCAACTAATGCATAAAAGTTTACACTTGTGGCTCCAACACACAAGTGTGCATTGTCTTTGTGTATGCTTGGCTCAAGTCAAGGGATTTATCCTTTTATCCAGTTGTTTCGCAAGCGTAACAAGACTTTGGTCCATAAACACAACTACGCTAATAAAAATCATTGTCTTTAGATACATTCAATGAACAACAACACAGTGAACCTGAATATGCTTACACATAGGACGATAGCTTTGACAGGCGAGACAGATCAGAGGAGTTACTACTTAAAATAACATTTTAAAGTTCAGGATACCTTATATTTCTTTTTAATTTCAAGAAAATCTTACCTATTAAATACAACTTATCATGAAGGCTTTGCAGACTTTACAAGTTCTGTTACCTAATGTTGGAACAGAGATACAGGACCATCAAACAAAACCAGCTGTGTTTCACAGTAAAGCAGGGAAAATAGTACTTTACTGTCTGGTTACTTTCCTAAGAGGACCACCAGTGACTTTATAAGATTGCAGACCTGTTTCTCAGCATTGATCCTGGCTGACTCCTCTTGTGCTAGCACCATTTCCCGCTCTGCAGTTATCTGAACACTTTCTCTGAGTGCCTCTTCCAATTCTTCAATCCGATCATCCTTTTTACGTAGATTGTCCTGGAAAATGACGGGAGACTAGGTGAAGATGACTTGTTTGGAACTAAAGCCTTTTAATCAACCAAGTTTTACGCCAAACAAAATGCGTTTCTCCCTCCCAAGGTGCAACTGCAGGCAAATTATCTTCACACGAAAGAAAGAAAGATGAAGTGATGCAGGAGTAGGAAGAAGATTACAGTAAAGAGAAGGAGAAAGCTAGCAAAGCAGGACGTCAAAGCAAGAGTGCTTGCCCTCTGTGTTGGACGTACCACAGTCCTGTCAGATTATACAGCATAGATAAGCACGGGTTGTTGGTAAATAAAGATTAGTAAGCAGTTCCAAAGAAGCAGAGAAGCCAGAATTGGTGGGAAGGTAGCTGGCGTTCAGCATTGCCCATTTGCTCACACATTCACCAGCAGGCGTGGTAAGAAGGGAAACATAGCACTGCAGTTTGGAATTTGCCATTTCCAGGTTAAAAGGGAGAAAAGCAAACGTTAAGCAACAGAGTTTTCCATTGTTCAGATTAAGTCTTTAAGGAAGTTTCTCATCAAAAACTCTCTAGAAATTATGAATAGTTCAACTGGGCTGTCTGAATCTCAGACACCCAAGTATCAAGACTCCCTTAAAATTTATTCTTCCATTAAGAGCATCTTCACAGTTGCAAGTTCAGATGTCCCACATATATTCAAAGACATATATTGACGAAAACCGTATTGCTCTTCAGAAATATACTGTTTCATTGGTTTATACAAGCAGTATAACTTAGAAAAATGGTATACAAAATTAATGGTATTGTTATTTGTAAAGGAGACCCTCCTTACTTTAATATTGCTAGGAAAATAAATGTCTGCTGCTTCTGCTGTAGCAGCTTGGACAAAAGACTGCAAAGCAGGTTGTCCTGACAGGTATATGAATGTCTTGGACCATGGCTGCTTAACAGATCCATCAGAAATGAGCAGCTTGATGGAAGATTTCTGCATTTCTTGTCTTGCAGATTGGTTTAGATCATAGGGTTCAGATGAGATATTAATGCACATTTAAGTTACTGCATGGGCTTTTTAGCCATCTTAGCAGCAGTGGAAGAATCAGAAACCTTTCCTTTTTTTTTTTTGCATTTTGCTTTTTGTCAGATTCACCCTTTTGTCTTCTGTCCTTTTGTATTTAGGACTGAATTTTTCCACTGTTTCTCTGAAAGTGTTTCACACCGTATAAAGAGTAAGGAAAAAGATGAGTGACTTGGAAAAAAATTGACCTTGCAACCTTTGTAATGCAAAAATTAGTCACTGGAGTTTAAAGAATGAACCTGACTTACTCCTTTAATTCCTGCCTTCTAGGATGTGGGATACATCACCAAGGATACTTCTTGTATGAACACCATTTCTGGCAGTCTCAAAACTGCCACTTTCAATGAGAGTGTTCCAGCAGAGATGCAAAGCTTTGTATCAGACCAGTGCAAGACCTCTGGCACCACTGCCCTTGTGTAGAGAAAGGCTAGTGTTCAACCACCAGCACAGGCAACAGTATTTTTTAGGCTTTGCAGGCAGAGGAGCTTTCTGCTGCTGATTACTTGCCAAAGTGGATTCACGGGGCAAATAATTGCTGATTTCTAAAGAAACAAACGGAGAGATCTTCATTCCAAAAATACAAGTTGCAGAACATACTTTCATACTTTTTGAATCTTTCTGATTGTCTTCCAAAACTACTTTATGGTTATGATTTGCTGAACCAAAGACTTATGCAAAAGATGAATAGCAAGTTTACAAAAAACTCAGCACAGAATATTAACCGTGCCAGACATCAAAAATATTCACTTGTCTATCTGCATTACACAATAAATATCAACTGTACTTCTTGATATATTATTCATGGATAGCCAAGGAAGTGTGGAAGTGTTGCTCTCCCATTTCAAACAACAGAAGTGGGAATGGTGTGTTTGAACAGTTGCATGTAAAATGGAAAGTGCTTTAAAATAAAATAAGAATGCATTCTAACACAAAAGGTACGTACACTCTTCATCCCAGGCAAACATTTAAGAGATGAGTTTGACACTGTATTAACCTTGACACTGTATAGTGCTCTATTCAGACAGGCGAATTCTTGAGGGACAGGAGGAAGAGCAATTGATGGTACAAAACTGATCAAGACAGTGACACATTACCTGTGGCACACAGGTACACATTCAAAAGTCTGCATTCATATATAATTAACTTTTCCTAAAATAATATACAAACTTTTACATATATGCTAGAGGGTTGCATGTTAAAAAAATCCAGTGTTGACTTACACCTTACAAAACCACACTGATGCCTGGCAGGAATAGCAGATTGTTGCTTACCCAGATATCATCTCCACCAGTGCAGAATAGTCTCAAGACAATTTAAAATAATTATTTTGTTTATAGTTCCTTGATTCATGACTAATTGATTAGCATGTGAATTATTATTTTCAAAATACAAGCTGCTGTTTCAAACACAACATAATAATAGAGAAAAAGTAAATAAAAGCAAACCAACATTTGCCTTTTAACATACCAGCATGTTTTTCCAATGGTTTGTCTCTAAACTCTGAAACATGACAGGCTCGTGCTGACCTTCAACCTATGCTGCTGCTTTTCTCTTTTTACTTACATGAAGTATTCCATCTCTATTGTGATAAGCATTAAATTCTGGAGAAAAACTTCTGTTAATTGTAACTACAGTGAA
Organism: Chroicocephalus ridibundus; assembly: GCF_963924245.1. NCBI lineage: Eukaryota > Metazoa > Chordata > Aves > Charadriiformes > Laridae > Chroicocephalus > Chroicocephalus ridibundus. Next base: position 153,387,594 of record NC_086284.1, read on the forward strand.
AACTTTTTTCCTGCAGTGACTGATCCTCTGAAGCAGTGAGCTAGAGCACAGCTCGAGTTGCTTCATACATACATTAGAACGTGACACTGAGGGCAACTTTATCTTCCTGTATTTTGATAAAATTGCAGAATGATAAACAATGGCAGTCTCCTTCCATGAAGCTTATACAGATGACTATTCAGAAAGAAAAAAATATTACTTACCTGTACAGTAATTGGCTTCTTCAAGATGTATTACCTGTCCAAATACCTCTGTGTCCCTCCCTCCCTTCTCCTCCTCACTCCCATATGCATGAGATTCCACAGCAGAGGTAGAATTAAACTGGGAGAGAGGAGATAGCTCTGCCTTTATGCTCAGTGGTGGCAGCACAAAGAAAATGAAAAACCCATTCGACACTGCGGGAGTGCCAAGAGTTCAGGCACAATAAAAATTTTTGCTACCCATACTATGATCCTGTAGCTGATTTGTATGCAAAACTCATTCCAATCCATGTCTGTCTGAAAGCCTGAAAGGAAAAGGAGGTGTGACTGACACACATTTCTGGGCTTGTTCTTTCACTTCAGGAAGGAAGTGGTAGGATGTCCAAGTGATGCATGTTAAAAGGATGTATTAATTTAATCTATCCTGCATTCATGTGATGTGTAATCTGCCATGAAGTTTTAGAAAAGGGAATGAAATTGGATATATGTTTTCACCAAGGCATTTAAGTTAAATTAAATCTAAGGTACCCTGACAAACTTCTTCATAACCATATCCTGAACTAGACTCACAAAGGTCTTTATGGCCTAATTTCACTCTTTGAGTTGGAATTAAGATGGATTTCTCTAGTTAACTCTTGGGAAAGATTAGTTAATAGTTTCAGAAGACAATGAAATGCTTCTTTTAACTGTTAAAAATATTTCTAGGTCTAGCCAATCACCTAGGTAGCAAAAGACCATTTTCATGTAACCCTGTAATTAATGTAATAGCTCATTTTGCCTGTGTGCTTTCATAGACCAGAAGGGAAAAACACAGTTCTTTGAGTGTTTTGAACTGGGAATCAATTATTTCTTAAACAGTGAAATCATTAAATCATTACAAGCACTTATTCCTGTGAACTATGGCTCTTTCTTATTGTGCATTTCCTCAAGAAGCCATAACCTAGATAAAGAACATAATGATAATGATCTCAGTCCATTCTAGACTCAATAAAATTCTCCCTAGAAAGAAAAATCCTCCTTTGTGAACTAACCTTCCACTAGACAAGTGGAACCTGGGAACTCAAAGACTGTCAGCTGCCTCAAGTACTACTTAAAGCTTCCTCCTGTATACAAACTGTAATTTAGTTACTGATAAAACAAATTCTTCACCAACATTTGTGGGCAGCCCATCTACAAATGTTTGGAAATTTTCCCAGCTTAAAAACACAAGGGCCTATTAACTGCAACTCTAAGTGCATGCTGGTTGATTAATATGCATTTCTTTCAAAAATTGGAATCTTACTAAGTTTCTTCCATAAAGTTCCCTTGCTTCCCATCTTCAGCCATAACCAGTACCAAATGTGAAGAGGAAAAATTGGTTCTACTGTAGTCAGGCCATTAACTGAGGAATTCTGGCTTGCCATCTCAAGAGTCTATCAAAAGATGCCAAAAGACACTCACTGAATTATGGAAAGTGGGTTTCTGCAGTGTTGGTTGAACTGCTGCACTGCTGAACCCAGAAGCAGAGATGCTATGCCAAAATCAGAAGGCTACTCTTCAAAAGAGGACAACTGATGAAAATAAATCCATTTGTTAATTAATCACTGTTTTTCTCTGAAAAATACCTGTAAAAACCTGCAGATCTTTTTAAGAAGGTATTGAAACTTCAAAGGAATATACAATGTGGTGGGGTACCAAAAGGTGCTATTATAGTTTCATTTGATTTCAGAAGCAAACAATCATGGGGTCTTAAAGCTCAGGTAAGCATGGCAGATCTCCTTCATTTGCTTCCACATGCTTATCAACTACTTGAAGAAGTTTTTGAAGAAGAAAAGCAGGCAAAACTGTCACTCAAACAGAGAAATACCTCTTACACTGATGAGACAATAACTTGACTTAATGGGTTTTCAATACACGTTGATTAAATGCTGAAGGCCAGAATACCATGGTACACGACCAAAAGGTAGTTAGCAGAGAACCTAGCTCAAGAAGAATGTTTGGGGTCCCTGTGCAACTCATCCAAAGCAGGGGATGTCCATGGTGATTCGTTTTTCTCTCTGTATTCATTACCATTTGCTGATGAAGCTGGCAATAAGAAAAAAAAAAAAAAAGAAAAAAAGCAGCATGCTGTCTTGAAGAGTGGAATAAAAGACGACTATAAATTCCTGAAGAAGGAAATACCTTTAGGGTATTGTATAGCTTGGTACCAAGACATAGCATGAACCACAAATAAACATAGATTCAGTACTAAAGAATCTGAAAATAAAGTACCAGAGAGGCAAACTACCATGTAAACAGCTGCTACTATATATATTGCTGGGCATGAACAAACAGTGGAGTTTATAGAATAACTACTAATAGTACTAATGCTAGTATTATCAATGTTGCATACAGCTGTCTTGATGCCTTCAACTGGTAAAAGAACTGAAGTATCAGGGGTTATCTGTGATGGGGAGACCTCCATCTGTCTAGGCAGAAGCTGGGTATATCCAAGTACTAGGTTTATATGAAGTCCTTGTTTCACACAGAGTGAGCTGAAGAGGGCTTTCCGGTAAGTACAGCAACAGCATATAATTATCAGAGTTCCTGAAAGAAAGGAACAGTCTGAGAGCTGAAGAGAGAGAAAGTGCCAAGCAGGAGCTCCTCGACCAATGTTTCCTCATCTTTGGCGAGATCAGACCTGAGATGCACGATGACTATCTCATTAGGACAACATGTGTCAACATCTGGAAAATTGTATCTGCCAAATAAGACACGAGGATTGGAATCCAAGCCTGGCAAGTTACATAAATGCAGAAAAATAACTACAGGAGACAAAAGGAGAAAAACTGCAGTGGGAGAATTTCATTCCACTAGGGGTTGAGAGGGAAGTGCGACAAAGCTGGCCACAGCGCTGCATATGACACACTGCAAACACAATGGAGAGCAGAAGGTGATGAGTACATTCTCCTAACAGTACCACAATGGAAAAAGAGAAGACATGTAGATTCAGAATATGCGTGTACTTGTAGATCATCAGTTGAAGAAAGAACAAAAGTTTAACTATAGTAAAAAGAAAAAAATGATAAAAAATATTTCCAGACACGATAAATATAATTGAAGCAGTGCATTAAAATTAGCACAGTGCAAAAACCCAAAGAAGCCAACAGTTTATAAGAAATGGCCAGTGAATTTCTCTTTTGAAATAAAAAGTAGAAATTTAAGTGGTATTTGAACAGCATTGTCCCTTGGGTATCATTCTGGGAGAGCAGGACACTCAAGAGTGATGCAGGGCTAAAAATGATGCTGCTGACAAAACCAGATGCTCTTGTGTACATGGGAAGGATGCACACTTTAAATGTTACACATATGGACAATCACGTGAAAGAAAATAATTAATTGTGCTCAGCCACAGAAGTTAATAAAATTCACAAGAATGAAAATAGGAAGGCAACTGCTCTACCCTGCAAGAAGTCCTCGTGGCTACCTATATCAGTAAGAAAGAAAATAAAAAATCCCACCCAGGTAGTATGTCTGTAAAATATCACAACAAGTTAATGACAGGAGACATATTTGTGTCAAGATTACCTATATACAAGCTGACTGAAGTGATAAGTATCTCTAAAAAAATGGTAAGAAAATAAATACAGAACTAATCCATCAGAAGTTGTGTGAACGCATTTCTGTTCTTAAACGTGTAAGTCACAAAGAAGCATCAAAAAATACATAGGAAATGACAATGCTACAGAATGGCATTAATGGCATTTAGTTATCACTAAAAGAAATAATTTTGAGGTATCTCAAGATGTAACTAATGTTCCATATGTGACACATATATTATCCTAAGGACAAAACATGCACACATTTGTTCCTCAAATATATTTATATGGAAGAAAACCCACTCAAACCCATGAAAATTCGAAAAGAAATATATCAACTCTAAAGACAGACCATGACAGATAATTCCAAGGTACATATATATGTATATATGTATGCATATATGTATTAATGCATCTAATTTAAATGAAATGGAAGTGAGAGGGGAGAAAAGAAATCTTAGTGAAAACTTAATGAAGAGAAATTCTTAATTTTTCACATTGTCTATTTCTTGAACACATAGAAAGTCCTTAACAAAACGTATGCATATTGCTATTATTGCCTGAAAATTGCTACATATATATTGTATACATTTGTTACTTTCAAAAAGTGTTTCCAAAATATATAGCGGTTTTGTTCAACATCAGGAGCAATATGAAATACACAGAGCTTGTGGTAACAATAAGAAAGGATCCTAATCAATACCAGTTGAATTATGTCCACCATAAAGCTCTGTAATTCAAATATCTTTCTCTGCTAGTGAGGAGGAATTCCATTGCAACCTATATATTTATACATTTCTTGAAGGAGAACAGAGAGGAAGGAGAAGAAAAGGACAAGCAGTTGGAGACACTCTCACACGGGCCTAAAACGAAAAGGCAGAACCGATTATTCCTATGAGAAACTGGCAACGTCTCTTCCTGATAGCTGCCACGCTTTTGACACTTCTTTCCTGTTACTCTAAGCTTGGCGCTCCCGACACAGCAATCCCTTAGCTGTGTCGGGATTGTATAGGCACTTCTCATTAGCAACAACCTAGACAGACTAAAGGACCTTGCCAATACCAACAACCAGGTTTACCATTTAGCAGCTCGCACAGGGTGCCAACAGCTTTCACATTTTGCTTCAGCTGTTGCAAATTACCACATTTGTATTTTTTAAAACCTAGAGGGACTATGCTTCTATCTAACCACAGTGGGTCACTCCACGGACTATTGGAATGAGACTCAAGGCTGACAATACAGCTGTGAAAATGTCCTGAAATGAGCAAAAGCAACAGATATCTGTAACTGATATGGGGTTTTTCGTTTGTTTGGGTTCTTTGGTTGTCTTTTTGAGAGGCTAATTGGTGAAATGCTACTGTAAAACATTTTCTTCTTCACACATAAATCAATACCATGACTCAAGACTCCTAAATTGATATGGGATTACAGCATAACTAACTGCACTATTAATACAAAGCTCGAACCCATACGTTATTCCCTTGATACAGCCCTATTTCTCTGAACTCTCCTTGCCAGTGTCAGTCCTGTCATCATCATCGTAATAATATATCACAGTAGTTGTAAGACCTACCTTTCCTTGCTCATTTTCAATCATTCAGCAAAAAAGAGCAGCAGAAGCAGCACGCACAAACAGCCAGCTATAAAAGTTCACTTCCCTTGTCTTCCCTCTTTTTCACAGCTGAACATAGGACAAAAATTGCTAGTGATACACCACCACTGAGGCAATGTACCCAGCAGGTGATTCCACTGAATCTCTCTCGCTCTCTCAATTTCAAAGGGAATTCCTACAGTCACCTCGGCCTCATACATTCATTTTAGTCTTTAATGCCCCTTTCTTGATTTTCATCAAAGTAGAGTAGCTATGGTATTTGTGCTAGGAATTGCTTCCTGTAAAGCAGCCATCAGTTTCTGGACAGGACTAACAATCTAGTGAGGTGCTAACACCAACCACTATTGATTTTACTTAATGTAAAAAAAAAACCCCAAACATGATTACTTCCACCTTCTCCTATCTCCCCAACTTCAAACTAGAGATCATAAAAAAAATTTCACATGTCAGAATTAAATTATTAATGGGTCTTACACTGTCTGGGAACAGCCCAACCAACCCGCAATGCCCCTGGAAGCCAGATGCATCAAGAGAAGTTAATTTCAAGGAAAAGGTCTGTCTTGGTACAACCTGGATTCAGCTACTAACCAAACATATATTTAGGGAAATTCTTTGCTTTAAATATTAAAAACAGGTTTCCGTTCTTCTCAATACCTTTACCAGTAAATGCACAGATCAGCTTTATCACTGTATCTGAAAACGTAAGGATACATTTGAAGACAGGAAATAAACTTATGACTTGTAAACAATAATAGAAACAAAAAAAAAATTCAGCAAGGAAGGGTCAGGAAGAAAGGAATGACTTAGGTGTGTGGCAGCACTCAATTCATATGGGCTTATGGAACATGAAACCTACTAGATATGACTGATAGCAGAATACTGAAAAGAAAAAGGTAAAAATTGGAATTTTAGACACTAACATCATCAGAAAATCATGAGTTTAAAAATACTGAAATGAAGTACTTGAAAAGAAAAGCTTCTTATATTTTCACTGTTACATTGATAATATCATTTGAACAGGCAACATGGCACCACAGCACTCAGAAAAACTACCATTTAAATTCACTGGCATCAAAACCAAAAGGATGGGAAAGTAGAAACTCTTTGCATTCTGAGAGGTTCTCGCTTCTTTGTATGAAATTCCAATTGTTTCTATAAAAGCCTGAACTAGTTCAGAGGAAACAGAAAAATAGTTATTGTTTTTCTTTAGCCCTAAATATTCCAAAATGATCATCTATTGTTCTCAGCCTGCAAAGCTGGAAAAAATACTCCCTATCTCCTGTCTTCACTCATGTCTTTTCCATGTTCAAGTGTTTAAATTTATTTAATATCTGTTTGAACTGAAGCTTGTCCTTATATTTACTACTTTCTTTCTTTTCTACTTTTGCCATAACCTTTCTGTGGTGGATGGCCCACATCATTGCACATTATTCAAGAGGTCAATGCACTGCTGATGTATATAGTGGCATAGTGCTATTTTCTGGTTTGCCCCCTAATATTTCTCAACAGTGGTTTCTTTTGGGTTTTTTTTTTTTAACAGTTCTGCTAACCAATGATACTTACATGAAAATGTTTATTCTAATTCCAAGATTGTTGTCATATGGTAATATAGCTAGATCAGAACCCATCATTGTGAACATATATTTAAGACTGTTTCTCCTGACATGTATTAATAAATACTCATACTGAATTTTATCTGCTATTTTATCCATGAGTTAGAGTTATAAGATACTTGTGGACCTGTCTCGGTTACCCTTCTTTTAAATATCCTGAATAAATCGATAAATATAATTCAGAAATTTAGAGAAATTTAGTTTCATTTATAGCAAATATTACATTTGCCATTTTTAACCAGACACGTTATCTCAGCATAAAGCAATAATTGTTCCATAGCACTGGGACGTAAAGACATATGCACTTACAATGCAAAAAACGTATAGTTTAAGAATACTCAATGGTTCTTCAAAAGGAGGAAGAGAAAAGTACATGGGCGGTGACTGGTATGGAGAAGAAAGCTGTGTGCTAGAAGGACATGGATAACTGTTGTTGGGACACTAAATTCCTTTAGCTTTTATACCCTTGCTTTTCACGACCTGCTTTGGAAAATCAGATGCCCTCAAAGATATCAAGAATTAAGTAGAATTCAAACATCAGCAACAAAACCACCACAATGTCCTAAACTGAATTTGTTGATGAATTTTAACTGACTACAGACATTTTCTAGAATGTTAAGGAGACAATCCTCCTTTCATCATCAGTAAAAGACTAAGCGATACCAATGTAGTTAGTTTTTCCCACCAGCTGCATTCAGATCTGAGTGTACCTCAAACAAAATTCACCAGCTGAAAGGACTAAATACTAAAAGCTGACTTTCAGTATTTTACAACCTTCTGTCAGTTATGAACACACAATTTACAGACTAAGCCTCAATCCCTGCTAATATTTGCACATCACAGTAAGAGTGGTTGTTCTGATATATCTTAAGAGTGTGTGCCTTTTAGCCAAAGAGGTAAATTTAATAGAGAAAGTGCTAATTAAAGGCAGAACAGGCTTGTTTCTATAGAAAAAAGAGAGTACTTTAAGGGTGATGGCACTTTGAGCAGCTTGGTAAGCAAGATTAAGGAATAATACTGAATTAGAATTAAGTGAATGAAGTTTATTCCTACTTGAAATTGATTAGAGGTATTTTTTTAAAGGATATGCTGAAACATTTGTTGCCACAGCTATAGAACTGAAAAAAATTCCATGTGTATTAATTTAAAAAAAAAAATAAATTCCTAATTCTGTTTGGGTTTAGGCCATCACTCCATCTCCTTTCCTCTTCTATTGGGCAAAACAAGAATAAGGCAGAATGGCAATTCTATTAAACAATGAGACTGGAAATGAGCTGCAGCAATTGGGCATTTTAATTCTTGGGGAGAGATGAGTTAGAAACAATTTTCAACACAGTAAGTATTAAAAAAAAGCTTAAGAGAGAGAGGGGAAAAAAACAGAAAGGGGAAAAAATGCAAATGTATTGCCATTTCTCAGGCTCATGAAATCGGACACCAAAACGAAGAGAGAGCTGTTCTTCCCCTTGAATGTACTCCTATTGTTTTGCTTAAATCTGGCTCTCAATGTTTTCTACTCTCAAGAGAGACCTCCTCACAGGAACCACACCATGTTGTCAACAGTTACATTAATCTCTCTGACAGTTTTTAGGAAAGGAGTTTGAACTCAGATACTAATCTTGGGGAAAAAAAAAAAATCCTTGCAAAAAACATCTAGTGGTTAAGTTTGTTGGCACACATTCAGCTGTCCAGTCTTCGCTGCACTTAGTTTCTGGCATATCATAAACGGTACCAATCCTGCTCCTTGCCAAACAGGCAAGAGAATACAAATAGCAGGTTTCATCTTCCACTGACACCTAATGTTTCTGCAGAAAAGACTGGGTGAAAGTGTGTCTGGAGAATAATATTCCTGACGGATGGCAGAGAAACGTTAGGATGTAGGGCGTCCTCTTTCCTCTATTAAAAACTCTCAAGCCATATAATGGCTTTCTCTCACTACAAATCTCAATTTGCAGTTAAGGAAATGCTGGGATAATTGGGAGACTGCCTAATGCTGGTTGTAAATAGCAACTTTCATGAAATTTTTCCAGCTGTCTGTTCAAAACTGCAGAGCATTTTTACACTATATCAGAAGACAGAGTCAAACGGTTCATCTCTTTTAAAGATGTGAATACAGTGAATACAGCTACCCCAAACATAATAAATGTAGGGTAAACTAAACTGTAAAGTGAAAACAAATAGAGCAGATGCCTAAGTGTCTATCCAGGGATATGCTTATCCATTCCAAATGTCAAGTCTCTTCCAGCTTAGTTTCTGTAAATGTTATGGTAACAAGTATTCTGTAAGGAGTGCTCTCTTCTGGTCAAACACAGAGGAAGGTAATTCCTTAACAATCTATTTAATGTCATAAATATAGATTATGTAGAAATGACAGATTCTGTCTCTATAAGAACTGCCATATCAAACCTAAGAACAAGGTCATATATTTATTCTGATATTCAGAAATGTATATTATATTGCAGATGGAGGAAAAACCTGCATCTCCCTTCTTTAGTAAGACAAACGAACAATTCATATAGCAACAGAAAAATCAGTTGCTAAGGCAAATAATTTTCTGTTAAAAAGTATATTATTTCTGTTGTTGCTTCAACATGCAACACCGCACCCACAAGCAACAATGAAGTTACTCAGACCTTGTAAACATTCATCAGAAAAAATGGCTTTACTAAAATAGAAGACAGGGCTGTCCCCCCAGTTTGCTCGTGGCTTACCGCTTACACTGTAAGAATCTCAAAACACCAAAATCTCATAAATCCAAGAAAATTAAGAAATGGGAGAGACAAACTTACACTTCTTTAATAGTCAGATACTATACACTCTGTCTGCACACAGATGTTCATAGAAATACAGATATCAGATTCCTGTATGGAAAACTGGGAAACTGGTATTAGAAACAGACCCAGGTAAATAATCTTACAGCTTGCCATGTAGAAAAGTTTGTCTTGATGAGATTCCTTTTAGTAAATGGAGAATTTACTGTCTTGCAAAATCCATCGGGTCCACGTGCAAAAGGATAAGATATGAAAAGGACTACCATTCTTAAGAACAGGACCTAATCTGAGCAGATGCTGCAGGGCTTGACTTCATTCCCTCTTGTTTGTCACAATATTTTTCCTACCTCGTTGTGTTTACTTTCTGGCGATCTGTTAGCAAGTCTTCGTGACCTTCCATGAAATATAGTTGTACTTTATGACTTCAATAGAGAAAACGGAAGTAACCTTCCTTTTTAGCTAGAAGCTCATTTTTATGTGACTACTGTCTTGCTGAGATGGAAATGCAACTGTGTAATTTTTACATGAAAATGTAATTTCATGATACTGCTATTTCATATTCTGCACTAATTTTTGGTACTGTGCAGTATTTCTCCACTGTTCAATGAACTAGAATTTATTTCCAGTCCTCTTTCTGTGATGATAAACAATAAAAATTATTAAGGTAATAACATTGCGAACATTCCTAAGTCTTTTTTCCATTAGAGAGCATTGCAAATGAAGGATACCTGAGTGTTGTCCATAACTACTATGTTACTTCACACAGACATAACAAAATATGAAGCGAGGCTGTCTCTTCATCATCCATACACTATCTACTTCATATAAGTAGATGTATCCAGGAATGCTTAATTATGAATTTTGAATTCCCCCAAAAGGGCTAAAATTCAAATCAATCCCTACCGAAAAGCTTCCCCTCACTGTAAGTCACAAAAAGCCTAGCTAAAAGGTCATAATTTCTGGAACTTCTCCCAGACATCCAGGAAAGTTAGGAAAAGCTCTCTTGACAGGGAGAGTTATGACATGATAAGAACAAGAGCTAGTTTTTCTCCAGGCATCTTCCAGGGTTAAGTATTTGCTTGTATCTATAGTAACTGCACACACTGTGCTGAAAATCACAACCCTCTAAGTAAACTTAGAATGCACCATTTGTGGAACACTGCATTTTCTGTCTTATTGTAAAAGCTGGAAATTAAATTGATACTGGAATATTACATTACGAACAAATCACGGTGCATATTGAAGTCTCTACTGCATATATATATCCTGTTTTCTAATGCATAGCCAGCTGTCGCAGAATCTCTGAGACAGGGCTGAAGGGTCAGCTGATCCCAAAAACACCTACTGACCACAACTGCATGTAGCTCAAATGAAAAAGGAGGAATAATTTTCATACATTTAGGTTTTTTTGAGGGATGATTGTTCTTCAGAGCCTATATTTGTTCATACCTGCTGCATTTTCATTAACAAAAGTACTACATAATACTGAGAGACAGACAGTACAATTCGGATTCATATAATTTGTGAACTCAGAATCGTATTTCTGCTTAAGCTTCATTATGGTGAGCTAGGAATGATCTGGTGACTAAGAAAAAAAGTTAATGATTCAAAAAATGCTAATAAATTTCTTAAAAACTGAATTACACAGTGAATTCATACCCTTTCAGTGCTTTATATCATGACTTCTGTCCAAGAGGACAGAAGAAAGATGACCTAGAACTGAATATACCTTTTAGTGAAATTACAGCCACCTGCGTAGGAGCTAATGGCACCTAGTCAGGCCCAAGGAACACTAACACCTACAAGGCTGGGCAGTGCAGAGAATTACCCAGGGACAGGGAGGCCAAACCTTCTCCCTGATGTAATTAATGTCTAAAAAGTACTGGGAGAGGAAGGGAGAAAGAACATTTTGATCTGAATAATTCCCAAAGACGGATCTGAGCTCAATGAGAAAACACAGGTCTGATACGTCAGACTGTTCTCTGGAATAAATCCTGCAGATGTGAGATGGCATTAAAGAATAGATTTCTACCAGGCTGAAATGCAGTAGCTGACAGTTTCATGGGCCTTAACATGTTGAGCTGTGCTATCCAAGGGATAAAGTATACTCCACTCAGCTGGCAGGCAAGGCTGGAATCTGATATGGCAGTGGTCTATATGGAAGAGAAATTAGCCAGGAACTCAGCACTTGAAATTCACTTATCCCAGGAAAACATGTAACACCATTTAACTAGCATAACCAATTTGCTTCAAAGCTGATGATGCCTAGAAAATTATGGAGGAAATATGGGATGTTAAGTTTGGAAAGCTTTTCTTTAAATCTAACCATTTCTTCAGAACACGCTGTCCAAAAGCAAGTTCATAGATTAATTAGGGGAGCATGATCTCTCTTTACTAACAGCTGAAAGATGGAAAACCATCATTTTCATCATAGGAGGATGGTACATAGGAGGTATTACCATCAAGAGATCAGACAAAAAAAACATCTGCCACCCTAGCGCCAAAATCCAATCATAGCATGTCAAGAGGAAATTCTTCAGTAATTTAAGACCAGATGTACTGGGCTTCACTTGGGTTTGCAGATTTTTGAATGTCGATACTCACTGTGTGTACGTGCTTCATAACAAATAGTTCTTGATATTTTATGAATTTAGAAGGTTCACTTGATGAGAAGGTATTTGGCTACCTATCCATTTCATCGAGCTTTGTTTGGATCCCAGTAAAAGTGTTACTGAACAAAAAATTGCACGTTTGTTTAGATCGAAAATTCAGTTCTTTCCGCTAGAAGGACATTTTTCCTATTTAATGTTCAATATGATAAAATAATTATATAATCACCAGGAACAAACAACTTACTTATACTTGCATATATAGTTCATAGATTAGGAATTATACATTAAATCATCTAAACATGTGTGTGTAAAAGAAGAAAACATAATAAATTTACTTGGTGCTGCAGTTGTTCATTAAAGCATTCAAATATCTTTTACACAGTTTCTGGACATACAGTTTGTCAGCAGCAATGAGACACCGATGGATAGCTGCTGAGATACAGATCGAATAGTACACAACTCCATGCCACAAGATATTCTGAAAACTCCTCCTAAAAATTCTGGAAGATGCTGGCGTGATAGGACAAGAAAATATGCATACTGCCTTCCAGATGTCAGTTCCAAGTACCCATTCAAATATCTTGAAATTTCAGTAAATGTTACCTTTTTTGACAAGACAGTGTATCAATTCCTTTTCACAATAGCCAAGCTTTAGTTACTTGAAGCAAGAATTTGCTACTGCAGCCCAACAGCTTGGTTTTTTTATCCTGCTTATAGACCAGACACTCGTTAACCTCTCAAATCCCTGGAGAATTGTGGTTTAAGGGAACCCAGGAGGAAAAGACAAATTTGGAAAGCTATTTATCCATCTCACTAGAATTGAGACATTATGGTTTTCATTCTTCCCCCACTCCCCAAAATACCAAATTTCCATCATCAGAGCTCTCTGAATAAACGAATATTTTGTTACTGGACTCAGGAAGAAAGAAACCACACGCCTGTTAGGGACAGAGAGAGGAGGAGTGGAGTATGTGCTTGGGAGCGTGTTTATTTGACTGGATTGCAGACAGTCAACCGAAGAACATGCAGATCATATATTTTTAAGCATTTCATAATGTCTTATTATTAATTCCAGCCAAAACCACCAAGACCAAAATTATCTGAAATTGGTGCTTGTGTGTCCTGACCCCAAAGCCAACAATGGTTGCATAAAAAAAAATTAAGAAAAAACCTACGTTCCTCTCAGGTTTAATTTTTTTTTTTAATCGATTAGAAGGCAGTGCCCTTTAGAGTCTGTGGAGAAGACAGGTCTCCATAACTAACAAATTGAAATGTGGTCCTGGGTAAATTTTACTTCCAGGAAACCAAAACGTTGCAGTCCTTGAGAGAGGGAGGCTATAAGCAGAGGGCTCTTCTAAAGGAAGGAGTTTTTATTGAACCTGTCACTTGTCATTAAACACTCCATATTTCACCTTAGCCTGATATTTTCATTAGAGCATACAGACCTTTTTCATCTGTGAATGAAAGCATTCCCTTCAGCCTCGTGCTGAATATAGGGAAAGACTCTCTAAAATCGAGCCCACCCAAACAGGACAATTAGGTTCACAAAAGCAGGAAAGGCACTAGGGAAAAATCAAGTAATATTAATACTATGATAACTTAAACATTTCATTCTTGACTATCACATCCCACTTCAATCTTAAATTCTTATATGCATTTAGTAATGTCTATTTTCAATCTCAGAAATACCTGCACATTATAACTACCTGCATATATAAAGCAACAGACACCAGTGCAGAACAAAACACAACATACGCAAAGTGGAAAAAAGTACGTACTGCTGTACAAACATCTGTAATTGGAAAACCTGAATGTAAAAAAGTAAAGATAATAAAATTATACACTGACATCTTTATTCTCAACTTTAGCTTGCCTCTTAGACCACCAATCTACAACAAAGTAAGACTGGAGAAAAAAATATCAAAAAACTTGGCTTCCTCAAAAGAGACAATTGGTTACTTGTTTCTTGTTCCTAAATGTAAGTTCGATACTTTGAAACTAAAAAAAGAGGAAATATTTAGAGTAAAATTATGCTAACTATGCTATTCATAGTTTTATACCTATGATCTCTCTACTGCTAAAACACTTTAAATAATTTGATAGTACGTTGCAAGGACATTTTTAAATAACTCTACCACAAAGCAGCACCATTTTTTGCCACCTAATTTCTTAGCAAAAGCTGCCTCACTGCTGCCACCAAAGCTGTGCAATCTCTTTCAAGTATCAGAAACTGGTTAAATAGCTTTAACAGGACTTAAAGTTATCAGTAACCACAATATCACTGTCTGCCCATTGCTGTGCGCAGCTGCACAAGTACAATACGTAACTTGCTGCTTCTTTTTTAAAAAAAAAAAAAAAAGAGAGAATTTTAGTATGTAAATAGGAGGTGAGAGAAAACAAACTTCAGTTTTTTTCCAATACATTCCATTTGTGTAAAAGAAAGAAAAATGAAAAGTGAAAGAATAATTTTGGGGAAAAAAATCCAGAAAAGAAAGATACACCTTTTAAAATCTTGAAGTGCTACGTAAAACCAAAAAAGATGATCTTGTGGAATGGCACCATTTGATAAATACACCATGCACATAATTGCAACACAAATGTCAAGTACCACTTATCTTTTCAAACTTAAAATACAGATTCACTCAAATGAAATGACAAATCTAACCAAATATTATATTAGTTTTACGAATTTTTAAAGACACTTCACTAACACCAGGAGGATTGTGTTATTTGAACTTAAACTGCCACATAACAAGAGCCTTGTGGATTGCCATAGCATTGCCGCCACAAAACCCATTAGCAGACGTAGAAATCCCACATCCCAGCCTTTTATAAAAGTTTGCAGTTATGAAATCATTTTCATACACTTGGAACTTAACTATTTCAGTGCCCTGCACATACAGGACTGGAATTGAGGGGGGAAACCACAAAACTGTGCATCTGAGAGCATTCCACATGGACACATGTTTCTGTGGTTCCTTCAAAAGTTCTTAAAGAGTTGAAACTATCCCTCTGGAATTCCACAGAACAGAGTAAAGACGTATTTGCTTAAATTAAGGAGGGGATTTATCTGTGCTAGTGAACTATTAGGATTTATTCTGTGTCTTCATTGTAGATGTATTAAGATATGTAGCTGGTAACAAGGAACGGGATTTAACCTGGGATAAGAAAGGAAAACACCTATAAGAAGGCTTGCTCTCTGAAGATTTAAAAAATAATTTTAAAAGACCTCAAGGGTAGACTATTGTTTCCGTGTTTATTTCACTCACCAAAAGGAAACTTATTTTTGTAAATTAAGGAAATCACAGGCAAATATCTATTACCTCCTCACTTAGCATCATAGTACCTTTGCTTTATTTAACATTTTTATGACAGCACTTGAAAACTTACCATTTGATAAACCATCTACAGCTAATATCAACATATAGCACACTGAGAGATGTTTGACTTGACTTCATACCGGTGACTTTCATATGCCTCAGTAGATTTGAGGTAACCAGATAATTCAGTGGGGCAGCAGCATGTTAGCATTTCAGAAATAAAGCAAACTGACTAGTAAGCATACCAAGAATTCATGAGGTAGAGGAGGATCTCACTGCCAAACAAGGATGAGTAAACACAGAAAACATAGTCCTCCAGTTACCCCAAATTTCAATTTACTGTAAGAATACTTACCTGGTTGTCTTTCATTTAGTGGGGAAAAAGCACCAATGTAAGGTAAAATCAGCTGTGAAAACACACAAAACAGCTAAAAAAAAAGGCTGTTAGAAGAGCAGCGAAGAAAGAAACACCACACCAATCTCAATACTGAAAGGATAAAATTATTGCAACAATGCACTTCATAACCAAGTTGACAGTTAAAACTGCTTTTCCCTTTTATGAAAACAGAGTAAGCTATGAAGGCAACAGAAAGGATGCTTTCTTTGAAGTGCTCTGGGACAGATGTGTCCTTTTAAACAATCAGTAACAAATTTCTTATGTAAGTTGAATTACTTGGGTAATTCAAGTCCCATGTTACCTGAAGCTGTTGGGAGCTGTCATTAAGGTTATCCTCTCGTCTCCTGGCCTCCTCCAGCATCTGTGCACTCTTCTTTTTCTCCACTTGCTCTTTGTGCTTCAGATTTGCTACTTTCTTATTTTGATCTTTAACTTGCCTGCAAAAGAGAAGAGCACTCAGAGCACCATCCAGAGCGCACTTTCCGTCAGTCCCAGCGCTGGGCAGATGGACTGAGGCACAGTGGAACCCTCAAGTACCATCACTTCGTTTGCAGAAGGTCACCAACACCAAACTCATCCTCAAGTGTTACCCTCAGCTGTTGATTCAGACGAAAGGAGGTATAGTTTTGCTCACTACCATTAACCTAAATGTGAAAATTTCTGAAGCAAACCCCTTAATTATTATTTAGTGTAAACTATTAATCAAAAGATGCACCTGCCCTGTTGTGACTACATAGTATGTGCTACATAGAAATGTTTTCTCTGTTCATACACATATGTACATCTAAAATATATGTACATATACATGTACTTCTAACAGCTTATTTTGTTTTGGATACCACTATATCTGAAGTAAGGAAAATAGGAGGATCCAAAAGAAAAATTAATGAAACATGACTTTAAGGACTACCTGCAACAACAAAGTAAAACTACTTCTTTTCAACCTCGAGTTCTACTTGTTTACTAGATATTTTGATGCATTTCCTATCCTTTCTTTTTACAGAAACAAGACAGAGCAAGTAAGAACAAACTATTTCAGAAAACGTGCATAATTTCCTTTTCACTTGCATCTATGAATTATTTTTGATGATTCTGGCAACTACCATTGCCTGCAGACAGGGTTTGGCCTTTTTGGGCATTAAGACACATGGAGTATTGAATCTAATTACAGACCCTTTAATCTCAGCCTCCTGACCACAGAGAACTTAAGTCTAAACTTTTAGTCCAATCAAAACAAAACAGGCTAGCTTTGCTTCCTCAGCCCTTTTCTCCATAATTATATCTGGAGTTTGGATTTTGGAATAAAAGACAAATTCTTTGGTCGTAAGATTTCCCCAAACATCATGCAAGTAGTAGAGAGGGCTCTTTAATTTACTGTTTAGAAAGCAGAATGATATACTAGCTTCCTATCTGGTATGTTATCCAAGCAGAGAGGGAAGAATGTTTCTTCTATATTTCAGAAATACTTTTAGAACGGATCACAAACAACTCTGCTTTAATATTTTCTTCATAACTCATAACAAAAGTACGATCAAGACCATATCTCTTTTTGATAGGTATGTCCAAATTATGTGGCATATGGCTAGTCAGTGCTTTGAGTTCTTCCAAAAAAATGTAGGTTCAACATTGAGCTCTGCTTTTTGCAATGTAAGCCAACTAGAGCTGGGAAAATTGCAAGGACAGCAAATTTTCCTTGGTGCTAAACAAACTTCTGTTAGTGTGAAAAAGTGCTGATGGCCTCCAGAGACCAAGAAAAAAAGGAAAGTCCTTTTCTGATGATGTTAAAAAATTATTGGCATACTTAACTACCTTGTCCAACACTTACAGCTGATTTGAGTCAGGATGCTTTTTAAACACAACCAGTATAATTGTTAAGTTATTGTAACCCAGTGTTGCACACTGGCAATGGGCGTATTGCCCAGTTTGAAAGCAGACTTGTTCAGTGATTAAACAACTTATTGGAAATATTATGTTGGCACCAACTCAGCTTGTACAATACACAGTTCTATCTGTCCAATAAAATAAACATAGAAAGTACAGCTAAGTCAATGCAGAAAATGAAAATATGTAAGCCCAACCCATTCAATTCCATATGAGAATTCTTATTCAACTTCTAAATTAAAATTAGGGGAATTAGTTATTTTTTACACACTTACAAACCCAGATTCACCTGTTGGGAAACTGGTCTTTGTTATTGTAATCTACTGGTTAGATAAAAGAAAACAATATTAATAAAGCCATAAGCCCTCACCAAAATATGTCTGAAGTAGATCTTCTCTCCACAGTCTGAAATGTTTTCAAACAAAACACGCGTTTCAAAGAAGGGAGTAATTACAAGGATATATTCTACTGACATCCACCTTGAAATTACCTAGTGTTTGTCATACTCAGATCAATCCTCATAATTGTCCTACTGTTTGGAAACTTGAATTCCTGTGCAGGGCACAACTATCACTCTACATCTTTGACGTCAAAAGGCAACCAAAGTTCGGCAATAAACCTTTGAAATGATAGAGGTATCTATGGCATTACTTAAAATTTCCCCAACTATTTAACTATATAAACTGAGATGGTCACATGGAACTAGAAATCTGTAAGTCTAAAAGACTTGCCGTCATTTGATGCATGAAAACACATCTCATTTTATATCAATGCCCATGGTAACAGATGATAATTCTCACTTCTACTCTTGTCCAAAAGGTTTAGCATATACAAGCCCAGAGCCCTTGAACATTTGCACCATGAAAGTTCTGTAAAACTGTAAAGAATCCATACTGTGATTCTGTAAAGAATCCTCTTCTGTCAGACAACTTTCAGTCTTCAAAGTCAGAGAATCATGTTTTTATATATACAAACGATATTTTAAAAATATTTAAAGATACACACACACATAATTTTAATATCAGAACTCAAAAGCTTGATTAATAGGAATCACCCAATTCACTGTTCAATTAGACAGTTCTGTTGCTATTTTGAACACTGAAAAGCTACTGACGATTGTTCTAGAACAATTTCATCTCCACACCACCACCGAACAATGTGCAGAATTGGACCTCATACTGAACTGGTACAATAAAACAAAATACACAAAGTATGAGTCTTAAGTGAGCACACTGCAACTGGTACATTCTATGTGGAGACAGCCAAGAGCAAAAGACAGATTTGCCATAATATATGTGCGCAAGGAAACTAATTAGGGCTGCAGAAACAACCAAACTCTGGAATTCCCTCAGTATGAGATCTTCATTTTGTAAGTTTAATGTTCTTTTAACTCTTTCGAATGCAATTACACATACACATAGCACATAACCCTGTCAAAGGGACAGTAAAGTTTTAAAGAAATCCTTCATCTGTAAGAGTATTTTTATTAAAACTGAAAAAACTGCACAAGATTAAAGACAGCAAAAAGAGAATTAATTAATCACAACGATGGCAACAGCTTAGAGATTCATGAGGGTTTTCTAGAAAGCATTAGTGTTAGCATGTGCAGCAACTGAGCAAACACCAATTTGCAACGTGCACATGGAATTCCTATGATAAAATAAGGAGTGCATGACATTCTGAGAGATACGGAGCATTACTTATTACTATAAGTACATATTCCTACTGAAACATCTTTTTAAAATGGGACTACAGAGAGAGAAAGAATGCTGGTGATTCTAATAAAAACTGGAGAGACAGTTCAAGTTCAATGAGATAAAACTTTAAAGAAGGATATCACTGTAACCAACAGAAACAATAACAAAACTAACAAAAGGAAAACTACCTCATCTCAAAAGATGTTTACTCTCAGTCACCCTCAAATCCATAATAAAAGATGTTCTAGTTGCATATAAAAGAAGAAAAATCTAATGAGAATGTTTATTGTGTTGAATTACAGTAAAGAATTCCACTAATTTGGGAAATAACAATTTCTTTTGCATTTTTTAATAGCCATTTTCAAATAATTACTTTTTTTGAGGTATGGCTCCTAAAAAATACAGCACTCAAAAGTGAAAAATCTTTTCCATTGCTTAGAATCTTTCTTCATTTCACAATATGTCATGCAAGTACTGTTACAACTGAATATATCAGAGGAAAGGAAGTAGAATCAAAATCAGGCTCGTGATTTACAAAAGTAAAACCCAGAGTCTTTCAACTAAAGACGGGCCAAGATTTTAAGAATTAATCGTTTCACATCCTTTGATTTTGGGTGCCTAATTTAAGCCATTTGCCTGCTTATGGAAAAAAACCCATCAGATTTCTCAATCTGAACACTGAAAATAACTATTAATTTCTATTAATTAATTTTAAAAAGCCAAGACCTTTCCACTTCTCTACGAAGTTCTTGAATTTCCAGTGATGAGGTACAGCCGAACACCATGGGGTGTGAATTAAAATAATCACAATAAGCAATAAAAATTTTCAAATGAGAAGATTTCACATTTTAAAATAATTTTAAAACAGCAAGACGGACATAAGCAATAGAAAACCAGTGGACTGTTAACCACACCTGAAAAGTGGAAAGTCATTTTATTGCCTGTGAGTCCTTTGGAAGAGTTTTCCTCCCTAATGAGATAAATTGCTCTATAGGCTCTATTATTTTATTAACCCTTTTAGGAAATTATTTTTTTCTGTACTAATGCGAATATTTTTTGCATTTTAATACTAATCTCATTATCTTTTACCAGAATGCACATCAGTATATAGAGCTGTTAATTCTTTCCTCATATGTATTTTCATGCTACATGTTAATGTAATGTAAGCGATTATCCTCATCTGGTTATCTTTTCTGGCAGAATTTCAAATGTTCTTGTAAAATAAAAGGTGACAAAATGTGAACTGAAAATATATGTAAGTTAATTTGAATTTTATAATCATATTTTAATATATTTTTCCATCACAGTTATGCACCTAACACACAACAGTGTTTTTCTAATAATCCAAGTTTAAGTATGCATTTACAATGCATTTGAACCACCACAGGAGCTTACCTTCAAGATAAAATGTATATACACACACTATATTCCACCTAATGAATACACACACTAGGAGAAAACATACAGATCCTGTGCACAGCTACAGAAACAGGCTGTTTTATTTATCTGACCTAGGTACTGGGAAAATATTTCTGTGTGTCAGTCAGCCATGTCAGAAAGATTGTTTAGCTCGAGCCCTCATTGACGTAGCATTACCACCACCCACAGGACAGTCCACTGCTGCTGCAGCTAGTAACCCTAATGGACAGATGAACGTTTGCTTTAAAGCACACTTTGTTCCTCCACATAAGTTAAATTCATGCAATAGGTCAACATTACTGAAAAAACCTGCAAAGAAAACTATATGCAATGAAGTACTATATTATTTAGTTTAAAATTGCCAATGTGCCTGGTATGATGAAATATTAGATTCTACAATGTATGATATAGAACCATAAAATCATTGAATATTGCAAATTGGAAGGGAGCCGTAAGGATCATTGAGGCCAACTTCCTGCTCCTCGCAGGACTACCTAAAACTAAACCATATGACTAAGAGCATCATCCAGACGCTCCTTGAACTCTGACAGGCTTGGTGCCGTGACCACTTCCCTGGGTGGGTGCCAAGACCCACCACTCTGTCAGTGAAGAACCTTTTCCTGATGTCCAACCTGAACTTCCCTGATGCAGCTTCATTCCATTTTCTCTCACCAGAGAGAGGAGATCAGCACCTCCTCAAAAGCACTTTGTAGCCCTAAAAGACACAGAAGAGTTTATTTATTCACTCGTGGAATGAAATGGAGCAGCCACCTGAAAGACTGTAACACTACAGCAATTAAGGTCAGAGAGCAAAACACACTACAATGGGAAAAAGTTCTGGAAGGAAATGCTGGAAGGCAGGAAGCAATCAGCTAAGTTGCCCAGACCTTTAGTAGTAGTCTTGTTCGTTAATGATTAGATGGGTGAGAAAAACCGGAAACTTTTACTACAAAAAAATCAACATCAACACAATGGGATGCTAGTGATCTGAGTTGAACTGATGTAAAAGTCACAGGAAAGTGTCCAACTTACTATATTATCCCCACTATTTCCTTTATCACTTCTTTGTTTGTAAGGTCTGCCCCACCAAATATTTTAGCTGGCCATATCCTTAACCTCAATTTATGAATTTAAAAGATCATAAACACAGTGACATCACTGAGTTGTTGGGTTTTGGGGTTTTTTTTGTAATTTTGGTACACAAAGAAAAACATTTACATTCTGGGAAGTATAATAGTAAGAAGCCAAGGAGAAACTCTTCCCAAAAATGCTACTTTGTTTTGAAAATAAGGAAAAAAACCTGTTCTGAAAGGTTTTGCTGTAGCTTTTAGTTGCTCAAAACTCACTTTACCTTACCAGTGGTTGATCACCAAACCGCGGAGAATAATGGCAGTGTTTGGAAAGCCAAATTGCTTAACCTCAAGAAAAAAGAAAGTGATGAAAAGAAGCTAAATAAGTGATGCAGGAAACAGGACTGACCACATCACACAGTCCCGTCACCACAACTGGGTGCCTGATTGACAGTCAGAGGAAAGTTGCCAAAGGCTGAACAAAGTTCCCTATCTTATGCATTACAAAATTAGGATCAGGGAAGTTACACACTGCTGAAGATCTACATGGAATTTCGTATGGCTGAATTTATTTTTTTAGAACAGTAAGCATTACATGGGGCTCTTCCTTTGCTTCGTCGGGCTGTATCTAGCAATCCCAGCTCCTTAAGAAGCTTGTCACTATTCTTCAACATTATACTAAGGTCAAAAAAGGGTGCATTCAGTTACTAACTAAAAGAAAGAATAATTTCATTATGCTTTTCAAATAGCTTGGTTTAATATTACTGCCTCTGTTGCACATTGCATCCCAACTAAAAGACCAATCAATATCCTTTCAATGAGTTGCTCTTGTTCGGATGCACAGCTGGCGAACTCCAGCACTCAGTTACATCTTCTGCTTGTGAGTCTCTCTTCCCACAATCTCTCATCATTTTGTTATACTGTTCCTCGCTGTTCTGTGCCATTTATATGACAAGGTAACATATGCCAATAAAAATATTAACAGACCCTGAAAATTTAACTGGTCTGCTGCATGTGAGTCAAGACGTCCCACAGTGGCTTTAAGAGATGGGGAGGGCGGACTTCGTTTCCTGAAGCTAGGAAACTTTGATTTTTAAAAACAAAGTGTGTGTTCAGATCAGCACTGGAGGAGGCAAGGCGTGAAGACTAGAAAGGCTATTGGAAACCAGCTTGCCCCAAATTTTATGAACAGGAGCCTAATAGTGTCTGAATCAAGAGGTGTGGAAGTCAAAGACTAGAAGCAGATCTCAACTCTACACTCGTTGTCCTCTTTCCTCAGTGTTAAGAATCATCTGCTCTTTTAAAATATGTTAGACTTAACTAAAGGCCTTCAAACTCAGGTCTAAGCTTCTCTGAGGTAAAACGGTCAACTCTCAAACACAACAACCTCTCACATTTGCCTATACAACATGTAATTACAGGTTAATACAATATTTTTTTAAAAAGTTTTTCTCTTCTTGTATTAATCTCTCTGATTCAGTCTAGCAGAAAATCAAGAAATTAATCAAAACCACACACGCTAAATCTGAATGCTACAGGTCCTTCCACTGTGAAAAGTTATTTCTCAGCGATCAGTATGGGACACACATTTACGGAAACAATTTTCCTGATGATAGAGTGAAATGATGAAGCATCAACAGTTAGTGAATTTAGAGAAAGGTACATAATAAATACATTAGCAGAAAGAGAAATCTAACTAAGGATGAGAAGCACATGTCTCAAAAGCATGCTCTAAGCAATATCAAACTAATCTATTTCAAGGAAAATAAACTTATTCTTTCCTTCCACTGCTCGATTGAACAAGACCAGAATAAACCAGGCTACTCTCCAGTCAGGAGGCAGTAGCCCAATTACACACAAACAATGGTGAAGTCAAATGCTGTGTCTTTGTATTCCCAAAATAATTGTAACAAAAGACCAACTTAACCAACTGACTAAAATTGAGGGATTAACACCAGAGATTAACAGAAGTGTTTTCGGTTTAGTTCAACAAGTTGATATCAAATTAAGCAAACCAAAGGTTCGCTTAATACATCATACTAAAACCAAGAAACTCTAAAAACTTCAGGTAAGCATCTCTTATTTTCACTAATCTGTAATTCCAGTTTTGTAGATAAAATTCACTACCCCTATTTGCCCCATTTACATGCAGCTAAAAACCTAATGTGCAGCTTCCCAACTATTTAAATTGCTAGCATCTATTTACTAGGAAGCGAGTTTTGTGATAAAAATAATGAATACATTACCATAATTTTATAATTGATGTCAAATTCGAAATCAGGCTTCAGAGATTAAATAAAAAATTAATTATATGTCAAGTTCTACAATTATTTTTGAAAGCTGGCAGCAATTGAACTGGAAAAGAAACCCTTAACCTTAAAACCTTGCAACCTTTAGTTTTTATTGAAGCTAAGAGCATTAGAAATACAAACTCAAGGTGAACTCTGGAATAAATCTGTAAGATAATGATATGGGCGTTCCTTTGTTAAGAGAAATATTAATGCTTTAAGGACCTTCATAAAAACATTCAGTAGTTCAACAAATAAGTTTGTTCTGTTGTATTTTTTCTTCTGCTTTTGTTAATTGAGCAAACAGATGCAAAGCCAAAAATGACATTTATAAAATGGCTGATTAGACCTCAATGTGGATTCCTTCTCCCTGCAACACGCTGGGTTAGTTGAATTTGGCCCTAACAGTGTGGGAAGAAGTCCCAAAGGTGCTGTTCTTTTTACCTTTAACTCTAGTGCACAAGCCAACCGCCCTCTGAACAGATCACACACAGCCAGTCACTCTTTCTGCTCAAGAGATTTGGCTGAAAAAAGTATTTTCTAAACACCAATAAAATCTTCCTTATGAATGGCACTTTATTGAGGTTTCAGAGAATATTTTTGTGATCTAAGATCACACGTGTCTCTTAACTGCAGTCCCACTAGCCAGAAAAGAAAACAAATCACAATATAGGAGTTGTTTTCTCTCATACGGGTATGCGATCTTTTCATTCCTTCTAGGATAATACCTGTTAAAACCAATAATTAAAAGAAAAATCCAATGTAAAAACCAGCCATTGAAACAATACCCTAAACGAAATACCATGTAAGGAGAACAAAATTTTGAAAGCAAAGCATTTAAGAACTATGCTAGAGCAGCTTTTGTTTGCCTTACAGGATATACCGAACAAGGTATCAAGAGAGAAAAGCCCTCTTCTAAAAATTTGCAGAAATTTAGGATAACACTTGAATATTATCCTGTCATTTAGAAATTGCGTATGTTAAAGAATCAAGATATGTCTTACGCTTGCAAGCTGACAGCTACTGAAAATCCAGTCTTCAGCAAAAGGTATTAAGCCAAGCAGTTGTCAAGGACGAAAAAGAAAGCGCAGTGAATGTACCAACTTAGTGGAAAAGGATTTCTGATATAAAAGAAAAACACGCATGACAACATTCAGAGTCTTGCTCTAAGAAAAGGATGTGAGGACAGCGATGCTAGCAGGAGCATTCTGAAAAAATGTAAACCAGTCCATTTCAGGGCTAAAAGCCTAATGATTTCATGTCACTGAGATGCCCAAATAAAAATCATATATGATTTAGCTTATCTTCTTAAAAGCAAAACTGTTTTCAAGAAGAATCTTTCAAACAGATTCTCTCTATAGATGTGAAAAGCATTTACCCTGTTAGCTATTAAGAAGCTGTACCAAATCTGATCCAAAGTTGGCCATTGCCAGCGACTATACTGAGAAAAGTACGCAAAAGGATGGGGTTGATTGGAAAGCAATGTTATCAAGCTGTACCTTGCTGCAGCATCTTCATTATTATGAGAATCCGGGATGGGAAGTATACAGCTCTATTTTGGTATCCACTGGGTGAGACCAATTTCTAGTAATGAATGCAGACCACAGTGTCTCTCAGAATGGCATGTTTGGCATATTTCTTTCGGGTGCTTAGCAAACAGATTTATTAAGAGGTATCTCCTCTTACGAAATACATCCCGCAGCACTGGCTTTGACAGCTCACATCAGGTTAATATGAAGAGTGCCTACTGAGATGATTTGTTACACACTTTTGACTGCCTGCAAAATGAGGGATAGCAGCATTATTCGTAATAAATATACCACATGCAGGGCTGAATAGGCTATCTAAACAGTGCAGATGGCTTAGTTCCTCCTTCACTGATATAGCTGTAATACTGTCTTCTCAGTGCGTCAGCTGTAGGACTCCAGAATACAGCTAGGAATACTTTGCAAGTTGAGCAAACACCACTGGGTTTCTGGAGGACTCAGTGAGTGTTGCAAGAAACATTTATGAGTATCTCTTCATCAGAGGTAATATGCATGGACAAGTTTACTGGCTTACGCATTTGAGAAGGGATTTCTACCGTTTCACAGTAGGCGGATCTGCTACACAGGTAGTAAGTATGTCCACGAGTGTTTTGAATAAATACTTTTTTTTTAACATATTCTGAAGGAGCACAGGAAAAAAAATAACTGGTGAAAAGACGCCCCATGTTTCAAACATCTGAAATATACTCTCACTGATATCCTCAGTGATCACAAAGTTCATAAATCAAATTATTTCTAGTTTGGAGTATCTACCGAGGAAGATAAATTCTTTATCTACACAGTTACACTACTCCAGTGAACTACTTTTTATTTGATGACCTTGAGATACATGGGCAAAATTAAGACTTTAATTGAGCCCCTAATCAGGACAACTGACTTGATGTAGCCTGTCACTGAGATATTTTCTATCTCCCTTCAATGAATTCATCTTCCAAGTAACTGGGGAACACTTATAATAATCAGGAAAGATCAACAAAATAACAGCCTTTGCTGTCAAGAAAAATATTCCTAACATAATCTCATATCTTTTCTATAAATTTTCTGTCTTTTTATGTGAAGACATACATTGCAGGTTGAAAGATTTAAGCAATGTTGAAAATCCAATAAGGAATTACTGAGGCTATGGTCAAAACAGTATACAGAAAGACAAGAGCAGACTTCCAGTCCCTTTCTACTTTGTAATAAAATTTCTCTACCTATAATTCAAAAAGCAGAGCCACACACACTTACTCAGGAACCCAACTTAATCAGGAATGAAGCCTTAAGCTTTGAAGAACTATGCACAAGACACACTACTGAGACCAGCACGAATTGCTGTAGTTTTATAGGTTATGCAGCGCTGATACCCAAGTCTCCTCCTGGACTTCCCAAAATAAGGGCACAAGAACGTCACGAAACCTTCGCTGGTGGTGCTAAGTTTCAGTTTTAGAGGCACCGAGGAAATCTTTGCATCTGATCAGGGTGCATGAGGAGGCTGAGGGATGGCAGCAGTCTGATTTGGATGGGATCTGAACTGCAGCTACTATAACGCAAAATTCTTTTGCCTCAGCAGGTATTTATTCTGAGCAAAATAAACTTAAATGTGATAGTAAGAATGGTTCTGAGTTTGGGGATCTGCTGTTTCTTTACAGACACAGAAAAGTAGTAATTTTTAGGAAAATTCAATGCATACAACAAGAGTATGATTTACCTGTAGAAGTATGGGTGGGAAATTTAATGAAAACAGATGATGCTATAAGAAGTCTCACAACATAACTCAGGAGAAAAATTAGAATAAGTTGGGAATAGCATGTACTTAGCCCTCCTATTTACTATTAGCCAACACAGTAATACTTTAAAATGATCTTCCAAACGTTTGGCTTTTGTTCACACTATAACATTTTTGCCCAAGTTACAATAACATTTGAAGCTTTAAGCATCCAAAAACACAAAACAGACTCCTTCAGCTACATTTCAGCTGTTATTTGTTCATGTGATCCAAGAATACTCAAAAAGAACATGGAAATTAGCAGTCAAAGGAAAAAAAAACCTCAAAAACTGTCTGCCATGCCCCATCCCTTTGAGCAGACATCTGCATACTCCATATTAAAATGTGAAATTTCTGCTGAAAGAAAGAGATAGGAGAAAGGGAAGAAGGCATGTCATAAACTAAGGAATAAAAACAACAGATATTTGCATCTCACTGATAACCTTTATAAAATAACATGGTCTCTACTATGCCTATTACTTATAATGCAGGGAACAATCCCTTTAAATGGAAGATACGATCATGAAACATTTCCTTTAAGAAGAAATTACATAAAATGTTGCAGTTATTACATAAAATGTTGCCGTTATTACATAAATGTTGTACTCCAAATGCACCAGAACCCCCCATTTTTTCACATTGCAAGTTGGTGGCCACTTTTCCAGTATAACTAGTAACTCCATTTAATGCTCTCTCCCAGGTTTTTTTTTTTTCATAAAAGCAAATGATGAAAAAGAAAAAAATATTTTCTGTGCGCAGTGCAAGACAACAGGGAGCACGCAAACAATGCTAAAAGAAAAGATACCTTATGTTGATTGAGGTATCATTCCTTTAAAATATGTTGACCTGTCAAATACTGAGAAAGTGTTTGCTCTTATAGCCTTTATATATATCGCTAGAAGGAGTTAGTAATAAAAAAATAATAAGTCTTTCTAAAATGTTTATTCAGGTCTCTGTGACATTGCCAACATATTCTGCTAGTATTTTCTATGCAAAGTGAAAATTACACACTGAAAAATGAAGTGAATGTGTGTATCTATCTAGTAGCTGGTTATAAGTTAACAGTATTAGTGCTGTTATTTATTTGGTACAATTACCTGAGGAATTCAGGCACACCCAGCAAAACCAAGAATCCTACCAGCTGAAAATTCAAAAATTAAGCAGAATATGCTTCTTTTTTTAAACACTGCAGACTAAAGGAACTAAGTGAGCATATAATGCAGATTATTACAGAGTAAGGCAGGCCTAGAGAAAGAACCAAACAACACCGAACACAATACTGATAAGAGAGAACATGTATGACAGGAGATGCTCCCAAAGGGATGTATTTTCAAAGATACAGCATCCCCACTAAAGCCTGCCTGGCTAAGATTCTTCACCCTTACATACACTTGTAGGGTAAAGTTGCTTTATGTCACCTCTCTTTTAGTTCCCAGCATGTGGGACCTCATCAAACATGGCATGAACAACTCAAACCATTGAAAAAGCAAGGGGAAGTTTGCAGACAATCTGAGTTTTGCCGGCATTCAGAATGGAAACAATCTGGTCAGTGCTATTACTGAAGTTGGACTGATGCTGAAAGCTAAGGAAGACTCGCTTTTCAGAGCTACCGTCTGCGAGCTACAGTAGTCAGAACTGACAGAAGTCAGAAGTCTACATGCTAGAAGGGAGATGAACAACACGGGGAATAGGAACTAGTAGGAAAGGAGCCTCAATTTTCTGTTGGCTTGGCACCTTTTGTGATCTGTTGTTAAGGCTGGCACTGAGCCGGCCTGGCAACTGCCAGTTGTTGGCAGCTGTTAATTTCTAGGGCCAAATTAGGCTCTTCTGGTCTATCTACAGAGAGTATTTTGCAACTCTAATTTCTAATTCTTTCTCATCCTTGATTTTTAAAAAGTGAGATAGGTTACTTGTAAAGATCAAGTTCATTCCAGAATGCTTGAAAGAAAGATGCTGGAACTGAATCACTCCAACCCCACTGTCGCCCCAAAACTACCATCATGCTTGGTCCCAATTTCTATCAAATCTATTCAGTATTGCAAATAGATACATAATAATGTTCCATGTAAAAACGCTTTATTTCAAACTAAGTATGCTGAGTCACTAAAGGGATAGGTGGCACTTTACACCTTAGAGCTAGGAGTTAATTAGTCAGTCATGAACAGAAAGTGACAACTGGAAATATTTTGTTCTCCAAGGAAGTGAAAACACATTTATTTTAATTAAGAAGAACGGCCTATGCGCTGTATAAGAAGGAAAGGAAGTTTCTGAGAGTATGATTAAATCTGCTTGAATTACCTGGGGTACTTCAAGAAGACTGGCTAGAAAAGCTGAAATATTCCAGCATGAGAGGGGCCCTCTATTGTTTGCAAATGAAGAACATGTCATGCAGATGGAGGGAATACTGCACTACACCACCCTGTCAGGACAATAAAATGGAAGAGAACCACAGAAGAGAAAGGAAAAGGGGAAAAAAAGAGCTTACCAATTTAATCTTAGTGTAAGAACGTTAAGCGTGTTCTTATCTTGCAACATCTATAATAGCCTACTTGGGATTTTATGATAAGCAATTTTATTTTCATTTTACAGTAATGTGATTAAGAGTGATTTCAAATTAATTGAGTGATAGCAATAGAAGTGTGTATTGAATCGATAAACTGTATGTCTGCAATAAATCTTTACATTTACCTAGCATATTTTTCATACAAAAGATGAGAAATTACTTGCAGAGAAGATGCACAGAGAAGTTACAAAAGTTGGTTTCACAGGAACCAGGATGAAAAATATTAGCTAGTGACCAGCGGTAATAAGAAATGCTCTCAATTGATAAGTAAAGTAGTGAAAGGCACATCTGAAACACAAGGATTCCAATGCCCGCATGTGAGGCAGCGAAGTCACCTTGTGTGCAGGTCCAAAATGGAACTTGATCTTCACAAGTAACACAAGAACAAAAGGCAGCATTTCAATTCAGTCACAGGCACAGACTAAACACATGACGAGTAACTTCGGAGCCAGCTGTAAATCTCACAGCAGAAAAATGCTCTGTCTCAACAGGGCAGCTGAGAAGATGCAGAATCAAGTATGCTCTATCATACTTGCCCACAACCCGAACAAGAGAATGGATGTGATGAAAAGGGATGCGAATACTGCAAATGGAAAATGGTTCTTTCAACCCGAATGACAAGGCACAACAGCATCCCTGGTAACTGCAGATGCAGAGTAGTAAAACCCCATACTGTCAGATCTAAGGTCCCTGTCTCAGTCTAAGCCCTCAGCCAGCAAGGGAAGCTTACAGAGGGCATATAAAAACCACAGGAAACAGAGATAATTTCCAATTTTATCTTTTCTGATTCTATGAACACCAATAAGGTTTGAGAGCACCTGTATTTGGGGGTGGAGGAAGGGGACAGAAGTAGGAGGAGCTACTATTGTCCTCAGGCATTGCATGTGTATAAAGGCAACATTAGGAATCTTGAAAGAAAAATGTCTGGTAAAACTATTATTTATGAGAGGACAAGCCTATTAATATCACACTGACATGTATCAGAGTGATGCATTATGCCAGAAAGCAGCAGTTCTTGGGTCTTTTAAAAATTGATTAAAAACTGAGAATACGAGTAGAAATTTGCAAGAAGTGCAAATATTGAAAACCCCTCCCCCTATATTTTTCTTACTTCTTTCTTTTCTTACAGCTGTAGTGCTATAAAATAACAAGACAATTCTTGTTTATCCTATTTTTCAAGGTCAATATTATGCAGCAAATTCTTACGAAAACCACACAAACATTGTAGAGTTTGTCCAAGAATACAGATTAACTTATCACAGTAAGTTAGAACCATGGAGTCATTTTGGTTGGAGGAACTTGGTTGGAAGCCTCCTCCTAGAGAAAGTGATGCGTTACAATCTAGACAAGTGGTCTGTGCAGTGGGTGGGGAACTGGCAGACTGGCTGCACCGGGAGAGTGGTGGTAAATAGCTCCTTTTCAAACTGGCAACCTGTCACAAGGAGGGTCCCCCAGGGATTGATACCGGGCCCAATGCTGTTTAATATCTTCAGAAGTGATCTGGATGATGGGATCAAGTGTACCCTGATGAACTTTGTTGATGATACCAAACTAAGTGGGAAAGTGGAGACTTCGGAAGGGAAACCACCCTGCAGGAAGACCTGACAGGCTACAAGAGTGGGCTAACAAGAACCTTATGAAGTTCAACAAGGACAAGTGTAAGGTCTTGCACCTGGGAAAACATAATCTGGGAGCGCAGCACAGGCTGGGATCTACCTGGATGGGGAGCAGCTCTGTGGAAAGTGACCTGGGGGTCCTGGTGGACAACAAGTTCAATATGAGTGAACAGTGTGCTGCTGCAGCAAAGAAAGCCAGCAGGATGCTGAGTTGCATTTAAAAGGGCATCAGCAGCTGAATAAAGAAGTCATTATCCCACTCTACTCAGCACTTGTCAGGCCACACCTGGAATAATGTGCTGAATTTTGGTCCCCACTATACAAAAAAGATGCGGGCAGGCTGGAGAGGGTCCAGAGAAGAGCCACCAAGATGTTCAAAGGACTGTGAAGGCTGCCGTATGAGGAAAAGCTGAGAGTACTGTGTTTGTTCAGCCTTGAGAAAAGAAGGCTTAGGGGAGACCTTATCACCATGTTTCAGTATTTAAAGGGTGGCTAC
Source organism: Chroicocephalus ridibundus (assembly GCF_963924245.1). Taxonomy (NCBI): domain Eukaryota; kingdom Metazoa; phylum Chordata; class Aves; order Charadriiformes; family Laridae; genus Chroicocephalus; species Chroicocephalus ridibundus. Next base: position 153,419,997 of record NC_086284.1, read on the forward strand.
AAAGAAGATGCAGAATCCCTTTTCACAAGGAGTCACATCGAAAAGGTGAGGGGTAATGGGTACAAGTTGCTCCAAGGGAGATTCTGATTGGACACGAGGAAAATTTTTCGCCACGAGAACAATCACCCATTGGAATAATCTCCCCAGGGAAGTGGTGCGTTCCCCAACATCAGACACTTTTAAGATTCAGCTGGGCAGGGTGCTGGGCCATCTTGCCTAGACTGTGCTTTTGCCAAGAAAGGTTGGACCAGATGATCCCCGAGGTCCCTTCCAAGCTGATATTCTATGATTCTGTGATCTCTGAAGGTCATCTGGTTAAATCCCCTGCTCAAAACAAGGACAAATTAGACCAAGTTGCTCATAGCTTTGTTCAGATGACTTTTGAATATCTCCAGTGATCAAAACTCCTCAGCCTCTCCGGGCACCTGTTTCAGTATCTGACTATCATTATTGTGGATTTTTCCCACCAATTATTTCATTGGAACTTAGACTGGAACGTGTTGCAGTTTGTGTCTGTTGCCTCTCAACCTTTTACTGAACACCTCCGAGAACAATCTGTCTCCGTCTTCTCCAAATCTTCCCATTAGGTGGCTGAAAGATGACAGTATGATCTCGCATAAGGCTCCACTTCCTAGGCTTGAACATACCCAGTTCTCTCTGCCCCTCCTTATACGTCAATGTGCTGAAGCACCTAGTCATCTAACTGGCCTGCCTGCTGGATTCACTCCATTATCCCAATGTCTGTCTTGTACCTGAAAGCCCCAAACAAGATGTAGTATTCCAGGTGCAGCCTCACAAGTGCCAAGTAGAGAGAAACAACCATTTCTCTTGACCTGCTAGGTGTGCTTCTGCTAATACAGTCAATATTGTAATACATTTGTAATTGTAATTGTAATACATCTGCTAATAAAGCCAAATGCATTTGGCTTTCTTCACAGTAACGTGACACTGTTGACTCAAGTTCAACTTGTCCTCTGCCACCCCATGGTCCTTCTTTATGAACCAGCCTTCGAACCAGTTGGCCCTCAGTTGGTACAGATGCAGGGGTTATTCAAGCCCAGGTGCAGAGCTTTGCACTTGCCTCTATTTAATGTAGAATACAATCACAGAATCGCCTAGGTTGAAAGGGACCTTTCAGATCATCTACTCCGACCATCAACCTAACGCTAACAAAAACCATCACTAAACCATATGTCTAAGCACTATGTCTACCGAACTTTTAAATACCTCCAGGGATGGTGACTCAACCACCTCCCTGGGCAGCCTGTTCCAATGCTTCATAACTCTTTCAGTGTAAAAATTTTTCCTAATATCTAATCTAAACCTCCCCTGGCACAACTTCAGGCCATTTCCTCTTGTCCTATCACCTCTTATTAATCCCCACCTCTCTACAACCTCCTTTCAACTTCATGAAGTTTCTGTCAGTTCATTTCTCCAGCCTGTCAAGGTCACCCTAAACAGGAGCCCTGCCCTCCAGCATATACTCCCCATAGTCACTCCCTCAGTTTGCTATCATCCATTACATTTTTGAGAGTGTATTGTGTCTCATCATCCACGTCATTAAAAAGACATTAAACAGTACCGATTCCCCTCTGAGCCAGACATCTCATCACTGAAGGCAATCAGGTTGATCAGGCATGATTTGCCCTCGTAAATCCATACTGGCTGTTCCCTATCACCTTCTTCTCCTTCAGATGCTTGGAGATGGCTTTCAGGAGGATCTGCACCACAAACTTGAAGGTGGGCATGATGTTTGCCATCATGAGGATCTTCTCCTGACAGCCATGAGCTTTTGAAGATGATAGAAAGAGTCCTTGCTATGACATCAGCTGGCTCCCTCAGCAACCTTGTATGTATCTGATCTGATTCCATCAATGTGCATATTTCTAATTTGTTTAAATGGTCTGTAACTTGGTCTTCCACTTCTGTGGGTAATGCTTCACCCCTGCAGACTCCAGCACTATGCTCAGGGATCTGAAAGGAGTCCTTATGACTAAAAAAGGAGGAAAAGAAGCTACTGAGCTCCTCATACTTTTCAGTGATCTTTTAAAAATGTCTCCTACACAACTGAGCTCCCTGTAACTATCATATTATTTCTGAGTCCAGGGTCTGTTAAAGCTTTTGGTACTGTCAGTTATGGAAACATTTGCACCAAGACTATTTTACCATAGACACATAAATTCCCTGTCTGTCCATACACTTACCTGGCTTTTAGAGTTTTAATAGAAATAAAAATCTAGCCATTTGTGGAGATAAATTTTTACACAGAAGTTAGCCATTAAGGAAGAAAAATAACCTTCAGATTTTATTCTTTTGACTAATGTGATGTGACACATATGGGTTAGTCAAAATGTTTAATGTTGCATGAAGTTTGAATGATAATTTCAGTTAATCTTCTGATGATGACGTGCTAGATAATTTGTTAACTTTGGAATATAATAACACAAAGACACGTTTTAAAATGTATTCTAAATAATGTTGTGTTTTGATGTTTCAAATAGTATGGTAAAAAGACATCTTTTTTCTTATATCCAAAAAAAGCTAATTGTGAGAGATTCCTCTAATGTCTCAGAGCATTCGACTCAGAGCTCTTCAGAATTCATAGCATACTGTTGACATACAAACATCCCCCCTAGTGCCATATCCAGTCACATGTCTTCCTAATGCTACCTCAGTTCGAATTCCCACAGGAAAGCTGCGTGCTTTGTGAATACACGTACTGAAAATAGAGCATTAACACAAAAAGAAAAACAACTCATCAGTGTCTCATATAATTGAATTAATTTCAGCAGGTAAAAGGAAAGAAATCAGATCATATGAGACTGCAGAAAAGTGAGAGAATTCTGAGACGATGTGCAGCTGTGAATAATTTTGCTTTGTTAAGATGCAGTGAAATGAGGCAAGAAAAAAGGACCTTTGACAGAAAAGCTACAGACTCCACTTCAAACGGAGGAAGAAAGCTCTGATAATCACTATACCTAAAGCAAGTCCACTGACCTGTTTTAAGGAAAATCACAGTTCTATTTTGTCCCCTACTCATCACCACCCAACCTTCAGAGCCAACAAGCCTGACGCCTTCGTTTCTTCCTTTCCCCACTATCATCTTGTGGATGCCTTACTTCTCACTTACAAGAAATAGACAACTTGAAAGCTGAGTACTTTTTAATGTAAAGCATTCCATAAAACTGTTTTTGCTCTGCATAGAAATAAAGAAAAAAATACATTAAACAGAAAACAACCATTAGAGGTTGTTATTTTTTAGATGATGAAGGAAATTTCAATGGAAACTTCTTTGAACACAATGTATCTGACTTTGCTGAGCTAAAATGAACCATTGCTGACTAGACATGCTTAACAGTTTCATCATTTGCTCATGTGCTTAATGAACATGGTGGCAGAATGAAGACCAGAGTCTCCTGAAGGTATGAAACTAAAGAGCCAGCGAGTGAAATTTCTCCTGGCAGCCCAGGCACTGACTCGGTACTCAGATGCACAGCTTCCTGGAGATAGAGTGTATGGTGCAGTGTATATATTTCTGTCACAATGAAAAACCCACAGGTATCATAGACTATTTGCCTGTAACTAACTGCTTTGTTTTTTAATAATTATTGAATAGTATCCCGAGTTTCCTCTATTTACTTAACTTTCTATGCGACATTATCTGTCATTTTCTTATAGAAGAATATGTTTTAAATATTGCTTTGGTGGTTAGATGTGTTCTCTTTAACATAAATTTAAGACTCTGGAAAAAGGACCGAAATCATCCCCTCAGATTCAGCATTTTGGCTTTATTTTCATTTCATAAGGCTACACTTGAGTTGCTATGCTGACATTTAAATTTTACGTGGACACTCACAGCAGAGACTTTGATTTGGATTCATGCCACCAGCGTGCACTCATTTAATCACCAAACCACTTTGCTTTGCAGAAATAAGGTTTACAATATTTATTTTTTTTATTACTCCCTATTGCATCAAATTCTCTTTGGTATAGCAAGAAATCCAGAAAACTTCTTTCTCTTAAGATCTGGATTACTTGCTTCAAAAGATGACAGACAGTACAATTAACCACGTGATGTAAACTATTAGACAATCTGACAGTACAAAGCAGGACAATAAAACACAAGCCTCATGTCCTACAAGTTCCAGGTATTTTTCCATTCTAGTGCTATGCTAAGAAGATAAATTGTTGATAAATAGCATGTTCAATGTTATTCAGCAGACAAGATATAAATAACGGTGATAAATTAAAGCTAAATGCAAAAAAAACCCCAAACCCAACAACACAGTTAAGCTGTTTGTTACCCAATTTGAAGCTAGAAATCTTGCTTTTGCTTTATCAATATAGCTCATTCTTTCCTTGAAAAGTACGCAGTTGCTCACTACAGCACCTGATTTTTTCAGTTGTGTTACCTTTTTCCAGTCTCAACTTTTGTCACACGTATAGATAAGAACTGTAGGTTATGACGTGGTATTTTTCTATTTTTTCCTCTGCTGCATGTAATGACAGCAGAATAGTATTATTGGGCTTGTTACTCTTGAACTCAGCATTGGATAGTTCTTTATGCAAAGCTGTCAGCAACAGAGATGCTTAGCAAAAACTGCTTATAGAAAACTGCTTTAATCCCCATGCCTTCCAAGTCTATGTTATTTACTATGAATCAGTATGACATCCACTCCAGGCCCTCAGACTTCCGAGCAGTAAGCACATGTCATAACAGCAACAGTGATGCGGATTACACTATTACGTTCTGGTTCACTGAGTTTTATCAACAAGAGAGAGAGGATGAAAGCTTAATAGATCAGAAAATTCAGAGGTTTTGCACTGATTACAGTAAGCAAAGCTGTTCTTGATGAGAACAGATATAATTCAGAGTATTTCTTCCTGTTTCTAGAAGACAGACATACCTAACACGTGTTCTCACATATTCAGTTCTTTTGCAGGAAGACACATTTGCTTTAATGTCTGAAAAAATAACTGCTTTGCATCATTATGAGAAAAATACAGTTATGGTTCCCATAGTAGCTTCCAGTGTAGAATGTAACTTCACAGAACAGCTATTTTTTCCTGTGTTGCAGTTAACAGTGATTAGGTAATCACTGAAATGCACAGGAAAGAAAATGAGTCTTACTGCACCCCCTGTAATTTTCCTGCTTGCTCTTAGGAGAATCTTTTTGTTTTGTTTCTGGCCAGCAGGGATTTTGTAGTTCCAAGAGCAGTCATTCCACCTATTCCTTTACACTCTTGATTTATTTTAACAAATACATGAAAAACCTCAGTAACATAGCAATTAATTATAAAAAAATCAAGAAAAAATTAAAAAAAAAAATCAATAAAACTGCTAAAAAACTGTAAGGACAGAATGGACAATCTGTTTAATGTCTTATCAGAAAACTTCAAAGATCCTAACACTTGGCCACCTCAAACTGCAGTCATATCTTCTTTAGCCAAATTTTACAATACGGTCTAAATGACAGAAATTAAAGTTATGGTTACATTGTCTGGGGAAAGAGAAATCATGCTGGTCTCATAAAAAACACATCCAAACTAAAAATAGTTCCCGCTCTTGATCATCATTCCAGCATAGGTACAGGTATTGATAAAAACCCATAGCCATCTGGATTGAAGCAGAAATATTTTGACAGATGGATTCTGTAACACTTAAGACTTTATCAGCCACACAAAGCTCAAACTCCACCCATGGCAGCAACCAGCAAATACGGACTGCCCAATGGAAGTCCTGTTCATGCAAGAAAAGACACGGTGTGTATTTCAGAGGAGAATGCTCACAGGGCAGAAAAGCTTCCTGGCAGTTCTGTGCTTTGGGATCTGAAAAAGGAGGGTCATTCAAGGACAGTCCTCCTCTCCCCAACAATTACAAGTATGCCAGTACAGCACACAGAATACGGAAGGTATTGATGGACAACAACATGATTAACTTCCAATCTTTTTCCAGTTTGTGGGAGGAAGGAAAATACGCAGCCAAGGCCACAAGTGCAACGTCTGTGCCAAACCAAGGTCAGAATGCTGACACAATTTAAAGGCGTCAGCAGCATCGCAGCATCGTGGGATTCCACTCACCACCACATTTTTCACAGTGTTAATCAGGAATAGAAAAGCCGGATGTTGGTTGATAACTCAGAACTTCAGTCATTAAGTAGTGGCTTTCTGGGCAAAGACACTGCCTGAAATAATTATAATCATTCCTTCGTCAGGAGTCACAGATGCTTTCTACCAAACAGACTTTATCAGCAAAGACTAGAATCCAAAATGGTTCAGAGCCTTTTAAAGGCAACTGGGTGTCATTATCTAATGTACTCTGACTTGTTTTACGTAGGCAACAGTAGTTTACTCATAGCTATTCTATTGAAATCGCAAAATCTATGTTTAGCAACCGCTATTAAAATATAAAAATAAAAAATTGAGCCACAGCTGAAAGACTTCAAAATGTAGTCTCTTGGGAGGTATTTTTCAGTAGTGCCTTCAACAAATTTATCCTCTTGCTAATTTACTTATCCTTAACCCTCAGGCCTTGGTTCTTTCTGACAGCACAACACATTCAACTGCACCAAAACTACTTCTGCGACATCACTGCAAGGTTTCAGGCACGGATGCAATGACAAAAAAACAGTAAAGTATGGATGACTAGTATTTTAAAGTAATTAGTTCTATACTCAACGCCATGTATCAGAGAACACGGCTATTAGCCAATATTTTTTCTTCTTGAAGTAACAGCTAAAACCAGTAATATATAAACTGTCTTGCTTCAGCTTCCTGTTCCTGTAGTTTTTTTCCCTTGAAAGGCTTCATTGATAAGTCTTCCCCCTTCTTCCCAGTGATTTACAGTGGTTTGATACAATTCTTTCCCTTCAAGTACAAGTTTCTTCTAAATGTGCACCCTATCCAACCCATCCTCCTACACAGAATTAACCAAATCTCTGATGTTTTATTTTGTAGCTCATGTGATTTGATGTGCAATCTTCTGTGAGATCTCATTTTTAGCTGAATAGTCTTATACGGTCTTATAAACACCCTTATTAAAAGCGAATACTGACCTTGAGGTGAGGCTGAAGGAAGCAGCAAATCCAGGAAGGAGATGCGAAAGAAAAAGAGTTAAAGCTTGTGAAAACAGTGTCCAGAGATAAGGCAGTTCAAGAATACAGGACAAAACAAGCAGATTTAAATCAGGTAATGACACACAGACACACAATCCTTCACAAACACAGAGCTGCACGTTTTATAGACATCTAATTAAAAAAAAAAAAAAAAGAAAAAAAGACATTTATATTAGATTACACCATTTCATTTAGAGGCAACTTTCTGTAGAGAAAATAGTCTCTAATACATAACAGTTCTTGGGAAAGGGGAATAAGCCAACTGTAGAAAACTCAGGATTTACATCACATCACTAGCAAGCATCCTCCTTTCAGAATTCTAACAAATATTTTGAAAATGTGGAGTTTGACTATCTAATGTGTCCCTTTATGCCATTTTCTAGGGGCTTATTTTCTCTCCATGAGCAAGACACACATTTTTTTTTCTACTTTTCCTGCAGACAACCCAAACTTGTCAAAAGGGAATAGAAGGGCGAAAAACCCCAACCATGGAGTAAAGTCGTTAAGTCCTGAAGACTTGTCAAAGCTGAAACTACACCTTACTTTTGACATTGAAGTCATCCTTCCAAAAACAAATACAAAAAGCATCTGCCTCTTCTTTGTGCAATATCGCTGTCTTAATTCTCCTATATAAGGTGCAATCTAAAAACAATAATGACCAAACAGGCATATATTTGACAGTTCTCTCCAACATCGCTCAACAGCAAGACTGACCAAGACAAAATGCTGGAGTTCCCTGTATGTCATGAGGTCCCATAGGTTCATTATTGCTCCCCCCCCACCGTACCCCCCCAAATATCTCCAATATCTTTTCATAGGCATCTGCTGTCAATTTCACTGATAACAGCAAGGTGAGTCAACAAGAAGCCATAAATACAGATCTTTTTCATCTGATTTTAAACTTTATCTTTTTTCAGAAGAGAGGAGAAGCAAATATTCTGCTGTCCAAAGTGGCAATTTGGCTTCTGCAACATAAGTTGTACTTCTCCCATGGCAAAATTTCACTCTAAAAAGGCATGATATTGTCTGGAGAAAAACACTTCTATAGGATAGGCTGACTGCTATATGCTTTATTACTCTTGGTATATGGAACCATGTAAATGACATCTGAAGTCCTTATTTCTGGCATAAATTTTACAAACAACAGTGTAGGATATTGAATTTGTACAAGGAGCAATTTCAGAGCGAGGTACAGCTGAGAAGCGTATTGTTGGTCTGTAACAGATAAACTAGTGTAAAGATACTTTTCTTTGGCTTTTAAACTAACATTCTTCAAACTCAGTTCTTCAAGGACAGCTGTTGTAAAGGCTGCGTTATTTGGGGATTTTGGGAAAGATGCGACTTGCAAAATGCCAAATACCACACCTCAGTGTTTGATCTTGCAGTAAGTTATAATGTTCCAAAAGCCTCAGTTAATTCACACAGAAAAGCGTGTAACTAACAATTCTTTCTGACTGAAATTCAAGAGTACGCTCTCTAAGCTGAGCTGCAGAACTATAACTGGTCAAAAATTTAACAAAAGGGAACAAAAAAGTGAAAATAAATGCTTGGTTAGATATGGGAATAAATAAGGTAAGGAGAAAAAAGCTTCTCTTCTTTTATGACTTATTGAATCCAGATTACGAAAGTTTAAGACTTCTCATTCCGTGTTTCAGAGACCCTTTGTAGTTACTAGTCCTATTGTAATGATGTTGTAATATTGTTTCTTCCATTTAACACTGAAAAAAAGTACAGGCTAGAATTCAGGATAGCTCTGTAGAATTTGAATGAGCCATCCTGTTCTTTCAACTGCTATTAAAGGAAGCATCATTGCTGGCACAAGATGAAAGCAAAACAATACCTGAAATGCTATGTTGAGGTCACATGCAATTTTTTGTACGCTACAGAAGTATTATTTAGCCAGCTGCACAGGATTTGAATGGAGAATAATTATTACTACATCTTCATTTTGTTATGGAATAAATTATTTCTTCCAAAGAAAAATACATTTTGTGTAATTGCTAGCCCCTTTTTCCATGTTTTTTTTACAGGAGTTCAAACTATTTTTTAAAATGTGGATTTTAGGATAATCTTAATATTTATCCAACCAGAGATGAGGAATATGTCAGCTTTGGAAGCACATTATACTCAGAAAAAAATCTGGAACTGTGCTGTCACTCAAAGTAAAACCGAGGCAGATACCTGAAACTGCCAGCTATCAGGAAGTCAATGGGGATCTGCGACATACTGGAGGTGAAGCCTCAGCGCACGGGGCTACATCAGTGAAATTGAGCAGAGGAGCACAGCAAGCATCTGCCCCAGGAAGCAGCCCCAAGCAAGCAGGATCAGATACATACCGACACATGCCCATTACAGAGCAAAATAATAATTTTCAGTTTGTACTATTTCCCTTCGAGCAAGAACACACACTTGCAGCATTCCTTACAAGATCCAGCAGCAGTGCTTCTGCCCAGCCCCATTTACTGTGTACTCCGATGCAACAGTCACACAGGGAGACAATACCATTGTAACACCAAAAGGCAGTCTTGGAGAAATCCATTGTCTTTTAAATCCGATTGTTGGTGAGATGTGAAGACTTTAGTATTTTAATTAAGAGAGATATATATATATATACTTAAAAAGCTCTTGATTATTCCAGACATAATTTTTTCCACCTACTTGTACGTTACAGGGATTGGAATGAGTCTGCTACATCAGTCTCAGATGTACTTAGGGAGAAGTTTATGTAACGATTTCTAGTCAGCCTTTGAATTCTGCTTGTCTGACGGTGAGTGACTGTGTATATTCACTGCTGTGTTGTTCCTTCAAAGTAGTCTGACAGGCATTAATATGCACTTGATCTTCCTTGTGTCGGTCAAAGCAGAAAGGCTATTTATGTTTACCACTTTTGATACCTTTTCTTGGTAAAAGAACAATGGCTGGTCTTTTCCTTTGTTTTTAGTTGATATTTATAGGGACAGAGAAGAGATGGAGAGACAGAGAGAGGGAAGGTTTGTGTGCGCATCCATGCACACATGCATGCACCATCTAAGAGCGCAAACATGACCGCAGATGGCCATGGAGAATTACTGTTGCTATTTCACTGGCTTACTTGGCGATTACTGAATTTTACTTTTGTTCTTACTGTAGTCCAAGACAACGTAAGGATCTGCCACTTTTATTTTTACTGTTTCAGTTGCATAAAAGGGGGGTTTTGGTGGTGACTGAAACAAAGCTACAAGACAACTTTTGTCAAGGCAGGTAACACCGAAACCATGATATGCAGATGAGGCTCATTGTTTACAGCATTTTCTTTCTCCACTGATTTTATAATTACTTTAATTACATCATAGCTCTTACACTCTACTGATCTAGCAGTTAGATTGGGAGATATTTGCTAAATAAAACCCATAATTGCTACAATGTAGGCATAGTATAAATCATCAGATGACAACTCCTAGATTCATTACAGATAATAGAGTTAGGTGTGAGAGGGAATGCTGGATAACCACCTTGACTTAATGACAAAACCAAACAGGACTTCAATGCTACAGGAAATCTGGCAGAAAAAGAAGCCTTCAGAAAAGTTCACAACCAGAGCTTCTCAGCGCTCATAAGTACTTCTCTAATGTAGCTTCCTTCTTGGAGGACTGAAGATCAGATCCTCGGTGTTGGAATAGTAAACAAACCAACGCTTTCAGTCCATCGCTGAATTTAGCAGAGGAGATAGTCTGCACTCAGGTCGGTAGAGATGAATCACTGCTTAATAGTCCTGCCTGCTTGAACATGGAAATAATACTAGAGCAAGTACCCAGGCTTAGCTGGCTCAACGATGGGCTAACATAGCAAGCTCATTTGGCCAATGCCTGTACCAGCCCTGACCATCTCACTGGCTGGACTAATTGGGGTTCTTTGACCTCAGTTTTTAAACCAGCTGTTTCTGCAATATCACAAAGTTTCAGTTTCTCCCAAAATACAGGAAACGGGAGAGAATGAGAAATAAAGGACAGCTAAAAAAAGAACAAATGGAAAAAGGATATCCCATTATATGAAAAAGGTGAGGATGGACTGAGGAGTGACTGTAAAATCGCTATGATGGCTTTTTTATCTGGTGATCTCTACAGATGGATTTGCAATTACTGGCAGTCTCTCTCTCTCTTCTTTTCTTAGTTGTAGGTTTCAAAAGTGATTAGTGAGTTTGAGTGTTGATCTTAAGGCACTTTAACAAAGGCTGACTTTCAGAGGGCAGACACTTGCTTTCTGAAAATTGGCATACTTTCAAATGTCTGAAGTTAAATAACTGTAAGTAAAAGTACCTGCATAGAATCACAGGGTTGGAAGGGACCTCTGGAGAACATCTAGTCCAACCCCCCTGCCACAGCAGGGTCACCTAGAGCAGGTTGCACAGGAATGCATCCAGGTGGGTTTTGAATATCTCCAGAGACGGAGACTCCACCACCTCTCTGGGCAGCCTGTTCCAGTGCTCTGCCACCCTCAAAGGAAAGAAGTTCTTCCTCACGTTTAGGTGGAACTTCCTATGCACAAGTTTGTGCCTGTTACCTCTTGTCCTGTCACTGGGCACCACTGAAAAGAGCCTGGCCCCATCCTCCTGACATCCACCCTTTAAGTATTTATAAGTGCATGTTATATTCTTATCTGTTTAGAGTGGTTATTTGATATCAAATGTATTATTTTTTTACTCTGTGAAACCCGATGTGGGACTTCAGGCCTAATGTTCATTTTGTATGAAGATAAAGCAAGATCGAGAACAAAGAAATGACTTCTTCATTTCTTAGCTTGGAAATGATGAAAATCTTAATATTCAAGAGATCTGTGTGCTCAGAGGTGGAGCTGGACTAACTACGGGCCTGACCACTTCTTTCCATTACAAGACCTTGTTCTCAGTTGCTTGCCAAATATTAACAAATTGTGCTGAAATTTTCCCTGACAAGGTGTCAGCCTCACCCAGGATTTTTTGGGGACAATTTAAGCTACCTCCTTCACACACCATGGGCAGCATTCTTGTGTAAAAAATTGGTTCACGTGGTTAAAGACTGTGGCACTTTACTGTGATACACAGGCTCACATAAGAGGTGAATTAAAATTACATTGCAACCTTCATTTTGGACAGTACTACGTTTTGAGTTATTAACATTAGAATCTTAATATTCATTTAAACTAGGGATTTCTGAGGTAAGTGGATGAGAAAAAACAACAAAAAATTCTGCCTTGTAATAATACCACGCAACCATGAAATAAACATATGTTATTTGCTTTTATGATTTATGGTACCAAAATGGATTGTAGTGTTTTAAAGTGATAGTTAATTATTTCAGTTTTTCCTACACCTGAATCAGAGTTCTGTTTATTTTTGGAGGACTTTAATGAGCTATGATAATACAGAATTATAGCCACACCATCTCTCAAGTTTAACTTTAATGGTGTTGATTATGACTTTATAAACACCTTCTCTTCTTTAATTTGACAATGTCCCTTTTACCTTGAATTACTTATATGCCCTGATGTGGTTCTTGTCTAGGAATTCTCTAAAAAAATATTACAAATTCACAGAAACAACTAACTTGAAAGCCAAAGACAATTATTATAAGATACGAGTAGTGGTTTGAAAATGCATATTTCAAATTTGGATTGTTGACTTAAGCGTAGGGCATAATTTACTAGTATAGTTTCCTTTACACTGTTCTATGAAACCATAAAGCTGATGGAACATGTAGTTAATTTCTCTCTCCATCTATCCTTCACAAACTACATCTTCTACATACTATCCTTCACTACACAAACATATCACCATCTTACAGACATACTGAGTAAGATATTTCCTTCTACTGTCTACATTTTTCAATGCTCCTTCTAGATCACCCTATGTTTTTTAATCTTTTATTTTTATTTACTGTTCAGAAGAAATATTTAAGATAAGAAGTACCTTTTGGCTGCTACACATCAAAAGTTTGAAGGTTTCTTCTTGAACAAGGCATTCTTAAATTCTATTTAGAGAAACTCCCCCAAATCTCTTCTCAAAATAGACATCATTTCCAGCTGTCTGTAATGGGGCTGCTGGTATTTCGAAGTCAGGCACTATCTTACTGATTCCCAAATCAAAGTCAAGTTTCCTTCAGGAAAAAAATGTTGGTACCCTATGTCTTTACAAGGACTACCTATCACATATAGTGAGCATGTCAATCTAAAATCAATTTCAAGTCTGTGACTGGAACCAGGACTTCCATAAATATTCACGCAGTGCTTACTTCTGAAGCAACACATACACATATATCTACTGCATCTCTCAAGTACATACAGAGCCAGTTTTTATTTGCAGAACATATGCACACAAATATCTCTGTGTGTAAACTACCATCTGAAGGCTGTGATGGCCATGCCCCAGACGATTAGCATAAATTTTCATTCTCTCTTTTTTTTTTTTTTAGAGGATAATAATTGCAATAGAACTCAAGAAATACTGATCTCCATCAATGACACATTTTAGAACACTTGAGTTTTAGCTGGTTAAGGCAGAATTGATAGCAGAAATTAGAACCAAAGGTAAAACACAGCAAGAGAATTAGAATAAAAAGCAACAGCTTCCGTCGAGTTTAAATCAAGGAGAATAGCAGCAAACCTCCTTTGGACTGTGGTCAGAACCACTGTGACATGAGTTGAATGCAGAGACTGTTAGAGCTTGTACTTGACATAAGTAGTTCCTGTTTGACCTCAGAAAAAAAAGCGTAATTGCAACAGACCCAAACAGCAGCAGCAGCAGCAGCAGCAGCAGCCGGGCAGCCAGCAGTGACATTCCACCCCGTAGGAAACAGAAGCCTTATACAGAGCACTCACTTTCCCAGGAAGTCCCACACAAACCCCCCTACGTGTTGCGGTGCAGGGACTGACACCTGGTAGGGAGGGTGCAATTTGCGGGAGGCGTGCTTTCTGAGAAAAGGCATAGTCAAAAAAACCCCCGCACGGTACAAAACAAAACAACTCGTGGAACCAGGACGTGACAGTATGAATGGAAAGAAAAAGCAAGGAAGGAAACAGAACACAAAATGAAAAGTTACAGAGAGACAGGAGATTGTGGAATGGCAATACAAAAAGCAAACAGTTAGTTATAAAGAAAGTGAATAACCAGACAGCTACAAAACCCTCTAACACCACCACAATCTGGGGACAGAAACAAAACTTATAGGGCTGTTCACCCACAGAAGAAATGTGGACTTATGGCCCACCGTCCTGTAAGAAGCAGCAAAATCCTGCCCACAGAGAATATAAATTAATGAGGTTGTGCTTTCAATCTCATGTTATCTCTATAGAGTATTTTTCAGACTTTTGCATAGCATGCACCATATTTAATACATTATTTTTTGATATCTTTCCTCTCATTCACAGCTGAAAAACAACATCCCCCACCCTTTAATTGCAACAGTTACTGAACAGTGGAAGCATTTCCCTCAATTTTAATTTGAACTTAATGGCAGCTTTGCTATCACTGAAAAGGCTTAGGAGAACAGTTTCCTGATTTTCATTTCATCTTCCTCTCCTCCTATCTTTTCTCCTTCTCTGTTCCCCTATCCATACCTCCCTAATAGGCGACTCATTGCTTCTCTTCTATGGATGAAGCCGTGTTACTATTTCTCTACTCCTGACAATGTAAGGTCTAGTTGTCACATATTACTAGCATAAGGAAAAACTCTAGGGAGAGACTCTCTTTTGAAAAAATCCCATGTACTAAGAAAGTACAGTTATTCGCTGAATATGACTTATTTCTTCTCATCTTGCTCTACGTGTAATTATAACAGTTTCTGATGGGCACAGCAATCTTCAATGTTTTGCTTGTTGACAAATGCTTCTGCAAGCACTAGGGTTCTTCTTTGCACAGCAGAGTTTGAAAAGCTATAGAAGCATTAGAATTCAAGATCATTTTTGGCTCACTTTGCAAGGACCACAGTTTAGGAAGGACTTTTACAGGAAACCAAGACTCCAGCTCTAAAACATCCATGTAACATGCCTGGATATATCAGTTCATCCATGAAAGAAGACTTTGTAAACAACCATAGTAGATAAAATTAGGATCAACCTATACATTTAATAGGCATGTTAAAAACTCTGTGTAAAAACTCGCAAGGAGAAAACAAGCTTCCAGAGAACAGGGGCGTGGGAAAGCAGTTGGAAACAACTAAGGCCAAATAAAAAGTTCAACAATTATTCAGAAAAAGAGAAATTACTAGTCAAAACCTTACTACAAAGTATCCGAAATCTTGTATCTTTTTCTCCAGTGCCCTGACTATATTACAGTTCCACCTGAAAAATCATTTCAGGTGTTGATACTTCACTAATTCACCACACTAACAGCATGCACCTTAGGTCTCTAGATCTTGAAGACCTTTTCCATTTCCACTTACAGTGGTTAGAGAACATGAATGTTTTTTTTTCCCCTTGATTTACACAGCTGCTGGCAATCACATGATAACAAAAGTAGTTTTTTCTTTGACATAGCTGAAATACCTATTCTAATCACTAGAAATAAAAGAAGACATATTCTGTTTTATCTTAGTACTAGTAGAAAAGACAGCAAGTTGAAAAGAGAGGAGGACCACTCCATTTTTTTTACTGAGAGCAAAGATCAGGTGCTAAGAAGGAATCGATAGCACTGAATGGTCAATGTATCCACCAAATTGTTATGGAATGATGTCCAGTCATTTCAGGGGTTTTATGCTTTCATTGATATAGTAAGAATTTGGTCTGTGACTGAAATAGCAAGAAACTACCACTTTAACATGATAAACAATAATTGCTTTGCAGATCTCTAGAACTGCATCTTTTCAAAGAAAGATTTCCTTTCTAAGTCTTTGAAGACAGTATGCCAATGCTTTTATCTGTAAAAGAGAAGGAGGCCCATCTTCTTTTCTTTTATTTGTTATTTTTGCTTTGTAGACTATAAACTCTTGTGATTCCAGGCCACTTATATGTGTTTGACATTGCAAGCCCCAATCTTGATTACAGTCTCTGAATGTTAATGTAATTAAAAAAACAGAATTGCATTAAAAGTGTGCATAAGAAAATTCTCTTCCTGCCATACCAATCTCCTCTAGGAATCAGGTTGAGGAATGATAAATGTCTCTGACTTGCTTTTCCTAAACAGTAACTACTTCTGCACACAGAAATAATTCAGGCACTATGAACGTACTTCTTCCCCGTACCGTACTTCTACCAGAATTTTGTTGCTTATACCCTGGTCCCTAGTCAACTTACATGCTGCCCTAAGATGATGACATGATGAACTTCACACTGAAGATGGGCACCTCTAAGGGACTGAAAAAATCACCCAGACAAACATGACTTTTAACTGCTATTTAGCTTTTTCATGGCTATGCTTAATGCACCTACTCTATCAACCTATAGCCTGAATGATCTGCTGGATACATCATGTATCAATGAGCTGAAAGTTATACCCCTTAGGAAAAAAGGGAAGACAGTTAAAAAGGACATATCCTCACTTTTGGATATTCAAGCTTACACCATAGGTATAAAGAATTTAGGTTAAATAAAATAACATCTTAAACAAAGCTAACAGGATGCTGCTTACAATTACAAAGAGAGAAGAAACCCAACTGACAAGTTGAACTGTTTCACAGCTCTGTCACTTTCAAGAAAACAAGAATGGACTTCTTAGAAAAGATGTTCTCAAATCATTCAGAGGGGCCCACAATTTGACTATTATCAGACAATGAACAATAACCATTGCCATCACGCAGAACCTGGTATGTCCTCTACTCAGTTTCCCTAATCTTCCTGACACTAAACGCAGAGCAATTAAATAGCGATGGGACAGAAATTAGAAAGACAATTGTGGCACAAGGCAAATGGGAATAATCAAATTTCCATTTTGTGGTTCCAACTTAGTGATTCTTCATGGTGGATCGTAAAGAGAAAAAAAAAACCAAACAGGTATTACTGCCTAGAAACTCCCTCTTCATCCACTGTAGTGTGAGAAAGTGACAGGAAACAGAATCTGTTTCAGGTATTTCCCAAGATCTTCTATTTATGATTGTGATACAAATGTCACGGAACTATAATAAATTATAATTTTTGTTTGGGGTACTGAAGTCTAGGAAAAATATCTGAGCGCCCTGGCGACAACAGAAAGATGGAAAATGCTGAGAAGCGCTGAATCACATTTTGTTTGGACAAAAGCAAATCTGTTCATTTGGCTTCACATGAGCCAAAGTTTACCTGTGTCCCTACCAGTACAAAGAGTTTCGATGCCACTTGCCTGAAGAACCTGCGTAACTAGTATGACAAGTGCTTAAAGGTAATTTTTCTTATCTGTTTTTTTTTTGAGAACCATGCCTGAGGAATTTATTAAATCAAGAGAACAAATTGTTCTCCAAACACATCACAGCGTTGGCAACTTTTCCTACCATCTCCATTCCCTTACAGATCTATATGCTCTTCTAGTTCTATCTATATCAGCCCTATTTTTGAGCAGCCAGGTAATGAAAGCACACAGTAAGACATCTTTTCACTTACAATCTGCCAAAAAAGGCAGAAAAACTCTAAACAGACTTTCCCAAAATAGGCACAAAATGGACTAAGTTATCTCTAACTTTAATCAGCTCTTTTGCTCCTCTAGGAACTTTATACCATTCTCACCTCTCCAGTTCTGCTATCTTCTTATCCTTATCATTCTTCTCATTTTCCATCTCTTTCAAGATTTCAAGAAGACGATCCACTTCAGCTTGAGCCTTGCTAGATTCTTCCCGATACCGTGTTACCTCCCTTTCCAGCTGCTGCATACGATCACTCAGCTCCGGGCTGGCCCTAGCCTCCAGTGTTGCTTCATGAGCCTGTAAGAAAAAGGTTCAAGAAAAAACACTTCATTCACACATGTATATTTTATAGATACCATGATGACTGCAAAACACTATCTAGATACCTATTTCAAAATTGCAAGATTAATTATTACACAGAAACAAATATACAGTGCATATGCAACTTTTAAGTATGGGGAAATACTTTCTAGGGAAGTAAAATTCAGAAAACAAATCAAATTTTTTTTTAATTCCGTCTAAAAAAATTAAGTGATTTTTTGATCTGAAAGAACTGACATAAGAAGTAAAAATATGAAAAAAGTCAAACTCCTTCGAAAGGAAAGAAAAAGCAAAGTAAATGTGAGTGGGCATAAAAATTCTTAAAGTACACTTCTAAAACAGTGACATGTCTGTAGGATTAGTTACCTGAGGTATTTTTAACTTAAATAATCTAGAAAAACCCATCACAGGTTAATAGCCTTCAACAGCTACATCAGCATGCAAAGAGTCAGATAGATTTGCACAGGTGGTGCTATGTACTGAAGTCCTTGCTAGTCATCTGAGCCGTGAAGACTAGGACTAAAATGAGTCTGACTACCTACTGAAAATATCTTCACCTAGCTATCTAGGAAATATGTTTTTTAATAACCAGACTATGAGGACAAAAAGCATCAGAGGACTGCGGAAAAAATGAATCCAATTAAGAGGTTTTTTTAATTATTTTTTTTTAACAGCTTGCTTTTTTAATTTCTTAGTAAAATTAATTCAACAGTTCCCAAACATACTAGAGACAAAGAAAAGGCAGCATTTATGCCGGAGTTTAAACCAGCAGTCTAAGGACTATCTTTTCATTCTCCCCCTGCCCCTCTGCTCTTGGATCTTGAAACATTGTTTGATACCAATTAAAGCTCTTTTGGAATGGCTCAGATTTGCTTTTGTGAATAGCAGGTTTGGTGGAGCTATGCTGCCAACCGAGATTGCCTGCAAGCTCCAGGCCTTTCTCTTCTCTGAAACAGACACAAAACAGAAAATAAGAGTACAGAATTTTCCTGCCTCAGTGTGTGCAGCTGTGGAAAGTTGTTTTACAAGCTGCCAATGTTCTGCTCCAAAGCACAGTAAGTCTAAATCCAATAGTATAGGACTCTGTTGCTTTTAAAGGTAATTGGACAGAACTGCAGCAGCATAAACCTCAGGGTTAGAAGCTGCTGCTTGCGAAAAACCAAATAACAGCAAAAATAAATTTGGCTAAAACTGTTTAGTTATTCAGTAAAATAAGACTGGTGGAAAAATATCCGTTCATTGACCCCAACATTTTTGCCTTGAAGTCCCTTGTTTTTAATTAGGTCCGTTAAAGCCAAGGCCACATTTCAGTAAAATCCAGAATCTCAGAGCAGAATATTCTAAGACTGAAGAAGGCCTTGATGCTTTTCTTTACTGAGAGTATAACCTTGGGATGGATCTTTGTTGTCCAAATACTGGAATGCTTCATATTCCAGGGCCTTGGCCCTGCAGTGGCCTGCTTGAGGGTCAATGCTAAACTGTTTGGGTTTTCTTTTTTTTTTTTTTAAGCAGGAGTTCCAGAAAGATGGAATTTTATCCTAGTATGAGATCCCTTGGTCTCCTGGGCAGGTCTCAAGAGGAGTGCCCAACAACCACAGAAGTACAGAACTCCTTCCTGAGGCAATGTGCGAAGGAACACTTAAAAGGCTCCCCACTTCTGAGACTTTCGAGTCAAGCCCTGTCGCTCCTCTGTCACTGAGCTGTAAAGTCTGAAAATCCTGCTACTGAGACCCAGCTCCATGTGCATCCCTGGAGAGCCTGGAAGCTTTGAGAAACCTTTCGGAGGGTTGTGTATGCTTCCAGATTCCTTACTGCCCCATAAGCACTTTGAAGTATAAACCCTTGGAAAGGACTCTCTAAGGCAAGTGGAAGTCTAAATAATGTGTTGCCAAGATGATGGCAGGAGGACACTGCAGCAATGAAACTGTTAAGCATGCTGGTTCCATGAACAGCCACAAGCATCACGGAACGTACTCTGCTTTTGAAGAAGAATGTTGGTGGGTGTTCCTGAAATGCCTTAACGGGATTTCCAGCCTGCAGGAAATCTGAAATATTTGATTCCATTTCATTTTGAACCTAAATTTCAAACAAAACTTCCATCCTTCCCTCCCGAATACTGTTTTGCAGGAACTAGGAATCTGGTATTTTTGGCCATCTATAAATCTGCTAGGGGGCATCTATATTCTCCTAAGAGACACTACTGACAGAGTCAAGTCTGGTTTTCACCAGACACAGAGCCTGAATTCTTCTGTACTGGATTTAGGTATGTTTCCAACATCTCAAATTGTTTGTTTTAATAAATACTCCTCCAGGCTCTTTAAAGTCATCCAAAATACATAATCAGATAATCAAGAAACTTCTTTTAAAAAAAGCAAAGCTAGGCTGCTAGCCTAGATTAGTAAACTGTCAAATTCAAAATAAGTTATAAGACCTAATGCAATTCTACTGTTAGGACAGTCCTGATTTATATCACTCTGTGCTAAAAAAAGCATCTCCACAACAACGCAAGAGACACTACTGAGAAGAGGAAACCAATTTTCTTTTTCAGAAAATTAGCCAACAAGTCAGTGTGTCTGGTTCTTATAGAACGAAAGGGCTATTTACACGACATAAATTATTAGTTAAGACATGTAACACATGTTATTTGTATATAATGCACATAAGTATGGATACTTTCACCTAACACAAAGAGAACGTTATGCGATATGGTGTAAACTGGAGACCACTTCCTGAGTTGTGAATTACTGACTGAGTGACTTTGGTCCATTTTGTGGGTCATATACAAAATACGTGTTACATGACCATATCTAAAATCCTACTGGATTCATTTATTGTATAGGAAAGAAAACCAATGCATTTCGAGGTTTCCCACAAACTCACATCAAGATCTGGAACAGAAGAAATTGGCTACCTTCCCAATGCAACATTGTGCAAAATAATTCAGTATTATTTTTTTTAACCAAAAAGAAAGTTAAACACAAATAATGAATTCTTATACTCACAGTAAAAAAAAAAAAAACAAAACCAAAAACCAAAATAGAATGCACAACTTCCCCTGCCCACCAAAGGTGCACAAAAATTCCAAAATAAGGCAGTAATTTCATTTTCAAAACAGAAGGGAAATATAAAGGGACAAATGCACCACGACAGTTTCTGCTGTATTAAGAGACTACAAGAAGTGCATTTCAATAGGTTCAACTTTCAGCTCTGCCACCTCTTAGCATAGCTACTAACAAATATGCAAATGTATAGAAGTATGATAACAAGATAAATAAATTGAAAAAGCAGCTTGCCTAGGGTGAAGGGAACATTGCATTTTCTCCTCTGACAAGCGACAAATAAGAAACGGTATGTTTACAAAGGCCATTGAGTTTACCTGATTACAGGCTATTTTAAACCTCTTAACTGTTACCACTGACCCTGTCATTAGCTCTCCGTGTCTGTTCCAGTGTAGAGTCAAACAGGAGAATTTAAGCTACTTTCAAGAGCACAAACTTGCATGTTTGATTCTGCATTGATATGCATAAGAAACAGTCACATTTTAGCTAGACAGCAGCACCTTCTTAAGCTATGTCTTTATTGGCAAAGCTCATCTGATCAGTATTAATCTTTGCCAGTGTGAATATAATTTCAAATTCTAAGTGGTTCAGGACTGAGAATAGTTTAAGCTTACTGCTCAGTTTAAGCTTACTACTCTGGATATGCTCTTAAAGTTCTTAAGAGTGACTATAAACTAAGAGGGGGTTTAACGTCTTTCTGCTTTTCTGCTCTTAGCCATCATTTCCCATCTGGAATGTGGTAAGTGATGGGGTGAGTGCTTCAGGTACCTAAAGAATAAAAGAAAGAGTGATTGTTCCTCAAATAAAAGTAATATAACGTCTATTGCTTCCACAGAAAATCAGCTGACAAAGCCAACTTCTACAATTAAAACAAAGATGACCAATGTTTCACAGAAATAAGCACTATTTACAGACGTAAAGGAGAAGACGACCAAACATATTTAACATAATTTTCTAAGTTGATATTTCTTGTGCCAAAAAAATCTTTACTAAGAGGAAAGGTGATCTTACACAGCTTAAAGTGTGCCAGAAGTAGGGAAGAAAACAATAGTGAAGATCTACTTTAAAAGTTCTAAAATATAAGTAAAAATTCCAAACATTATGACTAAAATTCCAAATCAATATTCCTAAAAGATTAACTAAATAAAACAGCAAATAATTCACAGCAAACACTTTCTACTTTTACCTATGAATTGAGACAGCAAATTCAGTTTAACATTTCATGTACAAATGTTGCCAAGAACTTTTGGCCACAAAGTAGAAGTTCCCAAGAATCTGAAATCCCATTTTAATCCACCCTCCTACCTCCAAGTGTGCCTCACATCTCCTAAAAATAGTAAACGCACAGACAATTACAAAAATATATGATGACTATTTACCGCAAAAGACAAACACATATAACCATTTTCTTTATTTTTCCTATTGTGAAGGCAGCAATTCAAGTGATAAAACGTGTGCGCTGCCTTCTGTCACGTCTTTATTAGTTTCAACAAAGTTACAAATTTGAAAAACAGCCAGACTTGCTCCTCCTTTAGTTCCAACACTCTAAACACCATGTGCTCTAACAGCTTTCCAAAAACGCTGTTCTGGAATTCAGAGGCTCGGAGAATTCTCTGATATCCTATGTACCAGAAAAACTTGCGTCTGTCACAAAGAGTTGTTTGTTAACTTATTATTGACAAGATCTTTTAAATGGCTAGTCTCTGTTAATGTGACTGTAAATTTTTGACACTGAATAAGCAAGCATTTGGTTGGAATCATTTAATAAAGAAGGCTGAAAGCCTACATAAGAGAAAGATGCCTTGAGAAAACCCATTACTGAAAAAAATTGTATCTTCAGAAAGATATGAGTTCCCATTGTCGTTATTAAAATTAACAATTTGCTCTCATTGGAATTTACACCAACACAAGACGTGTACAAAGACAGGAGGGAAATGCCCAGATAACGGCTGTCTTTGAAAGCATACTTCAGCCTCCCCCCACCTCCTCTGAACTAGGATTTTCTCACCTGGCCACAGGCTACTATTTTACAGAAACAGCACTTACTTCAATGCACAGAAGGGAATCACTCAAGTAATGAGCAGATATTCGGTATTTGTTCTTTGATATTCAGGTACAGCTCTATGCCTTATTTACTCAAAATTACACAGATGACACTAAAAAAAAAAACCACCCAGTTTTCTTTCTATCATACTAATCACGACCGTAGGTTACTTCCTGGCAAACGGTAACAAACTTCACTTCTCAACACCATCAGAGGGAAATGAGGATTCGTTACTATAACTGTTGTGCAGGTGGAAAACTGAGATGCAAAAATATCCTGCCTTATTCTCTTAACGCTTTCCTACTATTAAAAAAAAAAGTAATCTATAAGCTAATTTCTCTAGATGATTAACATCTTTCTTACATTAACTTTGGCTCATTCTTTGAGCATTTTTTCACACAATACTGAAGACTGCAAGCATCTGGCAGAGAATAATTTATTTATAGAATATTATTAACAACCACTTCACAATAGAAAATGAGAAAGGCCACACAACGTTGCATTGGCCATTTCCTAGCTTTTGGATATTTAATTTTTCAAAATGAATGTTGTCTTAACAAGGTTTCTGGGAAGGGTAGAGTAGGTAAGTTTAATTTTTTAGGTATAAGAAAATCAGGGGGAAAACCCCTCCAACTTTCTACTGCATGAGATGATGCTGACATTGTCACGAATCATCAACAGGACTGGAACTTCAAAAGCCACAACACAACCTCTTGTGCCTTATCCTCTATGTTGGCTATATCATATTGGGGAATAAAATGCACAGCTTGTGTGCTGTGCTATGAAAAAAAAATTTCATATTTTCTGACTTTAGAGTAATGGAGAGTCTCAGAAACTGTAGAGTGTTTTAAAAACACATGTAAAGTGTTAAAAAACAAGTTAAACTAACGTATTTCTATATTTTGTTCTCGAAAACAGTGAGCTGTTATGGATGGGAGTTTCTTTCAAAAAGCCACAAAACCAAACAAAATCTCAGGCTCAAACAACGTAAGAAACTTCAGATAAAAGATTTAAAAGGTTTTCCAAAACCATAAACAATTGATAAAAGAATCTATTTAATAGGATGCATTAAATGAGTTTAGTAACAGACTGTACCAGTGCAATCTACAGGATAGGAGGCTGGCAAATTATTTTAAAGTGGAGGAATGTATGAATTTACCAGAAAAGTCCCGAGTCTCCTTTTCATACCTGAAAACAAAATACCTTTGGGGAAAAAATATTCTGTCATGAAATGCTAAATAATGAAATCCTTCAAATGCCATATCCACTAATCTTATATCCTTTAAGAAAAATATGTAATTGTTTCCTAATCTTTGTGCACCAAATACCTTAGAATATTTATTAATGACTGTTTTTACATATAATAAAAAACCTCAAAATACAGTGTAGGAATTTTTATGCCCTAACAAAATTCATTATTATTTCTGATATTCCTAACAAAATACTTTCCCGTATTGCACACAGAATCATAAAATCGTCTAGGTTGGAAGGGACCTTTAAGATTATCAAGTCCAACCATTAACCTAACACTGCCAAAACCACCACTAAACCATGTCGCTAAGCACCACGTTTATCTGTCTTTTAAATACCTCCAGGGATCATGATTCAAGCACTTCCCTGGGCAGCCTGTTCCAATGTGCAACTCTTTTCCTAAATCTAGTCCCATAAATGCATTGTATTATCTGCTCTATTAAAATAATTTATAATACAGGATGTCGCAAAAACTGAACTATAAAAGCACCAGGAATTCTCTGACCTGGAGACAATGACTGTCGGGATACACAGCTACATTTACTCTGAACATTGCTGAGAGTAACACAGATACCAGACTTCCGAAAGTTTTGTAACACGATTTTTGATGCACACAGTCACAAAAGAAATCTCTGATGAAACCCACCTTGGATTACGTAATTTACAGTGTCAAGATACTATTATACAAACACTCCTTGAAAGGAGTGCTCTTTGACATCAAACAGAAGGCTGGTAATAGGGTCCAAAATTAAACTGACATAGGACCAGTGAGCTTAATGGTTACACAAGTTTTTAAAGCAATCTTTTAGTTGCTGTAACTTAATTATTATTTCTAATGCGCTGCTGTACATGGTGTTACAGAATACTTTCACGCAAGAAGCTTGATTTGCATAGAAATTCTGCATTCTTGCTCTGAAAATGCATGGACAATGGAGATGAAAGGAAAGCTACAAGATGCTGCAAGCAACTGAAGCAAAGGGAAACAAAAACATTGGCACAATATTAAGCTGTCCAAACAAAAAACAAGTTAGACCAATGCAGCCAAAAAGCAAAAGCAAAAGCAAAAGCCTCCTAAGGAGGCTTTTTTTCAGCATGACTGGTCAGACATACTATAGCATTTTGTTTGTATCCATACCATCTAATACCCACTACTAAAGTAATTCACCAATATACCCTGTGTTGGCCCAAATATAAAAGCAAAGGTGAATAGACATGCAACACAGAAAATTAAATGGGGTTGGCAATAGCCTCTCAGATTGCCAGGGAACTTACTGGCTTGGATGGATGACTCAATAAAACTTCAGGATGCTAAAGGAAGAAAGAAGACAGGAAAAGATGGGGAAAATTTGGGATAGGAACAGTGTGAGAGAGAAAAAGAAAAGATGCAACAAGAAAAGAATTTAAAATAATAGCTGCAACATTCAACATTCATTTACTAAGACAACAGAATCTTACTTTGTGGTTTTAGCATGTATTACTAACCAGCTTTTGAAACATGAGAAACATGCAGTTACTCTCATGCAAGTTCCAGACAGTTTTGTCCAGTCCTCAAATACTTAACATAGTCCTGTGTTTGGGTTTACAGATGAAAGTTTTATAGGTCGAGCAGGACCTTCTAGTGCTTCACTTATATCAATTACAAGACAGCTACATTGTTTAGAAAACTAATTCAGTAACTGGCGTTATCTAAACGCTGAACACAATTGCTGGTTTTTTACTTTAATTTTTACAAGACATCCTGATTTCCCTGGTAGCATTTTTCTTTAGAGGTTGCTGTCACGGTTTCATTTGGGATAGAGTTAACTTTTTTACCAGCAGCTGTTATAGTGCTATACTTTTGGATTTGGGATGAGAAATACTTTTGATAGCGCACTGGTGTTTTTTGTTGTCATTAGGCAGTCAAGACCTTTTCTGCTCTTCATATCGCCCCACCAGCGAGTAGGCTGCGGGTGCACAAGAAGCTGGGAGGGACAGAGCCAGGACAGCTGACCCCAACTGACCAAAGGAATAGGCCATACCATATGATGTCATGCTCAGCATATAAAGCCGGGGAAAGAAGGAAGCGGGGGCCGTTCAGAGTGATGGCATTTATCTTCCCAAGTAACCATTATGCATGATAGAGTCCTGCTTTTCGGTAGATGGCTGAACACCTGCCTGCCGATGGGAAGTAGTGAATGAATTTCTGGTTTTGCTTTGCTGGCATGCGCTACTTTTGCTCTACCTATTAAACTGTCTTTATCTCAACTCATGAATTTTTCCTCACTTTTACTCTTCTGATTCTCTGTCCCATCACAACTGGGGGGGAGTGAGTGGCTGTGTGGTTGTAGGTGCTAGCCAGGGTTAAACCGCAACAGTTGCTATGCTGAATATATCATTTATTGTCCCTTCTTTAAAAAAACAAATCACCAGTTGAGAACAAAAAAAAAAAAAAAAAAAGTATTTCTATCTCATCTACCAAAATTATCAGTAATATTTTCAGTTGTGGCAGGAAATCCATATTCACAAAATTAAAAAGCACCAGAGCCTGCATTACACTAACTGAGCTAAAACTTGGGAAACATTTTGGATCAACATTTCATTCAGTAATATTTTTCCTGTCTTTTGAAAGATACTATACTCCTGAACTTGAAAGAAGAACACCGCAGCCGAAAAAAACATCCTCTGAGTGAGCTTGTTGAATCTAGTGATATTTTCCTGGCAGGGTATCACTGCTAACATTCTATGATGAAAAGTTCCTAGAACTGCACCAAGGGGAAGTTTGTTAACATATGGTTTTGGAATCTTTCTTTTCTCTAACCTTGATCCCTTTTTCAAATAAGGAAGATATCTATAGGGAGAAAAACTATGCACTGGAAATGAAGACAGACAAAAATCCGCTCATCTTTGCTGGAACAAATTCTAGTATTAGTTGGTCTCTCCCAGATTAGAAAAACAAATGAAATGAAGCATATTGTCTCGGAAAGACAAGACAGAAAAAGCTAGGAAGAGTGTGTCCTGAAGAAAAATAACTAGAAGAAAACCTTTTCACTATAAAACTACTACATTAAAATAGAAGTTAGAAAAAAGATTTTCCTAAGGAAAAAAAAGCCACAGGACGTAAAACCACTTCACAGAAAAACAGGGAGAGAACCCCCTGTGTGTGATTTCCCTCTAATGATTCCATCTCAGCAAAAAAAGAGACTATTTGAGGCAGGACACCAGGCCATGTAAACTCAACAGGGATTTATGGCTTGCTTTCAGCATTCAGAATCTCCCATACTATCACCCGCTGGCAGTAGGCTGACAATTGAGCATAGAAGCAATGACAGCAGAATAATTAGAACATTAAGCATACAGATTTGCACAACCATAGTATAATTATTAAATTACCCAACCCAGAACATAAAAAACACTGCAGTTTTATTCACTGAGACAAGGATCAATATAAAACAGTCATTACTAAGAAGAGGACCAGTAACAATGAGAAGTGGACACCTAGAGTCACACACTGGAGACTGCTTACATGGAAAGAAAAATAATGTCAGCAACTTTTCAGCACTGCTGCACTCCACTCGGTTAACAAGATTTCTTTTAAGTGTAAAGTTAAATACCTTTTACAGAAAAAGTGAGCCTTCTCAAAGGCTCACTGTTTAGAGATTAGCAACAGTTTTTTTCCAAGGACTGCCCAAATCTTTTTAATCTAATGGCTTAACAGTAGTCCAATTCAGTCTCTTTTGTCAGCTTCTTAACTTCTAAGGCTAATAGATTTAACTGAAAGTACTCAAACTGTTCAGTGGAAATAAGAGGCAAGAGAAACAAGATAGATGTTAGACACATCTCTGTTCAAA
This sequence comes from Chroicocephalus ridibundus, assembly GCF_963924245.1. Taxonomy (NCBI): domain Eukaryota; kingdom Metazoa; phylum Chordata; class Aves; order Charadriiformes; family Laridae; genus Chroicocephalus; species Chroicocephalus ridibundus. Next base: position 153,448,155 of record NC_086284.1, read on the forward strand.
ATGTAAGGAAAGCAACCTAAAAGGAAGAGATTTTTGCCATTTGCTGTTAAGAGGTACACAAGAAAGGCTGTCCTGCATATATCTTATGCAAAACAGCGCTAAGATAATGTAATAAAACTCAACATAATAAACCTTTAATTCGATTTTAAACTGAATGCTCTTATGTAGCCATTAGTTTTAAGGTTAATTGTGACAGTTATTTGCAATGGTTAACAATGTAGATGTGTAAAACTGAGCTTTTAGAAGCTTTAAATTGGAGCTGGCTTATCTATCATAATTAATCATAAAATAGTGTGGGTTGGAAAGGACCTTTAAAAGTCATCTAGTTCAACTTGCCTGCAATAAGCAGGGACATCTTCAACTAGATCAGGTTGCTCAGAGCCCCATCCAACCTGACCCTGAATGTTTCCAGGGAAGGGGCATCTACCAACTGTCTGGGCAACTTGTTCCAGTGTTTCACCACCCTCATTGTGAAAAATTTCCTCCTTTTATCTAGTCTAAATCTACCCTCTTTCAGTTTAAATCCATTACCTCTTGTCCTAGCACAAGAGGCCCTGCTAAAAAGTTTGTCCCCATCTTTCTTACAAGCCCCCTTTAAGTACTGAAAGGCCACAACAAGGTCTCCCCGGCACCTTCTCTTCTCCAGGCCGAACAATCCCAAGTCTCTCAGCCTGTCCTCACAGGAGAGGGGCTCCAGCCCCCTGATCATCTTCGTGCCCTCGTCTGGACCTGCTCCAACAGGTCCCTGTCCTTCCTGGGCTGAGAACTCCAGAGCTGGATGCAGTACTCCAGGTGGGGTCTCACCACAGAGTGGAGGATGTTTCAAGGATGACAAGGAACTAATCCACCTTGAAAATGTCAAACTGCCTGAATAAATGTGCAATGCATTTAAAGAGAGAAAGCCTTTTAAAAATACATTTTTCTACTTTTCTGCAAGTGACAAAAAAAATTGGCAAATTAAAAACTGCTGGAAAAACTTACTCATAAGTATAAAACATATTCAAGTGGTTGCTAACTATATTTTCTTGAGTAACTAAAAGTAACTGTGACTTGGTTTTAGAAAGCAAGGAGGATCAGTGGTCGAAGCGGGCTCTTTCGTACAGCATGAAAGCATACTTGGGTTCTAGAGTTTTGATTCCTTTATAAAAAGCTATTGTGGACTGACTTCTTATCACAAAAAAAAAAAAAATCTTTCTATTGAATTTGAATTTTCCCTTGAATAAGAAGAATGCAGTAGTCCAACATGACACAGTATTTAGAAAAGGAACAAGGTATTGATGGTTTTGTCTCAGTAGGACTTTCGAGAGAGTACTTTAGAGTTTCGAGAGAGTACTCTACACAGGAAACAATTGTCCAAATGACCTAGTAAACAATAACGCCTGAAGCAGAAGAGCAGATATCCAGAGTATTATAGAAGGGCTTTATACTGCACATAGGTAATGGCAGACTATCAATTTTCTTTGCTTGTAGAACTGAAAGCATCCTGACCGAATGAGGTTAGGTAGCTTCTTTGGATGGGAAGATGCAAATCTATTTGTGTTTACAATACAATGAATTTATATTCATGATTTTTCTCAGAACCAAATTAAGGATACAGTTATTTGTCCCATAGCTATTCTGTACAGTTAATAGCGCTCTTTATACTTGAGCTATTTTCCCATTTTAACCCTCAGGAAAAGGATCACAAGAGAATAGTTCACCCTCTTAATTATTTCCTAAAAAAAAAAAAAAAAGAGATTAGATTATAAAAATATAAGGTCTTAAGAACTGTCTCAGTGTCTTTACGTAATGTTCCTGGATGCCAGCTATTAAGCACAATCCTCTCTAAAATGGAATGCGCAGAGGTAGGCCTAAAGGAATTGTAACGAAGAGCTGTCATCACGGTGCAAACCGACTGCATGTTCACCTTTTACCTAGCAGCGCTTCACCAGATTTGGTGGACCTCCACACCCGCTTATACTACTGATATACTCACTGCTTATAGTGAGGAAAGCAATCTCAGGGGAAGCGGTGAAAAGCAGTACATTTACAAATGCTGAATATAAAGATGTATTCCCTAAATAACTGAATTTCCAAAACTGCTTTTTTCAACTATTTGTTATGTGCTCTCCCAGTTAGTAATTACTTTTTACAAAAAAAAAAAAATAGTTTTATCAATGTTCTCCACTGAAGCTGTCTACCTACAAACTAATACTATCATCCAATTGCTAAAAAAATCTCTGCCAAATTGCCAAATCTTAGCTACAATATATTCCTCAACTCATTATCAGTAACACACTGACAAAGCGTGAAACTGCAATCCATGACAAAAAATTCAAATGAAAGAGTCCTTCAGGACTTCTGAAATAGTCACCCACTGTACAGTACACTGAATGAGACTGATTAAATGTGCTCAACTCTCTTTTCTTGCTATTGTGCTTGGTTGATGCTGAGGAACAGAACTGTTTATTTTGTGCAATAGAATTAAAAAGGGCAAACAAGGCTCTAGATATGCACGTATTGAGTTTCACTGACACAGAATTCTCATGTGCATTAACACCCACCTTGCACCCCCCACAACAGAAATCCTAAACAAGTCTTAACTGATGATTCAAAATTTGATCTCACATTCATTTGAGGAACTAGGACAGAGTTCCAAACTACAGCACAGGCACTCTTCCTTTTCCTGGGCAGATGTAAAGAAACAGCTAGAAATCCACAACCCAAGACTTAAATGTCTTCAAAAAATTGTGTTACCTTATGTCATGTTCTAATTTTATAAATAGAAGCGTTATCATTATTTCAGTTAGTGTGTTTTGTGCTTCTTCATCACCTGCTCTTTTAAAATCAAAAAGTTAAAATCAAATTGAAGTTCCTCTAAACAGTGCAGTATTTATGCTACTCACTGCTAAAATAAAGAAGGCTTGCAATGCAAATGTCACCCAAAGATTTTGTTCAAATGAATTAGCTTGCTTGTAATAGAGTATTATTCTTCCGAACAGCAAACTCCTGACAATGTATCAGCTCTGACTGGCAATGAGATTAAAACAAAAGATCCCACACTTCACTGATGATATATTCTTTTCATTTGTTTATCTGCATTCCTATGGGGCAGGCCAATCATGCATCTGAATTTATCGCACTAGCATCTACATGCATTGATAATTGATATGTGAAATGTTTAGCTGTTAAATTTTTAGCTGTTACACCAGCTTAACAGTACAATTACTGCCACAAACTGTACTGAAGCAGACTAAATCTTTAATTCCTAGTACCTGTTAAAAAAAAAAAAAGTCAGCAGCACTGTTACCGCATTTAAATGAAGTCCAAAATTAGTAGCAGCGTCTGAAAGTTATTTTCTGATGGGCTTTGCATGGACACAACTTCACAGTACTTACTGAAAAGAATTCACAGAATCCAAACTTAAGACCCAAAGTGCAGACATGGCCAATTTGTCTAATGCTGAATGTTTACACCACTTATACAACTATTGATTACCTTCTTCAATTGAGTTTCCATCTTCAAACATTCTTCCTTTTTCTGTTCCAATGCAATTTCCAGCGTCTTGAGTCTGGAATCTTTCTTCAGTCCTGATGAAGCTAAGGATGAAGCATGTTCCTTCAGATCCAGTAAGGATGACTAAAATAAAAGATGTAAAATAACTATCAAGTAAATGCTCTTTATGTGCAATAGCTAATTTCTTTTTTGTCTTTATCTTCTTCCTATCACTTTACACTATGTTCAGGATCCAACTTAGAACAACATATTTTGTCAGGATGTTTGTGACAATGCCTTAAAGACAACTTGATTTAATTCAGGTTTTCAGTATCAAAATAAAACCTTGTTTAAATTAATTTTAAAATCATGTTTAAAGAGGAAAGATTCTGTAAACCGGAACTAGTGCTTCAGTGACAGTCATGTTTAAGAAAAAATAGTTTTAATTAAAATTTTATTTAAAAATCATACAGTTAGCAGATTTGGCCATGGTATCTAAAACAGTGTGTTCAAAGCTTTTCTGTACATAGCTGCTATGAGGTGAAACTGATTCATGCTACCTATTTCCAAAAGACATCTCAGCTTCTTGTTTTCTGAGACATTTTTGAGTTGGTTTTTTTTTCCTGTCAAGTGTTGACTTCCACATAGACAAAAATCTTAGCACTTCCTGGGTGCCTATTTTTTGTATTGTTTTACTTTGAGTTTTGAAAAAAGATTGTAGGTAGACTTGAATGTTACAATTCCAAGAGGGGAAAAAGGAACGTTTATATTTCTCTAATACAATCAGGTTAATTCGTCTAGCCATCTGGCTCATTACCAACAACTAACTTAATTATCAAAAAAGGACTCTTCAGAGTCAAAAGAACTAGCTGTATTGTTTGCATAAAAGAATAAACATTATCTGCATGCTTTTGGCACCCACAGCTTTGATGAACCTCTGTCCTTTCCTCCCTGTATTTAGACAGGAACAAGCTTGTTCTCAGCCTTGATTGTCCATAGGCACAGCTCCAGTAAATGCTATCATTGACCATCGGTCATTCACCGCTAATACAACCAACTGCTGCACATAAGGGCACTGTATGCTATCCATGAAAGGGAGGTTCTGAAGTATTTGTGCTTTCAAAAATTCTCAAACAATGTATTTTACTAGATAAACTTGTTGAAGGACCATTACCGTAAAGGAACATTTCTCTTCACCTAAAATATAACACAAACATATGCAACAATCAATTCTAACGCAACAGATTCATTCTGCTGGTCAACCTCTTTCTCTGTGAGATCTCCTTGCAAAATGCTGACTTTCTCTTTCAGGTCTTTAATATCTTTTTTGTAGTTGTCGATCTCTTCCTGTTTTTCTCGTTCATCTCTATCACGTGTCTCTTTTAGGCGCTCAATGGTCCTTTCCTGGCAAAAGAAAGCACTCTGTGAAGAAAATCTCTCCTAGTCAGTTCAAATTATGAGACTTCTTATCACAACACTTCTTACACGCTGTAGACAAGGAGGAGGAGTGTAGGATATTGCCATTTTCTTTTCTTTACAGTTGTAAAACAGATCCTCAAGAAGGAGGAAACTTGAGAAATCTATGGATTCATTGCTAAGAAGCACAAGGCTTTCTGTATCTCTGAAAGTCCGCACTACTGTTACAAAGCAACACAATTTATCTGGTCCTGATAATCAAAATTAACCAAGACCAGGATACTTTACATATTGCTTCCTTATTTAAATCTTATTTTTCCAAAATGTACAGTTAGGTTGCCTTCAGAGAGGAAGGGGTGTAATGCATACGTGACAGCAGGATCATTGTGCAGTAAGAAAAAGCAACAAAACAACCTTTCTGTACACCAGATATCAATGGAGCTGTAGTTATCTTGGAAGCTGAAGGGATGCAAGTGAATTCCCCAGCCCCAGGGAAAGCTTTACCAAACTTTACATTTATAGAATCTGACAGACTAAAGGAGCTGTAACCTTGGTTCTCCAGGAATCAAGAAAAAATATACAGTAATTCCAAAACGTTGCCCAACCAAAACAGTATAGACAAGGGTATCTTGTCTATCAGTCCGCTATCTCCTGAGAATTGGGCAAGCATTAAAAAAATTAAAAAAAAAATGAGAATAATAAAGCTGCAAATAAAGTGAGACTGATACACAGCTACATCAGGACAACTATTCATTTTAATTCAATATTGGGAACTAAAACTCAATTTCATGCAGCAAAATTTTAAAAATAAATTTCTTATTAAAATATCTGAGAAGGGAAGATAAAATGAAATCAGATACTAGCCAGATTTTAAAAAAAGGGAAAAAGAAAAAGAGCAAGAGAATCCACAGCTGAAATGTAAGGCATCCCACAATCACACCAAAGACGCACCACGTAAAGAAACGACAACGTGAGAACACCAATTTCTTGTACACAAAATGATGGCGGGTAGCTAATGGCTAGAGCAACAGGTTGTGGCTCAGCTCTACCCTCCTGCCCGCCTTCCCCACGGCCCAGCGGCGGTGCCGCGGGCTGGCTCCGGCAGCCGAGCCCGGCAGCGCTCCGCGCATCCTCCAGCGCCCTCTAGCGAGGGACCCAGCGCGGCAGCACCCGCGCTCCCCTCATCCCTCCTCCTCCTCCGCAGCTGTCGGGGGCAAAGGATGTCACTGTGGCATCGCACTAGAGGCGTCTTGTTGACGGAGCCCGGGAAACACACGCAAAAGCCGACTTTAGAGAGGTTATTAGTAGAGGGACCTTTCGAAGGAAGGGACTTCGGCTTTCCATACTCACTTTTTCTGCCAGTGCTTCTTCCAGCGTGGTCAAGGCAGTGTCAGTGTTTGTGGTGTCGGCCTGCAAGGATTTCACACGATCCTTTAAGCTGCTCATTTGCTTCTCCTTGTCCCTTAACTGTTCTTGAAGATTTTCAATCTTAAAGAAGAGGAGGAGTCAATGTTAAGAATATAGCGAGCAAAACCATCCAAAAATCATCTTAGTAATATATTAAACTCTTTAAAATATTCGTAAAGCAAAGGAAGTACGCAATGGCCTAGTTCCGATAATCCTACAACAAAACATCGAGCAATGCAACCAAAACCATCAAATATTAACAAGGAATCAGTAACCTTTCCAATAATCAGGAGAGGATTCAGAGCAATAAAGTCTAAGTAAGATTTACAAGAAAAACATACAGAAAGGGTATTATTCCTCATTTCTGAGGATGTTGGGCACTGTGTGACTGAAAGATGATCGATGTATTAACAATACAAAAGGAAAAAAGCTGAGAAAAACATTACTGCATATGTAAACCAAAAGCGACACTTGATAATTCAGAAGTTGTGAAGAAGTATTATTTTAAATATTTCCTTTGGTACTGTCAATGTTGCTTCTTCATCTTACGTAGTGCTTTGCTATATGACGGACTAATGCAAAGTGTCATTCCCTGGGCAGAAAATACATAAGCCTTGTTTTCTGCAGGTGTAGAATGTGATCAGTTTATGAGTTCAGAATACATCTTTTGACAGACTGAGAAGACCTAATGCTAAACCCATTCTATGCAAACATACACATCACAAGAAACAGACACATTATCATTATGACAACCCGTCAAAAACAAATTTATCAGCAAAGGATTAAACTGGGTACAGATTTCTCAGTTGCTTCCTTTTTGTTGTTGTTTCTGACAAGTTCTTCTTGCATCAGCAAATGTACATCATAAACTGGTGAACAACATGTGTCATGCAAGGTACCCATCTCCAAAACACTTGTAGCAAGATATTCTTTTAAAGACAATTGTAAGAAATAACATAACAAGACAACCCCAAAGGCTATCCAGTCCAGTATTTAGTAAACTTTCTGAAACCATTACTAGCCTTTTTGCTTCACCTGTCAAACAGCAGTTAGCAGCCCCTTGGTTAGTAGAAATGCAGCAACTATGCCCAGGTTTTACTCTTCAGCCGTGGAAGAACTGAGCTGCTGTGATTCCAGAGCAGAGGCCTAGACAGACACATCCACTGCTACTTTGCTATCTCTATTAAAATTACCTCTGGAACACAGTTTTAGAAAATGGTCTAGATCCGTAATGATAAACGTAAAAGATTTTGCAGGAGGATGAACATTAGTCACAAATAACATTAGATGTGCTACAAGCTAGGAGGAAGAACAACCTAATTCAGGGAACCCCTTGTAATGTTCCTCTGTAACAAGCAAGGAGTCTCCTTCCGTGTATAGACCATAAGATTCTCCATACGATTTTTTTTATTTCTCTTAAGCAAGCATATATAAACTTAAGATCCGGCTTTGTACACAACCTATATATTACTGACAGCAGAAGAACTGTGTAAGTTTTTTTGTGGTTGTTTTTTTAAGGAATGGACTGAAATTGGTTTTGGTTTATCTTTGTCATTAGTTTCTACTAGAAAACAGCATTAGGCCTCCAAGTTATGCTTAAAATTTAAATCTGAGCACAACACAAATGACTCTACAAAACAAGTTTTAAAGAGCACCAAAAAACCATGACCGGTGACATACCATGCAAGTTAGAAATAACTGTAAGAATTGAAAATTCCTTCTTTATACAGTCATAGCTCTTATTTAGTGCCTTAGTAGCAGACACTTGTAAGGTCATGGAGCTTCAGAAAGAACCCTACTAGTTCTGACTGAAAAGTTCTCCTGGGGCCCACATGTACAGCTCCCAAGGAGGTAACATCCCCAAGAGCAGCCTACGTGGCTGCTTTTGACCTTAGGAGCTTTCAGTGTTGTCAGCTGTCTAGACAGGCTGGCTGTTTAGACAGCCGACCATGAAAATATACTACAAAGAAGGCTGAGCTATTCTTAGACTCGTGTTTACTTCTGGAGGCGAAACGCTCTGGCAAAGGCTCCAGCTGGCTGAAGAGGGGATAGTACAGGGTGACTTTCTGCTGTGAGCGAACCGTACGCAAGAGACAGCTAAATAATTCAGCTTCAGCATATATTAAAATGCTTGCCAAGGCAGCCCAAGCGTTTGCACAAGCACAGCATGCATTTTCATGTTTCAGTAGCACTGTTTACTGTGACCAGAGTACGATGACAGCTGTATGAGAGTACTACGTAAGAGTGACACATCTTCCAATTACAACTACACCCTCCTGTATATTAAAAAAAAAAAAAAGTAGTATATAAAAAGTCTGAACCTGTCTGTACTTTGAGTCTACATGCATGCTTTGCAGTCTGGAGTAATGAATGATTTTTTTCGTTATCCTCCAGGAAGCAGCAAGTACATTGAAATGTTCCAAGTCACACTAACAGCAAGGAACTACGAAAAAAAACCCAACAATTCCAAAAGTTACCTACAGCTATGTCTTTTGCAGGGTCAGATAACTGATAGTCCCCAAAGACACTCCTTTAAACTACATAAAATTGGAACTGGCACAATGTGTCAAAATTGAAACATTTGTGTAATGATAGATGCAAAATTTCCTTAAGAAATCATGATCAACAATAGAATAATTGCTTTTATTCCATTTTTCTCCCCAACTTGCACTATTGTAACAAATAATAACTAAACTACACGTTCTCCAAAATGATATAATCTGAAGAAGAAAGTAAAGAATAATCTATACTTTGCCCATATAATTATTTAATGAAGAATTTTTCTGTTATGTCCTTTGCAAGTAGTTTGAGAATGCTTATTAAAAATAATACATAACATATGTCATATTGGTTTTACCATTCTTTTTTCCTACCCAACCCCCCAAAGAAAGTAATTCTGAACAAATCTTAACTAACTAATAGAAATAAAACTTATAAGGATTGAACCAGCACTGTTTAGTCTTCAAATATTTGGAAAACAATAAATTTCCTCTGAAATGTTCTACAAACCTAAGGAATATATATTACTGTACAAAATTTCTAGAAAGGAAAAATAAAAAATAAATACTATTATTAGATTATCAACAATCTTTATTCTTGCCGTATATACTTATTTTGCAGGGTAAAGACAGCAACCTGTGGATAAGTTAGCAACACTAAGCTTACTGTAAAGGTACACATACATACACTGGAATCATCCAGTCTGCATACCAATTTCCTCATCAGTAATGATTTACTGAAATCTTTTTCTCCAACATTACCACTTGTCAGGCCCTATCATGTTTCAGCCTGGGTGATTTATTCCTAGTTGTGTGGAACTAATTATTTTGCCTGCCAGCCCTGAGGTACAGGAGTAGAGGCAAGAGAAGTTTCCTCTGGCATTCTGTTCCAAAGGCAAGGAAGCATGCTACTTTTTGCAAATACAAATCTCACTGAAAACCCCCAGCAAATTCCACTTAAAAACGGCCCAAGGATTTAAATGAGACACATCTAGTCTAATATCTATCAAGGCCACTAGATTCCCAAATTCTTCTAGTTAGAAGTTACTAGTAGATCGTTCGTATCATGCTTCAACCAAGAAATCCTTCTGTAGAACAATCATCAACCCTAGGATAGGTGTAAATTGAACACTTGGAAAACAGTTTCTGTTGTACCAGTGACTTCTGAATTAGAATAAATGAAGTGGCTTTGTGAACTGGTTGTTCAATCTCTATTTCCCCCTTTCTGTAATTGGAAAAGATCCTTTTTTTCTTCCTTCAGAATATTTGTTTTTAATCAACGATCAGCACTTTGCAATGATAACTCATTTCATCACCCGGGTTGTACCAGAATTAACTGCATTTATGTTTAATTTACCACTTTCAATTTTCTTGCCATTCTCTTTGACTTCTAAAAGGAATAAAAGTGGTGAAAGAAAAAAAAGTCAAAAGTAGTAAAAGTCCATTAACTTAGTTCATTATGAGACAACAAGAAAAAAGTGAAACAATACTCTTAAAAATATGAAGATCCAATAATGTTTGGAAATATTTTAAAAATGAAAAATGTCTATTTTGAAGTCAAAATGTTTTCCAACTGGAGAGAGTTCATTGCATATTCCACTGTTTGTGTGTATCTCCGATATGTAGTAACTAGCTATATTACTTACCTGCAGACAAATCTTTCACTGTATGTTTTTCTATAAACAAGTGAACATGCTTATACTCTGCACTTGACTTCCCCAGTGCGGCTCCGCAAAGAGATTGTTTTGATCAGTAACATGACAATTTCATCACAATATACACTGAATATACGGAAGACAAGCAATTTAACACTCGATAATATCTCTTGATTGTATTACAAGAGCAGATGTACAAAAGAATATCTCAGGGTACTGCTAAGCCTCCCACTTTTTCAATCCCAGCTTTCACCCGGTGGAAGCAGTATTGTAAAAAGGATGTAAATAATCATGTGGCTTGAGAGGTTTTCTGTTCTATTCCTATGGCGTAGCCATCCAAATAAACAAATCTTCACATGAGCTGTGAGCTTTCCAAACAGTTCTTCCTTGGGTTTGTAAAGGCACTATGGGTCACGTCAGCTCCAGGGTCAATGACTACAGGGAGATGATGGATTCTCACCTATCACAGGCAGAGATGATTTTTTCCATGTCAGGAATATTAACATGAGGACAAAAAAAGCTATTGTGGAAGAGAGAGTGGGCGAGTAAGCAGGTATGTGATGACAGAGCAGCTACAATTCTGTCTGCTTGGAGACATGCCACTCGCTTCAATGTAAGAATACTAATACCATGATAAAAATTTGACAGCCTGAAGTCATACTTGATTTTGCTGGAATCACACAGTATTTGAGAAACTGAGAAAGGTGAGCTTGCATCAAAATCAGCATGAGAACATAACAGTTACAACTGACGTGATCACGTAGTTGTATCTGACATAATAAAAAAATTGTTGCTTCAAAAGAAGGGGTAAGACGTTCACTCTGGAAAACTGCGATGGATCTGAAGAAATTTTGTTCCTAAAATGTATTAATGAGAGGTCACCTTAAGTCCTGAGAGACTGTTCAAGAAAGCTATACTACTGGATTTGTAAATATTACCGTGTTTCTGAAAGTCATATTTTGGAGACCATAATGAAGGCCTCTAAGTAGATATTACCAGTCAGTTTTAAAGATTAAGCTCCAGTTTTATAAATGTCACACTGAAAAACTGATCATTATAATTGTCTTTCTTTTGCAGGTCTCACAAAAGTACCACTGCAACAGTCATGCATGAATTGCAAATATCTACATTTAGTTTAGTGTTAACAAATTCCAGGGCAGGGGGGGAAGTATAGCTCACCATTGCATGGATGGAAGCAAAGTTTGATCTTTTGTACGTGTGTTGTCTCCATTTAAACCTCCAATATCAGGTGTTGCTTGTAAAGGCCCCAGTGAAATAAGGTCTGTCACACGAGTGAATATCATATTAATGTACTGAATCAATTAGACTAAAATTAGTCTTCTGGCTATTAATTTTAAAAGTTAAATTCCCAAGACTAGCAACAATGTATTGAAGCCGAATGAACGCTGAAGCTCCAGGCATACCATGTCTTGTTGCGAGGGTGAGATTTTTAAGTGGCTTCGAAGTTCAGGATAGATCAAAACAATTTTCGGTAACATTTTGGTAAACAGAAGTCAGAGTTCCTTCCAAAGTTCAGCTGCATTCAGTATGCTCTTTTTACTTTATGATCTGATCAATTGGTATAAATATGGTTACACTGTTGTTGAGTTATCTTCTGAGATTCTGGTTCTTGAATCATCATACTAAAAATCATCTTCAAGTCTTCATCTCAGTTAATTTAGTAAAGTTTGTTAAGCGTAAAGTAAATTAAAGACACTATGAAATGCAAGATACCAGTGGTGGTCTCTCCCTCTCTTCTTAAAGAAATTTAAATTCTGGAGTCCTGTTTAACACTTCAGTGCAGAGATGGCGAACTGTTCAGTTAAGCAGTAAACATTTGTTCAGTTTACATTAATTTTTCTACCCAGTAAAGACAGGATTAATTTCTATTTTGCCTCCCAAGAAAGTTTTCTTCTTCAACGCTTATCTGAAACATTACTGTCTTTGCAACATCACATTGGAATATCATTGGGCACTTTGGAAATGCCCTGATGTCGCTGGACCTGACATAGTGGGATTCTGTAACACCTTTAACTGGTATGGAGAATCTTATGCCAGGAGGCTCCTTCAGTGGCCATGGGCTACAGACGAACACACTGTTGGCTTAAGAAAGAGAATGAGGCTAGAGGGAGTGGGGAGAGCATGGAGAAGGAAAGGACAAAAAGAGAATCTGAGATGGGGGAACTCCAGCATAGTGATGCATCTTACCCAGTCATACTTATCTACTGCTACTCAGATCCAGTTAAAATTCAGAATAGCTCCCATGAAAAAAAAAAGGTTCTTCCTTTTTCAGAAGATAAAATCTTTTTGTCATTTTTACTCTCATGATCTCCAATCTGCAAAAAGTCCTTCGAAATTAGCACGAAGTTCTACAGTGTTAATTTTACAAATAAAGCATTTTGTTGCTATGCAGCTTAGAAAGCACAAAGAATTTATTTTTGTGATTTCTACTTAAAACCTTAATTATCAAATAAATGTATGGACCACAAACAGGCACATTGTCCCTGCTTCAAAAGGAAGAAACTTGCACACAGAGAAAACAAAGCTTAAAAAAAAATAATCTAGGAATTGCAGGACACCTAATGCAATTAATGCTTTATTTTTGACCTAGCTTCACATGCACACTTATGCAATAAGGTTGACTTGAGAAAAAGAATGGTATGCAGGAAGAAGTGCTGCTACAACAAAAATTGACTTAACCTGTATAAACAATTAATTATTTTGTACCTTTGGTGAAGGAGCAACAAACAATTGACACTGATCAAAAAAACTATTCTCTTTCCAGAGCTTTTTCATACAAAGTTGCTTTGTAAGTGGATTTATATGAGCCAGAAAAATAGTTCAGCTATGTTTACATAAATAATCTCTAAGGACATTTCCATCCCTTTGTTTCCTTTTGTCCTCCTTTCCTTTGCATACCTAATCATCCTCTGGTAGCACCAGTTTGCTGACAGATCACTGCAATGGAGAACTAACAAGAACAGTCACCATAAACTGAATTGCAATTATAGTATCTTCTGAATAGTAAAGAATTTTGTCTGTACTGACGTATTCCCTATAAAAACACTATTTAAACCAGATGTTTCAAATCATATTCTCAGAACATTACTATCATGTTTGCAATCCTTCTGTCCTGCTAGTAAATACCTTGAATTTCCTTCAAATCTTCTAACAGAATCCTATCACTCAAGTTTGCTGTTTCTGAAAACTGATACTGAGAGGCATTTTCCTCACGAGCTTCTAAGGAAACTCCAGCATAATTCAAGTCGGGGGGGGAGCGGGGGGGAAGGAAAAAGAAATTAGTATGCCAAGACTAAAGATTTTTGAGCTGGTCAATGACCTGAAATTCACATTTTCAGGGGAGCCATTGTATACATTCTTAAGCATTGTCTCAGTTCCAAAGCATTTGCCTAGAAAAAATTCTGCATTAGCAATGACTCACATCCTTAGACAGCTGTAAACCAGTTAAATTTAATTAAAAGAAACTGCTTAATTCTAAGAAGGTTCAATAATATCAGTAGCCTAACCTAGTCGAAAGGAGAGTCTTTGAATTTAAAATCCTATCATGGACACTGGTCAATACAAGAGAGGGTTTTGAAGTGAGGGGAGCAGGGGGAGACACTCTTTCCAACCTACTGATACTGGTTATGTCTCAAAGCCTACAGGTTTTAATATGAATGAACAATACTTTATGGAAAATGCAAATCAAACAGCAAAAGTATAAAATCTGTTCATAAGACATTTGTTTCGGCAGTGTGTGAGCCAGTTGGTTAAGTACATATGTTTATTTACATAATCCACAAAAACCCCTCCACCACTGGTTTATCTTAAAGCTTCAGTGGTTGACCCCTTGGTTTTGCTGGTATTCATCAGCTAAGAGAATGCATCTATTGGGTTGTTTGTTAAAACGGTTTGTTGGTTCCAACTTGAATGCAATATTTCCATTCACCCAAGTAATTCAAAACAGAGTATTGCTAACATAAACAGCAAAAAAAAATTTCGTTTAGAGTCTTGTCCTCCTCTTCAATGAAACACTAAGTTTATATATTACTCATTTATTTCATATATGTTCAAATGTCACTTATACTAAGAACCATAATTGAAATCACCTGGTAATTTATTTCACAATCTAATTATGGATAACATCCATTTTGTTGAAATCCTGGCCTAATCATGCAGAATAACATCATGCTAATTCTCTTTTCAGCTGTGTCCCGACACTATGAAGCGATCTCTGTGACTATGCTTTCTAAAGTTTTGCTCCTAAGACCTACCAAATGGATTAAAAAACCAAACTATTTTGGGGATATTTGCTGAGTCCTGTTCCGAGTCCCAGAAAAGGATTTGACAATAAACGTGCACAGATTTGATTTAGGAAAGTTCATTACAGAATAAATACAAATACTATAATTTGGAGTATTTTCATATTGATGGTTCCCAAATGTTTAAAATAAGGAAAACCAAAATGACTCACTGCGGAAGGCTGATAGAACAAGGGAAAAAAATGGAACCAGTAAACGTTAACTTTGATGTGATATTCTGTTTTGTAAGAAGCAGAATGAAACAAAGAAGTTGTGACATTGCTTTTAGAATAGCTCAAGCTTCACAAGGTTATATAACATTTAAAAAGTGCCAAGTCAAAAACTTACTATATTATGAATTAAACTTTTTTGCTTGGATAAATCAAGTACAGTGTTCCATTGATTATTATTGTGAAACAAATACTCTTTATTCTATGGCAACTTAATCTCATATACTCAGGAGTACTGATGCTATTTTCCTGACTTGCTTTAGGTTTTGATTTTGGTTCTACACAGAGTAAGTATACTATAACTACTGACACATCCCTGCTTAGATACATACATAGTACAGTGCTACATAGCACACTCTTATTACAGAAAACAGGGTGACGAGAAAAGACATGAAGAAAGGAGAAGGCGGCTTAACTCATCACAGCACTGCAATACCCAAAAATGGAAATCAGGGAGTGGAAAAGACCAAACATTGAGGCGGACTGATGGACAGGATGGGAACATGGGATTTAACGTTGACTCTAAAGGAAATCCTCTCCACAAACTAAACTCCATTTACATTATCATTTAGGATCACTCAAGCGGAAGGCTGCACAACTTGAACAATGATTGTAAATGAGATTTGGATTCACACTGAATTACTTTGTCCAAATCACTGATTTATTAAAGTGATCAAAGAAATACTGTAAGGTAAAACTGCCCTAAACCAGAGGGGAGAGGTCTGGAAAGAAGGGATGCTTCTAATCTCAGTGTAAAACATGCCCAGTCAACTGTGATTGTCCCGTTTCATTCTCCTAGAAAGGATACGCAGTGATGAATAGGAAAGGATTAGGATGTCATACTGTAAATACTAAACACAAGTGTGTGTGTGTATGTGTGTGTATTCTTCAGCATTTAGCTATCACTGCTCTTACAGTATTGCTTCAGAACACACAGTGATAGGTGACAAAATATCAAACTCTCAAATAAATTTCTTTCATGACCTGTGCTCCAAAAAAAAAATAAATTTAAAAACTCAATATATTAAATTACTACTATCATTTGATTATAATTTTCCCATTTTATACCACAGACTGCTTTAGGCAAATCAACAATCCGATCTCTACTGAAAAAAAAAAGCTGGAAGGGACAGAAAGTGGTCCTCTTTATCTAGAAGTTCTGTGTTTAAAACCGTCCTCCATCCATCTTTGCCAGAAGGTATGTAAGCCCTTCATCACGCAGAGGAGCATCCTAATAATCAAATGCATGCTATTCTGGGACAAGGTGATCTTAGTTTCTCTTGGTGACACTACTCTATACTGACCAGTTTTCTTATCCTTTGGATAAGTGAAATCACAGACTTGAAATCTATTCATATACTTGTGCCTTTTGACAGTCCTAATGACTGTATAAATATTGTGCAGAGACCCAGCTTAGAAGACTGTCTAGTCTAGTGGATTCAAAATTCACTCTTGAATCCAGGAATGATTTGATTTAAACTGAAAAATTATTCCTTCCTTGTTCTAGTGAAGATCCCTAGGTTGGCTAACGCAACCACTAATGTCTGTTCCAGACACCACTCAGACAATTCCCCCAGGGGCAGAAAACGCCTGTACGACTGGTGACCAAAGCATTGGAAATTATGAAGTCTTGCAACCCAGAGAGCAATGAAAAGCCATATGAGGAAGACTAATGTAAGCAACCTCAAAAATGGCATACGCCCTTGCTTTTCCTGCCTCTTCAATCACAGGGAACTTTGTATTTGTCTAGTATGACAGTGAATACACCAACAAAGGTTATTAGCTTTATCTTGCCAGAAAAACTACACGTTTAATTTATAATGAAGCCAAGAGGCCCCACAGTTGGCTGTTTTCCCAGATCCCTTCAAGAAACCAGAGTTTGTCAGTCCCACTACCTATGAGTAATGTTCTGTCTTGCCAATCAAGAGGTTATCTCAAGGTACAAGAAGGACATAATATTAAAATGACTGCTCCTCTTTGAGGGATACTAAAAATAAAAAAAGATTCCTTCCGCATATGACAGATTTGCTGAATTGTAGTTTAAGTTTTTTGGTGTGCTGGAACACAGATAATACCAGAAACTCCAATGGAGTTTTCTTGTAACTTCGCTATTGCTATCAATCTTATGTGACACTATTACAGCAATGTGTATCAGTTTAAAACCCTACATTAGCCAGCTACAATAGCTGAACGACAGAATTAACATCGTTAACCTCACAGTCCTGTTTTCCTTCTTCATTTGAACCTACTTATCTAAAAGGAGGAGTGGATACTCATTATTTCAGAAAAAAAAAGAAATCAAGTACTTTAGTTACTAAAGGTAACAGGCAAGATTCTTTAATAACATCAATATAAATTGAGAGAGTGCTCCTTACATTATTAGATCTCAACATAAGAAATTGGCTTGCTATCTTTCGCACACATAAGAACAACATTTGATTTTTTAGAAGAATATTACCATACATCTGGGAATATAGGTACATATGCTACATATGATCCAGATGTTTTTATTTTTATTGCGGTATCACAAAATGATCCAAGCAAAAGAGGGGGTTATATAAAAATAAAGCAGCATATAGTCCATTTACAAATTCTAATTTATAATATAAGCAGGCATAAAAATTTATTTTGAATCAAGTAGGTTCCTCTAACATAGCTGCAGCATTGGTAACCACAACTGTGTACTAAAAATTACTGTTACGGCATAAAATTTGTTTTGCATAAAATCAATTTTTCAAATTTAACTTATGCTTCCACCACTACTTTAGATGTCCCACATAATTTACTAAACAATCTTCAAGTGCATGTTAGGCACCTATAAATAAATTCACTCACAGATTTCATTGCTCTGAAGTTTAGTAAAAGTGATCCTTATGCATCCCTATTCAAAAGCTGTCTGGACATGGTCCTGTGCAACTGACTCTGGGTAGCCCTGCTTGAGCAGGGTGGGTGGACAAGATGACCTCCAGAGGTCTCTTCCAACCTCAACCATTCCATGATTCTGTGAAGACAATTTGCCATAAAACTATAAACGCACTGAAGAAAGACCCTTAGGAACAGAAAGTCTCATGCTTCCTCTATTGATGTTCAACGCAAAAACATCTTACAGTGTTCTTCAGCAGTAGAAGTCTGTGCTTAGGACAACTGTACTAAGTCTATGACTTTTTGCTTAATGACATAAAGCAATTTAAATGCTTCACTACAGTGCCAAAAATGCCCAGGAGGTGATTGTTTTCAATAAGTAAGTACGAGGTATCCAACAGACAAAAGGGAATTTCAACCAATTAGTACAAGTGATCACGTACTGTTTATTATAACCTAAACAAGACACCTGTTACTATAGGCTATTAACTCGCTGATGAGGGCCATAACAGCACCCAACTTAGAGCTGAAAATTGCGTGCTCCTTTGGAAACCAAAAGCTCTTACAATGAGAATGCTGGAGTGCGCTTCTAGCTACAAGGCATCTGCCATTGTAGGCAGATTAGGCAAGAAGATCAAAAGTATATTCATTGGGTCAGTCCCTGGAGAACACACTGTCATCTCTGCCAGCTCCTGTAAACTATGGACTATCTGCCATTGAAAATACTATCTGAAGCTAAGCTTTTGGACCTTTTAGGACCCATATTCCAAATTAGACAAATGTATATTATTTATGGCTTAGAAAGAATCAAAAAAGATCAAATCTTACAAGCTAAAGCCTCTCCTGAGAGCAAGGGGATCTTGCTGACACTGAACTTGAAGTTGCTGTAATAAACTCTTAAGATCTGTACGGTAATCAGTCACCTTTAAAACTAAACTAGCAAAGAGCTGAAAAGTGGTATGAAGAAACTGAGGTATTTCCCTGACCCAATAATGTCCTATTAGCCATACATTCATAGAAGCAAAAAGAGACACACACAAAAAAATGCCATCTGAGCTGGGCTGCAATTGCTCTAAAAAGTCTCAATGGATTCTCAGTGAAGTGGGAAGTCAAAATGGAAGGGTAAGGATCCTATTTTTAAAGCGGTCATGGCTTACTGTAAAACTAAAAAAATTCTATGTTCTGTCCTCATTTCCCATGTAGAAATTAAACAACTATGCTCCTTCCTGAATGGCAGAAATGAAAAAAATCTCACAGGATAGTTATGCTGAATCTGAACTCATATAACGAAGCCTCTCCAGTCGTCTTTGGCACTTTCATTGCCACCACAATATTTTATCTACTGGTATTTTGATAGGGATGAAGGACTAAAAGTTTATCTAATTTTTCCTGTTATTACTCTAACTGAAGATAATACTTCTATCTAAAAATCCCACCCCACGTAGTAAAGCAATTCTGAGAGGATATTCCTGAAAAGAGAAGGGACTCTAGCATCTTGGAGACATAGGGTAACGAATTAGACGGACCAGCTTCTGGAAATTTCTGAAAGTTACAAATTTCAACTTTGTCGTTATATTCAGTGGTAGTCAGCAAACCTATAACAGAAAGGCTTGAATGAAAGAAAAAGCAGCAGCAGAAGAGGTCTGATAACCCTTCGGGGACAAGGAGAGACAAGTCCCCTATGACCCTCCAGGACACATCTTTGAGGTCACGTCTGTCAGTTGTAATAAAGAAGCTGGCACAAGCCTGTGGGGACTTTAGGTCTTTTTTGTGGTGTTTGAAATCTCTGAACTGCCTTTGGAACCAGTTCAGTGGCATGCCTTGAAACCTGGAGTAAAAGGAGTAGTAGTATGGCTTTTTCTGCCAGAGACAGATATTGACAGAAATACTCTTGTATTTGCACTGCTTGTTAACCCACAGAGTTCCTGAAGAAAAGTAGCTATTTCATCAGCCCTAGCTGAGCAGAAACCCCTGCAAATCTTCCTTCTACCTCCTTGAAGAAGTTGGGCTGATGAGCAGACTAATATTATCCTGGAGCACTGTAGGGTGCTCCCCCCTAAATCGAGCATGTGAAAAGAGAATAAGCTTGCCCACAGGTATATTACAGAGGAAAGAATTATCCAGTATTAAGTAAGACGGCATGTGCTCACCCACTTTGTAAATGTACACGCGGACCATCTTTGTTGGGGCAGTCTTACTTTGTTCTTTTCTGTATAGTTTGTACAACCAGAGACTTGGACACATGCTGCAGATTTGAATGGGTCATCACCTACAGTGGTAACACCATAGGATTTTTAAGCACTAAATGTCATCATAAAGAGTCTCAAAGGGATATCTAAAAGTCCATCAGGCATTTTATTAATTCTTAGAAAACTGTATATTCATTCATCTGGTAGGCAAGTTCAAGGTCACACCAGGTAAGATGAAAATACCATAAACTGAATTAAGTGTTTGAAAATGCAGTTTCCTTCTCTGTGCTCTCTCATCTCTTCAGGTTTGGAGCAGTGAAGCTGCCTGAGGAGGTAAATACACTTCACAGATGAGGGAATGGAAAGAAAATAATCTTTAGAAGTACAAACACTGAAATTTAAAAGTCATGATTACTAAACCAACACTGCTGTTGTAGTAACTATGATCACTACTGATTTTAAACAACTGAGTTATAAATTCTATTTGCAGTTCCTTTCTCCTGCCATACAACACACTATTTGTTATCATTAAGCATAAGATACTTATTTTGGTTTCTGAGCTTTTTGAAAAGCAGAGGGCATTTATTTCCTCTGGAGAAAGGCAATGCTTCTTATCCAAAAGAGCAGGAAAATTGCATTTGGAGTCATTCTGAATACTAGCTAAACAGCTAACGTCAGCACAGCCACACACAAACAAACAAACAAACAAAAAAAACCAAACAAAAAGCCCAAACAAACAAGCAAAAAAACCCCCCCTGTATTCTTCCTTTACTTCACCACAGGTCAACTATCACATGCATGGGGAGCTGCCAAAATACACTGCTATGTTCAGACACTAAAACTTGCATTTTATTTGCCTGCAGCTGCCTTGCACAATGAAGGGAGTGTTAACCACCCCTCCCCAAGACAAAACAAGACCTCCCCCCAAAGCAAGGGGTGACTGATTCACTGCTCGGTTTGTTGGGTTTTTTTTTCCTTTCAGAGTAACTGTTACTTATCTTTTGTCCCAAATGCTATTTCTCTAAAATGCTTTGATTGCAAAGTATTGATTTCTTTTTTTTTTTTCCTATTCCTTTTCATCCTGGTCTACCAGCACAGACAGATAGATGTGGCAAAGAGAATAATGAAGCACAATTTAACATTCTTCAGGTTCAGGTTTCAGATTTGCCCAGCATGGTCCCATTTTATTTTCTGACATTGCCTCCCCTTGCCTGGAGTTCTAACAACTTAAAATGAGATTTTATGCAAGATTTACTTTCAATGAAATGAGAAAATAAAATCCTGAGGCTCTATATAACTAAGTTTTTGCATCCAATATTCAGACATAAAGCTAAAATTCATTTCTGTAGTCTCCAAATTTCTAGCATTTGTCCTATTCCTATTGTCTCAAATAAAGGTGCTAGCAAGCAGCATCACTGTAGGAGCTTAAAACTGGAAACATTCCAGAATTTAAAATGTGAAGCATGTGGTTTCCTCAGCAACCTGGAACATGTATTTTGGTGCCTACTGGGTATCAGTAGTGATGCCAATTGTCATGTTAATTTTTCAGATCTTTGTTGCTCATAATCTTCTTCTGTGTCTTTTATTTGATCTCTAATTGGCCAGTAAATTTTCATAACTTTCTTCATCTAGATTTTAGAGTGACCAGAAAGTGTACTTTCTAGTTCACCACATTTAATCAATACAATAATGTTATTAATAGCTCATAAAACAAACTATGTAGTGGCCTGCATCAATTAATCCAAACAGAGACCCAAGAGTAAAGGATGCATTTTAAGTTGTTTTTGGTTCAACAACAGAAATTGTAGAAATTTAGTACAGCAGTTTTATGTGGCACCACACCAAACAATTTCTGTCAGTGTCATCAGAATAGGTGATTACACATCTAAAACAGTCACAGAAAAAAAAAATTAAAAAAATTCCGAACAGAAGTCCAAATGGCCAGCATAGCCATGTATCATTTGGCTATGGCTATATTACTAGTAGTGGTGATCTCTCTAAATTTCAAAAGAAAGTAAAGAACTTTTCTTAAATGGGTAAGTTATGTAAGTTAATGGTTTTTTAACAAATTCTTTTATTTTCAACATCTTTATGATTTTGGCTTTTGTTACAAATTTTATTTTTACCTAGCATTAAAAAAATATTAGTGTTCAAAATTTTGTTCACTAGATTACCCACTGCAAAAATATCCTCAAATCTGAGTATATGCTGAGAGAAGAGTACTTGGTAAAAACTAATTGAGTAGTATCCACTAATATAATTCTTAATTTGGTTAAATTCCTTCAACATGCCAACACCTGTACCCCATACCTTCTCATAACTGCAAGCAGCAGTTATATACTGCTGCTTCTGCTTCCAAATATCCATAGAAAAATATTTCTTAACACTACACAAGAGGACAAGCTTTTTTGGTACCACATGTCTTTTCATAGTCTTTCACTGTATTCAATTAAAATGCCTAAGTATCACTTAAATCATCATGTTGATAAACTTAAAACAAGCATTTAATATCAGATAACTGAACCAGTAAAAAAACCAAATACTACTATCTATGACATCTGAAGATACTTTAAACATCCAGCTCTACCATTAGAATATACAGATTAAAACCTGATATCTGAACATGCCAGTATATAATCAGAGGGAGGAATAAAAAGTCTATTGTGCATGGAGGCAAAAGTTTAGAGGCTGCACTTTTGTGTTGGTTTTTTTTTTTTTTTTTGAAAGAAAATAAAATTCTGAACTGTCCTCGAAGGTCCGGAAGACAGCACTTGAATAAAGCAGAAAACAGGCTGTGTACTTTAATAACAGGCTATGCACTCTAGAAGTGCAAAATAGAAAAAGTAAATCAGAGTTTACAAGCTGTAAGAGAAAAACATTTACATGAGAGGAGCTACAGGCTTCTGAAGTTGCAGGCAGAGGGCAGAAATAGCTACCTGTACAGTAAAAAGGACATATATATATATCAGATAAAAATGAGAATTCATAATTTTCTCTAGCACCTGAAACAGGTTTTATGCAAGTTCTCATGACTTCCACAGTATTTAGGGAAAATCAGACCTGTCCTCCTGTAGGTATTTTCTCAAGCTCTGCTTTTCTGTGGAAAAGTGCTAAAAGAGAACAAGAAAATGCAAAACCCAATCTACAGAAAATCCCAGACCTAGTCTTCGATTCCAGGGCTGGAGAATCAATTAAAAAAATCAGTTAAAGACATCCATCCTAAAATATAAAAGGACTAAATTTGTGCTCATTTACCCTATTTTTACAAAAAAATAAAAAGAAAATCCATATTGCACCACAAACCTCAGATAAAAGCTACATTCTCCATAAAAATATTCTAGGTTTGCTAGTCATAGAAACTAAAAAAATCATCTTTGGATTTAAAAACTTCACAATTTAACTGTTCATGTTAAAGGAAATAGTTCCAACAACTTGAAGGCTGAAGCAAATTCAAATCTCTGCACGTGATTCTAGTTAGCAGCAGGAAAGTGATAGTTTTCTATAGATAGGTTGTATGTTTCTTTGTTTAAGAAGCTGAGACAGGTTTACAGCACAACTCAAAACTGCAGTTTATTATGCCAGTGTTATCCTCTGCTGAGCTATCTGGGAGAAGAAGACCTCAAAACCTTTATATCTAAAAGGTCCCCTACTTTCCAGTGTCAGGGGACCAGGTACTTTTACCTGAAAGCAGCAGCAAACAAACATCAAAAAATAGGCTAGCCACATGAAGAGACGAGAAGAAACTGCCTTAATATGCTTTACAGTGGTCTCAAGAAAACAAGTATAAAAAATGAGCAAAAAGAGAACCTTTAGTATCGCCTATAAATGAACGAATGAAAGATAATCCTAAAGAGTTAAGTAGAGTACATAAGAAAACATGTGAAAAAACAGCGTAAGAGTAAATGGAAGTAAAACGACCTCACTGACATTTAACATTTACGCAAATGTCAGATTCCCCACTTCCCAGTTAAACATTCAGCTGCGATCTCAATCAATGTTTGGACTGTGCATGACCAATTTTGAAAACAAAGAGAAAGCACAGCACAAAAATTAGAAATCTGTAAGTGTTTCTGAAAAGATGAACAGTCGAAAAATGAGACCGTGAAGACTGGGAGTTAGGGCTCTGTTCTAGAATTATTAATGACTTATTTATGGCTAAACTCCATGCCTGAACTTCCATTCCTGCATGACGTTTGCTGTAACAGAACTGAACATGACCTAAACTCTCATGATTCATAGCTATATACTAGAAGAAAAGGCATTGGCCTGGTGTCAGAAATTAATCAATATTCTGAACTATTAAAATCACAAGAATTCCATAGAATTGCTTAAAGGTCTGGGAAAAAACCCCCACATTTACAGCCAAATACATTGAATACAAGCTCCAAGAGGAGCTTCTCTAAAGATACAGAGGAAAAAATATTCTGTAAATTAAAATTTATTGCGATACATGCATTTCTCCCTTTTTACCATGTGTAGCAGCAATTTGGAATATATAGCGTGCAATTTGCAAACGATCATCCATAATGACATTCATTGCCCCAGGACTCAATGCCCTGTGGGAAACCTCTCTAATTTCCCTGACAGCATCTATTTTTTTTTATCCAAACCTCCCCCATTTCACTGATAAGGTCTACATTTTCTTTTCCAGAAAGATATGCAGGATAGTCTGAACCCTGATTATCCTATTCTAGCACTTCTCAAGAAATATTATGTATGATAAAACAGCGTTTCCAATGAGAGTTATACGAAGTTCTTCCTGAACTTTTCTCAGTAATTTACAAAGGAATCATCCTAACTGCTTCTACTGAGACAACCCCTCATTCATTTAGTCACATACTGAAGTCACACTCATCCAGTGCCCTACGCTTCAAATCAGCATGGCTTTGTTAAGTTTGTGGGTGTGAAAGGATTATTTTTTAAATTATGTGACCTCCTACAAATACTTCAGTCATTGTTAGTGGTGAAATGGAAGCATTTTTTTGTTCAAAACTTCTAACTGAAATTCATCGTTCACCGATTTTCTATTACATGAATGGACTCAATCATTAATCTCCAAAATGTAAATTCTAGTTCAGCCTTTTTGACACACTTAGAAATTGAGACGCATCATAGACATGTATCTGACTCAGACCTCTACAATCTTACCTTCTTCTGAAGAACATTAACTTTGCGTTCCTTCACCTCTAACATGTCCTTGAGGTCATGGATCTCTCCTGCTTGAGTCCCCTTCTCCTCTGCCATCTCCTGAATCTGCTTTGTCTTCTTATTTAGCATAGTCTCCTTCTCTTCCAGACGTAATCGTAACGCATCCACCTAGATTCAGACATGCAGACACAGGGTTTGTTTAGCACTGAAGGAGAGAAATTTTAGGAAAGTTAAACTATACTTCCACAAGAGAGTGACTGCTGTCAAATTACAAACAGATTGAGGAAACTAACATCCCTTACTTTAAGACTTCAACGTGCGTAAGCTTGTGATAAAACAGTTATCACAAATGGTAGTAGACTAAACAGTAAAAATAATCAAATGTTTTACTCCCAAATTATATGAGACTAAAACTCCTTCTTGGAAAATCTAAAATCATACTTCTAACATAACTCAGTCTTGTAAGATACAATCTGGAATTTTTTTCATCAAAGTAGAAGCCAACACAATGTGTTGTTGAGAAGTTCTCTTAAATGTAGGAAAACTGACCCCTTTATTTGAAACATTACTGATGTTCAGAGATTTAAACACTGACTATTAGTACCAAACAGTCACTTGGTATTCTAGGTTTTAACCAGAGTATTAGCTCAGCCTGGAGGTAATGAAAGCAGGGGTCTTTGTGGTCACTGCAGATCAAAACATGGAAAGAGGGATACCTTAGGATGGCTAAGAATATTTTGGCTTAAATAGCAACTTAATAGTTTAAACATAACATGTGTTTTCAGCAGGATGCAGTTTTATATTAAAGACAAAATGGAACAAATGACACAGTACAGGGTATTGTGGGTGCAATTTGGACACATAAACATACTTAGAGCTCCCAGGGCCTCAGTAAGTTTAGAAACACACTCTGGGAATTCTATGGTATCCTCAAACTGGAAAACTGCATGTTGAGAAGCTTTTGCTTTTCCTTCTGCATTTCTCTTACACAAACAAAACGCAGAGTTCACAAGACAAAAGGAACGGGAGAAGGAATCAGAGCTATCTGAATATAAATTTAATCAGGAGAAAAAGGTCACTACAGAGCACAGACTAATCTCAAAGACCACTGTGGAATACGAAATCCAACACCACCAACCTGCTCGAGATACCAAAGAAACCCACTGACCCCTATCCACTCAGCATTCAGACAGAGCTCAAATCTGCCAGCTTGGCTGCTAATCTTATTTGACAGTATCAGATTTGGTTCCTGTTAGCTGAATCCATTACAGGACATCAGTCACACAGAGTAAACAGGGTGATCAATGAATTTCTTGGTCCTTCTGCACAGCATAGGCTAGCACAGGGACATGAAAAGATGACTTGGACAACTCCAGCTGGGGAAAGAATTTATGTAGTCACTATGCTTACGGTATTTTGAGCAACGTTTAGTTTTAATGTGTTATTCTAATTCCACTCTACTTTGATTTGCTAATGGAAAAGTTGCCTCTAAGGCTCTACATTTACAGTATGTTACGCCCACAAAATCCTTAGCTGTTTTGTCGGATTCCTTTTGCACAGAGCAATAAGCACTCGCCAGTGGGGAAAAAGAACTGCCCTGCTCTCCCCATCAGCACTGCAATCCCGCTGCCACCTCTACGTCTGGAGCCTTCTCACTTACACATACGTTATTAAAATCACATTCCTGACCTCTCACCCAGCAAGTGGGGCATGGAGTATATTCTGCAGTGATATGAGAGTACCAGGTACTACCCAAATATGATTTATAGAATTGCTAGTGTTTGTAATGAAAAGTTTAGCAGGTGGATCAGGTTTTGTCTTCTTTTTAAAAACACACAGATTTATAGATTGATTAGGTATGTTCTTCTCTGGATATCTCTAATATTAAAGCTTAGAGTCACCTTCATTCGCTCTTGAAGGGAAACTGAAAACCTGCCTCACAAGCAAATCCACAGACTCTCAACAGTTGTGTTGCAAAATATTTGAGACAGTCCAGATGCCTACAGCACAGCATTAAGTGAAAAGAGAACATCTGCAAACAGAAATTTATCCACAGAATGCTTTCCATTTTCTGATTGATCATTCTCTTTGAACTCTATATTAGCTTATGGTTTGGGGTAAATTGCATTCCTGGTTTTATTTGTGTGAGGTCCCTGCCTAGGAAACCACAGAAAACACTTTCAAGAATATTTTCAAAGGCTGGCAGGACACACAATCATCACCTTAGCACTATTCCTGGCAGAACACTGCACTTGTTTATTCATGTCAGCTTGGTTTATGTATGGCATCCTCCCACAGTGACAATAATTGAGGTCTGTGGGAGTCAGGTGATGCCAACTTCAACAGAGTCAGCTTAAGATTTTCTCTGCACATGGAAACGACTAGGCAAACAGCTACAGAGGTGCTGACGCCCCTTTCTCCTGACTTCTGCGTCTTGGATGGTGTTGTCTTAACCCTGGGTTAACCTAAGTGCATTCACAGCAATAGACTGCCATGTCTTTAATTATGCATAGCAAGTAAAATCTTATAGTACGGCTCAGGCAATTGCTAGTCCTCCGTATAACAATGGGATTGCTAACTTGACCTGCATGTAACATCTAATTTCTTGTGAAGCTTTAGCAAAATAAGCGCGTTTATTGCCACCTTCAACACAATAGCCTTCCTATGTGTAGGTACAACAGGTACCTCTTCTCAGCTGGGTACCATACATAACATTTAAATTTCTTCACTGTAAGAACCATGTGTAAAAAGCTGCACTGGGAACCATTGATCTGTCTTCACAGAATGTTCCAGTAGCAGTAAACACTACTCTATGGCTCTGTTCCTAATATGTATAGCCATACGTTAAGCATGTAGAATTCTAAATTTCAAAGGAAAACTAGAACATTAGTAGCTCCAATAAGTACTAGAATAAACACAATAAATGACATAATATTTAATTTAAATTTACTCTTAAACCTCTTTTAAAATCTTATGTTCTGTAATTAGATTACAGTCTTAGGGAAATCCCTAAAATTTCAAAAGTCCACAGTGAGTTTCAGAACTGACTCAGGAGCTTGAGTCAATAGGACTTAGGTTGCACACATCTTTTTTCTCACTTTTACCATCACCCTCACTGTACAGTAGCAATCAGGATATTTCAGTGGTGCCCAGTGACAGGACAAGAGGCAACGGGCACAAACTTGAACACAGGAAGTTTCATCTAAACATGAGGAGGAACTTCTTTCCTTTGAGGGTGGCAGAGCACTGGAACAGGCTGCCCAGAGAGGTGGTGGAGTCTCCGTCTCTGGAGACATTCAAAACCCACCTGGACGCGTTCCTGTGCAACCTGCTGTGGGTGACCCTGACTAGATGATCTCCAGAGGTCCCTTCCAACCCCTATCATTCTGTGATTCTGTGATTTTATGACACTGGTGATTCCCACTCAGGTTGAAGAAGATGTCAGTGATGCCTAGAAAAAACAATGCTCTACTCTTTTTCTGAGACTGATTCTTCCCATCTACCTGCCACCTGCTGTTCAAATCATGGCTGAACTATTGATTTAGATCAGTGAACCGAGCCATACTCCATTCAGTTATATAGAAGGTACAGTCTCCCATATGTTATATCCAAGCCCTTATTTCCCTGTAATGGCAAAATTCAAAACCTTTATCCTCTGTTGGGATGACTACATTAATGGCAGAAAAGGAACAGGCAGAATATCAATCCTGAAATACGTATTTAGAGCTTGCTATGGTTTCTAACAAGAGCCAACTACTTTTTAAAGTAGATGTTGAAGTAATTCTATCTATGTCAGCACTCAGAATTCAAAGATAAATGAGACATGCACAGAGGAAGACACAAAATTATATTTGGTATGCGAGGTGAAATGTTGCTTTTATCCTACTGTAGATATCGCTATGTGAAGTCTCCAAGTACCTCAAATCAGTTCATTTTAAAAAGCAAACACACCATACAAACACAATAAAGAGTTAAGCTGCTTTCCCGATAGCACAGTCTGTAATTAAGACTTAAAAGCTATATTTACTGACTGACTTTGAATGCAGTGCTAGTTGACAGGACTTAATTCTCTATTTTTGAAATTGATATTTTTTATTAATTACAGTAAAATTGACACTTCACCTTCCTAATAAAATTGTAGCAATATCCAGTAGGGTCTGTAGAAGAACTGAGAATGAATTCATTATGAACATACAGCTCCCAGTTATCTGGACAATTTATTCAGATTACATGACCATGCCGTGGAGCAGAGGTGCACCCACCTGGCTTTGTGCAGTGCTTGTTTGGTTCTTGCTAAGGTTATAAATTCAGTGCAGGACAGATGTGCTGCTTCCAGGGCCTGCTCAGGTCAGAAATCAGTTCGACTGTTCATCCACAATCTCTAGCGCAAGGTATTAAATACCTAAACACAGCTACTCAGTTCTGTGAGCTGAGCTTAATGTTTGCAGGTGTCAGCATAGATCTTCATGTAGCTGGTGCTACCAAGTCTTGTTAGAGACACCCAGCTCCCATTCACACATTCCTCACTAAGCATGACCTACTCCCTAACTG
Organism: Chroicocephalus ridibundus; assembly: GCF_963924245.1. NCBI lineage: Eukaryota > Metazoa > Chordata > Aves > Charadriiformes > Laridae > Chroicocephalus > Chroicocephalus ridibundus. Next base: position 153,477,886 of record NC_086284.1, read on the forward strand.
TCTCTAATTTGGGAGAGTCTACTATAGTTTCAAAATGCCAGTACAAGCCTCAGTAAAGACAGAGCCTTAGAGAATTTTATGTTCTGCCGAGACATTCAGAGCAAATATAATACTTCCAGAGGACTAGATTCATTTTTCTACTGAATAGTAATCTGAATGTACCATATTGAACAGACCAATTACAGAACCATACCAGCTTAGACAGTATACAAAAACAAAGGGGAATGTTCTCACTGATTAATTTAAACTCCCACTGAAGCCACATACCCTCTGGCACTGACCTAAGTTAAAGGGCTCATTGGGCAAAACACAAACTTTACATGGATAAAGTCTTAATTCCAAAATAAACATTGATTTATTTTTTGTTTTGTTTACAAAGAGATTGCACATTTTTAGAGCTATTTTTAAAGGTTCCTTCACAAATTGAAAAGTTAACCACGATATCCTCTCCACCCAATAGCCCTCAAGATAAACGCCCTACAAACAGCTCACTGTTCTTTGCACTTCTAGTGTGGCAGGTGGCAAATCCATTTTTGAGATATTACACCAATATCTTTTCCCCACCTACCTGCAGTTTTCTTTAACAGAAGACTAAAAGGCAGAGGCTTATGAAGGTATGTACGCTCTTTTCTCTCAAAATGTTTATTTAAATACGACTTTAAAATACCAATCCTCTATGAAGATGTCTGCCAATATATGACAAAAAATGCACTTCTCCTCCTCCTCACAACTCTCTCTAGGTGCCTTGAGAGAAGCTAGCTATGTTTTAACACTGACCAGTGCTGTCAACAAGTGAGACCAGGCAGGTCCTACCCTATTCCTAGTGAAAACTCTTGTATAGAAAGACACCTTTTCCTTTAAAAAACAAAATACATCACAGGATGCAACAACAAACATCTCAACACTGTATTTCATTAACAAGTTTCAGTCTTGAGACGATCACTTGTGAAGACAGAAGAAAGGTAACTGAGTATGATGACTTAATTGTTGAGCTTTCTGTCAAGAAGATCAGCAAGGATGAAAAAGATACGATTATCTTTCAAAAAGTATAAATATCTTCTTGGAATTACATAAATTCTCATGAACATAAACGGATCATTCTAAATATCTACTCCGATACAACGGAATAGCCTGATATGAACAACAATTCATATGTGTTAAATCCATACCAGATTGCTACATCTTATTGTGGAGAACATGATAGACTGTATTGAATCCATTAAATCTATCACAAAAACATCATTCTAAAACAGCATCATTAATGTTTTAGCTCCACAGCAACTCCTTACTGAAAGACAGACAGAAAATCATCTTTCGCTGTTACTGTAGTTGTTACGTTTCACCTACAATATCTGGAAGCAAACTATGTGAATAATCTAAAATCAGTAAGTAGAAAATATATCTCTGTCTTTCCCTCCCCTCTCCTTCTCCTCCTTTCAGCCACTTTTTATTAGTAAAAAAAGAGATCGAACATTTTGGAGGAAGAATCCAATTTGGTTTTGTATTGTGCTGTTACGAGAACTCATTTGGAAGAACCCAGTGAAGAGCAAATATTCTCAATGATTATTTAGTAGTATTACAAGTTAGAGAGCAGAATAATTTTCTATATTAAAAAATTACTTTGGCCTTCAACTAAAATAAAATCAATATGTTCTGAATAACTATCAGGAGTATCTATCAATGATATATAACCAAGACTTCATGTTTTTAAATATTTGGTTTAAATTCCGTACATTTCATTTGAATAAATATGTTTAGCTACCATAACAGCTGCAATTATAACCATCTACTGAAGTCTTTTAACTTGTTAATAAAGTACATTATTTCAAGAACTTCGTCTCTCATAGGCAGAAAAGGGCTGCTTTTTATTATTTAAAAGTAAGAAGAGAAATGTGTTTCCAGCTTTGTAGGTTTGTCACAATACTGCAGTGACTTAGTACATCTATATTCTTTTCAATCACTGTAATGGATGAAAACCTGCAACTTACATTTTAAAATGTTTATTTACCTAATACATACTTCCAATCATATTTTGAAATGTAAATATTTTTTTAAATAAACATGTATATATAAAACTAGGGCACATTCCTGATTAGCAAAAAGAAAAGAACAAATTTAACGAGAAGTTTACAATTGTAAACTAGCATACTTTCACAGTTACACTGAATAATGCAATTTCAACCTCTACATAAGACTGAGAACAATAATAAAAGCCATCTTGGAACATCAAACGATAATTACTAGGTGACTTGATTTCCGCATGTGGACAAGGCCATGTGCACCCATATGTTCACTGAACATGGCCAAAGGAAAGCTACATGAGGGTAAAAAGGTCAAATTCTCTTACACTCTTGTAATACGGAACCTTTCTACCAGTGTTACCCACAAATTTTCTGCATGCCTACTTCACAGTTCCTTAGGCTTTTCGCTGTTCTAGCTGTAACAACACAAATATTTTTTTGATGCATGACTGCCATCTTTTGGACTTCTACTAACACTGCAATTTTCCAAGCCAGGGGGCTGAAATGTCTCCGTACATTTCATGCTTGTTCTTCAAGAACATCCAGAAGCAATAAATTTATGCTATACTTATTACGCATTTGATGTTCAGATCTACACTTGTGTCTTACAGAATATGGGATTAAGCATTTGTTATCGAAACACAGTTCTGAAAATATTTTTCCTTTATCTTGGAATATGCATCACAAAACATGAAAGCCCATATTTCAGGTGTAAGCACAGGCTTACATACAAGAGTTCCCGTACATGCTGACAGTAGTCGTGAAGCCTCAGAGAGTTGTATACTACTGGGAACGCTCTTCCTTTGTCTGCTCTCTTTTAGCTACAAGGTCATCATTGAAAATATATCCCCCTCCCAGCCCAGGCACTGCAACTTCCAATTTAGCTGTGCCTAGGAAAAACAATATTAATGACTGCATGCTAGTGGAGCATGTCGTACAGGTGTGTATTCATCCACATGTGTGGATGAATATGTGTGCGCTTACACACACATATTTGTCTTTATGATCAAGTCTCAAAAATAATTGAAGATACAAGGTGCTCAAAACAAGCAGTATTGAATGGCTATGGGACTGTATAACCTAAGCAAGAAGAAAAGAAATGATGCTTTGTATCTCTTGCTCTATGAAAAGTCAATAAGTACAAAATTGCCCATTTCACCTCTGTCTGAAGGATGGCAGCTCTTTGCTCTTTAGCGGTAAGAGACTCTTTCAGAACTTCAATATGCTGCTTGCTGTCAGAGAACTGATTTGTGAGGGTCTCCAGCTTTGTCTGCAAGGCCAGCAACTCTGTGTCTTTGCGTGACAGCTCCTGTTTCACCTGACCAATCTGAAAAAGAAAGAAAAGATGGGCAAAGAAAAAAAATAATTTATACCTTCCTTACAAAAATAACTATAAATTCACGTAACTACCAACAAACAGTATGGTACTCTAAACTTATCCCGTGGAATTGTAAAGACTTCAGTTATCTTGAATGTATGACCAGCAAAAATTTGTGTCATGAGCAAGGAAAAAGAGGGGGGAGCAATAGCATCAATTATTCAGGAGAGGTTCTTTTTAGCAGGGATAAGTTTTTAATGAAGATGGAACAGAACTGTAATGAGAAAGTACCCTTACCCTGTCATATCAGAAAAGATGAGATACCTACAGGTCTCTCTCAGAAACCTGATGTTTACTTTGAAATGTCAAACCAGCGAGTTTCCATTCATCTCTCCATCTATCAATCCAGCCTCATGCTTACAGAGTATATAAAGACACCTTTACCTTTCCCACAATTTACAAAACCAGCATTTCAATCTTCTAAGAAATACCTTTCAATTTATGGAAGCTTCTTAAAGCAGATGCAAATATACATCAAAACAACATGAAAACTGTTTGTGGAATTGCACTTTGTTGAGAGTAATCTCCTAGATTTAATGTAGTGAATTAAATCAGTATGGAAATGCCAATTTATTTTAGCAAATGTAGGTTAGATTTTCATTTTCAAAGACAAACAGTAAGAAATGTTAAAAATTAAGCACTGAAATGAGATGAAATCTCATTCTAAAGTGCAATCATTACCGGACAATTTTGATGTAAATCTGAAGAAAAAAAAAAAAATTAAAGAGGACAGGGAAGTCTAAATGTAGACTTACGTCCAAGTTTATAACCAACTTTCTAGTTCGTCTTTGATACATCTCACAGAACAAAATAGTAGTATTTTAGTTTTACATGTTATATAGCAAAAGTGGACAGAAATCTAAAGACTAAACAGTTTTCCCTTTTTTAACTTTAACAATTTTGTTTGTGACATTAAAAAAAATAATCCCTCAATCCTAAAAGTATGTTTTCCAATGCTTCAAAACAGAAATGAAAGGACATCACACACTAAAAAAATTGTCCAGGTCATCTTCCATTTTTGGGAATGTGTCAAGAACAAAGTTAAACTGATCTAAGCTATAATTTTTTTTATTTTTTAATTAGAATCAATGCACATACTAGTAGAAATAACTGAGAGGAAAAGCTTGGGTAAATGTGGTTTTATCTTGACAACACTGTTTCAATAATGGGCAATTAAAGAAAGAAAACTTTACTGAAGAATATTAAAGTAGCATCAAAAGATGTCATCAAGGACTCCTGTGTTCCAGTGTGAAACAGCATACGCGGTGAGATAAAGAAGGGGAGTGGAAGGAGGACATGTATCTCAAAAAACCTCACACAAACTCATTTTTTAAAATGGAATAATGGGAAGAAGTACGAGAAGAATTTAAGTTATGGAACTATTCAACAGTTTATTGTTCACTTACTTCAATCATACTAGGTTGTTTTTTTCATATTTTTACTAAAAGCAAGTATGTCCACAGAATGATTTCACCACCTATTTAAGTTAGATAGGAAAGTATTAATGCTAGCAGCCCTATTTCTGCTGTCAGCTACTGGCCAATACAACCAGTTGCACAATACTGCTAGGCACAGCAGAAGAGCTGGGAAGAGATGAACTATTTACTGCTAGTTATGTTTTCTGGAGTGTCTAAACACAAAAACCTCCTTAAAAATTTCAGATGACACAAACTTTTTCAACTAGTAGGTAGCCTGAATTATACTAAAACTTTCTCAAACCAGTTTGGTCTTTCTCTGAAAATATAAATCCTTTTTGAGGTCATCTCAGAACAAATGTGTACCCTAAACACTTGTGTTTTGGTGAAATGCCCTCATCTAAACACAACCACATTTCATTACATTAAAGTTCCTAAGTAGGACCCTAAGATGATTCTCTCTGGAAATCCCCATCTCAGAGCTGTAAACCCACACTGCCAATGTGCTAAAGCGCTTTAGGAAAAATGCAGCGCGTACCATTCCAAGTTGCAAGGGAAGTTAAGGCAGCATTAAGTGCTCACATCTCTCTTCTCGGAGAGATGCTATGATCACTCAGCAAATGCATTAATTTCATAGCAAAGGAATAACCTAAATTCATGCTGGTAAAATTAAACAATCAGTTTTAAAAAGCGTTCAGCATCCGGCTTTGGTTATTTTTTGTGAAACATAGTTAAGAGGGTTCAGCACATGTCTTCAAGTTATTTTTGTTATACTAGGGAAAGCAAATCTCCTTGAAAATCTGGCCCCAAAATGGGTGCTGAATACTTTTGAAAATCTGCTTTGATAGAGAAGAATATGTTATTGCTAAAACAGGTCATACCATTAAAGAAATAGTAACAAAACAAATATAGATGTCAGTTGAAGAGTGATGTTATGGACACCAAAACCATGTGAACAAAAAGGCAGCTAGAAGGCTGAGCAGGCTGTTAATTCTACTGTTATATCAAGTCGTAAAGAAGGTAAGAGAAGAAAAGCTACCCCGAAAGCCAGAGAGCTAGCAAGCCCCAGTGAATGGCCACTGCACACAAAAGATAAATCTTACTGCAGAGACCTCGGCCTGGAGACCAGCCACTCTTTTTTTCAGGTCCTCCCCTTGAGCCTCTTTGGCACTTAGCTCTTCCTTCAGTTGCTCTACCTGTCACGACATTGTTATGCTTTTAAAATATTTATCATTTGTCAACTTCTAGTTAGCCTGTTTGAATCCAAGTAACTAAAAGTGACAAAGAACTGAACAGAAGGATGAACACTGGTCACTCATTTTCTCTTCCATTCGTCGTTAGGTCTTCTCAAGTTTACTGTCCCTGTAATTTCATAGGCTGCCAGACAAGAATTTGATTATGAAACAAAGATGTATAGTTATGGTTATGTTTATATATGTCAAGTACGGGGCACTTGACCCAGCGGTTTTGAAACTGGAATTCATGAGGAAATTAGGGCAGGAAAAGGGACATTTTTCAATTTAATAGAAATAAAGTTAATTGTCCAGATACAGCCACAGATGACTATGCAACACAATACTGAAAAAATAAACGTTGTGCAATTAAAAAATGAGGTAAGACAGCAAGATATCAAGATTGGAGCTGGCTAACAGTCATGAGTGAATAGTTATCAAAAAGGAACGCATTTTCTGCAGGAAAATAAACAAGCAGACACAGCAGACGGAAGACATCCAGATACTGAGTAGCTGAACAGATCTATAGGCCTACAGAGGAAGAGGAGAAGGGGAAATTGAAGAGCTGCTAACAAGGGAAGAAAGAAAGAAGGGAAGAAGAAAGGATGGAAGGAAGAGGTGCTAAAATCATCCCTCCATTCCTAATGTGAAGCGAGTATCCTTCAGTTCCTAGAAGCAACTCTGTAGGATAAAGGTAAAAGAATAAAAGAACAGGTCTGGTTATCTTGAGGTAAATTGGTGAGCTGGGGTGAGGGAAGTGGAAGAAACACATACTTATTACACGTTTCTACTTTAGGGCAAGTAATACTTCTCCAAGAAACTTTCTCCAGCATTATTTTTTGGACAAATAATTTCAAGCAGGACAAACGCAGTAGGTTACAATTGTTTAGGACCTAGTAGAGTAATTTTCAACCTCTGTTCCAGGGATTTGTACACCACTGTATACTGCTTGCAGAGAGTACACACAACCTAATGAAGAAAAGCAGGACTGCTCACAATATACTTAAATTTACTGTACGAGGTGTCCTGAATCTTCATTAGAAAACGTTAGGGACCAATAAAAGACTGAGAAACGCTTCTTTGGGAGAAACAAAGAATGAATTGACTTTTGGCTACAGACAATTCAGCAGCCAGTGTCCATCTTTACGCCTGAGTATCAACATGTCTCACTGCTGTATTTGTCCTGTATTCCCAACAGCATAAATTAATGTTGGCACCACCACTGTTGTAGAATCTACTCTCATTCTGACGTGACTACTGGAAGGAGAGTATAATGGAAAGCTGTTATAGTGACAGTTCATGCCCTTTTCAGCCCTTACATAATAAAAAGACTTCCTAGTTATAGTACAACAGTTGCAAAAAGAAACACCCTTTTTTTTAATAGACTACATTTGAAAAGACGCTAGACCAAATAAAACCTAAAACTATAATGGATTAGCAATGGTCCAAAGAGAAACACAAAATCCTTCTGAAATAAAAGAAAGTTAGACATGACAGTAAAAGTAGGATTTGGGACGCTGACCTTATTGAACCATCATTATAATATTTTCAAATTTGACTTTAAAATTATCTTAAATATTTTTAAGTTATTTTAGTGGCTTCATTGCAGAATACAAACAAATTCTGTTTCCCAGCACTTAAACGGGAACCCAGACCATAACTCCTTACTGAAGTATGAAAATTTCTCTCATCTGTTTGCTAAGCTCAGTTTATCTTACTACTGTCATTTATTTTCTCAATACCTTATTTTTCATGAATTTGGAATGACTACGGTACACCTCCATTTGCTTCATTTCCTCTTCACGTTCCTCTGTGCTCAGAGCTCCGTTTGACTTCAACATCTGAATCTCCTCTTCCAAATCCCGGAGGCCACGCTCCATGGAAGAAATTTTTGAATCCTGACAATGATTAGAAGAGACAAATAAAGATACAAAGTTAGATACAAAGTTAACATACCACTGGAGTGAAAAAAAAAAAACAGAGAAAAATTTGTTGGACATGTACTTGCCCTTGAAATTTACTTCTGAAGTTCCTACAGAAATCAGTCTACACCTCTGGAGTGTAGACTGAGTGCTCAAGTACTCATGTTTCAATTTTTTGTACCTTTCAGGAAAGCAAGAGTTTAGTTCTAAAAGAATACATGGCTAGAAATTTAATTCTAATTGAATGAACAGCAAAATGTGGCTGCAAGAATGGCAAAAAAATGGGTTTGTGCTACTAGTAATTTAAGTGGGATCAAAAATAGAGAACACAAAAAGCACCATAAGCAAGGAACAGATGCGACAATCTAGTTTTGAGTGGATAAAGCATCAGAGGATCCTTCAAGTATTCTGTCTCATATCCACAACATATAAAACATTTCCACGGTTAAAAAAATATACATGTGGAAAAATAAAAAAGTCAATCTACCATTATCCTCATAGTTTTACAGGACAATGAGAGGTTTTCAATCTACTTGGTTTACTGTTTCTTTTGAAGTCTTATGTGTTAGGAACAACAAGAATAGATTCATACAGCACACAGAGCTTCATGCACGCTCATGAACACAGATATGTATTTATGAACTGTAACCTCTTAAAGAAGTCTATTTTTTTTGTTTCATTTCTCCAAAATATTTCGTCTTTCCTGACATACAGGTAGGATTTGAAGCTATCCTCCATTCTTTCATAGATCAATCCTTCATAATTTCTTTTGTCTGGTAATCAAAGCACTGCTGAAAAAAAGTGTGAAAGATTTTCATATACATGTTTTCATTCATGAGAAAAGATTTTTCTAAAGGACCATTATGAATATCTAGCCGGACCTCCTGCTTTATTTTTTATGCTCAAGTTAAAATTGGTAAAGTAGACTTTTGCAACAAAAAATTAGAAAGGTAGTAAGGTGAGGTGGTATGTTGCAATTTACAACAGTACTTAGTTTCGGCTCTCGCATCATTTCCCAGAAATACCGGTGTTCCTCTTTGATAGTAAAGACAGCTTATTGTTACCAGATGGTCAATTAGTTTTCATTACTATGGACCACAAAGACGACTAATAAAAGAAAGATGATAAGTGAAAGGCTCCAGAGTAGAAAGATGGGAAATGACTACTGAAAACATTGAGATGGAATGAAAACAACTGGAAGGGAGAAAAAAAAGAAGGAAAATAAAAGAAAAAGGCACAGACAAGGAAGGAGGGAGAAAGGGAAAATAAGAAAATGGAAGAGAACAGTTTGCAAAGACAGTCTCCCATTTTTTAACTGCATTTGTCCAAACCCTGCCTGATGTAATTTATGGACCATATAATATGAAATATGATTGTATAAAGCTGTGTAAACCACATACTTCACTTGTGGCTCCTGAGCTCTTGGCAAATTGCCATTCTTCCATTAGATACTTGAGTTAAGGGTTTAAGAATTCAATCACAAATTCCTCTAGAAAAGTTACATTTACGATGACATACAGACATCTTTCTAGCTATACAACCCATTCTTTAAGTGAGTTTTAAGTCTGCAAATTGCTAACTTTGTTGACACACAGAACGCAAAGCAATATTTCAAATGTTGGTACTATAAAAAGAAAGTAACGCACATCATCATAAAAACCTACTAATCCATCATTCCCCCATCCTTGTAATACAATGAACTCTTGGTTAACTGAAAGAAATCTGTATATGCTGCTGCAGGCAGGCAGAAGGCAGGTTTCTATTGTGTCATGAAGCAGCTCTGTCTCTTCACTGACCAATAATTAAAAATAAAATAATAATAGATAATAAAATAGTATAAAATAAATATACTTATTTTAAATTAGAAGACTGACAGAAGTATATGGTATTTAGTACAGTCACTTTTCATATGAAAAGGTTTTCCAGAGAACAAACTCTACTGATGCCTATATGCAATCATTTACCTTCATCTCAATAACAGTTTGCAGAGCCTTTGTCTTGGCTGTGTCAGGAGCATTTTCAAATCGACGATGGATCTCCTGTACCGGCAGAAAAGAAAGCAAGAGTTAGCGTAATGGCATTTTGTCCCAGTTACCAAATACAAACAAAATTACTAGAAGCTACTCTTTCTAATACATAGCATAATTCTGTGCTGTGCTCTGATGTTACCAGTTCATACATTTTGTTTTATCATTTCTCATATTAACGAAAGATAGGTGAAAGTTCATTCAACAGAACCACAGCCTTAAAAAGGCACAGTAGAAACATCTTTGACGACCTACTTACTCAAAATAAACTGTTCAAATGACAGCCGAGTTTACTAAAACCCCCCCAATCATCTTGCCTGCTAAACTAATCTAAATTATTACTAGTTTCTCATGGAAGACATACACAAGGGTGCAGCTATGTTGAAAACTCTCTTTTTCCAACTTTTTAACCCCAGAGTAGCAACATTTAATTATGCATAATGAAAATCTTTCTCCACTGGGCCTCGAACATAGCTGAAATTACATGACTGCATAGCACGTTGCTCTAGAAGCTCTGAGTATGCAGACAGGAAGACACAAAAGTCCATGTGATATTTCTGTTGATGTGAATTCACAGAACTAACATGCTTCAGACTGCTCACTAAGGAATAAAATGATAGAAAGCCGAAACTTGTTCTACCGTATAAAGCAGTTAGGAGTTTCAAACCAACAAGTGGGAATACTGGAGAAACAATATAGTATCTATTCCACTTTTTCATTATTTGCCTTAAAATAGTACTATCCTCACACCACATGCTAATGTTAAATATAGGAATGTGAATACTGCTGGAATGTTAATATTATATGACATAAAAATAATGCCCATGAACTGTGATATCAGTTAATGTAACAACAAATTGTATCTATGCACACACACACAGCTTAGCCACCCACTCCCCTCAAACACCAAAAAGACAAATCCAAAAAGCTATCCACAAACTCATATTTTCAATAGACATGGTACAGAAATGACACTTCGTCTGGTTGTCATACATGCAACTTGCTCCACATGATTAACTATTTGAATGAGAAAGGTAACGTTGTATAATGCTTTTCAAAATACTGAAAAAACTACTTCTCTTTTAAGATTGTTAAGTGTTCTTACATAGCTGTGAAGTGAGCAAGATAGAAATGTGTAGTGATATGACAAGGGCCACAAGAAGAATTTTGCATAAGTTTGGCACAAGGCCATTTGCATAAATTGATGCCTGCGAATGGGAATAACAAGAAAATCCAGTAGAAGGTTTTTCTATCTTTAAATACTATAGTTGTGTATTTCCTGAGAAGCTAGTTTTACAAGTATGTTTGCAGCATAGGCTAGCATTTTCTGAAAAACAAAAAACAAACAAAAAAAACACCACCACCACCCCCTGCCCAAACCTCCTGAAAAAATAAACCAGAAAGTCCCTCTAAATGTATTTGTTTCTCCCATAGTCAACAGATAACTTGAGAGCCTCTGGTCATGTATCACTGACACCATATAGACCAGAGTAGAGCAATACCATTATTATTCTTCTACTTGCTTGTACCTGCATTCACATAATGGATTTCCTCAAATCTAAACAGTCTAGCCAGACTGTTCGTTTGGCCCACAATGTCCTCTGCCTGCCTGTAATGTGCATGCCCAAAGAAAGGGCAGTGTGCATTCCTCTCTGCTATTCTTCTCAACTGATGTCCGAAGCACAGCTTAATCAGTAATTTCTCATTACCAGCCTTCCACGCTGTTGGCCTCTAGTAGCCTTCCAACTTTTCCATCTGCCTACAGGGTTAGGAGCATGCTTCTTTTCGTCTACAGTTAAACATATATGGCTTGTACCTGTTCATCAGGTTTTAAATCAAGTGAGGCCGCCACTTTATCTTGAATGTGCTGATGTTAAATCTGAGGGGAACACGCTACACTGAGATGCTCCTTCCAGGGGGTTGATCATATGGCCATCTAAAGACTACAGGCATTATCTCTGGGATCATCTCCTTAGCAGAGCTGTAAGCTTTTTTGAAGCAGATGGCAGTCAGCCCAACCAACTGAACCTTTTTCTACCGTTTCTTGTGCCGACACTCAGAAGAAGAAAAAAGAAGCCGTCAGCACACAGGACATCATCAGTACAAGGTGGACCAACATCCTCCTGTCACTTTTATTACCTACCCCATCCTCAGCACTCTTCTTGAGACACATCAATGAAACTACTTTTCCAGTCTGTCTCCACTACTTACTATTCCAGTTGCCACCTCTTCAGAGGTAGCATTTTAGAGATTCATTTTTTATGCTGCTATACATAATGTCAGAAAAGCAGCTCATCATGAGGTTGAGTTTGCTTTAAAAATATCATTTCAACTAAGCATAGGACAGTCTGCCACATACTCTACCCATAAGAAACTCAGAGCTTATCTTTACTACCCTCAATCAAGGATCAAAGACAAAAATCAGTGCAACATATTGCCTTAATAAGAATAAGCTGTGATGAGCTTCTAACACTCAAGACCAGTCTGAGAAAATATGACGGGGAGCAGATCCAACACCCTCCACCTGTTTCTCAGTGCTGTTACCAGCACCTGTCATGAAAAGTATGACTTCTTGAGTGTCCTTGGTCTGTCTCCATAGGGAATGATCTCAGCTGCCTTAAGGTAGTGTGATATATTTATCCCTGTTTCCATCTCAGACAGCTCTAACATGTTGATTCAATAATTGAACCTTAATTCCAAGATATTGTGGCTGTCAGTCCTTCTCATGAGTTCTGGTTAGAGTGAGTTTCTGTCTTGCCACTGATACAATGTTTTTACAAACACTTTTTCAATATCTTAGCATGTATGACTCTGTAGATAGCCTGGAGTCTTCAGAAATTTTCAAAGGGTGCTTCTGTACAACTCAAGTGGTAGCAGTGGCTTCCCCCTGAAAAATCTCCAGATCCGAAGTTTGCAGAGTGGACACTGGGGACTCCATTCATGCATTCACCAAGCAGCATAACGCTGAAGAGGCATCCAGATACTTTACTGCTCTGGAACAGCGGGCCTGTATCTATTTGGCTGAAGTGAACAGCACTGCTTGTACAAGTACACAAACATCTGAATAAGAAACATGACTTCTGACCATCCCTCTGGAGAGGCTCATACATGCCCCTCATCCCCCAGTCCCTTCTCAGAATTCTCAAGTCTTTTCCTGCAATTCCCAGGCTGAGAGGAGAGAACTGCAGGAAACTGAGAGGTTAAGACACACACTGTCCTTTTTGTAAATTCACGTGTGGCAACGTTAAGTGAGAACGCTCGTTGCAGCACACATCCTATATTGCTGTAATACCAAATTTTTATGTCATCTTTGTTTGGCTATGAGAGCACCTACTAAGAATATACATATAAACAACAGAACTCCAAGAATGTCACTTAACTCGTTTGAGAAGAAACTAGTAAAAACAGTCCACAGTTGAAGACACCCCAGTCACGTCTTGGCAGCACATTCAAATTCATGTCCGCTTAAGAGAAAGTTCTATGGGGTGGGAAGAAAAGAAGGTTTGAATCCCCCAGATTTCAGAATTTTAAAAAAGTTGCTTTTCTTTGCTTCAAAACTCATATATGGGAAAAGGGGGATAATTCTGAAGATGATTCTTTAAGCTTAAAAAGGTGAAGAAAGATCCAAGAGTGAAAAGTATCCTATTCTGAATTGCATGAGCTTTCGCTAAGCACAAAAAGTTATAAGTGCACACAACTGTACATCAGTTGTACAATCATCCAAGGACTGTTATTGTAGAACAAAATGAAACAGCTTGATAATAGAAAAGAAATTAAAGAAATTCTTGTGAACTTTTAGAAACTGAGAAAACAAAAGATAAGAAGGTCAAGAAATAATATGCAAAAAGTCTGTTTTGAACAATATATTATTTTTATTTTAGTAGTGCAATTACATACTAGATAATTTCCACTTGTGCAGAGACATGATCTCTGACTCAAGAACATAAAAGCAGCTACTACTATGGAAATGGAATAGATGGAATACACAGTAGGAGCACAGCATGTCACTAAAGGGATGCTGACACAACAGTGTCTACTTTTTACGTTGCACAGCGTTTTCCCAAACAGAAAATTCTTCTAAGCTTTTTCTTTAGAAATTTCTGTATCTCCACTGTCTGAAGTGATGCTTTGCACTTCGGCAAAGGAAATGTCCTACTTCTATCATCTTAAGTAATTCCACTGTGATTCGGATGACATAACCTGCTGAAAAACAACACCTCCCACCTCTTGACTCAAGAGTAAGGACTTAATTTTGGCAACATGCCCACAATTCTAAAGAGCCCGAAAACAAGGCTACAGGCAGACTGAATCTCCCTAGAACACAGATTTAAATGTGGCTGCTGAAGGAAGGTGGTGCACAGATATCCTTCTTAATTGTGAAATAGAGGTGATGTACTTATCTTTCAGTGGCAGAATGGAGAAATATTAATATGATGTATTCAGATTCTACACACACTACATAGGTGAATGAAAATTAATATTTTAATCTTCAAAACAGGACTTTGCACAATAATTAAAAGCATAGGGCCACACACAGATATCAGGAGCAGAAAAATACAAAACTAATCCTTCATTCCTTGCAAGTTATCCATTCTGATAAGGTAATAAAGAATTATTGCTTTGCTCTACTTTCACACAGAAATAACTTTCACGTGTAACTCTTATTGCTCCGTAACAGATTAGTAAACTTCAGCACCTTCTTACCTTTGAATGCAACTTGAATTATTATAACAAGGGGTGGCGCATATATATGTTTTATGTTTTTAATGTTTTTCTATGTTCAATGATTCCTTTATTTTTAAAAAAAGATAACAAATAGGGAAAAAAATCTACTTGTTCTCAAGTTATCTACAACATGCATGTTTTTCATTGTTAATTATTATTACTATTACAAATATGCACCATATTTCTTTTTCAGTTTATCCAGTGGGAACTTCTAGCCACCAGATATCATCAACAATATTACCACGAATTTTGAAGAACGCTTTATTATCCAATTTCTGTTGCAAGTTTTTTGTTTAATACCCCATTATTACAAGCTAGTAGAGTTTCTACAATTCTTTGACATAACCCAAAAAAGCTTAAGGTGGAGGGCCACTTTATTACCTCTTTGGTACTACTGCTACCACTACAGGTATACCGTGACCACTTTATGTGTCTACAATTTAAAAACGATATTGATATATTGAAGGGAGTTCAAAGAATGACTGCAGGAGCATAAGCTGTCTTTAGAAAAAAGAAAAAACAAAACAAAAATTATGGTGCAAATTGACCACAACTTTGAAGTACCTTCACAGGCAACAAAAGGTCAAAATGGATTGTTCTGTCTAAAAATCAGTAAGATTCAATAACTAGAAAGTGAAGGCTAGAAACAGAAGTTTTAAACAGTGTGGCCACCTTAAATGTTTGGCTTAGTTGGCGTTGGTACTTCATCATTACCAATTTTTAATTAAGAATAGTTATTTTCCTTTTTAAAAAAATCTACTTAAAATAAAAGAAGTATAAATTAAAGGTGTGCATCATATTACATCTGACAAATAGGTCTGCAAGTAGCACAGTACCCCTATGAGAAACAATACTGTAATTTTCTGGTCAGTGTAATTACATAGAACAGTTGATCAAACGTACTAAGAACACTGAATACGTAAAGAATAGCTGTGATAAAGTGATTTTAATGCACCATAAAGAATGACAAATTCTGTGGTCTTTTTCTTGACCAAGAAACGCCAAAGTAATTGAAAATTAGAGAAAATAGTTCAGAATTGAAGGAGTCATCGATACTGAGCAGTATCATCACTGTGTCTTAAAAATATTAATAAATTATACACATGCATAATAATGAAGGGAGGAATTTAATCAGAACCTTTTCTTCCTTCATAAGCTGGCCATTGTTATTCCCTCAGTTACTTCTGCCTCTGATTTTGCATGGGATTTGGAAGAAATGTGAAAGTGCACTTTTAAGCAATGATGTTTTTATAGTGGAGTAGGCTGTATGCTTAAAATTACAGCAACTTATCTTTCAGTAACACCAGGAGATAAGCACTTTCCAAAGCAGAAACGGACATGCCTTCCATTTCCTGCAGAACCTACATAATCAGGCAGCACGTATCACACAGCGAGCAAGAAAAATATGCTCTGTCATATATGAATGTCTTTTTTAAAAAAATAATTAAAAATATGACATGAAATTAAAAACACAGCTGAATTCTGACTTTTTTTAATCTTAACTAGCCTACCCTTGTCTTCATATGATCAAATACGATGTTCTGTGCAGGATCTTTGCATCCTTCAGCAGACTGGATAGTTTTAGTTAACTAAAAAATATTTGGTTTTATTCTCCAACAGGTATTCCAGGCCTTACTAAGTGAATGTTACACCTTTTGTACTTAAAACGTTTAGTTTCCCAGCTGGCTTTTCCGCCAAACTTTCATGTCTAAACCTTTGAAAGATTTTAGCCACCCAGTTCCAATTAATTACAATTAAATGCAAATGTTACAACCAAAGGAAAATTCCATGAGCAGCCATCAGTTCAGTATTAACTGTCATTGTTAATTTTAGAAGTTATTCAATAGATCTATACGACCAAATAGATCTAAAATTGTGTAGAAGGCCAAATCATACCTGACTAACTTGATCTTCTTCTACAATGAAGTAAACTGGCGGTGTGGGTAAGTGGTGAGCAGTGGGTGTTGCATGTCTTGACTTAAGGACTTCTATATGGCCTCCAAAGATTCTTGTAGCCAAATTGTTGAGATACAGGGTGGATAAGTGGTGGATAAGTGGTTAAGAAGGTGGGTGGAAAATTAGTTGGACTGTCAGGCTCCTAGCCTGGTGATCAGCAGTATGAAGTCAATGGGTAGCTGCTTACTACTGACAATCCTCAGGGGCTGATATTGTGGCCGATATTATTCAGTGCTGTTATTAGTGGTCCGAACGATGGGACAGACTTTACTCTCAGCAAGTTTGAAGATTCTATGAAATTTGGGAAGACATGAATCAGGAGTAAGCAGTGTGTCCTTGCTGTAAAAAATAAATAAAAAAAAAAAGCCAACTGCATCCTGGGCTGTGTTACTAAGAGTATACAACCAGGAGAAGAGAAGCAGTTATTTCTCTCTATGCAGCTTTTGCAAAACCACTGCTGGAGTACTGTGTCCAGATTTGGGCTCCTCAGTGCAAGACAGACACTGAAAAGCTGAAGACAGCCACCAAGATGGCTGGACTGGAGCATACAGTGTAAGAGGAGAGGATGAGACAACTGGGGTCAGCTGAAAAGAAAAGAAGGCTTAGGGGGATCCTTGATGCTCTCTAGAACTAACTGGAAGCTGTAGAGATGATGGAGACAAAAGTCTTTTCAGAAGTGCACAGTGGAAGTATGACAGGCAACAGGGAAAAGTTGCAGCACAGAAAATTCTGACTTGTTAATACAGAAAAGATTTTACCAGGACAGCAACCAAACACTGGATCAGGTGCCCAGAGAGGCCGTGGAACTCCCATCACTTGAAATTACCGATTTGAGCAGGATGTTGCGTGAAATGATCTCTGGGAGAGCCCTTCAACCTGCATGACTAATTTATATAAGTATCTTTACTAACTGGGAGCAGAATGTGACCAGATAGAATTACAATTGTTTCATTTCAGGATTTTTAAGAGTATTTTTCAGAAAGTGCTGGACACTAGTAATTTTAACTTCTATTTCAGCATCACGGAAAACTGAACTGAAAAAAGAATGTATAATAAGAGTCCTGTATCATTTATCTCATCACTATTAGAGTTTTGCTACTAAAAAGATATAGTTGTACAAGTTTGGAACCAATAATCAGGGTAGTTCCTTCAGAAATTATTTCTGTGTTTTTCCATTTGCCATTTCCTGCTTTTGCAAACACAATCAACACAATTCCCTGAAAAATTGTTTGATTGTATTAATAAAAAGCATAACTTTGAAAGACCTGCTGAAAATTGTACACCTATCAATAATGGAGGGTACCAGTTGTTCTGAAGCTCAGTTACCCCTGGCTAAAGAAACTCATCTCTGCATTTTGCAAATTTATGAATTCATTCAGACAGTGATTTCTAAATCCAACCAAAACCTCAGCTATTAGGACACTTATAGTTTGTTAAAAAAGGCATCATCTAAAATGAAAACTAAAAAACACAGCTTCGAGTTCAAGAAACAAAAGCAAAGTCCCACAAAATTTCAGCATTAGTGTAAAAGCAAGATGAAGATGAGACACACCGATTCAAACCACCCTGTTACTTTTGAGTAGCAAGTCATTGTGTTTCAATCTGACTATTGAGGTGTGAATTCAAAAGCTAAAGGAAGGACAACCAAAAATAAAAATCTTAATCATTTAGAATTTTATTTACATATGTGCTATTAGTTCTTCATTTTTCCTTTCTTCCTTCTTATTTAAGATGCAAAAGCATATATTTTCTATTTAAATTAGCTTCCAACTTGTTAATGGTATTTTCGATTTTTTTTTTGTTCTACTACAAAGTTTCACATTTGTGGAAACAAAATTTCAGAAATTTCATCTCTACTGAAGAGAAGTGTAGGATAAAATTAACATCTGCAAGGAAAGTATATCTAAGCTGTAATTTGTAAACAAAACAAATCATGTAATACATACACAAATATAACAAAACATCAAAAGACATTAAAGTTTACATATTTTAAACCTCTAATCCCCAGCCAGATTTGTGCATTTCTACATTGTTTCACATAGTCTTAAAAATCCCATCCAAAGGGGATGGAGGTGCTAAAATGAACTAGTTACAAATTTTGCCTTATGTGAATAAAAAGAAAAAACAATCTCTTTGAATACTAAGCTCATTCATATAGAAAAAAATTTGTTTGAAATAAGTTAGAAAAATTAAATGAAAAATGAAAATGAATAAACACACTGAAATTTTACGGATTATTTCACTTTGGTGGGATCATAACTATAATACAGAGAAAACACCCTGACAGATGACTGCTGTTCTGCTTTTTTTTGATTCACTTAATTTCTACAAATTATTAAATGATTATATAAAAATCAGAAATTTGCTGTACAAGAACCAGGTGTTTATGATTTCTTTGCAGTCTAGAAAGACATGAAACAAATATATTATTTTTCACTCTAATTTTCCAACTTTCTAAGAACTATCAAGCTACCAACCCCTGAAATGAGGAAAGATGAAAATAATTTTATATATGTTTTACATTTTTAACTGTCATTCTTTTATAAAGTGACAGATTAAGACATTCCAAACTAAAATGGTACTAAAAAAGCAAAATGTATAACAAATAAATTATGCATGCTCTCAAGGTGCAATAGCCCAACTTCTCAAATTTTGTTCTACAAATGCTCTACATGTTCTAGACAAATCAAGTGATTCTAACAAGGACATAACTGTTTAAATTATCTTCATTTAAATCACTTCTCCCTGCTGTCCTCTTATGAAAGGTCAAAAGAATGAAGCAGCAGCAGAAAAAGCAGAAACTTAATTTTTTTAACTCATCAGAAAGATGTCCCCTAGTATGATGGCAGTAAGAGTTCCAGTTACTGAATCAATCTATCTACTCCAGCAAACCAAAAATTGTCTCTAAAACTGTGTCTTATTTACGTTGCAAAATCTTGAAACAGGACAAAAGTGTTCTTTGAGATAACACTAATTGCTCCAATTAAAATTTCTAAATCCTTCTCCGAGCCTGGAGCAGAAAAGGGTAAGAATTTTAACACATGCATGGAAAAAGAACTTCTTTGCAAAACTTGTCACAGTTAATTAAAATCTGGTCAGATAAGGCAAACAACCTTTCTCTTCACTGGGCATTGTTCAACAGCGCTCTGATGGTACGTCTACATGGCACATCCATCCTTTCTCACTAAGCTCCTTGCTGCTGCTCTTTGGCCATCACAGTATCAAGTCTGATAATCTAAAGTTAAGTCAAGTGTACATACGTTACAGCCTAGTGCGCCTGCTCGCTGCTCTGACAGACATCTACCCTAAGTGGAGACATAATAAAGAGTGCTCACTGAAATTCAGTGTTAGTTCCCAGAATAATGCGAGCACTGTTCGGTTCAAAATAGCTGCAAACAGGGATCAGTTCTTGTAATAAGGCCATACTAGATAACTGTCATACAGTTCACAAACAGGACTTTGTGGGGTTGCCATTTCCACAAACACTGAAGATGAAAAGAAATAATAGCTTTTTCTGATATAGCCTCTTTCCTTAAGTTCATTGTAAATGAGCGCCCTTATGAATGACCCATTTCAGTGACTGCTTTACATACAAAACCACCCTTTATTTGTTAAGCACTACATCCCTAACTCCTTAATTCAGTTTTGCACTCAGTGGTATTAAAAATCCATCTTGTTTGAATGGACCAAATTATTAAAAAAAAAAACCGCCACAACCCAAAACCAAAAACCAAACTTCTAATTCACTACCAAACACAGTTTGTGAGACAAAAAATGCAAAGTTACTGTTGGTTCTTTCCTTGTTCCACACCACTGTAACATGCAAACCTTGAAATTAGAACTGCCTCCTGAAGAAACCTTCTAGATAAAGGGTCTTCTTTCTGTTACCAAATAAAAGGCTGTAGTCAGCCATCTGTCCAAGACCTGGATTCGCATTTTGGGGAATAACTGTCTAATTTTTGTCTATCAAATCAAATAGCTGTTTCATACTTTATGATGAACTATGTTGCCATTCTATTACACTGATATTTCAATGAACACCTCACCCCACCCTCCATACCTACTTAGCCTCAAAGTTTGAGCCAACCACTCCCTTTTCCCAGAAGAATACTGTAGCTACCAGATCACAGTTTAACTTAAAGGGAGGCTTCATTTTGACCTCTTGATGAAGGTCCTGACAACAGCCACATACAGCCTATCACAAGTCACCTGCAGGACTTACACATCCTTCATTATAAATAGATGGTAAAACTGTTATGAAGGAAGAAGAACTAGCACTGTGTGTGACTTCTACTGCATCTCTTCAGGAAAAGCCAATGGTTAGGGCCATGTATATTATCAACACTCTGAATATATGTTACACAGGCCATGATGGGATTGACAGCTTCACAGATTTATCGGGTAGATACCAATGAGCCTGTGGCCAATGAAAAGAAGAAGATACATTTGGAAACTTCCCCTCATACATCCTCCTTAGTTCTTACGATTTAAGACATCAAAGGGTATCCCTACCTGAGCAGGAGAAATGCAGTGATATGTCAGTATATCCCAGAGACTCCAATCAGTATATGCCATAGCACTGCTGTGAACAGAGGTGTATTTGGCTTGCAGAGTATGTACATACAGTAGCAACTCAGAGACAAACGGGTCATCAGATTACCTAACTCTTGTAAAGTCTGTGCTGATATCCCCTGTGAAGGAGTAAGAAAATGGGACAATACCACCAAAGCTGTTTGGCAAATATCTGACAATAACACACAATCAGCAGCTTCCTTGTGTTCCCCTTGGGTAGAACCAATACAAAGAGTTTGGTTTTATCCTTTTTATCTCCAGACAAGAAATTTGGCCTAAACTTTTTTCTCCAAAAACTCTCAAGAAGTTACCTCTTTACTGACCGATGCTAGAAGTGTATCATTTAAGTTCTTTCTTCAGATATATATTCATAAAGACAGAGAGTAATGAACAATTCAAAAGAGAAAGGTTTAACAGAGTCGGTGTAATGGTGTTGGACCGTCCTTATGAATGACAGCCTGCCCAAAATACTCCAAGTGTCCAGAACACCAGATGTGGATACAACCACATCATATTCTGCCATAAGTTGCACTGACATTTGGTGTATCTATTACTCTGTGTAGCTGAGAAAAACATATTTCTACTCAGTGCACCTAGCATTTTGGGGGTGGGGAGCAGAGAGGCTGTCAAAAAGAGCACAGCAAGCTTCGTTATCTTTAGAGCTATGTGCTGTCACTGCCATCATTGATAATTCTGCAACAGGTGAGTCTGGAACAATGAGGTAGCAGTTAATGTAACTTGGGAGCTATTCTGGAAGCCATAGTTCAGCTGCTGGATTTCATCAAGTATTTCTTGCTGGTATGATAATAATCTTGTTTCTGAAAGTTAAGTCTAGAATACCAACAATAATATGAATAATCTTCACTAAGACTTAAGAAGGGGTATTCAAAATAGCAGCCCTCTTTTTATAAGCTATGAATCTTAAGCTTGTTTTCTAGGGTAGAGGAATGTGATGCAGCCACACTGTCATCTGCTGAAGTTAGGGCATCCAGATCCATGCCTGTGTTTGGATGTTCAATGTGACACTTAATATTTCATTATTTTGTGTTAATGAGAGACCGTCCTCTGTATCTGTGAGTTGCCAAATACATCCTATGCTGGATAAAGGATCTTTCCTATGGACTTGTATGGGAAAATTGCTTGAGTTCCCTGCAATTCAGGACATTTGGGAAAAGCCCAAGAGAGTCAAATTGCTTACGAAGATACCTCTCACCATCTGCAGGAGAATCCATTCCATAACCCAGATATGGGAGACTGAGACAGTGCTCTGGGAGATGATCAAATATATGCAATCTCTTCTACATGAGGAACAATTAAGTAGCATTGGACTTTTCAGCCTGGAAAAAAAAGAGGACTTGGAAGGGGTATGAGAAATCTGAAATTGTGAGTGGCACAGAGTCTCGGTTGTGATCACCCATTCACTGTGTCTTCCAGTGCAAGAGCATGAGGCTGTCAATGAAGCTACTGGGAGACAGGTTCAAACTCAAAAGAAATGAGGCAGGTTCTTTCTGCAACAGAGAATAGGCCTGTAGAACCACTTATGAAATGATGCTACAGCTGCAAACGTTTACATGGGCTCAAGAAGGCACTGACCGTGTACTCAGATGTCAGATTCATGGAGGATACTAAACGGACAAGTCACAAAAAGTTCCAGAAAACCCTCATTTGTAAATAGTTGGGAGGGACAAAATTACAGTGAAGTATCATGTCTTACCCTTTCTGGGGTGTCTGCATATGGTCATTACGTGAAACAGAATGCTGGACTAAAGGGATTGTTGGCCTGAACCAATACAGCTATTCCTTGGTTATGATCTTATCAGAACCACAAGTCTGGGCTCTCTAAGAATTTCCTTTCCTTAGGAAATTATTCCAATCTTTAGTACAATCACAGTAATAGTAATAGCTGAGGAAATCAAGAATTCACGTTTAATTTTCAAGGTCAGACTGCTGGCCACTGTACCTGCACTGTCTGTCTAAGAAATCATCTGATGACCTTGAGTCTCAACACTATTCTTCAAATTACATATAGGCTTCAAAGTGAAAAATGGAGGGACACCTTTTTGCTCCAAGATACAGATATTTATTATTATTCCCAGCAAAGAATTTTACCAGAAGTCTAACACACTTGTAAGTCAGAAACAGTACTAGTGGATTCTGACATCTCAGAATTTGCTTTAGCTAAGATGGTCAAAACTGCTATTAAAGTTTTTCTCAGCTTTTCTAACGTGTTAGGACATGAAGTATAACTGGTGACTTCCCAAGTGCATGCAAATCCCTTTGAGATACTAATGCTTCCTTTAACAGCGGTATTTAAAGAAGAGTTTTGCATGCCTTTTCGGATACTGGGAATGCTAGATATAGAACCATTAAGAAAGTAGATGGATTTCTTCAAGGCAGCTCAAAAATTCCATAGTCAGTATCTGGGGCAGCAAAGGGCTAAAATAATCTAAAACTATGGAAATACAGATAAACACATAATAGATGATTAGCTGAGGAGGGTGATGGAGACCCACCTAAGAGGTTCTGCACAGAGTCAACTTCCAAGTGTGGAACAGTAATAGCAAACCTGAACCAGATCCTGCAGAGCACAGCAACTTGGTGCTCAGGAAGTCAGATGCAGTCAACTACAATTCAGCAACATCCCCTGATTTTCTCCAGCCCCCTGGAGCCCCAAACATGAGACCTGATTTTCATGGAGGTAAGCCTGAGCTCAGTTAGCTCAGTCTAGCTCAGAGCTCAAGGACAACACAGAGGCACTAACAAAACCCTTCCTGATGTGACCCAGTTCCACAAGGAAATAATTTGGCATCTCTGCACATGGCATCATGTTTCCAAGGCTACTAGAGTGCTCAGCCTCAAGTCTGGATCTCACACCATATCAGTGGCTTGAGCAACAAATTACAGTATACCCAGCTTACCTTTCTCAATGCATTAGAGCTGGGTGAGCAGCAAGAAGTAATTAATTTTAACATGTCGGATAAATAGCATTTGCACTTTCAAAGTCAGTAAGTCATCTCTACCTTCTCCAGGAAATCTTTTACCATAAAAGCTAGGATTTAAATGATTGATGATTTCCAGATATGTGTGAATGAAACAAGAATTCTTATCTCTCAACATCTACTCATCAGTAGCAGAAACAAAAGTAATTGTATTCCTAAAAAATTACACAGCTCCTGCCAGCTTTTTCATTTATGTTGATGGACTTAAAGCAGAAACAAATGGAAGTCATTTAGGGCTCTCTTCCTGAAATAGATACAAGAATTGGAACAGAATTATCATTGGTTGCTAAATAAAGGAAAAACTGTAGTGTAGAAACTCTGGAATCATATTATCTTCACTCCAGACACTCAAGAGATTACTGCTCTAAAAAAATAAATCTGGCCTAAATCTGGCTCAGAAATGCAATGGGCTCTAGTTTTCTTACATAAATGCTTGCAAGAGCACAAGTACAATGGGTCAGATCATGGAAACATATGAATAAGAGGTATTAAGAAGTATTTATTTGCTGCAAACACTCATCTCAAAAACCTCTGTGCCAGACCTTGCTTCCCTAGCTTCTTAAGAAAGGGGGCTTAAATCTTGTGTATGCATCAGGCTTTCAAAGAAATGCTGAACCACTAAGTAGTCATGTAATGCCCAAACCAGGTCATTAGATTCATATACACATATTACACATACACATATAGCTATGAATTCATGCATTGAAACTACAGATGTACGTCAAATAATTTTTACAGAAAATCTTATCATTAGTGAATACGTGCATATACATACATACCTGTGTATGTAAACAACACATGCTGAATTACTAGTCTTTTCAAAGTTAATATTAGAATATTTTGGGAGGCTGATTGACAAGAGGAAATGTATTTAACAATATCAAGAAATTTAATGACACTAGGTACACAACAACTCATTTATTTAACTTTATTTTTCTAAGATACTTACATGTAGTCTATATTTTATTATAATTAGTTTAGGATGATTCATAGTGAAGAATGGCTGCCATTGTACTCCTCTAAGGTGCAATACAGACATAAAAATGGTTTTTCTTTTCTGTTTTCAGAGGGATGAGGGGAAGGGGTTACTATGTGTGCAGCAGTGTCCCTTTAAGTAATCTTTTTTTTGGCTGTGCATCCAGGGCAGCTAATAGTTTTATCAAATACCCTTCACAGCAAGACGACTGTTTCCATGGAAACCGTCGAGCAATCATCCATTACTCCTGCAAAGATTTCTCACAGCTCTCTCCTAAATACAGGTAGCTACTTTCTCTCAAACTAAAATAGAAAGGAAGAATGAATTTCATAGTGTGTGTGACACATTCACCTCCAGAGCTTCATATGGAGACTACAGGGAAAGTGGGACCTAAAGCACAGAACACCAGAAAGCACACACAAAGAAGCCATAAAGAAGTTTTAAAACAGGCACAAATTCTATCAAGTCTGTAACGTAAAATACAGCTTATAGAGAGGATGGAAGATTCTTTCCTTATAGTTGTGAAATGGAGAAGAGACAGAAGAGCTTAAGATTGGAGATGAACCCAGAGCTTGGTCACTTACCTCTCTCAGCATGTTGTTTTCTTTTTCCTTCTGTTCGAGAAGGCTCTCCAAGTGGTGCACGTGCATCTCTGCCTCCGCCAACCGTCTTGTTCGCTCATGATCTTCCTCAGTGGCTTTTGCTGACAGACCTTTACTCTGCAGCATCTCCAGCAGCTTTTTAATGGACTCATCACGTGCATTTAAGGTCTGTTTCTGTGTCTCAATACGCAGTTCCATCTCTTCTAAGGTTTTACGTAGCAGGAAGAGTTCCTTGGCCTGGCGTTCATGCTCTGCATGAAGTCGTTGGAAGTTTTCCTCTGTCAGCTCTGCCACAAAGGGCTCACTGGTTCTAGTGCTGCTGTCCTGCTGGAACAACTGGTTCAGGTCCCGCTGGATCCGAAGCTCATCTTGGAGAGCCTGGATAGTCATCTGCATATGCTAAAAGAATAAATAAATAAAATCAGAGGACTGCCTTCACTGGAGAAATAAAGAGAACAGCATGAGCCACGTCAGTCCTCCTGAACTACCAAATAAGAGGAAACCGCAACATCGACAGACCAACAATGTTTTTTTTGAAAGCAGAATTTAGATGGAACTGGGTTAAACTACTGAAATTTCAAGTCCCTCCTTCTATGCCTTGTAGAGGTTGCTTTAAAGTAGAAACCTCTTACTCAGGTGACACTCTCACTCCCACCAACTTGAATGAGTCACTATTTCAAATGGGAAAATGTCAGTAGGCATTCGTCAGTAAGCTGAGAGCTCAAAATATTTTTTTCCCAAATGTTTGCCTACCCTATAGAAGAATTCTGCATAAGAAGTCCTAGACTAGAATTACTATCTTGACAATGCAGAGGGACATATGACTATTAGAATTTACATACCACCTAATAAAATGTAATCAGCCACGATGGCTACCAAGATCTTCAGTACTAACACTACACATAGCACAGATTTCCCAGTTGACTTACAGAAGAAACTTCAGCATGTCAGGAAGAACTACAACTTTAGAAAATGAGATATATGCTGGATAGGGAGAAGGGTCACATCATACAATTTTATGCACGAGGATTTTAGTGAATGTGAAGTCAAGGAAATGATCATCAGTAATCTGTGGTTGTGAAAGACAAAAAATCCTGTCTCAATGACTGTGAATACAGTGGGTTAATATAGTGGGATAATACAGGCGAAGCACAGTTTGCCTAGAAAAACGTTCTCACTTCATATTTAGATAAACATTTGTTTTCTTCTCTGCAAGACAGTATAAAAATAATAATGGAGAAGTACTAACACACTGAACAAAGATCTGATTACCAAGGAAGAGATATGCACCGAACGATACACCTCTGCTCCCTTAAGACTGGCAGATGTGGTTACAATTTAGTCTGCATGTGAACAAGTCAGATGGACTGGTCCCTGGGGTCTACCTTCGTATTACAAAAATGTGTCTGCAATACAGCTCTTTCCAGTATTCACTAGGACTAAAGTACTATTGGTTAGTATTAGTTGTAATCTACTATCAAGCTTGACTCAGGAGACACATTGTTAAGGTCTGTAATGTAAAGATTACAATTAATATGCCAAATTAGTATGTTTCACATTAATAAAAGTACTTCGTTTCACTCAAATATCTGTGAAAAGAAGAGATGTAAAAAGACGTAAAAAGATTTGGGGTTAAGTATTACATCAAGAATATATTTATCACAATTCTTAAGTAAAATTCCTTGGAGCTGTCTGGAAATGGTCCTGGGTAACCGGCTCTAGGTGGCCCTGCTTAAGCAGGGGAGTTGGACCAGCTGACCTCAGAGGTCTATTGCAACCATCCTGTTATTCTATGAAAAGACAATAGACAGAGGATAGTACTTGCAGCACAGTTACCTACCTTTAACCTGTTAACAGTCAGTTTGGTTGCATAGAATGGTGCATAATGGCAGTTCAACCCCATTTTCTTTACAAAGGCCAGTACTTTAGACTGAGTACTTCCCCTCCTTTTGTCTTCTGGCCTAAGAAGAGCTTTTCAAAACTAAAGGTGATGTTTCACAATTAGGTCACCTAAATCCCCACTGCCGCTAAAAGGAACAGCCCAGCTCTCTGTCCTTCCTTAGGT
Source organism: Chroicocephalus ridibundus (assembly GCF_963924245.1). Classification (NCBI taxonomy): domain Eukaryota; kingdom Metazoa; phylum Chordata; class Aves; order Charadriiformes; family Laridae; genus Chroicocephalus; species Chroicocephalus ridibundus. Next base: position 153,505,776 of record NC_086284.1, read on the forward strand.
GGCTGGCACTGACAACCGCATCAAAACTTCACCTGGCTGAAAATCAGCCCCATCAAAACTGTAATAAGTAACTAAAGGTGATTTGCTGATCGAACAAGTTAAGCAAGAGGAACAAACCCATTGTGGCAGTCTTGAGAACTCCCTGTTTTACCAGAAGAGACATGTCCACAATGTTATCTTGCTACACCAACATGGGAACTCCTGTTTGACAAAAAGCTTAACCACAATGTTATCAGAATGTATTGTTTTGAGCTGATTCTGTGACCAACATTTTATCTAAACTACCTCAAGCAAGAAGCTACAGAGGGGCGTACCAAAGATGTCGAAACCCGACCTCCGTGAAGATAAAAAGAGCTGCTCAGCTTGCTTGAATTTGCGAGCCTTTGGTGGAGCTGCGACTCCCCGGCCGCCCAGCGCTGCTTTTGCCTTCCTACCTCAATAAATATTTATTGAATCTATTTCGGACTTGATTTATTTTAAATTCAACTATAACAAAAACCAAAAAAACGTCTCTCCAGACAGATCTCTGATCCAGCTGACAGTGTGACTACACCACTGCTGATCGTGGTGCGCAAAGTAGGGGTGGGAATGTGCGGTCAAGGAGTTGGTGGAGGAGGAAATGGAACCAATCCTTTACAGCATCAGCATAAACTGAAATCAGCTTAAATGCATAGCTTCATGATTGATTTAAGATGCTGTAATTGTCTTTTCTTCTATTTCAATAACACAATACTTGGCAGTTACTAATTCTGTTAATCTAAAACTACTCTTCAGGTTATAGAATCTGCGTGACAACATAGGACAGGTATATTAGGTAAAGGGATGATTAATTACACTGTTCTAAAAGGTAATTCTGTTTATATATTGGTGGATGCTCACATTTATTTTCAAGTCAGCATTTAGTAGTATGAAAGAAGAGAAATATCTGAAGGAAATCAATATGGATTTCAAAAATGGTTTTAGAAATCACTGTTTGTTTGTGTTTGTTTTTTTTAAATTTCAATTTTCATTTATTGTCATTTCTTCAAACCACCATCAAAGTGAGAATGTCAGACAACCTCCAAGCCTTAAAAGTGAGGCACTACCACAAACGCATGTTTGTGGTACAAACCACATTCGTACATCAGTTGCATTAGCAAATGTTGACCAAGCTGTAAGAGAAAATCTACTGCAGTCAGGAAAACGTTTGCCTCCTCTGTAGCAATAAAGTGAGTAGGACTACAACAGCAGTAGTAAGAGAATATCCTTAGATTTCGTTAAAATTAAACAATAACCTCACTAGATATAACTTTACAATTCCACACATGAGTTAATTCCATTTGTATTTGAGAAGCCCTACTTTTCCACAGCCCAGCTGTATGTTGTTCCTCCAGCTAACAAACAAATTCCCACATGCTTCCACCTGCCTCTCCACATACAGCCATTTCAGCATTTCCTTTCTCCCAGGCAAGAAAAGAGCTTCTTCCGAACGACCACATCATCTACTAAATGAAATTACTTCCTCTACTCAGTGTTGTCTCAGAATCAAACTTGGGTTATTTATAAACATCAATGGACTAAATCACCACAACTAAATTCCCGCATTTTTACCATTTCATCTGCTGTGAAATCTCATTTCAGGTTACATAGGCAAAAATTGTGTCTCAGACCCACAGAAATTATTTCCCCCAAAGCTGGAAAAAAACCCATGCAACTTTTGGGTCAAAGAACCGAACTCAATCACACAATTCAAAAATATGGTATGAAATAAAATTTAATACCAATGACATAAATGGTCAGCAACTGCTTTGAATTCAGTTTCCCAGGAAAAATAAAGAGGTGGGACTTGAGGAAAGGTTAGGACCAAGCTTATGAATTACTATCACTGTTCTCTGAAATGCTCACCTGAGAACAAACTTCATTACGTGCAAGGTAACTAGAAAACACGCCATAGAAAATTGTTCTCTGCTTGTGTCACCCACTCCTTGCCAACATGCAAGATGTATGCAAGATGGGTTCTTTTCTCTGCTTTCCAAAAAACTTTTATGTCTTTCAGAATAATGGAATAATACCCTTTATGAAATGGCATCATAAATAAACTACTTTTTCAGTTAATATAGCTCTTCTGTATCATTTCAAAGGAAACATCCTTTTTACTCTGAGGAGCAGGCAAGTCTTAACTAACTTCTCATCCTTTCTTAGACTTTTAAATCAGTGACTGTCACAGAAAGGCAGTATTTTCCAAGTTCATGCGATACTAGCCACCGACGCTCAATCCTATTTCTAGGACTTGACTCGAGGCCTCAATCAAATTTGGAATATACTGTTGAAATTGTCTTATCTAGTAAAAAACTTTTAATACCACTGAGCTTGGTTATGTCATACTCTGCTGAATAAGTACCAATCACGATTTTCTTAAATAGCTTAACAAAGGTAACATAATTAAAGTCAATGCAATTACGTTGAACCTGTACTTTGCTTGAAGCTTATTGCTCGGTCCTCGACGTTGAGGATTCCCTGCTTTCTAAAGCAATGAAAATTGGTCTTTAAGCCTCACTACAAATTATAACTACACCTGCAAATCACGAAGATATTTTTGTGAGCACAGTTCTCTAGTAAGTCTCTTGCTGCCTATGCCTAATGTAATTTTCTCTTGACAAAGCTAAGCCCCTTCAGGCCCACCTCAAATGCAAATCCTAGAAGGGCAAGGTGCAAACACAACCTCTTACAAGGGTATTCCTCTGCCTGTATTACTTCCATGGAGCAATTTAAAACTGGGCTCTACGGAGGGACAGAGTGTGCCTTTCATCAAGCAGCACAAAATTTACATCTGCAAGTAGGAGAACATGATTCAATCTTCGCCTCCACCTAATGGGATTCAAATTCACATTTCCCATACCTTGGCAGATTGGTTAGATGAGTTCCCAACCTACAGTATGACTACAGCCAACGATACGGAAGTTCCTTATATTTGGTTCACAAAGCAGTCCTGTTGTTGCAGTCTCAGGATAATGCAATGTACCTATTGCTACACTGGTGAGTTTGGGAACCTTGCTGCAGGCAGCTCTTTTCATCTCTCCCTGTTGAAGCTTTTCCATTTTGCATGAAATATTTAAAGATTCAGTAGGCCTGACAGAAAATACTGAAGAGAGCACAGCTTCTCATTCTAATTGGTAGAACACATAAGAACAGAAAGACCTGAATAGCAGCAGTTCCAATTAACTTAAATGTTTATCATCTTACCATTCCAAAGGAAGTGGGGAATGTGCAATTTAACATAGACAGAAAAAGGAATTTAATTGATACTCTACACCCAAGGCCTGTATTCTAACCCTACCTTTTAGATCAAAAGGAGGCAGCCATTGCTACTAGCATGACTTTCAAAGAAAGGATTAAATTGTGACACGCTTTTTGAAGAAACGATTTCCACACTCATCTTTGCAAGACAGGTCGACCTACCAAGCTACGGTGTTTAAGATTCCAACACGCATTTGTCCATTTGTTTTTGGTTTGCTGATTTAGGCTATTCACACTGCAGATACAGTCTTTGCAACTACCGTAATCAGATACATAATTCATCCTATACTTTATTCAAGAAGTCTAAATGCTTAAATTATATCTGTGAGCTCTGCAACAGAGGCAAGGCACCTAGGCACAGAACACTTCTGTAGTTAAGTTCTCCTTAATCTTCTGGATTTAAACTCTAAGTAGGTTAACCAGGGAAATTAATTTTTGGAATACCAAGAAAAAGTTCAGTACGTTCAAGAGATGCCTGTCAACAATCAGCAAAAAGGAAGAGAAGAACCCAGCAACAAGGGAAAACATAACATGCAATTATATGACACTGTGTCACCGATGTGTGCCACAATGAGGTGGGAAGCATTGTTATATCATGCAAAACTCAACAGCTTAAAAAAATAATTCTCCTTTTACACTGGGAGAACATTGAAGACTGTCATATTCACGAGCAAGAGAATACGGGGTGATGGAAAGGACAGGGAGAAAAAGAGAGGTCCTACTAGAATACTTGGTGCTGTGTTAGAAGAGCTTCAGCCTGGGGGATAAAGGTGCAAGCTCTTCCTCGTCATCTTCATACATCCCAAATGAGGCTCCAGTCAGTAGACAATAAGCTGTTCTCAGGCGGATCTCTAACAAGATAATCTTCCAGAAGGGACTGAGAGAGATTCTGCTTTGTATAAATATCTGAATACTGACTGACTTAGGAATTTAAACCCACATCTCTCACATCTCAGTGCCATAAAGGGAAGATGAATCTTGGTTCAAGGTCTTTGTCTGAATTAGCCAAGATGTCCCTTGGCATCTCCCAGTAAGCATCTCTGACCAAGTCTATTTCCTGCTCAGAGGTTGAACTCATCTCACTCTTCTCTAATTTTTAATCAGAAATTCCACTCCAGAGGGAAGAATTTTTTTCCTAACAAAAGTTTGGCTGAAATCAGCAGATTTCAATAAAAGTTTCTTATAAAAACATTATTGACAAACTTAGCTACTGAGAATCTCCTGATTACTTCCACTGTTAACCCACAACACCAGTACATCCTGTACTGAATGACAGCTTTAGGATGTGTATGTATTTGGCGGTTTTCTGCAAATCTACTCAGTGATCAAGCTGTTCTTCATGTAGAAAACAGTAAGTGCTTGGAAAGACATAGGACAGGTTTGCATTTTTTATAACATAACACATATTTCTTCTTCAGGATCCAACCCAGGGATAAAGGAAAAATTAAAAGAGAGAGACATATGTAATGAGCTAATTGACCAGAAACTAGGTTTCTGAAGATGCCTGCTTACAGCTAATCTCTTATTCAGCCAACTGTTTTTAAAGTTGGGAAAGAAAGACAACCCTTCATCTACAAAAGCCCTTCCAGGTCTAAAATGGAGGTATTTACAGTACCTACAAACACTGCCTTACTTTTGTGTTTAGATCATCATGACTACTCTGGAAAGAAAAGATACAATAATTACGATACATTTTATGTCAGAAGGATGACTTAGTAAGGTCTACCCTCAAATGTAGGATACCAGAAAGCAACAGAACTTAACAGGTGCCAGCAAATTTGCATGCATAATCACAAACTTGCATTATGACGACTTCTCTTACGATCTTCACAATGACAGTGTTTCAAACATTTCTAAGAGGATGAACCACATTAGCCTCAGAAGAGATCACATGCTAAAAGCTAGAATAGGATTTGGTCACTATAGGAAATAATTCTCTCCCATTCTCAAAGAGTTAATGTTTTGGCAGCGTTTCTGGGAAATAGATTCTGCTGAATGCACCGCAGAAGCAAAGGCCTGGCTGTCTGAGGGAGTCCCTGCTGACATTCAGCTGCAGCCCACGCAAAGAAACTGAAAAAAGGGCTAATGTCAGGTGTCCAGCAGGGCTGTGATGAAGCAGAACTTGCTGATTCCAGAAATGCTACATATTCCCTGTAAGATGGATCAGGGGCTTCAAAACCCTGATTTAAATGGAAATGAATGGGTGAATGTTATAATGTTTAGCTTAGATAGAAAATACAGCTATGATTTTAATAGGATTTAATTTGTGAGAGTCAAAGAAAGAGACTTGTATTTTAAAGACAACCATACATTGCATTATCTCTGAGACAGCAGAAGGGCAAGATAGTAAAAAAGCACTGTAGATAAAGAGCTTAAGTTGTCAGTAATACATTTGTCAGCTGAACTAGAGTCACACAAAATGACTCATTTGGTTTAAGGGGGCAGTGTGCAGCAGCCTAATACCTTCGCCCCTGTCTGTAGAAAGAAACCAAAACACCTAGAAGCAACCCAGCAGGAATGAATTTTAACTCCCGAAGTAAGTAGATCAGAAATCTAATAAACCTGTAGCCACAGAAGAACCAAAACTGCAATGCAATCACCTCATACTAAACGTACAGGTACCTCCATAAAAAGGGCTGAAAGATAAAGCAAAATAAATGCAGTACACCAGTTATTCAGTGGTAAATGTCCACACGAAAGATTATACCTACATGAAGCAGCTTATCTTACAAAGAAAAAATGTAAGCTATTTATATTTTCAAGGAATAAAGCATGTATATGGGCAGTTTCTATAGAATACCTGATGAACAGTAAAAATATTCTGAAGAAATTTGTGCACTTACCTGTGTGATAAGAATAAAAATTCTGATTAAGCCCAGGCAAACCTAGTAAACTTCTGAAAAGCATCAGTTTATCTACCGGGGTTTAACTATTAATATAATTCTGACAATTTTGAGGCTTCCTAAGGGATGAACCAATTTGAGCTCCATGGCAGATATCACAAATGATCTAGTAGGCAATAGAAGACAAAGGAAAATTATTTCTGAAGTCATACCAATTACAACAGCTACTACGTGTCTATATTTCCAAAGGTACATCTACATTAGCAGTTTAGTGTGCTTCAAAAGCTTTTTCTCATGCAAATCTTCCCAGCATCTACACGACACACACTTTGAGTGTCAACATGGTACGATCCTGGAGTGCAGAAACTGGATTCTTTTAAGCGCCCCTCATCTTTCTCGAGAATAGGCATGTTGGGATTAGGGCAAAAGTTTAGAATTTCTCATCAGAATCAACAATTTCCATACTGACTTTAACCTCTTTTTCCCACTAGGCTTTCCAAATTGGGTTAGCATTACACTACTTAAATATCATGTTTTATTTATATACAAATATGAGCTTTGATTATTTGCTCTTATTCTGCTAAAGAAACAAGAGTCCTTGCATATATGCAGTTTCACACATTGCAGTAAGATAATTCTGTCTCCCCTGTCTGTCAAACACAAACTTGTTTTGTCACAAACTGTGTTGATAAAATGGATCCTCATGCAAGAGGTTTCTGTAAAAAAAAAGCCAACACACAAACTTCAGACTGATCTATATTCATTCAGGCCAGCCATGATAGAACTTGTAGAATTTAATCTTATGTGATTTTGCATGTGTATACAACACACCCAGTTTCATCCACAGTGTAGATTACTTATAAACATTGCATTCGTGGAAAAACTGTTTAAGTGCCAGATTCAGCTTTTGTGAACCTCTCATCCCATGAAAGTAATTAGAAATTATTATGGTACTTGAGGGAAAGAGAATTTTAACATTTACATATATATTAATGTCTAATGTTTTCAAACTAATAGCATCTTTATGAAACACGACTCATTTTATTAATAGATAAGGATCTTTTCTGCAAAAACATTCTTATTAGTCACCTCTATTAGGGAGGTCAGCAAATACATCTTTCCATTAGCTAATACGAGGAATCAATTCAAGATAAGAGGTGCTCTGCTACACAACCTTTGGTCTTGTGTTCAGTATTTTCCAAGACATAAGCATACATCAACACTACGTTCTAAAAAGGAAAAATAGCTGATGACTGATAATGAAAGAGTACTATACAAAAATCAATGCACAAGACAGCTGTTGACTACTTTATTCACATCACCTTCCCCATGCCACACCCAGCCCACTCTCCCCAGTGTAAACCTTCATCTGTGCTAGTTGGTTGGCAGAGATTGCAGTATAAATCTCAATGCACACATCCATGGGTCCCACAAGAATATTTTGACCAAAATATTTTGAATAACTGCATCTGTATTCACAAACCCTATACCTCTCATGTAAGGGCATAGGAGTAGGCCTGATTTTCAAAGCTTTTTGAATACTTCAAGGTTGTGACTGCTGAGGACTTCAGAAACAATTACAAGGTAGGCTGTGATACATAAATTGGTAATATTTCAGAGAATTAGTTTTAATATAAAACAGTAAGCTTTTCAACTTCTGCTTGCCCACGGCAACACAATACTTTGTTCTTCCTGTCAATCTGGAATGCAGCCTAGTGGCATCCTTCACTTGCAAGCAATAGTGGCAGATCTCATGAGCTACCTGATGCTCAGAGACTATGGATTGATGACCACAGCAGTAAGTGTTCTTTCCAAACTTGTACCTCCAGAAATTGAGTTACTGTCCAGATAAGACATCAAGAGCCCAATATTCAGTGCTCAGCTGAAGAAATGAATTATTTGCTAGCCCTGTCAGACTGAACTATAAAACCTGGACAGTGGCTCACTAGAAATCTGAGAACACTGACATTTACTGGTGTTTTGTTTGTTGGCTTTTTTTAAGACATTTTCTTGAGCAAGAAAAGCATCAGATGACCAGTTACGGCTATAAATGTGAGAAGACTGCACAAAGGACTCGATCCTGTCAAGTAATAGAACTGGTGACATTCAGGATCTTCATAAACAACATATGGCTGTACTGTGACACATGGAATGTTCTTGCCAATGGAGTCATTGCACAATGTTCAACCAAGATAGAGAGATAACCAACAGCAAAAACTAGCTGCGGCCTCTCAGCTGCGTAGATCATGTGTAGAATGAGGCTTTGTCAGCCTGCTTATAAGTTTTCTTGTGCTGATTACATGGTAACCTTGCAAGAAAAAAGTCGTGTTAGGGAGATGACTACAGAGTGCGGAGGCCCTGTATGCCCAACACCTCATGCCACTGTTTTACAGCAGATGAGACCAATTTGGCTATGCCATGCTAATACTTTGATTCTTGGTTAACTTGTTCATAGTCTCTCCAATATGACTTCCTAACTGCTTTCTATCCCATACTTAATTGTAAGCATTGCATCTTCTCACATTTGCTATATCGTCAATTCTTCAGGGAAAATAAAACAAGTTTCCTGGAAAAGCATTTGCACGTGGTTTTATTGGTTTAAGCCGCAATAAAGAACAACTGCAGACTTTCATACTCAATTGACCCAAAATCCCAAAGGCCTAAAATGATAGCAACAAGAGCAGTACTCAGGTACATTATCAGCCACTGGAGGGGACTATAATTTGTGCACTGCTCTGCACAGAAAAAAAACAAACCGAAACATAACCTCATTCATTGTCCCTTCTTGAAGTTAAAAGTGTGAGCCTTTTTAGAGTTATCAATACACAGCAGTCAGCCACAACGTCAGGAATCATTTTAAGTCTATCTTGCAAGATTAGGGCTTCACACAAGCAAGTCAAGTTCTTGCCAAATGGAAGATGTGCATCCCTTCCACCTTCATAACTTTTCTCATTTTCTTTGAAATGTAAGGAAGAAGAAAATAGAAATCCATTTTTAACAAAACTTACAATAGCAGCAACCAAGAGTGAGACTCCATCAAACCTGTGGCTTTTTGACATGATACATGTTATCTTCTCAGCTCTCTGCCATGAAATATTGGGTACACTCACAAAGGAACAGACTTGAAAATGCTTTTTTCCAGATACATCAAGCTTCTTATGCTGAGTATAGTTTTGGGAAGACAGGCAGATCAAATGCATTACTGGAATTTCAGGATAAATTTAGAATATGGCTGCAGCAATCACTGTCCTGTGAAAGACCATGTAAAAAACCTCTGATCAAAATGTTCTGGCGCTCACCCTCATGCTGAAATGACAGCAGCACCTTTAACAGCAAAGCAGAACACAGCGCATTACACCAAGTTTTAAAGGAGCTTTCTGTGATCTTTATGAGGTAACAGAATACTCCCTTGACAGAGTTCAAGCAAAAAATGACAGGAAAGCATGAAGAGGAACTTGGATAGCTCTGGAAACAAGGAGGCCTAGCACAACCTAACTGAATAGGAGGCATTCAAATTTCTGCTAGTTGCACCATGATAGTGATAGATGCTAGGTTCACATGTTGCTTTGGAAGTACAAAGTCAAAGATTTTCATTATGAAAATCTTTACTAGATCCTAGAATGTGATAAAAATACCTAAGCACAAAGTTTTTCCATTCAAAAGAGTGGTTCTTCCCTGCAGACATTTTTCTGCTAGGTACAAGAATTTTCAAAGCAAGAGGCAATTCCCTCTGGCAGCAGTGCTCAGTCACCCAATGCTCAAGCCACCAGGTGCAGTAAGCTGGGTTCTTAGTATTCAACAGAAATGCATCCGATCAAAAGATGAATCAGACAAGCTAAAATGGGTAACTGCAATAGGACTGACAGCTAGAATGACTTTCGTCAGTGAAAAAATGTGTCTAACCTTGCACATCACTCTAGTAATCAAGGCAATAGACAGAAGAACATAAAAGAGATCTGAGATCATTGTAATAAATATAAAACTATCTAACAGAGAATAGTCCTGCATTGCCCATGGATCAAAATGGACAGTTGGTATAGACTGTGTTGGTGAAATCATTTAGGGTAAATCTCTCACTGAACGAATATTGGCTCTTAATAAATCTTTTCAGGAACTACCTACTCATGAATCATTACTACATGGTCATTCAAGCAGTATGTCATGCTGTTAGGCTTCTTGCAGAGCAATGACTGATCTGCCTTACTTCTTTATACACCAGACTGAGAATAGATAACTGTTCAAGAGCTACAAAAATACAGTTAAATGGATAGAAATGTTGTACAATACAGTCTTTTGGTTCTGGTTGAAATGCATTTACTTGTAACCAAGTGCTCTGCATTTAAAAATTATTCAGAGAAGCATCTTAATCTGTTGATATATCTGTACGAACAACTGTCAAGACAGAAAGGAGAATGGAAATCCCTGTTGTGAGTTCAAGGCACCAATCCACCAACTCTAGCAAGAGCTTAAGCACAGCACAAGTGTCTGAACACAGATATTAATTTCAGAGCAACATGTTTTATAAGAGTCTGTTAATTCAGAACTAAATAAAAAACTAAAAGGGCTTGTAGCATTGAAAATCTGGAAAGCTCATTTGTCTAGTGTTATGCATTTTATTTCAGGGAGACGGAACAAGGTGGGTTCTGAAGCCTCAAATTCTCCTCATCTGTTGGGTGTGTTCTGGGACACCCTCTTTCTAATCCAGCTAAGTGCAAGGCTGAAGGGACAATGACAATACTTACCTAAATGCAAAATTTAAGGCACACTTGAAAACAACTTGCTGTGCTTTCCCTGAGAAATAATCCCATATGCCCCCTCTCCCCCACCCCCTTTCTCATAGCTTTTGCAGACATTACTCATTAGTCAGGAAACAGACCAAAAGTTAAATGCAGCAGACATTAGCTCTTTTTTCACTCAAACAGATGCCTAGATGAGCTTTACTAGACAGAAGACTTGTACACCTAATCAACAGAAACCCTGAACATATTACTAAGAAACCATCCCACAATCCTGAATTTCCTAATCCTTGCATTCCTTTCAGATTTCACCTAACATTAACATACGTTTTACTCATCATTAAAACAGTCTGTTGGTAACACTGCTTTGAGATACTTTTGCTACAGAGATTGTCAGCAGACAATTTACAAACTCAGGACTAAAATGAAGTGCCCCGAATTCTTGAACTACACACTAGTCCAACAAACGGAAAGCAGAAACCCATCATGTCCCCAAATTTGTCTCTGTTCCTAGCTATGCACACAAAAGATTTCTACAATTTTATCTTTTTCTAGCATTTATTTCAAATTATCCAATTTTCACAAAAGAACACCTTTTTTGTCTGTACTTTAAGTTTCAAACGTTATCTACCTTAGTTATATCATTCTTTTTAACTCATCTGCATCCCTATATCACAAAGTAAAAGCCACTTTTGAAGTTCAGCATTCCACTGCAGTCGTGGTTTTAGCGTTGGTTTTTTTGGTCACAGTTAGTAATTTGTTCATTTTTTTTTATTCTGATACTGTTTTCTGAGAAAAACCTCATTAAAAATCCTGATATACAACATTCAATAATTGTAAAACGACACCATGATATACCACTCTCAAAATAAAACCACATTATAGGATTAGTTTTACAAGGAAAGGGCAGAGCAGCTCCTCTTGATTACCCTACCACAAACAATTCAAGGGAAGGAAAAAAAAAAAAAAAAATCAGTGGCAGTTTAGCTGTTTTCATTTAAGTGATAGTAGTTGGAAAAACAGCCAGTTATTCAATGACTTCAAATAGAACATTATGCAGAATAGGTGAAAAAAAGCTTTAAAGCTTTAAAAAAATCAATACTTGAACCAGTGAAGAATGATTTATAAACTCAAACCACAGCTACTGTCAGAAGAATGAAATATATATAATAGAGGACTAAAACCATACAAATGTAACCTTTCCTTAGTCAAGATTAAAATAAAATAATTTTTAAAAAAAGCTCTGGAGAACAGCTAAGCAAATGACGCAATCAAATTTCTTTTAGTCAAAAATCACAATCATATCACTTTCCCACCATTGCTTTCCTCGAACCTAAATTATCAATCCTTCAGGCAGCAACTGCCATTTTGGTGTTGTATGTACTGGTGTTAACAACCAGAATAATACAACACCAACCCTTAAACACAACTACAAATAAATAGTGAATCAAACTGTTAAAGCAGAAAAGGATTGAGAACGATAAATAATGAATGAATAACGGCTTTCATGAAAGCATTACTGTTCTCATAGTCTAAAGGTCTGAGCAGGAGTTTTGTATGGAGAGGTGATAACTCTACCAGCTGATGAACAAAAAACAGCTTTCAACATACTAGTACTTCTTTAGGCTTTGCTGGTTTTGTATTAAATCTTTGAAACCATATAGAAGCAAATAACAAATACAGTGAATTAATCTTGATTACGTACTTTAAAACCAATATTTTATCTAGTCTATGATTTTCAGATTTCAGTATTGGTTTACTGCATATTATACTTTTTTCCCATGTCATGCCCACTTCTATCTCCTCACTATCCCACAGACAATTCTCTCACAGGTGTTAGTTACTGTAATGAACTCCCTCCATAATATCCCCCTCCTTATCTACAGCGACCAAACAGATTTTTTTTCTACTGAAACTGAGTACCATTACTCAGTGCAAAATTTCTCAATTTGTTCTCAACTTGAAAGTTACTGCTTCTCCCCCTTTTCCTCCCATAAAAAGAGGTTGTGAGTCCAAAAGTTTGTTTGCTCTTCTCTTGGCTACATCATTTAATCTAGGAAAATGTTTTATTTTTCTACAAGCCTTGCTGTGGCAATCAGCCTCTCCTTGGAGATGTTTTTTCCTGATGCAGATCATCAGAATATTTTATTGTACTCTGAAAAAGTTGTACTACAGTAACACAGACATGAGTAGTACAACTTTATTACAATCTCTAGTATCCATTTTAAAGTAAATACAATAATTCAACGCTGTTGCTAATACGAGGTTTCTTGCTGAGTTCTCTTAGGAAAAATAAAAAATTTCCTTGAAACAAATCTGTGTATTACTGATATAACAATGAAGTAACAAGTAGACATAATGGCACCTAGACACTAAACATACCTTAATTTTCCCAGAAGACAGTCTGACAGCCTTACTAGAACATCTGATAATTTATTTTGGGGAAGAATTTAACCCTCCAAATCTATTTGGATCATTCTCCTTGCAGCAGAATTACCCATGACTCACTGTTGACACCAGGCAGTGGCGTGATACAATAACCTTCCTGTGCTTCTCAACTGCTAGGACTGGCAGTGACTCACCAGCAACTTCACTCAGGCCAAGATTTCCTGTGATGCAGGCTTCTATGTGCACCACTTCTTCAGCAGCCTTGCTTACCCTCTGTTTCACACATCCAACATCCACAACCAGGTAATAGAGATGATGCCCCATATCTTGCCATTATTACATAAAAGCAACACTTGTATCCAAACAAAAGCTTTGGATACATACTAATACTACTAAAATAAATGAAAAATATGATTCAAATCTCCAAAAAGACTAAGACATTTATGGATGCTCTTATTTCTCTCCTTTCCCATAGCAAATTCTGTATTAGGGACCATAGTTCAAAAGGTAAACGCTTGTCTTAACCAACTGCATTTAAGGTTTTCAATGAAAAGTTTCAGAGTTTCAACTTTTTATTGGTTTGTCTACTCTAAAGATATTTTCAGTGATAGGAATATATCATGAACAATAAGTCACTAAAAATAAACAGCTATGCTGCTACAGTGTCTTAAAGGATAAAGTAAATATTCTTGGTAAGTGATTTTAGAAGTAAAAAAATACAATTACTCAAAATTAGTCTGACAGAAAAATTCCCTTTATTTCTTAAGAAAAAGTAACACATGAACCTTAACTCCCTCACAACCAACAGATGGTTGATTTAATTATATAAAATAAATAGATAACATCTGAGTAACGAATCCAAAGCTGAACCAATGACTCCAATGACCTATTGAATCTATTCACTTCCACAGCAGAGATCAAAAGGCAAGACTAAAAATTATGAAGAAAGCTTCTCCTTTCCAAAGATACAAATAATAACAGTAGAAATAACTTTAAAATAAAGCGATTTTCTATAAATTAGTATAGAAAAAAATACACTGGCAAAGAATGATTTAGTAAAAAAAAGGTTTAAAAATTGTAAAAAATTAAAAGGTGCTTTTGACAAAAATGTGAAATTTCAGAAGCAGCTGTCTTACATGAGAAAAGGTATTACAATATCCTCTCAGTTCCTGTTTACCTACCAAACCTTAAGAAACAGAGTCCTACATCCTATGCTTCAGCCTTATAATTTATTTTATAAGTATTTGTAATGAGCACATTGTCCACGTATAAGTTAGTACTCCTCAGTGGCAAGACTGGCTATAACTCAAAGGTACAAGAGAGTTCAGAAAAAGCCAAAGGTTTACAAGCCAGTTTCTTGATTTTAGTATCAAAATCAACTCTAGAAACCATAGATAAAGCTCCTTAAAGAACAGAAGGACTCTTATGGGAAGTACTGAAAGAAGTTCCTATATAGGTCTGGAAAGAATGAAAACTGTATTTCCAACAAACTTATCTCTTTTTTTCAAGGAGCTTGATTATACTGGAAAATCAACAAGAAACGTTAGCCTCACACTGGCCTTCCCAATTCTGGCTGGTGTAGAAGCTTCCCTGAAGAAATCTCCTCAGCCTTAGTCCCTACTACTCTTGCATGGGAGATTTCAGTAACCCCTCTTCTACTTACAATGAGTCTAGTGACTACACAACATGGTCAGTAAGGATAGAGACACATGTTACCATCTATTTAGAGAAGAATGATCCAAGAAAACTGTCTACAGGCAGTTTCAGAGGAGAAACATCGTAATTCTCAAAGCTGAACCCCCAGCTGAGTGTCTAATGAGTATAAAGACATGATGAGTTCACGATTCCTTTACCTGATTCTGTTTTGTCAGGGAAGAGGTAAGGGCTAAAATACCCTGCCACTCCTTTCCAGGAAAACTGTATCAATACTAAAATTTTTGTTTAATAACTATGCCTTTTACTACTGGGAACTTTCTTACGCTCCTTGCCAACACAGCTCCACATGTAAAGTCTAAGAGATGACTAATCACCATTAGCAATTTTTTGCACTGAAGCACTGTCTAAAGCACTCAGGGCAGAGTCTGTTAACCCTAACAGAACCTCGTAACTACACATCCAATCCCTCCACTTCCACCACTTGTTTTATGAAAGACCTCCACACTCCTCCCTGCCACCACCTTCTCCTCAACTGCATGGATATCCTATTTTAAAGAGATACTGGAAAAATAAGGTAAGGGTTCCTTAGACATAGGTAAGACATAGAGGAGGTGAACATAAATAGAGACTGAACAATTTAAATAATCTCCATTTATAACATTCCTGTTTTCTTTAAATGACTATCCAGATGTTTCATCACACTACAGATGACTGCACGCAGTACCTGCCTATTGAATGGATTACCAGAGAACCCAAAGGCTGTGGATAATTAAAAGCTTTTCTGTTGTCTGGACACTTGAATTAGTGTCATGCTTAACAAATGTGTGAATGGAAGTCCACTTGCAGCTCTGTGGGTCTCCCAAAGGATAATTTCTCTGAAATGCTACAGAGTGAGTTTGTCCCCAAACTAGAAAATTTCCCCTCTGCTCTGTTACAACATGTCCTAAAATAGCGACCTAGAAGAACAGACTGGGGAGAAGCTGTCAAACCCAGAATCTTCCCATCAGGGAAACAACAACTAAAAAAAGGCATGCTTTCAAAATGCCAAGTTAAATATAAGTAAGATGATTAGAAGGTAGCCTGTGTAATGCTGTCTTTGGTAAGGATGAATGGGATATTTTGAAAACAGGTAAAGGATAATCCTCCACAAAAAATGCAACTCAAACCACATGGGCTACAGGCTTCAGACATGTACAAAGTTCAACTGTATGCTAAAGGAACGAGGCAGTGGGGAAAAGAGGATCAGTTCTCAAGTGCCTGAATTTCTACAGTCCTGTCTGCTGAGATAACAGCTATTAAGATATCCACTTCTGTAGACAGATAAAGAGAGGAATACCATAACCTCAAATGGTTAGTCTATTGTTAATACTTGTTTCATGATCCGTTGTGGCTTTGCGTCGCTGACTTGTGGTATCCACAAATGAATAGCCCAAGACAATGACTTCTTTTGAAGAAAAGTATAAAAGGTTATTTATTTACTCTAAGTCTACTGTTATTTCATAGCTGAATTCCATCTGAATGGTAATAAAGAGTCAGTAATCAGCTACATTCATTTAGCACTATTTAGATATTTCTATCAAATACATTTGGTAATGAATGGATTGAATAAAAAAAAATAAAAAAAAAGTTCAGGGCACAGGGACACTTACCAGGTGCTAAATCTCCAAAATAAACGTAGGAGGAGTACCTCTTACTGAGTCAATCAGTTGATCAACCAATCCAGAACAAGAGACAACATCTGGTCTAAAAAGCAACACTTACATCCTCAAGAAAATGAATGGTGCTTATTTTAGTTAGAGCAGCAGACTTCTTTAGAAGTTCTAAATAAATTTCTGAATGAAAGAATCAGCAAAGGGAAAATTTCAATCTGTCTGGACAGCACAGAAAGCTTCAAAAAGGCAATCAAGTATAAAAACTAATGCTACACCAAGATGAATTTCTCCTTAGTGCATGCAAACTGAGGCATCAAGTATGCACAGACACGCTACCCAATGAAGGACATCTCACCAAGAGGTAGGTCTTCGGCTGGATGTCTTGGTGAAGGAGATGTGGGGTGGAAGAGCTTTGAGACTCAGCTTTAGCATAAATCGATTAAGAAGGTTTCTCTTCTAATTCTGTGTGTTGCTCTTTCAGAAGTCATTTAAAATGGTATTACTTCATATTTATTCACAACATTTATTTAACTTTTAACAAAACATTTTTGAAGCGTGTCTTAGAGGTAGCTTAGTTACAGATCATTCCTCACATTAAAGCTGTAAGAAACTGGTAAACAGAACACTATTTTATATGGGAATTTAAGCAGCGTTCAGCCCCTAGCACACTGCTCTGAGCATCCAAATGACAACTACATACTCTTACAGAACATGCATAGACTAGATTGAGAGCTGGAAGGAAACATTTTCCCATGAGCAGTGACAATGAAGGTTCTCCAGCACACAACACAGCGCTGAAGAACTTACCTAAACAGACACTGACATTTCCTGAGAGCTGTGAGCTGTTCCAGAAAGACTGTGAAAGAACATCTTTACACAAGAATGAACGAAAACTGAAGTCTTAAAATGGCTGCTAAAAGAACCTGGATGAAGCTAACAGGCAAATGTTCTTGAGATTGGTTTTAAAATCATAAAAAGAAGGACTTTCTGAATAACAGACCTGTCCAGAAACCCATAAAAAACCTTACTACTTCATGTTACCACTAACATATGTATGCTTTCCTATCATTCATAAAGAAGAAAGAAGAAGTGCCTCTGGAATTTTGAGACAATCCTACTATAACGTTGAGTAAACACACTATGAGATGTAGATGTTCCATGTTCCTGCACTCCAAATTCCTGAAAAAAGCTGTGCATAAAAGACATCTGCACAAAAAGATGAAGGTTCCAAATCCAGGAGTACCTCAGTCATGCCAATACAGCTGAAATCGCATCAGACACAACCCGAATTAGCTTCTGCAACACCCTAGGGGACTGCAGAAGACAGTGGTACTAACCACAGAACAGATAAACTCCAGACAATCCTGGAAATAGACTTGCCATGGAACAGAAGAATCAACATTATTCTCCTGGATCTCAAAGAGGCTGATTTCAGGTCCTCCCTAGAGGCCAAATGGGAAAGAAAAAAAAAAAAAAAAAAATCACCCCGTAATGCCTCAGTTGTGATGTATCACTTAAAATGTCTTATCACATAACTAGGATAGCCAGTGCTCCCTGCAAGCAGACTGCCAACCACTACTTTCAACTATAGGTATGTCAGAAACTAGTGAACCTCCAAGCGTTATAAGAAGGGAAATTTGAATCCTATTTACTGAAACTGTTTTAGTCGTCTTAAGTCATTACCTGCGATTGATGCCTTAGGACAGAGAGAAACCGATGGCATGTTTTACAAACTCCTTTTGCCTTGAGCACATTTATGCAAGGCAAGCATCTTCAGCAGATCAAAAGTCGCAAGTAACATACCTAATCTGGCAGGAAGTCAAACTGCCTGTTTCTTTGACATCAGTAAAAAGTAGTATCCTTTTACAGGATGTACAATGTGATTTGGATTGTATGGTACTTCTGCAGACTGATAGGAGGAGTCCATTAAAAGGGAGGACAAGAAAGAAGCCGGATGTTATATGCATGACTCTCAGTATCCAACAGACAGGAATCCAAGACAAAGGCATTTCAGCCAGACACGACTAACTAAAAGTGACTACTGAAGGGGGACAGAGGTTGAGGCAAAATGAGTCACATGCTTCTCAGTGAACACTCAAAACATGCCAATGACAGAACACAAACTGAGCAAGTGGCTGAGTTGTAACTCGTAGCCTGCTTACAAAGATCATCAAAAGATGACATTTGGACACACTGCGATGTCTGCCCAACATTTAAAAGGCTAAAGTAGGAGCCAAGGTTGGCTCCTCTATGAAAGGCTCCATAGCAACATCTGCCACATCTAAAATTGCTTCACAAGAGCAAACCTTCAGCTTGGGCTTATTTATGAGGAGCTTTCTGAACAGAGGAATCATCCAGGAGTGCTTTGAGCTGATCCAATTGACAGTAAGCATAAACAGGTCTGAAAAGCTTCTTATGTTTTACAATCCTGCACAGGATAATGCTAGAAGAGAGGGTTCTCCCTTTCTTCACACATCACATCTCCCCCTAACACATCACATCTCTTATGAGCCATACTGGTACAACTTGTAAACCTAGTGAACTCCCTTTAATTTCATCATTGCAACAAAATAATTCAAGGACAGATGTGAAAAAATAAATTTTGCTTCAATGTCAAGATTTAAACACACTGATCCACTCAAGATCATATGGAAGCAGGAGTATTCCACAGGGGAAAAGCCAGTTTTCTCATTGTCTGGTAAAGCACACAATCTAAAGAAAATGTGACAAATATGTCAGCGCACTATGGAGAGAGAAGAAGGCAGGTTTCTGCACAGACTTTGACATAGAGTCCACTGACCACTTGCCACAACAGATCCATCAGTACTCTAAATAGACCTGATAAAGGATATGGGAATCCCCCGAGTTCTGGACACACCAAAAAATGGTCTTTATCATTTAATAAGACCATCAACTCAGGTAGGAATAAGCTGACACAGACACAGAGTACTATTCTCTGATACACCTCTTGGGCTTGCTTGTGTACAGGAAGAGATATGAAGGTTTTCAAAGACTGATGGCTGAAGCAGCAAACTCACTACCCAAAGCATCAAGAACAGAACTGGAGAAGGTTCAGCCATTTGTAGAGCCCTACAAAGACGCAGTCTTTTTCTCCCTGCACAACACCTGTATGACTTCATTCAAGGTGATTGGAAGAAAGACGTAAAAAGATAGTGAGAAAACCCCAGTGCTGCAGAGCAGAGGAGTCTAGAAATAAAAGGCAGCTCACATGCAATGGAAAGCTGCTATTTGACAAACGCAGCAGCTTTGTACTTTCTACCATCCTTCCTCTGTAGCAGCCATAAATGGAGCTGAAGTCTTTGAAGATGGAAGAGATCCTCTCTTGATGCCCTAGAAGCAAGTAAGTCTTGGAAACACGACCATATGGAGAGACTGTCAAAGGACTAACTTCACGCTAGTCTTGTCTATGGGTTGGAGGAGAAATCAGGGTTGAATGTAGATCTCAGACTTTCAAGAACACTCTGATTCAAAGCCAAAGCTGATGGATGTGTCCAGCAAATAATTAAGTAGTCTCTCCTCCCTTCCTTGAAAGGTACTAGACTTGTAGCCTTTGTAAACCAAACATTTCCTCAGGGATCTGGTCCTCCAAGAAAACATAAGTATTTGGCACTCCTGCTGGGCAAGGGCATAATGGATGCCATTTAAAATATGTCAGCTTCAGGAAATGAGACAGACACATGAAAGGAAAGCAAAGAGAAAGAATGACTTAAAACCAGCTAAAAGGCACAAAAGCAAAGTGTATGCAAGGCAAGCTGTTGCTCAGCCCTGTGACACTAAAGATATTGTTATCAGCTGTGTGCTTCAGACATGCACTACCTATTTCTTTTATACTTTACAGGTCTATAAAAAATTTGGTCAGAACCTAGTCCAACCTCCCACTTAAAGCAGCACTAGGAGCAACACTAGAACAGGCCAGCTCCTCTCAAATATTTAGCATTATTAATATCTTTCGCCATAACCTGCGAATTAGTAACTTCATACATATTTCAAGCTTCGGCATATGCCAATAGAATTTTCCGTTTAGTTTGTTTAAATAGAAAATAACTTGAATGGCATTTGTGCAAAGACAGACAAAAAAATTCAGTCTTGCTTATATACACATGCAGTAATTCAAACTAGAATTCCAAATCCCATATGAGCTGCATATATGTAATAATATTAACCAGAGTGTATTTCTGTTCAATAATAACTATTCAAGATAACTGTAATAAATTAAAGCTTTAACCTACAGACCTGTATGACAAAAACTTATAACATAGCAGAACTGCCTCCACCTTAGAAACCACCAAGAGTTTGGGCCCTACGGGAAGGATGGGGAGGGACTCTTTATCAGGGAGTGTCATGACAGGACACGGGGTAACGGACTCAAACTGAAAGAGGGTAGATTTAGATTAGATATCAGGAAGAAATTCTTTAAGAGTGGTGAGGCACTGGAACAGGTTGCCCAGGGAAGTTGTGGAGGCCCCATCCCTGGCAGTGTTCAAGGCCAGGCTGGATGAGGCTTTGCGCAGCCTGGTCTAGTGGGAGGTGTCCCTGCCCATGGCAGGGGGGTTGGAACTAGATGATCTTTAAGGTCCCTTCCAACCTGAACCATTCTGTGATTCTGTGAATTCTCACACATCATAAAGAGTATGGAAGTAGCAAAACTTTAGAATACCAACTATTCAGATTCAGTTACTTTCTACTGTGGTGTTTTTAACAATTTATCTTGATTAAAATTAAACCAATGCAAGAAAAAGAACAAAAAAACCTACATGTAAAAATGTTCAAAAATCCCTAGCAACAGCTGTATCTGAGTAAAAAAAAAAAAAAAAGAAAAAAAAATCAGTTAATAATGATTTATGATTTCTAGACCACAAAAATGCCACACTTTTCACCAAAGATCAATAGTACCACATCTTTCAATGCACCATCTCCTACTTTTGCAAAGGCCTCTGCACTCCCTCAGGCAAACTCATTTCCTTTTCTCTCTATCTGTTCGGAACACCAGCCAACTTCTATGCAATGGAAAACAGAAACCAGCTTAGCAAAAGACAGGTTTAACCAACCTAACAGGCAACAGCTGAAGGGGAAAAAAAAAAAAAATCATTAGTTTACTACAATAATGATCAGCAACATTGGGATTTGTAGGAATGTATGCGCCCATAAACAATGCAGCGCAAAAGGAAAGTTACACAAACTTCAATACCAAGAGACAAATAATTTTAAAACAAATCAGAAGAGATCTTTGCTTTCCTTCAACTAACGTTTTAAGGCTTCTTGTTACAAATTAATATAATGCGCCTAAGACCTTGCTGCTCTCTCTTCTCCCAAACTGATTTTTCAATAAATGGTTTCACAGGGCATGTGAACCAATTGAGTTTGTACCGTGGCACGGCAGAGTAACTTAGATGAAATCTAGCCGGCCAGACTATTCACAGCTATTTAGAGCAGCTATTGAGGACAGCATACTTCATAGCATTAGCTTTTTTAAAAATCTGGCAGCCCAGACTAAGAGTGCAAATGGGATGAAACTGGTCTCAAGGCAGCTGCTTAATAATCAAATGTGAATATTCCCTCTGCATAAATCCTATGAAGAAGTTAATTAGTAAGCAATAAGCAATTAAAAACACATACAAAATATTGTTCCGTGCTGAGAAGGGTTTGACTCCCACCATCACTGTGACCCTGAAGAAAAACACTGCTTTTTAAAAGCTCAGAACATTTCTTCTGAGACACTTTGTACCCAAGGAAGCTGATCTACCCAGTGAATGCACATTCATAGCAGTAATGGCTATGAGTAATGCCATGTAGATAAGGCATTTGTTACTGCTTCCTTAGTCTTTTTATACCGCCTATTGCTTTTCCTATCTATCCCTTCTAAGAGTTCTGTAACTCTTCATCCGTTTCTCACCCACATGTATAAGAACAAAACTCACGTATATATCTGAATAAAAAAAATGCAGATTAACAATATTGTTGAAGAAATTTTATTTCTAAGAAAACTATGTTCCAAAGCATAGTAAATTTTCAGTTCTTCTATTAGGCAGGTATACCTCAGGCATTTTTTCTAAGCTGAAATAGAAACTGAAAACCTTAATTTCTCCTAGCCTCGTCTATGAGGCATGAAGCTTTATTTCTTCCACAGCTTATGCAAAGGAAGTAGCAGTTAAAGAAATATTCCATTTTTCCCCCAACAGAAACGACAAGAGGACTTTGCTGGGATTCATTTGCTTATAAGCACTAACTTAGAATTACTGCCTGCGGTATTTTTGAGTCAAGCTGATTCTGTGAGATTAAGTACTTGGCTGACGGGATTTTTTTATTATTAATTTTTATGTTTTAAAAAAAAAAACCCTCATAGCTTCAATTCTAACCCCAGCAAGCTAGTGCCTGAATTTCAGCAGCTGCATACTCCCCACTTACAAACATAAAAAAGGACATTATCAGTTTCTTTGCATATAGATGTTCTGAAACGTATGTACGGTTACTGAGGCTGCCTGGGACTGCAGGTGCCAGCTGAAAAGCCTAGCACTCAGACTACCACTTAGTGGTAAGCTAGGAAAACGCCTGTACATTAAAAAGCGGAACAAAATTTAATTTGTTCATGAATTAAAAACGCCATTCACAGACAAATCACACAAACTCAGGGGAGACCACGTGCCCTAAAGACCTCATTCAAAAGCCACACAACTCTCTCTATTTCTCTTCTGTTGTATAACTGGGTTAGAGACACACAAGTCAGAATAGGAAGGAAAGCTTGCCCATCAGCAGCTAATCTTTAACATGTGGTCAGTTTATCTCTAACTTACCAGAGAAAGAAAGTAACAGCTGAAAAGTTTGTACATTTTGTTTAATGTTTAGTTCTGTAGTAGGAATTGAAGTGTGACATCAGTAGTTAAATTGTGTGTTTATTTAAAATTCACAAGGATATTCTGAAATCTATATAATTCATAAAGCTGCATCTGGCATGTGAAATCTAGGCTTCAGTATCAACAGCTACAACTACCTAAATGTCCATTAATATTTTGATGTTTTTTGTTGATTACTGCTGTTCACAAGCACGTCTTCTAATTTCCTACCAAGCTGGTAGAGAAAGGTTGATATGAAAGAAGCATTAACTTTTAGATCATTCAGTCATATTTAGCAGTTAAAAGTAATGGTATGAACACTTAAGTGAAAATAACACAGTTAGGTCCCTGAAACACCAGTAAGACATAGTGGTGTGAATCAGTCCATTTCCAGTGGGTACTTATATTTCCCAAGACCTGAAGAGCACTCTGACTCATCCATATCTGCGGAACACACTTTGATTGAGCTGTTACAAAAACTTACGTTCTACCACCGTGAATTCCTCCCAGAGAAAGACATTCACGAAGGCAAAAGGGTGTCTGCTAAAAATTCAAATTGAGCTTCAGTGTGCAGCATTATTTGACAGCAATGAAATGTAATTATGGAGGCAATTGCTGAAAAAAGCACTCCTTTTCAATTGAATACCAGCATCAGGCTAACAGATCAATCCATTTTCTAGACTGTAACGAAGAAATATTCTTAGAACAGCTTCTGCTCTATGTAGTCATTGAATTTTTACTGTTGCTTGGTGAATTAGCTGGTAAACACTTCATGGCATTTGAAGCTCACACATTTACTTTTTCTGCCTTTGAGTATGAATCGTCACAATACTTTACCTCTTCGAGGCTGATTTCCTTAAGCAGTAAATTGAGACACACAGGTTAGAAATTTTTCATTACTGACAAACCTAACATAGAAGATTTTTAAAAGTCTTGAACAGCAAAACTCATACCTAAAGCTAACGAAATACAGAATTAATAGGTTGGTGGGAACTAGGCAAAGGGAAATGCATATTCACAAAGTTGCCTCCAATTTACTTCCTTAGAGGTATCTGAATAATATTCAAAATACAATAAAGCAGAGAATATACTTTTAGCCTCAAATTTTTAATCAATATCTAGAAAGCTGTGAAACATCTAGTAAATAAGATATCACTGTTATTTTTTTTAAGAGCCCATATATGCCTTTGATGAGCTTAAACAAAGAACTAAGTTCTCTGTACATTTGAGACTTAAAACAATACCTGAAAATGATTTGCTAAATAAAGTTTTCTTCTGGCAATATGACCTTCAAGTTAGCTACTTCTAAGAATTTAATGATCAGCTAAGGTAAGGGCTGCACTTCAGAAAACATAGGTCTTAAGCATTATAAGCTTTGCTTTCAAAATACATCATCAAAGTCAAAGCAGAATTTAGTGGAAACTGTCAAGTGTTAGTATTTAACACGTTTGCCTGAAAGAAACATTAATACCCTTCCAACTCTGAGGAGAGTACAAGTCCAAATTTAAGCCTGCCAGTTCAAGCCTTGAATAAGTTCAGCTCAATGCTATTGACTGAATCCAATGCTTTCTACGGAAATTTCTCGTGAACATCAGTGTGGGTGAAACCTGTAAGTGAAACTGAAAAACAAGACTATTAAAGCTGGTCTGGATTTCATAATGAAAATTTCTCAGCTTTTTCTAGAAAAGATAGACAAACAAAAATGAATACCTCTATGAGAAGTTCTAGGGAGCAGGAAAGGAAGACATCAAAGCCTCAGGCATGAAAAACACATGAGAAAATGGCATTGCGTTACAATCTAGACAAGTGGTCTGTGCAGTGGGTGGGGAACTGTCAGACAGGCTGCACCCAGAGGGTGGTGGTAAATAGCTCCTTTTCAAAATGTCAACCTGTCACAAGGGGGGTCCCCCAGGGATCGATATTGGGCCCAAAGTTTTTTAATGTCTTTATAAGTGATCTGGATAATAGGATCAAGTGTACCCTGATGAAGTTGGAAGAGACAGTCACCCTGCAGGATAGGGTGGAAGGGTGGGCTAAAAAAAAGTTCAAGGACAAGTGTGAGGTCTTGCACCTGGGAAAACATAATCCGGGAGTGCAGCATAGGCTGGGATCTACCTGGCTGGGGATCGGCTCAGTGGAAAAGGACCTGGGGGTCCTGGTGGACAACAAGCTCAATATGAGTGAACAGTGTGCTGCAGTGGCAAAGAAAGCCAGCAGGACGCTGGGCTGCATCTACAAGGGCATCAGCAGCAGGATAAAGAAGTCATTATCCCACTCTACTCAGTGCTTGCCAAGCCACACCTGGAATAATGTGCTGAATTTTGGTCCCCACTATACAAAAGGGATGTGGACAGGCTGGAAAGGGTCCAGAGGAGGGCCACCAAGATGTTCAAAGGATTGGGAAGCCTGCCACATGAGGAAAGACAGAGAATCGGCTTTGTTCAGTCTTGAGAAAAGAAGGCTTAGGGGAGACCTTATCACCACATTCCAATATTTAACGGGTGGCTACAAATAAGATGGAGACTCCCTTTTTACAAGGAGTCACATGGAAAAGACCAGGGTAATAGGTACAAGCTACTCCAGGGGAGATTCCGATTGGACATGAGAGGAAAATTTTTCACAATGACAATAATTACCCATTGGAATAATTTCCCCAGGGAAGTGGTGCATTCCCCAACATCAGACACTTTTAAGATTCATCTGGGCAGGGTGCTGGGCCATCTTGTCTAGACTGTGCTTTTGCCAAGAAAGGTTGGACCAGATGATTCCCGAGGTCCCTTCCAACCTGATATTCTATGATTCTATGACAATTTTAAAGATCCAAAGCAATACTCAGTAGTATACTGTTTATTTTCAGGACAGTCACTTTCTACTAAGGAGATTATTTTTTCCCTTATAAAATTTCAGACGTCTCTCTGAATTCAAACCAAAGCTGCCCAGTCTAGCTAAATATCATGGAATGGTTAGGGTTGGAAGGGACCTTAATGATCACCTAGTTCCAGCCCCCCTGCCATGGGCAGGGACACCTCCCACTAGACCAGGTTGTTCAAAGCCCCATCCAGCCTGGCCTTGAACACTTCCAGGGATGGGGCATCCACAACTTCTCTGGGAAACCTGTTCCAGTGCCTCACCACCCTCAGAGCAAAGAATTTCTTCCTGATATCTAATCTAAATCTACACTTTCTCAGCTTAAAACTGTTACCCCTTGTCCTATCACTACATTCCCTCATAGCGTCCCTCCCCATCTTTCCTGTAGGGCCCCTTTAAGTACTGGAAGGCCGCTATAAGGTCTCCCCGGAGCCTTCTCTTCTCCAGGCTGAACAACCCCAACTCTCCCAGCCTGTCTTCACAGGAGAGGTGCTCCAGCCCCCTGATCATCCTTGTGGCTCTCCTCTGGACTTGCTCCAACAGGTCCGTGTCCTTCCTATGCTGGGGGCCCCAGAGCTGGACGCAGAACTCCAGGTGGATATAACAAGATTTCATTTATACCGGTAAACTGCCAAAAATGAAAGTAACTATAGTAAAGTCACTAATAGTCTAGAATATAACATCCAGATCACAAGATACTGTAGAGCAGTTTCTCAGTACGGTTATATGTTCCCTTAGAAAATGCTTAATTTTGCTCACTTACAGACTGGACAATTAACTGTTCACAAAGTAAATGTTTTACTTGTGCTTAACATTAATTTATCAACTAGATTCTGCAACTGCTTCCCAAATCTTTTCCTGTTTCTCTCTGAGCTCAATAAAACCAAAAATGGCAAGGAAAAGATGAATAAAGAGCAGCTATTCATTGTTTTCCATAACAAAAGAATGAACAAATATCATATAAAATTACTACCTAGTAGGCTACAAAAAAATACCAGATGAGGCGAAATAAAAACTACAATACACATTGTCACAAGATAAAACCAGAAGTTTACCTAAATTCTGTCATGACAATCAGTAACAGCAATATCTATCTGAACACAAAATGAAGATAAAATGGGTAGATCTTTTAAGCTACACATAAACACTTCTCTCTCTTGCCAGGGTAACTCAAAATAGAGCTGTAAGAATAATAAACTACATAAGTAATAAGAGAACAAGAACTTCTCAAATAAGATAACCCCAGTACACAGATAGTATCTGCTAGCCTGATTATCTAAGGCTTTTTTTATTTTTTTTAAATTTCATCCTGAATCACCTGAATGTTTAACAGCATATTAGAAGACGACAACTAATGATGACAGGGGTTAAATGCATTGGGATATGTCCATTTCTAAAATCAACTAAAAAAAACATTAGCACAAAAAGAGGAATAATATTGTTTGTTAAATCAGAAACCAATTAATTAGTTTCTTACTAAAGCATCAAAGTTTTCATTAAGCAAAAACATGAAAGGTACAAAGAAATCCAGATCAGGCTTAACATGACTTATTTCCATCTTATTTTAATGTATTTATTTAAAAAAAAAATCCATTACATTCATTGATAACAATTAAATTAATTACTAGTTCATTTTCCTGGGCAGGGATGTGCTGAGCTGCTTTTCAGACACCAATTCATTATTCTTAATACAGTTCCAAATTCTGCCTTTCCACATTTGCTTGATCATATTACCTTATTCCATGACAGTATTGTTTGCAGCGAAATCCCTCCTATGTAGCCTGAGTCAGGCAGCCAAAAAGCATTAGAAGTATTTTAGAAATAGAACCTGTACAAGTTCAGCCACTAAGCAGCAATTAGATCAAGGAAGCAATCCAGCATTACACAGAATTGCAAGAAAGCAGAAGGCAACATTAGCTTTTAATAGTGAAGTAGTTATCATCAGTTTGTGGTAACATTTAGCCCAGTACTTTCTTTTCCACATTTTCAGAATATTATTAACTGATGAGCAATACAGTCATAACTGCATAGGGTGCAGGTGTCTAGGTGTTGGCAGTGGGAGGCTGCAGAAGGTCTCTGTGGCAGGAGGACAAGGGTTACCCCGTGCCAGACACCCAGCTCCAGGAGGTCCAGGACAGACCCACTGCAGGACACAGCTGAACCCATCAGCCATGGCTGGGGTGCTTTAGTGAAAACATATTTAAGAAAGGGCAGAAGACACCAGAAGAGGAGGGAACAACAGAGGTGATGAGAGAATAATAAGATCAGAGGAAGAAGAGAAGATGCTCCATGCTGGAGCAGGTACACTGCCAAAGGGATAGCAGCCTGTAAAGGACCCGTGCCACAGCAGAGGAAAAGTGAGAAATGAGGAACAGCAGAAAAACTACTATGCCCTGACTCCAAATCCCTGCACTGCTATTTAACTTGCTGAAGGGACTGAGTGTACCCCACGGTGGTAACAAGGCAGGAGGAGAGGTGTCTGGAGTGAAGCCTGGGAAAGGAGGAGGGATGATTTTCCCCAAGCATTTTAATGTTTGCCTTTTTTTGTTTCCCAGTAATTAAATATTTATGTTAATTTGCAACAAATTAAATTATATTCCCCAAGTCAAGTCTGCTTTACCCATGACAGTAATTGGTTAGTGATTTCCCTGTCTTTATTTCAACCCTGGAGCTTTCTTGCCACTATTCTCCCTATTTGCTCCCCATCCCTTTGGGGCGGGGGGGCAGGGACCGAGGGAGCAGCCGTGTGGGTGGGTGCCTGGCTGCTAACCAGGGCCAACCCACCACAGGGACATTGTAATTGTAAAATGTAACAGTAACATTGTTATATTTGACCCACTTTTCACATGGGTGAAACTTACTATCCTTAAAATTGTGTTAATTTATTAACAAAAGTATTGCCATTAAAGATGAGAGATTCTTCAGTGGGGAAACTGAATACCAGGTAATGAGGCGTGCTTGTACTCACTTAGTATGGAATCTTTATTTCCCTGAGCCATGACTCCAAGGGCCTGAACATTTAAATTCTAATTTCTTCACAGTAAACGCAGAGCATAAGCTGCACAGAAAAGGTAGAAATGTGGAAAAGTGCCTACAACAAACACCTGCAAAAAATGTTCACGATACCTTTCATTAGTGAACTAAATCTGTTCACTAGTGTAAACTGACTAAGTAGTATAAATAATTAAGAGTAATTGGGCAGCTTTATGTTTCCACCGGTTTGGCATAGACTTAAACCAGTGACATAAACAGACAAGTACCTTGTTTCTAAATTTTCTATAATAGGTTTATGGTACATGAAATGAAAAGCCATAAATACACCAGAGCAAAATTTTACCAAACTAACGTGTCTCTTGTTTAACATCTACAGAGTACTATGAATGTAAGGACAAATTCAACTTTCATATAAAGTCAAAGAAAAATATTGTTTTTCACTGGTTTCTTTTGAGAGAAGTGTTCTTTATCTCCAGTCACACTATGGGTATGCACACATCACTAAAACTGGAATTCAAAATTTACTGGATTGTATCTAGAAAGAACACAGACATATTTTGCAAGTATAGACACGGAGAACCAGAGAACAATATAGGCTGGGAAAGACACCTGGAAAATATCTAATCCAACGTCGTGCTCAAAGCAGGGGCAACACAATCAGTTTGTTCAGCACTTCCCCAATAATACTCTGAACATCTCCAGGATTTAGGGTGGCAAGGAGGGTGCACAGTAAGCTCGCTACCCTGGACTTCAGGAGAGAAGACTTTGGCCTCTTCAGGGATCTGCTCGGTAGAATACTGTGGGAAAAAGCCCTGGAGGGAAGAGGGGCCCAAGAAAGCTGGTTAATATTCAAGGATCAATATTCAAGGATCACCTCCTCCAAGCTCAGGAGCAATGCATCCCAACAAAGGAAGTTGGGCAAAAATGCCAGGAGTCCTGCATGGATGAACAAGGAGCTCCTGGACTCAAACACAAAAAGGAAGCCTAGGGAGGGTGGAGGCAAGGACAAGTAGCCTGGGAGGAATAGAAAGAAATTGTCTGAGCAGGCAGGGATCAGGTTAGGAAAGTTATAGCCCAGATAGAATTATATCTGGCCAGGGATGTCAAGGGCAACAAGAAAAGCTTCTACAGGTACATCAGTGATAAAAGGAAAACTAGGGGCCCTCTTCAGAAGGAAATGGGAGACCTGGTAACCCAGGGCATGGAGAAGTTTGAGGTAGTCAACAACTTTTTTGCCTCAGTCTTCACCAGCAAGTGCTCTAACCACACCACCCAAGTCACAGAAGGCAAAGGCGGGGACCAGGAGAATGAGGAACCGCCCACTGTAGGAGAAGATCAGGTTCAAGACCATCTAGGGAACATGACGGTGCACAAGTCCATGGGACCTTATGAGATGCATCTGCAGGTCCTGAGGGAACTGGTGGATGAAGTTGCTAAGCCACTATACATCATATTTGAGAAGTCCACTGAAGTTCCTGCTGACTGGAAAAGGGAAACATAACCCCCATAACAGTGTCTTTCTTGTGGAGCTTCTAAAACAATATACCTCAGATAAGACACTCAGAAGTCTTGGCAGATAAATGTCTGATTTAAATATAATGTTAGAAGCACTAGTTCCAATATTGATTCTCCCTCCACAAGGGAGAATGGGATTCCAGACTTTATTTGTTGACATAAAACATGGTGGCAGTGGTGTCTATGCCTAACATCAGATAGGTCTACACACAGTAGCAGTCAAGCAGAAATGACTGTACTATCAGTGGCAATATTATCGTGAACTTGAAATTCAAGTGAGATGTACTCAATCCTCTTAAAACGAGGACAGAAATCCACCTTGTATTTCCTTTCCAGTATTTGAAAACACCATAAATACCCCTTCCCTTAGAGCAGTTGTGGAGGAAGTTTTAATTTCTCAAGCAGTGGCTGAGAAAAGAAAAAAAAAAAAAACACTTTCAAATCCCACCTCATCTCCTGAGAAAGGTCCCTGGGGGTGGACAAGTGAAGACACAACTGAAACTACACAGTAACTTCAAATACTTACAAATACACGCTCTCTATTCTCTATTGAGTGAATTCTTTACAGAAATGGTCTAATTTCTACAAACAAAAGCCTCTTTCCTAAACAGGGATTATAACTTGGGCGGGGGGGGGGGGGGGGGGGAGCAGAAAGAAGGAATTGTACCTCTTGGATACATGAAACCTGTTACTTTAATACAAAAAGCTTAGAAGACCAAGTATTTCTACCATCAGAATCTCTGGAACTAAAAATTAAATTCTCAGCAGAAAAAAGCAAAGTTCCTCAGTGTCAAAAACCAGTATGATCTCAGTATTGAAGGGAAGGGAGAAAAGGCTCTTTGAACAGGTTCATTAAGCTGAACTGTTGAGAGGATCTCAGAGACATAACTATTTAAGCAGGTGCAGGCCATATACAGAGTGGAGGGTGTGACTGCAACAGTGTGTTTGTACCTGAGTGCTAATGGTACATGAATATCAACAACACAGAAGTGAGCTACCACTTGAACAAATTAAAGACTATGAATGCAAAGTCTTGCCTTGTCTTCCTTGAACACAGTGGAAGTGTTCAAGGCCAGGTTGGATGGGACTTTGAGAAACTTGGTCTAGTGGGAGGTGTCCCTGCCCATGGCAGGGGGTTGGAACTAGATGATCTTTAAGGTCCCTTCTAACCCGAACCATTCTATGATGCTATGAAATGGAATTCAGACATACAAGAAAGAATAAACGAAACTTGTATGAAGAAGCTGAATAAAGGAACTGAAATCGCTTACCTACAAACTAATTTCACCAACACGCAGCAGAATACATACGAAGGAGAAAATCCAAAATGAACAAGCCAGATAGCAATGAAAACGTACAACTGATTTAACAGAGACATGATAAATATATTTAAAGTATTTTAAATAAATGTATGGTTTTATATATACACATATGGATATACACACACAAAAATATATTTAATAGAAAATAAACAGAAAAGAATGTTCTGATGAACGCCAAAGTAAGTTTGAGAGTCAGACTCACAAAGGAATTTAAAAGGTAGCAGCAAATGCCTTTATAGCCTGAAAATAAGACAGGAGGAAAGAAAAGATTATCAGGACAGCAGTTCCTGATCAACACCAGGATTTCCAGATCCAGCTGAATGCTAGATTTGGGAAGCTGAAGATATCCATATAAATAAATGAAGGTTGAGTGACCAAATAAAGATCTTTCACAGCATAAAATCAGGAAAGGTATAATACTTGCAAGGGACTTACGCAAACTAACATTTTACAAGATTGTCATAAGGAAACTGAATCAATGGGGACTCCAAATTAGTGGTGAAAGACGCAAAAAAGAATAATGAGATTGCTTGCTGTATGTTTACTTTACAAACTTTGAAAGTGTTTATGACAGCATGAGAACTTTAATTATATGGAAAGTAATGGGAGACTGCTGAAATCCGTAATGATCTATTAATGCACAAGTCTTCTGTAATAAACTTGAATACTGAAGAGTCAATGTCAGCACTCCTTCTCAGGTATGCAGAGATGTACTGGGTTTACTTGGCAAGGTTTTAGTAGTGGGCGGCTGCATGGGTGGCCTCTGTGAGAAGAGATCAGGAGTTGCACCCACATCAGACAGGTAGAAGAGTCAGGAAGGAAGCAGTGAAGTCGAGCCTGGGAAGAAGGGGGCAGGAAGGTGTTTTTTAGTTTTGTCTCTGTTTCACCAGCCTACTCTATTTTTAACTGGCAAAAAATTAAATTAATTTTCCCCAAGTTAAGTTTACTTTGCCCATAACAGTAACTGGTAAGCGATTTCCTTGTCCTTATCTGAACCATGAGATTTTTCATCTTATTTTCTCCCTCCTGACCTGTTGAGGGCAGGGAACAAGACAGCAACTTGGTGAGCATCTGGCAGCTGACCAAGGTCAGCCCACCACAAGAGGCTGTGAAAAAAGAGCTTCTTTCACTGTCGTTGTTCTAGTAATATGAGGATGAAATGTGAAGACTGATTAGACCCTAAAGGTGAGTCAGACTCAGTGTAGTTTTTCCCCATTTGCTGCAAGTTAAACACAGTTTGTATCTTCCACGCTGCCCAGAGACAGCAAAACACGAAGACGGCAAAGACTGGAATGGCAAAGCTGTGAAATTCGAAAGATGGAAATAAAATTTGCTGAAAATAAGTGGGAAAATTAGATCATTTATACAAGAATAAGTCTGAAGGCTATTAACTGTGGTGTTGCACAAGCTATAATCTTGGACACATTGTGTGCATTCAGAGATGCTGAGAAATATTTATTTTCTAACACCTAGAAAGAATGTAGCAATAACTCAGCTAAATCAGTTTACTATAAAATAAAAAAATAAAAAAACAGTTAAAATTTAGATTTTTAAGAAGATGTAATGCTTTTTTTAGTATATAAGATGCATATCCAATATAAAAAAGTTTAGAAAAAAAATCAGGTCTTTAACTTTTAAAACCTGATCATAGGCGTGCATTTTATGAATTGGTTAAACAGACTTACAGAACTACACAGTGTAGATCAAAATAAAATGGCTAACTACACTCAAAAATTAAACTGTAAGACTAGAGAAAACCCTCAGGAAACCTGGACAGCAAGACTATTGAAAAAGCTAACATGAAAATGGTCTGACCTGAATTAAAACTGAACAGTGAGCCAAAGGCAGAGCAGCTACAGAATTGTCATGCAGACTGAACACTCTTCTTGAAGTTAAAAAAAGATCGATCAAGTGACAACACAAGGTTCACCACAAACTCTCATACAGATATGCCTACATGTTGATTAATATTTTAAATGTACCGTTACCATCTGTAACATAATAACTTCCTCCCTCAGAGACGTATTTAAAAATAAATGATAGTCATGAGCATTAGTTCATTGCTTTGAAACAGAAAAACTCTATACATGGGTGTTAACATTAAAATTATAAAGAATATGAGAAAAATGCATCTAGTAAAGAAACTAATCAACACGTAAAAATAAAACTGCAATAGAATCAAAGCTAGTAAAAAGGTGGGACACGAAGCAAATCAAAAAAGATCTATGTCCTGAACCTAGGATTTGGAAAGATAACAGTTATACTTTTATAAATAACCTTGGATTTGTGGGAATACTGCCCAACATAAGCCTTCAAGTCATAAGCCTTGAAGTCAACCTGGATCTAATGCATCTAGACTATGACTCCTCCCTGGAAAGCCTGAATGCTTGATGAAGAAAATGAACATAGTGCTAACAACAGTACAATAGTGATTGCCACACCTGACGCTCCTTCATTTTAGTTTTAACAGACAAGGTGAGTATCAATGCCATTGACTGCCAGGCCAGAAGAGAACAGTCTGGTCACTGACACACCAGAGAGGACGAGCCTGGGCAGCCAATACCTTCTCAGCACTGGTACGTTCAGCAAGAACACGTCAGTAATATTGGAGACACAAGCAGACAGGTTCCAATTTTGGCACTACCAATGTACTCAGTATAGTTGTGTGGTAAAATCCTTTGGTTGTCTGAAAGTCCAGTCAGTACTACTATATCTTATGCAGTGTTTTTGCAGCTAAATGTACATGGGAAGTGCAGTGACTATGGAAAAACAAAAGATCTTGGGTTACTATGAAGGCTTAGACAACTGGAAAACTTAGGTCAAGATCTAGGCTAGAAACCTAAGCATACATAATACATTATGCCAATAAGGATTTCAAAACATAATTATGATAGAATAATTCAGGTTGGAAAGGACAGCAGGAGGTCATCTAGTTTAACCTTCTACTCAAGGCATGGTCATCTATGAAATTAAACCAACTTGCTCAGGACTTTAACCAGTCAGATCTTGAAAACCCCCCAAGATTTTACTTACATTCAATCAGAAGTTCTAATTCCTATTCATATCCATTATTTCTCATCCTCCTACCACGCAGCATATGAAGAGCGCCGTTCCTCTTCTCAATAACTGCCTCATAGTATGGGAAGGTTGCTATTAGGTCCTCCCAAGGCCTCCTCTTCTCCAAGCTAAACAAGGCCCATTCCCTCAGTCTCTTCTCACAGGGCCTGTGCTTCAGCCCACTAATCACTTTGGTAGCCCTCCAAGGAACTGCCTTGCTTATCAATGTCTTTTTTTTGTATTGGGCAGCCAAAAGTTGTGGTTTAACAAGTGCCAAGCTGAAGGAGATAATCACTTCACAATAAACTCCTCCACTGCTAGGGTGTGCCCCTAGCTCACGTTCAACTTGCTGTCCACCAGGCCCCCCAAATCCTTTTCTGCAGAGTTGCTCCCCAACCAGTCAGACCCTAGCCTCTATCTTTCCAAGGGGCTCTTTATTCCCATCCATCCTTATTGAATCTCATAAGCCTCCTGTCTGCTCATTCCTGCAGAGAAGGTCCTCCTGCATGGCAGCTCTGCCCTTGAACATATCAACTGGCCCTCTTAGTTTGGTGTCATCTGCCATCTGAATGAATGTGGACCATGTCACCTCCATCCTAGTAATTGATAAAGACGTCAAACAGGACTCAACTTGTTACAGGCAACTGCGTAGTGATTAACGCATTAATTACTACCCTCTGAGCCTGATCATGCAACCAGCTTTTTACTCATCTGGCTGGCCAATGACTTAGACCATAGCATTCTAACTAGAATGACACGAACACTTTGGGAGACAGTGACAAAAGCCTTACTAGAGGCAAGGTAAATTACCTCCACTGCTCCTTCCCCATCCACAAATCCAGACATTTTATCACAGAAGGCAATGAGGTCAGGCATGATTTATCCTTGATAATATCCAAGGCTGGGCTGACTGTGCCCAACCAACATCTTGTCATTAACACACACAGAAATGTGTTCCAAAACCACTCCCCCCACAATATTTCCGGGGACTGAAGCAAGGAGCACCAGCCTGTAATTCCATGGCTCGTCCTTTGACCTGTTTTGAAAACTGTGGAACATTTGCCTTTCCACAGTTTATTGAGACCCCTCCTCAATTTCTTTAGTCTTTTAAAGATGATAGAAATAAGCCTTCCAGTGGCATCAAACAGCAATCTTGGCACCCTCAGATTCATCCTGTGGTCTTGTATGGATTGAGTTCTTCCAAGTAATCCGTGGCTCAACCCTCATTCAATTCACCACTGGTAGTTCTTCTCCTTGAACCCTGCCTCTGATCACAGAGGCCTAGGAGATTTTGAGTACCTGAGCAGATTGGCATAGCACAGAAAGATGCAATATTTTGTTGAGATGTGTTATGTCTCTATTTGCATACTGTGGGAGAATGTAGGAAGCCAAGTGGGAAGGCTGAAGAAATTGAGTAATCTGTCTAGGGGATCAACACTAGTCTACATTTCACATTAGAAGTTCTTGAAGAAATCCCTCAGTTCCATGAGCAGGAGTTGAGAAAAACCTTCTTTATTGCTTTCCTTAATACTTGCTCAAGAATGGGAATCTTCAGAAACTGAAGCATATTTTCAGTGAGTTTATAAAATTGAAAGGAAAATTCAGTCCTTGTACAAAATTGTACAATTGTACAAAATACAATTTTCTACTTCTGTCCAAACTCTGTTCTGGAAATAGACATTTTGAGCAGGAAATAAATGATTCATGAGAGTCAGCATAAGCAAGATTGATTTCATTTTAGAGTTCATTACAAAACATGTTTTACTTTAATAAAAATATCTTTACAGTTCTAAGGTTATATCTTTTAATCTTATTTCACTCAGCATTGCTGTATAAGGAACAAAGTCATGTGAAAATTAGACTTTTTGCCAAGTCACTCTTTAACCAGAACAGTTCCCTGACACTGAGTTCACTCAAAGAATTTACTCAACTCACTCAAACTAGTACCAGCAGAAGAGGACAACACTGACAAGTTATGTAAGATTAATGATAGTGGTAATACAGCATTTTTAAAGCAAATTCCACTAATGAACTACACTAAAAATATGTGCAAAGTTCAGGACTTCCTAATATTTGGTTAGGTTCACACTGAATTGATTCTGCTTTATTCAAATATGCTGAATACATGCTCAAATTATTACTAAACCAACCATGCCTTATTTGGTGCAGAGACTGGTGGGTACTAGAGGGGAAAAATACACATAGTGATAGTAATTACTGATACTGCCCAATGGATCTGGAATTCTATTGCAGAAATTAAAGATGCATCAAAAAATGAGCAGAAAACTGAGATTAGTGGAAATACAGTTAAGACAACAGCTATACATTTTTTCCATAGAGTTTGTCAAATTGGCTAAATGTTTCCCTATAGTTTACGATGTCCATGCTCTTCTGTTGTTGACCTGACAGTTGGCTATTCAGAAGATGCACAAATCATTTGCAACTATCAAGTCAACAGAAACTATACTTTGAACCTGAGGTATTATAAGAACTCAACGAAAAACAGGGCCCTTCTATGTTAGCCACATAAATAAGTAGCTTGGATGTATGTGTGTGTGCCTTAGGGCATAACCTGTTGCACAAAACTGAACTTGTGCAATTTAAATGATTCTAGCATCAAAAGTGTCATAAGAACAATTATGCTACTCATTTCCCAACAGCCAGCCCAATGCTGAAGCGGGGGAAAGAAAGGAACTGTGCTTAAGGAAGGGGAAACCAGCCCAAAAGAACAAATGAAGAGATAAAAGACTTTGGGAAGAAAACCCATTCATTTTCGCTACCAACTTCAGTACTGTATATGAGGGTACTGTTAATACTGACCAATCGTTTGCTTCTAGTAGCAATACATCTCTAGTGCCTTATACTTCATGTTTTACATAAGTTCCTACTTTCTTGATTTAATGTTGTACTGTTTAATAGCATCTTTTAATGACAAAGAACCTGATGTGATAGACAAAAGTTCTGAAAACAACTGAGATGTTAACTCAGAACATGTTAAAACAAGTTAAAAGGGAAGAAGTTTCCAACTGGAAACCAAATCTGTTTATGGCAGTAATAGCAGTTTTGTAACTTGATGAAGTACTAACACAGTGTCACTCATTACTTGTAATTCAGGTTTATGACATACTGTACAAAGGATGCAAAGTATCAGTTATACCTGGCAGAACCTCAACTAGTTACTTCAGGATTAATAGAGATCATAAGCCAATAAATTCAAGTAGTCGTGTTCTACCTTTTTAATTACAAAATACCTTACTAATTACTCTACTGTGTGCAAATATGTTGCCCAACTTAGTCAAGAAAGTGACTTCCATAGATTAAAGGTGGGCTTTTCAGCAGGCCTCTGCAAAACCACTGCAAAAGTATGAAGGTTTATAAGATATCATTCACATGGTATAAAGTTTTGCAAGCTAATCACCATTTCTTTTTGCAACATACATAAATATGAATAAAAAAGGAGAAACCACTGATTTGCATAGCTTAAAAGAACATCAAAAAAAGCCCAACTGAATGGAAGCTAAGGGGCAAAAAAATTGTCCATCCAATGGGAATTAAAAAAAAATTAAGAGAAATAAGGTATATTTATTCCCTCTTAAAATGAAAAAGCAGTGACAATACAGAAAGTTTTGAGTTAAAATGATCCATTTTTACGGAAAAAATACTACTTCTGCATTTTTGTGGTAAAGTCTGTTATTCATGAAGTTTCAATTGAGCAGATTAGAAGTCCATAAATTAAAGTGCTCAGCAGCAAAACACCATCTCATCGTTTCAGTTATATATAAGCCTATACGGCATATTGACCCTTCTTGCGATTAGTGCACTACTAAAATTGGTACCTTCACTCACAGATGGTTAACAAAATTAACTGACAGGGCTGTTGTTTAATCACAGAGAAATACCTGGCAACCATGCAGGACAGCTGAAGCTCAACACCCTTCAAGAAAAGGTGGCAAAAAGAAAAGATATCTTGCTTCAAGTCTAACCTAAGCATACTATAGAGCTCTTCTGAATACGTGTGTGACAAGCTCACAGCACTTAACATATCCAATTACTTTTTGAAGTGAGAGGTGATTTTGCTTTCTAATGGTTAACACAGTGGACAAAAATTCTCTAACATCTCAAACTACAGCAACCCCCAACTACGTGATTTTGAATAATCACATTATCTCTAACCCAATTTACTGGTTTGGAAACATTTTACAATATGCACTCGTTGATGGAAATAACATATACCTTCCTGAGTGTTGAAATGTTTAATTCATCAGTATTTAAACTCCTTCAGAGGCTCAAGCATTAGAAGCTGTACAAACATGACTACATACCCAACAGCCTTCTATTTTGCAGCAGCAGCGCCGTTTGGAAGATCCTCAGATAGTTTCTACTTGTCATGTGTTGGTTGGAATCACAGAACAGTTTTGGTGTGTGTGAATTAGATAGAAATCAGAGGAAACTAAAACAGAAGCTCTGCTCCAGATGCACACTAACCACACCCCAATCCCTAATGAAGAAATAAAGAAAATCCCTAATGGAGAAATAAAGGAGTGAATCAATTATCCCTGCTTCAGATAGCATAAAATCACATGTGCAGGGGAAAGTTTGGTTCAATAGATCAGAGTAAATCTAGTCAAGAGTTAAATACCCAAATTATATACAGCATATATGAAGGGGCCTCAGCATCAACTACTGTCTATCTATAAGCAGGTCTTACTGCACCAAATAACCTGCTAACAAGTTCAATCTGGGAAATACAGATCTACTTTTTCCAGATCAGTCTTCAAAGACTGTCTAGCATTCAGCAGTTCACAGAAAAACATTAACAACTGTATTAAGTATAAAAGAAAGTGAATTAATGATTTCTTCCACAAGTTCCCAGTCTTTCAGATTAAAGAAGTCTGACATGAAACACTATAAACAGTTAATTAACAAAAAAGTGACGCTAAATATGAATGAAAATTCTCACACAGTCAAGAAAGAGAGACAGACCTCAGACATCTTAAAGGCATACAGATTTGAGCTGATTCAGCCAAATTGAAAGGAGGAGAGGAATAATTTCTGAATAAGTACACACTAAATTGATTCTTCTTTGAGAAAACACAGCATGCAGTTTTAGAAGGCTAGTCTTGAATGCATTCCCAGCCCTAGCAAAAAAAAAAAAAAAAAAAAAAGTAAAAGCTTTTCCTGGATAGAAATTATAACTTGGCACCTTCTTTAAATGGCAAACATTGAATTTTGAATCTTATTTCTAGGAGGATGGGGAGAGAGAACGTAACAGCAGTACGACCAAATTTGTACAACTGTTATACATTAAGTACAAAGCCCCATTTTAAAGTCAAATTGTAAACATATTTAGTGACTTAAAACAAAAAAGTTCAAAAAAAGTAAGATGGGTTTTGTAATAGTAATTAGAAGGTATACTATTTCCAACTAAAAGGGCTTATAAAGGATTAATTGTGGAACTACTAGTAGGATCTCAATAGCGTGTTACACAACTGCAAAAAGTATTACAAATCATACCCTGAGCACACATGTAGTGCCCACACTTACTTCAACTGTTTGGTCAAGTACGTGCACAGAGCTTTTCATGAATCATGGCTAAAGCATACTTATTAAAACTTTTCTTACTGTCAAAATCATCCACTAGTTCAAACAAAAATTAATTCAGTGTTAAGAAAAATTTGGATGAACTCATTTTATTGCAAGCTGGTTTTTTTGGGTTCCGCCCCAAAAATCAATTACTGCAGGTAATTCCATTCTTTGGAACCTCCCAGACACAGTGAAGTGTTCAGAAGGTCCAAGGACCCTCTGCAAAGAGGATCACAAAATGGTTGAGTTTTCAATTTTTCTTCAGTTGTAAAAAATTATATTGACTGCATATATATAGCACACTATTTACTTTCTCATATGAAAGTATACCTATGCTTCCTTAGAAAGGTCCCTCTTTGAGTAACCAGGCTCACAGATCTATTAAAATGGTTACACATTAACAGGCTCACAACCATAAGACCAAACCTAACCCATCTGCCTGAAGGAGAAAGCCTTCAAAAATGTCCTCCAAATCAAAGCTTCCATAGACAAAATAATTTGACTTTACTCAACTGATAGGCTCAACTTAGAGGCTGATGAAGACTGGGAAATTCCTCTACCCTCAAAAATATAAAGCACATCTATTGTTGTAGGCTTTTTGTAAAATTACTCAGGACAAACTATTAATCTCCACAAGCAACTACATCTGTTAATTTTAACATACGCACACACAAAAGGAAGATTTCAGAAAAGCAGATATATTTATTATGCTAATGTAAAACACACAAAGATTGCCATATTTCGTCAGATCAAAGAATTATCTAGATTTTTACCTCTGCCCTCTCCCAAAGTTCTTCTCTGCTTCCTCATCAGGATTACTGAGCAGCATGATTAGAAAAACACTGAGATTTTGTTGTTTAACTATGCTCTACCTGGCAAACACAACACTGTCATTTGTACTCCTAAACCAAACAGAGATGAGTAATGAATCATTGAACAATCTGATTCTTCACATTTATCCAATCGAGAGAAATAAGGTACTTACTTCCTAAGTCTCCAGTACAGGGCACAGCATTTCCTAACAACCTAATTAAAAGCCTTTACTACGCTTGTTCTTTCTGTCCATTTCCTTTTTTCTAGGATTATTCTGGGATTCATTGTTTTACCTACTAGCACTAATCCTCAGCCTAAAGCTTCTGTCATCCTCTCCATGGATGTACTTCTCTCATCCAGCACAGAAATACTGAAACCTCTTGCCATAGAAGCCAAAACCACTTTCAGGAACTTCACGCGTACATTTTTAGTTGATGCAAAACTCAGACCAATAATTAAGTCTTACTGTGAACAGAGGGATCTCTCGTGGATCAGATAAACAACTATGCCCCATAAGACTTCCGTGAAACAAACCCTAACCTAAAAAGAGACAGGAGCAAATCTTATCCTACACACTCCTTCGCTCGTTTTAAGTCTACAATGCAACTAAGACCACCTATTTCTTGTGTAAAAGAGAAAAACCTCACAGTTGCTTTTCATCTGTGTGCATGAGAGGCACCTTCTAGTTCCTGAAAAGCAGAAAAAGTAATTTTATTTTTGTAGCACGCTGCAAGAAAGTATTCAGCATAGACACGACATGAAAAACTCCAATCATAATATCTAGCTCCATTGAAAAGATCTAGCTTAGGTTGTAGAAGTATGACCACTCTTAAAGGCAATGTCTTTCTCATCAATCTATTGCTTCTTTAGATCAGATTCAAGGCATGAATTGACTATGGAGGATTAGCACCTTCGACAGTAAACCGTCACTTTCTAAGTGGGTTGGCAATTCTTAGCTGTATTGCTTTTGACATTTATAACATTTCTAGTAAGAGCTTAAGAGCTTTGGTACAATGCCCTGATCCTTTAGCAAATCAAACGTTTAGTATTAAATGCATCTATCTCTGAAGAGAGACGTAGCCATAAGAATAAGCCTTGTGGAGGCTTACAGCTGTGAGATCAGATGCTTGGAACAGGCTGCATGGGTATCTTGCCTCTCTAATGAAGAAAGCTCTAGTTACCTCAAGTTACTTTTATTGCTTCATGGTTTGTTTCTGTTCATCTGAGAACTGATATCCACTTATAATGTGTGAAGTCTGATCAATTATGCCAAGAGTTAAAAAAAAAAAAAAAGGCAGCTTTGATTTCTCACAGCAAGACAGACAGCTCTACTATAGGACACACCACTGCATTCACTGTCAGGACTTCTTCCTGGTCCAAAATAACTCAAGTCTACCAATAGGTTAAGCCTGAAATAAGGTTTCTTGCGCTTACAGGTCCTCACAGACAACACGCTACAACACAAATGTATGTTCAGAAAGCTCTTCCCTCCCCTCAGTCAAAATAAGTATTTGTCATCCAAGACATGATTCCATTAAAAACCAGGCCATTACTCAGACAATTTCATTACTCCTGTAAGGAAAAGAGGTATGTAAGCCTCATCACATCGCATTAAAAAAAGGTAGGATTTGCATATATATATATTAATTATTTTTTTTAATGTCAGGAGCAATCAACTACTATGGAAGAACCAGATCCTGTATGAAACAGTGTTTTCATCTCTGAATGGTGGTAGTTCAGGTGCTGACCTGTTAGAATCTCAGAAACAAGTGACAAAAACTATCAAAAGAAATACATGGCCCTTTATTCTTTGGAATCCACATCAACATATAATTAGAAGACCATCTGTTCTCAAAATTCAACAATCCAAGGTAATCGGTACTTGATCATCTGACAAGAAGGATCAAAAAAATCCTTAAACTTAACGTCAAGCATACTTTCTCATGTAGAAAGCCTGCATCTCTGAAACGTTCAGACAGCAAAAGAATATTTAGTGAAGTGCCTACTCCTTGATAGTGCTGCTCAAAAGAACATGATGATTATGTAGTATGTATTGGCGAGGAAAAAATGGAACCGTACTTAGCCTTGATACAGGCACTA
Organism: Chroicocephalus ridibundus; assembly: GCF_963924245.1. Taxonomy (NCBI): domain Eukaryota; kingdom Metazoa; phylum Chordata; class Aves; order Charadriiformes; family Laridae; genus Chroicocephalus; species Chroicocephalus ridibundus. Next base: position 153,549,430 of record NC_086284.1, read on the forward strand.
CTGAGGCTTAGTTAATTTCGGATTACCATTTTTTACTTGCTGATTTTCCCAAACCTAGGCTGTCTCCCTGTTTCCCTCCCCAGCCCTGGGGAGCAGGGATGTAAAGGGGGAGGAAAAGAAGGGAAGAAGCAAGAAAGGGTACCACTCTAGAAACAGAAATGCATAGCAAACCAACTACAGAACCTGATAACAATGCAGACATCATACAGCAATAGGCATTAAACAAAGCACCTGTTAAAAGAAGTAGAATTCATTCACCACCTCTCTCCTATATTTGAAGAGCACTGAAAAACGTCTTTTTATTGGACAGCTGACCTCCATGCCTTTCTCCCTCCCCCAATTAAAAGTGTATTTTCATTGTATTAAGCATGAGATTAGAAAAGCCAACACCCCTATGATCTGGTCTTATTTTGCGTGCTTGCAATGAACTGCCCAAGATCATTAGGAAACTACATACTGCTTTTAAATTCCTCTTGATGTTGTGGAGTCAAATTCTGGAAGAATCTAACTGCCTCCAAACAATTGTTCACCCTTGCTGGCTTATAGTATTTATTTTCCAAAATAGTGACAACAGTCATTAGATTTTAAAAGCAATCCATACAGGAACCACAGGCAACACAGAGCAGCAAGGACTAAATCATTTTTCTCCCTATTTCAAGGGCATGCTGGACCAGTAGCCCCTACCCAGGGAAAAGCAAAAGCAGCCCACCGCACACACCATTGAGTCATTTAAATAACAATAGGGAAAAGTAGCAGTACATAAATAAAATTTTAAAAAAATAAAAGCTTGTATATAGATGAATAAACACTTTAAATGCAACAGCCATCAAAATATTAGGTTTACCGATGATAGCACATTACTTAGCATTCCAGTTTACAAACGACGTTGCTAAAATTAAACTGAAGAAGCCAGTCACATGGTATTTATTCCTGTAACTGTTATACGTAAGTTTAACTCCTCCGATTTCTAATGCAATGATCACTAGAAGCACTCTTCTATGCCAGTATTTTGGCATCTGATCATGTTCATATCAATGAGCACACATGCAATAAGATGACTGTTTTATGCTTTGGGGGGTTGGGGTTTGGTTTTTTTGTTTGTCTGTTTTGGTTGGGATTTTGTGGTTGTTTTTCTTTTTTTTTGGGGGGGGGAGTTAGCGTGCATTTGGGGTTTGGTTTTTTTGAAAACAAAAAAGTCTCTTTCTTAATGGAGGTCAACCAACAAAAATTCACATTATCATGAGATCTCTTCAAATGCTCATCTAGATGTTGATAATGAATCCTTCACTGGATTCTTTCTTTTCTTTATGGTTTAAATGTAAATATTGACTGTGCAGTTGCAAAACATGATGTATATTGGTACACCGCATTTTCTCCCAATCAATACAGAATTTTTTGGTGTTTAGTCCAAGGTTATAAATAGAAAAAAGTAGTACAGTTCCCTCAGGATAAAAAAAAACCAAAACAGACTAGTATTCTTTGGAAGCAAAAGTGAATGTACAAAACACAATACAACAACAGGGCATGACAGAGTTACAAAGCATTTCAACAGTAAAAAGGACAATCAAAAGAAGTTTTTTGTGATTTAATATGAGTTCTAAGTTAAAATGGAGCTTTACAAAAACTGATCATTGCTACCTGCTTCTCAAGGTTGATAATATAACAAAAAAAACACATTTCTGCTTCGCAGTCCAAGGTACTACTACTGCAAGACCTAAGCAAAACGCTTGGATATAATAACTGGTAGCAACGCAGAAGGAAACTAACTACACGCTGTCCTTGTATTTTTTTCCACTACAAAAGGTGACTCTGGTCTTTCTGACAGGACCCAATATAAATCTGCAAATACTATGTAAAAATACACTTGTGGATTAACGTTGTGGGTTATGAAACTAAGTTTTGCTGAAAAGATGTTCTTTTCAAGGTCTAGTAATTCTCATCTTCAGATAAAAATGGAGGTACAATTATGAACCACTACATTTAGCAGATGCAGTCATTTTTCCCTCTGTTCATCAGATTATGCCAAAAATTATCCAGAAAAACTACAAAGCATTATCCATGCAGGGGAAAAAAAAAAAAAAGTATAATCCCAAATAGCTACGCTTACCTGCTGACAAACCATTGTAATCTGATTTCTGTCGAGGAGCTCAAATCAACACAAATCACTGTTATCGAAAACACCAGTATTTTATTGTGTTCACTAAACACAAGTCTATATACGAAATGAATTCAAAGGAATTGTACACTGGAATATATAGAGTGCTACCAAGTTTCTTCTCTTTTTCCCCTCTTGCCAGATGAGGCTAAAGTGGCATTTCACAATGTTTCTTACTTCAATTACTTACAATTAGCTGGTATGACTGCTCTTGCTAAGTTATCCAACACAGTAATCACTTTCAGAGTACAGAAATGTCTCCTCTAAACTTCTTTGGTCTCTAGCTCTTATCTCAGAATATATATGTATTTATCCTAAATACAAAAATTTCTCTTTCTTCCTAATGTCTTAAGCATTGTCCAGACTGTTAACAGGATCTAGATACCTACTTTGCTGAAAAAAAAAAAAATTATTATTTCCAACTAACAGTTCAGTCATGGCAGCCCACTCTGCTGTATCATCTCCAAATCTACGAGTCTTTCTAATATCACGAAATTGAGAAGAGTTAAAAAGCAGCTCCACTTCAGTTTTTGGCCTTGGAGGCATACATGAAGACTGGCATATATATTGTTAGTATAACTTCAGTCCTTTTTCCATGGACTGCAGTTCCATCAAAAGTCTTCCTCTCCTTTCTACTTAAATCAATACCACAAGAGTAAGAAAGATACATGAGAATACTGGATTTGGTATGAGAAAGCTATAATATCAGTACAAGACTGCTGCTAAAATGAACTGGCAGTGTACTCATAGGAGTACCTCTGTGCTATCGCTATCATCTATTATTGTTCACCTGTTCACTAAGTGACTAAAATGAAGCCTGTTCCAAACCAGAGCCTTACACAGTTTCAAGCTACCTAGTTCGTACTTTAGAAAGTAAGAACACTTAAGGGAAAAAGTAACTCAAACTCCAGAATGACGATAATGATGAAAGAAACAATGGCTTCTAGAGAAATACAGTAACACAGACAAGACTTTTCAGGAATATACATAGTGAATGGCAGAATAATACACTGCAACCCTAGTTAGGGGTGTAATGTCTGAAAAGTCTCAATCCATAGTGGACAAAGAACTATAGCAGAAAGAGCCTGCTATTTCAAGTTCTGCAGAATTTAAAGTATTGCTTAATAGCAAAAAGCACAGTTAAACTACTAAGTTCAACAGTACCACTGACGTCACCCATTTTATTACAAGCTGCTTTTAAGGTGGTAGTATTCCCTTTGTATGTTTAATAGATCAAGTAGAGACCAGCCATTCAGCCTCTGCTACAGTTTAAAGGAACTCAAGGTATTACATTCTACCTCAAGAGGGAACATAGGAGAAAAAAGCACTGGGGAACCTAGATAAGCACAAAAAGTCTAATTTTATTTCCTTATAGAACTGCAAAAAAAAAAAACCAGAACAGAGAAGGCCATCTCTTGGTCAATTACATGACAATTTTTGAAGTCACTACAAAGTGCTGCAAGTTGATAAATGCTTCAGATATCAAGCACTCTTGAGGAGATAGTTTTGAGTTATTCTAAAAGAGAATTAAGTTATAATTTCATGCTGCAACTGGGGAAAGACAGAGGGAACCTTAAAGCTGGCAGCATTCTAGGGAGCCGACAGACATCTGCTATTGAAAGAATTATTTAAGCGTAATGCTGTGGGATACAGATAATGCCTTTAAGCAATTACTATGGAACTGCATATTGCACAATTAAACATCCATAATGGGAGAAAGTTTAGCTTTCTATCAACAAATAACCCACTCAGGAGTGGCACTAATATTAGAATGACACAGTTCTAAGACAAATCAAAACTTTTTTTCTTAATAAAACTTTAAAAAGCCCCAAAAATTACATCAATGGAGAAGTGAGAATTAATCTGATTTTCAGGGGAAGAATGTACTCATTAGAAGCTCAGCTGGTCTCACAACAGAAGCATCCAATGCATTTAAGAGGCTAACACATGGACAACTATATTTTAAGAAGTGAGATGCTCATTCCATGCTACTATGAAATGAAGCGTGCTTCTGACTCTGGAGAAGAATGCTGACAAAATGCTGAAGTACACCCATCACATTTCTCCATCACAAAAAGCAGAATGTTCAAGTGCTTACCCCAAGCAAGGTGAAATTCCTTTCAGAATATTTTTGTGGTTAAACTCTCTCACTCAGACATCCAAGGCCTCCAACCACAAGAAGACCACAGAAATGCATCGAAGGAAAAAGATGTTTTCAGCAGTACCACATTATTTCAGCTGAAACATAAGTCAGACCTTAAACGTAGATCAGTCAAATGTGGGAAATTTCAACGCACGGTGTTACACATCAAATTCGCATTGCACTACTTATTTTAAGGGACAATCACCTTGCTATAAGCAAGCTTCAACTGAAAGGAGTTCCTTTGTTCTTGAGTTCCACATAGTCCACCCATGGCCCAGTTGTTAGGGACATGATTTCTGTGGAAGTGCAAAAGATAATCACTGTCTTTTCTTCCCTCTTCTGGCTTCTGATGAAAAGGTTTCCAGGGAAATTTTAAATGACACCCACTCAAAAAAATTATTTTTCAACTCAGAAAAATACAGTTCCTACTAAAGCATGCTGAGGAGAGTGATACCATGCCAAAGCCAAGCTCCTGTTTATTGGCTCCATCAGTTCCTTTTCAGATATGCATGGGTTTGTTAACCTTTGAGAAATCATTTGCACTCTCCTTTTGGCTTCTTACAAAGTATAATTGGTTAACTAATCCACATTGCACTGCAAACTATTGTATCTTTCCAAGAATCTATGTTAACTACAGGAATATTTTCTGTGTTTAGGTTTGAGCTCTTCAAAATGAGATAACAATGACATTCTCCATTTATGAAAAGAAAGGATTTTCTGGCTCTTCAAGACAAAAATAAAATTCAGCATATGCTACACTCCACAGCTGCAGTATTTGCTCAGAGTAGCTGATGAATACAGCTGTGCTGCACAACTGGTGTAAACACCACAACCAAGCAAGACTAAAGCACTCTCAACCCAAGTCGGAGCTATATAGGTGCGTGATGTCCTAAGTATTATATCCAAGATATCCCTGCTACCTATTGCCCTAAAATGACAACCAAAGAGATGTGAATGCCTCAGGACAGGTAGCATGCTCTTTAATCTCTCAGAGATTCATTCTCTGATCTTTATTGAATCCAGAAAATTTCTTGGAAATCAGTAAGCAGTACACCAATGATAGTGATTTATTTTCCCAAGAAATGGGGAAAAAACCCAAAGACAACAGTGCATTTTTCAAAGGAGGCTGAGGTAGCAATCAACCAGAGCTCACATTTTCACGTATTTTTAACAACTTCCAAAACCAAGAGGCAATTCAATCATTCAAAGTTGAGGTGACAAGAACAGCAATGAAAAAAATACAATCAGGGACAATCAGGTGTGCGTACAATCAGGTCTGTGCTAAGACTACAGCAAAGAGATTGAGATGGCTATCAGATAATGGCATGAGTGAGCCAGCATCTTGGCTCCATGAGTTGAGTCAATTTTTAACAATGCATTTGGCCTTAGCTAAACCTAATATAAAGCATAAGTTCTGCCTACATGAGAAGTCTTTATTTAAATTGATGTGTTGAAATACTCGTATTGAGGTCTAAAAGACCAGTTCCTGCAATTATACTGGAACTCATTTTATGGGGAGGCTGGAGGGGTACTGAAGAGAATTTTCTGGTCCCCCAACAGATCAGAGAAATCCCTTGTTCACTGTCTAAACAGAGAAGTCTGTTTAATTACAGTAAATCCTATTAAACTGATCTTCCTTATAAAGGGGCTGAAGTGACCAACTCCAAAAGGCTATAGAAGACATAATGAATTCAGACTTTAATTAGGACACACTGTTAGCTAACTGTAATCTATTAATTAGCATTCTTAGTTTTTACAGCTCATTGCAATAATACTCTTTTACTTTTAAATTGCACCCTTCTTTTTTTGGACCAAAGTTACACAATTCTACCAGCGTAGTAGTAATTATAGTGATTGCTTAGAGAACAGCGGCCTGGAAATATCTGTAAATGTTTAATTAGGGGATAAAGGAAAGACAAGGAAAAAAAAAAACTCAGAGCAAGGAATCACTGTTCTCCAATCTATACATATTTAGTAATTGCTTAATCTGTTCTAAAACATACATTCATTGCATTTTTCTTGCAAGATTTCCACAGCATCCTCAAATGTCAAAACTGATTTCAGACAAAATGTTTTTATAGTCCAAGATATTCTCTTCAGTATGAAAACTGAAATTAAAAATGAGAAGAATCTGAGAATTAAAATACTCACCTGCAGCTGAAATACTAAGAGCATCAGAAAGTTGAGTGAATGGTATTCCATGTGTTCATTATACTGGTACTGTACCACTATAACTAAAATTTTCACTGGATTACTCCTTCTAAGGAAATCCTACTTTTGTAATAAAAATTATTTAACTTTAGGTTTTCTTCACTCCAAGAAGACATATGAAAATGAATACGAAATGTTGCACACATTAACAAATCACATGTTGTGATACTTACCATTCAGTAAGAACACAGCTATAAAACTACATGACAAGTTCATTAAATTATTTCATGCTAACTCAGGAAAAGTGACTTACTTTCTTCAACTTGGCTTTTTAATAAGAGAAAAGAAAATTGCAGACAGCTTCAGTGTAGCAGATTATCACTCTACTCAAAGTAGAGTATAACATGTCAAATACTACCAGCACTATTTTTTTCCTCCAGCAGTTTCCCTCTCCCCTCCACCTTCTAAAGCAAATCTTAAAAAAACCCACTGCCAAAAATAGCAAGAACTTCAAGAACATGATCATGCTTGAATTATGGAAACTATTTCATTAAACTTTCTTGGATATTTAAAAAACTCAATAGGGAAAATAATTTTGTAATGGTGAAAGCTGACTCGTATTTCAGGAAACTTTGGGAGTTGGACGCTGGGCCTGTTTTCCGTAAGAGTAGCAAGGTTTCTTACTGGAGAGTCAAGAGAGATGCCTAACTCACATTTGTCCAGAAACAACTAAATAGGAGGACACTATCTCAAAGACAAGTAGTTACTTCAGGATTAAGCTAGCAAGAAGGTGTAGGTGGGAAAATTTTAAAAAAGCTTTTAATAAGTAGAGCTGACTACAAAGAGACCTCAATTCTAATCAGCCTCTCAGTTTTATTCTAATTTAGGGATGCTTTTAAGAAGGACAATACAAAAGAACTAGACGCCCAAAATTCTCTGTTCTTCTGCCTATTCTCTAACTAGCCAGACCACTACAAAAAAAACTGTACGGTGCTTTATGATAGTTGCATAACAAGATATGCACAGCTTATGACAAAAGAATAGATGAGCAGGTATTAAACAGTGTTACTTAAAAGTAGCCAAGAACACAATTTATATCTGTTTGTGAAAACTGCAGGTCTGGAGGTTTTAACTGGAGCTCTAAAATAAGACCAGTCCAACGTGAACTTTGTTTTACTGGCAATCTGTCAATATTCAGTAACAGTTCAGTTGTATTCGGGGCCAGCAGTTAATACATCCTGCACCTCAGAGAATGCTTCAAGAGGTAAGCACTACAGAAATATTAATTATGAACAGGATAAAATACTTTCAAAAGGAAACTGAGTGGTTAGCATCAGTTCTAGGGAAAAAAAAAAACAAAACACATGACACACAAGGAGAAATGAGCACTCGAGGTGGCTTACAAGTCTGACAAGAAATATTTAAAAAGAGTCTTGCAAGTTGAAAACACATCTTACTCATACCAATTACCTAGGAAAAGCATCAATATCATTTAGCTGCTTAAATGTGACATGCAAGTTTATTAAACTCATTTAATCATGCTGCTGCACTAACACAACAGTGACAATACATGACAAACCTGGTTTTCTTCTTGCAGAACTCTATATTGTTCCTTCCAAATGGTGATTTTTGAAGCTTCATCTTTCCTCAGAGCTCTCTCCTTTTTTAGCTCGGGACTCCAGAAGGTCTTGATACTGTTCATGGAAGAACTCAACTTGCTTTCTTTCACTTCCACATCCTTGCGAAGCAGATCGTTTTCCCTTAATACTTCTTTGAGTTGTGTCTGCAGATCCATTATTGTGTTATCCCTGGCCTGGCGCAGTGAGTGAGGCACAGTGGATGCCATACTCACTGGAGGGAGATGGTGCTCTCCAAATGCAATGGTATCACTGGCAACTCCACTACTGGCAATGTTAGGGCTGCTACCCATTGCAGTCATCCTAACACCGTAAGGCAGCCGCCCCCCAGATCGGCCCAAAGTCATGGTGCTTTTTGGGGTGTCTGCACCAACGTTCTCATGGTCACTTAGATACATAGGGCCGGATGTAGCATAGGCAGCATTTAAGGACTGAATATTTTCCATAGAAAGGGTTTTTCCACTGCCACCCCCAGTACTACTCCCAGAACTGCCTCCTGTGCTGTTGGTTCGACGATGGCCCAAGCGTGGTGACCGTGGCAGCCTTGGTGAACGCCCTGGACTCTGGTTGCTTGGCTCAACCTTACCAACTGACCGAGCACTTCCATACATGATTAAGCTGGTGGTGTGAGGCAATTAGATAGGCATAAATCAGGAATGAGATAAATCCTGTTAAGTTCTTCAACAGTTGTAAGTCAGCTTAAGGCCAATCACAACTTATAACAGATCCAGTTGTCCATCTCTGAAGTCATGTGCTCACAATGTTCAGGACCATACCTGTATCAATAAGAATAACATATTAAAATCTGTATCAATAAAAATACCATATTAAATACTTAGTTTATCACCAAATATTTTGTCTCACATTAGAATGAAGTGTATTCTACTACCTTCACACTTTGCGAGCATCTTCAATTCCCACTTATAAAAAAACAATCTTTCATTTAAACCCTAATATTTAAACTCAAAAAGGATCTTCTATTCTTACTTTTCTGTTGTTATATTACCACAGTAGAAGAGCAAGCAACAGGGATGAAATCTACTCTTGTGATTGAATTACTGCATTGTAGAACTATACCCACTATACAGTTCTCACTTCCCCCCCCCCCTATTTTTTTCCAGTGTAAAATATTTCAAGTCACTGTTGGGCTCAACTGAAATCAAAACTAGAACACTGAAATATTCCTGGTCTGACCTCTCCCTATTAGATGAAAGAACACCAGATAGTGTCCAAAGAGCAGCAACATTTTATATATTCCAACATCTTTCCTTTCACACCAGCTTTCACCTAGCCTCACCTTCTGCTCAGAAATTTGGTTTGCTAGATATTAGGAATCAATTTTTCCAAACTCTATGGCATGTTTGTGAGAGAATAACTGGGCAAGCAGATGAAATATTAGGCTTAAAAGAGGAATACATTTACAAAAGAAATTGTAGAAATAGTAAAAGTGGGTGGAAGGGAAGAGACCAAAAACTAAAACTGAAAAAAAAAATAAATGCTGGAAAAAGGTAGAAAGAAACAAAGTAAAAGCGTGATGAAGAAAAGATACATCGTTTTTCCTTTCAGAAACAAGTTAGTATAGGAAAAGAAACAAGAAATAGTTTTTAAATGTTTAGTTTAACCCTAAGTTTTAAATGGAAAACAAGGCCAGGGTAAGCCAACATTTTTTCATTTTCACACTATTTCATAGAAGATACGGTAGCATGCATAATTTTACAAAGCTTATGAAAGCCGATTCTGTTTTGTAAGCAATCCTCAAGAAGTTCAAGTGCTCTCACTCTCACTTTTTTTTTTTTGAAATGACAATTAAAGCTAGCAACAATATTGATACACAATATTTTAAACACATATGTAAAGGAAAAAAGGACAACGAAAGATACCCAGCAGTAATAATAATTGAAGTTAGCTACCAAACACCACCTACAGATCTATTTTTTTTTTTAATACAAGTTACAGGTAAGACATTTCTTCTATTGCAGCTACACATCCTTGTGCAAAGCAGCACAGAAATATAAACTATGTAACAAAGTCTACAGTGTTTCACTGGAGTTGCTTCAATAAGTAAGACACTGTGCCCCAGATCTGGAAGAAAAGCACTTCTTCCAAATAGAAAAGGTATTTCAGACTAATCTCACTGTTTGAGATATCAAAATGCTAAAAATGCTGCTGTGACACCAGGTAAGCACTCAAGTCAGATGTGATTTCTTAGACACTACATTAAGAACGTTCAACTGAGAGCTTGTATTCACAAGGATTCATTTGAAAATTAATCCAAATCACAGCACCTAATTCACATGCTAGAAACTTACCACAGTAAATCAGTGCAAACACTCATTCACTTAACAGCTTTAAATGAGTTTAACTTGAACTAAAAGATTAGACATGTTTTTTTCTGTGCATTGTAGTTAAAGCACTTTCCCCCCAAAAAAACAATAAGTTTAAATGTTGCTAGAAGTACATTACTTTTGCAGGCCAAAGTATCACCTAGTAAAGTGGTTAACAACATCCAAGAAGCGCACAAAAGATTTTTAGATCATTTCTAACGAGTTAATCACCTCCAGCATGGAAAAGTGTAATTTAAACTCACGGAATTGCTTTTTCCTTGCTTTAGCTAACATTTTGTTAAACTATTAATAGCTTTTCACAGAATGAAAGTGGCTGATGTCCTTGATGGAAAAGTAACTTTCCAGGCAGCTGAAAGGAGCTGGTACCACAGCAGGTGCCATGCAGTAGCCATCTTCTAATACACCAGGCAGGCAGGTTAGCTCTCCTTCACCTTAAGTGGAAACACCAGTCCTATGCTAATTCAGCTCTAAGCTTTGTTTCACAGGTAGGCACCATCCCCTCTGTTACTCGAGAAAAATCAAGTAATTCAAGCTATGAAAGCCAGCTGCTAGAATTAGCTGCCACATTAGGGTTACAGAAATGATTCATGGAGTAGGCACACATAAAACTCAGGGAGAACTCCGACACCACTGCCATCACCACCACATGTTACGCTGTGCTCACTTTTCAAAAGCAAAGCCAAACAAAAAGAGTGCATTAAGAAAAAAAAGTCTTTGGAAACAAGCAAACTGAACCCTCCAGTATTTCTCTTGAAATGAGAGCTTTCATTATACCATTTTAAGACTTTTAAATTGTGAATATTCCAAACATTAACTAAATACACCCCTCCAACCATGCAGCCAGTTTCAATATTTTCACCGACACAGAGATAAGTCATGGTTCAAGAGAAGAAAAAAAAAAATTTACAAGATAAAACTTAATTTTTTTTTTATTTTTTCTGATTTTTTTCCAGTAGCATTTATCACTGGCCATTTCCCTTTGTTGCTATTAGGAATCCATAAGCAGAAGTAGATATTAAGACAATTCACACTAGGAAAAACATCTTCCATACTAGAAACAGTAAAGTGAAGTGACAGAAATGCCTTTTCTCATTCGCAATACCAATTAATCAGGAAAATAAAGAGCTCTAGTTTATTTCCAAGGAAAATTACATGGAATATTTCTTTCAGATAGCAGCATAACCAGAAATGATAAAGATTTTCAATATTCTGACCCACACTAGCGTTTTACTAAAAATCTCAGAAGTGCAGTCTCTTATAGAATCATTTACGTTGGAAAAAACCCTTAAGGCCATCGAGTCCAACTATAAACCTAACACTGCCAAATCCACCACTAAACTAAGTCCCTAAGCACTGCATCCACACTTTTTTTTAATACCTCCAGGGATGGCAACTCAACCACTTCCCTGGGTAGTCTGTTCCAGCCCTTGACAACCTCTTTGGTGAAAAAATATTTCCCAACATCCAATCTAAACCTCCTCTAGTGCAACTTGAGGCCACTTCCTCTCATGCTACCACTTGTTACTTGGGAGAAGAGACTGACCCCCACCTCGCTACAGCCTCCTTTCAGGTAGTCGTAGAGAGAGATAAGGTCTCCCCCTCAGCCTCCTTTTCTCCAGGCTGAACAACCCCAGTTCCCTCAGCTGCTCCTCATAAGACTTGTGCTCTAGACCCCTCACCAGCTTTGTTGCCCTTCTCTGAACATGCTCCAGCACCTCAATGTCTTTTTTGTAGGGAGGGGCCCAAAATGGAACACAGTATTTGAGGTGTGGCCTCGCCAGTGCCACGTACAGGGGACAATCACTTCCCTAGTCCTGCTGGCCACACTATTCCTGATACAAGCCAGGATGCTGTTGGCCTTCTTGGGCACCTGGGCACACTGCTGTGTTATTCAGCCGGTTATTGGCCAACACCCACAGGTCCTTCTCCTCCAGGCAGCTTTCCAGCCACTCTTCCCCAAGCCTGTAGCACTGCATGGGGTTGTTGTGACCCAAGTGCAGGACCCGGTACTTGGCCTTGTTGAACCTTATACCATTGGCCTCAGGCCATTGATCCAACCTGTCCAGATCCCTCTGTAGAGCCATCCTACCCTCAAGCAGACCAACACTCCCACACAACTTGGTGTTGCCTGCAAACTTACTGAAGGTACGCTTGATCCTCTTGTCCAGGTGGTTGATAAAGATTTTAAAGAGAACCAGCCCCAGTGCCAAGCCCTGGGGACCACCACTTGTGACTGGACACCAACTGGATTTAACTCCATTCACCACAATCCTTTGGGCCCAGCCATCCGGCCAGTTTTTCACCCAGTGAAGCATACAACCATCCAAGCTATGAGCAGCCAGTTTCTCCAGGAGAATGCTGTGGGAAACAGTGTCAAAGGCTTTACTAAAGTCCAGGTAAACAACAACCACAGCCTTTCCCTCATTCACTAAGCAGGTCATCCTGTCATAAAAGGAGATCAGGTTAGTCAAGCAGGACCTGCCTTTCATGAGCCCATGTTGACTGGGCCTGATCACCTGGTTGTCCTGGACATGCCGCATGATGACACTCAGGATGATCTGCTCCACAGCCTTCCCTGGCACCAAGGTCAGACTGACAGGCCTCTAGTTCCCCAGATCTTCCATGAGGCCAAAATGCAGCACTGTTTCTTTTTTTCTCATCTACTGTGACCCTAAATTTAGTCACAAATAAATCATCTCTTAACCTTAAAGGACAGCAGCAACCACAAGCAACACTGTCCAACTGTGACATGAATGCATTGACCATTTTTTCTTTGCAAACTCTCCTGTAGGTTTCAAAAACCTTCAGTCCTTTCTGCCAATACAGAAACCCTTACCTAAGATTACGAAGAAAGAGATGATAAACTGCAAGTGTTGAAAAAAACAAAACCACTGAAGCCAGCGCTAAACCATTTTTCCTCAAGGTAGCTTGCATACATTTACACTTGTGAAACAAAACTCTCTTGTTCACTAAGGAACAAAAACTTTCAAAGAGCATCCTATCTGCAAGCCAAAAAATTAACATCAGCCAAAGTAAAAACTTCATATAGGTATCCAGAGATTGGCACAGAGGCTTGGCAAGTACAGAGACATTCAATCGACCTGCTTTAGTATTAATTGAAAATGCTATCTAGTGATTATGAAAAAGCTTCAAAGGACTGTCATATCAGAAGCATAAAAAGACTAGATGAGAATTACACAATATTGTATTTAGAAAAATTTTGAAAAAAGAACAGTTACGAACACATTTTCTGTGTGAAAATGATGATAGGTAACAGTACATCCTGCCTGAAGTGCCAACTAAGAAAAATGTCTTCTAAGATCACAAGTTATGAAGTGAGAGAGGGCAGGAGTAGGTACACTAGTCTTATCAAAAGATTTGGTGGTTTTCAATAAAAGACTTGTATTCAGGATTAGTAGAAACGTAAGAAATTCTGGAGGGATCAGCTTAACATCAACTGCAGGATAAAGAATCCAATAAAATGAGACGTGTTTACCAATGCTGCCACACTCAGCCCCTGTATCTAGTATTTTATGTGAACCAATGGCTCAGAAAGCAGACATTCCAGGCTACAGCTGACAGAAAATGGCAGATTAATTAACACAAAGTTTTGTTAACCTCTGGAGGATCTCTCTGTCATATAAATATATGATGCCTTTCATATCCCTCCACCCCCCCGCTACTCCAGCACAAATATTAATACCACTGTAACAACTTCTAGGTAAGTAAGCAAACCAAATACAGAAAAACATACTGCAGAAATACAGGAAAAAAACCTGCTCATATTTGTTAAAACAGAATCTTGGAATAACTTCTGCAGCCTTCAGCAAGTAACATTTCCTCTGAATATCTTTTCTGCAGTTTCTGTTCAGGACAGACAGTGGTTAACAGACAGCAACATTTACAGAGTTAACTCCTTAATAGCGCCACTGTCTGATAGTCAGGAATGGGGCAGTTTGATCATGAACTAGGCGGGCAAGCACATCTTACAGCACAGTGACCCCCCTAGTGCCTCCCATCTGCATAGTGGAAGCCATATACCCAGCTTCCCGAAGAGTAAACTTTCTTGTAGCACAGATTCCTGTCTGCCCAAGGAAAGCTTTGAATGTCAGTTTTATAATAGCAATAGAAAAGTCAGCCTTTACAAGAGCCGTCTTAATCTGATAAAGCACTGTAGCAGACACATTAGACTTCATTAACAGAGGTAGCAATTGTTCACATTTTCATAATTCACACAGGAATAGTTAATCACGAATAAGTACAACTAGATTATACAGTAGGACCTGGACTCCAGAATACAGCTTGGGGGAGGGGGGTGTGGAGAAGAGGGGGAAGATGCAATTCCAAAAAAAGGAACAGCTTATACTCCAATAAAACCCTACAAGATATCTTTACCCTGGAATTCAAATACTGGGCACAATGACAGAATAGACAACAACTTGGAGGTGTGTTAACCAAGACCAAGAGAAAAATTGAATCCCTTTTACTTTCTGGTGCACACCACAATTACAAAAGCTACAGTTGCTATGTTACTTTATATAAAAAATGTGAAGCATCTGTCTTAGGACTATATTGTAGATACACATTGTTTGTCTATAGATTGTTTGCCTAGTTTTGGAAGGTAGGAAAGCTCACTACTTTTCATATTAAATTAATGATGATTACACACAAAAAAGACAGAAGAAAGTTTACTTCGGAAATTGTTTGCAAGCAGCCAATGCCGGTCACAAGGCATTGAACCCATGGAATTCAGGGTTGTTTATCGTTATCAAAATAGTCTTATCCTCATGGCCTTGACAGCAAGAAAGCAAAAGGGATGAATTAAATTAAGATAGAAAGATGACAAAAAAGTAACTGTTCATATTATGATTGATTGTCATTCCTAGACAGTGCATGAATAGATGCCCGAGCACCAACACCTGTTCACGTCCAATCCTTCTAAAAAGTTGGTTTGGTTTTTTTGTATTTTTAAAAGTAAGTTTACCTATTTGCACATCTGCCAAGTTCACTGAAAGTAAGTGCGTCTTTGTTCTGTTTCACTGAACACGAGAAGACAGGAATTGATACATTCTCCCCCAGAGACACAGACAGAGAAGCCTTCCCAGAAGAGAACCTGAAAAATCCCTGATAATGTTTAGGTGACTGGGACATATTAAAAAACATGTTTTTTAAAAGGTAGGCCATCAACCCCAACCGTAACGTTTTGAGGAAAAACACAGCAGTCATTTGTCAAAGGAATGATTTGTTTCTAAACATAAATTGACACTCCTGTTATACACTTTTTCAATTTGAAAGGTGAGCATAAATGGTACACCTACACTTTAAATCACCACAGAACATAGCGATATCTTATCTGTCTTTTTTAGATGCCATTCTGTTTCCTGTTCTTCTCTCCCATTCCTACCAGATGTCCCACACTACCTGCGAGTCTCTAAACAAGAGCCAGAAATATTCATCAGCTTCCTAGTTAATTTGTCTCCCACAAGTATACATTTCCTTTCATGAGATCTACTTACTCCACAAGGAAGACAAGACTAAGATGACAGAACATGCTTTACTCTATAGCAGCTTCCTTGCAAATGCAGTTTTAACTGACATTAGGTTTTGTTTCTTCTAATTTCCGTAAGTCTTCATATCAGCATAAGGGGTATACTTTCACCACGACAACTTCATTCCTCTAGACCTTCTTTCCCAAAAAAGAAGACCGCAAAAACAAAAAGGCTCACTATTATTATAAAAATGCATGTATTTCAGATAAAGATGTATTTATTAATATTTATATACTCTTTGTGATACACCACTTAAAAGGATTTTTTCCTAAAGTTCTGGAGGTTAGCCTCAACTCAAGGCAGAACATGAGGTGCTAGATATTTCTAAAAGCCTTACCTCATCTCACTTGTCAGACTAAAACAGTTCTGCTCACAGTATACTAGAGTTAACCTCGTCACTAAATTTGGGTGCATGAGCAAGTTCTTTCCCTTTGTGAGGTTGCTGTGTACCACCAGAAATTTTTCTGTCTTCCTCCGGAGACTGGGGAACATATTTCTTAACACAGTCTGGACATCACACTTAAAGGCTTCCTACATATGGCAGAAGTCTTGGACACTTCCAGCACCTGTTCTCTACAATTGCTTTAAGACTGGCGGTGTTGAATTTGTTACAGGATGACCAGCACATGTTGCAGATAACAGTGTAGAACATTCTCAGTTCCTGGTTCTTGCCTGGGATTACCAGGGATTGGACCCAATAACCCACACGGTCCCTCCCTGTCCTATGTTCTTAACACTGACATGTATAGGCAGGCTAGAAGGGCGCATCAGGATTTATTTTGTGCAACGAATGGGAGCTAATTATAAGTCTCTAAATTTAAAGCAGATAGGATATATACAACAAAAATTACCATGTGTCTTTTTCCTTTTAAAAAAAGTCCAAAACACAAAAAACAACAGGAGTCAGAATGCGTACGTAAACTTCCTAGTAATGAACTGATGTAAATAGCTCTTATTCTTCTAATTACCTAGGAGACTGAGGACCTGCGGACATTAATTTCATTAATTTTCTGTCATTGTATGACTGAAGAGTTTACAGCCTGATTTTCAGAGTATACAGTCAGTAAATACTATGTGTTTGTACGCATGATTGTTTCTGTCTTCCCCCCATATGGCATGCAACAACCAACCAACTTCCCAATAGTGGGAACACAATGCTAAAGCTGATAAAGGTATTTCAAAAGCCCAGAAGTACCTAGAAGCACTAGTGAATCCATGTAGGCAGCTAACCTGAAGTCACCATGGGTAACATCATTGTGCAAAGCAAAGTATGCTCCATCTACAGGATTTCCATCATAATTTTGCCCTGACAACAAAGTTGTGTTAATGATGTTGAAAAAACCCACATAATAGAAAACATCACTTTTCCTAAATCACCACTGGATCTTCTAGGATCTCATGCTCTACCGCTGCCATACGGCAGCCCACTGCATGCCACAGAGTTCAACTCTTGGCTTAAACAGGCAGTCATTGACAGAAACCTCACCACACAGAGTGCTCTTACAGCAGGGTAGTCAGCAAGGTTCAAGAACATGTATTATTGTTTCTTAATTCTAGAAATCAGTCTGATTATTTAAAAAAACTGCATGCATGCTTTCATCCATACATTTCTGAGAAAACCACACTCAGATAATACAAGCCAGACCTTCCAAACATACCACAATTTTCAAGTGCCTTAGCCAGGTAACTGTTGTAACAAACCTCTCAAACAAGAAAGGCTTTTGGGGGAACAGGCTTGAAAATCGGGAGGGGTGAGGGGAGGAGGTGAGAGAGTATCCCGCTTCACAAAATATGGAATAACAGCAAGGAACTCACACACTGGTTACAATAGCATGGTGAAATATTTCTATTCATACAGCACCACAGATAACTGCTACCAGGAACTGAAAAAGTGTCAGATTCAGCAAAAATAAACTAGGTTTCTTTCATGACCAAGATTTACAATTCAATAAAAAGGTAGAGGCCATGTAAATATTAAACCCGCTTTTTTGACAGTCAGGTCATTAACCAGATGTTAGAGATGAAAAGTTATGCAAACAGAAATCTCATAAAAGCTTGCGACAGTATCAATGAAACAATGCTAAGACTTACGAAAAACACGATGCTTCAATACAGCCCAGATAACAGAAACCCAAACTGAAGAAAACCTGCTAACGTCCTTACAGTGATTTGATTACAACTAAATTGGTTTCCCAGAAAATGTGGGGAAAGTTAAAATGGTAACAAATATTGTGATAAGCTCATGTTTTACCCAGCAGCTCCCAAACTTCTTCTAGCTGCAGCCCCTCTTGCAGCTTGGTAGATTCAGACAATTACAAATTTCTGGATGATATAGTCATACTGGACTTGATTCACAGAAGTGCTGTTCTGTCATAAAGTTCTGAATTATGCTTCCAGAACTGAATTAGATTCGGTACAGTCACCTCAGTTATTTAATAACTGGTGGTTTAGTCCAAATAATTCATTACGGAAACAAATAAATTATTGTACTACCAACTCTGCTCATACTAGCATGAGCAAGACAAGTGATTTTTCTCTTTTAATCTTGCTTGATATGGCTGTAAGGGTGCTGATTCATAAGTGACCCTGAATTGGGGCACACATCTGAGCTGCTGCAGTTTCCAACACAAAATACCAAAATACACTTTACAATAATATGTCAGGCTGTAGACCGCAGTAGCTCAGGAGGAGACGTATGTTCAGCCACCTACTGCTACAGACGCAGTAACCTCCGGGAGAAAAAGAGGGCAGGCAGCTGGTAGAGGTTACTGCTGTAGATATCCTAGCCAAATTAGCCATTGTTTAAGAATCACAACCCTGCAATCAAACCAGACAACTTTTCTTGGTTACAACCTGTCAGATTTGAGGTAGCATATTATCCGGCTACAACCATCCCACATACATCAATGTGCCTCCAAACCGAGCTTGGGTAAAATGTTAAACACACATAGTTCTTCGGACCAATTCTATTTCTATCCATTTACTTTCATTCTCTTGGCTTCTGTACTGCTTTCCCCCACCGCCACCTCCATAGGTGCATCTTTATATATTTTCTTCATATCTCCCAATTTCTCCTATTTCCATTCGGGTTGTACTTTAAACCATTTCACACCATGTCGGCACGATCCATAATGTGCACTTCCAGTGCGCGTGCAACATTCCACACAAAATATATCGTGTACTTCATAACTAAGATGTAGAGTTCACGTTACAAACCAGACAGATGTGGAAAGACGGCAATTCCTGACACATGCTTCAGGATGGCAGCAGATTCAGAAACAAAGCACCGCGTCAGCTGACGTTTACTTTGTAGTAGATGTAATAAAATAAATGAAGTGCAACCGAATGGTTGAATAACGTTCACAGGGCAAAAAAAAATAAGAAAGTCACACCACAGGGCAAGGTCTAGGTAGAAAGACACTGGTCACCATTACCTCAGATGATGTGACTATGACAACAAAAGCCTGCGCTTCCCAAGGACAGGCTCAAATAAGTAGGGGCGGAAAAACACAGCACGGGAAGAGCACGAAGGACCTACTACTGTAAGAGGCAGAACCAGACCCCACCCGGCACACCGCCACCATCGGCAATGCCCGGCAGGACGCGGGCCCGCTCGCCCGGAGGCAGCGGGCAGGCTGATGTGGCCGTCCCCGCCGCCCTTCCCGCGGGCCGGCCAGGGGCAGCCGGGGCCGGGGAGCGGGCTGCCGCCGCCCAGTCCCCGGCCGGTGACAGCGTGCGCGGGGCCCGGCAGGGGCGAGGCCCCGCACCCCCCCGGCCGCCTCCCCCCGGCCGCGCCCGGGCGCCCCCTCTCTCCAGCCGGCCGTAGGGGCACGCAGCCCCCGCGGGAGCCGCCGCCGGACCCGGACCCACCTGAGGAGCAGCTCCCAGGCGACAGGCCCCGCCGCCGCCGCCTGCCCCGCCGCCGCAGCCCCTGCCCAGCCCGGCGACTGCCTGCAGCTACCGGCTCCCGCAGGCCCCGCCCCGCCCCGGGCTCCCCCCAGCGGCCGGTAAGAAGCGTTAACCGCCCCCCCCCCCCCCGCCAACGACCCCCCGGCACCGAGCGAGGCCCCTCACCTGCCTGTCAGCCCGCGGGGAGGGGCTGCGCGACGGCGGGAGCGGGCGGCGGCGAGGCCCCGGCGAGGTCAGCCCGGCTCCGCGCCCGCCGCTCCTTCGTTCTCTCGCTCTCTCTCCCCTCCGCCGCCTCTCGCGCGCGAGCTCCGCCGCTCCCTCCCGCGCCCCCGGCGCGAGACACACGCACGCCCCGCCCCTGCCGCCGCCAGAGCGCGACCGCCCCGCGGCCCCGCCCTCCCTACGGCCGCGCGGCGCCCCGCCCACGGCGCGCGCTCGCGAGCCGGGTTTCCCTCTCCCTCCCCCTCCGGGGGCGTGGGCGTGGCCTCGGGCAGCCCCGGCCCGGCGTCACCGGTTAGCGCTCCCGTAGGAAGTTTGACTCTTCTGCTTTGCCGTAGCGGCCGCTCCGCCCTCCCTCCTTCCTTCTCCTCGCTGGGCGGGAACTGCGAACTGCTGCTGGAGGAACGCAGGCGGTCCTCCTTCCTCCCGGCCTTCGCCCAGGTACTGCACGGCACCCACTGCCCGGGCGGGCAGCGCTGCTCGTCTTTCCTCTTCCCTGGCGGCGGCGGCGCTGGAGCCGGCCCTTCCCGACCGACCAAGGGCGCGCGCTCCCTCAGGGGCCCGCGCGCCGGGGGGAAGCCGTTGGCAACGGTACCGGCCTGGGGAGGAGGTTGGGGGGGCGGAGAGGGGAAGCGCCTCCTGAGGCGCTTCACCGTGGGGCTTCACTCATCACCCTGGGTCCTGCCCGCCTCCTCCCTGGCGGGGCTCCGGCCGTGCCGGCCCCCGATGAGGCTCCTGTGCCCCCTGGCCGCGGCGAGCTGGCATTTGGGTTGGGGCAGCGGGAGGCAGCGCGGCTCTCCTCGGGTAAACACAAAAAAAACCCCATGTCTAACCTGTGGGATTCCCGCAGAGGCAGTGCCAAAGCTGGTACGGCCAGCCCCGCTGCTGCCAGGCACGCTTACCTTGGGCAAACTGCGGTGTCCCTGATAAAAGCTTCTTCATTAGAAGATAAATGCTTCTTCTTAGACGAAGAGCAAACGGCGCTCAGGAATCTCCCTACTTAATTTTTTGTGTGTGTGTGTAAATAAACAAAACCAACACTGAGTTCCCTAGCTGTTATTCCCAGGGGACACTAAAATGAGAGGCTACAGTAAATTACATAGATCTGTAAGACTACACGAGGAATAACATAGCATTGACATACAAATTATCACCATTAAATTAATATCTTGTTGCAGTAAATACAGTAATTCAGACCTCTCACAATCATGATAGCTGACATAGAACTTCCTTTTCAACTGTAAAGTACTGAATCCATTTTAAACTAATTCCCAAAGAATAGCATAAAGCAGGTGAGTACGTGCTGTAATATACAAGACCTTCTGTCAAGCCTAAAGTACCCCCCCAAAAAAAAGAATACTTTACATTGCTGTCTAAGAAGTATTCTGTCAATTTCAAATGTGAATGATTTTCCATTTCAAAATAAGTAGTGTCAACCTGGAGCAAAACAGAAAAACCTAGAGCTAGAGAGCCTTAGGTTTTTCATGGTAATTTAATTAGTGTGTCAGCTTAGTATGGTCTTGCTGCCAGAAATGTCATCTGTGCCTGTAATCACAATGTTTTTTATGATCTGCAGTTTGACAGATCTCCCACAGCTCTTACAAAGTTCAGATGTTTTAAATTCCAGCCTGGATTAATTTCTTGTCTAGTAATTGTATTTGGCAAAACTACAGGTTTCCTACAATTACAATTGGACAGGCTGCTTTTCCATTTAAGTCCCAAACCATTACTCTTGAGTTAAAAAGCCTGCTCTCTTTTCCTTGCAATGACTAAAGTGGCTTATACATAAATGATGTGGTTATAAATCAATCTGACAGGCTTTTAGAAAGAAGTACCAACATAAATAATTTATGATATTTGAGTAATATTTCTGACAGGTCTGGTCTCCAGAACAAGCTCTTTTCTTTTACTCCATCTTTGTAAATGTGAAAGTCGTTGTTTGGGAGTGGATTGTTCACTTTTTGGTTTTGTAACTGTGAGGTGTTACTGTTCCACTCTTTTCCTTCCCTTCTACCCCTTGGTGCAATAAAACAGAGCACCTCTTAACCTCTTACTACAAACCTAGCTCATCGTTTGTCGTTACAGGGATATTTTATTTTTTTAGAACATCAGTGAAAGATTATTTGTGAAGGAGTACTGGTTAATCCCTGTAATGAAACATTTTCTATACAGAATTGTGTATTAATGCAAAGAAATTAAGTAATGCAAGAAATAAAGTAGGGTTTCTATTCTTAGAAAGCAAATATATTTCAAATTTAGCACTGTTTGGAATGATCAATTTCATAAGATGCTGTTGATGCATTTTTAATTGATGAATTTGTGTGGACCCTTTTGTGAGGCAAAAGTGACAATAGGTCCTGAATTTTAAAACAGTGAACAAAATTGTGTAGGAGAGAAGTAATTTACAAGTAACACTGCTATTAAGGAACACGTTCAGAGAAGTAACCAGCAAAATTTGAAAATTATGCAGTCTAAAACACAGCAAGACGGGTGTTAAACTAATCAATTTGTACTGGAATTAAATTTGTAATTGCTGGGGAAACAGGGTCCTAAAACAACTTTCAATAGATACATTGGTGTTCGATGAATTCATGACAACTGTATAAAGGCTGTTATGACAGAAAACTCAGCATAATGAATAAGGAGATGCATTTCTGACCCTGTGTTCCAAAAACACAGGAATTGACCAGACAGGCTTCATTTCAGATGTTGGACGTATTCAAACGTTCTTAAATAGAAACACTCCCTCACAAATGCACCGTGTTATTCTGCTAAGCTTGTATAAAGATAAGGAAGAAAGAGCTTTATACCGTGTTCATGAAAATGTTAATTAGTAAAAAGTGTAACCAGAATTAGTGTTTTCTGTTTAGTGCAGGGAGGGTATCATCATCCTGGACATACCAAAAGCAAACATAGTACTGCCTGATAAGTTTTTAAGGGTTAAATTATGCTTTTGGAGCCACATATATAGATTCCACTGAAATAAGTGGGACTGTTTGAAGGTATGTCAAGTCTGACGTGCTGTAACTGCCGAGAGATTGGTATAGTAGTGTTCATATACAATGAAAGCAAATATATTTAAATTTCTGCAGGTAGCTCAAACTTTCTATATTATTCTTTTTTATTCTCTTGCTACAGAATGTGGCCTGAATCAATACCAATACGATGCATCGATATGGTATTGGCAAACATCAGAGGCCACTTTTAGTCTACAATAGACATCCAGTCTCATGACCTTACCGTGCATGTTATTGTTTAACCTATAAAACACTGAATATCTTTTTCTTCTGTTGAAGTTAACAGAACATTACCTCACTTTTCTCACATCATCGAGGCAGCTTGCCTAGAGATATTATCAGAAGTCAAAATTGAAGAGTTATGTTGTATACAGTTTTTCCACAGCAATGTCATAATCTATTTTCCACTCTTTTTAAACTGTGGTAGAGGCCTGTCTTGATTGGAAACATCTGCCCCATTATACTTAAAAGATATACACCTGAGCTCAGTGTTAGGTAAAGCAGCCTTTGCATAACAGGTTAATCAATTTATAAAATAGTTTGGAGTTCCCAGAGGAGAGGATACTCCACAGAAATATGAAACTTTTAAAGTTTTTTTGGATGTTTTCTTAGAGCAATGTGAACCTTAGGTTAAATGTGTGGCATTATATTTAATGCTTGTTAAATCACTCATTGTTACCTGCATAGCTGTTTGCTCTTGGTGGGCTCAGTGGAATTGCATTTATTGAAAGAATGTTAAAGATTTTTACTCAGCAAACCAAAGCTTCACTGTGAAGGAAATTTACCATATAGAGAAGGATGAGGTTGAAGGAAAAGCCCTCTAAATAGTTCACAGTCTGTGTTAAAGTCATATCTGAGATTGTGTGATGCTACAATTAATTTATTGCAACAGCCATGTTCTAGCTGAGCGTTTCTCAAGTTGTGGTGCTTGCACAATTCATGGTATGCAAACTATTTATAAGTGATGCAAAACCGCCTTACACGTGAAGAGAACTGGGAACTGACACCCCTAGCACAACATTAAGGCACAGTCCATGGTTCAAAAACCTAGCTTGTCAAGACAGAGGGGAACTGATAGGAAAAGAGGCGATTTAGGACCGAAATCTCTTTTTGGGGTAACAGACAGTAAGGTAGAAAGGTGTGTGAGGATGTGTTAATGTAGAAAATTAGAAGGTATCCGCATACTGTCATGGAAGGTAAAGGTGTTGCTGCTGTAACCTACAGTAGTTGTACTTGAACAGATTAAATTCAGGATTATCTGTTCCAGAAGATTTGTTTATTTCCTACATGGGAATTTGTGTACACACCGAGATTTTTCTCAGCAGCTGCTCAGTTCACTACCACCATACAAATAAATACCTACTTCTAGAGTGCTGTTGAAAATTAGTTTTTCATATCCAGTTTCCCAGAACAGCCATTTTTCTGATTGTGTACCCAATATGTTCAAATTTTAAGCTTTTGTGTTATTGATTTTTTTTTTTTTTTTTTACAAAAAAACAAGATCAAAATATGGTAGTAGTAAAAGCTGTTAAGATTCTTTACCTGTTCTAGTCTACCAAGGTAATGTTTTGGAGCACAGTGCAACACCTGTAGTCTTGTGTGTGTTTTTTCTCAGTGATAATAAAACTTTCTGAGAATATTAACAGATAAACTGAAATGAATTCCCTGTAAATAATAAATAATGGTCATAATCACAGAGGCAATAAATTATAATTCCTATCTGTCTTTAAACTGATAAACTGCTTTTATCATCCTGCATACCGAGCAAGTGTATTTTAACTTTAATTTTTAGTATTTCAAGATGTTTTGAAAATACAGCTTTTTTTTAACACCGGTTTATGAGTAAGGTAGTCTCCTAGCACTGTCCTGGCCCTGGAGGGTGTTTGAGGCTCTTTTGTACTCTAGTCAATAGTTTATTATCTACCTCAGTATTAATGTTTCATGTGAGTTACAACGTTGTGGGGAGATGAGGGTGAGGAAACAGTATTCTACTGAGAAATGGAA
Organism: Chroicocephalus ridibundus; assembly: GCF_963924245.1. Classification (NCBI taxonomy): domain Eukaryota; kingdom Metazoa; phylum Chordata; class Aves; order Charadriiformes; family Laridae; genus Chroicocephalus; species Chroicocephalus ridibundus. The sequence continues at coordinate 153,574,559 of NC_086284.1, forward strand.
GCTTCTTGCCTCTCCTAGCTCCTGGCTCTGATATTGAGGTAGATTTATAACTCCATTTGCAGAATTAACTTTTCTGTCTTCCGAACTCCTACTCTAATAATTTTGAAATTGAAGTTCTGACACTTTGAAATGCTCTGACAATTGCTTTGAGACATAGGGCTTTGCTGTGCAGCACTTCACTGATTAAAAAAAAACCCAAACAAAACCCACCACATTGCTTTAATAGAATGTTTGGTTTAAACAAGGCTCACAGCTGAAGTAAACTGTTCCTACAGGCAAAGCCTGAAACTAAACGGGCATCATCTGCCTCCTTCACACAAGCTGTAGAGTAATACATAATTTTAATACAAACCACTGACATGTTTTTAAACTGTTTATTGCAAAGAAGTATATTGCTAGTATTCTCTATCAGCATCTGATCTGCTGGATTACAACCGTATGATGTGAAGCTGTTTTCAGCAGAATTCTGTACTTCCTTGTTCTTATTCAGAATCGGTTCCCACATCTTATTCAGAGCTTCATTAAAGGTGTCAGTTTCAATTCTCCAAAGAGATACAATGGTGCACACCATATAAAAACTTAGAGTACTTAACACTGGTTTCAGTTAAAGCAATTTAGCTTCAAAATGCCATCCACCTATTGTGCATAAACATTTGTGGCAAACTGGTAATAGGGCTGTGTAGGCAAATACACACATTTTGTGCATTGTTTTTTTAAAAGGGGCTTTATAATAATTAAAATCTGATTTAGGCTGCTTGGAGGGGGTGGGGGGAGGGAGTAGTATTGTTCAAACTTTAATTCCCTTTGCCACTCACCACAGATACTATTTTTCCTCTCTAATTGTCTCCCTCGGGATGCAATGAACTCTTTGCTTAACAGGAGCAGTAGCCTGCTTAAATCACAAGTGGATCTCCTGGTAATATTAATTTCTATATGTTCTCTTCCAAAACCAAATGTATTTACAACAAATTGCAGCAAACTTTTGATTGAAACACATTCAAATGTATAAGCGCTGTGTAATTATACCACTTTTGGACCAGAAATGAATAATCATAGCCGACCAAAATTAAGGAAAATTTTGTCTACACCTAGCGTAATTACCAGTGCTCACACTTGCCAATGAAACAACTAATATCCTTTTTCTGAAAATTGTTTGTCAAGTTCTCAGTAGAAAGACAATTTGTTTTAAAACAAGTGCTGAACCTGGAGTACAGTAGAAAAGCAATACTAGCCATGTTCTGATTGACTGTCAAATAACACTGTCTACTGAGGATTTTAGACTTTCTCAAACTGTTTTGACATCTCCAGTTGCCTTGTATGTAGATTGACTTGTCTTATATTTGTATTGCATACAAAAGTCTTAGTGATAGACTACCAGTTGTTTCAGAATTTGTGCAAATACAATAAAAGATTGCCTCTATGAGCTTATATAGAAGTGCTGCTCAGATCTTTTGCATGCCTGTTGTATAAGTTCTCGGCAAGACCACTTCTCTGGCTGCAGAGTGGAGTGGTAATGCAATACTGTACTGGCTAGTTGTTGGATACTGGCTTGGAAAAGGGTGCCATCTACTGAATTATTGGTACAACTTCTTAAAATTCTTACAGGTTCTGTATGGTTTTCAACTCTGCGTAGTTTATATGATAGCATCATAACACAAGACAGTATGATTACAGCCAAAACAATATTCTAAAATAACGACTGACAAGTCAGGGTATAGCCAAGTAAACTTTTAAAAAGTTGCCTCTGCTTTTTATCAGAGTCGAAACATTAATGGATATTGAAAGTGATCTAGGAAGACAGTGCTGAAGAATCTGAAAGGGGGAATTATTTTGTTTTTCTTTACCTAGAATGGTACAATGCATTCATATTTATCTAAAAGAAAAAAAAAAGAGATACCATTTGTTACCAGTTTGATATTTAGAATAAAGACTCAAAACATTGTTAATTTTTTGTTCTAGTCTCTGATTTTATGCAGGATCCAGATGCTGTTAAATTATTACTTTGGTTTTTTTGGGTTTTTGTTTGTTTTTTTTTTTTTTTACCAGCAGGGATAATTTATTTACTCTTTAAATAAGATGATTTAATTTAATTCAGGCTCACCCTTGTTGGTTTTATGGATGAAAGACCGGAACAGTGGCTCTGCGTCTAGGATGAAACTAGCCATTTCTGCCTACCTAGTACTATGTATTTAAGAAAAGTTTTGACGGTTCTGAAACAACATCAGAAAACAAATTTCCAGTTGGGGCTGCAGCAGTTCCATAGAGTAAGAAGCATAATATTACTGTAATGTCCAACACATCTATTACAGAATATGGGCAGCAGAATTCAACAGCTTTTTGGCTTGTCTTCGTATAGACTATTAGTTCTGTTATCTTCAGTGTTTGTATTTTATCTTTAGGATGCCTGAAAGCCAAGGAAAAGACAGCGAAAGCCACATCAGCAGCAGTAGTTCCAGCACTAGCAATTCAGTTGCTTGCTTCGGGCAGGTCAGTTCCTTTTGCCTGAGAGGGAAATAGAAGTTTTGTGCTTCCGCTTCTGGAAATCTGTTCTGCATATTTACTCATTTTAAAGTTGGATACAGCAAGGCTGGAGTCACATCCATTACCCTAGCTATGCTATACCTAATTATACATTACATTTTCTTCCACAATAGTCTTGGCGTGCTTCAAGTTACAATAAATTGCTCTAGATTCTTCACGAAAGGTGTATGAATTTTCTTCCTTAAAAATGGATCACTTTATTCTCTCTTGTTTCCAGATGGCCTGGATCATGCTTAGGCACATTCTCAGTACTGGTTCAGAAAAGCCAACTACTTTCATCTATTAAAAATAATTTTTAAAAAGTTTAAAATAATTTGGGAAAGAGAAAACCGTATCTGGATTGAACAGACCTTTTGGTGTCAAATTCTCTTCTCCATGATAGGCATTTATACATAGCTCCTGAATATGGCATAGACATGTGCACTCTCCCCTTTTTCCTTATGCCTTTTGGTTACAGGCTTGCATTTTAGTGTCAGAAAAAGGCAACGTTATTCCTTTAAGTTTAAATAGAAGCAAATACCAATTAGAGAGGTTTTGCAAGCTTTGGAACTTATATGGTGCACACTGTATTGAATTCTGTGTTCTGCTGAATGATAGCATGGCCAATACATGCATACCCGATATTTGTAGTTTAGGTGGTAAAATCTGTTCTGTCCCACATCAGAGCATAGCAATACAAGCTTTTTAGTGCTTGAATCCTTACATATGCATTTAGGCTTCTCTAACCTTTTCAGATTATAAATTCTATTTATATTAAGACAAGGAGCAAAAGTTACAACACTTTAGGCTTCCAGCAATACTGGTGTTATCCAATGATAGCAGTGATGCTGGAGTTATCCAAAGTTTCCTGCATGAGGGGAATTTGCTCAACAATCTTCAAGAAACTCCTATTTTGATTGCTTTTCTGAGCTGCTGCTCTTCCTGCCTGATGGCATATGGTGGTAGAATAAGTTTAAACTTTGGTTTTGTCAGAGCTTTTAAATACACTTTTCTTTTTGGTCACGGAGATATTATGTTTTATTTTTGAGAGGTAAAATATAAGCTCATGTGTGTTTTCTTGGCAACCTTGACTAGGATTATGACTGCATTAAGATTTCAATAGGAAATGGCTCATTTCAGTTCTAATGTAAGTGACGTTTACGAGAAAGCAAAAGGAGTTGCTACAGCTCAATAGTTAATGTTTGTATGCATATACTTCAAGAGTAAGAGAAAAAAAAATACAATGCACAAATGTAATGCACACACACACCTCGAGGTCTTTCCTTGTCTGTTACATCCTGATTCTAAAAAGGGATCATACACCTCTTGGAAGGACTGTACATTGAAAAAGGAGATAAAGAAGTGATATTAGGAGAAGAGGGGGAGCTAAAGCAGGGAGAGTGAGAAGATTTATCTTACCTTGTTTTTGTCAAGTATCAATACACAGCAAGCGAATATCAAGCTATCCAGCATGCTCTTCGTCAGAGACTGGGTCCAGAATACATCAGCAGTCGGCAAGCTGGAGGAGGACAAAAGGTATGAACAAATATGCATAGATGTTTCAACTCAGAGTTTTTTTCCAGGAAAACTAGGGTAAAAAAAGTTACAATAATCCTCTTTTTTTTTTTTTAAGTCAATTTCGCACTAATAGTTTAATGTGCAGATATGAAAGCAAAGTCAGCATAGCATAAATTCTGTTTTTTACTGAGCCACAGGTTCCCTTTATGCTTTAAAATGTAGAAGACTGAACTTTTCACTGCTTCATCCTTGTCAAGGTGATATTTACCTACTTGTGGAACACTTAGATATTTTTCTTATTTTTTCACAGAACTGGAACATATGAAGTATTCTATAACATTGGCTGCATTTTACCCTCTCTAGTGCCTGCTATCTCTGCCTTCCCTTGATTAAGTCATATTTGTTGTCATATTAATCCCTTATCACAGTTGCTGGAAGAGGGTAAACCTAAAGCTGCACCAATGTCCTTTTAGTCACATAATCTGAACCTTGAATTTAGCCGGGTTTCCTCAGTGTAAGATGGTGTGTGTAATCCCCCTTTGAAATAAAGCATGTATATATATGTATGCACGTGTGTGTGTACGTATTTTTATATATATATATGTATTTATGCTTTTCTTTTCAGGTCTGTTACATTGAGGGTCACAAGGTAATCAGTCTGGCCAATGAGATGTTTGGCTTCAATGGCTGGGCTCATTCAGTCACTCAGCAGAACGTTGGTAAGTATCTCTTGAGGGTGAAGAAGTCTTTCTTTTCGTTTCACTGTGAGGCCCTGAAGGAAAAGTCTCTTAGCTAAGGACCAGGGTATCTATCCTAGAACTTGGTCACTTCAAAGAACCTGCAGGGGAGGCGGGGGAGGCATGTGGAATTTCCAGGTATCTTGACAGCTGGCAAGAATGAGAGAAATTGAGTAATAATAGACCTTCTGTTTTCTTTGTAGATCTTGCACTGGAATATGTCATAGTCATTATTCTAAGTGTGTTTATGATTATTCTTGAGCTTTTCTAATCAAGTTTTCTGATCTCTATGGGAACAGTCAGTGACTACAGTCAAGAGTAATTACAATTAAACTATTTAACACCCAGCAGCCCTGAGCCAACTTTCATACTCACCTGTAATTTTTATATTCTAATAAGTTAATATTCTCATTTAACATTCCCCTAATCTTTAGGGACCCATCTTTTTCTGCAGATTCTTCTTCTAGCCAATAGTAGAAAGCTTTAGAAAAATTCTTCTAAAAAATGGTATTTAGGTGATCTTAAAGCTTAAGCTTCTTCAATCTTGACAGCTGAAGTAGTTCCTACCAGAGGAGTATTGTCCTATTTTGCAGATCTGATACGCTTAGACTGAAGACTGGTTGTTGAAGTTGCTCAACAAAGCTGCTTAAATGTACCTCCTCCTCCCCACCCACCCCACCTCCCGCCCTTCAGAAATCTTGTCTTACCTCAGGCTGGTAGATTCTAGACATAAAGCAAGTTACTTCATTTCTTTCCATCTATTCTGTACCCACTTCCCCCCCCTTTTCAATCAAGAAAGGACGGACATCCTTCAAACTTCTGTCTTTTTCAAATAATGCCATAACAAGTTATTCCGTAGAAATTCAGAGGCTGAGGGTTTTGTTATGTTTGGTTTTAAATTCCTGAGTAGAAAAAGGGCTTGCACCTCCAGCAGATTTACAAACCAGTTAAACAAATAGACAGATGAGTACAGAAGAACTTTTGGACCCCAGAGTACTTGAACTTCAAAGCATTTCATTTCAGACATGTGTCATGTTTCTCTCAGACTTGCAAGACTGCTAACTAGAGTGCCCTATGTATATTATTTAGCATTGCTTTTGGTGTAAAATAAAGTAGGTTAGAGATTCTGGGTTGAGAATTGTATTGCAACCTGACAAGCTATTCAGGCAGTCTGTCCTGGATAAAACCTTATGCAAAAGTTCTCAAACTGGAGACTTCTAATATATAATTGGAAAGAAATTACATTTATTGAAAACAGTCTCTTTTCCATTGCTGTTTTTTATAAATTGATACTTTAAATCTTTCCTTCCAGCTGAAAAAAAATGTTATGCTTTGAACATTTAGGATATATAGCTGAATGAGAAGTAACATTTACAACTCTTTCTTCTTCCATATGTCTAAGTTTATAGATATAGTAGCAGGGTGCGAGAGTTTGGCAGATTTAGCCATTAAAAAACTAGGAAGTATCAATGTAACATGACCAGGGCATATACGCAAATCAGCATTTTCAAACTACAGTTAGTGTTTTGTAAGTCATGCTCCATTTTATAAAAGGCGATACACTATCTTGAGCACATTCAGCAAGTATGATACAGGTTTATGAATGTCCTAAAAGCACAAAATAAGATCTAAATGTGGATCAGGAGTCGTTTGTATTATTTAGGATGTTACTTTTCTCTCCCCTAGACTTTGTTGACCTCAACAATGGCAGGTTCTATGTGGGGGTCTGTGCATTTGTGAAAGTTCAGCTTAAGGTAAGTGGATTTTTTTTGTTTGCTCTGTTTATAGTTGAGGAATTGCCTAAAGCTGCGAATGAAAGTTCATGCATAGATCAGACTGTGGTTCTTGAGGACTTTACTATGCCAGAGAACCTAGCAGTGTCCAAAACCTTCCTATAGAACAACCAGCTAAGAGCGAGTAATTAGGCTTAGGAAAGCACAGCATCTAACAAGAACTGCTGTATGGGCACAAATTCCCTTACACTTAATATTTTTAAAATTTTACTGCAGGATGGGTCATACCATGAAGATGTGGGATATGGAGTCAGTGAAGGCCTAAAGTCTAAAGCCTTGTCCCTAGAAAAGGCAAGAAAGGAGGCAGTAACAGATGGACTGAAGAGGGCACTCAAGTAAGTAAAGATCAGTACCTGTAGATTTTCAGAAGTTAAGTGAGAATTAAGTGTTATTTTCAGTCACAGTGAGCTCTCTTGTTTCTCAGGTGCTTTGGGAATGCTCTTGGGAACTGCATCCTAGACAAAGACTACCTACGAGCCGTGAACAAGCTTCCACGTCAGGTGCGGTACGTGGGCTGGTAGAGCAGGGACTGCAAGATGTCCACTGGTCCTGGTCCTCTATATTAAAAAAGATTATAAATAATAATATCAATGCATCTCATCCCTGAATGCTTCCAGCTATGAGACTAACAGCCTTTGCCTGCTAGTTTGTGTGAACAGAGTTCTTCCCTGACATTTTGCCACAGCTACTCTAAATTTTGACTATTTCCATAGGCAAGATAATTGTGATGAAGAAACAGTATCCTACTCAAGATCTCATGTGACATTTATGGCCGTGTTGCCCGAGTCTCGCTGTTCAGTGGCAGCAATGCATACACCTGTCTTCAGAGCAGGTTAAATGTTACTCCAGGAAACACTAAACTGTTTAAACCAGCTTGTTCTAGGTGCCATTTTCTTCAGGTGCTGCAGTTCTTAAGGCTGTTCAAGCTTTGTCAGTTGCAGCAACTCAGTTCATCGCTCTCATCTAGCCACTTCTGCTTTAAATGTGTATCAGCCGTGATACCGGTGTCAAGTTACATATTCATCTCCCTGGTGAAATGGAAGTCCTTGGGAGAATGGAGTCTGTCAAGGCAGTATAAGGCAAAAACCAGAACACATAACTCAGTTTGTTCTCATTTTCAGCGGTAGCACAATCCAGTTTACTCTTACCAATTTTAAAACTTGAACTTACTTGTCATATTCCTCTCATTACTGGACTTTTTCAAGAATAAAAAAAAAAAAGGATGGGAAATAACTGCATACAATGACACAATTTTTAATTGCTGCAATAGGTCATAAAACCAGAGGCTATGGGGAGGGCAGAAGAGTAGGCAGACAGTATATCTATTATCTGTGTAACCTACCCTAAAGCAGGTGCAGCTTCTCTGAATTTCTGCAAAATCAGGACTATTTCATTTCACCCTGAAGTCTCCCAAGCTGACAGCCTATACGTCAGCCAGTGGGCAGCGGGAAAAAGGAGTGTTCTTTAGCGTTTAGGGAGCTCTGGCAGAAAATAGGAAGTTTTTCCCATGAGAAAGACTTCTTCCTTCTAATAAAGTTTTTAATATGCATAGCCCAGGATATCCTAGAAAAAATACCAGGTGGGTTACATATGAAAGCTGCTTGTTGTAGTTGGAACTGGCACTTAATTTTAAGCAAAATCCATACAGTAGCAATGTCAATATATGCATTGATAGTTGCTTTGTCCTTTTACTAGCCATTATTCAAATTCTATCAGGCCCTAACGCACATCACAGCTAGACAGAAAACACCCTCAACACGGTCCTTGTAACAAAATCTACAGTGTGCCTGTACTTCACCCCTTATCGTTCTTGTTAGAATAGTTAACAGTGGTTTTGTACTGAGGTCTCGAGCAAAGGTAGTTTCTAAAGATGGTTTCAACTTTCAGTTAACCAAATAGGATCCTTCCCAAAACAACACCGCAGAATACTAGATGCATCTATGATAGAAAGGGTGAACCAAACTGTTCCAGACTGGACCCACAAGAAGTTTTAGCTGTCGCCAGTCACTTCAAAAGTTTTACCACAGAACAGCAAAACAGGTAACGCTATTTTGTTTTGCTACATGAGTACACAAATGACCCTGCAGATGTCCTCTGCTTGACTTGAAAAATGTGTTGGTACCTAAATTTTGCAACTGAATTATGAGAGCAGGATGCAGTGGACTTGTCTGGATGAGGAATAATATTAGGAAGATCTACACTCCAATTTATCTAAATGCCTGATATGCTATTACTAGCAAACTGTGGGGCTTAAATGTATGAAGAATTAGCATGTACAACTGCTGTGTACTTTAACACTTACTTTCCGTGCCATAACATGGTTCTTATCCTTACTGAGCAGTAAGGAGCCACATTACATCTTGCTTTGCTTTTCAGACTCCTTGCCTCCTTAGCTTTCAGTTTGCAAGGGAAGAGCTGCAGTTACTTTTACTCTGTGAAGCACAAGGTCAGACAGTGAACCTTCTGAGGTAACCAACACCATGGAGAAATGCCTCTTGTGGAGGTCTTTGGTTCAGAGACAGAAATTGTGAAGCACACCTTCATCAGTGACAACCATACTTTAACACCGTTCTTTCAGAGCTGTCGCAATTTATAAATATGCTGTGATGTAACACAGCAGTCTTCGTAGTATTAAAGTTGTCTTGGCTGTTACTGAGTTTGCACCTCAGTAACCAACATTAATCTCGTTAGCTCCTGATGTGTACCAGTTGGTGGCAGTAGGCTTCTAGGCGGTAACTTACCTTGCTGATTGAGGAAAAAGTAAGCCGTTTACAACTGCTGATCTGTCGAGTTTCATAGTAAAGATGCCTTCATCATACTAGGATTTACCAAACGCTGCTAGCCAGCCTAGAGCTGTAAGGTGGTTCTATCTAGCTAACTTAGGCTGCGGGAGCAGATCCAAAGTGACACCTCGCCAGGTAAAGATGGTGCAGATCTCTGCTTTGCCAGGGTCATTGTTGATTAGTGGCTTTGCCACAAATTTGTAAAATCACAGAGCCAAACCATCCTGTCTTTAATAAAGAGAGAATGGTGTAGCTTCCTCGGTGACCACATGGATTGCAGAGCTGAGTAAAGGTTTGCCATGCCCTTTAATACAAGCATGAAGACAGGATCAGCAACAGACTTGCAAGACTGTCAGAGAAGCTGTAGAATTCTACACCGATCGCCCACATCTGTTCTCATTTGCAGAGAGCACAGTATGGGGAGACGCAGGCTGTCTGCCCTGAAGCACTGAACTCTTAAACTAACACAAAGTCGCTTGAATTCAATGATTAACTAACCGAATGACTTTGTACTGAAAGTGTATTTCGGTTTTCTAACTTACTATTCCACCTAGAGCAAACTAACTAGATTGTCCAGCAGTACTGTATAGAAAAAGCCTATGCATATTTCATTAACTTGATGAAGGAAATTTCTGAATACGTTTTTTCTTTTTTTTTTTTTTTGCTTTACTAGATACCCCCTGAGTTAGATTTGGTCAAAACTAAAAGAGAGGACTATGAGCCTGAAATAGAGAAAGCAAGATACAATAGCTGTTTGGAAAGGCAGAGCGCTGGAGGGAGACAATATTGTGAGGTGGCATCTACTTGTAACCCTGGTCAGACAGAGGCTGCTGTAGTGACGGTGAATCAGAAACAGCCAAATGGTTCCAGGTGAGACTGCTGCTATAAGTTTATTTTATAAGCTATATTAGAAGTTACTGTACCTTCTAAAACACAGGGTCAGCCCAATTCAGAAGATACTACACAATGCTAGTTTAGTGGATTTTCCTTGCTATTCTTTCTTTATGCATTTTTTTTTTTTTCTTCACAAAACATAATTGCCGAAATCCTGCTTAACTGTGCTTAGTTGGGAGAGGGGCAGAAGCACAGACGCCGCGGCTATTGAGTGTGATGCCACTTACCAGCGGAAATTGCGGCAAAAGCAGCTACAGCAACAGTTCTGGGAACAGATGGAGAAAAAGCATCAGATTCCAGTAGTTACTCCTAGCAGCAAACAAGGTAAGTCTTGGCATTAAAAATTGACAGTTTTAACGATAGCTACTGGCAGGCATGGCTTACCCTCAATACAGGAGCCCGACCAGTTTTATCTGCTTTTGTACTCTACTGTCAACACACCTTTGAGATCAGAGGAAGGAGGATTATCATACTACTTCTCCACCATGTTCTTAAAAGTGGCAGGAGTGTCAGCTCAAAAACTGCATCGTTAAAACTGCAACTTTCCACCCACCCTAAAGCTTCGTGCAGCACAGCGGCTGTCGTCAGTACCGTTGACATGCTGCACCCAAGCTGAGACCACGGCACTTCTCTGAGGTGGTTGCAGGCAAATCGACATTGCATTAGCTACTAATATGTTGCTTTTTATTCCTGGGGAAGTCTGGACAGCTGCGTGGTCAGCAGGAGCTTGGGGATGGGATAAACAGGCTAAAAACCCCTTTAAAGTAGAGCAGTTGTTCTTACCAGCCATCATCAGGTATAGAATCTTCCCTTTCCACATGCTGCTACCAAAACATAACCAGTGCTAGGACAAAAGAGGGTACCTGGTGGCAGCTGCTTTTCAGACTCGTGCTCTGTTAAGAAGGAGCAAAAGGGTGGTTCTGTATTTCTAATATTAATCTCGTCTTGTGTTTCCTCCATCCAGCAACATCCGATCCTCCTGTGAAGCACAGCACTCCAGCAGCAGTACAGCAGCAACTAGCAATAGAAGAGGAGTTCTTTGCAGGTCAGCCAGAAAGTGTCACATAACAGAGTGTTAAATCATTAGCATTTAAATCACCTTCAGAGTACAGTGTAAACATAAAGTTTTTGAAGGGGTTGGAATAGTAGAAGTGTGAGTATGAGTCTGATCTTAACAATACAAACTTTGCTTGAGTGGCAGGGAAACGATGCCCATCTCTATGAGAGGCTTCACACTTAACACTTTCCAATGGAGTTGTTATACCTATTCAGTAAACCCTTCCCTGAAGCGATACTGCACACAAACAGAACGTTTTGGGAGGGGGGTGGCTTTTCTTAACGTAACCATGGCTATTTGGGTCACATTTACACCCCGATGCCTGGACGTTGCTCCAGTCCAGAGCACAAGGGGCAGTACCATTTCCCTGCTGTGCGCTGACGCAAGAGATGCTTTTACAGTTTAACTTTTTATAGTGGCCACCACTTGTAGGAAGAGGGTGGGCTGTCCCTGGAATTACCGTCGTTCCTGTAGTACAATACTGTCATCTTTGGTTGGGTCACTTTTTCATTCATTCTAGATGATCCTGAACTTTGGGACATTTCCTTGGAGACCATCGATCTTAAGATAATGGGTCACAAAATGGCAGACCCACCAGCTGGACACCAGACATCCGAAACACCCCGTGGACGTCACCAAATGACTACTCGTAACAGGACACCTCACAGAATGAATTGCCACAAAGCCCCCGCTAGACCTGCACAGTTGCAGCCATCTGCTGCAACCGTGAGCCACCAGAGCTGTGCCAACCAGCACACCCCAGGTACGTGCTACCAAAAAAGTAACAGTTCTGTCTTAACAATGGCTCTCGGCTTTGAAAGCAGCGCTGTTAGATTAGTAAATTGGAGTGGGAGAAACATCCTTCTTTCTTGGATCTGGCTGCAGATGCTGTAGTAGTGGGCTAGGTGAACCATCTGTTTTTTCCATCCAGCTGTCGTATCAAGGAAGAGCTAGAATTGAAGAGTACTTTTAGAGGCAGAAACAAAGCTTTAAGAATCTTCCATTTCTTGCTATCTCCCTGTTCGGCAGAGTGCAGCCCCCACAGGAGAAGTCAAAGCTTGAAGAAAAGGAGACTTGAACCTACGTAAGACACCTGATGGTATCCCCACCTCCGTACTGCATTACCTCTGAAGACTGCAGTTGGCTGGTCAGATTACGTAAGGAAGTCTGTAATGCATTAATGGATTTTCCTGTATATTATGGTGAAGCAACACAGAAGAGTTTAATACAGCCAGCGAGAACTTGATGTACTTTTAGGTTATTACATGTTTCAGATGCCTGCGTCTATAAACAAGCAAGCATTTGTGCTTCTGCAGCACTACACTTGTGGCTGTATTACAAGCTAACGTTACACAGAATTTGCCTGAAATGGTAACAGAATTAATCTTTAAAATGAGATGCAATCCATAGCTTCTTTCTCCATTAGCGTTGCGTTTCAGCATAAAGAATAGATGTTTTCAGTAAAATGGGGAGAGGGTGGGTTCTGGTCAGATGCCGAAGCCTACAAGCTGAGGGTGTGAAGCTGTGGCAGCGTCTGCCCTCCAGTGTGCAGCAGCCCTTCGCTGCTCCTTTGCCCATTGCTCCTCCTCAGCATGTTCCTCAGCCGTGCAGGATCCCCGTGTGGTGTGGCAGCAGCAGCACCAACGCATCCAGGCAGTCCAGCTGTGCCCGCGCACCCGGGCAGCACAGGGGCAGGAGCGCGCTGGGACTTCCACTTCTGTTTTTAAATAAGCTTTCAACCCTTTTCAATATAAAAATAAACATGAAATTTGAAAAACAAGCCACACTTGTAGCTGTCCGTGCCTCTATACCTTTTTCAAACGATGACAACTCAATTCCTGTTTAACAAGCTCAAAGAAGTGAACACATTCTGGCTGGTTACAAGTAGGAAGCCCAAGAGACCACCACCGTGTCTGCACAGCCTTGCGTTTGCTTTGGCTGGGCAACAGAAAACTTCAAGCAGGTTTTAAAGGTTAGAATAAAGCAACAGCTGTTCCGTCTAGTAGGGTCAAAGGAAGAATTTTTTAAGCACTACTTCAATCTGGAGTGAAAGGGGTTTTTTGTTGTATTGTAGAAATTGTAGTATTTTTGAGAAATGCAGTGCTGGAGACAAGGATGATACCAGATGACTTCAGAGTTGGAGCTGGCCCAGGAAAATTTACACAAGCTCTTTGATTAGTGCAACCCTGAAATCAATGTCAGACTTGAAACAGGAGCCTGTTCCTGCGCTTTGCCATCACTGCTCTATCTGACCAAGTCTCTTGAAGCAGTCTAAATGTCAATACGTTTGAAGTATTCAGCATTTACTCCTTTACCTTCACCATTTCATCCATCCTTTTTCCTTTAAGATCCTCTACTATCCACTTACCTCCTCAGCAGGACAAAGAACAAGGCCTGACTTCAGTACAGAGCGACAGGACAAATTATAATTAACTGTAATATATTACATCGAGCAAATAGTTTCACATTTCACTGTACTAGTTTCTCTCCAATTCGGTGCTGCCTTCGGAACAGCTCAGGGAAGAAATACATACCATGCGTTTGAGTCATGCGCTCACTGTTGAAATCAGATACCTGTTAGAAAGGGAATGCACAGACAGTCAGAATTACTGGATCCAGAGCGGCTCCAGACTGTTACAACAAAAAAAATTAAGTGTCTCGTATAAACACAACTGCATCGGCTTTCTTGACTTTTGTCAAGAAACAGTGCCAAGAGTAAGTTCTAACAGTTCTAAGAGAAATCACAGCAATCAGCCTCTCAGGATTGGTCCCTTGGAAAAGGGCAGTAAAACTTACACTTGGACATTGTGGTTTTGGTGGGTTTTTTTTCTCCTTTAAGGCCTTGAGCAGCGTGACTCATAACAGAAGCTGTTCTTAAAATGGAAAGAAATGCAGCAGCAATTAAGTGTTTAGAAATACCAAATAATTCCTGCGAGTCTGTTTGAGAATGACCCCGGTAAAGTAGTTCCGCTCTTTACTAGTACTGTGGCAAATCTGGGGATGGAATTCCTATTGTACGTCTACACTCAAGAGTTTCTCCTCTCCCCAGCGCAGCCCTGGCTCCCTTCCACCCCAGAGAGGAGGGCGAGGGACCCAACAGGAAAAGAGGAGTAGGACTTTTCCCTGTCCGGGACAGGGCCTGCCCCAGGCCTTGCAGCACACCCTGCTTGGGCTTCACTGCCGAAGGGCAGCACAGAGCCCCCGCTCAGCCGCCTCCACCCCTGCTTCAAACAGGGAGAGACACCAACAAGTTCTTGACTGTCACAACGGAGCACGTTTCTCTGTTCGGTCACTTCTTGACAGTCTTGGCCATAAAAGCAATCGCATGGCTCACGTTACCCCGCGCACCTCCTCCCAGTCCCATAGGCCCCTCCTCTCCGAGAGAAGATCCATTCCGTGAGTTATTCTTTCTAGTAGCCAGTTTAGAGTATTCTATTAAAAGGCTCATTATCAATCACTGCTTTTGAGAAGTTAACGGTCACATTAAATTGGGTTTCTTGTACTTTCCTGTGATAAACTGATAAATTGGGTTAATCACTCCAGGAAGAGGACGGGGAGGCTGGAACCTGCTGTTCAACAAGAAAACCCACGGCTCAACAAAAGCGGGTTTGGTTTATTTGAATGACTTCATTAAATAATTCTACAAAGGTAACAAATCGCAGCACAAAGCGCAATCATACAAGAAGCGCAGTGCCTGGGTTTAGTGCAAAACATACAACTAACTACAGCCAGGGAAGCCCAAAGTTTCAATTCATTTTATTTTTTTTATTTTTTTATTGGTTTTTTTTTTTTTTTTACAGTGTACATTGTTAAATAATGTAAAGAAAACGCTTGTAATTCAGAAACAGATTTTATGTGGAAAAAGATACTCAAAGTGTAATATTAAACAAAATAATTTAACAGTTCAGTAGCATTAGTTTATTCCTCTAGACTTCAGTTATTCATCCACAGGAGGGGGGGGAGGGGAAATAAATCAATGGTAAATAAAACCAGTTCTTGCATAACATTAAGTGAAAAAACGACCTCAAACTTATTAGATCAAAATTAAATAACCACGTGCTGCATCCAGCTGATTGGTTCCCCTTGTCACAAACACTCCCCTTGTTTCGTTACTGCCCCGGGTTTGTCACCGCTCCCGTCTCCAGAGCTCCCCTCTCCCCTGGCGCTGGGTGCTGGGGAAACCTCCCCGCACCCCTTCAGAGGGAAGGGACACCCCCCGCCCTTGCTTCCTCCCCGCCTTCCACCACACCATGAGCCTCCTCTCTCATTCTGCGCTTCAGTTACAAATAAACCTCCCAAAAATCTGTGGAACCGGGAGCCCCCCACTGCCTCGACACTACCTTTTCCCCCCCTCGGGTGCTGGTTCGTCTCCAGCCTGTAAAATAAGTGACAGGAAAGGAACAGATATTGCGCCTTTCTTTATAAAAATAAAAGTGTGAGAACATCCGCAGACAGAAAAACTCCCTGTTAAGGCTCCACAGGGGAACAGCCCTCCCAGAAAAAAACAAAACAACAAAGAAACAAACGTTCAGGCAAGTAACATCTCTGTGGTGCACCAGCTTCCGGGGTACCCGTGGGCTGCTCCCAAGTACCCGGCAGCTGCTCTCTCTTCCCGCACAGCTTTTCACAGCACGACATAAATACTGGCTGGTATTATTTTTTACTTTGAAGAGGAAACCAGTATTATTTATTTTTCTTTTTTTAAATATGAAAAGGGAGAATGACCAAAGCAGAAGGTACAGTACAGTTACTGAGGGGTGACAGATAGTTACAGTCCTGGTACCAGCTTGAAATTTGTCAGAGTGAACAAAATCGTAAATCCTCCAAATGAGAGAGGAAACTTCTTGATGCCGGCTGTTTCAAGTACATCCATTGCCGGCAATGGACGTTGCACCAGGACAGTCTATTCCTGGCTTAAATGGATTTTACCAAAAAAAAAAAAAAAAAAAAAGAAAAAGGTAAGAAAAGCAATCCCAGCAGACGAGCCCACGCCAATGAGCAATGGCACCTCTCCCTCAAGCCACATCCTGACCAAACATCTTAACCACTCCGCTGGTGGAGTCAAACTGCATCTTAAGTTGGGCCTTTCCCAAAGATACACATTCCCGCCAGCCTCTCTCCCTTTCCGATCCTGCCTCCGTAGACAATATTGGTTAGTCTCGTTTTAGCTTCACCCACAACCCTCCGTTTCCCACCCCCACCTGGCCCCTGTCACACCAGCAACTTCAGATCTGCCCGCCTGGACAAGTTTCCCCAACACGCAGAACGTTGTTCCACAACCCGCTGCCTCAATGACTCCCCACCCCCCCTTCCACGCACCTCCTCTAAACGGTAACGGTAGCGCTAAAGAAACTCCAACGTCCCACCAGTCACCAGGGACGAATCGTCCCTCCTCCTCTGAACTTGCCCTCTGTCCACCTGGGGGTCTGCTGGGAAGACGATGCTAACTGCAGAAGCAATAGAAGTCCAAGGCACTAAAATATCCAGCAAGCATACTGGGAGAACAGACAAGTATTCAAGTACATTAATTTATACAATTTTACATTCACATTTATTTATCTAATACAATGAAAATACAAAGGAAAAAGTTAAAGTGTCTCCAATAAGTATAAGGATATAGCTAGCTTTTTTTCCCCATTTTTTCTTTTTAACTTTTTTAACCCTCTATATTCCACTCATTTTTAAACTACTGTTGTCCAACAACATTTATATATCACAGTGTTTCCACATCAAAACTGATGGTAAGTACATGTCCGCAGGGAACTTTTAAAAATTTTTAAACAATTTAAATTGCTCTAATGCTGCAGTCAAAGCTGTTAATATCTTACTTAAAGCAGTAATGACCTATCAAGCACGGGCTGCACTGCAAGTCCATTCGTGTGCCCCGTCATTTCGGAGCCAGATACGATTGACTGGGGAGAGGGAGAGGAGGGGGATTCGGACAGCTTTTCTCCTGGTCTTGGTTCTTCAGGGAGAGATGAGAAGCGTGCTAAAGCCTCATGCTAGGACCCAGCTCTCCCACCTCAACACGTGCGGATTCAGCCTCAAACCAGAGAGAAATTTTACAGCGAGACCGCATTAACTGACCCCGTGACTTCTCTTCACAGGTCTTGTTCCACACAAGAGCGGAACCCCTCGGTCAAAAGCACTGTCCCATCATAAGGATGCCGATCATCCTCCTCCCCGCCCTTAAAAGCGTGTGGGGAAACTCCCTTCACAGAGAGCTGACAGCAATGGTTGGAAAAGAGAAAATTCATTCCCAGTCTGGCAAGCTACCAGTTCATTGCAGCACTAGGAGTTGATACAGGGCCCCATCTCCCTCCCCATGTCCTGTCCCGAGGTCTAGCCAGCACGGTCTCCCAGGCGCAGCTAAGTGGTCCGCAGGTTGGAGCCTGGAGGGTTGCTGATCGATTTTTGCAAATTGCTGATGTTGAAGCTTTGCAAAGACGCGGCACCTACGGGCTGGAACTGGCCGAGCGGCGGTTGCGCTGGACCACCCGTCCCGCTCCACGGAGCGGCAAAAGAGGCTGTTGGATAACCGTACTGCTGCGGAGGGCACATGGCCTTTGTGAAGGGACCTAAAGAGGTAGCTGATGATGCAGAGATGGGCGTAGCACCCAGGGAAGATGTCATAGAGATACAGAGCTGACCCGGCGCCGAGAATTTTCTTGCCATTCCAGGGCCCTGAAAGAAAACCCAACCCCCAAGAAGAGTTAGGCAACCGTGCTTAAAAACCACAGCCTCACCCCTTGGTCCACAAGCCGTTCCCAATGGATGTTTACAGGAACACACCACGCTCCTGCTCTTTAGTTATCCTTTCCCCTTCCGCAGCAGGTGACACAATCCTGCACGTAAAAGGTACAGCCCACAGTTTTCTTGAGCAGTTGTCCAAGCTACACAGCAACTCTCCTCTAGCTGCATTTGACACCCTGATGAGATAGCAACGACACTGACAGTTTCTTACCATAAACATTCACGGGTTACATCTTACCTCATAGTTGCTATGTCCTTTGCCAACTTTCTTGCCAGACAGGTTCATGGCATCTCGGGCCCAGTTATCTACCAGCTTGTGCAGGTCATCTGTGAAAGTCCCTTTCCGGCTTGAGGCAAGAGCAGCAGGCTGAGACTGGGGCGCTTGGCTGTTCACTGTAGCCCCGACTGTGTTAGTGCTGCTGGTCCCTACAAATACAAAAAACCAGGAATCAACACTTAGGTTAAAGATCATCTTTCTCTAGTAAATGTAAGAAATTGTGGTAATGGTACATCACTAGAGAGCCAGTTAAAAGTGCCATGCAGATTAATTCTAAGTTTCAATTCCAGGACACACTGAAGTGGGAACTGCAAGGACTCCTACAGGCATTTTCTCAGATTTAGAGTATTCGACAGATATGTTCACTTTTCAAGAAGTGCTGCAAGTAGTCATCTTAAGAGGGGAATGGTAGCAGCCTACAGGTCTTTGTAGGGGAAAAAGATTAGATTTCAGCACTGAATGACAGTACGGTCACGTCATTTTCTCATCCTACACCTTTTAATTAGCAGCAACCACTATCGACACAAGTCAGTTCCACCTTGGAGGACAATGCTGGATGCTGAGTAAGGAGCAGTACAATCAGCATCACCAGCTGCTCTGTAGCAAATTATCTCCACTTTGTAAAACAAAGAGGAAAAAAACCACCCAGATTACACAAAAAAGCCACAGTGAGAAACAGCAACTGTTGGTTCCAATACTGCCATACTTATGTTCTTGACGATAACCAGATGGGACTGTCTTCATCCACCAAACAGCCAGGATCAGCAGGGGAAGTCTGCACTGCATTAAATTTTTGCTTTTTGCCTCTGAAAGCATTTTTTTGCCATTACGTTCAGATTTCCTATGTCAGAAGAACAGGCATTTCAGATGCAAACAACCAATGCAGCTAAAAGAAGGCAGAAATGAGAGTAGTTCCTCAGACACGCTTTGACAAGTTTGCCCTATTCATCGGGCTGATTGTAAGAACACAAAAAACCCTTCACATACACACCAGGCTTTGGTTCTGATAGAACATTTGCTGAACGTTTTCCTGCAGGAAAAAAAAAACACAAATCTAGAAGCTTTGTTTTGGATAGCCTCACTGTCCCCCTCACACTTATAAACAAGCAACTGCACTCATATTTAAGTCTTTCAAAGGCAGACCTCACAGCAGGAATCAAAGAAACTGTACATTATCAAGCATCCTAAATTCCCAGCAGTCTTGCCAAGTATCCTCATTAACAGATGTGGAAGCGATGGTTAACTACTAGGGCAGGCTTTTCTGAAGGACGTGGTAAAGGCAGAATGAGTCTACTTTTCTCAAATCCTTTTAGTACAAAACCAAACAACAATGTAAGAATCTGGCCACTGCAGTGCTGAACCCAGCACTCCCTGCAAGCACACATCCTCGCCTACTTGGTTCTCAAAGTTCCTCAAACATTTCTACCCGCTCACTTGGAAGACTGCAATTGGGAAATCCAAGAAAGCCCGAGTTTATGGCAGACATTTCTGAAGAAAACTCATTAAAAGCAGAACATCAAAGATGCCAGCAATGAAAATCATCTCTCTATTGCAAAGGCCGAATGACGGAGTCGCTGCCTCTTGTCTGACAGCAACTTCACCTGTTCCGCTTTCTCTGGCTATCAGCCACATTCCTTGCAACCACCATTATCAAAAGAAGAACTGGCTCCAAACCCCTGCAGGAATGTTTCGTATCGAGGAGTGAATTAGGAAGGTGACGTACTTACTATGCAGGACAAATAAGCAAAGTGTTACTGCCTCTAGTAGTGCTGAGGAGGGAAGGATACGTATCCCTCCCACCAGGTCCAGCTCAAGCATGGAAGTG
Organism: Chroicocephalus ridibundus; assembly: GCF_963924245.1. NCBI lineage: Eukaryota > Metazoa > Chordata > Aves > Charadriiformes > Laridae > Chroicocephalus > Chroicocephalus ridibundus. The sequence continues at coordinate 153,594,716 of NC_086284.1, forward strand.
GTTCCCGGTCTAGGTGCCCACAGGTGGGGCAGCAGTTGTTACAGGCAGGCAGACACATGCAACACTACACACGGAAAAGAAAGAATAAGGTTCCCTGACCAGGGGGTGCAGCTGCAGCTCAGAGGAACAGTATTAGAAACACTCTGTAAGGCGGCGAGGAAAATCTACAGTGAAATAACATGAACCTTAAGCATGCATCACGGGTAAAGGGCTCAGAACACAGTTATTAAATAAGAGCAATGGCGTGAAAGGTGAAATTAAAGACAAATGAGGCTAAAGCAACAAAGAGGTACTTGGTGGAGCTGCCAAAAACCAGTAACAGTCACATTCCACCATGAGGGTTCATGCAGGGATTGACACTCGCTTTCATCCTCTTCAGATGGCCAGTATCTGCTTTTGACATGTCACGCTTCCACTTTAATCAGTGAGCGCACAGCTTACAACCCAGGATCCTGGACCTCTGCTGGAGAGCTTCCTCAGGCCACAGAGGGGAGGGAATTAGTCAAGGTATATACGCTATAGTGCGTTCATCTGCAGACGGGGAAGATCGTTTAGGAAAGTTTGAGTGTTTTGAAAAGGACTAGATTGGTTCAGGGTGGGAAAGGTGGGAGGTTGCCAGAGCTTTGTCTCCAGAAGTGATTTTGCTAGGGAGCTCCTGTTTCAGGTCGCAGACAGAGGCGGACCAGCCTACACCATTGCAGGTGCGCTATACAATTACTAAAGCTCCCATGTAACGTCAATTTTAAAAATGACTTCTCAGGAATTTCACATTTTAGCTCTGAGGTAGTCACCGCCTGCAGAAACTGCCATCCAGAAGAGTCTGAAAAGGAAGTGCTTCAACTTATAGCATTCAGTGGAAACAACCCCCCACATTCCTGCTCGGTCACAGCAGCCGTCCCCAGTTCTGCTCTGACATGAAGGATCTGAAGTGAAACAAGCTTCTCCCTCTCCAGCCTGCTACCTATAATGCCTTCATTCTGCCCTTTTATTTTTTCCCCCATAAGCCAGCAGTCAAAAGACACCTTTAAAACAATCTTAAGTGACATGAGCGCACACAGGCTTTTCTAAACTTCTCTTGCTTTGGGAGACACGCTGGAGAGCTCTGATGGCTTACGCTTACTCTTTTAAAATGTTGAAGGAGCGTCTGCAATTGGATCCGTCACTAAGGTGGGAAGCCCCATCAGATCTGTAGACAAACCAGCTGCTCAGAGGTACAATTCCAGCACATTACAGCGAGCAACTGACCCTGATGCTCAATTCGCTCTCGTTAGCGATGAGCAAAGAGTAACACAGTGAAGGTGAGGTTCTGCCTGCCTCCACTTGTCTGCAAGGGTAGTAGCCAGACTGTTCAATATACCAACGACAGAGTACGCATTAGAGGGCATAACATAGACAGACAGATGCTGTGCTGGAGACAGAGTCAGGGAGGTAAGGCTTCAGTGACCAGAAAAAGCTGATGAATAGCTTTACAATCAGGAATCGGAGATAACAGAAATAAGATAATTACTACAGAGCTGGTTGCAAGGACAGACTTTTTTCACCATCTTCCCTGAAGCACAAAGAGAGAGTAATTTGTTAAAGATAAGAGAAACAGTGAGAAATGTTTAGTATCAGCAAACAATACAAAAAGCTTGGTGAGAAACAGAGGACACGGCACAGCAGGGCTCCTGTAGTCACCACTGGGACATTCTAGGAAAAACCCCAAAGACTGGTCTGACAGTTGAATCAGCTGTACTTTGAGAAAGAGAAGAGGCCCAGCCTCCTACATATGTTCTTCAGAATTCCCAAACCATCCTGAAGAACGTCAGGAGACATTACTGTCACAACTGGCTGTTATCACATAAGGAAAAGCAAATACATGTTCCATTTTTGTCAGGACATAGGAAGCATTTTACAACTATCAAAGTTCAACCGGTTTACAACATGAAAAAGATTTATTTGATAGGTCAAGTGCTTTTGTTTGCCACCCTGTTTTCTCAGATCCGTGGAATAGTTCAGACATTCCCTGCCAAGCTGTATCACTCTGTTTCTCCAGCTGCACATTTAAAAGCATCAATTACTGCACTGTTTCCTCAACACCGCTGATTCTAACCCAGCATCTTCTCCAGTTGTCACTCTCCACAACAGTCTGCAAGAGCATTTCAAGGACAAGACTCCAGGAAGCAGGCGACCTGCAATAAGCCAAATGCCAGGCCAAGCTGCGCCATGCCTTTACAAGTATTACCTGCTTTTACAGGACAGCTACAACACACTTTTCGAAAAGAATCCATTTCTCTTAGCACCAGTCCCATAAGCAGGAGATATACATGCCGAAGTACTCCCATAGTAAGACGATGGTCAATTTGCAGCAAGCTAAGGCCTTCTAAATAAACGATAATCTCACATATTCGGTTCATTGTCAATTCTAGAAAGGAATGGCTGTTCTTTATATTCCCTATGCCAAAAGAGGACAGGCCAGACTAAAGATGATTTTAGAGTCAGCTTTGGCAAGAATTTAACTTCTTCCAAGAAAGGAGCCATAAATCTTGAGATTGCAGATGTCAGTTAGCGCACATCTGCACATTAGTATACCTAGCAAAAAAAAAAACCCTAAAACATTTAAAGCTGCTCAATTTGAAAAATTAAATGCCAATTAGTACTTGCATTCACAAATCCAATGAAGTGGGATAGAGGTATCATTGCAAAACTGAACAGCCAGGAAAAAAAGTGTCCCCTCCTTCCGACTCACTCCTTTCTCAGAGGATGGAGCCGGTGGCATTGCAGCTGTCTCTGCAGAAGGTCAGGCCTAGTTCCACCGCACAGCTCTCCGGCTCAGCCGTGCTACTGCCAACTGTAGCGAGACAGATGCGTGGCACCGTCACGCAGTGCAGCAACTGAAGGTCTCTTCACAGCACTTAAAGATTTCTCATATCAAGTCATTCCAGAGGGTGGGAAACAAATGTCGGACATTTAAAGGGTCCAGCCAGCAGAAGCAGCACAGGAGATGTTGCAGCACTCCCAATAAAAAGCATCACATCAGCAGCCTCGGCTCAAGCGTATCATTACTTCAATCACATCAGAAGTTTGAGGCTCTCTTGTAAATCTGCCCTAGCGTAAGTACAAAGGAGTGTGAGAAGGGCTGCGAGGTAACTCGTGAGGGTTGATAGGATGTCTGAAGATGTCTATTTACCCACCTTTACTGCTATTTGTTGCACATTTAGTGCATCTCCAATTCGCAATAAGAACTTCTAAACCTGGGCCCATTAGTAGATAAGGATCTTTTGAGTTTGCCTGCCGATATTCTCAAAGTATTTTTAAAAACCTCAACACTTCAATCTTTAACTATCCATCTGCTAATGAACATAAGTAGTCAATATAACTGCCTACAGGTGGTATCAATGCCTCTGTAATCAGCTCTAGTGCTGAGAACACGCAAAAAAACACATCCAACTTGCACAATAAGTATACTGCTGAAGGAATTCAATGTATTCCCCCCCATCGGTTACAGTAGTGTCTAACAAAGGAATAATCTGGAAAACAAATCTTTCTCGTTGTTCCACTAGAAAGACCACCTCCCCTCCAAGCCTCATGTCAGCTAACATTGCTGAAGCCTAATTACTAAGGCAGGCCAAAAGAAAATGCCTGTGCACCCACAACTTGCTAACTCTCCCCAGTTTCTGTCATTTCACTGAACTGTCCTGAAAAAGTTTCCACCAAAAGCTTAGATAAAATGAGTGCTTGTTATTGCGAGTTTAACAACAGAGAATATCTAACACGAGAACCCAAACTTCTAAAGGTGTGCTAAGAGCAGCTCAGCTGAGCCATGGGATGGGAGGGAATACAAGGTGGTAGATGAGAATGGGCTGCATGAAACAGATCCAAGCAGCAGAAAAAAAAAAAACAACAAAAAACGAAAAAGACAAAACAAAAAACAGACAAGGAAGGAGTAAAGGTGTTACACACAAAGAGCCAAGCAGGGCGTACTCAGAAATCGGGTCCTCCTGCCACCAGGCTTGAACGTCACTCTCTCAGATGCACAGTTAAACTTCGCACAGCCTGTGAGAAAACAAAAACGGGAAGAACAGAGAAAGGAGGGGAGAAGGGACAGAAACACCACTACAAGATGTTAGCAACTTGAGGTTGGAAGGGTGAAATGCATTAACATGACACACAAGAATAAGCCTCAAAGTGTGAACCAAAGAGTGCGTAGACAATATACGGAGTGAAGAGACTCCATCCAATACCTCCAGACATTAGGCCAAGTTTGCAGTGCTACTCTCCAGTACATAACCCAAAAGTAAGGTTGCAATCTAGAGGAAAACCAAATCATGGCAAAAGTATCCGATTATAAAAGGTACTGCACAACTATAGATACAGGGAGATGATTCAAGCAGCTCCAAAATACTTGAAACAGTTGATGAAAAAAACCTCTATAGAAAATTCTTCCAAAAAGTCTGTTTCCATTTTCTGTCTGTACTTCTCCAGTTTCAGCAAAAATATTCATTAGAATTGATATGTTCAATCAGTCTATGGCAAAGCTTTTCAAAAAGATGTTCAAGGGGGGAAAAAAAAAAAACCTGCAACAGCTAAGTTCAGAAAAGTAAAAGAATCAAGCTACAGGCTATCATCCCCCAAATGAATGGCAAGCAAAAAAGCCCTCCCTACTAAATAAATCAGAGCTGTGTCTGAGAAATTATTTGATAACATACTAACTAATAACAATCAATCCACGACTTGAGTAAATGAACCATTTAGTATTCCTACCATTCCATCCTCCTACGCTAACTCTTCCTTCCAGGATAATTCTTTAACTCACAATAGCACAACATCAGCCTATTTTACCTTTTATTGTTAACAATTCCATCGGCAGAAACAGCCAAAACAGTCTGGAAGTCTAGAAGGACTCTGAGTCTTCAGAAATTTCCTACCATTTCAATTACGTTAACTCCAAAGCTCTTCTGCATCCCCTTCCCCAAATTCATCTGTCCCCTCCTCCCTTCAGCCAACACCTCTCCCCCATGTCAGCAGAACATTCCTTGCCACCACCATACTGCACTCTTTGTCTTCTCCTTGATGCTTTCATTACAGCAGACAGGGCCATGTGCTATATATTCACTACTTCAACCTCTACACTTCACTTATGTGAGAAGGTAGAAATCTAGTTGCAAAAAAAAAAAAACCACACACCCATATCAGCCTCCACGCATAGCCTGGAGACCACCAATATATTGTATGTTATGTATTATGTCATCAAGTTGATCATTTCTTCACCAGTAACCAAGGTGCAAGTCTCAACACTAATTCCATTTAAAGTCTTACCTTGGCCTGGTGCAGAAAGGCTTGGTACTGAAAGGGCACCATCACTGGTAAAGGCAGAGTAGAGATTTTCGCTAGAAGGTGAAGGTTTGAGGGGCTGTAACAATTGGTTCTGCCCAGTCTCTGGCACACTACCAGGAGGATGAAGAGTCTGCTGTGGGGGCAAGACTGACGGTGCACTTTGAGCTGACAGATTGCCTAGAGGAAGAAGGAAGGCAAGAAGTTGTTCAACATTTCAGTTTCCCCTCATCATCTTTGAAGCTTCTGTCATTGTTCCCAAGGAACAGGAGAAAAAAAAAAAACACAGAGGAAAGTTAGTCTGGAATGTTTACTAGGAGTGAAGTCGCTACCAAGTAACTCAATCAGTTGAGGTAGTGATTACAGTAGTGACACAGGAAAAAATGCTGTGATGGGAGGGGGAAAAAAAGGGTATCATCCTCTGGTCAAGCATGACAATCCAGGCAACAGAGGGGGAGGGAACTACTCCAGTTTCTGAGGAAGCAGTAAGACAAAAAAAAATTCTTATTTACTTAAATTTTCAGGCAACTCTGTGCTAGCTCACCATCATATGCTCACACATAGCTCTCCTATCATATGACAAAACAGAATTGAGCAGACAGGGTGACTGGATACAGAAATTGCAGCATGACGTGGCATTACCAAAGTGAACGTGCAGGAAGCAGTAACAAATATTCCTGCTCAGAGTCCTGGCCCTCCGATATTGTTTACTCAATGCTACAGGATTTGAGAGACATCTACAGTTACCCAGCAAGCATCTGACACCCATGTCATTCAAACAGTAAACAGAACTATTTTTGAGTTCTGTTTATTGTAAAAATTTTTAGTAAGAAAGGAAGCCTTGACAATTGAAACTGTTTCTCAATTTCTAAGTACAAAAAACAATGCAAATCCACTAGAAAAAAAAATCACTACTTCAACATTCACCAATTATGTCTAAGTTTCTGAAGTAGGACACTGATAGTACCATGCTTTAGTACTACTAAAGTAGAAAAAAAAATGCCTCTGAAGATGACTGAAGAGACCAGCCCCATTCTGCAAAATCAGTTTCAGAAGGCAACAAGAGCAGTTTATCTTAAAAAAAGCAAAAGATTAAGAAATAAATCACAGTTTTCCCCCCACACTGTAAATTTACACTGTTCTTATCAGAGCCCTACAACTAATCTCTAAAAAACACAAATCGCAACTTTAAAACTGCTCTTACAGAACAATGTAACAGCATCTTTCACAAGATTACAAAAGCCAGAAGCAAGACCAAATACCAAAAGCAATTTCAAAAATGATGTAGTAATCCAGGCGGTGGAGGAACTGGGACACACACACACCCACTCCCTCCAAAAGACAAGGCGGAGCAACGGAGACACAGACATAGATCTAAGAATGAGAGATGGTACCTTGCCTGTTTTATCTACTCAAAAAAATTGAAGAGAGTCTTACCTGATAGCTGAGGACTCTTATTTCCCTGGGAGCTGCTACGACTGGACTTGCTGCTTTTTCCTTTAGTAGGTCGTCGCCTCCTTCCGGAAAGGGGTGCAGCTGGGGGAATAATTACTGCAGGTGGGGCCTTTCCCAATTTCATGTATAGTGACTCAATCTCCTGCTTCTGGCGGCTCTGCAGCTCCTGGATCTCTTTAAGGTGCCTAACAAGTTACAAGAGAGCATGACTTACAAAAATTGTATGTATATGCACGCACCCATACAGTCCTTCCCCTCCAGTCAAGCTTGACTAGGTCCTTTAGTCAAACTCCCATTAACATTTAAGAAAGGAGGAAATAAATCTTTTCCACAAATAAACACCAAATGCACGTGGCAGAGCCTTGCCATTTTCCATTCTGCCCTAACCCTGGCTAGAATTCCAACACAAAGTTCCCAACATTGTAATCATAATACCAGGATAAACGGAAGTACAAACAACAACATACATCTACTGTAGAAGATCAAATCATTCAGCATTAAAATGCTACAGGAACAGCTAGATTACTCATTTTCTGAGACATATGGCATTGGAGATTTCTACATTTGTATTTCCTCAGGTTTTCAGAGCAGTTGCATACACAAGATTTAAAATTGCTAGCTGCCCTAAGAAGTGTTCAACCTCCAGTATAAATAAATCAGTAGATCACGTTGCTTGACTTTAATTTTTTTCTAAGGCAACAAGTATTCTCCAGAAAAGAGACCCATTAGATGTGCCATAAGTGCATATTAGAAATGCAGAGAGCTGAGTGTCATTTTCAAATGAGACACCACTATTCCCACTATTAAACTTCAGTGATATGCAAAAGCTTCTATACATCTGCAGTCTTATCCACAGTGCAGCAATCAATCTACATATAGACACATGCAACAAGGTTACAGGACAGAAAATGAAGCACAGCAAACATGTATATACCTTTTTTGTTATAATTATGTACTGCTTTCCCACTACAGAATCTTACTTCCCACATAAACACTGACACCAGGTCCTGGTGACTGACACCACCTGGTGTCCAGGTGAAAAGTAAAGTACAGATGAAATTCATATTAATCCTGTTACTTTATTTTGCATAAAACCACAAGGAAAAAAAGCCTTACTTCTCCCGTAACCGACGGAGTTCCAATTTCAAGTCTTCATCTTCAATATCGGACTCATTGTCACTGCTCATGTAGGAAGAGTTGAATGAGTTGCTAAGGCTCTGAACAGGGAGGCTGATCTTCGACCCCAGGGGCTGGAGGGAGTCTGGGCTCCCTGAACCATCATCCAAATCCTTAGCCATCCCACTCAGGAAGGCAGCCTCCGGTTCTGAGGATGGACCGTTCATGTGCGGGGACTGCCTTGACTCCAACTCTTTCTTCGGAGTTGCAGCTGAAGAAGCAACTTGTTCCAAGTCCACAGAGAGCGGAAGAGTCATTGGCTCTTTCTCCGCACAGCTGACCTCATCCTGAGTCTTTGACACCGAAAAGCGCCCCACTTGATCCGTTGTTGTTGTTACCTGAAAGCGCCCGACCTTAGTAGGCTGACCAACATCTGCCGGTAATTGCAGCACAGGAACTGTCTGAGGAATGCCATCTACCACATCCAAAGAGGAGTCAGTGACAGCCTCACTTTTCCGACTGCCAGACTGCTTTACCAGCGTACTCTCTGGGCTACTGCCAGAAAGAGATGAAGAATCAGCGGAGGTGGTTTCAAACTGCACCGGCTTAGTTTCAGGTTTGTCACCCTCTTTTAGCACATCATCCACGGCCACGGATACCTAGAATAGAAATGCAATCATGCAGACTTTCTTAGTTCTTCCTTAACATGATGCTTTTATTTACCTTAGGAGTAAAATGAGGTGCCTTTAAGGGGAAAATAACCAGTTTCCTTAGTATGCCACAAAGCAAACTACTGCTTCCCTCTAAGCAACTCGCTCCCACACAAAATAGTACTTTTTAAGTGATCTGGAGGATTAACTCCAAGAGACGTAACCGATTCAGAGGGGACTTCCTTCACAAGCAGGACCTAATACAGTGAACATCCGAGCACTGTTAGCCAAAAAGCAGCTAATATTAAAGACCAAGGCCAACAGTTACACAGCTAAGGTCTGTAATGATGAAGTGCTGTATCCACAATTCTAGACCTGCAATTTCTGCCCGGAATGAAAACAGCATCTGCACAAAGCACTGCATTCACAAGCTCAACAGGGAGATTTTCTCCCAACAGGAAAGCCTGCCATGAGGCAGACAGAGCTGGGACTACCCAGGGACTGCTCAGCAAAGATCCTCTATTAACAACCAAATCAGTTTAACATCTCCTACCTGAAACCGTCCCATCTTAAGAACCCCGGCTCCTGCTGCGGTAGCCATAGCACTGCTCTCTCCACCGCTTGATGCTGAAGCTAAGGAAAAGGAGAATGCGATTAAGAAGAAAACGAGCAACAAATTATGTGAACTCCAAGCATTTCTTTTTGTCTACTTCAAACCCAACTATCAGTTAACTCCTTTGGATTCATGGAACCCAATCTATTTTTTCAACTTTACTATATAGAATATCAAACTACAATGTTGAAATCAAGTATTTTTCTATAAAGTTTCACTGCACAGTACACTTGCTAAAAGTGTACTTTTAGATAACAGTAGAAAAAGCACATTGATTTCAAACAGGGATGTGAAATAGCCAAAGAATTAAAAAAAACAGAACTGAAATTTATGTAAGAAAAAGCTTATTTTAATTCAATACCCACACCGACAACCTAAACTTCACAAACACTGGGGACAATTCATTAATAGAAAAGTAGTAAGTTCAAGAAATGCTATAAACCACACTTATTCAAAGCAGACTATCTGAAGCTTTCAGAGCTGGATTCTTAGGTGTCAGCTCCTAATTTTGTTGTTGCATGCACTGGCAGTATAAGGTTACAAAGCTGAGAAATAACATTCTATTTTTACATCAGTTCTATTGGACAGCTTGCCGTTGTTTATTAAGCAACTTCTCAGTTTGTTTACTTTTACCTTCTAAACTTTAGCAGGCAAAACCCAACTCATTTTCTAGCAGACAAACGAGTTCTACAGTATAGTTCACTACTGACATACCAAAATGGGAATATTTATTTTCCTACTGGTTTTATTAGCTTTTGAAGGTTTGTCATTGAACTTCAGAGGCACATGCAAGTTAAATAATGTTTACTAGATAGTTCAGAAATAGTTTTAGTACCACATTAACAGTTTATTTTAAAAGAAGATGACTTCTAAAATTAAAACAGTTAGGAAAATACTGACAGGAAAGTCTCAGGCTATTTTGCCAGTTGTTGGGGGTCCCCATCCCCCCCCCCCCAGTTGAACTCATCTAGATTTAAAAGTCACTGATCATTCAGAGTTCAATTGCTGATCATCCAACTCAACCTTCAGTTGTTCCAAAGCAGCTAGAAGGGAGCCTGGTTTTCCTACTACCTTTCTTAATCTTTTAGTAGTTTAGCCTTCATTTCTCTATTTAAATAGAAAGGAAACACTTTCAGGTTAGGAAGAGGTATCCATATAGAACACGGCATGATAACGCAAAATGAGAAGTCTTACTGTTGTTGCCAAGAACGTAACACAAGACAGAAAACAGTTCCTTCAAATCCTGAAGCTGTACCTTAGCAGCATACTGCAAATTCTTTGCAAGACTTAATCTAGCATTTTGGACATCTTTAAATCCTAAATGAGTTGCTATAATATGCATACATCATTCCCCTCTCCTGTCCCACAGTGGAAAATTTCATTGTAGTTACTAAAAACTAGTATGATCCTCAAGAAATTGCCATTGTATGACTTACTAAAAAACACTATGTCCTTCCAAATTGCTAATCTGTTCAATTTTGGATTATGTCTCCATGCTTAGGAAACCATCTAAAACAATCAAGGTTGTCTTACCATCCTTCAGAGACTGTGTTGCTGTGGACACCAGCCCGGTAACCGTTGTAGATGCCACTGAGGGCACAGACTACAGATTCGAGGGGGAAAACAAAAATAAAATTAAATTAAAAGAATCAGCAGTTTGATTGAATGCCAACAAATCCACCATACTGCATATTATATAATCTCTTATTTTCACCAGAGTCAAAGCATGACCCACAACAAGACAAATGCAAGCGTTTTTAACCCCCAAAGCAAGCAACATCAGCAGGAGATTTTGCATGTCTGGTGACCCCAAGGCTGTCAGCAGAACATCACCTTTTGCTCTGCAGAAGTAATGCATAAGTAGCCACTTGGAGATCAACGTCAATCATTACCTTCATTTTGTATTTAAGTTTATTATTCTAGCCTTTTAAAATATCAGATCCACTCTTTAAACAACCCTCCCAAATTAAGACTGACAGATTACATACTGCTTGTTTTAGTGCTCTTTCCCCTTATTCCACTGTTACTTCCCCTTCTAGTTTGGTGACATTAATGATATCATCAGAAAAGCTGGATTAAGAAACTAACATCAAAACCAGCCTCAGGAAGTACATCATCTATTGCAACATACAGATTTTTCCTAATTTGGTTGACTCAGTCCCACAAACTGGAAGGTGACTCTTCATTTCTATTTTTAAAAGTCTGAAGACTGGTGTAGCGATATTAAAGGCAGTGACCCAAGAGCACGACTTTGAGAAAACAGTGAAGTTTTTCAAGACTACTAAACTGCCAACATTGCAAACATACACAGGCAGGAGCAGATGTCACTGGAACGGTCTCTGGACTAAGGGTTCTTCTCAGTTTAGCATCCAGATCTTCCAGTGGCTGCTGGGACTGATGAGAAAGGAAAGAATAAACAGCTGTCCCAGCTCAGGGGAAATACATCGCATTAGAGAAACAGCCTTATTCAATACTAAATCTAAAGCAGTCAGTACAGCTTCCACATTTCTATCATGTTCTACTTGTACACATTTAACACATACAGCACAGTAAGACTGGAAGCAATCTAAGCAACACACTTGGTAAAAAACAGAGGAGCAGCATCAACTGGAACTTCTCTTTTTCATGAAGTCATTCCCGCTCTTAAGAACTGAGCAAAAATGCTGCAAACCTCCAAGTTCTACATTTTTTGGTTGGAGGGTCACAGAGGTAATTTGTATTATGGATTATCTAAAACCTTGAAGAAAGTCAATTAGAAAAAAAACATAGAAAAATTCAAAAAGATGCCCATAATTTCAAAAGCAAGCATGGATAAAGCAAGATTGATGATAACACAGATTTTAAAAATAAAATAAAAAACCCCACAACACTTACAAGTTCCCTCAGACAAGCTATCATCTGGATGGATTGATGAAGAGGAAGAAGGGAGAGGGGCAGATTCTCTCTCAAGCATGCTTATTACTTAAGTTTCAGCTGTTTGACTTGGCATCCAAGATGTTTTTCAAACTTGGCCAATTGAATTGGGGAGGGGAAGAAGAAGAATTACCTAAAAATATCTCAAAGATAAGAAAAGATGGGATTCACTCAAAATTATTAATTAGGGTCATAGCCGTAAGATACACATGGAAGAAAATGTGTTGGCAGATATCACTGAATTGCAATTCTGACCCTATGGAGTAGAAATTTCCATCCAAACTTTTGCATTATTAGTTTTTCCAAGTCTTTTATATTAAAAAGCTAGATCTGTTTTTATATCTGAAGCTCAGGTCACAGCAACATAAAAACGTTACCTTCCACTTTCAAAAAACTGAAAGTTAGAGGTACACAATAGCATAAAAATGCTTTCAACAGGCTGCCAGGTTGACATTCTTCCTGAATTGTGGATTTCAAGACACAAAAAACCTATGAACAATAAACCCCGTATCAATTCCATACAAATAAAAAAAGAACACAAGATGATGCAGACTTTGTGACTCCATTCAGAATCCAAATGCTTAGCAGACAAGGGAGGTAATTTAATTCAATAATACTGTAAAATAAAAGAGGACATTTCACCTGAAATAATTCACCTGTATAATTCTCATCACTTATGCTCACAAGAAGATATTTCCTTCAAGTAAACAAAGAGCTGAGATATCAGAATGATCAGGAAATAGAGATTTCTGTATGGAACAAGGGTACCAAAATGAAGCTTGAAAAAAATCAATTTAAATACACTTCAAAAAGCAATTAAGGAATAAACAGAACAGGTATTTAAGACTAAGGAACAAACTGTCTAAAACTGGTCTTAAGATTACACGTACTTAGTCTGCAAATTAGGTTTCTGATACTAAGGAAAGAAAAAAGCACTCTGTAATGAGCTACTGATAGAAGCAGTAAGGAAGAGAATCCTAGTAATTTTCCAGATAGTATTATGTGATAGCGCAGCAAATGCTCGTAACAGTCAATTAGATTTGATCCAGTTGGTCTCCTCCAATTTTGTCTCACTCCGAGACAGGCTTTAGAGTTCAAATGAGAAGTGAAATTAGGCAAGCTGTTTGCAAAGGACAAGAAACAGGGGTTCTATATTTGTGCCTCTTCCATACCACAAATCCTGCCAGAAATACCTATGACAAACAGGAAGAAGCCTTTTGCAGTGGTACAGCGGCCCGAGTCACATAAGTGGCTACAAGTGCTTTGAGTCTGGGGGAAAATATTACTAACGCACCCAGTTCCAAGCACCAAAAATAAAAAGGATGATGAACCTTAGTGTGACTGATTTTAACTAGCTGTCTCCAGATCCTTTTGCTACCCTTGCTCACGGTAAGAACACAGTTAAGAATTATCACCAAATTGTTGTCTTCTCTTCAGCAAAACCATGCTTCAGAAAGAACTGGCTGAAAGGCATAAACCACCTTCTGTCTCCAGAAGCCAGAAGGGGAAAAAAAAAAGGCATTGCTTGTCAATACTACTATCTTACAGCTTTATGTAAGCCATTCAGCTTCTTGTTCAGTTTGGAGGCAGAAGATACCCATTGCCTGATTACTCACAGGGCAGGCCCTCATTCAGCCTGCTAGAAAGAAGCTGCATAAAACCAAATACAGCAGCACTTCTTTTCCTGACAGGTTCAAGTGCCATACGTTCACTTTCTTAGTTTTCTTATGTGAGGAGCACAAATTTCTGCCCTTTAGCACTGAATAATACTTTCTATGTAGTAGACTGATTCTCATTGCCTACAAAAGATTTAAATATGCTTTCATTAAAAAGAAGAGACAATCAAGAGTAGTGCTGGACACAGAGTCCATCTGCAAGGACTCCTTGATTAAAATCACCGATTTGCATTTGCTCGATAAGATGAAGACCAAGAAGGTGGCAGAGCAAGAATAGACAGGATGAGATGTCAGCCTTTGGCACATTGTAACCTAGGTCCACTAGGCTGTTTCTATTCTCACCTCCAGGACGCGCTCTATGCAAACTTAGTCTAAGAGATATCCTTAAGAGATCACAAAGTAATGACATTTACTAGGAGAAATAAAGAAATTGCTGAACAAAGACAGAGCTTCTGCACAGAGAGCACTGGAGGAAAAAAGCTGGAAAAGCTAAAAAGGGACTACTAATGTCATAACCAACATAAAACTACACAAAAGCAGCTAACATGCCCTACTGCTAACTCTACTCATGTCTTTAGAACCAGGTAATACCATGGTTCTCACATTTGAAAGCCAGAAATGGAAATACTATTCCAATGGTATCTTTGAAGATCAGTACCCTAATATATGTAATTCAGTTCTTTAGTTTTAGCTGTAGAATATGAGCCATGACAGCTCATTAACCAAAGTTGCCTTGGCACAATTTAAATTTGCTATTTTCTAACACTATTCCTTTGTATGACAGTCAGCTTATATCCCTTCAGACAGATGTTCTCTCATCAAGCTATTGTAAATCCCAAGAAAGGAACAGCTTGCAAAGAACTAAAGTGACCTTTAAAATTTATTTTAAGTTCTGTTCCACAGATGAAACTTGAATTCAAGACCTCCATTGCAGGAGATGAGAGGGAGAACGTTACCACAGTGTTATGGAGAGGTCTTTATCAAGTTTAGCTCAGTTTGCATTGAAATTCTCAGTGGTCAAAAAAAAACAAAAAAGAAATCAGGCCATAATGCTAATAAGTATTGTACAAAGTTTCATACTGTAGCTATTTTATTGGAATTACTTTAAAATTACAGTTAAGATCTAAGTGAATAATTCCCTTCTACAAAAGGACAGACTCCAATTCAAGTGTAGCTTTTGGACACATATTCTAAGACTATTCACTGTAGACTTAAGCCCCAGGTGGAGGAGGTTACTACTATAAGATGCACATGCACAGGAAACACTAGATTTAAGACAAAATTACTCTGAGCCTTAAGCAGGCACCACTAGGTACACACTTGAATCATACCTCCTTTACAGGTTTGAAAACTGCGATAATTTGTGCCAAGTCTACTTTAATTCTTTAGAAAGCCATCTTTGTGTTTATTCACAAACTTCTTTCAAAAGTAGCACAACTATCTCATGATCTCATGGGTTTTGTCTGGTTATTTTTTCAGCTTTTCTTTGCATATGGAAGTGTAGCGTTCCCATGTTACATCTCCTTACATAGCATTTAGAAGACCCATAAAACAGTTTTGTCTTAATATGGTTCTTTCAATTACGGAAGGGGGCAGAGCATGTTCTATTTTTTAAACAGAAATGAAGGCAGATTTAATCTTTGGGGTCTTGAGATGAACACCTGTCCAGTTTACACACAAAATATCCAAGCTAACTATTGCACCCAAGGACAGAATCTGAGCAAGGGAAGCCACTGTTACATTGCAACTCATGTTTATGATCAGGAGCTTCAAAGACCTTTTGCAAATCTGAAAGCCTACTGAAATCAGAGTGCAGTAATAACTGGAGGAAAACACACCCAAAAAACAGTCTGACCTCGGTAGCAGGGAAGGTCATGGAGCAGATCATCTTGAGTGCCATTACAACTCATCTAAGGGACAAGCAGGGGATCAGGCCTAGTCAGCATGGGTTTAGGAAAGGCAGGTCCTGCCTGACGAACCTGATCTCCTTCTACGACAAGGTGACCCAATTATTGGATGAGGGAAAGGCTGCAGACATTGTCTACCTAGACTTTCAAAAAGCATTTGACACTGTCCCCCACAGAATTCTCATGGGAAAACTGGCGGCTCGTGGCCTGGATGAGCATACAATCTGCTTGATCAAGCACTGGCTGGATGGGCAGTCCCAAAGAGTGGTGGTCAATGGAGTTAAATCCAGCTGGCCACCGGTCACAAGTGGTGTCCCTCAGGGCTCGGTGTTGGGACCATTTCCGTTTAACATCTTTATTGATGACCTTGATAAGGACATCGAGTATATCATCAGCAAGTTTGCAGATGACACGAAGCTAGGCGGGAGCGTTGATCTCCATGAGGATAGGGAGGCTCTACAGAGAGACTTGGATAGATTGGACCGATGGGCCAATGCTAACGGTATGAGCTTCAACAAGGCCAAGTGCTGGGTCCTGCACTTGGGCCACAACAACCCCATGCATCGCTACAGGCTTGGGGAAGTGTGGCTGGAAAGCTGCCTGGCAGAAAAGTCTGGGGGTTCTAATTGACAAGCAGCTGAACATGAGCCAGCAGCATGCCCAGGTGGCCAAGAAAGCCAATGGCATCCTGGCTTGTATTAGAAATAGTGTGACCAGCAGAAGGAGGGAGGTGATTGTCCCCCTGTACTCAGCACTGGTGAGGCCGCACCTTGACTACTGTGCCCAGTTCTGGGCACCTCAATATGAGAGAGATATCGAGGTGCTGGAACGAGTGCAGAGGAGGACAACGAAGCTGGTGAAGGGCCTGGAGAATAAACCTTATGAGGAGCGATTGAAGGAGCTGGGACTGTTTAGTTTGAGGAAGAGGAGGCTGAGGGGAGACCTCATCGCTCTCTACAACTATTTGAAAGGACACTGTAGAGAGGTTGGTGCTGGTCTCTTCTCACAGTAATTAGCAATAGAACAAGAGGGAATGGCTTCAAGCTGCAACAGGGTAGGTTTAGGCTGGACATTAGGAAAAAATTCTTCACAGAAAGAGTGGCCAGACACTGGAATAGGCTGCCCAGGGAGGTGGTGGAGTCACCATCCCTGAATATGTTTAAGACTCATTTAGATGTGGTGTTAAGGGATATGGTGTAAGGGAGAACTTTGTAGAGTGGAGTTGATGGTTGGACTCAATGATCCCAAGGGTCCTTTCCAACCTAAATGATTCTATGAACAACAGAACACAGGAATTTGCAAAGCCAGCAATTCTGCATTTTCATGAGTGTTTAATTACAGTATATAATGCTTTCCTAAAGAACTATTATGCTACTATACTCTTTTAAAGAAGAAAACAGGTTCAAGTTTTATGCACACACTCACCTGTATTACTTTTTTTTTAAAAAAAAAAACCCAAACCTCTAAAGTTCAGGTTAACACACTAAAAAATCCCAAGCCCGATTAATTGTTCCTGTACTTCAGACACTGGATATGTAGCTTGCCCTTTGGGACACTGTACCCAGTGCTGAAGTGACTCTGGCTACTGCTACAGCTACACAAAAGGGGTTATTCAGTCAAAAGAAAGAAAAACAAAGACATTAATAACATGCAATGGAGAGTTTAATCGAAACATGCTCTTTGAAAGGAAAAGAAGCAGATAAACATCTGCTGAGTCGTGTAGCACCTGAGTTAGTGAAGGTCCTGGAAAAGGTGGCAGCGGCTCACTGGATGGAGTGCCAGCCGGAAGTTCAGAACCTACTGGTAGCACCTATGGATAACGAAGAGGAAACGCGAGTCCATCAGACACGGAACAACAGCAGGATCAGATACCAAGCTACAGTCAGTCATGTCACACAACAGAAGCCTCAACTTTTTTTTTGTCTGTAGAGACTTCCTTCCTGGAGAGTTAGCATAGAGTCTTTAGGGATTTTTGCAATAAAGTTGGGGAAGTTAGTTGTTTGCTTTTGTGTTATTTTTAAATCCAAATTATCTTTGAGCGGCCACAGTTTCCAGTTTAAGCTGCTGTGTCCAGGAGCAAAGCATCTTGGGGATATTATTTTCAAGTCTGCAAGAAATGCTACAATAATTCTTCCAAAAAGCAATTAATTTTCCAAGCTTAATTTATAAAAGGGTGCAAGAATGCACTCAATCTCCTTACGACAGATCTACGTTAACTGCCCATTAGGAACAGCAAGCTACGTGCTTCTGGCAAGTTGTTCCAAGCAACATGACTTGAGAACAGAAACTGTCATGCCCAAGGATGTCTCCACTTGTTGAGAAGCAGATTTATAGATCTCACACCAATTTCTTGATCCATCCCTTTTTGTGAACCTGAAGGGTGTTGATGACCCACAGAAGATGACTAGGCCATGCAGCTGGGTAGAGGGAAGTCATCCAGGTTATGTGGAGGAGGTTAGAGAGACTGGAAAGGTTAGAAGGAGGCATCAAAGCCTCCCCGCCAGGTCAGATAGCACATTCCAGTTAGTTATTTCCATTGTTAGGGAAGTGGAAAGTTCTAAGAACCAAGCAATCCATTACACAATTTGCAATTCTTATTCTCAGCTGTAATCCTGAGGCTTGAGAAACATGAAAGCCTTATGAGCTATAGTGTTGGTCAGATGGCTTCCCTCGTGCGACAGCAAGCACTGCTGGATGTGTGTCTACTCTGGTCCTCAACAAGAACCAGTTCAAGCTTGCAGTCATGTTACCACAGCTTAACCAATGCTTCAAATTGCAGTAATAACTGCCTGGTGAAGATACATTCCATAGTTATCTATCCTCCCAAACATATTTCATCAGGAACTACCCCCAGTTGCATTACCTCGGATTTTTTTGTGCACTAGGAACATACACATGGACATTACCTGTTCTGAGGCATGATGAATTTTTAAGCTGTTGTAAGTTAATCAGTTTATAAATAAAAGGCAAAACATACTTTAAATAAATTCATAAGACAAGTCAAAACACATTTAACTGTCTAGGTTAACAGGCTGGCCATAAGCAAAATAAAACAGAGTTCAATAAACCCCAGAAAACTAAAGAAATAAGCTCCTTAAAGCTCAAAAATCAAAGAATGCGAAACTAAAATTAAGCTTTGAGAAAAACTAATTTAAAAGTGAAAGCTTCAGAGGTGAGGTAGTTTTTCCAAAACCAACCGTCAAAAACCCCAAACATTTACTACATTTAAACCCAAGCCTTTGTAATTACAGGTTTGCAATTAGCAGGTTTCTAACTGCTCCAACAGTTCCTCAACCAGTACCAGTTTTTATTATTTTCTAATCTTTCTTTTCTAATTCTCAACTTCAAATTGAATATAAATGAATGCCTCTGTGTCTGGATTTCCTTCCCAACTTCATTGGCACTTATTCTTCCTCCTCCATGGCAGAAATCTTCTACTTTGTTTAAATACAAGGAGTACAAGGGAAAGACTACTAATGAATGGGGACACTAGGAGCATTAGCTCAATTCAAATGGCCTGAAACTGGTTAATAGCAAGGCTGGCTAAAGAAGATCGACACAAAGTGTTGGTGAGTGGAAAAAATGTTACAGAAACAAAAGGAAGTGTGTATTAAGGTTTTTGGTTTGTTAAACATCCAAAAGTTTCTTCAACCTATTTCCATTTAACTTTGAAAAGGAAAGGGCTACCAACAGTTTAAAATACTGAAATGCACAGCCTCCCAACACAGGGAGCCATTTAAAAGAAAATAGGTAGTCTAATTTCACATATTGATACTTCTGGTTAACGAGCAGATAACATTCACAACACATCTCGAGTTGTTACTCCACATCATGACTATCTCTTTATCAAAGAGTGTTTGTTTAAAGAGCACAATTTAGTAAACACAAAAGTTTATTTTCAGGTATTCAGATACCTTTTAAACTTCTCAAAATTCTGCTTTCACAAATCTAACACTTGGAAGGAAAAGAGTATCCAGGCACCATATAAGCAGCAGAGGACTTTAAAAAAAAAACACAAAAAACTCTTTCAGTCAGGTCCACCCTCGCCTTCAAGGAACAGACTAACGATAAGAAGGAAAGCTAAGCTACTTTGTGAAACATACAACCACTCCATCGCATTCTAGTGATCATGTACAAGTTTAAAAGCTATTTAAAGCAAGCCTTCCAAATTCTATTTGAAAAAAAAAAAAACCAAAAACAATCACAAAAAACCAAGCTGCAGTTGCCTCAATCTTTGTAGTTTAGGAGTAGAAAAAATTAACAGCAACACTAGAGAGCTCTCTCAGAGGCACGATAGAGAATTGGACTTTTTGTTTCCCCCCCCCCAATATGGGCAAAATAAAACACCTCTTGGGACACAAAAACAACCAGAGCATAAAATTTTCAACATTCTATTAAATGAAGACACCTCTGCCTGCATAAATATTTTGCTTTATAAAAGGGCTTGTGCTCAAGATGGCTGTTTCCTACAATACTTGAATATTCACACAAATGTTGCATTTCTTACCGGTACCCTGCTAAGAGGGGGCTTTGAAGGAGAGGTCCCTGGTTTCACTACTGCTGTTGCAATGCTGCTCGATGCCGAAATATAGCTGACCGGGGTGATCACTTGCCCGGGAGTGGCAACCGGTGTCAGCACTGGCAAGCCAGTTGGTCCAAGAGGCAAACTGCTTGGAGGTATACAAGTGCTAATGGATGTCAGGGGTTTAGTTGGTGCAACAGCAGTGGTTGGTATCCCAGGAATAACTGTAGTTTCCATTACCAACGATGTCTCCAGAGATACTGATGGATGCGTTGTTCCCACGTTACCATGTTCACTGAAGAGAGACCGTAGCTTTTCTTCCAGGGTCTTTATATCATCGATACCAGGAGCTTTAGACTGAGCATCAGCATCAGCCTCCAGACAGTGAATATGAGGCTGATTGGGTAACGGAGCTGGTTGAGGCTGGCTGTGTATCAAAGTTTGCTGGACTGCAGGCAAGTTAGTAACTGGTTGTGGCAAGACACCAGGTAAGGGAACCTGGGGCAACATGGGTGTTGCTCCTGGAATCTGGGGTAGGACAGGTGTTGATGTAATTCCTGATGGGACAAGTAAGGGATGCACCACTGGCTGAGCGACAGAACCACATATGCTTGTTGCTACTGAAGATGATAAAGGTGCAGAAATTGGAAGAGATAAGCCAGCTGTGTTGCAGAGGTGTGATTTATCCATAGACTGCCCACTCTCAGGTAGTGACTGTGGAGCACTCACAACTGTTGTTTCTGCCAGACTGGAAACAGAGCCACTGCTACTAAGCTGAGGAAGCTGCAAAGCCACATTCTGAGGCAGAGACAGGGCAACAGATGTCTGTGGTCCTGCCATACTACTTACAATCTGAGGAGCTGACTGAGATGTCACAGCTGGTGCAA
Source organism: Chroicocephalus ridibundus (assembly GCF_963924245.1). Classification (NCBI taxonomy): domain Eukaryota; kingdom Metazoa; phylum Chordata; class Aves; order Charadriiformes; family Laridae; genus Chroicocephalus; species Chroicocephalus ridibundus. The sequence continues at coordinate 153,615,768 of NC_086284.1, forward strand.
CACCACCAAGACCAGTGACACCCGGAACCTGGGTAGAAGGCAGTGCCAAAGAAGACGGTGTGCTGATACTGGGGGCAATGTCTCCAGTTACTGGTTGAGCAGGCTGGGATGTGGTAGGTAAGGAGAAAGAAGCAGGGGCGCTCACGCTGGAAGCAACACCAGTCGATTGCTGTCCAGATTGTGAGGCTGGAGGTGGAGAAATAGAGCTTGGCACACTTGCACTTGGTGCAGCTCCAACAGCTGCACTTTCTGAAGGCAAAGTAACAGATCCTGGAAGAGAAACACCTGTGCTGGAGGGAACAGATATTGAAGAAGCAGCCACAGATGCAGGAGGTGCACCACTGCCCGCCATGGTAGAAAGTGCAGGTGGAAATGGTGGTATTGTTTGATTAAACACTGGAGGAGCTGTGCTAGGTCCTTCTGTCATTTGGGCATGCCCCATCTCAGAGAAAGCTTGCTGCAAGCTCAGTGATGATGCCGAGTGGGAGAGATTCATTCCAGGACCATGTAGTGGAGATGCAGCAACTGCAAGAACAGAAAAGTGTCAGTCCACATGGAAAAGTCCATTACAGTATTATTGTATATTGCTAGATTAAGAGCACATTTACCTCTCAGCATAATAAAAAAAATTACAAATCCAGGCTTACATTAAAATACAGAATTAAGGTTTCAGGGTCTTGCGGACAGTCCAGTAACATGTTTTTTTCCCCGCCAGAGAACCCTGCATAGTATCACCCAAACTATAATCGCTTCTTACCAGCACAGATAGTTCCTTACTTCCCCAAGTACTTTAACTAAACTGTTCCTAAACACGTGTTAACTTCAGCACTTTGATGAAAGTCTTCGCCATCCAATTTTAAGAGTTTATATAACTTACCTATATCCGGAGTTTCTTTTCCTCCAGGAACAGCAGATGTGAAAAAGCCCTGTTCTTTTAACCGACTCTCAGGAACAGGGCTGACAATAAACCGTCTTCCTGCAGAATGGACAACCTGGGTAAAGGAGCTAGGAGGAACCCCTAAACAGAAAGAAGTTAGATGTTTAGTGACACATGGTTGTAACTAAATACATAACCTGCAATATGGAATGTGCACTCCATATAAAATAAAAACTTGGCTGCACCCATCCGCTGAAACAGAAAAAGATAAATCACAAAAGACTTACCTATTCTTTGTGGCATGGAAGATGTAGGATCAGGCTGTTTGAACTCTAATTTCTGTAAAGTAAGATAAAATTTAAAGTTCTATTCTGAAACAGAAACCCACAAGATAGCTCTTAAAATGCTAGTTTACTGAAGTGTGGGCATTTAAGGTAAGCAGTACCTTGGACCCAAGCACCATTACCGAACTAGTGGAATTCTACCCAGATAAACGTCAGCTACAGTGGTTTTAGAGCTTCTCAGCTTAGCGACCGTCAATACAACAAATTGATCTAAACACTCTTTCGTTACCAGGCACTCCCAATGATTTCTTTAAACTTCCCACAGATAAACGGATGTTTCAAACTAGTTTTGGGTGGAAACAAGGCAGAGATTCAGGGAAGTGTCACCCCTTCTTATTCCCAGCAATCAATTTTAAAAATCTGTGTTTTGTAACCGAGCCATCCAGTTTCTTAGTAGCTCACTGAGCAGAGGGCCTGAGTCCAGGCTCTCAGTGGTTAGTGAGCAGCACAAGGCTGGGGGTTTTAGTGTCTTGCCTCACAATCTCAAATCCAACAAGCCTCAGCATTTAAGATTGCCTGCTTAGTGGACTGTTAGGAGATTCAGCAGCTTCAGAAGCATTAGAACATGTCAAAAAAGCAGAAGGTCTACATTATTTAGCTTCCTAAATGAATTTTTGGCTCTCACCCTAATATGTAGATTTCTGTTTGTCTTTTCTTTTAATTTTTAAGCTTTGATATTTGTCATGAAAAAAAGTTTCGGTTTCTAGCTAGCTCTACTCACTAAACCGTACCACCCAAAATGGAAAATACAAATAGCTAAGGCCATCTGTCCTTTACATACCTGTGACCCTGGAAAGAAGCCATCATCTTTTGTCCGCATACTCTCCAAACCCTGATCGCCTTCTGGCTCCACACTTACATCCTCACTTAGCATTTCATCTGCTTTCTCAATAATCTCTCGTACCTGTTCTACAAAAGAGTCTCTCTCGGTTGCTAAAATAAACTCATTCTGCACCTGTAAAAAGAACAAAGCAACAATAATTTCCCACAAGTTATTTCAAAACTATATATTGAATAGCCATAATTTACTTTTGGTGTTACTGTTTGTCCTCCCTTCAATGTTCTTATGCACAAAATGGTGACACCGTAGAGAAAAACAATTGCTTATAAAATTATCTCCAGCACAGAAGTATTTGCCCTGGTTTACTCTTTGCTGTGTAACAACATTCAATCTCACTTCTTCATCAGTCACCTCAATCTTTGCTAAGCATAGTCAAATTTAAAATTAGTAGCCTTATGTCACTGTAATGCCTCATATCCAATGTTATGTACATTAAGAGCCACATTTAAAGGAAACTGTAACATTAAAAAAGTTGAAAATTCTGTATTGCAAGATGTCTTCTGTGCTTCACTTTCCGTGCCATATAGAACTTCTACTCTATGCAGGTTGCACATCACTAACTCAAAGTATGGCTGTAGCACATAAACCAAGCATCAATTATGTTCCCTACATGGGCAAAAAAGATTGTTCATCCTATCTAGTTTTAATACATTGTATTGTCTTATAAAAATACATTCTGCTGTATATGTTTGAGGAAACAAGCTTAAACAAGTACACTTGGCAATTAGAAAGAAATTCTTAGTTTGGTCTGCCCTGTGAGAAAATTCTGTCTTCTGAAATAATGCATGGTAAAACTCTCAGAGATAATGAGTCTATGAAACAGAAATTAAAGCTGTCAGTCATGGTATCTCTGCTGGGAAAGGGAGAAAGCACCTTAGAGGTAAAGCCTGAGGCATCTTTTTATGTCAAGTTTCTGGGATGCTGGTTCAGAAAAGGGAAAGGCAAGCATGATGTGCTTGTATCAGCATCTTGCCATTTCAGTTGAGAACAGCAGCAAAAAACTCAAAGCTTACATGTAAGTTTTAGAGATCTAGCAACATTTGCCTTTAGAAAAGCAAACAGAATTTGTTTAACCTGGCGCTTTGAGAAAGTTCTTTGCAGTTTTTCAGAAAATCCGATTGCAAAAACCCAAAGGCAAATCTATTTGATAAAATGACAATTCTAAGGTTAAAAACTGATGCAAATTTTCATGTGAACTGAGCACGCAATATTAACTGTCAATTTGGTATAGCACTCTGTGCCCAGAGTTTCTGTTTATGCTTGTGTACCAATAAGGTGAGTACAGGCCACACTACATGGAAGAACAATTCTGAAACACAAATGAGAAAATAAGACTGCTTATATTACTGCTGTGATTAAAACTAGATTCAATTCTTCATCTCTAAAATATATCTTACCATAATTGAAGCTATTTCCTCGGGGTTGTCACCATCCAAATCAAATTTGAAAGTAACCATTTTCCGATTGTGTGTCTCTAGCTGGCATTCCACTACCCGATCACCTTTATTTGAAACCTAAAGCGAAACAACCCAATAGTTCAAACCAAAAGCATCAGAATCTAAGACTTGCGGTTTAAAACTCAGAGACAAACCAACAGTACTGGTCTAATAGAAACACATTCTCTTTCCAGTCTAATAACTGGTGCTGTGTACAGCATCATTTTTTCTGATGATATATCAAATATTCTAGAATAGTCTGTGGAATCAGTGGTGGCTAAGCAAGCCAATTTTGCCATATCTAATGCTCCAAAAAAGCTCTTAATAGATGACGTTTGAAACGCTAACTCCAGAAGCAAAAGAAATACACTGGAAAGCTTGTGTTCTTGCAGTGGGGCACAGCATAGAACAAGACCACAGAAGACACACATTCCTCAAAGCAAAAGAAACCTTTTGAGGCTCAAAAAAAGGCATCAGCACTACCAAACTATCAGTAAAATATAGAAATACTCACATTCAGAATTCTCAGTTTTGGCCTAGCAGTCTTCTCATGGCGAGAGCGACTGCGGACAGACCTCCGCATATGACGTTTAGTAGTCCTCCCTTCATGCCTTCCACTAGAAGCTGGAACATTCTCGTTGCCATCACTCAATCCTGAAGCAACATCAGAATGCGCACTAAAAAAAAAAAAGAACACAACAAGCCAACAACTTTACATTAGTATCCATGCATTCCATAATTGCAACAATACAGTTCACCCTACCAGATGGTATTCTCTTCTGGGTAACAGTAGATGCCTGTTAACCACAGAGTAGAAGAGAAGAGTCCTGTCAACACTTAGGGCTGCTTGAATAGCAGTTCTAATAGCAACGATTTAGCTACATATCTCTTGCAAACTGAGTTGTACAAATATATCTTCTGAATATGTTTTCAAGCTATTTAGAGTTTGAATTCTGTTCAAGTGCCAAAAGGACAGAAAAACATCCCTTATGATCCATTTGACATGACAAATAAAAAAGGACTGGAAGTTAAATTACTATACGTAATCCTATTTACTCCCGCTATACCCTGCTGTAAATCAAAACTTACTCCAACTCTCATAAGCCTATTTTTCTTCTAGGAAGTTTATCTCCTTACATCCTCAAGAAAAGCCACAGTGAAAAAAATATCCCAGGTGAAAAAAAGAGACCTAAAGATCACCCAGGGAAGAACAGTATAACAGACATGAAAGTGAAATTCAGTTTGGTGAAAATAATGCTTACCTATCCATAGAGGAAGCCAAAGGGGTAGACTGAGCAGGCTGTGTTGCTGGAAGAGTCTCTGAAGGAGCAGTCTGTGAGACTCCCTGAGTACCCTATGGATAGAAATCTACATCAAGAAGCCCCCCAAAAGAGTACTGTTCTTTTTCAAGTAACCCAGTAGTCTTCAATGTTTCCTCCCAAATCAGTTGTAAAGCTAAAAGCACTACCTTTTTAGTATTTAAAACAGCTGGCATCTAGACAGCTCTAATTTACAAAAGATTCTAGAGCAAACTGCAGTGAAGCAAATCATCATCTGGGGAGAGGTGGGGAGAGGAAGTCAGCCATCCTTTCTGCTGCTACGCGTCACTACAGTTTGCCATGCAGCCACAGTCTTACTAACAGAATGTGCAAAAGGCAAGCCAATGCAGAACACAAAGACAATTCCAATTCTCCCTAGCAAGAACACTGCAGGGAATAGGCATAAAGACAGATTCTCAAAGGCTATCAGTTGCAGTTTGCCTCTGATATGGCAAAAATGTTCTACAGTACTAGCAAGAAGTGAAGTGTTAACAGGTTTTTGCCTGCAGGATGCACACTCACTTCCCAACAGAACAGCCAGTGGCAACAAGGTCCCCACATTGGCATGACATTCTGCTGTAAGAAAAAGGTCATTTGAAATATTAATTTCCAACTGAAGACAAGCATGGAAGGGATTAGTTCCCCACACACATACACTGTTGCATAATTCAAACGCCCTAAATGTATTGTTAGATTATATTCAACATATTTACCTCCAAAACCGCCTGCTGTGAGGAAGCAGATGAGGCCTGTTGTGCTAAACTCACTGTAGGCTGGGGCACTTGAACCTGTCCTAGGCTGCCCATGGGAACTAAAACATTCTGCTCCACATACGGCTGCACAACAGGAGCAAGATAGCCCGGCTGAGACATTGCATCTGTGGGTAAGGGAGGGGACAGTACAGCAGAAGGAATGCTAACAGAGGCCACAGCGGAGGAAGGTGCAACACCCGAGTCGCCTGGGTATTGAGGCGGCAGCCGAGATGGGAAACCCTGTAATAGAAATGAGGGAGTCAAGTTAGTGAATGTCAGAGCTACGGAGGAAACAAGAGTTAAAAAAAACTTATCAGTTTCAGGGGCATGTTTCAACCTTCCGTACTTGTTCAAGCACTCCCAAAGGCTACTGTCCCAGAGAAAGAGCACAAACTGTTCACGTAGCCAAAGCTCAGCTTGCGAATCACTGTGCTTGAACGAGCAAATTCCCACTCAAAGTTCCAAGTCTTAGGCAAAACAATATTGATCTTCCAACTCCCACAGTTGCCTATTTGGCTTAGTATTTTAAAGGCTAAGACTTCAAATTAGTTTGAGGAATTTTCAGGCTGAACAACTAGTGCTCAGAAGACATTATGCAACTGCTGCTGATTCTTGAGACCAACAGCAGAAACACTCTTGTGTTCTTCCTGTCCTCTCGTGATGAGCTGACCCAGGAACATTCCTACACACTGTTTCTGTTCTACAGCACTCCTTATAACCCCAGCGCAGACATTTGTATATCTATACAATTTTTGTTCTAGAAGAACAATCATACACTGAATCACTATTTTCATCACTATTCAGATTGTGCAATCACTGTAAAAATGGCAGAGTAGCTGAAGCAGTCTGTGCCCAACAGTCTAACGTTTCATGACTAGCATCAGGTACTTACGTCACATTTGAGATCCATGCCATCTGACTTATTTCTATTAAATCCATGTGCCCCCTTCCCACCTCCTTTCCCCTTCCCAGACTTGTAATGAAATACTGACATTGCTGAAAATGCTGCCATTGATTTTCTTTCCAACACACATCCTCCAGTTTAAAAAAAAAAATAAAATCACAATTTTTTGTATTTTTTTCCCCCCAAGTTGACAAATCTCTTGGATATGTAGCTGTCCTCTTTCACACAGTGGTTGACCAAAGTCCTGCACTATGATTCTGTCATTTTAGACAAATTCCATTGCCAAACATGAAGAACTCAAAACACCAGGGTGTCCAAGGACGTTTTTTCCCCCCTCCTTAAAATGGTCCTTTTCCACACAACAGAATTCATCTTCATGGCTTAATGGCTCTCTTTATGAAAAGTGAGTTGGCCAGGGCACACAGTTCAGATCTGGTACCTTAGCGGAACAGGTGAAAGTGTGGAGAAGAGCTCTGCTGGCTTGCAACAATACCTGGTAAAGAGCATCTCCAGCAGGAAGTGAAGCTTCAGCAGCTTGTCCAATGCTGACTGGCAATCCCACGGACTGGACAGCTGGCTGCAGGAGCTGCGGGAGAACCTGGCTGGGCAACTGAGCCACAGGCTGCATCAGTGTGGGAAGCTGGCTAGGGACAACGGTTGATCCTACAGGGACAGCGGTTGCCGCAGCAGTCGTTGCCAGTGTGAGCAATGGCTGATTCATGCCAGCTGCCATTGAAATGGGCAGTGACTGGAAACCTGGCTGAGCCACTGACACATGAGGAGCTGCTACGGGCAACTGAGAGACTGAGAACTGTGGAACCATGGAAGTTGGCAAGGGCTGTCCCATGGGTAGAAAGTGAGAGCCAATGGGGATTGATGGGGCAACTGAAGGCTGAGGGAGAGAAGGTGCTGCAACAGGTAATTGAGGCTCGCCTTGGATGATCGACACTGGTTGGGAAACAGGAAGCTGGGGAGGTAAAGAAAATAGAGATAGATTTTTTTTTTTAAAGCAGGGTTGCAGAAAGCAGAATTTTTATGCATTAGTCAAAGAAAGAATTATTCAAGTTATAGCACTCCGTTAAAGTGGGTGGGGAGCACAGTTGGCAGAGTGGCTGGGAAGTTGACTGGAGTTCCAAAAGGTCCTCAACTTTGCAACACTTCCCCTAAAGAACTCAACAGGCTCTTGAAACAGACACCCACAGAGGGTGAAAGTGCAACATTTGAATACCCTGAAGCACTGACTTGTGCATAAACAGAATCGAATTCCCCTCAATCTGTCCCCAGAGCCAAGCCTGCCTTCTTACAGGAAAGAAGTGCAAATCCTTCAACAAATCTGTCAGCTTTGGGTATGGGGACTAAAGCAACGGAGAATGAAAAGCCACTGTGCCAGCATTCAGAGAATGGCAGGGGATATGTCAATTAAAGCCAGCAAATGATGCAACTGGAAAGGCAGTTTAGATGAACAAGCAACAAAACAATTTTAAAAAACAAAATCAAGGCTCACATGTTCAAGACAGATATGAGCCAAAATGAAGTAATACTCAGTAACAGAAGCTTCTTGACCAGGAAGTAAAGGAGAAGAGCTGAGTAAGAAAGATGACAGAGTGGAGAAGGCAATCCTTTTGGTTCACTACCTAAACAAGTGAATATGTTTCACACACATAATGGTGCAGAAGATAGACATTGATGGGAAGCAGAGAAATGTCAAGTTCCTGAAAATCCATTCATAATATACCATCCATCAATATGCCTCACCATATTTTTGACAATTTAAAGATTTTTATGTATGGAAGTGCTATCCCTCCCTCAAATTACTCACAACTGCCGTGTGCGAAAGAAAGGGTTTCCAACACGTTTTCCAACAAAATCAACAGTTGTAGTACACTAACAATACTATCTGGATGAATGTTTTGGAACCATTAGAAAAGATGACAAAAGTGAAAGAAGCAGTATGTTGAATTTACCAGCTGTGAAGAAGAAAGTAATCTGCTAGAAAGAAGAATTTTGTTTACCTGTGTCCCAGCTGCTGCCTGAGGCATCGGCATAATCTGTGAAGTTTGAGTTTGAGAGACAGTTTGTGTGGGAGTGGTGCCAGCAGAAACTGATGGTTGCTGCAGCTGGTACTGCCCAGGCTGTTGGGAAGAGGCTGGCTGCTGTGCATTCTGTAAGAGAAAAGAGGCAGAAGCTATTTTTTCCCCCAACAGAAGTTTTTTAAGCATATCCTATTTAAATTTTAGTTTTTACTCCCTCATAAGTGACACCAGCTTTTCTTCTGAATGTGCTGAGTCAATTAAGCTTTAGCAATTACTTATTAGCATTACTAATACAACTCCATTATCAGCACCAAATCTTGCAACACCATTATTTCACCTGTGAAAAAAAGAATGAAGATTCTATAAAGGAAGAAAAGGCAGTCAAGAGAAGAGGATACTGCAGAAGATAGTATTTCCAGTTAGAAGAAATTATGAGAGTGAAGTCTGCCTGTCTAGACAGTCTAACTTGCAAATCCTGACATTGAGGATTCATCCTTGAACAGACCTCTGCTGCAAGCTCAGGTGAAAGTCAGGGAAGACAGACACATAAAAATAACTATTAACATAATTCTAAAAATAAATTTCAGAAAGTCAATGAAGTTAATCTCATAGCATGTTAGACTGGGTGAGAACCAGAGGATTCCTCTCCTTTTGTCCAAAACTATGGGTTGAAGCAGGGACAGAGGTAGTCAATTGCTCTTAACGAGTCATCAAAATTCTATCCTAAAAGTATTCTAGTCCTGGGTTTAGGGACTGTGATCTTACCTGTTGAGTGTGTTGGGTAGGCTGGGACGGCACTGATGCACTGCTTGAGGCTGACTGGCCTTGCACCTGTGTCTGGAGGAGAAAAAAAAGACAGAATCAGCCTAAACCCTATGTTTTCTGCAGCAGGCAGTTCAAATAATTTCTGCCTGGACTGACCTGGTTGGAAGAGGTTTCTAGCTGTCCTTTTGGACAACCAGTCCTTTTGGCCAAATTCCACTACAACAACCAGAACAAAGCAGAGCAATCTGGAGAAGTACTGAACTCCATTTTAAGTCTTCCAAAACAACCAATACAGAAAGTCTTTGAAACACACATGCCCCTTAACATGAGGCAGACCAGCCTAACAGCTTCTTCTTCCACTGATGATGCTTTAAGAGCAGGATGCCTTGGTATGGTAACTGGAAATAGAGGCATTAGGTTTTACCTTTACATGTGTTCTAAACCATTAGGTGGGGGGATAGAAGAGGGCTAGAAGGATATAAAACTATCTGTTAAAAAAAATAAATCAAAAATATACAGAATTCTAGACCAATAACAAAGTACTCAGTACACGTACATGTCATGAGTTCCCTGAGTGCCATGAGAGGCATGTCAAAATACAAGCTAGAAATCATTTCCAGACTCACTACCATCCAAAGTCTACCAAGAATTGGATACTGAAGAATCTGGGGGGGTCCATGTTCTAGCTTAGACGGATTTTTTTAATGAATAAGCAACAAAAAAAATGGATGAGTGGCATACAAATGAATGTGGAAGATGTAGAGGAAAATGGAATGAATTTTTGGTTTTGCAGCTGATATTTTTGATCAGACCCCAGGATTTTCATTATTATTTTTGTGACCATTATATTTCTTCATCAGATACTGGGAGACAACTAGACAGAGACCTCCACACGAGTTCCCTGAGCGTGCACCACTTTGATGAACTGCCTTTGTAGGAAAAATCTGGTGCATGTGTATCATATCAGAAATATCTACTGAAATTCCTTAATGCTGTCTTCATTCAGCTTGTGGAAGCTTATTAGGAGCAAGTTTATTAAAATTACATACTCTTTTAATTATAGGAACTTTGGGAAAAGCAGACTGCCAATAAGAGAACCATTTTTTTCTTTGCTGTTTTTGAAGTTTGAGGCCCTTATTGGCTAGGATCTAAACATGTGCTATATTCCACTGTTCTAACTTCTGTTCTCATTGACTCAGTTTGTGCTTCAAATTATGATGTTTTAATGAATTAGATAAGAGATCCCAGAACCTATATTCCATAAAACAATCGTGATCCCTTATTGTGTTTTCCAGACTATTTTACATCCATCAGAATTCACCTCCTGAAGTTTAACAAAGGTGGTTTATGGAGAAACCATCCCCAAGTAAGTCTCAAACTTCTTGCGTAGCAGCCTCACTCTGCAAGTTCTACACCATAGAAATTACTATCTATTAGACTAGTCATTAAAGCTCTTTCAGCTTCAATAAAACATCTTTGTCTCATACAGAAAGCCTTAAATATTTAGTTCTTGATCTTACCACAAAAAGCAAAAAGATTCTCCACCAGTTCCTTTACACAAATCCCAAAGTTGCTAATACTCCAATAACTAAAATGTCAGAGCATCCCTAATTCCAAGAACAGGAGTAGTAAGAGAGAAGTCTACTTAAAGTAAATGCTCTCTTTTCACAAAAAGTTATCTTACAAAAAGTTTCAGACTACAAGTGCAGACACAATGTATACACACATAAACCTCACAATCACAGTGTACAAGTCTGTTACTGACTATTGCAAGTGCAAATACCGTACATGCTGACAGAACGCTTACCTCCAAACTAAGCTTCAAGCCTCAAATTTTGATTTTTAAAAGGACACCATATTATATAGGCTTATAGGGAAGCAATACCTACTAGCAACAGTTGTTTGTGCCACTAATTTACTACTTAGCTTGTTTAATTTCTTTAATGATCCTGCAAATACATTTCCAAAACTGTGTACACATACATAATACAGCTCCTTCCATTGATCTCTTGCCACTTTCTTCCCTCAAGCCTAGAAAAAGCTCTTGCATTTTGGACAGTCACCACATTAACCTTGTTGTTGTCTAATGAAACATTATTCATATGAAAGTTCAACTTCAAATAACACATTCTCATTAAATGGCTAAGGAACAGGAACAAAAATACAAAGCAAGTTTTACTATCACTGCTGGTTCAAACTGTGGAGAAGACATATTTCATTAAACTCACTGTTTAAAAGCCAATTTGGTACTCCAGCTATCTCTTGCCAGAAGAAAAACCAGGCCCAGGAGGAACACTGACCATTTATTACCCTTAACACAAAAGCCCAACAAGTATTTCAGCCAAAGCTGAACACAGACCAAGTGGTTGCTGATGCCTCATTATTTCATTGTAACCTGGCAAGTTAGAGAACCTAGTATCCTACTGACTTGGTGGGAAGACACCCCCATGAACACTAATACTTAGAACTACATGGAGCAAGTTTAAGAACAAGGGTCCCCTTTAAGTGCAAGATATGACTTATAAAAAGCAGAGAAATTCTGGAAGGGTTTGCTCCTGTAACCTGAGGATAGAGTGCAGGTGGTCCTGATGAAAGCGAGGTGGACAAGGCCTGCTGAGTTGAGGGTCCCTGGGGGAAGCAGATGAAGAGCTGCGACTCTTGCAATACCTTCTGAGGCAGCTGAACAATGGGCAATGAGAAGTCTGAACCAAAAGCAGAAGATGACCCCCCTGTAGGGGGAGGAGACTGAAAGTCGCCAGTGTCAGAGGAAGTCAGCTGTGAGGAATCACTGGAGTATTCTGGGCTTCCTTCCAGCCAGCTCCGCCTGGCAGAGCCCCCTCTGGGACTTGCTAACTCAGGACCAAGATAGTTACACTGCTCCTCTGTCACAGGCTGAAGCCGACCATGCGACCCTATGCCTTGAGTGGATTCCTCTTGACTGGTCTCCATAGAGCTCCGGCGACTTCTGTAGACCCGCTGGGGTAAAACTGCCCCTTCTGCTGGAGCAGAAGTCGGTGTGTGCACATGGAACTCAAAGACACAGCTCGCTCTGCCATCACCACTGTGAGAGAGCACAGCTGGGGCTGAGTGCGGAACAAATACCTGGTGGAACGTCATCTGAGCAGGATCTGCACTCAGAGGAGCTGAAACACTGGATAATGGAGAAAGGGGACCCATCCCAGAATCCAGCCTCAGGTTCTGAACATGTCTTGCCAGGTATGTTTGCCCCGTTTGAAAGTCGAACACAGAGCTTTGTGGAGGACCACCTTGCCCATGGTTTGACTCAGAGACCTGCTTCAAATGTTGTTCAGTCGCGTGAGAGTTATAAGCTACTTGATCATACTGCTCCGATACCTGTGATGGATAGTGCATGCCCACCAAATATACAGCTTCTGGATGCATTCTGTAGTGAGCATCCTCTGGAGGCGTTGGTCCAGATCTATAGTCACTGTGGACAGGAGCTGGCTCAAACACAGGATTAACTTGCACATGCAGAGGCTCTCCAGCGACTCTCTGAGCTGCTGTGCTCAGCATAACGAATGCCTCTGGTGTCCAATTGGTGGGACTACCACCAGGTGGGACTAAACTCTGGCCAGTCTTCAGCAATGGCTGGAAGTGGCAAGTTTGGGCTTCCAAAAATGAAGTGCTCTTGCGCCGCTGAGCAACTGCCACCTTCGGCGGGCAGACAGGTGGAGGTGAGAAAGACACCGGCCGTTCATGAACGGTTGGGAAAAATATCTGTGAATCTGGGAACGTTGGTGTTCCCCCACGCGGATGCTGAGGCTGTATTGACATGAACAAGACAAGTAATTCATACATTAAAAGTGAAAGCACATCAACATGCACAGTTCACTAGGCAGTTCTGTGAAGTAACTTTATAGAATGACTACTCAATTCATGGTCAAAAACATACAATACTCAGGAAATTTAGGTGAGTTGTAAATATCCATTAAATACATCCATGGCAAGCATAGCTACGAATGGAAACATTTGCCTGTGTTAGAGCTGCTTTTCCAGTACAATTCCAATAATTCACAAAAATAAACCAGTTTTGCTTCTGACATCATGAGATTTATTGTCACGGGCACTGTGATCAGTGCTTGAAAGCCAATCAAACCTCTGAGGTTACTGCCATATGGGGAATATGAAAACTCAGAACTTCACAGCAGCAACAATGCAGAGCCTCTAGTTTGCCTTTGGAAGATAAAATGGCATTAAATCTTAATATTATCCAATGCAAAAAAACCCACAGTACTAGTGTCCTGTCAGGAGTGTACTCTGTATGCAGTCCAGGGAGCTAATGAGAAACCTTTTCTGAGACAAAGCTGAACTGTGTAAGATAAAACTGCAGAGCCTTTCAATTCTGCTCAGTTTGATCACCTCTTCTGATCATACTTTTTCACGTAGGAAATCAGCACTCACTGAAACAAACCTAACTCTTGCCTGGACAATAAAACATTCACAGGTTTAGTAAAAGCAGAGTTCACAGGCAATTCCACACTATCTGATGTACTACTTCAGATGAGGCTCATCTTATTTTAAGATTCACAGGGAAATTTTCACTGAACAGAGTTTTATGCAAGAATACCAAATAGCTTCATAGTTTTGCATTTTTTCGTCTCTGCCTACATTATGCTGAGAGACAATGTATTATCAACCCTAAAGGGCAAAAAAAATTTGCAAGAGGCAGTAGCAAATATACTGTCTTCAAGACACATGCCATTTATGACTTTTTCCAGTTGCTGTTTCCACATTGTTCTGTTTCTTCCCAGACCCGTTTTTTCTGGAAAAGCAGCAGCAAATTTCCATATTGACCAATACTAACAAGAAGGTCCGACAGGATGAAGAACTATTCCTATGTTTTCAAAATTAGTTCCACATATTTCCATTAACAGAGAAGTGTTTCTCAAAATTTATTCCATGTAAATCAAAGCCCAAAACTGAAAACAGATTACCTTCTGTCCTGCAAGCTATCTTGCATCTGATCTTCTGAGAAACACAAAACAATGGCTTCTTCACATCAAGAAGCACCTGAAGTGGCATTTCTGATTAAGAATTACAGAGAAATCCTCAAAAGTACTCATAGTCTGAATTTCTAGTATCACTACAACAGCTAACCAAAGCGTTTAGAATAACCAGCCACAGCAACACCAAGATTTAAAAGCTGGTTGCTCTGTGCAGGGCTTAATTGACATTCAGTATTTGCTTAGGAGTTGGAAAATAAAAAGCTGGTCTTCTGAGTTAAGGGCTAAGAACTAGACTTCCCTTTACCTTCTGTCATACAACTGAGTAATTCACATTTATACTATCTTAAAATACAAAAAACAATAATCAGCCACTGTTTGGTATTTAAAAGTAGTGTTTCCCAAAAAAGAGCAACATTCTAGCAGCACAGTATAAGAAATAAGGAATTAGCTCTTCATTTTCTCATTTTTAAAAATGCTCAAAGCCCAGGATGTATTTAATGATAACTTATCTTACTGTGCCAGGAGGCAAATGGTAACACATACAGGACTGACAGAGAGGGAGGGCAGGCTGGAGCGTCGATGCTTGCGTGGAGAGGCAGAGTGCATGGGCAGGACACTTTCCAGGGCTTTAGAAAGCTTTTCTGCAAAGGTTTCTTCAGGGACAGTCCGAAGGTAGAAAGGAGAAAGAGGTGCAGACAGCGCTGGTGGTGGGGTACAAGGAGCACTGAGAGGGATGCAGGACATAGAGGGAAGAGCAGGAAGGTGGGGGACACAAACTGACATGCTACGACCACGTTGAAGCTAAAGGAGGAAAACAAAAGTTAAGAATTGAACACTTAAAAAAATGAAAAACAAAACCAGCAAAAACTATAATGAGGTAGAAAAGAAATGCAGACACACAATGAGAGGCCCAATACTGACTACTATATGTGTGCAAGAAGATATGAGAAATGCTGAATGAATGCCAACACACACTGGGAACAGGCTATGTACACCTCTGAGGACCCAAGTTTGCCTTTAGGTTACTGAGCAGTGTGGGAAGTTCCCTAGTACCCTTACAAGAAGGGTGTGAAAGGCAGGACAGACAGGAGAGAACATTTTGTCCAGGGCCACTGATGTGGCTCATACTGTGTGTAGTCACAGCACCTGGTAGTCTAACAAATAAGAAAACCTAAACAGAAACTGATGAGCTTTCAAACATTCATTCTTAGTTTAGTGAGTGGATGTGTGTTTATACATAACACCTCACAAGTCTCTCTGCTTGGGCACCTCCCCACCTGAATTAAGTGGTCTAACTCCCTGCAGCTGGCTCTTTATTAACTGAAACATTATCTTAAAAATTTAAACATTACACAGTCTACATCATGAGTTGTAGAAAAAAAGTTGGTTTCATGTGTGGAAAATTCAGTAGAATTAGTCTTAGACAAGCATTTTCCAGACACTGGGCCAATAAAAGCATCAGTATTTTGTAATCTTGCCACAGTCCAGAAGGCCATAGGTCAAATCCAACCAAATTGGAAAAATCAGAATTAGGTTTTGGGGTGCGGTGTTTTGGGTTTTTTGTTATTGCTTTTTTGTTGTTGTCTGTTTTGTTGTGGTTTTAAGCAAATGGAAAGATGACATTTTAAAGAGGCAGTCTTCAACTGCAGGTTTTCCTTCTTTAATGGTATATGCATCTTATGGATGTAATCCACGTTTTCTTAATATAACTGAAATCAAATACAGACATCCAGGGGAAAAAACCTCAAGATATCCAGTGGAGATCTGATTTTAAAGACTTCTGATGTGAGAAAACTTGCTAGACCACTCAAAAATTTGGGATATAAACACTTTACCCATAATCTTCACCTGTTCTAAGGCAGGACTAGTTTCATGTCATTCCTAATTCATCTAAACTGTTCAGAAACGTCTCCAGTGATGGAGACTGTAGTACTTAACTGTCCTTGTTGGTTAGAAAAAAAGCCTTTTGCAAACAACAATTCCATGCTGCAATTTAGGTTTATTGTTCCTTATTCTATCTGATAACAATGTTGTGATCTGATTAGCCTCCTCCTATTTTACAGTAGCCTTTACAGCTTTCTCTCTCAAACTCATCTTTCATATGCTCAGCTTAACTATTTCAGTCTTCCCTCATAAACTATGTTGTCTGTATTTGTGGTGTTTGGTTTTTTTTAATCACTGTCCTCTGAATTCTCTCCCAATTCACCCTCAAATTCACTCAAGCAGGGTGTCCAGGATAGACTTACCAATGGCCAAGAGAAAAACTACTTCATGTAAGATGATGTTTGCCTTTTTCACACCAGCATGATGTTTTTGACCATGTCCAGCTTGTGGTTCGATGTAATCCCCGACTTTTTTTTCTCAGAATTGTTGCCTAGTCATTGTTGCTCATCCTGTACTTGTGTAGCTGATTATTCCTGTTTAAGCATGAACCTTGTTCTTGTCCTGATTGAACTGCATTCTATTTCTTTTTAAGGCCATTCTCCAGTTGTTGATGTATTTTTGAATCGTCAGCCTGTCTTCCCAACAAACTGTTAGTAGTTCTTGTAGTGTTCTACTGTTCTGTCCCCCTCCTGGCACCACTGTCATCACCATAGAGCATGAGCACATTTTAACAGTGAACTAAGCAGCTTGACTATACCCTCTTGTCATGTGCTTGTTCTCCCATCCCCTCTCAAAAGATTACGGTCTGCCATAGCCATCCCAAGACAGTGAAAGGGCTTCTGGTTCAATATACGCCCACACATCAAGATATGGCTTACCAAGAACAGGAGCTTATTTAGATGGATTAAAAACTCATTTGATCAAGGACTCACAGTACCACACGCTTTAGGTTAAGTACCTTTGAAAAAGATGGAGATGCCTTGCTTCTGAGTGAAACCAGCATGTTTTCCAAAAAGCTAGTAACACCAATGATTCTGTATTAAAGCCTCCAACTACAGGTACCAAAAAAAGAGTGAGGACTGTCAGTCTCAAGTGTCACATCTTCTCCTTTACAGTATTACTACATTATACCATAAATGTCTCCACCTCAGGATAAGATTCTTATTTGTGTAAGAAACAAGTGTCAAGGGAACCACTGAAGACAATATAACAGTAGCAGAAGTTCTACTCCAGAGTTAGAATAGATTTCTGCGAACTTTCGTACTCAGATCTAAAAACATACCAAGGAGAAAAACATACCAAAATAAAAGGGCAACACAAATGAACATAGTAGGAAAAGTATTTGTGCCCAGTGCAGACTTTCCAGGGAAGAGGAATACGCATGGCAACTGATGAGCAAATCAACACAAGCTAGAAATAAAATTGAGGACAAGGGTGTGGGGTCGTTTCAGTCTGGAGTTCTCACATGCAGCATTCTATAACAGTTAAAAAAATCTTACCTGCAGAATCTGTAATCAAAGCCTCACAGAACACACACACAGCAATTTCATACTTATACAGTAGCTCAAATTATGCTAATCCCACCTTCAAATGAAACCCACAGCTTGATCCCTGGTAACTTCATATACACAATACACACACCACCTTCCCATGTGAGATTAAATGCTTACTTTCATGAGTAGTCTTGTTCTAAGGATGTTACTTCCATCCATTAAAAAAAAAAAACAACCCTAACTTAAGTGAACTCAAGATTAAACAAAAGCTTTAAAGACAAACATGCCCTTGCACCTTCCCCCACCCCTAGACTGTCACCTTGCAAAGACAGCCCCTTAACCACTCCCATGCAGAGTTTGTATCACGTGCAAAACAATACATACATGGAAGAGTGCCTGCCAGACTTTCCTCTCACCTTTCAAGAGAAAAAAATAAAATAACTCCATGCATTTGCAATACTATAAATTCTCACTTACCGCTGCAGGTGGCTGATATCCTCCATGCTGTTGCGACTGCACTTGGCCAACTGAAGCTGGATATCCCTGAACTGCAGCTGTTGAGATTGACTGGTCATGCTGGGAACCATACGACACAGTCTGTTGACTGCTCACACATGATTCGGTATAAACAGATGACCCCTGGCCACTGTCAACTGTCCCATCAGCTGCAGAAGTTAAAGATGAAAATCTGCATTTCAAGAACTGCGGTCTCAATCCACAACTTTAAAGATATTATAATCAATCAAATATTAGATTGACATTTGTGCCATGTTACATGGACCTTATAAGCATTTTAACTCTTGTAATATTTAAACTGGTTAAAAAAATATTTTTTTCTTCCTCAATTCCTTACCAATACGCCTTCCCTTAACCTCTGAAAAAAAATCAGCAGTTTCAGGAGTTCTTTGGGAAAACACTTAATAGTAAGCTATGCTTCCTATAAAAGGCTAGACTAGAAATAGAACCCTTAAATTCCACATTATTATGAGTGATCTTTCAGGGGTTTTTAATTATTTTTATTTATTATTTTTATTTTACACAGGCATATAAAACAGGTCTGTTGTGCTGACTGGCAGATGCACCTGATGTAGGCATAGTAGAGAATTTAAAACCCCTATTATCTAAAGAGCAGATAGCAATTTGCTTTCTAACTTCACCATTCCAATACAAAAGTTCTCATCTACCATCATTATTCAAATACTGATTCAAGTGTTGGGATAGCAGAAGAGGAAAAGTTAGGAGTGCTAATTCATCTTTTCCTGTATAGTATATAAAACAAAGTGAATCCTGTTTTCAGAAATAAAATTATGAGCTGAACTGCTTGACATTAATATAATTTTCACCTTCAACATAAGTTAACAAGGATTTAAATAAGTGTTTTTAATAGCTCTAACTGCACTGGTGCAAGAGTATACAGCTTCCTGTAGGGCGAGAATATACCCTCCCTATAGGAGGGCAGCAAAAACTAGGACATGTTCATGCTTCAGGTGCCTCACTTCATTTAGTGTATTAACTTGAAACAAAGGAAAATTATTTTGTGCTAAGACACTGGACTGTGAATTGTGCCAAGACGTGGCTCGGGCAAGGCACAGGAATGCATCTTATTTTGCTGTGATTTCTAGTGGTCTAATGCTTTTCAGCAAGCAGCAATGGCAGACAGCAACATCTTAAGATATTTACTGCTATACCCACCAAAAGTTTAAGACTCTAAGGGGGATAACTGTGTAAGTGCAAGAGTTTCTAAATAAACCGACACACTTACAAAGAATAGATATACTGGGTTGCTGGAACTGCAGCTGTTGGTGTTGATCAGCTTCTGGTTCTTCAGGCTCCACTTGTGTAGAAACCGATGCTGAAGTAGTGGGGACAGGAGTAGGACCAGTGACAGATAGGGGATGCTTTGACCCTGCATGGGAAGCACTCGATGGTTGCTGTTGCTCCAGCTGCTGCTTCTGACTACCTTCTTCCTGAAGCTTCTTCTCCTGTTCTTCTCGCACCAACTGACGCTGCTCTCGCTTTCGCTTAATCAAAGATACCCTGTCCTTGATAGCTTTCGCCATTGTCTTGTGATCCCCTTCACAGACATAGCCAGATTCCACCTGAAGGAGGATATATTCACAGAATTCAGACTGTCATAGACAGCCACTGTTGTAGTGCTACAACATAAGCTACCACTCTCTGGCACTAACTTCTCATTCACAGACTTCTGAAGCTGTTTTATTTCTAGACGGTAACAACAGCAAATGCAGAGGCTGGCAGACTACATTTCACTGTCAGAGAAGGCCCGTACTTCCGATGTTTCGTGAGACCACCAACACTTACCATTTCCTGTGCTACATCCTCTGGGACATCTCTCTCCAAGTCAAAGGAGAACTCTATTGCCTCATTATCTTTATATTTGCCCTTGAGTTTTTTGATGTCTTCAATTCGCAGCCAGAGTTTAATGGCAATTTTTTCTCCATCATCTTCCTCTGCTAGTTCTACCCGCACTCCAGTCTCTTCTTGGAAGAAAGCATGATTCAAAAGGTCCTTAATAGCATATCTAGCATTGGGAAAGAGTGTAGAAAGCATGCACACTTATTAGGTTTTCATAAAATATTAAGGAATATACTTGCCTGATGATCCCCCAAAGTTATTATCTACATTTCATGCTTCTCCCATGAATTATTTGACAGCCCATCGCTCAAATTTCTATTTAAAAGCATGATGGAGAGATAAAATGCAACAACGCTACAGATGTATAAAAAAATAAATCACACATGGGTCAGCAGAAGCACCAACATATTTAAGCTAATTGAACAGGACATATATTAACTAAAATAATAAGAAACCTTGAAGAAACAGTTTGGTTTTACTGAACATTAAGATTCAGCACACAGCCCTTAGTCCCCAAATCAGTACAATAATCTAAATATGTATTTCAGTGTATTTCAAGATCTTATCAAAAGCCTCATCCAGTAAATTCAGCACTAGATGAGCACCACATGATTCCTTTCATATTTTATAATATTTTGAACCACTTCAACCTGCATTCTGTTTGGCACAGTTAGAAGCTTTGTCCTGAAGGTACAGAAGAGATCTATTTTCATATATGCACAGCATTAACAGTAGTAGTCTAAAAGTTAACCACTTAAACTAAATAGCAAGAAATAAGTGATGTGCAGCCACAAAAATAACTTAAAATGGAAAAAATACAGAATTGTTTAACACTAAGAAAGAGTACAGAAACTAAAAATACACAGCAACACCATCAAATTAAAACTTCAGAGTTAATAGAAGGGGATGAATAAACATCCATGAACTGACACAACTAGCTCTGACCAGACTAGCAGGAGGCTAGAGGAAGACTGAAGGCTGAAGCATTCTTGAACCTGACATTCAGTATACAGCAACAATGTAAAAGCAGGAAACAAGCTCCACAAAAAGACCCCACATCAGAGCAGTTACAGATTTCCTGTAATGGTATAAGTTAATCACTTCAAGTAGAAGTCAACTTGCAGAAAGCGTGGATGAAAATGAGCAGCAAGAATTTAAAGAGTAAGAAGAACCCTCAATAATCACGCATAAAATGTCAACAAACGCAAAGGGGCAGGGAAAAGACAAAGGATTACAGAATAACAAACCAACCTGGCAACCTGTAAGGATTGTCCTCCACTATTTTGCTGACCAGGTCAAAGTTTTAAGAAAAGCAGTAGAATTGCTGAATAAACTGACACAGATAGTTATTATAGCATTTGCACTTTTCCTGACACTGAAACAATCACTGAATAATAATCTACCAAATAGAAGCTGCAGAAGTAATACTGGCTTCCCAGCTTTCATCAGAACACAGAAGACCAAGAACTAACCAGATCTGGTATCGTCAGAGATAAAAGACTCAGACAGAAAGTAATCTGAAAAGAAAGCACTTACCTTTCGCCTTTGTTTTGCCGAATGCATCCCTCAATAATCTCCTTCACTTCAGGGATTGCGACTTTATCGAAGCTTGCTGGCTTGACACCCTGGAACATACAAGTAACAGAGAAACTGGCAGGCCCACTTGATTTAAGTTTTGATTGTGTTTACAAACCAATTATTTCACTTAACAGATAACTGGCCTGAATTTCCCACTAGTACAAATTAGAGAGAAATTTGACCCCGATCTTAATGTTCATCTGTTTGTTAGTGACTTCTGCAAACACTTTTT
Source organism: Chroicocephalus ridibundus (assembly GCF_963924245.1). Lineage (NCBI taxonomy): Eukaryota > Metazoa > Chordata > Aves > Charadriiformes > Laridae > Chroicocephalus > Chroicocephalus ridibundus. The sequence continues at coordinate 153,637,569 of NC_086284.1, forward strand.
TATCCCCTATTCCTCAGCTACACTTCCAAAACAGAAGGCTTTGGCAGCCAGGTTCTCCGTTATGATGGGAGAACCTTTTAGTTTCCAAGGAAGTTATGCTGGCTAGAGGCAAGTACACAGACTGGACAGAGAATGAAAGGAAACATTTCCTATGCACAAACCCACATAATTAATTTAACAGTCTTCAAAGGATTCTGCTGCTTCCCAGAATGTTTCCAACATGCCATTATATGAAGTAATTTTGGCATAGATTGATTTTACAGGAAAAAACTAAGCCCAGAATGATCTGACTGAATCATTAAATACCTTGTCCAGTGTTCTAAAAAAAAGAAAAAGAAAAGCAAATTAAAATAAAAATACTGTCCTGTATCTTCCCCAGAAGACCTACTATAGTCAAACCACACTCTTGCATCACTCCTGTTGTGAGTTCAGGAAAATGAGCTTAGCAATACAGACATTTACAAAAGCCCTTCAACAACACACACCAATCCTTTCTCCAATACATGCTAACGCCTTTGGGGGAGAGCAAAACAAAATCTAAGTTTGATCAGCTACTCCAATCAGTAAAGCAAACAGGCCACGAGATATGACCATCTGGGAATTCTGCAAAACAGTGCAGGCAGAGAGCCAAACTTCATCACTTAATCATGACCAGAAGCTCTATTTCGGGGGTAATTGTCCACAACAGCAAAATTTGGCACTCAATTTTATTTGATTCAGCCTTTAGCTTCAAACTCTGTATTTAAAACAGCAAAATGAGAGAGGATGAAGACATTCTGTTCAAATTCTGTTATCTGAAGACCCCACGTTTTTCGAGCCTAACAATCCTGAAGTCATGCACTTGATACATCTGATCCCGTGTCACTAGTAAATCACAACTAAACAAAAAGTGAAAACCATAGAGTCTAAAGTACAGAAATAAATGCAGTAATAGCACAAGCGTCATGATTCATGTCCTAAGCAGAAAGTACTTCTGACAGTATCCTATACCATACTGCTTCCCACCAAATGGGGACATTAAGACATGAGCCTTCCCCCTTCCTCTACTGTCAGTGGGAAACAAGTCTTGAAACAGAAAGGTTCAAGTCTCTGAAGCAGAGCCTTTGCAATTACAGACCTTCATTTAACTGAACATGGAGATTAACACAATAATCATTTCCATCTACATTTAGATACTTCCCCCCACCCACCCCCCTCCTTGGCCAGACATGGCAGTATATTGACCTCATATGTTCCCTACCTAAAATATTCTCTACCACACTCTTCCAGAAGAGGGCACAGTCAACATCAACTTTAACAGATTCAAACACAAAGAGTCCAGTCTCTCAGTGGACAACAGTCCTATTTGTCATGACATTTTACAAAGGTGCTATATACCTGGAATTTTTAAAAGGGCAAAAAAACCCTGTAGAAAGACACCGTTTTTCACTTGATAAAAACTTCCTGTAACAACAGCACTCTAGTTATCCACTTCTTTGCTCTAAAATCTGCTCTTACGAAATTCCAGCAATTGAAATTCACAAAACTGAAGAGTATGTTGTGACTAGAATAAGCCCTGAAACACAGTCTGCCAGTGAACATTAGCTTAATGCTTTTAAAAGCTTCAATGAACATTAAGACCTTGGGAGATCAATGCCTCAGCTGATAAGACATCAGACCAAAGCCTGGATGGTTAATACTGTAACCAGGTTGTATCATAAATCTCCAGCTTCCTAGCAGGACATCAGAGCCCTACGCTCCCCAGGGATTTATAAAATTAGTTTTACTGTTTACTACTGGCATCAAGTACCTGTTTGCATCTGCTCTTACAGCAGACTAGTCAAAGACACCCAGCTTTAATTATGACCAAGCTTAAAATGGTCCCAGAAGTTCAGGTTCATATATGTAGAGATAGATGCTTCTATATATAATTAAATTCTCTCCTATATACACATACATATATAATCTATGCAATAATTATTCAACTGCTTATTGTCTATATTTGTACCTAAATTTGCCGAAGTCTAACACACCTAAGTCTCCTAAATAGCTCAAGCCCCAGACATAGCAGCAGCCTGCATATATGTTCATTTACACTGTGGCAGCAGAAGGAAAATGTTAGATCTGTGACAATTTCATTTCAGAAAAACAAAAAGCCAAGTAAGACAACCGGTCTTACTGGTACAGCAAAATATTAACATAACAAAGCCAGAATATGAGTTTTCTTGTTAACTATTTTACTAGATGCTCTGTTCTTGCACAAAGCCTGAAAAAATAAAGCTAAGAATGGATTTTAAATCAGTGATCCTGTCTGCTACCCTGTTTTAATCTGTCCTGAAAGAAATTAAATATCTGACCATAATCTGCAGACCCTTCCATGAGAGCCATTTTACAATACCCCATTTTGTGAATTCCAAACCAAGAGTTCAGTTAAGAAGAAAAGCCCCACCAGCCTCCTCCAGCGTAGCTTCTATGTTCCTAACAGCTCCTCAGATGATGAGAGCCTCACACTAGAGCCTAAAACCAACAGAGGATTCTGTGTTCAAGCAGCTACCCACTTCTCAGATTGTTCCACAGTCCATCAGAAGGGTAGCCTAAATCTAGTCTACAGTTCAGGCCACTTAAGTACTATCAGCTTTTAAAAATTGAGTTTTTTTCTCCTCCAAGCATTAGGGGAAATGCCTAACTATTTTACTTAACAAGACACTATGAATGATAAAAATCAATAAATTAATGAACTCTTTTTCTACCCCAAGCTGCCTACACAGAGAAACTGAAGGGAGGCCAGGCCCTGCAATGCACATAACCTTGATGTGTCCTTAAGAGCACATGAGCTGGGCAGCCAAGCATATGTTCATTAGTTTCTTAACCCAAAGGCACTCAAGTACCTACTAAGCCATTCAGTATTTCCTGGTTTTCACCATGCTTACTGCAAGATGGTCGCATTCTCATATGCCTCTCCCAGTCCTCATACTCCTCAGAAGACTCACAGGACAACTCAAATCTTCTAATCTACTAGTCCTATTCCCCTGTGGCAGTTTAATGAGATCTAAACACCCAAATCCCACTGGTACTTTTCCCGAGTTTGCTAAAGGAATAGAAGAGCTCTTGCAGAGAAAAAAAATGTAGATAGGTATAACAGGCACACATGAACGTCATCAATATTTTCTCAAGCTACTATCTAAAACAGCACAAACTGGCACCACTGCTGAAAGTAAGCCTCCTGTTCTCCACCTCCCATTCCCACACCCATGTCATTTCCTCCCTTTTGCTGGCACATGGATTTATACAGCTGCATAATGAACCAGATCACAGTGTTTATCAGACTTGAAACAAAATCCAGCCAAAAAAGCCTGCAGCAGTTTCCAGTGAGATGAAGCTCCCCAGTCTGGTTCCTTACACCGTTGCACTAGCTCTCAGGCTTACAGAAGGGAAGCGATAGTGCAATAACTAACAAGGGCAGAATTGCTTCTTTTGAAAGAAGCACCAACTTACTATAAAACCCACTGAACACTTATATTTTGAGAGCACCTCTCGTGGGTGCACTTCTCATATGGGTATATATGTGGGTAGCAGAAAGCACAACTGATACAAAACTAAATACCTATCTTACAGTCTTAAGCATAAGAAGAGATTTCACATTTCACTTGTCTTAGATGTGGTAAGGTTTATGATTTTTATCAAATTTTAATCAGGTGAAAAGAGTGTATTCCAAAATTCAACATCCACATTTATACGGTTATTTGATCCATTAAAGGCAAGTTAGGTACTCTTTAAAACACTAGATTTTTCAAGATACTTTAAACACTAGAGTATAAGCTACCCACAACCCTTCTTCACAATTTTTGCCTAGAAACATGCAGTATTTTGCATTTGTTAGATCACCAGATCACTGGGTCAGTAGTTTAACATCTTGTTCTATGCAATAGATACTGAAAATATCATTTACTTCATACGAGAAGGTACAATCAGTGCTGTAGAACTTTTACATCAAAACAAAATGAAGACACAGGAAGTGTTACAGACCCTCAGCAATCCTAAATTTAAAAAAATATTTAGATTTGGAACAACACCACAGGTGGAAAAGAGCAGAAGCAATAAGTGTTCCAGCCTTGCTGATCAGGATTCTACTCTACATTTAAAACATTATGGGGGAAAAAAAAAAAGTACAGTCAAGTTTAAAAGCTGAAGACCCCAGCTATGCAAATGTAAAGCAGTTCAGCAGATTTGTCAAGAATTCTGATTCATCCCCAAAACCCTTTCCTGTGTCTAAACGCGCTTTAGAGAGCTGAAATTCTTACTTACCTCTTTGGCACAATCCTTGTGAGAGCAGCAACAGTGGGAATTAACAATTACAAATATGGGACCAATCTCTCTTTTTGCAAAATCCATCAGGAAAAGAGATGCACACACCAGAAAGAGTTAGTTAGGTGCTAGTTTCCGATGGAAATCCACTAGGCTGTGGACTTAACGCACAGCGGAAGGAAAGCAGATGTCTAAGTTAGAAGGGAGCATTGTTTCCTGTTTGACACCTCTTGTACTTTTCCAAGTCCAGTACATGAGGCTGCAGAGATTTGAGCTTAATATCTGCTTTTCCCTCTCAAATACTGAATAGAAAGAAAAAATGTAAGCAAGAGGTAAGCATGTCCTTTTCTGCCTGCCCAGCTAGTTGTAAGGAGGAGGAAGAAGAGGCAGCGCAGGGATCCTTTACTTCCTGCGTGTCCCCGCCCCCCTGTTTGGCTGCTCTGCCTATTCTCCTCCCAGGTTTTCTGCAATAGTTTAAGGCTACACATAGGATCATCACCCAGTTCACTCCTGCTGTTGCAGAAGTACACTTTTAAACAGAGGGGAACAGGTCAGTCAGTGTCGTGTTCCGACCCAAGGTTGCTGACACTAGTTTTGTACAGGGGGATGAAGGCAGCTGCTGTTTCTCCTCTTTCCATGGAGCTACAGAAGTATGCATACAGCTGACTATAATTTAATCCTAACAAAACATAAGTCAGCACTAGGATAAAATAATATGTTCCAGTTCCATCCTTCCTGACAATCACATTTACTACCGTTGGCAACATTATCTGCTTTCCTTTTACTGGGTGCTTAATGTAAGGGAATAGGAATTTGAAGGTGATTTTCAAACTGTTGGACGAAGTTAGAAAGCCACATCACTGCTTGTTTTACGCCACACATGCACAAACAATCCACAGTGTTATATGTTCTAATACCTCTTGCTATACTCCAAACCTAAACCTAGAGTCTGACATCTTTTTTTTCCCTGCTGGTATCTAGTTTCAAACAGCCATTGTAAAACTTGTTTACTAATAAAATGCATTGTTCATAACTTCAGAGCTTTTGTTTTTTCTGGAAGGGCATAAGAAGCAATGCTCCTTATAGTAAGGATCACATACACCATTTTAAAGTGTGAAGTAAGCAATTGAATTTTGACCAACTAGTGATGATAAACTGTGATAAAATTCCATTTCAAATTATCAAGATCACTTTTCACCCCAAAGTATCACTCCTAGTTCCTCAAGTATACCACAATTATACCAGTGTTGTTATACCATACAACATCAGTGTTGCAAAAGCAACACTTTTTAATCCTTTACTGGGCATTTTAGAAATCTTCTCCACCAGCTGCTGTGAAACTTTAGAGGAGTCAAGGGAAAAGGGATCATTAAAGATTCTGCTATGCTAATTGGCCTTCCAACTGCTTAACTAGACATTTTATATCCCCCTCAAAAAACCCCAACTAACTGTTGATTATCATCTCCATTTCAACAGTACTTACTGGTATCATGAATAAACTATGTTGGAATTTTGCTTGCCATTGCTTATAGATTTTTTTGTTGTTGTTACAGTTGCACTCAAAACAAATAGACACTCTGTAGTCAAAGTAAATCTACTTCACTGGAATAAAAATATAACATTTTGCACACCTGATTACAGTTACACTTTTCTGGGGTACACTGCGTGACTTGCAAAGAACATTAATCAACAAGCACAGGGCCTACCTGTCCCAGTCTAACCACAATTCTTGCTTGGCTCTTTTCAAAGGTGCTATAACTGCAGAGCTTGAAAGGAATTCTACCGTAACTGATTAATCTTCTCAAACAAAATGTTCCAACGTTGCAGTCCAGAGGCTAATAGAATCAGTAGCAAAGTCAAATCCCACAAACAAAGTAATTAAAGTCTCTATATTTTCTTTTTGCTAAGTTGTTACCATTCTAGTTTTAGCCAGTCCCAGGCTGCCACAAACCATTAATTCCAGGAATTTAGACAGAGAATACAATTCCAGTGGAAAACAAGTCAATGATCCTACCTCCTTCCCCATACTCTCAAAGAAGCCCCCAGGCAATGGTATACATGGCATCTAAATTGGTTTACCTCCTGATCTTTTAAATTTCACCACCTGCTATTAGTTACTTACCCAGCCCTCAAAACCTACACCTTTAACCATTTCACCACCATTTCCTTCTCTAATCTTTCATCTTAAATCCTGTTGTCTGTTCTAGAAACAATCTTTCAGATTTAGTTCTTTTCTTATTTCACACAGGCTACAACTGTAACTATTTGATAATTCTCATCCCAATCCAATTGAATATTGTGAAAAGGAAGACTTTAGTTTAAGATTTACTCCTTTCAAGAGAGATACCGGTTGCCTACGGAGGATGGATGTTATTGTTCTTGTTAAAAAGCAAGCTAGAGTAGTTGAGACTGCAGGGGAAAAAAATGCAACACATTTAACAGAAGTGAAAATTTAGCTTCTCTGATTTCAGTATTTTCATAGCAATTAATTCTGGACAATTGATAATTCTGCCAAGAATTAAATGAGTAAATCCTGCAGAATAAGCTCTACAGCAGATCAGTATCCTAACAGAGTAAATAGCATTACTGCAATACAAGCAGCAGAAGCAGATAAAAGCTTCTGATGAGATGGAGTTAGCTCATGAGGCACTATTTAGACTAGGACAGGCCTAGTTCTCTTCTCTTCTGATCAAAAACAATGATTGCACATTTTGAAGCAAATATATTCTGAACTTGACTGATCTACCATCATCCAGATCAAAATTCATATCTCAGCTATTTGAGACCTCTATGTCACTGAAATAGCTTAACCAGTTGGTCTTCACCCTCTGCGATGCAGGTGTATAAGTAATCTATGTCCCATGACTCTTAAATTTCTACAGACCAGCTGTCTTCATGACTTGCAACAGATAACCACATATGCCCATATTTCACAAACACACTGTAAAGACAATAGAGGCACTGTAATATTTATACAGGCCCACTTGCTGCAACCTGATTGATCACAATTTAGAAACTCTCATCCTCTTCAATTTACCACCTCTCTCAAACAATTGAGGCCAACAACAGTAAAAAAAATCCCAAATATAAATTATTAGAGTTGTTATACACACAAGGTATATTTGTATTTCGATTGACACACCCATACTAACTGCTTATTAGCAAAGTGTGTGAGGTTGCTTAAAAGAAGCACCTAGTCATTTGTATGAGATAATCTTTGGTGACAAGAATAAAACAGACTCCTCATTTGACTAGCCACCACCTGCACATCTGTATTCTTCAACTGATCTCCAAGCCCAGCAGCTGCAGACACTGACATTGTCTGCTTAAACTTCTTTGCTAGTGTCTCAATACTGTATTTTTAAAGTCAGAGAATTTACAGCCTTAAAAGCCTTACAAGACTGGTATAGTAGACTACAGTACTGTTGCTTTGTTTCCATGCAGCTAAATTTGAACAAGAACTAGTCATAACTCTTCCTAGAAATCGTTGGCTGTGATCCTTTCCAGCACTCTTAAGTAAAAGGCTGTAACAAAGTAAAACACCACTGTATTTCTGATAATACTGAAACACAACTTATGTTATGCACTACTGCTGAATATACACCATGCCTTACAACTACCCTATTGACTAATTATCTAGCCCAACACACAAGGCATTTAAAGTTTTTGCTTTAAAGATGAAAGTCCACTGTACCTCAGCACCACGAGGTAAATAAAAATATCAACCTATTTCAAAAGTCATAATAATCTGGAGCCCTTATGACTAGCTAAGCAGATGGTTTTAGTTAAAAAGTAGATTAATCAATCACAGCACCTACTATAACTACAGCAATTCTAATGAATAGAAGAAATTACTCAAGTTCTAGAACAGGAAATTTTGTAACTGCAAAGCAGGACACAGTTCCTTAGTGTATAGCTGGCAAACAATTAGGATATCAGCGCATGTAACAGTGAAAAGGGCCTGCTTTAGAAACCCACAGTATGAGGATGGCAGTTCTTCTGAAACAACTATAAAGGCTGATTAGACAAGTGGATGAGGCACTAACTTTTCAGTTTTTATTCTTGCACAAGAGCATAAAGGTAAGGTCAGTTTAATTATCACACAGAGTTCTTTAACCTCACACTTAGGAGCAGGGATGCTTATCAGCCTTATCATCTGAACAAGAATATGCAGTGGTGAACATCTTGAGCTAGCTGAATGACCCTTTTCTTTATTGGGACTTCAGATTGGAGATGGCTTTCCAGAAAATACAGGCATGCCTAGACACACATTTCAGTGCTATAAATTTAGAAATGCCACAGTGACACAATACTAAAAGCGTCTGTCTTCTATTTTCAGTATGGAAAAATAGATTTATTTGAAGAAAAAAAAAATCAAACTATATTAGTTGCATTCTCTGCTTTAATCAGCAACCATTCTGATAGGAAAACATCATCTAGTACCCAAGTACAGCAACAGTAATTCAAAAGCCACAGATTAGTTTCAGTGAACTTTGAACTGAATTAAAAAGAACAATCTAACACAGACCACAAAACACATTTGGTACCAGAACTAGCCTTTAGAAGAAGATACCTACTAAAAAGCCCAGGATGGTGCTGGAAACACTGAAAATATTGCACAATTCAGACAATGCACCAAGAGGCATCATCCCTTTTATTTTATGACTTATTCTAATAGGAATGAAGGACTTCTATTTGTATACCAAAAGATTCAACAGTTTCAGAGGGTGGTCCTAGAAAGTATCCCTGTCTGCTACGCAGGGAACTTTATGATGGTGGTAATGTAGAAATAAGATTACCTTAAAACCAAGTCACAACCTCATAGTGTTAGGAAGCTTCTAAGTACTTATACTGGACAGAGAAGCAACAGCCTTTTTTCTCTTCACACAAAAAGATTAAACACAATAGGCTACAAAGTTTCATATATACACACACATTTTAGCCTGGTGCATCTCTCTATTTTTAGGAATAAACAGTATCTGCAAAATCACATTCAACTTTGGTGACCTTCACTCTTCTAATATAGGAACAAACACAAGCATTCAAACAGGCATACGTACTCCCACGTCACTGCCTGCTCTGGCAACAGCCCTGAGTAACCTGGAGATAACTAAAGGGTTTATGTAAAATTTTAGTGGAGTTCTAGCCTATGAATCACGTAATAATCTCAAAATAACTTAGTATTACTCAACTCCCCTGTGAGCTTCCACAAGACTAAAACTTTCCTGGACTTATCCCATTCCTACCCCTGTTGCAACTACAGCAGTACAGTTAGCAGGTCAAGTAGTAGCCCGTACATTCTTAATGTCAGTATTTTTGACTAGTGGCACTAAACTGATAAATAACATTGAGCTATCAGTCTCCCTACAGTAATGCTTCAGTGATTCATTAACGGTTCTCATCACACTGCAAAGCCAGGCGTTTTAATAACACCACCTCCCTGTTCCTAAGGAGAGCCACCTTCCCATGTCTTGTTAAATTAAAGTAACCTCAGTTAATGTAAGAGCTAAATAGATGTCAGTACAGGACAGAATATTAAATATTAGTAACACAGTTTTAAGAGACCTGATCCTTAGGAAATAATTAACTTTTTAAATTTTTAAATATACATTGTTTAATCAGTATTCAATTTATTTAGGTTTCTAAAAACACATTTGGAAACCCTACAGTACAATCAAATTCTAGGATTTCAGGTGTTAAAAATACATTAGATCTTGATTTTATGCAACTCAACCAAAGCTCACGCCCTTCACCCCCCTTTTAATTCATGATCATTTTAAAATGATATCCAATTCAAAATTGCTAAGAAACACATTCCAGGGTCAGCAGTGACCAATATAAATAAGAAGTATCTCCTTTCACTTCAAACCAAGTTTGTTTTACACCACCAATATTGACAAAACAGTTTTAGCTGTAATCTAGAAGCTTTTGATGCTGAATAGTACAAATGCCTCTAAGATCAACTCGTAAAAGCAAGCTACTTTTAGAAAGGAATTCAGTTGAATGAGCCTTTTACTTTCCAACTTCAGATATCATCTGCCCTAGTTGTGCAAACCATATAGGCATGTTATATCTCAGTGTTCAAGCCAATGCCTGCTTTTCCTTACTTAGATCATTGTCATTTCTTAAAGAGGACTTCTTATCTAGCATGGAAAGCTTCTTAAAATACTAATGCTTCAAAACCTTGAATTCCCATCTTCCATTTTTAAGGCTACATATTTCTGAATTGATGAGTCAGTGACTGAACCTCCAGCCGAGGAAGATTCTTCACTCTTAAAGACGTTCCAGCAAAATGCTTGCAAACGACTTGAACAGCTATAAGATGCAAGTGGTAGAAGCTTAAGCATTCTTTAGTCCTTTCGGTGTGATGCAGAGGAATTGCACATGATGTGCAATTTTTTTTCCATTTGATATTTAAGTACCTGAAGTTTCTTCTTTCAATGAATACAATTACAAGAGTTCGCCCTTTCTTACAATTAACCTGTTTCCTGTGCTTGATTGAAGGTTCATGGCATTTCAGTATCTGCTTTAACAGAAGACTATTTGCTCTGTCTGAGGATTACCTCCCCCTACTTTTCCATTGATTTTTTTCCATTGTTTTTTCCACCTGAAAGCTTAATAGGAGGGGTGTCTCTGTGTCTATCTGAACCATGATACAGAGGTTCATGGTTCATGAAATCAAGTTATTCAAGGTAAAGAGTTTTATGTATGCCTAAAAAAAGTTGCATATTGCTTCCAGAAAGCAAAAGAGGACATGCATCAACATTCATTACGCACTGCAAGTAAAATTAATTATAAGTCTAAATGTTAAGCATTTATATTTGCTGCCTAGGACGCCTCAGGAAGAAGAAAACAGCTGGGATACTTTGCCCATTGCATCACTAGTGAAAATGAAGTAGTTGACTAATCTAGACAATTATGATGCCTAACTTTTAAGACACTAAAGAAGAGATTAATTTCATCTCAGTTGACCAAACTGCAGCACTTTGTAACTGCCTGGTTTCCAGCCAACAGAATGACCTTCACTCTAACCAGTGAGCTTCAGTCCCCACCAGTTACGGAAATTAGGGATTTTTAAACGAGTCAGACACTGCCCGGTCAGGTTACTCATTATGTATCTTGTTCCCTTGGGCCTTTTTTTTAAGCTCTGTAGAACAGAGAACAAAAATGTTGTGCCCACTCAGTGGAACACTTCAGTACAGAACTTTTTTTTTAAATCAAAATGCAAAATACTTTTTTTTTTTTCCTTCTCATCTTAAGGCCAGCTCAGAAGGCAGACATTTGTTTACAGAGAAGAGACTGGCTTTTGGTGAAAGCAAGGACAAGTGCAAAACTTCAGTCTGTCAAAGTAAGCACGCAGAAAATAAAGTACAGACCACAAGTCCACCAGGAGAACTTAAAAGGTAAGTTTATATAATGGGAAGGGGGTGAAAGAGAAAAGGAAGTTTTCTGCTCACACTCAGCTGATTAGTATATTTGAAACTAAGGATGGTCTTATTAACTTTTTTGCAGCTAACATGCTTAGATTTTTATGTTAGTGGTAGATATACAAGAATGAGACAGATCTGCATACTAAACCCATTAATTGTCTTTTTACTAGTCCTGGGACTAGTCAATCACCTAGAAGATTTAAGACTTGTGACATCCAAGTATTAGAAACTGAGTAATCAGTACCTCTACACACTTTGAAAAATAACCTCTGTGCTGCAAAAAGCAAGCTTGAAGGAAATACAGTGTCGAAGTAATCGGAGTCTATACTACATCTGTGAGCGGTAACTGCAACATGAGCAAGAGAAAACCAAGCCAGCTTTTGAGGCAACTGCATGGGTTACATCGGTCTCACCAGAGGCTGAGACAAAGCAGCTGAAGCTACTGCAGTTAGTTATGCCTTCACTGCTTTGCTTCCCAAACAGACTAAATTAAGAAATCATACTTAAGATGTCTGTTCTATAAATATCTCTGTTTTCATTTAAATGCACATGTAGCCCATTTCAAATATCTCCTGTGACAAATTGTTTAATTGAAATATGCATGGAACAGGTCAAAGAAATAATACCAGTCTCCAAAGGGAAATGAAGTCAAACAGGGAAACTTTCCTGAATTTTACCAAGATCTTACACTCCTTTTTTTGTGCAAGTGAGTATGTAACAGAATTAAGTATCTTGATTACATTTTGTATTGGAACTGTCTCTATTGCTTTGATATGGCGCAGAACTGGGGGAAAAAAAAAAGAAAAGAAAAAGGGGGGACCCCTTTCCCAACCTAGTAGTGTATCACACAGCCAGTTGTATCTGCACGAGAAGGCAGAGGAGAAATAAGTCAGTCACAGGAGCAGGCAAGACTACCTTAATATTGTGGCTTATTTTCAGTTAATTACAGGCTTAGATGTTTGTTTTTTTCTGAGGCCAAGTAGGCAGCAATAAGTGCCCAGTGGATGCATTCGGTCGCAGATGAAAAGACATACTGCTTAAGCCTCAGAGGAGATTTCCCCGCCATCCCAGTAAGGTAAAAATTCCAGGAGTTGCAATTTCTTTTAAGTACTAACTACTAATTTATTTGGAACCATTTCCAAAGAAAAGCAGAGAATAGCTTCAATGAAGAAAATCTTTTTTTTTTTTTTGAAACAAAATTGCAACATTATGATTTAACAAAACAAAGAGGAAGGCTAAACTCCTTTATGTTTGAGTGAGAAGACATACAGATCTTATTTTCCTTTCTAAAGAAACTGCTAGTGAAAGAGTCTGGACTGAGTATGCTAGAGGATATGAGTACAAAGAGAGGTCAATACTCTGTCAAACTCTTGCCAGCTTCCTTACCAGAACTGTAAAACAAAGTTCAGCATAACACCTTGAGCCCTACAAACTGTAGACAGTTGGGGGTTTTTTCTAAGCTAGGCGTTTACCCAGGTTCTTCTACTGAAAGAATTCTTCTAGCTAAAGTGAGCCAGAACACGAATTTAATTGCCCTTCTGTTTCTTGTGCAGGGAAAATTCAGGAACTTTACGCTAGCACTGCTTTAAGGAAAAACAGGAACTTCCCAGTGAGACAATGTAGACAATATAGACAAGCATCTTGCAAACAGCAGACTCATGCAGCAGTGCTATTAGCCAAGACATGAAGCAACAATAACTGCCTGGGCCAACAATAACTGCCAATGTCTCATCTCTGGAAGAAACTTCAGCGTTTAGATCTGATACCTAGACCTTTGCTTACTTAACTGTATTATTTGATCAAAAAACTGCTTACAACCATGAGGGAAGACCCTGAACAGAAAAGGTAAAACGTATAACCGAGTACTCTCGGCAATCCTGGCAAACAACTCAATGCTGCAGTATCTGGGCATCAGCTAGAGCAATCCTTATCACAAAAGGTATAAGGTCAAAACACAATGTGGCTGAAGGTCATCTTAGAAAAAGAGACCAAGGCACAGACAAAGTGGGAGAAAAGAATGTAAGCTGGTAGTACCAAGTCCAGACCTGAGAGGACACTCTTGGCATTAAGACACCTTTTACAGGCTTCTGTCCTAAGCAATAGCAAGGATTTAAGCTAACGGAGCAACTCCGCTTTTCACTAAGCCTAATAGTTACACAAAGGAGGCAAGAAACATCAATTCATTTAAACACATATCACCTGCACTGAGTGGCTGCACTTTTTGATCTTATTGCCTTTGGGGTTTCAGTGGTTTTTAAGCTTCCGCATAGCATGACTGTCAGCAGCAGACCATTATTACTGCCTTTCCCTCTGGTCTCTGTGTATGCATCTAGATAAAATAATCCCTTCATTTAAGGCACCGCAGGACTACAGCTACCACCTCAAAATATTCCTAAACATGCCTAAGAAAGTAGCAAACCAAGGTGTTGAAATGGAAGTGTTAAATATCTTCCATAAATCACATTCACCTGTGCTGGTAAGTACCACTGGAGTCACCCGCACAAGACATTTTCTGACTCCACTCTGTTATTGATGGTTTGCACACAGTCCTTTTCAATATCGAATTTCCAACTGGTTCATCCGTCTATCACAACTGCAGACATTGTCTAAACTTCTAAAGTCTCCTTTGAAATGAAAGAAAAATCTTATTTCTTTAACAGGGAGCAAAGCAAAGGACAAGAGCAGAAAACTATACGGTTCTTTTTCGCATTGGTTCACAGAGCTTTCAGACTGGTAAAAAGAATACAAAGAGTATTTTATTTCCCTTTCATAACATGGTTCTGTTTTCCACATTATAGAAGAAACACTGAATTCTCCATTATCAATTAAGACAGGTTCATGCTTTAATTCCAGATAATATTGTCTTTTCTTCACTGAAAGCCTTCCTTGAAAGTTATTGAAGTTTTGTTTGTGGGGGGTTTTTTGTTGTGTTTTTTTGTTGGTTTTTTTTTTTTTAAAAAACCTGCTTTGTGACTACAATGAAATTAACAAACCCAAATATACCAGAGCACACAGCCTTTCATTCTCTGCCTAGAAGCAGACAGATGTATATTTCATTTTATTTACTTCCCTGTCTTTTACTCCTTCTGAAAGAAAACAAGATTTCCTTGATTTCATATCAAAGTACATTTTAGAGCTCTCAAGCAGTAGAAGAAACAGCAGTAACGTTCAACAATTAAATTCAGCCTGTGAACCATCAGCAGTAGAGTAGAAGGTGGTGTTGGACAGACCAAAAAATTACCAGCATTTCTCATCCACTTAAAAGTTCAACAGTAAAAAAAAAAAAGATGGGGAGAAAAAAACATCAAGCACAATAAACAAGTGGTAAGTTGAACCCTGGTAAGTCTCTAGATAAGTTTGTCCACTACAAGCCCCTACAAGGCTTTCCAATTGCTAAGTACTTCACAGACCAGGAAAAAAAAACAGCACTTTAAGACCTGGGGCCTCCCAAGCCTCAAAAAAGGCTGCTTCTCAAAAGCCAACTCTCACCAGAGCCTAGTTCCTAGCACTTTAAGTAATGGTCAGGGCAGTTACATCAGGTGTCTGTTCTGCGAAAAAGTGCTTATCCAAATTATTCTGCTTTGGCTCTGGCCAAAACACATACATAAGCCGAGCAAAAGGTACCACTAAGACTGTTTTGGTAAGATACTCAGTTTTCTTTCACTGATCCAAATAGCTTGCAAATCAGATTATGCTGTAAGCAGAGTAAAGGCTAGACTTTACCCTTGTTTTCCCTCTCTATTTACAAAATTACAGATAAATCCACCAATGTGCAAAAAAAATACTCTGCGTGTGTATATATAAACTTACTCTAACATCTGTTCAAAAAACCAAAACAGTCGTTTATCCCTTCTGTCTTCCTCTTTTTCTGTGCCTCTCCAATATTCCCCTTTAAACAACGGAGAGTCTTTTATTTCACCAAGCCTTCCTTCGGAATTCATTACTTCAGACATGAAGACCCTCCCTTCCACATCTGTAAGTCAGTAATTATATCTGCCTTTTGCAGTGTGAGGCATCAGGAATAAGTATTTTATTTTTACAAAGCTAAACAAGTCATTTATTAAATCTCCAACTTCTCCAAGATAAAACACACAAAAAGATTAACATGAATTCATTTGTCTATGGATCGGAGAAAAAGGTAAGTTTGTTTCCTCCCTCTGCATACCCACACAGGTATTCTAAGAAATCCAATGCAATTTTTTTTTACTTCCCTAAGTGGCCACCTCACTATTCTTTCTGAATGCTTAGATCAGAAGTTTGAACGTGTGCAGTTTGTTTTACTACACTGGTATGGTCTTCACGACACTCTTTTAGATATCACAAAGTAAATCTAGCCACAGCCACCCTGAACATTTCCAGCACTACAGTTCTGCTTTCTACATTCAAGGTCTGTAGGTTCCACCTAGTCTAATCAGATGGGCAAACTCAAATCTCTTGCTTGCCTTCTCAGCTTTATTTGGTTTCACTGGCGATGCTTCCATGACCACTACACTTACCAGCGCTTCTCAGGGTGGAATACCTTCCTGCCATTTACCAAGTATTTCTACTCCATAATTGTAAGTGAACCTGACACACAGTAGCTAAAGGCCATTTGGAATTCAGTAAGCTATTAACTTAAATTTACTCTAGGTAACAGTTTATGATTTGCCTTGGCAGGCAGCTAAGCTAAAGTGCTCAGATTTTGCGATCCAGCTTTATTTCAGAGAACAAAGTTACCATCTAATTTTCAAGACTGAAAGACTTTCACCGTCCCCCCAGTAGCTTAGAAAATAATCTGTTACTATTCTAATGTGTTTTGTTGTTTGGTTTTGGTGTGATTATTTTTTTAAAACCCTATGCAATACCTTCTTATATATTGAAGGAAGAGCATGAACACATGCTAAGTTTTATTTCCATTCACATATTTTACAGCCTTCTGACTGATCGTTTGGTAAGCTGAATCATCATATACCTTTCCACCCATCCCCAAAAAACCTCGTCAGCTTTTTTCCCACACACACTTCACAGTTTAATGCTACCCAGCCGTATGCCTTTTCTGCTAGTAGTAGTAGCTGTAGAATCAGTAGTGGGGAGGGACTTACACTGGTCACTCGACGGTAGATCTGCGCAGCATTTTGGCACTCGGAATAAGGATACTCAGACGTGGCCATCTCTAGCATACACATCCCAAACGCATATACATCAACGGATTCATCATATTTCTCCTCATACATCTCAGGGGCCATGAACTCTGGGGTACCTTAAATTAAAAGAACGATTCAGACTCTAAATGTCTCAAAGCGAGCAGAGGCTGCTGGCGTTACTCACCGCAGGAGGAAGCGGATGGGCAGACCTATGAGACAAGAGAAAGTGGAGGCAAAAAAGAGGGAGGAAACCCTTAGTCACTGTTGCATCAACATACTTTGTGAGTCTTCCATTGCAAGGCCTTTATGAAATAAGAATGGCATGAAAGGACTGATGCAATTCCTGGATTATGCATGTTAGTTAATATAAGTATCAAAACAGACTGGATCAGGCTGTAGTCAAATGGAGAGATGGGGATAAAAGGGGAAAACCGTAGACTAGCCACAGGCTGCAAACCAAATACTAAGGAGAGTTAAGACACTTACCTTTTTCCCCTGTAAAAAAGGAGGCACATTAAACCTTGTTTCAAAAATTACCCGACTGCCCTCTGCTGCAAAAGTAGTAGTATTGGTAAGAGCCCACAGCTAGTCTCTGACCTGGTGCTCTCCATCTACTTTTTGAAGTAGAATGGTTGGGGAAAGGCCTTGCAATGAAAAACTCTGTTATAAATAAAAATCTTCATGAAAAAAGGATAAAAAGTAATTTTCTGCAAAGGCCACTCACCAGAGCCCTTTTCTTCATATACTTACCTTCTCACCTGCAGTATATTTATAGGCCTACTGCAGATACAGGCATTAGTGAGGGACATCCTACAGTCAAAAATACTCAGAAATACAGAGAGATTGAGTTACAGGCATAGAGCGTGAGATTCAACAAGTCCCATTAAAGTAGTGTGCAGAAAATTATTGCCCAGTGAAGAATCACAGCATCCCCTCTGTAAGCAAAGGGACTGCATTGTATGATCAGATTTACTTTAAGCCAGAGATACAAGTTTGCTTTTTGTAAATTTAAGCACAGAATTATTTCCTGCAGACACCAGATTCAAGACAGTTTACAGACCATTCTGTAGCCACATTGCTTGTTTTCACCACACTAAACCAAAAAGCGGATGCAATTGCAGTCATTTATCCAAAGGCTAACCATTAACAGACAGCTAGATACAAGGCCGTAATTTTCCAATAATAAGTTTGAGGATAAGATGCACAGGCTTAAGAAAATATATTTTTTGACACTGTATATTTTTCTTTCCTATTAATACTTTGACTTGGTGAAGAAGCAGGAAATATTTCAGCGACAGCTTGCAAGACAATTTACAGGTATAAACCATTGATCCCATCTAGGAATCTAGTATAGGACTGTTGAGTAATACTGCATTTTAGCAAGCTCTAAATAGTGAGAGCAACTTCATTCTCTGCAGCCCTTTCACCCAACTATAAAAACAAAGCTGATAAAACCAATTCTTTAAAGAAGTCACAAAAAGGACTATACTAGTTCCATCAAACCAATTTCTGAATAAGCTTATTAGTGGATACATAAGAACATAAGCATCCCCAATGCATCCTCCTAACTTACATAAAAATCCACATTCTATAGACTCCCCGAGTAAGGCATTATACCACAGTCTGACTGGGATATAACATATATAGAGACTTTCTTTGATATACCTTTGTTTCTGTTTACTCTAAGTGTAAGAGATTTAATATTAACCCCTGGTGACAAAAAAAATATTGATTGGCTGTATAAATTATGCTAGACTAAATATCAAAGTGCTATTTGATCACCAAAATTCATTTGTACATTTATTGAAGCATCATATTAAAGCTGAGATTTATATGTAGTCAAGAGTGGTTTTATCAACAATGTTGCACTAAACTGTTGGGCAGGGCAATGAATCTATATTCCAAAATACATGACATTAATATACAAATTTCAAAAGCAAAACAAAAATTTCAACACATAATCTCATCAGGAAGACAGAATGACCTCATCAGCCAAGAAACAAAGCCTGCACATTTCCAGGCTTTGACCATGTACCTTTGAAACCATGTTTTAAAAGAAAGCTTGTAGTAAGACTCAAGTTTCCAAATAGGTAGACTGGCTCACCAGCCTCCAAAACAGGAGAGGCTTACCTATCACACTTTTGGCAAAAGAAGCTCGTTTCAGGGTTGCCAGACCAAGGTCTCCAATCTTGACGGATCCAGTGGGGCCAGTAATAAAGATGTTGTCACATTTTAAGTCTCTATGAATGATGGGAGGAGTGCGCGTGTGTAGAAATTGTAAGCCTTTCAGTATCTGACGGCACCAGCTTCGCAGTACTTTAATTTTCATCACTTTAAATCTTTTCAAATACCTAATGAAAAAAGTAACAGAAGGTTAAACAGGTTCTGCTAACAAGTAGTAGATTATGCTGCATCATTTGGTGTTCTGAAATAAGAAAGCAGTAATTAAAGAGAAGCAAAAATTTCAACTTCACCTTCTATTTTAGGATCTACTTGGGCATTTCAAGACTTCAGAGGAACTGAAAATTATTTCCCCTCCTAAAACTTAAGCTGCCCTCTTCAGAATTTCTACCCCTTTCTTCTAACCAGGGGACTCTAGTGCTCAAAGACAAGTGTGAAATGTTTGATCTATAGCTAATAATTCATTTGCATAAAAGACCCTGTGGTAATTAGGCAGTTGGCTTGCTAAATTTCCAGGCACTGCTTCCCTGACAAGGAGTTAAAAACTTATGCACTGCGACAATCCTTTATCTATTAAAGAGGTCTTTTTCCTCCTTACCTTTTAACCTAAAACTGCCTAAATACTTATAACCTTTTCATTGATAAAATGTAACTGGATGGGAAGGTGGGGCACTAGAGACAAAACACTAGTAACAACCAAGTACCTACAGAGTTCTTGCAAACTATGCAAGAGCTCTGAAGTTGTTACACCTTACTTACCAATATTAGTCCAAGCACTCTGGTCAAGGATTCCAGCTTACACTTTAAGCCTGCTTCAAATTCACCTGCCAAGTTGTCACACAAACTAGAAATTCTTAGAGATCACCTCCCTCGTACCAGATGGGGTTTGATGACCGGAGTCTAACTGGTACTACTCACTACTTCAAATGTATGGACAGATATGAACAGGGCAGGGAAATCTTTAAAAGGCTCTGCCAAATAACTGACATGGGAGAGCTCACACGTAAAGTCAGCATCCCTTTGCAGGCAGAATGTGAGCCAACCTTAATTGTTCTAACATTGACACTTTTTAAAGTCCCATGTCAGAAGAGTCAAATTTCATACCAAAAGTATTTTCCTGTGCTTATGATCTATGACTACGATCTTATTTTACTCCTTCATTTCAACAGATTAGAGATTCCACAAGGTGAATAACCTATGACAGTATTCAAGTGGTTTCCAGCAGTGTATTCTCATCATCCCTCTTTGGGTAAAACAATTTGAAGTGAACAGTTACTATTTTCTTCCCTTTGAAAAAGGATGGGCTGAAATACACTGAGAGAAAGGAACTAGCATGCTGTGTAGAGCAAGGACTTTTTTCCTATTCCGCTGTTACTCAAAGTCTGAGATAAATACCAGTTTCACACTACTGCAAGACTGGTTGTAAATTCTGTGATCAGCATGGAGTCTAGCAACTACAATCTTAAAATAAAACCAAGTCATGTTCAATTATTCTGTGGTAATATTCAGTCTCTTCTGCATATCCACTTAATCACGAGAAGTCTTGATGAAATCACCTGAATCAATGCCAACATAAAAATGCAGTATATTAATCCCTTTTACTTTAGTTTCTCCAGTTCAAAATAAGATCTGGAAAATCAAGTTGCTAGCAATAATCCTGCTGTGAAAACAGATCTGTAAAAGCAATTGGGACCCAGTTCCAGAAGGAAATCAAGTCTCAAAACAGAATGTAAAGACAGGCAGGGAAAAAGCCAAGCCAAGGAAGGAGACAAACTGAAGGAGGTTCTGGATCACATCAGCTACCACTTGAATTCTTGCTATTGACACAACCCTCATTCATCTCTCTTGAGCCTGTTCCAAAGATCACATGGTAGGGGCACTTCAGTTCAGCATCTGGAATCCCTAATTACATTCTTGGTTTCAAATATGCTAGTGTACTGCCAGCTTCTCACTGTTAAAGGACCTGGGCCCAACCATCACCCAGCAGTGTTGCTGTCATTTTTCCATAACACTGTCATGAACTAAGTCACATGTCACTTAAGGTAGAAACCACTTTAAAATGGAAGCATATATAAATACATTAAAATACACAGACAAACCTACCCACCAGTATGTTCTCAGTTTTCCTAGTATCACAGGATAACTCAGTCTGGAAGAAACCTCAGGAGGTTTCTAGTCAAAGTTTCTGCTCAAGGTAGGGTCAGCCATGAAGTCAGGCAGTTACTCTGGGCTGTATCCAGCCAGGTTTCTAGGATCTCCAAGGATGGAGCCTGCACAACATCTTGGGTCAACCTGTTCCACTGCCTGGCTCTCACTATTGACATAGCTTTTCCTTGTATCAGTCTGAACCTCTTTTGTTTCAAGTTTATGCCTGTTGTCTCTAATCCTCCCACCATGTACCACTGCAAAGAGCCTGACCAACTCCCTCATATGCCCTGGAAGTCTCCCCCAAAGGATCCTCTTCTTCAGGATAACCAAGTCCAGCTCCCTCAGCCTCTCCTCACAGAGCAGGTACTCCAGCACCTGACCGCTCTGGTGGTCCTCCACCAAGCCTTGTTCCTGTTGTTTGGGGGTTTTTTTGCAGGAAGGCCCCTGACCTTGAGCATCTCAGCTGAAGGAGCTATAGGAAACCCTACTAAATTAGCAGAGATAGTTCTGAAGGTATGTGTCCTACTAGATAGCTGACATTCATTTAAAGTGGATCACGAACACACACTAGAGCATCTTTAGACAAAACTAGTGGCTGAGACCTAGGTTAGATTAAAAATTGCTGTCTTCATTAATAGTATAATCAAGACTTAAAATAGACAACTACATTTTTTTTCCCCAATATTTTAATTCCATTATAGCATACAATATCAGAAAGCAGTTTAATTCTTTACAACAATTGAGTTGTAAAACTTTTCCATTGGTATGCAAGAGTTCAGGGACTTTTCTTCACGCAAAATTAGAAATTCACCCAGACAGCATTTGAAAATGAGTCCACAATATTTTAACATTATTTATGTGTATATATCTCTAAATGTATACGAATACACAAAAAAGTGAGGAAAATTTAATTTATCACCACACTTTTCTTCTGTTCACTTTGTTCACATAATGTGACAACATCTATGTCCCAAGTCTCAAAACGAGGAATTAAATGCAGGTAATGTAAACATACTGAAAAAAAGATATGTAAGTAATATACAGTCAGCCAAATATCATAAACACAAGCATGCAGTGTAAATCTAGGAATATGACACAGGTACATGAAATACTTAATGATATTATATTTGGCACATCAGAAGTTTCCCATATAGTTTACCTGTCAAGTCTAGTGGACAGAAATAAGCTAAATCACAATTATAACATAAACTATACAATAGTAGAGAAAAACCCCACTCAGAAGACTACAGTTTAAAAGATCTTCAATTAAGAAGAGTCTATTATTTCTTTCTGACTAAAATAAAAAGACCTTCATACTCCACAGTAGAAAATAATCCTATAGCCAGCAAATCTGAGTTATTTCTTCCTACCAGCTCCCTACTTTATAACTGTCTATTATTACTTTATCATCTTGCTTATGCCACCACATAACAAGCCAATCCAAATATTAAAATCTGTGAGGGGGAAAAAGGAGTAAAAAGGAGAAAAAAGCTAAATCCAATGCTACATATTCTAGCATAAAATTAGGTAACTTTAAAGGCATCTGTATAGAGCTGTAAAACATTTACTTTATTACTGCTCTGAAAAAAGCACATGAAGCAACAGATCTATTCTTTTATCTGAAATACCTTGAACAGCCTCAGAAAAGTCTTCCCTGAACATACAGCTGTAAACAAAGTTGCAGTGCCCTCCAGTACTATTTCAAGAGACAAACGCTTCCCTGTAATTGCAGTACAGACTCCCGAAGAGCCATTTTTTCCTTTTTTAAGTATGTCCATTTGTGGCTATCAATAAGCATCGTAAAAACACAAGATGTTCAACAGGCTATTTTAACCAAACAGATTGCAAATTGTTTCCAGCTCCTACAGCCTGCTTACACATTTAGGATTTGAATGCCTCTCCAAGACTTAAATAGGCACTGAATTAAGGCAACGACCCACAATCCCTGCATTTCAAATGCTGGCAGTTTTATTTCCAGTAGATTAATGGTGACTAGATGCTCACAAACAAGCTCCCAGCTCTGCAAGTTTCTGCAGCGCAAGGCAAAGGCGTGATTTCAGCAGAACTCCTCGCAGACTCTACAAGCCACTAGAGGGCCCTCGCGGCAGCTTGATTTGCTGGTGTGTGCTTTTAACTCTGGCTTAAACATAGACCTGTTTTCATTCAGCTACTTCACAGGTTGAAATTGCAGGCACCCGCATACTTTTTTGTTAGGTACTGCTTCATGAAGTTTCAGCTAAACAAACAGGTGGTGGGTTTGTTTGGTTGGGTTGTTTTTTTTTTTTTCCTTTTTCCATATTTTTTGTACTGTACTAACACCTAAAACCTCACAAAAAGAGGTGAATTAATTCCTGCTCTGAATTTTACAAACACACTTGTGCTAAATGGAAAGCAGCTGGAGAGGAAAATGAAAAATTGTGAGAAGTTAAAATAGAGCATTGTCTTCCCGAGCTCTCAAAATCTGAAAGTTTTCTGCATGTGCTTACTAGGACATTACAAGAAAGATTATGACAAGCTTGCTAACTTAAAGGATGTTCTACCATACCCTGGCACCACTAATAAGATGATTCCTTAAACAAGAGTTTCCCTATTTCCCTACAGAAGTTTAGCCCTCAGCAAAAGGGCTCTGTTCTAATCTATTCTGAAATATGATATATTTCTAGTGCTCTGATTTTGTGATAATGATTCTTATATGCTTTGACTTGCCTTAATTTACTTACGTTTTCAATGTTCCAGATGTCATGAGTTCCGTCACAAGAACAATACACTTTTTTCCTTTGACTGTAGACTCCCAGGAATCATAGAACCTGACAATATTGGGATGCTGAAGCCCTTTCAGCATCCCAGCTTCCTCTTTAAATCTTTGTCGCTCTGACTTGGACAGCTTCCGATCCTAATGAAAAGGAAAAGGTATGTTAGAAAGCATTGCTTTATTTCTTACTCAGAGAAGCACCAACTTGAAAAACAGTTGGGTACAGTCAGTGAACAAGTAAGAATCAGCAGTCTTAAATGCCATTTTGTTTGCAATTACCCTTAAATATGCTATTTAAACAACATTCTACTACAGTCTTTTTATCATATATTTTTCCTTACAATCTGATTGCTCTCAGAGGTAAGAATTGCGAGTCTGTAGATTATCTCCTCTTCCTGTTTCCTCCTCCCCTATTCTAATAAATTTAGTCTTTGCCTGACTTGAGGTGGAAGGCAGACATAACATTCTCAAATAAAGAAATGCTCAAGACTAGACAAAATTGGATCACTTAAAGCATCTCTCTCAGGTTGTACATAACAATAATCTTGAGTTATTCCTATGTGTATAACATCCAGACCACAAGTAACAGATTGGATTAACCATACAGGGGATAGAGCATCAAACCTCTCTAACATATAGTATGTACTTATAACTTTAGAAGAACAAGTGAATGAGTTGGGTTTTCTTTGATTAAAAGCGTGACCTCATGATTGAGCAAGCTTCCTGTAATCTAGCATCAAGGAAAACAAAAAAAATAACTTACAATAGCAACAGAAAGCAATCTTTTGGCCAGAGACAGATCACGAAAAAGCATTCCTGGACGATATTGTTGTATTATCTACAAACAACTGGCTATCAGATATCATCAAGACTCTGAGCAGCTATTACCAGAATAAGTTGCACATCTCAAGAGAAAACAGTCTCCTTGTGTCATTCAGCATTGTGAGTTTACCAATACATTACCAATACAATGGTGACACCAGTCAGACTGATCAACTGACATAAATTAGATCCATATGCAGTTTGTAATTAAAAAAAATCCACCACATTTCAGGATATACTTAAAGCCCAGAATGTTAGCATCATTGATTCTAACAGTTATTTAGGAATAACCAATGACCTCTCTGTCAAATCTGAGTAATAATTTTAAGTTACTTCATTCCATATTTCCTTTTCAATTAAAAGGAGGTAGTAAAAACATGCAGAGTTTTCCTATACTGCTCACAACCTCCTCTTGTCTTCCAGGCAGCAATTCCTCTTCCTGTGTTTACAGGTAATATGTTGTCTCAATACCATTCAGCCATGCTAATATCTAAAACATTCTATATTCACTCAGATCATTAACTTTTTCTAAGAGGTTCACAGACTATCTGTGGGCATGGACAAACTTCATTTCCAGATGAAGCTCCAATTTTCAGAAGTATAAAAGTCTTCCAGGATAGTCTGAAAACAAGTTTAAAATTACCTCAAGGATTAATATCTTATCAGTGTCTAAGAACATCAATCACACACATACATTCACAGTTCTTAGAAAGATGCTAAATTCTTAAGCTTTGCAAATTTAGTCTGTAGACATCAACAGAGTTCAATCCTGCAACTATTTCACACTGCAGAAATTAGCACTATTACCTCTTCTCACTCTTTCATAAGCATACTTGCACAAACAAATTTCAATATAACATGTTTGCAGAAACACTCTGCAAATATTCAAGTATTCAGGTCTGCTTAGGTGTTGGGTTTGGTTTTGTTGGGTTTCTGTTTGTTTTGATATGGAAGTAATACTCCCATTTGAGCTATCTTAGCCATCTAATAGCTTTCCTTTCATTACAGTAAACAGGGCAGCACAAGTACTGTTCAGAACCAGTTAATCTTGACTGCTACAAACAGCTATGATACAAAAAAAGCAGTGAGCTGCAATAGATACAGTCAACAGACCATACACACATGCTTCTAAGAAAATCCAATGCTTCAAGCAATACAAAAATCACATATTCTTACAGTAAAAGGAAGCAGAGTCTTCTCAGCCTCTGCACTTGATCCATATAACACATGCTGTAAAACTAGCGTATAGCTGTAAACCAAATTATTATATATGGCAATTACAAAACCAAGGCTGCAACAATTACTTTTATATCACTTCTAAGTTTAGCTATGTAATATGAACAATTGCATTCGTTTCTGTCCAAAAGCTAGATTTTTAGATGTATGTTTGTATTAAATTTCTTTTATTTTTTGCATTCTAACAAGTTATCTACCACAAACACTACTAGCCAGTTTTAGACTACATTTGACATTAAATTCTCATCTTAATCTATATAAAGCTAATCTCCCTTAAGGGTCTTGCTCAGTTTTCCCTACCATGCTGTACTATCTCCAAATAGAAACTAGCAAGTGCTAATCACTCTTATCAATGAGAAGACTCTTAACGGGCAAGCATATTTTGACGCATTTCTCCTTCTGGTCACATCAATGGTAGCATGGTGTTCCCGCAAACACCCATGACATTTGAAAGAGACACTTAACAATTCAGTGGTAGCATTAAAAAAACCACCAAGACAGTGACAATATACTAAGTAATTCAACACTTCTTTGAAAGTCACAGTGCCCTAATGCCTGGGACAAGTTTGGGCACAAACATCGGCCAACACATTTCACCCAGGAAAGACAGCTATGTTTTTGCAACCAAGGAAACATTGCACCCTTCAGGAACATACTGCAGCAGCAAAAGTGAACATTAAACAGAGCTGTAAAAAAAAGACAGAGAGGCCACTTGTTTCATAAGGCTAGTGATGCATACTACCTTTCACCACCCTCAATTTCCTTGGATACACAACCCATACATAACACTTATTTATATTTCTTTCCTTAAAGGAACACTAATGCTAGGTAACAGAAAAGGGTGAATATACTTAAAAAACAACCCTAGCATTCAGGAAAATATTAGATCTCATGTACAATTATACCAACAAAATTAATCTGTATGTACAATGACTGGGTACACTTGTACAAACTACATTCTAATGTGACCTGCAGATAGCCTACAGGCTAACTTGCAATTTAAGAGTGACAAATAAACTTTCAAAACTTGAGTATTCCATATACCAGAACCTTAAAACCTATTAGACTGTAAGATTCGCAGACTGCATAGAGATGGACTAGAAAAAAGCTCATCCCAAATACTACATTTTGATATCCTTTGAGCTGTTAGTATGGGCAAATATGACAGCTTTATGCTCTTTCTTGTACAAAGATGCAATTTAAGCAGCTGCAGCTACTGAAATATTCAGATAAGCACGAAAACAGAGCACCATATGTAATTTGGAAGACTGAGAAATGGTGCTACCAGCCACATTAGGTACGAATATTTGAGGAAAGGCAGGGGAATGAAAATATCTTGCCAGCACATGAAATCCGCACACAAAGTTGCTGCACAGCAGAGCTGTAGCAGAGAAAAAGAAGCCATCATCACTTAATAAGAACTTAAAAGAGCATTTTTCAAGAGTTTGAGAAGAGGAAAGTTTTCACAATCCTCAGTTATGAGTGTATACTCTAAGAGACTCAAAAGCCCAGATGGATCTTTCCAACAAGGCAGCTACCTGGGGCAATACTTGGATCCCACTGTGGCCTTTGAGCAGGAGTCTGGAGGAACGCAAGACCCTCAGCTCTATCTCCACCTCTCAAGAGGTAGGAAAAGTTTTGCCATGTATGATTCAAAATAAGCACTCCATTTAATCAAATGATCTCGAGGGTGAATCAAATAAGCATATGTATCTCCTGCCACCTTTTTCCTGTAACTCACAGTCTAAATAGGTATACAGATGGATCATTTCAGCGTGGATTTGCCATTTTCATCTAGAAGCAAAAATAAAGGTTTCACAACTTAACATTCCGGTATAACCAAACTTACACGTCACAAAACAAATCTAATGTTTTCTTTGATTTTTATTTTTAAATCAAATAGCCAGAAACTAAACAACATAGACACATAAGATGCTTTTCCATAAGCCTAGAAAACTTGAACAATTTTGTAAGGAAAAACCACCACTTTAAGAACAGTTAATAATATATAGCTTGATATCCTATCCTTCAGAGACCAATTTGTTTCAGAATTCCTACTAGTAAAATTTTTTTAAGTGGACACCCTCCCTCCTCTCTGTCTCTTTTTTTACCATAATGAAGCAATCTTAGGCAGACAAGACAAAGTCCTAAGTCTAGAAGTTAGCAAATAACATTCTTGTATCTCAGTTAGCACATGCTGAGCAGATATAGCCCAAATACTTAAAAATATACAAAGCTGTCAAACTGTAGGAGAGCCTGCTTCCTAAAATGGATTTAACTATCCCATAAAATGGCCAGCATTGTTCTTCCTGAACCGATAGCCTCCCTGGAGGACTTAAGCGTCACATCCCAATCACTGGGCTGCCCTTCGAACAAACTGAAACAGATGCATCAAGCCCACTCCGTTCATTTCATTCATGCCTTTCCACCTACATTAAATTGTTTTGACAAGCCAGGACAAACAGCAAGGCTTCCCAGCACGTGACCCATGGTTCTGCAGTGCCAGGGGCCTGAATGGAGACAGGCAGCAAGTGAAACAATTGTTCAGCTCTGAACAATTCAATAAGCTTTTCTTGGCTGTTTCCATTTATCCATGTACTTCCCCTCTGATTTCTTTTGGTCAGGAAAAAAAGCTATCAGAGGTGTTTACATTCTTCAATGTAAAACAGGGATCTTGGTCATTCATGATAAACCAGGTGTAGGCTTACTCTTTCACTAATGTACTTAATTTACAGGAGCATGAATTACACGCAGAGCTGTTACTAGTCTCTTTCTATCCCTGTACTTAAATGCCTTATATAAGTGCAAAAAAAAAACCCAAAACCAAAACAACCCAACAATCCAAAACCAGAATAACCCACCACCACCCAAGATTAGCTATTGTACCAAGCCACAAAAAGCAAAACTTTTAAGCAAAAAAAGCCTATATTCTTTTGGTGATTTTTTTCAGCCAAGGCTTAATATCTATTCAGCATCCTTAATGAGGAAAGAAAATAAATTTCTGGAACCTAAATTATTCTTAAATTTCAACTAGATTGCTCATGTACCTGTTCAATCTACTGAGTAATTTCAAATACTCTTCCTTTCTAACTTTCCACAGTCCTTCTGAGTTCTGTCCTATTAACGTTGTGACAAGAAATCACATGTCTGCAAAGCACATCACACTACTGCAAGCAGTTGCAGAGCCTGGCTCAGACACCAGAAGCAGCAGGAGAGCCGCCTTAGCAAGGAACCATACTCTGCTCAGGCCTTTTGAGTCTGCTTTTCATTCAGCCGGAGCTCAACTAAGCGTCTCTCCTCCGCTGTCCGTTTTTACTAACTGGCACCAAACGGCCTGAGCTAAATTCTAGGACAATTGAGCTGGCATTAAATGGACACAGTTATGCAGAAAAGACACACTGCACTTCACTCTCAAACATATGCTACAGGATACCAAGCAAGTGGATAAGAGAAATACTCTGCATAGAAGGAACAAGATCTGCTAATTCATGCTATACATTCTCAAAGGTGATTTCCTGTTTCTTAATCTCAAGTACAATTAACACAGCCAAAGCGCCAGGCAACCTTTATGCACCACAGAACAAACCTGACCCAGAAATCTTCCCATGGTCTCTATCTTCTGCAAATAGGTAGACTCACAGGTGATAGAGGTCAACTTTAAACTGCCAGGGTTTGGTTTTTTT
Organism: Chroicocephalus ridibundus; assembly: GCF_963924245.1. Classification (NCBI taxonomy): domain Eukaryota; kingdom Metazoa; phylum Chordata; class Aves; order Charadriiformes; family Laridae; genus Chroicocephalus; species Chroicocephalus ridibundus. The sequence goes on from NC_086284.1 coordinate 153,667,228, forward strand.
TAAAAAAAAAAAAAAGCTCAGTGTGTGAGCTGCTACACAATTTAGCTGTTCCCTCTTCCACAATACTAGGAAGATAATGAATAAAGAGAAAACAGAGAAAGACTGGACACTTTACCTACTACAGACAGCTTTCTGCATATCCTACCGCTAGCTCCAGAAATTCTACGTAGCTATATTTCAGGGACAGTTAGCAGGTTGTTGTTTTGTTGGGGTTTTTTAACCCACACCAGAGCAACACTATGCAGCTTTTATCCAAATAATTGCACTAGAAAGCACACTTGAAAAATTAGTAGCAATGAACTGTCTCCAAGTGGTGCAATCTGAAAACGTACAGCCATGACAGACTTCAAAGTTCTGTTGAATTATAGTCAGTCCGAATTATCACTAAGGTAAAGTATCTATATCCATGCTGATGTTACACCAAGCAGCATTTTACAAAGCTTTCTAAATGTCTGAAAACTTGAGGGGAAAGACAGTGCTGCTCCCAGGCTATTATTCAGAGGAAGAAGCAGTATACAGAAGAGACAAGTGTTCTTCTGTGTGCATTTCTGCAGCATATGAGAAAGGCTTTGCAAGCCTTTTAGGCAAGGTTAATGAGGGGTCATCAGAGGAGAAGCTAGCAAGACAGCGCTCTGATATTCAGCACTGTTAATGGAACTGAAGCTCTGTGGACTGCAGTGTTCTCATCCTGAAAAAATCTAGCAGCTAAGAGGAAAAATGAGCACAGTGACCATTGAGCTAGATTAACAAAATATCAACAAAGAATCCACTGAGCTTAAAAATCATCCAGCTTTACACAGTTGGTATCTAGAAATGGAAGTCTAAGTGCACAAGAACTGCATCTACTTTTCTGTGTCAACACACGAACCACTTTAGACTTTTCAGTGTGAAAGACTAAGTAGAAAAAGGAAGGGAGGGGGAAGAGACTGTTCAAAATGCATCCCTGTACAGCAGCAGACATTAAGTGATGAAGGATCACCACAGATCCTTCCGCCAGTATACCTTTCTATAAACCACACAAAACTGAACACAAAAAAACTGATTAAATGGAGCTGAACAGCTGCTGTTCCAAAAGTATGCATGCAAAGGTTTTTTCATTTAACAGTAGTGTTTCTCAAACCCTCAGAGCATTCAAGCACCCTGCTTGAGAGCTTAATTACATAACATAACATTTGTATAGCTACATAAAGCTTTGGCTAACCACGGAGCTAGGAATCTGGTCTGCACACCTAATGGAAGACATTCAGTCTTCAGAGAGCTCCTGCTTCAGGCACACTTCTTGCTACAGGTTTCCTACCTTCCAATAGTCCAACCTTTCACAGGCAAGTCTCTACAGTCTCTACATAAGATTGTAAGGCTTGATTCCGAAATTTGCACTTGATAATAATCTGGGAGCTCTTAACACACTGGGGAAGATCATCAGCTGCCAAGATTGCCAGCTACTCAATAAGAAGAGTTTAGAAAAGCAATACATTAAAACTCTGGCTACTGAGGACAGTGAGTGCCAGATCAGGATACCCTGAAGTAGTAGTACCTGAGAAGTCACTAGGTCAAGAGTTGCCAGAACATAGCTGTCAATGCTTCCAGGCTGCACTACACACATGTATGGAGTAATCTATTAAAACCGACTGCCTTATTACGCACTGTTTGTTCTTTAGATAAAGCAAGTATTATTTCTCCCCCCAAAAATACGTACACTAGCCAAAAGATAAGCTAAAAAAAAGAGAAAGACCAAACCAAAGAACTACTTGCAATGGCAAGAACAAAAGATGAGTTAGGCTTCCATGCCATAAAGCTGCAATGTCCAAAATCCTGTTTAGCTTTCAGAAGCCTAGGTATCTTCTAACCTTGAAACCCCTTAACTATCCCTCCCAGGTCAGATATCCCCAGAAACAGCTCTGCAAAAACTTCTAGGAAGTTTTCAGGAAGATAGGGTTTTGCTTGCTTGCTACTTCAGTTTTACTTCCTTATCCCCACTTCAGGAATTCAGAAATGAAGATCAATCTCTGCAGCTGCACAAAGTCACATGGTTTGGGAGAAGGAAAGAATACCCTCTTCTTGTCATTAGGCTGCAGAGTCACAAAACAATGACTTGCAATAGAAGAAAAGGAAGTAGTCATATCAATACAGAAGAAATAGTAAGCGCATCTGAGTATTTCTGCATTCTGGATGCTGGTAACCAGTACTTTTCAGTCCCATCCCTCCTCATCTTAGTTTGAAGATGCAAGACACAGTTCCTGAGGATGTGTAGCAGAATGAAACACAATGCCAAGTTAACGCTTACTTACCGAAAGCACAATTTCACATTGCTGCTCAGCAAGCCTCCACAAGATGAATCTATTTTATATAAGCTACAGATAGTCTTTGTGGAATAGAATATACATATCTAACACAATGGAAAAGAGTAGGCTTAAAACAATTATCTATTATATCTTTTAAAGTTCCTGAGGAAGAGTAAGTATTTTTTTGGTAAGCTTCCTTTTACACAAGGTATTCAAAATGCTTTAAGTTTCAGGAAAGTACACAAGTAGTCAACTCTAGTGAAAGGCTGGGGGATTACTCACATAGTTGTACAGTTTCCTGGTGAAAAGCATCTACATGTACATTCTCTCCTGTATTTTCATTTCTGGCATTTCAATGCACAACAATCTCCTGAACAGCACAGCACAGAATTCATTAGAAGATGCTGTTAGTTTGTTAAAAACACACCAAAAATTAAAACTGCTTCTTGTCTTTTCTCTTACCAGTGAAAGAAGTAAGCAATACAGCAAAAGTATGCAAGTTTACTGCTGCTGCTTGAAGGTTAGAATTAAAGAAACAAATTACACATATCTTGACAAGATGATGCTTAGGTAAACTGATGGTGGGACAAAGAAGAGGGAAATGAAAGTCTCAATGAAAGGGAACAAAAAAAACCCCACCACCTTCATCAGTCAGGATTTAGTGTGAAGAAGTCAATTGTACATATCCTGAAAGAGTCAATACTTGAGTAAGCTTCAGAAAATAAGAAGTACAACTTCGTCTTAAGTTTGAAAGAGTACTATCTGCAACTAAAGCCTATGTATCTGACTGAAAGATACTAGCACCATTCCCCATTTTATCCTGCAGTTTTTTGTCAGTTTTGATGGAGCTATGATTCATCACCACAGGGGAGAGAACATCACCAATTACATTCCTCTGACGTGGTCACTTCCCACTTTTACATATGCAGTAGCACCTGTGCCAGCAGTAGTAGTAGCAGTATCTAAGACACCTGGTGGCAGCAATGTCATAGACTTAACCTATGCTTGAAGAAATATCCTCAGTGAGAGTCTCCTTGAAAGAGAGAAGGCATCAGAACTGAAGTTTGTGCTTGCTTGCACCAAGTTCTAGCATCATTAAACACAACTGACCTGTAACTACTCACAATTATATATTCTTTCAGAGTCTTCATCTAGAAAAAAGAAAGTTGGCTAAATCCTCAAGTTTCCAGGATCCTATAATTCACAAGAACATTCAGAACAAGTCTACTGCTAACACTGTTGTTGCTGTACAAGAAGCAGGCAGTAAGGAATAACTAGAACACGCAAAACCAAAGATGCTCTTAAAAATGGAACTTAGGAACACTGCATCAGAGATGAGCTCACTAACGGTGAGATACAAAGCCATTCTGCTTCACTTCCTCACATTGAGCAAATGGCAGAAGTGGGATCAGAAGTGTAAGGAGTATGCAAATACAACATGCATCATGAACACCGCAGCATAGAAAACACTTTTGTTTCTCTGCAGGATAACAGCAGATCAGAATGTTTCCTCTTCATATGAGGTCACAAGAAATCTTAAAGTACAACTCCCGATAACAAAGTTTATATTTTGTTACAGTAGCACTGTAGGAATTTTTATTTTCAGCAATGCCAAAGATTGGCACTCCAATCTGCTACACTCCAGTATTGTCTGCAATACTGGATGGAAGGCTCATGCCCAGTGCTCGCCAGACAGATGCAAGCACACTGCTTAGAGACTGGCAGCCAGCTATACCTCAAGTCCCTCTTGAAAAGATACTGACAGAGAAGACAACCTGTACAACTCCAAGAGGGCTAGTCTGGCTGGCTGGCTTCCAAAGAATTCAGACAGTGTAACTTTTAGGTTTCCACTTAAAATTTAAGAAGCATGAATATGACATACCTGGCAGTAAAGCACTTCACTTTTCCCAGGAAAATCAATCATCAGCAAAATTGTGCCACCTGTGAATCTTTATTGGATTACTAGCTTGTTTTCCAGAGCTGTGTTGTCTGTGAATATACACATTACTATAAGTCTATACTACTCCTCTCTGCACTCTCTCACAAAGCAAGTAGGCGAAACTGAACCAAATTCCACTTCTGTAGAAAACAATGACTAAGACCAATCAGTACATTGACTAACCCCACAATTTCCTTTAGGAAGCTTGGACTCTTCAGAATACAGACATATAAACTGCACAGCAGCTTCAGAGTAAATGAAGAACTATACTCATACTTTATCAAATCAATTATGTATTTTACATTGCTCTCTGCACAACCAGTAAGAGAAAAATTTTAAGCAGTAGATATGAAACCATGGCTTAGACACAACCTCTTCTGGAATATCTCACATCTCAGGAATCTGGTCTAAGAATGGCAAGCAATTGTTTAAAGCTTCAGTCCTTTCTGTTCTAGGGTTGTTCTAGGCAGCATTTGTGTTTCCTTACACAGAAGTTTGGAAAAAAGGATGGCCAAAAGTTTTATTCAATTTATTCATCCTGAGAGGCTGAACAAAGGGACAGTAGTCAAAATTCTCAGCTATACAAAAATAATCAGTATTGTAACAGAGAGGTCATCTATTTATTTTCACTCTAAAATTGCTATTTGATATACAGAAGTAAATGGGTATGCTTGCTGTCTGATACCAGTTCACAATAAGCTTATGTTTATTACATATGGCTTATTACAGAATTGAAGTGTTAGCTGAACTCAATTCTTGATGAGCTATTAACCAGCTGGACCATCTTGTCACTTGGTTCAGATACCTCATTAAAAGTTTTGAAGCTCATGTCAATTCTCATTTTGCACTGAATTGATTGCTGTCTCTGTGAGAGGGAAGGTACATCCAGTCATCTCAGTTTAATTTTACTATGAAAATCCAATTCTCCATTCAGGGGGTTGACAATACTGCAGGAAAAAAGCTTCCTCCACAATCCATTCTAGTTACCTTACAGATTCATTAACTCATTGTATCAAAAGAGAAACTGTAGCTCTTTTTGTTTCACATATTTCTGTATGACCTTAACAATCCTTTTATGAGTAGGTACATGTCTAGAACATTAGGGTGAACCCTTAACTGATTCTGATAAAGGCAAACCAATTTAGAGAATCAAAAACGTACTACAATTCTTCATCCTATACACTCCACAAAGCTATTGGCAAAGAGGAAGAGTTAGCTATATCCACTTTTCAGTATGCTGAAAAATTGCATCAATGTGCTGGTTGGAAACCATACAGAAGCATCAAGATGACTCCAAAGATTTACTAATAACAATCAAAGCAGGAAGTACCCAAAAACTAGTAATGTTCCTGTGGCTCTGACTTGTTCCCTTGCAAAAAAATCCCAGCATAAAGCCTAGGGGCAATAAATTTGTCTATGCAAGTATTTAAGCAGCAGTCCCTGCAAGGCTGCCCCCTGCGCTCCCCGAGTTGTAAAATGAGCTTACATCAGCCTACAGTACACATTAGCTTGAACTTTACATACAACATCAGTACATATATTCCATATACAGCCTAATTACACTAGAGGAGTTACTCTTCCCAGCTTTGCTTCTTTTTCTGCAAACACATCCAAAAAGAGTACTTCATTTAAGCTACAAAGTTGTGGATTACTATCAGTTATGGAAGGATGATATACGAAGTGTAGGCCAAGTACTGGCAGCCAACAAAAATCCTTACATAATCGCTGGAGAACTCCAGGCCAGACATCTCCCATTCAGAGATAGATCTCTCATTCACTGATCCTTCAGGGATTCATCATAAACCCCTCCAATAACCACCAGGTGTTCTGCATGCTCTTACAAGACAGAAAAAAAAAATCAAGAGGATCTCATGTAGGGAAAGACTGAAGAGTTCCAGAAACAGTGAGTTTTATGGGGTAACCAGAATTTGCATTCTAGATAAGGTCTCAGGAATACCTTGTGTAAACATTAGTATTAGTACTAGCATTTCATAAACATGAAAGTCCTAAACCACACTTTTCTATTTTTTTCAGCGTCACCACGTCACTGATGTGGTCTTCCTGTGATCTACCAGAATGCCCATCTCCATCTCAGGCTTCTCATGAAGTGAAGCAGTAATAATTTTTCCATGCTTACCTGACAAATTGACTTATGAAATCAAGTTCTGGCATCACTTGCATGTTTATTACAGACTTTTACAATGATACCATATATATTAGAGACACCTATGTTTACAACTGACAGTATCATCTTCCTTGGCAAACACCATACAAAATGTATGCTGAAAAAGCTACTCACAACATCAGAAATATTGCAGACAGTATCAAATGTGCCACTAATATGTATATTTAAAAATATGCACATTATCTTTCACAGAGCAAGTAAAGTGAGCAAAGTTGAACCAAGTGAAAGAAGACACTCAAATGTTTAGCAGTAGGCAAATAGCAGGAAGAACATGCCTAAGAATATGGGCATGATGAAGCATATTCTGCATCCAGAAGCACAGTTTACAGTTCAACTCTGAATATTTTTATGACTTAAAATATAAGAGAAAACAGTTTAATTGAAATGCAGCTGAAGGGACCAGTCAGCTCCTATTATCTAAAGCAACCTAAGCTACAATACATAAAAAACAGCAAGTGTTTTGCAGCACCATAAATCAAGGTAATAATACACATGCCTCAGACATAAAACTACCTTTATAGAAGTTGGAAAAAAAACAAAACAAAACAAAAAACAAACAAGAAAAACCACACAACCCTAAGTGTTGAACTGACCTGCAAGAAAAGACTTGGACAAGTAAAATCTGATGTAAAACAGCTGAGATTAAAGATTATCAGAGTAACCTCCAAGGTGATTCAAAGCAGATAGCTACAGAAGAGTGCAAGAGGAAGTTTAGGATGAATATTCAGGAATTTTTTTTCTTGGAATTTGGGGACTATAGATGGTAGTATTGCCATTGGCATGGCTGTTCCATGTTAAACTAAGGCTTTTTCTGAACAATAGTACTACCGATATCCTGCACTGTCAGAAGATGAAACATGACCTAGAAGACCTCAGATACTCACCACAACCTATCTATGAATCAGCTATTCAGACTTTTACAGCTTATCCAAAAAGTCTGTGCTTTAGTCACATACTGTCTGTCCTTGGTCTGGTGCCACTTTATTTCGTCTGTTTGAACAAGAACACTTGAAGGAATTTAAGACAAATTATAATGCCTGAGGATGTCATGGTCCAAAGGGCATACCTTAAATGGGTCATCACAACCTATAAACAGGCTTCCTTGTTTTCAGTTTACCTCCTACTTTGTCACACTGAAGAACTCTACCTCTAGAACTCTACCTCTTTGAACCTCTGCAGTTCAAAGTTAAAATTAACTTGTGAACTAAAGAGCTTCATCCAAAAAGAAAAAAGTTTAAAATATTCTAATACTCTTTCCCTACAAAGAAATATCTGATGTTCTGTGCATCATATACCAAAATTAATAATTAATCACATTTAACATTGAAAAAGTTTCCTTAGCCAAAAAGTTACCTGAAAACATTTTTAGCACCATGGCTCTGTCAAACACATTCTTATGTGTTCAGCAAGCCTGCATGCACAAGAAACCACGGAAGTTGGAATTTAAATGAAAGTGGTTCATCAGGAAAGCTGCACAAGTGTTCTGGTACTGCATCCCTTGCTTCAGTAGCAATAACTACATTTCTGTGGCGATAAGAGTGGGTAAGTTGAGACATTCCATATTTCTGTTTGAATTTTTGCCCTACCACACAACCCCAAATAACATTCCAGTAAAATATTTTTAATTAAGCTAAAGACAGTATCATAAAGATACTAGACACTCAGACCTGGTTTTAGTCTCAAATCCACTTTAACATGTGCACAGACTTACTCTTTCTAGAAAGGTCTGACAAGAATTATCTTTCCCCAGTCTTGAGACAAGGCTACACAAGACCCCTTTTTTACAGGCAGAGACAGGATCCAGACAGATATTTGTCAAAAGATCTAATAGAGCAGCCATATTCATTTTCAGAATAAGAGCCTTCTGTCCAACTGCCAGGCAACAGGATGTGAGCAGAAGCAGGACAAAGTCCATATATAAGCAGCAGTCCGGAAGCATTTGAGAATAAATTCCTTTGCCCATCCTCTGTTGCCACTCTTACATTTTCTTCAATTAGCTCAGAAATAACCCAAATGCCAAGATAAACTTTCCAATCAAGATTCTAATGTTTGAATGCTTAGTATCTAGAGATATTGATGAGAACCTCACCAATTCCTTCTGAAGAATTTCAGGTAGCTTTGCATATTATTTTTTTTTCTCCTCTTTAAAATCCTACCACTAGAACGCAAAATAATTTTTCCACAGGGTGGCTATGATCCAAGTAGAGACCTCAGTACTTTCAACGGACAGCTGTGTGAAACAATCCCTTGGAAATCAAATTCCAAGAGCTCTTTTTCTTAAAAGGAACAAAAGATTAAAGGTGGAAGTGTCATTAGATAGCTCTAAATACTCAAAACACGAGAAAATTCTTAAGACAGTTTTCTTGTTACCACCACAGGGGTTTGTGCTTAGAACCTCAAGTTTCTCAGATTGGGCTACAAAATCCAATTCTTACGAAAAAGGCTGAGAGGGAACATAAATACTTTATCTATTACTCATTTTCTATTAATTTACCAAAAATCAGGGCCATGTGTATTCACCTGCTGCTGCAACATCTCAGAAATATTGGAAATAGACTTCAGTACCCAACAATAATATTAGAGTACAGAGTAACAAGTTTTGAAATTCAAAATTTATCATTAACTGCAACAGCATCAATACTTAACAGCCTGTAAGCATGAAAGAGGAACAAGACCAACAGGCTGTCCAATAAGCAGGAGCTGGACAGGTGAATCATAGTCTCAGAGTTACAGTCCTTTCTTCAAAGCTTCTTCTTTACAGCTCAAAGGCTGAAAAATTTACAAACAGGCTTCTTCAAAATGAGTTGCAACATATCTGCCCCATCAAAAACTGACATTCCCCCTTGTGATTTGACTTCGCAAGTAATAAAATCCAGACTGCATGCAAACAAAGAACGGCAGTTCCCCCACTGCTTGCTCTTGCCCTGAGCACTTTGGCTACAGAGGCTGCTAACTTTTTGATGCTATTTTAATCTCTCCTATGCTTCCAACACATGTTGAATCTCACAGAAACTTTCTTGTAGTCTGCTATTTCAAAGTATGCTTTCTCAGACAGACATGGTCCATATACTTAGTCAACTTCTGTTGAAGGTTCACATAACCAGTGGGTTTGGCTCTCCATCTGCAGAGCAAATTAATACTCAATACAAATCAAGCTGAGATAGCCTGAGCACTTTCAACTTACTAAATTGCTGACTCAGTCCAAACGACTCCATTTTAGAATTAGTCACACATATAAGGCTGTAAGGTTGAAACGGAAATCTGTGCCAATATGAACTTTTCTTATCTCAGCCTGCTTCAGTATGCTTGCATCTAAATGAGGACTTCACAAGTGATCTGTGGGCAGTGATCAACTTTGTAAAAATAGGATTCTTTTCTCCAAAATTCATGTTCTTTCCAAATACAGGCAGTGGAATGGGAGGGTATCATAAGCAAGAACATCATGAAGTCTTAAGATTACAGAAAAAATATATCTAGAAGTACCCAGAATTATATAAAAATGAAGGAACAATTTCCAGGTAATCCAAGGGATAACTTCCTTTTCCTATTATAACCCCCTGCCAATGCTTCCTTCCAAAACACTTTCAAGTTTCCACTTCCCAGGAGGGCCAAACTACTTTAGACATAGCACAGACCCGGCTCTGAGCTAATTAAAAAGGAATTCCCATACAGTGTGCTAGATACTAAACACTAGAACAAAACTAAAAGCAGTCAAATACTATTCTGATTATAGCTATGTTTAGACTGTTTAGATTTTTTGCACTTGTTGCATTTACATACATTTCTTTGGACTTTTACTTTTCTCCTCCCTCTGCACAATCATGGCTACTATCATTAAAAAAACGAAACAAACATTTCTCTAACTCTGCAGTCTGTATAGCAACAGTGCTTGCTGGTGTCCCTATTTCACTTAAACCCTGAACATCAAGAGTCCAGCGCTTGATTGACTGTGCAATCACCGAGTCCAGTAAGCAGCTTCCTAACACTGCATGAATGAACTGTATTCACACTGTCAAGGTGAAAAGAAACCTGACTGACATTCATGTTAAGCACATGCGTCACCTGCACTGCACTAACTCAAGAGTATTACAGCAATATATACAACCAATTTCTCAGTTCTGGGCTCTCAAGACAGAGACTCATCATTTCACTACAGCCCAGGTTAAAACCTAAGGTTTCACGGCATTAGACAAAATTTATTTCAAGAGTGTTTCAGTGACTTGTGAAGATAGAGCTCATCTGGAAAGATAGATATTGTCCCTTAGATTAGGGTCAGCAGCTCTGCTGAAGGAATCCAGCCCATCATGAACATGAAAGACAAATACGCCAATTCTCATACTTTCAGAAGCAAAACAGGTATCAGCTTGCACATTATGGCAACTAATTGGTGGTAATGCAAGGAAATTCAATTATATACAGCTTAATAATAATTTTAACCATCATCTTAGGAATTGTCACCAAGTATTCAAACATTAATTTGTTGTGTTGGGATTTTTGCCAGCAATGCCCAGTGATGCAAGCAAGGTTTCCCTTTGTGTCACTTCACACAGAGAACTCCCCAAAACAACTTCTCTTTTGAAACTTCATCTCACTGCTACTATAATGCTTGGATTTTTAGTTACTCAGCATGAGAGTATCGTCCTCTAATGCTTTTAGAACAGAGCCACTGAAAAGAGCTAGCAGCAACTATTGCTCCATTTGCAGATCCTTTTCTGAATAAAAATCACAAAACTATTAGTGCTCTATAGGTTGCATTTTCTGAAGCACAACACTCAAAACATTACACGTGAGACTCAGTCCTTTGAACTACTGTTTAGTAACTCCAGAAGGTGTTTTCTATCTAAAGCTCTACGGCTGCAATATCCAAATTGGATCAGCAAGTAATCCAGTGGGTAAGTCCACTTCTTAGGAGAAGACAAGAAGAAACAGCAAGATAGGAGACTAGACAATACACATCATCTTGATCCTCACTTAACATCCATAGCCTGTAAGGCACAATAACCTAATATTGTCCCACAACAACTATGGAAAGTCGCTGCAGTGCCTGCCCCATGTCTACTGGTAAGCCTTCTGTTCTTAAGCTTCCTCTGCACCACTTCTTTCAGGGAAAGTGGTAAACTTGTCATGGAATAACCAACTGCTTCCCCATAGTTAGCTTATACAACATCATTAGTGCTGGTCAGACATTGAATTAGAAGCCAAGATACAAGACAGATGAAACCAAGCCTCCTCATCTAATAAAACTTTGTTTCCATAGACACTACAGCATAAATCATGTAGAAACACTGGAGAAAACAAAAACCACAGCAAGTATTTCAATAGGAACAGAAAAAAAAAAAGAAAACAAACATGCTATTATTTGGAGTCTCCAAGTTATACCATCACCAGTCATGGTCCTATTAGATACTCTGGGGTAATGTGGGTATGTGTCTAGATAGGAATAACTTCTGCGCTTCCACCATACAGGAAGAACTAAAGACCAAACAACGCAATAGCTACAGATGCTTACAAAAAAAGTGAAACTAAACTGTTAAAAATGCAAATTAATTCAGCTCACTGTCCCAAATAAGACAGTTGAACCCTCTTATCTTTGATGAATGCGTCCCAGGATGTGATAAAATGCATAGCACCATAACCCTTGATCTCTGCTTGACAGAAGTTGTCATTCAAGGCTCAAGATATTTTGTTATCCTATCATGTCTAACAGTCTGTTCAAAACCCACAAAAATCAGCCAGGCTAACAGCTATACTTGCTATTTCCAAGAGCACATGCCGACAACTTCCAGACCCTCAAACTGCAAGTCTGACACAACTAAAAAACACCCATTCAGATGAGGTTCCAAATGAACGACTTCCTAGTGCAAAGCAAGACATCACACACAAATACACATCTGAAAAAACACATAACATTTATCTGAATATGACCTATCCCAGACAACTTACTTTATAGACAGAGAACAGGGAGAACTGAAATCCATCACTATTCTGAAGCAATGAAGTTGCAGACTTTTTAAAATATATATCCATAAACACCATCAATACGTCAATGAAAAGCACGCTCACAGTTCCCATCATCTAGACCAGCCACGTGGATTCAAACACAACAGACATTTTCACTGAAAGACACGTGTAATTCAGAGGCCACAAAATCCTCATTTAAAGGTCTCCAGAACAGCTTCAGCATCCCTAACTCCCACTAGACTCCCTAAACATCTAGAGCTGCAAATCACCCATTTTATACTGACTGTAAGGGCTTCTATCACACAGGCACCACATGAGTAAATTTTACAAGCCAAAAGAAAACTATTTCTAAAACACAACATACCTGGAAGCAAGAGTGAGATCTATGCAGACAAAGCAACTCCAACAGATAATGTTTTAGGGTTTTGTTTTGGTTGGGTTTTGGGGGTTTTTTGTTTGGGTTTTTTTGAGGCCTGCAGACACTAGGAGCTAACAGTGTGGTCAATCACATTTATTGTTCCACTGTATAAAAGTATTAACTGTAGACATTAAAAAATATCTTAAGTACCCCCTCAAACCAGAAACCTTTTCAGACCAACAGACACAACTCCTCTCAAGGTTTGAGAAGCAGGTGGTTAGACTGAAAGATGGACAATGTCCCCAGGGTTTGTTTGTTGTTTTGTGGTTTGGTTTTGTTTTGGGTTTGTTTTTTTTGGGGGGGGGGATGTGTAGCTTAAGTTCATAGTTATTGCAAATTTTTGTTTTATTTCTAATTCAGTTTCAGTCCTATACACTGCAGTCTTCACTAGTCAAGAAGTACAACCTCGCTTTACATTAGTTTTTTTGAAGCGGAGCTATTTTAAGGTAATGACCATGCCCATTCTCCCACTAAAGTGTTTTGTTGGTTTGGTTTTTTTCAGTCATTGTACTTAGCACTCAAGTTGTTTTTTTAATGGCACTTTGTTTCACATTATGCTCAGCAGCCCATGCAGCACAGTGCATTTTGCAACCAAACAGCCAGTGTTCATTGGCAGACTTCCACCCCCCCTTTCTTAATATTATTGGAATAAATCAAGACTCACTTACACAGGGATGGCAGCAAAAACCCTCTGCAACTTGCAAAGTCAAGTTAACTCACTTTATTATCAGCGTCAAGTAAATTTATTACAAATCTCATTACACTTTATTCATTGTTAGCTAGTATTACATTAGGTATCTCAGGTTTTTTTGCTAGACATCCATATTGAAACAGACTGAGGATTATAAAATGGATGAAAGACCACTGGGTAATAGTCTGGATAAGCGTTCTTACCTAATAAAACTACAAAAGGAAAGGAGACAATTAGACTATTTCAGATCAATCCTTTTAGCTACTTTAGTAACAGCAAGTAAAACGGAGCATCAGTGGATGAAACATTTTCATTAGTATAAAAGGACTTCTGTAATAATCTAGAAAAAGAATTATAACTTCACCTGAAAGAGGAATTTGCATTTAAGTGGCTTAACTTCATTTCTTCTTCTTTCAATGAGTCTTAAACTGTTTCATAGTACAGCTTTATTTCAAGTTAAAGTAATGCTTACAGCCCTCTAAACTAACAATTTGGTCATCAAGTTGTGATGCCAGTGACTCCTGATAAACTCACAGCTGTTGGGCTGAGTATTTATACATGAAACAACTGACGTATTTCCATCTGCTCTTCATGACAAGAGGATGACTTTATAGAATGGCAAATCACTACTGCTTCCAAACAAAACTCAGGGAAGAGGAAAGGGAAACTGCTGAGTTGGACTGCCCTTGACCCATGACACAAACAGACAACTCAGCTGTCACTTATGTTTTGGTCATTTGAGAAGCAGCAAAAAGTATATCTGAAATGAGACACCCTATTCAGCTGAAGCCCAATCTAGTCCATGGATTTTTTTTTTCCCCCTTCCTGGAAAGAGATTTGGCTTGAGAAGGGGGAAGGGAGAAGGCAAGAGTATAAGGCAAATTCCCAAGAGAATTCTAAGCACATTTCCATGGATAAGATTGATTTACCAGCTGGAAAATCTAAGTTTGGAAGAATGCAGTTCCGGGGGTCAAAATTTAGATGCAGGTTTTAACCATGCTCATTATTCTTTTACATAGGGTAGCTGAACACAGACAAAATCTGCTTCATTCCAGAAGGTGGGGGAAGGGAGGATCCTTGTTTTGCCAGATGGCTTATACAAGGACCACAGGAGGATTCAGGAAGGCCAAAGTTAGAAAATAAAGCAAAAAACCCCACTACATTGGCAATGACTGATACAGTGTTTTGTTGGGGGGGAGGAATGAGAATACTTCCTGAACAGGTAAGAAGCAAGAACAATTACCATTCCCACACAGGAACAAGAAAAACAAAAGATACCATTTCCCTGCATATTATTGTCAGAGAAGATAAGGACAGAAGTCAAAGGGAAAGTGGAAAATAGTTTTCTACATCGTCAACGAACTCATTCTTTCCATTCTGAATTCCAATGCCAACTTCCTCAGATTTCATACTCCTAAGTGATAAAAAAAATATACTTAAAACATCACTACAGTTACAGCCTGCTGCTTTTTAACTGCACTCATCCACACCAACCTAGTTAACACACATATCAGTTGAGTCATTACCTGTTATTTATCACTGATTTTAGATAACGCAGTTGCACTCCTTCAAATTTTACAAGGTTACCCAAACCATGTGGTTTGTTGCAAAAAGTTATCAAGATCAGAAGTTGAGCAACATACACTCTTGGATGTGATACAACAGTAAAGTCACACAACACAAGCATACTTTAGAAATTCAGTATTATCTTATAAACTGCCACATTAGAAGCCACAACTGTTTTCTGACAGAGGTCAACCCACTGAAGAATTGTAGTGAAGCAAACCTTCAGTTAAACAATTCAGAATACCAACCAGCAATTTGCAATAATAGTAAATAACAGAGCCTACCACACAAAGAATTTTGGGAGTTATTTCGTTGATGTTTAAAGTCCAGCTAGCTGCTGTAGTATAGCTGATCCTGGCTTATTTCTTTTGATTAGCCTGACCTAATCTAAAGCTACTGCAGCTTTCTTCACAAAACTGAACCATTTCTTTGTTTTGCCATTTGAGATAATTACTGTTTGCACCAGCGTTAGTTTTCACATGTGAGAAAAGGACAACCAGAGCTCTTGCAGATTCTTCTGAATCAGTTTATCAGCAATCTCCAACTCGAAATCATATCACTTACGTGTTATAGAATCTAAGGATGCTTTCTCCCACATGCCTATGAATAATGAGATTTTACAGTACTGCTTTATCAAGCAGAAACCATTTATAGCGTAGGTACATTAGGAGTTTTCCCAACATCTCTACATTTAGGGCAACAATACTCTGCAAAGTTTTTCTCACTCTTGTTCAACTTAACACTTTAGAGCTCTTCACCTATGTATCTTAGAAAACAGATCCAGAAAGCCTGAAATATCTAGTCATCTACCACTAACTCGGCCACAGATGCTGGTTTGGGATAGATGTCAGTCCAGTTCCAAAAAAAAAAAAAACCACCCCAAAACACACCACTTTCAAACACCTAAATTATGGTCACAAAGTTTTACCTTACAGACAAAACATGCAGGTTTACAACCTATTACAAAATACTAAAAACATCACAACAACTAGCATCATTACTGGCTGATGCCCTTATACACCTCAAAGTGTGACTACATGCATAAAATTACTTTACATGTTTATGTAAGTTACACAGATATTTAATCCACAAGTCTGTAAAAAAATGAGAAACAGAGGTATGTCAACAGCAGGTAGCTCATTCAACATGATATTACTAAACTGAGAACACAGAGGGAAGTACTTTGGCAAAAAGCAGTGAAGAAATTCACAAACTTTAGTACAAGTATTATATTAGTGATACTTTCTTGAAATAGTCATTCACAGTAATGGGAATTTGCAGAATTCATTGCTTTAAATTTGCATGGTCCCAAAACTTTAAAATGTCATGTACAACCTAAGAAACAAGTTTTTTTTGCTATTCCTCACCTTTCTCTTGTAAATGCCTTTTCAACTCTTAAGGTTCCTTAGAAGAAACCACTTAAGTCAACAGTAATGACAGACTTAAGCCTCTAACACCAATAAAACAAACTTCAATTCTGCTTAGTTTTCTGGGATTCACCCAAATTTGAGAAGGAACATTTTATACTGGATGGAAAGAAGAAAAACAATTTTTTTGAACCCTAGTCTCAAGACACAGACAAGACAAATGGCTATTTTCTTATTTGAAATAAGTGCTATCATACACATTTATACATTTAGTCATGTTCAGTTGCACTGATATGCTGTAATTTCTGCTGTGTTACTGTTGTGGCACTTTTTTTTTTTTTCTTACCTTCACCATACATACAGTTCCACAACAAGCCTTATATCCCATTTGATGCATCTATGCTAATACCCTGGAAACTCTAGGAACACAACAACTATTAAGAAAAATCACCAGTCTGTCAAAAAAGAAAAAACAGAAGGGAACAGTATAAGATATTAAGCTATTTCAGTATAACCTGACAGTGGCAAGTTTTGCTTTATAGGCATACCACCTGAATAAATCAAGAAACTCATTTTGACAAAATTTTTTTCATTACTAACGTCCAGATAGAAGGGACAAATTACAAGCTATAGGACCATTCTTAAGTAATTGCATCACAATGTAAAGGAACTGGAAAGATTTGTTCTCCTACACAGACAGAAAAAAATGCAGTTCCTAAATAGGATGTTAACTACTTATATTTGCTCTGTACCTGAAATTTACTTCAAGCACAAATTGCAACTCAAACCAGAATTCCCTAGCATCTTTTCACTGTCTGCAAACAGAAGATGACTGCAACTTGAGAGGCCAAAATTCCTTGTTCTTCCTCCTCAGATTTCTCACAGTTGGTTACTTTTTTTTGTTGTTGCCACAACCACCGAAAAGCATTGAACATTCAAGCAGGTAGTCTACGAGACCAAAGGGAGTACATAGAAAACACATGCACATATTCCTAGAGGAAACTTGAGTATTAAAGACAGATTTTTATGACCAATCTTCAGGTACAGACCATGCACAATATACTAATGTACTATAGCATTTAAGTCTTCAGCAGCAACCCAGAGCCTCTTCACTTTTTTTTTTTTGTTCCTGAGAGTAAATGCTGAACCTCTCAGATACATTCAGGCTTGTATAATGAGATCAGCAAAAGATACGCCATCACCTGAACTGGCTCACAGTTGCCATCAAGAGGCAAAACAATTCAAATTAAAGTGCCCTGCGTAATTTCCACACACACCCTGCAGGTACAGGCAATCTGAAATGTATTCTGCTTTTGAGCTGCTTGTCTGCAGAAAAAGCGCAAGTTGCATGCAAAGGAAGTAGAGAAAACCACAGAAAAAACATTCTAAAACTAAACTTAAAAGTCTTATTTTTGTATCAGACATTTCTGCAGTTTCTCCATTTTCAGCACACTGTTCCTGGCAAGCCTAACAACTCACTAAGCCCCAAACCACGACAAATGCAAATAAAAAACATGGCCTCAAAGGCCATTCTACATACCATCAACCCTCTACTTGTCCACATCCGGAGAGGGCAATATAAAAAAAAATTCAATCACTTTCAGGCGGTATTTCTTACTGTACAATACTTGTCTGAATGGACTGCTTCTCAAGAATTCAAGTTTAATCTTATTTATCATATTTTTTCTTCAGGGAAGACTCAAAGGTTCCAAGTCCAAATCAACTATAGCAAATCAGACCACATTAAATTAGCATCTTGCATTTTTATATAGATACACAACCTGCATTTCCCAAATGAAAGCATACTGTAAAGGGCTGAATAAAGAAAGACAAACCAAAAATAGTTTTATGGTGGAAAAGACTCACGAGAATAAAAGCCTCGCTTAAAAGAAGCGGATCTGAAAACAGACAGAGTAACATCTTGCAACATTTAAGCAAAACCTGCTAACAGTTCAGAAACTGCCATTAACAGATGCATATTACATAAGCGTACACAGATTTGCAGATCCTTAAGATAATCAGCCTGGATTGCTGAAGCTTTTAATAGCGATATTTGTGGGTTATTGTTTGTATGTCATTAGTCTTTGCCAGGACAGAAGCAGTCAAAATACACTCAGACTAGGGTCATAAACTCACCCACCAGTAACAGTCAGCAAAGTAGGAACAAGTCACAGGGTTACTCTAAGAGAGGAAAGTGTCCAAGGAAAACTAACTGGGCAACACCATCAGCTGGATAGTCTTAACCTATCATGAGACTATATTAACTGGCCAAAACCAGATAAAGTGCACATAATTGTTGGTATCAGCTTTATACTATCTTCTGTTTAGCTTAGCATTCCTACATAGCTGTTTCAGATTTACCCCAATTACAGAGAGATCAGTATTCCTATTCTTTTCAAATTCTTCTAAATGGTGGTAATTAACTCTCAATCACTTAAATGAGTTTTTCCATTTGTAGCTATTTGCTTTCTGCTGCTAGCCCCAAGTCTGCTATCAGAATCCACTATCTTCAACTACTGATGCAATGAAGTTAGGAATGGCTGAAACCATCCAGATAAAAAAGATAATCCAGAACAGCTAAACAGAAACAACAAATCTTCTCCCTCATATAAGGCATCTAACAAAGCTTATTTTCCACACCATCTGCTGTCCTAAAGCAGAAAAATAGCTGTTCAGTGGATAGTTAATGAAAGTTTCTATCAATGACTGCTTATCAACAAAGGTAATAGGATCCGAACTATTCTGAACTATGGCTCAAAATATAGCATCACCATCATAAGTTAATCGGAGTTACCAAAGCTCCCTCTTTGTTTTGATCTTACTGGTAACATGCTAAAATGAGTTCTGTCAACCACTCATTAAACTGTATGACTTGAAAAGCACCATAGTGATCTTGCCCTGAGAACAGATACTTCAGAGAATTGCTGCCGAAACTAATGCCAATAGATAAACCAGATCATTTCAGAATGACGTTCTTGGGCACACTGAGTACAAAAAGAAATCGCATCCCCTACACTAAAACACACAGCCCTGGACAAAGCATTAGTTCCAGTGTCATCGACACATCACTTCAAAGCTCATAGATATTTTAGTTAGAAGACAGATGGTCATCAATATAAACATACTTTTTGCAGCATTTCTAAACTAAGAATGCAGGTAGCAATCCCAAAGATTCTGCTTTGACCTAAAATGATAAATCCAAGCTTGGTAAATTTGCCTCCATGAGTGATTTAGAATGGGTTATCCTTGTAAAAATTCCTTACCACTTTACATAGATGTTAATATTTAAACAGATTCTGGAAGAGAAGAAAAATACCAACACGAGTCTGTCTTTTTTTCAGGCTGCAGTTTCCTTTGCTGAAACATAAACCAAGAGCATGTTAAATTGCCTTTAAGCCACACAAAATAATATAGAGCAGTTAGGAATTATCCAGGGAAATTTGGAAGTGCTTTAGAATAATCCAGGTATATGCAATGCACCTGTCATCACCAGGTGAAAAGTTCAGAATGTGTTTAAGAACTGAATCTGAATTCTTCTGGTCACAATATTCCATCTCAGTTATTTTACTCTGGCTTATTAGGGAAAAAAAAAGACGACGACTCGGCAACATCTGCGATGATCCTGATGTAAGGATCTCCTTTTGGGTTGAGAAGATAGCATCACATAGCACAGAACATCATTAACACAAAGTTTATCCTTTGCTGTACAGAGTTAAGGAGTACTCTGCAGGTTGTGCCCGTAAGGCCAGAAGTCAGCAAACTCCCCTTTCTCAAGGATGACCTCAAGTGAGCCACAGATCCATTCCTAGTCACCTCTTCACTTCCCCTGGCTCTCCCAAGGGGAATAATGAGGGCAACCAAAACCACACATTGAGAAGCGCTCATACAACAATTTCTAAATATGCCAAGGAAGTTGAAAGTAAGGTAGAAAGAAGCATATCTGTAGTATCTTGACCAGAGACATTCAAACACTGTTTAAGTTTCAGTATCATCCTCAAAGTCAGCTAGAAGAAAGTCCTGGGGAATGTAAGCAGATTCCACAAAAATGCTCATGAAGCCAGTATAAAAATTTGAGTCTCATTCATTAGGACAAGAATTTTAACACCGTATTTGAAAAGATTTTCAGATGCCTCATGATAGATAAGCTTTTAACTACTCTGAGAAATCAATTTTCAAGCGGCACTACAAATCCAGCTACTTACAATAGGAATTGTTTCAAGTATACTGGAAGAGTGTCTTTCCAGACATGGTGTACATGTGTCATGATCAAGTTAAAACCACGGAATCATTATCTAAAGAGTTGAAAACAGCAACTTTCTACCATCTGCTATTAAAAAAAAAAAAAAAACACACACATATGCTCTGCCAAGAGAGTCTTCTGCCGAGCTGCAGAAGCACTGCAAACTTGCATGATATTTATTATTTTTCTTATAGCCCAAATGTTACCACCATTGTGTCTGCATTTCCATTTTTCATAAGTTAATAACTCTCAAGACTAAGACAAGCTTGAAAATATGAACTTAAAGACTGAAACAGAAAAATACCCCACTTTTATTTCAACTCAACCATGATTTGGAAGACTCAATTAGTGATCTCAAAAAAAAAAAAAAAAGGCTGCTAATCTTTATAGGAAACGAGAGTTTCTGAAGAGATGCATGACAGGATGCATCAAGGCTGCCACTGCTTAGCACAAACTTTGTGACACGCAGTATGGAGAACCTGGGTGACAGTCAGAGCTGTGCTGTTTAACAAGCTGCTGGCATGAAACAAAAAACCAACGACAAAATAAGAAAAAGAACATGTGGCCTGGAGGGACGTTGCTAACCAAAAGGCACTGAATCTACACTGCACCATGCACTGCATCCATGGAGATTACCACGGATCTATTACTGCTTGTTTTATTTATTACTCTGCTAGACAGCTCTCAAAGGACGCTATACAGGGTGTCTCCAGGGAGTTTTATCAGGTGGGGTTTTTTTTCCTCCTCTTTCAAAGAAAGATTATAGTCCTGATAATTTCCTTAGCCCTCTAAAGTTTAGTTATGTAGTTTAAAATAAAAGTGCTGAACTCCAACAGCCCAAAACAAATCTCATTTAAGAGATTTAATTCTGCAGCTCTCAAACCCACCCGATCTGACTAACAAGAACCTGTTTATTTCCATAAGACATGCTGCATTTTCAGAATGTACTTATCCGATTATGTTTATTGCCTTGCAACCAGCCAGTTACAAATTGAACCACAGCCATCTCCAAAAGTGATATCCCTTTGAGGTAAGATTATTTTCCTAAGTAGAGGTCTCCTAACAGCTGCAGCTCCAGAATGTACTTTAAAGCTCCCTTCTCTTTTTCAGGGTCACCTTTGTAAAGTCTGAGGGAGCTTGACCACTGTTTATACTTCTGCAGGTAATTAGTCTGGCTCCTTTCCCATGTCATCTATCAAGTTGTCAATTGTATCAATTACAGCCCAAACACTCAGGAATAGGGCTGGGTTTTGTTCATTAGCCAAAGGAGAAATTTTCACATCAGCAGTCTGAAGCCAGTAAGTACCAGCAACTTGTTCTACCCTATGATACAGAAAATTTAGACTTTACCGCACGAAATTTCAAGCTCCCTATGTGTGCACATTTGAAGACACCTGGAAATCCTGTGTAAATTGAAAGTGTTATAAACCAATTATACACTTATGGTTTTACAGCTTTTTGCTTTCAGTATTTTGGAATTCGTAAAGCTGGGAACAGAAAAAGGGCTAATAAGGACAGAATGATGCTCACAGAGATTGTCACATACTTTTATTAATCTACATTTGTGACAATTATGTATCTGACCCAGAAGTAGTCATGAACACAGGAGGTACACTGCTGCTGTTATAGTGGCTGTTACCACATATAGTTATGCTCACAGACTAGTACAGTTATTTTAAACATTAATGTGAAGTACCAGGTGGGCATGGGAACCACCGTACTGGATTAGACTTGAGCTTGATCTGCTTCAGTAGATGTTTTGTAAAATATATTTTAAAATATTCAGAATTAAACCACAGTTAGTGCTTTCAAAAGAAAGTGTGTTTTTTTTTTTTTTTTTAAAGTGTCGACTATTTCTCCAGAACTAGCAGAATGTAATAGTTTTCCAATAGCATTTATCAGACAGATGAATTCCAGGTCCACACTCGGCTTCCTCTCACTGCACAAAGATTTTGATCTGTTTTTCCATTTTGCTTTAATGCAGCTATACGACTGTGCCTCAGAGCTAGCATCTTTGCAGTCAGGCCTCCTAGTGAGCAATATGAAACCAGCTTTAAAAAAAAAAAAAGACTACAGGATGCCACAGTTATGTGTTACAAGACCTTTTTTGGTTGTCAGACTTGAATGTGCAGCTTCTGAAACGTTCCCAGCCCAGCCAGTCCAGAAAGCAAAGAGATTTTTAAGAATTACACTTTGACTTCAGTAAGCTGATATTTATCATGGTGAGTCTGCAGTGAAGTCTATACTCCAGAGTATAGAAACTACATTCCATTGCTGTCTGCTGGCCTAAAAAAATCAGTGTTAAATAAAGCTTTAAGTCCAAGAGATACAGGTAGGTATAGTTAAATCTGAAGTGTCACTGAAAGTGAAGATACCCATATATCCAAGCAACTTCCTGTATTGTAAGTTTTAAGTTAACTGCTATACATTGTTACACTAAGAAAAATTCTGACTATGGAAATATTATTTAGCACCTCACTACTTCCCGTAATAAAGTGACAACCAGCTGCATTATCAGTTTTACCAGAGTGCACTACAGAATCACCTTAGTTCACAGCTTTATATTTGTTCTTAACTGTTTTTTCATTGCTACTGCCTGTGTAAAACAAAAATGCATTTGTAAGTCAGAGTATTTGTATGCTACACTCGGTCTATAGTTAACAGTCTGCAACAGAATGATATGTGTAACCTACACTAGTTATAAATCTTCTGAGTAATAAACTAAAGGTAACCAAATTCACATTCAGTTTTCCCTCAAAGTGGTAATGAGTACAACATACTCTTCTTGCACCACTGTCACATCTTGAACTCATTTCCTACCCCTAGAACGCTCTATCTCACTTAGAGACAACCCTCAACCTCCTTTTCCCCTTCAGCAGCTCACATTAAGCACAATAACCTGACTAACACTGTACTGATGCCACAGTGGAATGACCAAGTGACACATCAGCAAGAAGATGCATTCGTGAACTGTAACTGCTGACTGACCAACTTGCCCTTTCTGTCAAAGAAATACAAAGGACAGGAGTGATACAGCACATACCAGACAAGCAGTACAGTTCTCCAATGCACACATCTTGCCAGGAATGCGTTTTCAACTAATGTAAATATCTTTCTAGTAACAGCTTCTAAATCACACTTCCTTTAAGAGGAGGCACTGTCCAAATGAAAGGAGGTAAGTCTTCAAATGCCTAACAATACACAGCTCAAAAGAGAGCCCAATTTACCTTCCATGTCACCAAGTGCACTTTTGTATTTCAAAAGTTAATTTGTATGACAGAACACAGAGCAGTAGCTCTAGACACAAGATTTTGCAGCGCAGCAAGTGACTGCACCACCCTATATTGATCTGCAAACCAGAAGTTAACTTAGAGTCTTGATTTAAAACCAACTCAAACTGTAACAGGGACCCAGAGGATGACACATTACCCCTAAGATTTGGCTTTTACAGTCAACTATGTGAGTCTTGCTACCTTTGGCATAAGATTATTACTTCACATAGATAATGCAACAGGAAAAGGCACCACATTTTAGCCACAGTGTTACCTGAACTGTACAGAGGTGACAAAAAGACTCACTGCTCAGAAATGTAATTCAAAAGACTAAACAGTAACATGATTGTACAGGAGGACTTATTTTAAATTAAAATAGAAAACGGCAGCAGTAACCATTTTTTCCAACTTCTACCGACTTGAAGACCATTAAAGCAGTAACCCTAACTACTACTTCACTCAATTTATGAGATGTGCTAGTGACAACAGTAGGAGGCACACTTGACTGAGAATAACTAGAGTTGAGATGAATATATACAATGGGAATAAAAGTATTTGAAGGCTAACACTGCACGAACCATTTCCTTGCAGTAACTGAAGCCAAGGACTGGCCCTAAGCAGTTGCTGCTGAGCTCTTCACAGCTCTACCATGCTCACAGCAGGGCAGATATTTCACATTTAAATACCTGCATGCAATATTTAAGCTGGGTTCAGTTACAATTTACTTCACATAGACAGGCCACAAAGTAAGTTAGGACAGTCCACCAGTCACACCTTTGTTAGAATTTTGTTACGCATCTATATAAGTAACCTTGAAATACTCAATTCCTTCAAACCAAACCTTCCCATCTTCCACAGACTGAGAAAAAACAGGGTCTTGGCCAGGAACTCCCTTGCTGGGGATATTAACATCACCATTAGGTTGCCCACAGAGTATCAGCGCTTTCTCCTATTTCCTCCACAGTTCAGTACATCAAGTGTAAGGGGCATTACAACACAGTTCAAGCGTCTTCTTAAGGATGCGGACCAATATTCTCCAGATTATCATCAGCAACTTAGGAACCCACACTGTGTTTGATAAACAGTACCCAAACTCCCTTTGAAAGGAAGCATACTGATATTATTAGATTTTACACTTTATCATTACAGAGTGTATACGTAAAAATTAGGTACAATTGCATTATTCAACATTAAAAAGTCATTCTGCCAGAGACCATCACAACATCTTCTGTGCTGTCCTTGATCCACAGGATTCCTACTATAGAATTTACTCCAGTATTTAAATTCTGCAGTTTAACTGAGATGAAAGTAGCGCTTCCATCCAAACAGCAGAGATTTTAAAGAAACTGAAGCATTTGAGGTAGGCTAGGAAAGCCTTAAAAGAACATACGCCCAAAGACTCTGCAAAAGTACAAACTGTTCTCACCCCATTCTGTTATATATCTTGCAATCAAGAACTGTGATACACCTTTATCAACTTTGGACAAGCCAGGCGAAGAACAACTTAATCCGCGTAATCATAATAAGCAGCCTCATTCCAGCAGCACTACAGTAGCGCTGTTGAGAAGACTCTAGGAGAGGTTAGACACCCAGGATGCCTACACTCACAAGCATGACTACAGAGAAGAAAAGCTCTTCTATTGCTAAGGAACATTATTTCAAGACAATTAAAAGTAATCATCAGTTAGTTGTGGTTGGTGTAATACAGCATTGAAGAAAAATAATTCACATTTCTCTAATAAAATAAATACGCTTTGAAGATTCAATCCTCAAACCATGGCATCTGGAAAACCGATGGCACCTACATTTCAGTCCATCTTTGTGAATCCAGATTGTATTTTAACACAAATCATGTATAAGAATATCACTAACCTGTCAACAATTATATTTTCCTAGATAAAGAAGAAGATGTACTCATCATACCAACAAATACCAAAGTTCCTCCTTTTATTTCTAGATGCAAACGTTAAAACAGGACTTAATCTTAAAATATTCTACTAACTGTAGAGAGTCTAGCTTCTTTAGCAAATGCTTTTAACAGCTATAAAATGTATATCCTTGTTTTGAACTTGTCATTTTGTATGCAGTCTCCTGAAGGGAGGAAAGCTACAGCCTTCAGAATAATTCAACCCACAACGCATTCCTGTAATGTATTTAACCTCCAAGTGAGACATCAAGTATTTCCCCCTTACAAACATTTTCATACATGCTTTTTGCAATATGTCATCAGAAATACTACTCATTAAATTCTTCAATCAATTGAAAGCCCAGCAACATGCCCTTTATAAATGAGCTGCTTTATTAAATTACTTCAAAGAAGTTGCTTCTTTAGACAGTTTGTCCACATAGTACTGATGATGATTAAGACACTTCAATAGACACAATGTTAGCGAAAAGTGACTGATGCCAAGCAGACATTAGTTTCTGATCAGTACATAAAGTGTGAAGATTAAACCAGATTTCAGGGATTAAAATCAAGGAACTCCAAAATTGCAAAGATTAAAATTTCAAATAGAAGTCATATAGTTTTGGTGGACTATTAATCTCCTCTCAGTTCAAACTGCATGTTAAAAGCTTAAGCAGAGCCCAACAACGGATTGTTTCACTTTTTAAATTTAAAATTGATGTTCAAAAGACCACCAAAGCAAGTAGCACTCCTCCACTAGCATGGAAGAGTGGAGCATGCTTAAGGGTCACAAAGAAAACTGGAAGCTTACTTCCACAGTCAGTAAGTGTAGAATAATGGCAACAGCACAATCAACCAAGATACTGGTAGAATGCTTGAGTAATCATCCAAAAGCAAAGATGAATACAAATCAAGAGATCTCTTCATAAATTCTCTCAGTTTGACTGAATAGATATAAAATTGGTTTTGAGGGGAAGAAAGTTTTGGTACAACCACTGCAATCAATCATCTGTGAGCAGCTAACTGCTTAAAAACCCCTCAAAGACTTCTGAGATTTTGACCGAATGCTCTTTTGTCTGCCCTAAATTGGCCAGGAAAACACACAATAATAAAGCCATACTACATGAACCCCTCTATATAATGCACCAACACCCAACACTAAAAAACAAGCACTGTCCTTTTAGTTTAATGCTGAGGCTTCAAAAACAAACGAGTACACCAGGTATTGTTCCTGGTACTCCAAGCTCTTCCCACTTTTAAGGCTGTTGCACAGCAACCTGCGTCTTGGTTATACAAGCTCTGACTCGTGTGGAACTAAAGGTGTTCTTGTCATCGTTACACTGGGTTTCTAGAGAAGTCTGTCTCTGCTCAGATCAGAAACTTGGTAGGAGAGTAGCACCTCAGCCCAGTTCAATCCACCAGTCATTTGGAAAGGTTAAACTTCAGGGGTCTTTTTAAGGCTTCAGAAAGGCAACAATTACTTTCTCCTTTTCCTTATGTTTGTTATGAAGTGTGACCCCTAGAACTTAGAATGAAAAAAAAATAGCTTTGCAAAACTAAACAGCATGATGCACTACATGACTTTGTTTATATTCTAGGGTTACCACCTACAAGAGTCTACTGACACAAACATAGGAAGTGTCTGTGAAATTAACATTTTACTTCTTTTTTTTCCTAAAAAAACCCACCTAAACAAAATTTTGAAAAATTAAGGCTAACTCAAATTGACATTTGCTTACACATT
This sequence comes from Chroicocephalus ridibundus, assembly GCF_963924245.1. Classification (NCBI taxonomy): domain Eukaryota; kingdom Metazoa; phylum Chordata; class Aves; order Charadriiformes; family Laridae; genus Chroicocephalus; species Chroicocephalus ridibundus. The sequence goes on from NC_086284.1 coordinate 153,694,799, forward strand.
TTCCCTCAGACTCACTGAAGCTGTGTACAAGTATTTTTACAATTCTCCAAGCTACCTTTTGGAGGCGTAAAATGCAAGATACTATAAGAAACAGAACTGTAGCATATTTTCTGATGATAGAGCTAAAAAATTATCCAGAGAGCAGCGTATTTAAAAGAATTAAAAGGTAAACTGACTCCAAAGAAAGGCTGCACCTTTCTTCCAAAGAAGTGCCTCAGGTAAGGTCTGCATTTCCCTGTCTGAATAAAGCAGACCTCGAGTTGATGGATTTTACCTCCTTCAACACACAGCCTAGCACCTGGGAGAGTGACTGTGCTTTGGTAATTCACAATTTTTATTTATTTTACCTGCAGCTCGCACCAGGCAACTTCCACAGTGGTATCCGTATCCAGTCCTTTATACACAGTTTTGAAAGAGCCTCTTCCAATCTCGATGTCAAACTTCAGGAAGCGGCCATCCGGGGAGATGCCCACTGCCTTGGTCTCAAGCTCTTCGATGTCTTCCTGCTGTGTTCTCCGCTCCTCAAATTCTCGGCTGGCAGATGACGTGCTGCCAGCCGCACTGGTGGGGGGTAGCACAGTTGCCTCATCTTCCTCCTCCTTAGGCAGCAGCGGGGCGGCATCCTTGGGGGCAGGGGGCTCCTGAGCAGACTGTCCTTCGAGGGGAAGTGGGGCAGGCGGTGGTGGCTGCTGCAGCAGCGAGGGAGCCTGGGCGGCGGTGACAGCGATGCAAGAGGTCCGGCTAGCACACTCGGGAGGAGAGACCAAGGGAGCGGCGCTGCCTCCCGAGACAGGGGCCGAGGGCGCTGCGGGCTGCAAACTAGGTAGCTCCAAGGCCGTAGCATTGGAGTCGCAGATCACGCTACGGCGGAAGAAGCGGTGCTCGGTGGCTGCCGCCCCTCGGCTGTCCTTGTCCATGGTGTGGCGGCGCCGCCGGTACTCTTCGCTACGGCCTCCGCTCCCGGCTCCGCCGCCAGCTCCACCGGCCCCGGAGGCTCCGTGGTCGGCGGCGGCTCCCAGCTTCTCCCCGATGGAGCTGTCCGAGCTGGAACCGTTCTTGGGCGGCGGCGGCGGGGGAACAAGGAAGCGAGGAGCCGGGTTGCCGCTGTCTGCGGCGCCCCCCGACATCGTGCCCCGGGGGAGCACTGCTAGGGCGAGGCGGCGGCGGGGATGGGGAGGGGAAGGCGAGGGAAGGGGCCGGTCACTGAGCGGGGAGCGCGCCTGTCCGCGGCTGCCGTTGCAGCTGCAACAGAGGAGGGTCCCAAGGGCTCCTTACGGTGGAGCTGGGAGGCGGCTGCTGGGGAGGCTGGGCCGGCGGGGTGGATCCCCGTTCAGTGTCTGCATCCATCCTGCAGCGGGGAGCCGGGCAGCGGGGCCGACATGGAGCACCACGAGCGCAGAGATGGGGCGCGGGGATGGGGGAAGAGGGAAAAGAAAAACCCAAGCACCGGGCCCGGGCAGGGCGGGAGGCGCCCCGAGGCAGGCCCCCGACCGGCGGGGCGGGGGAAGCCGGTGCCTCGCCCGGCTGCCTTAAGATGAGGGGAGAGCGCTGCAATTATCCCCCGGCGATGGAGAGAAAGCGGGGCCGGCCCGGGCGCCCCCCGGAGCGAGGGCCTACGGGGAGGGGATGGGAAGGGAAGGGGCCGGGACGCGAGGCACGGAGAGGGGGGCCAGGCCCGCACGCCGTCCGCGGAGGAAGCTGCCGCGCTCAGTCACTCGCACCGGGCGGGAGGTAGGGGGTGGGGGGGAAGAGGCCTGGGCAGGCCCAGCGCCCTCACCCCGGCGAGGGGGGCAGGGAAAGGGGGTCTCGGGGGCTCAGCCCCGCCTCACAGGGGCGCCCATGGCGGCCGCGGCCTCCACCTCCCCGGCAGGCAGCCACCGCCCGCGCGCGGCCGAGCCGGGCCGCGCTCCCTCCAACAGCGGCCGCCGCCGCCTCGCACGGAGCCGGAAACCCTCCTCCTGCCCCCCGCCCCGCAGCCGCTCCTCACCGGGGGCCACCGACCGCCGCCACAGGTGAGCCAAGTCCGGGTGGGCGCCCCGCGCCGCGGCGGGGAGGAGGGAGCGGGAGGCGCCGCGGCCGCCCCGGGGACGCCTCGGCGCTAAATGGCGACGGGAGCCCGAAACCGACACACAGAAATGGGAGGGGAGGGGGGGGCGGTCGTGAGGGGCGGGGAGGGCCCGCGCCGCCGGCCACGCCCCCTTCCGCGCACGCGCGCCCGCCCGCGCCGGGGGAAGCGGCTCGCCCCCGCCTCCCGTGAGAGGTGGCAGGTCCCGTCGTGCACTGCGCCGCGCCGCGCGCGGAGCATCATGGGAGTTGTAGTTTTCGTGGGCGGGCTTCCCCCTTTCCCCGGGGAAGGAAGGCTTCCGTGGCTTCCCCCCGGGAAAGGAAGGAAGGAAGGAAGAAAGGGTGGACGCTCCCAGCGTGGCCAGGGGACACAGGCTACCCCCTCAACTCCTGCTTTTTCCAAACCAAGGCACGCAGATGCCCCCTTCTCCACCTGCCCGGCCCTCAGGGCGGCCTGGGCCGCAGGAGGTGCAACAGGCGCTGAGGTGGCTCCTGTTGCTTGTTTCTTCAAGTCCTGTGTTACACCTATTTCATACATTAAGTATTTAACTTTGTCTTTTCCAACGGCCTTTAAAATTCTTTAAAATTGTGGGCAACCATAACTCTTTGTCAGTACTGTATGACCAACCAAGGGTTTGGGTTTTTCCTCAGTTTAGGTCATCCGAAGTGGCATTAATTGGGCAGGCAACCTAAAACGCAAATAACTTCTCGTGGTTCCCTCCATTATTTTAAAAAAAAAAAAGCAGGGTTTGCAGCCTTTTGCCGTGAAAAAGATGGCTATCCTGTGGCCATTTCAGTCATGACTGCGTCCACAGCAATTGGATCACGGCTGCCGAGCAGTTAGAGCCCAGGCAAACGCTGACACAAATCGGGAACTTTCAGGTTAACAAAGCATTGGCACACACGAGTCATCAAGTTTATTTATATCGTGTTCCTCTTTTGTGTTAATAAACCAAAACCAAGCACTTTCCTTCTTACGAGAGCGGTCTTTTGAAGTCAACGGGAATGTACGGAAGGAGGAGCAAACGATTTGGTACCATGCCTTTCAGGCAACTACAAATCAAAAATGATGTTAAGGGAAAAAAAAATAAATTTAGGAAATTTCCCTATGTAAATAACATGTTCCCAGCAAACACACTGGCATTTCAAATACTTTTTTTTTTTTAAAGTTACTTTTAAACCAGCAGTTTAGAGGAAGTTGTGCGTTGCTGATGTGAGGCCTTAACTCCTTCTGCACAACGTAATACAAATGGCCCTTTCAGACTTCCACAGCCCCCAGCCACAAAATCCCAATCTGAGCAGTTCCTCACATATAAAATTTAATACCACGCGGTAATCAGGATACCGTTACTTTCTGGATATCAACTACTTTGTACCAACAAACAAAATGGTGATCCAGTCTTCACAAAGGGGACAAAATGTACTTTGTTGTACAATTCTTCAATAAAGACTTCTGCATGGCTTAAGTCTTCTAGAGCTTGCCTTCACTGCCAAAGTTAATTTAGTTAGTAGAATTGTTAGTGTGCCGCTTGAACTGCATTGGCACAAGAGTAGAACTTTCCAAAACAATACTGAGCTAAATGGGGTAATTTTATTAGCAGCAAAGAGTGACTGGATCAAGACTGATTAACTCCTAGCTCAATCTGCCACATCGCCACAGCACTGCCAGGTCCTGCGGCACCAGCAATTGACAATCAACATCTCTAATACCAAGCAGGGTTCAGCTTCACTCAGCACTTGGCTACGGGTATTTGTGCATCTCTAGATACCAGAATGAAGATTCATTTGTCGTATCAGCAGGCATATCTGTGTGAGCTTTATACTGTTAAGCGTAGTAGGACGTAGTAGCAGAGCTCCAGCAAGGCCTGGCAACTAAGGCCCCATTACCTTCCCTGGTCTGTGCCACTCCATCTTCACCATTGCTGTTGCGTTCTGGAGGTCCATTAAAGCAGAGGTCTGCTTTCTTCCAATGCTTGCTGCATTTTTACCAACCCTTCGGACAGGATAAGTAGGAGTAGATAGCAAACCTTACCCCAGCTTGATGCCTGTTGTAACTTCATAGGCATATACCCAAAATAATACAGTGATAAATCATTCTTTGTGGTGTAAGCCTACAGAGCTGTTTGTTAGGTGAATTCCACTTGCATCATCAGTAGGTTTTGGCAGGCAGCTCCCAGGTCTGCGCCCAGCCACGTACCGTATGATCTACTGCAAAAGGTAGATGGGCTGCAGCTGGGGAACCACCGCCCTGTGGTCTACACATGTGGTTTAAATGAGACCTTGCGTGTAGCCCCTCTCTTACTCAAGTGCCTTTCACCCATTGTTCTTAAATATATTTTCCCTTAGTTAATTAAGCAAAAGCTTTGCAAAAAGAGACCTACAGCCCAGCAGTGCATAGCCACAGGGGGCCTGAGGCAATCTTCTACTAAAAAATTGGGGTAATTATGTAAAAAAGCACCTCCCCGGCGTCTGATCCAGCACATTCCTTAGTACTCTTGAAATTCAAAGTGGTTAGTCCTCGGAGCCCAACATGTTCAGTGCGAGGTCCTTAACACCCAGCTCTTCTCACTGGCTCCTCTTCTAGGCAGAGATAGGTATAGCAGTTATCTCGGTGGGAAAAAAAAGAGCTGAGCAGCTGACCTGGAGGTGGGAATGATGGATTTTGTCTTCTTTGGCTCTGAAAAATGAAGTGGAATGATATTGGCAATTATATTTTATGTGGGTGTTGTTTTAATTTTGTCATTCTAAAAAAAGACGAATGTAATAAAGAGTGTGGGCTTGCTTTCCCTTCAATTTTATTTCTTTTAATCTGTAAAACTGTGTTTAGGCTAAATGGAAAATTTCAGTATTGCAGCAAGATTTAATAAAGCATTAAAGTAAATTCTATATGTATTCTATGTTTAGAAACAAGTAATTAAAATAGTTTCGGTGCCTCAGCCAATTAAAAATATTTATTTCGCCTGTTGCTGTAAGAAAAATCCACAGAAATAAGGAGCCTGACTATACTTGAGAAATTACAGGCAAAATGACTTAAACGATCTTTTGGTTAAATCCAAAGGGCTGACACTTGACATAGTAAAAATATCCTCCTTCTGTCAAGCTTCTTTTACTTACAGTCATCTTGCTTGGAACAATAATAGTTTAAAAAATTACTCTGAATGAAGTGTGATTTTGAAGTTGACTGAATCAGAAACTTTTTTTCTGTTTTGCTTTCTCCAGCGAAATTTCATTCACTGTTGGCATTCATGACCTGCCCATGTGACAAAGTATTAATGTGAAACAGCTATTCTGTATTTTCTCTTATGCAATACATTATGCAATACAGAAGGCTATGCCATAATTTTGATGCAAGTGATTTTATTCCATAACCTAAGTGCTTTTCAAAGCAAACTGTTCATCTTGGTTTTATTGCACATTACCAGGCTGCAGCTACAGTGGCATATAACAACAGTGACAATCCAAATTTTTCTACCACAATTTCTTCTTTTTCCTTGACATTTCTTGAATCTCGGCTCCTGCCACAGTGTTCACTTTGTTTCTTAGTGCTGGAAGTTAGTGAAACAAAGTGTTTCAAGACCATACCCTTGAGAAATGAGAGCATTTAACTCTCCAGGTATTCTGTTTTGCTTTGTTTCCCCCCCCAGCAAATCAAATTTAATTGGAAACTTGTTCTAAAACCTTATATTTCTTTTACACTTTGATCTTTAGTGAGGTTTTGTACTTGCAAGTAGCTCTGGAGGTCAGGTCAATTATGAAGTTGTTGTAAACATCTCTAGGATCTATGGGCAGGTTTAAGACTTCAGACTCTGTAGTAGGTGATCCATCAGATGGTGCTGGAAGCTGAGTCCTGCCAAAACCTCTGAACTCCACAAGCTGGTCTCTCCACGAGCAGGGACCATGGGAATTGAAAAAGAGCAAGAACTAGAAGTCTTACAAGGCTCAAAACTAAACATCCTTCTTTGTGCTCTCCTGGCTTACAGAGCTTGCTAGTTCTGCAGAAAGACAGGTCCACACCATGACCAAGACACCCGAGGAGAGTATGAGCTCTAAGTAAAGGACTAGTGAGAGAGGCAGCCAGACTGTAAAAGAAAGACTGAATTCAGAGATGATGAATTTATGTGACATTTCTCATTTATTGCTTGAGAAAATGTCAACAACCTTGCACCATAAAACTGGAGCATAGCATGTGCTTCTTCATCAGATTGAAACCTACATTTCCCTTTCACCCACCCGTCCACCCCCATCCTAGCTACTAGAATAGAAAGCATAACTTTTTCTTTCCTTTCTTTCACCGTTCTCTTGATCTACATTAACAAATGTATTCTATCCACATAAAAGTAAATCAGTGAGATAACCAGTAGAAGGATATATTGCTGGTTTGTTACCTGTGTTTTTTAATGACCAAAGTACAATTTTCAGTTATATTAGTAACCATTTTTAGTTTAGAGCTCATTGTAGGCTGCGCTGCTGGCTCCCTGTTGTTTGTATCTGATCAACTATTACATTTATTATTAGCATATCTATTTATCTATGTGCGTTCTCCAAACATAATTCATTCAGATAAAGCCAAACAACAGAAACATGATAAAAGGACATTTAGAATAACTCAAACACTGAATTATATCACAGATGAGACTCAGTTATTGTTCATGCACTGTTTCAAATTGTATCAAGCCATAATGGCAGGTGCTGTGGCCAAATTCAATGTCACCCTTATTGGGGACAGAGGAAAATCGTTGCTCATTGCATTCTTTGTGCATCTTCGTGGCTATTCTTGAAATGTTTCTTTACACTACAAGTTTGTGAAGTAGTCTAACAGTGAGTAAGTGTTGTGGAAGCATGGATATTTGCTGAAATCAGCATTGTGTTCTTCCTTTTTCTGTGTCTTTAGTCATTGCTCAGGATGCCTCATTTATCTTTTCTCTCTCTAAGGCTTTAGGGAATTCTGCGCTTCACAGCAGTGTCATAACACTTCTAAAGCAAGCACAGAAGCAGGGGCACTGCTTTAATTAAGAGGAGCTGTTTGATGAAGGTGGGTGGAGGGAAGTGTGAAAAAGATGGTGATGCTGTGTTTGTGACTGAATCTGTTGGTGATGCCGTGCAGCAGTCAGCCTGCCCTGCTTGCTGTTCACCGCTCACAAGCTGATGAAAATCAATCAATCTCACAGCAGGTCCAGTCCTGCTCCTCTCTACATCAAAGTACAAAAATAAAACACTACTCGCTTCAGTCAAAGCAGGAGCAAGCTTACAGTCCAGCATAAAGAACTTCCTCATGTCCTTCAAAAGCACAATCTGGGCCAGATGCAAAGCGTTAGTCTGTTGCTGTGTCGTTTATCCCGGCTCCAGTACTGGAAGGTGCTCGTCTTTTCTGAAAGGTGTTGAGCATTCCTGGAGGATAATGAGTGCTCTCCACGGCCGCTGACAGCAGGGAAAGCGAGAGCACTCAGCCCCTCACAGTGGGGCTCAACACCTTGCAGAATCGAGCCCCTAGTAAGGCAAGAGTCCTAAAGAAAAAAGGAACATGTGATCATTTGGCCAAAGGGAGCAATATAAATCTGGAGTAACCTCCTCGGATCACTTCTCTCCTTGCAAAATACTTAGCGCGAGGAGTGATTGGCATGTTGTGCATGTTACAGAGCTGTCCTCTTGCGGACTCAGTCAGCTGGCTCCTCTTGCACTCTGTGGGGACCAGGAGCGAAGGCACAAAGCCGAAACGTAACACATTCTGGCAATCCGCAGTGGATGCATGGCCTGCCATAGTGGTTTGTCACTAGTCAAAGTGTTTATTGATGATATAAGCACGCTGGTATTAAAAGTGACTTAAAACAAAGCTCCTTACCTGAATGACCTCTGCTACACATGTGCAAAGTTTTCACACTCGTGTAGTCTCAGTGGTGTAATTACAGCCTAATGAAAAAATATCCAGTGTAAACAAGCTCTTGCGGACCATTGCCAGATGACACAGGTCAGAGCAGCTCTCATGTTGCTCAAATCTGTGTCCAAGGCTCGGCAGAGAATCAGGGAGCTGTAGCTGCCTCACAGATAGCACTAGATCTTTTGCCGTGCTTGATCTTAAGTGAAACATTCCAGGGGATCTACTGCATGTTTATCAGAGATCTCGGGAGACTGGTGAGTGTCTTAAAGCTCCAGGTGAGAAGGGGGAGGAGATCTATGTGGTTTTGAAAACTAATAAAAACCAGAAAAGCTCTCAGTTTCCTATGTATCCGTGTGATGCTACCTAAATGCAGACAACCCTGATTGATAGGACTGTCACAAATTGCTGGTGACTAACTCTGTCACAAAACACCAGCCTCTCCAAACTATATAAGGAACACAGGAACTCATCAAGTAGCCTCAAATAAAGCAGAATGGAAGTTCATAGTTCAACCACCTTTGAGATATGACAAAAATAATTTTAGAAGCATTTGGATGGGGCTTTGAGCAAGCTAGTTCAGTAGAAGGTGTCCCTTCCAGCTCTAACCATTCTGATTCACATATATACATATATGACACTTCTATTTTAATGTCTTTCTCTGAGAAACAGCTTGCCTAATTCATCTACTTCTGATACCAACACCGTGGTTCTGGCTGTTTTGGTCCTGAAAGATCAGTCTTTTAAAATATTTCTGCTTCGTATTCTTGTTCTCTGAAAACAACTTCCTCTTCTTATATATCCCTCCACAAACTATTAGCTCGAAAGCAGAGATGTTGCCCTGTGGGGACACAAGCAACATCACACTAAAGAACAGACTATGAAATATAGCAGGAGTGATGTGTCTCTGCTCAGGCAACTCCTCAACTGCCTTAGGTAGATAGGACAAAGCCTCGGGAAACAAATGTGTTTAGAACCAACCACGGCTTCAAAACTTTCAGCTACACAGAGATTAAGTAGACACATTGTCCACAGCAACACCAGTAAAAAGAGCAAATTATTAAAACTTTTTGATGAGTCAGACTCATTTCCTGTAGTTCACTCTACCCTCTTTGGGATGCAGTGCTTAACTTCTCCTGGTGCCTGCAATCTGAACCGTGAGCCGTTTACTCCCAGCACCTCGTAGCCCCATCAGTAGCCTCTCCACTGGGGCTGGAGACAGGCACGCAAATGTGCATTGTGAGGACCCAAATCTGCAAACACTTCAGCTGGGAAACAGTACTTAGTCCCATGAACAGTCCCATTGACATTTTACAGCAGTAAGTGTCTGAAGGATCAGGCTCTCGGTGATTATGCGATTACAGGTACAGCAGTTAAGATTCAAAACAATGCAGGTCATGGAAATGCAAATCATTTTGGTCTCTTCTAAAGCACTAAAAATCCCCAAATCAAACATCAGTACCTAAAATTAGATCCACAATCAAGTGACAGAGATTACACAACATTCATTACAAGGTTTGCCAGGATTTTCAAGCAGAAAAGACCCAGAAGGAAATATAGATTCACTCATTAGGACTTCTAATATCACAGTGAGTAAATTACTTTTTAAAAACATCTTGTGTTACAGGGAATATATAATCTCAGGGGAACCAAACAGTCTCTGAGCAGCTTACGCTTTTGGCAGCAGCCCAGGATGCCATGAAGCACAAATCACACAAATGTCTGAATTTGTGTAAATTCTGTGCTCAACATCTGCATGAGCTTTCTTCCTAACTGTAAAAAAATCCTAGCTGATGCTTTATTTCTTTGCCCAAAATTCAAGCATCATAGATGTTATCAGACACATCAGACAAATTATGGTTATTCCTTGAATGTAAATCTTTTGTGTCCCTTCACTGTACCGGATATGTAACAACACATATGATAGATCATGTATTTACAGTCAATTGCAACATAAAACCAACAAAAAGTAGGATGATTACAATGTTGAGATGATTTCTTCTTTATGAAGTCATTATTTACCTCCTTACAGGGCCAGAAGTTCTGTTAAAATTTAGGTATTATTACCATGCAGTTATTATCGAGGACTAGAAATGTAATTATTTGGGCGTTATAACAGTCTGTAAATATTTAAAGCATTAAACCCCAGAGAGAGTTAATATAATACAGGAAAGTAACATTAGAACTACTAGGGTGAATTGTGGAATGGATAAATGGAAAAGTTTGAATATATTTGAATGTGGAATAATCTCCCAGTAAGACACAGCTGATACGGCATTACTTGACATTGTTTCAGTGACGATCCCAAAAGAGCATTCCAAATCTACTGAGTTAAAACATGTAAGATCAGAGACATATTAGAACATGAAACTGGTTACTTGTGCAGACTGCTATAAAGAGTCCATCACCCTGATACTAAGAGTAGTGAGTTCATCGTTGTCAGTAAATGGTACAGTTGGAAATGTTTGGTTGAGAAAAAAGCCCACACTGGTTTACATCTCTTAATTTTCACACCCTGAATATGGACACTTTCTTGGTCATCCACCCCTCCTGTTTCAAAACCAAGACATACACCCTCTTCAGTGCCTGTAAAACTGGTAACACCTGTACACCATGCCAGGATATTAAGCTGTTCATATCATTTTATCAATGCTGTTGAGATCTTTGTACAGGAGAGAGAAGTAACCACCACTGTGGTGTGGTTTCTGACCTGCTTGTTAGCAGCTCAGCTAACTCAGCTGTCTGGTTCAGAGTGCAAATGCAAAATGCAAGCTGACAACAACATGCTCTAAATGTTGGACTAAGCAATTTCAGAGTGCATATTTAGCTTACTGTCTTGAATGCTTTTTCTTTCAAGTTTGTTTGGTAAGAATTAAATATTTTGCCTTAAAAAAGCTTATCGTAGACAGACAGACAGACAGACAGACATCATTTATCTAAACCTGTAGTACGCAATGCAAGCTCTACTTGTGCAGCGGACGCTCTTAGTCTGGACACATATTATTGGGAATGTGAGAATCCTAACTACTTTTTGTTTGAGTCTCCTTAAGCCCTCCCAAAGTAATCCAAAAATTATATATGGGAACTCAAACCAAGACACCTTGTTAAATCCTCTGTTACCACTCAGAACTTTACTCTGTGGACTTTGAGAACATTACACTTGCTTAGTGTCTGTGGATGTCCCATATCCCTAAACTTCCCTCCAAAGGGACTTCTCTACATCTGGGATTTTGAAAGGACCAACACAAAGCCCTTCACAGAGACGTACAGTGTTCCAGGTGCTATAGCAAGGCATGTGTAGGAAGTTCAAACGCGTCTGCCCAAGAAAAATGTAGGAGAAAGGCAGCTCTCAAATTTCTGGGGCATTGTGAATTCAGGAGGAGGATGAAATACTGAGGCAGCAGATAGGGGGAAAAAAAAGGTTATTGAAACCCTTACAAAAGGTTTTGTATTTTTTTCTATTTAGAGAACGTGGATTTCATAGCATGAATAAACATCACCACTGGCACTACACGGTGGATGAGATCTCTGTCAGAAGGACAGAAGATTGCTGAAGGCAGACCACTGCACATTTTCATGATGTCATGAGAAAGGAACAAGAAGAGCTTAGTTGAGCCCAAGTAACCCACATTTCCTCCAGCAGTATCAGTTTTTAGCTTCCAGTCTAAAAAACTATGAGTTTTTGTTCTTCACACTTATCAGCATGAAGTTGTCCCACTAACCCATTCAACCCCATCCCTACTCAATGGTCCTCAGGCAGCTCACATCTTATTCATATTGTTGAGACACCCGGTACTTCTGTCTTAGCCATCTATGGATTGTTTTGCTCCCTGAATCCCAGATTGCACAATGGGTATGATTGCTGCTTACCTAATGTTTGTTATAAAACCTGTGACAGCATTTTTTCCTCACTGCTCTACAAGAGGAAATAGCATTTTATTTGAAATGCTGTGCTGAGTGTCAACACGAGAGGTGTTTTAAAAGAGCTGAGAAGTATGCTGTCAGGAAAATGTTTCCAGGCCTACCTTCCCTCCCACATCCAACTGTGTTGAAATAATCAAATGCTATACCACTTGTACTTGGGAAGAGGATGACTAACAGCAGCTAATTACTGCTCAATCTGTTGCCCTCAGCAGCTATTGGTCTGAATCACACCTGCTGGCATGGAGGGGCACAGTTTGCAGTGCGGTGCTCTGGAGGCAACTTAATTTTCAGGGTCTCCCTTGGGAAACAGCAACTGGGACAAGGACTGTGATAGTAAGATCCTATCACAGAGGCTGCTGCCACCATACCTGACTCAGCAGATGGCCTGAACACCCTGTCTCTGAGGCTCTCCGGGTCAGCCCTGTCCTGCTGGGGGCCCTGGACCAGCCCATGTTGTACCACAGGGAAAGGAGAAGGTGGTTACTAATTTCTTCCTGCTCCATCCCTCTGCAGCAGAGACTGAACCTAGCTCAGTGGTACTGGGTATTAGTTTCTGCTTTCCTCCCAGTTTGCTGCTGCAGTAGCAAAGAGTTGGCAGAGGGCCTTCTGTATCATATTTGATCTGTTGACACTTGCAGCAGTGCTGGACTCTAACACTGTAGGAGTTTCCGTCTGGAGAAATATGGTAGCCCTTCCTGCCTCCCCATTCCACTCCCTACGGAAAACCTCCCTCTTGTTTTCCCAAATTCTGGGCCAAATAAAATATACCAAAATAACACTGGAGACAGAGAAGGAATCTCTTGCCTCAAAATTGGCCTCGGAGCAATACATGCAACCACTACTTGTCTCACGAGTGAAGTCACGCGGGTGGAATCCAGGCAGCATTTCATCAGCGGGGACTGCAGGTTTGCCCTGGCTCCTATGCAAACAGATATCCCCCTTGTTTGCGGTGGCCAGAATGACCGCTTTTGTCTGTTTTCGTGCTAGGTTGAGTTCATGAGAGTCCAGGCATTATACTCTTCAGCTGGCTAACTTAAAACTTTCTAGGAAAGAAAGGGTCAGAAGGTCTTGAACTGTGGTGGTGTAGCTGCCTGCTGGCCAATGTGCTGTGACTTTTCATGGTTGCATGGAGAAGAGGCAAGAAAGCAATATTTTATCTGTGTTGTTAGAGATCCTGCCTCACTTTAAAGCTTTTTATTACTTCAGGGATGTTTTCCTGAGTAATCACGGAATTCTGCTGCACTTGTATAATGTATTCAACACCTGACATGTGAGCCAGAGGGTGGCTTTCTATAGCATAACCTACATTCTACAAAGCAACCATTATTATACGCTCTATGCAGAGCAGAGCTCTTTTGTAGGAAGCCTCTTGCGTGTGGGGCAGCAAGGCCCTGCACGGAGATACCACAGAGCATCCTTTCTTACAGTTCCTCAGTGTCATTCCAGGCTCGAGCCATTACATCACCTCACCATCAAACAAACTGGGATTTGGCCCAGAGCTGATGATGAAGTATAGTACCGTTCTTTACTTAGAAGTAAGATAAGCATTATTATCAAGCTTCTGTCATCGCTGTCTCACTTGGGGCACCTTTAATGCGTCATACTCCTGCACAGTTAGATTAATGGTATAGTCCCTTTAAGACAGACAGAGGGGGGTTCACTAAAATGCAGCTTCTATGTCTGTTTCTGCTGAGATGTGTGTTTGAAAAGCACATTAGTAAGTAAAACCCTGTTTAATTTACCCTATCTATATGCATTTTCATCCCTGTGTGCAATCAGTGTCAAGACAGTATGTCTGGTGATAACGAATAGCCACATACCGCATGCTGTAACTTCAGCTCTTTTTTAGGGAGTTTTAATCTCTTCTCGATTTCCATCTGCCTCCTGTTCTGACAAAGGCCATATGGCTTTTCAGAGCCACCTATACACTGGTTAGGTGGGATGCGAGAGTTTGAAGTAGCTCTGTTCTTCCGAGGAAATTTCCATTGTAGTTACAGGCTGAGAACGGGGTTACTGACTAATTGTGGACACTTTTGGGATACATGAACTTTAAGGCCAAAAAAGATCATCACCACAGTCTGTAGAATGACACCTGTTCTTTCACTCCCGTACGATAAGCCTAACTGGTTGAACCACATTGGAATCGTAGAGGTGTTCAGTATCTAAACAAAGTCCTGAGGATGCCCTTCTGCAATTTGTCTCCAACCCTCCATGGGTGTTGTCAAGTCAGCTAGTACAGGCAGCAGCCTAATTTATACCAGGTGAAGTGTTCAGCCTCCATTTTCTCCTCTTTTCTCTTACGTTCCTCTTCTCACCTGGTACTGGTCTACTGTTTTCTGTAGATGCAAATTGCTTGTAAAAATGTATATATCAAATTCGTTATCTTAGAAAGAAGTTCTCCTAATGGCCTAACAGCTTCTCAGTGGCAGCGTTATTTGGCAGATGTCCAGGAAAGAACTTTGTGTTGCTGGCCAGGCTTTCACACTTGACTAGTGTGCTCTCACCTTTATATGGAAACACTTAAGCGCTGATCATGAGACCCTTACTCATGGATCTATCAGTTATAACAACCACCTCTAGACCACAACAATTCATAAAGTGTGCTCTGGGTATCTACAGAGACTTCAAGGTAACAATTGCATGAATGTTCATAGGATCATTGGTTAAGCAACAGGAAGACTAATGTTTTAAAAAAAAATCAAATAATAAAATGTGCAGGGAATTCAGCACTACTCCACCTTTACTGCTACACAAGTCCCCCTTCTCTTACCTGACTTCCTCCTCTGCAAACTCCAGGTTTCCTCAACTAACTCCTGACAAACAGCCTTGCTCTGCCTTTTCTATCCTATGGCCCACATTCTTTGGATTTTTCCTATAGATGTTATGGCTGAGATTTTTCACTTTTTTCTTTTTATCACATTCCCTTGCTCTTGCACCCAGCTCCTCCTGGTTAACTGGTTCTCCACCTTTGTCTGCCTTTCCATCCCACCTTGGGTGTCATCACCACCTGCCCTCTCCTCTCAGCCTGCAATGCCTTCATCAGTGGAGACCTTTAAGAACAGGTTAGACACACACTTACCAGAAATAGCATAAGTACAGTTCATTCTGCCTTCGGGCAGGAAACCAATTAAAGGCCTTACTGAGGCCCCTTCCAGACCTGCATCTTTCTGATTCTATTATCCTTTGCATTAGTGGGAGAGCAGTAATGGAGCCACACTTCTTGGCACAAATGTTTCCGAGCGATTGTTATCTTGGACTCTTGGGCTTGCAGCTGGAGCTCCCCTTTTGGCTGTCTGCAGGGTAGCACAGGCTGCAGCGAGTGCCAGGGCTCAGGCTTGCCATTTCGGCTTCAGTGATGACTTAAACATCTGAGCTTCTTCTCTCCATAAAGTTATCGAATTAATCTCATTTTCAGTCATTGTATGTTTTCCAAGTACAACGACCGTAGATACTTCTTAGTATTATAGGGGTCTTTCCCTTGAACTTCCCTGTTAGTCATCAGTTATTCCCTCCCACTTTCATTTTAGATCTTTTGAGGCAAAAATCAGCCTTGTGTACTAAAACCATGCAACCCCCGCAGAGATCAGTCGGACTGCAGACCTGTAACTGAGAAGAGTTTCATTCTTTTTGTCGTGTTGCGTGTTGTTGGTTTTTTTTCTCATCGCTATTCTGATTATTCTGTCTTCGTCTTTTCTGGTAATTCTGCATGTAAAGTAGGCAGCATACAGCACTCCACAGTACATCCTGCAACCATTTTGAGTGTAACTAGTCTTCAAATTTGGCAGCCAAATTTGCTGTCAGGTGTGCAGGCAGGATATGCCACTTAAGGAATCCAGCCCTTCCAAAATTATTCATTTTCTCTTGTATTAAATTCCTTGGTAAATAGATTTATAAAGAGTAAAAAAAATTGCTTTACCACATGTAAAAACATTCCGGAATGAATACCCCATTATACCCATCCAGCTGCAAATTGCTGTTATCTGTTCAGAACAATTAGCCTATTATACATCCTCTTAAAACCTGATACCAGTCCATCATCTTGGAGCCCCAAGTATAAAGCCATCCATTAACTTCCTTATACTTTGGATCAGCCCGCAAAAACAGCTTAGTGTTCCAGCATCCCTCGCAATAGGGTTGCTCATTATCAGCTATCAGCTTTTGTGCTAACAGTTCCACGCTGAGTACAGAAAAGAAGCCAAAGGGTTTGCCTGCGGTTTTCTATTATTTTAAGCGCTCTGGACTGAACTTACATCAATATTGTTATTGGTGTACTTAAAATAATAGTCAAAAGAATAGATGACTGGAAAAAGGTGAGGTGGTTTGGGGAGGAGAAGGAAATGCCGATGCTGCTGGAAAAATATTTTAAAAAAAAAAAAAAACAACCCAGTGTTTCAGTGAGGCAGGTTTTACAACAAGTGCCACTGATTTCTATGGAGTTGCTCCTAAATTGTACTAAAAAGAACTGAGGAGAGAAGAGAAATTTTGTAGAGGTAGAAAACTGTTAAAGTATATAAAAAACTCAAAATGTATCTTTGAAACAATTGGGAGAAATTTTCAGAACTCTGGTACAGTCAGTCCAAAGCTCAAGAGGCTTTCAGGCTTGTGTAACCCTCTGAAGTAAATCCATGCAGCTCACTGGGCAGAGAACTCACAAAAGGCATTTTCAAAACCAAAGGTCTGACTCCGGTGTAGTTTCCTTAGAAAATTAGGTTGTCCCTGTTCTGTTGGCCAGTCTTTATTCACCTTTAAAGTACAACATGATATGTATTCGTGGGTCATATATCAATTTCTTTAATTTTTGCCTATTCCTTGAAAGGACTTCAGGCTAGCCTTTAGTCTGAGAGGGAATTTGAAGTGTAAAATATAATTTATTTTTTTCGTTGTGCTCTATTTTGTTTCCTTATGTTCCTTTTCTGTAGTTCAGTTTACTAATTGTGTTTATTATCCATTGGATCTGTGATATACTAGAATACAGGAGAACCTCAGCTAGACAGATGCATTTAGGTAAGGACAAAAAAACCCTGACAATAAAATCTTATGATGTGAATGGAATTTCTCTTTTTGTCCCTATGGCTTCCAAAGAAAAGCTAATTGTTGTCACACCCTGCTCCACACATGAGACATCACACGGCAGGCTGCCCATACCAATGAAGATGCTCCCAGATGTCTCCCAGTGCTGCACCATCCCTCTCTGTGTACAAAGTCCTCCTTCATGTCTACTTTAGGGCTATTGAAAAGTAAATGGCAACTTTCTTTTTTAGGTAGGGGCTGGCAGAAGGACACACTGTCCTTCTTCCCCTGCTGCTGCTCATAGCAGGGCATGCTGGCCTTCTAAGAAGCCGGCAGAAGCAGCTGGTCCAGCTCTGTAATGAAAAATGCACAGGTGCTGAGGATTCGCCCGAGGGCACGGGTCCCAGATGAGAGATGCAAATAGGGAGGAGTAGACGCAATGCTTGGGTAGGGGATGGACACAGAGACCCTGTCCAACAGTCCAACACAAAGGCAGACCTTCCCCTAGGGTATCCAACAGGCGCTTCTGCCTGGGCAGAAGCACGACAGGGTTTTTTTCCTATTTGATGGGTTGAATTGTTCCTTTCCTTTGATTCATTATCGGGAAAAGAGCTTAAATTGAGATGCTTTCAGGCGAGTGTCCGTGGTGTTCATTATCGTAAATTGGCAGGAGGCAAGACTGTCCTGTGACGGTGAAGAGCGGGAACTTTCCTCTATCAGCATCACTCCATCCAAGCTGCTTGTAAAGCTATTCCGCTTTCTTCCCTCCCTTTCCTCCTTCCTGACTGAGGGATGCACGCTGTCAGCAGCCCTCAGTAATGAGGAAAAACATCTGGTTGTGATGTTTCAAATCAGGGAACAGGTAGTGAAGGCTCAGAACCTCTGTCTGCAGGTGAATAGGATAAAATATCAGTTTTTAAGGATGCTGTTTTCATTCAGATGGCTGGTGCTGTCTGACAGGAAAAATTTCTAAATCAGTTTTCAAAGAAGAACTGATCCTGAAACAGTAATTCTACTATAAAGAGAAGGAAAAAAGTAAGTCAGGATGAAATTTTATAGTTATAAATAGTGGATTTTGGAAGTCCTGTTTCAGGCATCTACAAGCAAGATGGTTACCTTCTCACGCTAGCTCATAATCGCTTTGCGCTTGCTATGGATTATATACTGGGAAAGACTATGCTTCTCCTTTGCCTGTTTAGGTCATGGTGACCTTGTAACTCCTACACGATGGGCAGTCACAGATGCCTGATATAATCAGGTATCACGGTCAGCATTTCTACAAGCCTGGTGATATTTGTGAGAAACGGTTTTGTTATCATATTTCTTGGCTTCCACAGTCCAGGCTTTTTTGTAAAAAGTATAACAAAACAAAACAAAACACCCTTCATATTAGTTAATGGGCATATAAAAAACCAAAACTATTTTCCTTTGGGAGCAATTTTTTTCTAGCATAATGATAAGTTTCACTAGGAAAAAATTCTGTTTATTCCAAAATAAACTGTTAGCATTCTAAGCCATTTCTGTGGGTTTCTATCTATTATAATCTAATCAGAACTATTTTTAGAACACCAGTGAATAATAATATTAGACAGCACTGATCTCAGAGACAAGTTGAGACTCCCAGTCGGGTTTCTGCTAGAGAAGCGTATCATAAAAAGCACCATCACAAATTTGCCCCTTTGTTACAGAGGCTGCCAGACAGATCAAGGGCTTAGAGGGCCTGCCATTTGAAGTCTCTTCAGTTTGAAGATGTACTGTCAGGGATCAGTATGGAGAAGGCTTTTGTTCTGCTGCTGGAGTAAGTGTTTGTAGATGAAAGGAGAACGCCTGTGCCTGGGCCATCAACCTGACACTTTTCACGACATGAAATTCACTTAGAACTAAGCATGGGATGGTGGACTGAAAAATAACGTATATTTATTTTTCCTTTGCTTACAACCTTGAGGAGCCTCCCAATCACTTTGTTAAGGAATAGTGATACAAAATTAACCTACTGGAATGGAGGATTTACAGCATAAAGAGCAAACATTTGAGATTGCACAAGTGTGGTGGCAGAGTGAAAAGTTCTGGGGCTATGTTGTAGTCACTGTGGATGTTTCCATTACCTTCAGCGTGTTTTGATCAAGTCCTTAGAAACTCTGGAGCACAGGTATTTGGTCACCTGTCACTAAGATCCATGTCACAGAACCATCACCCTAGTAGACTTTAACATGAACATAGGTATGGTGTTGTCTCTTATTCCTTGAGCAACCTCTTCGGATCCCAGATGAAATACACTGGGTAAGACAGCAGAAAGGGGGAATTTTTGTAAAGCCACAGAGAAGAATTTAGTTTTTTAATGTCTTTGACACCTTTTACTTACGCGATAGAAAAATCCTTTTTAAATGCACTTTCTTTTGTAACACTGAAAAACTGATCATGAAAAGAGGAGAAAGGGTGGCTCACTGTAAGACTCCAGCTGATGTTGTTAGATTCTCAGCACTCCAGGCCTTCTTACTGTACCCATCATCCAGAGCCCACATATACTCCTGCCAAGGAGTGACTGACTTCATGCTCTATCCTCTGTCCAGAGATCTCCAAACACCTAATGAAATTCACCACCTGATTATTTACTGTATGCACAAAGAACATTTTGCTCATCGTCGCAATTCAGCCACCTCCGGGATGAAAGGCAGTGTTTTAGGCAGAGAGCACGTATTACCTGAGGCATCTAAGCATAAAGTACGGAATACCATGTTCTTAATAAAAGTAAGAGGGAACTTTAGACAGAAATTAATTACCCATTGAGGATGTTATCTGTATAAGAGAGGTTTACAAAGAAAGTGATATAGGATTTTAACTGACACAATTATTTAAGTCCTTGGTTTTACTTCTAAGCTGAAAGCCACCGCCATCACTCTGCCTGCTAAATAACATATTGGAGATTGGCTCAGAGGAAAGTACTACCAGCACTGTTTTCTAATATTTTTTAGCAGAAGAGGGACTAACCCTGTCTGCATTTTGAGTACCTCATAAGAAGAATTTGTGCCTGGAGAAACAGACATAATAAATGAGCATACGGATGTAACGCCAACAGTAAGTGTCTGCCACAAGGTCTCTGTGTTCTGCCAGAGGATCCGAGTCAGCCGTGGGTCCCCGGGAAGCAAAGCTGGGATCAAGAGCAGCACCTTTTTCCCCCTCTCTTCTGCCTTGGCAGACCCGTGCCTCATGGCTCAACCACGATGGACACACTGTCACTTGGAAATATCAATACTTTTATTCATGCACATGCAGGGAAGGGCGAATCTTGCTCCCGTTGCTTGATTTCGGTGTGATTTAGTGGGTGCAGCAAAAAGTGGATACTCACTGGAGTAGATTCTGGTATCATTTGTACCAGTGTTAATTTGAGGTAAATTTCTGACATCAAGTGATCTACTCCAATATACTGCGGTATAAATGAGAACAAACCATGACTCTAGAGTACTAAATTTACTGTTGCTGCCTGCGTGACTGTCAACACTTTAAGAAGTGTTTCAAAACATTTACCATCCCAAAAGACTAATTTAGCAACGGCTCATCCTTACAGATTGAAAGTTAATTTCTGATGGGATACACAGTAGAATGCTGTTGGTGTTCTCCGGTTGTTTTTTTCCATTCATTCGTTTCCCTTACCTGCAGCCTGGTCTTCAGTGGCAACAGCGAATCAATGACTTCAAGATGGGAGAAAACAATTGCCTGTAGCATCCATAATCAGTGAAGATGCCTCAGACCTTTTAAAGAGATGAGTTTGTGAGTAACTCGCTGTAGCCTGGCTATAGTAGCCAGGTGTCAGGTTCAAGCACAGAATAACGCGGGTGATCACACAGAGCCTTGGCTTCCCTGTTCACACAGGGCTTGGCTGTGCAGGTTAAAGAGCAGATGGGTCGTTTGGTCACATTACTCATTCAATTAAAGCTCAGCACTTTGTTTAATGCTTTGCTGTTTTAAGATTGGAGTGGCCAGCACTCTGCAGATTTGAACCTGTTCTTCTGACCACATCAAAAGAATCTGGATACTGGAGCAGATTTGGATCTCCCACCAGTTTTAACTGGTATAAACTATATGATAACTGATATGAACTATGTGTAATAACTATGTTACTTAAGATCTCCAAGCACCCAATATGAGCACTAAGTGATTAGCCTCTAGTGAAAGAGCCGCAAAAACCATAATACTTTGAAACCAGTAAGTAATATATTGATTGAAATATTATAAAAGTGATTGGAAACCCAGAATTTGTACAAAATCAGTGGCCAATGTTGTATGTTAAGCATCAGTCATTATACAAGCTAATACTGAGTATAGCACAATGATCATATTAAGGAGCTACTGTAACAAAAGTACTTATATTAGGAAGGATTTATAACTTCATTTCCCAGTGGTAATCAGAAACAGTCCTGCAGAAATAAATGCAGTTACACTAGTGTAAAAGTCCAGAATTCAGACTACAGGGCAAAAAGAAGATCATGTGTTGTTTAGTGAATCCCTGCAATCTGTTTTTTTTTGCCGTATTCCCTCATCTCACAAGCACATCTGGTGTTTTAGGAACATTGTATTCAACAGTGGTAAAAGGACACTAGGGCCAAGAATAACAAATGAAAAATGAAAACACTGGGGCCTAATG
Organism: Chroicocephalus ridibundus; assembly: GCF_963924245.1. Taxonomy (NCBI): domain Eukaryota; kingdom Metazoa; phylum Chordata; class Aves; order Charadriiformes; family Laridae; genus Chroicocephalus; species Chroicocephalus ridibundus. The sequence goes on from NC_086284.1 coordinate 153,716,311, forward strand.
CTGATCTCATATGGGTGTAAATCAGAGGGATTCCAGCAAAGCCTTTGGAACCACACCAGTGACATACTTGTGTCTGATTCAGAATCAAAAACTGTAGAGACCAGTAATTTTCATCAAGTAAGACTCACTGTCAGGCCTGAAATTCTCCCATTCCACTGGGAAATTTTACTGCAAAAGGTCTTTAAAAGAGCTTCTCACAAATATCACAAATGCTGAGGAAGTGACAAAGCTAAAGCAAAAGCGCTTTAGTAGCTCTTCTGTCCGCACCACATAATGTAAAATACCCGTCAAACCAGATTAGGCACGAGTTTTTGATTTGCAATTTGCAGCACAAAAAAGGAGTCTGACAGCAAATAAATGTATATTTTGCACGTAGTTACTGGGTTGCTTTTAAGCCCTTTAAAGACAGAGAAAGTCTTTCTACTGACTGCAGGGTGGGTTGTCCTCACAAGCACAACCTGCTGAATAATATACATTATTGCACTTTGTATTTCTGGTCTTGACCTGAGGCATTGCCATAACCACAGCACTTGTAACGCTTGGCAATTTAACTGAATACACTGTCTTTAAAGTGTAAACGTATCTCAGCTGCTTGTTGACAAAATTGTTTGAAGACACCAGACATTAAAACCTCTTAGTCCCCATTAGTTGGAGGGAGGTCCTAGCAGGGAGGAACAATATATCCATAAACGTCTGTGCAGAAACTATTTTTGAGCCTGAAAATTCTGTTTTCCCTTGGAACCCCACAGCAAGAAAGCAAAAGTACATGCAAGACACAGAACCAATAACTGCATTACATTTCCTAATCCTACCTTTCACCGTAAAATTCAATTGTTTTGTCTTGTTGCTGTACACTTCTCAGAGATAAATCACATCAAATTAGAACCATTGTAAAAATATGGGTCTTCCTCTTTCTGGAGACATGATGCCTAAACCTCAGTAAATTTTGTATGATTGTCAGGTGCTGCTGTTTTAATTTCATCCCATTGTACTCACATTTTTACCTCCTTAAATAACTTCCGTCCTCCCTCCTGTTTCAAACATTGGTGGAATCTCCCCCTCCCCTGCTGTCTCCCTTCAGGGCTGCTGTAAAGCTAACTGCAGACAAGAGGACTTTCTGTGGATTTAAAGGGGCTTTGTAGGAAGTACTGACTTTAGCTATCCCCTGCATGCTTGGCTTTTAAAGCACTTCTTTGTGAATTACGTCTTTCGCTGTCTTGCAGTCGTTGCTGCTTGAGTTGTCTGCAGCTCAATACTCGGGGACAAAGCAGCCCACTAGAGAATGATGCTCCAGGTCCTGCCATGCAAAATCTGTCCCTATTTTTCTCTGCTGTCCTGTAGGTGAGGATGCCCTTTTAATGTCCACTTTGCCAGAAGTCTGTATGCTGCTTGCTTTGTCAACAGAGGAATAACCTACTCAGGCTTGCCCCTTGTTTGACTTTGTATTCAATGAACATCAAGCCAAACAGCAGCTAGAATGCCTGACCTTAGAGACTGAAGTTCAGTAAGAAACCCTCAGATCTTGAGGCAAAGGGTTTCATATTACTGACTCCTGTGTCTTCCATTGATTAGACGTTTTACAACTGATAGTGGGTTTCAAGGTTTATTTGGAAACTTTGTCAGGAGGGGAGAGATGGGGGGAAGGGAGAGAGTAAGCGAAGCTGAGGGTTTCTTTTATATTTAACAAGTGGCATTAAGATGAGAATAAACAAAGGTGGCAGAAGGGAATGCCATTAACATACCATTTCCAGATCTACCTCTAGGCTTATCTTTCAGCCAGTTCTCTGCAGCAGTAGGTGGGGAGATGGGGGCAGACACTGGAAGGAGGAAGGGTACAAGAGAGGGAATTTGGGAGTTGTTCACTGTAGAGGATTTGTTCGCTTTCTGCAAAGTATATTCATCTCCAGCTGAAGCGAATGGGAGTGATCTGAATATTATGAATTAGTCTGTATGAGTAATCCACGCTTGTGTTTGAGCTTCAAATTCTAGGTCCTTGGGAAAATGTCATACAGGTTAAGTGCCACGTAGGGAAATCCGCAGCATTTGTTCACAACATGCAAAACATGCCCACGGCAACATCAGCTGCCAGGGTCAGACTCAGGAAAGACTCCATTTAAGCAGAGAGGAACACCAGGAAAAGTACCATGCAGAAAGGGGCAAGAAGGGGAGATCCTTATTTTGCCCAGTTCCGAAGGGCCAGGTTCAAATGAGACTTCCAGAAGAAAAGCAAAGGAGCATGAAAGAGGGAGTCTTAATTAGATGAACTTTCCAAGCTTTACCCTGGAAAATGGCTTTCAAAGCTGCCAGGCACAGCAAGGCTGGGAAGCGCTGCTGAGGCCAAAATCAGATATGGACCAAGGCCGTAAGCACTGAAGTCAGTAGTAATATCCACAACGAAATTTAGATAGCAGCAAGTTTTAGGTTCAGAAGTATCATGGAAGACGCTTTGGTAATCACTGGAGGACTCAGAAAAAAAGTATGTATTATGACTCTCTAAAGGACCACGCAATGTTAGCAACGATCATGTAATGGGGAGTGTGCCTGTGTGTGTGGGCGTGCACGTGCGTGCCTCCTGACCCAGTGGTGTTGAAAAAGCTTCAAGTATCAGTCTGTCTTGAACTAATGAGACGAAAAGAGAGCATGAAACAACCTGTAATTTCTGTAGGCTGTGGCTAAGCTGTTAAAGAGTGGGGGTGTGTACTGGAATGCACATAACCCTTTTCTAACCTCTCGCACCTTCCAGTGTAGAAGATAAGGATTGACATCGGAGTTATTTGTCCACTTGAGCTCTGAAAGGGCTCAAGGAAGTGCCAGTCAGGCTGTAGTCTGACCGAGCTCCCTGGTTCTTGAGTGATATCTTCTCCTGAGAGGCCTGTGGTTAATTAATGTTCTTAATGTACCTTTCCAGTGCAGGTGCTTGACTAAGGAAGACAAAATCCAAAAGTCTAGCAACCAGGAAAGAACATTCAGGCTTCAGAGACTATTCTCCAAATGTGACATGGTTTCATTGCTCCAAATCCTTCCTTTGAGAACCAAAGCAAGTCTGGGCTGCTAGGCTTTCTGGGAATTATTAGTAGCTGGTTACATGAGCTTCAGCTGGTGCTCAGGACTCCCTACAGCCTGATCCACCTTTATTCTCACTCTGACTGTGGCTTACCACAACATTTTAAAAAGTTGAAGAGTGCTAAAATAATCTTTCTTGTCTAGCGTCTGTCCTGGCTTTCTAGTGGGAAGTAGTGTTTTTTTCTCAAGGACAGACAGAAAACTTGCACTTAGTCAGACCCCACAAAAATTACAGTCTGTGCTCCAGACTCCCATTATCAATCCAAATATACAGAAGATTATTTCTCCATTATTTCTCTCACTTGCACCCTATGACTATTTTCACCTGTGCTAATACAGACTGCCAAGAGTTCAAAACTCCCCAATAATTCAACAGGAAAGAGTTCAGAGAGCAACAAGAGCACCCAGAGACCTATGAAATATAACCTATGAGGAAACAGCAAAGGAATTTTTGTTTTCTTAAATATAGAAAAGAGAAGACTGAACAGAGACATGATAACAGTCCTCAAAAATGTAAACGACTGCAACAATGAGGAAGGAAATAATCTCTTCTCTCCCACGTGGAAAGGATAAGAATAACAGGCTAAAATTGCAGCAGGGACATTTTTTGATTAGATATTAGCAAAACCATTTCTAGCTGTTAGGATGGTGTTATTGAAGCACTGGGATAGTCTGCCTTGGAAATCTCCACATCTGGAATGCTTTTGAAGCAGGCTGGAGCAATGTCTGTGCTAACGGGACAGGTACCACTGACCTGCTGTGCTCTTGGAGCAGGAGAAGGAATTGGTGACTCCTTAAAATCCCTTCTAGCCTTGCTTTCATATAATTTAATGATTCATTGGATAAGTACACGTTCATTTATCACCTCTGGGAGAATTTTAGAAATACTACTTGCATCTTTGTGTTCTTTGTCTCCAGCGCCTTCCTTAAGATTATTACTTTTCCAAACACTAGGCTATGCTCTGTGGTTCTCTCCTATAAAAGGTGAAGCTAGTCCTGCCAACCAGGAGCTATAACCCTACCATTAATTGAAAGACAATGGGACTAATGCTCCTAAAGAAACTGCAAAAAATGAGCCTTTGGCTACCTAGTCACTTGCCTTCACTTTTGCAGCAGCATGCACTACCGCATTGCTGAGTTTTGCTCTTCAGAGACAACCACCAGCGAAACATGGGAAATGGGACCTGGGACAAAAGTGGTTAGCAGGGTCAGTCCCTGGCTGTCACAGGCAGCCGTATCAGGTAATCCTTTTGGTAAGCTCAGCAAACTGCATCTCCAGGCTGGTTCAGTTTCTTGTCCTTGCTGCTGTCACTGGCTGACTACTCCAGAACATCAGCACTTAGGCAGCCAAGAGCCCTCCTCTAATTTCTAACCTAGCATTTTTTCTTGGCCAGTTTATTAATTAGTTCCTGTGCTAATGCTGCATTTCCATGTCCCCAGAGTTTTCCAGTTTAGTGGATTTGCAGTTGGCATCAGTATCCCTCTTGGTTTTCATTCTGTAAGGCTAAACAGGTCAAGCTCCTTTCATACCCTCTCAGAGAATCAGGTGAATGCACCCATAATGGATCAGCAGCACACTTCTGAGAGAAGACGTGGGCCAAAATTACAGCGTTGAGAAGGGGAGCCTCAAAAACCAAACCAAACCACTTTTGTAACACAAAATCGAGGCCTGGGAAGAGTTAAGAAGTGAAGTTGCCCTGTTACTTGCTCTGTGAGAAATGTAGATATCCTACAAAAACGCTTGCAGTCTCGGTTATGGCTGTCTCTCGAGTACCGCAACAAACCTCAGAGTAGTGGGGAAGAGCAATTCTTCCATCAGCCTTCACACAGCATGGCCTACTTTCTGCTGCCAGCAGCCTCTGCTGGGTAGTGCTGAAGCCCAAGAACTGCAGCTCTTCTCCCCATGTCCCCTTTGCAGAGGCCAGCCCCACTGGTGGCACCAGCACTGCAACGCTGTGGTTACACATTCAGCAGCAATGCTGCTTGGACCGGCTTGTCCCCACCCTTCTCCACTCCCAGCTGCTTTTCCCATTTCCCGCCGGGCGCCCTCCCTACTGCCAGGCTAAGTGTTTGTGCAGTTATGTGCAGAACCAGGTCAGGGATCTGATCCCAGCCAAAAAAATAGCCTGCGATTTTATTTTATTTTGTTTTTTTTTCCCAGCTAGAAGGAGTTCTTCTGTCTGGTTTCTTGGGTGACTGCACAAGCACTTTGGCTGGCATAAGGGAGGGAAGAGGATGGGGGTGGAAATAAGCAACTTTGCCATGCGTGCTCCTCCCAAGTGAATGTGGCTGATCCACAGAACCTCCCCTCCACTCTCGGCTAGCGTGGGTTGATCTTGCAAGGAAAATCACATACTTGTTCTTCGTCATGCCCCAGATGCTCCCCACCCTCCTTTCAAGGAACACTGCACTTTCCCCATCTGTCTCTAGTATGCGTTACCAGAAAGACTCTCTAATCAATCAACATCCATTAGAACAGCCAGGTTTCAGAGGTCTCCCACTTGCCTTGCGTTAAAAAAAAAAGACTGGAAGAGAGTTCAGGGGCTGCCGAGTCTAAAATTGGTGAGTGCTGCCACTCACGTCACAGAATCCCCTGCAGAAGTCGGGCAGCATTTTCTATGCCTTAATCTTTGGACCATTACAATGATGCATTCCTGTATCATAATTAACAGTTACTAGAAAGATAGTCTAAAAAATGTAGTTCTTTGTAATCGCATTTAGTAACAAGTAAATCTCAGTTATAACTGTGTTCATCAAGGCACTGCTTTCTTGGGCAGCTATTACAACTCAAGTTACATTAAACCCACTCCCCTCTCTTCTCACATTTTTTTTTTGTCTCTGAGCTTTGCTATTAGTGACATTGAGAAATTACTTCCAGGAGAAATTCGATTATTTGAAGTTTTCTCATTCCAATGTGCTCGGCTCCAGACACTTGAAGGGAGGCTGATACAGCCATTGCTACTAATACACCTTGCAGAAAAACTCTGACTCTTTGAGGGAGAGGGCATTGGAAACCTGGTTTGATTGAAGCGTCTACGAGGACACAAGGGTTACTGCAAGGTCTGACTGATTCCTGCAGGTATTCTGAGGGCATAGTGCAAGATTATTACTCTTTGCAATACCGCTCTGTAGAGAGTGTAAAAAAAAAAAAAAGCCCCAGCGTAATATTTAGATATACTAAGAAGAAATATTTTTAAAAAAACACATTGTTACATATCATGCAGTCTTGTATGAAATTTGTACCCTGGTGATATTTGTTTGTCTAATAAACAAAATGATAGATACTTCATTCCTGTCTGACCACTAGAAGATATTTTGGACTTGTTTTTATGCTTATGGCACATATAGGAACTCAAAAACTTTGGCCAGACTTCAGGGGACGTTTGCTGGAAGCCTGTTCACAAAGGACCTGCACAACATGAAGTGCTTTTAACTCCCAGGAGTGCCTGAACAAACACAGTGGATACCCACCCAGTGTAAATTATCTATTAATAAACAATATTTATTTATAAACTGATCAACCATAGCATCTTTTTATAGACTACACTAAGAAAAGTAAATTAAAACAGGTAATAATCTATATTAACATCTGTGCAATAGTATACTTACAGGGAGTTTTTAGTTAACATACAGATTCCCATCAGGAGAACAAGTCAGCAACAGCAGCAGATGGCTGCATTTTGGTTTAAATGCTCCTTACATTAAGAAAAAAAAAAAAAAAAAAAAAAAAAGAGCCAACAGGTGCTGAAAAGTAGCAATGAGTGGCCTCTTTCCCCTCACCTCCATTTCCCTGTAGGATTCAATCACTTCAGTGATAACAGGACACAGGGATCTTAATTTTCATTCAAAATTAAGATCCATGAGGGTGGCTTTTGATTGTAGAATCAGCCTCATGGTTTCTGATGAGCTTTCAGCCTTAGGCCAAACCCCAAGGATGAAATGAGCTGTATCCTAGCCTTGCTTTCCTGTGTGACATTAGCCCAGTCCCTAAACACATCTCACTGCTTCAACTCATACATTTGTAAGTTGAAAAAAAAACCACAAAAAACAAAACTGTTTGAGAGGAACGCAGAGAGGCTAAATTCATCAGCACTTTGAAATGAACTTGCAGTACTAAGCACTGGTATTTTCACTGCAAAACAAGGCCTTTTGCTGGGAAGCATCAATGCAACAGGATCGTCTACTGACAGACTTGTCAGCACTTTTAGTCAGGCTGGAGTACTAGAACATGCATTTGACTAAACTGTTTAAACAGAATATATTACTTACCCTAAATTTTCTATGCTACAGTAACTACAGAAATCATCCCTCAAAAGCCAAACACGCCTACCTGATCTCCAGGTAGTACAGAGTAGCAGAGTTTCTCTAAAATCTAGAGAATTACACTGATTTTTCTGCCTGAGGACTCCACCTAATAATAACAACGTATTTTTCTACACTGTGACCCAATTCTGGCTGCATGCGTTTCCATTCCAGTGTCATTCAGAGTTGCTTTTAACTTAAGCAAAAAGCAAGATTTAGTTTCAGCTAAGACCAGACGTATCAAATTCAACTGAAAAAAAAAAAAAAAAAGTGTTGGGGAGGGGAAAGGAAGGGCATTTTGGCTAGGGAGAAAAATGAGAAGACAGGACTATAAAACAGAGTAAAGTGGAAATTTTATCTGAGCCGTAACAGTATCTTTGCTGCGGCAGCATCAGGCACAACTTTCTGGACCTAATCTCTTCAACCGTTAGTTTTTCAGCCCTGCGCTCCGCTGTGGGCTGGGGAGAGAGGGAGAGATCGGGATGGCTGCTGCGGCTGCACAGCCCATGCCAGGAACCTCTTGGTACACTGGCTGCATCGCCGCCTCCCAGCCCAAAGTGAGCTCATGGGGCTCAGCTGGCCTCGCGGAGGTAGCACAGACACGTAATGAACACAACTGTCACGGAAAGTCTAAGAGGGACGCTTGTTCCACGGGCTAGCCGGACAATGAAGAATTGGCGTGCCACCCCCTCTCTCGCCCCCCCCAGCTGATGCCAAGGCGGGCGGCCGGCCGCCGGCAGATGAATAGCAGGTCTGTTCCGGCAGCTGCACGTCCCGGTCCAGTGAAGAGAGAGTCTCCGGGAGCACAGAGTGCCCCGCTCCGTGCACGGTCTGTGGAGGAAGAGACCTGGGAGCAAGAGGATGGCCTCGGAAGGGGAGAGCATCAATCTTCAAGTGAGTCCATTGCGGGCAAATAGCCGTGGGAGGGAGAAGCAGGAGGGGAGAACCCCGGTTTGGGGGAAATAGCCAAGCACCCCTATCATTTGCTCCTCAGCTTTGGCAGCCAATTTCACTTGAAAACTCAGTGCTGCTTTTTTCCTCTGTTCTCCTTTGAAGAGAAGCTAGCGGCAGGATCTCTGCCCTGTTCTGCCAGGAGTTGTTATGAGCATTTTTCCAAAAGAGTGAGGGTAAGAAGAGCTGCCTTTGGGGGGAAGGAGAGGCAGCAGGGGCAGAAGTTAGCCTTCAGCTCTCAGAAGGAGGCAGCATATACTTTACAAGCTGCAAAAATCTGAACCATTCCTCATCTCACAAAGCCTTTCTCTGTTTGGCAGAAAGTGCTCCCAATCTGGAGAGAAGAAAAAGAAATAAATACAGCAAATGCTGAGGGACCGCGGAGGCCAGGGTTTCCTATGTAGGGTTTACAGAGAAACAAAACTTCTTGGTGAAGCTCTTTCAGTTCTCTGTGTTCCTCTTCTGAGTGTTTGTGTTTTTTAAGAAGGGTGTTTCTTGTGCTCAGCGTGTGTTCTAGGAAAGGGCAACTACCCAAGGGTTTGGAAAAAGAAACTATTAGAGATGAAATGGAATCAAAACCCCAGATCACAAACACCCGTCAAACTTCAGAAGTTCAAGTCCAGATCCACACTTCAGACAACTCTGAGAAGAGGAGAATATGAAGCATTGCCCAGGGCACAGCTTCCAGCCCTGGGACGGTCAGCAGCAGCAGGGTACAAATTTTGCATCTAATTTTTCTGTTTGTAATGGTCTTAACCATCCTCAGACTCAAAAGAGGGGAAGTCCCTCTGGGGTCTCAATTTCTATTTCGTTGGCCCATGTCAAAGAAACTAAAATGGAAAGATTTGTGCCCTTGGAAATAATCAGGACAATTATCCCTAACTAGAAAAAAGGACTGAGACTCTGATCCTGTAGAGTATATTTCCACTGAGATATGAGGTGCAGAGCAGTTTTTTGAGACCTGGGAACAGTTATGCTCAGATAAGAGACACAATAAGTGAGGAAGATACACAGGTAGCTGTGACAGTTGATGAAAATGTACTCTATTTAGGAGTGAGGAAGAGAGAGGTTAGGCTTTCCTGGAACTAGATAATAAGGGGGAAAATATAGAAATCAGTAAGCCAGGAACTGGGGGAAAAGGGCAAAAAGGACAAGAAAATTATGCTAAATAAAAAGTCAAATGAACTCCTTGTATATTAAATCATTCCACCCGGTGGAAAGTTTCAGGTCTATCGTGGATTTGAAGCCCAGGTTTCACAGATGAAAAGAAAAAACAGCTCAACTAATTAAAATGCTTATAAACTTCTGAAAAATCTGGGGTTTAGTTTTTTCTCTTTCAACCCATCTTGAAGTTAAGTGAAGAGCCAAAAGTGATCCTCAGCATCTTCAGCCTTTACAATACTCAAATAAATAAGTCCAGAAGGTCAAAGGTTCCTTGCGTTACAAAATTGAAAAGAGCATACCTATCTGTTTCTAGATCAGGAAGGTGTGGAGTGTGTCTGTCCACCTCTACGCATGTTGCCACAAGAAGAATCATGCTGTAGGGATTTTCTTTGTGACATCTCACAGGGGTTTCACGGAGCCACCAGACAGTACAAAATATAGGTGAATGCACACAGACTCCTCCATGCTTACGACCGGGAAATATACAGTGCTGGCAGGGGAGGGAAAGTTACATTCAACCACATAGCCGAGACAAGCAGCGGGTCCTGGCAATGGCGTGACCTGGCAAGTGTGAGGTAAGGGAAGAAGTGATCAGTGGCGGAGAAAAAAAAGAAGTCTTTCAGTTGAAAGTACATTTAAAAGCCTCTTTTAAGTCCCTGCTCTGGGCACTGAACGCAGAACAGGTGTCTTCTTGGAAGTTTCCAGCTGTGGGTTTATGAAGAGCTTGTGGGAGTGTGCACTGCGCACTGTGGGGTGGTAATGCGTGACTCACTCCTCCTGAAGGAGCTCCTGGATGGAGCAGCAGGAACAGTCCTGAAAGTTGACTATTATGCAATGCAGAAGTAGGGTCTTTTTATTTGTAGGGAGAGGGTCCTGTGCCTGTAGCAGTTGCACAGCACCTACTAGCATTTCTTATACAACATTTACATGGCCAGGCTAGGCAGGTAACAAGAGAATGAAAACAATAGGAGCCTCTGGCCTAGCATAGGAGAGGGCTAGAAGAGGCAATCAAGATTTAAGACGACTCTAAAGAGAACTGATCAGCCCCCAACATTTTTGCTCCTCCTAAAGCATGAGAAGAGGAGCTCACTCAGCAAAATTAAAAGTCTCCATAACAGGAGACACTCTTTCACCCAGCGTGTCATCAGCCTGTGGAATTTGCCATCTCCTGGAGCAGGTCAGCAGGTCAAATATTGGAGCAAGCATTGAGAAGAGGTCTAGAGGTCCAGTAACAATATTTACAGTTATGCAAGCTAAAAAAGGTACTTTCAAATCCCATAAGCCAATAACAGGATAAAAATAAACACCCTTTCCAGTTCCCTACAGGCGATGGCTGACCAGACTGAAAGTGGTAGCTTGCATTAGAGAAGTTATAAGCCAACTATCCGTAAGTGAGACCTAGGGCTGCTTTTTAACAGCAAGAAGTGTCTCCCATTAATCCACTTTCTCCCTTACAAAAATTCTCTTGGTCTGTGTGCTTCAAAGGAGTCTGTTTTCCAGTTCTGACTTCTAGGAAGACCAACCAAACCTCAAACTGTGCACAGAGAGATGCTAAAAGGAAATTGCGCTGAAATGGAAAAAAAAGCCACCAGGCTGTAGAGCAGCCTCACCAGGTCTATGCCACCCAGCCAAGCGCTAAGACCAAAGATAAAACTTGAATTAAAATCTTTTCTTTAAAAAGACTGATTTACCTATTAAAAGATAAAACTTTCACGTGAGTTCATTTGAACGATTTATTTTTCTTCCCAGACATCTCTACTTGTGGCTTCCAAGTAAAACTTTCACCTTCCCCTATTAAGCATCTTCCATTGACAAGAAATCAGACAGGCAAACAGTAACCTAATGAGATATAACAGAGTAGATCCTGAGATAGATGGGATCAGAAAAATGCATCTGGGGTAGAAACAAATAAAACAACCCAACAAGATCTCATCACCGATTTCTTTTTACTTCAGGAAACAAAAGTTTATAAATTAGAATAGAAGTATGGCTTTGATAGTCATACCCTGGCTGATTTATCTGCACTTCTTTATGCTATTATTCCCTCTGGCTCTCGCCTCCAACCTTTCCATAGAGATTTGCAGGGGGGAGAGAGGAGGAGGGAGCCACACAGGACCGTTCTTTTCAGCAGCAAAAGACCCATTAAATCTGTTTAGCTGTGTACCTCAGCTGCTGCAGTTCACGATCTGGCACCTTAACACAACCCTGTTTCATCGATGATTTAAGCTAATGTACCAGACTTTGAATGGGAGCGACTGAGACAACATCCGTTCCACCACTCCCACCACCGCGGCAGTAACCAGGGGAAAGTCTGTGGACAGCTGAAATCAGTAACACACATTATTGCCACGGCTAAGTCTGTCAGAGCCCCAGATGAATATTGCAGAACAGAGCAAAGATTGGGGCTGATACTAAAGGGCTTCAGAGTTTCGTTCGGTTTGTATTTTTATATTTTCTTATTCATGAATGGGTGTTATGTTCTGTATAAATGGGTGTTTAAGGGATGTGCACCAGATGAACGTCATCCATATTCGTAGTGCAGAAAAGGCTATATATTGTATGTTGCATCTTTCTTTTTATAGTGTCTTACCCTTTGGATAAAAAAAATTTACAATCCTCTGGGACTAGAAGCAGAAATAATACCTCACCATTTAGGGAATCATTCATACATCAAAAGTAAAAGGAGTAAACAGATAAAATAATCATTCTGGAAACATACCCTACACTGAAATATTTTGGCAGAAGCCGCTTGGTGAATACTTTGAATGCAAAATACATCTGCAGAAACAAAGACAGGTTTAGAAGCAACTTGCAAGGAAAAAAGATTTTAAATACTTGGATAATTTACTTCTAGTGCTCAGTTTTTGACCAGATCTACAGCAGGAAGGTTTTAGACAAACCGATAAATAGAGTTAGCCATGGGCATGACAGTGCGGACTTTTCCAAAAGGCCCATGAAACAAATGGAAAGTCCCACATACCACTGTAAATCCCACCTCCCACTTCCCACTTTCAGTCTGAGCCTGATGAGGGGACACAGGGAGTGTGTTCACAACTGGGTTAGACTTTTGGGTTTGCCGTTTTTTGTGGCTTTAACCTGTGCCTCAGGGCTGTGATGTGCTTACAAGTTCTTGGCTTGGGCACGTATTTGCCTGCTTCTGCAGCAACAGCTTGTGCTTTCTAGTGCCGTAGGACCTTTACTCTCCTTCAGCAATTTCCTAGAATGGTGACAATCTAACATCACCAACCGAGAAGTGTACCTGCCCCAGCGGACTTCAGTAGCCTTATATGAGTTCTGTAATTCAGGCTTGGATAATGACAGTCTGCATTGAGAGAGGGAAAGAGCCTTTCAGAAAGAAAATCGCAAGTGCTTCAGAAAGACCCATTCCTGTGACATCCCTGTATGGTGCGTGCAACTCAGCCATCAAGGGTTTTAGGAACTTATCTCACCATGTTTTTAACTAAGCTAACCCAATTACCACAGCCTCTCAAATAGGATCCCACTCCTCACTCCCAGGTGTACACTCCACCGCCTGTGCCATTCATTTGACCCTGGTAAAGCTGTTTCAGGGAGCTAAACTCGGAGAAAACTAACCACTTTTTGGCAGGGTTAGTGTTCTGGTTCGCTGTCCTGCAGTGGTTCCCAGGAGGATCGGACAACTGCCAATGACTAGGACTGTGTGGTCACGAGAACATGTAGGGGCAGCAGGATCTCTCCTTTCAGTGGCAGCTACTCCTCGCTTTGGAACAGTTAGCTGAAGGTCCAAGCCTGGGTGTAGCCAGTGGAAGAAGCAGGGAAGGCCCAAACAGTAGCAATGATTGGACGTCACTCAGATTGCAAGATTTCAGGCTGCTAGGTGAGAGTAAAGCCTTTACAGGGCTAGCTAGAGGGTTAGGCAGAGATTCACCATGCCGTCGTTGGTCAAAAAACAGGTGTGAAATAGGACATCATACTTAGGAGCGACAATGATCCTATGCTCTTCTCGCCCAGCTGCAGGGACCTGGAAGTCTGTGTAGCATTAACTGTGCCGGTCCCAGAAACCAGTAGCACTCACACTAGAAGACAGACAGCGCGATCACAACACGCTGAGAAGGAGACTTTTTCTTATAGCCAGTACTAATTGGTCCTTTGTTCTATAGTCAGATGTGGCATTTCTCCTCTCCTCTATACATTCCTCCTGCCTGCTGTGCCTGGACATGAGCAGCCTTCCCCCTTAGGGTGAACATTCATTTATTCCCTTCCCTAACATGGGGATGGCATTTTCTCATCTTGAGAAACCGGACCCCAGGTTTTAGGGTATCTGGGGGAAATGAGGCACATGTGGAGCCAAATATATCCTTGGAGTTATCCCATGGAAGCTGGCGGCCTTACGCCGGAGGCTGATCTGGTCCCTCGCACTCCACCTTGTTGAGGCGTGGTGAAAGAAAAGTTATCAGTGTCTTTCTGAGAGGGGGAGCCTGGTCCCATGCCGTGCACTGGGCAGGCTGTGTCCATCGTGAAGCCCTGTGTGTGAAGGCAGAGGAGGGAAAGGGGAGAAGGGGCTATTGATAGAGAGCATATCAGATTGTGAATTAGCCTGACTGACCCATCGGTCAGTAAATCTGCTCTCGCTGAAACAATATGCATGCAGAGGCCTCCCACAGAAGAGCACAAGGGACTGTTGTTAAATAGGATTTTTCCACTGCGTTTAAGGTTAGGTTAGGATTAAGATAGCCCTGCAACAGAAAGCAAAAGACAATGACGTGCCGCTAGAACAGTCATTTCCTCTGATGTATCTGAAAAGTTGCCCGCCAGGGCTATAAGCTACAGCAAGGAGGCCGTGCTGCCAGAGCACGCTGACTGCAGAGTGCTTGGATCCTGGGCCCGTCTGCGGTGGAGGGAGAAGCTGCCATACGAGCGGTGCTGCCTCATCAGCCTCGCAGGGGCGAGGGGTGCCCAGATCTCCACGGGCTCCATGAGAGGCTCTGCCTGCTGTTGCATATAGGTCCACAGTGACAATGCGTGCTGGTCTACAACGTGTGGCACTAGACATTTGAGTTTCACTCAGAGCTGAGGCTGCCATAACAGTAAATTACGGGACATTTTCCCCTACTGCCTCATAGGATTTGTTCATCACAGACCAGAGCGCACAGCACCTCACCTCCATGTCTGGTAACCACAGCAGAGCCGGAGCTCAGGTCACAACTAGAGATCATCAGAGTTGTGAGGGAAGGGAAACGGGCTGTATAAAATAATCTGAGGAAGCCCAGACATTTCTGAAGAGAAGATTGGGAGGGAAGGAGGGAGTCATTTGGGTGCTGCCACCTTCCCTGAGGTAAGGGTAGAGGACGCCAGAGGCTGGCAGCTACAAAAGCTTATTAATAATAAGAGATTTCTGTGCCTACTTTTTAAAGCTCGTACAACTGGAGTAGGGGGAGCAGAGAAGGAGCAAGGCCCAGGAAACATGAGGTCACCCTGTGGGGGTGGGAAAGGGATAAAGTGGCACAGGACCTGAGGTGACAAGAGGGTGCCTGCGCAGCACCAGGCGCCGAGGGATGCTCAGGGCTTTGTGTGATGGTGGGTCCATGCCCCACTGAGAGTGGCAGCAGGTCAGCGTGGCTACACCCCACTTGGAAGACAAGGTCAGTCAGCAGCAACAGCAAACCATCCCAGGACAACCCTCCTGCTGCCCCTGTGTTGTACCACCAGCTTGGCCTGGCCCACTCACAGCACCCACACATTGGCCACCAGCAGGACCCCCTACCCCTCCTTCCACCGTCTCCTCCTCAGCCACAACCTTTAGGGGCACCAACTCTGGCCACGTATCTGTTTCACATGTTGAGATACAGCTACATCTCACCCACACTTGCACCTTGCAGATCTGAGTGCACGAGGAGTGGGTTTTATTTAGCGAGTAGTCATAAACCTGATTATGGTGGTGGCAACACACGATTCTCCTGGTTGGCCAACGGCGAAACCTCCCACTGAGACGTCTTTGTGAGTAGGAGTCCCCTGCAATGTGAAGTACCTGCTAAACCACAGCTAAACCGATTTTTGTGTCTTTTGTCAAAAAGTTGCCTCTCTCGGCTTCATTCCAGCCCACGCCTGAGAGCTGAACCATGCACTTGCTTCTCTGTTCACCCTCAGCCGACAAACAAGTACAGCACCTCTGCTCATTTAGGCACTAAAAATGGAAGCTTTCAGCCTAAGTTACCACTTCTCAGCCCTTCCTGAAAAACACGTATTCATTTGTTAGGTTTCTCTTCCAAGAACCAGAAATGGGCAATGCTGCATGCATACAATAACCATACACAGAAGTGTGAGCTTCTTCAAGTACGAAAGGGCACATGGGCATTTTCACTGCTATTTCCCCATCCCTGGCTTGTGAGTCAAATGTTTATAAAACTCTCTCTGAGAAAAGGCAATACAAGAATACCGTAATCTAGACTGCCCCAGGTATGTAAACACGTAACAGAGACATTTGAACTGGATACCAGAATGATGGAAGAGCCCATGTGCAGATGCAGCAAGATTCACATCACCATACACCTTGACATACTCCTTTGAACCAGGCAAGTTATAATTCCTTGTCAAATTACATGAATCAGATGTGTGACTCTGTAATTACAGCTGTGAAAACCATTATACTCAGGATCTTAGAACTTTCTATCCAAAATAACCCTTGGGGGAGAAATTTCTCATGAAACTGCTTAGGTCAAGGTTCAGCGAGTGCTGGAAATTCTGGGGGAATCCTGTCAGCAGGTTTAGAGAAATGAGAACAAGAAAATGAGATGATGTACTGCTTTGTGGATTGTTCAGGCTCTTTTTTTTTTTTTAAGGTTTTTAATTTTTGCAAATATTTATGCATATTTGCATGAGTTTTCTCTTTGCACTCAGGCAACTCCAAATGATATTTTGGGGGATTTAAAAAAAGCCCCAAATTCACCACAGACCTTAGTTACGTGAGAAAAATAACTGCTCCTAGCAATCTAACGAGAGCCAAAGGGCAACCAACCACTTTTCGGTAGCCTATGCTTTACTGAAGGAACGTTTCTGCAGAAAATAACAACACAGCAGTACGTGGTACTCTCGCAGGACTTGTGTGAGAACCACGTTCTGCTGTCCCTCGTTGTCCGAGCATTTTTAAAATATCAGTGAATTTAATTTCACAATCCCCATATGGAGCAAGAGGTGTTCTCCTGCCTATTTTACAGATATTAGGTCAAGGCAGAGACAGTTAAATGGCCACTGGTGTACCCAAGGACACGCAAGTAGAAAGTGAGAGAAGCAGACAGGAAAGACTGAGCAACTCTGGATGGGTGGATTGCCACGCAGCGGCAGTGTGTTCTGTGGTTTCATTTCTACTTCTCACTGGCTAAATTCTTAATCTCCATTATTTTTTTAAGAAATTGTTAAAGATTGTTTTATTTAGTCATCAGAGACCACTCCGTTACTTCACACAATGTAAAGAAGAACATTAATTGAAGCTGCCAATAAGAGAACAAACACAATTCCTTCCCTGCTGAATGTAACTTCAAGATCAATTGGAAACAAATTTCGCCAGACTTTCAAAAGCTCAGGCACACAGCTGTGTTTGCACCTCTTTCTTGGTGGAGCTACAGTCATGCTCAACCGTGTTGGTGTAGGAAGCAAACCCCAAAGCCAAAGTGAAACAAGCTAAATTATATTAAACACAAATTCTGACTCAGAATGACCATACAGGTTCTTGATGCAACTATTCTACTTCAGGTTTGCACCTTTTCTTAGTTGATTCAAGATGAAAGGTTCTTGCCTGTCCCTGTGTGATTTCAGGCTGTGGCCACACATTTTTTGCTGACTGGAGCTGAAGCGCTGAAGGGGGGAGGTTCGTCCTCGTCACCACCATCAATTATTATTGCTGCCTCGATGCAACTGCTCAAAGTAATCACTCTATCAAGACTGTCTGGGCTATGAAACTTCCCTTACTGGGTGTCTAAACTAACCCAGTCATTGTGAAAGAACTTGTTTAGTGAATATGCAATTATGTCTTCTAAGGAAGAACCGAGTCCCCTGTCTTCGCAAGTCTGGACAGAGACAGAAATAGCAGCTCCTTTAGATAAGCCTTCATCCATCTTATTGCAATGGGATAATTGTTGGCATTCTTGGATATTTCTTGGCTGGTCGTGTTAGATGAAGATCTAGTTCTTCTGGGGAGATCAGAAGACCATGAGATTTACAACCTGGGTTCTTCTTAACTTAGACATAAAGAATAAGGAATACAGATACAATAAAAAATATTCCTGCATAACATAAGCACCTGGGTTTTTTCATCTTTTGCCCATGGTGGTACATTGACTTGCAATCCACACTGATCAGAGAGGCATCCACAAAGGATTAATATGCTATAAGAAAATATATACTGCTATTTTCCTCCCTTTTAACAGAAACAGATTTGAACTCCATCTTCATGTGCTGGATTCCTGGGATCTGATTCTGGACCAATTCCTCAGGCAGCCCCCATTTTTGGCATGTGGCTGTGAAAAAGTTGCCGAAGGGAGTTGTGTCAAAGGGCTTTTACTTTGCTCTTAATGGCTCCACGTACAGTCTGAAGGAATCTGAAGCGCTCACGAAATGTGGTTTCCCCTCTGGTGTTTGCTGTTCAGCTGGCTCAGCAGCTCAACCATTTAAAACCATTGTGAGTGGATTTAGCACTTGTGAAATAATGCTGGCCTATTCAGATCCAGAGAGGGATGGGCAAAGTCCACCAGCACAATAAAAGCCCCTCTTCCCTCCTCCTCAGATGAGGAGGCAGGGTACAATGGAATTTGAGGGAGAAACCTACTCCTACCCAGGTGCAGCTACACAGATCTTGGGGGAAAGAGATATGGGCCTACCAAAATGAAAAAGCTAACGCACACTCAGAGGAGGCAATATCTTCAGCATCCCACAAAAAAAAAAGGAAAAAAAAAGAAAAAAAAACTATCAAGAAAAAAAAACCCAAGTCAAACACACTGAAAACCAACTACTGAGGTATAGGAAGCAAATCATGAAGGAGAGAAAAGCGCAGCCTCAGAAGAGAGCTCCAGTGGGGTGTGGTCCACAAAATGATGGATTATAAATGCTAGTAAGCCAAATGCAAGGAACAGATACCGAGAACGGAGAGTCCTGGAGGTGTCTGCCCCCAGAAACCAGGGGTGATGGAGCCCCCCACTCCATCCTAGCCTGAGCTACTAAGTATAGCAAGAGGTGTGTTTCATCTCTGAGCTGATCTAATGCTCAATTATTCTGCTGAGACCATGAAAAAAAAGAGATAACTAAAGCCATCTCTGATGTGGACAGCGTTGCAGGCATGCTGTAGATCTGTATCTTTATGCAGAGATTTGAACTCAGGACCAGGCTCAGACAGGCAGCTCAAGAGCAGATGGCAACAGGTCCTGGTGGCTACTAATTAGGTTAGCTTTTGGTTAGTGATGTTGAGCTGAGTAGCCCTCTGATTCATTTCCAACCCACTCTGCACTACCTTCAGCCACAAGTCTCCAGGCATCACCCTGAGTTACTGAACTAGGTCAGTCTTACGGTGTTCATGTTTTTAAGCCGCGGCAAAATGGCAGTTCTCTTACGGATCCCTAGGTGGGGGAATGGGCTGAGGGTTCGGATGAGGGCCAGCATGGTGGAGAACTTAGGTGTTTACGGCCAGGGTGGGGCAGGGTCGTTTTAAAGCGCTTCCTCCTGCCTCACTCGCACAATGTACATCCAGGGACATTATGTCTCCTGTGGGAGCAACTGACTCAGATGCTTGGCCAGCTGCAGGGAAAGGTGTCCCTGTAGCCACCAACAGCAAAGAATAGCTAAAAAATAAAAGCATGCATGATGGCTCTGTGGCTGCAAATGATAACAATACATTCCTCTCTATTCTGATCCAAAAGCAGCTTTTTTCTTCCTTTGTTCCCCTCCCTGTTTTTTCCTATCTGACGAGAACTTGTTTCCCAGCTAGGAGCCCACTCTGTCTGTTATTAGTGTGCCTAACATAATCTTTCTATTCCTCACATTTTTCTTATTTTACATATTATCAAATGACTTATGAAAAGTGAAGTTCAGCCAACTAAACCTCAGAGGAGTTATGCAAGAGTAAGTAGCACTGAGTTTTACCCTAAGCCCTGTACAATTAACCATGTATGTCCTAGGACTTGATAAATCTGTCTGTGAAGTACATTGTGGGTATCTACTGTTGCAGATCTGGCTGGAGCAGTCTGAAAGGATACCAGTCCCAGTGACTATCCTTCAATCAAAAGACACTGTCTCTAGCATTATTCTTGACCTCTCTGAGAAATAAGGGCCAGTATCCAGATGAGTAACTCCTCCAGCTATATCAGCCATTTCCATACACGGTACATTTGTACCCTGTACATGGCAGAGTACTTTTTCATTTGTTATCATCTGCTCAGTGGGCGTAATTGTAAGGCTGATTCAGCAGAAATGAGAGCAGCACTTGTGGGAAGTTTGTCTTGGGACCAGCAAAATACACAGGCTAAGAGAAGGCTGTGATTTACTGATCACAATCTATGTCCTTCGAAGGCCCTCTTCTCCTGGTACGTTGTGAAGGGCAGGTGGGACTCTTTGACTCCTCTTTGTTGTGCTATAGATAATATTTGGTGGCCCCAAAACTGTGGGAATATTGTATCTGTTACCAAGCAGCATTCGGTCTGCCTTTTGCCCAAGGCACCTGTATTACGTACACAATCAACGCAAACGTGTTGATACCTGTGAGCAGAGGGAAATTCATGTTCCGTACTCAAATGCTGTAGGAGCTGAGGTGTTAGAAGGATGTATGATATTAAGGTAGGGAGGGCATGGAAGGAGAGGAAAGACTTCACAGCTACATTCAGATGTAGTAGGTACAGCTGAGTGAAGGCCTTCAAGACTGAAGATCAAAGAGGTATCGTTTGAGGCAGTATTTCTTCAGGAAGTAGATTACAAAGTAAAACCTCTTCAAAAGGTCCAACAAAACCAAGAATATTTGACGCCAGGGTCAAGAACTGAGGAGAACAGTTGTAATGATTTCACTAAATATTTATCTTCCTGTCAGGTAGGAATAAGTATAGATTAGGAGTCACTGGTCATGGTAATGATATTAATAGGTGGAAAGGAGTTTCTTTTGTGCACCCTCTCCGGTCATGTCAGCAACAGCATCAAACAGGGTATCAGGGTGCCCAAACAGGACGTGAGAAACTCTGAATAAGCAAAAAGGGGCAGAGTGGCATTTGGTTTTGTTTTTGCGGAGAAACAGACTATAGTGAGTGCACAGAAAGGCATCACAAAACCCCTTCACAGGGCCACTGCACAACATATTGACAATAAAGCTGAGCTGCTCCATGACAGTGAGCTCTGCTGGAGGAGGCAGAAACCACAAAAGGAAAAGTGTGATCAGAAGTGAAGAAACGACAGGGATAAAGTCCTCCATCACCTTGTGCTAGGTATGTGTAAATGTTTCAATGCACAACTGGAACTGGGAGCTGGTATGAGCTGCTTCTCTGAGCCCATGCCAATTAATGATGATCACAACCACCATGGTGATCCAAACACGGGCATCCAGTGCCTAGTCCTGTCCACAGGGTCCAGGTATTCTTTTCCCCTCCTTCTCCCTAACTCTTCCGTCCATCCTCAAACATTCAGGAGTTCATTTGGACACAACTTTTTTGGTGACTTCCTTATAAGAATCCAGCTCTGGTACAAAATGCATAATGAGTGAACCCCACTTGAAATCCAGGGCATTTGTTCTGCATCAGTGATCCCCACTTCTTTTGTTCTCTTGGCCATCTTGAAGTGCGAAACTACAGGACAAACACCCGATACAATGACAAAGGAATCATAAGAAATTTCAGTTCCTGCAAAATTTTCTTTCTCACTCCAGAAACTTACATGTTCAGTGGCTGAATGGCTGAATGCGAATGCTTTTCAGAAGAAGACTATATTTGCAGAATTTGGGCATTCAGTTGTCAGAGGAATGGTTATTCTGCTTTAATCTCCTCCCTATTCTGGCCCAGAGGCATTTGCTTCCCCAATACAGTCTCCTAGGAAGGCCTCATTTGCTACACTCCTTCCCAAAGGTCCCTCAAAGCAACATCTACCCAGGAGATCTCTGAAAAACACAATTGTCACTAAGGGGAATTGGGCCTCCCTTTAATTTCTGCCATGCTGTACTATAGCTCCTCATTATAAAGTTAGCTCTTAAAGGTTCTTTGTCTCTGCAGGGTTGAAAGTTGCTGACTGAATGTCTGCGTCCAATTTTCCACCAGTCTTCCTTTAACTGGCCATTCTCAGCTATGCAAAGTGTTTGCATAATGCTAACAAGATCATTCACATCAATCTTATTTAACATTTTGAACCTGTTTTGCAAAGGGGTTAATGAGAAAACAAAACACAACCTGAATAATAAGTCAGTAGAAAAAAAGCAGTAGCCTAATCTTTTAATATAGAGCCTGAACAGCAGTTCTTTTCACAGAGGGAAGAGGACTGACATTTTTTCTAATATGAGAATGTAATTCCCAGGGACAGTGTATGAGAAAACAGCAGTAATCTACAGAACACCCAGGAACAGTTGTTGAAAGACTCCCAGGGTGTTACTTTTGGCAGGACATCAGGTCCCAATAAAACCCACTGAAAACACTAGGCTAACAACAATAATAATAATATTTTACACAAACGAGGAGGTGTCTTTCATCTAAGGGTCACAAAAGACTTCTGCATATGGTGAACGAGGTCCTTGAGGAGGGGTAAATGAAAAGCGATGCTCTGTAGATGATTGCCACTGATTCAGTGATTTAGAAGATAGGTTATTGTGTACAAAGTGTGAGAGGGTACAGAAAGAAAAGAGTTAACACATACAGACAAGCTTGGGAGCATTCTTTGTAGTGAACTTGCATAGACACAGTAACCTATTTTTTAATGTTTTCAGTAAATCAACTGCTGACATTCCACATACACAATTTGAGCACCTGTACACAAATCAGGTAACCAAAGATTACATTGTGCAAATACACAAAGTAGTCGGTGAGTTCATGCACAGCTACTTGACTCTAAAGTGAAATTCTATATACTATGCTTGCAATTCCTGCTTGGCATGCTCTTGTATGTTTTCTGAGACTAGTCTGGAGCTTTAAACATATATATAGCCATATTTAAGCATATGAAAAGTTAGGGATTAGAAATAAGAGACTGGTGCAGGCCACTTGTGAACTGCTAGAAGTTTTGGATCCAGATCCACACTTTGCACTCTTAGCCTTTCTCTGCTGGGGAACCGTTCCACAGTGCAGCTGCCTTTCACCAAAATGCTGCAGCACTCTGGGCCACATGTGAATCTCAGCCTATACTTCATATACCATACTGTGAAGATATTGCTGATGGTGTTATACTGGCAACGCTTCTGGTGGAAATACAGCTTCTACAGCATCATTAACAGCTTTTATGGCTTAATTGAATTGCTTACGACTTTTTGGCACAAGTATACCATGAAATGTTGCTGTGCTGACCTTACCTAAGTGACCTTAAGGAGACAACGTATATTGAGATAATCCTCAGGGTCTCTCAGTGTATATTTTTCATCTTGCTCTTTGTAGTCATTTCCAGAGTCAACATCACTCTTATTTCCCAGCCCAGTACTCTCATCAGACAGCAAAAGCTGTTGAGAAGTCATTGTCTGTGCCCCGAACACACAGAGACTTGAAATTCCTACTCACTGTTTACATGAAGGAAATTATGCGCAACAAGTCATGCTTCCTCTGTGTCATAAGGGTAACAACAATAGCAACGAAGGTTTTGTCATGACACCCCCAGTCTAAGGCAATGACTAACAACCAGAAAGATTAGATATCAGGATGATCTAATAGCCTGCTGCTCCTGAAAGGGGGAGGTCCTGCTCCCCTCCAGCCTGTGACCCTTTGCTCCCTCTTTATCTCCTGCTCCCAGAGAAACATCCCACCTTGTCCTTGTGCTGGTATTTGCCAAACCCTTCTCACAAACAATTCAGCTCATTAAAGCTGAAGAAAATGGTCTATTTTTCATTTCTTTTTTTTTTTTTTTAATTTAGCTTGGCTTAATGAGCTGAATTGGCTCAGAACAGGGTCTTGTGAAAGCAAGAGAGCATAAGACTCATAGCAGGAGCGTTTGTTCTGAACTCTCAGATCACCATAGCTACAAGGTGTAACCCCCAGATTTATGCAGAAGATACTCTCTTGCTGGTAGTTTCACTTTTTCATATAGATGACCATAGCTAATTTCTGAGATAATTTGGTCAATTCAGAAAGGGGATTAGCAGAATAAATGGTGTAATTCAGAAGTTGTATTCGGCTACAAAGGCAGAAGAGAGAATAATTCTGGCCTCTTAGAGCTGTACCATACAATACCACAAAAGAATGAAGACAGGCAATCAGAACTGATGACACACACAACTGGAATAGCTTTTATGGGTTGAACATACCATGATGGCAAGGCATCACAGCCACTAAGAGCTGTGTAATGCTTTACTCACTATCAGATATACCCACACGTCTTCCCTGTGGCTTGAAACATCATCTATCACTAGGCTAAAACACACAGAAACACACCAAGGGTCATGAGTCACCGTAGAATTCAAGTCCATTTTCTCTGTCCAGCTTTGCTTGCCCTGGGCCTGGAGGGCACCTTGTCAGAATCCTCAAAGAAGCTTCAACGCCACCCCCGCTGGAGTGTCTTTGCCTCCCGACAAATACATGTGCATTTGTTCCTTTCAGCACTCAGTTTCCATGCAGAGGTGACAGAAATGTAACTGCTATCACTGGACACAGGTTAAAAGTTTACAACTTGGCCTAAGCAGCTGCATTTGGAAGCTAAGCTCTGAGAAAGTGAACTGTTCTCATCTTTCCAGATTTTAGTTTTGAACAACCCCATGGTTATGGTCAGAGATTAGAGAGATTTTTGTGGTGTTAAAAGAATGGTTTGGAATTTCTCGTCCAGCCATCTGCCCTCAAAACTTAGAAGATGACTCACTAGCACTCACCTCCATTTGTTACCGAGCTAAAACTTTTATCTCCTCACGCTGTATCTGTTCAGAAGCAGAGCCTGTTCTAATACGAAAGAACAAACAACATGGGAAGTGCAACTCAGAATTCAAGTTTTCAAAATCACTCATGTTAAATTCCGGCAGAGCTAATATGCGAGTATGCACAGAGGCATTTGCACACATAAATCACAGCTTGCTTACATCTGGCACACGCAGAGAGCACACTGCTTGGCACACTCTTTAAATGTGCTTCAACTACTGGACTGCATTCAGGTCTGCAGACAATTTTGAAAATGTTTCTTTGTAGTCAGGAGATGCAAAACCTTACTGAGTATTTTGCTGATATTCTTATGTATCAAAGATGCTCACTGTTGCCTGCCATTTGCTGCTGAAGCTTCTGCGGCCTTGCATCCACGGGATTATCAAAATAGGTACTTTTCACTCTTGGGAAGTAGAAAAGCTATCTATCTCCACATCCCAGATGTTATTTGTTTACCCTGCACAAGTTCGAAGCAGTACTTATGAGCCATCACAGTTCCTAAGCTAACTGCATAGTTTGACCAAGCCCAAATTTCAAGTAAAGCGGCTATCTAAAGCAGTAAGTAGTTATACCTTCTGACCCAGATTTAATAGTTTATTACAGTCTCACAGAAGCTGCTCACCCACTATTTTGCTTGCATATTCAAGCCCAACTATAGAAGATATGGCCAGAGAAGTCCAAGCTAAAAATAACAAACTCGTGCCACACCTAGATTGCTCTTGCCACCTTGTACCACATTAACTGCACATCAAGTGAATTTTCTAGAGTGGTCTGTGAAAACTCATTAGTCAGTACAATATTGATCATAGTTCCTTAAACTGTACTTTTTTCCCCCTGCAAGTGGGTTAGATTCCTTCTGGGTCCTAAATGACAGCTTTTGGGAAAGCAATAATTCCTTTACTCTTAACCTGGAAATTTACAATCTGCTCAGCACTGCTTTTGAGTTATGCAAGTCCAGATCTGTACCTCTTTCATAATTGCCTACCATGGTAACAAATAGGGCAGCGCCATGTCTGGTCCCTCAAGCTCTGTACTTGTGCCAAAGATAACCAGTTATACTAGCATAATTAATTTTGATGCATTAATAACACAACAGCTTTTGTCTTTACCAGCCAGCATATTTGCCAGTAAGATTCGTCAAACATAACTTAGCAAAGTCCTTTCCTCTGTTAACAGGGAGAACAATCCCCGAGTTTAAAGAACAGGGGAGGAAACTTCATTTAGAGATTAATCATCACTTTTTAACTCCCGCAAAATTCACACTCCAGGCTCTGATTTAGTTATACTCAATAACTATGGCTTCCTAATTAAGAACAACATGGGTATTAGCCTTTCTTCTTTTAGGTTCTTAAATTGCTGATTTAAAACTTCTCTCAGTGTGAGAAGCATTTCTAAATATCTGAAGTGTGAAACAGCAAGGACATTTGCATCTCCAGCCAAACCCACAGAGGCTGGAAAGAAAGGCATGATTTACATGCAGTGCCTCAACCTATAACCTGGAGGACATCTGGAACTCTTCAACATCAACCTCTGCTCTATGACAGGGGGACTCCTCTCCTGTGGGTACAAAGCAGATTCACCTTTTGACTCTATTTGTTGTCCCTGTGAGGGCTTTGTCTTGAAATTATCCATTCCCTCCGATGACTTTTATAGGAGAGAAAGCAAGAAGTACTCCAGAGACATGCGAAGCTGACGCGTATAAAGTCTTTCTGAACTCATTTGAAATCTTGTCTCAGTCTTTCACTGGAGTACCTAACAGGTACCCTGCTTTTCAGCTCATGTAGGTTTTCCCAAAGATCCCAAGACACTCTCTGTTTATTGTGAAGGGAGATGAAAAGAAAATAGTTTAGCTATCTTATTTAAGAAAGAAAAAAAAATACTTCAGTTTTTAATTCCAAAGTAGATTTCAATGAAACCTACTTATTTATCAGTCCCAATAAAGCTACACTTATGGTAGAAAGAAGATAATTTACAAGGTTCAGTCCACCGCATCTGCTGGATATTAGTCTGTTGCCTTACAAATGGAGTTTGATAGCGCTTCTGAATGGCTGGGATCATAGCTTAGCTTTACTAAGACAACATTTCTTCTGATCATGTATTATTAAGGAAGATGTGATTAACTTTGACTTCAGTACTCTGTAGAATTTTTTTTAATTTCCTGATTTCTTTAAGCCTGAACTGGATTTGGTAGCAGTTTTGAATTATGAAATTTGATGCCAACTTTTGATTCAGTTGCATCAATAGCCTTGACTATTTTCCCCCAGACTTTCACTTTGTCCGCTCATGCTACCAAGACTTGGTAATCCCTTTGTAGCTGCAGAATTCCTTTCTTAAAAAAGGAGAGGAAAAAAAAAAGGATTAAAAGCACACAAGATCATTTGCTGTACCAAAGGAAAGCTTTCAAGAATACATGGCGGCATGGAAAGGTGCAGAGATGTGAGTAAGAGGAGATGAATGATAACCCTGAAGGCAGTGGCAGAATGCGGCATGTGCACAGGAGCATAGCACCAGCAGGGGCAGGCCTGGAGGCAGATATTAGGCAAATTAGTCACATACGACCGTGTCCCCATCATGAGGGGTTCCACAGGGAACCACGTGACCCTTTTCCTATTGACTTTGATGAAGGGATTCTGAAGGTAGATAGTTAAATCATTTCAGCTGGGGCATCTTCAATACACAGTAAACATCCATACTGGAACGGTCTACTCTCTCTGTTTCCTCAGTGTCAAGACGCACTGGCACGTTGACTGAAAACTCATTCTAAAGATGATTGTGGTATGTAGGAGGGATGGGGGAAAAATGGTGGTGGGGCGGCACCTACTTTGTTACTCAGGGACATTCAAACACATCTGCGAGGCATGCACATTGCATAGCCCCCTGCTGCAGTACCAGAAATGGTTTGGGGGGGTCTTTGAAGTGGAAAAAAGTGAATAGAATGAAAACCATTTGTACTAGACACTACTATTAGATTTCATTATGGTCTGTCTTTCTATGGGATCCTGGGTTCCCAAAGGAAAAGAATTGCCAGGAAGATCCTTTCTGTGCATTTTCCAGGTAGCTGCAATAATTTCTTTCATATGGAGATGTCATTTCCACAGTGCAGTGATTTCTCAGTCAGTTCAATGATATATTCCAGAGAGTACAGACTTGCAAGCTGTCCAGAAACACTAGGTAGTCCAAATGGGGCTGCCTGTTCATTTAACTGTCAAATATATAGCCGATGTAAGAAGTGCTTTCTCTGTTTTCCTCTCCATTTCTAGATGTACTCCATGTGATTAAATGCAGTTTTAAAAGAACTCATGATCTGTTCGAAGTAGTAGCCATCTCTTACCCTAGCTGGAAAATCCCAGACCCACTGCAGTGATTTTGCTAACATTCCACTGACCTGACTCTTCACAGGGACAGGGTATTTTTGATAGCAAGCCCTTAATTCTTCATCCTGCAGACCCAGCTGGTCCACAGAGGCTGACATCATTTGACCACAAAATATAAGATACTAACCACTTGAGCTTTTGCCAGAGTAGAGTTTGATAGCTGAGCACCAATTAAAATTTCTTTGGAATCAGTATCCACTATATATGCTATTATTCACCAGTGGCACGTATTCAATGTCTCTATGCAATTGGCCAGTAGTGGGGTTTTTTTTTCTATGGTTGTATTTGCCAAGATGAAAAACCAGAAAAAATTTAAACCATTTCCAATGTGTTTTCAACTGCTGAACTATGTTTTCTGAACCACATTGTTGAGTCATGATCTAAACTTAATGGATGTTGTCCTGGGTAGCTGCTACTCAAACAGTG
Organism: Chroicocephalus ridibundus; assembly: GCF_963924245.1. Lineage (NCBI taxonomy): Eukaryota > Metazoa > Chordata > Aves > Charadriiformes > Laridae > Chroicocephalus > Chroicocephalus ridibundus. The sequence goes on from NC_086284.1 coordinate 153,744,626, forward strand.
ATTCTTCATTTTCTTTTTTGATTATGATCTGCAAATCATTGAGCATTAACGTTATCGAGTGGGGTTACACATATGCACAATATGGGTTCATTACAAAGCAAGTCATACTGGGAAGTTATTTCTTCCTCTCTCCAGGTTTAAAAATCTAGTCTGGAATGATTTTATAGTCTTCTTTGGAATGAAGAATACCCTTGAAACAAGAAATGTCAAAAAAGGGTAGCTGGTTGCTATTGCTCGTTTGACAACTGTGACATATGCATATGTCACAGGAAAGTTTTGGTTTGGTTTCTTCCTCCCCCCCCGGCCCCCCCAGGCAGCTCACTGTTCTGAAAGAGCTGATGATGAAATATTGAACAACCGTTGTTAACATTTACATTTACTTGGACAAATATAACAGCTTAGCCATGAGTTTTAGTAAGAAAAAAATCTTGATATGGATTTCTTTTGCATTGGAAAAAAAAGCAGTTCTAATAAATCTTTTCAAAACTGTGTTGATTGAATGAAAATTCATGAAAATTTTCCACCTAGATGTTTCAGAATGAAACATTTCATCTTTTCACTTTGAAATAGCTCTTTATTTTGGATTTGATTGTCCTGGTTTTTTATGCTATAAAACATTTAAAATATTGTTGGATTAGTTAAAACATTTTCTCTCAACGTAATACAGATATTTTTTTCCCTTTGACTTTTCCTTCCCAGACAATTTTGAAAGTTAGCACCATCTTTCCAGATCAGAACAAAATAAACTGTATGTAACCAAGTAATCAGTGCATATTACGCACTCTCCTCTGGATCCGAGCCACACAAGATCTGGATCAGTTACAGCTTTCTGCTGAAAAGCTTGGCTCTTCACCTCAGGCTGCAGGGGCTCACATGCTCAACTTTGGACATTCTCTAGTTAAGACTTCAGTGTCAAAGCATTGGCTATCGCAACAGTATCTATATTCACCAGATTCTGTAATCCTAGTGCTGTAAAACCCACCAAGTGTGTGGTCTTAATAAACACAGAGCAAATTCCAAACTCTGTAGCAAGATATTTTGAACAAACACTTAGTACTTATAGTGCACCAATTAATAAAACGGGAGATTTCAGGTTTTATGAGACTTTTGGGTGGAGAACTGAGATTTTCTGCATAAAGTTTTTCCCTGTCTCGGAAACAGAGGAAGAGCAGAAAGCAGTCAGTTACCTGCTATGTATTTATTGATTATATATAACTATTGGTTGAGATGCAAGTTTTCTCCAGCTGAATACAACAATCTTAACTACACTACAAGAAATTCAGTGATGGTTGCTAGGATGTAATTGAGGTTGTTACAGGCAAGCCCTGGGAAGAGTTGCAAATCTACCAGCCAAAGCCAGCTAGCGCTCACACTGTTCCAACATATACTGAGAATCAACCTCTTTCTGATCTGTTCTCAAGAGATTAGCCTATCCATGCATTGCTTCAGGTGGCTTTGGTGTAGAAGAGTGAAGCAGAGGACTGTTTTCCTCATTATACAAATGATTATGCTCATGGAGCCACACATACGACATCCCTCTGATGCTTGTGGTTATTCACATACTTGAAAGATCCTGCGGGAGGTCACACAATGCTGAGGCCAAGAGCTGGACATAACAACACCTTCAGGTGCTGTTCCATAGTTGCATTCTGTCAAAGTAACCATTACAGGGAAAGACAAAACAGGAAGATCCTTCAGGTTGTTCAATACCCATCCAGCTTGTCATGCAACTGCAATAGCATTAGTAAAGTTCCACAGCCTTTTCAAGGGACGTAAATCTACTTAAGCCTTGTATAATCCCACTGACCAACCATTTACATCTTTGAGATTTCATTAAAGCTAGGTGAATCAATTCAATACAAGAAACTTTTGAAGTCAAAACATAACTGGATCCAAATGATACACCGCCTTCACTGGCTATTTGACGCTGCAATTTATTGTCTTTTCAAGTCACACTAGATTATTTGTAGAGAGGAAATAAGAAAAGATACAGATATACGGGAGAGATTTTAGAATGTGTGCTATTCTCTGACAGGAAGCTAAGCAAAAGCAGAGAAGTAACTTCAGGGAAAATACAGCTTCCTTAAAAAAAAAAATCCAGTACTAAGAGAAATGTACTTTATCATCATCACATGGCAAGGTCCTTATGAGTACCCTTTAGGTTTGGAATCTCTTAAATTTACACTTTTTGGCATCAGCATCCTGATCCCACAGAGCTGTTGGAACAAAAATGTTACATAGATTACTTGATTAAGCTAAGAAGTTTATCTCTACACCCAGCATAATAGATAGAGTAACTGCTACAACAGCACCAAAGCAGACTCAAGTTTACCAGCGTAGAGCAATACATTTCAAAAGTTTAGGAAGAGTAACAGATACTCATGTGTCCTTGGGGATCACTGAATTATTTAGTGTCACCTTCTGTGTAAGGCTGATGCTGAATCACCTTGCTGCCTCTGTACTGAATCCAGCAACTGGTATTTGACTAGAGCGTATAAGGTGTCACATCTTGATTTAAAAGTTTCAAGAGACGGAGAATTTACCCCTCTCTCTTGGCAAGTTATCCCTCTGTCTTCATTTCTAATTTAAATTTACCTTGATTCAGCTTCCTTTTATAGGGTTTTTAATGTGCTTTCTCCAGCAATAACGCAAAGTTGGTTTAGTACCAGCTAGACTCTGTGCTACTTATTAAGTCTGAACCAAGTCTTCTTTTAAGGAGGACAGCTGGAGCTCTTTCAGGTTCCCATTGTAAGGCATTTTTTAGTATTTGCATAATTTGTATGGCTCTTTTCCTATGCACTCTCCAGATTTTATGGGTTTCTCAGCTGTGAGAGAGTTTCTCATGTTATTCTGATATTAAACTAATGAATCTTATGAACACAGTGATGACAGGAGCATGGCTGTAGAACTGCCATGTCCCACAGCAAGCTCATGTTCAGCTCTGTTTCCATTAGGACCCTTAAATCCATTTCCAAATCACTGCCTTCCAGTTTTATGGTTCTTAATGCTCATAAGATGTACTTCACTCATATTGTACCTAGCAACTAATACAAAGAATAGATATGAAACTGATTACAGTTACCTTTATCTATTATTTCATGCCGAACCAATGCAAACTGGCCTGACAAAGCTACCTGGCATATGACCATGTTGATTAGAATCGTTACCCATATCGGTTCAACTGAGGCTGGTTTCACTTTGTAACACATCAAGTTCATAGAATATGTTGGGTTGGAAGAGACCCTTAAAGGTCATCTAGTCCAACCCCCCAGCAGTAAGCAGGGACATCTTTAACTAGATCAGATTGCTCAGAGCCTCATCAAGCCTGGCCTCGAATGAAGTTAAATGATGTCCTCTTGCCTTCCCTATCTCCAAAAATAAAAATGAATAAATTTTTATAAAAAAAAAATAATTATATTACTTACATGCTCCCTTAGCCATATTTGTTGCCTCACGGCCCACCTGCCTTCCACCACAGGTTAACTCTCACATATTCTATTCTACAGGCTTGCAAGGGTCTTTTGTAACACTTGTTTTAAGCCAACTTTGGGCTTAAGAATTAACACAGATAAAAATGCTGAACTGTCTCAGCAGCAGTCAACACATTGGTCCTAGTTTGGATGGTTCCAGCTCTAGCACTCAATACCTGTGCCAAATACAGCTATAGCACCAACTAATTCTAGCCACCAGAACACATCACTGGGGCTGATATAGGGCTGTAAAGGGCAATAGGCCTGGCAGGGTATCATATAACATAATGGATATTTTCAAATAATATTTTCTGAAATGAAAAATAACGCCAAAAAATCCAAATCTCACTTTATACTGGGCACAATATGGTATGTTCTCTTTCCTCCTCTACTAGTTGAATCCCATATCAAGCTTTCTCAATATTTGCCACCTACTATCAAAAAAGCTGGGCCAGGATTATCCAGGACATCTTGCTTTGCTCTTCCTTGAGTTAACTCTCCTCTAGACTCGAAAGTTTCCTTATTACTCAAAGACAAGTTAGCAAGACAAGGCTATGCACTTCACACAACTCCCTTGCTTATCTGGTGCTACCTAAGCACGCTGTGTTTTACTTTTTAATACTTTATGGTTGCTGTTATCATCTTTCATAGTTACTTGGCAGGCTTGGAAGGTACTTCTGCATTCCCATGATGCCTGATTACATCATCTTGCTTCTTTCTAAACACAAAAGAGAACTATTGAGTATTTCTGCCTTTCCTGAGTCATTAAGACTTTCACCATCTGCTAGCAAGTGGGCTATACTATCGTTAGGAATTATTTTATTGCTGTTATCCTTTAAAATGCCTGACTGTCCTTAGGCTGTGAGATAGAGGTTTCTTTTGCTCCCTCTCAAGTCTTTCCCCTCTTTATATTTCCACAGTCTCCAATTTACATAATTGCTGCCTCCTTCCTCTTTCTTCTCCTCTTCTCCATTTATTTGATATATTTTTAATAGCTGCCTTTACTTCCTCACTTAATAAGGAGGTGCCGCTAACCAAAGATGTCGTTATTCACAATTATGAAATTGTGGTTTTCAGTCATCTAGCAAACTTTCCTAGAATAATTTCCAGTTTTCATTCACATTTTCCTGTCTAATTCTCACTACTTCTGTCCAAATTTCTCTTCCCAACCACCTTCATTCATCATTTTCCGTGTCGCTTTGTGAAATAAGCCACTTAGGAGCACCAAATATATGACTAGACAGAGATCTAGTAAACAGAATAGAAAGTAAATCTTGTGTCTCTGCTTGGGCATGTTAGAAGCAGGATGGAAAACTCTTGGCTTAACATACTAACAAGAAAAAAAGGTGATTATTTTCAATGCCTCTTCAGAATATACTGGAGTAGGGTTCAGTTCCTGTTCTAATTTAGTCTGATTACTTAGTCATTAGCAGAAGTTACTAGGCTTGCCCTGGCAGTCACTTTTCTAGGAATTAACCAGGTCTACTCAGCTTGAAAATTATTGGAACTCTGTTAGGCACTATTAGCAAAGAAATGAGAGGCTACTGGGAAAGTTAGATTAAAAAGACTAGAAGTTCAAAGGAGCACTAAAATACTGAGTACTTACTTACTCACTCCTATTAAATCTTTCAGAAGCTTGTGCTTAAACAACAGTAATGATGATTAGATGTGCTGTTAGTGAGCTGTGTTGGACAGGGGAGTGAGCTTCCATTAGCTTGCCTTTTTTGGACTACCTTGGTGAAGGATGCAAAATGTGTGAAGCACACCCAAAAAACTAAGAACAGAACAGATGAATGAAGTTATCTAGTTGATGCTCTTCCTTCCTGTTAAATGCTGCCATTTGAGAATTATAAGGAAGCAAAGAGCAAATGTTCCTGATGATAAAGAAGTTTACTAGAACTGAAAGAGCTAATGATTATGAGACTAGAGTCTTGATTACAATTGAGCGTTGATTTAGCGAAGATGTGCTATGAATATAAAGCTAATTCTTGGTAGACTTTTTTTTGTTTGAGGGTAAGTATACCCTCATAACAAGAAAAGCATCCAACCATGTATAAACACAACTCCTAAATAGCTTTTCTGTTGGGTTTTTTTTTGTTGTTTTTGTTTTGTTTTGGTTTGGTTTTTCTTAAATCAGATGTACTGCAATCAGAAGGAAGGGGAAAAAAAGAAAAAAGTTTTGGGAAAACAGTCTTGCTAATAAACATTGTACAAAGTTTGCTGCAACATTATCGCTACTTACTTGATTTTAGTCCTGCTATTAGTGAGGAAAATAAAATAGTTATAGCAGAAAACAGGTAAAGATGGCTGGCAGCAGAGAAGAAATAAGAATACAGCAGGGGGAAATCAGGGATTTGGGGTATGCAGAAGTCAGGGGTCTGTCAGTGGGAAAATGACAATTGTTAACCTTAAGAAAAGACTGATTCATCCCGGGCATGTCTGCAGTTATACTGTTACTTCAGGCAATAAAACCGATGCAAGGGCCAAGTTTTATGTTTTGTATAGTATTAGGGAGAAAGTGATTCCAGTAGAGGAGCAAAAAAGTGGGTTTTTTCCACCAAATCAGCCTCCTCATATTAGCTCGTTTTGAAGTTTGGGTAAGAAGAGGTTCAGAAATTTCCGACTTTACTGGCTTCCTTAGCTGGCAAAAATTAACATAAAGGATTAGTCTCAACTTTCTGGACTAAAATCAACCCCATAGTGTCCTATCTCCACCAGTGTTCGATTTAGTTATCTTGAAAACATGATGATGAAATAATACTGCAACTATTTCTCAGTTATGGTGAAACCAAGAAAGTTTTATGAAAACAAATGGTTTATCTGGGGCAGAGAATAGAACTAGCTACTAAATATTTTACTACAGAAAAAGATCTGGAAGATATACAACTTGGTGCAGCAGATTTGGTTTTCTGTGCTATTGGCAATACTTTTTTAGAATTAGGTCATTTCTTTTTTCTTTTTTTTTTTTTTTGAGAAACATTACTCAGTGGCATATGTGGAAATTGCACACTGCAGCTTGAAAGCAATGTGCTTTCTAACGGCAGTATTTCACATCCTACATACATTGTTTTTCAACATAGAACAGAAGATTTGTCAAATTGGGGTGGCAGTATTTAGTCTTATGTTTACATTTCTCTATAGTTGAATGCTAAATTAGAGCCACCATGTTGTCATCATTCTTTAAGACGCTGTTGCTTGGCTTTTTTTTTTTTTTCTTTCGCTGTTGCTTTACACATTCTTCTAATCATGGGAAAATTTACTTTAAACACAAGTATTTGATTTTGGTTTTGCTGGGAAAGGCTCTCTTCTACTTCAGAAGTGGTTCTTATATACCAAAAAAACAAGAACAGGTACTGTAGCTGACTATACAACGCTTGTTCTCTACCTAGACAAATGTAGATTTATCCTTACTTAACCTTTGACATCCATCTTTAAAACACACCTTTGAGATTGCTAAGGAAAAAAAAAGCCTCTATGACAGCAGTCAAACATTCAATGGTTGCTCGGAGAGGTTTTGGACACTTCATCCATTTAACACTTTAGTGATATGACCCAAGCAACTTCGGGTACCTTCACAATTGGCCTAGCTTGGAGCACAGGGTTGGACCAGATAGCCTTCAAAGGTCCTTTCCAACTTAAGTTATTCTCTCTTACATATGAAAATAAGCAAATGCATGTTACAAGTACTCGCTTTTCCGCTCTTAAGACTCAAAGAGAGACATTTCTAAAAGTCTCCTGTTTGACATACGCATCCTTATACAAATGCTTTGCCATGACCATTGGATTTGCTTCTCCAATAGTGCCAGTGAAAGGTGACAATTGGCTTTAGTACCAGCAGCAACAGCATATCACGTCTTGATTTGAATCCCATTGGCAAATGTAAAGCAGCACACTCTCATGCTAGGATCTAGCACTCCAGATCCACTGGTGGCGGTGTCTGGAGACTGTGAAGCTTGGCAAGGTCAGGACTAACAGCAGAAGTGCAATGAGAGTTCATGTGGAAGGCAGTTGCTGATGGGCACTGATGCTGAAAGCGTCAAATATGCATGCTGTTGCTTTGAGTGGAGGATTGTTCTTCCATAAGACTAGCCACAGAGGCATCTTCCCCTTGACAGAAATGCTGTTTTTCAGTACGTGAAATAATTATGAGATGAATATGAATTGAAAGTGCACTTCCTCTTGACCTACTTCCCAGGCAGGGAAGCACAGCTTGATGCCCTCCTGTTTGGAAAGGTAAAATTATCTCTCCCCATTCCCTAGGCTCTGCATAAGCCTCTATTGTCTGGTACCAACCACATGGCTAATTATCATACCTACTATGCAGTCTCTTTTAATGATTTCCTTCCATCTCTTGTCAACACCCAGGCTGACTAACCCGACTGGTTTCTTTGGAGAGAAGTGTACCTGTTTACCCTGTCAATAAATACACCTCTTTTTTGTTTGTACTGTGAAGGTAAACATTCAGAATGATAGTGTAAGCTGGCTTTGGGAAAGTGGCTGATCATTCTGAGGTGCTCCAGGACTGTGTGCATCTGAATCCTGCCTCATTAAATGAACAGGCCTTTCTTTATTCACAAGGTTGCAGGATGCATCTTTTTACCTCACCACAAAATCAATTACATGTTCCATTAATGCCAGTGAAGTCTGGCTGTGGCCCTGAGCCTTCACGTATAAGTCCCACAGAAGCTCAAGGCTTAGAACAGGACAGTAACGCCACTTCTGCGACAATCCCCCTGCACAAAAAATGTAAACTCCAGAACTAGTGCATTTGGTACTTGGACATTCCAGGCCCTTCAGAGATGCCTGTGGCTCTCATTCTGGTGTCTGTAAGAAAATAGGGACGATGCCCCAGCATGGCTCTTGTGGCATTTCAAAACCACCAACTGTGCTGGCACTCTGAGAACTGCTGAGATGCTTTGTTGGGTTTGGTCTTGGGAGTCCTTGGATTGAGAGGCGATGATTATTGCAGGCCATTTCCTCCTCCTGTGCAGTCAGTCCACAGTTCCTCCATCAAAAGTAACTGAAAAGGGAAGAGCTGCTGGGATTTTCTGACCTCGATAGGCTTCCCACAAAATAAAAAAAAAGTATATAAAAAAAAATCTGTTTGCTGATACAGTTAGGTCATGATTTTCTAGGTAACTGTTATAACTGATGTTTTGCTGTAGTAGGGCATTGCTGTGTCCAGGCTGTGCGAGCAAGCACTAAAGGTATAAAGGAGAAACGCAAAGCTCAGCAATACAGCAGACAGCGGGCAGCGGAGATTCCTAAATTAGCACCGAGCCAAGTCAGTAAGTCTGTGCAGCCCCGCATAGCGTCATGCAGCTGTACCAAGTTGGACTGGAAGAAGCAGAGAGCAGGGTGTTGCCAAATGATTGCTCAGTTAATCCGTAACCTGAGTAAACCACCCAGAGATAAGTGAGAGATGATGGCATGTAAATTGCCAGAACAAAATCTCGATTCCAACTTCACAGGCAGAGTGTGTAGGTCACAGTGAAGAGGATTTATGCGAGGGAAGAATCTGATCATGGGTGGTGTTTTTTACTGCCCCCCCCCCCATGTATACAACGCCAAAGATAATACCTTTTGCTGCAAACATCACCCAGGATGAATTGTGAATCAGTGTACATGAATCACCTGCCAAACCCTCGAGTGCGTCAGTGATAAGAGAATACAAATTCAAAAGTGCAGGTGCCGTATCAGCAGCTGGAGTAGACCTGACAGCAGAGCTAGAGACAATGACCATTCCTGAATTTCTTCCTGGCCACAGTTAGCATTTTTCATCTCACTTTCTGCATTAAGATATGACGCATCTGAGTGATGCAACCTCTGTGACAGATCTGGATGTCCATCTGAGTTCTCTTGGCTTGTCAGCAATGCTAATTTCACATTCAGTTTGAGCATCCATAGTTGCTTCTATAATTTTAGACATCAATTTTAGACATCACTAACTAAACTTCCTGTAACTATGAGGTGCATCCAAGTGACCAGGTTATGGTTTTAGATTTCTCTAATCTCACGGGTTTTTTGGTTTGGGGCTTTTTTTTGGGTGGTGTTTTTGTTTGGTTTTTTGTTTTGTTTTGTTTTGTTTTTTCCAATGTACTGATGTAGCACTCTTCCCCAATTGACAGTTCTGCTGTCAGCAAGGATACTTAACAGAGAAACTCCTTCATGAGATTAATTCACAGGAAACGGTTTCAAAGACAATGTTTTGGTTGTCAAAGCAAGCACAGCTTCCGTTGAATTGGGCTCCGATTGTCTTAATTTATTTCTGCAGCCTAATTAAATGCATCTTTCTTAATGAATTAATTACACTAGAAAAGATTGCCTTAAATGCACGTAAACCCAGTCTGACTTGCAGAAATACTGAGCGCGTGCCAAATCCACCAAAGCCAATAGGAGTTATTAATCAGTGCCCTTGGACAGACACCCACACCCCGGCACTGCCTGCTTCTATTTCCCCCCAGGAGGTCAGCAGAAGCTTTCTTCCCCACAGCTTTCAACAGGGACACAACTGGCCATCGAGTCAGGTACATGTCAAACAGGTCCCTGGCTGAAGCTGGTTGCAGCCAAAATTTGCTTAAATGTTGCTTTGGCTTCCCTGATGCAAAGCGCTTCCTGTGACACTTTAGATATATCAGCATAATGGACCTCAGCGTTTATTTCCATCCACCTCCTTTCAAGTGACTAGAAAGGCCTCAGACAGTATAATTTTTGGAGAGCAGCATTTTGCCGCGCTGTTGCCTGGAACGGCTGCCTAAGCAAACTACTGTGGCTGAGAAGTTCCCACTGGTTATACTAGAAGTTCCAGCCCTGTTAGGCTCATTAAAAGGAACAGCACTTAGCTTAATGGTTAGCAGAGACCACTATTAATTTTGAAGCAGAGGATTTATAAATCAGTTATCGCTTCCATGAGGCTGAGACGGAACACTAGACTGGATGGCTAACAACAAGGCCTGATGTGCTCTACCGCTGTGATTGGAGACAAACCCGTACAGGACACCTTGTCTCCACTACCAAGACAGGAATCAGCAATCTGAGCTTCCTCCCCACACATGCGGGCTGTTTGCAGAGCCCTCACAAGCGCGACTTCAGCCACATGAGCTTTTTTGGTAGCCAATGAATACTCACTAATCCATTTTATTCAATCATCTATAGCAAGCCCTCAACACTTTTGGAATCACCAAACCCCATTCTCTGGGATGCTTAAACCGTCTATTTTTGAGGTACTGTTCTCTAAGCTTTGTTGGCTGTGTCTTGGGGTAGAAAGTGATGGTGTATGTTCCTTCTCCTGCCAGATTTGAGACCGATAGACCTTCACCATTTAAGGATATACAGGAACACTCCCTTCAGAGCATGATTGCTCTAAATCATTGTTTTAAAAACTGAAACAGGAAGATTAAGGCTATGCTCGCTTGCATTCTGTGCGCTATGAGTAAATGGGGTTGCACGGGATTTGGGCCACGGCCAGTTTTATTTCTAAAACACTATCTAATCTGTCCTTTAGTATTGCTTTTACATAAAACTGAACAGCCACAGCAACAGCTGTATGAGGAACTGAGCCCAAAACATAATACTTCTCCAAGCTCGACTTCAGTGTCCCTTCCTGTGGTGCAAGGAAGAGAAATTTAACACTTCAAAAGGCTACTATTGACATTCAGGGTATGTAGTGTTAAAGCAGGAGAGACAGTTTTGACTGAAGAGAAATTTTATTGGAATAATGTGTGTCAGGTGGTTGGTATTCAATATTCAAAAGAATATACAATCTAGGGCTACAGCAACCATTAAAAAAAATATATCAAATTTAATAAGAGCCAGCTTTACATGCATGACCGACTTCTGAAGTAGCTCTTTTTACAGAGCTCCCTTCCTGAGCTTTGTTGTAAACGTTACTCACTATAATCTTCCAGTCACAACTTAGTCCAGGGTCTTGTGTATTATTTTAACACAACATAAAAGCACAAAATGAACTCTAAAAGAGGTGGTTAATAGAGGAAAAAGGAGGGAGAGTGCGCTGTACAGTTGCTGCATATGTCTTTTACTGTGTGGATTCCCACAGCACTTTATCTTAGATAAGTTATATCAGGCATCTTTAAAGCTCAAACAATTATGCTTCCTGAACTCTTTACCCTTAGATTTCAATCCCTACTTTGCAGCTGGTCAGAGAAGTTTCCAAATTATACAACACACTTTTGCAATACTTCATAACTTAGGACTCTATCTAGGTAGCATATAACCCCTTTGAGTCATCATTATATCTAAATTCATAAGCCACTAGAAAAAAAATGCTAGCATATTAGCAGAGGTGTAGGATAACCGACTGCACTGAAAAAAATTCTTGCTACCATCTTAACAATCGAGCAACCCTTTGCATTTACAACTGAGCACCACCTGCTGGTTGTCTCATCTAATTCGGCCGTTTCTCCTGCCACCCTCCTCCCAGTAAATCCTGAGAGCAGAGGCCAGCTGTTAGGAAGGCACACTGATGTAGATGTGACGGCTGTAACACGGGACATGAGACCTCGAAGCTGAGCTTCTGAACTCGGCAAGGCACGAAGGCGGAGGCAGCTGTGATGCCACAGCTGGAGCAGCCGTCAGAGGGAGACAAAACTCTGCAGCCCCCTAACATGGAGGGCAGTGGGGCAATAGCCCTCCCCACTCCGTCTCAGAGACCAACACAAAGCAACTAACTCCTAAATAAAGAGCAAAAGCTGCAGAGGTCCTTTCCTCTTCTGTTGAATTCCTGTGTGCCTCATCCTCCTCATTTTAATTGATTTCTCCTGAAACGTATGATTTCGCCTTACCCTCTCCAGTATCCTCTAGTTGAAATGCAAGTTGATGATTTTCTCATCTAGTTCTTCTGTTGTGCCAGTGACTTGGTGATCTCAGTTTAACATTGACTACTTATTCCAGTTAACCATTGGTTAACTAAAATTAACACATTGACTACTTATTCCAGGAACAGGCCTGTTACCTACTATTATAAAAAAACCCCTGATCCTGGCACTTCAATTCTGCCACTTTGATCTTATAAAGTATCTTAATGGAGATGCACCCAGAGCCACACTGTTGGAGTACGATTTAATTTAATACTGTGAACTTGAGCTGAAACGGCCAAAGATAAGTGTTTTAAGTGTTTAACTTTCATTGAACTCATTGGAAGTTGGACAGGGAAGTCCCAGTACCATTTTTCAGAAATGTGAGATATTACTGGCCACAAGCTGTTTCACTTCTGATCTCTGCCCAACAGTAATTCACGATTTATGTTTAATGTACGGATATACCGATGGCCATTTTTTATAGCACACTATATCACTGCCCTGAATTTACTGTGGCTGTTGCAACACCATCAAGCTGCACTGAAGGATGGAAAGAAAAAGGAAAAAACAACCTCATCCTTTGAATCCTTCTGTCAACATAGCAAGCTATAAACCCAATCAACAGGATGACCCCACCCTTGAAATTCCTCCAGGAAGACAAGGGAAAGCCAAACCTAATATTTCTAATTACCAAGGAAAACCTTCCACTCTATAACCACCTTAAACCTCCTCCCTGAGCTTTACCGTACATCCTAAGGCAGGGCCTTGGCCCAACTTTCAATTAAATTATTAATAGGAACAATACAGTCAAAGTTTCCCAACTCACATGCCTCAAGTTGTTAAACCCATATAAAGCACCACGACACTAGATATGCTGATTTCAGATTTTCCTCCTGTACCGAGGGTTTTGTAAGGGTGCCGTGTTGGATCTTTCCTTTGTTCTGAACTTAGGAAGGGCTCCCTTGGTGACCGAGTTAGCTGTGTCCCTGGGCCCCAGTGTTCTCTAGTGACAACACCTTGCCTGGGAATGCTGGGTCCCCTACAAGAGTTCAGCTTCTGCAGGGCTTAGTCACAGAGCTTGGACCCTCTGTGTGAGAACTCATTGGGTCTGTGTGGTTTGGAAAAATCTGCACCAAGGAAAAAAAATTAAAAAAAATAAAAATTGCTCCTAGCAATCTTTTTGCTGCCCCCAACTCCTTCACTCTCTCCCACTGTCAGGGTCAGCCTGCTGAAGCAGCTGCCTCCAGGGACTTGCACGGGACACGAGAATACCCCACAGAGCCCAGTGCTGCTGCCTTTCCACGTGGGGACGGGTCACGTAGGCTGGTACGTGAGCTTGGGTGGGGAGCTGGGTCTTGCACAGGCCTAGTTTCTTCCAGAATACAGTTCCAGTAACACTAATTACAGCAGACGGCATAACTGCTTTGCTTGGTTGCATCCAATTTACTGTACAGGGACTGTAAGTTGCATGCTTCAGTAAAAAAGGGCAGGGCCGGGACACTTCCCTCCTTGGGGATTGTGTGGGAGGACGGCTGCCCGTTTGCCCTATGCCAGCTGTTATTCCCTTGGCCATCAGAAGTCTAGAAGAGGGCAAAGGGCACCCAGAGCACACACCACAGGGCTATGCAGGGGCAAGAGCGCGAGTAACCCAGCAAGCATCAGGGAGAAGGCTCTCCAGGGGCCCTTAAGGAGACCAGCAGCATTACACACACAGGTATGCCAGGGAAGTCGCTGGGAAGGAAACCAAGACTGAAGGAATAGACTCACCATGCAAAGACACTCTGTTTTAAAATTTAATGTCTCGCCCCACCATTTCTTTAATTAAAGAATTACCCTTTTTTTAGTTTAATAGACTGTTCTCATAACTCCTGTTTTACAGACTAGAGGCTTTTTTATTTTCCCACCTTTTGACGCGAGGCGATTCCACCTCAAGGTTCTGGCTGCTTCAGGTTTCTGTCACATATGGCCAAAAAAACAGGTTCTGGCACAAAACTCACCCTGACCCTGTCTGGATTTTCCTGTTCGTTCAGATTCATGTAACTTCAGCTAACAGCAGCAAGACTGCAGAGAAGCCTGAGCGCTTCCTTTGCAATATAGTCCCCAGAACAATGTCTGCGTCCCCTCAAACAAAAGACACTAGGTGTGCCAATGAAAGCGGAAGATCGGAGAGGAGGAGCTGAAGGGTGGGATTATTTGGTTCCAACAGTGGGCAAGGACTCAGCAAGCTGCAGTCTGAAGGAAGGGAGGAAACGCTGCATCTCTCAGAAAACTAGATCAAATTCTGGGTTACTTCTATTGCGGGCTGCCTGAGTGCTCCTAAGCAAGTTTATTTGTGCCTGTCGTAACAGGATACCCATGTGTGATGTGCTGTCTGGGTGTCACTTAAATCAGAAAATAATAGCTTTCCCTCCTTGTGGGACATACCTCAACTGCAGAAGCAGGGCATATCTCCTTCCTGACTTGCTCTACAGCGACAGGTTTTTTTCCAGAAGATGAGCGGAGCAAAGAGCCATTTTATTCAACACTTTACCTGCTCACAGGCTTCAGAGCGGCAAGAGATTGACCTTAGCTGCTTAGAAGGTAATACCTCTAGGCCTCTCCAAGGGATTTCACTCAGTGTTTTCCACTGCTTTAAAACTCTGAACTTATAAATGTTTCCCAGCAGAGCGGCAGACCACTTCAGAGATGTCACTTATATATGTAAGACACCTCTTGAACACGTGAGCTCACTTCTCTCAGCCGCCTTTTGAGGATGCCTAAGAAGCAGACATCTCCAATGGTCCATAAAATACAGGTGAAAAACAGATGCCTTCCCTAGTGGGAATTTGTTTCAAGTACCTTCTTGATTCAGTCTTGCTTCATACTGACCCTTTTTGAAGCAATGCATGCCTAAACAATTGCTTAATGTTTTGCCACGCAACGAATAAATGAAATTTAAGCTAGTGAATCCATGCTCAATTAAGAAGCTTGAATATACACCTTGAAGGGCTGACACAGCAAGTGCAGGAAAAGGAAATGCCCCATATTGGGTACTTTAGAAATCAGCTACTTTCATATCTTGTAATGAAAAAAATAGTGCTTCTAGTTGCTGGTAGCCACCCATAACTGCTGAAAGGTAGGTGAAGCTTTGTAGCAAAAGCAAAAGACTCAAAGGCAGGACACCGGTCACTGGCCTGATCACGTGTTTTGGCTCCTCAGCTGGTTCACTTATTAAAACACTGGTAATAGTTACATGTGTAAATGTATGGTTGGACTCGATGATCTCCAAGGTCCTTTCCAACCATGAAGATTCTATGATTCTATGATTCTACTCTGCACAAGCTAGCAATTAATCCTATTAAAATTCAGTTAAATTTTGAGGAACCTTCCACCTTTTATCTCTAGTAGAGTTAGGACTGAGACCCTCTGACTGAGACCAGAGCTCCATTGTGCTAGCTGCTGTACACACACACACACACACAAAAGGAGGCATTTTTGGGTGCTGGAAAGCTCTTATTGAATAAGAATTGGAATAGTTTTATCCCCATTTTTACCAAGGATCCAAAGACAGACATTACGCAACAGCTGAGAGCCAAGCTCAGACCCCTACAACTCCTAGAAGTGCCTTTACCCACACAAACCCATTCTTGTCCTTTTTAGCCACAGCAGCAGTGAAACCCTCTAAAGCATAGCTAAATGACTTGCCATAATCAATCCAAGAACAGGAGCAATAGCCTCAGTCAGACAATAACCAAGCCACAAGCAGAAATGTTAATGTATTCACCCCACACAAAGCAATACCAAACCCACAGCAAACACACAGGACAGTTCTTCAGCCAGGCTCAGAGAGACGCCATGGACATCCTCAGAGGTGCTCCCACGCACGCTGCGGAGACTGCAGCCATGCTCCTCTCAAGCGTGGCACCTCACATCCTCTCTAGGTTACCCATCGCCCCAGCCCTGGCAAGGGCTCTTCCTTGGCACAGCAGGCTCCCAAGCAAGAGGCAGCCCCGCAAGCCAGAGCTTAATGGAAGGGCGTTAACGCTAATTGAATCTGAACAGCCATAGCCATGCATCACTTTGCATTTTCTCATGTTAAAATGCAACAGCCATTTGTTAGAGCACTCCTAGTGTGTTTAAAAGTCTTTCCAGCGACAGCTGATGTTGTTTCTAAGCCTGACATTCCCAAGCAGCCTAGCACAGACCCGAGATGCCGCTCTGCAGACTTCCCTATCTTGAAGTCTATTGCTGACTACAAGTATCTGCCCCTGTAACTCCAGTTACTACCTTGCCAGTTTCTGTATTCAATACCTAGTTTGGCCAGCCTTGAAAAAACCACCCATATAAACAATCGGGATTAAGGATTTATGAAAGTTCAGATCAGCAACAGCACCTATTTTTTTTTTACCTCTCCTGGTGGCACGAGGCCAGATGCTCAGCTGCAAACTGACAAGACTCAGAGGGTGCCAGTTCTCAACAAAATCAGCAGATTCAGCCTTTTTAGATCCAGAGATTGGCTCCATTTCCTGGCAAAGAAGGAATCTAAGCCTGGCAGTTTTTGAAGAAAGAGAATACTATGCACGCAGGTGAGACTAAATCAGCAGGGCCTGTTTGGAGATGCTGGTGGGCACTGCAGTAGGAGACAGATGCTGACCCACAGGACAAAGACACTGAATGTCAGTACACGTGAAACTGGAAAAAATGCTTTGTGGATGAAAGACCTTATAAATAATAGAGTGACCAAAACGCCCGAGTTCCACTGTTTGTGGATGCGATTTCATGAGCCGTGCCTCTGTGGAAACCCTCAGTCATGTTCTCCGCTCTTCCCACCCGCACTCTCACAGCTTCCCTTCTATGGAGAGCCCTGAGCACTCAGAGGGTGACCAGGGGGCACACACCTGTCAAAACCTGCAGATGAACCTGAACTCCAGCGCCTTAGAGTGATGTTTACCGGGGAAACACTGCACGATGCAAAGCCCCCGGGAATAAGAAAATCACCTACCTAATTTCATCAGCTTCAGCGGCTTACCTGCATAATGAATTCAGTTCTTGTGTATTATATACACAACACAGGCATATATTGACAGTAGATCTTAGCTAGCTCCCTTCCTAGATATCACCTATGTGAGCATTCTCATTATTTTACAGATGGGGAAACCAAGATCCAGAGAGAGCAAATAGGATGCCCAAGCCACACCGCAAATGACAAATTAACCTTGGGCTTCCGTACATGAAAAGCGACATCAGACCAGAGCTGGGATGGTTCTGTATACAGAGTTGCAGGTTCACTGGGTGAACAGAGTACAAGGGACCATTGCTATATGCTTGTCCCATTCCAAGATAGATATATTTTTTTTTTTTTTTTTTTTTTTTTTTACCCTACACATCTGCTACAAACCACAGTCACAGGGGAGCTGGACCTTTGGTATGATCTACTACAGCTGTTACTGTGTTCCCTAGGTTTTAGAAATCAACCTGATCCTCAGCATTGGATGTCTAAGGACACCCTTAGACTTGGAAGGAGTTAGATTTAGGACCTTGCTTTTGGAATGTTTTGTATTAAAATGATTTATGTGAACACATTTGCTCTTTGGATCTGGCAGCAGCATGCAATCAGGCCCAGCTTTTCTTAATATTTTGGGCCATAAGCCATCCAGCTTGGGGATTTATTCATCTTAACGTGTTTAGCTTTGTAAGCACAATGCAGTAGTTACTGTTGTGCCTCCCGGCTGCTCTTCCATTTTTTATAAACACATTTTCTCTGCTAACCTACTTTTAATTTTTTCTTGTAAAGCTGTTTTGAGTCTTTCTCTTGCTTCCTCCCCCTGCAACCACCAGGATAAAACTGCTCTGGGTGCTAAACACTAGTGACTTGAATTGGCTCCAGCTTCTATATCCTGGCTTTGGAAATAATTGTTCCCACTAATCCTTTTGAGTGCACTCCCAATTCCATACATTCAAAGAGCTGTCGTCTGCCCGCCCCCCCCCCCATACACACCCAATTGCTTCTGTTCAACAATCAGAGATCATGCATCAGCATATTGTAATTGCTGGTGCCAAGCAGTTCTTGAGCCCCCAAACCCACTAACTGCTCCCAAGCTATGGACGGAGGTTCTTCCACCAGTGTGACCGCCCTTTCTGCCTCTTCCTCCTCCCAGCTACCTGGAAAAGAAAAGTTATCTTCTATTCCAGCTCAGTCCTGCAGCCTGCCAGTCGATTCCTGGATCCCTTCAATTCAGTATCATAAATACACTTAACGAGGGAGTTTAATATAGATTTGGTAAGACAGTTATTTGAGCGATACATAATTTATGCTGCCCTGTAGCACAGGAAGCCGTGAGCAGCATAACAGAGCAAACGGATTCAAGAAACTCACCATACAGCAGCACAGAGTGCCAAAGGGGGAAAAGGGTGGGGAGAGAAAAAAGAAAAGAAAAAAAGACAACAACCCAAGGAAGGGGATGCATGAAGGAAGGGAAAAGCTCGATAGCAGGAAAAAACGTGAAAGACAGACAAGGTGAAAGGCACAGGGTGAGAAAAGGATGGAGAAGGAGAGAACCGACAGAGGATGAAAGGAGAGAGGAGGAGCCGAACAGAAGATGCAGATGGGGGCAGAGAGGGTCTTCAGGATGAATAGGAGACAAGAAGGAGCATAGAAAGGGAGAAGTGGAGAGCAGAGGATGTATGCTTGATGCGACAAGCAGGTCTCTGCAGGCTGTGAGTGCCACAGCCAGCTGGGAAGCAGAAGTCGACTGCAATGTTGGCTGGAGGGCAAGGGTGAGGAGAGGTGCCCCGGATCTCGTGGGGCTCTGCTACCTCGCGACTTACCCCCGCTCCTCTGCTCTCCCTGACAGCCACAGCACGGGGACTGCCCGGCTTCCCTACCCGCTTCCAACCCTTCAGCTCTACCTTGCGTTAGGTTTTGCCGTTAGTCTCCTGCTCCTGTGTGTCCTCATTTCAGGGAGCTGCAAGGGGGGATGTGAGGCCAGCCTTTCAGCTGGGTAAACGAGAGATGCTCTGCTGGCAGCTTCACCCAACCGCGCTTTCGTCCCTTTATCAATAGTAGTGTCCTAACTGGGCACCCCTTAGCTCAAGGATGAGGGTCCTGAGTGCTGCACCGCAGTGACATCTCTGCCCAAGAGACCTCACCAAATTTGCTTGCGGGTGGGAAACAAGACACAGGAGGTGGATAAAGCAAGTGGAGAGTGGGAGTTTGGTGAAAGCAGAGAACACGAACAGCGCTTTGCAAGCACACAGGATCTGTGCCTGCCATTTGCCTAGGCTTCCACTTCTGAAGAGGTGCTGGCCCTCAGCTCCTGGAAGTTACTTTTTGGTTGGAGAGCTCTGATCCAAACAATTGGTGTCAGTGAGCCCTCTGTTACGCTGAGCAGAAGTGTAGGAACACGTCAGAAAAAGATCTCCATCAGGACCACTCCCATGCATGGGAGAGCCTGAGATACCAGGAAAGCATCCCTGATTTATTTTCTGGGATTTATCCAATGTGAATTGAAGGCAACAGAACCATTTGGCTCTGAACAGAACCCCTGCCGAGCAGAACAGATGGCTATATTAAAAGGAAAAAACCCTAAGCACAACTGGACTAGCTGACAGCCTCCACAGAGGCCGAAGAAGGGGACTGGCCCTGAACACTCACTTTTCCTTTTGCCGGCAGCATCCATGGCGAGGTTTACTATTACTTTCGTCGGTGGAAGGCAGCCAAGACGCTTGCCGTTGTGCCAAGCTGGAGGAGAAACCTCCCACAGTTCGCAACGCAGTTGGTATTGACCAAAGCGTTCCCGGCGTGTCCCTTCCCTCGCGCACGTGCGGCCATGCACCATCCCGCTTCCTCGCCTGCCGGCTGGCACGTACGGCTCCGCGAGGGGAGTCCCACCCGCCGGGGGGCGGGGGAGTAGCAGACATCTGGTAATCGCTGCTGTCACCCTGCCCCTGCCACCGTCTCTGCCTCGGCGTGGCACCTAGGCCAAAAAGTATTAAAATTGGCTGCCTTCACCCCGAAGCGGCCAGGAGCTGCAGGGAAGTGAGTTTCTCTGGAAAAGCAGAGTAGCTAATAACCGTACACTTAAGAGCAGCAGTATTGATTGAGAGCAGAGCCTTTAATCTCCCTGCTTTCTGCCTGCAGAAAGGGAACTGTGCTCCTCTCCTGCCTCGCAAGATGATGACTCTCTGTGTGCTTTAACCTTCACCCACTGATGTTTACAAAGTGCTTCTAAAGCCGCCAACTGGCAAACACCGTGGAAAAACACTCTGGATTTTCCCCGGTGCCTGATGCCGTGTGTGTGTGTGTGCGTGCGCGTGTTCGCCTGTGTGGGGCTGGCTGTTCATCGGCCGGGATCCCCATGGCGGGCGTCCCTGCACCTACCCCTCTGAGCGCAGGGCCTGCATTCACGTCTCTGTTTTCTTTGGCCTCTTCCAGCATTTCCCTTGGAACTAATGGCCAATAATAGAGTTTCTCCTCAGACACCCCCCTCTGCCAGAGCGCTCCCATGAAGAGGATTATCGTTCTTGTACTTGCAAGCCTCATGCTGTCCCACTGTCTCTTTCAGGCTGTTCTCCCCTGGGGATAGGGTCACAAAACCCACAGATTTGCAATTAGATCTGCTCTGTAATTTATTTTTTTTTTTGTGCCCTGAAAAATACAAGGGAAACTGTAGATTTTGTAGAAATGATCCAAGTAGCTTTAAGAAAGCTCTATGCTCCCCTCGGCCTAAAATCTGCAAGCTTTCGAAAGAAATATTTCGATGAACCCCCTCCAAAAGTTTTCAGAGGAAAGTAGCTATTTCTTGTAAAAATAAAGGCACACTGAAAAGCAAAGAATTTCCCTCGAAAACTAATTTCAGTGGAAATTTTTCAGGTGGCTTCAGTGAGCTGTGGAGCTCAGCATGCCCTCTGGTGCCAGAGCCAGGTTTCACAGGCCCTGGGACCTGCCAGCTCCCTGCAGCAAAACCAGAGATCGAGTTTAAAAAGAGGGAGGGGAGAAAAAAATAAAAATAATTCCGTACTTGTGGTGATATTCATCCTTCTTTCTCTAAGAATTCATACAAAAAATAAAAACAACAGTAGAGGTGAGAGTTAAATATTTGGGGGTGGGGGTGCTTTGAGTAAGAATAAAGCCTCTGACTTATGAAATGTAGACGGGTGCCTCGCTCAGCCCCTGTAGTGATCCGTATCGCTGTGCCACGTTTACGCAAAAGGAAGCAGAAAGGGGATTTGCCTGAGGTCAGGCTGAAGCCAGCAGAGTCTTTGCAGGGAAAGAGGCTGTCTCATATGGAAAGCCAAAACATCCGGGAACGGGACAGGGGAGCCGAGCTCCAGCACCAGTTCAGCCAGTGTTGTTGTGTGACTGGGCTTTACTTTTTTCAAGTCCTAATTTCCCTACCCTTAAGAAGCGGGCAATAACGATACATCCCTGTCTTGGGAAAGCACTGCATACTGGTAGGTGCTGTTTTCCAGCAGACATGCTGGCTGTGCAACAAAGCTTGCAAGATGAACTTGGTGTCTGACTGCCAGGCCCAGGTTTCCTCTCTTTGTCGCAACATGGAGAAGAAAAGGCAGTGATTCCCACTCTTCAAAGTGACTGGAAAGGCACCAGCTCTAGCCTGATGACATAAATCACTTTGATGAGCCTTCAGGTATGGTCTGGACTTGACTTAGGGCTCTGTTTGCCAAAATGGAGTTATTTAATCTCCCCGGTGATCCCACGTAACCCCCTACAGCTGTGCAGGCAGTCCTGCTGCAGGGAAACCAGAGCTGCTTGTGAATCAGCTCCTGAGACACAGCAGTTTACAGGATGGAACTTTAAGACAAAGCAGAACCAGAAATGGTGTCATTTTGAAAAAAACTGGATGTATCGTGGCAGCTCAAAAAACAAGTCACAGCCACGCGTTCACACCCCACAGATGCAGCGGTTAGCTGGTGAGAGCTACGGCACCAGGCATCCCAAGCAAAGCCATCTTGCATTCATCGAATTGCCAGATCTGTGAAGACTCCTGGTTTGTTTAAGCCTCATGTTGTTTGAGGCCTCAGGCTTGCATTCATAGCTGCTGGACTAGGCAGAATACTCCGTAAGGGCCAAATCAACAGAGGAGCTGGATTTCTCTAACTTCAGCTGGTGGCACAGGGGCTCCTGTGTCACAGGGGTTCCTGCAGGTTGATGTTTTTTAGCTGCCTAACTGAAAGCTTTGCGTCCAGCTTTCATCATCCAGTAACATTTTGGCTGCCTTTGTGAATCTACTAAGCCTGCGCTGACAGAACTTTGAAACAGGAATCACAGTTTTTCATTGCTCAGTGCAAGGTTTTCCCAGATCCTATGACTCCTCATCAGAGAGCGGTGGCCATCCCCTGCCTGTGGTATCACGTCCCAGACAGGGGAACATGCCATTGCGCTCACCCAGATGAGAAAAGCCCCTGTGAAAGCTGTCTATTTTCATTGCCTGATCATCTGGGACACAGAGCTCGGTAAATTGCAGCTCTGCCCTCCAGGTAAAAGAGCACTCACACGCCAGGTGGAGGAGGTTGTGTTTTCATTCAACAGGAGCTCCTGACTTGCTTTATTTGTCTCACATAAGCAACCGGGAACAGATGTCTCAGCCTCCTTGTACCAGTCGCTTATCTAACAAAAGCTCTGTCTTGTTTGTACAGCGTCTTTGTTCTGGCACCCTTAACTCATCATTACACACAGATAAACAATCAATGCCCAGCCTTGTGATGCTGCTGGGACGAGGGCTGACTCTTCAGGAATAAGGACAAAAACCACTTGAAAGGGGTCATATTTCAAACCTTGCACCACTTGGTATGGGTACCACTCTGTTGCAACAGGATCACACGCTTTTAAGCCAGCTGAGAAGGGGCAGTACCTAAATCTAGGTTTTTTAGATGCGTTCCCAGGATCAGACTTTTTGCTGGCCTCCTCTCCCTGAGATGCAAGATAATTCTCTTCTACCCCAGACAGTAATGTTTAAGAAGTCCTGAACCCCTACGCACTGCCTTTGAGTCCTTACCGGCTCTCTAGACTTCTACTTTTATCTCCTTCCAGTATCTTTTAACTTCTACCTTCCACAGCAAGAAATTACACGCTTTTTAAAAGAAGCCTCTTAACCACAGTGACTTTACTGTTAGAAACCCCAAGAATTACATGTTTTAAGCTATTAAAAAAAAAAAAAATCCCCAAAAGCACTCTCCTACCCCAAGCCAGCCCCTTATTAGGGATCACAGCTCACCAATAGCTCAAACTGGACACAGTCCTGCCTGCCTGCTTTTTACTACGCATCTTTCTCACATGAAGAGGATTACTGGCACAACCCCTTCCAAAATTCAGCCCCAATATTTCAGTATCAGACACACAACCACATGCAGCACTCTCCCACGATCACTGGCTTTATTCCCGCTCCCACCCTGGAACAGAGAAAGCCACTATTGCCCATGGATGCACAGAGAAACCAGAGACAGCAGCACGAAGCAGTAGCCATAAACCTTCTGTATCATACCTGAAGCACAGAGGAAAGGTTATATTTTGTACTCCATCTGGTAAAAAAGGCTACCTCAGGCTCACACATGCTCCTTATACCCAAATTTAAAGGGTTATCCATCAGACAGCGCTGAGGGCAAGGCTGCTGGTCTTCACTCCAGCTGACAAGAGGCTGATTACCCAGAGCTGAAGCCTATCTGCTATGTGGAAGTGTTGTTTTTCTTCCTTTTTTAGAAAGAAGATCATAGCTTGCTGCAAATATATCCAAATCTTTTGTAATTGTTGCCTTTACTGGTGGTTTATTACCAGCTCATGACACTCTGGGTGAATTGAGAACAACCTTTTCTATCTTTTTTTTTCCATCATTTGGGTCAAAACAGCTAACAGGGGAACTCACTTAACAAGATAGAGAAAAGGTGGCTGGCTAAAAGCAGCCAAATGACCCACCGCTGTAATTAGATTAAGGGCAACCAGGTGATTTACCCCTTGTAAATACCTATTTCTTTCCACTGACAAAAAATGTGCCTGAATGATTAGTTAAAGTTAGGTGTGATGGATCCCACCCCTCATCTTGGTGCACTTCAGTGCCTGATATTTTGAAGAAATAGTGCCCCTGGTTTCAGAAACAAAAATGTGGATTGTCTCATCTGCTCTGGCATCTTATCTAAGACAGTAGCCAGCAAAAAATGTTCAGAGGAGATACAAAGCCTAGCCACTGACAGTCCTTTGAACACCCGACCCAAAGAGAAGATCTCACTCTGATCCCTTCTAAGTTTGAGGCCTGTCTGTGCCCTGAAGGAAGAGAATTTAATATTCCTTTCAAAATCCCTAGCTATGGATAATCTATATTATTGTAACTCTGAACAAGCTTGTTTTTCACAAAAATACTCAGTATTTTTCTAACCTTGCTGAGCTCTTGATCACTGCAAATATCTCGTGCCTATTAATATCACGAGGTGAGTGTGAGGGGAAACTGGATGCTCTCAACACCTTTAAAACACGCAACTTTGACTCTTTCCCCGGCTTTCTAGATAAACCCCATGGGGAGGCAGCAGCCCGTTCGACATGGATGGGTCTGTTGGCTTAGCAATTGTTACCAGTTCATGCAGTTTCTCCTGTCTCCCCAGGGCGTGAATCCTCATCTCCGGATTAATGGGCCGATGAACATCAACCACTATGCGACAAAGAAGAGCGTGGCGGAGAGCATGCTGGACGTGGCGCTCTTCATGGCGAATGTCACGCAGCTCAAAGCGGTGCTGGAGCAGGGGACTTCCTTCCAGTACTACACCACCCTCATCGTGCTCATCAGCATCTCCCTCTTCTTCCAGGTGATGATCGGGATTCTCCTCATCATCACGGGTAAGGAGGCCGCCAAGGCACGTGCACCCTTGTAGGGTGTTGTTTGGCCGACATGGGAGTGAGAAGGAGAAGCCTCTTCCCCTGAACCATTTCCCCTGGCCCCAGCCAGGGCTGTAGGATGTTTGAAGAGAGCTCGACGCGGGCAGTGGGGAGCTCTGTGTTACTGCTCTTCAAAGTGGGGAGGGGGTTGGTTTTTTCTCTTGCACAAAAGCTCTGAGCACTACTCTTCCTTCACTTTCCCACTGCTGAATCCCTGTTGTAGGGAGAGAGCTGGGTTTCGGGCCCCTTGCTGCCCATCCTGTAATGTGCCCCTTCGTGCAGCTCCTGCAGATACTACATTTTAGCTGTATCTTTCGCCTCACTCAAGCTGAGACCTAACATAACAATTTAGGCAGAGATATTCCCTATATTAACCTCACATTTAACCAATCCCACAGTTCTCCTAGTGCCATACAGACAGTATGTTAACACCAGCATTTCAGACAGGCTTGCCCAGTGCTCCATCTGATACAGGAGTTGCTGTATTTCAGCCTCCAACACATGCCCAGTATTAAAGTCTGCAGAATGCTGTCTTTTCCTGTATATCCTATGTGTTTTTTCATGTGGGACACAGGATCACAGGTTACAGGAAATCCTGTGACATGTTCCTTCCCCTGCCTGACATGGCACAGCCTTTCCCAGTGGCAGCTGCGGTGGCTGGAGCCAGCTGCGAAGAGAAGGGGGACAGGGGACCACAACCGAAGGCAGGGAGCCACAAGGCTGCCGTTTCCATGGCTCATTGGCCAGACGGCCCCAGTAACTGGCGCATTCCTGTGTCTGAACTGATCAATGCCCATCAGCTAAGGCTGATCCCACTCATGGATGCAGATACCTCTCGGTCTGGGGGCGAGGAGGGTGTTGATAGCTGTGTCAGCACATATGTGAGATCTGGGTGTCAAAGGGGAACTGGCCTCCCAACCCGAGTACGACATTGCTGACTTTGTCGCCCATGTCACCCGGCCTTCCCTTGCCATGTCCCATGGCCATGCAGTGGGGCGAATCACATGGCACATGCCTGGCTAGCATGCAGCAGTAATTTGGCTATTTAGGGTTTGCCCATGGGAGGGCCATGGCAACTCCACGGCAAAACAAAGACATGATGACATGACATAAAAAAACCATGTCTTTCCTCTGCTCTGTCCTCCCATGTTGTCCTGGGGCAAGCTGTGGCCCCTGTAAAGTTCCTGGGACTATTCCCCCAGCTCTGTGGCCACATGCCCAGGGGCATCATGGACATTTGCCAGGCAGGGAAGGCTTGCAGGGGCTGGAGGACTTGGAGCCAAGCTACAAATCTCCCTTTTTTTTGGTATTGTATCACACAGCTCGTTTGAACCTGAATGATGTTGCAAAGCAACCCCGCCTGAATATACTCAACAACGCTGCCACAGCTCTCATCTTCATCACGGTCATCCTCAACATCTTCATCACAGCCTTTGGGGTGCAGAAGACTGGCCTCTACCCTACCAGGAATTTTCGACCTTATTAAGTCACGGGGCAATGGAGTCAGGTAAGAAATGGGTGAGTTCCCATCACTGCCAGCCCCTGGAAGCGCTGTCTCAGAAAACATCATTGCATGGTGGAGGCAAAGCTGCACAGATTAACAAAGCCTTTCCAGAGGCATGTTGTTGTCCCACAAGCATCTGGGGCCATTGAACAAATTCCCTCAGAGGAGGAGGATTTCTCCTTGCTCGGTCTTTAAAGCAAGAACACCAAACATCCCAACTGCTGGGATTTATCAGCAGCAAGTGGTTTTCAGAAGGCTGCAGACCTCATGCTAGATACTGATAGCAGTTGTGGATGGGAGCTAAATTCAGAGAAGAAAATGAGGTGCGTTCTGCGAGGTATCCAAAGATGGCAGCATTATCTGAGCAGAAGAAAAGGAAGGTGCTGTTGAGGTGGGGGTGAAGGAGCTCTTCACAACAGCCAGTGTGGCTTGGCCCGGGCTGTTTTAAGAATCTAACTCTCATTTTCAAGAGTTTTGTGAGTAAGGGTCCAACCAAATGCTTGGGTTCCCATGTCAGGTCAACGAGGGAGTGACATGTTCTTAGGTCAAAAGTCCTTCAGGTCAAGAAGCAAAGTTCACATCTCTTGCTTACGTGACCTACGACACGTAAACATAGTTTAAATGCAATACACTGTGGCAACAGCTGGCAAGAAAGCTCAATAGGCAGGATGCAAAGGCCAAAAGCCTCTATAAAACCACTGCTGGCTTGGGATCCAGAAGGGTGTGAGTGCTGAAGAGCAGCACCCCACATCCGTAAGGGTGGCCCTGGTGCCAAATGACCCAGTACAGAGTGACTGCTCCTCTCTGCCCATGCAGCATGGAGGAGCCTGCCGTGACCTTCCTGGTGTTTCTTGTCTTCCCTGCAGGATCTGAGCAGCGCGGCTGGCGGGGAAAGCTCTCCTCCTCTACGTTTTCACTGACCTCAGCAGGAGCCCATCGACGAATCCGGAGAACTGGGTTAAAATTTTCAAAACCGTGTGCGTGTCATGGTATACCGGTCCCTTACTGTAATGCTTTTGCAGTTCTGAAGGGGTGAAAACCTCGCCTTTCAAAGCTAGAGCAAACTTTGCTAGAGAGAGCTGCAGGAACAAGCAGCAGGCACACAATTTCAAAGCACAGTTCTGTAAATCTCATCTCTTCTTTTAGTTGCCTGCTTCACATATTCAGTATTGGCTCATTTTGTAGAGAAGACCAAACGATTTACTTTGTAGGCTAAATATGCAAGAAAAGTCCAGCTTTTTTGTCTCAAGCACAAGTTGCTATACTTAAAGCAGTGCTACCCAGTAGTTTACCTCCCAAATATTAGAATGGGTTTCTCAAAGTCAAAAAAAAGTTCTCATGGGAGGATAGGAAAGTGCGCGTATGTCAACGTAGCTAAAACCAGTTCAAATGTTTTCCTAGTTGTTTAAAAGTAAAATTAAATGCGACACAGTTAAGAAAACAATCACATATTTCCAGCATTGGAAAATTAACAATGACAGAAAATAGATATTTTGGTCTGATGTCATCACCTGGGACCTATAAGGAATAACGTCAGAATAGCCTGACAATATTTAGTAGAAAATGAAGGAAGATTATACACAAGGAAACACTCTAGGCTTATTGCCACAATGAGAAATGACAGGTGCATAGTGTATGACTTTATTAAAAAATCACCATTATAATTTAAGGTCTTATCACTAACATGAATGTTTTTAAATATATCATTTTTATATTGACAATGCGGGAATTCTTTTGTACTAGAAACAATTTGTTTCCTTAAAAAAAAAGTGTTTGAATTAATGATTTTTCAGATTTTTTTTGAAGGAGTAAAATTTTTCGATCCTAAATTTTGCAACTCTGTAGTCATGCTAAAAAATTGGTATTTTAATAGCCTGGTGTAAGCCTATTTAAATGATGACATGCTTTTCTGATTATTAAATGATTTTTTTCATGGTACGGCAGAATCAGAGTTCAACGTGGATTTCTCATTTTGCATACTCTTGCCACCACTGAGAAAGAAATGTCATGAAAACATCCACATATTGGTTTTCAGGAGCCACTGTGAATCTCTGACGCTTAAAAAAACCAGATACGGGCAGATTTCATTTGTACTCTGTATTTGACTTTACAGAACCAGACTTCTATTTAAGTCACGGGTGGTGCTTTTTTCTGGAGAGGGTTTGAATGACCTTGCCCACAAAGCCTGCTGGGTGAGGCTACGGGCCAGCATCAGCCAGTACCTGCAAATGACAGCGGGTTGTTAGGTTTTTTTGCAGCTGAAGGAAAGTTGCATAGAAAGAGTAGGGTGGAAAACGCCAGTTATGCATTTAGCAGAATTTAAATGCGCAGAGCTGAGCGCAGCCTGGGATCTGTTTGGTGAAGGAGGTAAGGACTCATCCCCCACTTTGTCCCAGGGGATGGCAGGTCTGCAGGAACACAGTTTTGTGCTTATCCTGGTCCTTGGTCTCTGCTGAGACCAACAGTCAACAGGGGTGACTGTTTCTGGGACGCCTCTGTTATCCCGCTCTTCTCTAGAAAAAGGCTTCACTGTAGAGGCAGCAAAACTAGTTCTAGCCTGTGCAAAACCACCAGCTAAGGGCTTTCAGCCACTACTGGCCAGCTGGGTTCATGAAAAGGTAAAAAATTATGCATCCCGTGTGCAGATCCCAAATCCTGTGACTCATTGCTTCACAGAGCAGGAGGCAAAGCAATTAGCATTGATGACTGAACGTAAAGAAAAAGAAAAAAAAAAAAAAAGGTTCAGCTAGGGAAAGAAGCAGTGAGGGGAATTTCATTACCAGATCTTAACTTCAACACCATTGTCTCAGAGAGCTGCCAGGTCAGGTACGGCGACGCATGAGGCCTGCCCGAGCAGAGAGGGCTTCCCATCACCCAGCCCAGGTGAGCAGAAGACGGACAGCCCACTGGAACGCTTTCCCCCCCCCATCACCTTTAATAATCATTTCTCATGGTAATGGAATCAGACTCATTAACAACCTTGGCTACCTTTTTCCCTCTCCATGTCTGACTCCCGTTTCTGCCAAGCTTTCTATACTCAAAGGAGTCACAGTTGAAGTGAAAAGGGGCCAAATTTAAATCTAAATAAGCAGTTGCCGTGAAAGAGCTGACATCCCATTTGTGTAGGCTGTGCCAAGTACTGAGCTCAGGTCTAGTCCCTCACTTGCATTCTTCTCCAGGAATTGTCCCCTGCTTGCAAGAGGGACCACTTTGTTCTCCACATTCCCTCTCTATGATCGCATCACACTTCTGCTTTGCCGGGATGTGTATTTTTCCAATGTTTCTACCTTGTTTCACATGAGAAACCCAGGCAGACAGGAAGAAAAACGGTTTTGTTGCCACCCCACCTTCTACAGCCCTAGAAGGGACTGAAACAGGTCTCACTCCTGGCTAACCTTGCTCGCTGCATCTCCCACCCACCCCTGGCTGCCGAGTCCTCGCTGGCTTGGGCAGTGACCTGTCTCTCTGGTATTGCCCACGCCTTCAGTTATGTGAAGCCAGAGGAGCAACACCTGGTTTCTAACCCCTGCTGCATGGCGAGGCGGGTGTGAGTAACACACAGACAGAACTGAGCTCTTGTAGGAAGACAAGGTATTTATAAAACATGAGGGAGAATCAGTATATCCCCCAGCTCTAAGAGAGAGGTGGCCCAGGAGGCGTCTTGAAGGCACAGAGCCACTTTAAGGCAGATAATTCAAAGGTACAATTCAGATTTTTAACACAAGGCATCGGTATCTAAAAAAAACAATCAACTTCAGACATTGGTAGACAATGAGCAGAGGCGAGATGTTCATACTGGGCAAATGTTAAAGACAACGACAAAACAAGTCACATCATAATTTTCACACAATACATTTCTCTCAGAATAATAGCTGCAAGATTTGCTGCTGGCCGGCAAGCCGAGGTGTGTATAGCCCCATCTCTCCCTTACAGCCCACAGTGGTCTCTGAGCATGTGGGCTGGAACACAGCTTTTGTCCCCATGGGCTCTCTCCAAGCTCCTCCACGGAGGCTGCCAACTAGCGCCAATTAGTTTTAATCACATTTACTACTGCAATGCTTGAATACCAACTAAGAATCCCCACTGTGCTAGAAAGGGAAGAACATTTGTGACGGTAATTTTGACAGTGGGGATACTGGCCATCAGGAAACTGGACTGGAACCCACTAACTCCTTACATCTCCACCAAGGTGTCCTCATGAGGTAGAGTTCTGCTTGCCACTGGCCTGGGTTACAAGGTACGAAAGAAGGAGCACAGTCACAGCTAAAGTATGGGGGAAAAATCCTCAAATTCTGGTGGCAGTGCTGGAGTGAGGGCTGCACCCTACTTTGCAGTCCACTCTTTGCTGACTGTCCTCTATGGTGAAGAAGAGGGGTTACTCGTATCATTGAAGCCAAGTGAGTTACCTTCTGGATGCACCCAATTCTTGCCAGTGCCTGCAGATGAACGCCAGCTGCTAACTTTAGGTGCTGCAGACCACATCTAAGCCAGATGTGAATGCACACGGTACAAATAACCCTTCCTCCCTGTGCGTGACTTAAGGGCCGCCACCGAATCCATCAGCCCTCCATCTGCAAAATGGGCACCAGGCCGTTCTCTGCTTGACGGGGCCAAACAGACGGGTCCCGCTAACGCCCCGGCGCTCACCCTCCCTGCCAGCCTCTCCCCATTCCATAGGGATTGCGTGACAGAGCCAGCCCGGACAGGCTGTGGAGGCACAGCCCCGGAGCCTGGAGAGCAGCTCACCTGCACACTCGCGGGGCTGTGCCTGCATTTGAGTGAAGCACAGGCTCCGACACGCACCGAGGGCATGACTGACGCTGCACATTCCAGGCAGAAACAGAGCTTACTGCAACGTTGCATCACAGGGCTCTGGCCTCCTAAACTCCTATAATACATTCTTTAAAAAAATAATAGTGTTGGCTGTTGTCAGCCTCTTCCCTCTCGCCCCAACTGCAGTGTTTCATTTCTCAGTCTCTACATGAGTAAAACACTTTCCTTCAATAAAAAGACTGCTCTGGCTTGGGCAGAAGGCTAAGGCTGCCTCTTCTGAGATATTCAGTGTCTGCATTCTGGCAAAGGCTCCGCAGACTCAGAGACACAGCTCTCTCTCGTCTACTTCTCACCATCGCTGCACACTCTGCAGCGAAACTTTCTGAAATCTAGTTGTCTTTTTCTGACTCCACCAGTCACAAACCCCAGACAGAGGCAAGCAGATGACTTGACAAGATTTCTATCTCACGTGCCAGGACTTGCACGTTCAGTTTTGTACTCCAATAGGGGAACTTGATGGACTTGTCAAGCACCACAGAATTAATAATAAATGAATGCCTATTCTGAATTGGCATCCACTCTATCAGTGTAAAAAGCAAAAAACCTCTAGAACCATGTCAGCATTGCTTGTATCCTTGATAACTCCATTACTCACTTTTCAGCAACTCCCCCCAGGGCTAGGTGCCATGAGCAGCATCCTCCGGCACGGTCTCCCCTGAAGCGTGGGACCAGTAGCAGCTTTTTCAGCACAGAATGTGGACACCGAAGCCCCAGTGCAAAGCACTGACTGCGCTGGGGTCTCTATAGTCCTGTAAAATGGTTGTAGGGGTAAAAAGTCTTGCCTTACGTTAATAGCAGCTTCAGGGGCTGAGAATTCCCCATAGTATCAGGCCAGCTGCAGACAGGGGCTCTTTCCACAGGTCTTGGATCAATGCTGGCATGGGTCTGCCCATCCTTTTATTCACTCAACCCTCTTCTCTCCTCGCTGTTCCCTGCACTCAGTGCAAGTGCCAAGGCCTGAGGCCACCTCCTCTGTACTGGGCCAGAGCTCCCAGGGCTGTTTCAGAGACGAAGCACCAACAGCTGTGCCAGTTCTTCAACCAAGAACCCTGCTCTTTACATAAAAGTCAAACTATGACGAGACATAACTGTGAGGCCATAACTTATTAAATTAACCTTTAGATGCTGCATAAACGTACAGGATTTAGAGAGCAGAATACTCTGTCTCCTCTTTTTTTCTGACAAAATCACAATATTTCAACTAATAAAATATTGCCACTTCTTCCCTGCTAGGGTTTCCCTGATATCGTTACGACAAACACACATGTCTGTCAGATAAGGCTGCAAAATTCCTCCTGAGATGACCTCCTAGCTTCTCTGTATAACCCCTCCACTATCCTCAGGCAGTGGACCAATAATGGAGGTGGAGCTGTAACATCAACCCCTGCCACCTTGCCCAGTTGCAGGCAAATATGGCTCTCATAAGGGATGTGTACTCGAGTCTCCAACTATGGCCCACGATTTGCTGAATGTGAACATGGTTTTTCGAAATGCCTGAAGTAAAAAGCACAGAGAAACATCTAAGCACCAGCAGCCTAAAGTGCCTATCAGCTCCTCCACATCCAGATTTCCTTGGGTCAGCACATGGGCGTGTGGACACAATACAGTTCAGAGAACTTATTTTGGTCCTCTGTCCAAAAGCATGGACACTGGAGAGATGGGGAAGGAGGGGAAATGGGGAGGGTTTTTTGTTGTTGTTGTTGGGTTTTTTTCCCTTCAAGTATTGAAAGAGAAGCTGTGTTACTGCAAATAAACCATTCTGGCATTAGCTGGGATTTGTTTGCCTGGTTTGCACCACGCAAGACTCAACGGGAAATATGGCACCTCTCCCACTGTACCATCCGCCAGACCGCATGGCAGGAAGTAGGAGTCCTTCACTTGTCAACATCTCCCCCGCACACCTTCCCAGCAAGACACGGATCCCACGTCTTGGATACAATGGCTCACCAGAGAAGCTCCCGCTCCCCTAGTCTGACTATCCCTTCCTCAGCTGTGCCGTCCCATCAGAGGGCTCTGGAGGCAGAGGAAGAGTTTGTGCACTCGGCTGTGTGCCTTGATAAAGTGCACGTCGAGACGAGATGGTGGACGGCGCTGCTGGGCAGCTTTGGGGTTGAAGGCTACAGTGTCTTCAGCTGGCGCCGGTTCCACATGCCCCGCTTCGAGTGAAACCAGTGGAAAAAGTTTCTCAGGGAGAGACGCTCCACTTCCAGCCCAGCCTGCAAAATCCTGGCAGAAAGGAGAAGGGGAAACTTGATCACAATGATGCTGAGTGGGCTCAGCCCCAGGAAATCTCTTTTAAGTTGTCCTGTTGTCAGGAGACTGCGATTGAACTGAAGAGTCCAGAATAGCTCAGACGTATCTCACATCCATAAGCAGGTGTCCAATGACACTTGCTGAGTGTTTATGCACCCCTGTTTATACAGGACTGGTCAGGAGTGGGCTGGGCTGCACACGCCAGGCTATGAGGAAAGACAGCTGGCAACATGGCTCATAGCTCAGGATGCTAGTTTTTTCTGCAGTCATCTGACAGAAAAGAGAGGAGAGGCCCCAAAACCTAGAACTACAAACCCAGAGGCCTAGGATTTGTACAGCAGGATCCCTCATTATAAACGTCTCAGAAATTGTAACTGTACCTGATAATATTTAAATGTCTCTCTGACAACTGCTTGTCTGGGCAATTGCTATACATAGTAGGGGAAGTCTGAGGGACCCAAACCAGACCCACTGTGCACTGCACTGCTTGAAGAGGGCAAAGTCTTCACCATCACCAGTGCGTTATCTGCCTGTGCCCAACAGCAGTGTGGCTGGAAGGCACCAGGAAACGGCTTCTCTGTTCTTTTATTGGTGGCTCTAGTAGTGTATTTTGGGTCCACTCGCCTACTAGGTTTGAGGTCAGAATGTGCTCAAAGACTGGCCCTCACTGACCAAGTTTATGGTGGCATTAGTCACTTCAGTCTCCTCAGATCCCCATTCCCCTGGTCATTGGTCTTCCAGGATCTAATGGGTCTTCCCTCCTGAGCATATGAATGATGACAATGAATGCCTACCTGTCCAGGAGTTCCCAGTCCTCTCCTCCCCAGCGGTCCCGAAACTCTTTTGTGTTCATGCCTCCGATCTTGTCCAGGTCAGACTTGTATATGCCCAGGAGACCAAACCCATTCACCTCCCAGTAGCCTGAGGACAGCATAAAAGAGGCACAGGCATGTTGGTGCGTTGAACCATTGATGACTCCAGCAGGGCTGCTGGAGTGAGACTCAAGCTACTTCTATCATGATGTTGACACCAGAGAGCCAACTGAGCACCACGGCAGAGCCAACCATATTGAATCTTTGGGAAATGAGAAAGGCTTGTGGACAGATGGCATGGGCTGCCCTGTGAACTTGCCAGCAGAGCCTCTCACATCTCCTGCCTGGCAGCATAGTACCTGATGCACATGGACTGTCCCAGCTACAAGGGGTTTGTCCCTGTGCCTGGATGGTTCAGGATGGCCACCTCCATCTAAAGGAAATCCTATGCTCAGATGATCTGTGTCACTTTCCTCCCTCTGATTTGGGTTGGTTTCCCCCACCCCTAGGCTACCAGCTCTGCTCAGGACAGGCTGTGCCCCCTAAGAAAAGAGAGAAATAGACAGAAAGGAGTAAAGGCAGGTTTTTTCAAGGTCCTCAAATCCATAGAGGCCCCTAGAAGATGACCAGGAGAAACATCATATAAAGGGCTCTGCTGGGTCTTTCATCTCAAATTCCAAGTACCTGATACCATCAAACCCCATCCTATGTCTACTGCACTCTCACCTAGGAGCCCTGGTAAGCTCCAGACCTTGACACAACCAGAGGAACAAATCTAGAGGTGGCAAGCACCCTTCTCCTTTCCCCGCTCCCTGAGGTCTGAGACAAGGAGACTCCGCTCCCTCTTACCGTCAGGCCACTGTGGGGACATGCCACAGTGCAGCCTCATGACCATGGGTGCAAAGGCCATCTTGCCTTCCACGCAGTGCTTCCGGATTGAATCAATGACTCCAGCTGGGAAGTGGATGTGGAGGTCACACAGGAAAATGATGCTGTGCGGGTCCTGGAACCAACAACACCAGTTGGGAAAAACATAGGCTGATTTTAAGTAAGTCTTTCTTGAAGGGGAAGAAGACAAGAGATATGGGAGTGAATTAAAGAGCCATTTGTTGCTAGATCAGAAATTGAGGTCCTAGGGGCTGCCAAAACAGCCATTGACTGGCTGTTCTATGATGGGTGTGAAATACTATAGCTATGACCTGGCACAGCCAGTGTCATAAAGCTGCTACTGCTGATATCAACAGCCATGATACTACTATCCTGTCTGATAGCCCCAGCAGGTGGGCCAAGAAGCAAATGAACCACAGGCTTTGTGGAGTAAGGGAAGAGTTGCTTACTCTAAAGGGACAGGAAACACATCTATGTTTGATCTGGTTTTCTAGGCTATTTCCTTCCCTAAAACCCAGTGTGTTCAGTATGAATGGCAAGAGGTAGCACCGGACGCATACTAGAAACCTTCCTGTCGACCCCACAGCCCCCAGGCTTACCGTCACGAGGTCTATCCCCGCCTGCAGCCCAGCAGAACGCTCGAAATTCCCCGTCAGCTTCAAGTACTGATAGCTGTGGGTCAGACGGGAAAGAGAAGATCAGTGCATGCACACTGGCAAGTGCTACGCTGTGGGCATCACACTGTGGAGCCGCCCCTTGCTGCCGTGCACCCTCGTAAGAAGGAGGAAAGTCTTTGCTGTACCACTGTACAAGCTCAGTGCTGCTCTAGGGCCCAGTGTGCCCTGAGGGTCTTCTCACTTGAGGACAGGGCACTCCCAAGTGCAAGCCTTTTCAGCTCTAGTCCAGCTGTATCCTAGGACTAGATGTCTTATTGGGAACCCTTGGCACATAAAGGAAAGGATCAGCCAAGGCTGGTTCAGGTCAGAGTAGGGTTAGCCAGAGAGCTATTCCAGCAAGTGGAGTCCCCGGAGGTCTCCACACACTCTGTTCCATTTCTCACAGCTTTCTTGTCTTCTCTGTCCTCCCCCTGCCCCATCACCGGGAGACTTGCTTTCTGTCCTCTCTTTCAAACTTGAACAAAAGCCAGGAGAAAAGAGATGCATCTGGATGGATGACTACAATAGGTATTGCCTTACAGTTTTATAACACGATTATATGCGGTATGCATGCATGTACATTTTAACAGCAATATATGCACGTATATGTGCAAGGTATGGATGGATGTCATCTTTGGGTTTCCAGCTGCAGGATGCTGTGGCTGGTCAACACACAGCGACTGGCAGATGTGCTGTCTTTGCCAGCATATGCATGTAAGCAGTTTTTTGTGACCAAGCAGTACTCTCACCTGTGCAAGCTAGACCTTTTCAGAGCCTTCTCTACATCCATATCATCGCTGCTGTAGTCCGTGATGATGATGTTGAAGTATGGATCCTTAGTGAGTCGGAACAGCTCTTCCA
The DNA here is from genome assembly GCF_963924245.1 of Chroicocephalus ridibundus. NCBI lineage: Eukaryota > Metazoa > Chordata > Aves > Charadriiformes > Laridae > Chroicocephalus > Chroicocephalus ridibundus. The sequence goes on from NC_086284.1 coordinate 153,781,581, forward strand.
TGTCAGAGATGAACTGCAGCACCCAACGTGCCTGGTTTTTCACTGGTTGTATTGCAAAAGGGAGAGAATCCAAGCAAAACTGATTTCAAAGAATGGCGTGGCTTCTCAACAGGCAAGGCTTCTTGCCTCCTCTCAAACCCTGCTAATCTTGCAGGGATGCTGAAACAGGCTCAGGCTGAAAACCTGGACCAAAGAGCCAATGAGTGTGGGTTCTTTCCCAGAGTGTGGCAGGAGTTTTCTCCAAGCTTATGAGCCACAGGAGTTTGGGTCCTGTCATATTTCTGAGGGGGTTTAACTTGGACAGAACAGAAATTGGAAGTGATCCAAATAAGACGGTTGAGGCTGGCCCAGACCCACTGTTCAGGACTGCCCTCACGGGAACCACCCTCCGTGCCATCCCACGATGTCCCGGGGAGCCAGGTCCCCCTTACCTGGCACCACAAAGTGAATCATGGCCCGGTGGTTCCAGGAAAAGCCCTGGGGCCAACACAGCTCTGGCTCATTCGCCACAGCCATCAGGTGCCGCCGGCGACCCCATGCCAGGTTCCTCATCTTCCTCTCCTCCTCCTCACCGCCACCAACGCCCTGCCAGCCTCGCGCAAAGATGTACTCAGAGAAGCGGATGAGCCGCTGTCCCTGCTCCAGCAGCTCCAGCTCCAGCAGGTAGCGGCTGCCCCGCATGCGGTCCTGGCGTTTCTCCACATTCACGATACGCTGCAGCTGAAACCGCCTGCAGAAGATATGGCTGGGGTGGGCATGGCCCCTGCACACCAGCCCCTCTCCCACCTCCATCCTGTTCAGCTCTGCCAGGCTCTTCCCTCCTGCCTAGGACAAACCTTTTTGTCCCCAGCTTCCCCCCGCTTTGCTGCACCGCTTCCAAGGTCCCATGGGAAGGTTTAGCACCTGTTTCCTAAATCCACAAGCATGTGGGATTAGATCTGGGATTCCAGCCAAAAGAAAATAGTTGGCAAGGGAAATGAAATAAAGGTGACACAAAAAATAACATATGTGTCTGAATGATTGTAGTGCTGGTAATAGTGAGTGTATTCAACACCTCCTACAACGAACTTGGCACAAGGAGTATGTTTGGGCTAGTGAAATTGGCTGATGACAGCTTATCCGCCAATAACATGGAGCAGGACCAAGCAATCATGCAGTAAAAACTGGGGTGAGCTGTAGGTTCAGAATGGTCAAAACAGGATGAAATGCCAGGTCATGTCCTTTCAGGTCATAACAAGAATTTCTGCTGTAAAACAGACACTCATCAGATAAAAATGCTGAAAAAAGCTTGCGTGCACTTATCAATCACACTGTGACTGTGACTTGATGTGGCCCTGAAAAAACAAAAGAGATCTTAAGATGTAGTGTGAGAGTTACTTCCAGCAGGGACTGGGAACTAGTAGCATCCATTCTATAAAACAGCCAGGATACTGGTCACTTACATACAGGAAAATTACGGAAATAAAGGCTAACTCAACAGAAGGGTCATGAGTTGGACTGTATAGCTTATAGAGGCTCAGAGGAGGTAAGTCTGCCATAAAGGCAATCAAGATGGTAAGTCTTGAGAAGAAAAAGAACCATATCAAGATCATGTGAAAACAGAGTACCAGCAAAACCTGATCTCCAGTGGGTCACCAAACAAGCGAGGAGCAGAAACACCTTCCCAAATCAGTACTAGGGCCATGAAATCTAGCTAGTTTTATGATGGAGGTGCACACATTCAGATGACAGTGTAGGGTACTTGGTTGTCTCTGAGGTCAGTGTACTGATCCACGTTATCTGACAGGTCCCTTCTGGTCCTATGTCCTAAGTGATTCATAAGGTGAGATGTGGCAGGCATCAAACCACGAGCACAAGGAGATCCAGTCCTACATCATATCAGCAGTTTCTTAATCTTCAGCTGATAAAATGCTCCTATGTGCTCCCAATATCCACACTGTGCAAGGAGGAAGCCAGCAAAAGGTCTGTGACGCCAGCTGGACAGAAACCTCCAATCTTTCAAGCTTACTGCCACCACCTGTTAGAGGGCGATATTCAGCCCCTAGGCATGGTCTGGTGTCCAACAATTCCCATTTCTCAGCCAAAAGAGGTATGTAAAGCCTGAGTTTTTACACAGATTCCTTGCCTGAAGTCTTATTTCTCACATCTATTTTACCCCCTGATTCCCACTAGCTCCTCACACGACAGGTATTCCCTGTGTAGTGTGGTACACCAGCTCTGGGACACTGCCCCTTGGTTTTTACACTGTGCCTTACCCTTTACTCCTCTGGTTGAGCTTCTTCAGGAAGACACGTGTGACTTCCAGAGCCTCCCTTTCTCTTAGCAGCAAGTTTCCTGACGTGTTGCATTTCAGGTCAATCCAGTCTGTGCGCAGCATATGGAAGTCCAGGTTGCTCGCGCTGAAGGTCTGCTCCCAGTTCACCGCCTGGTCGAACACTGGTACGTAATCAAAATCATCCTCATCTTCTTCCTCTAGCTCCCCATCCACCTCTTCCTCTTCTGCTGCCACAGGTCCAGACTTGTCCTTCACAGGAGATACCACCTGTGCCTCTCCCTCACCCATGTCCCCACCATTGGCTGCCTTATGCTCAGCAATGTAGGTCTCCACTTGATTCAGCCACTGCGACAGCCCAGGCTGCTGGCTGGGGCTGGCAGCGCTCACAGCACGTCTGCCGGCTTTGCTGGAGACTCGGCCTCCTTTCCTGGCTGGCACGGTGCCTGCTGGCTGCAGCTCATCTTTAGTGGTGCTGAGGTCTCCTTGTGGTCTCAACCCTTTGGGAATTGTGACCCTTGAGTTCCTGGGGCCGCCGAGACGCTGCTGCCTTTGAGACATGGTCCTAGAAGGAGGGTTCGCCTTTTTGACAGGCGCTTTCCCCTGGATGGCCCTGGCGTGCTGCAGAGGGCTCCTGGATTTGTCTTTGATGCCAGCTTTTAAACGGGGTCTCTTTGTTATTGGGTTCCCCTCTAGGCCAGCCTGGATGAGGCTTTGGTTGGCAGAGGCCAGCATGGCTGATTTGACACCAGACCTCTTCGTCCTTCTCCTCTGTAGCCCTTCTCCTATGTCACCACCCGTCACTGAGAGGAGCCGACGACGCTCCCGGAGGGAATATTCCTCCTGAACTTTGTCGCTACCCACCACTCTGCTGGGAACATTGCCTGCTGGTTCTGCCCTCCCCGTGCCGGGGCGCTTGGGCGGGCTCGTAGTCTCTGCGTCCTGCTCCGCGTACTGCAGGTCATCCAGGTTCCCCTCCTGGGAGCCTGCAGGAGTAATCGCAGTTACACCTCTGGCATCCTCCCGCTGCCTTCCCTGTCCTGATCCAGGCACCCACCCTACCAGGGGGAGCTACTTCTCGCTGCATCTCAGCATTGTCTCTCCTGCTTAGAGGGACAGGGATGCTCTCACACACAGGAGCTCCTCAGGACCTACTAGCCAGCATTGCCAAAGGCCGTGAAGGGGTCTGCCTTTGCCTTTAGCTGTCTCTCTGGCCACAGCTTTGCAGGGCAGGTGCAAGCATCGGCTGCCACGCTGCACACCTTTGGCTCTGTCACTTCTGCCCACATTTTTGCTGGAATTGCACCTCAGCTAAGCTGCGGGCCCGAGAGGCAATTGTCACGTTGTCCACTACAGCCCACTGTTTAGTGACCTCCCAGCCTGTCCTTACGAGAAGTAAAAGTGGCTGCAAAAATCTCCCAGCCACAGCAATCTGGCAGAGAAGGACTGTGACCTCCTTGGTACAGAAAGTCAACAGCTTCTTGCAGCTGGTGCTCTAGAAGATCACACACAAAAGTGACCGACAAAAGCATCCTCTGGGCTGACATTAGGGCCCCTACCTGGCTGCTCTGTCTTTTCTCCAGAGTCCAGGCTCTTCTCTGGCTGATCCATTGTCATGTACTTGTAGAATCCAAATCTGCAGAGGGAAGGGCAAAACACAAGTTTGATGAGTTACTTTGCCCTCTCCAAATAAATTATGGCCACTGCTTCAGAGGTAATGGTCCATTACTCTGATTTCATCTACCCAGCATCTCTACATCCTCCTTTCCCAGCAAGTCATAGGCTATCATCATCTTTATCTTTTAAATCTTTGGGCAATCAGACCTTACTCTGAACTGCCAAAGACATCAGCTTTCCTTGCTTATCATCCCAATCTCTCAGACATTTTTTCATAAGCAGAGGAGGAAATCCCAATACCCTGAAACACTTCTTTAGCCTCCCTTAAGCTGCTCCTTAAAGCTCACTAATGATTTAGTGCTCACAAATGCAAGTCATCATGCTGCAAAAGCGGCTCAGGCAGGTAATTGCAATGACCTCCCTCTCTCTTCTCTCATACCACCATCCATGCGCTGTCCTCATGTGTCTGCGCTTCAAGATTTTGAGAGGGATTTCCAGGATCGTGTCCCTCCATGTGTGCTTGACGCCAAGCAAAATGGACCCCCAGTGCCCAAATCCTATCACAATACAAATGAATTGTCAAAGCAATAAACCTGAGTGGCACCTTCCAGCCCATGGCAGCCACCTTCTCCATCCTTCACTATGAACCCCAGTCCCAGGAGTTCCCTCCCAAACCTACAATATGATCTGTTGTTCCAGCCCTCAAAATAGTCCTGTAGGGAGGAAGAAGGTGCTGAGCACAGGGAGGCCACCATCAATTATCTCACTGGAAAACTGACTCTCTTTATCCTGCAAAAAAAAGTCCTCCTGAATGGAGGGGGGTCCTCACACAAGGGTGTCTGCCTTTGGCATGCGAACGGCAGGATCCCTCGCAGGGCCGCAGCTGGGAGCCAGACTCCAGTGCAGACGAATGACATGCATTTCTTCCCCCGGAGAGATGCCTGGTGGTAGGCACAGTTTGGCTTTCACAGCGACAGCCATCAGGAGGCTCCAGCTGTTGGCAGGCAAAGTTTGCTGGAAATACACTCCCTGATGTAGTGGAACAAACACGCTCTGACCCAGCTACTGGGTTAATAGAGCAAGAAAAGGAGCGGCAGTTTCCCCTTGAGACCTAAATTTATTTTCACTTAAAGGGAGCATAAGTTATCAAAAGAAACCATAAATGCTTTAATGTTTTGCAAGGCTTAGGGGATCTTTAAGAATGAAGAGAGTCCTAGAGAAATGAGTATGAAATTCCACTCCAGTTCTAGCCTTCAAACCATCTCCTCCCTCCCTGCTAGTAAACCCACATTTGCAGCATCCTACCTTTCCAAGTAATAAGGGTTTTCCTGATAGAAGCATTTGTTGTCTTTCTCCATGTGGCTCAGGCGGCTGTAATCATTTGGGTAAACAAAGGACAAATGAACCTGGGAAGAAGGGAGGAAAATAAAGTAAAACCCCTATAAATGCCAGATATCAGCCACAAGGTGACCCAGACATGGTTGCAGGATGACCAGCCCTTTTGAGAGGGAGCAGGGGTTGCTTACTATTTGCCTCTCCAAGGCACCTGGTAGCAGGCTGTGAGAATAGAAAACAGAAGGAAGAGTGACGGGAAATGTGCACGGATATGTCTTTTTCTCTCTCTCTCTCTCAGCATCTGTCTGTCCGTCTCCGTACCTGTGTGTTTAAGTCCTACAACAAAGCAAGAACTAGCTGGGAGAGAGGTGGGCAAGTCCTCCTGAAGAGATGCAAGGGATCGCAGAAGCCCAGAAAGCGTGTGGGGGAGACCTTCAGGCAAGGCTGAGGGAGCCGGGGTCACCCAGGATGCAAGTCCCCTGGAGAGCGTAGGCTTGTACTAGCATCCAGGGAAGGCAAACTGTGCTGGTGACCTGTCCCCAGCAGACCTCAGAGTCTGCTCTGCTATGCAGGGGATTAATCCCTGATACGTTGCGTGACCCGCAAATGTGAGCTCCCTCTCAAGACCAGTTTTAAGCTTGTTAGGGGCTTTAGTAGTCCACACAGACTACAGTTCACCCCATGGACAATAAAATCCTCGGTGACTGTGAGGCTCCAGGTGAAGGCAAGCGCAGCTCTTGAGGTTTGAGGGGCTCTGTAAGACACACAAGCTTGTAGCCCAGTGAGGCCCATAAGCAGTGGCTAGCACTTGGTGTTGACCTTTTACATGTACTAGGATGCAGAGACCTGACCAGCAGATGGTCAAATCTGCCTAGGAACTTCAGATCGATGAAGAGGCCCCCATGGTTAATGGGGTCTCCCTCCTTCCTCCTTGTGTTCCCCTGGGCAAGTACCTGCTTGAGGATTAAAACTTACAAACTGGAGTCCCTGGTAGCGCTGCAGAGGAAATCCATTCACCAGGTAGCTGGGCTTGTACGGGCAGTCTGGCAAGGCTCGGCGCACACGAGACTTGCTGAGCAGGGGCACTGAGAAGAAGAAACACAGAGGCAAGCGTTGCTGGTGGAGCCCTGCTGTAACCGATGCGCCAGCTTAGCTACTTCTGTGCCTGGTTTCTATTTATCCATGTGAAATAGTAACAGATACATAAAGCAAACTATCTTCCACAGCTCATCTCTTTACGTTGCTCTACAGCACTTACACTAAAATATTACACCTGGGGATGTCGTGTGAGCTGGATGCCAAGAGGAGGAGCCGGGTTTAGTTTGTGCTTTGTCTCCTACAGTGACTGATATTGTATACTGCCCCTCTCCTCTGCACTGGGGAGCAAAAAAGCGTGGCCTTTGATAACGGTGGCGTAGGAGGGCAATTTTTCTCGGCTGTGCTACTGCACGTGCTGTGACAGGCTGCAGCTCCCTCCTCGAGTGCTTTGCAAGTCTTACCTTTGTAAAGAGTGTCCCGGGGGTCAGGCTTCAACATGTCAGCTGGGTGCGCCTTGCTGCCTGCGCTGTCAGCAGGCCGGCTCGTGTGACTGGCCAATGTCTGCGGGATATGCCCAACCTCATCCATCTTTAAAAGTGTCTCATCTAGAAACCAGAGAGAGAACGCAAGGGGGAGGAAGGGCTAATTCATCCCTTGTCCCCAAAAATGCCCTTCCCCAGTGTCAGCCTTTTCCAAACAGCATTATTAGCATTAAATTCATTTTAAAAGGAGATAGACAAGATGAAAAGGAGGAGAAACTTGAGGAGCAGAGCTTTCGCCTGTGCTAGAAAAGGAGGAAAAGGGGTGAGTCCTTCAGTGGCTGAGGAGGACGATGCTTCAGCAGGAGAATGGAGGCCAGGAGCAATGGGAAGCTTAAATTCAAGACTGGCTATTGGTTACATTTTTTCTTGGGTGCTGCTGCCCAAGGACTTCATGTCTCCATGGATCTTACTCTGAGATGAGGAGAACTGAATAAATATCCAGGAGGGAAAGGCAACATGCTGCCAAGGGCACTGGGATTACTCTCAGCAACTTTTGGGTACTAAACAACATGGGAACCCATAAGGAAAGGGATGACATGTGATACAACCAGAGGCTGACATGGCAGAAGGAAACACAGTATGGGCAGAAGATACCAGATAAAGATGAGACTGTAGCACCGTGCCCAGCCACAAAGGGATCTTTTGGGATTTGAGTCTTCCTTTCTACAGGGAATTAATAAGAAGACAAGAGCAGAAGGAAAAAGGATGGAGACAGAAGACTAATGGAAAGCCTAGTCCTGGCCAAATGGCAGGTTTCAGAAAACACAGCAGCAGGTTGCGATCCAAGATACAGCAAACAGATGTCTCGATTACATCAGGGAGTATTCCATGGGCAAAAGTGTTGGCAAGACAAAAAGCCCAGAGATATTGTAAGGCAACAGTGGTAGATATGGAAAGGGGGAAGCTGGCAGCAGAAAGCAATACTGACAAAGCTAGATAAGGGTAAACAGGACTAAGGAGCTCCTTAACTGATAAAGGAGTCAGTTGATGTGCTAAGATGGGTTTATAAAACAGGAGGAAATGGGCTGATGTGCTTGCTGCGATCCAGCGGCAACTTGAAGAGACTTGAGACTGATACAGAAGAAAGCAGCATCCCCCAGTATCACTAGTGTATCCCATTGTGTCCACCGCACAGATTGAAATCTCCTGGAAGTAACACAGTGGCCCCTTCTCCCTGGTCATGTCCAGCTGCCAGCGCACCCCCACAGCTCCCATGTTATGGGCCTCACGTTCCCCTGAGTTCTCTGCAGGCAACCTCCATCCCGTGTTACTCTCACATCTGGAACAGTTCTCACGCTTGCAGCCTCTCCGCTCTGCCCTTCCTCACTGCCTCTAGATTTCCCTGAAATAATGTTCCAATCCTACTTCCAATTCTCTTATATTTAATAATGAGCCCAGAGATCTCTCTCCTGACCTGTCTCCACTTCTTTTTTTTTTGTAATGATCTGTACGCATGGTATTTGCCTGCCTAGACTATGATTCATGGTGAAACTCCACTGATATGTTTGGGAAGAATGGGGAGATGCTCAGGGAAATCTGTGGTGAGGATACTTACTAGCATAAAGAGAGAGGTATTGGGAGTCAATGACTTTGAACTTCGCTTCTGGGTCATTCAGCCTCCACTGGAACAGAGAAACACATTAAAATGAAGTGCTTATGGAGTTAATCAAGCCTGAACAAAAGGAACAGGCACAAGATGTTTTTTCACCAGATGGGCTCGCAGCTTCCTCTTTCTCCTTACTATGACCGAGTTTATCTAGCAGCAAAAGACTGGGAATGAGCTGAGATCCCCCAGGACACATCCAAAGCAGGAAAGGACAAAGTGCTGCAACAGAGACTGGAGAGGGCAGAACTATCCCAAGCAAGCAGAGGAAAGAGCCCTGACATGTGGCCAGGACAATCCCACAAAGAAGTAGGTAAGAGCTCTGGAAGGGATTAGATACCCATGCAAAGAGGAACTGGGGGCTGGGAAAGGAGGGAAATCATTAACAAATATCATTCCTGAGCACTACGGGGATGCATATACAGCACGGCCATTTGCACAGACTCACTGCTACTTCCACATGGTCTGTTCCTCTGTCATCCTGCTTGTGCAGCACCTCAAAATAGTACCTGCCTGCAGCTGACAACCTGTGAAGAAAAACGTGTCTGTCACCAAAAGCATTAAGGAACATTTCTTCGCTTGTCAGCAGACAATGAGTGGAGAGAAACCCCACCCATGAAACAACCTAATTCTCAGCTTGAGCAGGGTTAGGACTGCCAAGAAAATCCAGATGCTGACAGCGAGATAGGTAGCTTCCCTTGTGCACCTGGAGCACTCCAGACCCTTCTCAGTTAAATTCTGAATAACTCCCTTTCAGTCTTGCCTGCTGGGTTTTGGCCTCTGTGAATCCTGGCCAGTTCCAAGGCAGGAAGCTCGGGATACAGTTCATATAGAGGAGTCTGGATCTGCTGGTGGCTGCTTCCTCCAGGGAAGAAAAAGTCAGTGTTGCATTCCTGCAGTAAATCAGCAAAGCAACTGGCACAGGTACGGATGTGTCACTTCAGCTTTGGCGATATCCCAGACTAATCCCTTTCTCTATATTGCTAAATTCTTCAGAACAAGCCTGGGTTCCTTTTCCTTGTCCTTGTGATTTCCTGGCCATGTGCAAAGATGGCTGGGAGAGAGGGGCCCTGCTCACTCACCTCACCATCTTTGACTGCTGGCTGTGAAATTTCCCAAACTCCCCTGGCGCGGTCCACTCCTTCCCTGTCTGTGAAGAGACAGAAAATGCTCTAGTTAAGATGAGTTTCTTCCCTGGTTACTGCGCTGGGAGTGATGAAGCGGGAAAATTGAGCTACTCCTCCTGGTAAGTTGTCTGTGAGATCCACGACCTGTGAACAGATTTAAGTCCCTTAATCATGAACGTGGGGCTCCCAACAGCACCACCAACATGTAGCTGGTTTAAGGTATGTCGTACCCATCTGGCATCTGTGGTGTTGTCTGTAGTTGGGCAGGAAAAGAAACTTGGGTAATCCAAGGAAGTATGTGAGACAGGAAGGTCCCCATCCCCACAGAAACATTAAAGCCTTGATGGAAGAAGCCATGCAGCATGCACTGTACCTTGCCTACACTGGCCAGCAGCTGGAGACCAGAGGTCTTTTCATCTGGACTCAGCCAGAACTCAGCATTGTCATCCGCAGCAATGGCAAACTGAAACTCCCCTGTCGAGAGATGGAGGGAATAAGTAGGACTCTGGGGTAAGGGCTTGCGTACAAAACGGATTCTGCTCCTCTAAAACGCTGTCTTCACCCTTTTTCCTGGTGAGACTATACCTTCCCTTTTGATATTACCACCGCCACCCCTTTGACCTTCTCTGAATTCTCTAGCTCTGCTGTGATTGAAAACAAAACTTTACAGATGCAACTATCCCTCCCGCACTGGCTTCACCTGACATCTACCTTGGAAAGCTTAGAAGTCGATGCAAAGTCTCCCTGCCTCCCCTTTTGTTTCCAGAGCAAATTTTTGTGTGAGAAGCTGCGTTTGGATGAAGGAACGTGCACATGGAGCCATGAAGGGAGACAGAGGTGCTTGAGTCTCTCTGTTCTGGCTGGGGTTACAGAGATGGCAGTTGAGGGCCAGGGGACCAGAAAACGTGGGTGAGTGCTAGCAGGCTGCTCCAGGCAAAAGCATGCAGCTGGGCGATACAGATGTCAGCTGCTGTCAGATGGCATTCATGCACCCAGGGAGCAGCAGGAACATAAATGATGTCATGTACGGTCCTGCGCATGCGAGGGAGAGAGGAAAAGCTGGGGGATTGCTCATGCCCACGTACACGCCATGGGGCTGCGCATTCATGACAGCATTGTTTTTTATCTAGCACTTCCCATCTGTTTTCTTCTGTGCTTTTCATTTCCACCCTACAGGGGAGGCAGATGTGTTTTACCCATGCCAAGGCCACAGCCCGTCACGCACAGCTAGCTGGGCCAGCAAGGGACCTGGCGTTGGCCTTGCTGGGGTGAAGGTACCAGTGTCCATTATCAGGAGGGGAGGGAGGGGCAGGTGAGAAGAGACACGAGTGGTGGCACAGCAGCCTCAGAGCCCTCACCGTCAGTGAAAGGATGCAGGTAGCCAAATATCCGGAGACCATAATTGGTCCATTTTGGGGACACAGCCAGCTTCTTCAGTGTAGTTCGTGTCTGAAGTAGATGAAGAAAAAAAAAAAACCAATAAAAATAATTAGATGTGACAGGAACAAGGGGGAACGCAAAAATCCTGGGACAGGTTGGTAGAGGGAAGTATGAGGTTTCCTCTAGGAGGAGATGTCTGGAAAAGGCAGAGGGAAAGAGGGGGCGAGGTGAGAGACAAACTGGGGCAAGTGCTACTGAGGAGGGGAGAGCTGCATGGGGGATGCCGGTGGGATGGTGGGGACAGGACGTGGCGTTCCCTAGCCACTTGAAGGGACAGCACCACATACAGGGCTCATTCACCCCTTGTCCGAGACCTGGCAGAGCAGCAGGGGTAAAATGAGCCTCCCCCATGCAGCAGAAGAGCTGCTACCGTGGAACCCTTGTGAAAGCTTCCTACTCCCTCAGCAGGAGGACAGAGGAGGTGATGGAGAGGGATGGGGACAGGATGTGAAGGGAGCAGGGGCGATACAGCTGGGAAGCAGAGATGGGAAGTGTGGGACAGAGGGTGTTGCGGTCTTACTCACATGGGGGAAGAGGGGGAAGTGGAGGTTTTTCCTGAGCTGCTCAGTGGAGCTGCCGCACCAGTCCTCGAACACGTGCAGATTGGCCTGGCCCTGGAACTGGGGGGCAGAAGTGGGACACCATGAATTGTTGTGTCCCTCCCCTGCGTCCCTCCCCTGTTCTGCCAACCTTGGTCATGGCCCCGGGACTGGAGCACTTGTGACAGCAAAGGAAGATGCCGCTGCTGTGACAGGCTGGTCTGCAGGAGACATGGCTCCAAACCCCTGTTTCTCATCTGCTGAGAGTTTGGGGTTGGCACAGGTGACAATCTGAATGGCACTAGGGAACTGTGACATCTCAGTTAAGTGACCAGGGTTCACTTCATTTTGCTCCATCAAGGAGGTGTTTAACCAGAGAGCTGTGCTCTGAGGTCATGGTGTGGGACACCTTGTAGGGTGGCAAATAGCACCCCCCATGACCAAGCAAAGAGAGTGTAGGGTCTTATGCCCTCCAAGGTGGTGTTCTGGACTCCCTCACCATTTAGGGCTATTTTCCTAACCCGAGGAAGAGAGAACACCCTAGGGAGCGGTGATGGCAGATGACCTTCTCAAAGCATGTCTGCAAGGTAAAGCTCATGGAGGACAGTGGGGACAGGGAGATGGGGGCTCAGCAGGGTGGAGAGCAGCAGTGCAAGCAGGTCAGTGGGCAGCATGGCCTCTGCATGCCTGCAGAGGCACAGAAATGCCAGGGGAAGCCAGGGTTCCCTCCTGGACAGCATGGGTGTCCAGGTACGGGTGGGTGTTCCCGCTACCCAGCCAGCCCTGCCAGGAGAGGCTGTCAGTGCCCAGTGGAGACCTGGAGCACAGCTTTCCTGGGAAAAACTTGCTGACCGCCGTGGGATTTCAGCGATACGCTCCTCAAGGCACAGCCTTTGTTTTTGTCAGAGCCATTTAGAAGGGAGGACCGAGCTCTTTGCCTGCAACCAGTGGAGCTGGATGCTGAAACCCTCCTTGCAGGACCAGCATCCAACAGCAGAGAATAAATAAGCTGGAGATTGTAGAAGTTACCTTAGATGGGGAAACACTGAAGAAAGGAATAGGTTGCATTGGGACTGGGGAGGTTTTGCCGCGGCTGTCTTGCCTATATAAGGGCTGTGCGAGCAGGGCTGGGGAAACTGCTGGAACAGCACCCAAACGTCTACAGATGGCAGCAAATTCTTAGTTTTCGCTGGGGAGTCTCTAGCAGGGCTGAAGCAGCACCGTGAAGGAGGGCCCAACCCCTCTGTGCGCTCCTGGCAGAGAAACTGCTTCACAGAGTTAGTTAATCTTCCCAGGATAGCGGGTTGGGGTTTCGTTTTGTAATAAACCATGGCTTGAAGGAAGGACGCAGAGCAGACTTGGCCTGGCACCAGCTCATGCAGTAATGCTCCTTGCGAGCTGTGGGCTTTAGTCATGCACGTGAAAACCATCTCTGTGTGCCAGGCAAAACACATTCACAACCACTGCTGTTCTTGAGTGGTCTCTCGTCAGCCCTCTCTCACTAGTGTCTGCACTGCCAGGACTTGACTGATGTCTGCAAGCCCATGTTGTCCCCGGCTACCACCTCCTCTTCTTTCCTCCTCTGCGGACATCCCTCAGCCTGGATTCTGCCCATCAGGCAAGAGGAAAAGCAGTGAGACAAAGTGGATGTAATTCCCCAGAGTGGTGCTGCACAAAATCAGAGAGGAACTATGCAGAGGGCTCAGGGTGATGGATGCAGCCAAGAGAAACCTGGGACTCTGTAAGGTCTTGCAGTACACATAAATCACGGCAAGTGTGACAAACACTGAATTGGAATGTAATTGCCGGGCAGTCCCATGCCCCTTGGCCAAACCCAGGTTCACACTCAAGGGTCTTACACTACTTTTCTCAGTCAAATCAAATAATGACAATTGCTGTTTCTTGTGGAACATGAACTGAGGTGAACAGGCTGGGCTCCCACAGCGAGTCACTGCCAGAAACGGAGTCTTACGGCAGTCTGCTGCTATCCAGTGATGCTGGTTTTTCTTCTTAGAGAGCTGCTCGCACTCTGCAGATAGCAGGCTCAGATCTCTACCAAAATGTAGCACAACACTCCCACACTGTGGAGAGGCTGGTGCTGCAGTCCCCTCCTGGCAAAGACAGACCCAGGGAATGCTCTGGGGGCTCAGGACTGCAACAGAGCTGGGCTGGCTTTGGCATGGGGTAGCCCAAATGCCAAACCAGATCTCTATGAGGGAAGTCCAAAAAGAGTGGCTAGACTTGCTCAGATGTTTGCAGAGGAAACCTGGACCACTCCCATTCTAATGCTATACTTCACTGTAGAGTTTGGCAGTATTAGGGAGAGAATCATAGAACCACAGAATCTGTTGGGTTGAAAGGGACCTGTAAAGGTCATCTAGTCCAACCACCCTGCAGTAAGCAGGGACACCTTTAACTAGATCAGATTGCTCAGAGCCTCATCAAGCCTGCCCAAGAGAGGGCAGCCTAGTAAAAAATCAGGCAGACACCACCATACTAGATGCTCCATCAATGCTCTAAGAGATGGTCCCTGAGATTTCTAGCCTGACACTCCTGTCTCCAAAGTCTTTACAAAGCCACCTGAGAGGAGATTCTAGAAGGAGGTAATGAGATTGCTTCACTTTCCTGCACTCACAGCTATTAGAAATAATTAACTGGTAAATAATAAGCATTTCTTGCATGTGGTTTCAGAGTCTTTTCTAAAGCAACACATTTTCTCCTGCACTACAGCAGCGTAAGTTACTCTCTGCTTCCTCTGAAAGGGAAAAGAAGAACATTATTGACAGATAAGTGCTGGCTGCCCAAAGCGCTACTCTGGGACTGAAAACTGAGCTGGGCTTTAATTTTAGGTCCCCACAAGTCATCAGAGCAGCAGCTGTTTTGAAACCCTATCACCTCCGTCCCTCCAATTCAACTCATGGCTGCCCATTGCAGGCAGCTGAGAAATTCCTCTGTTTGCTATTTGGGCCTCCTCTGGAACATGCAGTAAAAATCCCCTGCTTGGGGCTTTTGCAGATTGTAGCGATAGATAAACGGCACCATCGTTCACAACTCATGCACACAGCTCCTGAGAAATCTTGATGGACTTTCTAAAACATGGCTACTGCATTTGACTTCCCAGCTTGGAGCTACCTGGCCCTGATTTTCAAAGGGCTGGAAATTTAGGACCCAGTAAGCAACAAGCTAAGTTCCCCTTCTCCCCTTAAAAACACCTGCTTTGAGAATTTTGGATAGACTGATTTGGCCAGAACCAGGAATAGAAGCCAAGAGTCTGGGCTTTCAGTGGGAGCTGGTATTACGTGGTCTGAGCCTTCCCATTTAGAGGGCTCCTACTGGCCCTCGGCTTCCTCCCCATTCCAACCCCACCTCCCAGTTGCTTATCTCCAGCCTGCTGAAATAGCAGCATTGCAAGAACTCAGCTCGGATCCAAAACGGGCACAGGTCATGCACTAAGGACACAGTCAGCATGGCGCGAGCACGAGCTGCTCTTCCCCAAGGAGGTCTGGGCAGGCTGGTACCCTCCTGAGCGCAACACCACGGACACAAAGTGACAGCGCTGCCGAGGGAAGGGAGAGCCAAACCTTAACAAGAGCAGGGAGGTGAGAGCTGGGACGGGCTCTTGCTTCAGTGCTGATGCAGCAGCCTCTGCGGCTTCAGGCTCCGAGCCCCAGCGCCGACCCTTCCCCCCGTGCGTGTTGAATTAACACCCGCCTGCAGCCCTGGTTTTGGATTAAGTGACTTTGGTATTTCCGCTTCCTTCTAGTGAGGAATTTTAGATTATCAGCCCCTCCTAGGAAAACACGTTGTAAAGGAGGATCAGGCGCACAGAGAGCACAGACCTCTCTCCCGCGCCCAAACCCCATCATGTCAAAACCACCCAGGGGGGTGGCACTAAACACCCAGCGGTGCCTCCCGAGCAAGGAGGCCCAAGGAAGAAAGGCAAAGCAGCAGCAGAGGCCGGGGCAAGCAGCAAAGCCGGGAGGATTGCAGCAGTGGAGACATGACCTGCTGCGCTGGAACTGGAGCAGGATGGAGAAAAGAGGTCTTTCCTAATTTAATCCCCGGTGGCTTTGGCATCACGGAGGCAAATCAGCTGCGTAGCTGCGTGCAGCGCAGCGCCCGGGGATGATAAACAGGGCACAGAGAGGGACTGAGCCAGGGAAGAAAGGCGACATTGTGCTGCCAACTGGAAACTCCTGAGTTCATAAGACTCTTCTGTCTCCGCAGCGCGGCCGCGGCCCCTCCTCCTGCCTGGCCCAGCTCCCCTGACTGAGTGACATTCAGCAGCCAGCAGCTGGGCTTCGCTGCAAGCTCTGCCGTGCTGGGCACTTGTGGGAATCCATCAAGACAAGTGAGCGACAAAGCCCCCCTGTCCCACCGAGCCTTGACACTTGATGGGCACGAGCGGCCAGGAAGGGACGTGAGCAGGGACAGAGCGAGCAGCCATAGCTTTGTCTTGTAGTCCTCTAAGGAAAGGATGCTTCCTCTTGGGGTGGGTTCGGTAGCAGGAGGATGCCCTAGCACAACGCTCTGGTTTCGCGCAGCACCTACGCAGGCGCTGCCTGCAAGGGTCTGTGCTCCCGGACATCCCTCACACCTCCTTCCAGCAAGGAGGAAGTCCTGAAGCTGCGCAGACATGAAGAGGGGGGACGCGTTTTAAATGCCACGCAGCGTTGCCCAGACCTTTCTCCTCTCAGAGCCAAACTGAGGGGTTTGCGGAGGTAAATGAGAACAATCAGGCTAACCAGGCGCATTTCTGAAAATCCTCCCCCCGTACCTACGTCAGTGCCAAACGATGACACTCACGGTCCCACAGCGCAGGTTTGCCCTGGTGATCGCCGGGAACCTTGCTGAATCAATGAAACAAAACGCCCCACTTCTCTCCAGCCTGAGGAGGCAGTGGGTGATGCTGGGAGCTGGAAGACTTTGCCCTGGTGCCTGGAAGGGACAGTGGTGGTAGGGATCATCTACACAGGCACCTTGAAGAACCCAGGAGTGAGGCTGAACCCTGCTTTGCCCCATACGCATGGTATAACTTCATTAGGGATTTCCTACAGGCACACTTTCCCACCACATTATCCAAGGCTGAAGACTGAAACCGCCGACTTCATCTCCTGATGAAGGAGGAAAATTGAAACCTGTCCTTTTTTGGCCATGCTGGCTGCCAGCTCACCCTGCAACCCTGTTAATTATTTATGTTTGTCAGGTATATAACTCTCTATTCAAACAAAGCCCAGCTCTCTGACCTGTGAGAGGCAACCTGCCGCCCCTCACCCCAGGAATGAGGCTGCAATTAAGTTCTTAGAGATGCTGTGGGGAGGGCACAATGGGATCATAGACCCTGGGTAATTAATTTGGGCAGGGTTACAGAAAAACTTAATCCTCAGGCCAGGAGAAATTTCAGCCAGTGGTTAACAGGACAGCAAACAGCTCTATACAGAGCTGTGCCCGTGGATCCCTCTCCATCTCCTGCAGCTAGTACTGGTGAACCGCTGGCCTCTGTTTGCAGTCAGGGTGGCTCTGCTGTCCCTCTGGGTACAGACAGTGCCGCAGCAAAGGAAACTTTGCTTTATAGAGACAAAGAGAAAACTGGTGAAGGAGGCAGGTGCTTCACAGAGAGCAGGGCCGATGGGGCAGAAAAGCAGGGAGTCTGAGTAGGGCAAGGCCATCCAAACCAGCTCCCCAGTCTGGTATCCGTACAGCCTGGGACTCAAAAGTCTTCTCAGAGTGCATCTGCCGCACATCACCTAACACAGGGCATAGCCAGGGACTTGGGTACCCACAAACTCCCAACGCAGCCCGTCTTGAGGCAACAGCCCTGCTACCTGGCAGAGTTCTCCTCCCCAACAGGGAGCAGTGCAGGACAAGGCAGGAGGCACGCAGCACCCTTCCAGGTGTGGGGCCATCTGGCACCGCACACCTCAACTCCTACCCCTTCCCCTTGGCCAGAACACCTCTCCACTCACTCGCCCCTTGACAGCATCACACCAGGGTGGCAGGTTTGCAGGCTGGTGGGTGCCTTGCCCAGAACTGGGGCACACAAGGGCATGAAGGTGCCCCACCAGCCAAGCAGAGGGCTTTGCAGATCAGTCCTGTGCTAAAGACGTACCTTCTCCCAAGCCACAGTGCGTACCCCCCGGTTGCATTTCTAACCTAGTAAAGGCTCATAGAATCACAGAATGGTTTGGGTTGGAAGGGACCTTAAAGATCATCTTGTTCCAATCCCCCTGCCATGGGCAGGGACCTTCCACTAGACCGGATTGCTCAAAGCCCCATCCAGCCTGGCTTTGAACACTTCTAGGGATGGCCCTCAACAACTTCCCTGGGCTCATTGCACACCACAGCTGTCAGGTTTCAAAACTAACATGCTTTTGAGAAATCACCAAGGAGGGGATCAGAGACATCAGGCAAAACCTCAGAGAAGCTGAGGGATGCCAGGCAGAACCTGTATCACCTGGTGCCGTGGGAGAGGGGAGCAGTAAATGCTCTGTGTTGTCCCTGTGAGCAGCAGCAGTCCTAGCCCCGACACCCCGCTGGTCCCTCGCCCGCAGCTGCTCACCCAGGAGGCAGCCCTGCCTGCCCGCTGCCTGCAAGGCCCTGTGGCCGGAGGAAGCCCCCAGGCTCCAGCTGGGACTGGCACTTGCCAGAGCCGATGCAGCAGAACAGATCAATGGGCTGGTCTGGTTCTGGGCACTGTGAAACAGCCAGCACCAGGAAAGCTTTAGCTCATGCTGCAGGGACCTAAAATGCTCAGTGCGATGGCTGGAGGGAGGCACTTTCCTTCTGCCGGCCATTGATCATCTCCTGCCCTGAGCACAGGGAGAGCAGCCTGCTCCCTCCCCAGTGAAGCCGCAGAGGCCCTTCTAATTTGTGCAGGTCTCTAATCACCTAGAGGAATTTTAGCAAGCTGACTCCATTAGCTAAATGCCCCCTGGCTGGTGGCCCTCTCATTATCAGCAGGCTACATTGCTCCCTTATCTGAAAAGGAATGGTGAGATAAGGGAACAGGGGAGGAAAGAATAAACGAGGCATGAAGGAAACAAAAGGGAATGTTTACCCCAGTCTTCAGGGGTCACCAGAGAAGGTCTCTGTTCATCAGAAGTGTCACTGAAGTGGAGAAATCTCTAGGTATGACACAAAGGGGTTTGATGGCAAGCAAATGCCAGAGCATTTGCAGAGTGTGACACTTCTGCATGCCACGGTTGTGTATTTGCTTGTTGAATGCTTGGCTCTATGCAGTCCCAGCCCTGAATAAACTTCACCTTTCAGGAAGGTAGCAGGCTTCAGGGAATTATGGGTGGGTGCTTGGTGCCTTGATGGCTGGTGGACACCACAAATTATCAGGAATCTGGACACTCTTGTCTTTCCAGATGATTACTCAGGTCTGTAAGTGCCATTAAGCCAGGAAAGGGTGATAGGGAATGAACTTCTAGTGAAGCAAGAGAATTTCCAGGCAGAGGTCCCTACCGTCTGTTATCACCGCACAGGTCTCTAGCTACAGCAGTCTAATCAAAAACGATGAAGGAAGGCACCCACCTCTGGCATCCATGGGACAGGGTTGTCCACAGCTGCATAATTCGATTTATTCCTCCCACCTCTTTGCAGCTCTTGGTTCTGAAATACAAGTAGAGAAAAAGTCCAAATAACCTGACAAATGACCCAGCACTGGCACTTACACAAGAGGGCTCAAACCTGGTCACAAGAACATGTGAGAAAGAAAGCACGTTCCCAAGCTCCCTTTCCAAAGGACAGGCCAGCTTTCATGGCCATAGTGGGGTGAAAATGCTCCCTGGATTTACTGACAGCAAATCTCCATCGTGAGCTACTGAAGGGAAAGGACACGAGCACTTTATAACTGTCTGCTAGCACAGAGTTAAAACTTAGGTCATTCTCCCTTTTTATTTTTTCCTATCCTTGTTTCAAAAAGGTCCACGCAATAGTTCTTCCAACATTTCCTTCAGGCAACAGTACCGAGATGTGCTTCAATAGAGACCTACAGGCTCCCTCCTTAGTGCTACCTTCCTGTGCCACATACCCAGCCAGCTTCAGCCCGCTGCTGCGGCTTAGTATACCTAAAATAACTTAATTGAGTACAGTGAAATCATTGTACATCCACATTGCTGTGAGTCAGCTTGCATTTTGCCCTGTGGCATGCTCTCTTTCCTGCGTGAAGAGAGAACTGTCTCTTGGGGCCAGCATCAGAAAGGACGGTCTGCCCTTTGAAATGTTCAGAAGACATTCCAAGCCTCCTCACCTGGTGTCCCAGCTTCTGTGGATAGTAAAAGTGAAGGCTTGGGTCCCCACCTGGGACATTGGTGTCTGCCAGAGCCTTAGCCAGCTCCCTCCAGCTTTCGTATCCTGCGCAGAGAAAACAGAAAGAGATGTCAGAGTACAGGCTAAAAAAAGAAGCTGCAGCAGTTACCAGAACAAACTGGTCCTTTACAGGGCTGAGAGACCTCTAACACTCTGGAACGGTCCAGCAGAGACCAGGAGCTGTTTACGTTACTCAAAGTTGGCACACTGACACAGAGAAAGAAATTGGCTTTGTCTTCCTTAAAAGCTCTTCCCTCCTCCTTATTAATTTGTTATATTAAAGATTCATCATAGTTCTAAAATACATGTCAGAGATTCCATTAATCACCACAGTACTGGGAACCTCTTTGGGGATCCCCCAGATAATCTCGTTGGTCAAACTAAAGAACATCAATTTTTTTTAATTAGCAATTCCAAACAAAAATAAGTAAGACAATAACCAGATTACTAACTAGTTTAACCATCAAAAGAACATTATCCTGAATATGCACCTATTTGCACAATAAAAGCTTTCAATCTTCTTTTCTTGAAGGAAATTACAGCAAAGAATGCATCTGATGGGACATTCAGCTGTAATGCCTAAAATATTAGCAGTGGTGCGGTTGAGGATGTTGCTATTTAAGTAAAGTCAGCTTCCAGGCTCAAAGCGACTTCATTTGACACCCCCATCCCTCCCAGCCTGCTCGATCCACGAGCCAGGATCAATTTTGGTTTCCTTCTATGGCTCCGTTGGCCTCCCGGGCTTAGAAGGGACAAAGACGAGCAGACGCAGCATAACCTTGTGGCTATCCATAACTGCCGTCCGCATCACTAACAAGACAGCGCTGGTGAGCAGAGCTCACGCCTCCCAGCAGTGTTACGGTGGCTCACACTATGCGGTTTTCAGATCTGCTAAACATTTTGGGATTGAGTCAGCAACTAACCAAGCTGCCAGCAGCTCAGCGCTGTGCCCACGCTGCATGATAGCTTAATTGTGAAGAGAGCGATTGCCAAAACCCCCGCAAGCACTTGCTTCTCCCAGGCTGGTGGCAGACCAGCTTAACATCCACGGGAGCAGAGCCAGACTCTCTGCCCATTTTCTTTAACAACGGAAATCATCCCCAAAGCTCTAGGAGGTCCCAAGGAGTTGGCTGCCTTGGTATAAAAAGGGAACCATCCTGCCAGCTTCAAGTCCGAGCACTGAGACGAATGGTCTGAGCCCTCTGCACTGCTCCTGCAGCCAGAACGGGCAGCGACATGCTCTGCGGGGGCAGCACAGCCCACTGCTTGGGAAACCTCTACTGTTTTGGGGCCAGCATACCCATCTTCACCCTACCCGCCCATCTTCACCCCTTCACCCTGCCCACCCAGCCCAGCAGCAAAGGAGACTCACTGTGGCATAAGTAGGAGCGTGCTCCATCAGTTTGCTTTGGTCGGGGTATTTATAAGCCAAGTGACTCAGATCAGCTCCAAAACATCTCTGAGCTACGTAGAGGCCAAGGTGAATCCAAAACAACCCCAGGAACTAGAATTCACCAACGACCCTTGGAGAGATCCCTGCCCCTGTCCGTGCTAAGCTCTTGTCCTCTACTGCACCTACAAACAGGGTTGCAAAACTCTGTGTCTACTTGGTTCTGAATATGGGTGCTGCGGGGTCTGGCAGAGGTGAGTAGAAGGCAAAGATGTTGAAGCTGCCTCCTATGACGTGGTGAAAAAAAAAAAGGACAATTAATGAAAAGAAAGCGCAAGAGATGTGGAAAATGTGAAAGTAAGTAGTTGGAAATGCAACTGAGAGATAAGACTCAGAGGCAACTAGAGTGTTTTGTTTTCTTGACATGAGTGTTGGCTTCAATGTGTGGGTTTCATTCAGGCCCTGTTAGATGCTGAACAGCCACAAACTTCTGGTCTAGGTCTTCCCACCCCTGGATTCTGATCTGAAGCTACAGGTTTAAGTCTATGACTAAAAATATCGACATTTACCTTCTGCAGAAGATTTTTCAGACACTCTGGGTGAGTAATCTACTGATTAATGCAGCTAAGCACATCTCGCGCTTCAGGGACTGTGTCTTCACATAAAATAATGTATTACTGGTGAGCTTCCGCCTCATTCAGAGCAACGAGGCAGGAGCCACGGTTCCTGAGTGTCCTGCAGCAGGACGCACGGCCCCACTCGCAATGGGACTTTGTTATTTGCATGAAATTCATCACTCACTGCTTCAAGGGCTCATTGTACTAGTGGGAGAGGGGAGCACACTTTTTCAGAGGAGAGACCCAGAAGAGTGTGACTGGCTAAATTAGAGAGAAACCTAGTAAAACAGGAATAAAATAAAAAAACAGCAGCAAAAGTCGATTCAGTGATTCACTGAGAGGGGACACCAAGAGAAGTAGGTTTTTTTCTTTTGGGAAGCGGGGAGAGATTATTTGGTTTCATTGTTAAACTCAGGATTTCACTTCTCTGCGGAACAAGCTCAGGACGAAGCGCTGGGAGCCAGCCTCTCCTGGGAAGAGGATGCTGGCCACCACAGCCGGCTGCTCCACAGTGGCGACTCCAGGGCTTGTCTGCGCTTTGGTTCCTGCGCACGGCTGGCATGGAGCCCGCCTCGCAGCAAATACAGAAGCCCGGCTGCACACCAGTGCCAACAGCTGACATTTCTCTGACCCTTGGAAAAGAGAAGAAAGCGTGGCAATTCTCTGCGTTGTACAAATATTTACCTAACACTTACATCAGCCAAACACGGAAGAGACAAAACAGCTAGGAGTTAATCTGGAGGTAGTGATTTCCTTGCTGGGTAATTTGTACTCTGGCAGGCTAATTCCCCAATGTGGTAGGAAATTATTTCCAGAAAATAATGGGATAAACACTCACTCCCCTCAGAGAAAGTTCTTGGTGCTCCAGTTCCTCTCCAAAAGACCGTCTTTTCCCTGGGGATCTTCATGGGGCACCCTTGGAAAAGAACCTGGCTTTGCACATGCGTTCCTCACTAGGAGGAGGGAAGGAGCTATAGAAAAGAGACAGAGCTCCTCCAGCTTCCTGTAGCCAGAAGACCTGCCGAGGCCAGCTGCTGATTGAGGACATATTGAAGGTTTTGTCCCCAGCACATGCCACGGGATTCAAGACATCACCTTGCAGGTATCCTCTCCTGCGCGACAGCCAGAGAGCAGAGCCCTGCAGCTACATCCACTGCTCTGTCTGAAGAGCACCAGAGCAAGGTCGTTCACCACAGGTTCTACCTGTCCTTGAGGTCTCCATCAGCTCTGCACAGCAGCCCAGATGCTGGAGCACTTTCTTGATGGCTATTTAAGTCAAAAAGAATACACCTGGAAAAAAAGGAGTAGGCAGGAACTAAAATACCTCAGCAAACACTTCAGTATTACTAAGAGGGAATGCCAGAACTATTAGCTTTGATGGTTTTGCTCCAGCCCCTCTACAAACCTGGTTCTGGTTGGGATCAGAAAAGGCAAAAAACTGTAAAGGCAGAAATCAAAGGCTTGGGAAGAGCCTGTCCCACAGCCAGATGAATAGCTGAAGATGTTGGGCCAGGCTTTGTTGCCATTAGCCTGTCAGACAGACGTACCAGCCAATGCCTGGCCTTTCTCTCCTCTGGGTATTTACCTCCCATCACTTCCCGAAGCACAACAGTTGTTTTCCAAGGCTATTTTTTCACCCCGAACACCTCCAAGGGAGGCAACCCTGGTGCAGGCACAGCTTGCCAGAAGCGGCAGCCAGCCTTGCTGTCATACACTCCCCCTCCTTGGCATGAGGACCAGCCTTTCCACGGCTGCAACAGACAGTTCAGGGCTGTGACTCACCCAAAATCCAGCCCAGAAAAAGAAAGGCACATGGGCTTTCTGATGGGCTAGCTTGCCACACAAGCACCACAGCAGACCCCAGCAGCCAGGGTGGAGCAGCACCCATACTTCCAGCGGCCCATGGTTATACCACACATGGTGTGACCTCAAACCTGCCTTTTTGCCAGCCCTGACTGCAAAGATGCAGCTGGTGCCAGAGCATCATGGATGGGGAGATTTGTATGATTTTGTGCCAAGAGGGACCTGATGAGCAAGGAGATGTTCTCAAAGGCACTGTGGAGGAGCAGAAGAGCAGACAGATTCATGGCAACGACTCTCTTTTCTCCAAGCAGAGAGCAGGAGAGCAGGAAGGTGAGGGTGGTGGTTCTTTGGGGAAAAGAGGTCCTTTTTCTCCCTGTTCCCATCAGGCAGGCTGGCAGCTGCCTGCTGAGGACTCAAATGCCTGCTGGGGCTGAGCTTCAGCTGCCCCTTTTGGATTTCAGACAGGAAGCCCTCAAGACTTGAGCTCACTTCTGGAATTAGAGGCAGGAGGACACAAAGAAAAGGAAAAGAGGCTGAAGAGAAGGCTAAGACAGACGTTGTGTCACAGAGCACAAACTCCTGCAAGAGGCAGCCGGTCTGGGGGCAGTCTCCCGCAGAGCAAGAAGACCCACTGTTAAGGGGCAGAAAAGCTGTAACAAGAGGAAATAAGACGAAGATGTTTCTTGCTTTGGGTCCGCTCAGAGCCCAGGGGCATGTCTGCCTCTTCTCAGCTATGTCTTTTACTGCCCTCAAGTTAAAAGTCAGAAAAGGAAGCTGCAGGAGCAGCAAGCGGTGACGGGGAGATCTCACCCAGCAGTTATGACTCTGCCAGAGCAATGCACTTGAAGCCTGACTCAAGAGAAAAAAAAAAAAAACTAAAAATAAAAACCTATAAAAGCAGAAAGCCGCAGCCAGAGATAACAGATAGCGGTACCCGGGGAGCTATCAGGCCTCGGGGCAGGAGTGTGACCAGAGCTGCTCTGTGGGTTTGGAGATTAGATCTATCAAGCCACTGTCCTGCCCCTGGCCCCAGCCGGCACCCGACATTTCAATTAGTCTGTGAAGGTACCTGGCACTTGTGCAAGGGGGAAATCCCAGACCCACTCAGGTGATCAGCTTCCCCTCTGAAGGATGAGACTTGATTTCCCTGCTGTTGTTACTGCTGCTTACATAGCTGCAAATGCTATTAATGCCCATATGCTATCCAGCCCTTTTGTAACCCTGCTAAATGATTCCACTCGGCAGCCTCAGGAAACAGCAGGTCCGCAGGCTAGTTTCCACGAAAAGTGTTTTCCTCCTGATCCAGCCCTGTCCTCCTCTTTTGTTGTAGGGACGGGGCAAGGAAAAACTGGCAGGCGTGAAGCAGAGATTTGTTCTTCATTACCCGCAGTGCCCACAGACCCCTCAACATGGCATGGTGTTTCAACTCTCTCTTGGACAGTCTTATTTCTCCTGTCATCCTGGTTGATTTTTTTTTCAACTTGCTCTCATCCCAAGGGACTTCAATGTGATTTGAGGCCTCTCCCAGTATTATTTTTCCTGGCTGAACAGGTATGCAGGTGCACTATCCAATACCCCCAAATATTACCATTAGTTGCCTTGAAAACATACTAGTCCAAAAGATATTGAGGAAGGTTGCTTGAAACTGAACGTGACATAGAAGTTCAAGTCAGGGAGCCATGCAGTCTCTCACAGGCATATGCATCAAGCCTCCTGCCCTGAACATGCACCTCACGCCTCTATCTCCTGCCCCAGTAAATCCCATTTAGATTATACCGCACTCACACGGGCAGCGCACTGGGAGTGCCTTCACCTCGCCACATGATGCTGGGTGCGCCGGGCAAGGGAGGCTGTGGTCCAGCAACCAAATATTTCTGTCCAGTGAGATCCTGGGGACAAGCTGCACCCCAGGCATCATAGTTTCCCATTTGCAGCCTGGTAGCAGCCATCTTCTTATCACCTGTCCAAGGCAGCGCTGCATCGTGCTCCGAGGAAGAGGGGAATTAGAGAGTTTGACATGTCTTTCACACATCCTGACCAGAACAAACCCCCACTGCTAGCGCCGTGCTGTAGGGGGAAGCAACACCCACCTCCTGATCTACCCACACATGTATGCAGCCTCACAACACCAAGTGTACAAAGCATAAAGACGAGGTGGAAACTGACCTCCTGAAAACAGAGACGTGGGGGAAGGATAACGTGACAAGGAAAAGTCAATGGTTTCTGGCCATAGGGGTGAGTGAAGGTTAGGTCAAGTCATAAATCACAGACAAGGGGCCAGAGAAACTACCAAAAAAAAAAAAAAAATCATTCAAGGGTAGAGCCAGGCCAAGAGAGTCTCTCTGGTTACTTATTTAAGTCATTAAAAGGCATAGGCAGTAAAAAGTGAACTCCTTGCCCTCAGATCAAGATCAGAACACTCCTGGAGTTGAAAGGATTCAAGAAGTTATGAAACTTGGTGTTACAGAGGGAGGCCTGCAAACCTTTCCATTTCTGGTTAGTGCAGAACCCTGCAAATACAATTGCTGACGTTCTCCAGGGATAAATCACAAGTTAGAGACCGTGTGTGCAGACATAAATGACTCCATTCTTCCTCCAGTTACAACTCTGATCCACTGCTTTGTCAAACTGCATGGCCCTGCTGTCTGTGAGTTTGCAAACTCCGATGATAATCTGCAGAACACTAAAAGTACATGCAGCATGACAGAGGAAAAGGCAAAGCGCTGCACTCGGGAACAAGACGAAAATGAGCAGATATAACCACCCAGGGCACTCATGCAGTCTGACTTCCAGACTCACCCACCAAATAAATACCTTGCTGCTGTTGCCCTCTAGGTATAGGAAATGTATTTCATACAGGAAGGGAGGAACTGATAAGCAACGTCTGGGGCACCAACCTGCTTTGTGGAAGATAAAATTCAAATCTCGCTGCTGCCAATGAAATTTTCCATTGCCCTAGTTGAATCGAAAAATCCAACTATGCCACAAGATTAACCAGCAAATATTGCCTGCCTCCTGAAAGCTCAGCAAGGATATGTGCACAAGGAGATTCATTGCTGGATTTGAGTGAGGAAGCCCATGATGTTGCTGCCAGTTGCACTATCCTTCAAAATTACGGGGCTGAGCTCATAAGTCAGCTTCAGAAATGCCTCTGTTTCAGCCTAGTGTGTGCTAGAGTGAAAAAAAATGCAAACTGTTACTTATCTGCACTTGCCAAGCTGAAGGCAGAGGAGGTTCAAGAGCTGATGCCAGCGTGGAAGGGCGGCTGAGCCGAGGTGCTCGGCCACAGAGACCCAGCTTCGGCTGCGCAGCTGTAATCCCCTGCCTGGGGCGATGACAGCCGAGAGGAGCCCTGAGCAATGGAGATGTGTCCTCTCCTGCCCATCCTCACCTCTCTGACCGCGCAACTTAATCCTTCCTCACCTTCCTCTATTCTGCCTCTGCAAAGCTGGGCTAAGGAGCCCTGAAGGGTTAAACTGGGGAAAGGGCACTTGGTTTTTCAGGGGATGGAGGCAACATTGACTCAAATGAAGCCTGAGAAGAAGAGCACCTACTGCTGCTTTTAGATATCTAAGATAAAGACCATGATTTTGGCACTGCTAACTTCCACAGCAAAGCGGGGAGAAATGCTTTCCATCCTGTTTCTCTTTCGCAGTAATCCACAGGTCATCTTAACCACAGAAAACACACGTAGAAGCTTTTAAATAATAAAATATGTTTTCAATATTAAAGCCGTAAGAGCTGTGCAGTTAACGTCATTAACCGCTGGCAAGTTCAACTCTTTAATTTACAGAACGCATGGCAGCTGTCCCGCAATTACGGTGTGCTTGTCCCCGAGACGCTGCGCTGCACGCAGGCTGACTCTGTATCTGCCTCCTCGTCGGATACGGCCATCAAAAGCAAATGGTCTCTCACTTTTCACATTCTTCACGCACAGCAACGGATTTCTCAAAACAGCCACAGCCGGCGTTAAAAAGACCTGCTTCCAGTCACATTAAGATTAAGGGTATTTGAGTAGCTCACATCACGGATCGCACTTACCAAGCCAGGCTTTTGCCAGTCATTGCCTTGAAAACACGGGATTTGCATCAAACCATTTACTGATGGGAGATCAAGATGTTTGGCTTGCTTGAACTACAATACTTGCAGCGCTTGGGAAAACTGGCAGGTTGATAGGACACCACTGAATCTGGTGTTTCGATACAAGTCTAAGTTTTGATTCTTATTCCTGCTTTTAAGCTCAAAATAATTTGCTACTTCGTGGACTCCAGTTTCATGCTTTTCTTCCCTCCTCCCCTCATTTTTTGGTAAATGGTAACATCTGACATTATTTTTGGAGCAAAAATACCTTTATGCCTGGAACATCTACATGGGTTTCTACCAATCCACTCCCAGCAACCACATCCTCAACTGCTGACTCACATTATGCAGCCTGCTTTTTTTTTTTATTTAAATAAAACTAATAACAACAACTTCAAAAATTCCTATCTGGCCCTTAAGGTGACTAGCATGAAAAGCAGATGTTCCGCCTTGTTATGATCACTGAAAGTGGTATTCCTGGCACTCTCCCTTTTGCCTGGAGGCACTGGTAAAGCCATGCCCTTGGAGACATGAGAGGCAATAAAGGCCTGTTCTACTGTGGTAACAAGTTAATTAAAGGTAACGTTTGCCTCCACACATCACGAGCTCAGTGCAGCAAATCATATGCACTGCACTCGGAGACAGACCTGGGAGGCTTCCTGCTCACTTTTTATTCATATGTACAGCATCATCATTAACAGTGGTAAGGACTTCTTGCAAAAAGAAGCACATTTCTAAATGCTTCCAACCATGAACCAATCTGTTGCTTTGATGTCCACGGTATCTGAATAAACACAATGAATAAAAAGCAACATATGTACGTGGCTTCCCTCCCCTGAGCACTGGGAGGTACCTGCAAAAATAAAGAATGAAAGAAAATGGCAATTCTATATTCAGCAGTCTTTACCATCTGTTTTTCTTTTTGCAACAAGGCTGTACCCAAGAAAGTTCAAGAAGGTCATCCACACAGCTTTCAGAAAACTTTGGTAAGTGCATTTTTCTCAACTGGTCCAAACACCGCAGCACATAGCCTGCTCAAAGAGCTTGCCAAGAGATTTATTTTTTATTTTATACAGGAGCTGTCTAGGATGTGAAGCTGGACATCAACTGTGCAATAGACCCTCAAGTCAGCATCTGTTACTGCTTTATTGAACATAGCTAACGCACTATGTCTTATATCTTGGATGGGGATTTTCCTGAAGACTCAACAGCTTGCCACCTCCATGTAGCAAAATATCTGCTTGCAGCTTGATTTTCAGTCAAGTTCTGTGGAACTTTGTGCTGTAGAAAGCGTCATCCACTGCTTCTATGAAAAAAACCCCCACACCTTATTTATTTCTCTACCTGCCATTTCTATTTGCCATTTTGCTCCAAGCTGCTGTAGCCATTTTCTTCCCCTGAATTCACCTCAGAAGCAGCAACCTGCTCCTGCTGAAATGTATTGTTTCCATGGTCTCTGAGAGCATTGCGACAAAATTACTACCCTCCGCGATCTGTTTCAGTGGTGACTGGAGGCAGTCTAGGGATGAGACTACATGAAGAGAGGAATTAAGATAAAGAACAGGCTGGACAAACACCTGCCAGAAATGGTGCAGGTAGGGTTGACCTGACCTCGAGGCAAGGAAGCAAGCTAAACCGACACTCTTGAATGCCACTCCAGAAATATCTTATGATTTGTTTAAATGATTTTCATTTGCCTATGTGCTTGAGGTTAGCAGAACAACTGGTCTTCCCAGGGCTCTGCATGGGACATCCTGCTCTGACACAGAACAAAGCCCTGAAGACAGAGATACCCCTAAATGCAGAACAACAGAACAGTTATTAGACAGCAACACTGAGGAGGAATCAAAAGCAGGCGTACTGATGAATATCAAAACCAGAGACGTATAACAAGTCTTCTAAATAGCAAAGAGGAACTAACAGTGCAGTGGTTGAGGTACTGCTTTGGCATTGCTTTCTAGGTACGTCAGATTAGGAACAATTCGATGATTGAATTTTGAGTCAGATGAAGTCCTTCTATTAATGTTAATGGGTTTTGGATGAGGCTCTAAAACTACTCCAAGAATTTCAGGAACTTGGATGCAATCCCTGTGTACAAGTTTACTTCCACGATTCTGGTTCAAAATTAAAAAACGCTTCTGGTTCAGGTTTACATATAATCAAATGTTCATTAAAATGGCAGCAAAAAGCAAGATGGAATTTCAGGATATTTTTCAAGAATGTCTGAAATTTCTCATCAGATGCTGACAAGACCAAATCTAAGCCCAAAGCTTTATTTGGCCTCTAACCCTAAATTCCAGCCTACATCTCTCTTTGCAGAGGAACTGTGCATGCGCCTCTCAACCCAACACCACCACCTCTGTTTAGCAAAGGTGTGTTTTCTACCACTGATTTCCTCTGAATCATCATCAAATACTGCTACTAGTCAGGGCAGATAAACATGCAAGACGGACTAACAGTTTGATATGCTAGAAAAAATCCTATATACCTATATCTTAAAAACCTCAAGCCTTAGTATCTTAGAGGTTTCAAGCCTCAGAGCACTAAGGGGGACAAGAGCACGCCCAAGCTCCTCCACGACACAGGCTCAAAATTGGCATGGAC
Source organism: Chroicocephalus ridibundus (assembly GCF_963924245.1). Classification (NCBI taxonomy): domain Eukaryota; kingdom Metazoa; phylum Chordata; class Aves; order Charadriiformes; family Laridae; genus Chroicocephalus; species Chroicocephalus ridibundus. Next base: position 153,811,901 of record NC_086284.1, read on the forward strand.
AAAACAAGCTGCCAGTCCTCCCTTCGGGCATGCTGCCTCCAAGCAAACGTAGACTGTGCAATGGGAAGGGCTGCAAGGCCCAGACACTTCTGGGCTGGCTTTATTTACACAACATGGGTTGCTATGGGGAAGAATCAGGGTTGTGTAAACTCTCTTTATAGAGCCATTACCCAATGACATAATTCCAAAATACCAACTTCTGAAATATTGTTTCTCCGCTTTCTTGACTAAATGCTCATGTCAATGTCCCGCTTTGGGTCTCAAACCAGCCTGTGCAAAAAAGTGACTGAGGAAGTGGGAACCTAGGAGGAATTCACAGAAATCACTCTTTGTCCCAGAGAGAACAAACCTGGAACCATTCAGAAGCTGAGACGCAGCTGAACTTTTCGGAGCCCAGACTGCAGGGGCCGTCCAAACGCTGCTGTGGGGCCCCCGCTCTCCGCAAGCAATCCCTGCCACCAGCAGGCATTCCTGAGGGCTTTCAGGAGGTGATCCTCCACCCAGAAGGAGACGGCCGGGTTAGTCGCCTTGGAGCTGGGCCAGCATGCCTTACAGAGCTATCCTGTTTCAGTGGAATATTTAACTGTGCTACAGCTTTTACCAGAGAATTAAAATCACCCTGCCAACTGCTTAAGGTGGCTTGTGAGGATTAATCGCAAAATTATTGTTTTCTTTACAACGTGTTGGAAATTTCCATAAGTCAAGGAAGAGGGGTTCCTATTGCCCAGCGCTTGTCCAGCAAGCACCTAATGAACTTAAGGACAAATGAAACCGTAACGACTGTCCAATCCACCTCTTGTGTAATTCAGTACAGGAAACTCACACACTAATTCCTGCACTGGCTCCAGAATAAATATCCAATGAAAATGCCATGACATTGGTTATTTACATGCTGACCTGAGATTTCATCCAAAGTCTGTTCTCAGCCTCTTTGCTAAGTTTTACTGACCTTTTCCACAGGCTCCTGGTGTGATTCCTACTGAGCTCCACTGACTCTGTTCTATTTCATTCCCTTTCCATGATGGTATGAGTGTACCGCCTTATACAACTTAACCACATATGTCAAAATACCCATTTCTAGCATGTTCTGCCAAAATTGAAGGCGAGTGAAAGCAGCTGGCCCCTCTACCGTGTTTTGCCAAAGGACTAGTTGTTCATCATCTGTCCTTTGTGTGCCTCTGACCCCAGTAACTCACAAAGCTCCAGTTTTCACATAGCCAGGAGAGCATCAGACCTCAGCTCTGGTGCCCTGAAACACTACAGTACAGTTTATATGCTACTCACTGTTTTACGGGAGGAGTTCCTAACGTGGTGTCTCCTGGGATGGAGATGAGGACTGTGTGTGCCTGTGACTTCCCAGGCTCCACAAATAGCCCAAGGCAGTCCATTCTTGAATACTCTTTTAATCTATTTTTTCTGCATGCTAATACAAGACCACAGAATTGGCTGAGGCTGGAAGTCACCTCTGGAAATCTTCTATTCCAAAGCCCTGCTCAGAGCAGGGTCATTGCCACCTACAGCAGGTTGTGCAGGGCCACATCCAGTCAGGTGTTGAATACCTCCAAGGACAGAGACTCCACAACTACTTTGGGCAACCTGTTCCGAAGTCTGACCACATTTACAGTAAAAAAAAATAATGATTTTCTCATGTTTAAACAGAATTTCTTCCGGCTTTCTTTGTGCCCATTGCCTCCTGCCCTTTCCCTAGATGCCACTGAGAAGAGTCCGTCTCCTTATTCCTTACTTCTTCCCATCAGGCTCTCCAGGTTGAATAGCCCCAGCTCCCTCAGCCTCTCCTTGCATGTCAGATGCTCCAGTCCTGTAATCATCTGCATGGCCCTTGGCACTCCAGCATGTCCATCTCTCTCATCTGGGGAGCCCAGAACTGGACACAGTGATACAGATGTCTCACATGGGCCGAGCAGAGAGAAGCATCATCTCCCTCAATCTGACCTAATGCAGCCCAGGAGGCTGTTGGTCTTTGTTACAAGGGCACATTGCTGGCTCATGTTCAAACTTGTTGTCCAACAGGATCCCAAGGTCCTTTCCTTCAAAGCTGCCTGTATGGGGACGTGGGGTTTTTCTTCTGCTCCCCAAGACTGTCTGTCTCCAATGGGATTCTTTGAAACGGGTCCCTGAACATGGCAAAGTCTGCTCTCCTGAAGTCCAGGGCTGTTATTTGCCTTGCTCTAAGTTAACTCCAGTCTGTTCACCACATGAGGCAAAAACTATTTGTGAAAGTAGTTTTAAACCAGCCAGTCATCTAAATACATCGATAACTCTGAAGCCCAAAAGTTTACAACTTCACTGCTTTTGAAAAATCTGCCTGTAAGTACCTTGGAAGCAGAAGTCCCAAGGGAAAGTGCTGGGATTTGAGCCAAGCCACACATGTGCCTTTTTAGAGCCCAACCTAAAATGGCAATACAATTAACTATTTCAGAGTTTGCAAAAATCTCTGTGAGCCTTCCTCTGTCTTTCTGTGGTCTCCGCCTCCCCATTAGAAATCCACCTTCCCCACAGCGAGTTTCAAGTCTGTTATCAAAAATATTTGTGATCCTGAAAAATGAGAATAGAGGGACAAGAGAGAAGAGATTGAATGCCAGAAGGAATAATGAGAGGTCTTGTAAGCTAAGTTTATTATTCATGTCCTTACTATACTAATGAGATACCGATTTTTTCATTCAAATAAAGCAACCACAGAATAATATTCAGGCTACCACATCAGCATTTCACAGGATTCAGAAAACTTGGAGCAGAATGTAAATCCTGTTTGCTGGAGGATGTTAGGGCTTTGTCTATTATATTTTATAATACACGTAACTGCCACTGTTAGACACGCTGTTCTGCTTGGAGAATTGATGCCAAAATGATGCAATGGGATTGTCAGCAGCCTATTGTCTGGGAGCTTATCCATCCAAAAAAGTCCTGCTGTGATGCAATATGCTAACAGGTAAACTGGTGAAAAAACAAAATGCCAGGTTCATTTCATTGCTGCTCTGCCCTGGGTCTCGCCGGCAGTTCGGACAGGAGAAAGACCTGGCGTAGTGCATGAAATGGAGACAGCACCAGTTCAGAATGGCCCAAAAAGGCTCTCTTACCCTTCCCCTCTTTTAGCAGACACCAGGAGTGACCCTCGCGCTCTTGATTTCTACCTGCTTTTAAGGATCTGGGCTGCTTGACTGAATTTTATCCTGCTTTTTTTTTTTGCAATGCTGACTGAGATACTGGGTGTTCCTTCAGCACTGGTTTTGACATCTCATCACTGCAAAGACACGGCTTTCACCCCATCTGAAAAGCAGCTATGTTGATGTGTCAAAACGCAGTCATCCTAATGGCAGCACCGATGGAGTAGCAGAACAAACATCGTGAAGAGTAAATATGGAATGAGTACAAGCCATTACTGCACCAGTGTCAATAGGGACATATTAGCCCACGTACGCGACTGCATTCACACAGTCGGTGAAATTCGGGCATGTCCTAGATGCTGGCATGCTCTCCTTGACTGTTTTTCAGTCACTATTTGATGGTGAGAATAATGCAAAGCTGTTTGCTTCCCAGGAATATCTCACTTTCTAAAACACCAAAAATTACAAGGATGTTGAGTCTGATTCAGGATCTGCGCGCTTAGGCTCACATGGACTTGTTACAGAAATGCTGCTGGTCCTATCGGAAAAATCAGGCCCCTGGGCACTCTGAGCCTCATTAGAAATACGTAAAAATGCTTTCTAGTGAAAGAAAAAAATTATTCTCATCTAGGAATCTCTCCATCTCTCCAGCTCTGAAGCTGGCAAAGTAAGTCTCACTGGATTTAACTTCAAATGCTTGTAACTTTGCATAATTGGGAAACGTCAAGAGTAACATTTTTTTATGCATCCTTGCATATGATCAAAAGCATGGTTGTCACAAAACCAGATGAGACACACAGCATGTCCCAGACCCTTGGTGAAATCTGGTCGCTAAAGCAGCCAGCTGCTGTAAGCGACCCTTGTGGAGGGATGCTTTTTATGAACATCTCTAACTACTTTGGGCAGTCTCAAACGAAAGAAGAGTTTAATTAGCAACTTTATCCCTGCTACAGACTGTTAAAGAAAGTTACAAAAAACATGTAGAGCATGCATAATTTTCCACCAAACTCTAAAGAAATTTTTAGGATGCTTCTAACTTTGAGCCACATAGCTAACCCTAGAAACTCCTACAGGTCTTCTTCATAAAACCTGAGTTCACTCATGCTAGCAATGTGGTAGGGTCTCTGTATAGGTAAGCTCTCACCCAGCAACAGCTCAAATGACAGGAAAGATGTTCCAGGCATAACACTATCTTAAAATTATTAGCAAAAAGGAAACATCACAGAAGTTAAGAAAAAAAAAAAAAAATCACGTTTTTTCTACCAACTCTGCAATAACAAGATGACTGTCTCCAGTTTCTCAGTTGGCCTCCCCCTGCTTTTTATTTAGTTTCCTTCCCCCTGTCATTCCCGTGCCCTCTCAGACTCTTCCAACCTCTGAGTATTTTTGGGGAGCGCCCAGACCTTCCCATCTCCCAGTGACCCTCCTGAAGCTCCTCCTTCAAGTTCTCTCGTGTTTCCTGATGAGCTCTGTCTCCTCTTTCATCAGCTGCCTGCAAGTCCTGCCCCGGTCTTACAGCACTGGAAAGAAATGCAATGCGATAGCATTAATAAATGATAGCTAGTCAGTCCCTCCTCTCCCCTTCGTCTCCTCTTCCCCGGCTGTAAGCAATCTGTCTGCTGCTAGGGAATAAGCAAGCACCTGCCCGGGCCAGGCTGCGGTGATGCCACGTCAAGCCCCAGGGCTGACTCCAGGCCAGGTCGCCATCTGAGCAGGTTGGTGAGCGAGCCAAGACGTTGCTCTCCTCACCTGCCCCAGCCTCCTGCCGCACCTTGGGTGGAGAAGACCTGATGGGGCCTGCATGAGGGACAACAAGGGCTTCTCATCCAGCCCAGCATCCCCTGGGGGACAACTCCACCGAGAGGGCTTCCCCAGCAGCTTCCCATGCCATCAGAGCTCAAGGCACCACCACGTTTCATCTGGAGACTGTGGACAGCTCTTGCTTCCGCCACAGCCCCCAAGAAATCAGCCGCCACTCCCTGGTCCTTCCCTGCTCCTTCCCTGCTCTGTGCCCAGGGCTCTTCTCATGAAAACCCATGAGATTTCGTGACTCATCCCTCACCCCAGGGTAAAGCTAAGAAAACAAGCAATGACGAGATAGAGAAAAGAATAATTGTCATATGAGAAAAATTTGTAAGCTCTTCTTCCCACCCAGGACTTCCTCATCTCAGACATGACAAAAGCACCAATTAAACCATTCCAGCAGACTCGCAGAGCCCCAGCAAGGGCTGGGTGCGACAGACACCAAACAGATCTGCTGACTCCTGACATGCTACAAGGGACAGGGCCTAAGCAACCCTTAGTCCTAATGTCCTTACGGTGTAGGGTCACATTTCTTACAGCAAAGAAAGTCCTTTCCCCTCGCCGGTCTGACAAGATGCGGCACTGAACTCAAATGGACTGGTGGAAGCAGGATTTGGGGAGACCCTGGTACTTGTGAACCTGAGACGGAAGACTAAATCCCTGGTGAAATCCCGACTGCTTCAACACCACTAGCACGGCAGGAGCTGCAGCAGAGCACACTTGCTCAGTGACACGATGTGCAGGCTCTAATCAGGACCCATGAGACACCAAAATGCAATTACAGTCAAAGAGGTGATATAGGACAGCATCTCAGTATCCCATATTTTCTCTCTTTTAGTGGCTTGCTCCAGTTTGCTCAGTTTTTAAATCAAAAGGATGTTTTCTAACCGATGGTGCTGCAAACCACAAGCTGAAAAAACAAGCCAGGTTATTTTTTGCTCTTAAAAAAAAAACCAAACTAAAAACACCACCCAGCAGGGATCTTGCCCAATGGTCAAAACTGCCCAGCTGCTCATTTGTGTGCACAGCTGTACACAATTTGTATGGAGCTGTACGGCTACAGGAGTGAAAGGAACAGAGCAAAACCGAGTTGCCACAACCAGCAACATTAAAAAGATTCTTTTTACCACTCATCTTCCCAGTAATTAAGGTAGCTTTTTCCCAGTTTTCTGGGCGATTGAACCACCCTGGAAGAATCAACCCCAATGTATTTCCAACCCATGTTTTTGTTTACTCAGAGAGGGCCAATTTTTAATTCACTTCTTACAAGCACTCACAACAGGCCTCGATTATCAAAGAGCTAGCCTTAACCAAATCAAGAGGAGAAAAAAAAAAAAAAAAAGAAGAGCAATGCCCATGTAACGAACTGTTTCTAAACAACATCAAGTACATGTGAGGAGATTTTTGATCTGCTCCTAGAAGTTCCACGAGCAAACACACAAAGTGAAATAAATATGGTAGATTATTTATTGCAATGTCTTAACTCGTAAGAGCTTCTGCCAGAAATACAGTTCCCGTCCATGGAACACAAACCGCAGAGGCCCGCCTAGGGCTACTTAGCACGCAGATGCGGTCCAAGCTCTACTGAATACTGCTGGTTTCAATTAGGGACCCGAGATGGTGCTTTAATTCCGTCTTACAAAAAAAGGTCTCTCTGAAAAGGCGCAGCGTAGGCACAGTACCTCCCTGTGCAGGAAATAAAAGGCTTACGTAGGAATTTAGTAATTAGCAGATCAGACCATCGGTTCATCCCATCAGATAATCTACCTTTGACCAGTGGCCAACATCTAATATTTAAAAGGCAGAAGAAAACAACCTTCAAAAGTACCTTTAGCTGTATTACTTTACAGAGGAGAAAAAAAAGCATCCTCATGACCTATGCAAACAGTCAGCTTATGCCCTGCAGCACAAACTGTGATTACTCTTCTCTTACCGTGTGCAGTTGCAAGTGTTACTATTAGTCATAAAATTATCCAACCCTTAAAAAATATATTAAAAAAATCCAGCCACGCCACTTGCATCATTGGCTCCTGCAGCACTGAATTAACTATGCTGAAATTACCCAGTACATACACGATAGACTTATTTTACAAATAATGCTTTTTAATTTAATGGTTTAACTCCCTTATGGTACGGGGCTGAAGGAAACCAAGAGACTGATTTCATTTCTAGAGCCACTTCGAATTCTGCTGTAGGACCAGCTTTAAGCCTTCTCTCTTCATGGGAAAAAAAAAAGAAAAAGCAGATATAGATGTCTTACAAAAGTAAATCCCGTCACAAGTGAATCTCTTCCACCTCAGCCACCTTTGCTGTTCCTTCCCCTTGGTCCTTCTCAGGCCTCATGATATCCCTGAGCACTGAAGCACAGAGAATTAGCTGCTCTGCTCCAGAGGGAGATGCGTCTGGGTTCAAGGGAATGTCAGAGCTCAGTCATGCCTCTCTATGTTCTCTTCCACCTCTAAAACAAAGCCGCTCTGGACCACATTGGCTTCAACCCAGTGGGAGCCCTTCCACTAGCTTCTGTGGGCTTAGATCCAGCCCTTGGCCCTCACTCTACTTAGGTTTTGATTAGCTGCAGCAAGTGAGGCAGACGGCTTTGTTGCTTAGCCAATTTATACCATGCAGCCTTGTGTGTAACTCCTGGGTTGCTCACCCTCCTGAGCAGCCCCCTGCATGACAATGCTTGAAAGAGGTTTGCTTGGACTTTTCAGTTGCAGGTAAATAGTGTCTGGTTTCATGGTGGCCTTTCCAGACAACTCCAGGAACTCAGAGGGATCCAGTTCTGCAGATGAAGGATGTATTGGTTTGACCATATCGAGTCTTACACTAGCCTGACTTTAATTAGCTCCCTATGGCCTGGTTTTGATCTCAGAAACGCTGTGGTAAATCTGGAGTAACTCCCCTGAGAAGCAGAGTTTTGAGAACAGCGTTTGGCCCCTGTGGTGAAGTTCTGACCTTCTTTACACTCCTGTGAGGGTTGCTCAGTCAACGGCCATGAGAGCAGCTTTGGGCAAAAACAGACTTCCAGGCATCAGCTTTCAAACCCAGGTGCCCCAAAACCAGCAAGTTCATCCACGTCAAGCAGGGCACTTATGGCAGTCGGGACCTTGCCACAGCATCCTACGCTCCTCTCCTCTAGAAACTCTTGGGGATGAGATGGGCTTGCCCAAAGTCAATCCTTGGGGATACCCAGGCATTTCAGCCTGGCTTGACAACAGGGCAAAGGACAAGAGGGTAAAAGATGACCCTGATGCAGAGTAGCTGAAGCTGGGTGCAGCCAAAGGGTGTTACTCCTCCTGGATTCAGTTCAGTGCTAGTACGTACATGAGGATCCCAGCGGAGGTTCACGTGCTCAAATCAGAGCTGTGCTTGGCCCACAGCCTTGCAGGACACACGAGCAGCAACCTGGACCTTCTTGCCCTTGCAGCGCATAATGCTGCCAAATGCTGCTGCAACATGGACCTCTTCCTGCCACTCCAGTGCTGTTTTCATACAGCTATCCGAAGAGCGTGGGCTGCTTGACTGTTACCATGTCCTTGTGCACCACAAATAGCCTGGCTGAGGTACGGGCCTGCTGAAGGTCTGGAAACTACATGAGGTTCTTGGAAGCAACCGATGGCACTTGGCTGCCCATGTAGGAAATACACTTGTACAAACACGCTTGCAGACAGCTCCTCACCAGCTCCCCATCCCAAAAGGGGTGCCAGGGGTTAGTTCATCCACCTCGGGGATGGCGCTGACCTGCTGCCTCTGACTATCCCCACCCAGCTGCCCCAGTCCTAGTCTTTTCCATTACCCACTAATCCTGACTGGTCTGCGGTTGTTTCCTCGGATGCTTATCTGTAACCCTAATCCTAGCTCATGCCCTAGCTATTTCCCATTGATGCCTGGCCTCCCTGTGTCTCGCTCCCTTTGCAACCCTTTGCAGAAGACACAGTCCAAGCATGGCAGCCTTCTCCTCAGTGCCTTCCCTATCAACACCGTGAGTGATTTCACTCGTCCAAGACCTGTGTCACCTATAGCTTTTTCTCCCAAACCATGCAACTCCAACAACATCAGACTGAAGCATCTGAATACAGGTCTCGTTCAAATTAACCAGCATTGAAATGTTCCTACTAGGCCCACACAGTGGAGAGTTATGATTTTTGCAGGTTTGATAGTCTGTCCTAGCAGAAGCCAAGTGTACCCTGGGGGAAGGAAAGAGCTCCATTTTGCTTTACCTGCCCCCTCCCCTTCACACAAGGCACTGAAGAATCAGCTGCAGTAAGCTGCTTTTTGCCACTGATGTCCACAGGAAAACCATTTGGCTTATGCTTTTTTGCTGAAAGGTAAGCCTGGGTGCCTGGAAATGCATAAATATTATGGTTTATGCTAGCACCCAGTCCAGCTGTAACCCTCTCTCTCACATCATGTTTTAACCTCTAACTATACTGAGTCCTTCTTGATTACCAAGTTTCTTCCTCCACCACTACCAGATCCCCAAGAAAATTGCTCAGGATTGTTACCTGAATCCCTGCAGACCTTTGCCCATCAGTGTTGTGGTACAGGTCACATTTATACAGGCCAGGTATGACAGGGTACCTCAGAATTATTGCTGCTTACCAGCAGCCCATGGCCACACAAGAAGGTTTCTAGGAGCTACCTACAAAGCAAAGAAGCCCAGATGATGTGATAGAGCCAGCACCTGCCCTCAGACTGAGTAGATGGATAAAAACAACCATACGCATATGGCCAGGAGGAAGTATCCTAAATTGTGGCACTGCCCATGGCATTGTTATTTGCGACAGGAGTAGCTAAACTCCATTTGCAGCTGGCCTAGGAGCCAGCTCCATCCAAGACAAGTTGAGTGGGAACAGTGGCAGAACTGACCTGGTGACCGGATAAGAGCAGGTGACAGTGGTCTTGTGGGAACAAAGTCTATCATTCACTTGCACGTTTCTCTGGGTCATTAGGAGAGTTAGGCAGGACCCCAGAGGCCAGCAGCAACCCAGTCTGAGACAGGGGGGTAGCTGGGGTCTGGATTCATCCCCCTGATTTCTCTGTTTCCACACGTCCTCAGCCAGCGTCACCCACTTCACAGCCAGTTCCCTTGGCCGTGACCCCTCTGCAGCACCTCCAGCACCACAACGAAAGGCAGAGGGGTTTTGACATCATGCATTTTGATAGATTCACAAGCACCCCTGCTTCTTTTTATCTACAATTCCTAAAGCTAAATTTCTCAGGTGAGGCAGGGAAAGACCACAAGCCAGAGCTGGGAGAAGGCAGAAAGGCTCCCTGTGACACCCTGCTCTTGGGAGCCAGTACAGCCTTCCCCGGCGAGTGGAGAAGCAGCACACAATAACTGACACCAACTCCCCATACAGACCTCTCCATCAAAGCCTTCCTGCAAGAGAGCTACCGACTCCGGCATTGATGGGTTGTGCCAGGATGGGAAATCTGCCAAACACTGCAGAGCACAGGGGCTGTCAAGGAGACCCTCTGCATGAGTTCCCTTCAGATGCAGACAAGGCAGACCTGGCTCTCCCCTGTGCATCAGTGAGGCAGAAGTTTTATACAGAAAAACAGGGAGACTTTGTTACAGGGTTGAAATTTCAAGATCCCTACAGACTGCCTTGGTGCTGTTTGTGTGCTGCCATGCCCTGTTAACCTCTAAGAAGGTCCTGCAGTGACTGACAACTAATAAGAATATCTGTTATCTTGGCTAACAGGAGCACAAAGAAGACTCTTAGAAATTAAGAATGATTTCTCAGAATTTTAAACTTTGTTTTCCAGCTACAATACTCTTTTTATCTTAGTGAGCTACAAGTGACAATTCTTTGCTCTAAGATCTCTGCCTTCTGAGATATAATAGTTTCTTTGTGTTTTCTTTATGAAGGTGCCCAACACCTTCAGGTACTTGCATACCTGCCAGCATTTGAAATCTACAGAAACATCTGGGGAGAGAAACAGGAAGATCTTGCAGCTTTGACTGAGCAAAATGAGATTAAGAAAGCCTTTGTAAAACAACTGAGGAACAGGATACTAAAAAAGAACATGGGTACACTCCCTGATTGACTACAGGCTCTAAATATACAGGTGTCTCTGGGTATAGTTCTGGACTGCAGAGGCACATACATGGTGCAGAAAGCCCCAAGGTGGGAAAAGCAAGGAATACTGCAGGTCAAGGAGAGGAAAAGCTGTGTGAAAGCCCTGAGGCAAGCTGCACTGAGTAGCTGAGGGGGCCACAAAGAAAATGGCAAATGACTGTATATTGCCAATACGTTGCCCGTGTTCTGCTGCGCTCTCCTCAGGGGCACAGAGGCTCTTCCTTCTTCCAGCTCCGCTACTTCAGCAGAGTTAGCTCACTGCAGCCAAAGCACATGTTGAGGTGCAAACAGGCACACACTTTGGTAGCCATGTACACGGGTGGGAAACGGCAGGAGCAGAGAGAGTGGGCTGTGCAGAGGAGGAGGAGGAGAGGGGAAGGAGAGGGGACTGAGGCACTGGCAGAGCAGGGCTGGGGAGGCTGCGATTCCCCTCCGCGGTGCACAGACCAAGTCGGTGACGAACCGCTGTGGGATGGTGTCAGAATTTGAAATGGAAATACAGGGTTGCAACCCTAGAAAGGAAACTGGCAAGGGCCATGGCGATGTCATGTCTTATTTATTCCAGGATCTGACCTACCACATTGGCGAACACTGCTCTCCACCTTAAAGGAGCCCACAAGGGAAAAACACTGTAATACATAGCAAGCTGTGCAGTCTCAGGAGCTTGGCAGGAGAGAGCAAGGCTTTCAAGGTCACAAAAACATGCAAAGGAATACTATGGAAGAGCATTAAGTAGGTGAGGTCAGCAACATGCAGGTCCTCGCATGCTGGGGTGGACAGATATGTATGAAGAGGAGTGAATGGATGGGGAGCACATCTACACGCCCAGAGAGCAGAGTGAGGAGCGTGAAGCTGTGAGATGAGGCGGGTTGACAGCCTCAGAGATGAAGGGATGGAGCCTTTCGAGGGGAGGAGAGACGTTTTGCAGGGTGAAGCGGGGCTTTGGGCGTGCCTCCACGCCGGTGCCGGTGGGGAAGGCGGGAGGTGAGGGAAACTGGTGCGGCAGCACGTAGGATCGAGCGTGCGCTGCAAGAATTGATGCACACGCTGGGGTCATCCAGGTGCTGATGACTTCTCCTGGGCAGGGAGCGGGAACAGAAATTGCAGCACACATCTGTGAAGTGCCTACACATGTACAGTGATTCCTTAGGACACTTTTACGTGGGAAGACAGCAGCACCTATTAGACAAATACTATTTACTGCGCCTCTAGGACTTTCATTGCATGAGTATCCGACACAGAAAGGATCCTTGGCTATCACCATGAGTGAGGGAAGACAAGAAGAGAGACCTTACATCAACAAGGGACCAACACTGGAGAGAAAGCTTATTTAACAGTGCCTGAAACCACTTGCTCCTCCAGTTGATGGCAAGTGCAGAACGCAGCCTGTGTCACTCAGGGTGCTTTAACACAGCATCCAAGTCTGTGATCTCACAAACCCCAAGCTGGGTCTTAACATTAATCCTAATGTTAAGACATTGGGGTAGAGTGTAATGAGGTGTCCCACACCCTGGCTCTACACAAAGCAAACCACTGCGGCCTGCAAGGCTTTTATGCAGAAGAATAAAGCTGGCGTGGAAGACATCCCTCAGGTCTATAAAACAATACACCGAGCACTGTCAGCAGGCCGTTTAAGAGCAACAACACACTGCTTAGCTGCTAAAACCCTCACCTCACATAAACTCCACTTCACACTGTGGCTGCCTCAGGCTCGGAGTGAAGAGCTGCAACTAGGTGTTCGTTACAGATCAGCTCCATGCTGGCCACCTTGGGTCAATGAAGTGCATGTAAAATTGCTCCTGCACTAGCCCAGCTGTCTGCCATGCAATGGAGCTCAGCATCAAATTCCTTGGTCACCTGAAACAACCCAAAGTGAAGTGCATGTGCTGCAATTCTTCTGCTGGGAAATAATCGTTCTTAACCCAGAGCAAACAGGTTTGGTTAGATACGCTCAGCAACCATGACGAGCACAGGTGCCTTCGGAGCACAGGACACTTAAAAGGCACTATCATGAGACTATCTTAGCATATGATGCAAAATTGGGTTAGACTTTTGTTTTCTAGGAGATTCAGTTGCTAGTTTTCTGGACTCTGGGCTGATTTGGTAGTACTTGGAGCACACAGAGACGCTCTCTATGTGGAAAATGTTACGCATGGAAATGCCTTTAGAACCTGAAATACACACACTTGCAGAGAGTAAAGTTACAGACATTTCTTTACAAAGCTACAGATTCAGACAGTACCATCACCCATTTTAAGTAATAACAATGTAAAAAATCAGGATTATTTACAAAGGAAAGCAAAGAAACGCACACAGGGATTTGTATGGTTTCATTTAAGCCATATAGTGAGATGACAAATCCCAAGCACCCAGAACAGACACAGCTGGTAAAATGTGAAGTGTGAAAGAAGAATCCTAGCCTACGTGCCTGCAACTGTACATACATATCTACCACATTCATGAGAAGCAGCACTGATGCTGCATGCTTTCGCCTTGTCCTTGGAGCAGAGCAGCTCTGCTGGAACTGCTGAGGTGCCCAGGGCTGGACAAGGGCTCTCCTGAGCATTTGTGACCAGCACAGGAGGTAGCTCAAATCCTTTCCTCCCCCCATCACCACTTTCTCAGTTTGGCTTTTTTTTTTTTTTTTTTTTTCTTTTTTCACTTGACTATGTCTGCTCTGGGAGAACCTCCTGAGCACTGCCCAGTTTGAGGACCAGCCTGGTATCATTCACCTGACCTGTCCTCCCCTCAGGGACTTCAGCCCTGGCGAAGCAACATGAGAAGCGCCACTTCCCTGACCAAAAAAAAAAAAAAAACCCAACCAAAAAAAAGCTTTCAAGTAACTAAATCCTTAAGCTGCCTTTGCACCATTATCACTCATCAACTAAGAAGTACACCCAGGTCTAACACAGCAGGATACGGGGGTCCTGCTCAGCCTGGTAATGACCCACCCTGGGGAAATAGTGGCAGGTCACCCCACTTGAACCACTCCAGTTTCTGTGTCTCAGGCAAGAATTATAAGCAGTCTCCAGACCTGCAGAGCCCAAGAAAGGCATCTCTGTGGATTTTCGCAGGTTGACTTTGAGAAGAGATCTCAGCAGACCTTGCAAATGCCCGGGTCTGCAGAGGGGAGGCAGCAGAATATTGCAACGGTGGATTTTAAACAGACTGGCTGCAGCAGTAAGTTTAGCACAGGGACATGGGGACACCCTCCAAATCATACTCCAGCCCTCCTTCCTTTGCCAAAGTGCTGGCAATACGTGCTGTCCCAGTTTCAGGGGAGCACTAGCCCCTTCCCAATGCCTTCTCTAGGGCAGCGGGGGAGCCTCCATGCTGCACAGCACCTAAAGCACCTACTGTCAAGCACTTACTATCATGTAGCATCTTCCCAGCATCTCTGCAGGGCCTCGGGCGGGGATGCTGACAGCCTGCCTAGCATGGACAGAGGAGCCCAGCGCTGCAGCTGGAAGACAGACTCTTCCTGGATAGCCCCAGACAGCAAAGGCAGGCCATTTCAAGTGGCTGTCTGGTTAGAAATTAGTATTTTTGCCAGTAGTCAATGCCAGAACGGAGTTCAGTGAGGGGAAGAGAACATAGAAGAACAATTTCCCACTCTCCTCAGCAAATGATGATTATTAAGAGTGAGGAGGTCCCTCTTATTATTACCAGCAAGTGCAGGAAAAAGCCACTTTTCCATCACAGAACAGCATTCATCTGGGAAAAGACAAGTCCATCCCCACAGGCTTGTGAGCTGAAGTGACACAACCGGCTTACGCCAGTGCCCCGCAGGGTCACTCCAGCCCCAGCCTTTGTGCCTTCCTGGTGCCAGCACAGACAGCCAGGAGTGCCGGGTGCCAGCATCGGGAAGAAATCTCGTACTAGAGGACTTGCCAGATTTGCACGAAGGGGAAATAGCAGGACACAGCTGCATTCACCCCCAGCTCCCCAGTAAGTCTGCAGCTGGTGATGCTTTCTCCACCTTGCTGGGTTTCAGGCAAGTGAATCCTTCCCAGCAAAAACAGTAGCCCTGAGCTGGTCTGACACAGAGTCCAATTCCTCTTGCAGCTGCAGGAAGCATATTTTCCCATATATTTTTTATTTTGCCTTTCTTTACCCGCACTAAAAATACCTTGATGTCCTTCACATAGATACCCCTCATTCCACCTCCAGCAGGGGAAAGGAAAGGGAAGTCGGCGACTCGCTTGAAAGTTTTGTTTCCTTTACTTCACCGGCATGAAAACTGCAGAGCGGTGCTCACAGGAGGGAGGCACCTATGCCTGGAGCTGAGACGGAAGCAAGGACAGACCCTGCCAGTACCACATCCCCTCTGGTTCCTTTAGCTCTCTCCTTCCCGTACACCTAACGTAATGGGCAGGCGGCTAGCACACGTCCTCTGTACACACCTCCACACGCAACTGGAGGGGCCACTTTCCGAATTAGCTTGTTGAATGCATAAGATACAGCCATCACAGCTACTCTCATTTCTCTGCCATTTGTAGGAAAAGGAGAATTTCGCCTCCCTTTCAGCAGAAGCAGTTGTCAGGCAGACCATGAACATGCCTTCCTGGGTTTTTTTCCTTCTTCCTGCAGTTGGCCCAAGCTTTCCCCATGAGCAGTGCCCAACACCCTGGCTGATAAAGCAGAAATCCCAATGCAAACCTTGTTTATGTTTACTCTGAGCTTCATTAGGCTGTCAGGGGGGCTTGTTTTGCTTCACGACAGCCATGGTGTCCCTCAGACTGCCTCCTCCTGAGCTGTCAGGACCGATAATATGCCCACCTCTGCAATTCCCCCTGCAAAGGTCATGGTTTGCCATTGTGCTGCTCTTGCACATACTGTGGACGGGTCTTTCCAAAGGCCACAGATAAAAGGCTGAATTGGGTTTAGGGACCGAGTCCCCTCCTCTGCTGCATCCTTCCACCCATTTCTTGCCCCAGGCTGTGCAATTCAGGCGAGTGCAACGAACGGGAAAGGCCGGAGGTGAGACCTGTATTCTGGGGGCCCAGACGAGTTCCTGCCACTGGGTTACACACACCAGCAAAGTTGCTTCTCAAAAGACGGGGTAGTGGCACGCCTGGGGCGGCCAAACCAGCAGGACCGTACCAGCAGGACCATACCAGCAGGGCAGGCTGGGTCTGGCAGAATAGTCAACAGTGAAACAACACACTTTCTCCTTGCACTGAAGTAATTTGGAGCCCAATTAATGCTTTTCCACTCATGGACATCAAGTATTTCAAAAGGATAAATAACAGTTAACATCGACATCTGTGCCGTAGAGGCTAATTGAGGGACGGGCTGCTGAAGCAGCTCGTTCTGAAGCCTTGGCTGCACAGCAGCAGAGAGACAGGGCTGGCGTGCATCCCTGCTCCCCCAAATTTGTGCTGTAACCACCAGACCACAGCCACTCCTGGAGCCCGCCCTACTGGAAGCCCACTCTGTAATAGAGAGCAGACAAGTGCTCATTTAGGGTGGGCAGCTACTGGGGGCAGCAAGATCTTCAGCAGCTTGTTCTGTCAGGGTGGGAGCAGGGAATACACACTAGCTTTCTTACAGCAGCCAAACCCCACATCTGCCCAGAAAGCCTCTCCCTAAGCAGGGAGACGCCTGCAGCTCCGAAGACACCCAGGAGCAAAAACTGCCCCCCCTGCCCCCGCGACTGTTTATATGATGCTCAAAGGGAGTAAGAATCAGGATTTCTTACTACGTCCCAAGACTGTCCTGGCAATGCCCTACTCTCTCCACTGCTTCAGCAACCCCCCTGGCAGGGTATCTCCACCCCTCACCAGGAGACCCCCAAGAAGCGGGCAGGCACACGCCAGGTGCTCTGCTTGGAGAGATCTAAGACCATTTTCCTCTCCTTCTCGCCAGGCTCGGCTGGGTCAGACACTGCATTTGGCATGAGAAGAGCTCCCTGCTAATTTTAGGCTCCGGCTCTCCACCCAGGCAGCAGCAGCAGCTTAACCACTATGGAAAGCTGGGCAGCGTGGAGGTGAGGGCTGGGAGACGCCGCCTTCAAACAGCCCACACGGCCACACGCTGCCAGCTAAGTATAAATGGGTGGTGGGGCAGGGGGGAGCCACGTTGGTTCGGGATGAAGCAAATCCTTCCCCCATCACCCAGAGACAAAGCAAGGAAAAATTGCGGCTCCCGAGGGGATCTGCTCCTGGACCCGGGCAGCACTCGCAGGACTCGCTTTCTGCCCAAAGCGATAATTTAGGCTGCAAACTCGCAATAGGGGTCCGTGGGTTCTACATATTTTTGGACATATCTGGAGCTGATGCATCTCGGAGCCCAGCACGCCATGCCGAGCAAGCACCACTTTGCAAACACCACTTGTTCAAGAGTCTGGTCCAGCTCCTTCCTGTAATGGTCTTTTCTCCACGACACTGCCTACTACAGAAGGGTTACCTGGGGGCGGTGGGATGCCCTCGCTGCTGAGGCTGATAGCTGTAGCATCGCACTCTCTGCTGTGGGAGTCAGTGTTTGGGGTGGGAGTTGAGAGAGGTGAGTTTTCCCCTGTGCCTGGATGCGAACTTGCACTGGTCCCAGCAAACACCTGTCCCTCTGTGTAAGGGAAAAACCCCAAAAGGGCATGGAAAGAAAGACAGTAATGGAGCCCTGAGGATTACGAAAGGAGCAGAGGTAGCATGAACCTCTGCAAATCCGGAGAGTCTCTGAACTAAATCCTACCTGACCATGGACTGTAGGACCATGCCCAAACCGAGCATCTTTGATTTTCACCGTCCCTAAAGAAAAGGGACTTTACATCCCTTGTAAATAAAGAGGGACATATGAAAAAAGCGTTGACTACATTATCAAATCCTTTTTCTAGAGAAACAACTGGCAAAGGGCTGAATGTTTGCTAGACACCCAGGGACAAAACAGGTAACCACACTCTGCAAATCACGCGGAGCAGCTGCAGCACTGAGCACAATGCTCTACACAGGGAAACCAGATGTCTTGGCAGACATTGACTACAGTAAAAAACCACCGTGGTACTAATTTTCAAGGCACCAAACATGCTTATGACACCAAATATGTTGTTAACCATCTCAGCAGAGCTGCTTAGGGTCCCCACCAGCTTCTGTAATTATTACCCCTGCGTTTTCCTCCACTCCCTTTAAAACTCCAAGACAGTGGTTTACTCTGTGCCCTCCAACTCCTTTCTACATCTCCTCTCTTTTTTATCTCTGTACCCGAGACTGTCGATTCCAGCCTCTCCGCTCCACTGAAATCCCAAGTATTTGCTTCTAATTTAGCCTTCAGTTCCTTCCCCCTTACAACTTTTTAGAGGCCATTGGCATTTTCTGATCACTCTCCTCCGACACTCATCTCACTATGCCCCATTTTTGGCTGCTTCTTACTTCTGTTAAATAATCCCTGTCATCTTTATTGGCCAATGCTGCCTCTTCTCTCCTGCTTGTCTCGTCTTTCACTTTTCTTTCTTCTTCTGCTTCTGCATTAGCTGCAAGACTTGCTAAAATATTTCTTTCCCCTCCTTGATGTGCCTATGTCAGATATCTAATTTAAACAGAGAGTTACAAGAAAAAGGTGAAAACAGAATTTACAAAGGATCTAAGCTTTGGAAAAAACCCAACTAATCATGTCATTTGGGAAACATGGGGTTTTGGGACAAAGCACTCAAGAGAGAGTACTGGAAGACCCAGAGTTAATTGGCAAAGCAATTACAATTTGCGAAGCAAAGGAAATCAGCCGCATGGCTGGAGCTGATGGAATGCAGACAGCGATCAGACAGTACAGACAAACTGAAATAATACTAGTCAGACTGAGGCAGGGGGACAGTAGGAGTTTAAAGAGGGAGTGCACCCTCCCCTGCCCCACCAGCACACACACAAGACTTTCATCCCCACTGCAGCAAGCGGTGTGAGTCAGTGAGATGCACCTGGCAACACCTTGCGAGACCCTCAAGGAAGTGGCATGTTCAGAGGAATCGCAAGTGCAGAGAGCACAACTACGGAGCGGCGGCAGCATTAGCACCATCAGGACTTCCTCAGAGGAGTAGCAGGGATGAAGCCAACAGCTCAGCAGGAGGGAAAAGGAACATGAAAGGCAGAGGCATTTATTAGCTGCAGGTGAGCAGCACCACGCCTGCAACCCAGAAACTGCCAACGAATGAAAGACGCTGGCAGGAAAAGCAAATTAAATTCAGGTTGAATGCTAGCGATCTCAGCACCACTACTACAGCAGGTGAACAACACGGACAAGTAAATACACATGAGCAGCTATGGCCAGTAACTACAGGGGAAAGGAAAACACTCCTTACCAAGGTTAAAGTCTGTCAAACCCTGGTCTCACAAAGTGCGCCCAATTCCCTGAAGAGGCAGGAGATCAAAACAGCAGAGACAGAATTAGAATACATCTATCCAAGGATAAATAAGCTCCCAACATAGCACAGCCCGGAGCAGTACAACTGTCCTTCAACTCACACGCCTTACAAAGCTCTTCCTGCCCTGAGGAACGGGACTGGGAACACCCCCAGGAATCGGTGACGGAGCTGGAGTATCCCAGATGTCTCGGCAGAAAGAGGTGATGAAGCAACACCCTCCCATGTTTCCCTTCCCGCAAACCTGCTTGCTTCGGCCCTGAAGAATTAAACACCTTTATAAAGAGAGTTTTTTCCCCTGCCTGCAAGGGGAGTGGAGAACGATGGCCAACACCAAACCACTTCTGGTGCCTGAGGTGCTCGTAGCTGGTGGTCTGGTCAGCACATGGAGACAAACCAGGCGCCAACTTGTCAAAACCTTTTTCCACAGACCACCATTCGAGCTGTGTTTGGCAATAAAGCTCTTTCTAGGACCCACCTGAACTTAGCTCCATGTAGATTTTTACTCGGGGCAGGGGGACGGTCCTAGAGGATCATCACCCGAGGCCTGGGAAAAGCTAAACCTGCTGGGTTTAAGCAAAAGAGTCTATATAACCTATGTGGAAAAAAAAAAAACAACAAAAAAAACCCCCAAACCTGAAAGGTGAAGCAGTTGGCAACACTAAGGCCGAGATTGCTGTCCGGGCACCTGTCTCAAAATCAGTGTCAAGGGACTCAACAATTTTTGGAATAGTGAATTATATCAGACAAGTTATAAACGCCTCAAAAAATGTCCTTCAGAACTAAAGCATCCCACGGGCCCAGGGCTTCAGTTTCAGATGAGAAACTGAAAAAGAAACAACACGGGCTTAGTATTTCGAGAATAAGCAGTCATTCAGCGATCTGCAGCTGATACATTGGTTGGTTTTGCTGTACAAACTGAATATAAGAGAGAGATGGCAATTGCAGACCTTTGCTAGCACAAGCCACAAAAATGCAGGGGAACCGAGCACAGCAGCACATTATACTATCACCTGTCTCATAGAATGGTTTGGGTTAGGAGGGACCTTTAAAGATCACCTAGTCCAACCCCCCTGCCATGGGCAGGGACATCTTTCACTAGAGGGTTGCTTAAAGCCCCATCCAACCTGACCTTGAACACCTCCAGGCATAGGGCATCCACAACTGCCCCGGGCAGCCTGTTCCAGCGTCTCACCACCTTCATGCCCAAAGGCATTTCCCTCAGCATGCCCTCATGTGCCCCGGCCCCTCACCATCCCAAAGGCCCTGGGCTGGGCCCACACCCCACGCACCAGTGTCCTTCCTGGACTGGGGAGTCCAGGAGGGGGACAGAGGAGTCCAGATGCAGTCACCAAAGTACCAAATAAGAGAGAACTAAAGTATTTTTACTGTTCTTGTTTTATTGTTTGGTTTTTTTAATCAATTATTGCCCAATCTTGAAAAGGACTCCTAATGAAGCAGCAGTCACCTGCTTCTCCACAGGAACAGCCATCCCTCTGACTTCTTTGCTTGACCTGTTATTCTTTGGGCACCACCATAGAGGGTCTGGCTTCATCTACAACCATCCATCAGGTAGCCTTCTCATCCTCTGACTGAAGAAAATCCACCTCCAGGCCCTATGGACCTCAGTGCCCCTCTGAGGGATTCCTCCTGTTGTCCCAGCACAATGGCCCAGCAAAAGCCACGTCATCTCATCCGCTTTTATTGGGACTCAGAGCAGAAGAGATGCCACCCCTCCAGGAGTAATGAGGGTGCGGATAGATGGGAAAGGCTCACACCACCCGTAGCAATCAACAAAATAACGTTAATGTCAGGAGATGGAACGGGTGAGCCTGCAGGATGGCCAGACACAGAGGCTGAGCCGATGGTAGGGCACTGGCCAGGCATTCCTGCAACACTGCTGCCATGGCAATCACGGAGAGGACCCCTGGCATGGTGTCGTGGCGCCAGGTGAGTCATGCTGCAGGTTAATCCATTTCCATCAGCTCTTCTTGATCTTCAAGAAGGTCTACTTCCATAGGTTCCACACCATCAGCCATGTGAGTGATGGCCACGCAGCTGATGGTGCCTCCCCTCTGACGCTGCCTCCTTTTCCTCCGTGTCTCCTGCAACCGCCTACCTGCCTTCCCACACAAAAGTGGGCAGCCACTCGCCTTGCTGCTGTGGAACCTCTTTCTTCCAATCACCCTTGGAACCCAGGGGCGTCAAAGCTCAGCGAATCGTGGGCCAGCAGCCGGGGTCCCCGTATTTATAGGGGCCAGAACAGAAGGCAGTGAGGTGGCTTGTGACATCAGGAGACCACTGTGATGGCGATGCATGCATCCCAAGATGGCTGTTCTGGGCATTGGGAGGCCTGTGGCCTGAAAGATGCCCTACTGTGGGAGAAGGAGGAGGGTCGGGGGAACTAAGGGCCCCTTTCCTGGGGATCGCTCCCCTGCACCATTCTGCTGCCCCTTGGGCACAGGGACTGCCCTCCACCTCCCATGTTGGAGGACACCGAGGGAGATCCTTGGGGCCTGGAGGTGGCAGGGGTTCTTTCCACTCCAAGGTTCACCCTTGTTCTGTTCCCTAGTTTTAAGGGCACATCTTCTCACTGCTTCCCCCCTCCAATAGAAAGAGGCAACATATGTCGTAGGAAAGACCTTAATAGTGCGTTCATTCTTTAACACCTTGGCTCGGGTGTTATTTTGAATTTTTTAGTAGATGCAACTACTCCCTCCCATTGGTACAAGAGTACAGACTAGGGGTCATAACTGCCGTTCACAAAATTTCCTCTGAAACAGGCACACACTGATACTTTCAAGACATAGCAATGGCAAAATATTTCCTCCTTATGTAAGGCAGACAATTTATTTTCAAGGTACACCTCTGTGGAAATTATGGGAAGTGATAGAAAAAGTTGGTTTTGGCAGATTATTGGTTTATTTTGCATTTTTGATTGAAAACAAATAAAATCCTTCCAACTGGCCTGCTTACAACAAAGCATGGACTGTGGCAGCTAATGCTGACAGCAAGCTGCCGCAGCAGGTAATTGAGACTATTAGTACAGGGTGGTCTGGACAGGATATTCTCAGCCCATTATAAATTTTGTTCTGCAGCTTAGATGGGGTTAATAGCACCCAGACATGACTACTGCAATTTAACAGAAAATAACATTACAAAATACAAATAAAACTAATTTAGGAAGTGAAGTATTTATGAGAAGGGCTGGAGATATCTTAACTAGGCTCAAATGAACGGCAGCGCCGAGGAAGCTGTCGGAGTTGCCAACACCAAATATACGGGCCAAGTCAAACAGCCCACGCTAATGACATGGAAACAAGTGGCCTCTTGAAGCAAGGCAGAAACAGATTTATTTAGAATGGCAGGAAAAAATACACATATCATTAATGTAGATTATCCGTTCTTCAAGAGAGCTCTACTAGGCAATTCTGCAGCCTAACAGGTGATGATGCAGATCAAATATTTTTACTGGTAAATGGGATATAACAGTATCTGACAAAAAAACCCTACTGTTTAGTGTGCACGAATTTACACAATTTCAGTGAAATACAGGCTTCCATATAAGCCTACTAGTTCCTAATACTCACAGTCCAGAGGGCTAGCAGAAAATAAATTTAAAAAGATAAAACATGCCTGTTACAGAAAGCCCCAAAGTCAAGTCTCTGATCTGTATTCAGTGTTTTTACGTTACTGAGTAGCACTGGCTGTTAATGGCTCAACTGAAAAAAAAAAAAAAACCAAACAAAACCCAAGAATGTTTAGACTGTCTGAAATCAACATCAAGGTCACCAAGGTGGAAACCAGGAAGGAGGAAAATCCCCATGGATGATGGAAGGGCCGGGGACGTACCATTTGCATCTCTGATGGAAAACAGTGACACAGAAAAGCAAGAATAGCAGAAGATGCAATACTTTTGCCACATAAGGGGATCCAATAGACCTACAATATAAAGTAATAGGTGACAGCTTTTCCAACTTCTAAAAACAAGGGGGATAAGAAGCCACATTGACTTCTTTTCCCCTCAAAAAAATCTCAAATGGGAAATAGTCACAGAAAGCTGAAATAAATAAGCCTTAGGAAATGATAAAATTAGAATTAGTGACCTTTTGAGAGGGGCATTGATGCTTCAGGGGAACTCACAGGTCCACCTGACAATCTTTGGATTGTCTGAAATGAAAACATGTCAAAGACTAATTGAATATCATTATTCTGTGGAGTTGATTTAAATTCTTTATTATGCCAATATGAATTATTGTTCTGAGGTGTCTTTGGAGAAAGCTGATTTACTTAACAACATTGTCCTAGACCATCTTAGCATCTCAAAGTGTAGGGGACTCTCTCCACATCAGGAATATCAAAGCCTTTGTGCTTTGGCCTGGGAAAGTCTTCTCAGGAAAACAGAAGTACAGAGGAGCTCTGGTCAAATCCCAGTGTATTTTGGTTTGGCTGATTACATGCACAGACTATGAATTTCTAACATCATGAAAAGCGTAAGTATCTAAGGACCAGGTTCACATCTGTTTCCACCCAAGGCATTACAAGGATCTTTCTTAAATCTCACACCACATCTAAATAAGACAGCTTATTTCCTTCTCTGGAAAGCCCTTCTCAGCTATTACTGCAAGCCTGAAAAAAAAAAAGCAATTGAATTGGGAAGTGGCTGGAAAAGGGAACATCAATGCACAGCAAGAACAAATAGGAAAGGGAAACTCGAAGTACAACAAAATCTATAACCCCATAAATTCTTGAGGCTACTGTAAGTGCTGGGGAAAGAACCCCATCATCACTCCGAGGATGGAGTGATGGATCCGGGGATGGATCACTGGGGACCGTGGCCATGACCTAGAAGATAACCTCTGCCTTCTGGAAAACATCCTGCCTTTTACCATATTTGCAGACATCAGCAATGCCAAACCACCAGATGAAAGACAATGACCATCATCTCTCCCAGCGCCACTCTGCCTTCTCATCTGCCTGAACTTGCAGGCAAGAGAAGGCAGAGCCTTCACATTACTATACCATACGTAGAAACACATCTCCAGAGGACAATAGCATTCCTCCGCCAACGCCACAGCACGGAGGAGAAGCACAGGAGGGCACTGCTCCATGACATCCGAGTCATCCTAATCCAGCCTGACTCAAGACAGGAAGGCGTGGTGCGGGAATACGTGCTGTGTTGGCACACCACTACACAAATCTGTCAAAGGTAATGTGTACACAAAGGGATGATGCAAGAGTTTATTTATAATGATAACATGTAATCTTTGCAAACAAATTGGGGATCTTCTGGGGCCAGACAAACGGCAGGCCAGGTTCCAAGAAGACAAACACTTGTAACTCTCATGCGGTGCACAGGGACCCAAGCACCCCTGAAATAACCCACGAAAAGGGTTATTTAAGAGTCAAATCCCTACGAGACTTCAAGTCAGGAGGTGGAAAAAGCCAAGTTCACAAATGATTTGCAGTACATGCCTCAGCAGCAGCGAAAGGATACACTGGCCCAGGACAAGCATGGCACAGCTAGCATGAGGTCCAGGCATCCCCTGGCTGCTGTCAATGAATCTCACAACCAAGCTAGAGTATGATCCAAATCGCTCTCAGCGGCCCTGGCTTCTCTGCTGGGTCTGTGATAGTGGTCTGTGCTGTGAATGTGGGCCTGGGGATGTTGACTCACTTTACGTACACCAGTGCAGAGCAGAGATGTGACAGCACTTCTCATCATATTCCAGGGAGAACCAACAGATCACCTGGAAGTGAAAAATCTGCCCCACCTGCAGTGTCCATCCTTCTCCTGATGGCTACAGTGGCCCACAATGTGCTTTGGGGAACGATGTTGCTTGGCGCAGGTCCCTGTGAATGAAGGTCTCATTAATGTCTTCAAAAACACAGAAGTGTCACATGCACACTTCATGGTATGGATGTTCCCCGGCTGCCAACACTTTTCTTCGGTCAGGATGAGGTGCTTTGGGGGTGATATCTAGTTTAAATGTTCCTCTGGGTTAACAGTTTCCGAGTTACACCGAGTGGAAACAGAGATACTTCAGCCACCGCTGGAGAGCCACATGGTCGCGCCTCTCACCACAGGCACTCAGTAACCTTTAGAGCAATTAGCTATGCAAAAGAGCGATACTGTGCATGTATAGGCAAGTAAGCTTGCGTGTGAGCGATTGCAAAAGTCAGCCCACACGCATGTGAATGGACCTGCACACCTCGGTGTGCTCAGCCATATGTATAGGTGCTTCTGGGGGTGCCTGGGCAGGGAGGCTGGAGAAGGAAGTTGATGCATTACATTAAATAAGCAAGCTGAGCTTTCTGCCAGCTACTTTTCTCACACAAACACACACACCTGCCCATTCACGCCAACACTCGGGTCAGGTTTTAAGCAACTCGCACGGCTTTGTAGTAGCCTGGATGCCTGACGATCAGAGAGCTTACCACGGTGGTGGTGGTGGCGGGGGGGTAACAGACCAAGTTTCTGTGAAAGGAAAGGGACACTAAAGATGTACGGACTGGGGAGGTGGAAGTCTTGCCATAAGGACTTTTTCATTCGCACATCTGCATGGTTTCTTCTGAACCCCTTCTATTTCCCACTTCAGAGAGTGGAGCTGCACGCAACTGAGTTAGAAAAGCAGCATTCTGTGACACTAGACGTGAGACAAAACCCACTTGTCACAACCCAAGAAAGGAAGATAAGACACTCCCAGCGTTATTTACGTGCAACAATAAAATGCGGAGGAACGGGGACAGGTTGAAGCAGCTGGGAGAGGCAGGTTAATGGGCCCCTGATACCTTGTTCCTACAAGCTGCACCTCTGACAATCTAATCTAATCCTGCACACCCTGCTTGCGCCTGGCTCACTGTGACGCTCACACCTGTAGTAAAGGAAATTACTGCAAGTGATTTATAGCCTCCCGAGATACCATGGTCTTTGCAGCAGAAAAAAAAACAGAGTCTGCACAGCAACGGCTGGGAATGACCTCACCTCCAAGCTCCTTCAAGGCTGAGGATTTGCTTTTACTATGTTGACACAAGGGTTTAAAGCAAAGGTGGATTGTTACGCATCCTCATTACCTGCAAGCACAGCTCGCTGATGCCAGCTTGGCTCCCTCAGACTCAGAAGGGTATGGATGGGCGGGCAAGACAAGGCACTACTGGGCGCAGAAGATTAAAACAGCAGTAGCAGGGAAGGTCCCCAACCCACCAGCCTTTCCATCCAAACAGAGCATTGCAGCAGCTCTGGGAAGAGTGTCTTGGGGTGGGGGTCTTCCCTGAGGAAGACCCGTCCCTGCCCTTGCCCCTTCCAGCCGTGCTGCCAAGCCAACGGCAGTACAGCAGAAAAGGCAGGGCACAAGACTCGCTCTCCAGACCTGGCTGCTCTGTGCTTTACTGGTATTTTCTCCCTCCCCAACACCTCATTCACCCTTGAAATAGGAAAATTTTCCCGCCTCCAGCGGTCACTTGCAGGAGCAAAGGGTGCTGTGTAGCAGCTAGTAAAGACGAGAAAAACATTTCTGCTGGAGAGCCCACTCCACAGAGGTTAGTGCCTGTCAGCAGAGGGAGTAAACACACTGTCTCCAACTCCTCGGGTTTCTTGGCAGGAAGGCAGTGCCCTGCCTGTTACAACTCGTTTTGGATGACAACAGGCCACATTTCATGTGAGGAGAGTTGTGCCCATCTTCAGCTCGCATCAGCCTGCTTGCTTTTCCTCACTCAGCTGTAAACATGTTTAAGATTCCTATAAATACCTGTTGGGCAGCAGACCAGCCAAATACGCTCAATTAAAAAAAAAAAAAAGAAAAAAAAAGAAAAAGGCAAGCCCCTCAACAACAACAGGAACAGAAACACCCTCTTGTCCATGAGAGACAACAGTCCTGCCAATGAGGCTCCCTGCCAGGAATACCTTGATTTAGTCACATCACAAGAAAAAAAATGATATGGTGGTGGTTTTGTTATGTTTTTTTTTTTTTGTGTGTGCGTGTGTGTTGTTTTTTCTTAAACCAGATTGACAGTTCATTTCAGCATCGCTTTCAAAGGAAAGCTATCGCTCATGAGCGCCCATGCTATCATCCATCCCTGTCCAGCCTACCCCAAACCTTCCTGACAGCTAGAAAAGGGCCTGCATCAACTTAGGAATGTGCGAATCCCACAGTACCCATGGGGTATACTGAGCACAAATTCTGCACCTCCAGCTGGTGTTTCAACCTTTGACTTCAACGTTACAGCGAAACGAGCCTCATGGCCAGAACCTCTCCCAGTGTACGGCGATGCAGCACCATGGAAGCCAGTGGGTACCAATGATTACAGTATACTCTCCTAGGCCCTTTGTTTGCTTTCATCTAAACTTATTTATGTGCTTAACTTTGTTGCATGGCAGAGCTACATGTACACCAAGGGACAACAGTCAGGGCCTCAATTTTTAAGCATCACTTACGTGAACGCCCACACCCAGGCCATCTGACATTTGCTTCCTCCACCACGCTGATCTGGTGGGGTCAGAGGAGCAAAGGAGCATAAAGCTGGGGAGAAACCACTGTGCCTGAAGACTTGCTCTAAGGCGCTGACCCAGGAGCAGGGGTGGCATGGGGGCATCACAGCGGCTTGTGCTCCATCCCACGCATGGCTGAGAGGAAAGGGAATATTTTCTGTGACTCCTTACAGCCTTGTGAAAGAAGGGCTCACCTTTCTGGAAAGAGAAAACATACTTGACTTTCCATACACAGGCTGTTCTGCAATGCCTTTTAGGGAGGTAAGAAGAAAGCTCTGTTATGGACATAGGAGATGGACTGTAGCTCTCCTTCCAAGCCCAGCAGCTCTTCAGCTTTCTGGCCCTAATGGAGGGAGACTCTTACCCATTGCCCAGAAAAGTTACGCTTTGTATTTTATCAGCAATAACTGGGGAGGCTATTGCATCAGATAAGTTGAGGTGGTAGCTCTTGGTTGGTCCCAGGTGTGACTTACAGTAGGGTTCCCACCTGGGACATGTGACAGAAAACAATGCAGAAATGAGAGCGGAAAAGTATTAATTGCTCTGAGAATCACTCCCTCCTATGCCGGCTCCCCGGGATCTCTGGAAAGAGTCACCACGTGGAGATACAAACACAGCCGCCCCAGTCCCAAGAGAAGAAAACATTACTTAGTTTTAACAGCCAAAAGAAAACAAATACCATTTGTCTTTCACTCCAACTTCTCATTTCTCTTAAAACAAAACAGGCTTTTAGAGGTACTGGGGCCAAGAGGAAGGGTGGGGAGGGCCAAAAATTAAACTTTCTCCTGTTAGCAGGTTCCAGGATCCTGACCTTGAGGCCAGGAAAACGTGATGCCAAGTGCCCAGCATGCCCGCAGAGCCTCAGCTCTCTAGGCACAGCTGCTCTCCCTCCGTGATGCTCCAGAGCTCATTAGGAGCTGCCTGCCAGAGGGTTTCACCCTCCCACCCTTTCCAGCAGTGTTTGGAAATGCTTTCCGCATACCATGAGCAGCAAGGTCTCTGGTCGATGTGGGAGAATCTGGACTTTTATATAATTGAGCTTTAATATAACATAATTATTTTCCTCATCTTCTGTTTTAGTTGGTAGTGACCGTAGTCATGTCACTGTTTCCAGTTTCAGTCTTAAAACAGAATGACTTTTATAGCAGAGATGTAAAGCTGCGTCTAAAACCAAAGAGGAAGAACCCAATTAATAAGAAAAGTTGTTTGCTCCTGCGCATCTCTTCTGTCCTCACACTCTCTGCCCATTTCTCCCATCCCCTCCCTCTCCCTTTGCATTGCTGTCAGCAAAATGATCGTCAGCTGTACGGCTCCAAACACCTGCCTCAGCCCCTCTCTCCTTATAACCACTGTTTTAAATCACTCTGAGGGTTTCTTTTCTCCCTTGCTGCACCGCAGAAGTCCTCTACATACCTCCACAGTCTTCTCTAAGGATCTTTGGGGGGTACTGGCAAAGTGGTACAGTAAGAGGCTTGGCTAGACCGCATGAAAGGTGTAACACAAAGTAGACGCGTAGCACAACCCATCTTCTCAGGTCCCAACTAATTCCACCAGGCATAAAAGGTAGATTATAACTAGAGGATTTATCCTAGCCAAAGAAACCAGATCTCTTACGCTGTCGGAACGATAAATATGCATTTTTAGCCTTAACGTCACATATAATAAGGAACAAATGGACAAGCTGAAGTCCTGTAATGGACTTTGTAGTAGATGTCCATGGAGCTCCTTGCACAGCCACAGTCTAAAGCTTTAAGACTGAAATCAAGCCTGACTCACGGGAGTAATAATCAGGGGTTTACAGTGTGTAACGAAGGGACTACGATACCGAAGAGTATGACTAGTTAAACGCTCACATCTATTTGAAAAAACTACTATCAAATTAGATCTGCACCCATCACTAATATTATTTAAAAACCAGCGGCAACACCAACACAGGCTTTTACAAAACACTTGGGCCATTCAAAACTTTCTTGTAACTGTAAAAAAGAAGCGAAGCATGAAAACTCACACGACACTGATAGAAAATAACTGTTTTCCTCTACTTCGTGGGGGAAAAAAAAAAAAAAAGAAAGCAGCTAACTGCACTTAGTATCCGCTCCGCTGCGCTCCTCCAAGTTTGCAGAGAACGAACCCGTTAGGAGGTGAGCAGCGCATCTCCAGGGTACGCATTCCCTCCTCCTTTGCATACCCTTCTTCTCTCATCGCAGTGATATTCAAAGCATCTTTGACGCTTCCCAGTTTCACACCAGAGCTCAAGAGAGCGAGAGCCACCCGCAAGCCGCGACTCCGGGCTCAAGGTCACATTTTGACAGGTCCCCCTGACAGAGAGGAGGAGGAGGAGGGCGAGAGCCGACAGGCCAAAGGCAGAAAAGCCAGAACCCCCCAACATCCCTCCTCCTTCCCGGGGGACGGGACCCACCTCCGCCCCCGGGGGCTCCCCAGGGAGCGGTCCCCCCCCCCCGCAACTCTTCCCCCGCCGGCCTGGAAAGGGGGGCTCTGCATCGGGATCCCGAGCGGAGCGGGACGGGCTCTGCACCGGGACGGGCTCTGCACCGGGACGGGACCCGCCCCCCCGCTCCCCACCTTCCCCTTCCCTGGCGCCCCACGGGGGTAACTCACTGCGGTCCGGGAGAGCCCCGCCGCCGCCGACACCGCCGGCCGCCGCTACCAGCTCCAGGTAAGCGGCCCAGAGCCCCAGGGCCAGCGCGCCCAGGGCCAGCAGTAGCCGCCGCAGCCGCCGCCGCCGCAGCCGCGCCAGCAGCCGGCCCCGCATGGCGCCGCTCAGGGCGCCCGGCCCCCGCTGCCACCCCGGGCCATGCTCCCGCCGCCGCGCCGCGCCGCACCGGCACGGCACGGAGCCGCCGCCTCGGACCCCCTTCCCCGCCTTCCTCCTCCGCGGGGCGGGCCCAGGTGCGGGGCGGCGCCGCGCCCCCGCGGGGGCAGCTCTCGGGCGGGCTCTGCCACCGCCCCCCGCACCTGCCTCCGCCCCGCCGGGGGGCCGAGCCGGGGGCTGCGCGGCGGCAGGGCTGCCCCCGTCCCGCCCCGCCCCTGGGCCGCTCTAGGGGCTGGCGGGCGCCGGGACCGGAGCCCGGAGCCACCTCGGCCACGGGGGTCCCGCGGGGTCAGAGCTGCCGGAGGTCGCCGCTCCTGCCAAGGCGAAGGAGCGTCCAGCTCTGGAGTCCTCAGCACACGGAGGGACATGGACCCGTTGGAGCGGGTCCAGAGGAGGACCACAAGGATGACCAGGGGGCTGGAGCACCTCTCCTATGAGGACGGGCTGAGAGAATTGGGGTTGTTCAGCCTGGAGAAGAAAAGGCTCCGGGGAGACCTTATAGCGGCCTTCCAGTACCTGAAGGGGACCTACAGGAAAGGTGGGGAGGGACTTTTTGAAGGGCATATAGTGATAGGACAAAGGTTAATGGCTTCAAACTGCAAGAGGGTAGATTTAGATAGCAGGAAGAAATATTTCATTGAGAGTGGTGAGGCACTGGAACAGGTTGCCCAGGGAAGCTGTGGATGCCCCATCCCTGGGAGTGTTCAAGGCCAGGCTGGATGGGGCTGTGAGCAGCCTGGTCTAGTGGGAGGTGTCTCTGCCCATGGCAGGGGGGCTGGAACTAGATGATCTTTAAGGTCCCTTCCGACCCAAAACACTCTATGATTCTATGAAAGCTGCTTCAGTGGCACAGGAGGTGGGCGCCCTCCCCCAGCCTCAAAGCCTCCTTGAAGCTGGTTTTCTTGTCAGTAGGAGCATTGGTGGATCCCTCCGGTGAGAGGATGGGAAGTGATACCTCCTCTATGCAGAGGGAAGCAGGATAAGAGCGGGACAATTCAAATTCCCAGTTACACATAGCTGAATCCATTTCAAAATGGTTTTCACCTGGTGCAGCAAGTGTATTTACTTTGAAGTGCTTTGCTCAGTCAGGAGGAACAGGGCTCACAAAGTCTCCAAATCTGCTTTCTGAAGCAGCTGACTAGATGGGATGTTACACCCTTCAGACCCACCAGAGGGAGGACTTTGGAGGCCCACATGAAGATCAGGACCTTCCTTGAGCGTGCTTAGTGTTTCATTTCACATCTCGAGCACGCTTCTGAAATGACTCTCCCAGCTGTCCCCCCCATGCTATTGGTTCAGTTCACGTCACCAAGTGGTCTCAGAGGATGCAAACTGGATTCCTCCCGGGTGAAACTAAACTGGAAAGTGCTGTCTGGGATGTACGTAATGCATCCAGCTGGGGAGTTAGTCCAGAATAATCCTTTCCAAACGCGTATGGTGTAGGCGGTATGGTTGTTCAGCCCGGAGAAGAGAAGGCTCCAGGGAGACCTTTATTGTGGCCTTCCAGTACCTAAAGGGGGCCCTACGGGAAAGATGGGGAGGGACTCTTTATCAGGGAGTGTAGCGATAGGATGAGGGGTAACTGTTAAACTGAAAGAGGGGAGATTGGGATTAGATATTAGGAAGAAATTCTTCACTATGAGGGTGGTGAGGCACTGGAACAGGTTGCCCAGAGAAGTTGTGGATGTCCCATCCCTGGAAGTGTTCAAGGCCAGGCTGGATGGGGCTTTGAGCAGCCTGGTCTAGTGGGAGGTGTCCCTGCCCATGGCAGGGGGGTTGGAACTCGGTGATCTTTAAGGTCCTTTCCAACCCAAACCATTCTATGGTTCTATGAATGTTTTTAAATGTTTTTTAAATCCCAAGTGTGACAGCAGTCCCATACTCCCAATTTCTCAAGCATCCCAAGTTGTGCAAGTGTGTGCTCAGACTTCCACATCTCTCACCTTCACTGGGCGCGTTACAGGAGCGGTGGAAACTACAGCTTGTGATAACCCCACATGCGGAGGTTGGCAGCGTAGCTGTATGAGTGCAAATCACCTTGCTGACTAATATAACTGTGCTAGCAAAACCCACCATATCAATACAACTTAACTGGGCAAGAAGGTCCTTTTTGCCAGGAGTCTAATTATAGGACCATGCTGATTCCCTTACTGTGATCCTGAATTGCAGCGCCGACAGGGATTTTTCTGGGATAGCTCCCCCAGGGAGCAGGTGGTGCAGGACTCGGGGCTGTCTCACAGTGAGATGGTTCAGACCAGGGAGCTGACACTGCCGATTGCCTTGATGGACCATCCTCGAGCATCGGGACAGATCGCTGCTCACTTCAGGATACCCCGCTCCTAGCCTACCCTGAATACCCACTTCCAAGAAACCAGTTGCCAGATGAGCCAATCGGAGTTTTTTTTTTTTTTTTGCTTTGTTTGGGTTTTTGTTTGTTTTCTCTTTTGGCTATGTTTCCTTGTGATAAAAGCAGCCTTTGATATGAATGCAGCACTTAACGATGCGCATCTCCTGTTCCTCCCGGCTCTTCTCTCTAGCTCCAATCTGCATCCCTGCCTCTTCTTGTTATGTTTTTGCTTCTAGTTATCTAACAACTGTTTCTCTGTTCTGTAAATTACTTCTAGCTCTGTGCCAACATCTTTTCTCTGTAGGCTCCCCAAAGGTTCAATTATCTGCCGCTTGCTCCTTCCTTTCTTTCTTCTTGTGTAATTTTCATTTTAACACTAATTACCAGCTCCACACCAAAGATACCCAATACTGTCCCCAAGCTTTCACCACCCTGGTGGCTCCATACCCCTCTTCCTGACCTCAGCCATGCTCTGAATCACAAACAATGACTTCATCTCAACTTTCATAATCGAAACGGCTCAAAGGCAGAAGCGTTTCTAAGAGGAAAAGGCAGTCTCTGAAGATACAGTTCCCCATTATTTCCCTTTTTTTTGGCTCCTCAGGAACAAACTGGGCTCTAAAAGGCATTACTGGAGGAGCTGTCACAGAAGAAGCCCTGTTGATGTTGCAGTTCAACATCACAGTAAGGGAATTGGCATGCGTGGTCGCACAATTAGACTCTTCGCAAAAAGGACCTTCTTGCCCAGTTAAGTCACATTGATATGGTGGGTTTTGCTAAAACAGTTATATTAATCAACAGTGTAATTTTTACACATGCAGCTATGCTGCCAACATTTGTATGAACTGGCCTGAGCCACGGTTTGAGACTTCCTCTCGCTTTCCCTGTTCACATGGCTGTGCCCTCTGGGTTCTGACGCTGACAGCAGCATCACTGTCACACCGTTGCTCTCCTACAATTTACCTGTCTGATTGGAAAGCCTCATTTGTTCCTCTGTCTCTTCACCATGTAATTCTTCCTAGGTCTCAAGCCCTAGCTGTCCAGATAAAATGACACAGAAATGGCCTGCCCTTCCTTTTCAGCTCTACAAAGGACACATTTTTACATGAACTTCACCCAGTACCTCCAGGAGCACCTCCTCATCGCAGGTCCTGCCCCATGAATTGGCCCAAATTGCTTTCTGCACATCAGAAGAGTCTTGCAATATCTAGAGCATCCATTTGCACTTCCAGAAAAAAAAAGTTTTTATACACTTTAAGCTGAGAACTTTCAAAAGATAAGACATTTACCATAATGAAAGATATATCTACATCTTTGCCCATTTTGGAAATCCATCTCTCTTCAAATCTGACTGAAGTCTTGCCTAACTTTCCTCCTTTCCTTGTCTTAAAAGTGCCAGTACTTGTTTTATATTTTAACTGACTGCGCTCATCATCCTTACGTTTCAAGAAGTTCCAAAGATGTGTCACGGTCATTTTATTAGGGACACTACAGAACACAACGCTGAGCAGCTCTCTAGGTGGCAACACTGAGCAGACTTCTATCCACCCATGCTAGCACTGAAGAGGAAAAATACTGTTTTACTGGACACTTAGGAGTGACACACTATGGAGATAAATGTTTGCAGTGAAAGAAAGGCACTTTGCTCTCTGAATCAATGCAGGAGAATCCAGCACATCCTGGGCATGCTTCACCAGGGTAAATCCAGAGCTTTTTATTCAAATCGAATCCATTTCAACAATGAAACCCTTCATGCCAGCGTACTTAATCATTGTCTTGCTTTAACATTGAAAGACTTCTGTGTTGAAAGCCTCTCTGGGTTTCCTGAATAAAAAAAAACCCCAAACAACCAAAACCCATATTTACACATTTGTAATCTGTCCACAATCCAACAGCATCGTAATTCTTAAAACATGCAATTTAGTCAGTGTAAGTGACTAGTCAAGCCCATTGAGGGCTCATTTATAAAGCTATATTTTTGGAGCTTACTTGAAGGGCAGCCACTCTTAACTCATAATCAAAGACGCCCTTTCTCCAAACAGTTAATTTGGTGCTAAATGGGAAATACCAGAATTCCATCTGATTCTTCTCAAATACTTCAGTCATAGCAGAAATGTTTCCTGCCAGTGGGTTAAATTCCAGTTACCTCCGATGGCCTGTTATCAGACAAAGTCCTAAACTTTTGAGGCAACATAAGAATTGAAACAAACGTTGTTCTTTGTGCCTAAGTCCTGTGAATACAGCAGCCAAAAGGAATCATTGCAGCTTTCACCTCTCACGCCTTCTACACTACAGCCAAGTTCGCTTTGGTACATAATCCCAGCCCATATGCTAAAAAAATGCATATACTTCTACAGCTAGACTCGCAAATTTAAGAATAACTGTTTAGGGGGTAAAGGGGATATTTTTTAAAAATCAAAGCAAGTTGGGAATATAAAAGCAAAATATTGCAGAAAAAATAGAAAGAATAGAATATTTCAGTTGGAAGGGAACTACAATGATCATCTAGTCCAACTGTCTGACCAAGTTAAAGGAGGTTGTCAAGGGCATTGTCCAAATGCCTCTTAAAACACTGGCAGGCTTGGGGTGTTGACCATTTCTCTGGGAAGCCTGTTCCAGTGTTTGACTCCCCACTTGGTAAAGAAATGCTTCCTCGTGTCCAGTCTGAACCTCCCCTGGTGCAGCTTTGAACCATTCCCACACGTCCCACCACTGGGTACTGGGGAGAAGAGCTCAGCACCTCCCTTCACCACTTCTCCTTGGGAAGCTGTAGGGAGCAATGAGGTCACCCCTCAACCTCTTCTCTAAACTAGACAAACCCAAAATCCTCCAGCCGCTAGACATTCCTTCCAGCCCTTTCAGCAGCTTTGTTGCCCTCCTCTGGAGACATTCAAGGACCTTCACATCCTTCTTAAATTGAGGGGCCCAGAGCTGCACACATTACTCCAGGTGAGGTTGCACCAACACTGAATACAGCAGGATAATCCCCTCTCTTGACCAGCTGGCCATGCTGTGTTTGATGCACCCCAGGATGCAGCTTTGCCCTCGAGGCTACCAGGGCACACTGCTGGCTCCTGTT
The DNA here is from genome assembly GCF_963924245.1 of Chroicocephalus ridibundus. Classification (NCBI taxonomy): domain Eukaryota; kingdom Metazoa; phylum Chordata; class Aves; order Charadriiformes; family Laridae; genus Chroicocephalus; species Chroicocephalus ridibundus. The sequence goes on from NC_086284.1 coordinate 153,848,006, forward strand.
GAGTCTCCTCTCCACCACCATCCCCAGACCCCTTTCTGCAGGGCTGCTCTCCAGCCACTCCTCTCCCAGTTTATACTTGTGCCCAGCATTACTCTGTCCTAGGTGTAGAATCCAGAATTTGAAAAAAAAAAATCTTAAAATGGTCCTTACATAAAATTTGAGCTGTGATACCACTTTGAATAGGGACAAATGAGACATCTTTATTAGCATATTGACTCAGCAGGCACAAATACATTCAAGTGTAGCAGAATTAAATGTGTTTGTGAGCTGTAATTAAAAGTCTGATGACACCGCTTTTCATAAATATGAACAGATTTACCAGAACAAAATACACAGGGATGTTGGTCCCAGCTAGCCTCAAAAAAGTATCTGATTATCAAAGAATTACTTCCTGGCCTACACACAGACATTACAATTCCAGAATATTAGGCTGCCCACAGAGTCCATCCATACCGATAAAATAGGTGTGTTTCTGTACTGGTATTACTACTTATGTAAACAATTTTAAGTACAGCCATTGCATACAAGTATATACTGTACTATTATTTAGATTTATTCTGACGGCTATCATATCTGTGGCTGCTGTTAATCTGCCTTTCTAAGCAGAGTCACAGCATCAATTAATTTGGGAATTACTGCAAGTTGAGGTATAGGAAGATCATGAGGGATTTTTAAATTTTGTTTCAGTTTTTTTACCTTGTGTAACCTTGCTGTCTACGGTGAGCTGACACCGCATATATTATAATTAAGGTAACCACATGAGTGCTGAAAAACTCCTACAAATATTGCATATAAATAAATCATAAGTTTAAAGCCAGAAGGGACCATTAAATGATTTCCTGTTAGTTCACGTCATTATATTTCATTAATTTCTAACGTGTAAAACCCAGTAACTTATTAAAACAAGCCACCTTCACCAGAGCTGCAATCATTTTTTTATTTGAAGACAGAGATGGAAAATCTGTTACCTCCACAAACAGCTTGCTGTAATGAGGGGAAAAAGCCCAATCTTCCTGTTAATAAAATAAAAAAAGAAACAACTAACAAAACTAACACACATTTTTAACTTCAGGTTCAGGCTACTGGTTCTTGTTCTACCTTTCTCTGCTGGGATAGAGAGGCCTTTGGTAGTTTTTCATCTTCAAGATACATGTATATTAATCAGTCTTAATGTAATAAAATATGAGCTGTTGCACAACCTTTTCTTTTCTGCTGAATCATCTGTGGTTCTGTACTTTACCCAATATTTCAACATCCTTTCTGAAATGTATGCGCTCCTTCCTTACCTACACAACAATAAAGTTTTACCCTACTGCTCACTTTTCTCCTATTTACGCAAGAAACATTTTAGTATCTTGGCTCACAATAAGAACATTTGTCCAGTTCTAACCTATAATCCTCTGCAGGATAGTCTCTGTATTCCAAGAATCAGTCATTTTGGAGATCTTTCAAATTCTGTACTCCGACATACAGAATCTGCCATTTAGTTGTATTGAAATGATACAAGTCACATATTACTAACTTAAAATAGCAAAAAAAGCTGATCAGTCTTTGGAGTAAAGGCCATTTTTTGTTTTCTACCCAAAATTTGTTGAAGAAAATTGACTAATATGGGTCTTGGAAACTTTTTCAGGAAACCCTCTTGGAAATACCAATAATTCTTTACAGACATCTTAAAGGGTAGTTGTCAGTGGTAGAAAGCACTTGGCTTTTTAAAGCAATTCTTGGCTTGAAGGTCCTCATTTGTTTTGGCAACACAAAGCAACATTTCACACGATCACATGATGTCACACAGAAAGAGCATGTACAATACTTTGCACTTCCTGGCCTTGGACAAATATTCAAGCTTCCAAATAAAGTGGATTTACAGATCAGCACTACCATAATTTCCCCCACCACCCCTCTCTCCAAATAGGAAGGGTTTGTAGCCTAGTGACAAATGAAGAATAAAGTAAGAATAAAGTTCAAGCTGCACTTTGATTTTGACATACCAGCAGATATATTAGGAATGCTGCCATTTTATTCTGTTCAGTCTTTCACATAATAAGGAATACTGGTAAGGAAGGCAGGAAATTAAACATTTACATCCTTCTTCCCCCAATATTTCCTCCCAGTGTTAACAAACTGAATGTCAAAGCCTACAGTCTTTATCCAGACACTCTTCATGGCTTTCAAGTGAGGAAAAAGTAATTTCACAGACAATTCTTTAGCTTGGAAGAGTTGAAAATAAACAGAAACACATTGATTTCTATAGGTTCAAGAGACCTTTTTGCTAGCGTCCCATCAGCTGAATTTAAGTAGATGGATCTTGCTGAGTAAGTGGCTAATGCTTGACTACGTAGCAATTTTCAGAAGCAGCCTTCCAGGACCTGTGATAACTTTGATATCTTATCTCCAAACCAGTGGCATGTTATTTCACATACAAACTCGCTTTAATTAGCTAGACTTATCTGAGAAAGCACTAGTCAACTAAGAGTGAGACTAATTGATGGACAGCATTATTTAATAACCTTCCTCAACTGTCCACATAGCATCAACATACAAGTTGTTCATGAATCGCGCTCTGAACCAGTTCAGCATTTTCAGCTAAACTAATTAGTGCAACATACTTTAAAACAGCCTCTTGTAAGTTGTAATAGTAGTTCAGCATCTAGGTACAGATTGTCAGCCACCCACACTAAAGTCTGTTTGTGATGAATTTGACCTCGAGAACACATACAAAATAAAAGCCACAGCACAGGACCATAAGGGACAGCGAGTTTGTCACAAAAGAGATACACAATTGAAGTGGGACTTAAGGGTATTTTTCCTCCTGCATTGCTTTAGCTAGTACTGTAAAAGCAATTATTTCTCCAAATCTTGACAGCACAAAACCATCTTTTGCATATCCACCTCTCCCAAACACTGAATGAGGACCTCCATGGCCACTACCACATCCAAAAGAAACTGCTTGCTCTCACACACTAAGTTTTTTTCAATGGGAAAGGGAGTGCTGGTAGCCTATAGGAGTATACTTCAGAAATACATTATTCTGCTTCTGTCACATTTAATGAGGTAGGAAAGGTACAGGAGTAAACAGAGGCACTGAAATCCCTTTTCCAACACAGATCTGCTCTCACTCTACAAGGTGGACAAGATTTGCTGATGCTACAGTAAAAGCATGAATACCTGCAATTATAAACTGGACTGAAGCCAAGTCGTAACCCTTTTCATGATTTCATCTGTTTTCTAGAATTGCGATGTCCTGATGTCTGGTACAAAGATAATTATCACACAGCTAGAGTTATATTTATCATGTAGCAACTAGGCACCCGCTCTTCCACCCCAATTTCAGCTCCAGTTCAGTAGCAACAACTGCTGTAGCAAAAGCTGACCATGATTTGTTGCTACATGACCATGATATTGTTTAAAGCTACAAAGATAGAGAACATGGTGGTTAAGGAAGATACTAGATGCCTTTTATGATGGCCTTCCTCTGTGCGTCAGGATAAACTGCGAAGAAGGGGATGAGACTATGACACTCAGTGTAGTATTTCCTTCCCCCTCAAACATTCAAAACAAGTATAGATGTTGCTGGTAATGGCAGATGAGTTCTATAACAGGCTATCTTTTCCCACCATATTAAATCACTCAGGTTTGTCCCAATTAGCTTAGAACCAAGCAAAGGGAAGTAATTTTAAAATAATTATACTGTCAAAGGGAGAGTCAGACATAATAAAATTTAGTACATACTTTCTATATGTGGTCTTTTTCAAAGAAAATTTCCAGTTACATCCTGAAGTGCCTAAGCACTAAAACAGTAATAATTTAAACCATTTTAAAAGCTGCTTCTCACATAGGAAAAGGTCAGTCAAGCAATTCAGATCCTGAACTAGATCCTTCCATGATTATTAATTTCATTATAACCATGTATGGTTTATAACAAGCTCCAAATAAAGGTGAAGGCCAGTATACACTGACCCGTACCACAGATGTGAAGGTAAGATGTAAGTCATAAGCATATTCCTTATGTATCAGTCATGTATTTTCTATGTCAGTCTTATCAGGTGCCATCTCTCAGCTGAAACAGCAATATAATCTGGCATGTTAGGAGCGGCTCATGAAAAATGTTACGACATTAACTGCAGGTTTCCTCAAGCCTCCTATCACTGGACACCAGGAAACAGACAGGCAGGAGCTGCTCTCACATATGACTACTCCAGCCTAGCAATGTCCCATTCCTAAAACTAGGATGTCAGCTAATACCTCAGCTTCAGCAGACCCGTAGTTCATTCTCTAAGCCATAGATTTTAGCTTTTAAGTTTTTTAGTTCTCCTTGAATTTTACGGGTTAGTCTGTTTCCTTGGCGGACCTCATGTAGAATTGCAAGATCCTGGTCTGGTCCAATATTCAAAGTCACCTAAAAAGGAAAAGAAAAACAGATTTAAGAAAAACAAAGCTATACAGAATACAATTCAGAGTATTATGATGATAATAAGAAGGAGAGACCTCTAAAGGAGACCCTTCATAGCTAGCCAAGAGGACGCTTAAGCTAATATCACTAGGCTAATGGTTGTCACCAACAGAAAGGTGCTCCAGAACCAAAAACAAAGAACAAAGCTTTCATACATTGTGGTTTTATATTACTGGCAGGGAAGAAATCTGGATAGAATATAATCAAGTTTACCCATAGCCTATTGACTGCTTTCTAATTCCTGTATTATGTAGAGACCCACAAAAAGCGGCAAGTTAAAACATTTAGCAACTAACTTTTATCTAGTTCTAAGTACCTCACCTGATATGATGGCATTTTATCACCTTTTGGTGCTAGAACTAGAGGTGGTTTAAATACTGTGGCCAACCTGCTGCCTTCTGAACTGTGCACGATTCAAGAGCAGTTCAAGTACAACACCTGGTCTCAGGCCATGCCATAGGGCCCATACCGAGCTGAACAAAGTCTGCTGGATAATCAGAATTCCTGATGGCAAGCTAGCCACTGCTGCCATTTCCTGTCACCCTGGAACTGGATAGCATGCCAGCCCAGTCACTTTAAACAGCAGAGCAGCACAGCCTTGGAAGCTGTTCTCCGAGCCCTCTCTTCCATCAACCCTTTCGAGTGTCTTATTGTCATCATGTAGTTCTTGGTCAAAGATTTTAATATGCAAATCAGGAAATTTAGTCATCTGTAGTCATTTTGACCTCAAGTGATACGAAGAATTTAAAGATCACTCTGGAGACTTCTAGCAAGTATTTTGTTCCTCTGCCCTCTTGTGGTTAAAAGTGTGAAGAAATTAAGAATACAATTTTGAGCACACCCACAGTTAGAGAACATACAGTTCTGTAGAAAGATAGGTAGTTTTACCCCCATTCACATATGTTGTTTAGTCCTTAAAGAATAAAGTTTAAAAACTTATAGCCGCTGCCACAAAGACATTTGTCTTTGTGAAGACAAATGCATTAGTCTAAGTAAACTGAACTGTGCACCAGAAGTACAGGAAACAAGTGAATCAGTGGCACTGCCAGACTCCTGAGAGACAGTCAGTTGGACAAAAGCTATGCCTGGATCATCCTGTCAAGCATATCTTAGATAAATACCTCACGCTAAACTCCAAGCAAGGCTGTGGCTTCCCTAAGCTGTTCTGATGTTCATCTACACATCTGGAAACTACTACAGAGTACATAGCTTCAACTTCCAGCCATTGTTTCTGCAGTGATTTTTGCAGAGTTACAAATAAGATATTAACAAAGGAATAAATAGAATATTCACAATATCTAGTAGTCAATAATCTACCTCTTAGTGGAATGAAACCAAACGCTATGGCACACAAAAAAAAAAAACAATCATCATTTTCTTTCCAGGCTATACTTCTGAAACAAACTACTGCTTTACAATTTTGAGACAGCTAAGTGGGCTACAGGCATCGGATAAGAACTTTTCAGAGTTGCAACAAAAATACACAGCTAATGTATAATCAGGACAGTTCCTGGCAAGCTTGATGCCTGACTGATTAACAAAGACAAATCTTTTTTGCTTCATAAAATACATAAGAGGGCAAGTTTTGTCAAATACTAGTATCTAAAGGAGCACTTAGGAAATAAATTATTTCCTAAACTCTAGGGAAATACTGCATTTAAATACTGAGAATACATCTCTATAGGGTAATCCTGTAACAGTCTACCTCAGAAATGCTTAGCTATTACCTTAAAAAGCTGGTTCTCTACATCTTTCAGCTTCTGCCGAAGCTGTTTAATGTCATTCCTGAAGCCTTCCACTTCCATATTACGACGTTTTTCCAAGGCCTCATATCGCTGAGTCATCAGCTTCAGGCGCTTCCCCATCTTTTCTGAGCGTTCCTATGGAGATGAAAACTCAATAGAGTATACAAAATAAAGGCTGCAAGATCATCAGATAGCTAGCAGATGATTACAGACTAATTACCTTAAAGAGCTCTCTGCCAACATCTCCCTCCTCACGAATTCTAGCCAGCTCATTTTCCAGGGTGACACACTGCTCTCTATACATGTTTGATAGGCGTTGTTCCTGCATTAGCTGTTCTTGCAGTGACTAGGACACAGGAGGAACAAAAAGAATCAGCTCAAGAGCCAGTGCTCACAAAATTCACACTGCTCTGGAAAAGCACGTGTGATAGACTGACAATATGACAGGCAAAAAAAAATTAACAACTGGCACTATAGCTAATGAAGTAACTAGGTAAGGACAATATTCTAACACCACTTCCTTTAACAAAACCTTTTAATTAGGTTATCAGTTCTGCATGACTGCTCATCAATCAGTTAAAGAACCCTCTCCTCTTCCCCTTAAAAGTAATATTCAACTAATGCTGTAATTCCCCTTTTCACAGCTGCTTGCCCAGTACTGCATTTCAAAAGCATCTGCATTCAGTGGTAGATAAAAACAACTCCCTATTGCCTGTTTACCCGCTTCAGATCTCCCAACTTCTCACTGGAAGTATACTAGAAGTGGAAGAAAAATCCTGACTACTGTAGAAGAGCTGGGGGACATCAATCGAAAGGACTTATTCTGCCCTGACAGCAGCAAGGAAGATATAGGCACTGAATTCTAAGTCCACTAGCTGAGAGCATTTTTACACTAAAAGAAAGGCATATGCAACAAGCAGGTTAAGAACTGTTGGCCCATATATCACGTGGCTTTGCAGAGTAGGGATTTGTTCTGGGCATAAAAGAACCTGGACAGTGAAGTGCTACCATAAATCCTAACTATACATTTTACCTGAAATTTGCAAGCAATGTTGATTTTGAGGCAGGAGAGGATTTTTCTTTTACATTAGTATCAACCAAAACAATCCAGTACAGCTTTGGAACAGCTGCAAGCTACTGCCTATCTTGGCAAAACCCAGATGCTTGCAATCTTCTAGTCAACAACTGTTAAAGAGCCTCTACCTAGGACAAAAGATTACCTTTATTTCTCTGCTGTGGAGTTTATGAGCCCCATCATCTGCGCGAAGTATCTTCTTGGTGTCTCTCTGCTTCTTCTCTCTCCCTGGCTCCTTGCTGATAATAAGCTGATCCAGATCTTTGTCAAGTTTCCTCAACAGACTGTCCTTCTCTGCCATCCATGCTTTCTCATTAGCTCGGGCATCAAACTTGAGCTGGAGAAAGTCACGGGTACTCTCATATAAGAGATTCTGAGTCTTACGGAGTCTGTAAAAAGGGATTCCAGTGGAGTTAATTAACTTCTTTCCTAGTTCCTCAATTTCCTCAGTCATCATTGCAAGTTAAAAGAAGCATGGAAGAAAGAAATAGGTGCTTTCCTAATGAGTTTAGCTCTTCTCATCTAATGAAAGAAGTAATATTCTTCCAATGTGAAAAAGGATTTTTAATATGTACATTACTCCATTCGTCTCCTTCCACACACACACTACCAAACAGATGGCTGCATAATTTGCTTTTCTGACTGCTGGAGAAAGCAACATACTGAAAGCCAAAACATTTCTTTTGTTCCCCTCTCTTCTCATCTCATGACTATATCACAGTCATTCTCTCACACTCACTTATCTGTTATAGTTTTGATCTTGTCCTGGTCCCTCTGATGCTGGACCTGGGCTTCCTCCATGTGAATCCGCCTGTCCTCTAGTAGTGCCTCAACCTGTTCCTTGGATAATCGTGTCTGTTCTTCTATCTGAGCTTGCAGGGCCTCCACCTGAAGAGGCATACAAAGACATTACTGAATAAGACCTCACAACAGTTCTGCTCCTATCCTTGCAAGTCTCTTTTAAATTCCAAGATTCAGATCAAAGGCTCTACCCAATAATACCTTTGAGACTTCGAATTTCTCAAATTTTTATTTTTGTTTTAATGCTAAGTATTTCAAACAACTAAAACATTTGAAGAAAAAAAAATGCTATAAGCAAGACAGGCATATTATAAGCAGCAACAATAGATAGAAGATATAGGAAAGATTTAAATTGCACATAGAATGTGACAAATCCTGTGGAATATGCAGATACACTTCTGCCCCTATGCTACCACCTTCCAATGAAATGGTGATATAAAAATATCTAAATACTAGGAAGGCAGTAAATCCACGTATCTTGAACAAAAGAAATTACTCAACCAGAATGAATCACTAAATGTAAACAAGATAATAAGCGAAGGAGAGGGATGCAAAGAATCTTGATCTAAGGCACACAGGGAGACAAACTGGAGCAAGTAATTGAAAAATGTCCATCTGGCCTATGTGTAAGAAACTATCTGAAAAAACTTGGTGTGTATTTAGATGGCTTATTTTTATGACAATTTCGTATGATGCTTTTGCTCCAGAGTAAATGTTGTTAGACAGCTAACTGGCCACTAGGTCAGTCACCACTGCTCGTGACCAAAAAAATAAAAATAAATCTATCTGCTATACAAGTCTGCTTTTTAATTTGCTTTTCTTGACTCATGGTTTCTCTTGCTTTCCATAGATCTGGTATCTTCCCCAATGATTCTATACATTTTATCTTTCATTCTGTCATGCTATCTACACCCTATCTTTCACTGAAGTGAGCACTTCATTATACTAGCGCATCTTATTGGGGCTGCCTAATTCCGACTCAGACGCATTACTTTTGTCAGACTTCCACAAAATACCCGACCCTGCAGATCTTCTGTAGGTTTAATGTAAATTGATAGTCACAATCAAATTATGGGAGATAACATCAATTACACTTTCTATATGTAAGGGTAACACATTCCAGCTGACGTTACTGGAACATCTGCTTATGTAAATCTTCCATAATCAGATGCACGTTCTTAAATCTAAGCCTATGTTCATCACAAAGAAACAGCTAAGTAAACTGACAGAAAGTGTAAACCCATAATAAAATGTGGGGACTGATAAAATTGCTATGTCTACATCTTATGTAAGCAAACAGCATATTTATCGTAATTTCCTGGACAGCCAGGAATTATGTCCATCAGTTAGCAAATGTTTTTACCTGAAGCAGGAGTGTTTGATTGTCTCTCCGATATCTCTCAGGACTTTCTGGTTTCTCTCCTTTTGCTGCTGGTTTTGAAGTGCTCCTCTTGGTGCCTATTGCAGAAATTTAACAGAAGTAGAAAAGGGGTTTCCAATCCAGCACCCTTCCAAGGATCAAATGTTGTATGTGCTGACTGGCCTACAAGAACAGGAAAAAGCTTGACAGTGCTACAGTCACAAGGACTTCCAGAAGGAGTAGCTGGATGAAAAGTTTCAGAACTTAGGGTGATTGCGTAACTTTATCCCATGCTATCACACCACAATATTTAGGCAACTTGCTAATCTTTTTGGCATATCTAGAAAGCAATCTTAAATTTTCTTAAATGAATGATGAATAGGCAGGTGACACAGGTGCACAAGCATCTAGCCTTGGATGAGTTTTGAGTTTGTTAGCTAATTTCAGTCAATGTGGAAAAGGCAGTTCTTTCAAAAGAAAAAATCAGTAAGTAGGCACACAGATCCACACCGCTGTCTACGCTAAAGGCAGGCAGAACCCCACACCTTGGAATAGCTGTGGATAAGGGTGCCTGTCCAGTTGGTACCTGTATAGTCCCAGAACAGCCATTCCACAGGCATACCAGCCTCTTCCCTAGTTGAGTGGATGATGGACATGAGAACCAGCTCAAGTTATTTTAAAAGATTTTGAAGGGAAGCCAAGAGTACTGCATGTATGTACACAGGGATACATTTAAGGAATTTAATGAAGGCATACCAAAGTATTCACAGTAAGACAAAAACACACAGAGAAACAAGTATCAATAGCTGAGCTGCTGTTAGATCAGCCTGGTGTAGTACCTGTTGCAGAAGTATCATTTCGTTCATGTGGATCTCTGGATTTAACTGGCCTTTGCAGAACAGTAACCTATAGAAAAAAGATTAAATAGTTCAGCTGAACAGCTGACTTAAAGTTGCAATGGTCAAGAATAAATCTTAAAGAGTAAAGAGAGATATCCAAGAGAACAGTATTACCTTACTTCTACCACAAGACATGGAAGACATTCACAAGTGTAATGTCCACGTTGAAAAATTTCCTTTATCATGGCTGAGTTTTGCCATTTCTCCCTCTTTTTTTTTTTTTTTTGCACCAGAAAAAATGGAAAGTAATCCTGCCCTTGCTGGCTTCATTAGGATGAAAATCAGAACCCTCAGCAGGAAAAGGAGCATTTTGGGAACAGAGAGGAGAAGAGGGAAGGTGAAGATGAGGATTATGTTATTTCCTTCTTACATACTCCTACTTGCCTTAGCAAGACAGAGAAACATGAAGCTTGATTTAACAGCACATTCACTCAAGCTACTGAACAAGCTTGGGATAAAAGCTAACCGATAAAACTACCGAAACAACTCAATTGTTGAGCTGAAACCCACTTAACAGAAACAAAAGGCCATGAGGTTATAACCTCAATGCTTATCTTGAGGTTGATATTATATAATAGGCCTAATTTTAGAGCTACCCTAGGGAATTTTAAAGCTTCTGCAAGATTTTTGAACTGCTTGAGAAGTGCAGAAGAACCACAATGCAGCATATTTAATCCTTTTTCTGCACCTTATTTCCAAGACAAATCCTATATTCCATCATAGTCTCCGTATGTCCGAATCATTCATGACTAAGTAGATTGAACTACACTGTGCTTCATATGCGCTGCCATTTAATCAATTTGACATTACTTCTGAAATATGCGATACAATATTGCCTAGAGAGGATGGCTCTTCTGCAGTCTTCTGCCCAGGAAACTGCTGCAGCAACCTCAACACTGCATTATTCTTTACTGAGGCCTTAAGAAGACAGGCACTCTGAGATAGCTGATCTTCAAACACCACACCTAGTCATTTTCTGCACTTACTTTTTTTTCTTTCTCTCTTTGTGGTGTTCTCTCCAGCTTCTCAATGACCATTTGCCAGATGGCTTCGGACTCCTGTCTGAGATTTAGAAGGCTGATCTGGAGGTATGTTTTGAAGGTAGAAGGGGACTGATGCTAAGAGGACCTACTTCCATTGTGCCTGTTCCTACTTACCTGTCAGCAGCTATACTAAAGCCTGATGTTGCTAAAGAACTACAGATGCCTCCTGCTTTGGGCTCGTTTAGCAACTTCTGACTTGTGGGACAGATCTGGTCTGTGGTCAGCCTTAGGGTACAGGTCTTCATGTTACCATCGAAAGCAGAGTTCTACTGAAAAATGGAACTTGCCTTATGTGGAGGCTCCTTGTGAAAATATGTAACCTCTCCTTTGTCTGTTCCCACTAAAGCCAGGAGATGTTGAATTTTTTTTCTATCCTCCAATTCCCTGGAATTCAAAGAAAGTGGTCAGCACATTGCTATTTTTAAGGAGATCAAGACATTGTGACACGCTGTCCTTCTAGTTTACTCATTAATGCTTACAAGTTTTCCAAAGTGTTACAGTTCTTGAGAATACTGCTTTAAAAACAAACTCCCAAAGACAATACTGATGTTGCCAATATAACAAGAACACCACCAATTCCACTGGCATTGGGGAGCACTTGTCTTTTCAAATATGACAATACTACACAGGCTGATAGAGCAATAGCACATGGTGGCAAAGAGTCTGCATTCCAGAGTTATGAACTACCTAAAATCCTTTCAGATACTTCATTCAACAGATTGTAAGTGCCTGTTGTTCTTAAAGCAAACTAGAGTAAGGGCTGTATTAGACTTTTCATCACACTCGTGAGAAGTGCCAAAGCACACCAACACACATTTTGACGTTAAGTTCTTAAACCTTTAACAAACCAAAACTTTATCACCCACAAATGTTCTGAAAAAGGTTGGGAACCCCTTTACCATTGGCAGCTAGTCTGGTACAGCAGGTTATATTCCAGTTCACCAACTAAATGGCATTAAAAAGTAGCAGCTGTCAACACAATCTCATAGAGTGAAGGGAAACTATTTGCTTTGGTCTGTATTTTCTATTTGTATTTTCTATTTTCTATTTCCTTTGGGAGGAAGTTCTGCCAGGCAGGTGCAAGGTCTGTGCATTGGGTTTGCATGGCAAGGTTTTCGTAGCTGGGGGGATACAGGTGTGGCTTCTGTGAGAAGATGCCAGAAGCTTCCCCCATGTCCAATAAAGCCAATGCCAGATAGCCCCAAGACAGACCCACTACTGGCCAAGGCCAAGCCAGTGACAGTGGTACCACCTCTGTGATAACATTTAAGAAGAGGGGGGGGAAACTGCTGCACAGCAGCAGCTGGAAGAGAGAAGAGTGAGAACATGTGAGAGAAACAGCCCTGCAGACACCAAGGCCAGTGAAGAAGCGGGAGGAGGTGCTCCAGGCACCAGAGCAGAGATTCCCATGAAGACCATGGTTAGGCAGGCTGTCCCCCTGCAGCCCATGGAGGTCCACAGTGGAGCAAATATCCACCTGCAGTGGAAGACCCCACACAGGAGCAAGTGGATGAGCCCAAAGGAGCAGGCTCCTGGCAGGACCTGTGGACCCATGGGAAGAGAGGAGCCCATGCTGGAGCAGGTTTGCTAGCAGGACTTGTGACCCTGGGAGGGACCCATGCTGGAGCTGTCTCTTCATGAAGAACTGTACCCTGTGGAAAGGACCAACACTGGAGCAGTTCATGAAGAACTGCAGCCTGTGGGAAGGACTCACATTGGAGAAGTTCGTGGAGGACTGTCTCCCATGGGTGGGACCCCACACTGGAGCAGGGGAAGACAGCTGGGAGGAAGGAGCTGCAAAAACAATATGTGATGAAGTGACCACAAGCCCCATTCCTCATCCCCCGGCACTGCTCAGGGGAAGGAGGCAGAGAAATTGGGAGTGAAGTTGAACGTGGGAATAAGGGAGGGGTGGGGGAAGGCATCTTAGTATTTAATTTCTCATTATCCTACTCTGATTTGACTTTTACTGTCTTGATTTCTCCCTGTCTTTATCTTGACCAATGAACCTTTCATCATACTTTTTTCTCCCCCTGTCTGGTTGAGGAGGTGGAGTGATAGAGCACCTTGGTGGGCACTTGGCATCCAGCCAAGGTCCACCCACCACAGTCTGCTTAAATCAGAACCTCCACATTCAAACTGTCAACTCACAATTCAAATCTAAATCTATGTACAACTTCTGCTCTTCCTTCTCCTACTGGAACAGGAGGAATAATAGTAAGTGGAAACTTATTTAGCAGCCCAGTAGATTGTGTTCCACCTCCAAGATTGGTACAATTTCATAGGAGCCCTCCCTAGGAAGTGTTGTGCAATTGCTTCTCTGAAGACTCCAAATCTAGATGAGCACTAGAACATAACGCATGCAATCGCCACTGCCAGTGACCCAGCCCACCACCTAAGCACACCTGATTTTCAGCCGGTCATTCTCTGAGTAAAGACGAAGGACATGTTCCCTCTCCTGGAAGAGGTAGACTTGCATGTCGCTCAAAGCCTTTTGCAACTCTGCAATCTCCTCTTCCCGCTGACACACTTCCTGCTGCAATTTGTGCTAGACAGAGAGAATGAGGTACTTGAAATGATACAGAGCATTGGGTAACACTTACAAGCTTCAAATTGCTTGTGCCCTGAGCCTGTAACTAATTGGTATAGAACAGCTGCCAGTTCAATTATTTTATTTGTTAGAATAAAATAATTGTTAGAATTATTTTATTCTCTTACCAAATTTGACCAGACGAGGGCAGTATTGGAAAAACTGTTAAAAAAAAAAAAAAATGTTTCAACAGGGAGTTCTGAGCCCTGAGAACCACTGTCAGTGTCATACAACAGTCAAATTTAAGGCCTAAGCTAGGGTGTCCAGTTTCCAGTGGTTGCACTGGCAGTCAGAGCAGCACAGGTATGGGGAGTCTGACATCAACAAAAACCTAGCAAAGCCTCTGTAATAGCACTGACGCTTACAAAGAGACTACTGAAGAATAAACATTAAAATATCTGTATGGTTTAGTAGTGAGAAATCTGGCTAGTTACTAAGTTTCATTAATGATTTTCTACTTGGTATGGAAAACTAACAAACCTTTCAGAAAACCATTCCCGTAGAAGAGAAGGCAGTATTTTGGAACCTGCTCCTCTTTTTCCCCCTTATGTTGAAAGTTGTGCACCACGTATTTCCTGAGAGCTTTCGGACTGCTTCAAGCATGGCCAGTACTTGAGGAGGCACCTCAACCACTTCAGAAGTGATCATTCTATTCCCAAAGGGTCATTCACAATTACAAACATGACTGCTAGAGAGACATATGCTGTAAGGCATATCAGAGCACTGAAGTTACAGACATTCTGTAAGATTTCTTCCTCTTAAAAGGCAAAGACTTTTAGGTTTTGGAGTTTCTTTTAAATTCACATTTATTCGCTGTGTAGTACTACTGCTTAATAGCCTATGGCCAAGCTTATGAATTCCATTGCAGTAAATACGAATTATATCTGTACCTCAGAGCTCATTAAATCTGGACAAACATGCACTCACTCTTCACTGTGAGAAACAAGGGAAAGAAGGTGGACCACACTGGAATGGAACATCTAAACTCAGGCTTTAATTAAATAAAAAAAACTCGAAAACAACTCCCTGTGAAGATATAACCAAACTATAAGAATAGAAGAATATCCTACAGGCATGTTTTCCTTTGCTTTGTCAGAGGACAGAAAGCTAGATTTTACAATCAAACCCTGATATCTACTTATTTCTTCTTAGGCTGAGTTCTAACACATTACTGGTAAATCTTAAGACCACCTGTGCTGAGTTTTCAACTGAAGAAAAATACTAAAATTATGTTTGTATAAGGATCAGCATTCAAAAACTCTTTCCTAACCTGCTCATCGTACGTTTCTTTGTATCTCTCCAGCCTTTTTACCAAATCCTCATGTTCCTCATCGAAGTCAGCAATCTTCCTGCGGTAGTATTCTAGCAGCTCCCGGGAAGGGCGGAGAAAGGCCAAACGCTCACTGATTGAAGGGAGTGGAGTAAGGTCCTCCTGACATGGAGACTGAGAACTCGCGTATCTGGAGGAGACATGGCGGGTTGCCAGCCGGGACAGAAACAGTTTCTAATTACGTGTGAGCTTCAGACAATAAAATAAAAAACCTTCTAAAATAGTTAAAAATAAATTTTCAGTTTTAACACAGATTCAATTTTAAACACAGATTGTCTTGTCTGTGCTCTGGGTATTAAACCAGGAGACTGCGGCATTTAGGAGAACCAAAAGCTCTGATGTAGAACAGCTTGCAGGGTTACTATACTGCAGAGATGGGGACAACTGATGGAAAAGGGAGAAATAAAAATGTTATGGAAGACAAGTCTCATACATTATTTGGGGAGAGTGAATGTGAAAGGAAGAGGAGGAACGAAAAGAAAGAGAGAACAAAGCAGACAAAAAAGTCCATTGTTGTGCAATTAGAAGCAGCAGCCACTGCAAGATACACAGGAAAACATAATCTTTGACAGAATCACTTCCTGATACCCAGAGAGAAAAACACTTTCTACAGCACCAGCCACCATAATTTAAGGTGTAGGTCTAGGAGTCTACATGCTTTCCTTTCTTGCGTACTTGATGTTCTTATCTACACAGCTTGTCCACCCTTGATAGTGAAATAGAAGCTTCCAAGTTCTCAAATCTTATGTTGAGGTACTAGATGGAAAGCATGTCAACACCACACAAATCAGGTCAAGAATATGTATGTGTAATTATATATCTGATTTTTATTTTCATAGAATAGTTTGGGTTGGAAGGGACCTTAAAGATCATCTAGTTCCACCCCACCTGCTATGGGCAGGACACCTTCTACCAGACCTGGTTTTTCAAAGCCCCATCCAGCCTGGCCTTGAACACCTCCAGGGATGAGGCCTCCACAACTTCCCTAGGCAAGGTGTTCCAGTATCTCACCACCCTCAGAGTGAAAAATTTCTTCCTCATATCTAATCTAAATTTTAACTAATGTTGACTGAATTCAAACATTTAATCCGCTCAAACGAGCAACAAATTTGCAAATACAGCTGCACACAGAGTTCAAAACTCTCTTGGAGCACTTTTTTTTATTTATGTTGATCTGACAAACACTTTTTTTTTTAAATGATACCTTGAGTAACAGAATTAAAGCTAAGAGGCCTCTTCACTGAAGATCTGCTTAAGAAAAACACAGTCCAGAATCTGATTCTGGAGCCAGTGTCAGAACTTTGATCATAAAATGATCTGGCAGGTGACGCTGAGACAATGGTAACCTTCATGGACTGCTTACCAAAGCTGCTTAGATACAGCCTCAGTGTGCTACATCCATGAAAACATGCCAAGCTTTAACTCTTAGCAGGAAAGTATTAAGTACGCAATAATACGGTTATTTAACATAGGAGGTTTCTCACCAGAAACGCCTTAAACAACACACTTGTAAAAAAACAAGTAACAGCAACAGAAGGAAACAGGTAACAGGCACAAGATGAATACTTTATTACTCAACTGAAGAACAGCAGAAATGGAAAGGCATAAGGATAAGGTAGCACAGCAGGTACAACAGCAGACAATGCAGTGCCTTAAGACCTGGCCACCGGACAAAAAGGGAAGAGCTCGGGGGCCAGAGGCCGTAGAGCAGTTTGGGCAGGGGGTGACCAGGGAGACAGCCCCCACACTACCTTCTGGAGCGAGGGGAGGTCCCCGCAGGGCGGTCCGTCGCGCTCATGGCTCCCCTGCGGAAGGGCCGGGCTCCCCGCGGGCAGGGGACAGAAGCTTCCAGCCGGGGTTCGGCCGGGCTGCTGGCGGAGGTGGCCGGCGGAGACACGGGCTAGGGCGCGCCGCAGGCCGCGCCGGGAACGGCCATCGCCAGGCGGGAAAGCCCCTCACAAGCCCCCCACCAAACGAGCCAGGGACAAGCTCCCGAGGCAGCGCAGGAGGAGACCGGCACCACCTGCATACGGCCAGGGCCGCTGCCGCCTCAAAGCCCTCTACCACGAGGGGCCCCCAACGGCAAAACAACCGCCACAACCGACCCACAGCAACTTAAACGGCGAGACAGCCTGCCGCTCGCCGCCTCCTCCAATCACAGGCAGCCTTCCATGCGGCGCCGACCGCCTCTACCAATCAGCGCTGGCGACACAGGCGGCAGGGCTCCCGCGCCGGCGCCTCTGGGAGTTGTAGTCCTTTGGGGTGGGTGGCCCACTGCGCGTGCGCGGGCGCCGGAGTGGGCGGGGTAGTGGGTGCGCGCGCCGCTGGCAGCGCCGCCGGCCCTCGGTGGGCGGGGGGAGCGGGGTTATTTTGGGGAGAAACGCGGGTTTTTGGGTTAGAAATCCTGTTTTTATGTTGTCAGGGTAAATGCAGGCTGCAAGTGGGGACTGTGTACATCAAGGGCGGCGCAATATCCCACCCAAACGTCCATTTTTTCTGATCAGTTTTCTCAATCAAAGAGAGAAAAGCGTAGGGTAGGTCGGTAAAAGACCGGGTGGGTGTCAAAGTGAAGCTTTTGCATGGATTAGGTGCTTTCCAGCATGGAGTTTTTTCCCTCCTGGCTCAGTCACCGCACATCTTGGAAATGGGGTGCGCTGGCGATCCCGCTGTTGGGCGTAGAACAGGCTGTCCTGGTTTGAGCAACACAGGGCTAATTTATCTTTCAGTAATTTTACTTTTCAGTGAAGTCTCTTCTAATGCTTGGGAAAACTGCACTTTTAGAAAACTCTACCGTCTGATTTTGTGAAAATATTTACTTTGCAGGCAGCTGTGGGATGCGGGTTTCAAGGTCTCAGTGTTTTCGAGGTCGCCAGGCACAGGGATGAGGAGGAGCGAGACCCGGGCACTTGACCCAGGCTGGCCAACAGGCTTATTTCATACCATGAATGTCACATTCAATATAAATTAGAAAGTTTGCTGAGGAGTTCTTTCTCTCCTACGATGGCTGCAATACGGAGAACTTCTTGCCCTGATGCCGGAGCCCTGAGCCCTTCCTTTCCTTCCGAAGCCGCAGCGCTCGCAGTGTCCGACGTTTGCTCTCCACTGCTGGGAGTGCACAGCTTCCTGCTGATAGAGTGGGCAGAGTATAATCCTTGTATATTTTATATTGGTGTTGGATCAATATTGTCTCTTTAGTATTAGTAACCTTAATTATTCAGTCTTATTTTATTAAATTTGCTTATATTTCAACCCTTGGGTTTCCTTGTCTTTTCCCCGATTCCCCTTCCCGGGTAGGAAGGGGTCATCAGGTGATAGAATAATTGCCTAAACGACAATAAATTGTTGTGGGTTCTTCAAACCATAACACACATCCACACATATGTTACGTAGACACATACAGATACATATTACATATACATAATATACACATACATTTCCTTAAAAGAATCTCGTATAGCTCATCAGATGAGAGACACAACCAAATAATAAAAGAAAAATAAAAATAGCAGGAGTACTTAGAAATATAATTTCTAGAGAGCGATAAGGAAACATCTGCAGTACACATGCTTCGTAGTCGTGAAGTACCAGGCATCCATGTCGGAAACGCTTAGAAAAATGTAAGAATATGTTGCGACAACCCAATAATCACTGGCAAACTCCATATTTTATATGACCAGTTTGCATCTTACCTATAACTTTTGTCAAAATTAACCCATTTGCGTCAGAGCCATTTGTTTCCCATATGCCACATGCAGGGGATGCCTCTTCAATCCGGTGGGGGAGCGATGAGGATAAACATCTTGGGTCTGTCTGAAGGAGGTCTCAAAACGCCTCACGGTAGCAGGAAAAATTAACGGAAAATAACTTTTACCCGCCGCCGAAAGGGTGCGTCGGGAATAAACGGGGAAAGTGAGGCGCGGAGCACGGCGAACGCCGAAAGGCAGGCTTCTGGTTAAAAAAAAACAACCCAAACCACGCAGTCTTTAAAAAATATTTATGTCGTAACGCGGTAAAAAGAGGTGCGAAGTGCATCCTACCTTGTGAGTAACTGACATTTTGGCCCTGAGGTAACGGCAGTCCTCGCCCCATCCCTCACAGGCCCCGCCCCCTCCCTCACAGGCCCCGCACCTCCATCACAGGCCCCGCCCCGCGGCAGCTGCCGCGGGGCGGGGCCTGTGATGGAGGTGCGGGGCCTAAGGGAAGGGGGCGTGGCTTAAGCCCCTCCTCCTGACGTCCGGTTCAGACAATGGGCGAACCGGCCCCTTTTCGGCACCGGAAGCGAATGGCTCGAGTTTCGTCGCACATTCCTCCGCGGCGGAAGTGAAGGCGGCCCCGCCCCTCCTCGACTCTCCTCCCCACCCCCGTAAGGGTGGACTGAAGGGCTGACGGTTCTGCCGGTGGAGCGCCGCCCGTGGAGCGGCGGGCCCGGGGTGGCGGGCGTCTGTGAGCCGCCTGGCCGGAAGAGCCGGGGAGGGACTACTTTTTGGGTCGGAAGGCAACAGCGCTTGGCGCTTCCGGGGGGAGGGCTTAGAAGGAGACGCGTAATTTCCGGCGAGCTGGAAAACGAGCGAGAGGGGCTCGGCAGTGGGGGGAGGCAGTCTCGGGGGACGGGACAACAACACTCGGCAACAGCATCAGCCACCGCCCCCGCCGCTCCGTACGGCTTCTGACTTCCACCGGCGCCCGTTCTGCCTGGCAGCCGCCGCTGGAGGATGCGCCTCAGCCGCCGGCCCAGCCCCGCCGGCCGCCCCTGAGGGCCCCCCTGCCGCCGCGGCCCCCGGTGCATTCCCCCTCCCCCATTCCCCCCCGTCGGCGTCGACCACCCCCTGCGGCCATGTCGGGGGGTGGTGGGTCGCGCTATGCGGCCGAGTTCGTCCCCCCGCCCGAGTGCCCCGTGTTCGAGCCCAGCTGGGAGGAGTTCAGCGACCCACTCGGCTTCATCGGCCGCATTCGCGGCCTGGCAGAGAAAACCGGCATCTGCAAGATCCGGCCCCCCAAGGTACCACCCGTCTGGGCTGGGGACACGGCGGGGGGCTGGGATGGGCCCGGCGGGGCCGGCAGGGGCTCGTCGTGTGCCTCGGGCTCTCTGAGGGCTGAGCGGTGGAGGTGGGAAGCGGGGGAGCCCCTTCCCCCCACTCCCGGTGCTGGGGTTTCGTGTGTCGTCGTCCTGTAGGCCTCGGTGTCCGTGCTGGGGGCGCCAGGGGACCTGTATGGTCTTAGACCTCAGAGCTGGCTTTTGTAGAGGTTGCTTCGGAGCAGGTGAGAAACTAGTAGTGCGTGGCGTTGTCCGGGACTTCACTCCCTTTTTACTTTAAAAAAAAAAAAACCACAACAGAAAACAAAAACCCAAGCACAAAAAGCCCACCATCCCGCTTGTGAAAACTGCGAAGGCATTGTAGGTGAAATCGGGTGTGTGTGCTGGGTGGGGAGAGAGGGAGGAGAGAAAGGGTATTTCTTTTTAATAGATCATTGTTTATAAACGTGATCTTTAAACTGTTAGTAGAAGGGTGGCCAACTTGTTTGGGCAGGGGAATTGCGTTTATACGTAGCAGTTTAAAAGGTAGAAGCTTAATCTCTCTGATGACTTGATCATTATTTTAGGATGACTTGCCCTGTGACCTGGTAAACCGTTTAGATGAGAACGTCAGGCAATTTGGCAAAAGGTGGTTAGATCACTTCATAATTAAAGTACAAATAAACTTTAAATATAGTTGTAAAACCAGAGAGTTTAAAACACTGGGAGCGGAAAAAACCTGGAAAGAAAGCGTGTAACTGAGAACAACTTGGATACGGGTTACCGATTGGATTTCGTGATCCTTCCTCTCCTTCTGACCTGTCTGGGTTGCTGGAATCTGTTTAGTTGGTTTAATGACCTGGTGAAAACTTGACCTCCAAGGGGCTGCCCTTTCTAAAATAAGCAGAATGGCTTAGGTTGAGAGGCCACAAGAAACTGATCCAGACACTGTTCATTGAGAATAACTAGAACTTTCCTGGCCACTGAATGCTTTTGTATTTCTCCATGATTGCTTAGCTGTTTGCATTGCAGGGTTTTGCAGGATGCATGCATCAGGTTGATTTGCAACCTGCAATAAGGACTAAATCAGACACTTTATACTGACCTTACTGATTTACAATTCTTTTACATTATTAGAAGCTGTAAATATTTTACAATCGTGCTTGAGGCCTTTATATGCTGCAGCAGTGCAAATAATAAATATTTAGTGTGGCTTGTCCACCTGGAATGGGGTGTCCTTATTCTGTTGTATTTACTGCCAAGTAGACAATCGACTATAACTTATGCTTTCTTTAAAAGTACTAAAAAGCTGAGTTATACTTCTCTTGATGTTATAACACAGTTTTCAGAAATGGGGCTGGGAGACAATTGTGGTTGAACCCACTACTGACTGGATTGAGGAAGTTGTTAATTAAGCTTGCATTTCTGTTAAAGAGCTGGACTCCTGAGTGGTGGTCTCATCTTTATTGAAATGATTGTAGACCAAGATGAAAAAAGTTAGGTGTGTAATAATGTGCTTTATTTGGTGTTTGTCACTGTTGATGGTGAAAATTTTGCAATGTGCAGCATATAGGGAACTTTTAAAAAAGTAAATAAATAACAAACAAAGTATAGGGTATCTCTTATATTTAAACTCCGTGTGAGGTAATGGATACTGAAATGCTTTGAAGCTTATTTTCCTTTATATTTTTAATTCTGTGAGCATATCTTTCTTCAAACTAAAATATTGTGGTAACATTATTTTAAAAGCACAAGAACGTCATAAAATTGGAAAATGATATCACCAGTTGTACTGAGAAACACATTTACTGTTGGGAACTTGTTTAATCAGATGTTGTTAGGGTCTTCTGTTTTGTGCATTTGTTGGAGAAATAAAGTGTCTTTCTGTCTCTGTTTAGGACTGGCAGCCGCCATTTGCGTGTGAAGTACAAAGTTTTCGTTTCACTCCACGAATTCAGCGCCTGAATGAACTGGAGGTGAGCTTTTAACTGTTGACATAATTTTGTGTTTGCACTGAAAGCAGTAGGTCTCCGTGCTTGAGATTTGCATCTTGGCAGGTTTCTAGATGGGGGAGACTTCAGAAACCCATAGACCACATCAATGTTTATTCTTGGCAGTGGCAGAGTTCATATAAAATAACTCTCCATGGCTTTGAGAAAAGTCTGGGTTTTATTTTATTACCCAAAATAACCACAAGAGTTTTTCACATTCAACTGGAAATGTCTTAAATGAATGCCAAGTACCATGTTGTGTAGTAAGAGCAGCCAGTGTCTGGCCTTCAGAGCTCCACAGGCAATTAATTTTTTTTTTCTTAAAATTCCTACTGCTGTTCTGAAGCCCCTGGTTACCCTATACTGTCTTGATAATGTGTTTTAAGGCTTAAAATGAACTGATTTTTTTTATTGGCTTGTTATAGTTGGTTAGTTTTACGATTCAAAAATGTATGGGAGCTTTCTTGACAGCAGTAGGGGTCCCATTCTGTCCTGGTTTTTCCTTTTCTCTACAACATTTTCAAAGCATTGCTCTGTTCATATACCGAAATGTCACGAATCACTTGGCTTGTAAATGGGTCTTCTTATGGAAAGTGATTTGAGTACTCCAAAAATACTCAAAGGAGGAGGTCCTTCTGTATGGTTAAGGCATATATAAAAACTGTTTGTAACTCGCCTCCCCCCCCATGTATATTTTAATAATTGCTTTTGTGTTTCTCCCTGGAATGCTGATTTTTCATAAGTATGTATTTTAGTTTTGAACTAGGAAATTGTTAGGTAGGAGTTTGGTTTATAGGATCTTAAATGCAGAGAGAAAAGCATATACAATTTTCTGGTTGTAAAGATCTTTCTTTTTATCAATATTTCTATTTCTGCTTTTTTTTACATGACTAAGAAATGTCTCACTTGCCAAGTTGCACTTCGAAAATGTAAACCCT
The DNA here is from genome assembly GCF_963924245.1 of Chroicocephalus ridibundus. Classification (NCBI taxonomy): domain Eukaryota; kingdom Metazoa; phylum Chordata; class Aves; order Charadriiformes; family Laridae; genus Chroicocephalus; species Chroicocephalus ridibundus. The sequence goes on from NC_086284.1 coordinate 153,871,245, forward strand.
GAATATTTGTCATGTTTTTTCTAAGGACTGTAAGGTATTGTCACACTTGTTTTGGGACATACGGGTTTGGTTTTATTGATTGCAGGCAATGACAAGAGTTAAGCTGGACTTCTTGGATCAGTTAGCAAAATTCTGGGAACTCCAAGGATCCAATTTAAAAATCCCTGTGGTGGAGAGAAAAATACTGGATCTCTACGGTCTGAGCAAGGTGAGTAAGCAATTGTAGGCCTTGGTCTGACTGGAACCTCGTTTTTCATTCAAGCTCAAGAAGCCAGCAACAGAGATGGCTTGGTTTACAGCATTAGTCTCATTAATATGGAGATTAAATGAGTGGAAAAAAATTATAGTGAAAGAAAATTTCTAAATTGGATGGTTAAGGCAAACATGTCAAGCACAGTTAAATCAGTTGCCTTTGGTTAGATTCTATGCAGCATGTATTCATTACCTTGTGTACAGCTTGAACATCCTGATGTCACCTGACCACTTGCTTTTTAGTTCTCCTTTTTTACATATGGCAGAGCTGCAGGAATTTGAGGTAGTTTCTCAGAAGGCAGTGGTATACTTGCGTGCAGTTCAGCTCCTGACCTAGCAATTCTGTAATGAATTGTTTTTGTGATTGCTCCTTCCTCTCTCCCAATAGAGGTTCTCCACATGACATAAACGTGGATCTTTGAGAATTTATAATGTTAACTTCTGGAATAATTATTGTAATTTCCAAGACAGGCTACACTTAAGGCCGGCTAGAAATTTATGCTCCTGTAGTTATGTTTGGTGCATTGTTTTTCTAAGTTTGCACATAAATTAAATCTCTGGCATTTGTTTTTGCACTGGCAAAATCTATACCATTATAAACCTACCTGCTAAGGATGGATTGTTAATACAAATTTCTTCTTGCGAAGTAAGGAATTAAGATATGGTAGTTCTAGTGCTTCTAGTTTAGAGCATCTGTTTCCATTCCCCATCAAGGTTTCTTTCTCTTGGATAAGTAAAAATGTTAAGATCTGAATAGATTTTATTTTTAAAGAAATAAGTTATAGTCTGGGACAGGCTGTAAGAGTGGGCTAACAAGAACCTCAATGAAGTTCAACAAGGACAAGTGTAAGGTCTTGCACCTGGGAAAACATAATGCAGGAGTGCAACACAGGCTGGGATCTACCTGTCTGGGGAGCGGCTCAGTGGAAAGGGACCTGGGGGTCCTGGTGGACAACAAGTTCAGTATGAGTGAACAGTGTGCTGCAGTGGCCAAGAAAGCCAGCAGGATGCTGGGCTGCGTCTACAAGGGCATCATCAGCAGAGATAGTCATTATCCCACTTTACTTGGCGCTTGTGAGTCCACACCTGGAATATTGTGCTGAATTTTGGTCCCCACTATACAGAAAAGATATGGATGGCTGGAGGGACTCTAGAGAAGGGCCACAAAGATGATCAAAGGACTGCCGTGCAAGGAAAGACTGAGAGAATCGTGTTTGTTCAGTCTTGAGAAAAGAAGGCTTGGGGAGATGTTATCGCCACATTCTAGTTTTTAAACGGTGGCTACAAAGAAGATGGAGACTCCCTTTTCACAAGGAGTTGCATGGAAAAGGTGAGGGGTAATGGGTACAAGTTACTCCAGGGGAGATTCCAATTGGACACGAGAGGAAGATTTTTCACCATGAGAGCAATCACCCATTGGAATAATCTCCCCAGGGAAGTGGTGCGTTCCCCAACATCAGACACTTTTAAGATTCATCTGGGCAGGGTGCTGGGCCATCTTGTCTAGACTGTGCTTTGGCCAAGAAAGGTTGTACCAGATGATTCTTGAGGTCCTTTCCAATCTGGTATGATATGATTCTTTTTGACAGTCTGGAATTGCTGATAAAATGCAGAGAAAAGCTGATAAAATGTCTTACAGTATTTGTATTTTTTTTATTATTTTGACATCTGTGGTGATTTGCTGGGATATGCAGAATATTACAGTGGTACTGGGAAATATCTGGGTCACTGTTATGAGCTGGAACATTTTAGTTGACTGCAGATAAGCAGGTGTAAGCTTATTGAGTTAGTTAGTGGCCTCCGTAGCCATTGCTTGTGTATAGATAATTTTAGAAATCAATTATTCACGGACAGTTTGAAGATAAGTTGAAATTTAGGAATAGCTTTATTTAAAAAGGCTTTTCTAGTACTTTGCTGTAAATGTGAGAAAAATAATCAACAGTATTATTACTGTTTTCTTTAAGTGCAGCTAACTCTGATTTTAGGAGGAACCAGAATTAACTGTTTTATTTGTCGCTGTCACAATTAGACATTTGAATTTACCTTCAGCCTCAGAAGTAAACTATAAATTTCACTGTAAATACAAAATGTTTTTGCATTGAGGTTTCTAACGATCTGAAGCATTAAGCATGAAATTTAGTCCTCATGTCTAAAGAAACGTAATGCAGAACTACACTGTTGTAGAAATGCTATTAGTCTTACAATAATATAAATGAAATTACAATCCATTTGGGTTTTAAGCTACTTCACAGTGAAACTGTAAAGGGAATGGAAGCAGTGGAAATGTGGCCAGTGTTTCTGAGGAAGCAAGTCATGTGCTGTTAATGATCATTGCTTGGAGGCAAATGGTCTGTCATTTTTCATTCAATGTACGTATTAGTTACTTGTAAGCAATGATAGTTCTGTATATGAGTTACTAGACTGAAACCAATTGAAGTCTGATGTAAGAACTGTGTGGAGTTAATTGAAAGGTAAATTCAGTTTCTCCTCTTTTTACAGTAGTCTCTCTTCCATTCAGGGTTTGAGAGTTTCTGTAACACTGAAGTTGTGAGCTCCAGTGCTCCCTTCTGCCTGGGGTCTGTTAGAATGGGCTTCACTCCTGGCCAGGCTTGTGTTTTGCATCAGAGTACAAGTCTGGTGAGAGTTAACTTTTCAGTTTGTTCTGATGGTGGGGTTTGTATTCTTTCCAACATGTCATAAATCTTAACTGTTGGACTCCTCCTCTCTTGGACAGTACGCAATTTACATTTACTAGGAAAATTGTCATGTTTAATGTATAAAGTCATGAGGATAAATAAGTGCTTAGTTATTAAAGTACTAGTCCTTCAGGAAACAAAAACTAAATTCAGGATTCTGTCACTATTTAATAGAACTTTTTAACATTTGGTTGGTTTAATTGATTCTTGGTTTATGGAAGGTGGTGAGAGCAGCTCAAAACCCTTAACTTTTTTATTTATGCGTTTCAGATTGTTGCCAGCAAAGGAGGCTTTGAAGTAGTCACTAAAGAGAAGAAATGGTCTAAAGTGGCAAGTCGGCTTGGCTACCTGCCAGGAAAAGGCACAGGGTCATTACTCAAGTCTCATTATGAACGGATCTTATACCCCTATGAGCTCTTCCAGTCTGGGGTCAGCCTTATGGTGAGATGCTTCTCTTTCAGGATATGAAAAGGGGACCAAAACTATGCATAGAATACTACTTGTTATTGCATATGAAACTAGGATGTAGGGTCTATGCTTTTAGAAGTTTCAGTTATGTAAACAAACCTAGAACCACCCTCATATTTAGCTGTGACAGAATAGTGCTAGAAGTTGTAATGTGACCTTGTGTAGTTATTTTCTGATAGCTGTTTCTTTATAGGACTGGGGCCAAGCCTATTGGGAAGGAAACAGGACAAAAGATGATATTAAGTAGAAAGATGTCTTTCTCTCTCTCTCTTGATAAGCTGGTAGTTAAGATTCAGTTTCCTTATTTGAAGGGTGTGTGGATTAATTGGCCTCTTGTCCAAATGGCATGTGTAACACTGTGTGATTTCACTCATTCTGTTTCTTAGCAAATGGAATGATTCACAGACCACGGAATGATCAGCACTGCCTGATGAATCAACCTGGTGTCTTGTGTTCTGATCCTTTAGGGCATCCAAAAGCCAAACTTGGACCTTAAAGAAAAAGTGGAGGCTGAGGACCTCGGCTCAGATGCCCAGGCTTCCCCAAAGCAGGCTTCAAGAATGAACGTTGTGCTGAAGAGAACCAGGCGTGTCAAATCCCAGGTACCTCTGTTAATTGGCTGTTATGGCCAGAGAACACTTAATCCTTGCACCAGCGCATCGGTGCTGGCAGTGCAACAGCTTTTGTCTGGCTGTGGGAGCCTGCTGAAAAGCACCACCAGGAAACAGTCTTCATTTAAATAAAATCCAGAGAAGGATGTCTGTCTCTATGAGGACTGATGTGCTTACGGTAGATGTTCTGTTTATCTAAAAACTTTCAAAACCTGCTTTTTGTTTGTTGACAGGTGGCCTATGTACCTTGGTAGTTAATATACCTGTGAAAACTAAATGGATAAAAAGCCATTTATGAAATGATGTTGAAGTTTCTGCTTGTGCAAAGTTTGAAAAGTTTTTTAAAGCTTATTTAAATATGCATTTAGTTACATGAATGCAAATATGTGCCGATAAGTCTTTATTAATTGTGGAAACTGCACTTGGGACTAATTATCTCAAGCTGGACAGACTTGTTTTTTCTGAAGAAACAGATATGAGGGCAGATGCTCGGTGATGGCTGAAACTATATAGGATTTCCACAGTTCTTCTACTGAAAAGCAGTTTACTTTCTTCTGGATTAGTGGTGTTACAGGAACATCTGATGTTCTACCAGGCGATATTAAATCCTGGGAGTACCCTCCAGTAAATCTCAATTCAAACTGAATCACCACTATTTTAAATGCTATACCATTAGAAATAATCTTGGAGGCCTGATGGCTCCATTGCTTCTATTGCACTGTTTAAAGCAGGCTTTCACCTTTCTCAAAAGATATCTATTGCAGGCAGCATCCTAAGGCTCCTCTCAGCTCCCTGCTGGCCAGTCAGCAGAATGTGGGCGAAAGCTGGTTTTATATGTGGCAAACTTAATACTTGCTTGATGCCATTCTCGACTTATTTTAGGCACCGCAAAGTTTTTTCAAATGCTCTTAAACTGCTTTTTTCAAATCCATCTTTCTTGTCACTGAGATATTTGGATATCCTTTATAAACTTTTTTTTGGTTTTTCTCAACTTACTGAAGCTGACTTGATGTTATTTATCGTAGCCATATAACAATGCATCACACAAGCAATCCCAAACTGTGATCTTACCAGATCTCTTGACTCATATATTGTTAGTGAGCTATCAAGAAACACTGAGAACGACTGCTTCAGTTCCTGCAGCATTGGTAACGTGGAATTCTGCTTTGGTTTTGAACAGATACTGTGGGATAACTCCAGTATGACCTTTTTCTCATACGTGGTATAAAAGTGTCACTACATTATTAAGACCCTGTGGGATCTCTTCTCCTGTTCATTTCAGCGGAATAATGATACTTCTCGTTTCTCCTTGTTGGGAAAAGTGATTCTGTGGTGATCCTGGCACAGTATAGCTGCTTAATTTCATTTAAAGGGGCTGCATTTCAGAAATGAGAGAGGTGATTTTACTTGGATCATCTGCAAAAAGTAAATATATATATATTTATATATATTTAAAAGCCTTTTATTAGGCTTGCAGCCACGCAGTCTTTTAAGCATGACAGTTTTTTAAGTGGCTGAAATTAGTTCTTTAATGCAGGAAAAACTCAACCTACTTACATAGCACACAGAAGTATTTTTGGCTGTGTTGGAAGCTGTGTATAACTCTTAAGTCAACTCTGGAACTGTATTTAGAAACAGATTTGTCCTCAGTAGCCCCAAATAGTGGAAGTGTAAATATCTGGAGAATGCCGAAAAATTTTCAGATTTCAGTGCACCTCCTTATTGTAGACAGGACTCTGTTTATTGTTTGCAATGCTTGCCTGGCATTGTACCAGAGATTGTCTAGATAGTCTTCAGAGAACAGGTAATATGCAAGTAATGTAAAAACCTGCTAAATAAATGTCATTCTGCGCTAGCTGAAACATCTGAATTATTTGTTTGTAGTGTGCTAAACAGTCCAATGCCTGGGTAGTGAGCATCGATAACTATATTGACCTCTGCATCTCAGTAGATTTCTTCAAAGTGCTAAAAGTACTTTCCAAAAATGCTCTGCATCATCTTCTTGCAGATAACTTACCTAAGAATGGGTGATGCATAAGAAAGCATCAAGGTAGTAATCAGAAATTACTGAGATAAACAAAGATCCTCAGCAGTAGAAGGGAGTGGCAGACTTTTGAAAAGCATTTTCTTTTTAATTTTTAGAGAAAGTGAAAAATTAAAGAAAATAGGGAATGAGAATTCTCCTTTGTGAAAGATGGGTTGGGAATCTTTGGATACTACAGTCAAATGGCAGTTGAATACTATGCCTCTGAATTGGAAGAGGATAACTTGGTGATGAGAGATTCTGCTCAAAAATAAACTTAATGCTTCATTCTCTTTTTATTTTCTCTGAAGAAAGCTACCACAAATTAAAACTGGAGAAGGGCAACTGAATTTCTAAAATCTTGTAAAGAAAAGGGCAACAAAAAGTAGAATGAATTCAGATTAGGAAAGGGGAATATCCTTAAGGAAAGGTTAAGTTTAGGAGAATACTTCTTCCTTAGAGTAGTATATCTTCATAGATGATCTGTTAGGTTATATTTTAACTGGCAAGGGATTTGTCTAATGAGGTTACATCATGATGATTTCTGGTAGAGAAATGCAGTACTGGAGCAAAAAGATAATGAAGTGCTGTCTTTTCAGAGGATATTAACTTAATATCCAGAGACCTCTTTTGAAAAGTTAAAAATAATTCTAAGTGACATATCTGCTTTCAAGTTTCTTCTACAAATTTGATGGTTTCAGACTAACAGAATTTATGAAATAAGCTTCTGTTTCTTAATTTGAAAGATTTCTTTCTATGGGAGTAATTGTGTGAAACAAAGGAATTCTAGGAGATGCTGACAGATGCCCAAAACACATAAATATTTTGATTATTGCTTGTAACTATTCTATGTTGTGTATTGGGGGTGGAGGGATGGGGATGCAAATGTTTCAAAGGTGATGAGGGTAGGACAGCAGAAAAAAGGTAGTGTGTGAATCCAGTGTAACTGCATCATGTTATTAGGATTCATCCATATAGAAGAACAGCCTTTGGATTGTACATTCAGTGGAGTAGGTAAATCAAACAGAGGTATCTGTCGGCATCCTTTGGGAAGAAGAGGTGCTGAGAATAGAACTGCAGTTTAATCAAGTTCATTTTGCTTTTTGTTACATGGAAAATAGTATAATGCAAAAGTTTGATGGAGTTTTGTGCTGTTAGCAATGAGAAAATGGCAAGGAATGCGAGGTTTCTACTTCCATGCACTTAGAGTTTTGAGTTTAGTGTTTTTATGCAATCTTAAAGGATACCACAGAAAGACTTCTCAGTGAGGCTTCTGAATGCTTTTGGCATTCACAACTTGAACTGTCAGTATTGTGGTAGTGTTCTTAAGGTTATATAGGAATCTGATTTTTAAAAACATTTCAATACGCAACCTGTTCTTTTTGAAAACTGTATAGCTTCCACCTGGGCACGAATGGATTGCATCCACTTAGGTTTAGTGGAATCCAAATAAATCTGGGCAGTGGAGTTATGAAAATATATTTAGGCAATGCATTTCTAAACAAAACTATAAAACTGAAGAGAGGTTGCTGCATGCTAATGATTTACTTCTAGTAAATATGATAGCAAAATTTTTTTTCAGGTATCATTGAGAAAATTCTTAGGTCACAATAGCAGGAGAGAGAAATTGTGGAGATTGTTCATAAATGTTGCTGAAATGATGGAAAATCGTACTGGCTGAGAAATTTAATGTGGGTTGATTCTGTCAGGTTCTATTAGTTGAGAGAATGAATGAGATGTTAATGAATTTCAAATGGGAACTGAGGGACTGTGGAGTCTCCAGGTGATAGGCTTTCCTGTACAGCAAAAAAGTCAGTGTTTCTGTATGGCTTGTTTAGCCAAAAAGTGAGGAATTTATGATAAAAATTTAGGAGTTAGTGTGCAATTTCAGATAGCAACATAGAATGCATCAGTGTTCAAAATTAGAATATCAGCAATAATCAGCTTGGGAAAATGCCGGTTAGCATAGTGCATACACAGTTCAGTGTGAACAGGGAGTCTAAATATCACTAAAGAGTAATAATGCCTAGGAAACGATATCTCTTTTAATGTGTTCCGGAAGCAAGAAAAACAACTGATTTGGACTGAATAAATGAAAATTATCTTCTCTCTTTTATTTTTATTGCAAGTGCATTTGAACTTTTTTTTCTTATTGATTAAAAAAAGAATGCATGTCAGCCCAAGGGAGCTTATTTCGTGTGCGATATATCATGCCTTAACTGTCGAAAATGACAGGTGAGGTACCATCAGTAAGTTACATGAAAATAACCGTTCTGGAATTAGATTTGCTGAGATCTTTTAAGATGAGTGAATTTCAGGAGGAAGATTGCAAATGATGAGAACTTAGTGGCCTTCTATACCAGCTTAGAAAGGGCTTTCAAAGTATAAGGAGGCAACATAAAGAAGAATACCAAGGTGATTGCATTGCAGATAAAAACAGAATACGGAGGTTCTTTGTGCTGTTAGATTAGTGGCAATGTTGTGGGAAAAATGACGTAGGTGAGTAATGGGAAATGGGAAGTTCAGTTGAATAGGACACTTCAGGTAATGATGCTGGCAGGGGCATGGAGTTGTCTCCTAATGGGTCTTTTCATCTCTGATTTTTGAGGTTGCAAGGGCAGCATGAGTGGCTGTCATTTCCAGAGTTGTACTCATAACATTTCATCACAAATAAATCCAGGAGCAGCCAAGTTTAAGGAAGTAGGTTGGAACTCATTAGTGTCATGTGTATGTGTCCACTCAAGGAAGTGGATAAAAAAAATCCTGTTGAAACGGTGTACGTGTTAACATCCAAGCACTTGACTGAATCGTGGTGATTTTGGAAAATAGTACTGTGGCATTCTTCCTATTTTTTTGCAAAATGTCAAACCCAGTTCTCTTATTTGCTGTATAGGTGACTTTCTGTAGTTTATCTGTGATCCTAAATGGGAAATAATTTGGAAAGGTGGGACAAATTCTGTCTTGTATTCCAATTGCATTTGTTCATTGGCTTTAGGAACAGAAAATTGTGTCCCTTTGTGCCTCTGTTTTCTTTCTTTTGATGAAGTAATGTTGTGAGATAATAGAATATAAACGAATTATGAAGAAACATGATGGGGAAGTATTGATGGTATGTGCTGATGTGGTCTTGTTCTTATTTTTAGGCGGAGACAGGAGAAATGAGTAGAAATACTGAACTGAAGAAGCTGCAGATCTTTGGAGCTGGACCCAAGATGATGGGACTGGCACTGGGAGCAAAGGATAAAGAGGGTAATTAAATCTTCGGTTCATCGCTTTGTAAAGTAACGAGGCTGTTCAATCTTTCTGCGTGTCTCTAGAGACAACATTAAGAAGCAAGCAAATCATTATAACTGGAAAAGGAAAGCTAAGTATTCTAGGACTTCATTCCTAGAAGAGATTTACAGGGTGCTTCATGTAACTTGGCATAGTTTCAGCTCTTTATGTATTATATAGTAACAACAATTAAGCAGCTGTTGCATGAACTGAGTGACTGGAAGGGAAAACAAAATTTGACAATACTGAAACTGATCCTACCAGCTAAGTGCACAAATTATGAGTGTAACTCGCTCTGTTTCGTGAGGCAGTTGGGGATCACTTTAACTTTTACTTTTAAAGTGATTTTAAAAGTTTATTTTAGATTGGCCAGGTATAACAAGGCATTTTTGCTTTCTTTGGCCTTTCAGGTAGCTTCTGATATGAATGGCAGGGTACCAGGCTGGACATCTGAGTTGAGTTTGCAAGTTAAATCTGTCTTGATGTGATATTAATAACATTTAACTTTATTTTACTTCAAGATGAGGTTACACGAAGACGCAAGGGAACCAGATCAGAAGCATTTGGAATGCAGATGAGGCAACGCAAAGGAACTCTTTCCGTCAACTTTGTAAGTTTGATTCCTTTGCGGTGACTTCTGATAATAGGAAATTTGTTAATTTACTAAGAGATTTTTTTTTTTCTGAAATGTGCCCCTTCCCACCCCCCCACTCCCCCAGATGAGTGGATGGACACTGCAGCAGATGATACTGTTATAAAAACTAACAGTATTTTGAAAAAATAATCTATGCTCTAGGTTTCTGTTTTAATTTTTTGGTCAGGAAGGATCTTGCAACATGAAGGTACTTGCCGATCATGGGTTTGAGGGCTTGCTTTGCCACACGCTTCTCGCATGCCTTCAGTAGCTCGCATTGTATTTGAGCTCCACTTTGTAGAACAATTGGAATACTGCTTCTCTTCCTTAAAAAGATATTTTGAGGTGCTCCAGTACTTCAGGAGTTTGTTTTTTAGCAATACTGGCTTTCATGTCTTTTCTATTTTGAGTTTAAACTAGTCATTATACAAGTCCATGCGAGAGAAACCCCTAAGGGGAAAAGTGAAATGTTTAGTGCTCTGATGTTTGACCATGGAAAAGTGTTGTTCTTAATGTCTTTCATAGCACATGACTTCTTACTTTTAAAGTGTCATAAGTTAGCGTGTATATGCAACCATGAATAAAGATAGGTGCCTTTAATGTCTTAAGAATTAGACTCTTCAGTAGTAATTGAGCTGTTCTTTTTTTCTTGCCTGAGAACACTTACAAGAGCTTATTTTAAATTTCAACCATAGAAGGCCAAGGCATCCGAAAGTCTCTAAAAGTCTCTAGTAATCATATTTTTGTATGTGGAAATGTCTTCTGGGGAAAAAAAGTGAGAGAAGTTGGATATTTAAAAACCAGATCATTGTGCCATTGCAGCTAAGTTAGAATTTGTGCGACTTGATTTTTTTTTTTATTGTACTACTAGTTCTGAGTATATGGTGTTCCTAGGCTGTGTAAGTGTTGTGACTGTTTAGTTTACATATGCTTTCGTTTAAAAATATTTTATCTAGTCTTTGTTTCTTTATAGAATGTTTACTCTTTTATTTATAAGACAAAAATGAAAATACCGTAGCAGCAGAACTGTTACTTTGAAATTGTATTGCTGTAACTGTAATCTTGTGAAATTCTGTGACTTAGTACTGTTTGGTTCCACACTTTTTTTTTTTAATGCTTGGATGGGAGATCTTCAAGGAAAGCAGTCTTTGAAGTGCGCAGGTGGTACATTAGCCTTATACAGCTTTTGTCTGAAAAATACTGTGGTGCAGTTTTTTATACGTCTCCCTCATTCACTTACCTTTTTAGTGAAACGTTGTGAAATGCTAACTGTGAAATAAAATACACGTTTTCCTTTTTATCCCCTTCCCCCCTTGATACAAATAGTTTTATATCATCATAGTCTTTCTCTGTTTTGTTACATGGCCTAGGAGGCTTGTTTGTGGTTATTGTGTAATCACAGATCTGCTTGTTGTGAATATCTCTTTCAATGCAGTCTTTCTACTTGTTAAATCATCACTTGGGCTAACATAAAAAAGATTGCATGTGTTAATACAAATTTGAAGAGGAGAAGGTATTATCAGTGATAGGTAACTAGTGAATATTGTAGAATAGCTTCCTCTTATGATCGCCATTTTAATGCATTTTTAGTTTTGGGAAAAGAACCTAGAAATGTCTGCTAAGGTACCTTCCCTCCCTTTTATATACTTGCAATAAAAACAACTAGTTTGGTGTTTCAGACAGACATGATATTCCATAAGGGTGAGTGCATGGATTTTTTTAAACAGGAAAATTATATGTTTCTTAATAGAACTGCATGTTTTTTAAGAATTGTATCTTAAGAAACCTAAGCGATCTTTTCAAATATATTATTGCATAGTTAGGAAGTTGCATACTTAACTAGGCTGGTGTAACTAAAATGGGGTTGACATCAAGTATTTAACACAGTGATATGAACCTAATCAGCTGAAAAGCACATGTTTTTGTGACATCTTCATGAAAGTAACAGACCCCAAAAAACCAAACGCAATGCTTCTGGTGTTGTTTTGAGCTGTGTGAAGGAACTAACTATGCGCAGCCTGAGTTGCCCAGTGACTGATGGGAGTAAAAACAGAATTTGGAGCAAGTGCAAAAGCTTTTGACACTGTTTCCCACAGCATTCTCCTGGAGAAACTGGCTGCTCATGGCCTGGACAGGTGTACTCTGCGCTGGGTAAAAAACTGGCTGGATGGCCGTGCCCAGAGAGTGGTGGTAAATGGAGTTAAATCCAGTTGGTGTCCAGTCACAAGTGATGTCCCCCAGGGTTCGGTGCTGGGGCCGGTTCTCTTTAATATCTTTATCAATGATCTGGATGAAGGGATTGAATGCACCCTCAGTAAGTTCGCAGATGACACTAAACTGGGCGGGCGTGTTGATCTGCTTGAGGGTAGGTTAGCTCTGCAGAGGGATCTGGACAGGCTGGACCGATGGGCTGTGACCAATGGTATGAGGTTCAACAAGGCCAAGTGCCGGGTCCTGCACTTGGGTCACAACAACCCCATGCAGTGCTACAGGATTGGGGCAGAATGGCTTGAAAGCAGCTCGACAGAAAAGGACTTGGGAGTGTTGGTTGACAGCCGGCTGAATATGAGCCAGCAGTGTGCCCAGGTGGCCAAGAAGGCCAACAGCATCCTAGCCTGTATCAGGAATAGTGTGGTGAGCCGGACTAGGGAAGTGATCATCCCCCTGTACTCGGCACTGGTGAGGCCCCACCTCGAGTACTGCGTTCAGTTTTGGGCCCCTCGCTACAGGAGGGACATTGAGGTGTTGGAGCGTGTCCAGAGAAGGGCTACAAAGCTGGTGAGGGGCCTGGAGGACAAACCTTATGAGGAACGACTGAGGGAACTGGGGTTGTTTAGCCTGGAGAAGAGGAGGCTGAGGGGAGACCTTATCACCCTCTACAACTACCTGAAAGGAGGTTGTAGAGAGATGGGGGCTGACCTCTTCTCCCTGGTGACAAGTGATAGGACGAGGGGAAACGGGTTCAAGTTACGTCAGGGGAGGTTTAGATTAGATATTAGGAGACATTTTTACACTGAAAGGGTTATTAAACATTGGAATAGGCTGCCCAGGGAGGTGGTGGATTCACCATCTCTGGAGGTGTTTAAAAAAAGGGTAGATGGGGCACTGAGGGACATGGTTTAGAAGTGGCTCTTGTCAGGGTAGGCTAAAGGTTGGACTCGATGATCTTAAAGGTCCCTTCCAACCTCAACAATTCTATGATTCTATGATTCTAAGTGTTATTCATGAAGTTCATGTTACTAAAAATTTATACATAAGGTAATTTTTAGCTGTGATAAAGTAATACACAGTTTCTTCATTTAGATTATCTTACAGGTTTTCAATACTACATTAAATTTTTATATTAAATTAAAAGTCCTTTGGACAATGCAGGAAGCAACAGCAAAGAAAATTTGCAAGCTGTTGATACAGTTTTTCTCTTTGGTCCCTGAGAATATCTCCCAGGGAGTGTTGTTCTTATTGAGAGATTATCTTGGAGAAACATCTGCAAAAATTGTTTGCTATTGTATTGGGATTAATGCTTCTCTCATCATTTGGAGTTTTTATCCTTTATTTTGGAGAAAATGAGAAAGAAGTTGGTACCTTTACATGCTGTTTCCTTCCCTTCCCCTTGGATTTTTAGATTGAAATCTGTTAGATTTGTTGGTTTTGTTATCTTTTTTTTTTTTTATTATTTTCATTGCAAAGATAACTGTACTGTTGCAAGTGATGGCATGTATGTTTCTGAAATAGTTTTTGGTGAGATTCCTCAGCCATGTGTGCTTTGTAGGGATTTAGTTTGAATTGTTCTCCATCATAGAGGCCCAAAGAGAGGGAGAGTATAAAGTTCTAAAAACTGTAATGTATTCTTTTGCCTTAGAATAGTGTAAATGAGAAATATATAGAAAACAATTATTCACTGGAACTGGATAGTTATTTTGCAGCCCCCAAAGGCCCCTTCCCCGCACGTATTACGGCGCTGGGGAATTGAAGCATAATCATTCATTATCAGTGCTTCTCAAAAAACAGAGAAGACCAGGCTGATGTTCATATATCGGACTTCAGGATTATATACTTTGTTCCTTAGTTTCAGGAAGGCAGGTTCTGGATGAGGAAACTTTTTGTAACTTTTTTCTTTTTTTTTTTTTTTCCCCCACAGGTCGATCTGTATGTTTGCTTATTCTGTGGCAGAGGAAATAATGAGGACAAACTGCTACTGTGTGATGGATGTGATGACAGCTATCACACTTTTTGCTTGATTCCTCCTTTACCTGATGTACCCAAGGGTGACTGGAGGTGTCCGAAGTGTGTTGCTGAGGTACGGTTCAAGCTTTGTATGTATGCTTGTGTTCCTGGAAAGATCAGAAGAGCAGTTCAGCTCAGTGCTGTTCTGTCCAGGTAGAAGCCATAGTTTTGTTTGGAATATTGTCAAGATGAGCTATGAATCTCCAGCTGTTCTTGGCTGATGAGCCATAAGGAGAGAGAAATGTTCCTTCTAGAGTTTGGGCTTCCTGGGCATAACCTTTGTTTATTATACAGCCATGTGACAGCTAAAACTTTGGCCTTAGTGTGCTAAGAGGTGAAACTCAATTTGATAAGCTGGTAGTGGAAAATTAAGGTGAGAAGTAGGGTTGTGATAGGTGGTTCAGCATAACAATGAGACATAACAATTTTTAGCTATTTTAGGTTTTGTTTAGACTAAAAAAGGAACTGTTGAGGCTCTGAAAGTGGAAGCTAGTTGAATTTCATTGTTCAAAAAAAAAAAGAGCTACCAAGTTCCAACAGCCTAAAGGCAGCAAACATCATTTGATTGTCTTGGTATTTGTCTTAAGAAAAAAATTTTCTAAGCTTGGGAAATGGGTCGATGTAGGATTCAGAGGAAAAAAGTTTACCGTTTCTAAATCTTTAATTTTGTGACTGGCTTTAACTTTTTAGACCATGTTTTTTCCAAAAGGGGCAGTCACACGCACATGTGTATATGCTTATTTCCCCCACATCCCTCACACCCTTCCTGGCTGTGGGTTTCTGCTGTTTTCTTCATGGTGGTGTATGAATAGTTGTGCAGCCCCATAATGAGGTGGATCAGCTCGCTGCTCTCTAACCCTTCACCAAGGGAGATTAGGTGGTCAGATGAACTCGGGCAAATGCTGTTGTGAAAGAGGTGGAAATTCATAGTTACAGGCAAGGAAAAAGATGCAACTAACCCTTGGGGCCGCCGCTCGCAGTGTGGATTAAGTTGCTTGTTTATTGTTCCCTTAAGAGAGAGCAATAAAGGAGTATTAGCAAACTACAGCAATCCAATGTGAAGGTAATTTAGAGAATATAGTAGTAAATATAGTGATTGCAGTGGCTTAAGAATATGGAAACTCACAAGAAATTTCAGTACTACTACTACAGGGACAGGGATATGTTGTCCCCAAGAAAAAATAAGTGTGTGCAGGGACAAAATCAGGAAAGTTAAGGTACCAAATAGGTTGTTACTAGCAAATGATACAGAAAGTACTTGAAAAATTCTGGAAATACATTGAAAGTAAGAGGAAGAAAGGGGAAAAAACATCACTCTATTATGTAATAGAGAGTAAACAAATAATAGCAGAAAGATATTTGAAATGCTTAGTAGTGGTTTTTGCCTCCATTTTTACTTCAAGTGGTAATTGTGCATAGATGCTTAATGTAATGTTAATAGCAGAGTGATGGAACAGAAGCCAGGAAGAATAGGGTAAGGGCTTTTTGTATGTATTCAGGTCATCATTGTTTGACAGTGTTTACAGATGTTGTAGATTCTCTGTTGCATGCTCCTTTTAAGAATTACTTTGATAAATGTTGGACATAGTCTAAGGATAGTTCCTCTTGAAGAAAAAGAAACTATTGATCTTGAATTCCTTTCCAGTCCTGTTTCTTTATGATTGAGGAGCTGACTATCAGATACTTCTATGTCATGTTTATGTTCAAATATGTCTTGTGTATATATAAACATTGTGTTGGATAGATACAAAGGGGCTTAAAAAGATGCTGTAGAAATGGGTGGGGAGAGTAGCTGAAATGTGAACTGGTATTTTTTGCACTCGTGGGATGATGCAGGTGCTTGAATCCAGTGTGTCTAAGAAATGTCTCATGGTTGTCTAAGCATCTTGTGTGCTGTCTTACTCTTTGGCTGGCAGCAGTAGATGATGAAACTTAGTTTTGGACGGGAAAGCAGAAGTGTGTAGCATTGGGGTTTACCGTGTTAGATTAGCTTCTGTACAATTAATTCTGTTCTGTTTCCGCTATGGTAGGACTTCCTTAGCTGAGAAGAGCACTCAAAACTGATAGCTTACTGTGTTTGGTTAGGACTTAGGTGGACACTAGGGTGTTTTTGCTAAAAACTTAACTATGTCATAATCTGCTGCAGGGAACAATATTTTTATGTTCTGTCTCCTAGGAATGCAACAAACCCCGTGAGGCCTTTGGATTTGAACAAGCTGTCAGGGAATATACTCTCCAGAGCTTTGGTGAAATGGCTGACAACTTCAAGTCTGATTATTTCAACATGCCGGTCCATGTGAGTTTCAACTTTTGTTGTGATTCCTTGTAGGGGAAAAAGAGAAGAGGTTTCAGCTGATCCTGGATTTTTGCTGAGGCATCTTAGCTTTGTTTAAAGAGGCACCATAAGCTTCAAACATGTAAACAAATGATTTAGCTTTCTGGCATCTGGTCTCATTTTAACTTCATTTCACCCTTTTTATGTGATGGACAGATAGCTTTATTACTTGTTAGGGTATATGTGATTGGCTGTACTCTAGTACAGTTGTTCCCCTTTTTGATTAATTGAACCAAGTATCTTGTTCTTGTTTGGCAAGAGGGGTCTTTCTCCTGCCGTTCCTATGGCTTTCGTCAGCTTGTTCAGGGGATAAATCCTTATTTTCCTCCCTGTTGTAGTCTTTGCTTGTAGACATGTCCATAGAGTGAGTGAGTCTGATAATCAGGGGCTTTTTTGTTCTGCATCTCGGCAGCATTTTTAAAACTAGCATTTCTGCTTTGGCACACTTCCACGATTCCACTGTACTGTAGACTGCTCCTGTAGACAGCATGCAGCCCCAAGCTCCTTCTCTCAGCGTTCTTTGGACATTCTTGCTAAAGCTTCTACCTTTTAAGGACTCCAATTTATTATACAACTTTGGGACACTGAACAAAGCTTATTTTACAAATAAGCTTCACAAATAAATGCATATAAGTAAGAGTTGTGACAACCTATATGAAGACTACACTCTTGAACACAATTCTTTATCTGAATTTCTTTACTGTTACTCAGATGTTGTGGTCATTATCCTCTGAAATAATTTGGAATTTGCATGCTATTCATTCTGTTTGTTGCTTGGCTTTTGCTGGCTGTTTCCTCCCCGCCTTTTTAGCTGTACTTGTGGTAACCCCATCTCTTTTTTTGTTCCGTCCTTTATGATGTGGCATCCTATTTCTGTTACATTGCAGGCACTACTAAGGAATACAGACCAAACTGTATGCCTTTGAAGAGATGGAGGAGAGAGAGGGAGTGGCCTCGGTGTTTGAAAATTCATGGGGGATTAGTAATGATTTACTGTTTGAAGGATAACTTTTATGATGGGTCTTATCTGCACGTAATTCTTATCTGCTTTCAGATGGTTCCCACTGAGCTTGTAGAAAAAGAATTTTGGCGACTGGTGAGTAGCATAGAAGAAGATGTCATTGTGGAATATGGGGCTGATATATCATCCAAGGACTTTGGAAGTGGCTTCCCAGTGAAGGATGGCCGACGAAAGCTGATGCCAGAGGAGGAGGTGAGGAACAGGATACGCAAACTGACCACATTCTTTGCTCTGCATAAGATTTCACATTAAGAATTTAGGTCAGAAATCAGTGTGGGTTTTTTCATGAAGAAATCGCTTAAGGCTTTTGCATGCATTTAACATTACTTTTGAGCAGGGCATTAATCTGATATTTTAGGTTCTTTTACAGATCTGGTTGCTGATAGCTAAGCTGCTTTTCATGATTTAAGTCACACCTGTTTTTTATCACTTAATCTTAGCAGGCAAAGATGTGCAAATTGTTACAGTATGTCTAAGTATGAGGAGACCAATAAGATTTTTTTTCTCGTTCCAAACCTTTTGGTTATTGAGTTAGCTACAGAAACGTGATTCTGACCTCCTTAGGAGGTTCATAATAGGTAAACCAAACTAATTTGATTTAGCTTGTTTCTCTGACTGTGAGAATGAAAAGATGTAGATACAGCATTCTATTACAGAAAACTTTATAAAAAACATCTGGTAAGTATGTTACCTGTTTTGACTCAGACCTTACTGTAGCATATCAATTTTCTGGATGCTTATATGTCTGAATACAGACAAAATGAGAGTAAAGGTGTGGTTTTGTGATTACATAGCTGCAAATCAATTTATACTGCTCACTGGAAGAGGTAATTCTGCTCACTGTTGTCTACCACCTGTACCTGCACCTTTCTACCTGTGCCTTTGTTGCTGCAGTAATTGTGTAGCTGCTTAGTGAGTCAGAACTGCTTGTTGACCTATTTGTATGAAAGTAGTAAGTTTAAAAAAATATTTTCTAGCCAGATCACTTAAGTCATCTGGCTCACTTCATTGTCTTACAGCACTAGAGCAAGGGAAACAGTAGGAACAGCTGAGCTGAGGGTGCGACCAGTCCTTTCAGCAACTATGGGATATGCCTTGAATGACTGAATCTGTGCTACAGGTTTTTTTTAAGGTGGAAAGTAGACTAGTATTAAAGCAGAGTAGTGAGCTTTTAAGGCAGTCTGTTTGAATTCTCATTTTTCATACAAACTGTGTATATTTGAAATTAAAGGTGGGATAGGTTAACTGGTGGTGCTGTCTTCTCAAAATGAGTGTGTAGGAATTTCTTCTCCAGAAAACTTTCTAAAGTTATCCTAATTTCTTGAAGACTTCTATCTTTTGTTCCTCTACTAGTGTTGCTGGTATTTTGTTCTACCAGGAAAGCATGAAAACTATAAACTTTGAGGTAAAAAAAGTCAAAGTCTAAGTGCATAAGCCTTAATCTGACTAAGATAGGCTATGTATGTTGAAATACTAGGACTTGCCTTGAATCTTAGTCTGATTAATTGCTGACTAAGGTATTTAAGGAATTATTTCCTAGTTTTGATGCTTCATTGTTGCAGAATGTTACCCACTGTCTATTGCAGAAATGAATAGGCTGACCTCTTCCTTTGTACTTTCCTTTTCTGGAGTTGGTGTCCTTATTTTCTGATTTGTACAGAATTTTCTCTTTTTTTTGGCAGGATTATGCGCTTTCTGGTTGGAACTTGAATAACATGCCAATTCTAGAACAGTCAGTCCTTGCTCACATCAATGCAGATATCTCTGGCATGAAGGTTCCTTGGCTGTATGTAGGGATGTGCTTCTCCTCCTTTTGCTGGCATATTGAGGATCACTGGAGCTATTCCATCAACTACCTGCACTGGTATGGACACTCCTTTGTGCATCTACCTTATACTGCCTTGTATGCCATTAGTAAATTTGTAGTTCTACTTGAAAACGCTTGTGCACACCGATGTCATTTTTAAACCAAAAAAGTAAATGTGATGATCAGTCCATATTCTTAACTGAAGCTCATTAAAAGAGTATACAGATAGTGTTTTAATACCTTCAGTATTTTTCATTAACTCATTAAATAATCCTGTGTTGACAAAATCCTGTGTTGCCAAATGTCACTGTAAAATCATGCTTTACAGGCTCACATCTTTTTTAAGAAAACTTTGGATTTTGAACTGAGTTACAGTTCACCAGTTCACTGCTTTATGACTTAAAGTTGATATGCCCCTATGCTGGCAATGGAGGCTGCTGCCTATTGGCTCACACAGGCATCAGAGCTGACAGTTCAGCAGCAGATCTATGTATGCACAGGAATTCAAGAGAAGAGAAATTTGAAGAAGAGGAATTCTGACTTTCAGAAGCATCCTGGAAGCGTTCTGGTGTTCGGCTCTTGGGTTTGAAAAGAAGAATCATGACAGATTAGCTACTTGCATTGTAGTTTTCTCAGTTCATCACGCTCAGTCATGGTGGATGCAGCAGGGGGGAAGGAAGGGGAATCTGCAGGAAGCACCCCTTTAGAATAGGAAGTTTGTAGTACATCTGGTAAGGAAGAGTTGATAAATTTTAGACCGTGATTGCACGCTTTTGGAGAAGCATGTTTGCTAGTAAGATCTGACACACAGGCTCAAGAGGGGGATTAATTTATTTTTTTTTAGAGTTCAGTTACTGTCCTCAGCATTCTATTAACTAGATCTGTATGTGAAGGTTTTGTGTTAGCTGGTGAATTCCAACAGCCCAGATAGTTCTACTAGGGTTTACTAGCTGTGTCCTGCCAGCAGGTGTCACTGAAGCCTGTAGGAACCACACAAAACGCTGCACTATTCCTCTTTTAACTTTCAGGATGGCTGGTGACAAGATTATTAATACAGTTAAATAGTGCTATGTAAATAGCTTCAGACATTTCAGCAGAATACTGCTTGTACTCCTTAATAAAATCAAATTTAAAAATAAACCCCAGCACTATAGATTCTAGATCATTACAATTTATTTTGGTTAAGGCTGGTCTGGAAGGACTAGAATAATATGTTCTCAAGTAACTTTCTGTTTAGTTTTGGTCTTGTTAATCTCATTCTTCCCTCATACTTAACTAATTCATGTTTTTAGGTATTTTTTTTATCTTAAGAGTCCAGTGGACCACTGGTTTTCAGTAACTGGTTATGTATATTTGAAGGATTGCTTATATTTGGTTGCACTCTCTGGTGTTTTACTCTTTCCACTTCTGCTTAGCTGGTATACTATTCCATTGGTTTCAGGCATAGGACTACTCCAAGCCTAAAGAAGTGAGTGGAGGAGTACCATGATCTCTTTTCTCTTAAAGAGTAGCTGTGATGGCCAAGGTTTTGTTTGTTAATCTTTCTTCTTCCTAAAGGAAAATGATTGCCCATTTCATGCCTTTAGTGCATGGTAAATCACAATTATCTTCCATGTTAGGCTTGTCATGGCAAATCTGTCAGGTATGTGGAGAATTGTGTTGTAGTATAATTGATTTTTCAGTTTAGAATGATAAGTTCTGAAGAAGACGGTTGTTGGTTAAAGGCTTTTTTGTGTCTATGTGCAAATTACTTTGCTTGTGTGGACAGTGGTGCTAGATTTAAGGTGTGCTTTGTCATTGGGTGACACTGTTACTTTTCTTTAAGTAATGTGTTTACTGCTGTGGTTGTGTTTTGTTAGGGGAGAGCCGAAGACGTGGTATGGTGTGCCCTCTCATGCAGCAGAGCAGCTAGAGGATGTGATGAAGGAATTGGCTCCTGAGCTATTTGAATCCCAGCCTGATCTCCTGCATCAGCTGGTCACTATTATGAACCCCAATGTGCTGATGGAACATGGTGTACCAGTGAGTAGCACATGAGCATTTTTTACAGAAGTACTCCTATGCGCTCTCTTTTTTTTCATTCTGTGCCAGATTTGCGTAACAATTGTTTGCTAAAAGTCAGAAGAATTTTTATGGTGGACATTTGCATATTCAATTCATTAGTTATGGAGTGGGTTTTTTTAAAGCTATTTTCTAGAATCTTCTCTAGACTCACCATGAAGTTCAAATTATATCAGAAATGAGCCAAGATTCTTACATAAAATATCTTATAGAACAAGTGTACATTATGTGTTAAATTTCATTTTTAATTAAAAAACCCTGCCATGGCAGCAAGTTTGTCTGTGAAATGGTTTTAATATCTTTTGACAGTAAAATACCTATCAAGTGTTCTGTAGAAATCTCAGCTTTATTAACTGGTTTTCTGACCAAACATAACTGACTGCAGACCTTCAAGCAGCAGTCACTGTCTTTTGCTTTTGTCTTAGGATAAATTGCTTATCTGGCAAATATCCCAACAAAGCAAACCATAAACTATTTCCAGAAGCTTTTGCACTTTGTGGTGTGATGGTTGAAATGATGATAGAGAAACATCCCTTTTGGGATTCATAAAGAGCATTTTCAACTGTTGGCTTATATATTTAGCCTTTTTGAGTAAGCCTTGAGGCTGAGGATTCAGTTTAAGAAGACAGAACCAATCCTTACCAATTCTGGGGCAGCTGTTGCCTGTGGTGTTCCATAGGTAAAAAAAAAGTGGTGTTCAAATTTCTTGTAATTGTGTCTTAAGCTGTATTGCAAATTTCATCTTTTTTCTTTTCTTTTTTCCTTTATCCTCTTGTATTAGGTGTACAGGACCAATCAGTGTGCTGGCGAATTTGTTGTGACCTTTCCTCGTGCCTATCACTCTGGATTTAACCAGGGATATAACTTTGCTGAAGCTGTGAACTTCTGCACTGCTGACTGGGTGTGTTCTTTTGTGTATGTTTGCTATGTCTCTGCCAGGTCACCTTTGCAAGGAGAGCGTTAGCAACTTTCTTATCTGAAGAGTAGTTTTTTATGTTAAGTAGTATGTTTTATGTTTATAGTTCCTGGTACATACAACAGTTAAAGACTGATGTGAGTTTCCATTGCACAAAATAATTTCGATAAGCACATAATTTTAAGCAGCTTCAAACTGAAATTTTGGCCTGTGGCCTTCCTTTTTAGGTATTGATTTAACCAAAAAGTGACATCTCGCAATACCTTTAGCTGGTATTTGTGATGCCTCTTTCTGAATTTGATACAGATTAATGTAGTGTCTTGAGCAGCTGTTGTCATGTGAATGTTGGAGGTAGGCATGTAACAGTCTTTTGTTCTCCTTTTGTGCCAGATCATTGCACCTTTTAATCATATCAGTGCTTGTTCTAAGAGTCATGCCACACCAGAGCATAGCTTGTGTGGATTCTTCAGTAAGTTGTCAAAAGTGTGTCCTATCGCTATCCAGGGTTTACAGTTGGAAATTGAGATCTCATCCCTGGTTTATCTATCTCTAACTTCTATTTTGTTATGTTCAAATAGGAATTCTAGGCCTTAATCAGAGAAGGTTATTCATTCATCAGAGAAACTGTCTGCAGGATTGGAAGTGTCTCACTTTTCTTCTTTTCACCTGTGCTCATGATGTAATCTGCGTATAGCCTCTGTGAAAAACTGCTAAACTCACACTAGCCACGTGAAATTTCCTTTGCTTATGCAAAATATAACCAAAAATCTGTGTATCAAATTCATCTACCACTTTGTGTTTTTTGCTTTAAAAGGGACAAAATTAATGGTATTAATTTTGGCTAACTCTAAGCATCTTGTGTTAAATGTCTAAGTTCAAGCATAGTAGTATCTAGAGGACAATACAGTCACCTTAGCATAGACCAGATGACTTCCTTTTGGTGCCATTTTCTTTCCACTGAAAGTAAAAAGAGCTTAGGACAGCTCTTAAACTTCTGTCTGAAAATCAGACACATAAGGTTATGGCAGATCCTGCCCCAGCATGGATATCCTCTTTGTCATCACCTGTGACATGATTTAAGGCTGTTATAATTGACTGTGCCTGATAAGATACAACTCTCTTTTGCCAGGTTTTGTCAAAGGAAGGAAGGTGGGAGCTAAGAGATCGTCTTGAAATGTCTTTTCCCAAAATGATAGGTGGTGGTTTTTTTTGTAGCTTCCCATTGGACGTCAGTGTGTGAGTCATTACCGAAGGCTGGGACGTCATTGTGTTTTCTCCCATGAAGAGCTGATCTTCAAAATGGCCGCGGATCCAGAGTGCTTGGATGTTGGGCTAGCCGCCATGGTCTGCAAGGAGATGACTCTAATGATAGAGGAAGAGACACGGTTAAGGGAGTCTGTTGTGCAGATGGTGAGTAATAAGGCAACTCTCTTAGTTTGCTTGCAAAAGGAGTTTGGCATCCCCCTCCCCCCACCTGGATTAGAGTTTTTAGCAAGTGTCAATCTTTTTTTTTTTTTTTGTTAGGGAGTTTTGATGTCTGAAGAAGAGGTGTTTGAACTGGTTCCAGATGATGAGCGTCAGTGCACAGCCTGCAGAACCACGTGCTTCTTGTCAGCTCTTACATGTTCCTGTAATCCTGAGCGTCTGGTGTGCTTATACCACCCGTCTGATTTATGTCCATGTCCCATGCAGAAGAAGTGTCTAAGGTACACAGGATTTTTTTTCCCCTACTTTTCTTCCGTATCCAGTAGTTTGCTGGAGACCAGTGACCAAATACAACATTTGGCTACACTTCTCTCTTCCTTTATGGAGTATTTTTATCCTCTTTGCTTGTTTCTTTGTTCCAAGGCAGCAGGTATTATATATGTTCTGTCTTTCTGGCCCTGTGGTAGCTGGAAAAACTCAATATAAGCAATATGCTGGCTTTTGTATGGGCATTAATACTCTTTCTGAATTTTCTTTCCGTATTTACAGGTACCGGTACCCACTAGAAGACCTTCCTTCTTTGCTATATGGAGTGAAAGTTAGAGCACAGTCTTATGACACTTGGGTCAGTAGAGTTACAGAGGCTCTGTCTGCCAATCTCAACCACAAGAAAGGTCAGACTTCTATTGTTCGTAGTAGGATGTCCTGAAACTCCTACATTTGTTCTGTGTTCTCATTTAATGAGAGAAACACTGTGTATTGTTTAGTGGAAAAAAGAAATGAGCTCATCTGAGAGTGTAATGCAACTCATCATTGTGCGTTTCAAATTGAATTAGCCTGTTGGAACCTTGGTTGAAAGCCTTTGAAGCAGTCTAAAATAGCTTCTTTTTTTTGTATACAAATTATTTATATACTGTTATTACAGATGTGATTGAGCTGCGAGTAATGTTGGAGGATGCTGAAGACAGGAAATATCCAGAGAATGATCTTTTCCGGAGGCTCAGAGATGCTGTGAAAGAAGCAGAGACCTGTGCTTCAGTAGCACAGCTGCTTCTGAGCAAAAAGCAAAAACACAGGTAGGACGGGCATTTTCTCAACAGTTTCCATCTGTCTGGTTTGTTGCTTGATTGGACCTGGAAATGTAAGAACCCTGAGGTCTCTTGATGCCTACTAACTTCTCTCAGTGTTTCCTGCTCTTAGTGCTGTGACTCATTGAGAGGTAGGGGAGGTGGATACAGTGACACAAAGGGATGAAAAAGTGGACCTGGTCGGAATGTGTTAAACATACTGTTTCCAGCTGACTCATGTACTAAAATATGAAATGCTTTGGAGAAGTTGTGTGTTTGGTTGCTGATCAGGTATTTCTCTGAATGTGCAGTGGAGTTGTAAGGAAAGGCAACTAGGGGAAAAAATGTAATGAAGCTAAGTCTTGACATGAATGTGCGTATTTTGGGTAGCGTGGCTAAGTCCATAACTTACAGCTATGGAAAGAAAATATGTTAAAACATTGGATTGCAAAGCAAAATGCTTGAAAAGTAGGAAATACCAGTTGTGGTTGAGGCAAGCGCAGTTGTATCTTCTGGTACAGCATTTCTCAAAAGTATTTCTAATTTTGCCAGCTGTTCTTAAGTTGCAGAATGCATTGTGATGCTGGTGGAGTTACTGGAAGATGCAAAGGAAATGTGTCTTGCCAGCATTGACTGGGACAAAAGGATCTTGGGGAACAGAGTGGTGGAGAGAGCAAAAACAGTCCATAGTCTGAGCCAGTCGTCTTCTACTTGTGAAGGACCATGGGAGGCAGTGAGGTGTCGCTGAGAAGTAGTGGCTTGCCTCAATGACTTCTGGCAGTTTAGACTCCCTTAGTTCTTTGTGTTGCCTCCTTGCCTGTGGCTGCCTCAGTGTTACTCTGTCCCCTGCTCCTACCTCAGCAATCTGCTGGATGTGTCCCCTTGTCCTGCTGTCATGAACGTTCAGCAGCATGTTCTTCTTTCTCTGCCATGTATTCCGTGCACTGAATAAAAGTCCCATAGAAAAGAATTTGATCAGTTGACCGTAATTCTTGTGCCAGCAGTTGTATGGTAAACTTTTATAGCTTACATTTCCTCAAATTTGGCTTTGTAGTTGGTTGGTTTTTTGCATGTGTTGTTTTTGTGTATAATTTAAGGCTTTTCAAGGGAGAGAGTAAAGAGTAAATACCTTGTTAATTATAATACTCAACTTTGCTACACAGAACATAATGCATGTCATAATTGCTTGAATTTGAACACTGAAATGTTAGAGTTACACCATAGATCCAAGTATAATACTTGATGTAATTGGAAAGCTATTATAAAATAGAGAAGCGTTTTTGCTGTATTTGAAGGGGAAAGAAGGCTCTCCTGTTTGGTTTTTATTGCTTTTAGGATTCCACTACTATAGATGTATGGTCACTTAGAACTGTGGTGTGGGTGAGGGAAGCAATGCTACAGGGGTCACATTGCTGTGTTCCTAGTGAAGTTTAGTTATTTGGTAGGTCCCAGCTGTTCCTGGTGTTGCTGCTTCCTCCACCTCTTCCTGCTGTTGGAGCATGTAAGCCTTCTCTCAGCACACTTGCCTCACTTAATTGTTTGGTGGATTTCCAGCACTATCCCAAGAAACACAAGGGGTAGAAAGATTTGACAACTTTGAAAAGTGTGTCTGATCTAAAGCTGAAAGGAGTTCCATGGTGGAAAAAAAAAAAGGAATTGTCTATACATCTGAAGGCTGTTGTATGCTAAATAGCAATATGTTACAAAATGGAGGTTTGAGAAATATTTTGAAACCTCGTTGGTGAACAGTGGTAAGAAATTTAAACACAGAGGTCACTCTCAGCTTCTTTAACATTTATGTTCAA
Organism: Chroicocephalus ridibundus; assembly: GCF_963924245.1. Classification (NCBI taxonomy): domain Eukaryota; kingdom Metazoa; phylum Chordata; class Aves; order Charadriiformes; family Laridae; genus Chroicocephalus; species Chroicocephalus ridibundus. Next base: position 153,897,863 of record NC_086284.1, read on the forward strand.
ATTTAATACATTGAGAAGGATCACATTGACACAAAGGAGCAGGTTATTAAAACTGAGTGCTCAAACAGAACAATTCGGCAGGGATTAAAGCAGCAACAAACTCATGGTCAAATGTAGCAAAAGAAAATCTTATCCCTTATGCATCTGATCATATATAAACCTGAAAAATAGGTAATGTGTAGCTGTGAAGCTCTCTCCCCACTGCTGAAGGTTGTGAGTTTTCCATAGGCGGGGGTAGTTTTGTCTTTTCGCGCAGCATCTCATGTTGTGGCAGTCCATGGTTGGCCTAGGGGCGGAATGCCAATGCCATGTTGCAAAGAGTGTCTCCTCCCGCAGTGGTGTCTTTTGGAGCGCAGCACCCCATTCACTCTCACGTAGGAGTATTGGAGGCACAACAGTCAGAGCAAGTCAAAGCCTGCAGTATTCTTTTTTCCCCTTTGAGTTTTAGATAGTGTGTAATTATATTTGATCATTAATCTGAATTTTATTCTTACAATTATATTTAAGTCCATAGGTTGAAAGATTGGATTTTGTTTTTAATGTTTCTGTAGTAATAAAATGTAGATTCATTAGCAAGGAACAGCTCTTCAGTATTTAAAAATCTGTCCTGCTTGTGAAGTTGCTGTGCCTGTCAGTGATGTGTATACCAAGTGTTTAATTTGTGCAGTGTGTCACTTAAGTTTTTTACTGCGTTCAGTGGGACTTGCTGCAAGTGATATTTAATGGAAATATCTTTGCAGAACATGTCCTACTTGGTAGCAGTATTTCCTCTTGCAAGGGTTTCAGCAGTTCTCTGGCTGCAAGCGAGTGTGCTCTAGGAAATAAGACTTCTTTTCAGAGCTTACTGCTGTTACATACCTGAGACATCTTGTCAGTGCATGTCATAGCAGTCAACTTCTTGAGCTGCCTGAAGCAAGCTTTTTGGGGCTATGTTCTTCTACCTGTCTGGAACAAACCGAATTTGAAAATCATCTAGACATTCCTACCTCTGAAAAGCAGGGTAAATTCACTTGAAGATGCTTAGAGGAGTTACATTAAATTTAGTTTGCAAGATTTTGGAATTCTTGTGGAGCTTGATTTTTTTTTTTGAGTTCAAGCCGTGGAGTGTTTTTTGTAACTTCTCAGTAATCTTGATAGCTTTCAGTCACTGGGAGTAAATCATCATCATCGTTCTCACATAATATTGTTTAATTATGTCCATTCATACAGCAGACAGAGCCAAGATAGTGGAAGGACACGGACCAAGCTAACTATGGAGGAGCTCAAAGCATTTGTACAGCAGTTGTTTAGCCTGCCCTGTGTTATCAGCCAGGCCCGACAAGTAAAGGTAAGTTTGCATCTGCTCCTTGGATACGTTGTTAGTGTTATCCTCTTTACTTTTTCTGGTTTGGGGTTTTTGGGGGGGTGGGTTGTGGGTTCTTAGTTTGGGGTGGTTTTTTTGGGGGGGAAACAGATAATATTGCCTGATGTAAAGGATGAAAGACTCTTTTTTTTTTTTTTTCCCCTAAGAATGAGTGCTGCACTGCAGAGATGGATTTAATGGGGTGTTTCATTTCTAGCTTCTAATGTAAAGCAAGTAGTTGCTTTGTAGTTATATCTGTGGCCTCAAGAAAGGAAGTAAGATACTCTGGATACATCTAGCTCAGTGTCTACCTGCTTTACTGGGTAATCTTGCTGTTGTCATTGAAGTTTTGCTATGATGTGTTGCTGTCTGTCCATAGTGGAATGGTAACACGTATTTCCTGCTCGTTTTCCTGCTCATTTGCAACATGTCTCAAAGTGGGCAACGATGGCATTTGTACTTTTCTGCTGGTGTAGTCATAGCAGCTGAATATGACGTAGGGCTCAATTTGGTAGCCTGAGCATGGATATCTAGTGACCTGTGAGATGCTCTAAAGTATTCCAGCTGGCCTCCATTACTGTTCTGGAAGAATACCCTAGCTCTCTTTGTGGCAATCTGAGACAGAGTGGGGTATTGCACATGGCAGTCAGCGTTTAGGCAATGGAACAGGGCGCTTTACTTGATTATGCATACACTTTTTAAGGTACCCGTTGCAGTGGACGTGGTCAGATGTGGTGGTCTCACTGTAGCTGAATCAAGATAAAGGGTCCTCCCCACCTGTCACTGTCCAGGCGGCCCAGTTTTCTCTTTCTGAACCAGCTACTCTTATTCCAGCATCTTTAATGCTATCTGTAGTGGTGGAATTTGCAGTTAAATTGTACCCTTTATATGTTTTGGTAGAAGCTTCTGAAGGTTATATTGGTGTGCTGCTTCAGGGGAGAGGGAAAGCAGTACCACATTGGCAATTGTTCAGTAAATACTTCTCAGCCTTCCTTTCTTGGTTGCAGCCCCCTTAATCTGTATGCATGGCCTGCATTTCTTGTCCTTCATATATATCTTTTCACCTGTCTTTGAATGAATCTAGACTAATAAGTAATCCAGATCATACTGATTCCTCTGGCTGCTATTATCATTTATCACTCTGGCAGTCGTATCATAGCAAGTGTTTTCAGCAGTAATCTTAATTTGTTTCTGTGTCACTGATGATGAAATGCTAAATAGTGTTTCGCCTACTAACTAACTTCTGGAAAACTCCTTCAAGAAACACCCTTAATAAATAAAGATTTTCTACCTTGAGAAATGGTTCTTGAGATATATGTTAACCGTTTATTAACCCACATATTCTGTGCTGATACAGTTTTAAGAAGAATGGTCTATAGTGCTAGACTGAGGTCCTAAAATTATAAACATTACCATATGTGCAGCTACCCCTACATAACCAAACATATGATAGATACTGGTGTTTAAGATATCATTGTTGATATCATGGAGAGACTTTATATTAGACTTTATTCTTGTCTTTGATACTGGCATGCTGTTGCTGAAAACAGGTACCTTCAGAAAACTATAGAACTCCAGGATACGGATTTTCCAGGCCTGTTGACTCTAATCTTTATCCTTCAAAGATGTCCTTTAATGTGTTTCCCAGCAGCTAATAGAGTGGAAAGCACGTTATCATCCTCGTATGATAGGAAGATTTTACTACATTTCTTTCCAAATACAAACCAGAAATATTTACTAATATTTATTCATGAAATTTTACCATCATCTATTATTAGACCTATAAGGTTGTTCTCAAAGGAGTTCTGTTTCTAGTGTATTTAAAACCTGCTTCTAATTAAGACATAATTAGTAGATGACAGAGCTGAAGGCATACAGTAAACTCAACAGTATTAATTCCTATTTTTGTCTTAAGCATTTTCACCCAGATAGTGTCTCTCATCTTCCCCTCCAGCCTTACGAAACTGGTTCTGTTAAAGTACTCTGTGCATGTATATTGTTCTTGAATCTTCAACATAATCACTAACCAATAAAATAAATATTATCACTTTACTGGTTACAAACCATAGTCTCTTAGTTTCTGAAAGAAGTCAGATAATGATCACTTATGCTGAAGCACTCACTAACTTTCAGCATGGCATTTGGCTTTTGGGTGCAATTATCCATTGTAATGAATTGCAAAATAATTGCCATGTTGGATGATGAGTATTTTCTAACACAAAAGGCATTATTAATTATTAAACAGTAATAACTTACTGTTGTCACAATGAAGCATTCAGCATATGTTCCCTAAATCAAAATCCTATAATGTGGATCTTGTTCTTTTTTGTAAATGCCTGCTGGTTTCCAGACACTCATGAAAAGCAGCATTAGACAAAAAGGACAGTAAACTAAGGGTTAGGAAATGCAGGGTTTGCTCCTCCTTGTGCCATTGACTTGCTATCGGAAATACCCATCTCTTTGTAAGAGACTCAGGAGTGAATCAATTGAGTATACTGATTGAATGTCCTTGAATGAATCTCCTGCAGAGATTCTTTCCCGTCTGTTTGCTTTCTTTGATTCATTTTTTCATTGCAGTGCCAAAACATGAGGATGAGGACAACTGCAGCAGTGCAGTTGGATTTCTGTGAAATTGTCTCCTTTCATTAGAGGATTTTGCATTTTCATGTCTTTCCTTTTTTAGATAAAACCCAAGTGTGTTTAAGTAGAGGGACTCCTTTAGGAAATAGTAATTTAAAACCTGACCACTGTTACTTTAACGATCTTTTGGTATTCATGTCCTCATGTAACTCTGGCTTTCCTCAGCATGTCGTGCTCTGTTGTGTATTACCATCATTACTGTAATGCCCCTGACACTAGATTGAAGGAACAATCCTGTCTGCAGATTGTTTCCCCCCACTATTTTAAAATTAATGTTGACCAGGCAGTGCTTAATATTCTGTTTTGTTGGCAGCTGTAGTTAGTTGCAGTTGTACTATTTTAAGTGCAGAGTTTCATCCACCTAACGTGCATAGTGTATGGAACATTAGGCCAAATGAGTTTAGACGGTCTGTTATTTAATGTGTCAGACTTGATGGCTTGTGACAGACTAGCCGGCATTCCGTGTAGAAGCTCTGACTGATTATGTGATGATCACATACAAATTCGCAGCTGACCGATCCCTTGGTCAGCTCTCCCTTTTTATTCTGTGTGTTTTTTCCTAATTGATTTGTACTATATGTTACTTCAGAATCTGCTTGATGACGTGGAAGAATTTCACGAGCGTGCTCAAGAAGCTATGATGGATGAGATCCCAGACTCTTCCAAGCTGCAGGAGTTGATAGACATGGGCTCTGGCCTTTATGTAGAACTTCCTGAACTGCCAAGATTGAAGCAAGAACTGCAGCAGGCACGGTGGCTGGATGAGGTGAGGTCCACCCTCTTGGATCCCCAGAGGGTCACCCTAGATGTGATGAAGAAGCTGATTGACTCGGGCGTGGGCTTGGCACCACACCACGCTGTAGAGAAAGCCATGGCTGAGCTGCAGGAGCTGCTTACTGTCTCGGAGAGGTGGGAGGAGAAGGCCAAGGTCTGCCTGCAGGCCAGGTGAGTGTTCCTTTGCAAATTGTTCTTATAGATCACACACTTCAGGGACTCTTAGCCTCTGTTCAGGAGTGTGGTGAAGCTGTAGTTCTCTTTTGTACCTCCCAGCAGTTTGATTGCTCAAGAGTTGGAGTTGAGGTTGTTGAGTTGCAAAAGCGTTGATTCCCTGTCATGTTGCACAGTGGCAGGAGGCTGTGAATTGCCGCTGTCTTTGCTATTCATCCCTTCAACAAAAAACACTGAGTATGCTACACAAGATAGCTTCCTCGGTGTTAAGGAGTTCTGATGCTGTGGCCTTTTGAATTTGATTGTACAAAGTCCATCAGCTTTCTCACCTCTCCTGTTATTTGGTAGCAAGTAGCACCCTCCAAGAATAGAGCCGTGGTATCCTACACCGCAGCGTAGCGATGAAGTTGCATCACCAGCCTGTCAAACTTATGTCTTTAGTTGACTGGCGTTTTGAGACAAGGCTGGAATTGGGTTTTTCTTACTCTAGACCACGCCAAAGTATGATGGCTCTGGAGGGCATCGTGAATGAAGCAAAGAACATCCCTGCTTACCTGCCCAATGTGCTGGCACTGAAAGAAGCCCTGCAGCGGGCTAGAGACTGGACAGCCAAAGTGGAGGCCATTCAGGTAGGGGTTACAGCAGGGACTGGAATCTTCTGCTTGCGTCTTCTTATTTAGACATGATCTTTATTCCTAGCCCCTCTACTCGCAAAGGTGACCTGAAGGGAAACGTTACTATAGCTGTTAAATGTGCTTACTGTAGCTCGTGTGCTTGAATTTCTTTATCTTTTTGTGCTGCTGCTTCCCTATTGGCTATCCAGTTTCTGTTTCCCTTCCTTCGATGCATTTTGTGGGGGGATCTAAAAGCTGGCAGATTCATTGTGATAAAAATGTAACTCTCAAAGGGCTTTGGTGTTGAAACTGTTCTGCATACTGTCACTGGAAATACTTACCTGCAGTGGAATATATTCTGCTTACAGTTCTTCAGTTTTGGAGCTGGCTATAGAAATGGCGTGGGTTTTTTTGTTCTTCCCAAAATGGTGTAAGATTTAATAGTACTGATGACTGAAATTTTCTATCTGGAATAGGTGAAATTGTGAAATCGCTAGTTCAGTAGTTCCCCCCTTTTATTGCTCTACCCATGTAACTTGATCCATATGGGACATGACTTCTGTGATATTCCTAGGTGTTGATCTCTGGACTGCAGCTGCTGTTCTTGTATCAGATATTTGTTGGGAACTGAAGTGAGAATCCCAATTGATTTCACATCAGCCCCTGTACAACTCTCAGATACTGTAGCTTGCTGTTAAGCAGACAGCATTTGTGACAGCCATCTAGAAATGAAATGTTGTCTTGCTCTGTAAGACAGCTGGCCATGTCAGAATGGCTGTTAAAATAAAAACTCTTGAGAGAGTTTTTAAAATATCAGTAATATTGAAACTTCCTTTCCTTTCCTGTCGAACTCTCTTTTAGTCAGTGAGAAAATAGTGTATGGCTTGAAATTAAGCTAGCCACTGTTACAATGGTGGAATCGTTGGCTTAGAAAAATTTCTTTTACCTCAGAATGGAAGCAACTATGCCTACCTGGAGCAACTGGAGAGCTTGTCTGCCAAAGGCCGCCCGATACCCGTGCGTCTGGATGCCCTGCCACAGCTGGAGTCACAGGTAGCTGCAGCACGTGCCTGGAGAGAGCGCACGGGAAGAACCTTCCTGAAGAAGAACTCGAGCTACAGTTTGTTACAGGTGAGCAACAGGCACTTCTGTGTCAACTTTCAGAACCTGATCTTGATGGCCCTCCATGGTCTGGAGGGAACAGCTGGTTCAATTACAATAGATTACAGCTCCATTTGAGAACAGAATATAATAAAAAAACTGCAGCTGTTCTCAGATTAAAAGAATGAAAAAGGCAAAAAGTCTGGCAAGTCTTGTTTTATGTATAGACGCCCTCAACTGTTACTTTTGAAGAAATAGATTAAAGCTCTCCTTTTTGGGAGGGAAAGAAAAGGATGTCTGTCTGTAATTGTAGAAATGTAGGCCTGAAATGGACATAGAAGCTGTCTTTAATTGGTGAATGTTACAACTAGTTCCACTGCTTAGATTCTAAGAAAATAGATTAGATATTTTATACGCTGGGTAACTGTAAGAAAAATTAAGTCAGCTACTGTTTGTTTCACTTCAATGAATGTAGTCACTGTCTTTGTTTTAATAAAAATCATTCATGTGTGTGAAGATTTATCATATCTACTTGACAGGCTTCCCTTCTCTAGGGAAAACAATTCCAGTTCTCTCAACACTTTCTTGTAGGCTGTATTTTTCATACTCTTATCTTGTTGCTATTCTCTGCAGTTTGTCTTCACTTTTAGCGTGATGTCCAAAACCAGACAGAATCCTCTCACTGTGGCTTCCCTAGGGCCATGTGAAGTGCAATAATTACGTCTTGTGTCTCAAAGGGGATACTGCTGTTAAATGTTTCCCAATGGGACCTGCCCCTATTGCAACATCATGTTGATTTTTGTTCAGATTATGATGCGCTATAGGTCCAAATTTTTCTCTTCTGTATTTTTCTGCCTGACTAGTTATTTACTATATTCTTGTTTTGCATTTGACTGTTTTCCTAAATGTATTAATTTGAAATTTTCTATATTGAATTTAGTTTGCTAGATTTTGTGTTTAAGTATGCCTTCCAACTAATCAAGATTACTTAAAATTTAATTCTTTTCCTTAGAAATGCTTTGCAGGCTCACATGTTTGATACTAAAAGACTTATAGCATATTTTTAGTTTTGTTTCAGCCACCAAGTTGCTGATGTAAATATGAAATCATGACAGATCTTTAAGACTTGCAGTTGATGAAAGCGCTTGAAGTGAATCTTATACTACTGGTATCTTAACTGTGTACAGTATTTCAGTTAGCTATATGTACCGCAACTTAATCTGAACAGATTTTGTAATTTAATTACGAAAACAGTGGCTTTTGAGTTGACCTGCCACTTCACTGTGGTGCTGATTACATTCAAATTCCGTATGTATGAAATACTTGTATTGTTTTCTGTTTATTTCTCCTCTTCCTAGCATTAATTGACAGATATCAAAGGTGTTAGATTACTGAATATTTTTTGCTCTCTGGTGACTGTTGTAATGATTTTATTAAAGTTCTCATATACGTTCCTGAAATCATAACATTATAGATTAGAACTTTTTTCTGTTCTTGGCATCCTTAGCTCTGACAGTGTAAATTTTCTTGGTGGTTACAGGTTCTGAGCCCTCGGACTGATATTGGTGTTTATGGGAGCAGTAAGAATAGGCGGAAGAGGGCAAAGGAGTTGATGGAGAAGGAAAAGGAGAAAGATCTTGACCTGGAATCCCTAAGTGAACTGGAAGATGGGTTGGAGGAGGCCAGGGACGCTGCAGCTGTGGTAAGGAGCAATGAAAGGTGGTGTCTCCTATTACGTGGGTTTGTCTCTGATCTGTATAGAAGAAACCTTATGGAAGAACTGATGAATTAATCTCACGGAGATGAATATCTCGTAATACGATGTTTGACGCAAGAATATAGTTCAGCTTTAATTGCAGTGAAAGTAGAGAGAAGCACAGTTCAGAGTGTAAGTGCTTCTATTTAATATGTATTGGGCTATGTGTAAGACTTAACTGCTTTTGGGTTAATATCTGTAGCTGTTCATCTAATATTATTAACATTTATTGAAATCAGATCAAAATAACGTGGGATGAGGCAGTACCAAGATGTATTAGGTTGATTTTGAGGGCAGTCTGTACGTGCTTGGCCATAAAAACTGGACTGGAAGGAATGTTGTATTTGATTTTTTTTTTGTTGCGTGAATATTGATGCGGCTTATCAGAGGAATTTGCTGTCATCTGGCTGCCCTTTCTCCGGCAACAAAGAAAATATATGCAAACTCATTAATGTGGCTTGTACACAGTCTGTTTTACCTTAGTATGCTTTGTTATAGTTACTTGAATGGAGACACTGAGGAAATGCAAGCTGCTTCAGGAAGGCGCGTGGTCATTCAGTGGCTCCTGGTGCTAAGTCAGTATTGAAACAATGCTCATCTGCATTGTCTTGGTACACAAATTAGATGGAACTGATTCTGACTTTTTTCCTGGAGTCAAAACCTGTTCTTCTGGTGGCCTTATGACAGATTTAATTATGAACTTCAGAAACTTTGTAGCTATGGAGATGGTTACCTAATGTTTACATAGAATCTCTGTCAGAAGGACTTAGGAGAGTAATGAGTGATTGAGGAGGAGGTATTTTAGCTAAACTTTTCATTAGATCACGATTGCTAAATTTTGGGCTAGTTTAACTAGGAAGATAACTTCTTTTTTTCTTTTCCTGCATTACTAATACAGTGTGATGTCTTAGCTGTGAAGGTCATGAACTTTTTTTTGTCTTTGCTGGATAGGTGGCTATATTCAAGGAGAGGGAACAGAAGGAGATTGAAGCCATGCATGCTCTCAGGGCAGCCAACCTGGCCAAGATGACTATGGTGGATCGGATCGAAGAAGTCAAATTCTGTATCTGCCGCAAAACAGCTAGTGGATTCATGCTACAGTGTGAGCTGTGCAAAGACTGGTTTCATAGTGGCTGCGTGCCCCTTCCCAAAACAAGTTCTCAGAAGAAGGGCTCTAGTTGGCAGGCCAAAGAAGTGAAGTTTCTGTGTCCACTTTGCATGCGTTCTCGAAGGCCACGGCTTGAGACGATACTGTCTCTGCTGGTGTCCCTGCAGAAGCTGCCTGTACGGCTGCCAGAAGGGGAGGCATTGCAGTGCTTGACAGAACGTGCCATGAGTTGGCAGGACCGAGCACGGCAGGCTTTGGCCACTGATGAGTTGTCTTCTGCTTTGGCTAAGCTTTCTGTCCTGAGCCAGCGCATGGTGGAGCAGGCAGCACGAGAGAAAACGGAGAAAATAATCAGTGCAGAGCTACAGAAAGCAGCAGCTAACCCAGACCTGCAGGTAGGGATGTGGCTATCTTGTTCCTTACCATGCTTGTCCTTCTTCAGTGTGTTGAAATGCCATATCTTTCTTGGAGAAGCTTGGGGAAGAGGGGAGGACAGTTAAAAGCTGAGAATTAGACGTATCAAAATTATTTAATTCAGTGCTCCTTAGCCTCAGGCTATGGCTGGCTTCAGTCAGTTACACGCTGCTCCAGGAACCGACGTGTTGCTTTGTACTCATTGTCAATAGCAACTGCTGAAGGTACTTGTGAGAAGCATTGGTTCGGATATAAGAGCTGTCTAAGGGCCTGAAGATGTGTAAAGCAGTGGTTACTTTGGTCTCCAAATGCTGTTTCCATCTTGACAGGACCAAAGGTCTCAATATTTATAATTTCTCATGGATTGTAATTCTCAGGCCTTTAGTGTCTTGTTAGTAAATCTTGGCAAGGGCTATAAGCAATCACTGGTGCTTTTATGGCTGACTCCTTCATCTTGAGATTGAGACCAGTAATCAGATGAAGCTGTGCTGAAGAAGCTTGTACCACCATAGACTATAATTTGGTAGCACTGAGCAGCAGTATCTAGATCTTTCTCGTCACTATTATTCATAAACATGGAAATAAAATCTAATAGTACCTTTTCCTTGGATATTTCCCTATCTTTCTTCACATCTTGCTGTAACTAGGCTTTTCTATGACTGTCCAGGCAGTTATCCTCAGGCCAAAAGAACCGCTGTGTTCTTTGTTAGTAACTCAGCTTTTTTATAGACTTTACTGGAAATGTTGTTGTTTAATTCTCTTATTACATTTTCCTTTTAGGGACACTTGACTAGTTTCCAGCAATCGGCCTTTAACAGAGTGATAGGGAGTGTATCCTCATCCCCACGTCAGACTTTGGATTATGATGATGAAGAGACAGACTCTGATGAAGATATCAGGGAGACGTATGGCTACGACATAAAGGTAAGTAATCCAGTGTGGCTTGTCTGTGTGGAATTAATCCAGAGCACCTTTTTCTTTTATTAATTCAATTTATTTCAGAATATTTTTTTTATCTTGAGCTGTCTCTGCGTATTCTGCTGGGGCTGCTGTTGCAGAAGAGGTACTTCTCGATTTTGTTTGAATGTCTCAGCTCTGGACTACTGGGAAGTTTTGTAATGTTTTTATTCAAAATTTCCAAATGTCCTGTGGTTGAGCTTCAAAAGGTGGGTTTTAGTGTTAAGGAAAAAGATACACCTCTCAAGGGATTTGTATTTATAATAACATAGAGGATGAATGTTGTCTCTATGCCCCATTCAGAGATACTATGAATCATAAATATGAGTAAGCGTCTATACGGAGAGCTCTTCAACAGTTTTGGCTACAGCGAAAAAAAAAATCAGTCTTTGAAAACTGCATGCCCTGTTAGAAGTTTCCTGATGCCAGAGCTTCTTTCAAATTTTCATACCTTTCTAATCATTTAACCCTAATATAAAGGAGGTACATCTGTTCAACTTTGGATGTGTGGACATACTCAGGACTAGATGAATGGATCGTGTTGGAAATTTGTGTCTGGATTCATTTCAGAAATTGTAACTGGAGTTAGAATTTAAAAATATTTTAACTGTCATGAGAAAAGTCAATTGTATAGAGAGCCAAGTGTTCTCAGTGTGATGTAGTTCACTTCAGAATTTCTGAAATGTCCTTTTGGTATATGTAGAGACAAAAGCAATGCCACTCTTTCTTCTTATGCAGTGGTTTCTTTTCAGTGATAGTGTTGTATCTAACTTAAAAGACAATGTTCACGTAACTTCTTCAAAGGCAGAATTTCTGGTTTATGAAGGGACAGCAAATTTTCCAGGTATGATTTGCCTCAGTCTCCTATTTTTAGTATTTTCTTTCTACGCAGCCTTATGCAAATACACGTTTGTCTTAGTCCCATGTGAAATGCCAACAAGAGTACATTGCAATGGGATGTTACCACTTTTAATTAAATTAGTTTTATTTAAAAAAAAATTCCAAACTGTTGTTTGCATCAGGAGTCATAATAAGGCATTTCTGAAAGATGTGGCATTTTCTGAGGCTGTGATAAAGCATGTGTCGAGAAAGATGGCATATGCTTGTCAGGATCTGGGGTTTTTGCAGGAGCATGGTTTCATTTGTTTAATGATTCCGTTGTCATGATTTCAAAATCTGTTACTTACCCTTTTGATTTGAATGTTTATCACTATATGTAATTGTAAAAACCTAAAAGTAAAAATCTGTCAAAGCTGATAAGGGACCAGAAATGTCTTTTGTTAGGTCAACTAACGTGGTTGGAATAGAAGACAAATTTTCAGGGAACAAAATTCTTCAGTTCTAAACTAGAAAAAAAAGGCAGTAAAAAGAAAAAACAAAAGTAAAGCAGCAAAGTTCCAAAGGTATAGCAAAGTTGCTTAGAATTTAATTATTTTTGTACTGTTGGCTTTCAAGGATTGGGTTTTTTTTAGTCCTATAAACATTTTTCCAGTGGAGCAATGTATTTTAAAAAAAATAAATTATAGATTATGATACATCATGTATGAATTTGATCTTAATAACTTCTTGTGGACCCTGTAGCAGTAACCCTTGGATACCTAAGGGTCCATAAACTGTGTTTCAAAAACCACTGTCTTGGGTATCTCAAATACAACAGTGGTTACAAAAACACATTTGAAAAAGCCTATTTGATTATATTGTGCCTCTTGTAGTTAAAACATGACTCTTACCAGCAAACACTTCATTATGAGTGCAATAGCTAGACTTCTTTAAGACTTACTCCAAGCAGTCAGGTTGATTCACTGGTCAAATTTACTGTAAGTTTTCTTCACCTTTAATTGCCTTCATTTTTGTCTTGTGTTTTTTCTCATTTCTTTGCACCTGTGTTGCCTATAGCCAACAAATGGTGATATCTTTTTATTAATTTCCCTATTAGTCCTGAACTTTCTTTAAACTAGTATAATATGATATCTAGAACAAGATATTGTACTACATATAACCTTTACTATGTAGGGAGAAATATCTTCCTCTTTCTGAATGTATATATTCTAGTTTCATCTGGGCAATTTAATTCTGAATTTCCGATTTCTAGTACTGAAATCATTAGTGTGCACTTCCTTTTAAACGTGTAACTGAAAGCCAGAGAGATTACTATTCTTAAATTCCCTTTTTATGTCATGAAATGACAGTGTCTGGGTGGTACAATTTCCTGAGTTGGCCATATTGGGACCCATACAGCTAATCTTCAGGTAAATATCGTCAATAACTGCTCTACAGCCTTTCTCTTCTTTTAAGCCAGCTTCTTTTTTTTTTTTTTATTTTATTGTTTTCTGAAAGATTTCAGTCTTACACAGCATGCTAAGTACGTTAAAACTGTTGATCAGTTTCATCGCAAATGTGATGGGGTATATAAGTTCTGGAAAGCACTATGGATATAGACAGCTGGTTGAGGAGATTATCCTTATTAATTTCACCTGCAGGATTGAGGAGAAAGAGGGGACAAATAAGTACTAAGTAGACATCAGGGAATCTACTCAGGTGGGCTTGTGCCTTCTCTGGATTTTCTGCCTAATGTAATGCAAAGTCAAACAGAGCTTCTCCCGCTGCTTGAGAGATTCCTGATCTCTCTCCTCTTAATGGATCCATCTGCATCTGAAGGCATTTGTCCCATTTCAGTGTGATACATCTGAAAACCAAGCAGCCGTCCTACACCGTGCGTTGAGCACAAGCCGATGCCATCATTATTCTGTTCACGAAAATATTCACAACAGTCTGGGGTATTACAGCCCTCTTCCTTTTGGTGTTTGGTCCTAATTTAAAATGGTTTAAGACTAACATAAAAGTCTCAATCACAGGGCAACATTTGATTGTTTGCCATTGTGTGGTCATCCATCTGATTACAGTTTGTTGCTGTGCCTGTAAGCATCTTGTTTTTTCCTCAACTGTAAGATCTTTAATCACTTCTTTGTATAAGTAGCCATTATTTACTCAGCATACCCCTTCTTTACTAAAGATACCATTCTTTAGGGTCTTGCAGTCACATTTTCAAGCAAAAAAAATTATGTAGGCTAACAGTCAGCCTCTTGCCATTATGTTGACTTCTGAGGACCATAATTGAGTGACTGCTTAGTGAGGAAACCTGTCAAGTGTTTCTCAGAAACTGGCTATAAATCTATTGACATATCTCTATAGAGACATCCACTGTTTAAGTAGGGGTGTAACTTGTACCTTTTGCACGTGGTCTTGGTGTCTCTGGTGGAGTGCTTCAAAGTAGGATTCTAGAAACAGCAGACTGGTTGGTCTTAGTAGAATTTACTTTCAAGCAGGTATATTCTGGATCCAGATGTTGCATGTTTTCTGTGGGTCTTTTTCAGGACAATGCCAGTGTAAAATCTTCTAGCAGCTTGGAGCCCAATTTGTTTTGCGATGAGGAAATCCCCATTAAATCAGAGGAAGTGGTGACACACATGTGGACTGCTCCCTCATTTTGTGCTGAACATGCATATTCGTCTGCTTCTAAAAGCTGCTCTCAAGGTATTTGCTTTTCCATACATTGAGATAAAATTGAACAGATAGCTGGGATGAGCAGTCAATAAGGAGGGGAACTGCTCTGTTACCTGTGCTAGTTGTAGAGGATGTGTTGTCTGTAAGAAGGTGTAGTAGAGTTACATTGCAGTTATTTCCTGATGTCTGAGATATAAACTTGTGTCACCGTTCTTTTGCTTGGGATTTTCTCCCAAGCAAAGTTGTGTTTGTGTTAGTTGTGTTAAAAAGTATGCAATTTCTTTTGGTTTTGATCTTTCTTTTATCTTTGTGACCTGCCTCCTGTCTGAAAGGTTCTAGCACTCCAAGGAAGCAGCCTCGGAAGAGTCCACTGGTACCTCGCAGTTTGGAGCCCCCTGTATTGGAGCTGTCACCTGGAGCAAAAGCACAGCTAGAAGATCTCATGATGGTAGGAGATCTATTAGAAGTGTCATTGGATGAGACTCAGCACATCTGGCGGATTTTACAGGCTACTCATCCACCTTCTGAGGACAGGTTCCTTCATGTCATGGAGGTATGGAGCTTGAAGAAATATTTCAGTATAGAAAAAAATGACATCGTTTTGGTGTTTTTTTTAAAAAAATATATAATTTTGCGTAGCTGATTGCTTAGTTACTTGACATGTTTTGACTTGACATGATTTCAACCAGGAAATAGTAGATTCCAGAAAATAACAGAATAAGTGATCCAAAAAATTCAGTTCTTGATCACTCATGCCGTAGCACTGTCCTCCACAATTAACCATATTTAGAACAGTTTTCTCAGGCAGTTCCATATGCAAACCTTATTTTAGAAAAGATAAGGTTAGGAAAGGAAATGCTGTTCTTAATTATGCTCAGAATCAGAACTGATCTGCAAAAGAATTGCAAGAAACATTTAGAAAGATGGAAAGTATACACTTAGCTTATATAACTTGGTACTTGTATGTTGCTGAACTTCCATTGTTACTGGGAAAATAACACCTTTTTTTAATAAAACATGATTTGGTAATAAGGTTCCTGTTCTTCCTTAGATTAACAGATACAGCATTTTTTTTTATTAATATACTGTGAAGCCGTGCTGATCTCTTGGTTCAGCTGACAGTGAATGAGGCAGGCTTATGTGCTGATTCTGAGGTCTAGTCCAAATTACTTGTCCTCATTCACTGAGTGGCTAAGTGGTGTGTGTGAATAAGGGGTATGTACTGGAAGAGGAGGTAAACTCTTGTGCTGAAGAGCTGTACTGGAACCCATCCTTTTATCTGTCACCTCAAGATGGGAGTCAGTTTGGCCATGTGTAGTTATGGAGTATGTGATTGCTTTTTATGTTACTGAACTGGGCAGGAAATATATTGAATATGGGTCTTTCTTGACCTTTTGGTAGCGTACACTAAGGTAAGATGGAAGGTGGGCACATTAATCAGCTGTCTCATTTTCTGAGTGCCATCCATATACAATGGATAAGTCAAAGTGTTGCCAAACTGCCATCAGTTAGGACAGCAGTATCAAGCAGACCCTGCCTCCAAAGAAGTACTGCTTTACCGTGTTTTGACCCAAGTAATTCACCTCATAAGCTTAATGCTTTTTTAATGTAATGGATTTGGCAAGGAATTGGCTGAAGAAAGTTTGAATGCCAGCAAATAGCAATTTATAAATAGTATGCCATACTGTTATATTACTGAACATAGCTTTTTTTGGGGGGGTGGGGTGCTAAGAGGGGGTGTGTGTGTGTGTGTTATGACACTTTCTGGTTAACCCTTATAGTTGTTTGACCAGAACTACTCATTTCAAATTGAATACTTTTCTATGTCTATCTACACGTAAAGTAAGTAGACTCTTGTAAAATAATCTTTAGAGGATTTGGTTTTGGGTGGAGTAGCTATATTAAGTAATGTGTAGTAAACAGATTCTTTTTTTTACTGGCTTATAGTATGTCCTTTATTAATAATTATTAAGGTTAAAGTATATAGCTGGATTAACTGAAATTGAGTCAGTCCTGTTTGTACAAAGGAGCTATACTTGTGAATCTTTCAGATATAAATAGGACTTGTCATTGTGGACGCTACCTGCAGTGACAGAGCTTGCCAATTTTAAGCCCCACTTCTGATCTGAATCTGGCATTTAAGAGTTGTTAATGATGCCAGGATATTTACAATATGTGCCAGTTTGGAAGCTATTCAAATAACAGATCTGTTACTTTCTTTTCTTGCTTGAGTTGATGATACATTTTAAGAATTCACCAATTGCTCTTTCTTAATCTCCAGAATAGCAATTGCTTTCTCTCAAAAATAATTACAGGCAAGACTGAGCTAGGATGAAAAATAAGTGAGAGCGTCGAACACATGATTAAACTTCTCAACTTTTATTAAGAAGCAATGTTAGAAGGGAGCTGTAATTATTGCTTATTCTGCCTCCTTACTCCTGCTGATGATTTACTTTTTCCACTGGACATTTTTGACTCATTGGACTGTGACACAGTCAATACCACTTATGACTTTTTTTCTAGTATGGTGAAAATAAAGTTGAGCCCCTTTTTGTTTAGAATTTGTAACAGTATGTCATTGAATAGGTTGCTTCGTACAATGTCAGGGTAATGGTGGAAGTAAGAACATCTCTCGAACCACAGGTTTGCAGTATATGGAAATGTGCATGTGAAAAAAAATATCTCTTTTCACCTTTTCTATGAAGGATGACAGCATGGATGAGAAACCATTGAAAATGAGAGGGAGGGACTCTTCTGAGAGGAAGCGGAAGCGAAAGCTGGAGAGAGCAGAGCAGTTCTTTGGAGATATGAAACAAAAATCTAAAGATCTGAAAAAACTGGAAAAACCCAAGAAGAAGAAGCTAAAACTCACCATGGATAAGACAAAGGAGCTGAACAAGCTGGCAAAGAAACTGGCTAAGGAAGAGGAGCGGAAGAAAAAGCGAGAGAAGGCAGTTGTAGCAAAGGTGGAACTAGCAAAGGAGAGCACAGAGAAAAAAAGAGAGAAGAAGGTTCTAGATATTCCTTCTAAGTACGACTGGTCAGGAGCAGAGGAGTCAGATGACGAGAACGCTGTGTGTGCTGCGCAGAACTGCCAGAGGCCCTGCAAGGACAAAGTGAGTTTTTGCTTAGTTCTGTTGTAGGCAATTCCATGTGAAGTCAAAAACCGCAGTAAAATTTAGTAATTAGGTTGAACAGCATGAGCAACAGAAGTGGTGTGATTGGAAATGAGAGAGGATTGAGTCGTATGTGAGCAGGTACATAGATGCTGTGGCTTGTTCTCTTAGGTACTTTAAAACAGAAGATGGTGATGGAAAATTAGAATCTGGGAAAAGGTACTGTGTCTTGGTTGGGAAGTTCAACCTCTTCAAGCTGTGTAATTTTTTTGCCAGCTATGCAACATGCGTTGTCTGATTCAAAGAGTCAATGCTGTGACTCAGCTGGAAATGTTCCTGACTTAAGTGTGTTTCTGAGCAGAAGTGGGGGATGTTTGGTACTCCTGAATGAAATAAATTGTCTGTATTTCTTGCATGCCGTCTGTGAACAGTGATGTTGCAGACTGAGGTATCTACAAACTGCAGCGCTTCACTTTTCTCAGTGGAGATAAACCATCAGTGATTTTAGACCTGGTCAGATTATTACAAAAGAAACTTGATCTGCTTCATTTTATGGTACTGCCTGTTCTGATTGTCAGCTTTCAACATGGACTAATTGATGGTCAAAAAAAGATGGGGTTTTTTTCTGGATTTTTTTTTGCTTTTTAGAAAGATGAAAAAAACCCACTGTGGGATTGGCACTATATTGCACTGCCTTGCACAAGAGAGAGTAGGTTCAAATAGTAGGTTTCAGGACAAGAGGTAATGGGCACAAACTTGAGCATAGGAAGTTCCATCTAAACATGAGGAGGAACTTCTTTCCTTTGAGGGTGGCAGAGCACTGGAACAGGCTGCCCAGAGAGGTGGTGGAGTCTCCATCTCTGGAGACATTCAAAACCCACCTGGATGCGTTCCTGTGCAACCTGCTCTAGGTGACCCTGCTCTGGCAGGGGGTTGGACTAGATTGTCTCCAGAGGTCCCTTCCAACCCTACGATTCTGTGATTCTGTGAAATACCAGTAACTTATTTCTTGTTTTGCAAAATTGAACCATGAAGTTCAAGTGTTCATCTGAATGCTTAAAAAGACCAGTTAAGAGATGAGTTTTGAAGTCTGAATCTTAGGCCAAGGTTAGAAATTAGACTGGAAGATGAATCTCTCAAAGATGATACTGTCTTTGTACCACTGTTCTCTTTACAGAGAATCTCTTTACAGAGATTAGGTTATATTGGTATATTTTTACAGAAATTGAAATTGCAAGAGGGAGGAGAGTGCCTTTAAATTCATATTATAAAGAAGGTCATACTAAGTTTGTCAAACTTGCATAAATGAAACTAAGTAAAATTCTTGATTGTATAATCAAAGCTTTTAATGGAATGACTGTCTTAAGGTTGGGCATGGTTTGTACATTCAACAGGTGAATGCCATACAAGTTAAAAATG
The DNA here is from genome assembly GCF_963924245.1 of Chroicocephalus ridibundus. Classification (NCBI taxonomy): domain Eukaryota; kingdom Metazoa; phylum Chordata; class Aves; order Charadriiformes; family Laridae; genus Chroicocephalus; species Chroicocephalus ridibundus. Next base: position 153,916,782 of record NC_086284.1, read on the forward strand.
GCAGATACGGGAATGTAATGACCGAAGCTGCAATTCTTAGTGTCCGTTCATAGTTGCTTTTAAAAATTTATTCAGGAATAGTTTTTCTACAAAGTGAAGCAAAATCTTGAGCTGATCACGTTTCTTCCTTTTAGATAGGTTTGCTGCTGCTGTTACTTTTCTAATATATTTTTATTTTTGCATTGCTCTAAGGTGAAAGCAAAACTACAGTAGTAACAACTTTTATAGTTGTGCTAGCGTATGTCATTAAAATTAAGAGTCTGTGTTCATTATCCTGCTGAACTCAGTTTCTGCCCACTGACTGGAATGAACACATACTTTTACTCAGGGCATTACAGAAATCTAATAATTAAACTTTTTTCCTGCTTAAGCTTAAATTTACTTTTCATGCATTTCCTAATTCTGTAGCAAATTCAGCTCAAAGTTTGAAGTATTTTTGCTGAAGTGTTCTGACGCTTTGGAGGTACAGTCTGTGCGCATTTTCTTGGGCATTCAGTGGCCAGCTGTATACCTGGTGTCTGGCTGGTAGAAAAGTGTTAAAGCTGCTGATGTCATGTGGCTTTTGTGGCCAAAGGCAGTAATCAAGTCCTGTCTTCTGTAATTTTTAAGTTGCAAAAGCTACTACTTGATGATGGAGTCTAAAGGGATATATGTAATTTAGGATGTGTATTTGTAGAATATCATCTATGCTGAAGAAACTGCCCCTGAGCAAGCTCCTATTTAAAATGTTTTCTAGCGTACCTGTCTTTCATTTGAGGAGAGCTGAGTACCATATTCCTCAGTAGTAGTAGTGCATGTTTGTACTTTAGTGGTCTTGGGATGGGCAAGGCTTCTTGCAAGAGTGTTCAACTGAAGCAGCTTGTTAAAACAAGCTCTATAAAGCATTAATTTGTGCCCAAAAGCTTTTATGTTCTAGGTATATCAGGTGGATTTAATAGAATTAAATAGTATTGTCTTCATAGAAATGATGTCTGTCTGTCTTTTTGATGTACAATGTGTTGCTGATCTGATCTCTTGCAGGTAGACTGGGTGCAGTGTGACGGTGGCTGTGATGAGTGGTTTCATCAAGTTTGTGTTGGTGTCTCTCCAGAAATGGCTGAGAATGAGGATTACATCTGTATAAACTGTGCAAAGAAGCCAATACAAGGACCAAGTAGCCCTGCTCATGCACCACCTCCTCCTTTCTTATTGAGCTACAAACTACCAATGGAAGATCTTAAGGAGACAAGTTAGCAACTACTCAATGCCTGGAACTTGTTGGGAAATGGACCACTGAAACCCTACAGAAAGAGAGGGTTTGAAGCTAACGTAGCCACTGAGCTTCATTTCCAAGGATGTACAGACCTGCAGCAGAGTTGGTCCCTTCCTTACAGCTGGCTTCCTTCATACAATGGGGACGTCAAGGCACAGTGGTACCGACTCATCTATGCAGACACCGCCTGATTAGGAGCTCCAGCCAGTGTTTTTTGACTTTGAGTGTTTCCATCTTGGAGTGTGGCTGTTGCTCTTAGAGACTGAGCAAACCCGAGGCTGTTAGATTAGACACTTCAGGGTGTTAGAAGTACATGTTGGCAGTGGAGCTGGCCTGGAATTGGTGGGCATAGGCTGGAGCTTTTAGGCATGCTAGGTTACCCTCAGGAGGTGACTTTGGAAGTTATCTTTTGCCTCCCCGTGCCAACCCAGTGAGTAGGGCAGTGTCTTGGGAGGGTTAAGTTGCCTCCATATCCAGGCAGCTAACACTACACTATAAGGATGGGAGCAAGTGGATGAATTTCTTTTTATTTCTCTTTTGTAGCTAAAGAGCAGAGGAGCTCATGATCTCAGAAATCAGCAAAGGTTCTGTTTACCAAAAAAGAAACCCAACTCTACTCTACTAGGCAAAATTTTCTTTTCCTTAGTGGGGAATAGCTGATCTTCCTGTCCTGAGGAGGGCCAGAAAACATTGCTGAAGATGTCTAGCTAGACCAGAGCTTGGGAAAAGCAGAGTGCTTCCCTTTCCACAGGGGTGCCCTCTCCTGTTCTAGGCTTTGCATAGAGTTCTGCACTCCTGCACGTTAAAGTTGTCTCACGCAGGATGGAGCTGGCAAGGAGGTACAGCACCCAGGGCACCGGCTTCTGTGATTTGTACCCAGGGATGGGAAGGAAAGAAGACAGCCCACTTACCTCAGAGGTTACACTGACATGTGCTTCTGTGAAAAGTTTAACTCTCAACTATTTCCAGTATCACCAGGCTACGGGCATGGCCTCAAGCGATACCAGCAAGCAGTCTGCAGATACTGTTCGCAGCGCAAATCCCCCTCCCCGCTGGCTTTGCTGGATGTGTACCAGTGTACAATCAGCAACAGTTCTTGGTTGAAGTTGTCCCTGGCTTTGCCAGAGGAACAGAGGGCTTGGGGTCATTCTGGGTGACAGTTGTTTTAGTAAATCCATTTTTAAAGAAGGACTTGTTTTTACTTTTTTCTAAATGTCTCAGACTACTGACTTGTTCTATAAATAGATTATTTTTCTTTGATTTTTTTATACTTACCACTGTTAACCAGCAGCACAGACAGAGGTTCACAAAGCAAAAACCTGCCCGTGGGCTTGGGTTTTTTTACTCCATTCCTTCCTTGTAGTACAAGGAATTAGCAGTTACCTTCCCCATTCTAGCCTGACCAGCTGCCTGTGTTTAAATAGGTAAATACATTTCACGTGCTACCTTTGTGTTTGGGTTTGTTCCTATTAGTGGGGCATCTGGGCCTTAAGGACTCCGGTGGATGCTGGCTTTGTGTATGTGAATGTCTGAAGCCAGCCACTGGGCTGTCTTGTCCCCCCTCTCCACTCGCTCCCTATTGTGTTTCCATTCTTCTGCAGTTCTAGGAGTGTTGTAAGTAGTGTCCAGTCTTACTAGGAGCTGGATTGGGATTTAAAGAAATATTGACAAAAACAAAAGTGTTCTGTCTTGACTGTTCTGTGTCCCTTCTCTTGTTCTCGAATATTTGGAAGTTTATTTATCTGGCAGAATTATCCATCCATCCAAAAAAAAAAAAAATTCAGCTCAGGTAGATTAACTTTATCGGTTTGTTTATCGGTTTGTTTTATTTGTGCCTGCTACCTGGGAAGAGGAAGATGGTGCAAAAGAAAAAGAACTAAGACAGAGGGCAGAAAGTCTTGGGAGCTTGGAGTGCAAATTGGGCACAGACTTCTAATTCCTGCTCCTTAAAGACTAATATGGTGTTAAAAGCAAAAAGAAGCTGTGGTTGAGCACATGGCTGAACGGGCACCCTAGCAAACATAAGAGTATTATTTGTTTACTTATTTATGAAGGAGTCTATGCTATAGCTAGACATACCCTCTTTTTGCCTCCAGTTACATTTTTTTTTCTTAATGTACGCTTAGTTTTGGTAAACTGGTTTTAAACAGATGTTACTTTCCTTCAAGCTTTAACTGATGGTACTACATAAATGTTTCCCTATATGGAGTGGATAGACTATCTGTCACAGATGTTTAATCGTTCCAGAAGTAGACTAGTACAAGATTTCTTAAAGAATCCCAGTGTTCTGTATTTTTTCCTGACTCCTAGAATCCATGACACAACAGGGAAAATATGGTTAGCATATCCTGTTAGCCACTGAGCATATCCTCTTAACCATTCCTACATTCTCTGTCGCGATAAAGTCATTGTTATATGTAATTACCATCAACTGGAAAAGAGATCTTTTAGTAAATCTGCATTGAATGTTCCTGTTTCTCTGTGGAGAATGTTAACAGCAGCACTAGTAACAATGAGAAGGAAACAAACAGATACACAATGCAACGGTCAATCATTTTGCCTGTAACAAGCATAGAAAAGGGTAAACAACAGAAAGAAATGTGCAAGTGATGTGCAAAAGGTCACACTTTTAGTAGCTGTTTTTCATATTATCACATGGAGAGGCTCTTTATTACACTGTTGAAAGGAGATTGCCACGCTTCTTCTAGTAATGGATGTCTCATCTGCTTTTGGGTAAGGTGTTCATAAACAGAAGACCATTATTAGCTTTACATCTTATTGTTTAAGCTTATTTTTTAAGAGCATAATTCCTCTCACAGGTTTGCTGATAGTATGAACTTATGAATAAATGTTAACTTTTGGAAAAATCTGTAGATATGTAGTTAGTGGTTGAAAAACCTAAAGCTGTGGTATCGTCTCCAGATCTTAGGGCTTTGAATTTTTAGAAAAACATATGCAAAGAAGCAAGCCAAAGTTAAGCTAAGGAAATAATTTTCTTACAGATCTGCCACAGCTGTAGGAAAAAATCTCTCATGTGTTGGGGACAAAATTTCCGCTTGTGTTTCTAGAAAGGTACATGTCTTAACACTGTATTTTACAAAGGATACTAGCCACTGCTCATGTTATTTCTCTTCATGTGTCTGACACAAAAGGTGAAAGAAAAGACCTGAGCTGTTTAGAAGTAAAAATGGCCAGGACTTGAGTTGTAAATCTTATCCAAACCATGCAGTTTCCAGCTTTTTTTTTTTTTTAATAACCGGGGCCTGGAATTGGGCAGCTTTACTTGCATAAACATCACTCCTGAACTTCAGTACCATTACTTCTAGGATTTATGCTTTTGACAGAGCATCTGTACCTGAATGCTTGTGCAGCCTGGACTGCTTGATAATGAGGGCTTAAGGTAAAAGTGATGGAAATTATCCTAAGTGATTGGAATACAGTCACACAGCAAAAGATAACAAACTGATACCTGTGTGTTTTGTTAGCCACACTGTGAAGCTTGCATCGATCTTTTTCAGTTTTAGAATCATAGAGTAATTTAGGTTGGGGGGGACTTCTGGAGGTCATCCGGATCAATGTCCTGACCAAAGCAGGGCTGACTTTGAAAGTAGGTCAAGTTTTTCTGGGCTGTCCCCAATCAAATTTTGAGTATTTCCAGGGATGGGCATTCAAGAACCTCTCTGTCTTCCCCTCCCCTTTTTGTATCATCTTCAAACTTTTGTCTGATGCACAGTCAGATACTCACTTGCTGTATCTTGCCTGAAGAATCTGGCTCTGTATTTTCTGTAACCATCCATTAGGTAGTTGAAGACTGCAGGTCTTGCAGCCTTAATTTCCAAGCTGAACAAACCCAGCTCAGCCTCCCTTGAGCCATGTAGTGTGCTGCAGCCTTCTAACAATCTTGGTGGTCTTCAGCTGGACTTGTTTCAGGTTTGTCAATGACTGGTTTTGTACTGAGGAGCCCAAACTGGACATGGTACTCCAGTTGTGGCCTACAAGTGTTTAATACAGGGGGAAAATTACTTCTTTTGACTTGCTGGCCATGCTCGTGCTCTGCAGCTGGTACAGGGTTGACCTTCATAGCTGCAAGGTGACACGCTGCTGACTCCTATTTAGTGTGTCCACTGTAAGCCTCAGGTCCCTTGGTTTATTATTTCTCAGATGCAGCACTAATAAATTTTCCATCAGCACATCACTGCAGCCAGTCAAGATCCAATGGAATGGGAGCCCTCTCCCCTGTTTTGGGTTGTCCTACCTGCATCATCATCTGCAAAGTTGATGAGGCTGTGCTCTGTCCTATCACTCAGGTGGGTAAGACATAAGAGTATTGTCTCCCATACCAACACCTGAGGTACTCCACTTGCAGCTGGTCACCTTCTAGACTTTAAATTGTTGACTACTAAAGTCTGAGCACAGCAGTCCACCCTGTTTTTCACCCCCTTTGTAGGGTGTCCATCCACTTCGTAAATGTGTTTTTGCTGTAAATCAGGGTAAATGGCCACTGCTCCATAGGACTTATCACAGAACGCAGCCAGATTGGGCTAGCACTATAGCAGTGACTATTGCCGGTCATTTTATCCCTTGTGGGCCTGGATGCGTCTTTAAGGAGGATTTGTTCTGTAATCTTCCCAGGGACCAGAGTGAGGCCCCCTGTCCTGTAGTTACCTATTTCTTCCTCTTCATTGAATGGGCATGATGTGCAGAAGGGTTGATCACAATCCATCAAGAAAATGATCCTCCATACAGACACTTTCCTAGGGTCCGTTCACCATTGTGAATGAATGGTATCTTAGATACCATTGTGGTATCTAAGATTCGAAGGAAAAAAAATAACCTATTTGAACTGATGTTTGTAAGATGTGTGGAAATATAGATGGCAGAACCAAGCTTCTGCAAGTGCTGCTCATACCTGAACTCCATTTGGGTTACTGAGCAGTTGTGTCAGTCCCATACATCTAGATACAAGTCCAGGCTGGTCTGGTTGAAGTCACTGTTATTGATGCATGGTCCTTTTGTACACAGTTCTTCACACTGGAAGAAAGGCGTAATATGAATGAGCATCAATGGGGTCATCTGATCTTCTAGGAGAAATGAAGCAGGCTACAGCCTTGTTCATTCAACAGTAGGCTGTTTACTAGGCAGGTCTCCAAGGACAGTTATCACCTTTATTTTGTGGTGTTCTAATAACAGCTAGAATAAGCACAACAGAGAGTTGTAGCACAATAAAGCAAAAACTATTCAGGTATTCATCAATCGCTTATCAGACATGCCTTGTCGTCATTCTAGGGACATGTTGCATACCTTTGAAAATAATGACTGATTGAAAGAACTGCTGTACATTAACAGTCATTTTGTATGTTGGAAACAAAAGATTTTAAATGGGGGGAAAACGTGTCTTAAAATCATTCTCCCTCAAACGTCCCTGTAAGAAGTTGAGAACTGTGGTCTGCTAAAAGCAAGACTTGAGGCTTCCTTGACTTAGCTGAAAATGAAAAGCAGGGAACTCCTTCAAGTCCTCTCCAGCTGCGGTCACTAAGAATGTGTTTGGTCAGCCTGCCTGAACCGAACAGGAACTCCTCTTGGAGTACTGAGTCAGCGGGGAGATGCAATAAATCCAGCCCTTATCAAAATTCTAGCCGTGCTGGCTTTGGAAGGGCGATAAATGCGTAGGACAGCTGGAAACCACACAGCAAGAGGTGGAGAGCATTGAGCCTTATGTAATGAGATGGCTCCATACAAATGCCTGTGAAGTTGCAAGGTAAAGGCAATGAAAGTAGGAAAGATTTATTGAAAAACAAATATTTGTAAGGAAACATGCTCTGAACGGCTTTGAAACAAAAGCCCTGCTGCGGTGAATAGTTTCAATCCTAGGTGGGACGCTGTGTCTAAATTGAAGGCTTTTCGGAAGCCAATTTTTGGCAGTCTCCATACATCACCTTCCACCCCCCTCAAAAAAAGCCTTCTAAAGCCAAGTGCCCGAGGGAGCTGCTGTGGGTGTTAATATCAGAGGAGAGCAGCCATCTCTGAACGCACGGTTCCTGAGAGGGTTGATGTCGCTGCCCAGCCCGGCATCTGCTTTTGTTGGGTGGGTGATGCGCCAGATCCAAGCGCTGCCTCTGTTCCCAGGTTGCCGCAGTCCCTGCTCAGTCTGGCAGCAGCTCAAGTCACCCGCTGGGAACGGGGCACACCGCTTTCCCCTCTGGAGAAAGGGGGTGTTTGCTGCTCTATGATAATAGCAGTGGGCCCTACACAAATGCAAATTACAAATTTGAGAAGCGGCTCAGATTTTAGTGGGATGTGAGATGAACAGCGCATTCTGTTCGCTTCTGTCAGCTAATGGTTTAACGTTTCCCTTTATACAGCTGGAAATCTAGTTAGCCGCCTCTTGTGTGTGTCCCTGCAATGGCGTTATCAGAGCGAAATACTGCAAAGATCAAAATCGAGACATCAGTGTATCAATAGCGTTGCATCCCATTATTTCCTCGCCGGCTTTCCTGATAGTCCCTCGTGCAGGAGGGAGGCAGGAGACAGATGCCTTAGCTTTGCCTAGAAACATTCTTGGGAGAGAAAACTGCTGCACACCAGTGTGTGAGGGTACCTGGTGAAGAAGTAGTGGAATCATCTGGTAGCAACCCTGCCTATTGCTGATGAACCCCCAGGTGAGTGCATGGTACTTCTGTCCTTCACCTGTTGCTGGAAGGTGGTGCTCTACTGGTGCAGCTGCAAACCATTATCCAGGTTTGTATCCATACTGGGAAGGTTTAAAGACAGCTGGGCTGTGTGTTTTCTGGGTGTTGTGCCTCACACTGGGGCCTTTTCTATAGTTTTTAACCAAGATTGGCAGATCTTACTTCTGGCAACTCTCTTTCACAATTACTGTTGTATGAAAGGAGACCCATGGAGTAGCTTTCCAGAGGGAAACCAGAGTCTTTGCCCTGTGGAGTGGGAAAACCTCCTGGTAATGAACATGTGCGTGGCGTGTCTGATGATTGTGAAGGAGGGAAGAAGCTGAAGTAGTCCGGCACTGATGCCCTAATCCTTGGATTATCACTCACTGTGTCTGCAGGGAATGTAGGTGCAGAAGAAAGTAGATCATAGGTGGTTTTCAGAAGAATTAAGGAGTTTAGGAGAGTGCTCCCCGTGATGTTTGTGATGTTTTAGTGGCCTGTCATACCTCTGGTATTTGTGCAAGCCGCACTTCTTAGAAGGGAATGAGTGACAGGTTATGGATTAAATAGTAACGAGGCAATACAGTGCTCCAAAAGACCTTATAACGGCCTTCCAGTACCTAAAGGGGGCCTACAGGAGGGATGGGGAGGGACTCTTTATCAGGGAGTGTCATGATAGGACACGGGGTAACGGTCTCAAACTGAAAGAGGGTAGATTTAGATTGGATATCAGGAAGAAATTCTTTACTGTGAGGGTGGTGAGGCACTGGAACAGGTTTCGCAGAGAAGTTGTGGAGGCCCCATCCCTGGAGGTGTTCAAGGCCAGGCTGGATGGAGTTTTGAGCAGCCTGGTCTAGTGGGAGGTGTCCCTGCCCATGGCAGGGGGGTTGGAACTAGGTGATCTTTAAGGTCCCTTCCAACACAAACCATTCTCTCTGTGTGTATGTTTGTTCCTGAATGAGCACGTGTGCACAGAAATTGAAGTCTAGAACACTGATTTCCCCTGGCTTCTGGTAGGAATACACTTGGAATGAACAAACCCCAGGATTGAGGGGTGTTAGAAAATTAGAGAATACACAAAACTAAACAAATAACAAATAATGGAGGAGAGTACAAAGCAACAGAAAAGCTATTTACAACTTAATTAAAAAAAACCCAAAACTATTTTTTCTTGCTGAGTAAGTAAGGCAATTCTAGGAAGATGATGGGTCAGATTCCTGTCTGGAGCAGAAAGCAGGCACTTTTTTTTTTTTTTTTGTAACTCCTGTTTAGAGCATGCAGAGTGCTCCCACACAAGCAACACCTGGGATTTCTGCAAAAAGAAACTTGCTTCGCTTTGTTCTAATAAACAGCTGTTTTAAGTCCCTGTTCCTCTCTCAGCTCCGTGATCTCAAAGAAACACTTTTGTTTCTTGTGCTTTTTGCTTTCTTCCTGCAGGGCCTTCCCATTACACCTTGGGAAATCCCTGCTCCCAGGGAAGTGAGGCCAAAGAAAATCAGGAGAAAATCCCTTTGCAGGGTCTTTTTTCTCCTCCCAAACCCCTTTCCCTTCCCAGCAGGGGAGGTCTCACCTCCCGCCCTTACAGGGCTGCCTGTCTACTTCCAGAGAAGCTGTGGGACACTGAACTGCTTTGCTGGAGCTTTTCCTACCTCACAGCTCAGCATTTCCTTACCCCGCTGCAGGGAATCATGGAGCTGCCGTTCCCCTCCTCCAAGCCGGAGCGTCCTGCGTGCAGGTTAGCACCTTCCTGCTGTCCTGTCAGCCTTGGATGATCCTCCAGCTTCTCCAGTTGCTGGAAGCGGAGAGGTTCTGTGTGACTCAGCCTTTCCAGGCAGTGCCGGGCTGAGCTTGGGAAGGGAATGGGAGCATGTGCATCTTCAGACTACTTTTGACAGTGGCTGTGGGCCATTCCCAGCGCTGCTGCAGTCAATGGGCTGTGTGGGGTGTCGCTTGGGTCCCTCACCATGGCAGACAAAGCCTGGTTTTATCCCTCCAGTAAGTTCCTCCCTCCTGAAGTCCCGCTAGCCTCTGTCTTTCCTACTCAGCAAGCCGAGCACTATGTCCATTAGCATTATTAGGACCAGATTTGGATCGCAATAAAAAAAGGGCTGTTTTCTGGTTTGCTCTGGTGTAAATCCACAGCTTCTGCTTTAGCAGTAGGATGTATGCTGGTGCTGCTACGCAGCTCAAACGTTGCGGTAAGAAACTTGTAGGGTAAATAAGACCAGTCTCCTTTTCCTCTAGATCCCAGTAATGGTGAATACCAAGATGAAAGGTTTAATTGGCTCCATATTTTTAATTATTCCCCTCATCTGGATACACCATCATGGATGCTTTACATTTATTTTTTTTTTTCTCTGATTGCCATGAAAACTGCACACCTGGGTGTGACTGACTTAATTAAACCACATTGCCAGCACTCATCAGATGATTTGCGAGCAGTGACGGACACTCTGCCTTAGTTTGCAGGGGCCAGGAATGAAGTGTCTTCTAGCAAGAGGAATGATGCTCTGAGCCTGTCTGGCTGAAGGAAGGTAATTAATCAGTTAATTAAAGTTCATGATGGAAAACTGTGCTTTTGCGTATTTCTCCCTCTGACCTCTTGGTCAGGTCAGCCCCTGTGTGTTTTATTTCAGGTGGGCAGCAGCATTTGAATTCATGGTGGCAAGAGGGTAAGGTAGCTTGGAATTTGGTATTCAAAAATGACAAAGAGTGAAGCACATGAACAGCAGCACCCCTTTCGTTCCACGGGGAGACGGCTGCTCCCAAGCAATGCCAAGAAGCTACCTGCTCCATGAAGCGCATGGCTTTGCTAATAACTCGGTGCCTGGGCACCAACCCCCTGCTCCGCTGCCCTTCCTCCTCTTGACTGGAAGGGTTAGCTTTCTTCAGGCATCAGCTGGCTCTGATTTGAGGCTTAGCTTTTTCATCTCTGGTATTCATCAATAGAAAAATAAGATTGCCTTAAGTTATCAAAACTTGCAAATGACTCCTTACCTAAATTTTTTGAGCCAAAAATGTCTAACCCTGAAAGAAAGAGACTGAGTGTCATGATATGTTGCAACGGACCACCAGAACAGGAATGACTTGTAGGCAGGAGATGAGCCTCGGTGTGAAGCTTGCTTCAGGCAGAATCCCATCCATCTGGGAAGATGTCTTAAAGGCTCTAGGTCTTGCTCGTGTTATGTCTCAAAGCCCCACCAAGTACTGAGCCAGGTCGGTAGACGAGTGGTAGGGAGCACATTTCCAGTGCGTGAGCTCCTTTTTTAAGCTGTCTGCAGGGGTAACTCTGCGCTCTGTGTGTCTACCTACGCTACCTTGCAGGGACCTCCGCAGGGCAGCCAAGGGGGAGGTTAGAGAAGACAGGCAGCACAGGTCCCTCCGCTTCCTCCTGCCCTGCCTCAGGCTGGAGGCTGCTGCGGAAGCAAAACAAGAGACACAAACTGCTTCTGGCGAGCAGCAGCTGGGAGCAGGTGTGTGCTCTGCGATGGTGGGGAAGTTCTGCAGAGCCTTGTGGGGTGCCCTGGATCTGGCGGCATTTTGGGGGTGGGCTGTGGACTCTCAGGTGGTGCTTCCCCGTGCTTGCCCAGGAGCTCAGCTGGGGCATGCCTGCTGAGAGCTGCCTGGGATGTTTTGAAGAGGCAATGCCTCCTGGCAAGGCAGGGGCTCTCTAAAAATCTCCTGTATTTCTGATTTCAGGAAAAACTGAACCCATGTTTTATTCTTATTGACTGTTTTTGAAATGCCAAAGTTTTTCGCTTTGCCATCTCTTACTTAGAAAACTTCTTTCTGAGAAACTTTAAGAAAACTTTCTCTCATTCTGCCCACCAATGACTGCCTATTGGATTTTCTCCCAGAATGGAAACTTTGTATTCTGAGTAGTTACCAGCCCAGTAGGTCTCATGAATTAAAAAGTATCCTTTTTTTTTTTTTAGTGTATGTTAATAAGTATGAACAGATTCTCTGAGAAACTTACCCAGACTTTGCCTGTTTAAAACCAGATTATGGGTTTTCTGTGCAAGAATCAGTCAAGCGGGTGCAACCCTGTCTTACCTCTGAGAAAAGCTTTTCCTTTTTCCTGCCGGAACATCCCTCTTCCAGGCAGACAGGACAGAGGGGCGTTTAAAATCTCAGTCCTATCCATGGCTTTGATTTCATTCTTTCTGCAGACAGCCTGTTTCAGATTTGTATCTTCATCTCAGAGGAGTAAGGTGTGCAGAGCATAAGGAAAGACCATCATTCTGGTGGTCCCATTATACAGCTCCTTCTCTACCCCCTAGTCTACCCTGTACCTAATCAATCTGCTGATCTTATACATCTCGCTTCTGGGACACTTAAGCAATATTGCTATCATTACTAGCCTGAAATTATGATCTGCTTTGCATATGGTTCTTGATAGGAAAATGCCCTCTAATTAGCTCCTTGTCTGTGAAAACAAGCTGGCGCGTTTTATTTTCTGGATGCAAACCGTCAGTTTTCACATCAGGAGGTTGATGACTAGTCTTCAGAAGGGTGGTGATTCCTGCTCTCTCCCTAAAACGTGCTCAGGCTCTGTTCCTGCAGTTACTCTGCAAGAGTTTGTTCAGGCTGCCCGGGTGCTGCTAAAGTGGAACTAGGGAAGAGCCCTGAGGAACTGGTGGTAGCTGCTGAAGTTGGGAGGAAAGCAGAAGGAGATACTAAAAAGATTTGAAGTCTTCAGGTGCAGGAGTCTTTGCTTGCTAGTCAACTGTAGGTTATATTATATGTTATCAGCATATATATATAGGTATCTATACATATGTTCTTATAACTGCATAACCCTGTGGTGCTTTCATTTTGTCCATAAATGAAATGGGGATACTTTGGAATTCTGAGCAGGAAAAAAAACCCTGTTCCTTGCTCACGTGTGCAAAGTGTTTAACAGAGACAAGCTACTAAGCAAAAGTCAAAGCAGAGGTAAGACGTAAATCACTCAGATCTGCCTGCCCGGGCACTCCTGCCGCGCTTGTGTGTGCAACCCAAATGCCTGCACATTCCCATCTTAGTCTTGGGTTTGCTGTTCCAGAAGAGCAGGCGCACACTGGAGAAGCACTGCTGTGTCCATCCTGTTCTGGGAGAACAACCATCGGCACTGGATGTAGCTGAGACAGTAGCGAAGGGGATGGGCAGCTCTGTTTTGTGGCTAGGAATTCACGTTACGGCCAAGGCAGATCTGGGAGCACGGTCCTTTTGGTCTCAACTTATCTCCCCCTGTGCTCTACCACTTTTCATCAGAGGTGCATAGAGAGGGACTCACCAGCACGCTGTCAGCCTGTGCACCGAGCACAGTGCAAGCTTCACCCTTAGCTTCTGCGTGCAGAGGAGCCGGGGCTTCGGCAGCGATATCTGCAGGAGAGGGTTCTCCAGTGCTGTACGCGCTGTGAGCGTGCTGTTCTGCGCTCAGGCTGGTCCCTGCGCTCTGGCTAGCGCAGGAGCATCATCCGTTTATCTCCTGTATGCAGAACACGGTGTCCACAGACAGTCGTATCTTGCCCCACAAGCAGCCCAGGCACAAAAGTGAGGCCTCCACTGCTCTGCAGGCATCCAGTGGGGACAGGGTTTTTCTTGCATCAGGATTCTGGTCATTATTTGGAGGTGGGTATTTGCTATGGAGTCTGCATCCGAATGAGGTTGTCCAAATGGCTGCTGTAGCATCCTCTGTCACTGCGGGATCTGCAGGCTCTTGCAATGGCTTTTGGCTCCTGCCGTCGTAGTTTCCAAACATATATGCCTTTCTGGGAGGGAGCTTAGTGGCTCAAGCAGGAGTCAATCCTTTGCGCTTACTTTGGCTTCTTAATTTACTGAGCGGTCTCCAGGTTCCTGTAATGCGCCAGCCATTACCAGCCTCTATTTATCCCCATTCTCTGCATATTTGTGACAATTTTGCTTGCTACAGCCATGGTCACTTAAGCCGAATAATATTTTCAGGCTGTGAAAAAGCCAGTAGCAGGGTGGTTATCAGATAGAGGAAACGCGTCGTATTTGCTCTGGCCCTTGGTTCCCAGATAACATAACGGCAAATTGTGTTCCTGGAAGCTGGGGGGTGGCTTGCAAGATTACACGGCCCCAAAACACATGGAGGCAGTTTGTCATGTGTGACAGAGGCGCGGAGGGGGCGGTGGAAGTGGGGAGGATGACTGCTTTCGGTGCTCAGCAAAGGTCACGTGGTTGATGGCTTCTTCACCTCGGGAACGCTGAAGCAGCAGCAATTGTGCCCTAGCCCCTCTCCTAAAAGTGGTTTGGTGGGTTAAGAGCATAAATTCATTTGAAACTTGCTGCTACTTGCAGAGCAGTAAGAGACTGTGTATGTCTCCCAGTAACCATTTTCCTCTCCTCTTTTCCCCTCATCATCCCTCTAAGTGGGTGCCTTTGAACCCCTCCTTTTAGGTTTGAACCATCTCTCTGGGTCGCTGGAGGTGTCTGGGTGCTTTGGAGGAGAAAAGTCTAATTAACGGTTGTTCCCTGCTCAGCTGGATGTAAATGCAAGACCAGACTTGGGAGTGGGTCCTGTGGTTCCTACTAGAGCATGCAGAGCCGATGCTGGTGTGATGGGGTGGGCTGGGGCCAGTTCCTGTGCACATCTGACCCAGAAAATGTCTAAGAACCTTGTTATCTCCAGAGGAAGCTCATTCCAGGTTTGCTTTGCCTGAGCTGCGAGCACTTGCTCAGAAGAACCTCAGCTGCTGGTAGAACGGGACAAAGCTGAAGACAGAAGCTGCGGTAAATCATAAAATAGTTCAGGTTGGAAGGAACCTTAAAGATCACCTAGTTCCAATCCCCCTGCCATGGGCAGGGACATCTCCCACTAGACCAGGCTGCTCAAAGCCCCATCCAGCCTGGCCTTGAACACTTCCAGGGCTGGGGCATCCACCACCTCCCTGGGCAACCTGTTCCAGTGCCTCACCACCCTCACAGGAAAGAATTTCTTCCTGATATCTAACCTAAATCTACCCTCTTGCAGTTTAAAACTGTTACCCCTCGTCCTATCGCTACTGTCCCTGATAAAGAGTCCCTCCCCAGCTTTCCTGTAGGCCCCTTCTAGGTACTGGAAGGCCACTATAAGGTCTCCCTGGAGCCTTCTCTTCTCCAGGCTGAACAACCCCAACTCTCTCAGCCTGTCCTCATAGGAGAGGTGCTCTAGCCCTCTGATCGTCTTCACGGCCCTCCTCTGGACTCACTCCAACAGGTTGTAAGGTAAAGAGAAAGATAAGCAAAATGCAATGTAAATATCAGGAGAGGAAGCAATAGCCTCTAGGATCAGGATTATCCAGCCCTCATCCTGGCTGAGGCGTCAGGTACGTTGGCAGAGACGCCCTGGTCCAGTGCTCTTGCTCTTCTCCAAAATGGTTGTTGGGGAAGAAGGGGCTAAGCCATCCGTGCACCAGCACTGTGCTGCTCTGCACCAGCGAGGGCAGCCTGGCAGCCTGTCTGGACGCGGGAGCTGCTTCGGGACCCGCTCAGGGCGGCACCGCTCCAGCACAGGCTGTCCCAGTAAACAGTGGGTCAGGGCCCAGCTGCCTGGGACGGGGCTGGGAGGACGGTGGCTGCTCGGCTGTCACCGTCTTCAGCCCTGCGCTCTGGGGGGTTGCTAAACAGGCAGACTTTCATTTCGTACCTCCGTCAGGGGAAGCCACTCACAAAATGTGCCCTTGTGCCATCCTGGGGGTGGCATGAACGCAATGCACGTGGGATGGGCGCCAGCGCTTGTGGCACTGGGAGGAAGATGCTCTGCAGCCACCCGGTGAGGTTCAGCTTGCACAGCTCCAGGTGGCACAGGCTGTTGTGAAAGCCCTTCCCTGGTGTTCTTCTTATCCGTATAAATAAATATATGTATGTGCATCTATCCAAATATTTTTAAATGGCGTTATCTCAGTAGATCTCAGGGCAAAATTATTTTCCTGTTACTACAGCGTGCATGTCATCTCGGCTTGCTCCTTTATTATTTGTTTTAAAGATTCACATTTTTCTACCTCTTTTATTTGTTTCTTGAAAACCTGTCTCCTAAGGTTTTGTTTCTGACTGTCCCCTTCTTCCACTTGGCTTAGATATGGTTACAGACTCGAAATCTTAGACATCAAGATTTCATCCTTTGCGTTTTTCCCTTTAGATTTTCATTGCCCCGATGGGCCGACTACAAGTCCCTCCGAGTTTCTTTGCCTTCTGCAATTTCAAAAATGTGTATTGAAAAAGTCTTTTTCTGTCGTCTTAAGTGATCCTTTGCGATATTTGGTGGTTCTCTTCTCTTCCTATCTTCAGTAAAAAGATGAATTTTTTGTTTTTAAATCTCTCAAGTAACATCTCCCAAAACCATATGGACTTTTTCTTGTTTCACCCCAGAAGACGTGTAAAGTGATGTTTTACTTTAAATATGCTTTGCTCAGGACTTTCCAGCTTGCTTTTGCACTTGTAGATTTAATATTTCCCCCTGCTGCTTATGTTTACACTGGACATTTGTTTTCATTTTCGACTTATTGTTGTGTTCAGTGCAGTCTTATCTCGCCGGGCGGAAGTCAAATAGTTTGTTATTGATTACACGGTGTCCTATCATAGTCTATTAGTTCCTGCCAATTAGCTTGTCTTGTTGGTAAGATTATTGCCATCGGTGCGCTGTGGTGATGGTTGTTATCCAGGGATATTTGAGCAGTGATGCTGATGCACACAATAGTTTTTAGAATCTCTATATTTTCATATTCATGAATTAAATGTTTCCATATTCAGCCTCCTCTCTCCTTACACCAATTTGTTGCACAAGGCAAGGTATTATTTGACCTTGCTGGTGTTTTTTAATCCCTGTATCCTTACCCAATTTAACAACTATGCTATTTGCTGTGAGATGGTTTCTGCGCAGGGATTTTCTCCGATTCTCTCCATCTTGCCTAATTCCTCCTGTGGAACATCTTCCCTGTTTTCCAGCAGTCACTAATTTGAGGACTGGCGCTGAGTGTGTTATTTGGGCCATCCTGCTTAATCACTGCTGCTGAGGAGGAGCAGCCCTTTGTGAATTTGCCTAGTTCCTTTCAGAATGATATTCTGTGGCAAGGGCCATGGGTACCATGTTTAATTAATTATGCACAGTGGGAGGAAAAAGTATTTCCTTTTGGTTTAAATCTGAATATTTCATCAGATGCCATTAGTTCTTGCAGATGTAATAAATGGTATATTCATCTTCTCTCTTTTCCTTTTTTCCTTGTTTCCTAGACCTTTGTTGTCATCCTCTTTTTATCCTAGGCATCTCTTCCCGAGTCGAGGAGTTGTTGTGTCACCTCTGCCCGTCCCTCTTCCTTTTCCCTGTTTCTCCTGTCGGAAGTCCGGTGCTGTGTGGGTACATCATAAATTGATGTGGTGATGCTGCAGTTTTTTGCTGTTTCATTCCTCTCGTCCTCCTAATACCTCCTCACATTGCCTGTACACAGCTCAGGTTTTGCCGCTGTTTTGCAGGCCTTATACAAGGACTCTGAACCCAAAAGTGTGATTTTTATTTTTTCCTCTCTCTTGCCCCAGGTATTCATCAATGGATGTAATAAAAATATTTTAAAACCCTGCCTTGCTTACATCCTTGGACCATCACAGCTGTAACACATCTACCTTGAACAATATCTTGTTCTGTTTGCCTTTTTTATGGCCTCAAAGCATGTAGCTAATGCCATGAAGTAACTACCTGCAGTAATCCCAAGACCTCCTTCCCAACAAGCCGCAGCTAATTTTGCAACCCCATGTTGGGTACGCACAACTGGGGCTGGTTTTCTCCCTGCTGCGTGATTTTTTCATCTGCTGCTTGACTGCCTGTTCCTGTTGTGGTTTCTGGGGTGATGTCCCGGAATGGGGCAGTGCTGCTCCTGGGAAAGACCAGTGGCAAAAATCCCTGTGTGCGAGGGAAGAGAGTTTGCAACCTGTTGAATTTCTGAATGAGGCTGTTTTGGGTCATTGGTAAGGAACAGCAGAGAGTTCAGCAGCCTTTATTTCCAGCTCAGAGCTCTGCTGCCTGCCGCTGCTCCCGGCCACGGCACAGCCTGGGCATCACAGGTCAGGCTGCGATGCAGGACCTTGCCCTGTGTCCGTGTCCTCCCTGCCAAGGGGAGAACCCGCGATGTGAATTCACCGTGAATTCCAGTTTTGGCTTTTACTTCTTCCCAGCAGGTTTCGGGGCTTCGTCTCCCTTGGGCAGGGCTGTGAGGGCACCGGTGTGGGGTGGTCTCCCCTTTCTCCCACGCCTCCAGGGACAGTGTTGGGCAGAGAGACGATGGAGAGCGGGAGACGAGCGGTCCCCGGCCCGGGAGGGAGAGCACTGGCGGAGGCGGCGTGAGCCCTTCTCGCAGGCGGGGGGGAACGAGCCCCTTTGTACTGGCCATGAAATCAGTCATGTGTAGGTTTTTGTCCAGCCCTGGGGGGTGGGGGAAGGAATGTGGGTTGGGCAAAGTCTAGGATTACACCACCGCTGAATTTTTCTTTCCACACTTTAAATAGCCAGCACCTTTCGGTCCTGCCTTCGCGTCTCCCTTCGGCTCGCGCCCCGACAGCGCCGTCCGCAAGGTAACACCTCTGCCCCTGTCTTCTTCTGCCCTGCTCCCCCCGCGCCCCGCACCCACCCGGGTCTGCCGTGGAGGAGAGGTCACGGTGCGCTTTCTGCCTGTTTAATCATTTTCTAGCGTGGAGGGGTCCTCCCAGCCCTTCCTTGCAGCCGCTGTCAAACGCCTGCCAGTGTTTCTTGCTCCTCTTCACGTCCCAAAGTGTTTTGTAGGGGGAGGGGAGAGGTTGAAAAGAGGTTGAAAGTGCTGCTTTGCCTTTTTTTTTTCTTTTTTTTTTTTTCCCCTCCTCTCTCCCTGGATGGGGGAGAGTGTCATTTGCTGCCAGTGCCTTTTCCTGCTCTCCTGGCGAGGCGGTTGCAGGCGGGAATGAATGGCAGCATTTGGCTGGGGCTGGGGGAGCTGCCTCTGTGGGACACAAGCAGGCTCGAGGGCTGGCACCGTGCAGAAGGAAGGTGGCCTCCTTGGCACACAGTCCTCAGCAATCCCAGCTTTGGCACTAGGTGTTGGTGGGAACCACAGTCCTCACTCTTTGCCCCACGGGGCTCGGCGGCCAGAAGGGCATCCTGCCCATGAGGAACTGGCTCAAATACACCCTGAGACTCCTAAATGGCTGCAGCACAGCTGGTGCCATCCGTGCCTGTCTCCTCGCTGTGCTCTGAGGCACCAGTGGTGAACCAGCAGTCACTTATGCTATGCCCTGGCTTTCTTTGGAGGAGAGGTGTCCTCTAGGCGGTTGTGGGGGGAAGATGGGACCGCAGGAGAGGTACCCACCTACTCCGTGCTGATCCTCTACTTCTCTTAGAGATCTATATGAAGACGGGAGAAACTCTCACAGTACCAAAGCTTCCCAAGAGCCGTGGGGACCTTCTGTAGGCAATAGGCAGATGTTTGGAGGGGCAGACTCTGGGAGAGGAGAGATGCCACATGGCCATGGATGGCATCTGCACTCTTTCTTCTCCTGAAATTACAAGGACAGCACCATCCTGAAAAATTACTTTTTCTTGCACCCTAGTAGATTGACAGCAACAGCCACCACCACCAAAAGCAGAAATTTCTTTCCCTCATACTTCAGTTTGTCCTCTTCCTGCATCTAAGACTTCTCTGTGTTTTGTCACTTTCATTACATGGTCTGCAAAACCAGACCTTGGTAAGCAACAATAGGGGAGAAGAGAAACCCTTATAAAATATCTTGTCAAGTATTTGGTCCTGCTCTCATCCCCCTCCAGCCCCAAGTCTGTTCCCCGTGTCTGCTGCAGTGGGAGCTCCAGCCTGGCTGAACTACTGGGTCTTCCATGTAACGCTGTGCTTAGAGGATGGGCTTCCAGAAGCAGAAGTGTTCTAAGATGAGTCAATTAAAAATAATGAAACTGACAGTGGTTTTTAAGGACTAGTTTTGGACTGAGAAATGAAAGTGTATGCATGCTTTTAGTGCCTTGCTGCCAGCGGGAATCATTATAAGGAGCAAGAGAGGCATGATTCAGTGTGTGTGTACGTGTTTCCTCTCCCCTCTCTTGCCTCCCATAGCCCAAACTTCTGCCTCATTGCATGGCTTGTGCTGAACGTAATGGAGGAAACTCCTTCTGAAGGTGCGATGGATTGCAGAGTCCCTGGAGCCGTCAGCAATGGTGAAATGGTGCCCACACAACCCAGCATGGAAAAAGAGAAGGAGAAGGAGGAGGAGGACCAGACCCTGGAGCGAGGGCAGTGGAACAACAAGCTGGAGTACGTCCTGTCCGTGGCTGGGGAGATCATCGGCCTGGGAAATGTCTGGCGCTTCCCCTACCTCTGCTACAAGAATGGTGGAGGTGAGTGCAGCCCCATCCCCGGTCAGCCCCAGGGATCCCTGGTCACCAGCATCCCTCCACGGTCCCTCCTGCCTCTGCGACACTGGTGTCTGGCCCTACTCACTGCTGGCAGCAGCTTCTCAGCAATGACCAAGTCATGAGTCTAAAGAGAGGATACCAACCTACTGGTGTGGTGCTGCTGTCTGGGCCATGGATGGGGTCTGTTTTGACCCTGTGGGACGTGGGTGACCGAGTAGTGATGTCCCAGGGTTTCTATTTGGCTCTCTTTCCCCAAGGTGTGTGGAGTCCTGGTCCTGCTGGTGAGGTGGGTGTCCATCAGCAGAAGGAGGCAGGATAACCCACGTAGGGGGCTCGGCTCACTGAGCAATGTGACTCATCCCAGGCACCTCTTCCTTGAGAAGCACCAGGCACCCTGTGCAAACAAGGTGGCAAGTCCCGGCAACGCATCCAGGAGCAGTGCAGGAGGATGCAGGGCATCGTAGTCCTCATGGATGCTGTGAGGAGCTGCAGCATTTCCTGGAGGCTTGGGGAGCCTCTGAGGGGCTCTTGACCACAGGTCCTGGTCCGGTGTCTGGTCATGGAGGGGTCACCCTCAGGGACTGGTCCTGAAGCAGGGACAGGGCAGAGCGAGAGGGTTTTCCTTGCCTTGGTGTAGAAGCACAGCACCCCTCCTGCACCCCATGATGCCCTCAGAGCATCCACCGGAGCTGCAAGCATGTGGGAGAGGGGACATGAGCCTCTGAGCCACACAGCAGGGCTGTGAGGTGTGCGGATGGACATGCTTGATGGAGAGAGAGGGAGCGGAGCATCACTGCTACCGGGAAGGTGCCAGCACGTCAGTGCTGCTCAGGCTGTGCCCAGTAGTGACCGGTGGCCGATCCTCCGTGAGTCCAGGCTGCCCTGTTTCTTGGCCACAGATCTGGGCTCGCTTTTGCAGGTGGAGGGTTGCCGTGGGCTTTTCCAGGTGTTTGTGCCTGCTTTTAGTTTGTGGTTGCCTTTTAAGAGAGAAAACTATTTAAAAAATGAAAGCTCAAAGCTTTTCTTGAGCTTGGCTTGGAGGCCCATGGAGAAGAGGGAGTTGCTCTCCCTGTCTGCTGATTAATTGCTAATTGGGCTCTCCGGAAGGGCAGGGGAGAGGGGAAACGGTGCTTGGCTGGGAGCTGGCAGGGAGCGAGCGCTGGGGACCCAGGGCTGAAATCCCCTGGCTTGAGCTTGGAGTAGTCTCATGGGCCTCACTAAACTGCTTTCATCCCAGTGGCATAAAAGAGGATTAATCGCTGTTTAGCTACTTTCACGCCGTGCTTTGCTCAGCGCTTGTTTCTTTTCACCAGGTGGTCGGGCATTTTCTTCCCCTTGTTGAGAAAGGAGGATTTATCATGTTTTCTTTTTTCCACGGGGAACGTTTCTTGTCTGCTTGCTGAGCCGTTTCTTCTCCCACCGCTGCACCCTTCCCAAGTGCCATCCCATCAGGGGGAGTGGGACCTGGGATCCTGTCCCGGCACCCCTTGCCTTGGGCATCATGGGAGAGCTCAGGGAGGGCTCTGGGGAAAGGGGAGCAGTCGTGTGTGGTTGGACAGCAGAGGCAAGACGCAAAGCGATTTCTCAGCCTTTTTTTCCCCCAAGAAATGGGCCTGAAGCAAAGCCCTGTGAAGGAACAGAGACTATGAGGACTTTGAAGTCTCGGGCAACTTTTTCATCTCCGGCCCCCTTCCCATGAGGTTGGAGAAAGGATGGCGCACGAGACTTTTGTGCAGAGAGGAGAGGGTTTCCCATATGGTTTTTATGGGTGGTGTGACCAGGCTGTGCAGGACTCGGGGCTCCCTCCTTCACCACGGCGTCCAGCCTGCTGGTGCTGTGTCACATCCCTTGTAATGCCTCGAGATTAATTTTAAAAGCTGCCAGAGGTGTTCTCCTGCACTCCTTTAGGGAGGCCGGTCTGTGCATTTGCTTCTCTGGTCCATCAATAAAGGTGAGGGACCCTTATTTAATTTCCAGCTCCAGGTCAATCATGGTCAGCTTACAACCACGGCCAACGTACAGCCTTGCTCCAGCGTTAGCGTCCGGCTGAAATATCTCTGCCCCACTGCCTGACTTTTCCTCCCCTGGCTGAACTGTGCGCAGGCAGTGGTGATAACTGCTCTCAGCTCTTGCTTTGCTGCCCTGAATAAGTCAGGCTTTTCGCAAAAAAGGTATCTGCAAAATCTGAGCTATGCAGAGAGAGGCAGCCGGCTGCTTTTCCTTTCTTTCGGGATGTTTCCACATAACAAAGAAAGAGTAGTTCCCTTACGTATTTAGCGCTTGGTGTTTGATAGCTAGGTCCTATATGGTGGTGGTGGTGGTGGGAAGGGAAAGAGCAAAAAGTGTTCTTTTTGCTCTTGTTGGCTTTTGCTTTTGCTTCCCATGTCGGGGTCAGGCCCTCCCTGGGCAAGCTGGCCCCGACGATTGGGAAATACCGGGGAAGCCTGTCTGGTGGTGTTGCTGCCGGTGCCGCACGCCCTCCCCAGCGCTCCCCAAACTGGCCGGTCCCAAGGGCCCACCGCCGTCCCTGCAGGAAAACCTCTGCCAGGTGTTGGCGTTCACCCCCGGGGGAGTTTGGATGGGGCTGGGCCACAGGGACACCACAGCGCCGGGGGGGCTGTGCTTCTGGACCCCCATCGCTTGCAGTCCCCCACCATGGGCTGCCCTCCCTGGCCCCCACAGAACAGGGTGTCTGGGCAGGGTGGCCCTGCTGGGCACCTCTCCTGGCCTTTTCCTCCCTGCCTGCTGCCCTTCCCTGCCCTCTGACAGCTGCAACAAGATGGGGGTGGCAGCGGGGCTGGCTGGCGTCGGGGTCGTCCCACCCTGCCTGTCCCCCTCCAAACCGGGGGGCGAGAGGAGCAGGGCAGATGACAGCCCCTGGCCCAAACATGTCTCTGGAAATCCCTCCTTTACCCCATTGTAATTTCGCATTATTTCACAGCCCGCATGTTGGGACCCTCCAGTTAAGACTCCCAAAGCATGAAAACTGCGTGAAACCTGGGATAATTGGAGGTGCTGAGAAGGGTGACGGGCCAGAGGGCAGGCTGCACCTACGGGAAACCCAGGCTGGGGAGCTCGACCTGCCACCTCAGAGACTGTCCCTGGGATCCCCTGGCTGCAGTTGAGTTAAATACAAACTTTTATACGAGAAAAGGAAAACTTATGATGATATGATTGCACGCCAGTTGGGAGTGAAGGGGATGGCATTGATACAACCATTTCCCCTGCTCTTTGCCCTCACCAACTTCTATTTACTGGTAGAGAGCGAGCTTGTGGGCAGGTGCTCGTTGTTCCCCCGGGGCTGCCAGGTATCAGCATCCCTTCAGCTGCTGTTTGCCCATGGGGAGCTGCCAAGATGCTCTCCCTGTCTATTTTGTTGGCTGCATTTTTTTTTTTTTTGCAAGAAGGGGAGGGCTGTGGCTCTGTACCCCGCTGGGAAAAGCGTGGGGTGGGACTTATGGCTGGTCCCCAAAGTCCGTCTTTCCCTCTCCCTGCCCCTGCATGCTAGCTAAGCTTCTTAATGAAATCTCTTGGGTTTTACTTGTGCACTGGGATTGTTATTTCCTATACAACCCCACAGACCCGACCCCAGGGCCTGTTAGCACCTTGCTGGCACAGAAAAGGCCTATGCAGGGAAAAAGTGTTTTAGTGGCTGGCTGGATTGTCACCTCTGACCCTGCGTGTCCCTCCGAGCCTGCCGCAGCCCCACTGCTACCACTCGGGGCTACACCTTTACATGCCAGCTCCTCCTCCTGCCCCATGTCCCTGCCTTTGAGCGGCTTTCGTGGCATGTTAGTGCAGTAAGGAACGCGGACCACCTTGCAGGACTGCCTCCTGTGCTCTGCGGGGTAAAAGCCATTCCTGCATTTAACATTAGCCTGGGGTAATCAAAAGCCTGATGCGTTTTATCTCTCCCTGCCTGTTTTTTTTTGACAGGGCTTGGCCAGGAGGGCAGCCCTGGCCGCTGGCATGAGGTACATACATACTTTCCTGCACTTCTTGCTTTTCGTTTGGGTGTCTGCTGCTATTTGGTGAGCAAATGATTGAGCAAACCCACAGCCTGGGTGAAGGTGTCGGTCTCTATGTGCTCCTCAGTGCCTTGGTGGTGTCATCTGTGGGCTTGTCAGCTTATTCAGTCAGAATAACTAACTTGAAAGGAGTCACCAAGTTGATGAAAAGTCACAATAGTTTTAGAACAGGGTGTTCTTTCTATACAGCTACTGAGAACTTGTTCCACTCTTTTCTGCAGAAAATTCAGGCCTAGAAACTTTCCTTTCCTCTCCACCTTTTCTAAATGTTGAGTTTCTTGTGCAATTGCATCACTCTGGGAGATGAAACGTGAGGAAAATCCCTTTTTCCTGGCACCCCTGTCCATGGCCTTCTCCCCCCACAGCCCCCACCCCTCCCAGGCTGTGCCCCCACCAAGAGGAACCTGCTCCATGTCAGGTTGAAGATGGGCTGACCCTGGTCACCCCATGGGGCTTATTTTGCCTATCTGCTGCTTGAATCTGCCAGGTGCCTTCTTCATCCCCTACCTCATCTTCCTCTTCACCTGCGGGATCCCCGTCTTTTTCCTGGAGACGGCGCTGGGGCAGTATACCAGCCAGGGAGGGGTGACAGCCTGGCGCAGGATCTGCCCCCTCTTCGAAGGTGAGTGGGCTGAGCCCAGGAGGGCACAGTGAGGTGGGGGGATCGTGGGGCCCCAGTGGGATGAGCAGTGATGGGTCTCCCCACAGCCCAGCTCCTTACATACCTCCATGCATCTTCTGCCCACCCCTGGGGATCCCAGCCTAGGAGGACTGCCAGCTGCACCCTTTCCAAAATTACACTGGAAAAATTCATCGCCTTTCCAACTAAGAAGTTCCTATTGTTATGCTACATCCCAGCTTCCTTCTTCACTGCCATGGCTCTGGCCAGGAGCTTCGTACCCAAATCAAGGTTGTCCTCCAAGAGCTAATTGATGAAAATGCTTCTAGAGGTTAAGAAGAACCTAAAACATGCTACTGGTTTTTTTAAGTCAATGCTATGTCATTTTCCTGAGTTTGCAAATGGCTTAAAACCTTCGTGGTGAAAGGTGTCAGCTGTCTTAATAAATTGTTAGCCGTCAGATCCACTTGTAGCACTGTTTCAGCACAGTTATCCGGCCTCAAGCCACTTTCCATGATTTCTCTGAAAGTCTCAGTTGCCTCCTCTCCATATACCAAAACCTTCAGTTGCTCCTCTGACACCTGCCAGAGAAGGTGTGTGGTGTTAATACAAAACATTCCCAAACAGTGAAAAGGGATGAGTGAACAAAATAAAAAGTGAATTTAGGTAGAAGGGGTGTTATTCAGCAGATGGAGCACCGTCATATGTTTCTGTCCCCCTGTGGCTTTCCAACCACAATATGCCCATCCCCTGCCCAGACTCCCTCCCCTTGCCACCCTTTCACCAGGGAAGGCTGTAGTGGGTTTGTAGGAAGAGGGGGTCCTTGATGCCCCTGCTTGGACCCCTGCTGATGCAGCATGGTGGGCTTTGGGGAGGGGATGATGGCTCTGGCAGCCACCCCAGTGGCATTCATCTGGCAGTGCAGACAAAACGTGGAGCCACAGATGAAAACACTGGGTGAGCACCTCCCAAGGGGAGTCCTGTTCCTGGCCCCTGGCACGTGGGTCACCTGCCTTTGGGGCTCACTTTCTGCAGGAATTGGCTACGCCTCACAGGTCATCGTCATACTGCTGAACTTCTACTACATCATTGTCCTGGCCTGGGCCTTGTTTTATCTCTTCAGTTCGTTCACCATCGACCTCCCTTGGGGCAGCTGTGACCACGAGTGGAACACAGGTGGGTGTGGAGCCCTCACCCAGTCCTCCACCAGCTCTTGGCAGAGGGAAACCTGCTGCTGCCCAGGGCCAAACCTCAGGAGAGTGGCTCGCCCCTGCTTGGGTGGGACTGCTGGTAGGGGTGGGGAGTGCTGGGTCACTGTGGTGATGCCGGTGCTTTTGGGGAAGAGGTTCCATTGATCTGTGTCTTTGCTAGAGAGCACCAGTGCTGTCACTGCCCAACAACTTGCAGCTCCTGCCCAGGGCTGTGCAGTGGTGGCCTCCCCAGTGGCTCCTGCTCTGGGCTCCAGCCACTGTGGGCACCTTCCTTCTTAGCATCTTCTAGTCATCCCATGCTCTGTGTTAGCTATAGACCCAGTGCTAGTCAGGACTGCTCGCCATGCCCACTAGAAGGAAAAAATAAATGTCATCATCTGAATTGTCCTAGGTTTCTTGCTAGCCTTACCCTGGAGGAGACTGCTTTTGTGCATTTTTGGGACTACACAAAATTTGTCTGAGTCAATGTCAACGAATGTTGACACCGTGGATGGAATGGGAGGGATTTTTCAGATCCTCTGGTACTCCAGCCACTGCTACTTACTCTCCCTTTTTCCCTGGACCTCTCCCGCAGGGAACTGCATGGAGCTCCAGAAGGCAAACTCAACACTCAATGTGACCAATGAAAATGCCACCTCCCCTGTCATCGAATTCTGGGAGTAAGTAAAGGACAGGCCTGTACCCCCTTTTTCTAACCCCCTTTCCTCCAGGACTTCCCTAGGCAAGGAACAAACCCTGCAGCAGTACTTCCTATTAACCCATCCTTGCCCGAAGAGGACACAAGAGAGGAAGCTGGGCAGGTCAGGGTGAAGGCTCTCAGAGGCAGCAGTGCCATCAGTGAGGGTAACATCGCTGGGCTTGTGGTGTTTGTCTGGAGCTGTGCTGGCATGCCTCAGAGCCATCTGACTTTCTCCTTCTCTGATGTTGCATTCCTGTCCCTCTGGACTTTTTGGGCTTCTTGGTCTCACTGACCTCAGTGATGGCTAGCTGACTGTGCGAGGCCTTACCTCACCTCACTGATGCTTTGCCTTCTTCGGTCCTTGATGTTTCATTTATTCTCCTTTTCTCCATTTGTGCAGAACCCTCATTTGTGCGTGCTTCTCTCCCTGCCTTCTCCCTTGCTCTTCATTGCCAGCTGTGAACTTCCTTATACAGTTGTTTCCTCCTGCAAAGTAGGTGAATTGGCTGCCTGCTCCCCATCCTGAAGCTTTGGTTCAGACTTACCCAGGGTGCAAACCTCAACAAAATTAGTTGCGCTCGCTCAGTGGCCGTTACCCTGTGATTTGAATTACAGTTTATATATCTGCTGGATTATCCGTTGCTCTTGTTCTGTTTGGAGCAGTCTGCCCCATGCAGCCGTTGACCTGCCTGGTGGCTGCATCCAGTCTAACTCTTGCTCAGGACACGGGTGCCAAGGCTATAGGTGGTAGTGGGGTGAGGTCTCTCGTGATCCACAGAGCAGCAGCTCTGCAATGGGTTTTTGTCTGCAAGTTTTGCAAGCTGTAGCATGGTCAGCTGTTGAAGAGGAGGCCTTAAAGCCCTGTGGTGTACTGCATGCGTTCACGCTGGTGATGGAGTAGGTGATCTTTCCTTTGAATCCCTGCTACTGTGCGATACCAGCAGGTTCCTGGGAGGCTCTGGCATGGCGGATGGCGACTTTTGTATGTGGGTAGCCTTCATCTTAAAAGCAGAAAAAGTGATGTTTTTATTTTAAAGCGACTAATATGCAAGCTATCTTGAGGGGAGAAGCTCACCAAAATTGAAATGAAGTGCTGATGTCAACTCACTTCACGGTGAAATTTGCTCCCTCCTTTTCATTGTTTTCTCCCCTTGTGTTAGTTACCCTGAGGTACAGAGTAGCTTTGTTTATGGCACGAAGGCATAGGCTTGCTGGCTGGGGATCTCCGATGATCCTCAGCATCTCCTGGGAGAAGGGGCACAGTTAAGCGCTGAGCCCTGGCTATCAGACTGTGCAAGTAACCCCTCTGCTGCCACCATGGATTTCCCTTGTGCGTTTAGATGGGTGGAGGGCTCTGCCTTCGGCAGCGCTCCCGAGTGCTGTCAGCGCGGGGAGCACACAGTACCTCCCACGCACTCCTGGCTCAGCACAGGGATACAGTTGTTAAATTTCAAAGTTTTTGAACTTTCTTTGTCTCCTGTGTGTTCTCTGAGCCTGCACTCTCCCTCTCCCTGCTGCTCACATGTGATTAGATGGTGGCCTGCCTTGGACTGCTTTTCCTGAGGCTGGATGCTGGAAAAGCTGTGTTCCCATCGCTGCGTGACCACGTCCATTTACTAGGGAATCGGTACACAGGACTGGAAATTTCCACTCTCCATTGATTCCCATGGAGCATCTGTTCCTGCCCACCCTGGGCGGGGAGGTAGGAGGCCACCCTTTCTTCGAGAAGCACTGACCTTCCAGTGGTGGCCTCTTCTGAGGCCTCTTCTGGCTGCAGTACAGTGCCCAGTTAGTTACGGTCTGCTGACACCCTTTCCCCACTGGTTACAGAGTCCGTGTCCTTAGAAGCAGGGACAGAGCAACATGACGAAATGTATCTGGCAGAGCAGAGCTATTTTTCCAACCCCTCTCTCATCCTCTCAATCTGCTGCGAGGCGGTGGGGCAGGAAAAGGAGGCAGTGTGTCTTCGACCGCTGTTATCCAGAAACGTGACCTTTATTTTGGGGTAATTGGTGTCTTTTGCAGCAGGGTGGGCATTGCTGCTGTGCTCCAGAATAGTGCGTGTCCCTCTCTGCCTGTCTCAGGCTTGGGTTTTTGGGACTGCACAATGGTGTTTCATGCTCAGATCCATCTGTATGGTGCAGGAGATGGAGGCGGGTGAGTCTGTACTTCTGCAATTGATGAGGAAGATTTGACATACACATGGCATGGAAAGCTGCTATATGGCCAGGATGAGACCATAAGACCTTAGCTGAACCAAAGTCCATCTAGTCCAGGATCCTGTCTCCACACTGGCTGAAAAAAGACGCCCAAGGTGGCCTCTTCTGACTGTGCAATGGGGATTATTGTGGTCTTGGTTGGGTCTTAGTCATGGTATGGGCTGCTATGCTGTTCTGGGTCCTGAGGTGAAGCATGTAGCTGCTCCTAAAGACAGAAGTATGGTATCGAGAAGGGGTTGGACAGCATTGCTTCTTGGGTGGTTCTGATGGATTCTGCATGGTAAATTCAATGTATCATTCACTTTTGATGTTTGAAGCATGTCAGAAAGATAGGTGAACTTTGTAATGTGCATGAAAAAGGCTCAGGCAGAGCCTGTGTGTGCAAAGTGCTGCGTGTTCTTGCAGAGAGAGAGCTCTTACTCTAGAGGACAGGACAGGTGAAGGGTGGGAGGAGGACAGGAGAAGAAATGTCTTGGCCCAACAGGCCAGCACTGGAGTGAGCGTAGAAGCAAGTGTCCATGACTGATTTGTCAGGCTTGTAGTACTTTTAAGAGGGAAGCACAGCTTGATTCCTCTAAGGCTTGCAGCTCAGACCTGGGTCTTGCTAGTAAGACAGCTCTTCTCCCCAAAGCCATCAGGTGCTGTGGAGGTGTGGTGAGAACCAGTGTAGTGTTGGGAATGTTAGTGGCCAACATCAGTGACACCTGGATGCTCCTTTGCTTCCCCCCAATGCAGGAGGAGAGTACTAAAGATTTCCGATGGCATCCAGCACCTGGGCAGCCTGCGCTGGGAGCTGGCTCTGTGTCTCTTACTGGCGTGGATCATCTGTTACTTCTGCATTTGGAAAGGGGTCAAGTCCACAGGCAAGGTGAGTCCTTGGTTCACATCAAGACTCTTCACTTGATCACAGCTGGAGTGCTTGATGTACTCACCTTTTGTACGTTCAGAGAGGTCCTAGGGATCCCCTGGGAACCACCTTCTGACTAATCTGGCAGGAGCCTGTGGGTCTCAACTTGCAGCAGGAGTATAAGCCAGGCTCTGTGGTTTGGTTGGGAAACGATGGGAGTGCTGAGATGTCTCAGAGCGTTAACTTCCAAGATGTACATCCCCATCTGATCCCTCTCCATCCATAGGCCCAGGAGACCCTGTAATCTTCCTATTCATGGGGTGGTTGCGTGTTCCCCTCCCTCCCACCATAGTGTGAGCAAGCAGTGTGTCTTTGCCTCTGCTGGCAAGTGCAGCTGGAAAATCTTCAAATTCATTAGATATTAACAAAGGTAACTCTGATGGCCTTAACGCTCTCTGCCTCATCTCCATGGGGATAATCTTTTTTCCTTTTTGTTCATCACAACTCTTCCTAGAATCCCTCATATTCCCCTGCAATAAAGGTCATCTTTCCCCCCGTCCCCCACAGTGGTCACCACGGAGATATTTCTTTGAATGCTTCTTGGAAGGGTTGGTGTGACTGTCCAGCTCCATCTCATGCTCCCTCTGTTGCAGAGTGTGCCACTGTCATTTGCACTGACCCCATCACTTAGTTTCCGCTGCTGCCTCCTGACCTGCTCTCAGCCAGCTTTGTCTGGAGCCAGCAAGAACAGATGGAAATGAAAAGGTTTAGTATGTCGTCTAAACGGTGTCTTTTCAGCAGGCTTTGAACAAGACATCATGTGTGATGGGGTGTAAATTTTAGCTGCTTCCATTTCCATCAAGTTGATGGCATGGATGTTAGCAGTTTCTCCTGCTTCCAGAATGGTCTGGGATTATGAAACATGACGGGGAAATCAAGCAGCTTGCAGTCATGATGTTTTCTTGTTTCCATGGAGTAAAATTAGAAGAAAAGAGCAACTGCTTGCTGTAGTGGCCTGGTAAAAGAAAGCAGAGGCAGTATAATAACAGCAAATATGATACTAAGATACAGCAAACATAGTGTGGGAAGTGCTGAGAACAAATTCCATCTATTTTAGATACAAGTTCTAGGTTAAATGCAAGTGCTTTTTACCAAAAAGGACTAGCAATGGTGCGATTTTCCTCTCCTTGAAAACAGAAACCTTTTAGTAAAGCAACAGTGTCCACAGGTTTATTAACCCTCTGCATAATAATCCAGCTAAAATGATGTCTGTGGGCATACAATCGTATTGGGGAAGAGAGATGTACCTTAGTCCTGGGGATTTGCCAGCGGAAGGGCGAGCACCGCGAGCTGAAATTACCCTACTCAGAAGAGCAGCAGCAGTTCGCGTCCTCCCACGTGGGGACTGCCTGTCCCTGAAGAGCGCTTGCAGATGCAGGAGGTTGTCACAGATGGAACCACTTTGCCGAGGCATGTGGATCAGGTTCAATAAAAACCCTGGATGTTGTTGACCAGCATGTGACAGAACGATCACACTGATCCCGGCAAGGTTCCTAGTGATGTAGTTAGTGCTAACAATGCCCAAGAAATAAAAAGATTGGGTCCAAGCCAAGCACTGAGTAATATCTCATTGGATCCAGATGTTCCTGTTGTTAGATAGAAGTTTGGCACCCTTAGTCCAGCAAAACTTTCTCCAAATTCAGGCCTCTGGTCTCAGTGCAGATGTGAGTGACTGTTCACTGTGAGTGAAAAGCTTTATGTGCTAATTCATGCAGGCTGTAAAACACATAGAATGTCACCAAAATGTGAATCCAAATCATGTGCCAGACAACTACCAGTTTGTGTTCTGAGCTCCGAAAATTGATGTTATGTAGAGATACAACTGAGAATGTGCAAACTGGCATCCGGGAACAATGTGCACTAGGATCTAAAGGCAATGGGTTGGTTTTATGATTTTTGGTTTTAATCTTGCTTTCATGAGCTGAGAAAGATTAGACTTGCATCCTGTCATTTCCCGAAGGAAGAATTTGGTTGTGTGGTAAATACAGGCATGATTGTTAAACTCGTAGGTCCTGAAGATTTGATTAACTGTCACTGAAAAGCTCTAAATCAGAGACTCCTTGAAAATTTGAGAGGGAAATGAATGATGGTGTTTGCCTGTGTTGAACGAAGCTGTCCCTGGGTTCCTTCAGCCTTCAGGATGCAGATTCGAGGGACACAGATGGATCTGCTCACACAGACGTCTCAGGCAATCGTGAGCCCCAGCAAGGAGGTGTTTGTCACCAACCTCTGTGGCGTTACCCAAGACTGCTGTGATATATAGAGCAGAGCACATGAAATGCATAGAAAACCTGGAGCTGCAGGCAGTGATGATAATCTGGTAGTGGTGTTTTTCAAGGATCTCTCAAATCCTTCTGTCCTTCCTCATTACAATGCTGAATCACTGAAGAGTGTGTATCTTGACTTAGAGGAGGACTCGCGTTGCAGGGTCAGGTGTTTTGGACATCGCTTTATTCAGATGGAGTACATCAGAGTGGATCCAGAAGAAATCTCTTTTTGAATCGCTACTCAGATCATAATGAGTACCTAGGGGCAGAGCGAAGTTCGTTGTGTTGTCCAGGGAAATCATACGCTCATTCTTAGTAGGACCTCCTCTAATGCAGAAACTGCTATAGCTGTGGCAGACCCTGTAACCTCTGCTCAGGGATGGTGGGCCTTAGGTAGATTTTGAATCACTTCATTTTGGATGGATGGGCAGGCGCAAGAAATAGATCATTTCACATCATTACATCTTGCGGTTCCTCCAGAGATGAGCTTTAGCGCTCTGGTGCGTAACTGCCCAAGCTGAGAAAAGAGCTGTGGGGTCATGTTCAGGGGAAGCGTGCTGATGTGGATCCTCACTCTGCACACCCACACAGGAAAAACCTGAAGGAGCAACATTTCTTTTTTGGCCTAGCATGATCATAGAATCATAGGGTTGGAAGGGATCTCTGGAGATCATCTAGTCCAACCCCCCTGCCACAGCAGGGTCACCTACAGCAGGTTGCACAGGAACGCGTCCAGGCGGGTTTTGAATGTCTCCAGAGTTGGAGACTCCACCACCTCTCTGGGCAGCCTGTTCCAGTGCTCTGCCACCCTCTAAGTAAAGAAGTTCCTCCTCATGATTAGGTGGAACTTCCAATGTTTGAGTTTGTGCCCGTTACCTCTTGTCCTGTCCCTGGGCACCACTGGAAAGAGCCTGGCCCCATCCTCCTGACACCCACCCTTTAAGTATTTATAAGTGTTGATAAGATTCCCCCTCAGTTGTCTTTTTTCCAAACTAAAAAGACCCAAATCCCTCAACCTTTCTTCATAAGAGAGGTGTTCCAATCCCCTAATCGTCTTTGTAGCCCTTTGCTGTACCCTCTCCAGCAGTTCCCTGTCCCTCTTGAACCCAGGAGCCCAGAACTGGACACAGTACTCCAGGTGTGGCCTCACCAGGGTAGAGTAGAGGGGGAGGATGACCTCCCTTGACCTGCTGGCCACACTTTTCTTGATGCATCTTGATGATAAAACAGACTAAGCAACTTTTTTTTTTTTTTTCAAGGTGGTCAATAAATCTTGAAGGTGCGGGAGCAAAATGCAAAGGGATTAACGACAGTACTTGACTTGCCGGGGAGGCTGCATCAGCTCTTGACATTGGGTTGTTTGTGTGGGAACCACAGACCACAGCGTGTTGTTGTTGAGGTGTACTACTGCAATTAGCCATTGCAGTCCTGAAAATAACCCAGTAATCCCCAAATTGAATGTTATATTTACCAGATGTGCAGTCCCTGAAAGGATTAGCTGATACTGGCCTGCAGTGTTCCCCCAAGGGACACAGCTCCTTTGCTAGAGGAAGGGATTTCAACCCTACCTGAGTACGTCTGTGTTGCCCAGGGGCATAAAAAGCAAGAGGACACAAGCTAAAGGTCCTGCTCGGGTCTGAGTCCTCGGTGACAAGTCTGAGGCGCGCTGCCCTGCTCTGCCTGAAGTGCCCATGTTGGATATTTGAAAGGGGTCGACCTGAGGCAGCAGCTGCGAGTCGCTGCGGTGGGGGAGTGGTGGGCACAAGCCAGTTGCTGGTGCCAGCCCTGAGCTGGGGACCCCCAGTGTTGTCCCTGGCGGCCCTTTGGTAGCAATCATGTTTCAGGGTGTATCTCTTATCTGCACACCTCTTTACCCTTGCCACTAAATGTTGCAGAGAAGAGACTTTCTGTGTATGACTCAGGCCTCTATTTGGGGTAGGGATGCGCAGATGGATACTGGAGGCAGCTCCTCCACCGAGGCACATAGATATCACACCGCTGGCTTCGGTGGAGCTACTCTGACTCCAACCCGATGACAGCCTGGCTTGGGGTCTGGATCGCTCTTAGGACTAGAAAGGTTTTCTCTGTCTCCAGACGTGCCATGGTACGTCACAAGTTTCCTGGGTGCATTTTAAAATGCATTTCTTTCCACTGCAGGTGACAACAAGGTGCTCAGCGAGGCAGCTTGACCCATCTCCGGCCGCTGCCCGTCTTCCCCACCCCAGGGGTCGGTGCTGTGCTGCCGTCCGGCTCTGTGTGCTCTGGCCTGTACTGCTTGTTCACACTTGTCCCTTCCTCCTCCTCCCAGGTGGTGTATTTCACGGCCACGTTCCCATACCTCATGCTGATCGTTCTGCTGATCAGGGGAGTCTCCCTGCCCGGGGCATCCCAGGGAATCCTGTTTTACCTTTATCCAGACCTCAGTCGTCTTGGGGACCCCCAGGTAAGGTGGAGGGGGGACCCAATGGCTGAGCTGTTGTACTTGCATGGATGCCTGTGGCCGTCCTCTTCTCTTCCTTTTCCTTTTCTCACTCTCTTTCTCCCAGTTTCTTCTTTCTGTCCCCTCTTTTTCCCCCTCTGTGGGCATAAGGCGGGACTGTGATGTCGGTGTGTACTCTGATTGTCCCTGCGCTCTCTCACCCTCAGCCTTCACCTTTGTTGTTACCGTATTTGCTAGTCTGAGTTGGGTCTGAATTGCCCAGGGGTATGGGCAGTGGGATTTAACCCTTCATCATGAGTGGCGCCAGCTGTCCCCTCCACTTGGGGACACTCCTCTGCTGCGGAGGCAGCCAGTGGACGGCGTGCTGCTCTGTACCATGCTGGCCCTGCTCCTGGCATGCTCGCTCCAGCTTCCCTGGGAAGCATGCTGGGTGCATGGATGGCGGGAGCAGTGGCACGCTGCAGCAGTTCCCCGGGACCCAGCTGCCCTCCTTGCCTCCCAGTCCGCAGTGGGAAATTCCTGCCCATCTGATGGGAGGGTCAGTGCCCGACTGCTGCTTTTAATCTCTTTGGGACAAGTTCTTCCATGTTAAATCCTGGCTCCAGCTGAGCTGCTGTACCAGCCTTTGTGTGAAGGTGTTTCCAAAGGAGATTAAAGGGTGCCTGCCTGGAAAATAGGCCAGCAAAACCCTTTGTAACCCCATTAACTCTTTCTGGTCTAGTCCCAGCGCTGCCTTCGTTATTAATTTTGCAAATGGGGACATAACTGCTGGTGGAGGACTGACTCCGGCTGATCCTGCCCTCCCTGACGGAAGAGAGAGGATCCCCGTTCCCTGTGGGTGGGGGTAGCAGCGTGTCAGGGGCTGCTGGGCATCCCTGTGTCTGCCCTGTGCCACCAGTGCAGTGTGGCTCTGTGCAAGTCAATTTGACTTACGGCTTCCGATCCAGGGAGCTAAACACGAGTGTCTGGATTCTAGCTCCAGGCGGTCTGGTTTTTATCATGGGAAGGACTCTGAGGTCCTGCTCAGCTTTCTGGAAGTCGTTCTCTGGTCAAGGCTGCGCCTGGGCAGGGGGGGAAAACCCGCGTTTTACAGTGTCGGCTGCTCTCCTGGTTTGTCTGTGGACAGGAGGTGGGCAGGAGAGCTGCTCCTCGGTGCGAAGGTGCAGCAAGGCTCAGAAGGGAGTGAGGACAGGTCTGTGTATGCAGTGTTTGTGGCTCCATTCACGCCAAAGAGGTGCGAGAGGCTTCTAAAATGAAACAACGTTTTCAAACAGCGCTCATTCACTTATGAAGAGTCCTGTTGTTACTGTGGCTGTGTCGCCCGGGGGACTGAATTAAACCACTTCAGGCATGGCATGGTTTTGCTGGTACTAGCTGTGTCCTTATTAGGTCCGTCCTGGCAAACTTTTCCAATTACAGCCTGAGCTTTAGAAGCACAGCGTCCTTCCAGCCTGGAAAATGCTAATGCGCTGGTGGAAAGGCAGAGTAACCCTTCAGAGCAAGAGGATGGCTTGTCCTCCAGTGGGGGAGGAAAACTGGCTCCTGCCTCCCCGTCTCCATTCCCGGATTAACGCTTCACTTCTGCAGGAGAAAAGCCGGAGTCAGTAGCGGTGGTTGCCTTCCTCCACTGTGCTTTAACTGTCCTACCGAACCAAGTGGCAGGGCTCGGGGTTTCTCTTGTGTTTTCCCACCAGAGAGGGAAGGGAAGGGTTAGTGCCCCAAGGCCCACGCGTGTGCGGCAGTGCCCCCCTCTCTCTGTGCAGGGACAGCGTGAGTCCTGCCAGCCCATCGGGGCCAAGTCGATTATAATTGATTTGTGCTCAGAGGACGGCGAGCTGTAATTGTTTACCCGCCATCCTGCACTGCCCGGAAAAATAGAAGCTTCTATAGTGCCTGGGAAGGGATTCTGGAAATTAAAAAAAAAATAATAAAAATAATAATAATAAAAAAATAACCCTCTTCAATCTGAGCCTTATGATAAGTTGTCTCAAGGGGAGGTTTAAACAAAGGGCAAATAATATACAAGCAGACAAAATCAAAACTCCTTTAAAGTATATGAAAAACTAGGTGAAAAGAGGGGATGAATTATTTAGCAGATTCTACCAGGGGAGCAGCAGCAGCCGAGATGTGAGTAAGTGTCAGAATATCAGACTGGTGTGTGAAAATCATTGCTCTTCACCTGCCAAATAACCTTGGACAAAACTGGGAAATCCTGTCTACGAGAGCTCAGGCTAGCTGATTGATGGTGGTCTCTTCAGCCACGAAGTCTACGGTGCCCTAAATCTTCCTGCACCTTCATTTTCTAAATCTAGGAAATGCTTATAATTAAAATGGTAAATAAAATGCCAGTTGATAGGTAGATCAGACTACACAGAGAAACTGCCAAACAAAACTTTTGAATAATGAAGTCCAGTTCTGCTCAAATACAAGCAGATAACAGCAAAACCGCCAGAGAGGGGATCTATTTTGAACTAAAAAGTCAAAAAAGCAACCCCATAGTTTGTTTTTTATTTGTATAATATTTAGTATTATGATGTTAGCATGTCAGCCATTACTAGGCCCAAATTTTCCCCCCCCTCCTTGATTGCATTTTCTGTGCTCTAAAAGCTTCCTACTTATTTCATAGTGTGGGATGCGTTTTAACCGAAAGGGGGTCTCGGGGTTGTTCACCACTCCCACTTTCGATCATTCCATCCGTTGCAATTATCTTTGCAGCAGTTTTATCAATTGTTTATTTCAGTAGATAACGCTGGGGATTTACGGATGTGATTAAGGAGAGGGATGCGCAGTGTGATCCACTAGCAGGAAGCTGAAACGAGAGGAATTCAGCGTAGAAATAAGGTTTAAGTGTGGGAAACTTCATTAGAAGAACTTTTCTCAGGCGCTGGCAGGCTCTCCGTCGCTTGGTGCTTTCATACCGCAACCAGGCACTGTTTTAATAGACAGATTTAAAGAGAAGACTGATGGGCTTGATGGAGAAAGTGCCGGCTGCGTGTTTGGGTTTGCTTTAAAGAGGAGAAATATAATGGTCTTCCTTCACTCTGGTATCGTCTCAAGTGATTTTAGCTAAATTTCATTAGATTTAATGAGTGAGAATGAAGAAGGAGTTAAATTCAGCAGCCTCTGAGTATAATACCCCCCTCTGGAAAAGCAGCGAATGTTTCTCAAAACCTCCCACTCTTGTTTTCCTCTTGAAATTTCCAGAAAACCCACCACCTTGCTGTATATGCTTGTACTTTATCTATCATATAAAGGAAGAATTTTCTCTGACGAGCCGCTTCCCATCCAGCCCAGATGTGCCAAAGGAACTGGTGGGGTCTGTGCCCCTGGTCCTGGTGGCAGGGAAGCACCGGTGGTGCCGAGGACCTGCAGAGGACCTACAGCTCTGCAGACACCCCATAAGCAGTCCCTACCACAGCACTGGACACCTGACCCTGCGCAGAGCCATGCCGGAGAGCCCTGACTTGCTCTGTGCAGCTAAATTCAGAGTGTTACCTTCATCCAACCTCTGCTAATCATTGTCTCCCCCTCCCTCATCCGGACTACTTTTCCAATAACCTTCCCTACGTCCCTCTCATTTTCTTGCACCCATTTCCGTGGTGATCGCTTTCTGGAGAAGCGTTTGCCCCTGCAGGGTCCCCGCTAGCTCCTGCTTCCTGATGGATGTGGCAGGAATGGGAAGCAAGAGATGAAGATGCCCCCAGCTCTTTGGGGGGCTGCCCGCTGTGCCTGTGGCCGGAGAGGGAGGCTGCTGGGGTCCGTCTCATGGTTTGCACCGGAGCAGCTCTTGCTGCCGAGGCTGCGCTGAGGATAAGTCCCTCGGACCACCACAGGGAGGACGGGAGGTGCGTGCATCTTGCAGGGCTGTGACCTGCTGGGTTAACCATGGGCCCCTGTAGCCACGCTGGGGAAAGGGTCAGCGCCCCCAGATCCTCTCCAAATTCAGGCCCCTCCTGCCGCTGCTCTGTGGCCAGCGAGCTCTGCTGCTTCCCAGCAAGAGGGGAGGGCGACTGTGGGCCTGCTAAATATTATTTGTTCCCCTTATTTATTTTTTTCCCAGCAAGCCTTTAACTTGACCCCACGCGCTCGGTTTGTGCTGTTGCCGGCCCCCCGCTTCCCCTTCCTGAAGGCGAGTGTGTTTGTTTTCGTGCCGGAGGGTGACCCGCTGTGCCTGTGCGTGGATACGTGTGCCGGCGGGGCTGCTGCTGGCACCGTGGACTTGCCCCGTGCCCCGCAGCCCCGGCAGAGGGTCCGCAAAGGGTCTGCAAGCCCCGGCACCACTGCAGTCCTTGTCTGGGGGACGGAGGGCAGGTACAGGGCCATCAGGGAGGGAGCGCTGGCAGTCCTCTCCTCCCCCTTGCTGGAGCAGCGCATCCTCGTGGGGTGGACCACAGCTGTATTTACCTTGCGGGGCTTCCTCCTCCTCCTCCTCCCAGCCTCTCACCAGCCCCTCTGGCGTGGGACCCATGTGGCTGGGGCAGCCCTGCTGGGTCTGATCTCAGCGCTGACATAGCAGGAAAGAATAAAGCTGTCTGACTGTCCGCC
Organism: Chroicocephalus ridibundus; assembly: GCF_963924245.1. Lineage (NCBI taxonomy): Eukaryota > Metazoa > Chordata > Aves > Charadriiformes > Laridae > Chroicocephalus > Chroicocephalus ridibundus. The sequence continues at coordinate 153,955,984 of NC_086284.1, forward strand.
TGCAAGCAGCAGGGCAGGGAGGACAGTAAAGCCTGGCTTCCCAGTCAGCAAGGAGCATCCCTGAGAGCATCCCTCACCCCTCTGCGCCACCCTGGGGCAGGCAGCTGTGCTCTTCGGGATGAACCAGAAACCTGTTTGTTTTCTTGTGGTGTTTGAAGAAACCCAGCAGTGGGAGGGCTCTCTGGGTGTAAAATGTCCCTGTGGGTCGGCGGGTGCCCCGAGGTGGAGGGGTTACTTGATGTCAGGGCATCATGAGGTCCTTGAGTGCCGGCACAGGAAGAAAACTGGGGAAAAAGTGCCCTGTCCCCCGCTCCCAAGGAGTCCAAGGATGTATTTTCCAAACAGCTGGGGCTTGGGGCTGGGAATGTGATGTTTTGCTTGGCATAGGGTGGGCAGAAGGACCAGGAACGCTTTATGGAAATGTCAGTGTCTTGTTCCCTGCCTCGTCTCTTCTGGGGTAAATGAGGAGGAGGGAAGGTGCTGGCCTGGGCTCTGCAGCACAGTGGTGGGCTCTTTGCAGCAGGGCCCCAGGGCTGCACAGCCTGGTGCCACCGCAGTGCTGTGGGATATGGACTGGGTCTTTGGTCTGGGGCCTGTGGGCCAGTCCTGAATGAAGGGGAAAAGGCAATAATCTGGGAATGGAGCCCTGGGCGTCTTGAGGTGAAATCTCAGGAATCAAGATCTCCCCTGGTAAGGCTGGACTGAAGTGAGGTGTTTGCATGGTGCGGCTGGTGGGCAGCACCAGCGCCATGGGCTGAGCTGTGAGCTGTGATGCTGGGAGGGAAAGAAATACTGGTTGAACTGCAGCTCAAGACTTGGGGTGGTCTTTGCTCTCTGCTCTGCATTACACCGAGTTGTTCAGCCTGGAGAAGTGAAGGCTCCAGGGAGACATTTATTGTGGCCTTCCAGTACCTAAAGGGGGCCCTACAGGAAAGATGGGGAGGGACCCTTTATCAGGGAGTGTCATGACAGGACGAGGGGTAAGGGTTTCAAACTGAAAGAGAGTAGATTTAGATTGGATATCAGGAAGAAATTCTTTACTGTGAGGGTGGTGAGGCACTGGAACAGGTTGCCCAGAGAAGCTGTGGATGCCCCATCCCTGGAAGTGTTCAAGGCCAGGCTGGATGGGGCTTTGAGCAGCCTGGTCTAGTGGGACATGTCCCTGCCCATGGCAGGGGGGTTGGAACTAGGTGATCTTTAAGGTCCCTTCCAACCTGAACCATTCTATGATTCTGTGTACCCACTTTGGGCTGTGTCATCTCTGCTTGCTGATCGGGACAGTTTGGCGCTTCTCAGCATGGCACCTGTATTTGATGTATGAGATACACTGGGGTTCAATAATATTTTCCTTGAAATGGTCTTTACTGTTATTTGTAAGTGCTTTGAGCTCTTCCTAAGGAAGGATCTGTTTCAGTACAGGGGGCTATTAAATTCCAGTACATGTAATAAAGCGAATATTGCTGAGAAAATTAAGGGGTGAAGGAATATGTCCTCTTATAGGCCATAACCATCTTGGATAACTGCAGCTCAGGTGTGAAGGCTTTGGCTAAAAACAGAGAGTAGGAGGCTATTACAAAGGGGAGTAAACAACATGTTCAAGGAAATTGAATTATGAATTAAATAAACTGGATGGCTTAGAAAACTGCAGACAACAATCAAATCAAAATACCCATGCTGCCAATGTGCCAGCGAAATCTGAACAGGATAAACTTTACTGGTCTCTTTGGGAGCACTGGCCAGAGAACAGCAGCACACTTTCATCTGCAGGGAAAAGAGAGCCCTGCCTGACCCCAGCGAGCCCCTTTAGTCAGAGTGGAAATATTAAAATAATGAGAGGCTGTTGATCAGCAGCACAGGAGGGAAAGGGGGGTTGTCTTGGAAGGGCTGAAAAAAACGTTTCTCTGAGTCACTGCAGGGAGAGAAGTGAGCACAGGCAGCAGGTTGGGGAGGGAAGATTTGGGTTGCTGTTTTTGCAAGCGAGTGGTCTGTGTAGCTTCCGTGAACCCCCAGGGCCAGGTGGGCAGTGGTGCTTCTCATGAGGGGCTTGAGGAGGAGGCTGGACCACAGATGGGCTGAGGCTCCTTCCGACCCCAGTGATCCTGCAGTCCTGGGAGTTGCTGCCACTGCTTGGATCCATCCCTAGTGGGTCAGGAGCACCCATGGCATCAGCCCTGTTGCAGTCCATTGGCCCCCAGGCAATTTGTGAACTGCCGGGGGACTGGAAAGGACAGAAAGGTGGCTTGGTCTTTCGCTGAAGAGCTGCAGTTAACTTTTAAAATGGGAAATAAAGTGCATGCAGCCTGAGCTGATGGTCACAGTTGTGCTGACTAAGTAGGATCATAAGCTCTGCAAGCCAAGCTTAGCTTTATTTACAGTTTCAGCCACAGGCTGCCTTGCTTCAAATGGGAGCATATGCTAAGGCAGGTGCTGTATTCCCTCAAGAAATCCCTTTGGGGCTGGGCTCCCACAGAGCCCAGTGTGCACCCCACGGGTGTTGTGTTGAGCAGAGCAGGCAGCGAAGCAGGGAGCCTGCAGACCCCACGCTGGTCTCTGCTGCACGGTCGGGGGTATCACTGGGTTTTAGAAATGAGCCACTTCATAAGCCACAGATCTAATGAAGCATGGTGTCTTGATGTTTGGCTTCTACCATGGCTGGTAAAGCACCAGTTCTTTTCCTGTCCCTGGGATATTTCTCATGTCTCTTGCTTGTGTGATTTATCTGATATTTAACACTGGTTGACTCTTCCTCCCTGTAGCTTTCTACTCAGTGGGGTTGCTGGGTTCCTGTCTTTTTCCTGTTTTGAACAGTTCCCTGACTGTTTTGAAATTCATAAGTAGTTGATATCCTTGAGGTTTCTACCAACTGTTAAATCTGATTGAAACTTGTCAAGTGGGTCCAATGTTATGGCAAGCATGGGGTAGGCAGCTTGATGGCAAAAGTCTTGTTATCTTGACAAATTGGAATACAAGGGCTCCAAAATCCATGAGAGGTTGTGATTTGAGCTTGAATTTGATGGAAAAACAGAGCTCTAGCAATGAACAGCAAAATAAAAAGCAGACCTAACAAAACATTTCACCATGATCTGTGCAAAGATGCTTAAATTATTGATGCAAAGGTGTCAGTTGGTCCCTCTCACCTCAGTGCCTTGCTGTGCCTAAAATGTAGCTGAAAAGTGAAGGCTCTGCCCTTACTGCCCACAAACACAGTGATGCTTTAGGAATCAATTATAAAAAAGGCTTTGTTTTTTTTTCTAATCTTTTTGAAATGCAAAAATGAACTAAAACCCTGTTCTCTAAACTTACCTCCCCATGCAGCTCCTCCAAAAAGAGTAAAATACACCAAGACCAATTACTTTTTCAATGTCCCAGTGCCTTGAACTAGCAGTCCCAGTCCCACCTCATCAAGTGTCCCTTCTCATTCTATAAATCAGAGATTTGATCTGACTCCCTGTGAAATTGTGAACAGGGGTTTCATGGTCCGAAGGGAAGGTGGTGGGGCTGAAGCTGCTGGCAGGACAGTCAGGGAGAGCGGTTTAACCAAATCTAGCCCTAGAAGAACTTTGCTTTCTCTCCCCATGGACAGCGCTGCTGGGTCTTGCAGCCGTGGGCAGCAAGAGGATTCGTTCTGTGCAGCTGCCCCTTGAGTTAAAAACAGAATTTCCTCCAGAAAATCACAGCTAATGGGATTGTAACATCCCTTTGTAAGGCCGGTCAGCGTAGCAAGGAGAAGAGGTAAATAGGAAAAAATAGACTGGTGTTTGCCAGTGCTCACCAGCACTGCTACTCTGGAGAACAAGGGTATGGCCAAACGGAGGCTTTGGTCATTAAAGTTGTCCCGGTAATACTTCTGTTTTTCTTTCCTGGCTAGCTTCTCTTCTGTGTCTAGAATGTGGCTGCCCTTCAGGGTTGGTTGAATGATTGTCTTATCTCTCTTTTATAAACCCCTTAGGAAGAAAGATCTTAGGAAACAGAGGGTTTGATTAATAATCTTTGTCATTGCTCCATTTCTCGCTGTTGGTTCCTGCTTTTGCTGTTCTCTGCAGAAGGCAGTGGTGGGCGGTTGCATTGGTGACTGCACACAGCTAGGCTTTCAGATCAAATTTGGCATTGACAAATGTCAGCCTCGGAGCACTGGGATGTGTTATTGACAGTGAGAGCGAAGTGGAGTTCAAAGGTGCCTCGTGGGACTAACGGAGTTCTTGTATTTTCTTTTAGGAGCTGTCTTTTGCAAACAGCTCTGTTTATTTCTAGTGCTTCTCACCTCCCCTGTTAATTTTCTTTTAAGTTTTGGAGACTTTAAATTAGGTCTTGGAGAGAAGGGCCACAAGGGCCACCATCAGAAGCTTTATGTACCTGTGCCACCCAGTGGGAGACCAGGCTTGCCCAAAGCAAGGCCACCTCCTCTGCTAGCAGAGGGCTCCTTCAGCTCTCTTGGAAACTGTTTGTTTTGTCTCCTGTTGCTGGGAGGCTCTGAGGGGTCTCAGGGTTCTGCAGATTTGTCCAAGGAAGAAAGAGATGATGATGAAGAGCTATATGTGCTGTGGTTTTGCAAGGCTCCTGGTGCATCCCTTCCCTTTAGCACTTTTAGCACCCCCTGGGTGCCTCACTGAGCACTGTAATTCCCGGCACTGTATAATCCGCCCCTAGAAAAGACTCGTCTAAATGCTGGGTTTTGCTGACCTCCTGATCATTGGACTTTCTGCTGGTTACGGCGGCCCCTGGGGCACTGCCTCTTCACATCCATGCAGTGTCTGTGCTCTGTGCTGGCCTTGTCTTCTCACCTGTGTTTGCATCTCCCTTGCAGGTCTGGATGGATGCAGGCACTCAAATCTTCTTTTCGTATGCAATTTGTCTGGGATGCCTGACAGCTCTGGGCAGCTATAACAAATACCATAACAACTGCTACAGGTAACTGGAGCACGGCTCTGCTGCCTAGAGCCTTCCCCTCCCTGAACATCAGTGCACATAGGCTGGTGAACTGCTGGAGGCTACTGGCTTTTTGAAGTGTTGCGTTTTCTGTTTCTACTCAAGGCATAAGAAAACTCTTTCCAGGTGTTTTGTCTCCAAATCCAGCTCTCTTTGCTTTCTACCTAAGGGAACTTTCTGTCCATACTATGGATAACAAACCCCTCTTCCACGCTATCTGAGACCCAGCACAGTCAGATCCTCTTCAGTAGCTTTGTGGCCCCAGCCCACACCACAGCCTCCCCTATTACATGGGTGCATGAGTAGCAATAGAGGAAGCAGAGCTGTGAGATCTAATGGGTCTAGACTGCAGTCCTTTCGCCTTGTGATTTGTCCTTCCTAGGTTCATTTGGACCTAGCGTCTTGCAGAGTTGTCAGTGCTCTGGATTCCTATGTGTTACTTATGGTCTACATATAAGCCTGCAGATATGACTTCTGTTTCTTGCGTACTCTCCCTATGCTGGACCGCCCTTGAACACAGGTGGGCCAGGTTGCCAGATAGGTTCAGGCTGTCAAGTTGAAGTGGTCAGGTGAAAATAAACTCACCTTGCTGTAGATGTGTGCAGCATCTGGATGATCTGCATTCCCAGGAGTAAAATGCCTAGGGTAAGTGGAAGAGGCCGCCTCTAGATAAAATTACTCATCTCTCATCCCACCCTTTCTCTGCTGACCACGTTGCTCCTGGCACTGGGTTCTTCTCCCATCTTTTAAATTTAGAATTGTGGTTGTTGCAATGGAAGGGCCAGGCAGACCACTGGCTCCATGGTCCTCGCTTGTAATCTTTCTCTCTCTTCACCTTAGAAGATGTTCACTCCTGCTGTAGGGATGCCTCTCCAACAGCAGCTGGGCTGGGACTCCTCTTCCTTTTCATGTCCCTTCTCCCAGATGCAGTTTTGAGAGAAAAAGCTGTAGGAAAAGAAGAGATAATGGATCTGCCTCTGGCCTGCTGCATGTCTTTGGGAATTAGCCCATTCCATCTCCAGTCTAGATGTGTAGCATGGAGATGATGACGGGGCTGCTTAGCAGCGAGGTTGTGAAGAGCTTTTGTAGCTGCAGCTGGGAGTGCTACAGAAAGAGGTGAGATGTCTGTTTTCTCACAGATCCTTTCTGCTGTTTGGCTTTGCTAGGGAAATTGTTCTTAGTTTTGGTGTCAAACCTCCAACCAGCCCATTCCCAGGCACGGACCCAGTTTTAATGAGCTGGTCCTGTGCTCTGCAGCCTTGGTTTGTGTGGAAGACAGGACAGGGCTTTAACAGGGCAAAGGGATACCAGCATGGTGCCCCACCCAGTTATCCCAGGCTAGGTGTAACCTTTGGTGACCTGGAAAAGGAAGTGGGAAGAAGGAACCATTGTTCATATGGCAGCAGTCCAAGATGGCACGAAACAGCATAGACCATTTCTTGTTTTCTGGGACAGTAAGGGATATCATCAGTGCTCCCTGGCTCCCTTTCGGGTTAAAATCTGGAGAGACCTCTTCCTCTGGCCATTCCCCACATGTTATCCTCCACCATGACACCCCTTCCCACCTGCCAGGTGACTGGAGAGCACCTCCCAGCCCGTGCCTTTCCAAGGAGGGTTTGAGCTGTCATGCATACGTCCAGGGGAAAGAGGGAGAAATACTGGGAAGGAAGAGGAACTATTTGAAACAAATGTGAGTTTATACAAAATGACTGAGAACGTAATTTGAGTGGACAGCAGGCGGTTTATAGCAACTGGAGAAATGAGGTTCTGGCGTGGGCTTCCCGCTGGGTTAGCTGAGCTTGGTGGAGCGTCACCCTCCTTACCAGCCAGGACATCCGAGGGGACTCACCCTGTAGGTCTCTTTCAGTCTCTCCTGCCTTAGAAGTGCAAAGGCAGAGCAATGGTGTTAGGTGCTGTGCAGTCCCTGCCAATGCAGAGAGCTGTGTTTTGGAAGGAATAATCTGAATTTTTACCGTGTAGGTGTTCTGCGTGAACTGTACTTTCTCTCTAGAAATGGTTGCAGACCGTGAATAGATCTAGTTTAATGTGCAGGGAGGAGCACAAAGCCCCCATAATGCTAGGTACCTAAAGACTGATACAGAAAATCACACTGGATTTGCAGAGTAGCATTTAATAAAGTTGGAGTGGGCCATGAAATGCCAGAAGGGATGCGTTCAGTTTGGTTCAGAATATCTCAGAAAGATGTTGCAAATGTTATTGTTGTCCCCAGGGTTGCAGTCACAAGAGGACTAGGGAGACTGGAGCATGAAGAGGAATTGGATAGATAAAAGATGCTTAGTTTAAAGCATAGATGGATAAGAACGAGATGAAACAGAGACAAAAGGGAATAGATCAGAGAAAATAAATTGGATGGCTCTGTCCATCTTTTTCTCATAATGCCAGGACCAGGAGATATCTAGTAGTGCTGAGAACTAAGAAGATTATAACTGGTCTGAGAAATCTATTAACCAAAAAAAACCCCGTGTCCCCTTATCAGGAAAAGTAATCTCTGGTACTCTTTGCTACAGGAAGGACCAGAAGAGAGAGAGGAAAGAAGAAAAAAAATCAGGCATTTAGATGTGTAGCAAGACTATCTTATGAGTGAGGAGCTTAGGTGAGGAATGCAACCTCATGCTGTCCTTGGAGAAGGCTTTCCCTGGGGGAGACCCTGCTGTGTTGCCTACCCTGGGACATCCTCCTGCAGCTCCTGGTGCTGAGCTGAGCTGTGGGGCTGCTGGGAGAGAGGCGCTGCCGTGGGCACAGTGGCTGCCAGGAGAGAGCAGGTGCTGCCCGGGGGGGCTGCCATGGGGTGTGGGTCATACCTGGACCCCCACCCGGCTGATGCTGTTTTCCCTCCTCCCAGGGACTGCGTGGCCCTCTGCTTCCTCAACAGCGGCACCAGCTTCGTGGCCGGCTTTGCCATCTTCTCAATCCTGGGCTTCATGGCGGAGGAGCAGGGTGTGCCCATCGCTGAGGTGGCCGAATCGGGTGAGTGGGGCTGCAGTGGGATGGGGCTGCTGCCGGGATGCTGCTGTTTGGCCCCCCTCGGCAAAGGGAGCGTGCCCACAGGATACCCGCCATGGGGCAAACCATATTGCAGCTGCAGGTTCCCATCCTGGCGGGCAGCTCTGCTTTCTGCCTCCAAAAACCAGGGAGACACAAATGCACATTCATGAAATATTAAGATGCAATGGCCGTGTCTTGAGGTCAATGTAAGACGCCAATAAGGGTTAGGCAGCTGCTGTCTCTTGGTGCAGGGGTGAGGTGCCTGCATGGCATATGCCCAGGCTTGTGCCGCGCTCCTCTGGGCTCAGAGGCTTTCCCAGGCTCCCAGCACTTGCCATGGCGATGCAGCCGGAGCTTGCTGTGTCCTCTTTTCCCTCCCTTCCTGCTGGGCTCCTCCGCTCCTCGAGGAGCCTGGGTTTTCATGCACAGCGCTGGTATAACTGGAGCGAGAGGGCTGCATGGCTTCAGGCTGTGCCGTGGCTGGGCGGCTGCCTCCGGTGGGTGCGTGCCAGCCGTGCCCTGCCGTTGCCTGCTCTGAAAGCCCTTCTCCCTGCAGGGCCTGGCCTGGCATTCATCGCCTACCCTCGGGCTGTGGTCATGCTGCCCTTCTCCCCGCTCTGGGCGTGTTTCTTCTTCCTGATGGTTGTTTTGCTGGGACTGGACAGCCAGGTAAAGGCGCAGGGGCAGGGCAATTCCCTGCCAGACGAAAGCCACTGTCCCTTTGGGACAGTGAACTTGGCTTGAGGGGGAAACAGTGGGGCTGGGGAGCTGGTCAGGACAGGCTGACAGAGGCGGCGTCTCTTTGCTTTGCAGTTTGTCTGCGTGGAGAGCCTCGTCACAGCTCTTGTGGACATGTACCCCACCATCTTCCGCAAGAAGAACCGCCGGGAGACCCTCATCCTGCTGGTCTCCGTCCTCTCCTATCTGGTCGGGTTGGTGATGCTCACAGAGGTATTTTGGGCTCAGACCACCTGCATGGTGCCTGCTGGGTCCGAGTGCCTCCCTGGCAGAGACGGGGCTGGTGGGTGGTGGAGTCCGTGCTGGGGTCGAGAGCTTGTGGGTGAGCCCCAAAGTGCTGCACAGTGCCTGGGGGAGGCTGCCCTTCCCTCCCCGTGGTGTTCGCATTTTCCATGCCAGCCCTCACCCCTTGTGCCAGTCACTGACACTTCTCCTGCCAAGACTGATAATTTGAGCTCTGGACGGCCCATATTTTGGTTATAGATTTATCTTTACGTGAGCCAAACCTTTACAGCTGCATCCTGTTGCGTTGTGAGGGGAGTGCCTTTGTCCTTCTTTTTTCTCCTGGATGGAGCTACGTGAGCACTTGGTGTAAGGAAATTTGGTGTGCCTGAGCGTGCCCACATCTATTACACTGATTTCATATATATTCCCCTTGTTGTGATTAATTGCCTGGGAGTTAAACTGTTCTGGTTTAAAAAAACCTTTAACTCGTGCTAGCACTTACGTGTGTGTGGATCGATGCTGGTACGGTGCTCTTTGCATCTTGTGTTTTCATTCGGGCGTAACTTTGACAAAGCTGCCTTCGACGTTGCACCTGCAGCTGCGTGCCTGGACTCGCCTTGCGGGCCCGTTTTGTGGGCAGCCTTGCGGACCTGGGCAGTGAAACCGCCTCTGGGCCCACAGCAGCAGCTGCTTGCAAAACTGCACGCACAGCTACTTCCCTCTGCAAATTCAGGCGGGGGGAGGGAGGGGGGCTAAAGTAAATTAGATTACTTGTGTCTCTAAAGGGGGTTTCTGCCCTCACTTCTAGCTACAAGGGCTGCTTTGTTTTGGCCTTCTCCTAAAATATCCCCCCGACCTCTGGCAGTCACTTGCCCTCCCCTGCCCTGCCCTGGAATGAAGGGCTGCAGAGACTCCTGAGGTGGCTGCACGTCTCCATCAGTCCTTGACCACAGGGGACATGGGCTTTGCTGTTGGCTTAAACCGTGTCCCAGAGAGAGGAAGGTGCCTCCGGCTCTGGGGAAGATGTTGAGTTTGTTTCCTGCTCTGGCTGGAGCTCTTTGCCTGTGCCTGATTCCTCTCCCCTCTCTCCCTCCTCACCTCGCCTCGCTGCCCGCTTGGCCCTTCCCAGGGTGGGATGTATGTCTTCCAGCTCTTTGATTACTATGCTGCCAGTGGCATGTGCCTGCTCTTTGTGGCCATCTTCGAGACTCTCTGCATCGCCTGGGTCTATGGTGAGTATGAACCAGCGTGGTCCCCAGCTCTGGTCTCTCAGGCTCTCGCTTGGTCCATCCTAAAAATGCTGGTCCGTAGCTTCTCTTGGCAATCGCTTTGCAGTGCAAGGCAGACCTCTAAACCCTTGCTCTGGTGCCTGTGGAATCAGCTGGCAGAGGCTTTCTCACAGCAACGCCCTGGGGGATCTGCTTGGCAGATATCCCCAGCATGTTCATATGTGCAGACCCAGGGCTGCTTTTGAGGCCCTCCTTTCTTGTGTGGACTTGGGGCTGTCTGGGAAATCTTTTCCCAACCTAAGTATAGGGGAATCTGAGACCCTCAAACAGTTTTGAGAGCTGTCTCTCCGCCTTGATATTCACAAGTGATGGGTAACACCTGGGTTTAGGTCCTAGCCTGAGAGATGCCACTGAGGGGTGGTCCCTGCTGACCCACCAGACTGTTCTGGGGGGCAAGAGGATGTTAGTCCGTGACAAAGACTGAAGCTGTCCACACTCCTGGTGAGCTCCGTGACTGGGCTGTTGGCTATGCTGAAGTTACTGCCTCCTTTTCTGGGGAGCACTCGAAGAGTGGTGGAGCAGGGCCCTGCTCACCATCCTCCCCTGGACATGCTGACCCCTCTGCCCTCCTTCCCTGGCAGCAGTGAGGCATCTTTCCCATCTTCCACAGGTGCTGAGCGTTTCTACGATAACATTGAAGATATGATCGGCTACCGGCCATGGCCCATCATCAAATACTGCTGGCTTTTCATCACCCCGGCAGTTTGCATGGTGAGAGCCCACAGGAACAGGAGCCATGGGGAGGGAGATGGGCAGAGCTGGGCGCCTCTGAGATATAGATACCCAACTATATACAGAGGGATGCGCGTATGTATAGGGGGTTATGTGACCTGTACATTGGGAGCCTGTTGTTCTGTGTGTTTGTGGCTTTTGGGGCCTGGTGTGGGGCTAAACAAGGGGGAGAAGGGCCCAGCTCAGCAGTGACAACAGCATATGTTGGTGGGGCAAGCTCCTTGCTGCCTTGCCCAGTGCTGCACACGGGAGATGCCCCAGCACAACTTCCTTAACTGGTGTCTCCTCTGTTGCTGTCCTGGGGAGCTCTTTGTTACCATGAGGCTCTGCGCAGGTGTGGACTCACCAGGAAGACCTCTCTTGGCTAATGGTGTTGATTTTCTTGCTCTTTTTCTCTCGGTCTCTTCCACATTGCCAGGCAACCTTCCTATTTTCTCTCATCAAATACACCCCGCTGACCTACAACAAGAAGTATGTGTACCCGTGGTGGGGGGACACCCTGGGCTGGTTGCTGGCCCTCTCCTCCATGGTGTGCATCCCTCTCTGGATCGTCTACAAACTCTCCACCATCAAAGGCTCCCTCAGAGAGGTGAGGCTGGTGCTCTGGGATCAGGGCATGGGCTGTGCTTCTGTGTTGAAGTCCAGCCTTGCAAGGGGGATCATTTGTGTCTTGCAGGTTAATTAGCAGGGAGCCTAGAATAAATTGATTGAGTGAGTCCATTGCTACAACTGATTGCTGGTTTTATTAAGTTCTGCCTGGCTGGAGGGCTGCTCCAAGCTGGCTGTTGCCTCTTGGTGCCCTTTGTTTATTGCTTCTGTCTCTTTGCAAGCACTGTTAGGAAAAAGTTCATTAGATGGAGAGGATAAAAATGATCTCCAGTGCCTTGAGTCAATTTGGAGGCTGCCCTTGACTGAAGCGTGGGGACTTGCTCTGAGGAAGCTCCAGATCCCATGAGCGTTGCGGGCAGCTGAGTGTCAGCGGCCTGAGCCTGCCCAGCTCCCGGAGATGCTGTGATCCATTGCTGGCTGCCCTGAACATGCCTTGGGAGAGCCAGGGACCTGGCAAAGCAGACCTTGCTCCAGACAGGCATCCTGTCCCTGCATGGCTCACTGGAGGTTTCACAGACATCCTGGTAGCCCAGGATCCCACCTGTTCTCTGCCTCCTGCAAGTGCTAAGGAATGGGTTGTGACAGCAATGGGCCCCTTGTTCCCGTGTCCAGCACGGACAGGGAGGAGTGGACGAAGCTGCAGGAGCATAGCAAGGTCGACACTGCATGATGTAGAGGGTAGCCCCTTACGCACTTGCCGTCCCAGTCAGGGTCTCCCTTTGCAGTCTGCGCTGATGGATGGGATGACCTGGAGGCTCCTGGGCAGCAACCTGTCTTTGGACTGCTTTCTAGCCCTGGCCTGGAGCAAACAGAGGACAGAGCTTTTCTACTGTCTCAGGTCTCTCACGTGCTCAGCGCTTGCCTTGGGACAAGTGGTTCAAAGATGAGTTTATCCCCTCAGTTTCTGAAGTGCTGACTGTCCTTTTTTGGGTCATCTCTGATGTTTAGGGACCAGCCCTGCCTGGCTGGCTGAATGATACCGATGAGTGGAAGGGGAGGGCCCAGGTCACCTTTTGTCCTTGCAGCTGTGTTCAATGCCTGCCTTTGCTTTCCAGAGGCTCCGCCAACTCACCTGCCCACTTGAGGACTTGCCTTCCAGGCTGGGCACAGGACAGCCCCTTCCCTCCACCAGAGCTGGCCTCCTGATGCTGACAGAGCTCGAATCTCATTGCTAGGACCAGTGTGGCTCTCCCTCCTTCCCCCCAGGACGGTTTCTATGCAGCCTTTACCACCTGTTGGCTAACACAAGGATTCTTCGCTCGCCAAGGAGAGAGGGATTTCTGGGCTGAGCTCCCATCCCTGGAAGATTCGAAGGGCTGAGGAAGAGGGCTGCCGTGGACATGGTCTGCGTGGAGTTAGCAATGCACCTTAATCCTCTCCCTGGAGAGGGCTCTGAAGCGGCAGATCAAGCACCGGTGCTCCTGAGCATCCTCAGCCTTCCGGTGGGCAGAATGGAAGGACTGATCCTGGAGTGGAGGGTGTTAGAGAGTCTCAGAGGTGTGGCTCCAGTGTGGACTTTGGGAGCTTCTCCATTCATTCCATTAAATCTTTGTTTTTTCCCTCTAGATCCACTCTGTCTCAGTTTTGTCTCACCAGCATCCCTTGCTCACAGCATGTTTGGTGGGATGTGCTGGGCATTCAGCTCTGGATCTCTGTTGCACTGGCACATATGGGAGGGTGGCCAGAGGAGAACAAGCTTGGTTAGGGTAGGGAGGAAAACAGGGAACACCATTTCGGAGGCCCCCACAAGCAGTAGGCCTGGGGTATGTAGGTGAAGTGGAGAGTGCAATGCCACCTTCTGCTGGAGCCCTTGCCAGCTCCCAGCCAAAAGAGTCATCTGGCTGATGAGTCACTGGGCTATTCCCGGGGTCTGAGAGAAGCGCGTGGGTTTGTGTTTTCTTTGTGCGAGTGAAGGATCATGGGAAACTGTCCCTCGTCTCTGCAGGTCTATGTCTTTTCTGTGCTGACTGCCTTCCAGGTCCTCTAGAGCGGGTCATTTTGGTTTTCCTGCCTATGGAAGAAGGGCTGTGTGGTTGCAGCAGTATCCGCATGTTATGTCAACAAACAGGGCCCCTCGTTTCCAGGCTTTTTGGGTAAAAAAAAAAAAAAAACCAAAACACCAAAATAAATTAAAAAAAATAATCAAAGAGCTTGTGTTTTAAGTGCTGTAGCCCCAGCATTCGAGGAGGGCAGCCAGAGGACACGCAGCCCCGGGAAGCTGGATGGCTCCCAGGAAAGCCTGAGGAAGCTGGAGCCCGGGCAGAGCTGAGCCAGCAGCCGGAGATGCTGGGCTGCCCGAAGCGCGCACGGACACCAGCCGGCACCGCGCTGCGGCCGGGGCTCGCGGTGCAAGAAGGAGGCGCAAATTCCGGCAATCCATGCCACTAGCCACAAGGTGGCCCCAGGACTTCACCTACGGCCGCGGCGCGGCGCCAGGGTCCCTTGCGGGGCGGGCTGGGGGGCGGTGGGCACCCTCGCAGCGGGGCCGAGATCCGCCCCCCCCCCCCCCCCAACCCGCCTCCCCCGCTTCGGAAGATGCTCTGAGCTGGGTGGCTGTTTGGCTCTGCTCGCAGGGCCGGTGGCTGCCTGTTCACTAGCCATAGGGCCGGGGGCAAACATTTCCCCTGGGTCACAATGACCCGGGCGTTTTTTCCTCCGGTTGCCCATTTCGGTTTTCTCTGCAGACAGGTGCCCTCCCCCAGGGAACGGTGACCCCAGTTGTGGCACATACTGGTTTAGCGTCCCGAGGACCTATAGGCAATGGCAAATTATTGGGCTTGGTTTTCCCCAGTTTAGCGTGCTTGGAGCCTGGTGACCTGAGATGGGAGACAGGTTGATGATGGAAAGGGGTCATGAGCTTTCACTCATACAGACTGTGAAACTCCGATGAGCACCAAGTGCTGGGGGGATTGCAGCTGGGAGGGTTTGTGATAGTGCAGATTTAACCTCGAAGACGGAGAGCCCACTGAGAGCCCCCTGGGGCTTCCTTGGCTCTGTTCTAGTGTAGCTGTAGAAACCTCATCTCATTTCCAACCTGTTTTCGCAGTCTATTTTCCATGGGGGCTCTGGGGCAGGCCGGGTTCCTTTGCTAGGCTGCGTGTGCAACCATGGGTGAACTCCCCATGGTCAGCCCCGCACCTCCCCTATCAAAATCTCAGCCACTGGGTTTCTGCACGCCTCCCTCCCTGCCTCTGGAGAATGCTGGGGATGCTGAAGGCATAGGGCTGGGGAGCGGGATGTCAGGGCTGAACTGGCTGTCACAGTTTTCCTGGGTAGCCTCAAAGTCTCAGAGCTCCAAATTCCCCAGCTGCCACAGCACTTCGTGGTGCTCATAAGCGAGCTGAGGGTAGGAAAGAGTTTAGAAACCCAGGGAAAGACATCCACAGTGTGATGGGGGATGGAGCCATCCAGCTGCCCTCTCACTTGGATATGGTACTGGCAGGTAGAAATTACTTCTAGAAATGAGAGAATGGAGTTCAATACAGAAGTTGTTTTTTTTTTTTTTTTTCCTGTTGGCTTTTTGTGTGAATCATATTAGAAGCTCCAGCAACAGATTTTTTTTTTTTTTATTCATGTAATTCTAATCTTCAACAGAAGTATACTTTCATTTTCCAGTAATATCTGTAAGAGGTTTGGCCCACTGGGAAGATATTTTAACCCTAACAGAAAACAGTAATTGTCCATAGCTATCTCCAAAATATGGCTGACGTAGGAAATCTGCTCAGCTGCATGTAGGCAAAGTGGGAGTCTAATGAAAGGCTTGTGACTTGTTTTGTTTCAAAACAGTCTGGTGTCCAGTGAATTGGGCATGTGGTTTATTGATCTGGTTATATATGAGCCAGGAAAACCTCCCAAGCCTGTGTTCTCGCACGACCCGATTGCTGTAAAGCTTTGGATGAGCTAGGCAGGCCAGATAAGCAAGAAAAGCAAAGGTTTTGCTGGACACTCTTAAATGAATTAGTCTTATTTCTGATAAGACTTTAAGACAAAATATTGGAACCTGTGATGCCTGGCTTGAAATATGAATCAAGTATATTCTGTATTGTTCATTGTGAAGGTTGATGGACTAAATCTGAAATTAATATATTTGAAACTTCCAGGCACGACATTTTTCACAGAACTTTTTGAGACCCCATGGTTAGAGGGAATTTTGGTGAAATTTGGAATATGGTGATTTTGGCATGTGGTGATTGCTCATGATTTGGAATATGGTGAAAGGGATTTCCATTGCATTCAAGATCAGCCCAGTACTCTTCTTGCAGTCTGTGGAATTTACCCCTATTCCTACCTTGTCCAGCGGGTGAGATGCTGATGTCCATTTAGAGAGGAGATGTGTGGTTGTTCGAAATTTCCCACCTTCAGAATCCCAAACCTGCAAGTTAGCCTGAGAATTCAACCCATTATTTTCAGGAAAATGGGGATGACGTTAAAGACCCAGGTTTTTTCATGGGTTATATTTTGGTGGGTTTTTTTTTTTTTTTTTTTAGTTTCAAATGAGAAGTTCACATAAAAATAAAGAAGTCCCTGAGATTCTGCCCCAGATCGTTAGTGCTTGGAAAGGATGACTGACCTTTCTGCCCATCCGTCCGTGAAAACCAGGCTTTGCTTTTCCCATGCTGCGGTGCTTGCGTCAGTGGTGCCTGGGGAAGAGTCTCAGGTCCCTCATCAGTCCCCTGTTGACGCTGCCATCCTCCTCCATGGATGGAGATGCCCACATAGGGCAGGGGAGAGACTTCAGCTCTCAAGGATGGACCTGTGGAGCAGGATGCATCTGCTCCCGTGGGGAGCATCCTGAACCCTGGGGCTCCCAGTGTGTTTGAACAGATGCCTTGAGAGGTCCTTCCTTTTTTCTACTAGTGATATACATGACAATTTTCTGTGGCTACTGAAGAATCATGTTGTGTGAGTCGAGTTGCACTTTTCAGCGACAGGAAAGGTGGATGTGTTGGGAGAAGACAGGCCATGGTGTATAAATGGAGAGAACAGAGTAAGATTAGCATTTTAACACGTGGGATACTAAATCCTGTGAAGCAGAGATCCCCAAATAATCTGCTAAGTGTGTCCTACAGGCCAGTGCAAATGAGCATATCCCTCAGAGCCGGGTGTTTGGCTGAGCCCTTGTCTGCTAATGTGGTTAGCAGCCTGCAGGAGGGGGATCTGCATGGTGCAGATAAGGGAAGCGCGTGTTGGGGAGCGGATTCGGGAAGTCGTTACTTCTGAGAAGTTGCCAGTGACTTGGTTACCCACATCTCCATCTGACCTGTCCAGAGTCACATCTCTTTGGGCAGCAACATACGCTTCTCTGTCCCTGCAGACAGACCTTGTCCTTTGCGTCCTTGTGCCGAGGTGATTGCTGTCACAACGCACGTCCCACAGCAACAGGCTCAGCTGTCCTGGGGTAGCAGAGAGGGGAAAGCAGAAGCCACTAGGCATGTACCCATGTGTCCTCTGCCTGCCTTTTTTTCTGTGGTCCTCCCTGGTCTCTGATCAACAGCGAGCATTGCTGTTAGACTCAGAGAGGCTGATAGATCACAGATATCTCCCCAGCATCGCCAATCCTCCCTCCTGACCACTTTTATTGCCAACACTGGGCTCCTAAGCTCTTCGCCCTTGCCTCATCTTCTCCCCCACCGGCGATGCTGTGAGATAGGGGATGTCTCACCCAGCCTGTCCTTCTAAAGGTGGAGGCTCCTGAGAGCCTCTTCTTCTCCAGAAGCCCAGCGCAGGAGCGGTGCTGCAGCTGCCGGAGCCCATCGCGGTTCTGTGGGGCCTCGTTAGTGCTTGTTACTTGAGTTATGTTCACTTGTGATTAGTTACGGTGAAATTGTTGTAGGAAGTCACAGGCTTACTTAAGCAGAAATTAGCCATAAACATAAAAAATAAATTATACGAATGCCTAGGGGAACCTCCTCTGCAAACACAGCATTCAGTCGGCGAGGCAAGTTCCCAACCACAGGAGCAGCAGCGCTGTGCCCGCGGGGGAATCGGTGTTTCTCCTGTTTTGTTAGTGAAGGTGCCAAAAGGTGGCATTATTCTGGACAAGCGAGGACAGTGGTGGCTTCTCCTGCAGGTGGCCCAGCCAGGGGGGCAGCCAGGGCTGCGGGCTTCTCTGTCTCCAACATCAAACCCCAGCGTCTGCTTCCCCTGGCCCCTAACGTTCGGAAAGGAGAAGAACATTTTGGATTTGCACCAGGAGGGTGTCATGCTGACAGACTTCTCCCAGCAGCTGGGCTGGGGGGAAATGGACTTGTTTTGGCTTGAAGCTCTGTGTCTCGCTGGCTGTTGGGGGATGGAAGCGTCATGGGGCCCAGGGTTTGCTGATGCTGGGCAGCGTGGCCCCGGCGTGGGCTGATGTTGGCAGCCTGCTGCTTAGGGCTGGCTCTTTGGCTGGCATGTTAGAGCTGGCCGAAAGGGAGGAAATGGTGGGGAGGAATAATGGGAAAAGCCAACACACACTCTGAGGAAAGAAACGGGAAGGTAAAAATGGAGGCAAGGGTGCACTGTCAGCTGGCAGATGGTGAGCGGGGTGAGGAGGAGGAGGAGACCTTTTTGGAGGTGCAGGATGTCTCTGAGGTTGGGGTCAGCCATCTGTCAGGGCAAAGACTGGTGTGGCAGGGTGAGTCTTGGTCTCCAGCTGCCCTGGGCATGGCAGGCTGAGGGAATCAGGTCATCGTGAGAAGGGTTTTCCCTCTCTGCTGACAGGAGGGGATGGAAACCCATGTGGCAGGCCCTGGGCTGGCGGCTGCATTAGGAGCAGGTCCCTCTGTATGGTGGGACAGCAGCACTTTCCCATTCCTCCTGTGCACCCTGAGTGTACTTGGGGCAGCCCCCTCCTACAAGGGCCAATTGCTCCTGCTGACCTGAGGTGGCTCCCAGAAAGCTCAGTGATATGGGGAAGCCCATCACTTAGATCCTCAAGCCAGTGGGTTCAAAATGTCTGAAAACGACAAAGGCAGTCAAACCTCAGTCACTGGGCAGGCGGAGGACCAGCCATGTGG
This sequence comes from Chroicocephalus ridibundus, assembly GCF_963924245.1. NCBI lineage: Eukaryota > Metazoa > Chordata > Aves > Charadriiformes > Laridae > Chroicocephalus > Chroicocephalus ridibundus. The sequence goes on from NC_086284.1 coordinate 153,974,507, forward strand.
CAAGTCCATTGATGCCAAGGCAGGGGAGTATCTTAGAGCTCGAGGCCATGTGCAGGACCTAACTGTGAGAAGGCTGCTGGCCCTTTGACATGACAATGGGGCTTTCTCTTGTCTTGGTTTCCCTGCCTGCAAAATTGGATGCTGCAATCCCTTCCTTTGCAAAGCGCCTCGAGGTGCACTGTGGGGAGGGCTATGGAGAGCTGGGTGCTGCCGGTGTCAGAGCCACACATGGCAGGGGGGGTGTCCCTGCTCTGAGAAGGGTTCATGCTGCCTGGGGAGGGGGTGCTTTGAATGTTTCCAGGATTTCTTGCAAGAAGTGCTTCCCTTTTGGGGACAGAGTATTTAAGAGCATCCTCACCCACGCTGTTCCCATCCCTGCTGCCTGCAGGGCTGCTTCTTCCCCCTCAGCTCCCTACGTATCCCTGTGTCAAGATGCTCTTCCTGGAGTTGTCATTGATCTCCCTCCCAGAAGCTCCCCAGGCTCATTCCCGCAAGTGTCTGACCTCTGTGCCAGCCTTGGTTGTGTCTCCTCTTGTTACACTTGCTCGTGAATCTGTGCCTTGCTGAAAATCCCTCTGCGAGCCCCCATGGGAAGCTGCCTCTGCCCGTGGCAATGGAGGAGGAACCCGTGCTGTGGGGAGACCCACAGACAGATTGGCATATCCTTTAGCAGCCCTGTCCCACCCGTGCAGCTGCACAGCCCAGGGTGCCTGCTCAGGGGCTGTCTCTGCCAGCAAAGGTGGCAATTAATGATCAGGAAGTACATGGCCCCTTCCCTTGCTCTCTCCCAGGATGGGGCTGAGTACAGTTCATACACCCACAGCTGAGCTGGTCAGAAGGCGATTTCTGGTTTTCAGTCTGGGCCATCACACTAGTGCAATCCCTGACGTGGAGGCTGCCGCAGTGGGATAAACGTGCCCCATGCCTGTACCTGGGTTTAAAACCAGAGTGAATTATTGCCTGGTGGGAAACTCTGAAGCCTGAGTGTAACTTCTGGGCTGGAAAGCAGAAATAGCAGCTTTTTTCCCGCTGGAGAATGATTTTCACACATTGCTGGATAAAGTTTTCATTTAGGTTGACTTTCTTCTTGTTTTACCTTAATGTCACAGGTCATTTCCCATCTACAGTTCTGCAAAAAACCGTGATGTTCCTGTGAAACACTTCAGTGTGGATAAATCAAGTTTTTAGGTCAGCTCTGCTTACCTAGGCTTATCTCAATCCCCTTTTCATATCTGGATAACCTCTATTGCACCTTTTCCCCAGCTGTGCTGGGTCACACCAGTCCTCTGTGGCAGGACAGGCAGCGGCACTGTCCTTCATCCGTAGGGACGGAGGCAGTGCGGTGCCTGTGTTGCGCAGCCAGCACATGACGTTCACCTTGCAATCTTTCGGGACTTCAGAGAAAGCCACTAAAAGGCAAAAGTTGGAGCCTGGTGCCTCTGATGTTGATGCCAGGCCAGGCAAGGGAAGAATCAGCCTGTATTTCTTTGGGTATTGGACCAACCCGCTCAACCAGCCCAAGTGGCAGGTAAAAGCCAGGGCTTTGAAAAATGGCACATTTGGAAAGTTTAATCCTGGAAACAGAGTATGTTGTCTTTGGCTGCCTGTGAAGAGGCGCTGCCTGTGCTGGCTGCCACCCCAGCCCTCTGCCCTCTTGTCCGCATTGCCCGACTGGGAGCTCTGGGATGGGGCTGGGTTGGCTCAGAGATCCCCAGCCCTGGGGATGCCCCCCAGTGCTCACCCAGAGCTCCTCTGCCCCGTCTTTGCACTGCCCAGCAGCGTGGGCTCAGACTGGCTGCCCCCAGTGTCAGCTGAGGTAGTAAATAAACACCCGCAAAGTAGAAGATGTTTCCTTCTACTGCCTCCAGCGCTGGCTTCAGTGGTTTATCCTGAGGATCCCGCCAGGCACAAGGGTGACTCCCTTCACGCACAGCTCTAGCGTTTCTTGTCCTCAAGGCAATCTGGCATGCTCTATTGTCATCTGATTCACTGACTTCTGGCACCCATGGAGGATTTTTTTGAGACCACATTACAAACGACCTCTATAGAGCCTGCAGGCACATAAACGTATCGCTTCCCCACTCTGTGGATGTGAGGGCTTTTGTCAGCTCCCAGGTTTCCCACTGAGGGGGCCAAGGAATGCTCATCTGATGAGCTCTGACACAAGCGAGCAGATTGGAGCATGTGCTGGATGTGTCCTAGCTTCCATCCCACTTTGCTGCTGTGGGTACATGAAAAGGTCAATAAGAATTTGGCAGGCACATTCACAGACAAAGCAAAAGACAAAAGAGCAATAGCATTAAACATAACATTAAAAAAAAATGAGCTGAACTATCTCGAGAAAAATGGTATAACTGGAATGCCTGCTGCTGGTGTTGGTCATGAGAAGCCCTGGAAAAGTGCGTCAGGGCTGAGGTGGATGCAAAGAAAGCTGCCAAGGCAAAGGCACAGAGGGAGTGCTCACTTCTAGTGAGCACACAGACACTGTAAAAATAGACTCTGGCAGTATCTCTCCCTGCTGCCAGAGCTCTCTCCTGTGAGCTGTGTTTGCACTCACAGAGTATGGCATAGGCACAGAGGGGTCTCTCTGAGCGCGGGACAAACGTTCCACCCCCTTTCTGCCTGTTGCTCCATTTGCCTGACGGTGTTGGTGAGCCTTGAGCTTGGCCACTGAAGGAGGTTTAGTGCTTTAGCGGTCCCTGGAGATGGACGTGATTTGTTCTGCACATTTGGGGTACATTTTTAAGGGATGCCACTATCCCATTAAAGTACTGGAGCCCCAGAGCAGTGGGGGCATGCAGCAGCCAGCCTGGGTCATGTCGCAGGGTCTGCAAGGGGCGAGCTCTCTCCTGCCGAGGTCAAGAGGACCTGGAGTTGCTCCACTGACTGCTGTGGTTGATCTTTGCAAACTTTGGGCCTTTACCCTGCCTGACCATAGCCCCTTTCTTTTTTTGTTTTCCTGTCAGGGCCCCAGTTCAAGGTCTGGAGAGGTTTATGTTGTAAGGGAGCTGGGGAGAAAGTTCTCCCGCCCCAACGCACCTCCCTTCCTGCCATCCCACCACCCACACATGAGCTGGGTGATAATTTGGTGGGGAAAGCTGGTGGAGGGGGAGGGACAGGAGGAGGAGAGAGGGGAGTCTTTGCCTTAACTCCTGCTGTATTTCTTTGGCACTCAGTGGATCACCTGTCTGGACTCCGGTGGGACGGGACGGGACAGGCTTGCCTGTGGGAGACCTGCGGTGGGTTCAGGTGAGTTGGGCGTTTGCTCATTGAGCAGATCTGGCTGGATGTGTGTGTCACGCTGGGATTGTTGGAGTCTACGGTCCTCCCACAGCCAGCTGCTGTGCGCCGGCTGCCTACCGTGCTCTGGGGGGTGGGCCAGCAAATTTGCAAGGGGAAAAACTTCCCAACGTTAAGCAAAGGAAGAGAGAGCTGGAGGATGGGGAGCGAATAATCAGTTTGGATCAAGCCAGGGAAGAGGTTTTTCTTTCAGTGGTTCCTATAGGAGAGGACAGGCAGCGATGCTGCTGGGGGCTGCCGGGAAGCTGCGGAGCAAAGGGATGCCTGAAGGATGTTTAATTGGTACTGAAGGCTGCGGCAGCAGAGAGAGAGAAACAAAAGGACTCAGACAGCAGAAAGATCAAGAGAGATGAGAGGGGGCCAGACAGGGGTGGGGATGGAGAGCAGTGATGGCTAGGTGATAATAGGTACAAGAGGAAAGGTGCTAGGAGTGAGGTGGGCTGTAGGCTTTTCACCGCCTGCAAACACGAGACAGTGACTCCCTCTCCTCCTGTGCTGCCCTGCAGAGGTGCTGGCCCCGGCGCATTGACTTGAGGGCTGCAGCTCTAAGAGATGTGTCTGGGAGTGTGCTCCTTGTTCTTCTTGTCTCAGAGGCTTCATCAGATTTGCTCCCGTGTCGGGGTGAGGCAGGGAGACAGCACAGTTTGTGCATGTGCCAAAACCTGGGGATCTGTGGGCATATTTGTGAGCAAACTCAGGCAGAACACGTGAGGGTTTCATAACACCTGATATGTGTATCCTTAAATCAACAGTGCTTTTAAAGTAATCACTGCTAATCAGGGCTTTCATCCAATGCCATTGGAAATGCCATTGCCCCAGTTTTTCTTCTTTGACAGCCGCTGATATGAGAGGCTGAACCTTGGACCTGACCTTTGCAGCTCTGCAACATCTCACCTTTGCTGGATTCATGGGTGCAGATGTGGTCCTTGCAGAGGGCAGGGTAACGAGCCCCGTGCCGTATCTCTACCTGCCCATGCTCCCGGGCAGGGATATAGGAAGGTTTTGGTGCCCCAGGCTGGAGAGCAGATACCTCTCCTCTTGGAGGGTGCAGGTAGGATGCTGTCCCTGTTATGCCAGGTCCCCAGGACTGTGTGTGCATTGCGGCAGGTACAGCTAGGAAGGGGTTACAGCACTTTCAGAGTCATAGTCCACACGTGTCTCTGCCTGTCCTGATTTCCCATGCAGTGTCTTGTCCTGTGCACCAGCCGGAGATGGCTGAGCCTCCTTGGGTCAGCCAGGCAGATGCTGAGCCCGCGCCTGAGCGGGATGCGGGGTGCTGGGGTCCCTGTGCAGGGCTGGAGAGGGAGCTCGGTGCTGCGGGGAGGATTCCAGCAGGGAGCCCGTGCGGCATGGCCCTGCTGCTCCGTGATGGCTGCGCACGCATCTGTGCCCAGGCACTCTGCTCTAACAAGTAATCTGACGGCTCCCCTCCTCCTCTGTGCTGGGAGACGTAAGGTGACATTTCATGCCATAGCCTCACCTGCCTTTCGGAAGAGTTTTGCTTGATGAGTACTCTTCCCTCATGCTCCCCATCACTCGTCACTTCGACAGCGGGTGTCCCCAGGCTGTGCTTTTGGGAGGCTGAGCAGGGTGTTGCCTGGGGGTGTTTAGCTAGAAGTGCCTAGAGCAGTGTGATGCCAAATCTCCTGTGCCGTTGTCCCACCTCTGAATTGGAGACTTTTGGAGATATTGGCTCCCAGCGGCGCTGGCTCCTCTGCTCCACCGCCCCAAAGCGGCAACCCCAGGAGGGTGACTGCAAGGTTCAGATTTTAGGCATTGCAGGGATTAGGATGCATGGGCCCCTGCATGCACCTGCAAAAGCTAGTTTCTTTGCTGCCCACCCTTCCCTACTCCTCAACCTCCAGCCTCAGGATGGGCTGGATCAGCAGCAGGCAGCTAAGCCATGGCGCTGGGGGCTGGCAGCCTCCCTTCCTTCACCTGACCTGCCCAGGACTACTCAGTAGCATGCCTTGCTCTGTGAATTTGCTGCCCTGGTGGGGTGACAGCCACCATGTCCCCTCCTATGGACTCTGTCCTGTCCCTGGGGGGTACCTCTGGGCTGCACCGGAGGTCGCTGCCCTGCTGTGACCCTGCTGCGCCTGTTTGCAGAGCGGGCACTGGAGCAGCATGGTTGTCGTCCCCCCCGTGCCATTCACCTGCTCGGCTCCTCCAGCCAGCGATGGGAGCTGTGCTGTCCCCATGCTTTGGCTGTGCACAGGGAACTCTGAGCAAGCTTGATGCAGCTGCAGGACTTCGCACAGACACCTCTGGCCACCAGATGGGTGGCTGTCGGGGCTCCAGCGGGGCTGGGACAAGACTGGCTCTGTGACTGCAGCACTCCTGTCACTGTGATGCTCTGTAAGAAAGATGGGTCCTGCTGTGGTTGTGTGCTACGGGGCCTTTGCTATGCGGCAGCAGATACAGTCAGGCTATGGGCCGAGTGAAGGTCTGGAGCATACCTCGTTTGCTGCAAAAGCAGCGTCAGATTTCTGATCATATTTACACCCTGTTTACAGACTTCATAAGTCAGTCTTGATTTTTTTCTAGGCTGAAATAAGAAACCACCTCTGTGTCTCTGTAGCCCAGAGCGGGGATGGTGAGCTGCAGACCCTGACAGAGACTGAACTGGCACTGAGAACAACAGCCTATACTGCTTTTAACAAGGGATTTGTCACAGGCCCTCAGGAACGTCCGGCCACCGTTAGGTATATGGGAGGCTCTCCTGTCCCGGCAGCAGAGGACAGAGCAGGAACCATTTGGTCCCCTCCTGACCTGGGGGTGTGTGCTCTGAAGGATAATGCTCAGTAATCTTTGCAGCTTGTAACACAGATGTACATGTCATTAGTAAACTCACAGTTGCTTCTTATCTCACTCTTGCTGGTGTCAATAAGCAGCAAACTCACTGACTGTGGAAGCGTTGCTCTTATTTCACGTTGGAGAAAATGTAAGCAGGATCTGATCCTTGTCACAATCTCTTGTGCCCCATGAACCTTGCTGAACAGATGCTTTGAGAATGCCCTGCAGCCCACACAACCTGGAAGTTAATTAGAAGGTGTAAAAAAGCCAACTAGCTTTCAACAGCTTGAAATGAGAGGCATTTTAATTTCTACTGTGGTCCCAGAGTTGATAATTTTTCTCTTGCTACATCTTTCCTTGCTTTTCTCCTTTTTGCAGCTGGAGTGAGCCATTCCCCAGCAGCATTCGGGTTGGGAAGCAGCCGTGGTTGAAGCAGCCATCCCTGCTCACGTAGCTGCTCTTAGATTGGCTGGAAAGCACTTACTTCTACGGCTAATATTTTCCTGTCCATCTTGCAGATACGACCTATTCCAGTAGCAGCCCCCACGCACTAATCTAACTGGGTTTGTTCTTTAGGCTGCACCTTGGCGCTGCGGTTCCTCACTGAGCCTTGATTTTCTTTCTCTGCTCCCACAACCGCCCCCGCCTCCTGCCATCGAAATGCAACGCAGGATTTCGGCTGCCGACTAACTGCTGGCTCATCTTGTGCAACCGGAGGATTTTCTGCGTCCTCCTGCTCCTCCTTTTGTAACACAGCCCAGCCTGCTTGCTTTCTGATTCCTCCCTCCCCACGTTAAATTGCAGTTTACGTGCTCGGTTGCTGCTTGTTTCAGAATGAAACCAAGAAATGTAAATGCAGCGCAGCTGTCTGCAGCATCACCTGCAATTCTGCCTTCTGCAGCTCAGGCAGCACCTACAAGTGTCCAAAGGTGCATTAAAACTGTGCTTCCTTTTATAAGCATTATCGTCTGCTTTTTGATGACATCTCTGTTCGCTCTTGAGATAGTCCTCCTCTCATTTGCCTTAAGATAAAACAGCAGAAGAGGTCAAATGGAGGATGTTAACTTCCCAGCAGTAGGAGCTCCTGTGTGATGGCAGTAGGAGCTCCTGTGTGATGGCAGTCGGGAACAGGCAGCAGGTCTGTGGGAAGAAAAGCTTTAGAAGAATCTCTAAGGGCTTCTTCCTCTGCTGCCAAAACCCCAGGTGGCTTCTTTCTCTTCTCCCCCCTCCCCCGCTTCTTTCTCTTCTTTCTTCCTCTTCTTCCTTGTCTCACCTGAGCAGCCCTGAATAAGCCCTTTTTGCCCTGGGAGAGGTTGAGGGTACCACTGCGTTTTGCTTTCAAAGGCCATCGTCATTCCCTTTTTCCTGCCTTACCCCTTTAGTGCCAGCTTGTTCCCAAATAAAGCCAACAAATGCTATTCTCCTGCACATCTGGCGACTGTCCATAGCACTTCAGAGGTGTCTTTGGCTTTCCTTGCCTTTTGTGGCCGTACTTGAAGGATCGCACAGTGGTAGGTGTGGAACAAACACAGCCCAAAATTCATGACCAAGGGGAGATTGGGCTACCTCATTCAAATATTGAAGAAGGGAACTTTTTGGTGTGGTCTGTGTTTATGGCTGCCTGCTCTCTTTTCAGTTCCTGGGGGAATCCACGTGTATTCTTATTTTCTCAGCAATAAATCTCATGGGGGAAAATGTGACTGCCTCCATGCACCAAGCCCAGTACCAAGCCAGCGATTTCATACAGAGCTGCCTGTTGCACTGGGCAGAGGGGAAGCCCGCTCTTTCCTGTGGGAAGACAACAGGCTGGGGGTCCTGTCTGTAAAGGGTACTTCAGCCCTGGAAAAAGGCACCTCCTCAAAGATTTGAGGGCTGAAAATACAGCAGGGCACCTCCAGAAGAGACTGGTGAGGTCTGAGGGAGCCGAGGAGGTGGTGGTGGTGGTGGCTGAGTGGGTTCAGGAGAAGGGAGTAGATTGTGGACTGTGTCAGGTGGCATCTTAACAAGGGGAAAAACTTTTTGGCAGAGTTAAAAAAGAGGCTGAGAACGAAGGAGTCAGAGGATTATTTTCTCCAAACTGTGGTGAAAGAACAGCAGAAAAAGTGAAGGCAGGCAGCAAGGGGCGGTGTCTTTTCTCCAAACTCGTGTATTGAGGAGAGCGGTGTCTGAAGGGAGAAGACAATGTCTGCCCATGGGGGAGGATGTAACACAGTGGGTGGCTATGGCTGCTGTGGGAGACTCAAATTGTTCCTAGCTGGAAACTAGAAGTTAAATTTGAGTCCCCATCTGGCCTCAGAACAAATAGGGCAGGGGCACAGTAGGATAAGATGTTCAGGAAAAGAGCCAGGAGGTGTGTGAATAGGCTTTCTCCTAGAAACAGCAGGCAAAGCAGAGGAGGGTAGTAGGGGTGTGTAGCGCTGTGCATCACTTTGTCTGGGAAGGGAGAAGCTGAAGTTCGTGGCATGAAGAGTCAAGACTTTGGGCACCAGTTTAATGTACCACCTGTTCCCAGTTGAAAAAGTTTGATTGCAGAAGTGGGGTGCTTTCCCCCTTTTTATAGTAGGAAAACGAAGTCACAATCACTTCATCTTCCCTGCTGGTTTGTATTTGTCCCATTCCTGTTCCCCATTGCAGCATCCTAGCTTCTGTCCTTCCTGTTGGCCTGTTCTGGAGTCAGAGGACAGGTCTGGGTATCCCTGGGCTGGAGGCTGGTGACAGGGTTGAGGCTGCGTGCTGGCACTCGGCGCGTTCCCTTGCTGGGGTTAGGTGGGAGGAGGTGACTCCCTCATTGCGATCTTCTCCTGCCACTGTGTGAACCTGGTCTAACACAAAACCAGTTAAAACATAAATATTAGTAGAAATCGTCTGGCTCTTGGATCCACCTTGCATTAAAAGAATAAAAGCAAAGAATTAGCTAAGACCTCTCCTGTCAGCTTCTCATGACATCCTCAATAAGCCCAGACTTAAGCGTCATTGTACTTGATAATGTGCCCTGGACTGCAGCAAATTGGAATGTGCCAAGGACTGTGGCAGATCAAACACGTTTCATTAAGTATGTGTTATTTTTTCGCTCACATTTGACAGCGCGTGGAGCTCTGCTCCTCTCAAAGATGAGGAGGCTGTGCTGCAGCATCTGAATGAACTGATTAGCCAGCTGGCAGGCCTTGCTGCAGGCAGGCAGTGGGGAAAGGAACCTTGCCTGGGTTTCAGAAGCTGAGAAAAGACTGGCGGGAAGACCTCATGTTTCCGCCTCCCCATCCAACCCAGCAGGCGAGCTAAGTGACGGGGGCAAAGCTGGGACTGGGAAGACCTCTGTGCTGGTGAGCTGCTGGTGAGCTGCAGAGCTGCTAGCTCTGCGTCAGCCAGCATTTAGGGTGTGTGCCTTGATTTCTGGGTTGCACCACCTTCTTTAAATGTGGGGCTTGAGGTTTGTATAAGCCTGTTAGAGGAGTGATTCAGCAGCACACTCAAGGGTAGATCCACATGTGCTGTAGTACATGGTCGGTTTGGGACAGCACAAGCCATACCAGTAAATAGGTGCTTTCCGGCATATGGACCGTAAAAGGCAAGGGCTGGGGAAAAGAGGGAGGTTGATTTTTTAGTGCCCTGGTGCATCTGCTTTTGGCAGTGAAACTGGTTGTGCCCATATCGATTCTGCCCATCTGTAAGCCCTGCTTGGAAATAACTCTAAAACCTTCTCAAATTTAATAGGGGACCAGAATCTTTCTGCAATGTTTTTAAAGAGGCAGCTATATAGCCCAGCGGATGGTCTTTGCTGACCCTTGACTGCCCTCCTCCATGGTTTATGCTCCCCTGTTCTTGCTGCAGCCCCTCTTACTAAAGGCAGCGTTAATGCCTTGCATAGGATTCAGCCCTCTGCATTCAGAGTCAGTGGAAATCTGCTGCTGATTTCAAAGGGAATAGGATGAGCCCTCCAGCACGAAGGCAGATGGGGGAACAAAGACTGTTTTTGCCCTCGGCATTTAGAGAGCAATTGGTGTATTATACTGTGAGATCTGGTTTCCTTTCTTTACTTGAATGACAGAGGGAGGAAACATGCCTTGTGCCAAAAACTGCTTGCTTTGCTGTGAGCATTCAATAAAAGTTTTCCTTTCATATGCAAGCATCTGTCTTTGCCCCAGGGCCTGATATATCCAGAGGGTTGCCATTTAGGAAATAATTTTGTTTGCACTGGGCAACTTACAGAAACGAATGAGACACGGTGGTAATGATGCTGTCTTGTGTGGAGCAAGCACAAGAATGGCCAACCAGCTCCTGCTCCTGCTTCCCCCTTGCCACACTGAAAGCTACGCCAAAACAACTGCCATGGTGTTTCTAGGCTACTGGGCCAGTTTGATGTTAGGACCACACTTGCGCTTATTCCCAGTAAGCTCACACGCCCTGGTAGTCCCTTGTCCTCATGAGATGGCTCATGCCCTGATGCTAGCCCAGAGGGAAATGACTGGAGAGAGACTAGGCACAAGGAGGGAGGGAATAGTTTGCCATCCCAGTCCTGATGCGCCATCCTGGTGCAAAAGGTTGATGGATAGATTTGGTTGTCCTATAAAGTAGAGGGCATCAAGCGTGGTGAGGTCTTGCTCATTGTGCTGACTGGGGGGGGTCCCTGGACTGAGCTACCTCCAGAGCCGTGCTTGGACTTTGCCTGGGAGAGAGCAAGCTGATGTGGTCTAGAGCAGATCTGGGGGCAGAAGGAGAGTTAAGTAGTGTGGGCGATGCAGATTCCTGTCCCTGCTGCTCCCTGGAGATAGGGATGTCCCCTTAGGAGGTGGAGGTAGTGATAGATAGGGTACAAAAAAAGCCCTATCAAATCACCAACAAAACAAATCTGTAAGTTAATGTGAAGGGACAAAAACCTGATTTCTTAGCACTCGCAGCTGGTGGGAATGGAAGCCTATAGCAGAGATGCTGCTGCTTTGCAAAAGCTTGTTTCCAGTGTAGTTTCCTAAGCCCAGCATGGAAATCTGTGTCCTTGCTGGTGCCAATCACTCCTTCAAAGGCCAGCTTCTGCTCAGTAATGCCACCAGCAAGATGTAGCTACAGTTAGGGTTTCCCTGGCGCAGTTCATCAGCTACCCTGCTCGTGTTAGGTCTGTGCTTTCTGCCTGGACTCACCTGTGCATCCCTACCTTAGGTAATTCATTAGACCAAGCCTTTGAGGAGAATGTTTATAGCTAAGTCAAAGGGAGCTTTCTTTCTTCACACTTTAGTTTCTTCTCATAATCGAATGCCTGCAAACAATATGAAAATGTTGTCAACAAGGAGAGTCAATCTGGTCTGTGTGAATTTTGGCTAAGTTTAAATTAACTAACCAATTAAAGGACTTTGTGTACGATAGAAAATTGTATCTTGTAACAAACAGCCACTAACTTTGCTTAATTAAGATGATGCTAAACGTAATTCAGGATGTAGTATAGACCAGAGAATGTCTTCCTTGTACCACCCCACGGGTCCAGCTGCACTCAAGGTGCCTCCTCCAACGGTGACTTCACTCTGTGTTTCCGTAGCTGGGCTTTTTCCTACTAACCTTCTCACTGAAATAGTTGAGCTTGCCTAATCTTAGTAATCTTGCCCAGACCTGAAACACCTCACAAGTATGAGGTCCTTTTTTTCATCTCAGGGGCGTTGTTTCCTCGCTCTGTATTCTTTGCAGGGTTGGGCATGGAGGGGGAGGTTTGTTATTTGTGCCTGGTTTGCTACTGAAGGGAGTCTCGGTCAAATAAACGCATATGTGTTTTGCTGAGGTGGGAGGCTGTATGGTAGTGTAACGTGGTGTCCAGGGGGTCAAAAACAGCACTCCTGACAATGCCTTGAAATAAGATGGTAGGTTGCCCATTCTTGTTCAGATTTAGTCCGCAACATTTCTATCCGGCTCTCTGAAACCACTCCGGAAGGAGACATTTGCTGTATAAAGCACATGGGGAAGGGAAACTCCTGACCCTGTACGCTGCTTCAGCTCCAGCTCCTTTTCTCTTCCTCTGAACTGCCATTTCCAAAGCCCCAGCCAAGCTTCCAGCAGGGGTGGAGATGCAGAGCATTTAGTCAGCGTGCAGAAGGGCAGATGGAGGTACAGTAAGGCTGGTGGTCTGGGAAGAATGAGGAAGGGTGCTGTGGAGGAGAAGGGTGAATTCAGGGGTGAGCCCAGTAAAGGGATGATGCAGGTGGGTCCTTCTCAGCTGACCAGTCACCTTTTCTCTGTCCCTTCAGAATAGACCTTCTGTACCACAGACATAATTTGGGGAAAATGCTTCATCCTGACACTAAATTAACCATTTTCCCAAGGATGAGCAGAACCTCATGGCGATACTAAGACCACATCCGTTGTGGTGACCGGACCCCTCCCTCCTCTTCCCACCAACATGTTCCACAGCAGCTCCCTATGCTCTCTTTTTCCTCTGCCCCACAGAGCCATGACAAGAGCTGCGACTAAGGAAGGAGAGCCCAATGGGGCCATCGCAGTTCCTGAAGAGATAAAAAAGGAGGAAATGGAAGAGAGAGGCCAGTGGAGTAGCAAAATGGAGTTTGTGCTGTCTGTGGCTGGGGAGATCATCGGTCTGGGTAATGTGTGGAGGTTCCCATACCTCTGCTACAAGAACGGTGGTGGTAAGTTCATGGCATACATGAGTTGTCCTAGGTCTGTAGGCACAACAAGAGATACACGCTTGCCTGGGCCCATTTCTCCTATGCCTCATGTGCCCCTACATGCACTCCCTTGCCCTCTCCTCCAGCAAGTTAGCTCCTGACAAAACCAAGAGGAACAGCACTGAGGAGTGAATCCAGTTCCCCAGCGGGTACTGTTTCTCAAAGCAGCTTTCCTGAGTTTGGATGCTGAATAGAACTTTAGTAACTCTTCAAGGCTCTTGGGCACCTCAAGAGACAGGTGGTCTTCCAAAACCATCAGAAAAGTGAGAGTGGTCAAAAAAGCCAGCAACAACCTCCTCCTACGTAATTCCCTTTTCCCACCCTCTGTGTCACCCGCAGCTCTCTCAGGTCCTTGTTACAGAGGAGGAAAGGCTTTGATGGTGCTGGTATCACTACCAAGGCCTGGAACTCTCTTCCTTGTGCCTGGGAGCCCGCTTCCTTCTCCAGGGCACTTGATCTCCCACCAGCTCCTCTCACAGAGCTGACTGCCCTGCCGTTATTAGAGAAACACACTATTTTATTGTATCAGCAGAACTCGATCAGTTCCAGAGATGAGGGAGGGTATCAGATACCTGATGCTGAAGCACTTTGGCTTGTCATATAGATAAACATAAGACGGAAGGGCCATCTTTGAGAACATGCACGTGAAAGATTTTTCTCAGAGGACAGTAAGGACACTGCTACTTCTTCCTCAGGAACAGTTCTCCCAGTGTTCACTCCACTGTAAGGAAAATCCATCCCCAGGAAGAATTCGTTCCTTTTGCCCTTTGTTTCTTGCATGACTCCTTTTCCAATAGCACTGCAACAAGAGCATTAAATGGTTAAATATGAAACATTTTCATAACAATAAAATGAAACTGGGAAAGAGGAAGGGAATAATTGAGCGTCACTAACTTTTTCTTGGTGAATCAAAATCTAACTTTATAAAAGAAAAGGAGGAATAATAAATTACGTGTCAAATACAGCAATAACTTCTCTTTTTCCCTTGTTCTCTAGAGACACCTTGAAATAACAGTTTGGAACTTGCATATTCCCCCCACTTTAAAATTCCTTTCTCTGCAGACCATGCCACAAAAGGCCTTTCATTCCCAAGGTGCTGTGAGCTGTCACCAATGGATGAGTGATTCAGCTGTTTGTCATCCCAGGACTACCAAATTCCTGTCCCCTGTGCTGTTGTTGGAGTTTATCCAAATCAAGCAGGAGTCAATACAATGTCTCCTCTGAACAAAACGGGTGTTGTATAAGAGGATGGTTAAAGAAAACGGAAGTTTTTCTTGAACCTGGGATGGCTTTTAGCAGATCCTCCAGTCTCCTTCTCTGAGGTTTTGATGATAGGCACTGGAGGCACCAAAAGCAGGTCAGACTGGCATGGGTTAGTAAACACTGGTGGTGCATCTGATTGAACAGCCCATTCTGCAGTGACAGTTTGAGAAAGAAGTTGTGGTTTTGGCATGGAAAATTCCTTCCTGAGCTCAGATGATATCTTTGCATAGTTTATGCCTATCGTATCCGGTTCAGTAGTCCTTGCAATTTGTATGCTAATTAGTGTAAGTGAAAAGGCTACTTTTGTTCATTTTAGATATCTATTGAATAACTTTTTTTTTTATTATTTTTATTTAAATTAAACTACTCTGGAACATCTAAGGTTGAGATTCAGAAGCCAACAAGGCTAGGCTTGGGAAAGATTAGGCTGGGAGAGTCCTTTCCTCACAGCTCACACACTGTCATTGCAGAAAGTATTCTACTACTGTAGAAGGCACACCTCTCTCTAGTGCTCTAGGGAACCAGACGGCCAACAAACTCGTACGGGACAAGGCACTGTCTTTCCCATGACACTCAACGATATTGTTACCACTGGAGAAGTCCTTGAAATTGCAAAATAGACATTTTCCACTTACAAATTCCCACACATACACTCCAACCCAAACTGGAGACTGCTGTCTTATCACCTTTCTCCACTTCCAGATGTAGTGAGATGGTTATAAAGCTGTAAAGACAGATGTCATAAAAATGCTATGCTAACTTACTGTAAAGCAACTGAGCGTAAACTTATCTATGGTTGCACTTTCAAATCTGATCTAATTGCTCAGCATCCTAAACTTGTTGACTTGTCAGGAAAGAAGGTCTGGTTTTGGGGGCCCTTCTCCGGGCTGAGTCTCCTCCAGTGGAGCAGCAAACTGGGAGGAGATCACAACTGGAGTTTCAGCTCATAACTGCTCTGGGAAAGTTTAGAAACGCAAGACAATAGAGGTGTAAAAAATCCCTCGTTACTCAGAGACCAAAATGGCTCAACCTCTGGGACAAACCATATCAGAGGAGAGGGTCTGGGACCTGCTGAAAGGCTCATCTGCGTGCAGGATAATAAAGCCATCTTGCAGATTTGGCATGCAGATAGATGTCTTGCGGCACCAAAAGCAGCAGCTGCCTCTAGTTTAGCATATGCTGTTCCCATTCCTTGCTCTGCAAACCTGGACCTGGGCTGTGAACCAGCCTCCCTCCCTCTAGCCCCGGCTCCCCTGCAGCTACGGCACAGCTGTGTTTAGGGGAGATCTGGATGTTGCTTTTTATTGTAATGTTGTTGGCTTAAAAACAAGGGGAATTGTTCCTAGTTGCTAATTGTCATGGGAAGGAATTTCAGTGCTAGTGCCTGTGCTGGCAGGGGAGGAGAGGGCCTGGGGGACAATGTCTGGCTGGGCTGAGAAAGGGGCCCTCATCTTGGTTGCAAACAGATGAAGATGCTCTCCAGGCACTGTCGGTGGGAGACGCTCATGACCTCTATGGGATGGCAAGACCTCGACAGTTGTTCCAGCGAGGAAGGCAGTCACCTTGGCCTGTTTGGAAGGGAGCAAAAGTGTGAAAACCTACAGTAATTGTGGAGAGAAAGACTGTGAGATGATAGAAGGAAGGTCAGCAGTGAAACTGAGATCTCAGGAGCAGTTTTGAGCAGAACAAGAAAAGTATTGGGTGTTTTGGTTTGGCAGCAGAACTGAAAAGAAGGGGAAAATAGTTCAGGCGGCTGAACAGGGCATAACCCTTTTTTTGTTTTGTTTTGCGTGTCTTTTCTGATGTATTGGTTTTGTTGGTCATTGTTTCTGGAAAAAAACCTGCTCTCTCTCCCCTTCCTCTTCCATTTTATCAATTGTTAATCTGAAAGCTATTTAAGGCTGATTTATTTTAATCTATATTTTAATAAAAAAATTGAATTTGAAGGGAGAATTTAAACTTTTCCTTTTTGAAAATGCTGGAAAGATCCTCTGTTGCCCTCCCACTATTTCCATTCTTTTGGTGCAAACTGCTTTACCCTTCCCCTATATCCATTCTTTTGTTGCAAATTGCTTTTCAAATTTCACGTGAAATAAGTCTCAAGCAAATTTATGTCCTGGGAAATTTATGTCTTACCAAGAAATGTCACCAGCCTCCAGGTTTGTATCCTCTGGGCAAGTGGGAGTTTTGCTGTGACTCCTGGGGAAAGCAGAACAAATGTGGTTATGTGAAACAAGGACTCCTTTCGCTTTGCCCGACTCCGGCTGAGAGCTAGAACAAGGTCAGGAGAGCGAAGCAGGGAGAACTTCTCCAGCGCTGTCTTCCCCCCCACCACCCCTGCCGCGGCTCTGCTACTCCTTACCTCCAGGTTTTGGCCAAGACCAAACTCAGAAGTACTGCAGTAGCACAAGACAGACCATGCTTGTATTTTTTTCCAAGAAATTATGGTGTTGGAGACCTTAGTTTTGTTTTGTTTTTTTTTAGCAGAGGTTGCACAGTTAATTCGCAGAAATATTTGTGTTTGTTTAGCTGAGTCCAGTTGTGGCCCCAGGTACCTGGCAAGGGGTGATGAGGGTAGGGTTTTAAAGAGGTTCCTGAGGCAGCATCTCACCCCTCTCTGCAGGAGCCTTCCTCATCCCTTACCTCATCTTCCTCTTCACCTGCGGGATCCCCCTGTTCTTCCTGGAGACGGCGCTGGGGCAGTACACCAGCCAGGGAGGGGTCACTGCCTGGAGGAAGATCTGTCCCATCTTTGAAGGTGAGTCAAATTACAGGAATTGCTGGCAACGCTTTCTAACAATTAGTGACTCAGAGCCTTTTTTGGAAAAGTTATTCTGTTTATGTCTTTCTCCTTCATTCTCCCGCCCTCCCTTCCTCTCTCTCCCAGCCTTGCTATGCCTCCTGGTGACTGCCCTGTGTGCAGGGGCAGTGCACTGACCTCCCCCCGCCCCCCGTAGGTGACTGAGGGCATGTGGTGCTGGCTGGGGGCTGTGCTGGGCCACCTGAGCCACCAGCTCTGCTTCGAGACGCTCAGAGTCAGGGAGAGAGAAGCAGCACGATGGCCAGCAAGAAGGGGGAGGATGATGGAAGTGTCAATATACAAACACTTGCACATAATCCAGGACAAATACAGAAGAGAGAAGAGGATGAGGAAGGCTGGCTGGCTGATGGCGCTTCCCCTGCCCATCGCTGTGCTCGGAGCTGCTGTGGCAGGCTGGTGTCCTGCAAACTGGGGGAATCACGCTCCACGCACTGGTCTGACAGCCTGGAAATAGGCTGGGTTGTGGTTAAGGCACAGGTATAAGAACCAGGACTCCTGGGGCTCTGCGAAAAGTTGTTTAATGGCCTTAATATGTTGAGGAATCTAATGTCCACAATTCTCCCATCCAAAGGAGACCTTATTATTACCCCAGCTTTGCAGACAGAGACACTTGTGCTCAGGCAGATTAAAGGCCTGGTTAGTTTGCTCAAGTACAGACGTGCCATGCTTTTTGAAACTCCCTGGGGAGTCTGGGACCTCCTGAGCTGGAGACCCCTGGGCTCTGGCACACAGCCTGGAGGACAGCAGTGGCATTTCTTTCAAGGCTACAGCTGGCTTCCCTGCTGGACTGGCAGTGTAATGCAGTGGCATGGTAGCGGTCAGAAAAAAGTTTTCCCACCAGCAAAAGGTTTTCTCTCTGTTCCACCATATCTAGAGATACCAACAATGTTTCCTGTCTGCATGCACGCTCTCAAAATCCTTTTGTTTTCTCTTGCCCTATTCTCTAGTGAGCCATGTTGTTGGTGTTGCAGCCTTCTTACCATGGCATGGTCCATGTCTTTGTTTGTGATTGAGCCAGACGTTGGGAGTTGGTTGGCAGCCCCATCCTCACTTCCTTTGCTTTCCTTCACAGGAATTGGATATGCCTCACAAGTCATCGAGTGCTATCTGAATATCTACTACATCGTCATCCTGTCTTGGGCACTCTTCTACCTCTTCAGCTCCTTCACCACAGTGCTACCATGGGCTAACTGCAATAACCCCTGGAACTCAGGTACACCTTCCCTTGGTCAGCTTCCAACGCTTACCTAATTGGCAGGAATTATTTGGGGTTTGTGGAAAATATTTTTTATTCAGATAAAAAGCTCTCATGAGCTGCAATGTGGTTAGGGACTCCTGCAAAGGCAACTGTCTTCATTCACCATGGGCCAAGTGTCAGACAGGGTGAGTGGTATGACCTGATGCCTAGCAGCAGGGGACAGTAAAACTATTTCTGCACGGAGATGTTTTTTCAGTGAAAAATCTGCATTTTTTGGCAAGTGGGAGAGATAGGTGAGTTGGGAGAGTTTTCAAGCCAACCTAGACTCCTCCTCATGCGGCAGGAGCTCTGGCACAACAATTTATCTTACTCTACCCCACTCCTTCAGAGTCACTGGGACAGTTGCTGCCACATACTAAACAATTTCCTTTGTGCATTCAGCTTTTGGCTAAATCAGGCTAAGCCTGCACTGGAAGATTTTGGCAGTACAGGTCTCCCAGTGTAGGAAGCAGTAACACAAAACTCCAAAGGCACAGTTTTCTGGTCCAATCGCATCCATACAAGCCTTTACACCATTACATTGGCCAGGGATCTCATCTCCTCATGCCCACAGTTCACATAAACTGTGCCCAGCAGAGAAGACCTGGCTTTGGTTTTATTCAAGGCACTTGGGCTGTGCCTGGGAAGGTGGGGTGGGTGTGAGATAATCCTCATGGATCTGATGTCCTTGACAGGCCTTTTTTACCATGTTGAACCGGTTGTTTTGCTTTCAGTGGAAAGCCAGGCTGGAAAGAGCTTTGGCAGCAGTGTGGTTCCCTCCCTTTTCCTCTTGGGTCAGATGGTTCATTTCTGTGATGTGTTAAATTTCTCCACTCTATGGGCCATTCACTCACAGCTTCCTCTGCCCCTTCATCCCAGCAGAGGTAACCAGGCTTTTAAAGAGTGGATCTGATTCCTTCAGCTTCCCCAGCATGGGTTGGTTTTTCAGGCAAGCCACAGATGTTCTCTTAACAGGCAGAAACTTCCCAGCCAGAGCTGGGCTTCCTCGGTTTTCCAGTGGATTGTCTTCTGCTTGCCAAATGCAAGATGAGGTGTATTTCTTGGATGCACAGCATCTCCTCTGTTTTTAGTAATTTCACGCTATGTGACAGGGTTAGGGATGGTAGAGTGGAAAATGAAAGCATCTGTGGCGTGTGTGAACATATGTGTGCATGTGTGGACAGGGAATGGTGCGTGGTGTGGGAGGAGAATGGGATTTTCTATCCTGGCTACTTATAGTGGCTATCCCTCACTAACGTATATTTTGCAGGCATCTGATTTCCATTTGGCAGGAATGCCTCCTCTCCTTCCCCTCTCCCCTTCCTGAAGCCCTCTGGCTACTGCTGGATTGGGATTCATAGCTGGGGAGAGCCAGAGTTTAATGAGATGCTTAATGAGATGCTAGAGTTTAATGAGATGCTCTATAGCATGGGGTGAAGGGTCTGTGTGCTGCCAGAGTGAGGGTTAGGGTACAGAGGGGAAGGCGCATCCTTCATGGAGGAGCCTTGGAGAAATTCTCTGGCTCATCAGCTTCCTTTTCTTTTGGTAGATCTCTGTGTGGACATTCTGAATAGCTCCAGCTTGGACAACAGGACCGTGCCTGCGAACGCCACCTCCCCCATGATTGAGTTTTGGGAGTATGAGATCACTTTCCCTCTGTTCAGGCTCCTCTCTCATCCAAAGGCTGCAGCTGTAGGAGTATCTGGGTGGAGGGCCGTGCGTGTCTGTAGGACCAAGTGAGGTCTCACATGTCAGATGCAAACATGGGGAGCACCTGGGCTGCGAAGGAAATCAGCACAGAGCCCAGGGACGTGAGGACTAGATACACCCTGAAGGCTGCTCACAGTCTGCCTGCCCAGGGGTGCTGGTGTGCACACACACAGAGGCATGGTCCCTTTTGGGCACTGAGGTGCCTGGGTGAGTGTGGCCACAGAAAGAGGCACCAAAAGAAGATGAGGACTTGCTGTAAGCCGCCGGGGAGCTTGCATTGAGTATTGCAGGCTCCTGTTGTCAGGCAAGCATGAGAGGCCAGGACAGACTGAACAGTCCTCTACAGTGAAACAGAAAGGGACAAAACTGCCTCTTCCCTTCTTCTGACCATGTCTTGCTTGGTGCCTCAGAGAAGTTGTCCATCAGGCTGGTCAGGCTCCTCCCTGGAGAACAGGGATCTGAGGCACATGCATGAGATGACAGAGAAGGACTCGAGGAGGTTTGGTCATGGGTCTGGAGGCAAGAGAACACCTCTGAGGGAGTGGTTCAGCAGCAGGAAAGAGAGTGTCCTGGAGAGTGTCATCACTGCAGCCTGGAGAGGTTGAAATGGTTGCTGGGGCCACACTTACCTCTCCACACTCAGCTGAGGAAGGGCTCATAAAGAAGAGGGATGCCAGGGGCTTGGCTTCAACAGAATTTTTTTTTTCCCCAGCTTCAGCAGAATTTTTTTTTTCCATTTATGTTTCTTAGGTGCCTTTGAGAGAGAGGCTTGAGTGTCATTTGTCCCTTGCAGCTGCCACAGGGCACCTAGAAGATGATATGCACCCATGGGTGCAGAAAGAGAATGCCCAGTGGTGAACCCCCTCTCCTGCCCTATTCTTTGCACGTACTATTTAGCGAGACCTGTGACCCCTCTGAAACGATTGTTCAGGCTTTCTGCAGAGCTTGCAAGGGCAAGGGGACCATGAGGGGGATGGTTTGGAAAAGGGTGTGCAGAGAAATTCTAAGTGTGGGATCAGGCTTCTGGGGACTGCATGAGCCACGGTGCCGAGCTCTCATGTGGCCCACCCTCATGATGGTGAGTCTTCAAGGAATGAGGCTGAAGGAAGGGCATGGGAATCATAAAGGCCATTTATGCTTATATATAGGGTGTCCATAGTATATCGGGAGGCTAGAGGAAGAGCGGTGGCCGTGGGGTGATGATGGCATTGGTGGCCTGCTTCAGATTGAGTAGTGTCTGCTGGGCAGCTGCCAGGGTGGGGGAATAATGGGGAGTGGGTGGTAATTTCGTGTTGCGTGGGTCTGACAGGCATCATGGTGCCATGGGCTTGAAGACTGGGAGGGTTCGGGCCAGCAACAGGACATGATGGAGCAGCAGCATCAGGAACAACAGAGAGGGGAGGTCTAGGCAGAGCTGGGGTAATTCGCATGGCTGGGAGCCCTGGGCAGATGTGTTGTGGGTAGTCTGTTAAGTCTTTGGATGGGGTAATACGGGAAAGGTCTGTACAGATGACTGGGGTCTGGGGTGTTAATGCTTCTCTCCCTGTCCCTGGACACCGGCAGGAAGCGAGTCCTGGGGCTCACGGATGGTATTGACAAACTGGGCACTGTGCGCTGGGAGCTGGCTCTGTGTCTCCTGCTGGCGTGGATCATCTGCTACTTCTGCATCTGGAAAGGGGTCAAGTCCACAGGCAAAGTAGGAATGGAGATTGTCCTCCTGGTCCATAAGCCTCTTTGTACCCGTCTTACATTTCTTCCTCAATCTCTTTTCCCTCTTCATGAAGTAGAGGCAGGAGACACACAGCACCAAAGTCAAATCTAAAGCCTGGTGGGCCATACTGATTTACACCAGCTGTGTTTGACCCATAAGAAGAAGAGTAAAAGAGTAGGTCAAACAGGGAGGAGAAAACAGGGAAAGACCTGGGAACTGAGGGTAATCTTGAGTCACCTTTTCCCTTGGAGATACCCACAGTGGCTGATGGATACTTACCAAGTGCCCTTGGGAATCATCCACTCACCAGTGTGTTGCCCTGGTGTGGCTTGCTGGTATTTTTTAACAAGATCCTCTGCAGTAGCAAACTTCCTATCCCTGGCAATAATTAAACACTTGAGCAAAACAGACAAGCTGCTGCCTGTAACCAGCTCGGTGAATAGATAATGAATCTCTCCTGTGTCTTTATCCTGAAAAATACTTGGGGTGGGAGAGGTGTCTTTGTGCTCTCCTTTGTACTCTTCCTGGCTCTGTGGGTTTTGGCTCAGCGGGTCACTTTCCGCCTTTTGCTGGTGAGGCTGGAGCTAGTGTTCCCTCCTGATGTTGGTCCCAAAGATTAGGTGGGCTGGTTATCCTTCTGGAGTGAATGAATATGTGATGCCTTGGGGTGGGTGTTAGGGATGCTGCTACGGCCTTGGCTTGTTCAGGACCTCCTTCTTTCCTGGAGCTGCAATGAGATGGGTGGGTCATTAATGGTTGGGTCTTGTGGGCATCCATGGGATGTCCCAATGGCAAAGGGAGGGAAACTAATTTCTGCAACAGACTTCTTCCTTCAAATCTCTATCCCTAGTATTGGCAGATGTTCCCTGTAGTACTGGACACTGGTGTTCCAGTGTCAAATCCCATCTCCCACCTTAAAACCACACTGCGCACTCATTTTAACAGAGCAAAACAATAGCTTGGTCTATTCGCTTGGTTTCTCCCAGTCTTTGCTGATGACCCTGGCTCTTGCTGGTGCTGACCTGCTGTCCACCATTCCTCAAGGAGGGAGAACCAGGCTGCACATCTATGGGGAGGGGGGATGCTCCATATTTCAAATCTTAAATCTCTGATGCTCCCTGCTTTGAATATCGCAGTGCCATCTTCACAAGAGGTATCATTCTGATCTTGGGAGATTGGGTCTGAGAGGCTGTTTGATCCGCATGGAAGTGTAATTAAGTCATCCCGGGTTCCCTTCAGCTCTCAGCCCTCTCCACTGAGTCTGTCCTTTGCCTGGTGCTGCCCTGGTGTGCAGAGCTTGCCTGCACAAGGGGAAAGTTAAAGAAGTTCAGTCAAGCTGGTTGGGCCAATTGGGTTTGTCAAAGTCAGGCACGAATGTGAGAAGAAAGAGTAAGCGTACTTAGTAGCTGGAATGGTTTTCCTGGGGCCACAGAAGACTTTTCCATCACAAGTTTTAGGGTACAGGGCTTACTTTTTACCAGCCAGATGTTATGAACATGGTGCAGCAATACAGGGTGGGTTTTTCTGTCCTGAGACACACCACAGGCCACTTGTCTTCTCTGCAGGTAGTCATTTCGAGTTTTACAGGGGCACTGTCAAAAAAAATCAACGCCTTCCTCCTTTTTCCTCACTGCCTACGTATTAGAATAAGCAGTAGGGAGGTCTCAGGTATTCTGATTAGGTGCATAATTTTGTTCAACAGTTGCAGAGTAAACAGGATGTTGTGCTTGACTGAAAGGCTGCTCTAATGGGAGAACTCTGCCAGACCCTTGTGTTTATGCTTCTGTGATTTAAGGAGTCCAAACTTAAAGAAACAATAGCAACCTCCGGAAAATAATTTCAAGTAACTCCATGAAGACTCATTTTCTTTAAAGGCCTTTTTCTTTTATTCATTTTGCCCACTCTTGTACTATTTCCACGTTTCCTTTCCTTACGCATTCAGCTGATGTGTATAAATATTCCCCAGAAGTGATTTCTGAAGGTAGATTTTAGTCCTTGTGCCAAAAGTTCTTGCATTCTCATTCAATTGGGGAACAGCAGAAGTGCCACGTACTGTGACTTACTCAACCAATTATCACTAAGCAGAAAAAACGTCATTTTAGGCCCCTCACTATGAATCCATAGAGTAAACAAGCCTTCGCATTACTTGGATGAATTTTAATAATGAATAAATGTTAGGAAGTTGCAACTTGCTCACGGATATTTTGCAAACAGAAAAAAATATATGTTACATTAGGCAATGGATTAGAGATGATTAATTCTACGATAATATTTATTTACATCGCACACGAGAAGAAGCGAAAAGAAGGTTTTACAAAAATAATGTTCTATATTTTCTCTAAAGGCTTTGAGGTGCCCCCATTTTTCACCTGTGAGCTCAGAGGCATTGAAGGGATGAGAGCACTGCATGAACACCCCTGGAAACGAGACCCCTCAGAGGAGCCTCAAATTGGGCAGCAAAAGTTCCTATTTAATTTGGAAAACTCTTGCTGGGAGCAGGACCATTTTAATAACTCCTCATTAAAACTCAGCGACAGGAAGAGATCTGGGTTTCTTCTGCAGCGCTAGAAAGATGAAGAGAACAGCTGGAGAGCAGGGAAATTACAGTGTCTGCAAAGAGAAAATAAAGCAGAGCAACCAGTGGCTGGGTCTTGGGTGAGGAACAAAATGTAGATTAATGAATCAGCGGTGAGATGTAACCCTGATTAATTTCTTTACCACCCCTCGTCTACGCTAGCAGTAGCAGCTATAGCTAAGAGCAGAGTCCAGGCATGTTTGCTGGGGTGGGGGCCTGCAGGTGAGATGAGATGAGACGATGCCTGTGCCCCCCCCTCCCCGCTGACCCTCTCTCTCCTTGTCTCCCTGCGTCCGCAGGTTGTTTACTTCACTGCCACCTTCCCCTACATGATGCTTATCATCCTGCTGGTGCGAGGGGTCACGCTGCCGGGTGCTGCCGAGGGGATCATCTTCTACCTGAAGCCGGACATTTCCAGGCTGGCAGACCCACAGGTGAGCGAGGGTCAGGCAAGTGCTCTCCACGGGAAGGTTTCCAGCGCCCTGGCCCTTGGGATCTGCTGCTAGCTGAGGATCTAGCTGTCTTCTCTGAAAGTAGACTGGTGGACCATTTAGACCTCCTTAAAAGGGCTGAGAGGGGTCTAGTGCCCCTGCACAGCACAGCCTGTTTGCTCGTGCATCTGCAGCATATGGGCGTATTAGGTCATTCCCCCTCATGGGCTCAGCAAAAGCAGAAGAGTATATGAAATATTCAGCATGTAACAGATGGTTTTACCGGGTCTTAAATGCAAATAATTAAGGAAGGGCGGGGGGAAACAATCTATCACTTTTCATTTTTTTCTGGCCCGGTTAGCACTTACTTTGGCTCCAACAGGGCCCTCCCAGGGAGTGCAGGGCCCCTGCGCTTGCAGAGGTTGAATGGAAGCAGGTAACCTGTGCAGCAGGTTCACTTCACCCGTCCCAGGGGCTGGTCCCGCTCACTGGGTCAGCGTCTGGCTGAAGGGACCATGAGCTGGAGCTCATGGTAACAGCTCCTGGCAGGGAGGATGCTGTGTCCCCAGGGAGGATGCTGTGTCCCCAGGGAGGGCAAGTCCAGATTAGGGCAGGGGGAGCAGCCAAACCCAGGACCTGCAAGGTTGCCCAAGTTGGCAGGAGGTGGGCAGCACCCTTTGGGGTCTGCACAGGGCAGACAGCAGGACCACCCCCCTCCAGACGATTCCCCCGGGGGTGTCTGCTCCGGCACCTTTCTCTAACAGCAGGTTGCTTCCCTTCCTCACGTGGGCTCAGCAACGCTGTGCAGGCTGCCTCCCTCATCCCAGGGAGGTGCTAATGGACCGCCCCCCAGAAGAGCATTTAAGCGACACTGCTGCTAGTTGTTCCACCGCTGAACCTTTTTTTTTGCGGAGGCAGCCAAGCAATATGCTTAACCCACAGTCTCAGTTTACTTCCTGCATCTTCCCAGATGGCCAAAGCCCCAACTGCTCCCAAACCAGCTGCCAAACACACTGTCTTCCCCCAAATGGCTTTCAGATGCAATTATGTGTTGTCAATACAAAATCTGTGGCGCGCTGAACGCAAAGAGCCAGCTGAACGTAAATGGCATTTTAATATCAAAATAAATAACAGGGGGGTGACTGGGCTGAGTGTGTTTTATTCATGGTCAGAGCTTATTCACTGGAAACTTCCCTATCTTTCACAGCCTAACTATAAAGCTGACATGGTCTTTCCAGGCTGCTGCAACCCAGCGTAGCAGGAGCGAGAGATCCTGCTACTGAGTTTAGGCAGAATATGGGGCTTTGGGGTAAAGCGGGATATGTGCCCATGCCTGAAGGGCTCCCATGGACGTGCCTATCTATGAGATATCCACGTGAATTTAAGCAGCGATGCCTGGGCTGGGATTTTTTGAAGGCTGCCAAACTGCAGCTGCCTGGATGTTTGCAGCTGGGGGGGCTGCTTCGCGGAACAGGAGGATGAGAGGGATCGCACAGGCAAACAGAAAGGTGGGCTCTTTTCCTGCCGGCCTGCTAACTCGCAGCTCAGGGCTTTCCCTGGGAGGGCACCGCTCTGGTGCTGCAGGTCAGCCCCCAACACGCTGAGCAAACAAGGGACTCCTCCATGGGGGTGAGGGCTGGAGCAGCGGTGAACAAGCCCACTCAGCTTTTCCTGTGCAATGCTAGAGCAAAGGGGAACCTGGGTCCACCACACCCCACCAGCCTGATATCGCTCATCCCCCTTTCACGCTGCACCGTGGCCTCAGAGATGTGGGGAACCAGATTTGGGAGCAGGGGAGTACATTGATCATGCAAAGGACTCGCTGGCCCTCTCTTGGGACATCTCACCAGTGGCTCTGTGAACCCTGAGCCACTTATGGACCACGGACACCTGCAGTACCAATGTCAGCCAAAGCCATGTTATCAGGGACGCCGTCTCCACCCAGAAAGTAAAGGTGCGGGATGGGGGAGTGGTGTGCCCCGTGACTCTTTGAGTGGGATATGAAAATACGGTCCCCTCAGGAGCCTTTTACTGTAGGACTTTCCATTCTATAGCTCAGTTTTCCCAGAGAGGTATCCCAGTTTCTACATTCACTGAGCCCCTCTCTGTCTCATGCAGTTTGTTCTGCATGGATCAAGGGACTGCTGCTAGACAGGGCATAGCCATTTGCTTATTTTGTTGCCAGGTCTGGAGACCACTGACCTTCTCTGTTCCAGGTCTGGATGGATGCAGGCACTCAGATCCTCTTCTCCTATGCCATTTGCCAGGGGTGCCTGACAGCCCTGGGCAGCTACAACAAGTATACCAACAACTGTTACAGGTAAGAGGAGCCTGGATCCTCACATCCTTCTGGAAATTTGCTCAGAGGCAAACCGCACAGAGCTGCATCTGAGGCAGGCTCTGTCCCCACAGGAGGCCTTGGGTCATGCTACTTTGACTAATGAGCTGCTCAGAGTGTGGAACCTGCAGAGGACTCGCTGTGGGGCAGAGTGGCTGAGGGAAACACAGGAGATCCAGAAAATGGCTTTACTACTGTTCTCTTGCATGAGTCAGCTTGGAAACGGGAGAGATGAGAGGAGAGGGAGGGAGTGAAAATGGGGAGTGTCTCCAGCCACTGTGGAGACACCATGGGCTATTTTGACAGGGTGGGTGAGCAGGGGTGGCACAGCCAGCTCTGCTGTCACTTGCTAGGCAGGGAAAATGGTAGGAAGATGATGCCTCCCTGTCTCCAGTGCTTTACTGACATCAGGGTAACGTACTGCCAGTGGCATTTTGATCTTCTCACAGAGATTAATCAGGTCTGTCTGGCCTCCTCCTTGCCCTTGGATTACAGATCTATTTTATCCATGGCCTGACATGGAGCTCAGTGAAGCCATCAGGACCATTTCTGACACCTTCCAAAGAGCCACGAGGAGCGGGGGCTTTGTTATTCCTTCATGTGTTGCTCCAGCGTGGATGGGAAAATGTAATGGTACTCTAGAGACATCAATCATCTCTCCTCTTCTGTTCTCAAATAGATGCTGCCATGGCTGTTGGTCAGGCAATTAATACTTTCCCCTGGCTCTCCCAAAACACATCTGTCACCAATGGAGCTGTGCACTGATGCCTTCCTCTAATGCTTTAGGTGCCTTGGACTGGCAGTTTAGCTCTGGGTGGCCCAGATGTGCTGGGTGTCCACACTGTCCCATAGCAGCTGATGCTGTGGGTTGGTTCTGGCAGCTGCCCAGGCAGGATCCCGGCGTGTGGGGTTTCCAGCCCAGCCAACTCATACCCTGTTAGGGCCCTATTAGTCCTTGTTTACCAGCCGTGCTGAACCCGTACATGTTCACGCTTTCAGATGCTCCTCTTTCTTGACTATGTTTGCTTTTGCAACCTCTTCCCTTTTCTAATTTGCTGCTTTTCTCATTTTCTCTGTTGTTTTTCTTATTCTCTTGATTCCTGTCAACTTTTTTGTCGCCATGCTTACGTATATCATTGTGGCATCCTATTCACAAGCCACTGGTGGTGCCCTATGTCTCTCTTTGTGCCACGTATAATCCTATAACTCTTGAGCCGCAGGGTATAAAGTAGGCAGGCTGATTTTTGCCTCTGTTCTGGGCTTTTTATTTCTGAGGGAGTTCAAGAGCAGCATTGCTGTTCCTTGGTCAATGCCAAGGACCATGGACCATGCTGTTTGACTGAAGCTGAGTACAGACATGATGCCAAGTGGACGCATTCTGCAGCAGGAAACACTGACTTCTCTCTGGTCTCCCCCCCTGCAGGGACTGCATCATGCTCTGCTTCCTGAACAGTGCCACCAGCTTCGTTGCTGGCTTCGCCATTTTCTCTGTGTTGGGCTTCATGGCTCGAGAGCAGGGTGTACCCATTGCAGAAGTGGCTGAATCAGGTAGGTTCTTCCAGGAGATTTCAGAGGCAAGGCAAAACAGAAAGCCTGAAGGGGAGGGGAATTTTCTGAAGCGAAGCCCAGGATGTTATCTACATCCTCTATCGCTGTGGGTGTCTGCAGTGAGGTCTGCAGGGCCAGTGCTCCTGGACACAGCTTTCAGCCCTGTGTGGGCAAGGAGACATGGTGAGATGAGCTTTGAAGCTCAGTCCATGCTGCACGGTGGTGGTGGCAGGCAGTGGTGTGGAGGACACATGTGGTCATCCTGTGGTCTGTTGGCAGGTCCTGGGCTGGCTTTCATAGCATATCCAACAGCAGTGACGATGATGCCTGTGTCTCAGCTCTGGTCTTGCCTCTTCTTCCTCATGCTGATCTTCTTGGGACTGGACAGCCAGGTACAGCAAATGCCCCCTCCTCATCTAACGCCCAGGTGCCTGTCCCTACCCTGAGCACTCCCCAAGGCCATGAGAAAGGATAAGGTGGTTATGTGCTTTGCTGGTACCTCAAATATGTTCTCCACGTTGTCAGCAGCACTTTCACACTGTGGGAGCTCAGAGCCAGGGCTGATGGGAGGCTAGTGTTTTTGTGTGCTGGCACCGCTGTTTGGCATCCTTCTCCCTGTGTGTATGTGAGGGTGTCCCAGCTACATCCTCTCCCACCTCTGTGCCAGCACCAAAACTGTGCACACTGTGGACTGAGGCCCAGCACAGAGCAGGGCAGTCTGGGAAGGGGAATGGGGCTGTTTTCTCCCAACTGCATCTCAGCAGAGCAATCCCTTGCTGGTGGGCCCATCTCTTACCCTCCCATACAGCTGCTGTTCCAGGAGAAAAACCCAGTAAGAGCATCCTGTGGAGCACAGTGTGCAACCCTGTCATGCTGGCACAAGGGGAGCAGCAGGGGATGCCCTGGCATGTCTGCCAGGCAGGGTGCTCTGCTCAGGCTCCACTTTGCAGCACCGCAGCCCCTGTGCCTGGAGAATGAGGTCTCTTTCCTCTGTTTCTCTCGGTCAAGGTCCCCTCCTGTCTCATTCGGCTTATGGCTCTGCTTCATGGTGTCCGGGCTGTTCTAGGAATGGCTGATGCTTTCTCACATACCCCATGGGTGACATGCACTGTGAGACCAAGAGCCACGTAGTGATGAGCAAGCATCCTGCTCCATGGTCAGCCGCGAAAGCCAGAGATTCACCTGTGGGACCCCTGGCCACCCGCCCTACTGGGTTGTCCCAGGCAGTCATGGCATATTTTACAGCTGGTCCTGCTGTACAAGGGGTGTGCTTGATGTTAGAGCTGTGCCCCCAACAGTCACCTGGCTACCCTTATTTTCACGGTGGCAGGGGGATCGCCCCTCTGTCACAAGGGTTCCTTGTACCATCTCAGATGCTTCCTCACCCTGCTCGAGGGGCACAGTCTTGTCCCACACCTTGGTCATTCCTGCTGTGCAGCCGCATGCTCTGTTGGGTTTGAGGCAATTCCTTGTACGTCTCACAGTTCATCCCCCCAACATGGGGCTGTACTTTTAACCCCTTCAGTCTGCAGCTCCAGAGGAGACCTCACTGATATACCAAGCTGTGTTTGGGTCCCTTGCAGTTGCCGCTGGCACTTGGAAGCAAGACAGACAGAAAGAGAAAACAAAAAAAATAAGTATTTTGGTGGCTGGAGGAAAAAAGGGTAGTGAGAGGGAATGTGTGCTTGGGGAAGGAGAGACACTGATTTTTCTAACCTGTCTTCTGCAGTTTGTCTGTGTGGAGAGCATGGTGACAGCTCTTATCGACATGTTCCCTAGCGTGTTTCGAAAGAAGGGGCGTCGGGAGCTGCTGATCCTGGCCATCGCGGTCATATGCTACCTGCTGGGCTTATTGCTGGTCACTGAGGTAAGAAAGGAGTAGCTGGGGTACAGCCGAGCACCAGAAACCCTGCTAGACTGCTCTGGAGGAGCGGGTAGACACAGCAAGCTCGTCTTTGATGCTGCTAATTGTTCTTCATCTCTAATGCATTAGCCCGTGTCTCTCACAGACAACACTGGTTTTATCCTGCGTGATGCTATTGTTCTTGCTGCATAACTGAGCCTTCCAGAGAGACGGTCCCACAGTCCAGAGAGGCTGCCTGACATACAGCTTTGTGCAAATACCAGGCCTGGTGGCTAAAACAATCCGAGCTGCACGAGCAGAAGCTCTTCTAAGGGCAGCAATCATTTGCTGGCTGCTTTCCACAAGAAGCAGAGCAGTGGGAGGGAAGGCTGGGAATAGTGGCTGCACTGTAATCCTGTCTGAGCCAGTGAGGGCCCTGTGATCCCTGGGACCAGAAGCAGGAGAGCTGTGTCAGTGCGATGCTATGTGCACAGTGTTTGCCCTGCTCTGCAGCTAATAGCCAAGCACCTCTTCCTGCACAGTGGTTTGCTGTGCTGTGCTGCACTGTGGGGTGTTAGAACTCCTCTGTGTTGCCTCCGTGTGCTGTGTAGTGATGGCTAAGTCCTGCTAAACTTCTTAGGCACTGCTGAACGATCCTGGGCAGCTCCCGCTGCAATCAGAAGAGCTTAGAGTGAAACTTCATTAACGGTTCCTATGACTTTTGCATGCCCCCTTGCATGGAGGCA
Source organism: Chroicocephalus ridibundus (assembly GCF_963924245.1). Classification (NCBI taxonomy): domain Eukaryota; kingdom Metazoa; phylum Chordata; class Aves; order Charadriiformes; family Laridae; genus Chroicocephalus; species Chroicocephalus ridibundus. The sequence goes on from NC_086284.1 coordinate 154,005,485, forward strand.
TCTATTCCCATTGTCACAGAATGTCACCTCATACGTAGTGGGATGAAGGAGTAACTTCTGTGCTACACTGACAGTGTCTAGAGCCCTTCAGCACTATTTGAAAGCATCTGGTTGACTTGTATTGGAGAGGCTTTCTCTTTGAGAAAACACATGAAAGTATGAGAGTGGAGTCATCCACTGACCTGTAGAGGTGGCTGATGGCAGCTATGCAGGATTCAGCTCAAAGGCAGCAGGGAAGTCACATGCATCTGCCATCGCAGGGCCTGGACCTTGAGCAATATGTAAAGATGGATGCAGCAAAAATGAGGTATCTGAATATCCTGATCCTCAGGATCTCAGTTTCATGGGTGCAAAGTTCTGCACTTCCACATAGGGTTTTGAAATGATGCTGGAAACTTGCTAACTGATTTAAAACAAGCAAACAAACTGGATCCTGCTCTTATGGACACAGAGACCAGCCTAGCCTAGCAGTATCATGAAATGAGCATGAAAAGCTCTCCTGCCACCAAACCTGACTGTCTTTTTGGTACAAAGAGGGCGCAGCCCTGAGAGAAGGCTCTTCTCCTTCTCCCACCTGGTCTACGTGCAGTGTTTCTGCAGCTATCCTGCTTCCCTCGGTCATTTTTCCCCTCACATGGAATAGTCCTGCCATGATTCTGTCTTCTCTGTCTCTTCAACAGGGTGGCATGTACATATTCCAGCTCTTTGACTACTATGCTGCCAGTGGCACATGCCTGCTCTTCCTGGCAATTTTTGAAGTCATCTGTGTAGGATGGGTGTATGGTAAGTGGAGGACAAAAACCTGTTCTCAAGGCAAGGATGGGGTGTTGAGAAGTTGGAATAGACAGAAAAGATCCTAAGGGGGCAAAGGAATGCTGTAATTACCCTCTTTCTTGTCTGGTTTCCACTGTGTTTCCTCGCAACATTTCTTAATTGCTCCACATTTATAGTAGGAATGCTTTTTTCCCCTCTCTGAAGGTTCCTTATGTTGAACTACCTTGCTGCTCTTCCCATCTCTCCTTTGAATTAGAAAATCAGCTATAGAGGAGCGACTGCTGTTCTTTGGTCTTTGTTACTGTCTGCTTACATTGTGCCTTTAGTTTAGTCCTGTCAGCTAATTTAACACAAAATGCTGGGATGCAGACTCCTGCAACGCTTCCTGTTTGCAGGGGCTGTGCTGGCACTCCTAAAAGAAATGGAAGGGACTGCTTTGGCTCTCAGTGAAGTCTGTAACTAAACTACTCAGGAGCAGGATTAAACTGAGCTCCGTGAACTGTCAGAAGGAAACCAAGTGCTTGTTAGTCTGTGCAGTAAGAAGAGGATCCTGTGATGTCCTACGGGAGATCTCTTCCCTGCTGAACCGTGCCTGAGCACACAGGCTGCAGTTCATCTCCCTGAAGCACACGGCAAGGCTGGTCGTTTTCGGGCAAGGGGTCTAGTTGTGTGTGATGCAGGGAAGATGCTCTCTCTTCTTACCTTCATGAAGCTACAGGAGCTCAGTACCTGTCAGGATCATGCAAAGATGTAGAAGATCCCAGCTTAGACCAGACTCTCAACATCCCACGATCATGCGTCTGCTGGTTCCTAGCCGCGCCAAGCAGCATGGCCATCCTAACCTAAGGAAAAGATTGCAGGCACGAGCATCATGTTGTCTCTTTCAATGGCGAAGAATGGATGCTCAGGAAGGAGTATAATAGCAGAAAAGTTAGCAATGATACTTTCTGAGAATATTCTTACAGGTTCTAATGACTTATTATCGAACCATAGAAAGGTTTGGGTTAGAAGGGACCTTTAAATGTCATCTAGTCCAACCCCCTATCATGGGCAGGGACATCTTTCACTACATCAGGTTGCTCACAGCCCCACCCAGCCTGGCCTTGAACACTTCCAGGGATGGGGTATCTACAGCTTCTCTGAGCAACTGGTTCCAGTGTTTCAGCACCCTCATAGTGAAAAATTTCTTCCCTTCTTCCTTACATCCAATCCAAATCTACCGTCTTTCAGTTTAAAACTGTTACCCGTTGTTGTGTCACTATAAGCCCTAGTAAAAAGTCTTTATCTGCCTTTCCTACAAGCCCCCTTTATATACTGAAAGGCTGCAACAAGGTCTCCCCGGAGCCTTCTCTTCTTCAGGCTGAACAACCCCAACTCTCTCAGCCTGTCTTCGTAAGAGATGTGTTCCAGTCCTCTGATCATTTTCTTGGCTTTTCTCTGAACCCACTTTAAGAGGTTCATGTCTGTCTTGTGCTGGAGGTACCAGAGCCGGATGCAATACTCAGCTTGTTTCCCAGGGATTTTCAGAGCCAGAAGCCAAATCTATTTATCTCTCTTCTGTTAATTTTTCCGGTTGACTCGGAAAATGCTGCAGCAAGGGGCTCCATGGCTTGGTCAGGTGTTGTGTGAGGAGTCACTCTCTTTTCCTGGTTTTGAATCTGCCACCTGCTAATTTCATTTGGTGCCACCTTTGTCTTATTTTAGAAGAGACGGGGGTCAGTCCCTGTGTGCTCTCTTTGGTGCTTACAGTTTTATAGGGGTTGCATTGGCTGTAGTGCAGTTGCTGATGAAGGGGTTATCAGTTTCTCCAAATTGTTTATGTACAGCAGGAGCCAATTGCTGGTCTGGATGGACTCCTGTCTTACTGAAATGGTAGAAGGTCCAGCTGCATGGACTTGACCTCTGGGGAAGGCAAGAGAAGCAGATCTGTAAGAGAGATTTATTCTAGAGAGATGTCCTACAAGGGAAGCTTACCTGAGGGCTTGCAATACCAGACCCGCCAGATTTTAATTTAGAGTCTCCTTCTACCCAGTCCCCGTTGGATTTACAGGGGGATGGATATTCCCATCCATCTGTGACAGGCCTTCATCATCACCGTGCTGGGTTACATTAAACTGAATTATGCTTTAACGTATGGGACTCCCCTGCCATTTTTAGGGTCGCTCAGGCCACATGCCTTTTCCGATGACCCACGGAGAGGAGCCATGGCAGACAATGAGCAGCAGGAGAGGTGATGTTGCCTCAGCAACCTGGAAAGGGGATGGAGCAGCTGAGACTGAGAAATGGCCCTTTCCCCCATCACCATGGGTTCATTTGCCCCACTCCACACAGTGGGATTTTATCCTCTTGATGTTCTGTTTTGCATTCATTGGGCTGATTCTGGTCCGAAATGTAGTCAGAGGCCAAGGTGAGGCATCTTAGTGGAAAAAAAAAAGGTGCCTGGTGCCAATTAATGTTTTTTTCCCCAGCCTCAGAATTGGCAAGGCTGAGCCTCTTGCTTACACTGTGAAGAATTACAGCATTTTTGCTAACACAAATATGCGTTCTGAGTTTCCCCTCTCCCAGCACATACGCCAACCACCCACCACTTGGCAGCTTCCCTCTGCTGCCAGGCAGTTGCTCTCGCAAAGATCTGAGGATTTCCTCGCGTACTGCACTCTGCCTGGGAAAGGATCGCCCAGCATCGGACCTGCTGATGACATTCCCTAGAGGGGATCGCTGGAGGGGGTTTGGCTGGTTTTTTTCCCCCATCTCCTCTCTCCCTTCCACTTTGGGACAGGCAGCCCTCATGTAAGCGGGCACAGGTTTTGAGCACTGGGATTCGCAACATGGTGCCACTGAAATGTGCTGCAGGGAGGATATTTTCCAGGCAGTCACAGCATGCCCATTAGGATTATCTCTTCCAGGAGAAAGCGAGTGCCTCTATCGCTGCAGGAGAGCTGGGGCTGAAACCATTAGGACTGTTTACAAAGCTAAAGCAAACTGATGCCAGCAGGTATCTGTGGGTGGCTCTAGGGTGAACCCGTGTTGTGCTGGTATAAATCTTTCTCTCGCTCTCTTGCTCACGTGCAGCATGGCTACCAGAAGCGGCGACCTCCTTCTGCCTGGATCCGGCCTCTCGGGCTTGCTCCGGCCGTGTGTGCTTTATCCTCTCGGATGCACCGGCTATAGGCAATCTTACACGTTTATTTACGGACCATAAGGGGCCTGCTCTGTGCACCTGGTACCCAAAGGGTGCGCAGTTGTTGCGGTGCCACAGCATCTCTGCTGCTGGCGTTTTGCACAGGTTTGGCGCAGGTGTTGGCTCTGCAGGTTTGGGACAGAGAGGGAACGAACACAAGCTTAGCACTATGGCATACAGCCGGCGTCAGCACCTATTGAAATCCTGTGGCTGAAATTTGATATAGATGAATGCAAATAAACGCAGCTTGGGAGAAAGGATTTAAGAGGGAGGGCTTTTTCACAGATTCCAAACTAGCAGACTTGTGAAACTCACTGTTTCTGGATATTGTAAAAATAAAATAAAATGATTTGTCAGAAAAGCTTGCAACAGCTTTGAAGGTATATGGGATTGGTCAGCACAAGAGAAGTGGTACCAGCCTGCATGAGTAACTGCTCTGTGCCTGCGTACCATTCCTCCTTGTCTTGGGATATTGGGGATAACAGCAAGCATCTTTGTTTATTCCAACAAAAATCTCATTGGGGAAATCTTTATGGTTTTCTCTGCAGGAGCTTTATCTAACCCTTCTAACGTGCTGGGAAGGAAGGGGGACTGCACATGTCCTCCAGCTTCTAATTTGCTCAAAAGGCAATGTTGAGTGATTGAACTGATGACTTCTTAAGCTTGATTACTTTTTCATCTGCCTGCGAAATATAAAGCATTTAAAACCTCCTGTTCTTATACCCTCTGAGGATGTTCATGTCAGTCCCCATTGTGTTTCTTCGCATCACCTACTGCTGCCATAGTGGCTGTGGAAATGAAGGACCCAATGGTTGTACTACAGAGAATAGGGATAAGGACTGGTAGCACACCGTAACTAACAACGTAAATTTTGGGTTATTTTCTTGGTGGAGGATGGATGTCTGTTACATCTTTCTTTTTGTTTGGCATCTTTGTATTTCTTTAATTGCTATGTCTCTTCCACTAGATCCTAGATCCAAATTTGTAGTGAAACTTTGGCTTCCACAAAGCTGTGTTATGAATGTATTTATCTGTCATATATCTGATATCACAGTGTTTTGGTGGAAACACTGTATGGTATAAGAGACTGTGCTATACTCATATTCTAAACTGCAAGTTACATCATTTTTATCTCTCTCCTTTTTTTTTTTTCACCCTGTGACAGATTTTGTCTTTTTGGCAAAATAAATTTTTTATGCCATCTCCCTTTCATCCCCAGTATATTTTCGGAAATGCTATCTGAAACCTCATGATATTTACAGCCTGGAAATTTAGGGTTCTGTTCTCTGGTGTAGGCTGGGCTCCCACACAAGGCTGTGTCCCTTGATATGCCACAGCTTGTTGTCTTTGCTTGAGGCTACTTGCTTGTTAACTTGCCAACTCAAGATGGGAACAATGAGGTGTTCAAAGAACCTGCCCCCCCAGCCTAAATACTTCAAAAAGCTGGGTTTAAAAGAGCCTTCCTGCAAGCATTAGTCATGGGATATAGAAAATAATGCAAAGAATTACAAAAAAGAAAAGCCCACACAACATGTTTTGTAGATTTCAAATATTTAAAGGAAACATAATACAAGAATTTAATTCTAAGACATAAAAACACAAACCAAAATAAAACTCACCACTGAACAACAGGAGTTCAAGATGTGTGTGCCTGCAGGGCTATGGTCTCATGGGCGTTACAGAGATGTGGTGGGATGGCTCCTATGACTGGAGTGTTGGAATGGAAGGATACAGGCTCTTCAGGAAGGACAGGCAGGGGACATGAGGAGGGAGGTGTCACCCTCTATGTCAAGGACCAGCTGGAGTGCATGGAGCTCCTCCCGGGAATGGATGAGGAGCCTACCAAGAGCTTATGGGTCAGGATTAAAGGGAGGGCCAGGACAGGCGATGTTACAGTGGGGGTCTGCCACAGGCCACCCAACCAGGAAGACCAAGCAGATGAGTCCCTCTATAAACAGATAGGGGCAGCCTCATGTTCACAAACTCTGGTCCTCATGAAGGACCTCAGCCACCCCGATATCTGTTGGAGGGACAACACAGCAGGGCATAAGCAACCCAGAAGGTTCCTGGAATGCATTGATGATAACTTCCTTCTCCAAGTGATAGAGGAGACAATGAGGGGAGGTGCCATGCTGGACCTTGTTCTCGCCAACAAGGAGGGGCTGGTGGGGACTTTGAAGGTCAAGGGCAGCCTTGGCTGTAGTGACTATGAAATGGTGGAGTTCAAGATCCATAGGGCAGCAAGGAGGGCACAGAGCAAGCTCGCTACCCTGAACTTCAGGAGAGCAGACTTTGGGCTCTTCGTGGATCTGCTTGGTAGAGTACCATGGGATAAAGCCCTGGAGGGAAGATGGGCCCAAGAAAGCTGGTTAATATTCAAGGATCACCTCCTCCAAGCTCAGGAGCAATGCATCCCAACAAAGAGGAAGCTGGGCAAAAATGCCAGGAGGCCTGGCTGAACAAGGAGCTCCTGGACAAACTCAAACACAAAAAGGAAGCCTAGGGAGGGTGGAAGCAAGGACAGGTAGCCTGAGAGAAATACAGAGAAATTGTCCAAGCAGCCAGGGATCAGGTTAGGAAAGTTGAAGCCCAGAGAGAGTTAAATCTGGACAGGGATGTCAAGGGCAACAAGAAAAGCTTCTACAGGTACGCCAGTGATAAAAGGAAGACTAGGGAAAATGTGGGCCCTCTCAGGAAGGAAACAGGAGACCTGGTCACATGGGATATGGAGAAGGCTGAAGTACTCAATGACTTTTCTGCCTCAGTCTTCACCAGCAAGTGCTCTAGCCACACTGTCCCAGTCTCAGAAAGAAAAGGCAGGGGCTGGGAGAAGGAAGAACCGCCCACTGTAGGAGAAGGTCACGTTTGAGACCATCTAAGGATCTTGAAGGTGCACAAGTCCATGGGACTTGATGAGATGCATCTGTGGGTCCTGAGGGAACTAGTGGATGGAGTTGCCAAGCCACTATCCATCATATTTGAGAAGTGATGGCAGTCCGGTGAAGTTCCTGCTGACTGGAAAAGGGGAAATATAACTTCAATTTTTAAAAAGAGAAAAAGGAAGACCCAGGGAAATACAGGCCAGTCAGTCTCACCTCTGTGCCCAGCAAGATCATGGAGCAGTTGCTGTTGGAAACTATGCTAAGGCACATGAAAAAGAAGGAGGTGATTGGTGACAGCCAACATGGCTTCACTATGGGCCTGACAAATTTGCTGGCCTTTTACAATGGCCTTTTACATTCTTACAATGGCCTTTTACAAGTGCTTGTGGATAAGGGAAGAGCAACTGACATCATCTACCTGGACTTGTTCAAAGCATTTGACACTATTCTGCACAACATCCTGGTCTCTAAATTGGAGAGACATGGATTTGATGGATGGACTATGCAGTGGATAAGTGGATAAGGCTGGGTGGTCTCACTCAAAGAGTTGCAGTCAACAGCTCGATGTCCAAGTAGAGACCAGTGACAAGTGGCCTTCCTCAGGGCTTGGTATTGGGACTGGTGCAGGTAAACATCTTTGTCGGTGACATGGACAGTGGGATTGGGTGCATCCTCAGTAAGTTTGCTGACGACACCAAGCTGTGTGGTGCAGTCAACATGCTGGTGGGAAGGGATGCCATCCAGAGGGACCTTGACAGCCTTGAGAGGCGGGCCTGTGGCAACCTCATGAAGTTCAACAAGGCCAAGTGCAAGGTCCCGCATGTGGATCGGGGCAATCCCAAGCACAAATACAGGTTGGGTGGAGAATGGCTTGAGAGCAGCCCTGAGGAGAAGGACTTGAGAGTGTTGGTGACAAGAAGCTCAACACGGTTTTATGAAACCCTAAACACTTGCAGGTGAGGCCAATCCTCTAGGCGTGTATTTTCCCCACCCCAGCCTTCTGGTGTTAAGATGTAAAGAAGCCAGGTCTCATCTCATCATGCTTGCAGGTGGGAACCGTGGCATGACCATAAGTTCACAGCTGGATGAACACCCCTGAAGGCAGATCCCTTTATCAGCTAAGCACTGTGACAAAACTTCGATAAGATAAATATGGTATTATCCCAGAGGTGCTTAACTGAACAGGCTTTCTCCCATTTTTTTGTCTAATATTGTTGCCCTATTTCACCTGAGGCAGTACGATATAGTACATCTAGTTAACTCTAGTTAGGAAGATGTTAGAGCATCTTATGAATGACTTTTTGATTCTTCTTAATTTCACATCTCTCTCTGGACAATGCTAAACATTTGATCTTTGAAGACATCTTTGAGCTTACTACAAGGTCTGCTGAAGTCTATCTGTGTTACATCATCTCCTCTATATACCATTGCATGCATTTTCTCTTTGTGCTTTGGGTTGGGAAGAGTCAATGGTTAGGGTCTGGCCAGTGGCAGGACTTTTAGGTGTTCTCCAGATGTATATCCCACTCTGGTGCACCTTGAGATTCAGGTGGGTACCACATACTGTGAACAACATAATCTAGTAAGTGAAAACAATGAGAAGAGAAGGAGATCAGGCACCCGCAAGACAGCTCCCATTGGACAGTACAGCAGCACTTGCAGACAGAAGATTTGGTTTCCAGCAGAGTTTGAATTGCCAGGTCTTCTGCGTTTAGGCCAAAAATAAAATATTCTGTGGAAAGCAGGCTCTTGATAACAAGCGAAATGCCCAGCTCAGTTCAGATTCTTGACATGACTTCCCTGGTGTGCTGATGTGTTACAAAGAGAGGGTTTTGTTTGGTGTCCCCTACTCTCTTTGTTCCGTTTAGCACTCTGGGCTCACACAATCCTGTGGGCTCAACATGCAAGAGCTTTCCCTTGATGACCTATAAACCAGACACCCCTCCTTGCCTTGTGCCGGTCCTCACCAGCTCTTAGCGGTGCACGGGCTGCATCCTCTCACTTACAGCTGCTGCTCTCTGAGGGACAGGGCATTTCTTCTTCGTCAAGCTTTCTGATAACTTATGGCTGAAGTTAAAGACCTTAATCTGTATTTAGCCACAGATGGGCCTTTTCAATGCCAGAAAAGCCTGTTACTTGCTGCTATGTTATTAGGATAGCCGTGTTTTTGCTGGGACTAAACACCGAGGATAACGAAAATTGGGATCTGATGCGAATAGCGGTTTGAGGAAACAACAATGATCTGACCTCTGACTTTGTCTCTGTGCTGGCTGGTGGCCAAGGTGCCAACCGCTTCTACGACAACATTGAGGACATGATTGGTTTCCGGCCCTGGCCTTTAATCAAGATATGCTGGCTGGTGTTCACCCCAGGTCTGTGCTTGGTAAGTGCAATTATGACAACATGGCATACTATTCTGGGTCCCTGGGTTCTCAGTAGAAAAGGCTGATTTATCTTCAAGGTGCTGCTGTAATTTTTTCAAACTGCTATGGAGAAGCAGAAGCTTGTCCATAGCTGAGGAGGTAATTTATTTCTTTTGTAAAGCCTTATCTTTTGCCTGGAAAATTAATTGAGCCTGAAAAGCAACTTGTTTACTGCAAAGGCAAAGGGAAATATATCCTCAAAGTCTGGAGAGGTTTGGTCAAATTACTTTTGAATAGAATAGCAGTGAAAATTACCCTGTTCTGAGATACTTGCTTCAGCCTGTGTTCCTGTGACCTCCCGTGGTTCAGAAATGTCTTTCCACGGCCATTTGCTTTCTATGTTATTAAATCTCTTTTAAAACTTCTGTGACAACTGTGTTTAAAGAAAATGCACCTTAAGTCAGGCGAGTTCTTGCCTGTTTTGAGTTTATGTCCAGTCTTGCTCCACTGATTTTTACATGATTTCTGAGCCAAATTCTGCTCCCGCATCTGGTGTTGAGAGTTGTTTTCTTTGACCTCAGTGGGAACACAGGTGGGATCTATAGCTACAGCTTAAAAAAGATTTCTAGTCCTCTGTCCTCAGGCTCCAGCAGAAGTTCAATACCAGGGAAATTTTCAAAGCAAGTCTGATCCAGCCCAAATCATCTAGAGTTCTGTGGCTAGAGAGCCCCAAGAGGGGTAAATCTGTGCCCACGTGGTACTTCTGGAGGGCTTCTGCCAGGGACAACAACAATTCCTGACTTTGATATGAATAAATGGCTGTCTCAATGTTGCTGGACTCTCAAAGCTGCTGCCAACTTTGCTTAAGTTGAACCTTAAGAAGTCTAAAAGCTTCACACTGCAGAGAAGCCTGGTCCTGGCTCTGACATAACTCCTTGAGTGGTCAGCATGGACCAAGCTCTGCTTCGCTGCAGCTAGCAAGGTCCATGGTAGCTTGTGCAAGACATCACACTCATTGAGAGCTACCAGGCTGGTGAGGGGTCTGGAGACCAAGTCATATGAGGAGAGGCTGAGGGAGCTGGGCACGTTTAGCTTGAAGAGGAGGAGGCTGAGGGGAGACCTCATTGCCCTCTACAACTACCTGAAAGGAGGTTGTAGAGAGGTGGGTGTTGGCCTCTTCTCCCAGGTGAATAATGACAGGACCAGAGGAAATGGTCTGAAGTTGTGGCAGGGGAGGTTTAGATTAGATATTAGGAAGAATTACTTTACTGAAAGAGTGGTCAGGCACTGGAACAGCCTGCCCAGGGAGGTGGTTGAGTCACCATCCCTAGAGGTATTTAAGAAACGTCTAGATGTGGCACCTCAGGGCAGAGATTGTAGGGGTTTTTTTTGTGTGTGTGTATGGTCGCACTAAATGATCTCAAAGGTCCTTTCCAACCATGAAGATTCTATGATTGCCACCCAGCTGGTGCTTGCAGGGTGGCCAGGCTGCCCAGCTTTGCTGTTCCCTTTGCTCTGGCTACGTCTGTGTTTTCTGCTCCTCAGGCTGTCTTCCTGTTTTCCCTGATCAAGTACACACCCTTGAAATACAACAATTTCTACGTGTACCCACCCTGGGGCTACGTGGTGGGCTGGCTGATGGCACTCTCCTCCATGGTCTGCATTCCTCTCTACGCCCTCTTCATCCTCGTGAAAACCAAAGGACCCCTGAAGCAGGTATTGGGATTGTGGTCACTGGGTGAGTTGCTGCTGCTTCCCCCAGACGTCTCATGGGAAGGGCTGCAGGGAAGATGTACATAGCATATTTCTCCTCTGAGAAGACAACTTGGATGAGAGTGGCCCTTGCCCAGAATGCCCTGTAGCTCTAGCTAGCAATTTGGAGGGCTTGAAGAGTCTCAGCACAGCTTCCAGGGTGATCATCAAATGTCCAGAGTCTCCCATGAGACGTTGCACCACCATGCTCTGGGCAGCGTGTAGACATATGCAGAGCATCTCTAACACTGGCTCCACTGGATGGCAGAGAAACCCCTCAGTGTGAGCTACCTGAGGTGACAGGCAGATTGGCTTGGTTTATGATTCAGGTGGTCCTGCTGGCCGTGTAAGTAAAGATGGCATGCCACCACCCTTGTCTCCTCTTTCGTTACTGACTACTGCCAGTGCAATCCAGGTGCAAAACCAGGATCTGTTTTGCCTTTACTTCTTGTCCTTTGGCCCTGATCCCCTTTTAGTCCTGGGTCAGGACTGTGTTATTTTTTGTGAAGAAATGACATCTGGCTATTAAGGAAGGCATACTCACAGAGCTGTAAATGTCTACCCTGTGCCATGCCCAAACCTGCCCTCTTTCACTGTAAACACCTTGTCCTTGGAAGATGCATGTCTAGGAAGGTAATGTCATAGAGATGACTCACCACCTGACCCATGAAGAAAGACCTGAGTGATGTACAGTGCATATTAAGTTCTGCACAATTTCTCTTCTGGTCCTTCCTCATCCTCACTGACTGTAGGCTCATCTGCAGCTGATTGGGGTGGGCAGAAGGTGAACAGGGGACAGGAGCATCCCTGTGACTGTGGTGTAGGTGTGACAGTCACATTGTGGGGTCATGGGGAAGAGGAACCTGCACTGCCAACACAGCCAGGGCCAGGATGGGTGCGGGATGTCCTCATCGGCTTCATTGCCTCAGGGAAGGTGAATCTGTGCCCACGGGGGCTCTTATTTGCTGGCTGGGAGATGTGACTTAATAAGGAGTGACAGGAATTGTGGCAGAGCTGGCTAATGCCCATCTCAGGCTCAGGAGAAGATACAGTGCAATGCCCAGACAGGGACACTAGCAAGAAGTCTTCAGTGACACAGTGAGAGGGACACAAGCCACGCAGGCAAAGGAGGTGGAGAAGTATGATGTTATGAAACAGTTCCTGTTCAGCGGCCTTTGGCCCTTGGGCCTTCTGGTTGCTGTCGGTAGCCATGAAGAGATGGCAAGGTTAGGAGGGAGCTAGGAGCTGTACACCTCCCAATAAGAGGAACTCCAGGTGAATCTTGTGCTGTGATGTGATTTCCTCCAAGTTCAGACCTTGAGTCTTGCCTCTTACAGCCCTCTCCTGTGCTCCCAGCCATTTAGGGGTAATGCATCTGTCCTTTCCCGTGATCAGTTTGAAGAGTTTGACTGGGAGGCTCACAAAATGTCTGACTCCCCACAGCTCTGATGTTTCATATGTCTAAATGAGGGCTCGGAGCTGTCATTGAAGTAGTTGCCTGAATGTCCTTCCTGCTACACAAGCAACATTTCTCACCTGTTGCAAAGTGCTTTGAGCCTTTGGACTTAAATGTTGTTGTGAGTAGTGTTAATGCTAATTTTACAGCACATCCGAGGAATTGATTTCAGTTTGAGGGTTTTTATATTTGCCCTGGTTTAGATGATATTAGTTGTAATTTCCGCGGACTTCTCAGTTACATTAACATGAAGAAACTTCCAAGGATGTGGTTTAGGCATGTAGGAAGGAATCAGCTGCTAAGCCTGGGTTGATTCAAGGGAGAATCAAAGCCAATCACATGATACATCCTGGAAAAGTAGCTCTTGTTTTGAAAACAGGTTTTCTCAAAACTTACCTGTTCCTTTTTTCCAGTCACACCCCAGAAATGTAGTGAATTAATTTCCTGACACAGATGCTCCTGACACAGTGCCTTTCAACTGAATATTGCAAAATATTCACTGAAAGCAAGTTTGTAATTGGTAATTATGATCAGTCACTGCAACGAACTGATTCCTCTTGTTACAGTTGACTGACCAAGAAACACAAATGTTGTTTCCTAATGTGGCTGATTAAGACAGCTCCAGCTCCAAAGACCGAAAACTCGCAATGAACTGCTCACAGAGCAGTTGCAGGCCAAGGCTGATTTCGGAAATCATTGGGCAAATACTTTTGAATAAATGAGCAAAATCCGGGATCCTGGCAGGCACTTCACAAGGAGTGAAAGCATTGAAATTAATCCAGTGAGTCACAGATGAATGGCCCGCTCTGCTTGTGATGCTCTCTGCAAGGGGGGAGCGTGCACTGGCCTGAACAGGAAAAAGTAGCTGTGAAAGTCTGTATTCAGCAGGGAAGTGATACGCTGGCCCACGGAGCTGGGCGGGTGGCTGCAGGAAACGGCATGTTACTTGGTTTTGGGATGAGCCTAAGTGCTCAGGAAGGGGTGTGTGTGCGCGTCGTGGTTTGGGCCGGATTGGCCAACCAGAATGACAGATGGCCCCTTCCCCACCCCTCTCTCCAAAGAGAGATAAAGAGAGGAAGAGATAAGGAGATTTATGAGTTTAGAAAAAAGAACTAAGCTACTTTCATGAAAATATTAATAAATAATGAAATAATAAATAATAATAAAATAAAATAAAAAGTATATAATAGATACAAAACCGTATCCAGCTCCCAGGATGATGATCGCGTCACCATCAGGGACAGGGAAAGTCCCAGACTGGACAGGAGCTGGCTTCCACATCAGGAGTCAGGAAAGCTCGGATTGGGATCAAAAGCAGACAAACAGACAGGGTCCTCCTAGGACATCGGCCATTGAAGAAAGAGATTTGACCCTTTGATCCCTTAGCTTTTACACTGAACATGATGCTGATGGGATAGAATACCCTGTTGGTCAGTTTTGGGTCATCTCCTCCCTACAGGTGTGACCCCTCTATGCTTTTCTGCTTCCGAAAGTAAATAACGAAGTTAGCTGACCTTGGTTGTTATAGCGATAAGTATAAGCACGAGCCTCTCTGCATACCATTCCTTGGTATAATCAGGTCTTATCACTCTGAGAACGAACAGTTTCTGAACAATATGCTGTTAATTTCAGAGTTAGAAGTGGCCCAGCTAAAAAGTAAAATTACAGAACAGAAAATTGGTTCTGTTTTACCTTAAACCAGGACAGTGAGGTACCAGAGGGGCTTCAAAAATGGGATGAGAAAACCCAGAAATTCACAGCAGCTCTCTCTGCGGGCTGGCAATTTTTGCCCAAAGAGCTCCAAGTTCTTTGCATTTTTTTTTTAAGGATAAATTGCCCCAAAGCTGAGACAACACTAGTGTCCGTGTGTGTGGAACAGCCTGCAGCACTGGTGGCATTGGGGAGGACGGGGGGAGCTGAGGTCAGGCAGGTGCCCCACAGCCCCTGCTGGTGCCTGCCCCACCATGGCCTGCCTGGCTGCGAGAGGGAGCTGGCATGGCTTGGGGGCAGGAACCAGTCTGTGGAAGGGCTGCTTTACCAGGGAAGCCCCACGGGGGTAGGTATCACCCGCCACCCTGTTTCGGACCATAGTCGGAAATGCCCGGCACTTTCTGATGGCCAGACCATTTGGAAGGCTCCACAGATCCCACCAAAAATCAGTGGGAAGCACAGCTCCTTGGCATAGGGAGCTTTGGGTGGTTTTTCCATGGTCATAGAAAATGTCTGTGGGGCTAATCTCTAACATCCTTTCTCCCAGAACCATGCTTGTGAGGAGCCCTGTATGTCGGGTTGTCAATCCACGGCCCAGGTTTGAGCCCACAGGTGGAATAATGGTCACTGAGAGCAGTTAAAGCGAGCCTGCTCTCCTTCCTCTCCTTTTCACAGCCATTCGTCAGGAAAGGAGCAGGGAGCTGGGAACGTTAGCTCTCTAGATGCCTTTGCCCCCAGCAATGGTTGTGGATCACTATTGGGTGTCAGTTTGTTTATCAGCTTAATTAACAGAGACTTCCTCTCCGCAGCGGCTGACACAGCTGATTTCCCCAGCAGAGGATTTGCCGCAGCCGAAGAAGCACGTGGCGGGTCTATCCGAACTGAAGCGCAAGGGATGGTCCCCTCCAGTCCAGGAGGTGCTCAGCGTCACAGAGAGAGAAACCAATTTCTAAGGCACAGGGGAAGTCTCCTCCATACGCCGGACTGATTCGCTCTCTCCTTCCCGAAGTGGTTTCTTTTCTCTCCCGGGCTCTTCCCTTCTCTCCTTCACACCTGAGACAGAAGCATCTGGGACACCCTCTCCTTCCAGCCAGCTGGTTGCACCCACCAGGGACAGCACTTCTTTTGACTCGCTGGGGACAACTCTCCCTGTCAGCAGCCGGGGAGAGAGCAACAAGGTTTTTTTTTCAGAAGAGTCCTTCATTACTGACACTAGTGGGGAAGAGAAAAACAACTTATTAACAAAAAAAAAAAAGGAAAAAAAAAAGGAAAAAAAAAAAGAAAAAAAAGCGGTCGTGTTTGGAGGAGGAAAGGAAACCACAGTGGTGAGAGAGAGCAGAGAATAAAGGTGTGCAGGAGCAAAGTTAGGGATGCAAAGGCACAGAACGATGGGGCCTTAGAGCAGGGAGTAAGGAAGTTGGTTCAGAAGTACATAAGAAGCTGGAGGATGACAAAGGAAAGTGCATTGCTAGGTCACCTACGTACGAGGGAGAGGGAGCCAGGAACATATCATAGGCGGTGATAAAAGGAGGCTGCAGCGTTAGTAGTTACGGCTTCAGTTGTCACTGAAAGGGAAGAGAGTGACAGGGTGCTCGATGCAATCACGGTTATTGACGATGGCTCTCAACGCAGTCTCAGGCTGGAAAGGGGCTGAGGAAAAACTGTGTAGGGGCTCACTCTTGGTCAAAACTACACGGCTTAGTGAAAACGCATCTGAGAGTGAAACAGATGACTATTTGACAATTCTTTCACAAAATTCAGAGAGTGCAGGAAAAGTCCCAGAGCAGTTGGTAAAAAAAAAAAAAAAAAAAAAAAAGAGCTGCGGCAGAGCAGGGAGAAATGAGACCCCGGGGACTGCACGCCCACAAATTTAACTGCACTGCTGGGGCATTTTGTAGAGGAATTAATGAAGGAGTTGATGGGCCTGATTCTGTGCTGCAGAGCAGCTTTGGGGCGAGGGTGGGAGAAGGATTGCGCTCCCTCGGCTGTGCTGCAGATGACTGCTCAGGGGATGAGGAAGACATAATCGGGTGCAATAATCATACGCTCAGGCAAGATAAAGTGATAATTAATAGGTAAGATGGGTTCATTGGAAGCAGATTTTGTTGAATTAAAGGTCTCACGTTGCCAGGGTAGTCATGAATGCGAGGCGATGGCTGGGAGGGATTGCGCTTGGAAGCGGTGTTTGGTGCGGTGCCACGCAGCTCTGTCCTGTGGAGGCTGGGGCTGTAAACCTCCCTGCCAAAACCTACTTGAACGCCTATCAGAATTTCACAGTTCAAACCACAGGAAAAGACAGTGTCAGGATCCCCCCCAGGAGCTTTGCTGTGGTGGAGGGTACACGCGCCGGTGCGTGGCTGTGTTGCAATAGTGGCGCATCAAACCACGCCGGAGAATGGCCATTAAAAAGAATCAGAGATGCCACAGGCTCCTTTCCCTTGTTCCTCGTTCCAAGTAATTGCTTTTCCCTGTGCTGTGTGGAGATAAACCACCAGCGCTGAAAGTAAGCGGGAAAATCGGGCCTCATCTGTGCAATGCGGTACCTATTCCAATTGCTATGGGAACCTTATCTTCTGCGGTTTCCTGTGAGTTTAACTGGTGAATTAGCATAGGGCGATCTTTCCCCTATCTAATTTCCTTTCCTTTAAAAACTAAAACCTAAAAATTGTTGGCGGAATGAACGCTGAAAGTCAAGTATCAAAATTTCTACCTCTCTGAGGTATTATCGTTTGATTGGAGATGATTTACTGTAAAAGGCAGAGAGAGCTGGCAAACCTCATTCTTGTTGCCTGCAAAGGACTGCAGCATCACATAAGGCACCATTTATTTTATTTTTGTTTTATAAGGCGCTAAATGTCACATTGCAGCCATAGTCAGGGGAAGAGCTTAACATCCAGAGGCTTGCAGTCAGGCCTGGTGGGTAAGTATTTTGTTGGGTTTTTTTCCTCTCCTTCCCAGCGGTGTTGCTCACGATTTGGTGGGGGCAGCAGCTCCCCGCAGTGGGTCTCTGCATGGACCCAGTGGCTGCCACCCAGCAGCAGCAGCGACAGGGTGGCACGGCCCCATCAGCTGGAAAAATCACTGGCCCTGGGGTGGTGCTGGGGTGTCCGGCGGGTTCTTGCTCTGCGGCTGCCTCCCCACGCTCGGAGCTGTAGCAGGGTCGTGCAGGAGAGGTTTGGTTTCAGGCATGGGCTGCAGCTGCCTTGGCAGCACCCGTAGTCCAATGGTGGCATTTGTTTTGAGAAGGAAACCTGCCTTCTCGTCTTCAAGCAAGAGAAAGGAAAGTTAGAGGGCTGGGACTTGCCATCCAGATCCACCCTTAGGCATTCGCACAGGTTTCTTGTACGACCCTTGGTGGGACATTTAACCCCTTTGCTCCTGCGGCCATGTCTTGAAGATGCAAGGTAGTGTCGTACTGCCAGAGAAGTGGTGGAGATGTGTTCGCTCTTTTTTCTGAGTAGTCGGGTAACGTTGCAAAAATCCTAGAGAGAAATAAATCACTTTTCAGTTCTGAGCGCAAACGTGGGGCTGTGTTATTGAAAATAAATACTGCATGAACTGGTTCCTCTGTTGCCGATGTACAATCTGATAGTCCCGTCCCAACTCTGCCAGGAAGCAGCATATTTTAATAAAGTCAGAGGAGTTATTGCTGTCCTCATGGAAAGAAATAACAAAATTCCCAGGATCAGGAAATTAATACAGATGCTTCGGATGGGATTGACAGTCTCAGGAAGCTTAAGGGAAAGCTCAGTGACCCAGGTACACCCAGCAGGGGGGAACAGGGGAAAATGCCACCAATGGCTGTCTTTTGCTCTGAGACCCCCAGCATGCAGGCGTGGTGAAGGACCAAGCACTGGTTTGTTAAACTGATACAAACATCTCGGGCTTTGCTGTGTGCGTACGACAGATCTGAGAGGTCTCCATCATCCCCTGGAAGTGGGCACTTCGGAGATCTCCGAGTCTGAAAGGAAACTGCTCCCTCTTTGCGCACCACCAGGGTGTAAATATGCCATTGAAGGGATGGTATGGAGGGCAGGGAGAGACTTTTTCCCCCCGTAATTGTTGATAACATGCCAAGACATGATGCATTTGAAGCTGAAGTCCAAGGGAAGTTACGAGGTAGCCATGCTACCTGCTTTCCTCCTGGTTGGAGGAAAAACACTGTATATAGAAGAAAGAACAGACTTCTGTCAACCACCTAATTACCACTTCTGGGTTTTCAGGTTTGGGTTTTTTTTTCATTAAAAGACCATTTTCACCCCTATCTCTGGAAAGGGAAGCCAGGAAAATAGTTTGTTAAAAAAGAAATCAAGCCAAAGATTCTTGTATTTTCCTTCTCCTTTCTTCATTCTGTATTTCTTTTCTTCCCATTTTTCGTGTTTCCTCCCCTTCAGCCTTCCCTCCCTTCTTCCTTCGACAATGGCAAATGGGAAAAAAAAGGAAATGATAGCTGAAAACTTGTACTGGACAGAATTTGAAAAACGAAAGATAAAACAAATGGCAAACAAGCCAAACAAGTTGTTACAAGTTATTTGCTTGCCACGCTCCTGCCACCGCTCATCCACCCTCCCAGCCAGAGAGGTTGTGTCCATCCCTGTGTGCACCAATCAAACCCCTTCCCATGCCCTGCTGGCAAGTTTCTTTTTCCCAAAGAGAAATGCATCGTTCTTGAGCCTCTTCCCTGAGATCCTCATCTGGATGAACGTGTTTCCTGGTTTGGCTGGACTGTTCCCCCCTGCTCTTGGTTAGGAAGGGAGACACCATGGTGTCCCTAGCGTGGCCTTGGGCTGCAGGCAGCTGGCCAGCCCTTTCCATCCTGGCCCTGGAGGATGGATCCAAGCTCTGGAGGACTCTTATAGGAATTCTTGCACTTCTACCATTGTCCAGCATGAAGTAATATGTATTTCTTCTCATCATCAGGATGTCTTCAGTTTTCACGACTCCAACATTCAACATAGTTTTTTGGGAGGAGGAGGATGGCAGTGGCATTTCATCTTGGTTGGAGCTTTGCTCTCAAACCTTCTCTCTGCCCCAGATGACCATGGGAGCCCTCAGGCAAAGAACAGTGATCTGCTGTAGCTCTCAATGAGTTGGAGATGCAGCTGTGCCCTCCCTCCAGCCCTCATCTTAGCTTTTTGGGTGGAGAGAAGCTAGGGCCATGATAGCCCTAGCGCAAGGGTTTTCTACCAAGGATTGGAGCCACAGCTCCATCCTGATCAAAGCTCTTGATTTTCCCTTGATCCTGGTGCATGTATTGCACCTTGCCAAGGCCAGGAGAGGACAAAGGGCAATAGGGACTGAGCTGGAGGAAATAGTGCATTTTTGTTTGTGAAAAACCTTAGAAGACGAGGGGAGACTGGTTTCTCAGATCTTAGGTCATGTTTGTGTTGTGTGAGTTTCGGGTACTCTGCAGTGGCTGTGTGGTTTGTGCTTGCATTTGGGGACTTTCTTGAGCTTTTGCTTCCCTGGTGTGTGGCAGGAGGGGTTTGGTGAGGTGCTTTCCTGATCTTGAAGGGGGGTGGGCCTTGCCCAGGTAGAAATAAGAGACAGAAGCAGAGTGACTTGGGTGCACAGCCAAGAAGGGCCAGGAAAGAGGCAGTCTGCAGTCATGAGGGTATAGAGAGCGTCAGGTCATCTTGCTGTTCTTTGCTTTATTAGGTTGCATGTGCCTATGTACAGTAACATCCTACTAATTAGCTAAATTGGGTTTGAACAGGGTAAGAGGGAATTAATGTAGATCAATACAAGCTTTCAAAAAATAAAGATTAAAATGTAAGACCTGGGGGGATGAGGAGATGCGTATATGCTACCGTACGGTTCCTCCTGCGGGGCTGCAGAGAAGGACTGGGGTGTCAAAGTCAAAGACTTTATTCCTGGATCTCTTGCGGGGGCCAAGGGAAGAGGGAAAACGTGGCTAACAGTGCTGTTTTGTGTTGAAACCCAGAATAAGCTCTGCCCCCTTGACTGCTCTTGGAGCATGATTCTGGCTCTGTTTTGAATCCCTGACCCATGACTCTCTCTGCAAAGGAGGACACATATTTTCGGAGCTGTCTGTTCCGGTTTGTCAAGCCTGTGCTTGGAAAGCTATGTGGAAAAGAAAGGGATTCCCAGAGAGAAATGCTTTCAATGGCTGTGCAAAGCCAGTCATGGGCAACTCTCTCGTGTCTTGGTTTTGGTGATGTGCCAAGACCATGCTGCGAAATGGTCTCTTGAGTTCTTTTTTTTTTTTTCCTTTTTTTTTACAGGCTGTAGAATAGTTTCCTCCCCAGCCTGGGTTACAGCCAGGATGGGGAGTTTTACCCCTCTAGCTGTGTAGGATGGCTGCTCTAGACTGGAGGTGTGCTCATGCTTATTTGTTATTTGCCAGTGGCCACTAGACTTTTCTAAATTGTGCTTTACCAAGTGTGAGGCTTTTGTTGTGCCATGGTGTGGATAGTGGTCTCTGGAGAAGGATGAGTGATTACGGGCAGTCTGGTGCCTTTCTTGACATCGTATTTCAACAGGAGATGAAATGACCTTCTTTTTCTCATGGAGCAATAAACTCACACCCAAACAAAAAAGCAACCTGTCACCTTCCCACATCCTGGAGAAGGGCCGTTGCCGCGTCGTGCGACACATGCCTCCCTCCCCACGCACTAGCTTTGAAGTGGGGATGACCTGAGAGCTGGAGCCCAGTGTTTTTGACCAGGCTGTCTAGGAGCAGAGGGCTTTGTGCAGGGATGCTGCAGTCTCATTACTTTGGGGAAGACATGTCCAGGCAGTGTTAGTTTTCTGTGTTACACTTTTGGATAAGGTACAAATTCCCCAGACAGGCCAGGGGACTGTGGCTCCCATTGGCACCGGTGTGACGTGTATGTCAGTCACGTAACAGGGAGGCGGTGGTGGAGTCCTCTCCCCCGTGCCCCATGCAGTCCTGTCCCATGGGTGCCTGTCCTGCCACCAGCACTGGGCTCTCTCATTGCTGGTTGCTTTTGTAGGGCTCGGCTTTACACCTCCTGCTCAGCCAAAGCGTAAGCTACCAGCTAAGTAAAACTGGAGCCTGGGGGCAGCCTCCAGTTGTCCAGTCCTGTAAACCTCCTTGTCCAGGAGCCCAAGCGCAGGAGTATGTGTCTCCACGTGGGTAAACGGTGCGGTCAGGAACAGATAGTTTTTTTCAGAGCCTGTGGGTGGAGGATACTTGAATGCTTTCAGAACATACTGATTTTACAGTGACAAGCTGGGAAAATGACAGGAATTCGTTTCCTTTTTTTTTTTTTTGACTTACCTGCCCTAGCCAGCAGTTAAAAGATCCAGCTTTTAACAGTTATTTGGTGCTTAAGATTTTACATAATGTAATTTTCAATGAGACCCACCCCAGCCTCTTTTGCAGTTCAAGACAGGGGTAGCATTTCCCTTGCGTTTGGGGGTGGTTGAGCTCCATCCCCCTTTCCAGCTTCCCTGGTTTCCAGAGAGTTGGAACTGGGCTTTATTAGGGTTGGGGGTTACTTCTGAGGGATCTCTCCGTCTCTCCAAGCAGCTGTCACAGCCTGCGGTCAGGGGAGGCAGCAGCGAAACCTTTGCTGTTTGGTCCTCGCGCTCCCACGAGGCTTCCTGCGAAGAGAAAAAAGGCGAAAGGGGGCCGGTCCCTTTCAGAAAGTTAGAGATACTCGTCTGAGATGTTGCGCATCTCCACATGGGTGCATGTGTGTCAGGGCATCTGGGGGACAATTAAGCTTTGGTATTTTTTGTGTCTTAAATCACACCACTGGTGTCCATGTGACAGAGACTGGTAAGTAAATTTGTTGCTGCTGGCATTTTGAGTTTGTGAGCCTCCGGACCTTGACAATAAGTAGAGGTAATTTGTAATCTTGGTAAAACTTCCCAAAATGTCTTCCCTCTCTGGAAGGAAGGGAAGGGTGCTTTACTGACCCTGGGCAGAGGTGTCAGCAGCATCTTCGGGGTGTTCTGGCCAAAGTCCCTCGGGCGGGCTGACGTACGGCACATCGAACGACAGCAAAGCAATTTCCCACCGTCCGATTCTATCAATAGAAACAAATCCCCCGGGGCGCGGTGAAACATGATTGCTGCAAACAAGGGCTCATTTTGGTTGTGTGCATCACATGGGCAAGCAGCAGCAAGGCTGCAGGCTGGAGACGTTTTCCCTCTCGCTGCAGGCACCGTCCCTTCCTACGTGCTGATAAATGAGATTGCAGCTGCGTGGCACTTCACAGAGGAACCGGGCCTTTGCTCTTCCTCCTCCTCTTGTCCCCAGGGCCCGTGTACTGCCCTGCAGTGGGCAGTGATTGTACTGCCTCTGTTGTTAACTTGCCCTGGCTTGCACGTCATACCAATATCTGTCTTCTTTTTCCTCCACCTGTATCACATTTTTCCCAATGCCCCTGTGATTTTGAGGTCAAACACAGCTGTGCAAGAAGGCTGCTTCTCCCTATAGCAGAGCATTGCCGTACAGTTGTACTGGGGAGTAGCACAAGCTCTATCAGTATAACTGTACTTATGCTGATTTAAAGCACCTACCTCAGAGCTTTTATCAGCATAAGCCTCTTAATAAAGAGGGAAAAAAATTCATACGCTCTCCTGGCAGAGTTATAGCAATGATGTAACTAGACCTAAGGGCACATTTACTTTAAAGTTAGGTTGGTTTAACACAGTATGTGATTTGAGTTAAATCTTCCAAAGTATGTGAGGACACTTCTATTTATGTTCCATTCACACTGACTTTAATTTATATTAAGTCCATCAGGATCAAGTTTGAGCTAAGTTGAATGCAGTGTTACTTTTCATGCTGCTTTGGATGGATTAAAAGCAGTAGAGCTAAATCATCACAGTCCCTTAGAGAGCAGTTTCACTGATCGAAAGATGCTCAGTTTTTTTAACTACATTCATCAAAACAACCTGCAGGCACAGGCACACTTTCATCAACATGACCGTGTCCACCTATCGCCCAAATGGTATTTAAACTGCAATAATCATGCTTGCAAAGTGGGCTGCTCTGGTTTAATTTAGCCTAACTGGTTTTGATTTAGATGGGCAACACCGATTGCTTACGCGTGGACAAGACCTAAGAGAGCTCCCTGCAGCGGGTAGGTACTGTAACCCTGCTGTTACACAAGTCCTGCCAGAAATCCTTCTCCCTGCAGAAATCCCATGGCTGGGATCCGTGATAGCTCTCGCTTCCAGTTCCTGGGGCCACCCAGTTTCACTCAGACAGCCCTGTGGCAGGGGAGATAGCCGGGAAGATGGAGGCAAGGGGAGTCTTTGCTGTGTTCAGAGTCTGTTCCCAAATCCTACTGCAGACACCAGTGGTACATGGCCTCCTGGGTCCTCTGGGCCCCCCTGGGGACACCAGTGTCCCTGTGTCACATGGCCCCAGGCATTCTCGCGCTCTGGGGACTCTGGCCTTCAAAGCACCTCTGGAGAAAGCTGAAATTCCACAGTCAGGTGTCGTACCCTTGCCAGTGCTTAGAGACTGACCAGCAATCAGCTCGAGAGCTTTCTGGCAGCTTCTGGGAGGCAGGTGCTGGTAATTAAACCTCTCACTTTGGAAGGGCAAGTCAGGTCTGGCTTTGGCCAGCAGGAAACTGAATCTGCGTGGCAGTGAAGTGCTGTAGTTATCAGCACAATCAGACAAACGGGCTGGGCTACCCACAGGTACAGGCCATCCTCAAGCACCACCACCAGCTTTGCTGTGGCCAGGGAAGGAGATGTTGTGAAGGTGTAGAGGCCTGAGCTTTCACTGTGCTTTAGCCGTTACCAAAAGCTGTAGGCATGCTACCCTGTGTGAAGCAGTGTGTTTCTCTCCTCTCAGAAACTTCATACAGCCCTATTTAGTAAATATTTCAATCAAGTGGAAAAATCAGTTGTACCCCTAGGGGTACTCTACCCAAAAAAACTGGAGGTGAAGGCTCTTCACTGAAAGAAAGAGTAGGGAAAATGCCACTGTGACCTCTTTGAATGCATGGATTTTATTTTAGTGGCCTTTTCTTTCTCTTCTACCCAATACCCCCCGTCCTCCCATAAGACATCTCAGGAGTTGTCAGATTGATCTTCTTCATTTTGTGCTGGAGGACTCTTGGTCCTTCAGGTCTCACTTGCTGACCAAAAGCTCAGTGCTGATAAATCTTTAGCAGAGGAAGTTTTTCTCCCAGGTGTTTCTCAACCACATGAGTTAAGGTGAAGTGCACAGGACAAACAGCAGAAAAAACACTGAGCTTAACAGAACTTGTCTGTTTCACAGATGATGAAGTCTTACTGCTGGTATCTCCAGCGACATTATCTCACTAGTTCTCCCTGTCTCCAGAGTATTCCAGGGGAAAAAATTGAATAGGCGAGCCCTGAACAAAAGTGCTCCAATCCAATCTATTTTTCTTTTGTGGGTCACCTTTAATCTCCTCCAGGGTGGAAATTCCTTTTCTTTTCTCATAGTTATTTTCAGTTTTGTTCTTACTATATTTCTTGTACACTTTTTGTTCTTCCACCATGTTCTGCTTTGTTTGCGCTGCTGGCCGTGGAAGTGATTTAAAAATGCCCAGCCTTTGAAACAAGTGATCTCTAGATGAAATTGCTCCCAAGGGCTCCTAGCAGCTGCAGGGGCAAGTGGCATAAATGTAGATTTAAGACCAGTGGGTGAAGGCAACTGTAAATAAAAGTGCTAGCTGTGGAAAGTATTGTACAGGTTTCTGGGGGAAGGATATTTCAAAGAAGCTGTGTGCCCTGGGAGCATGGCTGGCAGCCTGTGGAGAACTATAAAAGCATGGGGCAAGACCTCTCCCTATGCCGTGGGACTGGCTCATCCCACCTTAACTGGGAGCAATTGCACAAGGTGGCCAAAATCAGGAGGAGCCCAGGTTCTGACAGCTTTCCTGTGGAGAAGAGGCCAGCGAGGCTGGGAAGCGATTACGTTACTGGGTATTAACAGCTCAGCCACTGCTGATGAAGCAACCCTAGACCCCACCAGCGGAGTTTTCAACAGGCCACCTGTGTTGGGAGTCCTGTATAGCACCTGTGGGTGGAAGCTGGAAGGATTGAGCACAGGAATTGTCCTTCTTACCTGCCCTGGTCTCCCACTTTTTCCCTGTCTATACCTTACTGACAACCGTGTTGGGGAAGATGACTTGGGTGGCAGGAGTCAGACCAGACCTGAGCTCTGAGCCTGCTCAGGGAGGAAGGAGGCAAGCCAGCTTGGTCCCCACAACAGGTTGACAGGATCGCTGGGGTTGTGGAGGAGAAGGCCATGCCTTAGACTGGGCTCAAAAAAGCAATACCTGCCAGACCTGCTGTGCTGACCAGCTTTGCTTCCCTGTGGAGGTGGTGGACTTAGTGGGCTGAGTCAGAGCCAGGCCACCTCACAGCTAGTAGCAGCTCTCTTCAGTGAGTGCAGCCCTCTTCCTCTTTGCAAATTATCCTCAAGTGATTATACTTCTGCTTATTTTACAATGATTGTGCTAATGATTTTTGCAAATGAATTTTAAACCAAGAGATGGCTAGCCTGATTACTTGGCTGCTTTTACTGCTATCATTGCATCCAATAGCTGTTATTCAGAAAACACTCTTTGCACTTGTGTTTACTCACCCAGATTATATGGTGGGGTTGGGCTCTTTTGCTGGATACTTCCCAAGCCACCAAAAGCTTTGGAGGTGGCAGCCCAAATGCTTCAAATGCAAATACTCAAGCCGGCGAGTATTTGTCTGAGTATCTGCCAAGCTCCCATTTTCTGGGAACACACTGGTGAATCAAAATTTAGTCTCATGAATGTTTATGGACAACAACCAAGAGAACAGCTCCAAATCCCACCCTTCCAAACAAATTCTGCTTCTCTTCTAAGGCATGATCCCAAGTTCATTTGGGTTTACCAGTCCGTGTCTAGTTCCAGACAAGTATGAAATATCCATATCCTCTGTTTTTTTCTTGGTCCCACCTTCTTTTCTTCTGGGAAAGGAAGGTGTTGCTCAGACTGATGCTGAGAGAAATTCTTGCTCCCCAGTGCCTTCGATACTCGCTGCCTGTTTGCACAACAAATCATGTAGAGAAAACACTTGTTGCTTTCAAAATCAGTTTTTTATCCCTTCAGTGGCAATGGCTGCTTTCTGGCCTGTTTTGTCTCCAGGCCAGCAGTGTGTGAGGTGAGGAGATGGCTTGCTGTGCTTCCAGTGAAAGGAGAGAATGTCTTTGCCTATGGCACATAGTGTTTCCAGTCAGCTTGCTGTGGTTCTCAGGTGTTCCTCAGCCAGGACTCTGTGGGGAGCTGTGAAAACACATATAACACGCTGGTTCCCTCAGGCCTGAGATCTACACCTGCTCTGCAAGCAAACTGCTACCGTCTCTCTCTGTCTTTTTATGTTAGGAGGTGTCACATCAGCAGTGGGGCTTGAGGAGAGATTGAAGACCAAGAGGGAACAGTGATGGACAGGCTAATGCCAGGCACGGCGTGTTCAGGAAAGGGTGAGTTATGATATCTCGGTAGCTGAAGTTTAATTTCTTTTGACAAAAGGAGGCCAGGGGCTCTCCTGCTGGCTCGTCACTGAAACTACCATCTGCAGGTACCTGCTCTAATTTGGTTTGTTTGGATGAAGCAAATCTAACCTGGTAACACAGCATTATATTCAAAAAGCCCTTTCCTGGCTTGGGCCCCGTGGTGGCTGCAAAGCAAGCCTGGCAGGTGAGGGAGAGTTGAGCCTCCTACATGGTCCAGCACATCCAGGGCTGTGCCTGTGCATTCCCCACGGGACGGGGGAAGCCCACCTCTGCTGGTCCCGCTTTCACCAGGAGCTGTGAAGAAGCTCCCCGAAACACCGTGATCCATGGCTCACTGGGCAGGGACAGGATCTTGCTCCTGTGGGACTCTGGGAACAGGTTGCCCAGAGAAGTTGTGGCTGCCCCATCCCTGGAAGTGTTCAAGGCCAGGCTGGATGGGGCTTTGAGCAGCCTGGTCTAGTGGGAGGTGTCCCTGCCCACGGCAGGGGGTTGGAACTAGATGATCTTTAAGGTCCCTTCCAACCTGAACCATTCTATTTTATGATTCTATGACTCTGCCGGCAGCAATTCCAGCAGAGCTCCATGGTGTGACGGGCGATAATGATTTCTCTGCTCTGCACTACAGGCTCCCTGTCCTTGCGGGTCTGGCCAGTGCAAGGCTGTGCTCGCGTGCATAAAGGCAGAATGGGTTTTCTAGGGAGCGCAGGCAGCACATTTTCACTGGCTGTTTTATATCCCAGACAAGTCTAAAGGAAAGATTTCTGAGGTAGATGTAGTTTACCTTTCTTTTAACTTTATTAGCTGCTAAATAGGAGGCACTCAAGATCACAGAGTGGCATGGGGAACACAGGCAGGGGAGGGGGATCAGGGTGCCCTGTCGGCCCCACAGCTCGCTCTCAGAAGGGATTCCCGCTCACAGCATTTGCTTCAGCTCGGAGAGGATGCCTTTTTCTCAGGATGCCTTCATCCTGCGTTCAATCCTCCCACTCGACTCTCAAACCCTCCTGGGTTTACTCAGCAAAAATAATTTTCTTTCTCCATTTTCCCCCTTGCCAGCCTTGCCAGCCCTCCTGGCACTACCGTCTTTCTCTTTTAATGGCCTAAATAACCAGGTGGGTGTCTTACTGCCTCCTCCGTGCTCCTCTAGTGCCTGCTTAGCCTGAAACGTGATCTTTAAACACAGCCTGTGGGCAGGATATTAGCACAGATGTAGATGGGACCACAGGCAGCAACCTCGGCAAAGATGTACAGCAGGATGTTTCCCCTCCCATCCGTATGGTCAAGGGCTTTGGCAGATGAGCTGCGTTGGGTTTAGCTGTGATGGGTTATGGGTGTGATTGCCTGCTTTAAGGAGACACCAGGGACCTTTAAAGAAGGTGAGTTTTGCTAATGAGGGACAAAACATGTGGGGTTACTGGGGTACCCTCAGCCCACCTGAGCACCTGGGGAGCTGGTGTGGGGTCATGCCTGGGGTGGAGCAAGCCCTTGGGTACAGACTGGGGGTTATGGGGGGAATCCAGGTCACCAGCCACGTTGTCTCCACGGCAGTGAAAGCTGCTAAGTATACTTTTGTTGCTAATTTAGGCATACCTAGCTCTGCTTTCACACAAAGAGAGGAGCTGGTAAGTGAGAAGGTGTCATTTTTGCTGGCGATCTCTGGGCAGAATTATACTTTAATTCACTTGGGCTCCTTCCCCTGTGCCTCTGAAAATGCTGCTGCTAATGAGGCGATGCTGGCAGAGCCGGCAGCTCCCGCACGCTGCCTTTGAGAGACTTCTCCATGCTCCCAGTGGCTGCAAATTGTCTTGGGCCCCAGAAAGAAAAAGAAAAGGGAAATAAAGACTCAACGCAACCCCTTTTAGAGAAAATGACAGGATTTACACACTAAGCAACTGGTCGTTCGCATATGGCTCCTTTCCTTGCCTGGTGGCTGGTGCCTGATGCTTCAAAAGAGAAATATCCCTTTTCCTTCCCCTTCCCCCTCCACTCCAAAAGCCTGACTCACAGCCAGTCATGCACCTGGTCGATGACACCATGGTGTCCTTTGGGATGATTCTTTCTGGGCCCTGCCTGCCCTGCTCCCCCTTCGCAGGGCTGTGCTTTCGCAAGCCTGGCCCTGTGCAAGGGCCACGTTGGGCAGGGCTGTGTGAAAGCAGAAGCTCATGGACGGAGACCCAACCTCCCTGCCGCCCACGGCGTGCCGGACCTCTGCATCCTCTGCATCCAGCCCTGCTCATGGAGAAGATGGAGACCACTGTCCAACCACAAACATGGAGGGCAAGGGGTGTGCATGGTGCTTTTAGCATGGCCTCTTAGGAACTGCTGCAGCCGCCCTCGCAGGAACTGCTGCAGCAACATGGGTGCAACCAACCCCATGAAACCCACTCGCCTGCTGCCTCCCCCCATTTTTTGGCCCCAGGCCCTTTGCCCATGCTCCTGCCCTCCCTCCTGCCCATGCCCTTGGAGCCTTTTCTCTCTCAGCGACGTGTGTTTTTCCAGTGGCTCTGGGTACCCCCCCGCCCCACACCCGCGACATGCAGGGTGTTGATTTGACTGGACGTGAGCTCAAAGCTCATTAAGGGCTCGTCGATACGGGCAATGAGGAGCTGCGTGGGGTGAGGCAGGGGGAGAGGGGCCCCGCGGCAGGAGGGGCTCATAGCTCCCCTCTGCATGCGGGAGCAGGTCAGTATGTGCCTCCCCCGGCTGGTGTCTCTGTGAGCAACTCGGTGCACCCCAAGGACCCACCACCGGCCGTCACTGTCAGGTAGGTGCATCCACTGGGACAGCGGTGTCTGGTCTTGGGGATGTGAGTGCTGGGGTCGGGGCAGGGAGCATTGCAGCAGTGGTGGGGAAGAGCCACCTGCCCCCGTGAGCGTCCCTGGGGAAGGGCTGCTGCAGATGCTGAGCTCTCCTCCATCCACAGTGGGTTGGATGTGGGGCTGAGGGGCTTAGCACCCTGAGGACAATGCAGGGTGGAGGATGGTTTCTGCCTCCCAAAAGGTGCTGGAGAGGTGAGCAAATAGGGACAGACAGGCCTGCCTGGTGCTCAACTTGGGCAGCATGGAGTGGGCATGCTGCCCAAAGCAGGAGCAGACGTTGTCTATGCTTTACCATCAGCTGCACCACTGCTATGCCTAAATTTCTTCAGTTGCCATTGCCACTGACATCGGAATGTCCCCTTGGTCAAGAAAGATGCCAGTTGCTGGGAAGACAGTGTCCTTCCCAGCTGCCACTGGCATGTGGAGCCAACTGGATTCCCCTTGGTGTTAATGGGCAGCTGCAGCAGCCAGCCTCCACTTCAAAACCCCCTCACCCCGAGCAAAAGCCCAGGCTGGGGAGGGCATTTCTGCTGCAGTGGAGAGGCAGGACGTGAGCCCTCTGCTCCCATCTGGGGAACCGGTGCTGCCAGGCAGGGCGAGGGGGAGGATGGTGGTCCTGGAGCAGCACCCAGAAATGGTGTTGGCAGTCAGGAAAGTGGAAAGCTTCTCACAGCACCTTTGGGCTGGAGGGAGATGATGGGAGCTTAAATGATGGCTCAGTAAAGACATTGTAACAGGACTTAGGTGAAACCCTGGGCAGGTTTCCCTGGACAGGAGTCTCCAGTGAGGAGGACTCTGGGGGCAGGCTAGGAGGCATCCATAGGAGATGAATAGGTACAGCTGCTTCTGCCTGGAGCTGGGGCTGCCCTTCCCAGCCTTGTGTGCTGCAGTCCCAAGGATCAGCCCGAAACACAGTGTTTCAGGCTCTTGGCACCACTTTGCAGAGGTTCTCCAAACTCTGACAGTCTCTGACAGTGGAGCTGAGCTTCCCTGCCTGTACAGCTGCAGGAGAGTTTCAAGGGGAGTATGTATGTGCCCTTCCTTCCGATCTATCTCCAAGAGACTCTGACCCTGAAGGAGGTGCCTCGCTCCCTAGGTGAAGCCCTCCCCACTCTCCATGGCACTGGAGAATGGGCTAAACTCATCTGCCCCTTCCCTCCCTCCTCTCCTACCTTCTCCCTGCTCCCCAGCCCATGAATACTGCTTGGAGGAAGACAGCTGCAGCCTGGCTAACGAAGGCTCCCCAGTTTGCTGGTGACCTTGCTGTGATTCTCCCAGCATCTGGTGGAGACCTCTGGCACATTTAGTTGTGGTTCTCCTCCCTCCAAGAGAAGCTCTGCCACACTTTGGGATTTTGTGTTGAGGAGAACAAAAATCAGGCTGAAGGCGTGCAGCTGCAAATGTGTTTTTCTTCTAGAAAAACTGAATGGGCACAAGGAGCAAACAACTAATGTCCTTCTACTGGGGGTGAACCTCCCCATGACGTTGGGTCCTGTTCACTGGGGATACAGCAAGTGAGAGCTGTGTCTGGCCCCTGTGGAGATGCTCATGCAGTAAAAGCTGCGCCTGGCACCAGAGGGTCAGGATCCGCACCCTGGTGTGGTCCGGCTGTGTGAGCTGTGGCTTGGGTCTCCAGCCGAGGCATGGGGACAACAACCTTTCCTTCACCTGCCTTATCTCCTGATATCACAGGCCCCGAGGGGAAGAGATGCTCATTTTGCACCACTGTATAGCACTTAGCACAAGAAGTAGGGAGAGGAGAAAGGAGCTCTGAGTGTTAAAGTAGTAGAGATTATAATGCCCAGCTAGTTGCAGGCTGATCCTAGACGGCAGGGGATGATGCCCTTACTGGGTAATGAGCACGTTTTCTGGGCTGTTTCAAGGAAAACCTCAGCCAAGGGGCTGCTGGCTAACAATGCTCGTGCGTGGTTCCTGTGGAGGGAGCTGGATCTGCTGTTCTCTATTTTCCACCCCAAAAAAGGGTATGAACAAGTGGAGGCTCTCAGCAGCCTTGGGGCTGTGGGGCATGATTATCTCTCCGTTTTCATAGACAAGGAGAACAAAGAGTTTGGCATCTGAAAGTGGGACACAGATTTCCTCTCTGGCTTGGCTGCGCTGCAGCAGGAAAATGATGTTGTCCTCAGTGTGGTGAGGCTCTGGTCTTTATGCAGGCTGAATTACGTGTGCTGGAGTGGCGCCGGGCAGTTTCACAGGCGCCATGTTTTGGATGAGCTCTTGGTGACTTGATGCAGCGTTCGGTCGCTGCTGTGACCTTGCCCAGAAGGAGCTGGAGAAGGTACGCGTTTTGTGTCCTCCTTCTCCCATCTATCTTCCCCTTTGTACTTTCAGCTGAATGCAGTAGCAGAGATTTTTGAGGCAGTGCAGGGATTTTACCTGCTCATCTCCAAAAGCTGCATGTTCTGGCCAGTGTGGAGCGGGCTAGACTCATCTGTGCCCTGTGGATGGGTCCTGTCCCCGGCTGCGAGCGTCCTGGCCACAGGGGACACACAGTGGCCAGCCCTTTGCTCCTCCGCCACGCAAGGTGAGGAGGGATCACTGCCCTGCCATGCTGGACACTTCAGGGCAGTCTCTGGATCATTCTTACGCTTGTTTCTGCTCTTTCCTTGTCATTTTTTTTTCTTTATTCAGTTTTTCATTATAAAATTGTGGCAACAAATCCAAGGTGGCTTTCTTAGGTGAAGGTCATCACTTTCCATTGCAAGACCAATTTTGCCCAATTTGCTCTGTTCAATGACTTCACTAAAAAAAAAGAAAAAGAAAAAAAAACCCAAAAACCACCCCAAAACATATCAAGCCCAATATAGCAAATAACCGCTGACATTGCTTGCATCGTCTCTGGAGATGCAGAAAATGCATCTCTACATGTATGAAATTACTATTTCCCCCTCTCATGCATAGCACAGCCATGACTTTTGCACAGTACTTGTGACTCCCGGCGAGATGGGGAAATCTACCCCTGTGAAGGCCTATGGTGCCACTGAGGATGTTGTTGCAGCTCAGGGTTTTAGCTAAAATCTTCACTCAGAGGCCCAGTTTTGGTAAGGCGCTGGTCGGTGGGAGCAGTATCTCATGCTGCATCGGCTGAGCTTCTCTGGGGGAAAGAATGAAGGGTCCATCGGGGATGCCTGCCCACACCGTGGTGGCAGTGCCTGGACACCATGCTGGGCTGTAAATGAAAGGGACGGGGACGTATAAGGCAAGTGAGAAATTTCAGCTGGAAATGCCCTCTGTGTTCATTTGCAGGCGCTTCTGTCCTGGCAATGTTCTCGCTGAAGTCATTGGAAGTTTTTTTCCATTAGCCTCCCTGGAGAGGGATTGCTCCTTAGCAAGGAGCAAGGCAGGCAGAGGAGGCCAATGAATGTTATTCCTGGTTTGTGCCTACAAAAAAGTGCAGAAATATACGCAAAACAGCAGCTTCTGTCTTAGAGGATGAATAGTGAGTTGGGTTTTTTTTGTTCAGCGGGACTAACAATACCTGCTTTTCTCTTCATAATGTCCTTTGTCCCTCCACCTCTCACAACAGGTCCCTTATGGTGGCGTTTACTGTCTCCCTAGTCCCCCCACACTAGCCCATCCTCAGTGCTCCTGCCTGTCTCCCTCTCCGCATTTCCTGCTTCTCAAGGAACTGGATGTCTTTTAGGGCTCTGCTCCTTTTTCAAGGGTGGGTGAAACTCGCCAGTGAGCTCAAAAAGTAACTGGGGTTGGGAATGGGTGCAGGGGTCTGGGCTAAAAATCTGCACATTGCTTCAGGCAGGGCAAAAGAATAACAGAGCAAAACTGCATAAACTACCAGAATTGTGAAACTGGCATCCCAGTGTGCCAACTTGCACTATATAAGAAAAGGAAAATGCTTAATTTAACCAGCACATTTAAAATGGGCAGAAACAGGCCTTTAATCTTTTTAATACGGTAGTTTCTCTGGGTAGGATGGAGGCAGGGATGCCTTTAAGCCACTTCTCTGTCTTTCCCAATCTCGGAGAAGGCGGGGGGCTCAGGGAGCTGCCTGCAGTCTGCGTGGGGGCTGCCACGAGGGGAGCGGGACATGGTCCAGCCTTGGTCCTCATGCTGCTGCGGCTGGGTCTGGATGGTGGGTGGGAGACAAGGATGAGTGCTGCTCCTTGGGGAAGCTTCTCAGGTGCCAAGTTGAGCTTTAAACGAGAGCTCTAAAACAGCTCAGAGGCTGCATCATTTGTGTCGTTCAAGAAAGGCACAAAACTCCGTAGAGGCAATGTGAAGTGGCCCCGGCCACCGCGGCGAGAGCAGCAGTGGTGGGTGAAGCACAGTCTGCGGCCAGGAGCAGGATCTGATCCTGCTTTCCACTGCAGGATAAGGAGCCAGAGGAGATTCAAGTGGAACCAGGGAGGGCATTGTGATAGCTGACGCAAGTCCTCTTGCCTGAATAACACAAAAATCAAGGTGCCACTTGGCAAAGCGACCATGCATCAGGCTGCAGCCAGTGCCAGCAGCTCAGCAGTTCTTCACCTGCGTTTTTCAGGGCCATGATGGACTGCCACAGCCTTCCCAGGATCATGGCCAGGGGCTGCGAGGTGTGTTCTGGCCTCATGTGGGTGTCCTCTTCATTTAATGGTTTACAAAACACGGCTCATGCCCACCTTGCCCTCTCTGCTCATCTGGATAGGGTTGTGGTGTAGTGCCAGCTTCACCTGCCATGTTATTGGGAGCGACATGGGTTGCCTGGGGCTGCTGGTGGAGGATAGAGGTTGGGCAACAGCCACAGGTCAGACCCAGATATCAACAACCCAAATCTCATGCAGGAGGGTGGAAAAGTGGGGGCGGAGGCCACGTGGCAGCCCTATCACCCAGGAGACCTGATTTATTTTTCTTCTCGTGTCCTCTGTGAGTGCTGGTTTCTCCTGTAAGTGAGCAATCACCTCTCTTCAGGGGAAAGGAGACAAAAGGTTGGGTGGCTGTGGTGGCTGCCTCTCAGGCAGCACATGGAGAGGGCTGTGAAACACAAGCCCCTCTGTCCTCCTGACCCAGCCAGGCAGGACAGTGGTGCTCCAGCCCAGAATGGGTTCTACATGGGCCCAGTGCCCCACCAGCATCCTCCAGCTCCCACGGCGGGGGCTTTTCCCCAGTCCCTCTGGCTTTCACCAATGCGGGAAGCTCGAGCATATGCAGCGAGCAGAAAATCGGCCGAGAGTCTGCTGTGCCCTGATCAGCCGGTCACGGCTCTAAACAAGATGTGAGAGCCTTGGGGCTACTTGGCTGTCATTAAAATGGTGTGGATGGAAGGAAAAGTCTAATTGACTGAACAACAGCCTGCGCTGTGTAATTAAACTAATTGTGGCTCTACCTGCATGGGTCACAAGTGATTTGTGTGGTTGTTAGAGCACTGACAAATAAGAGGTGGAGAGGTGTGAAAGTAT
The DNA here is from genome assembly GCF_963924245.1 of Chroicocephalus ridibundus. Classification (NCBI taxonomy): domain Eukaryota; kingdom Metazoa; phylum Chordata; class Aves; order Charadriiformes; family Laridae; genus Chroicocephalus; species Chroicocephalus ridibundus. Next base: position 154,040,305 of record NC_086284.1, read on the forward strand.
TTCTTACACACGTTTCCACAGGTAATTTTGCTGTTTCATTTCAGGCAATCTTATACCCTTGAAATTTTTGGTTTCTGTCAAATTTGAGGAGACTGTTAATATTTCACACTAAAGCAGAGGAAAGCAAAAAGGTCACCGTCGTTAGCACTTTCAGGCAGCAGCGTTTCAAGTGTAGGTAATACTTTTTCAGGGCTATTTTCTTATTTGAAGTGAAATTCCTCAAAAAAAAGAGGGGAAGGGCTGTTTTTCGGAATGCGTTTCAGCCTGGCTCTGCACCCACTGGGGACCACGCAATTGTTTTTATTGACTTGAGCAGCAGAAGACCAGGCCTTCTGCACGACTCGGTGGAACTCGGGTCACTACTTTACTGCCAGAGATTTATGACCCTGGTGTTTAGTGATTGTTTTGATAGTCTTGGCTTCAGAATATTTAGAAGTATTTAGAAGAAGCCGAATGAGAAACCTGCTGTAGTGTCGTGTTTAAACTCTTTGACCTTGTTTTCAAGTCCTTGCGAAGCAGAGCCCACCTCCAGCCTTATATCTCTGGTCGTATTGATTATCATTTTGAGTCCTTGGGGCGTTTTGCTGTGCCCAAAGCACCGTGTGCTTTTCAGAAGGAATAATGTGACATGACAGAGAGCTGCCGAACCGACTCTGCTCTCTCTAGGCTGTCAGCTGGAGGAGACCCATGTGGATAAGTGGAGGGGCAGGTGCGTTTTTGTCCCAGTAGGACCACTTGTCCAGGGTGTGAGCTGATGTCTAAACATAGAAGTCAAACACTTAGCCTGGAGCAGCCAATGTCTGTATTTTTCCTGGTCAGAGCTGTGTGTCCGAGGAAGGACATGGCGTGGCCGGGCTGCGGGACACACATGAGCCCTTCTGCCCTAATCATCCATCACTGTAGAAGACAGGACAGTAAGTGGGATGAACCTTCGGTGGGTCCTGACTGTTTTTCTGTTTCTTGACTGTGGAGAAACCTCTATAAATCTAGTTTATTCTTTATGAGCTCAAGATGAAGGACTTTACTTCTCAGTTAAGAAGCATTTGCCAGTATGGTCTGCTCCTCTGTCTTTTTACCCCAAGTGTATGAAATATGAAGTGTGATCATCTAGCTGCGGTATCGCTCCAGAATTGTGGCAGCAAGCACAGGGGAAAGAGCACAGGGAGAGCAGGATATATACATACTTTTTTAAAATAGCAGCTCACCTACTGTTTTTTGTCTCAGAAAAAAAAGTGAGGCAAAATGGCTTCTGCTGAGCCTAATTTGTTATGTCTCCAGGCATAGCTAATTATCCTGACTTAGCCCAGCTCTGAATTCTTCCCAGGGGTTTTGGTGCTATTTCTTCTGTTTTGATTTATAAATTGTCTATTTTACTTTCCTCCTACATATTCTGTATAATCCTTTTGCTCCCTGCCTTGCTGAGGAGCCGGGAGCCGGTGTGGCAGTGCCATCAGAAGGTGTAGAACAGAAAGAGGATCCATTAATCAAAGCCTTTGCTTCAGGTGTCCAGCAATGCTTTCTTCTGGCGTCTGCCTCATGGGCAATGTGAAATGGTCTCTTCTCCCTAGAAGGCTGGTTTTTTTTGTGCTGCCACTTACTTCTGGGCTTACCTGCAACCATCCTTGGGTTAGAGGAGCTGTGAGGCTCGGAGCTGTCTCCATAGCTCAGAGGGCTTCGGCTACAGCCTTCAGCCCGCAGCAAGGAGTTTTGTGGCTTCTCCACTGACATATCAGAATGAATTACAGTTATTTTCTGGTTCAGCTATTCCCTTCACAGTTAACACAGTTTTTCTAGCCTCAGTGACAAATTCTGGAGGGGGACGAAATCCATCTGCTGTAATCACGGAGTGTCAATTGTAGCAAGCAGGAGCCGATACTGCTGTTGAGCCTGGGCTTGGGAGACCATCTCTGGTCAGGACGCTTTAGAAATGTCAGTTAATGAGTCCCCGAGGCATCCCATGGGGCAAATGGGCACTGTTTGCCTAGGAGACAAGACTGCCAAGAGTAAACAGCTCAAGTAAGACCAGCTTTAAGTGCTAGAGCATGCCACCTCTTCATAGCATAGCTTTGTTTCCTGACATACCCACTCATTTGTGTTCGTCATGTTTGCTTTTTGTTTGTTGTTTTTTTTCTGTTTTTCTTTTTATGTGTACATCTCGGAATGTTTTTGTCAACAGACTTCTCTGGGAGACTATCTCACTGGTGACCCTTGCAGCCCCTTAAATTCGGCTCTGTGTAAAATGGGCTGAGAACCAGATGAGAGCCAATGCCGTGCCAGTCCCAGACCCCGTCTTCTGCACTGGCTGAGGGCAGATGCTGAGTGGAGAGGATAAAACCAGGAAGAGCAGGGAGTGATAAGTCCTTGGAAGAGTCCCTCGACGTCCAACAACCTGCAGCTCAGGGATTTCCTGAACCGCGGTGGTAGCTCCTGATGGATTTCCCTTCCCTTATTTTTCCTCTTAATTTCCTTTTTTGAAGTCATGTAAACTCTTAGCATCCAGCATGTTCTGGGGTGGGGAGTCTCACTCCATAGCTGTGCATTTTGTGGAGTATCACCTTTTGCTCTTTTTGAACCTACCACCTGCCGTCTTGATCTAATCCTCTGTGGTTCTTGTGTCAGAAATGTTGAATACTTATATTCTGTGACACTGATATGTTCATAGGCCCCTGTCAGTCACCTCTTCCACAGGACAATGGATTCTAGTTCATTTAGCCTTTCCTCACACGAAAGATGTTCCACACTTTTGAGCATCCTTTTGTCTCTCTTCCGTGCCTTTTTCTGACTTCGCAATAGCTTCTGTAAGGTGAAGGGAGAACTGCATTTAGTTTTCAAGGTGTGAATGCAATATTGTTTTTGACACCGGTGTAATAACATGGCCTGTTCTCGCTTTCTTTCTGAGTTGTTTTGGTGTGCTGGTTATATACTTCTTAGGGCCTAAAATCAATGGAAATATTCATTACATTTTTAGTCAGACTTGTCCGATTAGTCCTCAGGACTTTGGACACCTGACTTGCTGAGATTTCGGCGGTTCATAGGCTGGCTATAGTCACTAGCAAGCATCATCTCAATACCCCTGGCAATTACAGTATCACACGCGACATGTTGTACTAGGAGGTGCTGAGCAGACCACTGATTTTCTTGCCAGGCATTGCAAGTGCACAGCTGTGATCACGGCCATGTCACTGCCGTGAGGGGAGATTAGGCCATGGGATTACAATGTGGGGCATGTCCATAGGGCAGATGCCGTTGCAAAGCTACGCTGTCACAGCCCTGCACGGCTGCCTGGGCCACGCGATCTCTCAGATGGCTCCGTGGCCGGCGCACTCGGTTTTGGGCCCCAGAGCTGGGGATGTGGCACCTCCATCATGCCCTTCTCCATCGTCACTCAGACATGCTAGATATATTTCTCTGCCTGGACTGCTCTGTGGTGGGTCACCCACAGGTTGTGACTTCCCTGCATGCATACTGGTCCTGGGGCTTTTCTCGCAGAGCAGGTGCTGGGATGAAGAGGAGATAAGATAAGAGTTGAGGGGTTTGCTATGTGCTGGTAACAGCCAGATCTGAGCCTGTTGTTAGCAGTCTGCATGACCATGGCTCCTCAGAAGGGCAGTTGTGGAGCAAGGCAAAATTATCCTCCTTTTTCTCTCTGGGGAAAACAGGGAAACACAGATACACTGTCCTGGTGTGCACCAGTCTATCCAGTGAGTGCACTTTAGACCCAGCAGGGCCCTCCCCTAAGCCCGCCACACTAACACAAGACACGTTCTTTCTCTACTTTCTCATCAGGAGCTTTGCCCAGCCCTTCCCATTTAATCCGTGCTCATCCAGGGTGGAGGCTGCCCTTCCTGCTCCTCCAGCGCTTGAGCAAGAGCAGCCGTACATCTGAGCCACGATGGGCAAGATGGACAACACCTCCGTGGAGCTGAGCTCTCCCACTGAGGTGAAGCAGGCAGCCCTGGAAGAGTCAGAGCCCATCACCCCCGAGGCTGTGGTCACCAAGAAGAAGGAGATCCCAGACAGAGGCTCCTGGAAGGGGAGATTTGACTTCTTGCTGTCCTGTGTGGGCTATGCCATCGGGCTGGGCAACGTCTGGCGCTTCCCGTACCTCTGCGGCAAGAATGGAGGAGGTGAGAGAAATGCACAGCACCTACACTCATCCCTGAGCAGCCCTGTCCCCTGAACGGGCTTCGGTTTGGTGTGGGTCCGGGCAAGCAGCTGGTCCCCTGGCTGAGAGCGCTCCCTAACGATGTGAGTTATTAAGCTGTCGGGACACACAGTCTGAGGGCTTTACTAGCAAGTGCAGGTTGGGAAGAAGCAGCTCGAAGAAATATATCAAGAAGCGTGAGTTTTGCCAAGCTTCTGCAGTCCAAATTTGCAGGGCTAAAATAAAGAGTGTCTGGGGACCTCATTTATTTACGAGGAGGGCTACGCACATAGGCACCCAGCTGGATGCTGGGGCATTCCCAGGGAAATCAGTTTATATCTGCTAATGGTGGGTTTCTCTTCAGACTAGCGTATTCTCAAGGGGTAACAGTTTTGCGTCTAAGTTTGGGTCACATGTCTGAGGTATTTTCATTAGAAGCTTTGCATGGGCCATAGCAGGGCTGTGTAGACATATATACAAGCACGCATACATATGTACATGTACACAAGCACATGTAAATGTCATCATCTATGGAAGAAAATGAGCTTTGATTTACTACAGTGCTGTGAGAACGGTCACGGTTATCATCTCCATCCTCATGTTTGGAAAAGAGAGGCCACAAGAGAAGGGGGCAGCTGTCAAAGGACTTATAGCAACCGATGCAGCTGGTAGCAGTGCCCTCCTCTGTGAACAGCTGACACCAGCCATTTTTGTTCTGTTTGTTATTGCCCCAATACATCCTTTCCTTACCAGTCCTCAGCTGAGACTTTGCCAAACCATTGCAAGGCTAGAGAAAGGCAGGCAGACGGGGAAACAGTGCTGGGCTAGAAATCAAGAGATCTGGGAGATCACCTCCCTGCCCAGGGACAGACTTTCTGCATGTCTTGGGTCAAGTCAGAAAATACACTCTTGTGCCTCAGCTCCCCTCTAAAATGGTACTCTTTCTCCAGCCTTGGCAAGGAGATGCTTTTGTGGAGGTGAGTGTGAGCTGCTTTGGTGTCAGCAGAGCAGAGGCTTTTTCTTCTCCCCCACCATGCCCAGCTCTGACATTGTTTGTGCCTGTTACTAAAATAACCTTCTGTCCCCCCTGAAGTGCTGCTCACCTCCTTGAACCATTTCTCAGACTTCCCACCCAAGTCGAAACCCCTTTGCCTCACCTTTAAGGCTGTATATATGATTTTAGTATTGCCTGCTAGTCTTCCCATGTTTTTCTTTCCTTCCCTCTTAGCTCTTCACTGCCCAGAGTCCCTGTCCCCAGTGCCACCTTCATTCATGCTGCTCTGAGGCTCTCTTCTTATGCTTCTTCTCCACATCTTTTTTCTTTTCCTTTTGCCTTGAATTCCTTTTTCAAACCCCCCTTTGTCTTTGGCTCTCATGACTTCTCCTCATATCACCGGCCCACTTCTGCTGTCCATGCCATCCTTGCATAGGATGCTCTTCTCCTCCCACCCTGGGAAAGAAGAGAGGGGACTAGTTCCCTGCAGCGGTCTGTCCATGTAGCTTCATGGCATTTAGGAGGATGTCGGGCCTTTCTCTGAAGCACATGGGGCAAGTCTGAGTGGGAGACCAGGCAGTTATCCATAAGGACAAAAAGATTTCTATTTCAGTATGTCATTTCGTGCAGAGGCGTGACTGTGGGTCTGAGCCGGTTGAGCTTTATGGCAAACAGCCAGGTGCACCTACAGGAGCCCGTGCCACCATTGCCAGAGACACACTGTGGGCCTGCCATTCTTACCCAGCCACGCTCCGGCACCTGACTGCACTAGCCATCCTCATACAACATTAGCCCTGTGGCTAAGTCCCAGCACTGGTTTTTAGCCCAGTCTCTGCCCGTGATTGCTGCGCCATCTCAAACACACCGGGTGCGCGCTGCCTGTGGCTCTGCCTCCTCACACAGAAAGGTGGGGATGACAATATCTATAATTAGATGAGGGGTGTTTTGAAGCTAAAATCGACCCTGTTTATAAAGTCAGCCAAGATCCTGGGTGCTGTGGAGGTGCGGAGGGCTATTATTAGCACTAGCAAAGGCGCAGAGAGTGATCTCTGCCCCGGCAGCTGCAGGGATGCAGAGAGATCAGCCGCCTGCGAGCAAAAATGCCGGACCGATGAAACGCGGGAATCGGTGCCTGCCCCCTCTCAAACGCCCTGCCCCGCTTGCCCCTTCATGCAGTTCATGGCCACCTGTGTTGCCCGCTCCTCTCACCCCTACGCGGTCTGGCTGTTCGCAGGCACGACTGTTCCCGCAGCCAGCAATAACGAGCAGCAAAAGTGGAGGCTGCCGCTTGCCGGAGCCGGGCAGGAGAGCTGACGCACGAAAGCGTCACTGGGAGCCGATGGGGAGCAGGGAGGAAGGGTCGCACGGCATCTGATTGGCAATCGGGTGGGCACCGTCTGGGCTCTGCCCCGACGGAGGTGCCTCCGGAGCGGCGCGGAGCGGAGCAGACCGTGGGTGGGACTCTAATTTTAGCCTCCTGCATGTGCACTGCTCCGAGCGCGGCGGTGGGCGCTGCTTCCATTACGCACAGGCAAATTGAACTGAATGGAAATATTGTCGTCTCACTTACCGCTGTCACATCGCATCAGCTCACGGCCGATTTGCTCGGCCTTGTAACCGAGCATATAATTAGGGGATCTTCAGCCGGGGTACAGCAGCCCAGCGCAGGGCCCGTCTGCGGCCAGGGGCAGGCTCTACCCAAAGTGAAGCCTGGGCTCCCCGCTGGCTCTGCAACCAGCTTCAATGTGCCCAGCGATGACTAATGCTCCAGCCTCTACACCGATTCCTAACCTCATGCTTCTGATGTCAACAGGATTTTACCGGACTCTAAATTGACTCTAAATGTGGCTCAGTAGGTGCTAAAAATTGTCTGTGAGATCCTGAGCTTGAATAACTTGAGAGAAGAACGTTTCTTTAAATAAGCATCATGCTTTTCTCATTTACACGTCGAGACTCCCAGCAACAGCATGTAACAGCTTGTAATGCTCAACTTCTGATCCGTGGGGAGCGGTTTGCCGTTTTAAGGATTAATTATTATTCCTTGCTGTATGGCATTAGGAGCTGGAGACAGCAGGCAGATTTGGGGCTACACAGGGAGAGCCAGGCACTGTGTGGTCCTTCCCTGACTCCAAGGGCCGGTGCCCTCAGCAGGCAGGGCAGGACCAACGCCATCACCTCTTTTCACCCATGGACTTTGGAGAAAGGTTTGGACTTTCCCAAGGTCATTTGTAGCCGGCCCAGGAACTGAACCAGACCTTTCAACAGTCCCTCCAGGGCCAGAGATTAAAGGTCACCGCTTTCTCTCTGTGCCAAGGATTTAGGCACGGGCATGCAAACTTTAGGTACAAATTTCAGATCTGATTTCCCCTCTGTCTGTGCAGCACAAGGGGATGTTATCCATGTCTGCCTGGGGACCTGACCCTCCAGAGTGGTGGTCTCATTGCCAACAGCCCTCAGTTCAAGGCTGCGGTCTGGTTTGTAGACTTTCCACTATTTTAGAGGACTTTAGTCAAGCCAGGATAAATGACCTGGGTCCAAAAGTTTGTCTGTTTTTTTCTCAATAGTCTAATAAAATCTTTCACCTACAAACCTTCCTGGCCTGTTTTAGGTGAAAAATGCAGGATCATCAGAGCTGTGGCCAAATTTCATTAGCCGCTTGCACAGAAGCGACCAAGGCACTGTGACTGCTGATAAGCTCAGTCTCCAAGCCCTACGATGAGGCGCACCGGTAGCGAGGCACCATCCGTGTCCTTGGAACAGACCCTGGCTTTCCGCAGGGCTCCAAGGGGTCTGGACCTTGCAGGCAGCGTCGACTAGCGAGAGAGCAGGGGAGGATGCCGAGCGGGCAGCGCTCCTCCCGCAGCCATGCTCATAGCTGTTCCCTCCTCCACGCCAGGCTGCTGGTGAAGCCGAGAGCCTGCGCTTCCACGCCAGCTTGTGATTCAGGCTCGTGGTCATCGAGCTGCTGGCCTGGAGCGTGTTTTCTTCCCGCCACCCGCCGCCAGCTCCTCTTGCACGCTGCCTCCCACGGATTCCCATGACGGCTGCTGGCGCCTGCCTCTCCCAGCTGGGCTCAGCTCCCCACTTGGCAGGCTGGCGTCCCCAGCTGGGTGTCCCCTGAGCCAGCATCCCTGGCTGTGCCTCGCTGCTTCCCTGCCCTCGCAGAGCAGCTGCCGGAGCCTGGCTTTGCCAGGTGCAAGCCGGGCTGCAGCTCTCCAGAGCGTGGCTTTGCTCGCTGGCTCCGTGTTTGCTTTCCCACTAGTACCGGGAGAAGACGACTCAAACTGACAGCTCAGGCCTCCGGCTAGTGGAGAAACCAGCACCACCCCGAACATGGCCAGCTGCTGCTGAGCAAACTGAGTGTCCCCTCTCTGTCCCCAGCCAGCATCTTCTGCAAGAGTTTGTCCTCCTCGGGAATGAAGACATGATCCAGCACATTCATGAGGAATCTGGAAAATGAGCTTTGTCCCAAGTCCTAGAAGTCAGGCTGGCCTGAACATGTACAGACTTCAAATCACACAGAGAGGCTCTCCTATTCTATTTGCTCCTCTAATAACAGGGTTGCAAGTAATATCTCTAGTGAATGGCAACACTCCCTCATTTCTAGTGACGAGATTATTTCCATGGGTCTGTAGAGAAGAATAATGTTTTCACTGGGAACTTTAAGGGTAAAATCTAGAACAAGGGTGAGGGGGTGTATAGGGCTGTTACAAGGGCAAATACAGTCTTAGCCACCGTTTTCTTAAAAGACTAAAATAGCTATAAACAAAGTAGTAGCCAATGCCAGACATTCTTGTGCCCTTTTCCCTCAAGGTGAGGAATTGGGAGCTGCTGCAGGTAAGACAGAAAACATCAACAAGAATGAGTTACCAATGTCTGTGTCCAAGCTTTTGGGTTTGTTGTCAGGTTGGGCTTAACAGTGCCTAAATATCTAATGACAAAGTGAGACACGTAGCTACTGATGCCAGTATATAAATATATATACGTGTATATGACGATACACATATATCCATAGTGATAGGAACCAATAAGGGGAAGGCAGTGGTGATCTCAATGGGAGACTCACACCAACTCCAGCTGCAAACTGGCACCTCCGAGCAAGTCTGCTCATCATCACGTGGGTGCTGCGGAGCAAGAAACCACAGCTGGAGGCATTTACTTCTTGGTAAAAGCAGGAGCCATCTGGTAACACTGCTCCTTCTTTCAGGGGCCTTCCTCATCCCCTATTTCCTGACGCTGGTGTTTGCTGGGATTCCTCTCTTCCTGCTGGAAACCGCTCTGGGCCAGTACACCTCTGTCGGCGGCCTGGGAGTCTGGAAATTAGCACCCATGTTTAAAGGTACTGTACTGTAAGTTTGTGAAGGCGATGGCACATAACGACAGATAAAAACTTTTCGATGGTTTGGGAAGCAAATCAGCAATTCCCTGGGGACTGGGATGGGGTGGCAGGTGAGGGGAGTTTTTTTCCCCTCTGTCTTTATCAAGCTGTCCTTGGCCCTGATGTCCGCAGTCACTAACATCACTGCGCTCTCTTCAAGCAGTCCTGCGTGGTGACAACGCGCTTTATGAGCAGCAGGGACTGCGATGGAGGGGCTCTGGTTGCAGAAGACCTGCCCCAAGCCTCCCTACGTGGACTCACTTTAATTGCATGGGAAAGCTGTAGATAGAGAATGTGAACCGGTCACCGTATCAGGATTAGCAGCATTCTGGAATCCAGTGGTGATTCAGAAATGCCTTGGTTATGGGAAAGAGCGATTCTGCCAGGAAAGTGACCAGATCCTGTTTTCATGGAGCTCTTTCCCTACAGTACCTGTAGCCTATTGAAAGGTAGCACTGCTCACCCAGTGGAAATGGGTGGGTGAGAGATGTGGGGGAACAAGCTTCCCTTGCTGACCAGTTTGGTGTAGCTGTACCAGGTGCTGCATTGATGAGCTGGTTCGCTTTTTTTGGTTCTGCTGCAAAACAAAACTCGTTTTGATATCCATGAGCGTAGTTGGGCACCAGACACCTGGATTGATGCTGCTCTCTGCCTTCTTTCGCAGGAGTGGGGCTGGCAGCCGTGGTTCTCTCCTTCTGGCTGAACATCTACTACATCGTCATCATCGCCTGGGCTCTCTACTATCTCTTCAACTCTTTCACCGCGGTGAGTCACAGACGTGTCTGCAGCACGGCATTGGCTGTGTTCTGGGTCGTTACTCCCTGCTTTGTGGGGAGGGGTTGTTTATCCACAAAACATGCACCGACTGCTTGCCGTTTGAGCAAAGAGCCTTCATCAGTGCCCTGCTGGGTCTTCCCAAAGAGGTCCATCAGCCCTGAAGGCAGCCGTGCAGTGCTGATGGGTACTGATGCCCCCCTGGAGGGGATGTTCCCATTCCCTTTCTGGAAACTGTTTCCCACTCATGTTAGTCTTTAAAACCCACCCCGTGTCTCTGTCTTATTTCTAGAGCTCTGTGAATCTAACAGCTGCACATTTCCACAACTGGTTTTGTCACAACATGTTCTTATTACCCAGCACTCAGTCCTGACCTTAATTAGTCTGCATTTACGCTTCTCTTGATAAATGAAATCCTGGGGATTTTTTTCTGATGGGAAAATGATTCAGAAAGCATTTAGACATTTGCTTGTGACTGTGTCTTACAAAAAAAAAAACCAAAAACCCAAACTGAAAGGAAAGTCAGTCTTAGACATTCGCTCGCGGAAGAAAGTTTGTGTTTAAAGATCAAGAGTATGTGTCCAGGCTATCACAGCCCCAGCAACACGTCCTCAGGAGACTGGGTGCCTGTGATTGCTAGACTGACACCAGTCTCTGCAGAAGCATGGCAGATAACATCAAAGGCATCAATAACACGATAACAGAGCTATCCACAGAGACTGGAAACACCCACTTCTTTCTCCTGGGATGACCAGACAATGTGGAGCTGTGCTAGAGTACTTATGCTAGCGCTTTTCAACAAGTTGGGATTTTTTAGCCCAATTTTTGAGACACTGGCACAGGTTGCCCAGAGAGGTGGTGGAGGCCCCATCCCTGGAGACATTCAAGGCCAGGCTGGATGAGGCTCTGAGCAACCTGATCTACTTAAAGATGTCCCTGCTTACTGCAGGGGGGTTGGACTGGATGACCTTTAAAGGTCCCTTCCAACCCAACACATTCTACAATTCTATGATTACACGTGGATCTTCAAGTAGGTCTAATTAGGTGCCTTTTCCCCTTCTGTTCATCCCTCGTAAGCTTAGGCACTCTCTGTTTGCCCTGTTTCTAAGGACCATGCCCAAGGCACCTAGCATTGCACGAGGAGATTCTGTATCACATTTCACACCATGAATTCACAGGAACGAAGTATTTTAGGACATAAGCTGAATAAATAGCACTGAAGTGAAAAAAATGCCCTGTAACTTCCAAGAGACAATACTGGAATATAATCCGAATATAAGTATTTTCAGCCAAAGTTGCTTAGGAAGTTAAAGAAAAATTATTAGCATAGTGCTATTTTTTTTAGTGTGAATTTATATATATTTTAGATTTAAACTTTGAATTTAAACAAATTTGCTTGAATTGATGTGGAAAACATTAGCGTGTATTTTGGCGTTGTGGTTTATAGGTTGTGTATATGTTAAAGGTTGTTCCTTTCCCACAGCGGGATCTTCTACCGTACAAGGTTAGAATCACGCCCCACATTAACCTCTTGGTAGCTGAATGACTTATTTCAGCCCAGCAGCTGGGAAAACCTCCCTTAACTTATCTTTCTGAGCAACCTGCAGCTTTAAAGACATCAACACCGTAGTTCAAATGGGATCTTTTTTTTCATTTAGGTATAACCCTGAAATGCTGTCATGATAATTGTGCATTCAGTTTCCCTTTTTGTTTGATCAAAAATTTCAAATATCTATCAAGACTTTTGCTAAAATTCTGTGTTTAGCATTCCCAGCTGTGCTTCTACTGACAATACCCACTGTAGGCTCCTGGGTCCAGAACAAAATTTTCAGTCGTGGATGACTAGGTGCATCCTCAGGGGATTCCCAAATGAACAAAAGTCTGCTCCCAAAGGAACCCATCCCCGTTACACCCTGGGCAGGGTGCGTTTTAGGATGAGGCTTTGGTACAGTCAGGTGTCACAGACCCAATTGGTGCCAGTGCTCGTATCTACACAGACAGCTCCAGGTGTTTGGCTCAAGGCCTTTTTTTACTGGGGATACTTCCAGATTCCCGAAAGGAGCCAAGGTGCAGATCAAAAATCTAGGCTGATGCTTGTCCCCTGTTCCTCCTATATTTGAGGAGGAGTGTTTTGAACCTGAGCGGGAGCCCAGCTCGCCTTCCGCAGTTTCTGTCCTCTGAAATTCGGAGGAAATGGAGCAGCAACAAACCATCCCCCCGCCTGCCCCTCCTTGTGAGAGCTGCGCGGCGCCTCTGACGTGCAAACCGCTTGGTTGACGGGCTGCTGCGTGGTGCTGCTTGAGCCATTGCCTTTGCTTCAGTGCAATTAGCAAGTCCACAATGAAATCAGCGGGCGGGTGCAAACAGCTTGGGTGGCCACCGGGCTGTCCCCGCCTGCCCCTCCATAGCCCTTCTTCTGCCAAGGCGGCGTGCGCATTAGGAGGTATCGTCTGCTGGAGTGTGCTGATTTAGATGGGGGGTGAAGGCAGCACTTAAAGGCACTGATGCCAAAAAGCACTTAAAACACAGATAATATTTCTAAAGGCGTCTGTGTACGTGGATGAATAGGAATGCATACAAACATCTTCTTAAAGCTTTGTTGAGCTGGGGACTCAGGTCTTCTCTGCAGAGGGAAATCATCCAGAATAGCCGTTCTGCATTTATCAACATGCACTGTGCTCGGGAAATGAGATTGCTGCACATGGAGACGTACCTGAGCTGCTTTCGTTGGCCTGCCTTGGCCATGGCACTGCAGGGCATGGGTGAGCTACCTTGTGTGCTCGTGCAGCCCCTGACGCTGCGGTTTCAGCGCTTGCAGTGCCAGAGATGATTGTATTAAATCTGTAGCGGGTGTGCTGCCGTCACACCGCTACCTACAGTGAACATCTCGCTGGAACCCCTTTGTCCCGCTTATAATCAGGACAAGGGACAGCCTGAAATAACTACTGTGCTTTAAATTTACGCCTGTGCTTATGTTACAGTAGTTTATTCATGTAGATAAACCGTTGTCCCTCAATGCCATGTGGCTTTTTAAGCATTGAAGCTCGGTATTCATGGGAGATCAGAAACAAATCAGTGTTTATTCTTTGTGCAGTAAATTCTAACCACTTGTTGAATGAAGCTAGCCAAAAGCCATAATGATTATAAACACAATAACCCCCTGGTAGCTATTTTAATTAGTAGCTATTAATTACCAACAGTTAATTGGAAATGGCTCTCTATCTGGGGAATTGCTAACATTTTATTAGCGCTACAGCATTGCCCTAATCACGTCGTGATATTGTTTCCTGGAAAATCCGTGTCCCAATTTATCATTATTTTGGAAAATGGTTTCATGCTTTTGGCTGCAGGGTTCCTGCCCATCCAGAGGAGCCACCCATCCTCTTTGAAAAAAAAAAAAAAACAAAGAAAAAGGGGGGGTGTTTCAGTTTAGAAGACGACAATTTTCATTCTTTCCATGGCCCTTCGGAGAGGGCACATTAATGGTAACCCTGCTGTCCTTGTGCTGGTGCAGGACCTGCCGTGGCAGAGCTGTGGGAACGCCTGGAACACCGACCGCTGCTTCTCCAACTACTCCCTGGAAGATACCACCAACCTCACCAGCGCCGTCACCGAGTTCTGGGAGTATGTCCACAGCCTGCCTACACCAGGTTTCTCCCCCTCGCCGCGGCCATCGCACCTGCTTGCCAGGGCCGGAGCCTGGCACCTTTCCTTGGACAGCCTTGGCAGGAGGGGGTCAAAGCTGGCCATCGGCCAGGGTGGGCATGGGCATGGGCATGGGGTGCGCTGTGCAGCCATGGGTCAGATGGATAGAGGGAATAACAGCCTCTCCGCCTCTCTTCTCCTTCCTTTATCCCATCACGATGCGCCTCAGGTCCCTTTAGGGTTCTGTGGGCTCTCATGCTTGTCTGCGCCTGGCCCTTCGCCCTCCAGCCACCTCCAGGATCTCCTGTCCCTCTTCCCCCAAGGGTCGGACTTCCCCTTAACGCAACCTCTCCTACCCCTAGGAGGAACATGCACCAGATGTCTGGGGGCTTGGGGGAGCCCGGCAGTGTCCGCTGGCCCCTGGCCGGCACGCTGGCCCTGGCCTGGCTGCTGGTCTACTTCTCCATCTGGAAGGGCGTGGAGTGGACGGGCAAGGTACGGCGCGAGGACCGGGTGTTTCAGTGCTGCCTCTCATTGCCGCGCTCGGATCTCGGCTGTCGAAATGTCCTCGTGACTCATTTTTGTTTGAATGCCTATAACATTAGGTTATGGCGTTTCGAGGCAGAGTTGTGTTAGATGCTGTTAAATTCCTGACATTTACCTTTCGTGGTTGTAAGTATTGCTACCATGTTTATGGTAATTTTCATTCTAAGCGTAGAGAATAATTCTTGTTACTCCTGTAAAGCCATGAGTCTGAGCACTCAGTCTCTCTGAAGGACTTGGGAAGAGATTTTTGGAGATTACTTACATTTCCAGCTGGGGGACAGCCCTTTGAGAGAGCAAGGTCTCTTCTGGGCTCACCCTTTTGAAAATCATGGTGTCTTATAATGCTGCTGGTGGGAAAAAAACCTCACCACCTCCTTTGAAAATTTTCTTGCTGCCCTTTAGGTATTGGTGGGAGACCTTCAGATCAGAAGCACGTTGTTATTCACTGTGTAGCATTTCAGGCTAGCACAGCAGAAAGGCAATTGCTTAGTTTAGTTAAACGGCGATGCTGAGATACTGAGATGTGTTATTTAGAGCACAGCATGGCATAGCGGGACAATATTATGAAAGGAATAATCAAAGAGAAGGGCTTCAGGCGTAGGTCACCTAAGCTGTTAACTTTCCTGATGGCTCTCAAACAGGTTTTAGCGACGCAGCCGCAGCAAAGCCCTGGTGATTGCCGGTACTGGCCTCATGATGAGGGATGCCACAAACCTCCCACTCCCTTGAAACGATGCTGAAAAGCAAGCGGTGGAGTCAAGACGACTTGTGTTGCTTGATGCATTGGACTAGAGAAACGCCAGCTTTAGCTCTGCAAAATAAGGATGCGATGACTTAAAGGGATTACTTTTGTGGACTAAATTTATCCCTGTGCCAAATTCCCTTGTCTCTGGGCAATTCATCCAGACTTTAGCCTGCTACTTTTGTGATTAGTGCGTCCTTGCGTGTCATTGGCAGGGAGAAACCTCAAACGGCCAGAAATATTACTAGTAAGGGAACGGGAGACAGAAAACACGAGCAAAAGCCGCCAAAAGTGGTGGTGTGTGGGGAGTCCGTGCTCCCTCGCAGGGACACACACTGCCACAGGCAGGAAAGCTTCTGAGCGCTGGTGGACTGAGGACTTCTCTCCCATGGTGTCTTTCGCAGGTGGTGTATTTCTCGGCCACCTATCCCTATTTCATGCTCTTCATCCTCTTCTTCCGGGGAGTCACGCTGCCGGGAGCCAAGGAGGGGATCCTCTTCTACCTCACGCCCGACTTCAGAAGGCTCTCCGACTCCGAGGTTCGTAGCCTAGTGCAGAAAGCTCTTACCTCCTGGTTGTCTCCACATTAGTCTTCCCCGGGCACTTTCCTTGAATATTTTAAGTATTAAAAATGAAATGGAGTATTTCCCCATTGAAGCAGTCACAACCCTCACAGGCTGAGACAAAACTAAAGGGCAGGCCCTTCGTGGGTGGAAATCCGTGCAGCAGCTCTGCTGTATTTGAGCAGTGCTATTCATGGCGTTTGAGAAGTTACCCCAGCAAAGGAACCTGCCCTCTGGGCTGGGAACACCTCATTTCACTGACTGTCCCAGGGCTGGTGATTTGATCTTGATCTGGCAGTCCCAGAGAAAGGACGATGCGGTGTGGGGAGCTCAGAAGCCACACAAGCGCAACAGTGCACACAGCGGCAATTTTTGGAGGTGCTTAGATGAGGAGTGGTGGCCAGTAACATTGCCTTGGTCAGCGGAAAGAGGTCAGGGACCCAGGAGGAGCACAGAGGCTTGCAAGAGCCAAGTGTTTCAGGCTACACAGACTCTGCCTTTTGCAGCAGCGATGCTCCCGTGGCTCCAAAGGTCACCAGTCACTTGTGCAACAGGACACCCATAATTTCCCAAGGAGTCCCAATGATCCCTCTTGCAGGAAACTCACTGAAACCGTACTGCCAGCTGCATTAGAAATAGGGCTCTCAAAATCAGAAGAGTTGTTTAAATACTATGCAATTAAGAAAAGAACAGTCTGTCCCCTTTTCATCTGCCTTCTAGGCTTTAAGCCCTCAAGGCACCAGGACCAGCTTTGCCAGGTGTCCTTTGGAGTTATTTGCACAAGAAACTCCACATTGGAAAATCAAAGACACGCTAGTGAAGAGGAATGGAGGGGGTGAGCACGGGATGTGGGACTCCGAGGGGAGCAGCACCCCTCGGGGGGAGCGGCTGTGAGAAAGCGGGCACATGCACACACACGCACACACACACACACAAATTCAGATGGTGCACGAGTAATTTCTGACCTGCACCAGGGGCGGAGGGACATGGTTCAGAAAACGGGATGCATGATGCTTCCTCCCTCCTGGAAGCAGCTTCAAGCCATGGGTTTTGGAGGGCTGGGGATGTATGACTGGCGCTGAGCCAGGCTGCACTCTCGATGCACTTGCCACATAGGAAGGATGCAGAGCCCCTGCTGCTGCTCCTCCCCCTCCTCTGGGAGGCAATGCTCTCTAGCACACTCCTTCGTGACAGTGCAAGCAGGAGAGGCATATCCCACATCCCTGACTCAGTGCCCTGTGTTAAAGGCCCCTGGCAGCCCCCTTCCCATGGGGTGAGGTGCAGGGTCCTTGCTGACCCCACAGAGCTGCAGGATGAGTGGTGGCTCCAGGAGGCAGCGTGCTCCAGCTGTGTCTGTGTGACACAAAGGCACAGAATCACCACCCCAGAGGTGAAACAGGGTTGCACCAAACACCTCTGTTGCTCTCCTCTCTGCCTCCACCACCATCTCGGAGGCCCACCTCGCCCTGGAGAGAGATGTTCTGAAAGGTGCAGAAAAAAGTCTGTTCTTCAGACTTGTTCAGCCCGGTTGGCAGTAGCACAGCTACAGGCTTTAAGGTGGCTGCTGTGACACTTCCAGACACTGGCCCAAACATTTCCTTGGAGCTTGGGTCAGCAGCCAGCATTGTGGGCACCCATGGCCCTAGTGACAGCGTGCTCACACGTCCTAACACCCCAGTGGGCTGGGTGGCCAAGCCCATAGACCCACAGTCTCCATCTAGCTCCCTCACTAGCCCCGCACTGAGCTGCTGCAGGACAAATATCTGCAACATGCAATGTCCCCTGCTGCACTCCTCTCCCGGCTCCTTCTCCACAGGTCTGGATGGATGCGGCCACGCAGATCTTCTTCTCTTATGGCCTGGGGCTGGGATCCCTGATTGCTCTGGGGAGCTACAACACTTTCCACAACAATGTCTACAGGTCTGTTGGGTTTTTTCCAGCCTCCTGCGTGGTGGGGAGTGCTCATGGGTGGGGGAGGGGGTCACGGTGAGTCTGGGGTGCCTGATCTCCGACATCTCCTCACTCCCTAGGGGACTCTGTGATCGTCATAGCAGGGCTCCCCACCCGCAGGACACTCAATCCCCATGCTGCCTCTCCATGGCACAGGAACTGCTCTCAACAGGGCTTGGGTTTTTGTTTACCCCACCCTTCACTCCTGGCCTCTTGTTAGGGACCTGCAGGTGGCTTCTTTTCTTTCTTTCTCTCTTCCAGAGACTCCATTATTGTCTGCTGTGTAAACTCCACGACAAGTGTATTTGCCGGGTTTGTTATTTTCTCTATTGTTGGCTTCATGTCGCACATCACGAAGAAGTCAATCTCAGAGCTGGCCTCCTCAGGTAAGCAAAAACCCAGGGTCTACTGCACCAGCAACCTTTGAGAGCAATTTGCCAGTGAGCATGGGATGCTCCCAGGTCTTTCCTCACCAGGACCCAAACATGTAATCCCTTTTTGCACGGCCTGCTACCAAGATGTGTCTCACGCACTTGTGGCTGGTCTTCATTGCAGTATGGCTTCAAGGGGCATCTCCTCCTGCTTTTAATGTTCACCTTCTTTTAATGCTGAAGTTTCATGTGCTTTTGCTGCAGTAAAATATTTAGGACATTTGCTTTCTGAGGCCTGCCTACAGAGAATAGATACTGCCTATATTTTCAGTAGATGTGCTCAAAATTTGGAGTCCCTCTTCCATGTGAAATTTTGAAATTGTAATCTCAGAATAATTTTTTAACCAGGATAGGACTGTGTCTTTTTGACATATTTTGAAATTGCTGTCTTCCCAGAAAAAGCTTTTATCTCAAGGAACAGCATTTTGTGACGGGAAAACAAAAAAAGACATCAGGAAAGTTATAAACAGCTCTGAATATCAGTTTATCTCTCTAGCAAAGTGCTGCGGCTCCATTTGGTAGCAGTAATTTAATGACTGTCTTGCTTGCAGGAAGAGAAAAGGCAAAGCCTTGCCAGTCATTTCTGCCTCACCAGCCTACCCCTCCGCACCCCACCGTGTTGGTGTGTCATGGGCGAAGGCTCAGGTGTTTCTAGCTCCTATATCAAATACCTGCAATTCTTGACTGTGATCGTTGTCTCTCTGTTCAGCTGTGGCCCTTAGCTCAGACTTCCCGTCAAATGCTTTATAAACGTGGGCTCATCCCTCTTCTCATTACCACAGGCCCTGGACTGGCTTTCCTCGCCTACCCGCAGGTTGTCACGCAGCTGCCCCTGTCCCCGCTCTGGTCGATCCTCTTCTTCTCCATGCTGATGATGTTGGGTCTGGATAGTCAGGTGAGACGACCCAGGGACAAAGTGGGGTAAGATATGAAGATATCTTCAGATATGATGGTGTTGTCCCCTTCTGCACCTTGGGATATTGATGAGCAGGGTTTTTTCTTGCTCTTCCTGGTGAGACACAGCTGCATGAAACAAAAGGTCCTGTGTGGTCATCGCCTCTGCGCTCTTCCCTAAAGTAGACATATACTGGTATCTGACCACTACCCAACGCACCAGTCCTTGTCCTGCTGCCAATTAAAAATAAGAGTAATGACCAGCTTCCAGCAGCCCAGCAGAACCAGTCAGCCGTATAAGAGACAATCGCCACGTCCCTATTCTCCGTTCAGATCAATTTTTGTCCCTAGTGAAGTGCCGGTGCTGCTGCCTGGGCACAGCATGTCCCCATCTTGCTGGGTGACCCTGGCAGCTCTGCTCACAGGGTTTAAGTAGAGCTAGCAGGAAATTATCCCTGCCAAAATGCTTTGGGGCAAGGAAAAAAGGAAAATGATTTCTTTCAAGTAATAACTGCTTTGTTCTCATAAAACATGATTACCTCACCCCCAAAATCGGTATGTGAAATAAGGGAAATCAGTATTAACTGCTTCATTCCATGCATTCATGGTAACAGTTTGTGGTCACAGAATCACAGAATGGTAGGGGTTGGAAGGGACCTCTGGAGATCATCTAGTCCAACCCCCCTGCCAGAGCAGGGTCACCTACAGCAGGTTGCACAGGAACGCGTCCAGGTGGGTTTTGAACGTCTCCAGAGACGGAGACTCCACCACCTCTCTGGGCAGCCTGTTCCAGTGCTCTGCCACCCTCAAAGGAAAGAAGTTCCTCCTCATGTTTAGGTGGAACTTCCAATGTTCAAGTTTGTGCCTGTTACCTCTTGCCCTGTCCCTGGGCACCACTGAAAAGAGCCTGGCCCCATCCTTCTGACACCCACCCTTTAAGTATTTATAAGCATTGATAAGATCCCCCCTCAGTTGTCTTTTTTGCAGACTAAAAAGACCCAAATCCCTCAGCTTTTCTTCATAAGAGAGATGTTCCAATCCCCTAATCATCTTGGTAGCCCTTTGCTGTACCCTCTCCAGCAGTTCCCTGTCCTTCTTGAACCCAGGAGCCCAGAACTGGACACAGTACTCCAGGTGCGGCCTCACCAAGGCAGAGTAGAGGGGGAGGATGACCTCCCTCAAGTCATGGCAGCTCTCTGGGTATTTTGTGAGAAGCTCAGTTTGGATGCTTTGTATTTCTTTATGGTGTCACCTTGACCAAACTGCATTTCCTGTGAGGCAAGAAAATGTCGTTACTTTGGCATACTTTCACAGGTTAGGGTAGAAAGTCTCCATCTTCTCTACTCCCAGGAGCTGGGAGGAGCATCTCTGCACCAGATACCGGTCTCCAGCCAGACCCAGTGCTCTGGCGCAGCATGCACAGCTTGTGCTGAGAAAAGCACTGATGCGGCATTTGAATTAGGGCTGCGAGGATGGCAGTGTGATGCAGTTGTTTTGGCATTGTTCTTGATAACAAAAGTGGCCCCAGGCAGAGTTGAAGCAGCCTGGCCTGGTTCGTGGGTTGTCGCGTTAAGAGGACTGTAGTTGCGATATTTGTCTGTCAGAGTCCCAGGACTTCCACTGATTTACTGTCAGAGTCCCACCAAAGGACTTTCACTGAATCAGATTCACAAATAATCGAAATTAGTTATTTTTATTGAGACCGACAGTTGCAGATTCGAGATTGCCGTTGATAAATTCACTAACTACAATAGCGCTACTTAATTAAGGTTAGTATTGCTAGCAAAAATAATGATAGTACAACAACCCAGGGTAACATTCAGCGGAGGGTGAAAGGCGCAGCGCTTACCCAGAAAGGCGTCCCTGCCTGGGGTGGAGGAAGAGAACACAGCCCATCCACTGGTCTACCAGGTATCGAGTTTCTTCTCTCCCAATTTAACAGTCATTTTCTCCATCCTTTTATCCCCCAAATTACGAGGTTTCCCTCCCCTAGGTGACGTGTAGCATGATTTGGGTGGAGAGATGAGTGCTATAGTCATATATGTTTAGCATGATCTCTAAAATCCTCATTAGCCTATACAGGGGTGTCAACTTTAATATGCATTTCACAGGTTATGAGGCAAAGGTCAATTATCGGGCATGGTAGCTTCTCAAGGAAACCAAGAACTACACAAAGTCTCTGTTATCTTGATTTTACTGTCTCTGCTGACGAAAAGCAGGGCTGTCCTGGCTCCCCGAGACTACCCCGTCATTTATGTATCCTGTGATAGCCAGACAAGCATTCACTCCCCTGGGTTGCACAAGAGATAGCAAAGCCAGCCTTAATTGCTCTTTGAGCACAGAGACTTCACCTCATAGTCCATATTCCACATGGGTGAGCGGAGGTAGATCCTGGCAGAAGGAAGGAGCCGTGCCTTGGGAAAGGCTGGCGCCTGGGTACCCTGTCTGCTTTGCCATCAGATAATTCTTACAAGATATTTGAGGGGGAAGCAGCTGGATGTAGCAAAAGCCCCCCACAGAACCCTCACAAAATAAAAGAAATCACGGTCTCTGTGTTTTTACAAGCGGTGATAGCTTTTTTGTGATAATTCCTCATAAAAGTAGCTACCCAGTGAAGCAGTGAATTGCAGCGTGCCTCCCTTTGGAGGGCGTCAAAATCAAAGGCTCCTTCAAAAGCCCGTGCTTGGTCTGTCACATCCTTCTCTGTGCCCGCGTGCTCTTTCCTCGCAGTGCAAACCACCAGTGCAAAATGGATGCTCTCTTGGATTACATGTAGCCTTCATAAGCCCAAGTTTAGTTTGTCGTCAGACTCAGGCCTGTTCTTGAAAAGTCACACCTGGTTTCCAGGAAAATCTAATCAACCAAATCTGGTTTTCAATTATGGCACACTCCCATAAACACATCATAAAGTTCACGTCTGTGTTACCACAGACATTATTTGGCAAATAATTTCAAATAACAACTAAATGTTCCAAAAGAAGCTACATTTACAGAAAAAAAAAAAAAAAATTACTCTCCATGGATTATTCACTCAGCACTGGTAAATAGTTCGATACATGACAATAAGCCCGCTAAGCACTGTGTGGAATTTATTTGCTGCATTTGCTTCTCAAAAAAAAAAAAAAAAAAAACCATTTGAAATTCTCCAAGTCCCTTCTGACAGCTAGTCTCGGAGGGCAGGCAGTCTGTGGGGGGTTATCATTGCCCAGAGGAGGAGGAGGAAGGCGGCAGGAACGAAGCATCAAAAGGAAAACAAGCTTTTTAAAAAAGCACAGATAAGTACATGTGAAGAAGCTTTGTGTCTGCATGCTGGAGCTCTGATTCAATCAAAGACATAATTAATAACATGGCAGCTTATGCATATAAGACAAATCACACAGGCTGCAACAACGGCTGCAATCACATTTACATTTTGAAGTGTCCAGTTAAATACCATTCGTGGTATTTGCAGATGGTGAGCAGCTGTTTTTCATTTGGTCATTCATGGCTGGGCCATCGGGCTTTTCTTGCACCCTGCGCCCCCAGGGCTGCTGTGCTGGGGCTGCCCCTTGTCACCAGCCGGGCACGGGGCTGTAGCAGAGCGGAGATGCTGGGGAGCCCGGCCAGCGAAGGAAGGCAGGGCTGAGATCTGCATTTGCAAGCAACCAGCCCCAACGATGGTGGGAGTAGGTCCACCCATGTCCATTAGCTTCGACAGCGAGTCTTCTGCAGAGGCAGCGCAGCTACATCTGCCTCTTTCTGCCAGGGTGCTCGTCTCGTCTGCAGCTACTTGAAGGGGATGGATGACCTATATTGATAGACACGCGCCTCCCTCCTGTGGCCCCACTCGCCGCTCGTGTGCCTTAATGTTCACTCTGCCTCCCATCCATCCGGGTTTTAGCTCTCTTGCGTCTAGACCCTCTTGCATAATATGCTAATGCTTTCTTTTAACCTACCAGTTTCCAGGTCAGTCATTTTCTCCCCAGGGGAGCTCGCAAGCCTTGTGACTGCAAGCCTGCGTCTGTCCCATGTGAGGCCGCCTCTCACAGGTTATTCATGAGGAATTCCAGCTGCCAGCAGCGAGACCCACTCTCTTGGCCCTTTGCTGCACATCTGGCGGCTGTGGTCGATCCCCCCGTGGCCCTGTGGGTCCCGCTCAGGGTGCTCTGCCTGGCTGAGGAGGACATAGCAAGCCCCTGACACTAGGAGAGGGTGGGAGACAGATTTCCATTTCACACTAAAGAGCCACCTATACTGACTACCAAGCCCAGATTATCGGACCCATGAGCTTGTGTAATAATTAACCCCCTGAAGGGGAGAAAGAGCAAAGGAGAAAAGTGAATGGAAACAAAATCTTTAGGAGAGAAGCAGTGTCATGGGGCGAGGCATGAGGAAGAACAGAATATGTGCTAAAAATTATGGCTGGAGAAGGTGAGAAAACCGAAACTTTTTGGAAAGCTGACTTAAGTGTATGCACGTGTGTGTGTGCGCACGTGTCTGTGTCCACCTGCACGCAGAAGTGCGTGCACAGGGCAAGGCTGAGATCAGGAGGCATGACAGTGACCCGGATCCCCATCGCTCCTGAAAGCAGCACGCTTTCACCCAGGTGCCTACTTATCTCGTGTGAGCATTTCAGGTTGGGTATGTAAGCTGTTAAATGTGGACACCAGGCCAGCCAGGGAGCCACCGTCCCCAGGGCTGGGAAGGTGAGCCTGCTCCATCTGCATCATCTCTGAGGCCTGAGGTTGGCATGAGGCAGTTTTCAGTAAATGGTACAAAGGCCATCGCCTCGTTTATGGCTAGAAAAAGCAGCGTACCGCCATTAGTTTCCCCACCTCATCCATTACACATTACACACCAGCTTAATTTTGATGTGAGGCAAAGAGATTTCAACTCACTTGGTAGCCCTGGTGCCCATCACCCATTTCCCTGTCTTTCTCTCTGTGCTTTCCCTGACTTTGATCCCTCTTTCTGCACCAAAGGGCTGTTGGTTTTACTCCCTTTCGTTATCTGAAGCATCTTTTTCTTCATTTCTTCTCCACTGGACACCCCTGACATCCACCCTCTGCCCCTGACCACTTCTGCCTCCCCTCCAAACCCTTTTCCCTCTTTGTCTTGCCTGGTGTTAAACCTCCTGGCCCTGCCCATGTCTCAGGCAGCACCTGGCCATGCATCCACATGGAAGGAATAGCTTTCGACAGTGTTTTTTTTGTCATGCCGGCTCTTCACTCTGTGGTGCCAGCTCAGTCCTGACTCTTCCAGACAACAAGCCATGTGGGATGGGGTGAAGAGCTCGCTGTCAATGAGTATAAAGGCAGCTTAACCCATGCCCAAATGGCAAAAGATACTTTAATAGCACTTGTGTCCAACATAAAAAGCTTAGCTCATTAAAAATCCGAGTTGAAGCAGTTGAGCTTTGATGCTGTGGGAATGCCAGCTTTCCACACTGCACTGGGCAGATATAAAAGCCTGGGCAGAAACATCACCCTTTGCCTTTCTCTGTCTCACATGGAAGCCAACCCCAGCAGCTAGCGGTGTCCAAGCTCT
This sequence comes from Chroicocephalus ridibundus, assembly GCF_963924245.1. Lineage (NCBI taxonomy): Eukaryota > Metazoa > Chordata > Aves > Charadriiformes > Laridae > Chroicocephalus > Chroicocephalus ridibundus. Next base: position 154,064,892 of record NC_086284.1, read on the forward strand.
TCCACTGTCCCTCCTAGCTATAGGCAAGGCTCACACTCCCTGTTTTTCTTCCATACATCTTTCCAGCCCTCCGGTGCTCTTTTTAGTCTACATACCTCTACCTCTACCTCCACTCTAGGGTTTTTTTAATTCTTGTCTCCCTATTCAAAGCTGAATCTGAAAATGCCAGCACTTTCTAAAGCGCTCTCCCAGGGACAGGGACGTCCCTGACATCCAAGAGCAATGAAAACTCTTTCATTTTCATTGCAGTGGCTTGTACGTTTACTGAGGGCAACCAGGGAAACTAGGAGCTTGCTGCCCTCATAAACTTCCCAGTTATTTTTGCTAGAGGCATGATGTGCTCTCCCAGAACTCCCTGTTACCAGTGGTCTCTGCGAGTGAAATATAAAAGTGAATCTCACAATTTAACAAGAAATAGGAGGGAAGGATGCACTTCGCATATATACAGTCCAACTGTCCTCATGCCATAGGGCAGAACTAGTAGGAAAGCTGATCTGAAGGTAACACCCATGGGGGGTTCTTTATTTGTTATGGTGCAGACAGCACTAATACACTGTTCTGGGTATAGCACTGCTCAAGCCAGCCAGGTATTTTCAGCTTTAGAAAGACCATGTGCTGTGAGGATGGGCTTTTAATGTACTGCATGAACTTAATGCAGTGTGCTGGAAAAAACGTGAAATAAAGTGAAGGACTGGGTAGTCGGAGATGTTGTTATTATGTACATGCATGTAAGACTGGGCAGTGGGTAATGCAGCTCCTTAAGGAGTATTTTACATCATTGAACAGAACAAGAGCTGCTGCAATATGCTGGGAGGAACACACATGAGAAAGGTAAGAGCAAGCAAGGTCCTACACGTGTCCCAGCAGCAGACAGACGCATTGCTGGGACAGAGAGAGCCTTGTAGCACGCAAGAGCAAGGCAGTGGTGGGGAGGGCCTAGAGAGTTCGGGGGAAGGAAGAGGAGGTTTTCCACAGGAGGCAGAAAGCGGAGATTTATCTCGGCTAAGATTTTAGGTATTTAACCCTGGTGCTTTTAGCTCCCTCTGTATTCATGGAGGAGGGAGAGAGGCATTTTTCAGAAGGTGTTTTGGACCAATTTTGTGCAGAGGTGCCTCCTTTTCTATTGTCTGAAGAGAGCATGTTATGCAATGAGGCTCCCAATTTTGGAGTTAAAGGTAGGAGGTTATGATGTCAGGCTAAGGTACTTATATATGTCTTTGGTGTATATGTTTTCCCATAGTTCTGCACTGTGGAAGGGTTCATTACAGCGCTGATGGATGAGTATCCTCATCTCCTGAGAGCCAGGAAGAAGGTCTTCATCGCAGTAGTCTGTTTCATCTCTTATCTCATTGGATTCTCCAACATCACCCAGGTACAGATAGCCTTGCTTGTAGCTCCATTCATGGCACCTCTCTAGTCACTTTGGCATAGCACAGCAGCACCAAAAGCTTAGGGAGAGGTGTCAGCACACCTGGGAGCCATCCTAATGCTGGATAAATGGGCTTGCTCATCACTGCAACATCTCAACTGACTTAGGATGCTTCCATAATTTTTACCACCATCCTGTTGTCAGTCTGGCTCATTTTTTTGCTCTCTGCAACAAGGGTTCAAGCCACCAGAGCCCAAGAAGAGGGAACGTTTGGTGCAAAGGGTTAAGGTAACATAAAGAAGACCAGTCTGTTGGGGCCCTGAACCTCTGTGGCTGAAGCCAAGGTTCACATATCTGGAGGTTAGGGCTGAGTGGTCTGGAGACCACTTGTGGAACACTGTAGGTTCATGAGGAGGCAAGGCAGCAAAACTCCTTGCGGGGGGCAGAGCTTACTAAGTTAAGTGACTCCATCTAAAACAGAGAAAAGTAAGAAATCTTAGTGAATCTCTGCTTTTCTCGTTACCCTTGGCCATGCCTAAACAGGCTGGCTAATTGTCTGCAAGAGCACATCAGTTTTGCTACTGGGAACAAGACTCCAGTGGAAAGAATTGGAACTCTGGCTCTACTGTCCAAGGAAATTAACATTAAAGCCAGCAGACACAGTTAATAGCAATCCAAGGAGCCAGCTGATATTGTCAACCATAATCTATAACTAAACTCCTTGACCCTGGTTTTGTCTCCTCAGGGTGGCATTTATGTCTTCAAGCTGTTTGACTACTACTCAGCCAGTGGCATGTGTCTTCTCTTTCTTGTCTTCTTTGAGACCATCTCGATTTCTTGGTGTTATGGTAAGCACAAAAGACCGTGCTCCTTTGTTTTCTCCATGGGCACAGTGAGTTAATTCAGAAGCTTCCCACAGTGAAGCCAATGAAAACTTTGCAACTGAAAATAGCTTTGGCTGATAACTCCAGAAAATCAGGAGTGGAAGGCTGTCATCACACTTCTCCAGGACACCACAAAGGCCTCTGCGCAAACTGGCAGATGCCTAGGGTCCTGCCCTCTGGTCCTTCAAGAGGACACCAGGAACATGGAAGCTGCTAGCACAAATTTTTGTGTCACTTACCCCATCCCCTCCAGTTAATGCTTCTCATGCGACACCATTATCACCCTCTTGCTGTGGCTGGCCCGTGCTGTGTCACGAGAAGAGGTGATGACTATGGTGCTGAGATGGGATTGTTTCTTTCAACACTCATTTCTTCTTGTAGGTGTGAACAGATTTTACAGAAACATTGAAGAAATGATTGGCTACAAACCTTGCATCTGGTGGAAGATCTGCTGGGCCTTCTTCACTCCTCTTGTCTGCCTGGTAAGAACAGAGGCTTCTTATGTACAGGAGTGGATTCAGAAGGACCTCTTACTTTGGATGGGCTGTAGGGGAAACACTGTGTTCTCAACCCAGTATAGGTCTGGTACAAGGTGGTTCTAGGCAGACCTGAGATGGGTAGAGTAATGCAGGAGCCTCTGTCACTCAGCCTGCTGCAAACCACCCATAAGAAAAGCTCTAGATGATTGTTTTAATTGAAATTATGCCATCAGTTCTTCACTCTGCTTCCTGAGATGCCAAAAGATAAGCAAATAATTTACTGTTTTAAAAAGGTATTATTGGTTCTGGTGAAGACTCTCAGCTACTCCAGTTCCAGCCTCAGCCCCTGATAGGCTTGTCAGAGCAAAAGACATCAGCAAATGTAGTAGAGCTGACTGCAGAGCAATTTAGGTTTTGCTGGTTCCTGCACTTCCAGTAGTGGAATGTGAAATGGCGTGAGAATGGCGTGAAAAGGCCAATGATAGGAAGATGAAGACTCCTGAGACCGTGTGTGACGATGCTGTTAACTTGCCTAGGAGCTGGTGTGGGGGCACTGATTGTCCAAATAGTCTGGTGAAGAAGGAAATCAGGGGTATTCCAGTTCTAGCTTTTTACATAGGATCATTGGGGGAGAAATGATATAAAATTACCAGCTGGTGGGCAGAGAGCATCTAGACTAGTTTAAGGAGCTGTTAGGTTGCTGTAAGACTCTTGGGAGCTAAGAGCATAGTGAAGGAAAGAATGGATGGATGGACGCTGATTTTGCTTGCCTTCACCTGCGATGGCTGGTGCTCTTTTCCCAGGGCGTGTTCTTCTTCAGCGTGGTAGAAATGACCCCCCTGACACTGGGAAAATATGTCTATCCTGCGTGGGGACAAGGCATCGGTTGGCTTATGGCTCTGTCCTCCATGGTACTGATTCCAGGATACATGCTGTACTGTTTCTTCACCTCAACGGGGACTCTCCGGCAGGTATGAACGTCTTCACCACTCCTCTTATGCTGTCTGCGTAGAGTAAGCCCCCCACTGAAAGAAGCCTAAGAAGAACCAAGCAGACTCTGCTCTGACAAAGTTGTCAGAATGCTTCAGGTCGGTGCCGCAGGAGCTCTGCTCCCTGCAGGAGGTCTCAAATCAGCCCCAGCACACAGGATGGTCTCTGGCGACATAGGCTCACTGGAGAGGACTTACAGGCACAACTAGGCACTAACATGTCTAAATGGCTGGGAGTACTGCTGAGCAGCACGTGACTGGCTGCATCTGGCCAACTGGGTAGACCTCCAGGTAGTTTCCCCTTAGGTCAGTCTGTTGTCCCTCATTGAGCTTTATGTTGTCACCATCACAAAAATGGAGCCCTCTTTGCCTGGATATCTCTTTGGTGCAGGCGACTGGAGCCCTGGAAGAGACTGGGAAGAAATCTTTGAGGTTTCTTAACCCAGAGAAATCCCAGTTCCCAGAAGTCCCTGGCTATGAGTGTGGTTACTTGACACGTCTCAGCAGAGAGATCAGTGTCCTCCAAGCGTGAAGCTTGAAATATCTCAGGGCTAGGACCTGCTAGTGACAAATGTGCACAGCAGTAGTTTGTCATGTGCTTTGTAAAGGGCACTCAGTGAACAAGGGGTTAAGAAGCAATGTAGACTTTTATTGAGGACCCGTAACACCAACAACTCTGATCTTGTTGAAAACATTTTTAAAAATAATTTGAGCAGGGTTTTATGTAGCAGTGAATCATGAGTCTCTGTATGTCATACCTAGTAATTACTGTTAAGATTTTATTTACAGTGTTGACATTCAGTCTTGAGAGCACTGTGCACAAAGTCCCTGGCTCGATGCTGTCTGCTGCGAGCTACAGGTGTAAGAAGTCACCGCTGGGGTGCAGATATACGGCTTTCCCAGCTCAGCTGCAACAGCCGCCAGACGCCATCTAAATCCCATGAGTTTGCTTCGTGGATGCTGTATTTTGAATAAGGTTTAATTCAGAAAGGTTTTGGCTGGAATTGCTGGACTGAGGTCAGCTTCAGGGTCTCAGCCTCTGAGGTCAAGTTGCAGGTGGCGTTGACTTTCCGTCCTCCCTGCTCTCCATTTGGATGGGCTCTGGAGGGGGAACAGGGCGGGTTTGGTGTCTCAGATCTGCTTTCAGTTTCTGGTCTCTCATCTGACGCCAAGATTAGGTTCTTGCCATTTTGTGTTGAAGGCCAGAGGCAATTCCAATAGTACGTCCTTTCTCAGCTGTTTCGAGGGCTTCTTATCCCCTCATAATATGAGCTGGAAAAGAGGGAAAAGGGAAGACCGCAAATACAGATATGGCTTCAACCCTTTGCTTGGGCTCAATCCTGTTTCCAGTAGGGGTTGTGAGAGCATGTCCTGGCTTCCAGGGGCAGCTCATGAGCGTGTTTCCCCCCATGCCCTCAGCACCTCCTGCAAACCAGCAGTACCAGTCAGCAGCTGGTGTGCGCCCTCTCTGTCCCGCTCTCCCTCTAACAGCACCCACACATGTCAGGAGACCCAGACCTCCTCCCCACTGTTCACAGACCCAGGAGTGAGCAGCAGATGGCAGCAGGAAGAAAGTAGGCTTCTCTGTGTGTGTGCGTGTGTCAGTACCAGAGAGACAGAGAGAATTTTTGGCCTTTTATATGCACAGATCCTGGATTAGTTTGTAATAGAGCTGGAGCTGGAGGGAAATTAGATGCCAACGCTGAATAAAGTGGTTTTGACAGACAGGAAAGATTACAAGTCATTTTGATCCTACTGAGCATGAATGTGAGGGGAGGAAAAAAAAAAAAAAGACAGACCATGAATGGCAGAAACAGCTCAGTGAACATTTCAGGGACTTCACCCAGCAACAGCCACTTCAGCGGTATTGGAGAGCAGGAGCTTGTTTCCCTTTGCTGGGAAGAGCTTCTTCCTGACTTAGTGATGTCTATTCAGGTCAGGCTCGATCCTCCTCTGCCTTCTCTTCTGCAACTTGCGGCATTAGTCCCTCCCTGACAGGGAAAAGTGATTCATTCTTCTTCATCACTCCTGATGCTCGGTCCCCACGCCTCCAGTAATGACTTGCCCCGCCATATTTCCCTGGGTTCTTCTTTCACTTTACTTGGCTCTGCAATTTTCATTTGATCAGCTCAAGGTGACAGGAACTGCTGCTGGTGCAGAGGTTTGTGCAGGCAGACCGGTCTCATCTGCATCAGCGGCACAGACCGCAGCCTTCTCAGCCTGCTGTAGCTAGTTAGCGATGCTTTGTAGTCTATCCCAGTTGAAAAATTACGGAAACTGGGAAAACGGGTCTGCCCTGAAGCCTGTGACATTGCAGGTCTCAGTCCTACTTGCAGCTGCTATTGCCTGGTAACGGTTTGCCTGTGTTCTAAGGGTATTTCAGATAAAAGGAGGAGCTGCTGTGCTGAGTGCAGCACCAAAGCAGAGGTAACTGGCAGAGGCAGGCGGTGGATTGCTGAACCCTGATGGAGGAGTAACTCCTGCCACACACACTGTCCCCTTCCCTATAACTAGGGCCACCTCTGAGGCTTGGGGTGAGCGATCACAACCCTCAGACACTGCCATGCCCCAGCTGTCCCACCACTGTTTCCCCTGGTCCCCCGGCTGACGCTCTCTCTCCCTTCATTCCTGGGCAGCGTTTGCAGCAGATGACACAACCCAAGCCAGAGGTGCACGCTCAGAACAATGGCCTCCAGCTGAAGACGTCCTTGAACGGGAGGGTCTTGGATGCCCCCGTCTAGGAGGAGAGCTCGGACCTCCTCACCCTGCCCTGTAGCTGCTCGTGCCATATTGTCCCTCGAGCTCCTCCGGCACAGCTCGCTGTCCCCGGCTCCGTGGTGGCTTTTGCTTGTCGAAAAGAGGACCTGGCGGAGGAACACTCTCGCATCTCTTCCTCCCGTCCTGGCTTACCAAGGCCCTGCACGAGCTGCCGCCAGGGGGTTGTGTGGTGACCGTCTTCATCCTGCAACATCCTGGTCCAGGCTCTCAGGCAGGAGCGGCCAGTGCCCAGGTCTTCCTTCTCCTGACAAGAGGTGATGTTTCTAGAGAGCTTAGACTGATGGCTGACCACTTCTCTGTTCTTCTTCTTGCCTTGCCATGTGAACCTCTGCAGAGCATCCCATAGCACACAGCTGTGCTGTCACCCCGGAGAGCCAGCTGGCACCAGGTTCAATCCCAGATTGTTGTTGACTGATCTTGCATAATCCAACACCAGCAAATGTATAACTGGAGGGGATGTGGCAGAACAAGGGATTCCAGTGAGGAGTCCAGCATGCTGGTAGCTGTAGGACATCACCCCAAAACTAGAAAAGGGCTTCAGGACAGTGAGTGCTGCTCACGGGTGCCATGTTTCAGCCCTGCGCAATCTCCAGCCATTATCACCACATCCATCGGGGCTGCCACAGTGAGGTAGAGCCTAGCAGAGTAGGCAGCCTTTTTCTTCTGGAGCGTCCTGCCCTCACCAGCTGTGTGCAGTAGCCATTCCCTGACCCTAAAATGCATTTAAGAGGGCTTTTTGCTGGAGGCTGGAGTTTTTGCTGGAGGCTGTCCTGGTCTCCTATACTGACCGTGCTCTGCTGCAGTCGGCTTTGTGCAGAGGCAAGAGGTCTCCCATGTGACAGGGAGACTTTCCAGCACTGTGCAAATCTCCCCCCAACTGGAACAGGGTAGTTCCTGCCAAACACCCTCCCTGGGTGGGAAGCAGTAAGATGCAGCATAGTGCCCACGGGTGGTTTAGCTTATACCTTTTTCAGGAAGTGGCAACATCTAAATCCCAGCTGGTGGAAAGCAGGAGCTCCTGAGGGAGCTGGTAGGACGTAGACACCATGCTTAAGCCCACCGCTGTGAACCAGTGCTGACTTCCCTTGGGAAGTGCCTGTACAGCCAGCTGCTGGCGCCGGCACATCGCGACTCCCAGCAGCACACGCATCACAGGCGGCCGTGAGCTGTTGTAGAAGATGCCGGAGAAGGCTGGGAAGTGTCTCAGAGCAGTCCTAAAGCAGCAGCACATTTCTTGGCTAGAAAGCCTTGAGAAAGGAGGTGGCTCATCATAGCACCATGTGCAGGTGTGACAGTGATGCTCCCGTTTGTGACAGCCTCCCAGTGACCCCACAAGGAGACACCTGTGTACTCAGAGCATTTGATGAGCACCCGTCATACGTGTGCACACATGGAGTGGCTCAGTGCCAATTAGTCTTTCCCCTCCCGTGACACCCTGACAGCATCACCACATCTGCTCGCACCTCCAGGTTCAGCTCAGAATCAGTAAATTCACACAGGAGTGTCCAAGAAAAGGTATGTCCCAGTCACACTTCCTACCAAAGGGTCTGGTCTTGTAGGTGACATGCTGAAGTCCCCCAGGGGTCCCACCCCAGGTGCCAGCTGAGTGATGAGCCTTCAAGCAATTGCCCCGCACTCCCACAGGAGCCGCAAAATCACAGAATCACAGAATGGTAGGGATTGGAAGGGACCTCTGAAGATCATCTAGTCCAACCCCTCTGCCAAAGCAGGTTCACCTAGAGCAGATTTCACAGGATCACGTCCAGGCAGGTTTTGAATGTCTCAAAATGACGCAGGTTGGCCCCGTACTGCCTGTCCCTGGGACCAGCCAGTGCACGGGGCCAACCTGCTCTTCTGCTGGCCTTCCAGCCTGAGGATCAGCAATGTAAAGAGGAAAGAAGTTGTGTGGTTAAGGCTGAAGAACCTTTGGGGTTGGGTGCCCTGCCAACTCACCAATGTATCTCAATTAAAGTTGCTTTAGATGTGTAACCAATTTGTGTTTGTACACGTGGCACATCCTGTGTCCCAGCTCTTAGGGGTCATGGCTGCCAGGCCTTGAGTGCATGTTTGTAAGTCCCCAACACCACGAGCCACGATCACGCCCTGTCCCGCATCTAATCATTAGAGTGTTTGCCTCAAAAAAATCATAGCTGTTAAATAGACATGAGGAAATGCTGAATTTACAGGCTTGATTGGTTGTAATGCCGAAAGCCAAGCACCGAAAGCTGCAATCATAGTTCATCACAATTAATCTCATCTAGTCACAGATGTGTCATTTTTCCTTGTCCCGTAATTGCCAGCACTAGCATAGCTGAAATTTTCTGTTCCATTTCACCTATTTTTATAAACTGAGGGATAAAGGAAACCACTCTTTATATACATGTATATCCTTTGAGAGGGACATCTGTGTTGAAAACAGATGTTAACCTCTGATTTTTTCAGTAATGACCTTTACTAGAAACCTACTTTTGCCTGTACATCCAGATAACGTATCCCCCCTCACCGCCCTTAAATACAGACTGAGAGTTGCACAGGTGGGTGATGGGCAAAGGAGTCAATTCTTGAGTGAGGCCTTAAAACCATGGAAGACCCCAATTTTTCCAACTTCATTGGGGCAGCTCAGGTCTGAGGTAGAACAAATCAGTGTCAACAGTTATTTTTGAAACTCTTGGCCAAAGAGCTTCGTTGCTGGGAGAGCCTTTTCAAAAGGTTGTACTGTCCAGGTTGTTCCTCCAGGGGAATGGAGAAGGAAGGGTCCAGACAACAAAGTCCCTTTCCTGGTTCCTGAGGAAATCCCTAAATCTACACTTCCTTTTTGCTGGGATTTTAGTCCCAGATTCTCTCTGACTCGTGGCCTTGTGTGTGGCAGGTGCACTCCAGGTGTAGCAGCAGGGGCTACCCCACATACGGGCTGCTCATAATAACAGTGTTTGATGATATTTAAACACTTGGTTAGTTTTCTGTCTGTGACCTTCTCCTTTGTTCTCCCTCCTGCCCTGCTCCCTTTCATTCTCTTGCCTCACTTCTTCCCCACTGTCACCCGTCCAGTGGAAATTATCTGCCTCAGCTTGCTTCTTCCTACTTTTTTGCTTCTACTACTGTCAGTTTACAGCTCTCCCTCCTTTATTTTCTCCTTTATGTTCTTTCCTCATTTCTAGCTCTCTCTACTATTGCCAGCCTCACTTCCCTGCTTCTCTCATGCGTTCTCCCTCCGGCCTTATTACTTATTCCCGCGTGCCTGTGGCTCAAACTCTTGCTGTGTGCGTGTTCAACACTTCTGCCTGCTGAAAGCTGGAGCTCAGGAGCTCAGGACCCCATGGAGGAGCTCAGCTTTTCGCAGGATCTGGTTCCTAAGAACCAATTTCCATCCCAATATCAAAATTATAATGAAGTTCCAGCTATCTTCTCTTCCTCTTTGTACCAGAAAGTGCTGTGCCAAGCAATGCTGTCTCTGGGTATTACTAGAAGAGACGTTTCAACCCATATTCCACCAGTCTCTGCTGAGCTGTGCCTGTTCTGAAAGGTTTTGTGGCCTTTCCTGTTTTTGCACTATTTTATTTCCACCATGAATGCTTGGATCTGTGAAGGCTGGCATTCCTAGCCTTGCAGGGAGGAATTTGCCCATACTCGAGCTCTGTCTGATTGACTGATCCTCTACTCCAGCATTTCAAACTCATCCCATCCTCAGTGCTAGAAGAGCCTTCCCACCTCCATCGCACGCAGGTTTCCTCCTAGGGAGAAGGCAGGGGTGGGATCGGCCCCTCGAGCTCATCTCACGCCTCAGAAATGCCACTATGGGCAGGTCCAGCGACGCAGCTGTATTGGGGCGTTGACTTTTTGATGTCAGGCCTCGGGTAGCAGCTGAAAGGCACGTGCCATGCTCGGTGCCAGCAATTCCTCTGTAAGAACCGCTTTCGTGCCGTTCCCACGGTGCATCACCTCTGCTGACCGCCGCTCTGCTCCTCTTTCCTTCTGGCCCACCCAGTAGAGAGGACACGTGCGTGGCCAGTGGGTGGGATGCTCCCCTCTCCCCCATGCTGTGGTTCAGAAGGGGATCCCATTCCTCTGTGCTCACCTACCTCGCTCCTGCCTTTTCTCTGCCCCCTTGCCTCCCCCCAGCACCCGCTGGCCTCTTCCTCCCACCACGGGGGCAGCTGCTCAAAATAAGCCCCCGTGAAACCTCTTAATTCTAAGGAGCTATTTAGGGAGCTGTACTCAAATCCCTCCAAAATCCTCTTTTCCCGGAGGGCTGTGAAAAATAAAATAAATGCCATTGCCCCCACCCTCACTGCAGCAGCGGGGGATGATGGGGGGCGATGGGAAAGGCAGGATTGCTTTGCTGCTGCTCAAGAGCCGCTCACCCTGGAGATGTGGGTGCAATCTTCTCCCCCTGGAGAGGGGAGCTCTTCCTGCTGCCATTCTCCCAGATGTTCTCCAACAGCTGGCAGCTGGTTGTAAAACACGTGTGGAACGTCCACAACAGGATACCGATGCCGTGTGGCGCTGTAAGGCTTCGGCTAGCCGACCGCCGCGTTGCTTGTAGTCTCTCCACACCTCTATTAAACGACGTGTTGGGTGCAGTTGTGCTGTGCGTCGGAGGGTACCCTCAAAGCCAGCGTCCTTCTGGATGAGCAACTTGTCCTTATCCCTCTCCTGTCCCGGGGGGAATTCTCTCTGGGACCCTGGTTGCATTTGGTGGTGATGGACAAATGGGGAGGGGGGTCTATGCCACTAAGGGGCACAGCCGCTGTGGTTTTGCTTGTATTGAGGGCAGTGGCCCCACGGGCTACCAGGTCACTCATGGCGACAGAGCTTGCACCAAGCGCACTGCCTGCTTTCCTCAGGAGCTGAGAGCATGGATCATGGCGCTCAGCGCTGGATGACAATACTGGCACTGGAGGCCAGGTGGTGTGTCCATACAGCATGTTTGTCCTCTCCCGATGTCTGATCCCGCCTGTGTACAGCTCCAGGTATTGATCAGAGTCTACCTGAGCAGCTCAGGGGTAGGACGAAAAAGCTTGGAAGCTCTGAAATCTACTGATGACACGTGGGAACTAGGTCTTAAAAATGAGTGCAAGGACCATGCTTATCATTGCACTGCTTCAAATCCCTTGGAAAGGCAAGAGAAGCGATGTCAAGGGAGGGCTGAAAGATGGGAGGGCTCCTGTGGGGGCTGGCTACCATCTCCCCTCCACCATCTTGTCCACAGCAGCAGCTCCATCCTCTCGCTCTCCTGTCTCACCTTCTCTAGCAAGAGGCTTGCCTGCCCATGCCAGCTTTTCTCTCCTCAGCCCTGCTTGGTGCCAGTGAATGGTCAGCCCCAAATCTCCTGCACTGCCGGTTGCTGGGCCAGGGAATGGCCACAGTGGGCAGGCTGGCAGCAAGCAGTGGGGTAGGATCTTCAGAGTCTGGGGTGCCACCCCCTCCCTGCTCACCCAGCCACTCCTGTGCAGGGTCCGTGCTTCCTCTTTCCCAGGAGACTCCCACCACCTCCGTTAGCAGCCCTTCTGCCTGGTGCGGGCAACCAGTGCTGTTTCATTGGCATCTAACGGGGGGTGTCAGATGCTGTCCTCTACCCTGCTGACAGACTCCGTTGCCTCAAAGGAGGAGTACGAGGATGCCGTGAAAGCAAAAGCCACAGCGCTGTACACCCCATGTGTCCAGTACTATGTCCAGCTCTGGAGCCCTCAGCACAAGAAGGACATGGACCTGTTGGAGCAGGTCCAGAGGAGGGCCACAAAAGTTGTCAGAGGGCAGGAGCATCTCTCCTATGAGGACAGGCTGAGAGAGTTGGGGTTGTTCAGCCTGGAGAAGACAAGGCTCTGGGGAGACCTTATAGTGGCCTTCCAGTACCCGAAGGGGGCCTACAGGAAAGCTGTGGAGGGGCTGTTTGCAAGGGCGTGTAGCAATAGGATGAGGGGCAATGGTTTTGAACTAGAGCAGGGTAGGTTTAGATTAGACATTAGGAAGAAGTTCTTTACAATGAGGGTGGTGAGGCGCTGGCACAGGTTGCCCAGAGAGGTGGTGGCGGCCCCATCCCTGGAGACGTTCAAGGCCAGGCTTGATGAGGTTCTGAGCAACTTGATCTAGTAGAAGATGTCCCTCCTTACTGTAGGGGGGTTGGACTAGATGACCTTTAAAGGTCCCTTCCAACCCAACACATTCTATGATTCTATGGTTCTACGATTCTATGTTTTAACAGCTTTCCTCCACTTTCTGCTTCTTTAATAGTATGTTAAAGTGGTGCTTGTGGTCAGAGGTCCAGGCAGGTGTTGGACATGCTCAGAGCTGCACAGGGGCAGTGGTTTTGCCACCCTGGCCCTCAGGGTTTGTTCACCCCATCAGGAGCAACCCCCGGGGCTGGTGTCTCTCCCTCCAGGGCATCAGGTGCTCTCTCCAGCATAGGTCCTCTCATGTCCCCTCCCATACCCCAGTGGTGTGCATCAGGAGGGCTGCCTGCAGGGCCATGTGGCATTTTCCCTGTCTCTAGTGCTTGCCCTGGCACATCCCAAGGGGCTGGGACCCATGTGCAGCTGTTAACAGCTGGATAAAATGTTTTGAGCCCCACAGCCATGCCCATGGGGAAGCCCCAGGTGGTGGCCCCAGGGCAGACACCCGAGTGAGTGTCAGGGGACAGGGTTGACATCCTGGTGTCCCCACCACAGCGCTGGCTGAAGCAGCACTGCTGAGGGCAGCGTGGGGCTCCTGCCAAGCAGCCGTCCATCAACCCTGCAATGCTGTCAGCCAGGAAGTGTCCATGTCTGGAGACGCTCAGGAGAGGTTAGTGCTCTCCCCGCCGATACCTGACAGCCGTGACGCTGATGGAGATGCCTCCCGACAGCCCGGCATGATGCTGCTGCGCTGCCAAGAAAACAGCACCGGCCATGGCTGGGGCCCTGGGGAGCAGCCCTGGCCCCTCGGCTCGCTGCAGCCTGGCCACGGGGGCAAAGCCACAGCCACTCACAGGGGAGCACATGTCCCTACCACGGCCCATGGGGACGAGTAGCCCTCACCCCCATGGCTGTAGGCTTGTGCACAGCAGCCATGGAGGGGTTCATCCTGGCCGTATTCCTGTTCCACAGCAGCTTTCTCCAGGGACCTGTGGGGGAGTCCAGGTGTTTGTGCTTCCGGATGAGAAAACCCAATTCAGCAGAAGGTGTCTGAGTCACTGGTGTAATGATAGCAGGGAGGGGCTGGCCTCAGAGGGCTCCATAGCCACACCACAGGGCAAGTAACCTACCTGGGGGACATTCCTGCCTGGACATTGCATCCGCCAGCAGAGCAGGTGTCATGGTTTAATTCCAGCCAGCAACTAGGACCACACAGCTGCTCACTGACGCCTTTCACGCCCCTCCCCGAGTAGTGTAGGGAGAAGAGGGAGAAAAGAAAGGGGAAAAAAAAACCCAAAAAACTCATGGGTTGAGATAAAGACAGTTTAATAGAACAGTAATGGAAGTAATGGAAGAGGATAATAATAACAATAGTAAAAGAATATACAAAATAAAGTGATACAACACAAGTTGCTCTCACCACCCAATGATCAGTTTCCCAGCCCGTCCTGAGCAGTGATCACAGATTCCCGGCCAACCCCCATTTATACACTAATAGACATAACAATATAAATAACATACATTTATACACATCTATGGTATGGAATATTCCTTTGGCCAGCTTGTCCTATCTATGCTCCCTCTCAGCTTCTGTGGGAAAAAGTCCTTGACTAATGTTATCATCACTTAACAGCAACTAAACCAGTATGTGTTATCAGCATTATTCTCATATATATCCAAAACACATCAACCACTAGGAAGAAAATTAATTCTGTCCAGGCTGAAACCAGGACAGCAGGGCACGGCTGCCTGGCTGGATGTTTTTCTCCCTTTGAAGGGTGAGTGGCTCAGAGAAGGCTTTTGGCCCGTTCGCACTTCATTGTGCTGTTTGGGAAAACACAAACACCCCCGCCATGACCCTCTAAAGAAAAGCACCCACGAGTTTCGTGCTGATGCTGCTGACCCAGCTTCAGACAAAAACCTGCCCCATATTTGTCCAGATATGGGGTTCTTCAGTGTAAACTCAGCCCTTGCCATCAGCCTGAAGAGCGGTGCCTCCCATCTGCTCAATGGCTCCAAAGCTGCATACACAGTCTTGGAGGTCCATCAGCCCCTGCGCCGGCCCTGGGGGATGAGGGGCAGGACACGGGGACACCCAGGCCTCAGCATGCCTGCAGTGCTGGCCACCTGCCCATCCCCAAAGAGCTCGTGTGCTTTCGGCCACAGCTTGCCCTTGTCAGCATGGCTAAGCCCTCCACGCCTGCTTGTGCATCCCTCTCTGGCACATGCTGGTGGACGCCAGTGGATGCCTCTTTAAAAATAACTCCTCTGTGGGGACAAGGACAAGAGACAGAGAGGGACAAGCACTCTTGGTGGGAAGAGGACAACATCCCCCTCTGCCCCTCCCGACAGTGCCATGACGTTCCAGCCGAGCGGCCGCTCCAGGTCGGTGCTAGCCCAGCCCCATGGCAGGGATCCGTCGATGTGCTTTAGAAGCACGTTTTGTCCTGCAGGAAGGAGAGAAAGAGAGCCGGCATCTCTGTCCCCCCTCTGCGCTTACAGCAAATGAGGGGATTAGGAATTATAATCCAAGAGCCTTATTTTAAAGCGGCTTTTCGGCTCTGTGAGGGGAACTTCAGTGTGATGCTCCTAGGGGAGCCGGGTGACAGAGCAGCTGTCACAGCCCCAGCCGCCGCAGGTGCTTGGGTAGCTGAAGCTCAGTGGTGCCCACTGGGATCTGGAAGGGGCTGCACCGGGTGATGCTTGGGCAAGGAGAAGGGTGTAGGGGAGAGCGAGGGGCTCTGCAGCCCAGGGGGCGTCCCGTGGCTGGGCATCTGCCTTGGCACTGCGGAGCATGTCTGAGTGGTGGGCAGGTGCTGCCAATGGATTTTTCAGGGGTTTCTGGATGCTTTGAGCTTTGAAAAGAAAGAAAGAAGGGTCTATTTCTTTGGGAGTGGAAGGCATTATTAGCCACTGCGTTAGCCACCACCATTTAAATGGGAGCGTGCTGGGTGGGCAGCACAGCCATGGTGAGAGATGTGCCGCAGCCCGGTCCCCCTGACAGCGTCCCAGCCACTGCCCTGTGGGGTGCCACATGCATCCAGCCCCCCCTGGGGATCCCCCATCCCCAGTAGCACCACAATCCCCAGGACACCCCCGAGCTGAGGAGACCTCTCTTCAGGGCAGAACCCCGGGATCTGAGAGAGAGTGGATGCTGCTGGTCCCTTGCGGCAGCATCTGCTCCTGGGATGCTGAGTGACAAACTGCACAAGCCGAAAGTGTCCTGTGGCCCCGGGGAAGCTTTTGCCCCTCACCGCTGGCAGCATCTGCCCCGGCAAGGCAGCGTGATCTTTCTTCCTTTGCACTTTTTCCCTCTGCTCCTTCCTCCCACTGTATTCATGGCAGACCCGTGTGAAGTGTTAGAAAACTGCTGGGTTTTTTTTTTCCCCTGGCATCTCTGCTGCCTTTCCCTCTGCTAATTATTATAGCAATGCCTCTTCTAGGGCAAGTCGACAGATGGCCGGGGGTTTATCTTTGAACAAGCTATTTAATAAGGGCTCCTGCTTTTCCCTTGCACATTTCTTTCCTGGCTGCTTGTCCTGAGCTGCTGGATGGGTTGTCCTTTTCACTGGGGATGCCAGAAGATGTGAGCTGAGGCTGAAGGCCGAGGTCAGATCCCAGGGGATGGGTTTTTTTCTTTCCCTTTAGAAAGGGAAGATAATTCTACCTGGGCTCATGTGGCCCTTACTGCACAACGCTCTTCCCTCTCTACAAAAAGATGTGATGGAGAACCAGTCCCCACAGGGAGGTGAGAAGGGCTGTGTCAAATGCTGGGTCCTACGAGGCATATCCTAAGTGTGCAGAAAGCCGATGTAAGCGCTGAAACCAGCATGCTGCCCGCTCATAGCGGCTGAAATCCGTCTCACAGGAACCGACCCGTGCTCTGGCTCACGCTGCCATCGGCTGTGCGGCTTTGCTGTGGCCCACTGGGTGCAAAGAAGGTAATTCCCGCTGTAGGCGGAGGGTGACAGGCTGTGACAGGGAAGACGAAGGAGAGCTAAGGTGTCAGGGATCGGCCAGCCAGTAAATGGGGCTGAAAGCTCACTTTCAGAAAGCTCAAGCTGGGATTTCCCCCCCCACACACTGTTGCTGACTCCCGGGCCCTGAAGGGGATGTACAAGGGCCCAAAACCTTCTGGGCCTGCTCCAGGAGCAATGGGAAAGCTTCCCTTTGCACAAGAGCGAAGACTGGGGAAACGGGAGGAGGCTTTGGGCACCAGCCACTTTTTGGCAATGCCTCAGTGGAGACACCAGCACCGGGCACCAGGCCCTGGTAGGGCCAGGCTCACTTCAGGGACATTTTCCCTGTTTTTAGCAGGCTTTCTCTGCATTTGGATTTCCTAAAGACTTTTCAAAGCCAAGTGTCCTGGGGAATTGATACCATTAGCACCTAGCACCTAACCAGCAAGAGGGTTAGCCTGGGTCTGGGCTCCCTGCACGGCAGGGCTGCAGCACAGCTTGCTGTTTTGTTTTCCTCTACCTTTATTTCCCTCTGCCTGGGAAGCTGAAGAAAGTTTTGGTGGCTTTTCTTGCCTTTTACTTGTATAATTACACTGGTAGTAACATCACCTGTCCCAGGTTGCTCCTATTTCTGCCAGGGCTTCTTGTCCTGGCGGGGAAAAAGCCCTGCTCATAGTGTCCCAGCAGAGCCAGCATCCAGCTCACTGCCGTCAGAGGCCGTCTGGCAGCCCCCCCGCTACGTCCTCATGTTGGCGTGGCCTGCACTGGGCTTAGCTTTTTTGGGCTTAGCCAGAGCCAGCACAGAGATGTCTGCTCAGAATATATGGATTTGTGTTCTCCTACAGGGAACATGTTGTCCTCCTCCTCCTCCTGTGCTGCCCCAAATGCTTTGCTCCAAGTTTTTTTTATGGGATGCAACGAATAGCTCATTTCAAAATTGTGGCGAGGGGAGGGAAGGGGAAGCAGTTCCCCTGTTGCAGGCAGCAGCGGGAGGCAGGAGGCTGCGGAGGCAGCTGTGGCGGGGGGGTTACCAGCAGCGAGAGGGTGGCCGTGGGACGAGTGAGCATCCCGGTACCGTACTGTCTGTCGGGCTGCGCATCGGCTGAGCAGAGCCCTGCAAAGCCTTCGCCTTTCAGCGCACGTCGCCCTGGCCTGACCTGGCTCTTTCCCAGCCAGCTGTGCAAAATGGCACGAGGTGGCAATGGAAGGGCACGGACGGCTTTAGCGCCCCGCGGGTGGGCACCAGTTTGCAGCGGGGTGTGGGAGGAGGCTGCCCTGTTCTCTCTGATTTAGCACTTGTAAATTCATGAGAGTGGCAAAGAGGGGGCCACCAGCTCAGGGAAATCCTGAGCGTGCAGCTGTGCGAGTAGAGGAGAGAGGAAATTTCTCCTGTTGCTGGCACTGTGTGAGTCCTATTTGATCAGCAAGTCTGAGTAGTCAGCATGAGGCTTCTGCGCATTTGAGATGAGGAGCTGAAATGTACTGAAAGTTCAAGCCTTCCATACTGGGAAGGAATAGGAAGCTTTACATGGAATATCAGGATGGGCACATTTCACCTAAAGTGTTTTTGCTTCTACAGCTTTGTCCCTGCAGTCCTGTGGAGGAAGATCCTTCCCTCTCCCCTTCCACTCCCTTTTTTTTTTTTTTAAATGAACTTGTTTGGGAGACCCTATTCTTCATGAGCAGAAAGGCTTAGGAAGATGGGACACTTGTTTTCAAGAAGTCACTGATGACTGTGCCACACTGTCACACCCCAAGGCTGGAGCACGGGTGTTGCATAAAATAAGAACCTACCCTAAATGCTTGAGAACAATCCCAGCTCGTGGATTGTATGAATTAAGGCAGAGAATACAGCTCCTCAGCCAGCTTTCAACCTCAGTTGCACTCGTCAGCTGCAAGAGAGATGCTCCAAGACTGGCAAAGTGTGACAGAGCTCCTAAACTGGTTAAATCCCACAGCCTTACTCACCAGTCATCCTCATCCTTGAGCCACCTGCTTATTTCCAGCCACCTTTCTTAGGCCGGGCAGGAGTATGGCCACGACTGCGGGTTGCTAGACTCAGGATCGGGGCAGTGACGTACAGAGGGGCACTTCTCCCCCAGCAGCTGGCGGTGACAGCAAACCTGAATCTGTGGGGAACGGTGGAGCCCGACTCCGCGATCAGCTGTGCCCCAGGCACCCCTGAGGCACCAGCGCGGTCTTTTCTGAGTCGCCCAGGTGAGGTGGAAAGGGGCCCACTGTGCCCCACAAGCAGCAGTGACGTTGCAGGCACCGGCCCCTCACCGTCCCCGACAAGTTTGCGGTAACCTTCCTGCCGCCGCTCTGCTCCCCGAGGGCTCCGCTCTTCGCGTTGGCCTGGGGATGGGTATCTGACCCCAGGGACGCCGCCGGTGAAGCGGGAGAGAGCAGGCTGGGTAGCGCTGCGTTCAGCGGCAAGTCTTCTCCATCTTGCTTGACAGGGGGTGGGTGGAACCCGCTTACAGCAAAGCCCCTGCGGGATGCACTTAATTTAAAGCCCGTCTTAAAAGTTTCAGAGAAAAACTGCGTCTCAAAATTCTCTGTGGAAAAGAGAACTCAACTCCGAACACGCCATGTGTATGTTATTGCACATTATGTGCACTGTATGGACGCAACAGTGTACAGATACAATGTGACAGTTGCGGTATATGCTTTTTGGATTGTAATCTCTTTGTACCAGCACTATCTATATGTGACTACATGGTATCCGTCCCAAAGGGACGGGCCATCTTCCGATTAATAACAGTATCTGCACATCGGAGCAAGTTAGTAGTATTTCACATATAGACAATCTGTTTTTATTGCTTTCATCTTTACAGCCAGGTGTGTGATCTAAACATCAGGCAGAAACCTCTCCAATAAACTCCTGTTTCAAAACATCTTAGAAAATGACTGTTTGGGATGGGCTGATTTATAATATATCCATGGCACACAGAAACATAAACGGAAGCCTCTGCATTCCTGGGAAATTTCCTGTCTGCCTCTCAGAGGGATTTCTGTCCTCCCAAGTTTCACCATGGGCCTGGGGGTCTAAGAGATTCTTTGAAGCCAGCAAAGAATTTGCAACCTATAGACAGTGAGTTTTTTTAGCAGGAGCAATCTGAAACCAGCATGTATTCGACTCAGCTGCAAAGAAGTAGGTTGCCTTCCCCCCTCCATTGCAGAGGAGAGCTTTGCTTTGTGCGCACGTGTTTGTCTCTGCTCATCTCTCTCATCCCTGTGCAGAACTTCGCAAAGGTCGGTTTCATTAACCTTGGGGTTATGCTTTGTGTAAATAGGCGTGTATATCTGATTTGCATGGGAAATGTCATTTTCCTTACGTGTCTCCCATCCAAATGCTAACCAAGCCTCAGCCTACGTAGCTTGTGAGATGTGCCGCGGTGGTGAGAGCAGCCAGCACAGCTGTCCCGCTCAGGCAGTGCACGGCTGCACACGCCTGATATTTTTGTACAGCGTGTTCAGCTGTGGGGAGAGTAGAGGTGCCTACATCTTAGCTGCCGTACAGTCCCACGTGCTGGCAGAGGGTGTGCGCGTTCACGCACAGTGTATGTGCTGATGTCTCTGGGTGCAGGGGTTTCTCTGTGGCCAGCTGGCGCCCAACGCACGCGTTGGCACGTGCGGCTTGTGAGGTTGCTCCCCTCGCCGCAGCGGGAGCGCGCAGCGGCCTGCGCTTCGCAGGGGCGTGCGGGCCTCCTTCCCCAGGGCGGGTGCAGAGCTACACAGGCGTGAGCAGAGGGTTTGGGGACGGCTCTGCTGCGTGCCAGCAAGATGGAAAGGAAGGAGCTGCAGCACCAAAGGGCTTTGCCTTCTCCCCCGCCCCCTCACCATTTTCCTCTCTGCCTCACTGCAGGGGTGAACTTCACATTGAGTTGCCATCTCTTGGACGAGATTATTTCTTCCTGGCTTCCTCTGGGTCTGATCCTCAGAGAGCCCGAGCGCTGAGCTAGCTCCTGCTGCATTCCACGAAAAATCAGCAGTAGCCTCAGTGGGCTGGCCCCGGGGCCAGCAGGAAGCCACGATGCCCAGCACTCCTTGGGAGCGCGGCCTTGGTGTGTCGCCCGTGCGCCTGCGCACGCCGGTGGAGCGCTGTGGCACAGGAGGGGGGGGCTGAGGCAAAGAAGACATTAGTGCACAAGTGACATATCTCAATATAATTTCTAAAACTCTATTAATCGAACAGATAAAATACCTCTGATCTATTTTTGTTATTTTGTTACAAAATATTAGCCATTTGGACTCTTTGCTAGGTGTGACCACACCACTTTTCCCAAAGGAAGCTTTTCTTGGTGATATTTACAGCAGGAAACAGGTACAGACAGACAGGTGCTTTCAAAAGCCTACACACAGGTAACACTTCTGTTGTTAGTTTTTTTTAAAAAGACACATTCAGATGGGGTTGTGACTAGTTCTGAAGAGCTGGGTGACTTCCAAGCTGCTGTCCCAGGCGTGGCTGTGAAAGAGCGGGCAGGACAAGGACAGCTCTAGCTCACGAAACACTGCTGGCAGTCCCTGGAGCCTCCACCAGCACAGTGTGGCAGCTGGTGGAGTGGGAGATGGAGGAGCTTGCTCAGCAACTTGCATTTCAAAGCAGAGACTCTGCCAAGCAGCAGCTTCCTTGATTTAGGGCTCAGATTTGTTTTGGAGACCTCAGAAACACGTGCAGATAGTTGCAGGTGGAGCCTTCTGAAAAACATGTAACAAAACTCAAACTCTTACAGCTCAGAGGCCCTCAAATACTTCCAAATGTGGTGGTACCTTTTTGTGAAGAAGTTTGCGTATTGATGAAATTCTGGTTGTGGACCATACCCACACCTTTCATCTACAGGAAGGAGAGAAAACGTGAACAGTGGGATGCTTTGAAGGTCTTACAGAAAGCAGGAGACGTTGCTACCAGAGTGGCCTAGACTATGGCATTAAAAGTACTACAGCAGCGAACACTGCATTAAACCCAAATTGTTTGCATTAAGCTTGATTCTCCCGTCTCGCGTTTTTCCGTCCCTTTGCTGCTGTTGTAAACAGATTAATTTCCCTGGACCAGCAGTAGCACAAGCAAGAGAGAATCGGGACAGAGCCTGACGGTGTGTGTAATGCAGCTCTGCAGACCTCAGTAACACCTTGTTCTCTCCCACCGTCCAGCAGAGCCACCTTCTTATTTGGCCACTGAATACCCGAGACTCACTGCAGAATAGTTTTTACTGGGTTTCTCTTTTCTCTCTCTCCCCCTTCCTTTTTTAATATAGAAGGATATGAATTTGGCAACAAAAAGCCACTGGTACGTTTGGGTTGATCTAATCTCTGCGGCAGCTTCCTGCCTCATCCCTCCGCCCGAACGATTGTGCTAGGTTCGTGATCAGAATCACTGCTGTCAAAAGCTGCTGATTTTTCTTTGGGCTGGTCCCCATGGGCAAGCTGTGGTACACATTTTGTCCTTCATTAGGTTGTCACTGACATGCTCCTTCTAGCCTGCACCCTGTCAAGGATCAGTCTGTGTGCAAGGGTGTCTATTCACAGTACTACAGCTACACCGAGTCTGTACGTCTTGCTTGCGTGGGGGAGGGCTGTGGGAGCAGACAATACAATAGATCAGATGAGGTGTAGACATGCTTTAAAGTGCTTGTCATCCTTCAAGACAAACCTTCAATGGAAAAAAAAAGCTTGGTATTTTGAAGTGAAGTCCAAAGGACTCAGCTACACAACAGAAATTAGAGCAACCTGCTCCACGACAACCTGGAATACAGTGGTTTGGCGTCTCTCCAGCTAAACCTGACAGAAGATGTTGTAGCCAGCAGGCTAGAAGACAGCCAGGGTTATCTACGTTTGCTTCTCTGTCCAAAGCTCAAGGCCAGCAGTACCCTTTGCAAGGTCAGGGAAATGCAGGCAGCTCCCCCTGAGAGACTGCTGTGCCTCAGGTACCTTGGCACTTCGGTTAACTCACTTCCGTCCTTCATCCATCAGGAAGAAGGGAATCTCATGGAAGCTTCCTTATTCCTTCTTTACATTCTTGTAGCTCTCCCAATCAATTATTAAAGCAGCAAACCTCTCTTGGAGGAACTTCATAGACATTATTATAAATATTTTATCTAAAAAATTATTTCATCAAGTACCTTAAGGTTTTCTTTGTTGTCACTTCGTGTTAAATGTCAAGTAAAATCTAATTTATTTATTTTAACACGCAGAGAGATCTTCAGTGGCTCACTGCACTCTGTGAAAAAACAAACAAACAAATACTGCCGTTCCTCTCAGACAGCAAAGTAGCCGCTGAGAAGGAAGGGCAGTGTCAGTGCCTCCTGGATACCACACCTTTGAGTAAAAATAAAATGTCGGCCACGTGCTATGTTGTTGGGACAATGGCAGATGCCACACGTATGCTTTCCCAGGAAGCTACGGGCAGGTCAGATGAGATCCCGGCTGCCGTGAGGCGGCGGGGTGTCACGTTGGAGGGAGGCAGCTGCAGATCAGGCCAGCTGTGCCTCATAGTTGTCTGTGGGGTGAGGGGCTGAGCCCTGGCTGGGGGGGAGGACTTTTCCCTGGGCCCATCTTTGAGATGTGGAGCTTCCTCACTGCCCTGGGCGGCTGGCTAGAAGAAAGATTCTCTAGTCTGGAGGGAGACTGGGCTTCTGTTCAGGATTTTCTTACAATCTTTTCTGTCTTCTGCTTCCACAGTCCTCCCTGAGGCCGTGCCTGTTGGCTCCTGGTCAGTACATCTGCTCTTGCATATAGAAGTGGCAGCCTAGTGCCCTGCTCCAGATAGCAAAGCAAACAACTTAAGAGAGACTTGTTGGCACACCTGGGTACATGGGTCAGGCTCAGAAATAAGGGGACCTGGAAGCGAGCAGGCTCCTGCCCTGGAGGGCTGCACCCCAGCCCCTCTCTGCTTCCCTAACTCCAGCTGGGCTCATGCCCAGGTCAGATACGTGAACTCTTTCATCTGAACGCTTCAGCAGAGCCAGCAGGCACCCAAAGAACACTGAGGGGAGACAGTCCCTGATGCACTGTGGTTTTTGCCACTGGCAATAGCCCCAGAGGTACGCACGCTGGCGCAGCCCTGCCTCTGTCTTCACTGTCCCCCTTTCCCTGACATTTTGCACGTCCCTACTGCTGCCAACAACTCCTGCCACTCCTCACCCAACGGCTGTGTCATCAGCACCTAGCGCTCAAGTCTCAGCCTTGCATGGGAAGGAAGAGCATTTCTTTCCCTCTTAAAATAAAATAAAAATAAAGGCCCTAAAAGGCATTCTGTCCTATTTTAAAATCCTAAAGTTGATCTTCTTAAGCCTTGAAGGGAGACAGAGTGAGTGAGTGAGACCAAAGCCTTTAAGCTAATTAATACCTTCCCCTCCCTACTGCTCAAAGAGATTTTTTTTTTTTTGTCTAAAAATACATCCATAGCCCATTTTAATGTCATCTTCCTTCACATCAATGTCCCCATTAACGCAGAGGAGCTGAGCTGTCATCCCTATCTTAGGATCTTCCCCACCCCTCACTTTGAAGTTGGGATAGGGAGGGAGAGAGGAGACGAGGCCTTGGAGTCTGCTATCTGGGCAGCTTTCCTATAGGAACAGCTGATGGAAGCAAGAGTATAGCCAGGCAAGAGATAGAGATGGGATCTCACGTGGGTGGTCTCCAAAAAGCCCCTTCCCTCTAACACAGGAGGAGGAGCCCAAGTGAAGAGAACATCCACCCTAGAAGGTGAACGTAACACCTGGCTTTGCTGTCAGAATATAAAAAAGCAGGTGGGCAGGAAACACAAAACCAGCTAGAAGGAGGAAAACAGAGGTGGGTCTGGTTTATGCTAGAGAAGACAATCTTTGTGTGTGTGTGTGTGTGTGTGTGTTGAGGTGGGAGGGCACCTCTTGGTGCCATCTCTTTGGAAAAGTACTCATCCATTCCAGAAAGATCCTTGAGCTTAATCCCTCCCTTCTGCTCCCTCAGAACTGCTTGGTGTTTCCTTTAGTAAGCATGCGCCATACATACGCTACCATACAGGTGTATTTACATGTGATGAGGTCTGCTAGGTCTCAGCAGAGGTCTCTGGTACAATGCCCCAAAATAACAACAGAAAGAGTTTTGGTGTTCAGAGTGAGGCCATCTTTGCGTTGTACTGCAGCTCAGGACAGTCTCTCCTCTTCTCGAGCTCTCTTTCACTCGTGCACTCCCTCGCTTGGAACCGGCTGCTGCAAGGAGATAATATTTGAAGAGCGATGAGGAGAAAGCATGGCAAGTGGTACAAGTTCTCAGCTCCAGCTTAGCAGGCAGCAGCAGTGGCGGCAGGGGGAACTCCATCCCCGGGAGTGCCCCAAGGTCGGTCCATGGCACGGGTGAGTCCGTTTCTCTCCGAGGCTGGTGAAGTTTTGGGGTGGGTACAAATCTATGGCCAGGTAAATGCAAGGCGAGGAAGGAGGTCAAGGAGTAGCAAACGGAAGACACAGTGCCTAGAAAGCAGCAGGTCATCAAGCCTCTCAGGAACAGGGCAGCAAAGTGCTACATGGGGACGGCACGAGCACAGGAGGCCAGCAGGGCTGGCAGGGTGTGA
Source organism: Chroicocephalus ridibundus (assembly GCF_963924245.1). Taxonomy (NCBI): domain Eukaryota; kingdom Metazoa; phylum Chordata; class Aves; order Charadriiformes; family Laridae; genus Chroicocephalus; species Chroicocephalus ridibundus. The sequence goes on from NC_086284.1 coordinate 154,090,011, forward strand.
GGATGTGTGGGCATGTAGGTCGGCAGTTTCTATAGATGGCTCCTCACAATTAGCATCATCTTGAGGGGAGACAGGGTAAGAGTTAGGTCAGTCGGCTTTTTTTTTTTTTTTCTTTTGTTCTTTTACTAAAAAATAAATCACAAACTAGATCTCTGTAGGCAGAAAGGGTCCCCGGGAGGCGGTGGGGAAGGGAAGCGGGGAAGTCTGTGCTGTTTTGGTGCTGGTGGTGTGGCTACACAAGGCTGCGTGAGCCACTGGAGTACCTGCGCCTCTGAAGCAGGGAGCTAGGGGGGCAATACTGGTGGGGGTGGTTGTAGGGAGGTGGTGGAGGTGGGAGGGGAGGCTGATGGACCAGCTTCATGGGGGTCCCAGGGAGCCCACTGCCCACACCACGCCAGGGGGTGGAGGTGCAGGAATCGGAGGTGACGTAGCGTGTCAGAGTCTGGTTGAGGGCCGGCTCCATTCGAGCGAGGCACGGCTTGTCCAAGACAATGACTTTGACAATCTGCTGGCACTGTACAAGTGTCCCCGCCGAGGCGGGGTGCGAGGGCACCAGTGCTGTCTCCAGCCGCTCCCGTGGCATGTTAAGACGCGTGCTGGGCTGCATTCCACTCTCGGGCCCCAGGGCGGAGTTGTGCTGGTACGTTTGAAGCCTGTTGTGAATTGACACCTAGTTTAGAAACAGCCAAAGAAGCATTAAATGTTACAAGACTTTTCCCATCTGCTGCTACTGGCTGCCCTGCACCCCCGCCACCAGTCAGCCTCACATGCATTAAACCCTCCCCCCTTTAAAAAAAAACAGAACAGGCGAAGCCCTGGCTGCACAGCCCCTCCAACAGCCCCATCGTCCCCATCTAGGCCTAAGTGCCCCTGTCCTTTCCATCACGTCAAAGGCGGCAGGGCCGGCGTTCCCAAATGCAGTGCAATTTTGATTATCCAAACGGCACAGGGAACGCAAATCAATTCTAGGAGTGGAGGTGTCCATGAATTGTCATGGTAATGAACAGACCTTGGAGGTCATGCCCTTGTCCCCACCAGCAAAAAGGGGAAGGGAACCAGACAGCAAGGTTTCAGATAATCGAGGTTGTACATTTCAGCAAAATGACAGTAGCTGAATCTGAGACAGAGAGAGACAGAGAGACTCAAGCCTTTCCCAGCTCCCTGCCTTTCTGAGTAGGAAGGTACACCACATGACTGGATAATCTGTTTATAAAGGAAAAAGCAGAAATCTGACATACTCTAGCAAAAGGCAGCTCCCTCTGATCCATTTGATGGTTTGTCAGTGAAAGGAAATGATTTTCAAAAAAAGAAAAAAGAAAGAAAAAATGCCCGTCTAGCTCATACAATGATAAAAGAAATTCATGATGAAATGGCAGCAGATTAGATAATCTCAAAGAAATGGAAATGCTCCTCTGCTGGCAGAGTATTACTTGGGCAGCTGAAAGGGGGAAAGGAAGCAGGAGGTCATCAGGGTCCCCACAGAGAGATGCTGATAATGGAGTCAAATAAGGGAGCTCACTGAAGGGAGCCAGTTTAAAAGGAGGAGCTGGCCTGGACTGGTGGTCCCTAGCGGGGAAAGCGCAGCAGGAAAATGGTGCTTCCCGAATGGTGGATGAAGTTATAGTTCCTCCTGGCAAGGATATGGGCTGATGGAGACCCCAAACTAGAGCAAAGTTGCCGGTTCAAAACAGAATGTCAGTCAAGTGACAAACCCTGGGTAGAAAACAAGTGCTTGCAGGTTGGTATGGCACTTCCAGCTAGGCAGGGGTGCAGACAGGCAGAAGGGAGAGTGGGGGTGCCCTGATAGTCTGGCATGTTGGGCAGCAGCGCCAGCAACTGGGAAGGTGAAGCTGTGGAGTGGTCAAGCTTCCCACCACGCTGGAACAAGGATAAGCTGTCTGTCCCTACTCAAGCATGGAGGTTGCTCAGACTCACTGCACAGCAGGACAAAATAATGAGTCAATATTTGTTCAGGTAGTGGAGCATCCCATAGGAAAAACTGGTTGCTGGGCCATGACGTGCTAATGATATTAGGACACCTGGAAGCCATTCTCCACATGGAAACACTCCTCCCAACAGGAGTAGGAAATTGGCTGGGAGAGGCATCTTCCCAAGGAAAGGGCTGTCTGCAGGGAAATGGGGTGCCCTTCAGGTAAAAGAAGCAGCACCCACTCCCCACAGAGAAGCTGGACTCCTTAAGTAAATATACTATGACAAGAGGGGAAAGAACTACCCTGGAAAAAGGCAAATTCGGGACAATGGAGATATTCCAGACAGGGAGAGAGCTGGAAGTAGTATATAAGATTTTCAGTGTGAAGATCACATTTTCCTGTTTCCTCACAGGCAGTGGGAGTATGGGTGTCTGTGAAGAAACAGGCAACCCACTGGATGCTAGACATCCCTGCAAAGATAGATGCACACAGGACAGCCAAGCTCCCTACCTAGGAAGGTAGAAGCTCTAGGGAAAGACTCTGGTATACGATGGCCATGCTTAATCCCCTTCATGGGGGGATGGAGAGACAGAGTTGCAGAGATTGTGCAGGAAAGCTGGGCTGTGGGGAATTTGCATGTGATGCTGCATGGAGTTAGCATGTCAGAGAAATCTTAAGTGGGGTTCTCGGTCTCCCCATAAGCAGTGGGGTGGGTTAGTCTACAGCGTTTGGGAGCTTGGTCTATGAGGGATGTTACAGTTATAAAAACGGATTGAAAATGCTTTGAAGTTTAGTTTGGATTTGAAAGTTGTATTACCCGTCCTAGCAGTAACTTTTAATTGTATCTCTGGAAATTGGTAAAATTGTCAGTCTGGCTGGGGAGGCATTGATTAAAACCTGAGAAAAGAAACAACAGAGAATGTGAGAAGAGCTGAAGTGAGAGAGAATTACTTACCTCAGCTGCTCTGCACTCTACTTACCTCCACTGTGCTGTCCGAGACCTTCTCCCCCAAATCTTTCTTGCCTTTGAAATAAAACAAAAGATCTCACTCATGAGGTCTGTACCTCTAGTCAAGAGCTGTCCCTCATACTGTGGACTGGAAAGCTAAAGGGAGAGGTTCAGGACCTAACAAGAGTCTTGACTGCAAGAACAAATCCAGACCCCCTTGCAACCTGCTAGCTGCTTAGTGGGCCCTTTGGGGTCCTATCCTTAGGTGCTGATCTCAGTGCCATTCTAGTGAGTTGGTAGCCACTCACCTCTGCACTTGATTTTTGCTGGCATACAAGCCAAGGCACGAATGGACACAAAGCCTTTCATATAAAAAGGCTGGTCCAAAGTGTTGGTGAAGAGGCTGGAGGAAGTTAATAGCACAGTTACTGTGTTGCGTCAGTTCAGGAAAGAAAAAGTGGGCCAGGTTCTCCAGCAGTTTCCTATGCTCCATCAGTAATGTCTCTTTGCTAGATGTTATGGCTACAGACTGGATACAGACTTTAATGGCTTTTCTAGGGTATTTGAAGAATGCATATATTCTCATATTTCCACTATTTGCCCAAGGCTAAAGGATACAAAACTGAACATTTAATTTTTCAGTTATTCTCGCAGGAATCAATGAGAACACATTTGCAAAGGCAGCACTGCTTGACCAAGAGAAGCTGGGTGTCCTCTTACCTGTTGGAGAGCCTTGCTTAGACTGCAGTTCCATCTGGGCTCCATTGGTCCTTAATGAGAGAGTCTTTGCCCCTTGCTGTTTCTCCAGCTCCCCTGCAAGAAAGATATATGGAAGTGAATAAGGAGAGGGATGAAGAGGACACCAGCATATTGAAGGAACAATATGGGAAGTCAGCAAGGAGAATTAATGCAAGAAAATTACAAGGGAATGTCAAAAAGGGAGGGAGAGAGGAACAGCCAAGAAAAAAAAAAGAAACCGGAGAGGGCTTGACATGTGGAGGAACTTACATATCTCCACACGACCTTCTATGTATGATCTGCATTTATACAGAATAGGTTATTGCTGCATAGGAGGGGATCACTGATGCTGAGCTACTTTGGCTCATCAGTTTATACATGGAAAGGCCATCAAAGGCTACATGGACACCTAATCTGTGTAAGACAAGCCACAGAGGGACACAATACAGACTGCTTGTCCCCTAGACATTCCTGGAATGAAGGATAACTCTGCTAAGGCTACCAGACCTGTCTTGTACTTCCCAGCTACATACAGATCATATTTGCATAGTCAAAGGAGTATGGGATGGAGAAGAGTCTTCTGGGTCTGACAGTCTAGCTTCACTGTTCCAGGCCACTGTATCATACACCCTGTTTCATAAGCATCATAAGTACTTAAGTTCTTCCATTTCTCCCGTGGGCAGGTAGGCACAGAGCCTGACTGCTTTTTTACCCTATTGGCAAACACAAGAACAATCCTGTGCAGACATGTGCTACTCATCCTCTTTCCCCCTGTTCCTGAAGAACCCATTTCCTTTGCCCTCTCTCCCTTGTAGACACATGCAGTGCGATGGCATTGGAGTGTGAATTGTATTAGAGGCTCTTACATTCAATTCGTATCTGCTCCAGCTCTGTCACTTCTGCTATTGACTCTTTCAGATCTTCCACAAACTTCTGCATTTCCTCAGCACCCAAAGCACAGAAGTGTAGTACCTGTTTCTTCTCTGAGCCTGAAACTGGAGTCACCAGTGTGATGCCATGGGGGTAATCTGTAAAGAAGGTGTGTCAACAAAATAAAGAGGCATTAGGCATTCTTGCTGGAGTAGCTGGCTGCTTTGGTACCTCTGCAGGACAGAGGATTTCCAACATGAGCCCAAAGGAATGGCACACCTAGAGTTTGTCATAGTGCAAACTGTGGGAACCTGCAGCATTGCAGCCCTCCAAGGGAACAGAATGGCCAAGCTGAAGCAGCAAGGCAAGTGCCACCAGCACCACAGTGCTGCCAAAATCAGAAAACACTAACTCTTAGTTACACTTAGTACAACATTGGCTTTGGGAACCTGAGCACAGAGGTAGGACTGTAAAGCCCTTCTGAATCTGTGGAGGAGTAAACAGTATATATGAGAGGCCAACAACACTTCTTCTCCTGCGGGAGATGCAGCAGGAGAGGTTGGTTCCTCGACTGAAAGCCAGAACAGCCATTAACATCCACAGTGGCAGGACTTCTCCCTGGTCTCTACTTCCATTAGCAGAGGACACGGCAGGGGTGTTAGCACAGCATGGGTGGGGAGCTCATTGTGCTGTGCTGAGAGAACGGTGAAGAGAAAGATGTTGGTTTGTAGATCTCTGCTTAGTATTCCCCAACAGGCAAAACACATGGGAATGTAAATGAAAGGACATGCCCAGAGAGTGAAAATATCGTAACAAAAGGGCTTGCATTTTAAAGATTAGGTTGGGTGCAGGGAGGGGGTGGCTGGAGATTCAGCCAACAGAAGCAGGAGAACAAGAGTGTGCAGAGAACTTGCTACGCTTGTGACTGGACTTTCTCTACCTTTTGCTCAATGGCTGGTGGTTTCAATCCCTTTTCTCTTCCCCTCTCACCATTCTCTACATTTAATTTCCCTCTTCCCCTGTCCTGTTTTCTCTTCTCCTCCACTGCTCCCGCATATGCCAGCCTTCACCACCCTCTTCCTTTATCAGTCTTTACCAAACAAGTCAAAGGACCAACCTGCTATTTGCTGTCAGACATCAGCTCCCCCCGTTTGTGTCCCAGGCCCCTTTTCCCACCCTGTGTCTGTCTCATCTTTTCAGATCACGAGCTCTTTAGGACATCTGCTTTTCTGCCTCTGCAGGGGATACATAACAGGATGCCTTTGCCAGAAGATCCTTGGGCACTCCCAGGATCATCACGATACCCTGATTCCAGCTCTGATGATGTCTCCTGGGGATGCTCTGTTGTGAATGACTCTTGTACATATAGGGATGTGAAAGCCTCTGCATGCTGCAGAGGGCAGGGTACTGAGAGAGTGACTCATGCTGACAATAGGGTAGAGGGAGGATGTAAAAAACTTAGTATAGCCACAGTGCTGCCACGGTCTTCCTTCCTTGCAGCATGTTCTGCAGGTGCTCACAAAAACCCCAGTGGGCATCAGCCATGCTTGCCTGGGACTACTGTGCAGCCCCTCTGCCTGCGCCAGCAGGAAGCCTGCCTGCTTTTGGAACTCCTCCACCACATAACCAGCCTCAATCATGACATATCATGGCTCTATTCCCAGACCATCAAGGTCAGGCCGACTAGGGCTGGCCTCTCGCCATGCTTTGGTGGGTGCTGTTCCAAGGGCTCTGCTTCTGTCTTGGGAAGCTTTCAGCACAGCACAGCACAGCACAGCATGGCACAGTGCGGGAGGTGACAGCAACACCTGAGCCTTTGTCAATGTCAAAGGTAGAAGAGGGAGTTGTGACTTTGGGCATGAGGGGAGAAGGGCTAAAGCTGTCAGCAGCAGTTTTGTCAACAAGGTTCTCCACCTACAGTTGGTTCCTGAGAGCTCAGTGAGATATATATGGGGATTGATTCTCTCATTCCTCCTCACTAGTGCTCTTCCTGCCACCATGACAAGCCAGATGGAGCCTCAGCCTGCCACCAGGAGCCTCTTCTCATCACACTTTACCGCACAGTGATGTCCTCAGCACTAAGCCTCAGTTTTCTCCCCTCCACTATTGACCCTGATGGAATCTCTCTTCTGATGCAAACTCACACTGGGTGACACAGGCCCTTCCCTCCTTCTCCTTTTCTCTGACAAACTGCACCAGGCAACCAAGGAGCAACGGACTTACATTCATTCTCAAAGAGATGGAACTGCATCCCTAGCAGGCCGACCGACTTGCAAAATGTGTACGTTGAGGAGCTTTTCTTCTTGGGGCAAAGCTTGAGGATCTGTTGGAGGGAGAGATGCATCATTGGGCAGGGTACTGGGGAATAGTGAGGCAAGAACAATGCAAACTGCTCAAAGCAAAAAAGCTTTTTGCAAGCTCTGTTAATTGTGCATGGGAGTAACACTGGGTGACTGACAGGCACTGTGCCCAGAAAGCTGCCTGGCATGCTGCACTTGTAACAACACTTCTGAAATTCTGTATGCATAGCCCTGGGGCCCACTCAGCTCTCTGTCTCCCAGGGGTGCTGGCTTTTTGATGTCCACATTTCTGACTTTGCAAGGGTAATTCTCTTCACCAAGGGCCAGATCAAAAGGCGAAGGGAAGCCTGTCAGAAATACCTTAGAGCTGGGAACAAGAGCATATGTGAATGCTGTGCTGCCCTCACTCCCTCAGCACTGGTTCTTATGGATCTGATTTATCCCATGGAGTAGAAGGATATCAAAGAGCAGAATGCTCCCCCAGGTTCACAACTGTACAAACGGGTGCAAAGGAACAGGTGGGGAAAGCTCTCTTGTCCTCTGCTCCTGCAAAAGGGTTTGGGTTTAGCCTTACATTTGCAACATCCACAGTTTCATTTTGCCATTAAATTCAGCAGAACTTCCATCTTGTTCGGCCTTCTCCCAGTCTCAGTGTATCTCTGCCCTCCTTGTACCTGTCTGAACTCAGTTGCAAGGCTGCTGGGGCAGAACACTTTTAAAAGTACTATACACATTTGGGACTCCAGTAAGTAATATCTACTCTCCTGCAGCCTTTGCAATGTTAAAGGCAGTGGTTGTAAAGTGTCTGGCACGAAAGATTTAAAGTGCATGGGAGGGCTCTGACTACTATAGTACAAACAGACAAAGAAATGAACCTCCCTTTCATGAAATGAACCTCCCTGCTGGCAAAGGCATGAGAGAGAGCAATGACATTGCTTGGATGGCTGTGGGAGGTGACAGTTTGCTTTTTCAAGGGTTAGAGGAGTTTTAGATTTGGTAGGTTTTTTAACAGTGAAGGATCCAGAGCTGTGTCTTAAAATAATGATGGACCAGGAGATGGTCTGTCCTCAGGACAAGGGGGAAATGGATGTTGTGGACTGGTTTTAGATTTCTTCATTGAAATCAGGGCGAGTTTTATCACTTCAGTCCCAGAGTACACTCACCACCAGCAGGTCATTGAAGAGAAAAACTTCCCTCTGGTGAGCTGCCTGCTTCTGCACTTTGTTCACATCAGTCACTTCGTACAAGCGGCTGCAGCAGACCAGCCGGCGATGGGGCACGGACAGAACCTGCAGAAGACCCACAAGAGCATGCAGAGGCTGAGGGAGGTGCAACTGTGGGTCTCCCCCACCCTCAGCCTGTACAACCCTGCCCAGTGACAGCAGCACGAGCCAATTCTGCCCACTCTGCCCACTCAAATCATCTCCTCACCACCACTCCTCACCATCACTTTTCCTGATGGTGCAACAGCAGAGAGACCTATGCCTTTGTGATCTGGATAAATCAGAGGAGTGGCACAGGTTATAGGCAACCCTTTTGCTCACACCTCCTATCTTCATATACATCTGGCTTACAGTCACTGAGTGACTGCTCATCCTCTCTCACTCCACTGGACATTTGCAGGTTTTCTGGACTTTGAGAAATTATTCTGCTCATTTTGGGTAAACAGCATGCATGATTTTGCACTAGAGATCAGTTACTGCTAAGAAGCTGTCTCTGCATTTGGGGGTCTCTTAACCCCAGCAATCCTTTGGGAACTCACTAGAGACAGATGGGGGAAATTGTTTTCTACCACTTTGCCTTCTGCTTCCTACACCCTCACAAGGCCTGGAAGTTTGAAACACTGCAGAGCTATCACTGGAGTATTGGCAAGCAAGACCTGCATTGGCAGGCAGGACCTGCAGTGAGATTCTTGGGCAAACAATTACTGCACTAGATACTGTAAACTCTGGCCAAGGAGATCCTCCAAAATTAGGAAAGAATGAGATAGCAAGGAAGAAAGTGTTTGGAGAAAAAGGAGTGAATTCATCAATACAAGCAAGGAAAGTATTATAGAAGAGGAGTAGGCGCATAGAGGAAAAAGGCAGAAAAGAGGGCAGTGAGGGAGGTGGGTGTGAGAGAGGTGAGTGGGTGTCAGCGGGGATATGGGTGCTTACCGTTTTCATTCCAACTATGGACTTCTCCACTTTGGTGACATAAGTCACATGGTCCTCATTGGATTTTAGCTCTTTCTGCTGGATCCTCTCGTAGATCCCCACCACCAGCTCCCGTGGGATGTCAGCACCGTCATCCACCCCTGCCAAACACAGAAAATGTTGGGCAGGCTAGGCAGGGAGAAAAGGAAAGGGAAGAACCGATGGTCCCTGGCAGGTAACTACTGTCTCTGCACTGTGCAATGCTGGGAAGGCTGAAAGGAAAGAGCAATACTTCGCTTTAGGCTGTCTTCTTTCTTGCTCTAACACATCTAATGCACCAGCAGGAGCAAATGACATCTCTAAGGCCAATGCAGAAGATTTCATTATTCCATTGCTCTGCATGGTGGCTCCTTTCCATGTGTTCCCTAAGGTTTTATAGCCACAATTTCACATTCATATATCTTAGGCCACTCAGCAGCAACCCCTGCATTGATTTCACATCATCAGAAGTGCTAGATGTGGAGGAGATCTATGACGGGATTCAGCTGCTCTTCCTGCCAATGCAAGCGTCAGCTCTCCTGTTTGCTTGGTGGCCTCCACCATTTTCCTTCTGTGATGTCTCCTAGGAGTAATGCTTCCCCGTTATTCTATCTGTGATATCTCTGTCTTGGCCCTGTCCCTTTCCTCTTTTGCATCTCCTTAGATAACTCTTCAAATTTTGCTGTCTGACCCTTGCAGAGCCTCACAGAAAAGTTTTCTTTTACCTTTTCTTGATCCAAACACCACAAATTAAACTGCCAGTCTTTTCTCTGAACCAAATTCCTTCAGTTATTTTGTATTGATTTTCTCTGCTTTCCCTCCAGCTCCCTGGTCTGAGATGTACCACCCTGAGTGATGCAGGTGAGGAACTGCTGAGGAATGGAGAGGCATTGTCATCTCCTGGCTCCTTCATCCACATCCTTGCAAATATAGCCTGAATAATCGGTCTTTTTTCAAACACAGGCTGGTGAGGCTACTGACCTGGGCACTGGCCTGCAGGTGAGTCTGGAATGAACTGTCCCCCCTTATCTGTAATGGGGTGACATTCACTTGCTCTAGTGAGTCGTGGTGTGTTACATACTAGAGGTGAGTGATCCTTACGTTGGCTGAATTCATTGTGATGTGAAGTGGCAGATTTTCAAATAACTCTAAGTGAATATAAAAAACCCTTTTGAGTTAGCGCTACCAGCGGTAATACCAAAGGGAATGATGGCAGATATCAGCCCCATTCAGTATCTCAGGAAATAACTTGAAAGAGGGCCTCAGTGTCACGTTATATCAGTCTGAAGTGGATGACAAATTGGGGAAAGTGTGGGAGGCTGAGACACCACTTTCTGAACAGCAGCCATGACAAAGAAACAAGTCAAAGAACCCACAGAAGTTCAAAATCTAGACAGGGATTTACACTGGAAAAACTTTGAGGGAGCTTCATCTGAATTGCAGATGTGCAGTAAAAGACACTTGGAAGACGTCAGACCTTGGATGACCTAGGAGTGAACATGGCTGGAAAATTAGACAAGAATTTGGCTAGACATGATGTCAAAAAGGCCAAACAATACGAAGCTGCATTAGCAGATCTGAAAATAAGGAGGAGGCAATGGCTCTATATATGAATATGTTGTGACCACATATGAAAAAGTGCTTTTAGCAACCTATTACCAAGATGGGAAGGACTGACCTTGAAAAACAGAAGAAAATTGATTTGGGAAACTGAAGTATCAGAAATTGTGAAGAGGTAATGTATGCATGAACTCTGTCAGGCCTACAGTTACTATAAGTAATTGCAAGCAATTAAGAAGGGGAAGATTTAGCCTGAATAGAAGGAAAATGTGTTCATATATTCAAAGCAGCAAGGACGGGAAGGTCTTGTTTAGCACAATCCAGCAGGGTCTAAGAAGGATGGAGCTGAACAACAGGAAAATGTAATACAATGGACTGCATCCAAGCTGTGAGATCTATTAAAAGATGAAACCATCTCTCAAGGAAAACGGCTGGTTTCTGAGAAGGCCAGACAGCTTTCTGCAGAACAGAAAGCTTAGATTTTCCCCTTCCCCAGCATTCTAGAAGACACCTCAAAGGGCCCTCCATGTGTAGCTCACAGGGTGCAGCAGTACCCCTGGAGAAAGGCAGCTCCACTAGGTTTTTGCTGCTTTCACCTAGGCAGAATTTAGAGCAACAAGAGGGCAAAAAAAATCGAAGCAAGACCCTCACCTCTCAGATTGCGAATGAAGTCCTCCAGCATCATCTTCCTGTCAGGCTTGATGTTGGGGCTGTACATGTCCGTATTGAGGAGGATGATTGCAAAGGCCAAGATGAAGATGGTGTCCGGGTTGTGAAACTGCTGGACCACATCTGGGTTACACATGCAGTATCTCTGGCTGCAGCAGGAGGGATGCACACATTTAATACGGAACATGGAAGTCCTCTGTTCCAGGGTGGCAATGGCTTAATCACAGGTGGATCCAATTCCTCCTTTTACTCCACCTCTCACGCAAATGAGAAGGACCCGACTGCTCTCTGAAGGCAGATTTACCCACCAATGGCTGAAGTAGGTGACTGAAACTTCAGCCTTCTTGGTCTTGGTCTTAAGGAACCCATTCTCTTGGTCTTAAGGAACCAAAAAACCAAGCAAGACTGGAGAGGACTACTGAGGCTGGTGTCACTATGAAAGGGTAATATAGGAGATGTCTATTCCAGCCTGCCTTGCTAAGGGCAAACCACTCCTCTGGATGCATCGAGGGAGCAACCCTGCAAGCCCCATTGCTGCTCTTCCTGTGAGTCACAGGGATTGAACAGGGAATCCCTTGCTGGCAGACATGTCAGGATTGGCCTCACTCTGGCCCTTTGTGCCCTTCATGCCACTGAATATCTGACAATGACAAGTCTCTGCTGCAGCAGTGGCACAGAGGTGTGTGGCACAGAGTGCCTTCAGAGGCACCTCCAGGACCACCTTCTTTGGAAGGGAGGTCCCTGGCTATTCGCCCCACAGCTGCTGCATGTTTTATGCCTTGGGTGTGCTCTATACTTCCACCTGATTGCAGCAGTGGGGCTGCAGGACTCATTCTCTTACCTGAAAGCCTCAATTAGCCGCTCGACCTTCTGCGCCTCCCCCTGCACACGGATGTGGGCCTGGAATTTCCGCAGGGCTTCGTCCAGCTCCATGCCAGAGAAGTCCATCTCGTCCACCACGCAGCTGTGGGAAGGGGACACAGCCTTCATCAGCACCTCTTCCCACGGAGGACTCTAGGCAGACTCCTTCACCACAGTGCCAAGGCTCAGTCCCCAAGGAAAATACCATGGGAGAGGCCCTGGGACATCACTATAGCTGCCCAGACCATACTTAAAATGGGCAGTAATTTCAGACAAGTGATTCCTGCATTCTACAGCAGGTGAGAAATTCTTGTGCCGAACCATACATATATATGCGCATGTGTGTATGTATATATACCATGATATATATATTATACCATATACAGCACATATACAGCATTTACATATACATATACAAAGAAAGCATACATATATGTATTGATATTTATCTGTATCTATATAGATACAGATATCTAGACATTTATATTGACATAGATATTTAGACACCTATATCAATACCAATGTCAATATAGATATAGCTCCATCTATTTCTCCCTTTCCTATCATCTGGCAATCATTCACACATTGTCCATTCCTCCCTCGCTCTCAGCACATGCACTTGTTCACTACCCACTTATCCATCTTTCTCTTATCTCTATTCACTGGGCTGTTCCTGCACTTGTCCTCTCCTCACCTTCCATTCTGTCCAATATACATCCTCATTTGCAACCAGCACCACCTTCACCACTCTTCACTCCCACTCAACCACTGCAGCAGCAGCGTTCGTTATGTCTTTAAAGATCAGAGACAGCTCAGAGAAAATAGGAAATGGTAGCTGTTTTACACAAATAACTCTGCAACATCAGCCGGCTTGTAACATCAAGGCTGGGTAAAACTCTGCCCATGTAGTCAAACACCAGGACTCCTCAACAATTCATTCTGTCCAAACTGATACTCGTTTTATACATTTCTACCAATTCCACACAATCTTTTCCATTTCCACCATACTCCAGTGCCGTGCTTTCCTGTTATCTGGTAGAAATCCTTCACCTCATACATCCGGTGTTGCTTTTCCTTTTACAGTGATACACTGCACGCTGGTAATTCATAGACAATTTAGATACCCAACGAAGGGGATGAAACCTCTTTTGTTTCCCACTAAGATATTCTCAGCTTATAAAAGTCCTCCTGTTAATCTCCAAAACCTACTACTACAGTTCTTGCTGTTTGGATTAGTCAAATAATCTAATTGTTTTTAGTGCATGATATTTTGGTCATTTGTAATGACAACACCTTCCCCATGTGACGTTCAGCACATTTTGTTGGCATATTCCTACTTTTTGTGTCCAGGTCATTACCGAAAGCATTAATCAAAAGACTAGACTCAGAAAACTCTGCTCATAACCTCCCTTAGGCCCAACTTCCCATTTCAGCAGAGTATGTAGGCACTAATGTCTGCATCAACCAATTCTCTCCCCCATTTACGATTCCTCTCCTAATTTCTCTCTCTTCTACTCTCAACTAACAATTTCTCATGTCAAATGCTTTGCTGAAGTCTAGAATTACCTTCTGCATGTCCCTTCACTAGAAAACCAGTTATTTTAACAAAGACAGACATTGAATTAATCTAGTCTCCACTGGCTTTGTTATGTACCATTTACCTTTTCCCATCTGCCATTATTCTTTCCCATAAATAAGTAAGTCCTCAAAGCTGCCATTCTATCTGACAGACCAAGAAATTTGCAGGTGTCAAAATCCTGTTTTCCTTAAGCCTTACTTAACTACAAAGTTACTAATTTCCTAATCTTTACTCATATGGCACCACCTGGACATTAAAATTGTATTAAGAATTCAAGGACTTCATATTTTCTGCTTCTATATACCTTGGATGCTAATTCTGTCTCTTCCCCACCACTCTCACCCCGCTTTTATCTCATCTTCTGCATTGTGTTTGGTTTGCTTTCTCATGTTGCAAAGGATAAACTGACCCCAAATTTAGGGTTAGGAGGAAATTTTCCCCAAAACAGGTTTTCTGGGACTGTATGAGTAGTAGTACAGGGAAAAGAGAGGGGGAGTGGATTAGCTGCCATCTGGATCATTCAATTTCCTAGGATTATCTGGAAATTTTACTAAACAAATCTCTGCTAATAAAGGGATGTGCTGTCATCAGTTTCTTCTTCTTCCTTTCTGGAAGTGACAAACTGGAGATCTGTCTGTTGGTCTTTTTCTATAGTGCTGCAGCTTGCTCAAGGCTGTTGGGAAGTCTTTTGTGAGCTAGGCTGCTGAATACCGTGTGCAGCCTTGCTAGAACAAAAATCGATTGCATGATGCCTCAAATGGGTGAGAGACAGGGTTCAAATTCTCAGAGATGTCTCTCCATTCCCCTGTTGAGTCAAGAGTTGAGATATCATTGTTTAACTGGAGGGACACACAGACAATAGCTTACCAAGAGCTCTGGCTGAACATAGAATGTTCAGTACCTTCTAAAGTTGAAGTTGTTACAACCTCAACTAGGAAATGCGGGCTCTTTCCCTGCACAAACTCCATATAATCAAAATGTAGGAACAACTGGTAAGGTGCAAGGACAGAGAATCAATGGGGCTGCTTTCATAGGAAATATTACATGAAATCTTCTTTTTCCTTTCCAAGACGTGGACTGCAGAAACACTCACAAATGGTTTCTGGCAACAGCAAAAAACTTCCTCCACTGCCTCTTTCGTTTGTTATTTTTATTTTTCTGATACTTATACTCAAATGTCCCTTGGGTTGACATCAAGGCATTCTTCTTCTTGGAATTTATCTTTGACAGTAAGAAAAGTTTTTCTCTGGTTAGTTGTTATCGTGTTCACAGCTGCAACCACCTCTGCAGTTGTACCTTTGTTATTATTTTTTAATCTTTTCCAATGCGTGATGTTTGTCAGCGTTGACCCCAATGATTTTGCTGTAACTGTCTGCTTCCAGACGTGTGAATGCAGAGTCTTTGCATATGCCAGTGAGACCTGCTAAGGTCACCCTAGTAACCCCAATCCACCAGCACTAACTCATGTATCTTTCGCTCCCTCCCTCATTGATCAATCCTTCCCCCTCCTCACAGGCTGCTCTAACATGTCGTCCCTTTTCTGTACAAATCTCAAATAATAAAGTCAATGCCCTTAATACAGAAAGCATCAAGCCTTTATTAGGACAAGTAGGGCAAGGCAGCTGTTTATATCTCTTTTCAAACTCAAACAGGCGTTGCTACATGAGTTATGTTCAGCTTCTCCTTTGAGAGTTTCTTTCACAGAATGAGAGATGCAGGTTTGCTTTGTAAATTCTAAAATGAACTCCTGGGAGTCTCTTCCATTTGTCTCTTGGCCCAAAGAAGGGTGCCTCCCACCCTGCTTCCTGAGAAAAGTTGACCAGGCAGAAAGGACAGGTTAGGAAGAAAGTCTGACGCAAGCAAAGTCAGCCTGAGCTTGCATTTGATTTATCTGACAAAGCTTGTGCCAAAGGTCTGAGGAATAGCTCCTAGAGGAGCCATGAGGTATGCTTCTACTTTCTGCTGCTAGACAGACAGTAGAAAGAATGGTTGGATCATAGTGGTCTGACATTTTTTGTAAGCAAATTTGACACAGCAAAGTCCATTCAAAGAGCCAAAGAGCCTTGTGCCATGGGGCTGCCATGTTCCTGCTCCTCTTCTAGGTGGCTGCCTTACCTGACCTCAGATTCCTGTACAGACTCCTCTTAACTTTCTGAATGCACTGTGGTGCCTATGTCAGAGCTCCCCTGAAATGCAATGCAACTATTCTTTGTGAAACCAGAGCAAAGAGGTCTTTTCTTTCCAAGGTAGAGACCCTGGAAGCTGACATAGGATATCTTGGCAAGTATACTGCAAAAAGTACATTGACCTTGTCAGCCTCCAGAGCTGCAATGTAAAAGGCAGTGTAACCATATGCATGATGGAGGTGTCTCTCCCCACAACCAGGTTTGCCAATGTAAGAGACAAAGCTTGAGGTGAGAGTGGATGGCTCTCTGCATTAAAAGAATAAACCAGCAGCTTCTGTGCATGTACCAACACCAGTGCTGAGTTCATTTTTCCACAAACAGCAGAACGCCTCTGAGATG
Organism: Chroicocephalus ridibundus; assembly: GCF_963924245.1. Lineage (NCBI taxonomy): Eukaryota > Metazoa > Chordata > Aves > Charadriiformes > Laridae > Chroicocephalus > Chroicocephalus ridibundus. Next base: position 154,106,167 of record NC_086284.1, read on the forward strand.
CCTATTCCAGGACCACCAGGAGGCATGAAGGGTAACGAAGCAGGGGCAGAGTAATCACCTTATAAAATCTCCTCCTGTTTCAACTCCTTCCTCCCCACAGACTCGTAACAAGCCATGTGAATTGAGCTCACAGTGCATCCAGAGGTGCATTCAGACCAGTACCCGCAGGGGTAGGACTTTCAATGTTTGGATCATATTGCTGAAGGAAAAGTGCTGACACCCTGCCTAATAAGGTGGTGGAGTTTGGACACTCTTGTGTCACCTGGATACATGGGGAGCTTGGTCTGTCCTGAGGCATTCAGCAGACAGGCAACTCACAACTGCACAGAATTGCATGCCAGGTACCAGGTGCCAGGACCAAAGGGTGCTCTCCTAGTTGGATCATTTTGCTGAGCCATAACCTCTGTGGTGGCCATGCCGCCTCCTAGGCAGCAGGGCATAGATCCCCCCAAAAGGGGGTGGACATAGTGGCATCAGAGCTGCAAGGATTTAGCACAAGGTTAAGCATGGCATAAAAGCCTTGTGGCGAAAGGGTTCAGTGAAGGCAGGAAGCAGCTGTATCATGTGGGGCTGGGATCTGCTCACCCAAGCATAATGACCTATTTTCCAGCTTTTCCGCTCAGGTGACAATGCAGCAAGAGCTGGGCTGCAACTAAAAGCGTCTGTAATGAACCTGCAGACCGCGCTCAGGGAGGGAGCAAGGTGGGAGGCAGCCAGATGGAAAGTTTAAAACCATGAGGCACAAAGACATTAATAAAAAACATCCCTCTTCTCAGCTTCCCTAACCCTACGAGCTTTCTAAGGATGAACGAGGCTTAGGGTGGATGGCAGAGGAAGAGCTCAGCTCCTTGTGAGGAGGCTGCCCTGCACATGTTAATTGAGGCTCACAGAAAGAAGAGTGAACAGGACTCACTGATTCCTTGCAGCAGTGGGCATGGGCATGTGTCCCAATCCTGCTTTCCAGGCCCTCCCTGTGTGAGGGTATTCTCTACAATGGAGACCACGGCCCACACCAGTCTTCCCTTTCTGGAGGATGCTGCACTACATGTATTGCCTGTTTTTTTCTGGGTCTGAGTCACGCCTACTTGCCCTCCCAGGGTTGTTGGTAGCTCACATGGCTACTCACTTGGGCATCCACTCCTTCCTAAGTGAGAAATTGCCTACTGTACTATGACTTCGACCAGAACCACCTCCCAAGGTAGAGAGCTGTTCCCTCTTCAGGCACGCCGGCCGTGCAGGGGAGGGCTCTGCCCAGCCTTCACCCTCCCCTCCAGGGGACATTGGGAACCCTTGTCCCCCGAGGGACAAGGGAAAACACTATTTCCCTGGGCACCTAGGTATGGTAAGGCTGCACCTCAGCCTTTGCAAGCCTGGTGCGGAAAGCTGCACTTGTTCACAAGTTCGATCTGTGCCACAGCTCTGCCTGCAGCAGGAGGTCAGAACTGCCTAACGCGTTCTTCCCTCTGTCCTGTTTCCATCACTTCCTTATCTGTTGCTCCACAGCACAAGCTGCAGCACTGCGCTGCTCAAACCCTCCTGTAATGCAAGTCTCTTATTGATCCTCTGTAATGCCCTCAGTGAGAACGGGAACGGAGGCTAGTTTGGGCTAACCTGTCAAGTTCACTCTGACAGCCCAAGAGGAATCTAACACTTCTTTGAGAGACAGTCTCTTTGCTGGGCTCCCAGCTCTGCGCTTACACTCCTAAGAGCAGCTTTTCTCCCCCTGACTTCCCATGAGAGAACGAGAAGACAATACACACTTGTCAAGACAGGAGAGCTGCTCACCCACAGGGAGAGTGTGTCTAACAGCAACTTACAGTCTAACACCAACCAGCCCCCAACTCAGCACGGTGTCTCCTCTGCTTGAATCCCTGCCTTTCTCCTCTGACAGCAAATGCACCAGGACAGCCACTTCTGCACTTCCAAGTCCCACGACCTGAACACAAACCACCCAGTACCAGCAGCACAGCCGACTTCATTCATGGCCTCCCTCACATTATCCCCTTCATGAATGAAATATAAATGGAAGCAATTCCTGAGTCAGAAACAGGTGGAGGGGAAGAATGAACTAAAGTGAAGGGAAGCATGAATGAAGGAGAACAAAAGCAACAAATAAAGACAGAATGAAGACTGTACATAAAGAAATAAACAATACATCTGAGCATCTAATACAAAAGAAAGGAATGAAGAAAGGATGCAAGAATGATGGTATGTCTCATTTTAAAAATACGTGTTAATGCCTTGGGCCTGGCTTTTTCAAAGTAACAACATGACTTTTCAGCAGTACTTGCAAAGTAGATTTGATAAAAACTGCTCAGCACCAGATCAGTGCCCAGGATACCTCTTTACAGCTGTATTCCCTGGACCAGTAGACATTGAAACCCTGGGGTAGGTCCCCAGTGACTCCTCGCGGCTGGCTGCAGGGCAGGCTGTGGAAGCAGACTTCCCGGAGAAGAGGCTGGATCTTACCATGAGAGGCTGGATCACAGTGAGTGGTTGTTAATGTGGGATTGGTGGCTCAAAATTGGTTACAGATGGGATTTATCTGTATGATGATTTTATGTTACATCCCCTGTAACATAAAATGCCTAAAAGCTGTATGTCCAGCTTAAACTAGCACATTGAGAAAAACAACGGTCTAGAGGGACCTGTGTCTCTCCATTTACTAAAGGAATTCATAAATTGATAGAAGACACTAAATTTGGTAGTGGCTAACAACAGGTGAGATAAATCCTGCTTTTAAAGACTGAATCCTTTTCTGCAAGAGAAATGACATACTGCATCACTGTAAACAGATAGGCTTGAACAGTTTAGTGTTATCAAAGGATGTGTGCCAAGTATAGTCAGATACTGTTGAAAATCCCCTGCTCTCTCCCTTGTTCCTCTGGCTAGCGTGTATAATTACTTGTGAGTTATCCAGACACCTTTTCTGGGTTCCAAGAAAATCAGTTAAAGGTTGAAAGATAGAGTAGGAGGATGGAAGGGAGAATATAATTTCAGGGCTTTTAGGCACTGGGCATGCAGCTGCGAGAAGGCAAAATAGCATACCAAAGTGCTCAATCCTCATACTATGCTTAACCCTCGCCCCCCCTGCCCGGGTACATAAGAGGCTTTGTGACCAGCAAGGCACTTCTCTGCGGTTTTGCATTTACTAGGTGGGCAGTAAAGAGGGATCATCTTCACAGTGCCAAATGCCACTGTGCACTCCTGAGCTCTGTTGCCTGACTCCAGGAATAGGCAGTGGTTGGCTTGTTTGTCAGTCAGCACAGCTTTAATACCTATGTAAACCAAGAGAAGTTTGCAGAGTATAGACTTAATGGCTGGACTTACAGCTGAGTCTGGAGTTTGTAACCTGGGCAGCTCTGCCCCTCCTCCAAATGCACAAGGGAGGCTGACACTTTTGCAGATGTTTTAAAAGCTGTCCTATTATTTATTCATGCAGTTGGGTTAATTCAACCTGGTTGCAATAAAAACAATGCTTACAATACACAATTCTAACACAATTTTTCATATCAAGCGAAAGCTAAACTAACACAGCAAGTGGCATCAATAATTGAAATTGCTTTTGGGAGGGAGAAGATGGGCCAGGAAAGCTCCAGGGCCATGTCGTGGACATGAAAGATGAGAGACAACTGCCCCTGCACGCAGGCTTGCTCACTGCAGCTGCTCAGTGCCTGTTCAACAACTACTGCCTGCTCATGGCCACCCTGCCTGGGCATTTGAGCTTCCCAGGACCAGCAGTGCCTATTCTTTTGCACTTGTGGGCCACAAAAATGACTGTGGAATTAGGCATATTGTGCAGAAGCTACTGTAGGAGCTATCCTGTCTGCCACATGGTTGCCAGGAAATACCCCGCACCCTAACATTGGTTTACTAAGTGTGGGTATATATGGGGACTGCGAGACAGCCCTTGCAGAGTCCATTCTCCCAACCTGTGCCAGTGTTCCTGAGCTAATTTGATTGGAGTTGGATGGGGAATGAGAACCAGACTATGTCTTAGACAGTTCTAGAATGTCAAAAGGTCCTTAAGCTGCCTCTGCTCCCACACAAACAGCTCAGAAGTTGTGACTAGCCCTTGAGCTATAGTGCACTGGAAATGCCAGCACACTATACTACACTGCTATCCCTCTTCTTCCTGCAGCATGGATGGGAAAAATACCCACGATGATAATCCTGGGTCAGAATTTCTCTTGTTTCCATGCATGTCACACCACTGGGTGTGCAGTCATTACCCATCCAGCTCTCACAAGCACTTGATGAAAATTTGCTTGCAAAACCCAACAACCATTGCTATCCCCAAGCTCAGAACTGACACAGGAAGAGAGTAAAAGTACCTGCAAACAGCACAGCTACAACCAGCTCTGTGTGTGTTTTTCCTTCCCGCTTTAAAACATTTTGTGTATATTTTATGTTTACTTTTATTTTTGCCTTTAAGGAAGACAAATCAGCAATTTACTGTGAAGAGGGGATGGCAGCATGGATTGTTAGTGCAAGAACATCGTCTGTTGCTTGGAGAGATCAGACACAGGTTTGAACCCCGAATTCAGACCCAGTTTCTTGACATATGTTCATGTACACACAGGCCATGTCCAAGATATGTCCACGTACACATAGCCTCAATAGCTCAGTTCCCATCTGGCCTGGATTGAGGTAAAACAGAACCAATTTTCTGTTTTGTAATTTTACTTTTTAGCTGGACCTCTTCTAACTGACTAAACTCTGAAATTAACAGCACATTGTTCAGAAACTGTTCACTCTGAGAGTGATAAGACCTGATTATACCAAGGAACGGTGTGCACAGAGGCTCTTGCTTAGACTTATTGCTATAACAACCAAGGTCAGCTAACTTTGCTGCTTGCCCCGTTAGAGGGTTGGAAGCGGAGAAGCATAGAGGGGTCCCACCTGCAGGGAGGAGCAGACAGGACAGGTGACCCAAAACTGAGCAACAGGGTATTCCATCCCATATGCATCACACTCAGTATAAAAGCTGAGGGATCAAAGGGGCAAGTGCCTCGCTCTTTTTCTTCAATGGCTGACATCCGAGGACCCTGCCTGTTCGTCTGCCTTTGATCCCGATCTGAGCACTCCTTACTCCAGATCCAGAATTCAGCTCCTGTTCATTGCTGACTCCAGTCTGGGACTTGCCCTGTGTCTGCTGGTGACGCGATCATCATCCTGGGAGCTGGGTACGGTTTTGTATGTATTGTATACTTTTTTTTTTATTTTCTCATTATTTCTTATTTCTTTATTTATTTTTTTTTCATTAAAGTAGTTTAGTTCTTTTTCTAAACTCATAGATCTCCTTATCTCTTCCTCTCCTATCTGAGGATAGTGGGGGTGAGGGCCATCTGTCATTCTGATTGGCCAATCCGGCCAAAACCATGACACCATCTTTGAGCCTTGCTTTCTACATCTGTAAATAGGATGGCAGGGTCACTCTTTCTTCGAACACTTGGAGTGCTACATTGAGAAGTGCAGTGGAAACTAAGAGTAATGAGCATGATGGAGTAGGGCCACCTGCTTTAATGGCCCTCCTACAACACGGAGGAGGCAGGCAACTACAACACAGCAGCTCCTGGGCATTGAGTCTGGGAGGCAGACACCAAGCTTTGCAATAGGGACTGTTCCCAGGACCTGCTGACTACAGAGTTTGTAGTCACATGTGAGTCAGAAGAACATGGTCATTTGCCGGGATGCTGGCAAATTTAGGACTACAAGGAAGTGCCAGCCTATTGCTATTGCAATATTTCCCTGTCTGTGCAGAGGCAAGGTTTGGACTTCATCAGAGTATCTGTCAGGGGAAGCAGCCCACACATTGCTTGGTGGAGAAAAAGAGGCAATTACTTTTAATTGTAGCTCTCAGCATGAAGAGACTGGAGAGAACATGTGTCTCGTTGCTGGCCAAATCAATACCCATACAGTATATTAAAAAAAGAGCTGGACCAAAGGTCAGGTACTTGCAGCAATAAGCAGCAATTTCAGCAGGAATGAATTTTGAAATTTGTGCCCAGATTTGGCTCTTGAACTGGCATCCTCCAGTCTTTCCCTGGAGTAGAAGTAGTGTGTGTATTGGATTTAGCATTCCATTTGGCTTGGTTCAAGAGAAGCCACTGCAAATTCAAGGGAGATAGATAGAAAACATTTTGGAGAATGGGAGAATATAATAAAGGATCAAGTGCAAAGGACTTCCTGCCTAATGGAAAGGCTGCTCTTACTAAGAACCGTGCTTTCGCCTAATAAAAGAAATGACCCAGCTGAGTGCTGGTCATCCCTTGAAACAGGTCTCTGAACAACCTTTTTGCCCCCTGACTACACACATCGCATCACCCTGCATGGCAACCCTCACATTCACACTCTGGTGCAAACTCGCCCTGCTTTCACTGTAGCAGTTCTCAGGGTGGGAGAGGTGGTGTCCCCTGTTCCTGATGTCCCCTCGGAAATGAAGGCTCATCTTAGTTCCCCAGGCCTATCTTTGCAAGAATGCCTGTCATCTTGGACAACGCTCAGATAAACAGGTAAGATGCTTTCCTTCCCAATAATTCAGACCCTGATCCTGTGACGCTGGGCGCTAACAAGTTAGCAAAGGTTACAATATGGAAGGCAGAGCAACAGGCAGGTGCTGAGGTAGTATAGGTGTCAGATATTCACAGGATTTTGTAGCCCAAATTGCAAGACTTGGAAGAGAAGTGTAGGCTGAGAGATGCATGGCTTGTGCAACCAGGAGAGGGCCATGGTGAGAGAACTGAAGGGAACAATCCAGCAAAGGCAGCCACCGAACAGAAGCAGGGAAGAAACCTGAGATCTTGCTCAGAAAAGGGTCAGCTCAGCCCATTGGAGTTTTTGGAGTGGGGGTGTTCCTCAGTGCTCTGTGACTGCAGAGGTAATGATAAACCATTAGTAGCATGCTTCCTCATGCAGGCCTCTTCATTACCGCAAACAGGACCAACTCCCCTCTTATTACCCCCGTAATGCATTTGGACAAACTGAAAAGGTCACCCATCTCAAAACTTGACAGAAATAGAACCAGGTGTGGAGCCAGCATTCGCTGCTCCCCTGCTGGTCTCGCAGCAAGGAGCAGATATTTTTCCTCCTCTGCCTCTCTTAGTACTTCCCAGAGAGCATCAGAGGTGCTTTATCTGGATGGGGTGAGACCCCAGTCACAGAGTTTCCCAGCCACAGAACTTCCCAGCATCACTAGTCCTACCACACAACGGTGCTGAGCTCCCGCTAGATGATTGCAGGCCCTCTGAGGAGAGACTGAAATGAAAGAGCTGCTGATATTAAGGGGGAAACACGTTACTGGGAAATGCACTGAGAGGTGTCAAATAGAGAGGGGGGACGGTGAATTTCCTGCAGAGGGGGGATGGAAGCGCATGGAGGATGGGGCGCTTGCTGGTGCAGCCAGGGTCAGAGTTGGCTGGCAACTCCTTTACAGTGCAGGGAGGAGGGGAAGTTTCCACACTTACTCCAGGACGTCCCTGTTGAACTGCTTCTTGCTGTTACCCAGGAACTCCCCAATCATCTGGCGGCTGAGACCCTTCCGCTGGAGCAGGAAGTGTGCCACCCCAATGGGGGTGTCCGGGATGAAGCCTCGGGAGATCAGGAACTGGATGCCTTTGTCTGGGTTTCTGAAAGGGAAGGACAGAGACATGGTGAGTTTGCATGATCGCATTGAGGCATTATTGCCTCTGCCTGACCTCATGGCTTGCAGCAATGCAGCCCCCATTATGTGCATGGGCTCCTATGAGTTCCTGTGTGTGGCAGGGTTGACATTGGTGGGGGGCAAGGAAAAGTCACTTGGGGGACTCCCTCCCAGTTGCCGCTAAGGACAATCAGATGCCATGGGACATGTCGTGTCGCTTGTAGCACCTGCTGTCACCTGGTGATCACAAGTGCCATACCACTGCTACAATGGACCCTGCTGCACAATACCAGTCACATCAGTGACTCTCATGAGGACATGATTAGACTGTGTGTCCCACACAGACAGCACAAGAAATATCAGTACGTTCAGCTGCTCCAAATGCAACCCACAGAGAGCTCCCCCCAAAGACCAGGGCTGAGAGCTGGGCACGTGACCCTTTGCTTTAGGGGAGCTGGGGTTGCACCTTCTGTAGGGCAGACAAAGGCAAAAATGTGACAGTGGACAGCATTAGGAGACATTGCTGCCAGGGACTATGGGCAAATGAGGCTCAAGACAAGGGGGACGACCAAAGGTGGGCACTTTTCCTGCATCTCTTTTTCATACGTTTTTTAGTGCTCAGTGTTGAGTGACACTTTCTACCTTCCTCACCTGAGCCTGATGCTGGCTGCCTGAACAGAAATCCCATGCTCAGATTTGCTTATCTCTTCCTCCGCTCCCCCCACCTTTGGCTGTATTGTTCTTCCCTTCTCTATTGATTTACCCCCTCAGGCAGAAATCTCTGTGTGTGGGTGGATGAGAGCACGCACCTGGAGAATGCCTTGTCAGAGCTGGGAGAGAGCTGAGAGCAGCTCCCAGGCAGAGGGCTTTTCTCCCTCCATGGCTGTGAGTGCCTCTCCGAGAGCAGGCCTGGTGCTGAGTGGGCCTGACTGCCTTGTTGTGGGAGTGATTTTCTGCTTCTTACTGCGCCAGTGTCTGTGCCCGCATATGCAGCTCTTGGGGGGGGTGGGTAGCGCGTGTCTCAACAAGCACACATGTTTGCGTGTGTCTATGTCCTGTACATGCAGATTTCTCTTGCACCATACATGTCCATCAGAGACCCTGTGTCTGCACATTTTGCCTTTTTCCTCATGTCTCCAATGAGCACACATGCTCCTATGTATCCTGGGAGTGTCTGTGAGCCTATGAGTGGTGCCTGTCCCACAGTCCAGGCAGGAATGAGTGTGTATGTGTGTATTGTGCAGGAGGTTTTCTTCCTATATTTCAGTCTGCCCCACTGAAGGGTGTCAGTCATGATGCACTCTTGCTGAGGGGAATTAGTGCAACGCCAGGAAGATTTCCACATTCCTTTGGTTCTCTGAGCTGGTGAGATGGAGAGGAAAGAGGGTAGCTTCTTCATGAAGGGATGCCGTATTTCCATCATTAACCCAAATTCAGGGATTTTTGTCAAGGCTCAAGGAGTGAGTTTGCTCAGGCAGTTTCATGGGGTGAGGAAAGGATAGCATGAGATCTTAGAGCACGTGAATGCATGATATGCACAGGCACAGACTGTGACACTGTCAGGTGGTGAAGGATGTGGGTGAGCAACATATGTCTAGCTTTAGGGGGATCGGCATTCAGGAGAATGGTCTGCTCCTTACAGGGGCCTCACGGATACAAAAAAGTAGGCAGGCTTGAAATAGTTCTGCTTACTCTGCAATGGAACAAAGGAAATATCCTGGGCAGCGTGACATCCCCAGGGAGAGTGGCTGGGAGAACAAGTCGGCCCATGACATTTATGAACAGGAGAGCTGCAAGATCTGATATTGAAAAACCCAGGCCTTCTTCAGGGAAAAGCAACAATGCATCATCCGTATTATCACACAGATCTCCTGGTTCACCTTTGAAGAGCACAGGCAAAGTTCTCTGCTAAGTGCAGAGGTCATATGGTCACGGATAAAGCCAAGTTAAGCAACAGAGATTCATGAAATACACCTCCACCTGCACACTTTGGTATTTGGTGAGGGACAGGATGGTGTTCACAGCACAAGGGTGATCTCAGCTACACTGGTGTGACTCCAAAGCCACTAGACTGAATGTGGATTCACTCCAGAGGAGCTGGGAGCTGAATGTGTCCAGAAAAAAACAGCTCACACACTCACACAGATGTGCAGATTTCAGTAGAGATGGCACACGCAATGCAAAAGGATGTAGGATAAAACAGTCTGGCTGTGACAGCCCTCCTGCACTGCCTAGACTATAACTCAAATATACATGCATACACTATTCTTTTGCTAACAGCAGCCTTTCATCATTTTTTCCCTGAATTCAATTTGTTCCCCACAAAATCCTGATAGCAATACAGCACCTCTGCCACTGAACACTTGCATATATATCCCATGTACTGCAGCATGCGGCTTTTGCCCAGATGTGCAGCAGACAACTCCAATTCCATCTCTCCTGAGCCTGGTCCCTGCTATTTTCTTTAGTGTTGCAGGGGTGTTAAGCACAGCCAGCAAATGCTGCGGGATTCCTCACGTCCTGCTGGCTTTCCCTCTGCCCACGCAGCCAGCTGCCCACACACACTGAGTTATTACAGCAGCGCCGCATAATGAAGCACTCTCCATTCCAGGGATTCCACCCCCTCACTGTAGAGTGGGGATGGGGAAAGTGCCACGGCAGCGCAGCATCAATGTGCTCCCAGGGGCCTGCTCTGAGCCAGAGTGCTGCTTGCTGAAAAGGCAACGCAAGGCCAGATAGACTATGGCAGACGGTGCTAGCAACTGGAGGCTTTCAGCTCTTGGTCCAGGGGACTGGTCAGCAAAAAGGATGTGTGCACATGCGAGCATGGCCTCAGCTCCATGACCTGCGGGATGGTGCCCACATCGCAAATCCTACAATAGTAAAATGGTTTCTTGCTGGAAATTGACAAGGAAACCAACAACCAAATAAGATCAGAAAGCTGAATGGCCTTCCCAGCCCCTTGGATGGAGGTGCGCTACAGTGTCACAAAGGGAGCCATGCGGCCCTTAGATCCTGCTCAGAGAATAAAACAAAGGCTTCATTCCCCAAAGCTAACAGGTCATAGAATCATAGAATGGTTTGGGTTGGAAGAGACCTTAAAGATCACCTAGTTCCAACCCCCCTGCCGTGGGCAGGGACACCTCCCACTAGACCAGGCTGCTCAAAGCCCCATCCAGCCTGGCCTTGAACACTTCCAGGGATGGGGCATCCACAACTTCCCTGGGAAACCCGTGCCAGTGCCTCATAGTGAAGAATTTCTTCCTAATAGCTAATCTAAATCTACCCTCTTTCAGTTTAAAGCCATTATGTCTTGTTCTATCGCTACATGCCCTTGTAAAAAGTCCCTCACCAGCTTTCTTGTAGGCCCCCTTCAGGTACTGAAAGGCCACAAGGTTTCCCCAGAGCCTTCTCTTGTCCAGGCTGAACAACCCCAACTCTCTCAGCCTGTCCTCATAGCATAGGTGCTCCAGCCCTCTGATCATCTTCGTGGCGCTCCTCTGGACTGGCTCCAACAGGTCTATGTCCTTCTTATGTTGGGGGCCCCAGAGCTGGACACAGTATTCCAGGTGGGGTCTCACAAGAGCAGAGTAGAGGGGCAGAATCACCTCCCTCCACTTGCTGGCCACGCTTCTCTTGATGCAGCCTAGGATGGCTTTCTGGGCTGCAAGCTCACATTGCTGGCTCATGTTGAGCTTCTCATCAGCTAACACCCCCAAGTCCTTCTCCTCAGCGCTGCTCTCAAGCCATTCTGTGCCCAGCCTGTATTTGTGCTTGGGATTGCCCTGACCCACATGCAGGACCTTGCACTTGGCCTGGTTGAACTTTATGAGGTTGGCACAGGCCCACCTCCCAAGCCTGTCAAGGTCCCTCTGGATGGCATCCCTTTCCTCCAGCGTGTCAACTGCACCACATAGTTTGGTGTCATCAGCAGACTTCCTGAGGGTGCACGCAATTCCTCTGTCCATGTTGCCAACAAAGATGTTTAACAGCACCAGTCTCAACACTGACTGCTGAGGAATGCCACTTGTCTCTGGTCTCCATTTGGACATTGAGCCATTGACTGCAAATCTTTGGGTGCGACCATCCAGCCAATTCCCTGTCCACTGAATCTTTTCTCTCCAATTTAGAGACAAGGATGTCATGCAGGACAGTGTCAAAAACTTTGCACAGATCCAGGTAGATGACATCAGTTGTTCTCCCTTTAGCCACCAACACTGCAACATTGCTGTAGAAGGCCAACAAATTTGACAGGCACAGTTTGCCCTTAGTGAAGCCATGTTGGCTGTCACAAATCATCTCCTTATTTCCATGTGCCTTAGCATGGTTTCCAGGAAGAGCTGCTCCATGATCTTGCTGGGCACAGAGGTGAGACTGACTGGCCTGTAGTTCCCCGGGTTTTCCTTTTTTCCATTTTAAAAAATGGGCGTTATGTTTCCCTTTTCCAGTAGTGGGAACTTCATCAGACTGCCACGACTTCTCAAACATGATGGATAGTGGCTTAGCAATTTCATCCATCAGTTCCCTCAGGACCCACAGATGCATCTCATCAAGTCCCATGGACTTGTGCACCTTCAGGTTCCTTAGATGGTCTCAAAACTGACCTTCTCCTACAGTGGGCGGTTCTTCATTCTCCCAGTCCCTATCTGCGACTTGGGAGGTGTGGCTAGAGCACTTACCAGTGAAAACAGGCAAAAAAGTCGTTGAGTACCTCAGCCTTCTCCATATCCCAGGTAGCCACTTCTCCCGTTTCCTTCTAGGGAGGGCCCACATTTTCCCTAGTCTTCCTTTTATCTCTGACGTACCTGTAGAAGCTTTTCTTGTTACCCGTGACATCCCTGTAAAAATTTAGTTCTCTCTGGGCTTTAGCTTTCCTAACCTGCTCAGACAATTTCTCTGTATTTCTCTCAGGCTACCTGTCCTTGCTTCCACCGTCCCTAGGCTTCCTTTTTGTGTTTGAGTTTGTCCAGGAGCACCTTGTTCATCCAGGCCTCCTGGCATTTTTGCCCAGCTTCCTCTTTGTTGGGATGCATTGCTCCTGAGCTTGGAGGACGTGATCCTTGAATATTGACCAGCTTTCTTGGGCCCATCTTCCCTCCAGGGCTTTATCCCATGGTACTCCACCAAGCAGATCCATGAAGAGCCCAGAGTCTGCTCTCCTGAAGTTCAGGGTAGCGAGCTTGCTCTGTGCCCTCCTTGCTGCCCTATGGATCTTGAACTCCACCATTTCATGGTCACTACAGCCAAGTCCGCCCTTGACCTTCACATTCCCCACCAGCCCCTCCTTGTTGGCGAGAACAAGGTCCAGCATGGCACCTCCCCTCATTGGCTCCTCTATCACTTGGAGAAGGAAGTTATCATTAATGCATTCCAGGAATCTCACGGATTGCTTATGCCCTGCTGTGTTGTCCCTCCAACAAATATTGGGATGACTGAAGTCCCCCATGAGGACCAGGGTTTGTGAACGTGAGGCTGCCCCTATCTGTCTATAAAGGGACTCATCTGCTTTGTCTTCCTGGTTGGGTGGTCTGTAACAGACCCCCACTGTAACATCGCCTGTCCCTGCCCTCCCTTTAATCCTGACCCATAAGCTCTTAGTTGGCTCCTCATTGATCACCAGGCAGAGCTCCATGCACTCCAGCTGGTCCTTGACATAGAGGGCTACACTCCCCCCTCATCTCCCCTGCCTGTCCTTCCATTCCAACACTCCAGTCATTGAAGCCATCCCACCACGTCTCCATGATGCCACTAAGATCATAGCCCTGCAGGTGTGCACGTCTCTAGCTCCTCTTGTTTATTCCCCGTGCTACGTGCGTTTGCATAGAGGCATTTAAGTTGGGCCCCCAATGAAGCTAACTTACTGGCTGGAGTGACTGGAATTCCTTTGTGCTGCACTCCAGGTGCTCTCCCGCTGAACTGTGATCCTCCTCCAGGCTCTGGGCATCTATTGCTGGCACTGGCATTCACACTGGATGTGGGATGGATTGAGGTTCCATCGGGTGCCTCCATACTTTTCAGAAGAGAGTCACCTACTACTTATCACCTGTCACCTTTTCTTAGTTGCCCTGGGGAGCAGATCAGGCTGCCTTACTCAGCTCCAGTGTCTCTCCTCAGGTGACTGGTCTTTCCTCTTCAGTCTGCAGAGCAGTGAAGGGGTTCTGCAAGGGCACTTCAGGCTTCAGGGGAAGTCTCTTCCTCCCGATGGTCCTTGCTGTTGCAAGCCTCCATTCTTCTGCATTATTGGCCCCCCTCCCTTCTGTGTGTGCTGGTGGGGGAGTTTTTTGTTGCTTGGCTGTGGGTTCACTGCAGACTGCAGTGGTTTTGTTTGTTTGGCCATGGTCAGTTCCCTGCCTCCCTATCCTCCAATGTTTTGTCAAGAAAACTGAGCCTTACAGGTTACTGCACATTATTTCAGCAGATAGTTTCAAGGGTGCAGGAGAGGTCTGGCTAGGAAGTTGTGTTTTGGAGTTCCACATTAAGTCTTCTATCCCACAGGGACCTTCAGGTCACTGAAGGGAGGATGGCAGAGCTGCTTCCCCAAGACAGACCTGGTGCTGCTAATATGTCACATGAATGTGTGCCAGGCAGACTAGCGAAGGAGGAGAGGCCAGGAAAAAGCATTTTCACTCCTGCTTTATCTTCACATCAGTGTTCATGTCGACTGTGCAGGAACCAAAGGAAAACGCATTGGGTGGAGGGACTCCTGCCAAGCACAGCTGAGAATACTGAAACAGTAGCAGAGCTGTGAGCCCCATGTCCCCTCCAGAAGTACACCTATCCCAACACAAACACCAAAACATCTGTGCAGACCTGGAATTATACCATAATCAACCCCCACCTGTGTTTGGTGCCTACCTTCTCTCATTCCAGCCTTCTTGTGTTCATCAGGCACATCTGTGTGCGCCCAGAGCCTGACTTTGATATATAAACATGGACCCACCTGTTAGCGACCTGATCTTAGAGCTAGTAAAATGACCTCCTCAGTTCTGTGAGAGTTCCAAATCTGTCTGCTCTAACATCACTTCAGTTCTGGATGCAGTCTGAGCCCAGCCCTAAAATTCTCTCTTCCAGGTTCCTGCCTCCTGGAGTCCACAGCCTCCATGCTACACATACATAAACCCTGTGCATTGCCCTCTTGTCTGTGCAAAACTTCTGCCTAGGATTGCATAATCTTTAGACTTCACTCTCACCAAAAGGCCCATGCTAATGTGTGGCAAAACATTCTTCTAGTATGAGTGCATTACATCCCCAGCATCTTCATCAGGGGACTCAAATGGAAACCAAGACAGCGTAAGATGAGTATGTGATGATGGAGCAAAAACCAGTATTTCTCATGGCTTGCTTTGATGAGAAAAGTCTCATTGAAAGGCAACGAGCAAATCTAAAGCTCCTTATAGCAGCTCAGCTGCTTTCTGCCAATCCAAAATAGACTATGTGTGACCCCTTCAGTTAACCTCTTCTGACAGTAATCTCCGGGCTGCTCTGCTTTTGCTTTCACACCTACAGACTTTTCATAGGATATCAGACTCAGATGTGTGAGAGACTGAGATGACTAAACCTGGTCTGTCAGGTGAAAATCTACCCAAATACCATAAGGAAAATGACAGCCGGAGCACTGATACCGGGCTAGCCAAGCTCAGCTCTACTTCCCTTCACTTGGGAATGCTCCATGTTAAGTAACCAGGGCTGGGTTTACATCCCCAGCTATCCTTGTTCCTTTGCAACAGAGTGGAGCAGGAACCTAGATCCCAGGCTCAGCTGGTGGATGCTAAATGGTCAGCAACTGGGACTGAAGGTTCAGAAGTCAGGAGAGCATGAGCACTACTCATGTGGCACTGGGCTTGCTCCTCTGTTAGGCAGATGATCAGGACAGCACTTGGGGGACTTTAGGAAAAAAGCTTCTGGGCAGCCAACCCGTGCTCTGCATTGCATACCCAGATAGCCATGCCCTTGAATAAAAAACAACTTCCCCAGATATGGATCTAGACTAAGAGCTTGCCGTCACCTGTTCTTGTGAGGCATGAAATAGGCTGGGAAACACGAAAGAGGAAGAGTCACTTACATATTAAAGAGGTTCAGCCCAATGCGGTAGAGGCGCTTCCTCATGGTGTCTGTGGAAAGTGTGGGGGACTTGCAGCTAGCTGGATTCTCGCAGTGGTACCTTGGGAGGCTGAGGATCATGGCCTGCAGTGCTTCTTTTGAGGACACCTCAGAGGCTGACTTGGCTGAAGTGGAGGTGCTGCTGCTGCTCAGCTGCTCTGAGTTGTCTGCATTCTCAGACTCAGAGCCTTTGCTTTGCCCCATCTCATTGCTAGCATCAAACTGGAGCTTCTGCACTGACATCTGCCCAGGCTCAGCACTGCTGTCTCCTGTGCCATTAGTACTGACATTCACCTCGGTGAGAGTGTGGCTGTTCTGGAGAGCTCCGGATTCAGGTAAGCTCTCTGGGGCAGATGGTGGTTCACTGGCTTCTCCCTCCCCTTCTCCTGGGCTTTCTTCAGCCTTGGTAGCTTGAGAGAGCCCAGCCTGGCCATTGCTGCTGAGGCAGTTTGCCATGGACACCGAGGTAGACGATGAGACAGAGATGTTCTTGTTGTCAATCTGGACTGTGACGTCTCGAAAAGCCATCATAAGAGTGCTGCTGCTCTTGGGTAGGGTATCTGGCAGGAGTCCTTCCTCCTTCTCCTTGTCTTGCAGCTCAGCTTCTAAGTCTTGGTTTGGCTGCATTGAGCTGGCACTGAAGGTCTCCCTTATCTGGTATGAGCCCCCATCTTGCAGTGAGCACATGGTCTTCAGGCTCCAGGTGCTGAGGGCATCATCAATAGACTTGGCCAGGGACTGAACTTGTTCTGTGAAGGAGTCCTCCAGCTCGGTCAGTGCTCCACTGATGGTGGCTGGCAAAGATGGGGACCTCACCAATGGGATGCCCACAAAGTTGTACCCCTCCACTAGGGCTTTCTCAGCGGAGAAGCTTTCCGAGTTCTGGACCCGGACTTTCCTCAGAGAGATGCGGCGTGGCATGCGGCTCTCCAGCAGTGAGTTGCGGATCTTCTCAAAGTTCTTGCTGAGCTGGTACTGACGGAAAGCAGTCTGGATGGTGCAGGCTGCCCTTCGAGATACCAGGTGACCTCCGTATTTGTGCTCTAACATTTCGATCTGAAAGACATACAAACAGGAGAGGTTATTTTTTGCTAATTGACTTCTGACGGCTTTCTGTTACACCAGTTCCTACCCTGATTAGTGAATAATGACTGTCAGAGGAACTTCTAACACTGAATTAGCTTTTTCCTGCACTGCCAAGCCCTTGATTTCAACATAAGGCCCCCCTTAGGGCATCACAGGCTAAAGCATCTGTACTGTGAGCTTCCTCACAGCTGTAACATGATCTTGCCTCTTCCTAGAGCATCAGTCATACAAGCTGGAGCCTGGAGTTGCCCTTCCCTTGCAGACCCACTTCTGATGGCCTTTAGGGCACGTTCATCACTGCAAATACAGCGTTTCAGCAACATGTCTTCCTGGTCAGCAGTGCTCTGGTAATGTCAAGCATCATCCCTTGTCTCAGAGTGTTGCTAATGCTCCTCCTCTCCTTAGTAACCTCAGGAAATACTCTCAGGGAAAGGAGAAACCATTCAGAAAAAGGAAAGAAAAATTAATTTTTAAATGCAAAAAATGCTGGCTTGATCATAGGAGCTAGTGAGAAACATCAGCTTCCATAGAAGTTAGCAGAGGCTGGGTTCGTTCAGTGTCTTTTAAAAAGCACTCTGAATCCCAAAGTGTGTTCCTTTCTGATACCTGAGTTTTTCAGGTGTCAGACAGCAGTGAAATAAAAACTACCCAAGAAAAGGAACACTCTCAGTTTTGAAAGGTAAAAAATTCGGATTTTAAATGTTGAGACAAGATATTAAGAACAAGTAGAAGTAGGAGGATTTACTCCTTCCTGAGCTGGTAACAACACATATGTAAATACATACACATACAGCTAAGTGGCATCTCAACCGACTTCAACAAAGCAAGTATGTATGGTAATTTCTCTTCCATAGTCTAGTATTTATACTTTCCAGTAATCCCCTCACTCCTCCTCTGCAGCTGGACCTTCACTAACATGCTACTGGAGAATGTTAGATGACTTGGTTCCAGTGAGTGACTGACCGAGGACAAGAGGGGCAGTGTGAAGATGATGGTGGATGATGGGCTTGCAGAAAAAAAGAAGGATGAACTCAAGTTGCCTTCACTGAGGTTTTGCCTGAACTATGAACTAAACTCTACATTGTTGGCACTTCACAGGTGCAGACTGTAGTGTTTAGATGTGTGTGTGCACATGCGGAAAAGCCAAAAAAAGAGGTAAAGCGCAGGACTGGGAGTGCTGGTAAAATCAGTCCTGAACTATTAGCACTACATCATTCATACGGTATGAGCTCATTAGCAGATCCAAAGGATGAGTTTTACTGACTGCATCCTTATCCCCAGACAGACACCACTCGCCCCTCACCATGCCTTGCTGGCCCAGCACTCACAGGATGAAGGACTGAGCTCACAGAAGATCTGAGTTTAAATGCAAACTGTTTTGGTAGTCAAAGTGAGACTGAAGCATGAGCCTCAGCTCGCAGAGTCATGTCATGTCATCTGCTTCTTCTTTTCCTTTTTTGTAACACTATGTAAGTTGCAGATAAAACCATCAGTGAGTGATCTAGGTACAAGTGAGGCCCTGGAATGGCAGCTGTGAGAAGTAAATCACCTCTGGCATCTTTCCAATACTAACTCTTCTGGAAGTAGGTGAAGACAATATGACCTTGGGAGATGACAGAAAGTAAGGAACAACATATGACCCCAGCCATTCTGTCCCAGCACTGGTATCCTGGCTGCTGGAGTAAGTACTGAAGGCTTTGCCCACTGGCACCCCATCACCCCAGGCAGCAACAAGTCTTAGGGATCCTGCCGCACACTGGATGAGAGGCTGCCATTTCTCGAAGGGAGCACAACGGGCATATCTTTTCATATTTCCCTCACTGGAAATGAAGCAGGGACCCTTTGCCTTGTACTCAAACATAGGCTAGGCTTCAGTTTTCTGTTTGCCTTGTCCTGCCCTTGAATTCACATCTGTCCAAAGCAAGTATCAAAGCATAGCACTGAGAAATACTAGCAATTTGTTTAGCAATGGAGTTGGCTGCTGCAGTTATAGAGGTAGCTGGCTCAGAGTTCAGCTTACCCTTAATTTAAAAAACATTGGCCTGATACTTGCCCTGTTACCCTCCTAGAAAGGGTCTGCAGAACTGGTGCTAAAAATCACCCACACCATGACCATGGATCCAGGTTCATTCACCACAAGACCCCTTAGTAGGTGTTTTGGATAAACAAGGTACCTGCTTATCCCCGGAGTTTGATGTGGCTGGAAAGAGGAATACAAGGACAAGAAGAGACTCTGGGTAACAAGCAGAAGGGTTTTGCTGAGATTCCTTATCTTTCTTTCCAAAATGACTATCTTAAATCCCACCATAAAAACAGCACTCCTTTCACATCTCTTTAAAGTTGGGCTCCTGGAACGAGACTGATTATCCCTTGGCCCTTCCCTTCAGGAGGAAGGCCAGGCAGATAAAGGCAAATTAAACCAATAACCTGTGCAGGCCCAGCCCAGACAGTTATTACTGACAACTGACCATGAGCACTTAATATAACAGTCTGGTTAATCAAAATGTAAAGCTAATTGTGTTGGGAGGGAAAGAGGAACAAATGGGAGGGACAGACACAGCTATCTGAGGGACAGAATAATAGTAAGATGCAAAATAATGCAGAAGCAAGAGCCTTATAATTATCTGAGGTTTCCAAGGAGGTGACAGCCGTTCTGAAAACATGAAATTCATATGCTCTGATCTTATTAGAGGCCAAGACAAGATGTCATCGCTGATCTGATGTAAAAGGCCAGTTTATCTCATGCAAGGACAGTTCCTGAAAAGGCAGACTTTAATAACTACTAAGAGGAGAGATCCTTCTAAAAGTCTAAAAGAACGGTGCAGGCTGTCAGTACCTTGATAAAACATAACCAGCTTTTTGCAGCCCATTATCTCAGTCCTCCCAAAGGACTAAGGCATTAAGGAGCAGAAGAAGATGTAAAGTGAGAGGACTCCCAACATAGTCTGTTCTCCAGTTCAAACCAGGAGTGCAAGGACAGGTTCTGCATGTGGTCCACTGCCATCCGGCCCTGTCCAAAGCCAGGGGAGTCCTACAGTGTCTTGTGGCTGGGATAACAAGGACCAGGGACCGGTCCAAAGGGTGCTTGAGAAGACTGGCAAAGTCAGAAGCAGCACCCCCATGAAGAAATCCCCTCCCCACCCTGGCTTGATAGGAGTGGGTTTCCATCTCTCTCTCCTTGATGAACCCCAGCCATTTACTCTCTACTGATGTCTGAGACATTCATGTTTGCTATCAGGTCAAGTTAACTGACACTCCAGAGGAATTAAGGATTTCACACAGCTGTTGGCCTGTTTTCTTCCTCTTGAGAGGAGGAAAGGGCATCCATTAGCACCACAGCAGTCACAGGTAATGGAGATGTATGTCTGGCTTGCTGGAAGAACCTTCTCTTCCCATTTGAGAGGCGAGAAAGGCCAGACATGATTGGCCTTCTCTCACTCCTAATAAACCCTATGAATCACAAGTAATTGCCTACTTAAAGCTACTCTTCTCTGGGGAATGATCCGACAGCCGGCGCCAAAGGAAGGGAAAAGTGGGAGGGGGGTCGGGAGGGATTTCAAAGAATAATTAGCTTAATACATTTCTGGACCTCAATATGAACACTCAGTCTGAGCAACTCAGGCCTTGTGGCTGAATTAGAAATGGCCGTGAAATATCAATTGCCATGAGGGATTGCACATGAAGGCAGCTTTAACAAGGCAAGCCTAAGGCAAGCCAAAGTGCCAAGCCTGAATATGGCCAAACATTTGAGGTGCACACCCCATGGCTTTGTTGCCCATAGGCATAAATTCATAAATCTGCCAGGAGAAAATAAGCCTGATCTTATTCTCAGTTAGCACTGGTTTTCCACCCAGGCTGCCACTGAGCATGGTGACATGCCACCATGTTAGCAAGAAGAGAATCAGGCTCAGTGACAGAATCTGAGTCACTCCAGTCAATGCATGCATTGCAAAAAATAATATAAAAAAAAAGACATACAGAGCATACATGTTCTCTATCACCCATTCTTAACACCCCTCCCTCCCACCAACCTTTCACAATGTAAGGATATTGCCCTTGTTAAGGGCCCTGTGTTAACAGGACATTTTCCTTCACACATGGGACATCTGCCGCCCTTCAGCACAGCAGAAGACTATGTACAACTGAAAGCGTGCTCCTGTCTTCTGTGATCCCCTCCATTTTCCCAACATACAATAGAGCTTAAGCCTAGGGAAACTTTAGCGCTTGAGTTTCCTTTCCAACCTCCTAGCATAGTGTACTTCTGCTTTGCGCACTGTCAGCATGCTCTGTTTCATGGGACAGAGAGCAAGGAGAGCCATGACACCACTCACCAACCCTCTAGTATGATGCTGAGGGGCAATGACGGGTAGATGACCTGCACCTCCAAGCCCTGCAGAGGAGGCTGTATGCTACCCTTCTTCCTTACTAGCACTCAGTCCTCTCCTGAAAACTAAATGTGACTTCAGCTGCACTGTGAGACTAAAAATGTCTCCTTCCACCTGTTTTTCTTACTGTAAGCTCTATTAATGTATTACAATTTGTGCTATGACTAGGGAACTACTGGGACAGCGCTGTGAGGGTCCTATCACCCTTATTCCCACTCAAGAGAACTGACAAGAAAGTTGATAGGAATACCTATGAAAACACTTATTAGAGTGCAAGACTGGAAGAAGTAATACTCTTCACTGCCTGAAAATCTCCCCTTCCAAAGCTGGAGGCAATCCACTGAGGACATCCATCAGGCTAGAGCAGCACACATACTGTAAAGCCCCTTTTGCTGTGAGAAAAGTGGTTTCACCTATGAGATAGGCTAGGTCCCTGCAAGGTCAGCACTGCGAGGCATCAGAATTTAATGAACAAGCAGCTACCATGTCTCTCTGTCTCACATGCAGCCAGGGCAGGTCTGGCCTCTGCTGCAAGAACAGTGATAGGACAACATGACCTTAAAGCTAAAATACCAAAGGACAGATGCTCCCCAGGACAAATCAGAGCAGCTCCAGGACATTAAGGAGGCTAAGCCCATATATAGCAGCCAAGATCTGGCCCACCCTGAGGATATATCACATTAGCTTGTGAAGCCAGTTAATTAGTCTCTCGTTTCTTTTCCTGGTGTGAAGCAGGAATTCTGTCTGAGTTGAGCATTCTCTCTCTTTTGAGAAAGACAGAGCTAAAGAGCCGAGGTCTCTTTTTTGCTCAGGAATTTATTGGGCCATTGATCTGATATGTATGTTTAAGGACAGCAGCTATGCCTTGAGGGAAGTGGCAGAGATGTCCCAGGAGCAGCAGCTTCTTCTGCGTGAACCTCATTCGCTGAGACCCTTCATCTGCAATAGCACAGCTCCCACTGAATTCTCCCACTGAACGTAATCTGGACACCATCACTAGCACTTGCTTGTCCTCCTCATCTCACATACCGCAGGGTCTGCATATCAAACAGCCTCTGTTTGAGCTGCCATACCTGGGAAAAGTCAGAAATGATTCTTTAGGTTTTGTTTGGCACAAGAGAGCTCTCATGGGCTGGAATCTGTAGAGACGTGAGGCGGGGTAGGGGGGCGGGGGGGAAGGGGACAATAAACACGCACACATTCCACCTCATTGCTTTTGAGTAAGGAGGCCAGCTGCTATTAGCCCCGTCCCGCTATCCCCTGCTGGGATCCCATCAGGAGGTGCAGCTAGACAGGGGTAGACTTGCGCTCTGGAGCCAGGCTGTAGCCTCAGGCACAGGAGGCAAGGCTTCCAACTTCAAGAACTGAATCATTTTCTCTCAGCCTGGTACACCTGCCTGTCTCTCCAGCATCCATCACCAGATTGAAGGCAGGGATGGTAGCAATACACAAACATTGTGGTAGACACTGTGTAGGACACTCATTGAATAAACCCCACTGCCCCTGAAAGCACATGCTTTGAAGAGGCTAATGTGGAAGCGCTCTGGGGACTTGCCCAGTGTGATCCAAGAGGGCAAGATGGCTCTTGGAGACCACCCCATGAGGAAGGTGTTTTGGGACAATCAGTTGCTGGGATCTCTACAAGCACTGTATGCTTGTGAGCAAGGCAGTATCTCTGGATGCCACAGCTCTTGCCTGCCCGCAACCTGTTTCTAAGCCTACAGTCACAACTGAGTATCTGGGTCCATTTTGGACCACAGAACCCAGGCAACGAGGAGCAGAGCCCAGCAGGTTTGGGTGAAAGGGTGTCACGGTTGGAGGGGGGGAAGCTACTTCCTCCATCAGCCCCACGTAGCCAAAGGGCCAGGCCTGTTCAGGCAGGGCAAATGCTCAAGGTGAACAAAAGGCTAAAGTATTTGCTGAAAGACATCCCACCACAGTGCGAATGCAGTCCCACCCACCCCGTCCCCTTCTCCCACAGCCTGAGGAGGAAGCCTCTGTACCTGTTTATTCTTTAGGTCAAGGGAGAGCTCATAATCGGAGGCAGCTGCATGGGAACACGAGGCCGTCCCTTTGCTGCGCTGCACTCTCACTGGGGAGCCCGTGTGGTGGAGGCTCGCCTTCTGCACCAGAGGGGAACACCCCGCTGCCTGCTCTTCTTGGAGCTCCGCATGCTGGGCTTTTAGCGTCAGGGTGTCGGACCTGCCTTCCTGGCCACTCTGTCTGCCGGCCTCCTTCGGATCCTCCGTTTCACACACGGCTTTCTTGCTTGTGGAACCGCTGGGATCATCACTGTGAACAAAATGCAATGTTTCGCTTTTTTTATTTGTTTTTATTATATTTTATTTATGATTATGTTTATTGTTGTTCTCTGTACTCATTCACTGAGTTGCATTTTAAATGTTTAGAGAGCCTGGGCTGTGAGGGGTCTCTCTCAGAGATGGATCAGGACTTTAAGTTGATGCAGCCAAAACTCTGATACCTCCCTCCCTGAGAGCAGGCGCCTGTGCTGCACACGCTGTACAAACCAGTCCTGTGACTCCTGGAGCTGCCCGGCTGCCTCTGCTCAAGGTACTGCAGTTGGAGGTGAGGCACCAAGGAGGGTGTCATGGCTTACAGACACCTCTCCTGCTCCTTGGAGCAGCTAGCAGCTAGCAGTCACCTCTGTGCCCTTGCTGCCTGTTGCTCAGCATCCCCCTGTGCATCCCAGAGTTCCATCACCTGGCATGGAGCCTGGATTCCAGGGGTCCAGTTTTCCCCTGGAGTTTCTAAGGGCATGTGGGAAACGGTGCAGGGGCAGCTAAATGTTGCAGAGTTTCCAGAGAAACTCTTGGAGACCTGGAAGTATGAAGATGCAACAGAGCCATCCAGCCCTGAGATCCTGAGTCTTTAAAGCAGTCTGCAATACAGCTGTAGCAGGCTGCAGAACTTCCATGAAAGAAGCCATTTCTTTCTGACCCACAGATTGCTGTGCCACTGAGATCTTGTGGAGAAAGGAAAACACCCCTTTCTCCTGTCAGCCACAGCAGTGCTTGTGTGAAACCAGGGTCTGGCAACAGTGCACTCTAAGAGAGCTGACAGGTTGCTCTAGACAGGATGGGATTAGCACATTTGATGCACTGAAGTGCTGAGGAAGTCTGTTAACCTCTCTTGCTGAATATTTTCAAGATTCATCCAATTTCAAACAAGATTTTGGTATTCTGGGGGACTGTTTGAACAATGAGAGTGTTTGTTTGTTGTTACATTAGTCACCTTCCAGGGGCTACAGAGGAATAATTTATGATTTCCAAGAGTGTGCAGGCCAGTCCACATGGACTCTGGGTTCTACTGCACCATCCCTAGAGGTATTTCCAAGAGTGTGCAGGCCAGTCCACATGGACTCTGGGTTCTACTGCACCGTCCCTAGAGGTATTTAAGAAACGTATAGATTTGGCACTTCAGGGCATGCTCTAGCAGCAGAGATTGCAGGGGGTTTTTTTGTGTGTGTATATGGTTGGACTCAATGATCTCAAAGGTCCTTTCCAACCATGAAGATTCTATGATTCTATGATTCTATGTACATCAGATACAGCTCCACCGATTTCCAGGGGAGGAGTATTTAGCTGAGAGCAACATCTAGTTTGGAAATAGTTACCACAGAACCAATGCGTTTAATTCCATTGAAATCAAGGATGTGTACTGCCTCCCATATTTAAACACCATTAAATTATTTAATTCACTTCTGAATCATATTTCTCTCTCTTGGATTTGCTCCACATATGACCGGTTCTGCTGTCATCTAGATAACAAATCATTTTATGATTGGTGTTGATGTCTGAGCAAAATCAGGGGAATTAGATATGATTTTTTGTAGTGCCCAAATTACTCAGAGGCATTTAAGTCTCATTTTCAAAAGTGCTGTAAGCACTTAAGAGCCCAAATCTTCTACCTGTAAATAGACTTTGCCTCCTAAGCCTCGGACCACTTGTGCATACTTACTAGTACTTTAAAAGGAAGTTCATTCTCTCCAATGGCAGCTCTTCTGTTCAGTAGATTTAAGAATCAAACTTAGAACCCACAGTTTCTAAAAATACAGTATCACAACTTCAAAACTAAGAAAAATTAAGGATTTAAAGGTAAAAAGTTTCTTCTTTTACACACATGCATGTAGTCACCAGTTAGACTTAAAAAATAAATTCACAGAAGAAACCAGTCTTTGTCAAAGCATATTAAAATGACATATCTGCATACTCATCAACCAGGAAATACCACCATTAAAATGAGGCATAAAACTGTCCTTTTAGGTTGTACAACTTATAAAATCTTTCCTTGTTCTATTCCTGATACTATGTAATGGAACATTCTTTTTTTCTACACCTAAATACGTACATGTAAAGCGTGTACTTATTTTTAACTCCTTATGTTCTATGTCCATCCACGTTGCAGGAAACATTAATAAAAGACTTTTCTCTTACAGCCCTCACTGCAACATTTTTTATTGGCAGCCTCTGTTCTATCCATTCTCATTTTAACCAGCAGAGCAGTAATTTTTATCCTCGGCTCAAGGGATGACCAGGTGAACACAGACTTGATCATGTTTTCATTGAAGTGCGTGCCAAAAGCCTCACAAGTATTTCAGTGGGAACCGGACTGTGCCCTACAAAGCAATTTCAGCTAGATGCATAATCTTTGATTCAGCAAGCCACATATCCCAAAATTGCTCTGCTGAGTCAAGGCCACGGTGCACAGTGTGCTGCGCAGACTTTCTTTAGGGCAGATCAGGGCCTGAGGCAGTAGACTAGAGAGCTAGTTGACTTCCCTTCGAGCATGAATGGACTCTAAATGCCAGCAAATATTCCCTGACGTGATGGTCCTCTAAACACTTGCACATAGGCTTAACTCTATTTTTCTGAGGGCCTCCACTGACTGCCCGTGGTAGAACGTGAGGCGTGTGCGTAAGAGTTTGCAGCATTCGGGCGTGTGGCTCTGTAAGGCTGTACATCACCTCTAGTGTATGCTACCTATTTGGTTTTCTGTCGCACACAGTTTAGAGTCTGAGTGAGTAACATTCACAGCGACAGGATACCCTGCATGCACTGCTAACACAGGAGAAAAGCCAGGAGGCTTTGTAGAATCACAGAATAACCTAGGCTGGGAGGGAAGGCTGGAGGTCTGTATTCCAACTCCCTGCTCAAAGCAGGGCCATTTTCAAACACAGATAAGGCTGATCTTGAGGTGTTGGAGCGTGTCCAGAGAAGGGCTACAAAGCTGGTGAGGGGTCTGGAGGACAAACCTTATGAAGAACGACTGAGGGAGCTGGGGTTGTTTAGCCTGGAGAAGAGGAGGCTGAGGGGAGACCTTATCACCCTCTACAACTACCTGAAAGGAGGTTGTAGAGAGATGGGGGCTGACCTCTTCTCCCTGGTGACAAGTGATAGGACGAGGGGAAACGGGTTCAAGTTACGTCAGGGGAGGTTTAGATTAGATATTAGGAGACATTTTTTCACTGAAAGGGTTATTAAACATTGGAATAGGCTGCCCAGGGAGGTGGTGGATTCACCATCCCTGGAGGTGTTTAAAAAAAGGGTAGATGGGGCACTTAGGGACATGGTTTAGAAGTGGCTCTTGTCAGGGTAGGCTAAAGGTTGGACTCGATGATCTTAAAGGTCCCTTCCAACCTCAACAATTCTATGATTCTATGATTCTATGATTCTATGATCTGGGCTTTCTCCAGTCAATTCTTGAATACCTCCGTATATGAAGATTCCCCAGGCTCTCTGGAAAGCCTTTGTCAGGGCCCTTAGAGCACTAATAGACCTTAATGGTCTGACCCGCCTCATCTGGGGCCCCCACAGATATCCCCTGCACAGTTCCCCCTTTTCAGCCCAGCCCAGAGCCATCAGTCCCTCCCCCAGCAAGGCTGTAAGAGTGCTGGTCTCCAGCACTCCTTCCCCTTTCCATGGCCATGCACCCACTTGATCTGGACTCTGACCTGCAGATTGACTCCCCAGCTTGACTTTGGACCTGTCTCATCACCACGGACCTACCCATTGAACACTGGGCTCTGTCTGACCCTAAGTATTCTCGCTGGACTTGATTCTTACCCTGGACAATGAGACAGAGGGCATTGGACCAACCCAAAATGCTCAGCAACTCATTAGGCATTGAGGACATTCCTCAAGACACAGGAGGGCCCTAAGACTGCAAGCACTAAGTGCACACATTCAGTCATGGTTGTGTGAGAAGCACCACCAAGCTGAGTTCTCCCACTCACAGAGCATAACTGAAGCTCCTAAAGACACTGTGCTAGAATAAGGATGTAAGCTAACCACACGGACACGTATAACCTTGCCTTCCTCCTCAATGCATGCTCTCAGCCCAGTGAATACGCCCATACAGAATGTATTGTGCTTATGCAAGGGATTTTCTGAGGGTCAAAACTCGGTCAAATCAAAATCAGATTCCAGTAAAGCACTCAAAGGCATTTTTCAGCTGGACGTTTTTATGCTAAATATAAACTTTTTAACCCCCTGCTGGTTCGGCTGTTGTGCTGTTCAGAAAGCAATAAGAAATAGTCTTGCTGAAGTGGGAGTAGTTTCCACACGTTCTTTTTGTGAGAAAAAAAAAATAAAACGGCTGAACTACTTTTACTCATTGGGGAAAAAAAAGCCTCCAAAAAGGAGGACAAACCTACTTCACCTTTGAGCAAGAGATCGAACTTGGGAAATTTCAGCTTCAGCTGGTAAACTTCAGTGACTTATAGGCAATGGAAAAAAGGGGTAAAGACAGAGTTTGCTTAGCAGCCTGAATGCTAGCATTACGGCCCTATGGTTCCACTTAACATCCTGTATTTCCCCCGGGTTTACTCCCACCTTGAACCTGTTTAGAGGAACTGTTGTGAAAAGGCCTATTCTCTGTTGTCCAGTAGCAGCAATGGATGAAATCCTCATATGAGTGACAAAACACACTGCTAAAGATTGAAATATAGGCTAAAATCTTAACAATCCTGTTTTTTTCCCTCTGTCCTGAGTGACATAGTTGATTTGCATTGGTAAAGCACAGTTTTTGTTAATAAGTGAAGGCTCAGTAGCTATTGTAATCATAGTAACAAAAAAACCCAACAGCAAGAAAAGTTAGTAGGGCAAGGATAGACACTACAGCATGGAAGATCTCTGGGAAAAAAATGTTCTTAAGTAAATCATGGGGATCCACTTTCTTTCCCTTGGCCAGTGAGCAATCAGCCTCCCTGGCTGTGGGATGAGGGAAGGGAATGGAGCCATTGCACATTCTGTTTCTTGGATGAGCAAATTTTTCTAACCACTTGTAATAATTAAAAGTCCCATGCAGAGTCTAAGGTGTGAATCCCAATGTCCTGGCCAAAATCCAACTAGGTTAATTTAGTTCTGTATCCCAGCATCACCCCTGCAGTTTCAACTGTAATCACTGTTCTTTACTTGCTGCCCTGAAGTATCATATACCACCATCTTTCACAGTTTTTACAGCTACTCTTGCATGATAAATGAAGCAATTTTCTGCTAGTCATGCAATCAGGTAGGGAAGGTTTTGTAACATCTTTGAATTCTGTTTGATTGAAAGTTGTAATATTAATGTAAATCACTTGCAATCAGATAAAAAAGGAAGACTATAAATTCAGCTCTTCTGTTCTTCCTAGATGTTCCTACATGACTTTTATGACCCATAGCAACTAGCTTAGACATTATTACAGAGAGATTTCATCTGCTGCAGAAAACACCTCCCATGTTTCAGATATCTCCCGCTACTTTTGCACTGCTGACCTGTATGTGCCTGCTGCAGACAGAAACCCGTTTTGTTAACAAAGATGGTGACAACAGACAATCTGACTGAGGACTTATATGAAATACTATAGCTAATCTAGCATTTCAAAACAGGGTTATTTGGGTTCTGGGCTGAATCCTAGCGTTTGTTTCAAGAAAGCAGGATGGTGAAAAAGTTCTCACTGAGACAATTCAACTGGGCACCCATAATTATTTTTGTCTAGCATGGGTGAGACTTCTGATATTTAACTTCTATGTGCAGATTTCTCAGAAAGATTGTCTATAAGGAGTACACTGAGGGAAGGATGTAGGGAGATGCCAGAGGAAAAATGGTATTATGTAGAGGTTTTTTATGACTTCCTTTTTTCTCCCTTCCTGGTATTTTGCAAACTTAAAGCCCAAGTCAGTGATAATAAATTATCAAACCAGAGAAGCCCATACATCCATTCCTAGTAGTAACAGCTCCCCATGTCTGTACAGAGCTGTTGTATCATACTCTGTCCTGGGAGAGATTTGACTGCTTTTCAGTTCCTACAGCATCAGGATGGTGCACTTTCTTGCATGCTCCTCACCATCTCCTTGCTGCTGGAAACACACATTTGCAGCTTGGCAAGGATCTGTGCTTCTAATTGTCAGATGTGGAGCTGAGCCGTGATTATCTGTTGGATCTTGACCGACAGATTATTAAATCTTAAATATTCCCATCCTGATGACTTGAGAAAGAACATGCAGCCCCTTCCCCCCAAATATTTCAAGACAATTTCAAGCTAGACCTGTAGGCAGGAGCACAAAAGTTGGATGCTCCACACATTAGATTCCATTGCCTCACCATCAAATACCAGAATCCGTTCATGATCTAAGAGTAATTTTCATAGCTCTCAGAAAGGTGTTTACAGCGTAGTTGAGTGACTAAACAGGGCTCTAGGGCCAGGAGAGCTCAAGGACAGTAATGTTAGTCCTGTAAAAAATTAAAACTGAGCTTTCTCACTGATCACTCCGTAGCTACACAGCTCCCACGCGGTCAAGACACAAAACTCATCTCTTTGTTTCTTCTCTCCTACAAGAAGAAAAATTGTTGCAGGTAAATAAGAGTAATAACAGAGTAACAAAAATAGCAATGGCCCTTCTGGACTTGGACAGCAGTGTAAGAAACCACTCACTCAAGAATAGGATGCTCAAATGCCCTGTTGGCAGGTATAACGCTTACGCAAAAAAATCTAGCTGGTTGGATAGGAGGAAGCTATGGGCGTGAGGTGTGACAAAAATACTACGGAGGCTGATTTCACCTCCCCTTCGTGTCCCTGTGTCACTCCAGGAGAGATGACATGGCTGTTTCCTTCTTCATGGTATTCAAGGTCAGTATGCAGGATTGTGACCTGTAACTGATGCAAAGACAACGTGGACTGGTTGTGAAGGACCACAAAAATTTATGAATCCATTTCACAGAGCTCTTTATGAGGATCAATTGGTTGTTGTATATAAGCTGCTCCAAAGTGCTGTAAGCAATTAGTATTATCGTGGCCTGAGAGCCATATGAGACTTCAAAGCTTCAGAGATGTCAGAATAAAAAACCCTTAGAAAGTGACATATGGAGAATTAGACAAAGAGGTCACTAGCTAATGCCAAGAGAACAGAGTCCAGACCCCATGTCTGCAAGAACCTGTGCTCCCTCTGTCTTAAGACATTTCAGCATTTCCGCTGTCCTCTCTCCTCTCTCTGCTCATAAAAAAAATAAAAAAATAAAATCAATTGCTGAGTTAGCAGGGTCCAAAGTGCCTTTTCAGTTTATTTCATTTCAGTGTTCCCTGAGGACACCCATAACATATGGTGAATGGGTTGATCAGAATTCAATGAAAAAAAGTGGCTGAGACAGGCTTCGTAATATATAATGGGATCTTTTCAAGGTTCAGAAATTTCTGACATGCCGGGGGTCTGAGTGCAAAAGAATCGCTTCTGATTTGCTTTTAAGTTCAGGTTTTAGGGCGACTTGGAGGCAATGCTCTCTGGGAGCATGCTGAAAATGATGGAAGGCAAAAGTCTCTCCTGCCAGGGAGGCAGGGAACTTGGAACTTGATCTTGGCAAATCATCCCCTGCCAGGCGAGCTGCAGCTTTCTCAGACAGTCTCCCCCAACACAGACAAATATAGGAACAAGATTCTGATTTTGTCTACATTCACGTAACACCTTGCAAAGCAGTGGCACCAAGCCATCTTCTCACACTAGTTTTACCCAAGAGGAATTAATGATAATTAGCCAAGCTCATTACCCATCCCAGAATATATTACTTGTTTCATAAAAAGGCTGGCACGCACACCTGTAAAATAGATTTGACAGTACAGTACAGTAAATACATTGGAAATCAATTTAATTTAACATCCTTTAGCACAGACTGAACGAGGCAACATCTTTTCAACATTGCTTAAAGTGTTTTCGGTGAGATGTGTATTAAGCAGACAGAAAATGTAATAATACTAGTAAATGTCTCAAGTCCCACAGGGTCCAACAAGCCAAAGTCAGGGCCTCTATTTCAGATTTGGTATTTAAATATGATCCCCATGTGCTGTGTAATTCCCACATTGTTGTGTCGTTGTACCTTTTGCTACAGAACAGCACTACAGGGGCTAAACTTTTCTGATGCACCCCACGCCCTTGTGGTGCAAAGATGATCGTCCAGGTGTCAGTCTGGGCTGGCTGCCTGTCTGAGGGACCGGCTCTCCATGAGTAACTTCAGCCACCGGAGGACTAGGATCTCTGCTTTTTCATGGAGACAGACAGGTTCCTCCAGAGAGTGACTTGGAACAGCTAAACCGGTTCTCGCTGTATGAGAAGTGGTGTTTAAGGTGCAAGGCTGTCTGTGCTGGGTGGTGTGGTTGTCACACAGTGTTTTCCTTATAGTTCCTATGTGTGTCTGGGTGACACCTCAGAATAAGACTCGGGCCATCTCTGGGGCACATCCCTCTTTCCTCCTCTCTTCCCAGCCCCGCATCCTATTTCACCAGCTGCAGGAGCACAGGACTCAGCTGAGGAAGTAGAGCCCCTTTCTCAGCTGCCCACCACACCTCTGTGCTTGATGCCCCAGGCCGGTTGCTGTGTTGTCCCTGCAGGTTAGACTAGGAGGAGGTCCCGCAGCCTGTCACTGCAGAGGGGGTTACTTATGGCTGTGTCAAACGGGGCACCTGTGCTTATCACTGAGGTGCGAAAAGCACCAAGTGGACAGTGAAGGCACAGGGGGGTCCTGCTCTGCAGGGTTTAATTACTTTTACTTTAACCCCAGACTTCTCTTGCCTCTGCAATGTTTGGTAAACACGACCTTTTAGAGAAGGAAAAAACAGATGGCATCCTGCATTAGTGTAACTGCCCGCTCAGCACCCCGGGAAAGAGAAACTTGGCTTCTCAGCAGCAGTCTTTCTGCCACTTCAACTCAGATCTCTTGGCTCCTCATCCCTGAGGCAGGTTTGAACAGCACCGAATTCGCTGACAAAAGCCTGCTGGTGCAATCATGCAGAAGATAGAATTTCACTGCTAAAATGAGATGAATTTAGGGCTGGGAGACAGCAGAGCCTCTACAAGGCAAGGAAACCTTGCATATCTCCTCAGCCCATTGCTCTCCTATTCCAGCTACCTGTAAGCTGGATTAGGGACGCAAATCTTGGCATTTATAGACCCAAGGAAGGGCTTCTGTGGTCTTCTTTTTCCACCTGTTGTGACAGACCCTGGGTTGGACTGCACCTCTGAGTTCCTTCCTAAGGGATCAGGGTAACTGAATACTGAACGCCAAGCCACTCTCCATGGTATTTGAAAAGTCACGGCAGTCAGGTGAAGTCCCTGGTGACTGGAAAAAGGGAAACATTCCACCCATTTTGAAAAAGGGTAGAAAGGAGAACTCTGTGAACTACCAACCTGCCAGCCTCACCTCTGTGCCTGGGAAGACCACGGAACAGATCCTCCTAGAAGCTATGCTAAGGACGGAGGACAGGGAGGTGATTCGAGAGAGCCAGCATGGTTTCTCCAAGGGCAAGTCCTGCCTGACCAACCTAGCGGCCTTCTATGATGGAGTGACTACAACAGTGGACAAGGGAAGAGCTATGGATGTCATCTATCTGGAGTTCCGTAAGGCCTTTGACATGGTCCCCCACAACATCCTTCTCTCTAAACTGGAGAGGTATGAAATGGATGGGTGGACTGTTCGGTGGAACAGGAACTGGTTAGATGGTTGCATCCAGAGGGTAGTGGTCAATGGCTCAATGTCCAGATGAAGATGGGTGACAAGTGGTGTCCCTCAGGGGTTACACTGGGACCAGTACTGTTTAATATCTTCATCAGTGACAGACAGTGGCATTGATTGCACCCTCAGAAAGTTTGCAGACAACACCAAGCTGAGTGGTGTGGCTGGCCTGAGGGAAAGGATGCCACGCAGAGGAACCTGGACAAGCTCAAAAAGTGGGCCCGTATGAACCTCATGAGGTTCAACAAGGCCAAGTGCATGGTCCTGCACCCAGATCGGGGCATCCCCCAGTATCAATACAGGATGGGGGATGAAGAGATTGAGAGCAACCCTGCTGAGAAGGCCTTGGGTGTACTGGTGGATGAAAAGCCGGACATGAGCTGACAAAGTGCGCACGCAGCCCAGAAAGCCAACCGTATCCTGGGCTGCATCAAAAGGAGCACGGCCAGCAGGCTGAGGGAGGTGATTCTGCCCCTTTACTCCACTCTCGTGAGGACCCACCTGGAGTGCTGCGTCTAGTTCTGTAGCCCTCAGCACAGGAAAGACATGGACCTGTTGGAGCGGGTAGAGGAGGGCCACAAAAATTATCAAAGTTCTGGAGCACCTCTCCTATAGGGACAGTCTGAGAGAGTTGGGGTTGTTGAGCCTGGAGAATAGAAGACTACAGGGAAACTGTATAGCAGCCTTCAAGTACTTAAAGGGGGCTTATAAAAAAGATGGGGACAAACTTTTTAGCAGGGCCTGTTGTGATAGGACAAGAGGTTTCAAACTAAAACAGGGTAGATTTAAACTAGATATAAGAAAAAAACAATAATTTATGCTGAGGGTCCTGAAACACTGTACCAGGTTGCCCAGAGAAGTGGTAGATGTCTCATCCCTGGAAACATTGGACATGGCTCTGAGCAAACTGATCTAGTTGAAGATGTCCCTGCTTACTGCAGGGGGGTTGGACTAGATGACCTTTAAAGGTCCTTTCCAGCCCAAACTATTTTGTGATTCCATGATTCTATGAAGGCAGCAAGTGAGCTGCTTCACAGGAAGATCTTTGGGCAACCCAGATAAATTCTGTTTCTGTTCTTATGTATCTCGGCTATTTCATCTCTTGTGATCACTTCAGCCCAGCAGAAGGCCACTGCTTGTGTCAAACCACAGAGAAGAAAGGATGGTCCTCCTCGTCATAAAGGGTAACAGCCTCAAATCACCATCCTCAATACAGTCCAAACACCAGCTTTAGGAAATCAGATATGATACAGCTTTTAACTTTGCCAGTGTGTTCAGATATAGGGTTTTAGGTTAGCCTATGGCTGAAGACCAAGAGAGAAACAGCACGGTTAGCATTCCTTCCTCTTTTCCCCAATCCAGTGACCACCCCCCAGCCTTCTACAGCAGGCACAAAGCTTTACATCTCCAAGTTCTAACCTATTTTGTCACTGGTGCTTCACTCACACTCTGATCCATTTCATGTCACTTCTCTTCCCTGAGGCCTTATTTCCTTTTCCATATTTCTTCATTCCCATTTGGAAAACAGGATGACTTAGCAGCTTCAACATTTGGTCATACAAGCTCATATTCCCCTAGGGTCACTCGAACTTTTCTTCCCTATGAAGATGATTCCCATCCTTATAATTTGTACTCAGACATGGACCTTTTGGGGCAAGATCATTAAGAAAAATAGGAGTTTGACTTGACAAAACCAATCCTACTGTGGTGTTGAGCAGAACTACAGCTGGTGCTAAATGGCATTATGCCAGTGGACTGCACCAAAGTAATGGAGGATCTATCCCAATATGCTGTATTTTAAGACACTATGTAACATGCTTATAAGAACCAATTGTGGGGTAACAGCCCAGCAATACTTTTCATAATGCAATTCTGCACCATCCATTTTTGTGCATCTTGACCTATCACTCTCACATTAGTGTATTCTGGGAATTTACAGGCATCTGTTATATTTTGCCAGTCACGCCAGCAGACACGTGCAAAAGAACACCAGCAATGTGTACATAGGGTAGTCTGTCCTCATCTTCCCTCTTTCCCCAAAAGATGGAATGAGAGAGATTGCAGTCAACCCAGATACACAGGCAATAATAACAGAATCATAACCTGTTTACAGGAAAGCAGCAACATACCAGTGTGGGACACGACAAAGGTGACACATGTCTCTAGTCACTAGGCAAATACAGTTCCTGGTGGGATGATGGTACAATCTGTGTATGGAAAGAATGAAGGTGCCAACCAGAGATGGTTAAAAGTTACTAGAACACACTTCCAAATGGTGTGGCTAGAGTCAGGTTACTCAGTCTCAAAAGAAAAATCTCACTGAACTCAGCTTCTGTTTATGTCTTGATATTTTTCTTCAGGTTGATGTTTCCTCACAGAAGATGGAGAGGTCTCCAGCTCTTCTGCAGTTTTTGAACAAGCCAGGTGAGAGTCCCAAAAATCTCACAACTTTTTTACACCCTCTCCCTCAGCTATCTAGCTTTTTGCAGAGCCCATATAGAGTGGCCTAAGCAGCTCTACAGTGTGCTTCTCTTCAGCATCTCAGACTCTTCAGTTCTTCCTGGAGCATATGAAAGCCTGCCAGGGCCACATGCAGAAGAAGGAACTCTGGAGCACAGACATGTTTTTCCAAAGGGAGAGCTTATTGTATTTGAGCACAGAGCTTGCCCCATGGGGGTGGTCAGAAGATGAACCTGCATAGGAGTGAGTTAGTGTTGCAGAGCACAGAAAAGACAAAAGGCCTTTGTATTGACAGGACACTGCAAGAATATGTGTAATAAAAGGCCACAGCCTCATTGCTGTCACTGCCAAAGAATACTGGCATGAACAGGAATATTCCAGCCAAAGGACCTGCTCATTTATCTCCTGTTCATATGTTCTTGTTCCCTCCAGTTTCTTCTTTCATTTACACTATTTTTTAACTTCCTGCTTTTCCTACTCCTCTCCTGTCATTCTCCTTCTCTGTAGAGCATGTTTGCCATCCATTTTCCTTACAGTAGCACTGTTATCTTTGTTGGGGTGAGTCTGTCTCCCTTTCTTTCTCATTGGCTCTTTTTTCCATCCCTTTGCCTTATCTCTCTCTGCCTTGTAAGTGTGTGGACAGAGGGTCCACAGCAACCACCTTGTCAAGTTCAACAGAACACACCTTAGCGTACCCAAGATCTGGAATGGCCCAATTTTGCAAGTGGCTGCATCTTGACTGATGCAGATCAGGTCAGATGATATCAGTAGAGGATTAGAATGAATAGTGTGAGCTCCACCACAGTCCATCTGCTATTACTTCATCAACCGTCTGTGCCCATTTTCCAGTGCTAGGTACAGGACTATTTCCAAAGCTGTCATAGCCTCTTCTCATGCATCTCTGTGGCATTATCACACAGAAAACACAGGATATATCAGCTGTTTATGTTGCATTCCACTGGTTTTAAAAAGTTGCCATGTTATGGGCAGGGAATTCTTTGCAATGCATGACAACATGAGGATCATGTCACATGTGGGAGAAAAATACTTGATTCCAAGTCCGAATTCCTCTAGGGCAGGACCCATGTAAGCAACAGGCGTAACAGGGGAAAAGGAAGGACTGGAAGAACATGTGGCCAGTCAAGACTGTATACAGCTTCAGGCTCTCGGAAAACATGTGGCTGATGGGTATCTTTGCAGTTTCAAAAAAGGATACTTCAGATGGGTTTTCTTTGGCCTCTCTCCTGCCATCTTCCTCCTTCCCAAAGAAAAGTGCTGACAGGGGCAAAGCAAGCAACCAATATCACAGGGAGACTCCAGTTTCTGCCAGAGATTTTTTTTTTTTCCGTTTGAAGAGCCCATCTATTCCTCACTTTACTTCCCCACCCTCATGTTCTCCAAACTTGCCTGGAAGTGGCCGCAGCAGCTGTTGGAGAGAAGGAGCAGAGAAATGCCTGTGTGGGCGATAGTGCCAAAACGTCCTAGTGGATCTCCTTCACAGGACTGAGATGCTGCAACTGAAACTCACCTCCTGTTTCTTTGGATGCTTCCAGAAAGGGACATTCCTCCCAGGTCATAGTACCAGAAGAATTGCCACCTATACCTCCCTGCAAGAGATTCCCAAGGTTGTTGGTAACTATGATGTTAAGGGTGTTCTCTGAAACAGTTTTTGCTTATAATTGTGTTTCCCTGTTTCCCCCAAATCTACACGCACTAAGTACCTTTGTGGTTCTGTATCTAGGCTGCTGCAAAGCAATTAAATCTGCTAGTCCTGACTGTACAAAATACCCATGAAAAGCAAGGAATCTACTCACTCCCAAGTTTAGAAAGAGTTCAAATCTGGGTCTAGACATTTCTCCTCACCCACATCTCTGTGTCAGACTAAAATCAAAACTCTGACAACTATGAACCTGGGGAATATTTATGTGAACTTTGCTGACCCATCCCTGCCTATTTGCAGCATCCCCACAACCTCCAATTGTAATATCTTGCACAGGATTATCAAGTCTACAGGGAGGAAAGAATAAGTAGATGACCTGTTAAGAAGCAGAAAAAATCCTCTCTTCATGCTTGTGACCTCAATAAGGAAAAGAAATGAGAAAAGAAGCACAAACAAGATGTGCTAACAAAGCAGAAATGCTGCTCAAACTTCTCCTGTGTGTTTTCAAAAAAAGTGCTGTGGAGGACTTTAGCACGAATGAAAGAAGTCAGTCTGGAGAGCTTTGCATATGGAGTTATTTGTCCTCAGAGCACACAAGGCACAGACCATGGGCGTAGAGGCTTGCTTTGCACTGGCATGTCCAGGTGCTGTAAGCCTGACCTGGCGTGTTCTCCATCAAGAATCAGAGAAGAATTCAGCGTCCATGGTCCACTAACTGGAGGAGCTTGCACTTGACACTGACAGCTGGGGGCCAATTAGTCAGAGTTGTTATAATGTTTTGTGTGGTAGGTTATAGATCTGATTTGATACAGACTAGAATCATTATCATGTTCCACACCCGGGCCAGAGCCACTGAGTAACTCTGAGCTGAGTGGAAGCACTAACCTCCAGATTATATATCCAATATCCTGCCAGCAATCTTAAACCAGAAAGGTTAATTTCCCATTTCATGAACTGGATTTGCATTCTTTCTGTCAGGCAAGGTCAATCTTTTACAAATTCAGACAAAATGTTGGGTAGCTCAGTTGTTTTTCTGTAATGCTTAAAGAGCGATGGGTACTGGTGGAAAGTCATCATTCACCACCTGTTATCATTCCCCACCTGTGTTTTATCAAGATGCTTTGGTGATATCTAAAAGGAGAATCAGCTTGAAGAGCGGTTCAGTTCTCATCAGCTTCATGGGTCTCAGTCTTAAGGGCTATTGCATTCACAATCCAAACAAAGTCTTGTGGAATTCTCAGGAGGATCTAACTGTTAGAGGACCTAGAGTGACCCAAGGGCAAAGTGAGAGCTGTACTGGGAGGAAAGATGTTCCTGGGCTACAGCAGTGGGGAGCCAAAGAGGGACATGATGCTGTGACTGTGCAGTGGATAATGTTCATGGCTCTTTTGTGCCAGTGCCTCCCAGTATGACTTCATAGGACAAAGAACAAGCACATGTTCAATGGAAACGGAGAGTTCAGGTAAAGAGACACGAAGAGTCTCCAGCAGATCTCCAGAAGTAAATGAAGTCAGATTTTGCTTTTTAACCATGTGCTGCTTAGGTTGTAGCATACTCTTACGCAGCTCAGACAGCTGGGAAGAAAGATGTTTGAAGGCTTGATTTCAAAGAACTGTCTAAAATATGTCCATCCACTTTTCACCCTCACACATGTAAAAATGGAGCAACGAGCACAAAGGACTCCTGCCAGTAAGAACACGTATTTCCATTTGTGTACTCTGGTAAATCAGGAGTGGAGCAAGAGGGAATTTCACCACAACTGTAAGGAAGGCTGGCTTGGAGATGTAGCCAATGACTTAAATGTCTCCTTACCACTAATTGGTGCTGTGATGCCAGGCAGTAACCAATCTGTGAGTGTGACTAATCCAGCAGGCACTTTAGAAATGAGTACACAGCTGTTTGAAGTCTAACCTATATTGAGTTACAATTTAATTGGTCCGTAATCATGAAGTAAACACTTGCTAGTTGCACTAATTGTGTTTCAACCCTGATCTAGGCAGCAGTCTCCCTACTGGAAAGTGAGGAAATATTACAGAAAAAGACGAGCAGAGTTTGCCCAACTTTTCCATAGATGTTTCCACGGATGTTTCAGGCCCTAGCTCTTCTGCTCAGTACACATCCAAGTCCTTCCAGAAGACTGTTCAGATCCCCGACCTCTCCTCTTCCTGGGAGGACTCTTTGTCTCCTTTGCCTTAAAAGCAGGTCAGATCTCATCTGCACTTCCTCCAGATAGGAAGGACCTTCTCTCTCCCACAAATGTAGGTGGAACATACCCCCTACCCAAAGAGCTATCTGGCATCTGATCCTGCCCCTCACACAAATGCACCCGGATCCCGTCCAGCCTCCTTTGTGACATGATCCGTCAGCCCTCCAGTGCTATCCCCACGTCCATTGCCAAAGTGGACCTACCCCAGGTGCTTAAAAGTTTTATGTAGAACTTTTCCTATCACTGGAGCAGAGGTGATTTTCTGCTGATTTCCTATTCAGCACCTCAGGCGAGCCAGAGGCAGGCTCCGAAAAGCCTATGAAAGGCAACTGAATGAATATACTGTTCCCTCCAATTGTGACTCCATCATTTCCTCTCATTACTCTAATAGAAACAAATCTTTCTCATCTCAGCCCTATTACCTCACACAAAGGAAAATGGTATGTAATCCTGTTAGAGCAGGGCTGCTGCTGGACACATTTTAAGGTCATTGTTCTGGGATGCCAGTCTCCACTGTGTGAGACTGGGAGAAGTGGGAAATGCAATTACTAGGCTATTCAAATCCCTAGAATGAAATGCTGCTGTTAACAGGCAGAAGCCAGCAAGAAAAAGAGCAGTTGCTTTATAAAATTATAGGGTTTGGCTAAATCAGAGTCTAATCAGCACTTCAGTAAAGGAGCAGGGTTAGGTTCTACTGCCATCCATGGAGTCCCCTCATTCCCCTCAACCTGATCTTTGGCATCCCCAGTGGAAGCCCAACCTGCAAGATGGGTTATGGTCATGAAGCCAGTGGTGTACAAGTCCAATGGTGGTCCATGTCCAGGATTTACACTCTACTTTGAAATGGGGAAGCCCTAAGAGTTTAGCAACAGGAATCTGCCTGCTGCCGCCATCACCTCATACTGTAATTTGGCTCTGAGCTGCTTGTGAGCAGATTCTGGGATCAAATCTGTCTCCTAATATTCATGGCCTATGGCACCAGTCTTGCTGATTGCTGGTGCAACCCAGCTATGCAGCCAGGTGGGAAATTTGTATTGCTAAACTCATGGAGTTGTAACCCCCCACAAGGAATTCATATGCTGGAGGAGAGAAGGGAGCTAGCGCTGCTCGTGGCAGTCAGTGAAGCAAAGCAGAACAATACGAGTGGGAATGATCACAACTGTCTCATCGAGTTGGCTTCTATTGAGTGGTTAGACACTGACATGTTCCTAATCATTCCCACCCAAGTGAAGCAAACGCATTTTTAGCTGTACAGGTAGTAAAGACAGAGTCAGAAATCTTGCAGGACAAACATTATGAAGGACCACACAAGAACAACAATGACCATCACAAACCACAAGCAGAGACAAACTTTTGTCACGGACTGCTCCTGACAGCCAACCTCCTACTGTTATGTCCTGTGTTTCCTTCTGCTTCTGCCCCACACTTGAGCAGTGCGGCTGCTCTTGTTGGTCTCTCATGCAGTCAGGCAGTCACTCTTCTTACTGCCTCAAAGCCCCTCTTTATCTTCACCTTCCCTGCTGTGTTACCCTCCTGCTGCCAATGTTCCCTCAGTCTCCCAAAGGATTTCTTGTCCCACAAGATAAAGCTGGGTTCCTGCTGAAAGCAGGACTATTTTTGCAGGTCCCAGAAGGAAGTGATGTGGGCTGAGGTAAGGTTCCTGGTAGAGAAGGAGAAAGCAGCCGATCACCACTGGAGTCTCCAAGTCCCTTGAAGAGACGAGAGTCACTTCCCTGTTTATGCTCTTTATTAGTCCCTATTCTCTTTAATCGGCTTAGACTGATGAGCCGAGGCAGCGGTAGGGATCAGCCAGGCTGTTTAATTAAAGGATTGCAGCTCAGCCCTGCAGTTTGGGGGTTTGTGTAAATGAGCTGCAAGTACATTATTTAATCTGCTGCGCAGAGAGGAGTTGAGGCATTAATGAAGCAAACTCTAATTAAAACTAGACGGCTGATGGTTATTAGTGGCATCAGTTCTGACAGGATTTATCTCATTTAGGGAAATGCCTGATCATGGAGGGGGAAAAGAATGAATAAACCCGAGCTGGTTTATCAAATTCACCACAGCACCACTTGTGACTGGCTGTCCATTCAATAGGGCTCAGGAGAGCTGCACAGGGAGCCCCTGTGTCCCAGGCTCTCCCATCAGGAGCCCTGATGAGCTTATTTAGGGATACGCTTGGCTCACCCAGGAACTGATTGCCTATTCAGGCTGTCTGACCCATATATTTCAGTCTTGATTGACTTTTGTTCTGCCTTGGTTCAATGGGTAGCCTGTTCATGATTTGAGCAGGGTGACAGGCTCTGCAA
Organism: Chroicocephalus ridibundus; assembly: GCF_963924245.1. Taxonomy (NCBI): domain Eukaryota; kingdom Metazoa; phylum Chordata; class Aves; order Charadriiformes; family Laridae; genus Chroicocephalus; species Chroicocephalus ridibundus. Next base: position 154,148,015 of record NC_086284.1, read on the forward strand.
ATGATCTGATGAGCTTCTCCCAGCAGTGTATTGTGCCATTCCAGAGCAGCATAACTATGAGCTATGGACATCTGCTCCACGGTGACCCTGTGTTTTTCCCTCTCCTGCATTTTTTTGTCCTCCTCACTGCATTGTATATGTAACTTCAGATATGAAGGAATCCCATGGTTGACTGCGGGACCTGTCAGGGCTAGGAGGTGCTTTCTGTCCAGCATGAAGCTGACCAGTGAGTTTAATAGTCCTGCCTCTGCTCTGCCTTTCTTCCGGCACAGTGTGTGAAGTAGGGATGCTCTTCTCGCCTGAGACAGTCACATAGAGAGATCACAAATAAAAGTTTCTCTGTTTCAAAAAGCAAAAATTCTGCATGCCTGTTTCTCACCTTCAAATAGCCATGGTGGCTTCAACCATGTCTATCTCTACATAGAATATTGTGTCACACACAGACAGATTCAGGACAGCTATTAGGGTCTGGGGGCAATAGAAATGGGGAGGACAAGAGAAAGCCTTGGGAAAAAAAGTAAGGAAAGAAGGAGGCCTGAAGAGTGGGACAAGCTACAAAAGACATAAAATGGACAGGCACAGATCAGTATGAGAAGCCCCTTAAGTAGAAGCCCAGATGCAACATGCTGTAGGGGTCATTGCCATTCATTCCCACTTCTGACTTTCCTGGCTTAGACTCATCTTTGGATGCAACCTGCCAAAGTTGTTAAATTACTGGAACAAATGATTGCTTCCTCTTCAATTTACCTGCCAACTCCAAGGTGAGAAATTTGGTGGTTCCCAGCACAAGGAAGGCAGGAAAACTCAGGCTCAAAGGATAGGTATGGCTTTTGGGAGTCACTGGGACAAAAGGAAGGCCTGAAGTATGAGCATGACAAAAATGATACTAGAGTGTCTTCACTGTAGGAGTGACAGCCTTGTAGGACAAGAAAATGCTAGAAACCAATGGAACCAATCAGAAATAAGATGGAGGCTAGGACAAAAAAGGGACAGGGTCAAGGATCAGAGTATGAAGATAGAACACTATGGCAAAATTGAGCTTTGGTTCAGACAAAATAGAGCACATCATAAGCAAAACTCTCTCTCTCTCTCTAGAAATGCAAGGGAGAGGTTGCTGTCCCTACAACAGAAACCTCTGCTGTCTCCTCCTCTTCCTTGCCAGCATTTCCCCATCTGCCACAGAGGTGCAAGTGCAGATGTCCCACAGGGCTGTCATGGAAACTTTACCAATGCTTGAAAGCCCTCAGCACAGACATCATGGAGGTTAACCCTTCCATCCTCATACACAAATAAGCAGGAGTCCTGCTTCTTTACCCTGTCTCCAAGTGTGGCTGAACCCTACTTTTGAACATACACACACACCCCTCCCTGTTCTCTTCACACTTTTCCTTGGAAGGAAATCAGAAACCACAGTCTGCTCCAGTGAGCAGAACAAACAAGAGAAATATCATTTAAAAAATGCTGCGGCCTCACTACCGCAATTCAGCTGCCCAATTCTGTCCAGAGCTCTCCCTAGTAATTCAGGCTTCTTATACAGATGCCAAAGATCAGATGTAAAAGTCTAGCAGTGTGATGAGCAAAACCTTTAAAGAGAAACCTGTTTACTGTTGACAGAAGGGTGATGAGGCATAAGGAAAAGGAGTAGGTCTGTGAGATGGAGGTGTAAGAAGTTGTGAGAGGAGGAGATGGCAAGAATAGAGGGACAAGGCCAAGCATGGAAGCTATATGCAGTATGTACATCTCAAGTATTTTTGAGGCTCCTTGGACCCCTTGGTCTTGGCACTGATGTCATTCACTGGTGAGGGAAAGCTATGACAGTTGCTGGTGTACCCACACCTGGCTGCACTGGATACAAGTTGGTAATAGCTAATAGTACCTGTTTGTAATTGTCCTTCATTGGCAAGCTCAGACCATCTCAACACATGTAAAACTGTGCCCCCCCCACCCTGTCTCAGCGTATGAGACAGGACCCTGAGTTTTTTTGGTGACTTTTGCTGTAGCTTAAAGATTATGGGTCTATACTCGTGTGTGTCCAGGCACCTTATAATGTGGGATAACTGATTTGAAGGACAAGAGTGAAGCATGTGTATGTCGGTGTCAAAGTGATGCAGAAGGGTAAGGAAAGGTACAAGTGTGAATGCGGGTTGATGGAAGTAGACGTTTGAAGAGAGGCTGAAAGTATTTTTTTGGAGGTGCATGGGTGTGTGTGAGTGGAGGCCAGAATGGGTTTGTGAGCAATTACACAACACTACGAACAGTAATCTCTGGGAGGGAAAAGAGAGAGACAGCAGTGCTGGGGACTTGGGACATAAGGGAAGATGTAGGAGGATAGGCGTGTATAATACGTGAGTTTTTTTCTGGGACAGGAAGATTAGTGATGGATGAAAAGGAAGTAGGGGATGGAAAAGAAAAGGTCTTGCTGGCAGCAATTTCCCACCTTGGTGAGGAGTCCAGAGATGAAGGCTTCTGCTCTGCATCAGCTGCTGGGCAACAGAACTGGTGTAAAACAGTTTCATTCCTGTAAGAAAAAAAACACCATAGCAGGTCAGTGTTCAGCTCACTCAGCAGAAAATTCAAGGGAAAATGCCTTTCCCAGGGCTGTTCCAAGGGGAGAGTGACTCCCAGTGATGCTGAAACAGAAATCTGATTATTACATGAACGTTTTGCACTCCAAGGTGGTGGGGAGCAGGAGAGTAGGGGGCTGACAACTCTATTCCCCTGCCTTACCTGTCCTGCTGCTGATGTCAAGCTGTAGGGAATGGGGCAAAAGCACCCAAATAAAAAGGTTTCCTTCTATCAGTATCTGTCTCATGAGCCCATACATCTCATGAAAAACAGTTTTCCCTGTCTCTAACTTTTATTTCTTTTGGGTCAAAAACTTCCCTTTAGACGTGTTTCCTTAGGTATGTTTCCTATACATTGTTATGCAAAGAAGTTGATTTTTTTGTTGACAGTGAGCAAATTAACTCCGCAGACATTTCTCCTGAAACCTCTCTAGGGCACAGAGATAGCCTCGGCACATCAGCACTGCGCATTACCAGAAACAGTAGCAGAAAACTTACAGGACAAGCACAAGTAGGGGGGCTGAGATCATGACGAGAGGAAGATATCACGGCAAAGAAAAGCAAAACCATAAACCTGAGCAAAACACGAGAACAAAAGGCTAAAAATGTGTTTATTAGATAAGAAAGGCAAAAGAATTAATCGGAAGGAAGAAATCCTAGACCAAACTTCCAAAACTGCTCACTGGTCTTGAGTGACTTGTTCTTGGGTCCCTTGCCTGGAAACATAAGGAATCTGATTTTCAGGGGTGTTGGGTACTTATCACAGCATTGGAAGACAGTAAGAGCTGCTCAGCATCTCTGAAAATGAGATCCTTTTAAGATACCTGCAGGGAGGCCCTTGAGGTGTCATAGGCAGAACAAATCAACAGCCAATTTTGAACGCAATGCCCTTCATCAATGAAAAGGAGTCACTGAAAAGAGACACGGTGTCAAGGGGGTAAAGTAATAGGGGAATGTAAAAGAAAATTAAAAGAGGAGAAGAAAAGCAGGGCAGATAAAGCAGGCTGAATCCTCAGATGGCATAAAATCACCCTGTCTCCAAGTCAGTGGAATAGCACTTAGAGCTCTGCTCTCAGTGCTACTGCAGAGACCCAGGGCTCAAATGGGGTCATCTCCTTTTAAAAATATTTTTGCAGCTTCTAACCCAGACAGAAACAGTAAAGCTAAGTCTCCTGGCTTGTCATGGAGTCTCAGATTCTTCCAAAGGCCCTGCCACAGTTTCCCTCACTCTGAAATGTGAAGCTTATCACCTTTTTCTTTCTCAAAATCCGACAGACATGGCCACAAAGATAGCTAAATTACAGGCAATGAGGATACTGTTCCCAGACACCTCCTTCTGTCCTCTCAGCTAGCTTAATTTAACAAACTGCTTAGTTCTTCTGCTTCCTTGGCTTCCAATGCATTCTCAAAAGGAATCTGTCCTTAGAAACAACAGGATTGGCAGGAGCAATACAGCAGGGGCAAGACAAAAACATTAGCTTTTGCCTCACTGACCTCTGCCCATGCCCTCAGTCCCTGCCTGTGACATGCAACCTGCTGGTAAACTGAGGACATGTTTGCATGACGTATCGATTTCATCTCCTGGTCTTCCATTTCTGTAACTACCCAGTTCACATACCTTCTCTCCTTCCAGCCTGGTTATTGCTGGTTCTCACTACACTGTTTCTAATTTAAACTTCTCATGTGGCAAGTACCTACCTGACTGGTGTGTCCATAAACTACTTGTGTTGTTCTTTTACTAAAGCAAGTGGTGGGATCACATTGGAGTCTATGTTCAAGCAGGCTCACACAAATACTCCAGCTCCTACATCTTGTCACTCTGCTTCCAGCTAGAATCTGTCAGGAATTTTCTGATAAAATTTTGGTTTTGCATAAAAACACTGATTCATCAAATTTGTCTGGTGAAAACATCTTGGGTTTGACAAAGATTCTTCAAATTACAGGGCTTTACATGGATTTCCTGGTAAGCTGCTGGAGGGCCATGCCTCCATATCCCACATCTCTGGTGCAGTCATGCCATACAAGTAGTCCCTCGGAGAGGGGCCATCAGGTTTTCCACCCAGCTCCTTGTTCTGCCCAACCCCTAAAGCAGCAATGCTGGGAGTTGGCTAGCTCAAGAGGTGTGGAGCACCTGTGCCAAGGCAGTCGGCTCTGCAGAGCAGCCCTGGAGTCACAGACATCGTCGGCTGCAGTGTGGAAATGCACAAGGCTCTCAGCTGATTTAACAACAGCTGGCATTCATTCTGAAGAGCATGCTTGGTTTCAGAAGTGTTATATATTGGCATTTCTTACTGAATTTCGTCTCTACAGGAACTGCTGGGAAAAAAAGGGCCCACTTCCAGATAAAAATAACAACGTATTTTGAAATCATAGAATCATTTAGTTTGGAAAGGACCCTTAAGATCATCAAGTCCAACCATTAACCTAACATTGTCAAGTCCACCACTAAACCATGTCCCTAAGCACCACATCTACACATCTTTTAAATATCTCCAGGGATGGCAACTCACCCATTTCCCTGGGCAGCCTGTTCCAATGCTTGACAACCCTTTCAGTGAAGAATTTTTTCCTAATATCCAATCTAAACTTCCCCTGGCACAACTTGAGGCCATTTCCTCTTGTCTTATCACTTGTCACTTGAGAGAATAGATCAACCCCCACCTCGCTACAACCTCCTTTCAGGTAGTTGTAGAAGGCGATAAGGTCTCCCCTCAGCCTCCTTTTCTCCAGGCTAAACAACCCCAGTTCCCTCAGCCGCTCATCACAAGACTTGTGCTCTAGACCCTTCACCAACTGGAGTTCAAACGGAGTCTTCCAAAAAATGGACACCCCAAATTTCAGCCATTTCTAATCTCAACACTTCCCTAAATGAGCTACACTGTCCTCCGCTTTTATCCAAACAGCAGATGCACCATTCCAATTCTTAATTACACATGAAGAAAGCAAACAACAGGGAGGAAAAACATAGGGAAAAAGAGGAAGGAATGAGGTCAGACAAAAAACTGAGAAATAGAAGCTTGTATAGAGATGAAATGCCTTGCTAGTTAATTATGAGGATAGAAACAAAGAGAAAAGTAAAGGGTAAACAGGAAAAGTAAGGGTGGTGTGAAGTTACAGGACTTTAAGCTCAGTCTCCTGTGGGCGTTTTAGGAAAAAACATCTCACAGATACTCTTTGGAGAATCAGTATGCTCTGAGCACTGCAGCTGCACAGTCAGCTGTTTACTCTAGTTTTCATGATTTCTCATGTGTTTAACACTAACCTTTGGTATTTTCTGCCCAAACCAGAGTCCTCTGGAACCTCTGAGATCCCAAGATCTCTGGAGTAGTTGTGCACCTTACGTACCACTACTAGATCTTGATCATGCCCAGAGGCAGAAATCTGCCTGCAAGCCATTTGGGATCCTTGACTCCCTCTCTGGGGGCCATGACTCCCATGGAGAAGCCACCAGGGAGGTGGTGAAAAACAGGCTAAATATATGAGGTGTAAATGGATATTCTAAGACTGTGCTGAAAGCTGTTCCCCTGATTCAGGGCAGGGAAGGATATCTTTAAATCTGAGTTCCCCAAATGCCTACGAGCAGTTGGAGCTCTGTGTCTATTTACATTCTTCTTTTACAGCTTGCTTCTCTGTCTCTTTCGTGCTACCCAGGAATACGCCACAGGGATGGGGTTCCACCTTAGAGTCTATCCCTGTTCATTTTGCTCTTTCTTTCCATCTCTTGATCCTGCATATATCCGATATTTTGCAAAGCCATGCCCTCGCCTTTGTAGCATGGCATACAAAGCCCAGACAGGAGCTGGGAGAGGAAGGGTTAACTTGCTGTGGAAGAAGTGCACCTGTTCCCTGCCTGAAGAGGCTGTATTAATTGCTATCTGGACAAAGCAGCTCTCATCTGGACGCAAAAGGCAAGTGTCCTAGGGCTTTACTATGACTTCTAAGCCTAAAGTAAGTGCTCTAGGAAAGCAGCTCTCTTCTTAACCTGTGAAGTCTTCAGGTAAGATGCTATTTTTGTTGCTGTGATTCAAGAGGGCCTGGCAGGCTTGTAATGGCTGGTGGCTACCTGGAATTTCATTCCCTTTTGGTGTTGTCACCCTTTGTAGCTTTAAAGTGAGTCTTGAGATATTTAGTATCTGTCTGAAGTCAGTGTTAGACTTTTGATGGTGGGTTTTATTTCCTTTCTGTGCTTTCTTTTTATTTTGTTTTTTAAACAAATCTTACTTCATAAGTCAGAAAGGCTACATAAAACTTGAATGTGCAGCCTCTGAGGAGTTAAACACCAGAAAGCATAAGACTTGTCTCTACCTTACCTTCCTCAGACTGCATCACAGAGACTGCAGCTAAACAAAAACCGTTGTGGGCAGATCAGGTAGGTGACTGGGAAGAGAGATGATTTCTCCCGTCTGTCAGGATGCTGTTTAAGTGTTCTGTTTCCAAGCCGTTGCTTTAAAACCAAATTATTATCTCTTGGGCTGCACCCCAATGAAAGCTTGGAAGGAAAAAGCCAGCAAGAAGAAAAGGTCTTCTGAGTGAGTGAAAAGTTGGGTGGTACAGAAGAGGAAGAGGCTAACAGAGAGGGAGGGATGCTGAAGGGCCTGTTGAGGTAAGTGTTGCCAGCAGTATGTGAGTTATGTGTGGAGGAGCAGCAGAGGACAAGGGCAAGCATAGATGCAAAAGGAGGAGTGGAAACAGCATAAGCCTGTCACTGCCTTGCTCTGTCTAGCTGGGCCGCATGCTCCAGAGGTGAAGATTTGACAGTCCAGACCTATCTTAAATGCATAGAAAGCTGTGCTTGGCCCAGCAGTAACCCATGCTGTCAATTGAAACATTATCCCCCTCTCCTTGGAGAGAAAACAACTGACTGAATTTTATTCAGTTGTCTTTAACATTGCTCCTAACAAAAGGTATCCTCCAGCCAGCTGCCTGCAGCTTCCATGTGGGTATCTGTGAATGAACTGTCCGGCCACAGCAATTCCAGCTCTGTGATGAACTTCAGAGAGGTCTGTGCCACACTTCCTGGCTAGCACAAGCTGTCTAGTCAGCTCAGAAGTTAGCTCTACCCTTCTGGCTTCCTAGAAAGTTGGACTGTGCTGCAAAGGGGCGGCCTGACTTGTGCTGCCTTGGTCTTTACAGCTATGGATCCCAAAGAGCCAAGCCTCTTTCTCTTAAAAACTGGTGTCATAGAGGGTACAAGAGCTGAGGTTCAAAAATTGAAAGTCTATGTAAGCTACCCAGATTGCACATCACAGGGCCAACGGAGTCCAAACTTTCCTCAAATTGCCTTAATGCTGTATCTTCCCTTAGGACAAGTGCCTGGGGCTTTATCTTCATTCAGTGTTGTTGCCCGTCTTAAGCATCAGTGCCCACTAGTTTAGCACTGATGACAGCTGTCCTGAAATAGAGATGCCTGGCTGCTGAGAGCTGTGTTACAGCAAACAAGTCTAACCCCTTTTTCTTCTTCTCCCGCCCCCTGCAAAAGCAAACCCCCAGCCCAGACAGCATATGGAAAACAGTGGTGCTCCCTGCTCTCCAGCAGTCAGTTTTAATTAAACAAATATCCAGTGTGGCCTGTTCCCATAGATAAAGAGCAGCTCTGTGTTTTTCTGCACGAATGATTTTAGACTACATGAAATGCCAAAACAAGACAGAATGGAAATTGCTCTCACTATGAGTACACAGAGTGTGCTTTTCTTTGATGTGCTGCATCACCCCTGCATCCCACCATGGCTGCTGCCCTGGTCAGTTATGTAGGATAGCTGGCATGGCCCCTACTGCAAGAACAATTACGATCACTGGGTCCTCCAACTGCCTGTACTTGCTTAACCTCTGTAGCCTGGTACTTGGGTATTACTGGCCTGCATATTCAGTAGCCTTGCTCTTGGCTTAAGTGCACATCAGTTCTTAGAAATCTGACCATGCTAAAAGGCAAACGGTGATCCCTCAAGCAGTGTTCTATCAGTAAATAACTAGTCCAACTCACGTAGCATTTCTGGTTTCTCTTTAAAACTCCACCTTTTGAAGAAATGCTAGTGGCTTCGACCAAAAGTCATTATTTGTAGTGCTGGATGTCTCAGCTTTCCTGGAGTCTTTTGTTATTTGTCTCTATCTTGCATTTTTTCGGATAGCTGCCAACAGAACAGATGGAGTTACAGAAAATCACGGCCTAGAAGTGGAAGATTAAAGGCAGAAAGAGTCAAAGGAGAACTCAATTAATCTCAGATGAAGTTTTACTGGCTGTTATCTTTCCTAAGATGAGGACTGGAGAACCACAAACAGGTTCTATTTAGCAACGCTAAGTTTACGAAAGGCCAGTTGCACAGTCTTCTGACTCACCCAAAATGTATAGCTCAATGCTACCTCTACCTACCAATGGAAGGTGACACAACCTAGCTAATGTTAGCTGCAGGTCTTACTCTTTCTATCATCTCCCTCCTGAGCTAGATCTATTTTTGACTCCAGTCAACCTGGAACTGACAGTTGAAGTGAGATCTGAAAGAGACAGTGTTTCCAAAAGTGTACCTTCTAGCAACTAGCTGATTCTTCCCCAGTACTTCACTCTTCACTCCAAAATACCCTTGCTGAAACTTTCTAGCTGTCTTAATTACTCAACTCAATTCTAGGTCATTAGCTGGTGCTTTGGAGGGACAACAAGCATGGTCAGAGTTTATGTTGTAGGGAAACCATACATGACTAAAAATAAATTCAAGTTATTTTCTGAAATTTAAGTTCTTTAACTCCTTGTAAGTTTGATGGCCTCCTCACTGTTATGGGATACTGTTGATGGCAAGAATTTGACAAGATTCAGAGAGGAACTGGAGATTTTAGAGACCATCCTATGAGAATACTTAATGCAGACCCTTCCCAAAGCCAATGTATAGCACTCAAACTTTTCAGCGTTAGAAGGCGGCTTTTATGGATGTCCCATGGCTATCTACTGTGCTTCTCCTTGCTCTTCCATCTTGAACATCTGATGTTGGCTGTCTCTGAAAAACAGCTACACAAAACAGATTCACAAATCTGACTGTCTCAGAAATCCTGTGTTAAGGGGCAAGGGATTTAGTAGCCAAGATACTGATATATGAGAGTGAAACAAGTCTGAGACTGTCATTTTATTTTACGTTACCAGTAACTACAAAAATCCCAACCTGAGTGTCCTTGGGATGCCTCTTTGGAATGGACTGATGTGGTAAACTTCTCTAAATTGTCAAAAACTTCTGTATTCAGTCAAAAAATGCCCCAATATTAATCCCCAAAGAGGAGAATGAGACTGAAGCAGTCTGGAGTCAGATTTGCACGGAAGATTGCTGAGGATGAAACTACAACAAAGGAAGCAGAGAGAAGAATTGAGCAAAAGATGATAGGAAGATGATTTGGAATTTGTGTGTGTTGACCCAGCAAGCTCTTACCAACACTTTTAGGCTACTTTGATTTTATTTTCCCTTCCCTAACTTCTTAGTCTCTGCCTCTTCCAATACTCCACATATGATAGTTTTATGGCTATAGATTTACTTTGCTTTCCAAGTCATCACTGCGTCGACTTCCTCATCAAAAACATCCTCTCAAGTGACAGTGTCTATCCTTAGTCCTTTAGCTATCTGGAAGGTCAGTGCGATATTTGTAAAGGGTTTGCACATGCCACTATAGTCTATGCAAAACCACTTTATATCTGTTCCACATACTTGTCATCGACTCTCTGGTCTGTTGCCTACAGAGGTAGATGTTCATTACGTATCTGTGTGCAGAGTGCCAGTTACATCATCCACATCTAGGATTTTCTTAACTTACTTCAGATCAGGGACTGTCTAGCTCTGCCTGTAACCTTTCACAGGCTTAGATATCTAATTAATTGTATGAAAAAAATGAAGATGTGCCTAGATGATGTCTAGATGCCAGGACGTAACTACTGCCTACAAAAACAAATTGCTGAAGAAACACCCTGGCAGTGTCAGCATGATGGATGAATGTATAACATACACATACATGCCCAGCCTTGCCAGGATTCATGGTAGCTCTTCTTTCAGTCCACTTGAGTGCCTATCATTCCACAACTCGCTCTTTACCATTCTGAAAGCGGTTCTTCCTTCTTCCCTCCTCCGCCCCCCAAAGTCGTGCTGGGAGGGGTGAAGAGGGGAGAACTTAACAGGTGCACCAATCTTCTCTGCTCGCCTGCCAAAAATGAAAAATCAGATATGTTTTGTAGTCTGGAACTTGGCCTGGAACACCTCATGAGTGTTTGAGAGAATGTCTTCTTCCATGATGTTTCCCTGGCAATTTGATGATCAAAAGATCAAAAACCTACTAAGTACCTGCTTAATCATCATATTGTTTCTTGGTACAAACACATTTTAAGTCATACATCCTTTGTACAGCACTACTATAAATTTATTTTTCTAGTAGAAGGGATGGCATGAAAAAGGGATTCCCACTGACAGAGTATTTCCAGTTTCTCACCAGAATATGTTCATTTTAGAGACCCTATACAATATCTTAAAATAAATTCACCTCAATAGTATAAAATACCATACGCATACACTACTGTTTGGAAAGCAGAAATTCAATGTGACATGCTGACGCAAGTGTGTGTCTTTGAGCTATTGTGGGTTCTTCAGAACAGCACAGCTTGGAAGGATAAGCACAAGGCACCGTGCTGAGGAAATGGAATTTCCTGTGTTGGAGGAAGAAGATCCAAGCCAATGCTGCTGTGATCTGATCTTTTTTTGGTTAACTAGTTGGGTGACTACAACAGATATGTCAAATATGCCATTCATTTATCACCATCTGCTTCTAGGGATGGAGATATTAATGCCATATCTTCCTGAACAGTTGGTTTCTCAGCTTCCTTTACTCCTTTTATGTGGTAGTCAGTTCTCCTGTACATCCTCACTCTTACCTTGAAGAAATTCTTGTGGAAAAAGTGTAGGCATGACTGGCAGATGAGTGCATGGATTTCAGAAAGAATTTGGGGTGTTTTGCACCAACTTCAGCCTGAAGAACATGACCCATGGACAAATGTGTGTGGATGTGTACTAAAGAGGGTCTGAGCATGAAGGGATAGTTTGAGCTGGCATTCATGGGCTTAAGGTCAGACTCAGCAAAGTGTCTGGCAGATGGTGAAAATGAGCCGTGGCCTCTTGTGTTCTGGCTCAGTGGGTTCTGCTCCTTTGCTGTAGACCTAGACACTCTGTTTTCTCTTGTTGGTGACAGGCTATTTGACAGAAATTTCCTTACTTGCAGATCTAGGCTCTAGACATCACTGGCAAGAGAGAGGAAGACCAGAAAGATGTCACCTGTGGATTCACTGTATTCAGTGAAAATTCCTGCTGACAACTCCATTTTGTTGCCCAGAAACACTTGAAGGAAATCTAATTCATTTGTCAAGCCTACACTGAGTGGTTGGGCTAACTGTCAGATTTCGCCCTACGTGCTGGAAACAGGCAAGAGCAGAAAAAGGAATGGAAGGAGCAGCTGGTATTCATGCACGCCCCAGGGATCAACTGGAGGGGGAGAGTCCACAATGACTTCTGGATCAAGTCTGCCAGATAATCTCCTTGTGACAGCCAGAAGCAAAGTCTGGGTCCAACTTCCAGCACTTTTCATGCTAGGTGGTGCATTACTCTTTGTACAGTTTTGTGGCTCTTGGTGCTTCAGCTACAGTGGGATAAAATAACTTAACTTGAGGTGAACTAAGTGTGATACACTCACTTTCAATTATCTGTGGACTAACTTCATTATAACCAGAGTCAGTCTAGGTGTCAGAAATTGTCCACGGGAGGAAACTTAAGATCAAGTATCTGCTATACAAAGGAAGTCTGATCCTTAAAGCAGTAAACAGCAGCTTGAAGAGATTTGGAAATAGTATTCAACTCAGACGGAACAAAACTTTCAGATTTGGAACACGTGGATGGCCTGCGAGAAGCTAGCATTGCTGAAAGCTCTCTGTAGAGGGGTACTTGTATCTCTGATCTAGCTATGTTGTTGTCTTATTGAATTACTAGTTGAGGAAATACTCTTTAGGTTTATGGAGGTTGCTTCTCATACTCTCATATTGGCCCAGTGGAAGTGATTCGCTCAGAAGCTTCTCTTCTTGTAATTAACTCTTTTCCTAAGGCACAGTAGGAACAGGGATGAGGGAAATGATTCTACCTGCTATGCAATTCCCAGGAAGAAACTTCTTGGGTGGAAGAGTTTATTATCAGAGGTTGGCGGAGCTGCCTCTCCTGAAATGTCTTTGAATCACGTGTGAGTGGGGAGTCCATTCACCCCATTTAAATTGGATTTCTCTCTTCCAGAAGAACATTGGCTGCAGAGATCATGGCTGTCTGCTAATTGGATTTGCGCTTTGTAAGCACTGAGAGGAAGAAGGCAAAGCGGCCATGATGGGAGCAAATGCTGTGCGTTGGACTATGCAATACCCCAATGCGCACCACCAGTCTTGTTTAGATCCTCTGTCACCGGTGAAAACAGTGGATGACTTCTTGTGATAGACAAGTCACAACATCACTTGCTGACTTGCTATCAGATACTCAGGAAAAACAGCTACTGTATCAGAGAGCAATCTGATATTCTAAATATACGTGCACAGCTAATCGCGTGGAGATCCTCTAGTGACACATGCAAAACACATTGGGAGTGAGCAGAGGTTTAGTTAGTTGTAACCAAAACTATACTTCGGATATCACAACTAGGAAGCTTCTATGTAAATCTGAAGCATGTGTGAGGGGGAGTTTATGTAAATTCCTGAAATAATTTCAATTAAATAATTACCATAAACAGAAGTTGTATTAATTTCTTAGTGGAAAGATGGTATATTCATAGAAAACTACTTTTCCAAGACAACATGTGACCTTTTCCAAGACAGCATCCCTCACTTCCAACTATCTTCAATATCTTCATTTCTTTTAAAGGTTATATATGTAATGGAATAATTACATGTCTGCAAATGGATGCTGGTAGCGACCTTTCTGTAGCTTTAAAACATCTTTTCATACCTCTTGTTTTGTACTATACAAAGACCCTTTCTTCTTTGCTCAAATAATAGATTTATAAGTACATAAAATGGAAATAGCTAGCAAAAGCTCACTTTTAATTACACTGATGAGCATTGTCCAAATCCCCTCCGGTTCTTCATATAATAATTATAGTTTGTCAGCCTAATACCAGTGAGTACATGGTCCTCCTAAAGAGATCAAGAAATAGCACTCTGCCTGAATGCTCTGCTAGCACAGTAAACACCTTTTTTCTTCTCTCCTATTTTGGGCTGATATGTATGAACACCATAAAAAACCTAAGGCTTGTGTTAGTGGAATTGGCAACCCTTTTCACAATTACCGGAACTGTGAGATATAAATGGAATTTAGGTCTCTTCCTCAGTAAGAATAAATTATTTTTACTTTTTGAATAAGTATCAGGATTGGACTCAGTGAAAGGATTTTTGTTATGACTGAGTATTAGACCTGGTTTTAATCAGGCTTAGACTTCTTACTGGCTTCTCACTCGTGTTTAACCCCTTAGTACAGGAAGAAAGCCCTGGAAATTTCTAGATGCTAAAATCAAACTGTCCCTCAGCAGTGAAGAATGACAAAGCTAAATGAAGGAGTGCTGTTTAATAATTCAGAATCCCATAAACATGCAAATTAGCTGCATACACAGAAATGGCTCACCACTGAACTCTTCATGCACCTTAGCAACACTGTCTTCTGTAGACTTGTCCCTGCATGGAAATGCACGGCCAGATTTGCTGCTTGTATCACAGCAGTTCTGTGCCCTTGCTGGCAGCTCTGTATTCAATGCTGGATACCAGAGTAGCACGACAGTGAATTGCCCACCTATTACAGACAAGTTTAAAAGCTTGTTACTACCACATTGGGCTGACGCACTAAATTTAAGTAGTGGTTTTATTCTATGCACTCACCAATGATTACCAAGATTATTCTGTGGGTTAAGTCCTGCTGGCTAGTACTGAGCTGCTCAGACTTTACTGTATGTTGGAGCTTGACACAAAATGGTATAACAAAAGGAGTGCAGTTGAATGTGGTGAAAAAGATCATGACTTGGCTTGGCTTGCAGAAGGCTGCTTCAGGCCCTTGGCTATGGAAACCCAGTTACTACCAAACCTGCAGGCATCGGGGGCTGTTGCATCAGTGACACCTACAATTGAAAGTGGAGTGGTTTCCTAGCTGGTAAGGACAACAAGGAGAATTAGGAATGCAGAACCAGACATAGGCTGCTTGGTGTCACACACAAGACTAAAGCCTGCTGTTCCCTGCTGCTTCAAAGCTGAGCTGCTTCTGCTGTGAGAGGGGAAGAGCAGAAGAAACGGGCAGGACCAGTTGCAGATCTGATACCTCAGGTGACAGATAGGAATAGTCACCATTGATTTAGGAGAAATTTAATTTCCCTATTTCCCTTTCACACATACCCATGTGCTTCCACCAGGGCGTTGACACATGAAAAGTAGGCAGTGTTCAAGACTGCTTGTGGACAAAGCAGCTGATTGACACAAAGACCAGATGAATTTGCATATGTAATTGCCCTGGAAGGAAAGTATCATTTGACACTAATGCAAGTGGGGAGAGGAAGCAACTTGTACGCTCAGCACTTGACTGTCACGGATACTTGGGTTTGGGTCAAGAGGAGATTTCACAGTTTCTTGAGGCTTCATAAACTCCTGACCTTGCTAAGGTAGCAGTAGAGCATGTGGAATTAGTGAGGTAACCTAAGATTTGGAAAAGCTATGGAAGTTGTTCCCTTCTTAACTGCTCAATAATTCCTGGGATTTAAAACCAGTAGGACAATGTACTGTCAAGTCAATTTATCAAGATGATGAGAGTTTAAGTTAGTCTTAGTCCCAAGAGTTGGATTATTTTATACTCCCTGTCGGGTGCAGCAGCACTGGGAAAAAATCACCACAAAAATGGAGACGGCATCACTTCCTAACCTGATGCCTTGCATATATTGATTGTTCATCCATACCCTATCTCAAAATTGACATACAAATGTCAGCTTACACTCTTATACCTGGCCAAAAAAACAGCTCTTCAGCCACTGTTGACTATATGAACCTAAATAGCCTGCATGTGCAACCAAATGTACAGCTCATTTTGAATTAAATGAGCTGCTTATATCTGTCTATGCTACTGGATCTCTCTGTAGTGCCTTATTGCAGCTAGTTTGTGCCTTGTGGGGAGCCTTAACTTGCTAAAGCATCTGACTTACAAATCCATTACTATTCTCTACTTAGTAAAGCTTTGAGCTTCCCACCATGTGCTGGAGTCCTTTGTTTCCTTCCCTTTATTTGTAAAAAACTGTATTTAAGGTGTGGTTCTGGAAACATAAACATAAGAGATTTTCCCATACTACAGGAGCCTGATTCCTGCAGAGATATTTCAGGAAAGTTTCAAAAGCAATTACTAGAAATCAAAGTGAGGAACTGTGGCACTGATTGTGTTTCTGCTCCTTAAACAAGATGGCTGATGTAGACCTTCTGAACCTTGTGGTACTTACAGCTGGGCAATCTCCTCTAACAACTGAGATTTAACAAGTTTGCTTCAGTACCCTGGCGCCAACAGGGCTGCAGCATAAGCTGACACCATGTGGCTCAGCATAAACTGGCAGTGCTATTTGTGCTTTCACACTTCAGCTGTGAAGCTACATCAGTGATGGTTCCAGACCCTAGATGCTGGGATGTGACAATGCTTCCCTTCTTGGTAAGAGGCGACAGCAGTGGCAGTATCTGCATCTGTGGTTACTTTAGCACTAGGAGCTGTTGAAATCTTGATTCTTGTGATGAACAGATTCTTCCTAGACTCTAGTTAACCTTGGAAGCTGTGTGGTGGGGGAAATTCCACTTTTGGCAGCTGCTGTTCTGTATAAAAAGAGTGTAGTGCATTAAGAGATGCCAGAGCTGTAGAAAAGGTGTTGGGAAGAGACAATAAAGCCTCTCACAGGGAAAACAACCTAGTAAAAATAAGATTTTAGTCAAACAAGTGTCAAACAGTGAGAAGCACAGAGGTAGAACTCTGGATTAGAAAGGAGAGCCATCTTCCTTCCTATTCTCTAAGGTATAAATAGGCAAGAGCAATTATCACAGCCCTAGGCTAGGAGGGTCAGCCTCGCTTGTAGCTGAAACGCAGTCCCCTGCATCCAGGGAGTAGCTACACATGATGTTATTCTCAGGGTGACTCCAGAGCAAACAAATTGTGACAGAGATTCATTAGTCACTGGATTTCTTTCATGGCAATGAAATAGAGCCCACTCAATGTGCCATGGAGGCTAACTACCCTCCCTCCTGTGTTAGGACGGGTACTCTGCCTCCAGGGTTGTCTAGTTCTATGCTGTTTACGTGCAGCTCTGATGGTCCACACCAGTCATATGCTACTACAGGGAGATATGACTCTTAGTGCCTCATGTCTTGATTCTGGATTGCCAGAATTCATGTCTTCCCACAGCTATACTTCCTCTTCTAAATAATTGGTACCTGATTCCTTACACGGTTAGCAGAGACAAGCATGCTCACGCAGCAGAAATACTCTTGAAATGTATGAAGAAGCAGGAATGCTGTCCTGGGCTCTTGCCTGTGTGCCCTTGAGAAAGGCAGAATTTGAGATGCAGTTGCAGATCACTATGTAGTCTCTATAGGCTGAGGCCTCCAAGGTCATTTTGGACAGAGATCTGGCGACCATCTCTAAAGTGACATTCTTGCTAGACAGTCAGCAGTCACCTGATTGAAAAAAAATCAGAAGTGATTCATAGTGGAAGGCAGGTAATACTAAATAACATCCATCCTTGGAGCAAACTGACAGAAGCCACCTAAATGGGGTGAGAAAGGGGCATCCTCTTTATTTTTGAGAGAAAAGTTGTTCTGCATTGCTTGCAAAACCAACAAGTAAATAACACTGAGCATTTGAAACTTCTGGCATGACATCCTTATCTCTAAATTGGAGAGACAAGGATTTGATGGATGGACCACTCGGTGGATGAGGAATTGTCTGGATGGCCACACTCAAAGGGTTCTGGTGAATGGCTTGATATCCAAGTGGAGACCAGTGATGAGTGGCGTTCCTCAGGGGTGGGTATTGGGACCGGTGCTGTTAAACATCTTTCTTGGCAACATAGGCAGTGGGATTGAGTGCACCCCCAGGAATTTTTCCAAGGACACCAAGATGTGTGGTGCGGTCAACATACTGGAGGAAAGGGATGCCATCCAGAGGGACCTTGACAGGCTTGAGAGGTGGGCCCATACCAACCTCATGAAGTTCAACCAGGCCAAGTGCAAGGTCCTGCATGTGGGTTGGGGCAATCCCAAGCACAAATACAGGTTGGGTGGAGAACGGCTTGAGGGCAGCCCTGAGGAGAAGAACTTGCGGGTGCTGGTGGACAAGAAGCTCAACATGAGCAGGCAATGCACACTTGCAGCCCAAAAAGCCAACCGCACCCTGGGCTGCATCAAAACAAGCATGGCCCGCAGGTCGAGGGAGGGGGGATTCTGCCCCTCTACTCTGCTCTGGTGAGACCCCACCTGGAGTACTGCATCCAGCTCTGGAGTCCTCACCACAAGAAGGACATGGACCTGTTGGAACAGGTCCAGCAGAGGGCCACGAAGATGATCAGAGGGCTGGAGCACCAGTGCTATGAAGACAGGCTGAGAGAGTTGGGGTTGTTCAGCCTGGAGAAGAAAAGGCTCCAGGGAGACCTTCTAGCAGCCTGCCAGTACCTAAAGGGGGCCCACAGGAAAGATGGGGAGGGACTATTTATCAGGGAGTAGATGATAGCATGAGGGGTAATGGTTTCAAACGGGAAGAATGTAGATTTAGATTCGATATCAGGAAGAAATTCTTCACTATGAGGGTAGTGAGACACTGGCACAGGTTTCCCAGAGAAATTGTGGATGCCCCATCCCTAGAGGTGTTTAGGGCCAGGTTGGATGGGACTTTGAGTAACCTGGTCTAGCGGGAGGTGTCTGCCCACGGCAGGGGTGTTGGAACTAGGTGATCATTAAGGTCCCTTCCAACCCAAACCATTTTATGATTCTATGCTTCTATGCTTCTATCTCACAGCTCAGTCTAAACTTAACTCTCATTGCATTTTATTCCCCTTCTCATTGTACATCTCCTAGCAGTTGTTTCACAGCTGAATGTTGATGGCTTTCACCATCACTCCAGCCAGTGCTTACTCAAGCCGTATAAACTCATACTTCATTGATGCGTTTGTTTCTCCTTCTACCCACCATATTTTCAAATTAAGCTTGATGCTAACAAATTAATCTCTCTGGTCTGTGTGGCAGCCATTATGCCCACAATACAACTGGGATGGGGGTCAGCACAGTGGTCCTTGTTGGGATCCGAATCATCATAAGCAAGAGATACTTTGGCAAGATGACAATAACAGTGGTCACTACAGATTATGTGGAGGGGTACTCTGAGAGGCAGTTTCTATCTGGAGGAACTTTGCTTTTGCAAGCAAGGATGCATTC
Source organism: Chroicocephalus ridibundus (assembly GCF_963924245.1). Classification (NCBI taxonomy): domain Eukaryota; kingdom Metazoa; phylum Chordata; class Aves; order Charadriiformes; family Laridae; genus Chroicocephalus; species Chroicocephalus ridibundus. Next base: position 154,167,050 of record NC_086284.1, read on the forward strand.
GGTGACATTTACAAAATGACCAAAGAGATGTCATTAAAAGTACTGGTGTTTGTCTGTATGTGGTAGAAAGAAGCAGTATATTACAGTTCTGAGATACAGATTTTGTATAAAGCTGAATACTGAAAAAAAAAGTTGATTCTTGCAAGTCAGAAGTTTCTTTCATTGACAGCATTTATTAATTGTGCTGCTCTGGAATTCCCTCCGCTGGTGCCAGGCTCCCACCTTTAAGGAAGCACAGCGGAGTGTGGAGGCTAGGGAAGCAAGTACATAAAAAGCTTTAGGTTTGTCTCTTTAAGAAAAGGGCAGATTCTAAAGCCTTTTCTCTTCCCCTTGCAAAATTACCCTCTGGTTAACTGTGATATCATCTGTTTTGCTGCTTCACACCATGACTCTCTGTCTGTTAAGGGCAATGTCATACCTGGCTGTGTATTATTTATTCTATTTCTGCTTTACTCCATTATTTGAAGCATATCTTCCAAATTCTCAAGCTCAGGGTAATTGATGCCAATGTGAATTTCAGGGCATTTGCTTGGATTTTGCACCTTTGTGGAGAACAATTGAATTCTTTCACCCTTTTAGTCATGTTGAAGACCATGACTTGACCATGACCATGACCATGAAGATCTCTTTTTTCCAAAGTAAATTAATGGAATGACACACAAGACATTTCAGACCTTGTTTCTATGTCCTCAGTTACTAGGTGCTTTAATTCCTGTATCTCTAGGAACAACTACTGCCTTAATAATCTTCCTCTTGTGTACCACTTATGTCTACACTATACAGTACTAAGACAGTGAAACTCATATTGCCAGAGTTTTGACCCAGCACAGACAAGGCTCACTGGAAGAGTATATTGGGATGTTCTAGAGGGATATTATTTCGTCTGCAATGTCTCAGAATAGCAATGATTTTTCCTTTCTTGCCAAAAGAATGCTCTTCAAATAACTTAAGTGGAAGAGACGGTCTTTCTCTTCCAGTCATATGATAGCAAGACTTGGATTCTGTTCCCACATTCACCTCCAAACAGTGATCTACTCTTAGTTGGATGGAGACAGAATTTCCCATCTTGAAAAACAGGTTGCATTATGGATTGGAGTCTCATGGTTAGGCTGCACTTGGAATGGACTATGCTTTTCTAGCATTTATTGAGATTTCATAGTGATTACTGTCAGAGGACAGCTCAAGCCTCTTTGCAAAACAGTGCTGAATTGTATAAAAGGCATCAATAGAGAAAAAAATAGGGGAGTTATGCTGCTTCATCCAACATTCAACTGCATGCATGTTTCAGGTACCATTGTTAAGATGCTGTCTGGAGTAGTCAGCTGTCACTGCTTACATAGCTGAAAATGCCTAGCTGGTTTGTGTGTTTTCAAGATACGAGGTTATTTTAAAACAATCACTAGTCAAACCCAGGGTGGATCTGTGTTACTCTGAAATTAAAGTACTAATGGGACTCTGGATTTTGTGGAGAAGAATCATCTAAAAGGACACTTAAGGCAAAATAGAACCCTACTGTAAATTTATTGGCATCAATGGCATTTACGTAGCCTATGCACAGATGGATCTGGTTTGGAGACTTGTAGCTCCTATCTAATCAACAAGTTTAATGGGAATGTCAGCCCTCGATATCAGGAGAAGCAGGATTCTGTTCTTATGCAGTAGCCAGGCAAATGACTTTAACTGTTTTTATTCACTCTGTAGCTGTGTGGATAAAGTGAAAATCAATGAATAATATATTCAGCGAACTTTGTGATATTTCTTACTCTAGAATCAGTTTGTCCAGCTCTATTGGAGAGCTTCATAGGTGCCATGGTAATGGTAATGTTTCCATGCAATCCACTTATCAATAGTTCTGAGACAGGATCAGAGATTGTGGTAAAGGTTAAGCATATCAGAAGATGCCCTGTACAATAAAACAAACAGAACATAAATGTACTAGGAGATTCCCCATAAGCAAAAAGACTGGAAGGATTCCAGAAGACCAAAACGTTTCCAGTGATGCACCGGAAGACCTCTGTACAGAGTCCCAGGTACACAACATAAGGGAGAAGTTTTGAGGCCTCTGTGCAATTCTTACTCTTTTCAGAGGAAACGTATAATAACTGCTATCAAAATGCTAGTCAGAAAAGGGTAAATAAAGCCTGTAATGTCTTTGACCACCTACTTGCTTGTGTAGGCATCAATTCTACATCTAATCATCCTTTGTCCTTGAAGTTTTCTCAAGGCAGAATGGGCTTGAAACAGAATGTACCCTGTCTGGCTATATGCAATCCTTTAACATCACATCCTTAAACCCCAAACCCTGGTCTTCTTAAACTGTTAGCACTTCTGGTTGTACAGTGAGAGAGACAGAGAATGCCCCAGAACTGCAATACGGCGCCACATGAATACTGTTTCCAAACTTTTTAATCTTTCCCAGCACATACAAAAGAAGCAGCTGTCCAAGAGTAAGGGTTGAAATGGAATCTGATTGTTATTCATCTGGGATCTCCTCCAACTACCACTAAAACAGTATTTCCACTGAGTTTATATGTGATCTGATTTCAAGTCCCATGCAGTGAATCCTAGCCAATTCAGCTCTTAAGGATTGTCCTGACTCAAATGCTAACTATCTGCATTCAAATGAAGGCTCTTCCTACTTATGAACAGAACTTATTCTTGTGTCTGTTGCATGAGAAATGTCATTTATTGCCATTTCAAGCTGGAGAATCAGTAAACAATATGGCTTCTCACACGGTAGCCTCCCCTAGGTTATGTTGTCCTCTCTGTCTTCAATCTTTTTACATTTGTAACTAAACACTTTCAAATGGGAATATTTTTTTATGGGTAGCAGAATCAACAGGCTGATCTTAAGAGCCCTTAATGATTCTATGCTGAATAGTTCTTGAATGTGGGTTTAGAGCGAGATTATGTGTGAAGGCATGCAGTTCTGAAAAATCTGTGGCTCACATATAATCCACAACATATGATCCAGCACGAGCCACAAAAAGACTGAAGCAACAGCAAGAGAGGTGTGAACTATCCCACTTATCTGTACAGAGTCTGTGTGCCAATATTACAAAGTTCTACATGACTTACTGTGTCCCACTAAGTTGATGGTGAGAGCAGGCACAGCTTGCAGGAGAAGGCAGTGCGTGCTTCACTTTTCAGGAAAAAAAGCACAGTAGTTCTTAGCTGCCCCATCTCCTCACTGAGATCGGTGAACGTTTGGTGGGTGCTAGGCACATCATTTAGGAATGTCTGGAAAGACCTTTGATGCTTGGGCTGAAGACACTTCGAAAGAGCAAAGCGGTGGTGGCTGCAAGGATATTACCCCTGCGCTCCTGCGGCGTGTCCCTTTGGGTGAGGGGTGATGATAATTTGTTGAGGCACTCCGTGGAAGCCTGAGCTAACACAGCCTGTGCTGTGCTTGTTTTCTGAGGTAAACAGGAAATCTCAGACCTTAGTAACGTCAATTCTGAACTTCTCACCAAGGCTAAATTCCGTTTGAAGGGAAAAGAGCAGCAGGAATGATCTCTATGTTTAGTTATCTCATATCTTGTCTTACATCGTCCTCTCATGAGAGTGCCAGAGGCCAAAAGGAGACCTCTGATTGTCGTGTGTGACCTGCATAACAGGCTTTTCCAGTTGTTGATATGGCATGTGGAAGACTGAGTGAGCTGTGTTCCTCTTCTACCTAACTCAGGGTGACTGGAGAGAAAAACCTTTGCTCTGAATCTGCCGGGACTTGAACCTATGCCTCCTCTCTCCCTTCCCAAATCAGCTCTGAATCCCAAAAACTTACTTGCAAAAATGCTAAGCTGGATCTGAATTTTCAGCCTCCAAATTTTTTTCTTAGTATTCTCACTAGCAAATTGTATCACTGTATTTGGAATGCCATACCCATCTACACATTTAATCACCAAAACATATTTAAATAACAAAAAATTTATTAATCTTTGTCAAAGACTAGCAGAACTTTCTCACTGCTTTTTTTTCACTGAGCTTTCTCAGGCAACTCTTGCCTCTTTTCAGAGTCTGTCTTCCACCTGGGAATAGGAAGGGATATGAAGTTGCGTTGTCACCCATATGTCTTAATCACTATGCGTGCTGTGAGGTGCTGGAAAAATAGGAAAGTGGGTAAGCAGTTTAAAACTGCCATCCTAAGAGCTCTCTCACCAAAAAGTGTTTGTACCTCAAAGTAACCTGACTGAAAACCTAACCTGACTGAAAGAGAAAATGGAGTTGTTAAGCACAGTATGTGACTCTCTCCATCGCAGGCTATGAAGACCCAAAGCTCAGTGCTGGCTCTGGGGCAGCACTAGGAATGTTCCAGTACGGCTGCCTGATTCAGCATCTACTCTAATTTTGGAAGTTGTGGCGCCTTGTATTGTGTCTAAATTAAAATATGTTCTTGCATTAAAATGATATATAGAATTCCACTTCAAAAGCTGTCTCAGAAACTGTCTCCCCTTTGTGACAATAATGCACAGTCCCACTCATTTCTTTGCTCCACAAAGTGCTGTCAAACGTGTCCAGTCATCCAGCACTCACTGCAGCAAAACTGCTCATCTTTCAAAGGCAGCATTCTCAAAGCTCTTTACAAACCCCACTGGCAGACACCTCGTGCTACCCCCTGCATGGGAAATGAGTAACACTCCTCTAGTCGCACAGGGAGATGCTAAAGTAAAGTGAGGCAAAGCAATTTGCCCAACTGTCACACAGCAAGCTTGTCTGTAGCATGAAGCTCCTACCTTTCTAACGCCTCAATCCTGGTTTCTAAGCAATAGCCCAAACTTCCTCTCTATTCAGCAGCAGCAAACTACTGCAAAGGATTAAGTAGGTACTTAACACCATATTGAACAGGAGCCAAAAGAATTAATTTCACAGGAAAGGAAGAAACCAGCACAAAGAATTCAACAAGTTGGGGGATGAAGAACATGTGTACTGGTCAAGAGACAGAAACAACCTACACTTAACTGCTAAAGCTTGTAGTTGTCAAATCTAGCCCTCCCATACTGCTTGCCCCTGCCCTGATTAGTGATAACACCCAGAGCAAAAAGCCCCTTTAAATGAGGAGAAACTTTCTAGAGAACAGAGTGCAAGTCACTTCTGCCCAGTAGTTCAGCTGGACAGGTGCTCCCCTAAAGGTCACGGTAAGTTCCTTTACTGGATAGCAGCCCCGAGGAACAGAACTTGTCACCTCTCTTTGAAAAGAATGGCATCTGAATCCGAATCCTGGTGCTCTTCTACATAGCCTGAACTGTGGTCCCAAAAGAGTCTGCCTGTATCAGAAGCACTATGCTATGCATATCTAAATTAAGTATTATCCTAGATCTGACAGGGCTGTAGATGCTATGTAGCCTGTCATTGGAATAGCAAATGAGCTCACATAACCAGAAAAAGGGCTTGAACCTAAGCAGTATAAACCTGGTCCTTCCAGGCTGAGCAAACCAATCTATTCATTACAAGTATCAAAGGCAACACAAAATGAACTGGAATGAAATGGTTCACATCACCAATAAACCACAGGAACAGGAATGATGCTGACCTGTACTGCTCAGTTGTTACTAAGAGGCTGGCTCTACAGGTATTTTAACCAGTCTCCTCCTCTCCAGAAGAGAACATATAGCCTCAATAACCCAGTGAGAACCTCCAGTTATTAGTTAGCACACCAAATAAGCAGCACCCTTCTGTTGAAATCACCACTAAAGCTCATAAAAGTCTTGCAGCAGCATACAAATGGGTGCAGCAGCACCTGGTTAAACATCTGCTTCTATGTTGTGAGTAGAGAAATTGAGCCCCTGATGTCTTCTTATGGAGAAAGAACCCTCTCCTGCTTGAGCTAAAAGAGGATCTCTGTGAGAATGCGTAGGTGTCATTGGGATTATTTCCTCCAGTCTCCAGGCTTACTTAAACCAAACATTCCCCATCTCTCCTACTACACCGCAAAAAGCAGATGGCACATATGCACAAAAAAACCCCTACAGATAAAGGATATGTCTAGAACTTGGGTCTATTTCATGGGATTGTTAAAAATGTTAACTTTCCCCAAGGCACACATTAACAATCTACTTGAGTCCTCACACCTTGCCCGCTTCCATTCATGCAGAAGGTATATCAGGAGGTGGGAAGCATCACATAAGCAAGATACTTAATTTGGGTTGATATAATAAAATAATCAGACTGAAAAGTTCCAACATGCCTAACAGGCAATAATAAATCTCTTTTACTAACTGATTGTCACTAATAGCTACTGCAAGCAAAGGAAAAAATAAAATGGAGAGCCAGCAAAACAGAAGCCTCAGCCAGCCAACAGGAACAAACACCAACAAACTTTCATGTACGTATTTGAGACATTCTGCATCGAACAACATAGACAAACAAAATGCAGCCCCCACATAATGAGATTTATCATCCTCTGTGATTGATCCCAGCACATATTCCTTTATGTGGAATTTCCATTATAAGGGAAGAACATGAAAGCAACGGACCATATGATGCACACAGAATGGAAAGCAGCATTTTTTCCCCCCTTCCATGTTGTTCTAGCATTGTGCCTTGTCTTTGGTTTTAGGTTTAAGAAGGTTGTTAGCCTTTGCAGATTCCCACAGGCATGAGTTCTGCTGAGCCTGCCACTAGGAAGGCCATCTTGTTATAACTGTGCTTAGTCATATGGAATAGCTAGGAGTTTTCATCACATTGCAACTTATGTCATCAATTCTGAACACCACATCACTGCTGCGCAGGCTCCCTCCTCCTGCAGACTAATCTTGCTGCGTGAAGTCAATGGAAGAGCTTTCTGAGTTGAGGAATACTGGCACACTTGAAATTTCAGCTAATCCTCTTTCAAAACGCATTGCTGCTATTCTTGGAATAACGAGTAGGAAGTTTCCTTTCTCTGTTAATGGGTACAATTAGAGGTAAAATTGTTGAGTAGTTTCCTGACAGCTTGCTCCAAAGATGCCATGACCCATATCACTCCTGGTTGAAGCAAAAGAAGTCAAAGAATTCAAGTTTTTTGTCTGAATGACAATTCATTAAACAACAACTGGTCGAAAATTGCTGGAGTCCAAACATTCTCCTGACAAGAAGTGCTTTTCTTGCCCAGAAGGATCACTTAAAAAATTTAAAATGTTGGTTAACTTTTTTTAACGACGTTCCAATTGAAAATCCAGGAACAAAAAGCCATTTTGCTGATTCTTAAGCGTCACACTTTATTGAAATACACAGGTTCTCATGAGACCTTATCATACATTGAAAATGTGTGGGTGGTTTCTTAGCCAGTTTTAGTGTTCATAAATATTCTCAAATGGTGCCAGAGAGAGATTACAAGAACTCTTTATGCTTGTGCTCAATGGAAAGGGTTTCTGAATTCTAACTAATCTATGTTACTTCTTAACATGGAGAACCTATCCTCTTGGAGACTAGCCACTATATGCTGTTATTCTGGTAGCACAATTCCATCACCATGGACTAAGTGCAGTGTTTTCTCCCTCATTTCGTACCATGATCCATCTCAGTTTAGGGTGGCTGAACTTCACCTGAGAAGTGAAGTTTACCTCCCTGTAAAACAGTGTTAGTACAGTTCAAAACTACCTGTGAAGACATGCCCGCCTCCTCTCCCCCACCCACCCCATGTACTGGCAGGATGTCAGCTTTCACGCTATGGCTGTGAGAAAGACATTGCAGTGCTATTCATTGATCTGGGACATGTCATACGCTCTTTCTCACGTAGTAGTGGTAACCATGGATATATATGTGACTGCATTCATATTGGTGAGGGGAAAGCATTAGAAACATGACTGCTGGAGAAGGTGTGAAAGAAAGGTAAAAATTAATGTCCTGATGCTAAACTTAAGTGTCTTGAGTCCCCAACATGTGTAAGGGGCGTAGCTGGTCAAAGAAAGCAGTGAAGATACCTTGCCGCCTGTGGCACCACTAATGTCTTTTGTAAAATTAAGGTAGAATAGCTGTTTGGAATAAGAACAATAAGCAACTTTTTAAATACTTCCATTAATCCCCTAAGTTCTTTATAAGGGGCGTAGGAGGGAGAGAGAATCAGAGAGAGTGCCACTGATGTCTAGCCATCTCTTAGGTGGGATTTGGCAGTCAGTATTCTGCACAGCTGTGTAAGGAGGAGCTTTGAGCCAGGGATATCTAAACAAACCTTTTCTCTTACAAAATATACCGGAAGATCATTTAGTGATTCAAATCTGCCTAGAAGGATCTAACTGCTCCTTTTCCATAAGTGTTAACAGAAACTAAGCACTTGAAATCTCCTGGTGACTTCGGAAGACTCAACCTTTTTAATTAATTCAAAGCAGATGGGAATGCTGCTGTTCAGATTTCATATCTGAGATTTGCTGCTCCACTGTGAGCACCTGAGAAGCCAGTCTCTTTCCCTTTGAAATGAAACCCTTTCGAAAATAAATGCTCAGATCACTAAGCCATTTTGGATAGGAACTAAGAGCTGTCTTGCTTGACTATAGATTGCAGGTAAGCTGAAGATCCTACATATGACTGCAGCATGTCATCAGAAACCAAAGTTCCTTGAAAGGTGAATGGTTTCCTTAAGCTTATTCTGTTGTCCTAGAGCAAGTATACAGGCTGGATTATATGAGTTCCCACAAAAGCATGTCATTCTGCTGCTTTTAGAGCCTCCATAAGCCTCTATGTGATACTTTATCACTTTGCACTAGTCTTTCTGCACTTCTGACTAAATTATTGCAGTTGATTGGATTACAAAAAAAAAGGAAATTACCCTTTCACTTGTGTTTGATAGCTTAGTTTCCTCTCACCAGTAGAAAATGCAGCATGAGGAGCCTTTATATAAGAAAAAATGTGAAAATACTGAAACAGGCACCACTTGAGGCTCATCTAGTTCAAGACTGGCAGTTGGCAATATTTTAGGAATAAGACTGGACATTGCTCATGTCGTATTCTCACCTCCTGCAAAGTTATGTTTCTCTTCTTTAAAAAGAATTGGAGTGAGATCCTTGTGTTTAGGATGACAAAATTCATAGCAGAGTCAGATTCAGGGTGACTCCAAAGCAGACAGACTGTGACAAGTTTTCACTGCAGTTGCTAGACCTCCTTCACCGAGTTCAAAAATTCTGTTTAGGAATGCTCAGTGGCCTACAGCTACACTTCCTCAGGCGGCACTCACATCAGTTATTGTAAACTGAGTCAGTCTAGGTGTGCTGTTGGATTGACGACTTCCAATAAAAACTGAAGGGAGTGCTGCAGTAAGTGGCAGTCTTCCTTCAGAGTCATCACTGCACCAGTGTCATGGCACAGTGCTATAAGGTTCAGTGTCCCTAGCAAGATGTAATGCTGAAGTCACTAGAACTCCTAGTAAGACTAAATGGATTTTTTGTTGTTGTTGTTCCATGCTTGTATATTAAAATTTGGAGTCTTCTGTCAAACTCCATCTGGTTAACAGAAATCACTGGGGCTATGGTCATATGCACCAGCTAATGATCTGGTCTCAGCTGGTCAGCCTAACACCTGCACAACAGATTTTGTGTAAGAAATGGCAATTCTGATCTCAGGGGACTGCTGCCTTCTGTCCTAGAGGCAGCTGTGTCTCAGTGGCAGGTAATGGTCAGTTTGAGTGCTCAGAAAGAAGAAGGGTTCTGTCAATGGAAATTAATATTCTTCTGGCTTGGAAACAAAGTACAACGTCCCTCAGGGCAAGAAGGGAATTCCAGTCTACAGCCATTATTTGATGGAATTGTTTCCAATTACATACCCTCTGAACTCCTTAATTCACAAACTCTTTTTTTCTAGGGGTAATAACGCTTCTAAAAAGCCTCGTTAAGGCTGTGTATGGAGAGAGAGAATTTCTTAACTGCTTCAGCTAGCACTTCAGTGCAGGATATGAACGCCAAGAACCCCTCTAAAGTTCATGCAACTATCGAAAACATAAAAATTCAATTGCACTGCTGTGAAATGCACACCAAATCCTCTAGCAGACCATAGAATTGGGACCATAGAGCAGACATGAAATCCATTGGAATGGTCACGGACACCTTGAGAGCATGCTTGGAATAGATGGTGTAGCATGGTTGTGTCAAGGGGATGCTCTGTGGATGACCCGTCGGGCTGGGCACTGCTGAGGGCCATGCACAGAAGGGAAGTGCATGTCAGACTTTCCTTAGGAAAACTAAATAGCAAAGAGACTAAGGGATGAGCTGAACTTTCACATGTGTACAGTTCTACATTACACTCATTCTGGAAATCTGGCTGTAAGTCTAATGGTGGCTATCTGGAATGGGTAAGATATCAGAGGTGGGTAGGATATTCCTCAATATTCTTTACTTAACAGTTCAGTGTCATAGCCTTAAATTTTCCTTCATGAACTTTAAAATGGGAAAGACAATTATTTGCACCCTTCTCTATCACCCTCTTCTCCATAACCCAGAGCTGAACTCTTAAACCTCTGAAAGTATGTCTGTAACTAGACTGAGTCCTCGACTTTTAGAAGCTAAACCACAGCTGAGGGCAGCTAATGAGACACAAGCAAGCAGAGAAGGGGTGATGGTGTTTTGAATCTCTACAGGGTTGGTTTTTTCTCCTTTATAAAGTCCCCAAAGTTTCGTAGTCTCCATGTAAACATAAAACATGCAGGCCCTCTTAGTCCAATGCAGCAGGTTCGTCTTTTCATGTGCTAAGTGCTCTGAAGAAAATTCTGTGAATGCTTAGAAACAGACTCAAGTTCCATAACTGTGGGCTCCTGAGGTGTTAGGGTTGAGGAGGGAGGTTGAGGAGATGTAAATCTGTGCCACTTTCTGATTTTTTCTGGGAGATTCTAAACCCAAAGCATTTGTCATATTCTTTCATGCTGTTCCTTAGCCTATTATTATTTTCTAATCAGCTGTCTCTCCAGTGGACAACACGGCTTGCTTTCTAGGGTCATTGAGTTTGACTTACCACACCTTACTTCTACAATAATTAAGACTTGCATAGTATTCTTTATTTCCTTTGCTCTCTTTCTGGGACTTTTTCTACTTCTGGCTTTTGCTCTTCTGCTCCTTTGATAGAGGCTACAAGTTTGTTGGAAAGTGTTTTGCTGTCTGCAATGTACATGGAATAGAAGTGCTGTGGATTTTTGTTACTAGACACCTACTCCACGGCTTCTTTTGTCTGCAAGGAACTAGATTTGGTGACTTTGTAATAGCTGGTACTGAGTGCTCCAAGTGTAAGGATGAAATTAGGTGGTGCTTGCACTTCATTCCCCTTCCTCGGCCTTTCTCTTGCCTATTATGGCTCAGAAAGACTCTGGCAGCCTCAGCATCTCAAAAAGATCAAGGAGATGGCACTTACATTCATTGTAAGTATCAGACAAAATAAAAATCCTCTGTCTTTCCAGTTATGTGATGTTTTTGACCAATGGGAGATTCATAGGAAGAAAAACCTACAAGGAGCAAGATAAAAAAAGGAAAGGAACAGAGTGCAATGGAAGTACAAGAGGTGGATGTGGAGTGTTACCATGGGGTTTGGGCATCCTAATTCTGCCTTGGCGACTAATTATGTTAGGGCTTCTATATCAATCCAAGGAGTGCTCCAATGAAAGATAAGATAAGGAATTGTTAATGGAAGGAGATGGAAGATACAGTCATGAAGAAAAAAAAAAGGGGGAATTGTACAACCTTATAGAATTGAAATTCAGAGGCATCTGAAGGTTGGACCTCAAAGACAAATCTGCATGCTCGTTCACTGATGGTCTCCATATGAAATACAGTAAGCTGTGAGGTAATTGTGAACCTCCAGGATCAAGCAAGACTAGCACATTTGAGAATGGGAAACTTGCCACATCATCCTTAGCTCTCCGCAAAACAACAATGCTGGCATCTGAGAACAGATTGCTTAACGTGCAACAGCAATAAGGCCACCTGGCCCAGGAGCAGAAACTTTTGATGACCAAACACCATCTTGCTGAGTTGTGCTAAGTCTTTGAGACTCCTGGATGGCACGCACCTCTGAAATGCAGCAGGTCTTACCAGTTGATAGCATTAGCTACTACTTCGTCTTCTCTTTCCAGCTGTTTGTTGTTTCACTTTGTTTTGTTAAATTAACCCAGCATTCTGAAGGAGAGGGCTATGCAGCAGTCACTCTTGTGTTTAACTTCCTTCATAAAAACAGCTGCTGTCAGACAGTGTTGGGGTTGCAGTGATTACAAGATCGTTTACATAAATCACTCTCCCGAAACTCATTTGTCTTAACAAGTTCTTGTATCAATGTTCTCTTTATTATCTCTCCTTGGGAAGGCTTGCAGTCTGCCTCAAGACCCTCAGTCTGTCAAAGAAGGAGGCAAAATGAAGGCAACTGAGTAAGTATATTAAAAACTACACATGTATTACAACAGATTGACTGTTGCACTTGCATGGCCCTACAAATGCTTTCCAGGGAAATGCAAGGCAAAATAGAGTTTTGTTTTTTACTTCTTTAGCATTTATTAAGACTACTGCATATGACATTGTATTTTTAATTTCATACCTCCTTTCCTCTTGCAGTTTTTATTCAAACTTATCTTCTTTTTCTTTTGTGTCAGATCCTTACTGAATGGAATGTGGGGCTTTTGGTCTTGACAGTGCATGTCAGGGAAGAAGCAGGGGATGAGGGATAAAGGTAGGGTAACTATTATTCCATTTTGGGAGGGTTTTAATGATGATGATGATAATTATTTTCTTTGAGGTTTTTTGTACTAAAATACCGGAGTGTGGAAGGAAAGTAGTACTGTCTGTTGGCTTCATGTGATGTTCCTATATGTGATTCTTCAGTATCCTTGACTGAATCCAACAAAAAGGAGGAAATAGGGGAACGAAGACTTCATGCTTTGAGTGTCTGGAAAATAAAATCTGTTGTGAAAAGATTGCTAAAAAATTCAAGTTAAAAGAAAAAAAATGTTTTTCAATGCATCTTTGTCTCACTCGTGATAGAACCAGGATGGGCATGAACTTTGAGATATGCAGCAATGCACAGAACAGCTGCTGTGGCATTGGGACCCATGCCATGTCCAATTGTTCTCTTACAGACAGCAGCCACTGTTGACTACAGCATTACCCTTCTTCTTGTTGCTTATTCAACATATTTTTAGTTAGCAATGCAGCCTGTATTTCTACCAAGGCTGAAATAGCCTTCCCTATTAACTGTTCAATCCAGCTACTGAAAGTTTAATTAAATCTGCATCGTTGCCTGTGGGCCCATTAGAACTCCAAGGGCCTCTGCTCTCTCCTCACTTACGTCCGTTCATGGCTGTGGGCTTCTTCTGGATTGGTTTCATTGCCTTTAATGGTTACTCTCCATTTGTGCCAAGGTAAACAAAACAGGAATTATATGCTAAGCGTCTAGAAGACATTGGGAAAACACAAAATATGTGAGTAATTTTCTTGTTTAGATCTATAGTTCATTCTGTAGAAAATCAGTTTTGGAGACTGCTTTTAAAGCTGTTTGGGACATGGCTTGATCTATCTTTTCTTGAAAACCTATTCTTATGTAATTAATAATTAAAACAACATCAAAAGCCTGATTGAGAAAATTTGTTTGGATTCTTCATAGTCAAATCCCCAAACAGCCAATGAACGCAAACCCAAAAATCCTGTGCCCTGGAAATTCAGCAAGTCTTTATACCCAGGAGATTTTCAGCTATCTATGGAATTGTTACGCTCTCTCCACCAACGTAATTGCGGTTTGGTGAGCAATGTGGGGCATCAGAAGTTCTCAGGGGCACAACTGTGTGCAACATGCGGCTACACAAATAGGTGCAAGCATTCCCACTCATGTGCCAGTATTGTGCCATTAAAACACCATTCCCATCTTGCAAAGCAGGCCAGAAATATCCTCAGTGGATGGATTTGCTATTATTAACTAGAATACCTATTAGCAAATGAGGCGATTTCTGGCTTGATGCTAGTGGAAATCACAAGGCTGTAAGGACAAAGAACAGCCTGAACTACTCAGTGAAAAGGAATTCCCTGAGAAGAAGAACTTTACAAAGGATGAGGGAAAGGGAGGGGTCAGTAGCAAGTAAACAACCCACACTTGCACACATCACAATGATGGTCAGGATAAAATTGAGATGTCACTTTTCCAGATTCACACCAAGTTCTCTTTTATCTAAGTTCAGAAATACAAAGCTAAAGAGCCTTTCCTGCTGCATTTGAGGACCATTTTTTTTCTTCCTAATTTGTATGAATACCAGTGCTTGGGAAAGTGAAAAATTAATAGCAACTGTTTGGTGCCAAGCACAGCGCAGGCTTCCTTTGTGCAGCTCTGCAGTTTCTCCTCACCTGCAGAACCTCCACTAGTCCTGAGCACCCATGCAGCTGCCTGTACACCCAAACCCTGCTAGCTCAGACGTTTTCATCCATATAACTCTGCTGCTGATGCAGAAAGCTGCCTATGTTATCGCTTGTTGCTCCAGCGTGGATTGTTCATGCAGCTCTGCTGACGTGTTAGAATCCTGTCTTACTCTTTCCCACGTTATTGCAGTTTTGCTCCTTCACCTGTCTGACCACGTGCAGCATTTGCTAGTCCTTTGCACAACACTCAGTCTTCGACCGAGTCCTGCAGCGTCACTTCTTCCAGCTCTCCATGTCTCTTCCTTAAAATGCAGAGCTCTTGCATTCATCTCAATACTGCCCAGCAACTCCTATCTCATAAATGCAGTTTTGGACTTGCACAGCGGCTCTGCTTGGTTTGGGTTCACCATCTGGGGAAATACCCACATAAAGGGTACAAAAACATCACTAAGCTCAGTTTACTTTATCTTAAGGTAAACCCATAGTAGTCTACTAGCATGATAGCCACTGTATGGACTTCTTGCCATCAGAGCTCTCCCCACCTAGCAGAGTGTAGTGGCAGTAGACAAAATGTACTTTTTCAGTTTAAATAGGAGCATTCCCTGTTATGGTGTTGGAATCAATAAATACATCTCTAAAGTTTGTGTCAAAATAAACCTGTGACTGCTGATGATCCTACGGCACCTGCCACACCGTCTGCTACAACAGCTCAGAAATGGAGCGGCAAAAAAGGTCATACATCTTTCAGTTCCATGGACTGTGGTCTGACGGTTGATACTGATGAAGGCTATGCTTGATTTTAGTAGCATATGTAACTATGGCTCTTTGTTTCAATGTATAGTAGGAACTGTGTAACAGGTACATAGGTTGCATTTTGCTTGCCTCCTCAGCACTCCCACCTGTAGTTTTTTGTGCACCATCAAAATTTTCCCAAGCTCAACATTCTCTTGCTTAGAAGCCTCTACTTAGTTCTTTCCTTCTTATAGCATGATTTCCTTTTTGCTTACTCAGAGCTGCTTCTAGTTTTTTTTAAAAAACATTGGGCAAATCTTCTCTTTCATCTTTCCTTACTGATGATTTTGTTAATTCAGTGGATTCCTGAAACCCATGCAAGTCACCAGATGTAAAAACTGGATATATGTGACATAAAGCACATCTCACCTACTGTCATAGTTTAACTCCAGCTGGCAACTAGGACCATGCAGCTGTTTACTCACTCCCCTCGCCATCCCCCCTACCCCCCCACCCCCCCGCCACTCCCGAGGAGGGTAGGGAGAAGAGGGAGAAAAAGGGGGGGAAAAAACCAACCAATACCTCATGGGTTGAGATAAAGATGGTTAAATAATAATGGTAAAAGAATATATAAAATAAGTGATGCAATACAATTGCTCACCACTCGATGATCGATTTCCCAGCCTGTCCTGAGCAGCAATCGCATATTCCTGCCCCCCAGCCAATCCCCATTTATATACTGAGCATGATGCCTATGGTATGGAATATTCCTTTGGCCAGTTTGTCCTATCTATGCTCCCCCTCAGCTTCTATGAGAAGCTGAAAAGGTCCTTGCCTTAATATAAACATTACTTAGCAACAACTAAAACAATATGTGTTAGCAACGTTATTGTCATACTAAATCCAAACCATAACAGCTACTAGGAAGAAAATTAACTCTATCCCAGCTGAAACCAGGACAATGACTTTAATAAAGCGAGTAGTAATACAGAAATGTCATTAAATTGGTCATAGTTTAGCTATTTTTTGTGACGTATCTCCAAGTAGTGGCATACTGGATTCCAAGGAAACAGTTACTAATTGTGCCTCTGGTTAGTGTTCACCTCAGGGAATTCAAAACTGCAGCAAATAAAACCAGAATGGAGAAATAAAAAATAGAGCTGGAAGATAAAGGAGAGACGGGTCCTGATCCTCTGAGGTGCTGAGTCCTTTCAAATCGAGGAAATCGGTATACTCCTACAATACAACCTGAGAGGAAAAGCAACCAACGTAAATAGCTCCTTGCTGGTAAGAGAAAGGAATTCCAGAAACATCCAAGGCACGTTCACATCCTGAAGGCATTCTTGCCCTTGTTCCAGATCTCCCTTGCCATCTCTGTCATTACTAAATGCAGCCTAGGTCTATACTGAATGCAACCCTTGACTGTGGGAAATGTATTCGAGTTGTAAAAGAATTCCCAGAGCATGCCCCCCCTCCCTCTCATACATGCTCGAGAGTGTGCCAAAGAGCACCCTTTGGGTTTGTAAAACACTGGGGCCTGCCCCCACACCAAATGAAGAACCAGGCAGGATGGAGGATCCCTATCAAAGTGATGTCCCCAGGTAATAGCTAATCAGACTGAGCTAATGAAGCTCTGTATCACAAACAAGAGGGACGGGGGAACACAAATGTTCTTCTTATTACTGGAAATTAAAACCTCAGCCCAGAATCCATTAAGCCACACATATCAGTCATGCAAGAGATCTCCTTGGGTGAGGCAGGAAAAATCTGACAGAGCAAGACTTTGAGACTGTCTGCATGACTTGGTGATTGCATGTACTGCTGTTACCGTGTCAGGGGAGGAGGGGATGGAGGCAGCAGACCCCAGTATGGCTCTGTATTTAATAGGAGAACTCGGGGAGGGAAAATATAGCTGTGGGAAGAAGAAACTGCGTCTTCCTAAGGCAGTGGTTTTTGGAGAAGGTACTGTGTCAACTTATTCACATGCACAGATGTGATAATTGCTTTCCGCTTCCCTAGCTCACATGCAGAGCCTACCTCTGTGGGAGGCTTTTCCTTTCGCTCCCACAAAAGGAATATTTTTGGTGTCTTCTATGTGCTTGGTGAGCTTTCTCCCATCAAACCAGACTGAAATATCAGAGACTTAACCTACCTTCTCTCGCTGCCCCCCTCCCTTCATCGTTCTGTGCAACTTGTACATTGCAAGAAACAAAACACGCTCCAGCACGCGTGTGTGGTTTCTTCCATTTTTTTGCGTCAATACATTTACACCACTTTTGTACTCTGACACATTTCCTTGCTGGACTAGTTGCTTTTGTAAACCTTGCTGGACTTGCATGCAATACGCATTCACAGCCTTGCCAACCTGAAACCATGTGTCTCAATTCCTCCCCAAATTCAATATTCAATTTTACCTCCAGCATCCACTGCTCTTTCTTTCTAGTGTACACAACTGACACCAATCATGAATGGCTGTTAAGGGGTTTTGGCCAAGTTATGGATCTTTAATTGCTCAAAACTTTTCCTGATATCAAGCTGTCCAGGGAGTGAATCAAATTTCAGGATTTAGAGCAATGTTATTTATGCCATAGAAGTGACCTCGTAACATTTAACACTTCTTGTCCTGTTTGTGTCTTTCTTTCAAGGCATTGTAGCCTACTTGACAGATCAGAGCCCTGGGACACAGGTTTTACTCTCAGCTTTGACTAGCTGGGTGAACGCAAGCAAAACATTTCCCATGTCTTCATCCCCTTCAGTAAAATGAGGACTACCATTGTAAGCACTGAAAGGTCTACTGATAAAGAGTAATCTAGAAGAGATGGTGTTATTATTATTATTACTACTACTACTACTACCACCACCTATTTTTGCATGGTATTTCTATCATTCATCCTGCAGCAAGATCTTGCCACGGTTAGAGGTGTACTAGAGGAAAAGCTCACATACTTGCTATTTGCTGCACTTTTAGACATCGATAAGGACACATACGAGCAATATTCCACCCGTGAATAAGTGCACTACTTCCCAAAGCACTTTAGAAAACATAACATTACTGTGTGCACGTACTCATCTCTGAAATGCAGCTGTTTCTGGTGTTAGATATGACAGTTGGCCATGGCAGCCTGCAATGAAGCCTTGTAAAAAACTGCAGCAGAGGAATGTCCCTGGTTTCTTATGCTTTATAAGTCATATTATCATTTGTGCTTGAGGTAGTGGGATGTAAATTGCTCAGCAAGGATTTGCTAGCATCTCAAACCCATGTCCCACAAAAGAAAATAACTTCACAAGAAGGAAGACAATGAAGAATGGAGCCTGTTGTCAATTAAGAAGAACAGTGAGAGAAACGTGATAACAAATTTACGCCAGCATGTGAACAGGGATAACACCTTTGCTTTCTGTGTGTGTAAATCCTGTGAAGGGACACAGGTGGTCAATGTCCCCAACATGTAATCTGAAAAAAAGGTGCTAACACCAGGCAGAGACACCCTGAAAAGGATGCTATCTGCAGATGGACTCCACTGTCCTCTCCTAGCACTCTGGGTATTTCTTGGAGATCTCCCAGACACTGCCTGGCCAGGTTAAATTGCATTGCTTTATGAGATCTGATAAACCTCCAATCCCACAGCAATAAGAACTAGCCACATACACTCTGAGCATACAGTAGTGGGCTCCCTTCTTAAACCCAGGAGCTGCCTACTGGGGTGCTGGCTTCCATCAGTATCTGTTAAGGATAATGTTCAGTGTGTGTTGTTTATTATTAATTTCTCCTCAGAAAGAAGCTTCATAAAAATAGAACATAAACCCCTGTCATTCCTTCCCTCCCCCCAGTTACACTGAAGCATCGTTACAGTCGCACATGTAAATGAATCAAGCATTCAAAAATTTCACAGCCTCTGCAGGATAAGGTTATGAGGCTCCTGGCTCTCTTGCATTCTACAGTTTCCACTAGGGCCTTTCCCCTTCCCCTTGTAATTCCTCCCCACTGTTGTTGACTCTTCCACCAGCTTGTATCTCCCTGCACAGACAGCCTCTGCGGAACCCAGAAGTATGGTATACCCTATCTTTTGACTGCTGCAGAGGCCTTGGAGACCATGCACATGTGCACACCCCTGGGATGTAGTCCTGAGGCAATGCTCCAGCCATGCTTTCAGGCTTGGGATTTGAAGCGTAGGTTAATATAGACTTAAAACCAGCCTGAAGGTTGCTCTTAGCAGAGAGTAGAGACACTGTAGATGCCTCTCAACCTCTTCCCCTGTCACCAATATCTCCTTTTTTCTGCCTGAAAGTAAACGAAATTTGGCTGAAGTCTGATCCCTCCCTTAAAAACAAGAAGATTCTTTCTTCCACCTTTGGGAGGCTAAATACCTTTAAATGTCTGAGACTGAAACTCTGTGCCAATGCTTTTCATCCATCAAGGATACAATCTGGTATTCCCTATCTGCTTGGCTGGGTAAGAGCCACGGTAAATGAGGTGATAAAGGTGGTATAATAGTTCCAGTCAGAGCATGTCTAGTGAAGTCAATATTTATGTATTCAGCTTGACAAAGATGAGAAGCTCACTCCTTTCTTGGCAGAAACAAGGGACCAGCAGCGGATGTTGCTGCAGCTAACATGGAGATCAGTATTTTCCCAAATGAGTAATAAAGAATTCTTGGGGGAAACATTACAGCAGTTGGCTGTGCCATCCCAAATGATTGCCATGGCAAGTATGCACAGAATCTAATAGGCTAAGAGCTAACTCAAACTAATGAGCTCCCGTGGTGGGACAGAAGTCAGTCCAAGAAGATCCGTAACATCAGAAGTTATATGTTCTCTCAGGTCCCTTCAAATTTGAAGCCACTTAGTTAAGTGAGTTCAGCCATTCAGATTTACAGTTAAGTGGTAACATAATCTGGCTCTTAGACTTACCCAGATGATTGTAAAATACTGCAAATTACTGATCAGAGCTGTGCTATCTATAGATAGACTGATCAGTCTATCTATATCAAGAGTTTGACTGGATATAGATTTATTGGCATAAAGCTTTATAGAAGAAAACTGCTTGAAGAGAGGCCTTTGGCATAAGAACCAGGGAATGCCCAGAGAAAAGGGAGGAGATTTCTCAGATTCTTCGCTAGTTCAGATGAAGGTTAGTGGTCCAGTGTGCATGGATATCAACATGGGCCCTTAGGACAAATACAGATACTCAGTTACTATGGTGAAGGAGGCCATGTGAGTACCTAGGCAGACACAGGCAATTTACTGGTGTCCTACTGGGAATGGATTTGCAAATTAAAAACCAGCAAATGAAAGACAAGGACATTTGTGTGAATTCTGAACTAACTGAAGAGCTGAAACTTTTCCTGGAACAGCCCAAGACAGACGGAAAGAGCATTTCTCACAGAGGGGCAAAACCAAGGAAAGACAGGTCTGAGCTTGGTTCCATAACTGAAGTAGAAAGGTAACAATCTCTACAAATCTGCAGAGGTACCCTCTCTTTTGGAAAATGCTATCATGTATAAAGTCCGTTAAGAACCTCAGGACCAAAACCACACTGCTCTGGAAGGCAGATCTGAAGATGTCGCATGTAGGCAGTGCCCACCCAGGCACAGCAACGCCAAGATGCTGGACGCTGAGGCTGAAGGAGGTGCTGTCAGAGTAACTCTCCACTGGAGCAGGTTAGTGAGAGCCACTTTGGAGGACTGCCTAGAAATCGACATCACAGAGACAAACAGATTGACAGCAAGGTCCTGAATTTTAATAGAAAGGTCAGAATTTGAACAAACATCGGAGTACAGCAAAACCTAAAGAAAACTCCAAGCCTCCTAAAGATCTATAATATTTTCAGTGTCAACTTTCTACTAATCTTGAGAATTACATAGATGCTTCAGTGTGCTTCAGCAAATATAAATTAGCCTCTCTAGTAATAACTGTCTCAGCAGCAGCCCATGCCCACACAAATGTTGGCAGGTGGATTAAGACGATTCACCAACTTCAGATGCAGAGCCAGGAGAAGCAACAGATGCCATTTGTCAATGGTAAACCTTCACCTAGGTTCCCCCTGAATTCCTACAGTAATTTCACAATTCTTTATAATTTTAATATTCCAAGACTTTTAAGGGGCTATTACGCATAGAACACCAGCTCCAAGAAAGGGTCACACGATTTGGAGTGGACTGTTCAGCCATTTTGATGTACTGGTAAGCTAAATAAAAAAATTATCTAGGAGTTGGTCTTTATTGCCTGGGTTCTTAAGCAAAATGTGTTTTCTGTGACCATATAATCTTTTCCTTTTTCCTTCTATGCATGTGTGACTCCCTCTTCCTCTGTGTCGGTGTGTGTGTCTATGTTACTTCCTACTTTGTAACTGCAGATCCCACTGTGAGTTTCAACCCAGTTTGAGTGAGTAACAGTGATCTCAAAGATACTAACCTCTTACAAGTTCCATGAAAATCACTGGCAGGGTGTAACAGATGGAACTTTGTAGGTTCTCCACTGAGGGAAAGGCTGCCGAGCGAACTGAAGCCATTACTCCACACAGAAGTCTCCATGTTGGAGAGAAATGTTATAAAAGCCTCAACACCAGGAGAAGCTTAGATCAGAACTCACATCTTGTTAGGCATCAGAAAATGTAACTGTGACACAAATCTTCTGGAAGCCAAGCTTCATTAGCTCTGCTGCTCTCAGACCCCCTTGTTTTCAGCTAGAAGAGGGCGGGAAGGATAAGGTTTGCCATTTTTAATTTATTATTCAAAATCACTTCAGTTTCACCAAAATGTCCCCTCTTAGATGTGACTAATCATGGAAAATATTGATTGCCTTCTATCCCTCTCAGAAAGTGCAACTTCAGAGCGCATGAAGATAACAGCTGATCAATGAGCATAATCTTAGCAAAAGCAATAAAAATAATACCTGTATGAGAAGCAGACTGAAGGTTCGTGCAAAGAGTAGAGAAAAGAAAAAACATTATCAGACAGAGCCAATATATTTTTATAACCCTGCAGCAACAAAACTCTTACCACCTTATTTTAAAGTACCATATGAAAACATTACAAACCTATTATACGAAGAATCAGAATGTTGCTTAATGGTTTTCTCGTTGTTCACTGTTATTTCTGTGATGAGTTGCTATCCATTGCTATTGTCAACACTCATTTACACTAGCAGATGCATGTGTATTTGTGTGTGAGGACAGCTATGCAAAATTTGGTACAGATCCTCAGGTGATGTAAATTGTCATGGCTGTACTGACGTCAGTAAATATACACTGATTTCCTCCAGCAGACGATTTGCTTTTCTGTATGTAAAAAGCACAGAAACTAGGTACTGTTTCAACTTCGCTCTTAGACATTTACTGTAGACAAATGCTCATGCAAATACATTTTCTCTTCTATGTGCAAATACACATACTGCCTTGCAGTACACATTGCAAGTAATGACAGGAGCTTTATGCTGCTTCCTATGCTGAAATTTATACAAAAGATCATTCCTGATCTACCTGCCCACTCTTATCTGTAACAATAGATCTCCAACTGCTTTGCTGCAGATCTTAAAATACACAGAGATGAAAGGGACTGTCCGACATCACAAGTCTGTTAAAAATACATTTAGGAGGAATTAAACTTCGATCTTAAGACTGTTAGTCCAGTGGTTTAACTAAGAGATCTTAAACAGAGACACTGGGCAGAACAAATCCAGTAGCCAAGACTCTCATTTTCTCACCTAGGGCTTAGCTAAAAGAAATTACAAACTCCAGTATAGATGAATACAAGAATATTAATAGTTTGCTTCAAGATATACCTCTCTGAGGGAAAAAACATGTATATAATTTTTTTTAAAACTATGAAAAAGAAAGGCAAAATGGTCACATTTCAGGCTCTGTCTTCATAAATGACTCTCTTCTTTTTTCCTTATTTGCTCTTATATGGTTCCATGGATTGTGGACCAAGTAATGTTCACAGGCTATAGGTAATTCTATAATAAGTGAAATATTTTCCATCTGTTAAACAGAGGAATGTTTCTGGCTTTCTATAATGTTTTCCTAAGGAGGAAATAACAAAAGGTTTCATAATCAAGAATGGAAAAAGACAAATAAACCACTGCTGAACTAGGAAAGGAAAAAACAAGCAACCTAACAAGGCATTTATTGGGAAAATAATGGGAAAGCAGAAGATGGGTAAACACTACGTACAGAAAGATTAAGGTAGAGAGACGGTAGCTCTTTTTTACTGTTTCTACTTGGATTCCAAGGCAGAAGGGAAAAAAATAAAACTGGGAAATTTCTACAGTCTAATACATCTGTTTGTCTAGAGGTATTTTTACTTGCAGAAGTGTACTGCATTTTATCATGTGAACACTTTTTTTGAACGAGTAGGTAGAAGCCATAATTAATAGAAGACCAGACTTCTAGCTGACAGGCTCTGGTCTGGCATCAGATAAGGACTAGGAGAGCATCCCAAGGCTAGATTTCTCTGGCTTACTCTGACTAAAAGTGAAAATAATTTCAAGTATGGTGTAGGTGGGAATGTGTACAGTCTATGCCTCTTATGGGTAGCCACTTTCCATGTGCATAAACTGTATGAACCATGCCTAAATTGTATATTCCTCTGTTTGCATCATTTTATGAAGGACATGGAAGTATCAGTCAGTTGCTTGTTGCAATCTCAGAACAATGGGTGTCCTTCCATGCTGTACATGCTGCAAAGAAAGGGACAGCCAGCCTTAGAGTCACCTGGCACTGCGTTCCTGGCAGGAATTCTCAAGGGCGTTGTTAATACCTATTCATTTGGGACATTTTTCCATTTATACCTCTTCCAATCCATTGCTCCTGAAGTCCTCTCATAGAGCCTTACCTTGGATCTGCCTGGGAAGTGACACCAAATGGGTCAATACAAAACATATGGAAGAAAGGCACCCTTGCCACAAGAGAAGAGCAGCCTGATTGCAACAGAACATAGAGCCGAGTGACATAAAAATATCACCATCTTATCAGAAAAACAAAATAATGCATTTGCATCCCTCCTCATTTAAGCATTTAAATATTCACCTTTTTTTGCTGCTGCTTTCAGTCCTTGGCTTCTCTTGTTAAAAGATCACTGTGAGTCTTTGTTACCCAAGGTACTGCTCTAACTGGGCTCAGGAGACAGATACACAGGTAGTATCTATCCAAAGCACCACTAGGCAGTATTTCACACAGATTCCTTCCTTGTTATTACTTCCTGAAGCTTCCATCCCACCAGTGAGATTTCCCACAATAGTATTTTCAGCCTTGACACTGTGTTGCTCGGGCTGGGACCTTATACAGCATCATATAGAGGTGCTGTCCCTGTAGGAGGAATTCCTCATGCCGTCTTTACTCAGCAATATTATACCTAGAACTTCATCCTGAACCGTTCCTAAGCTGAGACCTTTTCCTTCTCTCACTTATCTGTTATTTATTAAATATTGTTGTGAATCATTAATTCCATATTCCTCTGCCCGGGATTTTACAGGCCCTGATGTAGACACCTGTGACACAGGTACGTCCACGTCATAAAGTATGTCTTACATTACAATGTGAATGGAACCAGTATGGATATATCTTTAAATGGGGCAAGAGTCTACGTTCTTTTTTCCTCTCATTATACTCTTTATTTCAAAATCACCTAAGCAGGGCTTTAGCATCTGTGTAGCTATGCCAATGCAGACCTCTGTCATTTGAAACCAGCTTACAGCACTCTACTCCAAATAACTTTTGATGCTGAAACGGTACATTGCTAGCAGGGATTTGCACCACCAATGCAACTATTTCTGGTGTGTGAAAGCTCAAGGAGTTAAACTCTGAAATAGGCTGGGGGAAATCTGAATCTGAAAGAATGAAAGCAGAGGGCAAACGTAGCATTCCTTGTGCACCCTAAGTGAAAGGAGTGGGTATCTGGGGTGCACTAGCCATTCAGAGTTGTTCTGGTCATCTTCTTTTCTTTTTCTTTTTTCTTTTTTTGTGCTGGTGCAATGCGCAAATATAGCAAAATATGTTAATAGTAAGCCATAATATTTACAATTATTGTTGGTATCCATTGAAATCAGTGGGATTTTGTCTAATGCCTTTACCCTGGAGATAATCCATAGAATAGAACATTAATGCATAGTTAAAAAGAAAAATTATGGAAAACAGCACGTCTGCATATGCAATATCTTAATGTTAAAGTTACATAATTGAGCTTTTGAAATTAAAACAAAATATAGCAAACAGCCTCAGACCACAACAGCAACTAAGTGACTCTAACATTGTCTTTTAAAACTTGCCTCTTTACTAAGATAAAAAATACTATCCTAAACCAATACAAAATAAAATAAAATAGTTTTCAGCCCAATGCGAATCCAAATGAGGTTTAAGACCTCTGGGAAAATGCAATTTTAGGAAATTTCTTCTGAGAGTTTTAACAGTTTGTTTTGCATGATGAGATATCTTGTAGAGCAAGCACAGGCTAATAATTTAAAGGCAGTACTAAGATTCTTTATGTCATGCTAGACAAATACTGTTTCTATACCTTGTTTTCACTGTTGGTGACATGGTTAAAAGAAGACTTTAATGCTACTTTAATGCAGAATGTTTGTAAATTGCGCCCATGTCTTTTGATGGAATGAACTACCATGGATTATTAGCTATTATTCTAATTGTATTTATCAAAGTGAGTTTTCCAGCTAATGCATGGGCTCAAAATCTGAAGCCCTTCCATAGGCAGGGCTCCTACCGAGAGTTTCACTGATAAAAACCAGCAGGATTTGGGCCATTTAAACTTAATCTGCTAAATTCAACCCTGTGGCGTTTCCCTGATACTCAATGAAGGGTGCTGGGGATTATCAAAGGAGGTAGTATTCTGATAAAGGAGGGAAGGAAAATTTATACTCACAGGATTTGACAATACTTTGGGTTGGTCCCTTAAGACAAGAGGCTGCCTTGTAAGGGTGATCTAAGCTATGCTAATTTGGTAACCTGTATTTTTGAAGCAAAACATTCCATGACGAATGACCTTATTTTTTTGTTTTTAAAGCTATGAGGCGCTTATGCAATAGACTCCTAAGGTAGAAAGAGACAGATGCCGCGGAATAATAATCAGCCTAATTCTTGCTGAGAATCTCTGCAAAAATCTTTCTCCTTGCCTCTCCTTTCATAGGTAAGCTCAGTGCTACCTTTCTCACACAATGACATGCAGCAGCAATTAGTGGGCCTCTGTATAACTCAGGAATTCTTCCCTTTCTAGAGATGGGCTTGTTTTCTGTTCTCTTTTAAAATGTACACTTTTTTTTTTAAAAAAAAAGGGGGGGGCTTTATAAAAAGAAAACTTATCAATTTTCTGATAAAAGCAAATGACGAAAATAAGACTGAACTTTTCTTTAAAACAATTGAGCTGCTTCAGTTGCTTTTTATTCCAAGTCCCTTACAGAAGACTGCCCCAGTTGACATGAAATAGTCACAAGTGTCCAAAAGCTCAGGTCTTCACTTCTATCCAGGGCTTGAGGTGAGCTGGGCTGCAAAAAAACTCAAACCTCAATCCTGACTCAAAATGAACAAAATCCCAGGGCCGTGACTCAGGTAAGAAGGGCCAGCAGAAGCACACTTAAACATGCTGCCAGAACCTCCTGTCTTGTGAGAGGCGAAGGAAATTCCATTACTGGGCAGTGACAACCAGGCACTGCCTGGGTGCTGCTTTAACCCTCGTTTTCAGCCGCTGCATCCTGACATGCTAAAATATCATTTCTGTTCTGTTTAGAGTGGCCATTTTCTGTAGTGAACAGTCAGTTCCTATGCTCTCAGCTAAGAGAAAAAAAATTAGATAACAATGAGTTTCAGGGTTTATAACATAGAGAAAAATATGTTCAGATGTGGGGAGGAACGAAGGGAGTGCGGGTACCTCCTCCATGTATGTATTAAAGTATATGTCTCCTGCTGTCATACAAAAGCAAAAATACAACTCTCAGGTTGGCCAGCTGGATCATAAGGGATATTGGGCATGCTGTCAATAGGTGGTGAAAGATTCCCCCACCTCCATCCAAGTTGTCTTTAAGTTAGGTTTTGCGGTCTCTTTGATTTCCTTCTAACAGAGATGAGAGAGGATGAAACCCAGCATATACAATCAATGGGGGGAAAAAAAGAACCTGCAGGACTGAGAAATGTAGACTGTTCTGCATCTCTCTCATGTTTCCTTTTCTATACAAAGATTTTGGTTTGCCTAAGCTATAGAAGGAAACAGAAGCAGTCTATTTTAATCTTCCTGAGTGAAGAGCGCTGCAGGGATTGCTCTGTTATCCCTAGCAGCAGCCCTGACTTTCCACAAAAAGGCTACATCCATCCATCTATTTATCTGAAATATAAAGATTATCATACGATATACCAGCGATCAACTGTGTTCTTAATCCACTTCTCTTTGTGCATTTTGGTATGAAGAAAAAAATATACAATTCTTCCCCCAATCAAACCTCACTGCCAAAAAAGCTCAGATAAGAAGGAGGTATTTAGACTTATGCATAGAAGCTGATTCTTCAATCTGTGTAATGACGTATGTTAGAAACTCTGTTCAGAAGAAAGGAAAGCCCTTGCTGATACAGTATTTCTAACAGAGCCTTCACTGCAGGGATTCACTATTGAAAAAACAATGAGTTTGATTATGCATTTTTATATGGGTTTCTTACCAGTTTGACTCCAGTGACTTAAACTATGCAATTCTGGATTTGCACCAATCAGCATGAATTCAGACTCTGTCCCTATGTCTTTTTAAAACTCCATCTATTGCATGATGAATAGGGGCCAGATCCTGCACATGCTTACTACCTATATTAATACTCTGAGTAGCCCACTCACTTCCTTTAAGTTGTGACTGCAAAATTGAGTCTTACAGTGCAGTATTTTACAAGTATGGATCTGCCTTTTGGGATTCAAGCATGCCTTCACCGCACATATTCCTTTAATAGTATTTCTTTCAATAGTAATTTCTCCGCTGATTTTCACAGAATCACATGATAGATGCTTAGCTGTTATGAATGTAACTCAACACCAGATGAAAATCCAGCTCCATGTTGTAGCTATGCTTGTTATTGAAAACAAACATGAGAGAAAAGGGTCCCTTTTATTTAAAGTGTCAAAAGAGACAAGGAAGATGTTTTGGGCTATACAGTGTGCTGTGTACTTCATTTGTTTTGACATTACTATAACCAAAACAATAGAGTTCATTCTAGGAAGGAAATTCCAATCTACTTTTACTACTTATATTAGCTTTTCTTACATAAAGGAAGCCACATCAGAAACTATGCTCCTTCTCATCCTAACTTCACTAACTCTGGCTTACAACCAGAAAACATTCCCCTGCTTTCAAAGTGCCTAAACAAAGGAAATTACAATCCTGAGTGCAGTTCTAATTACCAGCTGGTGAACTGTTGGCATATACTGGATGCGTAATCCAAGAAAACGTGACTCTTCAATAGTAGCCTCTTCCACCACCTATAGTGCTGGAATGCTCATCCTTGTTTACTACTATACATGCATGCACATAGACCATTATCAGTATTCAGTACTAGCAAATACTTTGTCCTTTTGAAGAGCTGGATCAGTGTCAGGTGCCACTCACCAAAAAAAACGACAAGAAGACAACCCACGCACAAGTGCAATAAGCATCCTAAATGTCAAACATATGTACAGCATCTATATCTCTATGAACATATATGCATCATGTGTGATACAATGCATACCCTAGATCCCTTACATCAGTGAGGGCAGGGAAATCCCAGCTCATTTCAGGGATGATGGGGGTTTTTTTGACAGATACCAGGGACTTAAGGCAAACAGAAGCTGACACAATGCTGCTGTCCTTTGCAAATCTCCCTGCCTGGGCTAAACCGCACTCATCTTTGATCAAAGACTTACTTATTTATGACAGACAAAGAGGGCACGATGCTGTGGGTGAGCACCGCGGGCGAGCAGCCCGAGTGGGTTCAAACGGGCCACGGACACTTGTGCATTAAAATAAAAGCGGTGAACTGGGAGGCAAATGCCTCTTGGAAGCAGCATCCAGGCTGCTTCTTTTGCACTCTGCCTGCTCTCCCCGAGAACGCATCGAGGGAGGGATTCCCCACCCACCCACACACTGCCTCTCTCCGTGCAAGGCTGCAGGGGGTATAACCCAGTTCCCTCTTGGATCCGGGCCCGGAAAGAGCCCGTTACGCTCCCGTTCCCCCCCCGCCCCCCTCTCCTCCCCTCCCCCCCCCCCCGCCTCACTTACTCCGGTCTCCGGCTCAGGACGCCTTTGCCGATGGCCTGGGGGGTCTTGTGCTGGAGCAGAGCGGCGCAGCAGCCCTTCTCCCTGCCGTCCTTCTCCGCGGGGTGCTGGTGGGACTGGAGAGGGGGGTGCTGGTGGCCGGCAGCCCGCCCGCTGCCGCCGGGGCCCGCCGGTGCCGGCTTGCCCGCCGGCGGCGGCGGCGGCTGCGGCGGCGGCTGCTGCGCCGGGAGCTGTTGGTGGTGCTGGAGCGGGTCGGGCTGGCCCGGCGGCGGCGGTGGCGGCGGCGGGGTCTGCTCGGCCGGGGCCCCCTGTGGCGGCGCGGGGGCGGCCGGCGGCTCGGCGGGGGCCGGCTGCTGCCCGCGGAGGTTGCGGTTCTCGGTGCTCAGCTCGTCCAGTCGCCGCTCCAGCTCGTCGATGCGCTGCCGCTGGGTGTGGATGAGGCTCTGCTGGTTCTGCACGATAGCGGTGAGCTCCTTCAGGTAGAGGACGGCGCGCACCGGGTTCTCCAGCAGGCTCTCCATGCCCCGGCTGCCAGCCGGGGCCCCCCTGCCCGGCGCTCCGGCGAGAGAGGCGCCGGGCTGCGGGGAGGCGCCTCAACGCCCCACGCGCGCGCGCGCGCGACCAACGGCCGCTCGCTCGTTCGCTCACTCGCGCGCGCGCCCGCCCGCGCGCGCGCGCGCGCCAGGCACGGCGAGGACCGGGGGAGAAGCGGGGGGTGGGGTCTCTGCGGCGGATCCCGCCCTCCCCCTCCGCCCCCTCCGCGCCGGTCCGCGCAAGCGCGGGAGGGCGCCTGGGCAGAGGGCTGGGGGTCTCGCCGAGCTGCTGGGGTCGGGCCGGTGTCCCTGAGAGGAAACCTGGCGTGGCGTTAACCCGCCGCCGGCCCCGGCGAGGCGGCGGGAGCAGCTCCGGCCCCTTCCCTGTGGTGACGACCTCGCGGCGGTGCTGAGGGGAGCCCGCGGCGGGAGGCGGGAAGCGGCGGCGCGACCCGGCCTGGCCGTGCCTCTCTGCGGAGCCCTTCGCCGCCTCTCCAACAGCCCGCTCTTCGCTCCTCCCTGAACAGCACCTCTGGGTGTTGCTGTTCTAGGTATACGCGCGATCGCAGCCCAGAAACCCAGCCGCATCCTGGGCCGCATCGAAAGTAGCGTGGCCGGCAGGTCGGGGGAGGTGATTCTGCCCCTCCGCTCGGCTCTGGTGAGACCCCACCTGGAGCACTGCGTCCAGCTCTGGAGTCCTCACCACAAGAAGGACATGGACCTGTTGGAACGGGTCCAGCAGAGGGCCACAAAGATGACCAAAGGGCTGGAGCCCCTGTCCTATAGGGACAGGCTGAGAGAGTTGGGGTTGTTCAGCCTGGAGAAGAGAAGGCTCCGGGGAGACCTTATAGCGGCCTTCCGGTACTTAAAGGGGGCCTATAGGAAAGGTGGGAAGGACTTTTTACAAGGGTATGTAGTGACAGGACGAGGGGCAATGGTTTCAAATGGGGAGAATGTAGATTTAGGTTCGATATCAGGAAGAAATTCTTCACTATGAGGGTGGTGAGACACTGGCACAGGTTGCCCAGGGAAGTTGTGGATGCCCCATCCCTGGAAGTGTTCAAGGCCAGGCTGGATGGGGCTTTGAGCAGCCTGGTCTAGTGGGAGGTGTCTCTGCCCATGGCAGGGAGGGTAGAACTAGATGATCTTTAAGGTCCCTCCCAACCTAAACCATTCTATGATTCTATTCTCTTTTTTTTCCAGGGTGACTTAGTGATTTTTTTTCTTAAAAGTGACTTGAATAATTGTAGCTGGTTTTGGCAGCCCTGATGAAAACGGTCCTGTTTTTCACTCTACCTTGTTAGGATGCAGAAGGCAGGACTAAATCGGAACCTGAGGAATTACCTCCTGAATGTATTCATTCAGGTAACTGAAGGAGTTACCAAGGAAAATGAATGTTAGAGGTATCTGGTGCTTCCCTGCAAGTTTGTCACTCCTTTGAGTCTTTGGTGACCTTTAGGTTCTTCAGAAGAAAACTAGGACTTATTGTGGAGTTTTGCTGGGATGTGTGGAGGCTGTGGATGTAAAACCACAGAAGTGACAGGCAGGGCCTTTGCTCGTAGACTCCGTGCAGATTTTCTTAATTTCTCAAGAAATACCTTCCCTTGCCTTTCCTCATCCACAGCCTTAAGAGTTCGCAAACTTACAACCTTGGGTCTGAGGAACTATCTGTGTGCTTCTGCTATATTCATCAATAAGAAACCTGGCTAAGGTTCATAAACTTTCAGGAACTGCTGTGTAAATCCATGAGCAATTTTGATTATTTCAGTAAAGGGTAAAAAAGTGGCATCCTTTCCAATCACTGTGGACACTGAAGATTCAGGAGCAGACAGACTTGATTTTAGGCAAGCATGTCAGTAGATTTGACTGAGTGTACAAAAAGTGCAAGGCCATAGAATTTTTAAGTAGGTGATTTTGAGTGTAGAACTACTCTTGTTTTGCCTTTTCAGATCAGTAAAAACTGCACCGTAGCAAGGATTTCCTGAAGTGAGGAACCAAGCAATGTAAAGGAGAATCTGTTTCAGATGAGCTGAAAGGTGTATTTCCAGTCTTTTCTGTTCACAGATAGCCCTGGGAATGTAAACTGATGCAAACAGGATCACCAGGATTAGAAGCTCTTCACAGACTCCTCCTAAAAAAGAACTGCTATTCACAGTTCTCTTGCAAGCACATAGAGATGGCTTTGGGGGATCGCAAAACATTGCCATATGTCCCCTGTGTGTTGGGGGAAGACCCCAGGGTGAACTCTAAGGAGTGAGAGCATTCAAACCCCACACACTTAGGATTTTATTGGGAAGTTTTATGGGAGACCTCCCTCCATCTCATTGCCTAGTGTGTCATTAATGTTTTGTGATGGGATTGACTGAGCAGTAACTGGCATTATTTAGCAAGGGGAATTTAGCAAGGTTATAGGGGAATGCGAAAAAAGGCACACACAGAAAGAGAGGGGAGGTGAAAACACCTAAGCTATATTTGGGGAAGAGTGGAAGTGATCATTTGGGAAATTGTGCCGGTATGCTGCCTCCTTTCAGAGACACCGCTGAGCAGCACCATTTCAGTCTTGCCTCAGAGGAACAGAGTCCAGGGACACCAATGGAAATAACACGTTTTTGGCATTAATGCATTCTGGGAAACAACCAAGGATGGCTATGGGTACGCTCACATATGTATGTACGCACACACGCACACATATACATACACCATGTTACCTTGTCCTTGTAAGGAGAGACTTCAGGCAGAGATTGTTTATCTTGCAGAACCGAGGAGGCTGTTTTAACTCTTCAGGCAAGCCCTGTGCAGAGTTCTGTCTTTGCAGTGGACATCGTGTTCCTTTGCAGCTCAGCTGGATAAAAGCAAGGAAGAAATAAGGGCCGTAGACATAGTACTGGCTTGTCCAAATATAGTCAGCCAGGTCGTGGCATGTATTCTTAAGGGAATATGAACTAAAAAGAAAAAATCATCCTGGTTTGGATAATTGGGGGTGCAAAAAACAGCTTGTAAGTCTTGTGTCACGGTGCTTGAATGCCTATCAGAAGATGTGACTTTTATTGCAAAGAGTGAACCCAATGTATTCATTCACTGTTTCTGCACCTTTAATTTGCTTGACCAGCCTCATTAGCCTAGTTTCTACTAATAAATCTTTGTCATAAATTAAACAGAGACCTACAGCCATGGATTGGTAAGCTAAAAACAAGCAGGCTATCAGAATCAGAAAGAAACCTGTTTTCTATGCAGGTTAGGTGACTGGTGGACAAAAATGGTAAGACCAGCCCTGACCTTCCAAGTTTCTACAGAGAGCACGTGCCAAAGGAAAATGCAGCCGAATGCTTTTGTGCCTGACATGAAAGAGTATGCAGGGATCTCCTTACAAAACTTCAAGATGTAATAGAGTTGCTTAATCCTCCATAATGAGAAAATTCAATGAAGACACAGTATTCATTCAGGAGGAATCTGCAAGGATATCAGAAGAAGCTGAATGTCTTCTTTCGTTCGGTAAGCAAGAATCCTGCATAGCTAGGAAACGCCTCCTCTTTTATGCGGCCATCATTGTGTCCCTTTGATTATGCTGCCACAATACCTAGCATACATCATTTGCAAAGCTCTGCACATCAGTGAAGTAAGCGTTACTGTTCCAAAGAAGGTGAATGTTAGGACTGTAGTGATCAAAAACAGGGCAATAAGGACACAGAGTGGTTAAGTGACTTGTCCAAGGCCATGCAGGAAGCCGGGGGGAACAGGTCTCTGATTTCAAGCATCTTTGGCATTTAGCCCAACCTTCGGGTTATTAAATGCTGCTCCTTCTCTCTTCAGGAGAGATGATATCTAGAGGGAAACAATGGTGAAGATAAGGAAAAGTATGAATTTTGTTAAAATTATTTTTGCCATGGAAAATTTGTTGGTATTGTATTTTTCAAAGTCCTGATTCTTTTCAGTCCATTCCAGAAAAAATAATAATGAATAATAATGGATTAATTATGTTATTATGGAATAAAGTGCTTCCCTTATCTACTTAGCAAGGTGCTTGGGCATTGCATAGACAATTACAAATAAAGTGCAGCAGTAGTAATTAAAATAAGCATGCATTATAAAAACAAACCCAAATGCAAATGATTCAAGCCCCAGGATTTAATGGAAAGGTCTAATACTACGTGATTTAATTTTATATTTGTTTAGCTATTTAATTCAGTCAGAGCAGAGCGAATCCATAAATAAGGGTATTCTAATAAGCATACACGATAGGAAAGGTAGTAACATCTTCAGGTGTTTCATCTGCAGAAAAATTTTCACTGCAGAGTGTTCTTGTAACATTTTCTGAGAGGTCCTAATCCCACTTTAATTTGCAGCAGCTCACTGAAACTTGATGCGACCAAATCTCTCCAGTCATTTGACAGGTAGAGACTTCCCATGTTTTTCCATTTGAAATTCTGTTCAAGGCATTTCCCTCCTCTCAGTTATGCTCCATCTCCTTCTCCTGGATAGGAGCTCCTTACAGCAAATCCAGGCAGTCTTCTCTCTATTTCTTGCATTTGACCCCGTTCTCCTCCACCTTCCATGGCCAGGCCTTGCAAGGTAACAACTTTCTCCTGGTAATTCGGTATCCAAAGTGATACCCGTTTGAGATGCAGGGCATCTAGTTTAGGTTCCCAGCTAGGATTTATGGTCATATTATCATAAGCTTACGAGCTTATGGTAAGGCTTTTTATACTTCTATAAGACATATATTTCTATTGTCTTTCTTTTAGGAGAAGGAGAGTTGTGTACAAGCGCACCTGAATGCAACAAAGATTATTGGTGTTCAAGGTCAAGTCCTTAATACTCAAGGAAAGGCAGATTTAATGTTGGCCAACCCACCTTAATTAACCTAACGTTTTCTCCCCTTCCTCCTGTCTCTCTCAAAACTGTGTCAGAATCTCAAGTGAAATCCCCACAGCCAGTGTTTCCCACTGGATCCATTCTCGTCCAGTTCTTAAGAAGTACACACAAGGAAGCATAACACAAATCAGATAAAAAAGACGGAATTAGAGGAAAAGATGGGAGGGAAGAGACGCAAGAATCGTAGTCTTGTGTTGCCACCTTCCATCCTGATTTCTGGGGGAAGATGGGGCGTTTTCAGCTCCACCTGGATGTTAACAGCTGCTTGCGTAGAGATTCTCAGAAATGCTGCAAACAGCCTACAGACCAAAAAAAAAAAATTCTGCAGGAATTAGATGAATAATTTCAAAATAGAGGATAGAATCAAGACAATCACAATGTACTCATGCATAATTCATGGCTGGGGAAAAAAATCTGCATCTCCTGAATGCTTCTTTCACTCAGGCTTCTTTCACTTGAGGCCTCATCCAAAACTATTCAGATCAATGAGAGATGTTTCACCATCTTGAGTCTACGCCAAGTCGCTATCTGCTTACACCTGTTAAACAGATGGATAAAAAGAAGCT
The DNA here is from genome assembly GCF_963924245.1 of Chroicocephalus ridibundus. Classification (NCBI taxonomy): domain Eukaryota; kingdom Metazoa; phylum Chordata; class Aves; order Charadriiformes; family Laridae; genus Chroicocephalus; species Chroicocephalus ridibundus. Next base: position 154,202,269 of record NC_086284.1, read on the forward strand.
AAGACCAAATAAAGTCTGCTGCCCACCATCACATAGGACACCACTGAGGGTCTGTAATTAGAAAGCGTTGAGTCAACAGCAGTGCTCCCTCTGTTTCAGATGAGCGTTGGGTAAAGGCAGGAGGAGTCCTCTGGCACCTTCTACCTCAGTCCAGTGCCTAAAAGCCAGGTAGCATTGTCTGCAGCCCTACCTATGTTCTTTAATTTGAAATCTGCAACAAGGTGAATTCTCTGTCTCTCCTGTTGGGGATGTTGAATTGTTCATTCCTACTGATACCACAAAATCAGAAGCAAAGGGAAAATACCTTGTTCTATAAATCGAACATAAAGAGCTGAGATGTGGTAAGGACAAATACTTCGGTTTCTTTCAATGTTTTGGGTTTTTTTTTATTCTCTTCAGTGGAATACAGCTAAGCTGACATATAAATATTTTAAAACAGCTGCTCATCAGGAAAAAGGTACAAATTCTGTATTGTAGCCTTAATTGAAATGTGTATTTTTGGCACATTTTAAAATCTTGACTGTATTTGAACTGTGCTATTGCAGCCTTGCATTATTTACTGCAAATTAAAAGGAATTGAGATCCCTCTTTACAATGTACTTTCCCTTTTAATGTTGCTAAATGTTACATTATCTCTTGTCTTTTTCATGAAATTAAGCTTTGACCACTTAATTGATTAATTCTAGAGAGCAAAAGCTACACAGAGACATTTTCTTCAGAGTCAGTCAGGTTTTTGTTTGAACTGACAGTTGTTCAGTCTTTTGTAAATACTGCAGTAAAATGAAAAAATGGAAATGAGCTTGATTCTCCAAATCTTATCTGACTAGTCCCACTGAATTACATGGAGATCTTCCGATGGGACGAGTTTGTGTGATCTGACCTTGCATAAGACACACAGAATAAAAAGAGAGGGAAAAAAAAAAAAGAAGAAATGGAATAATGTTAAGTCTAAACTCATACTCCAACTAGAAGCTTTTTCTGCAGTGACAGAGATCAAATGCTGTCAAGAAAACAAAAACCATGCGTGAACAGTATACATTTCAGCTAAGGGTACAAGATACCATTTTTCTGATAAGCAGCTGTTTAAAATATTTATATGTCAGCTTAGCTGTATTCCACTGAGGAGGAGAAAAAAAAACAACAAACAAACCACACTGACAGAAACTGAAGTATTTGTCCTTACCACATCTCAGCTCTTTATGTTTGATTTATAGAACAAGGTATTTTCCCTTTGCTTCTGATTTTGTGGTATCAGTAGGAATGAACAATTCAACATCCCCAACAGGAGAGAGAATTCACCTTGTTGCAGACTTCAGTTTAAAGAAGGTAGGGCTGCAGACCATGCCACCTGGCTTTTTCGGTGCAGGACTAAGGATGAAGATGCCAGAGGACTCCTCCTACCTTTTCTCACTGCAGAGGGAGCACTGCTGTTGACTCCAGTGCTTTCTGGTGACAGACCCTCCGTGGTGACCTGTTCCACCTTGACAGTGTGGCTTGTGTGGTCTGTGCTCCCGTTATGTAAGAGGGGTAAGCAGATGCTGATTTCTCAGGGAAATTAAGGCCAGGACAAATCAATAATGCAGCTGGCCTGACGTGCGACCTACCGTATAATCTCATCAGTTACTGAAACCTGGAACACGAGTTTAAGAAAAACGTATCTCCAGAAATGCCTCTGCTACCACTGTGAAGACAGTAAAAGGTAGAGCATTTGTCTCATTCCCTGATATTTTGTCACTGTAGTTAATCTCTCTCATTGTTGACAAGTTGGAATATTTTTCTCATTTGAATGTATCTTTTTTATTTTCCAGACATGAGTATTTATGCCGTTCTCCGTTAGGGTAAAGAGCTCTTTAGTCCTAAAGCTTTTCTGTCCTTGAAGATGATTGATCAGATCACCTGATGATATTATTTTTAGCAAGCTAAATGGACTGAACTCTTTAAATGATGCATTTTTAAAAAAACAAACTTGAGTCTTTTTTTTTTTTTGACTTTTGAGGTAATCCTTCAGACTTGCTGATGCACAGTGTGGTCCAACTAGAGGCAGGCCAAATATTTGTTGAAGAGGTCACTGCTCAGATGTGTTCCTGTCTCTTGTTGCTCATTATTTATGGGGTCAGGCTTCTACTCAGGTTAACCTTTGTCTTCAAATCTGCTTGCAGACCGGATCCTTTGTGCTCAGACATGCTGACTTGTGATAAACATTTCTGTGTTCTATTTTGGTGTCTGAAAGCATTTCAAGGAGCAAATGAAGAGACAATAAGGATCCTGTGACTCAAAACCAACAGAACTTGCTCCAGACACTTCTTTGAGGAACATGGCAGAATTGCTTCGGACAGCTACCACCCTCCACATTCCTGCAACTGACTCCATACGGTAGGACCTCTGTCTACACAGCCTCTTGCAAAGGACACAACCAATCACTCTGGTTTGGGAGACCCAGATGTAAAGAGCAGGAGATAGGTCAAGCGGTGGCAGATCACAAGCCTAGTTTTTGTGTTGCATGCATTAGCCTAACGTAAGGTTAAGCTCAGGGTGCAAGCCCATTCTGTCTTGTGAATTTCTTCACAACTGATGGGATTTTGGAAATGGTTGAAGCCAATCTAGTGGCCAGGCATGCAGCTGAAACCTTACAATATTTAACTTGGACAGAGAGAAATTCCCCACTGATTTGCTGGCTACTACATTTGCCCATCTCCCAGGTAAAAGCAGCCTAGCAGACCTTTTCAGATAGTGATCATAAGTATCTTCTCAAACACCACTACACTCACTTTTAAAAGAGGGGAAAAAAGAAATAAAATTGCCAGAAGCTCACAGCAGCGCTGCTGCTTCTTTCCATCCCATGCAGAGATGACAGCTCAGTTACTCCTTCCCTCTGCAGCACTCTCTGCAGCGCTCACCTTGGGAAGGTGGAGAGACAAATGGCAAAGGATAAGGGGTCTTGTCCCTGGAGGGAGGGAGGGAGGGCTTAGGAGCCAGAATCAGTAATAGTGGCTGGATGGTGGGGAGAGAAACCAACGTGAATTGGGAAGCATGGCACATAGGGAGACCGGTGAAGAATTGACAGGGATCCAGGGACTGAGGATCCATCCACAAGCTGTTAGTCACTGGGGGCGGCCGAACTGAGGCAGGGGGAAGGCTGGTGTTTGGTGTGCAGGCAAGACTGATGTGGAAGTTGTGGAAGAGAACTGAATGTGCAGAAGGAGGGCAAGAGGTATCTGAAGTGCTTCTCAGTAAACTGAAGAGAATGGTGGAGTATTTGTTATAAAGACACACTGAATATGGTCAAAAGGAAGACTCAAATCTTGAAAGTCAGGTTGAAGTCCACTGTGTAAGACTTTAAGAGCATATAAATGACAAAAATCAGACGCCTAAGAAAGAGAATTGCAGTGGGAGCAGCACAAAGTGATACTTCCCCAACATATGCTTCCATCCAGACTTCCTGAACCAGAGTTGATACCCTTGTATTAAAAAAAAAAAAGCCCTCAGTAGTTTTCTCTTCTAGCAGCTTGTCTGGTGTCACCTTGAACCTGTCTGAATTTTTAGTATTCACACCATCCTGTAGCAGGGAGTATCAAATCTTTGTTCCAGCTATACTTACCTAACGCTCTTTTTGTGCACTACTGAGGAACAAGGATAGCATCACATGCCTGAACGGGGGATCAAGGCCACATAAATAAACAGAATCCTCTCTCCAAAGATGCGACCACGCAGGAGATGGCAGGTACCTATGACTCAGTCAAAAGACACCACTAGTCTTTCCACTGACTCTGTCTTAATTTCAGGTCTGGATCTTAAAGCAGCCAGAGTTAATTTGCTGATGTCTTAAGTTATGATTTGTTTAAAAGCTTCCCATCTGTTCAGGTTTGTACTCTGTTTCATACATATCTAAATTACTGCTGGATGGATGTGGCAGAGTGATGAGTTTGGAAACATTCTCATTGTTTTTTAATTTCTTATGTGCTATGTGTTTTACAGAGATCAGCACAAAAAGGCAAAACACAACCAACTGTGACAGAATATATAAAACAGCATGAGCTGCCTACAGATAAATGAAAACAGTCCAAAATAATAGAGACCAACGTGAATCATGACCAATAAGCATATTTGTAATAATAAACATGTCATCTGTGTCAGATAAACAAATCACAAATATTTATTAAGATAACAAACAGATTATTAATAGAGAGACATCCCAAATGCAGAACATGTCTCTCAGTCCTAGTAGATATGAATTAGCAGCCAAATCTGCCAAAATAAATCTGGCGCTCTCACAGAGGTCATCATACCTAACAAATTTTTTTTAAAAAAGAAAAAAAAAAGGAGAGTACAAAGAAGGAGAGAACAGACAGGCATTTTTTTTTTTTTTTAATTTCTACTAGTATGACATAGTTTAGAGAGATCAGCCTGCATTAGCGCTACTAAAGATGATATAAGCATGATGATGATAAGAAAAAACTGGAGGCAGGGTTGAGGGAGAGGCTTCCCCTGGTAGCTGCGGTTCTGCCCCCAATCCTATAAGCTGCTCCAGGCGAGCAGGTGCATGAGGCCTCATTCTGAAATCAGTGGGTTCAAGCCAAGCACAACAATCTGTCTAGCCAGAGCATCAGCCTGCAGTTACCATTCACCTCCTTTTGCTAGTCTTTCTGATGCAGGTAAGACTTTGTTGGTATGGCATGAGTTCTGATGTTCTGAAAAAATGTGACAGAGTATTTATTCTTTGTCTCTGGTGGTTGCAGAATGAAGCCAGTCAGTTTAAATAGTGAACCAAAGTTAATTTGCAGGAGGAGCTAAATAAAAACAGTTGTTTCTTAACAGTTGTTTCAAAGCTGGCACTAGTGCATCATGCAGGTGATGGATGTACAGTCCTCAGCTTCTGGAAACGGAGAGGCTGAGGTTGTAGCAGCAGTGGGAATTCTTCCATAACACACATTCTGTATGTTTCACAGCATAGATTACAGGACATAAACAGTATTAAACCAAACTGAACAAAACAGACCTATAAAATACTGAATGTGACTGAAACAATATTGGTTCTGGCATTAATTTGTTGTATTTCCTTCCCTTCTATGAAGGTAATGGTGTACACTGAAGGCCAGGCTCCTGCTGCCTCCACACAGATATATTCAAAGAGGGAAAGGAGGAACGCCTAATAGGACGGTCTGCCTGTCCTGGATGGGTCTCCAAAGAAGAGAAAGAGCAAAAACTACCTCATCACTGCTAGTGCTGGTTCAGATAAACCCAGGGAGTTACTGTGATGGGAGCCCAGGTGGAGATGGCGTTCTGGCAACTGCTGGCATTTTTACCACCCACTGTAGTAATTAAACCTCTTCCTCCTTGCTGGCACTTCCAGTGGTGTCACTGCTGCTTCAGCTGAACTCAGAGGTAGCCCCAGTTGGAACCTGTCCTGCTTAAACAACTATGCTATAGCCAGCATGCTGACTGTTCATTGGGCTCCTGAAAAATTAAAACCTTCTCTTACGGCTAAGAGTCGAGCTATGTAGAGCTAAAGGCAAGGGTTCACTACATGCTTGCAAAGTCAGAGAGTAAAATTCCCATTGACTTTAGCAGCAGACGAGAGTTCACCCTGCGTGACATCTACGTTCCTTTTCCAGAGGTTCTGGGGTAGTGGCGAATATGAAGTACTTTGCAGCAATAGAGGCGTGGTGGAGTATTGTGCGACAGTTTGCATGACTACAGGAAATAAAGCCCAAAATAGAATCAGGAGCTCTCAACTGTAAATACCAGTCAGCACAGTAAGAGGTAGGTGCTGCCCCTACTCCCCACTGGAGCTAGTGCCATTATGGCCAGGCCAGTCTGAATTTTAAGGAATGTTCTTGTAGCTGATTTATATTTTCATTTGTGTTCTGCTAAGTCCTGCTTACTCATTTTGAGGTACCCAGAAAGATTCCTCCTCTTCATGTTTATATATTTGGATTCTTTCAGATATTCTTTCCCACCCGCAGCAGACGTTTTGTGAAGGTCCGGAGTCCTTTGACTCTTTTCCTTACAAGCCAGCTTCTTGCTCCTAATGCTGTTTGACTTACCTGTCCTGGCCATCTCCATGCTCAGCCTATTTCCCTGTATGCCGGAAAGGTCAAGTCTGTAAGTCCTCCGCACCGTATGCGGACACATCTACAACCATCCACTTTAAAGGCAGGAGTACCCCAAGGCTTTGCAGGCAGAGGAAAGCCATGATGTGTCACTATATTCAGGGCAGGATGCAGCCTGGCAGCAAAATATTTGGGCAAAAATAGATAGAAAAAATAGAGAGGCCCCCTCGAACAAGCTTACGGGATTTCTGGGCCCAACCCTGATTCTCTGCATTCAACGGGAAATTCAAGGACATATTCATGATCCGTATAGATTTGAGAACACGTCTTTTGTTGTTGATTGAAATTCAGCCTGAACTGAGAGGTTAGGAGCTTGGCGGTGGTCCTGTCTTCCTTCCTGCGGAAAATTCTTGGTTCCTGGCTTGGTTTAGTGGATGTGCTCACCCAGTACCGAAGGCCGTGGTGAAAACAGATGTAGTGAATTATTTGTCACAAATTGCTTATTTGCCAAAATAAACATTCAGTCAATAGAAAATTATTTGTGAATTTGAGAGGCACTCACTGAACATTTCGGGCATTTAAAACAATGAGGACAACATTTATAGGAATGACAAAATGCTTCTTTTTGATGTATTTTTAAGCAAATTGTTTGGATGTCCTAGATGAAGTCATAAGGTAGGAGGGACAGAGGGGAGTCCTACACCATCACCCAGCTACAGTCTTTCTGTTCAGCAGCTCCTGGTCAGGATGCCAACAGGGACCATGACAGAACCATGTCACATGCCACCGGTGTGCACAAATGTCACCTATTTCTCAAGGAAAAGGCTTTAACATTGGTGCACAAGGCGCACCCCCTTCCTGCTCTCCAGTTTGTATGAAACCCCCCAGACTTGTGAGTTTTGAGGGTGCGGTTTTTTCTAAGCCCTTTGTCTTTTCCCAAGAGCAGGGAAAAAAAATAAAACCTGGAACAGTTATTTATTGATGCTTAACTTTACTATTTTTTTTAAGAATGAGCTATGCAGTTTAGCTAGCACATAGAAGTACTATTGGAAATATTTATTAAATAAATTCACTGGTTTTATTATGAAACAATGACAAAGATACTGTTAAAATGGATGTTGTGTTGCACACTATTATATTTGCCTGTTCACATCTCTAAAATGGAGGGGGGAATTAAAGTCTGAAGTGATAGATACATATCCTACTGCTTTGTAAATGAAAAGAAAGATTATAACTGTAGGCCTTAGAAATAGAATTTCTATTCTATAACAACATTCTGATGTTATAATACAGATGCAAAATAAATTCATGTTTCTAGAGAAAAATCTTGTGAAATTAACATGGCACCTTGGTATACAGTTATTACAAGGCAGTTAATATGGCATCATTTTATGGACCACCAGGAAGTTTGGCCTGCAGCGCAGAGGAATTATAATAGCCTGATATGGTGAGCTTTGAAATGAAATAACGTCATGTGAATACTTAACAGCAATAGAAAGCAGCTGAAAGATTGAAATGCAAGAGTAATAACATCACTGGCAACGTTTAACATGTATTTCACTGCTCATTCAGAAAGAAAATATTTCATGTAAGAATTTCAAGTTTTCACTAGATTTCCAGTTGAGTAGAAATTGGAAAAACATCTCTGAAGGTGATGCCCAGGCTCTTCTATGAATCTAGTCCTTTGATTTTTTTGCATATACCTCGAAAAAAATAGGAGAACTAAACTTGGTCCCAAACAAACAAATAGCAAATAATTTACCCTAAAACTATGGAATTTTTATTATTTACCAAATACACTGAAAACAGTTTGGTTTGGGGTTGACTTAGAAAAAAACAGAGTTTAATTTTTTGGTTCAACAACTGAGTCAAATAATCAATTATTCACACAACCGAGCCATCTGAACACCCACTTAAATCCTAAAATAGGAGCTTGCCACTGACAGCAAAAAGTTTGGATGAACTTCTTCTCACAGGGGTGAGTCTCATTCCCAGGCAATATTGATTTCTGTTACTTAGTTTTTCTATTTGAAAAGATGAAAAATTGTTTCCAGCTTGGAACTAACTCTGCAGGAACAAGCTTTTATTAAAGAAATTTTTGCAGTGCAAATTTTTCTTTACCACATATTACTTCATTTTCTGAAATATGCTTCTAAGAGGCAATGTCAAAAGTACAATTAAATGGTGCAGGACTGAGTCCTAATTGATGGTGACAATAATTAAAATGAATTATTTCATGAAAGCTTTTTTTTTTTTTTCCTGCTTTCACCCCTCATTATTCTGTTTGGAAACAGACTGTCCTAAAATGTATTGAGTGTCCTGCTGTCGCTATTTAGACAAGCATTTGTCAGTAGGTTCTTAATATACGCTAATATTTTCAATAGGCTTTTAATAGAACATCTTCCTCTCTCTCTAGTTATATTTAATCTTTAATATAGGGTCTTGCATCTCTTTTCACGCTTCTCTTTTTATTAACTTTCCAGATATATTCAGAAATCCCCTAATTTGCATCCAGCAATGATTTATGTCTTGAAGCATTAAAATGTACATTTAAAAAACATTGAAGCTAATGTAGGAAACTGATAAAATGCTATTAAAAGTTCCCAGTTTAAATATACGTGATTTGAAAAATATGAATTTTTAAAGGAGCTATTTTTAAAAAACTGAATAAATGTTCTTGAAAATTCCATCTCTTTTTTTTTTCTTCCTTTAGGAATTTAATCCAGAAGATAAAAAAAAAAAAAAAGCATGTCCAAAGCTGGGTAGGGAGCGCAGTCAATTTTCATCAGAATGCTGACATTTATTTGAGCCTTTCAGAATGGCAAAAAAAAAAAAAATTAACCTTCAATTTTTTTGGGGGAAACAAGGTCTAATATTTAGCACCCACGTTGTTCTAAAGGAACTTAACGGAGGTGGTCAGAGTCAAAAGAAGGATGATGTTCACCATGGCTTGCTAACATGGTAGCTGGTAGTCCTAGCTGGCTCCTTCATCCTCGGGTTAATGTCCTCTTCACGTGGGAGAGGGGGATTAGTCAGTTTGTGGCAACTCCTAACTTCACTCTAGCAATAGAAGAACGCCTAGCAATGGGGTTCAGATCTGAAACAAAGCGGAGAAGCTTTGGATAGCTAGGTTTTGGTTTGAGTATGCAATGGTAACTGGGACTGCATGGCAAATAACTGGGTGTCTGAGAGTGTTGCAGGTTCTGTGAGTCTTGTATGTGTTGTCTTTAAAATTAAACAAGTCATCTGTGCCTGTTACAAGCATGGTTAAGTGGACGCCTTAGAATACTTGTTGCTTTTCTCTTACGGCCATGGCTGTTCTTAATATTTCTCCCTTTCCTTTATTTTTTTTTTAAAGATCTGGTATGGAATGTTTGATCTCTTGCCAGGTAGCCTAGCGGGAATACTCTGCTCAGTTATGCAAGAAGCATGGATTTGATCCCTAACTCCTGTTACCATGCTCTTAGGAATACATGGTTACAAAAATAAAAGCATTAGCCTGCAGCCATACTGCTGTGTGCTGCGCTCTCGTCAGATCTCACGTGTTCAGCAAGGTCAGCCCTGCTCAGGACTCACAGAGTTGGGGGTGCTGTGGGCATGCGGAAGGGAGCCACAGAATAAAAGAATGTGCGTGAAACACTGTCCTCGTCTGTGCTGCACTCCAGGGAGTTTCTACTCTCTTGTTGTCTATTTTTTGTCACCTTTTTTCCCTCGTATGTACCATTATTTCATAAACATGCATTTTTTTCTTTTTTTTTCTTTTTTTTTTTATTTTGAGTCAACAAAGGCAATTCCTGTGAGCATGCAGAACTGTATGGATGCAATTCTAAGAATGGCATTTTGGAATTCCTAGCTAAGAGTCTTCCCAGCGACTCTTAGACCTTTGCAATCCAGCTTTCCCTTACAGACCAGTTCAAGTTGCGTCAATATGAGACACTAGTTTGGTGCAACTGTACAAAAAGATACCATTTTAACCTATGCTAGTAATACACAAATCATTTGATACTCATGTGTGCCTTGAAGAAGTTGCATTATGATCGTTAATCATGTATTTTTTTCCAGCACTGCCCCAGAACCAGCCACAGCCTGAGCCCTAGGTGAAACACTGCAGCACGTTGTGCCCTGGAGAGCTTACAGTCTGATGGGCAGCGCAGGCACAGGATGTCAGAAGGGCTCTGGCACTCCTCAAGCGTGAGGAATATGATGCTGGTGAGTGACGTTTAAAGGTGTGAGTCCAGGGCTGAGCTGGAGGCTTGGATGGCAGGGAGGAAAGCGTAGAAGCAGAAGGGGTTGAGGAGGGGACTTTGAGAAGAGTGGCTGAGGAGAAGGCAAAGGGGGACAGATAACGGTGCTTCACTCAACTTCAGGCTCTAGTTTGTTCCGCTCCACCGCATCTTACGCCAAAACCTCCATTATCAGGGGAAGAGGAAGGCCACATGTTTAGGGGTAAATATGTGGGAAAAATGTCTCCGCAAATCTGAGACAGAAGACAGAGGACGAGTGGCTGTAGTTGTTCCTTATTTTATCCCCCTGCAATAAGAACACCTCAGAGGTAATGCAGATATTAATGTTATACTTAGAGCATCTATACTTCTAGGGGAAAAATACCCAAACCAGTACTGAGCGTATTAGTTTTGTCTCCCAAATGACAGAACATTGCTTATAACATAAGCAATAGTTATGTCTATTTACAACATTCTGTGAGCATGTACTGACCGGTAGTGTGCACTCAGAGGGGGTGCTAATTGTCACCAGACGCAGAAAAAGGGACAGATGTTCAAGGAGAGTCCTGCCTGTTCTCCTAAGGCAACGTGACAAGCAAAACATTACAGTCAGACCTGAAGCAAAACCTGAGGTCCAAATACTTCTAAGTGTTAGGTGAGCCCAACCCTACGTCCAACTGCAAGAGCAAAACATTCCTCAGATCTGAGAAAAAGCAAAGCAAGAGGGATGTCTGGAGTAAGATCTGATCTGTTTTCTGGCCCCCTCCTGACCTTGTGCAAAAGCAACTCAGCCAGCTCTGTCTGAATGTTTGACAAACGCTATTCAACAGACTACAAGAAATTTCCAGCGTCTCCAAAACACACAACCACAGCAGCACTCTGTATTCTCCTCACCTTCGCTTCTTACATTTTCCCTTCAGGTTCTGAGTTATATGTTATTAAATTTTGGTGTAAAACATTATAATAAATAATAAGTAGCAACATTTTCCATCCTAAAGATATCAAAGATGGAAAAATATTATTGTTTCCATTTTTCTAGTGAGGAAAGTGAGGCACTAATTACTTGCCCAAGGTGACTTTGCTCAGTAAAAGATACTGCAGCAAGAGAAAGAGCAAATTAATTTAATGTTTTGAAGGTTGGGTTTGTTGGTTTGCTTTTTTTTCACTTGAGAAAAAGCACTCTGATGGGAAAATGCAGTTTCAGAAAAGTGAAAATGAGTTCAAATGTAATGTGAATCTAAAAGGGTTGGCTCTTGCGCATGAATTTGTGGCTGTGACACAACAACAGATGAGTGATCAGTTTGTGTGTAGATAATTGCAATGAGTCTAGCCTACAGGAAAAAAATGTCTTTATGCAAGAGTTCTGGACACGGTGGAAGCGCTTGAATATTGCCGTGATGGAAAAGCTAACAGACAGAATAAGCACTCTCGACAGTTAGCCAGAGAGCGGCATGCAAAAGCACAGAAAGCCTGACGTGCCCTGAGCTGCTCTGGATCAGCCAGTTGCCCACAGTGAGGATTGGGCCGGCAAATGACAGCAAAGGAGAGCGTGCAAAGCCTCCACACAGCCCGCAAGAAGATCAGTGGAAACATCTGGCTTCACTTATTCAGGGGGCCAAGGGTAAAAGCAGGTTCTGACTGAGGGGGGTCCAGGTCACTATATTGCCACTGCAGAACAAAGTGACTCAAAGTGGCAGTGCCACCATGCATAAATAGGATCTCTCTGTGCCTCCCCTCCACCCACAACTTGTGCTTCCCGTTGGTATCGACTTGGGCAATGGCTCCGGGAAAGCCAGAAGGCATTTTCCAAACCAGCAGTTAGCGCGTTTCCTGACTGCAAAGCCTCTGCCATGCTGTCATGCAGGACCTGGCGCACCACGAGGTGCTGCTTTTTGCCCCCTGTGAAAAATCACGTTTTGCTGGCTGCCTGGGAAGAAGGACCTCCCTCTAAATCTTCCTGTACCTGGGCAACAGTGGGTAGCAGTGCTCCTTTTGTTAGGGAAGAAAAACACTGCGCGCGATTTTGGTTTTGTTGGTGGAACTTGCCAATGCGATGTAGCAGCAGGACGAGCTTGGTGGCTGTAGGTGCCAGTCGGCTCCCTGAGAACAGCCCTTGCTTAAGCAAGAGGATTCTGTCCTCAGGACCACTGAAAATGAGCCAGTGAAAGGTTATGAAATGTAGCCAGTAAACATTGTTCTGGAGAGAGAAGAAAATGTGTCCATTATTCCACTGTCTGGGAATGGTGTCACTTGGTCTCCACCAGCCACTTGCGTGGGCTGAGTGTGCAGCTGGCCGGAGACTAGTGCCTCTGCGGTGGAATTAAATACTGTGTGAAGCAGCTGCTCTCCTGATTTGCCTCCAGACTCTTTCTGTGCTGTTATTAACACCTACTTGTGTTAATACAATAAACAAGATATAGGTCTTGTCTGCACAGGTTGACATATGGCAAGGTTACACTGGAGTTCATTACGATTTACAGCCTCTCACCAGCTACCAGCATCTTCCTGGTGCTTTGTCCAGTCCTCTGCTACCCTGCCATTGCTTCTCACGTGGGGATCGCTCTATCCCTGCCGTTCCAGCATCCTCCCAGCCTAAGATTCACTGTCTTCCCTTTCTTTGTCCAGTTCTTGTTAGCTCTCTTTTTGCCTTGTACTGATGAATTTTGTGAGCCTGCTGGCTCCTCTTCCTCCGGGCGGCTGGGACGGGGACACGGGAAGGGGCTGCATCAGTCTGCCATCACCTCTTGCTTTCTCTTCAATTTTAAACATGCATCGAATTGGATTTTTATCCGAGCAGCAGAAAGCATTCGGAGGGCTTTCTGTCAGCAGTATATAAATAAAAATGGATCAGAATAGATTGGATTGTTGCTTCTTACATCCGCTTCCCTATTTTGTTTTTGACAGGTCCTGACACCCACACACACGCTCCTTGCTCAGACTCCGCTAGATCTGCTTTTTTGTCTGCTTTGAGTTTTTTGGCAGGATTTTCCATTCCTCATAACCTTCTTCCCTTACAAAGACTTTCAGCAGCTGTTACCCTCATCCTCAGCTCTTGGGCCTTGTGCCCTTAACGCTCCTCTCCATGCTGATGGGTCGTACCAGGCCCATCATTCAACCATCACAGGGGCAAGCACCGCACCCTCCTGCAGGCTCTGAAACGGAGAAGCAGCTGCTGCTGGCTCCTGATCTCCTTCGCAACTCCAACAGGTCCAACGTTGCTCCCGCCCTTCATTCCATGCTTCCCACTGCAAAGGAGTGGAACCGAGCAAAGAATCTGCAGCAGGTAATTTATGTAATGGATTTACCCTTTTTTCCCAAGTTGAATATGCTTGAGCAGGTCTTGATGTCTTCAAGTGCATTCACTGTTTGAAAAGGCTTGCCTCTTTTTTTTTCCTTGTGCACTGTTTTTAATGCCACGTATCAATCACTAATGTTCCCTGTGTGCATTCAAAAACTGGTATTTGCTATTCAAATAGCATTATGTTGTAACTGTTGAAATAAGTCTTGAGGAATTGTTTCTGATCCTAAAGTGGATGAGCATGCAAATACCTCTGTCATGTGTAGCACATACCCCTTTAAAATGCAGTTTTAATATTTACAGATGCACTCTTGAAATTCAGTTTTCATCAATATTTGTGCTGGAAGAACTTGTTTGCTTGAATGTGTGCATAAAGGCGAGTATAAAAGCAACACAAGAACAAACTAGTAGAATGTACTTTAAAATATATATATATTCATTATTTTTTAAAGCAAATTTTTAAATTGCCCTACTCTAAACATGAGCACTTGAGAGAAAACAAACAACCGTGTGGGTCAGAGATTCCTCCCTTTCCTTGCCCTGCTCCATACCAGATACGTGGAAGCAGAAAAGCAGCCAGGCGCAGAAGCAGGGCTGAGCGTGGCAACAAAAAAACCCACAACACGTGTGGGATTTTCTCTCAAACCATGACTCTATGACATGCGGGCAGGGCCCAGGCTGAGAGGTGTGCCCACAGCCCCTTCCCTGCGCGGTGGGGCACTGCTCATAGAACGGCCGTGGTCTGACGGGGTGTCCGTCTGCGGAGCTCTGCTGGAGGCCACCACCGCCCTGGCGAGGCACCCGGCAATGCTCCCCGGGCTGCCGGTGCCCTGTCACGGGACAGGCATGGTGAAGGCAAAGCAGGCAAGATGCCGCTAAGGAAGAAAAGACCTTGGGCAACCAAAGAAAACAGATGTGTTGTATCAGCCTGTAGATAGCAAAAAGACACAGGGAACATAACTTAGGGAAACCAGGGTATTCGGTTAAAACAACAAGGCTGTTGGTTGCTACAAAGTGTTGAAAATACAAAGCACGTGCCCTTTACGTGAACTCAGCTCATTATAATGTGAAAACCACACCTGCAAATCTTAAGCTATAGGCCTCCTGCATGAGACCCCCTACTCACTGAGCAGGTGTAGTAATTTACATATGTACAATCATAGCATTGTCTAGGTTGGAAGGGCCCTTTAAGATCATAGAGTCCAACCGTTAACACTGCCAAAACCACCACTAAACCCTGTCCCTCAGCACCACGTCTACACGTCTTTTACCAGGGATGGTGTGGCGGTGTGCTCTCCCCTTTTCCCCTTTTCCCCTTTCCCCCGTCCCGGCTCCTGCTCAAGCCATGGCCATCAGCGGGAGTTGCTATGAGTTGCACTTGAACTTTGGGGGATGGCTGGCAACATAACCAAAACACTGTCTGGAGTGGGGACCTAGCTATCTTGTTCCCATGAGAATATGCCTATAGGTCAATTATCTTACTCCATAAATAGCGGACAGCCCAAGAGCCCTTTGAGCTCTCCTGCACGGCAGCGGGCTGCACGACAGGACCTCCCCTTGAGTGGGGACGCTCGCTTAAGGTTCTTCTCCTCGAGGTCGAGAGATTCCTCGCCGCAACAGATTCTTGGTGAGTGACTAATAGCATGCTAAACTTTGAAATTTTAGCTAAGTGATACAAGGATTGATTGCGCATATATAATCCTTTAGACATAAACCGTTGACCAAGTCTGGGACTAGGATCAGATCCAGCCGCACCCAGACTCCTCTCTGAGAAGGAGTTTAGAAAGCCAGGGGGTCCTTTCCGAACCTCGTGACTCAACGGGAGGGTCTCCCTGACAGCTGGTCTGACCCTGGCCTCTATGCAGTAAATAATCAGGTGTACCCTGGCATCGAATCTCGTAAAACACTGTCGCATTCACTACTAACTTTGTTAAATCACTGTTTTATGTTAATAAACATTTCACTGCTTCTCTCTTACAAGTGAAGTTAATCACTCCGCCCACGACAGATGGCAATTCCACCTCTTCCTGGGCAGCCTGTTCCAATGCTTGATAACCCTTTCAGTGAACAGGTTTTTCCTAATGTCGAATCTAAAACTCCCCTGGCAAATATACTAGATAGATAGATAGGTACTATACACAGGAATGGACTGTATCTTTAATTTGAAGTGAGAACACAAGTAGCTAAGAGGAGCTTATTGTGAAATCACAAGCCACCAACGATTAGTATGTCAATTAGTTGCTTTTCGTAAAATGTAAAAGCTTGCAGTTCATAAGCCAAGGTGCCCTAGCTTTGTGGAGCTCCCACCTAGCACCCATCCCCGCACAGACACAAAACTAACGCGTATCTCCACTTTGTGTGTAGATCGGCTCTTCACACAGCAGGCAGAACGCCCAGCTTTGGGACAGCAGGGCAGGCAGGCCGGCCGCCCGCTTCCATTGCCCACCACCTGGGCCTCCAAAGGCCACACAGGGACCAGGCCAGCACGGCAGCCGGGGCACAGGGGATGGCGGCGGTGCCAAGGAGGGGTTGAGGCGGGGCAGAGGAGGCAGCGCCCGGCCCAGCAGCCCCCGGAAATGGCGACCGGCGCGGGCAGCCACCGTCCCGCAACATGGCGGACGCCCCCCGCCGCTGGAGTCGGCCTCGCGCTCCGCGCCCCACCCTCAGCCGCGCGCATGCGCGGCCCCACCCTCGGCCCGCCCCAGGGGCGTGAAGCGAGGCGCCCGGGGCGCCCGAACCGGGCGGAAGTGACGGACGACAGGGGGCGGAAGCGGCGCCCCGCGCCGCTTCCTGCATTGGGCGGCGGGGCGTGTCTGGCTGGTGGCAGGTGAGGGGCGCGCGGCGCGGCAGGGAGCGCGCGCCGCGCCGGGCTGGGCCTGGCCCCGCCCCCTTCCCCCGCCGTTCTGTGCCCGGCGGCTGGGGCGGGCTCGGGGCGGCCTGGCCGGGCCCGCGGCGACGGGGTGTCCCGCGGCTGGCGGAGGGCGCCGAGAACGGCTTCGGATGGGCTCGGCGGCGAGGGGCCGGAGCTCGGGACCGGGGGGGTCCTCCCTTCCTTCCCTCCCTCCCTCTGTCCCGTTGGGCCTGAGCGGGGCGGGAGGCGCCGGCGGGGCCCCGTAGGCGACCGTGAGGGGCTGCTGCGGGGTGGGCGGCCTGTCACCCGCCGGTGGGACGCTGCTGGTGGTGGCTACGGGCTCTGCCCTTCGGGGGCTCGGCCGGGTCTTCGGAAGAAGAGCTCGGTAATGTGGAATGGGAGTTGTACAGCACCTGTTTGGGTGGGATAACGGGTTTAGAAAACCTTTTTTATTCTCTTCTCACACGGTGCCTCAGTGCTGAGCCATGAAATAGGTTGGAAAAGCTGCCAGGCAGGTGTGGAGTGTGGAAATTGGAACTTGGCAATGAAATGTGGGACAGTTGGACTCAACATTGTGCTTTGGGGAGTGGGAAGGGCGATGCCCTCTCTCCGTGTGGGTTAGGTACCCTGTTGTGACTGACATGGTGTTGCAGCCTGAAGGGAGTCACAAAAAAGAGAAAGATGTGTCCAAGACAGAGGGTCAGAGGACTCTGGGATGTGCGTTATGTGATTTTTACTCAGAAAGTTGGCATAATGACTTGTAATAGGATTCTGGGGGGTTTGTACTATTCCAAGGAATGATTGGTTGCTATTAACAGTTAGCTAATTCAAAGAGCACCACAGATTATAAAAAAAACTTAACTTCTAGTCCATAAGTGCATCAGCACCATTTGCTACCTGGGGTACTGGCAAATCAGTTTTAATATGGATTGCCTTCAAGTTGCACAAGGACATGTTCCTCACTCCCAAGCTGGTAGCTGTGATGTTGTAATGATTTGTCAAATGAAAACACGTTGTCAATGTTTGCAAGTGAACCCAAGTGCTGTTGTGATAATTGCACTTATTGTATTATTTATTTTTCTATGTTCAAAATAAAGAATGAGTCAGCCAACGCTCAAAAGACAACAGGGCTACTAGACCTAGCTGTACACATGAAGAAAGGCTGCTGATGGACGTAGTGAACATTGTGAATCTACATCCAGCTGTGATGACCATTGTTACTATTTATTTTAGTAATCAACAGAAGTCCTATTCTGGTGAGGTTTTCCCTCTTCTTCTTCTTTTTTTTTTTTTTTTTTTAAGTGATGTGGCTCAAGTGTTGAGTGGTTGGACAGCACCTGGATTTTCCCAAAGGCCTCTCAAAAAAGGAGGCTTTTTGTACCTGGGGCGAGTAGACTAATTCTTGACTCCGCTCGCTTCTACAGTGCAGCTTCCAACAAGGAGTGTGGGATGGTGCCAGCTGTGGTTGTGGCATTTCATGTGATTCAGGCAAATGTCAGCTAGGAGCTTGCTTGAGATGACCTATTTATTTCATTTAGGTTGCACAGCGGGGATTGCTGGCAGTGATTTGCAGACTGGGTTGACCTATCCTGGAGTAGATGAAGTAGAAGCTAAAACTGTCCCTATTTCTTGCCAGTTCTCTGAAAGACAGAGCCTTCCTTGAGCAGTGAAAGGAAGTGGAGCGGATAGTGCTGCTCTTGCTAGAGGCAAGGGCTGGAAGCAAAGTGATTTTGGCACGTCCTTGGAGGGGCATTCTGTGTCTTGGTTTTCTGGGGAGTCGGAGGTGCTCTATTCAACTATCCCTCGCTTAGACTTTCTTTTAGGAGAGTTAGCGAAAGGCTGATAGGTTCTTCTGGTATTTAATTATGTTTGTCTTTTCTTAGTAGCAAAGCTGGGATGTAAAGGCTGCCTGGTATGCCTCTGTATTCCTGGGATGCTTTGGCTGGGGGGAAGTAGCCACACTTCCAGAGAGCCTGTGGGCAGAAAAATGCCTGAGGCAGTCCCAGAGCAGCACAGGCTGTTAGTCTTAGCATCTACCCTTCTTCTATCACTCTGGATATTTAAACTGAGTTTTTAATCTTCATTCCTTCAGATAAAAAGTGCTGTTCTCATCTCTCAATTCAGGAGTTCATTGGCAAGAAAACTGAAAGCAGATAATCTTTGGAACTACTCTGTAGTCTGGGTTCTGGTAATACCAGGTAACTGCAGTCACTGCACACTTGGCCTGAGAAGTAAAAGAGAAGGGTAGAAATTGAAGGCTCGGGAAAAATAGTACTGAGATAAGCCTAAAAGCAAGGCAGGTTGGTTTTTTTTTTTTTTTTTGATTAAAGATAATGTGCAGAGGAAGAGGAGGATTATGTTTGAAATTGCAATGTTTCCTGTGGCTATGGTGTTTGAGCTTGAAGGGAATCACTTTTATCACTCAAAAAGCAATTTCTGTAGCTAATCAACTCTGCTTAGACTCCTTCACAAGATAACCTTTGCCAGAAAATAGTCCATCCAGCAGCTTGTTTAGTGGGTTATTGATTTCTGAGGTGTCATTCTTTTGACCCAGCTTTTTGTCAGCTCCTGTCATCCAGGCCACCCTGTAGGGATGTTCCTTCTAGCAAATGGGAACAGACTTGAAGACACTTGCTTATAGTGAGTGAGTTCCTCTCCTGTCATCTTGCAGAAAAGCAAGCATGCCCTTTGCTTTTGATTGTGTAAAACAGACAGGAACTGGTTTGGTTGCTAGTTTGATTCGGTTGTTGCCTTCATTAAACGTCTCAGGTTCTGTTGTAACATAGTGCATGTAGGGCATGGGTGCCGTAAAACTCCAGAACTTTGGAGCACAGGGTACTGAATCTGGAGGTGAAAAATAGGACATTGCTAGTGTGGGTCTGGGGCAGCGAGATGTGGCAATGGTTAGATTTGCAGCTAAGGTCATTCTGCATGAGACTGAAGCTGATTTTTGCATCAGAAAATTAGAGGAAAAAATTAACTGGATATTTTAATATATTTTTTTAGGATAGTGCTATGGTTTTGCAAGTATGTATTTGTTGCTGTGGTCTGATAGCAGCTCCTTATTTTTCTGAACCAAATGTTCTGGAGGAAGCTCTACATCAGCATTTCAGCTAGCCTGCTTTTGAAATACTTCAGCATTTAAGAGAACTTACTGCAGTGAAATGGCACTGCGAGGGACTTTTGGCATAGCCTGTGGCTTCTGTATACTTCAGCCGCACAAAACCAAAGCACCTCCACTTAGGAAATCAAATGAAGAGCAGTGTCTGCATGTTTGGGCTGGGATTCTCAGCGTTACTTTTGATGTGTGTATTGTAGGTGTAGCGAAGATGTTTGCTTAGGCTTCTTTTATTACAAATAATGAGAGGAAGGGAGAGCAGGCAATTAGCATAGTGCTTTTGGTCAGTTTTAAATGGCTGCCTTAGAATCAGATCAATTGTTCATTAGAGCGCCTAATTGTCTCCATTAATGATGAAAGCTGAAGGTGACAGTTGCAGAGTGGGTTATCTGATTAACTTTAGATACCAACATCTGCCCATAAAATGAGCTTTATGTATCTAGCTGAAGGAAAGCAGTTTCAGCCTGTGCTTAGCTTTCTCAGCAAGGTGATGCAGCCTGCAGCTGCGTGCCTCATGGCAGTGAGGGCTGCTGTCTGTGCTTCGCAAAGCTCTGCAAGACAGTACTGACTTAGAGGCCATCTTAGCTTGTGGAGCTGAGAGGGTCGAAGTGAACTTCTAAATTCTTTTAAGTTTCTACCTTTCAGATTCTCCTTAAAAAAAATAATTTAATGTAGTAGCATTCTGTCTTCTGGAGAGTTGCTATAATTTTATTTTACCTGATCTATCTTTAAATGTCTCGTAACATGAGCTTACCAGTGCGGCAGAAAAAGCTTTTCCTTTTCCCACAGCTGCTGCTAGGACAGATGAGGTGAGACTGCTTCAGTGATGTAATCCACTCCTGCCATTTCCAAGCAGAATATTGCCCCACGAGGCCAGGATATGCAGTGTGTGAAATGCAGCGCGAGCCCCCGAGTCCTGCTGCGTGTCAGGTCACGCTCCTCAGTGCTCTGCAGTTTCTGCAGGGCCGTGGTGTGATATGGGAGGCTGACTCCATTTGAAAAAATCTTGGCTGTTCAGGCAGTCCCATATCAATGAGTGACTTCTGGAACTATCCCCACGTATCTGGAGATGCCTTGTAGGATTCGTTTTTTACTTTTTTATGTTGTTCTTCTGAGATTATGCTATACTGTAAGGACAGGCTGAAAGTATGAGGTTGATGAGATTAAGTGTCTCTCTAAAGCTGTAGCAGAGGAGCAGAAATGGCTTTTACAGCTGTGTCTAGGTTAACTTTGATGTAGATCTGGCCATGATGTGCTCCTGCCGCTCTGAGGGGAAGCGAGAATGATAGCTTCTAAAGCTTCGTGCTTTTTCTGCACCCCTTGCCCATCTCTGTGCCTGGGGAGCTCCAGCTGCCCAGTTTAATTCGCTCATTGAAAGTGGGCAGGTTGGGACAGCTGGAACGGAGAGCTCTCTTGCTCCAGAAATGGTGCTAGGAAGTAAAATCTTAACTGATGCCAGGCCCTCCAAAGATGGAGAAACCCCACTCTTACATAGTTTTGTCTAAAATAGCTACTATAGGTCTTGAGGCCCAAAGTGGTAACGTCTACAACAGAGTTTGAGGATGCAACTATAAGAGATGTCTAGTAACATGAGCACCCTGGTGGAGTACAGCCTGCTACGGGTCCTAATTATGGTCTTATTAATGCTTTCTTTCATCACTGCCTTCCAGCCTTCAGATGGTGATTAGACCTATTTATAGGGGCAGAGTTCCTTAATATTCAGCACAGTGCACCTCTTGCCAATCAAATCAGTACCATCTGCATCTTTGATTGCTGCTTAATAACACTGTAGAACATGGTTAATTAAAAAATATAAATAGACTTTTCATCCTCTTAACTTATCAAAGTGCTTCTCTCCTCCTCCCTTCCCCCCCACCCCCTCCCCTCCTTCAAAAAGGTAAAGTTGGCTTAGCACAGGGACTGCGGTGAACCTCTCATCTCACTGCTGGAAATACATCCTGCTCTCCTACCCAGGATAGTTACCTATTGTGTGCTCTGCTGGAGGACGAAATTTCAACCCCTCCAGTGAATGTCAGCACAGGGCAGAATAATTGTTTGCTGCCCGATAAAATAGGACTTAGATCTAGGCTCTTGTGCTGCGTTTGCCACCGGTGTGTGAGCAACCTCTAGCTTTCATTTCAGTTGCTTGTCTACATCAGTATGAGTGCAGGTGCACCCACTGCCTTATCCTGTCCCTGAACAGGAGGAGCATACGCAAGGACATGTTTTGCTTTTCTAGCATTTTAAGTCTCTTTTCAAATACAGTTCCCTGGCCTTGCAGCTGGTAAACTCACAGGAGGTCAACTCTGGTAAACTCTGTGGAGGTCAAGGTGATACAATTATGTTTGTGTTTTTTTATTATTTTTTTCTTGGCAGAGTTCATTATGATATTTTATTGGAATGGCCTCTAGGCAAGCTTCTGGTACAACCAAGGTAGGACTTGAATATGCCAGCAGATTTGATCATGCTTTGAAATTCTGTGGGAAGCCTGTGCAGAAAGTAGAGAATAAGGGTGATGTAGTAGTATATTGGGTACAGTACTACAGAGTACTGTAGTTAAGTGTACACTAGTAAAAGTTTGTGATGAGGCATACAGCAGACATTGTAGCAGCTGGGAGCTATGTGAGCTGTAAAAGCCACATTTGGGCATTGCGAGCAGTGTGCTGATGTAGTACGCTAGATCAGAGCAGAGGAAAGTGACAGTAAGCCTGTCAATTTGTTATTGTCATCCAGGATGGGACAGCATTTGTCCCTAGGTAAACATGATGGAAAGTATTATGTGTAAGAAATTACTGTCAGTGAGGAATTTGGGGTGGCTTCTCACTGTTAACCAAGTTATGGATGTGACTTTCCTATCAGAGAAGACAGCACTTTGTGATAAACTGTGCCCAAAGCCTGGCTCTAATCTATCTTGTAAGTGTGTTTAATCTTAACCTGTAGTTCATTTGTGACTTCGTCTGTTCCCACTGTGAAACCATCCTGGTGGTAGTGGTGTAGCGGTAAGTGGTGAGGGATATGCAGACTTGGGTTTTATTGTGTATTGCTGGTCTCTGCGTCCTTGCAGGTGGCTACAAGGCATTGATCTTTTATTGGGGCCCTACAAAGGGGAGACATGGGGCTAGAGATAGCCTGTCACTTCTTCTTGGAGATGTTACTGCATGTGGGAATTAAAGGCCTTTAGTTCATTCTGCCTTTCCAGTGCAGAAACAGTAGCAGCAAGTAACTGCTGAAGCAGCCCCTGTATATTTGAAGAATACACACTGACTTTTTTTGCAGTATTTAAGCCCTCTTCTCCCCTGAGCCCCCTATTCTTAATCCCTTGAAGCATGTAAAGAAAGCAAGTATTGTTGGAGGCTTGCTTTATTCTCCCTTTATTTTCATAGCAAAACATGCATCTGGTAAGTGCTTGTATATAGCTTTACAGTCTCTGCCTGTGTTGAGGGCAGCCAAATTATTTTCTTAATATTGCCTTTGTTTATGTTCCCTTGAAAAATTAAGATATTTTAAGGTTATGGGGTTTCTTTTGTTCATAGATAATGATCTTGGTGATCGGTCCTCCATGGAGCAATATTTTCTAAAGAACTTAGAGGAGTGTTGCTGCTTTTACAGTCTCTGTTTGCTCCATGACAAATTCTCTTGGGCTTGGCCTTGACATAAGGAGTTTTATTCTTGGGTTCAGGGGGAAGTTACTCAAGGGGTGAGCAAAGTAGGTGGAGTGTTTGTTTCTCTACCTATCCAGAGCAGTGAATTGTATACTTCCTTTTCTGGGTTCAGAGCTGCAAATCCCTGTGTAGCCATCAGAGTATTAGACTTCCCTGGGATGATTAAGCAGTATGACCAGTTGTTGGTTCCAGATACCTGAATATCCTGGAGTGCTCAGTCTGTGCCCATCCTGGTGTAAGTCTTTGGGAAAGGTGAGACAGTCTGGTGGGGGCTGATGTTGCATTTCCCACTGCTGCTGTATTGCTCAGTTTTTGCTGGTGCGATGTTGGATCTGAGAGGGAGAGAGCAGCTTCGGGTGCAGAGGGATAGCCACCAGCCCTGACGAGCTTTGTACCAGCTTGCTTGAGTCTAAAGGCATAGGCAGCTTAAGGCAAAAGTGCGGATCTGAGCAGTTGCTAGCTCTAGTTAAAACTTCCAAATCAGGTTATAGCACTCATAAGCAGGTGGTGCAGTGAGAAAACAGCCTTTTCCTCTTTGTTTGCAATTTAATAAGGCAAATGATGTTATTATATAACAGTAGAGCACATTTGTCTTGATCATGAAAGTTGACACATAAAAAAATATTGAATAAAGAGTGGCTGGAGCCCTTAGATGCTGCAACTCTTTTCCAGAGCCTCTTTGATCACAAAAAAAAGAGCTGTGTTGCTGTTTCTTCTGCCTTGTGTCACCCATAGGTGGTCACACCACTAATGATTAAATCTCTTGGGTGATCTGACATCTGCATCATGCTTGCTTTGAGTTTTATATGCCCATTTCTCACTGGAGCATCTGATTATTCCATGTTGGCCATCTAATGCCAGGATGCTGTGCTTTCTGCTGAAACATGCCAGCTCCCTCTTTCAGGTACTGTGATACTGGAACCAGTTGGTTGCTTTGTGGAAGTCGCTTCCATGTGTAAGATAGGAACAGTTTGTTTGTACTTTTGGCGCACATGTTACATGAGGGCTTGGCATGCATTGGACAGGGTGGGAGAGCTGAGATATTTCTAATCTTCAGCACTGTGTTTTTATGTATTGCCTAATAATGGATCATGGCAAGATGTCAAGGAAATGTGCTGCTTCCTTCTCAGTGCACTGGAGGTTGAGATTAAGGAAGAGTCAGTCTTGTTGAGTGACATTCAGTGTTTGCTTTCCTTCCTGACTTTAGTTGGGAATATTTTGAATTTTCCTAATTAAAATCTTCCTTGGTCCTGCAGTTACTGTCTGTTATGGGAAGCAATTCTGCTTTTACTCTAAGCATACGGTTAGGCCTTTACTCAAAGTGTTTGTAAAACTAGCTTGTTTCTCCAGGTAGTTTGGTCACAAGAGCTAATAAATAGCAGCTGTAGCATGGGATTTTGCCTGAGTCTAGTAATTTAAAAGGCTGCTGCTGTTTTTCCTCTTTCTTGCTATAAATCTCAAATTTGTTACCTTGCACAGAAAGAATTGTCTCTTGTATCTGTCTCCAATAGCAGTTCCCACAGAGTCTACCACATTTCTCTAATGTGGTTGGTGGGGTTTTTTTAGGAAAGGTGGGAATCTGGAGCTCGTGGGAGAGGCTGCATTGAGAAACTGCGAAACTGAAGTTTTCTGACAGGTGAACTGTGACAGTGCAAGCAGGAGGACCTGGGGCTTTTCCTGCTTTGCTCCACTCCTGTGTGCTCCTCCCTTTGCAAGGGAACAGCAGGGCCTGAAGAACAGTCTGCAGCTTCTGAGTGCGACGAAAGAAACGGTTTGTTAGTAGCTAGAGGAGTGCTGCTCCTGAGTGTGAGCATCTGTCAGTCAGCAGCTGAACCGAGCTTGGCTTTAGAAAGGTCACTAAGAATTAGGCTTGGTGAGAGTCTGGGAAATCGTACTGGGGCTGTATAACCTCATCTGGCCTCATGAGGTGAAAAGCTTGGCCCTCTCATCCTGGGGGGTAGGATTACCGCTACATGGTAATGGTTTTGATAGTGAAGCAAGTTTAAGAAGTCCCCTTCTTGCCCCTGCTTCCTGCTCTGTTTCATGACTGGGTAATTACAGCTGTTTATCTGGCTGCAGTAAACTGGGTCATTGAACTGATAAGAGTTAAAAATAGCCATCCCAAACATCAGCAGCATTGATGCAACAGAAGAGTTGTGACCGGTGGCAGGGAGGATCATAAACTTGGTTTGCTGCTGAGCCAAAGTACTTCATAACCGTGCACTTGCTGTGTTATTTGGTCGCTTTGTTCCGCATTGCCAGTCAAATAGTAGATTTGAAAGCAAAAGGGTTCCCGCTTGCTTGTGGTCAGCAGATCAAAAAATGCCATCTCAAAATTAGCTATACTGCTCTCAGATTAGCTTGTATGCTTTACAACTCTAAATAATAATTTCCTGCTGAATAGGCCCAGTCAAGAAGACTAATCAGTGTGCAAACATTGCTGCTAAAGAGTGTGGATACAAAGTCTGCCTGCCAGTGATGCATGAAGTGAAACAGAGTAGATCTTGGCTTCCTGCAGCAGAGCCAGCTCTTCTGATGGCTGGGCTTGATTTTGCAAATTCGTTGTCTGTGGAAAGGCTCCTAGGTTTCCTCCTTCTTTTACCTCTCATATGATTGATTATTAAATGCACACCCCAAAAAAAACCAACCCAAACCAACCCCAGCCCTCCAAAACCCCACACCCCAAAACAACAGCCACATCACATTTACAGAAAGTCTTTCCTAACCTGCTGTGGTAGGATCAGAAAGGACAAATTTGGAGAGGGTGGATAATGTTTCTTAAATGTACAGGAATAGCTGCAGGCAAGTCTAATCTGATACCTTCTCATTTTGTGAAGCAAGATTTTCAAGCAAAAATTTAAAGAATGTGTGACGACTTCTCTAATTTTCACCTATTAAACAGTTGGTTTATGCTGTAACTATCTCTTCAGGGTCTTGTTTTGTGAGTTTCTCCAATATGGGCTGCGTTTCTATGTTTTTCTCCGCTTGCTCTGCTGTACAGGCTGGAATACAGTTTACACACCACAGTACTCCCTGAACTAGCTCCTGCAGACCTCTAAGTGCCATGGACAGAACATCGTATGTCCTGAGATATCTCTGTCTGTTTCTGATAACTTACTTTTTGATCCTCTTTTGTTTTGCTTCTTTTCAGCTTAATGACTATTTTCTTATATGAATATACAGCACTCTGCATGATGAAACCCTGTAATGAGCAGCTGTAGACTGTTGTTTGTTTTGTTTTTTTTTTTTTTTTTTTTTTTTACAGTCTGAAAGAGCAAGACACACAGAGAAAATGAGTTTGAAGGGAGTTGTGTAGCCCTAGTTGCAGAGTTTGGGCTAGAAAATGGACGCTAGAAATGGACACTCTGTTCACTAATCAGGCTGTCCTAACAGTAATGTATTTGTGAATTTACAATTTCTAATGTGCTCAGAGAAATGCATTTCTTCTCTAGACCCTCCTCTGTGTTCTGGGAACTTTTTTATTACTTTTATGAGCAAAAACATGGGAGGTGGGCTCTTTGGGAATTGCTGAGGGGACAGGTGAGCAAGGCTGGCAGGATGGAAACATGGCTGACGCATAGCCTTTTTCTGGCTGAACTGTAGCGCGGTGGTATTGGCCCAGTTGCATCCAGGAGCATGCATACTGCTCTGGTGCATGTGTTGAACGCGACTGAAAGACTTCAGTCTTAGGTTTTGTACATGAAAGGATCCTAAAATAAGGAGGCTTTTTTCAAGATAGTTACTAAGGAAAAATCCAGTCACCAGAAGCAATGAGCAGCTCCTGGGAATCTCAGAATGGAAGAACTCTCATTAACCTACTTGGAGCAAAGGCGTGTGTGCACATGCATGCCCTGTAAATTTCATAGCTGCTGTTCTTGGAAGGGAGTGATGGTTGTGTTTCTTGGAGCAGAAGTGTAAGGTGAAATACTGCATTTTGCTAATAGGGTTGAATGACCTGAAATATGACCATCTGGAATAAGAGGATGGGAGGAGGGGACAGGGTGATTTGTGACGAGTCTTATCGCCACCCTGAACTGACTTTGCTCCAAAGTGTGGTCTTTGTTTTCAGCACAGTACTGAGCAGAGATTTGTTAAGTTATCATGCTAAAAATAAAATTATTGTTCCTGAAAGCATTCAGATGAGCAAGAGGCTCCCACCTCACTGTACATGCCTTGGATTTTATTAAAAATCCGGTATGTCAACCGTATTACTTGTGTCGTTCTCCTCAGCTCACCGATTCTGTTGTAAATGCTTTCCTAAAATAACTAGGGGAGCAGAGAGTGGAAGTCTCTGAATAAAAGCTGTGATAAAATGGAAGTGTGTTTACTGTAATGACCTATTTGTTCTTTCCTTTAGGCACAATGGCTACAGTAGCCCAGAAGCACTTTTTGGAAGGGCAGACATACTCAGTCCCCCTGATCCAACCGGACTTGCGCAGGGAGGAGGCTGTTCAGCAGGTGGCAGATGCCCTTCAGTATCTGCAAAAGGTGTCAGGCGATATCTTCAACAGGTACGGTGCTGTCACATGGGGGTTGGGGGCTTAGCATGTAGCAATAGGAAACAAAGTGCTGTGATAAGATTGCATCAGTGAAAGGGCATTGCATTGGTAAGCAATGAAAGTTCAGAAAAGGGATAAAGAAGGACCAGATGCACTTCAGTAAAAGTTTATTGGATTCGGGTCTGTCACAGTTAAGCATAATGAAATGGCTGCAGTTCGCCAGAGGTTGTTTGTTACTAATTTTTTTATTCAGTGGCAGACTCCCACAAATTGCATTACTGCTTCTGCTGCAGTTATCCTTTATTCCTTCTTGCTCATATTTTGAATGGGAGACTTTCTTACTCAGAGTATCTAGAAGACACATCTTTTTGAGTCATTGTACTTGGAGCAGTGGAATAGAAAATGTCTCTTTGTTCTGATCTCTGGGACCTACAAACTGTTCTCTTTGGGCTTCTGGTGTTTTGCACTTCTCTTTATGTATGTTGGGAGGGCTGAGCGCATGAGAGGGTTTGAGAGGGTCTGTTATTCTCACCTCAGCCTCATAATCCATCTAAACTGATCTTTTCAAGGATTTGGCCCAGACTTGTCACCTCTTGCATATGGTCATTTTTAGGATTGGATATATAAGATTACATGTATATCAGATCAGAGAGATTCTTGTGTTTGCCTACAAATGCTGGTAGATGGCGTGGTGCCTTTTTTCGTCTGATGCCATGTTTGTTATCTCAGTGCCCTGAGATGGCATATCATATCAATGGTGTAGAAACAGATCAACATTATCTTCTCATATCCTGATTAGCAAAAGTACTTGCTTTGATTTCAGTGGAGATCATGATTACCTAGTATGATTTATTATGGTGTGAGCAGGACCCTGGCATTCTTTCTTCTTATGAGGTTTTGGTTTTGTTTGTTTTTTTTTTTTTAAGGGCAGATTGAAGTTACGTGATTTTTTGATAATGATGCTTTGAAGAGCAGCCTCTGAGGAAAGGGTAGTCACTAAGGCTGAGCTCAGGTCATTGAGGCAAATAAAGGCGCTTCATTGGAATAGTCTTTGTTTGGGCAAGGGAGTGGGAGAGTGCGTAGGCTAGATTAGGTTGAACATAAGGTCTCATTCTTCTATGCACTTCTCATTATGGGAACCCTTCATGCTATAAGGCTGGGAGAAGGCTTTTTAGAGCTGCCAGAAACATGTGGAAGGCACCTTTCAAGCCTGGGACTGGTTGGCAGTGCATTCCCTCTGTGTGGGGCAAATAAAGCTATTGATATAACTGAAGTGGTTCTTTCTCCATCTGCTTTTTTCTTTTTTCTTTTTTTTCTCCTACTCACTGCTTTGTAACACAGTAGCCTGTAATTTCCCTGGGGAGACAAGCCTGCTGTTTTGTATGCAAGTCACTCCTGAGTCCTGAACAGTGACTGTGATGCCGTTCCCTCGCACTTTGGTGCACTCATGACTTTTAATTACCAATTTTTTCGAACAACAGAGGAGGCTTCATTGGGCTCTTTGTTTGCTTTGCCTTTCCTCTGAGGTCTTGGCTCTCTGATACAATTAATAACGATTTAGTAATTATGCAGGCGTCTGATTAAAAGTTCCGTGACCTTGGTTGTTTCATGCCAATCAAGGGGCAAAGCTTTCAAGGTGAGAACTTTGTCACTTAGTGAAGAGTGACCTTTTATCTTCCCTTTCCTGAGATAGAGCAGCTCTGTCTTCCATTTCCAGGAAGGAGCTGCCTTATCTGGGGAAGTTCTGATCTGCAAAACAGCAGCTTGCAGTGTTGATGGAGAGGAAGCTTGTTCAGTGTGGCAGACTCAGCTGAGTGTGTCAAACTCATTACTTCAGTACTACAAAGATGCAGATGTTCTGGGGTTGTTTTGTGGGAACAGTTGGATTCGTACAGCGCTTTCAAGAGTGGCATGCCAATTTGTAATTTGTTGAAGGTGGAGTGAGAGAGTCTGTCTTTACTCTATGGAAAGAGAAATCTTTCCACAAACAAATCTTTTTTTTTTTTTACCACGTTAACTGATGAAAGCTTCTGCTTTGAGTTGTTGCTGACATGACAATTGAGTATGAATTCTTAAAATGACATGTCCATCCCTTGTGCAAGGAAGGTGAGCTCTTTCTTTCTTTCCTTGGAAAATGGCTGAAGGTAACAGTTGTGGTTGTAGAAGAAATATTCCCTGGGCCGGTTAGTGGCTGTGCAGAAGCAACAGTGAAAAGTGCTGGTGGATTCAGTCTTCTTAAGGGGACACCAGAAAGACACTTTTGCATTTGGAGAACTGGGAGAAAGAAGATAAGCAGTGTTCCTCCCCTTCCCCCTGGTTTGGGGAATCTGGGAAATAGCCCATGAGACGAGACTCTGCCAAGCTATCTTCTTTCCAAATGCACTCAAACAAGCTGACTTGCTATTAAGTTTAACTGTGCAAGGTATGTGATGAATGAGGCACTCTGCAGGGTTCATTAGCTTGTAGAGAATCAAGGGATGTGCAGGTGCAAAAAACCAGTAAACTATGGCTGAGACCCGGAGCAGACCCACTGGGAACAGCCTTGGAGAGTAGGTCTGTCAACCCACAGCATCTAAACCTCCTCTGTGCCTTGTTAGCTGTGCACCTGGACTGCAATCTGGAATCACTAAGAAAGAGCAGGGGGTAGCTCAGCTTTCCTCTGTCGTATTCCTAACCCTTGGGAGCAGGGACCCATCTGGCCTCTTCCACATGGAGAACAGCAAAGTACCACATCCTGCAGAGGGAGAGAACTGACCTGAGCAGGCTCTTGGCTGCTGGGCTGTACAGGTTGGTGTCTTAGGTCAGTACTGTCAACAGTCCCGTCCTCTTAGGAAGTCCTGTCCTCTTGGGGCTGATATCAGTACTGTGAGGAGATCAAGAGGCTGCACGTACTTTCCAGGGTTGTGTTTTGGAGTAATGGAAGCTTTAACCTTGTGTATGTTAACTGAATTCATGTAATTAATCTGCTGTGGAAGCTGCAGTAAAGATCAGATTCATCGCCTGTAGCTACTGAGATTTTAATACATATCATTACTGCCTAAAACATAAATATTCTAACATAGCCAATCTGACATAATATCTATATGAGTTTAACTCCTGGACTTTTAAGGAGGGCCTTTGATGTAAGTCACAGGAGGCAGAATGACCAATTTAAACACTCAATTAACCAGTAGTCTTTCATCTATTTGTTTCATCATTACCAGCATTTTCTGTGTGACAGCTTGTATTGGAATCGTGCACTATGGAATTTTTTACAGGAATGTGGTCGTGATAAGTACTTCAGATGGGCCACGGGTTTAGCTTTCCTGTGAGATGCCCCCCCTGGTTAGCTAGGCTTGCCCTGTGGGATTTCTCAATTTCTGAGGAGAGTTTTTGTTGCCAGGAGATGTTAATAACCTCTGATATGTCAGTTCATTACTCAGAGTGTACACTTCTGTATAACAGATCTGTGGAAAATTGCCTATGCAAGTTATCTCATGGAGTGTTATGGCAGTAGAAAGAAAACAAACACTTGGGGTTGGACTGCTGTTATCAAGGTCCTGATCTCCTTTGCCTGTGATCCAACCACAGGTTGTCCAGTGTACAATATTTCTTATCCTTGTGCTTTTTCAGTTTAAGGAAGAATTTCTGGGATGATCTTTTTAAAGATCTTTATTCAGTGTCTTTTGCTTGTCTGGACTAGTATTTTACTAAACAGGCCTATCCTTCTTGTTCTTCCCCAATTGGATTCAAATTAATTTCATATTAAATATTTGAAAATGACTTTAATATTAAATAAAGATTTAACTGAGAGCCACACTTCTGAAAGTGGTAGTTGGAAAACAAAAGCACTGTGGAGATGCTGTCAGGCATGGGGAGGAAGTCTGGTAAGTGTGTGATTAAGGAAGGTAAGGAGTGGCTGGCTAGGCAGCAGGGCCTTAAGGAATGTTTGGGACAGGAGCGGGGTTGACATGCGAGTAGTCCTGAAATTGAAAATGCGGATAAAACCTTAATCATGAGGTGCATTTGGGTGTTCCTCCTCTTGTTTTAAACTTATTACTGTGATTAGTCATGATGATCAATAGTGGAAATGGGTGACTGACATAAGAATATACTTGATTTAGGAGGTCTGTGGAATGTATTATGAAACATTTGTGTAAACTTGCAAAGAAGGGTCTTGCTGCAGGCTGTGCTGTGTCCTTTGTTGTGCACTGTGGCTCTGGGATGCAGCTTGGACACTGCATTGTAGTTGTTCCTCTGTTGTCTGTAAGGGTTTGACCTTAGTAGAAGGAGAGCAGTAAAGAGAGCTCCATCGTGATGGGTTTCCATTTTGGTGAGTTTACACCAGGAGGCTGTCTGTAGGGCAGGGAATCAATTTTTCTCCAGTTTGAGACTGATGCAGTTCTTGTTAAGCAACAAGTCACCTCATGGAACTTTGAAGTTGTCCTGGAGGCCATCTGAGAGAGCATGCTAGGTCTAGTTTAGTTTCAGATGCCTCTCTAGAGGGGCTGTAGGAGCAGTCATTCACTGCCAGGAATATTAGGCAGAAATGGTGAGGTAAAGGAATGAGAGGGTGGTCCTGCAGACATGAGGACATGGAGCATGGGGAAGACAGAGTGATGAATTTTGCTTTGCAGATACTGGTTATTCTTGTAGGGGCCTGTTCAACTAGTTTGAATTTTATGGGGTTTTTTTAAGTGTAGCACACACTTTGTAAGAAACTGCTTATTTATTTTAGCTCTCATGGTCCTCTGGAAGATAAATTTGAAAGCTTGTAGAGGTGTAGCTTGAGAGGGGTTTCCAGGCTATTGGGAAGACTTTAGGAGGTGATATGCGGGGATGAGATCAGCATGGCTGGAAGGTTGGTGGCAGCTGGCAGTAGCAAGGATCCTATGCCCTCAAAAAGAGGTGAAGGGATAGCCAGTGTTCTGCAGGAGTCCAGATTACAACTCTTTCTGGATGCTGCTAAAATCCTTAAGCTTAAAATCTTGCAGGATCTGAGGCCCAGGCTCAATTCAGATGCCTTGACAGCACATGGAGTGGGGCAGCGGGTGGGACGGGGGCACAGATAGAGCTGTCACAGCTTGAAATGAAATGGGAATAGTAGGAAAGAAGAGACTGAATGGTATTAAGTCATTAAAAGATTGTTCCTTCAAAATGAAACAAACATCATGGAGAATTAGCCAGACAGGATTCTTGCTCATCTCAAAGTGCTGAAAATCTGTGTCTTTTGGACTTCCAGAGATTAAATGTGTCTTTTGAAGGAGAGGAGCAGAATGCTAAATTTGATTTTGCAAGTGAGATGCTTTTTGTGGTGTTGTCATTGAAATGTAGTGGTGGTTACTTAAGCCCTTGCTGTAAGTCTACTAACAACAGCCCTTCCACATCAGTTTCTTTCACTAGCAGTCTGTTTATCTTTGAATTCCATTCCCCCAAAAGGAGGGTGATCAATCTGCTCTGCCTTAAGTGATTGAAAGGCAGGCTTGAACTTGATCAGAGAGCTGTAGCCTTCTGTACACTAACAAGGCCTTCAGCATAGTTTAAAACAAGCAATTTAAAGAAATGATTGAAGTACTTCACCTTCAGTATCCTCCTTCAAGCAGCCTTAAGCTTTTCGCACCTAATAGCAAGTCTGCAAATAGAGGTACATTTTAATGAATATCTAAAAGACTCAGTGCTGGCATTAATGCAAAATGTTTCTCAAAGCATGAGATGAGTTTGCTTTAGCTACAGAAAGCATTTGGGGGGGGTGGGGCGGAGATGGGCTCTTAATGCCTGATCCTATGTCTGAAAAGAAAATGATGGAATATTGTGCCCAGGATGCTGAAATGGCCGTCCAGGAGCACAAAGGAAATACAAGCCTTACCCATATCCTCAGTCACTAAAAATAAAATGAATGGTTTAGGTGCAATCATGCTAAACTGCTGATATATCAATTTGCTGTAAGTAGTAAAAAAAGTGAAGGAAAATGCAAAAGTAGCAGGAGAGGCATTCTCCCGCTTCTGGATTGGTTTCAAAACTGCTTAGCAAAAGGAGGTAGGCAACAATTTCAGACTTACTGGAGCTCTTGAGAGGATTCTCTCTACTCTGACAGGGCCTTTCATGATAGTGGAATATCTAGTGGAAATGTGAGACAGTTTGATCAAAAACAGATGGCATGTTCAATAGGAAAGGCAAACAGTAGAGAGACACTTAGGTAACTTTGGTGCATATGGTTTGTTGTTTTATTTTAGTTTGTGTTTTTCTTAACCTTGACAGTGTTGTCTCTTGTTTGTACTGTGTGCCCTGTTGGAGAAAACTCAATACTGAGTAGCAGCTTTCAAGTTCTGGTGAGATAATTCTCTCCCTGGTCCTTAAAGACAGTAGGAAGAAGTGTGAGCTGCAGCTACCTACATAAGTGCAACTTAGTGGCTGGAAAAACACACACCAGGATGAGGCTTGGCCATCCTGAGGCCTGAATCCCTTTCTTCCTCTCTGGACAGCTTTTATTCAGCTTTTGCAACTCTGGGAGATCAGATCCATTCTCAGAAGGATTTTCCTCTTTGTTTACTGAACTGTTTCTGGATTGAAATGGTAGTGTGTGACTAGCCTGGAGCCCGAGCACTATGCAATTGCAGTGAAATAACCTTCTTTGAACTTGAGTGCAGCAGGGTCTGAACCAGCTGATGCATGTGGAGGCTTATGGACTTCAGAAACACTGACTGACGTATTAATGCAGTGAGGTTTTAGGTGGCTGAGAGTTGTAATATCCTAAAGCATAAGAGTAACATATCGGGCAGTAATAATGGTGGCGATGCATCCATAATAGTCTAAAGGTATGTGAGAGAGAATTCCACACTGAACCCTAAAGAAGGCTTTTCTGCATAACAAGAGCACTGACAGCCCTTTGAGAAAGAGGTAAAAAAATCTGGTATGGGATAGAAGTGGTGGTGATCTGTCCTCCTTACCATGTCCCAGAAAGACTTGTTCCAGTGAGCGGTGCAAGTCTTTACAACAGGACCAAGCGTTCACCTTTGTATGTTTACTTTCAGTTAATTCTGAAGCCTAATTATGAAGCTCATGCATGAGCATGTTGACAGCTTTTGTGGGCTCCTCTCTTGAATGTTGTTTCAGAGTTTCTACCCAATTTGGACAGATGCTAACATGTGAATCACCTGTACGTAGTATTTATAAATGTTCGGGGGTGCCTTAAAGGTAGCGTTGAGTTGGAGGAAGGTAGCGTTGAGTTGGAGGTAGGCAGCAGTTCAGTGCGGGCATGGTGGGAATGTGTGGTAGGGAAACAAGTTTTAGAGAGTAGGTGCTGGGTGAGTAGGGCTACAGTGCGTCTCTGGCTGTGTTTTGCTGACAGCTATGGTGCCAATCACTCTGTATGTTAGTGGGACGTCAATGTCAATTCAAGGTCCAGGCAGTGACCTGAGCCTTGAGGGGCTGCCTGAAGAGCAGAATTGGGACTGACCTCCCAGCCACGGCTGTGAGTGGCTAATGCAAAGAGGTCTCATGGCTGCCGTACTTTAGCATGGGAGTGTTAAGTGTGCTTCCATAATGTCTTCCCCTAGTTTTCATGCCCTGAGCAAGTTCTCCAGGAGAACTCTGAAACTCTGCTTGTTGTGCAGCTGAGTAAACTTCCTTTTCTTGAAGTACTCTGGATGGCTGCGGCTAGGAAGGATGCTGATGGACTTGATAGGAGATGCACTGGCTGAGATTTTGTCCAGCAATAAGTCATGTCTATAAACTACTAGGGCAGGAGGTGGCGTTAATTACTAGAGATTTGGAAAAGATCTTATGAACTTCCCCATCCAGAGAGGCATTCCCTTCCCCCCCAGTCCCTTACCCAAAGTGGCTGTAGCTATTATTCTCTGGAAATATCCAGGGAGAAGCAGATCATAACAACAAGTCAGTGTGTGCCTCACAGCAGAAGAAATGTTCCCTTTTTTTCTAGTTCCTTAGCCTGCAGGTTTGGCAATATTTTCAGATTTTCCCATTCTGCTTGACACAATTGCCATGTCGTTCTTTTCTTATACAAAGTGATAACTCTACCTTCGCAACCAGCTTCAGACGCTGGACTCTCACACATGTGTTGGAATCATATTCTGTTCCTGTGGATGAGTTCTGTCTACTCACTCAGCCCTGGAGGAAGAGATTCAAATAAGTCACTTTGTTTTACAGGCATGACTTCCATCAGGGATCTAGTGTGGAGAAAACTGTCTGGAAAATAACACAGAGTGGCTTGAAATGTGTATTACAGGCTCCCTCCTATATAAGTGGGAGTGTGCACACTGCAGGGAGAGTTGCGGGAGGAAACATGAGCGCCAAAGGTCTGTTCTTCACAGTTGACTGGCGGATTAAATTCTCTTTCCATGGTCCTTCCTCCTGACTGTAGCCATGGTGCGGTCACTGGGCTTTTCCAAATGGGGTAGGTTAGAGTTTGGGTGTAAATGCAACTGACAGTTAAGACAGAGCAGCGCTTTTGGAGACAGTGGATCAATTTGCAGTTGCTAATGATGGAGTTCTTGTATTTCTTCCATCTAAATCCTCCAGACAATCATTTTATTGAGGGGATCCCCCATGCTGTGCCACTAGCTGGAGGAGGGGATAAAAATTATTTTTGGAGCCAGGGATAAAGGATTTAGATGGTAAAGTGCATTAAAGAGAAAACCCCAGGTGGGTAATTTAGTATCCTCTGAGTTGAATTCCATTCTTACTTTATCCAATAATATGATCCTTATTCTGGATTAATATGCATCTTAAAATGCAAATACCTGGGTTTATTTTACTTCTAGGACTTGCATTTTAGATCTCCCATCAGAGCAGAATAAGACATGCTTGATGATCTTAAGAGGCATAACAGGACATTCCTTTTAGACAAGAAGGTAAAGCTGTTGCATTTCTGTGGTAGTGCACAGGAATAGCCTTTCTGATTGTCTGTGAAATATATATAACATGCCAGTCATTCCCGTAGCTCAGCACCAAGAAACTAGAAAGTTCATGGTCTGCACAGTTCAGTTCTCTCTTCGCTTTGGCCCGGCTACTGGGTTTCTTTGGTTTTGCTTCAACAGCAATACTTTCAACAGTGGCATCCTGGATTTTGTTGATTCCAAAACAAATTCAGACTTTATGTGACTCTTTTGAGGGAAGGAGGGTGAGAAGCTCCCAACTCCTCTTGGGTTACTGAGCACCAGGCAGGGTTTTTTTTAGTTCTTTCTAACGTGTAGGTGATTTTGGGGGGAGGGAAAACACAAACAACCTCACAGCCAAAATCATGCCCTTCATTATGCTTCATGCTTACTTTTCACTGGGATGAGGGGATTAGCTGTTGCTAAAGGCATTGGTCCGTGAGAACGTTTATTGAATGAGTATGTCACAGGGCGAGTGGTTAGGCTATTAAAATTTATGAATTTACGGTCCTGGAAGTTTTGGGGTGGGGAAGGAGGTTTGGAAAGTATACTGTACAAATTTGTTCTGGTATTATTGTGAAGCTACTATTTCTATTCTCAATGACTATTTGCGAGTTATGACGGTGGAAAAGATGAGTTTTAAAAGGACAGCGAGGAAAATGAAATCATGTGTCTAGAACCGCTCTAAAAGCGATGTCTGATCACTTATGTGCCACAGACTGTTTCACTGAAGTGACCGAGCATGTGTCGGTCCAAGCAGAGAGACATCTGCTATTTGATGCTGTTAGAAAAATCTCTGTCTGGGGCCCAAAGTTTTTTGGGAAAAAGTAACTGGAAATCCCTCAAGAAAGTAAGAAAGTACTGTAATCACTCAGGAAAGATGTTAAATGGATAACGTGTCATAAAGAGTTACTCTCATTTGTTGAAGAAGCACTTATGCTCAAATTAGCTTGTTGATGGGCATATCATAGAAGGTGCCTTTTGAGATTTGAGTGTGACTGCAATTGATTGTAGGAAAATGAAAAAGTAACACTAAACAACCTCAGTTTCTGAAGAGCAAATATTTTGAAATAAAAATCTCCAGTTGCAAAAAAAATATGGAAAGAAATCTTTCCTTTAAGAGAAGATGACCTGTTTTGAAAGAGAAGGATCTGTTATGAGTTGTTGTTCATATTGGTAGCACGGGTGAGAAAGGGAAAAGATGTAGTTGGCAATGAGGTTTTGTAACTAGCAAAGGGCTGATAACTGTTTCTGAGAAACTGTTTCTTATGTGGTTGGGCTTGTTTTCATTGTAGCAAGAGTTTGGGGGAATCTTGGCCATCGGCACTGGTCCTCAGAGGATGCTGAGAGGATCATTGGCTGCTGAACAGAACCAGCAAGTGGCAATGCTTGCATGAGCAGAAGTATCCAGTTGAAGGAAGGCTGGAAGGGAATAGAAGTAATTTGACTGTAAGCTGTTGAAAGTACAGTGATCACTGCAGCAAATATGACGAGCAGAAACACAGTATTGAGAGCAAAACAACTCGCAAGTCATCCTTCAAAAGCTGGTTAGGTCATTTACCAAATACCTGATGACAACCTCAGTAGGTCAGGACAAAGTGAGGAAAGACCACAGAGGCAGACCCTTATTATGTGCTGGGAGTCAGAAAAGAACTAAGAGTTACAAGAAGAAGAGATGAAGTGCAGTTGTCTTTGAGGGTTTCACAGCTGATGAAACAGACTGCTTTATGGCAGCAAGTCCCTTTTCTTGGTTAGGCTTTCCTTCTCCTGAATATGCAAGTCCAATTGTGCAGGACAGTTGGTTTTTTTTTTTTTATAGAGAATTATTTTAGTTAGTAACTGTTGTGTGAGTACTATCTTGTAAATGATAGCTCTTAAGTATCTGTTATTGAAAAGACGACAAGGTTTCAACTTGTAGCACATGAGTCAAACTCTGTGTGATTGCCATCAGCTTCTGGGAAGTGGGGAAAATTTAAAGTCAATGCAACAAAACTTTACCTTCAAACTTGTGTCTTAAATGTGGGGAGAGGGTATATTTTGGATCCAGAGAAAGAAGTGGTGATGGAGAGAACGGCCAGTGTTTTGCATCAGTGCTTGCTGGCTGTGGTTTATTCTGGAGAGCAGCAGTGGGATGGATTTGGCAATGGGGAGGCACTGAAGAGTGTAGAAGTACTTTCACAGGTGGTCATAAACTCAGTAAAACCAAAAATTAAACAACTACTGAAATGTATATATTAACTCCTGTGAATTAAAGCAAAAATTGTTCAAATTACTGAATGATGGGCTGAAAATCTGGTCTGATGGAACTGTGCTGTGAATTTCTCCAGATTTCCTTTGTCATGGGGCACAAACGTTTTCACTCTTGGTGTCACAAGCAACTGAGATTTAATTAACGCTTGGAAATTGCTTTGAGATCTTTGGGTGAAAAGCAATGAAGTTCTAATGATATTTGATTAAATGCAAAGAGAAGCAATGCTTTCCTTGGAGAATGATTAGAGTTTGAACTTCTATCACGGGGAATCATGTTCCGCTCTGGAGGCAGATGTGTTTTGATCAGCATTCTTATTCTTGGTGACAGTGGCTTGTTTTGGTAGCGGAGATAAACTGATTAGGAGCAGCATTTATGATATGTGTTGTGTTGGTATAAAAGGCCTCCATTCCAACAAACGAGTGGGAGCTCAGCTTACCTGGTACGTTCAGCCTTACATTAGGGTAAGCCCTGTAGTAGAATCTTCACAGATGTTCACTAAATCAGTTCTTATCACACGTGTGCAACTGGGTGCTACTTGGTCAAGAAAACGGATCTAAAACCACTTGGAAGGTATGGGGGAAAGCTAGGAATAAAGAGGATCTTCTGATAAAAAAAGGCTGTCCTCTTGTTCTTCAGTGTTGAGTCAGTGTGGACTGCCTTGCCAGTGGGGAGGAAGGCCCTGCAAATGTCACTTTTCCTTCCCACGTTATCATGGTGATGTCGCGAGGCATCTTTGGCTGCAGTGAGGGACAGGCTAAAAGGGCTGGGGAGGCTGCTGTGGACTTGTTAGTGCTGGTCCCTGCTGATGCTACCTTCAGGTGAAGATCAGAAGAAACAATCAGTTTTGGCTGGTGGCTCATGCGTTTCTCTTGCAACCCCACCTGGGAGAAAGCACAGATCAGACATTTGAATCCAAGCTGATTTGTCTCCTGTGGCTACTGCTGATAGGAAATGTAGAGCGTAATGTTGATTAAGAGTGAATTGTATAGCAGAAATGTCCTTTGTGTAGAATCTGGCACCGTGCTGAAATGAAGGCTGGGAAGGAGTTTCTTCTACACTCGGTGGAATCCAAGACCTTTTTAAAGGCATTAGCTCTCCCTGTCCCCAGATTTCGTTCACCACAGGGTCACCGGGGCATTTCTCCACTGCTTACGTTTCCTGTGACTCTGTGTGGTGGTAAACATTTTCTGTTCTGTGGGGACAGCGAGGAAGATCTTTGACTATTCTAAGGAAGGAGCTTTGATGGGAGAAAGAGAAACCAAACCTCATGTTTGTGTACACAGTTGATTAATTTAAGGTTACAAGGTGCCAAAACACCTTCTTAAGCTACCTGCCAAATATGATCCATAACTTCAAGCAACACAGAAACAAAATTTACTTCTGACAGTCTTGTAAAATTCTGTCCAAACAGAATTAGTCTTCCTTTCAAAGTGATTTAGAAAACAAAAATAATAACCAAACACTTAAGGCTATTACTACAAAAGATTGAGCTTCAGTGAGTAACTGCATCTGAGAATTTTGCAAGGATGAGTGAAGACTATATATACAGATAACAAAACAAGTTACTAGTACTTACATCATCTGCTGCCTAATATCTCAAGACTATGTCTGTGTCTGCTGCTCTGGGAAGCAGCTCCATGGTGTTCAGTATCTGCCCCAACACTGCCAGTGCAGGAACTCTAAAGGTCACCTGTGAAACCCCAGCAGTACTGGTAGAAGAACCAGTTTTTCTCATGACTTCTTTTAGACCACACTTCCCAAAAGTTTTCACCACGATGGTAGGACCTGTTTTGTTTATATGTCTTCACACTATTCATGAGGAAGTAGTTTGAGCAAAAGTAGCCTCTATATTTTAAATAGAAGATTTAATTGTGTAATTTCTTTGCATATACAGACTTTCTGCTTAGTGTATATTTCTTCTAAAAACAGGAAAGCCTGTCTGATTTCAGATCAGTCAGTGGTGGGAGGCAAGTAAAAAGGTTGGAAGGCTAAAGAAGAACTTGTTTTTTTACCTTGAGGAAAAAAAAAAGGGAAAGAAAAAAAGAAAAGCTGCTTTTCTGGAGAGGAGAACAAGCTGCAGGGGGAGAGGGAGGAGGGTGCTGTGATGATAGGTCAAAATTCTAAGTTTCCAGTTTTACATAAACTTAATTCACAGTAGTGGGAGCACCTTGTGAAATGAGAGATTAAAAAACAAAATGAAATTATTGTGAGAACATGACCTGTGGAGAGTGATGTATGCCAGATCCTGCTGAGGATAACCTGGCAACCTTGATCACCCTCCAATCTGAAAAGCCGTTCGGCGTCGCAGGAGCGAGGCAATATGTGAATGCTGAAACACCTGCAAATCAGGCTCAAGGAGCAATCAAAGTGTGATAAACATTAATTAGTATAATACCCAAACCCTTAATGGAGGAAGGAACATTGATTACACTATCTCACTTGGGATTTCTTTCTGTCAGAGATGGTATATGATGACAGTTTCTGATTACACTTACTCAGACATGAAGTAAGACTTTAAAAACTGCTTGAATATGGAGAGGGAAGAGCAGAAAGCAAACAAGTTGATCTTTCTTTGAGTGGTTGAATGTGTTTGGCTTTTCATAAAAGCATGCATTTTTGCTTTTTGCCATTCAAACTTTTGAGGTGAATTGGCATTGTGAACTGGCTTTGAATGCTTCCCTGGATCACTATAAACCATAAATGTCTTAGCAGCCTTTCTTATGCTCTCTCCCCCTTGATCCTGCGATGTTGCCAGCTGCTGGGGCAGGGGGACTGTGTGGGAGTGGGGGGAGTGGGTCTTGGGCTTCTCACAGCCCATTTCTGGCTGTGCTGGTCATTGCTGTGTGAACTCTGAGCTGGCCCACCACAGCGTGCAGCAATATCCATATGTGGTAAGGCTGTTTGTAAAGCACACTCTAGTGCCTCATAAAACATTAGCTTTTGTTAGCCAGCCAGAACACACTTAGATATTCTAGCCTAGCTCTCTAGGCCTGCTTCAGTCTAGTGGATTGTGCATCAAAGCCCTGAGTTATGGGTAGCGGGGGCGATGCATTGATGATTCCCCATCACTTCAGCAGCCTGAGGAGCCATAAAAGCCCATGGCCTTGTCTCAAGAAGATTCTTAGACAAATTAAAACTTGAAAAAGTTTGCGATTTTCTTCTTCTCCACAGCATACAAATAGAAGAGAGCAGTGGTGTGCCTCTGGGTCCCATGAAGGAAGCAAGTGAGGAAGGCCTGAGAGGAAAAGTGGACATTTAGGTCCCTCAGCACCACCTTCTGCTGCTGTTTTCACCATGGGATGATGTCTCCCCTCCCCTCAGAGGTAGTCTGTCCTCACCTCACCAGTGGTTCTCTCACTTCTCGAAACCCACTGAAACTTGTCCTAGGGGTTTAGTGGTATCTCCTTCACCAGTAGTGGTATCATGCTGGTTTTGGCACTGGTGCTGTGGAAGGATGGATGGCAGCCAGCACTGTTATCTTCCCCTGTTACCCTGCTCCAGCACCAGCCACTTGGAGAGTCTGCAGATGTAATAAAATGTAAGATCCATAAACTCCATCCATTTTAATTCACGCCTCCTGCAGTAAGGGAGGAATTTAATAAAAGCATGCTTTGGAGGAAAAAAAAAAGGGGGGGGGGAAAAAAAGGCAGCTTGACTTTTAGGCAAAACCGCAAGGTTTTATGGAACAAATTTACCGTATGTACCCTGAAGTTTAGAACAGCAATGCCAAGCATCCCCCTGCTATCTCTCAGGAGCTGGAGCTTGGGCTGGGAGGAGACGAGACGCCTGACTTTCTATGATGTGTGCAGTCCTCATTTAAGGAAAAAAGTCATTTAATACTTCGGCTGCCTTATCCTACTGTGCAACTTCATTTCTCATTCTGCACTGTAATGTTCTTTCTCCTTGGTTGATCGCTTATTTTTGTACTTCAGACATGAAATTGAAGTTCTTTGGTATTCTAGAGAGGTTTGCTCCCAGCCTTT
Organism: Chroicocephalus ridibundus; assembly: GCF_963924245.1. NCBI lineage: Eukaryota > Metazoa > Chordata > Aves > Charadriiformes > Laridae > Chroicocephalus > Chroicocephalus ridibundus. Next base: position 154,245,077 of record NC_086284.1, read on the forward strand.
GCTGCCTTGCCTTTCTCATTCACCTTGGTGTGGAGCTCGCCTCTTCTCTCTCCCACTTCCCAAGTTTTGTCATCCCTGTCTCTTTGGAGTGATGAGTGCACTCAACAGGGGCAGCAGAGGGGCTCGTGCTGCTGTGATGCTTACCTCCAGCTGAATTCTGTCTTGCTCGGCCACCTTTCTGGGAATTTGTCAGCCTGTCTTTAAAAAAACCTGCTCTGATTTTAAACTTTTTTTCTGATGCTGTCTGACCTCTAGCAACTATAGGTGATAAAAATCACAATTCTTTTTCGGTGTTGTGGAGTGCTTGGAGACTCTCATAGAAATATAGTATTATTGCCATTGCTGACAACTGACAGGCAGTGTCCTGGATGCCAGATTCCTAATGCCTCAAATCTTTTTCCTATGGGAGTAAGAGAAAAGTAATTTTTCCCCATGAGCAGACAGTCGCAGCGGAGGAGGTCTTTCAGTAGCTGCCTGAATGTGAGATTTATCGGAGGAGTCATAAGCAAATAACGAGAAGTGATCTGCTCTGTGGCTGCAGATGGGACAGAGGATATGGGGCCGGCAAGGGAGGCAACGAAGTGGGAGGAAGTATTCCTGGGACCTGCTGTGAGTGTTGGAGAGAATTGCCTCTAAAATGGAGAGGAGCTCAAGGCAGCAGGATGAGGGCTCTAGGAGAAAGGAGAAATGAAAAATGAAATCAAAGTTGGGGGTGAAGCACAGGGGACTTGACTGCAAAAAGAGTTCAGAGGGACAAAAGAATGTGGAAAGCTTGAATCAAAGCAGCTGAAAGGTTGGCTTTAATATCTGCTTAGATCAAAAATGAAAGTCTGTATGGATTAAGAGATAATCCACTAGATAGATTTAATCTGCCCACATGTATTGCTTCCCCAAAGAAAAGCATTGGGAGGGGAAGGCTGGTTTGGCTCGGTGCCCAGGATTTGAAGGCAGGTGATATATTCTCTTTTCTTCTGCAGGCCCCCTCTTTGCTTGTCCCAAAAACATGCATCCTGCCCAAAGGGAGGGGCTGGCGCTGTACGCCTCCTGCTTCTTTCCTTAACTCCAGAGTCACATTGAATCTAACTAAAGGGGTTTCTCAAGCAGAAAAGAGCACCGAGAGCAAAATAACACAGCAATGACTAATAGGATAGGCGCAGAGTAGGTTCAGATGCTGATGGTGGTTTTGGCTGTCTGAGCGCAGGGTTCTGAGGGGCAGTAATGGGCCATTTTATTAACGCTTAGCCCTCCTGTCCTGATTGCAATTGCCTTTCAAACAAACGCCACTCAGTAATGCTGTTCTTAAATGGAGGTTGAGGTCTGAATGTCACCTTCCTTCAAGTACTTTGCCCCTGAAATCCATGGCAACATCCCTCTCCATCCCTTCCTGTTTCCTTTCTTTATAAACACCAGGTTGACTCCCTGGAGCAAGTTCAGTTTCCACAGCAGTGGAAATACTAAAGTTGCTGGAGGTCACTTGAACGTGAGGGGTTTTTTTCCATGTATTTTTTCCGGTATCAATAGGGTATATTGTCTCTTTTAACTAACACGTGCAACTGTATCTTGAACTGTACATGTATAACAGTCATGCATTTCTTGGAGCCTGTACATGTGATAGAATTTGGATTAGTTGGATTGAGGGGGTTTAAAAATTTTTTTTCATGTTAACTTGCTCAGCAACAAATAAATTAATTCTGTAGACTGGTGTGTGTTCCTTCTGTGTTGTGTGCCTGCCTCTGTACCACCTCAGGTGAAGGTTTTTGGCATATCTCCTAAGGTCAGTGAGATTTGGCCTGGCAAATCCTAGAGTAGGAGATCACAGGGCAAAGTACAGGATGCCTCAGAGAAGAGCCAACATGGTTTGAAATATCTGAACTGGCGCTGGACAACTTCCCCAGCTTCTGCTGGGAGCAGGCTGTCTGCCTGATACTGCCCTTTCATGGGTGGATTTAATCACTCTCAGTTATGTTTGGTGGGCAGAAGGGATGGATGAAGCTATAGATGTCTTTCCCTTTTGGATGCACCGTTATTGTTGTAGCTAGGGCATGGTAATTGCTAGTCATGCTGTGTTTTTAGGGATGCTTCCTTTTTAAGAGAGGTCCCAGCAAACCTTAAACGAAACAGATGCATGCAGCGCTGTGGCCTGAGAGGTGCTTTGCTTTCTGTTCTTCCCCTGATGCTGTCCACGTGCTATGGAGGTGCACCAAGAAGCACTTTGTAATAGCCAGTGCACTGCACGCCTGGTGGGGACGTAAAGGGAGTTGTGGCACCGTTCCACTCTTAAACCGGATGTCTTACAACTACCTGAAAGGAGGTTGTAGAGAGATGGGGGCTGACCTCTTCTCCCTGGTGACAAGCGATAGGACGAGGGGAAACGGGTTCAAGTTACGTCAGGGGAGGTTTAGATTAGATATTAGGAGACATTTTTTCACTGAAAGGGTTATTAAACATTGGAATAGGCTGCCCAGGGAGGTGGTGGATTCACCATCTCTGGAGGTGTTTAAAAAAAGGGTAGATGGGGCACTGAGGGACATGGTTTAGAAGTGGCTCTTGTCAGGGTAGACTAAAGGTTGGACTCGATGATCTTAAAGGTCCCTTCCAACCTCAACAATTCTATGATTCTATGATTCTATGATTCTTAGAGGGTGAATGTTAAATGTGGAAGTGGTCAAAGGTGAAAGGTAAGGATAACTGGGATTCCTCAAGAACTCCTTTGCTCCTTCACAGCTAGCAAAAGAGTGAGGGTGGGAAGGGAGAGGAAGAGGTGATACCTGGCGAAGCAGTGGGAATTACGTGGGGCAGAAAAGGGAATGAGGGAAGTGTTTGACTGCCTCACTTGATTCACATTTGTGGAGTGGGAGGGAGGAGAACAGTTACTGGTTTCCAGGCCTGGGCTTGCATAACTATTTGCTTAACACTTTCTTCTGGGAGAGAAACATCTGCCTTCTCAGCCCATGAGAATTGTGTCTGGGAGTCATCAGGGAACTGGCTAAAAGGCAATTGATACCTTGCTTTTATTTGGAGCTTCAGGAAGGATTTGTTGAGTTCATCTAGGAGAGGGATTTACTCTCCTAAAAGGTAAGCGGGTCAATTGCATCATTGATTTGAGGGAGAGAGGCAAAGCAGAAATAAATGACCAGTTTTTTTCAGCTTTGAAGGAAGTAAAAATAGTCAGATGCCTCCAGATGCTGCAAATAGTGTCAATCAATACAGATATGAAACATCTAGAAAAGAGGTGAACTGTGAGGTGGGAAAACTTGCTGGGGAGAGCAGTTAGGGAAGACTTAGGTCCTTCAGTGGCATCTCACACTTTAACAAAACAAGGCAATGGGGTAGCCCTGTGACACACAAAATGTGCTGCAGACAGGTGCTAGGAAATGCACACTGAAAGGAACAACAGAAGCTACTCCAAGAACTGATCAAGTGTATAAGTGATGTGGACTTACTCCACTGAGACAGAGGGGAGGTGTGGGAAGAAAATAATGAACAGATTTGTACGTCGTGTTGGTACAAAGTACAAGCTGTTAGGCTGTATTTAAAATAAAAGGATGGGGAAACGGAGAATAATTCTGAGAGGGAGAATCTCATGAGGTTCAGTTTTGCTCCGAAAAGAATAAAGTAGAAACAGGCTGCGCGCTCTCCTGCCATATGCACAAGGAAGGATTTTCATGCCTCCAGAAGAGGGGAGAATGGCTATAAACAAACAGAAACCCTTAAAGCTATTTAGAGAAAGAAGTGGGGGTCTTTCAGAATGATGCAAGGTGAATAGGCTACTTTTACGTACTGTTTTTTCACTACCTGCTATGGGGGGGGCTTTAGTGCAGTCCATTTCTGTATTGCAATTGGGACCGTGCTGCACAGAGTGAAAATCCTTGAAAAGATGGGTTTGGTACAGTTTGAAAATGGCAATCATGGATCACTGCTGATGTCAAATTTGTTGCTAAAAAGAATTACACAGAGTGGGAAAAAAAAGCATGGGAGCTCTCTACTCAAAAGCAAAGAGGGACTTTTGGTGAAATTTAAAGACAGTGCCTGAGACTGATCATTTTTTACAGCACAAAACGATCTGATGGAGCTCGTTGCTACAAAACGTTGCTGAAGTAGAGTGCTATCTCTCCTGATGGGTTGTATAGCCATAAAAATATTTTTTGTTGTTTTCATTAGAGGGGTGAAGATTCAGAACAACTTGCAGCTTTTGAGCTTGAAGCTAGGGAGAACCAGCTAGTTAGGCGTGGGGAAGGAAGGTATCCTGAGGAGGTGACTCCATAGTTACCTGCAACTGATGCCTGGTCCCAATGTCCCTCCTAGCCTCTGGTTGAGCCTGTGTGACGGTTCCTGCAGCACAGTAGCGACTGTGCACGGCACACTGGCAGTGTCAGTCATGCCCCTGGCTGCAAGGTGTCTGTGGGAAAGGAATAGGTCCATGTGGTGAATGCAAACGTACTTATCCAGTGACCTCTATCCCCTGCCTCCACAGAGTGCTTTTCACTTCAGTCCCAAAGCATTTTGATGCTGATCTAGTTATGCAAAAATTATGCAAGTTAATGTGCTTTATTGTTCCGAACGAAGACCTAATGTTGTTTAACTGATGTGGAAACCAAATCACAAAGGTGCGAAGCAACATTGAAGAAGCTGTGCAACAAACTGCTAGTATAGCAGAGGACAGGATAAGCCTTGTGAGTCCTGAACTCTGCTCATTAGCATGTGTCGCTCTTCATTTTTAACAAGTCATTTTTATTAAAAATGTGTTGGCAGTTGATAACTGGCTGTGGCTTTCTTGTCAGCAGTACCTGCAGAGAGGCATAGGGTTTGTGGCACTCCGGTGTTGCCAAAAAGCTCCAGTTCTCCATCTTTCTGTGCTGTGCCTCAGACAGCTGTGGAAACGTTGTGCTGTGAGTCACAGACTAGATCTACCTACATGTCAGAGTACATAATGCTCTCAATGGGACCACGACAAGTATATCTCAAACAGCACTATTTTGCCCAATGAAACAATCTAGTCCACCGATATTCACAACCTTCCCTGAGGGCCTGGGCACTGGCTGTTGCCAAAAAAATCTACAGGTCTGGATTCTTCATTTTAACAAAGGTCTTGCCTCGTAGGATCTCTCAGCGGGTGGAGGCCAGCCGGGCACAGCTTCAGGCAATCGGTGAGAGAGTCACGCTTGCCCAAGCGAAGATCGAGAAGATAAAGGGCAGCAAGAAGGCTATTAAGGTAGCAACTTCAGCGAAGGTTGCATGGCCTCCCTTCTCTCTTTACTCCTGATGTAAGCTCTGCAATAGAAAAGGTGCTCAGCTGCCAAGCTGTGCCTTGCATCACCTCTCCATGCCTTGCTGCTGAGCAGGGCTGTGATGAGAATCCCCTTCCTAACCTGGCCAATTTATGATTTTTAGACCCATGAGCCACACAGCTCCTAGCTTTATGAGGTCTAAATCAGTTACTGCCCCAGCTTCTCCCTGAGAAAGAGAAAAGGCATGCGCTGAACTAAGCCAAACACCTTCTCACTTTAGGCTCGTGGACACTTTGACTATTTGAATGAAAACTGCTGTTGGAGAGCTTGCCCTTAGTGCATCTTAATCTCGTTGAGCTTTGTAAAACTGGTGAAAACTTCTTTCCCCATTCTTCCTCCATTTAATACAGTGTTTCAAATTCCCTTACCGCCAGTGGATGCCTATGATCTCCCAGTACTTATATATAGGGAGAAGTTCTGACACTTCCACTTTCTGAAGTGACAGCCCATGCATGTTTGGGTCTGTGCAGATAGCCTATATGAGCCTGTTGACTCCAAGCCTCTCCATTCCTGCTGGCAGCACAGACAGTGTGCCTTACTCAACTCTCTGTGTTTCTATAGCGTAGGATTGCCTAGTTGTTGGGATTTTTCAGTCCCTCCTTGTCTCTCCATAGGTATTTTCCAGTGCCAAGTATCCAGCCCCTGAACGGCTGCAGGAGTACAGTTCAATTTTTGCTGGTGCAGAAGACCCAGCTAAACAGAAATGGCCAAGACACAAGATTCAGAGCAAACACCGAGTGCTGGATGAGAAAGCTCTGCAGGTAAGGAGGAGGAGAACAGACCTTGAGATGAACAAGCAAAGAGAAGCTGTGAGGCTGTTAATCTCCTTGATGAAGTAGACCAGGGCTTTAGGATATAGACTGGGAGCAGAATATCTTTTCAGCTTGGCCTGTTGGCAGGGATGTGTGAGGTCAGGCTGGGAAGCTTGTGGAGCTGCTGGTTTGAGAGGGCCATGTTGGTACAAAACCTTGGCGCAGTGGTTGAGTACTCTGGGTGGCTGTTGGCTGCCAACTCTCCGGAGCAGTTCCATTTCCTGAAATACCACTGTTTCCAGCAGCAGTGCTTGTGGGTGCTGCTGGCTGGGCTTAAGCCTTCGGCTGTGCAAGGCAGCTGGGATCAGGGTCATATTTGCTTGAAAAAGTTTCTGAAGGCTCTAATATAAACGATGGTGAGAAGGGAAAGGTAAAAGTGCTTGTTAGTGTGTCAGGAGAAAAAAGGAGTCACTAGAGTGTTTTTCTGTCCCAGGAAAACATCGTGCTTGGGTATTGTCCCTCCCCGATTCCCAACTAAGTTTCACATCTTGGAGGGAAAGTTTGTTTTGCTTCGTTACATCTTGTGTTTGTGCTTTGCTTCTGCTTTGTCTTGTGTTCAGCTGTTGTAGGTTGCAAGACCTTCAGAGAGGGGCTGAATCTCTCAGTACCCAGCACAGTTGGGGTTTCCAGGTGTGCCCGTAGCGCAGGTGTCTGCAGCTAGTGGTGTTGAAGGAGGTCCTGAAGTACTGAGTTTTCCTTTTAGCCTGTGGGTTGAGATGCAGGGAGGGGCTTCTTAGGGAGGTCTAAGAAGTGGTGGGTTTGGCAGGAAACACTACCAAAGGAGTCTCCAACAATTTGGGTCAACCTCACCGGCTTGGGAGGAGGGGAGGAAGAATCGCTGTGTTTAAAGTTTAAAAGTTGCTGTGTATGCGCCGTGCCAGGAGTAGTGGATGTACTCGTCCTGGCAGGTTAGGGATCAACCTGACAACTTCCCTGCTCTCCACCCCAAAAGAGACTTCCTTCCTCATCCTTGTGTGCCTTGGCCCAAAAATAAAGCTGCCACTGAATAATTTATCACGATAAACTTGTCTGAGTTTTAATGGAGTTGAGACCTGACACAGTGAGGTAGTTATGAATATTTCAGCCAGGCCAGGGAAACAGGGTTGCTGGCCGAATGGACAGCTGGCAAACTCAAGCAGGGTTCGTGCTTCCTTTGAGCCCTGGCTGTAGCGCAAGGCAGAGCTGCACGGGACCTGCTGCTGGCCGACCAGGGGATGCTGGTTACGGTTGTGCTGTCTGGCTGGTGGCCCCATCCCATCAGAGCGTGTGGGGGGAGCAGAGGTACACGGTGAGTGGGCAGGGGAGATGCTCTCCCGCCCTGAAGGGCTGGTGCCAGTGTACAGCCCCTCGTGCGGGGAGGGGATCAAGAAGAGCGTCGGCTGGTGAAAAGCAGTGTCCTGCAAAGAGTGAATGCTATGCCTGTCCAACCGGCCTGCTGGCTCCAGCAGGCTCTGCTGTCTGTCTGCAATGTCACCTCTTCCCTGTCCCACGTGGTCTCTACCATTGCCATCTTCTGCCCTTCGTGACCCAGGCTGCCATCACCACAGGGACTTTCTTGTAGGCCCCATGGGATGTTTGTATTTGTTCCTCCCTTCCTGTGGCCCATCTTTTGATCCTCCCTTGGGGTTGCTGATCTTTCTCTGGCTTTGTTGACCCTACCTGATGCAGTGGTCTTGTTACTCTTGCCAAGCTCACGGACACACTAACTCCTGCAGCTCTTCTGTGGGGCATGAGGATGCCGCTGTGCTGGCGAGTGGCTGTCAGCTGATGAACGATGGAGGGGCCTGCACCAGGAGCAGCTGGTGTGCTGAGTGGGGCTCGGTGCGGCCGAGCTCTGACCACGTTCCAGGGGGACAGGCCCTGCTTGGCCATAGCTGAGCATGGAGCCTGATGTGCCTTGCAGTAATGAAATGTGACAGAGGGAAGTCTAATGTTTGCATTTATGCCCTCCTCAATTATTCAGAGCTTTCAGCAGAGGCTCGCTGCCTGTTTTCACTTCTAATGAGGGCCTCTTTGCTGGGAGCAGTTGCAGTGGCCTTTGCTAACTTCGCTCACAGACGCACACACACGCCCCACCAGGAAAGCAAGCTCTGCTCTTGTCAGTTTGAGGGTAAGTGGTGGCAGCCTGTGCTCAGCGCTTAGGGTTTGTGCTCTGCGGGGAACGCAGCTGAGTTAGAAATATATGTGGTTCTGCAGTTCATTTAAAAATGCTTCCCTCCTGGGAAACTCCTTTCCCCCTCCACACCCCAAGCAAGTGAAAACTCAGCTGTTGAGAGGACACTGTTTAGGCTGGTAAGCACTGATGGGTAAGTGTCAGAAACAGGGTCCTTGTGGTAAGCCTGCAAAGCCACTTGCTTTGCACGTTGCTGTGGTGGCAGCTAGGCAGGGTTCAGCAGTGAGTTGGCTGCAGCCCTTTGGGGCTTTTGGTTGCTGGGCACTGCCTTTGCGGTGGGACCTGTCTCTGGGTGCTGCAAGTGCCCCACAGAAGGCTGCGAAATGGGGTAGGAGACATGGTCCACCTGGGCTTGGGAAGAGGTTCAAGAAAAAGTTATGGTCCACCGCTGGAATAACCCCACAAGGCTTCAAAAATGTCAGTATCTGGGCATGTCCTTATGAATTCCGCCTCTTTTGGAGTCCACCATGGCCCTGGGGAGGCTAAGCCAGCTTTTTGGCACTTGCTCATCTTCAAGTGCTTTTCCAACTAGCTTCAGCACGCCATTGGCATGGGGGGAATGACGTTTCTGGTGTAGCACACCAATTTCCTTTTATAATGGTGTGTGCTTAATAAAACTTAAGCACCAGGATGACTTAATATATTTTTAACTGTAGACTCTTAGGAAGAAAAATTCCTGGAAATGCAGCATCCTTAAGGGTGTGATTCTGCCGGTGCCAAACCCCAGGTTGGGGTGTTTGAGCACTCAAGTGCTTCCCATGACCTCAGTACATCGAGGTTGCTGAACCTTTGGCTTAAGACCTTAATGTCCCTATAAGAAAACTAATTTTTAAATGGCATGTTAACTTGTGGAATTCACAGTTGCAGGATATTATTGATGGTACGTAGCTGTTCTAAATTGCAAAACAGTTCTAGGCAGTTGAATAAGACTAGCACTTTGGTGGCATTTAAATGAAAAGGATTACGTAGAGCCTCACGTTTCAGAGTAATACTCATGCTTAGTGCTTTTATAACTTCCTTAGATGAGAGCTATAAGTAAATGTAGGTAATGGTTGGTTTCTCACTACGCCCTTAAAGTGACGCACGGTCTTCCAGTGCTAATTGAAATCTACAAAGAGAGAATTAAAAAAATATATATATGACTTGAGGGCTAACTGTGTGTGAACAGTTCTAGCAAAAACATCAGTACTCCCTCATGCTTAAAAAATTAAACATTGGGAAATGAATATTAATGATCAAAAGAACCTTTATTTTTGAATCTCTGCTTTTACAGTCTCTAAATAACAATTTATATATTTTTGCCTACTTGCTTCTGTAAAAATTCAAGATGTTTCAGTGTACTTTTTGCAAGTTGGAATGTGTTATTTTGGGGGAAAAATATTAAATCAAAACCTCCCAGGTCTTTTCTTACAGCATTTTATAGACTCAGAACATCATACAAACTCTTAGTGGATTAACTGAGCTGTGACTAAGCCATTTCCCAGCATTTCTGGCTACTAAATTCAAGACTGAAATTTCAATCAGCAGGAACTGCTTATTTCACTGAGATGGGTCTTAAAACCGAGCAAACAGTGGTCTCCATTTCCCCCATACAAGTACAAAGAGGGAAGAAGGACTCGGAGGATGGGATAGAGCAGGGATGCTGGCAGTAGTGAGGCAGTAGGAAGCTGTGGACAGTATTTGGAGTGGCTCATTTGGTCATCTTCTGGTGGCAGAAGTAAACCTCAAGAGCGTGGCCAATTATTTAGTCTGACAAACTGCCCTGGTTAGTGCTCTGGTTTCTTCTGGTATGAACGCTTACCACCTCGCAGCTGCCAGGCTGCTGCTTGTCCTAGTTTGTGAAGAAAGAACAGGAGCTGTGAAGGGGCTGAGGAAAGATGTAGGGAGGGGTCTGACATGGAGGTTTGTCCGTCCCGGGCTGTCTCTGGGTTCAGGAACTGAATCCTTTCCTCCCTCTACAGCAAAGCTTGCTGTGGGCGCTGAGCTTTGTCCCCCAGAGCATCTGTCAGCAGGCGCTGTCATGCTAGCTGAAGCACTGGTCTGATCTGGGATGGCAATTCCTGTGCTCTATAAAAGTCAAGCAGTTCAGATGTAATAAGTCCTTTTCTAAAGGGAGCTCTATTTATTATGCATGAAGTTTTAGAACCGAGAGAGAGGAGATTTCAGTTCATTAGAGTTGAAAACTCCTGCAAATCCCTCAGGCTTTGCAAAACCATCTGGCACACGTTCCACCCTGCGCACTCCCTTCTGCCTGATCTCTTGCCTAGTGCAGGCACTCTCTTTTTTCCTAACCTCTTTTTCCTTTGCCTTCCCTGCATACCCCACCAGTGGGATCACATCTCTTAAAACATCAACTGAAGGCAGCAGAGGGGAGGTAATAGAGATGTTTGGGGGACTCTGCCTGCGTGAAGATGTCTAGTAGTTGGAGACACTGTAAGAAATGCCTTTTAGATTGTGGTGATTGATCCCTGCCTCTGGCTGTACAGCTGGAGTGGTTGTATTATTTTGGTGGATCTTCGCCACAGCCAGCGCCTGTTCAACGTGACCCAAAAGCACGTGCCATGATTCTGAACTGCTGAGATTTGTCATGAGTGTGGGGTTGCAACATTGTCCTTGTGCTTCCTTGCTCAAAGGGAGATGGAGAGGGAGCAGTAGGGTTTCCAGACCATGCCATGGATCCAGCAGTGTGGGTTATGGTACCTGGGGAGAGCTGTCTCAGCAGCTTTGATTTTTGGGTGTTAACACCTGTTATCTGTCTTCTTGCAGGAGAAGCTCAAGTACTTCCCTGTGTGCGTGAGCACCAAAATTCACCAGGAGGATGATGCAGAAGAAGGCCTTGGCAGCCTCCCCAGGAACATCAGCTCCCTCAGCTCCCTGCTGCTCTTCAATACCACCGAGAACTTGTGAGAGCTGGAGCAGCACTGTGCTGCTCACCTGCCCCTGCTTGTCCTCAGAGGAGCTTTCCCTTCCCCAGGGACAGCAATAACTTCTTGCTTTCCTGGGTGTCTCACATAGCAGGCTCCTGCTAGGACAGGGTTTCATACCGCTCTGTTGGCTTCCACCTAGCCACCCTTTCTTCCCCGCTCTTCCCCTTGGATGGAAGGGTTGTTTTGTCTGCATCTGATCTTCCATTCACCTGCTTTCAACGCGATTTTGTGCTTCCCTTCCCCGACTTAGTTTTTCCTGTCATCCCTCCGTAATTTTTCTCCAGCCTTGAGAGCTGCTGTCACTCGTGCCTTTCTCTGTCCCATATGCCAGCCTAGGTACTGCTTCTTCTCCTGATGATTCCTCACAGCAGCACTTCACTGCTCTCTCTGCTTTAATGTCTCCACTGCCTCCCTCACTGCAGTTCCCCTTCCCATTGGGCTTTGCCTCAAGGTTCCCCCTTCTGTTCATATTGAAGAGCTTCTTTAAGCCCTTCTTGAGCTTTCAGCTGCTGGACTCCCCCTTTCTTCTCCTAAGCCATGGATTATTTCCCCTCTTTGTCTTTCCTCCTGGCCCTTGAGTGTCAAGTCACCAGGAGAGACTGATGTCTCCTGCTGCAGGCTGTAGGAAGGTTTCAGGCCAGGTGGTGGGAAGGGGAGAGCTTGATGATGAAGGCAGTGCAGTGGGCCTTTGCTTTAGGAGAAATGCAGAGGCTGCGCTGGCAGGGTGAGGAGCTGATCACCTCCTGGTTGTGGCGGGGTGAGACAGGAAAATGGGGCTTAAAGATGGAAACTGGAAGGCCCAACATGATCCACCTTCTTGAGTGAGTCAGGAGGTCCCCTCCTCCAAGGCATTCTTGGGTATGCTGTTTCTTTCTGGCCTTGGCTCTCGGGGCAGCATCACTGAAATATTTGTCCTTTACCCTTAGGTACAAGAAGTATGTTTTCTTAGATCCTCTGGCTGGAGCAGTGACCAAGACCCATGTGGCTCTGGAAACAGAGACAGAAGAGAAGCTCTTTGATGCTCCTCTCTCCATTACCAAAAGGGGACAACTGGACCGACAGGTGAGATGAGCTGCTTCCCTTCAGAGGATTGTGCTCAGCTCTCTGAGGGGAGAGGGCTTCTGTACGGTGTGGACCAGGTAGGAGAATGGCCCCTCATGGGGCTGCAGAGTGTCTCACTTATCAGAAGGACCATGCCTGTTTTTGTGCTTGAAGTCCTTGTGTGAGCTTGATGGGTGAGACAAAACCCTCAAACTTGGCAGGTGTTTCTCTCTGCTCAAGCCTTTGCCGAGTGCTGTGAGAAGAGTAACGTGGTATCAGTTCACCTTGCTGCTAGACCTCAGGGCTATAAAGGAGTTTGGCGACTCCATCACTTGATCATCCCCTTTGTGCTAACTCCTGAGCCTCATGAGTCTGAGGGTGAGCTGCCACTGCTCGAAGGTGCCTGGCAGGGGATCTGATCCCCATCATTCCTGCTGGGAAGGGGGATCTGCCTCTGTATGGTTTGGGGCTGGGGAAAGGAGCCTGGGAACCATTTGCTCATCATGTTGGACTGGAGGAGACAGCATTGTATTTAGTAAATAAAATCCTTTATTCACAGCTCATCTTCAGTACCGGTTTGCCCATGTGCTAAACACAAAAGCAAATCTCTGTAACTACTTGATTTTGCTTCTCCTGCATCTTAGTCTTAGAAACGGTTCTAGCACGTTTCCCTTCTGGAGAAGAAGGGACTGGCTTATCTAGTCTGCGAAAGTTGGTGCATGTAACCTTCAGAGGAGGAGAGAGTCAACTTGCAAGAAACTAGGAAGAGTCCTGTACCTCTTCCTCCTCCTGCAGCCTGCGTTTTCCAAGCCTGCTCTGCAGGGGGTAGGCTCTGAGCACAGGGAGCTGCCACAGGACAAGTGCACAGAGTTGTAGGGGTAGCTGATGAGTGGCCAGTGTACCAAGGCACACAAGCTCAGCTCTGACTGCTTCTCAGGCTGTTCCCTGCAATGCCCCTGTTTCTGCAAGGGAAAGCAAGTGCATAGTCACTGCCTTATCTTTTTGGTTTGGGTTTCTTTTAGGTAGCTGAAAATTACTTCTACGTGCCGGATCTGGGCCAGGTCCCTGAGATCGATGTGCCATCCTACCTGCCAGACCTGCCCGGCATTGCTGCAGATCTCATGTACAGTGCTGATCTGGGCCCTGGCATCGCACCATCTGCCCCGAGCAGTGCTATTCCTGAGCTGCCCACTTTCAACACTGAGTCAGTGGAGCCTTTGCAACCAGGTATTTCCATTCCCTGCTCCCAGGACCCTGTGAAGGAGGAAGGCAGGGATTGCTAGAAGGTGGAGACAAGGCAGAAAGTCCCTTGGTGGAGATAACCTCTGGCTTGTGCTTGGGCCTGAGTCAAAGCTGCAACCTGCTCAAGTGCTGGCCAGACTCCAGGCACCTCACCTCTCTCACCCCCTGGCATGGCTGGGGAGGAGGGAGTGCAGTGTGCAGGGACTGGCCTTGTGGCAGCCTGGCGGGATGCCCTTGGGCGAGCTGGGCAGGCCCCTGGGGAGGGCAGAGTAGGGGAATCTCAAACCCTGCCTTGGCCTTGCCTGCTGTTAAGAGATATTGCAGAGGGTGGGAGCGTTCTGCTGCACCGTGTGTGCAGAGGACTCTGATCTGTTGCCGCTGAGGCATGCAAAGCTCTGAGCTGAAGCTCTCAGTGTGCTGTCCTCTGGGACTCTTCAGATGCAACTTCTTTCATCTTTCAGACCTTCAAGATGCTGAGCTATTGCCGCCGCCTCCACCACCACCTCCCCCTCCACCTCCTGTTATACCAACTACTGTGCCTCCTCCGCCGCCCCTGCCCCAGCCCACAGCCCCCTCTGAGCCCTCCCGGCCAGCGAGCGAGGAGAGCAGCAATGCAGTGCCTGCAGGTAAGGGCTGGGCGTCTCCACAGCTTCACCAGCAGAATCTAACTCTGACTCCTTGGCTTCAGCCCATCTCCTCGGTTGGTTCCCTGCAGCTTCACAGCCTTCTGGCAGAGGAGGGAAGCTGCGGTGGGAGGGAAAGCTGCTCCCGCCTGCCTGGGAGCTGCAAGGCTTCGGTTCCCCCTTGGCGGGGCTGCTGCTGGCTGTGCTGAGCACAAGCCTGTCACTGAGAGGTGTCTAGGCCTGGCTTACAGCCCTGAGCTGAAGCTGGCGGGGTGTTGGAGCAGCCCTTTCCATGGGGATTTGGCTGGGCCTGTAGCTGCTGCACTGACCCATGGCTGCTGCTTGTACTTCCTGTCCCTGCAGCTTCGGTCCAGGGAGCCCCGAAGGAGGTGGTGAACCCCTCTACTGGGCGTGCCAGTCTCCTGGAGTCCATCCGACAGGCTGGTGGCATTGGGAAGGCCAACCTCCGTAGTGTCAAGGAGAGGAAGCTGGAGAAGAAGAAGCAGAAGGAACAAGAACAAGGTGCTGAGGCTCTTCAGCAGAACTTATCTTCCTTGCTGTCAGGCTGGGGAGGTGTGGGTCTGGGGGGAAACGGACAAGCCAGGAGCACAATGAACATGCAGAGCAGAAAGGCATTGTGTCTCCTCACAGGCCAGTGTAGGTCTTGGGTGGTTCCCATTCAGCCAAAGCTCTATGAACTTGCTAAACCCCATCTGCCAGAAGGGCATTTGTGTTCTTGATGGAGACCCGCTCTGTTTCAGGGCGCACGTAGAAGTTGCACATGTGCTGCATGGGGGCACACAAAGGAAACCTTGGGGCCAAGAGGAGCAGGGCCGAGCTGGTTTGAGCATGTTGGTTTAGGTAGCTGGGGAGGGTATTGATGGAGCTGGTTTGGCAGAATAAGACTGCAAATGCCCAGTCCCTCTTGCCCCTCAAGGAATGCCACAGAGGATGCGGAGAAGGCGGAGTTACTGAATGCCTTCTTTGCTTTGGTCTTTACTGCTCGGCCCAGCCCTCAGGAGTCACAGACTTTGAAGAAAATAACAGGGAAAGAGGAAGACTTCCCCTTGGTTGAGGAGGATCGGGTGAGAGATCAGTTAGGTCAATTAGATATTCACAAGTCCATGGGCCCCAATGGGATGCACCCAAGAGTGCTGAGGGAGCTGGTGGAAGTCGTTGCTGGGCCGCTCTCCATCATCTTTGAAAGGTCCTGGAGAACAGGCAAGGTGTCTGAGGACTGGAGGAAAGCCAGTGTCACTCCAGCCTTCAAAAAGGGCAAGGAGGAGGAGCCGGGGAACTACAAGTTGGTCAGCCTCACCTCCATCCCTGGAAAGATGATGGAACAGCTCGTTCTGGGCATCATCTCAAGGCATGTGGAGGAAAAGAAAGCTATCAGAAGTACTCAACATGGATTCACCAAGGGGAAATCATGTCTGACTAATCTGATAGCCTTCTGTGATGGCATGACTGGATGGATAGATGAGGGGAGGGAGGCAGATGTGGTCTACCTTGCCTTAAGCAAGGCGTTTGACACGGTCTCCCACAGCATCTCATAGGGAAGCTTAGTAAGAGTGGGCTTGATGAATGGATAGATAACTGGTTGAAAGTCAGAGCTCAGAGGGTAGTGATTAGGGGCACAGAGTCTAGTTGGAGGTCAGTGATGAGTGGTGTTCCCTAGGGGTCAGTACTGGGTCCAGTCCTCTTCAATATATTCATCAATGACCTGGATGAGGGGATGGAGTGCACCCTCAGCAAGTTTGCTGATGACACAAAGCTGGGGGGGGGTGGCCGACACAGCAGAAGGCTGTGCCGCCATACAGAGAGACCTGGACAGGCTGGAGAGCTGGGCAGAGAGGAACCTTGTGAAATTCAACAAGGGCAAGTGTAGGGTGCTGCACCTGGGGAGGAATAACCCCCTGCACCAGTACAGGTTGGGGGCTGACCTGCTGGAGAGCAGCTCAGCTGAAAGAGACTGGGGAGTCCTGGTGGACAACAGGTTGACCATGAGCCAGCAATGTGCCCTTGTGGCCAAGAAGGCCAAGGGCATCCTGGGGTGCATCAAGAAGTGTGTGGCCAGCAGGTCGAGGGAGGTCATCCTCCCCCTCTACTCTGCCTTGGTGAGGCCATTTCTGGGCTCCCTGGTTCAAGAAGGACAGGGAACTGCTGGAGAGGGTACAGCAAAGGGCTACAAAGATGATTAGGGGATTGGAACATCTCTCTTATGAAGAAAGGCTGAGGGATTTGGGTCTTTTTAGTCCAGAAGAAAGACGGCTGAGGGGGGATCTTATCAATGCTTATAAATACTTAAAGGGTGGGTGTCAGGAGGATGGGGCCAGGCTCTTTTCAGTGGTGCCCAGGGACAGGACAAGAGGTAACAGGCACAAACTCGAACATTGGAAGTTCCACCTAAGCATGAGGAGGAACTTCTTTACTTTGAGGGTGGCAGAGCACTGGAACAGGCTGCCCAGAGAGGTGCTGGAGTCTCCGGCTGTGGAGATATTCAGAACCCGCCTGGATGCGTTCCTGTGCAACCTGCTGTAGGTGACCCTGCTCTGGCAGGGGGCTTGGACTAGATCATCTCCAGAGGTCCCTTCCAACCCTATGATTCTGTGATTTCTGCATTTCCCCAGAAGATGATTGTTACCCTGCAGTGCCTGGAGTTTTCCTGACCTGAAATTAGACTATAGTGGGAAAGAGTAGGGGTGTGACACAGGATTAGAGGGGGGGTTCATTTTTTTTTTCTTTAATCTGCAGGTGCTATTGTAGGAGACTGCTTTCACTGTAGTGCTAGGTTCACACTGACGCTTCTTCTTGCCTGACTTGTTTTGCCCTTTTTTCAGTGAGAGCTACAGGACAAGGTGGTGATTTGATGTCAGACCTCTTCAACAAACTGGTGCTGAGGCGCAAAGGTACTGTCCTGCAGGGTGGGTGGCGCCTTTCCCCTAGGAAGGAGGGAGAGCGCTTTCTGGCAGCTCAGTTGTGTCAGCCACAGCCCTACTAAAAGGAACAGAGACGCTTTCCCCAGTGCGTGTGCCACAGCGTGGCTGGGAGTGTCTTTACAGGGGGTGAGCAGAGGAATCTCCCCCCCAAGTCCAGCTGGAGGAGGTCGTGTGTCTGAGGCAGAGGACAGGCTCTCTGAAAGCTGCCTCTGAGGAAGGGACAGCGGTGTCTTTTAATTCAGTGCTGGGCCAGCTGGGTCCCTTGCCCATGGGGGCACCTGAGTTGCCCCAAGGCCGTGGCAGGTACCTGGGGCATTTAGGGCCAGTGTCATCCCTTAGCGCCTGGCACAGGGCAGAGGACGTGGACTTGCTCAGGTGGAGCTGTAGTTAAATGAGCCCTGGCACAAGTGTATTAGCCATTCTTGCCTGGGTCACCTGGGTGCTGGGGGATTTCCCCTCTCCTTTGCTGACCCTTCCTATTCTCTAGTCCCCAGGTGTCACTTACCGGTGATTTTCCTTCCCTCACAGGTATTTCAGGGAAAGGGCCGGGAGCCTCTGGAAATCCTGATGCTCCTGGAAGTCCTGCTGGTGCCTTTGCTCGTATGTCGGACTCAATACCACCCCTTCCACCCCCACAGCAGCCTGCGGGTGAGGAGGATGAGGATGACTGGGAGTCATAGATGGGGGTCAGTTAAGTGTCAGTGCAAATCCCAGGACTCTTGAACTAAGCACCTTTGAGAGACACTACCCTGTAGACGCACCTCCTGGAGGGGGGGCGCTGGCATGGCAGGGGCACCCTCTTGTATCTTTCTGAAGAAGAGCATGAGCAACAGGACTAACCGCTGACGAGGTTACAGTTAGCAATGAGGAGTTCTGCTGTCTGCTGTTTTCCACCCCAAATACTACATTCCATCTCCAGTGCTGCTGTTGCTCATGCTGGCGCAATAAATCCTGCCTTAGCTGGCGGGCAGTGGGGCACCCTGTGCTCAGAGGATCAGAACTAGCATTGCTCCTGATTTAAAGGGCCCTCCGTCTTTCCTAATGTGACTGGTGATGACTGCAAAAGCATCTCTTGCAGGCACACAGCCATTGCCTCATTTGTCTTCTCGCTGCTCGCTTGCTGAAGCTCCTGTTTGCCCATTTGCTTGGTTGTGGTGAGAAGAGAGAATGAGTGTGAGAGTGTGTGTGTGTGTCCCTTCCTGCAAGTCTAATTCCTGGTGCCTCTGCACTTGCTGGTTTCTTTCTCTACCTGGCTTATGGTAATTTTTTGCCTGTTCCTGTCAGAAAAATTTCAATAAAGTTGAAGGAAGCAGATTGTTGCAGTCTTCGCTTTGGTAAAAGCAGGAAACGTGCTCAATAAAGTGTCTTAAGGGAAAGCCCAGCTGTCCAGGGGCAGGGGCTAAGCCTTACAACCCAGCACCACCAGGCACAGGGCTGGCGGTCACCAGCTCTTACAAGCAGGTGTCCCCCACTCCCACTGCTGCTTTCACGGGGGTGATGGCAGAGCTTGTGCTGGAGGCTGGGGTTTGTACCCACTGAAGGGGCAGGAGACTCATCACAGAAGTTTCTCAGAAGCAGCTGCTTCTTTCCCTGTGGGGCTAATTAACATATAGGGACTAGGTACCAGCGCTGTGCCTAATTATAAGTGCTTTCCTCATTGTGAAGAGCCTTGAGAGGTAGGATGCAGCTGCTGAAACGGGCAAGGAGGAAAAAAGAAGCTCCTGAGAATAGATTTTGCTCAGGATGACGGAAAGAGCTGAGAGATTACATAGCCATGCCTGTTGTTTTCGCTGTCCTCCAGCCCTGACCCACGACCTAGGAAAGAACCCCAGGAAGGTCACCATTTTCCACAGAAAGTTACTTTGAATTTAAAAACCTAGGCAGTAAAAAGAGCAGGGCAATCCTGTGCTTAAGCATGATCAAAGGAGAAGTGCTGTGCTGTATTGTGGCCATATCTTTATTCCCCTTGAAAGAACAAACCGCTCTTTGAATCTATTGCCTGCTTGAAGCAAGGTAGAAAGAAGGGGATGAGAAGCGTTATCCATAACTACCCCATGTCTTACCAGTCTGACTGTGTAATTCCAACATGACACAAACTAATGGCCTGATAGGTCACAGTTCTTGTGAAAAGCTCTTATGTTTTCATTGGTCGTCAAGCCCCCTACACTTCGTGGTTGATGGGAAAAGGCAGATTTGTTCAGTCAAAATAATTATACTCCCCATACTTAAGTGTTCGGGTTGAAAATATTTAATCAATTTAAATAAAACCTTAACAGCTGTAAACAAATGGAAGCCTACCGCTACGACCTTCACCCGCCTCAGACCTACAACCAGTTTCCCTCCTGGTTATGGGACTGAAGGCTGTCTCAGCGTCATAGTGCTCAGCTACTGAACAGCAAACATCCTCAAAGAAGGCAGAAGGTGGAGATTCACAAACTCCTTGGTACAGAAAAGCAGGAATTTGTGTTGCTTCAGAGGTGCAGCTCACAGAGTTGACTCTAGAGCCTGTTCTCTGGTCTGCATCACAAAAGCATCCGACTTCCCTCGATGGAACTAGGAACACACAAAACAAGACAGTTTGCCTCTGGCCTTACTCTAAAGTGAAGGTTTGAGGAAAGTACAGGTGAGTACAGCAGGAAACAGTTTTGGTAGCAGTACATAAGATAAAAGTTCCGACCTTTCTTAACTCTGCAAACGCTGATCCAAACGCAGGTTTCACCTGGGTTCTCTCCCTGATCCACTGCGGCAGTTTGTTAAAGATGGCGGGGCGTGCGTACCTGTGGTCCAGGAGCAGGATGCTTGCAAAGTCCTTCTGATGGCGAATGGCTCTGCCTGTACAGAGCGTACAACCAGATTAAAACAGTCCACTCAAGTGTTTGTTCTCAGGCAAGGAAGCTCATGTTCCCATCATCTGTTCTTAGACTGACTGGTAACGTGTCCTTTTTCCCACCCTCCTACTTCAGCGCAGGCACATTTTGTATCCCCCAGCCTGTCCAAGGAAGGATGAATTACCTATCGACTGGTTTACTGCCTTCATGCACAGGTTTTCAATCAGCACTCTGCTAGGTGCCTGGCCAGCAGCTCTGGGCTGGAAAGGAGAAAGAGGTAAGACTGAACACGAGGCAGATGTAAATCAAACCAGGGAGCCTTAAGAACAAAGCCAGGCAAATGCTTTTACCCCTGCAGAGTGAACGGGTGACCAAGCAGACCCCAAGCTGAGAGTAAGGAGGAACAGAAGAAAGGCTGTAGTCAGAAAGCTATGTGGAGCATTCACAAAGAGCCAGCCCAAGGCACCCTTGACGGCAGACAACTTGCCCCAGCTGCTCAGGAGCAGCGTCTCCAGTGGACAGCGAGAAAGAACAAGTGAGCCAAATGGAGAAGTGATCCCACCACCCTGCCACCTCCTCTGGGGTGAAAGGACCTTGCTCGCCTTGGAACTCAAGAGTTCCCAGTGAGTCCCAGGGGTGTTTCCCTCCACTGAGCTTCTTCCCTGTGTTTAGTGCCACCTGGACACATGGAGAAGGCTATGCTCTCGGTACCACACAGCCTGGGAAACGAGGGCAAGCTCAAAGAGAAAAAAAAATCTTTGAAGGCAGCCCAGGGACTCATGTGCTGGGAGGAAAGTTAATACTAAAAGGCTAAAGTGAAAGAGGCAGAGGTGTAAGTGTCTCCGTTACCATTGTTTTGTCAAGCCAAGTCATTTTTTCCTGGAGCTCTGGAGATTTAATGTTGGGGTAAGGCATTCCCACCATAATCACACACCTGCAAGGGAGGACTGCATTATTCTTAATGTCTCATCCTAGAGCACTTTGCCAACAGACTGATAAATTAGAGGTCACTGCACCCCTGAAAGACAGCCAGCCCTGAAAACCAAAGGCAGCAATAAAGCACAGCAGTCTGACAAACGTTCTGAATGGAAAACTGCAGAGGGATTCAGGGTGCCAGAACAAGGGATTATCTAGCACAGCAAGCCTAACTGCATTACTCACACGTAAAGTACTCCAGACAAGCGGGTTTTACACCACCCACCAGACTTGGTCCTGTTGGTTTAAGCCTCAGCCCAAGCCATGTGCTCCCCGGGATATTCTATCTATGCAAGTACTGACGTGTCCATTGTGCTTGGGGTCACTGCACCACAAGCCCAGTGCTCACCTTCCAAACAGCAGCCACCTTACCTTCCCAGGTCATCAGAGAAGTTGATCCCTTCGCTCATTTTGCCTCCAACTACAGAAAGCAGCAGGGCTCCCGTCATCTGTCCTCCTGCCTGGCTGCAGCGCTGCAGGAGAGGGACCAGCAACTTAAACCAGAGTAGGGAAGAATTCTGTGCTGCAGAAACACTCCCACACCTGGGCCAGAGCCCTCTTGCCTCGTTAAAAGCTGCAATCCCCTCTTGGGCAGCACTCCCATGCTAGCTCAGCTTACCTTTATGCACTTAGCGTATTCCACCAGCACCTGCTCCACCTGGTTGGTTTTCTTTGGCTCCTGAAAGATCTGTCACAGGCAGCGCATCAGTCGCAGCAACAGGAAGCAAACAGTTTAAAGGAAGCAAATAATTTTACTCCCATGCCATTACACAGCGCATCGAAGTAAGATCAGGGAAAGGCAAATTGCCTGAAAAACCAACTTAACCGGCACCTTTCCCCTCCGCCCTGGAAAAGCACTGCATGCTCACTACGGGGCTCTTCAGCTGCGCTCCGAAGGGAGCAGCAGCTGCTCCAACGTTCCCTTTCAGCTTTGGCAGACTTGTCTAATTCTGCAAGAAGTTAAAAGTCACCCGAGAGCCGAAAGGCAGGAAAGCAACGTGCGCCTCTCCCACCTACAAATAAAGACCCAGCGGGGCGAGGAGACCCTCCTGCTGCAAGATCATGGAGGACAGTGACAGGACCAATCAATTCGAATCACCAATTAATTCCAAATAGTAGCTCTCCTTGCCCAATGAATAAATTAGTTTTCTATGCAAAGCATAAAGTAATATTTCTTTATGTTATCCTAGCATGCCTAATTAGTTACTGAAAGCCCCTGCATTTAATTAAGCTGCATTTTGATAGATGCTGCACCTTGGCCTAAATCACAAGTTGTTTTCCTAGTAAACAAGAGCTGCAACATCTGTCTTTCCTGTGACAGTGAAGAACTAAAGGATGTGTTTTCTCTCAGTTAGCAAGTACTATCAAATTTTACCAACTGGAATCAGTCTTTCAGTAGAAAAATAACTGGCAATTACAAATATAAGCCAAAACTCTTTCACTTACTAAACAGCAGCTATTTAATCCTCTGATTTAAATTAATTTTCCCTGTGTAATTTATATATAATCTCAGTATGATCTCACCACAGCCACGACTTTAACCTTCCTCTGCTATGATATGATCTTGTGTGTGGGCAGCTGGAAGTCACACTTGCCGCACTTCTACCAAATTGCTTTGCTAACGCGTATCCAATTTGCTGGAGACTGCAAAGGCCGAACGAGAACAAATGAGAGTTGAAAGGTAGAGCAAGCTGCGTGATTAGGCCACAAAGCCTTGGAGGCACCAGGCAGACGGCTGGGACCGTGACAGAACACACCTGAAAGGCACTATGAGCGATAGCTGTACAAACGCATGGAGAAGCTGAAGCATAGCGCTTCCACCACAAAAACCTACAGGCAGATCCATGTGTGGGAATACCGGCACCAAGGCTCTGAATTATCTGGGACTGCGCTCTCCTAATCCACGTGGTAGATTATTTAGCTGTTAGTAAACAGAAGTTACAGCCAGCGTACATGTAGTTCTTCCTCCCCCTCCCCAGTACATGACCCAAGACCCCTGGCCCCACACCCTGAGACAGTGGGACTGCCTGACCCTCAATATCCAACCTTCAAATACTTGTTAGAGTCATAGCAGAGGTTTCGTATTTCCCCATTCGACGTTCTCATCACCCCTTCAACAGAAGTCACTGCTGCTAGTCTTCCAATTCTCCACTCTGCACTTCTACCACAAGAACACCATTTGCACTATGAACTGGAGTCTGGTCCCATTCTGCCCAGCCCTTAGTTATGCCGGTCTGTGTGCAAGGGACACAGAGCCGAGCCTGGGAAAGACAAATTCCCCATAAGAGCTCAACCTGAACAGTGCCCCCAGCCACACAGAAGCAAGCTTGCTGGTTATGGAAAGCGAGGATTGTCTCCCCCCATGGCCACGACACAGACTGTGCGCTTAAAGAGTCTATAGCTGCACTTAATCTCATTTAGATCCCAGCTCAGCGATCAGCCGCCCGGGAAGTATCATTTATTCATTACTGGAGGGATTGGCTAGATAAACATCCTCTCTGCTCTGCTGTGCAGAGTAGGAGAACAACTCAGAGAGAAGCCTGTAACGCATAGATAATTCTTTGAATTTTGAAACCTCCATTTAAAGTAGCAACTGTCCCTGGCTGCACAGTTACCTTCTTCTTAGCCGCCAGGCGGGTGAGCAGCCCCGTCTTCTCCCAGTGTGCGTACACCTGCTTCTCATATTCGTAGGAGGGGAAGAAACAGACCACACCCCCTGGGACCACGTTGCACAGGTTGCAAAGGATTCGACCCGTCTCATCCATCTGCAAAAGAGACAAGAGCATATGGCAGCTGGCAGGAGCTCCAGCTAATGCCACTCCAATTCTGTGCACAATCCCAGGATCACACCTCCCCTCTGACATGTCTTAAAAAATGTAGGAAATAGGCCAGGTCGAAGAGAGCTCTCTAGGGGAGCTGGGAATCACCAAAAAGCTCTTTACTGCTTGGCCTCTCCTCCCGATCCAGGGTTTCTGTTACTGCTGTGGAGCAGTGGTCATTCAGGAAAGGAGTGTTTATGTCCATTGTCCCAGTGGATGGGACCTGTCACACTAGAACAGATGTGGAGAGCTAGCTAGCACATCTGGTGGAGACTGAGCAGGGGCAGAGCAGACCTAGTGTCTGGCCTCGGGTGCTTACTGGCCCACCAAAGGAAGAAGGAAAAAGTGCAGAAACATCTGCTGCTGCCCCTATGGTTTGGGCTGCACTCTGCAAGGCCACCAAAATCCACTGCCACTAAGCCCTTCAAACTATGAAGCCCAGTCAGAAATCTCCTTCTGATGTCCAGCACACAAATGCAGGATCTCTGTACAGCCAAACAGGAGCTAGGACTCCTCACCTCCAATAGCCACCTCTGAGCAGGCAGCTCAAAAACCCCATTCACTGGTCTTCTTTCCCAATTACGTGGCAACATATCTACCCCAAATCCCTTGGATTTCCCTTGCCATGGCTTTTGTTCAACCCACCTTTCAAACAAGAGAGCACACTGTCCTATGAAACATAAGCACGTGAAGCAAAAAAGAGATACCGAAGAAGGGAACAAAGGAAAGACCAACCATCTGGGGCAGGTCCCTTGTCTGGTAGGTGAACTCCAGCTGCTGGTTGGAAGGACCACTGCAGAGGATTATGGGTAAAATGTTTTCCGGAGGAATCACATGTCCTGGAGAAAAAAAACAAGTAGTGAGAGTCAACATCACTGCTGCGTGCACAAAACTCACGAGCTGAACAGCTTTACCTGCGTGCAGCAAGGCACACATTTGCCTAAGTCACTCAGCTGCTCTGACTTCCACCCCTGAGCCCCTGGGCAGTGGGCACAGCACACTGCCCGCTGATGCGGGGCAGCTCAGAGTGGAAGGGACCTAGCACTCCTCTGCTGCCATCAAAGACGCCACGTTGCTTAGAGTGCTGACAAAACAGCATCAAAGGCAAACTGCAAAACTCAGGTTCTGCAGAGACAGATTATGATCCCCTCCCTGCCACCCTGGCACGCTCACCACAAGAGAACTCCACGACACGAGCAGGGTCCACGCCGGCACAGGACAGCAGCTGCTCTCGGAAATCAGCCACCTACGAACCACACAAAGCCAAAGAGAGGTAAAGCACCAGCGTCCCAAAAGACACTTCATCAGCAACAGCGGTACTGCTCCTTGAGCACCAGTGTCGAGGGAGAGCTGGTCAGCCCCGTCCGGTGGGCTGCTGGCCTGGGGCAGATGGGCTCTCTCTGTGATGGGAAGATCAAGGGCATGGGAAGGCCAATGCCATGCACAGGGCAGGGCTGGGAGGCACGCTGGAGTTAAAGGGCACGCAGAAGGAGAAAGGGCTGGCAAACATCCTGCAAGGTCAGCCGCAGCCTGAAGCAAAGAGCTCACTCGCCCTCGGCAACACAAGGGCCAGCACGACCGCCTGGCCCCCAGCACCGCACCGCCCACCCCGCGCAGCGACCACCGGGACAAGCATGATGGGCGTGGGGGGGTTCTTTCTCCTTTCAGCACTCATGGTCCTGAGCCTTACCATGGCCCCGCTGCACATGGCAGGTCCCCTGCCTGCAACCACCCAGCCTCTCTTCGCCCAGCACGCCCCAATTTCAGACTTCCCCAGGCCCAAACACCCACCACCAGGACCCCCCATGCACCGCACAGACCACAGCTTGGATGGCAACTACATCCTTTCTCTGAGCCGCAGCATGAAGGACTGAAAGTTGGAACAGTGGCCTTCCAAAAAGGAGATCCTGCCCTTCACACCCTCTTTCCCTCCCTTGTCACCAGAATGGCAAAGAGGAAGTTTCAGGACGTTCGCGTCCAGGCAAAGGATAAATGTAATTAACTGGGATATCTGACAGACCCCACTGCATCTGTACAACACAATCACGCTGTCTCAGGCACTAAAGCAATGGGAGAAGGACGGTAAGTTGCCTGCCATAATACCAATACTGAAGTCTTGATTTTTCTGAAGGATCCCCTGGGAGATGGTCCCCGTGGGATCCCTGTCCCTTTAGACGTCGGATGGCTTTACGAGGCCCTCTGACTGCTACCCACACTAGTTCCAACCTACCACGAGCTCAGCCTCAGCCTGTACTGTCTTGAGGACAAGAAAGGCTGACAAGGCCAATCCTGCCCTGACACCTACAACTTTTTGCATACACAGGCAGTGTGACACTTCATGCAGGGAAACCGTACCAGGGAGATGATAGGGTAGGTAGGAAAGGTCTTTTCCCAAACACGCCATGGGAAGTGAGAAGAGCACACCCCAGTGGGGCCAAGCTGCTATCTTTCCGTGCCTGCTTGCAGATAGCACCAGAGACCTCCTCAGAGCTCAGCATAGCATCCTTATTCCCTCACCGGCTGCATGGTGCCCCCAGCAATGATTACAGCACGGCATTCTTCCACCACCTTGGCAAAGTGGACAGCTGGATTCAGCAAGAGGAATTTCAGGCTGCTCTGACCAACTGTGCCTGGGAAAAGGAGAGAGACAACATCAGGAACTAGCTGTGACACACAGGGATATGAGGAGATTCTCCCTCCTGCCCTGGGCACTGTGGGAGGTCCCCACCTCTCAAAGCAAGGACTGGCTATTCAACACTCCCAGGGGCAGCAGCAGGTAACACCAACCTGGAAGTTACCTTCTGCTTCCAGGCCTTCCTGGAGCAGTAGAAGAGGTGCAGTAAATCGCAAGACAAAAACTGACATCCAAAACGGGAGCAGAGCTTGGCAAACCCTGGCCCCAGTGCCCTTGGTTAAGATTCCTTTGGGTTCATGAGCATCCTCAGACAGACCAAGCCTGCCAGTCTGCATCATGGACGGCACACATATGTTGCCACAGGCTCCCCCCAGGCTCAGGATCTCCTCCCCCACTGCCAGTGAAGCACCCTGCTTGCGACTTATGCCACCTTCTCCCCAGCTCACCCTTTCTAGTACCTTGCCTGTTGAGAATGACTCGGCCATCTTGGTTTGCATTTGTGAGGGCTGAGAGAAATCCTTCAATCTGCATCAGTGGAGAGGCAGTTCGGAGCTGCTCATTCTCAGGCTCCACGGGAGGGCTCTGGGGAGTACCTGCTGGTCCGAAGAGAAGGCAACTTAGGCCACATTTCCGAAGACAGGGACTAAGCATGAAATACAGATGGGTCCCTTCTACAGGAACATGATACCTAGTCTACATATGCAGGCAGAGAACAAAGATCCAATAAAGAAGAAAACCCAAATTCTGTCTCATTGCTAGGATAAAAGCAGCAGCTCTGGCTTTTGTAGCTGGCACCACTAAACAGAGCTACCCGCAGTAGCTCAGGTCCCAGAGCCATCAGCTCACAGCAGTGCAAAGCCTGAGCGCATGCAGTGTAAACACAGAATCGCATCACCATTCAGCTTGGAAGGGACCTCAGGAGATCTTCTAATCATATGTATAGTTGCCTTAGTCATCTAGTCAGATATATTAAAAACCACCTGTGCAGGACAGCTTCTGCAGTCTCTCGTTCTTCCTATCTGCCTCCCCCCTTTCCTCCTGCAGAGAGATGCAGCTTCCGCATCCTCACTTTGTCTGCAGATGCACAAGTGGAAGATGTCTGAACTCACCTTCTTTATCAGATCCCTGCTGGAGGGTCAGAAGAAAGTTCTGCAAGCCAGCCAACTTCTGGTTCTCCTTGTTGGTCTTCACAGCTGTGGCAGGGCCTCCATATCGCTCCACAAACCCAAAAAGCTGCCAAGCAAAAGCCAGTAAGACTAAGACTACCAACAGCAGAATCAGACAAGATAAAAACAGGTTTGCTGACCTGCCACAGAAAAAATTCCTTGGTAGGTGTTTGCAAACCAGCCCAATCCCAATCTATCAGCCCAGAGCTCCCATTACTTCCCTCCACTCTTCGAATCAGACCCAAAGCCAGTCTCTGATGCTCGTTCCCCCAGTGCAGTGCAGTGCAGCCTACCAGGCTGGTGAGTTTGAGGCCAAGCAGCATGGAATTAGCACCCACTGGAATACTGTGGTACACCATGTTGTATGTTTCTTTGCTGCATAAACAAAGAATAACCTGCCCATACGGTGCTTTTTGCAAGAACCATTTTGTTTGCAGAGGAGAGCAAGGCGGAGAAAACAGGCTCCCACTCCCAGCTGCTGCATCTTCCACTTGAAACTCAATGTGGAAACAGCATTTGAATGCTGTTGACCATAAAGCCTCAGGGGCAGTACCTTCCTACTGATGAGGCTCTTCTCACAGTAACGCTGAACCTGTTGGAGGAAAACAGAAAAAATGAACTGGCATTCAGCATCCCTTCTCCCATCCTGCTGCCCTTGATCCCTGTCCAGCAGGGATATCACCTGACGTTCTTGATGCGCTTTTGGGGAGGGTTGCACAGTTCTTTGTGAGTGTTGCCTCCCAGACAACAACTTATTACAAAGGCATTGCTTCCAGGGTGGAAACACATGGTGTTAAGGTGCTGCGTTTGGAGGTTCGAGGGACGGGTTCGGTTACTGGAGTAGTATAGTTTCTTCATCCTCAACCCTTACAGTTTAGCTTTGTCTACAGGCAGCCTCCGCACTCGTACATGTTTAATTGCTTGCTTCCCTCTACCCCAAGACCACCTATCCAGCTTTAATGCCCAGTTATCCAGACAGCAGTGGAAGAGATCTATACATTGGAGAGGTGGGGAGAATCTGCTTGAAAGCAGGTTCTGCCACGTGAGCCTTGGCTCTGCTTCCAGCTCTCACACACGTTTCCTGATAACCTTGAACAAGTCACCACTACCCGTCCCCCAGCGGGCAACAACATCTGCATTACCTTGAAGAGGTTGATATTGTCAATCTGGCTCTGAAATAGAAAGTCATTGATGGATTTTAGCACTGTCCCTGAAAGAAAACGGGGGAAAGGAGAAAAAAAAATTATTAGCTGCTGGGCCTGCAGGTCCTTACTGCCCACCTCCATGTCCCTGACTGATGACTGCATACCCTAGGTGTTCACTCCAGTCTTACCTGTTTGGGAAACTGCCTGACAGTTAGGATTTTGTTTCACATTACCTGTAAAACACGAAACCAAGTCAAGGAAGGCTTACAATGGGTCCGTCTTAAAATTAAGCGAAAGACTAACAACTGAGCTGAAAGTGACACTGCACCAGGACAAAACCCAAGAAATAACTATACATCTGCAAAACGTACCTATACAAACAAAACATCAGCTCCTGCTCAGTTTCAATTTCCCCCGTAAGGTAGCCCTACATTGTAGGACAAGCATGCTGCTGCTGCATCCTAAGAAACAGCACCTACATTCCTTCTGTAGCAGGAGGCAGCAGGTAGGGTGGGTGCATAGAAATGCTCACACACTACACAGTCATCATGCTGCAAAGATGAAGGGACAGGGACTGCAATGCACCCCTCACCCCTCCTCAATGCAGCAAGCGGGGAGCTGGGAAGTGCATAGGCTGGCAGGCGATTGGGAAGAGAGGAAAACCTGAGGACAGCTGCACGCCCAGACCCCGACAGCCAGAACAGGATTAATTGCTGCCACTCACTGCGTTTTATGTCCTAGTGTTTAACACCCACCTCACATCTCGCTTTTGCGGCCTCAATCATGAAGCTGTACACAGGCTGCTTTTTCTAATGAAAGCACTTAACTGAGGGTGAGGAAGAGAAGAGTGGCAGGAACAGAGTCGGAAGAGAAGTACATGCTTGAGAGAAAGGCAGAGAGCACCACCAGGCCCCTGCCCCAAAGAGCTGCATTTCCTCTGGGCAAGGAGGAAGCTCTTTATGAATTTACGGCAGGCTCTCCTCAAGACACACTGAGGTCTCGCAAACAGATCATTAGAGGAAAGGGGTGCTGAGAATTACAGTGGATTTAAAAATCACAGCAAAATAATATTTTCTCACAAAGGAAAGGCACCACTCAAGAAAAACCCCTTCTGCAGAGGCACGCCTGACACCGGTAGAGGCCGTGTTACCAGACTGCCCAGAAGATTTATTCTGTGCAGCTGTTGTGCTGTCCTGATCACTGTCACACATCTGTTGTATTCCTCACTTAGCATTCTACCTCATCCCCACTCAAATCAGATCTGAAAACCACACAGAAAGAGAAGGAAACTGCCTCTATCAACTTATGATGTCATGTGCTGCTCCTCAGCTAATCAAACAAAGACAGGGGTTCAGGCAGACACCAGTCAACATCCCCATGTTACTAAACAGCCTGAGAAATAAAATTACTGGCATCTAAACCTATAAATGTGCAACACTTCCCCAGTCTCTGCAGAGGGGAAAGGGGAACAGTGCTCTGAGGAAGCACCAAGTAGCTCAGAGCCTTTCAGCATCCCTGGAGACAGAACAGGTTTACTTACCTCCCAGCACGGCCACAAACTGCTCCAGCAAATACAGGATCTGCTTAATGTACATCAAGTTCTTTGCCTTCAAACGTTTCCTATGAAAAAGGAGACAGGTATTAGGCCCCAAAACATCTTCAGGGACTAACTCAAGCTGAGCTGCAGAGACAAGTGCCTGAACTCCCCTTCATTTTGGGGAGACAGGAACCAAGAACAATTTCCCCCAGGCTCACTCTCCCTATTTGTAACAGGGCACAGACCCCTCGATATCCTGCCCAAGGTCACCCTAGAGCACTCACCCATGCACCCCACACTGTTCCTACCATCGCCCTTCCCCTCACACATTAATTACAGTTTGTTTATTACAATGGCAGTGATGTCTCAAGTCCCTGCTGCAATAATGCTCTGCAAATGCAAAGTTATTAGCATTAGATAGAGCACAATAATCAACCACTGCAGGGACGACAAGATGCAAGATTTGGCCAGAGCCAAAAACTACATATAGCTTCCTCCTCCTCAGAGCTTACTGCCTCTGCCATAATGCCAGTAGCACACGAAAGGCTAAGGTCCAAGACAGACATGAAAGACTGAACCTTTTGAAACTCTGCATCACAAAGCAGGAGCGATTAGAGGGAGATACTGGGAAAGGAACTGAGAGCATAAGGAAAAAACCAGAATCCTCAGGGTATTCCCCTTCTCACTGCTTCATACCAGCCCCAGGAGTCCGACTTAGACGGATTCTAGACAGAGATAATGAAGCAAGTGGCTTTTTATCTGCAAAGTATTAATGCAAATAACTTTCCACCAGGGAAAAGCAAGAAAGACCTTGTAGACATGAGACAAGCCATGGCATTCACACTGCCTGCCACTGCCGCGCTATTTTCCTCAGAGATCCTCACCTGTACCGCTCCATGTACTGCAACAGCTGGGAGTGGGCACAGCACAGCTACACGAGCAAAAAAAAAAAGGAGCTGTTATTACGAAGGAGTCAAGAAAGGGCGCTCCGCTGGATGCAGAGCTCACTCACGGTTAACAAGTCAGGCTGTGACTCACCTGAGAGCCACTGACCTCCGCACTATGGATACAGGTGATGGTGTCTATGAGGTTGTGGGCCTCATCAATGATTACGACCTGGTCCTTCAGCTTGATCCCAGCAGCGTTCCTGGTAGGCTCATGCAAGAGCATCTGATAGGGCAGCACCACCAGCTACAGGAGAAGCACACACTGCCCTGATTCTAGCTCTCATCCTTACAAACGGAGGGCACTCCCCAGCCACTCATTAAAGGCCCATATCACTTGGCCTCGCAGAATTTGGTCAAGTTACTTATTCTTATTATGGAAAAGGTAGGAAGAGAGACAGGAGCACATGCTTGAGAGGGGCACTGGGATGTAAGCTAAAGAGAAATGACTATGCTACAACTGCGTATCGGCTCAGGTTACCTTCCGAACCTCCTTTGAAGCACTGAATGCACGTCTTCTGATAGAGAGCCAAGCAAGGAAGAAGAGCAGTGACAAGAACTAAGATTACACCCATGTACCCGTATTGCCTCACTGTTATTGAGCCTTTCAAGTATTTTAGAGTGCTGAGACGTACTCCCAGCCTCCCTACTAACTTCAAATGGGTATTCTCATTTTCCTTTGCTTTCCCAGCAAAGCTACAGCTGACAGAAGCACAGCCTGTTTACAAACTCCCACAATATTGAGTAACAGTACTGGGGAGAGCAAGTAATTGGTTTATTCTTAGAGCCTCTGGCATTAATTCTGCTAAAACTGTGTACATCTTACCTGAGCAGCAGGAATGGCGTATCGACTCCCATAATATGGGCAGGCTTTGGTCTCCCTTCCCAAAGCCACCAACTGCTCAATATCCTTCACTTCCACTAGAACTTCATCACGGAGAAACTGCATTTGCTCATAGGAATAAAATGGGCATACAGTGCGACTCACACGTCTCTTCTTCCCTTCCATCTCTTCATCACTCTTCTTTTCTAAGAGCAGAAATCAAAACAAAGCTGTGAGCAACACATAGCCTAAAACAACCACTTTGCAGAATATCCTGGATTTCAAAGCAGGCTTTGTCATGTGTATTTTTGACCTATCATGTATTTAAATACTATTCAGCAGTAACATTTCCATCTCTGCAGTGGACACTACTCTTACCAGTTAAGATTTACCCACGTGACGTTTCCCAACGTTTCTAGTACTGAGTTACAAAGACAGTTATCCTCCTTTGCGGAAGTCCTGACCAACTTAAGACACTCAGAAAACACATACAGTTCTCAGCACCCTAGCCTGGAGGACAAGAAAGTAAAAGCACTAAGGATCTTTAGCTCTGCTCCTCCAACGTGCCATTTTCAAGCTCCTACCACTCTCTTGCTAGAACTGATCGACAGAGCACACTATGTCCACACTCTCATTTAGCAGCAATTGCTTCCCCAGGCTGGAAGTGTTTCCTACCATGTTTGTTCTTTTGCATCTCCATGCAGCGGTCATTGATGAGCTGGAGAGCCCCCAAGCGTCGCACCTCCTCATTCACACACAGGTTCTTGGACATGCAAAGAGAGGAAGCGGTAGGGGGTCATTAAGCACCGAGTGCCCCCGTGTACACCCTTTACTGTAAAATAAAAGATTTCTTTAAAGCAATCTCAGGCCAGATTCTGGAATGGAAAAGTCTATCGGTAAGACATTGTGCATACTAACTGCTACAAATATGCTCGAAACCCATAAAAACTTATCAAGGCAAAAAAAAAAAAAAAAGAGAAAAGGCGCACTGAGACAGCTTACTGCTACATAACAGCTTCTAAAAAATGCTACCAGAAATAATACTAAGAGGAGCGCCTTGCCAGTGACTCAGACATCTGTAATCTTCCACATCAGAAAAGGTAAACCAGATTTTTGCATTTACATCAAAGGGTAAATGGCGAAAACACAGCTCACAGCAAAACAGGCATCGCACAGATCTGTGTCACGACACATGACTGCTTTAGTTTTTCAATGGGAGATTCAGTCAGTCCCTGAGATGCCCTCTGTGGTGTCACATCTACACACCTCCTCCCAAAGGTTCCCACATTAGGTTAACATGCACTCTGGGTTCCTTGTGAACAATGCCACGTACCTGCCTGGATCCCAAGGAAACCAGACGTGTGTCTTTGCCAAAAGGACTTTTTTGCACCTCCCGCACAAACTGAGACAGCTGGGAGTGAGTGCGGCTGCAGTAATAAATCTACAATGAGGAAGAACAAATGAAAGACAAGGAGAACATGGAAACCAATCCCCTCCCTACAACCAATCCTGCAAGGAAGCAGCTAAGCACCTAAACAGGGTTAATCTTGCTCAAGCCTTCAAAAACACAAGGGAAAGCACCTGTTGTCACCTTACAACTGCTGAGGACAACAGTTATATCTTTATTTTCTCCTATGCATTTGTCTTTGTCTTCCTTTAATTTTCCAAGGTCCCTATAATAACAGGGACTCACCATTGGAGCGTAATAAAAAACGGTCTCCTGCATTGTGCTTCTACAGCAAGCCACAGCAAAAATTCAGCAGTGTTAGCAGAGCAAGCTGCTTCGGCAGCCAGTGTAGTCCAGAAGGAGATGAGCACAGCAGAACTGGTTGCTATTATCAACAAACTTGGCAGTTCTTGAATGCTAGTTCCTAAATCCCTCTGTACTGCGTGACTCTGGGAAGGGTGCAAGGAAGCCATAATTCTGCTCACTCCTACACCGTTCTATGAGGTGGCACTATTTACTTTCCTCATCTCACCTTAGTCACATGCTCCTCTTCCAAATCATCATCATCATCTTCCAGCCTAAGAAAAGAGAAAGCTCAAATAGTTCCCTTTCAGCAGATCACTGACAGTTAGAAGCAAATGATGCTCTACTACAAGAGAGAGGTCTCAAGAGACATGGTTATGTCATCTCAAGAAGAGATCCTCAGATCTTAACTCAGGAGGTAAAAGAAAAATCGACTTTTTAAGACTAGCGTAACAGTGCACAATCAAGTCAAGCCTTGCTCTTTAAAAGAAAAATGTCTGTAGGGCTGTGTCTTTAGCAACTTCAAGAAATATTTTTTTTTCTTTTAAATCTGGTGTTTCTAAGCCCCAGGCACAAACTAATCAGTGCTATACTATTCTTTGGTGAACTTATTTATTTATTTTTGTAAAACTTTCCCTTTAGAGACAATTTACCACCCTCGAGCTATTGCATAAAGAAAAGCTTCAGGAAGACATTTAGCTGCCATAGAGTTCCTCAAAGGCAACAGCAGTTTAATGTTTGATAACTACATATAAACGAAGTAGTTAAGCATTTTGCAATTTTTAAGGCAGGAGAATCTGTCTAGATACTAATTAGTAAATTTGTATTTTAAATGTATTTGACTTTTCATGCTGAAGTATGGCTTCTGGCTTTCTGCATAAAGCAAACGTATGAGAAGAAGAGTGTGCATGAGGTTTTCATGCTGAAGCTTGGTCTTTAGAAATGTCAATATCTCTCCCTTTAGAGTATCAAAAGCACTAATGCCAGCACTAATCCGCAGGACCGCCAGCTTCCTCTGCTGCCCTGAGCTCCATTTTGCTTTTCTAATGCAAGGAACTTGATTTCAAGTCATTCACTCATCACCCAGAGGTGTTCTTTGGGAGTTCTTTGGGAAACCAGGTATGGATAAAGGCAGGACATTGCCACACATTTTAAGAAAGATGCACTGCCTCAGAAAACCCTTCAGGTCACTCTGAGCAGTCTAACAAAAGCTTAAAAAACCAAACAAAAGAAAATACCACAAAACCACCAAACCAACCAACTAAACAAACAAACCCCCAGAACAGCCGCTACCTTACACAGCTTGAGTGGGAGAGAAACTCCAGATCTGCACAAATCACAGGTGTGTGTGATTTGTGCAGCCTTAATCAAGGCAAGCCAAAAATGATAAAGAAAATGTTTCTTTGGCATAGAACTCCCTCAGTCCCTGTCCTTACCCAGTTACCACTTTCTTTTCTTCGTCACTCTCATACTCAGCAAGAATCAGCTCCTCCTCGTTGTGATCCAGCTGCTCTACAACATCCGCTCCAGCGCCCTCTGAAAGAACCTCCTTGCTGAGCTGAAGAAGACGTTTTGTCTCATCCTCCTCAGATCTCTGAGAGGAACACACGATCACATCATTGCTCATGCAGTGAGAGAGGTAGGACACTCATTGCCTTATGCCACAGACAGGTCAGAAAACAGCAGAGTCCCTCACCCGTAACACAGGGAATGGCTTGCTGGGTAAACCCCCAGCAGGACAAGCAAACTGTATCAAGGGTGTCTGAAGCTGTTCAGCTCCACAGAATGCAGCTGTTACCAACAACCAAAGACTTGCCCGCACAGTCATATACGAAGGGGGAAACATGAAGAACCTCCTATGCAAAAGGCCTACCAATAGATCCTGAAACAACAATATCCGTGTAATCCAGTATTAGTTGCTTAAAGCGGTCCACAAAAGATGTCTGCCTGAGAAAAAACTGTGTGTAAATAAACTCAACCAACCAAATGTATAAGGACATAATCAAACACTCTGTCTACGCTTCAGTCAAAGCTAGGATAAACTCAGCGTCTGTTTCGGTACACAGAGCACAAGACTTCTCTTGCTGTTTTTTCTCCAGTTATGTGGTTCTTATTCTAATGTAGGTCTACCCTTCTACAAAAATTCCATTAAACTTTTTAAGAATAGTTTTCTGATTAACTTTTGAGTTCTGATAAAGAAGAGTTCATTTTTCAGTCTGAAAACATTATCTTCCAACTTCAGTGACCGTTCTTTTACCACAGCATTATACAGAAATGCAGTAAGTGAGCACTACAGAGGAGACAAATCAGTTGTTTTCCCAAATCTCTATAATATTTCTCTAATTTCCTTTTTTCCTTTTTATCAAGCTTCTCATTTCACATGCTCTTCATCCTCTTTTAAGAGACAAAAAGTTCTTTGTTCCGCTTGTTTTTTGTTTGCTGTTCACTCCTGAACCTTTGCTATTTCTGCCATATCCTTTTAATAGAAGTTGACCAAAACGTAACAGAGCACTTGACATAGAGCACACTAGAAACTAATAGCCTGGCAGCCTAATAAATTTGCCTGTTTGGGGACTTGAAGTGGCTATTTCTCGGAAGTTTGACTCATACCATCAAAAAGCTCTTAAAGTCAAGAGTACTGAAACCAGTTCACCCATCTAAACGACAGGAAAATAGATGTCTCAACTTTTTGTACGTAGAAAAGAGACATTTCTGAACAACACAGTCATGTTTTCTGTGAAAATAAACAAATACAATCATTCCCTAGCGGTGAACAAAGTACAACCTGGCTTTTTTTGAGGGAGGTTTCTGTTCCCATGATCTTAAATTTAATCCCAGCTCTACAGGTTTTATTCCAGAAGTACAGAGTGTTCGCACATGCTCATAAAACAGAGAGCTTTCTAAAAAAAACAAATTCAAGTATTAAAGCTTTTAAAACACAAGCAGAGGGCCAGAAGGCCATCAGAACACAGACCCTTTCTATCCACACGCAAATGTTGTCACGGGAAATTCTCTATGCGCAAAGTGTTTTTCACACCTGTACTTTAAAAATAAAACCTAACCAAAAATTTTGAAAGGCCAATGTACGCAACCAAATACAAAGAGCTCCCCAAAAAGACGGGTTGGAAAATTCAGAGAAAAGTTGCAGATATAAGCAACTATGAACAACACTTGAGGTAACCAAAACAGAAAGCTCTAATCTCTGCGGGATAACTCACCTTCCTCTTTGCTGCATATTTTAACTGCACGTTATGGCGGATTTTCTCAAGACGTTCTTCTCGCTTTTTCCTCCTGATCTGCTCTTCCTAAAATAAAAGGAGAGTGAAGGAAGGATGAAGTGTATTTAGCCCTAAACCCCGGGTACAATTACTTTCCTGTGCCCTGGTGCCATGGTTTAACAATAATGGAAAAGGAAAATAATAATAATAATAATAATGACACAAGTCGCTCTCACTGCCCAGTGAATTGGAACCATCCTGAGCAGTGATCACGGATCCCATGCCCCTGCCAACCCCCATTTATATACTGAGCAGGACGTCTATGGCACGGAACATTCCATTGGCCATTCTGTTGTGCTGTCTCTATTCCTTCTCAGCTTTTATAGGAAGCTGAAAAGAGTCCCTGAAAAGCATAAACATCGCTTAGCAGCAACTAAAACAATATGCATTACTGACATTCTTTTCACAGCAATCACTAGAAAAAATTAACTCTTTCCCAGCTGAAACCAGGCCACGTGGGTAAAGGAAAAAATTAGCTTTGAAACAAAACTGTCCACGCACTGCCCCTTTCTCCTGAAATGCTATTATGTTACTGTGTGGCCAGCAGGTCAAGGGAGATGATTCTGCCCCTCTACTCCACTCTGGTGAGACCTCTGGTGGAGTACTGTGTGCAGCCCTGGAGTCCTCAGCACAAGAAGGACATGGACCTGTTGGAATGGGTCCAGCAGAGGGCCATGAAGATGATCAGAGGGCTGGAGCACCAGTGCTATGAAGACAGGCTAAGAGAGTTGGGGTTGTTCAGCCTGGAGAAGAGAAGGCTCCAGGGAGACCTTGTAGCGGCCTTCCAGTACCTAAAGGGAGCCTACGGGAAGGATGGGGAGGGACTTTTTATCAGGCAGTGTTATGATAGCACATGGGATAACAGCTTCGAACTGAAAGAGGGTAGATTTAGGTTCGATATCAGGAAGAAATTCTTTACTGTGAGGGTGGTGAGGCACTGGAACAGGTTGCCCAGAGAAGCTGTGGATGCCCCATCCCTGGAAGTGTTCAAGGCCAGGCTGGATGGGGCTGTGAGCAGCCTGGTCTAGTGGGAGGTGTCCCTGCCCAGGGCAGGGGGTTGGAACTAGATGATCTTTAAGGTCCCTTCCAACCCGAACCATTCTGCGATCCTATGTTCAGAGCAATACAGTTTCCTATGTTATGCAACCTGCACGGCAATGCCTCATTCCTCCTAAGTGAAACAAAGTCCCGTGAAAGACAAAGACCAGCACCAAAGCACCAAAGTTTGCCTCACTTCTTTTTCCAGCCACCACCCAGGCTATCAGCTTTCTGATCCTCACCCCTACTTATTTTATCCATCCTCTACATACAAGCATATGACCTTTAGCCTGTCCACCATGTCCCGCTCTTCTTTCTTCTGCACAAATGCCGTAACCCAGTCCGGTTCCCCAGCCGTGTCCTTGCTCTCCGGGTCTCCCGGCTCGGCTGAAGTCAGCTGCTGCTTCTTCTTCTTCTCCTCCTGCCCGCTCTCCTCCAGCGCCAGAAGTCTCGCTTCCTCCTGCTGCTTTTTCTCCTGGAAGTCCCGGAGCCAGGAGAGGGCCCCGCAGATGAGGCTCAGTGATTTTCCCTGCCGGAGAGAAGGGGCATGGAGCCCTGCCGTCCCCTGCAGCGCTGCCCCCGCCACGGGGGCCACCCGCCCACTGACAGCCCCCTCCGAGCGGCACCGGGCCCAGGCCTTGCCGCTTTCCCCGGGTAACACCGTCTCACCCCACCCGGGGGGGGGCCTCCCGCCTCCTCCCTGCCGTCCCGCCGCGCTGGCCTCACCGTGCCCGTGGGGCTCTCGAAGATGCCGACCCGGCCGGCCTCCAGCGCGCCGTACAGCGCCGCCATGAACCGCTCCTGGATGAGGTAGGGCGTGTAGGGGAAGGGGAACCGGCCCCCCGCGGGTGCTGCCGCTGCCTCCCCGCTCTCCATCCCGCGCCGCCGCCGCCGCCCCGCTTCGAACCGAGCGCCGGGGACGCACCGCCCCCTTCCCGTGACGCTCCCGCGCGGCCGGAAGGCCCGCTCCTCCCCCGGGGCCGCCGGGCCCTCGCCGGCCGGGCCGGGCCGGGCCTGGTCGGGCCGGGCGAGTCAGCGGAGCCGCAGGGCCGGGCGGGGGGATCGGGGACGGCGGGGGACGGCGGCGGAGGGGCGGCTGCGCGGCCGCTCGTAGGCCACGGGGTCGGGGAAGGGCGAGCCCCGGCAGCGCGGCGGTTCTCCCCGTGCCGGTCAGGTCGCCCTTCGGCAGCCCCTCGCCGCGCCAAACCCGGCAGAAAACTGGGTTATACTGGGGGAAAAAAAAGGCTTTATTTAGGGTGGAAACACATAGGTAGTCATAAAACATGGCAATGTAGAGGAGGTTTATGCAATACGCGGTCGTTAGCGTAGTAATAAATGCAAATAGAGTAATTCCTAACTGTTAACACTGGACTTCATATGTTAATATTTTACAAACAACTAAAGAAGAGTACGCAATTGTAAAAAAGGACTACAAAACCGCAAACAACCTCTGGACTACCAGTAGGAACCCATCGGGTACCAATTCCAACTCTGACATCTTGCAGGGGGGTATTTTTTTTTTTTGGTTAAACAAGGTAAGGCCACATTTTTGCCCACGTTTTGTTGACAGCCCACGTTGGAAGGTGCATCGAACCAGCAGGGAGAAAACTGACACAGACTAGCCACGGGCCACGTTCCGACTGGAAACGCACGAGCATCCCTGTTTCCTGGGCACAGCCACGACCGTCCTGCGTAGCTCAGCTGCCACGTCAGCCAGGCTTGACGTGCGGAGGTAGGAATTCATTGTCCCATGTCAGATTTGGAAAAGAGGAAGAAAAGACAAACAGATCGAAGTTCAGCTCCTAGGCCTTAGACTCAAAAGATTTGGAAGCGCCTTGTCAGACACTGTGTAAACTTACTACATTCATGAAAAATAAGGGAAGGTAACAAAAAAAGAGAGTTCCTAAGATTCCTACAGTGTCTAACAAGCCAAAGTTTTGAGTCAGAACCAACCTGGAACTTTTTATTTTCATCTTCACTTTAGTCGAAAAGTTATTTTACAAGACTGATTCTCCCAGTTGCTATTCTACCGCGTATTTACCTGGTGCCCATTCCTCAGGCTCTCAGCGCTCTTCCTAAACCACCAGCGCTCAGCTCTTAGGACTAACTCCCTGCTTCCAGACCTCCTAATGGTTTTTGTGCTGCTGGGCTTAAACACCCAGCCCCGACACTTAGAGTTACCACAACTCCAGTCAGTCTCTTCCCGCTGTGGTTCTCATCACCCACCTTCTTCAGGTGCCCCCAAACACTGCTTTTGGTTCCTGGCCCAAACACCCGCTCCAGCCCTTTATGGCAGAAGTGAGCGGGAAGTGAGCATTCTCCTACCCACCGTACATTTATAAGGTCTCTTGGCCAGGTGGATTTTCAAATGCACTTTAAGCGTCGAGCTTTTCCGGAAGCTTTTCCCACACTCGCCGCACTCGTAGGGCTTGGCTCCTGCGTGGATCCTCAGGTGGGCACCGAGGGCTGAGCTGTGCCTGAATGTTTTTCCGCACTCCTCGCACTTGTAGGGTCTCTCCCCGCGGTGGATCCTCAGGTGGACGTTGAGAGCCGAGCTCCGACGGAAGCTGTCCCCGCACTCCACGCAGATGTAGGGCCGCTCCTCGGCGTGCGTGGTCTGGTGCTTGGCCAGAGTGGAGCGGTCACTGCACCTCCGGCCGCACTCAGCGCACTGGTAGGGGCTGGGCAGGAGGCCGCCGTGGTACATGGGCAAGGCCTTCCCACCGTGGATCCGGCGATGAGTGGTGAGTGCTGAGCTCTGGCTAAAGCCCTTCCCGCACACAGGGCACTTGTAGGGCTTCTCGCCCGTGTGCGTTCGCATGTGAGTCACCAGCGAGGAGCTCTGCCGGAAGGTTTTCCTGCACTCGGTGCACTCATATGGCTTCTCTCCCGTGTGGATCCTCTGATGCCGAATGATGGCTGAGCTGTCCCGGAAACGCTTCCCGCACTCCTGACACTTGTGGGGCTTCTCTCCGGTGTGGACTCTCCGGTGTATGATCAGGGAGGAGCGGTCACTGAAGCTTTTCTCGCACCGGGGGCAATGAAAGGGTTTCTCACCCTTGTGGCTTCGCTGGTGGACGATGAGATGCGAGTTCTGGCTGAAGCTCTTCCCGCATTCGTTGCACTGGTAGTGTCTCTCTCCCGTGTGGGTCCGCTGGTGCCTGATGACATTGGACCTCTGGCTGAAGGTCTTCTCGCACTCGTTGCACTGGTAGGGCTTCTCACCGGTGTGGATCCGCTGGTGTTTGATCAGGTCCGAGTTGCGGGTGAAACTCTTCCCACATTCAGAGCAGCTGAAGGGTTTCTCTGCCAGGTGGATCCTCTGGTGCTGGCTCAGGTACGAGCTCCGGCTGAAGCTCTTCCCACATTCGGGACACTCGTAGGTTTTCTCTCCCACCTGCTGAATCCAAATGGCACCGTTCCCACACACAGGTGGGTCTGGCTTGTCCCCAGCAAGGATAACCTTGCTGATGTGGGCGCTACCACTGTCCTCGCACTCCCAGACTTCCATCCCACAGGGAGTTACCATTCCCAGTCTCTTTCCAAAAGATGTCTCCACCTCACTTTCCATCTCCATCTCCTTCTTGCAGTCCTGTCTTTGATCGGTGTCCTGGAGGGTATCTCCTGTGAGCTTTCTGGAGGGGAACAGATGCAGTTCAGCTCTGATAGGACTTTCCTGATGAAGCTTGCCCTTCTGTGTGTCGCCCATGGTCTTGTCACCTGCTGGAGTGAACAGAGGAACTAGCAATAAATAACCCCCCCGGCTTCTCTGTGGGAGGAGTCCAACCAGGGCAACCGCAGAGACCTGCTGCACGTCACCTGCCATTAGCTAACAGCCCAGGAGCCAGCTCCTCGGTATCTTCTCTGGGCAGAATGAGGGCACGGAGACCGAGGAGCATGGGAAGCGAGTGTGACCCGAGGATGGGCGGCCACTGTGGCACAGACTGCAAAGAGGGTCCTCTGTCATAAAGTCACAGCCCTAAAGGACAAAACCTGTCACTTGCTTGTCCTCAAAGTTCCTGTGCCTAGCGAGGTTAGAGGAACATCATCACTGCTCTCCTCAACAACCCCCACTGTAGCTGCTTCTCTTCCCGTTGCCTATGAATCACTGCTCTTCTTACGGCACTCCCATGCTTAATCAAGGAAGCAGCCAACACCACAGGAACATTCACCCTGCCAAGTAGACTATTTTCTTTCTTCTTTCCAGTCATAGCCCTTTTCCTTAAAAAGAAAGCCCTACATATTCTGCAGCAAATGGTATCTGGATTTTGTCTA
This sequence comes from Chroicocephalus ridibundus, assembly GCF_963924245.1. Taxonomy (NCBI): domain Eukaryota; kingdom Metazoa; phylum Chordata; class Aves; order Charadriiformes; family Laridae; genus Chroicocephalus; species Chroicocephalus ridibundus. Next base: position 154,287,335 of record NC_086284.1, read on the forward strand.
CAGAACACGTAGGCAAGTGGGTGGAACGGTGAACTGTTTTATTAACCAAGCATGGAAATTAACATTTAGACTGAAACATTTAGAAGCTCCTGGTTTTTTATTAATTATGTGTATATGGAGAACACACCTTGGAAATGGATGCTGGAGTGTCAGGTAAGCCAATTAGCTGGGTGGCACTGCTCACAGAAGTAACATCGTCCTCTTACATGTGGGAGGTCAGAATATGAGACAAATGCAGCAGGATAAACCCCTCAGATTTTATTTCACGTGATCTGCTGATTTTGGAAGACAACACCACACTAGTTATACTGATTTCCAAAGTTTTGTTTACAACACTCAGGGCTGAGAAACATTTGTAGTACAAATAAAGGTAGAACACCAGCCCAAGGCATGCACCCCAAGACAGCAAAGTGACCAATAAAACATTTAAAATGTTCTCAGCGTGAAAGGAAGAAAAAGCCACACTTTGGTTAGTTATGCCTTCTAACATTCTGAGTATAGTCTTTGCTGAAAAATATATAAGATTTGATTTCATTTTGGATAGGCTCTTTTTTAAAGGATGTTAGATTCTCCAGGAGCGTGTTTCATCTGCCTACGAATCTGCCTGAAAGCAGAATCTATATAGCATGGGAGCGGAAGAGGCAGGATGAGCGTAGAGCGTGCAGCACAGCACATGCCAAATTTTCAGCATTCAGCTCTTTTCTTCCCTTCCCAGACATGCTCTATGGAATTTCTCACCTTGTGAGCAGTCTCTCTACTGTCTCGGTGTTTAGCTGCTTCTGGCCACAGAGCTGTTTCTCTTCACTCCATCCAGGAGGTTAAAGCCCAGTCAGGGACTGCAGATCCTGCTCAGAGGAAAGAAAACAGATGTAATAAATACCCAGCATATTAGCGGTGCTGTAGAGTGAGATTACAGGAGAGTAAGTATTTAGGAGACGAAAGCAACCTAGACCAGAGAAAAATGACACCCAGACACAAGAGTCAGGGTCACTGTCTGCTCTGCCACACATCGTGACGCCACCGTTTAGGTCCAGTAATGAGAGCCAGCTCACATAGCAAAGATGGGCTCAACTACACATGCTGCGGAGAGCTGCCTGCCAGCTTGCTGCCTTCTCACAAGTGTCTGGATGTTCCTTCTGCTGCGCTTCCAGACCAAAAATGCCTCCTACTGAGTTTTGCATAAGAAAAAAATATTGATTCCTCAAACCATTTTCTCTCCGTCCCCTTTCTTCCTAGTGAACTAAATGAGCACATAATGTAGTTAATGCTGTTCTGTTCTGCAGGCAGAGGAAAGGTGCTGCCTTCACAACTGGGCTGCCTTCTGCCACTGCCTGGCGTCTCATTTATTTCCTTTACCGAAGGAGTATTTTGCTTGGTTGCTCTCAGTGGCCCAGCCAGGCACGCACAGCTCTGGGTGAGAGAAGAGATTTTGGTCTGCTCACACATTATCGACAGCAGCAGTCCGAAGGCCGAATTTCCTGTCCTGTGGTACAGAAAAATGGCAATTTGGCTGCCTCGTTCCAGAAGGTGTTTACAGGGCTGGTAGCAAGAAGAAAAACACTCACACACAGACCTGTTTATGCATGAACACCGAGATGGTTTAATCCGCCAACATGCAGTGCCACTTCTCAAGGATCTCTTTTTCAGAGCAGAAGTAAGCTGCACAAGAGCGGGATTTGTGGGAGAGAAAATTAGGTCACCCATTTAGCTTTAGCACTACATTTGTGCAGTGGTACTTGTACAGAGGCATTTTAAGATGCTGAGGGCTCAGTGACATCCTAGAAATGTACAGGTTACAGAAAGAAAATGCCTAAAAACCACACGTGTGCATGCCAGCTCTGCAATGGTGTGGCACCATTTTTGTCACGTGGATTTCCACCATGCCAGTACGAACAAGTGTAAAATTACTCATGACTGGGCGTTCGTCAGAAAAGGAAATGTAAACCAGCATCTTGTCCTTCCAAAATGATAAACAAACTGAACTGGCTGCTTGGTGGTGTATCAGAGGAGGGCATTGTGATAGACATTGGTTGCCAGGCCATCCCAAAGGCAGAGGGAAGACTTCCACACCTGCATAATGCCACGATGACAGAAGAAGGCCCCTGATAGAATGGCACGCTGACGTTTTGTTGGCTCTGCCTCAGCCTGGAGTGACGCCCTTCCTGCTCCCCAATGCCTCCTTCACAGTGGATTTGGTGGGCATCACCCCTTGGGGAGAGGATGTTTCCACTCCCCCCGGCAGCAGGCAGCAGCTGCAGGCTCTGGTCCCAGGTATGAGGCAGGGAAGCCAAGGTCTTCCTACCCATACGACATCTCCCCATCCACCTATGAGACAGTGCTGCTTTGCAAGCAAGCCTCACCCTGCTGAACCATCCTTCTGATTTCAGGAGGAGAGAAACGTCCTTCCGGACGAGCACATGGTCAACATGCACCCTAAAACTGGTGGGTGAGCACCTACAGAAGGCAGACAGCCGATGCAGGAGATGGCTGATGCTGTGCAGAGCCAGGCAGGTTGTGGGATACAGCAGAAAAGCACATTGTGTGGTGTGTAGTAAAGATCTGTCCCTAAACAAGATGGGAAACCTGAAACGCCACCAAGCACCTGACAGGGAGAAGGTGCTGGTCTCCAAAGAAACCATGTTTGGACAAAGCTGAGTCCCCAAGGAGCATCCTGGCTGATGAGGTACCCTGGTCCTTATGAGGAATGAGAGAGGTGACCTGTAACGTGGGGAGGTGATGGGCCACACCGAGCTCCCATGATGACAGACAGATGGAGGCCTCAAAGGGGCTGCCCCATGAAGGACATGGCTGACCAGGAGCAGGCGAGCCACCACCAAGACCACAAGCCTTGGGGAGGCAGGAGAGGCACGGAGAACAGAAACCTGCCATGGATGTCAACACGGGGAAACCAAACATTCTCTGTGGGGGCTTTCTCTGGGTTTGGACCCCGTAGCACAGCAAGGAGGCGGGCAGGCCCTGCTGCCACAGGAGGTGGGCCATGTCCAAACTCAGCCTCAGGCAGGCGGCTGACGCTGCCCTCCCCGGGGCAGGAGGGGAGGCAGAGGGCGGCAGGGGCAGCTGAGGGAGGAATGGTGGGAACAGAGGCGTTTGTGACACCACCAGCCGTGCCGCCTCCCCCAGGTCTCCTGGGCAGACCCAACGGGGCAGGAGGAGGACGCAGGCAGGCGGGCAAAGCAGCAGAGGTGACACTTTCGACAGCACAGGCTGTTACAGCACCGCTCGCATTGCGATGTCGGCCACATGGGCTTGTCTGGTTTTGTCCGGTGAGTAAGAAACGTCTCTCCTTCAAAACTGGTTTGTGAGGAAGGGCGGCCAACCCTCCCCCAACGCTCCTCAGCTTTGGCAATCTGGAGGCGAGAGGAAGAGACAGGAGCACCTTCGAACGCCTCAGGTGCAAAGACCTCAGGTGCTTAAAATGTTGCCAGTCTTCACCCATCGGAGCTAGTATTTTATTCATCAGGAAGGGCCAGAGAGTAACCAAGGAGCCGGGGAGAAGGACTTGAAGCTGGATTCAGTGGACAGAGGCTGGAGCAGAAACAGAGACTGGAGGCGCTATGGTGGGGACAGCTGGGCACATAAACCAGACACGAGCACAAAGGCAGAGATCTGGACTTGATCCACAAGGCCAGAAGGGAAGAGCTGGCCAGGTGAAGCAACAGGGGAGGCAGGAGAAAGAGGTCTGAGAGAAGACCTTGGTTAAAGACAAAGAGAAAAGGATATAGCTGGAAGAAATTGATAGAAAGGCCAGGCTGCTCTGGCCGCAGCCTGGTGGGAGACCATGGAGGGGTCCCATGTTCCCCTGCTTTCTGCAAACCCCCCCAGTCACCTGGCAAAGTGTGGTGCTCTCCTCTCCTATTGCCTCACCGAGTGCTCAATAACCCCCGCTGTCCTCTTGGGGAGAATGTTACATGGTTTTGTTTGATCCTGCTGCATCTACATCTTCCTGTGCAACCTGCTCTAGGTGACCCTGCTCTGGCAGGGGGGTTGGACCAGATGATCTTCAGAGGGCCCTTCCGACCCCTACCATTCTGTGATTCTGTGATTCTGTGATTCTGTGATACAGACACATAGGTGTTAATAAGATGGCATAGATGTTAACAAGATACAGGCCATGAGGAAGTTTTTAAGTTTGTTTTTACCAAAAGAAAAAACAAACAACAAAAGATGTCATAGGTTAAGACACTATGACAGAGGTTGCAAAGTCAAACTTGGAGCACACCTGAATCACAGTCATTTTGCCATCTTAGGTTTGTTCCCTTGTGCATGGATGTAGTACTCCAGCTCTTTAATTTCCTGGCTTCACTGTTTTCACACGGGTTTTGGCTTTAGTCCCTGGATGGACATTGCCTTTCTAATGAGCAGCTATTTGGTACGTTATGTCACCCTTAGTGTTCAGTGTTTGACTCTCTGATTTATTTACTGATCGCATTTGAACTCTGCTATAGACAGAATGACTCATTTCCTCATGAACTTTTAACATACTCTGTGTTTTAGAGCTTCACAGCTATTAATTGGTTTATAGTGATCTTGCAAATGGCAAAATGAGGGCAAAGAGGGATTAAAGTCAAAAACATCCACTACTTTTAGAATCTCAGTTTGAGACATCTCAACCCTGGCTTCTCAGAGTACACGCGCTAATGTAGCACTTACTTGCCATTCCAAATACACCACATGCAGATTCCAAAACTGCAAGAGAGCTCAGCCTTCCTATAAAAGGCAACCCACAAAGTAAGGAAAATGACATTAATAACATGCTCAGAAACTTGGTACTTGCCTAGCATCACACAGGAGCCTCTGTGGTATAGCCAGGAATAAAACCTACTTCTTGGAGGAGTATCCACAAAACTGCCCTTGCCCTTCCAGCATCTGCCTGACTCATTCTTCCATACACCTTCCAAGCTGTGGGAAATGAGGCAGATGACCTGCACATAGCAAGTGCCTAACCCCAGCGACTGATTCCCTGCCAGAGCAGGTCCATTCCCTATACTGAAGGAGCTGCAAGTCTCAAGGAAAGAAGAGTAGCTTGCTGTGTACTTGAAGAATGTATAAAAAGCATATGCAAGACGAGGTGAAATTAAGATTGCACATGACGCTTTTATTTGGGCACATCTAACCTCCAAATGTTTGATTTCACAAGCTTTCATAATGTTCTTTACAAGGAAGAACTGGCTGTAAGTTTTGCATGAGGGTTCAGTCCACGTTTGGACCATTGTAAGGGCATACACACATCCACTGGGGAATGCTCTATTAACTCAAGGGGTCTGGACCTACTTATCCAGAGGAAGAGAATTTTTAGAGGCCAAAATCTGGAAAGGAACCAGTCTCCTTGCTCCAGCCCTGACAGCAGAGCTACATTCCCAGTTTCAGCCATAACTTCCAAGACATTTCTCCCAGTTCAGGATTTGAATCTCCAGAGCTTTGGTCAAGGTACCTCAGCCGTGTACTGTCCCCAAAATCTTACACCCCTTTCAACATGGCGAGAAGAGGTTTTCCCCAGGTCTAGACCCCCATCTTGAGCCTGTTACTGCATTTCCCATGTGCTGGATCCTGCACCCAGAGAAGACAACAGAGATCTGGGTTCAGCCCTCCAGCTCCTCTGCATGTGCCATGGTTAGCGTTTCCTTCTCCCCCTGACTCCCTGCATTTTATTTTTCACCAGTGCTCTTGGGTTGGAGCTACACAGACGGCCTTCAGGCTGGGAAAGCGCAGCAGCTGGGAACACCACTCTCCAACCAGGAGTACCGTCAGTTCTTCAGGTCCCTCCGGGCCACCCACCGCGCCAGCACTGCCTGCCTCCTTCGTGAACTGTACGGCTGCCAGAACCCCCTGGTCCGGAGACTGGACGAGTACGAAAACCATGGAGTCATCCCTGAGGGTAAAGCCCAAGGGCAGGCAGATGGATGGGGGTCCTGCACGGCCAGCACTAGACCTGATTGCTGGAAGGGGAAGGAGACTTGTGAGCCACTGGAGGAGAGGGGTGGGTAGCGATCCTGCAGTGAGAAGACATCTGCTTATGAGCATCCTCTCTCACTCTTGATTGCATCCACGTGTGTCCCCAGGGCCAGCCTCCTCTCATGCCTTGGGTCATGGAGACGACCAAGAAGCGGTAGCGTTTCAGGGAGGCCCCTGAATGGCACGGTGGTTTTCATGGAAGATGCCATTCAACAGTGAGGTTATTACTGAGAGCTGGTGGGACCCCAGCACTGAAGTTTATCACTGAGTTTGTGTCTTTGTTTTCCTCTTTCTAGGGCCCATATGCTCTGAACTGCCAGGAACTCTTTTCTTCCCTGACTTCTGCACCTTTTCTTTTTATCGCTGTACTAGGAAAAGGTACTTCATTAAGGTGAGTTATTTAGCTGTTTCCTAAAGATCATGGTATGCTCTGAGCAATGATCAGGAAAAAGGGAGAGCCTTGAAAATAAGAAAGTGGGAAAACAGGAGGCTAAAAGACAGGGATGACAGAAGAGAGCCATGGGCAGCCCACCTTCCAGGGGTGCTCACACCAAGCTGACTAGCTGACAGATGGCACTTTTAGCCACTTGACAAAAAGGAGACTTTGGGGAAGGTATTCTTGAAGAAAATGAACCTCTGAGGACCACCTCAGCCCTTATCACCAGCTTTCATTCCCAAGCAAGATGAGACAATCTAGGCTACTGCAGGAGAAAGGGCGGGTGATTCATGGGAAGAAAAGTAAGGAGAAAGACAACTGGTGGTCACAAGAAGAGATTTGTGGGGAGACTTAACCAGGAAAGGAGATGAAGGTTTCTTTCCTGTCTTGGGCTCATCTTTGTAGGGAATGGGAAAGATGGGATTGTGCATTGAGTGCTAACCCCGCAGAACAGGGGGGTGGCTAGGTGCCTACTGCCCAGGCCCGCCATCTCCACAGAGGTGTGTTTTCTCCTCCACAGAGGATTGCATGCCCAGGAGAGACAAAAGCTGAGCTGGACAGCACACGAGCCTTCAATGGCATGACTAGGAGCAGTGATGCCATGTTGTCCAGCATCTTTAGTCGCCAGCCCCTATTTCCGACACCTCCCACAACGGCCCAGCCAGCCCACCCCATCCCTCACACGGAAATAGCTATGATTCCCAACTCCTTACCTGAGGTCACACCACGGTCGAGGAAAATGCAACTAAATCCTTCTGACCCACAAGCCACAAAAGTGGCAGCCAGTGGCCAGCAGCAAGGACAGATGCCCACCACTGATTTCCAAGATCTCCTCCTGAGGCTGCAAGACACCCATGTGCAGAGTGCAATGCAGACACTTCAGCAGTTGTTGACCATGGGGAAAGCAGTGGGGGAGGAAGAGTTGCAGGCTGCCGCCCAGAAGCTGCTGGTGGCCCTGAACCATGCAGGTGTGTCTCAGTCAGCAACCAGCACTGATACAGGACACAGAAGAGAGAAGTGAGCAGCAAAGGAGGGTCAGCCATTGTGGCTCTTCTACGTGGTGTCGAGTCAGACACGCTGTCTCAGGGATGTATGGGAAGATGGAAACAAGTGAAGGTGTCCTCCTTCCTAGCCCTCAGGCATCGTCAAGGTTGACAGTGCTTCCCCAGGCCAACAGTGTGGGAACCAAGGGGAAAAGCCATCTTTTCCGCGTGCACGGTAAAACCCAGGCATGTGAAATGGTATCGCTCAGGATTCAGGGAGACAGATGTTCTCCCCTCGGCAATAACTGTATTGAAGAGATACTGTCTTCTACCCGCTGTTGTTTGATTTGGGAGATGACTAGTCTTGAATAAAGCAAGATGGAATAATAACTATTTTTTCCTGCTTGGGGTTGTACCTCTACCACTATCTATCTGTCCTTGGCTGAGAGATGGGGTTTGTTGTGTCATTCAGTGAATGTCATGGGAGAACACTAGTCTTTCTTCATGAAGTATAGGTGTTTCTGCTCAGAAGCATTAAGGGAAGAATCTTCTTTGGAAGTATGTGCATGAATAGACACACATATGCACACAAGGGGTGCTCTCTAACTGCAGGAAGGCCTTACCCTGCAAGGGAGCTGCTGGGCTAACATTCTCCTTGGATTGGTGTTTGCGTGTGGTTGTCACCTACTTCTGAAATAGATGCTATGAAACACACAGGATAAATATTCATATTAAGAATCTCCTCTTGTCTCTCTCAGAAAATCAGAGAGTCTGATTTATGGGAACTTTGGCTGAAGTGCTGTTCCTTTTATAAACACTGGATATACCTGTAAGTAAAACCATGTGAAGGCATCTGGAACCAGCAGTTGCTGCTAAAAGCAGAGTGGAAACTCTCCAGGAACCAGCTCTGCTTTTCTGTGTCTCCGCTCACAATGAGTTCAGAGCTACCTCAAACCTACTCTAAACTCCAGTGGTTGGTCTTGGCTTTTAAGAGACCCCCATTAAAGTGAGAATCATAGAATCATAGAATGGGTTGGGTTGGAAGGGACCTTAAAGATCATCTAGTTCCAACCCCCCTGCCATGGGCAGGGACATCTCCCACTAGACCAGGCTGCTCACAGCCCCATCCAGCCTGGCCTTGAACACTTCCAGGGATGGGGCATCCACAGCTTCCCTGGGCAACCTGTTCCAGTGCCTCACCACCCTCACAGTAAAGAATTTCTTTCCAATATCTAATCTAAATCTCCACTCTTTCAGTTTAAAACTGTTACTAATCCCCTACTCACCCCTCCTCCTACAGACCTTCCTGTAATCTGTTCCACCAAGGGCTGTGAGGAGAAAGGGGGCAAAGGCAGGTCTCCCGGGGGATGGACAACACCAAGCATATCCCCGTGGAGAGGGTCGGGGATGTCAACCTTCCCTTTACTCTGCCCCAGTGACACAAACACAGCTGAGCGAAATACAGGCTCTGCCTCTACCCATTGAAGGAAGTCCTCGGAAGATCTCAAAAACAGGTCCTCCACTTGTCCTGGGAAGAGTAGTCTTTCACAGGGCCAAACGCAGGTCCCACATGGGAAAAGTGCAAGCCCCTGAACAGGAGTGTTGGCTTGCTTTCATATGGAGGACTGCCCAGCACATAGCCCTTACTGTGTGGGACCCTAACGAAACACCAGCTGCTCTGGCCTCACCAGGGCACCCCAGCTCCTTCTCCCTAGAAAGAGCCCAAAGCTGCCGCATGCAGGCACCGGGGCTTCGCATCCCCTCCGGCTGCCTGGACAATGACAGCTCCTCCAGCCCCAGCAACGGGGCAGCCCTTGCAGCACCCTTGCCTGCCACCACCACCCTCGGCTCCCGTGCCTTGGTACACGCGTGGGGTGCCCAGATTTGTCCACAGGGAGCCGAACGTGAGTGAATTCCCTACCCAGATGGCTCCGGCCGGGCCCTCCGCGATGCCACCTTTCGGCTGCCCTCCCCTCCGGGGGGGCGGGGGGCCGCAGGCCGCGGAGAGCGGCTCACCCCCGACCGTGCCCGCCCGCCCCTCATCGGGCGGGGGGTCCCCGGCCCCTTGCCCGCCCCCGACCCAGCGCCGCCCGCCCCGGTCCCCCGGCGGCCGTGACAATGTCACCTCGTTCCCCCACCGCGGCGAGACGCCGCGCTCCCGGCCCGTTACTTCGCGGGGCTCCGCTCGCCCCGGCCCGGCCCCCTCTGCATCCGACCCCGCTTTTGTCGCGGCCGAGGAGCCGCGCTTTCCCCCCGGCGGACTTACCGGGGCCGGGGCCATGTGCGCGGCGGCGGAGGCGGCGGCGGGCGGAGGCCGAGGCGGGGGCAGCGGCGGCGGCGGGGCCGAGGGGAGGCGGCGGGGCAGGGGGGCGGCGGCGGCGGCGGGGCCGGGCGGCGGCGCTGCGGGGCCGCGGTGCGCCCCGATCGGCTCCGCTCCGCTCGGCTCCGCTCGCTGGTGTTAACCCTTGTCTGCGCCGGACGCGGCCCCGCCGCCTCCGACGGGGCTGGGGGAGGGGGGGAGTGTCCCCCAGGGCCGCCCCCGGGAGGGAGGCTCGGCCTCGGCACGGTGCGGGGCAGCGGAGACCCGCCGGGGGGGCGGCGGGGTCACTGTCAGCCTCGGGGACCGGGGTGTCCGAGGTCCCCGGCAAGGGGGGTGGCGGGGGGCGGGCGTGGGTTTGCGTCCTGCTGGGACGCTCCAGAGGCGAGAACACGGTCAGCTCCGGCCACGTCTCGTCCCTGTCCAGACACGGGGCGGCCAACAACATGGCACATGTCCCAGGGAACCGTGACCCCTGGATTTTCCTCCCCGTCCATGGTTTACCGTGCCCCCAGCCCCTGGCAGGTAGGGAAGCACCGATGCTAAAGTGAAAAGCCCAGAGCTGCTTTCTATCACAAACTCTTGGTGACAGGATGGTTATTTTCTTCCCTGGGGACGCTTTCCTGCAGGTGAGTGGAGGCTTCGCTCTGCTGCTGTGCCTAAAGGTTTTCTTCAGAAACAGATGCTGTCACCACGGCATCTTTTGCTGTTTGGGCACAGCGTAATGCATCCCAGGGCCATATGTGCAGATAGCTTATGCCACAGGAAAGGATCCATCCACTCCAGGTAAAATTTATCTGTTACCGTACGTTCTGCAAGTGCTGCTGATGCACAGGCGTTCAGCAGGGTGTTTTTTCCCCAGGGGAATGCAGGAATGGCTGTTCTGTTTAAAGGAGGCGCAGCAGTAAAGGGCTGAGGTACGTGGCAATGAGTTTCTAGCAGTGACTGAAATATTTTCTATGGGATTTGGGGAAGAATGGTGGGATACTGTTTACCAAGCCCTCCACACATGCAGCTGAATAAAAAGTTTATCATTTTTCAGGGGGCAACCGACTTCTCAGCGGCCTGTGGATGGTTCATTGACTCCTGCAGAAGTTTCTTAATCTTGAGAGATAGAAAAGCACTAATCACACAAGCAGAGAAGAATAACAACATGCCCCATAGGTGATTTCAAAAAAATTAACTTTATGATTCAGGAACTTGGTAAATACTGGGTGATTTCCTTATTTCTAATTGCCTCAGCAACACTAAAGGGGATTCTCATCTCCACCTTGACAACAAGAGCCCAACTGTCTTCCCTTCCGATCCATGGACAGCAACATTTCCAAAGATAGAGAGAGCAGGGTCATTCCTAAATACAAAGTCTAGCCTGACCAATGCGGTTTCTGACTCCAAAGGTATTAGACAGACATGGAGCTTGAGCAAATCTAGACTTTGCCACCTTCCCTTTGCAGCAGGAAGGACTTTGCACGCATCGCACATGCTTTCTAGTGAGTCCTGCCCCAGTTCCCTCTGCCTTTCTTTTGAAGACGACACTCCCTTGTAGGATAGGCGAGTAAAATTAATACCACTGGTAGCAAAAAGCAAAACAGTTGTGCAAAAGGTCCAGCTACCAGAGCATAGGTCCAAATATTGAGAGGTAAAGGAGGGAAGGGGAGGCATTTCTGATGGATGTGCAGAGTGAGATCTCTGCCTTTTATTGTAGAGAGTGCTGCCAAAGACCACACAAAGCACAGCTCTGATAACAAACTACATGGGACATGGGAAAAATCTGTTTCAGCAACAGTTTGTATCAAAAGCAGATTATGAAAGACCTAAATTGTCACTTATTACTTTGTGCTAATCAGTATTCCACAGTAAGAGCACTGGTATTATCAGCGTTTGCCATGTGATTTATGAGCCCAAGCCCAGTTATCACCTATGGCCTTTGCTGCAATCTTCCACCCTGTCTATGTTTTTGCCTTTCACTGGTATGCTGGTTTCTGCCTCCTGAGAGCGTACTTCGGTGAGTATCCTGTACCTGACTGGCTTGCGTCTCAAATAGAACTGTCAACTGAATTTTTCAAAGCAGTACCAGGTCATTAGCTAAATGTGCTTGACTAGTTTAAACACCACTCGGGAAACCCCCATTTTTAAACTCAAAATAAGGACCTGATGGTCCTACCTCTCACTGTTCAGCTGTTGCCCCAGCGTGCCCTGTAAACCTGGCTTCATACTAAATCAGTTCCACCATTTTTTTGGCAGCCGTTACCTTCAGCAGCCCAGCATAGTGGGTCCTTTCCACAGACATTATCCGTATGACACGACCGACTCTGCAGGCACACAAGAAAGCAGAAATTGTGAAAACACAAGTCATCCCACTCACTAGCCCCATGAAATCCCACCTCTTTCCCCACAAGTGCTGCTGTCTACAAATGATGTCAAGACACACCAAATTCACTCCATGGTAAAGAAATTTCGCCACCTGTTTGGGCAGAGGATGCCTCCACAAGCTTTTCAATGCCGTTTCTGACAGCAGTCCCACTGGGGGCACCTGACCACAGGTCCCACCGGAGTGCAGCCCAACAAAGCAGGTTTCATGACATCTTTATCAACCTTCTGCCGTTCCATCCGCTGCACAGGTAACAACAGCTGTTTGCAGCAGGCAGAGATTTTTCTTCACTGGGGATTCAAGAGCAGCTAGCGTCGTGCTTTCTCCACATGCCATTTATGGACCATTAAGCTTTTGTAGGCATTTCCTTATCTCTGCTTTCTCTAATTCCTTCTGTGTTGTGAGGCACCTGTGGCCGAGAAAAGTAGAGTTCGCCATAATACAACAGAAAATGGCTTTTCTGAGCCACATTACCCCTCATTCCTGCTACCTTTATCACAAATCAAGTCTTACAATATTTTCTCTGAAACTGAGGGCAAGAGCTATTAATTCCAGATAAAAGCGTATCATACATCAGCCTTCACTGATTTTCTGTCTGCCTGAAGGTTAATAGCAACACCAACTGTATTACACTATATAGTAATGAAAAAAAAGGGAAACATTACACATTCCAATTTAAGTTTAAAGGAAACTGGAGTCAATGAAAAAGGCTGACAAGTCTTACTTTGTGACTATCCAAAAACGTCCAGATCAGTCTCCTCAGATTGTATTTCACGGTCTCACCATACGAGTCCTCACCCTCATTTTCTTTTTTGTTTTAATCTTGGTAGTAATAGGATCACTATTTTCTAGTTTCCTTGATGGTTATGATCTTTGGCAGTCTCACACATCTTAAGAGCATATTCCTTTAGTTAAGGACTCGAGTCCTTAAAAAAATCTTCTTTGTTAATTAAGAGGTGAAAAAGCCCAGCCCACTATATATTAGAAAGAAATACTTTAAATAACTCTGAAAACTCAAACATGAAACCAGAATCAACAATTCCCAATTCAGTGAGTCCAATTTAATTTTCTTTTTTTGCCAGTATTCTGAAACAACTGATTAAGTCTTTCAAAGCTGACTAAAGTTGAGTCAATTATTCCAGCTCCTTCTGAAATAAACAGTTTTGCGGCTAAAGTTGGCTACAGTTGGCTGGAAATCTTAATTACTTGTTTGCCCATTAGGCACGGCCTTTCAAAGCAAACAAGATCCGAGTTTGTAATTACAGGTACGTTACTTGAGAGATTTTCAGAAAACCAAGAGATACGTGGAAGAAGCAACAAGAAACTGGTTTCTATGCACATAACTTTCAAAGAAATAAAGCTTTAAAACATTCTGAAATACACAGTAAAAAGTCTCCCAAAGACCTTACTCTGCTCCCACAGCAACGCTCTGAGGACTGGGAGAAAAATCAAGTTTATTTTTCCATAACTGTAAAGTAAACAAGCTTGTTTTTCCTAGCTTCCGTTTGTGTAGCTGAGGGGTCTCATTACTTTCACAAGTAATAGAAAAGTAAATCTCTGACTTGTCTATGAGGCATTCATATATATTCTGCCGCTCGGTGATCATGGATCCCTGATTATACAGGTGTCAGCAGCCAGCTAAAGCAGCAGTTCCTCCTAGCGATCACCTACACACATGGCAAACGCAAAGGTCCACCTTGTCAAGCATGTTGTCTCAAGCAAGCGGTCAGTAAGCTGTTTGTAGGAGGAATAGGATACGGACAGGTACATGCTGTAAATCTCCTAAAGGTGTTGCAGAAGAATATTAAGTGCAAGAGAGCAGTAGGGAAGAGGGGAAAAAAAAATCTTTCATTTTGAGTATTCACATCTGTGAGGTGCAGCGGTCCTAAAAAAGCTTACAAACAGAGTTCCCGAGGCCCCACGTGGAGGTGTGGTTGGTACCTTCAGCATTGCAACTTAACCACTACAAAGCTAAGGAAGAGAAGCCACAAGATGGAAGAGGGAGTCAAAAGTTTCACATCTGACACGACAGAAACCCCATTTATCCCCATATTGCTCCGGTAAAACTCAGCAGCCACGGTTTTCATCTCTCAGCACTACCAAAAAAAGGTAGCCTTTGAGTGTATTTCCCCAAAATAGTCTGGTACAAATGGATATAGGTTTTTTCTCTGTGTAGGTTCTCCAAAGTGTAATAAGATCAGAGATGCTGCTGCCATCTCACCAGGTTCAATACACACTTGGCATTCAATTTTCTGACAATGAGAATCCCCATCAAATTCCTTCTGGCCCCCCATCCAGAAAGACTCACCCTTTCTTGCCTGAACAACACCTACGCATGAGCTCCTTTACTGGTACATGAAAACAGGTGCTATAAACAAAGCCACCATTCAGTCACAGCCAAAGACGAGACAGCAAAATCAGACTAAATTTAAATGTATTCCCAGCTTTACGGTAAGCAGGCTATTTACTAAGACTTTTGTACCATCATGCCTTGCCACGGAATCCAAGACATTGGTCTGTTTATTTTACCAACATGACACACTTGAGCTGTGCACAACCCAACCCAAGCGGCTCCTTCCAGAGCTTGTCTACCCACCATGTCACAGAATCACATAATGGTAGGGGTTGGAAGGGACCTCTGGAGATCATCTAGTCCAGCCCCCCCTGCCAGAGCAGGGTCACCTACAGCAGGTTGTACAGGAACGTGTCCAGACGGGTTTTGAATGTCTCCAGAGACGGAGACTCCAGCACCTCTCTGGGCAGCCTGTTCCAGTGCTCTGCCACCCTCAAAGGAAAGAAGTTCCTCCTCATGTTGAGATGGAACTTCCAATGTTCAAGTTTGTGCCTGTTACCTCTTGCCCTGTCGCTGGGCACCGCTGAAAAAAGACTGGCCCCATCCTTCTGACACCCACCCTTTAAGTATTTATAAGCATTGATAAGATCCCCCCTCAGCTGCCTTTTTTGCAGACTAAAAAGACCCAAATCCCTCAGCCTTTCTTCATAAGAGAGGTGTTCCAGTCCCCTAATCATCTTGGTAGCCCTTGTCTGCTTTCTCTGGCACCCCCCAGCAGTGCCTTGTTTTTGTGGGAGAGCTGGATCCATCCTTTGCTGCATGGCCAGAGAGGCGGGAGTCCTGGAAGTGGGAACGGCCAGGGAAGGAAAGAGGAGACAGAGGAGGTGAAAGGGGTGATGGCCATGGAGGTGGGGTGTGGTTGAGGGTAGCTGAAGGGTTTGATAGGCAACCACCAGCCTGTTCTGGTCAGGGGAGATCGATGTGGTGTGAGTTTTTCCTACGACAGGCAGTAGGAGCAGTGGAAGGTACCCAGAGATCCTAAACTGGTGGCACCGAAAGGTCTGGGGCATTTGCTCGCGAGTGCACGTGGACTCACGAGCATGGTGAAACTCCAGCTGGAGAAACAGCGCTTATAGTCAGTCGGTCATGCGTCTGCTGGAAGAGACACTAAGGAGCTGTTGTCCTCCACCTGGTAGGGAAGGAGCTCTGGTGAGACAGTCCTTGTGCCAGCTGCAGAGCTCACCACTGTGGCTAGAGACGTGTTAGTGACATTAACAGGAGTGGAAAGATACAGGCTTGCAAACACTTGCAAAGTTACTTTTAGCTGCCCTTTAAACCCTTGAACAACAGTTTAGAATAAACAACAACAAAAAAAGAAAACATACCGAGAGCATCCAACCATACAAGTTCAAAATGCTGTTTCAGTGGTTTTTGTGCTCCTTGGGAAGCAGACCTTAAGTAGGGTTTATGGTAGGGAGAGTTAATACAAGTGTATGATACAGTAAGCAAGTGTAGGCACCAGAACTGGGTTTCTCTCAAGTCTGATCTTCTCGGGCCAGTTCTCACTGATCTTCTTAACAATAGCATATATTACGCCTCCCTCTTTCTTTTTTTTTTTCGCCCCCCGCTATCGTTCTTGTACAGAATAAAAAATGAAATGGCATTAGCTGCTCTAACAGCATGCAAAATGTCTTTCAGGAGCTCCTGCCGATCTCTGCTTGATTTCAGTAGAGTCTTTTCATGCACTGCTTCCCCAGGCTTCATCTCCATATTCTTCTTGTCTCCCCAAAGCCTGTCCTTCAGGCATTTGTATTCTGAAGGAGAAAGAAGCGATCTCCTTGTCAGGCAGAGCTCCATGAGTCCACAGAGTCTTGGTTTTGTATGCAGGCTGCATCTCCTTGCGCTTTAGTATCCTTGTTCCCCATGAAATAGTATGACTCTTGCATAGCGTCAACTGTATTTATAAGCACCCAAATTAGTCCCGTACTAGTAAGTTTTGTTCTCAACCACCTCTTAAAATAAAGGGAGACTGTGTTTTAAAGGCAGTTGCTCAAGCTCAACAACAGCAGAGTCTCTCGTAGATCTGGTAGCTTTTTGAAGAAATATCATGTATCTTATTTCCATTTTTCAGCAGACCTTTCAATACAGGATATCTGGGACCAGAGGTTACGTGACGGAATCTCCCCCGTCAGTCCTTGAAAATGGTTGAAAATCCTGTTCTTTGAACCACGGCTCATTACTCAGCCCCCTTCTGTGGCTGTCTGCCTGGCAAATGCAGATACGACGGGCATTAGGAGATGGTCTAATGCTAGATTCCCTATAGCACAACCACAGGGAAATGCAAATAATGATCCAACACTGCAATGTCTCTATCAGAAAAGCAAAGTATAACTGTATTAACACTTACTTCAAACCATGGCTGTAATGCGTCCTGATCTGTCAGCGTGACTTCTCTTCTTTCCGAAGTTGATATTTTGAAAAAAACAGCTCATTTTTACAATTTTCTTTATGTCTGAGTTTTTATGAAGCTGCTACATGTACATAGCTTCTGCTTCCTATTTACATTTTTCTATACCCATATGAGCCTGCTGAATTCTCCAAAGAATATCAGATTTCGATGCACTTTGCACTGCTCTTCTCTTACCTCTAAAGACCAGACCATTCTTTGCAGCAAACTCCAGTTTGAAATGGTAATGTGAGCTTGCTGTGTAATTCCCCAACTCCTTTGCAGTGACAGCCGTAATGCCTTTTTATAATCTCTCATCTCTTACTGTGCCTCTGCAAATTTATTCCATGTTTCTGAGAGCAAGCAATTCCCTTTCCTCATATTTATGTGCATTATATCTCCGGGTTCCTTTATCTTGTATAAGTCATGTTTTCAAACCTAATATTGGCTCTTTGTTTCCAGCAGCTATAATAAACAAAATATACAACGAACAGTGTAAGACCAGGGCAAGTATATATATATCTGTGCCTAACTTGCTTAGACCTGCTCTCACTCTGAAAGAGGCAACGTCATCTTCTTTACAGCCCTTTTAGCCTCTTCATCCTCAGCACCAGCAGGAAATTAAGGCCTTTCAGAACTCCCTCCTCAGTCCCTCTATATGCACATACATTGGATAAAAACGTAATTCTCCCTTTTCTGAAGGCTGAGATTCTTGTGTAAAATCACAGGGTTTTAGACACAGAGGACTGAAGGAAAACCTAAGGTCTCACAAGGAAGAAGAATCCCAAAAGACAGAAGCATTGCTGTTCCATCCCACACCCCCAGCTGCCTGTAATGCCATCCTTTCCATCAGTCAGATCCCCCTGCAGCACATTAGTTTATATATAGGGAAAAGCTGATCCCTTCAGAGACTTACTCCATGGACTGAAGAAGACCAACACGGGAACATGCAGGGCTAGTGCAGAGGCTGGATCCAGCTGCGAGCCAGATTGCTCTTTTTTTTGGGGGGGGGGGACAAACAGCAGCTATGAATATAGGTTTATAATTGCACATTCAGATCCTCATTGCTTAATTATTGCCATGCAGTAAGACACACGACAGGCACCTGTGCACATTATTATAAAGCAATAGTATGAATGTTATGGAAGTCACCAGTGTCTGAGAGAAGTTCAGTCCTTGACTTGTGCCGATGGAGAATGCGCTTTTCTTAAGAACGAAGTCACAGGTTTATATATCTTACACACTCTCATGTGGACCACTTATAACACCTAAGAAACTACACCACAGTGTCACAGGAAGGTCTATTTAAGAGGCCTGTAGAACATCTTGACTTTTGGACCATTTGTGGTTCCTGCCCCTTGAGGTAGGGAGGCAGTATCTCAAGCACTGCTTTTCCCAAACCTTTATCTCAAAAAACCCCACTCATTCTATACGGCATGGCAGGTCTGATATATAATTTAGCTATGCAACAGTAGACATTAATGTAATTATTTGAAATATAGATATTATGGCTGGGTGCAAGATCAAACTTCCTAAAAGCACTTTCCATCAAGTATTCCGTGAATGATATTTAAGATTGCACACAATATTCTAAATCTGAACTCTTACCAAGTTGAATGGTTGAACTAGCAGTTAAGCTCTTACTCTTAAAATATTTAATTAAGTCTCATATATAGCTTGGTGAGACATTAATTATTTCACTGTCTTGGAACTAATCCATAAGTCTAAGGAGCTCACAGGTATATTTGGTAATACAGCTCCTATAAATTCCAAAGGACAAAGTGGAATGAATAATTTTATTTTCCCATTAACGTGTTAGATATGCCTTACATACAGCATCAAATCTGGGCTGAACGGAGAACTAGAAGTAGAAATGCCCAGAACACATCACTAAAAGTTCAAAGTCCACTGTACGGTTGTACAAGTATAGTCAAAATTTGTACAGTAACTTGATGTCTGTGATGCAGCCACTCATTGGGAATCTGTCTATAATTTCCAAACTGATATATTCAGTAAGTCCCATCTGTGTAATTAAAACCACTGACACAGTTTCATACTTGCAGATATTGCAAGTATACAGCCAGATCCCTTTCCATGCCAGCATCCAGTATGAAATCTATCTTTTTTCCTGCAGTTTCGTATGTCTGACGTAATTTCACAGAAAAATCCTGCTTGCGCTCAGCTCCCAGAATGTCTCCCCGCTGCTGCCTTCCTAGGGTGAACTTTGGTCTAAATCCTTCTGATCATTACCAATCCTGATCCAGAGTTTTTTCCAAGTTATAGGGCGCATCTCTAGTCTTTCACAGCGGTTTCCAATCACAACCCGTAAAAGAGTGGGCCGAAGCAAAAAATTCCATTGCAGGAGCGCAGTGTTCTGATTCTTATTTGTATATACCAGAGCATTCTCATTTTCTTTTCATAATTACTCAATGGCCTATCTTCTGTGGTTTACTGCCTGCTGGGTAATGGCTCCTCTCTAATCAATTTTAGATTATTTTTCTCCATATTTATTCGTCTCTTCCTTTACAGCCCTTTTAAACCAAAATCAATTTCACTTTTGCCTCAAATAGCCATGCTGGTTGTGCAAGGATAGACTCTTGAAATCCATTCCTGGAATCCAAATTAGAGTTCGCACCATATTAATCCTGGTCTTAAACAGAGAAGCACACGCGCATTCAGCTCTCCTGAGCTCCTGGCCAAGGCACATTGTAACCACCCACAATTTAGCTGACAACTGCTACGCGTGCACAGAGATCCCAAACAACTCTCGAGCTCAGCTTTGTGTTTTCAGCATCCTAAGTCTGCATTCAACATCCAACATAAGCCCATCCCCGGGTGCTCTTCCAGTACTAACAGCAGCTCTGTACCCAGTCAGCACGTACAGCGCCACGCAAAGCACTCTTCTGTGGCAGCATTTTACGATGCCCAAAACACACTTATTCATAGAATCATAGAATCATAGAATGGTATGAGTTGAAAGGGACCTTAAAGGTGACCAAGTTCCAATCCCCCTGCCATGGGCAGGGACACCTCCCACTAGACCAGGCTGCTCAAAGCCCCATCCAGCCTGGCCTTGAACACTTCCAGGGATGGGGCATCCACAACTTCCCTGGGCAACCTGTTCCAGTGCCTCACCACCCTCACAGTAAAGAATTTCTTCCTGATATCTAATCTAAATCTCTCCCCTTTCAGTTTAAAACTATTACCCCTCATCCTGTCGCTCCACTTCCTGATAAAGAGTTCCTCCCCATCTTTCCTGTAGGTACTGGAAGGCCGCTATAAGGTCTCCTTGGAGCCTTCTCTTCTCCAGGCTGAACAACCCCAACTCTCTCAGCCTGTCCTCATAGCATAGGTTCTCCAGCCCTCTGATCATCTCCGTGGCCCTCTGCTGGACCCATTCCAACAGGTCCATGTCCTTCTTGTGGTGAGGACTCCAGCGCTGGACGCAGTACTCCAGGTGGGGTCTCACCAGGGCAGAGTAGAGGGGTAGAATCACCTCCCTCAACCTGCTGGCCATGCTTCTTTTGATGCAGCCCAGGATGCAGTTGGCTTTCCTGCCTTTGCATTGCACCAAACAAGAGCTACACATGGCTTTGTGGTGGCTGGCACTTACTCTGCAGAAAGCAAGCAGGGAAAGAACAATGTCCTAATGTCCTTTACTGCTGCACATCCTTAATTAAGGTCCTGATTCGCAGTCATCTGCCATCAGCTTGCTGACTATCCTCTGCGCTCTGCTACAACCATACAGCAGACTGGATCTCTCTGGACATATAGGTGTCTTTGCCGTGTGACTGTATGGCATTGGTGTCATGACCCATCCTACTGCCCTTCATCCCCAAAGTTATATGGGTCACCTGCAGTACAGCACAAAAGAGTGGGTCCCGGGAGGGAGGAGAGGGCGTCTGGCCTGTGGCGGAACAGAGCAAGAGAAGGAGGGGTGAATGCACACATACGCTGCTGGATGGAAGAGGAACTTACACGGAAAGGCAGGAGCAAACCTGAGCCTGCCATGCTCCGTTGCCTGATGCATTACAGCGACACTGCGAAGCCACATGCTTTCCTAGGAGATGTCTTCTACCAAAGGTCCTGAGTCCAACATCTCTCACCACAACGCCTGACATGAAGAGAAGCTGCACAAGAGATGAGCAAAACAAAAGGGAAGGGGTTGGCATGGAGGCATGAACATGCCCACAGTGCTGCTCGTGCCTTCTGGAGGAGCTACGTGCATGCGTGACTGTGTCCATTGCCGAAGCCCAGGGAAGGGTGGGCTGTTGTAGAGCGATTCCTATCTGTGTTAGGGCATCAACCACCTCACGCTCCCTCGCCTCACTCCACAGTGCCTGTATCCATCCAGCTGTGATGCTTCACAGTATGAGGACGCTCAGGCCAGGTGGAAAGCTGTGCCAAGAGGAGATGTTTTGTAGCAGCCAGTGACAGCTGGGGAGACTCTGGAGTATGGTAAAGTGCTGCAGAGCACATGTGGACCTTGGGAGACCTCAGGGAGTCACTGCTTACAGAAACCATCACTGTGCACAGAAACCAAAAGGATATAGAGAGTTTGGGAACACCTGCAGAAGAGGAACTGTAAGCAAGGTCTTCTCCTTGAGCAAAGGCTACCACGACAGCTCACAGACCATAATGGTGAGGCCAAGGGACAGTAGTAAGGAAATATACCTGGCAGAAGAGCATATGTGGTGTTTTCACAGGAGCTCTGGAGTTCAGTAGTGTTATCCTTTCTTCCCTCACAAGTCCATGAGGAGGAGAAGGGACCATAACACACCCATCTGCAGCAGCACCTCCTGCATGTGCAACCATCGCTGTGTTGCAGAGAGGTTCCTCTGTTATTCACTGCCAGGGCCCATTCCTCCTCCTGGAAGCACAATGAGAGGAGGGGTTGTGAGTGCCCCATGGCCCCACAACATGGGCAGGTTTTTGTGCCAACACGAAAAGTCAAATTTGTCCTAAAAAACAAACAGAAAAATTATTAAGGACTAATTCACACCCAAGACAGCACTTCCCAAACATAATGTGTCTCAACTCTTACCTTTCGGTATTTATGACCCTCTCGATACAAGGTAGTAGATATACACTGGTGCAGTCTCTAACTTACCTACGGACTCTCAGTGGTGGGGCATGTAGATGAAGTGGGAGGAAAACCTGAAAATCTGCGTTGTAGATCCTAATGATTAGGAGCTTCTGGATGTCTCGGTGGTGGAGTTCCTTCCAAATGAAAGCCACTTTCTTCTCTGCAGTAGGGAAGTTAAAAGAAAGAACCAGCAGGTGAGGGAAAACAACACTGCTGTAATGAAAGATGAAAGAGAGTCTATACACCAAAGCCAATACAGAGAGAAATAAGGCAGATTTCAGATAAAGGATAGGCAAAGAGAGAGAGAGAGGGAAGAAAGCCAAATCTTCAGAAGTCTGGAAAAGATAGTAGCAGAAATATTTTTTATGTGTATGCAGGTAAATCCTGGTTTTTTCCTCTCTCAGCAATTTAGTGTAATAAATTAGAGGAAATGGCTGCTGATGTTTAAAAGTGCAGATATTTAATATCCCCGGTTCTTTTTCCTGCCTAGGCATAAAGCTGTCTGCATCTTGAGACAATGACGAGGTGAACTGGTTTAAAGGTGAGGAAAGATTTAATGCTGACTTTCCATCTAAGCGCATTACCTACCACCAGACCAGCCTGACAGCCCGTAAAACCCGAGAGCTCCTTTTGGGACTCCAATTTCTCCCATTTGTGTGAGGGAGCAGAATCAGCTCAAAAGTGTCCTTAGAGGCTGCAGTGCATTAGTAGGGGTGGAGGGGTGACACTACAAGAATACTGTGGGTGCGCGGGGATCCCCCAAACTTGCCCTGAGAGCAGCCAGTCTTAAGGAAAATCCCTGTCATCCATTCCAAGCAGGGGCAATGTCAGAGTCCCCGGCTGACTGAGACGATGTCTCCCTGTGATGGTGTTTCCCAAACCTTTTAAACTCACCTCTCCACTCACCTTTTTTTTTCTTCATCTGTCTTTGTGCGATCTCCTTAAGTGTTCACACCATGACTAGACTTTCAAGATACAATTCCATGTAGTTTGGATATGTCCTTTATCATGACTAAATCAGGATCATTTAATTTTATTACTCAAGTTTTATAGATAATTTTTTTTTTTTGTAATGAAACTTTAAAAATAATCTGTGGGAAGAATGCTTTGCAGAAGAGAAAAGCATAAGGAAAAACTCTGTTCTTAGAAGTATGATGCAGTAATAAATTTGTGTGTATAAAACTGGAGAGCTCTCTCTCTAAGGGGCTGTTCTGTGCTTGTTCAGAGAGTATCTTTGGAGGCAGCCAGCAGGTTTTCATTAAAAAAGAAGTATGATGTGAGGAGATAATCCCAGGTTAGTGGTGCTCAGGTGGGTGCCTGTTTGTTTAAGCATCTTTTCATGTTATAGCTCCTTGGAGAGGAAGAGGGGTCATATTTAAGAATAAGAACAACTATTTGAGTGTAATGCCCAGTATGAGAAAAAATCCTGTACAAAAGCTTTAGATCTGACTTCTCTGTAGGATTTCTTTTTTGAGGGGCTGGATGTCATCTTACAGCTGAGGAAAGAAAAAGAAGAATAGAACAGAATGAAAAAAAAGAAGAGGATTGGAAATTAGAGAGGGAAATTGTGTAGATGTGGGAGGAAAAAAATAACAGGAAAAAAAAGAAACTTATTTTAAATAGGAAAATAACAAAAAATGGAGGGAGGCAGAAAAATGGGTAAATGAGGATAAAAGGAAAATCAGCTTCCCAGGATGAGGAAAGAGGTGGCCAATATCTTTATGAAGCCACTCCATCGCCATCAAATGTCTTGGAGATTGGGGAGGTTCCTGGTGACTGGAAAAAGACAAGTGTCACACTCATCTTCAAGAAAAGCAGGAAAGACGATCCAGGGACAGGCAGCTCAGTCAGCCAACCTCTGTGCCTGGGAAAGGCTGCGAAGCAAATCCCAGCACATGAATAATAAGGTAGTTAGAAACAGCCAGCATGGACTTACCAAAGCCTGACCGTGTCTATGATTGCTGCCTATGATGACTTTGTTTGAAATCACAGCAAAACTGGTGAGATATGGCCTTGATAAGCAGACTGTAAGTTGAATGGAAAAATGTCTGGGCCACTGGGCTCAAAGGAGAAAGATACCTAGTCCAAAATCGAGCTGATGATCAGTTACTAGGGGTACCACAGTCCCTGCAGGAGGGCAGGGCTGCCATTCAGAGAGACCTGTGCAGGCTGGAGAAAGGGGCCATCAGGAACCACATGAAGGTCAGCATGAAGTTCAAAAGGAAACGCAGGTCCCACATCTGGACAGGAATAACCCCATGCCCCAGCACAGCCTGGGGCGGACTGGCTGGGAAGTGGCTCTGCAGAAAAGGCCCTGGGGGTCCTGGTGGACAAACTGACCATGAGCCAGCAGTGCGTCCTTGCAGCAAAGGTGGCCAACAGACTCCTGGGCTGCATTAGGAAGAGCCCTGCCAGCAGGTGTGATCCTTCGCCTCTGTATGATACCTGTGGGACTACATTTGTGTACTGTGTGCAGTTTTGGTGTCCCCATTGCAAGAAAAACAGCCAGTCCAAGCCAAAACAAGCAAGTCCAATGCAGAGCTACCAAGATGGTCAGGGGGCTAGAGCTCCTGTGGCATAAGGAGAGGCTGAGCGAGACATGTCTGTGCAGCCTGAAGAAGAGAAGGCTCAGGGGTGATTTTGGTTCGGGCTGCAACTACCTGGTCAGAGGATCTAGAGAATCTAGAGCCAGACTCTTCTCAGAGGTGCATGGTGACAAGACAAGAGGCAGTGGACAAAGTTGTGACATGGGAAGTTCTGTTTAGATGTAAGGAAGAAAAATACCACCATGAGGGTGTCAGATACTGGAGGAGGTTTCCCAGAGAAGTTGGAGACTCTCCAGCCTGACCAAGTTGGACCTGCCCTTCTAGTTTGTAGGTGAACAGAGGCATTTCAAAATGGAAGTGGCAGATGACAGAAAGAGGCACTAAAAAGACAAGTGTAGAATGAAGGAACAACAGAATATAGACAAGGAGAAGAGAGATGGAAAAAACAAATACACAAAAAAGGCCTGGTGGAAAATGCCAGAAGGTATCACAGATAGATACCCAAAAATGGACATAGTGACATTTCAGAGCAAAGAAGCAGGAGGAAAGTTCCCTGGAAAAGACTGACAGCAAGTGAAGGGTCCCTGTTACTCTGCAGACCTTCATAAAAGGAAAATGAGGGTAAGAAAAGCAGCCTAAAGCAAAAACGTAGATTTGCAGATGCCAGAATGTGGATCAGAACAAATAGAAAATAAAACTAAGTTGTTTGGTCCTCTTTCTTTCTTCTAGAAACGTAGAAACTTCTGCCAGCTGAAACGCAAACAGCAAGCACCTCCATGAAAGCACAACTAATGAAGCTGGTTTTCCCATTCAGTCACATAATTCCCATTCCTTTCCCTTCCCATATGTTCCTTCTAACCCCTTCATACCTCCTAATGTCCCTCACAGCACCTTTTGCTCCCTCCTTTTTCATGCTATTCTTCTAGCCCTTCCTCCTCTCCTCTCCTCTCCTCTCCTCTCCTCTCCTCTCCTCTCCTCTCCTCTCCTCTCCTCTCCTCTCCTCTCCTCTCCTCTCCTCTCCTCTCCTCTCCTCTCCTCTCCCTCTCCTCTCCCTCTCCTCTCCCTCTCCTCTCCCTCTCCTCTCCCTCTCCTCTCCCTCTCCTCTCCTCTCCTTTCTGCTGGGGGTGGTTTGAGCTGGGCCGTACAGTTAATGTATCGGTGGCTAATGACTAGTAGCAAAACGTAAGCCTTTCGCTCAGTGGTGGCGCTCGTCTGGACCTATCAGAAGTACTATCATTATATCACCCAGTGACCCAGCCACCAAAAACTGCAGCAACTTCATGTCCTCTGCACCACCCTCCCCCAGTCAAATCTGATTAAACTGGTAAACGAGTGGACAAATGGCGAGGGACTAGCTGGTAAAGTGACAGCAAACACAGACAGATGAAAATGCTGTGCTTGGACAAGCTTTGTTTCCTTTGGAAACCAGACTTCAACCCACTCTACGTTGAATGCTCTTCCTTCCCTCTGGGAAATTCTCATTTAGGCAGGGTCTGGTGGACCATGCAGGATTCCCAGTGCCCAGCTTCATGTTTTACCCAGGACATCACACCGTTTCCCAGTAAAGCCACGCAGCCCTCCAGATGTGCGCACAGCACCCAGTGCACAACCAAGCCACCCCATCTGGTTTGCAGGTCACGCTTGTCCCCGTTAACATCCCTCCTACCAGAGTCGGGTTATTCAAATGCCATCCAGTACATGGCACTCTTCTTTTGTGCCTTAAAAGTAACAATCTTCAAAAGGTCTTGGCTCTTGCTTTCTTAAGAGGATCTAGTTTTTTGTTCCTGTGCCCGGCAGATTTTTGGCCTCTGAGTTGCTGAGTGCCAAGCGTTGGCCCTCATGCCCCCAAGTGCATCATATGCCACCCAGTGCTAGTTTTGCCCAGATGAGTTCTGGATAACTAGAGAGTAAAATACTATTGTAAAATATTGGGCCTCCACACGTGGTTAATAAATAATGTTTTATAGGGTGATTTTTTTACTGTATATTGGAAAAGCACCATATATTTATAATAGCAATGTTTCTGAGAAAGGTTAAATGTGTCACTGCTAAAGAAAATGTATTACAAACCTGATATTGCCGGAAGGGCAAGTGGTCTTTTCCAAGAAGCCAAAAACAAACTAAGGTCTTGAAAAATGACAGGCAGGAGCAAGGCGCTCACAGCTTTGTCCCTAGGTGGCACAAATCAATTCGAAGAGAAACGGAATTACTGTTTCAGATGCGGATGCACAACAGCAGGCTGGGTTGGCCAGTTCTCAGACCACGGCAGCAGCGGTAGCAGCTCTGCCTACATATGCCTAAGCCAAGCTCTTCAGCTAAATGACAAGATGGGAGACTGCGTTGCCACTAGTTAGGCAGGCCACTTTCTTGCGTGTTTCAGAATTATGGTTCCATTAGGATTAAAAAAATTGTAACCAAGTCTTCAAACACAATGCTCAAACACCTTATTCACCACTTTGCTACCAAGAACGAAGTCAAAGCTGATGCTGTAAAGCAATTTAATAGCACTTTAAAATCTGGGATGCAGAAGTATTTTACAACCCACAACACTTCTTGCTACATGGATGTGTTAGCAGTGTTTATGTACCAGAGCTAACTGCAGCTCCCACAGACATCTGTACAGCAGCCTTGAAGGCCTGACTACCTCGTACTCCCGAAAGGCTTGGGAAACTATTTAAGGGAAGTTGGATGTTTTGGGTTTGTATTCTTTTTAAATAAAAAAAAATGTAAAAATGAGGTGCTTTGTCTTTTTAAGAAAAGGAACCATCGAGTTAGTTTGTGGATGGTTATTCACTGATGACATTTTCACAGTGACTGAAAGCATGGACCCGTCACACAGAATCACTTATCAAACAAAAGACTACAAAGGTGTGGTAATTCGTGGCTATTTTTACCCTGAAGAAGTACAAAGTGCTCATGTCAAACAGCATGTTTGCTGGACTGGAAGATTTGTACCTCGAGAAATAGAAAGGGGATAAGGCAGTGGTTATTGCTGAATTGATTGGAATGGCTTCCTAAATCCCACACACGGGAGGATATTTCCCACGTCTGCAACACTTGGATGCAATGCTTTCCAGAACGAATATGTAACAGGGAGGTTTCCATCACTCTTCCCAGCAAAGTCAGCACCTGGGTATTCCAACAAAATCCAAATCTGTCTTTCCAATACAGTTAGTAACACCCTTGGACCCCTTGGGAAGCAAGTGTAATGGAAACACACCAGCCCTATGACTGAAAAACACAGTTTTTCAAAATCTGTTATATGGGTAAGAAATAACCATAGCTTTTGTTTAGTCCTCCAGGGATTACTTCTCCAAAGTTTAACATGTCAGTCCATAACTTCTGAGCTCATCATCTGATGGATGATGTGCTCGGAGTGAAAGTAACCTGAAAGCTTTGTATAGCACTTGGGCATTTTTCATCACATATCATCTAATGGGCACCACTGCATTGAAAAACCTTTTATATTCCTTTTTCTGCAGATGTTTCCAAAGGATTCAACTTTTTGAAGCCCTCAACAGGCACTGCAGAATACTAGTGTTTGAGGGGCCATCTGCATTGCTGTTGTGTTGCATACTTATCCAGGACAAAAAAGCCAACTAATTTGTTTCCACTTCTTATGACTATCCACATTATATTCCTGTGAGTAAACATCCTACTGGCACCACTTCATTGCAATAATTTCAGATCAGAACCGAGATATTTAATTTTTATTTTGGCAAGGTGATGATTGAACTGTATCCCCACAAACCTCTGCAGAAATCTGAAAAAACACTTCAGACCAACAAGAATTGAGATGGTGAAAATTATGGGGATCCTAAACAATTGTGTAGCCTGGATGCATCCTTAGTACATGGGATTCTCTATGACCTATGGAAGAAGGGCTATTGTCCTTTGAAAAACTGCAGTTTGGGGAGCAGGAGAAGTAGAGACTACTAACTGATATATTAAAATGGCCGTATAAAATACTGCCAAAAGTATTTTATGTTACATCTCCAAAACTGTTTTCAACAATGGGGTGAACCTGCTATATGGAGGATTTCAAGAAGTCTTACAAGAAGTGCATCTTACCACAATACACAGGATACTTCTAAGTCTCTCAGAAGAAAAGTTGTGAAACATCTAGTCTGCTGTAGATGAAAAACTTAGAAGAAGCTGGGAAGAAAGACAAAGAGCTCTCCTGAGGGTGAAAGAGATGGTTAAAGATGGCTTTTCTCACTGTCGGTCTAAAGAGTGTACTAAATCTAAAGCAGATCTGTTCCAAATAACTCCCACACAGACCTGGAGACAGAAAAAAACCTATTCATTGAGGTGCCAGTAATCAAAAAGACAGCAAAATTTAACTTTAGTCCAGTATACCTCCCATTATTTCACCAGCTGTTTTAAGACAATAACTTTTATTACTCATGCTTTTTATGAGGGTCTTTTTCTTTAGCATCCTTGTCAAAAGCATGTTTTCTTTTAAGATGCTGAAGGCTGTTTTTGAAATGGCTGCTACTAAATTGTCTAAGGCAGAACAGAATATAGCTTGCTTCTGTCGGGGGGGGGGGGCTCCCTTTAAGAGGGTCATATTTCTCTTAATGCAGCTGGACAGGCTTTCTTTCAGCAGGAGTAGACCTTAAAAAGTGTTTGTTGCTATATCATCTCATTTTATACTCAGAGATTGCTTTTCAGAAGATATAAACCAGTAGGCAATGTAGAAGGTAAAGTCTAAAAATCTGGAGTGTAAAAGCATTTAATGCCAATACTGGATATTTGCAAGGTTTGCTGTTAGCATCCTCAAAAGCTTCTGGAAGGAACAGACTGGTGCATGTTGTATTCCCATGAACAGAGACTCTTCCACTCCAAAAAATGTTACATCAAGGGAACAGGTATGATACAGATCGCAGAAGCGGACATTAGCAAAGACTGTGATGTGTTTCCAAGCAATGTTATCAATGCGTTGCATAGTAAGATCTCAAGATCTGAGGGAAACAACAAGTGAAAGGCTTCATCAGAATCTCCCACACCAGCTGGGTTGGAAGCATTATCCTTTGGACAGATTTCCCTTCCAGGCGGGAAGCAATGGGGCTGTTTGTCGCTCAGCAGGCTCCATCCCTATACTGCAGCTTCATAAATGCACCTCGTCTCATGTATGGAAACCAACAGCAAACGCATTTTCTTTTCCTTGATCTGTGCAACACATGGGACAACCCACAGCTTCTAAGATGTGGGGTTTTTTTCTTTTCCCCCTCCAGCTAGAGGCCAGTCCCTAGCAGCAGACCCAGAGGAGATAGTGGTATCAAACTGTTTAACACGTTTATTAATGACCCGGACAAGGAGGCAGAGTGCACCCTCAGATTATCCAAAATTGAGAGGAGTGGCTGATACGCCAAAGAGTTGTGCTGCCATCCAGAGTGACATCAACAAGATGGAGAAATGGGCTGACAGGAACCTCATGAAGTTCAACAAGGAGAAGTTCAAAATCCTGTGCCTGGGAAGGATCAATCCCATGCATCAGTCTAGTTTGGAGAAGAGAAGACTCACTGGGACCTTATCCATGTGTATAAACACCTGATAGGAGGGACTAAAGAAGACAGAGACAGGAATTTTGCAGTGGTGCCCAGTGGAAGGTTGAGAAGCAATGGCCACAAACCAAAATACAGGATTAAACATAAGAAAAAGCTTTTTTACCTTGAGGGTGGCCAGACACTGGAACAGGTTGCCCAGAGGAGTTGTGGAGTCTCCATCCTTGGAGGTATTCAAAACCTGACTAGACACAGCCCTTGGCAACCTGCTGTAGGTGACCCTGTTCTGAGCAGGGCTTGGACTGGAGATCTCCAAAGGTGCCTTCGCACCGCAGCGATTCTGCAGTTCTGGGGTGATAATGGTCAGCCTGGTCCCAGGAAGCTCTTAGGGCATTTTATGACTAAGGCACTAGTGGACATTAGCCTTTTTAGACCATTCCCATGACAGATGCTAGTCCAGGGCTGAAAACAAGGTTGTCCTAGAACAGCAAGGAAACCACAGGTAGGTCTTTGATGCACCTATTTTTACTCATCTTAATTCTGCCTTCAGGAAGAGTCAGAGCTGGAAGTTTTGCTGAATTCTAGATTAGGATGTTTCTGAAGACCAAAACAAAACTCTAAATGGTTTATGATTTTATTCTATCGGCCAGTAGAGGGAGGAAAGAGAGAGAAAATGGAAAGAGTCATTCTTGATTCTCGGAGGCTGAATAGCTGTTCTCTTTCATATTGGCACCAGGACTTCACAGCCCTGGAGCCAAATTTGCTCTGTCAGAGCTATTGTAATGGATGAAACTGCATGAGATTTAGTTATTCTCTTAGATACCGTAACCACACCTAACATGCTGCTGTGTGGCTGACACCAAGGCCTGAATCCAGCTGTAATCTGTCCTGACAGTTGACATCAGTGTGAACAACTGGACTCAGCACAGGTTTCCGTAAACCTAGAACTGCATTAAAGTCTGTGTCTCATTTAAACTTTTTGTCTCCTACCAAGGCTGTAAAGTGATGGAATGAATCCTCTCCAGCCATTCACAAGGATGTTCTCTTGTACAAAGCGAGGAGAAAGCACTCGCAGGTGTTTGTGTCCAGCAACTACCCCTGAACTGCAGCCTGGACTGAAAGGGGACAGGGGAGAAGATCAGCCCCCACACCCCAACCTACCTATGGCTTTCAATGTTTCATTGCTGAGGGAAAAAGTACTGTTCTTTTCTCTTCTGATACCCTATCACTAGGCAAAGTGAGGACTTCCTAAGTGTTTTGCTCACGTGTAATGCTGAAACAAGTTAACCTCACAAAAGCTAAGGTTGCAGGACCTGCCCCGGCTCAATCCCACCACTTCTAACAGAGTTGCATTTATATGCCGTTTTTTAATATAGCAACAGATTATAAATAATGGATTTACTGCTGAAAGTTATTGATGGAGAAATACAGGAAAATAAGTTACAGCTTGAACTAAAATTAGATCATCCATCTGTGTCCAATTTCAAATACTCACTTGGTTCTGGCCCGAGTAAGCCCCAAGGTGAACGGGATCCAGGTTGAACTGCTGCACCAATGCTGTTCTGGCATTAAACTGCATGAGCTGCACCAGACATCTTCATTAGTCCCTCTTCTTCTCCAGAACTCCATGTTGGCGGTTTTAATAGAGTTCTGCTCTCAAAATAGTATTTCCAGGAGTGCATAAATGGTGTCAAGTCCCAAGTGCAATTTTCAGAGCTGAATGTATAGCATGTAAAAGCCAGTCAATCAATCCTCAGTGACACAGATTCTTCTGCATAAATGGCCCTTTGGAAAAATTTTGCTCAGGTTTGAGCCTGGCTCCTGATTGAGATGTCTGTGAAACTTCTGTTTGAGTTTTGTAGCTTGCTATGCACACGTAGTTACTCTACACAACCTTTTCTAGTGTGGAAAATGCAGAGCCTTTGGAAGTCTTTTTACAGAAAACTGAGAAAGAAAAAACACGATGGAAATTCTCTCTCCTTGATTTGTTATTTTAATGTGCCAAATTCCTCCCAGCTGAATTTGATGGCAAATGAAGAGACATTTTGTGTACAGTTGAAAACTGCAATACAGTCAAGGGTGGATCACATTCTTCTCAAAGATTACTACAAACCTTAAATGAACACAGAGACATGTCCACGCGGTGGCAGCAGAGGAGGGAAGTGAGAAAACATCCACAGGAAGCCCGAAGATAAACATTAGTGACCTGAGGTGGAGCATTTCTTAGTTAAGTGTACATTTAAGTGCATGCATCTTCAAAACCGGGACTGTGAGCCAATGCACTGAGCATCCGTGACTACCCAAATCCAGCCAGAAGACGGAAGTCTACACACCACCTCAATGAGAAGCACGTTCACCTGGCACTATCTGGGAGGGAAGTTGCTCTTGAGAGGGAAAGTAGATGTCTAAGTTTACAGCGTGCCATGCCACCTACCGTAAAGGCACATTTTCCGTCCTGTGTCTCACGGATTCTCTCAACACCCAGCAGCACCTAGAATTGAGGAGCAGATTTCATCAGCTGGAAGCAGAGCAGCAGGAGCAGGTAGAGGGCAGCAAGAATTGGCAGAGGTTTCCCTCTGTACCCCAGCCTGCCGTGTACATTAGCGATGTGGCATCCACCTGTAAGAAGTCTCTCACTATTGCTGGTAAATCTAGGAAATAAAAATCTCAGCTTTAAGGAAGCCTGCAGCTCACTTGCCTTTGGTCAAGCAGGATGAAAAAGCTGAGGGGGAGGAAAAAAAAGAAAAAAAAATGTGTAGGGACCTGCTTGGACTCACAGCCTTGTGAAGAAACCACAGGACAAGGGTGATCCGTGTTGAACACAAACTGTACAGCATCTTTCACACACCAAGCTGGCCCGATAGTTATTCCCTGGCTCATTGCCATGTGCATGTACACGCTCGTCTTCTCTCTCCCAGGAAGACCGTTTCAGCTGTCACAGGTCAGGGATAAAGAAAAATGAGCTTAATAAAACCAGATGCAGAGAAGAAAAACCCTCAAGCAACTAAATCATGGTTTTCTACTTTGAGAAATACCTGGTATAATTGAGTCTGTTCCATCTTTTTAAAAGTCAGCTCTGCTTTGCCTCTTGCAAGCCAGGTGGGTGCGTCCTTTCTTCTGACCCACCACTCTGAAAGGCTCCAATAGCTAAACAAGGCACCCAGCAGTCCCCAGACTCCCAACCGGTACTGGACTGTGCTGATATTGCCAGCCAGGTCACCTCTGAGCAGATCTCGCAGGGAGCTACAAGGGAGGAGTAGGCTACAGCACATGTTTTTGCTAAATTTAGTGCTCTTACTTTGGTGCAAAAAATATCAGCCGAGCTAGAGAAGGCAGTGACAGAGTAAGGTGCTCCTCTGGCTTTTCAGAGGAACTGTATTTCCTCAGAAACTGCTGTGATGAGAGGAACAATTATGAAGGAATTAAACACAATTTTACCCATTTAAGTGTTTTCCTGATCCGAAAGTGAGAACAGCCTGCCTTCCAACTGATTTCACTACCAGATATCCCAAGCAGTGTTGCATTCACAGGGGGAAAAACTCCTTCTCTGACCTCTGCAGTGCCAACAGTAGACCAACCACAAAAGAAAGGCCCGAGCGCCAGTTTCCTGAGTGCTTCCAGGTCCTCAGGAAGTGGTGTCTGTACCTTCGTGTATGATGGGGTATGTGTCCCCAGGATACAGGACAGCAGAAATGCAGTTTTCCGTAAGGACTGGGGCTGAGCGCTGGCAATAGTGTTTAGGGTAGCGCTGTATCACGGAGATCTGAAACTCAGTTTGAGCACGATCTGCAGTTGCCATTAACCAGGACTCCTCTCCGTGGTCAGTGCAAGAAAGGGAGGAAACAGCAGTGGTTAGGGAGCCTGGGACACCTATCATTGGCTGTCTTCACTTGATGACCAAGCCTTCAGGACCCAGGTCTACTCTCCAACCTACAGCTACGGCCAAAGAGCTCTCACTCACAAATAAAACTTCTGTGCCCTCCTCTTCTGGAACCTGCTCTTTTATTTGCAAGTCTAAACATGGAGACTGTTGTGATTTTAGAGCATGGCGTGATCCTGACACCGTGCCTACACATACAAGTCCTTGTTCTCTGCCTACACTCACACTCCCCAGCCTCTTCTCTGAGTCCCAGCTCTCCTGTCCCCCCTAAGTACTAAATCTCATATACAAAGGCAAGCTAAATATAATTTAGGGTACATACTAGAAGCATTTAGCTGGAAGCAGTGGAAAGTCACTCGCCAGGACCCTGCTGTTACAATTTGCCGCAGTGAGCAGACTCCTATCCATAACACATGGATTTCCACAAGGAAATTCAAAGTGCTTAAATCTAGGACAACTCCACTTTGCTGGTCAGAGGCAGCAGCAATGTCCCATCAAGGGACTGGACCTCCCTTGTACATCAGTGGGGGTGATACAGGGTGATTGATAGCATTTCTGTGAGATGCCTTAGACAAGGGAGAGAAAGGACCCGGGGCTTTAGACCATGCTTCACACAGGAGAAGGTCAACAAGGCCGGACATAGCTTAATAGAGGACAAGCCAATTAATAGCCGTATGACTAGGTGCTGTCAATTTTAAAAGTCATTTTGAACGGAAGAGAAGCCACCTCCCCCCAGCTCTGCTGAAGCCCCAGCTGATTTCCACCTTATAAAATGACGTTTTTCAATAGACTGGATAGAAGTTAGTATTTACTAAGCCAGAGACCACTATTCTCTCAAAAAAA
This sequence comes from Chroicocephalus ridibundus, assembly GCF_963924245.1. Classification (NCBI taxonomy): domain Eukaryota; kingdom Metazoa; phylum Chordata; class Aves; order Charadriiformes; family Laridae; genus Chroicocephalus; species Chroicocephalus ridibundus. Next base: position 154,322,016 of record NC_086284.1, read on the forward strand.
TCACACGCTGAAACTATTTATGCTACCCTTGATACACATGAATTTCAGGACTTGCTAGTCAGCAATAGATTTTTGCTCCTTTTTTTAACAGAAATATGGCATTTAATAGTTCCATTCAGGACTAGCGGCCAAGCAACTGTGAGTTCTTGAGCAGGCAGGCCCAGCTAATTTCAAAATGGATTGCTCTGTGAAGGAAGGATAGCACTTCCCAGATCACAGAAATGGTTTACTGGCCCCAGTCTCATATAAAACAGTCTCTTGGTGGAGAGCTAAACAGTTTTAAAAGGTGTCAGAGAAACCATTAGGCAATAAAAATTCACAGAGCAATTTTGCCAGAGAAAAAGCATAAATAAAAAGTGCATCGTTTCTCTCCCAGACTTTCTTGCAAGTCAGCGGCATTCAGAGAGATGTGCCACAGCTCGAGCTGAGCTAAAGGTAATTAAAAAGTGTTGGCTGTCTTGTGTCAAAATTTCAGCTTGTACTCAGGCGCTTTAATCAGAAAAGCAGCAATTGTATAAATGGTGCCACTGGATGAAGGGAGAGCAGAGAGTACAGCAAGCATAGATCAAATCCTGTATGTATATTGAAAAGAAAAATAGCAACTGATCCTTATTTATGTATGGGTGCATTCACTCCGTAGCCAAAGAAAACATACACACAAAGAATTGCCTCTTGCAAGGAAATGTAAATGCTAAAATGCAGCGTCCAGCCAGTTCGGGCTATTTTGCTTCAAGGATATACTGATTTGCTTTTGACTTTGTAAGTTTTAGTTATGTCAAATGTTACAGATTCTTCTTGGAGGTCTTTCAGCCCATAAAGAAATATGACAGGCTACTTAGAGCATTAACAGGAAGAAATCTGAGCCCCACCATTAAGCAGAGCTATTCTAGGGGAAGAGTATTCAAAAATTTGGGGTTTGCTTGTGGGGTTTTTTTTTTTCATTAAAAAAACCCAAACAAAATTCATGCCATTCATGTTAATCCAGCAGCTGCTAAAATTTAAAAGAACCCTGCTTATTAAATCAGCAGGTTGTAGTTTCTTGCGAAACTACTTTTAAGCAAAGAGAAAAAAAATCCACAAAGCGGGAACAGTGAACCAGGATAACATCTCCATCGCAATTAAGCGGAACATGCCTCTTTGATAGGACAATCAGCTTCGTGCAGTAACTGCTAATAGAAGGACATTTCTAGCAGCATCAGGACATGCTGCGTTCCTGGATACTTGAGAATTTTTAATGAGAAGCCTATTTGGGATTTCATAGCCCCATATCTTGTGCCATAAAAAGCTCATACACAGCATTCCAGCACATCCAGCTAGTGCCAGGCAGCAGCTCTCCCTCTCCCTCCAGACCTTAATATACAAACCTCAGAGCCTACAGAACAAGAAAGCCAAGTTAGCTCAAACTGCAACTTGGGCAGGTGGAGGAGATGGCGGTCAGGAGAACTTCCTCCTGATTTTGAATTCCTCTGTTGGCAATATAGTCAAACGGCATAGAAGAATTATAACTGGTGCAGTATACACTTGCCTTGTCCTCTCTAAGCGGAAAAACATCAGTGCTGCGGGATTTGTGCATGAGGTATTTCTGAAGGGGTGAATCGGGAATAACATTTGCAGTGCGGTAAAGCCACTCTCCTGGAGAGCAGTGCTATTCCCCAAAAAAGCAATGCTGTGTAGATTAATTTATGATTTCTTGCTTCACACAGGTCCAGAACTAGAGGAAAGAGCTCATTAGGGTCCAGGCTTTTGGGCATTACTTGTCATGCTCTAATTATGCAACTCCAGTTTCCCCCACCTTTGCTGCCTCCTCCTTCAGTATCTCTGTGCCTCTTCCTGCAAAGGCTGCAAATAATTCTTGGTTCTGCTGTTCTCTTTTTCCCTGTGAGTATATTCCTAATATGAGAGCCAGGCTTGCTTGTAAAAAGGGGCAGAGGGAAATCTCCTCTGTACAAAGAGCTGCACCTCACCGTGGGCCAGGGTGCTCTCTTCTCTTACCAAGTGTCTTTGCATCAAACAGATCATAGAATGGTTCGGGTTGGAAGGGACCTTAAAGATCATCTAGTTCCAACCCCCCTGCCATGGGCAGGGACACCTCCCACTAGACCAGGCTGAGCAAAGCCCCATCCAACCTGGCCTTGAACACTTCCAGGGATGGGGCATCCACAACTTCTCTGGGCAACCTGTTCCAGTGCCTCACCACCCTCACAGTAAAGAATTTCTTTCTAATATCTAATCTAAATCTACCCTCTTCCAGTTTGAAACCATTACCCCTCTTCCTGCCGCTCCACTTCCTGATAAAGAGTTCCTCCCCATCTTTCCTGTAGGGCACCTTTAGGTACTGGAAGGCCGCTATAAGGTGTCCTTGGAGCCTTCTCTTCTCCAGGCTGAATAACCCCAACTCTCTCAGCCTGTCCTCATAGCATAGGTTCTCCAGCCCTCTGATCATCTTCGTGGCCCTCTGCTGGACCCATTCCAACAGGTCCATGTCCTTCTTGTGGTGAGGACTCCAGAGCTGGACGCAGTACTCCAGGTGGGGTCTCACCAGAGTGGAGTAGAGGGGCAGAATCCCTCCTCCCTCGACCTGCTGGCCACGCTTCTCTTGATGCCACCCAGGATGGCTTTCTGGGCTGCAAGCTCACATTGCTGGCTCATGTTGAGCTTCTGATCAACCAACACCCCAAAGTCCTTCTCCTCAGGGCTGCTCTCAATCCATTCTCTGGCCAGCTTGTATTTGCGCTTGGGATTGCCCTGACCCATGTGCAGGACTTTGCACTTGGCCCTGTTGGATTTCATGAGGTTTGACCAGGCCCACCTCTCAAGCCTGTCCAGGTCCCTCTGGATGAGATGGTCCAAAAGGAGAGTGTGCAGCAGATCTTGAGGGACAACATAAACAGCAGATCCTCTACACGTCCATTTCAGTTCTAGCTCTGCACTGGAAGTCCAAATTATTTTATGTGGTGACAATTTCCTTAGCAGTCAATAGTTATGCGCCTTAGTACCTGGCTGCCCATTTCTAGGTCAGTAAAGAAAAAACATTCAGGTGAATATTAATTGCTTCTCTTCAGCTTTACCAGAAGCTTTCCAACACTCTTGTACCAGTGCAATTTAAGGTATAAAATCCGCTATGGCAGGCCAGGGTTTTCTGTTGCCACCACAAGTGTGCCCCAGAGCTGGTTTCGCCCTGCAGCCCTCCTGGTCTCACAAGGCACGGGCAGGACCATGCCTGGGATGAGGCTGTCACTTCACTGTGCAACACATCCTTTTCCAGATGTAAGAAGTGGTTACTGGCATGTCAGGAGTCCTGAGAACTGGTTTCCTTCTCCCTAGCTCCCTGCCACCAAGAGCAGGCATGGTGACCCATCCTACCCCCAGAGTTTTGGAGGTTTCAGTGAGTAGGTTATTCACCCAATGGCACCCACATTTTCACAATAGGAAGCCTCCCTGGTCTGCGATACAGCACTGAATTACAAACCCTAAGCTGCTCTATTTGCACAGCTGAAGACACATTGGGGAAATCACATCTTTGAGCCAAAACCAACAACACGCTTGCTGTCATGATGGCAGAGCAGTTTTTTAAAGTTAGTTATAACACAACAAGTCAGTCATCGGCAACAGCAGCCTGACAAAATACCGCAATTTACAGCTCCGCTACTTCAGGGGAACTATTATTTTTGTAAAGATTGACTGATGTTTTCTGAATTGTGCTAGAATATGAGGTTTTCTTTCCAAAAGCAGCATGGGATGGGGATAGGAGAGAGAAGCATTTCTTTTAAACAACAGAGAGACTAGTATTTGGTAAGTCAGAAGATCATGTGTGCAACTGTCGAATTATTAAACCATGAATAGTACCTGAATGACTTGCTGTAAGGGCAGGCTGTGGTGCTTCAGCCATTTTGGCAGCCGATAGTTGCCCAGTTCACTTGGCTAGACAACAGCCATCAGGTTGTTTCACCACAAACACCCCTATGTTTATATTTCCATATTTAAGGGGACTGCAATATACAGCAGAGAGATGGACAAGAGCCTGCTGTCTTCTGTTTAAAGGACAGACGGGTCTGTAGTGCACAACAGTGCTGAAACCAGAGGAGATGGATGGAGGCAGAGGTTTCCTGGCTTGTAATTCACTGATACGTGCTGATAGGGCTAAGCATTAAAACCCTTCAAATACACTTCACTTCCAAGTCTATGCTTTAGATAAGTCAGACACCACCTTTCCTTCCCCCAAGAAACTATATTTAAACCCTTCCATTTCAAACAAAAAATCAAGCTTCTGGCAAATGGAATTGTGTCAGCGTGGCCTTCCTAACATGTGAGACAAGGCTAAGAGCTTGGCATAGCTAAATCTCTCTGAAACCTGAAGGTATATTTACAATGGATGAGCCATCACACCAAATTCCAGATTGCTTCCTTTTCCGTGAAGTAACACTGCAGCTGAAGCAGTCCATCTCAGCTATCCATCCTGCTGCAGCAGCTACTTCCCTCCGGTAAATTAGGTTAGCTGAGATGAACAGGGGGTACCAATTTTATTCTGACAGATGAGCACCAGCTGTGTAAAGGACTTGATGCTAAACAGGCACCCAAAACACTGAAGTGCCTAGTATTTCCTAGGCACCTTTCAGAAACTGAATTTATATCAGCGCTACAGCACCACAACATTTGCTGCAGTAAAAAGAGGATTTCTGAAAGCAAGTGTTTAAATTTGAACTTCCAAAGAGGAAAGGTTTGCAGGAAGGTGACCTGAATGACAAACATTTCCCCAGTATACATCACAACCTCTATACTGAGGAAAAATAAACAAAAAACCTGAAAACCTCCCGTTCATGTTAATCAAACATTTTGGTTTGTAACAGATGAAATCCAGCGTCCGCAGTCAGAAAGCCCGGTGTAGACTGCTGGTAGTTCTGGATGGCACTTGTCACTGCCCCAGCTTGCAGTACCAGCCAGATTATAATGCCCGTCAGTCACACAGAGCAGCGGCCACCCAGAGTCTCCCTGAAAGAGGGAAAAGAGGGAGGAGAGAGAAGGAGAAAGCAAGGAGCTGTCACCTGCCAACAGTGTCAAAAACATTCACATCCAGGAAGCCGGGGAGGGCATGGCTCTGGGTCCTGGTCGTGTGCAGCGCAGCATCCCCACCCCCTCGATTACGTAGCATGCAAAAAGCTTCTCCCACCGATGTTGGTCTCTCCAATATTTTGTCCCCAGTAGTTTGCACAGGCCTGGTGGGAGAGGAGAGAGATCTCTGCTTGTTGGAGCCCGGCAGCCGGTTCTTCTTCCTCTGAGTACGGCAGCAGTGTCAGGGATGCTGCAGCAGTAGGAGTCACGCTGCATTAACTGCCCCGCAACTCTCCTGGTGGCCATTCATGCGCTTTTAGGGGCAGACCCCAGCCTGGGGATTACTTCCCTTTACACATATGCTATCCAGTGTTGCATAAAACAGTATTTTATACGCTTCAGAAGAAGGACTCTCTCTTCAGACAGTTGTATGGAGCCATCTTAGCTTTTGCAGTCGATGCAGCCCGGAGCGGAGCCCTACGAGGCTGGGAGGTGTGCAGCTGGCAGAGGGAATCAAGCCCATCAGCCAGGAGTAGTAACAGGGTGGCAGTCACCAGGGGGACGCGTGCATGATATATTAAGCCCTATAGTCCCCATGTGTCTCCCTTGTCTCTCATAAGGGTCACCAAAAGACCTGAAGGGTTGGGGCAAGCCCCTGAGAGAAAGCAAAGGCAGCACACCACCAGGGACGAAAGCCACTTGCAGGACACAAATGAACACTCGCAAACCTTCTGGCAGCGTCCCCGAGTCAGCCATCATCCCACCAGCCTTCCCAGATTAACCTCCAGACAGCTAGTAGCGTGCTTCCTTGCCGCTATCTGTGCTAGGCTCTGGCTAAGGACCAGTCAGACGGGACACAGACCAGCTCCGCGCCAGCTGCATTCAGGCACATGGACCCCACGTCTCCCGCCAGAAGGGTCCATGGCTATTTTGAACAAGGAGGTGGTACAGCTCTCTTCAATTTTAAGTTTCTCCACTCCAGCCACCAAGCTGTCCCAAGGAGACACTGTGACTAGGAGGTATCTGACCATGCCGACGAGCAGTGAGGGTGATGCAGGTCAGAGGCCCCAGGCATTGAGACACCATGAGAGTGACCTCATCTCCCGTGGATTTGTTCCCCTTTGCTTAGCCACCACCTTGGCTTTGTCTTTCCCAAACTGTCAGCTTTCCAACAGAAAAGGGCCCCTAGCTCCTATCTGAGAAGCGTTTCACATGCTGCAGGCAGCATTTGGGGAGAGGGAGGGGGGCAGCACTGCCCTCGATAGGTCGAATGTGCTCTTTCATGTCCGAGTAACCTGTGCTTACTGCCAGCTCCCGTCTCCCCCCATCCTGCTGTTAAGCATCTTGCGGCAGTACTTTCTTCCTCCCCGCTGCCTGGTGAGCAAGTTGTTGCCCCAGAACCGCCTGTGTTGGAAAGCAAATTCCCATCGACACCAGGTACAGCTTCCCTGCTCTTTCTTATGTCAGTGCCCTGCTTTTCTTGCCTCAACTGCCTGCTTCACTTCCCCTCCTCCCAAATTTCCCATAACCAGACTGCAAAACAGATGAGACAGAGATTTAATAATGTATGTGCTCCCTCGCTGTACTCGCTGGATGCCTGAGAGTGCTGTTTTAATGAGTCAAATCTGGCTTTCTCCTAATACCACTGTGAGGCCACAGCACAGTCAAACTGAATATCTTTTGAAGGCTGTTTTTAAGAAGATGAGAGAGGACACCCTCCAAAGATACATGGATCTAGAGGGTTAAGGGAAGACAATTTCCTCAGGCCAGTTTGCCGTAGGACCTTGCTCCTTGAGTGCAGAAGCCTCCCATCATCAGTGCAGGTAGTTAGGCAGCTCTTGAAAGGACTGTGCCATTTTCTTTGTGGATACTATTAACAGGACATGGCGAGATCCGTATGCTTATATAGCCTCCTTATTCACATGCTCCGTTCTTGTGCCTCAGCTCTATTTAGATCACAGTTCCCCACTGCTTAACATTTGTCTTCAGTTCTTCCCCTTTCCTTCCCCCAAGTCCTGCCCCAAGTTGCACATAGCAAATTGGAAGGAGTAATTTCTCTCAGCTCTTATGCAAGCTTTGCATGTCATTGTGTAAAATCTAAATGATACACTGCAGCAAAATATTCCTCTGACAAGAGTATTCTGTGGTTTAGACAGAGAGTACAGGCAACTGAAAAGCTTTGTCTTTAAATTTCAGCCCCTGCTATCTCAGACATTACTTTGCCACCAGCACAGAGGTGCATATCATATTAGTGCTGTGCAAACCGATCTTTGTGGAGAGGAAAATAAGAGCAGCTCCCTTGGGACACACAGGCTTATTTTTGGCTCGTTAACTTCAATGGTCAATAGTAGAGCTGTCACAGGTTGGGAAGACAGGTAGAACAGGTGATCTTTGCTATTCTCAAGATCACATCTAGCCTACACTTATATGTTAAAGGCACAGGCAAGTCTGCTTGGATAAGCCTGATTTAAAGCCTGTTGACAGCAGCAGAAGCATTCCTAACCCTCATGCTGTATTTTAACCAGGTAATAGGAAACAAGCCTGTCTGAAGGCTCACTGTTCATTTCACTCCTAGCATCCCTTAGTGTGTAAGATACACAAGTGCCCTCCCACCCCCCTCCCCACACACCTGTGCCCCATGTCAGGGTCTTATTATGCTCATTAACCCCAGCACAGCTGAATATGGTGGGCTCCAAGCAGTACATGACTCAATGGGTTTCTGCAGCTCCAGGAGTGCCATTTCTGAAGGGAAACCCACCAAAGGCATAGCATGTGAGCATGGCTTCCACAGGCATGGGGTAATCTTTCACAGTTGGCAACAAGTATTTATTTCCCCAGAACTGTTTTGTCTGAGCACGGGGCAAGGAAGAGGAAAAACAAACACATTTTTCAGTCTAAAAAACTCATAGTTCAGACAACAGGAAGAGTCCAATGTTCCCTTGTAACATTTGCTGCAAAGCAACACTCATGCTTCAAGACTTATAACCTTGCATGCTCTGGGGTGAGAGGACATTGCCCATCTGAAGTTACAGCGTGCCACTGTCAGGACCCATCTTTCATCAATCAGAAAGCCTCTACAGAAGTGTTGACCCTCACACTGCAGGCTGGCCAGACAGGGCCAGGACACCAGGGTTCACCAGCTGCTTTCACCCATACTGGGCTTCCCACATGGGTCGGCCAGCGATTTAGTACTTGTTGCAGGCCCCAGCACATGGAATGGATCCACTGCTGGAAATTTACATTTCTCTGGAATTACTTCCTCACTGTTAGTGAGGATATTTTGGTTGGTTTGGGTTGGGTTTTTTTGTTAAAGAAAATTGGTCACAGCCAGGTGAGCTAATATGCTCCAAGACCAATCCAATCACCAATCCAATTGGCTCCAGTCCACCAATCATTCTGGACAGCCATGTCCACCAAAGGCTCCACAACAGCCCACTGGTGGGATTGAAGCCTCTGTATTGGAGAGAGTTGGGAATACTTTGCTCTGATTTTCCCTTCAAAAGAACAGAAGCTGTCCATACATGGTATGCCAAAAAATAAAGTCCTCAACTAATACCAGTTCAGGAAGGACTTGAACGTTGATGTCCCAGACGTGTACGGGCAACATGTACTGGGTAAGCAGCTCTCCACAGATTTTTCAGGAAGTCACATTCTGCAGGTGACAAGCATTTCCTGACCCCTTTTTTTAGACAAAACTGTATTTATGAAGTGTTTCCATTACAGTAAGTCTCCATTTTCTAAAACTAGTTCACTAAAGTGTTCCCAACTGTCTCCAAATTAAACAGTGCATAAATAACCTGTATCCCACCACCACCAGATTTCACTGATCACAGAGGTGTTAGCATGAGAAAGGAAAGAAACAAAACTAGAAGTGAACAGTGCTTACTTTCCTCAGAAACTGGTAATGCAAAGGATAAGTCTAGGGGGAAAAAAGATTTAACAGAAAATAAGTCCATCAGAAGCTTGTCATTGGTTGAGTTGGTTTGGAGAAACCTACTGAGATTTTTAAGGGCTGAGATACAACACATCTCCTATTTCCCCTCTTTTGGTGGCACTCTGGATCGCGCCATGGGAATTAACCTTTGTATAACAGGCTCCCTCTATCCCTTCTGGGTGCCCCAGGAAAAGGTACAACCCTCTAGTAAAGGCAACCAAGCTCTCGAGCAAAAGTTAGCAGAGATAGATTAAATTGTTCGCATTCTGCTTCCTGTTTATAGTGTCAGGTTCCAGACAGTGGTTATTAATTAATCAGAGGTCAGTTACATGCTGACACCAATCGTTCCTCCCAATAAGCATCTGCTTAAAACAAAAACAAGCCGACCCAACAACTAGTTTAAATAAACAGCCACTCCTCAGGGACGTTTCTGTATTTGGCTTGGTGGCAGTGAGAACAGCAGAGATAAGAGGACTACCACCTAGCGTGAAGTGCCTGGGGTGAGCACTAAATTAACTTGCTGCAGTTTTGGGTGCATCAGAGCACGGAAGAATATCTTGAAGTGACCTCAGACAAAAGCTTTTGGGGAAGCTCATTCAGCAAATAAACATTACGAATGTCCCTGCCTGTAACCTTCAATACATTTTTAACAACAGGATTGCTTCGTGGCATAGGCAGGGAAAGACCCAGAGCCTTACTTACATTGGCTGCTGCCTTCCAGCTCACCGCCTTGGCTGCTGACACAACACTTCAAGAAGGATTTTGAAGTCTCTGTATCCCACAGATTCATCGGTTTTGAAATGCGGCATCAGGAAGCTGCTGCCGGAGAACATGCTACAAGATATTGTCCGGCCACGTAAGTTTGCTGGTGAGGGGAAGAAGAAAATACTGTAGTTGTAGTCATTGCCAAGTAGTTTGAGAGGCAGCCCCTACACTTGTTTCCAGGGACAGACTTTTTAATCCAAGCTTTTTCATACTCAGAGGTACTAGTGGATGCCAGGATTTCTCTGAGGTCTTTCAAGAGGTACATCTCTAGTGGCCTATGCAATATCATTCCCTACCCGGGCTGAAGAGGTGAAGCCTAGTGCAATGGCCAAATTGTTCTCATGCTCTATGAGAGTGCATCTCTCATACTTTAGTGAGATGACTTCAATAACCAGTTCTCTAAATGTCTACTTACGAGAGAGGAAAAAGGCAGGAGACAGTGGGAGAACGAAGAAGGCATGAAGCCATTTCAGTGAACATTTCTGTACCCAAAGATCCTGATGTCCATATGGCACAGCGGCATCTGCTCAAACTATTTCAGACACAGAGTGAGACAAGTACCAAGATGCAAAGGGTTAAGGAACAAAGGGTTTCAAAGAAGGATTGATAGAAGCATCCCCTCAGATACAGCCATGATGCTGGAAGTCAAGAGCTGCTGAGTCCAGGCCACTTCTACTGAACTTCTTTGGGGTGACAACTTCTCCCGGGTGACAAGAGCTGCTCTCAGCAGCTCTCAGGAAGCCTGCTGTCACTTGGCCCTGCCACGCAGGGACTAATCAGAGAGCGTTGCCCTCCTCCCTGCCTCCCATACCCCACAACTGAAGGGAATTTGGTCACCTTCAGTAAATAAAAGGGATCAGAAGAGGAAGACAGTAAATGAACATGCAGTTCAACCTACCCAGAAGCCTTGAAGAGAGAGATGTGGTCCACCATAAACACTCAAATGATCCCAATGCAATCCATTGCATCCTCAGTTACAAAATCGTTAAGTACAGCCTTCAGCTTATTTCCTCAAGCAGAATAAATTGTCCAAGTGCAGTTCAGTACGTCAGGGTAAATGCCAGGGTAACTGAGAGATATTATTTCAATGGCTCCAACTGGAATTAGATCAAAGCCTGGGCACTCTTAAAATAAAAGGAAAAAACAATCATATCACAAAGAGAAAACTGTTTCTGCATGAATTTCCTTAAGCAGGCCTATTAATATTGCAGAAATAAGAGATCTTAGTGTTGGATTTTAAGTTCTGTTGGTTGAAGTGAACTTTTGCATGGCTTCAAAGCATGAGTTCTATGTGCCATGTACACAGAGCATTTGTTCAACCAAGAAAAGGACTACAGACTTGGAAAACTACTTGAACTCTGAAAAATTATCTAGAAGCCAGACACCGAGACCCCACATACAGGATCATTTGGCATAACTAATCCTAATGAGCCAAATTCAAACTTAAAAATTTATTAACCACTTCTAAGGTGTTTACATAGATGTTCCTTTTGCCTTCCATTTATAGGTGCCACAAAGCTGATCAAAATGCAGAACGCCACATTGTAGGCATGTTAATGTTTTAATTACACGGTTTTGTGGAATAGTCTGCATTGTTTTCAGGAGTTCCATAAATAAAACTGTCTCTCATCGCACCCCAGTTTACTGGGGTGAAGGGAGAGCAGGGCTGACAGCATATTTCCTGGGGTGATAAGAGAGAGGAGACTGAGCCTGCTGGAAACAGGAAAGAAGTGGAAGCTTGACGAGGCTTTTAAAATTCCACCTTGAAGGTCCCTGTGGCTGAACAGCTGGGAACATGCTTCAGGCAGGCGGGTCAACCTGGCTAAAGCTCAAGTCCTCGTACAAAGTGCAGAGATGGGTTCAAGGATCTTGGATCCAACGTATTTGATATTGTTGGAATTAGGTAAGGTTTGGGATTTTTTTTGATGGGGTTTTGTTTTGTTTTTTCCTTCAAGTAGCTATTCATTTCTGCAGGCATTTCTCCTAGCAGCTCTGTCAGGAGGAATTGAAAGTGAACACAGCAAAAGAGAGATGTGCTGGTTGAAGAAAGTACATTAAGTACTGACGTGGCTAATGGTGGTGGTGACAGTCTCATACCCAAGTGTTCAAACTTACCTATGGCAGAGGTTAACCCCCCAAGCCACAAGTACAGAATGTGCATAAAAGGAGATGAAGGCAGGGTTTTTGTTTTGTTTTGTTTCATTGTTTTGATTTTTTTGGTTTTTTTTAATAGGATTTTCCTCTTTGTGGAAAGTTAAAACCAGTCTTACCTTTGTCAGCAGCCTTGGTGTTTCCATATTTCAGGCCTAAAAGGAAAGCACTGCCTTAACCTGAAGCCCACAAACGCAGAGGAGGTTACAGGACCGTTCTGGGGAAGGGAGCCTGAGCCAAGAGGAGTTTTCAGCCAGGCTGCCCGTGAACGGAAAAGGCAACTCCTGGTTTTCAGAGATAGGGCTTGGAGCGCATCTTGGAAATGTGTGTGTGCACATCACGAAAAAGCGGACATACCTCTGTTGATGGTGCTGTAAGTCTGATGAATTTTAAGTTGAGAAATTTAATTGCTGCAATTCACTTCCGAAGCCTAACACACTTGCCTGGTGCGTGGAGAAACAGATGTGATCATTCACCCAGCAGTGAGGAGCACAGGTAAGACAGGAGAAAGGGGGATGGGGGAAGGAGATTGGATGTGGCTCAAGTCGCTAGAAATGCAAAACAGTTTGCTTCCACAAAAACAGAAGAGTCAGACTGGACGCATCTCTCCGGCTCCAAGTTTCTTTCGTCTGAGGCGTTAAAGTACTAATTTGCTTAATGGTGCCAGGGCAATGCTATTCACAGAGAAAACTATCCGCCCGTGTCACCAGCCGAACCCTGGCCTGGGAAGCAAGAAAAGGAGGGAGGTTTCCTGTGGCCTTTGAGCTTAGAGCCCAATTAACTGCGTAGGTCCCTGGCCGTACGGCAGAGGTGAGGTCTGGGGGGGAGCAGTGGTAACAGCAGCACCCAACAGCAGTTTTGCCTACTAGGTGCAGAAGCCGAAGAGAAATTATTGAAGGAATAACAGCCAGACCGTGGGGACAGGGGATTCTGGTTTTGTAAAGCAGAATGGAAAGGGGCATACAGAGAGCAACAGCTAAGTCAGTTATCTCCTTTTTACAGCTTCATAGTGGGGACCACAGGAGTTAGATCACTACTTACGCATTTAATCATCAGCGCTCAAGATCGCTAATAGATCGCTCATTCTTAATGGCCATTTCCCTTCAGAACAGACCTGAGACTGTTTAATACATCACTCAACATCTTCAGAAAACACATAAACAGCATGGAAGCTTTTTCGTTCTTAAATAACTTTTTTTTTCCCTATTTTTCCTTCTTTTTTTTTTAAATATAACAGCCATACTTTAGGCTCTATTTCTCTACCCCCACCCCAAAATCTTAATAGACTTACCAGATAATATATCCTGAACAAAGTAAGTCAGGAGAAAGCCTTTCATAGCTGCCTCAGCCCTGGAAGTGAAGGTCACTGTCACCACTGAACCTCCAGATTTTATGGGATAGAGGGAAGCATCACCACAGAAGCTGCCTGCGAAAGAGACCAAGATGGGACATCAGCCTTCCACTTTCCCCTGTTTCTCTGGAGGGCTGTAAGGCTAAGCCTTGCAAAATGCAGTGTCAGAAAAGATTTCCCTTTCTAAAAGCCTCTTAATGATGGCCCTCAGCTTTGAATTCATGCATTGGACTACAGATGTGTCCAGAAGGTAGCTTGCTATGCTTGCAACCAGAATGGTAACTAAATGGTAACTAAAATAGTTAGAGGCACCCGTTATAACCACTACAAACCACTAGTGTCAAGTGCCCACCACCTGGACTACCTTCATTGGAAGAAACTCCTGGTCTGACAGGCAGCCCCCACCTCAGGCTCTATTGTGCAAGACATCATGCAACACCTGCAAGACCGTGGGACACTCATATTCCCTGGGGGAGTAACTGAGACCTGGCACTGAGGAACCTTGTACCGGAACACTAAATTTCCAGTCTATGCTTTCTCCTCCTGATATGGAAGATACTTGCACAGCTTCATTTCCGCAGCAATATCCCACATAACCAAGCCAATACCTCCCTAGTCAGGGTGGGTAGGTACCTCCTCTGGCATAGCAGGGCAGTAGGAAAAGCTTCCCTTCCCTTGGCTCCATCACTTTGACCTGCTGCCATTGGCACACAGCTTCAGACACACACAGCAAGTTGTCATGCTGCAAGTTCAAGCCTGGGAAAGAGAAACCCAGACAGACTCACGTTGTTCCAAGGCAAAGCCATGCCATGATCAGGACCTCGCATCCAATACGTTTGATTGCAACAGTATTTCTAGTGAGGGAAAGATACTGAGCTAGCTGAAGTAGTTCCAAATGTTATCAGAAATCCCTCCTGGAGCATGGAAGTGTGCCATGTAAAACTCCCTTGCCTGTCTGCAAATGAACCTTAGTTCAGCTCCTCTGTTTGTCTCACCCCAGCATTAAGGTGAGCTCTCCCTCACCTATTAACTCTTTGGTTAGTCCAAATCCTTCATGGACTGTGACATGACATCCTTCATGGCCGTGACAATTAGACAGATTTCTTTCAGTCCAGAAGTCCGTGACTGCAAGCTGAATAATGGATTTTAATGGGGCTACAATTCTCCAGTGGCAGCTGTAGCACAAAGTAAAGAACAAAGTCACAATGCCGGCATATTTTACAATTGGCTCTTATTTCCTAGGGATAGCTATCAAAATGTGAGCAAAGGCAAAAGGGATTGTAATGCCTATTAAAAAGAGAAAAGGGGAAAGAAAAATCAAAGTGGGATACTGGTCCAAATCTATTTCGGTCATATTATTCATTATTTCTGAAGTTAAGCTTTCAAACAGTTTAGTAGCCTATGTTATTGCCACGTGAATGGAAAGTTATCGCTTACCCTAACTAAGCACAATAAAGGGAGGAAGAAAGGAAACAGATGAAAGTGCCAAAAGATTTTTAGTAACATAGTTTAGCACCACCATTGTTAAACCCTCAGTTACGCCATGTTCAGGCCTCTGACATGATTTATGATGAGAGCTTTGCCCAGAGGTGTCAGATTTTTCTTCTGTTTGCTGGAAAGAAGGTACTGGTCCCCCCCAGATTTCCTAACTCTCTCCGAGGAACTCACAGAGTTTTCTAAAAATGCTCTGAAATACCTATAGGTTCATACAAAACCACACCACAGCTATTTGCAGACTTTTGTGTAAGAGTTCCAAAAGACAGAAGAATGTAGGTGCTCACCTGGTGGCATCTGCGTGTCTCATGGGGCATCCCAGTGACTGCATCATCCCTCCCTGATCTGTAAGGATGACATCCATCCATCATGACAACTCTGAGGTCGCCTTCCTGGGAACAATTTTTTGGGCATTGTTAGGTTTTTGTCCTAGGAAGAATAAGAATGTAGAGCATGAAATTCAGCTTTACTATTAACTTTTATATGGACTTTCACCGGGGAATAGGGCAATTCCTATATGACACATCACCCCCACTGAAAAGCGTGCATCATGGGTGAGAGCCAATTCAGAGAGCAAGAACCTTGACATGCTCATTTTGAAAGTTCATCTGGAAAAATATGTGTTCAATTAGAGGACAAACCAATTGGGAGAGCTACTACATTCCTATTCTACCATCCAGACCTACAAAACTCAAACTTACTTTTGCCTTGATTCAAGCTTCAGCATTTTGCCATGTCAGTCAGTTTTACCCAGGCTAAAGCTTAGGAGAGCTCTATTTTCACACATGTTTGGAGAACACGTCTGTATGGAAAATCTCCAGAAAGCCCACAAAGGTGTCCTGAAAACAAGTACATACTCTTTAGACAAGAATGGTTGTACTGCTTGACTGTACAGCTTGATCAGAGCGCCGCCTTCACCACAGGTCCATGGCTCTGGAGGACCACAGGAGACTGCACGGTACCACACAACACAGCTAGAAGCAAATCCAAGCACGATGCCACCGCTGTAAAAACACCATTTGAGAAACATAGGCAAATGTCATACAAGTTACTCTGTGGGGAAAGGCAGAAAAGTGGGGAACTACTCACATTTGAGACATCGTGGATGCCAGTAATGTAGCTGCTATACAGTCACCTCCTGACAAGGGAGGAGGCAGCACCTCCAGTCCCTGCCCTGCAACCAGTGCCCTACTTCTGACCAGCAAGGATTTGTTCAGTTCATTGCACCATATCAGCTGCCCAAATTCTACCTATAAGGCCAGGCACTTTATTTGCTTTCTGCCCTGAAAAATTGTTAGATAAGTGTTCATTCTTGGACTTAAATTGTAAGTGGGATGGGATAGGGAACTTTTGCCATTACTCCATCTCTACTGATAGGCACTCTCAGTTGTCAAGCACACTAAATTGTTTTCAGGCTAGTTTCTGGCTCTCTGAATTTTCCAGCCTCTTTCTCCTCCATCATACCATCATGCTAAACTTCTAGCTCATGCTGACATCAAAGCCCAAGTCTACGTTTTAGTTTCCTCAGTAAAAGTAATTTCGTTTAGAGACAGGCACCCACTGACTTCTGTTGCTCACTGGCTCTAGAGAATGAGGGGAAAAAAAAAAAAAAGAAAACAGGCTGTTTCAATATGCTGGCATATAAATAGACATAGGAATCTAGTTTAATATACCCAACCTTGAAAAACTGCCAGCCATAACAAATGCTATTACATAGCAGCAAGTCTGTGTGCTGGAGGATGCTCCAGGGAGCTATCTATTAGACTCCTATTCAGGGAAAAGTTTGACTGATGGCCCTATTTCTGATAGTATTTTCCTCTGTCCTGCATATAAATAGTTATGATAGTTAAACTGTTATTCTCAGCTGTAACAGGCATACTTTTAGAATTTTTTTGTGTGCTTTTGTAAATAAGTTCTTGGGGGAAGATAGCTGTGGAGTACTCTAAGAGCTCCTCAGCACGTCCTCTGTATTTCTCCTCTCCTGTCCTTTCACTCCTAACTCGGAATTAACTGACATGCTAAACTGCAGATTTGGTCAGTGGTTTTGGTTTTTTAATTAAAAAAAATATATTCCTAGCATGTCTCATTACCCTAAAGGCCTTTGCCTGGAAGGATTACTAGTGTATTTGGTAACAAAACGGTGTTCTTGTTCAAAACCAGTTTATTTTCCTAACATGAGACCTATGATGACTGTGCACATAGCCCTCATCTACACCCAGATAAAAGCTAAATAGGGCCTCTTCCCTAGGGCATTAGCCATCACCACTGGTGTGATGCAAAAGGGTCTACACAGAATAGCTATCACCCAAAAACTTTCTCCAGAGACATTGCTTAATTTTGAAAATATTTGGAGAACACACACACTAGAATTCACCCACAGGACTCCCAAAGGCTGGTGGTAGATTTCTCCACCACACTCTGTCTACCATGATATCAGCATGGATACCTACCCAGGAGAAATGTTTCTGCATAAGTAGTTTATAACATCTGTAATCAAAATAAATTAAACCTAAACAAAAACAGAATAAAGGGGGATGAGGGAGGGGAAGAAACAAACACGTTGACAAGCTAGGAGGGGATGCTGGGAGAAGGAACATCTTCACTAGTCAGAGATCCTTCAGCACACCCAATAAAACCTCTGCAAGATCTAGTTTCCCCCCTCCCCACTTACATTTTGTGCTAAGTTCCAATTAATTCCTTTTGCTTTCAAGTTGTTGCCTGACACTTCCCTTTGATGTCCCTACTCCTTATGTTTCAAAAATTAGTGACTAAGCATTCCTTAGTCACTTTTCTCTGCCATTCATAGCAGTCTTTACAGCCATTGCATTTCTCCTCCCTTATCTTTTCCAGCCTGTTTAGTTTCTCCCTGTAGAGTGCCAAACCAACCCCTGGACACCTGTCAGGCTCCTCTGTACTTCTCGATCCTTTTCAGAACGACAGGGTGCAGAAGGGGGAAGAAGTAAATCAAAGCCTTATAGAGTATTAAAAAAATTGGTTCCTCGGGTTTGTACAGTAGAGCATGTTTTATTCTTTACCCCTTCAGACACTGACACCTTGTTTTGTATTTTTCACAGCTACAAATCTGCTCCAATGACTCTACAATATTTCAGTGATAGTAACTAAATTAAAGCTCATCGCTTGTGTACATAAGGGCATGCTGGTTCTCCCTTCTGTCCCAAGACTTCAAGCCAGTGAAGATAGATTGTTTTTCTTTTATATATAAAAGTCTTTATATACTACACAGCTTGTACAGCAGATAAGAAAGCTGGCATTTGACTTGCCATTTCAAACAGACGTAGGAGTGTGCTACTGCCCTGCATCTTACCTCTTCCATTTTGTCCCCTACTCTGTGCGCAGAGCCTTTAAAATAGGAAGCAAGAAGCATTTCTTCCATGGATTTCAACATGGCCCAACTCACTGGCATAACCTTGATGTGCTCCTGCTCCCTACCACACTGCACTTCAACTGGATTTTACCTAACTGCACAGCGTGGAGTACATGAGCAAACTACACGTGTGGAGATACAGGCCTCCAGAACTCGAGACTTTCCAGTAAAGAACATTAAAACCCTCACTTTAATTTTATTTTAGCTTTTTTTTTTTAAATTCTATGGATTGTGTTCATCTAGACTAGTGTATCAGTGACCGGATTGCACTTCATTAGGGTCAGGGTGAGGAAGACCATAGCCCTCTGCACAGGAGAGAATATCTTTCCCGGTATAAAGAGCCACTCCTATTTCCCAGATGCTAATGCTTCCGTGTCATCCATTCCACCTCCAAGAGGCGAATAATACATACTGTCATTGCATCTCACTTCATTCGTTGTCTCAGAGGGTATGGAGGAAGCGGGGTTGACTTTGAATAAGAAGCTGCCAATACAGGAGGTCACAAGTTACTTATATAGACAAGCATCCATAAGGGTTTGCCCAAATGCCACAGCTTATTTCTTAGTGTACTAAGAGGGCTGTTCTCCTACTGGGTCAATGCAGCAAACTGACACACAGATTAAGGTCTTCAGCCAAGTTTACAGCCTGGGCTCTGAAGCTTGAGGTTAGCACACATCGGAGCTGTGCAACTGGGGCTGGAAACACTTTCTGAAGCTGGCCCAAGTGAAAGTGAGAAATTTGTAGCACTGAATGTGCTCAGTTGGATCATTTGTTGTTACCTAGCACTTTCCTTCCTTGCTGGCTCTCTTCATAAATCCCAAGAAACTCCTCTTGTCAGTTCAGTGATGATGTTATTGACAGGTGCTTTACTATAATCTCTGCCATGCCCTTCAGAAACAGCCAGAGTATCCAAGAGCACTCTGTGCTTCCCACATATCCTGATGAGGACGGAGCAGAGATAAACCCCCAGGGCTCTTCTAACTCCACTTCTGATGCACATTCTGTGGATAAATGTGCACTTCAGTGATAAAAGCATTAAGAAAAGACAGTAAGAGCTTTCTACAAAACCTGCCAATTCTGCCCATGATGGAAGATAGTCTAGCAGGTCAATAAAGTTAGTGGGAAATGGTTCTCCAATATGTAGTTTTCTTTAAAAAAAAAAAAAAAAAATCCAGTTCCTTGGTGGAAATTTGAATGTCCTGATATCACCGGCACGAGCACAGCTGCTGCAGCCACTCAAAAAGCACACATTTAGTTGTCCAAAATGACTGGATCTGATAAAAAGCTTAACCCTACATAGGGCGCCTATATATATTTTAATTTTTTTTTTAAACCCATTCCCATCAGTTGGATCCTTTCTTAGGCTCCAGCACACAAGCTGGTACAAGCCTGCAGGAGTTCTCAATGTACATGGACACAAGGCAGCACTGTTGCCTTAGCCCGGGAGACCCAGGCAGCAGCCACCAGCTAGGCAGCATAAAGGAGCGAGCTGCCAGGACTCAGAGGAAAGCAGACGTGCTTGCAAATTTGCTGAGCTGTGCTTTGAATCAATGCCCAGAAAACAGATAAACAGATACCAGGTTGGTCACGTACCCAGGCTGACAGTCTTACCAAGCTCAAATGTTCACTCACTGCTGAGGGCAAAATATAATTTTTTTTTTTTTTTTTAAATTGACCTTGTGACCAGCCTTTGACAAGAGTTATGAGATATTATGCTTTTGTTTATGCATTTTCTGGTTGCCCTGAAAGACAGGAGGAGAGGAGGCTCAGCCTGTAGCTGCATGCACACACAGTGCAGTCAGGTTCAACACTTGTTAAATAAGAGACCAAATCAACAGGGAAATATTTGGAAGCATCTGAGTGGTTATAACAGAGCAGGAGGAGAGAAAACAAGATCACTAATGAGAACTGTATGTCCCTTTAGTACCAAGCATAATAGGGTTGTTTGCCTCCCAAGGCAGCAATTTTTAAAGTCATACCCTCTGTAGAGCAGCGTAAATTCTGTTTAAGCGTGCTTCCTCCCACTCCAACATTTATGAGCTTTCTGCTCAGATTGGATGCTGACACCACGCCGCGTCTCTGTGTACCTGCACGGGATGCTGAGAGCGCAGAGGAGGAGAGCTGAGCCCTTCAGACAGGTAGAAATATAATCGTAGAATCATAGAATCCTTCAAATCCAGAAGGGAGATGAGGAACTTTTGCCTCCCAAGGAAGGTGCTGCGGCGTGAACAGCACTGCACAGCAGCAGCGACTGTCAGAGGACACAGGTAGGGAAGCACGATGTGGCTTAACCCACAGTGGAAGAGAGCTCGGCCAAGCTGAGTTAGGGGTAGGGTAGAGTCACAGAATGGTTCGGGTTGGAAGGGACCTTAAAGATCATCTAGTTCCAACCCCCCTGCCATGGGCAGGGACACCTCCCACTAGACCACGCTGCTCAAAGACCCATCCGGCCTGGCCTTGAACACGTCCAGGGATGGGGCACCCTTCCTCGAGGACAGCTAACCTTAAAAAGAAAAAAACAAAACAAAACATCTTCCACCACAGTCTAGATTGAAAAGCAACGAGTTCATCACACAGCTTTCACGAGGGCAAGGCAAGGGCTCCTGCATGTTGTTGGAAGACGGGGGCCTGTGCTTGCACCAGGGGACAAGGAAGGGAGGGCAGTACAGGAGTAGGTGGGTCTGGAAGGGGGCAAAGCCCAGCAGGCTGAGCCACAGGAGCTTGTCTCTAGGTTCATTTTTAAAATCTTTTTCGCATTCAGGGTGACACCCAATTCAGATCATTACAGCACCACGTGCTTGCCACGACTTTGAGCTCCCCCAGGGATGAGCGGCCCGGCTGAGACAAGCCCCCTCCAGTGCAGGCAAAAGCCTTGCGTGCGTTTCCAGCCCCTGCTAACCAGCCCTGGAGCTGCTGTGCTAACGATGCCCCCACAGTCGCCGGCTCTGCTGTGCTTTCCCGAGGAGAGAAAGCATCCCCCACCTCCTGTTGCTTATCATTTCGGGGGCCCTATTTTTATCTCAGTGGTGCGATGTCTTGGAGCACCGGCGGAGGATGCCAGTGGGAAGAGGAGGAAAGCACACACTGCCTGCCAACAGCCTGGCTGCAGCACAAGCCTGCCAGCAGAGCCGGCAGCACGTCCCCTCCCGAACAGATTGCTTTTCGAAGCCATGAGCAACAGCATTCTCTGATTTGCTGGCAGAGGTGGCATCACCCAGTAACTCAGGGGTACTTCAGGCTTTTCATCAGTCTTCCTCCAACACTGTCACAGTATTGGATGTGGAGAAATATTTAAATGCTTAACAGGCAGGAGAAGGCACATCAGTAGGACAGGGCTGTTTGTTGTGCTTTAAAAGCAGCAACAAGTTGACAGAGTGCCTCACCCAAGACCCACCGCCCTGTTTAAGCGAAGTACGTGCATAAGAGATTGAGTAATTCTCCCTGACTTAAGAAATTCAGTCCAAAACACAGAAGATAAAAAAACAATAACTCATTCCAACGATGGTAAAGGAGAGAGAGAGGAGATTAAGCAGCATACCCCAGTGCACAGGAAACCTGCAGCATCGGTGTCAATGGACCCCTGGCTCCTCTTGCCTGAGCCCACTGCTTCTAGCTGCAACAGAGCCTGTCTTCCCTTGGCTCTGCTCACCAGCCTCCCTCCTCCCCTCATGTACACATACACGCTCTTCCCAGGACAAAATCCAGAGAGCTGCGTCCACTTGCACCGAGATGTCAGGAGACAAACTTGGGCACTGCCCAGTGGCTCCCGCACTGAACCAACCCCGTCACCTTCTTGCAAACCAGGTGCTGCAGCCTCTGGCACACAACAGCTCTGCACCATTCTGCGGCCACCACCCCATCCCCGTCGGCTCTGGGGGCGGCTTTGCAGGCTGCTCCTGTGCCATGGTCTCTGGTGCACCCCCACTTCCCTGCAGCACGCTCCGTTCAGCATCTGAGGAGAGGCACAGCATGCCTAGAGACAGTTTAAGACAAAACTCAGGAACAGTCAGCACGGCCAAGCGCTTCCCGCAACGGGAAGGCAATCGTGTGAAAGTCAGATAAAGGAGCCAATGGTCAGTATCTGGCTCAAAGGGCCCTCGGGGCTTTGAACCTTTTGTATGAAGCCATATGTAAAAGCTGCATGCAATAGTTCAGCCTCCACCTCTGGGAAAGATTTACAGCTACGGAACTGAGCAATTCCCTGCATAAACTGCCTGACCTACAGTAAATCCGTGAAAGCCATTACAGCTTTCAGAGTCAGCGGTCAGCAGCCAGTTGTGTCAGATCCAAAGGTATGGAAGATCTTCAGCCAGCTCCCAGCTTATCTGTGGGGATGGTCTGGCTACCATACAAGTGATGACTTGTTTTGTTAACTGGTTTTGGTTTAGAAGAAAGTTCTCCCTTAGTCAGCACCTGTACTAACATTTCTATTAGGTCAGTGTGGGACTATGAATGATGCCACCGGGGAGAAAAACCAGCAGCTGCAGCACAAAGCAGGAGAGTCCAAGTGTTCATCTGACCTGAGAGTGGAGCATTATCCACAACGTGCTCTTTTCTTTAATATATACTTTAATTTCCTGCTCGTAAGTGCAGCACACTTTATTCAGGATACAGGAAAAAAAAAATAAATTAAATTTATTCCTGTAAGCAGAATTCCTCTATTTTCTGCTGGCAAAAATAAAATAAAATACAGGATGGGCAGAAACATGAAAACTCTGTCGAGGATTAGCTCTTTCCTCTTTCTCAAGAAATGCCATGGGACAATCACAGCTATTCACTAAATGGAGAATTACATACTTGGCTGTATGTGTGCACATACAGGGAAGGAGGAGGCATAAAGCTCTGGAAGACAAATGTTTTGCATCAGCAGTTTCCCAGTGCAACTACTTTGAGCCAAAGCAAAACATTTCTCTAGAATGACAAATCAGTTTGTTTAACACAGAAAAGAGACTTGAAGCTATCTGGTGGCTCTTTGAAATCTCTCAAATCCCATCAGATTAAACAAGCTGAAGTAGTGGATTTCTCCATTGGCTAATGAAACCATAAAGCCAAATTCACCTTGACCTGAGGAGCCTCAGCAGGAAAGAAACTTCTGGGAAAGAAGAAGAGAGCGAGCTGGGGCAGGGAAGCAGTATGACAAAGCTAGATACACATGGAGCACCTCAAACAGGTTTGCTCCCCTCATTTCTCTGCATGAGAGCTCCCCAGTTTAAGAAGAGAGGCCCCTTCCTTTTGTAAGGTACCTACCACTTTCACGTAATCACTCCTTATTCACTAGTCTATGCCACTCTTTCTCTAGCACTTTCTCTGGCAAAATTTATCCCGCAGACTTCCAAATGCAGTGCTAATTATATCTAGTTACACACAAAAGTTCAGTTTACAGTGTTGTCCCAAACTATTCTGCCCATGAAAGTGCGGGTCTGGAAGCCGTTTTCAGCAGCAGCTGCTTTTTTACTGAGAAAAGTATCTATCAAATTTCATATATTCAATTTGAAGCCTAGAAGTGTTGAATACAAATCTTACACTTCTGAAACTCCCATCCCAATTTCCAATGAGCTTTGTTTAAAGGAAAGGCATGAGGAAGAGGAGGAAGTGGGGTCTTTCTGCAGGAAGTCACATGGATATATTTTTTCCTCCCTCCTAAGTTGCTTCAAAAAAATCTACCAGACAAAACCTCAGTGCACTTGAAATATTTTATGCAAAGGTGTTATATTCTGGACTCACCCCACTCAGGC
Organism: Chroicocephalus ridibundus; assembly: GCF_963924245.1. Classification (NCBI taxonomy): domain Eukaryota; kingdom Metazoa; phylum Chordata; class Aves; order Charadriiformes; family Laridae; genus Chroicocephalus; species Chroicocephalus ridibundus. Next base: position 154,345,880 of record NC_086284.1, read on the forward strand.
GAAGGAAACTCACCTTTCATCAGCAGTCTTATCCGGTCCAGGAAAATTCCCATCCTTGAATAGATCCCCTGGTTTCTTTGGGCTGGCACAGCCAACAGCCCAGCTGACAATGCTGCAAAGAGTAAATGGTCCATTTTCCTTCTTGCAAACCAAGGGGACACCCAAACCACCCTAGGAAGCAAGAGAGAGAGGACTCTTATCTCATTTGGCCTCTGCACTGCCGTAGTTAAGAAAAGAGCTGCCGCGGGTCAGATTTGCCCAAGAAAAAGCCTCCATGCAAGAATCATAGAATCATTAGGGTTGGAAGGGACCTTAAAGATCATCCAGTTCCAAGCCCCTGCCATGGACAGGGACACCTCCCACTAGATCAGGTTGCTCAGAGCCCCGTCCAGCCTGGCCTTAAAAACTTTCAGGGATGGGGCTTCCACCACCTCTCTGGGCAACCTGTTCCAGTGTCTCACCACCCTCACGGTGAAGAACTTTTTCCTAACGTCCAGTCTGAATCGTCCCATCTCTAGTTTTAATCCATTCCCTGTAGTCCTACCATTACCCTACATCCTAAAAAGTCCCTCACCAGCTTTCTTGTAGGCCCCCTTTAGGTACTGGTAGGCCACTATAAGGTCTCCTCGGAGCCTTCTTTTCTCCAGACTGAACAACCGCAACTCTCTCAGTCTGTCCTCACAGGAGAGGGAGTGCAACTGCTGGTGCAACTCAGCCCTAGCCTGGAATGAAGAGACTGATTTAAAGGCTTGCTTATCGGCGTGGAGTGAAGACTGAGCACCGACTGCAGACAAAATATGATTGAATAGTGCTCTTTAGCGTTACACATAATTTATTAGTCTGCCATAAGACTGTGGTATTGAGCAGAACCCACATTTTAGCTTGACAGTGCCTCAGTCAGAATTACTTCGCCTTTTATTTACTCAGCTGTTCTTACCTGCTGGCCTCACGATTTCAGGGAGATTAGTTAGTTCTTGAACAGTGCTCTGAATACATGAGTTTTATAAAACCAATAGAAGTTTTCATAGTTTATCTTGACAAAAGAGTGTTATGAAACCGTTTCCAAACAAGCTGCAATGGGAAGCGTTTCACTGGGATAAGAGATGGGACTGGGGAAGTGCAAGGGAAGAACATCCTCTCCTCCACCAGTCTCATGAAAATTGTAGTCCAGAGAAAGATTACTAAACTCTGTGGTTCCACTTCCAAGCAACGCTGCACACATTGCATTTATCTTCCATATAGATCAACTGTGTGTATTGTTCTTGTAAGCACTGTTCCCTCCAGGGACAGCAAGTTGTTGGAGCTTTTACCTGTCACTTGCTACACGCTCTTCTCCCCTCTCTCCTCCCCTGTCCCTTTCCCCTAGATGGTCTACCGACATCCATATGCAGACACCTTCAAGAAGCGCTCACCTTTAGTTTTACCTCACCCGACAGGAGTCCTGGCCTCCCACAGAAACAAAGCCAGCAGAAAGCATCCTGGCTGCGATCCCTCCAGGGTGACTGAAGTAGTAATTTCTCTCACAGATTTCATTCTCGAGTACAGGCACTCGTGTCTGCTGCAACCGCCTAGCTTGGCTCCCATCTGCTTGTGACATAAATTCAAGGCTAGGTCTGGGAAGAAGAATACGTTATGAGATGGAAATGTAAGTTCTGCTCATAATAGGCAAACACGCAAAATCAGAAGAGCCACTTTCTTTGATGATCCCCCGTCCAGACACAGTGCAGAGGTAAGAAGAGGATAACGTCTCTGTGCTGTTAGACAGACACACTGGCCTCACAGCAGCGTTGTACTCCAAAGGGATGTCTAGCTGCATCAGGACAATGCCAGACTCACAGCTCAGCATGTTGAAGTCAAGATGAACTCTAGTGGTTTTCACCTGTCTCACCTGTGTGGGCAGAGAAGGAACAAGTACCTTCTAAGTGCATCCTGAAAGCGTACTTGTAAAGGAAGAGGGCAAGAACCCCACAAGCAATGACCAAGCTCAAAATAAGTCATGAAAAGAAGGAAACAAAGTGCGAGGACTTTGAAGACAAATCCTCCACTTCCCCCTTTTTCAGTTGAGAAGATTGCTGGGATGGATTATGCAGACCTCCTGAGGCTAGAGGGAAGGCTGATTTCTCCATTGTGCAAACAGAAGCCACTAAGGTTTTGCAGAAGACTAGTGTGTCACTTGTGCTTCTTTTCCACATGTATTTCTCCTTCCACCCCATTAGGAAGAAAGAGTCAGCAAGCTTTTTATAGACAGATATATTGCTCATCACCAAGAGAGTAAGATGCTGAGGACACTCAGTCATCTCTGTGAGATTTTAAGACTTTTTATTGCTAGTAATAAGAACCAGATATAAAACATACTTCTATAAAGTGCAAGTTAGCTGAATGAGACCAGAGTTACTGGATTTCCTTTCACACTCCTCAACCTTTGCTACATATCAGCCTTGCTGTCAACACTGTTTTATCTGTGCAGATAGATCTGGTTTGAGAAATATTGTAGGGGCAAATACACCAAAGTCAACATTTTTAATGGTATTGCTTGGTTTTTACCTGTTCTGTTGACTCTCTCAGGGCTTTACCGTGGTCTCCTACTGTCACAGTCCAGTGCAAGGGTTTATTTGATCTGTATAATGAAAGCAAACATATTGGAGCTACTTACAGTCAGCCACACAGCTTCCTTATTCAGCAGTCATACCTCCCTTCTGGCTCTTCTCTAATTAGCCACTTATTCCCAGGACTGCTGAGCAAGAGCTTCTCACCACAACAAATGCATTGCATCAGTTCTGGCTTTGCTACAGCTCTGAGAGCAGACAGTCCAATTAACTTTAATGGATCTCCTACAAGCAAGACCAAACAGTTGCCTTCTCTAAAATCAGTGCTCATGGAGGAAGGGCAGAAGGAAGGTTTCGTAGAGGACATGAAGGTGTGAATATAATTTATAGCTCTCCAGCTCTTTGTGGCCCAGCCCGGAGGAGCAGGAGGAGAACACAGCATGCGGAGAGGAGCAAGAGGTGGCCTGGAGACCTGCTGGTCACACTCAAAGCTGCACACAGTGGGCAACTGTCAGCAGCCACGTAGGGCTGATGACAGCCCCATCACACTGGTAGTCTCCAAGGAACTTCAGGGTGGCACGCCATGGCCAACAGTGAGGACAGGCTTCCTCAGCCCCACTAACGTGTTTGAACAACCGCTAAGGACTAACCAGGTGAAGGCCACAGGTGTGTGCAAGAGAGCCAGAAAACTAATCATACCTTCACAGGCAAGGTTCTTCTTTTCCTAGATGACCTCACACGGTCGATACAGCAAGGCCAAACGTGCAGGAGAGAGCAAAGTCATCTGCTCTGTCTGGAAGTGGTGGGGGAAAGAAAAACAGATACACAAAACCTTGAATCCTAAGGAGGTGAGCACTTCAGAGAGCAAACAAGGCTCGGACACTGAAAGTAGGTTTCTCCCATCCTCTACCCTGTGTCCCCGCTGCCAATAGGAAGTGCATGCAAACAGAGTGGAGAGGATGTACCACATGTATGAAAGTGAGAAATGGGGCACCTGCCTATCATTCTCATCCACACAAGAAGTGCATAAAAGGGGACCTGAGGTCAGAAAGCATCTGTCTCACTGCATAATCCTCTTATATGTTAGAAGAAAGCTCCTCAGACCAGATCAACTGAGCAGAATTTAATTTCTTTACCTAAGGGGACATCCTTCAGCGGCAACATCGGTGCAGTAGTTAATCTTGAATCTTCTCTTCCTGCCTCCTCTGCAACAGAGGAAATAAGAGTTAGCTCTGACTTTGGTGGATGGCTCTGGCTTGTCTCCTAAAAAAAAAAAAAGTCCCCGCTCTGGAAGGGAAAAGTTATTCATCCCCCTCAAGCAGCAGCTGGCACATACATTCATGAAAGCAGAAAGCAACAATAGCAGACTAGCCCTCAGGATCAAGATTCTCCTCTATAATGAGATTTTCAAGGGGAACATCAAGCCGACAGAATTAACAAGGCTGCTTATTTCAGGTAACAGGAGTTAGTCATCTCATTTCTCAGTGAGAAAAAAAAATGAATTTGATTGATTCATCTCCCTTATTCAGGGAAGGGAGCTCTGCTACAAGTAACTACTTGGTTCTGAAGTTACCTTGACAGAATTCAGCAGGATTAGCCTAAAAAATAAGCTCAGGTGTCTAAGAATAGCTGCAGATGATGCAGACATTGTTAGACACGACAAGCATCTCTCTACTAATCTGAACGAACAAAAGTGAGCCAAGCTCTGAACCCTCTAAAAACTGTTCTCCCCATCAAAGTGTACCAGCATGGTATTCCCTGGACTCAGCACTGGTTTGGGAGCTGAGAATCCACAGAGGTTAGCTGTGGGAATGAACAAGAAGCTGTATTACTAAAATGAGAAGTGTCATCCTGTAAGCACTTGTGGCTTTAGCTGATCTAGGTTTCTAAAAAGCCGAAGTCCTAGAGTCTTGGTGACTTTCTGATTAAAACAAGAATTTTGCAGAAGAGGTGCCTGCAAAGCAATGTCAATCAGTGACATCAGTAAGCAATAACAGCCAGAACTGATCTACTACAGTTATGCCACAGGTACACAAAAGTAATCCTAATTTTCTCATAGTGGAATTACAAGTAATCTTCAACAGGCAGTGTGAATACCCTTCATCGCGCAAAACCCCCACACCTGAGAATTGTATTTGCCCTCACTGATGGGTGCAAGCAAAGTCTCTCCTGATTGGTTTACACGTACAGATTGAGGACCTAGAGAACAGCTGTTAAGACTTTTCTTCCTATTGAGAGCATTCAGTTTGAATAGCATCTGGATGTCCCGTAATTGCAGCTGGATGGGAAGCTTGCACTTTATTCCAGAGGAGCTTTCCTGTAGGAATCTGAATTTCTGATGGCAAAGCTGTGCTGGAAAGCATCAAGTGAAACACTGTGGGATGCTGAAAGCTCTCCCCTGAAAGACTCCAGATCCAAATTTGTCAGCTTTCTTCCCCCCACTTCAATACTCCTTTCCAATGGAAACCAGATTTCTTTTCAAGGAAACTGTAGTGTTAATACTTATTCAGCATTTGGTAAACATGCAACTAAATTACCACCACAAAATAGGTGGGGGAAAAATAGAAGTGGTTTGCCAAAGATCACTTCTCAATGCCAAACCCAGAACAGTTCAAGCCTCTTACCCACCTTATTCGGTGTAAAGAAAAGAGCATCAGCCCCTCATCACTCTGTCTTTTGGTTCACATACAAGCCTGTAAAGAGGTAGCCAGAATTCAACTCAAATATCTTCACTTCTGAGCACCAGATTGCTTTTCACCTTAAGAGTAGACACCAAGCTCTGCTAAAGTGAATGTGGTGCCTGGAAGCTGTTTTTTTTTTTAAAAAAAGCTGGGGTGTTACAACATGCCTTCATTTGGTCCAAGAAGGAGAAACATCTGGAAATACAGATGTTTAAAAAAGGGAAGTTAAGAACATTTATTTCACTAAAGTTAAAGTTTTTTATATTGAAAAAAACGGAAGCAGATTTAAAGCGAGGAATTAAAAAAATATTTCCTTTTGAAAGTGTGGGAAAGCAATGCCTCAGGTTAGCAATTTTTCATTAATGAGATTCCAAGAGAATTAGTTCAATTCATAAAGAATTCGTATCCATTTCAGTGGAATTAGACACCCATTGACAACTGCTCCTTCGCCCTGCCTTACTTTGAACATTTGTCGTCTTTAGCGACACTTTGAGCTAAATTGCTCTCGCTCTCTCCTTTGATAGAGAGGTGCAGAGCGGAGGCCTGATCCGGCAGCTCACACTTGTGTGCTCTCCTGGCTCTGGAGCAGAGCATGACCCACGGTCCTACATCCAGCCCCGCAACACCAGGCGGCTCTCCATGACAAAGCACAGCCTTGGACCAGGATGTGAGATCTCCAGTGCCAAGGGTGCACCCGGCCGCATCATGATGGGCAAGACAGACGGGTAAGACTCAAGGCTACGGTAGAAGCCCTTACATTGCCCTTTCAGTGGTACTGAGTAGCATGTTACCATGGTGTATTTTGGTGATTAAACACACCTGTTTCCACAGGGATTTCTTATTTAAGTCTGAAACGATTAGTGCTCACCCAACTGGTTTTCTTCTTCTTCATCACCATAAAGAGTAACTGCATCATAAATGCAGCCCAGGCTAAGTTCCACAGCAAAGTCTTCAAACTTCAGCTGCAAAGCAGACAAGCAAGAGGGAATCATCAAGATTGAAACACTTAACCTTATTAAGCAAGGGCTGGAGAAAAGCTAGGTTTTGGAAGAGTTTGGCCATGGCTTCCCTTGGTGAGTGTGGCACAATTTGCATCAAAAGAGTCTATTTGCAATCTTGTCCTGACTGCTCCTTCCTGTGCGGGGCTACAGACAGGCCTGCAGAGGATGAGGCTGGCCCAAGCTTTGCTTTAAGGCATTTCAACTGTCATCACCAATCACAACACTCAACGCCTTGTACTTCTGAACGGTCAGTGTCCCATACGGAGCACCCTTCCAAGAGCTTTTCCTTCAAGCATGGAGAGCGGGTGATTTTTCCTTTGTTTGTTTTGTTTTTAATCCAGACGACAAGTTTTCATGCCAACAGAGCAGCGGCAACCCAAGCAACAGGTCTGCGTACCCTTCAGCATCCCTAGGTTTAACGCTGGTTTTCCAGCCCTTCGCCAAGGCAGCAGGGGAGGAGAGACGTTCCTGCTTTGAACAATGTAAATGGCAACGTGACTCACCGTGGGCTGGGACGAGCTTGGTGGGGTGCTTGCTGCACACAAGCAGCAACAGGCAATAAAGAGTGATGCTGGTGCTATGAGTGGGAACTATTATCAGACAGCCCATGCACAAAGAGAAGCAGACACTTTCATATAAGGAGTAGCCTGGCAGGTTTTGACACTGCCTTGAGGAAAAGGCTGACTGTATTGTTTGCACCACCCTCTCTACCTTCACTTTACCCTCAAATCTGTGATGGACTTCAAGATAAAGCTATCCTGAAATGAGATTGGTGCCTACAGACTTTGAGCGCTTACAACAGTCACAGCCCCTCCATACATGAGTTTGGAGGTGATGTCTAATTGACAAAATATGCCCCGCAAAGAATCAGTGACCTAGAAACCTTGCAATTTACAGTCTTGCGTGTCACAGATGTTTCTGGCAGGATTTTATTGAATCGCTCACCTGAACAGTTCTTAGTGCAGAGGTTTAAGTGCAGTTTCTCCTTTTATTACCTTTATGACATACTCTGCTGGAGCCTCAATGAGCCAGTGGCACTTCGTGTTCCTGGGATACAAGCCAGGGTAATTAGCAGTATCAATCTTCCCCTCTTCCACTAACATTGCGACACTCCCACAGCCCAAACCTGCAATACGCAGACAAGAAAGAAGACAATTGAACAGATGGGATTATACGGTACTTTTAATGAACTCAAATCAACAACTTGACTTTTAAGGAACCCAGGCACACTAAGGATAGTTATTAGTTTAAGGAGGTCAGAAAGGAGAGGAGAGGGGTTTCTACAGCATCATCGAGGTCAACTGCTTCAGAGTTGTTACGACTGTGAAAGTGAGTCGTAACACTCACTGTGAAAGTTGAAGCTGCATCCAGCGTTGCTCCCATCAGAAACAAATATAACGGTGACCTGTTCCAACTGGCAGCAGAGGGGCCAGCAAGACATCCCCGCAGGATTTATCTGAGGGAGACAAGGAGCTGGTGGTAAGAGCGGGCTGAACATACATACATTTATTCAGGCAAATCTGGCAATGGTTCGTTAGGTTAGATCCCATTGGGAAGGTCTCTTCCCACACTGAATGGAGAGACTGTTTGGCTTTTATTGCCTATTAAACGTTTAGAGGCGGTACAGAGAAATTAAGGGGATGGGACTTCATCCAAAACAACCGCATGAACAACCAAATATTCCTAGAGGATTAATTGCATGGACTAAGGATTAACATTATTATCAACACATTGTCATTAGTACTAAGTTAGAGTGGAGAGGCAGCTAGTATTTGCAGGAAATTTTTATTCTCTATCGGTTCAGTATTAAGCACATCTTACTGAGGGACAACAAGCCACATTTCTTTTAGTGTCATCTGTACAGTTACCCAGTAATCTGCATGCTTGTTGGGCCCTATAACCAAATTTGAACCAAAGAAGAGCCAGCCTTTGAGCTACTTTTCCAACACACAAGACACTGGCCTTGCTAATATGTTGGAAACTCATCTGGACATGCACCAGCTAAGCAAGGCTAAGCCCTTGGTTTACTCTGATACCCAGGGTCTTTAAGAGTAAAATAAGTATACTGGAGAAAAGACAGAGGGGGCACAGAATTACATACAGCTGAAATACATTTTTGAGATGCCCACCACAGTGCACTAGATCCCAGCAAAAATATGAACGTGTCCCTCAGTCCCACCTGCCCTGCTCCATTTGGGTTGTTGTCTCTAGCTCTTTACAGTCACAGTGCAAAATACAAAAGGCTTCTCAAAAGTCAGCTAGAATCGCTGTTCTTCGTGACAATGAAGTAACCCTCACTCCAAGGCACCCAGTCCTACAGATCGGCTCTCTTCTGTTCAAATAGAGGGACACACAGTCAAGGTCACATCCCATTTGGTACTCTACATCTAATTCGGTGAAGCGTATCACAATGGTTTTGTCCTCTGGCACTGTTATGTTCTAAGTGCAAACGATAGTAAAGGCACATATCTGCACGGCTGAGCTTAGTCCTCATCAGTCCCACGGTGGGCTGGGAGTCTCCAGCAACTGCTTTCCTGCAAGCACGCACCAGAAGCAGACAACTAATGTCACCAGCTCCACCTGGTAAATTTTATCATCTTCCCCCTTCGTATAAGCCATCTGTGAAGAGAGTTACCAAAAGCAGAGGACCACTGTGAATTTGCTCTGCACTAGGTGGGGACTGGCGCTTCCTTACAGCAGTGACAGCTTTGTGCTGTGTGACTGACACGCCGCCAGCCCAGTCCATCTCATTCCCCTGCCTCCTGCAGGAACTGAAAGCTTCTTTGTGTGAGCTGACATCGATATGGCCAGAGCAAAAGATCAAAGGTACAACAGATCTCTAGCCAGACGCAGCCATTTCATGAGTGTGGCTCATGCAGAATGTCTTAGAAATAGACTTTGTGTCTTCCTGCCTTCCCCCACAACATTATCCTGCCCAGCGAGCGTAGCTGCGGATTTGCATTGCAGGGAACAAACAGCTCTTGTTATCCGGACACTGCCGAGAGTGGTGCCCAGGCCAGCGGCGGTCAGGGCTTCTGAGTCTTGGGAAACACTTCAGTGGGTGCTCCAAGGAAAATTCGGTGTTTGAAGGCTACGACCAAACTACAGTTACCTGGTGTCAAGGTAACAAGGTATCCTCCGAAGCCTGCCGGTACTGGACGTGGCCACTTTCTCCAAAGAGCTGGGGTGCCCTTGGGAACTACACTCCGCACAGCAGCCAGGGAGACAAAAGGGGTTGTATGGGGTATTGCAGTACAGGCAATATCGGTGAAGGCACAGGCTACGGCACTGCAGTTGTTTCAAACACAAAGTGCTTGACATGCAGCTGAGAGAAGCCTCAGATGAGAGCACAGAACTTCTTTCCCAAAGTCCTACTTAAAAAAAATCCCCAAACTTTCAGGAGTTGTCCCACCGACACAGCGGGCCCACATTCAGTTCAGCCTGCTAAGGGCTGACGTGGCTACTCCAAGCTCATTTTTAATGAAGCACACCACTTTTATGTTGGCCTCCCCTTCATCTTCTATAGGCATTTGGTCTGCCTGGATCCCGATAACTCTGCTTCGCAAAGGGTAGTGCACCCACTTTGTAGCCACGTGGCTTCTGCTCCTTGCAGTCACTGCTCCCAATTAAGAGGCACCTTCTTAGCTGCAGACAGTCCCCTTTTGAAAGCATAATCATTAAGAATCCCTAGCAAAGCCATAATAGGCTGGGTATTAGTTAATACTGACACCTCAACTTTGATGGCTATGACAGAAATAACACCATCTCTTTAATAACTTTCATTAGCCCTGTGATCAGCTGCACAGAAAAATACAAGTGGCTGGCAGGGAGTCGCTAGACCTGTGCCTAGCTATAAAAGGCACTTCTGATAAACCACTAAAACTGGAGCTCTTAATACGGTGCCCCTCTTCTCATGTGCATTCACAGTTGTATTTGATGAGGAGATAACCCCTGATCGATCCCGCACGCCGTTTCAGGAGCACAACAGCAGTTCAGATCTCGAGCTGGCAGGTACTCAAAGCAGGCTTTTATGAGAGCAGGGCTGGTATGCAGCACTCAGGGGACACCTCGCCAAGCTGGAAGGGCTGCATTCAGCCAGAAAGTCAGCAGCTTGAGTAGCCTTCTGCTTTTCCATGCCCATTTAGGGGATGCATGGGTCAGACCTGCTATTATAACCAGGTTTCTGAAGGGGGACTTATCTATTTAAACTTTTGGTTTTGCCATCCCAAAATAAAAGATAATATACCTTGTTGCTGATGCAGTCGCTGGAAATTAAACAGAACTGCTGTGGGTGGAGGGAGGCAGCAATAACAGGGCAATTTGGATCCCTATGGTGCTAAACAGGAGAGGAAAAACCCTCCCAGTAGTCATACCTACCCTGGTGTCATGTGCTGGGCAATGAAGTCCACAAAGACAGACACATGTGAGAAGACGCCTGGTGAGCCCTGGGCTGTGGTGCTTCTCTTGAGGGTATCCCATCCTCTGGCACAACTGATGCCCCAGGACACCACACTAGCCAGAGCTCAGGTGCCACCAGTCCTCAGACACACAAGGGGACCTCCAGAGTCAGCCTGTCCAAACACCATTCGGGGAGGAAAGGTGCCATTTATTCCTGTGCCTGCAGCCCCGACCTTTGATGGTGTTGCATGACAGGCCAGCTCTACTGCAGAAGCAAACACAACCTGACTCGCTTCTCCCCAGTCACAGGGGCCTGGCACCATCCCTGCTCATTCAGCTGTGCTTGTTTAATCTAAAACGCACCAATCTAAGTTCTGTTCTTTCACTTCCCTGATCTGACTTGCAGTTTGGCAACCTGCCCTTCCCTGTACACAAACCCCTTTTTTCCCCCTGAAGAATGTAAAAATGAAAGCCTTGTCACCAACAACAGGCGCAGCACTGCTTTGAAAACGTTCACGCAAGGTATGACAGAGGGCAGGGAGCTTCCCAAGCTACTGTTTGGTTCAAAACCAAAAAATATTCATGCAAGCACACCCCAAGGAGACTAGCAACAGCTTGGTCAGCAGCCTTCCCTAGGGCAGGGCAAGACTGGCCCCAATCACACTGTTAGGACTAGCAGAGAAGTGTTCGGCACTGAGCAAACTCCTCTCTGGCAGCCCATTGCCCAGTGGGACTGCCTGAGCGAAGATATCAGGAGGCTTGAGGGTATGTAAGGGGACATTAAGGGAGAGGTGGGAACTGCCTTCTTTCCAACCTCCTGGCAGCATTGCCTTGGAGTCCCACCACTGAAGGTCCCCACCCCTGTTTTCAGCAGAGGTGGTGGCACTCGCATGCAGAGATGGAGGTCCTGCTGTTAGCAGTGCCCAGGGCAGGTCTAGGCAAGGGGTCAGTCATGCTTCAATCTGCTGCTCACACCCATATGCCCACCCACAAAAGAATCCTCCTGCCTTTAGTATGCTGAAGCTCCTTGTAAAACCCTCGCTTAGCGAAGTGTTGACAGCACTGTCAGAGCTGCTTCTTCCCTTTCTCCCCAGGGGAGATGGTTTTCAGGTGGATAGGACAAGTCTGCTGCCCAGCAGGAGCCAGAGCGGACAAGCTGTTACCCTGCATGCATTCCCTCCCACTGTTGGGAAGCCAGCACGCAGCATGGAGCTCCTCACCAGCGGCAGATTCAAGCCCCCCAGCTGCAGGTCTGGCTGTCCATAAGGGGCAGCTCCACCTCCTGCAGGATGGGAGCCAGCACCTCAGCCACTGCTGGAGCAATCAAGCCACACCCAGCATCTGCAAGACAGCTTGCCCCTCTGGCTGAAAGATAGCCAACAGCCCTGTCACCTGGGAGCCACATCCACCCCTTCCCCAACACCCCAGCATGAGCAGCTGGTTGGTCCCACACCAGTTGCCTGCCTGGGCTGGAGATGTTTTGAAGCAGTTTGGGATCACCAAGGAGAGGCACCCAGCTAGGCGGGTAACGCATTGGTTTTCCCCCAGACAGTGCCTCAAAAGAGGGTTGGAGAGGATCATTCCCCTGCAAGTTGGACAGCAGACATTGATTTCTTCTCCTGAGCACCACACTACAGGGCTGGAGACCTTCAGGGGCCAGGACGAAGCCCCCAGCAAGCTGCTGGTGGTGTGAGAGACCAGCCCTGGCTGGGAGACAGCATGTGATCTGCTGGGAGGGCTGCTGGGGAGTGGGGGACAGGCAAGTCTCCTCTACTGTGGATGAGCCCCAAACCACTAGGGATGTAAAAATAAAAAGCAACATTCAGAGACATTCTCATGTCCTTTGAAGTGCAATTCCTTTGAGGGAACAACCTCTGGTATGTAGGAGAGAGTATAAAAGAGCATACATTTTTACATACAAGGGAACTATTCCCACTTTTGTAACACCTTGTAAGGACGGCTCAGCTTGTGAGAGGCTCCGATACGCACACATGAATATGCACAGCAGCACTGCAAAGTGCAACCTTCCCTAATGTGCTCCAAGGTCCCACGCTGCAGGAAAACGCTGACCTGCACATCCCTACAGGAGCTGGTCCTCTGACAAGCAGAGGAGACCTGGTGAGCAAAGGCATACTTGAACTTTCCATCTGGCAGGAGTCACCTTCTCTTGCATTTCTGTTTCTGAAAGAAAGTGGCTCCTTTCCCTTATCCATCACCCTTTATTCCTGCAACTGCGACCAGAAGACCCTGACATTCGACTCACCCTCAGACACCTTATCCCAGCCACTAGCCACTCACGGTGTCCCAAACTGGAAGTCTTCGTCCCTGTGGGGAAGGCAGATGGGCCGAATCTCATCTCCCTGCAGAGGAAAGGGTACATAAGCATAAATGAGCTCACAAACCCCGTGCTTCCGGGAGCATGTATGATTTACAGGCACAAACAGCATCCTTCAAGTCACAGTGCTCCATTTCTCCCCTTCCAAAAACGTCACAGTCACATGTGGGTATCCATAAAATGGGAATACAATCTGAAGTTAGTCACATGCAATTGAATTATACATGAGGCAAATTCAGAGAGAGAGATCAGAAAGATTGTTAGCTATCTTTGAATGTTAACTTAAGCGGAAGGATACTTAGGAAGGGGACAAAAGAAGAGGGAGAACAGCATGGCAGAGATGAGGAGACCGGGCTGCCCGTGTCAGTCTCATATAGTGTGGGAACAGGCCAGCGCTTGTGAGAAACTCCTTACATCATTCTCCCCAAAGACCGGTGCTGATCAGATCAGAGGAGTTACGCAGGACATGAAAAACTCAGAAGATTCAGCTCCATTCAATCCAGACTCGCATTGGTTAGTTTTCCCTTGATAATGGGAAAAAAACCCACATCACAGTTCTCCTTGGCTGCCTTGACGGGGCATTGGCAGTGCCCAGCCTTCAGAAGGGCTAAGCAGGGAGCCCTGTAGTTTCCTCAAGGGTTGTCCGTGTGACTTTTATGATGCCAAGCAGAGACACACCTGCTCAGCCACAGAGCACAGGCACACAGGCAGCCCTCAAGCAGCCCTCCTCATGCTGCCTGCCAGGATGTCTGAGCCCTGAAATGAACATTTCTTGGGTCTTATTTCCCTTATGCCTGTCATTATGGGCAAACTGTAAGGCTATCACTGCCCGAGCCAGTGATTTGAGACATGACAGTGACAGAAGGTTATTTTATGTTGGCCAATCTGCCATCTGATGGTCACAGGCGGTCATGGCCAGTTGGCTGTAACCCATTGTAGCTCTGTACAACTCAGGGAATTGCCTTGGAAAAGCTTAGGAAGTTAGAGGCTTGTGCCACTTCCCTCATGCCGAGACCCTAAAATTACCTCCAGAGGCTTTTTGCCTTTGTCTGCAGAAGTACTTGGAGCGAGCAGGTTTTAATCCAGCCTGCTCCTCTGTGGGCAGGACCCTTGCAGCACACTGCTAATAGCCCAGGGCCATGGCCAAGAGGAAGCTGATGGCTTTCCCGCAGCTAGCCAAGAGCTAGTGTTGGCACAACGGGGTTGAAGAAATCCACGCTGGTGCAGCTTGTACAAGGAGAGCACAAGGGAACACAGGAATCTGGTGCATGAAGAAAGCACTGGTATATCCAGAGCACAGACCCTGACTGAGGGATAGGACAAGAATTAACTCAATTGTGTTACTAGAACATCTCTCTTATGAAGAAAGACTGAGGGACTTGTGTCTTTTCAGTCTGGAAAAAAGACAGCTGAGGAGGGATCTTATCAATGCTTATAAATACTTAAAGGGTGGGTGTCAGGAGGATGGGGCCAGGCTCTTTTCAGTGGTGCCCAGGGACAGGGCAAGAGGTAACAGGCACAAACTTGAGCATAGGAAGTTCCGTCTAAACATGAGGAAGAACTTCTTTCCTTTGAGGGTGGCAGAGCACTGGCACAGGCTGCCCAGAGAGGTGGTGGAGTCTCCGTCTCTGGAGACGTTCAAAACCCACCTGGACGCGTTCCTGTGCAACCTGCTCTAGGTGACCCTGCTCTGGCAGGGGGGTCGGACTAGATGATCTCCAGAGGTCCCTTCCAACCCCTACCATTCTGTGATTCTGTGGAAGGAAGAGGGGTGTTTTTTTCTGGACCAGCACATCAGATGAGGTCTTTGCCTGCGTAAAGCACCCTCCCACAGCAGCAGCTCATCCCCCTGGGCTCCTGCTTACCACACTGGGCTGGGTGCTGCACGTGGAGCAGGGCCATGTTGCAATCCATGGTTGAACGTAGAGTGGACGATGACACGTGAGACAAGGATGCTCAGCTCCTGCCTGTCTGCCCGCTGGAGGAGACGCTCCTGCACTGTCACCACCAGGCTCTTCAGGAGTTTCCTGATGTAAAAAAACCAAAACAATGCCAGGTTGATGAGGGAAGGGGCTGCTGCCACAAACCAAATTTTTGTTTTTCCCTCTGCAATTTCCTGTCCTGACACTCAGCCTGCAACCCCACAGTGTGCTCCCACCCTGGGAACTGGGGCTGGTCTTCACTAACTGGACTTACAGCGGGGCTGATTTCACATTCGCAGCAATGCAGAGGATCCCCTGAGCTCCAGCTGGAAAAGCCAGACTTGCTTTTAAATGGATAAATAGGCTTCTTGTTTCATCTGTTATCCATCAAGCCGCTGTTCATACCTGGGCAGCACAGAGCAGCCAGGAGGCCAGGGGAGGTGCCAGCAGATTTCATTGCCGCCAGCTCAGTACTGGGAAAAGGACAGTTTATCTTCTGACTTGGGGCCCCCCGAACTCCTGTGCCGTTTTTGGCCTTGAAACATCAAGCTCAGCCCTTGTTACCTGCAGTCTGGGATCCTAAAAGACACATGAGAAGCCTTAAAAGCAATGGGAACTGGCTGCCAAAGTAATTTTGGCCCCATAAATCCTCCTTTCTAATGTTGTTATCAGCGCATTTAGGAGATGAAGCAGAGGCCCACATTTAAAAGGTTCACAATTATTTTAAGCAGCTACATGTAGTTTAAATTAGCACTAGACAAGTGTATGCCCATTATGGTTTTTCCTGCATATTTTATAAGCAATATAATGTTACAGTTAGACTTCGAGCAATCAGCTCCAACAGTCAAAACACCTTTCAGTATTTCTTTTAGCAATTAGGTAGATAGCTACGCTATCACAGCGGAGATACCCAGTAAACAGGCGGGCAGCAGACCCCACCTTTAGCAAACCAGATCTTCACTAAAGAAGTTTTTTCTCCTCTAGAGACCCAACAAGCGCACTGGGGTGCAGGGTGGGATAGTTTTGGACCCAATGGGAGACATGAACTGGGTTCATTGATCCGGCCGGTACCAGGCACTGTGAGAGACACCCACAGGAGCTGCAGAACTCGTCTGCGTTTCGGCTGTCAGCATTTCCCATTACCAATTCTCACAGCACAGGGCGCAACACAGAAGCGAGTTCGTCTGGAGATCTTTGCAATTAGGGCTGATTAAAGGTCTGCCTGAATTATTATCAAAATAGGACAAAACCCAGACATGAAGCCTTTTCTCTCCAGACTTTGCTCACTAGAGAGTCCAAGAAACCCCAGTGCCCAGACAAGAGCTTTGAAGTCTGTTCATTGCTGATTTGCAGTAGTTTTATAGATTCTTTTCAAACCCCTGCCCTCATTCTCTTCTCCAACCTCCATGGTGTTACCTGAAATAAAAGCCCTCGAAACCAAAAGTAGTTTAGAGAGGAGATATTGCTTTATTCGACATCGGGTGCTAGGGGGAAAAACCCACAAATCTAGCACATCTTACCGGGGATATTCACCCATTATTTACACACAAAATATTCCCATAATTCCACCTACCTAATACATAACTCCACCTAGGCTTACATATTCATTAGGACGACTGAATAGTCTTTCTGCACACGGGTATCAAATTTTGCTGCGTCGACAAAACACTTCTGCGCAAGCGTGAGTGTCTCAGTGGTCGTTTGGGTAAGGAGACCATTCCTCACATTATCCTTTTAAGGTATTGAGTCATCTCAGGACAGTAAAAGTTTACTGTAAGTTTGCCCACTTCTTGAAGATAATAAGGATGTTCTCCAAAGTAGCCACAACTCTATCCTAATTGGTGTAGGAGTACATACCTGACATATAAAAGAACCTTGAAGTGATTAACTGCTTATTATTCCATCCTTGGTGATTAACTGCTTCTGATTGTCTCCTCATTATCACTATCTGTAACATCAGCTCAGTGACTAACTATTTTTACATAGTAAGAAGGTCAGTAATTAGCTATTTTCTCACACAGTAAGAAGGTTAGTGAGAAACAATTATTTTAGAAACAAAGCAGAGGCCTGTCTTTGGTAACAATTGGATTGCACCCCTTCGTGAAAGTCCGACTGCTGTGAATTACCACCACCCTATTCTACCCATACGTCCTTTGGAGATAGCAAGTCCAGGCAGCCTGGCATGAGGGGGCTGGTAGGCACACACTTTATTACTTTTTTTCCACTCAGGGAAACCCTTCCTTTAATTTCTAATCACTTTCAGCCATAAGTAACAGACCGACTAATGGCACAGCTCAGCTTTAACCTCAGGAGGCTGTTTACTGGAACTGGAAAGTTCCTGTACTTCCCAGCAATGCCTGCCACCGGGAGTGCCTGGCAATGCAAATGCTGCAGTGATGGGAACATAGGAACAGCATTGGCAGGATAAGACCGGAGAATAAAAGCACCGGATAGTTTTGCACTGAAGAGAGAAACAAGGAGGTGCCTCATTATCAAGGTTAATCTTGCACACTGAAATTTTTATACCATAGCAACTTTCTCATTATTCAACATCAGTCCTCAAAAATGATGCTCATGTTGAGCAAGAAACAGATGTGAAGCTGACTGGTCTGCAATTACATTATAATGGATTATAAAAGGGCTGGCAAAGGGGCCACTTATATCCTTTTCCCTGCCCATTAAGAGGTCCGTAGCATGACCTGTAAAGCTGGTCTTGCATTAAAAGTACAGAAGCCAATGTGACTGCTAAGAGTAATGGGACAGTTGCCAGGGCTGCCTTACCAGGAAGCTGCAGCGCTTCTCCTGCTGCCTCAGAAATGCTCCTCTGGTCTTTGCGCTGAACAGGACATGTGAATTTGATTTGCAATCTCCCTGCATGGGGGAGCCCTCTCCCCAGGCTTTGGGGAGAAACACGCAGAGACCCAGCAAGAGCAAGCGGGGTGCTGGGGGTGCGCAAGTTGCTTGAGGACCCATGGCAGATCTGACTGTGGCAGAGCACTGGCACCATTCAGCCCCAGAGTGGATATTTCCTTCCCTGACTGGGACGTCACACCTGGGCCCAGGAGCTCCCCGTGTCCTAAGAGGGACTTCTCCTGCAAGAGGTGTCAAGAGTGGGTGAGGAGGTCAGGCTGACTTACTGCTCCAGGTTGACGACACAGTGAGCAGCAGTAATAACCACATCTCCTCAGACCAGACCGCCACCACAGTAATGGAAAAGGCCCAATTCGAGGGACACCTTCACAGAAAAGGTCAGGTATGTTTTGAGATGAGGTGACTCCTGTTTCCTCCCAAAATGTGAAATAACAAAGATCAGCCCAGCCTGGGAAACAACTTTTGCCTCCCAGTATTAGTGTGTGGGATGCCCAGCTGCCTGGAGGCTTGAGGAGTCACTTCCAAGCCCTGGCTGACCCTTGGTAGTCACCTTCAGCCCCAGCAGTGCATGAGAAGAATGAGATCCTGGAGCATCCCGAAACCGAGGGGACTGGACAGACATCTCAATCCTCCTCTTTGCCTTCCTGAGCTTCCAGAGCTTGATCCATCCCCCTGACCCCAGCACCCTACCCTCTCCCTACACCACCCCCTGGCTTTGCCTTCCTGCTACTATCTGCATAGATTTTCAAGCTGCTGCATGTGCAGGGACTGTGTTTTGGGGAGAGGGAGGTGGCAAATACTGTTTGCCACAGGTGCCAGCGTTTGCTCTGGCAACACACAAACAAATAGACCTTTTCTATAATAGAACCATGCCCTGCTCAGTTACTCGTAAGGCATCATCCCACAGTCCTTGCTCTGTGCTTGTCCTTATGTCAACACAAACCACCAGGCAAGGTAACTTTCCTCTGCAACAGGGGACCAGGGAGGCGCCCTCCCTTCCAACCTCTACAGCCTCTTTCTATACCATAAACCCCAGCAAATCCTCATCTGTGCACACCACAAAAGCTCTGCAGCTGCATTAGCTCACACCAGCCAGAGATCTCATCTCAACTATTAGATCACCTCATTCTTTCCTGTTTTGGGAGGGGAGTCAGCCTGGGAAGCTAGGTAAGAAGGACTTTTAGTCCAACATCCACTCCTGAGCTAGCAGCGTTCAGTGACTTGAGGATGAAAGAGAGATGCTCCTGCCTCTCCTCCCCCTTCCCCAGGGAAAAGGCAGCGTACTGCAACACAGACCTGCCAGGGATGTCCCCCAGACACCAACTCTCTCCCACCAATGATTCAATTCAAGAGAAGAATCCCAGCTGCAGAGCATCCTCTGGGCTCTTCAGGTCAACGGGATGAACTTCACACTTCAGGCCTACACAGAAGACAGAAACAAGAGTGTTTTGCAGTGAGACAATCCCCCACATGCTCAGATGCATCACCTCAGGCTCTTCTGGGACAAATCCGAGGTGTCACAGCTTTCCCAGCCTCAAGGCAATTATATGGCGATAAATGAAAACACATGGAAACTGCATTTCTTGATAAGAAGCTGATGTGTGCAAAGCTGAGGTCTCCTGTAAGGTACTTTGATGATGTGTGTGCACAGTCATAAAAAAAGAAAATTTAGATTTAATCCAGGAGACTAATTATTCTTAATTAAATGCAACTGGGACTTACAAAATTAAGTAACAAGTGCAACAGGTTACAATGATGCCACCAGACTTTACTCAAAGTTTATTATTTCAAGGCTTCCATACCTTAAGTGCCCTGGTGCACTTAACCTGAGCAAGTAAAGTCATGAAAGACATTGTCTCTGAACTGATAGAGTTCTGCTGGCCCAGCCCTTGCTCTTGGCTTTGGTCTGAAATACATCACAAGGAGACAGAGCTTTCTCACATCACTTTTGGCACCGATTGTACCTTAGAAACATGGACAATGAGCAGGGGGAAAGTTTGACTTACAGCAGGGTCCAGCTGGGGGTGTCTGGCTCTGATTAAGTTTTAGATGCTTCACTGAACTGTGCAGTTTGAGATAAATTTGTGGCAATCACAGTTAATGTTCTCTGGAAAAAACCCTCAGTCCTCACCCAGCAGGGAGGGATGCACACACTGCCAGGCCTGCTGGACCACGTGCTGGGTGGACAGCAAGGGGTGTGCTGCCTCCCCTAGGTCATCTCAAAAACATGATCATTTCAGCAAAGATCACACAGGAGGGGTGTTCTCAAATACTTGGGAGACACAGAAAAGGAACCAATTGCAATTCCTCATACCGGAGGTCCGCTTCTCCAGACTGTGTGGTTTCAGGAGACGGGTGGCACGAAGTTTCCTCTCCTTTGCTGAGAAGAGGAAAGTAGCTCTTCCTCCACTCCCTTCAGCTGGTCCATGTCTGCATCAGCTAAAAATCGCTTTGTTAATCACTCCTGTCCAATGTGTCTCTCATGCCAATAGGAGGGGTCCCCTGCCTCTCCCAAGCCAAAGCTGGGGTAAGAGTTCAGTTCCCAGGCATGCAAACATAAGCAACATAATGCTCATGATTTAGGAGGTATTTGCATCGTGTTTGTCCCAGGTGAGAGCCTGGAATAACTCACTGGAGTCACCAGGAGGCTGAGTCTGGACCCAAAATGTTACCAGCTATCACAATGACACCCCTCCAGCCCTTTCTTTAACTTTGGGTCCTATGTCCTCCGTGTAGGCTTGAAGGCAACGTTACTTGCTTAACCTTCCCATCAGGTTAGCAGGCATTAGAAAGCCCACCAATCTCTCACACCACCTTACCCAAAAGCCAGTGAACTGAGGAACCCATATCTTTCTCCTCTCCCTGGGCGGCCAGCCACCCCAAGACCTTAGCAGCAACAAGAGGAACTCACCCCACAAGGTTGTGGAGGATCCTCGCACAACTTCTGCAGCACTCCTGGCTGTAGAGGGGCCAACTGAGCTCCTTGCTTCCCCATTCAGCCCAGACTCTCTCCCTCCCTCCCTTTTTTAATACCCTTTTATCATATTCCCAGGATGCTCTCTGGCTTCAAAGCATTCGACTACTGCAGAAAGCACAGTCACAAAATCAGGAACAATTTTCTGAGTCATTGACCTGGACCAAGCTCTCCCTGGCCCATGCTGCTGACTAGCTTTTCCAACAAGAGACTGTGGTGATTATTGCTATAGCAGCAAGTCTACTAGTGAAGTAGAAAATAAATAGACTTTATCAGTGAGGTAAATGATGGAGAAAACACCATTCCCTTAGGTAGGGAAAGAAATAACATTAGCAACAGCAGAAGGACCAGCATCATGTTAGAGCAGGATAGGAGGGATAACAGTTATGCGGTTATCTCATCTCTTGCCCCAGCTGGGCAGATCTTTTTAGCGCTAGCTTCATTACCAAATCCTTCTCTTACATATAAGCATCCCCAGGAAAGAAGTTTTTACGTGGATGTGAGAGCAGGCCAGACAGGGAGATATAAATATGTTAGCCACTACAGGAGGATGCGTAAGAAAGATTTGAGAACATGGTCCCATTCATTGCTCTCCTAGGCACTTTCCTGACCTGACTGCCCCAGGGTCACCAGTTAGCAAGCTCAGCAGAACCAAGCCATTTGTCTTTCATGCACAAGCAAGGGACCACACCACAGCTGCACAGCCTGCGTGGGGAATGGCTCACTTGCCACAGCAACCAGGAGAGGGCTGCAGCAAGGAGCATTAGATGGAGAAGGTAAAAAAGGCTTCCAGTCCCAGCAGAGCTGCAGGAAGGGCAGCCCAAAACCACCCACTAGGGACAAGCACATCAAGCTTTGGTATGATTTATGAAAACTGACTGGTTATATTCACCTGTTTGGTACCCTAAAAGAGCAGGTAACTCCTGGGCTCACTGCTATAACGCCCACACTGAGATACATCTCCCCACAGCCCACACACAGGACTCACCACATGGAACAAGAAGAGACAGCAGCAGCAGCAAGAGAAGCCCTGCTCCCACCACAGCCCAGGGAAAGTACCCAGTGCTGGAGCCTGGCCTGGGCTGTGCTACTCACAAGAGACACAGCCCTCCTTCATCCCACCTAATGAGCCCCTTTAATAGATGAGGGGGCCAATGAGTTTTGTCAGCTGAGGCTGCAGGGATGCAAAGCAGGTGGGTTTGGAGGCTCTCTGGCCATGTCTTGCTGGGAGTCACCAGCTCCCTGGGCTTTCCTGTTTGTAGTTTGCTGCCCGCTTTACACAGGGACCATATCAGAAGCTAATGTCCCCCCTCACCATTGCCACTAGCCCTGAGCTGCCTTAATCCTTGCGGTTTGAAACAAATCTTATTGCTTTTGCTAAGGAAAGTTAGCACAGGCAAAGGTGAGTCCAAGCCAAGTTCCTTGCCCTGTGGCCTCTCCTTGCCCGGGCCAGCTGGGAAGAGTGTGTTTATAAGGCATGGTGGTGTGTTTGCTTCTTCCTTCCTAGGGGACACCAATATAGTTGGGCACCTCAAGCAGCTTTTAATCTGTGAAGCAACCTGTGGGATTTACGGAGAGGCTTAAGTAGCTGCCATACGGATGAGGCTGGGAGTGTAACGATAGGACATGGGGGAATGGTTTCAAACTCAAAGAGGGTAGATTTAGATTGGATATCAGCAAGAAATTCTTTACTGTGAGGGTGGTGAGGCACTGGAACAGGTTGCCCAGGGAAGCTGTGGATGCCCCATCCCTGGAAGTGTTCAAGGCCAGGCTGGATGGGGCTTTGAGCAGCCTGGTCTAGTGGGAGGTGTCCCTGCCCATGGCAGGGGGGTTGGAACTAGATGGTCTTTAAGGTCCCTTCCAACCTAAACCATTCTATGATTCTGTGAGAATGATTTGACCTTTTTTACAGGGAGAGCTGCTATCCACATACTGCAAGAGCAACTAAAGCATGGAGGTGCCTTTTCTTTGGGGTCAGGAGCCGCAGAGCCCTGCCGGGTGCTGCAGTGCTTCCAGGCAGGCAGGGCCCTGGCATCACCCACAGCAGAGCAGACATCTCCACCCCACCTCAGGAGCTGCTGAGCAGCCCAGGGGCTGCACAGCCCAGAGGAGGTGAGTCCTGCCCAACCTGTCCCCACTTGCCATGCCACTGCCTGTCCCCATGGCCACTGCCTGCCCTGTTGGCCAGCTGGCAGTGGGAAGGCCCCTCTCCTGGGAGGCCAAAGGCCAACTACATCTGCAGGCAATGGAGGGAGGCAAGGCCATCATGCTGTATTCCTTGTTCTGCTGAAAGGGCAAAACCTGCAGACTGCTCCACAGGGCAGGATCCAGGCTGTGACCTGGCCGTACATCTTATTTCTCCATCAGTACAAACAAGGACCTGGGCAGCGGGTCGTTGGTAGCAAGCTCCAATAAGACAACCTGCACTGTTGGGATCTGGGAGAACTTCAGTGTGTATGGGCTGACCTCAATGTGAGCGTGCAATTCCCCTTCATGCTACAGAGGGTTTTGCACACACCAAGATGGCAGGAAACTCTATGGCTTGTGTTACGGGCTTTTGATTCTCCTTTAGGTCCATTTTCAATGGAGATGTTTATCACCATCACGATCACCTGAATGAACCCAAACCCTGGGAGCACACAGGAGCATCTGGGAATGTCTGCCACGAAGAAGGGAATTAGAACAAAATGAGTTTCTTTTAATTTCTGTTCTGTTTTTCTCTTTGCACTCTGTAGAACTGACACATTCCTGACCATGTGTAAAGCCTGACATGAAGAACTTATGCCAGTATAACATGTCCAATCATCAAGACCGTGCAAGCACCAGCCCTCATCCTTTCTCATGCTCAGGCTCCAAAAAATGCCTGCTCCAATATTTCTATATGGCCAGACTCAAATACATGTGCTGCTGCATAGCTGCTCCTACATGACCAATAACTGGGACTCCTTGGGCAGTAAAATGTAAGTCAAGTGGAGTAAGAAACTTTGGCCCTTCCACCTCCAGAAGAACTTGTTCCTGATTGGTCCTAAGGAACAGACCGACTCCATAGCCAAGAAAACAAAACCAGACACAGCACTCACTTTTCTTACTTTTTATATAAAATAGACATTTACATACATTTTCTTTTGCAGAGACTTCGAGCATAACTCCTGTACGTGAAATCTAGCCATAAATCCCACAGTGAAAAAAAGCAAAGACTTTGCAAATTCCTGCACCACTGACATACATCCAGCTGCTGCTAAGTGTGAATTTATTTTTTAAAGATTTCTAATCCACGGGCTGTTTTCTTGTGGTTGTTTGTTTGTTTGTTTTTTTAAAAAAAAAAAGATATGCACAACTGATTAAAAAAAAAATTAGGTACAGAAATAAGAACCATATGAACAACAGGCAATGCAAACAACTCCCGCATGAGAGGAACACGCAGTGTGACATCCACTTCAGGCAAAAATTTCTACAGTAATACAGTTGTAGAAGCCATAACTTTTACAGAGGATACCACCGGGGGTATTTTCCAGAAGGAAAAATTTTCAGCAAGGCAGTACAAACATGGCGATGAACTTTTGCACAAAGTTATCGAGATTACCTGAAGCAACTTTGCCACATTAAAACACTAGTGAACGCCAAGCGCGCTTTTTTTTTTTTGCTTTTTCCTTTTTCTTTTTCTTTTTTTTTTTTTTTTTTTTTTGCTGCTGGGTTTAAATGTACATGAAAGCAAAATGGTGCATTTTGAAATTGCTGCAAGAGACTGAAGGTTGGGGAAAAAAAACCCTCTAAGGGCTAATTTTTTCCAAAGATTGTGCATAATTGCATATACGAAAGATAGAAATTGAGCACTTGGTCGACTTAATCACATACAGATTGAGGAGACTTAAGCATATACCAACTGCTTCACCGAGCTGGAGGGCAAGTGGGCCAAAAGATCATACAACTATATTCTAAATTGCCTAATTATTAAAATCAGAACGACAATTATCTTCTCTCACCAAATATTGTACACTATATCTGGCCTGGTTTCTGTAACTGTTGAGAAGATTTCATAGTTTTTAGATAATTTTAGGGGCGTCCAGCCTCCCCTGCAAGTTAGGCTCTTTATTTTGGATTTTTTTTTTGACTTATACTTCTTCCACCCATGTGCCTGCGTGCACACACACCCCCCACCCGTCCTCGTCAAGATCTCAGGAATGAAGGCCATTTGCACTGCTGCATTCACTTACTGTTTGGCCAAAACAAGTTGCCTGCACATTTGTAGGGAAATCTAGTCCAAGGAGTCTCTGAGAGAGAGAAAATGCCCCCCACTGCATCATTTATCCCAGGGGATGGAAAAAGAATGGAAGCAAAGAACGCTGGACTTTAAATAAGCAATAAAATAAACAAAAACCCATCAGCTGAAAATATTATTCACGGGGAAAGGAAAAACCAACACAATTATTATGTTTTTCATTTAGGATTAAAATGCACAGCGAGTACACGAGAGTCCTGTCTAACCAGCTTTCCGTTAATTCTCCGCTTTAATATTGGTGAGCACTGAGGTTTAGCCAAAGCAACTTGGAGAGAGAGCGAACTCTCCCCCACCAGGTAGAGCTCCAGCCATTTATTAATTTGTAATCTCTGCTAACCATGCTGAGCACTGGAGTTGGCAGAAAACAATGTATTTATAAGTCATTATTTTAGAAGCTGTGCAATGCTAGAGAAAGAGGACATTTCCTATGATTAATTAGCATAATATCCAGTTTATCACAAGGTAAGTCGCTCTATTTATCTTCCACAATAGCATTCCATTTTGGTGGAGGTAACCCATTTCATATCATAGTCCATTCTTCTTCTTCGCCTGCAATAAACCTTTCACAAGATTAATGTCCTGAACGAACACAGCATTTCAGCACGGACGCCAACGAGACAGGGAGTCAAGCTCAACACTTTGCAAGGGTTTAACTGCTTTGGTAGCTTAGGGTCCGAATCGTCCTCCAAATATGCTGCCAGTTCGCAGACCGTCATCCTGCATAGACGGGGTATAAGGTGCTGGTTCAGGAAAGCAGGGTTCGTGACCGAGCCCTCTCTGTAACTACCATAAACCCAGCTCCAAAATGTGGAAGAGTTGGGTTTCGGCATTTAAACATAATCCGGTTCAGCTGGGATTAAACTCCGTGGATATGCCACCTGCCTAATTCAGGCGAGTGGACGAACATAGGCTATGCCATCCAACCAAACCGCCCCCTCACCGGGAGGATGGTCTCATCTTTCTACGGTATTCTGCAAGTAAGGCAGTGTTGCCAAAAAGGACAATCCTTCTCCAGGATCTGGGAGGGGGACACCCAAAGCTATATTATACTTTTACACGTTCACCAGTTTTGGGAGGTCAAGGTGACTTTGATCAGGTTCTAGGACAAGAACAAGACAATCATTTGTACCAGGTCTCTCAGGAAAGACAAACTAAGTTTTAAGCCGAAGTAAAAAACACAAAACGAAGTCATCCCCCTCACAAAGCATTGCTATAAAAAATACAACTTCTTTTATATTTGAAAAAATATGTTTCATTGGCCACAATTTAAAGCCACACTGTGGTGGGGCTTGTAGAATATATTGTATTTATTTAATATATCTTTATAAGACAAAGTTTATAGCTGATACACATTTTTAAATGAAACGTATCTCCCCCCACCCCTATCCCCCATCCTTCGGGTAGCTGTCAGGGCACTCTGCAGATGCCTGCTACGCCGGGGGCTTTGCATGACACTGCTGCTGGGGGGCTGCACCAAACACTGCTCTGCCAGACCCAAAACTCGCTGCCACGTGTCAGTACCGTAGGCAACCAGCCAGCCTGGGCACACGGCTTTGGTGAACGTGCCCCCAAAGACAGGCTCACCTTGGGGCAAGGCAGAGAGCTTTACAGTCCAGGTACCCCTGAATACCCCAGCAATGAACCACCTACAGCTCTGCAATGCACGGTGGGCAACCAACTGCTCTCGGAGACCCTTTAAGCTTCGGTTTCCCCATCCCATGGGATTCTGCTGGTGCTAACCCGCCTCCTTCCAGCGCCAGGGCTGTGCAAAGCCACTCCACGCATGGCATCCATCAGAGCGCCTACACTGGGGATCTGCAGAAACATCAGGTCAGCAAGTCCACGGTCATAAAAGTTGTGCGACAAGACAAGGGCTGCTGACCCAGCCCCAGGCCTTCAAACCCACCCTTGGCCCTGGAAAGGAAAGGGCTTTCACCCAGCCCAAGCTGGGTAAAAAAGGGAAAATTCACCAGCAAAAGACTTGCTTGGTCTTGGTCCCTGCTGCTTCCTTGGGACTAATGAAGCTGGTTCGAAGGGAGAGAACCCAGAAATGTGTGTCGCCAGCTTCTGCCCCTGATGCTCTCTCCTTGCCACCAACCTTAGGAGCTGGCCTCTGCCTAGCTGTAGCCACTGGCCAGTCTCCTTGGCCAGTGGGGACCAGTACCTCCCAAGTCCAGCCTTGTCTCAGTGGGCACACAAACGTGGCTCCAGTGGGTCCACAAGCCCTTGCAGGGCAGACACTTGTGCCCTCCTGGACTCCCTCTGAGCTCCAAATGCAGTTAGAGTCATGTTAATGATTTGTCAGTAATTTGACAACCAGGAGAGGCTAAACACTGAGCTTTTTAAATGAAGCTAGCGAAGCCACCAGCACAGGGCTGTCCGATCCCACTGAGAGAATTTGGAGCTTGCCGAGGTGCCAGGGACAACAACAACTAAGGCTGGGTGCCATGTGGGTCACTGCCACACAGGCTTTTCCTGACAGATATATATCAAGGCCTCACATACCTAATTTGAACTGTCCTTTACTAATAATGCCAAACCTTGGGCTGCTCTTCTGCAGGGACCAGCCACAATCAAGCTCAAATATAGCAACTTTTATGGCGGTTTCCTGCTGCAAGAGGAACAAACTGATGACGTACCCTGATGTCCAAACGCAAAGGCAGTGGCACCAAGCACGATCCCACCAGTGCTCGCTGTGAGCTGGTACAAACTCTGGTGGAAGCAGCAGAAGTGCCGTTACAGCAGCACCAGTTTGGTCCAACGTGCTCCGCAGCCATTTGCTTTAGAGACATCCTCAGGGGGAGTTATTCAAGCACGCCTCGGTGGTCCTTCAGACCATACGAGTCACAATGCCCAGGCACCTGGCCAGCTGTGAAGAATACTGCCCAATTTGTATAAAACAGAGAAAATATATTAATTTTTTGATTATTATAAGTTAAATAAATAAAGCTCAAAAATAAAAGCCCCAATTCCGAAGAGAATTTTTTCCCACCTCAGTATTTAAAAATATAGATTTATTACTGATCAGCTATAGGTCATTTTCTGTATCTTTCTGGGGAGGGGATGAGAACACTTTGACAAAGTGTTTTGTCAGTGTTATCACCATGACAAAAGGGCTTTGTCCCTGCACATCCATAAAAAAAGCCTCCTTTGTACCTTTCCAGCCTGGGAAATCTTCCCTAATCTCTCTGTGGCTTTACTTTACCTCCTCCTATATTGATCACTTTGGTTGTTTGTTTTTTGTTTTTTTTTTTACTGGGGACTGGACAGGAGGACAAGTAATCCTAGAGCTTCCCATTGCCTTTTGATGCTTCCATTTTTTTCAGAGTAATAATTATTTGGCCCAGAAAGAGAGGGCAAAAGGTAAAGCCATATGATATATAACTATACTGACATCATGAACCTGAATTATTACAAAATTACTATCTTATGAGTAAAACATTCAGGTGAGGTTTTCCCTCAAAGGATCATTTGTCCTACTTGTAGAATCATCCTTCTAGGGTGATATTCAGATACTATTTTCCCTTTCTTTAGAATAATTTTCAAGTCATGTTTAAAGCTGCAAAAGTGGCCACGATTTCCTCAGCATTAACCCCTTGAAACCTTTTTATGTGACCATTATGACCATCTTTCCTGGTTCAGAAGGACCTGGCAGCACTTGCAATGAAGCCCATCAGTGGTACTTTACATGGACAAGGTGAGCCTATGTTGAGTAACAGAAGGTGCCACTTCACCCTCGCTGCAATGGACGCGTGCTTTGTCTCCACAGTTTCCCCAGTGACAACCAAGATATTGAAGGTACGTGTCCCACCCACACTCCCGGTGTGATTAAAATGGGTTCAGCCTAAACATAAATCTTGATTAAAGGAAGGTTTTCATTCATTCTTCAGCATGTCCCACAGGAGCTGAGTGTCTCCTGTAACTTTGGTCAAACATAAGCATGCATTCAAAATTTGCCTTCCGTAATTCTGAATCCTATCAAAGTTCCTTCAGCATCACCATCACTTTGAGCAATAGGCTTCCACCATACTTTTCTCCAAGGGGCATGAGTTTCTTTCCACTGGTGATGGAATGCTATGTTTGGTCTTTCTCCTGGACTTCCTGAAACCGTTTCTCCAAGCGATCCAGTTTGGCCAGATTCTCTTTCAGCAACTTGCTGTTTGGAACCAGCTGTAAGGCTTTCTCATAGTAGCCACGAGCAGTGATGTAGCTTCCCTACAAAGAAAATGAGTGACAGATCTCATTTGCATTTCCTGACATAGAAAGTGCATTCCTTGGGAATGGTGAAGACTGTAATACGAAGGGAAAAGAGTTTATAAACCTTGACATTGTTAGATAACAGGAATATTTCTGCATTATGAGATGGATCATTGAGTGTCATTAGCCTAAATTTGATCAAATACACATGGCAAGAAGTAGATTTATATTTTTCTGTTACGTTGTAACAGAAGAGTTAATTTTACTTGATGATAGGACAGCTCAAGGACACAATGTGACTCTTTTAAGAGTCACACAATGTGACTCTTTTAAGACCCAAATCATAATGATATGCTAAAGTATTCAAAAAGATAAGCAAACACAAGGTGGGCTGTCTATTTCCATAAATTCATGCCAGTATTCTGCATTAGACGTCTTTATTAAATTAATTAGGCAGAGAGGAATCTTAAAAGTCGACTCACGGTGACATTTTTTAAGGTAGGTCAACAGTTGAAACCGGAAAACTTTAGAGACGGGCAGGTTGCTCCTTGCAGCCTGCCCTCTTACAAATATGGGATTTGCATTATAGGATACATATTCCCAAGCAACCTGACGAGGACAGACTTTTCTGCTTTTTGGATAAATACGCCAGGGACACTCACTGTTCACAAACATGCAGCTCTTGGCAGCCTGAAACAAATATAGCTTTCTGCCCTGAGTAGTTGTCTCTGCTTTTGACAGCTTAAGGTAAAGAAAGATTGTCATTACCTTGATGTGCTCAATGCCTCCCATATTCATCCAGGCCTGCGCTTGGTCTGGGTTGAGCTCCACAGCCCGTTTATAGCTCTACATAAATATGAAACATTTTTAGGTTAAGAGTCTCAGTCTTCAGACAAAAGCACTGCTTGAGGGGAACAAGAAACGAAGTTTCCTCTCCCCCTGAATCCATTTAAAATATAATTTCAAATTCATCTCATATACAATGCACAAACTGAACTTCAGTTTCTTTACAGCAGAGGTGACATAACATACTGCTTCACCGCTGAGCTCATCTCACAGGTTTTCCCTGCCCACGGCACCGCATGAGGAGCCAGACCAACCCCTGTGATCCTCTCCCTGGCACTCTGCGCCACTGGCATCTCCTGCACATCAGGGTCATTTCCCTGGGCAGGTGCCTGCCACCCACAAGCCATGCGTGGGCTGTGAAGCTCCTTACCCGCAAGGCTTTAATTTGGAGCTGCTACAGCCACCTGCATGGAGGTTTTACAAGGACCTGAGGGCAGTCATAGAATTACAGAATGGTCCGGGTTTAGAAGGGACCTTACAGATCATCTATTTCCAACCCCCCTGCCATGGGCAGGGACACCTCCCACTAGACCAGGCTGCTCACAGCCCCATCCAGCCTGGCCTTGAACACTTCCAGGGATGGGGCATCCACAGCTTCCCTGGGCAACCTGTTCCAGTGCCTCACCACCCTCACAGTAAAGAATTTCTTCCTGATATCTAATCTAAGTCTACCCTCTTCCAGTGTAAAACCATTACCCCTCGTGGTCCTATCACTACACTAGAGTCCTATCTCTCCCCACTGCTTCTGCCACTGTGCGTGGGAGAAGAAGCAACGAGGACCTTCAGGACTCTGTCAAACAGCACCATTTTCATGGTGTCACAACAGGAAAAGATTCAAATCAGGATTAGACACCTCTGGGGACATTGAGAATATTCAGAACTGTCCCAGTAATGATATTCTGTGTGATATTTAATGCTAACATAATTTCTGAGCTATCAAGCCTCCTGCTCCACCACATAAGCCAATCTCTCAGCTATTAGGTAATGAGGTGAGATATAACAATGTGGTGGGCTCTCACAGGTCACCAAGCTTCCAGCTGTGCCTCATGGAGTCGGCCATAACCAGCAAGAGTGGCTGGGGCTGGATGGACCAAGGGTCTGGTCAATGAGAAGAGGCCTAGCTTCCTCCATAATCCCACCATGACTCTGTACTTAACCTCTTAGAGCAGGGAGCTGTATTTTCACCCAGGAATGAGGAAAAAAGTTGCAAGTAAATCTGGCAAAGTTAGCTGCCCCATAGCTGTATCTGTACTGCTGGTGAACTGCTGAGCTCCCACAGCCAACAGCCAGGGTGCATGCATCATTAGATGAGATGAGCTGACTCTACCTTTTAACCTACAAAACTATCCATAGGGCTTAGAGCAGTCATACCTCGAAAGCCTTGTCAAGGAGATTCTGCTCTCTTAGCTGGTTTCCTTTAGTGAAAAAGAGCTCCGATATGACTTTTGGATCCTTTGGTTTTAGCTGAAGAGCTTTTTCTATAGCTTCAAGTGCCTGTGAAAAAGCAGGAGGACATTATGGTACTGTATTCTGAGCCTTTCCACTTCTCATGCTCTCCTCACCACAAGGGCCTCCCAGCATAATAGTCATCTTCCTCCTCCCCTTTTTTGTCCCACAGTGCTAACACATGTGTAAATGAGTTTTTTAGATGCCTGTGGCAGTGGGTCTGACAGCAGAAGGAGCAGTAAGCAGTAAGAAAACCACACTGCCTAGCTTCAGTCACAGTACCTAGATAAATAGAAGGTTTTAGCGAAAAAATAAATCTACTGGATGTGCACTAAGGCATGTGGCTTGTCTCTGGAGAGATGGAACGTAAAATTCAACTTGAGCTGTCTGTGTGAGCCCTCGGGACAAGGCTACCCCATGGCCATGGTACCTTGACATAGTGCTCCTGCTTGCTGTAGATGGCTGACAGAAGACGGTAGCACTCCAGACACTCTGCATCCTCATTGAGTATATGGTTTGTCATCTTTTCAGCTTCCTTCGTCCGCCCCATCATTGCTAAAACCTGAGCCTGTGGAGCCACATTATAAAGGGTTACGATCATAAAAAACCTCAGCCCTCTTATAATACACGACGCTGCACCCAGCAGCTGGTGCTGGGCTCCTGCTTCTCCTGCTGGTGGTGTTAAGAGGCACCTCAAGGAAAGGCAGGAGGATTAACCCTTCCTAGCAAGAGGCAGGTCAGATTTTCTATATGCCATGTCCTGCTCAGCTGAAAGGCAGTGGCTGAGACACGGGTCTGAGGTCTGGAGTGGTGAGGAGGAAACAAGGATAGGAGAGATGGTCGCCAGATGGCTGGCGTGGAGGTAGAACCAAGCTCTGAGCCTTGGGCAACATTCACACTAACACAGCCATCCCGCTCCGCTTGTGTGGCCCTGCCCTGGCCAAGCTCACCCCGCACTCACCAGCGCCAGTCGGATCTCTTTGTTTGAAGGCTGCAGTGATGCGGCTTCTCTGTAAACCTGCAACGCTTCTTCATACCGCCCCGTGTTGTAATACAGAGCCCCCAGCGGGGACAGGACTTCAGCCTTCCGGGATACCTTCAGTGCCCTGGAATTTGGTAAAAAGAGATGCTTCCAGGTGGTGCACGGACCAAAGCGGAACACCGAGGTGTGGCCTGCAGTTGGATGGAGCAGCGAAGCTCTGACCTGTGCATGGCACGTTCATCCCACCCCGGGGAGCACAAATTTAATATCACGGGGAGGGATG
Source organism: Chroicocephalus ridibundus (assembly GCF_963924245.1). Lineage (NCBI taxonomy): Eukaryota > Metazoa > Chordata > Aves > Charadriiformes > Laridae > Chroicocephalus > Chroicocephalus ridibundus. The sequence goes on from NC_086284.1 coordinate 154,378,641, forward strand.
AGCGTGCTCACAGCAGCAATCCCTTTGGCCACCTGAGAAGGAGAGAGGGGCACCTCCAAAGCAAACGTGAGCATGCAGCAGGGGTGGGGATGGCTGACGCTGGCAGAGCCCAGGGAGCGTGAGCACAAATCAGGATGCCAAAAAGGAGGCAAAAACTCCCAGACAGTCCACCCTGCTACATACTGGGAGTCAGAGCCTGCCTACTGGCACATTGCTGGGAAGGGCTTTGAATTCCTGATAGTGCCAAGGGTTTGGTGCTAGGCTGTGTGGCAGTTATAGCTGCTACTGCTGCTAACAACCTGCTCATGCCACTGAGAAACCTGCGGCTTTGCTGTTAGAGTGTCCCCCAGCCAAAAGCAGCACTGTGTCCATGCTGGGGGCTTGGGAAGTCAACGCTGCCTGAGTCCATGCTGCCTCTCCAAGCATTCCCCAAAAATAGCCAAATAAGCAACGGTAAACCTGGTTTCAAAAAGATGGAGAAGGAATGGGGGAAACACCAAACATGCACCGACAGATTCATGAATTAGAGGTGCTTCAGAGAGACAAGCTGTACAGGGGGAGGAAGGAAACCTCTGTTTCCCCATCCCAAATTCTTACCGCTTGTACCACGCTTCGGCCTCTTTGTTCTGCCCCAGGGAGCGGTGAAGCCTGCCCAGGTTCACCATGGCCACGTGGTGAGCGGGGCTCAGGCGGATGGCCTGCCTGTAGTGGGACACAGCTCGCTCCGGAGCGCCTGGAGAGGAGAACAACCGTTAAACTGCTGCCTCAGAAAAACCCCATCTCAAATTCAGCACGCAGTAATGCTCCAGGTGTTCTTTCAGCTATTGGGTTTTTTTTTTGGGGGGGGGGAGAACTCTTTTGAGAAAGAAATCCTGCCTCAGCCTTTCTAGAGATTAAAAAATAGCTGTCCAAATTAGGATTTAAGCTCCAGTATCCAGAGATGATCCTGAGAAATAGATTCTTCTGGGGTGGATTTTTGCAAGTCGAGGGTACAGTCATCAGAAGAAGACTGCTGACTGAAAGCACCCTCCTACCATGCTGCAGGGGACACTCATCACCCCCCTCTTCTTAAAGACAAAGCCCACCCCAGAGAGGGGGCTGCAGAGCACGTACCACCTCCCAGGAGAGCATCCTTCCACCCTGGCCCACTGGAGACAGGGAGAACAAGCCACCCAGTATTCCCCACAACCCCTGCACAACTGCAAATGGTTTCAGCTCTTTCCAGACAGAGACTACTCCCTCCATCTTTGCTACGCTGGATGCTGGATCTGCTCAGCCTCCGCGCACTGCTCAACAGGAATGGGGGTAGCTGCCAGTGACCAGCTAATTCCCATCTGCGGGCAGTAAATCCCAGCCCAGAGGTGCCCACGTGTCTCTTTTGGAGCAGGTAAGCACCGTCCCTGTGTTGCGGAGGAGCCATTGGGTGGCACTGCTTCGCTGTGCGAATACACCTACCGGCGCAAGGTCCCGCAGTCCATGACATCACTCAGCACCACAACAAAATACAACACCGTGCAAGAAGAAAGGTGCCAGACCACCACCCCCAAAGCCTAAAGTTCTATTTCTAATAGTGTATTTTTATTTAGATAAATAATGGCTTTCCTCAACAAGGATCTTGCAGTGCTTTCCTCAGGCAGGGCCTGCTGACAACCGGCTAAATAAATTAATGGGGCACAGTATAAAGTTCCAGCATTTCAGCAACATGAATATCGTATTTTTAACCCCAGTGCTCGTTTAATTGGTTTCTAGACTCTAGACCAGATAATCTCCTGATGAAAAGCAATACTCACGGATCTTTGTCCACCAACAAAGCTTTTGAGTACTGGCATTTTTTAAGCCAAATCACTTCACAATGTATTTAATTCCATTTCTAGCTGGAAAGCAGAACTTGAAAACAGCCTGTGCGTGTTGGGGCACTGAACTTGCTGCTGTGGGAATTTTATTTTCATAGCTTTTCGGATCTAGTTTGGTTTTCCTGAGACTACCTATGCGACATAAATGTAACATTGACACTTCTTGGCATCTCCTTTACAGGAGAGAGGAGGAACATCTGTAGGGAGATGTAGAAGCACCTAAGATTCACCCAGGGCCAACGATGTCTCTTTCAGGGCAAGACTTTTTCAAAACATCCAGCAGCAGCCTCAATCTTCTCTCACCGCTGAGCAGGCAGATGTTTTTTGCGAATCTGCTTACAAACCATCCTGGGAGGCAGCTGGGTGCGCACCTCAGTGCCTGAGTCAGCCAGTGCCTCCCCTGCTCCACAGGCGGCGGTGATGGGCATCGTTAAGGGAGACACGTTGAGTGTCTATGACCACTGCAGAGCTGTCTAGAGCTATGGCTCCCCAGAGCTGACACTTGCCGGAGGCTTGTTGCACCAAATCCTGCACGTTAATTGGAGTGGTGCTTCGCAGCATCCCCCTGCACCCGCTGGGGAACAGCACAGTCTGTGACGGGCTTGCTACCAGCCACTTCCTTCACGCCTTGTCATGTCTCCAGGAGGGTTATTTACACATCATGCCCGAAGGATCGAAAGTCAGTGGGTTGGTTTTTTCCCTGTTGCTTGTGTGTAGGGAAGTGTAGGAGTAAACCAGGAAAAGTTACCTTTGACTTTGGCAGAATACACAAGCGCAAAAAATAGAAAGTGCACTGCACTGCATTTGAACCACAGCTTTTGGCAGGAATAGGGTGGTTTATCTGGGTTGGGAAGCAAAGATGAGTACAACATCAAGAGCGAAATTACCGAGGAATTTTTATCACCTGCAAGCCTGAATTTTGCCAGGGCACAAATTCAGAACCTCAACCTCTGTTGCTAATGCCACGATGCTTTTTTTGGTTACGAATACTCCTTTTGGCTTCTTATTTATTTCGCACTGGTACTACAGAAGAGTGATGGCTGAGCATCAGCTCAGGAGTAGGACAGCCAGCTGCAGACTGATGGACACCATTGTCCTTTCTTCGCAAGCACCACTGGAGCCAGGCACAGTGTGAAAGGGGCAGAGTGGATAGCAACCACACACTTTTAAGCCTACAATATTTCATCGCTGAGTCTCAGCTCTGTTCTGGAGGGACCGGAGTGTGACAGTAGTTTGGTTTCCACTAGTCATTTGTCAAACTTGGCCTTGCTTATAAAGCTGTCAATAAAAGGCGGCGATTGCAGTGGCATTTTTTGTTGTTGTTATGTGGATGCCAGGAAGTGCCTGAGTCCAGGGAAGTTGGATGGGAACCAGGAGCCCAGAAAATAAAGGCTTTGGATGTCATTATGGAGCTCCTGAGAAATCATTTCACTCCACAGCATCCTAGGTTTTGTTTTCACAGATGATTGTGGCTTAAAAGCCATGTTTGTTTTTATAGTGGCTGCACTCAACCTTTACAGTGAAAGAGCTGCTTTGTCACCAAGTAGAGCTGCAAGCGCTCCGAAGACCATGACGATCCACTTGTGTGCCTGGGATTTGGCTTGATGGGGCCATGCTTTCCTGGAGAAATGGCAGTATTGTCAGGGTGCTACCCAGCTCAAATTGAAGAGGACAACTGCCTGTGCAAAGATGATGAGAAACACTGAAGGAACCAGCCGGGCTGAATGCCACTGCCGCACAGTGCCTGCATTGATTACAAATTTCAGTACGCTGTGCCATCTCAGCAGCGCGGGGATATTTATTTCCAAGCTACAGTGGAGGCACATGTATTGCTTCGGAAGCTTTTGACACCCTTTTAGATGTGTACTGGTGAATAAAACAAATCAATGCAAATAAGGCACAGAGGGAAAAATCCCTTGTTCCTTCTCACTTACCGGTATCAACCAAGAAAACACCGTAGTTGTTATGCAGATCGGAGCTCTCTGGACAATTCTCTATGCCAGCCTTATAGACCTCCTCCGCTTCCTTAAGCCGTTCCTTAAAAGAGAAGGAGATTTCTTAGCCGTGGCAGAAAGGGTGTCAGCACCATTTGCCGTATACCTGCATTTTGTGACAACTCCCTTCCTGCTCGGGGAGCTCGGGGTGCCAGCCCACCCCGTCTTCCAGGTAGCCAAAATTTTACCCCATGGCATAGATGCGATGCAGCTGCCGTCTGGTACCCCAGAGCAATTCAGAGAGCTTTCTCCCCCATACCTTCCCAATTGGAGCTACCTGTGAAACAAAAATGACAGCTGGAAAAGGCGGCTTGTGTGCAACATCAGCGAGCCCCAGCTGGGCATGCATTCAGCCGGGAAACGCAGAGTGATGGGGGTTGTGGTGGTTCTAGTGAGAAGTATCTGTCATCTGGGAGCTGATATATTTTAATTTATTTGTTTAATGAGCATCTCGCTGGCTTACTTTTACCCTCCGGAGCTTTGCTGTTCGTTTCCTATGCAGCAGGGAAAATACAAGGAATGAAAGCTTGGCATGCATGACGGCTGGGGGACGGGGAGCTCATGTAGGGGGATGAGGGAAGCTGGAGGAGGATGGGGGCAATGAAAGAGTGGGGAAAATCTGACAGATACAGATTAAAACCAGGCATTGTTAACATGTGAGATGTAGCTCACTGGGACCGACAGGACGTGCCACTGTGCTGATTCCCACATGCGCTGAGCCCTTACATTCTGCATAGATTTCAAGGAGGTTCGTTGGTGCTGAGGGTTTCTGGAAAATACAGATCTTTCCTTTGGGGACACCCTGCCTACGGAAAGTGTCCCACTGGCTGGGTTCTGTCTAGACTGAGCTACGGGCAGCCCGGTCCTGAAACAAAAATAAGGTGCCTTGTTTGCATCGAACAGCAACTTAATAAGGTTTCCATTTCCCTCCAGCCAGGCGGTGCATGCCCGCTGCTGCATGCTCGCTAGTTTGGCTTCTCACTGTCTTCCTTCCCCCCTAACCTCGGAGCCTTGCTGTTGGGTGTATTTATGGAAGGAAGCTGTGCACGGCATGGCGCAGAGGGGTGTCAGGCATGCCTCCAGCACCAAAGACACTTTTTCCAACTCTTCCCCTTCCGCAGAGAGGCATAACCCTACGGCGACAAACCCCATGGCCTCCTGACGATGCTCCCAAGCGAAAGCAGCTGCCTGGGTCTCCACTGAGGAAGGCCTGGAGCCACCAAGCTGAAATGAAAGGTGGGTCCATTCCCAGCTGTGGACTCTCCTCCCCTCAAGTCCTGCAAATCCCGGAGCCTCCAGGGCTTTCTCTGGATTTAAAAGGTGCACTCGATGGCAGCTTTTGTTCTGTAGCTGCTTAAATGTGTGGACTCCTTTCTCACCTCCTATTTCAGAGCTGGAGAGGTGGAATTAAACGCATTGGAAGACTATGACTTGATGAAAGCACAAGGTTTGTTGTGGTTAAGTACTTTCACATTTACATGATAAAGGTCAGCCAACAGAAAAGATAGTGTGTGATAAAACACAGAAACACATTTTTTAAAAGTGCTTGAGTTTGTACATTTTGGATATATTTACGTGAATTGGACATCATTATCCTGCGGGGTCAGCAAAAGTGTAGTGATCGTCAGAACTGACTAAAATGAAGAGCAATTTTTTGAGAAAGCATCTGTGTCACCGAGACATTAACAAGCATATTTTCAAAGTTTTCTGTATTAATGCCTTTTCCTCTAAGTTTAATTTTCAGCCAAGGAATGTGGCTTTGTGTGCACGTATGTCAGTTTTCTTCGTTTTACTTACTGATCATAAACCCGATCTTTAAAGCCAGGAAGGGCTGTGTTAAACTGGATTAGCAGTGCCCCATGTCAAAACATTCACACTCACCAATACTGAGCAATTTCAGCATTTTTATCATGGTTGCTTTTTTGGCACCCAACATCCTGACCCTGCATGCCTCAGGCTCAGCGCAGAGTCTGGGATGATTTCTCTAACAAAGTGTTTGCATTAAGCCTAGTCAGAAATTGGGAAGGGTGGGCCCAGCTTTTTGTGCCAGAGCTTTCTCCACCAGAGCTTTCTCCCTCACAGCCTCTCCTTTTCTTGGGAGAAACGCTCCAAGTTCATCAAGGCTTGATTCTCATTAACACTTAATAATGCCACTCCCAGGCCTTCATGAAACATTCATCAACCTCACAAAATTCAGAAGATTGGCTTAAAAAATGTATGAGATTTTTACGATATTAAAAAAATTATGCATGTGAGAATCTCTCAGTTGAACTCCAGGGTTTTTAAGTCTGGGGGTTTTTTTTATGGCTCAGTTTTTCAGTCTGGTTATGCCTGAGTAGGCTCTCCTCTGCAGCTGAGCAGGAGAAAAAGTTTCTTCTTAGTGTAGGCTGATATTACGCCATACACACACAAAAAAATCACGTGAATCCAGAAACTAGGGCCTGAAAAGAGCCACGAAGTAGCACGAGATGGCTGATGAAACTCTAAGGGCTGGGAAGAAGGCACTGTCAAAGCGCATCAGAGCAAATCCTGGGGAAGCAGTGCTAGAGGAGTGGTGTGGGAACGGCAAACAAAAATGTTTGATTTCTGATATTAGCACCACTGCAGTGATCATGGAAAACAAGGAAAACAACAATACATTGTGACCAAGTTATGATACCAAGCAGAAAGAGCAGAAAGAGCAGCAAGAAGGGCAAGCATTTATAAAAGGCGTAAACAAGCCAAACTTTTATACAATGTGGCGGTGTTTTTTTCTTTGTCAGCTCTGGCTTCAGAACCAACTACCAAGGAGAGAAGAGGGCAATCACATAGAGTTACAGGCTAATTCCCCGGCACATGAGACATTCCTCTGAGGAGCATTTTTTACAACTGTGGGAGGAAAGGACCCATAAGCCCTATTTCAGATTCACCACCTTTAAAACAGGGGGGAACATGCTGTGTGGGACCGACGAAGGCAATCCCCATACTACTTCACTGAGCTGCTTCCACAAGTTTCCCTCCTTCTTAGCCTTAGTGCAAAGCTGGAGGAGCTGCAGTTTGCCACGGGCACGGTCACCTCGTGAGTTATTTTAATGTGCCGCGTCTGGCATTTCAGCCCCTTTCTACCACATCCCAGCAAGAGGGAACCATTTTGGGCTCCCTTTCCCAAAGCTCCACAGCGATGCTGTCTCTGCAACCCACTGCATACTGCCTGGCATCACAGATACCCCAACAGCTGTGGGCCACAAGTCAACAGAAAAACAGGTTTTTAACTTTCAGCCATTTTGGAAACTATTGCTTGGACAAAGAGGAAAACTCCAGAGTGAAAAATGGGGTCCTGTCATCATCCTTTGTGCTGAAGATGCCAAAATTTCTGCCTGTACTCTTTCAGGAAGCACACAGAGTAAGGGTGTGATTCTGCAGCCCACGGCCACAGACAGCAGCATGTATTTATAGGACAGCCCCCACCATGGTCACTAGGATGGGTGTGCGAGGCAGGAGCTGCACGACCACAGCAGGTCGTCATCTGCTGTGGCTGAACAGGAGAAGGTGTTAAAAGCCTGCAGGAAATCACTGTTGTCCAAGGAAACTGTACTATCTATGTGTCTTCCCTACCGCTTACTCAAGTCACAAGAGGATGAACAATCTATACGTACAAGTAGATGAATTATTGCTGGACTTACTAACGGTGTTTGCTTTGGGCAGAAGGCCTCGGGACTCTATAATGGTTTTATTTCTCTGCTGACCTTACAATCGATGGTTCTAATTACTAATTTCAATTAATATTAAAACCAGGTATTACTGCACAGGACTCATTTCCTATACTTGCAGGAGACTCTTCATTGACAGGCTTATTCAAAACACAGTTCCCATTCAATAAGGTTCTTCTTTCAATTCATACGCTGTATTTCTAGGTTCCTGCAGCTGATATTGATAATATTGAAATATTTGAAAGTCACTTAAAAGGCAAAATAAAATAGCACACGTTTCAGTAACCCATATGTATCATAGGTGAATTTTGCAGAGTACCTACATCATTAAAGAAGCCTAAACCAGAACAAGACCTTTGCTTATAGTTTTGCTGAAATTTATCCACTTCCCTTACAGAGAGAAGATTTCCCTAACCAGGTTAATGGAAACAGTGAAAGACTGGCTTTTTGCTTTGTCTGTATTTGCATTCGGCAACCTTTTAAGAAAGCTTTAGCACCCCGTGCTACGGAACAGTTAGATCTGAAACTTGGGGGAGAAAAAAAAAGTTTTGAAAAGGCTTGCGGAGATGCGCTGGAGCTGTGCAGTTATGAAGACCTCATCACCCACCCCCATAGCCCCAGACTGGGGCCACGGGTTGTAGCTGCAGTCTGTGGGAGCACCGCCCGAAGCACAGCATCCCTCATCTGCTGCTGCAGACATGGTGAAAAGCAGGGCTCGGTGCTCTCGAGGTGAGCACCCGCGCTTTGTGGCTTCTTCTGAACTCAAGCATTTTGTGCCTCAATTTCCCTCTTCCTCCACGGGGACAATATTTCACCTCACAGGGACCTTGTAGAAATAAATCACCTAACTACAGAGAGTAGGGAAGGTAATGAGCACGGGGAACAAGCCCGAGAGGAAATGACTAATCCTGCCTCCAGAGCGCAGCCTGGGCCATGCGCAGTAAATAAGGCCTTGGGGCGCATATTGAACAATGAGGTTAAATAAAATATTGAACAGCTGCTCATTAAGAGCGACATAAAGCTAGCGAGCCTTCCCACCTCCTGTACGTGATCATCTACCACGGTAATTAAGGGCCGTATCCCAATGCGTGCATGCAAGGGGCAGAATTCGGGCTGCGGAGGCCACCTGGTTTCTGACATTTCCTAGCTTTGGAGTGATTTATTATGAAATCTCAAGGTTACCCACGTAGGCGTGTGTGTCTGAGGGGGAAGCGCTCGCCTATTCTGCTGTCACAACATTCAAGGTGCGATGCATTAAGACTCCACCATATACGCGGGGAGCTGCAGGGAGGATATTTACTCACAGCTTCAACAGCGATTTAATTCAGAGCCACATCATGTGGGTGTAATCACTCACTGCGAACAAGTTGCCTCCTATCCTGAAAAAAGTCACCCTTAAAGCAGCCTGAGAGCTCTCTGCAGACAGCCGCGGACCCACGCCTGCCACCGCACGCGTGCGAGGCGAGGATGCTCCACGGGGATGCGCAGGAGGTGTTGCGGCTGCGGCAGCAGCGCGTACGCACATGCGCAGAAGGCACGAGAGCTCGAGCGGTGCCTGGTACCTGTTCGGCTAGCAGCGAGGCCAGGCTTGAGTAAGCATCTGCGAACTCTGGACCATACTTAATGGAGTCCCGCAGTAAGATTACAGCTTCTTCCTTCTTCCCTTGGGATCTGCAGGACAGGAAAGGAGGGGAAAAAAGAAAGAAACGTTCCTGTAAGCACATGTTGAGGTCATCCCACTGATGAACTTTAAAGAGACGTGAAAGCCCCCGGCTTGACCTTTTCAACAAGGACTAAATGATTCACTCGTGCCTCCTCTCCGCGGTGTGCATGTCCAGTATCTCCTCGGCCCATCGCTGTTTCCATATGTTATTCTCAGGAGTTGGGAAGACACAGGCTTTAATGAATCCGCCATTTAGTCTGCTATTCGGGCAATCGTCATACTGAGCACTACTCAATGATCCCAGTGAAGACAAAACACCCCCAAAACAGTGCATTCCTCAACCCTGCACACTGAAGAGCAAAAAAGTATTTTATTTTGGCTATCAGGCGAGCAGTGCGGGCCACATGCTCTGTCTGCTGAGACATAACCACTAGATTTTGTAAACTTCTCCAGTCCTACTGTACACCTCCTCTCAATATTTCTCTTTATGACAAATACAGCAAATTCTGCCCCATTCATCCCATCAGGAGCTAAAGATACAAGAAGGACAAGATAGAAAAAGTGTCTCCGGGCATGAAGTACTGAACAAGACCCTCCTAGCGATGTCCTTGGGACGTCACATGCCCTGCAGGAAGGGATGCTGTTGGGGTAACACCGGGTTTGCAGTCAGCTTCTGGAGGTCTGGCTCCAGTCATGTCTCTGGGGCACTGACTGACCTGGGAACAGGACGCTTGCTCTCACCACCCCTGCTCTCACATCAGCAGGGTGGAGACACCAAAACATTTGCCTTTCCTTAAAAATACCCACAGAGTCTTTGCATGTTCCTGGACGAGTGCTGTTATAGATCCACTTATGACTCAGTTAAATTAATACTTTGAAATTAAAATATTGCGAAGTGCCTGGGATTTCTAAATAATTCCTTAGCAAGTCGACCATTAGGCTAGAGGAGTCTGTTCTTCTGATCCTAAGGGATATGAACAGAGATAGCTGTGAGATGGCTATGCTGATGAGCTAGGTTTTCTTCCAGCATTGCTCTGCATTTATTGCCATGGAAATCAGAAAAGGCTTCCCCAAACAAAAATCTAAGGATGTTTATTTATTTGAGCTACAATTTCTTCAGTATTGCTCTGTATTGCTTTCCTTGGAAAATGAGAAGGTTTCCTGAAAAAACATCTAAGGATGTTTAGCTGGACTGGAACAACATTTTCCTGGTGTTGTCTGTACAAAGACTATGAAGAGCAGGGCTTTCAAAAAGAAACAAAGGGCTCTGGGACACAGAAAAATATGTGAACACCTTGCTGCTTTGGCCTTAGATTTCATCTGAGTGACGTGGCCAAGTAACCAGATCTTGTTTATAAGGTGCAAATTTCAGCTGATAATATATGTGGCTTTGCAGATTTTTTCCCTTTCTAGCTGTGTAACTGGAAGAATATTTTGCCTGTGCATTAAGCTAAGTAAAAACAGTTGTGCTAGTCTTTTTCTTCTTCCAATGGTATTCCATATAAATTACACGAATGAAGCAAAAACAAATAAAGAACCACTTTTCTCCTACACTAATTAAAGACTAGCTAGCTTGTCAATTTATAAAACTTTTGGATCCCTTGGCTGAAGTTTCATGACACATTTTTATAAATCAAAAACAGATGACTGCTTTATAAAGGTATTGATGTTTGGCAAAAAAAATGTAGGAAATGCCAGCTACAGAAATAAAAGGATTAAGTGATCCACTCAGCAGCAGTAAAAGTTCCCATTAACCACAAGCATGCACTCTGAACATGGGGCAGTCCTCTTAATTGCTCTTTTTTTCAAAATGGCCTTTTTTTTTTTTTCGTTTGATCCAAGAACAATGTTTGTCTCCTGAAAGTGGGTGTAGAGAGGGAAAGATTATGGCGTCTTTTTATGTGACAGAGTGAATTACATTAAAAAAAGCAGATCCAGTAGTTTCTCCGAGGGCTCAGGCCTGCAAGATACCAAGCGCTCTGGCCAAGCACTTAAACGCGTACTTAACTTTTATGTATGCAAGTTGAAAATTAATTGCTGGCTGAAGTGCTTTCCTGGATCAAGGCCAACGCTTTGCAGGATCGAGGCCGTCATTTATATAAATCTCCTGCAATTTGGGAGAGCACAGAGCATTGGAAGAACGGTCCAATACACTAATTTACCATAAACTGGGGATCTGGATCAGGAAAAGCTAGGTAATGTATACCTTTACTATGATAGAGAGAGGAACAAATTCAACTGATACAAGGAATCTATGATCACTTAATCCAATTTTTCCCCAAATTACCTTGCCTGACAATGCCCTCTCCTGACTCCCTCTTCCACCCCAGCTCCCAGCCTCCCCTCTACAATCAGCATGCTCAAGCAAGGAATAGCTCTTTCCACAGGGAACATCTTGTCCATATTTTTGGAAGTGCCCTACAGTTGGAGAAGAATCAGCTTAAAACACCCCGCAGAAGTCTGGCAATGCACAGGGCTGTGTGTGAGCTGTTAGTGTTGTCCCAAAGCAGGGACCTTCTTAAAGTACATCGTTAACACTGGAGCGAATTTAATTTACAACAGAAAGAGTAACCTAGGAATTAGCGCTCTAGAGGACTTTTTAATCTTCAAGATTTGTTTTATTTTGTTAAGTTAGTTTGACTGCATTAAAGACAGAAACACAGAACTCAACAGGGGCTCCACAGCAGTTCTGAACATCTCACCTTGGTTTCACACCATAATCAAAGGGGAGCTTGCATTGTCTAACTCTGCATGTCTGAAAGGAAGCCTCTAAGCCTGTTCGACTCCCTGGTTTAAACTGATTCAGGTAATTTAGATGCACTCCTTTGCCATTTATCTATCCTGTGTGGATGACACAAAAGTGGGGGAGTGGGCAATACACTGCAAGGTAGGGCTGCGTTTCTGAGGGACCAGGTCTGACGGGAACCTCATGAAGTTCAACAAAAGCAAATGCAAGTCCTACGCCCAGAGTGGGACAACCCCGCGCACGAGCACAGGTTGGAGGTTGACTGGTGTCCTGGTGGACAATAAGTTGACCGTGGGCCAGCAATGTATCTTATGTGGCAAAGGCGGCCGGTCCATCCTTCCCCTATACATGATACTTGTGAGACCACTTCTGAAGCAATGTCTGCCCAGAGCTGGGCTCCCCAGTGCAAGAAAGGCATGGTCTTACTGGAGGAAGCCCAACAGAGGGATATTAAAGACAGTCAGATCACCCACTGCATTGAGGACAGGCTGAGCGGGCCATATCGGTGCAGCCTGGAGAAGAGATGGCTCATGGGTGGCCTCAGTGCTGCCTGCAACTTCAGAGGACACAGAGAAGCCAGAGCCAAACCCTTCTCAGAGGTACATGGTGACAGGATGAGAGAGGCAACAGACACAAGTAGGAACATGGAAAACTCTGATTAGATATAAGAAGAAATATTTTTCACCACGAGCGTGCTCAAACAGTGGAACCGGTTGCACGGACACACTGTGGCATCTCTGTCCTTGGAGGTGTTCAAGATTCAGCTGGACACAGCCCTGAGCAACCTGATCCAATTAGACTTGCTCTGAGCAGCGGGCTTGGCCAAATGGTCTCCAGAGGTCTCTTCCAACCTGTTACTTTTTTCATCTACTGTAAATCTGACACTGCCAGAGGTGGTTTTTTTTATAAACAGGCTACACGTATGTGATACTGAGGGATAACTAGAGCACTTGATGCAACACAGAGTATCCTCATCAGAGACCATACAGGAAGCCAGGCGCAATATCACTGAATGTTATCACTCAGTTTGCTTCTTTGAATGGAAGGGAAGAATGTTTCACTCTCTGAAAGATCTTAAATCTCAATACGCATAATATCTATCTGATGTTTTTTATCATCTTCAGACAGTTACACAAGCCTCTGTCAGCACATTCACGTACACAAATATCCAGAAGCCTGTATCACAGAGCGCAGACGGTCCTTCTTCCTCTGAATAGGTGGGTTTGCTAAACTTGGACTACATCACGGCAACAAACACACAGGTCACCTTATGTGTTACTCTACATTCAGAAGAGAATCAGTGCTTTGAAAGTGGACATTGTTTCTAGGCATTTCACTTTCCCCTTAAAAATGCAGCCATAACACTCTCAAAGCATGTAAGAGTTATGAGGCTTTTCTTCACAAGAAATAGTGTACTGAATATTGGAGTGCTTTACGTACCACAAATAAGTTCTCTCCCATTCTTCCTGCAACAGAAAGCTGAGATAAATATTTACTTCAAATGTTCATAATATTTTATTTCTTGTCTCTCTACAGAATATCCCACAGGCTATAAATTTGTGAGGTATTCTGAATGATATTTATCTCAGTTTTTCAAGCTGTATCTCAACAAAACTGAATCTCTAAGAGGAGTTAAATATTTATATAATGGGAAACTTCAAAATAAAACACAAGAAAGCAGTATCAGGCTGCTCTGTGTCACAGATCACAGACCAAGAAAGTGGAGAAAGAGGTTGCTCACTTTTAGGTAGGCTATCTTTTGGGTTTATTTAAGAAATCTGTTGGCATTGCTTAATTATCTACTCTCCAATATTTGTATTAGGCAAGAAAATGATGACATACAACTTTATTTTAGGGTATGTAAACAAAACCAGAGGCTTATTCAGCCATTACCCTGCAATGCTTCCTGAGAACATTCATCTTCTGGCACATAGCTGTCTTCATTATGCGCAAACAGAAAATGGAAACATCCTTTTTCATCTAGGACTTCCGCAGAAAAGAACTTGAGAATTCCACCCTGTGGTCCTCAAAACAGATTCTTACTCAAGCTTAAATCACAAGCAATGGATGCTTAAATAGAGAGATTATTTACAGGGAATAACGAGAGGCAGATTCACACATGGGAACAGCAAACCCATCCTTCCAAAACCCTGGAGTTCCCCTTTCTCAGCACTCCAGAGGAGTTGAAATCTAATATCCGCCATCAGATTTCTACACTATGAGCAGGGGTGGGTACAAGGAACCCTACAGTAGAGTTCAACTGGGAACTCCCCATGCCAGATGGTTTCATTACATGTTTCAGGACAAGTAGTGCTGTTACTGGACATGCCTTGAGTGTTGCAGATCTGGCTCTTCCTGATCCGCGCCATACACTGAAGCCTCTGCAAAGAGGACAGAAAATGCTTTGATGGCTTGACCATATATCCTCTCTCTGCCGTATGTTTAAAAATCAAAACACTCTTCAAAACGTGTCATAGCACAGCCAGAAAGTATTATCTGCCTGTAATATTCTGCAGAATTTCACTTATTACCTAGATTATACTAGCATTTACTGCCTGCAGAATACCGGTCGCCCTATATACATACATATGAAAGGATAACTTGGAGAGCCAGGTAGAAAACATAAATAAAGGCAAAGCTGTAGGAAGGGAGAACTTGAAATCCCTGCCTCGTTCCAGTCTGGTCATCTCAGGAGTCACCTTCTGCTCCAGAATTGGCTGATGATCTCTGCTAAATTGGTGGATCCAGGATCCAGGAAAGGTCTTGGCAAAGGGGTTTGGGCTAGTGTTTTAGGGGACACATTCATATAGCATCTGCCTGTACAGTCTCTGCTTTACATATGTGCTAATCCTTCCACCATGAACTATACCCATTTTTTAGCAGGTTTTTTAAAGCTGAACAGCGAGATGAGGGCACCCAGTTTCCACCACAATTGATACTATTTGTGTATGCAGACGCACTAGGGTGTTTTGGAAGCCTAAAAAAAAGTCTAGAAAATGGGAGCAAGTGGGTGCGGGAAAAGGGCAGGCGGAACCTGAGCGCTTTCTTTTAAAAAGTTTAGCACAAGCATCACTCACCTTTAAGATACTGCAATATATGGCACCACAGAAGGATGCAGAGCACATACAGGACACACAATACCTTAACTATCACATTAGAAAAAACATGACATGTACACTAAACAAACAGCAGTTCTAAGAGATTTTCCCACAGGTCTCCTTTGTGCTTTGCTGGTGCAACAAATCCAGTTTCTACCCATCTGCTGGGTCACAAGAGCCCATCAACAGGCCAGATTTAAGTGTTATTGACATGGGATGTCCTGGTCCTGCTTCTGGCTTACGTCCTTTTGTATTAATATTTTATATTTAAAAAACAATTACAGAGAATAATAACTAAGGCAAACATGATGGATTAAAAGGACAATATGTATTTTTAAACAGCATTGCCACCTAAGATTAATTTCAATCAGCCAAATCTGATGAATAATACAAAGACCTTCCATTTTTCTTGTCATAAGACTGTCTTTACCATTTTCCTTTCTTGTGAGTATTTCCAGTAAAGCTTTCACTTACTTTCCATTTAAGAATTCCTCAGCTGCCATATTGTAACCCCAAACCATCAGGTTTACTTGTAATATTATTCTGATAACTTCTCTACTACGGAATGTACCAGGCAGAACGTCATCGATACACTTAACATCTGTCATATAAACTCACACTCAGAGTAACATTTCAGAACCAGAGCGATCAAGTATGTTTTGATGAGACAGTGCCACTTTAAAACCAGCCCAACACTAAAGCCTGATTTACTCCAAAAGATTTACCAGAGACCTATTACCAGCAAAAGAGGCGCTGTTTATATCAGCAAAAAAGTACTTTTACTGCTGTAGTTTATGCAGTTCTGTCAGCAAATAACATGCTCACAAAAACAAGGGGGGTTTTGTTGGTGCAAAATAGTAATGCAGGAATATGGATTTTTTTTTTTAGTTGCACTCCTAGCAGATCTTATCATACTGGCAAAGCTTCTTGTATAGATTTAAGTTCAGTCTTTAGATATGGTTAGTCAAATTAATTTGCATTATTATGATCATCTGCTATTCTCCTTGCTAAAGGCTGACACTCTAAATAACAATGAGCAGAATTATGAGCTGATTAACTTGTTTTCTTGCTCAGCAGAGTAGCCGTATGCAAGCCAGCTTTCCCCTCAAATCCAGACCCACCCCCTCTGCAATGGGATGAACCTTCTGCTGCTCTGAGCATCTGAGTTAGGTGCTTATGCCTAAACTATGCATCAACCTTCCATACCGCTAATGAAAGGAAGTGGGAACTTGCAGAGGGAGATTTGCTGGGTCTGTGTTGTTTATTAGATCTGTATCAGATGCCTGTCTTTGAACATCATGGCTTGCTCCACTGAAAAGGCTTATACCTCTCCACTGAGATGGGAGTCTCTAGTGACTAGTTGGATTAAGGGACCTCATGTTTTGATGCCTGATTTGGAACAAGTGAATTCCCTCCAGCTGAAACACAAAGGTAAACAGCACCTGAAGTGCTGTAGCAGACAGCATAAGGGTATCCAAACTAAGCCTCACCTTTGTGCCAGCACTCTTGGCCAGCAATAAGAAATAACGCCATTCCTTCACCAGCTGGCAGAAAAAAAGTACTTTGGTGATGCGTGTAGAGAGAATGTGAATTTCCTTGGTGCCAGTCCTGCATTCAACTTACTTGAGCAGGTTGCCAAGATTGAAGAGAGCTCGGTTGTGCTGAGGGTTTAACTGAAGGGCCCGTCTGTAGTAGTCCTTTGCCTCCGCCACATCTTTGGTCAATGTCCCCAAGTTGTTGAGAGCACTTGCGTGACGAGGGTACAGTCTAGGAAAAATGAAACATCAAGTTACAGACACTCACTTAATTGACAAATAAAGCTGAAGTCACTAATGCTGCCACCACTGCGGCTTGGCACCCTGTAAAGCAAAGGATGTCAGCTAGGAAACACTGTTTTCCCTTCATTTGCTGCAGATCCTGATGGGATCCTGAGGAACCTTTTCAACTCCCAAAGACACTGCAAATCAGATCTTCTCCTACAGTTCCTGTATGCCTCCAGGGCAAAAGGGAACACTCAACAGCTTTGAAAACCTATTTTACCCTCCAAGCAAAAGGCAAAGTGACTAAAGCAGCTTGAACGTCTTTATTCAAAATGTTTTTCAAACAAGTAAGAACTGCTTTGTCAAAAATATGTTTCCAATGGAAATATGTTTTGACATATACAGAAACCAACACAACACTGTTTAAATTGTTCTGTCTTGTCTTTTTTTTAAATCAGTTTTCCACAATAAAAGTGATAATAAAGTGCAAAAGTAAACCTGAAATCAGCTGTTGAACAATCTTTTCAGGACCAAGCAAAATGATAAAAAAAACCCTGGAAACAGGCTGCTTAACAGTATGAATTCCTTAAGTTTCTAGTTGTATATTTTACCACTTGGTTTCGTTCTCCTTTTAACTGATCTGTCAATCTTTACATCTACCTGTTTCAGTTATAACACTACACACTGGGCCCAGCGCAGCTCTGTTAAAAACCCCCATGAATTAAGAAGCACCTCGTGGTCCATTCAGCTGCTTAAATTCTCAGACAAAGTTGTGCTCCTGCATTAATATTTTGGTCTGTAGGTCTTTCACCAAAAAACACCGGTGGTGAGAGTGATCCAGGGCAAGATTTAGCACCCAGGACCCTCTGTGTCACAGATGGGTGAAAACTGAGGTTCATTACGATAAAGAAATACATCTGTGACGGTAGCCCACAGGGGTCCCAGGCAAGCTGGGAGACGAGCTGTGTGACTATCTCTGATGCTCTGGTACGAAATGGTGCGGAGGTGCTCGCCCACTGAACTCCTCCAGACGGTCATTTCCTTTGTGATGGGGAGAAAGCAGGTTAAGAAGGTCAAGGCTTCAGTTTGAGAAGATCCAATTGCAAATCCTGCTGCCACTACAGATTTTCTGTGTCGGACCAGGACAAGTCATCTGACATTTCTCTGCCTTAAGTCCCTGTTCATGGGAAAGTGATGTGGATAATGACATTAAAAATAGTTGGGTATGATAGCCCAGGGTACAGCATGAGGAGGGGCGTTTAAAGGAAGAAGAAGGGATTAAGAGTCTGTAATACAGTCTGACTCTAAAGTTTGCAACTGTTTTTAATCTAAGACTTTCCATGGTGTTTTTTTGGTTTTTTTTTTTTTTGCCTGGAGTTTTTCATTATGTCAGTTCAGCCCTGGGATTTTCTGCGCTTAAGTACCATGAATAATTTAGCATTTTATACACTGCTGCAACATTTGTATCAGTCACATTTTTGCTCCACCGCACGTAAGTGATTTTGGCAGGGTCTTACTTGAGGGTGAAGCTGGGAACGCACGAGGGAACTCCGGGAGAAGCGGATTGGTAACAAACGCAGGATGCTTCCTACAACTAAGTAAGAGAAGGGCTCCAAAACCCTTCTTCCACCCAACACCAAGCCTCAACGCGGGCAACGACTGCAAAGCCACACGGTCGAGGAGAGAGCATTCAAGGATGCAGCCACATATGTTTTTTAAAACCTCACCTACTACACTGACAAAAGATAAATGTAGCGACCACCGCTCATAGTAACTAACGACTGTGGGCTCTGTCAACATCCCCAACGAACAGAGAAGCATCCTGTCTCTCAGCGGTAACCACTCCTCCCGCTGCAAGCTCTCAGGTGCAGTTTACGTGTCGCAGGTGTCCGCATTGCCCAGTGTCCGTTCACCCCCGCTACCTGCAGTCCCTGCTTAATTGACTTTTGAAGAGTTCCCTAATTGATCTTGTCACAGAGGAGCAGAGAGTAGCGAATCCAATGTTAGACTGCAGTTGGCACAGAAACAGCATCGCTTTCCCTCGCTGAAGGTGCCCAGTGAGCCTGCGCGTTTCAGGATGTGAGAGGCTGCCTAGGCTTGGAGAAGCATCAGCAAAGGACAAGATGGTGATGAGGGTACAATGTTGAGTCTTGATCTTGGCCCTAAAATCCACCGGTCATCCAGGCTAAGCCTTCCCATCTGAAGCAGCCTAGGAGAAATGCTTTCCGCAGCAACAGCAGGGGAGCAATGGAAAGGACCAAGCTTGATTGCCCTTGAGATGCAGCTCTGTGTGATACCTTGACCAGGATCTTGAGCAAAGAATGTCTAAATGACTGAGGGCTCAGCCTTGTTTCCCATTTCTACCATGGGATTTTGACATTGTTTTGGACCAAAAAACGTTTGGGAGTTATATTTTTGAGGCTTTTTTTCCATTTTGCTTTAATAAAAGCCATGCACTACTTCTGTCAGTACTCACACACAAAAACAGTTCTAATATCTGACATGAAGTCGCTTGAGTTATGAGTGGGCAAAAGTATTTCAGACAATTCTCGGGAAAGTCAGAAACAGATTAACATTTTACAGCCCTAAACCTGATGGTTTTGCTCTCAAACTTTCAGAAATTAATTCTGTTCTTGGCCTCTAGCACTCCCATGACATTTTCGGCTCAGGAGATTTGCTTGCACCAATTTGGAGAGGAATGAAAACGCAAGATTAAAAAAGAGAACTGATTTCACCTTTAAATTGCACAGTTCTGACCAGCAGCGCCATAAATACACTTCTGAGCTCAGCACTAAAACCTATCGCAGGATGCAAACACACCTCCTGTGTATCCTGGGCTCTATTTCTTGTGTTTTACATTTATTCATTACATCTCATTGCCCTTTCCAAAAAAGGTAAGTGAAAAACCAGAACTTCAGCTAGCACAAATTGTCAGCTTAAACCCCGCTTAGCATCTGGCCCAAAGAACTTCCAACATTAGCAATTTCACATATCTGAACAAACATTGAGAGAAAAATCTGAGTGCAGTGAGATAAGGCAGTGTGGTTGAGCTTTGCCATTAGGGTTCAGTTCTTTATGCTTTTATTTGGAATATTACTTCACTATGGGGGTAGAGCAAGATGACACTCAACTGAGTTCATCCCAGAGCATAACCAAGCTCTAAGAGAGCACCACCTCTAATAAAGTAACCAGAACTACAGCCTGCGCCCATGACCATCCACACGGTTATAACATGATCCCTAACCATTTAACACCACGCTCAATACTCCCCAGGAATGGTCCAGGGCTGAGCCCAGACCAAGGTCTGGTCCCAAAAGCCACTTGGGCTCAGCCACTGCCTCTCAGAGGACACAAGCCCTTACTGAATGCTTGCAGGTCAATTTATGCGAGTTGGCCTCAGGGCTAAAGAATGGGGCCCCGGCCCTGTTTTAATTATTAATATGGATGACGACTAAAGAACTAACAGCCTTGCTCAAACTACCCTCTGTTCATCCACACCCATTGCTGTTAATAACAGCTTCCTGGGGACAAAACCAGAGTAGAACAAAGTCTCGTGGCTGGATTTACAGACTGTCATAAAACTTGACCACAGGTAACTAATTAAAGCAACGTTTACTCAAGAACTCTCAAAATGTTTCTGCAAAACTTGCAGATACACCATTTGCAAACTGGTTTGTTTTTTGCTGTAGGTGACCTATTATTTTAATGAATGGTGGCACACTTATTTTTTTTTTTCCATTTTTATGTTATCGGGAGGTTTGTGCTGTTTTTCAAGACTTTTGGAATTGGTCCCAATGATCCTCGATGCCTACCTTTCTTATTTTGACCACAAGCTCTCTGATACAAAGATTGTCTCTTCCCCACATATATTTATTTCTTGGAAGGGTCAGAAATCCATTCCCAGGACAAGGAGGTCTCCAGTTAACCTGAAGTCTCTTCATGCCACAATAATGACAATACTCAGAACCCAGACCTTGTTTTGCAGATAGCTGGGACACTCTGAAGCACAAGGAATTGGTTGTTGGAATCTATATATACCTTGTTTTGCAACTTCTCTTAAGAAACAAAGCTTTCTATCTGGACACACACGGAGCTGCATTTTCCTTGCCACCGCCATTGATAATGGTAACAGTCTGCAGGCAATATCCTTCTTGCTATGCATCTGATTAGGTAGAAATTCCTCCAGGCTTCACCTAATCAAATGCAAGTGCTGCATTATTTATGAAAGCAAGCTGAATTTCATTAAACTTATTCTACAAGAAGCAGTTCATGTAAAAAAATCAGTTTCTCCTTTCTTTTAGAAATCAGAATAATCTTTAAAAAAACCCTACATTCACAGGTAATTATAACAGAAGTCTTGAAATGGCAAAATTACTTTAAAAAAAAAAAAAAAAGGAAACCAAGCCATAAAAGTGTATTTTAAATCTGACTGGGATTTCATTTCTAAAGAGAAGACAAGTGGGATGCTTCCTTGTTGCAGAATGAATAATTCAAATGATTCCTCCAGTGCTGTATCTGCAATTGTCAGAATAAATTTAAGCAGCTTTCCCTTTAACTATTACAGGTATACGCTGCACAAGAACTCCTGTTAGTAATTATCCCCACTTCTTTTAGGCTAGCAAAATTCCCTCTAATACCACTGAACAAAAGCCTTACTGGCTTGCACAGTCAAGAGATTTCCAGTTTCACAAGGAGATACCAGGCACAGAACATACACAGTCGTCAAAACCCTGATGACCATTTATTCTGCTTTTTAATTTAATGCTGCTATTACCTGAAACATTAGGGTTGTTTTTTTTTTTAAAATTAGGGGTTTTGTCTGGCAACATATCTGAACTACAAGACAATTCCAGAAAAAAGAGAGAGAATTTGTTGTCATGGCTACAACCTATAATCCGCCAAGAATTTTAATTCTTTTAATTCAGATCGAGAGAGACCACTTAAACAACCAGCAAGCTCTGCTCGAGGTCCTGCCTTTACACGGCCCTTGGGCCCGTGCCAGCAGTATTCAGGGGGCAAAAGGCATTAGCGTGACAACTCCCCACTCGCTCTTAAGAGCGTTACGTGGTTCTTGCACAGCCATCGCCGTGCGGGGGGACAGAGAGCAACAGGGGATGGGGCCAGACGAACGTGCAGTTAGCCTGGGAAACTACCACGAGCAGCATGGAAAGGGCTGCAACACCGGCTTTCGGGGGTCCGGGCAACCCTCTACAGCCACCACGTGATAAAAGATGTTATTGAAAGCAGGCCAGAGCCACCTCTCAGAGCTGGGACAGCCCTGAGATGTCCTGCACTGGAGCGACTCTCCCTGGTGCCCCAGCCCCGTGCTCAGCCCCTTGCTGCCCTCCAATGACTGATGATAAACCTGTCAAAAGCACATTGCCAGCGACTTAAAACATGAGACCTTAAAGCCATTATAGAAGCTGTAAGCAACACTGGCCATCATTAACCTAATGGCCACGCCGTGGCAGCAGCAGCAGAAAGAAAAAACCTGCCGGCATCATCTGGCACCATATTTAAAGGAGCTCCAAGCGCGTTAATTTCTGCCAGAGAGAAAAATCAGCAACTGATTCAGCTGGGGAGATCTAGCGTGTCTCTTTTTTGTTAATGCACCTTTTGATTAAAGAATGCGTTTAAATTTAGCAATCGCAGGGAACGCTGCACCTTTGAAGCAACTGTGATTAATTACCACTGCTGCGCCGCCGTGAGAAAACAGGTTGCGTTGGCTCTTGTGGTAGAAGGAGAAGAGGGGCTGAAAAGCCCTGGGACAGAGCTCCTCTCACCAATCCTCCATACCGCAGGACACCTCCCCACTACCCGCCCTTGGTTCTCCCAGTGCTGGCGTGACCCTACTGCAACGCTCGGCATCCACGAGGCTCACTTCAGCCAGATTAAGTGCGCAGAGTCAGCCTTAATTACCCAAGCCCAATTATGTCCTGGCAGCACAGCAACTTGTTTTTAAGGCATATTTTGCCCCTTTCCAACACATACCACAATATTTTATTGGCATCATTTTGCCAACAAAAGTAAGAAAGTCACGTGAATACATGTTTCACCTGTGCCAAATTTTTATACTGCCGTTTTATACTTACTCCGGTATACTATTTCAAGCCAATTTTCCAATTTCAATATTACATCACTCTCATTTTCATGTATTTACGTAAGTTCTCAATAAAGCCCTATGTCAGGTTGAATTAAAACTTGACTTGATGTAATTCAGAGACAGTCATCCTATGGGGAACAATCCTGCGCTGGTAACAACTCAGGCCACGGCCTCACAACAGCATGGCACCTTGTTCCGAGAGCCGCTCTACATGGTGCGCAGATGCGTAGATAACAGAACCAGATCCTATGTCTGCCTCAAAAAGACCTTCAATTTGCAGCATTTGAATTCCTTTTATAGAAGGAGAGATGATCCTGCAATATTAAGCAGCAGCTGGTTTCTCTTGAAGAGTTTTAGTATTTGCATCAATATTTCCTCAAAGGTAACACCCTTCAGCTTGACAGAAGGTTTGTGGCAAGCTGGGATTTTTTACTTTTTTTTTTTTTTTTTTTAAATGGAAATCCTGTTGAAAGTCAGACAAGTGAGAGATCTAACGCTTCTGGGTTCCTTTGAAAGCCTCAGGCATAATCTTCTTCAGAGAAAGCATGACAAAGCAGCCAGACTGCTGGCTGTACGCAGCATGGCCCAGCACTGGCTATTACATCACGCCCGTTTCCACGTACTCAGCTACAAGGTGGTCCAGCTCAGGGCCTGACACAACACTAGGAATAAGAGAGAGATATATCCCACCCCACCATGGTGCCAGGGGTTCTCAGAGCATCCCTGAGCAGCTCTGCAAGGTCCCATTAGTGTCCTCACTGGTGTTACATGGAGCGGCTCAGGTCCCGACGGAGGTCCTGCTCAAGAAGTCAGCGGGGATGGGGGGTGCCTACAACTGTTTCAGACATCCACCCACGTGTCCTCCCCCTGCTGCTCCTGAAGGGCAGGTACCCCAGATGCCTTAGCTACACCAGCCCACCTCAAACATCTTCTACTTTCAAATGTGGGCAGAAGTCACCCACGTTTTGGCACTGAGCACCTACAACGTGGACACTGAGAGACAGTACTCGTCTCTGCCAAGTTTCGCATGCGGCCTGGGACGAGTCTGTCTCTCAGGGTCTCCATGCCCTGTCCCTAAAGAGACAATAACAAAACTTCCCTTCCTTGTAGTGCTGCCTCTCTGCTCACGGCACAAGCTCTCTGCGGTGATGACAACCTCCAACTACGGTCAGTGGCCGGCACAGCAGGATCTTGATCTCAGCCGGGACCTCCGGAGGCCAATTCTGTATAAATATAGCAAGTGCTGAATTGCAGCCAGGGATCAGTGGAAGGAAGAAAGGTCTGGCTGTGCCGCTTCTCCCCCACGCAGCAGCAAAAGCAGACCATGGGTGCCCTGCCGCCAGCAAACCCTCTTATACCAGGGCGAGCCTCCAAGGCTGATGGGGCAGAGCACAGGGGAGAGCAGCCATGCTGTACCCTAGCATCAAGAGAAACCTCTCCAGCACAGAAATGTGAGAAACAGAGAAGCTGAATTGATTTAATCTGTAAATTGACAAAAGCCCCATGAATTCTTTGAGCCTAGCATCCATTAAAAAAACACCAAACCATATCCAGAAGCATGCCATTTAAAAAAATAAACCCGTAAGCACTTTAAACAATATTACCATTTATGAATTTTCATTGAATTTTCAAACTCGGACAGGGGTAGAAGCTCAAGATTTAGAGCTGAAGAGAAAAAAAGAATTTCAAGTCAAACAATGTCACAGCTAAACATAAATAAATAAACCTTCTCCTGCTAAACTTGCACGTTCCCTGCAACGCCGAAGCAACATGAGGTTATCAAACTGGGCTGCCTGCTTATACTCTCACATAAAGAATTTACGCAGGATCCCTGTAAATCCTGAAAATCCCAGAAACCACTCAAGCCCAACAAAGGACTAATAATTCCTGGCACACCTGGCTTACAGACAGCATGAACAGTGCAGGTGTCTCTGTAGAGCCCACAGAAACTAGAGGGACACCACAGCAAACCATCGGGTGAGTTCTTCAACCAAATCGTTACATGAGGGGATGAAATAACAACATATATCTCGCCTAAGCAGGTGGAGTGAAATCACGCCTGTCATCTCCCAGGGTTCACAGGTGCCGGAGGAAGCTGCACAGCCCCACACTGCCACCCGTGATCACGGCTGTCTCCGAGATGAGATGTCTGGGAGTTGCCTCAGTCTTCAGCATAAATCAGAGCAGCCCCGTTCCTGCACCAGCCAAATTGCTCGAAGGGGCCATTCAAACGTCTAGGGATAAGCAGAGCGCTGCAGCTTCTCCTGCCAAGCCTTCACAGAAAGTCCCAAGGTTGTCCTTGACAGGCGCATGCTGGGAACCAATTTTTCTGCTGCCCCTTGGTAAGGACCGGCAAAGGCAAGTCTCTGATGATTTAGCACAACAATAATCAGTGCTACCTGGTCATTCCTTGAGCAAAGTTTTCATAAAGACAAGGACAGCAGGCTAGGGAAAAAGAAATGGCTGTAGGAACAAGTAATTAACCCTTGGATGTGAGGTTTATCATTAGTCAAAAGTGAAAAGTAGACTTGAACACCTGCAAAATACAGCCGTAAGTTTCTCTCTGCATAGCCCACACGAAAATCAAATTAGATGTCTTGTCCCAATAAGACAATAACTTTGCACCTTCATTAAGGAAGCGTTTTCCATTCCCCAGATTTTTAGCATCAGTCCCTGATATGTAAGTAGTCAGAGCAATGACGCAGTGTCTGAGCAAGGCTATAGAGCAGTCATTCTGACAGCTGATGGCTGCTCTTCTCCAAGAAGATGAGTTTGAAAAGCCAGCAAGTCCCTGAAGGACAGTGTAGAAGGACCTGCACTCATGACACAAGCCACAGTCTAGGAAGGGACCCTGCCTGTAAATACCAGTGTCCAGGGGTGAGTTATACATATATATGTATGATGTCCCATGCCAGCAGGGACATCCAGCTTCCATCGCCGTCAATGCAGTTACACTGCACACATACTGCCTCTGCATCAGGGCTCATGGTCGCACTTACACAGGTTTGGTTTTTGAGTAAATAAAAGTCTGTGCCTTGATTGATTGATATTTGATCACTAAAAAGCAGAAAAACTGAGCAGAGGTGGAATACACCCCAAAACAAGCAGGGATTAGCACTTTATAGAGAACAGGTTCAAAAATAAATTACACTGGTTGAAGTGATTTGGCCATCATCCTGTGCACTGTGTTGTAAAGGCCATTAAGTCTCCGATTCAAATTATCAGGCAGCCTTTTCAGCCATCAATTACTATAAAATCACTCAACAATTTTGTCTAGCTTCAGGACAGCCACCATACACGTCCACAAGAGCACCAATTACCCCAAAAAGCCTGTTGTCAAAGTGCGATTCAGAAGAACACCGCGCAAAGATGCTTCCGACTGCTTGGACGTGATCTGCCTCGAGCCTGTAACATCCACTAACACAGGGTATTATGTGAAGTCTCTATGAAGATGTTTCATCAAATGCCTAACCAGAGGGCTTGCTCCAAGGGTCTGACCTAAGCGATGTGAAGTGTCAGAAGGGCACTCATGGTTTCGGGAGCAAACGCAGCCCTGGCAGTCGCAGCAAAGCGCTGCACATTTTTGACTCACTGTAAAAACAGGCTAACAAATGGTGCTGGTATTTTAATTCTTTCCAGAAATAAATCACAGATGGTATCCAAGGCCACCTGCAGTCCACGCTGAGAGGCATTTTCAAGGCACACACAGAGACACACACACACACACACATAAAGGGCTATATGAACACAATTTTTTTACTGCATGGAGAGTGCAATTTAACTGAATTTAAACAACCTCAGATACTGTTGATTTAAGATATATAAAAACCCAGTGGGAAAGCTTAGCAAGAAACCTGAGTCTCCCTTACAGCATTAGGGCTTTATTTCTAAAGTGGAGTGAGGAGAAAGAGCAGCCTCGCTTGCTCCTTTTCTACCTATTCCAGAGATGTTATGCACCAATTTTATTCCCTCAGTGAGGGATATGGATATGGATATGGAACCCACACTACTTCCTCCTCCCTCCTCCCCCATCTAGCGTGCATTCGAGTACGAGGTGTACATAAGCATGATCCCATGACACTTCCTGGTGCCACACACCAGTATGCCCAGTTTCCATGCTGTGAGCAATGCCCTAAGCCCTATTATTTGCAAACTGCAAGAGCCAAACCGCACACGTTGCTGCACCAAGTGTTTTCATACTGGTTCATCTGCCTCCTGGCCCACTCTCTCCTCTCTCTCAAGGCTGAGCATCAGAGCAGCTCCCTGAGCCACAAAGCAAGGCAGCCCGAGGGTTCCTGCTCACTGCCTGGAGGCTCCCTTCTCTAGAGGATACCAGAAGGGAGAACAGAGGTTTCTGCATGGATCTGCTGATGGCAGGTTGGTCCCTTTCTCACCCTGTTCGGTCAGCAGCATTTGGCAGGGAATGTCCAAGGGAAGCTTGTGGCTAGGAACCTGTTGATGGACACGTGCACACACACAGGCACGCTGCAAACGCGTGTGCACTCTCGTATACACACACTGGTGCGTCTGTGTGCATAAACTCGCCATATTACATATATGGTAGATGCCTCCTGCAGGACTCTATACTGTCGGATATTCCACTGACGCTAAGAGTCACTTCACAGACTTGCCCATGGGGGAAGAGCAGCACCCCAGAGAGACACCCCAGGCGGCCTGATGCTTGCAGGGCCAGCCTGGGTCTCCCTCTGTCCTGGCCCTACTGTCTGCATTTCTTTCTTTCCAGCACTTTTCCTTTTTTAGTCCCCCAATCTCAGTTCATTTCCGCAACTTTCATCTTAATACTCCACTGACATTTTTTAATTAAGAGCAAATCCATATTTTTTTTACATCCAAAAGTGCAAACATGAAATTTTAGATGTTGACCTTTTGCTGGACACAGAAAATGTAGCTCGAATAGCACAGTATTATTATTAGCCTATTTATCCACCCAACTCCAGCAAGAAATCCCAGCAACCTCCTTCAGCCCCACCTGCTGTTCTTCACATCGATCCACCATCCATGGGAAGCATGGCCATGGCAACAAACACGGAGACACAGAGGCTAAGACAGAGCTGTTCTGGGAATTAAAATTTTGAATGAGTGCAATTGTAGCAAGAAAGGTGAATTTTTTTTTTCCCCTTCATTGTTAAAAAGATTATTAAAGACACAATGAATCTTCATCAAATGGGTTTTAAGGCTCTGCTGTTTTTCTCTCTCTGCATGTCAGCTCATGTGCGTTCCTGAGGAGCGATAAAACAATCTCAACAGCAACATCAAGCAAACAAGGCTGGGGAGAAGCAGGACAAAAGTTTGGTAACTATCAACAACAGCAAAAATGTCTTCATTAGCATGTCAGACCTGTTCTTCATATTTGCGTGAGGTTGCACGACCTCATATTCTCACTCACAACCAAGAGAGTGGCAAGACAAGTTTTATTTCAGGTAAGACGAGCACTGTTTGATCTCCAGCAGCAGGGGATCTCCGAAATTCCTAGCAACAGCCGCAAATCTGCAGCAGAGGCAGCAGCAAGAATGTTAAGGCCAGCTTTCAGAGTAGCCATGGTCAACTCGCATCTCAGATGGAGTATTTCTGGCCTTTACTTTTTGCAGGAAAAAACCCAAACAAGTATCTCCTGGGGTCGCTACCATATGTCAGGCAAACCAGCAAAGTAGTCTATTCCAGCAGCGTGTTTTTCTTGTTTTACTGAAGGTAAGCTGAAAGGTTTATAACCCACTGCTACAATTGCAGAATGCCAGCTGTTCATCAGGTCTGCTTTATGAGTAACTCATCTCGCATCTCCGAAGGGCTCTGCTTCCACTCCCCTTTTAGGAACCCAACGTACTGTAGGAGCTTTTCCTATGTACACACAACTTTTTTTTTTCCTTTCATTCTCCCCCTCTCCAATTCAAATGTTGTTCTCCACTTTTGCATTTCATTTCAGTTTCCATTTCTCCTGCTCTTGGACAGCATGATTAGATTGCACCAATTACCTAAGCCTAAGTCAGGGTGTTGTGTCACTGGCCCCTGGGCTGGGGTGAGGAATGAGTTTTTTGACGGGCCACCTGCAATGACATCAACAGGTGGCTGTCGGGATCAGTTGCCAAGTTTGCCTTGGAAACCTGCCCTGCAGTTTCGCTGACAGAGAAAACACATTCTTCTACTCCACCATCCATCTGCCCTGCAGTTAACAGAGATACACCAACACATGCCAGCAGAGGGTCCTGGGGGATCCTAAAGCACTGGGGATCAACTTTCCCAGGATTTACTCTCAATTGCTATTATTTCACTACATTACATAACCCACATGCGCTTCAACCTGGTCTAGTGGGAGGTGTCCCTGCCCATGGCAGGGGGGTTAGAACTAGATGATCTTTAAGGTCCCTTCTAACCCGAACCATTCTATGATTCTATGATCTTTTCCCACAGCTACAGTGACAACTTCACCTGCCTACTTTGCAGGAGCAATGGGTTGCTTCCCTAAACAGCCACATGGCAACCGACACTTCTGGCAGGGAAGCAGGCAGGGGAAACGCATCGTTACGTTGGTGGAATGGTAATTGCGGAGCGGTTTGAGCAGCCAAGTGCGGACTGACAGGATCACTTTTGTTTAGCAAACAGTTAGACTCATTCACCGGAGATCAAGCAGACCTACATTGTAATTTGGCACAAGCTTTAGAATCGAGCTGGAATGATGGATGATCCATCACCCACGTGCTTCAGACGGAGCCAGTACAGGGTGATGCTGCTCTCCCTCTCCCTACCTCCCAGGAGCTCCCAGGTGGCAGTGGTGGCAGTCCGTGTCCTTATTGACTCCATTTCCTTATTAATTCCCTTATTGATCTGCTCACTGCACACTAGGCAGATATGATATTTTGATCTCCCATTACTTCTGATGGTGCTGCTGCTGGATTGCGTGGATCCCCCTGGATTCACCCGGAGAGAAGACACCTGATGAGGGGTACCTGGGGGAAAGTCAGGGAAGCTGTCTGTGTTAGCGCCTGAGCTGCTGGTCTGCCTACTCCCTTAATGAGGAAAATTCACATAGTGAGAGGTGCTTCCGCTTCCCAGCTGTTCTTCCATTTTCATAGTGGCCAAAAATATCCCGAACCATCAAAATCTCGTCAGGATATTACAGCTACTACTTCCTTCTCTCTAATTGTAGAGTAATTGGTCTACAATCTGAGCAGCAATTGCACAGGTGGAGTCTGTGAGGATGGGTAAACAGCTTGGACGTGAAATCTGTTCTTACCCGTGATACCTGGCTAAGGTCTTCCACTACATCCACCATCACGTTGTCTGTCCCGCATCCATCACCTTCCCCGCTGCTTCAACACAGCCACCGTGCGTAGGCACCTAGTGGAGGCTGCAAGGCCTACACACAACCCCAGACATTCCAGAAGGGGTATGTCTGAGGGGAAAACACAGAATGTAATTCTCAACAGAAGAACACACTGCACTTTTTAGTTACGCTGTTTTATTGCTTATTACATAGGCCCCAAATGATTTCCCTGTGACAGGGGTGGGAAGAAGGGGTGAAAAATAAGGAAAGCTGAAGTGCAGAGAGACGAGGTGGTGGGACCAAGTAACGCAGCTTCCCAGTGATGGAGACAGCAGGAGACTCCTGATTCCTGGTCTGTACTGCTGGGTTAGATAGCAAACGTGAAAGGTGAGGACAGGGGCTTGCTTTTCAAAAGTGCCAACTAACCCTTAAATTACTGAAGCACTAGCACCGGTGACACTGAGCACCTAGAGAAGAGCTCAGTTGGTTCTGTGTGGCTCCAAGCTCTGAAGAGGCTTTGGATGCTCTATAAACAATAATACCATCAACACGAATTGTGCTATCTAATAAAGTTGAGGAAATGTTTGCAATCAGTTCTCAAAACAGCGTCTTCCATAATTGAAATACTGCAGAGCAGAAGACAGCGTTATAATTATAATAAATGGGAGCTGCTGAGTTAGAGGAGAGCAAAATCTTTTGTCAGCAAATCCCATTTACACAAGCAGAGGCAATGTTGGTAGGAGCAGAAAGCAGTTACATTACTCTGTGTACTAGTACCTGCACGTTCAGTTGCAGGGCTTGGATAATATTTGCCGGTGTCTCTGCTTTTTACTGTGCAATGGCCTTTTTCAGCAAATTGGAGAAAGTTCAGAGACTAGCTACAGGAACAATTGGAGGACTGCAAAAACGCACATAAGACTGAAAACACCAGCAGCTACATCAGTGGGTTGCATCAAGCAGCAACGAAGGGAGGAGTTGATCACTCTATGGAAAACAGACTTTTGGTAATGGGCTCTTCAGTGTGGCATTTCAAGGCGTAAACAAGTCCAATGACTGGAAGCTGATGTTGAACAAATCAGACTAAAAACAAAGGAGGACATTTTCAACAGCCAAAGTAATTAACCTTCAGTACAATTTATTGACGGTTGTGCTGGATTTTCCATTCCTGGAAACATTAAAAAATAGGATAGAGGTTTTTCTAAATGACTTCCTAAATGCCCAGCACGGTAAAACAGAACAGGATGCTGCTCAGAAAAGCTAAAAACCACCTTCACCCAGGTTCAGGCCCTCCTCAGTGACAATGAACTCCTGTCCTCCCAGCTTAACCTGAGTGGGTTAGGAGCCCTTGGAGAGCCTTTGGCATAACCCTGTCAGCCAGCCAGAGGACAAAACATAGATGTAATTTCTGGAGTTCCCTGCTACATGACGTGTCAGGGAAGAACATTTCTTGCACCTCCTGACATGCCCTATGGAGCCAGCTCTGCCCTTGCTGTGCATCAGAGCCACTTCTCACCTTGTCTGTCCTTCCCACACACGTTTGGTTTTTTCCCTGAAGACATTATCTGTACCCTCCGTGCCTGCTTTCCCTTGCAACCCACGGTCCCCATACTTTTCCCTGCACTCATTCCCCTGAGGGGCTTGTCCCTTCTCCCAAGCCCCCAGGACCAGAGATGAGAGGTTTTGGGGTGACCTGTTTGCTGCAGCGAGCGCTGCCCCGGGCCCCTGATGAGCTGCACTAACAGCCCCAGCCGTAGTGGCAAGCGGAGGGATGCTCCTCGCAAGGAGCGACCCCATCCACATGTGGTCAGGAAGGTCCTTCAGAGATACCACAGGGGATGTCCCATATTACAGCCCAGCCCTGGGCCCAGATTTACCATGCATCTATGGGGAAGGTAATTCACCTTCCTGCTTCAGCTTCCCCTTGTACAGAACCACAGTAATGATCTTTACCCTGTTACAGGAGCGTTTTCAGGATCAATTAGTTTAGTGTTCATGCAAAGCTCTGCGGACAGAAGCCTCAATACAAGTAGTAAGTACTATTATTATTACTGCACTTCAGACAGCTACAGCACTGGCATTTTCCAGGCATGCACCATTAACAATTTACTAAGATAAATGGCCCAGGAACCCGAAAATGCATTTATGACAACTACCTCCTGCTTACCAGCATACATTCAGCCAAGTAAATGACACCTCATCGCTCAACGTGTAGCTATGGTAACATTTCTATCCCATATACTGAAGTGTGCACACAAACACACATATACACACACACATACACACGCAGCTGGAGGGCAGCCAGGCTACTTCATTTAATGACATGCAAACACCAAGCCAGGGAACTTTCCCAGCCTCCGAAAGCTGAGCTGGCCCCCTGGGAGCCGGGGGGTGCTGAGGTTCAGGCAACCCACCCTGTGCCCGGTGGGGAGGGGCTGGGCTAACGGCAGAGCCTCACCGGGCCCTCGGTGGACTTACTTGAGAGCAGTTTTGTAGTGGTAGATCGCCTCAACGTTACGGCCCTGGTCTTTCAGAAAATTGGCGTAGTTGTAGTGCACCTTGGCGTTGTGGGGCAGGGTCTTCACTCCTGAGCTGCAAAGAGGAACAGAAGGAGGACGGTGTTAGCCGGTGGTGTTACCCCACCTTCCCCGAGGTCTGCCCTTTTCTCCTCGCAGGCCCTTTTCTGAAAGGTTCACTTGATTTTGAGAGCCTTGTCACCTCCTCTGCACTCCTGCCAACACAATTCATGCCGCAACCCCAAGCTTGCCCCACGCACTGGCACACCGTGTGCCCCAGGTGGACATAAATATATGGCACCAATTCAACTCATCCTGGCTGCTGTCACCAGGCTGCACCTCGAGCACCAATGCTGCAACACTCCCTGTGGCCAGACGCTGTCATATTTCAAAATCCAAATTATTAAATTGAAAGACCCTAAAAAGGCTAATATTTAGAGGGGAAAGTATGTAGTACTTTCTATAGTGAAGCCATAACAGGCTCCCCTGCTTTAAACTTGAGTGTCATGAAGCACCTTATGAAAATCTTGATTTAAATCTGCCGACTGGAGGCACCAGAAAGGAGGTAGCTTTTCCCTACGCATCAGCCACTAGAGGGGACGCATGGCATGCTCTGAGTACCCAGCCAGCACGTATTCACAGCTTAGCGCTGAGCAGAGTATGGCCAGGAGGTGAGGGCTAATGGGACTCTCACCCTTAGCTGTCAAGTTGTACGCTCTCACGCTATAACCTATGACTGCGGGCATGCGGTCGCACGGCCACCCCATCCCTCCCCTTCATCTCCCCTGCCATGCAGAGGGGGCTCAACATTTGGAATTAATAATGAGGGCGCAAAGACAAAAGGAGAAGAGCAAGCATATGCTTATTTACTTAATTGAGAGCACAGAAAGCAAGGTACACCTCGCACAGCGAGAGGAAATGCGGTTTCAAGGTTACAGAGAGAAAGAAATCACAGGAGCACGTACACCATGGAAACATTTCCCCTGAAAGAATCCAGAGAAGCTGGTAGTCCGTTTAATAGGGGAATCCTTTCCAGCACATAAATAGGGGCTCTCTGAGGTAATGGGAAATAAGGATGGATGAAACTGTTCACGTAATACCAGACAAAGCACTGTTTCTTGCTTACAAGCGGATTCCTGCCAGCTGCTCTCTTTTTCCCCCCCCTCCTCTCTGACCCTCCTACCTCAGGTAGGAAAAGCAAGGATTAGGAAATTCCCAAATCTTACTGCTTTGCCTTGCCTGTCTCTCCTGTTTAACTTTGGTGGGCCTGGAAGTTAATCATACGGAGACGGGGTTGCACACAGCCCCTGCAGTGGGATGCACACCCTCCCCCGTGGGGAGAACGCACCCACAGCTGTAGAAACCCTTTGTCGGGGATTTTATTGTAAAACGGCACTGGAGAATCGTAGTGGCAAACACAATATAACTTTTTTGGTTATCTGCAGCCAGCGGCATCAAGTATCACTAATGCTTGCTTGTGAGAGCTTCCAAAGCTTCGCCCACGGCTGCCTTACGGAGTTCAGCACAACACAGCCACGGTTTGCCTACTGAAATTAAAAATACACCTTGCATTTGGCTTCCTAATCATTAGGTATTTCCAAATTACTTACTGGGAGCACTACAGGAATAAGACATTTTGTGACTAATCGCTGAATTAAATCAGTTAATTGATGCTATTCTTAAGAGAATGATTTTCTATATTAGTTTTCACAAAGATATACGGCACCAGCAGCAAGTAATGTGTGACTGCTATGGCTGTGTTAATTTCCATTGGCCTTGGGAGCTATTAACTACACACTTACAACCTCTGGGCATTACTGGAATATTAATTCTTATACAGAGAGGGTTTCATTACACCAGCGTTACAGGCAGAGACGTGGACAGGCACTCCAAACTGCTGCTACCTCAGAGCTATGTGCAACGCGTTGCTGGCTCTGCTACAGCCCCTGCTGAAACTGAGTTAGCGGTGAGGAGTACGTTACATATGCACAAGCCCTTCAGTTCTAATGAGACACGGTTTTAACAGCAAGATGCATATATTTACATATTTTAATTCTGGACTGTTCCCCTTTAAGTAGAATTTATTATTAATCCTGCTGGTCCCATTTATTAAAAACGTCACTAATAAAGCTTCTTTCGCCTGCATGCTCTGGGCGGGGGTGACACGGGAAAGACAGAAACCGGTTCTGGTTCTTACGATGCTCTCTTCTGCATCGCCCCGCTCACGCTTCCCTGACCTATTTATTCTCCTTGCCCAGGCCGGGAGGGGGGTGTTTCGTGTTGCAAATGCACGTAGCCATGACTGAGGCTGCCTGGAGTCTCCCTGGGAGGCAGCAGCAAACACCGCCCTGGACGCAGAGGGGATATTTTAGGAGAGTTTAGGCAAACGCTCCAGTACTAATTGATTCTTGACCAGCCGAGAACGCTGTTTGCTCATCGACAGGGGAAACAATAATGTCCGTAATGAAAGCCAAGCAGGAAAGGGTGGAGTATAAATAACAAAGTAGAACACAATGTTCTTCCATTGCTGCTTCCCGCAAGCCCCCAGTCTCTCACAATTTCAATCTAATTTTCCAACGTGCTTTTCCAAACTCTCCTATTTCCCTCTTCCCCAGGCCAGCACACACGTGCCCTTCTGAAAACCTACAGCACCAATCTGGCTCCAGCCAGAAACAAGCCCATCGAGATCAGACGTCACTTCTCCAGAGAATTTCCTTCCCTTTTGACTTCTACGACAGCAGTAAGTGACATAAATGGAAAGTA
Organism: Chroicocephalus ridibundus; assembly: GCF_963924245.1. NCBI lineage: Eukaryota > Metazoa > Chordata > Aves > Charadriiformes > Laridae > Chroicocephalus > Chroicocephalus ridibundus. The sequence continues at coordinate 154,414,102 of NC_086284.1, forward strand.
AATAAGAGGCAAACCCCTTTACGTAACACTTCCTCTCCATGGAAAGGTAAAAGCCTATTAGCCGTAAATCAGAGACATAAAACACCGCTGGTATTTTCCGACTTCAAATACCAGCATTACCCAAATCCCACTTCAGTTGGGAAAAGTCTCCTGTGATCCCCTCTGTTTTTTCCTAAGTGCTTGTTGTTCTGCTCTGCAAAGTGACTGGGTGCAGGGTAGAGCCTTCATTGATTTTCGGTGATTTCCATATGAAATGTGCTCAGTTTACAAGGAAATGAGGCCCGCACCTGCCTCAGCAGGAGCCCTGGGAGACTGATGGGGTCTCCTCTGCTTTGGGAATCATTATCATCAATAAAGGTTCTCTACAGCAAATTATTCTCTGGATGACACAAACAACCGCTTTCCTTGGCCTCCTGCCCTTGTATTGATTTTCACAGATATCAATGTTGGGCCATATTAAACTATTCTACAGGAGACGCACAAAATGCAATAGGACTTGTTCTCAGCTGAGCTAGCTTTCAGAATTAACAAAAGCACGCAGCAGTAGATGCCACCTTTAGGGACGGGTTGGTTTTTGCAAATTACTGAAGTCAGCAGACCTGGCTTGGGAGGGAAAAATGCTGACAAAGAAAGTGCCGCTTTTATACAGTTCCCTCGCTGGTTACAACTGCGTTTCCAGGCACTGTCACAAACGTGGGCAGAGCATGCAGACACTTTCCAGGAGCAACAGGAAACATGTCAGCTTCACAAACCTTGAAAAGGTTTAGCGGATGCAGAGGTTAGTCCACAGCCTCCCTTTCCCTGACTTCAGACATTAACACTGACCGCTGCTGGAACCTGACCTCCTGGCCTGTGCATTCGCTCTATACGGTAGTTCCTGAAATATTTAACAAATAAGCCCTCCCTGCCCACCTGCCGATAAAGTAAGACAAACTGCTTGGGCCTTCTAGAGATCTGTTGGAATAATACGCCTCAAATGTCTAGATGTCTATATGTTTGGCCACTTCCTATACTTGCGGTTCATTTTCTTCTTATTTAGTCCTTGCACATATGCCTGTGCACCCATGTGGAGACGCATCATTTCCTCAGGCAGCAGCATCCTCCCCGACACTGCTCCTTTCACCCAGGACCTTGCAGGATTTCTGCATCCAGAAAACTTGGCCCCTGGGCTGGAGACCGAGAGTCAGGATGGCCCAGAGATGGCAACAGTGCTGTCGCACAATGTCAAAGCAGGGTGAGCCTTGAGAACGGGACAAAATGGGGTACAAGCACAAAATTGATAACATGACGAGTATACAAATGTCTCCTGGATCAGCATAGAGAAAGCGTGTATAACAGAACAGGTCTTGGCCAAATGAATTGAGACAGATTGACCCTGAAGAAACACATCCAAGCAAATGGACAAATGGAAAGTAGAGGTGAAGGGGAAAAAAGCAAGAGGAGAGAAAAAGCAGTAATTAATTAAAGCAGCAACTCGAGAAAGAAGAATGAAGAACTAGGAATGGGAGTAAAGAGTCTCTCAGCACATACTTTTTTAAAAAAAAAAAAAAAAAAAAAAAAAAAAAGAATTCAACACACACAAGGCTACCAAGTAGGTTGATTTATGTCTCCTTTCCCACATCTATAGATTTGCTCTGTTTCCTTATTATTTTCCCTCATACTTCTTTATGGTTCCTTATCTCCTCCTTCTGCTCCGTCCTTTCTAATTTATTGCTGTTGCACATGCCTCCATCCACTTCTCCCTCCTCTCCTCATCAGCCTATATATATATATATCCTTCTCCTTCTGCCCCGAAGAAGGGACCTCCCCCTCCTGGGATGACAGTATCTTCTTGCTATACTATTCTTCTTTTGCATTTCCTTCCCATCAACAAGAAGAGTCCTACCGTATTACAGACTTGCAACTGATGTATAACACCTATCAAAGAAGATCTAAAAGGACAACAAAAAGGCCAATATGGCTAAACAGCATAGTAAAAAGAAGGCTATGAGACATGAAAAACACCCTTTAAAAAGTGAACGTCACAGCTACAGAATGAAAAAAAAAAAAAAAAGAGTATAAACTTATAAACTTCAGCAAGTTAAACATAAACCATAATTAGGCAGACCAAAAGAGATTTAAGGAAAAACTTGTTACAGCCATCAAAGCTAATAATGGCATACATCAGATATAGGAAACCTGCCAAAGATCCCCTAAGGCAAAGAGATGATGGAGGTCTAAAACTAGTGGTTTGAAGAAAAGGACACAGCAGAAAAGCTAAATGGATTATCTGCACCAGTGCTCACTACAGGGGAACTGAAGGAGGTTGCCACATGGGAGCCTTTCCTTACAGGGGCAAGTCCAAAGCCCTGTCTCAAAACAAAGTGGCAGTAAAAGAGGCTTTAAAACAACTCAACACCAAGAACAGTTATAAATCCATTTGGCCTGGTAGCATGCATCCAAAGGAAATCAAATGTGAAACTGCTATTAGCTGCGGTGTGTAACCTATCATCTAAATGCGGCTCGGCACTAGAGAAGTGGGAGGTGATAAACATGACATCATTTGGCTCCGGGGAGGGATCTGGGGCACAACAGATCTGCAAGTCTGATTTCCACTCCAGGTAATTTGTGAAAAACAGTAATAAAGACTAGTTCTAGCAAACCTCTAGAAAACTACAATGCAACAGAGAAGAATTAAACTTGTATTTTGCAGAAAGAATTTAGGTGGACAGATCTGCTGTTCTTTGATGGACTCAACAGGTACATGATACTGTGACTATGGAAAGGTTTTCTGAAAATCCAAATATAGCCCAGTCAGACAGAATCACATACATCAATGTTGTGCACTTGAATGTTCAAAAAGGCTTTTGATAAAATCCCTCACTAAAGACTTCCAATTTCTTAAAGGCATCATGGAGTAAGAGGGAAGGTCCTCTCGTGAATCAATACCTAGTTGAAAGACAGCAAGCAAAGAGCACGAGCATGTGAACAGTTTTTACAATTGCAGAAGACTGCAACCAGGGTTCCCAAGAGACACACACTGGCATCTGAGTTGCTTCACGTGCAAAGGATCTTGAAAAGGCAGCAAACAGGGAGGTGACACATTTGCTGATGACATTGATGTGAACCACAATGCAGGAATTAAAGCTAACTACAAGGAGTTGCAGAAGGATCTCACAGTATTGAATGCTGGGCAAGAAGATGGCAGACGAAATGCAGTTCTGGTACAGGCACAACTACCAGGGAGTGTCTATATACACACTCCAAACCTGCATAAATCTGCACACAGATACTGATGTCTGTAAATCAGACACTTCCACTCACAATAGGTATCTTGGAGTTCGTGTGGACGGTGCTGTGCAAATATCACCCAGTCCTTAGGAGTGGTCACGGAAGGCAAGTGGAAGATCAGGAGTTAGTAGGAGAAGAAAACAAAAAATAGAAAGCAGTCCTATGTTACTGTGCTGCACATCTCTCTGGAAAGGTGATTCTGGTCTCCTTCTCAAAAGGACAGATTAGAGTTTGTAAGCACCCAGAGTAGACTGACAAGCAGGATCAGAAATGCAGCACAGCCTCCATCTAAGGAAGTTCAAAACCAGCAGACTCCAGTGTAAAGAGACAGCCTTGGGTGAGGACATGGGGGCAAAGGCATGGAAGACAGAAGACAAGTGATGAGCTGATGGTTACCCACTACTCATTCAGCACACCAAACAAGATGATGAGGCAGAAGGCTCGCAGCACACAGAAGGGAAATAGTGTGCACACTGTGTAATTTAACGACAGAGCCCGGTGCACAGGATGCTGCAGAAGCCAAAACTATAAATAGATTCAAAAAAGCAGTCAGAGACATTAATGGAAGAAAAGTCCATCAGGGGCTGTTAAAAGCAAAAAAAGCAACTAACTCCTGACTCAGGAAGTCTTTAAACTGCAGATTACTACAAGCTGGGAAAGGACTGAAGAGAAGCATCACTATTGCTGGCCCTGTTCTTACATTGCTTCTCTAGGCATCTGCTGCTGATTGCTCTCAGGGGCAGACCATGACACTAGGTGACCCAGCAGGAACGTTCTTGCCTTCTCGTCAAAAGCCCAGGGCAGATCTCTCTCCTGGAATTGTCCCCAAAAGAGCTGAGCTGAAGAGCGAGCCAGCTCAACCCAAGCCATCAAGCCCTGCAGTCTAACCTGGGCAACACCAAACCCCTCCCTTGAGGCAAGGTGTACTAGCTCCAGTTCAGTGCTGCATCGAAGCAGTGGCATGGTTTCTGAATTTGAGCTGGTTTGTAGATGGCCAACCTGCTTGGAACAGAGGTAACATGGACAGAAGTCCATTTGCGGCCAACTAAGCAGACATAACCTTCGCCCCCTCTTCTGCAACAGAGCCCCTGGCACCCATAATCATCCCAAGAGTGCTCCTTAATGGGAAGAGATATCCTCCTGTCATGTGCTCCAGTTTGGCTTCATTTCTTTTAAATGTGGGTGACCACAACTGTAGGCAACGCGATACCAGATCACGCCTGCAACTCAGCATATGGAATTGCCATCTTCCCACCCCCCTTTCAACAAGAGAGCCATCCAACTTGGAAAGGCATCTGGCTTTCCTTCGAGTGGCCACCGTTAGCCAGAAGGGTTTTGACTGGAGGCGCGCTTCACAGGGATCACTGCGCGAGCCCAGACCGGTCACCATGGCTGCTATTGTTTGAACAGCAAACAGTGTTTCAGGGAGATGGGCAATGAACTATGTCACAGCGAAGAAACACCTATTCCAGATTTTTTTGAAAAAAATCCCACTAACAGAGCTCTGATCACTTCAGTAGTGTTTCCTGAAGACCAAAGGGTATACACATAAAAAATAATTTCATACCTTTTAGTGCTGCGTAAATTAAACTTTGCTCTGGCCAATAAGTTAGAAAATAAAGCTAAGCAACCTGTGCGCAGATCACCTGCGTTTCTGCAATTACTTCACAATTAGACAACTGCTGAAAGCAGCTGGAGGCAAATGCAATACATTTGCTAGCAAAACACAAAATGAAACAGTCTGTTTCGGTGCAAAAAAAAAATATATAAATGAGGTTGTAGAGAGAGCTGTTTGGCAAAGAGTAATCAAATATAATGAAATATGGTACATTAAGCTTGGCACTTCATGGCATTTCATTTTTGTCATTAAGAACATTGCTAAAGAAAATTCAATATATTCAATAGCGTTACTATGGTGTTCTAGAGGGTTGCAAAGAACTTTTGCTATGTCTTTGAAAAGGAAAGTGTTACATTATTGGTAAAACTATAGAACTGAAGTTATTTAAAAACAGTGAGTCTTAAAAATGTGATTGCCACAAGCATATAAAGTGCTGATACCAGTTTTTTGCACAGTTGCCAGAAAACAGAAAGTAGGTGTTATTTTATAATCAAAATGTTAATGACAGCAATGCATCAACAGCAGGACTCGCACTAAAGAAAACTATTCTATGTAACAAACTTATTTTAAACAATACAAAAATGCAAGTATTCTCCCGTGGTCGCTCCTACCTGAAAAGGGATTCTCGTGACAGCCAGATTTCGTTTTGTTTCACCGTCTTCCAAGAGAAGAGCAGCAGCAGGAAAGCAAAGAGCGTCAGAACAGTAATTCTCCACTTATTTAACCAGGTAGACAGCTTTTTCAGACCGTGGACAAAAAGGATGCAGTACCCCATACTAGGGGGGAGGGGGGAAAAAAAAAGAAAAGGTACCAAAAGTTATATTCCAGTACTCTGGTTTATAATGCAAGACCATTCAGTATTGCACTTATTACACGATTATGGGGTTTTTTTGGACTAATTACGTTTTCCAGGCTAACAAACTCCAATTCAACAGCAGTTTTCCTCAAGTCACTACACAATTTCCAAATTAATCTAAATGATAGACCGGGACGCCAGAAGTACAGTAACGTACATGACACCACCTGGCATAATGGTAGCTTACACCAGCCCGCAGAAGGCAGCTGCTTTTCTGAACAGCAAGCTAAGAAAGCATCATGTAATAACAGTAATACTGAGCACAACTGGAGCAGCATAGAAGTGAAAAGCATTGTAGCACAGGGAAGTCGCTAAACAACCCCAGTGGTGGCTGCTATTAATTCCAGTTTACAAAGTGCGAAGCTGTGGCGGGAGAGCGAGTGTTGCAGCCGACACCACAGTAGGAGCAGAGGCCACGTCAAAAGGCAGGAGTCCCCGCCCGGGTCTTGCACGTCCACATCAGGGTCAGCCCATCCCATCTAGTAGCCGGTCCAGAACAGCTGAGATGGGGTAGCAGAGCTTCCATGAAACCACACACGGTCTTCTCCAGCGCCCAGCCTCCAGGCACTTCCAGGGTTCTCCATGCCAAACTACTGAGGCATTTTCTGTGAAGTGAACCGCATTTTAAACAGGCCTTACTCCTCTATAACTTTAAATCAATTCAATAATTATTTACCTTAATTCAAATGCTATGTTAATTCTTCCAGTGATGCCCCTCTGAGGTGGAAATGGAGTGCTTTCGGCTGCTGTACTTAGTACGCCACTAATTCTGCTTGGCATTTTTAGAAAGGAATTTCAATTCCTATTGCCTGGGGAATTTCATTAGCTTATCTATAACTCTCCTATGCAGTTACTTAGCACCTGATTTAGTTTTTTAGACTTAAAAGCTATGTTAATCCAGGCATCTCCGTCTGAAGAAAAAAGGGAGCAGAAGGATCTGGAATAACATTTGGGGACCACCAATACACAGGGACAAAAGAGCAGCCCTCCCCAGTCACTGGCACATCTGGAACCCCAGCTGAATCCCACACTTGAACACAGGCAGGATGGTGGCAGGAAGCTCATCACACCAGCCCAGGCTCCAGCCAGAGATCTACAGGTTTTCCTGGTCCGTACCAAGACATCCGAGAAACTTCCTGATAAGACTGCTACCAGGTAAGAAAAACTAAGAACACAATTTCCCTGTCAGAGGTGACCTTGCAAGCAAGCACACGATATGGTGAAAGTCAATCTGGAAATCAGAAAAAAGAAAAATGTCCCACCTTCGAGAAGCTGTGAACATGCTTCTTGGCACAGTTTCACAGAACCACAGAATTGTAGGGACTGGAAGGGACCTTTGGAGATCATCTAGTCCAACCCCTCCTGCCAAAGCAGGGTCACCTAGAGCTGGCTGGACAGAAACTCATCCAGGAGGGTTTTGAATGTCTCCACAGAAGGAGACTCCACCACCTCTCTGGGCAGCCTGTTCCAGTGCTCTGCCACCCTCAAAGTAAAGAAGTTTTTCCTCATGTTGAGATGGAACTTTGTGTTCCAGCTTGTGTCTGTTGCCCCTTGTCCTGTCACCAGGCACCACTGAGAGGAGCCTGACCCCATCCCTCTGCCCTCTTGGAGGTCTGGGCACATTGCCTGGGCTTCGTAAGGATGGAGGGGGACAATAATTCTTGCTTTTACTGAGGAAAAAAGAGCCTCTGTTGTATGTACAGATCAGCACCAGGCAGTGCTGGGTACTGTACAGAGGGGTATAGACACAGGGGGCAAATCCAGAGACAACATGAGATCTGGAGATCATTCAGAACTTCTTCATTGGTGTTTTAGAGTTCTGTTTTTCAGAAGTGGGTATCAGTATTTTTTTTTCCACTTAACTATGCTTGCATTTTGCTGCAACACATTTCTTATGGCACTTGCACTGGGTTTTTTCCATGAATTCTTTTGCACACATACGTTTATTGCACCTACATTAACTGCAAGCAGACATTTAGAGCTACAAACTGAGATGCTGGTGCCAAACAATCCAGCCTTTATAGCTATTGAACCCTACTTTAAAAGCTCTGAAAAGCTGATCTTGGTAATAAGCCCTCCCTTTCCAATAAGAAATGCCTCAAAAACCTGCAGACGGTTTTCACTCTGTTATTTTGCTTTTCAGCAATTTCATCCTTCCCTTGGAATTAATTATCTGACATAAACATTATTTAATTGCTTTAGCACAAGGCCGTTTTCAAAGGAATTTCCCTACACCTTCACATTTTCAAGAACGGGCCTTTTCTAACAGAATCATGAATGCGTCCAGAAAACAAAAAATGCAAACGTCAGTGTCTTGGTATTTATGTCAAACCCTGCCCCAGCTGTTGGGAATTTCTGCCTTAGCAGCAGCACTCAGTCTGCTTGTCCAGAGCACGGCCAGCCGTGCATTACAGCTTACATAGTCACTGGAAAGGTGGTCTCGAACATCTGCAGTGCATCGCCACAGAAGTTACAGGGAGATGCTGGGTGATAGAGAGGAGCAAGGGTTCCTCTCAGACTGCAGCTCCCATCACAGCTGCATGGGCAGTGACACAGCTCAGGTACGTAGCGATGCCCAGCTCCGCATAGCACCTTCCATCGGGGGCTCCCAAAGCACTTTGTAAAGGAGGTCCGCTGCAATTGTCCTCTTACAGAGCAGGAACCTGAAACATGGCAATAAAGTGATTTGCTCTGCTGACAGGGGACTGGCAAACAAGGCAACAAAGTTGCAGTCCAGGGCTCTACCCACAACACAGGGGAGTACGCAACGGAAACCAAGGTATCTTAGGTATCTCGAGCCAGCAATGTGCCCCTGTGGCCAAGAAGGCCAATGGTCTCCTGGGGAGCATTAAAAAGAGCACAGCCAGCAGGTCAAGGGAGGTTGTCCTCCCCATCCATTCTGCCTTCGTGAGGCCCCATCTGGAGTACTGTGTCCAGTTCTGGGCTCCCCAGTTCAAGAAGGACAGGGAACTACTGGAGAGAGTCCAGTGGAGGGCTACAAAGATGATCAAGGGAATGGAGCACCTCTCTTGTGAGGAAAGGCTGAGAGACCTAGGTCTGTTTACCCTGGAGAAGACTGATCAGGGATCTCATCAATGCTTATAAATACTTAAAGGACGGGCGTCAAGAGGATGGGGTCAGGCTCTTTTCAGTGGTGCCCAGTGATAGGACAAGGGGCAATGGACACAAACTGGAACACAGGAAATTCCATCTCAACATGAGGAAAAACTTTACTTTGAGGGTGGCAGAGCACTGGAACAGGCTGCCCAGAGAGGTGGTGGAGTCTCCTTCTGGAGATATTCAAGAGCCACCTGGACGTGTTCCTGTGCAACCTGCTCTAGGTGAACCTGCTCTGGCAGGGGGGTTGGACTAGATGATCTCCAGAGGTCCCTTCCAACCCCTACCGTTCTGTGTGATTCTGTGTGATCTTGCTGAAAAGCCCAGGGGACTCCCTGAGACTTAAAGAGGTAAGTAAACCAAAGGGAGGCTCTACATCCACACTCAGCAAGACAGAAAGACTACGGGATTCAGCAGTAAGTACAAATACAGAGGGGAATAGGCTCCCAAATGGCTGCTGGAAGGGGATCATGCAGCAAACATACCAGAATCCCAAACTGCAAAGCTGGTAAGGTTAAAGGAGCAATGCTAAAGAGGCGAGGGTTGAAGCATGACTTACGCTTTAATAAGATAGAGATAATTGTGACAACATTAGGACTGAGTTGTAGTTGCGTCACAATTATAGTCTAACTAGCCTACAGTCAATGTACCTGCACTATAAAGTGCATGGGCACCCAAAAGAAAGGAAAAGAAGGAAAAGGATCAGAAAGCATGAAGTAGGAAGAAATTCTTTACCATGAGGGTGGTGAGGCACCGGAACAGGTTGCCCAGGGAGGCTGTGGATGCCCCGTCCCTGGAGGTGTTCAAGGCCAGGCTGGATGGAGTTTTGAGCAGCCTGGTCTAGTGGGAGGTGTCCCTGCCCATGGCAGCGGGGTTGGAACTAGATGATCTTTAAGGTCCCTTCCAACCCAAACCATTCTGTGATTCTAAGTGAGTTCTATTTTCAGAACCTGGAAAGTTTGGCTTAAAACTTCAGACAATTTCCTGCCACAGATGATCAAGGAAAGGGTGGGGAGGACACAGCCGCGTTATCTTGTCAGGGACCTTTTGGTGCAGATGTCAGATGGAGCCACATCTTTTTGCATGGCGTTTTTTAGGACATGGTCATTTCAAGCCCATCCCCTGGGCTGAGGGCGGATGTTACATTCCTGGCTGCAGGTCTTCTGCAGGCCAAGGACTCCCAAAGCACAGAGAGCACCCACATGTCCTTTGCCGCCAGGAAAGCATGTGCGCTTGTGATTTCATGCCACTAATTGTTTGCAAAATAACAACTCCCTGCAACATCCCCAAAGCTGTTATCCTTAGTAATTTTTGCATCTCTCTTTACATTTCTACCTTAAGGCCAAATCATTATAGTGAAATCAGGGCAAATCCAGACCCCTCCTCCAGATCCCATGGTCTGCTCTAAACAAAACAAAAAAAGCGTCCACACCAATGTACTAAGCATCTGTGAAAAAAACCCCATTATATTACTATCACGTCCTAGTCCCAAAAACTGATAATCCCTCATATCTTACAATACACTTGTTTCACACTAGACTCATCAGTCCTGGTACAGAAATGAGCTTTAGTACAGAGACCATGAAGTTTTGAACCAGTAAAGCACCACGCTTGCTAAGATGGAGTTGCTGCAGTAGCAACATGCCCCGACGGTCACTGGACTTGGAGAACCCTCCCACAGCGCTTCACCCATAAGATGCTAGTTCATCCCATTTCCCTCGATCCTGACCTCACCAGGCCCTAATAAGCCCCCTGAAGCTGAGCTGAGTTTTAGCAAGTCAGCAGCAGCCCAAGGACTGGTACCCTGGTAAGAAGAGCCGATATAGGTGAGACTGCTCTTATCTAATTAATGTAACTTGCCAGGTGACTCTAAGACACTTCCTTTGTGGTTGCCCCTGCCATCACCAACAAACACAGAGAACTTTTCAAATACATGAGCTTTTCTTCTCAGAGTGCCAGGGGACTCGACTCCATATCAAACACAAGCACTGGCTCGACAGGATATCAGATTTTTACTCAACACTGCATTTAGATGAAAAAAAACGAAAACGTCTCAAAAGCATCTTTCAAAGACCCATTTGCCACTTGAAAAAAATACGGTAAATACAACATTCCAGACATCTCCATAACTATCTGCATATGTATGGAGGCTGCAGGGTTGTGGGTTTGGGGTTTGTTTAGGATTTTTGTTAACTCTAGCATTCCCTAGGGAGGGAAAGGGAGAGGACCATTTCTCCTAGAGGGCTTTTCTCTTGGCATTGTCATCCGCTGTCATGCAAGCACTTTTCTAAAATACTTTCTACCCAAAACAAAACAATGGGAAACAAGCAAAATCCCCAACCCGCTATTATTTTTTTAAGTCCATTTTCCACTGGATTACTGTAAAACTGCTAAGCTTTTTTTTAATTTCTTCTGTAGGATAAGCAACAGCCTGCTGCAGCAACTGTTCCCCACTGTGAAAAGTCTATGCCAGCTTGGTCCCCAGAGTCAGATGCGAAGCAAGACCTGAGGAACAGCCCAACAGGTTAACATGGTAATAGTTTTTCTGTGGGCTTACAATGAGCACACTTATTACGGGAGAGCCTGTGGCTTCAGAAATTCAATGATGCTGCAGGAGAGCTCGGCAAACGGACCAACAGGCCGACATTGTCACGGTTCCTCACGTTTCAGGCTCCTGTGGTACTAAAGCGGTACCTTAGGGATGTCCTGAATTGCAGCGAGGGCAGGGCTGCACCCGGCAGGCAAACCCCTGTGCCATTGCCATGTGTTTCTGGCAGACTGCACGCAGGGAGCTGTGCTAGGACAGATTTTCCTCTTTAATTTCTGTGGTTTGTTAATATCGTTCCACCTGCAAGGAAGTGAAGTGAGAGGAGGCACAAGCAGATGGGAATGAGGTGGCACGCAGACCTCATTTCCCACGGTGCACTACACATATCACCGGATTGAAAAAAGAGCCAAAACAGCAGATACTTAATATTTGCAAACGCTTCTTCCTTAATTAGATCTCAAATTCAACCCTTCCTTTGGCCATTACGGCTCCTTTCCCGAGGCAAGGCTGTTACTGACAATGCTTACACATGGCTCCTCTCTCCCTCTGTGGATCAGGTTTATCACTTTCCAGTAGAAGTCAGGAATGGCTTCACTGCATTACATTCTTGGCGACGGCATCTAATCAAAGACACGTGTGGTTAGTGCCACAGCCCAAGATACTCAGGATGTTCTGCTACAGCAATCTTCCTGCATCAGAAACCATCTTACCCTCCTTCAGAAACCGCTCGGAGACATACTGCTGCAGAAAGCTCCTGAAAAGCGAGGCATGTTCCAAGTCATGCATCTCACTGCGATTTTCTGAGTTGCGACTTTGCACCGCGCAGGTTTCCACTCCACGGAGCAGCGCGTGGGCAGAGCAGGCTGAGCGCTGCAGTTCGGAGGCACCGCGCAAGAGGGACACCAGCGCTGCAGCCCCAGCCTTTTCTAACCCACCACAGCCTTTTTGACCCACCCAGGTAGGGCTGCAAGCTCACAATTTCAAAAGGATGGGGAAAAAAATATGCTGAAAAGATGCCTTCCTCACACTTTGTAATGGTTATTTTGGGGATGTCAAAACTCCTGAAGTAGATGGTGGTTTGTTTGTTTGGTTGGGTTTTTTAAACTGATTTAATCTCAACTGCATGGACATAAACTTGGAGTAAATCATCACAGCAGTTACTCCAGATTTCAAAGCTCAGCCTAGATAAGAATCCAGATGCATACATACATACATACATATCAGTTAAGAAAAGAGCTGCCTACAAGCAGCCTGTCAAAGGATGGAAGAAATACTGCCCAGTTCAGGGGCTGCTAATGCAACAAAAGGGATTATCTCAAAACTATACTGAGACCAGAAAATGCACTTGGCTTTGACATTTCACCCCGGAGGCTCTTTCTGGGCTGCAAACCTCCTTCTTGATTTCCAACACTTATTTAAGATGACTCCCTTTCCCTCCATAAAAACTAACCCTCACTTTGAAGCTGCTCTGAAGCAAGTTTAACCCTTGCATGCATGTCTTAAATTAAGCGTGTACTCTGCTGCTGCCCTTCAGAGAGCGGGGAGTGCAGCCGAGAGAAAGACGCTGTCTGCCCCCAGGTCTGAATGATGAACACTAATATTTGATTCTCTCAGTTTCAAAGTTCCCTAATGAGCTTCCTAGCCCCAGCTCCACACACACTACCGGGCACGACACGCTTTTCGTGTTCCCGGTTCAGCCTGAGCTGAGGAAACGCGCTGAGAGGAAGAGCCAAAGTCAGCTGAAATGCAGCTTGCAGGCAGGGCTGTTGCTGCAGGGGGGAAAAAAAAAAAAAAAAAAAAAAAAAAAAGAAAAGGCAGTTCATCCCTGTTAAACTCATCGGCTAAAAAGTGGGCTTGGCGCACCACATGAGCTGCTCCTGCCTCACTACGCAGCAGCCAGATGCGGAAGGGAGCGCTGGCAAAAACAAGCATGGCCAGGGTGGCTCTTTCTGCCCCAAATAGCACTCTCAGGCACGGCGGTCCAGCGCCGAGCAGTGCTGGCAGGGTAGCAAAGATGCTCCTTTATGAAAAAGGTCACATTTTCCAAGGCTGGAGCTGTTCTAGGCCAAAATAAAATCTGGACTTTTCAAACATGTTTTCTTCTGGAAAAGTAGCGTATTTGTACGTGCATGCTAGTTCGCACCCAGGTCACCCAGAACAGCCAGAAACTCAGAAGTCAGAGCACTCCCTGTGACCTGGATCACCCAGGTTCAAACCGCTGCACCAGGCCGGGCTGAGAGCTGGGGATGCAGTAAGTGCGCTTGCAGGGCTCCGAGTCTGGAGTCCCCCAAATTCTTCAGCCATCAAAGCCCAAGTGCTGCTCTGGAATAACCACACTCCACTGGTCCAAATGTATTCCAGAAATTTTGAGAAGTTTACTTTGCACTGCCGAGCTTACTGCTGGATTTTCTCTCGCAGCTGGTGCAAGGCAGGGTAAATTCAGCAAGTTACAGGCTGGCTAATTTGACAGGAGTGCGAGCATGAGCCTAAATCAGGTCTGGATCAAACTGACACCACCAAGTGATCCAGCAGGGTGTAGATCCAGCACTAACGATCCTGGGAAAATGCTAGTGTGTGGCAGATGGACCTTGATGTCCCAACTCTCAGATGAGCGTCCCCCGCAAAGAGACAATTCTGGGCCACATCCATCCAACTGTCCATTTCTGTTGTCCATGTCCTTTTGACTGTAAACTCCATCTTGGGCTGGAGTAGTCTTTTGTTTCCAATCTTTTCATCTAAAGTTGTCAAGGCGTGTAGTCAGCACACCTTGGCAAAAAGTTTTAGGTTAACTAAAATGTCGTATTTTTTCCATGGGAAAATATTGTATCAAAACTTTCTCAACCAGTCGGGGCTACGAGGGAAAAACCTGTTGGAACAGTGATGTTTTTGGACTAAATGTCCAAAGGCAAGGAGGATGTGGGATGTGTCTCTGTCACATGTGGACAGCCAGCAGCATTGACTATGCATCTCTGCTTCTTCATTGGTACTGAGTTTTGGGGACAAAGCGAAAAGCATTGTTTAAATTTCCAGTCTCCCAGCAATGATGACATGGAACGGATATCTTATTTAGCATACAAAATAAATCCCATTGGAAAAAAACAAGCCTCACAGCTCAGAATTATCACTGTGACAACAAGTAACTGGCAGCGTACTTAACTTACTACTGAGTCTGCTGAATAAAATGTCAAATTTTCACCAGAATTAAGAGGCCTTTTCCTGGAATAAGGTCTGCAAGTCATAATAGAAAGACACAGAGAACCATAAACACTGTCAGAATACATCTTATTTGGAAAGGTACCTTATGAGTTAGTGTTAGACTTTGTCCTTGGCTCTAAATTAAAAGCTATGCAGGCCCATATTAAAGACACTTAGACATGATCGGCTAAGTCATCAAAATGATTTAGCTCCACTAGCAATGTGGTCCTCTAGTCAGAACACGATGTAATTAGAGAAAATGCAGGAACTCTTATTTTCCTCATTAGAGAGAAAATATGGACTAGAAATGAATGATTTTGCTAACCTTTGAATGGCTATTTAACATTTGGACACATTTCCCTTCCCTTCCTTCCAATAACTCACGTGATAAACAAACCCACTTCATTAGAGTGTTTGAGTCCAAGATTTCCCTTCCAACAGGTTCCTATCTGAAATATTTCCAGGTAATTCCAGAAACTTTTCAGGCTTTTGATTACTGTACGTATTACAGAAAGAAAACATTTTATAAATGAAAAATCCGATATAATTCCACGAGGAGTCCACAGAAATCTCCTTAAATCTTATATACTTTACTGGGGAAGGGTCTATATTCTACAGTTTTAATTCAAATAGAATCATAGAATGGTTTAGATTGGAAGAGACCTTTAAAAATCATCTAGCTCCAACCCCTCTGCCATGGGCAGGGACACCTCCCATGACCAGGTAGCACAAAGCCCCATCCAGCCTGGCCTTGAACACCTCCAGGGATGGGGCATCCACAGCTTCTCTGGGCAACCTGTGCCAGTGCCTCACCATCCTCATAGTGAAAAATTTCTTCCTGATATCTAATCTAAATCTACCTTCTTCCAGTTTGAAGCCATTACCCCTCGTCCTATTACTACGTGCCCTTTAAAAAGTCCCTCCCCATCTTTCCTGTAGGCCCCCTTTAGGTACTGGAAGGCCGCTAGAAGGTCTCCCTGAAGCCTTCTCTCTCCAGGCTGAACAACCCCAACTCTCTCAGCCCATCTTCATACGAAAGGTGCTCCAGCCCTCTGATCATCCTCGTGGCCCTCCTCTGGACCCGCTCCAACAGGTCCATGTCCTTCATGTGCTGAGGGCTCCAGAGCTGGACGCAGTATTCCAGGTGGAGTCTCACCAGAGCAGAGTAGAGGGGCAGAATCATCTCCCTCAACCTGCTGGCAATGCTTCTTTTGATGCAGCCCAGTATACGGTTAAAATAAATACTGTAATAATTTCTATAATTCTATAGTAGGGATATAATTTCCCATTCAATTCCATTGGACGTCTCCAAAAACTTCATGTAAGAAACTATTTTCTATTAAATTTCACAAGGCATCATCTTAAGGGTACCTTTTTACCCTTGTAAAAAAGAATTCCTCTTTTAATCAACATGACCAAGTAGATTATTTCCACAAGATGATATTAACTTAATTTATTACTATTTTTTAAAAGCAATATCCCTACATATCTGTACTATTTTCAAGAGCAGAATAAATGCATCTGAAGGTTTTCTTTTAATCTAATATATCACAGCAAAACCAAAAATCTTTCCAGTATGCCCATTAATGCTGATACTCAACACAAATTTAGCTTTTTCCTGAATCAATCGTACATGGCCAAAACGCAACATGTTTCTCAAAAGCATGTTTTAAATTTAGTTAAAATAACGCAAGACTGCAGTCTAGACCAAACGCGCCATGAGCTAATCTTTTTCAGCTTTGCAGAATCATTTCGGCTTTTATTCCTATGTCTTTACTGCCTTTTGCCAAAATATCTGGCACTAGCATCTCAGCATTTCTTGCCTGCATTAACAGAGGATGGCTGCTTTGATTTCTCCTTAAAGTGTTTAATAGGGGTGGGCAAGCCTTCAAAAGCTAGGAGCTTAGGTTTGGATACGCATCTGAAAGGTAGATGCTTGCAGCGTTTAGCCTTTATACAAGCAGTTAATTCCCATTAACTGATGAGAACTCTCTCTGCTCCCTTCCGAAGGGCAGTGTGGAGTTGTTATCCCTGGGACAGGGAAGCAGAATTGGAGTCTCTGGCCTCAGCCAAGGTCCCAACCTCCTTGCCCCCAGCCACGAGCTGTTTTGCAGACTGCTGCTCAAATTGACACCCTGGAGATGGGACAGGCAACCCCCAAGGAATAAAGGGACCAGGCTGGGGCTGAGGTCTGGCCCACCGCCATCACCTAATGCCCTCCCGGTCCCCTCCCAGTGCCCCCAGGTCCATGGCTGAATTACAGGGAACTTAATCTAGTTCACTCCTTCTGGATTTTGGTGGCTCTGTGGCCCCTGCAAGAATAGCAGCAATAGATTAAAGCATTAAAATCAAGTGGTTTTTTCAGTAAGTGGAACAGGTGTGACTTGGATTCCATATCCAAATCCCAAATGAATTGTGGACTTAACTTGAAAGCAGTGTAAAAATCTTAATTATGTTGCTGAATTTAGATCAGGGAGCTGATAAACTGGCTCCACAGAGTCAATAAGACTTTCGCTGCTGACTTCACTGGGGTTGGGGTTTCACTCCAATTGAAAAGAGAAGCTTCTTCTGTAAATCAGATGATCCCTTACTGGATCTGATCTAATACTGAAGGAATGCTGAATAGGTAAACAGGAATTCAGCTCTCCATGAACTTGTAGCTTCAAATAACCTTAAAGAAAGGGGTGGCAAAGGAAACTGAAAAAGACACCACCCCATTACACAACTGGTCTTTAAGAAAGTGAAGATGATGTGGAAAGCACAACGTGTTCCCTGAAAAGAGAAGTCCCATCATCAAGTAGCTGCCTTGTAAGTAAAGGAGACTTCTGCTCAGGAATATTCAGGTTCATAAAAATTACAGCTAATTCCATTACTTACCAGGTTCTTTTTCTTTTTCAATTATAAAAGTTTGTAATGTATGGAATTGCACTAATTGGAACAAATGCGTTAGCATGAAGAACCAAAAACATGCTCTATGCAAAGGCAAAACTTCCATATGGTCCCTGCTTTGCTATGGCACGAGGAAAGCTTTAACATGATGTGTTAAGTTCCTGAAAAATACAAGTACACTTTTTTCTGGGTGCTGGCTTTCTTGCAGATTTTTAGATCGACACCAAAGAAAATGCCATCCTGTACAGCAGTTCTAGTATTGACAATTAGGGTTGCAACAACAACTTTTGATATAGTGAGGAGCTTGTGAAAAAAACAACGGCAACCCATAAGTGCCTGTGCTGGGAAAGAGTAACTGTGTGCTCTGCAACTCACTCATTGCAATATCAACCACAAACGAGTTGCCATAAAAATGGTGCAGGTGCCACTAGATTGCCTATCGCTTTCAGCAAATTAGAAATAAGCCATGTAGCAATGTTTTGGTTGATTTGTCGGTTCACATGAGGTTGTGAAAACAGCTTGAGTTGTCCAGATATAATACAGCAGCCCAGACAGGAGCCACTGCTATCAGGGTAGCAAGGAAAGATTAGGAAAACAGAAAATGCTCTGGTAGGAAAGGTCCCATCCAGTGAAGTAGGAGTAACCTCAGCTCTGCCGGTACGTCAGTAGGGCAAGCAGCTCCTGGTTGGCACAAGAGTTGGCACTGCCTCTATGGTTTCTCCATGTGAAGGGCAACACAGAGCAAGAGCTGGTGCTCTTGTTTAAGTTCAGACAAATTGCTCGTAGCTCAGAATAACTGGATGCACATCATTGTTCTTGATTTTCAAACAATTAGGCTGTCTGTGATGTTCAGAGCAGCATTAGCAGACACGCAGTAAGCATAATTACATCTACATTATGAAGAGGGGAAAAAACCCACAATGGATTAAGTCTTTCACTGATCCAGCTATTCATTGTGATGCCTCTTTGGAACACTGTGGCCCATAGAGTTGTATCTTGTCCACCACTCCCAAGCCATTTCACACCCCTAGCCCTCCTGAAAACAAGTTTGCCCCTCATTAAGGATAAGAAAACAACAACAAAATTAAAATTTAAAGTTGAAAGACAATAAACTGTTTTCCTATGAAATTTTTCAGGCTAAAGTAATACTATCATTAAAAATTCCTGATTTAAGCAAATAAGTGCTGGTGACCCTCGAATGAAAACTAAATACAAGAAATATTTTCTCCAAATAGTTCTGTTTTGCTAAAGCCAATTAAAGAAAACATTCAACCATTTTGACTTAGCTTATATCCCTCTCCCCTGAGGCACGGCTGCAGACAGAAGAGGAATTGTTCCAAATACCCATCAATCCCCAGAAGGCAAGGCGCAGCCATATAATTAGACATCGAGCAAAAGGCTTATTCCTTGTTCCTTTCTGTTTACAACATCTTTTACACAAATCCTTGGGTCCTTACTTAACTTTTATTGAAAAGAGAATGCTTGACATTTTGCCCAGGTAACTCCTGAGCAACACTGAATGAGGACTTCAGGCTGTGACGCACATACACAACTGTCACTCCCTTAAATATTAATAAAAGGCTATTACTTGAAACAGAGATAGAAAAGCGGCTTCCAGCATAAGCCCAAAAACATAGACCACTGAGTTCTCTCCACCTGATTGAGGACTTTTGTCTAAATAAACATGAACGACAACCTCTGACTTGCTAACTGAGTTTTGGAGAAGGAATGGCAAAGTAAAGGAAAAGCTCTTCTCAAGATGCAACAGAAGAAAACTGCCAAAGGCTGTTCTAAATAAAGAACGCGAGCCCTTCCTAAAGCCATCATTATTAAACTGCCATGCTCCCAAGGGGAAAAAAAACCCAACATCCTACGTTATTTTTGTTCTGCCATAGTCATGAATGTTCGCAGAAATCCCCTTCACCTCTCATGTCATTTTGCACCCTGAGGATGTAAGGAGAGCTCATCTCTTGGTAACTCAGAGCCAAGAGCTCAGCTCTCTCCGGATCCTTTGGCTGGAGACTGCCCACCCCTCCCGCAAAGTGCCAGGGTTTGCCTTCCCTTTTCATGCCAGCTGCCTGCCAGCCGCGGGTAAGAGCAAAAACGAAACGTTGCAAAGCAGGACGTGAGTGATCTGACCAAAGCATGAGATCCAGGGACTCCGACACAGACTTGCTCCAGAGAAATCATTTAATCCTGCTGCCTCAGTTTTCCTGCCTGAAAAAAAAGCAGCGACTATCAATTACCTACTTTGTAGGTCACATATTTGCAAAGCCCTCAGGGAGATGAAAAGCATTATACAAACTATATGCACACATGTTAACGCTGATTAATTTTCTCTGCGCAAACATATCCTTTTTTCTTCTTCATTGCCCCTCCTCTCATTATATCAGCAGTCTCATCTGGAGGACGACAAGGAACTGCTGACTGCTGAAGTATTTTCCGCAGTTGTTCTTTTGAGATTCAGAAATGCAACCACTCAACACAGCCCTGTGTTCAGCTGACTGTTTCCTTAATAGCTTTGCGCTTTCATGTGTTTCCTCATTTTCTGTTACATGAATTTAAAGCAATCTGATTTCCGAGTTAATTTGAAATGATGCAAGATCCATTAGTTGAGGGTATCGTTTGCAAAATAACTCAGAGGGACAACTTTCACTCACTATACTTTCAGGTATACCCTCAGCAAACAAAAGCAGGACTAGTGATGTGAATAAATTCAGCAGGATTTGACCCCAAAAGCAAGTCAGTATATAGCAGAGCACAGAGACACAGCCTAACTGCATAAGAAGCTTGTAATAAATGCAACATCTCCCACACAGCCTGAGTTTTACACCAATGAGCAGCTCTTTTGTGACAGTGCTTATACAAATGACAATCAGAATACACATACAGCTTTGCAAAAGACCACCTATAAGCATTTTTCTTAGGATTTTTGGATCCGAATTTTCTGAGGTTTCAATTTAAACATTTTGTGGAATAAAACTATTGTTTCAGTTATCACAAAGTAATCCAGAGCGAAATTGAGGACTTGTGCTTTGTCAACAGCTCCACAATGGCAGTTCCTGTTAGAGATAACAGATGCTGACCCTCTGCACCGGAGGGCAGAATTGGGCTTTCTGACTTGCAGTATCCAAAAATGACCATTTATGCTCATGGCTGGAACAAACTGCATGGGCACAGGTTGCCCAGAGAGGCTGTGGAGTCTCCCTCACTGGAGATACTGAAAAACTGTTTGTACATGGTCCCAGGCAACTGGTTGTAGGTGGCCCTGCTTGAGCAAGGGGCATGTAAAGGAAGTCCTGAGGTCCTTTCCAACTTCAACCACCCTGTGATTCCATGAAATGGGCAATAGTCTGGTACATCTTGGATGAATGTCCTCTGATTACCACTGCAGCCTCTGGTCTGGATACTGTGGAGATGTCAGAAGTAACACCTCAAAGCTGTTCTTGAGTAAATGCAATTGGAAGCACCCAAACTGCCGAAGTGACAATTGTTAAGAGGCTGGAAGCTGAGGGAAATGCCAGGGCAGGGGCTGAGCGATGGAGAAGTGGCCGGATTTTCCTTATCCTCTTCAACAACTGCAAATCCTCCGCTTTCAGATGTGTATGCAGTCAATAGCTTACAGGCAGGAGGTCATACGCATATTCCACAACTGAAGCCAACAGCCTTTTAAGACAGCAATAGCCACCTTTGTTTTTACTGACCACCTAATGTAGTGGGAAAGCTAAGCCATACCACAATAAAAATACGCCAGGTTAACTTCTGAGCTGCTGTCCTTAAGGTAAAAGACACTGGACAATTTAAGTTGATAATGCTTCCAAGAAAGATAGTCTTAGAGGACAACCCTCAAGAAACAACACCTCATCTCTGTATTGAGCTGTTTCAAGCACACCAAAAAAATCTGTGTTAAGAAAAAAAAAAAAAGGAAGGATTTTGGGTAGCTTTGCTCCTGCCAAACAATCTGCTCACAACAAACTATAAAATCTCTCATGCTGTCACACCAAAACTCAAAGGCAGAGAACACACTGACTAGCAATATAGTGTGCGAAGTATTGTAAAAGGGAAGAAGCAATCATGCCTGCTTTTAGAAAATGGGATCGTGGTCTCATTAGAAAGGAATTCAATTGCAATAGTTACCTCGGCATGTAAAGGACTCGCTCTGCCACCACAAATCCCACCCTGAAGAAGAGGTTGCTGGCTGGGATGAATGGGAAAACCAGGAACAACAAGCCAACCAAAACTTCTTTGTGTTCCAGTTTCTGAAATAACACAAAATTAAACAAATATCAACTAAAAAAATCCAACTTAATTCACCACTAACTTTCCCCTTTCCTTTTGAGATTCTTATTCATAAAAAAAAGCAACTTAGATTAACGTTTGATATGTTTTGCATTTAAAAGAAATTATTCCAAGATACTGTTCTTACATATTTAAGCACTGTTTGTGCTTCTGATATGCCCAGAAAGTGCACAAAGACTAACCACAGTGTGTATTGCCACCCTTGGTATCTTTTCCAAGGTCACCTCTATTGTATGCAGCTCCCTTGAGATGGCATAGGTAGTACTTAAGATATACCTCATATTGGTAATACGTACATATAGAATAGTTTGAATGTATGTGTTAGCATGTCTACCACACTGTGGCTGTATGTAAATACACAAACGCTTATCGCATACACAGACTGCTGTGTTCAATCCTAAATGTTTATAACTGAGAAAAAGCTGTTCAATCAGTCACATTTTGTGTAAAGAAAACTATGTCCAAATGGCACATTAATGCAGTCATTTTATCCCTTTCGAGACAATATCTAAACTTGAAATGATACTTTTGCACACGAGGTCTCCACACTCATGCAGAGCTGGAAATTTGAGACATGCTAGATGTTAAAATTAATGTCTTTCACCTGAGCTCAGTTAATGCCCTTCACTTGAGCTCACTTAAATGTTGGAGAAATCAAATTGCCACATGCAAATTCAAAACAACCGTGATCTGCACGGCCAACACGAGCGTCTCGAGATGCTGTGACCAGCAGCAGCCACCATTCCTGCCCCGGAGAGACCCAAGCCTCCTCGGCCAAGTTGAGTTTCTGATTTAGCTCCACCCCACGAGGGTGAATCAGCTCGTGCTTTCTGTTGATGATCTCAAAGGATGACATCAGGCTAGCAGAAGTGTGGCATTAGGTCTGTTGAATCACCCAGGCAGACATCTGCGCTTCCCTGCCCTGCGACACGGCTGCCTCGTCAGCCGCCGCAGCCCGCTTCTGCAGCCAGCGGGAGAAGCTTTGTCACGCTTAGGAACAGATGCAACCAGAATCACTTAATGGTTGCAGCACTTTGTAATTGTTGTGGGTGATTTCTCAACTTTGGAGAGAGCAAATTGACTTCTCTTTACTGGAGGGATCTACATTTAGAGACGTTGAACAATATTTTTTTGAGCAGAGGAACGGAGTCTGATCAACAACGCGGGGCCAAGCAGTACAACCCGTCTTGCTTCTGCACAGCTACAGACCGTGACACCAGTTACCACTGGCCTAGTCAGTGGCTGAAATTCAGAAGTCGCAGTATTAAAATATATTCATCCTATTCTGTGGGAAAGACAACGAACATTTTCTATGGTACCAAATGCAAGGGTACACGTCAGGAGGCTCTGATGTCCCTTTAGAGGAGATGAACCACAGGATCACAAAAAAGTGCATTGGCTTCCCCTGGCTCAAAGACGAAACACGAGGCAGAGAGGGGAGCAGAATTCATGCCTCTAGGCTTCTTTATCAATATCTGCTTTAAGCAGCATCGCAGTCACCTGCTTCTATTATCCACTTTTTCAGTGTCTTCGAATCACAGTTAGTAAGTGCCTTCCTGCAGTCACAACAGCACCTGAAATACATTATTCCCCGAGCTGAAGCTGACACCAATCCATAAAGCTGATGAGCAGAGGTGCCTGGTAATTGTAATTTTGGCTTGCAATTATAATAGAAAATTGAATAGCAAAAAAAAAAAAAAAAGGGATTAAAAATGATTCCTGAACTCGGAATGCAAATTACCAGTCCTAGCTCAACTCCAGCTTCCCTCTCACCCAGCTCCAGACATATACTTCATTTCTCTCCTGCCATTTGACAGTCCCTTCCCACCTTGCCCGACTTAACCATGGTGCCCATTTGCTGCCGCCGCTCTACGCCAGGGGTTTCACAACAAAGACCCGGAGGAGAAGGGTGTATGTTGGGCCAAAGGGAGTGCACTGCTAGTGCATAAAATGTTCTCCATCCCCAATATACACTCCTGTTTTCAAATGAACCAAGTATTTCTCCAGTTGTTGTTCGTTAAGTCAATAATCGGGAAAGCAACCCCTAGTTTACATCTCTAAGAAGGACGCGGCGTTATTCGAGGCTGCAGCATTGCAGATAAGCAGAGGAAACAATGCTGGAGAAAGACAAATAAAATCCGTACATCAAATGGGAAAGAGGAAAATGTGGGAATTAGCTCGGCTGAAGGAGAAAATGGTATTGTGTGCCCTTTCTCCCTCCACAACAAGTCACAGCTTTCGATTAATGCCATTGAGGGCTGCCAGCTCAGTCCCCTGGGGAGGGCTCAGAGACGGGAGCCCAGCACTCACACACACCAGCCTCACGGAGCAGCAAAGCCCTCTGTGGTGCTACTTATTTCCAAAACAAGAAACATCTGGCAGCTGGCAGCACCCTTTTTAAAGCACCCTTTTAAAGTTCAGGCAGAGGCTTTTGTGAAGAGCTGGTCCTGGAAGGCCAGGCTTTGGCTGATTTTATGCCACCCGCGGTCCTGCCTGTGAGCCAGCAGGTCAAACTGCTTGAGCTCGTGCTGCTGTCATGCCAGAGCTCAGTTTGGGTCTCTCTCCTCTACCCAGCCATTAACTTTTCCAAAATTTGTACAGGCACTTGGTGTATTTGACACCTTGGCCCTGCGGCAGGGCCCTGCCCGGGAACAGAGGCTGGAGAGACCCCCTGGGCAGGAAGAGCAGGTGGGGTTGCTGGTCATCCAGAACTCATCTGTGGCCATTAACAAGATGGTATGGATGCGACCTTTGGCAATTCCTAAATCATTGGCTGCCCATAGTTGGGAATTTTTACTGGAGGAAAAAGTTACACAATCTGGCTATTCACAGCCAGATCTTATTTCCCACTTCCCTAAATAGTTTCTACTGAACAAAAGCAGTCTTTGCCCTGATGCCAGAGCCGCACGTTCCTCTATTCCAGCCTTGCAAGGGCTGGAGGCACAGCAGCTCTATCTGTCCCTGCCCTCCCAGCACGGGCTAACATCGGCTCACCTAGGCAGCTCAGAGAAAACAGAAAAAAGGACAGAAACGCAACCACGATGTGTTGAAAGGATCATGTGTACCACAGGTTATAACCGTAGACAGCTACAATCTAACAGCACAAGACACATATGACACCATATTCTCCTTTAATCTTTTTTCCTAGCAAAATTTACTTAGCAGATTAATCTTTTATTCACCCTTCCCCTGGAGGGGCTGATAGATTTATAGATAAGCAGGACAGAACAGTGCAAGAACACTGCGGACTGGTACTGTAGGGTTGCAGGAACAGAGGGCAGGCAGGATCTTCCATCTAACATGAGCCATAGGAGATGCCCTCCATGTGTTTTTTAAATAAAATAGAAAAACCCAACCTGTAGCTTGTTACATTTTTCAGGGGGGAAAAAAAATTAAAAAAATATTGGGACCATTTATTTGGTTTAACTACTCTGGTCATTAAGAGAAAGCTGAGCTAAAGGTGGCAGAACCAGAATCTTCCAGGTGCCCACAGCAGTAGTAAAAGCTTTTAAAGAGCAGTTGGCAATTTTGTTTGTCTTCCTTTTTCCTTAGAATAAAAAAATCTAGGACTAGAAATTATAGATCACTTTATTCCTTTTACAGAAAGACATCTCCTTTCCTCTTTAAGATAGTGCTTTCTTTTGGAAATATAAAACTTATCTTTCTATGTGTCACAGAGGTCTGCAGGGGTGGGGAAAGCACCTTTGAATTACGCCTAGAGCGATTCCTTTTGTTAAAGACGAGCCAACTTCAAACCAAAATAGCATGCCTCATAGCAAATAGTTTGGTGGGGGTTTTCAAATTCACATCTACCTCTAATTACAATTAGGCCTTTGTTATATTGTAACCAAAAAAAACACCCCAAACCCAAAACAAACCAACAAACCAAAAACCAATAAAGAAGAATTTTAACCTGCTACTTTTCACAGACTTGTCAAAGAACTAAAGAACACCACTTCTTCTCCCAAAGGCGAGGCAAAAAATTGTCACACTCTCTCAAACAAAATAGCAAAGAATCACACCAAGGCCAAAAACCATCAACACAGACATAAATCTCAAAAATTGCTTCCTTGGCAATTTGGGGGAAAAGGAAGAAAGTCTTGAGTTTACAACTGAAAGAGATCTTGCTGTATTACATATAAGACATATTCCTGAGCCACAAATAAATATTTGCCGACTACTGTCAAATCACAAGTCTTCTACAAGCCAGAGCGCACAAAGTACGAGTGCAGGAGATACTCCGACATATCTGTCATGAACTATGGATTTGCATAAGCCCACTGTAAATTCCCTATCTTTCCGATTGAGAAAGCATCATCTGAGGTGCCAGATCCATTAAGTCTCACACTGTGATGGCAGAACTTATGTTCACACCCCCTGGCACCTCCAAGGCCTGAGTTGTTGGAAAGTGGAGCCATGAGGACAACTTTCCTCCCGGATGGACAAAGCTGCACCTTGGGGAAGACAGCAGCTGGGCAAACAAGTCCAAGCAAATTCCATTCTGTTCTGCCTTGGAATGTTTCCGAAGGTGTTTATATGTGCTTGCCTGTTTGATGGGAAGGTGGCAATCAAATGGGTTTAATTTCTTCCTCTAGCAGTTTATTTTGAGAATGAGGCAAGCGTCACCTCTCCACCATTGAGAACCAACAGCTCCACGGAGTAAAGACTTCCTTTCTACCGAAAGCATAAATCACCCTCTGTCAGTGAGCTCTGGATGGTGCATTGAAGCCAGTGCGATGTTATGCTTGGAACATCTGACTGCAAACACAGAAAAGCTGGTACCCAGGAAAGTTGGTAGTGCATGACTGTATAAAAGCAATGAATGTTATTACACATTTTCAAATGCTTGCAGACCTAGGAGGAAAGTGCATTATCGGTAAAAAAGAGACACGGAGATTCAAAGAAGCTACACAACTGTCTGTAGGTCACAGACAGAGGATTACACTTCTTCAGTTTATTCCTAACATTGATTTGCGCAAGCCCTTAGTGCAGACTGCACGCAAACTTAATTTATATATTCCTGTTGTAACAGTCACTCATGAAGCCACAAGCAGCTCGGCAACATGACTCCTCACTGGCCTGCACCAAACCTCTGGCAGCATCTCACCTGACAAGAGGTCAGGATCTGCAAACATCTACTCTTGCACTTCCAACATATACGGTATTAAAGATAAAAGGCACAACGTAGAAGCATGTCAGATTTACTCTGCATCTACGCATAAGGTGATAAAATGCAAACTTAAGCTTATCAACCCGAGGGATTCATTCCTTTGCAGGAAGAAAATCTGTTGATGTAAAGCCCACAGAAGCAAGCACTGGGTGCAACCCACTCCCACCTCATTAGTGCAGGCACAGACAGGCCATGGCACAGCTGTGTCATGCTCCATGTCATCCTTTAGGTCATCAGCAGATATCAGGATGGGACACAATGGAGCACCTCTCCTGTGAAGACAGGATGAGAGAGTTGGGGTTGTTCAGCTTGGAGAAGAGAAGGCTCTGGGGACACCTCATAGCAGCCTTCCAATATCTGAAGGGCACCCACAAAAAAGCTGGAGAGGGACTTTTTACAACGGACAAGAACTAATGGCTTCAAACTGGAAGAGGGTAGATTTACATTAGGTATCAGGAAGAATTCCTTCACTATGAGAGTGGTGAGGCACTGGAACAGGTTGCCCAGGGAGGTTGTGGAGGCCCCATCCCTGGAAGTGTTCAAGGCCAGGCTGGATGGGGCTTTGAGCAGCCTGGTCTAGTGGGAGGTGTCCCTGCCCATGGCAGGGGGTTTGGAACTAGATGATCTTTAAGGTTCCTTACAACCTATTCTATGATTCAAGTGATGTACATCTTTATCTTCTGTAGCCAAAGAAGAGGGCACTGTGGAGCTATGGCTGTTTCGCGGTGCTGCCTGTGCCACCACAACCGAGCAAACGGTGCCAGAAGTCAGCTGTCAACAGATGGCCTGAAAAACTCAAACATTTGGTAAGAAAAAGGTAACTGCCCAGCTTCAAATCTGGCTTAGACACCAGGCTTAATCAGCTTGCTCCTACAAAAGAGCCACAAATTCTGTAATCACTACAATTTATCAGTTTTATTCTTTCATCTCATAAAAAAAAAAAAAAAAAAGAAAATCAGCATCTTCAGTAGCGCCAGCTGCTTGAGTGCCAGGCTTAGCAACTCCCTGTCTTCCTAAAATAGCTCAGTTTTCCTTGGTGATCATCTAGTTCTGATAACATCACCCACAGTTACTACTCACTGAAATTGAGTGAATTTTACATGGCTTTGGACTATGTGCGAAGTATAGAGATCTATAATACTATTTTGACCATCACTGCTCACTACTTATTAACTGACACGTTGATCCTATTTCCAGCATTCGGCAACAACAAAAACTACTTTCCAGTTTACCAGCATCAGCACCTATTCAGGAACCAGTGCACAGGAAAACATGCACCAGTCAGAAGCCGAATCAAAACCCCTGAAACTATCATTGGCTACCTAACCTGGGATTATCTGAAGACAAACCCTTGGCACATACCTCAGACTGCCCTAATGAAATCATTCACTTTCCATTTCCAGAAGGAAGCAAGTCCTTGTCTGTACCACTAGCTAAAACACTCTATTTTTCAGAATGCTGAAAGTGCCTAAAAACTCTGTTTACATCAATAGGAACTGTGGATCATAGAATCACAGAATGTGTTGGGTTGGAAGGGACTTTAAAGGTCATCTAGTCCAACCCCCCTGCAGTAAGCAGGGACATCTTTAACTAGATCAGGTTGCTCAGAGCCTCATGCAGCCTGGTCTTGAATGTCTCCAGGGATGGGGCTTCCACCACCTCTCTGGACAACGTGGGCCAGCGCCTCACCACCCTCATTGTAAAGAACTTCTTCCTAATGTCTAATCTAAACCTACCCTGCTCTAGTTTAAAACATGCTCAAACATTCTGGAAATCAGGCTCTAAATTATGGAATAAGAGTGGGAAGTAGTCCTTTCCCGATCCCATAACCCACAGCAGGGCACAGAATTATATTCTATTGACATTTCACTTTTTATTTCAGTATCTTAAAGTAAAATGATGGTATCTACTATTTTCTCTTTTGCTGTAGACCTCAGCTACCCATCCATTCAGCTGTGTGTCTACAGTCTTTCTTATCCAGGTTTCTAAAATTCCCTGAAGATATAAGATCATTTTCCCAATCCTTAATCTCTGCAGCCTCTAATTCTGCTTGATGAGCCGATTTGAGCAGGATGCAGGAGCACACGCATCTTTGAAAGAGAAGTGGAACATTCCAAAAGGAAATAGGAAAGTCAACAAATTGCTCCAGGAATTACAAAAAAGCTTTTGACCTCGAGGTTGTTTTTCCCCTCTTCCCTTTCATTCTGTGACTGCAGGCTGCTTCACTACATGGAGGAAAGGAAAAAAAAAAAAAAAGGAAAAAAGAAAAAGGTAACATTTAAACACATGCACACTGCTTGTGCTATGTGCCAATGTGATCTTTGTAACAGCAACCCTGTTCATGGCGTGTTTGCTCTTAAGAGGTAACACTAAACAAGAGGATCCTAATCAAAATCACATACTAGTTTGGCACCCTGTTTAACTCAGACCAACTAGGAAAAATGAGCATCATCATTTCCCTCGGCTGTAAATGTCTTGGTCCTCATTTCTCTTACCCTCTCTTTCTCACCTCAGTACTGTACCACTCCAAAACCTTTCAGTTCTGAGCAGGTCTTGAAATATTAACTCAAATCAGAAGAAGAAAATGGTAGCAAAAATACAGTAGATCTTTGAAAAATATAGTAATTCAGTGTTAATATGCTGAAAATGGCAGAACTATCTACCCCTATGAAAACTACCTACCTAGTGTGACAAACTCCTGCAGGAGTTAAGAGCCTGTTTGGCAAGATACTGAATATCTTCATGGTGAGCCAAATCAGAACTACTTCAGCTATGGCTGTATTTACTCAGAGTACCACACTCCAAACCTGTTATTTCAAACATCTACCAAGAAGGAAAAAAAAAAAAATCTGATGCAAAAAGGTATCTTGATACTTCTTGTGTTTGCTTTTTTAATTCAGAACGGCAATCGCATACAGGCAGACTGAGAAAGGTTTCTCCTTTTGCTTGTTTGTTGGCTGGCACGGCAAACACCCCGGGAAGGCTTTTGTGTTCCTTCCAGACCCACCAGGGACCCACAGCTGATCCGCTTGCAGTGCTTGACAGAGCAGAAACGCGGCCGACGAGGCAGGCAGGGTGCACACGAGGGGCTTCCCCCCCTCCATCCATCCCTCCCTCCCTCCCTCCAGCTTTCACTAAACAGAGTCTTTCTGGCTTATTACTCTCTCCCCGCAGCAAACACTAGCAACAGAAGCAGCACAGAAAAAAAAAAAAAACAAAACCTCGCTGCTCAGGATTAAGAACATCAGTCCTGACCTTCTCTGTATGTGGAAGGAATTCAAGTGGGCCCTCCGGAAAATGAAAGCAGGATTTATTTTAAATGGACCTTTTATGAAAATGACTGTGGTTTCCAGCTTGTCAGATAGACTCCGTCGATAAATAGCCTTATTCACCTTGCCATGCCTTTGAAGTAGGTATTGTTCTGGAAGTGTTTGGCATATAAGGCATATGAATTTTGCTAGGCATACCTTCTAACTGTGCTGATACTACTGTAGAATATTATAAAAGGCAATTGTTCCCGAGAAAGGTCCATAAGCTGCGATTTATTAATGAAATGCCAAACCTGGGAAACGAGGCAAAGGTCTCCAGAGTGCAGGGTAAAGTAAATAGCATGACAGAATACACATAATGAGTGCTAGCAAAAACAACAGAAATATGCACACAAAGAGAAGATGCAAACACGTTCCTCTCCTTGATGGTATTAAACGTTGTCAGCTAAGAAATACAGCCTGCAAGTGATTGAGGAATATGCTTAGATGATATTCATACATATAAACCACCAGATAAATGGGAATATGATGCCAATTACAGCACAAATTAAAGTCATAATAATTTGGTATAAAATGCTTTGTCTTGGCTAAGAAGCAGTATGCAGAGAAATGTAGAGGCAGCAGTATCTTAAAATTAGACCTGAAGTAAAAAACAACCAACTGTAGCATATGAAAGAACAGGATAATAAGATATAACTCAGTTGCATGTAATGAATATAACCTGAAAATCATCACAATTTCCTGTACCATATGTAGCCATGTCACACACAGCAGCAAAGCATGTTCTTTAAAAAGATACATCCTAGAGGACACTAGGGATTACTTTTTTTTTTAAATTTATGTGAAACATAAGTAACAGTCTCTCCTCACACATGAGCAAACTGTTGCACACCATTATGTGTTCCTGCTGAACAAGTAAGAAGGTGCTGTGAACCACCATAAGGTACCTCCAGTAGCGTTGGTCATGAGTATAAGTGGAATATGAGGGCCGCGCAGTACAAGGTGCAATAATTCCCCCCCCGACTGCTCAGGTACAAAAGCTACTGTTTCAAACTAGTTTTCCAGATCACCTTGCTCTGAATTACCCCATCACACACCCATCAGTTTTCCCACTATCAGCCCTCCATATATCAAGTACCACATAGAAAGTGGAATCTGATCCATTATGTGCTCTGTACGTACGTTCACAGCTACAACTACAGGACAAACTGCATCTTAATCACACTGCTAATTAAGCAGTGACCTAAAAATGCCATGCAGAGTGGCGTTTCAAACATCTGAAGGGTTTTCCTTTCATGCTCATTGAATTATTATGTCATGTCAGAGAAATAACTGCCGTCCTGACGATACGCCCAGAACTTCTGCCCTCTCTCTAGCCCACCAGGTGCTCGCCGTTTCCTCCAGCACAGCAGGACAGCGTTATGGGCCCTTGGCTACACTAGCTGCCATTTGAAGCATCAGACAGATTATTTCTCTGGCCTTGTAACTGGCGTGCTTGGCAACCAAGGAGAGTGCTTCATCCATTCCACTGGCACCTTTGTAATCTACCCAGTCCCAAAGCTGGAAGACAGACCACGTCTATTCCTTGCTGTCTTTGAAAATGAACAATAAACAAATCTCATCCTCTTTTCCCAAGTATTATTGTTTCTCTGGGACGCAGGCATTAGCAATAGCGCCCCCAGTCTCTGCCACATTCCCAGCACGCTACTTGGAGCCCGGCCAGACTGGATGAGGAAGTTCACCCCGAAGAGATGAGCAGAACCTGAGGATTTCAAGACCCACCGGTGACTCCTGGCGCTTTGGCTGAAACAGCTCAAGAGAGGCCAATTTGCAGACCATGCTGGGCATCTGCGTGGTAAGAAATCAAGTCTCAAAAGGCTTCAAAGAGCTGCTTAACGATGGACTGCAACTTTGGCACATTAGTCACTATGAAAAAATATTGTCCAGAGATGACAACAAGGTCCTTTACTCCACAGTGGGAGGTGCGCCAAGGAGCAGGCCTTTTCTTTACTCCCATCAGGCCTCCTGAAGACGGGCATTAATTGTCACATGTGACAGGGATGGCTGCAGCAAGAGACAAGCATGGCTGCGCACCTGGACACCGTGTAGAGCAACAAGTCCTTCTCAGGGAGCTGCTCACAGGGAACTCTTTGGCCGATAAGCAAGAGAGATTAGCACTATGCACATGAAACGACTCAGCTAATGAAAGTTATATACAAGGAATTAACAAAGCAATTTTTCAAGTGACTTCTTGATTACATAAGAAGGAGAACAACAGTGAAAGTGTAGGAGCAGGATGAGGAAGGAGGCTTCTCTCTCCAAACAATAACAAACTGGAGAGCTGCCTTCTCCATTTCTGCTGTTTTCAGCATAAAAACCCCCATCTAGTAACAGACATGTTCCAAGCAAAGCACTTACGGGTAGAAATCTTGCACTGTTCTTCCCCTTCTGAGGTACAATAACATTCACAAAATGAAACCGAACAAGAAAGCTTCATGCTCTAGATGTCCTTTATCAGCACTGTACATAGATGCCAACAGGGTTATTAACCCTAATCACAAACGTCAACAACAAATTAGCCCTGTTTAAAATTCAATGGCAACAAAGGCAGAAATCCAATACATGCATTCTCTAATTACAGTCCATGTAATATGTTCTGCGAGTCTCCTGTGAGCTTGTTTTGCGGATGCACACGCATCACCTCTTGCCACTGAAAATCAGTCCAGTGTTCACTGCACAAGTGTTGTCATTTCTGCCTAAATCTTTTCCAGCGTTTCCATTCTCCGTGCCACAGAAAGGAAAGCGTTAGCGCCAATGAGAATGAATATGAGGTTTTGCCCTCTCTTTGGAAAGAAGCTTTCTTAAGAGCCTAATATAATGAATCGTGCCTCCAGTTCGTGTGCCCTGAACTTCCCTCTCCTCAATGTAGGAGACATTCCTGAGAGCATCCAAAGCCAAACAGGATAATTTATTTCCAGGAAATGTGTCTCTTCCTACTGTTAGCTTTCCTCGATAATTCATAGTACTCACGACAACACAATCATCCCTTTACCGCTTCACGGCAGTAACGCAATTGGGTTGTTATGAGAGTCGCTAAAAATAAAATACAAATTAGTTTCAGAAATTTAGAATTTCGTGAAAAGCAGAATATTTCAGCTGTCTCTAATAATACCTAGGGCAGGCGAAAGCATGTCACATTGACCCCCAGGAACCATTACCAGTTCCATGCTCACAGTGGGTGTGCTGGGAGGCTGGTGAGCTGAGGCTGATTAGAGCACTTTGTGAAGAACACCTGATGGCTCTGGTTTCACTTGGGTTAGACACAAAAGCAGCTCACTTAGGATCCAACTTATTCCGTGTTTGGGGTTTTCAAGAATAAACACAAGGGAATCTACAAGATGAATTTCAAAGCATCGAGTAAGTAAATGCGGGAGAGCAAAATTCATGGTGCTTAACGCAACATTAACAGTGGTTAAGGGCAAAGCAGCAAACTTATTCTCACAAAAAATTAGAAGCTGCAGTTTCAAATCAAACAGTGGTATTCATCAATCCAGACTGAATTGTTTTGCCTTTAAGAAAAAGAAAAAGGAAGAAATATGTGATAAAACCTAGAAATTTAATGCACAAAGTGTTTTGAAACGTTTTGTTTTGCAGTTTGACAGAAGACACACAATTCAGTTATCCAAAGGAATCCTTCTGGATTATCGTTTTACCCAAAATGTCTTTGGATAATCCTGAAAGATTTTTTCCTAGCAAACCAACGACATTAATCTTACACATAGTGCCAATTCTGACAAGAGGAGAAAAAATAAAAAGCAACTGAAACTTCAAAGAACATGGGATAAGGTTTTTCAGAAGTGTTCAGTACTGGGCTAATGAGAATTTTATCATTAACTTCCCTGGGAACAGCATTAGGTCTAATACAAACACTTCTGAATATCTCTAGCAGTGAGTAATGAAAGCAGGAGGAATACAAGATGATGTACAACCTGCAGGTAGAACTAGTGAATATCTAATAGGGTATTTTCCCATATTTCCCATACAGCATCTGTCAATGTGTAATCTAAATTAATGACTCTGCAGTCTCAAACTGGTTCATTTTCCATCTCCTTATCAGGAGCACAGAGAAGACTGCCAGGGTAGACTGAAGCATGTACATGACCTGCACATTTTAGCATAACGTAGGTATTAAAAGAAAAACGTTACTCCCTTACTATGCTTTTGAGTGAGATGTATGTTTAAGGAAGAGAAACTTCTTTCAAAAATTATTACCAGCACACTTCCTAAAGAAGCTTCCACAACACAACTGCAGAAGCAATTGCCTGTAACTCCCTATGATCCACAAAGACACCCCTTTCATGTAAGTTTATATCTGATCTCCGACAAGTCCAGTCCAACCTCACTTTCATTTCTCCAACATGATTAATGGTAGATCTGAAACGTTGAAGTTTGGCTTACCACTATGTTATATACACTAAATAACAATTTCCAGGTCATTCCACATTTCCTGCATTACATTACTTTGCTGATGGGAAACCTGCTATATCCAACGTTTAGGTTTTAGAAGCATACTAAAGGTATGAATACAATAATTGATTTCATATGGCTCTGCAGGTGACAGTTCCCAGTCCTGTTTGAAGCAGTGACAAAGAGCCTAATGACTATGGGAGAGGCAGAGACGCTTAACAACTTCAGTGGCATTTGGATCATTAACAGTAATTGAATGCAGGACTCCAGGCCAAGTTTTGCCCTCAAATCAGACCAATTAGAGACTGACATTCAACTAGAGGAACTTCTTCATCTGTTAAGCTTGCCTGCGTTAGCTACGTAGCGGTATGTTTTTTTCCACCTCAATCCAATGCATTTGAGAGGAAAACTTGCGCTTACTGACCATTTCGTCCAAACAGTAGGAAACGAAAGATTTTAAACAAAACGTTGTATTGCGTGTCTTTTGGTGTTACCTTGAATGCAGCTATGCAGTGCAGGCTGAGCAACGTCATCACCAGCACCAGGAACACTGTGGCCAAGTTCCTCACGTCCCAGATAGACTCGATCAAAGGGATGCTGCCGACCTGCCAGTCATAGCACAGGGTGATCGGTGCCAGCAGAAGCCACGCATTGAAGGCCAGAAGGTAGGAATAAGTTAGAAACCTGCAAAAGAAAACAGGTAACGTAATATATGGAATGACTGCCAACACATGAAATGTCTTTCTTTGGCAATTACCATTTACTACATAGGAGGAAAAAAAAAAATTAGCTCTGCACTCACAGGCAATACTGTACCTCTCTGTCAATAAAGAGATGCTAACATAGGTGGGGGGCAATTCAACAAGTAATATAAAGAAATAACATAAGATCAATATTTATGTGGGTTTTATGCACCGGCCTTTGGAAAACTAAGAAATCTTCATCTCCCATTTGAATGCTGGATTTTTGAAGCGACTTTCTACCAGCTTCAACAATAAATGAGTAATAGCTAAGCAGGTACATGCACATATTGAACTGTTTCACAGTTCACTGCATCACTCCTGCAATACAAAATATCCCTCTAACTGGGTTTAACTTACAATTTAGGACCTCTCCTATGTGCACAACTTTGAGCAATTAAAGTCAGACGTCTCTGTCTTTTCTCTTTACATCCCGACACAGAAAGAAAACACAGAAGAAAGGAGGCACAGGGTGATTCTCGGCTGATCCCATCACGGCTTATTAGGGCTGGCGACAGCTTGCATGAGACAGCCACAGAAGTGATCGAGAAGTAGGGAGCCTTTCAAATTGTTGTAATCTTCATTAATTGGTATTCTCAATAGAGAGGAAATTAATGGGGAATGGAAATGGGGACTCATGCTGCCCTCTGGGAAGTATGCAGCGCTTTTAGAAGACTGAACAAGAACGGCATGTGTGCTTTCTTCTGCTGCTGCTTCTCCACTTAAAGAAAACAAGCGGAAAAAACCCCCAAAACCAGAAAAGAATAAAATCAAACCAACATCCCCTCTCCCCGCCAGCCTTTTGCTGCTTGGCACCTACTTGCCCAAAAGTGCATCGCACCTACTTTCCCAAAAGTGCATCCCCCCTCAAACCACATTTACCAAAGTTTGAATACTTTTGTGTGCAAGAGGCTGGAGATTATTCCAGCAATCATGAAGTCAACTAAGCAAATTGCAACAGCCTTAGGACAGACGAGCCCTTTCTTGCTCCACAAATGGAAAAATCCCCACTGTACACAGCACCAAAGACAGCAAATACTCAAAAAGAAATAAAATTATATCCTATCCTGCATAGGATTTCCTCCATCTGAGCCTGGCTGTTGTTATCACACCCAGTTGCCATGGTACCTTCACAGGTTTATTAAGACGATCACAAAGGATGCCCAAGAGATGTCAAGCCACATAGACAGAGGATTGTTTCACTTGCCACTTACAAACATACCTCTTCAGGGTCAAAATGCCACCCCTTACAACAGCATTTACAACACATATTTTATTTGTGGCAGAAGGGGTAAGACACTGAAGCTAAATGGGACTATAGATAGCCAGGCAGGATGGAAGTTCCCAGATGGGTGTTGGGCCAAGACGCAGGGATGACACAGGCCTAAAGTTTTATGAAAACATTTTTAAATAACCACAAACAGTTAGGATATCAGTTTCCCATACAAAAACCAAATGTCTCCAGCAGCACAGCAACCCAAGAGCAGGGAGGCTTACAGAGCTGAAATAATTTGTCATTGTAAACAGTGGAAAAGGCACATTCTCATGTCCCCGCCAATCTTTCTAAGCTCCCAATTCTGATGGAAAATGGAATATTCCCACATTTTTAAGGTTTCCAGCCATTTGGTACACGTCTCTTTCATCCCCCCATTTTCCTCCCCTTCCCTACCCTGAGGGAGTAAAGGAGGGGAAAAGGAAGAGAAAAATCCATCTTCTCTTTTAACAGAGGCAGCAATTAAAAAGACAGTTTCTATTTAAGAAAACATCCCTCAAAACCATAATCTACTTTTACTCAAAATGTTCTTACAATTTGGATTGTTCCCTATTTCAAAAGAAACAAACATGTCTTTTCTAATCACCAAACCGATCTTTTCTGGCCCGCATTACAGGGAAACACAGCAACGCAAAATCTGGTGGAGCTTCATCAGGCCAAAGCGCTCGCTCGTGATGTTACATGTGGCCTGGCCCCACCTCTGCTCGGCCAGGATACGAAACAGACTTCTTCAGCAGCCTCAATACGTCGTCAGCTCAGAAAAGGTTGCCGGCATTCATTTACAGCTACTTACCTAAAAGCCAAACTGAGACCCATTTCTAGCTTCACTTTTAAAAGAAACAACATGCCCATTTATGCCAATCTGAATAACGTCATGGCATACGATACTGTTACAAGTCTGCGTATTAGACACGATTTTCAGAAGCGCCGAGTTAGTTTTGCACTTGATGCCTTAGGAGAGCCCAGTTTTTGGAAGGAGTGTCCTTTTATTCTGTGGCATATTAACATTTTCAATAAGCATCACAGTATTCATGGAATTTTGTATGCAAACCACAACGCAGACCAGAAACCCTCCCCAGCTTCCTCGGAGTGGGCTGCTGGGTAGAAAGGAATGAGACGACATTTGGGATCTTTGCAAACCGCAGCAGTGCAGTTGAAGAGGGACTAGTCGCTTTTCTGCATCTTCACTGATAAGGCAGGAGCTGATAAATTGTTACACAGCACAGGGTAAATAAACACAGCTTGCTGCCATAACAAATTGAGTCAGTTTAACAAATTTTAAGAGGAATTCGGGGTAGGCAGATTAGTGTGCGTTCATGCATTTCTGCTGGAAGGTTAGGACAAACTGCAGTTGAAGATGAGAAGACACGCTCCAGGACGCACACTGATCAGGAGAGGTTTGTAAACAAGTCTCTCTTCCCATGCGCTTGTGGGGTTTCCATCTTCCTCGGGAGCCATGTGCACAACTCACTGCCAGAGGCAGGTCCTAGAGGAGATGGACAATCGCTCCGTTCCATTACGGCAATAATCTGTGTCTTAAATACGCTCTGCCAATAGCAACGAAGTATTTTAAAGCCTGTGACAGTCATTACCATCTATCTATGGTCGACTGGTTCACCTCTCCAGACGCACTGCTGGAGAACCCTTGGCCGCGTCTCCCACTGTCAAGCCTGAACACCCTCACTGAACGTGCACGTGCCACCAGCAGACATGGAAGCAAGACGCAGGAGAGCACTGCCTGATTTTAGGAGGCATTTGTAAGCTGCAAGAAAGCCTTGGGCGAGCTTTGATCCAAGCAAAAGTTTGGATATGCTTTCAGCACTGGTAACCTCTCCTTGAATGTGATGGATGGCTTGATAAAATAAAACATTACAAGCTATCGCTATTCCAGGTACTAAGAATAGAAAAATAACAGGATGCTAATAATAGTCACCGACAATTCAGTGCTGCTTTTTACTAGTAGCTCCTGAAAGCACGCAATATGTTTTTACACCTGTGTGGCTCTCGTATCCCTAACCAGGGAGAAAGCTAAAAGCAGGAGAAACTTTGGAAGAAACCTCTCACCAAAGCTGACACCACAAGGAAATAATTTGCAAATTTTGAAAAGACTCAAAGATTCATGGAGTCATTCCAGGAGCTAATTAAATTTCAGCAGCCTACCTGCAAATGGCAACAAAAGTATTTTCTTTTAATTAGTTGACTAAGTGAATTAGATTTTAAATTAATGAACTTCTCTATATTGCTGTTCATGTCTGCTGGAATTCCAAGGGAGAAAAATCCCTGCCTGTAACATCTCCCTCTCTATCAATTAATCCCAGGGATGACAGAGTATTACTGGTGAGGTGATTGGAAGAATCTGCCTCTTAATTGGCAATCAGTTTTCCCCCAGGCTGGTTAAGAGCATTTGCATTACAGCAGAGTCATTTTTTTTTTTATTTGCAAATTGAACACGGAAATCCAAGTTTCAGCCGGTATCAAGTGTTTCTTTTCACTTCTCAGCATCTCTGGCATGTTCAGAAAAACACAGCTCCTCCTGTGGGTAGCAGGTGTTGTCATGGCAATCCAGTTTGTTTAGTTTAAAATTTTTTAGTTTAAATGTACTCTTGCATCCTTTGTTTGAGATAAATACAGGATGACTCATTTCTAGAACCTGTTGCTGAAAACAACTATCTGAACTGATTACTTCTGCTGCACAAATGAAAGCTACAGGCTGCTACTTAAAGCTATAAACAGCACAACGGAAAAATACTCGAGGGATTGTCTGTTACCCTTTGTTGTAAGGGAGACTAACAAGCTTGGAAAAGCCCTGGCCTCAGTCCCGCCAAACCCAGGCAATCAGAGCACATGAGAATTGTGAGACTAACTAAAAAAAAAAAAATACAAGATTTCTAGAAATTTATGAGGAGTTTCACTTGCTTTTTGATTTTGGAGCATTTTAAGCTTCCCCCCCGCCCCAGCTCCCAGGGACTGAGATTGTAGATTTCTTTCTAAAACTGGGCTACAGGAGGGATCACAAGACTCAGACCATGCCCCACCAAAGTTGCATGGAAAAGTGGGGGCGGTGACCCCACTTTGTGGGTGCATACAGTGACCTACACCTACCACCTACACAGTTCTGGGACAACCCATCCCATTCCTGACAAACAGCCTTACCCCCAAAGACCCAGCCGGGTATCCACCTGCAAGTGGAAGACCTTCCTGCACTGGGGACTGTAGCAAGGCAAAGGCAAAATATTCTCCTGGATGGGGGGAAAAAATGGACCTATCTAGAAGACAGGTGATAACAGCGCACTTAACTGGTATTTGGGAAAAGAAGGGGGTGTTCGAAGAAGAAGCGGGGGATCTGAAACAGAAGCAGGAAGATAGTCGTTGCCCTTTCAGAAGTCTCAGACCTTGTTAATGCTCTTCTAAGACAACGACCTGGGCACCGTCAAGGACTCCGTGAAGTTTCAGTTCACTGTGAGGGTGAGAAGAGCTCCTTTATTAGGGAAAAGAGCTTCTCACTTGCCTTAACAGCTGAACTGCTTTCAGCTCAGGATTCTCTTCATCCTCTACAAAGCTCTAAAACCAAGTGTGTTTGATGAGCTGCTTCACAATAATGTCCTCCTAGGACACACGTGGCTACAATTATAACCAGGTGGTGATATTTAAGGATATTGTTTTAAAATTGTATGTATTCACGCTTCCCCTGGGGAACTGCCAGTCCAGTCATACCTTCCCACATGAGTTTATTTTCCTGCTCTGTATATTGTCAGCCTAAACATTTTCTTTTCATAGCCTTAGAAGAAAAAAAAAATAAAAAAATAAAAAAATCACACTCTGTCTATCCAGCACATTCAGTGATGGTGGAGTAAGACTACACAAACAAGCAACAGACAGACAAATCCCAATTTAACATCCAAATGCAAGTATCAGCTAGACAGAAAATACTTGCAAATGGGAAAAGTGCCTGTGTGTTCCCTTTCATCAAAACTTTTGTATCTAGGGGGAAAGAGCTACCAGTCAGTAGAGGATAGGAGTAGGAAAGACAAAGATATGGATAAACAGGCAGCTGCAACTTGATGAATAGCAAGGTAACTCCTCTGGAAGGTGGGTTTGTGCGCACCAAGAGCACAGGAGGAAAGGCAGACTATGTTGTCCTCTGTAGCCTCACAGCCTGAAGAGCTTTGATCTAGTGAATGGCTTGCTCTCAGTTGTTTCAAGTCTGTGGCTAAGAATCTGAAAAATATCAAATTCTTGAAGAGTAGAGACTTTCAAAGAGCCTGTGAATTTCCAGTGAAACCCGAGCCTGCTGTCGGAGTCTCAGTGATAGAAAACCTGGGATTGATCTCGTACTGTTTTCTGTCCGCAAACCCCACATGCTGTGGGTGAGAACGTGCCTTGTGATCAAATGTGATCCTCAGCTCGCCACCGAGAGCAGCATGCTCCAGAAGTCATGCAGCCAAACCCCCCCCAGCCACTGGTGGGCAACTGCTTCAGAAGAGGCTCACTGAGAGGGGCCTCTGGACCGCCACTAAAATACTGGTGGCTGATCCTCAGGAAGTTAAAAACCAGACCTCATAAATCCTCTGTGATATTGTTTCTGGAAACAGTCCCAGAGCGTTACCTACCCCATACCAACAGGAGCCAAAGGGATGTCCTGGGCATGCCTCAGAGACATCCTGCATGGAAGTATTTCAAAAAACAAAATGCGTTGCCTATAGGAGCCAACGTCCTCCGCTTTGGTTGCACCCCTCAAGTCCCTGTGTAGGCTTTTGGCCAGGAAGGCTTGTTGTGTAACTAGCACTTGCAGCAAGCACCATGACCCATTAAGAATGCTTATCAAGCTGATTTCCAGAGCAGTGCTACCTACCTGGGCCTGCTCATTAAACCAAGAAAACTTAACTGAGAGAGATGTTCAAATTTTTCACATGGCTCTGAGAAAGCATGTTCCTCTGGGAAACTGCTATTATAGAATGACCTTTGCTTTGTAGCACCATCTTCTAGTTAGGCTTCCCCCTGACCCTCAGGCCCCCCTTGGAATAAAAAAAATATATTTTACATTTCATGTATGGACTGTCTGGCCTCTGGATGGGCACAACAGCAATTCTTACCAACACTGTTGTTCACCCTTTTGCCTAGGAGCGACTCCTGGAAGCCTGCAGAGGTTACATGTAGGATTGAAGTTAAGCACCTATGGGCACACAATAGAAGACGCTGACAAAATAGGCAGAACTTTTCCATTCAGGAAGCATGTGCAAGCCTGGCTAATTAAGAACTGATGTATCACAGGGGTCCATTTTAATGCCATTTCCTACCCTAAGGTCAGTGAAAAACCCATACCAGAGTAGTTGGGTACTTGACTTCTATTGCCTTGGCAGAAATGGCTGGCACAGGGACCCACTTCTCCGGCACAGGGACTCACTTCTCTGGTACAGGTCTGCGCCGTGCCTCTTGGTAGTTCGTTCCCTTTGAAGTTACAACTGGGATGATTAAATGCATTGCTCAGAAAACAGTCACAAATCTCTACGAAAAGGAATATGTGCCAGTTTTTACACATAAGCATTTCTTCAGCTTTCTGAAGCACATTTGCAGCACTGAATTCTCATTTACCTGACTGAAACAGCAAAGAAATGCAGAAAGCCAGCTTACAGAGAAAGCAGTTCAACCACAGGACAATGTTATCTCAAGGCAGTCTTAGTAGAAATGTATTAACTATTTAACGCAACACGACAAATAAGCCTGCTTCACGCCCAGAGTGATCAGCCAAGGGACGTCACAAGGCAAATGCCAGCAGAAATGAATATAATTTGGCTCCTGAAGATATGAGTTTAAAAA
Source organism: Chroicocephalus ridibundus (assembly GCF_963924245.1). Taxonomy (NCBI): domain Eukaryota; kingdom Metazoa; phylum Chordata; class Aves; order Charadriiformes; family Laridae; genus Chroicocephalus; species Chroicocephalus ridibundus. The sequence continues at coordinate 154,456,630 of NC_086284.1, forward strand.
AACATTTTCTTAGTTTGAACTTACTGGTAGGATTTAATGTGTTTCACACACCTTGAGACATGCGGTACAATGGACTTTTCCCGTGTCTTACCACGGTGTTAGTAATACAATCTATTTATCCAGAGGCCTCCTACTTCTTTCCCCTGAAGAATGGTAGAAGAAAGAAACATTGTGCAAAAACATCTGAAGCATGACAGCCCACCACTCAATGCCCTGCTGACACTCGAGCTGCACTTCAGTACACTGTTTACCTAAAGCTGGGTAGCTCTCAAAACCTTTCTAATTGCATTCTTCCTCGACTTTCATCTAATACAAGCAAGAATGCTTTAACAGAGGTTTGGGATCGGTTTTCCTATTGCAACAGCTTACCCACAGCAGATTTGGGAACGGCAAGTCGCAGTGACTGAAAATCTGTGTTCTTTAACGTAGGTCACTGGAGAAGGTACGTCCTTTCTGCTGCGTACAACAGCCTGTACGGACAGGCTCTAATGGCAGGGCTTATGATTAGCAGGATTCCCAACGCTTTCATTTCTGCCTCCGCTGAGAAAGGGAATGATGCGCAGATTTCAACTTCTCAGATCACCCTTGGCAAGCAACACACTGAAGGACATGGAAATGCGGCTTTCATTTGTGTCACTGTAAGTTTTAAGGTATTCGGAAATATTAGAAAAATCCAGTACCTTGCAGGGACTGAAGCATTCATATTCTGACTTCCAAAGCATTTATTTGCAGCCCCATTCACTTGTAATTTTAAGAACAGTAATTTAGTGAAAACACTGAACAGATGATCATTTAAGTTTTTTTAAAGATTGAAAAACTGTCACTATTTCAGCATATTTCATCTACCCATGGTTAAATAAACCATTATCTGTCTACTTTAATTTATATGTTGTCCAAGATTGAAGACAGGTTACAGAGAATATATACTCATGTTTTAAGGCCAAACTGGGCCACACCAAAGGTCTGTCGAGATCAGGATCCTCTCTACAGCAGTGAACACAAATTAATGCCAAGCAAAGCATATAAGAACATGATAATTTTTTCCAGTTTCTAGCTAGCATGATGTCCCAGAGTTGGATGTGGTTTCTGCATATTTAGTAGCCTGGATTTCTTTTTTTAACTTGGCAAATCTCTCTTTGAGCCTGCATAAACTTTCAGCACACCCACAGCATCCTGCAGGAAGGAGCTCCCCAGCTCAACTACCTGTTGCAAGCCACCTCCTTGGCTTGCTTTGAACCTGTCTCCTCTTAGGTTCATTTGATACACCTCAATTTCTATATGCTGCCCTCCTGCACACAATCATGGATGCAGAGACCTCTCTCACACCCTCAGTCATCTAATTTACGCTACAAGCATCATAAGAGCTGACAAAATCTCACCTCATTACTCAATACTTTTTCAAACCCGTAACTTACACCTACTCCTAATCTTAGCCATGCTTGCCAGCCTGGGGCCAAACTGCGCCTGTACAGCTCACCAGCTGACACAGAAACCTCGTGAGAGTTAACAATACTCTTTTGGGTTCATCCTATGTCAGACAAGACCCCCAACTCCAGAGCTAATTTTATGCATTTCACAAAGACTGTCACACGTTTCCAAACTACTGTTTTGCTTTTTTATTCCACTTCTTGTCATCAGTCTTCCTCCTCGCTCCACAGAGTTAACCAAGTCTTACAATAACTTTCAATTCTGCTGAAAACCATAACATTTATCCTGGTGAGACATGCGCAGTAACCCCATTTCCAGCTCAATAGAAATAAAGACGACTGCTTGCAAACTGAAGCTCCCATTTGTGCCCTACGTGATCTTCAAAGAGTTACAAAACAACCTGCCCACTCCCTGAGCACTAACCCTTGCTTCAGCCATAGCTAAGGTGTTAGTAACAACCTCAAGAACACCACCCAACACTGGCCTTTCTTTTAATTTCATGGGGCTTCTCCTTTCTGGTCTTGACACCAATCTTAGCCCTGCCCTTCCCTTCCCAATAGCATCCTGGCTTTAAGTTCAGTGCTGTGACCTAATTACTGCCTTCAAAACCTCGTTAAAAGCTTCTCTTCATATGCTCCTGCTGTAGGTGTCCACAGCTGAGAAACACACCCTGCTCAGCATCTTCTCTGAGGCTGGGCCATAACCACAAACTCTTCCACATGACTAGACACCCACCAGTTGGGCAAGCATCCACACACACCAGCACCTACTTGGATGCTGAATATCCTTGAGCCTTGACATCCTAGACCCTAACCTAATGTCACCCCTAACACTGGTGCCAGCAAGTTGTATCACCTCCAATCCACCTAACACCACTTCTTATTTCTGCATATTTAAGGCCTGTGGAAATACCAGGCTTTAAAAACAAGCTTCTCTCTCCAGCCTCCCTCTTCTTTGCACCTAAGCCCTGCACCTCAGGCTAGACTTCCCGCTGGCCAGACACACAGATCTTCCTGGAAACCAAGCCAACAACACTCAACCTTGCTGGCTCCATCTGACATTCAAGTCTTGCACTCATGATGACTTCCACAATGTCAGCTCTGCAGCAATAGCTTCAGCTCTGACCATGGTGAGATACAGTCTTGGGTGAGAGTTATAGTCTTGAGTCTGAAAGACGAGGTGAGGAAGGAGAAGGTTTGTTGCCAAGACAAGGGCTGTGGTCAGTAGGTGCATCATGGGCTGTCAGTTCAGAGACAGTCACCAGGTCTCTGTCTACCTTGCAATATTGACCACTCGCCTACTCAGCCACCCCAGCTGTGCAGAAGCTTACCCTAAGGTATCAACCACTTTGACTAATTAGTCTTCCTACAGCTCCTTGAAACTGGCAAGATACAACAACAAAAAAAACAGCTCTCATCTTCAATTTCTCATTTGTAGGTGGACCCCACAGGTCTAACATGAAGACTACTGCCAGTAGCGCAGCTGGGCCTATACCTAGCTCTGAGGCAGTCAGGGGGTCACTGACTGTTTTGAAGTGAAGTGTTAGGGTCTGGGTTCAGGAAAGAAGGTGTTGTTGAGCAAGCCTAACGTGCTAGCAGGTGGATCCTGCAGGCTTAGGGTGGTGCACAGCATCAGGATAGCCAGGTTTTGGCCTCTTTCAGGTTGTTTGGCTGCAAGTTCAAGGTAGCGGTCAGCTTAAGGTTTGAGTTCAGAGAAACAAGAATTGCAGAGAATTTATAGGCGGATTCTGCAGGTACCTCACACCTAAGGTGAAGGCTCATGCCAGGAAACTAGGGTTACGGTCAACAGAAGCTCAGGACCCAACTTCTTTCTATATCCTACCACGCCCAGAGGGTAAGGACCACACCCAGAGAAGGTCAGCAACAAGAATAGGGTGCTTGTCCTTGTTAGGGCAAGTGGCAGGTACTGAACTGCAGCAACATGTTGTCAGGGCACTGATGAGCTTCACCCACACTTAATGCCCATTGCTCTAGGAGCCCCATTTTCAGCCCTGGTTCCTGGATGGACATGGAACTTGTGCTGTAGGTAGCCTGTCACCTGGATGGACCCTCTCAGACATGTGCTATGATTTGTCTCTGCTCCTGCCTCTCACCCCTTTCTCCTGGATGGACTTTGGGCCAGTGTTGCAGCCTTGTCTCCAGTTCCATCTCCTGACTGGACCCTGACCAGGATTCAGCAAACCTACTTTCAGCTTCTGTTGTCAGGACCCATCTGCCTGAGCATCAGCCATGGGAGGTTGATGCTAGATCAGCAGAGAAAGAATGACCAGCTAAATTTAACTCTGCATATTAGAAAGCCATCTAATGGCTGGCATCCGGGCTTGCTGAAGGGATGGGTTTTCTGGATGGAAGATACAGGCTTCTGGATAAATTGTCTAAATGAAGGATTAAGATCAAGCTCAGCAGAACTGGAAGAGCTGGGCTAACTACAGGGTTTTAGAATCCCCCCAGAATAGTAATACTGTTTTTTACTGGCAAGGGTCTCCTTAATGAGGTTTGGAGCAGGTAAGTGTTGCTGGACTGCAGGTGAAGCCAGGGCTGCTGCCGGCACCATGGAGGACCTCAGCCAGCAGCGCTCTCACTTGTCTTTCATAAAGCCGTTAATAAAATCCACAGTGCCGGTGGTAAAAATAGTCACTGTTTCATACTCTAAGAATGACTTAGCTTTTGCATTTAAAAAAACCCTTCCCCTGTCATTACAAGACGAAAGAGACAGACAGACGAAAGACATTTGCAGCACGGAATACGTAATTGGAATCAGGCCGGGATCATTTATGACTTCATGACCCCCATCTCAGCATAAACATATCAAAAAGGGACAGCAGCAAATCCTTCACGCCGTGCCGCACAGAGTCTGGTATTAATGACTCTGCCAGAAATGCTGCAAACAGATCAGAGCTTTCCAAGTCAGACGATGTGCTTCCTGGAAGCACTTTTAGCCTTGATGGTAATAGGAGCTGTTGTCACATTATCCTAAAGGTCTCCCAGATGAGATCCAGCCCAACTCTGCAGCAGATGTTGAATAAGGATTGTTTGATCTTAACCTGTGTCTCAGCTGTGATTCCACTGTTGGAATGAGGATCCAGCAAGGCCAGAAAGTGACACAGAGGAGGACTGTTCCCATTTGCATTGGAGACATCACGAAATTCCTCCAGAAGCCCCCAAAATGTCTTTCCCCAGTTCAGTAGCTAACCAGAGCAGTCATGCACATGGCCCCATCTTAAGAAGAAATCAGGTTCCTACCACCTTCTTGGAGCACGGGTCTGGTTAGGTCTGGAGGGAAGAGCTAAGTCGCAGCTGTCACTGCCTTGCTGGTCTGGCCCAGCACAGCCCGAGGGATGTGGTATCAGCCCACCTAACCACACACCATGTCCCAAGCAAGGGGGAAAAAAAAAGTTACCAAATTTAGGCATTTATGTATCTTAAAAAAAAAAACAAAAACAAGTGATAAAATAACAAAAATCTGCTAACGCAAATTTCAGGTTTGTTGTTTTTAATTAATCCATGGAACCTATCCTTTACTTAGCCAGAGCTGCGCAGTACTGTGTGCCACCAGGGTCCTGCCTTCCACCTTCAGGGACCAGCCACGAATATTCCACCAACAGGCATGCTCATCCCCTGTTTATACAAACTTCAGCTGAAGCCAAAACTCTGAATGCTTGCATCCCGTATCTCAAGAGCAGCCATTTTTAAGGTTAAGGGTTAGGCTTGAGTCCCTGGGCTTTCCAGTCCTGTGCTCAGGCAATTAAATTTCATTGGGCTTTGCATAAAAATGAACTCACATTTTTCAGTAAGAAAGCATCTGTAAGATAACTCTACAGGACCCAGAGCATGCTTTGGGGGTTCAAATAATGATGGTTGCTTTCTATTCTAGACAGAGCAATAAGGAGAAGTAATTAAGTTAAAACAACAAAACAAGTTCTCTCATTTGCCATCTGTAAAACATTTTAGCACAGGGAAAAACTAATGTCAAGGCTACACTTTTGAAATCTTTTGTTTGATTAGTGGCATTGTACCTTGTCAGTAAATACGGTGAGAATGAAGCTGGATTGTCCTGCTCCGAAAACATCGGCATGGATCCTCCCATTATCCAGAGGCGGAAATACAACACGAGAATCACCTTCAAAGAAGAGCATCTCAGTTAGCAATGTGCTACTAAGAAGAACTAAGCCTCCAGCAAATATTTTGCTGTGATAGCTCTCCATGCTCTGCTCCACTCAAGGGAGTCAGCTCAGCGGTTTAGGCAAAATTCACTTTTGCCACCCTGCGCAGGGTGACAAACATTGTCGTGTCCCCCCACTTTCACGTGTGCATTACTGACAGCAACTGGCAAATCTCTGCTACCCACAACAAAGGCAGCATTTGGAAGGACAAATCCATCACCCTGCTGCGGCTCAGGCTGCAGAGTTTTGCTATTGACCTCTACCTAAATACAGAGGGGGAAAAACACAGCTGATGTCTTAAAAGCTATTATTGTTCGCTCATGCTGGCACAGGTGTAAGGGCAAGCTCCGTCGGCGTTTCCCATGCTGTGTAATCCTAATCCCTGGAAGGACTTCTGCAGGCTGGCACTCCCCCACCTTTCTGGGAGCCACTTGTCAAGGGAGAAGCAAGGGGATCCGGCTCCTAGAGCAGCACAGGGAGTCGCACGCCCAGCAAAGCCCCGTGGAGGTGCCGGTTTTCTCCTCTACAACATGTCAAGTCCTGCTTGGAGCACGCCCAGCAGCACGGATTTGCAAGGAAGAGCTTTTCTTGTGACTCTTACCGAGCCCTGTGTGCTGAAACTAACAGCATGCCACTGAAAAGTCAGCCCAGCACCAGAGAGCCCCCCTGGTTTTCGGGCAGGAAATACTTGCTGATGATTATACGGTTTTAGAATCATAGAATCACATCATTCTATGAATTTAAGGGCAACCGCTATAAATTAAAAGAAAATTTGAACTGAAAACACAGCAATATTCTTGTCTCTGCTCAGCTGAAGTTTTCTAGACTATTTCCCAAGACTAACTTTCTGTTAAGATCTACCATCAATGCTTTCCGAGTCTTTTGGGATAACACCACACAACGTTCATTCTCGTCACATACACAGAAATACATGAGCAAGTCCATTTGTACTTACGTAGCTTATCACCAAAGCTGCTCTCTTCAAAAAGGGCCTTGCAGTATACAAGAAATTCTGGTTGTTATTTGCAGTCAGGTAGCTGAAATAGAAGGAAACAAATATTTCTCCAAATACTTTGACACTATAACTCATTTTTCAAACTGGAAAAAAAGCTGCACATTGTTTTAGCCACCCTAAACTAACGTGCAGCAATAATGACATCACTCTTACATCACTCTTACTCTTCAAAGCTCTTTCTACATGACTTCAGTAAAATATTGAGACCACTTCAAATAATACACACTATAATACACTGCAGTTTCCCCATCAAAATCTGGGTTTGTTTTGCCTTTTTTTTTTTTTTTTTTAAATCATCAATTAACTCCTTAATCCCCAGAAAACCCCCATGCGTGTCTCACTAAGATTGCTGTCTTCAGACTCCCAGAAGACTGCACCAAGATGCATTTTTAAAAGGTCACCCAAACAGAGCAATTCAATTTTAGGCCATGATTAAAATGCAAAAACTCCTTGTTCCCAGCTCCCTGCTCAGTCTCTAGAGATGGGAATAACTGTCTAGCAGAAGTGAACTTATTTTAAGCTCTATTTTTTTAAAGTGTATTGTGCACCCTTAAGTTTCATTTTAAGTCTGCTGACAAGGTGTTATGATAATTAACTGCACAGAGACAAACACACAGGTGGCTTATCATTGTAGGAGCGTTCATAAAAACCTTCCTGTTTCTCAATGAGTAAAATTAAACTGTATCTGGAGCCAAAACTACACATTTATTTTAATACAGAGTAGAAGCACTTGCCACATTCTAAGGAGCTTTCTTAATATAACAAACGGTGCCATACCTATGGCATTAATTCAATGATAATTCCATTTCTATTGAACTTACAGAGTCTTCATCATTGTAATAAAGCAATGAGAAACAAAAAGAAATTCAGAAGAGACAACAAGAATATTTTTAAGCATATAGGAGCTGGAAAACTATTGAAAAAACGACAAATAATTTTAAGAAGTTATAAATATCAAGTAAACAAAATAAATTCAAAAGGAAAACATTTGCAGGTTCCTCTGTGTAACATACAATCAGTATCAGGATACTCTATTTAAATGATTTACCAAAACCGCAGCATGAATCACCCCACCTGCACGCAAGTTACCTTTCCAAGCATGAAAGCATCATACATTTCTCCCGTGACCATCTAGCATATAAAACGCATCTTATTTCCTCTCCAAATTCCTCAAGACAGTCTATCATCTAATTGCTTCCACCCTTCAAGTCTTCGAAAAAACAAGATTGCAGCGCTTCATAATGCTGCTAAGAGAGTCTTTAATATCTGGCTTTTTGTTCAAATTTTCTATAGGAGGAAGTTTGCAAGCCTGGTCACCATGGCAAGATGGAGAAAAGATTACACTGCAGACAAAAGCACCAGGGGTGAAGCCAGCAAGATACAGAGGCAGCATTCAACAAAAAGTATGAAGTACATCTGGGTGCTCTCTACAAAATAACCGCTCTCCAGAAAACTTTCCCCAAGTGCCATGCCTAAAACTTAGGAACCAAACCATACATTGTAAAGCCAGCCACATGACTTTCAGTCTTTGGTGTCTACTTATTAACAAGTGTTGACATTTAAGCACCGAATCTGAATTAAATGTCAGACTAGTCTTCAAGGGCTGAACTCCACAAAGTGCAAAGTTTTTTTGAGCTCCCACTGATTTTAATCAGGCTCCAGCAAGTACAAGTGAGATGAAACTAAGCCTTCAGCTTTCTCTCTCCATGAAAGGTCAGGTTGGCCTTCAAGTGTTCACCATGGCCCTGCTCCAAAGCCCACTGGAGCCAAAGGGAAAGACTCTCAGTGACTTTAATAGCATTTGGATCAAACCCCGGTCTTTTGTTCCCTACTGGAACCTTTTATGAAACTCAACCCTCTCGTGATTTGCAGGGAGAACAGAAGTGTTGGGTTGCATTTTGTTTATATTTTTATGGGTGGAGGGAGGAGAGCCCTCTATTAATCACGCTGCCTGACTCTTTTCAAGAACCTGTTTTCACTCGATTGTAGTTTTAACTAACTGCAACATGTCGGGCAGAAATTTTCCATTACAAATATTTGCTTTAGGTGGAATTATTCTAGGAAAAGATCAGCCAGAACAGTTCAGCTTTTTCTCCACGACTTCAATTAGAGACAGAGGAGCACTTTTATCGGTGTCAAGAAGTTTGCCAACTTCATCCTTGAGAAACGGCAACACCTCGCACCAGTGACCTAAAACTCTCGAGGTGGCCGTCATCTCCGGGCCACATGTTTGCCACCCTCCAGAACCGCTACCTACGGTCAGGCAACCTAAGCTCGGGGGGCAGCACCTACAGGGAGGTGGGGGCAGGCAGACCCCACTGCTTTGCCACGCTCGGTGGGGATTTGGCTTTTAGCAGATCAAGTTTGCATCAAGGATGTTCCAGCTGGAACAACTGCTAAGGACAACGCACTGTTTGTGAAGGCAGCCCTTCAGTGAGAAGAGTAAACTTCATTTTAGGCTGCTGAGGCTCGGGAAAGCACGCCTGTGCTTCAGGGCCTTGCAAACACTGATCCAGTTCTGGAGACCACCATAGAGCATAGAGAACGCATCATTATTACCACCTCTCTGTTCCCCCTCAAGCCTGGCCTGAGGAGAAAATTAAAGACAGAAAATGAACATAAATGGAAGAAAGGGGTTGCTCTTTCATCCTTGGCGGTACAGTACAGGAATGCTTATTTTTAAAACACCATGATTTTGACTTTTTTTGTGTGCCTACGAGTAAAATGCTGCCCACCTCTCGCACTTCCTTGAGGCAAGCATAACACCATGCAACTACCAAACACAGTTTCAAGGCATGAGTTTACCTGCAAGTGAAAGTTAATTTGAAGTAATCCACCAAATTGCAGGGTAGCTCTGGCCACTGCAGAGCAGGCCTTTTGAAAGCACTTCAGAAAATCCTGCCAGGCCCCTCACAGTTTATGTTGTGGAGCAGTAACATCTCCAGGAAAAAAAAAGAAACCCCTGCACTGACACCAACTGCAAACCACCACCCTGTGCTACAAAGCACATGGGAGCAAGAAGGAACCAGAATGAATGCAATGGGTAACTGGGAATGGGTGAAGCAACAGAGTTCAGAGGGCCCTGAGCTTTCTGATCCTTTCTAGAAATGCTTTTGCTACTTCACAGCTTCTGTTAACAAATGTTTCTTTCCACCATAGTTCAATGATGAAGAATCAAAGCTTTTCCAGTTTGAGAAAGGGACTATCCTGAAGTCTATCTGGAAACCACAAAAGATATCATGGTTCATTGCTGTCCACAGCTGTCCGTAATCCAGCTGATCCCTGTAAATCCATCAGATCAACCTGTGGGAGAGGCTGACACATGTGTGTTGTGCTCAATGCATCAAAGCTTTACAAGAACCATGTGGTCTTCCAGAGTACCTTACTGAGGCTACTTCTTGTTTCAGGGAAGGTAACTAATAAAACATCTCATGTCTGGTGCAGGCCAAGAACAACATGCAGCTTAAAATCAAACAAACCTGGATGAGGAAGTTTGCTAAATGTCAGTGACAGACAGACAGCATGTAAAACGTAGTAGCGGTTTCTACATGTAAAACTGCAGCTTGCAAACACATCTAAAGTTACACTGAACTTTGCTCAGACAACCTTAAGATCAGCCAAAGCTCTTTATTTTGTCTTTAGCTAGGACAATCAAAGAAATTACTATTACAACAGTTTAACTGGTTTATACCTGTTTTAAATAGCTGCCTTGTATAAAGTCATTTACAGGTCAGATTTCCGTGCATTTGCCAACCACACCAGGCTGCCAAACATCCCACTGTTCCTGGGAACCACTCCCTATCACCTGCTCCACCCCGACCAGTGTAATGTGGCTCCCCATGCCAAAACACACACACACGTGTTCATTCCCACATGAGAACAGGCGTGGGACAGATGTAGGGAAACTGTACTGATGGTAGCTCCGCGCAGCAAACTGCTACCTGCAGAGCAGGCGAACATTTCAAGGTGTGGGTCTCCCGCATTTTCATAATGAAATGATAAAATTAGAGGAGGCAATCCAGATCGCCAGGTTTGCTAAACGAGTGTGAAAAGAGCCCATTTGGGCAGAGGTTCCACCTCTGCCTCGTGCCAGCTTTCCCACGAAGCAAACCAGCATGTAATTGCCTACTCGCTGTCTTTTAAAAGACTTTCAGGAATACTCCCTAAAGCAACCAGAATCACAACAAACAATAAATCCAAGAAATGCTTAATAATGCAGGGACTTCTCTCGCACAGTTCAAGCGGAGGCCAAGACAGATATTTGGCAGCTCTGGCTTCCTGAAAAGCACGGCTCATCCTGAAATCAATTACATCATCAGGGCACTTGGAGGTTTTATAATTGAAGACAGCAGGGTAGGTGGCCTAGTAAAACTCAATACCATGCAGTTTACAGGAATGTAAACTTTGCTGGTACCAGATGGACTCCGTGTTAATCAAAACAAACTTCTCTAAGAAGCAGGCAGCTTTTTTAATTTGCCTGTACCATTGGAGGCATCTAGAGTTTACAGAAAGGAGCGGGGCAGCTCCTCAGCTGCCGTTCATTGCCACGGCTGTGTGAGCCATTGCAGACAATATCGGCAACACATTTATCCCACGCTGCAGCTGACTCAGCTTTGCTATAAAACATGAACTCGCTCTTGTGTTCTCTTTGAAGGCTTTCTCAAGGGAAACGAACAAACAATTAAGATGTGTGATGGATGCTCCCCATTGGGGACATCTAAAAGACCAACACAAGTACGCGGTAGAACAAGCTTTGATATTTGGAGAGCTCGTTTTGGCCAGGCCCCTCCACTGTAAGATCATTGCTCCCATTTATATTCCTCCCAGGAAACACATCCAACTCCCACCAACTCCTGGTATTCTGAACTAACGTTTTCAAAACCCTAATAGGGGGTTTCCCTAAAAGAAAACACTACAAGGATGAGTATAAAAGCAAGGCTGTCAACTTATTCTTAATTATCGATAACAGTAATACACCTCTAATTGAGACATTTTTCAACTTAGAAGGTGCTATTTTAAGCGAATGTCCGAGTTTCAGATCATTGGTAAATGCACATCTAATCCCAAACCAGTTAGACAGACTTCCCTGCTGATAATGCACAAGTTTAACAGGAGCCATATTTTGTCCATAGAGACCACCTTACCTTTTCTACCTAAAGATGACCTCCTTATAATCTGTCCAGACAGCTACATTTTGTATTGGAGAAGTATTGTTTCAACCTAGCTCGGCCTATATTCCTCCTTGAGGACAACCACTGAGGGCCAAGCATACATGGTATTCGAGGGAGAAAACAGGAGTGAAAAATCCATCGTGAGGTAAAAGAAATTGAATAAAAAAAGAAAAACCAATACATTCCAGACATGTCTGGATATTTAACTTGCTTAAAATACCTGTCAATGCAGGGAAATAAAATATAAGTTATAGCTACAGGTTTTTCAAGGGAGAAAGACAAGCCCTCCTTCTTCCCTCTTTATGAGTAGTCTTGACATTCCCTGCAGCATGTGTGGCATCCTTGCTCCGTATCTCCCTGGAGAGCCCTAAACCCCAGCCACCACTACCCACGCAGACCCAGATGCATAAACACACACAAACAGAATCAGTTTTTACAGACCCTTTAGGGGACCATAGAGAGATTTTATGAAAGTCACAACTGTTTTAACTCATTTGCACTGATAACGGCATGTATCTTGGTGTACATTTTCAGATGTGACAACAAATTTGGAGTTCTTGCCGTTTATTGGATTTTCAGGGAGAGCACAGCATAACTGTATTGCTATATACAGCAGAAAAGGCGATCCCAGTTGTGGCTTTTCCTTATTCTTCTAGGCAATACATATCTCATTCTGTGTGGGATGAAAGCGGAGGAAGAAAACTGGGAGGAACGGGGGAAGGAGGGGAGAGAGGCACAGTAAGAGATTAGGAATAGAAAGAGAAAAAAGGAAAGTAGCAAAATGCACTTAACGGATCAAAGATGTGACGAAGAAGATGAAAAAGGGCTTCCCTTCATACCAGACATTCCACCGACGCGACAAGGAGACAAGGTGGAGCAGGGCTAACAGGAAAAATAAGACCTCATCAAAGCACGGCCACCTTCCGCCAGATCTCAGGAAACCGAAGCACCATGCCTGCAATTTAAAGCTTCCATCGGTTTCAGCCATTTTATTTCCTCTGCATCACACACACTTGAGGCATTAAAATCCACCATTAGGCTCGTTATTCCCTGTCCTAGGCCAGTTAAGGGCTGGTATAGAGGTATTCCAAGTAACTGCACTATGAGCAGCACTGGTAGCAGCTTTGGCTGCTCCACACGTTCAACTACAAACCCCTGTTTTCAGCTGCTTGTTCTTTTAACAAGCTTTATTTTTTCATTCAGGCTGAAAGGAGCTTGTGTCAAGCTGAAATTGTTTTCTTCTTTGAAAGACTAAGGTTAAACAGTTAGGCTGTTCCTGAAAAAGCAATTAGAGAGCTTTGCCCATGTCCACCAAGTTGTGCAAACGCTTTACCAGGAAAACTTCAGTGGTTCCATACTTCAGAGCAGGGATTTGAAATTTAGCAGAGAGACTGCAGAGATGCTCCTGTTGTTGCTTTCAGCAACAACTCACACCACTTCTGGGCACGTGACAAGCCACCAGGGAAAAAAAAAAAAAATCTCCATTTGCAATGCTCACTAGAGATCTCTATCAGTTCCTCGGAGTCTCCAGCCCTACCAAACAGCATCTATCAGGGGCCCGCAGGAACAGCACCAGACTCTCCTTGCAATTGCTCCTACAAAGCCATTGGGATACGCGATTCTCTCTCCTGCAATGCCTGTATCCAACCTGGAGGAGACGATGTACTTGGATTTCAGAGGGATGAAAATTTGTGGCTGAAGAAGAGGCTACGTGAGTGTGTGTTACAAGGAAGAGAGGGGATAAAAGAGGGAAGATAGGCAGGAGAAGCAGGAACGGGAGCAAAGAGGATCAAGGACTGGAGAGAAAGAAAGATGGAGATGCAAGGAGATATTCAGACCTCTGCTGCTGTTAAAGATCCAGCGTCAGCATCCAAGCAATCCACTGCCACTGGAGCTCCACTCACTTGTGTCCCCAGTGAGCACTCAGGAGCTGGGCTGCGGCACCAGAGGCAGGAAAGAGCCGGCCTTCCCCAGAGCAGCTCAGCTTAAGAAAGCAGCTGTGCTTTTGACGAACCAATCTAGCAGGAACAGATGGACCCAAAACCACAGAGGACAGCCAGGACTCCAACAGACTGACTGCTGCTTTCGTGTCTTTGCACAGCAAAGAGGCAGCAGCTCTCAAATAGTCTTCTCCAAAAGGCAGCACAACACCCATGGGCAACACTCGCTCTGCAGAGGAGGCAAAAAGCCTCCAGGCTTGGTAAAGCGGCCTGCTTGCACACAGGCAGGGAGCGTGTGGTCTGCGAGGTATCTAAAACACGCTCCCTAATAAAAAAAAAAAAAAAAAAACCTCACTGACTGGCCAGCTTTTATGTGAAGAGAGGAGGAGGTTCTCCTCCATTCATGCACAAGGCATCGTTATTGCGAGTGGAAATTATTGAGGTGTCCCTGGGAACCCAGTGTCCTAGTAAAAATTTACAAACAAGCCATAAAAGATGCGGAGGCCTGCTGCGTTGCTTTGATGCTCTCCATAAAGCGTTTCATGTCAGTAAACACACACTGGTCCAAGTAGCCTGCTAATTTAGAGAAGGAACCATGGTGGCTTTAAAATTATGTATGTGCAATTAGGGAATTAAGGCTCCAGTTTTCCGCTGTTTTCTTTGCCTGAGATCCCCGGTAAGCAAGCGTGGGTTGTTTGGTTTTGGTTTTGTTTTGTTTTTTTAAAAAAAGAGAGAAATTTAAAAGTTTACAACAGGAGAGAAGACAAGGAGTAAGTTCCTTCCATCAGTAAAATATGACAGAGAAAGAGCACAGGAATCAGTGTCTCTGAGATTGTCAGTCTCTTTCTGATGAGCATCCTGCATTCAGCACAGGAGAGGAAAGATATGCATCTCAAAGCAGGAAATAACACATACCACTGCTAGCAACAGCAGACCATCCCGGATTCAAACACAGCACCAAAAAGATCAAGTAAGGAATGGAAAAAAAAAACCCCAACCAACAAGAAGAACAGGACAAAACAGAAGCCGCCGTATTCAGGTACACTACCTACTTCTCATGGACAACACACACGGCACCACGCGGGCAACCAGCCCCCAGAAGACGCAGTGAGGAGCACAGTCCAGCTGTAAATATGTCCAGCGAAGGCAAGAGCCCAGGCACCAAGCCCCAAGGCAAGGATGGATGCTCTCCCCCTACCACAGCCACCAGGCAACCCCGGGAGCAGCAAAGAGCTCCCCTAGAGAAAAAGCCCATCACCTCCTCCCTTCTCCATATGTCAGCCCTAAAAAAAGTGATAGGCACCAATGAGAAGCACAGGGGTAGGTAAGGGTCGGCTGGTCCAAATCCCAGCTCCTGAAACAAGTCTTTAAGGAATTTAAATAACCTACTGGTACAGAGTTTGACTTGAGGAAGGAGGGGAAGAAGGCAAACTTTTAGAGCGGAGCCTGCTCCCAATCAGGGCAAATGCTCAGTTGTGGGTTTTTTTCTTAAATGTGCTTGCTGAACTTAATTATATTTTTTGAAGTCATCATTTGGGGTCAGCCCAAAAAAAAAAAACAAAACCCAAACAAAACATTTTGCAATGCTTGGAGAGGCACATCATGTTTGAGTTGTGAGCATTTCTGGTAAATCAAGCGAAAGTGGTAAGTGAAAGTCTGGTTTCAGGAGGAGACATGGGCACAATTTGCAGAGAAATGCAGGGAGGAAATAAGTGCCTGGAACCCCTGTAAAAATAGCCTGAAGGGTATTGCTTTATTTCAAAACCTATTTGTTTTGAATTTATTTTTTTTAATTCTTACATAATTTACTTGTGAATACAAAACTACTTTTCAAATTCAATTTAAACTCCCATTTTTCACTTAACCAGAGAGGGGGGAAAATGACACATCCGCAGCTTGAATCCTCGAGTTTGAGATAAGAAGATGGAAAGAGTATGATGGGGTAGAGGGACCATGGACCTTCAGGACAGTAAAACAGAGCGTGTATGGGGAGCTCACCAGACTTCATGTCCAAGAACCAATTTACAGATATCTAGAAAGAAAGGTGGGGGGGGGGACACAGTCATGCATTTGATATTCTTGATAACCACCTCTACCTTCAGCCAGTGAGCTTTAAGGGCTGGGGATGGGTTAAAGGACCATGCTAGTACAGGAGCAGGTACGGAGCAAGAAGAGAGCAAGAACTAGTGCACAGCGCACTACTGCAATAGCAACAGAGGTGTTAATGAAGACCAAAAAAAGCTTGAGTGGATTCTCATGAAAATGCCCTTTAAATTAAACGAGCTTATAACCTATTCAGTTACACTGAGGATTTTCCCAAATTCACACGATGGAAAGGGATGGTCCTTGTTTGGATCCAGACTGTCTGTCAAAAGCCATCAGTGGCAGAGCCACTAAATACAGCTGTATTGTCCTCAAGCTGAAGCTTGGCCCGTTTTCCACAAACTTTTCCTTCAAAATGAAACCCAGGCATCAGCTACTTAAAAAACAGTTTACTGGATGTCAATGCTGAATACTTCAGGAAGAAGGTATTTCCTTTCCGGAAAATTCTTAATCTGACATTTGATCTGGCATGTCCCTTTGCTTCTGTCAGATTAAATAAAGCGATTCGTAAATATGTCACAGCCATCTCTAAATACAAAATAAATGGTAAAAAGAAAAACAACCCTTCCTCACTCTTTTCTTGTTAGAAAACCGTCTGTTATTTTTAACATCCTCAAAAATAGCTTGTTCTTTTTAAATATGAATGACACGAGTCTGTTAGCAATATAGCGAAGAAGCAAAATAACATTCTTCAGAGCTGGTATCCTTTCAGAGAAACTTTTTGATGTTTGCAATCAAGTGCAACTCAATGCCAAAGTTCTACTGCAACACAGAAAGAATCTGAAAGAAAACAATTCAAAAATTGGCAGCAAATGACTTCTTTTGTCAGCAGCCCTGTAAGTAAATTGTGCCTGTGCTATTACTGTTGGCATGAAATACCAAACACTGTACTTCCAACAACTTTTATCTCTGTCGCTTTTCCACACAATCATCTACACACAAATCCTTAAATTCTTCAAATTAAAAATGGACCGGTTCTTTCATCACAGACACTCATGGTTCGGTTATGATAGGGTTCATCTGTGAAAAATTAAAATTAAAATCCGCAATAGCCAGTAAAGATTAGTAGCTTGCTTTAAATGGATTTCCTCTGCAAAGCTATTCTTTATATCTCATCTAAACAGATAATAAATGGTAAAAGCCAAAAGCACATCAATAAAACAGTAATTCCGAAGCTTGGCAGAATTAGAAAAAATAATTACATTTTATCCTATTTTGACCACAAGTCAGTCTCATCTATTGCCAGAAAAATACAACCACAAATATTCCAGTCTTAAGTCACTAAGATATTTGCTTTGAACTGCATTGGCAGCTTCCAAAAATAAGCAGTAGCAAGAAAACGACATCATTTTGTAGTCTCCATCTCCACAGAAGTGGGTTTAAATTCTGATATTTAAAAGCCTGGCAAGCATGAAAGATTCTGCACAGTTGCTCACAGGAAAGCTTACGGGATGTTGCACTCAGCCAAAAATACGAGCAGCTTCTGCCCCGGGGATTTTGCAGCAGCTTGTAATGCACTCCCCAACCACATCAAACTTTTGCAGGACGGGGCTGGAGCCGGCACTCGGTAACGCTCAGATGCGTATTTGTAGGGACAACAAAATCGTCCCACATAACCAATAGTCTCTCTTCCACAGACACCCCACGCCTGAAGGCCCATCGCCCATTTGGGGAAACCCATGAAAATGCATCGTGAAGTTTGTTTGAGGCTTGGTCACCCTCCAGCGTAGTCATGGCCTGGGTTGTTCTGATAAGCCATGACCAAAATCAGTTTAATAAGGTCATCTCATCCCTTCCACAGCCCCACTGTGCAACGCGCCTCCGCACTGCCCGAAGGGACACCTGCTCTGGCTACCATGTGGGGCATCCTCCAGCACCTGTCCCACAAGCCAACCAAAAGGAGGGTGCGAGGACATGGGCAGACAGGGCCTAGTGGGCAAGGAGAAGGAGCCACACATTGCAGGAAAAGTTATGGGTCCCTCAGAGGATACCCCTGTGGTCTGTGCTTGTCTGGACTCCAGACAGTGATGGGATCCGGTCAAAAATGATGCAGATGTCTAGAGAAGAAGGCACAGGTGGTGGAGGAGGGGAAAGGTGAGAAGTGGTACCAGAGCTACCACAACCATGTCTCTCATTCGTAAGGGACAGTGGTGGCTCTTGCAGGACCACTGCTGCACAGGTGCATGGACACAGCCAGGACCTTGGCCTCAAAGGCCACCAGAAGAGTCACTACGGAAGTCACTACAGCAGAGCCCCTGCTCCACAGCCTGGCAGCAGTCCCATTGCAGCTAAAGCAGAAGAACCAATTCTCCGAAATTCACTTGTAAAGATGCCCCAGGACAAGCAATGCTGCAACAAAACTGATCTAAAGACTCCTGCATAAATTTGCTCACAGGAAACAGATATTTTCATTTAACCAACCAATTCTTTTTCTTTTCTTGTTCGCCTTTAGTATTTACGCTGCATATGTTTGATCATATTATTAAACACAATAAATAGGACCTTGCTGAATAATTAAGAAAAAAGTACCAGCCAGCGTGGGTAATATTGCCAACCAAGACAAGAAGACAGAGAGCTGCCGTTATTTCTGTATTTGAGTTATTGATTAAATGTAACATCCGTAAAGCAGCAATCAGAATTGCTATTCTGCAAACATTCCCAGAGAAATAAAGACTTGTTCCAAGTGCCAATCACATATACTCCTGTGGTTAAAATGCAATTAAACAAGTAAAGCATCCAATATACCCACAAGCTAAACAAAAACAAATCACAAAAACCTGAACCGTGGTGCAAAAACAAAGGCAAGATTTTTTAAAACATAAATCAAAAATGAAAAGTGTCAGTACAGGCTGTTGTTTGTAAGCCATTGTAAAAACTTCCAAATTACATGTATACGTGTTATTTATACACACGGAAAAGGGTCTTTTTCTGAGATATGTTCTGAAACAGTAATGCTTTACTTATTCCAGAAAACTGTCTTTCTTTTTCATGCTTCCTGGTTTACTTTTATTTTTTTTTTAAGCAGTGAAAGGGATGGTGAGAGAAACATTCTTGAATTAACTATGCAAAACTCTTGCCCTCAGACCCTGAAGAAAGAAGGTTATTCTGAGAAAAAATATGAAAGTAAGAATAACACCAAACAAATGTAGTGATTAAGCAGCCTCCATTTGATCACCAGAAACTAATACAGAGAGCAACATCAAATCACAGAATGGTTTGGGTTGGAAGGGACCTTAAAGATCACCTAGTTCCAACCCCCCTGCCATGGGCAGGGACACCTCCCACTAGACCAGGTTGCTCAAAGCCCCATCCAGCCTGGCCTTGAACACTCCCAGGGATGGGGCATCCACAACTTCCCTGGGCAACCTGTTCCAGTGCCTCACCACCCTCACAGTAGAGAATTTCTTCCTAATAGCTAATCTAAATTTCCCCTCTTTCAGTTTAAAACCACTACCCATCGCTACATTCCCTGACAAAGAGTCCCTCCCCATCTGTCCTGTAGGCCCCCTCTAGGTACTGGAAGGCCACTATAAGGTCTCCCCGGAGCCTTCTCTTCTCCAGGCTGAACAACCCCAACTCTCTCAGCCTATCTTCATAACACCCTCACCAAAGGCCAGCAGACTCGCCAAGAGCAAAGAGCCAGAGGCAGAAGCCATACCGGGGGGACACCGGGGACCGCACCAGCAAGACCTCACAGCCCAACCAAGCGAGCTGCAAGCCCTGTACACTGCCACCTCCCACGGAGGGAACAGGCCCAGCATTTTGGAAGAGGACAGCCACACGTCTTCACCGAGAGCATGAAGTTTCAAAAATCATGCTTTGCTTGTGGATCCCACGTGGGTAAGAAAGGAGCAATCTCCAAACCAGCTGCAGTTTCTATTGCATTTGGCACATGCCTCCTGTGGTTCTTAGCATAGGAGGCACCTATGCTATGGACACCAG
Source organism: Chroicocephalus ridibundus (assembly GCF_963924245.1). Lineage (NCBI taxonomy): Eukaryota > Metazoa > Chordata > Aves > Charadriiformes > Laridae > Chroicocephalus > Chroicocephalus ridibundus. The sequence continues at coordinate 154,476,412 of NC_086284.1, forward strand.
CCCTGGTTCAGAGCTTCTCCTCTTTGGCCAAAAGTCTCTAACCTGACCCGCTGAGGGCAAGGGGTTACTGCAGTGTTTTCTGAGGAGCAGAGAAGTGGTGGAATGGAGTACCTATGCGGCTGCTGCCTGTCAAAGCTTCCTCCAGAGAGCACGAGCTCGCCCAAGTGCACTTTGCTTAAGCAAAGCTATTCCGTCTGCTTCAGTTTTGTTTCCTTGAATTGATAGCTCAGGGCTAGGATGGAGAAGGCAGAAAAGGGCACTGTTCACAAGGGCCAGAAAGAAACAGGATTTTACAAGATGTATGGAGCGAACCAGGGCAAAGTGTTGATGAACATACTGTGCTTCGGGCAACTTAATAAAACTCACATTACAAAAATCACTACAAATCATCTGCATCAGTTTAACATCTTGACCAAACCATACATGCTGCATTACCCTGTAGGCTGATCGCCTCAGGTAAAAAGAAAAATTCTGCCCAATTCACCAGTACCTATTACAGAGCAATAACCCACTGCTCCCTTTTTTTGTTTGTTGGGTTTTTTTAACCTCTGATGAGTTTGGTTTAGTGCCCTGAGCTGATCCAGGAGTCTCTCCCTTTGCAAAGAGCCATCTGACAGCATGCCAGAGCTGCTGTCTCCAGAATTAGGACAGAGACGTCGAAACGCACAGAGGCAAATTGATCTGATCGATCTCTCGGAGAGTTGAGAAGCACACGGTCCTCAGAGACCTTTATTTTTTCGATCTGCAATGAAAGGGCCTGGCAGTAAACTGGAGAGAGCCAGTTTTATAAGCTGGGAGGGAAACGATTATAGAACTGTAGCAGTTCGGGGATCTTCCAGCTGGTTTAAATGATTTGGCTTCCTTACAAACATAGTGAAGGTGGGAGGGAAAGAAAACTCCTAAAGGTCAGCCATGACTGCTATAGGTATCTCAAACATTTAATGTGGAGACAGGGGCAGGGGGAGGAAGGAGGAATACAGAGGAGGACCGGAAGTTACTGCATCCGTATGTAAATACGGATTAAGGGAGCAGACAGTCTCCTGCAATATCTTATGCAAATGAGCAATATTAATAGAGAGACCAGAAAGCAACACCATTTAACCCGAGCTCCAATGATCATAGCGGGCAGCCACCCGGGTGAGGTGTAAATTCAGATTTCCCCAGAAAGCGCTGAACTGACCCTACTCTGCCACGGCTCAAAAGGCAGCTTTTACTGCTGGGTGAGGTACCATTTCCCAAAGGGAACAAGAGCTGATTCTTTGCCTCCTTCATTTGTTTTTCCCCACTTTATTACACAGGCTGAGCTATTGTATGTGCCACACTGATAGTTTCGCAGGGAAGCGGTAAAATCTCCAAACTGCTCAGAGAGGAAGAGGGTGTTTCGGTTGAAACTTTTTGGTTATTTCAACACAGATTTGCAACTTTGCCAGCCCCACACTGCACTTTTGCGAGCTCCACAAGAAAAACAAGTGGCATTGCATTGACCAACCTTCAGCAATGCAGGCTGGTGGGAACAAGGAGTAGCATCTTAATAGCCTCCTCTTTCTATCCCACTCCTGGGAAAAGCGTGACTGTTATTGAATCTAACTCTTTTTCTACATTTTTTATTTAGTAAGTGTCCAAAATAGACACAAAACATGCTGTTCACTGGTTCACTGAGAAATACTTTTTTTCCTTTTTGTTTTGGGCTTTTTTTTTTTATTTTTGCAGATGGTTAGGGTTAATAAAAAACAGTTTGGTTTAAGCAAAGCTTTTTAGGATGCCCAGTTGTTGGGTTTTTTTTCATTAGGACGAATCTAGTAAATTAATTTTCATCCCGTTGGGAGTGAACTAGATGCTTGTTCCCTCCTTCCTCCAAGGTCAGCAGGCCACACTCTGCTTTGGTTCCTTGCTGGCACAGGCTGCACGCTGATTTTGGCAGGTCCCAGGCTGGTTGGAAATCTGCAAACTCAAGGCTGCCCCTGCTGCCTGCTCGGGCAAGGTCGAGCAGGCTGGCATCAGCAGCCACCTGCGGCACAGGTTACAGCACGGCTGGCTACACAGAGGCTCTCCATGCCCTTCGCCCAGCGCCTGGGCTTAGAGCCGACTCCATGGTTTTGACCTGATGCAAACACAGGTGCATGTGGAAGCATTTCAAACGTGTAATTAGGATCCTGTGCATGTCTCTCCAGTAACATCTCTAGAATAAAGACTGTATTATACAATCATGGAATAGTTTGGGTTGGAACAGACCTTTAAAGATCATCTAGTCCAGCCCCCCCGCAATAAGCAGGGACATCTTCAACTAGATCAGGTTGCTCAAAACCCTGTTGAACCTGACCTTGAAAGCTTCCAGGGATGGTGCATCTACCACCTCTCTGGGTAACCTGTTCCAGTATTTTACTGTTTATACCAGCTCACACCCCTTGCCTCAGCCAACCATCCCCCAATTGCACGCAAACCCACTTTAAAACTCAAACGTGCCAGATATTTAATTTATTTCAATTTTTTTTTCTCTTACTGATTCTGCAAGGCCACATCTGATATAAATAATATCAGCACCCAGCAAGTTACAGAAAAGAAGCTGAAACCCTACGGACTCCATCACACTTTCACTTCTGTCAACAGCCGCCTCTTGCTGATTTCACAGCAGGAGTCATAACTTCTTTCCACTTACTTTATTATTATTTTTTTAAAACAACTTTTGGCGGAGGGCCAGCACTTGATGAAGAACGAGACAATCCCACCGGGTGCTGTTCATCCGTGTCCTGCCAGCATTCCTGGCGCTAACCGACCCGCTGCTTGGGATTTACAACGCTTGCGTGAGCACGTCACCGCGCTCACGCCCGGGAAGGCTTGCTCCCTCTCCTGCCCTCTTTGCTCTGCCCCTCCAACTATCCCCGGAGAGCATGCAATGGGAGTCAGACAGATTCTGCTCTCCCAAAATAAACCACTCCAAGCCACATACTAAAATCCTGGTGAAAGCCGGTGGAAACCCCTGTGAGACGAGTAGCAGCAGCAGAGGGGGTATTCATAAAGATTAACTTTTGCCAAGGGAATTTTGATCAGGTGAGAGGGAGAGGGCTGATGCAGAGCCATCCTTCGCGCTGAGTCACCCTCTGGGGACCCTCTTTCTCTCCATCAGCTGCTTCCCTTGGACTCAGCTCCCTCAAAACCCGCGCTGTACAGACACAGCTCAGGCTCTGAAAAAAATAATTAGAACTACTGAGGGAGAAAAACCACCTTTTGGGTCTGGTATTTATTGAGCAAAAGAGTGCAGGATACTTTCACCCTCTCGGCAACCCTGCCTTTGAGATCCCAACAACTGATGCCAGCTTTGATGGAAAAATATGTTGCCGCTCCCCAGAAAGCGTGGGGCTAGTTTTTTCTTTGCTGCTCTGTGGGTCAATCAAAGAGACAGATTCATAAATGGAAAAGCTTCTGTCATCTTACAATAGCAGTACACAGACAGGCTGCCTCTCAACAGGAAAAAAAATAAAATATAAAAGACAACTACAAATAGCGTTGATATGGTAACACATGTTTAAAATCAGTTATGAGAAGGCCAGAGGAGAACTTATCCAGAGCCCCAAGTGCCAGCCAGTCTTACAGCTCTTTGGCAGAGGTAACTCTGGAAAAACAAGGTGGGGATATTTGCTTTTTGGCTTGCAGATGGTCTGTGCCGATGCAATCATACCTCAGTCACACGCTTCAGCCGAGACCCAGAGACCAAACCGTTCCCGGGATGCTGAACTCAGACAGGCTCTTTGGGACCACGCACCTCGTGTCCGAGCGGGGAGCGCCTGGCTGCTCCCCAGAGACTCCATCTCTCAACCACCACAGCTGAACCGAGCACGAGCTGTGCTGCTGGACTTCTCCTCAGAGACAAATTTTGGTCACTGTTTATTATTACCCGGTGTCTCTCTGTAAGTAAGCAAGCTGTCCACCCTACAGTCTACTACAGCACCTATCAGGTGGCTCTCCAGAAACGTATAACCCACGGTCATACTTACCAACAAAAGTTTCAAGGATTTCACCACCAGGATGGCAGAGTGAATTAAACCAAACAATCCACAGCCATGCCCAGCATGGAAAAGACTGTAACACCACCACCACTGGAAATGAAGCGGCAGGACACAGGATGGGAAATTCCTTGCGCTCTCAAAAAAGGAGCTAGTGACTGTGCTTGGTACAACCCATCTTCACCAACAAGTAAATATTTTTGTCAAACTAACATACAGCTTTCCATCCCAAACGACTTCCCTGCTTTCTGCAGAAGTATCAGTTTTATCTAGCCTTCCAGATGTCTTCAAGCTGCTTCACGGCCACTTTTCGGAGCAAGCGTGTGGAAAATGTAGGTCTGTTCCCAAAATGAAGCTAACCATTTTACAGGAACTGCAGATGTGACTCCTAACATTCCTAACACAAACATTGGTTTCCTTAAAGTGTACTTTGTAAGCAGTCACTTCATTCAAGTCAACTGCGCAAAAAAAAAAAAATCCCCAAACACACAAACCAACACTCTTATGAGAATGACAGCTTTAAAAAACAAAACAAAAACAAAAACCAACAGCCACAAACACCTGTCCAACCGGTGTTTCTTCCAGACTTCTCTACCCAATGCTGTTACAGGGAATTTGCAAGACTATTTCACAGCTCTGCAACATCTGCAGCATCTGCTGAGTGCATGCCCACCCCACAGCAGCTCCGTGCTGCTGGGGCAGTGCAGGAGCTCGGGCTGTTGGGGACTCTGGGACACCACAACAGCCTCCCCACAATGCACTACAGACCCCATTCTTACATTTGGGTTTAAACACTGAGAAGCGGGTGACCATTTCACCCACAGTTTTGTCCCACTGATGACTTTACAACTCAGCACTGCAATAACAGCCTGAAACAAAGACCTGTTTCAAAGCATTAATATCAGAGACTGAGAAAGAGGGCTGGTACGGGCAAACAGCCAGCCCTGGAATAGTTTATACAGGACATGTTCAGGATCTTTACCCCACTGTGGACTGACAGCAATCCAGAGGGGTTTGTGGTTTCTGTTCCTTTAACTGCCTAAAAAAAAAAAAAAAAAAAGATGCACGCCGTCTCGTCTTTAAGACAACAGCAGACAGGTTTCAAAGTTTCCAAGTTTCCTTTTCATTTCTATCATGAGAACAGAGAAGCGATGGGTAAGGCTGCGCGAGGAAATACTGTTTCGGAGATAAACCAGTGCAAAATGGACATTGTTCCTAGGATTTCCACAGGGAAGAGTCCCAAGTCCAGGAGGAAAACAACCCCATTTACTAAAACATATGCTGTTACGAGACTAGACCTTCAGATTAGAGGGGTCAAAGAAAAGCAATTTTTTTTTTAACCCCACTAACTTTTTTTTTTTTACCCATCTATTTCTAACCCTAAAAACCTGTTAGATTATTTTTTTTCCTAGAGTCTAAGGCATACGCTTTTCTCCAGGAGACTGAACCACTGCCAAGACAACTCTGCTATCCAAGGATCTTAACATGCTTTGCAAAAACGTTAATTAAAACTCACACAGCAAGAAGAAGGGAGTAAGGCTGGATCTTTTGTTTCACAGCAAGGAAAACATCGCTACCAGAAAAAAAAAAAAGAAAGGACAAAAAGATTTGACAACAAACCAACCATCTCAAAGAAAACACACTGCAGAGGATGGCAGAGAGGTGATGCTGGGAGGGCAGAGAGGTGGGGGAGGAAGAGTAAAACCCAGCATTTTATCTCTCGGCAGTGCTTTTACTAGACTATGCTTCTACTGTGCAATATTAGATTGGTTGAGATTGAGAACAGAGATTTAAGAGCCAGTTTTCTTAATCCTGGCTGTCCTCTGCTTTCTCACCACACCTACACAATTGCCACATCCAAATACAAAACAAAGCAGTTGCTAATTATCGTATCTCATTATCAGGACACCTCATCTGTACTTCTTTCCAGATTTATCGCAGAGTCATTATTTCTCTCTGCAGCATGATTTCCCACTCAAGTGTGGGAAAATGAAGGCGATAGCTATTTAAACGCTATTTGCAACATGGTCTGTATGTATTAATTTCTTACTGTCTTCCGGGAACATTTTCCTACATCGGGTACCTAAATATGCGTCCATTTGCGTTACAAATTTGTGGACAAAAGAAAAGGCGAACTAAAGCAACAATTTAATTTCTACTGCATAGCACACATTTGTTACTTTATAATACATAAACACCATTCCAACAAAACGAACTAAAGTTAGGAAAGCCATTAATATATCCTTACCAACATGGCAGGGCTAGAAAGTAAAATAAAGGGGACTCGTTCACATCAGACGTCATTTGCTGGTTTTGTAATTGTTACTTCCCTTAAAGCCAACAACAAAAAGCAGTGTCTTGGGGCGCGGTGACTGATCAGTAGTTTTGCAGACAGAAAGAAGGACCTGAAAAGCTGTGAGTTCAGCAGCAAAAGGGCGATGCCTTCCCGAAGGCAGCACGTCAGGGGACATCACAGCTCACCACAAACTGCAGAAGGTCTCCATCCAAAAGGCTGGGACACATCCCAAGCAGAGATCCTCTCCGTTTGAGCCACTCAAGGCTAGGACAGCCCAGGGGCAGGAGGGAGGAGGAAAGCAGAGGAAACAGAGGAGCGCAGCTGTTTAGGCTCTATTTCTTAACATAAAGGGCTCCATGTAAAAGATTTTAGTGAACCACAAAAATAGAAGACTGAAGAGGAAATCCGAAACCCCTCATGCTTGTACATTTTCAGTTCTTTGGACCCCAGCATATAACTGATACCGTGGCTTCTACTCAGAGGATACCATGGCGTCCATGCGTGGGAGCCATCTACTGCCTGACACCAAAGGCACCTCCTCACAACGGAAACGTTTAGCCTTTACATCAGACTGTAGCACACAGTCTATTTTTGTTATGGAAAAGAATGTCAGATCAAATTTGTTTCCAAAACAAAGGAACTCCCCTCCCAGAGCCTGCCAGGGAGAGGGGAGGACAAAATTCCTTCCTCTGCTCTCAGGAAATTAAAGTTACCCAACTGCTGAGAGGTGTTAAGAAGCCTCAGTCTCTTCTTGATGCCAATATTGAAAGGTGTCAAATGCTTTCACCTCACACTGCCGTCAATGGATGGTGACGGAGCAGAGGACCACACATCCAAGCTCATGGAGAAAGTTTATTTTGTCTCCTCTGAACCAGAAACATTTCAGACCACTAATACACACAGCACAAAGTTATTTCCTCTTTAGTTTTTTTTTCCTTTAGCTAAAAAAGAGCTGGGTCGATTGCTGAGCAGTGGGTGCTGCTTAGTGCAGAGCCGGAGAGCGGTTACTCTGGAGCCCTTGCTCCACAGCTGACAGACAGAACAACCCAGCCCCCACTTCCCTCACCCAGCAGCAACCTAAGCAAATGGATCAAACAGCAGGTAGTGTCCATAGAGGCCAGCTGTAACCAAGGAAAGCCCCCAACTTCACCTAGTGGCTGAAGAAAGGAGTTGTGCCAGGTGTGGGGACAACCATACCTACACACCTGCCAAGGGAAAGAGAGGTTACAGAAGTGCACACCCTTCCCCTAGATATCCAGCAGTCCTTTTAGACTGCCTAGCCAAAAGGCAGCAAGTCGCTCCTGCTCAATAAAAGGCACTCTTTCTACGGGACATCATGGATGGATAAAAATCCATGGCAAAGACAACAAAAAAGACAGATGTCCCTCTGGGAAGTACACTACCAGGAAAGGAAAGACAACCATTGCTTTCTTAAACATGATTCCGATTATCTTTGCTTACAGGCTACAATCATTCAGACTCTGACACAAGAGGCAAGAAGCACCCCATCAGTGTGGCAAAGGAAGCCTATCCAACAAGCTCATGAAAAAGGACCTGAGGTCTCCAAAAGGCCTGATATAATGAGAACTAATGCCTCTGGGAGTCCAGAAGAAAACAGGAAACAGCAAGTTTGTTGACTAACATGACAGGGAAGTGTTGATATTTAAGTTTTAGGTCCAGTTTAAGTTTCAGTTCTCACCTCACTTAGACTTGTTTTGCACTAGTGTTCAACAGGGCATAAGCACGAGCCACTATCCAAAATAATTCAACTTGGTTTTTCCAGTTTGCCAGTTGCCAAGATAAAGCAGGAGGTTCTCTATTGCTTCATTCTCTTCTAAAGGGACCTTAAACATATTTGGTGGGGATACTGGTGGTATGCTTGTTATCCCACACATTTGCAGTTGCTGATGTTTTTTGTTCTGTGCTTTCTCAAAATGGCTGCGAGTCAGAACGAGAAACATAAGTTTCTGAAGCTGCTGAGATTTTCATGGCACTCGACCAAAGGAAATAAATAAAAATAAAAACAAGCACTCCAAACATACCCTTCTCCTTGGCAAAAGCAAAGGCAGCTTCTCTGGAGAGTCTTAGCTGTTGTCACTACACAAAACTTGCCTAGGCAATGCCAGTAAGAAGGTTATTACATCATTTAGTAACAACCCATGGCAATCCTCTGTGTCCCCTCTCCAGGAACACTTATGAAATAAAGAGTTGCTGCTGGATTCTCACACTTTAACAACAGTTTTGTACCTCACTTGACAGTCTCTTTAATTTTGTGTGCTCACGCATTAACACGCAGGCACACAAAGAAAGGCAAACAAGAGAGATGCACAAACACAAGGGTTAAGTGGGCATAAATCGGTCATCGAAGCATTTAGGCTGGGAAAAGAAAGCTTTCCAGGCAAACTTGTTAGACTGTGGAGCAGCCTTCCAAGGAGAGCCATAGAGACGATCCAACTGGACACAAGGCAGCACGGAGCTCGTCTATGTAAGGGATTAGATAACTGGCTGCACGTGATAACAGAGGACTATGTCTGATGAGCTGAGCAGTTCCTTACCATCTGATGTTCTTTTGACAGAACGAAGGAGATTAAGAAGTGACCACCTCCAGACTGTCTTCTGGATTGTGCCAGTTTGTTTAGGTTTTGGGGTTTTTTCTTTTACTGAATCAGAGAGTATACCTCTCTTCTTGCTAAAGCCATGGCAACTCCCATCAGAGAAGCTACTTAAGTAAATAAGCATTAACAGATTGGAAAAGGCTTTTAAAATTAATGGCCTAAAATTCACCAAGCCTAGTTTAAAAAGGTGAGAAGAATCCCACGGGCAGGCTTAACGAGGCAGTCAGACCTGCACCGTTAGCCATCCCATTCACTAAGCTTGCAGGAGCCTGAGTCTTGTCCTGAGGATACCGGAGATGTGGAAACCTCATACCAAACGCAAACAGAGGTACAGCGATCAACACCAGCTGTTCAGCTGCCATGACCCAGTAATCATCGTGATTATGTGTCCCAGTTACTGGGAGACTCTGCTAGAGGGATTAGCAGGTCATGATCGTCACACTAAGCTCTACTCAAAAAAGCATTAAACATGAGGACTAAACGTTCAAAATAATTTCCTGCTCAAGTACCTCAATGTTTGGGAGGCCGACAGAAGACAAGTCCTAATTGGCAGAGAGCATTACCGCTGCAAGTGATTGTGCCCGGAATCCCATGTCTCAAAAGCAGGCCCTGGAAGCACCATCTGGACTCACTCAAGAGCCCTGCAACTTTATCTCATTGAAAACTGAAGTCTTCTTCAAACGTAACTTGGGGGATGACCATGTCATACTGAATTCCCAGGACCCCTGCTTCCCCAGAAGCCTCCTCCATGTCCTGGCAGGATTAGCTGGGGACCAATAATACACTGAACCCAACACACTAAATCAAAGTCAGTAACCTCAAACTCTGGGCCATGGCAGGGAGGCATCTTTCATGATGATGCAAAACATCTCTCTTGACTTTGATATAGAAACAGCTCCCTTTTTCAAGCTCTCACAAACGTGTTTTCTTCCTTAATAGCTTTTTTAAAGAAGATAATGGACACAAGATCTGCCACCCATTAAAGTACAAGCTTTGAAGGTAGAAAACACTTCTAGAAATTATCTTGGGAATCTTGCTGAACTTTATCATGTTTGGAGTCATCATTCTTTCCATACAAGTGTGCACTTCATTACTTGGTAATGGAACAATAATTGCTCTTCAGTTATGCAAGATGCACCTCTAATTTATAAGGGGTTTCTGAAGAGGTAATGGCAGACGCTTAAAAAAAGTGAAATGTGAGAATATGAAACTTATTATGTAAAAGATAATGGGACTCACGAAGTCGTCTGCCAGCTGGGTCACAGTCTCAGCTGGTACAAAGGAATGATGATGATGTTCTGTCTTATATATTCTTAAACACTGAACCTGGAGCCAAATTAATCATATTACTTCGCGCTTTAATCTGACTAAATCTCACAAATGAAGCATCATCAGCGTAGGTCAATACCTGCCATCCCTGCTTTCCTGAGAGCTTCCTGCACACTCTAGGTAAGGCTGCCAGCAATTCAACTTCTGATTATAAAACATACTGAGTATGAAATAAAGATATCAGTCTAGATCTTTTCTCACTTCTAAAGCTAGATTCAATATAAAGCCTGCTAGCAACTATATTGTGAGGGACAATCTTGTGTTAAAAAGGATGATCTATCCAAATTTTCTCCATCCCCTTTTCTCCAACTTTACTACTGGGAACAAGGGCTCAGCACAGCGTTTACAAGACCGAGCGTTCACTGGCAGCCCTTCCAGACAAAATGTCAACTCCAGACTCTGAGCACTCACGTTCGTTAAGGATTCCATGGCAATGCTTGTAAGATCAAGAGCAGCGCACCATCCAAATGTCATCTGTGTGTGCAGATGCAGTATCAAGTGCACCTCCTCATATGACTAATTTTCCAATTAAGATTGAAACACTGTTGTGCTAGAAACACAACAAACACATGGGAAGATCTCGTTCTTGCCCCATAGGGATTTATTATCAAAGATAGGCTAATTTTACTCTAATCTGCTTGTTTTTACTCAGCAAAGTACTGACTTCTACAATATGTAAATTTTGCACTGCGAAAATTAACTGTGTTTTACTGTTTTGAAACAGTTTAGCATGACATCCACAGGAAAAAAAATTTTAAAAAATAATAAAAAAAAAAATTGGCAAATGCGTAGAAAGCTTCCTTCACCTACTTTGATCTCCATGCCATTGCAGACATATTATCAGCAGGACCCAAGCAACCTAAACTGAGGCTTGCTCAGATCTGAGTACATATACTGCATCACAGCAGCGACTGCTGGGTAGGCATACCCTGAGGAAGCCCAGCCTTCCACTCTGTCTGGAAGAGCGATAAAACAACTATCACAGACTGCAGAACTTTCCAGCTAGGAGAGCCCTGTGTAATCTAGTGGAAAAAGACATAATGAGATGCAGTGCTTGGAAGATGAAATTAGATAAATCAGACTAGAAACAGGCAGACATTTTTAACAGCGAGAATAGCATATCGCTGCAGCCATCCACCTAAGGATACTTCAAATACTCAACCACATCGATTCTTTAAAGTCAGGGCTGCACTGCCTTGCTGGCAGATGCGTGACACAGCTCGAAGAGACATTCAGGCTTCATGCAGTAATTCTTAGATGAAGCTGTGTCTGTTGCACCATGCTCCAGCTCAGATTAGATGATCATAAATGGTCCCTCTTGACCTTAAAAATTTACAATGTCGCTCCTCGTAATGGTAAAAAACCGTCTTCAAGGAGTTGTAGCTCTGCACAACCCCGAGAGATCGCAAACCACGTGACAGTTTTGCGCCAATAGCCCGTGTCATTTCCATCCCGAACAAATTGTCTGAGGGACAGGGACGGAGCCAGGCTGGACCGCTGGCATTCAGATACCGAATTTTGTCCCTCACTCCTGGGGTGGCAGTAGCTGAAAGAACTGCTGTGTCTTTTGATGTCAAAAGGAGAGTCTGTCAAAGAACCAGGTGGAATATTACAGGTTTCAATTTCTGTAGCATAATGTTGGGATAAACTTGAACTGAGCATTGACTTTGTATAGTTTGATGCTAAATCTAATCCTGGGCTGTAGCTTACTTGCAATGTAGTAACTAAAACGGAACCTGCAAGGCTTTCAGCCCTATTCTGGCTAATATTGTAGAAAAAAATCTAATTCATAGTAATAGGATGTTTTTGCCTTCTGAGCAAGCCTCCACGTTGAAGATGTAAGAATTGTCCAGTGTAGGGAGATGTTACATATTACAATAACCAAATTATGGATACAACAAAATTTTTTCATGTTTAACTTTAAACGTCTGCAAATGTAAAACTGAATCAGAAAATAAAAGCTTGTCTAAAAATAGCATGTTGAATGCTATTTTTTAAAAACCTACCACGTACCTCTAACGAAGCAGCTTCCCCCCTAAAATATCATCTGCCCGACAGTGTCAGGGACTTTGAAAAGAAAGAAAAAACGGGTCTAATTCACATTTCCCAGCGGAGAGTGCGACACTGCAGTCTTTATAAAAATGTCACAGCAGGAACGACAAACAATTTTCTCCTCTTCCCCAAATAACTAAGCAATTTTAAAATAGTTAATCCTGGAAACACTCTCAAAAGATTAGCCGTGACTCAACAAACTTTAAAGATGATCATTTTTAATTTAATTTAAAGTTGAACATCCTTGTGTAATAATGGCAGAGATGAAGGACTATTAGGGAATCATCTTGTTTACGGATCAGTGAACTCAGAAAATTGCCAAGGCACTGTGAAATATATTCCTTATTCACACCTCATAATTAACTGAGTGCTCTGCAGAGACAGGATGCTGCAATATTAAAGTCATCTTCGTTATTAGAAAGCTGCTCATTTGGGCTGGGATGCCACTGGGGGGGTCTTATTTGGTTCTGGCATTTCCAAACTCCTGGGAAAAGCCCCTTCAATCCATCAAAACGGCAGACTCCCAAAGCGTAACTGAGGGGCAGAAAAAGCCTTTGGTCTACAACAGCAGCATGGCTTGTGCGGAGAGAAAAACCACCTCTCTCCTTCCCTGACGCCATCTGGGAGCATTTCTCTTTTAAAGGCAATTGAAAGGAGAAAAATACAGTTCTCTTAATTAATTCACATTGAAAGTCACTTTTGATGGAGTCAAGAGGCCAAATCAGATCAAAGTAAATAATGCAACAAACAGTGACGTGAAGGCCCTGGGATAGCAGCTATCATGGCTTGCACTGGCTGGATCTTTGTGCTTAAAAACAACAAATGCTGAAGCTTTCGGCTTGTAGGAGAGGGGAGGGGGATAAGGGGCTCTATCTTTTCAGCAAATGTTAAGAGAGAAATTGACAATTTACTGGCAAACATAGGAAGACTTGTGTGAGGTAGATCTATTTAAGATTTAGGAAAACCTGGATTAAGTCTCTGCTTGATGTCAGATTCTGTTTGTGAATTCAGACAAACACTGGGAACTTCTGCCCTTTGGTTTAGACAAGTAACAGAGCATAAACACTCGGACGGACAAGACACACATGGTGGGTCCCAGGCAGCCCCTTTGCAATGAACCACACTGCAGAGGAGAAGAGAAAACTGCTGAAGCTGAGAAAGAGCGATGAGAAGGACTCAGTTCCATGAGCAGGTGCCTGAGGAAGCCCATAAACTTTGCCCAAGCCAGGTTACGTGGAGTTATTGCTTACATCCACATAGGGGTTACAAAAGGGAGGAGATATTGTAAACCCATATCTAAGTAACTGAGGCCCAGACACAGCAGATACTGGGTTTAATGGTGTCCTCTCTGGCCCTGAAATCAGCCTGGTCCGTCTTAGCCGAGTTCAACATCTTGCTCCAGTCTTTCCCCTGCAATGCAGAACAGGCCAGGCAGTCACAGGATGCTCTTCAGCCAAAGCCAGCGCACACAATTCAAGACACACTAATAAAAGATACTCAGATTTTCCATTCGGGTTTTTTTACTGTACATCTCAGTTACCTACGCAAACTCCAGTCAGAACAAAAGAACAAATAATATTAAAAAGAGGGTGGTGCCATAAATCCACACAGAAAAATGCAACTTTTGAATTGCATGTTTAGAAGAGAAACAGCAAGGAATAATACACTGAATAAAAATCCAAGATGTCCCTGCATCTGGAGTGTTGCATGTTAGTCTGAGATCTCCCCTTCCTCTGCCCAATTTTCTAAGGATCTAATAGAGATCGAAGAGGTACGGGAAAGGGTAATAAGGCTCATCAGGCACATGGAATGAGGAGATACTCAACCAAACAGGGCTCTCCACCCTGGGAAGGGAATACATATAAAGATACGATAAATTATGAAGGGCTTAGGGAAGCGAACCAGAAAAATTACTTTCTGCTTCTTATCGTACAAAGTCAAAGGGCTCCCAATGAAATTATCAGTTTTCAAGCAAAGGCAAAGACTTCTTCCTACAGTGTGTAATTAAATCACAGAACTCATTGAAACAAGATGTCGTCAAAGTCAGAAGAGAGAAAGGTTCTAAAAAGGGAATCAGTCAACTCCACGGAGGACAGGTCCATGGAGAGTCTTAAACACAGTGCTCCAGATAAAGCTTCCAGATCCATAGACTCTAAATCACTGACTGGCACACACTCAGCATGCAGTGAGGAAAGATAACCCCGTACTGGCCCTGTTCCCATTCTTTTCTTCTCTGTAAGCATCTAGCAATGACCACAGTCAGAAAACAGATACTAAGGCTAGATGGACCACTGGTTTGACCAGTGTTATTCTATTACATTGACATGCTGATATGAGTTCAATAGAAAAATCCTAATAGAAGAGTTCTTACCCCTCTCCCCCCACCCCCGAAGAAATATGCAAAAATTCCTAGATTCATATTCATGCGTAGCATTAGACCAAATGCACGAACGAACACCTTGTGGGTGGAAAGTTATCCGTCATCTCCAAAAGTTTATATGGGCAGTGAATGAAGGAATTTGGTTTTCCATATTGAGTAATTCCATGATGGGGATACCATTCAGGATCGTAAGCAGGGTCACGATAGTGAATCCACAGTATCTCAGCCAAAACCAGCAAAGGAATGCTGATCTGTAATGGAGAGACTAGAAAGACTGGCATTAGCAGCCATTTAGATCACAGACCAGGTGACAGCTTTCTGAAAATGAAAATTCCCAATGTTCATAACAAAAATGTTTGTACTCTAAGCAACGCGTCTTCTGAAATAAATGCATGACATAATTAACACTGGAGAGAAGGGAGGAGAAGAGTGACAACAACAACAAATGAACGGAGCTTACTACCAAAATACAAAAGAAACATCTCTTCAAACACAGATAACTCACAGGCACAGCAGTGATACAAGCTGCTGTCATGAGATTAGGCAGAGATTACAGTAAATGCAATTAAATCAAGCAATGTCAAAATACTGCAAGAGAATGGAAGGCCATCATTTTACAGCAGCTTTGTCTCTGCAGAAATTCCTAGCACAGCCTTGCAAGAACGATACATCTAACAGTGTCGTATGACAGGATGAAACTGCATTTTATAGGAGGGGAAATAAACATAACATTCCCCTCTCCTTTCGACCCCTGACTGATAATTACTCTTTCCCTGAACTTTATTTTGAACAATCAATAAAGTCCTAGTCTCCGTGGAAAACAGGGAAGAGAGAGTTTTTTTCCCCTTCTAATTTTCCTCTTCTAAAACGAATGCCCAGCAGGTCTGCTGGCATCGTTCACAGGCTAAAAGGAACTGTATTTTATTCCATACTTTCTGTACTAGTACAACCAAAGTGCAACAACAGTTAGTTTCAAAGTACAAATTTTACGCTTTATATTTCCTTATTCTACAGCTGATTTGCGAAAACAAGGGATTGATAGGTCACAAAAGGAGAGATTTGAGCAGACTTTCAGCCCCCAAGCCTGAACAGGGGACCTACAGCAAAAAAACTGCCAACCAAAGCTTTAAACAGAGGGAACAATTATCCAGACACATCTGCATTATCCAGACAGCAGGAGACCGGTAAATTACTAAGACAACCAAACCTAAATTTAAGAAAGGAGGTTAAAAAAAATAAATAACATCCACCACAACATATTTCAGAGGAAGATTTTCCTTTAAGCCACTCCATGATCAGTTGTGGCAGGTAATGAGAATTCATAAGGCAAAGAAGAGCGTCGACAGATGCTGCGAGACCTGTCAGACCTGGAAAGCAAACACCCGATAGCAGCGTTCCAGCAGCCCAAGCACAAACCTTGTCTCACTTCAGCCAGTATCTGAACTTCAGCACGGATGTTTGGGAATGTGGAACGCATTTATAAGAGTCCCTTCTGCGCTGCAGCTTCCTGGACATTCAAATTCTGGAAATTGCTTAAAAGAATAGCGACAAAAAAATCTGCATTTCAAAGATCTGCAGTCAGGAGAGAAATGTGCGTTCCAGCATTTCCAAGCCAAGAAGAGGATTAAGGTTTCTAATGCACTACTTGGAAAAGGATATTGGGATAACTGAATTAGAAATGCAAAAGTGGATTTACTACTCCTCTTCTTTAGATTAAGTTGAAGATTAAGTTTCTGGTCAGGGAAGGATCTGTTCATCTTGTAAAGCATACAGGGAGGATGGGAGAAACATTAGACATGCTAACAGATTTTGTCTTTTTTAAACCAAATATTAAATCTCAACAGCTACTTCACATTTAAAAAAATCAAGGTAACACTCATCACACAACTGGAACCATCCACCTAAAGTCATATTTAAGGTCCCTTCCAACCCGAACCATTCTATGATTCTATAATATTTGGTAAGATTATGGTTTTGAGCAAATGATTGCTTGTATCAGCCTGTGAAAACCTAAAGCCACATAACTTAGTCCTGAGAGCTTCTTGCCCTTCTCTTAATACAGGCTGTGATCACCAGGTTCACAAAGGAGACATGGACCAGCTCAGAAAGCATCAGTCATTAATGAGGTAGGTAGTTACAGCTGAATCCTTCACTCCTGAGAACAGCCAAAAGGTTTCCGCTAGATGTCCAAAAATGTGTCTGAAAGTCAAAGATGTAAGAGGAGAGAGACTGTTCAATTAGATTAGCTCCGGGGAAATACCTGCAATAATCTGGGCATCATCTATCTTCAGGTGTTTTGTTTTGCTTTTATTTCCTGGGTGGCTGAAAAACCATTCTGTGTCAAACTAACCCAGATTTACTGCAAGGAAAATGACCTGGCAAGCCATTAAAGTTTTTCTGTTTCTCAGCCACTGTTAATTCCTTGACACTGGTTTACAGGGCTTTCAGAGAAAGCCAATGAACACGGGCACGCTGCTATTTCAAACGCTGGTTTAATGAGACTGCCATGAACTGTGTGAATAGACAGGCAGTCCTGTGAAGTAAAGGGAATGAACAGAGTCTCCTGTGAGTCAGCTCTGGGACACACAGACTGCACCTACAAATTAGGGATTTCCAATTAGCAACACGGGGAACAGAAGAGGCTGACGTACAATGAAGCAACTGCAGGGCTTAAACACAACTCCTATTAATGAGAGAGGAAAAAAAACAACGCTTCCTGTGCACATGAGTGAATAAGCAACCAGCATCTTTCACAAGATGGGAAAAAACAAAACCAAACAAACAAAAAAGAAGAGCCATTAACTTTTCCTCCTGATTCTGTTTTGCGCAGCATTATGCATTGTCCCAGGCATAGTTTTCACTTATCAATTCACAAAAATGAAAGTCTAAAGGGTCTTTAAAAGACTAAAAAGTCTTCCCTAAAAAAAAAATAAAATATAGCTAAAACATGTTAAGTCATCATCAGCTAAGAAAAATAACATCAGATAACGTCTCGTACCTTTTTTCTGGCTTCATGTACATTAAATGTCAAACTACTCAAGTTTATTTGCTGCTTACTGAAATAAACAGGGCCTCTTGATATAAACACACATTAGTAGTCCAGGGGATATTATTTACTTTCCACTTCCCTCTTAGGAGGATTTAAAAAGAGGGAGAGGTGTTTTACTGTACCTCAAGACAAAATACACTACCCAGAATAGCAGCTAAAATGATCCAACGAAGGAAGTTAAACTAAAAACCGAGTCTCTTCTATTCTAATAACTGCGTGCACGAGCGCCTGCTTTGCCGTACACAGGTAAGCCAACAGTGGAGCCACACAAATAAGCCAACCACACCGAGCCCCAGGGCAGAGCAGGCTCTGGGCTTTTGGCCGGCTCTCTCCAGGCTCCCTCCTCCCCAAACCCAGGCAGCAAAGCACAGGGAAAACTCCTGAGTTTGGGGCGGAGGACAGCCCAACCCACAAAGCTGGAGAAAAGAGGAAACGGGGAGGGAAGAAAGAGGGGAGCAAAGAAACAGTGCGTGCTGACAGCTGGGGTCCGAAAGCAAGACCCCAGAGGGACCTGCACCCTCACTGGGCAGAGGTCCCATGGCAGGAGACAGAACCCGCAAGGCTGGAGGAGCAGGAAGGACATGGAAGATGCATGGTGCAAGGGCACCATACAAGTGCACCATACGTGGTGCAAGGACATAGGTGGGTGCCTTTGAACTGCCTGGGCAAGGACTTTGGGACTAGGACTACAGGAGGGGCCCCTGGGAAGGGGGAGTTTATCACAGCAGCTTTTGGGGAGAGCAACAAGATCCAAAAGACAAAGCCTGAGGAGCAAAGATTGGAAGCAATTACAAAACTGAGGAGAAGCAAGCAAGAGAAGAGATGAGGGAAGGCTGGAGCAGACAGGGCAGGACAACAAACTGGGGAGAGACGAAGGAAGGAGCTGCCAGAAGCAGCTGCACATGCAGCCGTTTCTTCCTCTCCCAGTCTGGAAGGGAACATCACACCATCGTGCCTCCTCTGTCAGCAAATATCTAAGGCAAAAAGCCCCCCATCTCTTAATACTGACTCATATAAAGCACTATCTACTGCTGCCACCAGCTAGTCTGCTCGCTCTCACGGCCGACGTCAATGAGGTGGATTCCAAAGGTTTCCATTTCAAAGGTTCACACCCCTGTGGCTCCCCACTCTAAAATTTCTGCCTATTCACCTTCCTTGTTTTGAAAAGCAAGGAAATTACACATCCAGAAACTATGCCAAAAGTACTTTAAAAGATTACGGACTGAAGGAACAAACTGCAAGGAAATACCAGCACTTGGTAGTTTGTACACAGAGAAATTACTGAGAAGTTAATCTGACTCAGAGCGGGACTTGAATACCATGAAGCAAACAGGGCATGGGGCCATGCTCTGGACAAGGAAGAAACAAAATATTGAGTAGTTGCTCATTAAGTGGGCACCATCCATTCTGGGTAATGAATAGAGCAGGGATCATGGAGAAAAAAATGCTATGTGATAGTGCAATTAAAGACTGTCATAATATAAACACACAACAGGGCCAAAATTAAATCAGGCCTTTCTTACCTGGTGAGAGCATAATTTTGCAACCTAATGATGTCTAAACATGTCTTTTGGTGTGTGCATGCAACATTAGTCATCACCATACCGAAGCAGTGCTGGTTTTAAATAAACTTTAGTTAGCAAGCAACGAGTTCAGTTACTTGTATTGAAACAGCAGTGCAGATTTCAAAGGTTAAGATGCGTAATGCCACAAGCATGCATAAGAGGGACAGTCCTTGGCTTTTTTGGGGGAGTCTTAAAAAAAAAAAAAAAAACAAACCAACAACATTGCACGAATGGAGGTGGAAAAGAAGCATGCATTGCTCCACCTCATCTTCCAGCACACGCCATGGGAACAGAGAGATGTAATTATTTTCCCAAGATTACAAAAGGGTTCTCTGGAAGACAGTCACAGGCTAGAGCGTGTAAATCCTTGGCTGAATCCAAGGCTTAAGCATAAAGGCACCCACCTCTCGCATGTTTCTAGCCTCTAGGAGAGCCTTCTAGGGGCCTCAGGTACCATCTGAGCATGACAATAAATATTATCACTGACTGCAGGCAAAGGAGAAGATTCATGTATTACTGCTAGTGAACATTTCCTAAAAAGACAGGACACTGACACAGCAGTAGCTAGAGCTATTGCTCAGACTCACAATGGAAAAATGGTCTAAAGAACTGAGCTCAGAGCAGAGTAAACCACAGGCCAAATCCACCTCCGCAATACGCCTCCCCAAAGGGGGCCAAACTTCATGCGGAACTTAAGCTTACTAAATAGCAAGAACAGCAGAGCCTTAGCAAATCTGCTACAATTAAAAAAAAAAAAGCTTGCAACACCACAGAAGCAGCATCCCACAGTTACCAGGATAACAATGACACTTATCTAATCTGTCATCTTTCAGCATACGCTGTGCCTTCCTAGGCCCTGGGACTCAGGGTCCTACTTGTCTTTTGGGGTGAAATCATGTCATCCTGTTCCGAGTTCAATTTTAAACATCAATTTCCCAAAAAAAAAAAAAAAAAGATCAGCCTATGGCCAGTGACAATTCCTTTTCTCTCCTTTCACAGGGAGGCAACCCAACACCAATCTTTGCTCAGAGCATCGCAGACTAGGAGCTCGCTCCTTTATTTTCAAAACCTCACAACCCTCAGGGTATCACCAGTGAGAGAGGAAGGGAAAAGGCTAGCCTGGCTCCGTTGCTTAATGCTCCAGGTTACTCATTTTGCTTTTCCTAGAGAAGAAAATCATTTTGACTGCCAGGCTCTCAGGCCTTTTTCACCACAGGCTGAATCCCAAACCAGGCCACTGTCCTGGAATTCCTCTACCAACAGCACGATGTTTGAACAAGCAAGGACCTTTTAGGCCAGCGTCAAGTATCCAGGTTTTCCTTTTGTTGTATGCTTGGCTCCAGACCAAAATAATACATTAATAATAATTACCTTAGTGTTTTCTCCCAGGCATGCAGTGCTTTTTACTGCTGTACTCTGCTTACGAAGGCAACCACCACTGACCTTCAGTGTGAGAGTGCAACTAAGAACGACTTACTACAGTTTAAGAAAGTTGAACCAGATCTAACAGAAAATGCCTTTCTCGCACTTCTACAACCCAGGCAGCTTCATAATCTGAGCCACGCCTCGCTAAAAAAAACTTCTTCTAACAAATTCAAGAAAAGGCAACGTTTGCACACGCGAAACCCTATATCTGGGAAACCGGTCACGTTATTCTGCGTCTGTTGGTTATGAACCTAGGAAAAATAGCATTACACTGTGGGGGGCAAGAGGAAGCATTAGAAGCGCAGCCGAGACTTCTGCTTTTTGAACAGGAATTTTGTGTTAAAGCAGAAATGTGCTATACCATCACCCTAGTTTAAAAAAAGAATTAATAAATCATTGCTGCACAAGAATCTGAAACAGAAACACCCAATGAGAAAATGCCAAAGCGCCAAAAACTTGCTACGTAGTCACAGGTTGTGTGTGCCAGTGCTTTTCTCCCCGCTCTCCCTCTCCTCTTCCTTTATGTTGGAGGACAGCATCTGTTTCAGCTCAAACAGGGCACGCACGCTGCGCGGGGACACGGGGAAGATACGTTATGACCTCAACATGCTTTTCCTCACAGTATATCAGCCTTCGGGCCAGCGCAGCCATCCCTGGAATGCACCACGTTCTGCAGAGCGTTTCCATTTTCCTTCCCCTGCTACTGCAAAAGGAAACAACATTGCTGATGGTTTAGTCATCAGATCACATTTATCCCTGCTATGGCCTTAAGGATTTTATCGAATTTTGGATCAATGGGGTTTTGTGCCTGGATACCACCATGCAAACAAGGAGTGAGCTCCTTCACTCTCTTTTGCACGTACACAGAGATTTAAAGTGATGCTCTTGGGCACAGCTCCAAGTACACCTGCTTCTTCTCTCATTTCGTCACTTGGCAAAAAATTAAAGAAAAAACAAACCACAAATACTAATACAACATTCACGTAGATAGAAAACGGCAGCATTAAACACTGGTCCATTATCCATTCTAAGGGAAGAGTCCCACCAGCCAAAACACCAAGAGCAGATGCAATAAAACATCAGTTCCTAGGTCACCAAAGTGAAACAGAAATTTCCGTTTCAAAAGTATGCAAGTTATTGAGGAGTCTTGTTTTTCAAGAATGCCTGAAGTTTAGATTGTGGGCCTGCCCAAGGCTCATTTTCAAAGCTCAGAACCATGAGGGTGACTAGGTGGTATGAGGGGGAGGTCACAGGCTGGAATGCTGAGTGTGAGCTACGTGTGACATGGCATGACTGTAACTATTGTGTAATTTAAAAAAAAAGTAAAAAAAAAAAAGATCTCAATTTTCAGTGGGTTCAACAAATCAAGAATGAGTGACAATAACTATGGACGCAACTTGCACAAGGGACTGCGACAACTTGTTTTACATGTATCATCCTTGTTAAAAATATTCACAGATCTAATAGAGTATCACTGTGGTGAGCAATGAGGTGTTGGCACTAATACTGGTTTTTAACAGGACGATGTATACTGCACCATCATAGTGACTGCACCATCATAGTGAAAGCACTGAAGCTCTGGCCTAATCCCAAACAGAAGTACAAGCCTGACGTGAAAGTTCCTGTCTGCTCTTCTCCATTTGTGCCATATGGGAGGGCACATACAGTCACAAGCCTCTTTCAGGTTTTAAAACTCAGGGAGATGGATCAAATTCATAAGAGATCCTAGTTACCTCATTTCAGTAGTATATGACAGCATCCCCCAAAAACCCCACTAGTTATCTCATTTCAGTAGTATATGCCAGCATCCCCCAAAATTGCAATACATGGTGGTGATAAAACCTACAGTTTCATCCAGACTAACTCATTCCTTACTCCTGAAGGCACCTAGAACTGCAACCCACACATGCACTGGATAGCTGAAGATAAGAGCAAGTGCCAATAAAGAACAGAAATCTCTCTGCACCAAGAATTTACATAACTAGCTCCAGTTACTGCTAATTAGACTGATTCCCTTAACTCCTCCATTACATTTTCCTGCATTTTCCAGTTAGCTCTACTAGCAAGATACATAATAAATTATTATTAAATAGAAACCTAATTAATCACATTACAAGTACTTAAAAGTACAGATTAAGCAATGCACAACTATTTTACTCCAATGAAGACCTTACAACTCGCAACCTGGTGCACTAGATAAGGTACCTGAAGCTTCTTCACTATGCCCAATCCACCTCCAACTTCAGGGTTTTAGAAATATTTAAAATCTTTTCCCCTCCCTTTTACCATGGAAGAGACCTACATGAGTCAGAGAAACATCGATTACAGAGGAGAAATTGTGTAATTAATTTTGTATATTCGACAGCAACTTCATTTTTTTTCTTTTCTCTTTTTTCAGCTACAACAAGGATCTACTTTTTTTTTTTTTAAAGATGGATTGTATTTTAATAGAGCAATTGCCTTGAGTGATTCCTACTTCACATCATATAATATGCCAATAGCACTAGAGAAAGACTGTGTGCAGAAAGTATTTCAACTATTTTAATCTGTCCTATGAGAGGAGTCAGCAAATGGGAGGAAGGCTGCAGTCATACGATCGGGTAGTGGTCCACAGACCTCCAGGTGATGTGAACATCATTTTGAGAGTCAGCGAGCTGCAATACATTTAATCTTGCTGTTCCACACTACCGCAAGCATGCAACCACGTGGTTGAGAATTGAGATCTCTTGAATACTGCAGCAGCACATTCATTCTTTATAGCGACCAGCAAAAGTTGACGTTAGACAAGCAGGTACTGGTCAAATTGCCCAGGATCTATGAGACTATCATTCCATGCAACAAGAAGTTATCTGGCCCTATCCCACCTTCAGAGGAAACAGGAATTCAGGCAGAAAATAGCAAAGAAGGTTGCTAACAGTGTTTTACAGAAGTTTCTTTCAAAGGAGCATCCATTGACCCACGCCAGGCTTTTCCCCGCTGTTCTCAGGCACAGCTCTCGCACAGATGTACAGCAGCAGGCTTCCCCCTCAGCCGCTGGGACCAAGCCAGCTCTGCTTTGGGCATCCCACTGCAAACCATCACACAACAGGTTGTTGTAAGTGCGTTGCACACAGTCAGTCACTGGAAAAGAGAACCTGAGACACCTATACCATGAGAGCCTCCTTTTTTTTTTTTCTTAAAAAAAAAAAAAAAAGCAGCTATGTACATGCAGAGCTTGATTTGCCACATGCAGAAATCCTTTACAACACTTGAAGAGGCAGCTGCCGAAAAGCAAATGCCAGTTGGCAGCATGGCCCAGTTCCCTCGGAAGCCATCCCACGTGCACGGTCTTTCCAACACAACTACTGCAGCCTCTCCTGAAAAGCCTGGAAAACCAGAGGCTTTCCCCTCAGTGTAAGAAAGGGACGTTCCCAAAAGTGGGGGCAGAGCGAGGGTGTCTAGAAAAACTACAAAGCAAAAGGAGGGGGGAATGGAGTAGTAGGAAGAAAGAAAGAAAGAAACAGGGGTAAAAGAAACAAAGAACAATGGATGGAGCCGGACAGGAGATATTTTTTATATCTTACTATATAATAGTAACCATAAGGGAAAATGGAAACAAATACAAGTATCAAGGAGAACAAAAGCGTTAAGAGAAACATGAAAAGAGCAAAGGCCAGGAACAGCAGCTGCATCAATGTCATGCTCAG
This sequence comes from Chroicocephalus ridibundus, assembly GCF_963924245.1. NCBI lineage: Eukaryota > Metazoa > Chordata > Aves > Charadriiformes > Laridae > Chroicocephalus > Chroicocephalus ridibundus. The sequence continues at coordinate 154,500,810 of NC_086284.1, forward strand.
GTTACTCCTCCCCACCAGGTCCTAAACTTTAGAGGCAGGACGTTAAACAAGGCCTTTGGAGAGCCCATTCTGGCCTGGCGTATCAGAAGGAACCAGGGTCACCCACACTTTCTAATTGTTCTACTCATTTGGGGATACAGGAGAAGAAATAAATCAAAACAAACAACTTCAGAAGCTGTTCTCAACAGCCAGAGAAGTCTCCATGCCAGAGCAGTTAGCACTTACCCACTCTGAAAAACCTTTGACATCCTTATCATTTTTGTGTCACGCATTCCCACACAGAGAGGCAATGCGACCAAACCCACTTCCGTCCTCACTTAAAACAGAACTAAAAAAAACCAAGCATCCCCAAGTCAGGCCATTCAGACAAAACACCTGCAGGGCCAAAGCTCTCAAGTGGCTTGAACCATTTAAACTACAGGCAGAAGAAACAGCCTCTGATCTGAGAAGTTACAAACCTCATGTAATGCCTATATGCCATCGCCACTGATGCAGCAAGAAGATCATTTAAAAAAAAAAAAACAAAACAAAAGCAAACAACAAACAATCAGCTCCTACTGAACTGGTTAAGGGGTGTTAGGGGTGGAAATAAAAGACTCCCTTTCCTTTTTTTTCAGGAGTGCTGAATGGGGCCCAGTTCAGGTGTCAACTATGAGATGATCACAGAACTGCATCAGGTAATTCCTGAGCTATTTAAGGAACAAAACACTCTCTCCAAGGAACAGGTAGTGTGGGGCAATTCATTATCACTGGTCTGCAAATTAAATCATACTGCGAGTGTTTTGTAGTTAAAACCAAAAGCCAGCAACGAAGGGCAAGCTGGGCAAGGGCTACCGGGGAGATTGTACAAAGGTCAAGGTTAAAAGAAAAAAAAAAAAAGAAAAAACCACACAAACCACAATCTGGTAGAGATCCATGGGGCCCCTGCTGAGTCACAACCCCTTAAACACTTTTACCAAGTCAGTGCTGTTCCACAGGGATACAGGAGCCAAGCGCTTGTCCCGTGCCAGAGCGCGGCCCTGAGTTACTGCAGAGCCCTCCCTTCCCCAGTGAGGTGCACAAGGAACGTGCCGAGAACTGCTGGACGCGACCGGTGAAAATCCTCCTGTTACTGCCTGAGCCCAGCTCTCACCTTTATGTGTACGTTCTTAGGCATAAAGCAAAAGCGGGCATCACCCCTGTTTTCATATATTTACGTAAATACGCCTACACACACCTCTCTATATGTATGTATACTCGCATGCAGAAATTATACCTACAGACACATGTAGGTAATAGATATATAGCAATAACGCGTAATACCCTGCTCACACTGCACTCCCTCGCTACAGGCGTTATGGTACACATGCGCATATTCCCCCTCTTCCCATTCAAACTAGCATTACAGTTTTGACTTTCTCCCTGGAGAAGCTTGGAAGGAGAGCACTGTCCACCAACATCACATCAGGGTAGAAAGTCTCAGGATGTGGATAGTCATTAGATATTCTCCTCTTCCCAGAAGAAATGCTCTTTTTGATTCCTTCCTCTTTCTTCCCTTAACCCTCCCCCTTCCACCTTCTCCTCTCTTCGCCTTCCAGTAGCATAAGAAAAATTACGGCGCATTTCAGGATAAAAATGGCTAAAACAAAGTGAGTGCCTTGACATTTTAAGGTAGGATGCAAGCTACACCACAGCAGAACGTCAGTACCTCCGAATGGCCCACATGGCTTTGCTGGGCACAGAAAGGCCACCGCTTCGCTGACCACCCTCAGGCGACGCCGGGTGGCAGGAGCTCCAGGTGCCCCGGTGAGCAAAGCGATGCTTCCCGTTCTCCCGGCTGGCCGGAGGGATGTGCAGCGAGGCAGAGGGAGAAGCCACAGGCTGACGGGCAGGTCTCTGGTGGATCCCCCCGTTTCTCCTGATTACACATGCAGAGAAAAGGGAAAAAAAGAGGGGAAAGAGAAGGATTTACAGATTTTTATTTTTCACGTTTACTTATCATAAAGGTTGAACATAGTGAAAACAGCACAACATGGTATCTAACTACAACAGAAGACGTATATTTAATCCAAAATACAAAGTCTTTGCGTGGCTGGGAAGACAGGATTTATTTGTTCCTAAGCAGATCTAGAGAAAGAGATCCGACAGCAACAGAAGATGAGCACTCAGGCTGTTCTCTGGACCTCTCGTAACATGGGAAGCATTGTGAGGAAGAATATGGTGCCATTCCTATTTTTTTTCCTGCAAAAAATAATTGGTATTCTGCCTCATTTAAATAGAAAATAAATCTGTACAGGTTGGAGGAAGAAGCAAGAGTTTCAGCAGCATGTAGAAGCCTGCTGGTTTTCTGTTCCCCCCTAAAAAAGTCAAATACAGTCATAAAATCCTGAGCACCACCGGCAGAAAAGCGCACAATACATGAAACCAGAGCAACTATGAAAATGCTGGACTACACAGCTTCATTCCTGCAAGCTCAATAACTGCCACAACTGGGCAACTGGATGCCACTGAAGCAAAGAAATAACCTGAAGAGGCCACTGGAAAGTGAACCTACAGGAAGGGGGAGATTGAGGGGAAGGGGAAGGAGGACGACACAGGTTTTTTTTCCCCCCAATTAATTAACATTTGTGTTACCTTTAGCAAAGCAGCTCGTGGAACACACCTGGCGGACTGTAAACACAAGGGTTAACAAGCATGCCGGCTGTCAGTCGCCAGAAAACTCCTCGCTGGCTACTTGCCCACCAGCTACACCATTATGGACTACTTATCCAGTCAAAATAGGAGAAATCCTCTGCCGACCCATTGTAGCTGCCCTCTGATTGCTACTGCTGATAGAGGGGTCGGAGGGAGGGCAGGTGGTCCTGAAAGATGGTCCATCCCCCATTAGGTCCTAGAGGAAGGTCTGAAATGGGAAGGAAGCCAGGATGCTCCTGGAAGAGGAGAGTCCCTCTTCTCCCCTCTGCATTTGCCGCTCTCACATTGTGCCGGACCTGGGATCTGATTTAATTCACTACTGCAGAAACATGAACTCAGTGTCCTTTTTTATAACCTAGATATGCTATCTCCCACAGGGGTGTGAGAGGCTCCAGAGCTGCTGTGGGGCAGCACCGGTGGGAGCAGGAGAAGCGATGGCAGGAGCGAGACCTCCCATTCTCAGTGCCAGCAACCTCTTACATTCAGTCATCGATAGATCTGCACCAGGTATGATTTGGGAGAAAAATGGGTAAAAACCAGCTTCTATCAAACACAAGACTTTTGACTTTTAATGGAGATACAGAATAGCATAATTATTTGGGACACTTAGTGGGTGAGGCATAAAAACTTTAAAGTATTTGATTTTTCTCCAGTGACTGCTGAGAGCTGCTAATTATCCCAATCATTCCAGAACTGGCTGGATATTTTCCCTCTTCTTCCATTCTGTAAGGACAGAAAGGATCAAACCTGATTCTGCTACTAAACATCATATGATATTTCTACAACCGTGACATTGTGACTGAATAATCAAGCGGACATTGCAAACGGGAGGAGTTAAGCCAGAGAAATTTAAAGCTGTTAATGCTTCAGTCAGAACTCCCACGGAAAAAATGAATGTTCGTCTTGCCAGAGTGAACCGAGCATTTTAGAGATCACTTCTTCACATCTGGTCTATCTAACCAGGAGAAGTTATCAGGCAGCAATAGAGTAACAAAAAAAAAAAGCAATAAAATACAGAATGAAACCTTAGTGCCATCCAAACTTCTATTTCAGCGGGGCAAGTCCATCTCCTACAGTGCTGTATATAATAATATATATTTTGCACACACAGGTGGCAACACTTGAAAAGCACAGCAATTTACTTACGGTTTGAGTCCATGGCAGGAGAGGGAAAAGAAGTCATAAACCAAGCACACACCAAACACAGTGATTCCAGTTTCTTTCACCAGCATTGCACACGTCCCAAGGAATAAACTAAGCAGCAAGAAGCATGGGGAGGCAGTGGGAGGGAAATGTTCCCCAACATAAAGCTGATCCACACTCCTGAAAAATAGATTTGACATAAATATTTTAACTTCTCTGTTATTTTCACGTTTACCACACACACAAATACTGAGACACTTTTCCTTAATTTCTTAAGATGCTGGTAATAAGTGACGTGAGCAATCTACGCTGTTCACTGATAAATGAGGAAAGATTTACACACAGGACAGGAAGGGAAGACGCAAATATTGAGAGGCACACCAAGAATTTGAGCAGAGGAGGCAAAAAAGACAAGCAGAAAGATAAAGTGGGCTTGAAACAGTCAGAGGAAGGCAGAGTAAGTATAAAGACAGAAAGGGCAGAAAAACACCTGCTTTCGGTCATCTAGAACACACATGCTTAATTCTCTTTCTGTAACAAAATGCACGATGCAAGCAAAAACTCCTCCATCCCACCCACCTATCCCCTGAGTCAAAGATATGTCCCAACCGTTACTGGACTGGGCAGCAAGCCTGTATGAGAGGGAAGAAGGTAGGAAAGAACCAAAATCAAACTAGCTGAAGTGACCCTGCAGGGTCACTACCAGTTTTACGCCTTTGAAACCTTCTGATGAAAACAGCTGCGCGGATTTGCAGCAAACAGCCCAAGAGGGATATAAACAGTTTTTCCACATGGCCACGATGACGTGGTGCTATTCCTAAATGAAATAGCAATGCAAAAGGGGCAGAAACCCCATCGAGTAAAGCTATTTCTTTATCTATTCTTTTTCAGTCACAGTTTTAGGACACAGACCAGCAAATGGCGCCAAGTTTCCATCTGAAAAGAGTGACTAACTCTCTATACGCAATCCTTCACTCTCCCAGACCAGGTATTTTGGAGTCCCACAGTCACAGCATGTATTTCAAAGGCAGGCATGCGTCCATCCTTTCTTCACTCTACATACAGACAATTTGCCTTCAGTCAAAAACATTTCTTTATAACTTTTAGTTCTACAAGCCCTCCCTTAGTGTATGGTCAGCTGTGATGTCAATAGAAGAGGGGACCTTAAATGTTGACTTCTTTTTTTGTGTTTTTGTTCTCATAAGCATCACTTATATGCACCATGGCTGAAAGCTGGGGCCAGGACGCTTCCACGCGGCAGTGCTGCGGGAAGCACCTCTTCCAGCAACAACCAAAAACTGAAAGGTTTCCCCTTTGTCTTCTCCTCCAACTAGAGCATCTCATGATGGGCCCCTCACTACAAGACAGACATTGAGGTGTTGGAGCATGTCCAGAGAAGGGCAACGGGGTTGGTGAGGGGTCTGGAGAACAAGTCTTATGAGAAGCAGCCGAAGGAACTGGGGTTGTTCAGCCTGGAGAAAAGGAGGCTGAGGGAGACCTTATCGCTCTCTACAACTACCTGAAAGGAGGTTGTAGAGAGGTGGGGGTCGGTCTCTTCTCCCAAGGAAGAAGTGATAGCACGAGAGGAAATGGCCTCAAGTTGTACCAGGGGAGATTTGCATCTGATATTAGGAAAAATGTCTTCACCAAAAGGGTTATCAAACACTGGAACAGGTTATCAAACACTGAAACAGGCTGCCCAGGGAAGTGGTGGAATCACCATCCCTGGAGATATTTAAAAGACAGGTAGATGTGGTACTGAGGGACATGGTTTAGTGGTGGTTTTGGCAGTGTTAGGTTGATGGTTGGACTTGATGATCTGAAAAGCCCCTTCCAACCTAGACAATTCTATGATTATGTGATATTACCACAGCTGATGAGAAGGATCCATACCTATTATAGGAGAGAAAAGCCAACAGAAAGAGTAGACAGGCCAGGACATCCGCTCTGCCTACTATACCTGTTACCTAAAAGGAGAAGAGACACACAGGTGTAAAAGCACGTATATAAAAAGGCATGCACATTCAGTGACTGTTTCAACGATCCCCATTAACTGATGCTATTTTAAGCTTCTTATCTTTCAGTGTTACCCTCCCTCAATATAGTGAAATGTTACTTGGTTAACATAGGATATGCTCAGTTTTGTCTGCTGCATTTCTCACTTGGCAAAACAAATGGGTAAGCCAACAGCTAAGTCACTCTTTACTTTCTTATTAAAATATTAATAAAGTTGCATAGAGAAATGCCAGTTTTAGGGATCTGTATTAATGTTGTATAATAAGGCTCAAATGAGAAATGCAGCCAGCTCCCAGAACTGAGATTTGTTAAAAAAAGAAAAAAAAACACTAATGAAAGAGCAACTCTTTGGAGAAGACTTAGTATACAGGAATGAATTAATAATTAATATTTGAATGAACTTTATCACCAAAAAGTGATAGAGTGGTATGTAATTTATTCTCTTTCTGAATAAGCTGAGTTTATGAGAGTTTTTTTCTACATATTAATTAACCAAATCTTTTTATAAGAAAGGGAATACTGAAGAAGAATGTATAAACACTCTTTTTACAAACTATTTCAATATTCCATTTCATAAAGATCTAAAAATTGCCCATAAAGCAAATAAAAGGCCCTTTGAAATTTCGCCTCTTTCGAGATTACATAATTAAGCTATATTCAGCGCTCTGGCATTTATTTTAACCTTTTTAAGTTCTGACCCAGACAAAAATAAATTCAAAGAGTGCCTCTTCTAAAACCTCCCTTATAATATAAAGCTGTATTATCAAAAGGAGCCTCACTGATTAGTTCACAGGAGACAGCACAGGGAGTAACTGTAAAGCTCGTGGCTTTTTGTTATTAAGGTAATCTCTCCTCAAAAGTTCTCAGCCGCCCCAGCCGTTTCCCTCCCTCATTTACAAAGGCTGGTAAGGAGAGCGTGTGATGTCAATGGTATCCGAGCTAACGAGCGCATTTCTTTTTTCAAGTAGGGATAGCTAGACCTTACATTTCCTCCTCAAAGACAGCAAGACTCATTTTATCCACAGAAGTACCTCCCGACGCTAACGGACTGCAGTTTTAGCGTGACTGTGTCTTTAAATGCTTCCTTATAACAAACAGAAAAATGTCCAATATGAGCTGTCGCTCTGTAAACTTACCGTGACGTTTATTAAGCTAACAAGTTTTTTCTGAAGATGATACTCCTGGCTTTTAATTGAAATCAATATAAATTAATCCACGGGTCACATCACCTCTATCTTAGCCATCTCCTCCAGAATACACACTAATGCTCCCCCCTTCACTTTTTGTCCCTTAAATTGATGACTATAGGAGATGACTGAAGGCATGCAACAATGTCCCAGCAGGACAGCGTGGCCTCACCGAGGTCTTTGGTTTCAGACAACTCGACGTTTTCATCAGCTGAATGACTGTCCGTTTATTCCCAGCATCGCTGATTAGGACCGTCAATTAGAATTTAGTGCCGGAGCAGAAAGATGGCAAGAATGAATACACTTTTTTCTTAACGACTCCTGCAAATTATTTTAAATATAGCATATTCTCACCTTTGCTCCTCCACAGCAAAAAAACCACAAGCACCGTATTTTGTATGACTCAGAGGTTTTGTTAAAAAAAAAAAAAAGATTTAAAGTATGTTAAAGTATGCATTTATTTTTAGCTTTTTTGACACCGTTCTTTTTTGTGTCGCATACTTACAGCCTCGGTGTGAATGGGATGCACAGCAAAGAACAGCGCCGTGACAAAAGCAAGTCGACAGTCCTTGAACACAGCTTTGTCACAAGTGTACATCAGCAGAAGAGTCACTAGACAGTGTAAAATTACATTCACTGCGTGGAAATAGAAAGGGTTCATACCAGCCAGCAAGATGTTTAACCTGCAAGGAAACAAAACCAAACCATTACTAGGCTGGAGAGGTCTTGTAATAGCAGGACACCTTTCAAATACTCTAAATCATGTTTTTTGCCTGATTTGCAGTCTTCTAATGTAAGTGCTATTAAACTAATTAGTGAAAAATCACTCTGAACTTCTGGTTTATCTGATTAAAGAGAAACCACTTCCCTCATTTTTAAAATATGCGGTTGCACTTGGCAGCCTTCTTGACACGGAGATGGGAGAGGCTTGTGTCCGCCCCGTACAGTTTACTGCAGTGAGACGAGGTCTGAGCTTCCTTGGCAGCGAGTAACAGCGGCCAACATCAGAAGTACAGCACTTGTCCTGTTTCCCTCTTGGCACCTTCTGCGGTTGTCTCAGCCACGTGGCAGCTTTACAATAAGGGCAGTTATTTTCTACTACGGAATAGATGCTTTTGCTTGGGAATAGCCAAGACAAGGACTTGGTAAGGCGCTGGAGCATCTGCTTGCCTTCCAGGTACATTTATTCCCATTTAATTTTCAAAATACTTTCACATACTGAAGGTTAAGGATTTATTTAAATGCTTTACCAATATTAGGACTAGACTAAGAAGCTGGTCTAAAAAGCTAGCATCATTTTTATAAAGACATTGATGGCAAAGATGAGCTAGCTAACATCCCCCTAGACTCAATGAGACAATTAGGGTTCATTATTTGTGTTGATCATAAAAAAAAAAAAAGATATAACAAGCTGTTATGACATTTGTTTGACAGTGCGTATTAACACATTTTTCTGGTCACTGTTTTTTACAGCCAGCTTGCTTAACAGCTGCTGACAGGCTTTTGCCTTACATGCAGTTGAAGATAACTCAATTCTCTTTAGAATTAACTGCATCTGTACATTTGGACAAATATATATACACACACATATATGCACACACATACACTTGGTGTCTCTATCTAGGGAAGACTCCATATTTGAACACGGAATTTGGAAGCACTAACATTAAAGGCCATTTTTTAAAAAAAAAAAAAAAAAAAACAACAAGACACACAGTGAAAAGAAGGCTCAGTCTAAATATTTTGCATGTAGCTGTAAACATGCTAAAGGGCCAATACTCCTTCCAGTTGTTACTGACGGACTCCAGGTCTCCCATGACATATATGATGCAACAGCAAAGCCACCGAGTTGTTGCTACTATGCAAATGCCTTAGGTTTTTTTGTAAGGCAGGGGAGGTGCAGTGGGTCTGTGAGGGCCAGACAACATATGCTTTTTATGAATACTCTCTACATTCCTTACTCATAAGCAACAGAGCGCTATCTGTCCTGGACTGCATTTTCCAGGCCAGTCTAACTTTACCAGACCAGGAGTCTTACTTGTGCATTCCTGCGCTGCTCCCACTGGAGCGTTTATAGAGGCAATAGCTGAAACCCAGAGAGTTTGGGAAAAGTGAGATTTTAGCATGACTTGACCTGTCCCTTTGAAGTATGGGTTGATGCAGCTACATTTTGACAAGACATCAGTCTGCGTGATTCGAGAATACATGAAGAGTTGGGGCTTTTTTCTTTTTTTTTTTTTTTTTTTTTTTACCCCCATTTCTCCTGCAAGCCACTTCAGGGCAGGACTATACATCACTTTCCCTCATTTCTACCAGCATGGAATGACAAACCACAGCAAATGGCAGTAACAGACACCCAGCTAGAGTTTCATCTGTAAATCCGCTGCGGCAGCAGGACCCCCCAGGCCTAAATCTTGTTTTCAGTGTGCTGCAGGGTTCGAGGGGCAGCACAGGACCACCCTGCCCCAAAGGAGCCAAAGGTCCCGCTCAGAGGCACCTGCAGATGTCTGCAATGGCAGGGACCACCTGTGGGACCCATTTTTTTTTTTTACACAAATTAATCATTTCTGGCTGTAAATTAGCTGGATGGAGCACAGTTTTCACCATCGCTCCCCTTCAAATGACAAAGTGCTTTGGCAACCTGACTTCTGGAGAAACCAGATGCGGGCAGGTGAGGACAGTGAGGTCAAGAAGTGCCCAGGCTATCACGTGATATGAAACCATGCACCCAAACGTGAGAGATTCTCATTTATTCGGCAAGTTGTGAGAACCAATCACTAAAAACATGACATCTGACCTTGAAAAATCTCTCATTAGTCTCCATGGATCACATCTGATCACTTCCCACTCTGCAAAACAGATCTACTGGCAAGAGAGGCAGAACCTCATAGGGGAGCGATCTTCTTGCCATAAGGTCACCTATCCCACAGGCGAGGTGTGCTCTTCACCCCCCTTCTTGGGGCAAACATCAAGTCAACAAGGCTTGTAAACTAGGAGTTAGCTGACTTAAGTTATTGAAAATAGCTAGGTAAAAGCAGCAGCCTCACAGCTTGGCTATTCCCCTGTGTATAAGTAAAAGGCAGAACAAAACACAAACATAACGCCATGGTATTTAGATAAGCCTTCCATTAAACAGCAAAATCTGACTGCAAGCATGCCTCGGTGTGTGTTTTAAATAGCATCTTTGGTGGTCCATGAACACTAAACGTGAACGTTTGCAGGTGCAATATTCACACCAGTGGTTTTTTGCTGCTAAAGCTCTTTGTCATAAGAAATTAGGCCACACGGCAATGAAGGAAACATTCTTTTGTCCTGAAACAATCCCAGCAGAATGATTTTGAAACGTTAGCGGTGGTTGAATTTATTGTACGTCAAACGGGTGAGCAAATCTGGGGCTCCAAACAACTCTAATCCAAGTCACAAGAACTTTGCAAAGCTCCCCAGCACGCTCACGCACCCATGGGGAACAAAAAAAAAAAAAAAAAGAAAAGGCAGCCTGCTATGGAAAGCCAAATTTGCTCCACCGCAGAGCGACAATGGAGCAACTTCTGGGCAAGAGAGCAGGAGGGGATGAGTAAATCAAGAGTGACTTCTCCCTTCTTAAACTTGAATATCCTTACAGAAATTCAGTCTTGTCTTTGTTTACCAACAGCCTCATTATCACAGAGTCATGTAATAATTATACACAGTATATGGCTCGGCAAACAAAGGAAGCAAAACAGAGATAGGAATCTCAAAATTAAGTAAGAAGTGGTGTTTCTCCAACATCATGTTCATGAATAGAAGGTCTGGCAGGCAACAACTGTACTCCGTTGGGGGGTGCGGTGTGTCCTTATATTTCCGTATCTAAACTGGACCACAAATGGGGAAAATATTTCATTTTTTAAGTTGTAAGCCCCAAAGACACCATTACTGCCATCATTTCTAACTGGCAGCATCATGTTGGCTGGAAGACCTTAGCCCGCTCTGCATGAAGGTTGTAACATCTGTCTGAGCTGAAGCACAACTTGTAAGAGATATGTTATGGCCTTGGTAGGGCACACAGCTAGGAGAGAGCAGATGCTTTGGGCTGGCCAGGCTTTTTGAACTGACCGCTCGTCAAACCAGAGAGTTGTTTGCAAATAGCATTCTAAAGATTTAGGGATGAATAAAGCAAGTGACCACATTCCTAGGAATGGAGACACTTGAAAGAGGAGACACCACCATCTCAGACAATGAGGTCTTTCCTCAGGGAAGCTGCCCATGAAACACTCAGAGAAGAAGAGTTTTGCATTTGTTCAACACCTCTGCTGGAAGAGTCCCTGGAGGCAAAGGGTGTGCTAAGCCTCCTGAGAAGTGGCTAACCAGCAGTTCAAATGCAAAGGCCCCAAAAAGGCCCAGGGGAAAAGGAGGGGACGAGCATGTATACCAAGGAGCAGTCTCTTAATACTAGGTGACATTGACAGGTATCTAATAGAACTGATCAGCATCACCCAAGCTAGCACCAAAAATAAAAACTCACTACAGAAATCACAGCGTTGATCACGTGCCCCGTCAGGGCAGAGAAAGCTGCCCTGAAAACGTGTATTCAAGCAGAGACTCTTGTCTCAACACCAGTCTTTGTGTCCACGTGTTGGCAGCATGCGTGGTTCAGCATGTCACACCCAAGGCAGAGCACTGCCAAAAATACATGCCCAAGCAGGAGGTATACCAAAATAAGAGGTATATGCCCTAACACTGAAATACCTTGATTTTGCTAAGGTTAATGGATTTTTTCCGGGAACAGCGGTGTAGTTTGCCTTGCCACCTACAGCAGCTTTTCCGTTCCTCCACCATCTACTATAGGAAAAGGAATTACATAGCTCCCTTCCCACAGAGAGACTTTTACAGGCATCAGCTGTTGAGAGTCCACTCAGTAGAGTTCGTAAGAGAGCTCTCCAGAAGAAAGCACATCATTCTCGCTCTTAAAAGAACAAGCAACATCTCAGCACCGCCAGTTAACCACATGTCCCCCCTCCATTTGAAGAACGGCATTTGTAGAGCAGGGACCATGCACCATGCTGCCCTCAAGCCACTGGCACTTACTCCTCCTCTGAATAAGTCATCAGGCAGGGACACATCTCCTTGGGTAAGCAATTCCCCGTACAGAGGACCTGGAAATCGAGTGGGATTCAGTGATTTCATCCTCACAAACCCAGAACCAGAGGGGTCTATGCCACAAGAGTACAGGCTCGCAGACAAATCCCGTACAAACTCAGTTACAGTGTATAATCACCAGCGCCCCCGGGCTCTAATATAGTGCTTTTTATCCACTTGTACGCATGAAGACTCATTCAACTTTTTTAAGGCCTCTCATGATTTAATAATATTGTAAACCATAATTGGAGAGTTTCTCTTTTTATAGACTTTATTATCATCCCTGGGCAGCTCTTGTTTAGTTTAATCTGTTTTATTATTTTCAAAAGACTAACAAAAAAACACAACATGTTATGAAATAGAAATGCGCAGGATAATAACGGTAATTTGTCATAGCGAGTAACACTTAATGGAAAGTCTCACAGCATCCCACACCTCATAAAACCCCCACAGCTTTTATAGAGGAAAGCTCACATGCCGATTTCTATAAATTAATCTAACATACAAGGATGGATTAAGTTTCTCGTGATCTTCCCTTCCTTTTGGACTTGTGTGATATAGATGGCAAACTTTATGCAAACTAATGCCTGATTTCAGTGCATGGCGGAACCTCCTTATAAACTCCACAGATGCATCTACTACGTGCCAGGAAAATGAGCATTTGCACTCCAAAAGATGGTGCAGCTGCAGCAGTGGCAATAATGGTTAAAGCTCTATGTGGAAAAAACTCAAAGATTGATGAAAAAAACTGTAGCAATAAAAAGAAAATAAGCCGCCTTTGCAGCAGCCTTCGTGCAATGGCCAGCGGAGCAGGGCAGAGTTTCCACCACAGTCCAACAGCACTTTGTGCTGATAATCTCTTCATAGTACAGTACAATGCCTCAGAATTAAATGGACAATAAGGCTTAAATGGTTTGTTAGGTGATTTGCTGTAAGGGGCATGGGTGGGAAGACAGAGGCCATATCAATTCCCAAGCTACAGCAATTCCCTTAGAGCACAACAGTCATCACTTACAAGAGCGCTAGTTAAGTGTTGGCATTCCAAGCAGGTTATTGCTTCCCAGCACGGTTAGGAAAACAAAACAGAAATCACAATTAGACCGGGAAGCAGCCAGGGCAGAAATCTCTAGTGAAACCCTAGAAAGTGGTTTGATGATCATTCCTGCGTTAAGAAAACGAAAAGCATCATTCCCACAGCTTCAGATTTGCCTCCGCAAACGGCCCTGGAAAATTAAAAAAAGCCAGACAGCGGCAACTTACAAACTAGGTGTTGTTTTACCCAGATTTTGAAGAAAAGAGAGTTTGTCTTTAAAATTATTCTTGAGTATTGTCTCAGCAAGAGCAATGCACTGAAGGAAACGAACATATCGCGAAACTCTTTAGCGGCCACCAAGCACAGAGCACAAGCTCTTCCGAGCACAGAGAGAGTAAGAGATGGTCAAGAGTGATCAAGAACCAAGCTAGAACAGTCATTTGTCAAGATGAGAAGACAACACTAACAGAAATCTAGTCTGAAGTTATTAAGCCTCACAAAGAGAATATTTCAAACTGGGTAATAGAGTTCTTCCACTTTAAAATAAGTTTGGTAATCTTTCAGCTTGCGCTGAGGAGGAAGAGCCATTTTAATTTATACAGAAGCAAAGAAAGGAAAAAACAAGTATAGCGAGTGAAAAGAGAACAGCCTTTTTTTTTTTCCCCCCTTTTAAACCCGAGAGACAATAAATGACAAAGCCCAGGAAAGCAGTCAGAAACAGAGCGAGTAAATGCAGAGAAATGCCTTTAGCTAACCAGCAGCAGCCAGAGCACTTTATTTTCATGGACTCTAAAGAGTATTGACAGGGATGCTCCTGTGGGGAAGAAGGTTGGCTCAAAGCTGAGCCTTTTAGGTAAAAGAAGACAAAAGAAAATTAAAGGTGACATTGGTGCAAGAGGAATAGGATGCCAGATGAGAGAAAAATCCCCAGGAACTGGTAGGTGTTAAATAGAGACAAAACAGCACTGAAGCAAGCAGCAAACATAGGCGTGACTGGATTCATGTCAGTCAAGTCTTTTCAGGAGAATCTGCCCGGACCTTTTAGTGAACTCTTCCCCTCAACATAAAAGGCTTTTAATTCAAGAGACAGACAAATTTTATTGAGTAAGGAGTGAGAAAATGTTGCGACTAGGCAGAAGTCCTACGTGTTTTGTACACACATCTCCTCCTGGGCACATCCTCACCTCTGGGCTTGGCCACAAGAAGTGCAGTGGCCGGGACCGCCAGTCCAGCCAGGTCTGTGCCCCCAGCCTTCCCCCAGGAGACACTAAGCAACCCTGCCTGTCCCCCTAGAGAAACACAGCCCAGACCTACAACCAAAAAACATCAGGCACCTGCTATGAAATTACATTCAAGGAGGGGAGGAACCGCCCTTGCACTTGGAACTGGGAGGAAAAAAAAAAAAAACAAACAAGCTTTGAGGCACGTGCCCCTCTCCCAGACCCGAAATGGCAGCAAGGCACTCTGCTGTGGGTCAGAAGAAAAGGTTATATGCCTAGAAATGTGCCCGAATATTCCAACAATAACACAGCCAGCCTAACAAAAGCAACTGCCTCTCTTCACAAACTCTGCCTCGCCCAATGTGGCTACCCCGGCACTACATCAATTTCGTAGCAGGTATCACAGTATCAGCATGGAGAGTGATTGCTATAGCTAGGGTAGAAATATTAGACTAAGCTGTACAGGAGAAATACTGACACAATCTTAAACATTGTGATATTGCCTTAATATAGATGTACGGAGTGAAGAAAATACTTGTGTGCTGTGTATTTAACCTGACGCATTATAGCTCCACTATATTACCCTGTGATGTCAAACTGTAATATCGCATTAAATCAAGAATAAATAAAATCTAAGGTCTGTTTTTCTTCCCCGGGTTGTTTTGATTTTCTTAAGCTCCCTGTCCTTGAAACTCATGCCACTGATACAGCTGAAAAAATAGAAGGATCAGGTGTAAGCAACTAGATAGATCAGAAGGCTGGCAGTGAATTATTGAATTAATTCTCTCTTTGGCCACGTGTTTACATCTAACTCAAGCTCACAGCCACTTAAGTCTTTGATCTGAAGCCACCAGTAGTCTCACATTAGGCTCTCGGTGCCCACGCAGAATACTGAACCGTTGCTGGAGGGTCCCATTTACTTCCTAGGCATGTATGCACCCAGGCCATCCCCAGCTAGCAGCCTCAGTGGCAGACCTGCGGGGTCATCCATTCTGCAGTCAGCAGCTGAGCACAGCCTGGACTTTTTAATTTATCTTTTTCCCTGTTGTTTTTTTTTTTTTTTTTTTTCCAGCCAGAGTACTAGTAGGATGGCTCTGTGCACAAATTGTGTGTCTATGTCTTTTCTGGTGGGAGAGTTGCGTTCCCATTTACAGCTTGTCTCCCCCCAGCTCCTTTCCTCCTGGGCCACCAGGGCCACCCAGCAGCAGCTGGAGTGGACACTCTTACACCCTTCCCACAGTGCCAAGCACATTCCCAGTGAACAGTCACTGCCAACTCCTTCAAGGAAAATCAGGTATCTCCTGTGCTTCTCCACCCGGTGTCATCCTCCTGAGCCTCTGTCACAGCTACATGGCCGAGACCTGTCACTACCTTTCCTTTTCGCCCAGTCTTTTGTCCCTGGTGAGCTGTTACTTGAGGCACCTCCTTCACCAGCATCTGCCTTGGCAGTGCCCTCCATCCCGCTACCCATCCCGAGCGGGCAGGGCCTTTGCTTCTCCTCGACCACCTGCAAAGCCAGGAGGCTGATCTCTGACTAAAAGTCTTTAAATCTTGGCATCGGGGTTTTTTAAAAAGGCTTCGTTCTTGCCATTTCCTACCACTGCACACCTTCAGGCTACGTCTGCTACGCTGCCAACTACATCAAACCTCCATCACCCGTTATTTTTGTGGGCTGAAAAAAGTCTAACTAAACAGGGATTTGGCAGACAAGAAGAGAGGGAAGGAGACAGCACTGAGGATTGCACCTTCTGCTTCAACAGTTGAGAAACATTTTTGCAAAACCACTGGAACCAAGGAATAACTTAAGCGCTACTGGGGGAATAAATGATTCACTGAACTTCTGTTAGCGGAGACAAGGTGTAAGACAGAAAGCACCCAGTTTAAGTATAAAATCCTGAGTGAATTACAGAACTGGCAGATCTTTTTTCTTTTCTTCTCTGCGCCCTTCATCTTAACATTTTATAGGGAAGACATCAAGAAATAGCATATCCCAAGTCCAAAAAGCCGCCTTCTTTAGAAAGAAGTATATTGAATCACTTCTTGGAGAAGAAAATAGCTGCAGGTAAACATCTGAGAGTGACAGCAGCTGGAGAAGAGAGCAAGAAGCAAGTTTTTCCTAAGGACTAAGCAAAACCATTGTCCACCATCTCAACTCCTGTCCAGATGAGGAGTTGTGCTAGACCTGTCACCTAACGGTTACCCACGTGTCATAGCAATGTTTCTGAACCAACTAGTTTTAACACTCCTTTACTTTACTGAAGTCAAGAGAAAAGGTGAGAGAAGTTCAAAGATGCAAAGCAAAGAGTATTTAATCCAACAGTTCATGTGCAGGTTTTTTGTCCCCCCTTCTGACGTTAACCCACACAAAACAATGCAGCAGTTCTGTGAATATTTTAAGTTTTGCTTAATGGTTCCAGTAACGTGGGCCACTCTTATGTTCCTCTGATCATTCATCCTGACGGATACGGTGTGAATAATGTCAAATACTTGAGCTCTTTTCACTGTTTGGCTCCAGAGCATTAGTCTACTGGAATGAGGGCTGTCACTTAAGATTTCCAGTTCATCGGGGACTGTTACAAAATTTCACCAATGTCTGCTTGAGATTTTTCTGACAGACAGGTGATAAATTTTTTAAATTGAGATCATTTCAGGAATACGTAGCATATATGTAGGACACGTTCAGACTAATGAAAAGTCCACAGGGCATCATGAGTCCTTCCTCTTACTTTCACAGCCACGAAGGACAGAAAAGAGACTGAGACAAAGTTTCTGTAGCTTGATGGATCTGTAGATATAAATTTCAGCCCACCCTTCACATCTGTTCAGTACATGCAGTTTGGAGATCTCCCAGATTTTTTAATCCTAGTACAGCGAGACTCAAAACAAGCCTTTCCAGATGAAAGTTTCATGCAACAGAAGCAGAGCTACTAGGCAGGTATAAAGAATCATGCTACTGTTAAACTGCCTTGGATTTGACCAAATTAGAACAACAAGGAAGGAAATAAAATAAGAAAAATAAAAAAAGTAAAAAAAAAAAAAAAAAGGAGAGAGACCAGAATACTTTGGTCTCTCCTTCCCTACCTCAGCAAAATCCTGCAAAGCACACACCACAGAGTTTTCTCAAGTATCTTAAGTGGATGCACTGAATTCTAACAGAAGTATTAACAACCAACATTCATTTCCATCCTGTTAAAAGTCCGCTTCTGTTGAGCATTTTACAAGCATCAGGGTAAATCCCTTTTCCTTCTGCAGGAGGACAGAATGTAATGAGCGACCTCCTGCCGGGCAAGGCAGGGGTGGGTGGCTCAGGCAGGCAGAGCACGGCTCAACCACAGGCTCAGTGTCGGCTGGCAAGAGCTCCCTGCAGCCTCTTTGGAAGCGCTGGGTTTGGAGGATCCACTCCACCCAGATCCTATCTGTCTTCCTCTGACACCCAACTGGTAGAAATAAAAAGGGAAGAATGTGGACACTGGAGTGCTGGAAGGGTATTTGGGACACAATGGAAATAATCTTCCTCTGCAGCCAGGGAAGATAAACGATTCCTTCCCAATTCCGAATGCAATGCCAAGCAGTGAACAAATGACTCTGCCTTTGACCCTGTGTCTTAGCTGTATGGTTATTATAAGCACTTCAGGATGAAATCTTGCTCACAAAATTAGTCTTACTCATTTCCAAAAAGGACTATATGGGGACAGCACTTCATCTTTTTTTTTTCCCCCACCACCTCCCCCCTCGATTTAAATAGCAAAGGTAAAACCAGTTCAAGACATATAAAACCAGAGTCAAGACATCTAAACGGGAACTAAAGCATGTAGTTTCCATTCCGTTATTAAAGTTTAAGTTTCTTTTGCTAATTAGCATAAAGCAACCTCAATCCTGCAACCTGATCTAGGGGGCCAAGTCCTGCACCGATACCGCATGCAACTCGGTCAGTGGTGATACACGCAGGTTCACTCGTCTCTCACATTACCCCAGGATGTTCTGCTGGAGGAACGGATTAATCAGACGACTACCCAAACTGCAACAGTTTGGCTGGACACCCGATGGAGAAGGAGCTCTGCGTGCACAAAGCCAGCTGTGCCCGTGGCTGCCTACATCCCCTTCGCTCTCTACAGAAATCGGCTGAGAGCCCCTTCAAGGGGAAGGTACAAAACCTGCCCTAAACAATCCAGTTTACAAGAGTCTGTGCTGTTCATAGTTTTGCTTTATCAGGGATGCTCCACCCCGTGCCCATCCAGCCCTACTTCCCCAGAGCGCCGACACCGCTTGCTGTCGGCTCCAAGCCCACCCTTACAACCGAAGGGCAGCAACTGCTCCATGAGAGTGATGATGGGATGCTGCATTGCCCAAAACTGCTCTTGCCTCACAGAAACACACAGTTTTCACGTAGTTCATGAAACATTATTTATAAATCTGGTACTGTAATTAATAGTTACTCAATTAACAGAGTCATGAGGTTCCAGGAACACCTCCTCCGGGCATATTTACCACTGTCTATATAGTGTGTTCCTTATGCCTGACATAGGTTTGTAGTGGGCATCTACCCGTCACCTGCAAACAGGTGTCAAACATCGCCCGGCTACATTAGGTCTTCAGCACAGCTCCCCACAAACACCCACATCATTTTTAACTACTGAAACGCGGTAAACATTCACCACCATTTACGTTTCATCAGAATAAAATGAGAACAAGCTAATGGAAAGGATGGCAAAACTGTATGAATTGTAACTAAGCTGATCTGCTACAAGTTATTCTCCTCGGAGAAAGAGAGGAGTCTGGGTTTTCCTTCCAGGATCAGCGATGGGAACCACCCGTTACCTCGTCGCTACCCAACTTCTCTTTATCCTCTTTTACCCGAAACTCCTCCTCAACAACTCTCTCTGCCCGGTGCACAGGGAGCATCCGAAGCCGCCGCGGCTGGCAGGGAACTCCGGGGGAGTGACAGGAGAGGGTCGCGGCTGCCAGGCGGGATGCGACAAACGGCGCGGTACCCTTGAGGCAGACCCCTCCGCTTCCCGGTAAAAACGGAAGGTAGGGATGAGTGGCTGCGGGGCTGCTTCCAAAATAGCACCGGGGAAGTTTCTGGCACGACCGTTCAATCGCAGAGAAAAGTACTGGAGATGAAGCAGAGGGGATGAGGAAGAGGAGGAACTCACGGGGAGTTCAATCTCAACACCCTTCTCAGCCAAAAGAGCTTTCCGAAAAGCTCGGGTTTTCCCTTCTATCCCACCCGGGCAGCCCGGGGAAGAAGCGTCGCCACCTGTTCCCAAACGGCGGGGGAAGCGGGGCGCTCGCCGGCGGAGCTCAGGCTGCCCCGCACCGGCTCCGCATCCTTCTTCCTTCTCCGGTGAACTTCCACCGGGCACGGGCGGCGGGACCAGGCGTCCGAAGCTCCCCCCGCCGCCCCCGGGGCTCATCCCGTCCCGCTCCGGGCAGAAATGCTGAATCACGAAGCCACGGGACCGGAGGGTGCCGGGCCGGGGGGCGGGAATCCCCCCTGACCCCGACCCGGGTCCGGCTGCTTCGCCGGCGGCGGGCACTTACTTGAAGGTGAGGACGCAGAGGGGCCGGTAGGACTTGTGGCTGGTGTTCTCGGCCATCCGCTTGCCCCAGAAGTCGTTGGCGAAGGCGGCGGCCACGGGGGCGGCCGCCCGCACGTCGGGGTTGTTCACGATGGCCCAGACGTCGTCGTGCACGAACTCGCCCCGCAGGGAGTTGCCGTAGCAGAGGGCGCACAGCCCCGCCAGCACCGCCGCCGCCGCCGCCCCGCCGCGCCGCCCGCCCGCTGGGGACGGGGACGGGTGAGGGGGCGGCGCGGCTCGGTCCCGGCTGCGGGAGCCCAGCGCAGAGCCCGTCACCATGGCGCGGGGCGCCGGGCCGCCTGTCCCGGCCCCAGCCCCGGCTCCGCCGCCGCGGCGCGGAGGGGAGGCGGCGGCGGCGGCGACCGCATGGTGCGGGGCGGGCAGCGGGACCGCCGCCGGCCACCCGCGCTCTGCCGAGGCGCAGCCTGCCCGGCTGCAAATAAACAGCGGCCGCCTCCCCGCGCCATCCCTCCTCCTCCTCTTCCTCCTCCTCCTCCTCCTCCCCGCCTCCCCCCCGCACGCATGCTCCTTGCCGCGCTGTCACCCCCGCCGCCACCTCAGTCCGCCGGGGTGGGCACTGCCCGGGGGTGGCCTCCGCACACCGGGGAGGGGGACCCACACGGCGCGGCGGGGCACGGCAGCACCCACGCGGGGCCGCGCTGCCCGCGGGGCCGGGGTGTTGCGGGGCCACGAGCGGAGCGCTGGTGCGGCGGGTGGCCCCTGTCACTCGCGGGAGAGAGGGACAAGGCTGCCCTGCCTGGCGCCGGGGCCTCCTCCGTGCCCCCCCCCGCTGGCATACCCCTCCCACGGCCCGTCGCGCCAGGATCAGCCGCCCTGTGGGCCGTGATTACCTGGGGAGTGGGGATGTCCCAGCCGGCTCCACGGCATCCGCGCTGATCCACGGCATCCCCTGCATTCACACTGATCCACAGTATCGATGCTGGTCCACACCGTCCACGCTGCTCCACACCATCCATACTGCAGCATCACCTGTGCCAAAACAGTCCCCGCCGTGTCCTGCTGGTGGGGAGAGTGTTTTGGTGCCACGAAACTTGTTTTCTCTACTCTGGTCCATCACCTCCTCCAAAATCACCTGCCTGAGAGCTGCCTTCTCCAAAGCATTATTTTAATGACTGCGGTATGCTCATCGTCACCCATACGTGACCTTCCTTGTGTTAACGACAACTCCCAGTAACTTTTGCTTAAGGAAAGACCATGTTCAAATCGTCTATTAATCCACATATAAAAGGTATGTGGCCATGGCTTTTTCAGAAAACAGAAAAACAAAGGCCCTATTAATGTTTTTTTACCATTTAAATAAAACTTCCTGCTTATAACCAAAGAAAGAAAGAACACCACTTGGCAAAGAAGTTTAGACTCAATTAGGTGAACGAACATACTGGACATACTTTGAATTTGTTCTTGAAAAAAAGATACACTAAGCACGGTTCACCGCCAGCCCGTGCAGTTCCAAGCTGCTGTGTGTGTGTGTGTGCGTGTCAGCGTGCCTGCCGGCCTGTGGGAAAAAGAGGGGAGCGGAAGCCGCGAAGAGTTCATGCAGACTGTCCGGGGCGAGCCCTCGCCAGGAATGCTTTTTCCCCCAGCATATTTGGCACTTCGAATCATCTGGTATTTTCCAAGTGCAACAGAACTGGCTTTTCAGATGCACTTTTGTCATGGCTAAAAATAACAGTTAACTCTGACTAGGTCAGCGTGTTTATATCCGGGACAGAAGGAAACTCCACCAGAAGCAGGGCCATCATTCAAACTTTCTCTTTAAGTGGCTGATGCCATTTTGGCAGTTGGCCCCCCAGAGCTTTCCCCAGCATGGCAGACCGTTTCTGGTGGTGTGTTGGTATTCGTTTTCACCAAAGTTTCAAAGCTTGGGCACGTAAAGCTAGGCTCCAACATCTCTGCACGGGCACAGAAAGAGAAACAGCCCGGTGTCCAGAGGCACAGCAGTACTGAAGCCCACGAGCACCCAGCAGCTCTGAAAACAAAGTCACTATTGCAGACGTGCCTAAAAGCTGGAATTTTGACTTTTTGTTGACATAAATTAAAATGGAAGGATGGGCTGTAATGTTGGTAAAAGCGAAACCAACATGTCTGAGATTCAAAGGTTGTAATTGCCTTACAGTAGACTCCTGGTTATATTTGAAATCCTAAATTATTCCACCAAACCAAATCTGCAATCCCCTGCAGTTCTGAAATGGGCAGCTGAGGGTCTAACTATTCTCCAGGGCAGATGTACTGCAGATGTGGGTGAGCTAGGCAGATTAAAAAGGGGGGGTCAGCAGCACTGCTGATGTGACCCCCACAAACCCAATGCACCCAGCAACCCAGCTGGGGCTCGACAGGCTGTCCCTCCCAACAAGAACCCTGTATCTCTGATCCAGCCCCCACGGACCTGGGTCCACACAACCTTCTTCACTGATTTCTTTCAGCCCACCAATAGCCCACTCCTGCCACGAAACAGGGCCCAGGGCTGCCATCAGGCAGACTGATATCGGGGCAGGGGACAGGTCTCTCCATTCATTATCCAGGACCACGGTACACGTCCGTGCTGTGTCACAAGTCCCACTGTCCAGCCTTTGAGCTTAACATAAAGCTGACAAAGAATGCAGAGTTCTAAAATGGCAAATGGTGAAGAGGTGATAAAATATAATTTTCTCATCAAGGGATTTACTGTCAAGATCTTATGACAGTAACATACACAGCCATATAACATCTCATAGTACAACAGTTGTACTCTACGGAATAAATAACATTGCTTCCTATACAGATCTACAGTTTCCTGTTCGCTTTCATAACCCACCGTGCTTGACAACACCAAAAAGCGTGGAAAGAGATGGCAGTCCTGACCCATTCAGGACACCTTCTGCCTTCACTCTCCTTAGGAGGGCACCAACATTGGCCATTGGCTTTCATCTGGCACGGGAACCTAGATTTTGCAAGGGACAAAAACCCTCTGTATTTTCTCATCCATTTTCTTATGCACTGAGTGGAACGTTATGCACAAAGTGTAGTTAACACTGATTTGTCAAGTTTCTTTTATGAGAAGAAAATCTATTCTCACTTCTCCAAGACAGACCAGATCTTTCCTTTCTTCCCTCAAGCAAACATCTGAAATAGAGAAAGCAATGCTCCAGTGAGCCACAGAGGAAGACCTCCTGTTCTTCACACTAAGACCTGCTGAAATACAGGCACGTAGTCTTCTCCTTTCTATCCACAAAGCGAAACATTACCTTGTCGTGCAGCAGTCACTGTTGCAGACTGGATTCAAGATATCGCCTCTTGCTGGAAGTCCTGATCACCTATGAAGAAATTAACAGCAAAACGTCAGAATTCTGAGAGCGGGAGAACACAGATTGAACACTGCTGTATGTTGGATCTGAAGTCTTTTCACACATAAGCACCCATATACATAAAGGGAGAGGAAAGAGAGAAAGAAGAAAATCCAGTGATGGGATGGTTTGCTCCAAAGCTGCTTTGCCACTTACAAAAATACCTGGTCTAATAAGAAGTATTTCCTCCTCCTGCAAGCCTTGATTCTTTCTCTACCTGCAGTAGCCATGTCATCCCTTCTGAAATGTAAAGCCAAATTGCTTCTCAGAAAAGCCGAGCTGAGTTGTGGAATCACGTGTGTAGCTGAAGCACTCCACAGCGATTTGACTGCCTGCTTGTATTTGAATCGCAACTTTCGTGCCAGCTATATAAAAAGATTGTTAACAAATGGCTGTTAAAACTGGAGACCTTGACACTAATTACCTGCAATGCTCAAAAAAACAACAAAAAAACCCAAAACAAACTTGCTCTGCTAATTGAGCAGAGCTCATTACTTCTGAAGTAGGAAAGTTTAGGCTCCAGTCGGAGTAAAACGTACGGCAGGGTATACCAGGCGGTAGACACATTTGAACTGTTCCATTTCAAAGGGTTGAGCACTGATTGATCTGTTACAATCTGAAGATGGCAACTGCTCAAAGGCAGAGAGAAACTGCAGAAGTTTTGAGTTTCAAGCTTAAATGTGGAATTCTGAAGAGTTTAGCTTTGCATTGACTGATTAAAGTATAAGAATGCGGTAAATACAATATAAAAGTTAAATTACCATATGGTCATAGCTAGAGGTAAATTTCAAAAGCGGCACATGTAAATAGTTTCTTGCTCTCTGAACAAATAATTTTACATTTAAACTAAGTCATTTGGTAACTGGTACAATTGATTGCTGCTGGTAGTCGGTTACTGAATGGTTTTGCAATTCATTTCAGTAGCCCCAGGATGAAACTCTGTATCTGTCACACATATAATCTGTGGTTGATACAGATTATGTTCATATGGTTAAAAGCAAAAAAAAAAAAAAAAAAAAATTAAAGAATGAGCCAGCCACTAGGTTCTGCTAGCTATTAAAGGAAATTGCCATCTTAAATGAAGGAGTGTTGCAAAACCTGGAACCAAGTTTGGCATCTTTAATTGAGTGTGCCGTCTGTGCTGGAAGAGCTTTGGAGAGACAGAGAACAACCCACGTGGTCCAGAGCCCCTCCAAGGAGTTCAGCGCAGGCATCGTTCTGTTTAGCCAAGTAGGATTTGAACTTCGGAGTTACCGGGAGCATTGCAACGCTGCCATGAAGCGCCATGCTGGACTAGGCTGGAGAAATCTTATTTATGATCCTTTTTGCGTGTTACCAAATTGCTTCTAGGTCTATGCAGAAAGTTTATCTTTGGGAGCAGTGAAAGTTCCTGCGCTTTTACTTTTGCTTTCAACTGTGGCCAAGAGCCAGAAGTACTACAAGCAGAAGAGGAAAACTTCTTGCCCTTAGTACCCTGGTCCTGTGATCCTCAGGAGACAAAGCAATCCAGTATCCTCAGGATGACGTCTCCTTTTAAATAGGGATGTAGTATTTCAAGTTCAGTCCACGGCGCCCTAATAAACCTTCTCCCTGTGGCAGTCATGGAGCGTGCTAAATATTAGCCCTGAAAAATCAACCCCCTCGGTTTTCACAAAGCTATATAAACAAGAAGATATCACATGGGAAGCACTGCTTGGTGGATCCCCATGGATGCACATTTCCCATCCCTGACACAGATGGCAAGTAACACAGAATCCTCCATGACCCATTTTTAGATCCATTTGTCACCTGTTTCATATGCTTGCGTAAAATGAGAGATTTCAAGCTGAGGAAAAGCTTGCCATAGTTGTTACTGGATTAGAGGGAATCTCTTTTTCAGCTCATACAACGAATGCATTTTCTGCCTTTGAAGAGACCCAGGTTAAGCTTTAGTCTATGGGCAGGATTGTACAGGGTCTTTGAATCCCTGCAGAGGGTGGAACATCCACGATTTGACAGGGGAGAGACATCCAGCAAACTGTATGAAGTGACTTGGGTTCGGTAGTCACAGTTTAAAGGTGAGGGACAATACAAAGGTGGGACAAATCCCAGTAATGAGAATAACGGGATTCTTCACGTGCAGAGCAGAGGCAGACCATGTCTTAGGCTGCTGAAGTTTTCCACTCCAGCAGATTCACTCATCAGCTGAGTCCATTAGTACTTTCCATTTTTGTGTGCTTGATTTGGGTGCGTAGAACCCCATGACGGAATGGGGACTGGAAGAGAGAAAGAGTTTTCTTTCCTTATTGAGCACGGATCTCCATTTCTCCTCCTCTAGAAGGACTGCAGAAATTTCCCAACACCAAAGAGAGTTCTCAGTCTTGCCCTTGCCTGAAAGATCATTTTTATGGCATTGGAGCAAGGGAGAAGTGCAGCCTATAGGGCTTGAGTCATAAGAGTTATCGCTTGTAACGTTCATCTGTTTAATGCTGATTAAGTACAAGACAGTTTAAGCTGAATTTTTATGTGCTTCACGGAAATCAGCTAATGGCTCAGAACCACAGAAATTAAAAAGGGAAAACCCAACTCAAGATAGGCCCATTTCTGGGTGAGTGAATGAAGGACTCTTAGATGACTCCAAATTTTTTTCACTTAGATTGCATAGCCCCGGACTGCAGTTTTGCTCTGCCTGGAAAGTTGTTTCTGAGCACAAGCAGATCAGAGTGGGTGTGAGGCTGTTTGAAGTGGAGATCTTGCTAGAGAGAAATTGTTTTAAAAGCATAACTTTCCTGAAAGGTGGACATTAGTAACTCTGACACCATACGCTTCCTACGAGGCTGTGCAAGGACATGTGCAAATCGTCACGTGGCTTTGAAGTTGGATGCGGAGATTCTGAGGGCAACGGAGTCAATCGCAGCATGAGGAACAGATTTGGGCACAGCACTCTGACCAGTATTTAGTGGTTGGGATTCACATGGCTCCTGCAGGGGAGCACTGGATTCGGAAGAAGAATCTGATTTTGGTGAGACAAAGGAGGTGTTTTCAGCTTGGACTGAATTTAAGCTTGAAACTCAAACTCTTTAGCTGAAGAGTTTCAGCTAAACTCTTCAGAATCGTCTCATGGAAATTTATGTGTCAAAATAAGAAGAGAGATTAGAGACCCCAAGTCTGTTCCTTATTCAGATTCAGTTGGTTTTGTTTTCTGGGCATCTTCGAGCTGGAATTCAGTGGCAGTTCTCTTTGAAAAGTAACTGATTTTTATATATAATCTTCTGGCATCCCCAGTTTCGATTGAATTGCAGTCACCGCGAATGGTCTGATAAAATCAGACAGTCGGATAAAATCAGGAAATCTCTACATTTATTCTCCGATTACCCAGCAAACTCAATTTCATCATGGTGAAGCAGAAGTCAGTGGTTACAATTACTTTTCTTTCCTTTCATCTATTTTTTTAATATTTGGGTTTAAGATGGGAAAATTACAAATGAATAAATCTGCACCAAGTCCAGTCAAGACTCTTCTTTATATAATAATATTATTCATATCTCTATGATGAGCAACAGCTGGAATAAATTTTAGCAAAAATATTAAGAGATGGAGAATAAGCCACATGGAGTCACTGTAATTTGAGGAGGGTTGAAAGTTTCCAGAAAAGCTACTGAGAAAGGAGTAAGACATGTTTTTGTTTCAGGTGACTTCTTTGGATTTTCTTTCTGCGAGCAGATACAGTTTTACGTTACAGTGCTTAACTTTCTAGTGTATATGTTGAACAAACACACTCCAGATAAAACAGTACATCAACCAGCCACTCTGGTTCTTGTTACTAGTCTTCTTACACCAAGTTGCACTGAGGAGCTCTAGCTGTGTTAAAGCAAAAATAAGTTTTCAAGCACAACTATAACCACCAGAGCCAACACCAGTGCTACGCAAGCTGCAGAGCTATCGCGCGGGGCTGCTTTTCACCTGCAAACATCACCATGTGCCGGCTGCTGTTTCCCCAAAGCGCCCAAGAAATTCACAGACAGCTAATAGATCGGTTAAAAATTAAAGCAATAAAAGCCTGCACAGCTTCTCGAAGGAAACAATTTGAAAGCCCGACTGAGAAGGGCAGCGTCAGGAGGAAGCGGGATGGAGGAGGAGGCAGCTGGGAATGACTGGAGTAGCTTTTCAGTGTTCCCTTTTCCCTCTCCATTGTTTCTGTAGATCATGTCTACCACCGTCTAAGTGACCCTCAAACTGGTGCTAGGATAGATTGGACCCTCCCCAGGGATCCTTTCTCTTCAGCACTCCTCTAAGTCTGTTGTGGACAGGTAAAGTACATTGCAATCCTAGAGGAATTTTTAATAAAAATATTAAGACTATTCTGAACGAAAGTGATTATCTAGGTGTGGAAGAACCAGGAGAACCGGTAGAAAAAGCGCTGTGAGAATGGTAGGTGCAGAAGGCACTTAGGTCATCAACTCTTGGCTTACCTGAAATGCTCTGGGGAGACACATGTGTGTTTTTCTCAGTTTTCGCCAAGATGAGTGAGCACGTATGAGCTCAGGATTTTCAGCTCCTCCTGCTGATGGGGACCACAAGACTCCCTCCATTCAGAGTCTCTCTCGGAGGAAATGAGTCTCTCTTGCTTTCTTATTCCCACCCACACTCCCTTCATGTGTTTCAGCTGATTTCTCTTGCCTGATTCCACTCCAGCTTTCTTCTCAGTTGGTAGGAACTCGTAACCTTTCAATTTCTATTGTTAAACAATTTAAAAAACAAATTACTGAGCATTGCCTAGTTTAGAGCTTACAAAATTTCCCATGGCTTCAGCCCAAAGCCGAAAGTCATCTGCAGTTCAGCTGAAACACTCTAACAATAGGAGTCTGGAAGCTTTCTGGACAGGGTTTGGAGCCCGGAAGGTGTAGAAATCAATCAGTTTGAGAGCAAAGGTAGTGTGTTTGCTGTTACTAAACCCGCTTAGCAACACCTCTCCGTTGGGCTTTCTGTCACCTCTAGTAGACGAGTCCCAGCACATTACACCTGCCCTTTTCTTCCATCCTTGGGACATCACATCAAATTCAGGGGCTTGGCTCGAGGTTCATCTGACCTTGCACATCCTTGGTCCTTCTTAGTTTTTCCTGCAGGCTGTCTAGAGGCTTTCAAAGATGCTCCATGGTCCAGCATATCTTAACTATCAGCGAGTTCACGCCACAGCTCTGTTCCTCAGGCGCAAGGCAACCTTTTCTTTGGTGCATTAGAGGTCTCAGGTCACGCTCAGACAGAGCTTCCCTGGAAACTGCTTCAAGAATAGCGAGTGATCCTCCGCAAGACCCAAGGATTTTTGTGACCCTCATCGTTTCTCAGTGCAAAAAGGCCGACACTCTCCACCCTAAACAAAAAGGGTAATAATAACAAACAAACCACTCTAGCAAACCACAATACGCCCCTGTACTCTTAATCCTTCCTTTGGAAAAGACGGAGAGAAAAAAAATTAATTATCTGAGAGACAACATCATTTATAGCACTACTGCTTAAACAGACCTGTTGGTGAAAAGGGTAAAAACACACCAAGCTTGCTCCGAAGAGTTTTATAAGGGAAAGGACTGGAGAGGAGCCTGAAGGAGAACTCAGGCACAGCCCAACTTCAAAGCAGCGCTGCAGAGATCCACACTTTGTAATTTGGGCCTATTTCTAGTTTATCTCTGCATATACACAGATTGACAATTGTAAAGAAGAGAAAAATCATAAAGACGGGGTTAGTCTTTTTTTGGCATGAGGCTGGCGTCTGCCATGGGAAATTAATCCATGCTAAGCTGCAGTAAGCTGAGCTGCTGAGTTTGTATTCGTGTCACTGAGACCGCTTGTACTCACTGCTGGTCTATAAACTCTTATTAGTCAGATGTGACAGTGGGTGACAACTTGATGAAAAGAATAGCCTATGGATCACGATGCATTCAATAACGGTTTATAAAAATGATATTAAATGAGCCGTTTTTCCTAAGACCACATACCAAAATATTTTGGGGAGATGAATAAAGCAGTAGTGGGCAATTTATTTTATTTTATTTTTTTTGGAAAAGGGGATTAGAAGGTCCCAGGGCGCTTTGTCACTGAAATAACCACATCTGTCAGCTAAATTGGCAGAGCTATTATATTTAGTTTCTAGAAAGAGTTCCTCAGACGCTGAGGTCTTGGATACCTCCCAAAAGATTTGCTCTCTGGACAGTTGAAGCAAAATAAAATTAGAGGGGGAAAGTAGTTCACAGCCACAGCTAACGTTTTAATTTTTTCTGAATATCACATGGTCCAAAATGTTGATGAGAAAAGACAGGCTCATGAGGGGTGACTTGACAGGAACCACATTTTAATTTCCTTCGTAAAATTTTGCAAGCTTTTCTCTGTCTCCAGTGGCCACCTTGCTGTTGTTCCTTTTGGGTGCCCTTATGATCATCCCTATGAGGAAAAGTTATCCCAAGGCATTCCCTTTTTTCTTTTGCAAGACGTAGTCAGAGGATCCCATTAAATTTTTTAATTTGTTTAACTGGCTTCTAACTTTGCAGACTCCCGTCATACCATAAAACTGACTGATGAATGACAGGGCCCTGCTAGGTTTGGCTGGGGTGTAATGTGAGCTCCCAGGGCTGGAAACAATAAACCACAATTTTCTGAGAAATGGGGTTTTGCAAGGGACGTGCTAGCCCTGACTTCACCACACCCTTTCATTTTGTTAGCTGCAGTTCAGCAAGTTACGGCTGGATTTTGTTACATTTTCTATCATTATGAGCCTTCTTTTCTGAGAGGTAGGAATGGATCCTCTGCGTGGCTCAAGGTCCTTTAGGAAGAGAGCTGATGAGTGCCGTGCTGGGGACTTGCTCTGCACGTATGGGAGACGGGGTATGGGTTGTGTAACGACGCGGCCAAGGCTCATAGAGAGCCGTTCGGAAGAGAGAAGGTTGCAGATGAATCAAAAGGCAGCCTCTCCCCGCCCACACTGACCTTCTTCAGAGCTGCCCTACACTGGAAATCCTCTTTCCGTCTATCTATACATTTTCAGAGGATCGTGGGTTGAAAAGAACAAAGAAAGAGACATTAGAGTTCATCTTTCAGCTATCACTGTCACATGCTGGTTTTGGAAACTAAGTGACAAGATGTTCATGCCACATTTCAGCTCACTGTCATTAACACTGTCAGGTCATCCTGGAACAGAAGCTTCCTCAAAACTCAGCACTGTTTCCTTAGCTCTCTAGGTAAACCTGATCAGATCTGACACCCTCCTGCAGAATATCCTCCTCAACAACATCCAGACAAAGACAACAACAAGCATTTTCACCTTGTCAGGGTGCCTTCAAGAAATCTAATCAGGTCTGGAACATTTCAATTCATAATGAATAGGCCCATCCAGCTGAAAGTGCCACTAAGCAACTGCAACAGCGAGCCTCCAACTTCATGGACCACCCTGCCAGCTGTGCCAGCCTGGTCTCCCAGATGTGCCATCAGCTGCACAGACACTGACCTCCCGCCAGGACACAAGAAGCATCAGGCTTGGTCCTTACTACAACTGCCCATGGAGCTGCAGTCCCTCACACCTGCCCAGTAAAAGCCTCCTGGTCCCAATCCAGGCAGGGGAACAAGGCAGAGAAACGGTGGAAGAAAGCAAGCCTTGGCTTCATCGTTGAAGCAACAGAGGTAGAGGAAGGCTAAGAGATGTGTCCAAAGCTAGAAAGGAATTCAGGCGGGAAATACAGGCAGGAGGTGACAACACACCTCCTGATTTCAAGGCCATCTTCCGCCCCTGAGGGCACACAAGGACTGGGATGGGACAGACCTGCACACATAGCAAAGGCTCTCCACTCCAGATTACACTGTCTCTGGTTCACAATGGGACAAGCAGGCAGGAGCAAAGAAAGTGGGCATCAGTGTCAGTGCCTCTGGGAAGAGCTTCAGTAGGAGCTGCTGTTACAGGCCTTAACAGAGCCAGCTATTTCTCTGTCCTGGCTGAGCACGGCAACAGCGCGCAGGAGAGGTTGGAACAAGGCTTTCCTCGACCTTTTTGAAATTGCCATATAGACTTTTTCAGTCTTTGCACTTTGGGATTTTGAGATGGGAGTAGGACAGGACTTTGCTTAGGAGGCAAAATTCCATGTCTTCCCACTGCTGACCTCAGGAGACGGTTATCTGTAAATGAATCCTAGAGCAAAATCCCTAATGGGGAATACGGTAGGATGTCACATCGCTATAGCATCTTGCAGCAGCTGGTGCTTGTGTCTGAGAAGCAGGAACGCATATGCCCTTCCAGTGACAGCATAGGAGATTTTGTTTTGGTTTTGAATAAATGATTGATAGGGTAAAGGCAACTGGGGGGATGCAGGTCAAATACAGCTAATGAAAAAAGTAGACCCAGTCGTCATCCTGTTATATCGCTTGCTAATAGAGTAGTGTTTGGCAATAGCTTGTGTGTTGTAAGGCTTAAGGTTATCAGCAGAGTGACTGCAGAGAGCTAGTTAGAATTCATCCTGCATCTGTGACTGTAATCCAGCAATTTAGACGAAAACATGTACTCTGCATAGGTGCATGACATAGACTATTACTATTATTAATACAGTAATAGTCATAATAAATCACATATTGAGTGTGTGTGTTATTCCGAGGAAAACTTAATTATAATTTCCAAGCTGGCAGCATTTGATTTACTTTTTGCTATCTCTGAAATTGTATAATTAGTTCCCAAGTTACAACTCCTGTGAAATCTCTGCCTTGTTGGGGATAAGAGATGTGGAGTTACAGCTGCAGCCATCGCTCTGGCAAAGATAGCTTTCCCTTGAGAATATTAATTTTTAACATAAAAATGAAAAACGAGTAAAATTCCCCTAAAAAAAAAAAGGCGGGGGGGTGGAATACTTGGAAGGCACCTCTCGGGGAGCTGTCTTTGGTAAAAGGAGCTCTCTAGTGCCCAGTTGTAATACTGCAGTTCGGGAGGAAGATGCTGTGAGCACACAACCTTATC
This sequence comes from Chroicocephalus ridibundus, assembly GCF_963924245.1. Taxonomy (NCBI): domain Eukaryota; kingdom Metazoa; phylum Chordata; class Aves; order Charadriiformes; family Laridae; genus Chroicocephalus; species Chroicocephalus ridibundus. Next base: position 154,533,088 of record NC_086284.1, read on the forward strand.
AAACAGATGTGCAAATGGAAGGTCTAGGTCGCTAGGTCACTTCTTTGAGGCACTCAGTGCTAACGCGTAATGTGCAAAGTGCTACTTAAACGTCGCTATCACCCAAAGCAATACCGTACTTAAAAGTTTTAAGGCACGGCGCAGAGGTCTTGCTCATTCTCACCTGTCTTTCCCTATCTGTGTTTTTTTAAAGAAACTTCCGCTGCACTGATCAAGTGGCTCCTGCTTGGCCTGTGGGGCAAGGACGTGTGCGCATGGCTGCCAGCATCCAGGCCATGAAAATAAACAAAAAAAAAGGTTTAAAATTTTACTGTGTTCCTCTCCAACGATGGCACAGTGCCTGCCATTTGGGGATCTAAGGCCATTGTGCACATCCTGGTTTGAGGTAGTAGATTTGGTACAAGTGGATGCCTAGTTGTGGCTGCTGGCCTTTAAAGCGTGCACCTGATTAAGTGAAATTGTCACCTGCCAGACAAAACAAGCCCTTGGTCACCAATCCTAGAAAGTAAATAATAAAAAAAAGTTGTGTGGTGAGTAGGGTACAAAGACAGGTAAACCCTCTGTCTTTCAAAAATGAACACCTTAACGCTTTAAGTAGCGGTTATTATGGAGGCTTGAGTACATGTTAGAATAACAATATACTGCCTTTGCGCTGCTTTTAATGCCTGCATTTTGTTTTTTCAACACGTTAGTGATGAGCTCACTAATGTTGATAAAAATGAATTAAAAAGTCTATTTGGTTATCACTGGATATCACAGATGGAGAATAATGATTTGAAAATTGGCAAACTGAGATTATCTGCAAATATTACGAGAGACACTGGAAGCTCTTATAAAATACACCATGATTTTTAATAGCATTTTGCTATTATGGTACCTCCCTTGTGGATACTGTGGTTTAATATTGAAAATATGAAAAATGATGCCATAGTTGAAGCTTTGCCATGGAAAAGCACCATCTTGTGTTTCCTATGCTCTGCTTCCCACAGCAAGGCTTATTCTAGAGTAGAAAATAAATTAAGCTGTGATACTTAACGAAATGTGTTTCAAACACAAGAAACGCCACACAGGGCTAAGTTGCTCAGCTTTAATCACTGCAAACAAAACGACGGTGGATTTCCTGGAAGTTACTGCAAGCCAGAGATTTAAACCTTTTGCCTTTCGATGGGTTTGCCGCAGTTTTTTCTTCTCCTGTTACAGACCTTCACAGAGAAAACACAGTTTTAGTAGATGAAAAACAATTTCAAAAATACAAGCCACAAACAACAAAGAATACTGCCAGATTCAGGTCAGTCATGACAATAATAGTTTTTCCTCCACTTAGCGTTTCAGCTCAGTATTAAGGTGATCATTCTTGATAAATGCAAAACCTACCAGTGCATTATGTCTAAGCATCCTATGGAATATCTAAGATACAGCAGCCCAATATTCCTTTATTTTTGCAAACCCGCAGGCACGGCGGCAATGGCTTGACCATTCTCGTGGTTTTTTTTTGAAATAAAACAAACTTGATATTTTCTGAACTGAAAACTAAAGCAAAGGATTTCTTGCCTCCTCAGAAATCTCTTTGTAAAAAAAGTCCTCTGATGCTTAATCTCAAAAACGTGGGGGTCTCATTGATATTTAGGTTAGAAGGTACTGTTAAGATCTTCTTGTTTGAACTCCTGCATAATAGAGGATGGAGAATTTCAGCAAAGTCCATGACTAATTTAAATTTTTTGCAGTGTTGGGTCCGTGCAATGCACCAAGCCCTCGCTTCCCCCTGCTGAGGGGGTTGCTGTTGAATGCAAGCAAGCTGGAGCAGAGCCATAGAGAAGAGAGCAGCTCCTGGAGTCCCACCACCATTTGTCAGGTAGAACCTGGTATTTTACACCATATCATCTTTGAAAATGATAAACCAGAAGATGTGTAAATAGTGTTTTAAAAAGAATAAAATCCATAATTCAGGACAGCAGAGAAAGCACCTGGTTTCATGCTTTGTTTCCGTTTTCAAACGTAGAAGAGGCTCAGAGAAGCATCTGTTGAGCTTCTGAATGGGTTTGGATCAGCTGCAAGTGCCCGTTTGCCAAAAGCAAGTCCAATTCAGACATGAAATCAGGCAAATCTCAGTGATGCTGGGTCAGTTTCACATTTACATCCCAAACTGACAGCAGGTGTGGATTGGTGGCAAATGTATCTGACAAAAAAAAAGCAGAAGCTTTGCATGTCCTTCGCAACGCGAGATTCCTAAATATCAGACAGTTGCAAAAAGGATGTACCTAACTATTTGGGGTTTCATTTCTGTTTTTCTTTCTACTGCATTTATGGAAAAGAAAGGTCAGACGAGATGGAGACTTGCAAGTGGGTAAAAATATTGTTGCTCCATTAATAGTTTCAATCCAGTAAGGTAAGTATATGGAAAACTTAAGACTCACAGCATCTGAGATCACCGAGTTAGAGCTTGAGGGCCACCACAAAGCCAGTGAAAACTCCAGAGGGCAAATCAGAATTTTTGGAGCACCACTGACTGTATAGAAGAAATGCCTTCATTTAGTTGGTGTGAAGAGCCTCCTGGAAAAAAAAAAAAAAACAAAATTACTTTTAGGACAGAAATAACAAAAAGTGTTCATCTTGCTCTCATCTCAGCTGTGAGATTTTGCTCTCCTCAGTGGGGTGCAACCTTTACTTCTGTGGTGGCTATCTGATACGAAGGAAAAGAGGTGGTAAGTCTGGAATCACTTCTAATCTGCCATAGCCAGCATGGATGCAAAAGCCAAGTTCTCCATCATCCCCCAGGGACTAATAAGTGGACACCCACCTGCAGCACCTGCCACCATCCACACAGACATCCCCAGAGCATGGGCATGGTCACAGGTCTCAAATCTGAAGGGAACCGCTGCAAGTATCAGCCCAAGGCACGCTAACAAAAGGGCCGGTAGGAAACAGCCATTGCTGCTGTTCCTTCCTGCCAGCATTAGCATCACGAGAAACAAGAGACTTGTGGACATGGGGTGACGCTGCGAAAGGCAACACCGCAAGTATCATTTTCAGAAACGCACAAGCCCTGCAGTGTGCACCAGCGCTGTCACAGGCACACAGACGGCCCGACACCTCCAAGGGGGATGGCACAGCCTTGGTATCAGCTCTAGAAAATCAGCAGAGTCATGCTGCCCCTGCGCTCACCATCCCATCTCGGCAGGGCTACTCAGCGGAGGCAGGTAGTGCATGGGTGCAACCACAGCTTCGGAGCTGCTTTGGTCTCTGCTGTCCGCCCTGTTGCTGAGGCAGAGTTGTCTTGCGGAGCCTTGCAAGGTGTCTCTGCCCATCACTTCCCATGGCTTCTCTTCCCAGGGTGGTAAATATTTGCAGATCCATAACATTTGCCTTTACCCAAAGTGACATTGATACTTTTGAAACAGGATTTAAGCTCCTTTAAGACTCTCATCCCAATACACAGTTATGCTAAATCTCCCTGCCCATGCACATAACACATAAACAGCATTAGCAAATCCTAAAACAAGTGCAGATGCTTTATAATTTATACTAATTGGGAAGCCACTTCATAGAGCAAGAAAAATGTGAATTGGTCTGCTTGGACCAATTGGAACTTCCAACTTCGGAAAAGCAGTGCGCAGGTTAAAAAAAAGTTCATGTCTAGTTAAAAAAACCTGAATAATAATAAAAAAAAGACAATCCACCTAGCTGTGTGAAAAGGTCTCAAAAGAATTATGGAGGCTTTCCCTTGTCGATGAGCTAGATGCAACAGAGCACCCTTTAAAGCTTCTGCCCATCGCCTTGCAAGCTTGCTTAGGTGATTTTCCTGTGCTCTCGGTTTGGAGCACGTGCCAGGATTAGTGTGGGTGTCACACCTAAACCTTTGCGATCCTCAGCAGACCTCCCCAGCCGGCAGCACTGCGGTGGCAGGATAGATTGCCTACTGTAAGATGGTGGGAAATGCCAAAAGGCACAGGACGGTGGGAAATGCCAAACAGAAAGGATCTGGCCTTGTTGGCAGTGTTGGTGTTGACAGCGAGTCACCCAGCTGCCTCTGCTGAAAATTAGTCTCTGTCTCTCCAGCCCTGATGAATATTGATGAACTTCACAGCATCAAAAGAAGCAAAGGCAGGACAGCTGTTTGAGGGGACAAACACTTCAGTTCTGGATTGGGGTGGTGGGGAGAGACATATAGGGGAGTGGTTGTGATGAGCCAAGACAGCCTTCTCCCTTGTTTGTCAAAACGTGATTTACAGACACACTTCCATTCACCCCGTGGCTGCCAGTGTCCACATCCTATGTCCACAAATCTCTCTTGCTAATTGGATAGGCAATATGTGGGCTGCCTCCTCTATAAAAAGCTTCTCTGAACTGGGACATTTCCCAGCTCATTTTAATAAATCATGTCTGTAATTAAATTCTTTTGCTGCATATTTCTGCAATAAAATCTGTATCATTCACTTATTAGCCTTCTTTACTGTCCAGCTATCATTTTGTCTTGCTTCTGAAGCTGCCTCTCCTGCCTGATCATTTGGAGAATGCCATTTGCTTTGAATGCCTAATCTAATTCAGCTGCTTTTCCCTTATCCTTATCTTCACAGCCCCTCCTCATTCTGTCTGTCCCAATAGCCCCACTCCTGCCTCCAGCCACTGTCCCTGCCATCAGTGACCACTTCAACTCACTCTCGAGATTTCTGCTCAATAAAGGTGTCCCATGGCCTCACGAACCACTTCCACCAGCATGCCAAGTGCATCTGAGGCTACCCCTTCCCAGTGGCCACCTACCAAAAGCACTTACTTCCATAAAACCCTTTTGTTAATGACATTTGTTCCTCTTTTCTTCTTTTGGGGCAGTGTCTGAGCTCCCTTATGGACTTTCACAGGGTTTAACACACTGCAAGTGTTCCTGCAAAGCAAACAGAGCAACCACCTCCACCCAAGCAAAAGACTGCCCCAGAGCTTTGCCAGACTCTCTACAAGAAAGTGCAACTTGGAACTGCATTGCCCTCAGGGCTGTCAGTCCCTGAAGGCCTCAGAGTCTTGTAGTGAGGGGACATGGAGTCCCTGAAACACTTGTGCTGGTTTTTATGAGGAAGAAGTCAAGAGATTAGGTTTGCCAAAGTTTCTCGTAGCTGTGATTTCCCTTTTATATGGGAGGAACACGGGGAGGAAGCCCTGAGCTTGGACGCTCATGTTCCTTTAGGGTTTGGAGAAGGGACAAGGCTTGGAAGAGCTGGGCTGGCAGCTGGGGTACCGGCTAGCTAGCTGCAGGCTACAGCCATCTCAAAGCAAATGCAACCATCTCAATAAGGGGCCAGTAATGTCAGTCACGACAGACAGGCACTGCTTTGGCTCAGCAACATTTTTCATTATTCATTTTGCTAACTTAATTGGTCAGAAGCAAAAAATCCATGCATTTGGAAATTCTTCCAAATTTCTTCATCAGAGCTGCAGTTTTGAAGCCTCAGATGGCCAAGGGTTCCTGCTGGATCACATCTGCCGGGACGCACCATGCTAGCTGCACCCCACGCCAGCTAAGCAAGGGGCAGGACACTGGTGAACAAGGGGAGGTTCATTCAGGCCCAGACTCCATCCTGTACTGGAGACTGTGGCACAAGGCACTGAAGACAGAGCTCTTGGGAGACACTGTGGTGATGGTCCCCAGCCAGAGCTCTCAGCCTTCTGCAGGTCTTAGCTACAAATTTGAGGGTCTGGACAGAAATTCTTTTTTTTTTTTTTTTTTTTAACCACCGAAGTCAGAATTTCCCATGAAAAAAAAAAATTCTAACCGTTTCTGGCAGCAAAGACCTTGAGGCACCCAGGCAAACTGAAGCATAGACTTTTTAAGCAATTCGCCCACTGACTATGGAAAAGGCTATGGGTACAATCAGGAGAAGAACCCAGGAGCCCTAGCTTTAAGTCCCACTCAGTCATTGCAACACTTCCCTTGGTTATCGTTTTCCTAAAAGTCCTGTCAATCCTAGTGTCTGGAGGCAGTAGGACTGATGTTAGGACTTATGTTTTGGAGAAAAATGGCAAAAAAATAAATTGCAAAGAAATAAACGAACCAAGAAGCTGAATGGGATGTCGGTCAGATAAAGCAGTGTAAACATCCAGTCTTCTCCTTGCTTTGAAACAATCAGTGTCTCAAATACATGGATGCGTGAAGCAGCATCTTGTTCTGTGCTTCTTCAGAAAACTTCTTATCAAAGTTTGTTGTTTTTTTTTTTTTTTTTTAAACAGGGTCATTTTTAAAAGGCAGAGTCCTTTGTCTTGCACTGCCTCAAAAGCATAATGTAAAAAGTTTTAATGCGTAAAGTTATAATGTAGAGTTGGTTTTATTCTGACACTCAGTTGTTTCAGATTCAAAAGAGATTGAGGTACGCCTCTTTTTTTGCATAACTCCCAGCTCAGCTTCAAACATGTAAGTGGGAAAATTAACATTAAAATGAATCCTTAAACTGCAATTGCTTGGAAGATGCAGAGCATGAAGCATTCAAACGGCGCTCTCTCAGTGACCCAGTTAAACTATACAGATCAGTACTGCAATTTGGTCGCAAGCATTTCAGAGACACGGGGATGCGGAGGCTCCACCCTGCTCCCGACTTACCTCTACTTTTGTACTCTAACGCAGTCCGAAGAAACAAATGGATCTCCAGAACACTTTTCCCTTGAATGCATTTCCATTAGGCTGTGATCTTCCTCAGGTCTTACGAGGGAACAGGAAAATACTTGAGATTGCAGGTGAGCTTTACAAAGATACGTCAAGGTATCTTACGATTATCGGTAATACGATGTAGGTACCATTTACACTGGCATCGAAAAGGCAACTGCTGTGTCAAGTTATTATGAAGGCAAAATGTATCATATCAGATAAAAGGGAAATAAAATTTTGGTATTTTCTATTATGTAAAAATGGCTTTGTTGAAAGAGGCATTGGTGAAAGTATCATCTAAATTCTAAGAACAGCTTGAATGAACTGCTTTTTTTCTATTTATTAGAAAAGGCGCATTCAGAACACACCAAGCAATGGACTGAGCTAATATAAAGCATTATACTGCTGCGTTAGTATGAAATCAGAGCGTCCTTGCGCTGCAAAAGGGTAGCAGAGCACACAATCAGCGTGAAGGGCCTCGTGAAACTTTGCCCTCAGGATCCCCGAGTTGCTTGACTTCCTCCAAGAAAATTCACAGACTGTCACCAAGGAAGCAAAAGTGACAAAGCTGTCATCTTTTCCCTTCTCTCTTTTGGCTCCTTGTGAGGAATCTTGCTATTTTTAAGGGTAAGTGTAGGACTGAGGAAAGCTTACAGCCACTGTAACACCCCTCTCTGGGCAGGGGAACATGGGCGAGGAGGGACTCCAGGAACTCCTGCCTCAGAGCCACCAGTGACAACCAAAGGGATAACCCCATCAGCTGACAGCAACACCAAAGGCTTGTTTCCCCGTGGGTTATCTGCTAGGGGAAAAGGAGCAGGATGTATTTGGCAAACGTACATGTTCTCAATGCAATAACACACCACGGATGCTTTCTCCTTCTTTTCACTACTTGCTTTGGGTTTCATTTCTTTTTTTCTTCCACATTCATTCGCAGCTGCTGGGCAGGGTCTGAAGGCAGCCCAGTGCAGTAGTCACGAGCGTGACCTTTCCCGTATCACAGCAAGGATGAGCTGCAGCTGAGATAAGCAGCCTGATGTTCTCCAGGCGTCTCTGCCGCAGCTCTCCCGCTGACATTATTAGGGGACTAATGCCAACACATCCCGACAGCTCCTGGTCACCCTCACCTCAAAGAGCCTGCGCTCTCCTCCCTCTGCTCAGCAAAGCAGGCTCTCACAGCACGGTTTTTAATTGCCTTTGTAAATGACAGATTGTCCAATACAGACGAGAGCTGTGAACCAGTAACCTGCCCATGTGGGAAAGCGTTCATCGGTGTCTCCTTTCATGGTAGTTTGAAGGTGCTCCCCCCTCTCCTCCTGCCATCTACACCTGGCCCTCACCACAGGGCTTTGCCCTTTCGGTTGGATCACGGCCACACAAGCAGATAATCTGACATTCGGCACGGGTGTGGTGATGAGAGGGTTTTTCAGGGCAGTAGAGTCACGCGGCAGGGCATGGGGGCTCACTGGGAACCTGCCAGAGCCGTTTCACAGCCCCACTCCTTCTCAGCTACTTGTGATCCTCTCAGTAGACATGTACCACAGTCGTGTCTATTATTCCAGGGACTGGAAGACAAGGGAAGGAGTGGGAACCACTAGTGAAGGAAAAGGAATGGTAACAAGGGTATTTTTTTCCCAAAATCGATTTTGGGAATCAAATAGCAATTATGGTTAAAAGGCAAAAAGAACACCTCATCTGGAATGTATATTTAAGGAGCAGCCATACAATACTGTAAGGCAAAGGATCATGTCTGAAAGCTGTCATTTCTCTAAAGAGCTAACTTCTTATTCTGTAAGAAAGCCCCAATGCTGTAAATAAAAACTAAATATTAAGGTGAGAGATCCAACCTGTCTGAAGCTACCCAACACCGAACTACTGCATTCAGTGAGGGCAGGACTAGACATACAATGCATAGTGCTAAGACATACCTAGGTGTTCACAGGCTCCGTTCAACAGTCTCTGTAACCCCCATTAGGTAGTTCAAGGCAGCAATAAGGTTCCACCTGAGCCTTCTCTTCTTAAGGCTGAACAAAACCACCTCCCTCAGCCTTTCCTTGTACATTACAAACTCCTGCCCCTTGACCATGTTAGCGGCTGTCCACTAACATTGCTCCAGTTTATCAACGTCCTTCCCATAGGTTTTCGAAGCCAGAACTAGAGACATCATGCCAGATGCGGCCTCACAAGTGCCGAATGGAGAACAATCACTTTCCTTGACCTGCTGGCTGCAATGGTGTTAACGCACCCCATGTCTGGTGTGCTTGGCCCTCATTGTTGCAATGGCACATACTTGACTCATGTCCAGCTTGACGTCCATCAGGATTTTCAGGTCCTTTTTGATTAAGCTGATTTCTATCTCAGTCCCCAGCTTGTACAGTCGCATGAGGTTATTATTTCCCAGGTGTAGGACTTTGCATTTGCCTTCTTGAATTTCATAATGATTCTGTCATCCAATTTCTCCAGCTTGTTCATGTCCCCCTGAATGACAGCAGCCTTGCCCTCCAGCATATCAACCACTCCCAGTATACAAAATAACTGGAAGCAACATCTTGAAAGATGTAATAGCTTAATGGTACTGTATAAACTCAGAATGGAGCAGGACTGACAGTTACGCCATATTCATCCTTCTACTGGAAAACACGCTGTGCTGCTGTCCTTCATGGGCTAGCTGATGCCCTTACTTTTGAAGATGAAACCAAAGGATGATGCGGTTTACAGAGAGGGCTTTCAGAATTCCTCTGAGAAGATTTATCAAGGACTAGTAGAATTAAGGTGCCTTTTTATCTCTACCTCCAGCCCCCGAAATCAAAATTACTAGCATCAGTCCAAAGCATGAAGCACATCATCTAATCTGGGAAAAAAGATGCACTTTCCTGTGACCTTAACTCAGTCATATAGGTCAGGCAGCAAAAAGGAGCTGCTTAAAATAACATCTAGGCTGAGCTTCACTGCTCTTCTACATAGGCATTTGTCTACAGGAAAAAATAAAATAATCAAACTACCAAACAGCTATATTTCCTCCTCAGAGCTGCTTATTCATTCAAATAAAAAGACAACAGCTAAGTAGCAACAAACAAGAGTTAAAGGGAAGGTAACGGTGCATTCTTAGTCATGCAAAACCTCAATACCTATTGCTCAGGATGAAGGGGAAAATGGTTCCTCTCCACAAAGAACTGTGCTGACAGCAATATCTGCACCTTCCTCTTCCTGTTTTCATTCTCGCACACACAGCGGTGGCTTTTACTTGACCCGTTTGGATTGTCTATCACAGCACGTTGAAACACTACGCAGTAAGTCAATGCAAATCAATTCTTAAATCCATTAGAAAAAGTCAAGCGAACACTTAGAAAAACCCAAAGAAAATTCAGAGAAACTTACCAGTTCGAACTGAAACATGAGGCAGCTTCCAAGTTCAGACCTGGATGGCAGGAGGAAACAACTGCGAAGACTCATCCATCTGAAGGAGCGGGTGGACAGCCTGTTCTAAGAATGGAGATTCCTGCTGGCACTGTCCATTTAATAGATGGTCCTCTCCTGAGAAGAGCTGACCTCTGCGCTGAGCTTCTCTAAGCCAGGAGACCGAGCCCCACTTCCCTTGATTTCAGCAGGTTTTTGGACTGAGGTCCAACACAGATGTGCCTGAATTGTCTGCAACAAAGAGCTGTTGGAACAACACCAGCTGAGTTAGGCTAAGCATGTTTCCCACTTACCTGCAAACTCCCCAAAAGAGGTGCTAGAAGTTGAATTTGGGGAGGTAAAATAAACTAGAAAATAAGAACTCGGAGAAAGGGACCTCAAAGACACCTCCCCCATCAGCTCACACCAACCTAAAGGGCTAAAAAACCCATAGCATGCTTATAGCACAGAGCAGAACATCAACCCCTTCCTGACCAGCTCTGAATGCCTCACTGCTAGGGGGAGTGGGGGGATTTTATTACTTCCTTGTGAAGGCTTCTGCTCTATGGAAAGATGTTTTTCAATTCACTGACAGCACAGGGTAAGGTATAGGTAGGAAAGGGAGTAAGCCAAGGACAGTAACTCTGCAGTTAGAGAGAGAGGGAGAGAGACAAAGGAGGCAGGGCATGGACGGAAAGAACTTGGCAGTCTGAAGAACAGCTTTTTCATAAAGCAAAGGGTACAGGGAAATGTTGTACCAACTAGAAAGAGGAATTGTATGTGGAAGGAGCTCTGTTTCTTAACTCAGAAAATGCCCAGCCAGTCTATGAAGTAGGACATGTGCACCATTATTTGACATTTGCCCTTTCTTTTTTCTCTTTCTCTCCCAGAGGATGCAGAGCTGGGGGAGAGACTCCCCATCTGGGGATGACAGCAGGAACTCCACTCAGAGTTTTCTTGCTCAGAGTCTGCGGGCTCTGGAAGTGGAGTAGTGGTTCAGGGATGGCCACCTCTCGCTGCTGCAGCACTTTGGTGAGTCAGCCAGACGTTGCCTTGCGGGGGGCAACTGCTCTGGATCACCCTCCTCTCTTCCCCCTTCCCAGCTTTCTCTCTCCCATCACTGCTGAGCTGAATAGGACAGGAAAATCCTGCCACCTTCAAAGCAAGATCACAGTTTTCGCTGAGTAGGCACTATGTTGCCGCTATGAGAGCTGTGGCAGAACTGCATCAGCTCCACAGGGTAACCTGGGCTCCACAAATGGCAGGGACAACCAACTGTGGTCCTCAGGCATCTGGGAAACCCCATGAGCTACGTGTCAGAAGACCTTTGCACTCAGCCAAGGCAGATTTGTCTCTGCAAGAAGCAGATTCCTGACATCCGTCTCCCACTGATTTCGGGATTCAGCAGATTCCTGCTTCCCATGGCATCTCTCTGCCGTGAGGAGTTACTTTCAGCTGCCTGCTCCTGACACTTTTTCCTGCTGAGCCTGAAGCTACATCCCCTCTCCAAGGCTCCTTAGGCTAACAGTACTGTATAATGCAGGGTAGGATGGATCAAATAATTTTGCCACTAAAAAGGCAATTTCAGTTTCCTTGAAAACCCCAGGACATCTGCAAGCAGCTTCCACCAAAGAAAAAAAAGCATAAACGTAAATTTCAGCTTCATCAGAACAAACTTCTCTTAGAGGATCTCTACTTGCAACAGCTCTTGCCAGCAGTGAAGAAAGGAGATGCTGCCACAAACCACTTCAGAGTGTTTGGCAGAGTCAGCTGGGATATGGGAAATCCTCTTCCCTGATTTAGGGCTGGACCCACAGACTCCAGTGTCCTTGCTATGCTCTTTAAGGTAAAGGGGGAGTTTGGGGATCTCCCTATTTCGTGGGACAGGAGAACACTGCTGTCACAAAGCCCCATGAGCTCCTGTCCTGAGATCTAATAAACAGGAGCTGGAAGGTTTGTGCTGTCTTTTGAATACTACTCAGCTGGAGGAAGTCATTCCTACGGTAGAAAACAGCCCTTCTGTTGGAGTCAGGATCAAAGCTCAAGTAGGTTTGCTTTTCTGCTTACCCTAGATTGTGTCCTCAGCATAATCTTTTTGCACATGGCCATTTCCTTGGGGTTCTTGCTTTCTTGGCTCCGCTTGCAGATAGTCTGAGTATTTACCTTGTTTTCCAAAGAGCATCTCTCTCTCCAGAGGGCAAGCTAACCTGCTCATTTCTTCATTTTCATTTGGTGAGCCATTAAATCCAGGGAACAGAGTCTGTGTAGTGGAAACTCATTGAAGCACTGGCTGCTAGACCTGCCTGAAGGATATCTTTTGTCCCAGTTTAGCTCCTAGGCCCACTTTATCCTTTGGATGCAACATGCACCATGGAAGCGCTGTTGGCTTGTGATCCCCGGGACAGAAAAATACCTAACCACAGAGAAATGACATATATTGGCTTGTCAGGCATTTCCCCTCCCCCACAACTCCTTTTGTTGCAAAAAGAGAGTGCCAAAATGGGAAAGAAAGCCCTTGTTTATCTTTCACGCGCAGTGAACTTGAGCTCGCTTACCCAGCAAACCTGCAGGGATACCCGCGTGTCGTTCCCTCCGCCAGCCCAAAGCCACTGACTTTGCTCAGTCTCTGCCTGACAGCCACCCAGAAGGATCCGAACAAGAGGCGGAGGCTCAGTAAAATAGATGTTGTGCCTCACTCTGAAATAGATACGGCAAGATGAGCTGGTGAGGAAGAAAGAGTCAATTTGTCTCAGACCCCTGTAAAATCCCAGACTGTGTTCTCAGTAATATGATCAGATTTGGGGCTAGATGATCAGCCTTGGCAGTTCTAATGCAGTCTGTCTGCCAGCACTGTAATTGTAAACACAACCAACATCTGAATATAATAATAATCATGATAAAAAGTAATGTTACCATGGCCCACACCCACTGGGACGTCTCATTTTTGCTTTGGCTTTAGGATAAAGGATGATGAGGATGTTTGGATCAACAGCTTCATTTCAGCCAGTGTTTCTGATAAGTCTGTCAGCACATTTGTCTCTGGGAAATATTAAGCACAACATAGAGCTCATTCCTAGATGATGTACAAGCAGCTTGTTTTTCTCAGTTCACCACAAATCTTATTTATATATACACTGCAAATAGATTGATACCACACACAGAGCGCATCTATAGGGCCTGATTTTCCAGAGTTATATTAGATTTATGACCTTGTAATTCCATAGACTTTAATGAGTTTTACCAGAATAAAGCTGGTTCCTAAAGAGAAAGGATATATTATGAACTTGCACGTATTACTTGTGTATCCACCCAGAAATGTTAGTATAGGCAGACGCCCGGCACACATGACAATAGTTAAATTTGCCCTGTACTTACTTTTATAAGACCCTGATTTCAATTGCTCTTAACTGCCAAACATTCAGTGTTCGCAGAAGTTTTCCTTCTAATGTGCTTGCCTCAGGCTAAATGTTTTCAGACAGTTCCAGCAAAATTAGTCCAGCCATTTTGAGGAGGAATTTAGGGAAAACCACAGTGTTTCACCAATATTAAGAAAGGCTCCGACTGCCTTATTTAGAAGCCCTTGAAGCTTCAAAACACTGAAAGGAAGTAGTGTGCTGTATCCCAGAAGTGGATGTGCTGCTGGCTTGGAAATCTGTCCACAATCCAAGAGAGACGTGCCCAAAGCCAGCGGTTCACACTCAGCTGTTGACTTTGCACCAAGCTCCGAGTTACCCTTATGTGCTTTGCACCGCCATGCTCTTGTCGCAACGGGAGATCCCTGCACTCACACAAGCAGCAAACCCGTGGTGGATGGTTATAAAATCATTAACAAGGACCTGATCAATGCCACAAGTGTTCTGCTACACGACCACGTCGTGTTTGCTCTGCAGGCTTCAGCGAACGGCAGCTGGCTGGCTGAGTTCAGTGGGCCACAGAGAGAGCAGCTGAGCAATATGGGCAAGCGGCAAGCTTTAGAGAAGGCCAGAAAGAAGGAATAAGAAAGCTGCCCTAAGTTAGAGTTGTGGGAGTTGTTTTGGGTTTGTTTTTTTTTTTTTTGTTTTTTTTTTTTTTTTTTTAAAATAAACAGCTACTGACAATGCCTTGGTTAGCACTGCCACAAAATCCCTACTGTTGTCTTTGCTTAGGCAGGGCTATATTCATTTCAGCTGCTTACCCCTAAAGAAATACAGAAAATACTGCAGAACTATGTGCTTTTCTCGGTGCACGAGCAATCTTTAGGCAACACTGAAAGAGAAAAATTTATGGTGGACCGGGCCTCTGGAATTAAAAGGTCCAATACCCTACCACAGATTTAAGCCAGGACCAAGCCAGCTTTTCTGCAATTCTCTGCTGCTGGGGATCACTGTGGCATAAAGTAGAGCAGAAGCACGTACAGATGGCACCTTTCCTTCTGTCACCTTGCTCTCAGTGACAACACCCAGATTGTGCAGGTAGAAGGAAGCGACCGCCTTCACAAGCAACAGGGAGTGACGGCAGAGCTGAGGCAGGAGGGATGTCCGTGTCAGCACTCTTCCACAGCAACTCGAATCAAAGCCTTGGTTCTTCAACTATCTGAAGAAGTCCTTGTCAAAGAAGGTGGCCCACCTTCTTCTAGCAGTTGGCCATACAGCAGTTCCCAAACCCTGCAGCCCAGTGGTTCACAGTAAACCCGCAGGGCATCCCATGGAGCATTCTACCTTTAACTTACATTTAATTTGATGTTTAACACAACTCTGCAGACTAGCTCCTGACCACTCACCGCGGCCACTAACAGTCGTGGGCTGCAGACCACCCTGCCAGAGCAAATAGCTCGAGTGCTCTCGCTGCACGCTCTTAACTCAAGTGGAAGTCTCTGCTAAATCTCAGTCTAAATAGCTCAGCCGTTTTGCTGACCCCTGTGAGGGTACATATGGTTCCATATGGTGGGAAAGCTGTTTTTTTCAATTTGCTCCTAAGACCAAGTGTAGGAAAAGATATACAAACCAATGTTAAGAGGATATTAGGGTTGCAGAATCAAGCACTTGCAAGCCATGAACTGGCTGACAAGGTCTTAATCACATGAAAGAAAGATCTAAATAAATATGTTTTGATAGGCAAAAAATGCTCTTTGAAAGACAAGCTAGATAAATAAAAATAAAAGAATGAGTCTGCTTTGTTTGAGAACAGCTTCTTAAATCATGGTTGCCTTTCCAGACCATTTCCTTCTCTCGTCCCTAAACTCCTGCCAAATTGCAGCTAGGTTTAACATGAAGATTTCATAAAAGGTTAATCTTTGCATTTGAGAAGTAAGCAAAGTTTGGGCTTCAGAGGTGATTTTCTTAGATCATTCTGAAGAGTTATAATGGTGTAAACTGAGTACCTTAAATTTACCACACTGAAAAGCTGCAGCGCTACATAATTCTCCCTGTAATTTTGCTTCCTCTATAAAGATGACATTCATCCCTGTGGTGGGTCTCCTCTAGTTAAAGGTTAGACTTATCAAGGTGAAATCTGCTTTCAGGAAAAGGAGGAAAAAATGATACCAGAACGAGTGTGTTTAGGGTTGTGCAAACAACCCCAGATTTCCCCCCGCACTTCTCTCTCATCAGAGACATCCCAAATAAGTGTCGCATTTGTTAAGTTTCAGTAAGGGAAAACCATTTCCCATAAACCCAAGGAAGGGTACTGGCTGTGGGGCAAACAGAAACCTCCCCAGGCCAAGCTGCATCTGTTTTGGAGGACGGTAGCCAGTAATCAGTGAGCCCTGTAGCCTCCAACGGCTGAGGAAGGCTGACCGGCCAGGCCATCCCCACTGTTCATTGCCTAAGCATCAGCCCAGCATGCACCTGCTACTTGCAGCAGAGTCCACATGGGCAGCAGATGTTCTCGGGTTGGCACTCACATCCCACTCCGAAGCGTTACATCAGCCCACGCCAGAGGAGAGGCAGGATGTTGCCGTTCCAGCTCCTCGGGTGCATTCTGAACAGCATTGTGCTCAGGGTCCTGTTGTGAGAACAGCAATAGGGGCCTGAAGAGAGGAAAGCAAAAGTCACACTGTAGGACATATCTTTGGAGCCCATGCTGATGACCTATCAGACCCCAGCCTACAGGAGACACTCATCAAAAGGTTTTGACTGCTGGGCAATGCCAGGGAGGATAAAAAATAAACAAACACAAAAACAAAGAAAGAAATGTGGCAAAACAAACAAGAAAGTCACATGAAATCAAAATAAACTCAAACCTTTTCCCTGAGAAGATCTCATGCACACTGCAAGCCCCGTGACAGCCCGTCTCCAGCAGCTATAGTCTAAGGCTTCACAGAGCCTTACCTCCAGGTCAGAACAGGCAGCAGAAGCAAACAGTCTCAAAATCCAGCAACTCTGTTCACACAGATCCTGTGGAGGAGGTGAGCAGGATTTTTAAATGCTAATCAGGTGGGAAACTTGTAGAGCAAAGGAGTACGGGAGCAGCACAGGCTGCAAGAGGTTAAACCTAAAAGGACTGAACTGTAGGACAGCCACAGCTTGAGGCAGGGATGCGAGTACAAAAAGAGAGAGTGATTGGTAAAGGAAGGCTCATTTAAAATGGGAACAAATCTTAGTCCTACCTGTCAAGGTCTGTCTTTCACCGATGGAAGCTATGCTTTTTTCTCAGGAGCATTTTTACTAGACCCCCAAAAATGCAGACATCAGTGCAGCCAAGATCATAGCTCTGGAGAAGGGCCAGCAGAGTTCAAAGCCCCTGTTTGGAAACCAAAGCAACGCCGACAAGCATTGAGGGAAAATTTATGAGGTCCTGATTGCTAAAAGTGTGTGTTTGGGATATAAAAAAGTAACAATTATGCCACCCACATTGTTTATTCTTTTCTTATGTGTGGAGCTTTGGGCTAGCATGTTGAAACATAAAACAATCTGAGCACTTTTTAGATAGGATTTATAGCATTCCCGGACTGACATTTAGTATCATGGCTTGCAGTGGAGCATACTATTCAACAAGCCACCTGCCTTTATAAATGTCACTATTTGGGCTCAAACTTGATTTATGTATAACTCAAAAGAACTCCTGTTCTTTCAGTTCCTGCCTGTTTATGTGGAGGTTTCACAGCACACAATGCTGAAAAAGACAATTTTTAGAAAATAAAGGTTAAAGTCTTGGGTGATCTATCTTGTTTTGAAGCAGTAGAAAGGGGCATGTGAAATTTGAATTCCAGTAATGATGCAGGACTGCCCACAGAATAAATTGGTCTTGGCTTGGGCAACCAAAAACCCTGTGAGAAACACAGAGAATGACCCACTCGCAGTGGAGAGCAATGGATCACCAGGTAGGGTGGCAGGCAGCCTTAGGTTTTCACATCCGGAGGTTCCTGAGCCTTTTACAAAGCATGAGAGCTGCCCAAAGGGGCTCACTCTGGCTGCAGGGATTCCTGTTTGGTGCAAGTGCTGCAAAGAGGTAGTCAGTAGTCATCCAGCCACATCCATGGTGGCAAGCAGTGAACCAAGCGTGGGATGTGGGGAGATACAGGCATCTCAGGACTGCCATGTGCTAGAGTGTTCAGATTGCACAGTCAGACACACCACAGCACAGTCCCAGAAACCGTATCTCTGATTGCCTTCACGCTCATCAGGAGAAATGAAGGCAGCACCTGGAGGCAAACCTCTGCCCAAGAGCAGTGACAGAATCAGCACTGGTTGTATAAACCACTCCTGATTCTGGCTATATGCTCAGGCAGATATATTAGAATCATGGAATAATTTAGACTGAAAAGCCCTCTAGTCCAATGTCCTGCTCAAAGCAGGGCCAAGTATATTAGGTAGGTCAGCACCTTGCCCTTACTCATTAGGATGAAACACATGCTGCCACAGCTGCTCTGTTGCCTCTTTAATCACAAAGACATATTAGCTAGATGTGTGCTCCAAAACCAGAACATTTGCCACATGGTCTTAGGGTGGGGATATTGTTGGGCAGCAGAAGCCATTGGTAAATTTACTGCATAGCCTTATAACACAGTGGAGCAGAGAGAGGGCTCCATCAAACTCTCATTCCTTTGCTAATGCAAAACTGGTAGTTTTCTGCTTTACAGGGAAGAAAAAGCACATAGAATCATAGAATGGTTCGGGTTGGAAGGGACCTTAAAGACCATCTAGTTCCAACCCCCCTGCCATGGGCAGGGACACCTCCCACTAGACCAGGCTGCTCAAAGCCCCATCCAGCCTGGCCTTGAACACTCCCAGGGATGGGGCATCCACAGCTTCCCTGGGCAACCTGTTCCAGTGCCTCACCACCCTCACAGAAAAGAATTTCTTCCTAATATCCAATCTAAATCTCCCCTCCTTCAGTTTGAAATGTTTCTATTCACACCAGAGACCAGGAAACTAGGAGGTGAATAAATATGTTGAGATAGTTCACAGAGCAATCAGGGGTGCTCCATGTCTCTCTCTAAAATCTCCATATGAATAATCAGGTCAGAAAACTAGTATTTTATCACACAGACATAACAGACATTGCTATGCTTTAATGAAGCTCTCTTCCACTTGGCAGAATATGCTGGTCTGACAGAATAATTTCTTACCTGGCTTTAAACATTTTGGTGACTGAAGGTATCTGGTGTCTTTCTGTGACCACCATCAATTAAGCCTCAAAAACTGTAAAGAAGAGGGAAGCTAAGCCTACGCCTGTCACCTCATGCAATCAAACCTAACCAAAAATTCAGCCTCCTGGGAATGACAAATTGGTGACATACAGAACGAAAATCATCTTGATGGCTAGCTGAGCTCTGCTGACCTGATCTTCCTAACATGCTTGCTATTAAAAAAATTTATGAGTTACATGTACATCATTCTTGAAGATCATGGGATGAAAAATCATATATGACAGAAATCCCAAGGCACAACTTCTGGCATGTAACGGGAATCACTCTTTGTGTTTTGTTGCAGAAGGTTTATAAATGGTTGTACTCCACTCTTGGAGCGCTTCCTCTACAACTGACTCTTCCTATGCAGAACATATCATCCTGCAGGCAAAGACTGGGTGATGGTATATCAATTGCAGAAATAAGTTCCGCTTGGCACAGACAAGTAGTCTCCTTTGTACTATTTGAACACATGGGAGGAATGAAGCAGACACTTCTAGAATCATATGAATTCTAATGTATAACGTAAAAATATCCCATGCTAACAATGATCCTGAGGACAAGCCAACGTACTAAAAGCAATATTTTTGTAGATGGAACTTCACATCCCTCCTGCAAGCAAAGGGAACAACACATACAAAGGTAAAGCTCTTGTACATCACGAGCTGCAAAGCAACTTTGTGAATCTTACAACCAAAATTTGTCACTCTGAATAAAGGCATTCTGTCGTTCCCTGAAAAAAATAAAAACAGGGACAGATGCAAGACAAAAGTAGGAACAGGAAGAAAATGTGTCCTAGAACGATAACAAGAGCTTTTCAGAACACTGCCAAAAGGGATGCTTGGCAGAGGTTACAGTATCAGAAATCATGTGTATAGAGATCTAGGATCTTCTCTCAAATACTCCTTCCCTCGATGCCCAGTTGGCCTAGGGAATCAAGGTGATGGTGGATATTGAGATTTTTTCTTCCTTGAGCCTGACAGGTGTACATACTCTCTCAGAAGGAACCCACAAACATTTCAACAAAGTGAAAAATTAATCTATCTTTATCCTAATGACATTACACCTTTAAATGTTAGTCACCCATAGAATGGTAAAACTTAATCCAATACGATCTTCTCATGGACCCATAGGTTGCTGGAGACCAAACCAGTGTCACACGTACATAATAAAACCTACAGAAATGTCTTTTGCTATCAGCTTTCCTAGGAAATGCTGGCCTTGAACTAGCTCTCCAACACCGTCAGAGAGATTGTATCAATTTAAAAAAAATCGCACTTTGCAAAGAGCTTTTAGTACTACAAAACTCCAAACCACAAACTGATCCAACAAGTGAGATAAGTAATATGGAAGCCTCTGTCTTTCAACGTCACCTCTGACTGTCTCTCTCCCTGCCTTCTGGTTCCTGTAGCAAGTCAGGCACATGGTGAAAAAATGTTTCAAGCCAGTGGGTGGCATCCAGTATTATATGCTGGATGTGTCATTGATAGCTTGAATATATCAGATATTTTTAGCTACTGTAAGCAGTTCTAGGCAATCAAGTATTGTAATCAAGAGCACACAGAAGCTCAGCTATATCAGTTCAGTCAGGATTTTAAGGATTCAGATTTTGCAACTCTGTCAGTTAATGTGCTGGGATGATACAAGCAGGTTTGCTCCCTGCTTTGGTGCAGCACAGCCATTTTCAGAACGATGATCTTCCTGAGGACTCCCTGCTGTGCTCAGTTTAGGGAATAGTTATTTCAGTAACGGTAACTTTCTGCAAGGAAATAGGAAAGGTAGCCCTGGTTGGAGATATTCAGAATTATCTGCTGTGTTGAAAATCTCTGGGTTCCTGTGGGTCAGGAAGCCATGCCGCTTGAGAAATGACGCAGAGAGATTGTAGACAGAGAAAGATTATTATAGAGTAGCCAACCTCTTTCAGAGCAAGCAGGGAACCGGTAGAAAACCCGTGATTGCTGCCCGGCCGAAGGACCCTGCCCGAGGAGAAGCAGGAGGGGAAGCCAGAACCCTCCTCTGCCTTTTCAGACGGATTCAGGGCTCAGCACCGCGGACAGCGGCTTCTCGGGACCGCGGACAGCGGCAGGGCCGGTCCCCCACCTGCCCACGCATGTCCCGGCGCCCACCCGGCCCCGCTGGCAGCCACCCTCCCTCCCCGCCAGGCAGGTGGGCTCTGCAACTGTACTCACAGCTCTGTGTCTTCTCCCCAGACTTGTGGCCCCTCTTCCTCACTGCCACATTTTAACCTAGACCTGCCCACAGCTTGGTCTCTCCTATCTGACTTGCCGGTACATCTGTAAGGAGGCAATACATCCGCACCTTGCATTGAGGGATCATTGCAAAGAAGCTAAAATTTGATGGCAAAGCCTGAGACTTGAAAGGCACAGTTGTGGTGGCTGTGTGTCTCTATAGTAGGCTGAGTAAATAATTTCTGGGTCAGGAACGTAGTTCTACTTTCCCCTGCAGTAACACAAAGTAAATCACTGCAGGTGCCTTTCTCAATCTTCA
This sequence comes from Chroicocephalus ridibundus, assembly GCF_963924245.1. Taxonomy (NCBI): domain Eukaryota; kingdom Metazoa; phylum Chordata; class Aves; order Charadriiformes; family Laridae; genus Chroicocephalus; species Chroicocephalus ridibundus. Next base: position 154,554,228 of record NC_086284.1, read on the forward strand.
AAAGCCAGGATTTCCCTGTCTAAGGCTTTCTCCTTCACCAATATGCTTTGTCATCTTGGAAAAGGTTAGGAACATGGGGGTCACAACCCATCTCCTCGAAACCTCCAGAGATCCCTCCATTCATCTGGTTCTCCCATGCTTAGATCCTTTGTCAGCAAGGTGCTCCTTCTTCTCTTGTGAATAATGAACCACCTGCTTCCCTCAGCAAGCAGAATGTACCAGACACCTGCTGACACTTTGCAATCCAAGCAGACACTGATTTCTCATGTGGCATCTCCTTTTATACCTTCTCCCCCCAGCCCCCAACTCTATAGTTCACGATAACACAGAACTCTGTAGTTCACGCTTCAGCTTTTGGACTGCTCTGAGGAAGTGACATACCCTTGCAATTGAAGCTAACACTACCTCAAGCAAGCTGTAGTTTCCAGGGTTAGAAATTGCACGGTAGTGGGACTCATGCCTAATGCTTATTGCTTTTTCTGCTCATTTCCTTTCAAATGCAAAGTCTAATTATCCTCTGACTGTCTGAAGCAGAGCCACTTCATTCAAGATTGTTGCCATTACCACATTTCGAACAAGTCAAACACCTGCCGTCCTAATCATCTCTGCCCACACAGCCCAGCCAAGCTATTCTGCCACTGCTAACCCCGAATTCCCCCTACCCATCCTACAGAAAGAGCAGCAGGACTGACTAGATAAAATCCTGAGCAGTCTTGTCTGATCTCCAAGCTGACCCTGCTTTGGGCAGCAGGTTGACTAGAAACCTCCCAGGCTCTCATCTAACCTGAACTATTCTGTGGTTGTAAGCAGGGATAAATAAGAGAAATTGGTAGAAAACCCAGCTCTGTAACATACTACCCCCATGGATTTCCCTTCTTTATGGGTCTATATATTGCCCTTCTTTAGGGTTTTCCCCCAATTCTAAAGGATCAGCAAATGGTCAACAGAAAGTCCAGGATCTGGGCACCACCTGCCCAGGGGCTCGCTGCATTCAGTAACTCATAATGAGAACCTTACCCAGCTTCAGGTGCCTCTGTTCAGCAGATTTCCAAGCTGTACCTGCCGATTACCTTTTTTTCAAGGTCCTACAAATTCGACATTCATAGATTATCTTTCATAGCACTCACTGATGAACTGCTGACCTGAATGCAGCCTGATAAGTTTCCTGAATGCTGTAGTATCATTTGCTTGGGTTAGAGCATCCACAGGAAGGGACAAAAATAAAAAGCACCAAAACCATCACAATAGGTGGTGCAATTAAGGCAACATAACACAGTAAAACAGAAGAAGAGCTATAGCTCAGCTCCTGGGCAAGGAAAGGCTGTAATTTACCATAGCAAGACAAAGCATACGCATCAAATTACTCATGTTTCAGAATCTCTCTTATGTAAAAGCATCAGCAAAACTGACTCTATACTTGCACACAATCAGCAAACAAGAAGTGGAGACTCTTCTTCTCTAATTACTGTAGGTTATAATCCTCCCAACTGTTTCTCTTTCCCCTCCAAATAAACCCACCGGGGGTGTACTCACATTAGCAGAATTACCCACCCAACCCAGATAGTTCATTTCCCTGAGCTCGCTTTATAAGAAGGGAAGGAAATAGACTTTGCCAAACAGCGATTTAGAGCATCCGACGGCTTAGAAACACAACTCTGGTTTTCCCCCACTCTCCTACAAAAGCCTAACAAGATATGCCTCCTAACCCAAACTAGGTGCTTAAAATCAGGTGGTGTGCTTATTTTTTTCCTTATCTCCCCATTAGCACTACACATATTAGTATTCACCTGTGTGTCTTTAAAGGTCATATCCACAGCTGGTGATTCCCTGTCATCCCGTCCCCCCCCCGCCATTTTTCTTCAACCAAAAAGTGGATATTATAAAAACCAGTAAGAAAATGTTACTCTACAAAATTATGTTGTGAAACAGAAGATACCCAGTAAAGGATGAAATGCTTCCCAGTGCTTTAATACAGCTTTGGAAATTCATTAGATTATGAACTGTTAGTATCCTGTTAGGCAATCCCCTGCAGCAGAATAAATCTTGGACTTCCGTCCCATAATGCAAGTGACCTTGGATTATAGCCACAAAGATGGCAACAAAATAAACTAGCACATGTCCTTTGACATTAAGTAGCTGGTGCTTTTTTTTTCCTGCAGCAGTATTGTCATAAAGTAAAATCTGGAGTTAAAAGTCAACTACAACTCCATACCCAAATGAAAAGTAAGAGAAAATTAAACCTTCCCCCCCACCCCTAAAATCAGGATCAGAGCAAGAATATGAAGCTATAAACTGAGTATTTACAGTTTATAAACAAAGCAATACTATCTTTTTCTTGTCACAGTTAACCTTGGATTTTTTTGCCTCATGTTTTCTGTATCTTCCCCAACCTGCTGTACAGTTACAGAATTTCATTCAATCAGGATTTGGGCCCTGATTCAGTAATTGGGCCCTGAACTGGTGAAAAAAAAATGCTTACAAATATATTTCACACAATACTGCATCTAAAGAAAGAAAGAGAATAAGAGAATATCGTGATCAATAATCTATGCTTTGTGGGAATATCCATCTGGAATCACTCCACCGTTCTTCCTAATTCAGCAGACCACAGCCACAAACGCCCAAGAGGTGCACAAGCGAGAGGAAGACAGAGGAATCCAGAATCGCAATGAAGTGGGAACATTTCTTTGTTTACAAAAAGCAGAAGCCGAAGATCTAAGGCGAGATCCTGATGCCCTGGAAGATCACTGCATCCTAAAGCTATAGTACAGACAGCAAAGCGAGAGGGTGACAAAGCCTAACCAGAGCAGACAGGAAACGAACACAAGCGCTCTCCCCCACCCTCGTGTGACAGGCAGCCAGGCACGATTCGCAACCACAGACAGCTGCTACTTCAGCCACGCAGTGGCAGTGGTTTTTCAGTATGTGGATTTTATTAGGAGAATATCAATCACTAAGTAATAGGAAATCCCAACTAAACCATCAAATGTGCCTTCGCAACCGTTAGGAAGAAGCAACCGCAACAATTGAGGCAACCTAAGACTGTGCAGGATTTTCCCTTCTTGACAGAATGACCTTTGGCAGCCAGGAGAGTCCTTTACGTCCCCCAGCCTGGTGGCCCAGACAGCCCTGGGTTCTGAGATCAGCCATACTTACAGATCAGGGGAGCGTGATGGGGAAGTATTAGCAACCTCCTTCCCTCAGTCCTACCTTCATGAGATCAGTAAACCTTTTGATTAACAATACAATGGGATAAATATTCTGTAATTGAACATTAGGAGCAGTAACTCTTCCTTGGAGGAATCTCCATGCTTGCTCTTCCACTGGAATCAGTGCTCAGGGGACTTCTTTTGCATGGCTTCTCTCTTGTCCAGGCTGGGGTTTTTCCCCCCCACAATGATGCAGACAGATCCTGTCAGTCTGTCTTCAAAACAGTAATGTAAATAGAGAAATTGAGCTAATCATGCCATTCACCCTAACTGAGTTGATTCCTGTTTGTCAGAATTCAACAACTATGATCCTTGTTGTACTGAGGAACTAGACTCCATATATCTGTAATCTTATATATATATCATATATATATCATAATGATATATGTATATCATATATACTGATATGACCTTTCCAGGCTCTCTCTCTCTATTTTACTCTGAATCTCATTTATATGACTAGGGAGAGTTTTCCTGATGTGCACACAAATCCATGTAGCTTGAGCTCTGCCAGAAAAAAACATAAGTTCAGCAGGAAACTGCATGGGATTGGTTGAAGTCCCAGTGATTTAATGAAACAGGTAATTAAATTATTTAAATTATTCATTTATCATACCTGACAAAAAGAGAAAGCAAACACTAATCATCTTTTCACGACCACTGGGGACCAACCAAAAGTAATTATCATATTAAGAGATTTGGGGTTAGAATTCAGCTTAAGAATGTGATTCCAGCTAAAAGATCAACGCTTTGTCAGAGGGCAGGAGGCGGCATAGGAGCCGTGTATTTACTTCGGTAAAAAATACACTCTCTAGAGCCTGTTAAAAGTGGCAATCACAACCTCTAACTTCACAACTGATCCAGCATGTTTGTTAATACCTGCAGAGAGGCTATAAGCTTCCCAACACCCCGATACACGGAACAGATGATACTGCAAGTCACCTGGAGTTCTGCTCCCACATCATCAGGTTCACCTCAAAGCCTCAAGAGGAATGAGCACTCTGGATGACAATCATCACCTGAGAACCATTTTTCTACAGAAGAGTTCATCCTACCAAGCAACCCACACAAGATACAATTAAACAATGTCACTGTTAGACAGATTAAAATTGCAGCTCAATAGAGGAACTCACTGTTACTAAGCAATTTCATAAATTAAGCATGTTCTGGCAGAGCTTCTCTGGAAGGTATTAGCAGTGATCCAAACACTAGGACCTAGCAAATTTCTTGGGTGAAATCCTGCCTCCATTAGAGCCAATGGCAAAACTCCCAGGCACTTCTACAGAGCCAGAATTTTAATATCTCATGCCAGATGCAACACACTGCTATGGCCTTGGGCAAACTACACTAACTCAACCTCCCCAGTTATAAAAATGGGCCACTAACCATTGGTCTTGGAGATACCGTGGGGGATTCACAGAAGTGCCCCAAACAGGAACGGGCACGCATTATCAATCAGTGCAATTTGGCAAACAGGCTACTTCAGCAACTCACCATCAGGAACGCTGATCCACTGATACAAGTTGAAGTTGATCCACTGATACAAATACCAGGCTGCAGTTTCAGCAGGATTAATCTCTTGTCCTGTGGAGGCCTGGCAAAACTATCTTCTGTATGAACTCCATACACAGAAGACTGGCCCAAGCTCTGGTGCAATCCCCTCTCTCAGGACTGCGAGATGACTATCTTCACTATTTTGATATTTTGAGAATTGTATTTGGATGATCCGTAACGGTCTTATCTACATCAAACATCATCTATGTTCTTTTGCAGGCAAAGCATGCATGTGAACAGTTGCCTTCACAAGTCTGAGATTAACAAACCCACACTGCTACACAAACGCACATATTAACTCTGGGTAACACACACATTTGTTTAAAATTAGATCTGGGGTGTTCTTGCAAATAGGTTTTATGGCTGTATGAAGAGAGGCTATAAAATGAGATTGGTCTCCTTGGTAGGTGGCAAGTTACATTTTTTTTAAGAAATATTATTCCTCCCATATAAATGCACAACAGATGTAACATTCGACCTAAGCAATAAGATTTATTACTATTTATAAAGCAAATTCAGCACAGCTTAAGGGAACACTGTACAGAATTCTTTAAGCTAGGAAGAGGTTCTTCTTGTCATCGATGCATGTTTTCCATTTGTCAATTCTTGCCCTCAAAGCCAACACAGAGTTTAGTATTTTAGGCTTCTTACAAAGGCGATGATCCTGCAATTCCATCTGCTAATATAGCACATAGTAGTCTCCTTCTTGTCACTGCAGGCATGGGCTCATATCTTTTTTAGTTTCAAAAGAAATCTGCATGGCCTCTTTGGTCTCTTTTTGAGCCTAAAAAGATTAGAGGTGATTTACAATACGCATACTACCAATAGCACATCCCATCAAAAGCTATTCCACACATTGTTTGGCAATTACAGCTGTGATTAAGGAATAGAGTCTCACTTATATTGTCTTGTACTCATTTCTTTACCTCGTGCACTTTTGTGTAAATATTTATTGTTTCATGTTTTCTTCAGAGGCCATAGTTCTTCCATTTTCTAAAAATAACCTGCTTATGCATAGTCTTCTCTTTTCAAAGCACTGTTCTTTCTTTTGTTAAGTTAATGTCTGTGCATACAAAGAAAGTAGTGAAAGAGGGATATGTGCAACTTTTTGCTAACAAACACATTGAAAATATCTAAAAATGAGGAACAATTGTTGGATAAACACCTTAAATGGTAAACAGTCCTATGAAAAATCAATAGGCCTACATGTCATGTAGTAATTTTGTGTAAGGGCAAGAAACCTGAAAATGAAAACATACCTGGACATAATATTAAAACCTTATTTCAAGAAAACACTCATTTTTGTTGCTCAACAGCTTCAAGTACTAAGTCATTTTTCAGTTTTTGCATTTCACTTCATCTAACATAATCCTGGATGGCCCAGCAGGCAGCCCCTGACCAACGCTCTCCGTTCATCTCAGGTGAATCCTGGAGCTGACTCCGTTGCATTCACATTGGGGAAATCAATGCATCTGAAAGTTCACCTCCTACCCCACCACGCACTTAGCCTAGGACTTAAACTGGGGAACCTCTATACAGACTATGAAGACAATCCTAGCATTAATATACTGCTTTCACCTCATTTTTTTCTGATATGGGTAACTACCAGCTTGTAACCAAATTGCTTTCTGATCCTGAGTCCAAAGCATCGCACAAAATTTGGGTCTGCCCAAGAAGTCAAGCACATTCTCTTCCTGGAGAAAGGCACGAGACAAAAGTTCTTGGACACTCCTCTAGAAGATCCAGGCAAAATCTGGATCACTGCAGATCTGAGATCATATCAAACACCTGACCTAAATTTAAATGGATGTTTTCCTGTTTCCTACATCATCACAGTTATAAATGCCTGCATATTCTCTCTGAACTGCTCTTCCCCAAAAGTCATTAGTCGGGGAAGTAGCTGATCAGTTAGCTCCCTAGCTATACAGCACTTTAAGCAGCCCTTTGGTAGAAGGTATGCTGAGAGTCTTTAAAAAAGGCTGTAATCCCACTGAGTGTCTCCTGTTGGTGATCGCACATCAGCCAGGACAAGAGGTTCCTTGACTTTTTAAAGGGATGCATCTGTTCCTGCCAGAGAAAAATCACATTTAGTCTTTACCTTTCATTAACGCTGTCAGATTCCAGGTACTGATATCCACACAGATGTTGCATATTCTATTTAAAAGTATCTGATTGTATTTGCAGTGAATATTATGAATATGAATATTACAGGCCAGGGAAGTTTCTACCTGTCTAGTGCACAACCACTGATTTAGTTCTCTTTCGTTTTACACTGGTTTTGTCTGGATTGTTGTACAAAAGAAACAGCAGTGGAAGAGGTGTCAAAAGCAAGCGGCTTGGCCTGTTCATACATCTCCTTTATGATACAGCTTTATGCTAAGGCTTTCTAGTATCTGCAATAGTGTCTGGCACACTGGGAACATCCACTTCTACTGTATCACATCCATTTGGGGTAAGACTTGACATTCAAGAGACAAGAGGGCTATTTTCTCTCATAACGCCAAGAAGTTCTTAGCCATGTCTGCTGTAATATGCTTTGCTGCAATGAGGGAAACATGATTCTCTGTCCACCTGCAAAGATACAGAGTGTCTTGGACTTGAAGAATCTCCTCAGCCAAAGGCAGAGATCCTTGAGGAACTGACCACCAGACTGTCAAACATTATCAAAAGATTGGCAAGGGCATATCTCAGAACTGGGACTGGGAACTCCATTACATAGTGTATTTTTGTCTGTCCTTTGAGGAAATTTCAGTACAAGGTGTAGGGATTTCAAAGTACCCATATTAAGAGGTAAATTACAGAAAGACTCCTCTCAAACCTCAGACACAAGTGAGGGGCTTTTGTAGTTCTGTATCATCTGCATACATCAAACAAGAAACTGTTCTACAGATACAAATGCAATGGATAGATTGCATTGCTTCAAGAACAACAGGATTTTAAAAAAAATTGTTTAAGCTTTACCTTTTCAGATACTTTGAATATCCCCTGAAATATCTGGTAACATAGTGGTTGGCAAAGGGAAGGAAAGGAGGGAAGAAAAAAGGCTTTTGGAATTATTCTGGAAACAAAAGACGGTTAATCATTCACGTTGTCTACAATTCCTTTGGCTCACAAAAGTCTCAAGACAGACTCTTGCTTTATATTAAAAAACAAAAGTAATAAATTAAAATCCTCTACTGTCCTACCTTCTCTCTTCTACAATGTACGATGGAATCCAGAGTCACAAACTGCCTGGACTTCATAGGCAAGGGCATGTCCTGAAGCAGTTCATTTCATGTCTCCCTGACACACCGCAGGCAACCTTTCCCCTTTAAGCGAAGAATCTCACAGTATCATTTTGTGTAACATTCTTTACATATTTCGACTTACACTCCCAATGCACATTTGTTTCAATCAGACTGTGCACACGTAGGTTTTCTGGGAGATCTGCTGGGCTTTTTGGTTTTCTTTTAACTTTTTCTTTAGCTTGATATTCTGCACTCTTTCTGAAGCTGGCCATTTTGATTAAAGATTTTGCTTTGTTATGAAAGCAAACCAAGTACTTCAACTTTGAAAGAGAGAGAGCAAAAAGAAGCAGCCAAAACAAGTGGTGATTCTTATTTTCCTTTTAAGAGTGACAAAACAGCATATGCAATTCAATACCCAAGATCAGTTAATTGTATCTGAAACAGCAGCTTACCATGTAAGTTAACATTTGCTATGATTATAACCTATACAATGCTAATTTCCTATGTAAAGCCCCTCTGGTGCCCACATGAGTCACCTTCACACTTTGGGAACATGGGCATGGGGCAACACAGGTCACCGGTTATCAGCCTCTGTTTTATTTTACGATACATTCATGATTCTCTGTAATTCCAACAGCAAATACATCATGCTTGGTTGGCCAATGCTGGTATCTGATATTCCATGATTACCTTGGCTTCAAAGTGAGACAGTAATGCACATTTGTGTTACTCTCCCTTTAATGCAGTACAAAGCTGGACACAGCTCAGAAAGAAATCCCTAAAATCCATTACCTATTTATGATCATGTACAAATGGATATTTATCATGTTAAAAGAGAACCATATGTTAAAGTGGAGGCTAGAGCCCAATACATCTTTTTGGATGAAATCCCTTTTCAAAAAAAGGAATAAAATAATTAACATTTGCTTTTGCCAGTAGAAACATTTGCTCATGAATCTCCTGGGAAGGTAAGGGCATTTAACCTTTTTACATGCCATCCCTTCAGACATCTCTGACCCCCACTGCAAAACAGACAACAAAGATTCCCGACTCCACGCTGCTGATTAAACCCCTTGTAAGAAACATCTGGATGAAATTTTCTTGGCAGTTGATTTGAAAATTATACAAGAAGTACAAGAAGCAGAACTAGGGAGCAGCCATAGTTCAGCTGAGTCACACAAAGATGATGCTATGTAAATGCAGATTTTTCCTTGAACGCGTTAACTCCTAAATATTAGTTTGTGACTGTGCAAGCAACCTCATTAGCACAAGGAAAATAAATCCCTCTTCTACTCTGCATGCCAGCGTAGAGAAGGCAAATAGACTTTGAAAGAAACTCAACTGGATAATATCAATTTTTAAAATAAAATAATAAAAGGCTTAAACAGTTTACCTGCCTAATACTTAACTTTAATTGTCAGGTAAGAGAGAAGTTGTCATCGTTAACTTCCAAAAAAACATTTCTTAAATTTAATTTCAAAAGCTTCTATGGTTTCTGAGAAACTCATCAAAAAGCTGGAAGTAATGTCTTCCTACTATCTCAGTCAATACACCCCCAGGCCTAAATTAGCAAAAGTGACCTATAATTTTCATGGCCTGACATTCAAAATAAAGGACGTCCCAGTGCTCTGCTGCTTAAGCTTAAAAAGCCTGTCCAGTGCAGCTTAATATATTGTTCCGTTTCGGAAATACAGACCCTGGAACTCTCACAGTTTTCCGTATGTGCAACAGATCTAGAAGTGAGAAATTTTCACTGTTGCTATTAAGTGAGTAGCAGCAGCAAAAAATCTACACAAACCAGGCCAACTTTACACTGCAGCTGCTATGCGTGGAAAAAAAATAAAAAGAAGCAGCAATAGGGAACAGCACCAGAGAGAATGTGACACAAAGGTGCAGGAAAAAGAAAAGCAGTGGGGAATCTTCTGCCCACATCTGCCAGGCTGAGAAAATTCGAGGGGATGGGGCAAGGAATGGGCAGAGACACTTTGGCCTTTTCCAGAAGTCAAGGCGTAAAGCACCTCAGACTTATCTAACTGAATTATAATTACTCTGACATATAAAAAAAAATTAAAGTGTTATCACAGTTCAGAGCCAGCAATCTGTAATTTGCTATAGTTGTTGAAAATTTGATGGGGTATGGGAAGGGCTTTGACTTCTCAGCTGGGGCACTGATCTGAAAAAATACATGTGTGCTTAAAATTGATTGGTAAATATTTTTAAGTCATAAAGAAATTAACACATAGATACAAAATCTGATCTAAACATTTTATCTCCAATCCAAACTTCACATTCTAAAGCACCCCTGCTTATTTTGGCTACACCACTGCGATTCCAATAGATCTAAAGTAGGGGCGCCTATTCAAATTAGTACTGCTATCAGTTTCTCACTAAATGAACATATACACCAATGCTTTGTTATATGTGTTTCAACTTATGAGAAACCACGCTTTGAAATTTAGAAAAAATCTGGCAGATAATGAAATTTCAGCATGGGACAAGAACAGCCAAATGGAATGCAGACCAGAAATTTGATCAGAGGTGTAAGAGTAAGAAGAAATAAGTTTGGAGCTGTTTTTCTTCTATCAAGATAAAATATTGTAAATATTTTGTACCACATTATTCAGTACTACCACTGGAATGGTAATGAATGAATAAAACCAGAAAAGAGGTTTAAAAAATCCCAAGTAAAATCCAATATTCATCAAAAATACTGGAAATAAAAAGTTGTCATGTAGAACATCTACATGCAAGGGCCACACTACTTGTCCAGGCAGGAGGTAATATCAGTGTAGATTTAGGGTAACCACCTGCCACGCGTTCCATTGTAACTCAAGTGAGTTGATTTCATAGCTGAGAGAAATAGTTTAAGACTAAGTGCATCAAGGGAAAATCTGCAATTTTATTAAGACTCTTTGATGTAACCAGTGTATGCTTTGCAACTCCATCAGACACCTCCCTCTACACACTTGGTCTGTACCAAATAGGGAAGATGAGATATTTAGAATCCTGCAATGTGTATGCAACCAACAAACAATTAAACCAAGTAGTAAAAAGCAGGTGACAGGAAAACACGGAACCAAGGCTTACAGTGTATCAAGAAATGTCCTTACACTTAAAAAATTATAATGCACTCCAAAATCCACTTGTTCAGGCAATCCATGTACAACAGAAGGCACTGTTATCCATATGAATCTATCAATTCTGCACAGCAAAAACCTGAGAAGTGCAACTCAATCAGATGCAGCCTGGCCCCTCCCAGTCATTCAGGTTCCTCGAGGACAAATGTTTCCTTTCAGTCCATCAAATTATAAAAACATCACAAGAATTTGTACATTACAGTAGCTGGTTAGAAAGAGCATTCTGGTGGGAGAAGCACACTGCTATTTTTCAGAAAACCTTCAGCAGCATTAAATTACTCTCCCCTGTCTCTCAGAAGTCATGATGATGTCAAGAAAATGTAATGATGAGACCCTTCCCAATGACCTTTGTAGCTGATCCTTCAGTTGCCACCAGGAGTACTTCCAGCAAAATTAAAGGCTGTGATCAGTCCTTTGTTGTCAAATGTGTAGCCACTTTCTTGGACTATTGTCTTAAGTCCCTAGAATTCAGAGGGGAAAAGCATATGAAAAAGTCTATAGAGAACGCTTTTGCCAGAGACACTACAGCTCAGCTAAGAATGCAACGTTGTGGAGAAAATTCTTATTTGAGTCAAAATTTCATTCCTTAAATGCAGTGACAGTAATAAATTACACCCAGATTTTCTCTAAATGCATAAACACACACACCTCTACAACAGAGCTGAGAAATTAATCCTCTGCAGAATCTGTCTGTTACACTATCCTGCGTGCTTTTTGAATAAATTTGAACTTATTTTCCATGATGCAAGCTTTCTAAACATCTAAAACCTCACACTGACTGTGAAAGCAACGTTAGCAGTTAAAAAGTTACAAAACTATTAAACACACAATAATCTATAGTAATCTTCATCAAATGCCTGGCTGACAGCTAGATAGTACCTTAATTTGCTCTTCATTCCAAATGTCAGATTGTGCAAAACTAGTTCGCACCCTGTTCAAACAGCAGCACATGTCAATGAGAAGGCAATTAATTAGAAGCAACAGTAATCTCTCTGAATAACACACAATTCCAGGCAAGGGATAATATAAGTGCAATATCTTACTCATGCTTCTCAGGAAACGTTAATTAGCACAAAGATTTATTCTCTCTGCTGTTACAAATCACATGCAGTTCCAAGATCCCTGCAACAGATAAAATGGCCCCAGAGAAGTGACTCACCTGCAGCATTGCGCCGGTGTTCTGCTAATGTATGAATTTCCTGCAGCTGTTTCTTCTGATCCTCGCTCAACAGTGCTGTCAGCGAATGGTACCAGGCTGCATCTCGGCTCTGCACCGCTGTCAGAACAGGAGTGGATGAAAAGTGGTTATCAGGTTACCTTGCAACTTAATTTCAGTAGAACAAAATGAAACACATGGAATCCCTGGTTGGTTTTAAAACAGAATTTGCACTGCAAAACAGGTTCAGTATTCCTGTTAGTCTTCTTAGCACAGAACCCCCACTGTAATAGAGGCAATTCATCTCGGGGAACTTAATTACATCCTCTGCTTTCTGAAACAGAAAGTTGACCATGTGGCCATTATTCATGGACAATGATCAAGTGAATCTTCTCATTTAAAACGCATATCAAAACTAAAAGCAACAGGATTAGTCAAATGGGAAAGGGAGAAAATAATTTCTCCATCATGATTTTAACATCTAGGAAGTGACAAATATTTCTATATATAGGAGTCCCTCTAGTGACTGAGTCCCACTAATTTAGGTTGTGATTTAGAAGTTCTGAAAGAGAACATGAAGAAAATTAATCTCTGGCTGTATTTGCTACCGTTTAGTACTTGTAAGCCAAAAAATCTTAGGATTAACTTTAGACAGAAAGATCACATCTTCAGTTTCAATAATCTAAATTATTACTTGTAACAAAGAAAAGGGCTTTTCCCGGTGAGGACCATAAACATCTCCAAACGATTTCATCATATCATTCTGCCAAGAAGCAAATACATACCTAAAAGTGCTTGTGTAAAAAACTGGTATTCATCAACACCATTTTCAAGGTCAATAGGTGTGCTGAACCCTTCAAGGGCAGTCTCTTCCAGTGCTTCTTCATCCCAGTCATCATCATCATCATCCTCCTCCTCTTCCTCACCACCACCACCACCATCACCTCCTCCTCCATTATGTTTCTCTTGGACTGCCAGGCTCAATTCATTTGTCTCCTCCTCATCACTCAGTATCTCTTCTGGAAAAGCATTGATGTGTTTTGTAAAACAAGGTTTAAAAAGTATAAGAAAACAATGACTTATGAATGAAGAACAATTAATAAATCTACGTTCTGGCTGGAAAGGGGACTCTCTGTTAACACCCTTCCACCAAAATCTTAGAATTGGAAAAATGAGGCTGCTAAAATGTTTCCTACATTCAAGATCAGTTAAACTTTTGTTTCTAAGCACACCTGGGGAACGTGAAACTGCTGCCTTTTTTCTTCCCTCATTTATGCAGTCGTTGTGCAATTATAAGATCCAAAAATGTTTAGGAAATGTGTCTTTGACAAAGTGCTCCATCGCTGTGCTTTTTAGATTATGAACAAATAGAGACTTGCATAGACTTCCGAAATTGACACAAAACAAAGAGAAAAGCAGATGCAGACCACATGTCTGCCTGCCGTTCTTCATAGCGCTCCTTTATTTGAGTAAACTTAAAATAGCACCATTCACTTAGCTTTACTTTCTATTCCACTTATGAAACAACTATTACATCTTGAATTAAATGTAACTCCAACATGCAATTATAAACACTGCTATTTTTTACTGAAGGAAAAGTATTTCCAACTTACAATCAAGATAAAAAAAATCCCCCTCCAATTTCAAACCTTCAGCTCTTTCTGTGTTAACATTTTAGAAAGAATAAACATGGCTATATCTGCAACAAGCAGGGACTGAATCAAATGAAAGAGATTTAAAAACTACCGTGCTGTTTCCATACTGTAATCCTATGCATTGAGAAGAATTCTGTAATTCCATTACAGAAAATCACGTGTGAAATTTGAGTGGATTACATAATCTGCTTACATCCAATCTAATTTTCAGACCTCAAACTATCTATCTCCTGTTCCAAGTCAAATACAGCCACACTTAACTGCCTGCACTGCTGTGTAAAATTCACTCCCCACAATTCCCTCCACAAGGTATTCTTTGATGTTTTTTCTCTTCTGGCAGACACAGCAGTAAGAGGTCTGTCTACTCCAGGAACCTCAGCTGTCTCAAACTCCACTTTGCAAATCACTTTCCATTTGGGCAAAGACGACTTGCTAGGATTTCCTTCAAAGTTCAAGAAAACAAGTCTTTCAAACAGTTGAGTACTAGGAACAGCTTCTTTCCAGGAATCAAGAATACAACCAGTGCAGTCCTGGCAACCTCCTGCTGCCTATGTGAGAAGACAAAGCACGTTCCAACCCACAAGATTGGACTTGCAAGTTTTATTGTTACTCTTAAACCAATACTGCCCTTTCACGAAGCGTTAGCTGTTATGCATTGAAATGTTTTGATTATATTTTGGGAAGAAATATCAATTCCTAAGATGATCTTTCAAGCACCCAGTAAACTGAGTTATTTCCAGCAGATTAATGAGTTTTAAGAATGAACCGCAATTTCTTTCCTTTAAATTAAACCCAGACAAAAACCACAATGTGAAAAGGGGAGACACTTTACCATTATCTTCTGCAACGTGTTTTTCACGTTTAGCATGATCCTCAGGTTCTGTGAGTTCTCGTGAGGTGCGAACTTGTTTTAAGCCCAGGAAGAGGAGGAGGATTGAAGGGACAATCTGGGCAGCCACAGCATCCACTGTAGGCGGTCGGTTCTGCAATTCCATTAGGATGCTCAGTCCTATTATACACATCTTTCTGTCATGGCGTCTGAAACAACATACACTTGTTAGACAAAAAACAGATTTTCACTGCAAGGATATGTAGTGTCCTGGCACTTGACGTGGCAGAAGACAATGTCACAGAGACTATGTTCAAAGCTCCTAAACATATTATTTACTTTGCTTTGAATGCAAGTCCCCCACTGGAAAGGGCTTGTCCAATAACAATTAAATACCTTTCAAGCACAGGTCAAATTCCTGGAACAACTGTTTCTGATTACCAAATGCAAAGTTTGTAATGCTAAATAAATACTGTTTAATAATTATGTAGAATATCTTGTCTTCAATAAAGCATTTGATACAGATTATCATCATTAAATAGGATGGAAAATTAATTTGCCTTGGCTTCGACAGCAGTACTGTTGCAGGAATTGAAATTAGCAAAAAGACTATTAGTGAAGAGTAATGATAAGCAGGAATGCAGTGAATTGCAGGGTGCATTTATGGAGTGCCACAAGGCAAGCTGTATTTAAACATGTTTATTATACACCCAATTTCCGACACTAACTTGAGACACAGTGCTAACTCCAGTGAAAGCAGAGAAATAATTTCGCTGTATCAAGAATAACTGGCAGTACACTCAAACAGGGAACTTGCAAATGAGTAGATCTCCAGTAAAACAAACAAACTATACATAATTCAAGGGAAAGAAAATAATGAAATTAGTAGCAGAAAGATTTTTATGTGACCATGGCCAGGAAACTAGCTAGGAGCCTATGCTCTTAAAAATAAGAATTGATTTTCACTTCCAGAAACAGAAGTTATTTGCAAACAAGACAGGGAAAAATTCTCTAACTGCCTCTGCAGTTACTCTTTGGTTCTCCTTTACTGGAAACACCAGTAGTTTTCAACTCTTCTCTAACATTACGGTATTTTTCTATTAAGGGCTTGAGAGGAGCTTGTTTTGTTTGAACTATTCAACCTGATGCTGACAGCTTCTGTGCAAGCCTTCTGCAGGACAAGCAGTTCCAGCAAAAAGTTTCAGTAAGACCTACAGAAACCAAGCAAACCCCCAGAGTCGGAAGAAAATGGCCATCCTCCAGACTCTCAGTAGATACTTCCATTACTGAATCAGTTTTACTTTGAAATGAAGAGGATAAAAAAAGGAGAGAGAAGAAACCAATGAGATGCGTACCACAGACTGTAATAAAGCTTACAGGGGAACAGCCAGCAGCTCAATCCACCACTTCAAAAATTGCTGCAGAAATACAATTTTAAAAGTGCTTACAATTTCATTACCAAACATGCCATACAACATGCTACTGAACTATGATATTCTTTAAGTAATACAAGTGACCACATATTAGAGCTTTCTGACCTTTACATGTGCTTAAACAAGACTGGGGATCTGGAGGGATTTCATTACACCTCCCACGTTGTTCATCTTGTTAGGGCTTAGTGAAGTGATTCCATTCTCAGTAGTTGACAACAACAATAAGTTATATATGACCACGCGTAACATTATGATCACAGAAGACCTTCCAAGAAAAACAAAGTCACCTAGCATATCAAATAACACACTCTGTCACGTTGGGTTTGGCTGCTCCATTACACGTGTTGAAAAATGCACCAAAATGCAAGTAGGCAAAGAGTGTCCTTCCATCATTGCTCCCTGCAATACTTTATTTTCAGAAGGAATGGGGCACAAAAGAGGACATATAAACCAATCAAAGAAACTGAGCGAGGGGAACAGGGTCTGCTTTCACAATAAAAAAAAAAAATTAAACCCCTTACTCCTGCCAGTTTATCTATGTTGAAAACAAGCTCATCACCATTTGCTCTCATGCCAACACTGTGAAGACCAAAATCCAAGCTAAAGATGATGCTACCTATGAATGAAGCATAGCTTTTTTGGGAGAGTTGTCCTTACTGTAAGTATGAAAGGAAAGAACTTTCTCTACCTCCTCTCCCTGCCAGCATCTTAATCCAAATTTGACCAAAGCTCTGAAATCTATGCTCAAGACTTCTCTCCCACATCTTGACACTGGAAAGGCATGAAATTTCTTCAAGTCCCAAATGTATAACGAAGCAATTTCAGTGTACATCCACCAGAGTAGTTAAAGACACTTGGCATTACCTTTTATAATACATTTGAAAAAGCTACCGTTACACAATGCCAATTGCAGAACACAACAGAGTGAAAAGTAAAAAAATCTCTAGTAATTAGTGGCTTCGCTTCATACTAAACTACCTTTCTGGACAGCAAGCAAAAGTGCAAGAATCAAGCATTGCTGTTTAAAGGGAGTCATCATTAGGAAGCAGCCCAAATGGCCAAAAATACAGCATATTTGTCATGCTCCATTTTCAAGCTTCTAAGCAGAGACGTTGTAAGAATGAACACGTCTTCAGAATATGCATGTTATTAGAAGACCCAGCAGGACAGCAGAAATCCAGGCATCAAGCTATCTTTAATGAACCTCAGCCAGAAGGAGACTTGTTTCTTCCACCTGCCAGCAGACAAACAGCAGGACAAGCATCCGCCTTGCCTGAAGTTCAGCATTCTATTACGCCCCAGATGTATCAAGTACCCACAGGACTGAACAAGAAAAACATAGTTCTATGTCATTTGCATATTTTTGTAATGGCAAATAATGGTTTGAGGACTATTCCTTTGCATTCAAAAGGATCATTATTTCAGCACCCTTCCGTCTGCGTGAGGGAGCCTGGATAAAACTCTCCTTCGTGCTTTGTCCTTGGAGATCCATGCTTATTTGCTCAGCGGCACAGAATGGTCCTCCCTAACAATCACAGACTCTGCTTGCTCTCTCAACGGTGTATCAAGCCTGGAGTGCTAAACATGCGACACATGGCAGTGCAGTGCATAACTCCCAGGCAAGTCTATTTTTAACAAGCTGTGTGTGGTCTTCATAATCTGCAGGACCTTTTCTTGCTAATAAACTTCCTTCCAATACAGGACAAAAAGATCTAAGAATCTTCTGTATTTTAAACTGAGCTGAAAGGATTTCAAAGGGAAATCACAAAGCCTTTTCTTTACTGCGTTGCTGTGCTCCTTTATGTGAGGATCAGGTTGCTTTCTATTACATCAGTCCAGTTCCTGGACAAACTGCAAATGATTAGCCATTTCCTTCCAGTTGCAAAGTTGGAACTGACCCCATTTTCCTATATAAGATTGGGATTTTATATACAATTCTGACAAAACTAGAATTTCTAACTATTTAAACTCCTACCAAATAAATCCCCCTAGCTTCTAAAAAAAAAAAATAATAAATCACTCAGGGTCTTTTTTTGAAGCAAGTTAGATTTTCCTTTCACCCTAGTTTCCACAGAAGAAATTTTAGTATAAGAGTATGCATAAGTCATGCAGAAGTCTCACTCAAATTTCAGGCTGTCAGGGAAAAGGTGGAAAGCAATAAGGAACAAATGTTTCTACAAACGGTTTTTCAGTCTCTTGCTCTTAGTCAATTTGAAGTTATTGTAGAAAACATTTAGAAATAAATAAATACCATATAATGTGGTACATGGGCATTATGGGCACACATGCACAAATATGTAATATCCACAATGACATACTGGATTTATGCACAGTCTTACACTGAGTTCTGAGCTCTCCTTGCCTGGGTAATTTTTAACATTCCAAATTTCTAATCAGTTTTAAATAGTTTCCATGTTTTTAATGACACGGAAGAGCAGTTACTTATCTTACCATAACTGCTTTTCCCCCTGAAGATGTATTATTCCCACGCATTCCATCTCATCTGTTCACAAGTGCTGCTCAAGAAATACTGCATTCTTTTGGCAAACATGGTTGACTCCAGCCTGAGAGCATGCAGACGCACACAACCCCACACACTCCTGGAAGAGCGCGTTCTGTGGATACTAGGACTTCACAGGAACAGAAGAAGGACAGAGGGGTGTGAGATTTACGTGGAGAAAGCATCTTGAAGAGTCACTGTTACCAGTAAGTCACAGATTTCCTGCATGGCTGACAATGAAATGGCAGTAAGATTCACCTGGTCCTTCACACCTGGAGGTGGATCTACTTCGATCTTCTCCGGTTTCTCTAGGATCTGTGAGTCTTCCAACTGATTTGAATTTAAGCCTAAAACTGCCTCTTGATGGAAAGCAATCTAACTGTAAACCAGTGCAGCAGTGAACGATGGCTGGTGAGAAAAAGGACTGTTCAAATTAGAGTGCCTGCGCCTGCCTTCACTGATGAAGTCTGCAGAGGTGGACCCAAGAAAGGGTTTCAAGAAAGCCAGATTTTGTTTGCATTTCTGTCTTTTCCTGTTCAGTTAGGCCTCTGAATATCTGGCTGCTTTTCAGATGATGACCCTTTACTACCCTTACTAAAACAAATGGTCTTCTAGAAGCAATACTATCCTGAGGGAAAGGAACTCCCTTGCATCACATCACAGTGCCTGACAAGCAGTACTACAGCAAAACCCCTACACCTGGAAGCCTCATACTGAGGAGACAGCGCTGAAGGAAAAGCGGGGTTTGGATTTAAGCTGTATTACAGATATTTATTTCACTGCTGGTAGCAGCAGATCAAAGAGATACATTTTAACCTCCTGTTGCCGTTCAAGTGCAGAGTCTGAGCACAATCCAGCATCATGATCTCCGTGTTTCATTTTCATAGGCTTTGTCAACTTTTGTCTCAGCTCTGAAGAAGAATTTAGTTGAACAGTAGTTGCAGTAGCTGATGCTTTTTGAAAAGCAGCACAAAAGAACTGAAAGTTAAGCTGTACCTCACAGGAGTACTTGAGGTTGGAGCCTAGTCAGATCTGCAGCACTTTTCCCCTCCGGACCTAAATAGTTTCTCACTGAATGCTCCAGGATGAACTGTTTAAAGCTATAAATCTCTTTCATTTTTTATTTCTTTTAAAAAAGGAATGGCAAGCTTACCACCTATAGGGAATATCTTCTTTCACACTCTCTCTGTATGCGCTCATCATTTGATATGCAGAAGAAAAAATGACAGCACAAAGCACTGAATCTCAAGAACTTTGCTTCAGCCATAAAGAAAATCAGTACATGGAAATCCTAAAACTTCTTGCTTTTTTCTAAAGTTGGTAGATATAAAAATAATTTAGTAATGAACAACAATATTCCCACAAGGTGTGGGAGAGGTAGGCTTAAAGGTGCCCTTTTTCATTCACTGGCACTCCAAAAGAAAAGGGGGACATTTGGGTCCATTACGCCTTTTTTGTCACTGACACAAGTAACCTCTCTAATTGATAAGATATGTATTTATGTTAAGATACAGAACGTACTATAGATATTTCATACACAGCAGGTAGAACAAGTCAGAATGCTTGTGCTAATATGAACTGTCCATTTTTGTCATAAAGAATAAGAGATTTTTTTCCCCCACACTTTTTATATGTTTAATTTAGTGCTTTCAAGTTTTTTTTTCTTCAAGGAGAGACTGCTAGGGTAATACCTTCAAACACAGACACACACAGGGAATCTGCACAAAGTTGTATGCACCAAAGCAGGCAATTTCTCTTGTACCTCCAAGTGCTTTTCATTCTAGTAAACCAGACAGAATTAACTTGCAGACATGAAATAAAGTAGTCTATGCTGCAATTCTACAAACTGCTGCACTTTCATCCTCATCCCACTGAATTGTGCTTAGGACAGAGGAGGGAGGAAAACAATCTTTACTGTGTGCATTTGGTACGTGTTTTAAAAATACTGCAAAGTACGCTGAGAGCAAAACCTGCATATGCCAGTTGGTCATTGACTGACTGGGAGTCAGTATTTTATTACAGATAAGAAAAAGGTAATGCAGTGCTATGGTGCACCACATGGTTCTAAATTCAAGATGAACGCTGAGGCAGTAACGTAGCTGTACCAAGATGGCATATAATTCTGTTCAAGACAGATTAACACAAATAAGAACTGGTATGGAAAAAAGCTATTTGGATGACTAGGGAGCGGACAAACCATCTTAAATGAAGGCCCTTAGAGACTTGTTTTGAACTGGAAAGACAAGACTGGACCAATAAAAAACACGTAGGAAAAGAATAACAACCTAAAATAAGGTATGCAATCTATGGGTCAGAAGCTGCCTGTCTTGGCCCTCTGTTCATTCACAGCATGACTCTTAAGACGCTAACACTTCGCCTGTTGGCATAGGCTATGCACAGAGATGTTCTAAGCCTATCTGTACACCTACAGTCAGATGTCAGCCTCCAGTGACAAAATCTAACTCATAGCAGGAAGGTGAGAGGTAGCTGTTAACTACATCTGACCGTCTGCTTTGCTCTTAAGTGGATTTGAATCCCACAGTCAGACACCACATCTCAGCTGAGGGGCAAGCACTAACTGTTAGGCACTGGACTTCACATCTGCCCAGCATCAACTGCCTGCTTAGCTATGTGATGACAGGCTTTGTCCACCTTCATTTATTTTACAAATGTTCAGCTCCTGCCCAAGTGCACACTACTGCAGTGCAGACACGTGTTCAAGGGAGGTCAGAATAAAGTTTAAGGAAGTTTAAGGAAGTTTAGAAATATGCTAAACAGTCAGTACATCAGTTGCATAATGATAAATATGCAAAGTTGATCCTGAACAACTTACAGGAATTAAAATCAGAATGTGGATTCATTGGACAGAAAAATGTTTTTTCACATTAAATGGATAAATTAAAAATACTTTATAAAATATAGGACAGAAAAATATGTATACACCGTGTTTCAGAAAAAAAAGTTAACATCTCACTGAAATGCTGCTGGTCAGCTCTGAACATTAGCCTCAAGGCATGTTGGACCATCTCTTGGAGAAGCACATAGTTTGTAATTAAGGAACTTAAAAGAATTCTGAAAAATTTTATGTATTTTACCCTTGTATCCTCACAACACAGAAAATTCAACAAGTAGCTCAACGGACACAGAAAAGCTACACAGACACAGGTCAGCTTTACTGGCATCATAGCAATTAGACCTGGTGTGGATTACTGTTATTTAGACTAACCAAGGAATGAGAACTCTTACATCACCATGACTAGAGATACAAACAGAAGTCAAAACCATGGACTTTTAAAAAATAAAAACCACAATACTTGCCCAAGAAAACAGTCCGTGTCATTCATCCACTGGTTTATGAACTGTGCAGTGACAGGTGCAGGATTGTGTGGAAATCTCATGTTCTCTAAGGTGTGCAGAAGTAGGTCAGGATTGTAGTAGAGTGCAGCTATGGCAACCTGAAGACACATGGTACGAAGCTCACTTGTTTTAACTCCTCTAGTTAACCGCTCCAGAACAGCCTCCACAAAGAGTGGAATACACTGGGCATACAAAGGAGAAGACAAAAAAAAAAAACAACCACTAAACAAAAAACCCCAGACATTATACATGTTGACAGGTTACACAAAAGTTTAAAATACTTTTATCAGAATTGATCTCCAGAGTTAACTGAAGTCCAGGTATAACCTAGGAATGCATTCTATTCACTTCCTAGTATAAAAGCCTTTTAAGCCTCTGATTACATTCTTATAAATCTTCCCCAAAACAGCTATTCTCTGAACTGAAAATTGCCAGTGTTATTCTCAGTATGGAGGAGAATATTTAGGGCCATTTGGTGGAATTTGTTCTAGCGTGTATAACATGTTTAGAAAAGAACTCAAAGACATTCTCATCTTTGAATAAAGTTATCCAACATTTTCAAAACTAACAGGCATTAAAAAAGAAATTACCTAAATCTGCAAGAAAAAGAAGTTTTTCCTAATAAAACTAAAGTGATGTTAAATTCCTTATAAGAGTTTGAAATGAGTGAGTTTATTCAAATAAAAGCAAGTGCGCACAAATTCCTACACAACAAAATAAACACTACATATATTTCCATGTGCCGGTTTATGCTTTATAATAATTTGGGAAGCATTATGAATGTTTTAGTTTATGAGTTTCAGTTCAGTGTGCAACCATTTCAATTCAGAGTTGTGCAGCTCAGTTAATCCTTCCACCACATACTCACTTCAATGCAAACACATACAATTCACTTTAATCCCTTCCAGATTTCTTTTAAAAATAAAGTCTTTCGCGGAACCCTTTTATGTTCATTTACTTCAGCGTTACATTAGTGAAGTTATATTGCTTTCAGTGAAATTAACTAAAAATTTATCACTGAAGTCCATGGATTGCACCGTGGCAACATCAAACGTGATATGTAGAAGTAATTTAGGCTGGAGTGTCATGTAAAACATGAGAGACCGGAATTTAGCCCTTAATAGGAAAAGGACTGCTATCGAAAAGTGTGTTATAAGAAACTTTGGAAAATTGTGATTATTTTTTTCCCAGCAATCACAAGCCAGCCACGCTAGAAATTCTTCATTTCCAAATGCACTGAGTAATAATTTAAAATATTAAAAAGGACCAAGTTCATATTGCTTGGAGAAACAATTTCAGTAGTTGGATACGTATACTTAACCTCTCAGCTGCAACACTTAAGAATGTGCGTTTTGCGCCAAAGGGGAAATCTTATTAGGAGAAAGCCAAAAAAAAAAGACAATTCTGCACATCATACTATATCCTTACCGTTCAGTCTATATTCATTTTCTGGTCATGCCCACTAATCTCTCACCTCAAAAAAAACACCAAAACAAACAAATCCAACACACACCCAACCTTACAAACTCTCCTGTGCCCATTTACTTCTTTCTGTATTTCTCCCCATTTCTACTTTTTACATTTCCCTCAAACTCTCTAATTCCAACCGCTTCTCTCAGGAATCATATGCGTATCGTTGGAAGCCAGTAAAAGAGAAAACCTGTTCAATATATATCACCTGGTCAATACCCCGTCCTTTGCATTGAAGAACAATTACTTCTAGGAGTTTGGCTGCATGGCACTCTGCATCTTCTCGTAAATCTCCTGTTAACACCTAACAACCAGAACAACAATTTAGTTTATCAGTATTAACCACTGACAATTTTGAAAGCAAGTGCTCCTGTAGATGCATACATCAAAAAATGTGGTATATACATATCTATTCATGCTATATTTTGTGAGGCAATAAAACACATAAAAAATCATCTCTACAGGACATAAACCAGGATAAGAGGCTAAAGATGAATTTAAAATTTAGAAGAAATTGCTACAGTTCTTTATGAATGTTAGTATTCTTTATATGTCGTTGCTTTCCCTTTTTTAAAGGAAA
This sequence comes from Chroicocephalus ridibundus, assembly GCF_963924245.1. Classification (NCBI taxonomy): domain Eukaryota; kingdom Metazoa; phylum Chordata; class Aves; order Charadriiformes; family Laridae; genus Chroicocephalus; species Chroicocephalus ridibundus. The sequence continues at coordinate 154,578,335 of NC_086284.1, forward strand.
TGTTACTTATAAGAATCATTGATGTTTTCCATATGCTGTTTCTGTTTTGTGACTTCAATTCTAATAGACACTGACAGATTAACGGCCCGGCAAAGTGAAGTCCTATCTCTAGACTAGTTGCTGATTAAAAACAAGATGTATGCAATCACTCTATGTATATGTGCATACATGTGAAACTGACTGCTTCTTCTCAGTATGTTTCAACCCTATGGTCAGTGTCAATCAAACCTGACAAAGAATCAGAATTCTCAAACACATTCAATCTCTCTAACTTTCCTAAAAATAAGCAGGTAGCTAGATGCCACTCTGTAATGCCCAAAATCAGAGAAAGGCTGCAGTGTGATCTCATACTTTATTATACATCAGAGAATCAGCATAAAAGAGAAACATTATAAATGTAGGAAGAACTTCAAATGAGTTCGCACCTTAGCTGACAACTAGAGAATCCAATCACAAGATACACAGCCCAAGGAAATCAAGCTTCATTAATTCCTCTACTTACCAAGATAGCCTGTTCATAGAAGAGAGTCAAGAGGAACAGCAACTTTCTCCCACACAAATTTGCGCATGTAATTTTTTAAAAAGCATGTCACTTAAAAACTGTGAGGGTGCTATGCGTACTCAGAACTGAGCCGAGACCAAATTTCATTTCCTTCTGAAATGACTGGCCACCACCTGGCATGTTCAGGTCACTCCGCCAATGTGATTGTTAAGTAACAGTGATAAGCGTTAACAGTAATAAGCCTTACCTCTTTACACATAGCATAAATGATTTCTAAATGCTTTGGGTTAGACAGTAAAGTATCCGTGTCAATGGTCACATAATTATGCAAGAGAGGCATCATTTCTGCAGAAGAGGGAGAGCAAAAGAGAAAAAAATTACAAACCAATCCATGCAAGTGCTAATGAGTGAGGCTGTAGTCCTATAATGGAATTTGTTAGCTCAGATTCTTGGATATGGTTGGAAATTCAAACTCTGCAGAAGTCTATTCTAGCAGAATTCTTCATAAAGTGCATCACGCAGGTTGCATTCTCAGAAGAGTAAATAGAATAGGACTACATTTTAATTAATTCATTTGTAATTTCACATTAACTGGGTATATTTCAGCTTTCTTTGAGTTCAGGACCTCCTACAATAACTGATCACACCGACAAGATTTGAACATGCTTCTCCTACTTAAATATGCTCCTGTTACACTCCCACACTAAACAGACGGTCAGGGCATGACTCAAATACATGATCATTTTAAACCAAGACACTAAATGCAAGCGACCCTTATTGAGGTGGGCTTTATTGATGAATTCCCAAACAGTGGAAACATCAACAGAATAGAAGTGATCATACCTGCAAAGCACCCATACCAAACCTGCGGGAAAAACTCATATACAACACCTAAGAGCTGCCACATTTGAGGTGAAATCATCTGGCATGTCAAGCTGTAGGCCAAGGAGAGAATGTCTTCGTAAAACTCTGGAAAGGAGAAACAACTTTAAGTAGGGTGCTTTAAAAAAATAAATTTACCTTGCAAATACCTTGAAATTTGAAACCAAGGCCCAAGTCATACGACAACCAGGAGACAGCAGTTAGTAACAAAATCAATACATGGTACAATAATACAAATCGGAAAAAACTCTTTTAGAATGCTCTTATGTTGGCTATAGTTACAACAATATGCACAGTTTTTCATTATAAATACACACTAGAAAAATATATTACCAGCACATCAAAGACGTTGTGTCTAAACAATTTACTGCAAAATATTTTTATTTTCCCAACCCTTGTTTTCATTTAAAGGTCTTACCACAAAACTGTGTAGCTCTTTAGTTCAGGTTACTGATAAAGCAGTAATTTAATTGCAGACCATGTCCATAAAATACTAATGTAATTGCAGACATTGTCCTTTAACACAGCTAGCTAGAACTATAATCAGAATTGCATCTTCAGCTTTTGAGTCTGACCTTCAAAACACAATAAACAGCCTGACTAATGTACAAGAGGAGATCAGGAAAAACAAATCATAACTGAAAACTAACGTCTTTTTTTCTTCAAAGCAGCACACAAAAAAAAGATTAATTTCTGTCAGGGAGACAGTGTCGTTTACACTAATTAATTTAAGAATGTTTTTTAATGTAAAAACATGTAAATGTTTTTCTAAAAACTATCTCTAAAACATACCTATAACGCGTTTCTGCATAACGAGGCCTATGATCTGTAAACAAATGCTCTCGAGCTGTTGAGTTATCTGAAATAAAAATATAAAGCAGTTTATTTTAAAACTCAGAAATACAATAATTTAATCAATGTCTTTGACTAATTCAGTTTGAGAAGTTCTTCAAGGCAAAAAGGCTTTTATCAATTTTTAAATGCTGCATTAACAATCACAATATTATGAAGTAAGGTCTTACTGATGTAAATACTCAAATTCTCACTACGCAGTTTTTCTTTAAAACTTGTCACTTACAGCATTTTTCTTTATTTTAAAAAAAAAATCTTATTTTGTGATTATTCCACACATCCTACCAAAAACTGTTTCTGTTGTCCTGTCTGGATATAAAGCAACATTGTACTCAAAAGTATTTCTGATAAAGCCTCTGTCCAAAATCTTTGAAGTAGAATGCGTAAAAAGCGAGAAAGGAAGAGATGCTTTTGCCTAAGGTCTACGGAGAGCCTCCCCGAGTAGGCTCAGCAAGAGGAACACATGCATACAACTGTGTTGAAATCGGGATTCAGCCTTGCCACGGTGGACACAGAGGCTATGAATTAAACTAAATTACAAGGAGAACTACATGGCCACTTTATAAGTCTAATTAAAACTAGTAAATACAGACATTTGATGTTATTACCACAGGCCATTCATTACAGACATAATCTTGGAGGATGTCAGGCTTTCTGGCCTTGTTCTAGTGAACAGATCAAGTATGTGAACACAGATTGATCCACTTATCTTCAGGCACCTGGCTCAGAAGCAATCATCCCCTAAACTCTCTCCATACGTAAAGGATTTCTAAGGATTTTTTTCTTTTTGAAAGGAATTTATAAGGAGTTTTCAGCCTCATATATAATTTGTATATCATTTATATCACTTCTAAGATGATTACAGATCCTGAGATGAAGAGCACTCTGCACAATATTTTAGTTTGTGCCTCACACAACAGAAAAACAAGCTGCTAAGTTTATACCAAAAATATCCCAACTCTAAATGTTTTCCTAGGCTAAAACCTGAAAATCCACTTCAGGTTATCATTTGTGATGCTGAGCTTAGCTACCAAATTTTATTTTAGCTTTCAAAAGATGCAAGGGGTTTTTGTAAAGGAATGAAAAATGTTTTGAAATCCAAAGGAACACAATGGTCTTAAGAGAAAATAATTAGTATTTTAATTAATGTATTTTTAAAATTATAAGCTTCATAGCTTCATGCACAGTGAAACTTTCTCATTGTAAATCTAGGAGAAAGCACTTTTATGCCAACAGAGCTTAAGTTACTGACTGACTTTGCCTCTTCGGTCATCACTTAACTCTTTCCTACCTCAGTCAGCCCAGCTGGTATGAGCAGAAAGAATCTTTCTTCCCTGAATATGTGAAATGTAAACTTAAATTGCACCACAACTGCTAGACCAATTCCTAGGAATTCTATCCAAGAAACTGATGGCTAAACAACAAAATATGAGTTACTGTTGTAAAAAAAAAAATGAACCTTATGCAAATTTTTTCTCCCTAAAATCTATTTTAACAGTCTATAATACAATTATCAAATTAAGTGCTTAACAGAGTAAGGGCTAAGGATTTTACCCTCAGGATGTAAATTCCCCTCAAAGTTGAGATCTAAACAATTAGGAAATCACAAAAGTAAACTGGGCTTTAAATTCAAATTTGTCAGAGATCACTTGGTACTAATTCACCATCCTGCTATAGTAAATGCAGAGTCATGTCAGCCCAAGCAATGCGCCATACATGGAAGTGCTTGTTGTCATGAATGAAAGGCACGAGGCAAAACAGCAGGAGAAAAGATGTATAAAAGAAAATCTCACCTCCTTGTGATCTTCCACAACTGTCAGGATAGTGTCAATTGTGTGCAAGATGTCCGTGGCCATAGCTCCTTTGTCTTGGTCTTCGTCTTGTTCGTCATTCTGAATTATTTTACCAAATATTTCAGCCTATGAAAAAAAAAAAACAAGCAACTTGACATTCAGGAGTAAATTCACATTTCTAATTTGTCACGCAAAACCAAGACGGTCAATGCAACAGCAGCAATGCCTTATCTGTAAGAGCTGTCAGTGCTGAAAAATACGCTCCTTACTTTTGAAAGCGGAATACAGAAAATTGAAAACTCCTCTTTTCTTTGAGGAGTCTGGCTATGATAAGTCATTTGAAATGTTAAATAGTTAGGGCTTGTCTCTTTAAAACCAGTGTCAAAATTCAGTATCTTTGAAAAACCTATAGGTTTTAAAGATGCTGCATACAGAAAACAATATATTGTGAATACTATATGTGGACCTTTATAAAGGTTATTTTAAATGGTGTGCATGTCAAACAAAGCTCATTAAATGTTTACTGAACTAGGCATGTGCTTCTGACTAGACTGTTACTTTACTACTGTCTCTTACCAGGTGTTGAGTCATGTCAACGGCGATGGTAGCTACTTCCTGACTGTACTCACAGATCATCTTCTGGATTACATTAGTAAGATCATCATTTTCCGTCTCTCTAACAACGTGCAAGAGCTCTTGCATAACTGGCCTTACATAAGGCTTCACATATTCCTTGGCTAAAAAAAAAATAATTGAAATTAGGTGAAATCAATTATCCATAAACACAATTATACCATAACTCAAAACTATTAGTAACTGACTACTCTTGAACAAAGTAATTTTTTAAAGTTTAATTTGCTAAAAAACAAAAACAACCACCAAAAAATCTACCCAAGGCACTTTTGTAGCCCATAACTAGTAGACTAACAAAGTAAATAAATTGTACATTTACCACATTCAACACTGAAATGCCATCTACAACAACAAAAAAAATCGACTGTTCTGGGGGACGCATGCCCTCAATACATAGGTAGCATTCATTCTTAAACATACACACTATTTTATTTCACTAAAGAAAAACAAAGACAGCTGCTGTTTACTTTATTAAAGGAAATATGTTGATTCTAACTTCTTTTGTGCAGAGACCTGTAGTAAAAACTTGAAGTCAGAATTCTGGGATGTACACAGTAACTGATGAGCAAGTGACACTCTCTAAACATGATGAGATGTTTTGAAATGCATGTCTTTAAACGGTAGAAGTGTTTAGATAAATCCGCACCAACCTCCTCGTCTACCAAAAAAAAAATAAGCAGTGTATACAACTGATGAATCACTGTAGCATACCTTGCTCTTGGTTGCTTATTAACATCTGAAGAGCTATGGCTGCTTCTACTTTGACAGGCATTTCCTTATCATCAATCAGGCTCTTCTTCGCCAACTCTACAGCATTCCTCAAGTTTAGCTCATTGTGAAATTTCAAAGCACTGAAAGAATGAAGCACCCAACAGGACTGCATGACAAAAAGAAAAGCAAGTTAGGGACTACTGCAATTTTTTAGCATTTTTTTAACTGATTCAAAAACAATGCTAACTACCTCTATGTTTCCATGCACTTTTTTTTTTTAATTATGGTGTATTCATACAGTAACATGTAACAAAGTTTTTTTGCACTTAAGCAGTTCTTTATTTTCCTTTCACAAATTCCAATAAATTCAGTATGCACATAATTGGCATTCATAGTTTTGGTCCTTCTGGGGGAAAAAATCAGAACAGAAATTAAAGAAAATTAACTGTTTGCTTATGACTGATATGGGCAGTCCAGGATTTTCTTCAAGCTACACTTAAACTGATATTATCTACTCTGTGGAAATCCCACCTATTCTTCACAGCCATCCAACCGCTCTAGTTATTGAGATCTGCTAACGAAAACTGGTCACAAAAGGGCCACGACCACTGCTCAAATTCTCCAGTCTGATCAAAGAGGTAAACAACAATATGGCACAGACTTTCCATCAATTCATTTAACTGACAAATGATTTTTTCAGCCAACACACTGAAAAATTACTGCACAGGGTGGCTATTTGAAATTTTACTATATATTTGCTTTATTTCTTTCATTGACATTCAGAATGAAGTGAAACTTGGAAGGAAAGAATCATGGCAAATACTGAAATTGATATAACCGGTGAACTTACTCTAGCCCTGAGGTACCCCAGGTTAGACATGAACAAAGGAAAGACATGATTCTGTAATGTCAGCTCCATTTGATCCTTGAAGACACTCTTCTGTTGGTGTAAACAAAAATTAATCTTGGAGACCATTCATTTTACATATTTCATTCTAGCCAGTTATTCATTTCAACTATCAACCATGAGAAATGCAATGATTTGTCTATGTAATAAAGCTATTCTCTCATGAAGAGATCTGGATCTTGTACCTTGAACTGAACGAACCTCATAAGCACAGCAAGTTCAATGCCAGATAAGTGAAAGAACTGTACATGCAACTCATTACAATACTGTAAACTGGAATTTTCATTTTCTTTAAGGCAATTGATTCCAGCTGATTTTTCTTAAAAATCAATTAGGATAAATAACCTAGTACCTCCATTCTTCCCACAAAGGAGTATATACATAGCTGAAGATAAATATAAGCTTAGTATGAAACACATCAGTTTCAATGACCTACTATTACTATAAGCATCAAAACTAATTATTTTACACACTATAACAATAACTCACATCATTTTTCGTGTTTATTAATGGACTAAGATAATTCCTTTGTGACAGAAATTTCCTTGGCTGGAGAAGGATATTTGATGAAAATTATCCTCCGTTATTCCAACCTTGGCAAATCCCAAGATATTCACAGGAAGTCAGGACCATAAACATGGAGACTTGTGACTTTCCCAGCACCTATAGTCCCGGGATGCTAGAAAAGATATATGCTGGGGACTGTGTTACCATCGAAAGGAATGATTCAGTGGCTGAGACAGGAAAAGGGTGAAAGAGGACATTCAATACAAAAATGTATCTCAGGTGATCACACATCGACTTCACCAATGCATACATCATTTTTCCCCACACTGATTCCCAAACCTTCAGAGAGGCAGATAAAGAACTGAGCAGAGAAAAACACAGAGAAGGGAAAAGAATTTTCCCTTGTGCACAAAGGTCAGAGGTTTGCATGCATTAAACCGGAGCCACTGTGGAGAGCCACGTGGGTAAGGCAGGGTCATTGTGTTTACGAGCTCCTTACAATCTGTATCTCAGTCAGCTCACCAGCCAGAAAGCACTTACAAGTCGAGTATTTTAAGCAGAAAGTTCATGGAATTTTTCAGTCTGCCAAACCCCAAACACAAGAAATTTAGAGTTGAGAGGAGTCTGCAGTGTTTGGGGATTATTACTCTTTTGTAAAGTACATTATAGCCTCATGTTTCAAGACCAAAAATTTCAAATGAGAGCAGTATACTAGCATAAATCCCCTTTTTTTCCACAGGACAGAGATAAATGGGTTTAGAAGCCCACAGTCAATATGAAAGGCTCCTCACAACACAAACAATGTCCTCCTCTTTCACCGCTATACTCCAGCACAAGGGAGGGCATTTACAATGCAACCTAATCTACAAAAATTCTGCAAAAGTTACTGATGTTTCAGGATTTCAGATCAGATCAGGGATTGGTACATTGGCCAAAAATAAATGTTAGGAACATTGATAAGATGTGCCTTGCAACATGAAGACACATCCTGCACAGAGAGAGACAACTTGCATAAAATAAAATAAATTCCTTTAAAAAGGAGGCCTCCAGCACAAGGCCGCCATTCTCATGCTAGAAAATTATAACCTTTTGGCAGTTACTTTTGACATGGAGAAAGGGTATACTTTGGACTCCATTGTCTACAAAAGCGTAAGGGAAATCGTAATGAAGATTACATTACAGAGCAACAGTGGAGATTCGACGTGTATTCAAATTCCAGAAAAATACTCAGAATTCTGAAGATACTGTCTATACAGAATGGAGGAAGGACAGAAACTCTGTGCTCTTTGCAGTTATTTTCAAAACTCCCAACTGGCTGATGAAACAAGACTTACAGCCACGCGTTGTAGGGTAAGAAAGCTGGAAAGCTAGACAAAACATTCCTGCAAGATGTTAAGTAAATATTTTTATGCAACCAGAAGCAGCTCACAGTAGTACAGGCTGTTGGGGAGTTTGCTAAAGAATCATAGGCAACGCTATTGATGGAATGTTTATTGATGGCACGTTTGCTTTTTTAACACCCTTCCATTTTATTAGTAAAGCAGGAGAGGACCAAGGGACTGTTCTGTAGCAAACAAACACAGCTTTGGAGAAACTTGAGAAGAAAAATCTGCAAATAAAATGGGAATTTAAAAAACAGGAAAGAATGTTAATATCTTTAAAGAAACAAACCCTCAGATTCTTATCCCACAGTGCAATCTCTCTACAGACTTTATAAATACAGGTAAGGGCTAGCCATACTTTATAAACTAAGACTTTTTTATTGGCAATGGCACTTGATATTAAGAATTACAAACCTTTTTCACTTCTTTACCCACTTACTTTCAGTAAAATATCTGCTAGGGATCCTATAACATGCAAAGCTCCATCTTTTTTCCTCGGATCAACGTTTGGCTCTGTCAGAATCTCATAGCAATATGCCATCATTTTTGGTAACACCTATGCAAGACAGAAAACACTCAATCTCCTTTTGTCAGATTATTTTAATAGTATTGTTTAAGTCAAAATATTCACATGACATTTTTAAGTAGAAATTTTATTCTGGTCAAAGCAACTGTGAGGTACTACATGTAGCATCTTTGCATAGTTAAAATATAGAAGGTTCCTTTTTTAACTTTTCAGCCAAACTCGTCAAAATTAAATTAATCTCCTTGAAATTTCACATTAGTAATAGTAAATAAGGTATTTTTGTTGTCTTGAGGCAAATCAAAAAAGGTGACGAAGAGGCAAGAGGCTCAAACAGTACCTCACCCATTTTTTCTCCCCTTAAGTTCTCTTCTGGTTTCTCTCACACATATAAATACATACGTGTGTGTACATATATGTATGAACACATACATATCCAAGAACAGCTTGGACTAAAACCTCATAAACTTATATTAATCTAACGATTTTGGCAATAACTTCTAAAGTTGACTAGACTTAGAAAAGGTTTCTTGGCAAAACCAATTGTTTAATGTCATTTCCACACCCGATATGTGCTTTTCAGATGTCATGACGTTTTGACGGTCTCAGTACAAATTATGAAAATGAGGAGGTCAGCAGGCAAGGGCTGTTTTGACAATAAAGAAGTAGAAAGTTCATAGGCTATTCCACCTGACATAAAGACTATGCCCTGCTCTGAAAATCCATCTGGAAATGGAGCTCCATATTTACCAGATGTTAAAATGGTACCCAGAAAAAAGCTCGTAGCTCTAGCAAACTGACGTGCTTTCTAGGGCTTGGTTGGGTGCTTTTGCACAGATCAATGGAAGTACAGAAAGATCTGCAGAAAAGTTATGTCCTCATTTAAAGAGCAGCTGTATGAAACTGGTTTCATTCCTGCTAATTTCATTGCTGTCAACAGGATTTAAATAGCATCAGTGAAAATTAATAAGGATCAGGTTCACTTTTCCCCCTACTGCTACAGTTTGGGAAGCTCAGAACAGCCATGACAGAGGCTGTTTGTAAACTTGGGAAAAGGACATCTATTACAACTCAGTTCGTATCTGGCAGGTTAATTTTAAAACTGCAAGAGGAATCCCCTTATTTATTTATACATAAACGCATAATTTCATACTCCCAAAATTCATAGTGCACAGGCAGGAAAGCGTGTGATTATGTATTAGCAAGTAGATTTTTCAAGACTAGCTTCCTGTAGCATCTTCAAATTTAAGGGAAAATGACATTACTAAGGAAACTTCAAATCATTAAAGACCACTGTTTCCATACCTCTTTTCTCTTCTTCGCAGCGGTATAAAGGAGATTCTGTGCTGCTGTTGTAGTGCATGCATAATCCTCAAATACATCTAGCAAATAAAAAAAAAGGCAAAAAAAATTTCCTTTTCTGAATGACATAATAATAAAATTGTTATAAACCATCTTGTTTGTGGGATATCACAAAATCAGGAATCAGGGTGAATATGGAACTTCAAAACTATTGACACAGTTGTCTTCACGTTGTGGTTAAAGAGTCAGACCCAAGCTTATGTCACATAGCTTATAAAAGCATTTACTTCATGCCTTCCAAATCTACTGACCACTCATCATTCCCTTTACTAGGAATGTGTTATTTATTCATTAATTCTTTTGAGACCATGTAATTTAAGGGATGAAAAATAATAGCTTTTTTTTAATTAAAACCACTCTAGGAAGAACAACAATGTATTCCAGTACCATCTGTATACCATATGTACACAATTTTGGTTTGATTTTATTAAAACCTCATGGGAAACTTCTTGTATGTAAAAACTACTTGGACCTGGGATAGTTTTAAATCTGCTGGAAGTCGAAGCTTTTTAGCTTCGTTCATTAGAAGTAAACTTCCTTTAATCATATTGAAAATATAATTTATATATTGAGAAAAAAAAAACAATCTGTGCTGCCAAACATATTCTAATCCAAACATACCTACACAAATTGAATTACATAAAAAGATCTAAAAAGGTAATCTTAAAATGTGGTTAAAATTACACACTAACTTTTCCTGAGAACTTGAAGATAAAACATGATTAAGAAATACTACCAGACTACTGAAATTCTTGTTCCAAACCCAAATGTGCCTCACTAAACTTCAACTTAATGTACTTTCATGCTTGGTTTTGTTTCTTTTACTTTCAACTATACAATCTAAATCTGTATTTAACTGTCTCAGCTACATATAAAAATAGGATTCACTCCTTACACAGAAAGAACTGGATTCATTTACCAAAAAGCAGCAATGTATTTGTACACCAGTGATCAACACTATATCGTGATTAATTTTTTTGCATAACAACCCTCCAAGTTTTTTAAATTATTCTATGCACATTTAAATTCTGTTTTCACATATGCTAATCCCAAATCAACTAATTAAAAGTTCCCATATGTTACATATCTCCGTGGTACCCACCTTACTGGAGTTTTCCAGCAAAATTTGCTGTATTTTTGAGTACCTTTTGAAAGAATACATACATCTAATTATCTGACAATTTAGTAATAATAATTGGGAAAAAAAATGCTGAAGACATTAGCAATTTTCAATAGGGAAAGAGCAAGTCAGGCCTCTTCTGGTCAAAGTGAGAGCTGCAAGAGCTTGCAGACATCTGCAATTCGGGACTCTGAAACTGGCATTAAAAAGTGAGCAAGCCAGTCTATTTGGGCTGCACTGAGCACACGTGAAGTAGAAGAAAACGTTAAGTGAATCATTTAGTTTAAAGCTACCAGCCAAACGGCCAAAACTCACTTGATCTGCCTTCTTCTTTTAACTACAGAATGGTGAGATTTAAGAAACAGATTTTCTTCTTCCTATTGTTCGGGACACTGGTGAAGACAGAGACATTACAGTGGCCGTGCTGTTAATTGAGACTATAGTGTACAGTTATGATGAAAGCAGAAAATAAATGCTGAACACAAACATTTACCAAATTTCATGCGGATATATTCATACGGATCCTCTTGCCAGAGCTCTTCATCCTCGTCTTTGTAGCACATTAGAGGGAATATCACTTCTTCTGTTATACTCTAATATCAGGGAAGTCAAATACATGTAAGTACACATAAAATCAAATCCCTCCACTATGCACTAATTTACTAGACCTACTTTTCTGAATAGCAAAATTCTTTTAACCAGTCCTCATTTATTTTGGCTAACAGAAATAAACTTACAATATATATATATATATATTTTCCTTTTGCAACAGTCCCAGACAGCAGTAATTATTTAATCTAACTTTATATTAATACAGTACCACACACAAAATATACTTCAGGATGTAGCCTATAACAGCAGAACATCACATTCTGCAGAAGAATCTCACCAATCCAACACTCAACATGAGAATGCATTTCAAAGTCCCTCTTAACGCTCATGGGATTAACTGACTACAAGAGGGGAGCTTATGATATGCAAAAATAAAAGCATGAAAATCACTTTTCACTTTTTCTTAGTTCACTTCTAAAACATGTCCTCGAAACAGAGTTCAGTTCCTTATAGTTCATGTTGTCTTTGCCCACTATCTTTGCACAACAACCAATTACGAATTTCCAAATCTATAGACAATTCTGAACACTAGCAACGAATAAAAGCCAGAATATGGCAGATTTCAAAAATAAAAATAAAGAATTTACGGAACAGAATCTTTAACTGAGTTAACAATATCTGCAATAAAAGGTAGTTATCATACTGAAAAAAAACCCAATCACATTTCTGTAGAAATGCTGTTTTCTGCCCAGATCCATTGCTGCATGAAAGATTCATGAAGCCTACTTTAAAACTGCAAAACTGCTGGGGATTTTTTGTTTGGTTTTTTTTGTTTGTTTTGGTTTTTTTTTTTGTTTTTGTTTTTTTTTTTAATCACTCTGATGACATGCAGTTTTTATGACTGGGTTTTATACACTGACCTTCATGTGTGGCTTCATTTGCTTCCATGTTACAGAGTGAATAACCCCTTGGTTCAGATAATTTAACGTTAGCTGAAGAACACGTGGTGCAACATAGTCTTTTTGCCTGTATTGGTCTAAGATTCTTAAAAGAACCTGAAGAAATGAAAAAGTGGTATTTTTAAATGAAGACTGAAAATTCTCTCTCATGCACAGACACGCAGTGCATCTCTTCAGTGAACATACATGGACAGATTAATTAGTTTTACAGTAGAGGTTCTAGTGCTAGTAATCACTGTAATGCCTTTGATCCAAAAATCAGAAGTCATTTAAACATTAAGGAGCTAATCCTGCTAGCATTTATGTACATGTTTGCCTTTACTACTAGCCCCACCGTGTGATCACTTGTGATTGTAAACCAAAGATACACTTCAGTATTCACAGGCTGACAGTTTACACAGGCCTCAGCAAAATTAGGAACAGATAAAGAAAAGGCACAGTGAGATTTTTCAAACTGGTTGGCTTCTAAATCCATTAGTGGCGTCTCTGCTCCCTTTTTAAGGACAGGCCCCTAAAGAAGACAAATTACTTTGGAAGAACAGTGATAAGAATAGAAATTCTAAACTAGAAAAGAAAAATAGGTTAGCACCTAAATCTGTGAATCAGAAGAGATGCAAAACCCTTAACTTCAATTACCCGTTGTAACCATCAGGTAGTATCACCTAGCATGCTATCACAAACTCTATCACACAATGTTTCCTTAATATAAAGGCTTGCTCTACTAAGAGGAACCTACAGTATAAAGCCATTAATCTGCACTAATGGCAGATGAACTACTAAGTGTTAATAAGCATAAAGAACTGGAACGTACCTGAATAACAATAAAGACCATTGGCAATGCATAAAAAAATATTGAGTCATATATTTGCAGAAGGACAATTCTGCTTCATAATTCTTCACAACACTATAATAAACTTTATTTTGAACATAACTCCTTCCTTAGGAGTACTAAGTCTTATCTCAAGTCTTTTATATGATAGGCTCCTTGGGCAAGAATTGTCTATATCTCATATAGACTCTAGCATGATGTCAGCACTTAACAACAGATGAATAAGTAATGAAGACTTAGCAATGTAATATTCACAACAAAATTCTTACTAACTCTGTGAGGAAATGTGACAAATCAGCATTTAAGAGCCAGAAATGCAAGAACTGTGCAGATTGTCCAGTTCATTTGTCTTGAAAGCTAAACTGCTCCCTCTACTACATAGCCTAATCTCTTAACAGACAAACTTTAAGTATTTCAAATGGCAACAGCCCATGGAAGTCTATTTTTCCACTCAGGAGCTAAACATTGCAAGGAGTTTAGAATAGATATTAGACTGTTTACTTCCCTTTTCTTTTCATTTAATGCTTACAGCCTTACCTTCCTCTCTTTAGTTCTTAATATTTACATATTTATACTGAATTAATACACAGATGGATTAACTATTCTGTTGTCAAACTGGATGGAGAAAAGTAATTTTGTTTTGCAGACAATCCTGGTATTTTGAAACCTAGTTTAAATTTGACGTGAAGTGACAACAACAGCCTGGCACCCTCCATCAAAGACAGTGGAAATTTAAACTGTAAGAAGCCTGCAGATGCCACGTCAGGGATACTTCATCTGACGGCATGCTGAGGAGCCACATATTCTGGAAATACACATTATCTAAACACTTGTCACTTGAAAAACAGCATTCCCAGGTGTTTTGCAAGGTTTACAGACCAAATGCAATCAAGAGCCCAGAATCATGAGTAGGACAGCGTACTGCATTCTCCTGGCTTCTTAGAAGCCTGTTTGGAATATGTAACCCAAAAGCCTGGACAACCAAGAGCTTTGGTTGAGTCAAAAGCCTAGGAACTACCACTCCTAGTCATCTAGTATATGGTGGGATGAATGAGAAACAGGACGAGCTCTGCCAAAAATATCTGAGCTTGGGAGCCAGCACTCCCAGTGCTTTAGGCACCCAATTGCTATAGCTGTTCCACCAAACCAGGGAGATGCTGGAAACCTGGAAGCCCATGTTCTCAGGGGCTCACAGCTGAGCTGGCAGAAAAACACACAGAACTCTGATGGGAACTACCTCTCTTCTACACGACTTTATCAGAACTGAACTGTCTCCACAACACCATGTTAATCACAAATAATTAGAATTCCCCAACAAAAATAATTTCCTTGCAAACTGAATTTATGCTATATTTTCATAAAAACACTTTCTAGGTATAAAATAACTTTTATTGCTGTTCTCTAGACACCTTCTAATCTGCTTGTATCTTCCTGAAATAAAACAATATCATTGGATTACTGCGCCTAAGTTGTTTGCAGCAAAAGCACTTACTAAAGACTGGGCTGAAAATACACCCTTCTATGACATGAGGCCTCTGCATCAATAGTTTTTTTTCTCAGCTATATCTAGAACCTTTATACATTACGATAACACCATTTTATCAGCACTCGTCTTTTCTGAGAATTTTCCTGCAGGGTTTTTCTTTTTGAATTGCTGAAAATCTGTGTTATTATACTTCAGTTGTATGGCAATGAGTTCTAAAGAACTTCTCAATCACTGTAAGGAAAACCTGTCCGACTCTTAATTTTTCTTTAATGAATGAACGTCAATATGAGCACACTGTTGAAAACAATACATTTGTTCAGCCAAAATGATCTAATTCAGAAACAAATGAACTGTACTTACCTCTTGTATGCCCACAGCATAGGTTTTTAAAAAAAACTCTGAGAATTGAAAGTATTCTTTAGTTACATTTCCAGGACTTCCATATCTTTAAAAAGAAGAGAACACACATATTTACATTGTGAGAACTCCGATGCCTCAGGAAGACACAAAACTTTCTAAAACACAAAGGAGCCTGAGTAGTCGCCCATCCCCAAAGGAACGCTTTCCCATAGGCTCCTTCTAAGTCATTATTTCCCATATAATGCCCCACTTCCCTTTTCTTTTCTTAGATTCTCATAAGGTACAATACTAGACACAAGCAAATATAGCCGCCTTTTTGTCACAAGCTCTGTAATTTCCATGTTTATGGATTTCTTTCCAAATCTTCCCCTGCCTTTATATTTGAGAACATAAGCGCTTGTAGCTGGATGTAGTAACAATAACCAAAAAAAGTGGGAAAAAAAGCGTTCTTTTCCTGTGGGGCTAGTTTGTTATCATCTTAGAGAGCCAAATCATTTCACTAAGAGCTCAGACCAGTTGCTGTGCCAGTGCAAGGCAGAGGACAGCAGCAGGAACACCTCTTTGGTGACCATGAGCTATTAAACCCACTAAACTGTCTTGTCTAATTGCACCTGAAGTAGTGTTACAAATTTGTAACCCAAATTTAGTTTTTAATCAGTTTGTTACCGTTTAAAAAGACGAGCTACAATATGCAATGCCCACTTCTTGCATTTCCACCACACCAGCTCCGGTCTATCATCTTCATCAATTTGCAAAGTCTCCTATAAATAAATACATTTATTTTAAATTAGCTGTGTGTATTGTTGAGAGAAATGATGCTTTAATCATTTCTTCCTGAGTAAACGAATACAAATTCATATTGACTAAAGCTTTGGTTCTGTTAGCAGTTATATAACATTAAGGAACTTCCAAATATCTTAATTAGTCACTATAACTGCGTATGTGAAATACTTGTACAATGCCTGTACTTTAATTTTCAAAATTATGCATATTTTAAAAATGGAAACTCTCACATATAATTGACTAAACAGTGGCATGCAACTGGCTTAAAAATAATGAATGATACTAACTCCTCTAAATATATACACCCTAACAATATACTAACACAAAAGCTATTAAAACAATGTTAAGGTTGTGAAATAAATATCTAAAGAACTTAGGAAACGCCAGTTAACATTGTACACATACAAACAAGAATTTAATTCCTATTTTTATTTTGTTCAAGAAATATAAGGACAGATGAAAGAAAAAGAGAAACGGAGACAAATGATGGGCTTGTGATGAGCTTTTGGTTCTTGTTTGAGAGATCTGGCTAAAATATTTGGAAACTTCCAACGTATCCCAGATTGGAATTTACATGGTGTCAATTAAATTCTGACAGCTTACACGATCTTCCTATGTTTCTGTCAGAAACACCACTTATTCCAGAGATACGAATCTTAAATAGATGACCTCTTAAAAAAAAAGAACACTTAGAAAACCTTCACGTTGACTGTTCCTCAAATGCCAAGACACAGGGATCAGAGTTCTTTAGAAAACTAAAACTTACCGGAGGTACATTTCTATCAATGATAGTACGGAAGAACTCCATCCACTGAGTCATAGTCTGGTTATTCAGCAACTGGAGCGGCAACACATACTGCAATAAAAAACACAGTCATGAAATACTAATTTTCTCTGAGAAAGTTCGAAGATGTTTCTACAGTAGTTACATTCTGAGGAAGATGAGCTTTTAAGTAAAATTAAAACTAATTAGGTTAGATATCAATACTGCTCTAATTGCATCCTTCTTGGCACAATTTACAGAGGAATTTTGGAGCAGACACTATTTGAGGAAAGCTCCTTGGTCTGAGAACTTGGTAATTCTTTTAATTTTTTCCTCTTGTTCACAATAGCCCAGCTGACTTTTAGGGACCACTGCAGCAGCTATACTACAGGGCTTGGCTAAACCAATAGCATTTTAGTAAGTGAAATGTACTCTAATTACTACGTGGCTACTATCTACTTAGTAAATCTTACTTCTCTATAAAATCCAAAGCAAAGTGACAATATTCAGGTAAGCTATTGAAAAGTGAAATAGGATCTCAGGATCTTTTTAATCCTCCCCACACCTAATAACAAACTATTTTAGCTTTTTAACCCCCAGTAAGAATTTTCAGGCTGCCCCTTTCGCAGGATCTTGTTTTGTTTCTCATTCTCTAGAAGTACGTCCTCACCAAACTCATCTTTGTAAAAGCCAAACTCATCTCTGTAAAATGCATGTGCCTCCATAAATAATTTCTGCCAGATCTTCAGAAGATAATGAGAAATGCCACCTACTGAAGTGCACTCTTTGACAATTATACTACAACATGCACTACTGACACTTTCAGACGCCAACCAGCACAGTCTAGATACCTATACAGTTTATATTAGGTTATGTGTGACTTCATAAAAACAGGAACATTGCTCCAGTAAGCTTACAGAGAGGATGTGCAGAAGTACCTAGGTTCATCAAAAATTTAATCTGGGGGATCATGTGACCAGTTTTTAAGTAGAAAAATCTATAAAGATCATATTTTTGTAAAAACTGTTTATTCTTTATGACTTTTCCCATCCAAATTGGTATTCCTCTTCAATCACACATGAGTGTACTGAAAGGAGTCGTTGTGCCCAACAAAGCAAAAGTTTCGGTTTTCCTCTACACAGATGCCAACCTGAACAAAAGCATAGAAGATTTTTAAGATTTGTTTCTGAAGCAGTACAGAGTAATGGGAGTTATCAGGCAGAAGCTGGATCATCTGCTGCTGAATCCGAGGCAAAAATATTTGCATTGCTGCTATGAGAGGACCTTGTTCCTCTGCTTTTCTGCATCTGCAAAGGAAACAAAAATGTTGGTCCAGGATCTACACACTGGAGATTCTAATGCCTATTCCTCACCAGCAATTTAATTTCTGTACCCTAAAAAAAATTAATTAACATCCAACACTCACTCATTTACTCTCCCCTTCTCTAGCCCGCAACTCAACAATTTGAGCAAATTCTCCGACTAGGAAAAACAACAACTGTTACCTTATATAAATGCTGTTATTAGGAGGAAGAACTAATGTTCTTTACTACTGAATTGTCAGCTCAGAGGAGCAGGCACTTGAATTTTTCTGACACTCGTATCAATGCCAAACCCAAGTTGGGTGCTGAAGAAACAGGAGTCAATAGCAATTGAAAGGGAAAGACCATTCCTTTGTTTTGAAAAGATTTTCTCTTTCTCTGTTTACATTTCTTTTACATACGTTTCTAAAAGCAAATAATTTAAAAATAAAAAAATGAGTGAGAGAACATTCTACGCTTATCCTAATCTACACTTTCTGGATTTAGACTATCAGGAGGATGGTACAGGTAACAATATGCAATAGGAGTATATGACAACGACAGTACTGTATTCATGGCATAGAAGTAGAAAATAATTTGCATTCATATATGCAGAATTTGGTGAATCTCCAAACAAAAGAAGTTATAAACATTTAAGAAATTTTTCACAGATGGGTTAAATCAGATCAAAAGTACAAAGCCTCAAGAAAAAATGTCAGTAAATTCATACAGATTATTGCTGGCATCTCTGCTTTCAATTCGCTGAAGATATAAAGATGATTAATAGTTTTCATTTATTTGCAGAAAAGGAAGCATATGATAATTATTAATCCCCATTTTCTATCTGAATTCCTTGTAGAACTGCCAGTGCTTTTAAGAATGACGTTCTCAGTAATCAGCTGGGACTAAAAGTACTGATTCTTCATCTACTGATGGACACCAACTTACTCGTAATTCTTCACCAGCTCATACAGGCACAGGAGGCTCCCAAGCCAACTCCCACTGTTCTGAGACTGCAAGTAGTAGCCTATCTTGTCTACTACAGCTGTCCAATGGCCAGGAAAGTCATATGTAATGATAGCATGGAGGCACCTTGCCAGCTGGGCTCTACGGCAGGAGGGAAAAAGAAATACATTATAAATAAATAAGATCATGGTATGGTGTTTAAAAGGATAGATCCCAAATCTTGGTTTACTGGCCACAATATACATATTACCTAACTATCATACATATTTTAACAGCACTGAAAGAGTTCTGAGGAGCCGCAGAGGAAAAGCAAGAAAAAAAATCCCAGGGGATTTAACTTTAAGGAAGAAACTAATTTCAGAACACTTTAGCTACTTTTGTCCCTTCCTTTTCCCTCTCTACACCCATCAGGCAATACTTGAAAACAATTAATTGCTCAATGAAACCAGCTAGCTTTGTACTTTGAAAATGAATGTTTATACTTCTACATGCTTATGAGGCTGAAAGCAACCATAAAAACACACATTTGTACATTTTTATTAAAAAATATTGGCTTGTGTTATGATCCAAGCCAGAGTTTCCTCATGAAATTACAGGATCTTCTAGAACACCACTTCTCAACCTCTGAAGCACATGGTAGAGCCAATTAGGTAAAAACATCTTACTATTCCTCTCCCTCCGCATGCTTTTAGATGCCACTCACAATGGTGAGGCAACACAGGTTTGTTAATTGACTAAAGTAAGGTGTGACTGAAAACGCTGAGCAGCATTGAACTGGAAGCTGTAAATAAATACTCTTGGCTCTGCTAAGGAATTAAAAAAAAAAAAGTCCACAGAAAATATTGGTTCTTCTATATTTAGTTTCCCTTGGGTATCCTCTTGGAGTCTTTCACACAAGCAGCCACTATTACAAAGCAGTTCAATAAGGGGCCCTTCACCTACCAATCCTTTTAGCTTTGTACAAACTTACCTTGTCCCTCAAGCCTTTGGAGTTTGTGCTCATTGCTGATTTGGTTCCACCTCCCCCCTTATTCTCACAAGTAAACAGTGAAAAATATCAGTATTACAGCATCAGACTAGTTCCAGTAAAGTTTCTTTGACTTTTTTAGCCTCTGAGAAATGTACAAGTTTGGCCATTATTTAGAAACCCTCTATTTTATTCCAGATGATTTTCCCGGGGTTTTCAACAATCCTTTTAGATGTAGATCTTGGGGGGAAGAAAAAAAAAAGACCAACCTCCTCAAATTTCCATTATTTTGTGTTCTTTTGTATAAACTTAGCCTTGGCATTTATGACATAATGGAAGGGGAAACTACATGCCTTTATTACATTATCACAGAAACAACACGAGCTTCCTTACCTTGTAGCACAACCTTGGCAAGGAGCAACTACTTCTTTCAGTGGGGATTCTAGACATCTGTGTCAGAGCATGCTAGAAAAGCTGAACTGGAAACGATGTTTTAGTTCATTTTCCTGTCTCAGTGCAGGATCTAAGCAGTCCCAGCAGGTATTTGTCTAATCTATTTGTAAAGACCTCTAGTGACAGCAATGCTATAGCAGCCTAATGCGTTCCAGTGTTTCATTATTTTTTTAAAGTGTTTTCTCTAATCCTAATTTCAATCCATAGACAAGCACTCCTCCTCCAGATATGACTACTGACAAAAAAAGACACCTCTGGGCACCTAGCTGGTGGAGAGGAGGAGGAGACAATAGGAAGATTTTCTTCTGTTTTGCAAAGATGAACATCTATACACTACAGCCTAATCCCATCCTATCAGCTTCACTTTAATTAGAGTGGTGAACAATCATAGACTGTAGTATGTCTGTGAATCTTAACTATTCTTCCAGCAAAAGAAGAGAACAGCATTTTTTTCATTCTTTCAACATCTTAAAACCAAGAATGCTAGCACACATTTAAATACTAGGATTACATATAAAAAATTGCAAAAGTAATTGAGAAAAGGGCTACTAGAAAAAAAAAAAGATCTCGAGCAGTATTTCTCTGAATGGGTAATTCCGTGCTACAGATAGCCCTCTACACTATCTGCTCTGAATCAGCCAAACAGGCAGGCTGTCACTACAGCAAGTGTTAGAAGACACTTTAAACTACATTGTAAAAGGACAAATCACATTACAGAGCTCTTAGCCAGGTTAACACATTTCTGAAAAACAAGTGCAAATAAATGTGGTAAAATTTACTTTTTCAAATGCAAATTTTCAAATGTTACATTTTCAAAAGAAGTACTTGCTTCATCTCCCAAGAAACTGAGATTCTCACATTAACTACATCCTGACTACCAGTCTGAAAACTTGAGCTACAGAAATATCTCTACACAATATAAGGTACCTCAATAAGTCAGGAGAACGAATTATTCCTTCTACAATGTTATCACGAATCTGCTGACGATCATTTTCATGAATGTTGAATGGAAATACTACTTCTCCAGGACGTGGTTCACGGTCCGCCCAGTACCATCCCACCATGTTCTTCAGGTAAATGGCAGCTAAATACAAACATTGGGGAAATAATAATTTAATTCTAACACATCTCCACATTACTCTGTGCTCAACACATAGTACAGCTGAAAGTAGAACAAAGAGTTGAAAAGACGACTGAAAACCACTGCATGAGTTCTTGACAATTATAGGCACTAAGCACAGCTAAGTCAGAAGACAAATTTTTTTATGATTCCACACAAGATCCAGCTCAAGTGGCTGGTCCTAAACAGAACAGGATAGCATTTCAGACAGCTTCTATTGGAGTGCATTCTTTATTACAGTAGTCTTCCCTATGGACATAATATTCCATCATTACAAACAAGCACACAAAAATCTATTTATCCGCATTTTTATTCATCCCTAAAACAACTACTCAAGCTCAGTAAGTGAAGTTTTGGAAGGCTTGTGTAAACAAATCACTGTGCACGCAGATGGGACGCTCTGCTTGGGGAAATGCCCAGTATGAAACTGGCACATGGCCTACCTTCTATTCAGACAGAAATGTTTGTTGTGCATTCCCTAAGCTTTAACTCACTATTAGGATTTCCCATAATCCCTTAGAGTTGTTCCCTTCTGTCTCACATGAAAAAACACAAAAAATAAAGTTAATCTTCAACTGAAAGTAAAGCAGCATTTATGCCTCGGTACTAAAATGCCTGTAGGCATTCTTTAGGAAACATAGGAAATATGGTATAAGACATTCTTAATAGACTCTTATCCCTGTACTATTTGGGCTGATTACTAGCTAGGAGTTTAAAGTATAAATAAGATATCCTTGGGTACAATCATTTTTCTTGGTGAAGACAAATTACAAAGTATGAAAACAAGTTGTTTGTAAAAGATTTCACAGGAGCAGGAGGAAAAACAGTTCTTTGTTTATGACGTGCCAGAATATTCAAACAAGAAACAGGTCCAGAAAGACCAGCCCAAGACTTTAATTTTCTTTGTCCATAGATTTGTTGTTATAGAAATTTCCCAGGGGAATCTGTCGACTTACATATGTAATTTATATGTGCTTTTCTATTTTATACAAGTACTTCGTAAAAAATAAAAAACCAAAAATTTTAAAAATCATGTTCTACATACTTGGGCTTTTTTTTCCCCCTGAACAATACTGAAATGAGAGATTAATTTATAAAATTAGCCTGATGTAGTCTAGATTAAGCATCAAACTTTACTACAGAATGGTTTAACAATGCCATTCAAAGTTGGATTATCTTTGAAAAAATAAACGCCAGCATGACAAACAGCATATGTCAGCATGCACTCGGGGGATTAATAGGATCTGTACAAAAAACCCAACAGTGCTTCTATGGGAAACGCTGTTCCATAGGATAAAAACAGAGCTGTGAACGAAACAATATTGTCATGGTTTAACTCCAGCCAACAACTAGGACCACGCAGCCGCTTGCTTACTCCCCGCCTCCCCCCCGGGTAGAGAGGGAGAAGAGGGAGAAAAGGAGGGAAAAGGGAAAAAACCTCATGTGTTGAGATAAAGACAGTTTAACAGAACAGTTACAGAAGAGGAAAATAATAA
Source organism: Chroicocephalus ridibundus (assembly GCF_963924245.1). NCBI lineage: Eukaryota > Metazoa > Chordata > Aves > Charadriiformes > Laridae > Chroicocephalus > Chroicocephalus ridibundus. Next base: position 154,601,544 of record NC_086284.1, read on the forward strand.
TAACAACAACAATAATAATAGTAAAAGAATATACAAATTAAAGTGATACAACACAAGTTGCTCTTACCACCCAATGACTGGTTGCCCAGCCCATCCCGAGCAGCGATCATGGATTCCTGCCCCCCAGCCAACCCTTTTTTATATACTGAGCATGACATCTGTGGTCTGGAATACTCCTTTGGGCAGCTTGTCCTGTCTATGGTCCCTCTCAGCTTCTACAGGAAGCTGAAAAAGTCCTTGACCAATGTAAACATTACTTAGCAACAACTAAAACAGTATGCGTTATTGACATTCTTCCCATACTATATCTAAAACACAGCAGCTGCTAGAAAGAAAATAATCTCAGCTGAAACCAGGACAAGTATTCATCAATTTCTTGAAAAAGCTGAATATTTTCTGTATCTGTCAAAAATATTGGAGTAGTTAAAATAAATTATGAATATTTAGAACCTGATCTTACACAAATGTATACCGTAAAGTCAACTACATCACCATTCCTGAACTTACAAACAGTTGGGCAATCTTTTTAGACATGCTGAGATTATAAATTTATAACTTATCAGTGATGTGACCTTCCTTCGTATCTACTTTTGTGGGTGGACATCATAGATATTGACTAAGCATATGTGGCTACCCTTGACGAAGGGAACTGCGGGTTTTTTTCATTTTTCCAAAACTTTCATTTTTTCCAGGAAAAGGGATGCAAATAGAGAAACATGTATTCAAATGAGACTCAATTTTAACTTTTTTTTAAATTTCCACTTGTCTTGGCATCACTACTTCATGACCACCAGGAAAATGAAAGAATACCTAAGGCTCCCTGGGTACCCAGTTTTAAGCAGAAATCATTTTCTTTTCTTATCAGTATCACAGCAATCCAGTAGGGATCACTACAAACACAGAGAAGCCAAAGAAGGACTCTACCCTATATGCACAATTTTATCTGATCCTCTTGTAGGAAAGAAACAGCAAAGATAGACCCTTTTCCACATGTTTTCAATGTTCATGTTTTCAAGTTCAATGTTTTCAAACATGAACTTACTTACATTGCAACAGCTCAATACTCTCTTGAAATAACAGAGAGACTGAATTTCTACTGAAAGAAAATGAAACGAGGAATTTATCTCACCTGCTTGACGCACTGGAAATTCAACTTCATCTGATACTATGATTTGGAGTAGAGTTGGAGCAAAATTGATGATCTTATAGGACTGAAACACATATAAAACACAGTTAGAAAAACACTATGTTTAAAAAAGACCATATTACCAAAAGCTGAATAAGAAATACAAAATAAGGATTTTGCAGTGTTCTTTGACTCTCCTCATGAAGTATGAAAGTTTTTAGCACTTGAATTTATCCACATCTGCACCAATCCAAATAATCACTTGTAAAAGCCGAGCACATGACTGCACATGGGTGGAATAAGCATTGTGACAATGCTCTCTATTAGAGATTAGTGATAACGTATATTTAAAAAATTGTGAGACTGCATAATGAGAAACACTGCAGATCTGTCTTTGAATTATTTAACTTAACCTCATAAGTCAAATGGATATTGACATGCTTCATCAATACCTACTATTTATTTACAAAATAGATTCTGGTACAATAGCAATACTGGATTTTGAAGAGATTAAAAAAACATTTAAAATTATTTTCAAGTGTAAACAGCATCTGCCTTTGCCATATATTACACAGCTATCTTTTAACAAACTAGATGTATAGCGCGTCTTAACAGAAAAAAAACAACTGGGGAAACACAGCAGAATAACCATTTTTAATTAAAATCAAGCATAGGCAGATAACATTTCAAAACCCGCAGTCTTCCTGGGAACTTTTCAAACATTACATCAGTCATGGAGCTGAAGAATTTCAAAGAGAAAACAATGCTCACTGAACTTCTGAGCAGAGCATGCCAGATTTAAAAGATGTGAAAATCTGATAGCATTATACTGCTGTCATTCAACTGGGGTCCTCCAACATGAAGAATCGCGGACTTAGCATGGTGCAGTTACTACTAAGCCTTGGCAACATCAGTAGTTACTAGTAGGTCAGATCTTTCATCCATGTGCTTTACATTCAAAGAGAGATGTTTCTTAGGGCTAGATGGCAGAAGCTTTCTTTATTTCACCTTTTACAGTATTTCTTTCCAACTAGACTATGGCTGGGAGTTCTGTGGTTGTTTCCAGAGCTGTGCTTTAAGTACAAGTATACTGCATCTTCCATAAACTTTGCTGCATTCGAAAGCTGTGAAATAAGAGGTAGGTTTTACTCTTCATGTACCCAGTTCCTTGATCTAACATTTCCGTAACGAGGTAAAATTACATCGCTTTCATGATGCCTAAGTGTAACAGCTGCAACACAACACTATCATTCAATAATTTTACCAAATCACTTAACTTTCTGGCCCTCGTTTTACTCATTATAATGATTTTGTAATTCTAACCTACGTTGTGCTCAGAGACTCATTTGATGTTTATAGAGTAATCTAAGATCTCAGATAAAAGCAGTAACGGCAAATCAAAAGCATATTTTCCTGCAATTCCCTTCTCTAAAAAACTTTAATTATCCATAAGAAATGCTCTAAATAAAGTAAAAGCTGTAACAGACAGCACAGGAACTCCATTTATCTATCGACACGCTGAAATACCAGCTTTCAATGTCAGCTGGTTGAAGTGTACTGGATTCCAAAGATCACCCTTTAATCGAGTATCCTGGAGTCCAAAGTTTGTCCTTCAGTCACTACCGGACAGAATCCGTACAACGTTGGTGGGTTCTGACAGGGGCTGCAGTAGCCTCCAGCACTCAACACCCAACTTCCAGGGAGATAAGGAAAGCACAAGAAATCCCAGCAGCACAGAAAACCAAAAATGTGTGTGAACCCTTAATCATCTTTTTTCTTCTAAGTAGTGCCAATATGCTGTTCTCAGACCCAATCTACACACAGTTTTTACTACTATAAACACACTGATTAAGAATGCAACTGTTTTGGGGGTTGTTTTGTTGTTTTCTTGTAGTAATCCTACCAGTATCACACTTAGGGTGGATACACCGATAACAGCATAAATTCTTTCCCTTTCTTTGACCAAATAACTTTTACTGAATCTACATTAAAGTCACCACTACTCCAGGGAGCTTTATTAGTACCACTTGTGCTGGCATACAACTGCTATCCCTGAAGTTTTGCCAGGATGTACACAAATATGGTTATTTGGCCTGCGCAGCAAATCCTCTCAGCAAGCGCCTGGAGTGACAAAAGACATGTTATGCAGAAGGTACGCACAGTGTCTCAGAGGGGGCCCCATCCCTACCAGCACACTGCTATGAGGGTTTCTTTAGACTTTACACACTGACACCCCTCAAGAGATCACGGGGACACAGTATCAAGCTCCCACTAAATCCTTCTACTCTGTACTACTGTCATTAGCATAATTCACATTTTTATAAAGCTTCGTTTTCTACTCATTTATCAGAAACATAAATGCTGCAGAGATCAAAAGAGATTGTGTGCCCATTTTAGAAACAAGACACCCGATTCTATTGTAGTTGTGAAGCTCAAATACCATCCTGCTCACTTGTGCAGCAACAAACCCCATCAGGAAAACCACACACCGCTTGCAATTTTTGGAACAGAGGACTTTCTAAAAAGCTGCATGCAGCAACATTCTTTCTATAGCAGCACATTCTCGTTGGTTTAGCTGTCATGCTAACTGTGATCTGAGGATGTATCCTTTCCCTGCCTTGCTCGGGAAACCATACAACAGGCACCTGGACACTAGTGAGTAAAGGGCAGAGCAATCATCAGGTGTCCACTGTGTAAATGGAAAGAGACAAGGAAGAGACCTCGGAGCTGGATGAATTCATTTGTATTGTTACAGCCACACCTGAACTTTTACAAAGGGAGAGCAGGAATACCATCAGTCCAATGGAAGGAATGGAAAGCTAGCTGCCGATTTTGAAGAGCCATGCCCAGGAGCCGCAGGGAGGCACCAGATGGCTGAAAAAAGACCTTCAGCGCAACTCCCATAACACAGCACACCGCTTTGTGCAGTTTGTGAATAATTACAGTGCCTTGAATTCACACTGTTGTGATTTGGTAAAACTTTCTATGAAGGCGTCGATCAATGGGGGCATATGTTTATTTTGAAGGAGAAAGTAAAAGTTTTTGAAAAATAAACTTTCACTGAGTACTTACAAAGATTATTTTAAAGCTGTGTAAAACACATACTGACTGCTCTCGCATGAATCACAGATCAGGACATTTATGCTAAAAAAAAAATCTCATTTAATTTCCATTGTGATCAAGAGGATGGGATACAGCATGTGCAAGGCTAGCAGCTAAACTGGGAGAGGCATACAGCACTGGTAGGATACAATTGGGTAAATTTACAGCAATGACCAAGGAGATGCCTATGTCCCCACAGATCTTGTTCCATCTGTGCCCACTGTCTCAGGAGATCTGTGCACTGTGCACAACTTCCTGCACCTGGTCCTTTCACACCTTTGGCCTAACACACATTCTTCCCCGCCTCAGCATCACAGTTCCACTCTTCAAAACGTCAGAGAACAAATCAATTTTTTTGCCTGTTTCCTTTTCCATTTGGTTGGGCATAGAACAGATGATACCCAAGAAAGCCTAAGATGGGCCACTGAAAAACAGCAAGATGAACATCATCACATACAAAGGACTACAATACAAAGAGAGATAAGCTGGAAAAATATATAAAAATTTCCCCAAATGGATCCTACCGAAGCAAATACTTTTCATGTCTAACACTCAGATTTGGCTCCCAGGTTATGATGCATTATATATTACTAAACTCATTTCAGTAAGCATTATTCTTGTGTCTTGTTTCCTGTTGCATTTAAAGCCCAGAGCAAGCAACTGCTCCATAGTCACATCTGTCACTAAGCTTCCCATTGCTCTGATGACAACCACAGTGGCTGAATGCAGAACAGCACTAGAAGCTGTTTTTATCCCTGCAGAACAACAATGGGACGATCTAGGACAATGGATAGAGAAAACCAGAGCCTTCCCTCAGGTTCTGAAAGTGAAGCCACGACCATCCCTTCTCCACCAGCGATACACATTTCTTTCTCTGTACCTCTGAATCCAAGTATGGCATGTAAAAATTGCTGAAAAATCAAGGCACTACATCTTTATTTGCAAAGACAAATACACAGAAGAAATTTGTACCTTGAATACATATGAAATTACCTGTTTACAAAGGTTATTTTAAGGCTTACGTACATCTGATATGAATGCTTAACGATCTGGTTTACTGAGCTTTATTTTCTGTTTGCTGTGCACTGAAAATGTGTTACTTAAAAATTCCGTCAGTATTTGTCACACTCGGGAATATTTTCGCAGTTCTTAATACTATTTTCTCTCTTGTTTTTTACACTGTCAGTCACAGACAGCTGTTAAAACAAACTAGAACTTCAAAAGACACTTTCTTCTTTCCCTGTCTTACACACAAAGGTATTGTCTGGGGAGGGGAAAACACACAGTGTTTTCATACACAGGGAAAATAAGCATGTGTAAGAACCTACCTGAGCTTCTTTCCTTTATGGGTTCTGCTGTCAAATTCACTCAGTCTCAAGCAAACTCCGCTTTCCACGGAACTTCTAATCACGCAACTTCCTCATCAAATTGCTCTTCAATACAAATACCTGAGATTCCTTCCTCTAGGTAACAAGAGGTCTTCATTGTCACTTTCAGAGTCACCTTAGGATCCCTGTCCACTGTGGCAGCCAGCTCAACAAAGATATGGAAGCCCAACTTTATTCTGGACTCTTCTGCTTTTGGGCAGTCTTCTCACACTTCTTACTCTTCTTCCAGCACTGCTGCTCAGTTCCCATCAAAGTCAAATTCTGCAACTCCTTCTCGATATTTAAACAAACATCTATATTTCTGCAATTGTCTTCTTATTTTCCTCTCCGTTACAGGCCAAAGAGACATATTACAGCAAGTTGAGCCAATGAAGATTAATGCACAAAAATGGTGTGGTAATCCTATCTGAATTGGAATCAGAGATGACCTTGTACGTTCACACAATCAGACAGTACATTCCACAGCACTCCAAGAACTGGCACATGAAAGCAGTATTTAGCCATTTAAAAAAAAAAAAAAAGGAAATTAAAACCAGCAAAAATCCCTGAAGTCCATGAGACAGCTCTAACAAGAGGGAACAGCCTAGAACAGACATCAAAGAAAAGTGCACAGAAATTGAGTATCTTTCTTGATATAACTGACTGTTCTAAGAAGTAAAGTGTGATCGATAAACATGATCATAAGATGCACACCGATTATGATGTGACAGAGCTGAAGAAAAAAAGGGTGGGAGGGAACACGACACGAGAAAAGAAAAAGAGGGAGATGGAAAGATGTGTACACTTAGAAAATCAACAGGCTAACAGGGAAATTAAACAGTTACATGATAGAGGTTACTGACCTGGCAGGAAATTACTGCTCTAGTTTCAAGAATCACATTTCAGACAAATCCCGCACTTACATTTGTGTTCAGGTCACTGACAGAAGTGAAGTTTGTTGATGACTCAGAAGCAGCACGCATCATCCAAGCAGAAAGATCAAAAAAATTCTACTAAGAACTGAATGATCTTTAGAACTGCACCAACAAAAATGGAATGGGGTAATAAGACAAAGTACATGGTCATACACCCAAAGATAATAGCAATTTCTCCTAAAAGCTTCAGGTTTCTTAGTGAGGAACCATAGGATAAAAGGACCTCGGTATATTAAGTGATAAGAAATATGTACACATTGGACATGAAGAAGATAACTGTAATTTTAGGATGTATCAAATGAGGTATTAGGGGCATTGAGCATGAGACTTTCTTGAATGCTGCAAATACAAATGACCAAATTACACAAGAAAGATTAATTCAAATGGAAATGAGTATGCAGAAGAGCTGTGCTCTCCTATTATTAGATTTCATAAATTCAGTTTTATGATATTGCAGAGGAAATACAGCCTGTTGAGGCTAGGAAAACAGGCTGGTAGGGATCAGCCGTGGACAAATATGCCAGAGCAGGTACCAAAAAACCTATTCTAGCTAAGAAGTAAGATCGGCACAAATGGATATAAATAGAGCATAAATTAATTTAGGCTGAAAACCAACACTTATTTCTAGCTGCAGGAGGAAGAAAACTCACAAAGAGCCTTCCAATAGATATAATAAGGGGGGAAAAAGAAAGGAATCTTGATTCCATTTCTGAATGCAGTTAGATGATAATCCAGAAGGCAGACAGCAACTTCATTGATTTAGCTCTATCTTTACACAAGCGCAGGAACATACTGAAGAAAAAGAGGCATTTTCAAACATGCTGGGACTTCTTACAGGTAGGCAAGCTTTCATTCATTTTAACTCCATTCCCCACGCTCCACACTGTAAGCAAGCTATGGAGTTGGGACTATTATGATACTGTTCTAAAGGGCTATCTGTATTGGTAAAAGCAATGCAGTGCCTACAGAGAGGTGCTGTATTGGGGGACTAGTAGGATTTATACTCTCTGGGAAGCTCCTGTCACTACCTGGATTCAAACTTGAAAACCAACGTACACTGCTGATGGGGATAACACAAGAGAAGTTTTACCTCAATACCTGCTGGCGTGTCTCAGGAGCAGCACCAGTTTAACTAGCACATAGAATAATGGTGACCCCTATTCTGTTTGGCCAAATGTTGTATTTCCACTTCAAGTACTTATTGTTGGAGGGTTTTCTGTTTGGTTGGTGGATCGGTTCCCTTGCTAGGGCAAGATAAAAGCTAGAACAGCATCTGGATTCCAGTACTTGCAGGAGCACAGTTACATGTCAACACTATCATTAGATACACTGCGTCTGACAAGTCGCTTTGAAGTCTCGCTTCAAAAGCATTGAAAGGCTTCAAGATGTCGAAGGCCCACGTTCAGCAACATTCCTCAGGAGCACTTTTGTTTCACTCATCCAAAGAGTCATGTCAAACTACCAACGCTGCATCAGTACATTATATCAGATACATCATGCTTCATTTAGTAACAGGAAGCCTACACAATAATAGGTATGTCTTAATTTCAAGATTCACTCTTTATAATAGTCAGAAAAGAGAAAATGTGTCACCTATTTTAAATAAAAATATGTATCTCAACCTGTGCTCAATAAATACACTTGCAATCTTGAAACTAAAACCCAGGTCTTTCACGCAAATTGCATTATCCATCACTTGAACTTAAAACATGTCACCGGTGTCAGTCTTAAAACACTTTTAAAACTTCTCCTGAGCCTTGCAGTACTTATTGGTGATGTTAAAATGACAGTGTTAGGAGCAGGACCCAGGAACCCAGACAGCTGCCTCTTTGTTCTGAGCCTGCCAAACACGCAGCAATTCATTATTGTAGTTTTGATTCCCGTGCAACAGGCTGCTGACAAATATTTATACTTTCCCTCTCAGTCCTTAATAGCAGGGATAAAAATAGGTACTGATGAATTTTTAAAGTTACTACGCCAAATGAAGAAAAAAAGTTTTGCATTTTTATCTAACTATCCACAAGAGCATTCTCAATGTCCAGCACTTAATCCACCGATTTACTAAAGGAACTTGCCAACTGCTAAAGCAAGGATTAGCTACAGCTAATTCAGAAGGAGTTTTAAGTTGCCTAAATAGAAAATCAAGCCAGAGTAGCAGTAATTCCTGAAAGCCAATTCTCACTGACCGTTTTGTTAACATACCAATGCAGTCTAAAAAAATCCAAGACCTCCAATAGAACCAAACAAATATTCCATCGAATTATAGAGGTTAAAGTTTTATTTATGCTGCGTAAAGGAACTTTCTCCTTTTTCAAACATCCAAATTGAGACTGCGGTCACCGTGTTGATTCAGTGCATACCGGCGCTACATTAACCGTGGGATGCTGTGACAAATGCTACCCACAAAAATCCAATGCGCCTTTCCCAAAGTTTTACTTGGCGTACTGCTGGACAGGACAAAAATCAGTCCCCAAGAGTCTCTGCTGTCTGTCACCTGTGAGAGCAAGACAGAGCGACCTGGGCAGCGCGGAGCCCAGTGTCGTGCCTTCCAGCACCCAGCTCGGGCCACGCCGAGGATGAGATCTGCCGCACTTCGCCCCGCTGCGCCCTGCTCCCCGGGTCACGGCACTCAGGACAACACTGACTGCAGGCGGCGATCCCGCCCAGCCAACGGGCACCCACGCACCGGGGGCCACCAGGCACCCACGGACTGGGGGCCACCTACGGACCAGGGGCCACAGACCACCCACGGACGGGGGGCCGCCGGGGCGGCGCTCCTCGCCCGGCGCCCAGGAGGAAGCTCCGGGAGCCGGCAGCGGCAGACCCCGCCCCGGGGGTCCCGGCAGCCGGAGCGGGGCGGGTTTGCTGCCCGCCCGCCAGGCCTCCCTCGAGCGGCCGCTGACAGGCAGCTCCGGCGGGGGATGCCGCCGCCGGCCTAGCCCGGCTTTCCGCTGCAGCCGCCCCGCGGCCCCTCGCTGCGGAGCGGAGCCGCCCGGTACCGGCGCGGAGCGGGGGGCCGCCGCGACCCCCCCCGCCCCTGCCGGCGGGTCCAGGCGACCCCATACCGGGCGGCGGCCGGGTCTGAGGCGCGGCCGGGGGCGGAGCTGAGGCGCCGCTGAATTCCCGCTCACCTGATCGAGCTCGTTCTCGGCGGCGATGCGCAGGTTGGGGTCGATGGTGCCCCGCAGGGCCTGGATGATCCTGTTGGGGTCCATCTTCCCCCTTCCCGCGCCGGCGGGCAGCGCTCCCCCGGGGGCTGCGGGAGGAAGAGGAGCCGCCGCCGCCGCTCGCGCTGCCGCCCCCCCCCGGGCCACAATCGCAGGCTCGCGCGCCCCACCCCCTCCGGTTCCTCTCCGGAGCCATTCACCGGTTTGCGACAGCTGGGTATCGGGAAGCGGGGCACTGCTTTACGGCCGGCTGCGCGCAGAGGTCCGCCAGAGGCGGGCGCCATGTTGTTGTACGGATAAAAAAAAGTCCTCCGGAACGGCTCGCCCGGTGGGCGGTTTCCGGGATGGAGCTGCCGTGGGGGCGGCTGTGGGGCCCGCCGCGCCCCGCTCCCTCAGGGAAAAGGCGGCCGCAGAAGGGGATGCCGCTGCCACCGCGGTGCGTGTGGAGCTGCTGGCTCCTCTGCCGCATCCAGGGGCGCCTGCCCCTTTCTCCGTCCCTGGAGACGCCGACAGGGGACGGGCCCGGCGGCACAGGGCCGCGGCGGGGAGCGGGCGGCCGGGCCCACCGGTTCAGGCTGTCACTGCTGCGGGGGTGCTGAGGTGCCGCCCTCCCTCCGCCGCCCCTCGGTGGCCTCTTGCTGGGACCTCACGGGGCGGCGGCGGCGGCGCCGGCGGAGGCACAGCGGCCCCACAGGCCCGGGGGATGCTTCCAGACCCCTCTCTCTGTGCCAGAGCGGACTTTCACTGCCCTTAAAAAAAATACATATATATATATATAAAAAAATCCTATATTCCTTTCTTAATAGCTTATTCCTTTTTGTAGTAGTTTCCCAGCTCGAGTACCGGGCTTGATTGCCCGGTATTTGCCACCTCATGAGCTGGTGGTACAAGAATTAAAGTGAGAACGCCAAAACTGAACAGTGGCATGGTCAGTGAGAACTGACGTTATCCCCCCGGCTACCTAGGTACCTCGGGTATGTGCTGCCGCACGAGACGGGCTCGCAGCTGCAGGAAGGGAGAAACTTGCTGCAAGCAGCTTCCTAAAACGCGCGTCATGCTTCCCACCGTGCTCCTGGTACTTCTCCTCATCGTTTTGTAGATCAGTAGACCCTGAAAGTGGTTTGCTGATCTTGATGGCATTTGCGTGTGACAGTGGGCTGAAGATGCATTCTACTCAGTTTGTCAGAAATACACAAACACCACTCCTAACTGCAAGCATTTACCCTGCTATGATTCTCCTCCTCTGTCCAATATTTCCCCTTAAATCCTAGAACATGCAGGTGAACCAAACGAAGGTTTAAACATCTCTTATGGTTTGAGAAACCCACAACAATTTACTGTCATTTAGAAAATTATTCTATCACCCAATGACGACTCCTCACCAGGAAGGAGAATCAGCGTGAAAAAAAATGAGGAAGCACGAGGGTTGAAATATTAATAGATTTAACAGAATAAGGTTAAATAATTAACATTAATAATGCTAAAGAACCAGTATTGATCCTGATACCAATATAAAATCTACAAGGATTATACTCAGATAGTTCTATCAGTGGGAAGCTGTGCACTCCCAGCAGTGAACAGCAAATGACGGACACTGCAAACACAATGGCTTCGGGAGGAAGAGAGGGCTCAGGGGTCTGGCATTGGGGCAAGGAGTTCTCTGGAAAGCCACCATGAAGGGAGAGAGAGAGCATGCTATACAGCAAACTTGCAAATTTATATTGAATGTGTCGTTCATGGTACGAAATAATCCTGTTGGCCAGCCTGGGTCAAGTGCCCAGGTCTCGCTCCACATCCCTGCACCTGGCAAGGCTCAAAAACACCAAGACCTTGAATCCCAGATAGCCTAGCTGTCTATAAAGTAAATATTTTGGCAAATTCAGATACTAGAGTCTTCAAAAGCGCAGTTTTCCCAAGCATTAGACAAGAAATTAATCCTGTGTCACTCAAACCAGGACAACATCCGTGCAGGCATAAGATAACTATCAAAGGTGCAGTTCACAGCTCAACAGCACGCCAGAAAAACCTCATGTCTAATATGATCTTTGTGAGCCAAATCCTTCAGTTACTTCTGCAGGTGATGTTTTACATAACATTTACAAACCAGAGACCTGTTATTAACTGGTAGAAATAACAGAAAGACTATTTGCTGTGTTTTGGAATAGTCAAACACAAGGGCAATTACAAGATGCTACTGTTATATAGACGCCTTAAGAACAAAATTGGACAATACGTCATTTGTTCATGGTAATTACAGTATAAAGTGTAATTTCTCATTACTGCTCCTCAATTAAGAAAACAGCAGTACTTCCCTCAACTTATGTATTATGTGACCTATAGTGAAGAATATTCTTCTTAACAACGGTGAATGTGCAGGAGTGCCGTTTATGGCAGGGATACCCTTCTCTTGCCGAGGGGACTATATGGTAATGCTTGCCACAACATCTTTACTGTCACTAAATAACGTAAGTTCCTAAATTGCTTACAAGGAAAATCTTAAAACATCTAATACTATAATGATTTTCTACAAAAATATTGTCCCTTAATAAGTTTGCCCAGAAGAAAAGAAGAATCTAGCTGTAAAAATGAATTACACCTACCCAGCATTCGGAGGTTGTGTGCTCTGTGGTTTTCATCACTTTTTGCGGTGGTGAAGAACACCTCATCGTTGTCACTCAAGAGCTGGCTTTCCGTTCTCCAGTGACGCAGCTCTGCAGCATCTAGCAAGAAATTGTAGGTACTTTCACTCATCTTTTAATTTCTTCTTAGAAGCAGGGGAAAGTATGTCTGGTAATCATAAAATATAAAAAAAATCACACCAATGTGAGTGTAAAAAGTATTTATTGTTAACTATGGTAATTTGTCGTTTTGCCATTTTGGTTAAGACAGTAAATAAGATTAGTCCAGTGAAAACTGCCCATTTTAAAGATTTTGAATCATGCATCATACTAAAAATAAATTACTTTAAAGGATTTTTATCTCTACTTCCTTTTCCAAAATTAGAATGTTATGGATAGCTGAAAAGCATTTTTGTTTTATTCCATTTCTGTGGCAGTACAAGAACGTAAAAAGTTATGAAATTGATTCATTGAAGGACTTGAGTCATGTGAAGCTGGTGATGTAAAAGATATCAATAAAGAACAAAATATGCTTAAAGACTATTTTAACGTCTTCCTAAAATGTTTTTCAGAATGTTATTGCACTTACCACTTGTACTTAAAACAGCACTTTTAACACACAACATTCACTACAAAACAAAGTGGAAAAAATTTTACACCCAAGATTTTCCTTTCAGGACCCACTTTTTGTGCACACAGCAACCATCAAGGAAGCAACACCAGCAAGTACCTAAATCGAGCAACATCCAGTTCAATAGTGCTTATTTCCTTCCTTTCCTTCCTAGTCGTGGAAGTATTGTTGCAAGCATTTTAGTCTACCTATGTGCTGGGTTTGATGTTTGCCTGATATTTCTTCCTGTAAAACATGAACCTCCGTAGATACCAGTGGCTATGTTATTCTAAAAATAAGTTTAATCATTAACCGAAATATTTTTATGTAACTTCAGAAACTTCAGATTGAAAGTAACTACTTGTAAGCCAGAACTCATATGCCTTTTTGTTGGAGCAAAGATTCTGTTAATATTTCAGGCTTCATCTACTTCAAAATAATGGATCAGGAACTGAATTAGAATTTAAAAAAAAAAATCTGGTCTGCTACTCTGCAAAGTAAAGAATCTGAGGTAAAACTCTGAGATTTTCTTGTCGGCTATCTAATGTGCTGCTGAGAGAAGACCCAATGTGAAAAGGACAAGTGTTACACAAAGAAACTAAAAACAAGTAAATGAAATGCAAGTTGCACCAGCATGCAAGTACAGAAAAAAAGGAGGAGAAGGGAAAAAAAGGAAAGTGGGGAGATAAGGGAAAGCAAAGGGTTTATTTTTTTTAAAAGCTCCAAAAGTCTGCAGGTGCACTATAGCAACAGTTTTATGAAGTATTTAGGACAAGCAATCATATTTTGAAACTCAGTTGCTGAAACCAAGGATTTTTAAAGCAATGTAAGTTTGACCTCAATGAATACAGACCAGGTTCCTGGCAAAGTGGCTGTCAACTTGATTAAGCTCAAGAACTTTGGGAGGTGGAGAAAAACTAGAAAAGCCTTATGTATTGCAGGTTACTTAGAATTAGTCCTTTGACTTTGGGTTGTTTTGAAACGTGGGTAGCATTTTAGCTGAACACTGCGTGTAGCTTACTTTCTGGTGGCTGCTACGTTATCGCGCCAGCCAAGTTCCTCCTCCTTCGCCCAGCTTGTAGTGGTGAGCACAACATCGTGTGCTCTGGGGTTTCCCTTTGATCCGATGTGGTCAGGGGTCCCGGCTGTGTCCCCTCCCAGCTTCTTGTGCACCCCCAGCCTGCTCGCTGGTGGGGCAGCAAGAGAAACAGAGGTGGCCTTGATGCTGTGTGAACCCTGCTCAGCAGTAGCCAAAGCATCCCTGTGTTATCAATAAGTGTTTTGGTCGCAAATCCAAAACACAGCACCACAGCAGCTACTCTGACAAAAATTAACTCTGTCCCAGTCAAAACCAGCGCACCCTTCCGTCTCAGAGTAGTTCCAGTGTTTCACTGAACTCACAAAAGGAAACATGGAAATTCACTCCCTCCAAATCAAAACCTTGAGTTAGTTCCTTACCCTTACAGTTTGTCTTCAGCAGGCTGCACAAGATACCTAAACTGGAGAGAATTTAGGTGGTATCCAATTTGCATAGCAAAGACAGCAATAGGAAGTTACCAGAACTATGATGCCCCTTTGTACATTTTATTTATACCCGATTATGATCCTTAGATAGTTATAAGACACTGTTGCCTAGTGCAACAATTCAAGCAACTTCATTTAACAACTACGGAGGAAAAAGGTATCGGAAGACACAGCATTTACACGAAGTCGATACCGGTGTTACCTCGAATGTTTGCAAGGTGTGAAACTCACCTGTTCAATGCTTTACCCAGAAGGAGAATGCAGGTCTAGGTCTACAGTCTGGACGCACCGAGGCAGGCTAAAACCGTGACAGTTGGTAAATAACGCACTGAAATACTCTGAAGTACTTTGAGAAGCTTTCAAAACAAGTATTAATCTAGAAACATAAAGAATGAGGATCAAGGTATTAATATCCTAGTGTTTATCATTATGGGAACTCATACAAAGTTATATTTCTAGGTATTTTGAAGATTAGCAATTCTCTACCAGTGGATTTTGGCCAGCTATTGGTGTGGAAAACAGGTGTTTTGCTTGGTCTTTTGCAGTACTATTTTCAAAAAATGTAGCCTTATCATAGAATACCTTGGGTTGGAAGGGACCTTTGAAGGTCATCTAGTCCAACCCTCCTGCAATGAGCAAGGACATCTTCTACTAGATCAGGTTGCTCAGAGCCTCATTCAACCTGACCTTGAATGTTTCTAGGGATGGGGCATCTACCACCTCTCTGGGCAACCCGTCCCAGTGTTTCAGCACCCCCACTGTAAAAAATTTTTTCCTTCTCTCTAGTCTAAATGTATCCTCTTTTAGTTTAAAACCATTACCCCTTGTCCTATTGCAACAGGCCCTGCTAAAAGTCTGTCCCCACCTTTCTTTAAGAGATGAAGATATTAAACAGTACTGGTCCAAGTATGGAACCCTGAGGGACACCACTTGTCACCCACCTCCATCTGGACATTGAGCTGTTGACCACTACCCTCTGGATGCGACCGTCCAACCAGTTCTTCTTCCACCAAACAGTCCACCCATCAAATCCATACCTCTCCAGTTTAGAGAAAAGGATGTTGTGGGGGACCGTGTCAAAGGCCTTACAGAAGTTCGGATAGATGACATCCACAGCTCTTCCCTTGTCCACTGTTGTAGTCACTCCATCATAGAAGGCCACTAGGTTGGTCAGGCAGGACTTGCCCTTGGGGAAGCCATGCTGGCTCTCTCGAATCACCTCCCTGTCCTCCATCCTTAGCATAGCTTCTAGGAGGATCTGTTCCATGATCTTCCCAGGCATGGAGGTGAGGCTGGCAAGTCAGTAGCTCCCAGGGTTCTCCTTTCTACCTTTTTTCCAGTCACCAGGGGTTTTACCTGACTGCGATGACTTTTCAAATATCATGGAGAGAGGCTTGGCAACTGCATCAGCCAGTTATCTCAGGACTCTGGGATGCGTCTCATCAGGTTCCATGGAATTCTGTATGTGCAGGTTCCTCAGGTGGTCACAAACCATATCTCTTACAGCACGAGGGTCTTTCCTCCCCCAGTCCCTTCCTTGTGGTCCATCCACTCCAGAGGTGTGGGAAGAGAGGTTTGCCAGTGACAACCGAGGCAAAAGAGTTGTTGAGTACCTCAGCCTTCTCCTCATTCATTGTTACCTGTTTGCCAGTCTTGCTTATCGGGGGGGAATGCTTTATTTGACCTTCCTTTTCTGGCTGACATACCTGTAGAAGCCCTTCTTAATATTCTTTGTATCCCTTGCCAGGTTTAGCTCCAGCTGTGCCTTGCCCTTAACAGTGAAGGTCCAGTACTAACCTTTTGAGGCATATCTATTCTGAGAACTTTATGGCAGTATCTGTTCCTTTGTACTTACATTTCTGTAACAGAGGTTAGCTAGAGCTGTGTTCACAGATCCAACTAGACACACAGTAGTGAAAGCCAATAGTTTTAGCTAAGGAGGTACTACATGAGAACACTATAGGATAAAATTGATCATATGTTCATTTACCATATGGAAAAGAATTGTCTGAGTTGTATTTTTTTAAATAACAACTATCAGGGGAAAACCAGACATTTTATTTTAAATTGGCTGGTATTGTAGAGATGATTCCAATTCAGTCTGATAAAGCTTACAAAAAGTATGAAGTTCTTTTAAAGCCATCCATTGTATGATTTACAGTCAAGTTTGCTATCAACAAATAGCATAATGATTAGAATTCATGTTTCATCATACCTTCACACTTCTTGCTGCGATAGTGTAGTCCTTTAATTAGGAATTTAAAAATCCGTCTTATAGAGATGGACAACCAGCTCTGAAAGCAAGACGCTTACCTCAGATATTTTAAACATATGCAAGCCAGAGATACATGAAAGCTTTGCTAGATCTACCAGTAAGACGTAAGTCTCAAACAAATGGGTCCACCAAGCAGTTGTCCAGGCTTGACTGAACTATAGCATTAGAAAGCAACGTGTGCTTCATGTATTCACAGTGACCACATGGCTGAGATTGCCAAAGGCCAAACTGATTAGTAATGTTAGAAGTACTGGTAACTAAGAAATCCATCATACAAGAACATATAATAAAACTAAATAGAATAAGCTGCATACTAAATGAAAAGGCCTATACACAGCACGCTGAAGCACAAGGGACACCCTGCTGCTATACACAGAATAGGGCTCGTTTATTTACTAGTCCCTCTGCAGACAGCATGGGAGAAGAGTGACTGGGTCAGTGCTCTAGATGTCTAAAAAAAAAATAATAGTAAAAAAAAAAGTCTAGAGTTGCAGGTCTGTTAGAAAAGCAATGGAGTCTGTTTGTCCACAGCTGCAAAGCCATTGCAAGCTGAAAATTATGTTAGCACTTAGGCCTATCTACCACATTAGTACACAAAGAGAATTAACAGCTTGAGAAAATTGCTAGTTACACTCCTGCCACTTAGCCTCTGTTGAGAGGGTTCTAGAAATAGGCATCTTTAATGGCTAAAGTCAGAATTAGCATGTTTAAAAACACTAAATATAGGCTTAGTATTCACAGTTAAGGCTTACCAATTTTGTTTGTAGTGGTAAAAAACTAAGTTCCCTAAAGCTTTATCCCAAACTTCTCATCTCAGAAGTTGCCAAAGGAATTAAACCAGGACTTGAAGTATAATCACTCTCAAAATCTGTATGAAAAAAGAAATCTAAGCTTGGAATAAAACAAAGATCTTTATGCCAGTAGCTTTATGGAGGCATGCCAGACAACTTGTTTTGGCATCTGCATGGTAGCAGGGGAGAACTGTGTAAAACTGGAAGTTCTGAAGCCAGTTACCAAGAAACAGCAGCTTCATATCAGGTCTGAAGTACATTCCATTTAGATTTTTACTTTCACTTAAGTAACAGTTAGCTGAACTGTTTTTATTTTGCCCGCTTCTGGTTTATCCTTAGATGTACCAGTCAGGCTTTTCCACTAGCTGCCTTAGTACACTGATAGAATAGTTCCTACTGCTAAAAAAAAAAAAACCAACCAGCTACTAAAAGTTTTAAAAGTAGAAAGAGCCAGTGACCTACAGTCTTCTTACCTAGTTCAGACCTTCATTTTAAACATTGAAATGCTGTACAATATTTCGCATGCTGCAGCTTACACAAGGACATATGTCATAGCTCTTCAGTCCTTAGGCCACAAGAGATTGCTGAAGACTGGTCACACAGCCCTTTAGCTGTAAGAAAGGAATGTCATAAACACTTCCTAGCATTTGTATTCAGGTTTGGTTTAAGACACAGGCACCAGACGTCAACTACAAATACCAAGTTCCTCAGCAATTCTCTGAAAGGAAGAGATACTGGCATTACAAACCAATTCCAGTCTCATGGGGGAGAGAAGCCACATGTTTGCACTACACAAGGGTCAGTTTTAACTTCAAAATGTATTACAGCTGAATGAGATCTGCATAAAAACAGTGTCAGCAAGCCCTCCCGTGACTGGTTTGAGGTTTAAAAATTTCAGCAAACTACACCACTACTGAAGCAAAGTCAATATGACAGGGTTCTTCCCCCCTTCCCAGCCCAACCTTTACCTCCCATAACCCTCTTCAAGTAATAGCCACCAGTAGCAGTCATAATGGGTACATCTGGTCATGATGGCTGCATCCAGCTCAAAGTGGGTTTGGGGGAAAGCAGATAACACAATAACCAAGGGCTAACTTGATCAATGCGCCCACCTAACCACAGTAAGGGTAATCAAGCCAAATTTGAAAGAAACTAACATGTGGTCAGTATGCAAATATGACTATAAGTCAATCATTTTACCCCATCAATAGCAAACAGCCCTTTGAGCTCTCCTGCCACACCTAGACTCCTCTCCGAGGAGTTTAGAGAACAAAGAGGTCCTCTCTGAACATCATTACTCAACAGGAGGCTCTCCCTGACAGTTTTGTCCAACTGTCCTCTCTGCAGTAAATAACCAAGTGTACCCTGCCATCAAGCCTTGTTAAACCACTGTCACATACACTATCAAACTTTGTTAAATCTCTTGTGAGTGGAGTGCATCACTCCTTTGGCAACAGTGACAAAGCTAGATTTTGACAGGATATGCATTTAAAATAAGCAGTCCTAATCAAGTATTTAGCATTTCACTCCTGATTTCTGGCACTTTCAGTTAAAAATCAGGTATGTAACTAGATCTTGAATTCATTTTGATCAAGGGAACACTCTTGAGAATGGCATCAATCAAGAACTAAACAAGTCATCCCATTTAAACTACACAATTTACCCTGAATTATTGTAATTTGAAGACCAGTTCTATGTGCTAACATGCATGTAACACCCCACATCAGGAATAAAGCTCAGTTTGATATATTTTAAAAATAAAGACTACTGGCAAGATTAATACTAAAATGCATATTAACTTGTTTTATTGAGGCACAACAAGGCATTGTGAATAGCCCATACTTGAGGCAATCAATAGTGTAGTAAGCTGGACATTAACACAGTTTAGGGTAAGTGCAAACAATATACATTCACAGCTTTATTAGCAAGGCTACATCACAACTGATAAAGTGCCAAATTAGTGCTGATTCAGTACCCCAACTCCATGATTTCACCTTGCACAACAGGACCATCCTTTCCCCCAATAATGGAACCACATATCTTCTATAAAGTCAGTAGTAAGTGCGAAGCTTGTCCCACCCCCCTCCACCAAGGTGTTTGGAGCAGCTCTTTTGTAAACATCACACTGGATTTTAGTCCTGATAAAGGAGGTATCCCGAAAAGGTGGAATATTTCCAGCTGCTTCCATAGATGGCTCCCCGATGCAGACGCAACCAGATCTGATCTCCCTGGAACAGCTGCAAGACTGCATGATTACTAGCTGTTTCATGATCAGGAGCCCCATCATTTGCATATGCTGACACTAGAACCTCTTCATTCTTCATAAGATTCACATAGAGGGGAACATTTACAGCCAGTTTCAGCATGTGGAAGATGAAAACATATGTACCATTCACTGGACAGTTGAACCTACCAAGCTGGATATCAAAAGTTTCTCCAAGGTTGTTCAGCAACAGATCAAACACAATTGGCTGGTCTAGAGTTCCAGGGGCCAAGTTAGATGTTCTAGCGGCAGAGAAGGCAACTCTCATCTGCTGTGGGAGGGGGTAGACATGCACTGGTAGTATGGTGGCAGCTTGGCTTGTCACTGGCATATCAACAGGGGTGATGCTGCGGGAGTCTCCCTGTCCAGAGTCCCCACTGTTAAAGGTTTCATTGTCTCGTTCTGGGCTGCTCACCTGAGAGGAATCACTCCACCCTGCTGTTAAAGATCATTAGCAATGATAAGTAAGTATTATAGCAGAAGAAAACCCTTAAATCTATGGGCATAGTCTTAAGCAGCAAGTGTATGGACTTTCTAACAGATTTGTCTTTCAACTACAGGAAGCTGTCAGAGGACCCCACTGAGAACAGAACTTTGAAGCTGGCTTACATTCACCACACTTGCAGCATTCAGCAGGACAGACCATAATTTAGCTATGAACAATGATGCTTCATACTTTTAAGTAGGAGAGGGCACTAGCTTTGAATAGTTTTAGCTTTAGTGTTTGCCACAAACATATATTACCATAAAAAAAGCATATGCCAGCTTCTGAGTAGAGATAAATTATAATTTCCACAAAATTTAGCAGGATTACCAAGAACCAAGTAGTCATTTAGTCACCTTCAAGACCTGAATTTGCACTTCAAGTTACCTCAACGCTATTCTTCTAGAGCTGCATTCTTAGTAGGTCATATCATCTTACGATGCTAGAATATTAAGTTTGAAGAACGAGAATTGCTTTTAAGCTTTGAGCACCCCATTCCCCAAAACGAAGCTGTAATCTTTTCAAATATCCAAGTTAAAAGGGTCTAGAATGAAAACATTAATAGATCTAAGAATTTTAAAGCATTCACTCTCAAGTTTCAAGCCACTGTTATTTCTACTAGAAAGGAACACCTCAAGATATTAAATAAAACTAAGTAAAGTTGCTACTGATATCTATCTTATATCTCTTAATTCTCTTCTGAAGTATGTTCTGAGTCCTCCCTGATTGAGACATGAACCTGCTTTATCCTAAAACAGTTTCCATGATATGTCATAATTTCCCTTTATTCTTTGAATTAGTGATCTATAGTTATTCATCTTGCTTTTCACCTATAGCACTGTAAGTTCAGCCTTTTCCATCACATTTTCCAGGATTAAATCACCTTTTTTTTTTTACAGCTTTTCCAAATACATGCTATTTATGCTTGGATTGAAACAACTAGTCTTGTGTATTTCTTTAGGTTTTTGTACTCCAGCATGGAAGTACAGAGTGAACCTGTATTCCCAAACACACTATTTTTCATAGAAAAAGTTATCTTACAAAGTCTGTGATCTGATAGCTCACTCAATCAAGTGAGACCATACAATTAAGGGATGAAGACAAATGCAATATGGGAGCCACCTGTGAGTATTTCCTGGTCAGTTTATTTGTGAAGAAATTTCAGTAAGGTACCATCATGTCAGAACTTTGATATGTGAAGACGCCAAATTGAAAGGTGAAATTAGATCTACTGCTATGCAATGCTGACTGCTAAGAACAGTACTTAAGCTTTTCTCTTAGTTAATTTATACCAAGCTTGATCTGTTTGACCAGTGAGAGAACACTTTCTCACTATTCACAATAACACTCCAGCATCTGCTACGCCCAAGCACGTACGTGTACCTCTGGGAACCCGAAGTTAGCCTTACCTCTTGAATTTGCTCGAGGACCACTAGTTATCCCACCTCGTTTATAGCACTGCTGGTAATTAACATCCTAAAAAGAACAGAAGTATTAGTAAGGTTGAACAGGGCTCTGAGCAACCTAATTTAGTTGAAGATGTCCATACACATTGCAGGAGAGGATGGACCAGGTGACCTTTTAAGGTCCCTCCCAACCCAAACTAGTCTACAATTCTGAGATTGTTATGAGTGAATCTGAAAACAAACAGGCTAAATACAGTTATATTGTTTCATTTGCACAATTAACTCAATTTCTAGAATAGAGAATGATGGAGTTCAGAATTAAGATGTAGACAAACAGCCTGATTTATGGAAAATTTAATTTTACAATAGCTTGTATGAAATTAAAGAGCTATTTCAATGCCAGTTCTAGCAAGTTATCTTCTGATTTAGACATTCAGTTAAGTTTATTGAGCATTACCTTAAATACCAGGTCTGTTAGAAGTCTGTACAGAGGCATATATTACATTTCAAAGCTAAAGATCCTCCTTCTACCAGGAAACCTTTGCTTTCTTACACCATTTTTTTAGGTTGTTTTTTTTTTGCCTAACCACATTGAGTAATCCATTTAAGAATTCATTTTTTTACACTACAGAGGCACTGAGGACTAAATTTAAAAATCTATAGTAAAATGGACTCATTATGCCACATCATCTTTGCCATCTGTTTGCATTTTGCAGATTCCCTTCAGACTAAAATCAGCCTGTCATACAGAAATGTTATCTGTCTGAATTGACTTCCTATTTCAACTGCTGTCTGCCACTCCAGAAAAAAAAAAAAGGGTGCACCTGTTAGGACAATGAAAAGCTACAGTGCTAGAAGACTTCTCCTGTACAGTGCTCAAGAAGGCTACTGGAAATGAAGTCAATGCTTACCCTCTGAGAATATGGCATTCCAGCATAATCTCTACCAGGGAACTGCAACTGGCCATAGTTGCCATTAGCTATTGAAGGTGATCCTCTGTAAGCATCAAAACCTGTTCAAATAAGGTTGATTATTCAGCATTATTCATTGTTTGAATTACAAGTCCAGAATACAACTAGAGCTCCCTTTTGGCAGTTATCATGTATATTATGTTATGAATTACACATCTATTCCTTATTTCAGAGCTTCACTACTCCTATAAAGAATGCACTTCATTAGCTAGCCTGAACTACCCAATGTATGGAACAAAATTACACATTTAGAAGTATTAATATCAGGCCTGTTTGATATTAATAGGACTTCACAGAACAGCTGAAAAGCTTGCTACATCCAGAGACAGGATTTAGCAGAACTGTGACATGCTTTCTTTTGCTATTACAGATGCTTAGCTATGCCTGTTATACATTTAAGTACTATAATATTTAGCATCTTTAGCTATTACACTAACCACATCCTTAACTGCTGTTAAGTTAAAATCAGGTAACTTATTTTCTGGTACACATTCCAACAAGTTATTGAGCAGTCTCAGCCCAGTACCTGAAACAACTTCTATCACAGACTAAGTGCCCTTCCACTTCAAAGCAGAATAGGCCACAGCTATCAACAACCTTAAGTTGGTATCTGCCAAGAGTCAGCTGAAACTTATCATAGTACTTCAGCTAGCAGCAGAATAGCAACTGATTTGGAGAAACCAAGCAATCTTTCTCTTAAAACCCTTCAATTTGTTATTAATCCAGAAGGGTTCTCCACTACTGGGAGCCTCTCCTCAATCCCAGTTTCTGCTGGTAATATTAAAAGCCAGCAGTGCTAAGCAAAGAGTATCTTGTTTTGGGCAAATACTGCTAGTGACATCTGAAGAGAAAACACCTGCCCAGGATGTTAGCAAGACTGATGCCAAGAGAAACAATAAAGGGGGTAAAAAGTTCAGAAGGGCAAATGAAACAGCAAGCAGAACACTCTATAAAATTAAGTAATTTAATAACCTATTAGTGAAAGTTTCTACTTTCGTAATTCAACAGGCTATGAGATCTCTCTGCCAGTTCACCTGACACCCAAAGTACAGGGACTACAAATAACTCAGAATGAACTTGCTTAAATTCTACAAATGAAGACCTAATTCTCTGCACATTGCTTTTTAAGTAGCCTTGTTTTAAGAAGTTCCACATATAGAACCTAAATGTAATAACATGTTGTGTTAAATCATGTTCTAGTGTTATTACATTAGATTTTTTAAAGTTTTTTGAGGTGGTAGTAAACACATACATACCTTTGTACCCACCAGGGGAACGATATGAATTAGCCAGTGACCTTCCACCTCTAGCAGATCCTCTGACAGACCCACGACTGTTAAGGTAAGGCTGAGGGGGTCTGGGAATAACATTAGTCTGTGCTGGATAAAAGGCAAGGCTACCATTGCTAACAGGAACAGCTCCATCAGGTTGATAATTCACTGCTTAAAACAGAAGGCAAAGATGAATTCAAAGCTTTTATAACTGTAGTAAGTTACCACACCTAGAAGCAAGGGCAGCATTAGTAAATTCAGAGACTGATTAAGCTGCTCTGAATATCCTGGTTTGTGCCCCTTCATTACTGCAAATAAATGAGGATCCTCCCCTCTGTTCTGTAGAGTTTAATGCTTGTTAAAGTATACTGTAGACAGCCCAGGCTGTCAGTGTAAGCCTCTAAGGCATTCAACAAAATTCAGTTGCCTACATCAGAACAAGCTTGCTAGCAGCATCAAAAAATAACTAAGTATCCTGGTTTCAGCTGGAATGGAGCTAATTTTCTTCCTAGTAGCTGCTGTGTTTTGGATTTAGCATAAGAAGAATGTCCATAACACGTACTGTTTTAGTTGTCACTAAGTAATGCTTATATTGGTCAAGGACATTTTCAGCTTCCCATAGAAGCTAGGAGGGAGCACAGACAGGACAAGCTGGCCAAAAGAATATTCCATACTGGAGATACCATGCTTAGTTTACAAGTTGGGGTTGGCCAGGGGGACAGGGATCCACAATCGATCATCAGGTGGTGAGCGCAATTGCATTCTCTTCCTTTACTGCACTATTAGACTGTCTTTATCTCAACCCACAGTGTTTTTCCCCTCCTTTTTCTCCCTGACCTACTTGAGGGGGGAGGGACAGTGGGAAGCACAGGATAGTAAACAACTGCATGGTCCTAGTTGCCAGCTGGGGTTAAACCACAACACCAAGCTAGAATAAAATCAAGTAACATCTAATTAATATTTTTCACTTATAACCAATACTGTTCTACTAGCAAGACCTCAGTGGTCTTTCTGATAAACTAAGTCACCTCAGTGTTGACAACCTTTAAAACAATGAGACAAACTCAATCTTATCTAGATAGCAATAAGACAACTGTGGAAAGCTAGATATTTGGGTTCAGTCTCTTCAACTGACATTCCTACCACATGTTAGTAGGCAGTTCAACCCCAAGGAACACGTATTCGAGAATGCTTTTCACTCACAGGGTGGTTGTGTGGTTAGTTTTAAATACAGACCTTGCAAGCATGAGTGGGTTTTCACACAACCGTGCTTTATATCAATCCAGAAAGCTTAAAACTGATCCAGGGTGACAGTCTGAATCCCTTTCTGAAGTCTGTGCAGAGCCACTGCACAAGATTAATCAAGAAATTATGATGTTCCATCAAAAATCTGCATGGGAGGTTGATCACCTGTAGTCTCTATGAGAAGCATTCAAGCTAAACATCGTTTCCTGACTGCCATACTTATGTTGTTCTTTAAAGCTCAATCTTCTTGTGTCTCACTTCACACAGTATCAGTCTATTTCTACCATAATTCCTATGAAGAGTCCTCTGGCAGAAAACCAGCAATTGTAAGTGACCTTCAGTCACTTAGATACAGTCTTATAAATCCAGATACCTAGCTGTCAGCTTCCTTTCCCCCAGAGCCTGTTTCAGGCAAATTTAGGGTCTAGTCTCATTTCAAATTCTTAGTGTCAGCCGTATAAATTTACTGAGTACGGTATCTGAATGTCAAGCAGGTCAGTTTTGTGTTGAATAGGTAGCTCAGGACCCTGCTTATCAGAAGTTTAGTATTCTTCGGGTCAGACACTCAGACTCAACCAGCTAATAAAGTCAGCACTATATAAACAAGTAAAAGGAGGATTATCTTTTGCTGCAGAGTAGGCTGTCATCAGCTTGCATCTGCTTCATGCTAAAAGCACATGCATGAACAGTTCCTGCAGCTCAGCTGAGTCTCAATACCACACTAAATTACAGTAACTTCTGTTTTTGAGGCCTCCTAGTTAGGAAACTAGCCTTCCTAGGTAACAAGTAAGTGACAAATTTGGGGCCTAATTAGGAACAACATGGATCTCTGCTACAGAAAGCTAGAACTTCAACATCACAACATACAGCTGGAGTGATAAGTAGAAGTGGCAGACCTGTCCTGTCAGTAACATCTAGAATGCTTACCACTAATATAGTAAGGTGTAATATACACATGAAAATTTTGGCAAGTATAGTACAGTCAAGATTAGCCCTATGTTTTACAATAACTACATTGTGAGCTTTACATTCAAAGGAAAGATGACAGCCCATTCTTAAAACAAGAAAATTCTAAATCCTAAGCAGCTCTCAGATGACACATTTTTAGTCTTGTACCAGTAGCACAAAACACTTATCACTTTGGGTAATCCCCCTCAGCACTGAAAGTTTCTCCCAAGTATCCTATTTAGCATTCTGCAGCTCCTAGACCTACAGACAGCACTAGTGTCTGTTACCAAAGACCAAATTAATGGCTCCAAATGAAGTACTCCATCACTGCTTCAACTCCAAGCAAACACTTTTTTGACTGACAACTATCACCGCATACTTGAGTTTCCCAGTAGGTGGGAAATTATCTTTCAGGCCTGTAGGTGGCACTGTCCACACAACTAGTATAGAAACTACTTTGAAACAGCCTTCCATTCTGCTGGCAGTTTTGAAATTAAGTTCACATACCATACCATCAACTAGATTAGAATTGATGTAACCCTAATGTTAACAGGTGCTACATAACAGTGGTTCAGAATTTCACTGAGTTAGAAGAACCTGCATATACTCACAGCACATGTTAAGGAATTGAAACACTACTATAACCTGAAGAACTTTAAAGTCTACTTGAAGTACAGAGAGACAAGCACAGTTCTCACCTGAAGACAGAGATTCTTGTGAAAGAGAGGTTTGTTCTGCAATATGAGAAGATTGCAACTGGCATTGAGGAGGAGTCTGTGTACTTGCTGTAGAGAAACTCTGGTTATATCCTGCTGAATATGAAGAATCCTCTTTAATTTCCTGGTCTTTACGTGGAGGCAGTGGTGCATTCACTTTAAATACCTACAACATATTTCAAGACAAGTGTTTAACGCTACCAGCTGAAGTTTCTGCCTAATGCCATCATCCTGCTATACTGTGGTTTAAATCCATACACCTAGATCAGTTTCTAGAACACCTACTGTCTCTTAGAATCAAGAGCACTGTATTTCAACCCAACCTTTTCCTTCTCAGTAAGCTTCTAGAGTTTACTTGTATTTATGTAGCTACTACCCAAGAAATATACCTTGATTTATCATAGCTACCATGTTTGATCAACAGAATAGCTACCATACAGTAAGCTATTTTGCTACTATGGGAAGTCAACTGTTGGACTGACTCATTGAATACCTGTCCTACAGCTTTTGACCTGAAGCTGGGACAGCCTACACTGAGATGAGATATTCATGTTTGGAAAGAATTTGGGTCTTTATACACATCTTGGAACCTGATGCAACTCTGTCCACTCAGATAAATACCGTATTAGACAACCTTCACCCCTTTGATAAATTGAGCCTCAACTTTCCTATTCTTCTTTTAAGTTCCCTCAGAGTAAACATGTAGCCTAAGTCAGAGTCCTGTAATTCAAATTTTAACATTACAGCCTGGGCAGTACAGTGGTGCACAGATATTACTGTTAGCTAAATCTAATCTACCAAAGTTCAGTCACTCCATTGACTGTATTGCTTTATAGCAAATAACCCAAAATTACCAGAACTGATGCTGTCAAGTGATAACTAGTATCAAGATCAAATAGGAAAGTAGTCTATTTTGAGTAAAAGGATCTAAATTCCTTATAAAGAGTTGTCACCAGTACTGATACGGAGTATAGAGGTGTATCTAACCGTTTTCCAAGACTATAAACTGTCTTAAGACATACCAGAGGCAAGACTAACTTCAGCTAGATGCAAGGAACAGCTTCACAGCTTGACAGTTTTGTCATTTGCAGAAGCCTCTAATTACAATGGGAAATTAACACTTTTTCCAGGGTTAAGCAGCCAAGTATTTCCTCTAACCAGGAGCCAGCACAGAAACCCCTCATGGTACTGAAGTATTGAGTATAAAGCTTGAACCATTATAAAATAACACAAATTCTAGTTCTAATTTACTACATGGAGTGGTCAAAGAGATCCAAAGCAATCTTCTTTCTGAAAGAAATTTGAAGATGCTCTACAGTCAGGCTGTCAACAACCACAGCCTGGACTATTTGTAGCAAGTGGTCTACTTTTTCCTACCAGTGAAGATTACAGGTGGAATTCTAATAAGAGTACTTTGGCTACAGGTAGAATCTGCCTTTAAGCTTCCATACACACAACGGCAGCAATAGGGCATTCAGACATCTCTAAGGACATGTAATCAGAGGCTTCCATTACTGTCACTGTACTATCACTATTTGGCAAGAAACCATCTGACTCATAGCTATCTACCGAAATCCAATGGCTGCTTTCCTGGCTGCAATGAGAATCGAAGTAGTGTAGGAAGGAAAATCCTGCACCGCAAAGTTAAAGACTGCCACTGCTACAAGAGGAATTAACATCCTAGCAATTTCATGCCAGGTGTTTGACAGTTTGATCCCAAAATCCCAAGAGAAATCTTGAACATTTAACATCTCTGAAAACACCACAGCATTAGTTCAAGCAAACTTTCAGTGATACTATTTTGATCAAAAGGACTCTGAACACAGACACTAGGTTCAGATGTAATCAGAATGACTGAGACTAAGACTCCATATTTATATCATGACAGATTGCTTATCTTATAGACTAGGTCCCCAGGAAGACTCTGGATTCCTTGATCATAGCATGCTGCTATTTCTCCACTTCCATGAAAAATCACCACCTAGCAACTTAGCATAATTTAAATAGATCTGGCTTAGAAATAACCACTTCCCTACCACCACTTGCCTTATTTATAATGTATATCAGACTTCTGTACCTCTGAGGAAGGTTTTAATTGAACCTCTTCTACAAATACCGAAAACCAAGTAGGAAAGAGTCATTATTTACTATAGACTACACCAGGATGTCACAGATGTTTTAGTCACTAATTCCTATGCTTTGAGAGGCTATTAGCTACCTTCTTCCACCAAAACCTACTACATACCTCTCAGTACCACAAGATGCAGACTCTCCAGCAAGTTGTGGAACTGCACTGTACATTTGTTAAAATAGAATCTCAAATGACCTCTTTCTAAGCTTGCTTTTGATCAAGAACATTAAATGAAGGTTTCTAGCACCTTCTGAAGAAGGTATCAGAGGAATAGATAAGCCCAAATACAGGGAAGGAAACACTAACAACTAAATGAAGATCCTTCCCTCTGAGTCCCTCTAAGCTTGCAATGCAGATTACTACACAGTAGCAGTGTTAGTAACGTTACAGAACATTAGTAATGATTTATGGCCTGAAAAAATAGTATCTATTTACAAGAAACAACACTCAGTATGTAGACCATTTCCTAGACATCTATATCAACTGCTTGTTAACAAGATAGGATAATGAGCTACACCAGTCTATCAAGGACACATTTTCCAGGATTCCAGTGGACTGAGTTTTACCCCACACTAAAGCAAACACTTTAAAAAGCAGATGCATTCGTGTTTCAGAAAGCTTTTAGTCCTAACAGCTATATACTTCAGCATTTCCTCTCTCCTCTGCAGTCCATTATGTGAAATCTACACATAAGAACAGTTTAAGTACAATCAACTTTACCTTGTGGCACAGCTATAAATCTGTTGATTTCAGGTCTGACTTCTCCTTATTAGTTCCTTGTGACTACTAGAATATCCCAGTATTAGATTTTTGGGACTATACAGAGCAAAACCAGGATGTCTATTCTTAAACTATCTGATTTAAGTTCTGAAGGCATCGGAGAAGCAGAGTTCTAATCTAGGTTTTTAACATTAAAACCTAGTTGTCTAGGTTTTAACATTGAAACATTAAAACAAAGTTATCTATCAAGTTCTGTGCTGTATCAAGGGGAACCAGTTCCTCAGTATTAGAACTAAGTTATTAGCATTATTGTCAACTATTCTTCTATGGCCTCAAGTTGCACACTTACAGTCTGCATAGCCTGGAAGGGAGCTGCTGTTATTGTGACAGAACTGCTACTTGCTGGAGGAGACTGAAAGGTCTGCGCTGGTGGTACCGGCGACATGGAGGTGCTTGAAGTA
Organism: Chroicocephalus ridibundus; assembly: GCF_963924245.1. Lineage (NCBI taxonomy): Eukaryota > Metazoa > Chordata > Aves > Charadriiformes > Laridae > Chroicocephalus > Chroicocephalus ridibundus. The sequence continues at coordinate 154,631,675 of NC_086284.1, forward strand.
GGCAATGGTGACTGTGGCTCACTTGTGAGGGGAATAGTTGCCTGAGGGAAGAACAGATGTAATGAGAGGTCACTTGATAGTTATTCAGGCAGTAACAGAAGCAGTTAATTTGTTCTAAAGCCTAGACTGACAGAAGTCAGCAGTTTCTACAGGATGACATTTGGACATAGTAGAGCTACAAAATAGCTTTTGCTTACAATTTCAAATCTTGCTGTGCATTCTCAGCAAACAGTACTTCTATTGCAGTCTCTGCTGATTAAGTGAAATGTGCCTATGAGCTACTATACATACCACTCATTGTAATAATTTCACAATAAAGAGACATTAGGTATTTTTCCCCCATCACTAAGGAAACACAGAACACCTTCTGTTCCATTTACTGGAAGACTATACTATGGCTGATATGAAAAGTGACTTCTCTTTTCCAAAGGAACTTAGGAAGTTTAGAGGGGCTGATTCCCCCCAACTTAATTATGTTTCAGATTAGAAACAATGCTGAGTTGTCCAGACAAAGTATTAACCAGCATTAAATCTCATCTGTGCAGATGGCAAAATGAAGTATTGATTCAGAATACCAATATTTATAGGAATCAGTAGTTAAAAGGAATGTAATGCTCTAAACGCATTTTAGCAACCAATATATTTGCCTTACCTGTATTTATGATAGCTCACCTGGGCAATTTCAACCTTTTTAGGTATCAGTGGCTCAGAAATATGTGAACTTGTCTGATACAGTGGCTGGGAAGTATATTTCTCAGTCTCTTGAGAAAGCGATACTGATGCCTGGAAGAAGCCATACATGTGCCTGCTATTACAAACAGTATTGCAGAAAGCACAAAGTTCTACTCGAGATATGAAATACCAGTGCACAAGTTGAAACAAGTGGATTTTGAAAGACCATGACAAACATTAAGTCCAAAGTAAATGTACTAAACAGTCATCTTAACCAAAAGCTTCATGCTTTAGAGATTCAGACTCAGATTACCCTTCTTACACAACAGGTTGTACAACTAGCCCTGCAAAGTCAGATACTTTTAAGAATTGCAGATTGCTTCAGTCTATTATTTGCAATGAAGTCTGTAACACACATGGAGAGACATGTCTGATGTTAAACTTTTGGTAAGCTCTGTTGAACAAGGCTTCAGAGCCAAACTTTTGTTTGCTTTTGCAAAACCTGCATGTGCTACAATTAGCTCACGCTTGTAATGCTAAGTTTAAGAGTTGCTTATGCTTAGATACACAGCCTAGGGCTAAAGACTACCAGTCCCATTCTGACCATGTATACCATCACAGGTGCATCAGACAGAACTGCACGTGCATAGCAGGAGAGTGCACTGTCACCACATAGTGTATTCCCTGGTTGTGCTGGGACCAAACAAAGCTTATCTACTACTTACCATAAAAAGTAGGAATGGAAAAGAAAGACACCACACTTCAAGCCTAAGGAACTAGACATGCTGAGCACAAGCAACCCTAATCCCAAACAGTAAGTTTGCAAAAAAACTTGGAACATTCTACCAAATCACATGTTCTACATTATAGCACAGCACAAGTCTTCAATGCATATTAAACAGCAAAATTATTTAATCCTTGCAGCACAAGTAGTCTTATGAAACTGTAGAAGTGAGAGAAGGTGTCAAGAACAAGGCCAAAACTGCTGATTCAAGAGGTAGAAACACTATAATATCCCTGTCAAGACTTCTATTCAACTATGTAGTATACTAAGGAGTAAATACTACATGCACAGTATACTGATAGCATGTACATCAGCAAAACATATTTTAAAAGCATGAACATTTCTCCATTATAATCTACATACATTGTATTAGAGAGTCCAAAAGGAAAGACCCATGTGTTTCTGAACATGGCAACACTTAGCAAGAGATCTTTACAGCAGTGATATGCCTAAATTGAAATACTATTTCCAGCCCTAAATAATATCTGAATGCTAGTTGAACATCTAACTGCACATAAATACAGTTAAGGAAGGAATGTTTGAGGTCTTGGCTAAAAAATCAGGAACTCGGATTCCCAGTATTTCTTCAGTTAGTGCTTGAGAGAACGCATCTCAGTCTTCAGCTTACACAGAAGTCTGCTATTTCATGACAATATCCATCCCAATTTATGCATCCTCTATGTTATCATTAGAGGAAGTATTTTACACTAACCAAAGCAAATATTTATGCTGCTCATATGTTCCCAGAAGAATACACACCACACTTTCTAGCCTGCATTTTTCATCCCACACCCTTCCCATTTCAAGGGGCAGGCTGTTCACTTTGCACTCATGCAGTATTAGGAAGACTTTTCCAACCATCTTTAAGTATTCCTGAATGTAGGGTATACTATTGCTGTTACTTGCATTCTGTCCTTGTATGTTGATCAAGTACAGTTATTCAGGAGAGGCCCCACCACAGCTTTCTGTTAGGGCTGGCTATTGCACAGATCTTTAAACGCCAATGAACTCCGGGGTATATTACCTGTGGTGCCTGTGGTGTCACCAAGTCTTCAGTTTCAGAGCCAGAAAGAGTCTGATCAGCAGATGCTAGGGAAGTATTTGAACCATGCAGTGTCATGGATGATGAAGCAGCCTTGCAAGAAGAGAAAGCTGAGATAAGGTTTTGAAAGTTTATCTTAAATGTTTGGTTTCACTGAAACTCACACTCTGGGCATCTCCAAGTAAACCTCAGAACGAGGCAGGAGCTGAAGTGCTTTGACCAGTTAGTCAAAGTTTCTTAGGAATTCTCATTAGTGGTGAGGAAACCCATTTAAAAACCAAAGTAGCAAGACAATGCAAGCACAGTTAAGTGAATTTAAGGTTCACTTAACCATGGCTGTCAAAGCTTGAGACACTGTATCTTCAGCATGAGTGAGGATCTCAAAGTTGAAGACATGCACTGCCTAGGAAAGAAGCAGCATGTTCTCCTGCACTCAACTATTAGCTATGTCTCAAATCTGTGGGTTAAATATTCAAACTATTTCAGCATGTCTTCAACATGCTGTTTTACTTCAAGAAACTTCCAACATTTGTTGCTGCTTTTTTAGGCATAAGAGCAGCCAACTTTGTCAGCATGAGTGATCTTAAGTGTGCAAGCTACTAAGTTATATGAAGTTTATTACAAAACTACAGACAACGAGAAAAACAATTAAAGTACTAAGTCTATTCCAGTGAATAACCTCTACATCATTCTTTGGCTACAGCTCTGCTTCTTCTGTCCTAACTTCAACTTACTTGAAGGGGCTGTTGAAGAAAATCACTCTGACTTGGCAGTTTCTTTTCTTTTGAAGCTGTAAAAAAAGAATATGTTAAGCAACATTTACTTTTAAATTCAAACACTACATGTAGTTTCAGTGTTCACTTCTACTTTTTGAAAACTTGTTATATGAAGATGCACGCTATTTTTAGTGAGCACTGCAAATACATAGACTTAGCATCAGTAAGCTACACTCAAATGAAAACTTCAGTTTTTTGTAAAAGAGGATAGGTATTCAAGTATAAAAATATTTCTATCACTATAGAGATACTTACTCTCCAGATAAAAAAGCAATTAAGTATTTAATAAACTGGGTAATTGTGTTTTACAATCCAAGAGCCACCCAGTTTCTTAACATGGACCATTGTAGACAGTTCAATTTTTTTAAGTGTAGCTAGATAATTGCTCTTTATCCTGAGCTCATTCATGTGTTTATATACTTGTCTATATACATCTAGACAAATTTGTTACACAGATGCAGCATGTCAGTTCTGTAGCTGGGTTCAGGTGCATATGCCAGTCAGTGATTATACAAAGCATTCCATTTCCAGGCAGATGCAGCAAATTAAGCCACCTCCAGCAACAAATAAGCAGGTGAGTGGCTCAAGCTGCAATTTTTTTTAATCAGACATTACTATTCTTTAATTAGACAAGGTGTCTTCACCAGGCCTACTGATCTACAGCCCAAGCAGACCTTGTTAGTGTTTACAAGATCTTACATACAATTTACACTTACAGTATTACCTACCTACAGGACTACTTGCTGGAGTAACTGAAGGTGGTTGGGATGAACCAATGGCACTTGGTGAAGCTTTATCAAAATCCAGAATGGACTCCTTTTGGAAAAACGATCATCAGTTAAGAGAAAAAAATTAAACTCTAGATAAAAATGAAACATTCTCAATTGACAAGTTGCTGTTAGCTAGAGACAGATTCATTCATTGCAAACATTCATTGTCAGCACTGTTTTCCCTAACCCAGTAGGAACTGGAGCTTTGTGCTACAACAGCAGAGAAAACATACTTGCATGAAGTTGTAAGTCCCTTGAATCTGAGTCATCAGATCCTGAAGTTTTTCCCTTCTCAATACTGGATCTTTTGGAAGAGTTGAAGTAGAGCAAAATTCTGCAGCTGGCTGATGTACAGGTTTAGGCACCTAATAAGGAGAAAAGATATTAAATCTAATACTGGAAGCAAACACGCTGCCTTATCCAACATACTTCCAGAGAAACCTATAGGTGTCAGACACCAAGGGCCAAAGAATTCTGTGCTGTTATTGGTATTTCCTAAATCAAGATTTCACTTTGTTAAAAAAGTCAGCATCCTGTTGCCACAACTAGTTAAGCCACCAAATTAATTCGTTTCATTCTGTTTCTTACAGTCATCTGTACAGAAGACAATAAGTTGCCTGCATTTAGTGCAAAATTAGGCACCTCCATCTAAGGAAACCCATATATTTAAGCTGAAGGGCAGAACAACTTAAAAATCAAAGCTGCATCACTCAAGATTTAAAACATACTTCCTCCCAGTAGAGCCAATGCTAGGAAGTACAGATCTTTTAGGATGTCATTTCCAGACATTCTGAAGAAACTGCACCCGAGAGATACATTGCAAGTAGGTTACTCAGGATTAGACCAAAGTGCTTCCAATAACAAGCCAGATACTCTCAACGCACCAGCTCCTGCAGAAAGTATTACATTGAACTTTTCAAGTTTGTCATGGAAAATACACCTGTGCTCCCACATGGGAGCCTAACTTTGTAGCTAAAGACTTCTGCAGGGCCTTATTGCTCCTTGTTGTTTCAGATGGTCCATTAGAGTTCACCTGAACTGGTTTCTCACTTAACTTTAAAAGAGGAAAATATTTTATCAGAGAATAGGCAGATCTAAGGTATCAGAAAATTCATGATAGTAAACTATTTAAACAGCAGAAGCCCTGCTATTTACAGAGTGACAATAATACTAAGACTGTCTAGATAGTCTAATGTCTTTTGAAAGCAACTTGGGGAAAAAGTAGGCTCGTTATAAGTATTTTTAAACCATAATTTTTAGTGCTTCTCTAAAGCTTTGCTGCTCTTATGTTTGTCTACACAGCTAGAGGGAGGCAGATCCGAAGACATTAAGTAGTTGCATTATTTCAACTGGCCCAAATTTTGAGACAGAGAAACATGTGAAAGCCTTTACTTTCCCAGAGTACAAACATTTGTCATTCTAATAGAAGGTTACTACTTCAATATATTGTATAGCAACATAGCTGAGTATTTATATGAAGACAGTAGAAGATGATATGGCAGAGGGGTATAGGTGTCATGACATTTAATTGTCACACTACATTCAAAACAAATTGATGAAATGCTCTTTGTCCAATTTTAGGACAAGAAGCCAAAATACTCTTCAACAGTTATCTCTGAACCTTATCATTAGCATTTGCAGAGATTCCAAAAGCATGCACAAGGAAGAAGCTCGCAGGGTTTAGTGAGCCTCACAAAGCATAATCCATGTACATACATTAAGTCTGGAGGATTCCATTTCTAATATCTATGTGTCCCACACAACAGCTACTTGTTGAGCTGTAAGAAGTTTTACTTTATTCTATTACTATATTTATATATTTATTTTATATATTTATTACTACATAGAAGAGTGCATCTTTTTACTACTCAATCTTAATAGGAATTTCTGATGCGCAAGCACTACCTTTAGCTACTCACTACGCAAGTTTATATTGCTGTATTGTTTCCAAAAATGAACAGGAACTAAAGCTATTAAGGATCTAACTGTAGGACAAAAGATACAGTTGAATAAAGTTAAATCTGAGCAAGTTTAGATTAATTTACTAGGAATATGAATCTTCCTGTCCATCACTTTATTAGCCTTCACAAGCAGACAATCTTAAAACACTTGCTGTCATGGTAAATCCATTATGGGTCAAACTGATTAATGCTTCTATTACCCTCTTCCTCCTCACTACAGTTTAGACACAACCACACTGGTTCTAAATGTTTGAAAATGGATAACAGAAGCTTTTCACCTTTAAGTCACCTAACCAGGTCAAGTCTGGCAGTCTCCAAAGTTATTGTCCACTAGCTACATAACTTAGACTTGTACATTAAACAAAAACAAGTAAACACAGCCCCAAAAGCATGGAAGCAGAGGAGACTGCAGTGTTTCACTTGTAGTTGCAAAGATGATACAATCTTCTGTATGCTTTTACAATTTATTAGTCTTCATCTCCTCCCCCAGCTCATACTCCATTCATTATGCTGGTAGCATTCTTTAACTAGAAGAGCAAGCATACAGGGTTACATATGCGATATTAGGGCTTTAAGCCGAGATTAAAACATTAAGACTCTCCATTCTGTAGAAGTTATTTTCTAGTTCCTGCAAATATTAAAATACACCAGCCAGAAGCAGCTATAGTGAAGTTATCTCACATTGATTTGCTGTTTTGCTGGTACTTAAGTGTTCAAAATGAGAATATTTAAGTGTAATACAGCGCATACACAAAAAAGCATCAGAAAGTTAAAGTATGTCAGGTTTTATGCCTTTACAAAATAGATGCTTTGAAAAAGAGCAGGAACTTGATATCCTTAAGATGGTTTTAAAGCAAGTTCTTTTTCTAGCCTACAGTCAGATACATTTCTGGAAGTCACTACAAGCTGGTAGCAGATTGTGAGTTTAGTCACCTGTTAGGCCAGCTCACATCAGACTTACACATGCTGACATCACTTAACACTATGGTTCAAACAACATTCACATTCATTTTACACAGTACTGATAAGTTTAGGGTCTAATTTGTCATAATGTTTCTGAAACCTAACGTCAACATTACTTATACATTCAAGAAAAACTGTTTTGACATATAACCAAAAAACCTGACTAAAAATGGAGCTGAAAGACCTAGAATTTGTTTTAGGACCTGTTAAACCATTGCCAATAAGCCAAAGGGCACTCTGACCACTTTGGAATTTTACTAGTCAAAGTGTTAACATACTAGGTATTCCTGTTAAAGCTTGATTTATATTTTTTTTTTAGAGACTGAAGGTCTACTTATACATAACACTAACATACATTTCAACCACCACAAATAGTAGTAAAACCCCATCCTATGATACAGGACCTCAATTCCTCTTCAGGTTTTTTTAGCTGTGGAATACTAAATAAGCTGGAATGGTAATACCTAAACTGTAATCACAACAGTGATTGCCAGCTGTGCCATGTAGATATACAGTTAACATTTGCTTTCTACTCAGAGCAGCATTCACAGCAGGTATGAATTAAATGGCACTGGATGACAGCAAGGGACAAACTGTTTTGCTTTCACACAGCAGGCTACAAATTCAGCTCTAACCAAATTTGCTGGTCCACAGGTTGTGCAACCATTTAAATAGAGTAACAGTTTAACAGGGCTGTACATCAGCTCACTCTGCTGCCTTAGGCCCAACTTCTTAGGTATTGTACCTCATAGTACATTAAGTTAAATAAGCATATTTAAGATCTCAAAACCTAGCAGTTTATTAAAAGATGTCTCAGAGCTGTAACAGTTATTGCAGGGAGTAAAGAAAGGTTAATTTCATCTCCAGAAAGCAGCAGCAGTGACATAAGCCTTTTATTTACCATGCCTAGATCCCTGCACAAGGTTATTTTAGGTTCTCCCTGGGAGTGAAATGGATCCAGCTATAGCACTGCATTGCCTCCTCTTCACATAAACAGCAAGAGAGGGTTCATTATCCAAAAAGTTTAAAATATTATTTTAATTGTTCTTTATATGCACAAGTCAAATTAGACATTTATTTTCTGAAAAGTGGTTGTGGGAGATAGATAGGTTGAAAATACACTATTTTTACTCATTCAATATTCTTTTGATATTAGGATTGGTCAGTAGCTACTAAACAAATATATAGCCAGCTGGTATTTCACTGTGGTCTACTATGCAAATCAAAGTTTGAATATTTTAAAAATATGCTTAACTTAATTCAGTAATCCATCTTAAGTAGCCTTACATTCCAACATTCCATTTAGTTTAATTTGACTGACTTGCATATTACTATGAAGATCCCTAGGCAGTTAGCAAGTTTCCCCAACTGACTGAAGACCCTCCTTTTTCCTTACTGCAAAGTTTTGCCCACCACTTAAACCATGCGTCTTTCCATCCTATACAAAAATAAGAGACTCATTTCATTGGGAAGCATCTTGCATTTAAACTAATCTGACACCAGAAATTCCAAGGCGTCTTAAAGTGCTTGAGACTATTCCAGTATGATGACAATTTCAGTTACAGTAATACTATGCATAGTTGGGTGCACAACACCTTACTTGTGCTCAGAGCTACTTAGTGAGGCAACCAGGTTTTGTACCTGTACCACCACCAGTGGACACAAGATTCTACTCAGCTTGAGTGTAAAGGTGAATCAAGCTGGAACACCTTAATCCCATTGTTACCCAGTGCTGCATGTTACCTACTCTTTTAATTTCATGTTCAACCTTCTGTTTGCGCTCCCGCCTCTAGGCACAAAAACATCCATTTTTCAGTTATGCCAAGTTTACTGACAAGATTTAAGCTTCATCATTTGCTATGAGTAATACAGAATGAATTGATTTCTGCTTTCTTGCAGAAACAAGGTAGTAGTGCTAACAGCATTGTGTACAACAAAATTGTTCAATTCCCTCGATTTTCTTCCTGAAGTCTAACTCTAAATTAAATACTGCTCTTAATGACATAACTGCTTTGCCTACTATCCTGCTTATTTTCACAGTATCAGAATTGTTACTACCCAAGCACAGGTGAGAAAGAAAGCAGGCTAGCAGCCTGCTCAGCTGTAAGCCCTGCAATAACTTTCATTTTACATTTCTAAAACAAACTATGCTATTGTTAGACTCTCCAGGACAGCGGTATGGCTTATGCATTCATCTGGAAATACATGTTTAAGCCCCTGTACAGTTGGTATTGCTTGATCTAGATGTTACATCTCTCTTGAATCAGCAGCCATTTTAATCAAAAGCCTAAAAAAATTACTGAAGTGCTATTTGCATGCAGCCACAGACAAAGTATTTGATCCCTGGATGAGTCATACCTGCTTTGTACTGATAACAGTGGGCAGAGCCAATAGCTGGGCATGAACTAAGTTAATTCTTCTGTCTTATGCATAAAGCAGTTATTCAAGGCTCCAACACAGCAATACTGTGTTGATGTAAAAAGCAAAGCAGTCCATCTTGCTATTCATATGTAAAGTTTAATTGCCAGAACTATTTTCCCCAAAAGCGAAATAGGAGTCTAAATACAGGCCTACAAAACGCACCTTATAAAGCCTCTGCTAATAGGTAGCTTTAGTCCAATACACTATGTGAAAAGCTTACGACAGGTAATACTACATATGCCAACTCACTTCTTTGGGTTCCATATCAAACTTCTTTGGCCCAACACTTGCAGCTCCCCAGGACTTCGGAGGGTTCTGTAACTGTTGTGATGACACTTGCTGCTGCCTGTCAGCTTTTCCCCAAGCCTCTCGAGTCTCCTGCTTCTTTTGTTCTGGCTCCTCCCTAACATGTGCAGCCCAAGCCTTCACAGGCTCCTGCTTCTTTTGCTCTGGCTCTTCCCTAACAGGCATTTCCCATGTTTTCACAGGCTCTGGCTTCTTTTGTTCTGGTTGCTCCCTAGTTTGGGTTACCCAAGGCTTTGGAGATTCCTGCTTTTGTTCTGGTTCTTCCTTAACTTTGGTTACCCAAGGTTTTGGGGACTCCTGCTTTTTCTGTTCCTGCTCTTCCCTAACTTTCGCTACCCATGGCTTAGGCGATTCCTGTTTCTTCTGGTCCTGCTCTTCCCTAACTTTTGCTACCCAAGGTTTGGGGGCCTCCTGCTCCTCTCGGACACGTGCTGCCCAGGCCTTTGGAGCCTCTTGCTTCTTCTGTTCTTCCTCCTCAACACGGGTCTCCCAGGGCTTTGTAGACTCATGCTTCTGTTCCTCCTCTTTAACACGAGCTTCCCAAGGCTTTGGAGAATCTGGTCTTTTTGGTTCTTGCTGCCTAACACGAGCTTCCCAAGGCTTTAAGGTCTCTTGTTTCTGCTCTTCAATGTTAACAAGCATTTCCCAGGACTTTGGAGGATCTTGTTTTCTAGCACACTCAGCTTCCCAAGATTTGGGCTCTTCTGGCTTCTTCTTGACAGAGTATTCTGCTTCAGGCAAATAACGCCTGTTGAGAAACTATATAGACCAAAGAAACTTAATGGCTCCCAAGAAAACATTTTGCTACTACAGTTCAGGTCAGTTAAGTTAGGTCACCCAGCTACTGAAAGTTTCTGACTAAAAACAGAGCCTAGACAGTTTAAACACTAGCCATAGTAAGTATGTGGACAGCCACGGCTTTATCCTACAACACTACAGACTAGCTTTGCTTGGCATGCCACAGAGAAGCATGAAACAGTCCTGAACAGCACCAGTGAAGCATACTTCAGCTGGGTAAATCTATCTATTACCCTTACCCTCAATGCTAACTGATGTTCCCTAGGCAGTGACAATGTCAAGTGCAGTTGTGATTTTTATAAAGGTAGCTCTCCTCCTAAGCATCTAAAATGCTGTGGTACTATATTAGTAGACATTCTGCTAAGCGTAGCAGCACAGTCTAACCCTAAATCTTTGACCCTTTGAAGCTCCAATAACCAAGTATAACTGTCATTCTTAGAGTGCAAATACTAAGAAGTCAGGTTCTCAGATTTAGTACCAGTGGACTTCTCCAAGTCCAGGCTGTGATTACTGTCACTGAGAGTTCAATGAAGTTTTCCTGAGTTACTACTTTGTCATAAACAGGAAGCATGTATATGAAGCAAAGAATGTACAGGGCTCACTGGCTGAGATTATTTTTTTCCCTGACAGATCACCAGAAGAGCTTTAGTCAGGTAAGTGTTACCAATAGGTTACAAGAACTTGTTCTAGACTACACCCTCTAGTGGGATACCTGGGAAATAGGGATTCAGCAATTTAAGAGACAGTATTTCCACTTACAGAAGGACACCCCTCGTCACCTTTTGAACCAAGTTTAGTTGGTTTTATGCTACCGTCAGTTGAAGCTTGAGTATTTAACTCATGAGTCTGAAGGGCTGTTGAAACAGGTCTACACATGCCTGTGCACACAAGTCTGTCTTGGGATCCCTACTTTTCTGACAAATCAGAGCAAGACCTACATCATTCTCAACCCCACCGATATCAATTCTACTGCAATAAGCTTAGCTTTTAGAGACAAGTTTAGTAGATGTGTATTTTCTCTATCCTGTAGTACACAAGATCAGCATTTCCACTCTAAAGGCTGATGCTTTGGTTTATTCAGAAAAGTGCCAGAGCATTAAAGTACTATACTGCTTCATGTAAACCTGCACCATTTATCCCAAAATACTGCAGAGAAGCCATAAATTTGGGGTTAGAAATAGAAACACAACCAAGTCTTTAATGCTTCCGACATAAAGCAACATTTAAGTTGCTGTTCAGACTCCCTTTCTAAGTTTAAAAAAAAAAAAAAAGGGCTGCAGAAGTGCAGTTATGTTTCTGATAAATCACAATACTAAAGAAAAGCAATTAGCAGTGGAGTATCTTACCTCCTGTGGCTGTATTTCAGACTTCATAAGCTCCATAATGGATTCTAGAGAAAGGATGTTCATTTGTTTCAACTGATCAAATGCAGAAAGGCAGACCAAACAGTAGCAAGTCTTTCATCATATTTAATTAGGAGTGCCAATTGCTAAACCAGATATACTGAAAGCTCAGCTTGTCATTCAACATGCTATTTTTAGACAAGCTTTTATTTTCTGATTCGGTTTTACATTTGGAGACATTTAAAGTTAAGCATGAAACATTTTGTTTTATCCATAATTTGGTTATTGTAATATGTAACATCTCCCTACACTGGAGAATTCTTACATCTTCAACATGGAGGCTTGCTCAGAAGGCAAAAACATCCTATTACTATGAATTAGATTTTTTCTACAGTATTAGCCAGAACAGGGCTGAAAGCCTTGCAGGTTCCATTTTAGTTACTACATTGCAAGTAAGCTACAGCACAGGATTAGATTTAGCATCAAACTACACAAAGTCAATGCTCAGTTCAAGTTTATCCCAACATTATGCTACAGAAATTGAACCCTGTAATATTCCACCTGGTTCTTTGACAGACTCTCCTTTTGACATCTGTCTTGTTCTCTCAGGTTTTCTATTTACTTCTTCTTCCAATTCTTTTACTGGCACAGTGGTGCGAGGAGTCGGAATACTTTCAAAGTAGCCGGAGTCTAGAAGTTTGGATAACAGGTCCTTCATGTGTTTATCTGAAGAGTAAATATCCATGAAGTTAAGACATGAAAATTTGAATTTAAGGAGTATTCAGACTACAGTTCAACACTCCTTACTTCCTCCTGTTATATAAATTGCAGCTTCTCCAAGTTCACACATTGTACTGAGTTACAGCAATAAAATGCTTTAGTAAAAGAAAGTATTTGTTAAACTGCCTTATATATTACAGCTGAAAACATCTTCACAATCCAAAGGTAAGACTGCAGCTAAACACTGAGCCCCCTGGTCTCCCACATGCTTCAAAAGGGACTTGTTTACCCTTATAAACTAGCCAGCACTGATACTAAAAACACGTTGTGCAGACTGTAGCTTAGGTAAAGCGAAACAAAGTCATTATAGAACTGCCCTACAAGACCCTCTTCTCCGTGAGAGGACGGTAAGTCTCAGAAGGAAAAGTTAACTGCAAAAACAAGTGGGGGAAAGAAAGCAAGAGACTGTTCCAGACTGAACTTTCCTCTAAAGTTTTGGAGAAAAGTCAGAGTTTACATAGTTGAAGAAAACCGTAACTGTGTACTCTTTCCAATGAGCATTGTCCGGTTTCCTTCATGTGAAAAAAGAGACAGCAGCTTGGAGTGGAGAGTAAGACCTTAGAAGTAGCAGTGATACTAGAAATTGTTTCAGAGGAGCTAGAGACGAGGCAGCCTTGAGAACAGGAAGAATATTCAGTGAAAGATCATTCCTACCGGTGACAACCATATAAACAAGAATAGCAGCTAGAATTTAATACAGATATAAAAATTGCCTTCCAAGGCAATGAATGCTAATAGGTCATAATAGCTTTATCTGACATTTAGCTTGCACACAAAAGAATGGAAGACTGACACTAAAGGGATTGAAATACTAACAAAATAGTCACAAAAGTTTAGATGATAGCCAAAAAGCTACAGAAATTTGGAGTCCAAGATAACCAGGCAACTATCAGTTCATGTCAACAGATACAAAGGATAAAGTTACCAGCTTGTAACTCTACAAGGCCAATATACACTTTGTCTAGGACTACATGGATTTATATGACTTAGTTGTCAGTTCAACTATCTGTATGTGGAAATTAGATAGGGTACATTAGTGCTCTCATATAACAGTTTCAACAACATTGTTGTCAATGACAAATGAAAGATTGTTGCCACACAGCCATTACAAGACTGGAACAAATGGGACAAGCAAGGTCTGTTTGCAATAGGAAAGACACTACAACCCAAGGAAGGACAGTTTCCTCACAAGCAAGTTCTAAACAGGAACACAGAATACATGTTAGCTCACAAACAGGGTTTCTGAAACTAAAAGCCACAGATGGAAGAAAATATGTAGAGTCCCACAAATTTTGTTGTGCTTGAAAAAGGAGGACATTTGCAACAGGTCAAAGCAAGACTGCACTGTGCATGATTAGAGATCACAGCAAGTTCCATTATGACTATCATTCTTCAGTGTGGTATCCTGCATTGCAGTCGGACAATGGGTATGAGCCTGGAATTCCTACAAGGCAAAGTCTTCAGTCTGGGGGACCTTCAGCCTGGGGCCACTGAAGCTTTCTAATATGTATCAGTATACTCAACTAAGCATTTCATGCCTGGGAACACTGTTCCAGTCTTAACCATTTGCACATAACTACCCAAAAAGCTTCCCACTGCTAGTTCTGTAAGGTATTCATGCATCAGCTTTTGAATTACTACAATCATTATTCCCCCAAAAGGTGTAGTATGTCAGTAGAAGAACATGCTTTCTTTTACCAGGTAAAGGCTTACTGCATCATTCTTTATCTGTGCTTAAACAGAACTTTGAACAAACAGCAGTTCATCTTTGGATAACTGAGTTACAGCACTTCAGAGTGCTTAATTTAGTATCATCCACATATATTAATTTGTTGTAAGATGTTTAAGCGGCACACAAATTTCAGATCTGTAAGTTATTTCTCTGGATGAGACACTCACATGTTGTTCCAACCACAGGTTTCTCACTTCCTTCTAGAAGGTCCCAGAAGTAAAGAGATGATTGTTCCATCTGGTCTTCAACACTAAAACAAGTGACAGTTTCACCAGGTAGAATCATAGCCAAGATCAAGTCTTGTAGTATCCCAGTATCCCTCATTAAGACACTGACTAATGTTTAACCTTCCACATTAAGACTGCATACATAGAGTGAATCCTAAATCCATTATCCACTACTGAAAGTGATTCATCTATATCTGTTTGCAGATGATTTAATCAAGCAAATGTAAATTCTTTTGTTGGTAATTAAGACAGATTAGAGAGCCTACCATTATCCCACAAGACCATATGGCTGGACTTCATTCCAAGACAGGATTCCCAGACAGGGAAACAATTGCGATTTAATCAGCTGATCACCTTGTTTATTGGATGCACATGTGCAGGGGCAACCATCAACACCTCCTGCCACTCCACTAGTCATTGAGAAACTTTGACATAGACCCATTATCCACCCCACCCCTTCCAGACAATGGATTTATTTATTTTTAAGGTGCACCATGATGAAATTTAGTGTCCCAAAGGAAAGGATTATGCTTCTTGTGGAAGTGTAATACAATGAGAATTATAAGCTAGAAAAAGTTATTTCACTGGGATGAGAGACTCCGTGTGGCTTTTTATAAGTAGCTGTTCTTTAGATGTTAACTTCAGAACAAAGATTAGGCATGTTTAACATATGACAAGTGATTACAAGTTTTAGGAACTTAGTCATATTTGAACATGGAAATAATTACTCTTATCCATGGTGTTTCAACTTACCACTTAACTGCTTTTTTGAATATTTAAATACAATTCTTACTACACTATCTTAAAAACAGACAGGCTGTCATACTAAACATAAGCATCAAAGTACAAACATGATGCCACATTAGTACTGACATACATCTGTTGACAACCTGTTACCTTAAAATGTATAACATTTAGTGCAGAGGTATCAAAAACTTCAGTCAAATTTTTAAAGCTACTTTGAAGCTAACAGCAGGAGAGCCTCAGGAGTACTACCTTACATTCCTTTGGAATAAAGAAGCATATTTTTCCCAGATACACAGTTCTCCTGTGTTTACCACACTTTTTCCATTTCATGAACAGTGAGACCCCAGGGAAGCAACATACCACCAGCCTCTCTGATATAATGGTATTGGACTATCTCCCCTCAACCCCACAGGGAGACATAAGACGGCAGGGCTTGTGTGTAACTCACAACTGAGGCTGTAATTACTGCAGCTTTCCTTTGATGCTCAGAGTGAGGTAAATCTGCCACATTCCTAGTCTCAGACTAACACAAGTTTACTGAACAGAATTTTAATTAACGTCCCAAAACATATTTCAAGACATGGCAGTGTCAGAGGACACTTACTGTAATGAATGAAGCATACCAATTAGATGAAAATCTTGAGCTTACCTCAAGTTCTCATTTCTTTCAGGACATGTCAGTTTTGCAAATCTTATGAGGTAGTCTAGTTCTTTAGAAGGCAAGTATATTGCACCATTCACACCACCTTTGAAATCTTTTTGAACATGCTCTTGAGTGAAGTTCTGCAGCACATACTGGACTTGAAGTATTGTACGCAGTTTTTTCTTCTCCGCTTCAAGCTTCAACAGACTCTCTCTTCGCTGCGCCTTCTTCTGTGCTTTCAGCAGCTATTTCAATACATGAATTCAACAGTTTAGTTTAGTAACAGGATTCTAGGATAAAACACACCAAGCTCAGTATTGATCACCATACATTGATCAAAATAACTATTAATTTTTGTTAGATAACACAAGTTCCTAATTCTCTCTTCCAATACCCAAGATCTTTCAAGCTCCTCCTCTGGAAGAGCTCCCTGTTTATCCACTAATTCTCTACACATCTAGCTTTTAATCAAAGCGGATACCAGTAGCTTCATTTGTGGTATGCTTTTATGATATTTAGATCCTCATTATGCCTGCTGTTACTTTATAACAGTAGCTTTCAAAACTGAATATAAGAAATTGATAGAATTAACACCACTGCACAAACTCAAGCCTAACTGACCTCTAACATTTATCACATGAAGCTAATAATGCAGAAGGTATCTCAAATTTTTCCTAGTGAGACAACTGCCTCTTCACTTTTGAATACTCCAATTTAAGTGATACAGCAGAATCCTATAGTTACTCTTATTTCTGTTGGCAGAAGACAGTAGAATCCTATAGTTACTCCTATTTCTGTTGGCAGAAGACTAAAGCACTCATTAAATAAGCAACAACACAAGCCACAGAACATAAAGAGCCCCCATGCATTTGAGGAGAAATTTCTCAAAATGTACCAATAGAATTATGCAGCAGAAGCTATCCAAGTAACCGCCGAATTAAAAATGCCTCAATATGGGGTACCTTATGTTTCTTTGCAAGGTCTAGGAAAATTTAGTTTTCTAGAATGCACTGTAAAGGATATAAGGATGTTGTTGCCAGAATGCCCCCTAGTGTTCTACTAATGGGTATTGGCCATATAATCCATACTGGTAGAAGTAGAGCCAAGGAAAAAACAAAGTGGATTAGGTTAGCCTTTAAATATAGCCTAAGTTCAAGAACAAACATGAACTGGTAGAAGTTAAAGCTGGATTACTAAAAACACCTACCAAAAGATACACTGGGTCACATTCCTTCATTTCTGATATTTAATGGACAGCTACACAGAGGAAAGCAATATGAAGCAAGCCACATTTTGACATTCAGCACAGTAGTTTATGTTCATACAATGACTGTGGGAACTCAAAGGAGCAACACTGCTGAAAAGGCTCCTAAGTCTCTGCTCACATAGTCCTTTGAGAGTTTTACTGCACTACCTGGAATTACTACATATACAAGAAAATCCTCTCTAGCAAAATTGTTTGGGTCTCAGTCAACACTGAGACAAGCCATTTTACCAGTCCTTCAGCATTTTGGAAGAGGCAGAGAAATAATGCCAGAGCAGTGACTAATTATGTTTAGCATCCCAAGCATCACCTTGGATCAGATCTTCTCATAAGGATAGTGTTTGCTCGAGCCAAGAGACAAGTTTCTCCAAAGATAAAACACTTGCTTACATGAAAATAATGTATGTAGTGTTTTAAACCCTGAATAAAGACCTAAACAAAGCTCTACATCTGTCACATAGACACTTGGAGACTGCCATAATTAGAGACAACTACAACAGAACAAGTGACAAGCTCCACAAGCTTCAGTAAAATTTTATTAAGAGCTGTGGTCCTCACTGAAACCAAAGCAATTTAACCTCAGCACTTTCCCTCACTAGAAACATCAAAACATTCAGTTTGAAAGGAAACTTGGGATGTCATCTAGCCAAGCCTCCAGAACAAAGGCTACACTGAATCAAGACGAGATTCTTTAAAGTTTTGTGCAGTCAGATCTTTGAAAAGGTCCAAGGAGAGATTCTACTACTTCTCTAGGCAGTCTGCTCTGGTGCTGAGTTATCCTCAGAATGACTATTTTCCTCCTACCTAGTTTGGAAGCTACTGTTTCAATTTATGATCATTCCTTCTCCTACCCCATCTCAGCAAAAAAACTGGCTCCATCCTTCCAGTAATCTCTTTGGTATTTGACGACATCTTACTACATCTCGTGCCAAGCCTTCACTTCACCAGGCTCAACATGCCCAGTTCTTCCAGGCTCTACTCAGCAGTCACATGTCTCAGCCCACAGCTGCCCACCACTAGACTCACTGAAATTTATCTATAGCCTTTGTGTACCAAGTGACCAGAACTAGACACAACTGGTTAACAAGTACCAAATATTCAGTTCTCCTTTATGTACTGGTCCTCAGTCTAAGTCTAGCCTTCACTGCTCCAGGGGTACACTTAATTTACTTTGACTGCTGCCCACAAGGACCCGCATGTCCTTTCCAGTAGGGATGCTCCACTGCCAGTCTACAGCTATAGAAGGGATGAGCCCACCTCAGGCACAATCTACCAGTAAGATCATTAATGCTTTCAAACTTAAGTAAACTGGAGTCATCTTAAATGCAGCTGAGTTCCAGTGATTCAATTTGCTTAAGCACAATTTCTTACAGGGGTCCACAGTGAATAACCATATTGTGGAGGCCAGTAGTACTCAAAGTTGTCAACATTTGCTCTACCCACTACTCCAGACAGTTTAGGCACATTGTTCTTCCATGTTCCAAGAAAGAAACTTCCTAGTATTGTGTGTATTGGCATATAAATGTAGCACAAACTTTGCAGCTACCCCCACCCCTAGAATATAGGAAAGAGCATTTTATACTTACATCTTGGCTAAGTCCTGAAAAAGTCTTCTGAAGCTCCTTGGCAAATTCCAAATTGTGTACTACTTCATCATATTTCTCTACTGCCTCCTACAAAGGAATAGATAAAAATGTACTTTTCATGCTTAAGGCTACTGGTTGCACCTCAATTCCCTTGTACTTAAATTCTCATTGACAACTATTCATTTAGCGTGTACTGCCCTGAAACTAACTTCTTTAAAGATACTATGTAACCAGTATTTTAAATTTAGTTGTGACTATCACTGAGCTGTGACTGTCTGAGATGCCATACAAAGCCAGCCCACACCACTGCACAGATATCCTACAAGTTTGTCTGTATTAGACTTTCCAGGCAACATCTTGTGCAATACTTGGTATACTAGTGTTGAAACAGGAAAGCCTGGATACCAGTTATTTCATTTTTCCCTTTTGTTCCCATAAGTCTTAGCAATGAGGTAAACAGCTACTTAAAATCAGATATTGATATGAAAGCCTAGAAGGAATACAGGAGACGGACAAGTTCAGCACAGATCTTTTACCTTGATGCTTATCTGTATGCCTTTATAGACAATTTGCACAAACTTTAGAAAGAAAACAAGATAAAAGGCAAGTCATACTTTCAGGAAAAAAGTCTTTCAAATCTAGTTTCTACAACTAAAGCAGTGTTCCTGTCTTCACTTATGACTTTAACCAATGTCTTAGCAGCCAGTCTTCAAAAAAAGACTACTTACAGTAGATTAATTGCATTTTGATAGACCCTATTTTTTTTCATGAGTTTTTCCCCCACTGAGGAGTCAGTTCATTTTTATAAGTCTCCTTGACAGCTATAAAGATTGCAAAATGCTGCAGTTCAGAGATGCTGTCCGTATCCTCATACCATAAGGCATGTTTGGGAAGTAACAAGTTAAGTTTTATTTAAGTTGTTCACATGTGCTCTACACTCAGTTTAGTTTATGCTCATGACATGATGATATCAGAAGTTTTCCTAGAGTGGACCTGTCAGCCTAATATAAAGCTCTTTCAAAGTAGTGTTAGTGTTGATAAGTGTTTCATCAGTGCAGTGACAAAAGCTTAATCTACTGTCCCAATAAGATTTGGAACATGTGCAAATTCCATATGTGTTCCTAAGCAACTGGAAAGCAAGTTACACGTTCATTTGTTCTATCGGTTTGATGTTCAGTTACTTGTATTCACTTATTTGTAGTATACTAGACATTACTAGGCCTAAATGCTACTCAGCACAACAACATGCATGAGTTACTGTAAAGCACTCATCTGGTAGTTTAAGTTGTCCTCACAAAATTTGTCAAGCAACTTTTAAGAACTAATTAGCAAGTTCACTTAGCACTTATTGATTCCTAAGGCCTTAATGCCTACACATTTAACACTTGAGGAAGACTCACAGTTTAACACCAACATCTTACTAGACAGATTGCAGTAATTGTGCTTTTAACCATGCAAATCCAAGAATAAAACTCCCTTCCTGAAAACGTCAGGAATGGTTACGACTGCTCTGATGACAAGCTATAACTCAGCCTGCAGGAAAGCAATAGCTTTCTTTTGTCACACCTGCTATTAACATTCATTAACAGCATGTTGGAGGAACAGTACTGAGGAAAGTCTGCTCAGCTTGCTAAACAGCACAATATTGCCAGAGAGCACATTTAACTTGCTGGAAGCCCCGCATTTTTGAAACAAATGTTTCCTAAAGTAAGGCTAGCACACACAGTGGCTCTGGCAGGCATATACCATAAGTAAT
Source organism: Chroicocephalus ridibundus (assembly GCF_963924245.1). Taxonomy (NCBI): domain Eukaryota; kingdom Metazoa; phylum Chordata; class Aves; order Charadriiformes; family Laridae; genus Chroicocephalus; species Chroicocephalus ridibundus. The sequence goes on from NC_086284.1 coordinate 154,652,246, forward strand.
TACAGTTTAATCCAAATTGCTTGCAAAATAAGTTCATCACCAGATGCGCGCTTCTTCCTCTGTGTGAGAAACAATGAAAAATATAGAGGACATCAAGTCACATTAGAGCTCCACTGTATTATAGGCAGTTAGGTTTCTTTAGGCATGTGTCCCAATTATTAAGCTCAGCTCTAGCTGCAGTCACCAGGTCCCAGTATTTGTACATACATCTGAATTCACATCTGAAAGGTACAAATGCAGTATTTCTGTATCTTAACCACTGAAGTGTAGATCTTAACTAAATTAAATACTGAGTTCATACATGCTTCTATAATAGTATCTGAACAGTTTGACTACCACTTGTCAGTTCACTAGCAAGACTGAATCCAATTCCCCATTTTAGAGCTATCCCAGAAGCTGAGATAAAAATACTGATACTTAAAAAGTTAAGCTCAGGTGGGAATAGTGAAAGCCAGTAACCAAGTTAATTGGCATTTTCCAAAGTTAGTGCTGCTGGATGCATTTGCAAGAAAAACATCTACAGAATCATTCACCTCTTTAGTTCCCCACATCTTATTTCACTTTCGCATAACAGCTTTTCACACTCCAGGGTGTATACCAAAGAAACAGTCAAATTTGAAGTAGCTTTAAAACATGTTCAAGACTAATCAAGCTCACACACAATACTGTTCAATAGCCTCACTGTTAGTGACAGAAGAAAACAGATTGTATTTAACACCTATGATCTGAACACAAAAGGCTGTTGCCCACCTGATTCCAGATTGAGTTTAGAGGAATTAATAGGTCATCATCCTACTTCAAACCATCAGATTTAATTAATTTACTTCTGCACTTGAGATGGCAAGAGACTACAGATTTTGTGGTTAAGTGCTAAACGATCATTCATTCCAATAGGTAAACTTGCTACTTAAAAGTAGGGTAATCCCATTTATGTCTAGTTCTCATTTACAAATTATTCAGAGTAAGGAAATAGTATTTGTGTTCTCATACAGCTGCACTGTGATAAAGCTAACAGTCAATAAAGGATTTCTCCAACTGGTTCATTAGCAGGATCAGCACTACCACTGAAGTGTTGGTGCCCTTTATCACACAATTGTTCTTTAGCATGTGTGAAGAACATTCTAAAAATGGGACTCCTGGGTGACTAGGGCAGTAAACCCTTTGGATTATGTGATACTGCTACTCAGACATACTTAAGAAGGAACAGCTTTCACATTATAGAAACTTGGTTTCAGTTCTAGAATCCATTCTAGTCCAAGGTGGAAGAAAAGCCAGAACCACTGTTTTAACATCAGGCAAGTTTAAGCTAGATCCATGAAGCAGATCTCATTTGTTTATTAATGATCTTGCTCCCTGGCATTCCAAACTCTAGTACCTTAGGTACAAAACAGACATTTTTTCTAACATCATTTGAGAGTGCTGGCAACTCCCAGCCACCTAATGGCAGCACTAGAAGGACAAGGGAGCATTCACAACTAAGTCAGTTAACTCTTGGCTAGATTCTTGTATTAGGGAAGCCTTTAGAACTCATGCAAGTTAAGCCAGCATCTTTTGTACCAACACAGACCATTTGTCAATTATACTTTAACAGCTACTTGTAAACAGCAGCACTGTGCAGCCAACAGGCAATTTCAAGTAACACCTGTTAGTGAAGAAGTCATGAGTGTTAATTAACTACCTCAGAAATCTTGAGGTTTGGGTTGTAACACTGCAATGCCATATAGATAAGCTGCATATGGACACCTCATCAAGAAATAAAAGTGCAGGAGCACTGAAGCTGAAAGTCTTCAGAGCAAAGATAAACACAGACCTTCTATTACTTCAGTACACAACATGAAGGTTAAAGTAAGAGACTTAAAGCTTGCAGTCTCACCGTTCAGCTTAAGTACCTATAATTTGTCCATTTGGTTTTGTGAGAAATACCACTGCAAGCCTGCAGGCATTACTTCTGTAAAAAGTAACCTCCTTTAGCAACCTATCCCTTCTGACACATTTGAAGGTTTTGAGGCCACCTACTCCTGCATAAAGCAAACTTACCAACTGGTCTTGATTGAGGGCTTCTCCCTTCTTCAGGCGATCTTTGTAGTCTTCTAGTTTCAGCTGTAGGAAAATCCAAAGTAAAATGTTTATCTTGATTTCTGTCTAATGTGGGTTATGGGGTATGAGTGAAATTACTCTTTCTATGTTTTAAGCCATCTGCATACTGCAACAGAATCGGAATTTTACTACTTCCTCTCATTTCAGGGGAAAGGAATGTAGAAAGTTTTGCTACACCTTTCATTTGGCAACCTCCAGGACTGCCTACTTCCCTTTCCTACCTTTGATCTTTCATGTCTTACTTGCTATCTTTGTTTCATTTAAGAGAAACCAATGCATTGACCCTAGATCTTTAAGGAGCTCCAACCACATCCAGCATCCTTATTTAGAATTAGGCTTTTTTAGTTTTTCCAAGACAATACTGGAATTTAGTTATCCTTGAATAATCCTACTTAATTTTTTAGAGCAGGTCTTTCAAAATCTGGCTTCAGTTATGTCATCAGGATTTTATAGCACTATTTCCTAAGAAATTGGACTAATATCTTTAGGGAAGAAATAAGATTTGTTTCTAATATACTGAAGCAGTCTTTAAAAGCTGATGTAAACTATACAAAACTAAACTATTAGATATTACAAGCTTCTTTATACACACAGGGAAAAGAAAGGGGAGTTTACTGCCATGGAAGTTGAATACTATTTCATTTGTCTATCTACCCACAAAGGGTTTACTGATATAGCACCTACAGGAGCCTAAGAAAACTTTCTTCTCATTCTAGTAAGTCACACTTTGATTTTTCATATGAATAATATGGCCTTGCCAGCAAGTGAAAGATACCTGAAAAATTCACAACAAGCTTCCTTGGACAGAATTAGAATCCAACACAAAACTGGTTAATCACACAAGGAAACCATGCTTATCTGACATTATTCAAAATAACAGCATGATGCATGACATGAGACAGCAGTAATACTGCATCTCCTGCAGGTGGATCAAGTCCCCTAGCCACATGGCCAGAAGTCTGATCTATTCCCTTTTCTCACCCTAGGATATAACACAGAAAGCACAGCATATTCATACATTTGCTTTACTTGTAATCCTGACACAGTACCAAAAGCAACAGCACAATTATTTATTTTATCTTACAGAAAATAGCATTTTTTGCAATTAAAAGTCATGCACATAGTCTTCAGTCACCTGCCAATCAACTGAAAAGTCTTAGAATGCAAAAGTCTGACCAGCTATAGCCACAATCTTTTAAATATATCATTATCTCACTTCTTATTCTTAAGACTATTCTTATTCTTAAGACTATTCTGCCTCCCCCCACCCCAGAAAAGCCCAGTTCAAAGCAAGAGAGCAGACTCTGGAGGCTTTCTGTTTAAAAGCTTTCTAGTGAATAACATTTGTCTATATTTAAAATATAGAAGTCAAAGATTTATGTGAAATGCAATACATATTTAATACCATTTAATGTTTCCGTGAGTCAGAGGAAACACTGTTCCTAATTTCAAATTTTACATACATTTCTACATCCTAATATTAGATGCATATAATCAATAGAAGAAATATGAGGATTTCTGCAAGACCACAATCCATCTCCAAATCAGTTCCAAGTTAGTTCTGACCTGATTCAGTCTATTAGAGAAGCATCCCCGGTTTTGATCAACATTCAGTTACTTTTACTAGCTATTGAACATGCACTGCAAAGCCAGCAGCTGAGAACAAGTTTACAGTTAGCTGCATTCCTGATTCCCTGAAACAACGTTACACTCACAATGTCAAACACAAGAAGCCCATCTCAGAACCATAAGAATAAAGAACACCATTCTTTACTATACAAGGGTTATAAATGATAATAAAAAGCCACTAGCATATCCACATTTAGGTCCTTTCACGGGTTATTTAAAAAAATAAATCAATGATTACTCCCTATATAGACACAGCTATTCCAGCTATTATAAAACAAGCACTGAGTTTTACAATTAGCAGTTTAAATATATGCCATACCAAATAAAAACAAGTTACCTTCTTTTTCTCAATGTTCCTGATCTTGTGTTTGAGGCAGATAAGCCCATTATCAATGTAAGTCTCATACGCCTGGGAAGGAGAGGCTGCCGAGTTCAGCGCAGACTGCAGGGGGCTGGAGGGAGGTTGGTTCTCCCCAGACGGGTTCACCTGCTGCTTGGCCGCCTTCATGCTCTTCTCCTCCCCCTCCTCTGACCGGCCTGAAGGTGATGATGGGCAATGGAAAGGGGCTTGGGAAAGCTGCACCATTGAAATGGATGGAGCTGCAACAAAACTCCTTTTATTTAACTCTCTCCCCCCCCCTTTTTTTTTTTATAAGTTACATCTTTTCTTACCACACATTCAGAAAATGTAGCCACAAAATTGAGCCTCAGTGAGAATTCATCACAATCTTTCACTCTTCTCCCTCCCCCTTTCAAAATATCCGTAGCAGGAATTTCAAAGCAAGGCAAACTTTGTATTGTTCAAGTCTCCCCACCCATCCAGACACCAGAAATCCTTTACATAGGCAGAATCAGACAGCACAGGGGATGATTCCAGAAACCCAATATAGTGTCCATATAAAACTAGGCGGGTTTCCTGCACACATCACCCACAAGGGAAAAAAAACTGCAAGCAAGCAATTGCAAATCACACTGCCGGCCTCCTATCCAGGCTGCAGCCTGAATGGAGATTTAGAAGTGGCATGCCTGAAGGGACAGCCCCTCTTCTTCTCAGCCCCCATTAAATCAGTTTTACCCCTTCATGACCTTTGCAACAATCCAACTAAGAATTGAAAAAGATTTCAATTGAAGAAGTGAAGAGAAAAAAAAAGCTTGATAAAGCAAGCCACACACTCAGTTACAACAGCATCATTCTTCACAAGGAATTGGTCTCTGCCTACACCCACCCAAAAGATGTGCTTGTGCCGTGGCAAGACACCAGGCTTTGATGGGAGGGGCCGGGCTTTAACCTTGAACAGAGAATTTCTGTAAGAGATGCTCCACCACCCTCATCCTCAACTACTTGCACCTGCTCCTGGAAAGCAATGACACCACATTTCTGCGTCCCTTCCCTGCCAGCCAGGCCTGCAGCGCCATGACCCCGGCAGGCACCAGCCGCCCACACCGAGGGAGGCCGGGGGCTGGGGGGAGGAGAAAACCCGCATTTCCTCGGGACGAGCCCGCTCAGTCCCCGCCGGCGTCACCGCACCCCGCCGGCTCCCTGGCCCGCCGAGGGGGGAGCCCAGGCTCGGCCGCTCATCACGCCCTTGCCGGGGACGGCGAGCATGCACCTCCCGGGGAGGGCACGGCCGCCACCGGCCCCCCGCCCGACGGAGGAGGAGTGGGGGGAAAGAGAACAGCAGCAGCGGGCTCCCTCCCGCTGGCGCCACCGTCCCGGGGAATCACCATCACCACCGCCGTCGCTTCATGCGCCCGCTTCCCCTGCGGTGGCAGCCGCTGCAGGGCCCCGCACCTCCCGGCTCCCGCCTCCCCGCTCACCTCGGTACCCGCACACGCTCAGGCCCGCCCTGCCGCCCGCCCCCCCCCTCATATAGGGGCGGTGGAAGGGCGGGGCGGGGCGGAGGCGGGGCCCGCCGCCGAGGTCACCGCCTGCCTCCCAATCGCCGCCGCCGTCTCACCTGTCCGTCCCGCCTTCCCGCCCCGCGCCTCACGTGACGCGGGGGGGGGAGGAGCCGTTAACCGTCAGCGCGTGCGGCGGGGCGGGTCTCGTCTCTGTGAAGGTCGGGGCGCCCCAGCTGGGGCGGGGTCGCCCGTCAGTCTGGGCTCAGGGGTTGGGGTGTCGATCCGCTGCGCGGGACCCGCTGCTCCGCCGGAGCTTGGCATGGTGCAAGGGGCCCTGAGGGATGGCCTTGGGGGCAGGTGGGTACAGGGCGAGCACGGCGCTGCCGCCCGTTTTGTAGAAAAGGGGCCTGTGGCCTGACGGCGCCCCGGGTCTTGCTCTAGGTGAGGGGGTTGCACAGGTCCCTGGTGAAGCCATGGTCCGCCGTCGAGTTCCGTGTACCGCAATGGCCTTTTAAAACATTTGGCCCAAGACAGGCTGGCTGCTCTCTCCAGGCAGCCCTCAGGAAAGGGCCTCATCACCCCCAGTGCAAGGGGATCCCCACCTCCGCCTATTCGCAACACGGCACCCTCTTTCCCTATAGCGTGGGTTGGGCAGCAATGGGGCAGTAAGAAATGTTGGTTTGTGCCTGTTTAAGCCAGCAGAAGGGTTCCTCCAGGTCAGTACAGAGCCCCTTGAGGAGACTTACAGGACTCTGAATCATCTTATGTAACAAAAGATGTGTACGTCCTCTAAAAATGCAACCCAGTCATGTAAACACTTCATAGCTAGTAAAAGCACTTAAGTCCATTGAATGTTGACAAGAAAATAATCACAAACAAACTTTTGTTAACCTCTAACGAAACTGGAGAGATTGTTCTTCTGGAGAAGGCTCCAGGGAGACCTCATAGCGGCCTTCAGTATCTGAAGGGGGTCTACAGGAAAGCTGGAGGAGGACTTTTTACCGGGGCATGTAGTGATAGGACGAGGGGTAATGGCTTCAAACTGGAAGAGAGTAGATTTAGATTAGATATCAGGAAGAAATTCTTTACTGTGAGGGTGGTGAGGCACTGGAACAGGTTGCCCAGGGAAGCTGTGGATGCCCCATCCCTGGAAGTGTTCAAGGCCAGGCTGGATGGGGCTGTGAGCAGCCTGGTCTAGTGGGAGGTGTCCCTGCCCATGGCGGGGGGGTTGGAAATAGATGATCTGTAACGTCCCTTCCAACCTGAACCATTCTACGATTCTAACAATGCCATCAGGTATCAAGGTTGGAAGACGAGAGAAAACAGACCTTCCAAAGACCAGAGGACTAAGTTGGAATTACGTTTTCTGTTTCTCTTTTCATGGTCATTACCTCAAAAAGCAATATATAATATAGCAAGTTCAGAGAGATTCTGAAAGTTGTGAAAGTTAGGAAAATAGAGACATTTTGAAAGAATAATGAGTCAGTAAGGAAGGATCATGAAGAGAGGTTTTACAGAACACAAAAGGTGCTCATGTAGCACACCGGATAGATGAGAGAACTGGGGAGGAAGGGCTCGTACAAAAGAAAGATTGCATTTAAAAGTAAAAACAAGCAAATGATAAATGATTCAAACAACAAGGAGAGCTATTGCAGAATCAGATTCAGCCATATGGAACCACCTGTAGCATCCACAATCTTGCCACTTTTCCTGGTTTAATCACAAGTCTCAAAATACTTTGTTTTTCTTAAAGCCCTGGCTCCTAGAATAAGGTCACTTTGCGAGGCTAGTTTTCGTGACTGAGAAGAAATGCTAATGAATAAGACACAGCTTGTGTCCAGGATCAGCAACGTACACTGAAAGTCCTTCAGTAGATTTCTGTTCTTTGTGCACTTTTATTCAAAGCTAGCACTGATGGACTAGATCCTTGCAAAGTAATTACAAAATGAATGATCGGTTAATGCATATATTAATAATAAGTCATAATTAATGTGCAGACACCTGGGACTATTCTATAAATCATAATTGCAGCAGGCAATCTACTTTATAGTGCACTTTTACGATTCGGAAATTGTGTAAAAGAGGAAAAAACTGAAAGGGAGATCCATATAAGCCAAATCTATATTTAAAATCAAAGGATATTTGAACTTCATTTTAAAACAAATACAGAATAATTACTTGAGACTGATGCTATATACATTTATAGTATATGTGTGTAGTCTCTAGAGTACTTCAAAGAGTGTTATTAATGTGGCAAGGTCAAACACACCAAAGTTAGGAAATGCCAGGATTAAGAACAGCCTAAATTAATTAGTTTAATGCCATTTTGCAGATCCATTGTGAGATCATATTTAAGTAGACGGCCATAGCTTATCACAATCTAGCCACACATCGATCACAGCCACGGAGTCCTAGACTCTCAGTGCTCCGAACCCAGGGCTCTGTGCGCTTTACTCCAAGATCTGAAGGGGATCGTACTCTAATGGCTGAGGAAAAACAGGCTGTTAATTTCTTCATGTTTGACTGATTCTGCTTATCCCCTCCAACTGGGGACTGCCCTCATTTTTCCCAGTCCCAGCGGTTTATCCCACTCTCATTTTTCTTGCATTCCTATTTTCACTCCTGAACTCCAGGCTCGGTCTTTCTGCCCAGGTCTGCGTGTTGTCCAAGTCACGGGCTCCTCTGAGAAGCAGTATCTCCTTTGCACACAATTCCAACCCTTTGCCCGACCACTTCCACGTTTCCACACCCGACTCTTCATCCAGCCTTGCAAAACCCTTCCTAAACCCAGTGGCATCCAGTGTCAGCCTCCAGCTACAACGGGCCAGTCCCCGCCCGGCTGTGGTAAAGACTGAGAGACCAGGTTCCTGCTTTCATTCCTTGCCATCCCTTTTATTGTTGTATTGTGAAACACCAGAAAGTAAATGGATATGTAGAATAAGATCAGCTGCCTGATAAGTTCAGGAGAGAAAGACATATAGTAAATGTGCTGCAAAGATCATGCAGTGATGGACTAGAGAAGCCTGCTTCAGTCATGGAACATCCCTCAGAAAGGAAGGCTGAGGAATTCTGGAACCAGCAACGAATGAATAAATTAGATTTCACAAAGAAGAATAAATTAGTCAGAATTGCACCCAATTTATTGGAAGAACCTGGAGGATCTTTGGAACTATGTTGCTGCAAGGCTATGCTATGCTGCAAGGAGTTTTTTCACGTTATCTACCCTGTGGCTAACTGTCTGCTGTTCAGAAGTCAAAGCCAAGGAGTCTGGTGAAAGGGCGCTTCACTCAGTGTCCAGCATTACACAAGCTGCTGCACATCATCATGACTTCGAACTTTTGCAAATGCTTCTTAACAATACAATTCTCCCTTTACACTCCAGCTCCTTGTCTTCTGTGTTTTCTTTACAGGATCCTAGTTTCAGATTCCTTGTATGGAAACTTTTTCTCCTTCCTTTTTACCTCCATTTTCAGTCCTGCCTAGCAAACTGGTTCACATTCCTGTTCTTCTTGTGCAACCAGTGCCAGGCACCCTTTCCAATTCCCAGCCAGTTTTAATCTCCTCAGTCCATCCTCATCTCACCAGAATTCTTGATTCTATTGACTCCTTTCCATTCCCCTCATTTTTCTCCCCACCCCCCCCCATTTTCTGCATTTTCATCAGACATTTTATTCTTCTATAATGTTCAAGGGAAAGAGGAAAAGGAGCCATGAAAGTAAGCAGAAATAGTTACTGTGCCTGGGAGCAGCCATTACAAGCATAGTCAAATTTCACCTACGTAGCCCCAGGCCAAACAGAATACGTTTAATTAAAGCCCGTGTTAACACCTATAAGATCTGCGAGGGAACGGAGTTATGCTCCCTGGCAGAAGCATCTTTGGAGAATTTACAAGTTCGGCTGAAAGAGCTCTCTGTGGTGTATGTGCCGACTGCCTGCATATAAGCATATTGCACAAAAGCCACTCCTTGACAGCAAAGTTGAAATTCCTGTTCCCAGGCTGCGGGTTTCTGAAATTTCAGTGAAAGCGCAGAAAGGGTCCCATGAACTGCTTCTTTTTTTCAGTGCCATTCTTGAAAATGGCTAACCCAGTGGGTCTCAACTCAGTTTGAGGCAGATACATAGAATGGAAGATTTCATCTGGAACTGAAAAAGCTGTTAAAGCAAAGGCAAATTAAAAATAAATAATAACTGGGAAGTGCTGTGCAACCTTAGTAATCAGAGGAGCCAGCTGAGATGAAGATGTTGTGGTCCAAGCAGTGCATGCAGCAGCACCTGCTTCTGTTAGTTTATCTGTCCTCGCTCAGGACCTTATCAAATCTCATCTGCAAAGGTGAAACATTGCAGAGCAGGCATTCACATGGGATTTCTTTTTTGTCTGTGTGTGAGTGAAAATTTCAAAAGAAATCCACTCATTTCCAAGGGTGAGACTAAAGGCAACATTTGCCCATAAATACTTTGCAATAGGGACTGGCACGTGAAAGTGGATTTCTTATTTCTGTCAGAAGCATTTCCTTCATTGACCCTACGAAAAAGCTTTGCCTACTCATAATTCTTGGAAGTTGCAACTCACACCTGTGCTTGTTGGGGTTTTTGGCAGCTAAACTCTCTCTAGAGTTTATGTGCGGTGAACACGCAGACTGTAAGGCTTTGGATGGCCACTGCACTCTGCTGTGAGGACTGCCATCATTTTCAGGATGGGAATCATACTTCCACGGTGTTTTCTGTGTTTGTGCTGCTAAGAACATGGGCAAGAAGATGTTTAATTCAGATGCAGAGGAGATAAAAGGGAGGAAGATAATATATGGGACAGAAGATTAGTCTAAGTGATAGACTATTGGGGAAGCCTTGGAAAGTTGATGTTAAAATATTAGTAAGCTTGTAAAATTAGGGACTGAGAAATTAGAAAATAGTAGAAGTAAATTTTCCTTTAGAACCAATATTAATTCAGTTCATTTTCTGCCTGGCTGTTGACATTTTGATAAATTAACACATTTAGATTGTTATTTTCTCCATGAAACCCCTCCCTTCCCCCTCTTTTGTTCTGTGCCTGGTGTGGATGTGGCCTTAAAACAAAACTGGACTGTGCATTAAAACAGTTGATGAGTTCAGGACTCATACCTAGTTTTTGCAGGATTTAGAAGGCTTACAGGGAATGAGCAAAATAACTGCAGGAAAAGATGCTTTTATGGATAATGCAAGTGAACACTAATGCTTAAGCTAAATTTATCCCTAACTCTGCAACAAACTTCTGAAGAACTTTACATGGATATGATCCTCATTTTCCAGATGGCCTAGGATCTGGTTGTAGATATTGAGCATTCACAGCTGCAAGTAACATAAACGGGGGGATGCTTTGGGTGTAATATAGTCCTTTGCATACAAAGTATTACACAGAATGAGGCATTAAGTGTTTCAAATTATGCACTCAAAGTTAGCAGCATCTGTGACAATCTCTTGGTGTCTTAACTTTTGCCTGTAGAAAAGGGGGATAATCCCACCTCCACCATTCACAGGAATGCTGACAAAAAGCTTCCCAGTGTATTTCCCCATTCAAAACCAACTCTGTTTCCACGACAGTTATTATTTGGTTTTGGTAGTCTGTGGAAATAATGTTTTCTTTTCCTAAATGTAAGGGTGAGTTCTGCGATGGGAAGAGTTTATGACAAATAGGAACTGTAGACCTGTGCATGCTCACCATTCTGCACAGGGATTAACTATGTGATACTGTGAGCTACGTGTGCTGCCTTCATCTGCTCCTCTGGCAGAGCCCAGACAGTCCACTGCTTCTTTGCTTCCCAAGAAGTAGCTAGAAATTGCTCCGTGACCCTGTCCTTCCATTGCAGCCCTGAAGAACCTTTCAATGCTGTAGGCCTGCATTAAAATATTATTCTGTGATGTTGTACTTCTCTGTTAGAGCATTTTTTTGCTATGGCTTTCATCCTCATTAAAGTAGCTTACCAATTGTTTTTTAAAACCTTTCTCAAACATCTGGGGGCCTTCTTTTTCAGATTTCTGAGTTCTTACACAAACACATTTTCTTCTCACAGAATTTGATTTGCTTGCTTGTCCAGCGACTCAGCTGCAGGATCCTTAATCGCTAATGGCTCCAGCCTCTGTGTAGCAGAGGATCTCCAAGCATCTCACAGGCATGAATCTCTGGCTGACTGTACCTTTATGACCATGGGTGCACAGCTCAAAAATGTTTCAGTCAAAAAGGTCTTAAAATGTAACAGCCTGACTTCGTTGTTTTCTTTATCCAGTTGATCATCTAAGGTATGGTTTAGATAGTAATGATTTGGACAGCTTAGAAGCTTTCATGCCTTTCATCCTATGACCAATAGCTCTAACTCCTCCAGAGAAGCTAATGAATGTTTATTATTCCCAGAGAAATACTAATAACAAATTTATTTCCTTCTTATTGCCACCTATACACCTTTGATCTCAAGCTTTTCAGGTGGACCTGTAGAAAATATTTTCACTTGTGTTTCCCTTTGAATCTTACTATGTCACAATTGCATTCTGGGACTCAATTAATTTTAAAGTCTGACTTCGGACCATCGCAGACTAGTTCTGCAATCTGTTATCTTTCTCTGCATCATTACCCAGTATGTTATGGGGAAAGAAAAAAATAGGCCCCACTTTCTGACGACTTCTCGTTAGAAAGAAAGGATCAGTGGCAAACAAATTGACATTCCTGAAATCTGTCTGTGATCTGAACTCAGGACTCAATTTTTGTGGCTTCCTTTTTTTTCTTCTGCAAGTTCTGAGCAATTTCATATGCAAAATGTTATACACCTGTATGTAATTGAATAAGAAGAGTGGCAGAATTTAGTAACTTCACAAAGTGCTAATATGAGATTCAGGCAGGGAAAAAAAAACACCTGAAATGATTAGGGAAGAAAGCTTGAAGACTGTAGAGATTTTTATTATCAGTTAGCTTATTTTGTGCATCTGCATTCCTGTAAAAACTTAAAATTCACATGAAATAGTATGGTATTTATGTGGGGAAGATGTTAACAGAAGAATAAAATGCATGGTAAATAGAAATTATAGGAAAAAATCATAAATCAGAGATCCAAACCAGCCCCTTGATAGCTTTAATAAAGTGGAGAGGTGTTTTCTAAAAATGTACATGCAGATGCTCAATTCTGTGTTGCCCATTTTCTCGCAAAATAAAAGAATATTGATGACATGAATGTGCATAAACACAAGTTTAAGTATTTATAGGATAGGGCCTCTATTTAAGACCTCCAATGATTCTTGTAGAATTCAAAGTATGAGAAACAATTTTGATCAAAGTCCTTAATTTTCCAGGTTGTTTATGAATTTGTATTCTAAAAAGATCTTATATTTATATTGCAGCCACTATTTTCTTAGACTCACCAGCAAATGAAATTGCTCATAAATCTTTCAGTATCTTTTAAAAAATAGCAATTGATTTTTATCAGAAATAGGAAAAGTGTTGACAATTTATAACAGGGCTGGAACCACCCCAACAATTTTATAAAACTCTTAGCTAGCAGGATCCTGACAACTTGGGTTTTAATAATTTTTATGCTATTAAAATGAATTAAATATTGGACATCATTTTAATCACCTGCTTCACCTAAGTCCCATTTTCACTTACTCACAGTATTTGTTACGAACAGTAGTTCAAATAAAATATCCTCTTAAAATATCTGCATAGAAACGAATCTGTTTTTCTCTTACCTTATTAAGCGTTGCCACAAGAAGCAAGCTTTCACTTGGAACAATTTGATTAAGTACTTTGCATACTTACGTTGGCCGTGTTGATATGAGTGCCACCATTCACGCAAGTGTTGGAACACGGCAGGAGCCACAGGGAGTGTAAACTGCAGTTGAGCCTGCAAATTATTTTTTTGTTCAGGACCCTAATTAAACATGTGCAGAAGCGCATGCTTAACTTTGAGCATTTGACTAATCTTGCTGACTTCATTAAGACAATATACTCTAGGAATTTCATTTTTATTAAAAATTCATATTGAAAAGCATGAGGGGTTTGTTTGCACTTGCTGTTTTTCCTGCTCACAAGAATTGTGATCTTAATGGGAGGGTTCATCTTCTTAAAGAGGAGCAGTAAGTGCTTCCTTGAGATAAAAATCTTGACAGCTTTCCAGCACGATATTTGTATGCTAATGGAAAAGTGACATGAAAGAACTTTACTTCAAAGTGTTTGTGAATAATTGTTTACTCTCTATATTATTCACATAATTCAGATACATATGTATTATTATGTTTTAAAAGTTACAAATACTGCTCAATTCAGAGATCCTGTTTAAAAAAAGAAAAAGGGAAACAAAAAAACTAGTGTTTCTGCAGCACTTTGAATATGCAGAAAGGTAGTTACGAAAAAGCAATGAATAATGTTGTCAAAAGCATACTGCTGTTACACCTCCTAGAGTTAATGGAATACGAGGAATGTTTCGTGATAAGAAAAAACAGAACCAGCTCTGATGCTTGCCAGAATATAGGAGTATAGTTTTTATAAATTGTTTACAATTTTCCCTTTTTTCAACCAACTTTACACTGGCAGAACTGAAGACAGAAACCTGTTAAATAATCAGACCCTTCAAACTCCAGTCAAGTTAATGCCAGCGGAGTGTTTTCAGATCCTCGGAAAATCAGACCAGTGTTATACTCCTGCACCACTCCCACTGCTGATAAGAAAACAAAAGAGCCCGGGGTGAGCCTGGGAGAGAGACAGAGATTTAGTGACCATCCTACAGCTGGGAAGGAAACCTGTAAAAACCCAAACAAAGCACAACCTTGAAATCTTCTCTTACAGTAATGCTGAAAGGCAGCACGAATAGATGTGGTCATCTTCGTGTTTCAGTGATAAAGAAATACACGTTCATTTCACAGACCTAGGTTGACTCAAGTGTCAACAGCACGATGCACAGGATTGTTAACACAGATAGAAAAAAATTTCACTTTTGAATGCTGCCCCATCTTACCCAGGTTATGGCCACATTGTCCTTGCCACCGGCACGTCAACAAGAGCACAAAATCCTGGGCCACGCTGGATGCCTGGATCACAGCCACACTTCCCAGCCCTCAGGGTCCTTTGGAAATGCTTGAATTACTGCATGTTACATGTAGGGATGTGAGCTGATGAAGGCTAGCCTGTTTTGCACTTGAGCTTCCTTCCCTAGATAGCCAGTTGCACATGCCAGGTCAGAGGTGTGTGACTGGTGAGGGGATCAGATGTCCTATGCAGAACCAGGAGCCAGTCCAGTTTAACACCCTTAAGTCCCCCGGGATAGGTAGGACTCCTGGTGGCCCCAGACTGAGCAGACAATTCCAGAGCTAAAAGCCTCCACTTCCAGAAAGGCTGAGCAACCCACAGCTCCCTTTGATGTCCGTTGTAACCAGAAATGCTCTGCCACTCTGAAAATAAAACAAAAAGCCCCTGGGTCTGCAAATATTTGTTCACAGGTTTATCTTTAAGTACATAAGTAATCCTGCTTCATCCAGCCTTCATTGAAGTCATTGGAAATACTGCCATGGGCTTCTCGGAGGTCAGTATTTTGCCCCTCACTCCCACTGGGCTTCTTGTGTATTGAGAGCAGGCCTAAATTTGACTTACGTGCTTACAAAAAAAAATGCCCTGAATATTTGGATATGTTTTACGAGAGAGATTTGAAATTAAAAACCTGCACATTTCCCCTTACCTTGCTGTAATGCCCACTCATGATGCTGGTGTTAGTTTCACGCTGCCAAAGGTTTACTAGTTTCAGCTTTGCATTTTAGTTTGCTTCTGTGAAAAGTTTCTTTTGCTGTGTAGTTCAAGTGTATTATACCATTACAGAAAGGTCCCTAAAACAGTGTCTGACTGCAGTTAGGTGGATATTTCTGCTCCCTGCAGAGAAACAGACTAGAGAAACACACAGTAAAAACTCAGAGAATCTTAAATATCCATAAGAAACTGCATTACCCACCTTGATTTTATAAAGAAGATACTCAGATGTGATGGCCATATGAAATGCCAGTATAATTTATAACTGTTCTTTTTTAAATTTATTTGTCTTAGTTCAGTGGCTCACAGGCTGAGTCTCAGTCTCTCTTACTTGATAGATGTGGGGTTTTTTTTCAAATGACACAGGGGATTCACAGACCTGGCACGTTCCCAAGTGTAAAAGGGCTCCACACAGCAATACAGTACTGCTCAGCTCCTCTTCTCTTTGCTTTACATGATGGTATGTAGCAGAGAAAACACAACATGCCAAACTCTGACAATTATGAATGACCTTCAGGGTGGAACCTAAATTAGTTGCCTGAATTTCCAATGAAGCTCCCTCACCCCCCCCAGCCTCAAAGCAAATTATTTTCTCACATCTAATCAAGATATGATTATTTACTCTGAAATTCTATATACAGACTTCATCTTCTAATAGAAAAATGATAGCAATTTAATGGGCTACGAAACATTCCTAACCTTTTTTATTGGTGGTTAGCTAATGTTACTGTTGCAATTAGCAACACCACTCAAGCCTGCAGGTACAGCTGAACAAAACTTCACATGGGAACTTCACTTGAAATACGGTGTCAAGCATAAAACATTTTGTAAAGAAGCAGATTGAATTTTAGCAAATTGACAAGATGCCTTCTCAGCCTCCCAAGCAGTCTGCCCCTCCAAATATACAGAGGAAGAACGTACTGTTCTTTTACATTGCAATGATCAGAAGAGGAACATGTGCTTCACTGGGGGTGGGGGGGGCTACTCACATTTGGTAGATTGAGAAGAAACGGGGGTATTTCTGAGTAGATGCGTTTTATGTGATTACTATGTTGCCAGTCCAGCAAAGCATGCACACAAGTGGACAAGAAATTAAATTTACTCCAATGTAATTTTAAACACTTTTTTGGTGAATTTTTAGTTTCTTTAGACTTTTTTAAAAATACACTGATTAGCTAATAAGTGGTTTGTTAGGCTCATGTTAATCGTTGTTCCAGCAAATCCCACAAGTGCAGCATTTAGACAGAGCTCAGTTAAATTTATCCAGCACCTTTTATGGGAATCTCATGGTTGTCCGGAAGTTTCCCACCCTGGGAGAGAACGCTTGTGGTGACGGGTAGCATCCTGATGAGGGAGGCAAGTTAAACAGTTTTTTTAATCATCTGTTGATTAGTTGCATCATGTTTCCTTTTCTATTCATCCTCCAAATATTCCATTGTCCGTAGGGGGTAACACCTGTGTCCAACATTTTTTCATTGACGCTTCTTCTTTCTAATAGCCTCGGGCTACCTGCTTCCCTTCTTCATCAGACAATTACCCAATATGAAGTGTGCAGCATGCGGATGAAGTGTTGTGAAGGAAAGGATGTCCTGAACTCATTATTTGGAGAGATATGCAACAATGAACTATCTGCGATGCTGTTGGAATAACATATGAAATAAATTAAGTGGAACTGACTTTGCCATTTTGCATATGATTATGGAGAGTTTAAAAGCAATGTCTTAAAAATTATGAAATTGATTGAAATTATTATACATTTATTTTCTGCCTCATACATTAATAAGAGAGCTGTGACAGTGATTTCTAAATAGATAATAGAGAAGAGTGAACTAACACACATGCTTTAAAACTGTGATTTGAAAATTTCCCACTTTGTTGCATAGTCATGAGGCCTGTTACTTGCACATTTAATTTCCTTTGAATACTTTTAGCCCAGTGAATGATTATAATTATTAAACAAATGTACGGAAGACTGAATCATTTTTTATTTTTATTGCTATCTAGATACTAAGGTAGGTGGAAGTGATGACGAATGTGGGGTTTTTTTAAAGATAAATGTTTTATTTATTCTGTTGGGCATAAGTTTTCAACTAATTTGAAAATTTAAATGAATTTACAGCTTACAGCAGATGACAGAAAGACAGTCCTGAAACCAGAAATCTCATTTTCCCTTGTGTTGGGCTGCTCAAAACAACCAATGTATTTAAAAGGAGTTATGGCTGCAAGTATGCTGTAGTGGTCAGGTAATATCCACAGTTAACGTATGTGTTTCTTGGGTGGGGTTTTTTTAATTTAAAACCCCTCAAGTTCTTAGAAAAGCTGAAATCAAAGCAAATTATGGAATTAGGTAGAAGTTCCAGGTGTTCCAGAGGATCTTGAGTATTGGATATTCTTTTACTATTTAATCTCACACTAGTGCCAACAGCCCTTACTGACAAGCCATTTTACTTATGTTGATTTTAAGACATTTCTGTAAATATTTTAAAGCTCTGTGATTGACAGCTCTAATTCTGCAAATATTTAGAACTGGGTATGTGGCCTGATCCATCCCCCAAATCAGGGGGGGATGATGTGTTTCCAGATTCAAGTCCTAAATTTGGTAGATTTAAAGTTACTTGTTGTAACAAGCAAAACACTGGAAAAGACAGAATAGAAGTGGCAGTACAGCGTCAGTCCTGTGATTACCAAGCCAGAACTGGGACGGGACCTTCTGCGTGTGCTGCCATCGCTGGCTTTCCCCTCCCACAGCCCTCTCCCTCAGCATCCTCATCTCCAGCAGTTAAACCATGACAAATAGCTTGTACCAAGCTTGTAGTGACTTTCTATCCGGTAACATCTCAAACAATTCACCTGTTCACCAATGCACATGCATCTAAGCCCTAACAAAGTTGCAGTACATAGTTACAGCGTACAATCCACTGAGTACTTCCTTTCCGTGTTTCAGTGGGCTTTGTTTGCATGTATGTTATGGAAGTGGTTAAGACAAACTGAAATAACAGCAAGAATGCCCTTTCAGTGGGAAATGTGATAAGTGTTATAAGTCGATTGTATTTTTAGTTATCCTAGCCCTTGGATAACTCGTGCTCTTGGACATAGATGCAATCAAGGGCAAAGGAACTAAGGAGGAAAGAGAAGAGAAAGACAGTTACAAGTTGGGGTGGGAGGGGGCAGTTTTAAAGTTAGCAAGGGCCCTGGGTGAACTCCCCATCCTGCGCGCATATGTGTATAACTTACACTATTGCTGCATTGCAATAGTGGTCCCTGCACACATAAATACTAATTTACTATCTGTAAATTTTACATGTATATGTACACTTACAGCCAGTTTAAAGGCCATTTGTGTTGTCAGTACAGGGTATTGTGACGTGAGTGTAAACGGGTATCAGATTCTTGGTCTTTCCTAACTTTTCAAATAGCTCAAATGACTCAATAGCTCAAATGGCTCGTCTTCAAAGACTACAAACGGAGAGAAAAACATGAAACAGAAAGACGCAATTTTCACTTTGTGCCAGTTTAGACAAGCGCAGAGGTGACAGCATAATTTTTGAACTCTCTTCTCACTAGGTTTGGCCAATAACTTGGCAGTAACTGGCCAAACCACTCTAAACAAGGAGGCAGGCAATAATTTACACAGTTTAAAATGCCATCTCCATTCTCATTACAGAATATAGAGCTGAGAGGAATGTCCTGGGTCATGGGGTGGGTTTCCCTGCAGCCACAGGCAGCCAGAAAGCATAATCCCTCATATAAAAACTGCCCTTTTATTTTGGCCAACTCATAGGTACATAATCTCCAAGTCAGAAAACCAGGAGAAATCTACCTCGTGGTTCACAGCTTGCAGACATTGCTGCTTTTAACGTAATTCAAGCAATGTAGGAAACAATAAAGAATTACTTTGAAAGGGAGAGGCTTGACTTCCCTGAGATTTTCATATTAGAAAATCAAATCTAATTTAACTACATATCAGACTACCAGAATCATCTTCCAAATTCCATGGCAGAAATTTCACCTCCGTAACTTCTCCCTTGCCTCTCAAAGCCTACAAAAGTCTGATTACACTTTCTTGCATGGATGTTAAATCATGCCTCTTTAGTTTCTTTTCTGTTTTCCCTACAAGTGAAAAGAGGTCTGAGGAGTCTACACAGGTCACTGTGGATGGAGATTCTGCTCTAGGGAGGACATGTGGGGAGCCAGCTATCTTTGCACCGTTACTCCAGAGCATCTCTGCTCAGCTGCATGCCTCCTCCGCAGCCCCACGCTGTCACTGCACAGCCATCTGCAGCTCACAAGCTTCCCATCTAAGCCTCAGAGCCGCACATGGTGTTGTACAGAGCACTATTCACATAGGCATGAACAATAGCCGAGGGTTAGCTTGTATAAACGATGAGAGGTGATGCAGAGGGGATGGGCTCTTTACTCACCCGCCTTCAAAAGAGGAGAAAGTGCCTGCCTAGCAAACAGCCTGTCTCCCATGGAAAGCTGGAAATACAGATGAGGCGAAGCTCCTGCTTCCTGTCTGCTGACAGAGGCCTTCCAGAAGCAAAAGAGACAACAGATGGTTACTGTGTGCTAACACCACTGAAAATTTGTTCAGGTCCCAACATTTCTCAGCTCTCCTATGCTACACTCCCACGTATCTCCATATGCTCTCAGACCTTTCCTAAAAGGCACATTTTTCCTCACCTGCAATAGGAAACTGCATTACACTAGTGTCACTATGTACGTTTAGAAAAATCATCTTTTCCTTCACTTAGAAAACATACTCTTTTCTGTTTCTTCCTTAAGACGCATGTTTGCTTAGTCTTCCTGTATTGAAATCCACTTGGATACTGTCTGTTCCCATTTTCCATTTGATCTTTGTCTTAAACATTCAGTTCGTATCAGGACTCCTGTCTATTCCCAAAGGTGCAGAGTCAGCAACAAAAACATTAGGATTAGTTATCCCTCAGATTTCAAAAGCGTGTCCAATAGGCTAGACAGAAATGACAGAAACATTAAAAGAGACAAAGCTCAGAGAGAGAGAAAAAAGGAGGGGGATCAGACTAAGAAGGCGATGTTATTTAGGGGAGCTAGTATATAACATTATTAGATTTTACTCATTTTTTTTTTCTAGGGTGCCTTGACCTCTGTTCATGACTATTTTAAAATTTCTAGAAGCTCCGTAACTTTTGAAGATTAAAAATAACCAAAAAAGAAGCAAAAGGGTTCCTATGTTCCTGTTTTATTTCAATCCAGCATAAAGGAGGACAATAAATCTGCCGCCCCTTCAGGACATAAAATAGCATGTTGACTCCAGAATGTTAATACGGTAACTCCAGTACCACGTTAACAGCAGCTTCAGGAACAATTGCCCACCTTGTTTCCTCCCCTGGCATTTCCATCCCTACGGCTGCTTCAGCAGGAGCCCATGGACTGGCTGTGCAGCACTCGGGGCACACAGGGCACTGCTGCACCCCAGGCACACTGAAGTGCACACATATAGCACACTCCCGTGAGCATACCCTGTCAACACCGATCCACTGGCCATCTGCACAGCAGCCATCCTGTCCAGCACTGCACTGCAACCCCTGCTGAGTCCCCTGGTGTGGTTCTTTGGCACAGAGTCCCCTGACCCCTGGGGGTGTGAAGGGATCTGGCCACATGGATTTTGATAAATCAGACATAAAAAGAAGGCTGCATTCACCATTAATTATTTACATAGATCTAATTAGCTCCTTGTGAACTCGCCCTGTGCCACCATTAGAAGGCGGTAGGCTTTCTGTAAAGGATTCCAGCCGTGGCTTGCTCTCCGATTCCTCACGAGGTGGCCTTGCCATGAAAGCAATCCTTGCGAGGAGACATTAATGACTGATCTGTGATGCTTCACCTGGATTCGACCCACTGTG
This sequence comes from Chroicocephalus ridibundus, assembly GCF_963924245.1. Classification (NCBI taxonomy): domain Eukaryota; kingdom Metazoa; phylum Chordata; class Aves; order Charadriiformes; family Laridae; genus Chroicocephalus; species Chroicocephalus ridibundus. The sequence continues at coordinate 154,673,456 of NC_086284.1, forward strand.
TTTTTCCAATTACTGAGTAAGGTTTCTCAAACACGTGGAAGACCTCCTCATACTACATCAAAACTCTGCTTCAGTACCAAAGTGCTGTGGAATGCCATGCCTAATTAAGGCAATGTTAACAAGTAGCAGCAGCACACGGCTGTGAAATCTCCATTGGAGTGGAACAAAAGTTGTTGATCCTAGTTCTGTCGTGTCTGAAAATCAGCTGTAAAATTCACAGCCATTTAATTTGCATCTGTTCTTAGATGAAAAAACTGGGTCTTTTGATTCAGTTGAAATGAGCAGGATTTGGCCCTTGACACTTAGTGGACGCTGAAAGCGATAGATGCCATACATGCCTCCTGCATATCCTATAATTTCACTTCTTGAACATAAAAATCACAGATGTACCAGTAGCTTAGGTGCAATGAAGAATGCCTGAGCCTCTTGATCTAGCAGCAAAGGCCACCTACTGATTTATGACCAATGTGTACCCTCTCTGAAGCAAACTTGAAAAAAGACTGTAGGTGGGTGTAAGATCTGTTTCTCTCACTACTACAGAAGGCAGGGAAGAGGTCATGGTCCCTGGTCAGCTCAGAAGGCAGAAGGAGAGCCCAAAGATCATCTCCTAGAGACAAATACCAAGGGTCAAACTATGCCAGATCAGGCAGAGTCATCAGGGAGCAATTACTTCCTCGGTGTCAGAAGGTGAAACACTCATGAGATGCAGCATTGCCGATCACTAGGGCATCGTGCTGCTTCACAGTTTAAATACTTAGGAACAGACCTGGCAGCAGGGAATCATGTCCAGCATCTCTAGCCCAGTCTCTAAGAAAATTGCCCACCACATGTACCGGCTTGCAACAGCACTGGGACTGTGGCCTATTTTGCTGTGGAGGGCAGCCAAGTGGAGCGCTGCTCTCACAACCTTGCAGGGCTGCCACATACTGAGAACAAAAGCACCAGGGGCCAGTATTATTACCATGAGCAGAGCTATGGCTCTCACATCACGACACAGCGCTCTGGCAGTGATGAGAGAAGACAGACATGAAAATCACCCGCTGATCTTCTTTCCCCGCTAAATGATCCTACTAGCAGTAATTCCTCTGCACCTCTTAGAGTCTCCAGCTACTTTTAGTGGGCCAGATCTTCAACTGGTGCCACCTGGCTTGGATGAGACAATGACACTAATTTACTCCGGCTGACAACCAAGCCCATCACTTCAGTATTTTGAATCTGTATCATATTCAGGGGCTTGATGGTTTCCTAGTTGCCTGCTGTGAGAGCACATTTACAAGCACGTGCACTGTTTGGGAGGAATGCAGCCCCTGTGGTGTTTCCACCTCTGCACTCTGGAAGCATTGGAGGAGAGTGTGTTAAATCATGCTCTGCTTCAGGGTGAATTACTGTTTTGAGTTCTTCTGTAATGATTATTTTCTAGCAATAAAGGGTCTACTCCTGGGATTAGTAACAGTGCTTTGTATCACGTTGGCAGTGTAAAGTTCCTCAAGAACACAGGTAACATACACCTTAAATTCTGTAAACTAGCCTAGAACAGCTGAAAGTTCACTTCCCTCCATGGAGTTGCTTAATCATTTTTTCTCTCTTCCTTATCATCATGTGCTAGGAAACTCTTAGGGCTGAAACCTGGCTGATTTTGTCCATCAGGCTGAAATAAACCCATAATTTTAAATGCTGGGAATGTAAACCTCTACACCTTAACAATTGCCCACACTACCTTTCAATTCAGCAGAAGCACATTTGGGATGTGATTCCTCTGATTGGTTTTAAATCACAGGATAATTCAGATTGGAAGAGATCTCGGGTGATCTCTAGTCCAGGGTCAGATACGAGGTCAGATCAGTTTATTGAAAGCTTTGTCCAGTCTTGTCTTGAAAATCTGCAGAGGTGGAGACTTCCTAGCTGTCCTTATGGTGAAACACTTTTGTCTTATTCCCAGCTTCTTTCAGTTCACGCCTGAAACTTTATGTTTCAGTTTTTTATCCTCCTATCATGCACCACTGGGTAGAGCCTGTCTCCATCTTCTTGCTGACCTTGGGAAGGCTGCTGTTAGATCTCCCCTAACCTTTTCTCTCTCCTGGCTAAACAAGTCTAGTTTCCTCAGTCTTTCCTCACATGGAAAGTGCTCAAGCCCCTTGACCATCTCGTGATCTCTCTGCTGAATTTGCTCCAGTTTATTCATGTTTTTCTCACATTGCAGGGGGGTTCAAAACTGCACACAGAATTCAAGCACCCATAGAGAGACAGCAGAGGTCCTGTGTGCTACCTCTGGGCAGGACTGCCCAGACCCAGGGTGATACCTGCCCTTCCTGCCCCACCTGAAGCTGCCAGTCTTGGTGTGTGCACAGCCTGGCGCCAGCCCAACCCCAAGGAGAACAACTCAGAGCTCAGTTCCTCAGGGTCAGAGGACCAGACTGTCCCGGTTGCAGCTGGGAAAGAGTTAGTTTTCTTTCTAGTGATTGCTCTGAAAGGAATGTCAATAATACCTATTATTTTTAGTTGTTGCTAAGTGATGTTTACACTATTCAAGGACTTTTTTCAGCTTCCCATAGAAGCATAGACAGAACAATGGAATGGCCAATGAAATATTCCATACCATAGACATCATGCTCAGTATATAAATGGGGTTGGCCAGGGGGTAGGAATCCGTGATCACTGCTCAGGAAGGTGCCAATTCACTGGGTGGTGAGAGTGACCAGTGCCATTGTTATTGTTATTATTATTTTTCCTTTTATGTTATTGTTTCTATTAAACTGTCTTTATCTCAACCCACGATTTTTTTTGCTCCCTTCCCCCTTTTTTTTCCCCTCTTCCCCCTACCCTTCTGGGAGAAGGGAAGGGAGCGGGGTGTACGTGCATGGTTCTAGTTGCCGGCTGGGGTTAAACCATGACACAGACCAAAAGAGAAAAGATGGCAAAGAAGGGACTGGGACATGCAATCAGTGTTGCTGGTTATTTTTTAAAGGGACCCTTTTTTATTTAGACAACATCCCATAATCACCTTTCCAACCTCCCCGCAACGTAGCGTCATCTCTTTTAAACCTGTCCCCTGTGCTATTTCTCAAAACCTTGTGGTGCCTGAGGAATACACCTCGGAGCAGTGAAAACTGCAATTATGACTTTTTATGTCATCTCCCAATTTATAGGTTTTCAAATTACTCTACATCCAACAGATTTACTTCATTTGTCATTAAAAAAAATTGGCAAATGCTATCCAGCTTAATAAAAGTGGCATTTCCATTCAAAAATGATTCCTCTTTGTTTGAAGAGGCTGTTTCGGAAATGAACATCATTTGGAGGTTTTCAGTTTCTCACAAGTGACTGTGAGTCAGGAAGAAAGGTTGCGGGGTTTGTATCTCGTCATTCAAGCCAGCTTTGTCGTTGGATCCGAGGGGCAGTTAGAAAGTGAAGAGTTACTTCTTGACTGTTTTCAATACAGCTTCATTTTTGGACAAAGATTTTCAAAATACCACAGAAAGAATTAAAAGCAATGGATATAAATGTCTGTCCATCAGACCACTGAAATAATTTTGAAACAGAACTCATGCTGGAGAGGGACATCGGGGTGGCCTCTGTTTGGGGACCTTGTGCACATCCAAAGGAATCCAAGTCTGGTGCTGCTCAGCCATTTAAAAATGATATCCGGGATTTTTGCAGACTTGCTAGAGCTTCCCAAGGCAATGATACCTTTGTAGTTTTCAAACTGGACTCCTTATGGCCTGGGCATTCCCTTACTGGTCCTCAGATTGGGCATTTCCTATTCCTCCATAAGGTGGGACGCTGAAAGCATACTGAAATGAGCACAGAGGGGGCCCTCTAGCCAACTCCACCAATTTAGGCACTTTCAAAGTATTTTTTGCTGAGGGAGCAGGCATGAGGTGTTTTCAGGATGGCCCTGATTTATGCAGTACAGAGGTTTTTTGAAATGCACCTGATCGGTGGATTTCTGGACATCCTCAAAATGTTCCCTAGATGGATTTTTTGAGTATTTCCTAGAATTGCCTCCTTCAGATAACAGTATCTAAACTGAGACGGCTATAAACGAAGCATAGAGTTACAAGGAAACATGCATATTGCAGAGCTCTGCCTTTAGACAAATTAATTTCATCCTCAGTTCCTTTGCAGTGCAACTAAATTTGCTCATCATAATCCTTGTTTTCTTGGGATACTGCAAATACTTTGCTATATCAGCTTTTGAGGGAGGCAAAATTGCCAAGAAGGGTTTATCTCTAGCTATGACCATGTGTACAAACCCCAGCTTGGCGATGGATTTTTGCCTAGCTGCAAATACTGTCCCATTTTTTGTTAGTGAACTTTTTGTTTCATGGCTGCTCAGTGACTATTTTGTGCTAGCCCTGTACAGCTGTCTGTCCCATCTCCATCGCCTTTCCCTACTAAAAAGGCATTCCTATCATCTTCAAAACATGAAGCTGGGCTTCTGAGGGGTCCTCAGCACCCATCAGTATTAGACCTGCTTTAAGGCCAAAAAAAATTTAGGTAGTAAATCAAATATACTAATTGTTCATTTGCATTTCATTTGGAAACCTGTATAGTTTGCACATTATAAATAATTTCACTCAATCACTCTGTATTTTAAACTGCAGAGACTGTAAAAAGAGAAAATTCAAATTACAATACGTAGGATGATTTTTAGGACTTTGCTTTAACCAGAAATTTGATTGACTGAAGCGTTGATAGTCTTAAACCTTAAGTGCCTAGTGTCAGCAAGTAGGTGAACTTTATGGCTGAGTTTTACAATCTGAAAATAGGAGTTTATGTGAAAACATGTGAGAGGTCCTTAATGAAAGTGTTGTTACCAGGCACTGCTATAATTATACTAATGCTTCTGTGTTCTTACTTTTGACGTCCCTCCTGCTTAGACATAAAGGTGCCAGGGAAGAAGATTTGCTACAGTACAGGAATTTTGGATGATGACTCTCAAAAAATAATGTATTTTTTATTATTTTATAATAGTGCCTCCGGTCCCTCCAATTTAAAAAAAAAAAAACACCAACAAAACAAAAATCCACAACCAAAAATCTGTGTATTTCTGTCTTTTATCTGTCATCTCATAGACATGAAAAGCTAGAGTGTATTTAGGGGACAAAGTGCTACAGTGGCACCAGCCTCTTCAACAGCTTACACCTGGGAAGGTGACAATCAGGGACCTGTGTTCAGGGGAAGGAAGAGGCTGCCCAGCTTGTGCCCTGTAAATGGTAACAGCCTGGCAAGGGTACCAACCAAAGAGCAATCACGTAGATGACTGGGGGAACAAAAATGGAAGGAGAATTTAGATCCAAAGGAGAGGGAGTCCTTGTGCCTAGCAGGGCAGGGAGGACACGGGGAACGATGCTTGGAGAGCTCCAGTTGGTTTGCTTTTCTTTGTTCCTAAGTGGTCATTTAAAGGACAACAATGATAGCCAAGCAAAGGGTCTGCAAAGGTGTGAAATCTGGAATTTTACTCTCCCTCTCCACAGTGGAGAAACAACTTATCATTTAACACCTCTTCCTTCAGGAAAGCATTTAATGATAGGCATCTCCATTTCCACACAAAACACTAACCCCCTCACCTTAAAGCGGTTTTAAGCCTGCCTTTTTTTGCCTTAAGCTGCCTTCTAGAAATGGCAAGCAACTCTGGGAAGGTATCAGGGAGAGACAGAGAGGGGGTGAAAAGCTACTCCATATCCACACACAAGCCAGCTGGTGTCACCCAGAATAAATATCCAACCACTTCCTTCCCTGTCACACAAGCTTTTCAACAGACTGGGAGCACTGCTCCTTTCCTTAGCCCCCCACCATCTTCTAGTTCTTAAGATGTAGGAGAGTGACAATGGACAAAGACAGGACCAGGCAAGCAGGAGCATGCTCGAGAAGATATGGTGGCTCTCTGACCCGCTTACTGCTACTCTAAACACCTGCATGTCGATTAGTCAGAGGATACAACACTAAGCCTGACTGAAGAGTCAGCATCTTGTGGTGTCCAAAATCACATTGGCCAACTGGGATCAGCCCTTCATCTGTGCTGAGCACAGTCTAGGCTCATAATGCTTTCTGCTCCCCCTTCACCTCTTCTCAAGAGCCTTGGAGCCATGATGATGCTCACAATAAAACCTACATAAGGAACAACTGACCATCATAAAACAGAATACAAACAAAGAGGTAATTAAACTAGAACCTGAACAGTTGCTTTATTCTGCTGATGGCAGGTAAAATCTCTGAGGCAACAAAGAAGCATCTCCCATAACCCTGAAGCTGCCATCAGAGCTTCTCAATAGCCACCACAGGCATACATATAACTCTGGCAATATCACCTACAGCCATGGTGGAGCCTTTCTGAGCCAGGCTGGTACTCTAGTTATACAAGTGCTCTGAAATTCCCTGTGGCCAAAGAGACTCAAACACTGCCTCTTCCTTGGCCTCTCACCCTTGCTCCTTGTGTCCCCAGACCTCTCTCTGGCCACCTTTCCTCAGGAACGGGCCCCACGCCCAGTACTCCCCCCCAAACTCCCCTTGGTTTAAGCATACCACTTGGCTATTCTTCCCAGGCAAGAGACTACCAAGACTGATTAAACGCTTTGCTGAGACACACTGATCCAAGCAAAATGAGAGCTACCTGTACCTATGTGATGTTCTGCCTCTGTTTCCCCATTTCTCTTCTTTGGTGTTGGGCGCACGGCCGTTCCAGGGTGGACTCCCATGTACTCTTCCGCACGCGGTCAGCAAGGAAGAGCCACCACAGCCAAGCTCAGCTGCCTGCAAGCCCCAGCCCCGCCTGCTAGCTGATTTGCCGGCCTGGCTTCAAATCACCACCAGGTGGTCAGAGCCCCACCAGGGTACAGTTCATTAGCCGGTGACAAGCCCGGCCATTAGGTTTTCCCAGGTAAAAAACGTTTTTTTCTTCTTTCTTTGGCCACTGAGATGGAAAGCCATTAAAGACCCAGCCCCGTGCACTCCTGCCGCAGCACAGAGGAACACTGGGCGAGGAAAATGAGGGGGTTTATGCTTATTTTTTGTGACTCGAGAGCAGAGTTAGCAGGCCGTGTAGGTGCGGTACGGAGAGATGAACAGAACCGAATGGCTCAGCTTTTGCCAGCGCCGAGGGAGGGCAATGAAAAGCCCGATCCCCTGGGCCGAGCAGGGAACTCCCGCAAGACGCCCCGCTGCCACCCGGACGAGGGACACGGCGCGCGGAGCCCGCACCGGCGCTGCCCGGCGGCAGCAGCTCGGGCAGCCGGGCCGCGCCTCACGCCGGGGGCCAACGGCCGTAACGGCCGGTTCCCGCCTCTCGCTGAACGCTCCAACGGCCCACCCGGGCCGGGCCGGGCCGGGGCCTGCGCCACCTTGCGGCCGCCGGGAAGAGGCGGGCCAGGCCGTGCACGGCCTCCCCCCGCCACACCGGCACCTGACGGGGGGAACCGGCGTGGGGGGACCCCGCCGCCATTCCCGAATAAGCCAGCGGCTGTGAAACCCCGCTGCCTCTTCCCTGGGGCCGGCCTCTCGCCGCGGCGCAGAGCGCTTGAGGCAGCCGTGATGAAGAGAATCCATGTGTGAGAGCCGGGGCCGAGCAGGATCCATGAATGGTCCTTTCCCGTGCCCAGAAGTGACGGCTTGGGATACCTGGGCAGTCTGTCCGTTCCCAGTCAGTCCTCTCCTGGGCAGGAGGGCAGGGCAAAGCAGATGTCGTGGTCTCCATTAGCGATAACCTCTCTCTTGGCTACATCCGAGAATATCTTCCAAATAAACCTCACTAATAAATATAAAAGAAAAAGCAAACTTGAACTCTTTGTGATAGATGACATGAAATGTTAGTGCCACATTCCCTTCAGATGTACTCAGGATTTGGAAGTACACAAGTGTTTTGTGTAACGTTTTTTCTCCTGGAGCATGTCACTCCTCTGCAGGCCTGTAGCCGTGTAACTTACCCATTCTGCACCAACAGAATTTGAAGCCATCGCAGATCAGCACAACTGTGGGCTTTCCAATAGAAACACCAACTGCAACCTCTCCTCCAAACAGCAAAACGGGGTTTGCTGAAAAGGCTGGATTTGCTACATGATGCCCATCGCAACCAAATAGATACCTCAGCAGCTTTACAAACCCTATATATAATATCATAGAATGCTTAGAGTTGGGAGGGACCTTAAAGATCATCTAGTTCCAACCCCCCTGCCATGGGCAGGGACACCTCCCACTAGACCAGGCTGCTCACAGCCCCATCCAGCCTGGCCTTGAACACTTCCAGGGATGGGGCATCCACCACCTCTCTGGGCAACCTGTTCCAGTGCCTCACCACCCTCATGGTAAAGAATGTCTTCCTAATAGCTAATCTAAACCTACCCTCTTTCAGTTTAAAATCATTACCCCTCGTCCTATCACTACACCCCCTGATAAAGAGTCCCTCCCCATCTTTCCCGTAGGGCCCCCTTTAGGTACTGGAAGGGCCTATAAGGTCTCCCCGGAGCCTTCTGTTCTTCAGGCTGACAATCCCAACTCTCTCAGCCTGTCCTCATAGGAGAAGTGCTTCAGCTCCCTGGTCATCTTCAAGGCCCCTGCTACAACAGGTCCATGTCCTTCTTATGCTGGGGGTCCCAGAGCTGCACACAGTACTCCAGGTGGGGTCTCACCAGAGCAGAGTAGAGGGGCAGAATCACCTCCCTCGACCTGCTGGCCACACTTTTGATGTAGCCCAGGATGCAGTTGGCTTATCCTGCAAAGAGCATAGGTTTTGGGTTTGTTTAGTATTGACTGTTTATATGGAGGAAGCCAGCAGCACTTCCCTGGTGCCACTTCCAGTGTCTGAAAAAGGGGACCTGGACATGTGCTCCCTTTCCCCCCTGGTGGCCAGACTCCCATGGGAAGGAAACAGAAAACGTGAGCCAAAAGGGAGCTGCATCTCTGATGTTGGCAATCACAGGACCAGGACTGCAGAATACATTGCAGGCTACTCTTACCCCTCATCTGGCCAACCTAAAAATGACGTTATGTGCTACAAGAACCATTTAGAAGGAGCTTTCGTTTTTCTTACATCATATTGAGACTAAATTTTTATACGACTTCGGAAGAGTTCTAACTGTTTAGTCACGAGGATGGCACACAGTCATCTGCTCAGAAAGCAGGTCATAGGGTCAGCGTTGTAGAAGTCACGGAGGAATTTCCACATTGTACAAATCAAAGTAAGATTACTCTTCCTGCAGCAACATACAAAAGCAAACAGAACCTGCCATTGGGCGCATCACCAGCAGCACTGGGCACTCAGCTCAGGCTTTGGAAATTGTGGATCTGCTCCCTGTCCATTGGTGATCTCCAGCAGAATACGCTCTTGTCACATGCCTTGTTTTCCTCATCTTTTGAGTATAATATGATATATATTTGAGTATAATATGATATATAATAAAAGCATCTTTATAATGCTCGCGTTGTAAGGTGTTTTAGCAGATGTCACACTCGTGACAGCTGATTCAGGTGATGCAGAGGAGGGTTCTACCCAGGATTTTGCCTCCTGATTTCATTTCATGTTGCTCTGAAGATGGCAAGTCCTGCCTCCCCAGTGTTCCCATAGGAGCATCCTCCTCCTCCGCTGTAGCCATCCATTAGGTTATCTGCCCCGGGAAAAAAAGCCCTCTCTCCATCAACACTGGTGTTCTCAGCACTTGGAAGGTACCTAGACTGTATCTGTCGTCTCTGGCATGCAGCAGCAGTGTAAAAGAGAGGAAAAGGAATTAATTACTTGGAAAAGGGTGGAATTTGCAAATAGTGGGATACATACTAAAGTTTAACTGCTTTAAACCACCTTTTGGTGCACCTGCTTCTCTTCAGTGACTTTATGTAGAGCTTTTCATTTTAGGTGAAGTGAACCATGCCCAAAGGATGTTTAGACATCTACAACAGATAATGTAAATCTGCAGTCTATGCAGAGCTCTCACTGAAGTGATTTCTACATGAGTGTCTTGGTATCATCATGCTCGATTTATAAGAAAATAGACAGTGTATCAGCAGGAATAAATCAGTGTCTCCACTGAAGTCCATAATGGTCTCTTGCAACATGCCATCACACTTAAGGTTGCAATGTTTTCCCCATTACCAGGGAAAAGCCTCATCTTCTTCTAAACTCAGTTACTCACTGCCATCTCCTGCCAGAGACCTTGCCTCCCACCAGTCTGCTGGAGCTTATCCATCTGACTACGCCCGTCGTGGGAAGAAACACTCCAGGCTCCAGTTTCCGTAGAGGAGTACTAGTCTCTTCCACTGACTCGGCTGGAGCTGGAAAGGGACGGTTCCACACGCTGTCAGGTCCAACCCTTTAATGCTGCTACTTCAATGCTTTAAATGCTTCAACCCTTTAATGCTGGCCTTCGCTAAATGCCAGTGAGCTAGACAAGAGAGCAAGTTCCCCCAGGAACACCAAATGTCAGCACCACCCATTCCCAGTAAAGGAATGCCTGACACACACACATAGTGCCAAGGGAAAGCTCTCTGATTCTGCCCCGAGACACTTGTCTATCATAATACACACCATCTCCTTCCCTTGCTCTGCTCTTCTTTCCAAATTAAATAGGAAGAGAGTTATTTCATACCCCCACCAAAAAAATGTCTTGAAGTCTTGTTCAAATAGAAACATGAGTTGCCTGGGCTGCTTCAAACACTAATTAATGCAACAGAGCTGAAATAAACAGAGGAGAAGTTGTTTATTTTCTAAATAAGTCTAAATTTATTCATTACCCTAGTAAAAAAAAGTTTGGATTACAAGTGTCTGAACAGTATAAAAGTACAAAACAGGTTCCATAGATTTCTAATACATTAATACAAAGTGCATGACTACATACAGTTCATTTTGCATCACTACCGGGAATGGAAGAGGTGGGAGGGAGTAGGGGAAGCAGTTGGCGGTTGAAATCTAGCAATAAATAAATAAATACAGAAGAGATGATCCGTATCAGAGCACATCCTACCACCAATACTGCAGCCTTGGGTGTACAGAATTACTGATGCTGAAAACACAAATTCAAATGAAAGCAGGTGTCTGCAGAAACAGCTAGGACTCTTGCTCAAGCCCTTAGTAGACCTACAACCAACCTAGTTAAGCCGTTATACAAGCAAATACCTATTATATCTACGGTTGGACTCGATGATCTTAAAGGCCTTTTCCAACCTGTATGATTCTATGATTCTGTTTGGTTGCAGATGAAAGCAAGGTAGGCAGCTTTGTCGTCCCTTCAGAATCTCAAGAGAGTTTAGGAAAAGCAAAATAAAACCAACGAAAGCTCTAAGCTGTACGGCTGTGATAAGTCAAAGCCCTGTTTCCCCTGATGTTCTTCCTCTCCAGAGGTTGGCTTACCCAACAGGAGAGAAAAAAAAAAAAAAAAAAAGAAAAAATAAAAGCTTTGAGGGTAGAGGCTCCTCTTAAAACCTGCATATCTTTCCCTACCTATATTTTAATTTGCTAACCATTCCCATTTCAGGAAGTGAGATTACATGGAAATCCAGTCCTAAACCCTACCCACCACAGTATTACGCCCATGACTCTCACAAAAAGGAAAGCTTGTAGCAATCCACTGTAGAATACCCCAAAAAAGTAATAGTAAGAAAAATCCCCCCTCCCCTCCAAAACAGAAACAAACAAAAAAAGCAGAATTCCCAAATTACACGAGTTAAACCTTCATAAAAGGAACACGAAGCAATTGGGAGCTAAAACTGCAGCACACTCTTCCAGGAAGCTGCTTCCACCCTAAAGGCAAAGTGGAGTTTGAAGGAGTGTCACAATGGTTTGCACAGGAGTTTGCCCGGGAATCCATGTGAGAAATACTATCTTTTGATCGTGTATCCAAACAGAGCTGCCGCGATTCAGTACAGCACCGTACTTAGCAGAACTTTTCATAATTTGCAGCAAGTCCAGCATTCACAAAAGCACTGATCTGCTGGTTGTTTAAACAAACAAACAAATAAAACCAAAACCTAAACAGAGAGAAGCACCGCTGGGGAAGGGTTCCAAAAGAGCAATTGTGAATCCAGACCCCAGGCTGCAAACAGATTATATCCCTGGACCAGAGCCTGATTTGCGTAGCAAGGGGTTTGGTTCTTCGTGAGGTCCAAAACCAGCAGGATGTCTGGTCTGTGGTCACATTTTAGCTGCACTGGACCAACAGATAGCAGCTACTCAGTTTTGGCCATCATCTACACTTGGGCATCAAGATGTTTTCTTGGTCCATCTCTAATCACCAGTCAGTTACTACACGAAGCCCAGGGTGTCTGCTTCTGGGTTAAAACAAAGCAGCCTCCCATTTCGCTATGTTCAGTTCTTAGGTAAATCCTCCTCCTTAGCTAAGGAGAAGAGCTCTCCCACCCTTTCTTAAAAGCATTTTACGTTGGGGGCCTTCTCTGATAACTACCACTTGTAGGAGAGATGTCTGCAGTTTACCAGTCTGTGTCACATAGGATGGATGAAATATTTGTCTTTGTTACGTCAGTAGTATAGGGTGAAATCTCCACACCTTTAAAAATATATATTTATATAACTAGAGAGGTGACTTGTAACATTTCTATGTATTAGTTCATCTTATTGACTCATACATGTCTAAGAATGAAATATTTTCTTAGGGATTTAAGGGAAGTTACCAACCAACTTTAAAAAATGCCTTACACCACCGCTTCTTTCAATACAGAAACATGAACTACATATACTTTAATATACAAAACCCCATCCTCAAGTTCACTTGTGAAGCAAGTGGGTGGGGAATATTAGAGGGACAACCTTGCAGCAGCATTCAGCTTTGCTAAGTGTTCCATAGCATCTTAAATATTATGTACAGTCTTTCTGAAAGGATACAAACTGGCTTCGGAGTTTGTGGAATTGTAGCAGTAAAACCCAAAACAGTTCTAGGGAATAGTCTTTTGGCAGCATAGCAGGTGTCCAAAGTGAACAGTCACATTTCTAGTATTTTTCCAGAGAATAAGAGGATCTGTATAACCTTCTGCAGCTATCCACAGAAGTCACCACTCCTCTTGGGTGGAGATTGCTGGAGACTGTGGTCCTTCTTGTTCTGGCTTCTCAGTGGCAGACTTTTTATTGCTACAGCAAGGTTTGAAGAGATGAGTGTCTATGAGGACTTCCCCAAAACGCCCTTTGTAAATAATTCCACAGCAGACCTTTTGCCTGGAAGAAACGGCAGAGAGACAGACAGATACAGTTTGTGTGTTTAGAATATACAGAATTCACAGAAATGCAAAAAAGTTAGTTTGACCCAAGACATTACTTCTAGCCTCTGAGCTGGAGTTTCATAGGAGGGAAAAGGCTGCTCAGAGAGAGAAAACAAGTCTGTGTCTAAATCCACAACACTGCTTTGGGAAAAAAAAGAAGAAGAAAAAAACCCCAAACCCATGTCTATACAAAACTAAGTCTCCCATTTTGCTTCCCAGAGAAGTTTCAGATACACAACTATCTGAGATGAACTAACCTTGACTACGATGCACTTGCAAACACTATTTGAGAGGAGGCAGCAAAGTCACAATTTCAATAGAGCAATTAGTTAAACAAGGGATTGCTGTGTCACAACATGCAATAAAAGATAACAAGCCCATCAGCTCCCAGAAAATCTTGTGGGTTTCCTCCCACTCCAGATTGATTTTTTTTTTTTTTCCCAAATGAATGCCATCACAGGTCAACCAAATCAAATGCTATGTTTTGCTGGCAAGCTGAGCGCACTGTTGTACTTGTCAACACATCACATCTACAGAACACAGTTCTAACACAAGATAACAACAGTCAGGAATATTACCCGTTACTACCAAAACCAAAAATATTTTCCAGCAACTGCATTAATATTTAGGAAACTGGAGGGAGACAGCGAAAAATGTCTTAAATATATGGCATTTCTTTCCAAAGACAAACAGATACTCTCTGTGACTTAAATTATATCCTTAAAACAAATAAATTTCAACAGCAAGAAATTCCCAAAGAAGCAGAATCAAGCACTGTGTACGTGAAGTGAACCGCTATCTGCACAGAGTGCACATTCTGTTGCTTTTTACCTTTTCCAATATGTGAGATCTAAAAAGGAGAAAACTGGTGTTCTGCTGGACCCAGCGTTCATCTCTGTGTCAGACCCATCGTCAGACTGGTTACTGTAACAGGGCGACTGAGCTGGGGAAGCACTCGAAGTGGTGCTATGGGCATCGGAATCTGTAGGGGAAGGAATAAATCCAAGAATCAGGACATGCATCCGGAGACTCATCCTCTCTTCCTGACTTGTAAAAGGTTGCATGCGGATTGGGAACAGAGAGACAGACTTTTTTTAATTAACTAGAAAAACCTAATAACAACCACCCATTTTTGACTTGCCCCTGCCAATTCCAACAGAGAGACTATCTCTCAGCATTTGGCAGGCAGACCTTGGAACTGGAGGGGGTCCTTGGACATTAAGGACTGGAAAGAGGTTCAGGATCAGGATTCAGTTCCTGGCTCTCAAACATAGCCTGTGCAGGCCACACTTTGGACAAGATCCCAGTCCTGCTCTGGAATCACTGGAAGATCCTTGAAGTCAATGGGGATCTGTGCTTCAGACTTAGTACCTTCTCTCTCACTGTAAGTCTCCTTTCTTACCCATTCGGGTGAAGTCTTGCAAAGCTCTTCTCATTAGTGCAATGGGTTAGGTAGTATTGAGCTTCTGCTGGATTGCGACTATGAACTACAAACTCAGTGCAGATGCAGCACACCTTAACAGTGGGTCTACTAGCCGACCTTCTAGTTATCATGTCTAGCACCTACAGTAACACAATAAATAAGGATTCACTATAGCAGGTTGAATGAGGAGATACAAGCTCTTTGGGTCAGGGCCTTTACTGATTCTTTGGAGAGCTTTTCCTTCAGGGCAGGTAGGATAATTGAAAGAGAGAGAGAAGAACAAGTCAGCAACAGTTAAGAAGCCGGAAGGTTTGCTTTGGAAAAACCTAAACTACCGACATATTATTTACAGCATAACTGGCAGATGGCTTTGTTGGAAAGCTATAAATCCAAATTTATTTGAAGAGTCTAAATGCTAGTGGAAAGAAATCACTGAGACTGACAGAGGAAGGTGTAAGGAAACTGTACAGAGGAAACATGGTAGGAATTTAAAGAGGGGGAAAAAACCCTAGGCCAACTAAAAAGCCTGGGCTGAAAGCATGCATGGAAGAAAAAGGCTGACAACTACGTTAGGGGAGGCCAGAGTTTATTGCCAAAATCTCTTTGGATCCACTTACTGTGCCGCTTGAATTCCTTTTGCAGTTTGCTGATTTGATTGCTCTTTATTCTGCTTCCAGACAGAGTTTTCATTTTCTTTGGTTTCAATGTTGTTTTAAGACTGGGTCCAGCCCTGGCATCTACTACCTAGAACACAGAAAACGCATGCATAATACTTCTGCATCATGCCCAGATAATGCCCTAGTCAAGGTACCTGTAATGACTTAGCTGAAGGTGTTCAAAACCAATTTAGTTAAACCGAGGCAGTTCTGTGCACTGACACTCCTACGTTTCATTTAAATCTGGATTGTAAGAGGCTGAGTCTGTAGGAAAAGGCAGCAAACTAGTTTAAAATGCACATTCAGTTAAACTTTTGCCTTCTTCCTATTTTTTAAAAATTCAGTTTAGCAGACGACAGTTGTTTAAGCCAATACAGATTCAATTAAGAGTGTCTGCCAAGCATTTGCCCTGGAGTTTTTTAAAAAAATCATCAATTTAACTTCAGAATAAAGGTAGTGGTAGTAATAACCATAGTTCTGGCTCCCATTACCATCAAGGCTTCCTGAATAAAGATTATAACATACACAAAGAATCCTGATCATCTTCCCAGCCCTAGGCCCAAACTGAATTAGATGTATCAAAACAGAATATAGGAGTGGGAATAGCTGCGAGATATTAGTCATTGTAATTATCTGACTAAACGACACTGATTTATGTGTTGCTTGAGCGAGTCACCTTGATGTTCAAACTATTTAAAAAAAAAAAAAAAAGACTAAAAAAAGAGAGCAACCGATTTTGGAAAGAGGCCAAATTTGAAACGTTTTGAGTGTCATAAGAGACTTTTGGACAAAGTTATGAGCTTGTGAAAACAAGGAATTACAAGGTAAGTTAGGCTGTGGCTCCATCCTGGGCTTGCATAATCACCGTTTGCACGTAAGCCAAATGAAGACAGATAAGAGCCATGTAACAGGAAATACTCCAGGAAGGATTTAGAGATGCTGAGGGTGGGAAGGGAGAGCGTGGAGGAAATAGAAAACCCCAAACCCTTATGAGCACCTCCCCTCTCTAGCAGGATGGACTAAGGCAGAGATGAGTTGGCTCTGGGGTGGAGGAGAATTAAATTACTAACGTGATTCCAGTTCTTTTTGGATCCTGCTGGCAATTTTTTCCATCTTTTCACCAAAAGGACACAGGCATTGCAAATATCTCCTGAGCGGGCCTCATGGAGCCTGGTAAAAACAAAAGCAAAAATCACTTGACAACAGTTAATAAAAGCACCCACACACACTTGATAACATCAAGAAGCATACAAATTGACGTGAAAAAAGGGTTCTCAGGTTCTGTTTTTCAGGCATTACAATTCACCTGAGGCGCTCAAACACTGCCATTTAAAGACCAGAGGTCTCACTTTCAGAAAGCACTCTTCCATATAGAAACAGAAAGAGGTGTAATCTGCCTCCAGAGGGGCACTAAAAACGACAGTCCCATCAGCTTCAATTGATTTTATTTAAAATGAAAGAAAAACAACAAAACAATACATAGTTCCAGTGGGTTGGTTGGTTTGACTGGAGAGGGAGGAGAAATGATCGTATTCCTTAAATGTACATTTGGGAACAGACCTCAGAGATCAGACAAAAGCTTATTCAGCTCTTAACTTTGTCACAGAGCTTCAAGGATGAGTAACAAATACCACCTAACACACTCCTGCATAAGCGTAGGATAAGGTTTCAGAAACAGGATTCACTGGAATGACAGCAACACTCGCTCCCTTTAACGAGCTTTCTTCAGAAATTATCTCTACTGCTAATCCATGCTAAAAGAAATATAGAGGGGATACACTGTAGATTTTTTTGTAGCTATTTAAATGGGAGGACTTTGAAGCATTTATAGATGAATGCGGCAGGCTCAGATAAGCCATTATTTGCTCAGTGTTAAGACTGCATTTTTACCTTGGCAAACGTATTTCAGATAGCACAAGACCAAAGGCCCTGGTCTGGGGGCCCTTGGTCTTGTGCTATCAGAAAAGATCTGAAAAGAACTGCAACCTTCTTTACTGCAGTTAACAAAAAAATAAAATAAAATTGCAACGGGCCTTCACACAGTTTTTTCATTGCCAAGGACAGTAGCCAAGAAATATGACAAGGAAAACTGTAGCACCAAATTTATGTACAAAAATCCATGGTAAATACAAAGCATTATAAAGCTTTGGTTTCGTCCTTTCAACACTTGAAAGGACTGTTTCTAGAAAAAGGGGAGGGAAATATTTCTAAAGATTGCAAAGATTTACATATATGACATTAAGCACTTGAGACAAGAGCAGCAATACTGATATGTATATATAGTTTTCAATATGACGCATGAAATTTCCACTCAGGCCTAAGGTTTTGATGAGAGGTAATCCAACAAGATGGGAAAGAAAAAGCAGAAAATATCTATTGACAACAGAGTTTTTTTCCAGAGGAAATAATTTAATGGAAAACTACAACACAATGAGGAGAAATTCTTATTGCCTTAGAAAAAAAATTTCAGAATAAACCAAGTAACAAATAATTACAAGCTACCACAGAAGAATTGGCTTTGCTGACAGTTCAAGGACACAAATTTAGACAGAATTCCAAAGTTCTTAGGAAGTATTTAAAAAAAGTTAAAAGGTCACAGCAGCTGGTACAAAAAAATCACTGGTATTTATCGTTTTGCTTACCAATGCTTTCAAGTAACATTATGTGCAACATTACCTAACTGGAAAGCTAATTCCTTGATGCTCAGTTTCCATATCAGAATGGGTTTTCAATGAGAAGTTTTAATAACATCTTGATATGTCCTATTTGAACAAAGGCACCAATACCTTACACAAGGTACTACTCCACATAAACCCTGCTGGAACTGCTAAATATTTACCCATCAAGTTTTGTCTAACATTCTTGAATCTTCAGAGACACAGAAAACCTCCATGGACCTGTGCTGTTTACCATCTTGTGTGGGAATTTACACTTCTAAGGAACAGCATCCAGCCCTTCCTGGCCTGGACAGGAAACCTGTGACGAAGCTGAAGCCAGCCTTCCCCCCCGCAACACCTCTGCTAACGTAATTTTTCAATCTCTCAGAGCAAGAGGGACAGCATGTCAGGTTCATAGCTTGGAGATCAACACCATGACGGACCATGATGTTGACTAAAGAAAAAATCTTACCCAAAACAATTCTGGAAGTCCTTTTCATAACGTTTGCTGTCAGTGAAACGAGAACTGGAAGACTTAGCTCTGCAAATACAGCAGCCCTCTATACTCCGATACATCTTCGGTTTGTGAAAGCCAAACATTTTTTCCTTCCAGCTGTAGCCTGTGAAAACAAACAGGAACTAGTGTCACTTATCACTGTTAGATACTGAAAGAAAAAACCTGGGCAATTCACTGGGCAAACCAAAAGTAAATTATAATTCACGATGGGAAACTGCTAGATTAGGCCATAGCTTTATCCTGCATTGCCGCTGAAGAGCAGCTGCACCTAGAATACACTTTCTTATTAAAAAAAATAATTAACAACAGCTGGAATATTAAGCAATACCCAGCAGGACTCGTGACAAGCTCATTTACTGCATAATTCTACTCTAAGGGCACATCTACAACAGCACAACCCAGAGGTGTGAATGCAGCTGACTCGGCTAATGAAAGCCCTGTGTGTGTGGCAAAACAGGCTGCAGGACAGACCGTGTGAACCTGCCCGAGCCCCTGAAGAAGTAGTTGGCAGCTGAACCCTGGGTCACTGGAACTACCGCGTCATCATCACGGGTGTTTGTGGGAAACATCCCTGCCAAACTTTGTCGAAAGTGAGGAGGAGTCATTTTAAATGAGCTGCAGTCATACCTCTAGGCTGTAGGGCAGACATACCTGAAAAGCTGCTCTAAAACCAGCAGGGTGGAGTCCCACCCAGCCCTCCATGGCCCTGTCTGCACTGCGGGACCCAGGAGCACTTCTTGATTCTCAGGCCTGGGTGAGCATCCCAGCCACATCCCAGCTCCGTGTCAGCACAGGCTCAGTTCTCACCCTCCTGCCTTCCCCACCCTGCTTTCCATGGGAAGGAAACCCAGCTAGAAAAGGGCTCGGGGAGCAGGACCTTGGGGCGCATTTCAGTATGCGCCTACCACGCATCCCAGCCACCGTCAGTGATGCCAGAGCAAAAGGTACTCCAGTTACAGGGAAATTGCTTCTTCTTCACCACCAGCTCTGCAAACTCAGCGCCGGCTCAGAAAGCCAAAAGCCGTGCTGCTCTTAAAGGTCTGCCTCCCCTTTTCAGTAACAGCTGGGCTGGGATTTGCCATCAGAGCAGGTAACATACAGCAGAGGTGTTTTCCAGGCAGAAACTTTTAAAGTTAGTTACAAGTGTATTAGTGCCGTCATCAAGACAAAAACCCCTTCAACACATGCTGTCCCCACCACCAAATCAGTTCTCCCTGGGCCCCAGTTACTCCCCAGTGCAGACTGGCACAGCCTGACAGGGCACGAGAAGCTGTCAGAGCAAACAGCTCCCACAGCGCTTCAAAAAACCACACCAACAACTGAGCAAAGTTGGTGCTTTCCTGGCGCTGGGCCTGGACACACAGCAAGTCCTCACAGGCCACACAGCATCTGTCTCACAACACAGGCGGGGACCGTTCCAAGACGTTCTCTTTTAAACAGACCACGGTGCAAGGTCTGCCTCAACCACGCGCTGCAGGGAGCGGGCGGCCACCTCTGCTTATCACACACAAACTGCTCAGAGAGGGGATAGGTCACCGGCTGCAGGAAGCTTCACGAGAACAGGTCCCCCCTGCTGAGAACTTCTGCTTTTAAAAAATTAAAATTAGATGGAGCCACGCAAATAACACAAGAAAGATTTCCCCGTCTTCCCTTTAACTAAAGGCCAAGTCGTTATATTCTTGTAGAAGCCAACAGAAAACTACCACTCCTGCCCACAAATACTACTGAAAGACCGAGTAGCTCAGGCAGGACTTTTGGGAGAGCAGCATCTCCATCACTTGTGGGCTAGTCCGGTGAGAGTGAACTCCCAGTCACTTCTCAGCCCCAGGGACTGACAAGCCTCAGCAACCCAACTTGGGTTACTGGTGAATGTATGTGTCATGGCGATCTGTCCCCAAATCTTCCACCTGCAGGAAGGTAAGGGACGTAATTCTAATATCCCCCAGAGGGACAGAGAAAATTAACCTGAAATCTTCAGTCTACAGCGCCAAGACTTGCCACATCATTACAGCAATATAATCATTTGAAAAGCAGGTTCAGTGAGGTCGAAAATATGCTTCCACAAAATGACCGTACCTAGCATCATGCTTACCTTACTGACAGACAGAGACTTCATATGGGGGAAAAAGATCCCACGTGTTTTTGCAAGATCACAGCAAAAGCTAGTTAACCATCCAAGCCAAGTCACAGTCCTTCATGCTGACGTAAAAATACATCCCCCAAGCCCAGAGGGGAAGATTAGAGCATGGCAGCACTGCAAAATAAATACACACGGTTCCCAGACTCCTGAGAACAACAGAAAAGCAAAACTTTTATCTAATATTGCTGGTGAATACTCTTACACAAAATCCATTAAGGAACTCATATCCAGCTGAAAGTGTACATGTTTACGTTTCAGTCTACAATACAAGGCCACTTGGTGCCCACTGAGGTTGTGTCTCCTTGCAATTACATGTGTCAACACAAACTTGTGTCAAGACACAAGTCAACTCTCCAAAAACCTTGTCTCAACCAAACTCCTTGCCGAGCCTGGGACTCATGCAAGTCCAGAAGATCTCCTTATCATTCAGCTTAGGAGCAAGACAGAGGGTATAGGCCTTTCCTTCACTGTCCCAACTCATGCTGTTTGCCACAGGCTTGAAGGGCTGTATTCCTTTCCTCTTCGTGCACATTTGCAGCACCTACAGATAGGTGCTCACAAGGATGACTGGTGCAAATATCCAGCAAAGTCACCCCAAATGCTGTCAGACTTCTTAGGGGATTCACTGCTCCCTCCATTAGCACAGCACTGGTGTGGAGGCCAAGCGCACTCATAGTCAGTAAAAGAAGGTATCCAACTAGCAACCTGCCAAATGGGCTTGTTCAGTGATGGTTAGACTCAGAACTACTCTCTGCTTCTGCTTGGATTATGTTTTCAGGGACACGTAGCAAACGAATGCACAGCCAAATCAGGTTAGTATCCCTGGACTGTCAAGACAAATAAACAACAGAGTATCTAGACAAACACTTAAAGAGTATGGATTTTGTTTCTTAGCATCTGATGTGCTTCTTCAAGAGACAGTCTCTTGAGGACACTGTGTCTAACAAGCCACTGGAGATCCAACAGCATATTCACCTCGGAATTTTCAACTACCAAACAGCAATTTTAGATTTTGTTTGACTACCACAATGTTAAGTCTGTGGTCTGGTGCTTTTCTTTAGAAAGTCAAAGACTAATTAATTGCAGACTCAAGGTTCATCAGTACTGCAAAACTTAAGCAGCAAGAACATCTTGACTGTTACAGGGCGAGACACAAAACTGATATCAACAATGTGATTTACTTTCTAACCCGTTTTCTTCCAGAAATACAGATGCTGATGAGATGATCTCTGGCAACAGTTGGTATTTATACCACAGTAGAACAAGATGCATGTTTTACACTTAATATTGATTGGCATCAGACACATATATTCTGAAAATATTTTGTTTTGCATCGTTGCTGCCATTCTCACAGGAGCAGCCTTTCAACAACATCTTTCAATAGAAGGGAAACTAGTGCCATCTGTTTCCCACTTGATGAATGGTCAGCGACGGTATTACCATATATCATGCCTGAATGGGGAAAAGCTAGTAGCAAAACCACAAGTAAAACAGATTTCTCTGACAACTGCATCGAAGTGCAGTTATAAATGGAAGGCGTCAGTCCAGTTACACATTTAATCCTAAACAGTTGCCATTTGACCATTATACGCTAAATATTCGGTCAGCTGGAGAGCTTAATAGCTAACGTAAAGCATTTGAGTCTAGAAGTACTACTTATCAGCACTGCTAAACTTAAAGCTCTCTGTCTCAGCTTCCATTCTAAACCATAATTGCGTGTCTAGTGCTAGAGTTGACACTACATTTCTATAGACTTAAGTGTACTTAAAAGTACACATGACTGTGCCCTTTAAAAGGTTTAACAGGAAAGCTTTGCAATTTAGATCTCAAATTAGAACCAGGGAGCTAGACTGCCAACTACCATAACGCCTGAATCTCAGCTGTGCAGGTCTAATCATGTGAAATTTGGGATAGATAAAAAGATGGCAAGTGGAAATAAAGTAACTTCCATAGAGGTTAAAAAGCATTACACAAGATATTTTTGCCAAATTTAATCATGTTATCATTTGCCATATATCAGCACGTTATTAAAATATATGATGTCTTTTAAATCAGCAGTTGCACAGAAGTGAAAGGGACAGCTCACCAGCAAAGGATCAGAAATCCTAGTGGAGCCTATTTGTCATTCTGCAGAAATGGAGATTTACCTGCACTAGCAGGGGAGCAGTATTCCCCCACATCAGGGGAAAAGTGGTCCTCCTCCTCCCTGGGCTCCCTGCAAAAGGAGAAGTTGCTATTCCCCTGAGTTCTGCTTTAAACAACTGCTTTAGCAACTCGAATGGACTCAGAAAAGACTGCAGGAAAAAGCGCTCTCCGTCCCTCTGCCCTCTCGCTTTTGGAAGAGTGGCATCAAAAATAGAGACCTGTCTTGCAAAAAAATTTGGAGTCAAGCAGAGAACAGTAAAGTAGGTGGGAAATAAAAAAGAAACCACCCCACACCCAGCTTATTACATTTGTGAAAGGCTGGTACAAACCAGCATGCATCATACATGTGTGAAAATGGTTTCGCGCTTTCATTACCTGTCAGGACTAGAATTCGGTGCCTTAGTTTTCTTCGCAACATTTAATAGGATGATCTAAATTAAAAGGAGCTATTGCTTCAGATGCTCATTAAGTTTTCAAGTTAGGAAGGAACTTCTGAACTCTTTTACATTTTAAAATAAGGAAAGCTGAGCCACTTTCATTTGCTTTTCCAGATTCCTTCTGCATTCTTTCTGATCACCCAAGAAGAATGAAAATCCTTTATAATAGAAAGGAAGGAATTCCTAGAAGGCAGGCATGTCTCCCTTTGTAACACAATTATCAGGCCAGTCGGAAGGCACATGCTCACCTGCTTCTTGCAAAGCTGAAAGAGAAACATTCCCTAGGGCTATGGGAGAGCAGAGGGATGCCAGTCCAACTACTCAATACCTTCCCCTCTTCCCATCTCCTCACTCTGACCCGGGATCATCCACCCTCTGTGCAACCCAAAACTGCCAGTACATCATTAGAGAGAAGAACTTCTGCAAATAATTTGATTTCCCCTTCTGCGTACAAAACAGCTTTGGCACAGACTCCCTGAAGTTGGGCTACAGAAAAAATACGACCTAGCCTGCATACTTTGATGCAGCTGGTTCCTGTCAGTAAAAATCACACAATGCTCATCTCTACAGCATTTAATCGGAACTAAGAAACATAGCCAAAATGGTACATTTATTTTTAATTTTAAAGGAAAAGAAACAGATGCCTTTATATAGAAGGAATATATGTGCTCTGGCTTTTACATCTGCAAGTGCATACACCCAGGCACATGCACACACACGAAAAACGCTTCCAGAGCTGTCTATGGCGCCAGAAGCAGAGTTGCTTGTCTCACTAATAAATTCTTGGGCCTGTCCTTCTGCTGAAGTAAACTGCAATACTTCTACTGAAAATCAACTGGAGGACAGAGAATTGTACATCAACGGAGGAGCTGATCTGTATCAGAGACTCAATGTAAACATACCTCCCCCCTGAGTTTACATGCTGCTAAAAGAAACTTTGGAATAGAAGTTAAAATTGGACCCCAGAAAACCATATTTTAATACTCCAAGGAAGTCAGAGACCAGGCTAACCAGAGTCATCTGAAAATACAACTTCAGCCTTTGCAAAAACATTTTTTACACTGGCATCTGTCCTTATAGCTCAAAACATGGTGACTCATTTCCAACAAGCAGAACCTTAGAATTGTGCATGCTGCACACTCTTCTGGTCCCCTACATCCTCAGATTTTCCTTCCACTTCCCTTCCTCTCTCCACCCAAAGCAACGTTACTTGGAGGAAAGCTGTATTTGCCTACTACAGCCCAGGCACATCTGAATGAAACTGTGGAGTTTTCACTTGACAAGTTGAGCAAAACCAGTAAAAGGTCAGAACTACATCTTCAGGAATCTTTCCTCTGCCAAAATAAGTAACTCACTCTCTTGCTGGTAGTTGTCTGCAGCTACCGGTGTGCACACACAGTGCTATCTTAGCACACCAGATGCAATTGGCAGCAACCACCAAGCACACGTCAAAAATCAAAATGGACATTTCTTTCCCGTGTTTGAGCCTCCACAGCATCCTGGCTGGGTCACAGGCTGTTCTGAGTCAAGTTTTCAGAAGCAGTCAGGTGACAAAGGAGCCTACTTACCTGCTGATCTTCAGTGGGAAATACGCACCTAACCCATTTAGGTTAACCTAATATATAAATAAGCACCTAACCCCAAAAAAGTGAAAGGCTAAGCCACCTGGGTGTTCCTCTAAACTGCCATGTGGTTAGTGCTCCAGAAGGGATAGGCGAAAGCATGAAAACAGTAATCAGTAAAATTTGCATAGGGGAAAAAAAAAAAATTCCAAACCCATCCCACCTGTAGACATTCCTTCTTAAAAGAGGACTTCCCCTCTGAAACTCCTATTGCATAACTAACACCATGCTCAACCCCATCAGGAGCCCTGCAAGGAAAACTTGGGATGTTCTCAAGCAAGCGCTGGAGTTCAGTCTGCGATGCCTATCTCAGCACAGTCACTGCAGCTGTTACGATGCTGCTTGCAACCACCTGCTACTGAAAAAGCATCATACACACTTAAGATCATGAGACACTGAACAGTTTTGGTTTGTTATGCTTTGGTGCTTTTTTTTCCCCTTTTAGAGGGTAACATACCTGATGGGGAGTTGAACAGAAGTAGTAGTAATTATTTGGCAGAATAGCTGAAGTGACTTCATTAAAAAGGATACATTTCCATGTCCTGAAGTAATATTACTGGTCATTTCACTTGGACTTTGGACTGAGCACGTTCTACAGAAATGCAAAGGCTTGAGTCATGAAATGGAGTCCCACCCATGCATTCTGCTTAACCACTCAGTTTTCAAGCCCCAGCTCCCTAGCTACTGCTTTCTGTTAAAAACTAAGTGCTACAAGGGGTGCAAGTCTGAAGGAGAAGCTGGTTGTCAGGTTGGACTGTGTATGTCGTTCATCACATTATGAAAGAGCTACGAAGCATCAGGTGTTCAGAATCAATGCAAAGCAGAGAGTTTGGTAACAGAAAGAGCTGTTCAGCATCAGTAAGACAGCAAACCGTCAGTTTTAATGTTGTTTACTTTTAACCTGTGTGAATTTATCAGCTCCTTTAACATCCTCTTCTACTAAGAAGTCAGTGATGTTTTCTTTTTAAAAGAAAGATTGCAAACATAGGTAATTAGCTTCTCTTTGAGAATCTCCCAGCTGGGAGAGAAGAAGCAAGGAGGAATTTTTCCCAGAGGCTCTGGCACTCAATCCCACCTACTTTCAGTGGGAGCTGGATGCTGCATGCCTGTGGGTGTGTTTGAAAATCCCACGGATTGTTATTTGCCGATTCTCTACCACGGACTCAAGAAACCTGGAATTTACCTGGGTGCCAAAGGAGTTCAGTGTCCACTGGTGTCAGCAGAGAGGCCTCCAGTTCACTGACTGCCCCTACGCTGCAGAGTGCGTGCAATCTTTTTCTCTTTTTTTAAAAAAAAGCTGTAAACTACACAGTGAAATCTGGCTACGTGCAGGCTGGGGAGAAGGGGGTTTCCACAGCACACACCTCACACATGGCTGGCAGAAACAGCTCACCTTTGAAAGCAAGCACACAGTGGTAAAGGGGTTTGCTGAGGAACCGTCACCCTCCTGGCGTGCCTCATAAAAAGGGGTAAACAGATGTCTCCATGGCTGTCAACCTACCACCTTCCACCAGTGCCAAATTAAAATTCAAAACGAAAAAAGAGCACGTTGCAGTCAGCTTGTGTTCAAGGATGTTGCTCGGCCTCCAACGCAAACACGATGCTGTTGAAGTTCTGGGCTCAGTTCAGGACACTGGGCTTTCTCCTCTCCCCACCCACGAGGGGACGGTGGCAGCGGCCCTGCGACACACGTGCTTTGGGCACACAGCAGCAGGTTGAGGAGCAGCATCCTGCACCAGCTGCCTACGGAACTACAGCAGCTCTAAACTTTTTTTGCCATTGTGATGTAATCATTGAATAATTCGGGTCCAAGGGACTGACCGACAGCAGCCTGGCGGGGGCAAGGCTCTTTCTCGGATGAACCGGGGCCATTCCCGCCAGGAGAGAGCCGCCGGCGGAGCTGGGGGAGCCCCGGGGCTGGCAGGATTCAGCCCTGCTCGCTGCGCCGAGGCATAAGGCGAGCAAACAACAGGTTTGGCAGGTCTCTTTAAATCCCTTTAGCTACACGCATCCGGAAGGAGACGGCAACTTTTATCCCATGAAAGGGAGAGCGCGCGACTGGGAAGCGCTTCCCGGGCGCAAAACTGCGAGGTTTGTTTTTTTTTTTTTTTTAAATAAATAAGAGTGATAAAAGATGCCCGACAAGGTAGAGGCTGGCCGCGCCGCTCCCGGGACAGGCGCAGTGCGGGAGGCGGCGGCCGCTTTCCGCCGCGCACCGCGTGGCAAGCGCCGGTGCCGGCCCCGCTCCCGCCCGTTACCGCCGGCGGGGCGGCGGGCTCGCTCGGCGGCTGGGGGTGGCGAGGGGGGGGCTGCGGCGGGCGGAGGCGAGGCAGCGCCGGGAACAAAAGACACCCCCCAACCCCCCCCCCCCGCCCGCCCTCTCCTCCCCGGGGGCGGACGACCTACTTTCGCGGGCAGCCCCGCCGGTCAGGTGGAGCCGCGGGTGGACACAAGCGGGTGGACCCGGCCCCCCCGTCCCCAGGGCTGCCGAGCGTTCAACTTGCTCGAAAAGCGAATAAAGATTTTTTTATCAAAAAAAAAAAAAAAACCCAAAACAAATTAAAAAGCACAGGAAGGGGAAGGCGGCGCGCCGGGGAGGAAAGCCCCGAGGTGGGCGCTGCGAGGCGGCCCCCGCGCTGCAAACGCCGCCCCACCACGCGGTCTCGGTGCTGCCGCCCCAACCGCCGCGGACGGGAGTTGGGGGGGGGTGTGGGGGGGGGGAAGCGGGGGTCGAGCCGCTGCAACCCCGCCGGGCACCTCGACCCCCTGCCCCGGCGGGGTGGCGGCCGCCTCCCGCCCCCCCGCCGCCCCCGGTCCCGTCCCTGGTTCCTCATGGCTCGGCCCTGACGTAATTCAAACATGGCAACAGTTGCACTTCAAAGGGCCGTGGCAGACCTCCCAGCGACGCGGGGGCGACACGGACACACACGTACACCCCCTTTTCCTTCCCCCGGGACCCCCGACGCTGCGTCAGCCCCCGGGGCGACCGTCGGGTCTCGCCCGCCCGCCCTTTACGCACCAGCGTGGGAGCGCGCGTGCATCCAAACTTTCACCGAAGTCCTCCAAAACCTGCAGCCGGCCGCTAAATAAAAAAAAAAAAAAACCCAAAACCCACCGTGGAACAAGTTTTACCCCACGCACACACGCGACTTGGGGAGGAGGGGGGGGGGTGTGCGCGCTGAGCTCCCACCCCACGCGTGGACGAGCGCTTTGCCTCCCAACGCGGGGGGGTGCGTGTGTGTGTGTGGAGAGGTGGGGGGAAGCACATGCGAGCCCTTTGTTTTCTCCCCGCAGCCGGGCGCTGCCTACGTGCCGCGCCGGGGACACGCCGCCCGGGTGGTAAAACTCCGGGAGCGACTTTCACGACACGTGGGGCACGGTGATGCCCGCCATCCCTCCCTCGCCCCCGTCCGGGGGCGAGGGAGGGATGGCGGGCATCACCGTGCCCCCCCTCCCCCCACCAACCCCGAACTTCTGAGCGCCGGTGCTACAGGTGTGCGATGCGGGGCACGGCCACGCCGCCCCGTTTTTCCCTAACCCGCTCCGCGGCTTTTGGAGTGAAATCGCCGGGAACCCGGCCGCGCTTCCTTCCCCCAGATTTGGGGATTTAATCGTTATTTTGAAGGGGGAAAGGGAAGGAGAAGTGGGGGGGGGGGGAGAAGTCAAGAGTTGCCGGGACGGGTCTGCGACAACGCGGGAGGAGTTTCTCCCTGCCCGCACCTCCTTGAAAACTCCGCTGATTGAAGAAAGAAAAAAAAAAAAGGGGGGGGGGGGGGGAAACACCGCACACGGGAACCACGCGTGTCAAAAGTGTTTCAAGGCGGCAAAGTCTCCTCACCGCGGCAGAGCCCGAGACCGGCTCCGCGATTAACTCGCGTTTAACAGAAACCACCGCCTGCTGCAAAAAAAAAAAAAAAAAAAAAAAAAAAAAACCACACACAAAACCCCCAAAACAACAAAAAACCCCCCACAAAACAAACCCAAACCCCCAGCAACACACACCGAAAAGAAAAAAAAAAACAAAAAAAACAAAAAACGGTTTAAGCCCCCCGCTCCCCCTCGCCTGGACTTTTCTTTCCTTTCCTTTCGCTCTCCGCCCCCCCTCAAACAGAAAGAAAATAAATAAATGAAAATAAATCACTCACCGCTCTGCTGCGCCCACCAACAAACGTGCGGTGCGCGGCGAAGCCCCGCCGCTGCGCGCGCTGCCTGCCTGCCTGCCTGCCCGCGCGAGCCTTCACGCTCACGCCCCCCCCTTCCTCACTCCCTCCTCCTCCTCCTCCCCGCCCTCCCCTCAGCGCTCGCCGCTCTGCGCATGCGCCGTTCCCACGGCCCCATTCTCCTCAATCAAGTCCTCTCGCTTTCGCGCGCCCCATTGTCCTTTTAAGGGAGAAAGGGCCGCGCGGGAAGCCGGGGAAGGAGGGGCGGTGCTGCCCATTGTGACGGCGGAGGTGACTTCACGCACGCGGCTCGCTCCCCCCATCCCGCCCCCGGTGGGCGGGTCCGTGCCGGGCACCTGCCTTCCCCCGGGCGGGGCTTGTCGTCGCCACCACCTCCCTCCCTCCCTCCCTCCCTCCCTCCCTCCGTGCCGCCAGCATCAGGCGCCCCGCAGCGCGCGAAAGGCAGCGCCGCGCAACGTCAGCGCCGCGCAACGTCAGCGCCGCGCAACGTCAGCGCCGCGCAACGTCAGCGCCGCGCAACGTCAGCGCCGCGCAACGTCAGCGCCGTGACGGCACCTCCTCTGCGCGTGCCGCCGCCGGTTTTCACGGCGGCCGCTGGCGCTATAGCCGGGTGGGCCCGGGGGGCGGGAGGTCACGGCCTCCGGCAGTGATGGACAAAGGTGTTTTGAGCGTTTTCGCGTGGTTTTTTTTGGGGGTTGGTTTTTTTTTTTTCCCACGTAGGGCTCATTCTAACGCACGTTAAAACTCATCAGCGGCTCGCGTAATTTTTTCCTGCTGCGTCAGAAACGAGCGATTTAAAAATTCGCATCGTCGCAGCCTCTTTGTGCGATTCAGGGAGAGACGCTTCACCAAACGGCTGGTGGGTTACGTCTTTGAAACGCATCTCCTTTAAAATCTAGCCATGCCAGAAGGATGAGCGTGTGATGTACAAGGTAACGCTTAAGGCAGTTATGACGTAGCACCATCAGCCTGTAACTGAAATGAAGCCGCAAGCTGCTCCATCCCTGGTTTGCGCTCGAACCCAGCCCGAATGTTGAATGCCGCCTTTTCAACTATTTAACAGGTAAAAAAGTTTCCCACAGAATCGACAGCAGCTCAGGCACAGTGTGCGGTTGCTGTGGAATACTCTAGAATACTACAATAACGGGGATATATAATAATACGTATACATGCAAATAATAATTTCTGTAGCAAATTATTTTACCCTGATAGTGAGCTTTTTTGGTCCAATCCTAATTTGGGCACAGATTTAGCAACTCGCCAAGAACGCTGGCTGAAATGATGCTTTTGCTCCCAGGAGCAGCACTAGGTGATGATCCCGGGGGGGTTCTCCTTACCTCGGCCTGAGCACCTCACACCATCTCCCCTTGCTTGTGAATCCTTGGTAATTAATTCTATGCTGTATCCTTCCTCGGTGCTGCAAAACCTGTTAATTTGGGCACAAAGCGCAGGAGGGTTTCTCACAAGGAAGTCTCCAGGTCTATCTGTCGGGTAGTTTTGGGTTGGTTTGTGTTTTTTTTTTTTAAATGATCACAGAATTGCCCAGGTTGGAAGGGACCTTTCAGATCATCTAGTCCAACCATCAACCTAACTCTTGGCAAAAACCATCACTAAACCATATCTCTAAGCACTATGTCTACCCGTCTTTTAAAAACCTCCAGGGATGGTGCCTCAACCACCTCCCTGGGCAGCCTGTTCCAATGCTTAATAACCTTTTTGCTGTAAAAATTTTTCCTAATATCCAGTCTAAACCTCCCCTGGCACAACTGGTGATGATGGCGTGCTGTTTTTGTTACCTCTGCTTCCTTCCAGACACAGCCAAACCAAATTGCATTCAACTTGTGAGACACGAGTGTAGCTAATGCTGAATAATTTCTCAGAATACATATACATAAATTTACTGGTTTTAACTAGTCTAGGGAACTCTACCAGCAACTCTACCAGTTTGCGTATCATTTATGTCTGGTTTTATCTGTCGCTTTCTTTTTTGGTCTGAAGGAGTGATTCTCCCAGATTTTCTCCCCTTAGTTTCCCTTCTTTTCTCCGCACTCCTCAAGACTCCTCAGTGACATTCCTTGTAGTCCAGTGCCACCTAGTACAGTATTTAAATCCCCAAATGAGAATGAAATGGCATTTGCAAGGAGAATCCTCATAGAGGTACCAAGCAACGTGCTGCCTCTCAGCACCCAGCTGAACAAAACTGGTCTCCTGGTGACTGTCAGTTGCTGCCTTCCCTTTACCACCACGCTGAACACAAACAAGATGGCTTTGATTGCCTGCAAACCAGGGTCAGGGCAAGTGCTGGAGTATTTATTTCACAGCTTTATGTCTTTACGCTCCAAATCTCGTGCAAGCCCCAAAGCTCTGTGGAGAACACAGGTTTCTAACTTCCAATAATGAATGCAGTTAATGCTTTAACTTGGGGAGGATTTGAGGTTTCCAAATGCGGTACTGCTCTGGCCTGCAAACAGCTCGGCCGTTCCTGCCCTCTCAGAGGAAAACAACTTCTATCCACAGAAGTCCAAATGGCAACGCGTGAGTGAAAAACATGGTCAAACCCTTCATTTCTGAAACATGTCTAGTTTCCTTGAAGCATTTGCTGGTGACATTTCCGGACTACCCTATAACTCGACGGTGGTTTGAGTTTTCATCCAGCTTGCAAATAAATAAAAGGCACTTAAATAGATAATGAGCTTTCTTCAAAGTTCCTCTAGCCCCTTCCCCTCAAGCAAGCCACTTGTGCTCCGCACACCATCAGAGGAACACCTTGTCTGACCTCACTGTGTGGAAAGAGGGTGATGAAAAATAGCCCCAAACTTGGGACGAGTCTAAGGAGTTTAATTTGGAAAACACAGACATCTGAAACTACGCCCGTGCCTTTACGCTACAGGTAAAGCCTCATTTGACAAGGCTCTGTTTTAAAAAATTAAGCATCTTCCTTTCTACTCAGAGCTTGGTATAAAGGAGGAATATGGGATTTCACAGAGATCGCAGGTGATGTGGAATACGAGCTTTAGACCAGGGGATTTGTTCTCATCCAGGTCAGTTCTAAAAAAACATTTAAGAATGCATGTGGTCTCTGGAAAACTAATGGGACCGTTGCTGCATTGCAGTTAAACTGGTACCTTTCCTGGGTGGGATCTTAATTATTTTATCTGAGGAGCTAAATTATGTCAATGGTGTAATAATAAAGCTAACCACAAGGGGTTTTTAAATAAAAAACACACATGTATCATGAATGCTGAGGCAGAGGCGCTAACACAGAGGAAAAGTAGGGCATTTGCCAGCTAAGACATCTGATCCTATTGTGTTATTTTTCAATATTAATGAATAAGTAAACACAAATAGGCGGCTTGTTGTTAGGTGAAGAGCAGCTGTCAAAACTAAACCCAGGCAGCTGTTCCTGTTTTGAGATTTCACTGTAAATTGTTTTTTACAACTTGAGTAATTTGAAAGTTGCTTTATTGCCTGGCCAAAGGATTTTGAAAAAAATTACAGGACTTGTTTCAGGAAAAAAAAAGTGTTGATTGACTTTCAGTTGTAAATAAGTTTTTGCCAAGGAGTACAATTTCAGAGGGAGAAATCGTCAACGGATCAGTTCTTTATTTTCTTTAGCTCCTGCTTGCACCAGTTGTCCATATAAGTAGCAGCATATTAATTTTTTGAAGGTGCAAATGCTCACAGAACTGATAGTTTAAAGCAAACAGGTTAAGAAAGAAATGTGATTTTTCCCTCGGTTTTATGTTTTAGGCCAAATGACAGATGGCTACAAATAAACAGCAACAGCAAAGTTTGATGATAACAGATATTATGATATTCATGCTGCCAGAATGAAGTACTCAAGTTACATGGCTCAGCGAGACAGGACCCCGA
This sequence comes from Chroicocephalus ridibundus, assembly GCF_963924245.1. Classification (NCBI taxonomy): domain Eukaryota; kingdom Metazoa; phylum Chordata; class Aves; order Charadriiformes; family Laridae; genus Chroicocephalus; species Chroicocephalus ridibundus. The sequence continues at coordinate 154,706,301 of NC_086284.1, forward strand.
ACTGCTTTACTTCTAGGGATGAGGCAGATAATTTATAGCCCAGCCTAAGTAAGAAAGCCATCAGGGCTTAACAGAGAATAATAACCTTTCTGAAGAGTTTTTAATTGGTATTTCAAATTCCTCAAGAGGAAGATAATTCTTTTAAATTCTTAAGGATTGCTCAAATTCTATAGCAAAATAATTTTCTCTTACTGCTTAGACACCTATAGTGCAGATTCTCAAGTGCTACTCCTTTCTTTGCGGCACTATTGCTTTCATCCCTATTAAAGCCAATAAGACCATTCTATGACGATTTATATTAAGGCGATTTGAAGACACCATTAAGAAGATCAGTCCGCTCTGCCTGCCAGGCTGCTTCCTGTCAAGAAAGTTATCCCCCCTCATTCTGTCATTTGGGGCAGTTCTGAAAATGGAGTCCAAAAATTTGGAAACCCAAGAGGGATCTCTCCTCTGAATTGAGACCCTCATCTTTTTCAACAGCCTGGGGAGAAGTTCCAGATTTTATATTAACAAAGTCAGAGTAATCTTTCGGGAAGAGAAAGTTATGAACTGCTTTGGAGAGTGTTGTGTAGGCTTGGACTCACATGGGACCATTTAGGGGACAGAATTTGCTCTTTGAAGCTTCTTACTGAACCTAAGACTCCTGACCAAGCGCATCCATCTCCTTAACCCTCGTTGCCATAGCATGGTCCTCAACGCAGACACGGCTGGCTGGCAAAGAGAGAAAAGCAAGGGTAGCTAGTTGGGAGGGCATCCGTGGTGGCTAGACAGCAACGTTTCATTGTGACAGGCTTTTTCTCTTGACCTCTTTCTCAACAGGAATCAAACAGGTAAATAGGAGTGCCTGGGAATAGAAAGACCTAGGGAAGTTAATTGATTTTTGCTGTGTCTTGGGAACAAGGTCATATCCTGATGCCTGAAATCCTCTACTAGGGAACAGCCAGCGTGGGGTGGGGGGGAACAGGACTCACTGGGGGAGCTGCCAGGAGGGATTTTGTTACAGGTGTAGGTACTCCAGGCTCATCCCCAGAACTCTGCTAAATAAGACCAAGCAACCTGAGGCAGTGTCTTTGCAGGTTAAAGCTTCACCCATCACCATTCTTTCTTTGGAGATTTTCTAGCCTACAGGTCTGTTCTCAGTGACGCTGCTTTTTAATCTACAGTACCAGCAGACAGAACAAAGCTCCATAGGTTCCCTTTTCAGGGGAAAAAAAAAAACCAACACAAAAACGGTATTCTTAGATTAAGGAGGAGCTAGCTGAAAAATGAGATCAACATAACACTGAGATAGCCCTAGGAAGGGGAAAAGGCACTTTAAGGAGGTGACAGAATTTCAGATCTAAGACTTTGACTGCAGGGAGCCATAGAAACTATGGAGAAAATACATCTGTGGGTAGAGATTTTACTCAGCCAAAGCAAGGCAGAGGACAGTGATACCTCACTGAGCTGAAGTACAAGTGACTGGTCATATGAGGGGGATAGCATCTTGCTGACCTTATGGCCAAGCTGCCGAAGACAGATACAGCCTTTACAAGTCTTCTGGCGAGGAAGAAGATCTGTGGGAAGACTTGGCTAACCAAGGGAAGGAGGCAGTGGGAGGAGATGGTCCCTGAAGGAAATCTGCAGAACCTGGAGTCCCAATCACAAGCTTTGAACAAGCAGCCAAGAACCAAATGGAAATCTACCACCGAGATCTGGAGGGAGGAGCTGGAGGCAAAAATTTTTGCAAAGGCAAGAGGGAATGGAGTTGGCCAACAAAGCCACCACATTACACAGATAACTTCAGATAGCTTAATTGGATTGAATCAGCTAATTGGACTGCAACAAATCAACCAAATTTGACGCTTAACATCCTCTAAAAAACAAGCCAAGGGCAGATAGAGGAAAAGAGCAGGCAGGGAGAAAGCAGCATGAAGGGAAGAGGCAGTGGTGAGGCTGTAGGATACATCCTCCCTCCTCAGGGCAGAGGCATCCCATTCTGAAAAAGGTGAAAGACTTTCAGGGAGAAGTCTTCACTCACAAAACCACGTAAATAAGGGGTGGGCAGAAGCAGGATGCACAAGCTTCGGGCAAAATTTGAGCAGATGTTGATCACAGGGAGCCCCAAGAGCGAGTCAGGTCCTATAATGGATGTTCATAGTCAGGAATTAGCTCTACAGGGTGATGAAAGAGACTTAAATAAACCCAAACCAGGACACACATCTGACCTTAGTGACTACCCTCAGGTCTGACTGCCTGTTCATATTGCAAATTACAGCATGCAGAGAAGTCAAGGGACTCAGATGCTGCCCCCAGGGCAGAAGCTGCAGAGCCTGAGCCACAGAGCTAGTGTGCAGCATGAGCCCTGTGCTGCACAGGCAGAGAGTGATGTGACAGACATCTCAGGGCCAGAGGGAAGGTTCCTCTCTCTTCACTAACCCCATGATGCAGAGACCATCAAGGAAGCTAGCACCAGTGCTGTGGGGGTATGGGAGAAGGGGTGCAAGAGGGTACTGTAGCGCCAGAGGAGTTTATCTACATCTCCAGGGAAGATGTATGAAGCCTCTCAGTAAGGAGAGGCCAGTTTTTGAAGCAGGATGGTTTAGGACTTCCACACCACGTACCTTTCAGCCTCCAAAGAAATGCCTTTAAAGAATGGTTAGAGCCACAGTTGGGCTTTTCTGTTTCCCTCCAGCCTGGGCTGGGAGGCATTAAAGCTGATTAGGTGCTGTGGGAAGGGACGTACTACAGCTGGGACTGACCTCACCTGAACAGGATGGGGCCCCAGCACCCTGAAGCGCGCAGGAAGCCCAGCCTCACAGGGGAAGGCATGTGAGCACACGTGGGGTAGCTCCTTGAGTGATGGCACCCCCCAAGTAGGTTCCTGCTCCTCGTACGAGCCCCAGGGGCTCCTGGGGAAGCTGAACGAGAGCAACCTGCAGGGATGGCCAGGTCATGAAGAGGTACCCTGGCACGGCATTGCCCTTCAGGCATGGGCACTTTTCGAAAAACAGCTAAACAAAGTGATTGCTGTTTACACAGTAGGGAGCTGACCAGTCAGAGACACTTCAAAAACTGGCCTTTCTAAAACCAGCTAGCTGCGTGGTTTCTGAGATGCTATTTTAAGCATGCTGTCAAAACAAATCTCTATCCATAGCTGAACTGAGTGACTCTTCTTGTCAGGACAAGTACCCTTAGCAGTGGCTGGGCTAGTCTTAACGTAAGGCTTCAAATACAAGAGCAATATTTGCTAGCTGATTTGTGTTATCTGTAACAGGGAAGAGGGAAAACTAGATAGCTACAGAAGTGACCTCTTGAACTGATCCTTCTTTGCCCTGCTAATGCTGGTGCTGAGTTGCACTTGGGGTTGAACAATTACTGGGAAATCGTGAACATCTAATTCATACCATGTAATAAAGAAAAGAAAAGTTTGAGCAAGGGCTAAACCGCTCCCACTTACGTCAATTACTAGCTGCTTGATGGCAAACAAAACAGTTCAAGGTTTCAGGCCTTGTACCAGCCATGGTCCCAGACAGATCCAAGACTGCAGGTCTGACCAGCCTGGTCTTTCCTCTACTCCTAGATCCTTAAGCTGTTTCAAAACAGAGAGGCCCAATACATTTAATACAAAGAAGGCAGGAGTGGTTCAACTTCAGCCCTCAGGTGGAAGGATGTTGGTGCCCATCAAGCAGAGAAGCGTGTGTGCTGTGAAGGCCCAGGTCTTTCCCCATTGTGTGCATGTGTGTAAGTGTTCAAATGGTTCTCATTTAAATAATTGGGCCAAGTTTACCCTCTTATAAAACACATCATGCTGTAAATTAGAATAAGTAGCCATTCATAGGAGGCCTGCAAAACAGGAGGGGGTTTGTATATGCCATTCTTTAAGGCAGCAGCAGCCCTTTAAAACCTCTTTTATCAGCTGCAGCAAATGGGCTCCCAGCGTGCTCCTTACTCTGAGTCAGCATGTAGGTGGTGACTGGGGTACTGGAAACAACATTTTGAGGGTGCACTGGGAGGCCTGGGGGACAGATACCAATTGCTAAACTCAGGAGTCTGATTCAAGTCGGTGGCACCTTTCTGCCTATCTCTAGATAGACCAAGATGTCAGGTGGGAATTTCATGCAGGCACAGCATGCCAGAGACAGCTTCTTGGGGATGGACTGTGAAGTAGGTCAGTGCCGTAGTCCGCTTTCTTTCAAGCCTGCTGCTTAGGTCCCCCGTCCTTAACAGCAGGCTATTTAGCTCTGGTAAATACCATGTTGCTTTATAATCTCTGTGCCATTACTGTCCCCTCCCAGGCTCATGGTCCCAGGCTCTCACTGCCCTCACCTTAAGGCTGTGATGCTCCTGTGCTGGCTTTTACCCCCTGCAGGGCCGCAGGGCTCAGCAATACCTCCACAACTTTTTGCCTTCCACATATTTTGGTGTGTCTTCATGCTAGCCAGCTTCTGCTCCCTGCCAGGGTACACCTCCCTGCTAGGTTTATGTAATCCACCATTATCACTCCTTCCTGCTCCACCTGTTTTTAATGCTTTAAATGCACAGAGAAAGACACAGACTCCCATCCAACAGGTACACGCAGTCATGGTTCAGACAAGCCATACTCTAAATCATCCACGTCCCTTTATAGGGCAACTGTTATGGTAACAGTTACTCATTTTCCATTTTCCAAGTCACGATAAGTAGACAGGAGCCAAAAAATGTCATCTGCATGTGTGAAATCCCTATAGGGTCCTGGCCAAAACACTGAGAACGGCCAGGTACAGCATCTTAACTACATTCCTCATAGAAATTTAGACTGAGTTGCTGGAGTGCAATGTGTTACCATCAATGTGGAAGCCCCACTAAGTGGTTAGTCTGACATGGTGGGGTAACAGCTGCTTTAGACTTGAAAACATCCCATAAACCTCTTGAAGAAACGTGGCATGTTCCCATCATTGCTAGTTGTCTGTTGACACTGAGGGCTTCTAAAACTAACCCATATTCTATGTATGGTCCTAAGAAAGAAGGTGTTTACATAGAGGAAATGGGAGTACCTAACTCCTGTTTCTCCCTCAGGTAAGAGTCATAATGCCCATGATAACACCGGTCACAGGAAATTACAAATAGTACCCAGATTTAACCAATTGCATAGTATATGTACCATAAAATGATCTCACAACAAAACACCTTCCAAAATATTTGTCAAGTGAGCGACAGCATCTATTCCACACAGTTGTCAAAAGAGCTATAGGACCACACATGGCGTTTGAAGCAGAGCGGAGAATCTCCTGTCCTGGGAAAGTAAACTGCATCATTTTGTCCAGAAAAAAAAAAACCCTGGTCTCTTATCAGGAAGCTGGGGCTGGCACAGAGACCATCCCTTGTTCTCAGGTTGTGAGGTGTCTCTGGCCAGCATGACCACCTCTAGGGTGTCTAAAATCAGCAGGGATTAGCTTTTGAAGATGGAAGAAAGCAGTACCTGTATGTGTGCAGATTGGTTCCAGCGCAGAGCAAGCTAAACACACTCTGATTATTCTCTGTTAAGGAAATGGAGAATGCTCTGACTGAATAAAAACCACCTGGTCTAGACTGTATCGGATGTTGCTCAGTAAGAAGGGCATAAAACACTTGCCAGCTGTTATGTCGCATATTTTTCACCAACACAGGATGCCCAGGGTATGACAGAAAGTGAGAGTGACAGAAAGAGCAAAACTCACTGATAACTACTACCTGATTCCTTCCAGACTGTGCAGCTTGTAGCTCCACGAGCAACTTACTCTTTATGGACCCGTGTTGGTTGTAGTGCAAATTCTGAGCACTAGACAAGGCTGGATTCAAACCAAAAAGCAATATCTTGTACCAAAGTTTTTCACTAGACACAGAGATAGAATCTTCTTCCAACACTAAAACAAGACAAAAACTCTGATTCTTGATTTGACAAAGGAGTACAATGATATTTTTGGCCCTGGTGTGATTACAAGATGGAAAAGATACTGACTCAGCAGGACATTTGTGCCTGTGGATCTGATAGTTTGGGACAAGTAACTTAAACTGAGGTGATAAAATGAGATGAACTCCTAGACAATTCAAAGAAGTAAGTTTTAAAATATCTGTTCTCATGTTTAATTTTTCCAAACCCTTTATGAATTATTTGTTTCCAAAAGCTTGCTAACCAGGCTCACATTTACCTGCCTGCACAAATCCTACAAGACTGTTCAAAACACAGAGAGCAGAAATCGCCTCTTAAATAAGCACAGAGGCTTAATATTTGTTAATGCCACAGAGGCTGATGCTGATGCTAGCTGTCTTCTACCTGTTTGGAGACTTCAGTGCTTCAGGTACATAAATGCGTCCTATTCAAAATAAGTTGAATCAACCTATAAGGACAATAACAGAAGCCTAACCCAAAAAGCCCACAAGTGGAGGGCGGCCAGTATTCTCTCATGTCCCGACTGGTAGCAGGTGTCAGAGCAGCACCTCCCTCACTGATAATGTGACTACCATGACTACATGAGCTGTCTATGCTGAAGGGTTTTTGACACTGGCCTTTCAGCAGAGAACAGATCTGCATTGTGTTATTGATTGCCCTCACGACAGACTGTCACACTGTGGTGGGAAGAATGAAAATAAATGGGCCATAGGACCAGGAGGTTCCTTCCATTAGACTGGACCATCTGTCTTATGAAGAAAGGCTGAGGGACTTGGGTCCTTTCAGTCTGGAAAAAAGATGACTGAGGGGGGATCTTATCAATGCTTATAAATACTTAAAGGGTGGGTGTCAGAAGGATGGGGCCAGGCTCTTTTCAGTAGTGCCCAGGGACAGGACAAGAGGTAACAGGCACAAACTTGAGCATAGGAAATTCCACCTAAACATGAGGAGGAATTTCTTTACCCTGAGGGTGGCAGAGCACTGGCACAGGCTGCCCAGAGAGGTGGTGGAGTCGCCGTCTCTGGCGACATTCAAAACCCGCCTGGACGCGTTCCTGTGCAACCTGCTGTAGGTGACCCTGCTCTGGCAGGGGGGTTGGACTAGATGATCTCCAGAGGTCCTTTCCAACCCCTACCATTATGTGAGGCTCCTCTTCATCCTGCACTCTTGGGTCAGCTGAGTTGTGAAATGACACTAGCTCCGGTGCAGGCTTAGTTATTTCACATGTAGAGTAGCTCTGACTTCGGCAGGGCAGAATAACCTTTCTGGCTAAGACTGCAGATGTGTGTGCTCTAGGCTGAGCTCATGGCTGCTCTGTGAGGTTGCATGAAACACCCAGACTCCCCATGAGAGAAAGTCCACGAGATTCCTGCTTAGTCACCTACCATCTTGGCAGACTTTTAAGTCTGGTTTTGTCTTTGCATTTCAAAGGTTTTACTTACATGCTGTTCCACTGCTCAGCTGTTAGAGAAGAAATATAAAGATACGTCCTCACTCCAGCTCTAATCCTCCTCCTCGGGGCCACTGCTGCCTCTGTTGATGTGCTGCTCTGGTCTCTGCCGCACTGCTGCAGCTCTCGGTGGTACTGTGGCACAACAAGCAACACTGGGGCTGCCATGACAGACCCTTCTTTCCTGCAGCCAGGCTTCAGGCTTCTCTTTCAGCCACACCTGCCTTCATCGAAGTTTTTAACTCCCGCGCCAGCACAGCAGCAGGGAGTGGGCACCAGTGTTTTGCCTTTTGCCTTTTTTTTGTTTTTTACCTTAAAAACGTTGTGGGGGAGCACTGGCTGTCCACCTGCAAGCCCTGGCCCTCCACAAGGCCCAGCCTCCTCTGTGCTGCCACAACAGGGCTGGCAGCCATGTTGGTCTCCAGGCCATGCTGTGAGGTTTGCAGCACCTATCCCACTAGAATATGAGATGGCAGGACATTTTATCAGAGGGGAAAGGTTTTGTTTCAGCTTGACAGGGCAGTTTGCTGGCAGCCTTAGTCCGTGGTTTCTTTAGGCCAGCGCAGGGCCTGGAGGCCCTGCACTCACAGGTTGTCAAGGCCCCTTTGCTACCTATGTGAGGTTATGGCTCCGCTTTCCCCCAGGCATTCACATAGTGCCTGTCATGGCCCCCCAGAATCCCTCACAGGTGCCTGCTGTATTCCTGTGGGCTGGCTGAGGTGGGTCGGGGTAGTATGTAAGGCGGCAGCTGAGGAAGAGGCGGGGAATTCTTGGTGCTCCATTTGCTGCTTTGCTCATGGGCCCCAGCGCTGCTGCCCCCTGGGCCGGCATCCTCCTCTCTAGCCCTGGCTTCTCCTTCTCTTACTATTTATTTTGATCCTGTGCTGTCCTCTCGCTTTTTTTCCCCCACCAGTTTATTTATTGTTTTATTTGATACCTTCGATAACTGCTTGGCCATCCCACTTCTTTTGCAGCCCTTCCTTATAGTCTTGGTGAGCCGCGCTTATCTGGATGGACTTGCATACAGCAAAAGCAGCGCCACCTCTCGAAATGTCTCCATGATCTCTGTTTAAGGACTGGGATGTCTAGGATTGCCACGCTCCAGCCCATGCTATCCAGCTCAGCAAACATAAAGCACGCACTTGGCTTTACACCCTCATGTAATTCCACAGAGGTCTTCATTTAGTCATCTTTAAAGTCACTTTCAGGGGTTTTCTTGACTCAGATTAGAGGGCTCGGGAGTTGAATCAAATCCTTTCAAGCCAGTCTGTCACAGCCACAACTGGAGAAGAATTTAAGCCTGTTCCGTAGCGTTTTTATCCGGTGCAGGGAGCAACCAAGAAGTTTCATGTGTTTGTTTTTACCTCAAGGGTTCATTTTCTGCTTGTACAAAACATGCTTGGGTTTTGATATAAATGTGAATACACAAGAAATGTATGTCCTTATATTGGACTCAACTCTGTTCTTGGCTTTGCATTCACATTTTGTCCCTTAATTTTACGTTATGGCAAAGCTGCTCTTGAACACACATTGTGCATTTAGCCAGAGGTTCAAGAACAAACACTCTCCTGTCTCATCTGAGCTTTTTTCTCCTGCTTTAATGTGTTTGTCTTTCTATTTCTTTGCTACTTGTGCTAAGAACACAATGCCCTTGGAAAAAAAATATCTTATTTCGCTGCATATACCACACCCTTTGTATCTGTGCTAACTCTAGAGACAGGCAAAGCCCAATGCAAAGGTGTTCAGACGGCTTTGGCCCTTACCAGCTGTTTGTCTTTGCGCATTTCATGCATTTTTAATTGTACACACTTCTGTTTGTCCCCAGCTTAATGCTTGCATGAAGAAAGCCTGGCATTCGCTTGATTTGCAGCCACCCGCTTCTTCGCAAGCAAAATCCTGTTTCGTAACAGCCTTTCTGTAACTTGGGTGCTGGCTATACCACAAAACAATGTTTTAATAAATGCTATTTACATTTTTCAGGGTAGCTAGAGGGGTTTTGGTTTTAATTAGCTGAGTAAGAGAGCCACGAGTGATTATACAGACACAAACAGAGCTGCTACCACCATCTCCCAGCTCCTTAGCCATGCCTCCTGTGCCAACATAGCTAAACCAAGGAAAAAATAGTACAGGCCCTTACAGGCAAATATTTTTTGAAAGAGGGGGAGAGGGAAATCGATGAAGATGTTACTGTGTGTATTGTGCCTGGAGCCCTTGATAGGTTTTCCTTACCTGATTAATTGCCTAAGCCAGAGGCAGAAAGTCTCTAAGATTTGGGAGAAGCGAAGGGAGCGTAAGCCCTCCTGCCATCCTCCCCCAAGCAATACTTTGGCGGGGGAGGGGGGGGGGAGTCAGGGAGGTTCTTCTATGGAAACGCTGCCTGCTGAGAACCATTTCAATGAACTATGGGCTCCTTTCTCCCCCATCTTGCTGCTGCGTCCTTCTCCTTCCCTTCCTAACCCTCATTCTCAGCACAAAAGTAACAGTCACTCAGAACATGAAAGGAGCAAGGTCCAAGGGACAGAGGGGCATCCCAGGAAGCTCTTTGAGGAGGGACCTCACTCGGTAGCTCAGCCTAGGACATCGCCAGGAACGTGGACAGCATGGACGGCAATAGAACCAGACAAGGCATTGGGAAAATGGCAGTGCTTGGGAAAACTTGCTAGTAGTCCTGCATCATTTTTTTGGATGAAAACTTCCCAGCACTTTGGATGCTTGCGGGAGCCGATCCCATTGCAAACAGATTTAACTTCCATTGTCAAAGGAAAGCTTCATTCTGCTACAGGCCACGTGCGAGTGACAGACTGATGCACGCAGGCTCTAGCTGGCAAAGTGCTTCTGGTAAGTATAGCCTGGAGTGGGCAGTGGAGGGGAGAAGAGGGGCATGCCTACACTGTTGCCTTGCACTGCTGGGTCCTGTTCTTAGGGTCTGGGTCTCAGATTTGTCCACGAACATCATCTGTGGTACTGAGCTGGGTGGGATCTATCCAAGACATCCTGCACTTAGTGATAAGACAAACCATGCTGTTCACAACTCTACCTAGAGTCAACACTCTGGCAGTCTTCACAGTCAATCTCCTGCTTGTCAGACACTGCGAGTTGCCACTACGCTCTACCAGGCTATCTTAACCAAAGAGATGAACACAAGGGTTTTGAATATCTTCATTGGCACAAGCCTGGCCCTTCACAGAGATAAGCATTTGTGTTTAAAACGCTGAGATCACCTAGAAGCAAACTCTTATGTGTAAGAGTGGGACTGACTTAATAAACATCCTGTATTGAAAGCAGCAACAATAGTGACTTTATTATTTTCCCAAAAGAGAGTTGCTTCTGTTCTGTGCACAACCTAATAGGTTAGCAGACTACAGTGCTCATGGACGCCTGTCTAAACTCACTGGTTTTAGGAACTTCCACTGACTTCAGTAAGCCACGGTGGATCAACTTGTATTTGCACTTCCTAGGACACACATTTGAATTGAAGATCAGCTAGTTCATTCCTCACTTCTCAGCATTGTGCCAGTTAAACACAAATGACTAAGCCCAGAACAGCTATCCTATTTCTCACTGATCACAGCTACCCACACTACCCTTGTCTAGCACAAATTCCTGCTGACATCTGAAATTCTAACAAAGTCCATGCAGATGATGAATTAAATAGCTTCTCTTGTCTGCAAGTTTTTCCTAGTTCTCCTGTGTTCCTGTTACCATGAATGGAAACCTTTTCCACAGCTTTAAGAACATGGTAGAGCCATGGGGTAATGTTTCCACTTATGTTCCCCAAATGCAGTTTTTCTAAAAGTCTTTATATGTGTGTGTGTGTGTGTGTGTATAGAAATGTCCTGTGCACCACACCCACTTTCAGCCAGCTTCATACTATTTATACAGTCAGGAACCACAGACCATCTGCAAGAGGTTTAGATCTCAGGCAAGCCAATAGCCACACTAGTTCCAGGCTGGTGGGTTCATATTACGCAGTCTGATTTAGAGCACATCCTGTTTCTCTCATTGGGTAACGACAGTCCAAAAGCTGCATGTGTGCAAGCAGGTAAACTTAATTCAGGTGAGAGCATTGAGCAGAAGAAGCAGGCAAAGGAGACTTAATACAAGAGCTCACAGCTATCTCAAGTACAGGAGCGCAGTCTTTGGGCTGACAGCCCAGTTAATTTGAAATTAATTCCACGCCTTTTCAAAAACAACAACAACAACAACAACAATGATGCTTCTCAATTGTACTGACCATTTCTGATTACTATTGGAAATCTTTTGCTAGCACTTCAGATGTCTTCACCATGCACTTTCTGGTATTGGTGATGATCTCATTGGGCTTGCAATGAGCAGGGCCAGAGTGGAAAGAGGGGAGACGATTAACTTGATGTAGCTATACACAGCAAGGAGGTCTCCTCTATTCTCAGACACCCCTCGCCCCCTGCCATGACCCAGACCAGGAGAAGCTAAGCTTGCAGGCATCTCCATCGCCTCCACTCAACCACAACTACTGCGTTTTAGTCTTGACAGCTTGTCTTGTCCCAGCAGCCGCAGTTTCTGAGGCAGACTTATGGATGGCTGTACCTCCTGAAGAGGTTTGGCCCCAGGATGAAAAGCCAGGGAGACTTGCTCTTGCAAATCGTCTGTTTTCTCTTCCTCACACAACAGCCAAGCAAGTATTTATATGCATTTTTGTAGTGCTTAATCACATTGCAGATAGTAACCGTAATCACTGTATTGTAGTTAAGTATGAAGAAAGCCTGTTGCTCTGTCCTAACGATTACAAAACAGCTAGACAGACTTGCACATGCCCACCACGCCACAAATCAACAGGTTTTAGAAATGCCTTTAAACTGGAATTAACCACAGATGAGACCTCGGGGTACTTCTGTCACTGTAGCATTGAAAAGCTGCTCTCAGTCACACACCAATGGGCGCTGGATGAGCAGTCGCTAACCCAAGCCTGAGCAGCCCAGACGGACAAGGCAGAAACTGGCTGCAACAAAGTCCCACCGCTCTGTACCTCAGCTCCCCAGCTGCAAAACAGGATATGCCTTAAGCAAATTGCTTAAAGTCTTGGTGGAAGTCAGAGACACCTAGAAATTAAAGCCCCGTTTTCTGGTCTCTATCTTGTGCCTCTGTAAGACACATAAAGAATTTGTCTTCATATCTAAATTATTAATATATTGTAAAAAATACAACTGCCTCAGTCCATTGCCCTTAGATTTCACTCTCATAAACTCTTATTTTTTGATGTGTAAAGAACATGCTAATGTATCACTTGGGTGCCTTTGAAGAAATGAACTCAGTATGGGATGACAACGCTGGGGGGGATATTCATAAAGATTAATGCTAGCTCAGCCTCTGCAAGCTGCCTCTGCTGGACTTCTCTAGGCATAATTAAAAGCAGCCAAGAGAGGTTTCTCCTCGCAAGGTCTACTGAAGGAGCCCATCTCTTCCCTCTGGCTCCAGAGGCAGGGTAAGGAAAATGGCATCCTTAGGCTAACACCAGCCTTTGTGAAAACCTCTCGTTGAAAGCAGGAGAATGCAAGGATTGCAGAGCACCAAACCCAACATCTGGCTGCTATTGAGGGAGGAGTTTAATTGTATTTTAGTTTAGGCTTGTATCAGCTGGCCATAGGAGTGGGAAAGAATCTGGCACCGAATGTGCTGTGTGAAGGTTGAGGTGTCTCTTGCGTGCTCCATGCCTGCCTTCCTGGGAGAATAGATGTCCTGTGATAAGATCCTCGGGAATTACATCTGCTGCACAGTCCTGCCAAATGCACTTTGCAAATAAACAGCAATTGTTCATTCACCATGTTCACTTGTTCAGCACTTCACCCTACAGCGTGTTGACCACCTGAGGCTGGGTGAACTGAGCGCTCCACCATTCACCCATTTTAACAAGTTGCTCTAAGAGTAAATGGATCGTTCAGGGAACGGGTCACACAAAACCTCTCTGGACTGGGGAGAGGAGAGTTGTTTTCTACAAAGAGAAAGAATTACAAGTTTTGGCTGTCTTCTATGTTTACCGCTTGTGCAAGACAAGTAGACTTGCACAAGTCTTGGGTAACCACTACAAGCAGGAGGAACAATATTTTACAGATTAGTTTATTACTCAGAGTAACTGGTGTGAATACTTGAGCCTCTCTGATATAAATCACAATCATTTTACATTTGTGGATCCCACAGAATTAATTATTGAATGATAGCAAGGTTGTCACTAGATCACACAGCAATGAGGTCATTTACTGCAATGTCCTTTGAAAAATATGCTGTGGGTAAGGATCGGGTGAGGGGGGGATGTTGTGCTTTTTAGTTTAGTTTTGTTTTGTTGGGTTTTTTTCCTCAAGACAAAGATTAAAGGAGAAAATAATTTGTCTGGTCACATCCTCTTGTGACAGAAGAAATTCTTTCAGAGGAGCTGAGGTGCCCTGTGAGGTCTGCGGGGAATACAGATGGGCCCATTGAAGTGTCAAGCTTTCCTGCAGAACTACAGCTTTCCGCTGACAAATCAGCTTCACAGTGGCTTCAGCAGTTTACCTTAACCAGCCACCAGATAGCAGACCCGTACAGAAATTTTCCCATTCCCTTCAAAGCTCTAACCAGCTTATAATGACACGTGTGATAGAATAGCAGGAGAGAAAATAGGAAAGTCAGCAACAAATGCTCCCTGACAGCAATGACAGGAGCTTCAACCTCGGAGCTCGGTGACAGACGGGGATGCAGCTTCCCTCTTAACTTGAGCACAATTTATTCCAACAAGCTTACCTGAAATGCTGCAAAGGAACAAACCAGATGGGTGAGCTATTTCAACGCCTACCCGTGGCAAGTTTTCTCAGTTTTCTTCTACTTACCCTTTGCAGAAAACATCGTAGTGTTCTCAGACTGCATCAATGACAGCGCAGTGGAGAGGAAGTTATTCGCACTTCCTCATCCGGACAAGTTTAGTCCTGCTTTACTTCAAGTACTTACTGCCTTCAAGATGTCAGATCCCACTATCTCTAATTTACATACTTAAGCCTAACACATTTAGTAAGGAGGTGTATTAAGTATGGCCACTTCTCCTATTGAAATTTGACCACAAGCAGCTCTATGGATTTTATTCACATTTATGTGATCCTGTAATTTTAGGGCTACACTATTGATAAACATCACTATCATCAAACGATGTATTTGAGGATTTCCACACATATGGTCCAAGGCTCTGAGATTCGCTTTTCAAAACCAAGAGCTAAAATGAATGAACCAACAACTCCACCTCACATCCACCATGCACACACACACATGCGGGGAACTGCATTTCAACTATGCGGTTTTCAAAAATTCTCCTCTATTTTTGCCAATTCCAGCAGAGCTAGAGTTGGGAGGGACAGGGTGGGGGAAATTTCTGAAAATCCACTCCAACTTAGAAAAGCCTTTAATTACTAAGCTGGGCATTTCACTTGCATTCTTCTGCACCTTTTTTCTTGCTAGCACCTGTCACTCTCTTCTCTATCAACCCTTCTTCTTATGGGACATGCTAACTGACGGACTGGAGAGCATGAGTTTCACTCCAGCTTTTTAACCCTGAGTTCAAATATTGGAGAAACCCACGCGAAGAGACGAAAAGACCCTTGGCTGCAGTTAATCCCATGCATCCCATATTTCTGCCATCAGGATCCCCATTCTCCTTCTCCCCACACGCTCCAGATACCGAGGGAGAGCAAACCAGGCTGCCTAGCAAACGCCACCCTGCTAAGAGTTAAACTTCAACTGTGATCCCATTTCTTCCCTTCAATCAGCCGTTCTTTCCACCTAAACCTTGAAAATGAGGAGCTGGGCAGGCTTGGCACTGTCAGACTTTTGTGTCAGGGGAGGCAGAAGGGCAGGTTTTGAGAGCGGACCCTCAAACCCCCTCTCCCCCTCTTTGCTCCAGCAAGTTCCCAGGACCAGGAGTCACCATCACCTCAATGGTTTTGTTCGACTTGTTCCCTTTACGAAATATGCCCTCCCGGTTCAGATCAGCTCTTCGGCTTGAGACTCGAATCTCTCGGTTCCTCTGGAAGGAGAAAGCGACACCGTCCATTATTCTCACAGTTTTATTTGTAAAGGACGTAGCATGAAAAGCTGTATTTCAATGTACTTCAAAACCTGAAAAACCCATGTCAGTTTTGTGATATGTATGTTAAAGTGCTTGATATAACAATACTTTTACTAATGTCGTCTTGAAAATAATCCAGTTCTTATTCAGTTAGTAATAATGTAAAGACAAAATATACTTAATGGAGACATTTAAGGATCATTTTAAGCTATACAGGGCACATTTGTACATTTCAAGTGTAACATACAATATTTCCCCTTAAGATGCGCACCTTCATTTGATTGAAAGAAGGAATTTTCTCAAATATGCCATCTCACAACTATTCTAAAAAGACATTTTTTTGACCAATGATATCTAATTACACAAACCAACTCGGAATAAACATGAGCAGATTTTTCACTAAACAGTAGAATTTCATTCATTTCAGAGAATTATAAATACACGTTTTGTACAACAGTGAGGCATTTGATTCTCTGACTCCCTCAAGTTACCATGCTGGATGTTAGTATAACAGGACTATGCAAACTCAGACATCTGCAGAAAGGTATTAGATAGGATTATTTAAAAAAAAAAAAAAAAAAAAAAAAAAAAAAAAAAAAAAAGCAGATACCAGAGAGCTTTGGTCTTTTCCAAGATTCCCTTTCTCAACAAATGAAGGTGCTTTAACACTGAAGTAAAAACTGTGTTAGTTTAGAAGAATCCTGATGGGTTTCTCACCATTCTAGGGGGTAGAATGATTTCTGTAAACCTTACAGAAAAAACCTCACAGTTTCCAATAAACAAGAGTAGTCTACTAAAACAAACAAACAAACAAACATGGTAGAATAAAAATTCACTACAAAGAACCGTACTCCCAAGGTTGTCAAATAATTAGTCTTCTAGGAATCTGAGGCACTCAGCTGTGTCCCTTTCAACATATCATAGGGTGCTTTATTGCCTACAAGGAAATATTAGACACACATAATTTTTATTGTATTATTAATAAGATGAGAAACCTGACAAAACCAAACAAGTCAACACTTGCTGAAAAAGCTGATGTGAAGTTGTGTTAAAATTAAGTGCTAAAGGTTCCTTAATGTAGTTTGAAATGGGGGAAGGCCCTGTTTTGAATTTTAAAATTTCTCAGGTTTTGACTTATTTCAAACTTCAGAAAGACTTTATGTAGTTATTGCCCTTTTCTCTGTGTGTGCTTTTCTCATCTATGCTTTAAGAGGTGCCCACATTTAAGAGGTGCTCACACCTTTAAGAGGTGCCCACATTTCTACTTTATCCTGCTTGCACTTAACCCGTGGCATGGTGGATGAATGTCACAACTGCTTCAGTCATAAATAGTCTTTGGAGAAGTATGCAGCAGTATACTTTGGAGAAGCAGCCAGCTAGCAAATGCAGACGATGCTGCAAAGAAATCCAAGGACTAAATAGGTTATTATTTCACTAAAATGAAAGTCAGTTAGACTGGGTTGGGTGTGAAAAAAAAATCATGTATAGCAGTCATTCATTAGACATAAAAGGCTTGAGTTGCAGTAGAAATCAAAACATGCTAAGCAGTCATTACCAAATAACGCTGCCGCATGGTTTCTGGTGCTAAACGTGTAATTTACTGATAGAGTTAAGTACTAGGGATGCATTTTCAATTGCTGCTGAAGGGTTGTCATGCATCTTCTGCTGACTTTAAGCAGACTTGCCTGGCCACACAGAAAACCCTAACACCTCAGATTTCACATTTCTGGAAACGTTGAGAGAGATGTCGCACAGCCGTGGGCTCTGGCTGCTAACTCATGACACCATTCACAGCCTTTACGTTAGTTACTCACACCCACAGTAGTGACACGGCAGTGCTGCCTACAGGACTTGGGATGAGTTTAGTCAGTTTAAGGAAGTACAAGCCCAGGAGGAAAGAACGGTTATTAAAAGCTGGAAACCTCATTAAAGGCAACGCCTCCCTGACAATGTTATTTTACTCCTTAGAAACAAACAAAAAAAATCTCCTACAACCTAAAACTCTCCCTGCTAATGAAATGAAGTCACATGAAGGGTTTTCTTCTAGCTGGGAACATGACGTGAAACTTTGACAGTAAAGCGAGTGCTGTTATAAGAACGGGACAGCAGGAGGACCACAGGAAAGCAGAGAAGCTTGACAAAAGGCAGGTGTGAAAGCAAACCCTAATTTTCATTCTCTTTCTTTTTCTTTATCTCTCAGCCCTCTCTCCACCACGTGCGCACTGTACCGAGACCTGCTGCTGCCCACACATTCCCAAGTCCCTCCTAATGCCACTTGAGAGCACAGTGCAAGGCAATACACTTACAGTACCAGTTAGGGGCCTTCCCCAAGCCACAGCTGACAGTGACACATCCACAGAAATCGGCTGACAAAATGGCCGAGATCACAGGGAATAAACAAGTGAAAACAAGCACTTATATTTAAACTAACCCCCCAAAACTAAAACCAGATGAAGGTAACTATGGCCTCAGATCCCTCCAACTCCCATCCACAGGAACGGAAAATACGCTCCATATTTACTGCATGGTATCCACAAGATTTTAATGTAATCTATCATTCAATTTTTAGCATACAGGATTTCAGTTGCTCCCAGTTCCTCTTCAAGAGCTGTATCTATATACACACACTGTATTACTAACACATTAACTGGAAAGAGTGTACAAGAGGAGCCTCAAAATGCTGAAGTGAGATTCTTTTCTTTTTTTTACTCCTTTTGCATAATTCTTTTTTTTTTTTGTAGCTGGATAGTTAAAAAAGAAAAAAAAAAAAGTAATCAAAGATCCTGTACTTCCGAGGAACACTCATGCTGCGGGATAAAGGAAGACTCGTAACCTGTCAGCATTCCAAAACCAGCTGATACAGTTCAGTAGCACAGCAACATCGGTGTTTGTGGCTCTACAGCAATGATTCTTCTCAAGTACAGCAAGAATTTGGTATGAACCAAATTCCTCAACGTTGGGGGGAAAAAGTAATCCACAACACAAAGTGGCTGAGGGCGAGGGGGAATCATCAGAACATCTAGAGAGGCAAGGGACACACCAAGCGAGTCAAACAAGCCATCGTTCCCAATCTCGGGCTGCAGCAGCACCCCTTAAACAGGTGTCTCGTACTCTCAGGCTCCAAGGCTGACAGCAGTCCTCCTTCTGCAGTGTTTAAGCATTTCAACACTTGTCTCCCTTTTTGGAGATCAACAGATGTGACAGAAAAGACCTTACAGAAAAAAAAAAAAATACAACTCACAACTTCCGTGCATGGAAAGGATTAAGTCTTGGAACAAAAAAAAAAAAAAACCAAAACAAAACTCAAAAGGGAGACCATGTACAATAGGGTAAACCAGCATATACTTAGAACATTTCCAAGAGTGAGACGATCACAATGGCTACATAAGGATATTTGCTGTATTAATTTGCAATACCTGAAAAAAGCCCTGCTGAGTTTGCGCTATATTTACACATTGATTGGCTTCTTCCTTGCAAGCAAGTAGCGGCATCCCTTCCCACCTCGGTCCTTCCCTCCCCCCAGTCCTTCCCCTGGGCTTAAACTACTCATAGTCAGAACAAGAACATTCAGTCTAAGAAAAATTTCTTAGAGTAATATAATTTCTTAAAGAAGATAGCATATTTACACACATCTAACACATGAAAATACTCTATTTTATACTAAATTTCTGTTTCAAATAAACTACAATACTGCATCTCAGCCTTCTGCAGCTTTAGAGGACAGTCCCCATCGGGCACAAATAGGGCTTCCCACTCCCGCTTCAACCGGCAGCTTTGCCTTACAGTGGTGCACTACCATTGCGTTCAAGTCCTGACAGGTCTCCAATTGTGGTTTGCTTGCTTGGGAAAGGAATAATGAAGTTCTCAGCAAAGCCATGCTAAACATCCACTCCTTTAATGAGCGATCCTTCTAGGATGATGTTGAAATCTTGCAATGTCTGTAGGACTCGGATAAGGGAGTTGACAGTCATGCGGTCCCGTAGGAGAGCGTTCTCCTCATACATCCTTGTAATGGGCGGGCACTCTGCCAGCAACGGGATCCACTGAGGGAGCAAGTGGTCCCTGCAAAGGGGATGGAAGGAATTATTTTAGCACCAGGTACAACAGATCTCAAACTGAAATTCTTCTCCAAGAACACAACCCAAAACACGCAGTCTCTTTTTGCGGGTGATGCATGTTGCCTGCACATAAAAAGTTTCCTGTGCAATCATAACCTTTGATTTTGTTGGTAAAATACAGGTAACTGAACATACTGGAGGAAGATGGAAAGATTCCAGCAGAATTGGATGATTAACTTGGGAAGAATTCAGCAACATTTTCAGATCAGAAACAGGGAAATTAAAACTCAGGAAAAAACAATAGACTGTTTTCCAACTGGTTGTCCATGTATCCAGACAGACAAGAAAAAAAATGGTACTTATTTCTAGACATACCAACTTTCACCCTCCAAAATACAACTAACCCCCCCCCGCCCAAAAGCAAGACAGAAAGCATCCCAATAGGAAAGAAAGATTCATCTAGAATAGTTTTGTCAAAATCATAACAGACATCCATTTTCATAGGCAAAGTGATTCAATGAGGATTTAGAAGTGCACCGGCTCTGGCAAAGGAACTCTGCATTCCCAAAGCCAGCACTTCATCAAAAATACAATTTCAAGACAGATTTCATACATACGACTGTCAAGCTAACAGTTATAAAAGAGCTCAAAACATTTTTAGCAGTTTAGACGCTAGCCATGTATCATTACTGCTTCTTTGTTCCAATTTTTCATGCATTATTAAAGCTGCCTAAAATAGGTACTGGATAATAGATAGGTATGAGATGTCTTAAAATGGAAAACTAAAGGTAGTAACAACGGTGTAAAAATATTCTTCTAGTCGAATGCAAGAGGGGACATAAAACGAAGAGCAGTTAAGTACCTTGTCCCCAGGCAAACCAGAATTTGGAATTTGCCATCCTTTCCGATGTTCCTTGGAGCTGTATTGATGGCATTCACATAATGACAGAAGGTTTTGCACGAAGATCTCTGAAGCAAAAGGGCCTCCTCATTGTCTCCAATCTGGTCACTGGTTTCAAAATAAGCAACAGCTTTCTCTGTGGTAGGGAGAAAATCAGAACCCAGTGAGCGGAAGTACTTTATTGTGACATAGAATTACACAAGGGAATCCTTAAAAAAAGAACCTGCTGAGAGCTATTGCACAGTTTATATACAGATTCCTCACTCTGAAGACCATAGGTAGGTGGGGATCTCCACCTTTGCTACGTAGCAGTGGTCAGCAGACCGGCTGATTTCTAATACAGTTAGGAAACATCAAGGAGCCGCACCAGAGCACCTATCACTGGTTTCACTGTAAGTGATACCATCAGTTTTGATTTTTCACCTTTTCTGAGTAAGCACTTACCCCCAGGCCAAGTATCTCAACTTGCGAGCGTGTTTTAAGGGAATAAGTACATCTTAAATGACCGCAACACAGGCCTACAGATAAGCATCACCAAAAGACCAGTGCAGTGATTAGGAAAGTTTTCATAAACAAGTAGAAATCTAAACCTTTCACTCCCTGCCCTTTGCCAGCTCTCCCCCTAACATCAACTGCTACTCTACCCCAACCTCCAGCCTACCTTCTTTCTGGGTAGAAAAGCAGCTGTTTGAACATTCATCTATGAATAAATGACGAGAATTTGACGGGCTCTTAAATTTCTGCACAGACTCACACTCATCCCTTATATAGAGTTTAGTGTTTCTCGTCTTCCATCTTGTTTCTCACTGACTTTAAGCAACCTGCAGCAGGTGCAAGGCAGGAACGAATGGCACCCTAGCTGACAAGAATCCGAGGTCTGTGCGTGAGTAGCCATTTTGCCCTAGTCTTTCTTCTCCTTCTGCCTCCAAATCACATACCGGCTTACCTATGAAATCCCAGATGAAGACATTCTTATGAAAAATGCGAGCTGATTTGAATCCGTGGTGGAAGACCTGCTCCAGTGCTGCAACCAGGCCGTTTTCTCCACACAACAGAATGGTAAGGCTCCCTCTCTGTGGGAAAGGGTGAGTCTGTCAGTACAACCTGCCTTGTTTGTATGCCAGAAGCTTCAAATCTAAAGGTTAATGGTCTCTACTAGTATTTCAGTTCCATTTCTGTTTATGAAAATATGTACGTGCATTGCAGATACCAGGCAAGTAATGAAAAGTAGGAAGTACCTCTTTCTCCGGCTTGTGAAAGTGTTTCACAATATTGTTCACGGCTTCCCCGATTCCCTCTTGGATCTGTCCCGCATTAGGCTCTGTGAAATGATGGAGAGCATACTAGCTGAAGATACCAACTTCAAAACATTAATCAAATTCTCATGATGAAATAGCTTGAACTGCAGGAATTATTCTGTATCTTTAACAGTGTTCAGGCAATGATTTGTCTTGGGTAAATCTGAGCTTTAATCACAAGCAACTGTGAGCAACCCTGTAACAGTCCAACAAATCGTCCTACTTAAAAATGCACAATCCAAGAATCTGGCTTGATAAATATTTTATTTGAGTTAACCACATCTTGCTCAACATAGAGTATGGCAACCCTCACAGGAAGATACATGGGCCAAAAGGTTGTAGCCCAGTTGTTTGACTGAATTCTATGTGACAGAGGCCAGAAAACCCAGCACTCATTAATTCCTGACTTGAACCTACAATGACCCAAAACAAGTATCTATTTCAGGCACACATCTAGTCGTTGTACCAGTGTGAGGGGCCACAGGCAGAGAATATTCCTTATTTATGGTTCCAAGGGCAAATTATCTTCTGTGTTAAAATATATGCCCTGTTTCTGCTCTGAATCTGTTTAGCTGTATGCCTCTGCTACTGAATCATGCTGTGCCTCCACCTGCCTCCACCTCATCTTCCTATACAGGTACCTGCAGAAAATCACCCAGTCCCTCATTCTCCTTCTGATTAAAACAGAATGAACTATTCACACTTATTTTTAAGCAGATGTTTTCCAGACTTCAATCATTTTCACGGCTTTTCTATGAGTCCTTTCAAATTTTTCCAGACATATGTAGGTTGCTATTAGCTTGTCCTACAATTGTTATTTTGGAGGCATGGAGTAATTCAGTATCATTTTAGTACATAACGACCTCCACAGTCTTTGGCAGGTCTAACACAGCGCCTCATGTAGCTCACAAGAGAAATGAATTATTGTGCCTCAGTGCTCTCAGACCTAAGGATATGCTCTGCAAGTAGCTCTGGTGCCCACTCCTCCAGCTAATATAGACTCACATGTGTGAAGAACTGCAGTGGTCCCGTGGTGGTTTTTAAAAGCTGCATTGCTCTTGGAGGCTAATCTTTCCTTGCTCGACATTTCAGCAGTCATGTCCTCCAATTTTACAGAAGCCGGACAGATTTATGAACGGGATCTACAGGATCTACACTGTGCTCATCTGTATGCTTTAGCGGAGAATGCCTCACGTGGCCCTCACAGTCCCACACCCAGTTGTAGCCAGGTGCAGTTACTCATAAAAGCTAATTTTAGGGCCATGAAGTTGATGTCACCTAGGGTCCCTCTGCAGATGAGCTCCTCCAGAAGGCCGTTCACAGCATCCACATCAGGCTCTGAACTGCCCTTCGGGGAGGACTGTCTTCCCACTGACGGCAAAGTGAGCCGGGAAGCTGAGCAGCACCAGCTACTGCAAATTCTGCTGCCTCCTCCTCCCTCATCTCATATCTCCACGCTCCAAGAAAAGAGATTATTATCTCTCAAGTGTCAAACGGGGACATTGAGAGAGGCAACGTGTACAGTCACAGAGCAAGCTGCAGACACATAAACCAGGGCCGGAAAAACTCATCAGCTCGCAGCTGTTCCTCTGCACCACCCTTGCTTCAGTAGGAGCTCTCCTGTTCACAGGAGCTTTGTTTCTCAGCGGTTGCCGCCCCCTTCTCTAGGGCCCTGGGGAGAAAGGAAAGGACTTACTGGTGTTCTTCCCTGTGAGGGAAGTGATGCTCAGTCGCCGAGCCGTGGTAGGAGATTTCTGCTGGGGGGGGGTCCGGCACTGCTTTGCCAGCTCTTCGTCAGAGGTGGAGGACACCAGCTCTCCAATGAGTATTCGCTCCAAACTGCCATCGTCGACGCCCTTTCCCAGCCATCGCCCGCAGGGAAACCTGCCACGCAGCCAGCACAAGCACAGGTCAGCCACACAGGTAGTCCAGATCGATCTCCAAGTTAGAGGGACAGCTCGCGCCCACAAACACTGCTAACGGGCAGGGAATACTCTGTAGCCAGAAACTCTTCACAAACCAGAACTCAGCAGGCAGCATCCCCTGCACCACAACTGATAGCACCACACTAGGAAACTACATTCACCTCTTTCACTTGCAACCATAACTGATATTCAGCCTTTACAAATATTGTGATAATTAACAATTAAATCCCCACACAGAGTTCCCACCCAGCTGAGGCTGTGATGTCTCCTCGTACTCAAACCTCACCTCACATTTTATTGCTGTACTTTTTGACCTCATCCACTGTCCTAATGAAATCCATGCACATGTCCATACCCCCAGTGCTTGTACCCCAATCTCCTACTTTCCCTCATACACTGTGGCCAACCCTGAGCTCTGGAGCTCACCTCTCTGAATTATGGTTTTCCAAGCCCGCATTTAGGAAAAAAAATTGTCTGCTTCGCCAGATGTTTTGTAAAACCAATGATGAGTTAGGAGACCATTTCAACAGAAGAGGTATGTGCTCAATAGAAGATTAAGAAATCATCAAAAACTTGTATTTTCTTGTAATCTGAGTTTCTGTACCTTTGTTATAGTACTTAGACATCTGAATATTTTTAAAAGAAAAAGAAACCAAAGATTTGCCCTAAACTATCATTGCAGCCCTTGGGGGTTTAAAGAGTTCATTTGTGCACAATTTTACCAGACTACTTTAAAGCAAGAGATTTAATTATTAGACACAAACATATGAATCACTTCAAAAGTATCCATATGGTACGCTCTGTCTCAAAGAGATGCAAAGAAAGTCCTACATTTAAGTCTCATTTAATATTTATCAGATTATTTGACTGCACCGAGGGCTTCTGAAGTGAGAGAACCGGGGGTGGGGGAGACCAACCCAACCCTATCGGGTACCCAAATCAGCCCACAGTGCTCCATCAACCGAGGAGAAGATGAATGCCTTCTTGCTTCCTCTAGATTTAGCAAGTAAGAATTTCAGACAAAGAAAATTAAAACTTGTTGCTTACTTGTACGTGTGTCCTGTTATTTCATTTCTCACCATGACACAATCAACCAGCCACTTGGCTAGCAGCCCTGAGTTGTCATGACCAATCTGAACGGTCGTCAGCTTCCCTAAATTCTGGCACTGGAATGAATAACAGTTTTTACTTAATTTAAAAAACAACAGACAACACCCCCCACCACCACCACATGCACACATATGGTCTCAAATGTATGTTTTTATGCAGTTTCCTTTGATTTATACAGCAAGTATTTTCAACCAAACATGCAGAGCGTTTTGAAAAGCAGAATAATTATTTTAAGACAGGAGAAAAGAAATAACTTGAAATAAAACTGTTGAAGGCTTGTGAAGAGATTACATTCTTTGTTGTGAGCCCTCACTCTGAATATTTCTGAGAAGTATTAATTACAAATTTCTGAGCTAAGGTGATAAAAAGGTGTGCTTTCCTAGAAGAAACAATCTTCAGTACAAACAGCTTTTCAAAAACGCATTTTGAGCATACTGACCTGCAGCTGACACACTCTACACTATGAAGCAGTCCCTAGATCCTTTATTCTTTTCAAAGATCCATTTGCTTATTGTTGGGCAAGACAAAAATCACTATCATGAGACTCTTTTAGCATCACAAAGAGACAGAATAAGGGAAACAAGGGACTGTGAATTCCAGTGCAACATGTAACTGTAGGTGGGGCTGGCAGCAACAACTATTAATGTCACCTGAATACTTCCCTTGCAAGACCTTGGTTTTCATTGCTTCTAATACTGACAAACAAGCAGCTTGGGCTGGTGTTTTCCATAGTGGGTGGCTACCCAAGTTGACATTTTAGGAAAGCTTCAGCCAAAGGATTATTCCAGAACAGTGTTAGCATGGTCCTTAGAAATGTCTAAATATGTTATTTCGCTTGTTAGAAGCCTGCAGATCTTTTCTACAAAATACTAATATCTGAAGGAGAGGCAGCCATTGTATCGTGAAAATATCCTCTGTCAAAATCTACCTTTATTTGGCAAGAGGCTTTTGGGGTTTTTTTACTATTGTTGTTGACGATCAGTCTCCAGATGCTCAATGGATGCAACTTCAATTTTAGTAGCAGATTTTCCTACGAAATCACTCCTTCCTGGATATGGTACAGCCTGGAGCTACAAAGAGCCTGACGGGGCTTTCCCTGCCGTTCCCACTGCCAGCTGCTTTGAGGTGGCACCAAGCCAACCTGTGACTGATGGGTGGGAAAGCAGAGGGGAACGCCGGGTAGTCAAACGCAAAGAGAAAACCACAGCGAGCACGGAGAAAAGAGCCCGATGGGGATGGCGGCTCTACGGTTTGCTGGGGGTAGCACATAAAAGCCGGGAAGTTGAAGAGCTTGCAGGTTTTACTGGCTGGTTGGAAGGAAGGCAAGCAATGCCAGACAAGGAGCTGGAGCAGGAGGAGAAGAAATTTGGAACTGGCCAGAGGTAGAAAGGGACCTGACCTGGGTGGTGGTAAGTGGGAAGACAGATTGAAAAAAGAGAAAAGAAACCTGGAAGGGAAATAAGGAGTCAAACAAATCCTGAAAGGGAAAATCAGGCAAAGAGATGTGGAAGGGAACGAGACGTGGAAGTAGATTGGCCAGGTGAGAAGAGGATCCCTGGGCTGGGACAGGGACAGCAATGAAACCTGTGAGTGAAAGAGGTATGTGCTCACAAGAAACTTGCACCTAGCACAGGAGGGGCAGGCAGCATTATTTTCCTGTACGTATTTGAATACACAGCAACCTTGAAAGCCTCCCAGAATCTGAAATGCTGTGATCTTAAGACAATAAATCTTCACTAAATTAGTATCTGTTTGGAAGCACGTTTCAAATTGAAAAGTAAAACGTAAAGAGCATGTACTCACCTCAAACGTCATCTCTAGGTGGTTTTTAGGAATCTGCATTACGCCTGTATCTCCTAGTTCTCCCGACACGCATATCCACGGGTTTGATGTGGTTATTGCATTGCTTAGTTTCTTGATGGGAATTATCACGGACCTATATGGGATCACTAAGAACAGGGAGGATAAAAATAAATTAGTTTTGGGGTTTCCCCCCCGGACCCCCTTCCCCTCAGAGCAAACACAGTTTCTGGAGTAAACCACGCCGCTCCCTTGAAAGGCAAGTTCTTGCCCCATGTCTCAGCAGCCTAACGAGGAGACATCCTCCTCCTCCTCCTCCTCCTCCTCCTCGGTTCTCCCCGTCAAGGGCGAGGCCAAACCTCGCTGCGGCGGCGGCGACTCTCCGCTCACGGAGGGTCTCCGCAGGGCTCCCGGCCCCACGCCAGCCCCGCACCAGCCCAGCTTTGGGGGAAGCGGGGGGGCTGCCGCCTTCTGCAGCCGCCCCCGCTGCAGGCAGGGGTGCCGGCGGCGGCCGGCAGCGGCGCCGCACGGTGGAGCTGCAGCCCCGCGGCAGGAGCGGAGCCGGGACGGCGCAAGGACGGGCCGGGAGCCGGCCCAGGGAAAGGATAACTAAAGCCGGTCTGCGGCAAGGGAACGGCCGCCCCCGGCGGGATGAAGGGGTTAAAGAGGGGGAAGAGGGAAAGTTACGGGGGAGAAGGGAATGTCGGAGATGCTGGAGCTTCAAAGTCTCGAGCCGGATGTGTCTCTGCGGACACCTCCTCATTTTAAAAAAAAACAAAATAGTTGTTATCGTTATCACCATCATTACTATTTGCTTTTAAATCGGCACCGTCCGTGCCCGCTTAAGTCCCGAAGGACTGCCAGCCGCCCCGGTCTGGATTTGACTGAGGTGCTGCACCCCGGCACCGCAACACTCTCTCCTTGCGTTTCACGAGCTGCCTTTTTGACTGGGTAAGCTAAGCCAGCATTTTTACTTTTTGCGAGCCATACAATGATATTGCTTAAATACGCTCAAATTCCAAGGGCTTGTCCTACAAGGGAAAGCTGCCAAGCTGGATGCCCCGCAGAAACAAGGTAATCAAGGATGAATAAATCTCTTTGCGCTGTGCTAGTTCTGAGGGGATTTATTGCTTTAAGAGGAGAAAAAAGTAGAATGAGTGCCTGTTTTGACAACCACATAAAATTCTTGCTTCGCTTCACCCTGAGCAGGCAGGGAAATGAAGATTAAGGGCTGCCAAGGTGAATCCAAATAATTAGGGCATCTCATGGGGTCCTGCCTTCTCCACATTGCCCAGTGCTGGAGAGACAAAGATTCATTTTTGGATTTCAATCCAACCTCTGCTCTCCTTCTTACAACAGAGGAATGGAGAGGGAATCTTTTTGGCATTTAAGGAGAGACAAAAAGAGATTTGAAATATACAGCACAGCAGTGCCTTGTATTTCAACCTCTAAGATTTCCGTCTCCTTTCTCAGTCTGTGAAGAGCAGGCTGTTAGGATGCGCAATTAGCAAAGGCCAGAAAGAAGCATTAGGATGCAGAGGACTTGTCTGGGAGGGAAGATGAAAGAGACTACACAACTCGGCGAGGAAAATCAAGTGCTACAGCGGCACTCTGCTGATTACTCTCCTTTGTGCACTGCTGTTATCCAAGAGCACTCCCACACAA
The DNA here is from genome assembly GCF_963924245.1 of Chroicocephalus ridibundus. Classification (NCBI taxonomy): domain Eukaryota; kingdom Metazoa; phylum Chordata; class Aves; order Charadriiformes; family Laridae; genus Chroicocephalus; species Chroicocephalus ridibundus. Next base: position 154,734,463 of record NC_086284.1, read on the forward strand.
CCTTGGCTCTCCAGCTGGTTTCCCAGAGCAACACCCAGCACCCATGAGCCAAGACAGCAACAACCAAGGTTTCCAGATAAGGGCTCAGCTACTCAAGCACCAGCAACAGCAACATCGTCTCTTACAAATCATGACAGCAACTAATTTCTATTCAGGGGGAAAAAAATTGACTGTCCAACTCACTGATTGTGGTGAAGACACTTGTGAAGCAGAAGTAATCCACAGCATTGAGCGAGAGCAGGTGATACAGAAATTGTTCCCGTTCTTCTTCACAGCGCAGGAAAGCATAACGCTTGTAAAGTTTCCTGGTAGAAACAAATACATTGCTTTCTTGTTGAAAAAGCACCACGTGTCTTAAAAGGTGTTTGAATCTCAAAACACCAAATGAAGAGTTGATCTTCATGGGAGGTATGAACAGTGAGATTCCCTAGCTGACGCAAGCTGCTAGAAACCCATCGGGGGCATTTACCCTCTGTGCTACACATGTTTTACAGATCACTTTTGGCTTCACACTACCATCTTCCCACCGTAGAATAGCCTTGTCTAATAACCTAATCTTCCTTCTGCTCCATACTGTGACAGAGAAAACTAAGCAGAAGGCGCGAAAGCGTGGAAGGCACCAAGCAGCAGCAGGGGTCTTCCTGCCGCTCTCTCAGTTCAGCGAGCCCAGCATATACCACTGGTTGCCCAAAGCAGGACAAACGCACACCAGGAGTTAACCTGGACCCACTCGGAGAAAGCAAAGGCTTCTGACAGTGCCCACAGTCTGACGGCAACAGACTCCCAAAAAGCTGCTAAGGTAAATAGATATAGATGACACTTCAGGAAAAGCCAGGTCTGCCACCACGCCTTTAGCTGATGACCCAAGAGGTGAGTGTCTCCAGCTACTCCTCTTTCTTCCCGTTAGCAGATTGGAGCACTTGGTAGCTTCTGGCATAATCACGCATGCAACATCACGGGGCCAGTTCTGCTAAGAACTGCATGCAGTAAGGTTTGGGTTTTTTTTTCTAAACGCATTGCTTTGAGAAAATGAAGTCAGGGAACACCTATGCAGGCAGATCCTTAAGTGCCTGTGCTTGCAAAGGAGGCAAAGTTGGGTGAGCTGATACGTGGCCGGGAGGACTGGCCTCTAACCCAGCTCCTCAGCAGTCAGGATGGGGGCCAGCGTTTCACTTGAGTCAACGTAATGCAGGGCTGCTGTGAGAAAAGGGGCATTCCTGCTCCTGCCGCTTCATTTGCACAAGATCTAGTGACTGTAGGGCCGCAAAGTGGCTTGGATCAACGCACTGGTCTGACCAAAACCTAATGCCTCCTTCCTGAAAACTGTGATTTGTTTTTCCAGGCGGATGAGGAGACTCCTGCCCTGCTGGGTGAGCAGTACCTCCTCCCCCACCTACCCTCTGCCCTTCAATCACTTCTATCTGGAAGTCACGGCACCCAAACAGGACACCTGGCCGTGCCCAGAGCCCGCAGAGCACCTGGACACGCCACTGAGGAAGACATGAAAGTGAAGCTTTGAGAAAAAGAGACCGCTTACTTGGCAAGTGCCTGGTTGGAAAGCAGCTGCTTCAGGTGCTGAGACAAAAGCTTCTTCTCCAGTGAAAGCCTTATCCAGGCTCGGGCTCGCCCCACATCCGTCTTTATCTCACTCATGTTCTGAACATGCCTGAAACGGGTGGAAAAAAAAAAATAGTAACAGATGAATCATAAAAATCTTACATTCTTCAAATGGCAACATCCAGTGTGATGCAGTGGCTGAATCAGAAAACATCTCTTGACATCACCTTCAGAGAAAGGAGACCCCCAGCGCAGCCCTGCAGAGCCCTGCACTGCGGCACTGAGACCCCCGGTAGCCCCGGGCTGAGTCAGGGATGTGGGGCAGCCCACCCCGGGCACGGCAGGTTGCAACCCGAAGGCACTACAGTCTGTATCAGCTGCTCTGTGTCCTGGCATTGGCTTGGCCGAGGCGAGCAGGAGTAGATCTGTTCATCCCTGCATTGCCCGAGGTAGATGTCCTCATGGACAACTGCTAACACTTAAAAAAAGCAGCCACCTTGTGAGACCCAGTTATATCACAGTGGCTCCCTCAAGCTGCTGACACGAACAGGTATGTCTGTGAGGGCAGAGGACAAACACACATCTTCAGAGCTTCTCCAAACCACAGTCTACTCTGAAGGCACTAACAACCCCCTCGATGGCAGCAGCAATGGGAAATCTGAGAAAAAGAGGATTGTTGGAGAAAAACAGCGACAGGCAGTCACAAGCAGAATCACGTTTTCAGGGATATGAGGCCCTTGTGTAAGTGATAATCTGAACAGCCCTCCACCACGTGCTTGGTCTGTAGGAAAGCAGAACTGCTCCATAGGGGCTTTCTTCTATGGTTTTGCTCTTCTTTTTTGAAACTTCCCATATTTCAGAGTTTGGAGAATGCCAGAAACTCTAGGTTTAGAGCACAGGGAGCTTTAGAAGAGGAAGAGAACTGCCATGGCAGGGTGAAGCTGCTTCCAAAAACCCCCCACTTGCTTAAATAAAGAGCAAGAAAAATGAGTAACAGTTTCCAGCAGGGGAAAGAAAAGGCTGCAATTTCTTAATTTTCACACAGTTTGCATGTTAAGTGCACAGGCAATTCAGGCCTCCAAACCTCCGTGGCAGGCTCCAAGTAGCATCAGCTGAGCCTGAACTGATCTCTGCCGCGATTCACTTTCCAACTCCCGTGTCTTCCTTGAAGGCCCTCCCTGCGTTGCTGAGTGTTAGGGAATGCGGCAATATTTACTCCAAAGAAAATCCAACAAAGTCATGCTGTGACTGATGCTTTTTATGGTGACTAGTATAGTCTCACTGTCTCGTGCTCTCCCCCATCTGTTATGCCCAAGCGTGTGCTTTGCGTTATATTTAGACCCTGCATTATTTGAGGAAAAATACTCTCTTGTTTATAGAGCTTCCAAATTAACAGGACTAGGACCTTAAGGGCAAATTTGCAAAGTACAACTTAGTGCTGTCCAGAAATACATGTTTGCTCTGAGTAAGTGAGGTGGATACCAGACATAGCTCATGGTTCTCCACCAGACTAACCTACCCGAATTCTCAAAATACAGATGTACCTTTGCCACCCAAGCTGAGGGGCCTGCATCACACGCCTCTGGGCTGTAGGTACATATCTGAAGCACCATCAGGAAGAAACAATCAATAGGAGTAATGGTAGCTTGCCAGTGGCAAAAACTAGGTTACTGAAAACCCCTCTAAAAGAAAAAAAAAAGTCTTTTTTTTTTTTTAAGAAACTTTCCTGCTGTTTCCTAAAATGACACATGGGTAGTTCTCTGATGGACCAGGTGAGAAGTACTAACTCACAGTGAGCTGTAAAACAAACCCAGGAGGGCACATTACATAGAATCATAGAATGGTTTGGGTTGGGAGGGACCTCACAGATCATCTAGTTCCAACCCCCCTGCCATGGGCAGGGACACCTCCCACTAGACCAGGCTGCTCAAAGCCCCATCCAGCCTGGCCTTGAACACTTCCAGGGATGGGGCCTCCACCACCTCTCTGGGCAACCTGTTCCAGTGCCTCACCACCCTCACAGTAAAAAATTTCTTCCTAATATCCAATCTAAATCTGCCCTCCTTCAGTTTGAAACCGTTACACTCACATACAAGTCCTTGCCCTTTATAAGCAAGCTCAGCAGCCTCCCTCCGTCAGCAGCGATGCCTACCAGCTGAATCACTGCTCAGAGCCTTGCTCCTGGCACTGGAAAGCTCTTCCTGGCTCGGAGCGTGGAAGGCAGCGTTAGACCTTTCTGCCCAGACAGCCGGGCACGTGATCTGGAGTCCTTGAGAAACAGGAGGTGCACTACACTCAACTACATCTGTTGAGACACTCTCCTCAGACGTTTCAAGTCTTTTGAGAAGGGAAGATCAAAGCACAGACTATCATCTTCCTCCCTCCCCTTCCCCCCCGACTGCTCGGCTGGAATTACATCTAATATGAAACACTGAGTGGAATATGTTATTTTACTGTGAGAAGATTCAAATGTGGATGGACTCAATCTTATTCCATGCATGCTCTGTACCTCTTCGTTACCTGCTTCTGGTTCAGACCGGATTGTCATTAATTGTGCATTTGGGAAAAATAAGGATCTGCAACCATGCAGCTTGCCAGAAACATTAAAAAGATTCAGTAATCAGTCTTGTTGTCAGCAAAAGTACAGCGTAACAGAACAGAGCATTCAGGAACCCAAATTTATTCAGTCTCAGTTGTGAGAGTCAGAACAGCTCTATTTTTATCAGTGACCTCAGTGTATGCACCGTATGCTCACCACCACACAGCAAACTCTTCTTGTCAGGGCACTGAACAGCAATTTCAATGCATCTCCCCAGGTTGGGACTTGCTTTTAATCCCATTAGTAATAAAGAAATATCTATTTTCCCTGTCAAATGTAAGCCTGGGGTATGACGAGACACTTCCTCTGCAAGTAGCCGTGCTGACAGAAGAGGTTACAGCTGCTCAGTATCACCGTGCCCCCGAGGATGGCGACTGCTCCCGATCCCAGTGCAGTCAGAAACGAGCGGTACTAGCTCGTCCCGTGTAGGTAGCAGGTCTTTGCTAACCCAGCTTCTTTTTGACTGCAGCAGGTGTAGCATCACTGCCGTGGGCCCAGCACCCGGGGCTCGCGTCCTCGGCTGCAAGCTCCCTGCAGGAGGCGAGGCACGACACGGGCATGAAAGCAAGCGCTGGTGGCAAGGAAGAGCTTGCCCAAAGGGGAAGGACCCAAAACTTGAACCCAGCTGGACCAAAGGTTTCGGGGAGTTGCCTTGGCGCTGACTGGTCTGGCTGGATGCGCAGCGATGTGCCTGAGGGGTGAGGCCATGCAGGAGGCAGCCTGCGGCAGGGGTCTACCAGGGAGCTGGAAGAAGGGTGGGAGCGACGCTGCAGATCCTCGCCTGGGGAAAAGGCTGAAGGGTAAACCCCAAACACGCTTGTGCAGAGATTCTCCGTGCAGAGAACCGAAACAAACACGTTGAGCATCTTCCTTACCACATCTAAAATGCCCGGCTTTGCGCGGGAGGCAGAGGACACACCACGTTACCTGTAGCACAGGCTCATCGCAGGTTCAGAGTGTGACGGTGATTCAGCCCTGCTTTTTAAGTTGTTTACATAACCTTGCATGAGCCATCAAAAACAAGCTGTGCTTAAGGCAATGCTTAATCCTCTAGCCATTAGCTCAGGTAGCACTGCAACCCCGGCAATTTAACAATTACCCATCCTTCTAACTTCAGCATAAATCTGTGTGTGCAAACAAATATTAAGCAGCATTCCTTCCAAGCAGAAGAAAGTATGCCACGAGATTAGGAATGAAAAATCCACCTCACCATCTGCCCAGCATTTTCTATGACCAGGCATGTTCGTGGACAATCACAAATACCCAAGATACTACAAAAGGTAGTGTTCTGCACTTTTTTCCTCGGAAAAGCAGCGGAAACGCTCATGTGGTTCAAGCAAGAGAGCTCAGATCTGTGCTGGGCTTTCATTACTCAAGTGGAAGGACGCAGAAGACAAAACGCATGCACGCAGCGGCAAGCGCACACGGCTGCCTCCGTCAGCAATCCCCTCCCGGCATGCCGCGTTCCGCTCCAGATCCTCCTTCATCCTTTCCTCAGGCTGACCCTCTACATGCCCGTCAGCCTCACAGGGCTGAATTAAGTAAATAGCTGCCATGTCCCATGAGAGGGATGCTAAAATGACAGACACGTGTTTCAAAATGACCTCTTGGCATTATATTCCTAATTGCGCTGTACACATTCTCCCTCCCCCTTTCACATGTTGTTTTAGCCTTATGTGGCACGTCATACTCTTCAAAATCAGAGCACAAGACTCAAACTATATAGCATCAAACAAAAAGGTCACACACTGCAGGTGGGAAGTACAGTCATCTTCTTTCAGAAAAGCCTGACTAATCTGTGTGATCTCACATTGAAAAAAAAATATCTGTAATAACACACACGGTAAAAATCACATCACTGTAATCACGTTTTTGTGAACTAACTATAATTAATCTTATTTTTACCATAAAATTTTTTTCCACATTTTTACATGGAAGAAGGACATGGTATTACAAGAAACAATAGTCATGTTGCCTCACGCATTAAATTGCCAGCAATTGCTAGCAGCTCTCTAGAGATGAGCATTATTGCATTACTCCTCCCCGCTTTTGATGCCACTTTTACCCCAATGCGATGCTTTGCCACGGCAAGCGAAGTGTCAAAAAGAGCGGCCTGACCTGGCAGTGGCTTGATCAAGGAGATGCCCTGAAGAACAACTGCCTGGTGTTGTCACATCAGCACATCTTCATCCATCCCTCCTTACTCTCTAATCCTTCCGCTTCCCGACCAACACTGCTTAAAAAGCTCTCCAGAGCCAGGCTGTGGTCTCCTACAGAGCACCTGCCCTTACTTCACACCCCAACTTTAAACTCACCCAAATTCCAAGTTTCGTTACATTTCTAAATTTGTACATTTATTACTATTTGACATAAAATGCTAATTGAAAAGAAAGAATATTGCTCAGGCATTGCGAGCAGGTTTTTATGTCCCTTTGCTTTGTCTATCAACTGTGCTTGCTTGGTCAGTGTTTTAAAACAAACACAAAGAAAAAAATTCCAAGTACCAAGGAATTCAACATATCCCCTCTTATTTGTAGAAGTTGGCTTGGAAGAACCCCTGGGAAAACAAAACCCGCAGTAAAACTTGTGTTTTTCATTGTCTTTTAGCTAAAATAAATCAAGTAAACATGCAAAAAGGTTTTGCATAATAAAAAGGCAATGCACTGTAGCTTTGAATGTGGGCTAAGGAGAAGGTTTAATTGTCTTAGCCCTTGTAAACCCAAAGCCAGTGAGGAACTTTACCTTATGCTACACAATTAAAACCACAATTAATGCTTTAGAAAACTGCATACCTCATATCTTGTATCAAGGAAACCCTCAGAGTAGGCAGAGTAATTCCTGTATCAGACTTTCGTCTTTCTGTTCCAACAGCAACTACAATGGAGAAAATACATGAAGTTAATAGAAAATTACAGTATGGTCTGCAATGCATTTGCTTTACATACAGCTGAAAACAATCTTAAATGTCTGGTAACTGCAATGTTCCTGTGCATTATCATTAACTCTATCCTGGAAATGGAGAAGCAGACAGAATGAAAAATACTTAATAAATCACCTATTCCTTCCTTAATCCAGCACTGAACTCGGACATTTAACAGCTTCCTTCTTCGCATGTGAAATACATTAACATAAATCTGTAGGGTGATGAGTTTTATTAGCAATATGTTTTCATGGAAAGCTCACAACTGAGAAGGACGAGACAAAATTAAGCTACAGTAGCATATTCGATGCTAAAAATGCCATACATTTCTGTGCTCCACTACTTGTATCAAACTGCTTTGTGGTGACACATTTTACCGTCAGGAATTTGTGCCTGCCAGCCAGATTGCTTAGTGCATTACTCATCGAAGCTTATTACAAAGTCTTTTCACGAGCAAGACTAGTTTGTCCATAGATGTGTCCTTGAGGACTGTTCATAAAAGTTCCCGTCTGCAGGATTTGGAGGATTGGAGAGTCCTTGGAAGATGATCCACTCAAGTTCAGAGATGTTTACTACAATACCCAGCAGCAGCTTGTGGGAAGGAAGATGTCAAGGTCATCAGAAAACCAACCTCTCTCACAACACAGAAGAATTTAGTGATTGTAAAGGGCCAAACCAAAGCACAAACTGAGATAGAGATTAATTACACAACTTCTGAACTCTCCCATCCACCAGTATAAAGATTTATTGAACATGGAGTTATTCACATTGGGATTTGAGAGACAGATTATGCTTATTGAAAGAAAAAATGACATCTGTCTTAGCCACAGCTTCACACCTGCAGCTCCTTCAGAAATCACCTTATGTGGAAGCATTGCTTCTCACACCCCACTCAATGCTGGTTAAAAGGGAATGAAGGTACAGAACAGCCATCAAGTGTTTGTCCAGACAGGGATAATAAGTATGTTCATTTGCCTCCAACTATGTCCACCTATTTTGTCCAGACATCAAGGAATCTTCATAATGATTATGAAAGGTCTCAAAATGTAAATGTGATATTAGCAAGCAAATACACCGAAAATCCTGCATGGGTTTCGTGTGGCTGCACTGTTCCTCCCAGGCCCAAGTTCATTCACTGTGGTGGACCTTTCATGGAGTCAACTGCCAAGTACTCACCTGGGGACTCTGCACTATGCTCTTGCTTCTCTTCTCTCTCCTGGTACTGAAGTAAATGGGACCACAAAGCAGACTTCCCCTGAAAATTGAACATGTAGTACATAGCTTTAAATAAATCAAACAAAAGGAAAAAAGTGAGTGAACACAGCAAAGTAAGGGGATTGCATTTCCGTGGGCCAGGAATCAATCCTTCCCTCCTGGGCCATGAGACCTCAGGAAAAGGAGAGGACCATCCCACTGGTCTAGGAGTCACACCACCTGCCTTGGTTTCCTTGTCCTCTCCCCAAGTTTCCCTTCTGAAGATTGAAAGAGAAGAAACCCAAACACCTATTTGACAACGTCATTGCAATTTCCAGAGATACCTCTCAAAAAAAACCCAACAAACAAAGAAACCCACCCGTCAAAAAGACCCCCAAGACCTCACAAGACATGAACCAGGGACTCTGATCCCAAAGACCTCCCACTTAATGTTGGAATGACACTAGTGAGTAGCCACTTAAAAGGTAGAGATGGCACTTAGTATTTGCTAGAGTAGTGTACGCACAAAGTCCCAAGTTTCCAGTTACCAACCTGCTTCACCTGCAGACCATGGCTCCAGATTCTTTCTAGCAGATCGCAGAGGCTAGCAATCAACGTATTTTCCTCCAGACCTGTTATGTTGGCTTCTCCATGTCCCAGTTCGACTGCTTCATGGCCCATCTTCTCTACCAACATGCGTTTAGTCTTTAAAAAAAAAAAAAATCCCCAAAGGTTTCCAAGAATGTTATCCAACAAGGGACAGAACCTATAGCGGAGTTAAACATGCTTAATCTAGAAACCATCGCTAATGGCCTGACCAGAGAAACTTCAAATCGCTTTACAGAGATTGTAAATTAAAAAGAATAATAAAAACCAAAATAAACCCACTCAAAATAAAACAACTTGCATGATTACTCCATACTGTCCCATTTCTATACCCTTTATCTATTGTCCTATTCCTACACTGTTTATCTATTACCGACCGGTATGAAAAACAGACTACAGAGCCAGCTACATTTCAGTCTTACTCAGTATCTGGTTTTCTCCTTGTTACAGCTATTAAAACTCAGGTAATACGGTATACCATCAGCTGCAACAGACACAAAGAAATTATTTTTCCATGGCTATAAAAGCTTCTTTAATATTAGAAACTGCTATACTTCATTTGCTCTGCATAAGCAACATGCACAACAGTTGCATGTGCTGAATGCTCCCTTTTTTGACCGAGTGTCTCAAGCCAGTTATGTTTAGGCTACATTTACATTTTGAATAGTTGAAGGAAATCCTCCCTCAGATGTCTGATCATGCTGATTCTCCTTCCTGTTCTTTTCACTCCTTTCACCAACTTTGACTGCATAACCAGGAGAGGGGTAATACGTTCCTTTCTTTCCTAGTAGTTGAAAAATGTAACACTAAAAGGACATCCACTCTGCAATAGCCTGGTACACCAACGGACCAACGGCATTCCAGCTGTGAAGGGCTTTGAGGACACCATCTGCAGACGCTATTTAGGCTCAGTGTAAGCAAGGGGAGAGCGGGAAGGGGGAGGACCTACCTTCATGCGACATTCCTTCAGTAACCCTTCCACAAATTTCCAGTTGGTCTGCGCAATCACAGCTGGAGAGAGGTCTGAGAGTTTGGGCTGCCTTAAATTTTTTCCTAAACTCCTCGCCTCCTGCATGTACTTCTGAAAATAAACAATAATTTTAGATATTGCAAGCCAGAGGGATTCTCCTCATCCTAATCCTAGGCAAGCAAATGCTGGTGAAAAGGAACGAGCTAGTGTTAATCTAGGAACAACATCATGATTTGTCTGATGCTTAGGTGTTGGGCTGGAGAAGTGGAATGCTTCCTTTTGACAAAGGGAAAAACAAGATATTTTCCTGTGTGGAATCGAAACAGTCAACGTTAGCTAGTGAACCGTGCTGTTAACCACTAGCACAAAGTTAGCCACATCAAGTGCATTAAAGTGCAATACCTTCATTCAGCAATAAAATCAAAATATCAAGTTTCCTTCCATTGTTATTTGGTTTTCACTTGAAAAAATTTAAAAACATAAAAGCCATTTGTCTAATTTGTTGCAGGCTGTACATGAATGGAAAAAATCCTTTGAAAAGAAATCAGAGGAAAAAGAAATACACCTAGTGAAGGAGAAATATTTCATCCATTACATTACTGGACTGTTTATGTGGGGGAAAAAAAAATTCAGACTGGATTCTATTCTCCATTAACTTCTTAATTACAAGTGAAGCTCATTTTAAATGAAACTGACATTTAGGATACCAAACACCAAACCAATCAACAAAGTGTTATCTGCCCCCAACACCAGTGGGAGGGCTACATGCTGAGCAAAGCTACGAAGTTGGCCACATTCAGGTGTGCAAATATGAAGCCTATCCAAAGGTTGCCCAAACATTATTCATAATTTTTTTGTTAACAGAGTAAAACGATAGAATGTTGCCAAATAAAACAGCCTTGAAGCACAGCGCTCATAGCCTGGTGTGGGAATGCTCCATTTCCATAGTGTATTTTTATCCCGTTAATGCTGCCTCTTTGCGGGATGGTATGTGACAATGACCCATCTTCCCCCAAGAGGAGCAGACCACTCTCCTCCAGTGACAGTGCTGCCGGTGGCTGGGTTTTCTGGGGAACTGAGGGGACACTACGGCTGCTGCATTCTCAGAGCTTTCTATGTGGGGAGAAAATGATTTATTTAGCAAAAGCAAACACATTGAAGTTAATAGAAATAGCTTTGCTTTTTCTTTTTTTTTTGGTGACAGGGGAGTACAGTTTTTCTGACACATTTGGATTTTTTCAAGACAAAATTCAGATATGAACCACTTAACACCAGTCCCACAGGTCAGACAAGAATGTCGCGTTCTGCCATGGAAAGTTGTGTTCAATAAAAGTGCTCAGATAGGTAATTACAGTTTCACCGATTCTATAAGGACATAAAAATAGTTGAAAAACTACATGTGGGAATAAAAAAAATAATAAAAAAATCATAGATGATGAAAGCGTGTTGTTCAGCAAGCAATCTCACAAGTGACTTCTGTCTAACGCAGTGCAAAAATTAGCAAAGAAAACAGTGAAAAAGTAAAACAGGGAATATATAATTAGGAAATCTAATATTTCCTTTTAGATGTAAAGGGATAAATAAAGTGCAAAGTGCGGTTATAGTCTGAAGAGTACAAAACACGGATAACCTTACTTTATTCATTGTATGTCTTGTTATTATACTAAAATAAAAATTAAAAAATTATTAACTCTTGTAAGTTTGAGAGAAGAATAAGGGTGGGATGGAAGATCCAATTGATTACACTTTGCCTGTTCATCAGCATCCACACACCAGAACCCTCATCCGCACTGGGATGTGACGATCCAGCAGTCAGAAAGCAATGCGTTTTGAATTTGACACCCTAAGCTGAATTGCCAGGCGAGCAACATGGGAAAAAAAGAAGCAAAACAAAATTCTTGTCTTTCAGCCTCGGAGCCGTTATGTTCACCAGGGAGCTGGCGTGGAAGCTTAGAGAGGATTTCCAGCCACTTTTCCGATTATAACCACACTTCCAAGCGCTACAGGGACGTGCTCATACTCTACGAGATAGGGAGAGGTCTGAGACGCAGCGAAGACAGCGGTTCCTCACACTCACAACACCTCAAAAGCAGCTTTCAACGAGAAAAACTAAAACATACCAGGCAGCATTCAGAGAAGGATTTTTTAGGAGGCCGTGCAGGAGGGGGTGGTCCCTGATCCCACTCCCAGAAGGCCATTGAGTTCTGACGAAGCAAAAGCTCCTCCGATGGCTAAGAGGAGGCAGATGCCCCGATGGCAGAATAGCCAGAAAGAAAGAAAAGACAAAGCAAAAGAAGCATGCATATGATCCACAGCCAAATAAAGAAGAAAGTAAATACACGACAAAGTATTGAAAAGGCTCTGCTGAGATACACACACAAGGCAAAGTTTAAAATATGCTCGCAAAGCCACGTTAGCAAAAATAGCAACCAACATGTACAAGTGCTGTTTTGCCGTGTTTCCATGAAACATCGTTTGAAGCTGCGGTTCCAGAGTCCACTCATCCTTTTGGGCTGCAAATGCCAATGCTGGCCAACATTATGCAGCAAGATTTACCACAAAACAGCAGGAATGTTTTATTTTTGCTAGTGACATACAAAGGAAGCACATGGAAATTAATGGAAAAATATGGAGGAACATATTTAATGAAGGACAAGAAACTGAAAAGATAGGAAAGAAATGCGTGTGTGTGACTGACATTTACAAGAGGCATGGGAGTTTCCAAGCTTTAGGCATGAAAAGGCCCCAAAGTCTTAACCTTTCAAAAAGGCTTACTCATGTCAGGAATCTATGTAAGAGAGAGAGAAAGAAAACTGCTTTAAAAAAAGAAAAAAGTCCTGCCGCATTCGCCTCTACAGCGCTGACATTTATTCAAGGACTTGACTTCTGCAGAGACCTTCACTGGGCCAGAGCTCGGCAGCTGCACCCAAGCAGGCACCAGGGCTCTGCTCTCTGCATGCAGCGACACGACTGGGGTCCCTGTCAGCAAATAAGCCCTTTTCCTGAGGACAAAGGGGCTATCTTATTCCAAAATTAGTAAAAGCATTTTATTTCTGTCATGTGCTTTGAAGTTGTACAACATACACAGGCATCCGTGACAAGCAGCGCCTAAATGAAACGGCCGCAGAAACCCACACAAACCCTCCGGTAGCATCAAATCTGCCTGAAGTAACAAGGCATCGTTTGTCTAAATTGCATCTCCTGGATCACAAGCTCGTGCTGCCCCGCAGATGATGCCACCTACCTCCCTCAGATCGTTGTCCAGCCCGATGTGCTCCGAGTGCTGCCGCAGGCGGTCTTTCCTCCGCTGCGTGGTGGTGCTGCGACTGGCCCAGCGGCTGGAAAGTCAGAGAGAGGGAAGATGCACGTGAGTGGGAAATATTGGGAGAAAAAGCCTGAGTTGGGAGCCAGAGGACATCCGACAGGTCAGGAAATTCGACAGCAGTGGGAGAAACGAAAGCACAAACTTGGACGTTGCTGGTGCCTGACCTCCCCATGGGAAACCAGCTGGCAGGTGACAGGCCACCGAGCACCCAAGGGACAAAAGCCCCGACAGAAACATGCCCACTGCCCGCCAGGGTCTCCAGCGAGAGCTTCTGTGTTACCCAAAGTGCAGAGCGTCGATGCCACCACCAGGAAAGTCGTTGTACTTGGTTACCCAACAACACCGTTTTTACTGCATTTGCTGAAGTTTGGTAAAATCGGTGCCTGTATGAACAACCGAAATACAATGATGTATTTTAAGTAACAACTTCTGAAATTTTCCTCCTTCGTGAGAGGTGGTACTTCTCCTTTCTCCACTTCCTGTGGTACTTCCAGGAATTATTTCAGAGAACCTCGTCATTGCAATAGTAACTACTGTGATACTGGGTGCACCTATGTCTAAAGGTTACAAACAATGTTGACTTCCTGGGATTAATCATGTTGCTGTCTTCACCACATCTTTTTTTGCACTGGGTTTCTAAATACCACAGAAAGCCTGTATTTTTTGCTACATGTTCGTATATGTCCAGCTGACTTCTTTCCTCATCTGAAGCTGTTGCCCGAAAGCAGCCGCTTGGTAACCAGGTTTGAAACTGAGCAACCTTAAAGCTCCCAAGTGCCCAAACTCTTTTAGGCCAGATACTATAACAAAACACAAAGCAAGAGAACTCTGTCCTGAGGAATTTCCAGTCTGATTGTGGGGTTTCTAATACTACCGTGGCCTTCTGTCAAAGCCTTGAAAACAAAACAGCTCAACTGGTACAGAGAATAAATAAGTTAATAAATTATTTATAAAAGAAAGCTGAAATAACACTGTATAAAGCAACCTATCAAGCATTAAAAATAAGTATCTTAATGCACATGAAGGCTACATCTTCAGAATGATACTGTGGCTGTGTTTATCAAAATTAAAAATATCTTTCAAATACACTGAAAAAAAAAGCACCTTAAAGTGTATAACCTTTTAATCGCTTCGTGAAGTCACCTCTTCTGCCTCTCTCCTGCACTCAGAAGTTAAAGAGCAAAACCAAGGCAAAGCAGAACACGAAGCCTGCCCAGGGCAGCGCTCCAGCTCTGGTGGCTGGTGGGACGTATGAATGGGACGTAGGTGGGACGTAGGTGGGACGTAGGCTCTACCTACGGGAGGAAACTGCCTGGCAGAACTGGAAGGGATAACCTAAATCTGGAAGGAAAGAAAAGGAAAGAAAAAGAAAAAAAAAAAAAACACCACAAAAAAAACACCCCACACTCCCCAAATTCAGTACTTGAGTCAATCAGACCTTCCAAAACCCGTCTCCATCCTGGCCCCTCTGCTCCAGATGGAAGTTTCCATGCCAGGCACCATGCCAGAACAACTGCCGTGAGATGTTTTTATCTACAGGAGCTGTGATCAACAGGCAGAGCCCCTGGGGTTCTCTGCCTTCGATAGATCTATACAGAGGGAAACCTAGAGATGCCCACAGCAAAGACAGAAGTGTGTGCTTGGTGAGCCCCTCCACACAGGTGGTATTGGTGAGGACAGCAGTCTCCACATCCCAAACCCATCTATTTCTGTGTGCACCCCAAGCAGGAGCATATACAAATAGGATCTGGGATCTGAACTGTTTGGGCAAGGAGTTTCAGCTGGTCACATGTAGGCAGTTTCATGTCTGGAGGAGGAAACCCTTGCGCAGAGCTGGACTTGAGTCCTGACATGTCCAACAAGCCATCGGGGATGCACAGGAAGGGGAACCTGACCCAAGAGAAGTTCAGGGATGTGACGCCTGGTAACTGAATCCGTCTGTTTCCAGAGAGGAAGACTTTGCATACATGTACCTATTTCCATCAATTCCTCCAGTGAGGCAACCGAAGACCAAATTTTGGCTAACTGCACAGGTGAAAAGGAAAAAAAGTCACAGAAACTATAGTTTTTGTGGTCAAATTGAAGTCCCTTCCCACCTGCCTCCCAAATAGTGTCAAGAAAACATGTACAAAGGAAGAAATAAACATCTGGGTCTGCATGGAGTTATCGTTCAGCACCTTGCCATCCCGTATGACAAGAAATTTATTTTTAAAGCAGTGTAGCCTCAAGTCTCTAGTAACTAAACAAAACAGCCCAATAGGTGTCTGTACAGCAAATGCTGATACCTTCTCAGAGGAATACATTACTGACATAAGTGTCTTCACACCTCCTCAGAAGTCTTAAAATATACAGCCCATGAGTTTAGTAAGTCACCACTTTCTTTTTTTCAGAAGCAACACCCAACTTGTCATTAGATGTCTGAGGGGGGAAATAAATCCCTACATTTTAACAATCTCAACGAGTAGAAATGCAGCAGAAAAAACACGCTCTCAAACAGAGGATAGCAGACGTAAAAGTGACTTTAGCTATCTGGCTCTGGAGGCCTTCCATATATTGCAAGTTAGTACCGTGCTTACATTTCACACGACAGAATGCCAATAACACATTGGAAAGTTAAGTTATAGTTCAACTATTATCCACATCATATTTTTCAATTTATTTTTTCAATCAATTTTTTCAATTTACATGATATTTTCTGAATTCCAGACAAAGCTTTGATCCCTCTCCACCTGCATTTCTGCAGTTACTGGAAGATTTAAGAATTGCTACAAGCATCCTTTGAGGGAACATGTCTCACCGAAGGTGAGAGCAGAATGAAAGCCACAGAATAATTACAAGTAATACACCATCATTAAACCATTTTCAGTTAATTCCAGCCCTGTACTCCATCTGGGAGAAGCCACAGATCATTCTCCAGATTATTAATCAGAACTGTTTGAACATTTTCAGCATACAAACGTAAAGATCATTGGCCGTTTATGGAAAAAAAGACTGCTGCTCATCAGCCGGAGCAATTACACATGCAGAGAGCTGCGCGCTCCCTCTTTCCCAGCCTCTATGCCAGGGGAGAGGAACTGCCGGGGCGCTGGGTGAGGTCTGTGCTTTTGGATGCCGCTCTGAATCTCTCTGGGAGATTTTGTGAAGATCTAACAGCAGATAAGCAGGATTACGCAGATAAATCTTTTAAAGCTTTTTCTTTACCGGGCCACACGGAATTTTCCCAAAATAACGCTTCAGTATTGCAATACCACCATCACCGCCCCCCAACAGCAGAGATCACGTTTCAAATTACTCCTCCTCTTCCTTTGGTCACACGAAGCGATTCTAAGAGGGGGCAAAAAGCCCTCCCCCAGCGGCCACACCACCTCCCCTTGGATGGCTGAAATCCCTTGCGGGTGCCGCTCCTGGCCCTGCCATCCGCTGCTGCCCTGTTCACACCTCAGCCCTGGTGCTCTGCCGAAGCAGCGAGGAGAGCTGTACTGCTTGTTTCCAGCCCTTACACGTGGGCTTTTCAGCTAAACCACCACCACCCGTGTCCCGGTGGAGCGGATGCCAGAGGAGACGAAGCCCTCCTGGCTGTCCCTGCCTTGGGGGGACGAGCCCTGAGCCGCCTGGCACCTGGGAGCACACACAGCGCTGCCGCCCAGCCTAGGTGCTGCCTGAGTACTCCCTGACGCAAAAAAAGGCTTTTCCCCCCTTTATTTTTTGCCTGTAGAGACATGAGCATGGACTACTGGCATATTTCGTTCATTCCTCACAGCGGAGGCGTTGCTACAAGCACCAAGTCTCTGGGGACGAAGCAGCCGCAGCTCGGGCGCTGTGATGTGGAGCGCCCAGGGACGAGCTGCCCATGTAGAAAAGGGAAAAAAGGCCCATTTTGGTTGTCTGCCCATATCTAACGCCCACGCCCAAAGATGAATGCTCTTCACCTCCAGGGGCTGCAAAAAAGCAGTGATGTTTCAGAGGAGGCACCAGGGAAGGCTGTGCTCTGTTCAATAGAGAGAAATGAAATGAAGACACCTCCAGCTAAGACCCTTTTAACGTGAAGACAGTGAAGTCAGTATTGTTTAATGTCAAATCAGACCCAACAAGCATAGGAATAGGTTTGCAGAGCTTGGAGGAAATGCAAAGGTGACATTTGGAAAAGATGTCGCTTAACCTGTGATGTGTAATTTCTTTAATAAAAACGGTAAGACAGCAAAGCTATCTTTGATATTGGAAGCTAATCTAGCAAAACAGCAGCCTCGTACCAGAGACCGGCCATGCTGTACTGCAACCTTATGTACATCTCTCTCACCCTACCTACCCCCTCCTCTCCCTGCCCCTCTTTTTAAAGCTCCATAGAGAAATGAAGAAATTACGTCTGCCCAAGCCAGACATGGCTGTAATGGGTGGGATATACACTGCAGTACTGCTCCTAGAGAACAAGAACGCAAGTGAGGCATCCAGAAGACAACTTCATTCACAGACTGATTATAACCAATATTGCCATCACCACGAAAATCACTGCCGTAATTCACAACCTATTTACAGTGATAACAAAGAGCAAAGGAAGGAGGAAAATGCGCTTGTCTATGGGACAGAACCTAAATCTCCTCATACAGATCAGCTCCTGAGGCAGACTGCTATTTAGGTCTGCAAATCATGACAATACCCCTTTTACCTCTATAATTCCATCAAAGGAGCTATCTGACTGCATTTCTGTATTCATAAGTTAGCACATAGATGTACTATGCCTCCAGCAAATCCCCCTAAAGCACGTATGCAGCCTGCACACATTAAGTACGCACAGGCTGCACAGGTAATCTGCTCGGGTTCAGGAGCAGTTTGACATAGAGTTTCCAAGTGAAATACACGTCAGACCAAACAAATTAAAAGGAAGGTGGAAACCAAGCTCCGCCTGATCACGGATGGGCTGACAGAGGGGTTCTGCGCTGCGAACCTGCTCTCCACACACTGCTCCACAGTAATAGAGACTAAAGCACCTTTTCCATCTCTGCTGTTGGGCTGAACAGCAAAGCTTTTAAACTGCTGATCGGGTGGACAAAACCGAGCAAAACGCCTTGCAGGGAGTGGTCTTGCACTGACAGGCCGTCTGGTCAGATTATATGGAAAGAAGGGATTTAAAAGGGTGGTACCCACAACAGGCATCCTCTGCAAGGAACAGCGGCAGCAATTTGCCAGCACCACCCCGTAAGCCCTGACCAAGCACTGTCCTAAGCCGTATTTAATTTGCCAACTCCCCTGAGACAATAACACTCTTCAGGGGACAGTAAATACAACGGAGGATGCAAAGGATGCAAGGATTCGACACACGTTTTTCCCTGTGAGCTTTAATTCTGCACAGCTATTGTTATAGTAAAACAATGTATTAACCAAAAGAAGTTAATTGCCCTTCTGCCACCTTGCACCAGTTGAGCAGAGGATCAGTACTGCAGAGACTCACCCATCCCCACAGCACACAATTCCTATTTCAGAAACCATTTTCAAGCACAGCCTGTCCGACACACTTTAATCCCGAAAATGAATGTATTTGAACACAAGTGGTTAATATTTTCATTGCACCTGTCAGTGGTTTGCTATATTAGGTTACCTAATGTATAGTAACTGCTTGTTTCAGATTTTCATGTGTAAAAGGTAAGCTTTTACTACTTGCAAAGTTTAAATAACATCAGCGTTATGTGGGGATGGCTCATTGCTGATTCATTTCTCGCTCATTTGGATGCAGTACAGAGATGCTACTCTATACTACTTGAAAATGCAATTGTTTGGCTTGATTAAATAAGAAATAATAAAAAAAGCTTAATCGAAGACAGCCAGCCTTAAAACTGTACCCAACAGATAAGGAGGCAGAAAAAGCCCATATAATATGAAGCACTCAGTAGAAAAGACAAAACATTTCCCATATGAAAAATAACTTAGTTAAAACCAGAGTGAATTCTATCGTCATATGGAGTTCAGTAACCACTTTGCGTTGTCTATATGTATATATCTCATACTTGCTTTAAAAACATTAACCGATGTTAATGTTAGTGAACAAGTCAACAGCAGTTCTATTTAAAAAATGAGGAGAACCAGAGCGGCAGGCAGATAAACCCTGGGCAGTTCACAACTTGAAGGGGGGGCTGGCAATAGAGGCCACAGGCCAGTGTCCACACAAGTCGTGCTACAAACCGGAGCACAAAAATATACCCATTCCGTGCACTCCTCATGCATGATTTTTACAAATAAATACTGACACAGCGGTGAGGTCAGCAAAACACGGCAAAAGGAACAAACGCCTGGAGAAAGCAAACAAATACTTTTGAAATGTGCTCTATGGGTAAGGGCAACGCATCGCTTGGCCTCCTGACCGCAGGCTTCGGCTGAGTGTGGCGGGGTCTGTGCTTGGAGACTTGGACCGTGCCCTCCTTTGGGGATCGCTGCAGGTCAGGTAGGACACAGAGGACAGACAAAAGCACGAAGCTCACAGGAAGCCGGGACACAAGCGAGAGGGGGCTCAGGAGAGGGAAGTGTCCAGGGCAGGAAAGAGGAAGCAGGCTGGTCAGGGGAGGAAGCAAGGAGGAAAGCGGGACTCAGATGAAGAAGGTGGGGGAAAAAAAAAACAGGGCTAAACAAAGAGAAAGGCAAAAAAGGATAATTTAAACCATTTTGTAAATGTGTAACAAAGCAAAACCTCCCCCTGAAAACCAAAAGAAACTAAGAAAAAAATATATCAGTTCAGTTGTTCTTTGCAGGCATTCACTACCAATTGCCAGAATGCAAATCTATTCCCATGCTTGGTGTGCAATCAGGGTTTTTCTCTGCAGTATTTAATCTCATTTATCAAGCTTCTTAGTACAAATTAAGTTACAAGGTAATCAATTAGATTGAAAACACAGCTTGTTTCATTGTTTTAATTTTGCACTGTAAGCATATTCACCCTAATTTAACAATTAGCTAATCAAAGACCATGAAGTGTTTATGTAGCTTGGCTTTTTGTCATTCAAATTCCTTTCCTGGATCATTGCAGACGCATCAGCCAGCGGAGTCCCAGCCACAATTTTAAAAGCCTGGCAGAAAACACATGCGGGGAAGGAAGAGGGGAATGTGTAGAAACCACAGTGTGGTGCTGGGGTTTCAAAAAAGGAAAGGAAGACTCCGGAAACCGCTGCTTATTTTCCAGATAAATAGACAAACTGCTTAAGGAACTGCAGCCTGTTTCCTCCTGGGATGCTTTCTAGGAGGACTTCTGCAGAAGCCACTGCTCTACAAGGTTAGAGCAGCGTGGACGGGCCACTTCTGCACCCAGAGGAAGCTGCAGCTGCTCTCTGTAGGTTCAGAAGGTTTTCCCATGACTTGGGGGATGTATCAAAGGCGACGAGTGTGGAGTCCCTTAAGTGGGACATTGGTGCCTGATGGGAAAGAGGACAGAACCGGTTGGGGTTTTTTGTTTGTTTTGGGGGTTTTTTTTAAGTGCTGTCAGCTAGGATGAATTGCTCTTTACAGAAAAATAATGGTTTTTTTAATTTCTAGAAAAATTTGGATACAGTAGTTATCATCTTTTGCCTAAGTTTAGATCTGCATATTCTGCAGTTAACGTCTTTCCATGTCCTCGCAGTTTCAAAAAGATTATTAGGGAAACTGTATACCTGGGAGCCTATTCTCCAGTTTTATGGAGGTGGGGATTTGGGGTGGGGGTTTTTTGTTTGTTTGGGCTCTTTGTTTTGGTTTGTTTTTTTTTTTTTTCGTTTGTTTGCTTTTAAACTTTTCATTTCTTTTCAAGTAAAGTGCAGTTTGGAGGGTTTTTTTTCAGTGAAGTTCTTGCTTAGATGAAGGAGTCGATGTTTCCTTACCACCACAAAGGAAGAGGTAAAGACGAGCCCTAATGACACCACACATGCACCTGCAGCCTGGCCAGAACAGGAGAAAATGTAGAAGGAGGCACTCCCAACCCAAAAATGACCAAGCAGATGAGAGAAAGCGGCAAACAGCGTTGCCCTGGCTGGGGCCAGAGGAGTACAGGTTCACCCCCCTTGTCCAGTTCTTTTAGAGGACACCTTGGGGGGAAGTGGGAGGAGGCAGCAGAGTGCGAGAAGTGGTGCAAAGCACGCTGCCGAGCCTGGCCGCAGGCTGACAGATGAAACATTAATAGACTTCGCTTCCACGACAGGCTTTGGTCTTTTAACACTTACACATGGCAGTGTGATCAGCATTTGTTTCCGGCTGCGTTTAGGTGGAAATGATCCAATGTGACCGTCAACCCTCCCCCTCCGTCCCCAAGCCCCGCTCTCCATGCCCAGCAAGCAAGAGCCAGACACTTCCTCTCCCAAACTCAATTTCTGCCTGGCTAGGCAGCGTGGTTTTCTGCGATTACATACAGGATGTAGGACTAAACGCACTAAAAGTGCTTGATCCTTGCATTGCGTTTCTGATTTAGATATAATATATTTTACATACAACAGCCCAGTAACTGACAGAGGTCCCTTCAGTGCTCTGCCTGACTTCAGGAAGGGAACAGCTAGATAACCTTATGAGCTCCTCCTAGTTATATGTTTGTTACTTTACCTGTCCACAAAGGGAAGCAGTAAAAAGCTGATCGCTGGCCAGTGAGGACAGGTTTTCATTAAAACGGCTTTGAATTGGTTTATTTGACACTGTCCAAAAACAATCAACTGGAGCATGGAAATGATTTATTTTTTTTTCCTCCTTGCAAATACACTTCCTTTCAAAATTACAAGACAAAATTTTCTATGTAAAACTGAAGTTTGCAGAAATAATTCTCATCTACATAGCAACACCCTTTGCACTAACTTTCTGAACACACACTAGCTACATCTGAAGTACTGGGGAATGGAGCCGAAATGTTCTCTTCCCCCATCCCCATACACAAAGGCCTGGTTCTATATGCAAGTCTAACATATCTCCAAGAAGCATATACTGGGAAATTCATATTAATGGAAGGTTATACTTCAATTGATTTTGTGGTCAAAAGAAGCATGCTGTATTTGCAGAGAGCATGAAAAGACTATCTGTTTTATACGGGGGTGTAAATTCAGCAGAATTTCACGTCTTAAATGAGAGAGAAAGAGAGTCCACTCAGCTGCTCACATAAAAAGCCAGGAAGCAGAAAGATATAAACAGATGGTCTTGAGATTTTCCAATTACAAACCTTTTTGGCAATATACAACTGGAGGAATTCCAAACATTTGTCACTTTGACATCGCTTTGCAGTAAGTAATGGGATTTTGGTACTTACAAATTCTGAAATATGCTGCAATTTGAAGACCAAAACCAGCTATCTAAATCAAAATTATCACTCAGGGAGTTAAAGTCATATTTTAGAATAGGTACCAATCTAACAGAAGCATCTCAGAAGGCATAAGGAAATCTATTTTTAATTTGATGCTTATTCACAGATTCACTAAGATCCTGCAATAGAGCCAGAAGATATAAGTAACTTTGAGCAGGCTGGGCACACTCACACTGTTAAACTGAAACCCACCATAAGGATAGGAGGCAGACTGCTAAACACAGCATCCCACAAGATGAAGAAATCCTCCATTCCTCAAGGGAGCATTACCTGTAAACTTTTGTCTCAATTTGCAAGAAGACTGCAAACAAAGGAGCTTTGAAATACGCATTCCTCCTTTTGGTTGGTTTGGTGTGTTGTTTGTTTTTGGGTTTTTTTTTGTAATTTCTTTTAAAGAATTGCAATTCTTTAAACATTCAATGCTTAAGGATATCTTATTTTATCATTTGCAAGTCTTATTCCTAGTAGGTTATTAAAAAGGGATTAGCTAGCACTGGGAGGTACAAAAGGCGTATAAATAGAATTGAGTGGGCTCCTCATACAGGAGCTCAGAGCAGCGTGTGTGTGCATGCACATGTCTAGAACAAGAACTAGCTTTAACATTTGGACAATTGTAGCTTTTGGAGCTCTCAGATTTATCTGTGCTCCCACACTTTGACCTACCACAGAAACTGGAAGGGGCAGGTCACCTGAGCTAATAGCTTGAGCTAATAATTTCATGAAGTTGTAATCATTGATGCACAAATCTTCCATTTTTGAAGGGGGAGAAACCCCCCTCATTCATGGGTTTTGAGGGAAGATAGACACAAACAAAAAAGTAACTTACAGCGCTTACTTTATATTATAACTGTACAAATGTAAAGTGTATCAGTACTCCAGATTCTCGTTTTACATTAGGTAAATTAACTATGTAATGACATGCTCAGTTCCACAGCTATAGGTACCTTCATATCAAAGTCCACAACAGAACCTTATCATATCAGAAGAGAAACCCAGGTACAGAACCACACACTTTCCCCCCTCACCAAGATATCCTTCCAGGTTATTCCAATGCAGAAACTGAAAGAGAGCTATAAAAATCTTTGGGTTGTGTAATAACAGCTAAAGAAAAAAGAGGAACGGTGTGGGCATTAATTTCATTCTGCACAATGGTGTCTTGGTTTCAATATCAAAATTTCTTTCAGAACCTGAATTTTGGCTCAGGTTTCCAAAATATCCTATTCAGTGCAAAACAGAAAATAAATTAATTTTAAATTTATTACAGCAATGATAAAACTAAAAATTTGTATGAGAAGACACAGTACTTACCACTCAATAGAAACCACTACTGAGGAATCTTCCCAAAACCAGAGGTAATGCTGTCTAAGATAAGCTAAACCATGGCTATAACTTCAAAAATTGCAGTCCGTACAAACCAGAAATGGAAAGAGTTGCTAAGGTTCATTAGACTGGTCAGAAGCCATCCAAAATAAGGACTACTGTCTAATGGTGTAAATCTTTTATAGGAGAAACCTGCTTTCAGATCCAGAAAATAAAACCTGTGCTTACTTGTTATTGGTGGGTCCCGTTGCCAAGACATCCGACTGCAACTTCGGGAAAAATCCTTGTTCGTATTTCCCTTGGCCGATCTTCATATCAAGTAAGTGTGGGTGGATGGCTGTGTGGTCAATCTTCATCAGCCGCTGCTCGATGGACTGGGCTGCAAGTTACAGTCACAGGTGAACAACTGCGTTAGCGAACCCCCTGAAGACACGTGCTACAACAACAGAAATGGTCATGCTCCGATCCTTGAAAACGCTCTAAAAAGTTAAGTAGTGACTTTAGACCGAGAAATCTGCCACTTACAGAAGTGAGGGAACATCTGTGCTGTTATTTTGTTATTTTGCTTTTAGTTTCTTCACCCAACACAACTAGCATTGGCACGAGCAAGTTAGCCATTAAGCAAGCAGGTCTTTACGAGAGCCTATGAAATGGGTGATGAATTGGCAAGAGCAGTCCAATCTTTCCCTGCAATTCGGTGTTTGGCTTTAACGCTCCCTTGGCACGATGGAGACCTCTGAGGCTGGTTGCAACTGTCCGTGGGGTCAGGCACCTCCCTTTGCCCCAGACACGTCTCCCTGGGCAGACACATGGGGGGCGATATCAGAGTTTTGAAAACATCTGGCACTTATAATACCTCCTGAAACTAGGTATACTGTTATCTGACACCTATAAAGGTCCTCCTCCTGAAATTGGATATGCCATTCCTGGATGACAGGCCTTCAAAAAGCATAGCTAACTGCAGCCAGGCCTGAGCAGCATCAAGAAGATGAACAGATGCTTGGAAACAGGGGAGGCTACAGCAAGACCCAAGGGGGCTCCCTGGGAATCTCGGCTCTGCTGACACTAATGCGGTTTGGTCGTTTGCTTCAAGGACGTGAGGATTTAATCACAAAAATCTCAAGCAGGATGAAAATAAATTCTGTCACCCTCTCAACACTGAGTCAGATGCACTGTGAAGGAGAGGGGAAAGGAAGTGTATGGGGGAAATCAGCATTTAATTAGCAACTTTAATATTCAACTCTATAGCCCATCCATTAACGGGCAGGCCCGTTCTTTTCAGCATATCACAACTAGTGAATAAATATGCAAAACGTGGAAGCTAAATCCATTTTCCATTTGTCAAGAACAACACAGAACTAATTTCCTACTTTATAAAACTGTGATGGGAAAGAAACTGTCATAAGATTTACAGACGTTATCATTAGAAACTCGGCAGCTTTTTTCTTTCCCCTCTCAAAAGAAATTTAAAAATCCCTTTGTGTGGTTTTATTTTGGAGAAAAGGACTGGGTAGTGTGGGGTCAGGGGTTTGAAGGGTTCCGAAAATAATAAGTTAAACAAACAGGTGCTGGATCGGTGCTAGGGTCACATATAACGTGAATGGTAAATAGGAAGGAAAGTTGATATTACTATCAGTTTGCTGCTTTTCACAAGACAGAAAATGAGGTTCCGGTGCCACAATATCTACCAAAACTAGACGCTGAATAGACAGTCGACCTGCAAATTAGAATTGTTTTCAAATAGAAAAAGTTAAGCAGAACGCAGGATTTCTATTTCTGCCACATTTGTAAGAAGTAAAATGCTCTGAAGGAACTAAAAACAATAACCAAAAAAAAAAACCCACCCCCCAAAAAAGAGAAATGTTTGCCCCAATTCATTAACATGTTTCCCAACAAATTTAAGGGTATAATTTCCCTGTATTACTTGGAAATGAAATAAATACTTGCACAGTAAGACACTCAAGTATAATTTGGAAATGCATCCTGTGACTGTAATGGAAATAAATACAAATCTTCAGTACACAGTGTATGCTTCATTAACACTGAGCATCTATTGCTGGATCGACTAAATATGCCACACTGGATCAGGTCCCCGGCATCCCCTGCTGCTCTATCCAAATGGTGTAAGGCAAAAAAAGGTCTCTTTACGGGAAGAGGGAGACAAGGCCAGCAGAACAGACACCAGGGCTCAGCTCCTTGGTGTGGCTGGCGCTGGTCCCACCACCACAGTGAAGGAAATCTCTCCTGGCAATGGACCAGGAGCTGCCTGAAATGAGAAACGGCAAGCCCAGCTCCATGGTGTGGTTTGTGTTTATTAAAGGCACCAGCCTAGGAGAGCTCAGAGGGAAGGTAAAGGCTCCCGCTGGTTTTAGCATTTAAAAGCATGCTGAAGTTTTTGCCTAGGGAAAATAAGGACACAGCTGAGTCCTCCTCAGGTTGCTCTAGGGCTTCCTCACCAGCTGCATTGCTCAGATGGCTGAGGATCTATATTTCTTTGTGGCTGACATTGTACTTTTGAATATTTTACCAGCCTGTCTGAACATACCTGCTTCTTTCAAAGTGCTGCATTTCTGATAGTTGGATGTCCGCAGTGCAGGGGCCCTTACATTATATAGCCTTATTTTCTCAATTCGGGAGTCAAAAACTCGCAGAAAAGGGTCCTTCTCTTCCCACTGGGAGATTATCTTATTGTCTATGAAGGTTGCAAACATCTGTGTTTCGATGAAGTGTGAAAGGAATGGGAGGTAAGGCTCGGGTTGGTCCGAAAGGAAGGAAGCCTGAAATGCAGAACAGCTCGTTAGTGCTACGTTCCCGCCAAGCTTCAACATGATGAACCGCCCTGTGGCAGAAAAACAACCCAGCAGCCAACGGGAAGGCTTGGACAAGGTTTCCCCACCACAAAAACACCTCTCAGAGAGGTGTGAATCCATCTACAAAGGGGTTTGGTTCGAGGGTCACCTCTTGTGCCACGACTGTGAGAAATAAGCAGTCAGGGAGGCTTTGGGACAGCTAGAGTAAAGCGATTATGGAGTTACTGAAGTAGTGCTCGTGCTGCCAGCCTTTTGAAAGCAGCCTAGCAGCTACCACCAGAAGGAACCAGCCCTCCGCAACCCACGGCAGACCACCACCACATGTGCCCACTTGGGACCTCTGGTCTGCGCATCCCTGCTGGGGATCAGATCACTTATTAAGGTGCTACACCTAATCAAGGGGTGTACAGTGCTCTTTTGTGAAGTTACGCAGGGCAATTAATCATGAATTTCCAATTAAAACTGAGAGTGTGCCTATGTCTCTAACTGAGCTTTGACAACCCTAACCTTAACAGACCCTTTTATTGTAGCAGCAGTAGCAGAGGTTGCCTAAACAACCCCCTCCTTTTGAATGCTGCACTGTTCAACGCCTGAATACTAACAAGACCAATAAAAGGCATGGCAGCATTTTTTTTGATCGAAAACTGACTCAGATCAACATTTAGCTTGTTCCTGACTGTTTATCCCTCTAACATTCTCCTTAGAGAAGGGCTTGTATCTGAAAAAGTTGATGGTTAAGAGCGTTATCTACTTTGCAGAGTCACTTGGAAATAATAACCGCACAAGCTTCCCAACATTTCTCATCCCTTTTGCTAGCCTACAGCCTGTTTATTTCCCCATTTCTAATCTCAGCTTCCTTTTCACTCTTGTGTACACGTTACAATGGAGTAATAACAGTACTCTTCTGCCATAACAATGTGATAACCCTCTACAGAACAGCACCACCCATTAACAAAAAGCTCGACTGTGCGATTAGGAAACAAGAAAGACTGGATTCATTTTTTGTCTCATGTGTGCACTTCTCCTCTCAGCAAAGAAAAAGGAAAGAAAGGAAAAAAAAAAAGTCACTTCCCATTGCTGCCCTTGCACCAAACCCACAGGAGCTACCCCCAGCAGCCGGGCAGAAGCCTGCCAGCTCGGTTCATACAAGCCAGGACAGCTCTGACCGGCTCAGTGGATGTGGCACCAATTTACTTTGGCAGGCGATCTCGCCCTCTGTAATCAAAACGGACAAATCTCTCAGTCAGGCAGATGAAGAGCAGCAGATTAAAGAGTACCCAGGCTATATACACATAATATAGCTATTCTCCCCCCGCCTCCCAAAAGCACTTTCATACAGAAAAATGAATACACAGCTATCTTTACTTTGTCAAAGTTTTGCATTTGTTCCCTGTTTGTCAGCCACGACTCCATATCGGGGGCAGCCTGAATGACGAAAGCCTCGTAGTCTGCGAACATCTGCGTGAAGCGGTTGGCGAAAACCTCGCGAAGCTGCACGTTCAGTTTGTAGTCCCTCAGCTCCAGCTCCTCACACGGCAACTTCCCATCCTTCTCCTTCTCGGCGAGGGGAGCCGTGATGGTCATTTTTTCCATCGTCACGCCCGTTCTCTTGGCGAGGGCTTGCAGGCGGGCGATCGTCTCGTTGCCCTTCAGCAGCTCGTACATGTTGAGGGCATTGCCAGGGATGTTCCCGTTCTTCTTGTCGTTCACCAAGTCGCTAAGAACCAGGTTCTTGAGTTTGGTGGCGCTGTCGCTGCAGTGCAGGTTACCCTCCGGCGGGATCCCAAATTGCAGGAGAACCTCGGAGATTTCCTGGATAAACTCCAGCTTGTTGGGGAACTGGGGGAATTCCTCTGGCAGTTCAATGAAATGGTTGTCGATGTCTACAAAGCACAAGTTTGCCTGAAATACAAAGAAAGGTTTCAAAACAGACGCTCAGCACTGAACTGGCTCCCCTGCTAAGCAGCCCTGTATTTCCCGGGATGCTTCCAGACGGAAGGGTAAGAGCACACATATGCAGGAGTCTTTAGCTGCGTTGTCCCGCCTGTGACATTTCAGACTTCAGAAAAGCTGAGGGCCAACTAGATGGCAACAATTTAATGAATAAATAAAGCCTCCTGCCCTCTCCTGTACCCCCAGGACTTGCAGATCCCAAACTTCCCACAACAAAGATTTGATATCCCCTCCCAGACCAGCCAAGGACACACCAGCAAGCAGGATGTGCAGCACCACTTCGTAGCCCACGTAAATACTATTTGTGTGAATTACCAGATCTCAAGGGCACATTTATTTTATCAGTATCCAACTGCAAGGAGCCTCTGTAGCTGTGCTGCTAAGGAACGAGGTGATCAGTGAGAAAGATGGAGCTGCTACGAGCAAAGTTACAAAAGGGAGTCCCATGCAAATCCTTTGGGATCATGTCTGAGTATAGCTCCAGCAGGAGGTCAAGCCCCATTTCCCCGCTCCTCCCTATCCCCTGTTTCCATGGAGGCTTTTAATCTTGGCAATTCCTCTGCCCGAGATTTAAACAGAGTGCTCTTAGACAGCTTTGCTACGAATGGAGATGGATCTCAGTCCATAAGATTAAAGCTAAGTGAAGACATGAATCTAGCGGAGCAGATACTTTTACTAGGAAAGTGTCAATGGGGGGATGGAAGAACCCTACATAAAAATTAATTACATTGCAAATGCACCCTCAGGAATAACAGCAGAATGAAAAGCAGTAATTGATCTTCTGAACTGCGGCTTACATCTGAAATTCTGTCTGAGTGCACTGTGCTGAATAAAATCTTAAACCAGGTCAGATTCCCAAGATGCTGAGCTCTGACGGGTTTTACCCTGGCGTAAAGATGCAGAACGAGAGATGCAGGAACCCACAGGGCAGCAGCAGGTCTTTGTTACCCTGACTTGGCCATTAGCACAGCTCCTCCGCCTTCTCCAAGGCACTTCTACTGTTCTTTACTTCTCACAAAATACTGTAGATTATGTGAACAGAAAGGACTTATTTTCCTCCTTTTCTGAAAAGGTTAATTTTCAGCAGGACAATGCATTCCACAGCAAACATGGTTATAATATATTGGATATTTCAGGGACATGCTTGAGATTAATCACCTTTCACATAGGCATTAGGATTCATTTGGTAAAGCAGAAGTGTCCCTTCAGCTCATTCTTTCATAATAAATTTGGACTGTACAAAGCAAAGCATTTCTTCATACAAAACAATTTGCTTTACTTAACTACACAGCTATTAAAGAGTTGTATGTGTCACTACGGTTCTTTAGCTCAGGGACTGTCTTCTTATCTATCAATATTTCATTTCAAAGGCTTTTTAATTTCAGCTCTGCATATCATTTACAAAATTTGAAAAATGGGATTTGGATTCAGAAAACCCTCGGGGAATTGGTCTCACTTCTCTCTTCAAAAACATCTGATGATTAAAGTTAATGCAGAGAGATTAGTAACCTTAAGACAGCATGATGGCCAGTTGTTAGAATTTTTATCTCTTACAAACAAACGGTTTATATTTAGAGCAAGAGCTTAAAAAGCTAGCCCCTGGCCCGAACAATAAAGACATGCTGAAACGAACAGCGCTTCATCACTGCTCGCACGTTGAAGGATTTTCTATTTTTTATTGTCTTGGGGAATTTGAGATTCAAGATCTTCCCTGTTTGATACCCCGTCTTTCTTTCCCTTTCCCACAGTTACTGGACCTGTGGTGCTTACAAATGCTGTGCTGACATTTTTCACTCATTTGTTAAACTTCGTAACTGGGGGGGTGGTTTCCACCCCACTATTACTCTTCCCTCACTGGCGGTATATAATTTGTTATTCCAGCAATACTGCAAGCGCATCACATTAAAATTTTAATTTAAGGAAAATGACAGCTTAATCTGCTAACTAAAAGCATATGACTAATAATTTTTAAAATTGCAGTAATTACATAATATTAGCATGGTTTTACTGAAAAGCGTAGCTAGATACCAGTTTTATTTCCATGCCAATGCAAATTTCATGTGATTGGGCCACTTTACGCATGCGGTAAGACTTTTTTTGCACTGTTACACGCCACCAAGGCTAAGAACCAGTTACCTCCGCCTTATACTTAAAATAGACTTTTATTAAAAAACACATTATCCTTGCCCTGTGTTTATCCCTGCGCTTCCATATACAAACTCCCCCTCCTGCGTATTCTCCTCTGCTGCTGCTCCCACCTGCCTTCTCAGTAAGAGCACCTATTCGCAGGCCTTAGGGACCCTGTGCCCAGGAGAGGTCCCCGCATGGAGCTGGGCACAGCAGTGCCACCATCACGAAACGTTACAGCCGTGCAAACAGTTATTCTTAGGGTTCCCACTGTTTTTAAGAAGAAACACAAGTTAAAAGGCAGGCACGCTCAAGAGGTGGGTCCAGTCACCATCTCCAATACAGCCAGGCCAGCCACATCCCAAAGACTTTGCAGTATGGAGAGTGATCAGCAGCCAGGTTAAAATGCAAAGCAGTTTCAATCATCTTGTTCAAATTTTGAGGAGAAAAATCTCCATTTCCCTCTCTACCACCAGTGATTTTAACACCTAGATTTGGAGGATGAGCTTTCCTACATTTTTTTCTCTGTGGAAAAGTGTGACAGATCAAGCAAAGTTTTCACTTCCCATTGCATGGGAGGACAGAAGATCTTCAGTCCAAAAGACAATCATTGGAATGAGTCAATATTTTAAAAGCATACGTGTGCGTATGCCACTAAGTGGCTCACAGGCACGGTATTAATGCAAATCTGGCTCATTTGAGGCCAGGAAGCTGGTCTAGTAACAGACCTCAACCTAACCAGGAACACATGGGCTCCCCCATGGGTGGGACGAGGCTGGCAGGATGGGACACCCTTCTCATCAGCAGCTGGGGGACAGGGACAGGTTTATACCATCCAGCAACCGCACCCGAGATCCAGTTTCATAAAGACCATCCCTGAATGAAATGCCCTCTAGCCCTCTATCGATAGGAGTGCAACACTGACAGGGTGACAAAACCTAGTGAAACCTGTGAGGTCGGGAAAGCAGAGAAGCTTTCAGCGTCACAGCAATAAGCAGAAGGAGAAGCATTTAGGAAGTATAATTAGCGGCACTCATTAAATTCAGAAATGGATCAAGAAGGACTGTGGAGACTTCCCCCACTACCCCACTCCTGCTGGCAAACAGTTTTCACGGTGCCAGAGGAGCCTCCTAACACCAGGTGTGGCATTTTCCAGCAGGGATGTGCACAAATATTAATAACACGTTTGAGGATAACGACCCCAAAGGCAGAGACTGACCTCCTGAGGCAGCTCCAGCTTGGAGCGGTCGGTTCCCTCCTTGGACTGCAGCCCCATCAGGTAGGGAACGGGAGCATCCAGAAAATGCAGGAGAGAGGCAGGAAGGATGGGGACGTACACGTGCTGCCACTGAAATGGGAACAGCAGCGTCGTGATCCCCTCCGCCACCGTCATCAGACGCTGATAATCTAGAGAGGGAGAGAGAGAGACAGATATTGAATTGCCTTCCTGTGTTTCTTTTGAAATCCCGTTGGCAAGGACATCAGTGGCAAAACAAGACAGAAACCATGTTTATATGGTGAGATGTTCTTTTGAAAATAAGACAGTACTTAAAAACCTTAAACATTATTTAATGCATCAAAACTCATTACCCCCAGGAAGAAAATGCTGAGCATAAATATTCATATCTTATCTAGATCTATTCCGTCATTAAATTCATTTATTAAAAGGATACCAAACGTTCTCTCTATAGTACAGGATATTAATACTCTAATTCTATAAAAAGCATGTATTTTTACAAGGGAAAAAGAGGAGAAAGAAGTGAATTTCAAGGAAACATTGTGGTTTCTCACTTGCTCTTGCCTGCCTGCTTCTGCTCCACCTGCTACCACTTCTAAGGCTGAGTGTACTTTCCAGAAGACTTGCCTTGGTCACATATAAACAGAAGTTTACAGTCCCTAAGTATTTAAAAGCACTGCTTTCAGGTAAAATCCAAATAGAAGCCTAATACAAATTTAGTTCTCAAAAATATTCTGTATAGCTAGCTTATTTATATTGCATTGTTTTCCCAAATTTGTATTTAATCCACAAGCTCATTGCTTTGCAATGTTTTGGTTCAAGTAAACACACCGTGCATTGTTTTTTAAATTAAAATTTAATTTGATCCAGCTGAGCTGCAAGAATATTTGGATAAGAGCAAATTATTTCTCAAATATCCAGCTGGCATGATGCAATACCACAACCTATTTATTAATATAAATGAGGGAATCTAAATTTGATAACAGAGATTTTTAAAATAAATAAATAATATCACACGTTGGTATTAAAGAGAAGGTCATCCTTACAGTGACTCTCAAACTGCAGACTATCCACCAGGAAACAGGTAAATGACCCCTGGGTCTTGTAAGCTGCTGGTGCATGTGAAACCAGATGATTGCTTCTACTCCATATTACAGCAGCTTCTGCATCAATAACGACTCCTTCCAAGTTTCTAAGAACATGAAAGTACTTAAGCCCTAATTCCTTAAGAATCTTAACTTACGAAGGAGCAGCCCATCTCATTTATGGTAGTCTTTGGTAGGAACACCAAAGTGCAAGTTTGTAAGTGACTCTGAACTTGCACGAGGTGCACGGCACAGACAAGAGGGGGAGTCTGTTCCGATTCCCATCCTGGGCCTCCACCGCTTGTGAAAGCTGCTCTTCACTCTTTGTGGAAGTTGTTCCTGCCGGCTTCAGCACATGGGTATGACATAAGTAAACAGCAAGAGTGGCAGAAGGGATGTCTTCTCTACAGCTGTATCCAAAATCAGTTCTCATCAGTCCCAGGCAAGTCTCGCTAGCTTTGGCTTGAGCAACCAAAAGATTTTCCACTCTCACCACGGCCAGACCTAGATCCTGGCTAACACTTGGGTTGTCGCCCATCTCTCCTAGACCGCTCTGCCCCACTCCAAGAAATTAAAGATATATGTATGAACACTCTGGTTTTGAGTAGGGTAACAAGGCTTTTTTTTTCCCCTGTAACCCCACTGACTGCTTTTGCCTGGATAGGAACCCAGCCTGGCCCTTTCTGTTTCCTAAACAAGCCAGACTGATACCATGGCAGACATCAGCGACAGCAAAAGTGCTGTCATCTGACATTGCTCAGCTATTAGGAGGTCACTGGGAAGATGTGCTTGAATAAATATGCAAATTAAAACAACAAATTGCATAACCCATTCTCCTTCTTGCTAGCACCTCTCTGTGGAAAACCAGCCTGGATCTGCAGAAGGTCAGCTGGCAGGGCAAGAACATTTTTCATCTTGTCTTACTAATAGCTAGTCACTCAATCTTCAAAATGATTTTCATGCACACAAGTCAGTCTCAAGGTTACACCTCAAAACCATTCCCAGTTACAGATCAGCCATTTATGAATCCCTTCCTATGCAATGGTCTATAATTATACACGTCTTGTTGAGGAGCACTCAACAAGAGCATGAAGTCAACTTACAACACCTACCGGTGAAGCTTAGGTGTCTCATAACATTTCATAACCCTGAAAGCTTTAAAGGTTTAAAAAAAAATAAATCAAATACAGAAAGTAGCATGTCTTAGTACGCATGAGAATTTCAAAGTCTGTTTGGATCTACACAGCCATGTGAAATAACGAGTCTTCACAGCAAGGTTGCAAGTATCTTTTTGGATAGGGGCATTCGGCTCTAGAAATGCATGCTCACTTTTCTTTTATGCTATGGATAATACACAACATGGTCATTAGCACAAGTTTTATAACCAATTTACTATGAGGAGAGCTGTTTCTAAAAAAAATTAGTGATGACCAAATTATTAGGCTAATTGTTACCATCTAGCACTGCTTGTTAGCCATTAGCAGAGATAAAAAACAGTTACGTACACAGCAGTTTTCACTGAAGAGAAAGAAGTTCCCAGGTTCTGCCAAAAAGATAATTTTAAAAAACCTGGAAATGGTTCTTTTGATATTTGTTTAATGAAGTAAGAAACTCTAGAAACTTTTTATTTACTTTCAAGCCTGTACAAGGTTAGACACCTATCCTGTAAGGCATAAGGTCATTTTTGATGGAGAGATTCTCTTACCTATCAGCATTTGAGGGAAGCTTAGGTGGTTACTGAGGACAACCTGGAAACAAGGGATTCCTCCATTTCCCCAAACCAGAGAGAGAAAAAGAGGAGACAGAACAGACAAAAAGGAAGAAAGGAAAGAATGAAAGCGGATAGAAAAAACAGGGTTTGTATAGACTGTGTGTGCTTCCATCAAGGGAGAGAGCATTTCCAGATCCTATCCCATCATCACTACTAGACTTTGATAACAATCTCCAACTGCAAGTCGAGTTTTGCCTGTTATTTTATGAATGAGAGGCCCAGGTAGGAAAAACTATTCTCCGATCCTACTCCAACTTTCAGAGCTAGAATAGGGGATTAGATAGTGGTCACCAGTTTAGGAAGAGTCTTTTGAGAAAGGCCTGTTTGTTGGGCAGATCAAGGACACATCAGTCCCGTTTCCCATCCATCTGACATGAAGAAACATCCAGAAAAAATACAAAAACAAAAAACGCTGTCTGGGTGATATCCACAGAGGTTCACAAACTCAGACTGACAAATGGCTCAAAGCAAAGCAATTTCTGAGATCTGTGAAATAAATCCCTTCCTTTCTCGGGGCTCACCCACCTCATGTGGTGTACACCACGCTGGATGCAGTGAAAGGCCCTGCAATGCCAACAAGGCTACTCCTGGCTGCTTTAAATGCATGAGCAGAAGGTCCCAGCCCAGGGGGACGGCCCACAGCAGTAGCTGCTCCCACCAGAGCAAAGATTTGCTCCATGCAAAATCATCCCCGTGTACAGAAATAAGTAGTGGACAGTGGAGACCTAAGCTTGAGGCTTCCTCCCTGTCTCTTTGCTGCACAGCGCCGGTCAGTGGAGAAAGGACCCAGAAGATCTGGAGACTCAGTGAATGTCCCGAACAGCAGACATGTTTCTTTGCAATGTGCAGATGGGCTCTTAGCTTTAAATTTCTCCTTTCCATCTGGTTGCTTCGCCTTTCTTCCCTTCAGTTTTCATTTCTCCCCACTCCCAAAGTGATGACAGCTTATACCACAGTATTTATTCAGCTTGGCAGCTATACCTGCGTTCCTTGCCCTGCCTTCTTGGGACAAGGAACTATCCTGCCTTCTTCTCCAGGACATCTCCAGGGAACATCATCGAGCACAGCCCCTACAGCAAGTTCTTCATGTTCAAAGTTAAATCTCTAATTTGTACACAGGACATTTTCCAAGAGAAACTGATCAAGGAGGATAATCCCAGGGCAAAGTGGCGCCTATGGCTTCTATTGCAACCGCTGCCTCCTAAAAAACACTTAGCTGTATTTGGCACGGGTCTGTCTCTCACACTTAAACCTTCTCCCTAAATGAAGAAGAGGGCAACAGAGTTGAGTTCAAAGACTCTGGATCCAACCCCTTTTTCTGGCGGCATCTGCCAGGGGCCCTTGGCCAAGTCCCTGCATCTCACTTCCCTGCGCTGGACCCCTGGGGACCCACTCTGTCGCGGATCAGCAACTCCGCTATGTGAGCACATTTCAGCCACACTTTACAAAGGTTTCATAGCATTCACATGGCTCATAAAATACAACATAATGCTTAAAATGCAAACCCTGAGAGATTTCTATACAATTACGAATCACTATTCTGTGCTGGAGATGGAAACGGTTTCAGCATTTGAACATAAATGTTTTTCTGAAAGAGGACAACATTTGACAAATATTTGTCTTGATGTTGATTCTTCATAACACAATAACAGGACAATAACCAATCAGCACAGTATTACAACAGATACTGTGCATGCAGAAATATCTATCCCAGAGAGCTTAAAGTCCAAACATGGCAGTGACTGACAAAACAAAACAAAATAATCCTTCTCCTTTCATTTTACAGATAGGGTATAGAAGCTCCAAGATGTTAAGCAATTCACAAAGCTCAACATAAAAATTGCTTTTCCTGCTACAAAGGAGTCTGATATGTCAAAGTTCTTCCCATGTTGCAAGCAAAGTAAAACCAAGATCCTTTGAGAGGGGAAAGGGACATCAGTGTTACCCCTGCCCAGAACAGATAAGACCTCCAAAACAGGTTCAAATTTTTGGTTGTAATGAAACAGATGAGAATTTCACCTGGGACCTACACAGCAAATGCCCAGCCACGGGATTTTTGAGTATAAGGCACGTGTAAACGCACATACACGCTCTTTCAATCCAGAAACGGCCTCCTTGCTGTGATCAGTACAGTGTTATTCCAGTTTCAACACACCCAGCCTTCCTGATGAAAGAACAATCTGGCAGTTTTCCAACTCTCCGTTCCAGTAACCTACCAAAGGTAAGGTAGAAAGCCTACTGCTGAGCTGGAGTCTCAGCCTGGGTCTTCTAAATCCAGTATATTGCTTTAAAAATAGACCATGCTTCATCTTCCCTTTCCTTTTAAAGTCCCACTTTACAGACAATTTGAAAGCACTTGGAAGCATTTGAAAAGATGGGTTATCTGAGCACCACTTCCTTTTCTCTACTGCTTTTTTAACATGTATAAAGTGTGTTTGCAGTTTTGCAAAGCCACATATTTAAATATGTATCCTGGAAGATGATAATCAGATGATGTTCTCAAAGAGGACATTATCAAACGGAACAACACAATTCTAAGCAATAGTTTTAAACAAAACAAAGCCAACAGGAGAGAATAATAATAATTTTTAAAAAATAATCAGTGAACCTTAATGAATAAGAGCTAATTCTTCAGTGAGAAACACCTGAGCCAGCTTTAAAATGTTTGTGTGTCTAATAGCTTTTCTATATACTCCCGCTTCACTCAAAGTATTAGAAGCAATTGCTGTTCAACAGCTACTTTTTGTAACACTATATGGATTAGCTGAGCCAGGTATATTGGAAAAACTGGAAAACAAAAATTAGTATTTTGCTTTGAGCTCTGAGCATGAGTCAGGCATGGCGCGTGACAGTGACGAGACCTGTCTAGTAGCTCCGTACCTTCAGATCTGTGATGTTTATATATAGCATACTGCAGATGAAAAAGGCAATCTGAAATTCACATCTGAGACAAAAACTGTTTATGAAAGCAAAAGGTTTTCAAATCAGATCTCAATAGCTCCACAGAAGCAATGCATGTAAGTCTCACAGACTTCAAAGCGCCCTGGAAGCTTCCATCTTTCACCTGGTTTGTATACCAGCAGCTGCAACGACTGACAAGCCAGCCCAGGTGATTTTCAAGAGATGTTCAGATAAAATGCACAAAAATGCTTCAGGAAACGTTTATTCCCCATAGATATCACCTTATATCAGTGCTGCCTTCAGGGAACTTGGTCAGGTCGGTGACGCGGGGCTGTAACCAGCAGACCGTCCTGAGGAAATGACCCATGGCATCTCAACACCCTTTATCCCCGATGAAAGTGTGGATTTACCAGCCACAGACACAGTGTATGAGTTACAAGATAAAAGCAGAGCAGCAATTTTTGCAAAGCTGGAAACACATATTTTCTTAAACAGGATGATCAAGACTAGCCTGCATCTAATTGCCTAAACTAAGAATTAGCCTCTCAGCCTGGGGGTCAGCTCTGCCCCAAGGGAAACATCCCGAGGCTGATACTCACCAAGTCCAATTCTTCCCATTTTCCCTTGTTGGCAAACGCTTAATAGAAAAAAAATCATTTCCACTTCAATAAATTTCCATTTACACCATTTACCCGTGTCACAGCCTGCCATCACTGGTTCAGCATAAATTAGTTTATGATTAAGAGCCACCTTAAAAAATGAATTCACAGGAAAACCTGAATTAGCTCCCATTACCAGCCTGGTTAAGCCTCCGAGAGCAGGACAAAAGTCTGCGACAAGCTGACAAGGCGGCAGCAGGACACATGAGGATGCCCCGGCCAGCACAGGGAGCCCCTCGCTCGTCCCCGGTGGGCAGCAGCTCTGGGCCAGGGCAGCAGGGTGGCAAGGAGGGCACAGACTCCAGCAGGCAACAACTTTGCTCAAGACCACTTTTGACTGCCATGTTATTTATCTGGCATTTGCCGTAGTTGGAATGTAAAAGACCTAAATTACCCCCATCCCCCACCGCCTGTTCTTAAAAGGTAAAGATATTCTTATAATGGAAACTCATAAGAGCCAATTAAAAAAGTGGAGAGGTGGTGGAGTGTGTGTGTGTGTGTGTGTATAGTGTTAAAAGCAATTGCCAGTCTTTGTTTACACTTCATTATGACTAGAAACAGGAGTGGAGTTGTGGTACGGACCTCTGCTAGCTCCTTCTTGTTTCCAGCTGCTTTAAAAACTTGACTTCTCGGGCAGTATTGACTTCAGCTAGCAAAATTGAGCAACTTTTAATTAAAAACCGTTTTTGTCTTTCCACCTAAGTTAAAAACTAAGAGGATATTTGATTCTTTGATTATTTGATCCAATTACTTGTCTCCTTTCCAGGGGAACAGATACTGTAGTCTCCCCTGACTGGGGTGCTCCTGAGGCCCTAAACCCTCTCTCTCTCGCAGCGTAGACACATTTCGTCCTGTGTAAATTGTTCACCATTAGCTTTGCAATAGCTTTCAACTGGTTTTAATGAATACCAGTTTGGAGTGCAACTATTTAAATAACAAGCAGAGCGCAAAGGTTTTCTATGTAACTAGTTGGTGCAAAAATGCTTTAAAAGGCAAACACATAATACGTGTATTTTTAAAAAAAAATCTCCCCCAAAACAGCCTGCGTAAGAAAGATCTTTCTGACACCACATTTTTCTAGGTGATAACTATATATATAGTTATTTGTATTATAATGTCTAAGACTAAAAAAAAAAATAACACAAAGAGTATTTCAATCTTTGAGGAGCAATTACTCAAGCCCTTTGAAAAACAACTTGGGAAACGCTCAAAATTATAACGAGTAGAAACAGCCTAAGCTGTAAGAAGTTTATCTTTGTCTCATCCGCACGTTCCCTCTCATGTCTAAATCCCTAGAAAGGCAGACATACAAAATGGATTGCTGAGGTTTCCGCAGAGCCCCCAGTTTAATTCATCTCTCTCCAGCAGACGTCTCACGCCAGTGGCGTTTTGTTACCGATCCTTGGGAAATTGTAGCAGCTATCGCAGAGTGTTATTAACTTGGACACTGCTGGAAGCCTGGACATCCACAATACCCTGACATTTTCACGGTCACAAGGGAGGGCTGTGCTCTGAATAGAATAAAGGGCACTTGCAAGAGTATTAATTTCTATGATTCAATAAACCGTAATAAAACTACAACAAGTCTGCAGACCCCAGGCTTACACAATGTTATGTATGTGCTACACCATGTGCCTTGTTTACTGATAACAAATATTACTCTATATCTTTTTTTTTCCTGCTTTATTTGGAGTCTCGTAGCTCTTATGTCCTCCCTCTGAAAGTCACAGGAACACATCACAATCCAAGCTTTGATTTTTACAGGATGAAGTTTATAAGGCTGCAAACCAAATTCTGCACCCTGAAGAACTGCGGGGAAAAAATATCTAATCTCTCCCCTTGGCTTTCAAAGGCCCCATTGTTAAAATTTGGCCCTATTTAAACTTAAAAGTATTCTCCATACGCAGGAAGATTTAACCTGAAGCCACAGGAGTTCTGCTTCTAGTGCTTTCAGGTACAGCTTTCTGCATCACCTTTGCAGGCCGAAGTCGGCACTCAAAGCAGTCTATTACATCTACCCACCAACAGTGATTTTGATGAACTCCCTGGAAGTCCACACTGTCTCCATTAACAGTAAGGGCTTGTCTTCTCAGTCTTGCCATTAAGGGCACAAGCGCAGGTCTTTGCCAGTTACCCAGCTGTCCTCTCCTTGCTCCGCATTGTGCCCTAACGCTGACACTCCACCATTTGCTGCTCCCAAGCTGCACGGACAATTTACATCTTCAGACTGAAACGCTTTGGTCACAGTGGCTTTTGCCCCAGAAGCACACAATTATCCACACCAGCAGTTCCCAAAGTGTGGTTTGTAAAGCCACAGTGAGAGCTCCGTAGCACCAGGTTGCTTTGAAGTTTAAACCAAAACTTGAGAGAAATCGAGGATTAAGGTAGTTGCCTGCAGTCCGAAACATTTGGGAATGAAAGAGCTTAAAAAATAAAGTCAAAAAATGAGGTCATCATTCTTTTAGATCATTCTCTCCACCCCTCTGCTTGACCACCACAGCTACAAAGTGAAGTTACAATCCACTGCAATCTCTTCATTTTCCCAAGTGATGGGATACCACTCACCAGTAAACCACCATGAACAGAGCAATTAGATACACAAAGCTGACACTAGCGGCCACGGTACAAACAGTTACCAATTGGTCCTGTCTCCACCGCAGAGCTGTGACAGACACTCTCGTATCTTGCTGGGAACGCGTCCAGGGCAAGCTGGGCAACGTCACCCAACACCCTTACCTCTTCATTTAGTTGGATGCCTCTGTTCAGGCTGCTGGAAACATTATGCCTCAGCTACAGGGTTAAAAATAAACTTTTTCATCATCAACTCCTCGTTCACTAGAGAAAAACCACTCCAGAAAAGCCAGTACAGTCTCTGCCAGCCCTTTGCTGCTGTTATCATCAACTAGGTGCAACTCCACTTGACCACCATCCTTCCCGCAGGCAGCCCACTGCCCATGCTTTGCCTGTAAAGTTGGGAACTACAGCTGTTTGACCACTTGTTCCCAGTGTTTGCAACTTTCATACCCCTCCGGCTCTTTCCTGGCCGCAAGAAGTAATCTGCCTTTAGCGGATAGATGTTTAGTGAGAAATTTAAGGTACTCAGTAGACAGCCATCACGTTCATTGTATGATCAGGGCTGTGCAACAATTTACACGTTCAATCAATTTTCCAAAAGAAGTCTTTATTCTTTAAAAAGAGGAACAAAATTTTTGGCAAGCTTGAATGAAGAGCTTCCTTCCAACAGGGCTAGGAGAACCACAAAAAAGTCAGCTTACATTTCCCATATGTGTTATTAGCAGCTCTCTCACTGAAATAGTTTGGTGAACTGAAGTAGGTTTTGGGCCAGTGCTCTGATTTCTTGATTATTGTAGTATTTCATTGAATTCTGACTTTGTGTGAATAATGCTGTCTTGTTTGAAATTGTACCATGTGGACACAAGACCATCTTCTACTAATCCATCATGGAATTAGGGAAGGTTGCAGCAAGGCCAGGCCACTGGAAACAAAGTCCAGTGAGTCCATCCTCCTTAAAGCAGAAAGCGAAGGAAGGAAGAATGTGCAAAATTACTCTCTCATTTGTTACTTTGGAACAAGAGACAGGTAAGCCAAAAACTTTTCATCTTTTGCCTTGAAAGAACTTGGGAGTTAAGAAAGCGTTTCTCCCTGATGAATCTCAAAGCTTAGAGAGGAGACTTCAGTAGCATCCAGCCCGGTTATATCTCAAATAGGAAAAGAGCTGCTTTGTTTTCTCTTTCAGGAATCGCAAGACCGACATTTAAAAGAAGCCGCAGCGCACAATTAGCCAAGGACTCAGCTATCAGGGTATGCCAAAAGTGAGGCTTTGCACTTGACCTCCACTCCACATTCCTCACCTCTGGGAACCAGCATTACGATGCTATTTACATAATCACAGAATTTCCCTAATACAACTGGATGCTTTTCCCCGTGCACCATCAAGTTGCGTCTGTATTAGATAGGGAAGTAAAGGTCATGTCAAGGACATCCCTAGATAAACCGGGGGGGAATAGTCTGAATTTTGAAGGGTGGGGAGGATTAATTCTCACTGCCTCATTTTTCTTTTACAAAATCCCACACAGTGAAAACAAGCAAAACAAGTAAACCCTGAAATTATAGCCAGTAATATGACGAAGAATACTTATTTGTCTAACTTATGGTGGCACAGAAAATTGAGACAAAATTATTTAGTGGATATTTTGTATGTCTCAAGTATGTAAAAGTAACACATATGCAGGTTGCTCTCCATCTGCACAAAATATTACTAAAATGTAACCTGACAAGCAGATTTTTCCTAACGCTACTAGCTTACAGTAAAAAAAAAAAAAAATCGCAGTTTTCAGTGAGTCCATAAGCAGGCACCAGGGTGGGAATGACGAGCAGGGACGGAGAAACATTTCTGTGGTGTTGCTGCTTAATGTTGAACCCCAGTATCAAGTGGCAAAGGCAGCACGATTCCAACTGAGGAAGAAAGGGGTAAGCACGCACACACACAGAAGCAGAAGGGAGGGGGAAAGCCGCCTAATCAAAACTAACAGCAGGATTTCTGCTCACACTTCAAACCGAGAGCAGATAAAGCCCATCATTCTATGATTTTCGGTTCTTGAAAGCAAACCCCTGGAGTTCATGTGGAGAAGTGCTCTGCAAAGAACTAGCAATCCTTTGAATTCAGACATTTGCAGAAGAACTACCCTCCTTCCACCTCCCTGAACATTTTTCCCATTTTCAGCCGTTTATTCATTAGTATTACTATTACACACTTACTGACCTTTTCTTTTATATGACAAACCCAAGCGTTCACTTTGGAAGCCTGAAGGTGCATTACCCATGCTCGGTTTAGACAACTTCCCACCCTCACTCTCCTCTCCATTTCAAAAGCTTTGTTGCTTGAACCACATCTCTTGAGAAGTCTAGGTATTCAGCATCTTTTCTTCTTTTTGTTAAAAGGTACGTGTACCTCCTGGCTTCATATTGTTCATTCTAGCCTGATGAAACCACCCCCCCACCCCCCCCCCCAAATTATTTTACTAATTTAGGGTCAGCATCACAGAAGCTATTTGGGAATCCAGATAATATGGACAAGCATCCAGAGAGAATTAGAAGAACCTCCAAAAAGTCCGGAGAGCCCCTTGAAAGTCAGCAGGAAACTGGAACTTGACCTGTTCGGGCACTCGGGTGCATCACAACAGTTGCAGCACATACCTTTTGGAACCCGAATACCACCAGGGTCATATTCACAGCAACCAACATCATACAAGAAACAGTAACAGGGGTATAAAACCTCAGAGCGTGCCCAGAGCCTAGGTCAAGATTCCCAAAACTTGTAGCAGAGTATTGCACTATTGCAGAAAGACACAACCAGACAAGAAGAGGTACAGGCCAGATTTTCAAAAGCTTGCTGGCACACTTCAGCATGGACAGGCTCTGTGCAAGCAGCTTCTGCCAACACAACAAGCCCTTGCCAACTGCAGTCTTAAGTGTCTCAAAAAGAAGTACCAGCATCCTTGTCAGAAAAGTTCCCAAATATCGCAAGCAGGACTACAAAGGGATGACCTGTAACTCCACTCAGTTCCAGCCCAGCATGAAAACTTCAGCCTCTAAGCGCTAAAAACCTCTCAGTGCTTTAACCAGAACATATCCATCACATGGGAGGGAGGAAATCTCACCAAACTTCAATATGCTGCTGAAATTTGAAGGAAAAAAAAAAAAAATAGCAAAAGTGTTTCCTGCGAGATGTATTACTTTATGCTGGTATTTTTGCAGAAGATAGGATTAGTTTCATGCTGTCTTGCAGCATGATCATGGGCAATGTAAGGATAATAAGTGAATTCTATTGCTAGCTGTCACAAGTGACAAATACAATGCATAATTAAACAAGTGGCACCTAGACTGCCTGGGGGAAACAATTATTTAGTGCTTTCCTTAGGACAGAGTCATTTCTCTCACATTTTTTCATTACATTCTCACGTTTCACAAATCTGCTGAAAATCAACAGCTTTATATTAGCTCCTGTGGCTTCAGCTGCCCAGGAACTGCCTGCTGGGAACAGACCCAACGTGCATCACCGGACGAGTGCCCACCTTGTGAGTACAGAAGGATCTGCATCTCCAGAAGAACGCAGGTGAAAACCTGGACCAGGTTCTCCAGGCCCAGCAGCTCGAAGACCTCCCGCAGCGGGTAGTCAGAGAGCGGCAACTCATTGGGCCCAGGTCTCTGGCAAATGATGGGCTCGTAAACCCCATAAAACTTCAGCGACCTCCCCGGGGGTGGCAAGGGCACCTCGTAGAGGATGTTG
Organism: Chroicocephalus ridibundus; assembly: GCF_963924245.1. Classification (NCBI taxonomy): domain Eukaryota; kingdom Metazoa; phylum Chordata; class Aves; order Charadriiformes; family Laridae; genus Chroicocephalus; species Chroicocephalus ridibundus. Next base: position 154,779,099 of record NC_086284.1, read on the forward strand.
TGGATGTAGCTCTCCAGGGGCAGAGGCGGTGGCTGCTGGGAGGTCACCGCCTTATAGAGCTGGATCAGGAACTTCTTGCAGGCTTGCATGAAGGGCAGAGGGGTGATGAGGCATATGCATTTGGAGACGTACAGCGTGTCCCTGCTGATGTCGTAGGAGTTGTACCGCTGGAGCTTGGCGAGGGAAGTGGCATCGCCCTCGTCAATGCTGCTGGCCAGGGAGTCCATGCTGCACGAGGAGGAGGCGCAGACGCTGCTGTATTGCTCCGCGTTGTGCATCTGGTAGAGTGTTTGCATGGCTGTGCAGATCTGCTTGCTCGTGACCTCCTCGTAGAACGTGAGCACAAAGCCGTACGTACGAGAGCCATCTTCTCTGGTGATGATGAAGGAGTGGAGCTGCGGATCTCTGTTATCTGCCTGCGTCCGGAAAGACAGCCCTTTGGGCATACACAGCTAAGGAAAGAGAAAAGAAATAGATATAAGTAATCTAAGCTACAATTTTATTTTGTTACTTTTGCTTTACAGGCACATTCTTTTTTTTTTTTTTCCACTGCATCATAACAAGCCATTTATTATTCAACATAATCCCCTTGAAAAGTAGCCCAAGAATAAACAGCCTAAAACTGATGCTATATAAGAGACAGACATGACTGAAGAAATCACTCTCCAAAATCAGCCATCTATTAAATCATTATGAGTTAGTTTCATTACTTTGTAAAAATATTTTCAGTACTGAATAGCCTTTGTCTCATTTACTTAAGGATTATATAAAGACATCCACTTTTGTTCTCATTTGCATCTATTGTTCCCACAATACTTTACTTTAAAGTCAGAGCGCCAAGGGAGCATCTTATAGCACTGAATTAAAATTACAGATTTCTTGAAACTCTTTGATCTTCCCTAATTTTCTTAAAAGAAAGCACAACAATTGACTGACAGCTATTATATTTACGTTCTTCCTTAAGTGCTACAAAATAGCTTGCATCGGAAGAAGGAAGGAGGTGGGGGGAGGAAACACCCAAAATCTATGAAAGCCTTGTTTTTGATTTACCACTCAGCACAATCTTGTGCAGTGATTTTACTACACTGGGTGTTTCTCCGAAACACAGCCCTAGTGATAACTTGAGGCATTTTTCCAGGCATTCCTCAGGAATTCTATCAGCCATCGAATACAAAATAACAGCCAGCAAAATTTGTTTGAATGTGCATCAGCATGAAGGTCCTTATATTCCAGCTAAATCAGTATGTTTATAAACGAACTAAAAAAGAACGAACAAAACAACTAAAGCTTCCTTCTGAAGAAATAAGAGGAAAGAAGAGAGGGAGACCCTTCAAAGCGCTCCTTCTGATGCCAACTTTCCCAAGGGATGTGAACCTACACACAACTGAGTGCATCCCCCTAATGCCTCACCTTGACCAGGAATAAAGTCTTCTGATGATGGAAGAGGTTAAGAGAAATAATTATAAATTTTCAGGCACGTTCTATCCTGAACTTCTCCAGTGCACCTTGCAGAGATCATTTGACAGCCTGATAAAGCTTCTACCAGCCCAGCTGGGATTTAGGCAAGTGGTCCAGTCTCACTTCACAAGATGCCAGTAAACCCCTAAGTTATGTAGAACAGCTTTTTTGTGTTCCTCTAAAAGGCAACGTATAGAGAAATAAGTAGCCTGGAGTTGATAGAAGAATTTAATTCAATTGATGGGCTTTGCTGACATAAACCATGAAATTGCAGCTCGAACCATTTTTGAACAGCAGCCTCATTTTCATTGAAAAGGTTTATAGTTTTTACTGAGGCATTATACTGTGCCATGGTTAAGGCTTTTCCAATAAAGAAGTAGTAAAAAATCCTTGTTGCACAGTTTATTTAAATTAATCTGTACAATAAATATCTCTTAACCTCATTTTTTGGCAGGCTTGCTTAATAAAAATTTATTTCTAGAATGTGGGCATTCAATGTCGGCTATAGCCTTATCAAATCTGGTCATGCTGAAATCACAGGTTTTAATCTCAACACTATCAAAGTTCACATTTTTTTCACTTTACAGAATACCTGGATAAGCAAATTGCATGTACTGGCACAATCAAGAACAGATAAGCATCAAGGAAATTCAGACCAGCTCAGACAGTTTCAGAAGGCTGTATTAAATAAATTTCCTCCAAGTCAATCATTATTCCCTCGTCCTTGATATACCGAGTATACACACACAAAGGGACACCAATCTGTTAAGTTTCAGCCTGTTGCGGTTTAACACCAGCCAGCAAACAAGCGCCACGCAGCCGCTTGTTCACTCCTCCTATGGTGGGATGGGGGACAGAATCAGAAGAGTGAAGGTGAGAAAGCTTGTGAGTTGAGATAAAGACAGTTTAATAAATTAAGCAAAAGCCGCGCATGCACACAAAGCAAAACAAGGAATTCATTCACTGCTTCCCATGGGCAGGCAGGTGTTCAGCCATCTCCAGGGAAGCAGGACTCCATCACGCGTAATGGCTACTTAGGAAGGCAAAATGCCATCACTCTGAACATGCCCCGTTTCCTTCTTCTACCCTCAGCTTTATATACTGAGCACGACATCATACGGCATGGAATATCCCTTTGGCCAGTTGGGGCCATCTGTCCCAGCTGTGTCCCCTCCCACCTTCTTGCACACCCCCAGCCTACTCGCTGGTGGGGTGGGGTGAGGAGCAGAAAAGGCCTTGACCCTGTGTAAGCCCCACTCAGCAGTAACTAAAACATCCCTGTATTATCAACACTGTTTCCACACAAATCCAAAACGCAGCCCCATACGAGCTATTATCAAGAACATTAACTCTACCCCAGCCAAAACCAGCATGCAGTCACAGCCCAGCATATGCAGAATATTGACTTTTTAAGACTCTGGCTGCAAACCCTGGCACAGAGACCACTGCTGTCGTTAGACCTACAAGAAGACACAGGAAAAGGCAGAGAAAGAAAGAAGATGGGAAAGCATCAAGACAGGGAAGAACAACCAAGAGTCACTTAAGAAGCTAAGATCAAAAGGAAGGGCCTGTGCTCATTTTCCAGCAGTACAGAAAGCTTCAGATTTGCAGTTAAGGCATAAAAACTTTCATCTTCGTGCCTTGGACATCAATCACTTCCCATCTCATTTGTGTTTGTCGCGCATGCCATAGGACAGCGTTGGGAAAGAGCAGCTTGGGACATGCTGTGGCAGGGGGGAGCTTTGCCTGCTGGTGAAGCTGGCTGACTAATGGTGAGAAGGCAGTCAGTCACCTTCACTGCATCTGTGCATAAACACAGAAAGCTATCCAAGACCACTGATCAAAGGACAGGATTTTACTTTTCAGAGCACTTCACTCTTTATATTTAAACACCTCTATCAGCAGAAAAACGTGGAATTAAATCGTACTTGCAATGAGGCTTATAACCAACATGGTTTGTAAAAACAAAAGGAAGCTGCACAAAGACAGACAAAAAGATAACAACTAATCCATACTGCATCTCTGCAAGCGATGGGTACGAAATACCCTTTTCCTAAACACAGAGGCAGGACACACAGTGTAATCCCTCCCTCCATCCAGCATCATGCGTTGCAGATATTTCGGAACCAAAGGTCCCCTCTGGACCACTGCCCATCAGCGCCTGTTCACCTCTTCTCCATTAGATCCTCAATGTCACTTTTTAAGCCCCTGTGTATTTTCCGTGTTCACAGCATGCCGTGGCAGCAAGCTCCATACTCAAAACCGTGCCGTGGGCGAGGGGGTGGAGAGAAAGATGCTTTTGTTTGTATTAAAGCCTGCACCTTCAAATTACACTGGGGAACCTTTAATTCTTTTATTTCAGTACATGACACGTTAAACTGACAATGCTCCCTTGGACTTCATAAAAACAGGCAAAGATTTATATACCTTGATGAATCAGGGGGCTGAAGTAGGAGGTTTATTTCCTAAAAATTTCACTTTCCTCTCTACTGAGAACTTCAGTTTGGTACAACACATTACTTGCAGAATGGCCACAGAAGACAGCGTGTGACGTTAGGCAGGGATAATTGCAAAAAGCAGTGGGGAAAAAGAAATACCTCCCTATCAAAGAGAACTCCGTACTTTGATAAGTACTTTGAAAGGGAGAGAAAACATGACTCGTAGGCAGAGTGATTGCATGGGACTTCAGGGGGTTATTTTTAAAGCGACAGGATGGTTTCAGAAGGCAATTGAAATTCCTTAGGCATCCAGCAAAGCCAGAGCTCTCACAAGTTAACCTTCAAGGATTTATGCATTTTCTTCTCTGAGGAAAATTGCTTCTGGAAGCTCACATAAAGCAAACACATAGGCAGAACTAATACAGCAAGGCAAGATCAGAAAGGCCAATAATTGCCTCAGGGGATTCTGTGGAGGTGGATATTACTTTAAATGATGTTTCAGATCAAAACAATAAAGAAGTTTTCCGAAAGATGATTTAAAAGACCATTAAATACTGCTGCTGTTAGTAAATGCTTTTATTTTTCTCCAAGACACATTGCAAATGAAAGATGTGTTCTTCAGCTATTTGATTTCAGCTGACTGCAGCTCAGTTCAATTATTTTATTTTAATAGGTCTCTTGCTGGTTTTAGTATGCCATTTTTGTCCGATAATATGATCACACTTCATGAATATTAGACATTTTCAACTGTAATGTGAGAGACAAATAATGCAGCAATTCCAGCTATTAACCCTTGCTGCCATATTCCTGCTGCACGCCCTCCACACTTCTCTGAACACCCCCAATTCAAAGGCAGAACTAAAAGGTATAAGTAGCCTTGGTAGTTGAGTTATTGCCATCTTAACTGTGCTGATGAAGCACCGTTCTGTGTCCTTTGCGAATTCTGTATTGGCAAAGTGATGTGGAGACCTGCCCAAATGCCACACCATCCCCATCAGTGCACATTTGGAAGCAGAGGACAGCAATCCCCAGCTGTCAGCGCGCAGAGGGAGTGATCAGGCTCATCTCTGCCTTTCTATGCATTGTGCAGTGACACAGTATCAGCTCTCTGTGTCACCGCTACTTCCAGATCCTGTGTTTTCACGTTAAACATTTGGCATGATGCTAAAAAATAAGATTCAGTGGAAACTGAGATGAACTTCAGATTTCTGCATCTTCGTGATTGCAGAGAACCTCCAAATGCATTTTTGCATTTGCAAAAGCCATTTTATTGTGTGTTTTCTGTGTTCCCCATCTCTCCACCTCCTCGGTGAGGGCCAGGAGATTCTCTTGACTTCACACCTGCACCATACAATGAGGTTGGTTCTGTTTTGAAGTAGCCAGTATGTAAAAGTCCTGCCCTCCTCAAATGTGAAGCGCATCTAAACTAGATTGGTGGGAAGGGGTTCCCTAATTTTCCAATTTTGAGTTGGACCCAATACACATTTTTGAAAACAGCTGGAATCGGTAATATCGTTTAATGTTGTTATTATTACAACAACTGTTTATTTTTAAGTTTAAGGAATAGCATTTTCTGCACTGGGAAGCTTACCTCAAATACCAGTAATGTGCTGTCTTTGTCAGGACTCGTTCTTAACATGTGCTTTGGTGATTTTGGAAACATCCTTTGAATACCAGCTCTCTGGGAAAATTTCCACTGGATCATTGGTCTTTTAGTTGCTGCTGCCCCCATATAAAACTCCAGAAACTGTTTTCTTCTCCCTCCCCTGTTCATGGGATTTAGCCACACAAACTCACATCAAATTTAGCTGAGAGGAAAGGGATGTACAGAAGATGCATTGGTGCAGACGTGCCATTAAAAGTGAGCGCCCAACAAAAGCTGTGGTTTATGTAAGTTCCAGCTTCTCTGTAAAGGTTCCTCTCTCCCTTGCTATACGCAGCATCAAGATTTTTTTGTACTCAAAAATTTCACACAGATATTACTGTTTTAAAAATTCCTTGGTTCACCTCCTCCTGACCTGCAGACGTGCACACTGGGTGACTACACCCCTCCTCACCCAGTCACCGAGCTGGTGGTTAGACTTGTTCCATCACGCAGTAGGTTTAACTATAACTGATGAGGGAAACAGAACGTTTTACTTTTGTTGTGCCTGAAAGTATTCTGCATTTTCACATTACCTCTTCCTCTCCAGCTTTTCAACCAGAGTGCCTAGTGGGTGCTCTTAGTCCCAGCAGAAGTGCCTGTTCATCACATCACAAGGGATGGTTGTGAACAACCCAGGAACCACATGAGAGTTGAAGTTGTCAGGAAACAGCTGGAGAAGAGAGTTTCTCTACCTACCATGTTGACGGCATCCTGGTCGAAGGGGTTCCACTCGATGTTCTGAGGATAATGGGCCAAAACTTTGGACTTGAAGGTTCTTCTTAAGGGACTCTGGTCGAAATTCTCTCCTGCAACAAATGAAGAAATAATGACTTGTCACAGCAGCGAGGCTTCAGGCAGAGCTGGCCTAGGCAGCTTTCCTTCATTTTAGTTTTATTTGTGAAATCTGAAGGGCATTTTCACTCCCAACAGATGTACTACTTTTTAAAGAAAGAGAAACAGAAAAGATGCACGTTCAGTCTGATCATACCCTCCTTCCCACAAAAATCTTACTACAGTTGCAACACAGCTTCCAGCTTAGTATTTACTGCATGGAAAATCACTGCTAAGAGAAAAAATACTGCTGGAGTTTTACAGCAAAAGACCCTGCAATCAACTGAATTCTCTACCTTCCCCTATAGCTTGAATATCTAGACATGACTTAGACACTGAAAGAGTACTTTCCCCTCAAGTTTGTTAGAAACTGTCTTATGGTCAATAAAAAGTATAAGCACCTCTCAGTTATTATAAATTATTCGAGGACTCATTATAGATGTTTTTATATTAAAAATCCTTTGTGAAGATTAAACATTTATTTTTTCTACATCAAATTTAAAGGACAGACTTCTTCCATACGAAGAATCCAGCAAGTGCAAAGAGTGCAAAGTGCAAGTGCAAAGAGACTGAAATTAGACTTCAAGCAGAAATGCATCCAGTTATCAGCACACAAATAGTTTATTTCACTGTGATATTGTTAATGAAGTTTCCATCACTGGATAGTCTACAGTATGCAACAACAGTAATCAAAATAAGGAATTCTTAAAATCTATTAATTGCATTACCATCTACTACACTTTTCTCAGATATCAGGTTACTAATTTCAGGCTTCTTGCTTTAAAGACTACAGGGGGGTCTTTCCTGTTCAGCTCTTTCCTCACCTGAGAGAGATGAATGGGATGAAAGCCTTAAGTTCACAATGTTAAATGTTTTCCACCAAACCTTATTTTGCACTCCCTTTTGGACTTCTTAGTGTTATCTAGATACTTTTAAAAATACGTTACTGAAATAGAATTGGATTTCATTTCTTTAAAAAAAAAATAAATTATTTCTCTTTATACTCAAAGGCAGAACATTTAACATTTCCTTAATGTTTTTAATGAGAGGTTATTTTGGATGACAAAATAGTCAATCGCTTGGCCAGCTCTAAAGGCAATCCACCGTTCCTGCAGGAAAGAAACTACGAGTCACTGTCCTCACTAACCCCTCTCTGAAGGCAAGGTGGACTGCGGGAGCATGATTTGTGCTGGCTGAGTAACATAGGACCATTCAGCCTTCGTGCAGCTAGCAGCCTCCGACGGACGTTGCAAAATTCATAGGTCAGCCGTTACCTGAAGGTTTCTGAGGCCGCAGCCATTTGGCACATGCCCTTCGCTCCTTGCGAAGCACAGTCTGCACAATCATTTGGCTCGGAGGGAATTAATCCAAGGCAATTTCTGTACAAACTGACACTTGAAGGCAGAGCTTCTCAGCCTTTGCCTGGTAGAGCCTAGGGTCTGCAGGTAATTGCGGGGAACACAAGATAACGGAGAAAAACACAGTGGCAATTCACAAGGTAAAAGTTATCCAGGCAAAGTTTAAGGAGGGTTGTAAACCATTTGCTGTATGAAACCCTTAATACATCTTCAATGCAGAGGGCAGAACCTGCACTGCCTCTCAGGGGCTGCAGGGCCAGGGCCATCAAAGCGGCACCTGCACAACAGAGGCAGGTGGAGGAAGAGGAGCTGGAGGTCAGGCATTTCTTATACCTCTGCCAGGACACATGTAGGCAGATGGAGATTCCTCAACACATGCAAGCGTCCTGGTTTGGCGACACAGGATTAATTTATCTTTCAGTAATTTTACTTTTCAGTAAAGTCTCTTCTAATGCTTGGGAAAACTGCACTTTTAGAAGACTCTAGTGTCTGAATTTGTGAAAATATTTACTTTACAGCCAGCTATAGTATGTGGGTTTCAAGCTCTTGGTGTTTTCGAGCTCACCAGGTGCAGGGATGAGAAGGAGCAAGACCCGAGCGCTTAACGCAAGCTGGCCAACAAGATTATTTCATATCATGAACATCATATTCAATATAAATTAGAAAGTTCGCTGCATAGCGTGCTCTCTCTCTCCCTTGATGGTGGATTTACAGAGAACTTCTTGCCCCGATGTCAGACCCTTGAGCCCTTCCCTTCCTCCTGAAGCCACAGTGCTCGCAGCATCCGACATTTGCTGTCCACTGCTGGGAGTGCACAGCTTCCCACTGATAGAACTGTCTGAGTATAATCTTTGTAGATTTTATATTGGTATCAGGATCAATATCAGTCCTTCAGATTAGTAATGTTAATTATTTAGTCTTATTCTATTAAATCTGTTTATATTTCAACCCCCAGGTTTCCTTGATTTTTCCCAGTTACCCTTCCGGGGTGGAAGCCACACAATGGCTCATTTTTAACACAGGATTTAGAGACATTGCAACATTCTTTTTTTCTAGCCCTGTGTCTGTCTCACTTGATTTTGGTGGATAACCATGGGGGGGAAAGGCAAATAAGCTTCGACAAGGATATTTTGTACTTGAGAGGAGAAAAGGTCCAAGACAACGCAATGCTGCAGACATATTTCCTGGGGCAGGAATCAATGGAAATAGTAAAATGCGAGGAGCTCTGTCAGGGGAATCCAGCCTGCTTCTGGAATTGCTCAAGGCAAACCAGAAATCCAGCAAAAGTGTATGCATCATAGAAATAAAGAAAACTGAAGGTATCAGCTAAACTGGATCAAATTAAAAGACATGTCAGGGTTTAGCTAATTAGCTCATCACATCTGCCAAGCTGGACCAGACTTGCCACTAGCTGCTATGGCAGTCCAGAGCACAAGCTCTATGAAGATCCTCTCCCTGCTCAACTACAAAGCCCAAACTGAAGTACACAAAAACAGAAAAACAGGGACCATTACTCTGCTACAGAACTTGGCAGTAGAATAACCTCTTATTTCGGTCCAGAAGTTCTTTGCAGAGGCATTAGAGATAAAGATATAATCATCCACTGATTCCTAAAGGTTCACAAAATAAAAATCCCAACAAGCAAAGCCAGTGAAAATTCTCTCTCCAGGTATGCACTTAAACGTACTTGGCAACACTTTTAATTCTCTGTATCAAATGGTAATTAATATGCTTGCATAATCAAATAAATATGCACAAGGCTGTTTCCTAATTAGATCTTCAATATTTCTCACATCTGAGAGAGTTTACCTTAGAACGGTGAATTAACAGAAAGGTAGATATTTGATGCTAAATTCGTTTGGTTGCTTTTACTAAAAGCTTAAAGAGCATCTGGTTGACTTCCTTAAGTTCTCCATCGCTAACAGCAAGTGATTGCTGGAGTCCACATTTCCATAAAGGTTTCCTTTCTCATGACAAAAAGCATTACTGTAACGTGATGGATGCTAATTGGGTAATTTCTGTGGTTCAGAGGCACTCATTGCTCTGCTGTTCACTGGTGGAGCCCTTTGCCGGCTCTTTAGGGGCCAGTTTTCCAATCTACATTGTATGGGTGTTGTAAAACACCTTTTGCCTGAAAAAATAGCCTACAACTAAATTGATTAGTCATCTGGTATTAGCACATAACTGTACAAGGGAGTCCAGCAGAAATGCACATTAATCACATCATTTACTGTTTCTAATGCCTGTGCTCACTTATAGGCACCAAAGAAACTGGGGCAGGCTTTGCCCTGCACACTGGATGTCCTTGGGAGAGCCCTGCTTGCAGCACACCTACAACGTGTGGCATCTCAGGGGATGTGGCTCTGCGTGCTTAGATTGAGTGGGACAGCAAACAGCCCAGCTTTCACTTAAATAACTTCCACGTGGCCCCAGAAGCACGTCAAGACTGCTCAAAGGGATTTGGGAAGTAACCCTGGAAAGCTTCGCCACAGGAAAATATCCTCCTCTCAGTTTGGTGGCTCAATTGCTAACCCCACCAGATAAAGCTGTACTTACTCACAGGTTAGACCAAAAATTACATCACTGGGGATATAAGAGCAGGGAAATCCTTGATTTTTGGCTGTTGTTGTTATTGAACCTCCTTTGCCTCATTTTCCCTATAAAACACCACCCCACCCCCCATCTTGACAAGCAATACTCTGGCAGCACCTGGAACCAGTGGAGAAGAACAAGGCATATTTGCCAATAAACCGTAGCAATCATGAAAAAATTAGGGTTTCGATCAGCTTTTAGAAATGACCAATAACGTGTATGCAGCTGCAAATACTTGTACAGTCACTTAGACATCAGAGAGGTCTAAAAAGTTCTGTTTATGAAGCACAAGTGTTGCTTTAAGAAATCCAGCTTTCCAAAACCAGCAGTAACAATGTTCTAGTAGGCTGACAACATGGATTCATTTTGTCCAGGAAAACAAATGGCACAAATAACTTACCTTTGCAGAGTCTCTGCAGGGTTTGTATTTTACTACTATGGTGGTTTTAAAAAAATAATAAAGGTAAAACACACACACACACAAAATACGTTTTTCTCAATCAGTGATCACAAGACAAAAGAGAAGCGCCAAGAAACCACACTGGAGTGAATCAGTTGGTCATTACCTCGAAAGGACACAACATCACACCCCCCATACAAAGCTACCCCAAGAAGCCAGGCAGGGTAAGCTTTCAGATTTACATAATTTAGGAAAGAAACAGTACAAGGATACGACAGAAAGCAGCCCACATGTCAGGGTGGAATGTCATCATTTGGCCAAACTAGCAGGAAACACCCCGACTCCCACCGAAATGAGATGAGAGATGGGGAACATGACACCCAGCTCCACACTGACAAGCAGCTGGAAGAGAACCACAGGCAGCAAAACCTTCTTGGCAAAGATGAGGGAAAGGATCTGGACCGAAGGGCTACCTGATATTATCAAGTCTCAGCCTTGGTAGTTCTGCACTGTTGAGTCACACGTGGCAAAGAAAATTTATTTAGCTGTTATTCTAGGCAAACAGTGAATTTTCATTAAATCTACTGTGGGCTTATTTAAGTGCTTGCTTGCTAGCTTCCAAAACAGGATTAGCAAGGCACATTAAAAATGAAGCAAGTATCAAATGTGAATTGAATCCATATTCTAAAATATTAATAGCCAGATAACAGTACTATGAATACAGTCAGAAAGATCGTATTTGATGTGTGGTACCCATTCATGCAAACAGCACATCTCATGGGGTAAGCTGCCTATCAGAGGCAAATTAAAAATTTGGTTTTGAATGAATTCCTTTTTGCTTTCAGGATATTTTAAAAAAAAATCATTCAAGTATTTTTCAAAATTGTGTAAAATGTGTCAGAGTCAAGTTCTGTTTACATAGGATGTAGTATCCAATTGAACGATACTTTTAAATACCTTGTGCAATCCCTTAAAGGTACTTATTCTTGAAGAGATCTTTAGTTTCAAATTAAAACCAAATGGTGAAGTGATGGGTGCTAGATCAAGAAAAACAATGCTAATTTCACTTCAAAATGAAAAGATTTCTCAAAATTAGAAAATAAGCATCTTCTGTGTTTTGGATGAAGGATAAAATTACTAGGGAAATGCAGCTGCAGTTGTGAGGTTGTCAGTCATGACGGCTTTCGTATGAGTGATCATATTTAAAAATTTAGCGATCTGAAGCAGATCTGTTTTAATTAATTATCACAGCTACAGAGGCACACAAAAACATGTGCCAAATAGGCAGAGGCATCCTCTACCCACACCCTCTGGTGCAGGGAATGCAAGCTATCTGTCACTTCTTCCAAGCTTTGGAACGTAGACAGGAATGCTTGTGACCACAGAAATAAAAATATCTTTTATTCCTTTAGAGGAACGTACTGGGAGCACGACTCTGCACGGTACTGCACCTCATGGTGACAACCTCTTTGATAGCTGTTTCTAATTAAAAGTGTTCAGCACATCCAGCTATGTTGTTTCCCTGCAGACAGAACTTTGTTAAGCATTGGATAACTGGATGACCCTGCACGAGAAGCAAGTAATGTACAACGTGCGGGCGAGAAAACAACATGGGGACGGGAATAATAGTGCTTGGCTGGGGAGCAACTAAGCTGTTAATTGTCAGGTTCAGGAGACAGTTAGTTTAAGTCGTGCAGAAATTGTGCTCTGCTGCTTTTCTTCTGTGCCTCAGCACGACACCAAAGCAGCAGTGGTAGGCTAGTCAGTGCCCCAGGACCTTAACTCAAAGGCGTTATTTCTGATCACATATTCTCATAATCTTACAGCAGAGGAGGGTAATTATATGAAAGGGAGGACTGGGACAAGGCAGACAAAACAGTTTTCATTCCAAAATTTTAATATCTGAGTTGCCTGTGAGATGGCGGTGGCTTCTCTGGGGGGCAGCAGGGGTGAGCAGGGTCTAACCTACCTCTTGCATGTCAACATGTAAAGGAACTGATGGATCATATTTAAGCAGAAAGCCAGAGTGGGTTGTCTACCCTATCAATACATCTACACGATTTGACTTTTTTTGGGGGGGGGTGGGGGAGTGTGTATCTGTGTGGACCACAGTAATGCTGCTATTTAAATCTAGACTGCAAAACATGCTTTCTTGAGGTGTCAGGAACCTTTGGGTCTCTGTAGGAGAAATTAGTGGAGCTGGACCCTTTGTCCACAAATCTACATAACTAAGCCCAGTCGGATTTCTTGGTAAGTATCCTCTAATACGGCCTCACATAAGATATTGTTCAGTCTTTACCAAGCACACTAAGATCTAGCAATTTGTATATCCAGCAATATACCTGGCACCAGTAGTTGCATTTCATTGGAGAGAGGAAGCACATCTGCCAAGAGAGCTTCAAGAAGAAGATGAAAATTTATCAGATATTGATTTAAATTAGGTCAAAGAATGAAAATGTTGAGGATTTTTGGTTTTGTTTTTAAATTCTGACCCTTGATTTGATTCAAGGGGAGTTGGAAGACAGAAAATAAAGAGAGAGAGAGAGGACCTTGGTGATTGGTTTTGTCCTTAACACCTCTTTACCTGAGGTTTTGTCTGCAGTATCTGAGCTCTTCCCATGGAGTTCTGCTTCTAGCCATTTGTACAAGACTACACAACATAACAAACAGAGATAAAAAAAAAAAACAAGTATGAACAAAATTAAAAGACATACAAATGCACGGGGGAAGGGAAAAATGCAAAGCAGACATTAAACACTCCCCCTTGCAACCACTCTTCCCCTCAACACTGCCAAAGGGTAAATCCATGTGATAAATAAAACCCTCCGCGACTGTATTACTATAAAGGTGCTGAACGCGTTGACAGACATTGTAGAAATACTTGTCAAAATTAGTAACAGATTAAATTCTCAGTACCTCAATCAGCACGCTGCTGTACAGCTTCCCTGTTATGAAAGACAGCTTTGTTCATATACTGAGTTGTTCGCAGAGCCTGTGAAACTCAGGAGGAAAAAACACCAGTTCTTTAACTGGCGTTGAACTAAACCAGAGAGGTTTTCTTTAGCGTAGTACTGTTAGCCGTGCTATTACATCTTCAATGCCGTACTGCATGCCATTTTCAGGACTTTCTAAAGTTACTCAATAGTTCTGTTCACCACTTCTGTTTCATAATAGGGTGTTTTTAGACAAAGATTTGAATAAATAAGCTTGGATAAACAATTTTAATCTCTTCCAGTAACAGTTACCCCAATAGGTATTTGTAATGGAAGAGCTTCCTGCTAGCTTGTCTAACTGATGTTTCTTCCAACTGGTTTGCTCATCTGCAGAAAAACAAAGATGTTTTCACAGACACCATGGCGTTCCTTTGTCAGAAAAGTCCCATTTGTATGTTACATTCGTATGTATTACGCAATTCTCCTCAAGTTAAATCTATTTTTATAAACCCGGAGTGCACATTAAAGCTGCAATACCATTGACCTCACTGGTCATTCAGTTTCTAGGTGTAAATTCCGAGTATTTCCACCACGACCTCCTACTTGAGCTGTTAATCCAGGCATCACTTCAGAGGACCCAGATAATTCTGCCAAGGCTGCATTTTCTGGGAAGGCAGCTCTCAGCAGAGGGCACAGGAGCTCTTTCAACTCCTGTGACATGAATTTGTATTTTAGGATAATTTTCTCTTTTCTTTAGGAGGCACCTGAAGATAATCCACATTCGAATCTGCAGGATGATGATATTCCAACTCCAGGTATGTTAAGCTATTTCATTCTACTTTTGAGCTGTTTGAACTAAAAAGTTGCGTAAATATTTAAATTAGAGGAAACAAAACAAACCATTGCCAAACCTAGAGACTCCCCTTGCTAACGGCCCATACCCACATGCCTTTACAAGCCCCTCTGCCAGGCTGCCCTCACAACTCTCCCCAATAGTCTTTTACAAGGTTATCACTCAAAGGGAAGTTGGCACCGAGCTTCCATGGAATTAGCCACCATCTCTGCAACGGGATGAGGCGTAACAACTCGTGAAGGGATGCCCAGCCAGATGTGCCAGGACAGGTTCTTGTTTTGCTACCCTCTTCAGTACTTTGACCATTTATCATCATCAATCATACAGCCAAACAATTGCAGAAGTTAGGTAAATTCCTGCTCAGGAAGTAAAAATGACAGAAGATCATTGACAACAGCGATATAGATACAGAGCTATGAACACTGTTGAACAGCCTGATTCTTTATACAAACACAGTGTAATGGAATGCGACTATTGCCACTAATTACACTTAGAGAAGGCTCAGTATTTCAGAAGTCCTCTTAAAAAGGAAATTTTTTCGCCTAAGAGTTGCTGTGCAAGTCTAAATAAAGAGAAAAAGACTACAAAAAATAACAAGCAGTTTGCCATCGGATGACCTTGATTAAAATACTTATTCTCTGCCTACAGCGTAACATTATACAGCACCAACACTGTCAGCTTCTTAAAATAGCCCCAGTCCCAGCTGCCAATGGACCACAGACATCCCACTACCCTAGCAAACAAGTATGAACTACACCATGCCTTTTACATAAAATTGCATCATAATCTTGTCAAATCCAAAAAGTCAGGGCTTAAGTTATGTCAGTTTGGGTGATTTTTTGCAGTGGGGTAAGTTTAATAAACAGGTACCAGCGACATCAGGGACATGGTGCTCCTAGACTATTACCTTGGGGTCTGTCCCCAAAGGCTGAAAGAGATGTGGAGGAAACAGAGGAGTGGGTATAAAACTGGACCCATAGTTATAGGGAATTGTTTACACCTCAGGCCTTTATTTGCTCCAGAAATCATGGTGTGTGGAATTCACTCAGGCTGTTGGAGTTGCCACGTTGCCTTTCCAAGCATGGGCTCCCAATCCACTGCAGAAAGCGAGCCCCAGAGATCCTTGGTCCACTCTGTTTATATACAGCAAGTGGCATATTTTCTTTTTTATTGCATTTTTATATTCAAATCTGCACTCCATTTTGAATACTTGATATGAAATTAATGAGTACTAATAGGGAAAACAATTCGAGCAATGATTAAAAGTTCATTTAAATTTAAGTTTCATCCATCATTATTCCTAAGTTGCCTGTTAACCTTTTGGTTAGTTACATAGCAAATGAGCAATATACATAACCCTAAGAAACTGAAGGGTCTGAAATCCATCTCTCGGCTCTTCTGATGTTCTCAGAAGAACATCAGCAATGGCAGAGCGAAAAAACGTTCATGACATCAGCTCAGGTCCTTAAAAGCAGCACGATGCCAAAGCCCATCTGGTGAGGGGGTCCCTGGCTTTGGAGTAAGAGGCACCTGCCCACAGGCTTGGACTGAACCACCAAGGAAGGAAAAGCATTTTAGATGCCATCATGTCCTCCATGAAGTTTCGACACCTTCCTGCCCAGTGCAATGCCCACTTCCCACTCCTTGTTTCACGTGTTCACCTCCTTCCGTGGACTCAACACAGAATGAGGTATCCAGTCACACCTTTTACATGAGACACCTTTCACGCTTGTGCTGGCTATTAATTCACAAGGGCAAGACCAAGTTCAAATGTACCCGATTTCTGTGTTATAACATGACATTGCATTCTCAGACGGGTTTTGGAAACACGCACTGACAACCATCATTTTCAATTGAAACGAATCTTAAAGCAGGTTTTGTCCCCTGCTCCAGTGGCACAGAGGTAGTACAAGAGTCTTGTCTCAAGATCTGCTTTATTATAGTTGGTATTTCTGGAGATGAGAAAAGGGGAGGGGGGAACCCACACCAAAACCCACAAACCACCATAACTCGTCATCCTAAAAATCCCTGTACTGTTAGTGTTTAAGTGTTTAAGTGCAAGAAAGCAGGAAAGAAAGGGGTAATTTTCAGTAAATTTTGCTTTGGGGCTTTGTTAGTACATGAAGAAGCAGCTGTATTTTTATTCTTCATTTTTATAATTACAGTGCATTCAGTTATCTTTTAAAAGGGGCTGCATTAAGATAGAATTCTTTTAAATCACTCCACAATGCACATAATGTCACACACCAATAGTAGTCCCCCTTGGCTCATCAGGATGGCAAGTTTCAGGTGTTTTGTTACTTGAAGTTAGACGCAGTTTCACCAAAGCTGCATTTACACAACAGCAGAGTGTGAATAAATTCACTGATAACACCTTCTGCCACCCTAATTAAGCTCGGCTTGCAAATCAGTCCAGGAAAAGAAAGAAGCTTAATTTGGCCTGGACCATTTTCAGCACTAATCAACTTTGACATAAACAGAGCACGAAGATGCCTGTCCCCAGCTTGGGTAGTCAGCTAGGCCCAATTTCGGGTTTGCTTTTTGGCAACTTTCTTTTTACTCATCTTGCCCAAGCTTGGGGCCTCAGTTCCCTGGACTTAGCACCGTTTACAGTGGGCAATAGGCATTTCTGGTTTAAAGGAAGCCCTTGCTTTCTGATGTCCCCAAAAGCTGTCCCTTAATGTGCTGAACCACAGAGAGGATCCAAAGGACTCATGGTTGTTTTTTTAATTGGCCACGCAGAACCCAGCCTATGAAACCCCACCTTCTGCATCCATCCGTAGCCTCCAGAAGGAAGCCATTTCCTAGTTTCTGAAGAATGGGGTTTTTTTTCCCCTTTTTCAAACAGCACAATCCACAACCCAACAGTGGCACTCAAGCTGGCTTCTTACAAAAGAAGGGGCTGTCCCTGGGCAGGGTCAGCCTCTTCACACTCCTTGAAGAGCCGGTCCATGTCTGCAAGCTTCAGACAACTGGTTTTATCCAAGAGGTGGATTTAGAGAGGGTGAACCCAGAATTAGCTCCTCGGTATACGGAGTTACTTTTTTTGTACGCCCTTTACAAGCAAAGGGTTACAGCGAGGCAACGCTCACCTGTCAAAGGCTGCAGCTGCTAAGCTTTATGAAAACTTAGTTCTGTGTGGTTTTGAAGGGAAGGGAGGCCAGACAAAAAGAACTTTGCTTCTTGTAGTTCATGCTCTTTCATCAACATGTAGAAACACTCCCTTGTGTAGCACAAATGGATTTGTTTAGAGGATTTTGAGAAACTGCTGTTTAAGCTGTTGCCAACAAATAATTGTCCTTATGACAGTCTCCAAGAGCCAGTCTTCCGCCAGTTTTCAACAACTGAATCCTTTTAGAAAAAGACAAGACAGAAACTTTCCACACTCTGAAAAGTCACAAGCAGCCGCAGGCAAGACTTGAAGTTACCAGAGCTCCCGGATGGAGAAGGAATGAAGATGCAGGCAGATGAGGATCCACCGCCCACACAGCCACATCAGTCCTTAGAGCTAATACTTAAGAACTACCCAAGAAACCATTTCAGTTTGGAGAATGCTCTCAGTTGCTCAAACCCAGCTGTACTACAACAATTGGAGATCAGCATATCGCTGCAAATGCTTCCACTGTGGGCAAAACTGCCACCAAGGGAACAAGACGTTTATACAACATGCTGGATGATGCAGTTCTTACTAGCTCTCAAAAAAAAAAAAAAAGGCAGCTAAAAAGTATTTGAACATCGTTAAGAGGCAAAAATATCAACATATTGAAAGAAAGATCAATTCTTGTAACTGTTTGGTTAAAATATCTCTTCTGCTACAAACATCTTTGCAAGAACCTACATGCCTTGGTCAACACCACCTGCATTTAGAAACTGTTTGAAGATGGGGCTGCTGCCAGTGAGTTTACATAAGGGATCATTAAGAAGCTATCAGTGCATAGTAACTGCACATCTAAGCCGCATGAAAAATACTCTCTATGCTTAAGTAAACCTTAAGTAAACCATGACTAGTTAGATACAGCTTTAGCTTTTTTCATTGCAGCAGAGCTCTATATATTTCAGACAAAGGATAACCAACCAGATTTATGCTTTACCATTGCTTACCGTTTTGTGGCCAATTTCCAAGTCTACTGAAAATACAGAAAGCTGAAACCCGGACTCAATCACCATGCCGCAGTAAAGTGTCAGGATTCAAATCCAAAGGCGTGGACCAATACTAATTTCTGGATCCAAACTAAACTCCAGATGGAAAACTCAAAGCACAGCAGCATTTCTACCGTGCGTCTAGATTTAGTTCAGATCCCTACAAAGGCGAGCCCAGAAACAAAATCCTTTGGCTTCCCTTAATGCCTTGGGGAGCATCAGGTGTCAAAGCACCTCTGTAAAGGTGTATCTCCACTGAGAAGGCCAGAAAAATAATTGCCTCTAGGTTCACCTTGCAAATGCCCCTGCACCTCAGACCCTTTCTTCCCTTGTCCCACTCATCCCCACAGATGTCTGGAAATGTAGGTGATTCTGCAGGTGTGGTCCTAAATTTCATGCACCCCAAAAAATACCACTTCGGGGCTTCTATCACATTTCATCTCTGGTTTATTTTGGGGTTGCCTGCTCTCCCAACAACCCAGCTTTAAACCCCGTGATACACCTGCCACTGTCATCAACAAGAGCTGTTAAAGAACGTGGGTAAATTCCCACAAACAGGCAAAAGGGGTCAGTGCAGAGGGCTTTATATCTTAAGTGTCTCTACTTTGCCAAAGCCCAACAATGAAAACAAGTGTCTTGCCCTCTTTTCCCTCACTCCACTTTCCCACTGCCACTCCAGTAAAAATCCCTCTGTGGAGCAGTAGATACCCATGTGAAAAACAGCACACGCTTCTGGGATGGTTTTAGACCCTAAAGGTAAAAAGACCATGGAAAGCCACAAAAGAGAACAGGGCACATTTCCAGGCCTGAAACAGGGTTGAAAAGAGACAGTGGGACTCTGAAAGACGAGACGGAGAGATGCATGAAAAGGAGAGTAAGAAATTGAGGCCCACTTTCACCCCAAATGCATATTTTGCCTGCTATTTTAGTGCCCTGCTAGTAGAGATGGAAGCAGCAGAGATCAGAGATCAAAATAACCCTAAAATTACCTGGCATTTAAGCAAATGTTTCCTCTTTGCCACTAATCCACTAATCTTCTAGTGCCTTGATCCAAGGTTGATTGGCATTCTAAAAATACGTAGGTAGAAGGCATGTAATTGTGGCTCTAGATTTTAAATAAGCATGAGTTGTCACAGACTATGGAGAGGCTAATTCCAAACCATTTAGAGCCACCCCAAACAGCCACGAGAGCCCTCCTGGCCATTGCACGCATCTCATGCAAAACCAACAGGAGTTACGTTATGATATTTTACACTTTCCTTTCGCCTGACGGAGAACTTTGTGGAGGTAAATAGAATGCTTCACCTGATGAAGCAAGCCATACCATGCTGTTTTGGAGACCTCAGTAACTGTTTGAGCATACATTAGAAACCGAGTATTTCGTACTGAGCAGATCACGGCTGGATTAGGCACGGACCGCACCATAGCTGAAACACGCTTTAGTACCTACGGTCTCCATGAGTGTACTAACAGCTGGGAGGTCTAATAAATTCAGGGAAGTGCAAAAGAAAACAGAATTAACAAAATGTATGGGTATAGCAACACAACTCTGAAAACTGTGGTGTCTTGGTGCGACAACATGGGACAGCTAAATCTGAACAACTACAGAAAACAACTGCATAATCATTTTCCAGGAGGAAGAAGTGATAATTCCTTCAAATCTAGACAGGAGGGAGTCATTTACAGTGTGTAAGGATGGGTTTCAATAATCCCTACTCATGTTCCCTATAATAGATAAGCCCACCAACTAAAGAGCATCATTCTATGTACGAGAAAGCAAACGTACGTTGTATTCACAACCACATACACGCGCTTGCTCCCTCTCTCCCAAAGCGAGCAGACTGGCAGGAACACTCTGTTACAGGTTCAAAAGCTGCCCCTTGCACCTGCGGCTCTTCCTAGCTCCACAGAACGGCCCGAGCAACAATAGAGACGGTCCTCAAACCTCGACACCATCTGGCTCGTAATTCCTCGCAGCACTGCGGTAGCATCAAGAGTTCCTGCATTGCTCCCGCGGGATTAGAATTCCCATCTCAAATCAGACAGGATACACACACGCCAGATTAAAGAGATGCAGGCATTTGCATATCTCTTCAGGGTTTGACAGGTTTCTGGTGATTTATTCTGCAACACGCAAATCCACCGAGAGCATCCCTGATGGGTACCTCCTCACCGCAAAGGTTAACAGGTCTGTGTGCGTTGGATTAAATATTTACATTAGAAGCAAATTGCTTTGGATACTTACATAGGAAGCACATACAAGAGGCAAGACCCAAACTATAAATATTTGTGACAATACATGATGCAGATCTCAGCAGTTACATAGCTGCGAGTTTACTTAGCAATAAGCTAAGCAGAGGGTAGCTGAGCACAAGTATTACTGGATTTTTGCTTAAATAAAGCCTGCAGTTTTTTCATCAGGCTGAAAAAAAACCACCTTCTTGCAAAGGACTGTAAGATGATTCACTAATATTAGATTACCACAGACTATAATGAATATTAAAAGGGCTCCATACGTATACAGAGAATCAGTCCAATGGGGCTAGTCTCCGAGTCGTCACAAGAACAGGCAGTGCATGTGGAGAAACAGAACTGCCCTTTGAAATCAAAAAGAGTATGTATGTACACCAGATTAAAGGGATCTGAGCGCTCGCATACATCCTACAGCTGCAAATGTAAGGGTCATGAAAGAATTGCAAAACATTCAAACTTCTGGCAACGTTTATTTATAAGCCAAAACAACAAAGCTTCAAAAAACACACTCCCCCTGCCTCTGAAAAAGGCTGCTTCTTAAAGTAGAAGTCCACCCCAGGCTTTGAATTCAGCAAGGTTTATTCTCTGTTTATACCAATATGACAGCTTGAATGTGACTTATTTTAATACAGAAATATGAAACTTCAACCTGAATCTGTATTTTGTGGCATCAGAGCATCAATTTATAAACAGCCTGGGGAAAAAAGGTATTTCAAATCAGCTATAAAACTAGTGCAGTACCAGTTTTGGTGGTGCTTCTGGTTAACCCTTTCCCAAATTAATCCTTCTGCAAAGAAACATCCTTTTGCCACCTATCCAAGAGATCTGAACTCTTTGGTGTGTTTATCTAGGTATCTCCCTCACCTTTTCGGCTCCCTTTCTTATACCGGTGCCTTCCAACACAGCTGGCTCTGGCTGCAGGTTAGCGCTGAGCCCCGTTTCATTCAGGTCAGTAACACTGTCCACTTTGCGGTGAGGGAGGAGGATGCGCCCATAACAATCCTGCAACAGTACTATCCCGCATCACCTTCCCACCTCTCCATCGCGTCTTCCATATCTAAAGAGACGACGGATTTCGATGCAGCCCGCAGGGGTAGATCTTGAGCAGCTGACTTAATGGCAGCAAAACCTGAGGCCCATATAGGTACAGCTTCTCTCTGGTTGAGATCCAAGTGCGGTCGCCCTACCCGAATGATAACACACAGACCCACGTGACTGCAATAGTCATCCAGGTGGACTCTCTGACAGAGGTTTGCGCTTTCTGAGGCAAACGACAACATTGCTGCGTCTCCCTGAACTGCCAGGGCATGTCAAAGAAGTCAGGCAATCGACATTGGCTAAACTTATGTTTTCTAAGCCTTTTTAGATTTTGCTTTGAAATGCGTTTAATCACAACCTCGTGTCAACCTGTAGAAGCAAAAGCGCTTGTTTCAATACATGTTCTGTCCTGACAGAAGGTCAGTTTTTCCCTTTCCCTAGCCTTTCTTTCACTTCCTAGTTGGGAAATTGTGCTTTCTCAAAAGATCAAAACCTATGTGAGCATAGCTCAGTAAGAAAGCTACAGTTGGAGTGTATTACAATAACAAAATTACACAAAGCTTTGCAGACACCGAACACAAAATTTCTGCAGTGGCTTCTAAGAATAATCTATACCTGCAATTAGCAGAAAAAGGTGGCAGTGGTGGGGGGAATAACCTAAGTTCCTCTGCAGCTTTAACCTCAGTGGCTACAACAGAAAAAAGCTGCAATGATTTATTTCTTAACATCAAGCTTGTGTCACCTTGACCCCACACAATTCCCAGGTTGTAACTTGATCATTGCTACTCATCTGCTGCATGGCCTTTGGTGAGCCATAGGCTGGCAGCCCACAGGGCAGGGGCTCCGTGAAGCCGCCCAGCAGCAGCAGCAATGCTTCAGACGCCACCAGCTCCTCCTCTCGCCTCTCCTCATTCCCAGCCCTGCACACAAGCTTTTAGTTCACCAGCTCAGGCGTTTCCAGTGGGGAGCTGCACCGGGTGAGCTGAGCCAGCTGAAGGACACCTGGGGGAGGGATGGAGGGATGAAGAAGAAAGAAGAGAAGGTAAAGTGAAAAAAATGCTTTCCACCCCACAGCTGGATTAATCTTTTTCATTTTTCCATCCAGTTCACCACATCTGCACAAAAACTGTAGGAGAGTGGGAAATAGTAGGTGAAGGAGAGCAGGAAGAACGAGGACAGCCCATGCTGGCACTACTACCCAGGACAAGGGAATACATTCAAAGTCCAAACAACCCCACAATGACTCAAAACCTGAAAAAACGAGCTGCACATCTACAAAAGGAACTTCTAAGCACCAGCCCATCTAGCTCACAAAGAGTACAGCAAAGCTGGGCAATTCAATAATCGTGCACTACAGCAAGAAGCATGAATGTGCGTCTATATATTTTTTTAATATATTATATAATTGTAAGCAGAAGAGAAGTTTTTGACCACAGCTTATTTCCCCAGCATTATTCAGAAAGCAAAATTTCCAAGTCAGATCATGAATATGGAAGTTGCTGCACCTTTGGACGTTTCGAGTCTAAGCTGTCCCTTCCTTTAAACCGCTGGTCTATGCGAGCTATACACGTACAAAATTTGAAACCCACACATGCTCCTTAAGATGGAGAAAGGAGCTGCAGCAGGTCGAATTTTCCTGAAGAGCCCTTCTCCTCAAAGATGATTAATTAATTCCCTGACAACCAGAGCAGCTCCGTGCTTCCCACAGGATGCCCTGAGGCAGAAGAGGCTGCAATGCACTGCAGGCTGCTTCAGCTCCCCCAGGACCAGCTCGGGAGTTGCTGCAGTGTAACCTACACCACGAAAAAGGGGGTTTCCCACTGGGACATCATGCAGACCGGCTCAACAGGATTTCAGCCTTGTTTCATCTAGCGCTTCCTTTACAGCCTCAACTCTATCTAGAACATCAAGGTTCTGTCTGATCTACAAGGTAGACCTTGTCCCATCTTAAAAATGCTACCTGTTGTTTCCTCTCCCATTTTCTCACACTTTCAAAGAGGTCACCAAACGCAAAAATCCCTTTTTAGTAGACAGATGTGACATTTGGAGTTTTGTACGAGGGAGGAAAAAAGAGAGAAAACCAAAACCCCACAAAATTAGGAAGAGATTGGTTTAACATTACACGTGCAAGCTCCATAACGGCATTAGAAATCGAGAAACTGGACAGGAAGGAAGGCCTAGACATAACGATCAAGCAGGAGAACATGGGTAAGCAGGTAGGACCTCAGACCACAGCACCAGCCATCACAGGGAGCATCAAATCCTTTCCATGTTTGTCAGGGACACAGGATCTGTTCAAACAGATTTGCAGGGACAGTCTCGCCGCGCTCTCCTGAAACACAGTTTGTCATCACCAAGGTAGGAGTGAAATCAGTCCAGCATCCCTTTAGCTGCCATCTGCGCTCCCACAGGGAGGAGGCTCAAACTTGTCAAATGCCTTGAATTAAAAATAATAACCTCTTGCATTGGAAATGGCAAGAGGTGGCAATTTCAGGGTAACAGCCTGAAGCCACTGGCCGTCAGCAGAGCCCACCACATATGACTAAGCATGAAAAATAGGCCCCCAGAATCCAAGCGTAACACTGCATTTGGGAAAGTCGCTTTTGAATATCCAGAAAATAATACAGAGTCTCTGAGAAAGCAGTAATTTGTTTAGGAAAAAATACCAGTCTTTTAGGATAGAAGATAAAAGGGGGGCTGGGTTACAGCAAATCTAGTTCCTGTTACTGGCCCCTCCTCTTTTAAACAGCTATTTTTGATCACTTTTTTTCAGAGAAAGAATGAGACACGTCATTAGCATGAACACGGCAGGTAAGATGTTGCTAGAAGATGAGGAGGAAAAAGGAAAAGGAGAAACCCAGTAGGACACATGGTCTGCACGACACAGTCCCGTTTGCCCTGCAGTGCGGGAGGTGAGAGCGATGAGGGACCAGATTCTCCCCAGCCCTCCCCGCCTGCAGTGGGGGCAGAGCTCCCACACCAGCCAGGCTTCTTTCGCCCAGGACCGGGAAAAATAAAACACCCAAACACCACAAAAAATAAACAAATCTAGAGATACCAGAGTTGGAGAAGCATTTCAGTGACTATTCAAGGATGTGCGCTGGAGACTCCTTTGAAAGCCCATCCATTTGTGTTAGTGCCTAGCTGGAAACTAAACAAAAATTTTGGAAACAAAATATTTGGAAACAAAAACTTAGGGGTTGGTTTGTTCGGTTAGTTTTTTTTAAACCTTTTGCCCCCACTTAAGAGTATCCCCCAAACCACTTCACCTCCCTTTAAGAATGCAGTGTTTCAGAAAGCACTGCTGGTAGCCCGTACTCTTCTGCCCAATTAATAACCTCACACCCACCAAATGCTCCACGCCATCAGACACCACCCAAGGAGACCTCGGCGGTGAGGGCGTTCAGGCTTTATGCGAGTTTTGGTAACACAGGGCTGTATCTTGTCACATCCTCATGCCCAAAGCAGCCGGAGTCCCACCAAGATCCCCACTGGAGCTACCTCACATATGAGTAAGCACAAGGCAAGGCTGGGGACTTTGGTCCTTTCTTCACCAAGGCCTAATAGATTTTTCTAGCGATGAGAGCATTCAGAAAGCTGCTCCGTTCCTGTGTCTCTGTTCTCTCATCTCAGACAGATTTATTGATAATGATTTTTCCCTAAGAAGCAGGATTTCTTACGTTGCTTAGCTTATGATTAATTGGGGCATCTTAGACCAGAAGGTCTGCTTAGTTCCCCTAAATGAGCCTCCTAAATGATGACAACATGCTTAACATGTGGCAGGGACACAGTTCAAAAGTTCATTTGGGCTCCGCTTTGCTCTAGAAAACAGTTTTGATGTGTAAATTTAGGCAGAGGCAGATGTACCTAGAGGTTTAGGAGGCATAAAAGGCATTTAGAGCATGGCTGTGCCCGCTGTGGGTAACAGGAGCATACCAATTCTATGCGGTTATACAATGAACTGTTACAGCTACAGCCTGAGCGGGGATGACTAATGCAGAGCAGATAGATACTCAAACAGATGGACCCCTAACAGAGGCAGAGAGGAAGCTGAAGAATTTTGGGCATAGGATCATCCAAAACACATACCTGTGAAAGCAGAGGGATCAGAATAACCAGGTTGGAAAGGACCTCTGGAGGACCAAGCCCCATTCAAGCCAGGCCTGACTTCAAAGCCTAATCATGCTGCTCAGGACTGAGACAAAAATAATTTTTGAGATTAAAAACTGCAAAGACAATTCAATAGCTGTAGGGAGGGGAGAGCAAAGTATAATGTCAACATTTCAGCATCTTTGGAGTAGAAAAGCATAAGTTGGGATCTCTGATTTAATGCTTTCAGTGCAAACCAGGAGGCACTCTTGAACCTGCAGTGTAAATACCAGGCAAGAAAACAGAGACTGTGAGGCGTTAGAGCTATGAATCATCCCTTGCCAAGCGTCGGGTCTTCTCTCAGAAATATTTCCACCTTCCAGCCTTCATGTTGTTTAGTACTAACTCATCCATTACAGTATAAGGTAAGACGAGCAGCAGCATCACTAACATCATCTTCTGGCTGGAGACCGCATGCTGAACTTAACTCATTCCCCCCTGCCTTGCCTTTCCAGGAGAAGAGAGCCCAGCACGCTCCAAGGCACCCCCTGTGTCTCCTAAATATTACAGCTCCAAGGACACTGCACCTTCTCTTGGCTTTCATATTTATGGGCACATACAGCAAACCATGCCGATTTCCCACTGTGAAGCCACTTTTTTTTTTAGCAGTTGGCTAGGGACTTTACACAACAAGGAGGCCGAAGAGAAACACTCCGTACAGTTTCAGTGCCTTTCCTTGCACAGCTGCATCCCGGGCAGGACTTACGCTAATCCCTCCTGAACAGCCTCGTTGCTCTTGCCTTGCTACAGGGCAGCCTGCCGCAGCCCTCCTGACATTGCTTTAATGCTGATTAGTCCCGACACAATTCTGGGGCAGGCTTCCTGCCAGCCGAGGGAATGAACAAAATTGGTTTGCGCACAGGCCAGACGACAGCTGCAGTCACTCCAGCTCAAATCTGTTGAATAAGGACCCTTTTCTTGTTTACCAAGATGAGGCTAAATTAGCCCAGCGTGAGACAGAAGGACAGAGCAAATCCTAAAAGCCAGAGATGCCAACCTGGCTCTGAAGGTGCAAAATGCAACTTGGTCAGGCCCCATCCCTTGGGCTCAAATAAGCCACTGGTGAAACAAAAGCTTTGTGTAATGTGACACCCCACCCCACCCCAGTCCAGGTAAGAGTTTTAAAGGGAAAGGATTTGGGGAGGGAAGAAAATTACAAGCAGAATTCCCTCAGGGTTTTTTTCAGAGCGAGAGAGACACTCGGTGCATGCTTTACTTGGAGCATGTTTTTCCCCCATCTCTTTTTCCTCCAGCTCTAGGGAGAGAGAAGCCTCCAGCCTCCCTAAGCTCCCCCTGCCCTTAAGACAGCGGCAGGTCCTGCTCTCACTACAAATTTTTCCTCCTGGCCTGATTTTCTCCTGTGCTGCAAGACCAGAATCAATCTGCATTTATCCAGCTAACTTAAGATGCCTGTAGTATGGCATTGGGCAGCACTATAAAGCGTATCAAGCACACAGGCACCTCCAGACTGCTGCCAAAGGAAAACTCAACATGCTTTCTGGTCAAGTCATTCTGGTATATATTTAAGGACAGATGGTCATTAGGTGCAAAACTATTAAGACTGACAATATACTGTTTAGTCCACAGAACATAATTAAAATTAAGATGCATCAAGATTGAGAGAAGCAGTACAAATAAAGACTCATTTAGATGATTGCTGCTCTTGGTTTAGAGATGGGGAAACAGGGAAAGAAGCAAGAGTTGAGAAAGATTCAATCTGACGATTAAAAAAAAACCAAGTTATTTTTTGACAAGGTGCTTATATCTTCCTCTGGTTTGGCAAAACCTGTGTTATGCAGAGCCGTGGAAGCTGCCTGAATAGCAAGAGGTTACAGGTAGGCCTTTTATTTGCTGGTGCAGTCTGCAGGGAGATTTCTGCCATCACTTGAGCATACACTTCCTTGTTCCCCTCCTTGGGGAGCACCTTGGGATGCTATGGCCTGCTCTCCCCATGTAAGAGAGACTCACCAATCTCAGAGATTCCTCTAAAGAGCATCTACAAAGCTCCAGAAGTTTCTAAAATAAGATGCCCTTATTAGCATGCTGTCAGTAAGTACCTGTATACCAGCATTAGGTATGATGCTTGTTTTTAAAATGCAGAGGGTATCTTGTTTGGAAGGTTTGCTCTTCAGGAGTGATCTATTGATTTGATCTGAAGCATCACCTCTGTTTGCAGAATGATGCACAGATCTCTTGACATGAATTGCAGAATCCATCATCTTCCCAGAAGCAGCACATGCACAGAGACAACACCTGCACGTGAACCGCTTTCACAAACTTATTGTCAGCAAGGCTGGTATTAATCAGGCTCTTACAAAATGGATTTAATGGAAAAGTAACACTGCTGAGCTCTCTGGTCTTTGAAAAACTTTAAACTCATATCCAAAAGTGGATACAGCACCACAGGATTTTCCTTTTATATATATGAGAAGTCCAGCTTTTGACACTTGCAGCGTTGGCTGCTCACTGATTGGGGGTTTATGAATTCGTTAAGTACCTCCTCTTTGGCCTGAAAATTCCTTGGGTGCCTCCAGCTCTGCAGGATGCTCCTTCCCATCAGCCGCCAGAGACACCGCTTCTGCCCAGGTCAGCTACAGTTCAGGCACCACTTTGCCTGGTGTCCAGTCCCTGCATGGCCTGATCCAGCAAGCAAGCGTCAGGTGTTTTACAAGCATAGTATCCTCACCAAATGCAGCTACAGCTTCTTTCTCAGGGAATAGCAAGGGTCTGCTTTAACATGGCGTGAGATGTAGAACACTTGCCTTCAGGCATGAAAAATTTGTTCAATTGGGGGCTTTTTTGCTTGCTGGAGTGGGGAGAGTTGGGGTCTAAATTTCCCTCTCCCACCTCCCAGAAAAGGCACTATCAACCAAAAATAGCTTACTACGCAAAAAGGAAGTGCACCATTAGTATGCTGGAAGAAGACAGGCAAGAAAGATCTCAAACATAACCCACGAGCCTGGATTTTCAGTCAATGCACAAACACTCCTGGGGTCTGGTGTGCTCCCTGCCCAGCTTCATGTGCATGGGGATCCTCCTAACCAGCTTTTAAACAACAATGTGAGAGCAGCGACTGGTACCCAGACAGCTGTGGAGAAGACTCGGGGTAGTATCTCCCAAGTGATATGTCTCTTGGACAATCAAGGAGATCCCAGCAACTAAAGGCAACTAAAGAAAGATACTTCTTATTTTAGGCTTACTTCCTATGTCACCTACAACATTCCAACAGAGCAATATGCCACCTTAATTATAAAGTCCATTTAAAAAAATAAATAATAAAAATCTTTTTTCCTGTTAACAGGATTTGGGTCCCATATGTTCTTGAATATCAGAAAGAACAAAGGAAGATAAAATGCATCTCTTCAGTTTGTTCTGTTCAAGACCACCAGAAGGAGGGCTGAGGTAGGGGAAAGGAAATTGTGTCTTTGAAAGAGTAAAAGGAAACGCGTCAATTAACCTTTTGTAGTTTATTAGACGCTACAGAACTTCTGTTTCACATAAACTAACCAAACATAACCAGTTAAACATGAAGCTTAGTCAATCTATTTTCTTGCATCCTACTAATTTTAAAAAACGTGTCCCTTCTCTCCACTGAAGTATAGCACCCAAGCTCTAGGACAACTGTCGCACCTTGACTAAAAAAAGGTAGTGTCTTTCTTCACTTTATTAAGAACAAATAAAGCATATGCCTGAAGGATTTTGGCAGCTATCTTTGGCAATAAACAGTATCTTCCAATTATCTGGGTACCTGCAGAGGAAGAACGCATGTCACCCTCCGCAGGGCTCTCAATATCACAACAAGGTTCCCAGACCTACTAGCTGCTACTTCATCATCCCTGCAAGCAATTCCCATCAAAATCCTGCCAAAAGAAGGAATTTCACTAAACTCTTCACTAGCTTGTCTTAGACTTAAATCTTGTCCAGTAGGAAAACAGAAGGAACTGATATTTCTCAGTAGTTCTCAGGGTCCAGACATAGACCAAAGGAACTTAGCATTTAAAGCCATTTGGAGAACTCTGTGCAGAAGGACCTGGCCATGCAGAAACCAGCCTCAGGTCACAGTCTAAACACCTTTCTCTCTTCGGCCGTTCAATAGACAGCTTTTACACACAGGGAAAAGAAAAAGCCAGTCTTACTGACGATGCTGAGAAGAAAAAAAGAAACTTTGTTAAAAGACAAAAACAGACACAGAAGGGGAGGGGGAAGTACAAAGTGAACTTTTGTATGTCTATATATCTTCAAGACAGAAGTGTTACTAATTTTAAATTCAGAATTTATTCATGCAGTTAGCAGCTTTTCTGAAGTTCCCCATTTTATCTCCAAGACTTACTGTGTTTACATAAAGATAACCGTATCAAAGACTGAAAGATTTTAAGCATTTCAAGATGAACACCAATAAACCACTAGCTTGTGGAACAACAATTTCACTTCCCTGAAAGTAGCAGGCTGTGGAGAAAGGCCAGTCTCTTAGCAGTCAGCAACCTTCACTAAATGGTTCAGCAAATTTACCATGTCAGAGTTATTTACTGCACCAGTGCTGGAAATTTACCTCGGCTAAAACATTACAGATGAAGCTTAGCAGAAATCTCAGGTCCAGGACAGGACAAGCAGCATGTTCATCATTCCATCATCCCTCAGAGAACGGGCGGTCAAATGAGTTTCTGTTAATCACTCAGCTACACTATTCCCTATGACTAAGTTGCACAAGTCACCTTCAAACAACCGTCACCCTGAGTGACTTAACTACTGTCATTGCTGGTCTCAGGTGAAACTTCACAGCATGCAAGGTGCTTAACCATGGTTGCACCACCCCATATACGTTTATAAGGTTCATATGGAAAAAACTAGTGATTTTCCATTGGTCCTCTGGCACGTAAGGCTTAGCCAGGCAGCAGACCAGCACACAGCTGGCTGGCTCTTGGGGAGATCAGGGGTGTCAGAGGGGCTGAAGGATCTCCAAAGCAGGGAGGGACAACCAGCTCTTTGGCTGGCAGAAGGTAGTCCAAGATATGATAGCTCTAGTTTTCATTTCATCTCTGTTCATTGTTTTTCCTCAACTTTGCAACTGTGTTGTCCGTATTTCAATCTTGTGATTTATTTAAAAAAAAAAAATAATAATTTGTTTACCCTCAGCCTGCTCCACAACAGAGATTTTGAGCCGAGTGATGGACACAAGACATCATTCCTTTTCTTCGGATGGCTATTCCAGACACGAGGGCACCAGAGCACCATCACTGTGCCAAATCCTGTCCTCTAGATATCCTGGAGAGAGCAACGTGGCGCTGAGGAGGTGACTGTGCATGGCAGGACACAGCCAGGCTGGCTCCCTGGCAGCAGCAGGACAGGGGGTGAGAGCACCCCAGTCCCCAGGGAGCCCCAACCCAGGTGCCAGGGAACAGCTATGGGTCAGAGCTGAGCCACTGACTCAAAGGGTAGAGTCCACCACCAAAAGCAAATAATTCATCACACAGCGTGATTGAAAAATTATGCATCTTTTCAGTTTGCTGCTTTCCCTCCCTGTGCCCCAACAATTTATTGCTGTTTCTAACCCCACTGGCTCCAGGGATTCTTGACACTTTACCACTGAGATAAAAGCAAGGATTGCTCTGGTAGGCACCACGCTATGTAACAGTTTGAGCAGGAGCAGGAAGCAGACCTGTAATTCACAATTTGTAGTCCTGCCACTTTCCCTTCGGTCCCTCCTAAAAGATCTCTGTTACAACTCTATATTTCTTTACTCTGATTTTTTTCTTTGTTTTGACAACTCTTAAAAATTGCACGTGACTTGAGTCACAAACAGTATTATAAAAGAGCAAGAAAGCCTGCATTATGTTATTATGGTCTGATTTTCTTTGCTCCTCTTTTACGATGATCTTCTATCCATCCTTTACAATAATCTAAACAGCAAGGCAAACTCATGTATCCAGAGAGCAGCTAGAGTAAACGTTCTTCTGGTTTAATGTGTCCTCAAGCGTTATTTATATAGATGCCTCATTATCCTCGGCTTTTTTTCAGTGTGAAAGCTGACTTCAACCTGCTGTCACGCCACAAGGCTTGAGGATGTTTTCACAAGGGCAATGCTTTTAAACAGGAACCAGAATAAGCCCCAGGAGGTCAGTTCCCAAGCAGCCAACATGCCTTCCCGCAGCTGCCGTTCACCCTGCTCTCCCGTGAAAACCGTCCGTGTTCACCAGCATTAGTGAGATAACAGATGCGATGTCTCAATCCGACACCCGAGGGAAGCTCAGCGGAGGAAGGGGCTCTCTGGGAGAGGCAGCTCAAGGCAGACCCAGAGCGGGGAGGTGTCGCAGGAGCTTGGCACCAGCCTGGAGAGGTGGAGAGGGGCTGTCCCAGCTTCTCACTAACGCAGAGAGGGTCAAGAGGGACACTGGCGAGTCCCACCACTTACTGCCAAGTGCCTTCTCCTTTGCACCCCTCCAGTGGCCACCCAGGCCTTGCCGAGCCCTCTCCAACCTCCAGAGAAAGGCAGACTGGTGCCCTGACACTCCCCTCCCACCTCTCCAGGGTTGGGCACCCAGGGACTGCAGCGGTGACCCAATATGCAAAAATACATGGTGAAACTGGGTAAATGGGGAGAGCTCTCTGCCACAGAAGGCTGTAGGGTGAGGATGAGAGCTGAAGGAGACCAGAGCTCCCACCACTGCTGCCATGTGGGCTTTCTCCCCCTCCCAGAGACATGACACGAGGGAAACACCACAAAATGCCCCAGCTGCGAGGAAAGGCTCATGCTCATTCTCAGATGGTAAAAATCAATCATGCACAAGGCAAATCCACAGGAGACCCACGCTCCATTCGTTCCAGTGCTCAAGGAACTGCTGGTTGTTTGCTTCAAATATGTATTATTTCCCCACAATAGCAGTTAACCTGCCGCTTATTACTCCTGCCATCTGATAGGAACGTGTACGTTGATGCTGCTTTGTAGTTTGCATGCAAGTCACCTACAGCTAACCTAGGAAATATCGCTTAGAATCGCACATAAAGAGTGCTCTGCAATTTAAGTTAACTCTGATAGAAAGGAGGAAAAAACAAACCCACTTGCAAGCAGAACAAAACCCTCTTTCCAGGGGGTCTGTCTCCAACATCTTTTCATAGCTACTGTTTTCTAATGGTAGCAGCCACTAATCCTCAGAAATACACGCTTCCACTTAAAGAGAAAATATTGCAAAGGAAATGAAAGTATAAATTGGAAATTGTAAAGTTGCAATAATGATAGCAACTGTTATTAGAAGATTTTCCGTGCCCTTCTGGCTCCTCTTTAGCAGGTTTCTGTTCGAGTGTAACCATAGGAACAGCAGTGAAGAGTCTCATTTAAAAGCCTTCACTTCAGCTGGTAGGTTAAGTTATGAGACTGCAGTGGGCTTGAATATTAAAAACATTCAAACGGCTCTAAAAAAAGCTCAGTTTGAATGGGAACTGTATGACTGTATTGTAGGAGACAGACATCTGTGTTGTAAACAGACGCAGTGCCCTGCCAATAAATTGGCAAGGGAAGCCTGACACAAGCCGCCCTAGAACAAACAAACCCTACTGACGGAGGTTACTCAAAATCGGGCTCAATAAACAGGTTAAGAACACAAATCATGAATTGCTTTACACACTGTGCCGCTAAAACTGAAACCATATGTTTCCTGTAGCTGTCATTTTGTTTAACGGGCCGCGACAAGACAACTGGATGAACAGCGACGGTCCTCGGTAATACGACAACTTCACTGCGACATTCACCCAAACCAGTAAATTTAATATCCCAAATTTTACTTAATCCTTCGAAGTATAAAATTACTCAGTTCTGGCTCATCATCTTTCTTTAAAGAAACATGAACAAACCCAAGTCAGCTATTGTAAAAGAAAACCTGTCACGGGAACAAAGCAACCAAACACATAGCCCAGGTAGACTAGGGATGTTAAAGGAAGCACTCAGGAGCAAGTGGAATAAAAAATTATGGATCAAAAGGCGCCCTGTTCCTACGGACTTACCTTTCTCCTAAAGAACATTAAGAGGGCTGCTACCCTAAAGCATCTGTTACTTTTCACACATTAGCAATAAGACTCATCTGAAAACATATTTGGAGACACATTAAATTATTCAGTAACAGCTATTTAAAACGTTGTACTATTATAAACAACTGGGAAAAAAAACATGGGAACATGTTCATGTTGCATTCGCTACAAGGGACAGGCGATACAAAACAGGAAAGCATAATGTCTCTTTTTAAAAATTAGCAAATATGGTAACTTCTAAGCAATCATTTTGTCCACAATCTAAAGAAAAAGTAAATAATTGCTTCGTACTTGTCTGTACAATTTGCTGCCTTAATTCAGAAGGAGTACTGAAACATTTCAAGCAGTTACAAAAATTGCAGGATCTCTGCAAGGCCCTATCAGAGATGAAACAGAATACAAAAAGAAGCTTCAGTAACCATCTACATACATTTTAGGGAACAGGATTTGCTGTCCTTAAAGTGGCTGCAATCTTCTGCTTAATTTCTCATCTGTCCCTGCTCCGCAGGCTCCGGCTAAGGAGGAGGCAGGAAGAGATGAATATTCTGTTCTCCAAGCTGCCTTAGAATCACTTGTCAAGTATTTAGCAAGGACCAGACACGGCCGTATTTTTTTTCTTATAACTTTAGTCATTACCATTGCACTGGCCCGTTTATGATTTTCTATATATCGCTATTGCTCAAACAGGCTCTCCGGTTTGTCTTACGCACATTTACTTTTAACTACCGCTGAGGTTTTGTCCCCACAAGTCACTATCTGCTTTGCCCATAGTAATCAGATTTTCAGGAGTGCTCGGGACCCCACAGTTCCCTGGAAGACTACAGCTGATGTGGTAAGTAATGTGGAAAAATCCAAGTCCTTTTATGCTCTGTATAATGCTGGTCACCTCTGACTGCCTCAGAGATGCCACCAGAGCTTCAGAAGTATGATCTTAGTAACGTTAGAGAAACCAAATAAAACGTAGGCTCATGTCACTTCAAGTTCTTCACATCTAACCCAGAGCCAGCAGCCTCCACTGCCAGACTGTCACTGGGAGGAGACTACAGGTGATCTACCAAGAAAGATTATACTGGCTAGAAACAGGCACCACAAGCTGTGCTTGTAGTTAATTTTGGCTTTGTTTTAAAAGATAAGCCAAAGTTTTCTATTTCCTATGTCCTTACTGTTCTAAGCACTTGTGCAGCTGAGCTGATTTACTTTGCTAGTAGTGCCACTACTAGCAAAGTAAAGGATCTCCGACACCTCTGTTTCAGATTTTCACATTTATTTCGACTAACAAGTCTCATTATTATTGCAAAGCCCTGTCCTTGTTTTATTTACAGATGGTAAATGATGCTACATTCAGATCCATATATAAAATTTTCATGTTAAAGATGCAAGTTAATTACAACATGAAAGTCTCCACGAGCTCCAGTGCATTGTATGGCAGGCTAGCAATGCCTCAGAGGTGGTTTCAGTCTCTTCTGTTAAAAAGACACCTGGAGGATGGGCAGGATATGGAGAAAAGGAAGCAAGCAGCACCAGCTTTAACAGTTCAGGGAAACCGTCTCTGGTTTCACAGGCAAAAGAAGTTTTAAATTTCTGAATAGTGGAAATTTTTATTTAAAGGAAGAAAGATTTTAATGTGCGCTGATTCAAAACACGACAATAAAAAACAGATATTCTCTCTAGCATTTGAGACCCCAAACTTGCAAAAGAAAACTGTCAGGACACAGAAGAAAGGAAGGGAAGAATT
The DNA here is from genome assembly GCF_963924245.1 of Chroicocephalus ridibundus. Taxonomy (NCBI): domain Eukaryota; kingdom Metazoa; phylum Chordata; class Aves; order Charadriiformes; family Laridae; genus Chroicocephalus; species Chroicocephalus ridibundus. The sequence goes on from NC_086284.1 coordinate 154,814,941, forward strand.
AAATACGTGAAAAACAACCCAAAATGTAGGATGATGAAAAATATTTAACTACCTCTTTTTGCAAGAAGGTTCCCATAGCTACCTTACCAAAAGGTGACTTACGAAGGGGCAATCGCGGGGTTTTCCGCATATGTAGACAGAGACTTCCCTCTTAGGAGGATACTGATCATTTCTGCCCTCCCTCCCACTCTCTCCCCCACACATGCTACTGCAAGGCAGGCCAATAATACGCTGCTGTTCGACATGACTGCATTTATAATTTACACCAAGGCAACTACTGCAGTGAGAGAAGCCTGCACCTGAAGAGCCCGAGGCTCTTCACTGCTTTGGAATAGTCAGTCATCCCTGCACTGAGCCAGGGATAATTTTTATTTTTTTTTTTTTTTAATATCTTCATTATTTTTAAATAAAGGATCAAATGAAGGGAACTACTGGTTTTACAGAACCGCTGAACCATAATTGCTGCAACCAAGAACAAAAGGCTCTCTTAGAGATGTACGCAACAGTGCCCCAGTTCTCCATGTCAGAGACATGGACCACCTCACTGCAAATGGGGTGCTCCAAAGCGTTGCCAAGTCAATCACTACCTACAGTCCTTCAGAGCCTACATTAAGGATTATGCATTATTTCAAATGGTGCCATGCCATCAACAACACTTCAGTAAAAGAAAAATGGCATGCCTGGCTGAGCCAAGAAGCTTATGAAATGACCACAGACAAGACCCATAAGGTGACTGTAACTCTGTAGTTCCCTGGTAACACCACTCATCTGCCAGGGATGAGCTCTCTGTTGGAAGGTGGAATGCCTGACCCATCTGCAGTTGGATAAAATACCAGGACAAATCCTCGGAGGGGGGACAGGGACTTCTTCACTTTCATGCTGAACCTTTTAACTGCACTACAGAATCAAAGTTCCTCTTGTGCTCCGCAGCTTTCATTGGGCCAGAGAGATTTATGGGCCCCGTTAAGCAGAAGGTGATGAGCAATTGCTTTTTACTTCCTAGGGCAAGCTGTTTTATGGATATGAACCTAATGACTACAGTCCATGCAGATTCCTGTAACTGGCACTGCTAATGACAGACTTTACTTTCTGATGCTTCCTTCCTACTTTTCTGAAGGTGGAGAAGGGCAGGGGAAATCCTGTTTGCATACATATTTCAGGATAATCTCCTGCTTGAACTCACACATTGAACATAGAGTTCTAACATTTTAATGAGGTGTCTAAACCATGCTTGTTGTAATTAAAGTTTTACGAGCATTTAAAGCAAGATTCTAAGTTGTACATCAATATTTCAGTCAGTGTGCTGCATTACTTTGTGCCATGCCATACCAAATAGTTTATGTAGCCTGCAAAAGCTTTTGATTTAGCCGGGTACTGCAGTTCTCCAAAACACAGCAAAGCAGTGATTCCTTCACACAGGCTCTTAGACCCGCTGCCCACCTTGCAATGCAATCAAGAGCTTTCTCCTTGTAAACCAAAGCTGTGATAGGACCTTGGCATATGAACCACAGGATCACATTTGAAAAATATATCAACTTATGTTTTATACTCTAAGGATATTTAATCTTCTCATCAAAAATGACTAGCCCAGAAACAGCTACTCAGAGTTCACACAGCATCCAGTCCTACCCATGCCAGGTGCTCACACAACTTTCAAAGGGATTTCCCCACACACACCTTTTTTTTTTTCCCCTCACATGAGATTTGTTGTAGGTAACCACAATAAATAGCGGGACCTTAAGCTTTCCTTAAATAGACAAAGTACTTAACAACCCCTTTGTGAGAAGAGTTTCTCTCTTCTCACAAAAGCAAGATGACTTTCTCCTTCCTTGACCTCACAGATACTGTGCATGAGTTCTCCTCAAAAGCCAAGGTTTTAGTGTCACTACTCCTCTTGAGGAACACCTCAGGGATACTGCCTAGAAAGGAGGGGGGAGAAGGGAATGTCAGGGAAGAGCACACAGCCTGCAGGACTCAGGAGGGGAGCACCCCCAAACCTCTTCTGTCAGCCTGTGCCACGTCTTCCCAGGTGCTTGGAGGTGCAGATCTGCTGAACCCTCAGCCAACCACAACATAAAACCACAAATTAAAATGGACTTAGAAACTCTCTTTCGTTTGTCCTAGAAGGATTCTGGGGTGTCTCCCTGGAATTTTCTGTAGGCAAGCCCAAACTTGAGGCCTATAAACAACTACCTGTATACTTCATTGTCAGACCTGCAAACATGCTGATAAACTGAGTCTTGCCATAGCAAGTTGCCTCCTATGGAGGGCTGAAACTCTGTGGTGAGAAATAATAGCTACATAACAAATGAACTGGATCACATGAACATATCAAAGAGCGAAGTATTGATGGAATCATTTGCAAATGAATGAAATCCATATTGATGAGTCCATGTCTTTGTTTCAACTGGTTTTGTGCTAAATAGCAGGGCAGTTTTGATTAATGCAGTGATTATGTTGAACTTCAATTTGCTTAGTATTTTATTTCTTCATATTCCTGCCTCTGTTTGAAGGACTGTGGCTTGTTGAGCATGGGTAACCACACACTGAGAGGCTGCTGCACCACTTGAGATAGGTTTCCAAAATGGCAGAGTGCGGTGGCTCCTTTTCAGGGGCAATGCATGAAAAGCTGCTGCAGCTTCTTGGCCTGCCAGAGGGGCACAGCACCTTCCTGAGCTGGAAGGGTTTCCTAACATTGTGTAAAAGAACAGTAAGCGTATTCTTCAAAAATGCCAGTTCTGCCTGCACTGGTACAGTCTTCGGAAAGTCAATCTGTCAGCCTCAAGGAAGCAATCCAAGTAACTACACCCTCCTCTCTCTCACTTCCAAAAATATCATCACGTCTCAAGAAGCTAGGACACCCCCCTCCTCCCCCCACCGACTAAACCACTTTCCAAAATAAGGTTAAAAGTTGCAGTAGAAATGTAATACTGTGACAGAGATAAATCCACCCATCAAACAAACTGAACAAAGTTATACAGGCATCACTTGAATTGTTTCACAGGCTGGGGATGCTCATGAAGAGAAGAACCCTGGGTATACAGAAAACATCCAAACAAAAACAAAACAAAACAAAACAACATTTGATATCAGTAGAGGATGAAAAACTGACTGGCCATTGCCCATGTCCACCCATCACAGCACATCGGGCTCAGCCGAAGGATGCACGTGCACACGCACAGGCTCCCTACTATTTCAGTACGTGAATCAACCTTTCCAAAAGGTAACCATGAAGATGTGCCCCCTTACGGAAAGTTATTTTATAACATTGTCTATGAATCATACTCCATAGCAACAGCATATACCAGCTATTAGACAAGATGGACAGTACATCTGACCAGGACAGGAATTGCTATATCTGAGTTAGCCACCTTTACTGGGTAACAGAAAGCACTCTGAATCCTCTTTGGCATTAGGTTGACCCTTTGGTGATCTAGGCAGACATTGACATGCAGCACGGAACAGCATCTGCAGCTCAAGCTACTTAATCAATGCGTGGGATTGCCTGAATGAGACAACCTAGTTTTTAATTCAGCCTTCCAACTAAATTTAACCCAGTAATACAACATATGGCAACAACTACGATTAGCCGCCTTACATTAAATTGTTACTTTTCAAAAAGGAAACTACTTTTATTTGGGCATGTAGCAAGGTAAGACAGAAGGCAAAGAGAGTTGTAAGACCTTTTCCTTCTAGACAGGTTAAATATTGTGTTGCGGAGAAAGATGAAGCTTGCAGAGCAGAGGACTCTTCTGAAGGGTATCTCCTTCTGTCAGAGCAAGTCCTACGAGGCCTCTTCCATCCCACTCACTCTTGCCGAAAAAAAAAAAAAAAAAAAAAGACCTTACAAGCCCTCACATAAACTTCTCTTTTTTGTTAATACTTCAAATTCAAGAGTCAAAGATTGAAGAATAAGAAAAAATGTTTTGAAAATTGCTTTTGCAGGAAAGAATTTCAGATATCAGTGAATGGACTTAAGTCTTTGAAAATTGTCAAACTCTGTTCCATGCTCCCACCCACGAGATTTTTAGCGTGATAGTTCAGCTAAGTCTTTTTGTGCAGTTAAGTGTCACCAGACAGTCCCGGTCAAGTCACACATCTCCCTAAAATTGGTCATGAACAGTTGCAACTCCCTGCTTCCTCCAGTTCCAGCTTTGCCAGTGCTGAAGTAACAGTCATCACTGCATCAAAAAACCTAACTTGGTCGTCACTCACTGCTACAAGAGCAGGACAATTTTTGCAGCCCATTTCAGAAGCTTCTGCCATCACTTGGCAGAACTCTGTGCTACCTGCACTGTAGAGACAAAGAGCATGAAAAGCACCACCTTGGCTGGTGACACGCTGCCTGCTAGCTTCAAAATGAAAGGAAGAAAAAAAAAAAAAAAAAGATAGCTGTCAGCCACTAGTTGCTTCTAAGACCATGGAACATTTTGGTGAACATGGATATAACTCAGGTTGTGCTTTCACAGAAAAAAAAATCAGCCTTCTGGATAAACTTGTGGTAAATGACTGTGCATCAGAGCCATAAAATATAAATGCTGCACCCATTTGAAAAACACTGTGATTTTGTGTGTCAGAGGTTTAACAGTAATTTATCTTGTAGTACAAATATATATATATATGGGGTAATCCCTTTACATGACCTATCTCAACAAATCCTCTTAGAAACTTTTATCAAAAGCACTCCCGCATATGTCTTTTTACTTCTTACCACATAGATTTTGAAATACGGATTTCATATTCAAAGTCCTAAGGAAGTTAAGAACGTTATCTTGACTTATCATGAACATACACACACACGCAAAAAAAAACAACCTAAGGAAAAAAAAAAAAAGATTGATTTCATGTTTCCAAAACTTTCTGTAAGTGAACTGAGAGCCAGAGAGAGGGAAGCAGGTGTCAAAATTCTACCGTTAACATAAGTGAAAAGTTTGGAGAGATTTAGACAATCATTCCTGGTGGAATAATAGGACTTGTACAATAATGAGGCTCTTGAACAAACAGAATCAGTTGTCATGAACCATAAAAAAAAGCCAGTGCACGTTTTTCATCTGCAAGGGCCCTGTCACCAAATGAAGTAGGCTTCTTTGCTCAGATCACTGACTGGACATCCCATGCAAAAGACTATTATAGTTATTTATTTCTCAGATCTGGTGCAAAAAAAACCCCCAACACACACAAGAAGCCATTAAGTTTCCATGATTCTTCTTGAAGCTGTACCTGTTTGCCATCAAGGTTATCATCTCTCATTTAGGACTATCAGAAAACTCCTCTGAATTCTCATCTAGCAAGGGGAAAAGGGTCACAGAGAGCTGTGAGCCAGCAGAAACTCCATTTTCTAACAACCTGGGTTATCTGGGGTCCCTTCAGCTGTGATGGAAGAGAAGAACTTGATCGGCACATGTATCTGTGTGCACACACACGCTTCCCCACTGATCTTGAGAAAGAACAGCTACCACCACCCTCAGCCTCCCAGGCATTGTGCATCTTTGCTTTAAGGATTAAAGGACACTGTTGTAAAACTATTTGACTTTGAGCATCACCAACTCATCACTCTTCTCTTTGATAATCTTTTTTTCCTTATAACCTGGAAAAACTATCACGTCTCTTATTGGTTTTGCCTATTTCTTAGGCTACAGACTTCTCTACAAATTTCTGCAAGTTTGCTTTTCCAAACAGCAGTCTGTATTCCAGTTTTAGTGTGCTTTTTAACCTTAAGCTTTGTATCTGGGCTATTTTAATGTGGTGCACCAAACAACAACAACAACAACAAACCCACCTAAAAGATAACCTTAAGTTAGAAAGAGGCTTGTGTTTATTGCCTCCTATTCTCCCTCCCAAACGCTATTCACTGCGCTTAAAGTCATTTCCTCTGGGTCCAACAGAAGCACACACCATCTCCCTTATTTCCAGGGCAGGAATCTCACACGCCCACAGCGGCACACCCATGCCCATAGATAAGCTACATCACTCTTCCCCTGACTGCATTAAATTCCTCTTTTTTGTCAGCACATCTTACTAATCAGTATTTTGGATACCGCAAAACCCAGCAGAGAGCCTGCCTGTTTTCACAAGGAAGTTACACAGCCTTCTGTATTGCTCTGTTGCTTGAAGTTTGGCTCGCTTCTCAGAGGAATCTCAAATATATTCAAATATTATATTCAAATATACCTGAACAACTTGAGGTCTCTGCCTTTTTACCTTAAAAACTCTGAAGACTTGGCATTCATCCCAAACCAAAGCAACACGCATTTTACGTGGTTATTAAAACAACCTTCCTGCTCAGGCTTGAGCCTGTGCCCTCCAATTTCCTTCTCCACCTCAATTTATCTTCCTCCAATTGAAATCACTGTTACAGCAGATGAGGTTTATCAGGTTTATCAAACAAAAACAGCAGCTCCTATATCCACGGCTCCAAATTAACTCAAATGGCAGGCATTCATTTGCACACCACTCGTTCCCTTCCTAATTAAAGCAACAACTAATTTGGTAGTATGTTAGTCCACCACCATCCCACTAGGCAGGCTGAAACCACTCAGCGCTGAACTGGTTCAGAACCATCCAGCTGTATGTGTAAAGAACTTTCATAGCTAATGCTTTCATTGCCCTGTACAAATAACACATTTTTTCCGGTAGACTGCAGGAAAGACAGAACATAAAGCTCCTCAGGACCTACACTCAATGCCACGTCAGGATTAAAATTCAGGATATAGGCTCCTCTACTATACCCTTATTCTTCCAGACACAAATAACGGTCCTATGTAATGGAATGCGAAAACTTCTTCTTGTAGCTCCCAAGTAATCTCAGTTTTCCTTCTCCATAAAGGCTTGATCCGATCATTTCCATTCTCCGGAGTACAGCTTGTGCAGGCACCTGTCCGAACGGCGCTGAGTACACACACACAGACCTCTGCAAGGAAGAAAATCCCTGTGGTGGCAACCCATGCTGCCCGCGGTAAGCAATTAATTTTTGTGCATTGGACACGTGCCCAAATGTCCCAAACTGACTCAGAAGAAGGAAATGACCCACCATCACCACCAGGTCAAGAAGGCATTTCAGTGCTGACTCTCCAGCTCATGCAGCATTTGCTCAGTGATTTTCTTCACCTCTCTGCAGCTTTGAATGCTGCTGACTAGCAAAGGCAGGGCTTGAAACTGCTATGCCAGGGCTTGTTCCAGCTTGGCAAATTCAATTAAGTACAGCAGAAAAGTTCTCTGATAGAGCCAAAGCTTCTTTGGCTAAACCGACTAAATCAACTGACGTTTCTATGAATGATGTTTCCACCATTTTTGTTCTCTTAAGTATCTCTCCCCCACCCCCCACTTTAGGTGTAGAAGATAAGAAGATAAAAGGTAAGAAGATAAAATAGAAGACACAGAGGAATGTACAGCTACCACTGCAGCAAGTTCAATAGCTCCCAAGCAGCAGTATATACATGTTGCCAAAGCCCGGAGACTGCAAATGGATGATAAAGAGCATGTTGGCTTCTTACACTCAACGCTTATTTAAAATACAGTGATAACACAACTACCTGGAAGTACTTGATACATCATCATTGACTACTGCATCCTCTTACAAAAATTTTTCTTAAACAAAACCCTTTCAATTTTAATCTGCTTCTCTTAAGCTAATGAAGACACCTCAGTGAAGCTTGTTGTGTCACCCTGTAGTTTAGTGGAAGAGAACCAAGAGATCCTCAGCTGTGGCAATTTAAAGTTAACTGCATGAAGATGGGGGGCTTCCTCAAGCACATTTCCAAAGGTCCCATATAGGTGCTAGGACTCGGCACGGCAGGACCTGACAAGCCTTACCTTGGCAAGATATTTAAACTCCACTGAAAGTCCGGGTAAAGCACCTAGGAGTCTGTATTAGTAGGAGCAGCCTGTGATCAGACTGCCTTTTACAGATAAGCTCTAGTGTGTTCGTAAGAGTTGGGTACACTGCCATTTAAGTTAACCCCATTGACTAGGAATGCTGCTTCTCTGGGCCTCAGGTATTTATCTGGAGTGTTTCCAGGCTTGTTATGCCCTTTGGACCTTGAAGACCTCAGCTGCTCAGAAGCGAGATGGGGACTTCTACTGCAAGTAGCCTTCCCTCCGCACAGGTGCTCCACACCAGCTGCAGAACCACCTCTGACAAAAATTTTCCTGCTGCATGTGAGGATGGGATCTCCGAGAAAAAGGGATGCTCTCTTCACCTCTCAAGATTAAGCCTGAAGAGTCCCATCCGCAGGGAATAAGCATGGAGGCAGGGAAGAGGTGGAAGAACTGACCTAGGCAAGGCCACACCACCACTGGCGTGGTTTCCACAGGCAGTCAGGGGCTGCTCTGCGGGAGCCATGAACAGACTTAGGAGGAAAGCCTGGCAGAGAGGCAGGCTATCACCTCCCACGTCAAAAAGCTTGGTACACGACCAGGCCACCACATCAAAGGCAGTTATTTTATTCATTTAATTCCCTCAAAAAAAAAAAAAAATCTTCCTCCTCTCTATTCACAGCTGCCTGCACAGAAGAAAATCCCTCCTTGCTAAAGCAGCACTGGCTCAGGCACAGAGCTACGAGGAAAGCCAAGGCAAGGAATCTGAGCTAGTTGTGCTGCTTGCCAGCTGATGGCCGTGTCTCCATCTGCCCAGGGGCTCTCCCCTGCCCACTCCCAGCACCACGCCGCTTGCCGGGGCTGGGAGCGAGTTTGCAGAAAAGGTTAATTCCAGGAACAGCCAGAAATGCGGCGCTCCAGCAATAGAGAGCACGAGTCCCCATGCGGCTTGCCAGCCTTCTGCTAGCGGCTGGCAACCGACAGAAACAAAGAAGAGGTGTCGGTGGCAAATGCTGGTTGGCAGGAGGGTGCCGAGGCGCCTGGGATGGCTATGGAGGCAGGCATTTCTGGCACGGTACACGGGCTTTTGGGGGGGGTGGGGTTCTGGGGGGAGGGGGAGTGGAAGGTGCCAGTTTCTTTTGGCTGCCACCATGTTTTTTTTATTGTGGCATTCATCGGTGGCATATTAAGTCACTTGCCACAATGAGGGGAGCATTGCACCTCCAGCCCCATACTCAGTGATGCATGCGTGTACCCGCACAGCTGCAGCAGCCACACTAGTCACTACCCTTAATAAAAAAGGAAAAATGCACCATAAGAGTGTTAGGAAGGACTGGATCAACTCCCCTTATGCTGCATCAGGACAGCAACTGGCTAAATAAACGGGCAGGACCAGATTGCGAGCCCGGACCTCTGTATCAGTGCCGGCAGTCCTCTTCGTCTCCAGATGGAAAGAAAACCGCAGAGGCTTTCTTAGCAAAGACTTAGTTTTGCTAAGTCTTGTCCTGCAGCAGGATGTTTTCCTGCTTTCCAGACCTGGCCTGCGCAGCTCTGTATAACTACCTGCAGTAGTTATACATAGAAACAATCAATTAACAGAAAGGTTAACATGTGGCACATAAATAGATCGTACTTGTCAGCATGTCTAAGCCCTACATGTTGGCTGGCCATTTTATTTCAGAGACTCTGCAGCAGAATCACTGCAGGAAAGTAGGATTTTCCAGTCTGGATTATAGGGGCAGAGTATGAGCAACTGGGGTTTTTTCTTTTGTTTTTAAGAGAGCACAAGACAAAACTTGAGCACGAGTGAAAAATCAAATGATGGCTGAACGTTACTTCTTGACCAATCTGTGCCTTATATGCTTATGTATCAGAATAAATGCAAACAATCTGAATGCAGCCAGACATGGCATTTCAGAGAGCTTGGGTGGGGGCTGGATAGAAGAATAGAGCACTTGGGGGACGAGTACATGTATTCTAAAATGCTAGTATTTCAGAAGACATCAACCCATCACTAATGAGCTTTGGATGTCCAGCTTGCCTGGGGGAGGGCAAAAGGGGAGTCCTGCTAATATTAAACCGTGCTTAGTTTTGAAATTAAAAGCTCCAATACAAAGGCTCAGCAGTTCTCAAGAAAAAAACCCAACTTTTTCAGCATGCAAGCCGCATCCCTTTCTCCACAAAAACTTGCTTTTAGAAACAGATGGCAGCCTGCAAGACCTACAAATCCTTTGTCTGGAGTGGCAAACTAGGCCCTATTGCCCATCAAAGTCAACTGTCACATTGTGAAGCACTGACCCTAACAAATCCATTATGTTTCTTTCTACCACAACGCTAAACCAGACAAAATGAGTCAGACTTAATAGGAAAGGGTGAGGGATTTTAAATCCCTTTCCCCTCCATCCCCACAAAAATAATGACAGGGGGGAGAGCCCGCATTGACCCTTCACTTACGAGCCCCGCCAAACCCTGCCGTTAGGGCAGCCTGTTAGGGCCACGCTGCCCGAAGGAGGATGGATTTGGGTTTGAAGCATTTACACAGCGCTGTGCAACGGCTTTGAAGTCAGCACACCATGTCAGTCAAACTGCTCGCACAGTCAAGAGTGAATATCCCGAGCAGGAAAGAAAGGCCCTTATGCTAGCTGAATAATTAGGTCTGATGCGCTTTGTAGTTCTCTCAGCCCTCCTTTCCCAGCTCTGCCAAAGCGCTGTGCGGATACACGGCACAGAGACGGAGAAAGCTCTTCACAGGTAGCTGCAGGGAAGAGAATATAATGTTGGGTTTTTTTCTCCTGTGTCAGCTGAACCCAGGCAATGGAAAGAGAAGTGTGAAGAGACAGGAGCTCATATCAAAGAGCTCCTGCCTTCAGTCAAGAGAGGAAACAACAGAGAAGCCTGCTGAGGAGGTGACGGACAGGGCGATGGTGTGGAAAGGATCGAAAAGCCTTTCCCCCGCTATGGGTATTTGGTACATCTTGACACACAAAAGGAAACACCCATCACTGGTACTGTCAGCAGACACCTCCCAGCAGAGCATACTTCTGCCAAAGACAAAACCTCTCTCAGTAACAGTGGCTCCAGTTTATGAACCATCCAGCTGCTTTCATCTTGCATATTTAAAAACGAGATGCAACAAAAATGTTGATGTCCTCAGAGCAAGAGATTGGTTGGATTCTTCACACTCTCATAGAAATTGCCCCCCGTCCCCCTTTACTGGTTTTCTTCGGCATAAAGCAATTTCTCAAGGACATGGCAACAACGACACTGAAATTCAAAGCGTTGAGATCAAACACACGAAGCTGACGCTCATTACGGCTAAATTATGTCACCTATCTGAAAGCTCAAGCTTATTATTTAAAACAATACAATAGTCATTAATCACGGCCATTGTGTATTGCTCAAAAGGCGTCTAGAAAGCTAAAGAATACAACGGAGATTTATTATACTACAGTGCCAGATTTAATTACATGGTTTTCTCCTCAGTATCTAGCCACTTGTAGTTCACCACCTGTTTGCACCAGAGGACCTGAAATAAAGACGTGCTGGCCCTGGAGGCTAGGCATGCAAGAGGGGGCTTGTGCTGAGCTTTTGCTGTGACTGTTGTAGCAGAAGACCGGTGGGCAAAGAGAACAGATCATTTTGAGGGCCTCTGGCTGGCACATCTCTTAACGTAGAGCTATTGTTTTTCATCAGATGTTTTAAACTCCCAGTTCCTTTGAATATATGTTTATGTGCAGGAAAAGTTCACCATTGAGCCTGTGCGCAAGAAGAAACAACTCGCTGTCTTCTTCCTAAAGCTGCAGCGCAAAGATTCATGCCCTCACGAACACAACAATGTATTTAAGCAGTACGTCTGTCTGCTGGCAGCCTTCTGAGTTTGCATTTTCTTCTATAAATATTTAACGTAGAAGAACCGTTCACGTTACCCACTTTGCCCGAAGTGTTTTGACAGCCATGCTCACCACATGACAATGATGCTCTATTTAACACTGCAGCTGCAGACAGGAGGATTTGGTTTCAGTTTTATACAATATTGTGAAACTGATGACCTCCTGCAAAATAAACCAGATAATGCATTTTTAAGGAGTAGAGTTTAAATGCATTAGCAAGACAATTATCAGTAAGCTGCTGCAAGAAAAGAAAACAGAAATTTAAGTCCTGAATGCAAGAGTTCGCTTAAGTTTAGCCGCAATCCCTTTTTTATTAAACTTATTCAGAAAGAGAAAATAAGACAATCAACCCCGCAAAAGCTAAGTAGCCTCCTGAAATGATTTATCTTAAGGCTAGAATAATTTCCAAACTTTCTGGACCGCAAATTATCGTCAGCCCTCAGAGACCTCTGCACACTTTTACCAACCAGTTAATTGAATGTGCTCAAAAGAAGAAGATGGCTCAGCAGAGCACCTGGTTGGCCTCAAGGGAGGTTTTCCCCCAACCTGTCTCTAATGTACTAAGACTCAGCACAGTCTAGCAGAAACTAACCAAGAGTCAGTCAGTCACATCTGAAGATGACAACATTTTTCAGGTGGAGAAAGTTCAGGGAAACAAAAAGGCTTAAATAACCCAGCCACTCAAACCCACACAAAACAGCTCTGCTACTGTTAGTGACGCAGAGAGGCATTTTAAAACGCTCACTTTAACATGGCATCACTTAAGCACTGCTTAGAAAAAATACGTAGAAGTAACATAAGAAAGAGAAACTGAGTCAGCAACGTTTATCCTTTTGATTTCCCCCCCTGCAACCCAAGCGTAGTCTTGGTTACCCAGGGGCTCATTAATGCACTCATCTATTACAAGCCTGCTGGAAGCATGGAGTGATGCCACTTTGGTATGAGCAGATTAATCAAGCGTGGATTGCCAACCTCCCACTGCACTGCAATGCAATGCCATCTCCTTCTAGGCCATTTTGGTGGACAGATTCAGCTGAATATTGCCATTTACTTCCAAGGCAACTCATAAACGCACAGTGATTAGCTATCCCTTGCAGTGCCTTTTACTGGAGTTACTCAAAATTTAATGCACTTAATACAGTTTTATGACTCCTTATGCATCATTAGCACTTTAATACATCAGTAGGTTCTTAACAACATTATCAGAAAGGTCAGAATAGCTTTTTAAAGCCATAAAGTATGAGGATGAGCTGGTTTGTTTTTAAATGTGGAAAGGGAGAAAGAGTAAGAAGGAAAAAGAAAGTAGAGAACCCCCTTCCCCAGCACATGCTGCTGCTGTATCTTGCATTCAGTGCGTTTTCCATAGACACACCTCTTGGATGCAATAGCACAAACACAGCCAAGCTCCTACCTCCTTTCATTGAGCTCGAGGAAGGACTTGGACCAGCAAACAACCATCCTTCCTTTGCTATTTATTGCCAAACATAGCTTTGCTCCTACCGCCTGTTATCACATTGTAGGAGCTGTAGCAGAATTGCTCCCTTAACAAGTACTCTTCATTTGAGACTCAGAAGGAAAGACTAAAGCAGACGACACTAATACAGCTGTATGGTTTCACAGGTATGGGTGAAGAGAGCCAGGAGTTATGAGACAGGATGCCAGGACAGAAATCATGGTCCTCTCATCTACAGCTCCTTTTGCTCACACAAGCCTGTTAGCTCTGATCGTCCCTCCTTCCACCTCAGGACCACGAGTTACCCCTCATTCCCCGACCCACCAGATGGGCAGGAGGCAATGGACACTCTGCTCAGATCCCAGCTATGCAGCTGCCAATTAGCCTGCCAGGATACCCACGTGGAGGGGCCTCTCTCGCTTTACAAAGTGCCGTTGCTTTTCCTGCAGCCTTTGTATTATTGGAAAATTAATTAGGATCTCTGTCTAGCTGCAGGGACTTCGCACACACAAAAAAGAAAAAAAAAAAAACACCAAAGAAGTCCCATATCTTTCCAATTTCACCTCTGACAAAATTAAATTGACCTATGGGCTCAGAAGTTGGTAGATAAGGATACAGATTGTTTTGGGGCATTGGGTTTTTTGACTTTTTTTTATAAAAAAAGGAAACAGGTCTAGTGCGATCACATTATCCATCACACAAGCCTGAGTCTTGAGTGTGATAACACTACACTATTAACAACACAGATGGTCTCCTGCTTGGCGTCAACTTCGCTTTTGAGGTATCCAGTGCACCACGAGCAATCCTGGGAGACAGTCAGAAGTCACTGCCATGAAGCGCTGACAAAATATTAACCAATAACTGAAAACCATGACAGATTTTGAATTGCAAAGAGTTTTCAGCTTTTCACCACTATCAAATATGATACATCTTGGACACTCCACTGCAATAGTTGCTCTGAGCAATTCATTCTCAGCTCTAGGACAGACTGAAATCTGTGCCTTTTTCCCAGCTCCTGGAGACAAATGCCTCTTCAGTGCTACCACAGACCTGCAGGCAAGGAGCATGACTACATCCAGGCGCCAAGACAAAATGTTTTCTCACTCTTACTCCCGCCGAAAGCACAAGAGCTGAACTAATCAGGGCCCCCAGCCCCTGGGTCACAGCCAGGGCACCCGCGCCGAGGACCTCAGCTCTTTCTCACCTGCTGACCAGGACAAAGCAGGGCTGAGGGGTCCAAGCTCATTAAGGCAGAGTTTTCATGGGAAGTTCAGCCCGCATTAAGCTAGAGGGGGGGAGTTGTTTTTTTTTCCTTTTAAAGTGTGTTAGACTGAGCAATTTTCAACAGAGCTCTTTCTTTCCCCTCCCAACTCACCACCCTGCAGGCCGCTCCAAGAAGAAAGAAAACAAAGACACAGGCATAGAAACGATAGTAAGTTATTAACCAGAACCGCTATTGTGCAAGTTAACATCTCCTATCACCATTCCCCTTTTGCTAAATACGACAGCAAACCACAGCTACAGCTGCCTCACCCTATGCAGATGTTCATATTTATACGGGGAAAAATGATTACTTAATAGCATTCCTTACACTGGGATTCTTTAGATCTTAGTCATTCCTCAATTTGACATGGAAACACTAGACTACACATCCCTGCTTGAATTAAGGGACTCATTCGGCATCTGCTATCACACTTGGTAAAGCCAGAAAGAGTCAACATATTTGCAAATTCTAGTCAGACAAACCTATCTTGAAAAGCGTCATCTTAGGAAAAGGCTAAACACCTAATTCATCTGTGCTGAATAGCTGCCATCCCGATTTCCAGAGATAGTCTCCCTTAATAAATACATAACAATAGTCATTAGAGACACAGGTTGACAGCCCAAAAAGGGGTGCATTTAGATACACCACAGTACCATTCTTCCTGGCCTTGACATTCTTGAAGTGTTTACAAGAAAGAACAGCAGAACACACCCTTCAAAGCTCTATGACAGAGCATACATCCACCATCAGTTGTTTTATAAAGCATCCGCCTGTTTTTGAGCCTTGGGAGTCATGACCAGCCATTTCATCTGCACATGATGACACAAAATTTTAGGGAGCTGGGTGGTTTGGGTTTTTTTGTTTGTTTGTTTTGTGTTGGTTTGGGGGTTTGGGGTTTTTTGTTGTTTTTTGGGGGGTTCTTTTTTGTTTGTTTTGGTGGTGTTGTTTGTGGGTTTTTTTTAATAAAATGTGAGAATTCTGCGCCAAATACTTGGTGCTGTGTGCTTACAAATTGTTATACTGAAAGAATAAACAAAATGAGAAAGCACAATATCTACTTTACAAAAAGTCCCATCCTAGAAACTGTGCAACAGACCTTTGTCTCCCCCACATCGGCCAGCATCTCAGCCGAGAGAAAGCCTATGTTAACAGAGCTGTTGTTTTGTTTTTAAGCATAAAATTGTTCTTAATTTTAAATTCATGTCAGAGTATTGCGCAGCATAAAGCAAACAAGAATACCAAGTGGGAATACTGATGGAAAAATAGTATTGCGTGTATAACTAACTAATCAGCAAATCCTCTCCTCCCTCACCAATGGAAAGCCAAATATTTACTCAATTGTTTATTGCATTCTTTGCTCAAATACTTCATAGTTTGAATTTAAAAAAATAAATGTCAATTCTCTTTCCTGAGCATCTCACGGGAGACCAGAGGGCTCACCAGAACATATTCACACCATCTGACTGGACTCATCTCAGCAGCAACCTGGACAAAAAGCAGGAGAGGTGGGCTCCTAAATCAGGGATTTGGACCCTCCAGACAGTCCCCAGGCCTGTGAGATCCTGGAGAACCAGAACCTGTCAGACATCAAAAATCAGCGTAAGCAATACGTTTTTGGACCTTGGCAGCATCCTCCTCTCCCAGCAGGCTCCAGCTGCATCCTGAACATCAGTCAAAGCAAACTGCTTGGCCCATTTGATCAATATTTCATTGAGAAATTACCAGTTAAGAGAGCAGCGCTTGGTTTCATCATTTCATTACAAAGAGCTCAGCTCTCTTGTCTTTCAGTCACAAGAGACCGGAAGCCCCTCTTACACCTTGGGCAGCCCCGTGTAAGGAGCATCCGTGGTGACACTTGCTTTTCCCTTGTAACTATAGCTACTGCTAACGCAGGTAACATTGCGTTACACCGCATGCCACCGCATGCCAATCAGTTTGTATGTGAAAATAGCTATGCATGGAAATGAGCATAGGTTTATAGAGATGCTAAGGGGAAAATGCAAATTTATACAAATAATTTCAGTCATCCATGAAAAGCAGCAGCCACTACACACCCGTGACAGTTGAGCTTTGCCTTTTTTCTCTTTTTTTAATCCTGTCATTGTTTACACAGAATGGTGTTTCAGATTAAGCCCCCTTACCCTTCCACATGTTAGTCTTTAACATGACAAGAGAATACCAAGAAGGGGGTGGACAGAGGATTCTTCTAGCTTTCATGCTGTACAACCTACCACTCACACAGCTTCAAAGCACAATTTGACTCCATTTGCTATACAGCTTGTTTAAAAAAAAAAAAAAAAATTGCTACTAGGCCCCAGAATTATTATTGCAACTTGATTAATAAAATGACTGTAAAACAAAGCCATGTTCATGCTCCAAGGAGGGGGGATCGGGAATCTCACTCTCCAAGACTGACATATTTAAACACTGCCTCTGAACACAAAACAAGAACTGCTGACATTTTTGTATGAAATTGTGAAGGTTGTTTTCCAATGACAGAACAAGTTTTCTTTACAAATCCACCAAAACTGGACACCCCCAAACATTATATTCTACTAAGAGTTAATTTTTGTTCTATCACTCAAAGCAGGTCACTGAGATCTAGCAAAGTCCTTCTAGACTACACAGAGTATATATTAGCAGAGGAATACTCTTTCCATTTCACCCTTTAAGCATCCATTTGGATGTTTTGACATTATTTTTCATGGATTGGGTTGGTAGGTGGAAGAAACAAAAGCCCACACCTTGAAGGAGCATGGCTTCACATTTCCAGCCAGGCACCTTCATCAAGCCTAGGACACCCTAATGAAAAAGCTCTCAGTTAAGATCCAATGATCAGACCACTGAGTAAAACAATCTTTGACTCCAAACAAGGAGCACAAATTGAATTGTTTATATTTTCGTACTGGTAACAGAAGCTTCTTTTGTTCAATATATTCATTAATGACCTAGATGAGGACACAGAGTGTATCCTCAGCAAGTTTGCTGATGATACCAAGCTGGGAGGGGTGGCCGACACTCCAGAGGGCCGTGCTGCCATCCAGCGTGACCTGGACAGGCTGGAGAGCTGGGCAGAGAAGAACCTAATGAGGTTCAACAAAAGCAAGTGTAGGGTCCTGCACCTGGGAAGGAAGAATGCCAAGCACCAGTATAGGTTAGGGGCGGACATGCTGGGAAGCAGCTCTGAGGAGAAGGACCTGGGGGTCCTGGTAGACAGCAAATTATCCATGAGCCAGCAGTGTGCCCTTGTCGCCAAGAAGGCCAATGGTATCCTGGGCTGCATAGGGAAGACTGTGGCCAGTAGGTCGAGGGAGGTCATTCTCCCCCTCTACTCTGCCTTGGTGAGGCCACAACTGGAGTACTGTGTCCAGTTTTGGGCTCCCCAGCTCAAGAGGGACAGGGAACTACTGGAGCGAGTCCAGCATAGGGCAACCAAGATGATTATGGGACTGGAGCACCTCCCTTATGAGGAAAGGCTGAGAGAGCTGGGACTCTTTAGCCTGGAGAAGAGAAGGCTGAGGGGGGACCTGATTAAAGTTTACAAGTATCTAAAGGGTGGGTTTAAGGAGGACGGAGCCAGGCTCTTTTCAATGGTTCCCAGCGACAGGACAAGGGGCAATGGGCACAAGCTAGAACATAGGAAGTTCCGTTCAAATACACGGAAAAATTCTTTACAGTGAGGGTGACAGAGCACTGGAACAGGCTGCCCAGGGAGGTTGTGGAGTCCCCTTCTCTGGAGATTTTCAAGACCCGCCTGGATGCAGCCCTGAGAGATGTGCTTTAGGTAATCCTGCTCTAGCAGGGGAGTTGGACTAGATGATCTCTAGAGGTCCCTTCCAACTCTGAAGATTTCGTGATTCCAGCCATGCCAGTATCTGACACCTCAGCAGTCTGTCACTCACTAGTCATCTCCCCAGTATGTGTCTTTTATTGTGATGATCCATTACCATTTCTTCCCCCATTACTTTTGAGATTATTTATATTGCTAATATGACCAAAATATCACAGTGAAAGCTATTGTTTCCTGACAAAATTTGTTTTTCCTCAATGTAACTTTTCCTACCATACATATTTTTTTACTATTTTCTGTTCAAGAGGTAGATAAGGAAAAAAAAATGTAGGTTATTTACACTCACAAACTTTGTGGAGGTTATTCTGATTGCTACAGTTCCTCTCCATACAGACAAGGTATGGCTGAACAAGCTACTTGTAACCTTCTTCCCAGGTATGTAAGTGATCCTACACGATCTCAAATAGCACTAGCCAAACACCACAGCATTAATTGGATCAAAGTGCACATGCTGGTTTGTTTGGTTTTCTTTTTTCCCCCCACTTCATTCATATTTCTTGTTGACTCCAACCCTCATTGCAGCAGACGAGCGGCTGCAGCGGGGAGCAGCGTGCCAGCCACGTATCCAGCATCAGCCCACGCAGGGGCTTTGCGGGCTGTACGTTTGCCAGCCTGTCTCAGGGACAAGCTGGCATCAAGGACAACTTGGTTAGTCCCTGACAAGCAGGTGAGAGAAGGCGGGCAAGAGAGCCCTGACACCCTTGTACTGGTGGCTTGCATTGCACCTTAGCCTCTCTTAAGCAGCTCGTGTTGGAGGTATTCCTCCGGCAAGCTCCGCACTGGCATTAGGAGAGCTGTGGGCAGGGCGTCAGGGCGCTGGCACAGCTCCTGCAGCCCTGGGAAATCGCTCTGGCGAGGACAGAAAAGCTTCACGGGCAAACAGCTGAGCAGAGAAATCAATACTACAGTCACGCACTGCCTTGAGCACTTCTGACGTATTTACGGTTTCTGCTCTCCCGTTTGCAGGAGGACGGGTATCGCTTTCCTCCAGATGCCGCCATCCTCTGGCACCGTCAGGAGCACCACGGATGTGGACATCGACACAGGAGCCTCTCCGCTGGCAACAGGGACCTTCAACATAGGCTCAAACCCACCATCTCTCACCACACTCCCCACCAAGACCCAGCGTCACGAGGCCTGATCCGGCACTGCCACGCTCTGCAAGACATTCACACGTTTGCCTTTCAGTGCCCCTCACCCCAGGCAGGTCCTGGGCTCCACCAGCCCCCGAGGCAGGTGGCTGCGGTGCCGGGGACCCCGGCTCTCCCTACCCACCGCACTGCTAAGCCATTGGGATGGGGCCAGCGGTGACTTCAAGCCCGACGCGCAGGAACAAGATTAGGGTTGGATTTAGGTCATTCTTATAACGGACAGCAGCTCAGCCACTCTGCCTGCCAGCAATTCGATTAACTACTGCGGCTGACACTATGTGAAGGAAAAAGGCTACCTACCACAATGTTACCGGACCGGTTACTAGGATTTTCACTGAAAAAAAACCCCTCACGTACACACTGACACTGTCATCTTCTGTGCTACTGCAACGGCCACTTGCAGCGCAACAGCCTCTGGGAGTATAAGAGGGTTTAGTCTTTTTAAGTGGAAATTAAAACAGCAGCTTATCTGGCAAAAAAAGTACAAGAAATTCTCTTTGGTTGAGCATTAAGCGAGTCAGTGCTATTCATAGGAATAATGATGTTTTTCCAACGCAATCAATACCTTATTTTCAAAGGAATACAGTAGAAAAGTCTTAGATGAAGGCAAATGTGTAACAAAACAGTCACACCAGGGCTGGGGGAGCATTTAAATCCAGTGTGTCTCTGGCATACATAGAGAATGAAAGTGCTATTACTAAAGTATAATAATACCTCACAGACATTAACAATTCCACAAATGGTCTGTTATCCAAGAAAGCAAGAGAGTTACTCCTTATTAAAGGTTATTGTAACTGGAGATGAAACTTGTCAATAATATTGACAATTCTTTATAAAAAGCCCTGTTTCCTTTGACTGCAGAAATCCTCCTACAGGAGGTAAGTCTTTAATGTATAATTCAGAAATCTATTAAAAAAATATATATATCTGTTGTGGTGTTACAATAGAATTCCATTTCTCCCTAGTAGCAAAAAAATAATAATACATGTTTAAGAATAAACCATTACAGCAACTATCCGTGCCACCACCTATAAAGAGGCAGAAGAGAGCAGAAACATTCTTTCTCTTTCAGCATTGAGTTGAGGTTGCACTGAAGCAGGGATTATCTCTGTACTCCCTTTATCTAGAAACACAACACTTATGCAGACTAAGATCAAAAGGTTGGTTTTCACATGAACAAAATATTAACCCGTCTTCGATTTTTATCAAACAGGTTTTCTAAATATATACCCAGTGTTTCCTTGTTTATTATGACAAGTTACAAAAAAAAAAAAAAACCAAGTTACTTCAATAAATCAGCTACTCCATCCAACACCCTCATCCATGGGACTTGCTTATTCCAGCCATAAAGTTGTAATATTTAGTGCTGCATTTCAGCATCACCTCTTAAGGGGGGCAGGAGAAATGCTTGAGTCCCATCCCTCCCACAAACCCTGTAACAATCAGAAATCCTAAGCAATCTACTACAACTGCTTCTGAGGAGCAAGTTAAATTTTGTTAAGTTGTACGGCATAAGCCATCTTCTCCTCTACCTGTATGACTCTGGTCTACATCCAGGTTACTTAACCTGGACAATCCCTTCAAAAATTCTTTGTGCAACTCTGGACTGTACTTAAAAATGGAGAGCAAAACTCCGGTAGACCACTTTTCATTTGTGGCAACTGAGTAAGTCATGAACAGGAACCGCAACTGTTCAGATATTCCTTGGTCTAGGGAAATTTCTCAGTGTATTTCCAGTAAACTAGGAGAAAACCCAATCACTTATTTTCAGAAAGACCATGTACATTAGAAATTCTATCACTGTAGTAATGCTACCAAGTTCTCTAGTACTGCAGGGTGACTTGGCACAAAGGAAGTATGATGGAGAACCGTGCCGGCTGCAGGGAGACTCTGCAAGGTGTGAGCACTCAGGCGCCAATCTCACATAATGATGAAAAAAAGTCTTTTAGGTTTCTAAAAATAAGAGCCTACTAGATAAGAAGCACAGCTAGCCAGACTGCAATATGCCCTGCTTGGTTTTCAACGTTATGAAGTGAAGCAACATTCTGTTGGGGGGAAAATTAATTACCAATATCTGGATTATATTATCCTATATCTGGATATCCAACATAAGAAGGACATGGACCCATTGGAGCAGGTCCAGAGGACGGCCACAGAGATGATCAGAGGGCTGGAGCCTCTCCTATGAAGACAGGCTGAAAGAATTGGGATTGATCAGCCTGGAGAAGAGAAGGCTCTGGGGAGACCTTATAGTGGCCTTCCAGTACCTAAAGGGGGCCTACAGGAAAGATGGGGAGGGACTCTTGATCAGGGAGCGGAGCAATAGGACAAGAGGTAACAGTTTTAAACTGAAGGAGGGTAGATTTGGATATCAGGAAGAAATTCTTTACTGTGAGGGTGGTGAGGCACTGGAACAGGTTGCCCAGGGAAGCTGTGGATGCCCCATCCCTGGCAGTGTTCAAGGCCAGGCTGGATGGGGCTTTGAGCAGCCTGGTCTAGTGGGAGGTGTCCCTGCCCATGGCAGGGGGGTTGGAAATAGATGATCTGTAACGTCCCTTCCAACCCAAACCATTCTATGGTTCTATTGTATTTGTAGGGAAACAGCATGAGGTAGAAGTAGTGTTTATTTTCCCCAAGACACTCAACATTCCCAATGAGCGTAACCAGCAAGCACTATCAGCTTTGCTAAAAATAAAAAATAAAAAAAATCAAGCTTAGAAGTAGAGTAATTAAGCTTTATACAGCTTTAAAGTAGGCATTGAACCAGGACAGTAATAGTGAATCTTTATGCAATGGCCAAAACTGGGCAGTGCAAAATATGTTGCTAGACAAGATACAATAACTAGAACATCTCCTCACTATAAGCATAGTCTTGAGATAGTATTTTGTGGTTTATGTGTGGGGTAAAAAGCTATAAAACTTTTCATTTCACACAGCAAGAGGGCTACCACAACTCCACCAATATTCACATTCTGAGACGCAGAAGGCATGATACAGCATGGTCCTTCAGGCCCCAGTTCCCTTGCTGGCTCACTGCATCCTCTCTCCCTCCAAATCGCTCCAGCAACAGCATCCTCAGTGGAGCACAGACCAGTCCTTCCACTTGGGAACAAAACACTCATCCCTAATTCTCTTTCTACTTTCCTCCAGAGCACTAAATTACTTCCCCAATGAAAGATACTTCATTTTCTTTTTAATTGAGTCATATGTGTTCTGAATTTTCTAAATTGCAGTTTGTGACACGGTAACAAGATGCTACAAAATTTAACATGCTCCCAAAGAAAAACGTAAAAGCTCCTGCAGCCAGAAGAATATTGTGCCTTGCACACACGCTTACAAAAGTCATATAGTATGACAAAATATGTAATAGAAACAATTTAATGAACAATTAGGGTTTTTTGTTTAAGCTAATGTTAAATATTTACTATAATGAGTAAGTATTATTTACTATAATTCATCTAAGCACATGCAATTCCAAGGCTGATGGTCGCAAAATGGCTTTACCTGAAAGAAGTAGGCATGAAGATGAAAGCGAACTGAAATGTATTTCCATCAGCCCTGAACAGGAGAGAAAAGCTCCCGTCATCCTATTTTAGTGGAGTTCAACAGGGCACAGAAACCAATACTGAAAATTTCATGCTTTTCAAGATATTTCACATCAAATGCACTGCTTTTCTTTTCTGACCTCTCCAACTATGAAGTGACAAGAAATCCTTAAATAATTTCCTCTCTCAAGTCCCTAGAAGATTTTTTTTTCCCCTCCCATCCTTGACGGAGAGCTTTGTGATAGCGTCAACAGCGTTTTGACAGCATTATAATCCATACACCACTTTGCTGCATGCCTGGGTATGCCACCAAGTTAAGCAATAGGTAAACTGCTTTTTATTTTTCAAAATTAATTCACTTAAAAATGCCAAATGAATCCATTTGAAAAGCCGGCTGTGGAGCAATTTCCTAATAAAATACGTAAATTTAAAAAAAAATTAGGAAAATCTGTACCAGAAAATAGCAAACATGCAAGAGAAGAAAAAAAAAACCCACCCAAAATCGAAAAAGCAAAGTAATACATTTGCATGGTGGAAAATTCTCATCTAACAAATTTATTTTAAGCACTGAGCATCCACAGGAACAAGAATTATCAAGCAAGTCACTCTTCCCTAGAAGCACAACAAGACTTTCTACAACTTCAAAATCTTGACTTTATTTAATTTTGTGAACAGACCTAACAACCCTACAACAAGAATTTAAAAATTAATTCTTCACCCTGCCTCTGAGAGCGTCATTGAAACATTCCACTTCTTGCCTGATGCATTAGGTTAGGTTTTTTGGTGTGTTGTTTTTTTTCATTGGTCTAGTGGTTTTTTTTGGTTTTTCGTTTGTTTGTGTGGGTTTTTTGTTGTTGGTTTTTTTACTGCAGAGGGTTTGTGCTGTAAGAGATTTTAGGCTTAAATCATCAGGCACGGGGGTAGGTCCTAGGCTGTCCCCAGTGAAGGGAGGGTGCAGGTTGGGGAGCTCCAGATGACGCCAGAGCTGACTCATCGGCAGCTCCTCAGCACGCCACGTGCCTCGGCGAGGTGTCTGTGCCTCAGCTCGTCACCAGCGAGTCCATCTGGAAGCTGAAAATCCCTCGAGGATTTGTAACTTCTGCTGCTCCGTTCAGAGGAGATGCCCTGGGGCCTGCAGGGAGGCAGAGGAGCTCCTTGGAGCCTTGGAGCTCCTCGGAGCTCCTCTCATCTCCTCATGCTCCTCTCGTGCTCAGCCCTAGCGCCGCTCCGTTCAGCCAGACTTTGCTTGAGCAAGGCGCTTTGTGTACACTAGCTACTAAGGGACTCGCAGGTTTGGAGATAAGCAGGTTCTTAATTACTTTTTTTGCTAAATTGGGGATGATCCGTGTGGCGGCTTAAGTCGCAGCAACTTTTCCTTGACGCTGTGACTTACCTCAACCGCCTCCTTTCGCACAAGGCTAGCAAGGTGGAAAGCTATCACAGCTACATAATTCAATACTGAAAGAGCAGGATC
Source organism: Chroicocephalus ridibundus (assembly GCF_963924245.1). Classification (NCBI taxonomy): domain Eukaryota; kingdom Metazoa; phylum Chordata; class Aves; order Charadriiformes; family Laridae; genus Chroicocephalus; species Chroicocephalus ridibundus. The sequence continues at coordinate 154,839,383 of NC_086284.1, forward strand.
ATTTCTTTCTACAAAATGTTGTAAGAGCATTTTCATGAAGAAATAGCCTTCATTTGTGGGTTTCCTGTGATACAATAGACTTTCTGTTCCCTCAAGCATCTTTCTCCCCACCTATTCCGGTAATGAATTCAATCCTAGTAGCTTGGTTTTTGAAACCTGTGACACAGATGCCAATGGTGGCATTAATACTCCCCAAGCTTTAACAGAACATGTTTAACAGAAATGTTTTCCCAGCTACATCTAAAACTAGAGTGAATTTTTCCACGGCTGTGTTGTATTTGTGGCTTGCAGCACTCCCTGTTCCTCCCTAACATTTCCAACTGCTGAGCTCCCAGCTGATAGCAGAAAGCTTTTGTCACGAGTCCCTAAAAATATAACATTGCTCAGTGGCAATACTAAGTCCCATCATATTTCTGTTACTCCACTTCTTCCTCTATCATATCCCAACCCTCCTGGGTATTGAGAATACCTCCCAGATTGGCATTACCAATATTTTGTGTATGCTCAAACCATACTGCTGGACCTTGCCTAGTTTAAACCAGTTACAAAGACATTTCTACTTGTTATTTCCTATTAGGGAGGGCTGGGGCGTAAGGAGAAAATAAAAAAAGAAGCCCCACTTGCTATAAAAACAACTACTTGTGGTAATTTCACTTTGAATTATTCATGGTTTCATTATATTTTACAAATGGGCACATCCCAGATGCGACAAAATGTTTTTCTTTTACTGAAAAATGAAGAGGGAGACTTCCTTTAGCTTTGAAATCTGCTTAGTGTTGCTGGAGCAGTTCAGCTAAACCTACTGAATGACCATAAAAGATGAGCCCTGCAGCCGAGCCACTACACTGCACGAAGCCACCACGCTCAGCCTGTCCTTGAGCAGTGCTCCCCAAGAACATGCCTGCGCATCTCGCTGGCAAACGGAGCAGAAATCAGCAAAAGACAAGTTTTAAAGTCCGGGTACTCATCAGGGAAGGCACAGCTTGCCAGCTGCTTTAAAAATAGTATCTTTTCAGATAGAAGAGTTAGAGATGACTCAAAGTTTGAGTAGCTGAAACCCCAATAGGTCATACTATGCAAATCAAACCCTGCACACCATCAGCTGGGAGGATGGCTCACGAGCCAGGAGTTTTCTACTAAAAGCAGCAAAACTGAAAACATCCAATTGCGGTCTCTAGTACAAATGAAAAAGCAAACACAGATTAAAGAACATTTGGCTAATGCTTCAATTTGGAGATCCTGGGGCTACCTCCAGTGCGTGCTCACCGCAAAAGATTTAGGTACCCTATTTTAAGATAAAGCTCCGTGGAGCGTCAGGTGCGTGTACCCACCCTTTTTACAGGTGACAAAAATATGAACTTCAACCAGGGTTCATCGATCTACAGTGATGTAGATCATCAAGTCTTTCTCTTACACAACCAGAAGGCGCCGTACTTCCTGATGCAATAGCAGCGGAGACCTCGCCAGGACCCCATCGCCAGGCAGAGGTGCCCACTGTGACAGCGACAGCTGCCTTCAACTTCAGTCACACACAGCTCATTCGCCTGCAGTGCGAACGCATAGGAACGGTCAAACGCCTGTGCTTTCAAACTCGTAACTCAGTGAGGAAACGCTTAGCTTCCATGCAATTAAGCCCCGCTATCAATTGTATGTGTAAAACCGGATTTAAACAGTTCCTTTTATTTAAACACAAGTGACATCTAGGAAGCAATACTGCCTTTTCCCAACATGATCGGCTCAAATCCAGCCATGAACCCTCCAAAAATAAATATTTCAGAAAACGCATTAGATCCCCTAGTGATAATTATGGTCTTTGATTCTGTAACATTTTTTAGGGGTGGAGAGGGAAGGGAGGATGCAGGAAGACTATTTCTGCATAGACATAAGATGTGAATAAAGCAGCGTAATTAAAAATGCGATTCCATTAATCTGTTCAGTCCTTCCCAGATCCCACCCTCCCTTTCCAGCGCAAACAGGGAAGAAAACGCATCTGCCCCGACAGAAAGCTCGGTCAGGCGGCTCCCTTCGATTCCGTACCCCTCGGCACCCTTCTCCCGTCACTCGCACCCCGCCGGCCGCGGCTGAGCCGCTGCACCCCGCCGCGGCGGGGGGGCGAGGGCTGCCTTCCCCCTTCCACCATCAGGGACCGGGGCCAACGGCGGGGGAGGGCGCATCCCGGCGGCCGGACAAACGCCCCCCGCCGCCCTTCGGGGGATGCTCCACCAGCTCCCCGGCGGATGCTTTATCCTTCAAAGTTGCTCCCTCCCGCCTCGGCTCTCCCCACCCCATCTCCCCCTCCTCAGGGAGGTGGGGGGGGGGGGGGGGGGGGCGGGGAGCGGACATTTTGAAGCCGCGGATCCCAAAAACCCGCAGCGGTGCGGGTAGGGGCGAGGCCTCCGCGGCGGCGGCACCGCCGCCGCTGCTCACCTGCCAGCTCGTCGGGCTCCAGCCCGCTCTCCGCGTCGATGCCGCACAGCACAAAGTAGTGGGCGAAGCGGCAGGGCGCCGCGCCGGGCCCGGGGCCGCCGCTCCCGCTCATCCCGCCGGCGGCAGCGGCGGTGACTCCCTGCGGCAGCGCGGCTCGGCGCGGCGGCGGGGGCGCGCCCGCGGTACGGTCACGGCGCGCCGCCCTCCATCCCCGGCGGTGCCGCGCAGGCCGCGGCGGGTCCGGCGGTCGGTCGGCGAGCCGCCCCGCTGTCAGCTGAGTGGGGCGGAGAAGGCGGCGCCGCGCTGCCGGCCCGCCCCCGCGGGGCATTTAAACCCTGGGAGGCGGCGGAGGCGGCTTCCCCCGCCCCGCTCCGCTCCCCCGCGGGGGCCTCGACGGGGACATCTCCGGCCCTTACCGGGGTTTTGGGTGTGAGGGGTGCGGGAGTGCCGCGGGCGGCCTTGCGCCTCTGCGAGGTTTTGCCGCAATAGGTGATTAAAGCTTCCTTCCCCCCGCCTCGTCACCGCCAAGGTGTGAGCAGGGAAGGCTGGCTTTTATTTAAATAAAACGTAAAAAATAGAGGATGTTGCCACTCGGCGGCCTGAAGCGCCGCAGCCAGAACGGGCCGAGCACCGGCCAGTGCCCGGGCTTGCGCTGTTATTCTGCGGGAATCCTGCTGGAGAAAATGGGGTTTTTCTTCTCCCGACCCGAAGGCTGAAACAACAACCACAACGCCCCCCCCCACGCCCCAGTGAGGCTCTGCTGGCAGAGGAGAGCGGGGCTGAGGGGTGGCTTTTGTGTGGTCTCCATCCCTGCGCCGTGATGGATGTTAACCCTACGACGGTGACTTCCAGGAGGCAGAACTATTTCTTTGCTACGTGCGCTCTGTTTGAAAGCAAAATCTCAAACGGTGCTTCATTCCCAGATATATATGAGATTTGATAACCACTCTGCCACGTCCAGAAAGAAAGCAGTATTGTTTTATTCCCGTTTCTAAAAACCCTCCCATCATTATTACCCCACGCCAAAGTACCGGCAGATCCGTTCAGGAGTGGCACCTGCTTTTAAAGAGACAGGGATGATTCTTTTCAAGTTTTGAGATTTTCTTCTCCAAACTGATGAGATCCCTGCTTATGTCGGATAATTCTGCTATCAGCACATTTTAGGAAGGTTGTTTGCAGAATGCAATATGCACTTCCATCCTTCTGTTTACTAGTCTTGTTCATGCAGCATGTAATAATTACAGTCTCATCCTTTGTTTACTGTGGACTGTTATGACCCCTTTCAATTATCTCTCAGCAGTAAGAACTGCATTTTTTCTTTCTATGATTTACTTTTGTCCTTATTCAACAAGTGCCTTTGATAAGGAAATGCCTGCAAGGAACTTGATATTTCATCCAGCACTGGTCATTTTATGGAGGTATGTGGAATAACTGTTCCTTCCTACCTGGTGGCAACCTAGATCGGCATCTCTCTCTCCCTTCTTCCCTTTGAATCAACAAGTTTTATGCCCTTTTACCTCTCAGCTTCCTGCAGTGCACTACTGAAAGCAGACGAGAACTAAAACAATTTCCCCACTTCCCAATATCCCAGGAAAAAAAAAAAAAAGAGAGAGAGATGATGAGTCCTCTATCAGGATCACTGATTCTGGTGGTTGCAGCACGTGGTATAACGAGCTGAACCTTGCTAGATCCACGTAGGAATTTGCCAGGAGACCAGTTATTTTCTCGACTTTGCACTGAGAGCTAGGTTGTTTTATTTAGTTTGGTTTGTTTATTAACTTGTATGTATTTGCTTATTCAGCTCTAGGTCAGATGATAAGAGTTAAGTCAGCCTCTGAGTATCATTCAAAACTAATTGCTCTTAACCGTGGAGACAGTGGAGAAGTGCTGTCTTGTTCTTTTACTGTAGGCTTCTTCTTCAGAGGCCCGATGCATGGGTGTCTCCAGACAGTCCAAGATAGAGACTTCATCAGCCTCTCTAAAGGATGTATCAGTTGGGACTGCTTCTGAGATTAATCCAAAATCTAACACGATGGTCCTGACCTTTTTCCCTTGGGCACCAGGTGGTTCTAGGTTGCTTTGGTTCAGCTGTCTTCTGTACAGGACAGTATTTTTTTGCTTGAATGAAGTTCAGCGCACAGACACTTCAATCAATAAAATCAGTAGTATATATCGTGTTAAACAAGGGGATAAAGCACAACATGTGAGATTGCAGGTATAAAATGTAATAAATTCTCTCCTCTTCCTGAAACAGCTGTGAGGTTGAGCTCCCACTCCTGTACGTACAGCTCCCACAAACACGTTTGCTGGAGTTTCATGGGAGCAGTGATTCCCCCTTCTAAGACAACTGATCTGGGCACAAACATCATCCCAATGAGGCCACTCAGCTCCTTTGCAGTGCCAGCAGACTTGGTGGTGCCAAGTGTGTCTGGGCTCCGGTAAGTCGTGTCACGTCCCTGGGCCTAGAATTTTCTCATCTAAACCCCTCCATCTAAGTTCCAGTCTTTCCCTCCAAGCTGGTCTAGCTTTAAACACTGCACACTGCCTTTGGGTAGATCTTCTTCACTCTCCTGTTTTTTTTCCTCCATCCTGGCTCTCATCTGAATGAATCACTGACTTTTAAGAGATTTTATCAATGAAATTAGGCTTGAAAGTTATCTCACTGGACAACAACATCAATTACAATCAAAAACTTCACAGCTCAGCTACAGGATTTTAGACCCTTTTCTTCCTGCCCAGTGGCAATACTTTTCTCTACTCCAGGAGGTGGACTGGATACCCATTTACAGCTAAGTTTTCATTTTTCTTTCACTCTTCAGCTACGTTTATGTCAGCACAAAACAGATAGGAACACAACCAAGTCCATTGTAAGCTGCTTCCTTCTTCTATCTGGGTATAAACACCCGCTCCCACGAAAAGGCGGCAGAGGCCTTTGCCTTTGGCTGGAGCAAGCCTGCACAGCAGAGCAGAGTCAGCTGAGTTGCGTTGGCTTCCAGCACCCAGGAGCACTTTGTGCCCACCCCATGCTCTGCTGTGCCATGAAGTCTTCCCACCTAGGGCGTGCAAGCGAAGTGCGATGGCACCTCTCTGTATCACATGCCATTGCCTGATGCACACCATCTTATGATATACAGCACAGAAAAGCACCGACATATTCCCTCAGTACCCATAATTGCCTTTTCTCCATACTGAGATTTTTTGTGCTACATTTTTTTCCCAGTATCTAGGTATTTTGTTTGTCTTTTCACCGTCCAAAGCCACCCTGCACTGGTCACCAGTGCCTCTTTAGAGGGACTGGCCTGTTTTAGAGACAGACCAAACACTTCTGCTCTACTTGCAACATCAATCGCTTAAATTTCACAGCAATCACAGGCGAGTCCACAAAGGCACCGTGAAGCTTCTTGCAAGAGTGAAAGGATAATGAAGATGAGGCCCCAAAGCATCATGAACTGCTGCACATAGTCACTAATCTGCCAAATACCAGGGAAAAGTATTTGTGCAGCCTGAGAAGAGGCAGTGACTGATAGGATTGTGCCGTGAGGCACATCTGGGATGATCAGAGGTAACTGGGTGGGATTACGAGTATCTTTTTCTTTCACCAACAAAGGGTGTTAAAGATCCACAAGGGGCATGGATGGGCTGGATGTCCCCTATTCAAAGCATATTAACAACAATCCTGGGGAGATAAGGCTTGTCCCTGGCACAGCAGAGCAGAAAGCAGTGTCAAAGCACTAGGAGCTTCTTAACGTGTTCCTCCAGGGAACAAGGATAAGGTAGGATTGAGAATTTCTGACTGGGAAGAGAATAAAAAAAAACACCCCACAACCCCCCCACCAAACGTACTGGTATAGACCAGATCTGCCTAGGACCTTTCGCTTTGATGTGCTCTCCTGTGGCAGCAGCTTTGTTCTATCACCAGCTGGATTGCCAGTGGTGCAAGACAGCAAGGGGAACGTTTTGGCTTGGTGGATTTGTTCTTCTTCCTTAGGTGCTTGTATCATCAGATGCAGTGAATATTTCTCTCAATATCAAGTTAGTTCAGCTTTCCCTCTCCTTAACCTCTCAGCAACCTTTGTTTCTCAGAACCTGTTAGTTTAAACTGGGTCAAATGCTAACAAGCATGTCAGCCCCCCCTGCCCTTAGGATCTGCCATAAAAGATCAGACTACAGGCCCATCAAGCTCTTTGTCCTACTTCTCCAAGAAACGGATGCCTGATGCTTCAGAGAGGTGGAAAAAGCCTGTTATTTAAAGGTTATATCCCTTCTCCCTTGCTGTGACGCTGTTGCTTCACTTTTTATTTGCTTCAGCATCCTTCAATGAATTCGAAATCATGCTGCTGGTGATGGATTACTCAGCTCCTTCACACAGCTCTACAGTTCCCTGTAGAAGATCTTTCACCAGCTGCCAAGCCACATTGATTTTCCATTGAAAGCCTCTCCTGTTTTGCTGTAGTATCTATGGAGTCATGAGACCCTGTAGGGTGGAAGAGAGGGAAAACAACTGAGATGCAATATGAATGTCTGCAACACTTAGAAGAACAGTTTTCTACTTTTGGCTTACTTTCACTTGAGCAGTTCACAGTGCTGTGAGCTACTTCAGGAGAAGATACGTGTGAATAGTCAGCTGAAAGGAATGGAATGAAGACCGAAATTGGTCATTCTGGCACCAAGCGGAGAAGAGCATATAGCAGAAGTGGGAAGAAAAACAACAACAGAAGAAGATTTTATAGCAAGGTTCATAAAGAAAGCAATTTTTATTCTCAGAGTTTATGCAAAAAGACTACTGAAAGCATTGGAAAGGTATTGGCTGCCTTAGGGTTTTAAACCAAATAAACCAGATCACTAGCCATAAGACATAAAGCAAAGAACATTTCCTCCAGCGCAGTTCATGATTGCTTAGAAAGCAGATACTGCAGGCGCATATTCTAATATTAAATCAAATTATAATACCATTAAAGCAAGGAGCTCATCTTCTGTACTGGCCTCATATCTGTAAAGATTAAGCTTGAATAAAAGCACACGGCTTTCCTCTGTCACATTGTGTAATTATTATTCATACAGCAGAATTATAGACAACAAAGTAAAGATGACTTCTTTCCTGCATCTCTGCCATAGGATCTGTGAAACTTGTGATTTAAAATGTAAAGGTTTAAAATCTCTAATTCCCTATTGTAGCTCATTGCCTTTTATTCATTTTATGTACATCCATCATACGCGTGCCCTTGCATTGCAAACACATATAGACACATTCCACTCTTATCTGCTTTCAGAGAGGATTCCTTGCAGGAGAGGTTTCACGAGGCAACTGAAATGATTTAATAGCTAATTGTACATCCTTCCACCTCCCTCCTTCCCAGGCCCTATGTTCCTGCTGCTTCCTTCACAAAAAAATCTGTGGCCTTGTCTGCCTCCTTGGTATGTCCTGGTTTGTGGCTCAGTGGCCAGTCCAGGCCAAACTACGAAAATGGGCAAGGATGGGAATATGTTGCCTATCCTCGTCTGCATAGTCATTGTGCTGCAAGCCAAGCTTCACAGCATGCAGCTCAGCCCTCTGCTGAGGAGGCACCTCCTTTTCAGGGCTAGCCTCATCTCCCATGCTGCAAACCTCCCCTCCCAGCCTGAATCAGCCTTCTCAGGGTTCAGATCTCAGGGGAGAAGTGGAAATGATATCCCACACAGACAGGGCACATGGACTTTGAACACCACCTCAGAAATGACTCCGAGGCAAGTCCAGCAGTTGTCATGCCCACTTTCCAGAGGTTTGCAGCCTTCACCACCCCGCCCTTTCCTCTCCACGTGTTCAGTAGCATAGAATGGTGAAAATCTGTGGTGACTGCTGTCATTTCACTCCACTTCTGTCTTTGATTTTATACTGAGCTTGAGAGATGCGCTTCTTCCTGCTGAGCAACCGATTAGGTGGGCTTTCTTTTCCTCCCCATGAAGTCAAGAGTAGGATTGTATGCGATCATTACCTTTCGTATGAATCAGTGCCAAGACCCAGAGGTCAAAGACCATTATTTTGCTCAGAGTGAGGTACGCCTTCTGCTCTTTGCTTGTAGAAGACGCACAAATTGTTCCAGCCGCTACTGAGATAAAACCTAATCAGCAAAGTACGCTCCTTGGATAAATCACTAGCATGTAACGCACTAATGGAGATGTGCTGGAAGCATCAAGCTAAAGCACCCACACAGAGATTTCCATCCATCTCTGACAGCATCACTCACTCGCTGCATGACCTTGGCCAAATTGCTCGTAGCCTGACTTGCAGAAGCACCAGCCTCTGGGAAATCAGGTCAGCGCACTCCCTGTGCTTCAACTGCCCCCAAGAAAAGAAAGCAAATGCTGCTTCTCTTCTGCCCAAACATCTGCCAGGCACAAAGCTCTATTGTTCTCAAACCCTGTCTCAACAGCGTTGCACCAGGAGGCAGATACGCCTCTATGCAGGCAGCAGCCCTGACGCCGAGTCCTTCCAGCCCACGCAATCCAATGCTATCGTCTGCTGACAGATGCCTTTGACACCAGGCCTGAGACAAGATGGGTATTTGGCATGGACTGTAAACCTCTGTTCTTCATTTTGAAATTATTTTTGCTCTCTTCTGAGGGTGTTTGTTTCCCTGCCTCTCAACTCCGATTCCTCTGTTTTCAGTGCTCCAGGGCCCCAGTACCTTGTAATTTGTCTGCTCAGGAAAGACCCAAGGAGGTAAGAGAGTCTTGCAAGATAATATACCTGCCCACATAAAGCATGAGGAAAGGGCTGTGACCTCTTTTTTAAAAACACTAGAGCTTCATAGATACATACTGTGGGAAGGAGAAAGGCAGGAGGAGATCCTGGCTAGCTGCTTGGACCACATGCCCACAGCAATATTGTCTGTGGTGGCAAGGGTTCGGGCACAGCTGTACTAGTGGTCTGGGCTCCCAGTTAGCTGAGCTCTGGCACTGGGAAAGCTTCCAGAGAAGATGCATTCGAGCTGTCACATCTACCTGAGTAACAGCATTGTGTTCAAAGCCTAGTCACAAATACTGTTTTCCTTTATCTCCGTTTCCAAAAACCAGGCAGTCCCATGTCTGATGATACCAGTGGGAGCATGAACCAACCCTACGTTTTCACATGCTCTGGACAAAATCTGTCCATGAACAGCAGGTAAGCTCTTTGTCAAAATGCCTTTGGCCTCTGTACAAATGTAATTAGATCCTGATTTCAACTTCTCCGATTTCAATTTCCCAACTTCCCTTTGAAGCCTTATTCAGTAAGAAGTGCCAGACACCCTGCATCTACATTACAATGCATCCTAGCACACTTGAAAGCCCAAGGGCATGCTAAAGAAATCCAAATCCACCGAATCCATAGCCAATATACAACATAAGATCAAGGACAGATGAAAAGTATTTCCTGCAATGAATATGCGTTGTGAATTGTTTTGTCATTTAGCAAGGACTGCTTCTTTGCTGCATGCTCTGTTATAATATGTGTTCACGTCATTGCAGCAATGTTACATTATGAATCTAAGAGCAGTTCTTGCTAATCAAAGCACTAAAGTGTCTGTTTCAATTTCCCTACCAGTGTTTTTAGCAGAAGTCTAAAACATGTCCATAGGTTCAGTCACGTCTCTCTGCCACTTGTTCTTCTTGCCTGATAACAGCACATTGCCTTGAAGTACCTACTGCTTAGGAGACTTACTATGGACGACAACTAGGTTGTAGCTTTTCTGCATTGGCTTACTGCACTCCCGCTTTAGCTTAGAAATACTGGAAATAAGCTCTGAGCTCACATCAAACAGCAGGACAGAGATCAAAGCGATTCACTTCTCCTTGAGGATCATGTTTCTTGGTGACTTCCTTGCAAACCAATAGCCACAACTTATTGAAGCCTGGATCCATGCTGAGCAATTCCAGCAGTTCCCATCAGGCGCATCCTTTGGAGGTGGGAGCATTTGACACTGTCTGATGTGTCGAAGGGCTAGCTCAGCACCTCCCTCCAGGAAAAAACGCCTGGACTATTACTGAGCAATCGCAGCAAACAGTATTTCCCAGGCTAAATCAGAGCCACTGGCTTCCTGGTGCTCAGCACCAGCAGGCAGGGGTGAAAGCAAGAGAGCAGCAGTGGTCTTTGGGTACACTGACAGCTGCTGTGACTCTGATGTCAGCCCATGGGTGGCGGCCAGGATCAGGCCCGGTGAGGGGAACCATCCTGGGAACACGGCCCCGAGATGTCTGTGGAGAGGGGGATGGCTTAGCGTGGCCCATGGACAAGCAGGGCAGGACTGCGGGGAGCTGGAGACCAGCCCTGCTGTGGTGTCGCTAAGGCATGGACTGGCAGCGCTGGGGGCTGAAGTGGACAACAGGCAATGTGGGGGAACCCCCAGGAAGTTGGGTGGGCAGGGCCGGCAAGGCCCATTAGTGCCCTCAGGGCCTTGAAACCCAGCACATACGGCTGAGATGTGCTGATTTTGGTTATGGAAGTGCTTAGTTTCTTGTTTGGAAGAAGACAGAGCCTGTCTGCTCTGTTATCCTTGGGCCATTAGGATTAGACCGAGCATTGGGCTGCCTGCAGATGCTGGCTGATGCTCCCCCAGAGCTGCTTCACAGTGCCGCAGCCAAAGAGCTGTGCTGCAGGGTCACAGCGACACTGCTGCTTCTACTCGAGCTGGATACAGCTGCTTGCATGAAGCTTGGTGCCTCCGCTGATAAAATCCAAGACGCGAGATCACACAGTGCAGGGTTGGGGGTCTCTCAGGTTGCCTTCACTACTAGGAGCCCTAGGGCTGTGACAAGGAGCCATCTAAGGGGCTCTGCGTGCAACCTGCCCAGCCCCACAGGTAACAGACCCTGTTAGAAGCGAGCCTGCTCCCACCGAGCCATTTGGGTGCAGCTGCAACATCTCCTCTGCTGCAGTGAAGGAAGTTGCGGTGTGCTGCCAGTACACCAAGCTTGGAGAAGCTTGAAATGCACAAAGACATTATATATGGGCTAATGTCAGTTTAAGTTGTTCTGTAAGGAAACCCCATGGACCTGGTCATGAGTGTATTTATACAAAAGTAACAGAGAGTAGCCTGTATCGTAAAGAAGAGATGCGCCAAACACTCTTTTGGAGGATATGCTGCATAAGTATGGATGGGAAAGCCAGTGGAACTAACACTTTGTAGGATACCACAGCAAATTGATGAGAGATCCAAAGACTGAGTCCTTTTCCAGCCCCTTGTGACCTTCCCGTGCCTCCACGTGCATAAATAGCAGCTATTCTGTCCTAGGTCACACTGAACTTAAGCTCCAGCCTGTTCATCATGTGAAGGAGCTGGGTGATGTTGCAGGGGAGCTGTGTTTCCATTCCTCTGGGCATCCTTGCAGTGGTATCACGTGTTTTACATGTCCTTTGGATACTAGTGCAAAATAGTGAAGAGCAGAGGCTCTGACATAGCATGACCCTGACTCACAACTAAATTGCTTGAGGACCCTGAAACCCTCCCAGATGCAATAGCAAACATCAGCCAACAGAGGAGGCATATTGTATCCGGCCCTTGGCAAACAGCTTTCTCCAGGAGCTCTAGAGAGTAAGCACCACCTGTTTGTCTTACCTGTCTCAGATCTCCATCGTTTTCTCTGTCTACAGGTCCCTGGAAGAGTCCAGATGTTTGACAGACTACCACGAGGAAGGTGAATGGAAGAGTTCAGCTGGTGCCAGGCTCCGAGCACCAGTAGGAAACTAAGAAATTTGAATTCCAAAAATCAACTGGCTGCTATAAACTGATACAGCTCCTTGAAAACTTGAATTGCTTACCTTATCCCTGGCACCAATGGCTGTTAGCATGATCCTTAAAATCAGATGACCAAACATACTATGGCTTCAGGCTTTATTTCTGGAGCAAGCTTGAACAATTTCTCTGCCTGGAGAAAAGAGAAGGAATTAGTCATAAATTTAAACACAGTAGTGAATCCAGCCTACCTGGCAAAAAAGACAGCTAAGCTTGGGAAGCACCTGTGGTCATATTCTCATGCTTCAGACTAAATGTTGTCTTAGCTCTGTTGTGTCCATCTGGGAAAAACTAAGGTCTAAGAAATATACTGAAGTCACGAGACTTGCGTATCACCCTTGGTACATCACACATGGCAGGGATGCGGGACAAAGCCATGCAGAGAAGGCAGGCAGGATGAATTTTCCTGTCATAGGAGGTCAAGAGGGATGAGGCCATGGATAATGTCTTTGTTTCATTCAGAAAAACTTATGCAGCTTCAGGTTGTCTGGAGACCAGACTGGAGAGGCTGGGCTAAGCAGCCCCTTTCCCTGGCTGCCCATTTTCACTCAATTTCCATTGCCTTTCTCTCTCAGGACTTTGCAGAGAAGCACAGAAAAAAAAACCCCAAACGAACAAAAAAACCCAAATAAATGCTGTGACACCAGGCACAGCCATTGCTCAGCTCTATTTACAGGCTTCTTCCCTCTACAGCTGTGTCCCACCTTGGGCTGGCTCCAGAGCTGGATAACCTTGGGGATACACAAAACCTTCTTGCAGACTGCTGTGTCCCCAGACTCTTGGCCACCCAAGGTAGGACACTGGCATCCGGAAGCTATTATAGATGACCACAGGAGCATCACAACAGTACAAGAAGTATAACAGGGATGGTTCAGTTTGTGGAAGACCAAAGGGGGCTACAAATAAAGCCCACTGCAAACTGCCCACTGCCACCACCTCTTTTCAGTGCACTGGTACAGGCAGTTGTGTCACCTCAAAGTGGCTGTGCCAACGTGGTGGCTGCTTCCTCTTGGTTGCTGCCTGTGCTGCCATCTTCTTGCTGTACAACTAAGACCACCAGAGCACCTGTTTTTACAGGACACAACTCTGGACATCACAATGATGAACATCATGTTCATCAGGCTTGACTGCTTTCTGGCCAATTTTCCTTCACAGTGAGGTTTCACTCATGCTAGCCAATTGCCACAAAATTTCTGGCTAATTTTCCTTCACGGTGAGGTTTCACTCATGCTAGCCAATTGTCACAAAATATTGCTGGAACCTGAAACTTAGGAGCCCAAGTGTCATTACTGTAAGAGATACGTGGGAGTCAGAGTCCCATCACTTCAAGGAGACTTCAGCTGCTTAAAAACAGGGTTTGAAAATACGTGCCCTCTAGTTTTAACATCAAAACAAATACCCAAACAATACACCAATGAGAAGCACAAACCATCTGACTCTATATGTCTTTCCATTCTTCATCTATGTGACAAAAATGCTCCTGTGACTGACTGTGCATGAAGAAAAGCAGCCAGCTAAGGCTAAGCATGCTTTAATTGCACATGTGGACAAAAGACAAAATTAAGAATGACCTCAGAGATAATGGCTTTCAACTTCTCAGTCTTACCATCAAGGCTCTTGCAGGACTTCTCACGTCAGGAAGACTGAATTTGCAGCTGCACAAGGGTCAGATTAACACAGCTTCTCCTTGTTTCATCACTCCACCTCCACCCCCAAAAAAAAGCTGCACCTTGCAGATTCCCCTTCTTGTATCCACTGCCAGAAGGTACTTGATGCTTTCATCTCTGCCAGCTGCTGTTCCTTTCTGCTCCTGACCTAATGCAGCTGGTGAGGCAGCAGGGAAGGCAATCCTATGAAAAACACACTTAGTGCTTTCAGGACATACTACAGGTAATGTGTGATCTTTTTCACTAGGATATCTATTCTTCAACTGCAAAAGATGTACTGTGATTCAGAAATGAGTAGGTGTGGATTGTAGCTGAAGGCACAAGGGAATAATTGAATTGCCTTTCCCTTACCTAGCCAAAGGTCTCATCTTCAATTTTACCTTAGCTACCAGCTAATGCACCAGCTACATTTTGATAATGACTTGCTTCCACAGCCTCTGGGAAACCACAAGTTGATCCTGATGTGCAAAACCCCTGACTGTTGATATCAAGTTGTTAATATGCTTTTTACAGATGAGCAGCACTCCAAATCCATCCATTTTCCCCATCTGTGAATTTGCAGGCATCCTTTCACTGCAGCAAACTGTGGCAGCTGGCCTTGCCAAAAAAAAAAAAAACAAAAAAAAAAACAAAAAACACACACACAACAAACCAAAAAAACCCCACAAGGTCTCTTGAAATTGGGGCTGTAACAGCTAGAAGAGAAGGAATGAACTTGGGTGATCACCTGGCTGCCAAACTGCAGGCCTGCCTTCCTTTGAGTTTAACCTTTGTACCTATGAAGAATCATGAGTTGTGGGCTGGGTAACATGAAGGTGGCTCCTCTCTGCTTTCCCCTTCTCTCTGACCTTGTGCAGTTCCATTTCTTTCTTGTTAATTGGCTCAAACAAGATTTCCCCCAAGACTTGGGCAGTTGTATCATCAGCCAGTAATCCGCTAATTCCCTTGGACACGCAGGAGTCCCTTGTGTGCTACTCCATAACTGCATTTTGCCAGTGTTGCACTCCTCCATGATACACCAAATCGATATTATGTTGTGATCAAAGACATCCTTGTCCTCGGAGCAAATTTCCAGCACAGTTAGGGTATTTGGCTGCACAGTATACCATACATTTGAACAGCAGAAATTCTCAAGGTGTCACCATCTAAAACAAAAAGCCTTTGGAAATTAAACATTTTTTCCTCACAGGGGACAGGCTTTGATACATTGCTGAAGAAATCAGCACAAAGCATGTCCTGAAAGTCAACGTGATTTACCTAGACTTTCACAAGAAGGATGGCAGATGTCAGTATCAGAGCTTTCTTACGTCATGCTAGGAATCTATATGTTAATAACTACATATTTGTCATTAAGTAAGAAAGAGTGGATTTCTGGTTTTAACATCCCAGCCAGTGTTACCAGGAGCAGCTTCCCTAAACTGGGAGCAACCAGGGAAGATTTTATTTTTAACTAACTGCCTCAGCGCGATGTTGGTCTGTACTAGACAGCAGTGACTTCACTGAAGTTCACACATCTAGCGAGTGATACCTTGTATCAGGAGTTCAAAAAAACTAGACCTGAGAAGTTACTTGTTAAAATACCTAATCAAAGAGGCTGAAGATCCAAGTTAAAAAGCTTTCCTGTCGGATTTCCCTGAGAACCTTCTCAGGCATAAAATAAAATGTGCAAAGTAGAGGTGCATCATCACCTGTCAGTATGCTTAAAGCTGTTACCACATCTTACATGGCATCCTAAGCTGATGTTGATAATCATAGAATCACAGAATGGTTCAGGTTGGAAGGGACCTTAAAGATCACCTAGTTCCAACCCCCCTGCCATGGGCAAGGACACCTCCCACTAGACCAGGCTGCTCAAAGCCCCATCCAGCCTGGTCAACAGGAAAATAATGATTTTCCTGTTACCTTACCAAGTTCTTTATTCCTAGCATGGTGGTGAGTATCTAGAGGGCACAAAGACCTGTGTCCTGAATTGCACATTTTATGCACATTTTTAGGTATTATGAGTGTTTTCAATGGCTCCCTCCTTGGAGAGGACCAGAAAGAGTTGCTGAAAGACTCAAAACTTTTGAAACTTCATGGTTCCCCAAGGATTCCAAGGAATAATGTCCACCTGAGCCTAAACCGCAAAGGTCCATCCACAACTTTATATAATTTGGGGGATCATTTCTAAAAAGGCTGAGCCTGAGTCCTGCTTTACAAGAGTAAAAGGCATACAAGTATCCCTACAGCTTAACATGTCTGTGGACTTCAGGCTTCACATGGCAGGTGGACACCAGCTTCCGTCTAGGTCCTGGGCTCCTCCCAGCGCATCACCTTCATCCTAGTCTCTCTGCAGCCCAGAATGGAGGGGCCACATTCTCTCAGGACACTGGGGTTCACCCAAGTTTAAAGAAAAAGCCCTGCTTTAGAAGCAGCTTTCATGCCCTAGAGAGCACGTTTTAATTGTACTAAAACAGGAGATCACTAGATGGCCTCATAACCTCAGAGATTTGGGCAGATCCAGGCTTAGGCTGTGTAATCACCAGATTTATTTTTAAAAACCTGGCATCCCAAGTGCTGCAGGACTTAAAATTGTCACCTCAGGCAATGCACAAGAGCCTTTTCAAAACACAGTGTGTGAAATTTGGGACATTATGTCCCATAGGGAAGGTAGAGAGAATGGGGAAGAGAAACACAAAGAGGGGAAAACAGAGGTGCAGCTTGCTTGTGGGACATACCTGGTATTAGAGCACTGGCTGGCTGGTCTTTCAGTGTTCAGTACCTTCAATAGCTGTCGCTGTTACAAATGCATCCAGACACCTTGGCGAGGCCATACCACATTTGACAGTGGTCTTGATCTGATGTGCAGAGGAAGAAAAAACAAAGATCCTATTTTCACTGCTGTGAAATTTGTTTACGTGTTATTACTCCTTTTCCTACATAGATTTTTATTACTGCTTTAAAATGCAGAGCTAGTTTACATTGACGCAAGTCTTTTAAAAAAGTAATTTATAGAATTATAGTATTGTCCAACCGTAAACCTAAGACTGCAAAGTCCACCACTAAACCATGTCCTTCAGCACCGTGTCTACCCATATTTTAAATACCTCCAGGGATGGTGGCTCATCCACTTCCCTGGGCAGCCTGTTCCAATGCTTGATAACACTTCTGGTGAAGAAGTTTTTCCTAATATCTGTTCTAAACTTCCCCTGGTGCAATTTGAGGCCATTTCCGCTTGTCCTATCACCTGTTGCTTGAGAGAAGAGACGGACCCCCACCTCTCTACAACCTCCTTTCAGGTAGGTGTAGAGAGCGATAAGGTCTCCCCTCAGCCTCCTTTTCTCCAGGCTGAACAACCCCGGCTCCCCCAGAAGCTCCTCACAAGACTTGTTCTCCAGACCCTTCACCAGCTTTGTTGCCCTTCTCTGGACACACTCCAGCACCAAAATGTCTCTCTTGTAGTGAGGGGCCCAAAACTGGACACAGTATTCAAGTTGGGGCCCCACCAGTGCTGAGGGCAGGGGGACAATCACTTCCCTAGTCCTGCTGGCCACATTATGCCTGGCGCAGGCCAGGATGCTGTTGGCCTTCTTGTCCCCCCGGGCACGCTGCCGGCTCATATTCAGCCGGCTGTCGACCAACGCCCCCAGGTCGTTTTCCACCGGGCAGGTTTCCAGCCGCTCTTCCCCAAGCCCGTAGCGCTGCGTGGGTTTGTTGTGGCCCAAGTGCGGGACCCGGCACTTGCCCTCGTTGAACCATTTAAAGCGAGCAGGACCGGAGCGCGCACATGACGCTGACCGGGCCCTGGACTCAGGGAGGGGCGGGCCCGAAGCGCTGCGGCGTGGACAAAACCCAACCCCAAGCACCAGCGAAGACTGCCGGTACCGGAGCCGGAACGGAGGCACCTCGCTCCGCGCCACTGCTCCTTTAAGGGCGGGCGGGGACCCCGGCCCCCCTCGGCCCAGCCCCCCTCGGCCCGGCCCCCGCGCAGTGCAGCGGGGCGGGGCGGAGCGGGGCGGAGGGAAGCGGCGGCCCGGGAGCAGCAGGTAGGTGGGGGCCGGGCGCTCCCCGCTCTCGGCCCCGGCCCCGGCCCTGGTCCCGCCCCGGCGGGGGGCGGTGCGGCCGCGGCTGGGCGGGGGTGGGGCGGGCGGCCCGGACGGGTTAGGCCCGCAGCGGCCTGCGCGGGGCGGGACGGCACGGCCCAGCCCAGCCCAGCCCAGGCGGTGGTCCCGGTGTCGGCCTTCCCCTTGTTCGTGCCCTCCCGTAGGCTGGCGGCCGCTTTGCAGAGGGGTGCCCAGGCCGGGGTGACGGATGGGGGGCTGTGTGGGTGGGAGCGGTCTGGATGGATCTGGCTCGGCCCGGGGCGCCGGCGGGTCGCTGGTGGCAGCGGGGCTGGGTGACAGCGGCCTGTTTGCCTCCCTGCCTCCCTCTCTCCCTTCCCTCCCCGAGGCAGGCAGCCTTGGCCTTGGTTCGGCCTGGTTTCCCCCGATGGGAAACGTGGGGCCAGCATGGTTGTGCTTTCAAAGGCACCTGCTGCTT
This sequence comes from Chroicocephalus ridibundus, assembly GCF_963924245.1. NCBI lineage: Eukaryota > Metazoa > Chordata > Aves > Charadriiformes > Laridae > Chroicocephalus > Chroicocephalus ridibundus. The sequence goes on from NC_086284.1 coordinate 154,857,744, forward strand.
TTAAAAAAAAAAAATTGAATTGCACGGGATTTTTTTTTTTTTTGGTGGATTTTGCTTGGTTTCATCCTCTTTCCCAAGTCCTGCTCACCCACTGATTTTTATTCCCAATAAGATGGGAAGGCCGGGAGTGCCACAACGCAAGGGTATCTGTCCCGACGCCTTCCTGCAGTAAACGCTTCAGCTCAGTTTGGCATTCGGAGCACGGAGCTCTTGGCAGATATTTCTCTACTGGCAGTTAATTTGAAAAGAGTAACCGTCGTGACAGGCAATGCAAAATATCTCAGCCCTGCTAATTTGCGGCAACTCATGGGAAAAAAGCAGCATACACCATTAGCTGACAAGATTTATATCTTTGATTGATTTCAGTTAACTTCATGCTTCCCTTAGGCAGATGAGGATTATACAGCTCTGCCTTCAAGAAGGAAGGCATTCGTTAATTATATTCATTAATTACATAGACTCTGATGAATGGCATTCTCAAATGTGGAAAAAGGCAAATTGTTCAGTCACAGGTATTTATGTGTAATAAAACCACAAAGCCTTTAGCCAATGATTTGAACTAAGACTTCACTGGACTATCAGCCTAAATAGCGAAGTGTTACGGGAGGGAAGTTCACAGCTTAACATTTTAGTAAAGGATCGAACTGAACCCAGGACCTAAAGCAGAGTCCAGTGCACAACAAAAATGGCACTAAACACATATGAACTTTTACTAAAGATCCAGACAGATAAACTGAAGTAATGAAATATGACTTTGTTTTGTTAGCATATTTTTCTTGTTCTCCCTTTGCCTAGTTTTTTTTTAAGGATTACCTGCACAGCTCTAGATGGCAAAGCTGGCCACAATTATTCTGTTGTGAAAACTTGGCAGGAGTGGGCTGAAGTTGATTTTCTTCATGCACCATTCTGCTTTTTCATGAAAACCAGTACAGAAGAGAGAAAACAATTGCAAAATAGAGAGCGCAGTTTCCCTTGTGTCCGTACTTGCAGTCTTACTGTTGTGGAAGCACAGGCCTTAAATGCTTCTCCGGCCATCAGCTTAGGGGGAGGTTCAAAAGCTGTGCCCTGAAGCATGTAAGTCCAAGCTATTGAAAAGAGGTTAGAGAGAGTAAGATGAGGAAGGAAACAGTTGCTCTTTCTTCAGGACACCGCTTGGTAAGGATACTTACAGGATCAGCGTCAGAAAGACCTAGGGTCTGCAAGAGATGGTGGATGAGGAGAATACGGTGATGGTGACGAAGTGCTGAGAGGCTCTTCTTCATTTTCCGGTCAGCTGAGTGCTGCGGCTCTCCACTCTCCATTCTCCTGATTCTTAAATGAGTCTAAACTCTGGTGTACCAATCTTCCATTCCCCTTTTCTTCACTGCTGGTGACCTGAAAACTGTCCTTGAGTGGTGTCAGAAGGCCTTTGAGTGCGAGCTCACCTAGTCTGAACGTCTCACCTTTTAAAAACTTAATTTTCTTTAATGTGTTGGATTCAGTTTCTCTCTCTTTAGACAGCTTGGAGTGAGGGACACTGAGGTTCTGGAGCATGTCCAGAGAAGGGCAGCAAAGCTGGTGAGGACTGTAGAGCACAGGTCTTATGAGGAGCACCTGAGGGAACTGGGGTTGTTCAGTCTGGAGAAAAGGAGGCTGAGGGGAGACCTTATTGATCTCTACAACTACCTGAAAGGAGGTTGTAGAGAGGTGGGGGTCACTCTCTTCTCCCAAGTAACAAGCAATAAGACAAGAGGAAACGGCCTCAAGTTATGCCAGGGGAAGTTTAGAATAGATATTAGGAAAATTTCTTCACAGAAAGAGTTATCAAGCATTGGAGCAGGCTGCCCAGGGAAATGGTTGAGTCACCATCCCTGGAGGTATTTAAAAGACGTGCAGATGTAGTGCTGAGGGACATAGTTTAGTGGTAAGTTGGCAGTGCTAGGTTAAGGGTTGGCCTTGATGATCTAGATTGGTCTCTTCCAACCGCAATGATTCTATGATTCTATGTTTATATAGTTTCTCACAGAGAGTGGGCTACAGTGGTAGCATCCACCTGAGACTGTTGTACCATAAGACTAACCGATCCTTTAAAATACAGACTGAAAAGCAACAAATTGGGAGTATTCTGATTAAGATCAGTTCTTGGGGATATATTTTTTTTTTTTTTCATTTTGGAGCTGGCGGTCTGACAAATCTGAGGGACAAAAAGTCTTTTGAGGAAATCCTTTAATTGCTCAACTTTAAAAAGATGCTTTCATATAAAAGATTCACCACCATTATAACACTTGTAATTAATGGTGTCTCACAAGCAACCTACTGACAACCTTCGCCATGCCCACAGGCCCTGCAATGCCAGAGCCCTACTGCAAAATCTTAAGATTCAATGAAGAACCTTACATGGGAGTAGCTTGCCATATGTATATCTTCAAGGCAGAGGGAGGGAGATGTTAAAAGGCTGAACGTTTAATTTTGAGCTCTATCAACTGTCCCGCTAACTGGTTGTTTCTCATGGGATATGTTTATAGCACTCTCCTGAATGGGTCTCTTGATAGCTTCTTCCTTAAACACCACTTCTTTCAGACTTCAAAGCCTTTCTGAGCAGGGGCAAAGCATGCATTCATGGTCATGCAACAGCACGTTGACCTTCTCTTCCTAAAGCCCTGGTGGTGCATAGCCTTGAAGTCACTGAAAAAACAACACTTACGTAGCATTGTTCTCCTTTCAGGAATTGTCATCTATTACTATCACTCCTGTGAGTTTGTTTCAAGCTTTCTGCCTCATCACCTGCTGTGGTCATCAGATAAGCTGTGCTCTGAGCTCTCCTGGGGAGGGTTTGACCCTGGGGAGACATGGCCTTCCGCGGCTGGAAGCGTCTCCTCCTCTTGGGCAGGCAGAACACCTTTGCCAAGGCTTGGAGGAGCAGGAGGGGAGTCCCCTCTCTGCACTGGAAGCGCTGCCACCATTGGAGTGCTGGCAAGTCTCTGGACCCTGAGGTGAGAGCGTTTTTGGAGGAGAACACAGAGGTCACCAGCAGTGGGCACCTCACACCAGAGATACGACTGCGCCTCCTCACCCCTCGCTGCAAGTTCTGGAAGGAAAAACCTGACCTGTGGCCTTACGGAGACCCTTTCTGGGCAATTTACTGGCCGGGAGGCCAAGCCCTCTCCAGGTACGCATCACCAAAGTTGCTAAGTCAAGTCTGCAGCGGCCCAGGATGTCAGACCTGGATCTGCTTGTAGTGATGCCCAGCGATGTGTATTTGCCTCGTATGAGAGCGCATTATCCATACTCTGCTTATACAGGAGAGACGCAATCTCTGCTGGTTGGCAGTGAAGTTTTGGTACCTGCTGCATGTAGAGTAACTTACAGCTCTTAAGTTGAAATCTGTTGTCTTCAGTGGGAATGCGTGTGTTGATAACGGGGCTGAATTTGGATGTGTGGAAGGGCTGTGCAGTTGCCATGAAAACCTAGCAAGGTGTTTAATTCTATCAACTCATTGTCACTCCAAACAGGAGGATTGCTATTTTGTCGTAACACATGGGGGTTTTTTTTGGTAGGAGACAGACAGCAGCGTGGATGTGTGTCTGGTCTGCTGAGAAAAGTAGGTTTATGCTGATGCACTTGGAGTGGTGGCTGGCCTGAATCACTCTCCTCATTTAGGATTTCAGCAGCCTTATTGTCAAGCCTTCTTGTGGATGCCTTTTAGTCACATCAGAAGCCACATTTTGATTTTGGACACTTACTGTCAAAATGTCTTTAATGTTCCTGATTCCCAGGAATTAGTTAGGGTACCTTTATTCTGTAAAATCAAATCTCTCACTTTGAACAGCAGAAGTTCATAATTGTCACAGCAAAGAACAAGCTGTCAGATATTCCCCACATAGATGAAAGGCAAGGATCTGAATTAGGGCTTTGCTGTTTTTCTGCAAGAAAGCATAAATAGGAAGGCGGTTTTTACCAGGAAAAAGATGAGCTTTACAGTTAAATTGCGAGTCGATTAGCCTGCCGTGTAGGTGAACTAGAGTGCTCCTAAACATTGCATAATTACATTAGGTAAGGTAATCTCTACATTCTGTTATTGTATGATTCATATGCCCAGATATTTGGGTAGCAATAATAATTATCTGGGATTTCACCACTTTATTGACTTACTGCTTATGCACTTGTTTGATGTATTGGGAATGTCAGAAATTAGCTACGTAATCTGGAAAAGCAGAAAGAAAAAGGGAGCATGAAAACAGGCTGCTTCCATAACTGCGCTCCTTTCACCCATTGGCATTGCCACAACATCAGGAGTCTATTTCAAGATGTTCCTCTTGGTGTAACTCAAGATACCTCGTTAACTCAGCATGGCAGACAGCAGTCTCCAACAGCAGCGTGATGCACTGTGTGCGTGCCAGGGGATGCAATCGATTCCAGCTGTCCCAAGTCACCGCAGTCATTAGCAGTAACTCAGGAACCACTCAGCTGGAAACAAGGCACTCGCAGCAGATCATGCTCTACACAAGTTACTGCTGGAAAGTCATTTCAAATCCAAGCATTGCCCCTAGAAAGGGGAAACAGAGCACTTTCTGTGGAGGTCATGCCCCTGTCCTCCACCCCGTTGGTAAACTACGGGCTGTCCTCAGAGAAGTGATGGCCTGAGGAGGAGTGGCCAAAGAGCTGAGCTGCTGAGCCTCGGCACCCATTTCCTGCTGGGTGCCCTCAGAAAAAAAGCATCTGTGGATCTTCAAAGTAGCAAATAATGCTGCAACGCTGCGTGCCAGACCTCATAGAAGGTGATTTTCATTAACACTGAGAAAGTTCCACTCATTGGATTCATAACCACGTACTCACATGCACCAAGTTGTGTGTGCCCAAGCTGTCTGGTGAGTTTCCTTGTGATGACATGTAGGACGAGGCATGGAATGTCAGGTCCTCCTCATGTTTCCTAGGTTCCTGATCTGGGTATTTTGTATCTTCAGTCCTGGTCCTGACTTTCCTGCTGTGGCATCTTAATGGCTTGAACTGTTTAGTTTGAGGGTAGGTTGTCTTTTATTCTGCCTGTCTGGGCTCCTAGGAATCTGTATACAGATGTGGTGGGATCTACGTGCCATCAACACTTGACACTCTTATTAGGCCTCCTTCTGCCATTCCTTCTGGTGCTTCTAGGCCCAGACATTTCCATCCATCCATCCATCTATTCACTGTTGACATCAATCTTAACGTTTCCATCACAGCTCTCTGCACTGGAACCCACCTGCAAAAGCTGTCCTTACCAGTAGCCCCGCGTGAACAGTCAGCCATCAGCCCCCATGACAGAAGACAACACAAATGTAGAATCCTTTCCTGTTTCTACTTTAACAGAAGTTATGGCAATTAGTAGTAAATTTATGGCAATTTGCAGTAATTTTTGTCACCTAAGGGTCTTCCCCCTTGTCACTTAGGGCCTTCCCCCTTGCAGAAGATTGAATTTCAAGGCAATTGTTAAAAGTTCTGAACGCTCAGTAATGGCTACATGATTCATCATCTTTAACAATAACCTGCCTTCTCTCAGGTCTTCTCCATTTCCAGCCTAGAGGTTTTTGCTTGCTGACTCCTCATGGCAGGTGTCAGCCACTAGATGAAGACACCCTTTCTGCTCACCACTGCTCTATTCTCATTTTCTTGTTGCTACTCAGGAACAACATTAAGGAGACTGGAAGAATTTGTATCTGTGCCTGCATGGTTCAGGAAAAGACAAGAAATTCCTCTTCTTCCAAGTAGTTGCATATGCAGTATTTTAGGGGATGGGTAGGCCTTGTGTTTTGATGGGTGCAATATTCACCGTAAATACACCTTCATGTTTCTTCAGTCAGATTGCTTTTAATTTCTACAAATTCTTACTTTCCTGTTTCTGATGCCAAGCATTTTAGTCACCTTGCAGTTTGTGCCCATTTATTAGATAAGGTCTATTTATTAGATAAGGTCACCTGGCAGAGAAGCTGATTGAAATAAAATGTTGCTTAATTGGCTGGATTTTTCTTTGTTTGGGGAGTGGGAGAGAAGTAAGGGAGAAAGATGATGGTTCTTGACTTTTCTATCAGCAGAGACAAATAAGGAGCCATGTACCAACTGCACACGTAGAATATTTCTAAGACACCATGTATGGCAAAAATTCTTATGCAGTGTTATGCAAAACGGCAAATTTGCATAATCTTGTTCATTGCTTTAACAGTTTTTATTTTCAGGTATATTTTAGATAATCCACGCGTTGTTAAAGGACGATCGGTTTTGGATCTTGGAAGTGGATGTGGAGCAACAGCAATAGCTGCTGTGATGAGCGGTGCATCGCAAGTCCTTGCTAATGACATTGACCCTAGTAAGGCCTTTTTTTTTTTTTCATCTCTGTGTAAAGATATTTGTCAAATTTTAAAGCACATTTGACATAGACTTTTCTTTGCTCCATTTGGGAGAAATTCAGGTTCCAAACAGAGTTCTAAGAATGCTAGAAAGATGAATGGATTTTTCCAGTATTAGAACCTGTATTGTACCAGCCTCTCTTGCACATAGTATATCTTCATGGCTCCTTAGAATGAACAAACCGCAAAATTTCTATCAAGTGTTGCCTATACACCATCACGGCTGGTTTGGAAGAGAACTCCAGGCACAGGTAGCAAGTTGGCTTCTCTGTAAGACCATAGCATTTTCCTGAACTTTCATACATTAGGGCCTAGACTTTGCCTTTTTCTCCCAGACTTTGTTTTCCCATAACTGATTTACAAATTTGGTTTATTCATAATTTAATTACTCATTGGTTATGGAAGAAGTACATGCATAGATTAAGGCAGTTGGATATTCTGGTTTGATTCTATGACCGGTTTCCATTTGGTATCCATTCAGGAATAGTTCTTCCCTGTGTCATGGTGCAATGGGGATAAAATTCTGTCACTTTATGCCAGATTTTGACCTGTAATGAAACCTGTGGAAATCCCTAGATAGCATAAACAAAAATATTTAAGAGGTGAACTTCAAAGATGTGTCAAGGAAATTTTTAACGGGGCTGAATGGCAGAATCCTAAAAGGTAACTTTCATTTCACTTTGACTTTTCTCCAGTTGCGGGAATGGCAATGATCTTGAACTGCGAACTGAACCACCTGAATCCCTTCCCCATCACCATTAAGAACATCATTAATTCAGACGCTGGCAACTGGGACCTCATTGTTCTAGGAGATATGTTTTATGATGAACAACTTGCTGATGGTCTGCATCACTGGCTAAAGAAATGCATCAGGATACAGCAAACTGAAGTGCTGATCGGTGACCCTGGCAGGCATCAGTTTTTAAGCCACAGCATTCGCAGTCAATTGCACAAAGTTATAGAATATTCACTTCCTGAGTATACTAGACAAGAAAACAATGGATTAACATCAAGTATTGTCTGGAGTTATCAGCCCTCAAATAACTTAGAAAACTGTTGAAGCTGGCTTTCTAATGAATTTTGTCTCGCTGCATTGGCTTTTTTTATAAGTATGTAAAATGAAAAAGGGAATTAAACACGGAACATATCTGTTGATGCAAAGTAGATTACTGTACCTTCACTGTACTGATTTCAGTCATACTCACTGAGGCTTTTGCTCCAATTGAGGTAAAAACTACATGCAAACTGTATTCACAGGGGCCTGCACTGAAGTGCAAATCCAAAGACATGTAAGAGTTTGCATGCTTGATGTTTTTCCTGTATATTCACGTCTTGCTCTCTGACACCATTGTGAAATATTTTGGACATCCAGCAGACTGCTGTGGGGAGAAGATGGTGGCTGAAAAGTTACTGCACTGCTTTCAGACTTTTGCAGCTTATTTACAGAGAAAATTATTGCTGTCCTTCATAAAGCTCTCTGCTAGATTATTAGCTCATACTATGCTCAACTTAAAGTGCCTTGCTCTTTTTCTGGATATCTCTTCTGAATGTCAAAATAACTAATTCGAATCTCCCCCTTCCCCTCTATAATAAAAATGTACTCTTCCTCAAAGCTGCCAGAGTGGTTACTTAAGAGTTGCACACAAATCTAAAACATGCCTCTTGAACACTAGTCAAAGTGAAAGTTTTTAGTAAGTGGAAAGTGACTAAGTAGTAATAGCTAAGGTAACTTTATCGCCCTGAGAGTCGGGTCAAATGATCTACGTTCCCTAACTTTGCAGGGGTAAAAAAGGCCATTTATTATCATGGGAAGCTAGTAAGCTAGAAAGACATCTTTCTTTCCATGATGCTTCTGAACAGAAGGTAACTAAAAACACAGAATAGAAGTCAGATATAATTATTTTTCTCTTCTCTTGAGAAGTTGCTGGCCAAGCTCCAGAATCACTCCTAGCTACATCTGTCAAGGAAGAATCCCCTGCAGAGGAAAAAAAGAAAAAGAAAACGACATTCACAGGTGAGAGGCTGTAAATGCAGCCATTTGAAGAAGAAACCGATGTTTTCAGAGCAGTCTTGCAGGAACTGTCACCTTTAGCAGTTAAATATTGAACAGGCAGTGATGGGGAACTAAAAACTGCAGAATGGAACACAATGCACCTACAACTATCCAAATACCGGGTGATGTGGTAGAAGCCTATAAAGATGAAAAAGTATGTGGTACTCACTCAGAAAACCACGGTGTTTATGAAGTAGGAGGTTTAGGAGCGCATTCAGATGTACATGGTCATAAAATATAATTTAACAAGTTTTCAGAACTATCCCAATGGAAGACTTAAAAACTTTAATCTTCAGAACAATGTGTGAATATTCTGCAGTGCTCACCCAACAATTTACAACAATAACAATATCCAAACAATACAGAATATGAAGTGGTAAATGCATACACGATGTTCTTCTCCCACTTCACCCAACACTTGTAAGCATTTGTGGAAAATGACTGCGGCTTTATCAGAGTAAAAAAATATTCCAGAAGAGTTATGCTAGTAAGAAATCCATAAGAGAGCTGACTCAAGCGCTGGCAGTGAAGGATTTAACACGACTTGCATTAAATTTTCAAACTTAAAAAATACACCATTAATTCATTGCAATGTTGCACAGATTTTTAAGTACAGAGGACATACCACTAAGTTACATATTTAGAAAAGGCTATAGGAGAACATGGTAAATCTACACACATGTTTAAGGACACAGTGTAAGCTGTATTTGCCTTCAGGATGACAAATCCAAGGTTACATTAGCAAGCGGAAAAAAGGACAACTTTTCCAGTGAGGTTAGCAGTGGCACTGTCCCACAGATAGAAATTTTTTTAAGTGTCCTTTGCTGTTACAGACTTTGGTAGTCTTCCACCTTTAGCTGCTTTACATTATCTCCATTCATAATTTTCTTTCGGGATGTAGCACTTGGGATGAGAGTCTGGCAACCATCACCACACTATGGTACAGTAACATGTTGTACAATAACAGATTGAGGGAACTGGGCTTGTTCAGCTTGGAGAAGACAAGGCTTCAAGGGACCTATAAGCAACCTGCCTGTACTTATCAGGAGATTATCAGGATGACAGCCAGGCTCTTCCAGTGAGAAAGGGTGTAAGTTGAAACAAAATAGGGTCAAACAGGATAGAAGGAAAAAATTTTCCACCATTAACACAGTCAAGCAGTGCAACAAGTTGCCTCAAAAGGTTGTGAAGGCTCTGTCATCTTCAGTTGCCCAAGACTTGTTTGGATAAAGCGCCAACTAAGCTGCTCTGAGCTGGCCCTGCTTTGGGCAGAAGTTAGACTAGAAACCTCCCGAGGCCCCTTCCCACTTGTGTTAGCTTGCAATTCTTACTCTTTTTGTGGCACCCTTCCTGAAACCTGATCCTTATGCTTTACTTATTTGACATGATTACTAACCATGTAAGTGCTGCTGCCTAATCAGCTTGATGAGTATGAAAAACAGTGCAAACCAAATTTATTGCCAACTCACGTTGAAGAGTTCAAAGGAATGATGGGCCCCAACTGACACCAGGCATTCCGCATGGCAAAACAATAAACTACTCTTTAGCCAAAAAAGGGGGTAAAATCTGGTTGATTAAAACAGGAAACCTAAGTATATATTTAGGTTCTAAGGCCTCTATCTGGTCCAAGGATTTGTTGCAATTACAGCCTTCAAATGCTACTTGCTAATGTAGCAAAACTACTTCTGTTTGCAGGAATGGTTTGTGCTGGTGCAGTTATACCTATAGGTATCATAGGAACACATTCATCACTGGGCTGAGCCATTGTACTACATGCAACAAGAATTAGGGATTTAGGCACCGGAGTTCGAAAATTATGCATTCAGTTACACTTGAACGAGTTTTCTAAATGGACCTGCTCTTCCATAAGCCATGTGATCAACAGAAGAACAAGAGATTATTCTCAGACATCATAACATCCTTTAATAGTACTGGATGCAACATATTATATTATTATCTTCCATGCAATTTGACCTGAACTTTAAATAGATTAGTAGAAGACTGTTTTAATTTCTACGACACTTAAAACGCATGTGGCTATGACAAGTGTTAAATTATGAAGTAAACATATTCCTTATGGTTGCCTGAACTCATGGGTTTCTAAGTGTCATCAGATCCACGTAAGACCTCCCTAGCCAAACCCTGCTACTTCCAGATGCAGAGTCTTAACATAGTGTGCTACCTGCCCTGTAGAATGCTAAAATTGCTAGCATTTATAGAAGTTGAATGTAGAATTCATAAAAGTCTCACTAGAAATCATGCTATTTCAACAAAGCCAGTGAACATGACATAATTGTGATGAGACCACTGTTCCATCATGCAATGAACTCATTCTACGCTTCTAAATATTTTTTTCAATATGACCACAATTGAACAATATATAAATGGTTATATTTTCAATTTCTGGGAGGCCACTGGAGATATTATAAACTGCTTATAGCAGGACATACTTTCCTGAACTCCACCATCCTGAGATTCATGTACTCAAACATTAAGTTTGGTCCTATTTCACTCACAGCCATGCTTGTGAGAACCAATGTTTTGTTCCCTAAAAGGATTTTCATACAGGAATGCAGGCAAAAGCCAGAGCAAATAAGTACATATTTTCCCATATACAATATTCTTTTATTGGTCATAACTATTATTCTGAAATTTGTTAAGTCACAATAACTTCAAAACAATTTTATGTTTACATATTCAGACTGTACTTCTGAATGTGTAAAAATCCAGCAAGTATTTGAAGGTAAATATAACCAGAAACCTGCAGCATCAGTAACATCAAAAGAAAAGTACCTGTGTTTTTTCCTCTGGACCTTGCAAAAGTACATGGTGAAAGGAGACTGCTGCTACTTAAAAAAAATTGCACTGCTGTCAATGCCACCTCCATTCAGCAGTTCTGTCTGTTGACTTTTGTCAGATTAAAGTCACAACTTTACAGAGACTGCTGCGTAAGTGTTAATACTATGTTTGGGCTCAGTACTTTTAGTTGCAACTACCCTCTCAGACTACAAACTCAGAACAGGGACTTACTTAAATTGTGTTTGTATATGTAGCTAAGATGCTACAAGATGGTAAGTAGTTGCCAAAGTTGATACTTCAAGAGGAGGCTGAGAGATGACAGTGTAATATTAATTACAGTTTAACTTTCCCCTTAATGAAGCCTGATCAGTGATGCAAAGAAGACAGGGCTCTAAGTACAGACAATAGGGAAGCCCAGACTCACAGGCAAGGACTGGAATGGCGATGGAGACCTCTGGTGGGAACAAGGAGGGAAGCAATCTGGTGGTACAAAAGTCACCAGCTATTTCTCCAAGGAGCTTGTTTTCTGAAAGAGCTCTCCCATCTGTAAACATTACACTCACATGTACACGATAAACAATCAGTAAACAGTCCACGTTACTTGTTTGATTTTGTTTGATATGACTAGCTGCTCTAAAACATCTCGTGAACGATCTGCAAAAGAACCAAGGAATTTCTTGTTATTCATTCAGAATATACATAGATGATGTTTAGAAATTAGGTAAACAGCAGAACAATTCAATTATATATCTGCATTTATTACAATATCACATTTCAGATATACCTGCAGTAATTCAAAACCACTCAGTTCTTTCTCCAATCACATTAACTGTAAAGCATCACCAACCAACCGAACTTAAAAAAACCAACAACCCAAGATAGATCACAACCCCTCTTAAGTTTGGGTTTTCTTCAGGCTGACCAGTCCTACTCCCTTCCACTGTTTCTTGAATGGATGCTGTTCCATACTTTTGGAATAGAGTACGGGTTTAAGATGCTAACATATTTTTCTGAAGTCTTATCATCAACTTTGGGTCTTCATCAGCATGTCGAGGGCCGGGAGGGGGGGGGTGTTACGGGGAAGGAAAGAAAAAAATTCCCAAAACTCCAAAACAACAAAAAAATCCCTCTCTGAAGGTTGATGTATTTCAAAGCAAAACTCTCACCTTGCTTTGAATATCTCAGCGTACGATTATTATTTTATCTAGTAAATTATTATTTGGTTGGGACTATTTACAACATATAGTGTGCTTTTTCAGAGAGCAAGAAGATACTATCAGGAAGTAATTACCCTTCCTTACTCCCTGCACAATTTGACCTACCTGTCACCAACGGGCATCCATGGAACAGAAAAATGTGTATCTTCGGACAAGAAGTAAGGACCGCTTCCACAGCAACATCAGTCAGATTCACACAGCGTTCCATGTGGATCTCCTGACATGAAAATAGTAGTAACAAAAGCCTGTCAGAGCACCCGTAGTTTTGGAGGCAGAGCTTTCCTTTGCCCAACCATTTTCAGAGATCCCCACCCAGCAGAAACTATAACCTACTACTCTTTTGTACGTTGACCTTATCTGTGGTCCTGTACAGACCAGAAAAATACCCTCAGGAAAATTAAGACAGCTTTTCTATGAAAAGTCAGAACTAGAAACATAAACCTGAGTTTTCCCAAAACACATATACCATTCAAGACAACTGAGAAAACTCTTCAATAAGATTCTGTGGTGTTTGAGTCCCATCAGTTTTCCCACAACACACATTCTCCTAACACTGTTGTCCAGAAGAACAGAACCCAAACTGAATTCTGGGGTTACCCAAAACAGGCAGGATTCATTAGTCTCTGCACAAGTTCCTAATATCTATCTATCTAGTTCCTAAAATAAGTCTAAGAACTTCTTCCAAGGGTAGACTAAAACCTGCTCTGTTCTTCATTCCTCTGCAGTTGGGTAACTAGTACCTGTTGTATGTGCTAGAGAACGAATAAATTCAGAATAAATTAACAGACTATTACCAACATTTTCCCCCCTCTGAACTGCCTTACATATCAATAAATATAACATACAAGAAGAAACGCAGAAAAGAGACCATCAAATCTAATGAAAACAGGATTTGGGAAAACATACTTTGGGGATCATGGAGTAAAAATAAAAAAAAACAACATTGTTTTATTGTGAAAGAGTATATTTCCAAATGATAAACCTCAAGGATCTTGAAAGAGCACAGAAATGAAAGGGACCTTTTGTAATAGATGCAACTTTGTAAAGAATGATGACACAGAAAACAAGAACTGTATTCAGAGAAGCAAGATATACAAAAGCTGATATATGTACAATTTTTAGTTCATTTTAATTAAGTGAAATGCAGAACCTGAATGAAGTAAAAAGACTTATAAATCTGCCTGCTAGTTACAGTTGAGAATTTTAAGACCCTACTTTTTTCACTATGTACCCGACATTAGATCACTGTCTACAAATTTTCACTTTGATGATATGAAACAAGAGGTATGAGGATTGTGACACAGACAAGGAAAAGAGTTACACTGAAGAAGAGATTGTAGCAAATAATCCCATATTCTCTACTAAATTTATTTTTCTTACTGTTTGTAAACGAAGAGACACAAACTATTCTAGCTGTTTATACTGACAGAACACAACTTCTGTTTTTAAAATTGTCATTCCACACAAAACCATTAAATTTTGCCTTATTAAAACTTCACAGAGTGCCCCTTACCCCCAACGCCCCCCCCAAAAAAAAAAAAAAAGCAAAAGCCCTTCAATATGTGGCTTTTAAGAAAGTAGAATCAAGTACTGAGCACAGGAAAATGAACAAGCAAAATTCATACTGGCGTGACTGAAATTTCCCATTAGTTCTTCTGAAATCAAAGCCCACCACCTCAACACTACTTTCTTGAACACTTTTAGATGAAGCTACCCAACTTGTTCTTCCTGATCTAGTACAGCTTCCACAGGCATCCATCCACAGCACACGCAAAAGAAACCCCGTGCATTTTCAAAGAAATAGTAACTACAACAACGTGACGAGGAAACATTAAAGGCCACATTTTGTAAGCTGGAAATTTTTATTAGAAATAAATGGAACTGCATTTCTATGGTTTGAGAAAAAGGGTTTACACACGAGAATATAATTCTCTGTGAACTGTGGACAGTAATAATACAGAAAAGGGAAGACAACACTGATGGAGTAATTACACCAACATTGCTGGAAAATAGTTCAAAAACCTCTAGGAACCCCCTAGGAACTTTACAGAACCCCACTCCAAAACCTATTACAATATTTACTTATTACAAACTTGTGTTTTAAGACATACGTACTGAAGACTTTTGAGAGTGACCTAGTCTGAATTACCTAATTCAAATCAGGCTGATACACCTCGCTTTACATTTGCAGGCTGGATACAAGAGGTGGCTTATGAAGACCCTGCATAGTCTCAGGGTTGTTCAGAAAATCTGGAATCAATGTTTTGCTACAGATAAAGGGGTAAGCAGCTAAAATACAAAGATATTTTCAAGTCACTTCTACTATATAAAACAAAAAGATCTCTCATTGCTATGGTCTGAATAATAATAATTTCATCTTGTATCACAAGACATATCAAGACTAAAAAGATTGTGCAATATAGACAAATCAGTCGGAAAAAAACAAAACCAACTCTAACTCTTCGCCCTTCAAATAAAACAGTAACAGTTCTATTTTTTCCAGGCTATTAATTCTGTCAGTTGTCCCAGATTTGGTATTTTGTTTAGGGTTGGTTTTTTTTATTAAACACTACAATACCGGCAGAAGTATGACTTGTTTCCCATCTTAGTTTCTAGATTAATAGCTTGGATTCAGAACCAGCCTATACAAAAGCAAAACCACACACAGAGGTAAGAAATGTACTATATAGAAAAGTAAAAGATCATTTATGATAAGACGTATGGGATACCTCTTCTCCATCATTTAACACTGTCTCAGTGCCTAGAGAACCTTTACGCAAAACCAGCTTCATTTCCACATTCACTTTCATGAGTTAGAGATGCACCTATGCAGAGGTGCTAATTGATTTCATAAATCCATGGAATTATCAACATTATAAATTCTGCCTCAGCGTTCAACAGAATGAAGAAATAACTCCGAAGAAATCAAGGGGAAAAGTTAAGCATTCATTTGCATTTATTATACAGCTCTCTAAAATAATATGAGTTAAAATAAGCATACTACAGTCAACAGAAGAAAACTTAATTTGAAAAGACTGAGGTTTTCAAAAAGCTGGTCTGGGGCACTGCTACAGAGACAGAAAATAGCCAACTGATAACAAAAATCAAGGCAATAGTCATTCAATAAAAGCCATCCCTCAGAAGTAATACTAATAATAATAATTTAAAAATACAAGTATTTGCTTTTGTTCATTTCTTTGGTATTAGTTTAAGTAAGTTACCTTTAAATTCTTTGAACATGTTCCACTCACTAGTGCTACAACGCCATCATCTGTTACCTAGAGAAAAAAACACGTTAGTATTAACACAATGGATTAAAGCTCAACTTTTTCAAACACAGCTATTCGGGGGGGGGGGGGGGGGGGGGAAGAATTATATTAATTTGTTCACTCCCCGCAGTCACTGAACACGCTTAACAGTACAGTATTTTCTTCCCAATGAAGCTTGTAGAGAAAGTTATCAAAGTATGTTTTTTTCAGTCTATTAAACACTGTTGCATTTTACTGCCACGTGATCCAGTCTGGTTTTCTACTGGGATGTTTCCAATTGTGTAACTGCTGTTTCTGCAGCTTCCTTGTCCCATTTAACAGGGGGCACACTATCATGGTCAGAGCACGGCACTTTTAATTTATAAGGTTTAAAGCACTGCTGGAGATGTTCCTGAAGGAAGTTTCTTGGATTGGGAAAAAAAAAAAAGTAATCATAGCAGTCTTTTATCTGCTGTCTTATTTTTACCTATCTCGAAACAAACCAGCCACATAAGACAAAAATCCCTCAAACAAGCAGGCTTACAGCAGTCGTCATACATGCGCTCTAAAAGGTTTATCAAAGTGATTGGCTACAGACTGCCATGAAGCAATGATTACTTGCAAGAGAGACGAGAGAGACCAAAGACATTCCTTTCCTTAGAAAAGCAAAAAAGGCCAATTTATTAATTTGCTCCCGGGAACCAAATTCATTAAGCTACCTCCCCAGTTCAAAAGCTGGACTGGATATCGGATCCGTCACACAGGTTTTTTCATAGAGTTTACATTAGATGGCAGGAATAGTAGTCAGCAAATATGCACAGTAAGACTCAGCCAAATTTGACAGCTAGAATCTAGAGACCACAAGCTCCATTTCTGTTTAAAGATTTGATTATTTCCATTGCACAAACTGTCTTATTGCCTTCTGGCTCTCTATTGCAAGTCTACTGTACAGAACTGTAACAGAAAGGGTCAGATCAGTGCACATGGAGAATGGACAGGAACATCCAGCATGGAGGCGCATAAAGGCCTGTAAGAATGGCAGCTATTGTCAGTACCTAGCTTCGCAGGTCATCAAGATGACAGCACAGTTAGCTCCTGAAAACACTCAAACCAGGAGACAAAGGGCAGTAAATGAATAAATTCTAATAACTCCCATAGGTGGGACAGAACGGAAAGAGTAATCACTATGTAATAAATAAAATCATGTTTGTTAATCAAATCAGGCTTTCTTAAAGGCTGGTGAAAAATTACAATGTTTTGACCCTTCACATACTTAAATCACAGGCATCCGGTGTGCTATCTGGTGCGCTTTGACACCTCAATACCTAAATCATAGGCATCCGGTGTGCTATCTGGTGCGCTTTGACACCTCAATACCTAAATCACAGGCATCTGGTGTGCTTTAACACTTCAAAGGGAAGAGCTAAGTCGTGTGATAAGCTGAAAAGAGTCACCCAAAGGACACCGATAAAGATGAGGAGCCTTCAGCCTCACGACCACCAGGAGGCGGGACAAGACCGACCCCCTAGCAACACGTCGCTCAGACACAGAATATACCAGGATTGACACATACACGGGAACCAGAAGAGTATATAATCAGCTACTTCCGGGAAGTGGGTGCGCGCCGTTGGCGGAGCAAAGACTCCCCGGCCGCCCAGCGCTGTTTTGCTTGCTGCTGCTTGCTTAATAAACTAATTTGATTAATTGGACTGGTTCCTGTCAATTATTGGGCCACAATCTATAACAACTATCAGTTCCTAAAGGGTATAAAATGGTCAACAACCTAAGAGTAACCTGAGTAAAGTGATGAAGATTTGACAGCCTGTGTCCCTTACCCTCCACGACATCAAAACAACCCTGGAGCAGAGTGCCTGGTTGGTGCCTGAACACTGGGGAGACCATCTGAATGCTACCGTCTTGATGCTTGTGAGTATATGGTTATGACAGCAGGAAAGCATGAAACCAGTTTTGTATGAAAACAAAGTCCCCTCGCTTCCCTGTACAAGCTCACAGTAACCATTGCTATACTATTACTACAGTGTTGCAGTATTGTTTTCTACTCTATTGAATATCTATGTGGATTGTCTGCAATGCCACATCTGCACATCCTCTTCAAGGGATACACTCTTATATTGGTGATAAACCACCTGCAGTTAACACCAAGTCACAAATATATCAGCTTCTTGGTACAGATCAGTTGTCACCAAACTCTATGCATCTCTCGAAAAGGCTCACATAGCCCAGCACCAGCAGTTAAGTACATCAGCAACCCAGCTCTCTTCTACGTGAGAAGTGTCTGGACAGATAAAAACGGCTAACCCACAACACTCCTGCTTTTCCCAACACATTTTGCAGAGAACTAAACTGTCCCAGACGCTACATAGAAAACTGATACAGTTCACACAGCCCTTTCAGGCAAGATTGTTCCCACTATTATTTGCCATACACTGAGTCAATGAACATTAGAGAGGACGTGTACCGTTTAATTAGTGCAGCAATTTGGGCTCTTGAGTCTGTGTTTCTACCCGTTGACGCTGCTGGAATTTAGAGCACGCTAGAAGTAGTGCAGTAAGAACAGGGTTTATGTATAAAACCTACCTCCTCAGAATGGTAACATAAGCATACCAATAAACAAACATGAATACATTTCTTATGCAGTCCTGGGCCAGTGTAGCAGAGCTCTTCACGCCAAGCTTCCACTCACACTTTCTGTGTGCGTACAGGGGACACAGTGCTACATCTCCTTCATAATTCAATCCTTCCCTTGCCTCACCTGACCCATTTCTTGTTATTTTACACCACTTCTATGCCTTATATTTATTGTACTTCATCTCTGCAGTCACCAGATGAGCCTATTTTTAAAATGGCTACATCACCTTGAGGCATTTGGCTCCTTTCTAGTCCAGCTCACATCTGCTTCCTCGTTCCTGCAAGTGAGCTGTGTCCTTCTTTGCCTGTTCATTTATTTCCAACATTCTCATGGTTTTACTCTTACACACAGCTTTGCCAGTTTCACCTGATATTTTTACTAAGCATTCACAAGAATAATAACACAAGAATACGGTTAGGCCTTGCAATCTCTACAGGCGTGAGCCATCCATAGTTTCTCTGCTTCGTCTTAAACTTATTTCATTTAAATACGTTTCCATTTATTTTTAGTCAAATGAAATTCAGAACTCTAGTGTATTGTCATCATATGATTATCAGAAAGAAAAAAACTGTGGAAATGTTTAGTTACTCAAGAAGCTTGTATCTCATTTAAAACATATACAGGGAAACTTAGCTATTTTGTATAAAGGAAAAGAGAGGCAAGGGAACAAAACAGTAGTGAAATAAGTTTGAAAAACAGAGTTAAATGATAATATTGAAAATCACCAAAGAAAACATTAAATTACTTTTGACACCCTACTTCTGGAAAACCTGAAAGGAGAAGAATAGCATCTAAAATAAGAGCCTGCTACATGTTTTCCAGATCTGACACTTCATTACAAATGCTCTGTGCTTGACTCACGGTCAACATAGTCTACTCACCATCACAGTCAACTGAATGCTACACTTACAGCAAAAAAAACCCTTTCCCCCACTTCATTATCTTACTGTAATTATGAAGTATGTTACAGTATTGCTGTTGCAGCTGGTTTCCCCCTTCTCAACGCTAACTGTTGTTAAATCCTCTTACCTGCCCTTTCTGACATCTTAAGTATCATTCTTTCCGCACTGACTCCATAATATAACTCTGACAAGCTATTCAGAAAGCACAGTCACTCTTGAACTAGAACTAGTTATGGAGTGTTTACTTCTACTAGGGGGCTGATATGTTTGACATCCTATATTATTGTTACTCAGGTCAGTTTGTCCTAACTGAAAGCAAACAACAATCTGTCCAAGATTCTACTTTCTTTAAATGAAGTATTTTTGATTACTTTACAACTTGAAGAAAATTATTGCATTAAATACAGATACTGAAAAACAATCTCCAATATTAGGTAGATTCTAATAAAAGGTTATCTTTGGTCCACAATACATTCAGTAATACCAAAACGTGTATTTTTCTGGTTACCAAGATGCAAAATATATCTTTCCTTTTCCCTGAGAGGAGGAAATTGGAAGCAAACTGTGGTCCTAAATCTTGTTAAGAGTAGAACTAAAAACATCCCCTTTCAATTTTATCATGACAATCTTAAAAAATAAACAAACAAAACTCAATTAGCCAATTGCCACCGTAATTACCTGAGTAGATGAAAAGTCCACACTGTGAAGAAATTTGCAGTTTTCTCCTAGTGCCTGCAGAGATGCATCCATGATGCCTGAACAGCTGCCCAAGTTCACTATTTGTAGGAACTGGCAGTTGAGTGCAAGAGCAAGGACTCCACTGTCAGTTATATCACAGCACCTTTTAAAAGAAGCTTCACGCAAGTAAGGACAGGATAAGGCCAGTGCTATGACACCTGTCAAAGAAACGGAACCATTTAAAGAATTATTCATTTTTTAACATAACCACCATGCTGAATCCAATATGCTGTCCCCTGGTCACTGTTCAACTTTCATCTCATGCCATACCAGCAAGGCTCTGTACAAGGAAATAATTTTGTGGTTGATTTCTTTTAATTCAAGGATAAGAAAAAGAAATTGACAATGAACAATGACAGAGTTGATAAAAATTTCTAAATGCTAAATTCCCTTCCATACTGCAGAGGGATACCTGAGGGATGTTATATGATATGACGTATCACCTCAGTGAGTGCATGAAAGAAAGTGAATGGCTTGAAAGCAGACTGATGACAGCGCTAGGTCCCACGGACAGTGCAGTGAATATCAGGCAAAAAGCAAGGCAAGAGGTCACGCCTGAGGGCAATTCAAGAAATCAAAACAATAGTTCAGAAGCAGAACAAGAACCAGGTACCCCTACAACACAGCTCAGGCAGGGACCCAGGGTCCATGGGCAGCTGGTTGGTGTAGGTGGGCATGGCAGGTGAGACCAGTCATGGCCATTAGGGTCTGCTGGTACTCTCAGAGCCCTGACAGTTAGCAATAACCAAAGTATTTGCATAGAAGTGTCAGGAGGCAGTCAATAAAATAAAAGTACATGAACTACAAATGCAATTTGTGAAAGGAATTCATTTCAAGGATGATGGAAACATGATGATTCCAGCTGTACAGAAAGTTATATCACTTCTGGTAGACAGAAATAAAAAAACTGAATGTCTTCAAGATAGGTTACTATAGAAGAACTTCAGAGAAACACAGATGAAATAGTACTTGCTTGGGTCAGAATCACTTTGCAAACAATGCTAGAAGAGACAGAAGTGGTAGCTGAATTTGACAAAGTAAGTACTACTGCACATTGTATTAAAGGACGCTAAACATTCCATGTGCAATCTACAGAGCAAATGTTTCCTAGTAATGAGAAGGCTCAGGTATTTCTGGATGTGGTAGCCAGCAGGTTTCTTAAAAAAACAAAACAAAACAAAAGAACAAACCAAACCAACACCAAGCAAAACAAGAACAACAAAAAAAACCTCAAACAAACCAACCAAAACCTCCTCACCTGTTACTGAATTAGTAAAAGGTAACACCACTCTAAACTGGAGTGGTTTGGGGTCTTTTTTTCCTCTATGTAACTGAGATGACTGATAAAAAACTGTTCCAGCTCAAATTAAAGGCTTCATAACCGATTGTCAGGGCTTCGTTTATAAGTAGGGAAGTTAGTAAAGTTGGATGGACTAGGAACTTGCCAATAAAGAACTAGACTTCCCAGATTTAATTGCAAAGTAATCAGGAATCTCTATACAAATAGACAAAAAGTATACATAAGGAGCTCTAGGTTTAGCTGGTACCTTAAGAACCATACTAGAAATCAGTGGACAGATGAAGGCATGGAGGGAAGACCATTGCAAACTATATCTTAGGGGTCAAAAAGTAAAACAATGAGGTGAAAATAAATAAAAATCAATTTTTCGAAGTTTAACCAATGACTTAAGTAAAAAGATAAGTGTATTACTGTGCAGTGGTAAGAAAATACAAACCAAGACTGATCTAAAGTATGGTATACATTAGATGAATACTAAATTAATATTTTGCCTCTGTTTTCAATAAGGGGGAGTTAATGCTGGAGCAAAGAAGTAAGTGTAATGAAAAGACAAAACAAAACTTGTGGGAAATAAAACTCAGCAAGCTTAATTATTTTAAGCTAATAGCTCCTGACACAACTTGAAACTGGAGGTTAAAAGTAATGCCTGAAATGCTAAAATCCTAAAGCAAGTCAAGTCTTTTAAGTCAGAGGAGATGCTATAGGCTTATTTCATAACAATATATTTAATTTTAAAAGGGGAAAAAGTAAAACAGAAAATCACAAGCCTGAAACTTTAACGCCAGTGGTACTGGTAAGGCTCTGGAACAAGTTTTGAGGAAGGAATAATTAAGATGAAGTGGAAAATACAAACAAATGTAGCATAATTTTTCCTGAAACCTAGCATGAGAGTAACCTGATAGCTCTCTTTCATAAGATAATCAGTGCTCTAGGCCTGTAATTTACACCACTGAAGTGACCTTTAATTAGTGTTAGTGTGGCATTGCGGATTTTTTAAGCAATATTTACCCTAGACATTTTTTGCAATTTACTCCTATCTAACAAGAAAAACAAAACATAAATAAGATCCCAGTTATCTGTGCACAGATAACATACCTTCTGAAGTGATTCCCAATCTGTTTTCTTTGCAAGAATTTAAGTTGATTTTTTTCAATTGCTTGCAGTTATAAAGCTGCAATAATGCATTATCTGAAATATCACAGTCTCGGAGGTCTAGAGACTCTACAGCAGGGTGCAATACCTGTAACGAAAACCTATCAGTTCAGTCAAACTCTGCTATGTCTTAGAACATGCATATTTTTATCTAAAATACTTGTAATGTTAGACATCACATAGAACTTCTAAAAAAATATTCACTAGAGGATGGGGTTACCACTCCTAGGAACAAAAAAGTCTAATGAATATATGGTACATTTGCTGCAACAGTTCACCTCCTATTGCATGAACGTTCAGTTTCTGTGATCACATCTAGAGTAGGAGCACATTAACATTACTATTTTAATGGTGGAAGTATTATTCTGATGGTATCGTTGCTAGCATAATGCTTCTGCCAGTGCAGATATGATCTGAAAGGTCCCTTCCAACCTAGACAATTCTATGATTCTATGTTTACCAAGCATAACAGCCCCAAACTTACTTAGCACAACTTTGATAGCAGAGATCTGAAGTGTAAAAAAATACTGACTGTGATCAAAACTTAAATCTGCTGAACAGATAAGGGTAATATTTGAAAGATATTTTGCCCCAGAGTATTTTTGTTACCTACACATACACGCTTTTCTCATAAACAAGCAATCTCATTATCATAACATGCGGAGGTACCAAATCCTCATTAAATGGGCTCTTTCACTCCCACAAGACCATAGGTTGGAGTTTTTGTGAAATCTTCCCCAGGAGGGCATTTATGAAATTTAGACCCAAACCAATGGAATGCCTCAGATTTTAGTAGCAATAGCCACATATCTTACCTCTAATTTAATTTGCAAGGATTCTCACTATTTTTTAATAAATACGGTTTATAGCCCTCTCTTGTGCAAACGATCTATATCTTTGCAGAGCCGTCCTTCAGACCAATAGGCAAGTGTTAAATCAGGTTTTCACATTACCTTATGCTACTCCCTTCACTTTGTCACTCCCTTCCTTAACTCACAAGGATAAAAGCGTAGCATAAATTTCCACAGACAAGCAAAGACAACAGCATAGCTGACCGTCTTGTTAAAGGCCTATTCCTTTCTCAGGTTCACCATTCTAACAGGTATAACATAGATATTACAAGGAATGCTGGTTTTCTGTTTTGCAAATATATAAGATGCTAAAATCTTTACCGACAAAGTCAAATAAGCCTTTTGAAGAAAACCAAGAGCTTCTAGCAGATTATAATCGCAACATTTCTGCAAAATGAATGGCCGACCCCATACAGCTTTGACAGCTTTTTCTCCCCAAATGCCAAAAGCCTCAGATATGCCTCTTTGTGACACAAACCCACCAACGTATCCCACAATACACTTGTGAATAGCTTTCACAAGATAACAGTCAGCTCTTATTTTATTCATATTTCTGAATTCATATCTAAGGAACTAGAACAGCCAAACGCAGAGATGATGTGCTTAAAGCCAAACTAACCGTCAACATTTATTCAAAATGCTTTCCCTGACTGTTGGCTTTCTTTCACAATTCCAAATTGCCTAAGACACAACAAAAGTGAGCAAACTCTGGAAATCTTATGAGAAAAACAACAATTAGATGCAAGGAAGTCTAAATGAGAAGCAACAATACTATCATAATACTGCCTATTTAAAGTAGCTATTTAAAGTATTTAAAAGCTATTTAAAGTATTAAGCTTCCATAGCCCACGATTCTTCACACGCTCATGTATTACTTAGAGGTTTGCTTTCTATTGTTATTCACAGGTGCATATTCACTGAATGCATACGCCAAAATCTAATCTGTCTCAAAGAAGATGTAATTTTACATAGAGTAAAGATTGTTTGGATGCAGAGTACGGGAGATTAAAGGACTTATATCCTCTGGACACATGCTGTATGGCTTTATAGATCTTTATGGTAAAAGCGAGTTGGAATAAGGAGTTTAGCATGCGTGTCACGGAAGGCTGCTCCAAACAAAAAGCAGAGTAAAGAAGAAAAAAAATATATGACACAGTTTGGGGCAAAAACATGGAGGCAAGAGGTGAAATAGAAGTTTATATGTAAGTGCAGGTTCACAGAATTTCAACTGGAAGAAATTTAAGCAAAATGCTTAAAAAACACCAAAGAAAGGACATAAAAGCAAATGAGACAGCATAGCCTGGAAAATCCCAAGAGAACAGATCTAGCCGCAATACTGTGGAGACTATAAAGAAAAGGGCAGGACAGAAGCAATAGCAAAGAAAAAAAATCCTGATCCATATGGAAGATTAATTGAGATGTTGCAAATGTGTCACATGTAGAACACTTTGGTTGTACATGATGTGAGCAAGGAACAGTAAGAACAGCTAAACAACATAAGCCATTTTTGCTATGTCGAGCAACAAGAATACCTGCAAGATAAAAGTACAGGAAAACTGAAGAGTGAAATGGTATGGAGAAACATGAATTCAGAATCTAAGAGGTGACGAGCATTTTTTTAAAAATGCAAGTGAGATAAACCTGGAAACTGTTAGCAAAGAAAGCTAAGGTATAACATGGTCCAGGAAAGTGATGACAGCTAAGGATAGAACTGCAGGAAATTGCAGGAACAGAGAAAGCAAAAACACATGAGAAAACAAACCGGAACAGAATATGCCAGTGTCAGATGGAAAACAGGCTCCAAGACAAGGCACTGATCAACTGCTGAATGAAGACAAAGACAGATGAGATTTTACAAAGAAACAGAGGAAAAGATTGTAACTTAAACTCTCTGGTTTATTTCCAGACTAAAGATATCCTAATAGGTTTTGTGTATTTATGCACATACAATCAAATGGTTTCAATTATATACATCTCTTAGGATTCTCAGAAACACTTACTGAAAAGACAGCCTAAACCAAATTGTGTCAACTCAAATTTTCCAAAATAAGATAAACGAATAGGACACTGATTTTTACTCCAAGACTTATTTTCTACAAACAAAAAGTGACACATGCTAAAGATAAATTTTTTTGCTCCTAAGTTTTCCACAGTACTTCTGATTCTGCCTCTAATCTTGGCTTCACTACTCTGACTGTGAGAAACCGATACTATTTGCCTCTTCCAAGTTACAGGTCAAAGCAAGAATGAACAGGGAGTCATTCATTTTCTGTTTCACCAAGGCCAACCTCCAGCTTACTTCAATTCTCATGCCTCCCCTTTGAGTCTAAACAAGATAACAGTAGACAGATACCAAAATAAATGTGCCCTTGAATTTATAGCTAAAAGTACTCATTCATTGGTTTAATTTTGAAACACTGACACGCATCAGTGAGCAAAAGGGATGAGAGAATTTGAATTATCAATTTCTAGCTCTAGCATCATGATATTTCAAAGAATCAAGATTTAAGTAAATTAAATAGAGATCACGTACATAACGTCAATAGAATATAACAGAAATCTAACAAGCTCCTGAAATCTTTTCATTAGTAAATTAGGCACTAGCTTCTTGAAACGTACTATATTTAGGAACAGAGACTGGTTTGCAGTAGATTCTAGTTTCCCCATACTGAAAAGGGATAATATATGCCAGCTGATTACACAGAAGTCAATTATCACTGAAGGGAGAACATTTTTAATTTACTTGTCACTACAAACACCATCTTATTACTACCAATACTGGACTATTAACATTGTGAAGTTTAAGAAAAAAAATATGAAGACATGGACAGAGTAAGCAGACCTGAATTTACCTGTTATCTCATGTAGACAGTTTTAGTTTAGTTCATCCTGTGTCTTAACTATTACAGACAGAATAGTTTTGAATGGGTTCTTACCTCACTGATATTTGAATCAGTTATTTGCCCTTGCATACTCATTAATTTAATCAGTTTATCCTTTATGTTAGGTGGCAATGACTTAATATCTGCAGCATATCTGGAAAGGTTCTTTGTCAAACAGTGAAGGCATCTGAAATAAAGGAAAGTTACGGTACAGTCAAAAAAAGGCATTACATATTAGAAGTAGAACAATCAAGCCATAAAATGTCATCTTCTGCATACAGCTATGCTGCCTTCAAATCTTACCAGCTCCAGCTGTTCCACGCTACTACCAACTCAGTTATTGCCCTTTGGAGTCAATCAACTGATCCTTCTGTGCAACTGTTCCCCAATCAACCGTAGGCAAAAAATTGTAGCCTCATTCACTGCGCCCACCAACCCAGCTCACAAAATGAGTTTGCTGGTAGTATATTCACGAGCTCTAAGAAAAGCCTTTCAACCAGCTAAGCCTCCACTCGGTAGGCAGTAAAATCTTTAGTTGGGATAGTTAGTTCCAGAGAAAGGACATCTCTCTTTTACCTCAGTTAAAAACATTAAGGAGATATTTTCAGATGTAGTATTTTGTTCACTGTCTAGTTTGTAGTACTCTTTTAATATGAATTGTGCTATGTAACACTGTGCTCACATTTTTAACCCTGTGCTTAAAACTAGATCTGATCACAGAGGATCATCACCTGAGGCAGAAACTCTTCTGTCTTGGTGGGGTTCAGGAAACCACAGATCAACAAGTTTATGGTCCTACAAGGTAGATTAGACAAAAAACCAGTGGACTCATGGAAAACATAATATATAGGGGAAAGTAAACCCATTTGGATATTTACAAGGGATTCAAGAAGCCTCATCGGCAATGGTTCTTCAAGAAATTAAGCTGCCCTGGGATGAGAAGGAAGGTACTCACACAGCTGGTTGAAATCCTTTCACAATAAGAAACATTGATTGGTAAGACTCAATACAGCCTTTTTTGTTGTCGTTTAATAGCAGTATTTTAGGCCTCCTTCCCCCCGCCCGCCTCCCACACGCTTATTCATCAGAATGATTTATCAGCCTGATTATCATATACACCAGGCTAGAGATTTTGAACTAACAATAATGCCAACATACACGGCATTTTCTATATATTATAAACAACCTGCTCTCTGGAAGTCTTTTGTATTCAGGGTCAAAATTGTTTCCCTGTTACAAGCAATCTGTTCCCTTTGTCAGATACTGAAACTTGACTTAAAAGTTTCCATTATGAGATGCTGCTGCATGAGAAACTGCAAACAAATCTCAAAGATACATTGGGCTTAAGTATTCATCTGAAAAGGAAGGACTAGGCAGAAATAAATACTAGCATCACAGAATACCGGGTGATGCTTTAAAACAGGATTTGAAATCCTAGAATTTTATCTGTGTGAATGCAACAAAAAGGGATCATTTCAGTAAGAACACATTGTTAAGAGACGCCAGATGGAAAAGAGCTTTTTGGGAGAAAATATGAAGAACTTAAGCAAAATAAATCAAAGAGATCAGTATTATCCAGATATATGTGGAACAGTACCCAGATGGAACACTTGAAATAATGGTTTTCAAGGTCAAATATACAGAAGAGTATTTACTTATGTGATATTGAGTACTACAGAGGGACACTAATCATGCACTCCTATTTTTTTTTTTTTTTTTTAAGATTCCTAAGGCATTTTAATTTATCATAGGATACATAAAATGTTAATGTCCCAACCTCTGCAACTTTATATTACAATCATGGGCCTACTGAAACACCACAGGCAACTCTGGGAAGAGTTTATGAATAGCTTCTGAGCATACTGACCTTCACAGCAATCACCAATTGTTAACATGCTAAAAGACAACTGCTGGTCCTTAAGGAAGGAACTGCAACTCTCTGAAAGGACATTTTATTATCAAAAAAACAAAGTCCCTAGGTAAATGAGGAACATAAACTAGAGTGAAGCTAACCAACATCCACAGATAACCAAAAAGGTAACACTCTGTCACCTAGGAAATGCCAAGACTTCAAAAAGGATCACACTACAGCAAAACTAAAACGGAGGGAGTTGAAATGGGGGAGGAAGGGTAATTCCTCACAGCCCCCCTCTTGCTAAGAAACATAACATGAGTCCATGTAGGTGATGTAGTTCTTAGAATTGGAGGTTGTAATATCTATTGATCACAGACACCTGGATTAGATTCCCTAGACCAGCTTTTCTTTTTAAATCCTATCCAAACTTTTGAAAGAAAACGTTACTGTCCTACAAAACATTTTGCTTTTTGGAATCAACATTTTTCCAATTAACTCACTCTACTGGTAAACTCAGAGCAGCTACTGTAATTGCACAATAACTCTCTCTACTGTAGTTCACCTCTATACTTCTATGTGATCTAGATACACGCAGCAATAACTAAGATTGGTAAATAAAGAATATAATGCATTCACCTGGCGGACAGATTTTGTCCCAGTCCAACTTAAGAGAAACCATGAATCCTGTTTTTCACAGACAGGGAAAACTGAGTAATGCTTTACTCCTGTAATAGCCTGATAAAAGACCATTCCTTCCTGCAAAACCCCCACCTGCTTTTTCACTGCTGCACATTACCATACTTGTTACAGCAGCTGTTTATAGTTCAGTGTTCTCTACAAAGTGTCAAATGGCAAACTCATTTGTTCCAAATATGTCAAGAAGTGCACAACAGAAAAGGCCTATGATCTTTAACCTTAAGCTTTATGACAGCATTAAGGCCTTATGACAGGACAAATGTGTGTATTTCCAACAATAAAACAGAAATTAGATCTTTATGACTAACTACTCTGCAAATAGTCTAACTTACATCAAGGTGCAGCGTGTACTAAGTTATATCACATGAAACAGAATAGCAGAACAGATGTGGGACCCATGGGAAGAAGAAATGAACCAGAAGAACAGATTGTTGAAGAAGAGTTCAGGAAGACCCTCCCACTGAGTCGTGAGGTTCAGGTTGGAACCCCTGGCTTTCTAAACTCCCTCTCAAAAAGGAGTCTAGGTGTGGCTGGATCCAATCTTAGCCTCTGACTGTAAAGAAGAGCTCAGATCCTAGGTTCTGTCACAAAGTTGGTTTAATACAGCCCAAGCTGGGTGCCTCCGAAAAGGACCCCCTTGGTTTATTTTCTGTGCTTTTTAAAGCTTCACAAGCTATGACTTAAGCTGTTCATGCACCTGTTCACATGACAAACATGTGCCTTTTGTCCAATCAAACTGTTCCACGGTTACACGTCCTCTTCGATGACTGGAATTTTGGTGCAGAGACCTTTACCTTCTTACACAGTTTCATAATGTTTTTGTCCCACTTGCACCTGGATCTCATCTGTCTTCTGCTGACTCTGGGCAGAACGGTCCCTTTCTTCATTTCCAAGAATTATAGTTCCCTTTCCTCTGATCACAGAGGTCACTCTAATTCATATTGCTAAGTCTTCATTAATATTACTTATGTAATAACATTGTGTTAGTTAAGTTACAATATATCAGTCATGCAAAACTACTAACTGTTCTTCTTGGACTAAGAAAGAGTTCAGCCTAAATCACTATGTTGCCAGGTTACAGCTTGCGGTCCAGGGCTTCACCAATCTAGCTGCTCGTGCTAAGTTACCTACTAATGCTAACCAAAGCACATGATTCAAATAATTAAGTTTAAGATTACTTCAGTTCCCAAGACAGATGCTAAAATAGGATTAGTGGCAAATAACAGAACACATACATCTTCCCACACTCTTTAGGGTTGGATAATTTATATTGATAGTAAGACCATAAAAGGAAGCTCTGTTTCGAAACGAATGCTCTACTGTCCTCAGGTTTTGTTCATGAAGATGCACCCATCTGCAAATGTTCTGATGCCTTTGTAAGACCTTAGTTTTCCCTGACACCAAAAGGTCAGGTAATGCATTAGTCTGCAACAGACTGGCCACCTGTTAATGGTACCTGTTACACAGGAGCTATCTATCAATGACACATGGAACAACGAAACCTAAGCAATATGTTACTACATACTCTTGTGACAACTTACATGTGCAGCATACTTGTTTATTGTGTAGTGACAATCTTAATTAAAACACCTTTAAATGTGGTGTTTCATTTGTGTTGCTCTAAGAGTCTCATTTTTGATGGTAGAAACTCTCTTGGTGCTGAGTTTATATCTAGGCATTAATAAGTCAGAGTAAAACACCTGCCAGGGCTCTGAGAGATTTGTAACAGCAGCCTCCTACAAGTATGACAGCTAAAGCTGTTATCTGCCCCAGCTGCCCTCTCCACATCTCCAGCAAGCGATGTCGCTGCCAGGCATCCACTCCGTTTGGCAGGCCCTGCAACTCCTACACCGTCAGTGTTCAAACACGCATAACTATGTGAACCAACTATAAATTTGGTGGACCTCAATATGCTAGCCTTAAAACTGCATCAGCTAGGAGTGCATGTGTAAGTTGGTCATTTCTCGTCTTGGGAACAGTAACGTCAGGAAACAGAAGCTAATATAACTTGAGTAAAATAAAAGAATATTCCTAAATATTTTTTCAGTATGATGCCCTTGTGCATGTAACCTTTGGAGTGCTAATTTCTCTTTTGGGGCATGGGGGTAAAGACTAACTAGCGGCAGATAAGCAGCAGATACTATCAATCAGCAGAAACACCTTAATAAATGCACTTTCTGTTACGTTTGGAGATCTTAAAAATAATAACCTTATTAAAAGGATTACTCCACATACTAATAGATTAAAGTTTTTAGTTTCTGCTGTAAATTCTGCTAGTTAAACAATACGCCTAAGGGCTAGTGTAAGTAAGAAGCTTAAAGTGCAGCCTGGCATAAATAGATGGCCATCACCTGACTGGTGTAAGACAAGAAACAATACAGTAAAATTACACACATTTGCTAAAAAGTTGTAATTATTAGTTTCAAATATTAGTCTTATTGGTATAATAAATATACTGTTATAATAATATAGAAAATTGCCAGAGAACTACTAATAAAGTAGTATAAAAGGATTAGTAACCAATCAAAAGCAGAAATTGCTTATGGTATCAAGTGCTACAGTACACGTAAAGAGAAATTACTAGGACTATGATCCAAGGTTAATCACAAGAATATAAGCATGTAGCGTAATGTACCTCTTAAACATTTTAACAGATTAATCATGCACAACAAAAAAAAATGGGTACTGTTTTAGCTTTGCAAAAAGATTAAAAGCTATTAGCAAGACAAAATCCTTGTAATTAATTTCATTAGCTGTCGTTACACACCACTCTAACCAAATGTAAAGTCCACACAACGGTTGAAAAGGCTAGTTACAACCCCTCTTGTCTCCCCAACCAGTTTTTACTGTGCCTTCCTCATGCTGGCTCTGAAATTCACAGTTGCACAGTGAGCTGTTGGGCCTCTGATCTGAATGAAAATTCATGTGACTAAAACTGTGAGGTCACAGAAATAATACTCAAAACAAGTGGCTGAGGGCAGGGGGCAGCAGCAGCCTAGAGTTAAGCCAAATTAGATTTAGCATATACCCACAGCTCTGGAGTCCCTATAGACCAAATCACAGCAAATTATACTCATACCAATTAAAACCTTCGGAGAAGTCAAAATATTAAGGCTCTATAATCTGAAGCGTAGCACAGATTTAAGCAAGGAAAGAAGCAGCGTTTCCAGTGTGGAAGCACATTAAAAAAAACCAAACCTCTAAAGTTAGCGCAGTGTAATAAGGGCATCTGTAGCAGGTCACCGCAGAAGACACTGCAATGAGGAGACAGCAATTTCAAGCAGAATTTGGGGAGAGTTTAACCCCAAGCCTTGGCTGCAGAGATCTGGATGTCAGCATGAATGACCAGTACACAACCTAAGCACACACCATGATTGCCTTTAACTTGTTCCTCTGGAGATGTGTAAGAATGAAATGCCCTCACTGAACCTCAGCGACTGCTGGATGAACTTGGCTGACTGACTGTAATAGAGAAGCCTGTACATGTCTCCAGCTCAATACAAGATTACACCATCCACATTCTTTGTCTTGTCTCAAGATTAAACAGCATTATCTACATGTAACACTCCTTCACTCAACTGCAGAAATGAAGAATAGTTGTTTACTTCCAAAAAAAAAATCTTATCAAAGCTCTAAAGACTATGAGTGTGAACCCCCCCCAGACAGTATTTGTGCAGCACACTGATCAATGTGAAGGGGCTTCTCTCATGCTGAGATAGCCAGGGTCCTCAGCATCAGAAGGGACATAAGACTGCTATCATGTTTTCTACTGTTACTATTCTTTATGCAATAAACCAGTTAACTAGCCTTGAGAGCCCATGCCTTTCTTACTGAGATCCTAAATGAACCAGCACCCAACCTTTGGCTAGGGCGAGTCAAACAGACTTTCTGAGCCTTTTGGGGGGTTATGTGTGCACCTGCCTATGTGACTGTTCCCTCTCCCATGATGGATGCTTACTGAGCCATGCGAATGGGCAAGCAGTCCATCACACAAGGGCGCACACTTCAGTTATGCGCTAAATTCATATTTATTATATGACACCTACTTTTCGGCCACTGGGTAAATGAACTTTTCTGGCAATTCATCCTGAAGGAGGCAGACTGTTTGCCTACTGTAGTACATAAAACCAGTTGTATCTAAGAACTTAATACAAACTTAAGATTTTTTTGCTCTTGAAAATACTAAGTGGCTAATGCAGTCATGCTTGAATAGGGACCTGCAAATCTAGACGAACTACTTAGTTGAAATTGGCATAAAATACTCCAAAACCAATGCAGACAAATGCAAATCAATGTGAGCCAAATCTTCTAGTTACATTTAACTGTCTCTTGTCACAGATTTTTAAATTTAGCTTGAGAGAAAAGCTTATTAATTGCATTATTTTCAAAAGGCTGTTTGATATTCTCAGAGTACTTTACTGATCTGCAGTTTAAACCATTAACCATTTGAATAATAAGTGTTTTCACTGTTATTGTACTTTATAGGAAACAATAACACCTACTGGCTACACCAGGGCAACTATGATCTTATCTTCAGTGCTTTAAAAGAACAAAAGACTAAGACTAATTGCATTGTTTGCTAACTATTTTTCTTTTATCTGTCAAACCAAATATTTTATCCCTATGCTGTCTCTAACTCCCTCCTAAACACAAAGGAATGTGACATAATCAAAAACTCAAAGTGAAATGCCATTCAGTGGATTCACTGGGGCCAGGTGACACCAGGGATCCTCAACCATCCCTCCACATCCAGACCTGTCAGGGATCATCCTGTTATCTACCTGCCAAACCCTTTCACCCCCACCAAACCCTGTCACCTCTCCTGTAGCTCCTGCTGAACTCTGCCGCACCTTGTCACCTACCCCTGCCACCACTACCAAACCCTGTCACCTCTCCTGTAGCTCCTGCTGAACTCTGCCAAACCCTGTCACCTACCCCGCCACCACCATCAAACCCTGTCACCTACCCCGCCACCACCATCAAACCCTGTCACCTACCCCGCCACCACCACCAAACCCTGTCACCTCCACCAAACCCTGTCACCTCTCCTGTAGCTCCTGCTGAGTTCTGCCAACCCCTGTCACCTACCCCTGCCACCACTACCAAACGCTGTCACCCACTCTACCACCTCAGCCAAAGGCCTGCAAAACCCTGTCCCCCTGGCCAAACCCTTCCTCCGGGCTCCCCCCACGGGAGGGCCCCGCCGGCCGCCTCGGTGGCGCTGCGTTCATTCGAGGCAGCGGGCCCGCTGTGAGGGCAGGGCCTGAACCCGCCGCACTTCCCGGCGGCCACGGGGGAGGGAGGGTGGGTGTCGGGGCGGCACTCACAGGTCCAGGAGGAGCTGGACTTCCTCGCCGGCGCCGTCCCAACCGCCGCTGAGGCGGCTCATGGCGACGGTGGGCAGCGGGGAACGGGGAACGCGACACCGCCTCCACCCAACGGCTCCTGGGAACGGTGCCGAAATGGCGGCGGCTCCCCCCGGCCGGCGGGCATGACGGGAGATGTAGTCCCGGCGTGGCCTCAGGGGTCGTGGCGGGAAAAACGGCAGGAGTGCCTCCCGGAGCGGCCCGAAATACTGTGAAACCCCGCCCAAATCTCGCACAAAGGGGCCGTCTCTCCCCATTTCCAGCGCTTAATATTTGGTACAGAGTATCTTCCCAAGCCTGGAAGGAGTAGAGGGGAGCTTGGGGAAGTCAGGGGCCTTCAGGTGAGGAGCACAGTTGTTTTCACCCCTGTTTCCCTCATCGCTGCCATCTGTGGAGTCATACCACAGCACCGGCTTTCTTCATCTCCATTAATCTGCAGAGAACAGAGCCTGCTGTCTGCCAGGTGTTTTTACCTGCAATTCATTTTCTCTCTCAGTTTTTCCACCCACAAACACCCCCCTCACCCCGGTCGTCTTACATTTCTGGCTGGATAGTGTGATATGAATTGAGACTGCACAGTCATTAGGAGCTAACAACGTTATTAGCATATAATTGCTGCATCATTATCTTCAGACCCAAGACCCATCACCACTTACCCACACTAAAAAGAACAAGTGATCAACTAAGATAAGGAAACCTCTGTTCTCGCAAAATTAACTGAAGGATTCGTACCTAAGAGAAACACGGGTTGCTGATGACGCCCGATAACTTTGCTGAAGTCGATGACTGAAACATCTGGATTAACAGATAAACCGCAAGGATGCTGATGCTGCAAGACCTACAAAGTATACTTTTTTATGATTGGAAAATTAGAAATATGCATTAGTAGGTAATTGGATGATTCATATCAGACCTTTCTAGTGTAAGCTATAAAACCCCTAAAGAAAAAGCTGCTTGGATGTGCCCGGTTTGGCTGGGACACCTCATGCACGTGAATAAATACTTCCCTTTGTAGTTCTATTCAGCCAGCACAGGCCAGTTGTAAATTTTGTAACAAAAGCAGGAGGCACGCAAAGCCAACAGAGCGAGCTTTGTTTTAGCTTTCCCCTCAACAGCACAAGTGGGGTGTCCCCAGGGAGCCCGGGCACCAGGGAGGCTACGGGAGCAGGTTGGCCTCAGCCACCGTGGAAGGGTCTTTGTCCCTAAGGAAACACAGGAGAGCGCCAAGTTTTCCTGAGTGGCTGGTGTCTTGGGGGGCTCCTTGGTTCCTTGGAAGGACGTGACAAGGCCATGAACAAGAGGAGATGTGATGACGGGAAGAAGTTTCATAGAGCAAGTCTGCAGGCCGTGGCTTTTTACTCTGTTACATCAAAATCATTCACGGGATTCTTGACAGTTTAGGAAAACATTTTTCCAACAGAAAACACTTGCAAGTAAACGCATTTGTTTTAGCATTGGGAAGGGAGAAACCCCCGTGCCGGTGGGAGGTGGCAGGTTGAGCAGGGAGTGCTGGCAGGCCTCCCTGGAGATCCCTTTCCTGAGGTCAGGAGGTTTACTTTTCCTCAGTTTGTGAGCTGGAAATTATTACTAGCCCAGTGATAGCCTTTAACTGTTCAACCTCAGGAGTTGCTTCTGAAGCAGCTCATGAACTGCCAAACTTCACACACCCATGCTGTATCTTAAACTGAAACTGGCACCAGGCTATCTCAGAGAGCAGTTACGTGCTGCTCTTAAAGTGATTTGACTGCAGGCAGCTGCAGAAAGGACTTGAGTCACATGAACCTAACCATGATGAGAAACTACACTGATAAACCACCAGGCTGTAACCGGTGATTGAGGAAGTGCTTGAACACAGTCTCTCTGCAAAGCTGCTTTTAGTAGATCAGGCCTCAGCTTGTACATGAGTATATTTCTCCCCAGGTGCAGGACAGCATTTCGCTGAATTTCATGAGGTTTCTCTCTGCCCATTTCTACAACCTGTCAGTTGTCTCTGTTCAGAGGTACATCATCAAGTACATCAACCACTGTTCCCAGTTTTGGATCATCTGCAAACTTGCGAGCATGTTCTTTGCCCCATTGTCAAGGTTATTAATGAAAATGTTAAGTGGTATGACCCTAGTATTGACCACAACATACTGGTCTTGAGCTTGTCTTTGTGCTGCTGATCACACCACTTAGAACCCAGAAGTTCTGTCTGTTTCCAATCTAACTCGCTATCCAATTATCCAGCCCATACTGGGCTGGATAACAACCTGATCTAGTTGAATAGCAACCTAATGAGAACATCCCTGCTCATTGCAGGGGGGTTGGACTAGATGACTGTTAAAAGTCCCTTCTAACCCAAACTATTATACGATTCTAGTCTAAGATTCTGTGATTGTAGACTTCATCAGCTTATCTATGATGTTAGAGACTGACAAAAGCCTTATTAAAATAAACACTTTCACTTTACTACTCTTATCTACCAAGTCAGTCATTTCATCACAGAAGGCTATGAAGTTAGTGAAGTACAATTTAATCTTCATAAAAGCATGCTGACTACTCCCGGTGACCTTGTCTTTCATGTGTTTGGCAATGGTTTTTAGGAGGATTTCCTCCATTTTCTTCCCACGGATGGATGTAAGGCTGTAGTTCCCTAAATCCTCCTTATTACTGCCCTCTCTCAGAAACTTTTTCTAGCATACCAAGGCCTTTCAAAGATAATAATCAAGAGCGGCCTCACAATGACATTAGCCATCTCACTCAGTAATCATGGATACATCCCATCCGGTCACATGGACTTATTTATGTCCAGTTTGGGCATTCCCTAACCTTAACCTGCTCCACCAAAAGCAAGTCTTCCTTGTTCTAGACTTCTACTCCCAGCTTCTCGTGAAAATTAATCCTATCCCAGCCAGAACCAGGACATTATCCACCCATTATTCTGTACCATCTACGTCATGCCCAAATCTTACATCTTCCAATTAATCGCCACCACTTTTCCCTGACTTTGATATATATATATACACACACACAGAGAGATATCATTCCCTTAGTCTACAGATCATCCTTCTAAAATGTCCATTGGGTTCATTTAATCCATGACTTTGGGCTTCATCTGCCATAACTGTCTTTCAGGACAGGAGAGATGGTGTTTGGTATTGGATTGTTGCATGCTGTATCCGGAGCTCATGGCTGATGTATCTGGCATAGCCCATGCTCATGGTCTGTGGGTTGAAGATGTTGATCTTGAGAAAGTTGCTGGGTGCCAGTTGCTGGAGCCAGTTGTAGTTCCATCACCATTGCACTTTGCTCGGTTTCATCAAAAATCCATCCTTCGTTAGCTTGAGTGATTATTACTGTAGTACAATTGATAGTAATTATAGTAATGATGACATACAGTGGCAGGGTTATTTAGCAATTAACATCATACAATTTCATTCATTGGCTATTCTCACCCAAAATCAAATCCCCATGAGGTACACATTGGACTTCCACATCACTCACCAAGTGCACCCAGGTCCTGAGAAAAAGCAATCATGCAGATGGTTTGCCTTTGCCTGAGGCAGGACTAACCCAGACTGTCTTCCCAAACGTATTCTTTATGTGCACTACAGGGGACTTTATCCCCTTCTACAGTACATGGAAGTTTTGATTGGGCAGGACCGGCTTGATTGGCAGATCCCCTGGTGTTAACTAACCAGGTAGCTTTCCCTAATTGTGTATTCCAATTTTTAAGGTCCCACCAGCCATTGCTCTCAGTGTAGTTTTTAGAAGTATATGGTATCATTTGATCTTCCCAGAGGCTGGTGCATGTTAGGTGATGTGATATACCCACTCAATGCCATGCTCTTTGGTCCAGATGACTATGAGATTGTTCCAGATATGAGTCCTGTTGTCCGACGCAATTCTTTCTGGGGTGCCATGTCACTATAAGACTTGCTTTCAAGGCCCAGGATAGTATACTGGGTTGTGGCATGGAGCACAGGGTATGTTTGCAGCCATCCAGTGGTTGATTCCACCATTGTAAGCACATGATTCATGCGTTGGTGGGTTTGTGGGTGTTCAATACAATCAATCTGCCAGGCCTCCCCACATTTATTTTTCCTCCATAACAGAGAGGTTTTAACCACTTGGCTTGCCTGCTTGCAGCACGTTTCACATTCATTGATAACCTGTGCAATAGCATCCATGATCAAGTCCACCCCTCGGTCACATACACATCTATATGTCGCACCTCTTCCTTGATGGCCTGAGGTGTCATGGGCCCACCAAGCTGTAAGTAATTCACCCTTATGTTGCCATTCCAGATCCACCTGAGCCACTTCCACTTAGTGGCCTGATCCACCTGTTGGTTGCTCTGATGTTCCTCAGTGGCCTGACTTTTAGGTACATGGACATCTACATGACATACTTCTCTGGCCAGGCAGCAATATCCTGCCACAATGGGGCAGCCCAGATGGGTGCCCCATGATCAGAAGTAAATGGTATCAAAACATCAGAAGTGTTTTGCCAATGGCAAAAGTTAGTACTTACGCAAAAGAACCATCCAATATCCTCAAGCCTCATTTACCACCTCAAGGCAAGGCACCACCCAGTAAATGCCACAACAGCAAAAATGAAGGTTTGGCAGGTCCCGCCA
The DNA here is from genome assembly GCF_963924245.1 of Chroicocephalus ridibundus. Classification (NCBI taxonomy): domain Eukaryota; kingdom Metazoa; phylum Chordata; class Aves; order Charadriiformes; family Laridae; genus Chroicocephalus; species Chroicocephalus ridibundus. The sequence goes on from NC_086284.1 coordinate 154,896,433, forward strand.
AATTGCTGCCACTGTAGCTTCTTACTGTGAGGGGAACTGATGCCCCTATGTTCCTTTAACTATAAAATGGTGGTCTGGGGGGATTTCACATGTATTAGCTCTGGTGGATACTGTATTACATAGTAATATTAATAATAAAGAAGTCACATCACAGATCTATGGATTAGGAGGAAATCCAACCTCTGCCCCCCAAGCTAAGATTACCTTAACATAGGAAATGCCCTTCCGTTCATGGTGACAGTGTTAATTGCCCCAGTTAAAGAATGTATTTTGGGTATTGACGTGTTGCCAGGATGAGGAGTTGATACTTTAAATGATTGCTTCTTCAGGACTTTGCAAGTGGGATTCACTGTTAGATCTATAACAGTCTTGCATGGATTCCTGAAGTGGGATCCTGTTGTGCTTCCCATGCCTGTCAGGGTGGTAACTGTAAAATGAGATCATATTCCAGGGGGGAGGAGGAAATTAGTCAAACCATTCAGGTACTTCAACAAGTGGAAATCATTAAGGAAACCATAGCTGCTTTTAATAGTCCTATTTGACCTCTTTGAAAACCAAACTTGAAAAATGACTGTAGATTATAGAGAATTGAGTAAAGTCACCTCCTCACTTGCAGTTATGGTACCAGATATGGTTACACTTATGGTAAAAATTAGCAAAAAGTTACAATCCTGGAAGGTGGTCATAGATCTTGCTAATGCTTTCTTTTCAATAGACTTTGTTTCAGAAAGCCAAGACCAGTTTGCCTTTACATGGCAACAAAAGCAATATAGTTTACAAGTGTTGCCTCAGGGATACAAACACAGTCCCTCTATTTGCCACTGAATGATAGCAGCTGATGTAGCATTATGGTCAGGTACGGTTATGGTTTACCATTATATTGATAATCTATTGATTATGGCAGAGTCACAACAAGAAATTGAAGTAGCTGCCAAATTGTTGAAAGTACAGGTCCAAGGCCAGGCAATTAATCCTAAGAAAATACAGGGTCTTAGTATTACTGTAAAAATTTTGGGAATAGTTTGGCATCGACAGATTAGAGAAATACCAAATAAGGTACAACAAACAGGCCAGTGATTTCCTACACCAACCACAGTAAAACAGCTACAGACCTTCTTGGGACATTTAGGGTATTGGAGAATTTTTATCCCACATCTGGCAGTATTAATGCACCCTCGGCAGAAATTACCTAGGAAGAATGTTGCTTGTTAGTGGACCAAGCAACAACAAGAAGCCTATGATACCTACAAAGGTGGTTTGATTGAGCATGCACAATTACACGTTCCTAGGCAAGGATATCCTTTTGAATTAGAAGTAATAATTTCAGACTTGTGGAGATTGTGACAGATGACTGGGTCAAAAAATCAGAAAGAACCTGTAGGATTTTGGCCCAAGGCATTATAAGTTTCCTCTATACATTATACCCCAATAGAAAAAACAAATTTTAGCTGTAGTTTGAGCACTACAGGAAACTGAAAGAATCACAGGCCAAGATAGTGTGACTGTACACATACCCATACAAATTCATCGTTGGTTAATCTGGAGAAGAGGAGGCTGAGGGGAGACCTTATCACTCTCCACAGCTGCCTGAAAGGAAGTTGTAGTGAGGTGAGTGCCGGTCTTTTTTTCCCCCAAGTAACAAGTGATAAGATGAAAGAAAACAGCCTCAAGTTGCACCAGGGAGGTTTAGATTAGATATTAGGAAAAATTTCTTCCCCAAAAGGGTTATCAAGCATTGGAACAGGCTGCCCAGGGAAGTGGTTGAGTCACCATCCCTAGAGGTATTTAAAAGACATTAGACATGGTACTTAGGGACATGGTTTAGTGGTAGATAGGGACATGGTTTAGTGGTAGACTTGGTAGTGTTCGGTTTATGGTTGGACTCAATGATCTTAAGGGTCTGTCATGGTTTCAGCTGAGATAGAGTTGACTTTCTTACTAGCAGCTGGAATAGTCCTAAGTTTTGGATTTGCGACGAGAATGGTGTTGATAGCACATTGGTGGTTTTAGTTGTTGCTAAGCAGTCAAGGCCTTTTCTGCTCCTCATACCATCCTGCCAGTGAGAAGGCTAGGAGTACACAAAGTTGTGAGGAGACACAGCCCAGACAGCTGACCCCAACTGACCAAAGGGATATTCCATACCACGTCGCATCATGCTCAGCATATAAAGTTGGAGGAAGAAGAAGGAAAGAGGGGACATTCAGAGTTATGTTATTTGTCTTACCAAGTAACCAGTACACATGACAGAGCCCTGTTTCCTAGAAATGCCTGCTGATGGGAAGTTGTGAAGGAATTCCTTGTTTTGCTTCTGTGCACAGATCTCACTCTACCTATTAAACTGCCTTTATCTCAGTCCACAAGTTTTCTCACTTTAATTCTTCTGATTCTCTCCCCCATTCCATGGGGGAGGGGAGTGGAGTGAGCAAGCAGTTGCACAGTGCTTAGTTGTCAGCTGGGGTTAAACCACAACATGGTCTTTTACAACTAAATGATTCTATGGATGGGTTACTCATGATTCCGTTAGGGCCATGCAGGGGTAGCTCAGGCAGCCAACACATCGGAAGTTGAAACGTTATTTACAGCAACAATTTCTACTAGGAAAAGCACACGTAACCACTCCACCCTTCTAGGAACTGTATCATTTAATCATATGCCCACACTAGGAGAAACTCTTCCCTTCGAGATATCCCTACATCTCCTGTGGATGAACTCTCCCTTATGACAAGTTAATGCAAGAGCACAAAAAAAATGCGTGGTTTACCAGTGGAAGCACAATGTACGTGGCAATTGGACAAAGACAATGGAGAACAGTGGCATATGCTCCAGTTCCAGGAATTATATTATAGCAAGCAGGTGTACAGGCATCTAGTCAGTGGGCATGTAGCTTGTGGACGTGGATCAGCTTGTACTGCACATGCATTGGACACTGCTCACAATCAAACCCCTCTGCCACTACTTGTTTATAATGTGTGTGGACATAATTGTACTATTTGTACACAGCTACATTTAAGGGCATCACATAGGCCACACGGAAAGATAAAACAGGGTCAGTGGGCCTTGAATACCTGTCAGGTTGATTACATGGGCCCCCTGCCCCCATTGAGGGGGTGGCAATATATATTCACTGCTGTAGATGCAGTGTCAGGCCTGATTTTTGCTAAACCCACCAAATATGCTCATCAACATAGCACAATTGAAGCATTAAAACAACTCATTCATCAATACAGAGCTCCTCACCAAATACAAAGCGAGCAAGGAACACACTTCAGTGCACACGATCTCTAAGACTGAGCTGAAGGGCTAGTGATAGATTGGATATTCCACATTGCCTATGATCCCCAAGCTAATGGCTTGATTGAAAGAATGAATGGGATGTTGAAAGAACAATTAAAAACAAAGTACTAAAACTGTACAACATTGGAGTTTGCATCTTACTAAAGCAGTTTTTTGTTAAACAGCTGGAATATTCATAATCAAACACCCTGTGATTGTATTACACCACCAGTACAAAACATGGTGAGAATTGAAATTCTTACAGACAGTATTTCCCCAAAAATATTAAGTACAGGGAAAATAGAATTGTTTACACTGACAGATTGCACAGTGGAACCACAATCTATTAGTTTAGATGCAGAGATTCATATAATAACCCCTAAGAATGCTGGATTCATATAACAACCCCTGAGAATGCTATATGGTTCTGTAACCCAGCTTCTCCTCTTATTTTACATCCTCTGTTGATATCAGATTCTCAGGTTCTTGTATTTCAGATATCTTCAACAAATACTGTGCCTTATCTAGAGGACATAGCATTAAAATGGTGTTTTGGTGTCATGAACCCAACATCAAATTGAAGTTCAATCTGAAAAAGTGCTCTTCAATCTGTGTGGACAATTACCCTACATGAGGTTATCAAACCCAGAATAATATCAGCTGAAGGAGCTGAAGCATACTGCAAGGAGGTGACATTCCCATTTTCCTCCCTTATCACAGGTTGGCTTATTGTGCTTTGTAGTCACGTACTATAAGCACATGCCTTGGTAACATACTTGGTAGCAAGTATTAAACACTTTACATGTGCTCTAGCACCAGGTTTAAATTGGACAAACAAAATTGCTGCCTCAAATTTGGAGGTAACAGCTGTACAACAGAGAACATTACCAAAAAAGCATTTGGAAGTAGACTATCTCCTTCAACACTGTAAATGCTGCTCCGATTTTGAAAGCACATGTTACTTTAATATAGCTGATGAAGCAGCCAGCATAGAGGACAACATTCAACATCTCCAGGACTCAATGCATCAAATAGATGAATCTACTGGTTGGTGCCTGGCTAGCACAGCAGTTTAATTCCCCAATGGAATGGGTGGGACAACTGATTCAAAGCATTATTGTAGGGATATGTTTATTCCTTTTTCTGTATATGTTTTTTACATGCCTCTAAATTACCCTGCCCTACACCCTACAAGCCCAAATGGACACCTCCAGCTTTGCCAACCCCACATGAAGTAGTCCCTTGAGCAAAGGGGTGGAATACTGGTTAATAATGGAAGATTGGTGAGGATTATAAACACACTTAAGTGACCTGCAGCTGGGGTGTAGAAAAATATACATCTATCATACTAGTTGTTGTTTATCCTTGTGTGCTTGACAAGCAGAACATCTGTGTTTAGATAACATAGGTCTGTGATAGACTTAGAGGCACCTTATCAGACATGGTTGAAATTCCTACCCTGCTACAGAGAAGATCAAAGCACAGCGGTAAACTATGCCTGCACAAATCCTTGATAAACAGGCAAAACCAGCACAGTCAGCAATCCTCCAGCATGGACCTCCATGCAGTGCCTGCATCCCCACTTGTGTGCCTCTGCCTGGGTGCTACTTCAGGGATTCCCTAGTTGGCAAGGTAACAAAAATAAATATAATCTTTACATTTCACCTGTGGTTGTTCCTGCATCCTGCCTGTCCTGACACACACAACTCCAGATGGATTTGGTTTTCCTAACCCCCATCCTTAGACACTTGGCCAGTAGCTCTGTTTCTTCTGGGTCACCTGTCCTTGCTTCCACCTCTTGTATGCTTCCTTTTCATGCTGGAGTTCAGTCAGGATCTCCTTGTTCATCCATGCAGGCCCTCCTGCCACCTTTGCAGGTCTTCCTGCACACTGGTATGGACCACTCTTGAGCTTGCAGGAAGTGATTCCTTGGGGAGAAGAAAAAACCCACCAACTCTCCTGGACCTCTCTTCAATGTGATCCTGAATTGATTCATCCAGTAGATCCCTGAACAGACTAAAGTCTGGCCTCTTGAAGTCCAGGACCATGATCCTGGTTTTTGCCTTCTTCCATCCTTTTATGATCCTGAGCTCCATTTCAAGGCTGTCCCAACCTTCACATCCCTGACTGGGTCTCCAACTTGCTTGTAAGGATCACTGCCAGCAGATCATCTCCCCTTATCAACTCCTGAGTGCTTTAACTCCTTAACATAGGAGACTGAGGAGTCTGTTGGACTGCTTGTGCCCTGCAACAGATACCAAGGTGGCCGAAATCCCCCATTAAGACTCTCGTTAATCCCCCATTATGCCCACAAATATGAGGCCTCTAGCTGCCCGAGGAAGGCCTCATCTAGAGCTCCATCCTGAGGAGGTAGTCTTCAGCAGACATGCACCACATTGCCCATGTTGCTCTATCCATTAATCGTGATCCATACATTCTCATCTGGCCCTAGTCAGGGCTTTATGCAATCCCACTGCCCTCTCACATAAGAAACAACTTCCCCTCCTCACCTTCCTAGCCTGTATCCCTCCATCATAGTACTCCAGTCATATGAACTATCCCACTATGTCTCCGTGATCCCAATGATATTATTGTCCTATGACTGCACAATTCTCTTATTGCTCTATTTGTTCCACATGGTGTATTCATTAGTGTACAGACACTTCAGAGAAACACCCAATCATACTGATTTCCTAGAAAAGATATGAAAGCATTTCCTACAAAGCTGTCCTGTGGTCACCTGTTTGTATACATGTACTTGGATGACCCCACTTCATCCCTATTGAGTTGATTGTAAAGTCCCCTCTGTTCAAATAAGCCCATACCCTTTGCTTGATAACATGATTCCTTATTTCCTCACTTCTTTGTCATCCTCTTTCTCTGGATCCCATCCTCTGGAATTCCTCATTTAAAACTCTTTATCAGGTTGACCATCCTGTTGGCAAAGATGCTCCTCCCATACCTCTTAGTTCAGTGGATCTCAGCTCTTCCAAGCGGTATTCAGTCCTCAGAGCGTGCCATGTTCATAGAAACCAAAACACCATCACTGTTGGCCAGCAGGGCTGAGGAGACACCAGATGGATGCTTATGCCCTTAATCATCACCCAAGAGCTATATGTATCATGTTTGATACTTCCCATGGCAATATCATTGATATCCACACAAAAAAGGATCAGGGAAAAATAATCAGAGGCAGAGAAGCTTCTGCAGGCTCTCCATGATCTAATAGATTGGATGCCTTGGAAAACAGCAACAGGTCCACAGACAGGCCTGTTCCCTACAGCAGAGGGGTCACCATCTACTAACCCTCAGTGTTTCCTTCTGGTGCTCCTGCATGACTCAGGCTCAGCCAGCTCAGGTGTTTCACTTGACAGAGCTCCCAGCCTCTTTTCTCCAACCATGACACTGAACATATTTTGTAGTTATAAGTCTTCAGACAGAGCATGAGTCTTCCTGCTAGTACCAGGAGACACTAGCTTCCAGCTTTCACCGTACTGGGAGTCTCTACTTCCCACCCTGATAAGCAGGCTCAGCCTGCCCCTCCTTCAGTACATACCTCTGTGGTTTCTTGAAGCTGTAGGGTCTCAGAGAAGATCCAGTCAGTCTCTGATGACGCATCATGTGTTGACATCCTCCTGCAGCTCCTTTGCTTAATAAAACACCTTAAAAATTGTTTATCTCCTGTCAGGCTAAAGGAAGGTCTCTCCTTGCTCCTTCCAAAGCTCTGACTGGGTTGAGACCTCCAACATTACAGGCGAAGTTTTTCCAACAGCTGCTGAGAACAGTGCCTTGTAGTACAGCCCCACCACTGCTGAGGAAGTAGGTGCTCTCAACAAGATAAGGCACTTACCCTTCCCACAACAGCTGCACTCAAAGACCTGTGCTTTAGGACCAGCTCTTATATAGGCTTCTCCTGACCACAGGCGGAAAAGGGTGCCAGACCCTCCCTAATCAGTGCCAGCTGGAACAAAAACTCCAAGGGCCCTTTGATCAAGGACAGCTGACAGAGCTCTAGCTAAAGCTAGACCCTGCTAGAAGTTAAGGCCTCCTATAGCTCTCTATTCCCAACAGTGACAGGCACCCTCAAGCTCCTCAAAGGCTTCCCAAAAGTGTTCCCAGAGGTCCTTTGACAATGATCCCAGAGGATGGTCCCAGAAGATCTGGAAGCAAGAGCCCAGAAACTGCTGTGCCAAATATTCACGGCCTCTTTCAGCTGTGCTTTCCAAGGAAGATTTCTGTGACTATTAGATTTTATTAGCAATGGTGTTAGAGCTTGTTATTGCTCAGTATTAACATGACTGAGAGTTTAGTTGGCAAGGAACAAGGTACCAGAATGCATGTTGGAATAGTAATTTTTGAAAAAGCCAGTCTCTGTTGAAGAGGAAGAACATGTCTAGTGATCCATTCCAGCAGACACAATTTTTATTCTGAAGTCTGTGTAAGGATCCACCTAGCCCATCATGCCAGCTGATACCGTGATAATGGGAATGCCTGCATTTCTATGCTGGTGAGAGTACTATAGCCTAATCTTGGCCAAGCATTGAGTACAATGCAAAGAGAGGCTGAGAGCAGTAAGTGGTGACAAACGGGACCATAGAGCAAGAACTGAGCAGGAGCTGGGCTGACAACTGACAGAAGAACATGTTAGCAGGAACAAACAGTGTAATACTGGGTACCACATCAGAAGACCTTACAATGAGGAGTTAGTGATCCTGAGGTATATGCAACTATGACTAGGCCTTCCCAGCTGGTGCCGGTATGTATCACTGAATGGCCTGCTCCACTTAAGTGAACGTTGAATGACCAAATCTGCTTTGGGCAGCATCCCCAATCCATGTCCTGTTATGCTAGCTTACAGATGTTACAACAGAATGTATAGGTGGTCCTGTTTGATGTTTTGGCATATATGACTTGTCCTTTGTGGACATTTCACATTCTGTGGACAACAGATCAATGGTTGTATTGTGAAGAAAAAGACTGGTCCGAACACTAATAGAGTCTGACAACACGTTACAAAACAAAGGTTTCAAAACTGAGGGAGTGAGAAAGATGAGCAACGATGTACCCATACAGCGACTCACCCAATCACGAATAGCAAACACGGGATCATGAATGATGCCATGGCTCCAGCGGACTGCCAGGGACACTTGGCATCCCGGTCATCTGGCAGCCACATCCAGTTGTATGAATGCCTTCTGAAGGTGGGTAAGAGTCACTCCACCCCATGGCTCCGCACATGGAACTGTGATTGGAGAGAATCGTATCTCACGTGGGTAATGCGGGTGGCATCCTGCCTACGCTGCTGGTGTTGGTCAAGGGGCAGGGTGTTAGGAGAAAGGGTGTCAAAGACTTTAAAAGCAGTACAGGTGGTGAGGTATTCTGAACCTCACCACTGTTTTGAATTCTGCACAGTGTGCCATGGCTACCTTGAAGAGGTCTCAGATGCTGACACACCTTCTGTGGCGGATGTACTCGACCCCTTAACCAAACTAGCAGTAGTTTGGTATGGGCTCCAAAGGAGATAAAGGCCTGAGCTGTAGCCAGGCCAAGAACTCCTCTATTTTCAACCTTTTCTCCAAAAATATACAAAGGACACAGTAAACATCAATACAGATGAGTTTTGGAACACTGATCATGAGATTAATGCATAACTAACAGGTGGCTTTTCCAAAACTCATTTATCAAGAAAACAAAGTTGTGGATACAGGGAGTCTTGTGCATACATTTTCAATCGCATCTAATTTGATTACAAGCCAACTACTTTATCCCATAAATATGACAGCCTAAGTGAACCTTCTCTGAGCTCTCCCTGCTAGGCAGTGTGGTGGTGATCCCCCCTTGAGCTGGGACACCTCTCAACGTTGCTCCTTCATGCAGAAAGACCTTTTACCAACGGCAGATCTTTGGTAAGTGACTGATATTGTGCATAACCCTGTAGTATGATAACTTTGATTTTGCCTTGGTAACATTGATTGCATGCTGAATTGATGCTAATGGAACAGATACAATCCTTTAGACATAAACCATTGACCAAGTCTGGGACTAAGTCTGGATCCAGCTGCACCTGGATTCCTCTCTGAGAAAGAGTTTAGAATGCAAGGAGGTCCATTCTGAACCTTGTGACTCAACGGGAGGGCCTCCCTTACCCTTTGTGTCCTTGGTCTTTTTGTGAATCATTCTAGCTCAAGTGTAATTCAATTTTCCTTTTTATGTTTTTCCGTGCAGTAATTAATAGAGTGAACCTTGCCATCGAACTTCATTAAGTTGCACTTTTACAACATTATGTTAAAATCACTTTGCTAACACTTTTGACAGTGGTTCTTTAAGTGATCTAAATCTCCCATCTGCAACAAATTGGCATAGTTGGCAGGATGCTAAATCAGTATCTGAGAGCTTCCCAGCATGAGAAAGAACATAAGATTTACCCATTACTTTTTGGTTTTTAATTATTCAATAAATAGCAAATAATCATGTATACCTCTGAGCTGCCTTTCTTATTGAGATCTGGAAAGAACCTTACACCTGCTCCGGTGTAAAAGATAGCATTGTCCAGTGGAGGGCAGAGATTGTGAATACGCAAACATGTATGGCGTGATCCTTTAATAGCCTAAGCATTCAATCACATAATTACTGTAAACTATTTAAAGTGTAGCAACATATAATTATGATAAATAAGATCTCAAGTTCTCCTAGCTTTTTAAGGTGTGCAGGACGACCACTGTTGCTCCTAGGGTCCATGTTTCTGGCCCAGTGGCTCCTAGAGTGTCGTGTCCGGCACATTGAAGTGCTCTGGGGGAAACCCATACTGTAACAAGTCCTCAAGATCCTACACAAGCATTTGTGGTTTGTTTTCTTTAATGATAGCAAGGTAACACTTGTAAATGAAGCATTACAGAATGCCATTGATTGATTCTGCATACCTGGTTCTGAAACAATGGCATCCACATGACTAGTTCGTTTTGTTGCAGCCTTGTACACTTTCTAAAGATCATGCTGTTTCCTTTCATTGTTATACAATTACTCTTGTTCAGAAGACTCTTGTGACTCTTGTACAGTGGTTGGCTGATTTTCCATCATGCAGTTCCTTTTTTTTCTTAGATGTTCTTCAGGATACACTTTTCTAATAACATAAACAGCATTTTTCAGATGTGGCATCTTGACAACCTTTGTGCATGCTACTTATGTGTAACACACATCCTTGTTCTAGGATCAGTGAATAGGTTGTGCACACATTCTTGTCCAAAGTTCATTAAATTTTTTTTCTACAAAACAATGGTTCATTAAGAGAATATATACACAATACTTTTGCATTATACTCGTTGTTACTATTTGTCTAATTATGGCAGTGTTACTGTCACATTGATCTATCAGGTTTACTTAAATGTATTTGATTCCCTTAAGGTTATGACACCAGATGACACCTCAACCTATGTTGAAGCGAGTAATCATAAATCTTACTTCATTTGCACTTTAGAGCTCTGTTTAGTACTTAAGGAGCCAGGAGGTCACTAAACTGTAAAAAAGAAGGTTGACAGATGTTTTACTGACACATCAGTAAAACAATTTTATAGTTTCTACTGTGTCTTGTTTGACAGCAGTGTTCTTTCTTTGGTTTTTTTTTTCACTTAGTGACACAGCATTATGATTTGGTTCTCTGGGCACAAGAGATGATGGGATTCTCTCAGTGAAGACCTTATTTTCACTGAGTTTGAACATACATGCTGTGTTGAAGAAGATACCAGACTGTATTTCCAAAAATACGTCCTCTGCATGAACAACTCTAGGTAAGTAACATGTACCTTAGAAAACAATTGAAAATTCCCTTTGTTTTTCCTTTCTCAAAACAAATGGTGCTGTGTACAAAGCTACTACTTCATCTCCCTTGTCTAAGACTTAAGAAGAAACAGAAAAGGAAGGGACACTGCCCTAATCTTAAAAAAATTGCCTGTTTGATTTTAGAAATGTTTAGGAGTAGTGACAGATGAGTGAGGCATCTTTCAGAGTTGCAATTTTAACTTGATACAATTTTGACAGCCTCCCACAGTTGACCATATTTATTCTCACCCACAATTCATTGTTTCATATGAGGAAAGGATTTATCACAGTGCTTCTGGTGTTGTGCATGTATCCATGAACACTGGTGCTGCAGTTCGCTGAAGAGTGCTTACTGTAGCAAGAACTGAACGTGCCATCTGCGAGTTGCCTGTGAGCTTTCCCATCCCATATGCAGGACTCCCTTACTAAATATCCCATGACTTCTTTCTCCTTGTCTTATGACCATTTCTTTTAAGAGGTGACACAACTTTAACACTATGGAAGCACCATCCAAGTCTCTGTTTCCCAATAATTATTAGGAACACACAACATTTCCCTTAGTTTTCTCATCCCGTCTTCAAGCGCCTGCTTTCTGTCAATCCTTCCATGGAGAGGAGAAGCAGAAAGAAAACAGCTGTGGTTTCTAGTGCAGATATTCTATTCTATGCTGCAGATATTTAGCCAGAGGATCCAATTAGTAGAGTAGGACTGTGAAGGTGAGAAAGACAGCAAGATTGCGGTGATGACCCGGATTCTTAAAAACAGCTACAGTCTTAGTTCTCTCTCTTGAGTCTGATAAACAAGTGAGGGGTCTTGAGAGGCAAGCTGTAGCCACCCCAGCACAGCTGCAGAGCTTCAGAATGACAGACATAATGATGGACCCCTACAGACATCTCTGTGTGGGAGACTGCAGTTTTCAGACATAGTTAATGCATCACAGATACAGGGTGCCTTGAATTCTTCATTGTAAAGGATGAAATCTTTTCCTGTCTTGGAATAAGATACACAGATAAGGTTTAAACGCTTTTTAGCAAAGAAGATGCATTTAGATATCCCAAAGTAATTTTCAATTGATTATTTATTTACAACTGGAAGACTTTTATTACATACAGATTACATCTTATTCATCTATCATACTCATCTTGAAACCTTCAGAATAGCTTCAGTTTTTTTATACTACAGATCTTGTGACTGTTCACTATCCACATATTGCATTATTTTTCTTACATAGTGTCTTTTAGCCCATAGCATGTACTAAGGAATTTCTAATTTCCCATGGAAGTTCAGATTTTTCTTGGACTATCCTATATCAAACCACCCTGAGTTCTTCAGAGAGATGGAGCCAGTTTAACATGTTCAATTATGTGCTTTGAGGTCAAGGAGGGTGGTCTCACTGCATAATTTCATTTTAAAAATAACATTTGTAATGCTTCCATGGATAGTTCGTCACAGTTCTTGTTAATGCAAATCACATAGCTGCAGCTGGTTTTGCCTTATGAATCAATAAGGCAGTCTTCACCAACCTTAGAAACACCATTGTAAGACAGTGCTTGAAGAACTATTTGGAGTAGGTAGCTTAGTTTTATTTTTGAAATAGAAAATACAAACAGGTCACCCTATGCCTAATTACTTCCTATGAGCCTGCAATTGCTCTCTTAGTTTCAGTGTCCTAATTTGATCCATTACCATTTCTAATATCTTCTTAGCTCCATATTCTCTGGTCTGGGCAAAACTACATTGGTCCTGATCACATTGCATCCGCCGAATCCATGCTAACGACTTGGTCTTTGAGAAAGGTGTCACTCAGCTAGGAACTGATTTCCAAAAGCAAGAGCTATAATAAGGCCTTTTCCCTTTAGATATAGAAAAATCTTGATTACATTTCCCTGTAATCTCCAGGAAAGATGATATGAAGAATGAAAGAAGGCAATCAAAAAATGTCAAGCCCTTTCCAAAAGTACCTGCTTCTTTATAATTGCAATATACAATGACACAGACATAGCATTAGTCTACCAGAATAACAGATATTTACCACTGAGACAATGACAGTTCATACAGATTTTGGCAGAGACTCCATTTTACATTTACTTAGAGAAGATAAACACACATACAGGTTTATCGCTTTGACTTCCTAACATAGAGATTTGTAGTAAAAGTATTAAGATTACTGTGAATGGATTAAGAATGGAAACACTTGCATGTGAAAACAACAGGAAAAACAATAGAGGAGGGGTTAAAAGAATGCCTTATGTTGGTCCATAAGTAGGGAGATGACTAACAGCAATAATTGGTAAGCACTGAGGAGCACACTGTTTGTATCACACACAAAGACCTGCACTCCAACATGGCTATGACACATATGACTTATCAGCAGAAAATCTGCAGTGTTAGAGCCCTCGGGACACTAATAAGTCTTAATAGACCTGACCAGCCTCACCGGAGACCTCCTCCCCACAGCATGGGCTCAGGAGCTCTATTTAAGCTGAGCCTTGGGCCTTTACTCCTTGCCTGAGGTGTGTTGAGGGGTTGGACTAGATGATCTCCAGAGGACCCTGCCAACCCTATGATTCTGTGAGTGCTGATTGTCAGCTCAGCTGTGCCTATGTATAGCTATGGATACCCTTGATCCAGCCTTCAACCTATAGACTGGCTTAACCCTGAACCTGTATCGTTGCCATGATATTGTCTCATGCTCTGGACTCTTGGTTGGACTTGGCTGACATCTCCAGGTCTGGCCTGCTTCCCTTGCTCAAGTACTGTGGGCCTAGGCCTTGGGTGATGAGGGCTACGGACTGCTGGCTGTAGGATCCTCCTGAGTGCCTGTCCCCTAGGGAGCAACCTTGCACTTGCTGCTTCCTAATAGACAGTCTGGCAGGAGGAGGACGGCAACACGTTTACAGTGTGTTGCATTGTACCCTTTCTCTTCCTTCTAGACCAGTGTGAAGACAGACTATATCTCTGATGATACTCCTGTTTTTGTCAGGATAGGCCTGAAAAAGTAGGAAAACAAAGATGAGAGGCAGCAACTTTACAGAAGGGCTAAGGATGCTGAAGGGAGCAAGGTTCCAAGGCAATTAATTGCTCTTGCTAGAATTACTGCTGAATCTGTCCAAAAAGTAGCTAAAATTTCTGTCAGTCAACCAAGAGGAGCCCAAGAGATGCAGAGAAGACACAGTAGCTGTTTTGTGTCCTCCAGGTGACGTGCAGGTGATCCTGGTAAGTCCACTCTGACACATACATCTTTGGTGCTTGAAGTGTGAGAGAGTGAGTAAAAGCAAAATAACCTTTGAAGTAAAAGCACTTTTCCTTCCATGATGTCTCACAGTGAGTTTAGTTACATTTATTTCCTGTATTAAAGTTCCTGGGCACTTCCATAAGCTAAGAATAAGGCAACAGTGTGTACTGTAATTAATCAAGCAATTAATACTTGAACATCTACTGCTGGGTGAGCTCTGTTAGACTGGCTTGCACTGACTCCCAATTACTAATAGCTAAAGGGTATGGTATGTGCCTTATCTCTGATGCCAGAAGGTTTCTTTGCCCAACAGTCACTAACTGTTCCCGCTTTCTGGTTCATTAGCCTGTATGAATTACAAGATCCTCTTTCTGTGCTGACAAGTGTAGTATTTCTCTTAGAACAGAGTATCTCCTGTTGTTAGCCAGTGTAGTTTGTGTCTGATTGGTGGACCCTGTTGTCACTTGAAACTGGACTTGATGCATGTCAGTAAGAAGCAGACCTTGTGTCCTGCTTTTGCCCCTTTAAAGGATGACTGTAAGGTATTAATACACTAATCTCCTGATTTTGAGTGATGGTGGGCCCAAATCACAGATAATGGGCAGGTAAGGGGAAGATAGTCTGTACAGCCCCCCCCTTTCAGAGCTGAACCTGAGGTGGTATTTGTGTAGGACACCACAAGCAATGCTGGGGTACAGTGAGTTCTACAGTGCGTGAAGTAAAAACAATGTTTCTTGTTCTTTGCCTCCAACAATTTCAGAAACGGTCTTACATAAAGAGATAAAGTAGGCAGAACTATATCAGTGAGTATATGAGAACCTCATTAGTTCATAGTGGGAGGAATGGTGGAGAGGAATGTGTGATGACATGGAATTTGAGGTGGAAGATAAGTGTTGGAAGGCAGGCTATGTTATGTGTATTTCTCTTTGATTCATGTGGAAGTTGGTTTGAATGGCTAGTCAGTGTGTTACTGGGGAGTCTGTCTGCTCTATAGTAGCACAGTCATTGGCTATCTGCATCACAAAAAATGTTCAGCTGCAAATTGTAAATGGAATAAGACTTTAAGAGGTTGATAAGTGTTGATAAATGGCAGGAGGCTCCTGAAAGATGAAAGGCAGTAAAGCAAGATGTTTTAGCTAAAATGGTGGTTCTGCACAAGACTAGCAAGATCCAGGTTGGAGGTAGCTTTGGATACCTGGAGGCAGAAGGTCAGAATCGGGAATGTTCAGTATGAGCAATTTGCTAACTAGCAAGTATCTGAGATGCTTTACCAGAGGCCTAAGGCTTTAAGGGAAGGGCTTGCAGTTTGACAAGCTGCTGCACAGGGCTGGCTAGAAGATTTCAATGAAGAGACTTACTCAATATACTGGCAAGAATTTGCAATCAGATTGAGTAAACAACATTTGGTTTGCAATCCCAGTATAAAGCCACTGGGATTCAAATTTCTGCAGGTTTTTAAACCTTGTGTAGAAGCTTGCAGTTTGAAAGTTCTGGTTGTTTAGTATTGTGAATTTTAAGCAATCTGTGCCTGTAAGCTTCCCTTAGAGTAAGGGTACAGTCCATGCTTGCTTTGCAAGTTTACTTAGGTAAAGCAGCTTTATGTAGAAGGATTTATGCCAACATCATTGACTGATACCTAGCAGACAATAAGAAACCAAGCATTAATGAGTTGCTTAACCCTGGATTGCTTACAGTGTTCAGAGTTCAGGTATGAAGTTAGGGCAAGAATAGTTCAGGGAGCCAAAGAGCTGAGGCTGGCCTGGAGAAGGTGCTGGGGTGAGACCAGCAGCACGGTAGAGAAGTGTGGCACTGAGACAGATCTTGGGCAGGGCTTGAGCAGAGTGAGCGAAGGCTTTGCGGGGGCAGAAGCTGATCGGCCATCCTGAGGCAGCGAGTGGTGTCGCTGTGGCAAAGTGTTTCAGAGGAGGTGGAGCTGAGGCTCCTGGAGTAGCTTGTCTCTCTTCCTTCTCTTTCACCCATTTTCCCAGTGCTACCTGGGACGTGCGTGGCACTTGGACTACAGTTTTGTGCTCACCCCAATGGTCCTGCACACGTGCTGTATTTTGCAGAATGTCATTATAATGGTCCAATCAACATTTATCACCCTTGGTGCATCTTCTTTAACAGACACTTCCCAGCTGTTCCTGTTTCCTGTTATTTTACAAGTGTTTGACCTCTCATGCTGTAGCTCTCATTTAAAATGCTCTGCCTCCCTTAAAGACCTATGTTAGGCTCATTCACCAAAAAATAGCTAGAAGTGCTCAATTGCTTTCTCTAGGTAGGAATTTCCTTAATTTCCACAAGCACCCGTTAATTCCCAAACCTGTTGATTGTTTTGTCTAGCAAATGACAGTATCTCTGAAATGATGGTAGGTAAGATGACAGCTATCGATATCCATTATCCCAGGGGTGGTCTGCATTCTAGTTGTTTAGATTTCATTTGAACCTGTCTGTTGGGGGTTGATCTGTACAATCACTCATAAATCTTGTGGATTATAACAACGGGGTAGGAAATAAGGCTTTACCACTGAGAATAACAATGTAATTGCCTGTAATGTAAAAGGAGAGCAAATTGGAAGCAAAACGGGAATGGGACAGAGTTGAGAAGGGGTGACATGGAAAATGAATGTCTATGAACATTAGAAGATTTGTTGTGTCCAGTGAGGGCTCGGAGCCAGTTGACATATATCTGTGTGGTGATGGGAATGCTGGAGCTGCAGTGCTTGTCACCAGGAGAGATGGGCAGCTCCACAAGACACTCTTCTTCCTGGCTGCAAGAGGTGGCTTGGGTCATGGGCCCAGATGGTGGATATAAGCCCCCAGTGCTAAGCAATAAACTTTTTGTGTGATAAACTGTGGTCTAGGTGTGCCTCGAAGCTTCCTAATTTTGCCAGTGGGGTCACAATATGTAAGTAAGCTTGTGGTTATTTTGTGAAGCAGGTTAGCTTAAGCTGAACAAGACACCCCTGATGCTCAGGTGTTTGTGAACAACAAGAGGTAGCAGTTAAACTATCTGAGGTGAATGTAGGTCTTCTGGGTGGTTTTCAAGTCTCAAACGCAAGTAAGGGAATGCTGCTCTCATTGTATGCCAAATAAACATACCCTGGGAAGGGTCAAACTATTATGTTAGGAACTATGCAAGGAAAAGTTAAAGACGATTGAATAGTTTGTGCACTACAGAGGCTCTCAAATGAGTTAAAACTTGAAGGGCATTCCACCTAGATATGTGAAGGAATGAAGGAAAGTTAATTGGAGCAATGCAAGTCTCTTAAGAGATGTAATTATAGAGCAACAGGGAAAAGCACGTCTAAGAACAATTCGAGGACCTGATATCAATCAAAATAACTCCCACGCAACCAAAGTCTTTGCAACAAATCATTTCTTTATTCTGCTCTTTGTGCTTAATTTGGAAACTGTCAAAGATGACAAAGCTTGAAAATTCCTGCAAATAAAGTTCTGTTCTTTAATTAAACTTAAAATTAATATAAACCAAACTTTCACCAAACACCCAAAGTCTACAAGTGATTGACAGGTCATTGCTGGCAAATTCTGTTGGCTGACCAAGCCAGGAATGCTGGATGTGCATGTGAAGGAGAGAAACATGCTCTTCTTCACTGCTGCTCCGGGGACGGCATCCCTCAGGAACTGTCTTGGCACTTCCTCTGCACTTGTCTCTGCTCCCAGGTTCTCTGCTTTGCCATGAGCATTTCTTTAGCTTAAGCTTAACCCTTTGAGACTGCCAGCCTGGCTATCGTGTCCTTGTCCTCCCCTTCAAAATCTGATTAGCCCACATATGTAATGTAATTGAGAGAAATTGCATGTAATAAACAGCCAGATCCCTTAAACAGAAATGGCACTTATTTTATTATAGGGACAAAGTCAATAAAGCAAAAGCACAGCGCTGGGTGCATGACTCAAGTCAGAGGCACACCAGCTAATACTTCACCCACGTCTTATATACATTCAATATTGCATATGTATTCACTATTTTAGGCAGAGTAATTGTTTATGATGATTGATTATCATTAGTCCCTCTTCTCTTCTATTTGTGCGTTTCCTTCTGGCAATTGTTTCTGAGGATCGATGATCTTCAGTTCCCTTTTCCCATGCATCTGTTTCCTTCCGGTAGGATCGATGATCATCAACTCCCTTCTCCTATGCATCTGTTTCCTTCTGTTAATCATTTGTGGGGTCCTTTGGAGAAGTTCTCTTTTGTTTCTCTCAGATGTTTTTCTTCATAGCTGCTGTTAGTTGTTATCTTTGAGGTTTCTCATGTTTCCTAATTTACTAAAGGTTAGTTATCCTTATAAGTCAAATATTTATAGCCTTGTTATTATGGCGAAAGTCAACAATACCTTCACTATTTTGGTATACCTGCCTATTTTGGATTCTTGCATATGGAAACTACTTGCATGCTTTGAACTACTGTTGTGATTAAGCACGTAAAACAAGGGATTAAGCAAGGAAGAAATAATAAACCAGCAACTGAACATAAGAGAATGTAGCCTAGTTTCTTCCACCAGGTTCCCCCAAAAACATTATTGCACCAATTATCATTTAACATAGATTCCCATTTTTGAACTGGTACATGCGCAATTTTCCGGATTTCTTCTGTTATTTCCAATATTGCATCCCCATTATCATCTATCTTTAAACAACAATCTGAAGTGTTCCATTTTCCACAAACACCCCCTTCTTCCGCCAGTAAGTAGTCTAAGGCTAATCGGTTTTGGTAGATAGCAGCCCTCATTTGTTTTTGCTGTTTCGTTATTAGATTTATTGCTCGAGTTGTTCTATTAGATATTATTTCTACAACCGCCTGTAGTCAGACAATGCGGTTTAACATATAAATGGGAATCCGGTAACGCCAGCTGCTATCTTGAGCCCAAGTGGCTGGTCCGTATCCTTGGATTATCCGTTCAGGAGGCCAATCCTCTTCACCCCACCTCTGAGATCCTCCTATAGTATCTCTTTTAGTTCTTTTTAAGGACTCATATACTGCTACTCCTAAGTCATCTCCTTTTTGTCCAGGCAATAAGAAAAATCCCGGCTGGATAATACCAAGCGTACAGCTACCCTTCCACTTAGAAGGTAGTTCTGAATAAGCTCTTTTTCTGCATATCCCGAATAACCCTTCAGGGGCTTTCCAAAACTCTGTCTGCGTCTCTGCTATATTTTCCCCAAACTTGGATATTTCTGGAATGTTTTGATAAGAGTTTAGGACCGTTTTTTTACATTTAAAAAGTCTGGTCATACTGTCATACTGACAATTTCCTGTATTATTAGTTAGGGCCCATACCCATTTTGGCTTTTCTGAGTACCACCAGGTGGAAGTCCCATTGCTGATTTTAAGTCTTTTACAAGGAGAATGTCCCACACTCTTTAAATAATTTTTACGCTCTCTCCATAGGCATTCTTCCCCTATTGTGTTAGAACTCAAAATCCATCCCTCAGGTTGGTCTTCTCATGTGCTACTGGTATGATTCCATTTAAGGAGTTCCACTGGCCCTAAACTGCTCCCTTTCCAAGGCCACTCTTCCGTCATTAAAGACCCTCTGCAAATCCAGCAATTTGTTACATTTAATTCCCTGCTTATTCTTTCCCCCAAATCTACAAACAAATTCTTTCCTAATGTTGGGAGTCCTATTTCTTCCTCCAACTGCTCTCTGATTTTTTGCATACAATTCTCCATCAAATCTTGGAGTTATTTTTTTTCTTAATTTGCTCTATTTTATTTTTCACTATTTTGGCTTTTATCATATCTTGTACCCCACCTCCGTCTGATATGTCCCAATGCCCGGCTTTAGTAAAGCAGAGCCATTGTTCACCTCTAGGACAATGTACTCCTAGTCTTGTTCCGCCTATTCCTAAATTCTTCCCAACCCAATATTTGTGTTGGTCATATTTGCACACTGTTAACTCATGGTGGTTATAACAGTGGCTGTTGATATGCGAATGCACTGTCATAGTGGAAACCATCTTCCTATTCCAGGAGACCTGCTGGTAACACTTCATGCATTCATTACTGGATGCTAAGGATACCGCTAATAACAATACGAGGAGTGGAGGTCCAGTATGGCTTATACTCCTACCTCTCATGCCTATTGGGGTGCTTCCAACAGCTGAGAAATAATTCTTCTTGGCAGCGAGTACAGTGGCCAACCTGGTCTTGCCCTCCATCCTCTTTCGATTCGGTATCCCTGGCTCTTGTAGCAGGTAGGGTTCTTACCTCTTTTTCCAAGCAAATCATTTTTTACACTTAGAGACCACTGTTTCCCACCATTCTTCAGGAATGTCCCACAGAACCGGCACTAGCAATTCCCACCCACAAATTAATGTTACGATATTGGTGTATCATATCTGAGTTTGAGCCAAACTCGAATTTTGCTTCCGGCAATTTAAACTGAAGGGACGTCTTCGGGATGAAAGGTAATACCAATTTTGCTTACAACCTAAGCATTTGCACTTTATCCAACTATGATGTCTAGCATAGGGATGTATCAGACAAGGTATACTACGGGGTACTGGAGGGGGCTGTAGTTCTTCCTCGAGGTTAGGATATAGCCGACTATCTTCTTTATATAAATCACATGCAAGTGCAAACAGAGAGTTTTCAGTTTTACACAACCCTGACCCTCCTGTCTGTAATGGGAGTGCTCTTCCCCAAGGAGGATATCCAATTTTCCTTAAGGTTTGTCCCGGCCATACCTGAAACCAACGATAAAGTTCTGGTTTCACTCCCCAAGTTTCTGTGATTTCTAAGTTATTATTCAGTTCCTCTCCAATACATCACCACGTTGGTTGGTGTTTTAAGGTGAGTCTGGTGTCCCCGGGAGTTGAAGTCAGAGTCCAGTCTCTAGGTTCTTCTACTGGTCCTTTTATTCTGCTGGCGTGAGTCCACCATTTTTCCTTCGTCCGTACTGCAGCATCCGTAGTCAACAGCACCTGAAAGTGACCCTCCCATTGGGGAGTTAAAGATTGCTCTCTCCATGTTTTTACTAAAACCCATTCTGCAATTTTAATGTTATGGATCTTAAAATCCACCAGGGTAGTTTGTGGGAGCAACCCTTTATTTCTTAGTTGTTCCAAGTTCTTTGCAATCTGCATTACATATTGTTTAATACTAGCCTCCCCTCCTTCATAAGTAGCCATTTCCTGCTGTGAAGCCAAGAAGGGCAAACCAAACATCATTTCATAGGGAGAGGCTCCAAGATCCATTCTGGGTTGAATTCGAACCCTGAGTAATGCTAAAGGGAGGCACTTGACCCATGACAGTTGAGTTCCTATCATTAATTTGGTTAAAGCCTTTTTTAAAGTCTGATTCATTTGTTCAACCCTTCCTGAGCTTTGGGGATGCCATGGAGTGTGTAACTCCCATTAAGTACCTAAGGCTTGAGTAATCTGGGTGATTATTTTGGAGATGAAATGCGTTCCTCTGTCAGAATCTATTCTATGAACCATTCTGTATCTAGGAATAATTTATTCTAGCAGGATCTTTGTTACTACATTAGCTGATGTTCTAGTGACTGGAATTGCCTCCACACAATGGGTAAGATGGTCTACTAATACCAAGAGGAACTTCCACCTTTGGACTTGTGGAAGTTCTGTAAAATCCATTTGTATACTTTGAAAGGGGCGTAAGGCCAACTCCTGCCCTCCATGGATGGGTTTTCTCATACC
The DNA here is from genome assembly GCF_963924245.1 of Chroicocephalus ridibundus. Lineage (NCBI taxonomy): Eukaryota > Metazoa > Chordata > Aves > Charadriiformes > Laridae > Chroicocephalus > Chroicocephalus ridibundus. The sequence goes on from NC_086284.1 coordinate 154,918,436, forward strand.
TTTTTATTCACCTTTTGGCAAGTTATACACCTATCGGTGATTTGTTTAGCTACTCCGAACACCCCTATGCATCCAGATTTTCTAAGAAAGTGATCACAAATGGCCTGTGTTCCCCAGTGGGTTTCTCTATGCAATTCCTCCAATATTTTTCTCGCTAATGTTTTATTTACTATCTGACGCCCATCAGGCAACACCCATTTTCCTTCTGGAGTCTTTTCTCCTCCTATTCTAGTCAATTCCTTTTCTTCAGCTTCAGTGAATTGAGGAATATTATCTTGCTCCTCTTTTCTCTGTTGAACAACTAATAATTTCTCTTCCCCATTTTCAGCAGCCTTTTTCGCCTCTTGGTCTGCTAGATTATTTCCCCTTATTTCTGGTGTTAATCCTTTCTGATGCTCCTTTACATGGACTACTGCAATTTCCTTAGGTAGAGTTAAACCTTCTAATACCTCCAATATTAACTCCTCGTGAACTAGTCCTTTTCCTTTTGAAGTTAGTAATCTCTTTCTGCCCAGATTTTTCCAAAAGTATGTACCACCCCAAATGCATATTTAGAATCTGTATAAATAGTTCCTTCCTTATGTGATAGAAATTCTAATGCCTTTTTAAGGCATATAACTCACAGCTTTGAGCAGACCAATTAGGATAGCAGTTTTCCTTTTTCTATAATCGTCATGTTACTCCCATCTATTATTGCATATCCAGACATTCTTTTCCCTTATATACACCTAGATGATCCGTCTATGTATATCTTTTCTCCTACTGATAGGGCTTGGTCGGTCAAATCTTCTCTGATTTTTGTCTGATAATTTATTACTTCTAAACAATTGTGTACTAGTTCCTCTTTAGGTTCCCCATATAGAAACTGGGCAGGATTTTGATTCTTATCTGTTACCAAGGTTAGGTCTTCATTGTCTAGTAAAATGGCCTCATATTTCAACATCCTAGAATCCATCAACCATTTATCTGCTTTCTGATTTAAGATATTCCATACAGAGTGTGGAGTGTGAACTATTAGCTTATCCCTGAAAGTGAGTTTTCAACTTTCTTCCACTAGTATCGAGGTAGTGGCTACCGCTTGGATGCATATTGGCCAACCTCGGCTGACTGGATCTAATAATTTTGATAAGTACGCTACCGGTTTCCTCACCCCTCCCCATTCCTGGGCCAAAATTCCATGGGCTATCCCATTTTCCACATTGACAAACAAATAGAAGGGTTTCTCTAATGATGGTAGGCTCAGAACCGGAGCTTTTATCAGTTTTGACTTTAGTTCTTCTAGTTTTTCTTTGTCATTCTGTGTCCACTCTATCTTATCTTCCCCCGTCAATTTTTCGTATGAAAATTTCACCACCTGGGTATACCCCTCGATCCATAATCTGCAGTACCCTAGTAGTCCTAATAACTTCCTTACTTCTCTTCTTGTAGTTGGGGGTGGGAGGGATATTATTCCGGCAATCCTCTCGGGGTTTAATTTGCAGCTTCCCTGACTTATTATATGCCCTAAGTATTGTACTTCAGGTTCTACAAATTGTAACTTTCCCTTGGAAACCCTTAAGCCTTTCTCTCCTAAAAAGTTTAATAACTGAATTGTTACTTCTCTGACTAATTTTTCTTCTTCCCCTGATATTAATAAGTCATCTACATACTGAGTGATTTGAGTTTTTGGAGGGGTGTGAAAAGATTGTAACAGCTCCTCTAGAGCCTGTCCAAACAGGTTGGGAGACTCCGTAAACCCTTGAGGTAGCTTTGTCCATCTAAGCTGCTGTTTACATCCGGTGTTTGGGTCCTCCCATTCAAAAGCAAAGATATCTTGACTTTCCTCAGCCAGAGGCCATGCCCAAAACGCATCCTTTAAATCCACTACACTAAACCAGCTATGTTCTGGGGGAACTTTGCTCAGGAGGGTATAAGGGTTTGGTACAACAGGGTACGGAGTCAAAGTTCTCTTATTCACCTCCCGTAAGTCTTGCACCAACCTATATGTCCCGTCAGGTTTCTTTACAGGTAGGATAGGAGTGTTATGAGGAGACATACAGGGTTCGAGGGTCCCATCAGAGATGAGTCCTTCAATTACTGGCTGGAGGCCTTTTTTTCCCTCCATTGAAATGGGGTACTGCCTGACTTGTATGGGGTGATTTTTCCTTTCTATAGAGACTTTGATTGGTTAGATATTCAGACCTCCTCTGTTACCGTCTGCAGCCCAAACTTGCTGATTAATTTTGGATTCATCCTCCTGACTTAATATTTTTGCAATCATTTTCCCCTCCTCGGGGATTACTCCAACCCCCAGCTGGATCTGCAAGTCTCTTCCCAACAGATTGCACCCAGCTCCAGGCACTAACAAGATATTCCCTACACCTATTTTGTCATTACCTTCAAAAACCACCTGCTTGATCACTGGGGCTTTAAAACTTTCCCCCTTTGCTCCCATTACATTAATTACTTCTTTACTTATAATGCATCCTTTAGGTATGTTACAAACACAAGTTCGCTCAGCTCCTGTATCTACTAGAAATTCTAATACTTCCTCCTGGGGGTCCACTCTTAGGTTTATCAAGGGCTCAAGGTGATAGCTATCGCCCAGGAGCTAGAGCTCCTGACACCCCTAATCCTCAATTTCTCTAAACATTTTCTGATCTTTATCCCTTTGAGGACATTCCTTCTTAAAATGCCCAAGTTTCCCACAATAGAAACATCAACTTCCTTCATTCCTTTTCTCAGTTCCCAATGGTCCCCTTCTGGGAGGGATCTGATTCCGTCTAACAGTCTCTTCCCGCCTTTCAGGATTCCGTCCCGTCTCCCCCCTCACCCTGGGATTTTTCTGAATATTTCCTTCCCTCATGGTGGCTACCATGATTTTAGCTTTTGCTTTAGCCTTCTCCTCATCTCTTCGTACATATACTTTCTGAGCTTCCCTCAATAATTCGTTCAGGCCCCGATCCTGCCAATCCTCTAGTTTCTCTAATTTTCTTCGAATGTCTGGCCAGGCGTGTGTAACAAATTGAACTCTCAGTAATGTTTGCCCCGTGGGACTCTCTGAATCTATTCCTGAGTACTGTCGCATGTTACGTCGCAGCCTTTCAAGCCATTTGGTCGGGCTTTCCTCCCTTCCCTGCTGCCCATCAAATGCTTTTGTTACATTCTGCCCTCTAGGGGCGGCTTCTTTTATACCTTTAATAATTAAACTTCGATAATCACTCATGTTCCTACGACCCTCTACATCACTTTGATTCCAATTTGGGTGTACTATTGGCATCTTCCATTCCCCAAGTGGGCCTTGCTGATTTTCCCTTTCCCAAATTCTCATCCCAGCTGTTCTAATCATTTGCCATTCTTTGGGAGAAAATATTATACTTATTATCGACTGCATTTCCTCCCAGGTATAAATATTAGGGCCTAGGAATTGGTCTAATTGTTCTGATAGGCCTATTGGATCTTCCAGTAACCCTTTTAATTCCTTTTTAAAGTTCCTGACTTCAGTGGGAGTCAAAGGACCGTTTACAAATCCTATCCCCCCTTGTGCTCTCCCCAGGGGTACTTCCCTTAAGAGGAATAAACTAACTCCTGGTGTTTCTTGCACCGTGTCTTGATCTTCTGATTCCTTTACTTTAACAGAAGTTTTCCTCCGTAACCTAGGAGAGTTTGTAAGTGATACTTTTTCAATTAACCTCTGAGACCTGTCCGACCTTCCCGTAGCACTACGTGTCATCTCTTTCCCAGGAGAAGGGGAGGCTGTTGGAGGGAGGTGGTAGGGAGGGGGCAAAACTTCCAGAGGATCCCACCGCTTCTCCTTTTCTTCCCTTGAGATCTCAGGTATGTTAAAGGTACTAACTCCTTTTGGCCAAATCTCCCCTTTCCAGCAGGAGGCATATTCACTCACCTCTGGGCTGAATGGTTCTTTAGAGTTTACATAAAGGTTTAAAGCCTGGCATATCCACCCTTCAAAGGACCCATATCTAGGCCAATACAAATGGTCTGGTCGTATAGGTTCCTTTGTCCATTCTATCATACAATACTGAATCATTTTAACTTTATCCTTATCTTTAGTATCCGGATCAATATTCCAATTAGCCAATTTTATCCCCAGAGGAATGTCTTGGGGTATATCTGCCGGCACTTTCCTGCTCCCCTTTTCCCTGGGACTCCTTTTACTTATCTTTTGTCCCATTTCCCTGGGGCTGTCTTCTGCTTACCACAGCAGTCAAGCACCCAATTTTCCCGGGGCTGTCTTTCACTCAATCTCTGATGCTTTGTCTCTTCGCCGGCCAATTCCCTCGTGGGAGATTGGAACCGCGGTTAGAAAGACTCTGCACTCGCTCCCCAGATCTGGACTGCCCGGTCCGAGTTCCACACACAGCAATCAAGCCTCAAACCCGCCCAACCAAGCCGTACTTGCAGTCCTGTTTTCTTGCCTGGGTCTTTGTGCACAAGAATTATGGGCTACTGCGCTTTTTCCTGGGGAGACTTACCCCTTTTGCTTTATGAGTCCCTCCTCTAGTGGGACTAAGCTTGGAGTCTCAACAGGCACCGGGAAGTCCTCCGAGCAGGCCACCGAAATCAGTGAGGTGCACCTCCTGGTCAGGGTCTCGGAGCCCACTGGGACCAAGTGAATTCTCCTGGACGAGCCCCCAAAATTATAATAAACAGCCAGATCCCTTAAACAGAAATGGCACTTATTTTATTATAGGGACAAAGTCAATAAAGCAAAAGCACAGCGCTGGGTGCATGACTCAAGTCAGAGGCACACCAGCTAATACTTCACCCACGTCTTATATACATTCAATATTGCATACGTATTCACTATTTTAGGCAGAGTAATTGTTTATGATGATTGATTATCATTAGTCCCTCTTCTCTTCTATTTGTGCGTTTCCTTCTGGCAATTGTTTATGAGGATCGATGATCTTCAGTTCCCTTTTCCCATGCATCTGTTTCCTTCTGGTAGGATCAGCTCCCTTTTCCCATGCATCTGTTTCCGTCTGGTAGGATCGATGATCATCAACTCCCTTCTCCTATGCGTCTGTTTCCTTCTGTTAATCATTTTTGGGGTCTTTTGGAGAAGTTCTCTTTTGTTTCTCTCAGATGTTTTTCTTCATAGCTGCTGTTAGTTGTTATCTTTGAGGTTTCTCATGTTTCCTAATTTACTAAAGGTTAGTTATCCTTATAAGTCAAATATTTATAGCCTTGTTATTATGGCGAAAGCCAACAATACCTTCACTATTTTTCACATTGCATAAGTATCAGTCATACTTCCAGATTGATTTGTTTCTACTAAGTTGGTGTCAAACTTGTAACACTGCTGAAGAAATGTCATACCAGCAAGACAGGGAGAGATGGGTGATCCTGCCTATTGATGCCATACAGAAGTATGTATTCCATGCCAGATGTTAATACAAACATTTTTAAGCATCGACTAGTTTCTGGGATATTCTGTTTAAAGCAAAAGAAAAGCTGGCAGAAATGGCTTCCATGGGATGTTTCATTAATGATTGCTGTAGGAAAAGCAGTTGGGACATGTTTGTCAATAACCATGTATATCCTATACCAGGTAGGAGACAACAGTAGAGTGTGTCATGAGAAGAAATCGCAGGTGCTGGAGATTTGAGGATGAAAGTCAGAGAAGAGATGCTTTTGGCTGCTTAGACATGCGATCTGTAAGAACTAGCCTAATCTATCTTAGCTTAAATCAGGAGAAACTTAATGTGAACTACGTAGTTACACAGTAGTGAAACTGTTATGAGAAGAATTTGCGTCAAGTGTCTTCCTCTTTGGTGTGAGGAGGAAAAAAACAACACAAATGAAAAATTTGAGAACTAAATGTAGCTTAGCAAAAACTAAGCACAAAAAACAGAATGGAAAAAGGCTACTTCTACTTTAGAGCAGATTCAGCCAACCTTATTTTAGAAAAGTCTCGTCTTATGACTCGGAAACACCCACAGACTTCCTCACACTTTGCTTTATCTGCTGCCTAGTTTTGTCTTGTGCATAGCCACATTGCCTGTTACAACGCTTTGTGTCTAAAAATTAGCAGAAATATTGATTTCATTTGTATTCTTAAGTTATAAGAGCATAAATAGAGTATATTTGGATGTTCTCAGGTTTACCCTGCAGCAATGTGAGAATGCCATGATTACACTTGACTCCCAGGCGTACTTTGGTTTAGGCTGACCAAGAAGCAAAACTACTTCACTCTACAAACATGGACAGCCTGTAGAAAACTTTGAGCTCTCCTTGCTGAAGCATTGAGCTGCAGCACAGCAGTGATCTCCCTGTGAGCAGGCACACCTCTCAAGGCTACTTCTTGAGTTTGAGAACTCCCTTACCTGTGACAGATGACTGGTAGCATGCTGAGTTAATACTACAAAGCATTACTAATCCATGTAGCCACTCAGATATTATAAACATTCTGTGGATAATTCCCTTAGGCATGAACTGTTGACCAAGTCTGAGACCAAGATTGGATCCAGCCATGCCTAAGCCCAAAAAGGAGTTTAGAAAGCAAAGTCAGAACCTTGTGACTCAACAGGAGGGTCCTCTTTAGTCTTCAGGCCTCTGGTCCCTGTGTGAGCCATTCTAGCTCAATTTTTCCCTGTATGTTTCCTCCATGCAGTAATTAATAAGGTAGACTTTGCCATCAGATTTTGTCAAATTCCACCAAACTTTGTCAAATCATTGTTTTACCTCAGTAAAACATATTACTGCTTCTCTCTTTTCAGTGAGGTGCGTCCCTTTTCTATGACAGAAGCTTCAAATGTTTAACTTAATATCGGAGAGTGGATCTGATTTTTCTATCCAGTCCATTTCTAAATGGATGTACATTAGACTTAATGTGAGCATAATAAAAGTAGTAGGTGAAGTTAGACATTTTATTCACCCATTAAAATAAAATTATTCGCCTTTGCTGAAAAACGTTTTGCAAGATTAATCAGTAGAACTGTAATCATTGAGTTGCAGAGCAGAGTTTATTGGGTGTTTTAACCAGTCCTTTTCTTCCAAGTATCTTAATTGCTTTTTAACAGTTATTACATGTGGTAACAATGGCTAAAAATGGGGAGTCTATTTTCAATCATGTTCTGTAGGGCCGGGGTCACCTTGAATCAAGCAACTGACACCTAGTAATGTGGGGAAGAACTGTCAGTTTTATTGATTGTGTCTGAACTTTATTGTATGAGCACAGTGAAGTGATTTAGTGCCAAGAATCCATCTCCTGATATGCTGAGTTCACTGTAAATCAGGGATGGATTCTTCTGGGCTCAGCCTCTTTCTCTGGCTTTATTTGATCACACTGTTATGTGCTAGAAAGAAAAGTTGTACAACAAACATTCCTATTAGTTGTTTTTCACTGCGGCTTGAAGCAGGTATTAATAAAACTACACAGCTTAAAAATTACCCTCCTTCACTGACCCACTCCCCGTTTCTAAATGCACTACCCAGAAATGTGTCTGCTTCTTTTGGTTTCTCATTCAGCATTGCTGGCCAGCATCACATGTGCCCCAAGGACTCTCTACTTCTGCTTGACCATAGAAAGATTGCCGAATGCACAGATAGGCAAGGTCTATATGTTTTTCAGTGTCTGTTCTCCCTCTCTTACTGCTTGTTTGCTAGCATCTAAAATCAGGTTTTAGTAAGGGAGCTACAGTGTGCAGCAGCGCACTGGAACCTGCAATTTTCCAGTTGATGTGAACGTGGGAGCCTGTTTTTAATAGCTCACGTAGGTTAGGCAAGATAATGTCCTAGCTATCCATACTTATAATGCTTATATGCTCCTATGAAACACATTTTTGATTTCTCTCCTTAATAGCCTTCTTCAAAGATCTCAAACACACATTTGACAGAGCTTATTTCTTCTACTGCCTTGTAACAGAATTCCAAGAATGGTGGTCAAATCTAGCCTTTTAATGGCACAAACAGGATCAAACATGTGCCTCTGCAGCAACCCTACTCTTTTAGTTTCTTGTGTGCAGAAGGTGAAAACTTTTCAAGGTTCACTTCCCCATGTTTCCTCCTCCCAAAAAACACTGATAATAGCAAAATTTAACAATCAATGGTTTTGTAAACCCCAGTTTGAGATTATTAAACCAGTCTACTGCCTAATCTGTCCTTATGTGTAGTAAAATGTGAGAGATTCTTGGATACCACGTTGCCAAGCCTGCTGTATCCAGAAAAAAATCCAACACCAAACCAGACAAGCGCCCGTTTAATAAGCATGCTCATAATCTTTCTGGAACTGGTAAGAGGGGTTTTAAAAAAAAATCTTCTTTCAGCGCCCACATTTGAAGTGCTGATGAGATTGTTTGTTTCTTTTGCTTAAATTGCAGCCTGATGTTTTCCCTCCATGTGTTGCTCTTCTGAGTGCATATGCTCTCTCTTCCTGCAGCCCAGGCTTGATGCGTTTTATTCTAGAGCACGCATTCTTAGCTCTGGTTCTCTACCATCCTTTGGAGTGAGCTGGCAATCAAGAGAAATCAAGGTAATGGAGAAATAACTATTTAATAACTGATATAAAAGTGTTAATATTTTACCTTCATCAGGTAAAATAAGAGACATACAGAATGTACTACACCTAATGAAGTCAAAAAAAGACTACTCGGTTAACTTATTTACTTATTTTTACTGGATGTTACGCACGCAGCCTTTTCCTGACGGTAATAGGGCTAACAAGTAAGTTCTTCAGTTTGAGTGAGATCGTCTCAGGCAAGAGCTGATATCCAGGAGAGAGATGCCTCGTTTAAAATGCTCTAGTTCAAATAGTGTATCGAGTAAAATTATGAAATACAGTGAAACAAATGGCCATCTATCAGCCTCTTAAAAGAATTGTAACAAGAGCAGTTGAGCGTGAATGCTGCGACAGAACACACCACGCATGAATGCTCACGCAGACATCTCTTGCTGACAAAATATAGATATTTTCACTGTATTGCTTCAGCCTGCAAACACTTTCCTCTTATTTTGCACTCTAGAAATTTTTATATATTTTCTTCTTTTATCATTGCAGACCGGACTATAAAGATATGCGTTTGTTTTGTTGCCTGCAGTTGACCTCCCTTGGCAGCACTGCAAATCTGTATTTGGGTCACAGCCCTATTTGACAGGAGTTAAGATGCAGTGCGAGCCTGAGAGCGGATCAGTTCTATTAGCAGCATATTTCCTTTATACAGATAAGCACAAATATGAAGCATTGAGGATACATTTTTTGTGCAGTTTACAGCAAGGAATAACACATTGAAAGATATTTAAGTAATACGAAACTGAGTTAAGATAGAGTGATCCAAAGAGCAAATCAGAAGTTTGCATGTGAGCATTTAGAACTGTTATGAAAATTTTATAGACCTAATACACTTCTATTCCTTTTCCGTCCACAACAGAAATCAACATGGGTATCTTTTTTAAATGTCACTCTGTCACACAGATACGGCACAGCACAGTAGTATGGTTTCCTAGCCCATTTCATTCATTCAGTATGGTTTCATTAGCCTATTTTAAGCCCTTCTTAACAAAGGCTTAAAAATTTTATGTTGATGTATTGATATCTTGAATACCACAGGAACTAACAGAGTCCCTGATAAGAGATCAGCTTGCAATGGGATTTCAGTGAAAAAGGTCAGAGGGGGACAATTAGCTGATTAATCTCTGACAAGGCTGAGTATCAAATTGTTACAATGACTTAAGAAACATGGTAAGTCAGCAAAGTGGTGTGGCTGCTCTAATATTAATGTTCTGTGTAATGTGTTAAAGATGACCTATATTCCCAAAAGAGGAAATAAAAAGAGTCATTATGCTCTCTTATTGTTTCTTTGTCTGGTACAAAGGATTTCAGTGTCTTCCCTATTTTGTTTTAGTTTTTTTACCTTAATATCTTACCTTAAAGTTGCAAGATAATGATGGAGAAAGCACAGTGGTGACACAAGAAATATGCTAAAACTAACATTGAGGGGGGGAAATGTTAAACTTCATTTGTAGGAATAATGGTTGTGTCATCAGGATGGAAAACGGCTCCTCTGAAGTCAATTAAATTGAAGACAGTTAAAAGATTGGATTGACCTCAAGAAGCTTTGATCACAGGAAATACTGGTGCAATGTTTTATGAACAATGTAGGAAATACTCTTGTGAGACCTGATAGGCGGTGACTTTATTTAAACCAAACAGAAACAAACCTACTTTCACTCCCCTACACATGCACCAGAGTGTGTGTGGTGTCCAAGGAGCCTGCCCAGAAATGAGGCACCAGGGCATGAGTGTTTGAGCTATGAACACCCAGCAGTCAGGCACCACACTGCTTGTGTCCAGATGTTGTATTCGAGATCGGTTGTGATGACAGGGAGGAATGTCAAGTGTTCCTTGTCTCCTGGGTGGTTCTTATGTTGGTGACCATAGGCAGGGTTTGGATATGTCTTTTTGCAGTTTTGGATCTTACAGTGATTGATATGTTTTTATTCCATTTCTATCTCATTACAGTTCTTTGTCTCAATGTCCTGTGAAACTGGATGTGATAGGGTCTTGATGACCTGCTAGTTGGGTGCTGTTAACACAGGCCCTTTTCCCCTGGTGGGTGAGCTTGGTGATCTCCACACCCAGACACACCATTCACGCTCATTCACACCAATCTTAGCCCTTCTATTGCAGTTCTTACAGTCAAACTCATGGACATGTTGATGTAGGCTTATGTTGCAAAGATATGACCTAAGGGCAGGCCTACATTAACTTATTTTGCCCCGTAGCAGTGTTCATCACAATGGGGCTTTTATTTATTCTTTAGTGACACAACTGTATTGGCAGAAACTAATGAGCCTCCACTATACCAACAACAAAGTGATTCTGCCAGTGTAATTATGCCACTTGAGGAAACCTATATTTCTGGGTTCTGGTGAGGATAGGGTTAATTTTCACAAGGACCTGGGATGGGACACAGCTGGGTCTGTTGACCCCAAATGGGTGTTCCATACCATGTGATGCCGTCCCCAGTATATAGCTGGGAGCTGGCTGGGAAATGGGGTAGAAATTGCTGCTTGGAAGCAGACTGGGTTTTGGGATCTGGTCAGTGAGCAGTGGTACATTGTGTTTTGTATATTCCTCTATCACTATTATTATTGGGTTTTTTCCTCTTTCTGTTGCTGTTCCGTTAATCTGCCTTTATCTCAATGCATGCATTTTGCCTTTCTCTTCTGATTCTCCCCTATCCTGCTGCTGGCATGAGGAAGGTGTGAGCGAAAAGACCTTGTGGTTCTTTGTTGCTGGCTGGGGATAAACCACAACACTATATAAACTCTATATAATAGTCTTCAACTTGTTTTCTTTGTCTCTCTCTTATTTTTGTTACAGCTGTGCACTGCCTTTATTTTAGTCATCTCATAAATTACTAGTTATCTGTTCTTACTATCTTTGCTATCTTGTAGGTATCCCATAGATGTCTAAGAGATAATGATAACATAATAATGCCAAGACATAATTGTATCTGCTGTTGTCCTTGAGTTACTGTACTTACATGTTATAGTCTACCCAAACTATTAAAATAGTTGTGGTCAGTCTCTTTCCTCACTCAGTAACACTGTTGAATGATCTTGTTCTTCCCAGACGACAGCTTGGTGGAGAATGGGAGTGCTAGTATAACTGCCCAGGCAAAAATGCTGAGGGTGAAAGGCTGTAAACTGGGGCAAGACTCTGGTCAGAAAAGAGGAGTGTTGTGTTGATGGTGGCTCCCCTGGGATCCATGAAGGACTAGTGGCTTCTCATTCCACTGCAGGCTGAGATATGCATGGGCAAGATGTGATGCCCAAAAGGAGAGATAAAGGCTGCACTGCGGCAATCGTTGTGGGAAGGATGTCAGCAGAAGACAGGAATCCAAGTGATGTTTCTTGCACTCTCATACTGCAAAAGCCTCAGTGTAGAGGCATTTACACCTCTGCTATGAGAATGATTGGCTGATTTTTCACTGGGAGGTTGTCCTTTTCTTTAACGTGCTATCCTGCTTATCTGTAGATCGCCCATCAAGTCTTCATGCATGCTTGCTAATCAAGATAAGTTTGTTTACTTCAGATGCAGACTAAGAGTCTTTCAGATGTTGCATCGGTGTGTTTTTCCAAGTGTGGTTCCAGATAGCCCTACCACATTCTTTGCTTTGTATATGTTCCTAGTTTAGAGTTCCCAGATTTCTTGGGGTTCTGGATGTTCCCATTACACAACAATGGAAAGCCTGTCTCTCTATATGCATATATACGTGTGTGTGTTTAAATTAATTTTAAACTATTTAATATTGACATATATTTGCAGCAATGTAATTGGTATGTGTTTACGTTTGATTCTTTTGGGGTTTTCTTTTCAAAAGTTTTGAACCTTGTCCAAGGAGGACGTTCAACACCATGGAAAACTAGATCCGATATGGAGTAAACCTCCTGAAATGGGAGGAATGAGGAGGTGAAGAGCCTCAAGACCACCATATCTTATTTTATTCTTCCTGTTGCATTGACTTCCTTGCTAATGTAGACAAAACCTTAATCAACACCACTTCATCTCTTTGAGATCCTTTCAGCCTATTTGTAAAGCTTTCCAAAAGAAAACAAACATATCTTGATCCCATTGGAAAAGACATTTATTAATATTAGACATTTGTTAATAGAAGTTCGTTGCCTTGAGTGCAGAGATTTTACTGTCAAGTCACATGATTTTCATAACTGACTGGTTTCAGTCAAAAATGTAAAATAAAAATTATCAGTCTTACTAGTGTAAGAAAGGCAGGTATTGTTTTTGCAATGGAGAAAAGCCGTTTCCATCAGAGGTGACATGATAAGGGAATGACTGGACAAAGAGGCTCCAGCAAAGGCTTGTAGAACATCTCTTATCACACAGACAAAAGGACAAACTGATTCATACGGGATTCGTGTCTAGAAGGGTAGTCAAACATTTAACCAGGGCTAATGACATTGAAGTGATTTTACCAAAAAGGAAAGAAATAAACTAGTCAGATAATCCCTTTAGGTGTAGCAGAAAGGGAAGTAAACAGAGATAGACACTCGGGAAGGATTTTAGGCGCTCCGGACAGACTGTGAACCCTGGAGTACCTAACCAATGGGAAACAGGGGAGGGAAAATTCAGCCGGGATTAGGGAATAAAAAGGAGTGCTTCAAGAACCAAAAGCGTGCCTACTTGCTAGGTCACCCGTTCTTGCAAGAATGTTTATTTAAACATTCTTAAAGTGTGCTTCGTATCGTTCACTGCCTGAGCTGTTGTTATTGGATAAGGAGTGTTTCTCATACTAGAGCATCTCTCAGGAGCACATCTACTGAGCACAGAAAAGCACTGCCAGGAAATGGGCCTTGTTGGCACTGTGTGGGTACATTGACACAGTGCATGGTCCCTGCATTAAGTAAGACTGGAGGCAGGTGTACTAGAGAGACCACTCTCTGCCTGCACAATGAGGGTGTGATGTTGGTACACAGAACAGTATGTGTTCCTGGTGCAAGGTGCCAAACTCTTTGAAATGCAATGGAAGAAAATACATGACATCTTTCATTAACGTATAAGGGAAGAGCAAACAAAGTACATAGTTTGTGGTGTTCCTGCTAGAGGCACACAAGTGTTGATGCCTTCTTGAGACAAATGTGTTGGTGCCTTGAAGCTGCCCAAGTGTTTGCCAGCAGAAAAAGCCTCCAGTTGTCCCTTCTGAAGACCAGCTTTGGAGTTTCCTGGCAGTGATCCAATGGTGCTGAGATCTCTGGGAGGAGTGTCACTCCTTGAATTCTGGTGCACAACCCCCGTTGTTATTAAAAAGAAGCCAGAAAGAATGGCTGATGATTTTTCTCATGTTTGCTTTTATTTTTAGTTTTTGAGAGTCCTTTGCAATGCACTTAATTCAATGCAGCTGCTGTTACAACTTTCCAGTTTGTCCATTTGTTTCTGTAGGGATTTCTCAGAAGTGTGTGTGGTGAAATAATTTTTGGAACTAAAGGGGCTTTCTTTAGCTACAGTGCTTTTAATGCTCCAGATTTCTTGGGACACGGAGATCGAAAAGAGCCTTAGAGCTAGCAACACTGGTCACTGGAAAAGGACCAAGACGAGGTGCCAGATGGAAGTAGCGCTTGGTGTAGCTTTTAATTAAGTATTCTGTCGCTAAATTAAATTGACCAGCTTCTGTTGCTGTCTTTCTGATTCTATAACAGCAGAAGTCACTGTAGCTTATTTGAGTTATAAATCTATAACCTTCTAGCCATGGTGATTCCTTCACAAGTTGCAGGTGACAGGCTTTGTATTAAGATAACAGTGGAGGTCTTGGTATTTGTCATGCTTTGCCTGGACTGGCTGAGGCTTGCCCAGAGCTTTGTGTTAGTTTTTTCTAATATGTAACAGCATTCTTCTAATGACCAGTTGGTTTTCGCCCTTTTTCTTTTTTTTTTTTTTAAATTTGTGCTTAGCTTTGTATTATTGTGCAATATAACCATAGTTTTTAAACAGATAGATAGTATAACTAGTAACTATAGTAACTAGTAACTATAACTATTTATGACTTTAGACCAAAGATGTAGCGTGTAGGGGAGTATGTGCATGGGATAACAGAGGCCTTGGATGTGCTAAAACCAGTGGCCAGCTACTGATAGCTAAGGGAATGAAAACTTGAGGGCTGGGTAAAACTGGTCTTATGGGTGACAAAGAAGAAAAGGAAAGAGTATCCATCAAGTGTAAAATGGGAAATTCAGTTCTAACATAGAGATACATCCTTAGGAAAGAAGGGCAAGTTGCATGTTAGAAAATGTATGAAATAGTGCCAAGCAGACTGCAGTATGAGGAGAAAGAAACCCTCAACATATTCACCATCAGACCTCTTGTCCACCATCAATGTCATATTCTCCAAATGAAGGAAGGGCCAGGAAGGCTGACAATTTGCTATAACCCCTTCTTGGGCTGAAGTCAGCAACCTTAGGAGCCAGATGGGCAGTGAGAGCATAAAACCAAAGAAAAGGACTAAATGCTAGGAAGCTTTTGTGTAACAATCTTAATTTTAGTGACAATTTTAATGACATTCTTAGTGAGACTTCTTCTGTACTAAATAGAAAATTTGGACTATGCATAAGAATATCATTGCAATTTGGCTACACTAATAATCACCATTTGTTGTATTTTTATTAGATTAAGGGTTAATCATACTAACAATAAATTCTTGACTTCGCATTCAAGATACATTTTCTTTTACCCATTATAGTTTATCTGACCTGCTCTGGTTCTAGTCAGAACTAAGCATCTGATTGAAATAAAATGGGAGGAAGATGGAGATTTTGACTTTGCTATGACAGTTAGGCATCTGAGAAATTTCTGAATAATGGGGAATTTTCTAATAATGGTTCGCTTTGAAATGCAATCTGTCGTTCCAACGAAAAAGACCCAGGGTTGATTGCTTTCAATAGCTTTCAAGCTATTTTGTGAGGGAGTTTCTGTTCTTTGAGGGGTGCTCCTTGTAATCATCTTTCCATAAAAATGCATAGAATATGCAGGTATTTTTCTCAAATACCCACATCTGATCACTTTATTCAGCATGCTACTTTTTTCAGCATGCTATTTTTTTGTTCCTATTCAGGTGTTTTTACCATTCTATTCCTTTTTGCTAAGCCTCGCGTTCTAGGATAAACTAGTCATTTTACAACCACTTTGTAAATCAGAATAGTAAAGGAAATAGTTACCCATGTACTTGAACAGAAAGAAGCTTCCATATTCCTTTTTTTTCCCTAGTCTGAAAGAGTCCAAGACCGTATTTCCCAAGCTTACACCGCAAGCTCAGGAAAAGGGAGAAGCTATGTAGTCTCTCCATATGCCGTTTCTGTCCAAGAAACTGGTTGTTTTCTCAGTTTCTGCACACTTGAAAGGGTTTTGGGCATATCTGTGTGGGCAGATATGTTATTCACTGCAGTGCTGTCTCCTGTACTTTTTAACTGGGGGGGATCCCGGCAGGAAATGCTTTTGTAGACTTACATGCACACATGCATAATGCAATGGAGTTTTAAGGGAGCATGTGATGAGCTGAAATATTGTGGAGTTTTTTTTTTTCCTATCAAGAAATTTGTGCACTATTGCCTGCTGCTGCATTTCTGTGGTGTGCTGAAGCAATGTAGATTGATTGTCTTTAAAGCTGAGGAAAAGATAGGGGTAGCCAGAGAGTGGAAGGAAGTTCAAGGGGAAGACTGATCAATGACAGCTCCAGCAGTGGGTGAGCCCACGCAATTTTTTTCAGCCAGAAACTTGACAATAATTGAATGGGATCAACTCGTGACGTGATTGTGAGAAACGTTCCTTATCCAATAACAACGGCTCAGGCAGTGAACGATACGAAGCACACTTTATTTAAACATTCTTGCAAGAATGGGTGACCTAGCAAGTAGGCACGCTTTTGGTTCTTGAAACACACCTTTTTATTCCCTAATCCCGGCCGAATTTTTCCCTCCCCTGTTTCCCATTGGTTAGGTACTCCAGGGTTCACAGTCTGTCCGGAGCGCTTAAAATCCTTCCCGGGTGTCCTATCTCTGTTTACTTCCCTTTCTGCTACACCTAAAGGGATTATCTGACTAGTTTATTTCTTTCCTTTTTGGTAAAATCACTTCAATGTCATTAGCCCTGGTTAAATGTTTGACTACCCTTCTAGACACGAATCCCGTATGAATCAGTTTGTCCTTTTGTCTGTGTGATAAGAGATGTTCTACAAGCCTTTGCTGGAGCCTCTTTGTCCAGTCATTCCCTTATCATGTCACCTCTGATGGAAATGGCTTTTCTCCATTGCAAAAACAATACCTGCCTTTCTTACAATGATGTAGGCTCATATCATCCTATAGAAAAGAGCTAACTACATGTCATGGGAAAACCCAGGCACAAGTGCAGGCAGAGATAGTTAGCGAAGTTTATGAAGTGGTATTTGGGTAGGTAATCACAGCTTTCCAGAGATGTGCTCGCTTGCCTGTCTTCTACATGGGAAGGCCCCTCAGACTTTAGCCAGCAAAAAGATACTCAGCCCTTTTATGTGACAGTCCCTAGACCTCTGTAGGGATCTGAGGGACAAAAACATGCTGGTGCTATGTCCATCTGTCCCATTCCTGTATGGTGAATGCATCTGCCTTTGGAGAAGGTGTACCTTGAGATGCTTCTCAAGGGTGCTGCTTGTCTGTGAGGCTCTCATGCTACAGCTGTATCTGGGGCAGCCTCACTCCTCAGGGTGGCTCAGGAGCATGTCTCCCATTTGGCCTCAAAACAGCTGCCAATGTCTTTTGCCTTCCTGTGCATGTAGGTTGAATCATTTGCAGTAGACTGCACTAGTGCTGCTCTCAATATAACCTTTTTATATATTTCCACTATAAGATGCAATAAGAAGCTGCACTTTTAGGGAATTTACAGTGACCCCTTTCTGAATGGAGTCGTCTTACCGGAGAGGAGAAAGAACCAGGATCTCCTTTTGGGACGACCAAGTCACAGTGGATAATGGGCCTGGCATGACTGTACACCTGCCAGTAATTTTGCTTATTAGTTAAATGAGATAGTAAAGGACTGTGAGAACACTGGCCATATATATACGTTTTAGTATATGTGCCAAGCAACATATGACATTTGGTTAATAGGGTGAAAAAGCTTTAGATGGTGGATAGATGGGTAAACACAATTTAACTTAGAATAATTGGCTAGTTAATTTACGTTTAAATTGTTTGGCTGCTTCTCCTTTACACCTGATCTAACTAAATGCACTTTGCATGAGAAAAATGTTCTGCTACTGATTTTTACTACTTTGATGGCAGTGCCTCCCTAATTATCTTCAATGATAATAAGTATCTGGGAAAACAGTGGGATTTTTTAGTTTGTTCCCATGAGATACAAATAAATCATAGCTGCGTTGCGTGACCTTGCCTCCCCAACTTGTTTTTCTTTTATCAAGGCAGGATGGTTTACACTGTGCTTTGAGATAACACATTTAAAGATGAATTGTGTTAGTTGGCCTCTGATGAGCTGCTTATATTTTGGTAAAAGAAGAGCTACTCACTCAGAAATCACAGCTATCTCTAGTGTTACGGGAGATGTGAGCTCAGTGAAAGAGCCCACCTCTGACGCAGAGCAGTCCCAGTGAATCTTCAGAACCCAGTCTTTCCCCAGCAGATCATCAACTGTCAGGCGTAGGGCTTTTGCATGTGACTAAGAGCCACGTGTACGCTCAGCGACTGCAAAAATGAAACTGATTTGGGGAAATTAGTTCAAACGGTGCCTATGCATCTATATCTCCAAGGCCCTGGGTAGCAAGTGCACAGGCTTAAGGTCCAAATTCCCAGTGAGACACACAAATCATGACAGGCAAATTCAGAGTCTTATTTGACAGAAAACAAAATACAAAAACATGACTGCACAAGCATACACAGTTTGCTACAGGGGTCCTTAAAAATCATTGCTGGTAAAACAGAATTTCTACTATGACCAGTTCTTTGTCAATTCAGCAGCTCTCAATTCCATCAAACAGGGGCTATATCCCCAGGAATTCCTCTGGCAAAGGTGTCCCCACGAAGGTTATCCAATTCTAATCTAAAGAAACTTACAGTGAAGGACAATTGACTAAAGACAGAAGTCTCTGAGTGTTAGGAAGAGAGAAAGAAAGTGAGAGAGAATGAGAGTGAGACAGCTTCAGTTTCTCATATGAGTGAAGTGAGGAGAACTTATACCTGCTCTTAAGTTCTGATGAGTGGAGTCAAGGTCCCTGGTGTGGGATTTGGACATGCCTGCTCTGCTTCCACCCTTCTCCTTCTCTGTCTCTCTTGCTCTATTGAGACCCCATATTTATGTGAGAACCTTCCATTGATTCCTATGGAGTCTTTTCAGATTTATGTGCATTAACAGAGAGGGGCCCTTAACTTGAAAGCAGTGTTTTGGGCAGCACCAGCAGAGAATCTGGGATGCTGGGAATCCTGGTGGTGTACCCAAGTGCTGAGTTGGCTGCTTCTCCTGACAGCAAGAGGGAGACACCAGAAAGCCATTACCTTGGAAAGGCCACCCAGGGCAGTGCCATCAGCAGCTAACAGCTCTTCCAGCAGCCAACAGCTATTCCTAGCTTGCTCCAGGCACTTGTCCCCAAAGGGACTCTGGTACCATGCCTGGAAGGGGAACTGCACCATGATGCATCCTCAGCACATGCCCATCACAGGTGCTGGGATCCCTGAGTTGCCAAGGCAGAATCAATTGCCAATTGACTGAGAAGCACTTGAGCCTGACTGCCCATCCAGCCCATTTACTTTTCTTTATTGCCCATGGCTCCTGCCCACTCACCCTCAAGCACAGCTGGGCAACCCTCCCTGCTTTGGGTCTGGCCTCATGGCTGTTGAGTCTGTGGATGGCCCAGGAGCAAGCTGGAGCTCTGCGTTACACAGCAATTGCTTTCATGGTTTTGTGAGGGTGTTCATTTCCTCTCGAATAAGGTGCTTCTCCACAATAGCGTTGTCAGGATTTTTCAGAATTTCTCAGTTCTTTATTTACTGAGAAACACTTATTTATCGCCTGACCTGCATAGCCCAGGTATAGTATTCTGCATTACCTGGCTTGCTCTAGTGAGATGCCTGTAGTACTGTCAAGGGGCAGGAAGATGCAAGCAGTCAGTAATATGTACAGAAAAGTATACTTCTGAAAAGCATTCTCACACTTTTTCACTCATGTAACTAATAAGCAAAACTACCTGCAGTTATGAAATCATGTTCCCTACACTGACATGAAGAACATAGCCCAAAGATGCACTATATATTCTTACAGCAAAATAAACCTAAAATAAAAGGTGATGATGAGCCATTAGATAGGCATAAACTTATCATGTGACTTTACATTCTGGCTGTGGTTTCACAAGCTGATGAGTAGGAGTATGTCTCACGCTGCCTCCTGTCTATGTGGTGCCAACCTCACCCTTGTGCTGCTGCTCCTAGTTTCAGTGGGAGCTCGTGAAAATAGCAACCTAACTTATGTTTGGCATGTTATTTTTGTTGGTGTAAATACTCTCCTCTGTATTAAAACAATTTCCTACAGTGGATTTTAAAGTGGAAACTACAATGTTTTAGTGGTTTGGGCCCTCAAACCAGGAGAAATGTGCATGGGGACAATCAATATGCAGGGTTCTTGATGGTACGGATGTGAGGCACAGCTGAAATGCACATCAAGGGGTCAGTACTGGAAAAGACGTGTGCCCCACAAGAAAGACATTTTCCTACAGCGTCTAGAAAATTAGAGTAATGATGATGTTCAAGTGAGAGTGAGCTCAAAATTTATGCTGCTGCTTAGAAATTAATAGATTTGCGAGAATGAGTGTACCCTCCTGGGAAAAATATTGTGGAAGTGAGACACTCTGGATTTGCTTTATATTTAACAGGAGTCATGTTTGGACTCAAGTGGGCTGTTGAGCCAGCAGGTCTGCAAAAGCAGTTGTTTCCAGCTGTTGACAAACAGCTGTGAAAGGAAGCTTTTTAGCTTGGACATCCAAGGTCCATCATGCTTTAGATGTGGACCACATCAGATAGGTTTGTACTCATGAGGCTGTATTCCAGTGGGTGACAAATGGTAAAAAAACCACCTACTGCTGCAGCTACGGCCAGGAAGAAGGTTACATGAAAAATCCAGTCTATACTGGAAACTTTATAGTATAAATCTAGTACAGCTATAGAGATATTTATTGATTAAGTAACCAATGATAAAAGGGTCGTGTGAATTGTATGTTTTTTGTTGGTACTTTATATGAGTGTTTACGGTGACTCTAAACAGTCGTTAATTTATCATGAAACTCCTGTGTTGCTTAGTGTCCAGGGCAAGAGTTGTATAACTTTATCTAAGCTCATGTTTGGAGGAGAGAGGAGTCACTACGTATTCCAGGAAGTCCCTTTCAGACCATGATCAACATATGTTCATGTGACTCTAGAGCAAGGCATCTGTCATAAAAACTTCTTTTGTGGCAAGAGATATAAACCACCATGTCATATCCTTCCCGCACACCTCCACTTGCTCATCTACTCAGAACCTTGTGCCTAAACCATTTATAACTGCTGTAATTTGTTCAAGTTATGTCGTTAAAGTCAATGCTTTGTGGTTAAGTGCCTGTGAAAAACACCGTAAGATTAGTCAAATGATATAAAAAGGACTCCTCATAAATGCACTATATGACATAACGTATGTGCACATAAGAGATTGTTTTAAAACCCCACAGAAGTGCAGGGAATTTGCAGAAGCAACAGTACCCCCTATAGAAAAGCAGGAAGCTGGTTGTACTGGCCATAAAGCATTTTGTATTGCAGGCAGGCTTTAGTCCAATAATCCTGAAAATCCTCCAAACAAGCACTAAATATCTATGCTCAGAAAACAAACAAACAAAAAGAATACTTCAATGCCCCAAGGGTTGATTAATCAGATAAGCCACAGCCTTAATGAGCCAAGGGAGAATAAAGATTCATCTTCAGTACCACAAGAACCACGGTCATCACCACGACGTTTTTATTGCTTATGCAGGGTTCCTGCAAACTACAGCAGGGGGAAATAACTATTTACTTGTCTTTGTTGATATCATTAACCAACTTGATTGAATCTCTCTCCTAGAAAAGGATAGCATAGAGATCTATGCACTTCTGTATCTGACAGAATACATGATTTCCGGAGGAGGCACTTTCAGTTTTGTAAAACCCAATCATACTTCACAGAAGAATTAGTTCAACTGATTTGTAAATAACAGGTTATAAACGTGCTTTCATGGTCCTAGATTATCCCTGAGTTGATGGGAATGCAGAGAAATCAAATCAAACCGTTACAGAAACCTTAAGGAAAATTGTAACTGCACAATTTAAATTACCACAGATCCCAAAGGTGCCTCTACAAATGCTTCAGCCAGGCTTAGCCTATTTGAATCAATGACTAAGCAGCAATGGTATCCTTCAGAGCCAGGGTACTCTAGGCGGCCTCAGACTCTTTTCTGAGACCAATTTGCAAATAATCTAGGCTGCAAGCTGAACTGTGTAAGACAGCATGCTGTTCAGCATTTAGGTAAATATCAAGTATGTTAAAGAGGGTTGTACACAGCAAAGGGGCAGATCTACAAGCTTGCTCTGAACCCAGCCCTGCACAGGAAAGGGTTGCCCAGGGAAGTTGTGGGTGCCCCATCCCTGGAAGTGTTCAAGGCCAGGCTGGATGGGGCTGTGAGCAGCCTGGTCTAGTGGGAGGTGTCCCTGCCCAGGGCAGGGGGGTTGGAACTAGGTGATCTTTAAGGTCCCTCCCAACCCAAACCATTCTGTGATTACCAGCCTAGTTTTGGGATGAGGTATTTCCATCAGACTATATTGTGACTGGGACTCCATGTGAAAATTATGGAAACCTAAGAGAGAAGCTGAACAAATGGTGATTGGGACTGTTGTAGCTGATTGATAGTCAGTGGCTTGGTTTTGCTCTTGTTTTGTCACAAAACATTCTGTAACCTTTTAAGTTCTCTGCAATGTTGTGCACGACACAAGGTCTTCAGAGGGGTAAGCCAAGAAAACTGTAGGCCTACTTTTAGGGCATTTGGTAAGCTTCAACTCCTAAGACACTACGTGATCCTAGGTTGATAGGTCCACAAACACTGAAGGTGCCTTAGCAAGCTTTATGACAGTATACTAGCCTATGCTGAAAGCATTCTTACTGGAAAGATACAGAAGAACTGGAAAGCAAAACAGACAAAACACATTAGAAGCAAAGAGCTTCCCTATTGTGAGTCCAGCTAGAACTTGTTTGACAACAGAATAGACAACTAAAACTAGCAATCTGATTTATATATGTGATGTTAGTGATGGATATCATTCAAGAAGAGAGCAACTTGAAATCCTAATCTGCAAACAAACTCTAAACTTTTATTTGGAATTTATGCAGACATTTGCGCCATAAATATTCAGGTTGTTCTGAATAGAGTGAGAGTGGAAATGTGTTTGGGCAAGTGGAAACATGAGAAGAAACAGTAGAACAAGGATTAATAATGGCATATATTGTTAGCTAAGGTCAGCAGTTCACTTGGATCACAGTGCAACCGATGCATGGTTTCATTCAATAACCAGATAGCAAGAAAATGAAATCATAAGATAAGATGACCAGAAGAAAAAGGAACTGGCTTGGAGCCAGAAGATAACTAGATAGGGAAAACAAAAGCAGAGCACTGACTCAGCAGTGTTGCCTAAGGCTCACGTGGAATGAAACTAGATATGGAGGGAAAGCATCACAGTAACTATCGACTCTTAAAGGCTATATAAGGCCTATGCAAAAGCAGTTTGTTCTCAGCAATGAAGAGGATCTTGGGACACGTAGAGAGGATTCAGTAATGGCATGCCTTGTCCTACATGTCATGCACAAGTCATCCTGGCCAGATTACTTGGTTACACACATACTGATACTTCTGTTGGTGAAAATATGAGTAAACAGAGTCAGCTGACTTACAAAGTTTAATAAAAACCACTTTCCCTATCTGTAAGGTCTTGTAGTGAGTTTTGTTTCATTAACTGCCATATTAGTTGGCAGAGAATCCAAGGTGGGAAAGCAAGAGGAAGTCTTTCCATCATTGCTTCTTCGTCGTGAAAGGAAGGGGTTGGATCCATTCATTGGAAAAGAAAAAAAGGTAGAAACCACACACAGTAACTGATAATTTAGATAGAGAAAAAAAAGCCAATTTCTATATAGTGGTTGAGTCTATTGATGCAGAGATTTGTAATAGAAGCGTTAAGATTGGTAAATATACATATGTGTCTGAAAGCACCAGCAGAAACAGTAACAAAAGGGCCAAAAGAACAGCAAGTGTTGGTGGCATAAAAAGACAGATTGTTACCAAGATCCCAGAACACCAGTGAGCATAATGGGAAAAGAAGGACGGAATTGAAGATGTGAAGAGAGAATGGCAGGAAGATAAAGGACAGGATTTTATCCATAAAATATCAGGAGAGGGAGAAACAAAGAGGAGTAAATCAGCAAAGTTACTTCAGGGAGGTTGGACAGGGTGAAAAGAAAAAAGATTACAATCAGTGTGAACTCCAGAAGTACCTTGAAGAGTGAAAGGCACGTTGAAAAACCAGTTCATTTTCCCCAGTCAAGAAAGATAATGATGACCGCTCTCCCTTGTCCTCCTTTTCATATGCAAGTAATCTTGTCTAGACCACAGGCACTCTAAGTGGTCTGACCAAAATGACTTGAATATGACAGGTACTCTTAGTGTTTGTGGGTTTGATGGTATTCACTCACACTCATGATGGCATGAGTGTGAGTGAAAACAGTATTGTTTAAAACAAAAAGTGCCTTCCCTTTCTCATTTTGCTACATTAGCAGCAACGTATTCTGAAGGGTGGCTTATTGGGTAAGGAGAATGATAGCTCTGGGCAGACCAGGTGTAGGTGTTGGCTGATAATAAATAGGTTTAGAAATAAAGAAGAGAAAATAGAAGTTATGTGGTAGAGCACCCATTCATTCTCCTGAAGAAAATTCAGGAGCAAGGGCCTGGTCATTGGACAGATAAAATGAGACCAGGCAGTGCAGCCCTGCCTGACACTGAGAAAAGTTTTGATAGATATCATACTTTATACAAAATAAGTGAAAAGAAGCAAATAACATCGCTTTATGCCATCCAAAAGGGTATCCCTTCTCGGAAAAAGCTTATGTGCTTACTGTCAGAGATGGAATAGTCAAATAGGAAATACAAAAATGTAATAATTACACTCTGCAGGTACCAAACCAGGGAATACAAGAGATTTAACTGCAGGACCATTTAACTGCTATTGCGCAGAAGATAAGTGAGTTGCAAGAGTATCAGAAGCAGGTGGGAGTCTGCAAGTTTTGATTTAAACAGTTGACCATAGAAACCCAAGATGATGGTTTTACAACAGATAAAGCATAATGAATTTATGCTAAATGAATCATATTACGGTGTCTGAGTAAAGCAAGACCTAAGCTGTAAGGAGGCTGATATCTTACATCTGTTTCACCTAAAGGAAATGAGTCATTAGTCAGATGCTGGTCTTTCTGCAGGGAAGGGCAGTTTCATGATAAATGATTTTTCTCTTTGTTCTCTCTCTTCGGGGATTACCTTCTTTTATTGTAGTGTGTTACCACATATGCATCAGCTTTCTTCTGCTACCTCACTGCATGAAAACTCTTCTTTGTCAAGGCAGTGCCATCCTACTCTCATGTTAGTTTCATATGAAAATTTTCACATCGGTAGTAGTTTCGTATAAAAAGCTAAGGACTATTTTGTATCAGGAGGTGTTAGTTCTTTTTGATTCCCAACAAGAAAGGCACAAACATGCTCAAGAAAAATAGTTATTTTATTAATATCCCAGAAAAGGTGATAGCAAGCTATAAAGTCCTACATCCCTTCTGCTGTTGGGAGCCCTGAGATGACACAGCATCAGATGGATCTCCGGTGATGGCAGGGCACACTGTGCAGATGCCATCCATGGTGAGGTTCACCAGGTCTGTGCTCACCTGCACTCTTAGAGAACTTTGCTCACAACACAGATTCATCAGCCCTGACAGCAATCAGATCTGGGATGTGGATTAGCTTTGAAAAGTCCCTTGGGAATACACCCTAATATCCTTATGACATTCATAAACCTACAGTTCCTAGGATCAATAGATGCAATTGGTGACCAAAGACACACAATATTTCAAGTGGACAGAAGAATATACTACACATGTGCTTACAATTAAACACATTGATTAATTACTCAATGATTAAATACACATCCGTTAGGGTTGAGTAAAGGTCACATGGTATTTGTGATACAGGGGCAAACACCTGGATTAGATATTATGTGGATCACTAACTCCTGTCACAACAGTTTTACAGGCTGCCCACTACAAATGACATATGTAGAAATCCTATACATCAGCAAAAGATTCTCTACAACTGTAACTGTAAGCTTAAAGAGTTTATGGAGCACACGGGAGACCGGGGAGGGCATCTATCGTAAGCCTGTGCTAAGGCGCAGGCGTATGCAGGCAAAGGCAAGGCTTTAGCAGAGCTAGAGCCACAGGAGATAGGAAGCAAGAAACGTGAACAAGAACTAGCAGTGTGTTAGAACTGATCGAACAGAGCAAATTCAAAACCAATTGAAGTAAAAGCTCAGTTAGTGCAGATGGATGTCAGATGATTGGAAATAACAATTGTTACAACAGGAACATCAAACAGTGAGGGGGAAAAAAAACCAAACAAAATTAAAACATGTGCTTGAAATGCCAGCCCCTGTAGGGGGGTTGCTAGGAATGGTGCTGGGAGAACTGCCCATCAATTGGCTAAAGAAGGAAACAGAGTGAGAGTGGGGTCAAAGGCAGGATGAGGCTGTAAAACAATTAAAATTGGCAACTTTTCAAGCTATGAGGCTAAAAATGCCAGATTTGACACATCCTTCTTAGCCACCTTGCCAACAGCACAGGCAATAGTCTTGCCATGAAAAACAACAGAAAGGCAAGCTGGTCCAAGTTACAAATCCAAAAACCAATCAGCGCTGAATCAGATGATATAGTCCATGTTTGGACAGAACAAATATTCCAGGTATATATGGTCAGAGGTCCTAAAATTCCCTTTAAGGCATAGCTTATCACATTCATTGGCAGGAAATAGAGTTTCTTAGACTTGTATTGCCTGAACCAGCAGATACTCCTGACACTTCATTTCCTGGCCCATTGTTGCATCCATGTTTCAAGAGGCTTTGAGTGGAAGTAATCAGAGGCGACACAAATATCAGAGGTATATTTGCCCTTAATAAGATACAACTGAGATATATAGCACTGTAGAATGGCTGTGACTGATTGTGCACACCTGACTCAGCAGCAATGGTGCTCGCACGATTCATAGTTATTATATCGGAGTTATAACCATTAGCCTGCTAGTGGGGTCTATTTTTTGTTATTGCAGTCTTAGGGCCACATCTAAAGATGGCTCTGGTTCTGGTATCAGTTGCTGGCGTCCTCAACAGATTCTATGTACGGTCAAGTTACGTGTCCCATATGCAATGTTTGAATTACAGGTTTTTGGTTTTCTTCAATATTGGGCTGCAACATGTAACATTTGTGTGGACTGAAGAAATACACTGTTTTGGCACAAACAGTTTATTGTTTGAATAACTAAAGTCTTAACAGCAAAGCCTTGTTATCAGTCCGGTGACAATGGTACCAACATTAATAGTTCAATTCATATAAATATTATAGAAAAAGCCATATTAATTAGCAGTTAAAACAGTTGTACAGAAAACTCCTAGTACACGCCCCTGTTCTCTGGTGTTAGACTCACCCTTCCACTGCCCTTCTGGCCCTGAAGGCTGGTGGTGACAACTCTTACTTGAAAAGGAGAGTTATGGTCATTCATTGGTATTCCTTGTTCTTCACGGGGAGGAGTTTGATGTTGATGGTGGGGACTTCTTCCTTACTCTCGGGTCTGTGCTTGGATTTATTTTTACATATTTTGTAACATGCACCACATCTTCCTCTTTCTTTATTGCTTTACAATTCCCTATTCTAACAAAAGTCACTGTCTGTGGTTTAGTTTATATTATGCTGGATACTTCCTCTTTGTTCTCTTTGTTATCCTTAAAACCAGTTTTATCCAGCTCCCAAGGCTGCATTCCTTTAGTGACCAGTAATCAACCACCAGTGATTTGTTTATAACCCTGGGGCCTCTGGTATCATCTGGTGCCTGTACTTTCAAGGCCTCTGGTATCATCCTGCACTTGTACTCCTCTACACTTCTAGGTCACAGACAGTTCCCTCTACACAGAACAATGACCTGTTTTCACTAGCTATAGTTAGAGAAATACATCAAAACTACTATAACAGAATAGCACCCAATTGCACGAAGCTAGCTGAAGTTAAAACAAGTCAGGTTATGTTATAGGTAATTGGATTGTTAGGCAATAGCTGTTACAGCTAAAGAAGCTAAGGCAAAGCCCCAGGCTAGGCCAAGACAAGCCCAGACAAAGCAACTGTTGACAAATCCCAACCTTGAAGCAGTACAAACTAAATCACCGCCTCTGGCCTCTGTACCAGCAACGGCAACACCGCTTTACCTGGACTACAAGGCTACACCGTCAAGATATAGTTTCCTGACAGCATTGCCATTTGTGACTCCATGAGTTTTTCATCTATCATTGGTAGTATAGTTTATGTTTTCTCTGATGTAGCTTAACATACTTTAACATATAGTATCTTAACAGTGTTATCTGGGCGTAGAGTCTCAATAGTCTCAGGACATTCCAATATGGTCCTCTTCTAGGGTTAATGACTAGATACTTTCCTCTTTTAGCAACCTGCAATATTCACTTAATACATTAATGGTAAAACAATACCTGCATACAACACTTTTTTCAACTGCTTGGCCTTAATATCTATCTAATTATGGCATATTACTGGTATGAATTTAAATCTGATTCTCTTCAGCTTATGATACCATGCCTTTAGTAACGAAGGACCAAAACATGAATGCCCAACCACTGTAAAAGAATACCCTATGGGTAGAAGGCTTTGAAGCATGAATGCATAATTTCAGCACAAGCAAAATTCGGTTCACTATTGGAAGTTCAATGTTAAGTGGAAGATGGTGCATTGGATGTGCAGCCCTGAACATCCATGGGGACAAACGTCTGGGCAGGTAATCCCAGCCTGCAGGCCCGCAAGTGATTTTAGAGATCATGAGGTAATAAAAGGATGGGCAGTTCGTCATTCAGATTACTGTGTGCAGGAAATAAGATTCTGGATATTTGCTTGAGCCAAAGGGTGGTGGAATTCAGCAGATGGGAAGATCATTTCAAATAAGGATCCATGTAAAGAAATTGATAAATAGACAAGTCAGTCTGGGAGCCATTTGTGAATCAGACATGTGAAAGCTCATCAGGAGGAACAGGATTAGGAAACTGAATGAAAGAATGGTGGATATGACTGTTAGAGAGATTGCCAGCCTGAGGCACGTGACACAATGAGTAACAGCAAATATCAGTGCACAACAGAAACATGAAACTCAAGAAAACAGGAAAGGGAAAAGAAGACAGAGGAATAAATAAACATATAATATATTACATGATAACTGGAAACATAACTGATGTGTGACTCCACACATCACTGACTCAGCTGGAGGTCTTTGCTTCAAGGGTTTAGTGACCACAACTAGCCTCCAAGGTCTGAGGCTGAAGCAAAGGTTGCAAGTGCTGAATGACCTTCAGTCATCCTGACTGCACAAGTGGTGCGTGAAAACCAAACCGTTACAGAGGCATTACAGAAGACGGTGAATAAGAGCAGGAAGGACTGTGATTACCAGTTATCCCTAATCTTGGCAGTTTTAAGATGCTCTAGTTGATTGGCATCTGGGATTTAGTTCTTCCAAACCCTTTTTTGGAATGAAAATGCCCTTCATTATGCCCTTTACTTCACTAGAAACTCCTTCGGGGGAGATATTTTAACCTAGATAACTGAGATGCATCGGGAATGGTCAGAGATACGAGAGAAAATAAACTAGAAGATTGAAAGAGTAGGAATGATAGAAGTGAAGATGCCCCTTTGAATATGTATGTATGCAGAGGTTGGGGACACAGTTTTGTATTTGAAGTTGTTGACAGAACACAATTTGCAGGATAAAGGTGAAGATCCATCTGTGACTATAAATGGGATGGGTCCTCTCTCACGTCAAATCAGTGAAATGCCATAATGAAAAATGAGTACGTGCATCACAGTTCAAATGCGTGGACTACTAAGAAAATTCTGCTGTTTTCTATCCCTTAGATAGCAATGTTATTCATTGCAAGGCAAGGACTTGGAAGATTGGCGAGGAGTCAAGGACGAGGCTTGGTGTGCATGATCGAGTCCCAGTTCACAAAGCGAACATCCTGCCTCTGCTGATAATCATCAGTTCACAGTGACCTCAGCTTCTAATTACTGAAACACTGAATTGTTTGATGTGGAACCACGTGAGTGTGATAATACATAATCCACTGTCAAAAAGAGAAGAGTATATAAGTGGAGACAGGGACATCTCTGAGTTGAGCCTCAACTAGACACCTGCCCTGACTGTCTGCTTTTCCCATGGGCAGCTGGGGCAGCCCCAGCCTCCGGCATCAGGCACCGCTGGGACATCAACCCATGGATGGGGGTCAGGGTCAGGCCTAGTGAGCGAAACTAGAGCCAGACAGCCCCAGGCTGGCTGGGCAGGGCCCTGGGGACGCGCCAAGACCTGTCTGGGATGTTGACCCAGAATGACCCAGAATGACCCAGATGTCAAAGGAATAGGCTTGTAGACTCTTAGGCAACAGCGAACTGTGACCAAGCTTAATTTTTAATACAGAGAATAATTATATATCAATGAGTAGATAGATTATGGCATTGTAGAATTGATTAATAATATGCAGGTGGTAAGAACAAACCATAGAAAAGTACTGCTCATTTGTCCTTTGTATAGCCCTTACCATGGCTGGCTCAAAAGCCAGTCAAGCTGGATCAACAGAATAGCGAGTGTAGATAGTAAGCGTAAGACAGAAATAAGATAGGAAATAAGTGATTAACTTAGAAAAGGCTGGGCATTCAAAAATAGACAGAGACTAAGCATATAATTAATAAAACATCTTAAGTTTCTAAGAATACTACAGGTGAAGATTGTTTGAAGAAGAGACGAGACTGTGGTGACCAGAGACGGCACCATTGAGCTGCAACTTCAAAAGGGGAACTGGAATGAGATGATAGAATCACCTGAGACAGAGGAATTGTATGGACTTCTGAAATTACTAAAGAATAGAGAACTGAGAAGTTGTGAAGGAACATCTAGACCCTCTCGGACAAAAATACCAATTATGTAATGTTTGTTTCAACTGTATATATATGAGATTATTCCTTGTCAGTCTTTGCCAGTCACTGAGGTGATGACCCAACTCTGAGTTGTCAATAAAGCAAACCTAGAGGTACCCAACATCTGTTGAAATTCATTAACACCCGTGGCTTGATGCAGCTTGGTGAGGCTCATGGCCGACGTGGCAGGGCTGTGGGGAGCTGGAGACTGGCACTGCCGTGGTGTCACTGGGGCAGGGACTGACAGCCCTAGGAGGGCACTAAAATGGGGTCCTGGGACTTGAGCAGGGTAGGGGGAGCCCCTGGGGAGCTGGGCAGGGACGCTCAGGGCTGCTGGTGCCCTCAGGTCCGTGACATGGATCTAGGTAATAAGAAAAAATGGATCCAGTTTGACAGCCTCTCCATCACAAGAGAAACCCTGCTTCTTTCGGTGAAAATAGGTTTTTCCACCTATTACTGGTGATGATTGTGGAAATAATGAGTGCGTATTCCTTCACTACTCTTAAGAATTATGAAAAGTTGGTGCCGTGGGTCAGTAATATTGTTTGTGTTTCAAGATGCTGGGAACAACACTGTTATTGATGGACATTTTTGATTGGAAGAAAATGAACTCCGTATGGACTAAAAATGATAGTAACCTGACCTGAAGAGTTTATTCAAACTCAATCTTGCAAAAAATCAACATAAAAGAGAGCAATTACAATAGAATCTGGACATCTAGATGAACTGAAACACATGAACAAAACATGCCATGGACTGAGATTAAAATGAGTATGAGACCCCAGGACAGAGTGGAAATTGAAACCAGGACATGTTTAGTCCCTGGTACCTCCACTTTTGCACACCACCATCGATAAGCACTTGCGGTCCTAGTGCCAACCCATTTTCTCCTTCCCTGAGCCCACCTTTTCACTGTGCCTACACATACCTGCTTGTCTCTGCCCAGATTCTTCCCAAAACAAACAACATTCCCCATATTACTTCTTTGTCATTGGCCTTAACTCTGCTACTCCTGCTTCTCAACCTGGTATTTCCGACACTTGTTACCTGGACAATTTTGACCCAATGCAGTGTAACTGATATAAGTGCAAGACTGCATCAGCCTTCAAGTAGAGCAGGCTTGCCTCCTGTCGCTACCTTCCAACACTTAATTTATAGTGGTTACATTTCATTTATGTTATATGCTTTCTAAACAGAATGATTTCACTTGATCCTTGATCCTTTACTTTTTCAGAGTGCTCTCCTGCCCGTAGTTGAGCCATGGCACGCACCAAGGCCTATTACACCCGGTTCCTGTTTGCATCATCCTGCTGGTCACACCTCATTATACACAGTTCCTGTTTGTGTAGTATACTCAGCTCTTGACCAAGCAGAGGCCACAACTGACAGTTGTTCCTGATGCCTGTTCCAGTGACTGACCACCCTCTCAGTAAAGAACCTTTTCCTGATGTCTAATCTGAACTTCTCCTGGTGTGGCTTCATTCCATTTCCTCGTGTCCTACTGCTGGTCACCAGAGAGAGATCAGCTGCCACCCTTGAGGAAGTTGTAGACTGCAATGAGGTTGCCCCTCAGCCTTCTCCAAGCTGAAAAAACAAGTGACCTCAGCCACTCCTTATAAGTTTTGCCCTTGAGGCCTTTCACCATCTTGGTCACCCTGCTCTGGACACACTCTAGTAGTTTGATGTCCTTCTTATACTGAGGCGCCAAAAACTGCACACAGTACTTGAGGTGGGGCCGCACCAGTGTAGTGTAGAGTGGGACAATCACCTCCCTTCACTGGCTAGCTACGCTGTGCTGGATGTACCCCAGGACACAGTTGGCCCTTTTGGGTGCCAGGGCATACTGTTGACTCATATTCAACTTGCCGTCAATCCAAGCCCTCAGATCTCTTTCTGTGGGGCTGCTCTCCAGCCTCTCGTCCCCCAGTTTGTACACAAAACCAGAATTACTCCATCACGGGTGGAGAAACTGGCGCTTGCTCAAATTAAATTTCATATGGTTGGTGATTGGCCAAGCTCTCCAGTCTATCCAGATCTCTCTGTAATGCCTCTCTACCCTCAAGGGAGTCCACAGTTCCTCCTAATTTAGTATCAGAGGCAAACTTGCTTAATGTACATTTGACTCCTGTGTTCAGATCATTTATAAAAACATTGAAGAGCACTGGCCCTAAAATTGAACCCTGGAGGACCCCACTGGTGACTGGCTGCCAACCTGATGTTACCCCATTTACTATAACTCTTTGAGCCCAACCTGTCAGCCAGTTGCTCACCCAATGTATTACGGACTTGTCTAGCTGTGTGCTGGACATTTTGTCCAGAAGGATACTATGAGATGGTGGGGCCTTCAATGATGATTCTCTGTTGCTGGTGCCACCTCAGTCTCTGAGTAACCTTTTAATGCTTTTTTTTTTTTTTAAAGTTTCTGCGATCTGTGGCCCCTTGTACTTCCTTATATCCTTTAGATTAATTGCTAATTGTCCCTGGCAAATCACAATTCGTATAACCAGCGCAGAGATAATCAGAGATAATTGGTCACTGTGCCCTTATCCTGCAGCTTAAGTGCAGCATTGTTACATTGCTTACCTTGTTGCTTTCCAGATGTTAAATTGGCAACCTTCTAAATGTGCTAAACCAGCAAGTTGGTCTTTGTGTCACCACAAGAAAAGCTAAATGCGTTGTGCTGCGAGTTGCTTTACTGTCCTGTCGTGGCACATAGTCTCATTTCCCTTTCTGTGGGTCCGTTGCCTCTGGCTATTCTTAGATTTCCTCTTACACACGGGACCACAGAAATTTATTAAGAGGATTTTGAGGTTGGTTTGAATAAAACGGGGATGACACATTGTTACCTAAGGTCGGCGGTTCACCTGGGTCACAGCACAAGCTACACATGGTTTCATTCAATAACGAGATATTGAGAAAATGGATCCATGGGACTGGTATCCCCAGCTCCTGACACCTGGTACAAGATCGTGCCAGGACATGGTGACACCTGCTATGGAACAGCGAAGCATAACAGTATGTGAGATGCTCTGGATGGCAAAACTCATGATCCCCTGGTGGTCAGGGATGCCCCCTGTGATTGCTCACTCAACTCTTGCTCAGATTTTGGCTAACCCACAGCTCATGCTAAGGCCTGATGTATGCTGGGAGCAGCACCATTAGGTCAAAGCCAGAGCAACACCAGGTAGGCAGGATAAACTGGGCAGGAAGAGATAAAGATCATTACGCAGCCATTACCAACCACAGCTTGCTTCTCCTGCAGCCAAAATTATTGCGTATTGATTTTCTGGCACCTTCTTCAGAATCCACTACTTTATGGAAGGAAGCGGTAAAGACCAAACTCCTCAACTGGGAGGTACAAATACATCAGCTGATCCAAAAGGCTTTTGAAGTGGATTAAACCACTGCCTTTGTGTTTCCCAAGGTGATACAGGCACAAGGAATGCCAGCACCCTCACTGTCGGCTGGAGTACCAGCCTCCATCATTCTTCTTCCTCTGAGGGTTGAGTGGGTGACTCATACTTTTAAAAGCCAGACTCTAGATTATGATTATTGTATTGTGCACTGATTATTAAGAATTTGACCCCATCTGCAGAGGGTGTAGGTGACTAAAAATTCTAGTTAACTGAAATTTTAGGTAATAGGAAAGCTATACCAATTGCGAGAAATTCTGTGTAATGATAAGCTACGCTTATTGCTAAAGTCTATACATAATAATAAAGCTCTAATTATAACCATAAACTTGTGGCCAGATCTCACTCTATCTGTCACCGTAGGGTTGTGTGACAGCTGGCCTGGAGACAGAAGGTAACTAGAAAGGGAAAACAAAAGCACGGCGTTGACTCGGCAGCGTTTCCTAAGACTCACGTGAAGGCAAAAGGTCACAGTAGGCATTTACTCCAAAAGGTTATGTATACATGGCCTATCCAAAAGCAGCTTGCTCTCAGCAATGAAGGGGAACTCGGGACGTACAGAGCAGATTCAGCAGCTGCCATGTCTTCTGTCACATGCCAGTCCCTCATCCTAGGTGTCACACCAGCCTGCTTGGAGACACGCATCCCGATACTTGCGTGAGTGTCAGCTCATTTATAAAGCTCAATAAAAATGACTTTCCATGACTATACGGTTCTGTAACAAGCTTTGTTTCCCTAACGGCTACTCAGGATACGTAACTTAAGGGTAGATATATTCAGTATACCGATTTAAAACTTAAACCTTTTAAACAGATCATAGCCTTTCGGTAATTTTGTGATGTTAAATTTATCTGTAAGTACTGTACTGCTTACACATGATATCCTTGCACGTTAAACATCTAACTTTTTTTTTTTTTTTCATCTACCTAGCTTTTACAGCAGAACCTTTACATTTATCAGTCCCCACTTCCCCTAATTGCAAGCTTCCCTCGAAGTCCCGGCTCGCCCTCGATTCGTGGGGTTGCGTGTGTGTGTGTAAGTGTGTATTTTGCTTAGAAATCGCGATGTGCCTGAAGCGGGGGAGCTGCGGGAGTTCTCCGGGGGCACAGGGAGGCAGGCAGGGAGGGCAGCAGGCGGGGAGGCAGGCCGTCAGGGAAGGAGGGAGGGGGAGGGAGGGAGGAGGGGCTCAGTCTGAAGGGATCTGTGAACCCGAAAGCGAAATTCGGCCGCGCCGCGCAGCTCCCTGTCAGCGGCCCCGTCGAAACTACAGGCGAACCCCGCCTCCGCCTCCTCCTCCTCCTCCTCCTCGGCCGCACCGCCTGAACCGCACACCTCTGCCTTCGTACCGCCCCCCAGCTCGGCCACCTCAGGCCCCCGCCCGGCCCGGCCGGGGCTGGGCAGAGCGGCGCGGCCTCCTCCTCCTGCCCCGCCTCGCCGGGGGTCCCGCCCCGAGGCGGGTCCGGGCGCTGGCCCAGCCGCGCTTCGCCACCGGCGGTAGCGGTGGCCCCGGTGGTTCTCCTTCCGCTTCTCACCGGAGCCAACAGCCGGTGGCTCCGCCTCTGCGCGTCGAGTGACTGGCCAGCCGGCCGCGCCGGGTGCGGTGAGGACGGGCGGCAGTGGGAAGGGAGCGGGGCGGGCGTGAGGGATCCGCGGCGGGAGAGCAGGGAGGAAAGCTGCCGGCCCGCCCGTAAGGGCCGCGCCGCTCCTCCGGCAGGGCTCGGGGCGGGTGGTGGAGCTGTCTCCTCGGGCCGGGCCGGTGAAGCTCGGCCGCCTCCTCCCCGGGGTAGCGGGAGAGGCCGCGGGCGGAGACGCCCGGGGCTGTCGGCGGGCGAGGGCCCCCTCAGGGCCGCGGTCTCCCGGGACCGTCCTGGGGGGCAGGGGCCTGGTGTGGAGCGGGTCGGGCAGCGTGGCGTGACGCCGGGTGACCGGCAGGTAGTTAGCTGTTCCTCTCGCGGCAGCCAATTAACATTAATTAGGTGCCCCGCGAGTGGCAGAGCCCAGCACACAATGAGATCTGCGGGCGCGCTTTTCGGCCGCAGTGTTTCTGCCTGCAGAAGCGCTCGCCCCGCCCCGGTCGGCTCCGGCAGAAGTTTATTTACTGTCTTTCTCCCTGGGGTATGGCGGATCCAGGGAGATGGGGCTGGCAGACAAGAAGTAAGAGCTTCCAGGGTCGCGGGGAAGACGAGGTGTTCCGAGTCTCCCCCGTGTTTCAGCTCTGCCGCGGAAGTGCCAGGGTTTGCCCGTGATTTTTTTGCTTCTGCCTTTTCGGGTGGGCATGGCAAGGTGTGCGGTGCGGAGCCTGCATTTGTGTTAAGAGGGTACACCTGCAGCCG
Source organism: Chroicocephalus ridibundus (assembly GCF_963924245.1). NCBI lineage: Eukaryota > Metazoa > Chordata > Aves > Charadriiformes > Laridae > Chroicocephalus > Chroicocephalus ridibundus. The sequence continues at coordinate 154,954,981 of NC_086284.1, forward strand.
AGCCTTGCGGTTGAACTGACAAACCCGTTTGTATAACTAAAGGAGAAAAAAAAAAAAGGTTTTAAAGCGGTATAGGCTGATATTTCTGCTTTGGGTTGTGTGGGTAGTGTAGTTGAAAGAATTACCTAGCCAATTCCATCTGCGAAGGCAGATGGAAATGTGAGAAAAAAGGCGAGTACCCCATCAACGCTTCTTTCTCAACTTTCTTCGCGTGCTCTTGGTGAAATATGCTTGAAATAGGCTTCATATGCTCTTGGTATTGGTGAAAACTAGAGGCATCTGCTAGAACGTGAGTGGGTTTTCCCAGCACTGGAAGAAGCCCATAGGAATGCTGGAGGTTGTTTTCCTAGAAGTTGTTATGAGGTTGACTCAACTCTTTCTAGGAGCTCTGTGGTAATGTCAGGCCTTCCCCTGCTCTTAACTAGCCTCCTGGGATGACTTAAAAACAGAACAAAACAAACCCAGCTCATCCTGACTCCTGGTAAATATTTTCTGGCTATTGCATCTGGGTACAATGGGAGTAAAACTTGTCAGTAACATTAGAACCTCCTTAACTGGGCTCTTATCACCCCATTTCCTTGAATTAACCAGCCAGTGTCCCCAAACATTTAGATAAACATTCCTGACTGAGAAAACAGACTTATGTTAAAATAACTCCTTTACTCTTGGTAGCTGTGCCAGTATAAAAGCTCCCCTGGGTCTTAAAGCAAAGCCTTAGCCAACGTGCGGAGTGAGTTCTGAAGGTGTTTATCAGGAGCCGTTGGCGCACTGTCTTTGTGTGGCGCTTCAAAGGTAAAGGATGAAGCCCTCTTCGTAGTTCTAGCTTAAGCAGTATTTTTCTTTCAGGAAATAGTATATTGTCTGGTGTTTTGGCAGGAAGTCTATGGGGCGTTCTGTTTTCCTCCTTAGTAGCAGCTGAAATAGTTTCTTCAGTTCGTTGATCTGCCAGGTATTTAGAAGAACTTCTTATTTTGTCATTTTGGTTTTGTTTTCTACTTAAAGCACAGATGCTTTTTCGCTCCTTCCCCTTCCTACCACTCTTAAAGGAAAATAATTGTAGATCAGTAAAATACTCTGCTCTTCAGGAGGCTGTCCTTCAAACACTGGCTTTTTAACAGCCAGCAAGATATTGTCTTATGTGTCTTCTGCAGGCAAATGTGTTTTGGTAGTGATACCTGTAATCGAATTTAAAGTTAACCATGGCTCTATAGTTAATCGAGCTTTATATTCAATGGCTCCATAGTTAAGAATGTTGTAGATAGTTGCTAAGTGGTTGCTAAGAAAGGATCAAAGGGGAATTGTTTGAAGGAACATCTGTAGCCTAATTACTTGGTCTTCCTGGGACACTAAGACCTTAAATGAACATCTAATCAAGATGTTTCTACAAACAATGCCAATATGGCAGTGAAAACCAAAGTCCAGGTGTCCTTAACTGAACTGTCTTCATCATAATACTAAAAACCTACCCACAGGTCAAGAAGACCCTTGCCCAGGTGAAGACCCTTCCTCTATGGAGGTGCAGTGATTGAAGAGAATGACACACCAGATATTATAACTATATTTAAATTACTAACCAGTCATTGTAATTGGGAACGTACTACCTTGTAACATTTGTGCATAAGTATAATGAGGAAATGGGCATTGGGTTTGCTTGATTTGTGGAAATCCACTGAGCACCCAGGCCTGAATAAAATGCAATATCTTTCCTGTGTGTGTGAGAATTAGTTTATTGCAAGCTGGGTAATGAATGTGCTTTTCAGACAACAGTAGTAGAGTATTTTTATATCTGTTTCTAAAAATTACACAAACCAGTGTTTCCCAGCCCTTTTGTTTGCCTGTTTTTTTTTTTTTTTTTTTTTTTTGGCAAGGAAAAATGATTGAAAGGGGCCTGTTGTGTTTGCTTAGTCACCTCTGAGGGAGTAGAGGTGTGATGGTGCACCTGGCCAGGTGTGTGCTACTCTGGCAGTCCTCCTTGCCAGGCCTTTTGCCCATAGTGGACCAGCTGGGCTGCTTACTGTGACCTTCTGAGCCATCACCTGGGTCTGTTGACTTTTGGCTGTAGGTTGCAGACAAGGGAAATGGCTTCTTAAATCCTGTATGTGCTGAGCTTGCTCAGTTTCGTTTGCTGCAACCATGAGCAACATATCAGTGGGTTGGAGATATGTGACTTTGTCACAGTGTTTGTGGTCTCTGCTGATCCTAATCAATGGAATCATTAATCTCTTAGTTTGGTGCTGAGCCTTTCTTCTCTTTGTTGATGACTAATAATCAACAAATGAGCACAGGAGGGAGATCAGTACTCCTTGCCCCCTGATTTAAAAGGCGGGGGGGAAGGCTGAAGACAGCAAAGAAAGAGTGAAGGGAGCAGAAGTCCAAGTAGGTGCTGTTCAGCTGTCCTACTTCCTAGAGCAGCTCGTACTTTGCTTGTGAGAAACTGTAGAGCCTGCTGGTGACTCTTAAGAGGAGGAAAGGAAAAAAAAAAAAACCACAAGGAAAAATGGTGAAAACACACATTATGGTTGTTAGCATTGGGTGATTGCTCTTCTTTGCTTTTATGAACTGATACTGGGCACTAATATTAGGAAGCTGTTACTTCAAAGCAAATAGGACTTGAAAACCTGCCAGGAGATCCTCTGATTTATCATTAGTAACTGGGGACATAGGAGACTGTTCAGTGATATTGTTGGTGTAAGTCATTGCTACTTCAGTAAAAGTAGCGCTTGCAACTTAATGACTATTGTCCCTTCTAGGAGCAAAGGCCAGTAAGGAGCTCCTACTCTTCCAGTGGATGCTGCACATCCATCTGAAGAGACACACACTAACAAGGTTGCTGAAGTAAGTGATCTTACTTTTTTTTTTTTTTAAAAAAATTGGAAATATGGCAACTCTTTTATTATCTGTAGTCTAGTTCATCCTGAGGCACCACAGTAGCAGATCTGGTGCAACTGAAGATGTAGAAATGGGGAAGAAAATGGGGTTGGGGAAAACATAAACTTCTCAACCTATCTTTGCTACTCAAAGTATTTCTAAGCTGTACTTGATACTGTTACAGCCACAGTTTTTCGAAGGACTATCACTTTCCCATTGCTGACAGGGAATGGGTTTTTGCTTTTTCATGCATTTCACTGCTAAACACTACTAGGATCTTTCTTTTTTTTGTGTCTCTGATAAGCATGAGAGTTGTTAGTTCTCAACAGTTTTGAAACTGCAAAGGGCAGTGAAAATGTAAACCAAAAAGCTGTAGGATTTTAGACTTGGAGGAATTGCAAGGAAGATCATCTAATGAGTGGAAGCATTGATAATGTAACTTGCAGTATACAGGGAACTTCACAAATCTGTAGAGAAGAAAGGCATTAACACAGCTATACTTTTTTTTTTAAAAGAAAAAAACCCAAACACTCCTGTGATATTGAAGCTAGTAGCATGCCTTATTTCTGGTATAAATGATCTCCATAAAATGCTGAAGAGCTCTTCTAGTATGTGCTGGTGAAAGATTACTATTATTCTCCATGACTGAAATTAAATTAACTTCTTAGTTTCCGCTTCAGTCAGTATTCCATACATAGATTGTAAACTTTTCTTTAATTAGTAGTCATTAGCTGTTGAATGATTGAGTGCAATACTTTTAAAAGGGGGTATAACTGCTGAAGATGTGAGACAGTTCTTTGAATGTGCCTTAAAACCTGGAGGGAACTTGGGGAGTCTTCAGAGATTGAAGTGCATTTCACAGTTACTCTGCATTTCACAGTGATTTCCATAAAGTGTGATAAGTAGAAATCTGTAGCTGTAGCATAGGGCTGTAGGTATCTTCTAAAAAAAGTCATTCCATCCAGGATAAAGTGTCTTTGGACTCTGCTTTATCATTAGTTGATCTCTTTCATCGTAATAATACAACTTAAAAGCAAGAGTTACAGATGTATACTTATAGGTATATATTTCTATTATACACATGAACTATGCTACAGAGGCAAGGATATTCTCATATAAAGGAGGCTGGTGCTAGTATTAAAAAGCTTTCATCTGTAGGTTTCTGAATAGAGTATTAGGCTATGTTAATCTGTGTGGTGAATCCGATCCCCATTACTAATGCCTTTTTTCCCAGCGAATCTTCTAATTTTGTGTTGAAAATTGCTCTAATGCTTACAGCTATTAGTCAAAAGTGAACATAATTTTTCCCCTGAGGAGTGTAAGCAATAAATGCTTGGTTGATACCATCAAGCAATCAAATACAATCTTGAAGATTTCGTTTTGTTCTGAGCAGTGACATCTCCATTGCCGAAGTTGCTGTGCTGCTTGGTATTGTGGAGAATTAGAATTCTAAAAGTCCTTGCAAAGCATAGATCTTCCAAATACCTGGAGTCCATGGTCCTAGTGGAAAATTCACTTTTTATCTTCGTGCTTGGTTTAGATGCTGTTTATGACAAATTCAGATTTTTCTGTATCTAGCGCTTCTGATTGTTGATCTGTGGCATCGTGTTTATCTGTGTTATCTCATTTCTGGTGAGAAGAATGACGTCTTTCCTGATGCCCTTCTGGCTGTGACTGCAATTCCTGTGGCTCTTACGCAGTGTTGCTGGGTGTGATTGCTGTAGGACTGTGATCAGGTCCATTGCCAAGTGCTATGGAGTGCTTTTTCCTTGGGTTTTTTTTTTGATTTTTGTACTGTCTCTGGATAAGTTTTAAAATTGAATTACATAGTTGTAATTTCTCAAGTTGTTATTAACTGCCTGCTTCAAGAAACACTATTTTAGTACAATCTGTAGGGTATTAAGCAATTATGGATAGTGTAGTGTGCAGAGGTCTGTGTAGTGTAAGGCACCCATGAAAGCTATCAACCGTTGTCTTAAAATCTTACATTCAGCATAAACAGGGAAAAATTGACCAAGATTTTTAACAGTTAATCATTTTATTGACAAATTCTTTTGTACACAAGTGACACATGAATACAGGAGTATTGGGTCATATACTTTGTGACTGGTCTGTTGTTGGTTAACTGTTGGGTTTTCCTCCTCCTCTGGCTAGTTCAGCTTGAAATTACACTTGCACACCCACACACATTGTCATAAATCCACTATGAGTAAAATTTAAATATACTGAGGTCCGCTTAATTACTGGCCCTTGGACCTCTTGCACACCCCCTGGTATCTCCAGTTGGTAACTACATATGTAGCCCTGTGACCTGCAGCTCCTTTTCCAGTTGCTGGCACCCAGACTACCCCTGCATGCCAGTCTCTCCAGTTGCCGTCACCAAGACCTCCAAGCCCTGTGGTCTTTTCTCCAGGTGCTGGCACCCTGCTCTCTTCAGTTGCTGACCTTAAACATACAAGCTATCAGCCCCTGGTCCCGACTGGACCTTGCTTACATGTGACCAACCCTTTTTATTCTCCCTCTCTATTTCACTCTTTCATTGTTCTTACACATTCTCCTTTCCCTAAGCATTCCTTAAGGTTTTTAATAGTCCTGCATCCCTGCCTCAAATATCCCTACTGAAATGTGACTTCAGATTTATAATGTGAATATTAGAATAGCCATGACTGATACATCAGTGGAAATGTGTGAGAAAGCGGCAGAAGGAATAGCAGACCACAAGTTAAAAGAATGGCCTGTGTTGACAGTGAAGGAGCACCACTTCCAGGACAGTTTCCAGCAATAAAACTGTGGAATGTGTTGACTGTAAGGGTATGTGGAAGGTGGTGAGAGCGTCTGCTTTGTTAAGGTTATCTGCTCAAGGACCTTTTCAGTGTAAATGGAGACAAGAAGGGAAAGGGAATAAACAAAATGTTCAGAGACACAAACCTGATGGCTAAACAATACTGAGGATAACAAGAAGCAAACCTCCTCAGCTATGCTAATTGATAAGAGGGTGTGGGATGTGAGGGTGTTTATTTCGACAAGATTATCTGATCAAGGACCTTGTCAAATGGGATTATAGGGGAAGGAGGGAAGCTGTAAAGAAAACTTGGAGGTAAACCTGACAGGCAAATGTGAAGGAGACAGAAGAAACAAACCTCAGCAGTCTCTCTTAATTGATGGGCCATTGAGAAACTGCAGGCAAACCTAGACTTTTAAAGTGATTAGAGTGCAAACCTAGGAGTCCCGGGTGTGGGTGGGAGAAAGAGGATGATGGAACCATGCAGAGGGGGAGCAGACAGAAGAGGGTATAGAAGGCGTCAGTCCTGTGTAAACCATGGCTGTCAGGAGGTCTGTCTGACTGAGCCCTCTGTCTGATCCCTGCAGCCAGTCCTGTCTTCTTAAGTCCTTTCTTAACTATCTGCATCATCTCAATCTCTGTCCCCTGTGTGCAAGTGCTACAAGAACTATGTGCCAGCTACTGAGGAGACCAGTGTGCGTTGGTAACTGGGCCAGCATGTGGAGTCAGACTTGAGGTGTAGGCACCCCTGGGCCATGGTGCTGCTGGAGTGAGAGGGTGTCTCGGCATCAGTAATTGGAAGGACCATAGCTCATGGGAACATCTCCACAGGTTCCACAGGCTTTGTCTGGAGTGTAGACACCCCTGGCCTGCGGTGCCAGCGATTGGAATGAACAGGAGACTCACCAGGGTGAGTGGAGTGAATGAGGGTCTCAGTGCTGGTGGCTGGAGCAGAACTGTGGGTCTCAGCCCGTCTGTCTGAGGCTGGCTGATGGTGAGAGTGCGTGGGGCATATCTTCCCCAAACTGGGTGTGTGGGGCTTGCCTTTATAATTTGCTAGCAGACTTCAAGGTGGACTAGGTGTCCTGGGTACAGAGAGAGGTATTGGATGGGCAGATGGTCCACGCTGGTATTTGAGGGGATCTATGAGTGTGAAGTGCTTATGAAATAAGTGTGTGCATCTCTTTGCTGGTGAGTATCAAGGTGGACCAGCCAGCAAATAGCAGATCCTTCAAAGTGTCTAAGAGGGCCTGGGATCTATGCAGGGGTATTGGATGGGTAGTGGGGCTGTACTGATACTTAAAGGAATCCATGAATGTGTGTGTGCGCTTGTGTCTGTAGGCCATGGGGTTGTGTGGGTTTTAGAGAGACACTCAATCCTGACCAGACAAAGACAAGGAAAGGGACTTGTCTATACTTCTATTTTATGTGAGTCATGCATGTAGGTGCTGTTGAAGGCATCACCTTGTCTGTGGCTGTCTTGTGTCAGTGTCCTGTGTGTGTCTCTGGGGTGCGTGCTCAGCCTTGCTACTGGTTGAACCTGCAAACAGGAAAGCAGCAGCAGCTGTGTCCATGGGCCTCCAATGGAGACATCTGGGTCTCCAGGCTGGGCTCTAGCCCGGAGGCAGAAGGAATCACCAGGCCTGGGAGCTGCTGGAGGTGGTCATTTACGGCATCCCTCAGCAAGCTCCAGGGCTATGCTACTGAGATAATTTGAAGAGGATGATTCCGATGGGTTTTGTTTTAATGGGTGTTGCTTGAACTGAAAAATCTCTGTCCTGTTTCTTCATCTGTTCTGAAAAGGTCCTGTTTGTTCTGAGTGCTCTTCCTGCTGTGCTGGATTTGGGCCTTGAGGTCTTTGATAAAGAAGTGTGTTCACTTAAAAAAAACGCAAAACAAAAACCAACAAAAATTCTAACAAACTGACTCAGAAATGCTGTTGGATAATACTGAATAAAGTTGCGTTAAAAGTTCTGGTGATTGGAGGAAACAATGCTAAGAACACAAAGGAAGGCTGGGAGGAAAAGCCTGATTTAAACTGAAGTTCAAGGGTGTAAAGCTGAAACAGGCCCATCCAATAACTGTTTTTGTAATGCTCATCTGTGGCAGCAGATGGCATTAGGACAGCAAAGCCGATAGGTGAAAGTGAGAAATACACTGTTGGAAATGGTGGGATGGGATTCTGCAACGAAGAGTAGTGATGTGTCTTCATATGCTTAAAGTTACTGTAAATACTCTGTGATTGATTGTCAGTCTGAGATACAGGTAATTTTTAAGAAGTTATCTCTTATGTAACTGTTAAGAATCCTTGTGGCAAGAAAACCTGTGTGTGCTGGTGCTGCTGTGATGTTTACAATACAGTTATAAACTGAGGAAAATGAGAATTCTTGATGTGTATGTACTCCTCCCTTTGGGCATGTTTGGTTGATTTGGGCCATCTGGTACCACAGGTGCGGGTCTGCCAAGCTGCTCTAATCTTTCTGTGATACCATGATGTCAAATGTACTGAATTAATTTTAAATGTTTTTGGTTAACTGAGACTGGCTGCTAGATGTCCAGAAGCAGGGGAATGAAGTCATGCTGGCCTGCAGCTGAACTTTTGTCCTTTCAGTTCTTAGAAGCTTGTGTTTGCTGAACTCCATGTCCCGGAGAGGTAGGAAACCACCGAGATCAGAGTGGCTGGCATTGAGTTATATATGTTTGGCGTTTAGAGTTTTGGTCCAGTTAAAGGAAGCCTTTAATAATGAATAAGAATATTTTATAACTATTGTTAGTGCCTCAGTTACACTTGTCGCAGGGGAGATTGACTGCTTTCAACAGCCACCGCCAAAGGTGGCAGCAAAAGTAATTGCAGTAAGATGTTGTAAAAATGAGGCTTAAGAAAGTCTGATGGCAAGGTTCAATCTATTCCTTACTGTACAGAGGATATAATAAAAATGCAAAAATACCAATATAAGATCTTAATGCCCTATGGTACAAGGTGATGTGTGATATTAGTCACCAAAGATCTGCAGTTGGTAAGGGGTCTCTCATCCTCAAGGAGTAACCTTGAGAGTCTTCCCAACTCGAGGAGATCACCACTGTGCTTAGCAGGGAGAGCTCACAAAAGGCTCACTTAGGCTGTCTATTTACAGAATAAAGTGGTTGGCTTGTGATCAAATTATGTGCAACAGAAAAGGTAAGCATGAGACTCCTTGTACCCACAACTTCATTTGTTCCTTGACAAATTAGTCTTGGAAGAACCACCTACTTTTCATGTGTTAATTGCATGGTTGGTGTTCCGGTTTCCTAGCTCATATGCATCAAAGCTCACCGTATCACCCTGTTCCTGCGTGTGTTTTGAAAGGACAGGTTGGAACTAGAGGTGTTCTTGACCCTTCCTTGGGAGCCTGAACCAAACTAATCTCTAGTTTGGTCAAGGAGTCAAATGCATCCATCACTTTCCATCAATCCACTTTATCGACTCATAGAGTGGTAGTACAGTTATCTCTTGCCTCTGTGTCATAAATATGCAGCGTATTGCAGGTCAGTGGTAAGGGTACAACGATTTGGTGAGTTGCTTAAGCGTTACAATTAATGCTAATTATATACCATTGCACATACAGAATCAGTTGATAGCATAATTTGTTTCATTATGCACCAAACTTTGATATACAGAATGATTATAAGCAATAAAGTCAAAACTGACAAAACTATGACTGGATGTAACATCAAATTCAAAGCTCCAGTTGCTGTTGGTTACCATTCAAGTTCATAAACATACACAGCTGTTCCTGACATAGACAAGTGCTGTCTCAGCGCATTTGTTGGGGTGTACTGAGAAATGTCAGACTCCCCTAGGGGGAATTAAAGCACGTATCAGAGGTTCCAGAAGAATTCCTTTTGCGCGTGAGCCTCATCCTAGGTCAGGGATGCAAGCTTCAATGTCTACCTATTGTCTGCCTTTATTTCTCTGCCAGGCCTGCTGTGACGATCCATGGGGTGGATCACAGATCCATCTTGGCATAAAGCCAGAGATGATACAGAGTAGATTAGTTCAGTAGTAGCATCTCCTATAGTCAGTACACGGGCAACAGCTAAGTCTATGTTTGCAGAGAGCTACCAGACGTGTAGGTGTCATTTGGTGTCAGTGGCATTATTTCTGACAATCTTTATGAATTTCAGCGGGTTGGATTCTGCTGTCACCTTGTCACCTCTCTTAAGGTTACAGCTATTGCAGCTCGGACCCATGGTTGGGCTTGTAACTGCTCAGAGCTGAGGAAATGTTTGCTTGAGTTACCTCCAAAGGTTTAGTAATATCATGCAATCACTGTGTTTTGGACATTCCCGTAAAGGTAAAGTGCTTGTGGTCAACCACTGTCCTAATCCCAATTTAAGTAATGATGACTGTAAGGGAAAGTGAAGATTTTGCAGTAAGGTAGTTGTTGTGTCTAGTTTATTGGCTGGAGCTTCTGCATCCATACTGTTGAGCACTCCAAATACCTTGTAAAGTTTCTCTGTGCGTTTGTGTTGTGCTGAGTTAGGTCGTAGCTGTGGAGCCAGGCTAGCCAACCTTGTAAGTAGTAGACAAGAAGAGGGGCACACTGAGTTCAGTCTAGATACATTGGTTGGCAGTGTTAACTCTGGCTGTTTTAAGGACCAGTTAGGATCCAAAATTAGCTGTTGCATATGATTTTTTTCCAAGTCACATAAGGACCTATTTGTCCAGAGGAGGGCTGCAAAGATGATCAGGGGGCTGGAGCACCTCTGCTATGAAGGCAGGCTGAGAGAGTTGGAGTTGTTCAGCCTGGAGCAGAAAAGACTCCAGGGCAACCTTATAGTGGCCTTCCAGTACCTGAAGGAGGCCTTACAGGAGATATGGAGAGGGATTTTTCATGAGGGAGTGTAGTGATAGGACAAGGAGTAAAGGTTTTAAACTGAAAGAGGGGAGATTTAGATTAGCTATTAGGAGAAATTCTCTACTGTGAGGGTGGTGAGGCACTGGAACAGGTTTCCCAGGGAAGCTGTGGATGCCCCATCCCTGGAGGTGTTCAAGGCCAGGCTGGATGGGGCTTTGAGCAGCCTGGTCTACTGGGAGGTGTCCCTGCCCATGGCAGGGGGGTTGGAACTTGGTGATCTTTGAGGTCCCTTCTGACCCAAACCTATGGTTCTAATCTATACTTCAGTAACAATGGAGGATGGAGTTGAGGGTGAGTTAGGAAGAATAGTTGGAGGGCTGGCTGAGGTGAGCTCGAGAAGTACCAGTGAGACTCAGACAAGAGAATAGTATTAAACTTAGAGTGGTTAAAGCCTTAACCTAAAGGCACACAATGTCAACACAGTGAGAAGGTATAAGGGACGTGCCACAAAAGGGCTTGTACAGGCACGCGTGGCACACTGATAGTTAGACCGGTATAATGTCTCCTAGTATTTCCATAGGGCTGGCTGTGGGTGGCTGATCGCTGAAAGAGACCGGTTCTTCCCCACTTGGGCTTGTGTGACACTTGGTGCTATGTCTGAGGGAAGATGTATTTCATGGTGTGCTGCAACCCTGACTAAAGCTTTAGCAGCAGGATGATTCTAACACTTGTGCAACCAGAGAGCTGGTTCTGTGGTCCAGGTTGGAAGCTTGGGTTAAAGTTTCCTTAGTTTCATCTGCTACTATTGGACTGCAGTTGGCTTTCTCATAGGTGTCAGTGTTTGCTACCACTGCCACCCCTCTGATCACAGCAGTGATGTCTGCTTGGGCATTCCATATGGGCTTGGCCATGGGACATGCAGAATGAGAATCAATATGGCCAACAGCCAAAGCACGTGAGTGGGCATAGTCCTGTATTTTATTACGAAGAAGTAATCCCCAAATTTCCCTAGTATGGGTGTGGAAGGAGTGTGCGTTCCAAGAAGGAAGCCAGTGGATGCACCCAGTGAAAACAGCCCAGGAGTTGGTGTAGACCCGGTCATCAGAAGAGTGAATGACCAGCAGCAAAGGGAATTTCCAAACAGATGTTGGGACTCTGTGGGCTGCCTGTTTGGGAGTGCCTGGAGCCAAACAGGCGTTCCATGCTTCAAGACACTTTGGGTCAGGCCCTTTTGCACAGGCTTAGGGGGATTTTTTAACTAACTGAACGCAGGGATGTTTGGTGGTAATGATAGCTGCATCTTCACAGAGGAGGGAGGATGACAGAATAAGTATAGCAGAAACTAACTTTACTAATAGTTGGGACCATGTGGCGCTGGACAATGTGCCTGTAAGGCTAGTGCCTGCTGATGTTAATAGTCTTGAGTGGACCAGGACTGTTTTTGACTAGTGGATGCTGCAGTGGCTCAGAGGTATGACAACCTGATAGGGCTTCATCTGTCACAGGGACTACATCTAAAGTGTGATTGATAACCAGACTACCTGTGCTTCATTCCAAATCTGTGTGACTGGCCCGGGGAATAGTCAGAGGCCCTCAGTCATCTCAGGGCCTTTGTCACTACCGTATGCTAGTGATGCCTGAAAAGAGTCTGTATTTTCCTCTGGAGTTTGCATCTGGATTCCAGACCCTAGAGGAGGGTTGTTGGAAGCAGAGGTCAATATTGCTGATAAACACCTGGTGCCCAGAACAAACACAGAAACTGGGTGAAGATCCGGTGGTTTGTGCTGCCATGGCACTGGGGAGGAAAGAGAAAGCAGGGTGGAGGCTGCGCAGTCCCGTTCTTCTGCTTTTCACAAGAAAGTTTTGTACGGCCGGTCACAAGAAGTGTTTTGTTCGATGGCTCATGGTACGACCACAAGGAACGATGGCTTGACCGCAGTCACACCCACTCACTTTGCACAATAGGAGTATAAATATTACCCTGATTTCATACCGAATTGAGGGATGAGAATTCAATGACAAATAGTAGGGACAGATTAAAGGGTTTGTCCTCCTCGCCCTCCCCAAAAGGGATGCCTTTTGGTAAGGTTTGCAACCTTGGCCATGCTGTGTGCTTACCCATGAAATCAAGCTTGCGATTGCAATCGTATCTTTAAAGCTATATAGCTATTCTGCAGTTTAGTGCATTTATCACCGGCAATCTTTAAGAATCTGTATATGTTGCTTAAAAACAAACCATACTATTCATGCACCTCACTGCTGCTTTTGAATGTGGCCGGACCTACAGCAGACGGGCTCTTTGTGCATCTGGTGTCAGGCCTACAGTCACAGCAATAATTGGTCTCACTAAAGGTAATGTTAAATTGGCATCATGGACAGGATTGCCACAGATAAACTACTGTAGGAACGCAGTTGTGCACCATCACAGGCAGGGATTAAATGAGCCCAGAAATTTTGGAAAGATTAGGACAAGGTAGTAGAGTGAATAGAACAACATAGGAGTCAACAGAAACTCAAAAAAAAAAAAAAGTTGAGAGTGATTTGTGTGGTTTTGGGGGCTTGTTTATCTTGCGGGTAAAAAGAAATCAAAATGTCCTTAGCCCCTGAAAAGATTGCAAATGTAACATACATAGCTCTGAAGTTAGAGATTGAGATACTTAAAGTATCATTGGCTTTTGAGAAGGAGACATGGGGAGAAATAAAAAGGCAAGTAGATGATCTTTTTAAGTTAAAACAAGCAATTAGAAAAAATACGGACTGTGCGGTTTAGAGGAACAGCTGCAGGAAAGGTTAGATAAATTATTTGATCGAACCTGCTCTAATTCAGTCCAGCACATTCATAAGGTGGTACTCTGTAATGATCCCAAAACATGGGATGGAGACATTTGGTATGACAGTGATTTCCCAGAACAGGTTTGGCCACTAAGGGAGACTGAAACTGCTGATGAGGGGAATGGAGAAGCCCACACTACTGTATGTACTGTCCCCTGCTGAACTAGCTAAACTGCTGGAAAAATATTCCAGGCCTCCCAGAAGGAATCAGAAGATCCTTCAGAAGACCCTCCATGTTGCTTTGCAAGCGATATTGTACAGGGAATCGCAGATGTGGTGGATTCTTCGCATACTAGCTGCGGCTGTATTCGCACTACCCTAAAACTTTTTCATTTTATACCTTTCCTTAATGTGTGAACAATGCTGTATTTTTGATCATTTTAGTAATTATTCTACAGCATCCCACCTCTGCTCCCTTCTGTGCCGCTTCTTTCCTTTGATTGCTCGGAAATACTGTATAATACAATACTAACCCCACATTGCCACCCCTTCCTTACGTGTCTCAGTGGGGGAAAGTGTGGTCTTTGTGTCTGGGCTGTGCAATACCAGGACTGATGTCTATGCCACGCATAGGTGTCAGATGCAGAGAAGAGTTTGGTCATGGCGTCTCTTTGTCTGTACTTCCTTTTTGAAATGGAAATATCGTGTTCTTTTCAGAAATTGTGAAATCTCAAATGACTGAAACTGAAAAAGCAGAGGCATGGAAGGAGAGTCTGTAGGGCTAAAACTCGATGTTGTCCCAGATAATTGGTCTCTCTCCTGGTTGCGCTACAGAGTTTTATTGGGAAGATAGAAAAGTGATGTGACTGAGTGCATTGTAGATATTGTTAGTCTTGTATATTTTGTGAGGTTTTGTGCAGAGCTCCAGCTTGCTCCTGGGCCATCCACTGACTCAACAGCCATGAGGCCAGATCCAAAGCAGGGAGGGTTGCCCAGCTGTGCTTGAGGGTGAGTGGGCAGGAGCCATGGGCAATAAAGAAAAGTAAATGGGCTGGATGGGCAGTCAGGCTCAAGTGCTTCTCAGTCAATTGGCAATTGATTCTGCCTTGGCAACTCAGGGATCCCAGCACCTGTGATGGGCGTGTGCTGAGGATGCATCATGGTGCAGTTCTCCTTCCAGGCATGGTACCAGAGTCCCTTTGGGGACAAGTGCCTGGAGCAAGCTAGGAATAGCTGTTGGCTGCTGGAAGAGCTGTTAGCTGCTGGCCTTTCCAAGGTAATGGCTTTCTGGTGTCTCCCTCTTGCTGTCAGGAGAAGCAGCCAACTCAGCACTTAAGTTAAGGGCCCCTCTCTGTTAATGCATGTAAATCTGAGAAGAGTCCATAAGAATCAATGTAAGGTTCTCACAAATATAGAGTCTTCACACAAATGGAGATATTTGACACAATTGTGATTTACAGCAATTCAAAACTTATTAATGATTTGAGGTAGATCAAAAAATAAGTTTTAGCATTAACCGATGTAAGGATTTACAAGATTATTTAATAAAATAATTGAACAGTGACTTAATTAGCAATTTGAGAATGGCAAGATTCACGCTAACTTGCTAGAAGGTATCCCAAATCAATAGATACGTATACGAGCACAAACATACAAACACACACCACTTGGGGGGTTGCACATATGCTTACACATGAGTTTGTAACTGCGAGGACTAAAGGTCTCTTCATAACAGGTAACTCCAGTGAGCCAACAGGTGCCCCTTTTATGCACATGCAAACAAATATTTGGATCCAGTGAAGTATAGGAACATCCATGCTGGTAGAAGCTAATGTGCATATAGAGAGGTGGATGAAAGAGAGGCTAGCCTATAGTTAAAATTTCCCTCTCTGTTTTTGGAGTAAGTACAATGCATCAGCATTCCTCAGTGGCGGTAACTGAGACTTGAGGGCAGTTGACTCTCTTAATCCTTGAGGTGTTTGCCTGAGCAGTGTCCTAAATTGGGGGAGGCACTGGTCACAGCCCTCTGCCATCCAGGAGAGCTCAAAGGGTCTTGCTAGAATCACTACTTACAGGGTCTGAGATAATTGACTTTTGTTAGGTATTTTTCCACTCCAGCCCAACTCAGACGATGGGATATGCTGGTACTTTCCACCATCTGCAAGTTCTGGTATCATCCCCCTTTGGGCCATGGTCCAGGTACAGATATACTAGGCTGTTAGGGAGTGATTGTTCCAAGAGATAGGGCAAACAGGAGCCAGGCGTGTTAAGGGAGTGCCTTAAGGCTCTGGCCCGCTATCTTTTGCGATTCATGCCTGACTTCTCCTAGGTTGGGATATGAGCCAGGGGCAGGGAATAGCGCCGAGCACCTAGAGGCCAAAGGCGTGGGGTGGTGGTGGTGATGGTGTTTTACCACCGCAATCTGCCCCATGACTAAAGTCAATTGATCTTGTTATAGTTGAATTTAAAATAAATCAAGTCCAAAATAGATTCAATAAATATTTATTGAGGTAGGCAGGCAAAAGCAGTGCTGGGCGGCCGGGGAGTCGCAGCTCCACCAAAGGCTCGCAAATTCAAGCAAGCTGAGCAGCTCTTTTTATCTTCACGGAGGTCGGTTTCAACATCTTCGGTACGCCCCTCTGTAGCTTCTTGCTTGAGGTAGTTTAGATAAAATGTTGGTCACAGAATCAGCTCAAAACAATACATTCCGATAACATTGTGGTTAAGCTTTTTGTCAAACAGAAGTTCCCATGTTGGCGTAGCAAGATAACATTGTGGACATGTCTCTTCTGGTTAAACAGGGAGTTCTCAAGACTGCCACAATGGGTTCGTTCCTCTTGCTTAACTTGTTTGATCAGCAAATCACCTTTAGTTACTTATTACAATCTCATCCACAGAGTGGCAGTGTGATTGCCTCTTGCCTCTATGCATATAAACAGGGAATGCTGCAATCCAGGTGTAATTTGAGGGAAATCTTGTGTTTGGTCATACTCTTAGAGTTTCATTAAATGTGGTTAAGTGACAGTTACCATTTTCTGTGTGATAAGTGAAGTTCACTAACTGCCGCCATGATTGAAACTCCTTTTCAATGTTGTCCCTGTATGGGGTCACCTGGCTAAACAGGTTACGGAGCACAAAGGCGAAATGCAGGGAGTTGTAATTCCTTTTTGATTTGACAGAGCCTTAATCCATTAACAAACAGAATGCCCTGAATCCCATTCCACCACTATTCAGTAACTTTGTGTACTAGACATCACAAAATTAGCAGTGTAGACTAAGGGACTGTCACACCACCAAAGATAAGCATTCCAGATAGTATAGTCCACTCAGGCATAATCCTGCCCACCAATCAAGTCAGGAAACAAAAACTGTAGGGTTCAGGACACTGTACAAGGTAACTTCCCAGGGATTAGGAGGTGAGGAGAGGGTAAGTGATCAAGAAACATACATATGGTATTTGTCATGCTTTAAGATTGTGATTAGTGCACTTTTTTAAGGTACCCATATCTAGCACGCTTGTGATTTGTCAGAATCACTTGTAGGTTGTAATAGCGTATCCTGTGAATTGCTTTTTAAATTGCAATAGTGCGTTCCTGTGCTGTATACATAAAACCTGCAGTAGTGGCATATTGGACCTGTGAGTGAAGTTCAAATGAATTGTTAGTTTGAACCTTACGGTGAAGTATCTCTCTTTCTGTCACAGTCCCAAATCAATTTACAAACCTCAGGGGGTTGGGTTCCTCCTTGTCCTTCTCTAATAATGGCTCCTGCTATGCACTGTATCCATGATTGTGCTTGGATGCAACGCAGGGCAAGAGAGGTGCTCCCTTGGGTTGCTCTGAGGGCTTTTGCAATTAATTGACGATCATTTTCTTCAGTTAGTTCCCAATGAGGTAAAGGGTCCAATAGAAGCCATTGACTTGCTCCCAAGGCTGGTAAAGATCACCTTAGCAGGCTTTCCAATTTGGTTGGGTTGTCAGTAGTAGCAGTTAGTTTATTCATTAGGACTTCAGTGTCTATGCTCTTTCATACTCCTAATCCTGTTCCAAATAACCTGGTGGTATCCTGTCATGTGCATTGGGATTGTTTATTGTTAAAAGATCGTCCATGTAGCCATGCTAGGCAGCCACTGTGAGCAACTCCCAGAAAGGTGGAACAGTCTGGTCTTAATTGCTGACACATTAATGTGAAGCGTTAGTTCCACTCTTTTTAGGGACCAACTGGGGTTAAAGAGAATTTGCTGTTGCGCTGTATGCTTAATTATGTAAGGGCCTGTGTTATAAATGTGAGGAGACAGTTTAGTAGGATGCCAAATTGGAAAAGATGGCTGTTGAATTTCGATTTTGAATTGGAAAACCAAACTGGAATGGAATTTGAAGTTGGCCCAGAAACACATTATGAGTACTGAGTGGTATATGTTAAAGCTATACCAACATTTGTGTCCATAAGGACAAGCATGTGCGTGGTCAAAATCATGTTCAAGTTTGTTTTCAGTATATTCTGCAGTCATGTGTGAAGCTGTTGTACACTCAGTACGGTTTTCAATTTGGTGTCCTATTGAAATGGTGTCTCCACTTGTTCCTTTTAGAAATGGGATTTGCCAGGCTTCTCTTTTATGATCCATTTTTGCTTATGGAAGGCAAAATTATTGCATAACACTGCTACAGACAAATTTAGAGATTCGGCAGGGTAAGTATTGGGTGTGTATCCATTATAGCCTATATGAGCATGGATCCATGGCCATGCTGTTGGGCATGAGTTCCATATATTGCATGCATCAATTGTAAAATCAAATAGTAGATCTGGGTTTTTATCATCCCGAACACACAATGCAATTACAGATTTGGTAAAGGTGAAGTTATACCAGCAATCTAAATTTGATTCTCTTATTTTGTAACAAGTGTTCTTGTGGTTTTCCACCCTGGAAAAATCAGTATGAAATATTTTAATTTCAGTTGGCTTGTGGTATGTGGTTGATGTGTGGTACGTTCATACCTGACTTTTCCTAGGTTGGTATGTGGCTCAGGGATGGGGAATCGTACCAAGCACCGAGTGGTCAAAGGTGGGGAGGGGTTGCACTACCACAGGTCTCCACAGAGCAAAAGAGAGACAGACGGAGAGATAGCGAGAAGAAAAGAGGGGTGGAAGCAGAGCAGGCATGTTCAAATGCCACACCAGGGACCTTGACTCCATTCATCACAAACTTAAGGATCTCCTCACTTTACTCATATGAGAAAGTGAAGCTGTCTCACTGTCATTTTCTCTTTCTTTCTCTCTTCCTAACACTCAGAGACTTCTGTCTTTAGTCACTTGTCCTTCACTGTAAGTTTCTTTAGATTGGAATTGGATAACCTCCTGGGTTCTGGGGGACCCCTTTTGCCAGAGGAATTCCTGGGGATATATAGCCACTCTGTGATGGAACTGAGAGCTGCTGAATTGACAAAGAACTGACTAAAGAGATGCTGCTTTGTTCATAGTAGAAATCCTGTTTTACCAGCAATAATTTTTAAGGAGCCCTTTAGCAAACTGTGTACCTGTACATCCATGTTCCTGTATTATTTTCTGTCAAATAAGACTCTGAATTTGCCTATCATGATTTGTGTGTCTCACTGGGAATTTAGACCTTAAGCCTGTGCACTTGCTATCCCAGACCTTGGAGATCCCAAACGTGGAGGAACCTGTAAGGAGATGATCCAGACCGAATAGGGCGCTGGGCTTGCCCAGCAACAGCAAAATGATACTGGTAGGTGGTCAGCACAGAAAGCACCGAGGAGAGGGGTATATAAACTGCTCCCTGAGAGCCCCATGGCGGGAGCACTCCTGAGGAACCCATGTGTGGAATAATTACTAAAATGGCCAAAAATACAGCATCACACATTTAAGGAAAGGTATAAAATCAAAAGGCTTCTAAGGTAGAATACAGCCGCAGCTGGCATGCAAAGAATTCAGCATCTGTGATTCCCCGTACAATATCGCTTGCAAAGCAACACGGAGGGTGGAGCTGAATGGAAATTTGATGGCCAACCTCTGTGATAATACAGCAGATATAGGAACAAGATGGTACTGTGGAACTGATAAGCTGCATACTTTCTACCCTGAGCCAACAGTCTGTCAAATTTTGACAAAATGCTGTCCTTTGTGCGAACTTTGCTCATTATAATGTCATTATAATACCAAAACACACCTCCACCCCAAAGGCTACCCACCTCCAAGGTGCGACCACTCTTCCTTGAGTCTGTGCCCTGAATTTTTAGTAAACTATACCTTTAAATGTGAAGCGAGAGAATTTTACACCAATCATAATAAAAGTATTTATGACTAGAGTCACTCAAACTCCACCTTGAAGGTAAAAAATAGTATAGAAATAGCCCAAGAAAGGGGGAATATCAGGGAAGACACCATTGTGAGCTAGTCAACTCCATCACAGACTGCCTATGACTTCCAGGACCAGTCGACGGGCTGAGCCTTTCTTCCCCCCATAGGGACGCCTGTGGTGGGTAAGACTTAGACTATACAGAGTGCTTCCTCTGGAAACCTAGGAATCTCTCTAGAGAGTCTTTCCTACATTTATAGCCAGACTGTATTGTTTATAACTTTGTCGTGCATTTTGTATATTTAACAGTACTTTTATTTGCACCTGCTTTGCAGATGGTGTATTCATCACCAGCAGTCATAAGAACATATATATCTGTTGCTTAAATGAACTGCACTGTTTAAGTACTAGTCATTTTGGTTTCTCACTGAATGCGACCAAAGACTCAAGAGTGGCCATGCTAGTTCAGGAGCACGACTAGACTGAGGGTGCAGTCCACTATTAGTGTATCCAGATCATAACAGTTTAATACATTAAACGTGACTGGACTGACAGTGGTGAACTGGACATCACTCGGAATTTAAACCCAGCCGCACCTAGCCTCCCATCTCGGTGAGGAGTGTTAGAACGCAAGGGGGTTTATTTTCTGCCAAAACGGCTTTGCCCCTTTCACGCAACAGAAAATTTGGCGTAGTCGGCAGGATTGCTATGAATAAACTGCTGCAAAAATATGATTGTGCCCTTTCCCAGACTGGGAAGGAGTGGGCCCAAAAATTTTGTAGGAATGAAGAGAAAGTGGTAGAACATACTGAAGAGTGTCGGGCTTCACTAAAGCTCAGAGTGGGAAAAGGCAAAGGTGTGATTTCTGTGGTGTCAGGCATCTGTTTATCTTGTGCACAACAAGAAGTTAGGGAAATCCCTGCTCCTAATCTGATTTCTGCTGTAGAATATGCAACTCTGAAATGGGAAAATGAGGTGTTGAAGTCATCATAAGCTTTTCAGAAGGAGACGGGAGAAAAACTAAGAACTCAAGTTGATAAGCTTGTGAGTAAAAATGAAAGTTTAGGAAACCAGAATGCTCGACTTAGGAGTGAAAATCTCCAACTTAAAATGTTATTGGAAAAGGTGACAGGGCTCTTAGATAAAATGCAGCCTTCGGCCCAGGTCCAACAAATTCGTAAGTTAATGTGTTGTCCAAATTCCGGAACCCAGACTGTAATTTTTGGTCTAACAGTGAGGATAATGAAGAAGATGAGGCAGAAGGGACTTTCACTTTGAAATCCCAAGTCTTTCCTTTACAACCTCTGGTTAAAACTGAAACTGCAGTTGGCGATGAAGTCCACACCACTGTGCGTACTGTTCTGTGGACACCAACAGAGTTGGCGAAAATAAGGGAAAAATATTCAAGGCGTCCAGGAGAGTCATCTGTTGAGTATGTGTGGTGAGTTTCTTCTGAAGGAGGAGATAGAATTATGGTGAGTGAGGAAGAAGCAGGAGATTCTTGGGGACCAGAAGTGTTTTTAACTACTATGCCCGGGGATCGTAATTATTCCCTAACCGCTCGAGCAGCCTATTGGGCAGGTGGTATGGATCCATGAGAGAGGGGGGAGCCGTTAGAGATTAGAGCTATGGGCTACTCTGATCTGTGTGCGCAAGTACGGAAAGCAGCTTGTCTGCAAGCCATGTATGACAGAGAATAACTTCGGAAATCCCCAATGTCAGCCCCTATCAACCCCGATTGATTAGCCCCTCTCATCCATGGTCTTCCTGATTGGCTGAAACTTGTCAGCACTCAAGATCTCATATGAGATGTTCGGGGTAATTGTAGGCGGAGTCAGTGTCACTCCATACCCACCTGGAATGAATATGTTCCAGAAATAGACAACTACAGATGCTGAATGGGCTGGGCCAGCCTAACTGGTGAAAAATCCTCCAATCACCCCTGAAAGGTTTGCCAAGTCCAAACTCATGCTCAAAACCCTAAATCAGATGGAAGGTTTAAGCCTGATTAAGAAGCCCTAGAACCGGGAGTACGCTGACAATTCTTGCATGGTGTCCCTACGGGAGATCTCTGTACACTGGTCCAATCTCTAACTAGAAAGAATAATTCAGTTGGGGAGAAAAGTCTAACCAGAGAGTCCCCAGGCCGTGAGAAAATTGTGCCTTCTGCACCAGAGCATGATGTTCACGCAACACCATGCTGTGGTGATCTGTCCTTTACTTGGGACATCGGGTGAGGATACTTTCCCAGGAACTGAGTGATACCTCTTAGGTAAATTATATGGAATTAGGAATAAAAGCAGGATAGTCCTCAGTCACAGGGTGGTGTGATTGTTACCTACTTAATTGAATTCCTTATCCCAATAAACCTCACTTTGTGCCTTGGAACCTTATTTCTTCAAGGGGTAGATAGCAGCAGAGGGTGTGACCACAACAGCACTATTTGAACGAATTTCCTCACACCAGTTTCATTTTTTCATTCTCTATTCGTGTGGCTCTTAGTCACACGCACAAGATGTGCAGCAGTGCCTAGAGAGAGACTACTTTTTGGCACTGTTGTACTGTGTGTTCAGGTTAACGGTTTACATGAATAAACTCGGAAAAGTTAAGCTGAAGATCCTCTCAGTTGAGTTGAAGGTGCTTATTCTTAGTTTATATTCCTAGTTATTTATACATATATATAAATAAACTTATGTCCACTTTTTTATTTTTAAATGGGAGCCCAAAACACAGTTTTAACTTAAATTCCTTTACGTAAGTGAAACACATAGCACCATATTGGCTTGAATGTGATGCCATGTGCAGTTACCTTCAGGCTCAAGCCAGATCTTCTTTGGCCAGCTAAAACACAGAGCAAGCCAAACAGACAAGGCTCAACACCTAAATGGAAATTAGTATGTTTATTAGTTAACCCTTACATTTAAATTATCATCTCGCAAACTTGAGGCAGATGAACTACTCTTATTCACATTGCTTTCTACGCCATGCACTACTTCCTGACTATTTATGTCCCTGATAAATTTACTTATACTTGTGTGAGGTTGTTGGAGGACAGCCTCAGTGGTGGTGTCTGTGTTCTCCACCAGCTTGTCACACCTCCAGCCGTGGTGCTGGAGCACAACGATCAATTCATAGCAGTCGATATCTTTAATGCCTTCAGCGTGCCGAATTTTGTCACGGTGTGCTGGGACAGTAGATTGATTAGCATGGAAGTGGTTATGCCAGGGAAAAAGATGAGCCCTTAATTCAAGTATCTGTTTTCTAAAACTAATAACAGAGTAGTTCTACAAAAAGCGTATCAGCCATGAGCTTTACAGTTCAATGCTCTTTGCAGCCCTGTGCTAGGTGTGGGTGGGATGGAGTTACTTTTCTTCACAGCAGCTGGGTTTTGGAGCTGTGGCTAAAACAGTGTTGGCAACTCAGTGGTGTTTTGGCAATTGCCGAGCAGTGTTTGCACAATGCCAAGGCCTACTTTTCCCACTCTGTCCCCCCAGCAAGTGGGGTGAGAGTAGTCAAGAGGCTGGGAGGGGACACAGCCAGCACAGGTGACCCAAGTTGGTGAAGGAGGATATTCCATACAGTATAACCCCATGCTCACCAATAAGAACAGATGGAGGAAGAAGGGAGATAGGGCTTCCAAGGTGGCTGGTGCTCAGAGACTAGCTGGGCATCTTGCAGGCTGCTTGCAGGAGGTGGTGAGTGATTTCCTTTGTGTTGCTTGTTTCCACCCCCAACCTCCCCTTACCTGTTAAACTATCTTTATGTCAGCCCTTGAGTTTTCTCACTTTTTGTTCTTCCAATTTCCTTCCCTGTCCTGGTTGGGGGTGAGTGAATGGCTGCATGAGTCCTTGGCTGCTGGCCAAGGCTACCGCAAGCCCTGCTGCAGTATATCAGATGAGTTGAGCTCCCATGGACCTATCCTGACAGGTAACTGGGGGGAGGCCAGCCCTATGTTGGCTGTCACACTGGTAAATAAGAGGTTTTGCTGACCACAGCTCAAACCAGGGTGCAATGCTAGCTTTCGCCTTATCAGTGGACCTGGATGAAGTAAACTGCCATGCTGTTGAAAAGCACTGAGGTCTACTGGTGGCTGTTTCTCCAGTGTGGTCAAAGGACCTTCCACACCGGGCTGGCTTTGATGTACTGAATTTATATTACTAGTCTCCTGGTCCCGGTGTTACATGGGTCACCTGATCAAATACTCCTTACTTGTCATCCTTCCTTTATATCCTGTGGCTGGTTACTTCCTCATGATACTTTCAGGTTACCGATGTCACTAATGTCCCAGTGAATATTGTTTACTTCTTCCCACTAGTCATGTTTAAGGTCAGTCTGTTAGTGGGAGCAAATGTTTGCAGTGTTACCTAGTGGAGGATGGAGGCCATGACTATGCAAGCATTACAGTGATACTTTTTTTTTTATAGCCCAAGCACTACAGTGTACAATTGCAAGAAAAAATTGCACAAATACAGTAATGTATGGTTATGGCAAACTGTAGTAGAGAACTATTCTGCTAATGTAGTTTATTCAAGATTGAAGCAGTTTATTAAGAACATATAATTAACTGGCAATCACTGAACTGTATCTTCAGAAGGAAAAATTGGTAATATAACAAAATGCAACACTTTAAAAATGTTAAGCATCTACATTTTCTGGATGCACCCACTGTTTCTAACCACCTTCCTTTTATCTCAGAAAGTTTTAATCTCTCCTGTGACATGCATCCCTCTCCACCATGTAACCCCGATGTATGGGTTACAAGTACAAGCCCTCTTCTTGCAGGTTGCTCCAGCTTTGTGAGTATTTACTGTTCCCTATAACCTGCTAATCCCATGCTGGTGAGGAGGCGTCCTATGAGTTTGCATGCACACAGCTTGTTGCATGCAAAGTAAGTCCCTACTTGTTGCACCCTCCAGTGTTAGTCTTCTAGCTGGATACAGGCTGGGCTCTTTACAGCATCTGATGGAGAGGATGCTCTGTCTGGCACAGGTAGACGTTGTGATATTGACAGGATGTCACACAGGCCTTGACTACTGGTGTTTCCACTCCAAGGTGAGTTCCTCATGTTAAAAATTCCATGCCGCTTTTATATTTCTTTTATATTTCCTTTTTTTTTGTTTCAAAACCGTCTTTGAACTTCTACAGTTCTATTTAATCAGGTGATGATTGTATTCCTCTTCAACACCATCAGTTAGTGGTTGATGACCATCTTTCCTTTAGACTTGATCAATTTTGGGCAGATGCCCTCCAGATAAAGTAGTCTTTGGCACATGCACACACACAGAATGCAAGCTCGAATTCTGACCTTACCAGGTATAGTTATCCAGCCCATTTTTCAGGGGTTGACTATAGAAGCAACCCTAGAGTAAGTTCTCCCAGCCTTTTAAGGTCTACAAGATCCTTATATTAGCCCTTAAGAGACCATGCTCGTGGGATGAGGGCTCCAGGAACACCTATCCTTGTGTCTTGACATAGCCTGGAGAAGGATGTTTGCCTCCATAACCGTTGATTTTTCAGTTGGTGGGGATCTTCAGTGTTGTGATCCTCTGCTGCTGGTCTTAGGCTCACGCTTCCTGAGCTATCGTTTTATATCCTTTAGTTTCAGCAACCTGCTGCCTTCAGCATTTGCTCACTCCATTTTAACTGATTGTTCATGTTCCCTGGTGAATCATAGAAACCGATTGAGAGGTGAGTAGTTTACCTGATGATCATCATGCAGATGTCTTACCTGCTCCCTCGTTGCATTTACCATTTAACCAAAAGGCTAAATACATTAATGCTAAATTAGCAGTTTGGTTACTGCCAAGCTTTTCTCTGCAGAAATGGTAGATGTTTGCTCAGGGTTGACTGTTCAGTTACTGTTCAGTCTTGGCACAGTAGTTACCACACCATGGTTCTGCAGCCTTCTGCTGCATTTATGTTAACTTCTGCTTCCAGCAATCTGTAGGATAAGGGGTGTAACCTCATGAGTCTTAACTCCATGTCCTTCTATCTTCTTGACTGGTGACAGTGAACTGGTTTGCGGTGTGCTTTCTATACCCTTAGGAGTCAACCGTTACTGTGATCTTGGTTTGCCTCTTGTGAGTCCTGCACAACATTGCTGAGTCTCATACTCTCCCTGTGTTTTCTGGCTCCAGTGTGCAGGTGTACAGACTTTTAAATTACAGTGTTCAGTGAATGAACTATTAAATCTTTGCTGGAATGTCTTACCCAATGCAATAGATCAAAAGCCTGTAACAATTTTTTCTGTGTTTTAGGCTTCATTTATTTTCCTCTGTATGTATTTTCCTAGAGGAGGGCCCCTAAGTAACAGTATCAACCATTGCCAATGAAAATTGAGATCTTTCCTATGAGAAATGAATTTTAGATGATTTGTGTAGATTAAGGCTGTTAGAAAAGGAAGGAAATGTAGCCTTCCACTGTTTGAATTTTTTTTTTGAAGGGAAAAGTACATAGAAACCCATAACAGTTGAACTTACTGGTCTCTATATACATGGCCCAAATTCCCCTCAGATCTCTCTGTGAGGTGAATGTGAGAGTGATTCAGGGACGTTACGTAAGACAGAGGCCAGAGATGTGCCTAAAACTATCTGATAGAGAAGTCTAGGTGTAGGTGTTTTAGTCATGTGGTAGATTTGTTAAAGACCTGTGCTGTTACTCCTGCATTCAGTGGGGGTATCTCTCCATTCCCTTTATATGCGCAATCAATGAAGAATTGGCAGTTGCATGTGTAGTAGTTGCTGATGGTTTCTGAGTCTTGTGGTCAAGATGAGAAAGAAGCAGGCATGTGTGAGGAGTAGTCTTCTCTGTCTTTTGGAGTCTTGTAATGATAGTGATCTTCTCAAATGTTCTTCCTAATACAAGCGCTTTCTGCCAAATATCACTTTTTAAAGTAGCATATTTTGTTGTATTTTAAGGTCATGATCACAGTTGCAAACTTAGTTTTCTTAATCCAGCTAATAATGATAATGAACTAATGTTGTACTCCTCACTTTTATGGTCTTGACAGTGACAAGAATTGGATTTTACTCCTGGCTAAGTCGTGTGCTGCATGTAGTCAAAGGGTCTCCTCTGTTTAGCAAGGATTTTACAATTACTACTAGTTGGCGTCTTGTTTTCATATCTCAATCGTGTTTCTGGAATGTATAAATGTCTTAAATTTCTTCAGTAGTTATCTAATTAAAGGACATGACTGTCCCCTGATTATTTTTCAGGAAATTCCCAGTATAACGTTAGCAGTCTGAAATCTTTAGCTTGGATGCAAAAGCCTGTTTTCTCATCTAAGATTCCTGCATCACTGTAAGTATTGCCTTAATACTGTTGTTGATGTTTTTTATTAATTTCATCTGTGACTGTTTCCTGTTTTCTTTTGTTATTGGTGTCCTTTAAGAGCAGAGAAAGCAAGAGGGAGAGTGAAGGAAGATAGCTCTATCTTTAAAAGTGGGGTGTTTGTTCTGTTCTAGGTGGGTTTGACCATACTGAAAGGAACTTACTGAGATGCAAACACCATTCGTGCTTGTAGGTTGTCATGGGTTTTTTGCATTTTCCATTTTTGAAGACTGAAATAGTGTTTGATTTGAAGGTGTTGTCTCTAACAACTTTCCAGAGGTTATTCAGCAGTAATGTGCTCACCCAGTTTGGCTTGTTGGTAATCAATGTGAATTCTGGACTATAACACACAAAGAGCTGGAGATTTGTGACTTTTTACCTCCTGGAGGTGCGCTTACTGCAATAGCAGAGGTGATGATGTCATCTTCATGCTGACTAAGTTAGTGCTACCAAACATTAGGGGTGGTTTGCTCGTAGCTACATGTGCTGTTAACTGGAGTCACAGACTTGTGTTTCTCAAAAATTAGTAAGGGCCCACAGTGTCAGGGAAGAGCAAATGACATGTAAAATAAAAACAAGTGGGCCCCATTATTATGAGAGAACTCTACTGAACCCAAATTCATTTTCCTTTCTTTTATTGTATTTGAAGGTATAATTAAAGTCCAGTCGTCCTATCTGAAAACTCTGATATTTGTTTTGTTCTGTAGTTGCTTCTTATGCTCGGCTCTTAAGCATTGCTTAAGCATGTTATACAAATACATTGGGTTTCTTCCATTGCTTTTTGGATGAGAAGGTAAATATAGCAATCTATTGTTAAATTTAAAAGTTGGGTGATGATAGAATTAGCAAAATAATATGAGGATTTTGTTATTCATTAGACAGTCAATAGATTTGTTAATTGCTGCTCTGTCTTTTTGTACCTTAACTGTGTTCTGGGAAATAATTTATGCAACTTGACACTGACAACATCAATGTCCATGGGATCTGCTAATGGAGTTGCTTTTCTACCTAGCAATTTAAGTTCAACGGTTCTGTTCATAATGCATTCTAAATCACTTTGTGGTAAGTGACATCAGTTTTGATCAAAAGATTTAGGTTTGATTTTACTTTTTTTAGCGTTTTGGTTTTTGGCTGAAGAAATCAAGAAAAGATGGACTGGAATGTAAGACCACCGCAGAATGCTGATGCAAAGAAGAACCTGCAAAGTGAAGAAGCATGTTACAATCAATTGTTCTCTAATGCACATACTTTTCCTCAGACAAATGCCTATTCCTCTAAAAATTCATGCACTTATGCTGGCAATAACCAAATGGCATATCTGCCAACTAGCACCGTTGCCTTCCCTATTGTAAATGCTGAAGGATTCAAAACTTCAGATCAGGCCTTACCAGGAGCATCTGTAACTGGTAACGATTTTTTTGTCTCAAAATACTTAGTTGATAGACGTCCACCGTCTTGCCTGCCAATAGCTCCAAAGCCTCCCAATCAGACATCGCGTTTGCGGACAGAGATCACTCAGACTTCTTGGCCAAACTCTAATGCCTGCACTTATTCCCATAGAAAGTTACCTCCCCCATCTTCTCAAATGAACACTGGAAATAATGTGAGGAATGTACTTTGGGAACATCAGTATGTCACCACAAACAGTTACACTGTGCAGCCACAAATACAGCAGCAGAATTCTATGAGAACTACAATATTATATCAAAGTAACATTAATTCCCAGAATAATTCTATGTCTCTTGGTACATCTGGGCAACATGTCCAAAACCAACTATATCATCCCAACCCTCAATTTAAAGTTTCACACTCGGTGAATCATAATACTGCAGCAAACGTACAGCTGCTACAGTATCGGCCAAGTCAGGTGGGATCAGAAGCTCCTAGCGGATGTTCTGCACCATCTTTCTTGCCTGCCAACTGTGATTCAAGAGCTGCAGCACAACCTTCAATAGGTGTACCACAGGCAGTTCAAAATGTGCCTAATGGATACACTCTTGGCCAACAGAGGCACCTATCAGATCCAAAAACTGCCTCTGGTTTTAACAGTGTTCAGCAGCACTGTCAGAAACAGCAATCTGGAGAAGTCAGTCAATCTGTTAGGAATGCCTGTAATTCAAGTGGAAATGTGACAGCAAATCAGCCTTTTAATGAAACGTCTGTGCCATCCTCTGGTATTCCCAAAGAACTGTATGATATTGTGCAAGAAATGGAAACTCTTTCTTCGATGGCTGCTTCAAAGCCACTGAGGGATTCTGCTTCAGTTCAGGAAAGCCAGACTAGTAATTTAATGAATGGACCTGTTAATTCTCAAATTTCTTCAGCAGCAGCAGATGGAAGACCAATTACAAAGGACACACTAGCTTGGGAAGCTCAAAGGCTGCTCACTATTAAAAAAAAGTGTATCCTGCTTGAAAGGATGCATAATTATAGAAGAAAACTCTTAGCAGCTTCAGGACATGACAAGAGTACTCCCTCACCTCTTCCAAGTTATCAAAGTAGTCTTGCTAATGGGCATTGGGTGCCCAACCAAAATGTACTGCCTTCGCCATCTGAAACAGCCAGGACAGAGAGTCAAATACTTAACTCTTCACCTGAAGAAAGAAATGACAAAAACATAGCCAATGCTGATAACAGAGGATTAGAGGTGACTCAAAGTAACCCTCAGGTGGAGCAGGGAAGCCATTCATCAAGCTCTGCTCCTGTTCTCTCTCAGAGCAAACTCCCAGCTCAATTAAATAATACTGAGCCCACCCCCATCTCAGAACAAAGCAATGCAGATGCCTTGGCCTCTTCTCAAAAAACTGTGACATCCTTGAACAATGCTTCATGTTTTAATCGAGTGGATAATAGCTCTATTAAAATTGCATCAAAGAATGCGCCAGCCAACCCCAAGAACTCATCATTTCTTCAGTTCGTATTGAGCAGCACAAATGTACTGAAAGAGAAGACAGCTGGTGCTACTGCTGATAAAATACTAACTAGCCTCCTGTGTAGTGAAAAACCGCTGGTAGATATACCTGTCTTGGGTGGAAGTGAGGAGAATGTAGAAAGTTTGAAAGGTGAGCAGGCATTTATGGTTCACACAAACTGTCCTGTACCAGAAACAACTAAATCTGGTGAAACTAAATTCCAGAGTGATGTAGCTCAGAAAAAAACGCCATTTACCGAAAATACGTCTTTTAAACAAAGCAACTATGGTTATTCTGTGGAAGAGCTAACTGCATGCCTGGGCTTGTGGAGAAAGCATCCATCAGAACCTGTAAGTGTGCAAAATACCCAGTCAAATGAAACCTCCACAGCAAATCAGATTTCACCTTACAGCCAAAACACAAAAAATGGAGAACAAAATAATGTTCAGGTTAGTACAGACGAAGCAGTTTTGCCTGTAACAACTGCTTCTGTAGGACAAAAACTTGATACATTGAATTGCAATTTGATAAAAAATTTTGAACTTCAAGTTGCAGTTGTCTCTCCTTTGGTACTTTCTGAACAGAAAACACAGAGTGAGCAGGTAGACAAATGTCCAACGTCTGCAGGTAAAATCTACCCAGTGATTGATTCAGGAAGCACATGTAGCTTGCAAGAAGAGGGGAAAAACGGTTTAAGTGTGGTAAATACCAGTAAAGGAACAATAGAAGCTGTTCGGTTGTCACCCAGCGATTGTGTTCTGGTACAGAAAGTGGACTCACAATTGCAACAGACCAAATTAACTGATAGAAACAGAATAGTAAAAAACAGTGTGAGTGCAAGTGATTCATGTGATGAAAACCAAAGGAAAGTTAGTCAATCGGCACAAAACGCTAGAGAAAATCTGCAACTTGGATTACAAAACAAGCCTTCTCCTGCATTGGGCATAAATTCTTCTAGTCAAACCTTTCCAGAAGGTATAAGAGACCATAATAACAAGCAAGGTGTGTTAGAGACAGGAGATACAGCCACAGCTGTGTTGGAAGAACGTATGTTTTGTATTTCTAGTGTATGTTCTCTTGTTGAAGGTGATACATCTTATAATCCACAAATAGCAAGTATGTTCAGGTCAGTCCCTGAGACACAGGCATTAAATGGTACCTCATCAGAAGGAAATGCATCTGACCCAAGGCAAACGGAGCAACGTCTGGACTTGGATAAAAATGAGCTGAGCAATATCACTCCCCAAAGAGACAGCTTACTGCAAAAGATGTTGGTAGAATCACCAAGCTGCACGAGTGAAGCAGGTAAAATTTTGGATGGTATCACAACTAGTCAGTGGGAGAAAGAAAGCAGTGGCAATCCTCTTAAAACAATTTCTGCCTCAGAACAAAAAATGTCATTCAATGCATCTTTCAAGCATCCTGAAAATGACTTGGAAATTCTTGCTAGTATAAACCAGGAGTTAGCTCAAAATTCACTAGATCTCTTGATTGGCGTAACTGCTGCAAGAAATACTTCCACTGTTCCAAGAGACAACAGTAAAGAAAACTGCATGTCTGGTAAATATAGCACAGAAAAAGAGATTAACCTTTTTGGAGCAGAACCTATTAAATGTCTAAGTGATCAGCTGTCTGAACTAGTGAAAGAGTTTCCATATGGCATTGAAAATGCAGATGTGCTAACAAAAGAAGCAGTACAAAATGATTCTGTGGCTGAGCGGATGGAGAATCAACCTCAAAAAGAGAGTCAAATTTGTGACAAGAATTCTCATTTGAAGGACCCAGTAGATCAGATAAAAATTGTAGTGTTAAGCTCTGATCAGATGCAAGAACTGCTGCCTGAACACAGCCACTGTTCCTCTGGTGACAGCAAGAGAGTAGGGAGTCAACAGTCAGAAAAGGCTTCAGCTGAGGGGGAGAACCTTGAAGGCAGTATTCAGCCTAGCCAGAGTCTATGCGAGCAGAAAAAAAAACTACAACAAGCCTCTAACCCCAGAAAAAGAAGAAATAAAGATTGTTCTTTAATGTGTTGTTTATCTGGAGCATGTGGAATGCCCTGTGAATTTGGAATGTCTGGTTCAGAGGAAACTAACGATCAACTTTCAAAAACTGAAAATACGAGCTCGGCAGAGATACAAGAAAACAATGGTAAATCTGATGCTGTAATGAAGAACAACTGTGCAGTGGAAAACCTGCCAATTTCTGAAAAAAATCCAAACAGTGTTAGCAAAAATGAAAAAGACAGTTGCAAATACACCTCTGTAATGAACAAAGATGCTAGGCTAAAGGTGAATAATGAATACAAACCGCTTACAACACAACAGGGAAAAAAAGGACCACTTAATTCCTCTGAAAACCAGGATGCTGATAAATCTAAAAGGAGCAGCTGGAAGGAAGAGCTGCAAGTCGACAGAGGAACCCCATTGTTGGGCATAGAATTTCATTCTGACAAAAAAGAACATCAGACAGTCTCAGAAGAGTTGTCGGAGAAAGCTGGTCATACAGATGCAGACAAGGTGACAAAGTTATCCAAAATGAAAAGGAGAGTTTTCAAAAGGGAGTGCTGTTCAAAAGATAAAACCAAAACAGGTTTGGCCATCAAATCCAAAACAGACATTGACAAATTTACAAAGTCAGGAACTGTTGAAATGAAGCCCGCTAAAGTCAATCAAGGACAAAAAATTAAAACCTGTGAAGAGAACTCAGCTGAAGAGCAGAACTGTAGGAAACAAAAGGAGATACTTGGGCAAGATGTAGAAACTAACATCAAAGAGAAAGCCAATTTATCAGCAGAATTAGAATACAAAAAGCTGAATAGTTATTGTGCTGATGCTATAAAGTTCCCAAATCTGGGCACTGTAGACTTAAAATCAAGAAACCACAAATATCCTCAGCCTAAATCTATGAAAGTTCATTCTTCACAGGAGCAGTTGTACAAACGGAAGAGGAAGGAAAATATGATTGGGAAGAGAGATGTTAAGAAAACAAAGGTGGAAGAGGAAAGACTGAATCAATCTGAAGCAAAGAATTCCAAGCAGCTTTCACATAATTGCATGATAAATACTGACAAAGCTAAAAAATTGAATGGAGAAAATGGCCGGAAACCGAAGAGTTCATTAGCAGATCGCTCTGTGCTTAAACTACAGAGAAAAAGAGCTCAGTCTTCCACCATCTCCAAAAACTACTTTTCTAATAAAGAGAGACGTCTCGATGGTCAAAACAAAGACAAGTGCTCTGAGAAAATGTTTCCTGATAAAAACCTGCTGTACTTAAATAGAAGAAATAACAGATTAAAATTGCATCTTCAAAAGGAACCGAAAAAACACTACCTGAACAGAGTTGCATTTAAACGTATGGCACACGAACGCATCTATTTGACAAAATTGGAGACGTCACCTGTCAGACCTGTCTGGCATCGTAAGGCCAAAGTGTCACAGAACAGCCCAGATGTGAAAAGAGATGCTTCTGTCTCAGAAGTCGACAAATCGTGCAAACAGGAGATACTTGAATTTAAGCTGTGTCCAGAGATACTGTTCAGAAATCCAACCACCGATGAAGAAAGCTCAACTGCAAAGAATTCCCTGGAGAGAGAGAAAGCCATTGTGGCAGGTATGGTGCTATCTTGATTATTAATTTCTAAGTAAATTAATTTGCAAGTAAAAAGTATGTACCCCTCTTTGAATTCATGTTACATAAAACTACAGGCAGTGAAGATGTGGGACTCTGAAGGCTGAAATAGCTAGCTTTCTGACAGACTGTAGCTGCGTGTTAAGCTGAAAAATAACACGAGACTGACTTTTCCTTCCATTTAATGTTTTATTCCTTTTATAGAAATAAACTAGTAAAGTTAGAGTAGTTTAGAGCATGGCCATTTCAGGTAACTTCACGAGAAGGCTTTCTTAACCTACTCGTGGAAGATAGCTTGGCTTGTTTGTAGAAAGCAGATTGTTAGCAAAGGTGATCTGATTTGTATTCAGAGTTCACCTGGTTGTGTATCAATCTGCCTGGGTAGAGAGCGGAGGGAGAGATCTTTTGCAGCATTGAGGAAGAGGGAGGGCTTGGGCCAGACACATCCTGCACTCTGTAATCTTTGCCATCTTTGCTTTAAGCTGCCTTTTTTTCCTCCTCTTCTTCCCTATCCCCAGTCTTCTGATGTGTTACTGGTGCGTTTTGAAGCATGTTTGTGTCAAATACCATATTTGATTTTAAATAAAACAAAATCTTAAGCTGTACATACCAGCCCTTGCAGTCGTTTTCACACCCAAAGGCAATTTCCTTTTGCATGTGCTAGTATATGTGTTAAAACTTGATGCTGAATAGCGATGAAAACTTGTCATATAAGAACCTCAAAAACATTTTTTAAGTTTTCTCTTTAGGTGTCAAGAGTAAAAAAGAAGATTGGTTAAAATGTGATTCAGTGAAGCAAAAAAAGCTGGAAGAGATCTCTACAGGTGAGATGACTTCTGATTATCTGTTTTTAAATATAAGTTAAATACTCTTTGCTTGGTTTTATGTGTTCCTTTACAGTAGAAAATCTTAACGAGGTATCTTAACCTACTCTTTACTAGCTCTGCTGCTGAAGTGGATACCGTAGCGTAGACGTATGAGTTTCAAAGATTTGTGGAGATTTTTATTGTCATAAGAATATGTTGTTGGAGATTGGAATTTTCCTGCATACATATGTGCGGTTGAATTGAATTGGAGTTAGCACTGGTGACAAAATTCAAGTACAGTTTTGAACTGATGGTAAAGACCAAGCTCGCTCTTTCCCACTTTAAAATGGAGGCAGTGGCATAACAAAACGTAGTGATGTAGTGTGAGACTATAAAAACAGAAAGTGATTTTTGTTTTTATTTGGTTTTCACAGTAAGCCGACGCTGTCCACACATATACCTGTGCTTACAAGTACCAGTGGTATCTATCATCGAATTTAAAGTTAACCGTGGCTCTGTAGTTAATCAAGCTTTATGTATTGGCTCTATAGATAAGGACTGTAGGTAGTTGCTCAGTAGTTGCTAAGGAGTGGATCAAAGGGAATTGTTTGAAGGAACATCTGTAGCCTAATTACTTAGTCTACCTGGGACACTAAGACCTTAAATGAACATCTAATCAAGATGTTTCTACAAACAATGCCAATATGGCAGTGAAAACCAAAGTCCAGGTGTCCTTAACTGAACTGTCTTCATTATAATATTAAAACATACACCCACAGGTCAAGAAGACCCTTGCCCAGGTGAAGACCCTTCCTCTATGGAGGTGCAGTGATTGAAGAGAATGACACACCAGATGATATAATTATATTTAAATTACTAACCAATCATTGTAATTGGGAATGTACTACCTTGTAACATTTGTGCATAAGTATAATGAGGAAATGGGCATTGGGTTTGCTTGATTTGTGGAAATCCACTGAGCACCCAGGCCTGAATAAAATGCAATATCTTTCCTGTGTGTGTGAGAATTGGTTCATTGCACACTGGGCAACAAATCTGCTTTTTGGACAACACCGACAGCTGTGTCTCTGTAGTCTGGGAAGGATTGTATGTGTATGACACACAGAGGAAAAGTGGTGCCACTACTACATCTTCCTTATTTCTCTTGATTGGCAAATTACTTTTTGGATGGTCTTTTATACCCCTTAGGAGTCAACAGTTACAACAGCGGCATCTTTCATCTCAGGAACTTTGTTGTTTCATCCTTTGTAAATCTTGGACGAGGTTGCTCCATGCCATCTTTGTTTCTTTGCTTTAGGTATCTTTCTAGCTATAATCTTGTTTTCCTACTGGTCTAGCAGGAAGCAAAATGGTGCATTCAGCATGCTGTAACCTTGTTGCCATCCTCCTCTTAGCAGAGTGCAAGTTCTCTGCTGCCAAGTTACCTGTGTTTGGTCTTTATGCAGGCAATGCATTTTGCAGTGTTTACATCTTTTATTGCTGTTGAACGTGTCCTTGGCTCTTGGTGTCTGCCATTCTTTTAGCCCTTCCTCTTGTTTCTTCTCTTACTTTCACAAATGCATATTTTCATTCATACCTTTCTTAATATTCTTTAGAAATCTCTTCTTCAAAGACAGCCAAATGACCATTTGGTGCTTAAAGATGCACTGGAGATTGATTTAAATCTGAGGTGCCTGGTGCTTTAGGAAGGAAGTTTGTGGCATCCTTTTTGACAGTGGGTGGCCTTGAGTACCACATGCATAAGGAGTAGAATCATTTGAGACTCTTAGACTTTTGCTTTAACCTGGTTCTCTGTCTTTCAGCTGAGGACAGTATTCCACTTGATACAGCTATGCAGATCCTGGATGGAGATGGTGAGGCTCTTCACATTCCAATCAAAGACTCAAAAGAGATGTTTCGGACCTTCAGGAAAATGTATCTGGAAAAAAAGATGCAAAAGCCTTGAATAGCACTCTTGTGTCACAGGTCTAATTCAGTATCACTGGGGGAAAAATGCCAACATTAAAATCCTTTTTTTCTTTTAAATTTCTGAATAACTGTAAAAAAAAAAAAAGATATATTTTTTTGGGTGTTGGCAGTGTCGTCTCCCCCCCTCCCCCGTTTTGCCTCATTTGTGAATGATTGGGATCTTATTCCGTATTTATTGCACGAATCCCAAATACGCTTTAGTGGTGAAAATGCCATTGTATTATTTTTTTTGGTGTATGTGAATTTTTTTTTTTAAAGTTACAGGAGATCCTGACCAAAAAAACCTCAAACACATGTAAATTGTCATAGTCTGTTTTCTTTTCTCATTCTGGAAAACTTGTTGTATTTTCCATTGCTGGCAGTAGAAAAATATTCCTACTGGAAAGGAATTCCAGTGGATTTCCAAGCATTACACCTTTATTTTCTCCTTATGCTTATTTTCTACTTATGGTAGTCTGATTGATGTGCTTCTGACAAGACTTTCTTTTTTTGTAGAATCTTTCTTTTCTCTTTATACTGGGAATACAAATCTAAAATCCTCAAACATACAGATCAGGGGATACCATGAAGTATTTATGCTGCTACCCAGTTTTCTTACATTTCTTTTTGTGGAACTTTGTACAAATTGGACTCTAAGTCCTTCATCTGAACACAATGCTGTAAACTGATAGTTGACCGAAGACTTCGTGCTTTTTTTTCACTCTCCGCTTTCTTTACACTTGAAAGAAAAGTGTGATTGTTGAAGTGCAGGGAGTTTGAATTCACTCTTGTCTGGACTACCTTGCTCACTTTAACCAGACTGTAATTAAGTTCTTTGTAAAGTGTTAGATGATGTTTGACTACACTTTCACTGTAACATAAGAGTTATATTTGTTGCTGGATATCTTTTGTTTAAGTGCCTTTTCATTATTGTTCAGAATTTTGAATTGAGTCATATTTTTCCAGAAATTTGGACTTTATTCTTTCTATCTGTTTAAACCTTTATACTGAAAGTAAAAACTGTAGATATTTCACTGAACGATTTTTATACTTGAAATAAACTTTTGAAGGCTATGCCTTGTCTTTTTTTTGGTTTAAAAGTATAAATTTGTGTTTATTGCAGTTAGTTAAATCAGCATTGAAGATATTCCCGTAGACAAAGAGCAGCTTTAAAATAAGTGCAAGATCATCCTTCTTAAAAAGTTTCATAGTTGCAAGTGAAAACTGGACTTGAGTCCAAGCTTTTTCTAATGAACTCCTAACAGGATGTACTTGTCCTTCAGAAAACATAACAGAATGTTTTTCTTTTCAGCATCTTTTTTTTTCGTCCTGCTCTGACTTAGAGTTGGGAATTGATTGGCATGAGTACTTAAAAAGCCTTCAGTACTATTTCATTCCTGAAGAGATATGCTTGTAGGCATCTTGGATATAATTACCCAGTAG
The DNA here is from genome assembly GCF_963924245.1 of Chroicocephalus ridibundus. Taxonomy (NCBI): domain Eukaryota; kingdom Metazoa; phylum Chordata; class Aves; order Charadriiformes; family Laridae; genus Chroicocephalus; species Chroicocephalus ridibundus. The sequence goes on from NC_086284.1 coordinate 154,992,639, forward strand.
AGCATAACATTATCATTTCCTAGCCTTATCTGCATGCTGAATTAAAAATTGGCTTTTTTGGGAGAAGGAAGTCCTCCCTATCCATCATGTATACATTTCTTCTCTCAAACCAGGGAACTATTTGGGAGGTTTTTGACTCCCTTCCTGCCTGGCACAGCTATCCTGATAACTTAGACTTTTTTTATTGTGTTGGGGTTTTTTTCTGGCTGGATGCCCAGCTAGTAGTCTGTGGAGAAAGTTACCATTGGAGAATTTTGTAATAATGTTGGAACTCTGATAAGGTTTTATTTTACATTGTCTTGGGAGTTTAGCACCTGTATTATATTGCCCGTATCAAGGAAGGTTCATTGTAGCCTTAAGTGTACCCAGTACGAACAACACATAGTTCCTGTCAAGAATTTATTTGTGTTTTTGTTCTGCATAATGATACATGAAGCTGACTTTAATGCTTGAGTGAATTCTTTTCAATAGGAAATTATTCAATCTATTGATCCATGATGATTATATTCTAAATATTTGGAGAAGCTTACTTAATGACCCTGGCACCCAATAAATGAGAATGCCAGTTTTGAGTCTCAGTGGATACAGCTACATCATCTTCCTCCCTTATACCAAGGAGTGAATCTTGGCTCTGTGACCGTGTTTACATGGTGACTTGTGCCTACACTGCTTTGGTATGGATAGGATCTTTGGGATAGACTGGCCACATTCTTTCTGCTTGGTTCATGTGTTGGCTCAGCAGCTATCCTGTACGGTTTTGCACTTAAAGTACTTAGCATTTATGGCTGGCCTCTACCCTGTGCTGCACTGACTGCATCATTGCTGCATGCGCCTGCATGCTAAGAGGACTGTGCCAGATGTTCTTATTTTATTGCCATTTCTCCTGCTCCTTGTGGGGCTGACTGAAGCCATGATGCTACAGCAAGCCCTTGACCTTGGACAGGCAAGATGCTGACATCCACCTAGATGTGGCTACTGTGAAAAAATGACTACTATGTTGTTTGAAGCAAATGTGAGCATGAGGGCATTCACTAGCAGTGAAGGTACTTACCCTGGATGTGACATGTGCCTGTTGTCTTGTGTGTTGCCTGTACTTGAAAGGACTTGTAATATGAATGTCACCAGTGGGGTTACTTTGTACGAACCTGTCATGGCTCTGAGAGCACTAATAGTTTTTAATAGTCCCGATCATCCATCTGTGGGACATCTACTGCCACCCCTCTGCTCTGTGGGCCCAGGAACTCTTAAGTTCAAGCCAGGGCTTCAGTCCCTGCCTCAGTGATGTTCAGGGTCTGCCTGTTACAGTCATGCTTCTGTGTGGGCATGGAAATTGCCTGTTGATCCAGACCCTGACCCATGGATGGTCTTCCTGCCTGGACTCAGGTTATGTTATTACTATGAATCTGCCTGTCAATCATGACTATGTCTGACCCTGGTTACCGTCATTGGATCTGATCCTAGCCTGCAGATTGACTTATGAGCTTCTCATTGGCCTTCCTTCATCACTTCAAGCTTGTCTGGTGATCTGGACTCTGGCCTGACCCTGGTTACCATCCCTCTCTTTGGGTGCTGTGGGGATGAGGCCTTGGCTGGTGAGGCCCCTGCCTTACCAGCTGTGATATCTCCCTCGGCTTCTGGCCCCTGGCCCTCGGGGAGCTGTTGGTCCTTGCTGAGCCCTGACAGATAGAAAACTGTAAGATGTGGGTGTGGAACATCCTGTCCTCTTGGTGTCTATCTTCTCTCTTTCCATTCCTTTCTAGGAAACTTTCTGTGTCAGTAGGAAGAGCTACCACTTTTATCATTCTTGCCTTTGTGCCCTAAGAGAGTCATGGATGAGGTTCCTTATAAATGTAGAAAGATAAATGTCATTTGTCACCCATTTTCAAAGACAAGAAGACAGCCCACAGAACTACAGGAGGCTGGGCTTTTTCTTTGGGTAGATTATAGAATAATCCTTGAAGCCATGACTACCCAAGTACAGTAAGGATAAGGTAATTTGGAACAGTCAGTGCGGATTTAGAAAGGGTAAATCACACCTGAACAACCTGATGACCTTTTATGATGAGATGACAGATTCTGTAGACAAAGGGAACGTAGAAAATGTTGTTTACCTTTAACAAGGCTCTTGATGTAGTTTTTAATGGTATTCTTGTATCCAAATTGGAGAGACATGGTTTGGATAAGTGACCTACATGGTGGAAAATCAGCTGACCAGCTGGACTTGGAGAGGGATACTGTCTGTGATCAGTGGTACAAAGTACAGCTGGTATCTGATTACTTCAGCAATTGATACTGGGTCTGTCATTGTTCACCGTCTTCATTAATGAATTGGAGAATGGGATGTAATGAACTTTTGCAGGTTTGGATGGAGAAATGGGGTCCTCAGGAAATTCAAGAGTAACTTTATGTGGAAGTTCAGGAAAGGCACGCAGGGTGTTTCCCAGAAAATGCTTAATCCCAGCAGGTGAAACGAGAGGTACTCACACAAACTGGTTTCTAATGGAGTGATGAGGCCGTAGCCCCAAAGGATGGCCTGTCCAGCAGATGCCTATCTTCGGCTTCAGGCAGCAATGCCTGCGTAGGAACTGGGCTCATCTGCTCTAGGACCTGATAAGGACCCTCTGCCCTAACCATCTAGCGAAGTGATGTTCGAGAAGGTCAGTAGCGTGGAAGTCTGTGTAACAGCAAGATAGCAAATTTGACGTGGTTAGTCGCAACACTGTTATTTCCTTTGACCAGATATGAATGCAGATGCCATAAATTCAGTGGCCATTTACTTCATATAGCTGTCTTGACATGTTGTAAGTCACACCCACTGTCTTGCCATGTATCCAGACATACAATGACATAGTCCTTGTAAACTGAGAATAGAGTCAGTCATCAAGAAAAAAAAAGAAAAAACACCAAACAGAAAACAAACATACAGGAAAATATGCATTGAAAAGTGCTGGGCTTGGGAATTTGGAAAAATGTTATCACCACATTTAGTGTTGATAGTACTTTCCTTCCCAGGTGTTGCAAGTAATCTTTTTTGCTACTGATGCCTCATTAGCTGAGTGCTAGACAGGTGTGTGCTCTTTCCAATCAAGAGTGATTTTCTTGGTGGCAGACAGGTGGGTTGCAATGTAGAATGCAGCCTTTATTCCAGAAACCTGGTCCTTTAAATTAAGCTTTCCTTTAAACTTGGCTGTAGTGGCTACGCTTACTACCTCCCCGTCTCAGTCCTCCTCTCTGCCTTCCTAGACCTAAATATTTTGCCCTTACTTTTGGAGACCTTGCCTTCATCCTCGCTTCATTTCCCTCCTGGGACTTCTTGATGAATTTGCAAGGTTGCCATTGCAACCTTGTTTTTAAAAAACTTTTTCTCTCATCTTGCTGGCCTCCAACTTGTCTTCCTCTGCCTGCAGGCCTCCAGCCTGTTTTCATCCCAGTCTTGAAACTTTTCCTGGGCTCTCGCTCCATGGTTCAGGAGCTGAACCATGCAAAGCCTACCTCATGTTTACACTTCTGCATTTAAGCCAGGGAGCTTTTGATTTTGTTTGCTGTCTGTTTATCAGTATTATGACTACAAGAGGAAAATGGTTCCACGCTTCCAGCTCTTGTGCTCATTACTATAACATCTTCTAGCTGAGAAGAAAAGCAACTGAGAATGTTTGCTTCCTCCCTGCAGGCTTGGGCTGGAGCATGCCCATGGCAGTGGGAGCTTTGGAGCGCTTAGCCTTGAGTCTCAGCAAGTCCCCTTGGGCACGTACAAACCAATTATCCAGGCTAGGATGTTCAGATTTTGTCTGCTTACCCATTTTTTTTAGGGGGTTAGTGGTTCTGGGGGAGATCAAAAGGCGCACAGCCACACCAGCAACCCATGGTCCTGGTTTCCAGCCCTTCATCGTCAATAGAAAGATGCTAAAGTTTCCCAGTGAATGCAGCACAATTTTTCTAGCATTTTCTTTGAAAGGTCTGAGCTATTCCTGAATAAACTTTAAAAATAACCTGAAGCTAAGTTCCATTTTTGTGGCATTTCAGTTAAGGCAGTTAAAGTTTGGTACTCTGTGGTGGGTTGACCCCAATCAGCAGCTAAGTACCCACCAGCCACTCATTGATGCCCCACCTCACACACAGCAGGATAAGTGGGAGAATAGGGGCAAAAGCAAGAAAATTCATTAGTTGAGATAAAGACAGTTTAATAAGTGAAGGAAAGGGGAAAAAAAAACAACCAACAAGTGATTGAAAGGCAATCACTCACCACCTCCCACCAGCAGATCAATGACCAGCCAGTCTCCGAGCAACAGCTACAGAAAGACTATTCTCCAGTTTTATTACTGAGCATGACATCAATTGCTGTGGAATATCCCTTTGGTCAGTTTGGGTCACCTGCGCTGGCTGTGTCCCCTCCCAGCCTCTTGCCCACTCCCGGCCCACTCTCTGTGGGGGCAGAGTGGGAAGCAGAAAGCCTTGAGGCTGTGGAAGCACTGCTCAGCAATTGCCAAGACACTGATGCGTTAGCAACGCTGTTTTAGTCACAAATCTAAAACCTGGCACCATACGAAGAAAATTAACTACATCCCAGCCAGGCACAGTACATTGTCAAAGATGGACTAAAAACTTCAGCTATGACACTTGTCATGGAAAAACGAAGATCCTTGTGGCTCTCTGGAAGCACCTCAGTCCTGGTGCAGAGACTTTGTGAGGAGGACACCTTCTTAAGGCTGTGATGATGGACAGCGGTGTCTGTTAAAGTTCAAATGAACGTGGGCCTTGCAGTCTTCAATGGTAAAGGTAAAATTCACCTCAGTATTTTCATTTAATGAACAGGAGGAAGAGAAAGATGTCTACCTTTACGGTCATATCATGGCATAAAGACATTAATACAGTGTAATGGTGGACTTTGCCAAGGTATCTGTTTTCTGTAATGTTGCTTTCTATGGCTGCATACATAAGCATTTTGCAGCGCTGATTTGTTCATACTGCTCCTTGGGTTTCTCCATGCGGTGCTAACTGATGAGCATTGCTTGTTGATCTTAGAAAGCTGGTTTAGATTATTCACAAAATTATTTCAGTCTTAAAATGTAAAATTTTACACCTTAGTGTAAAATGACAGAGGTTTCCTGTTTCTGTTTCGGGTTTGCATTGCTATGGCACTAATAATTCAAGTCCGTGGGAAACAAACCCCTGTTTGAAAGTGTGTTAGTTCTGTAAAACAGAGCGTGCACTATTGTGCACCTCCAGCCCTCCCATGTCCCCTGGGGGACTATCCTCTTTCCTCCAATCTCAGTGCTATTAAAAAAGTCATAAATAGCATCCTCTTCAAAAATCAAATTAAAAAATAAAGTCGTCCTGCCATAGCAACACTTGTTGAATAGAGGACAAGCTGAAAGCCATAAACTGTAATCTTTGCAACAAAATAATCCCACAGTAAATCACCAGAGAAGATGGTCTTCAGACCAAAATGTGGAGATATAGCTAATAAGGAGTAAAAAAATACCCTGTATGTTAATTGGTCAATAGTGCCTTTCCCTTACATCCCATTAGATATTTTACGGAAAGAAATTGGCCTGCCACGGTGCTTTCACCCAGTAACTTTGGACTCTGTTGACCAATATTAAGCAAAAACTGTAGAAGATAACATAGATGAGAAAAATTATGAGTCCTTCCTTCCCCCGACGCTGCTGTAAAGACAAGGAGAACTGAGCCCTCAGGTTAGCCCACAAATTAGCATATGTGTGGTTCCCAGCTAGCCAGCCACAAGAGATTCTGACTTCCACCCTACCAGGAAACAATGTGGGATGCAGTTAGGGTGCTGTATTTGGGTGAGGGAAAATATGGGTCTGAACGGGGAATACTGTAGAGAGGTGGCTGATGGCAGTGGTGGGGGAACATTTTTTTGGACATGTTGGATGCACTTTGTTAATCTCACTGCTTACAGTACTTCTCTGCCTGTCTGGTTCTTTATTGATTTAACTACTATGGGAAAATAATGGAAGATGTCGAGGAGGATTGTATAGATACTCAAATGACTTGCACCTGGGGTGTCAGAAAACACATATATCACACTAATCGTTGTTTAGTCTTATGTGCTCAACAAGTAGAACATCTGCACTTAGATAACATAGGCTTGTGATGGACTCAGAGGCACCTTATCGAACATACCTGAGATTCCTGCCCTGCTGTCAGAGAAGATCAAAGCACAGTGGAAAACTACGCCTGCTTGAATCCGTGATACGCGGGCAAGAACAGCAGGTTTGAACTCTCTGTCTTGCTTGCAAGGACTCTCTCTAGCAAGGACCGAGCTCTGCGCTGCCTGCATTTCCACTTGTGTGCCTCTGCCTGGGTGCTGCTTCAGAGATCCCCCGGTTCACAAGGTATCGAGATTAAATTTACTCTGTGCATTTCATCTGTGGTTTTGTCATTGTTCCTGTGTCCTGCCTGTGTCAGCTCGTACAACTGCATTCATTAAAAAAATACATGTCTCTGGTGCTTTAGAAGTACAAGACTGTCCTGAATCTCAGGCACTGCAGAAACAAGGTACGGTGTTGGCAGAAGCACTAGAAGAAGCCTAGACAAGGAGAATTTATTGCAGGATTCACTTTTAAACTGAACCAAAATTAAGTTTGGTGTAGAGAGGTGCTTGCTCATACTCAAAAGACGTAAGGAACTAGAAAGAGCAGTACCAATACAAACGTGAAAGATGTTGGTTAATCCATAGTGTTCTCTCAGGAGGACTTTGAGGAACAGACAAAACAATGTAGATTGGAAATAACAGACTATAAATACAATGGATATGAATGAAGACTAAGATAAATACTCTACCTGTGCATGCAATCATTCTACAAGTAACAAGAAAAAAGACTACTCTTCTTAGACCCCAGCAGGAGATAAATTGTGGCCTACCATGCAAATTCATCTTCTAGGACATTCAATTAGAACAAAAAAAAATAAATTGATAGGCATAATAGACGTATTCTGTAGGTGGATGGAAGTTTTCCTAATACAAACCAGCAGGGCCACGACAACAGCTCGTCAGCTGGTGGAACAGGCATTTTCCTTTAAAGAATTATCTGCAGAATCCTAACTGGATCTGGCATCGCACGTTACAGGAAACTTATGCAAAACTGTCCATAAATATAATGTGCTCGAGATGCGTATTCCTTGCTGTACCCAGTTCCTAGTGCAGGAGGAAAAGACAAATGGAATCATCGTACAAATATTAAGAATCCCTGTATCAGTCAAACAGCAAAGATCATCTATTTCCAAATATGAGCAAATATCAACAGACTAAGAAAAAGGCGGCAACAAGACAGCAAAAACCATATAGGTTAAAAAAAAAAAGCACATTTATTTTCTGTTCATTATCACAACTGGCTTGCTGAGGCATACTGATGAAGGGAAAATTGTCCAATCTTATCAACAAGGAATAATTAGTTCAGTCACAGTTATCCTCAGGATATGTCAGGGACTGTTACACATTTGTAATTTGTCAAGCTCTGTAAGCAAATGTCCTTTAATGTAATTTGCAGTTTGGGTTCAATGATGCCATATTCAGTGGGTTGCTATTACTGTAAACCGCTCTATGCAGTTCCAGTCTCCAGTGTATTAACTTCATAGTGATTTTGCCAATATTGGAATCTCCTTGATAAATTGCCGTGACTGATAAATTGGCCTCTGTTCATTCAGGCAGCTGCTCCGAGGAAAATACCTGCAAGGAGCAGCATTATGGCTACAAGGAGCACCTACAGGGAGCAGCATAAAAAGCCTGGAGACCATCTGCTCCATAGAAGAAGCAGTTTGGATATATACATAAATGTCGCATGTTAACACCAAACCTCTTCTTGTGGTCATGCTGGCTTGGCATAGCAGAGGACCAGACACGACTGTCTCTGGTACTGTCTGCTTCACCTGTGGGCATCTCCAGCAACTCCAGTGTAACTGGGCAGCTTGGCAGAAGAGCCAAGAAAAGATTTCCCTAGGGAAACCTGATGTTGCTCCTCAGCATTTCTGCTCTGCATCTCATGCAGCTGTGGTTGAACCTGTTCTGGTGTACAAGTACATCCAAAGCAGATTTCTTCTCTGATAAGACCTTAAGCAGCTACAGACAGGACTTAAACGTGTGTGAGTCCCTAAACCTTAAATTTTCAAACGTCGTTATGACAAAAAGATAGTCTTTATAGAAAATGTATGGGAATGAGAGATCAAATAAAGTACTAAACTATGACATGCTTTAGTATTTGCAGGCGACCATATATATAGGTATATAAATAAGGTTAGTTCTAAGGGTTTAATGTCTCTGTAAACTTTGTTGATTTTGTGGTATTAATGTTGAAAGATGTCTTTCTACTCTGCTATAACAATATACATTCTGGGTAAGTCACTGTTGTCTCTCACACAGACAGATTTTGAAAAAGCTTCACCCAGATATAATGAGCAATATGAAAGAGATGTTTAGTAATGACTGTATCCTGAGGATACCTGTACTAGATTTGTCTGTGAACACTACTCCCAGAATGCTTTTGACTCGTATTAATTTGGCACTGAGATGATAAGTTTCCTTACACCTTGTAAAAAAGGGCTCCCAGGGAAAAAAAGCGGAGTAAGATGAGAAGTCCCACTGCTGTCTGGTGGGGATGCACTCTCTGCAGGGTTAGTGCAAGTGGCTTTCAGCTTTTCTGTACTCCTGGGATGTTTTTTTGCAAGGGAGGTTGTTTTGCAGTTTTCTACAATGTTTTGATGAGAACCTCGCTTACTCCATTGGTCTGTGTGTTGGGAACAGGAGAAGGGTCAAATGCACAGTCAGTGATGACTAGATGTATGGATGCTATAGCTGCAAGTGCTCTTTCCTATATGGACCTGGCCAGGGGTCTTCCTGGGATTTCAGCAGAAGAAATCCCCGCTGTCTCTCTGTATCCTTGTCTGCTGTGTAACTCTTTCTTGGTTGTTACACGAATTCATGATTAATTCTGGTGTGGATACAATTTGCAGAAAGCACAAAGTGGATTGAAAATACGCCGTTTTCCTTCTTGAAGATTCTCTTTTGAAAGATCAGCAGTGACTGAGAAGGCAACTGCTTGTTGAATGAACTTGAAATTAGCAAATAAGTGTGTTTTTGGAGGGCTCCTTCGTTTAGTCAGGCTGAGATGTCCAGTTGGTTCTGACTCTAGGCAATGTCCTAACGAGAGAGAGTCTGTGAAGAAATCTGGAGGGTAAAACATCATAACGGCATGCTGGTGGTTTCTTATGTGATTAATAAGAAGCACATGTGATTTTTTTTCTGATAGTAGGTATTTAATTTTCTATTGGGTGTCAGTGTGTTATGCCCCACTTAGAAAAGAGGGAGGTAAGTGACTTAGATTCACAAATCCCCAGCGGCATGGACTAAGTTGACAACTCTCAAGGTCCATATACAAACTTCTATTAAATTCCCCGCAGTGATTAATACATGTCTTAACTAGGTCCACGATAATTGGTTGGGTGTATAACAAATTATGGCAAGCGGTATGGTATGCCTTGTGTTACTTATCAACAGATATATGACAAATTATGGCAAGCAGTACTTAACAACAGATGTTCAATGTATTATGGCAAATGGTAAGGTATGCCTTGTGTTACTTACTTAACAACTTCAAAAGAAAAGAGAAAAGAAAGAGAAACAGAGGGACAGAGAGATAGAGATAGATACATAAAGAGATCACTGGTCCAGGTTCCAGCGTTGATCCTGCCAACGGGTGGGTGGGTGGGTGTGTGTAAAAGTGCTCTTCTGTGTATCCCTCCACTTATTTTCTCCTTTTATCAATATGACCTGCCCCATTGCTATGGAGCACTTTCGTCTCAGGTTTCTCCCCCCCAGGTGATGTGTAGCCTGATTTGGGTGGAGAGATGAGTGCTAATGGTGATACATGTTTAGCATGGCCTCGATAATCTTCATTAGCATATACAGGGGTGTCAACTTTAATATGCATTTCGCAGATAATGAGGCAAAGGTCATTTGTCAGGCACAGTAGGCTTTCAAAGAAACGAAGAACTATGCAGATTCCTGTTATCTTGTCCTTGCCGAAGAAAAGTAGGGCTGTCCTATCTCCATAGGACTTTCCCCCCTCCAGGCGCCCCTGGTCGTATCCTGTGCTCTTTAGGCCCACTGCACGAGTTACACAAGAAATAAGTTACACAAGAAATAAGCAGGCGTAAGCCTTATCAGTTCTCTGAGCAGAAGGCCTGCATTATCCAGGCTCCACATCATCCATCCCGACTTTTTGTGTTTGAGACATTCCTCAGGAAGGTTTGGAGTGCCTGCTGCCCCTCCCCTTATCTCTCACCATTTGTTTCATGCTTCCCTTAGGCTGCTTCTCTCAGTCTTTGTTTAGGGGAAATTACAAGTCTCTTATACAGTGGCAATGTTTTGGCAGTGGGGAGGCTGCAGGGGGTGCTTCTGTGGGAGGAGGCCAGGAGATGCCCTGGCTCCAGCTGGGTCCACAATGCACCCACTGCAGCACACAGGTGACCCCACCACACAAACTGGTGGTGCCTCTGGGAAAACATGTTTAAGTAAGGGTAGAAAACACCAGAAAGAGAGAGGAGGAAGAAACAAAAGAGTGAGAAACAGCAGAGGGAACACCAGAGTTGGAGGAGGAGGTGCTCTGTGGTGGAGCAGATATTCCCAAAGTAACTGATGCCCATGGAGGACCCACACTGGAGCGGATAGATACTTCCTCAGAGGGACTGTGGCCCATGGATGAGCCCATGCTGAAGCAGGTACACCCCCAAAGAGACTGCAGGCCATGGAGGACCTACACTGGAGTGTAAGAAAGAGCAGCAGAGAGAAACTGCTATGTCCTGCACTGCGTGTTGCCTCAGTGAAGGTTAGAGCGTGCCCTGCAGTGGTAACAAGGTGGGAGGAGAGGTGCCTGGAGTGATGGAGTGAAGCTGGGCCTGGGAATGGGGGAGGAAAAGTGTTTTCCCTGTGTATAAACGTTTGCTTCTTTTTTTGAAACAAAAATCCAAATCACTACTGAAATATTTATTTTAATTTATAATTAATGAAGTTAAATTCCCTGAGGCAAGTCAGTTTTGCCGACAACAGTAATTGGTAGGTGATCTCGTGATCTCACTGTCTTTATCCCAACATGAGTTTTGCCTTTCTTTTTTGCTATTTCCTCCCCTATGCCACTGAAGGATGAATGAGCAGGTGGTGGTCCACCACAAATTTAAAAGGGAAAATCACTACGCCTTGAGGGAGCACTAAACTTCTTTGTGAGAGTAGTGCACAAGGAGGTGAAGAACATAAAATCTACTCCTTGCCCATGGCCAGGATGCTGCATTACCAGATAGTTCGTGTCCTACAGTCCTAGGCACGCTTTAGCTTCCAGGATGCCCAGAAGCTGTGACACCAGTGCTCAATGTGTAACATTACCTATAACCATAGCAAAAGGGCTGTTTATTGCCCAAAAGGGAATGATAGCAGAAGCACAGCCTGAAAACCCATCATGTGATTGTATGTGTTGGGGGGTTGTTGAACTCTTTCTACAAGCAAAGCTCAGAAAGCCCCCAGTAACACTGACCGTAGTTCCTATGCTGTGAGCTCATCTTTTGACACCCCTGAGGGTTTCTTTATCACGTAGAAGTAGAGAAACCTCTAGCAGGGGAGGGGATGGCAGCTTCCATTCCTGCAGTTGACTGTCCATTTTTCTAGCAAGCAAAGAGCCCCCCCCAAAAAAATCAGGTTTTGATTTCTTCTCAAGGCTGTGTTCACCACCTCTCATCTTTCTCGGTGACTACGTTCTCCTGTCCCTGTGTGAAAAGCATTTAAGTTCCTTTTGTTAGCATGCCTAAAATAGAGAGGTTTCCTTTTTATTTTGTATAAGCAACACCTGTGAATCTTAGTGCTTTACAGTAGAGTGAATGGGACACTTAGAACTCTACTGTGTTTTTTACTAATGATAATTTAGAGGGGCAACACTTTTACTAAATTAGACCAAGTCATACCAGTTGGAAATAGCATGTCAGGACAGAGTTTAGAAATGAGACGCATCAGAATGGAGAAACAAACCAAGACTTGCCCCAAAAATGAGCTTAACCACAAGTAACAAAATATGTATATCCACTTGCCTTATTTGGGAGACTTGGTTCTGCGTATTCATGATAAGATTATGGAAGGAGAATTCTGCTCTGAAATATTTTTTCTCCTGGCCTGAATTATGTTACTCCAGTGGTCCATTCAAAAGGGACAGGTTTCTAGAAAGAGCTTGGTGCTGGGCAGGTTAGCCATCATTTCCAGGAGACCTGCCACCTGCTAGCGAAGTCTAACACAGACTTAATTTCCAGCTTATTTTGTATCTAGTACATATACCAATTTCTGGACTCCTTATGTCCTTTGTGCATCATATCCTGCTTAATTTTCTTATTATCATTGAAGTCGATCTAAAGTCTTGGCAATTAATTGCTGAAGAAGACGGGTTTGTTTAGAGCAGGTTGTCTGAATTCTGAACTTTCTACACACAGCTTTTGTCTAGGATTCAGCCATGAATGTGACAATGGGTCTGTTTCCCAGCTAGGTCAATACCGTAGCCTCTGGAACAGACTTTTTCTCAGAGTTTTTGGCAGAGGGTCATTAAAATGGTTATTAAACTGGAGATTTCTATTAAAAATAACCTCAGAATGCACTCATGCAAAAGGTTTTTGATAGAGCTTGTGATGTGAATGCAGAAGCGCAGTTTTAGAGAAGAAAAGCTGTTCCATACTATTAGGTTCTGGTTTGGAAATTGTTAGACTAAATAATGCTCAAAGTCTCACTCCTTTCTGTTGTATGTCAATGGCCTCGTATTTCTCCTTTACAACTTCTGATAAGTCATTTTCCCTTCTGTCTCTGTTTTTGTAAGAGAAAAGCTGGAGGCAGTGGAGGGTCACAGATCCTTGGTACAGGAAAGGGACCGTTGAGCTGAGGTGGGCCGTTGACAAAAGTGCCAAACCAGCACAAACATATTTACCATTTTTCTGATGAGACAGAGACTGGCCAAACTGCCAACTTAGTATAACTGTAAAGCAGTAATAGAATTGCTGGCCTGGCATTAATATATTTAGCTAATTGCTGATTTAACATCTGGTAGACCGTAGGGTTGATGTTGTGAAATCATTGTGGTTAAAACAGCTGAAGAGCAAGGGTGAAGTGGTCGGTTGCCTCTGGGGGAGCCTGGGGAGCCGACTCCTCAGGAAGGCAGCTCCAGGATGCGGATGGAGCGACGGGTTGCCTTTGGGATGGATTCAGAGCTGACTCCCTGGGGATGATGAGCAATCTGGCCACATAAATGAGGAAGTACAGAAGGCCACAGGTCACTGAAACTGAGAGGATAAAAGAGAAAATCAAAGACCAAGAGGTAGGCTCAGCAGAAGAGGATCAGCATGGAAGATACCACTGTCTGGGGATCCACAACTACAAAGGCTGACATCTTTTCCAGGCCACCTTGATACATGAGGTGGGACAGCCCTCATAAGCATGGACCCTAAGGGCCAACAGCTGCATCTTGCAGACCTGCTTGAACTGGGATAACTCAGGATTTTGGCAATGCTTGGCATGCTAATAACACCACTTTACTAATATTTATCATACCTTCATACTGCTAAGTTTATCATAGTTACATACTTGTTAGGTTTAGGCAAACATAACTGGCATAACTGTGTGTCATGATTTCCTTACCCCTGCAGTACTTGGGTTTATTGAGCAATTTCTCAGAGTAGGAGACTGCAAACAATGTGGGGCTGGAGCCTGGAGAGGCAGGGGTGCCACGTGAAAAGACAGACAGACAGATGGCCAGTGTGCTCAGCCTGTAGAGCTGTCTTTGAAGACTGGAGGGCTATCAAAGGGCACCTACACCACTTACAGTAAATCTATAAGGGGATTTATTTTGTCTTTCACAGACAAGAAACTTATTTCTACCTTACTGTAAGGAACAGAGTTCCTTTCCTAAAAGAAAGGAAAAGACATTCTGCAGTCACTGGTTGGCAGTGGGGGAGCTATCCTGCCTGGGAATTACAGTAACCCAAAGAAAAAGGGATTATTGTGCAAAGTGATTAATATGGAGAGAATGAAATTATTGTAAAAGAGGGATTCAGAAAGGAGCAATCCCAAGAGAACCGAGTGAGAAAAGGCAGAAACTGCAGAGGAGGAAAAAAAAAAGTGGTTTAGCTGCAGTGCGTGAATTTACAGTGCAATTACAGTGTAGTACGGAACTGGGCTCTGGCTACCACTGCTACATCCACTAGATGACAGTGTGGCGACTGCATTCAGCCCGACAGCAACATCTGTCCTTTACAAGCCCGTTGGCACTGTCTCACCGCTCTGCTAGAATATCAAAGTTTGCAATGTGCCTCTGCGCATACCCAGGGCCTTCGCGCGTGTCCATGGAGAGAAGGTGGTCTCTCGGTCGTTACTAACAATAAAAGTAATGGCATGAACTGCCATAACTGGCATGGAAGAATGAACTCACTTCTGTGGCACTGGCTGTTTTTTTCCTAAGCCTGGAGGTCTGGGGACTTGGGTTAAATTGGGGAGTGATGATGGAAGGTGAGCTAAAGGATGAAGGGACAGCCACCATCTCTCTGCTGTGCCGTGCAGCCAGTCATGCAGGGGGACAGACTTTTTAGCAGGGCCTGTTGCAATAGGACAAAGGGTAATGGTTTTAAACGAAAAGAGGGTAGATTTACACTAGATACAAGGAAGAAATTTTTTACAGTGAGGGAGATGAAACACTGAAACAGGTTGCCCAGAGAGGTTGTAGATGCCCCAACCCTGGAAACATTCAGGGTCAGGTTGAATGGGGCTCTGAGCAACCTGATCTAGTTGAAGATGTCCTTGCTCATTGCAGGGGGCTTGGACTAGATGACATTTAAAGGTCCTTTCCAACCCAAACTGTTCTATGATTCTATGCGTCTGTGTGCACACCATGAGCTCTCCCCATCGCTGCCTCAGTGCATACCCGCAGCGTGTGGTGCCTGGCCCAGCCGTCCCCCAGGGACCACCGACTGATACAGCAAAGAAAAACCTGGAAGGAAGAGACTAGAAGACAGCGAGTTGACAAGGACTAGATGCACGGTACGGTTTTGGCTTCTATGGCTTTTCCAGTTTTGTATGAAGTAATGGGCAAATCAAGGTGAGAACACCTGGGGAACACAGCAGGTTTCCTTTCATAACGCTGGTTTCACCACACAGCCTCTTTCCAGCTGGGATGTGGTGCAACCCTGTGTACAGATATTATTACTGTAGCTGCAGTGTGAAGGACCACTAAAAGTTATGACTGAATATTTAATACTCAACTGGGATTTACACTACAAGAAAAAGAAAATTGAAGCAAAGACTGCATATGAATCAAAATCAGTGCAAACTACGTTAATGTAAATAAAGCTATATATAAATGTAATGTAATTTTTATGACAACACTGCCTGTTTTGAAAATGTGCTGTCAGTATGCAGGCAGGATATAAGTTAATGAGTCTGCAAACCTTGGTTGCTGTGATTAGCCTTGCTTTCAGTTGATAGGTGTCATCTTTATTGCTTAGTCCTCTCAAATACCCTTCATTTTGTCAGGCACCACACATTTTCACCCCAGGATTGTCTAAGTTTCACGCCAGTTCCGTGGGTTGCTCTCCCCTCTTTCTTGCAACATTAATGGTTTTTAGTTGTGCTGCCCGGAGAGGTTGCAGTGGTGTCTTCTCGCGGTGGCCTCCCTGGGGCAGGAGCTCTGTGGGGGGCTACAAACTGTCCGATTGCTGTCTGTGGGGCTAAGGTGATTGCCCCCTTCCCTTCTGCTCCATTTCTCCCCTATTAAAAAATGCCTTGGTTTGAGAGACATGAAATATTAATCTGTTGTGTCATTTATTGTAGCGCAGCTTACCACGCACTGGAATCCCAAAATGCCCTGAATTTTGTCTTAGCCTGATACAGATGCCTTGAAACTGGCATTTGGCAGTTGTCCTGGTGATTTTATAACAGCTAGACTTTTAGGATTTTTGATTCACGTGCTGCAGAAACTTTTCCTTATATGGGATAACATGAAATTCTACAAGTGAGAACGAATGGATTTTCTTTTGCTCTGCTTTTTCTTTTAGGGGAAGATTTGTCAGTCTAATTTTCCTTTCTGCTTTTTCTGCAGCTAGAAAGAGGAAAAGAATCACTGTGAGTGATCTCACTTAATAACCACCAATCCATGAGTCTTTCATGGCCTTTGGATAGGCAGCTGTGCGGAGAAGGATTTAAAATCAGGATGTCCGTGAATATTCCTTTTCTTCAAAATTAATCGTATATTGCAATTTCATAAACAATTATTTCAGTCTCTTTACTTCTCAAACACAGTATTATTTATCATTAAAGGCTGCTTTGAACATAAAACTATTAGGATGCCCTTTATTAGAGTAGCTTGCCGCAGCTCTCTTTCTAATGAATTTTTTGCTTTATGACTTGCTGGCTGAGTTTGGGCTCTTACTTTAAATCACACAATTGATTCAGTGTTCAAAGTCAGTTTATCAGACCGTATCTTCACGAAATTGCCTGCCAGCAGAGCAGCCTAGGCAATGAAAAATTAGGATGGAAAACAAAGTAACCTTGTTATTTTTCTAAATTGTCAAACATTTGCGGTCTGCTTCTGCAGCCCTGAAACTGTGGGAGGGAGGGGAGACGCTGCTGCCAGCCCAACGAAGCCAAAAGCAAGCCATCCTCTGGAGTGACACCGCTTCCCTCTGGAAGCGGCAGTGAACAGCCTGGGACGGCGGCAGCATTCCCGACGGGTTCGTCACGTGGCAGGCTCCCTCTTCCTATTTTTCCAGTGAGATGCCTGCAGACCCCGATGCTGTAAATTCATCCTGCGGGTGGATTGCACAGGGAAGGTGGTAGGCCCCAGGAAGGCCATCGTTCGTGCTCTGAATG
This sequence comes from Chroicocephalus ridibundus, assembly GCF_963924245.1. Classification (NCBI taxonomy): domain Eukaryota; kingdom Metazoa; phylum Chordata; class Aves; order Charadriiformes; family Laridae; genus Chroicocephalus; species Chroicocephalus ridibundus. The sequence goes on from NC_086284.1 coordinate 155,009,539, forward strand.
ATGCGAGCCATGAAGGCATGCCCGCCTTACAAAACTATGTAGCAGCGAAAGCCATTTCACGAGATACTGTAGTTGAAATGATGATGAGAAACATCATCTGAGAGGATGAGGTTGTGACAGACACTTAAGAAAAAATGTTTGTCTTCTGTTAACTAGCCGGATCTTACCAGTGGTCAAGCAGACATCAAGGAACGCTGGGAGGGGGACATGTAAAATGGCTGGGCGCAGAGCTGGGGGTGGGGTGTATCTGGGATATCTGCAGTCCTACAGCCAAGGGTAAAAGCCCACCTGCCTCTGGATTAGGCACTCTAGGGTCTCATCACCTGGATAATCAAATTTATCTGCTTTTGTTTTTCAATGCATCAGTCACAGCATCTCGGCTGGGCCGAGGCCTGGTTGCATGCACGCCTCTGGTTTGTAGGCAGGAACAGGATTTGACCCTTTAACGAAAGAAAATGCCACATTGCAAAACCTCTTGGTAATTCTGGATTAAGACAGGTCACAATAGGCACTTCCTGAATGTGCACGTGCTTAATTTTGTGCACTCAGACATTGTAAGAAAAGCCTTATTGTACTGAGGTACAGTACAAACTTATATATATTTCTTGGCCGCACAATATGCCAAAAGAATTTTTAATTTGCCAGCAGAACACAGAGTTAAATAAGTATCCAGAAAATCCTGGGTTTTGAAGAAATATCTCATTTTACATCACCTTCTCGGAGAAAAATTATTTGTGTTAAATATGCATCAGATCTTTATAAAATTTTTAGTCACTTCTTATTGATTTTCCTTCCGTTATTTTAGAAATATATTGAGGTTTGTTTAATAAAACTGCATGTACTTCAGTCCTTTGGTGCTGAAATAAAAGCCACTGGATTGCTATTTATGAAAATAACTTCATTTGTAAGCCACAGCAGAAAGAATCATGACGCAAACTGCGGTAAGAAAAGAAGCGCTAGGACACAGAGGAATCATCCCATAAAAATAAGATGTTCTAGTGAAGAGGAGATGGATAGCCACCTAGGATCTCTGGAAAAGTATTTTACTCATCAGTGGAGGCTCCATGTGCAGACAGAAATGTTGACAGTCGCCTAGGTCAACTCACATGGCAGGCTTCAAGACTGTAAGACGTAATTTCTAGAGCTGGGCGAAAAAGAGATCAAGAAAACCTGATAATCACAGAATCACAGAATGGTTTGGGTTGGAAGGGACCTTAAAGATCATCCAGTTCCAACCCCCCTGCCATGGGCATGGACACCTCCCCCTAGACCAGGCTGCTCAAAGCCCCATCCAGCCTGGCCTTGAACACTTCCAGGGATGGGGCCTCCACAGCTTCCCTGGGCAACCTGTTCCAGTGCCTCACCACCCTCACAGAAAAGAATTTCTTCCTGATATCCAATCTAAATCTACCCTCTTTCAGTTTGAGTCCGTTACCCCGTGTCCTGTCATGACACTCCCTGATAAAGAGTCCCTCCCCATCCTTCCTTTAGGTACTGGAAGGCTGCTATAAGGTCTCCTCGGAGCCTTCTCTTCTCCAGCATTAATGCAGCATTAGTTTTGACCTAAATTGGAATGCAAATATGAACTGTTTTCCCCTCAAGATTTTGATCTAGAAGTGTTAAAAATTTGCATCAAAACAAACCAGCCTGACATTCCTGAAAGGGAAACACATTTTGCTGTAACTTCTTATGAAACTAAAGTAACACAGACCAAATTCTGGTTTTACCCCACTTCAAATTAGTCTGTTGTGACTGGTAACGGAACTTGGCTCTACAACAAATGAACATTGTTGCACTGTCTAATAACCATGTGAATAACTCCAGGACCAAGTAATATTATCTGAAAAATAGTTATTGATTTTAAAAATGCTTTGTTTAGGGTAATTACTCACATACAGCTTTTCCAGTATTGTGCATTGCATCTTGGATGTTGCTTTTGAGCAACGTGATGCTTACTATAATGCAGAATTTCCTGGTCAGACACATTTTCCATAGCACTACGAGGGCCCTGTGGCTCCCACAATGCACCATACATGCCGTTTAAATAAAAAAACCCAAACACTGAATTGTAGCTGGGAAACCAAGACATTAAGAAAGAATGGAGACTGGCACTCTAATTTATATCATGCAACACACTGCAATCAACAGTAGCAGTTTATAGTAGAAGTGCTTCAGAACGAAACATTTTGGGTCACTTGGAAGAATATTGAACTTCAACTTAAGTATATTCTCCCTTGAGTTCAACCAAGATAATGTTTTGTTTCAGTGATTCAAATTGTAAACTGAAGTTTTTCCCAATGGAAATTTTTAATCCTGCAAAAGTTGCTTTTATATCAGGAAATGTGCTAACTGTTCAATGCCCCAAAGACTTTGCAATTGAACATTCCCTTTAGCAGTACAGGGCCCATACTGCAGAAAATATGACCGGCTGGCTTTGATCTTACTTGGGTTTCATCAGAGAAAAGGAAACACATGCTCAAGACCACTCTGAACTGTAATTAGACTTTGACCCAGCTATCAAAAGCCAATTCCCAGTGTGAACTGGAAAAAGTGAAGTAAGGTTGATATCACACAAGTGATGCTGCTGGGTTCAGGAACTAACATGTGGTAACTATGCTATTCTAACAGGCCAAAAAAATACCAGAAATATATTGCTTGCCAATTTGATGGTGCTTGATGAAAATTGTATGCCAGCAAAACCAGATAGTTGTAATGAATTACTTTTAACTAAAAGCGTAGACGTTTGGGTGTTGCTTTAATACTTTCTGAAGAGTAAATATACAAAGAGCTAATTCAACTAGTCAGAATAATTTTGGCTCCTATCTGAGGAACCTATTCAGTTACCTAAGATTGTAACAAGCCTTTAATTACCTGGCAAGGCACGGTAGTCCTTGAGGAAAGCCATCTGGTAGCAGAAGACAGGGAATTTTTAAAAACAAATTCTTTGATGATCCATTTCTGGAGAAAGTAAGAAGGCGGTGGTCTGGCCTGGAATCGGGTAGAACAAAGCAGAAGGCGGCTGCCTGGAAGGGTGAGGACTGGTGGGGTGGGATGTTGAAAAAAGCTAAGGAAAGGAATCGCATGCAAGTCTTGTGGGTTTTCCTCAGCTTTGTATAATTTCTTCATCAGTCTTTAGAGTAAAGTTTGTGTTTAGATGTTCCTCTGGAGACTGTGAGTAACTTACTCTGTCGTGTCACCCATGAACATGGAAACCAGACACAGCCTGGCGTCACAGCCTGGGGAACTCTTGGGCTGTGCAGAAGTTGCTGATAAGATATGAATGAGCCAGTACTTGTTTTCTAGGTTAGGTAGCTGAACTAGATCAAGTCGTTGGCTACAGAGCATTTATTTGGCATAGGAACTAAAAGACCCCTGGATGTGAAGGACACAATGCTGAGGAACAGCCAGCCCTATTTGCACGAGATACAGGAAAATCAAAGTCTGGGGTCAGCATTGTAGCTTCTGCAGATGTAGCTTATCCAGGGCTTTACCAGTTGGATTAAAGTTTATTCATTCTGTTAAGAAACTGTGGGAGTAGATGATAAATGGAAGAAGAGACGGGAGATAGCAAAGAACTATTAAAATCTGCGAATCACGCTATGGGTGCCTCTTCTAGATTTAAATGTATTAATATAAATTAATTATGAACTTGTCATCAAAGTGAAAAGATGGAGTACTTATGGAAGGGGTACAAAGTGGTATAATCTAAAAATAAAGTAGTTCAGGCTGAATAAGAGGAAAAATGGGGCCAAAAGCTTCCAGTATTCTATCTGCAGCTTCCATGTTTTGATGATCATTTGTCTGAGTTTGTTCTCCAGTGCTGCAGAATATTATGAGATCAAAAAGGCTGACCCATATGGAAATTTCTGTTGGAAAATAAAACCTGGTCCTGCTGCTTTCCTGACACCAGTGAGGTTTGATAACAATGCAAATCACAGAAGCAAAGAAAAATGCAGCTGAAGAAAAGTATTTGAGGAGAACTTCTTCCTTTCCCAGTGCAGACCTCTTCTGTTTGGGCACTGATACCAGGGATACAGGTCTATGGGGGCAGGAGAATACCATGAAAAGAGGAAAACAGAATCTATTGGGATTCCCTCTACAAAATGTATAAATGACCCCACTCCCAAGGAGGTATACTGAAACATTTCAGTTGAAATACGCTGAACGAAACCCAAATGAAATATCTACCACCTACCCCTAAGTTTTAGACTCTGAAAGGATTTAAAGAAATACAGACACTAAACACAAGCAAAACTTTCCTTTGTATCTGGGCCAGTTAAGTGGGCATCGCATTGTATCAAGATGCTAAAATCTTCATACATGGAAATGTGATTTAAGTTTCAGTAATATACGTAATAACAAAAATTATAAATAATCACCCTCTTTAAAGAACAGCTTTCTAAAGTTGCAAGGCTCAGTGGGGATATAAAGAACCTCTACTATGTACCTGAATAATCAGAAATAATTTTTAGATTGAAATAAATAATGTTAGGTGTCCTGTGAATGGAGATGAATATTAAAATCTTTCTTAGGCATCTTATTTGAAGAATATTTTCTCTAAATTTGCTATAGAAACACCAAGGTAAAACAGTTTATTATTTTAACTGAGGAAATAGATTTCTCTTCTAGTGATACTAATTTCTTACAGTACCTATCTGTCAAGATGGTCCTAGTAATTATCATTCCTCATTATAATGGAAATCAGATCTCATTGATTGTTTTCCTAATACATCTTTGGAATGGGCTGGGATGTGAGCTGGAATGTAAGTTAAACATTGATGCATAAGGTAGTGCTTTGGTTTAAGTCTGTCCTAAATTCCTTGGCATCACCTTCACGAACAATGTGAAAAAATGACTGGGTTTGACATGGGAGTTCCAGTCTTTAGTTCACCTTATAATTTCTGTTCATTTCCTCAGTTCTTATGATTTGTCTATTAAATTCTGAGCTCAGTCAGTTTTGGAGGAAAAAAATATCTAATTTTTCCTCCTACCCCTGGTTGGGAGAGAAACAACACATCTGATATAGTCATCATTTTTCCACATTGACTCCTCACAAAACGTAATCCTCCATAGGAAATCCTTGTCTTGCTTCAAACAATGGAAAAACTTATGATTTCATTGGAGTGCTCATTTCAACCTTACAGAGAAGATATGCTTCCTTGCTTTCTCTTTTTTTTTCCTCATTTGTACAGATTTCTATCGTTCTCTTTTCTCCACTCCTCCAGCTTTAAGATTTTGAAGTTATTTTTATTATTCAAGATATGGAAATTTTCTTTAAGGGAAAAGTAGTGTTGCTTCTGGTCTCATTGAAAAATCAATGTCAATTATTCTAATATGATTTCCCGTTACTGACTATATAGCTTTTGTAAATAGTCATTCTGACCAAGCAGCAGGTGAACAGCTGTACTATATCAGAACAAAGCTCCATATACCCTATCTGATATATTGTATCTCTACTATAGCCAGTGGTAGATAGTAAAGAAAAAACCATAAAACCAGGGCAATCTTGGATTCATATTTTTTCGAGGATACTCCTCCCATTTCCAGCAATTTCTGATTTAGAGACTTTCTGATCTACAGGTTGTATCTACATCGTCTTGTCCAGCTGCCCTTGACAGACCTTTCTTCTATGAACCCATCTAGGAGCTTTTGGAATTTATTTGTACTTTGGGCTTGCAAACAAAACAGGGTGTTACGCCCTGCAATGCAATTGGGCACTGCATGTGAAAGTACTTTCTTTCATTTGTCTTTGACCTGCTGCCTGATGATTTCATTTAGTGCCCTGTAGTTCTTGTCTCATGAAAAATAATGACTAATCATTCCCTCGCCACCTGCTCCTCGCGATTTATGTTTTTCTAGACCTCTATCATGTCCTCAGGAGTCTCTTTTCCAAGCTGAGGAAACCAAATCTCTTCACTTTCTCCTACAGTGTAAATTGTTTCTTATTTAAGACCAATCTGGCCTTCCTTGTCTGTATACTTTCTAGTTGTAAAAACTCCTCTTTGAAGTGACCAGAGTTTCACACAAGATTGGGTACACCATAGCTTTATGGAGTACCAAATCATAGTTCCTGTTCCCTTCCTGGTCTTTTTGATGGTTGGGGATTAGGAAGCTTCATCTTCCAACGATCTGTAATGATGTCGGAGAATACTCAGTGATAAAAGCTGACATGAGAACTCGCTATTGGGAACATGTAATTAGGGTCACTCTTCACCACGTGCGCTGCTTTGCGTTCATCATTTCTTCTGCCACTTTGTTACTGGGAGGTCTTTCTGTAACTCCTGGCTGGGCAAGTTCAATTCTGCCATTCAGCACTAGCCCTGCTGGGAAAAAAACCCCACCAAAAACTAAACAAAACCAGCCGAACCCCAAAATGATAGAGGTTTTATGCCAAATCTCACAGAAAAAGACATTTTCTTGTGTTTGCTTCCGGCTGTTAAGCAGCCTAGAGTAAAAAAAAACCAAAAACAACCCCCAAAAAACCACCAAAAAAACCCCAAAACACCAAACACCAAACACCAAACAAAAAACCCCCAAACCAACAAAAAAACCCACCCAAAAGATAAAGTCAAGGATTCTTTTTTTCAACTTACTTTGCCTCCCAAATTGTCAGGCAAACCATTTCCTTCAGTTATAAACCGAAGGCAGAGGCCAGGGAGTCTCCATGAGTAAAGTTTTCAAGAACAGGCTAGACTGTAAGGAATTCTGTAAGGAATTGCAGAACAACTGCTGTTGTGGGGAGGAGAAGTACGAGAGGTCTGTCTGAGATCCCCTCCGATGCCGCGACTATGGGATCGATACATTCACAATGAGTCCGTGCTGGCTTTGGCACATTTCATTATACTGAGTGAAAAATAATTGGTCTCATTGGTATATACTTCTTTTATGTGTGTTTTTAAGGATGGGGATACATCACATGTATATTTTATCAGTGTCCTGTCAGTACATAGCAGCTGAACCCGGCGGTGATGGCAGTATTATTTAGATTAGAGTTATATATAGAAATGCTGTGAAGTTTCACTTTATTAACAGCTTTGCAGGAGACAGGCTTCTTGTCTTTTATTTTATGCAGTATAAATATGAAACTAAATTATCTGAAGAAGCCTAGCTTTTGTAAGACAACTTAGTATTGTCAATGATATGGCAGCAGGAGAAGCCTGAGGAAAGCGGGGAGTATAAAGGGGAACAGAGAGAGGACAAAAAAGAAGAGGAATATGCAGAACAGAGTGCTACATAGCGTCAAAGGGGAATTTAAGGAAAACAAAGCTGCTCAAAGACCAAGCAAGCAGATTTTTTGTCTCCCAGGGAACCAAATGAAGTTGCTTGGGAACTATTGACATACAAACCCAGGGGGAAGAACAGAGAGCAGAAATGTAAAGCATCGATGCCTATGGCAAATGATTCTTGCAGTTGGCGCGAGCTGATCCCTGCCCGCTCCTGCCTGTTGTTCAGAAATGTCTGCAGATGGTGCAGTGAGAAGTGCAGAGACACATCTGGAATTTGCCTCGGAACCCGGCCTTCATCATTTGAAAGAACAAACGCTCACCCTGGCGTTGTACAGTTCTGCCCTGTCTCTGGGTATCGGCAGGGAGCTGCTTTAGTGGCTAGGACGACGGGATGTCCTGTGGTCTGTGGAACAGGTAAATGTGAACTTTCACGTGTATCAACAGGTCTGCAACATTCAGCATGAAGTATTGTTTAGAGAACAACTTATTTCTGACATAATTCCTAACTCAAGGAAGAGACGCGTTAATACAGAGCCGCCCAGTGAAAACATCCCATCTGTGTGATGTGGAGAAAATTCAACAAAAGGCGGCAGAGACCTTTGTCTTTAAAGGCTTTTTTTAAAATTCACCCTGCCAGTCAGTGCCTCACGCTCCGAAACCGTAAGTGTTTAGAGGTTAACTGCAGTCAGAGGAAGCGGTTTAGCCACGCTAAACTAATCCTGAACTGCGACAGCCTGCCAGGTGTAGGCGGGAGGGTGTTTGAGGAGTGGTGCCTCTGGCAGTGCCTGCTCCCAGAGTCCCAGCATCCCCATCCTCATCCCTGAGCCGCAAGCCTGGCAGCTTGTGATGCTGTGCACTGAACCAGGTCAGGGAAGTGATCCACCGGCAAATTTTGGTCACCTGTAATATTTTTTGCTTTTCTCTCTTAAGAAGATCACTGGTTAAAAATAAAACAGGGAGTCTTAGAGCAGCTAATGTAACCTCTACCTACATTTACTGCATGCAGTCATTACAACCACAGCTGATTAATAGCAATAGTTTAAAAGAAACTTTGCTTAATAGTGAGGTTTCTTTTCCTCTTAGGCTGCCAACAGCTTTCCCGTATACAATCTCATTTTTCAACATGAAGTTTTGTCTACCAGGCTGGCTATAATAGGCCTCTCACTTCATTTTTTTTCAGTGCTTAGTCACCTAAGTAAGTTTTCTCTTGATATTTTTATTCAAGCTTTTCTATTGAGACAGCAGAATCTGGAGCGCATGAAGCTGCAGACTGAAGAGGAAGCCGCACGCTGGGGCAAGCGTTTGGCCTGTCAGGCTTGTCTCAAGCAGCTCATTTCCCAACATCTATTTCCCATGAGTATGGGAGCAGCAACCTACCATTGAGCGCATTTCCTGAGGGGCCAGGAAGGGAGGACCCATTTCAGTCGCCGGTCATATCCCCAGACATTGCTGACAAGGATCAGGTGGCAGGTTGCCACCTCTGAAGTTTGCGCTGGGTGGACAAACCCTTCATTCTGTCTCTGATCCACCGACAATTCCCTTCTCAGAGAGTCACTGAAGTCTTACACATTTCCCATACATTTTCTGATTTTATTTTCTTCGTATTGTCACATTGCCAAAGCCATCCTTCCATCCCTCTTTTTTATTTTTTTTTATTTTTATTTTTCTAGTTCCCACCTGTCACAGGTGGAAAGGAAACACCAGACAACGCGATACTGCCAACCTCAACTTACTTAGTTCACCAAGTGAGGGACAGGCTGTCTCAGGAAAAGCTACACACAAGAGCAAGCACACACACAGAGAATTAATGGAGACCTTCACCGTGCCCAGTGAGTTAGCACCGTCAAGCCCAGGGGAACATGACACTCGCTCTGTCCAGCCTGTCTCCACGTTGGGCTCTGCGTAGCAGCTCAGCACCAACATGTGATGGTTCCACCTTGAGCGTGAGGTGTTGGACATCTGAAGAGCAATGCCTCCCCCCCAGTCTCTGTTACTCTCTAGTGCCAGGGAACTTACAGCCAGATGTCGATGCAGGCCACTAGCCAAATCTGTCTGCAATACCATTTTCCCAGCAGTTTCAGATATTGTTCTCCAGTCACTTGTTGATCCACGGCCTGTCCCAAGGCTCATCACACTCAGTCATTTGCATTAGCCTATTAACCACAGCTCATTATGCTCAGTAACACAACCCTTGATCAAGGCAAAGTCACGATGCTCCAGTAATATCATTATTTATAAACAAGTATATAAATAAATGTGTGTCTGTGGGTATTTAAGCCTTGCTTTGTATTTACTTAACACCAAATCTCAACTGCTTATTGCAAAAGACAATGAAAAAAATATTCTGCTTGTCCTTTTCTTTGGCTTACCTTGAAGCATATGTGTGAGTGTGCGTCTGTTCCAGCTTTCCATGGATTGGAGTCAAAGAACAGCAGCTAGTGGCCACAGAGGTCAGCCGAGAGACATATCTGTCCTGACCATTCCTACGAGGAATCCCTTGTCCAAAACAAGTCCCTCATCCTGCTAATTCATTTTCAAAACATGTTTCTGCTCTGACAGATCCCTTGCAGAGAGAATCTGTGACAAGTTTGCAAATCAACCTTCCCTTCTGCATCTAACATCAGTAAATTGCCAAATCCCTTAAAATGTAGGAGCTGCCATTTTCTCACAGTATTAAGGAGAGGGAATGCTCTCTGAATAAAAGTAGGGAGGAGAGAAGGGTTAGTGTTTGGTTTTCTCCTTTTAGCTGGGCACTTGTAATTGTCTTCTCCATCGTGGTGAAGTCTCTTATTGAAGGATGTTTACTATTTATTCAATTGCTCGTCAACAACAGCCTTGAGTGATCGGCAGCAGACACCAAAGCTGCCGAAAGCCAGGCAGAAGTAGGAGGATGATCAGGTGCCCACATCTATTTTCCCATGGTTGTACTGAATGGTCCAAAGTACCATCTTTCATTCAGATTCGTTTATGCCTCTATCTGTGTTTGCAGAGATTGTTTCATTCATATCGTACAGAAGATGAGACAATAACAGCTGCCTGAGTTTTCAGACGGCCTGGAAACCAGAAAAGATTCATGAACTTACTAATCTTAAAAGGAATAATGAATAGTAATCATTAAGCATCAAAGTTAGGTAATATCAAGATATAATACCTCTTTGCTCATCAAAGCAAGCGAGAATGAGAGGTGTGATCAGAGACCATGTCAATAGCAGCACTGAGATGTTCTGCAGGGCTGTACGGTCTGGTACCACAGCGATAGTGGACTTTCCTTGTACCTGGATTTTCAGAAGATATTATCACTCGCCTGTATTCACGGAATCACGGAATCACGGAATCTTCAGAGTTGGAAGGGACCTCTAGAGATCATCTAGTCCAACTCCCCTGCTAGAGCAGGATTGCCTAGAGCACATCCCTCAGGGCTGCATCCAGGCGGGTCTTGAAAATCTCCAGAGAAGGGGACTCCACAACCTCCCTGGGCAGCCTGTTCCAGTGCTCTGTCACCCTCACCGTAAAGTTTTTCCGTGTATTTGAACGGAACTTCCTATGTTCTAGCTTGTGCCCATTGCCCCTTGTCCTGTCGCTGGGAACCACTGAAAAGAGCCTGGCTCCGTCCTCCTTAAACCCACCCTTTAGATACTTGTAAACGTTAATCAGGTCCCCCCTCAACCTTCTCTTCTCCAGGCTAAAGAGTCCCAGCTCTCTCAGCCTTTCCTCATAAGGGAGGTGCTCCTGTCCCATAATCATCTCGGTTGCCCTACGCTGGACTCGCTCCAGTAGTTCCCTGTCCCTCTTGAACTGGGGAGCCCAAAACTGGACACAGTACTCCAGTTGTGGCCTCACCAGTGCAGAGTAGAGGGGGAGGATGACCTCCCTCGACCTACTGGCCACAGTCTTCCCTATGCAGCCCAGGATACCATTGGCCTTTTTGGCGACAAGGGCACACTGCTGGCTCATGGATAATTTGCTGTCTACCAGGACCCCCAGGTCCTTCTCCTCAGAGCTGCTTCCCAGCATGTCCGCCCCTAACCTATACTGGTGTTTGGCCTTCTTCCTTCCCAGGTGCAGGACCCTACACTTGCTTTTGTTGAACCTCATTAGGTTCTTCTCTGCCCAGCTCTCCAGCCTGTCCAGGTCACGCTGGATGGCAGCACGGCCCTCTGGAGTGTCGGCCACCCCTCCCAGCTTGGTATCATCAGCAAACTTGCTGAGGATACACTCTGTCCCATCATCTAGGTCATTAATGAATATATTGAACAAAATTGGTCCAAGTATTGACCCCTGAGGGACACCACTCGTTACAGGCCTCCAACTGGACTCTGTGCCACTGATCACAACCCTCTGAGGTCTGTCACTCAGCCAGCTCTCGATCCACCTCACTGTCACCTCGTCTAGCCCATACTTCCTCAGCTTCCTAATGAGGATGTTATAGGAGACAGTGTCAAAAGCCTTGCTAAGGTCAAGGTAGATGACATCTACGGCTCTCCCCTCATCCAGCCAACCCGTTATAACATCATAGAAAGCTATCAGATTGGTCAGGCATGATTTGCCCTTGGTAAATCCATGCTGACCACTTCCAATAACTTCCTGTTCCTCTATGTGTTTGGAGACGACATCCAGAATGAGTCGCTCCATTACCTTCCCAGGGACAGAGGTGAGACTAACCGGCCTGTAGTTCCCTGGGTCCTCCTTCTTGCCTTTTTCAATGTGGGACATCAGGGAGCAGTTACTTTGCATGTTGTCCTATATAGCTGAGCTGTTCTGGCTTCTCACAAGCCTATTTTAGGACCTACCAAGAGCTGAGCAGAAGTACAGCTCTTGTCATGTCCCCTTCCATGCACAGAATTACTCTCTCTTCCATCTTCTCCTATACAACCCACATTCACATTTGCCATTCACAAGCTGTCTGAAGCTTTTCCACACAGTATCTCCAGGATCTCATGGGACACGACAGGGAAGCAGTAGCAGATGGGTTCCTTGCATCAAAGGGATTACCATCTGTTATTTCTCTTCCCAATTTTGTGCAATGCTGGCAAGAATTTGACTGCTTCTCCTGTTCTCCCTTGATCCTTTGCTGCCCAGTTGGGCAAACAAAGGTAGGCAAATTGCAGCATCCCTCTTGCCTTTTCCTCTGGTAATACCAGGAACTCCCATGAGCAATGGTAACATTCAGCACCCAAAGGTGGTTGCACCCCGGCTTCACAGACTCCCCATGGCCAAACTCCATCTGCTGCACTTTCAGAAACTCATAATCATCCAAGAAGGAATGAAAAAAGCCTCCGGAGACAACCTCACAGAAACTCCCAATTAACTTTGTGCCTCTCCCAGATGGTAGCACCTATCAGGAGAGGCTCTGGCACTGTGGGATTGGTTTACTCCACTCTTACACCGTATTATTATTTCAGAGCTAGATACATTTGGATAGCCCTACAACATGATATCTTTCTACATATCCTCATTGACAAGACTTTCTTTTGAAAGAAAAATTCTTCACCCAAATACCTTACTGTGTTTCCCACCAGGAGAGCTCTAGGAATTCAGTCGTGTTTTCTGGTCTATAAGGTCAGGGTTGGCAACCGCTGCATTCTCAATATGTCTTGCTAAATTGCAGGTTTAGTTACAGTCCATCTCTCCTGGGCCTCAAAAATTCATTCAATAATGATGGAGGTTTTGATTTTTCTTTTTTTTTTTTTTTTTTAAATAAAGCTCTTGGTTGTAAGGAAAAGCTGGAACCAGACACCAGTGAGTTTTGACCTGGCTCAGAAAGCTTAAGGCAAATGAAAATAGCCCAAAATATTGTGGCAGAACAAACCACAAAGAAAATACCCTTAGGGTGTTTTTTATGGGTATCAATTATTTTTTAAGGGTCAGTTTTGACAATAAAAGATTCACATGAAATAATTTTATGCAGTACTTGTTTCAGCTATTCCAGTCCTTGTCTCTGTGTTGAATACTGTGATTACTGTAAGACGAAGCATTTATAGTATAAATGCAATTATTGAAAAAAGTTCTAGAGAGGTTTTGAAGTAGTTAAGCTTGTGATACCCTGCTTTATGGTAGACCTATCATTTCATCCAAGACGTACGAAGCGTAAGTGGGAAAATTCACACCGAAGTCAATGTCCAGCTCAAGATCTTAATCTCCTAATTGTGCTTTGACCCCTCTCTTACCTGAGGAAAATAATTGTAGCTTTGATCCAGATGCCTTCTTTGGAAGCCTTTATTTTAGTGTTTTGAATACACACCACCTGTTCCGTATTAGGTATTTTGACAAAAATCTAACAAAACCCAAGTTTATAGGATAATGTCATAAATCTGGCCCCTTTCCCAAATGCCACACTCACTTAATACAAATGTAATATAATTTTCTTTGTATTGTGTGTTCTGCATTCATTGTAATGTGTGTTTAGCAGCTGCATTTGAGAGAAGGCCACAACTAACCTATTCTTGAGTACTGAAATATTAGCTTATAGCTCTCTAAAAAAAAGTTAAGTTGTATGCCTTTTTTAGTATCTGAATCAAATTTTCCTAATATTATCAACACAGCATTATAATTGGATTCCACATAAAGATTTCAGTTTCTCTCTCAGCCATCGTTGTCTGTAAATGTTTTTAGTCATTGATGTGTGATAAGGAATGTAAGGCAAATAAATGCTAACTTTAGCAGAAATAAGTGCTTTTTGAAGCTGTATTTAATAGGTGCACTGCAGTTTCTAGGCTTTCAATTTCAAGACCAGGCACGTTGTTAGATACAAATTTGTTCCTCTCCCACACTAATCACTTCTGAGGAGAAAAATCAGTTAAAATGGGCCCATAAGCTGCAGTTTGGTTCATATTTCATAGTCAGCTCCCATTTCAAACAGGGGATCTACCTATTAATCTGTTTTTGCCAGCTGCTTTTGCCCATGCTGTGGTGGTAGGAGGAAGCCTGGGAACCGGGCAGCTCTGCATGTCCACTAGCTCCAAAGATGCTGGCGGGGACTCGGCGTAATAAAAGGAAGAAGGAGACTGGAGGAATAATGTACAGCCTCATTTCGCTTCCCAGAAAGACACTAAAGATGATTGAACAATTGATTTGTGAGTGTCTGAAAAAAAAAAAAACAACAAAAAAAAAAACCTGGTTTAAAAAGTGCCAGGGTAGAATTGCCAAGAAAAGAGGGCCTCGGACCCATCCCTTTCTGCTCTGAGGAGAGCAGCTGGCCAGGGAGTGAGCAGCACCAGGAGGTTTGGGTCACTGCTGCCAGAGCAAAGAGCTGCTGTTGTGTGGAGGGACCGGACGGCAAAGCCCCTCATTAATCTCCACAGGTACGTATCCATCTCGGAGGGTCGTTACTGATGGCTTGATGGCAGCGTGACAGCTTTACCCAGGGGTGCTGGGGAGCAGCAGGGTGGGTTGCCTGGTGGCCACAGGGAGGACCCCCATGCAGCCAGGACACTGGTCTGGGGGGCACCAGTGGGGCAGAGCCCCCAGCCTGGTGCCGGGCTGGTGGGATTGGGGGCAGCTGCGGTGGGAGGGAGGTGGCCATTACCAAGCAGGCAAGGGTAGGGGCTGTGGCCAGAGGAGCTTGAATTGCATGCAGGTTTTGGAGTATTTCTGCTAAAAAAAAAACCCTCAGCTGTCATGATGGCAAAAAATTAAGATGCTGTTATCGTGCTGCTTCTGAGTTAAACGTGGCAAACCCAACTGTGTGTAGTGAAGAAAATCCCTGCTCTGATCCTGTTCTTTGGGAATGAAAAATTTTTGATCACATTTGTATGACTTTGTGGATGCCTCTGTATTGGAAACAATCGTGGGCCTTTTGGAGGAGGATATTCAAAATGATCTCGACATGGTGAATAAGTGATCAAAAATCAACATGATGAACCTCAGCAGAGATAAATGCAAAGACGTAGTGGCTAGAAAAGCAGCAGTGCGAAAAAAAGATCCTGAAGCTACCGTAGACAGCAAAATACATACTAATTAACAATGTGTTGTGGTTTCTTAAAACATAGGATGGTGTGCTAGGAGCAGTACACTGGCAATGTGGGAGATATTTGACCCATGTTATTCAGTAGTGGGGAAGCCCTCACTTGGAGGGACTGTGGTCAGCAAAAAATAAGATAGTTCAGAAAAGGCCATCCCGAGCTCTGGATGGGATTAGAAGGGATGATTTACAAGGACAGACTGAAGGTTCTGCGGAAAATTTGCTTAATGAAGAAAAGAGAAAACTGGACAGTCTTCAAACATTGAAGAAACTGATGAAAAGGGGACAGTGTTTACAAAAGGACAGGAATAGATCATATTGATAAGCAGTGAAAAAAGTTTAAACTCTACAGTAGCAAAGTTTCCATTTGTGATGGTGGTGAAATACTGGAAAAGGCTTTGTAGGCATACTGAATATATGTCACTGAGGGGCTGAAGAACATATCAGACAATCCTAACCGTGAATGGTCTAGATGCATTTGATCCCACCTACATGTGGGATTGGACTTGATGACCTCCTAAAATGCCTTCTAGCCCTCCAAGTCTACAATGCAGTGAAGATGCCAAAGCAGGGACCATACGGGGGGCAGAGGAAGGTGCAAAGTGCAGCCGGGGAGCAGTGGTTACACTGTCGCACTGCTCTTCCTGATGGTGAAGTGGGGCTGAACTTGTCGCTGGTGGCAGGATCCAGTCTCCCAAATGGAGAACTTCTTTCCTTTGAGGGTGGCAGAGCACTGGACCAGGCTGCCCAGAGAGGTGGTGGAGTCTCCGTCTCTGGAGATATTCAAAACCCGCCTGGACGCGTTCCTGTGCAACCTGCTGTAGGTGACCCTGCTCTGGCAGGGGGTTGGACTAGATGATCTCCAGAGGTCCCTTCCAACCCTATGATTCTATGATTCTGTGAAATACAAGCTGCCGTGGCTCTCCTCATCACCTGCCTCTCAGTGGGCACAGCAGTGGGGTGCCTGGCTTTCCGAGGCTCTGGCAAAAGTAAAAAGGTGTTTCAGGATATAGTTATTTTGCCCTCATCTCTCTTAACAATCTGCTGCCCTAGACAGCCCTACTTGTAGTGCTTCACTGGGCAATGGATGCTCCTGCTCTTCATCTGAGATAAACCACGTTCTCCCTTCTCCTCCTGGTTTTGAATCTGTCTGGTAAGGAACAGTTCGCACTGTGACACTGATAAATCTGGGCTAAAGTGCTGAGAAGCTGTTTGGACAAAGTGTTCTAAGTGGACTGGTCTTCTTGGTGTCACAGGAAATGCCTAGTAGTTTAAATAGGCATAACAATCCTTTCTGTGCTTCTTTCAGCTATTTTTTCTGTTCCGTAAGACTCTGCATAGAGTGGAAGAGCTGTGTCCTGGGTCTTGAGCCCGGGGGCAATGCTGTCAATTAAAAGACTCAGCTGATGTCTGCGGAGCTGAATCAAGACCCATGTGCAACACTGGCAACATCCTTTCAGGCTGAGGTGGTATTATTCAGTTTAACGGAATAATAATTCACATTCTTTGCTACAGTCTGTAGTTTTTCTATACAGCAGGTATCACATTGACGCTTAGTTCTTGCTGACTGTGTTTTCTAAATGCTTTATTTTTTGGTAGTTTCTTGTAAAACTCAGGTTTAGTTCTCAAACCCCTGCTCGTTACGCATAAAGCATCCTGCCAACAATTTACATAAAATCCTTTTTTCTGATTTTCTTGTTGAAGTGTTCTGGTTTATCCTGTTCTTCCTTCTGGATTCTGTATGTTCAACATGAGTGGTTTTCAACCTTTTCAGTTTTATGAGGCCCAAAATTATTCTGGTGGGGACACAGGATCCTGCACACCAATTTTAAGTCCACCTGACAATAACCTTTGTAAAAAATATATTATTTATTTACCTTTGCAGTTCCTTTAAAGGTGGTTCACAGAGGACTTACGTACGGACACTGCTGTTTGAAAGCCTTTCTTCTTGAATACTGACACTCATGTTAATCAGCATAACATCATTACTTTTCATTA
This sequence comes from Chroicocephalus ridibundus, assembly GCF_963924245.1. Lineage (NCBI taxonomy): Eukaryota > Metazoa > Chordata > Aves > Charadriiformes > Laridae > Chroicocephalus > Chroicocephalus ridibundus. The sequence continues at coordinate 155,026,723 of NC_086284.1, forward strand.
TATGCATTATTGTTTATTAGCTCCTGTGTTTAGTTTCCATAAACTAATTTTCTTAAAACCTATTACCATTTCTATTGCACTGGGATCTTGAAATACCTTTTAAAATTTCATTTTCTTCTCAGTGCCTCCCTTTTATCTCTAGGCTGGTCATTCATTACAAATGTGGTGCTTAAATTCGGCGCTCGAGGAAGACAAAGCTTTGGCAGTATAACAGCCACTTGTTTATTTCCAAACCAGACCCAGCGCAGTTCCCGTACTGCCTTCCCTCACTGCTTTTCCCCTCTTTTCACGTTCAGGAAATAAATAAATAAATCCCGTTCCTACTAACAACAACAGATTGGTCCTCATACCATTTTTATTTTTACCTTTGGCCACTCAGGCTGGCCTGCCAAACACTACTCAGTAGTAGTTGTTAGATATGGGCTCCGGTCCTCTGAGATGCTCCAGACAAAGGGACTCAAAGTGATTTCTGTGTGTGCTGTAGGGGCAGCGATTCAGCTATCTGCAAAATATAGTACAGGGTGGCTTTTATAGCTGCATTTCCACCAAGATGTAGAATCAGTAGTTCACTTCATATAGGTAATTAAATGCTTCTTAAATGGTTTGAAATTTGCATAATGCTCTCTGGAGCAAGATTTGAACTGTATCATTTTGCCTGTCCTTGAATATCCGATTGTCTCAAAAAAAGGTGTAATCAGAACAGCATTTTTTGGTACTGGAACCTACTATCCTTAGCTTAAGAGTCTCCCAGTGTCACGTGCCAGGAATTCAAAGGGCAATTTCTGCCCATGAAAGGGATGCAATCATAAGGAGGCTCGTTTTATGAGGGTATGTTGAATGTCACTAAATGACTAACGACCTATTTGAAATATTCATGTGAAAGGGGCACAGCAGGGCACAATGAAGGAGAAATAACAATGCAGGGTGATATGGCAACCTTTAGTAAAATCAGGGCATGTTTTTTGAGCTGGGGAGGTAGAAAGTGTAAAAGCATTGTAGCAGGACTTAAACCAAGGTAAGGTGATGCATATCTGGGCAGTGAAATTATTTAAAATGCCAACATGATTGTTCAGGGCTATCTGCTCTGATGAGTAGGCTCCTAAAGGTACCAGATCTGTGACTGACACCTGCGCTTTGCTGGCACCACTGTAGAGTCACTTGAATCTATAGATTATTACAGGCGCTCTAGAAAGCAAGAATTCTCCATCAAAGGAGGTCCCGTTGCTTCAGTTATGAGATCCTCTCTAGGGAATGGTCATGCTGCATCACTTCCTTCTTTAATGATGTCTTTCCCTACAACTGTGATGCTGTTTGTAGGATCATCCATCTTTTTTCATCTCCACAGGGTCAGGAGTGAGGTGAACCAGAGCTCCTTATACTGGGGAAAGGAGCTTGAATATTTTTCAGGTCTACCAGTGGCCTTAGTAGTCCATTATAAATATAGATGGAGGAATCTGGACAGTAGAGTGTAGAGGTGCCAGTTTTAAGCCCTAACAAAAGATACAGACGAAAAAGGTGGGATTCATTTATTTAAGTGTCTATGTCTGAGTGTATATATCTGTGTCAGGTCCGCTGTAGTCAGTGGAGAGAAACTGACAACTCTGGGGCACGATTCATTTTGTCCCACAGAAGACTTCTAAAGCAGTAGACTTCTAAAACAAAGACAAACGTCACCAAAGGAGCCAGATTTGATGTTGCATATGTTTAGGAGGCAAGACGCAGAATAAATGAGTACTAATGATAGCAAATCATGGGCGTGCTGGGAGTTTTCAACTTAGAGTAGCTACAGGATCTCCAGTTTATGGAAACTCTCCCACAGCCACTGTGAACTTCTGCACAGTGCACAATACCTGGACTTCACGCCTCCTTCCAATTTTAAAAGGAAAGATTCTCCCTAAGTTTCTTGTTGGGTATTGCAGAAAAAATGACGCATTTTAACATGCCAGATTTCCCTCCTAGGGTACAGATGTTCAGTCACGTGGTGAGGCTGCCCTTCTGTTGTGAGCAACATTGTCAACTAAATGATGTTAAGTGGAGTTACGCTGAGGCTAGATTAGCTGTAGCCATCCTGTTGCTTCAACCGATTTCCACACTGTCCTTGATCCTTTTAAACTGCTTGTTTTCCAATCCATTCCTGAATGACTGTTCACGAAAGGCTTGCTTGCATAGTGGCCTGGGTCAAAAGCTGAGGAACACACCCAGACTAGAACTTGTAAAATCTCTTGAGACAACATTTTGCTCATGCTTTGGGTTTTGGAGGTTTTTTTCCTTCTGATTTGTGGACTCTTTCATCCTCTTTTAAGAAAAGGATGTTGAAGTTCAGTTAGGTGTACGGTCGGAATTACAGTTGGAGCACTGCTGTTTTCCTCTTTGACATTCAGTCACCGATGAGAGCAACTCACTCTCCTTACCTATTCACACTTGTTTCTTTCCTATTAGTATTCACACTTGCTTCTACACTAGAATTTATTAAAAATGTGCATTTTTGGAAGCCGTTTTCAAGCTACACAGTTGACAGAACATCTATTGCTTTGCTTGCTTCTTCCATTTATGTTCTCTAGGCAACAAGAAGTAGTGTTTATGCAGGCTAGATTACAATGTGTCCATTACGTGTGCATGCACATACATTTATAAAATAAATATGTTACATACTGTATGCATATACTGTATAACCTGTGTTAGTCTTCCATTTGCAGATCTCAAAGCACTTTGCTGAGGAGTCTAAACATTTTAACCTCTTTCTTAGACATGGGGAAGCTGAGGTAGAAAGGGGATGTGGCTTGTTTAAAACTGCATTAACAGCACAGCAAGAAAGGGAATCTATGTCTTTGATTTCCAATAGAGTGCTCCATTGGTAGGCAGCAATATCCGTCTTCTATACATAACTTATTTTTTTAAAAAAAACCCCATACCTTCCTTTTCCTGGAAATTCTAACTCAATTGTTAAACTTTAAAGACCTAAATTTGCTAGTATTTTAGAAAGAAAAAAGAAAGATGTTTGTAAAGTGTGAAAACCCAGTCCTGCTAGTACTTAGAGCAAAAAAACCTTGGTCGATATCAATAGGATCAGGTCTCTGTTTGCAGGCCATAGTTTAAAGAAACAGTAAATTAGGGTTCAAGACTCCTAGTACCAAAGAAAAGAAGGCTGTGACATGGGACATTATGACATTTATCCAGGATGAACTCACTCTTCCAGTTCAGATACGTAAAATGCCCCTAATCCGGTGTGTTAACTTTTTACTGGCGGGCTTTGTATGAGGTCAGTTACTGTCTGTCTGCACCACTCTAATTTTATGCTGGGCAAGTAGCATCTGTCTTTCTGCAGCCAGCATAAAGCCAGCATAAACCTGACTCAGTCTGTGCATCAGGTCCTCCGGTTAATTTGACAGAGGGACAATGGTGTGACCGCATCTGCTCTGAATCAGTTTTGTCCTGCTGTCTAATCGGTAGCACAGAGACCTTGCACCAACGGTGCAGGGAGAGTGGCCTTAGCTCGCCCACCGCTGTTTCGCATCCAGGTTTTCTTTCCCATTCCCATGTGCATTCACCGGGAAGGGAGCAGGCAGCTCTCCCTTCCCGGTTTCCCGGAATGGCAGGGGAACACTGGAGGCTGCTCCCGCAGGTCCCTGGGCTGCATCTCCCTTTCTATTTTTAACCAGCCGCTAAACGTGGCCACCGTCGCCGAGAAGAGCCCAGAGGCGCCGAGCTCGCCCGGCGGCTGGCCAGCCCCGCTCCGCGCCGCCCCGCTTGCCGGGAGGGCGGCGGAGGGGACCGGGGCCGGTTGCGGCACCGGCCGCCGCGCACCGGTGGCGAGCAGAAGACACCGCGGCGAGCTGCGGCTGCGGCCACCGCTCCCGGTGTCTCCGTCCGTCCCCCCCCGCGCTGTAGCGCTGCTTTCCCGCTTCCCCGGCGGGGAAATGCCAAACCTGCGGACGCTGTCATCTTAAAAGAGCGCGGGGGAGGGACCGTGTGGGCAGGGAGGCGGAGGTGCCGGCTCCCTGGGAAGAGGCGGGCGCCGGCAGCAGCATCTCCCCGGCAGCCGCCGCACCGAGGCGGGCACCCGGCCGCCCCACTCGCCGCCCCGGCCTCCAGCCCGACACCGCCTCCCCGGCCAGCGGGGGGCTCGCCCCGCCCGGCCCAGGCGCGCCGGCAACCGGGGCCGCCGCAGGGCCGGGGGAGGCGAGCGCGGCCTCCCGGGTGGCTACGGGGGAGGGCGGGGGGGGGGGGGCCGCGGCTGCGGCGGGGCGGCCCGCCCCTGCCATCGGCGGCGGCTGCCGCAGGGGGCCCCGGCCCCCATCCCCATTCTCCATCGCCATCGCCATCCCTAGGCCGGCGGTGCCGGTGCCGGTGCCGCCCCTCGGCCGCCCCCGCCCCCTGGCTGCCTCGGCGCGGCGGCGCGGCGTCGCGGCAGTGCCGGCGGGGCTATGGCTGCGGAGGAGGTGCTGCAGGGCGCGGACCATTACAAGAGCGAGATCGAGCGGCTGACCCGGGAGCTCTCCGAGACGACCCACGAGAAGATCCAGGCGGCGGAGTATGGGCTGGTGGTGCTGGAGGAGAAGCTCACCCTCAAGCAGCAGTACGACGAGCTGGAGGCGGAGTATGACGGCCTCAAGCAGGAGCTGGAGCAGCTGAAGGAGGTGAGCGAACCCGGGCTTTTGTCTCGCCCCGCCGGCTGCGGGGAGGTGCGGGGGAGCCCCCCCCACGCGTGTCCGTGCCCGGAGCCCCCGGGCCAGCTCCCCCCGCAGGTGGGCGAGCAAAGATACCCGGGCCCCGGAGCGGCTGCGGCGATTCGTGGGGTGGGGAGGAGGGGTTTCCCCGGGGCCGGAGGATCAGCCGGGACCGTGGAGCTTAAGGACGGATTAGCCAAGATTGCAAACCCCCTGCCCTGGGAAATGTCCCCGGCGCCGGGGCCGCGCTCCGGCCCCCCCACGCCGGGAGCCACAACTTCTGCTAAGGGGGATTTGGGGCGCGGGAGGTGGCTCCCGTCACACCTGCATCGTCCAGGGCTTTTTTTTTTTTTGCCTTTTTTTTTCTTTTTAAGGAAGAGGAAATTAAACAGCCCGTAGGATGCGAGCAGAGCAAACCTGGTGTATAAGGACTCGGGATCTGTGTAAACAGTTGTCTGCAGTGCGTGAGGAGAGAGACAATTCCTTTGGAAGTTATTTATAGACCTGCTCCGTTCTGCCAGTGAGGGGAATCGCTGCCATTAAGGGAGGGGGGGTGTGAAGTAGCCGTACAATAGTCTCGAGGTCACCCCCCACCAGTGGAAATTAAACTTCTGCGTCATGCTGAAAGGATAAAATATTTGATGGGAGAAGTGGTTTTGGTTTATCTTTCTAATGTGTTTTTGTAACATCCGAAGTATAAAGTAGGGGAGTGCTACACCTCACCTTTCAGCTTTGCTAAACATGACTCTGAAATATCATCACTCTTCCGATGCTCATCATTAGGGGAAGTAACTTGAGACTGATGCAGCGCACATACACGGCAGCTACAGATGAGGCGTGTGTACACACGTATGCAGTACTTATATCTCTATATTTTATGGTATTTTTATACTGTCGTAGAATGTGACTAATTACATATTTTGAAAAGAGAAGACGAACAGGTATTCTCGCAAATTTAAAAGGCATCTTTTTGTTCTACAGAAATATATTGCTATGTATAACGTTCAGAAATTCTATTCAGTTAGAAATTATGGACATATTACATATCGGGGGAAGCCACTTAATAAACTTAGGTTATATATGAATATATTCCATAGGATAATAATTGATGCACTTTTAGAAGTGTTTTTAATAAAATAAAGATTTCATTTTACTTGCAGGTAAATGAATTACGCTACAGGCTTGGTTCAGTGCCCAGAAGAGTTGAAAAAATTGTATTTTCAGTAAGAAGAATAAAGCTGTTTTTCAGAAAAACCTATTGATCTCCTTAAACTTGATCTCTGGCCCCCCACCCCTGCTGAGCCTATGCAGTAGGCTCAGGTCTTTGAAAGCAGTAATCACAGGTTCAGGGATAGAGATACATAACTTGCACTGGCATGAAGGCAGTGTTATTTGAAATGACCCAGCAAAGTAATAGAGGGGAAGAAAGTGCAATGCAATTTCTGGGGGGGGAGGGAAAGAAAATAAAGAGATAAGCAGAGCTGTAGCTAGCTGTTATCCCATCACAATAATGTCCAAAAGAAGACTGATCAAAACCCAGGATGACACATGGGTGCAGATGGCTACAGATAGAAGGGATAGTGTGAGGAACTGAGTTGAAATTATTAAACGAGAGGGATTAGTCAACACGATTAACTGAAATCAAAGATGGGCACAAATTCTTTTCCTGTTTACCTCCCCTTGAAGTCAATGGGATTGCATGCTCTGCAGCCCAGAACGTCTCCTGTGGGGCTGTGCCTTCATGCTGTGCCAGCCACAGCATGGACATGGAGGATATCCACGAAGAGGGTAAATCCTGTAGCTTGCCTGATGCCAAGCAAGAGTGGAACCCCTCCAATTTCCAGTTCCGGCCTGAGGCTCTCAATTCCAGAGCTCTCCATAGCTGCAGGTAGGGCATTTGCATCCCCTACCTAGGCCGCAAGAGATTTTTTTCTTGCTTCTGACCTTTATAGGAGAAACCACACTGATTCTTACTGTGCATGAAGCCCTGCAAAGGAGAATTTACTCCATTTTCCAAGCCTCTCTGTTACCACTTCCATTATGACTGTTCTTTGAGTGCAGATCAGACTCAGTAACCGGGAGACATAAGCAAATGGCACCTCTGATGACATTAGTGAGGCAGAATTCAGGATGTTTGGGCAAACCATCTTGCGGAGACTTGAAGGCATACATTTTGGGGCTGTAGGGTTCTGTTTGAAAATTCTCAAAGTGGCAGAAGAAGTCCAAAGGCAGCTTTTTTGTTAAGGGTCTCTCCAAAATCTGTGGAGGAGGGTCTTTGTGTGTCATCTCCAGCAGGCCCTGCAGAGGATGGCCTGAATGATGTGGTCTGCATGGTGGGACATCAAACCGTCATGACTGACTAACGGGAGCTAGGAGGACTCCCAGTATGTCAGTGGGGTTCTGTGCTTCTGCTCTTACCTCACTACATCTGCAGCTTCTCTGAAGTCATCTTGGCATATAGAAATTAGGCCTCAGGTTTGCGCTGAAACAAATAGCTTATCCATTCATGAGGAATATAGGTGCAAGAGTGTGGGCAGGATTATGTTTAGGACTTACCTCTCCTTCTCTGGACCTTCTCTGAACAGATTCAGTTACTGGGGTCAAATTTTATTGAGGCAAGTCTTCATTTTTGAACTGCTTCATTGTTAAATTATTTTGTTCTGCTGCGAGGAGCTCATTGTATTTATTGCTCAGCAAAGAGAGCTGCCCGTCTTTAACTACTCAGTCATGGCTTAGCGGTCTAGGGTCTGAAGTCTTCTCCCATCCTCCTTGGCAATTCAAAACTCCCATGAACTTCAGCGGGGCCTGTTCCATATAGATTGCAATACAGAGCCTCAGCTATACAATAATTTCCTTTGTTGGAGAGTGAGACGGGAAAGCAAGGCCATTATAGGATGTTGAAGTAAAAGCAAATTGCAATACATTACATTAAATATTAATACTTGTATACAGGATATATGCTATCCACCATGCAATATGAATTGGTTTAGCAATCTCTGATGTTTCTTGTGTTGAGAGGTGCTTTAGCCTAAGACTTTGATGGTTTGGGCCATGGCATTGATTTACATTACAAAAACTTTGAAGTTTTAATCAGTGAACTAATAAGGACTTCTTCTTCCAAAATAGGGCAGTTATTACTCATGTAAGCTGTCCAGGAAAGACTGGAGACATATATCAGCTACTGACCTTATGTTTTCAAAAATGAACTGAATGGTAGGAATGTGAAAAGGTATGCTCTGTTGTGTTGACTTTAACAGTCGGTGTTACGAGACGGAGTACTTGTGGTCCTGACGCTAGGCAAGATTGTAGTGTTAAACAGAACATTATTATTTTCAAAGCTTTATTAATTCTCATTGTTTTGTGTTTTTTTTTTCAGTTGGTAAATGATGTTTCTGTGCCTCACTCAATTACATCTCAAACTAGTGGAATTTTGGCCTTGTGGTAAAAACACTATAGTTTTAGCGCCCCTGTTCAGGAAGTTACTTTAGCAGATGTGCCTTTTAACTTGCAGTCCATAAGAATGCAGACAATAAGACTCACTGATTGAAGGTAGCCTGTTTTTGATTGACGGTAGCCCATTTTCACTGTCTTTCTGATGTGGGCATTTAATGACAAGTGTATTTTATGAAAAACATTTTTCCAGTGGTTTTAGAATTTGTGGTCTTAAATGTTCACATGCATTTGCTGTAAGGATAATGTTTGTTGTTAGTTTTCAATCTTCTAATGAAGTGTAAAATGAAAATGGCTTCATATTGATCTTCTTGCCTGAGCTACCTGCTGTGGCTGTCCCTGCTTGAGCAGGGGGGCTAGATGAGGTGATCCCAAGAGGTCCCTTCCAACCTCAACCCTTCTATGATTCTGTGGTTAGCTATGCTGCACTGGTGACCTGTAATGTTTTGAAAAGGGGACAAATATCAGTCACCCCCAGTCATGATAAAATGGGGATAGAAGGAAGCTTTGACGTCCAACTCTGCAAGACATTTAGGCCTGGGAAATCCTAAGCAGAGATTTCTCTTTGGGAATCAAATAATGAACATAGCGGCTGAGTAGATCCTCAAGTCCCTCTCCTTGGCTCCCTCTCCAACTGACAAATTTAGGCAATATCTCACTTGGCTTCGTGGCTTTTATGTATTTCATTCTGTGGAGACAAAAATCTTCCCTCGGATTACACACAGAGCTGGCTATGCGATTTCCAGGTTGAAGATGCAGTTTGGTGTTTGCATTACTTTAAACCCTATTATCCTTCATAAATTATTGGAAACTAAGCTATTGGTGAGCAGCCCTATCCTTGGAAGGTCAAAAATTCTTGTTTTCTTTACTTTGTGGGGATGTTGAATCAATGATTATGAAGTGCTTAGTCAGTTTACTAATGGGCCTTCCACAAACAATTCTTGGTCTGTGACTGAAGAGGGTTTTTGAGGAATAGAGCTGAAGCTCTGTCTGGCAGCATCTTTCCTGTTCTGCTCTTCCCTGCACTACTTTAATGTGGGTGACTCAAGCTCTATCCCCCCTCTTTGCTGACACAAAGCTGCCCCTCCAGCTCCCCCACTGTTCTCCAAAGCCTCTCTCACACCTTCTGCTGAAGTCACTTCTCTGCCTCTTCTATCGTTGAAGTGTACAGCTTCTGGGACTTCTCTGGATCCAAAAAAGGCAGAAGAGAGGGAGACTCCCTATCCCAAATAGAGCCCTGTTAAATGAGGATTGCTCTACACAGCTGTCTGTATCACAGGATGCTTAGAAAAGTGTGAAGCGGTTCATAAATCCCAATGAGATGTTCTGAATTCTTCTAAAAGATTAATGTGTCCCAAATACATAACTTGAAAGCTGTGAACTGATGCCATCTCAGTATATCTTTACACCTCCTTCCAGTGACAGCATCTGTGGGCCTGTGCCGGATGAGGCTGAACATTTTCAGCATCTCACCCTGATCTCAACACTTTGTCCTTGGTGTCTGTTCACGTTGTGTCACTCAGAAAGGCCGTGCTGCCTAGCACCCAGCTCAAAGGTGAGGACAGGACAAGGGGGAGCGAGCTGCAGGCCTGGAGGGACAGTACTCAGATGCTCCCTCCAGTGTTGTCTCCTCCAGAGCCCAGCCAACACTACCTCTGTCTCTAAGGCATTCACTGCTAATGGAAGAGCAGTTCGTATTGGGAGGTGCGCTTATAAGGCATGCCTTGGCAAAATCAAGCAGCAGCTTGCGAAGATTTTTGTTCAGTTATTACAAACTGCGGAGCAGGTCTGTGGCAAAGGATTTGGGGATCCTGGAGGACAGCAAGCTGAACGTGGGCCAGCAGCATCCCCTGACATTGAAAAGGCTAACAGCATCCCGGACTGTTTCTAGCAGAAGCATAGCCGGTAGGTTGAGAGAAGTGGTTATCACTTTCAAATTGCCACTTGTTAGACCCCATCTAGAAAACAGCATCCAGTTTTGAGCTTCCCTAATGCAAGAAAGGCATGGATAAACCAGACCAAGTTCAGCAGAGGACCACCAAGATGGTCAAGAGCTGAAGCACTTGCCCTCTGAGGAGAGGCTGAGGGGGCTGAGCTTGTTCAGCCTGGAAAAAAGGTGGCTGTGGGGGACCCAGCAGCAGCCTGCCCATACCTACAAGGAGGTTATTGAGAAGACAGAGCCAGGCTCTTCGCGGCGGTGAATGGCAGGAAGACAAGAGACAACCGACACAAGTTGAAACTAGAGAGGTTCAGACTGAATTTAAGGAAGAACTGTTTCCCCACGAGGACAGGCAGCGCCACAGGTTGCCCAGAGAGGTTGTTCCTTTTCCTCCATGGGGTTTTTCAAGCCCCAAGTGGATACAGTCCTAAGGAACCTGATGTGAGCTCAGAGCTGACCCTGCTGTGAGCAGGAGGTTGGACTGGAGAAGAAAGGAGGTAGACAGCAAGGGACCTTGAACAATGCAAGGTCTCCTAGGGTGCCCACTGTGCCCAGTTAAATTCCAGTAGCAGCTTGCTGTGAGTTACCCAATACGTAACAGCATGCTGCCTGGAAACAGCGACCATTAGCAGCGCCGTAGCCTCACTTCGTGCTTGAATTGCATTTTCTCTGGCTTGTCATTAAGCCTGCATTGACCTGGGGTTGCTGAGGGTGTAGTTTGATGTGCTCGTCTCTCAGCAAGACAACCCTGCGTCTCCCTTTGTCATTCCGGCCCCTGTTCCGGCTCTCAGCTGTGCAGCTGTTTATACTGTCACACCAGGGTAGAAAACTGACCTCGGTTAAAAATAACCGAGGAGGGGATGTATGCTGTCTGTAACCCAGATTGGTTACATGATCTGGTTCACAATAACTTCCCATAAACCTTTTTACCTGTATCGCCAAAAAGTCAGCAAGAGGATAGGAACGAATGCCGGGGAAAGTGGTGGTGGGGATGGTGGGGGAGAATGGGATAAACTGTTTAAACAGGTACTGATGTTAAGAGATGCTCATCAAATTACGGCAGGATTGCTTCCTCTAAGAGGAAATGAGTCCTGTGCATTAGCCTACAGAAAACATAAGCAGCTGAAATAATCTTAGGGGAAATTAGGGCTATTGTTGAAGCTTTGGCAGCATGCAAAGAAAAATGTAGATGAACCCTTTTTTTTTTTTTTTTTTTTTTTTTCAGGGACCTGTGTCGCCAGTTTCTCTCAGTAATTGCATTGTGTCCTTATGAGCCAGTGCAGATAAACATACGATTTTTAGACCTCCTACAATAGCCAACCCTTAAACAATGATAGTCAGCTTTAAAAACTGGGGGCTCACATACTCCTAAATAGAGTTCAATTTGTTTTCTCCCCACAGTTAAATTATTTTCTTCCTTTCGCTCTTTCATCGAAGAAATCCCTCTCTAATCTACGGGATTCTGATTGAATCAATCATCCAGGTTGAACTCCTCTGAAGTAACTAGAAGGCGCAACTGGATTTTACGTCATGGAAAAGTTAATTTTCCATGGATTTTTCTAGAAAATATTCAATTAGTACCAAATACAAAATAACTAATTGAAGTGTTAATGGGTGAGCCAGGCAGTATTATTGTGAAGTACTTCTTGTCTAAGGCTCAAGAATGTACAATTAGGGCTCACTGAAGAAATTTTAAGCTAACAGTCCGCATCTGTTTGGAATTAGGCCCTTTGCAATGGATTAAAAAAAAAAATTGCTACCATCTTTTCACCTCCTTTTAGGTGAAATATTTTTCTTTAACTTTTGTATTGCATTGTAGATTTTCTTTCAGTCTGTATGCATAACAGTGGTCAGATCGAACACCTGGCTTTATTGAAAGTGCAACTAGGGGCAAAATGATGGTGAAGAAAATAAGATTTGGCATAAAACAGTAATTTGTGAACATTCATCATGGTAAAATGAGGAGCATTCTCAAAGTCAGATGTATAGACTAAATTTGCACCTGGGCAACTTTTATATACCTTAACGCAATTGGCAGTTGGAGGAAAATAAATGCAAGATCATGTTTTTATGGCTATGTTGAGGGTGTCCAGAAAAAGAGCTTTCTTCTTGAACAACCTCTCAGTTTTTCAAATGAGCTCAAATATGTTCGTTCTTCAGCACCTTGTTTTCTCTCATGTTTTCGCATTGGTGTTTTGTCCAGCGTATGGACAATGGGAATAAAAATGATTCACTGCTTGTTCCTGCATCCCTCCTGGCTCTGCTACATTGTAGGGCTTTGCTGCACAGTTGCCTTTGCTATGGATTTGCCTTCCATATTTGTCTGATACCTGAGGGGGTAATGTTTAATTCAATACGATTCTGTAATGTACATTTTTTTCTTTGGGATGATTTCAATTTATAATGGCAGAGACTGAAAAGCATGCATTCATTTCTGCTGAACTGCTCTTATATTTATTTCTGGCGTGACTTTCATTCTCCTCTTCTTTCCTTATTTCCTGGTGAACTCAACAACACTCTCATTTCATGGGGGAGGAGAGAGGGTATGTTCCTAATTTAGAGGAATTGATATGGCATGTAGAGACATGAGTGTGCCCTTTGCCCCTTTACCCGCTTGCATCACTAGCAGCAGATGATTATGAGGAGAAACCAGCAATTTTTCATACTGTACTGTGAAAGCAGTCCGTGAGTACAGACCAGCTACAGATGGAAGTATTTAGGACTAGTCAGAAGGTGAAAAATGCATCTCAGCAAGGGCAGGTGCCTAAAGCTGAAGTAAGCGGGAAGAAATCAAGCTAGGTTGCAGATTAGTGTTTTAATGGGAACGCTACTTCTCTGCCGAGGTTAGTACTAAAAAATAATTTTGTGATTATGATTATATGTGTTTCTGAATTTCTTTCACTATCAAAATTTAATTAACTTAAAAGGACAGAGCAGGCCATGTCCTAAATCTATGGTGTTGGGACAGACCTGTGAAGACCACTAACACCAAAAGGCTTTCACTGAGACTGAAATTGGTCCAGTCCCGTTTTCTGCGTCTCTCTTGTGGTTCCTCCCTCTCTGTCTGCAGCCTTTCATTTTTTCTGCCTTGTTCTTGTACAGCATTTGTCTCCTGTCCATGATGGCTTATGTACTTTTTTATCTTCCCTTTTTCAGTCTCTGCCCTACATCTTAATTAGTGTTGATTTGCTGCTCCGTAAGACATGGAGCTGAATTTTTTATATTAAAGGCCCTTTTTGTCATTGTGTGAATGTAAGAAATCTGGCCATTTGTGACAAACTAGACCTTCCACGCTCTGCTCGGATATTGTAATGACTTGAGGGAATACTAGAAATACTTCGCAATGTTGTTTTAACAAGGGCTGGAAATGAAACAGCAGAGGATTTGTCAGCTCTGCTTTCCAGCAGCCTCACTATTGAAATCATCCTTGGGAAGATCACTTCTAAGGCAACTTTGAAATTGGTTTGGCTGAAGGAAGAAGGTACCTTTTCATAAGATTTTGCAAAAATCAAACCTTTATTTTTTTATTTATTGTGTGGTTTTTGGGGTTGTTAATTTTTTTTTTTAACCCCGGGCAGGAGAATTGATGCCTGGTGGGGTTAGATTAGTGCGCTCGGTCCTTGGGATCAGCGCTGGCAGTGGGGCCCGTTATCCATGCAGTCCTGCCATACCCTCCCCATCGCCCTCTCTGCCCCGACTCACAGCTAATTTGCCTCTGTGCTGTGCAGCTGTGTTAAACCCATCTACACAGCAAGTAGTTTCCCTGTGCCCGCAGTGATGTATACAGCACTGTGCTCAACCAAGAAGCATAGAAGAAGTCCTGAGTTGCCAGAGTTAGTCATCTTTCACTTCAGTCAGTCACTTCTGGGGAGATTTCAACAAGATTATACAAACTTCATCTTTCCTTCCTGTTCTTTTTTGTCTGTATTTGTTTATTTTTAATTTTGTGGTCCCTCAGAGCTCACAGATGACACACAAGTTAGCAGAGGCAATGCCATGCGTTCATTATGTACTTTGGGAAGTTTATCCATAGCGAACAGCCTTTCCTTGGTTCCCTTAGTCACTCTGGATGAATTTAAACGTCCGTGTACTGAGAATGAACCGTGAAGTGCTGTTTGTCATCACTGACTAATGGCTACATCCATGGAGGGAAGCTAGAAGTTGTTAACAGTTGGAGTTTTAACTTCTGGTTTGGGTACTTAGAGGAGGAAAACCAGCTCCTAGTAGTTATAAAGCGCAGTTAGAAAGATGGAAAAGAATCAGAAAGTCTCTAAGAGTAAAGACAGGAATTCGGGTCGGGCAAAGGGAACAGGTGGCTTGGTGAAATAATTAATTTATAAAATTTTGGCTGTTGGCCAAACATGATCACAGCATGATTTGGATTTAGTCTTGCTCAGGACTGGAGTCTTGTCTACTCACAACACAAGGTCAGGTGCAGGATGCCAAACTGCACTGAATCCGGGCCCCGTAATTCCAGCAAGACGGAGCTCTCAACCTTTGGGCGTTCGAGTTTTAAGAGAGCTAAAGCATTTGGTGTGGGGGTACGTGGGGAGTTCATAACTGGGTTAAACTCAGTGTAGGCATAGCTTCTGGTTCTCAGTTTGATGGCTAATCCAGGATACTTAACCACTATTGTACAACTTGAATCTATGATGCCTTTTATTAATAACGTGGTCTCAATAGCTTGTAGTTTGTATAATTAATAGTTTCAATAAAGACAAGTTGGGTTTTTTTGGGTGGGTGAGTGAGAAGAGTTTTTCTCATAGCCTGAATACCTCACAGAATTTTTAGAAAGCATTAAAAGATTGCACTGTTCTGGATAATTCCAGGTGTGTGCATGGCAATGGCAAACATGCAGGGCTCGTCCGCGTTTAGTTGAGGGGAACGTTTGCATGCAGTCCTTTCTTTCTTTGATAACTGCACGTGATTCCCACCTACAAACAGTTAGGAAATATTTTATTTAAGCATCTCACACGAAGAATGCTATCTGTAACGGTATACCCTGTATTCAGGATGGCGCCTCAGGGTCATTTATAGAAGGTATGACTTGAAGACCAGCGTCAAAGTCCTAGCTACGTGGGTAAGTCAAAGGTAAAACGGGGCAATGATTTAATGTTTGAGTCTGTGCCCACCACCTGCTGGCAAACAGCACTGTCATCAAGATGTAAGCGATAAAATGTGTTATAAACTGAGAATTCAGATTTCTTCCACCAAAGAAGGGAGAGCTGGCATAGCTATAATTATAGAATTTCAAACCTGCGATCTTATCCTTGCACCTTAATGAATTGTAACTCAGCTGAGCTCCAGTAACTGATCATGTGCGTGCACTTGGCTAGCCCCAAATGTGTAAGGGCAAGGGAAAAAAAAAAAATCCAAACACAAAACCCAGCAGAAACCTGAAGGAAAGAGTTTTCAGCTGACATGTATCATCCATCTGCAGTGAGCTAAAAATGTGCACTGAATCAATTACTAATCAATAAAATCTCAGTCATAAATCTGGGTCCTTGGTGACAAAAGTGAAATGTAAGGATATAGTAACATGGAGTCCTCTGTGAAATAAAGTGTATGACATATAACTATATAGAAGAGAAACAGGAGTTGGAATATAATTTTCGATGTATACCAATATGGGAGATGGAGGCACATGACGTCAGTTAGGAATGCAGTACTTTGGGCATTAGGTAATTACATTTCTTGGGCATTAGATAAGTCTTCATTTTTTCTGCCAGTTAAGGGCTGATGGTTGCCATCTGATAATAACAAAACTTTCACTTAAGATGCCGTAAGCTCGGCTGTGTAAAAATAGTAGCAAATCTGGAACAACACAGTTGAGTGATAACATTTTTTCCCAAATGTGCTGAATTTGAAGTTACAATGATGCTATATATTCTTAGATGCTTACTATTCCTAAAATAAAATCCATTTTAAAGTGATAGAATGGGATTATCAATTTAGACACTTGGAAGTTTCTACCCTAAAGTCTGCATTTTAGTTATCATGGAAAACGTTGGGTTTGCTTTACTAAGTGGGCTGAGCAACCGTGTATTGAAACCTATGTGACTTCCTTTTGCCCACACACTTTGAAATTACAGACCACACCTGTTTGGGTGACTATATGCAAATTTTGGTATACACATTTAGGCTTTTGGCTTTAAACTTTTTTTTGCTGTGATCTACTTAACACTGCTTCGTGATTTGTGATTTCTGTCATCTTGCTTGTGGGGAGATAGTTATTCAAGAAAAGAAAATGCAACGATGCCTTGAGTATAGCTTTGGCACTTGGTATTTGTAAAGTACTTTACTCACTGTTCCTTGGGCTGAGATTAGATACACTCAGAGTCATTCCTACGTTTTATGGCTGTTGAATTTGCTTTTGGAGCAGATTAGACTGATGAGAAGAAACTTAAATCTAAAATGAGCGTACAAGCCTTTTTTGGGTATAAATAACCCTTACCCTGGGTAGAACAGGACGAGTTGCAGTTAAAGATCATGCTGTGTACGCTTCTTATTCTGTGAAGATCCCTTATTTGCAAGATTCTTCTTGCAATGGTGTCCCTGGTTTCTTTGCCAGCGAGGACTTGAGTTCGGCACCCACAGCTGAAGCTGGGCTGGGTACCAGCAGTTGCTGCTTCCTTGCTGTTACCCAAGGGTCTGGGTGTTAATTACTCCACTCTTAAGACGTGAATTTGGAAAAGGGGAACCTGAATTCTGTCCCAAAACCCTGTGGCAGAGACTCCTCTCCTGCCAGGTTCCTCAGCTCAGCTGTTCCTTAGGGAAGCTCTCTGCTTGAGAGTGAGAGGCCTCTATTTCAAGTCTTTCATCACTTATTTTTTTTTAGTGGAAAGTAATCTACCGCTTGAAAAGGAGTCCAAAATCTGATAAGCAGCATTTTTAGGAGCTCGCAGTCCAACGCTTTGTCCTGTCTGTGGAGAAAGGAATTGCAGCTTTGCAAGTGACAGCGTTATGAATAGTCAAGCACTTACCGGAGCACTGGCACTGGCTGGATGCGGGGGAAAAGCCAGAGGGAGTGAGTCAGCATGACCTTGGCTGCTGCCAGAGGGATGGGTACCGCATGCAGCCTCAACAGTCGATGGCACTGGTTGGGGTCTTTAGGGGGAAGAGCCTACGGTGAAACAAAATTCACCAGAGTAACCACTGATGGTGTGTGTCTGACAGGTGACAACGTGTATATAGTAGTAATGAAAACATGCATCAGCATAAAACGGTTTGTAGTTATTAAAAAGTAATTTTGTTAGTAAACAGCCCTGGTTCTTTGTTACCATGTGAAAGAACAGGCTGCGAAAGCGGAAACCTTTGGAAAAAATAAAAATGTCGCTTGTTTCGTGAGCTGCTGTTTTGCCCACTAGGTCTCAGCAGGGTGGGATAAATGGTTATTTATTGCATGACAGTAGTACCTGGGGATTCCGAGATGCCTGGCGCAATGAGTTTCAGACATATAAATAAAAGCTTAGATATTCTACAGTGAAAACAGACAACCTTGTCAGGGATTTGCTATTAAGGAATAATAAGGGGAATTTACAGATGAGTAATGGAGGCCCTGGAGCTGTGGAGGGGTAGGATGTTCAGCCATCATTTCATAGGGAGTCTGTGGCTAAATCACAAAGAAAACACAGATTTTTCTCAGACCTAGTCCAATCATTTAGTTTCCAAAGAATCTTCCCTTTTAAAAAGCCGGTCAACCAGAAAGCCGAAGCAATCAACTGCCCTGTACTCACTGACCAGTGCGTGCACTGGCAGTACTTCCTGCTGGTGCCGGTGTGACCAGTAAGGCCATTTAGGAATGGTTTTGCTGGTAGTTTTGCTGCTGCAACACAATCAAAACTTAAGGAAAAATAAGGGTGAGAAACTTCCGGAAACCTCTTTGGTTTCTTAATTCATTATTTGGTGGTGTTTCAGTGGTGAAGCCCTCGTCACTAGAGACCATCGGTGGCTCTCCGCCTGCATCTCTGCCTCCTGTGGAACTGCCGCCTTCGCCTTACTGTCCTCTCGTGGTCCCTCTCCCACGTACTTTGGTGATCCCAGAGCACATGGAGAGTACCTGGGATCCCAGAATACATCACCATCTCTCACCCCCGGCTGCCCTTTCTGCTCTGCCCTCTCCCCCTCTGGAAGCTGACCGCTCCTGGCTGCCATCCCGGTATTTGTAACAGTCTTCCTACTCCTTCCCACTCATCCCTTTCTGAACCACGACTCTTCTCTGCTGTCACACAGATTTTCACATCAGCATTTGCTAATCCCTACGGCTGGTTGAAACGCTTCATTTTTCCTTGCTCTTTCCGCACATTTGGTTGTCCGTTGCGGGGGAGGACCAAATTCCAGCTGCCTCTCCCCGCGGAGAATGCATCTCGCCTCTCCTCACCCGCCATCTCGGGCTAGCCTCACCCCACAAAGTACCCCTTGTTCCTATTGCTGCATGGGGAAAAGTTAAATGACACGCTTTACTGTATTGAGCTCCGGGACGTGGGATGCCCTTTATTATGAGAGTACGTGGGAAATCTTCATGTAATTCTGCAAGGAGTGACTTTTGCAGTTCTTTGGGAGCTCGGGCCGGCTAAAATCTCTCAGGGTACGTTGAGCACTAAATCAGGCTTCTTGCAGAGCTGGCAATGGTTAATGTGGAGCTTGCAGAGGGCAAGGTCTGTGGGGCAAGGTCTGCCCTTACCCGCCTGTTTGTATTGAATGTAACACACTGAGCCTCTATTCTTGGCTGGGACAATTAGGTTCTATGGCAATAGGAGTAATTAATAATAATAATGGGGCCTCTTCTGTGGATGGGCTGTTAGAAATAATTTCCTTCTGCCAGTTGCTTCTTTAGAATGTGGTTTTGAACTCCGAGATCCCCAAAGAGATAATCGAAACACAAGCAGCTGTCACAAACCTTTAGCTTTGTTTGTGTAGGCAGTGGTGGAAAGTCCTGAAACTAGATGGTCGGATGGCTCGCTGGTTTGTGCATCTTTTGTTGCAGCATCGAGCTCTTACGCAACGGACCCTTGTTTGATTAAAGACCCTTCTCGGTAAGAGCGAGTTTCAACTGTCGCTATTTCTTCTAAGGGGAAAAGGAGGAAAATTGTGCAAGGCAAACCGCTGATCTCCCGGTGCTCTGCACCTGATTCGCTTATGGAGCCCACAGAATTAGCTGTGCTGTGCAGCTTCTGTAGCTGGTCCAAGAGGTAGGCTCTTGTTTCCAGATACGGTTTATGAAATGGTGGTGACTCTGAATCCTGCCTTCACCCGTGCGGCAGCTTGGGCCTAAAGGCAGGTTAAAGCGTTTGGTTGCTTTGGCACGTCACAGTCCTTCAACAGCTGTTCTTCATCCCCTTCACAGGACGAGTGGCATCTGGCCCACAGGTTGCCATTTAGATGAGCCTCGTGAATGGTGATAGGACAATGTAAGGAACAAAGTAACATGGGCCCTCCTGTCCACGGGGTTCATCGAGGTCTGAAGGCTCCTTCTGTCCATCTTCCCCATATGTAAGGGAAGCTGAATGGTAGAGGCCTTCAGAGACCTCTTCCACAACCTTCCTTTGTAGCCTTTGTCAGAACTCTGCCGAAAAAGGCATTAATGACTCTGAAATCTAAAGTCAGGGAATAAAGATACTTTATTCCCCCATTCTTTTTCCTAATAATAAAAACCTTGTTCCTTTAATGAACTCAAACCTGACTTCTTCAGGAAGCTGGTGACATGATGGTGAAGATGAGCGTAACTGAGAATGTCACATCGTAATTCAAGGTTTTAGAGTACTGGGCTCCCAGGAAGCAATGAAAGAATGCAAGCAACCTCAGTAGATTGTTGCTAATGAAGACGGTAATTTCTGAATCTTTTTTTTCAATCCCTGTTCTGTTTCTACTCTGGTAACCATAGTAATTATGCTTCTGTTTTGTGGGTTTAACCTATCCATGACCAAAACCTCTTCTGGTGACCAGTTTGTTATTATAAAGAGCACGTTGTGGCCTGCAGCCAAATGCACTGATATTAATACAGAATGTGATTTTTATCTGTTCTCATAAGGCATGCGCAGCCAGGTACAGCAAGTATTTTTTCAGGTTTTTTTTTAAATAAAAATATTGGGCTCCATGACAGCACTGTGACTTACGATCTGAATTCTCCGCTGCTGCACCTCTCCTGAAATCAACAGAATTATGCTAGCAAATAATTTGGTCCTTCATAGTGTTAAGTCACACAACTCTAACAGTGACTGTCATGATGATGTTCCCAGAACTGTAAGGTGTTTTGATGGGAGGGCTTGGCAGCAGACTGGAAGCACTGGTGACTCAGTGGGCAGTGCTCTGCCTTCGGAGTCAGAAATGAACTGGTGCCCCAGCAGTGCAGTTTCTGGTTTGGTTTTTGTGTTGTTCTTACAAGGTGTAAACCCATCTGTTTTCATAAAATTACTGCGTATTACTTTTTGAAAAAGGAAAATTAGTATTCTTGCTGCTTTTTTCCTAAATTTAATATCAAGATAACTACCCCTAGCTGTCTGTTTTTTATGAAGCCGGTAGGAGAGATTAATCACCTTTCCAATCATTATCCTTCAGTGAAATTTGGTCATAATTAGCTAACAGATTCCAAGTTATTAGAAAAGGTGAAACTTTAAGCGCCCATAGGAAACAAGCTAAGACTTGCTGCTTGTTGTTTGCCCTGGATAGTTAGGTCTAAATTTCCATTACTGAACTTGGGTCACCTTCCATGCTGAAATGCATCCTAATGAGGTTTAAAGCCAAATTCCTTTCATGTTTTCAAGTTTGGGATCTGTTTGCATAAAGCAGATTTTCTTCTATGATAGTTGTGAGAAGGCTTTTGCCTCAGTGCAGCGTGGCATGGAAAGGGCAGCAGTACCAGTGTCAGCTTTTACACACGGGACAGCTTCTTACGCTGGAAGAGATAGGAGCAGAATCTGGTCCTCATAGCTAATCTAGAAGTTGTGCGTTTTTGCAAATATTAGCTCAGACATTGAGCTAATATACTTGAAAAGTCCCTCCAAGTGAGTAAATGGTCTGGGGGTCAAATTCCTAACTCTGATATAAGAAGGAAACATGGGCACATCAGTCCCCAAGTTAATGACCTGTTGGTACGTCACAGTACATCTTTCAGAATCTGTTCAGTGTAACTTGAACTAAGGGACCACCAGAAACATTGCGTAGCCAGTCTTTTTCTCCAGCACCTATATAGAGAATTATTGCAAAACTACTAAAAAAGTCTAATTTTAAGTTGTACAAGCCAGGGGAGGGAAGCCAAGGAACTTCTCTGTTTTGTAGTTTGTGGAAGATTCTTTTACAGTTGATGTCTGAAACCCACTGACTGTAGAAGCTAACAGGACAAAAAAACGTGCGCTTCAAATACCCACTTTACCCCCAAAGGTCTCAAATAGGTAAAGTTCCTTTAAGAGACTTATAGAGGGAAGGCCTGTTAAAGCAACATTGCTTTACCAAAAAAAAGTATATGGTTTTGGACAAAGGGCTCTAGGTGGCCCTACTTGAGCAGGGGCTTGGACCAGATGACCTCCAGAGGTCCCTTCCCCCTCAACCATGCTGTGAGTCTAAGTAAAGGAGTTCTCAAAACTGGCTTCGAAACTCCAGGTGTATGTGTGAAATCCGTGGAGGATCTTTGCTTCTCCATTTGAATTCCCTCATCATGTTCATAAAGGTGAAATCAAGGAAAGCAAAGCAAGAGATCAGATTTATGGAAGGAACATCTCACCAGGGAAAGCTGCACACTGGATTGTCCCCAGCAGAATCAGCTTTAAAAACCTGTGGAAGTCCTCTTGAACTAGCTGGAACTGGAACGTAGGTGTTAGATAAGCACATTGCATTCAGTTGGTTTTGTTTGCATGATTTCATCGCTAAAGACGTGTTTAACCATATATTTGATGAAGTATGCTGAGCTTGTTATTTTTCCTCTTAACTATATCCAGTAATAAGTGTAATCTAAATATGAAAGTTCTGCGTATGCAGGCCTCTGATCCCACAGCGACAGACAACATTAGGAGGGTAGACAGACGCCCGTGGAAGAGCGGGATGCCTACAATGCGCGTCTTTTCTACGGAGCTGCACAGGGCTGCACGTGCCACGTCTGTGAACAGGGATCTGCTGCGGGGTCTGTGAACCGTGACCTGCCAGGAGCAAAGGGAGGGAAAACAGAGGATGTTGGTTCTCTTTTCCCTCAAAAGCAAACAACAGCAAATAAACAGCAACTCCCCTGTCCTCTCCCTCTCTATGGGTAGTGAGTTACGAAGTACATAAACATCATCAGGAACTGGGATGTGACGGCATCTCAAATGGATGTAAAAATCTTGCTGTTTGCAGCAATCGCTGTTATATTTGTGATCACAGTAATTTTGGCTGCAATGTAGAAACTCAGCTTGCACCTGTAACTGGCTGAAATGAAACAGTTTCTAAATTAAGCTTAAAACAATTTAAAATAAACTACAGTATTTCCTTTCAATTCCAGTGGAAGCCTGTTTTTATTTCCCAGGCTGTCTCAATTTTGGCTACATATCATTCAGAGCAGGCAGGTTTTCACCTTCTTTGTAACAGAGGTGCAATGTAATTTGAGAAAGCATGGGGGGAAAAAAGTTTGCAGTAATTGTTCATTTCAAATTAAAATACGATTTGTATCTGCTGCAATGGAATTTTTTTTTTTTTGGCCATAATAAAATAAAATATTTCTAAAATATTTCTCCTGTTTGTAAATATTTTTAGTGGCTTGTGAATGAAAGTGATCTGCATTGCAAGATTTTATTTTTCATGACAGTCTTCATAAGATGTGCAGGTAGGTAATCATGCTCTGTAATGTATGCACCAGAGGACTGGAAAGCAGCAGAAAAATAGTTGTAATTTACAGATAGTAAATTGGACTGCCTCTGCCAGCATCAAAAAAGCGGTGTTATCCTGTATCTGCTGCAGTTCTCATCCAAAATAATCTAATCAGTTATTGTAGGCTTTATAATATTGACTTTTTCTATGACGTTTCTATGTCAATATGACATTTCTGCATAGTGCTGTATAGCTGTAGTAATTACCCTGGCTTAAAGAAGTCTTGTTCATAATTTATGAATGACACAGACTTTCCGACAAGTTCTGAACGTTGAAGTCTTTTGTTATAGGTATACACAGACAGTCATGAAGAAGCTCATTTTTAATTCATATGGATCGAGTATTGCATAAAGTGACAGTTTTTAGTGCCAAACATACAATGAGACGATCTGGGGAATATGCCTACATGTGTACGTGAGATCTGGTGGGGGCTGCTGCTGCATCGCTGAATGCCATTCTGGAGGTCAAGTCATTCACGTGCTTTTAGTGCCGGGACCCCCGCCTTCTGGATGAAGCAGTATCTAAAGAGCAGTTGAATTTTGATGGCATTTTTTTTTCTAGAGAGAGCACCTCAGGATAAGAGCCTGGTTGGATGCATTTGAAGAAAACCAGGCTGACCCAGTTTCTCTGCACGATTGGGGTTTACAGGAATGAATTTACAGCAGTCCAAAGAGACCAGGTATTCTTACTGTCCCTGAAATCCCACCATGAGGCCACAGGGATAATTAAGCCTGCAGTCATAGATGTTATTCCCGCTGCTGTTTCACCAGAAAAAGGGATTACTGCCTTTACCTATTGATCTTCCCTTCCCCATTCCTCACTGCCCGCTACCGATTGCCTGATCGGTCCTTAACGCAGTTCTGAAAAAAAGTATGTGAAAAGGAAAGTCCTTAACCACAGAACTTTAGTAATATTGTGTGGAAAAGAGTAGTAATGTATGGCAGTCCTTTTTTATGGGCTTGGCGTAACAACAAGACCAGGTGAGAAATAAAGAGGCTGCATAGGAGAAGGAAAAGGAGGTAAGTCTGTGTGGTGGGTTGGCCCTGGCTGGCTGCCAGGTGCCCAGCGAGATGCTCTATCACTCCCCTCCTCAGCTGGATGGGGGAGAGAAAATATAACAGAAGGCTCGTGGGTTGAGATAAGGACAGGGAGATCACTCGGCAATTACCGTCATGGTAAAACAGACTTCACTTGGGGAAAATGAATTTAATTTATTGCCAATCAAATTAGAGTAGGGTAATGAGACAGTAAAATCAAATCTTAAAATACCTTTCCCCCACCCCTCCCTTCTTCCTGGGCTCAACTTCGCTCCCGATTTCTCTACCTCCTCCCCACGAGTGGCACAAGGGAACCGGGAATAGGGGTTGTGATCAGTTCATCACACGTTGTCTCTGCGGCTCCTTCCTCCTCAGGGGGAGGACTCCTCACACTCTTCCCCTGCTCCAGTGTGGGGTCCCTCCTATGGGAGACAGTCCTCCGTGAACTTCTCCGACGTGATCCTTCCCTCAGGCTGCAGTTCTTCATGAACTGCTCCAGCGTGAGTCCCTTCCATGGGGTGCAGTCCTTCATGAACAGACAGCTCCAGCATGGGCCCCCCACAGGGTCACAAGTCCTGCCAACCAACATGCCTCAGCGTGGGCTCCTCTCTCTCCGCAGGGCCACAGTTCCTGCCAGGAACCTGCTTCAGTGCGGGATCTCCATGGGGTCACAGCCTCCTTTGGGCATCCACCTGTTCTGGCATGGGGTCCTCCACGAGCTGCAAGTGGACATCTGCCCCAGTGTGGACCTCCATGGGCTGCAGGGGAATAGCCTGCCTCGCCATGGTCTTCACCATGGGCTACTGGGATATCTCTGCCCTGGCACCTGGAAAACCTCCTCGGTCTCCTTCTTCACTGACCTTGGTGTCTACAGGGCTGTTTCTTTCACATATTCTCACTCCTGCCTCTCCACTGCAGGCTGGTTTCCCCCCCTCTTCTGAAATATGTTATCAGAGGCTGACGGGCTTAGTATCAGCCAGCAGCTCTCTCAGACACAGGGGAACCTTCTAGCAGCTTCTCACAGAAGCCACCCCTGCTACCAAAATGTTGCCACGCAAACACAGTATAGGATGTCCTGTGGTTACAGCCAAGAAACCATGTGGGTCCTGATTAAAAACCTATAGATTGATCTTAAGCAATATTCAAGGAGCTATTTCCCTGCCTTAGTTTTCACACCAAAGCTGGTGACTCCTGCTTTGATCTGTATGTTCCTGGTACTATGGAAAGTAAGAAGCAGCTGCTTTTGAAAGCTTTAGGCAGCCTCTCTGGTTCAGCTGTGCATCCCTCAAGGCTGGGCCAGCTCAATATAGGCTGGCTGACAGCACAGGAGCTGTGATTAAGGGTGTGCTTTGTCTCAGGGTCTGTTATGTTTATTCTGGAGGGTTTTGCTGTTCCAGGGAGGTTAAAACAAATAAATAAACAATCCTGCCATGGTTGCAGTAAAAAAAAATGAGGCAAACTAATTCCCAGCTGCCTGCTCTGCTCCTCTGGTGGACTTCAGCTTTCCCACGCTGAAGCAATGCTGCAATGGCAGGGGCTCGCACTCCGGAGCGTTGCCTCCTGTTGCAGGTGCAAATGGGTTTACACTAATGCAGTGGGTTGTAAGTGTTGCTGCCTCTCGCAGGGAAGGTTGTTGGGGCTGCTTAATTTTTAGTGCTGGGCTCCTGGGTTTTTTAAGAAGGTTGTGCTGCTTTGTTAGTACTGGAGCAGTAAAGACCCATTTCCCTGTGAGAGAAGAAGTGGGGATACCCCAAGGAGAGTGCTGCTTCTGGAATTTGCTCGTAGCTGGGTAAGTGCCAGAGCAGTCAGGGTTTGGTGGGTGAGACGTGTGGAGCAGCCCAGGCAGTCTTTTCAGGGCTGCGGCTTGTCCTTAGCTTGGGAGAAAATTTTGTGTTTTTATTACCGTGTATTTGTCTAGCTTCATATCACTTCCCGTGTGGTCAGAAATAGTCCGTGTGCAGGAACATTCATGGCTAGGAACTGCCTGGCCATGAATGGTGCTTCTCTCTGCGATGTGCCTTGGCTGTATAAAATGTGCTGCTTCTGCTGATCGTGTCCTGAAAGGCAGCAGAAGCTTCTCAGCCATGTTTGGGTAAATAAGGTTTTAAACAATGCTCTTTCTTCAGTTCTACAATGTTAGTAGCTCAGCTGTGGAAATGTAACTGAGGTGGTAACTGAGCTCCTGGAATGCTTTTTTCCGAGGGTGTGTGGGAAGTGGTGAACTCAGTGTGACTTTCCTATCTATTGGCAAGTACTTGAAAGTGGTATTTAGAAAAGTCACTTTTTTTTTTTTTTCTTTTAAACTGGTAGCTCTACCATAAAACTCTAAGCATGGGAGCCTAAAATGTTGTTTTTTCCATCCCTTTTTTCTGAGGGGGGGAGAGGTGGCAGTGGGAGAGAAAAAGCCTCGGTAATTCAGCACAAAACTGTGCCTTTATTGTGGCTGCAGTCTTGGTTGATCCCACGGCTAACCAAGGGTCAGACACGTGGTAGAGCCGAGAGAGACCGACTTCCCTGCTTGTTAGCTGGTAATTTAGTGACATCTCTGTGTCAGACAGTGAAGTAATTTCAACATTCATAGCCCGTTCCACAAGAGTGAATGTATGAAATGAAATATTTTGATGGAATGGATCGGTGTTTCCTTTTCACTTTCCCTTCTGTATTTTCCTGCCTTAATCTGATAGACGAGGCTTCCGTATTCCATCAAGTGCTGGATGAGTTGGTCAAAGGGACTTGAGTTTAATGTTTAGTGTGACAAGTTTAGGGTTACATACCTCTCCTTGGTTGAACAAGGAGCTGGATGCAGCTTTTGCAGTTCATCGTGGATGGATTTCAAAGAGATTTGGATTTCAAAGAGATTTCAATTGATATTTCAGGATGGAAAGTCTTACAGCCACAAAGTAGCCTTGTTTCTAGGTTTCAACTACCTGTATAAAATGTATACCTGCATATATTAAATATGTAAGGCTTGCCTTAAGGGCAGCATATGCTGTTAGGTGCATGATGCTTTCCGCGAAAGAAAATGGGGTGGATGCTTACAAATATTTAGGGTTTTTGCCCAGCTGTGAATCTCTGTACTAGTGGCTCTGATTAAATGGAAAATATACTGAAAATACTGTTTTCTGTAGTCACATCAACACCCATATTTATTAAAAAAATTAGTTGTTGATAGGACAGAGTATTCTTCATAGAAATCATACTACCAGGTTATGGCTTTGTCTCATTTTCCATTAATTAAAACTGTGTTTTAGACTAGTCTATAGTGAAGCTTGAAACTTTAGTCCTGTCCTTACTACTTGCCTGCCTCCATCAAACTGCTAATAGAAACCTAAAATGCAATTGTTCTTCCAAGTTACTGTTGAGATGAAAATGTCAGTGGGCACTATGAAGACTACTAGTACTGGAGGTATGAATTAAATTTCATCCTCTTTTCATTTCTATTATAGCAGGTTTTGCTAAACACCGATTAGAAGGTATTTTTTTCTAATCTCTGGCTTGTTAGTATTTCAACATTGTTTACTGCATTGTCTGAATTTTTTTCTGCCTCTCAAACAGTGAGAGGAGAGATCACCTGCTCCATGTCAACTTGTCATTCTTTGGAAATACAAAATACATTTGTAGCCTGAAAGGACTCAAAGAAAAAGAATGTGGATTTTTTTTTTTTTTTTTTTTTTTTTTTTGGTGCATGTCGGGGGTTTTTTGTCTTCCTTTTCTTTGTGTTTTTTTTTTCCACTTTCTTTTTCCTTCAGGTGTAGCTCTATCCCAAAGCTCAGGGGCTAGAATTAAAGGAGCCCTCCCTGCATGGATGCAGAAATGTGCCCTCAAAGCCAGACGTGCTGTGACTGTTAACAGAAAAGAATAATTTTCAGGTTTTAGGCCTTGCTTCACTTGCCTCTTTTTGGTCCAAGGAAGTTATCATCTAGTATGTTCTTTTTCAAACTTGTAATGGCCTGTATCTGTCCTTTAAAATTATCTCTAATAATCTTAGAATCATAGGGTTGGAAGGGACCTCTGGAGATCATCTAGTCCAACCCCCCTGCCAGAGCAGGGTCACCTACAGCAGGTTGCACAGGGACGCGTCCAGGTGGGTTTTGAATGTCTCCAGAGATGGAGACTCCAGCACCTCTCTGGGCAGCCTGTTCCAGTGCTCTGCCACCCTCAAAGTAAAGAAGTTCTTCCTCATGTTTTGCTGGAACTTCCTATGTTCGAATTTGTGCCCATTACCTCTTGTCCTGTCCCTGGGCACCACTGAAAAGAGCCTGGCCCCATCCTCCTGACACCCACCCTTTAAGTATTTATAAGTGTTGATAAGATCCCTCCTCAGCCATCTTTTTTCCAGACTAAAAAGACCCAAATCCCTCAGTCTTTCTTAAGAGAGGTGTTCCAGTCCCCTAATCATCTTGGTAGCCCTTATCACGTAAGACATGCTTCTCAGATAGTTTTAAATCACATGTAATTGTTGATGTATGTGTGTTATCTGTCCATTTTTGCTGTTGTGTCACTTTAGTCCCTTAATTTCTTGTTCTTTGGTGGCTCTGTCCTCTTTTTCCAATTACTAGGCTTTTCTCTCTCAAGTGTTTGGAGTAAATTTCTGGAAAACTGCATCATGCACAGCTGTCTCGACTTTCCAAAATATTTCTTTGGCTTGTATTCAGAGACAACTCTAGTAGCAAATAAATTTATGGGATTATTTTAGAAGAGAAAACACTTATTCACTAGCTATTTTTACATATGTAAATGCATATTTAAAATTTTGCATTTAGCTTTATGAGCTCATGTAGAAATGAGTTCTTTAAGGCAAGAAGCAGCAAGGGGGGAATCACGGCTTCTCTTGTTGGATTTATTTTATTTTTTTTTTTTGGAGGGGGAGTAGTTAAAAAAAAAAGTATTACTTAGTGGTAAAGCTGGAAATCTGTGCTGTGGTAATAGCCCATCAGAAAATGAGCTCTCACTTTGCAACATTATTATAGGTTACTGCTGTGAATTTTCTTAGTAAGGAAGCACTTCAGTTCAACTGTGCTCTGCTACACATGTTAAATATTTAAATGTCATTGAAAAAGACATTCAGGGTGCATGATGGTGAAGTATTTTTGCTTTAACGGTTAATACCTTGTAAGACGAATTCACCACGCACGTTTGGGAGAGACATTCCGTACACCTCTATGAGGAATCTTGTCATTTTCCCTTCGGTTCTTTTCATGGAGTGTTTCTTTGCAGTAACGCTGGTGCTGTTTGATGAACACTGTGTCTAACACATCAGCAATCAGTTTTGACAAATACCGTCCGGTCACTTCCCTTTGCTCCCCAATGCTCCCATGTATCTCTCTGCTGGTTCTTGTTTTAAGCTCCAAACACCCTGGAGCAGGAGTCTGCCTTTCTGGGAATTCCTCCAAGGAATACCCAGCCCTTTTGCATCCCAGGCATTGACTAAGTGACTAGTAGGTACGACTACCATACAAGTAATTCATAATAGGGACAAAACTCCTAGAGTCACTGAAGTCAAAGGCAAACCTCCCCTTGACTTAAGCCAGGCTGAGATTTCGTTCCCAGCCATCTGAGTATCCGATTCGTGCTTTTGTTTTTCATAGTGTTACATACTTCATGAAAGTTTGGATTCATCTTGCTGCCGTTCTGCCACCCAGATGTTAAGCACACAGCCTTTGGGGCTTCCTTCTTACCTAACGGAGGGAGTGGGATGGAGAGACAGACAGTCAGACTACAAGAGGTCACTTCTGGAACTGCCTCCACTGTGAGGAACTTCTGGCTTGTTTAGGTTGGACAACAAACTTTTAGACGACTTGATGTTGGGGAAGATAAATCTGATCCAAAGTGCTTACAGCTTCGCCATTCAGACTTGCTTTTGGCTGGATGAACAAATTCATGGGGTTTAAGGGTAAAAAAAGTGCTTATGGTTTGTATAGTCTGACCTCAGGAGTCAGAGCTGGAATATAAATCTCCTGTTAGCTCTGTGCTGAACCCTACGGTTTGCCTTTGTCTTGTGGGCATCTTCGGAAAAGGCATCCAGTCTGAATGTGAAGATAACAAAAGGTAGACTCTACTATCTCCTTGGCAATTAATTTTAGTAGTTAACTCCCTCTGTGATTAAAAAAATCTGTACCTATTCTCAGATTTCAATGTGTCTGGTTTTAAATTCCAACTGGAAGTTCTTTTTTGTGCTTTTCTGTGCTCGAATAAAAAGCCCCAAGGACATTGCAATTTCTGCCTGAGGTGATTTTTTTTTTTAAAATTTTTTTTTTTTTTTACATGTCATAGTCAAGTCACCCGGCCACCACCTTCACCGCCTTTCATCTGCTAAACAGTGAGCTCCTTATTCTCAATGCTGAGTTTTCATATAACCTTGAGAGAGTATTGTAATTCTCAGCAACATCTCTAAATTTTCCATGTCCTTCAAAATAAATGAGTTATTGGAACTCTCAGTTAATCCTGCATCTGTGTAGCTAATACCTTACTTGGGGGGGGGGGGGGAAATTGTATTCTTGCTTCCTAATTCCTTTCTATATGTTTGAGGATTGCATTTGCTCTTTTCTGATGTAGAATTATGTTGAGATTTGTGCTGAATTGCTCATCCTCTACTACATCTCACTTCTCTTCAGAGCTTTTGTAGCTGCCAACATTATTTGTAAAAATACTGAATAGCGCCAGACCAGGACTTTATTAATTAGACACAGTCTCCGCAGTCTCTACTCTTCAGTAGAAAATGGTGGTGGAAGTTTAATGAAAAAGCATATTTGACCCTGTGTTTTATCTCTTGTATGTCATCATCTGCCTGCAGCTATGCAATTTTATCTGGATAATACTGCAAAATTAAGGAAATATGAAGGTTTTGGCAGCTAATTTCTAGGATTTTTTTAAATTGCTCTTCAAAAAAAATGAATTGGAGGAAAAAATTAACTGCTTCATATCTTTGAGATATAATGGGATGAGTCTGATAGTAAAACCTTTCAAGCAGCAGCATGAAAAATACTGATTCAGATCATCATTATTCCTTATTGCATAGCTGCAGATAACGATTTTTGATTTTTTTTTTTTTTCCCCCCTCAGAGTTTTGCAAAAATTCTCTACATTGTAGAGAATTCCAAGGTTGCAGAGTTTCTTTTATACAGGTACCCAATGAATTAAAAAAAAAAAATGCTGCTTTTGGGGTTTTTTGGGATGCTTATCTTCACAAACCTCACTGAAAGTACATTAAGTTGCGTAACTAAGCTAAGAAGGAAACGGCTTTTTGGGTACTAATGTACTTCTTAACCAAATCTGCTTTAAAATGGGGGTGGGGGTGGTATGTGTCTGTAAGTCTGTGCATTTATGTAATGTATTTGGATTTCAATCCAAAACTTTGAGCAGGAGTTAACTAGGGCTGTTTGGAAAGAGGAATTCCATTTTGTGCACATTGTAGCTTAAATCAGGGCAAATCCGAGCCTTCTGAACAATTATTTAAAAAAAAAAAAAAAAAAAGGAAAAAAGGAGAGAAGAGGTGTCAAATGAGCTAATACCGGAGTGGTTATGTCACTCTCAGGTGATCTCAAAGGTCTGGAGTTAAGTGCTTCAGAACCATTCAGAACTGTTGTTTGCTGAGGAGGAGAGGAGATGAAGGTTCAAAATGGTTCTGACAGCTCCTTAAGGAGCAAGTTTGTTCCCAAAAGAAGTCCGTCAGTGATAATAAGAAGCAAAATAGTTTTGAATTGAAACTGTATCTGTTTCAAATCAAGTCTGCCGAAGCTGAAAATTATTGCATTTGAATGTGCAATTTCTTAAACAGCCATTTTCTGTTCTTCTGAGAAGAAACAAATAGGAGCAAGACTTGCATTATATTTGCATTGAACTCCTCCAGCATGAAGCCTCAGCATTTGGCTGTTAGTATCTTAGGGAGGTGCAGTTCAGCCTTTGCTTTTCCTTAAGGACCTCAATCTGACCAACCTGGGGTACTTTAAATAAAAATTAAGAGTGGGGTAACTAAGGTGATTGAAAGGATAATACCAGATCCTGAGTGGAGGGCACTTGTGAATGTTATTGATGGGTAATAACCTACTTTTACCATTATACCTTGGAGTAAAACCTCAGGGCCTTTTCTACAGTTAGGTACCACTTGGTGAAACCAAAAATGTGGTAGTTAACAGGTGGTGGAAATACACCCTTCTGCTAGTGAAGATGATGGCCTGGGTGGTGGTGGCACCTCACGTGGCAGCAGGTGCTTCTGGAGCTCCTCTTGCTAGCTGATGGTGGTCCAACATCGCGGTGGCTCCCAGCAGTGTAATGTCATTTGGTTGGTACACATTGGCTGCTGAGGGATGTGATCAGCACTTGGTTCCCCACCGCTAAATGCGTTCGACAGACTGCTGTGGAGAAGGTGAGGTAGCTCCTCAGCCCACTGCATGAGCTGAGCGCTGGTGAGCTCAGTATGGCCAATCACGCTGCTCTTCTGAGGCTGAACGCGTTACTGCTCTAGTGTTGGATCATCACCTCCTGAAGGAGATGCCGTTGCTGTTCTGCACTTCGCCTGAGGTGTAGGAACGGGATGTCAGCACCGTGGTGGAGCTATTCTGCTGCTCTCGGTGTAGGCAGCATTATCTGATGGACTTATGGGTTGTGAGTGGGAGGTCATCCACCTCCACTGCAGGCTAGCACATCTCCTTATTTCACACCTACCGTTTTCTGCTTGGGAAGGTATATATTGTCATCACTGTCTGTTACCTGTGTTACTATGGCTCATGAGTCTTGGCAATGGAGTAGGACCTCACTGATCTAAACAACGTGCAGGCAAAGAACCAGGAGATGACTTTTGTCCCTGAAATTTTATAACTCTTCAGGGTATGATCTAGTGGTGAAACCTGTTGATCTAACTAGATGCAGGGTGTTTTGTTTGGTTCTTTTTTTTTGTATGAAAACAAATTCAATTTTGTTGAAATACTTTTTGCAGTATCAGAGAAATCGCAGGCTGAGAAGTCTCTCATTTAAAAAATGAATTTGTTTCCAAATAAACAGCATTTTCAAAGATGCATTTAACTTTAGTAACAGAATAAGTACTTTTATTTAGGCAAGCACACAGATGTTAGGTTTGGGATTTTGTTGAAAAAGCTTTTTCGGTTATTCAAACTGATATTTTAGTTAAAACTTTACTACTTACTTCTCATCACTGCCATCTAGTTCTAGTCATACCCTTTGCTCCCAAGAAGTGAATGTAGGGCTTACGGAGAGTCATATTTCATAACAAGAAAAAACCACTTTTTTCTGGTGACTTGTGATCACGGCAACTTTGTCTAAGTGTCTGTCCTATTTGAAGAAAGTTCATATGGAGAGGGGTGTGGTGAATTGGTGGTATCTACTTTGATTTGTGTGTGTGTGTATATATATATAGACAGAGGAAGAGAAAGCTTTAAAACAAAAATGCTGTGAAATCTGATGCAGGAGGAAATTGTAAGTTTAGAAAACAGTTGTTCTACATTAAAAGGTTTGTGGCCATCACTAGCCAAGGCATAAGTCTACTTAGGCAAGTGGACAATAAACTTGGTCAGGATTTAGGGTGTTCCTATTCAGGTATACTGAAGGCATAACAACTCTGTTGTGCTTTCTGTCAAGAAACGGCGCAGGAGGAAAGAAATAATAGTGTAGCCATGGCCCACTGTTTGGCTCAAGGGGAAGTTGACTGTAAGGGACTCGGGATGGAACAATTAATTGGAAAGTGCTAAGAGTCCTTTGGGAAGACCTTTTTCTAAGCGACTATTTGCACGAGAGCAATTGCTTCCCTGCCTGAGTTGCAGGATGGTGTGGAAGCAGAAATAAATCTGTGTAGTTTATGAACCTATGACTGTTATTTATCACTTTGAGTACTAGTAGTTAGTTATGCACTGGGATAGCTCAGGGAAGGAATCTGGCGGGCAGCTGGCTAAGTGTTGCCACGTTGAATCTTTTATTTGCGAGGGAATGTGCTAAATGTAATGGTCTGTGGTGCCCTACCAATCTAGAGGGAATTATAATCCACTAAAAGCAAGTGCTCTTGGGGGGGTGTGTGTGCGAATATCGCTACCACTGTGCATCACTCAGTGAATGGTAAGACGTGCAATTGCTCTCCCTGCAGCTCAGCCTGCCTTTCAGCACATCTGACTAGGCTCTAGGGTGGCTAACCTTGCTATTGTAACAGGGTATTCAATTCAAGTATCACTTACTCAGATATTTTGTGTTTTGACTCAAAACTCATTGCAGATGTCATAGAATCATAGAGTTCCTTAGGTTGGAAGGGACCTTTCAGATCATCCAGTCCAACCATCAGCCTAACTCTGACAAAAACCATCACTAAACAGTATCTCTAAGCACTGTGTCTACCTGTCTCTTAAATACCTCCAGGGATGGTGCCTCAACCACTTCCCTGGGCAGCCTGTTCCAATGCTTAATAACCCTTTCAGTGTAAAAATGTTTCCTGATATCCAGTCTAAACCTCCCCTGGTGCAACTTGAGGCCATTTCCTCTTGTCTTATCACCTGTTACTTGGGAGAAGAGACCGACCCCCACCTCACTACAGCCTCCTTTCAGGTAGGTGTAGAGAGCGATGAAGTCTCCCCTCAGCCTCCTTTTCTCCAGGCTGAACAGCCCCAGTTCCCTCGGCTGCTCCTCATAAGACTTGTGCTCTAGACCCCTCACCAGCTTCATTGCCCTTCTCTGGACACACTGGATTTATACGTGGGTGCAAGTTAGCCCAGGAACCTAAAAATATAACTGCCTAATTTTGTTAACATACAGTGTGGAAACCATAGTATGTTTTGACCTCTGTAGCTAATGAGCTTTGCAATCAGACCATAGCAGCTTAAATCACATATGTATGATGCCTTGTGAGTGTTTTGTTTCGTGGTCGGTTTTTTTGTTGTTTCCTTGTTTTAAAATCTAGCATTCAAGTCTGTCACTGAATTAAACGTGCAATGTTAACTACAGTGCCTCCTAGTATATCCTGTTAATGGTTATTTCTGCTAAAACAAGAAAAAATATTGCAGTTGTTTTGCTTCAGAAAGGATGTAAACAGTTTAATTGGAAACTAATTACTTATTAGCTTCTGGCGTCATGCGCTGTTGATCAGTCAGAAATGTAAGTGCTGCTGTTTCCCTGCGCTTCAGTCCCCTACTGAAGTCCTGGAAGTTAAATGTAGGTGACCCAGGGTATACCTTTTCTCACTAACAACTCTGCATCTCTCCACCATTTTTGACATATCTTTTATAGATGACCCCTGCATGCATTTAATCATATTTTTAAAAAAAAAAAAGTTAATGTATCATGGAAAAATACTCTTTTCCTTTGTAGGCATTTTTGTGAAGCAGTTTGATGTATAGTAAAGCTTCAAAGAGTTTCACTGGCAACACAAACAGAAGACTTTGATATGTGTGTAACTCCTTTGTTTCACAAACAGGAGGTGCATTTAATTTCCTAAATTGAGATTATCTCAAGTGGGAATAGCACGTTTCCTCTTCCAGTTTGGTTCAGCTGCAGCAAAAGGGGTTTTCATCTTGTCTGGTTCAAAACTTCAGAATATTCTGATTCAGTTCTGATTTTTTTTTTTTGGGGAGGTGTAATTGTTCCTCAATACTAACAAGCAGCTTTCTGTAGTGCTCTTAATATGGTTATTTCAATGATTAATAGCGTTGCACAGTATACTGAGTGATAACACTGGACAGTGTCTTTAGTTTTAATTTTTTTTTTCCTCTGTAGATTCACCGTGTTTGGAATTCCTTTTTTACCCAAGTGATACTTTGTTGCTAACAATTAAATTTTGCTAAATGTAGATTATTTCTTTTCTTGCAAAAATGTTTCATAAAAATCACTGAGTGTAAATGCAGCAGTAATCTGGGTCTGATCTGCATAAATGCTCACTACATTTCAGCTATACATGAAGTTATTGACTGTGCAGGTAATCATCTCAGACTCCTGTGGAACTGATCCTTTTTTTTTTTAATTTAAAAAAAAAACACAACAAAAACAAACCCCACCACCCCAAAAAATCCCCAAACAAAAGCAAACAAAAAAACCTCCCAAGAAACCAACCGAAAAACCCCCCCAACCAACGCAAAGCCGAAACAGCTGTTCTCAGCAGTTGGGTAAACTTAGGGCATCCAGTCTTCGTGGTCCAGAAGAGCAGCAGAAAGCAGAGAACAAAGGCTACCCAGGAAAAATATGAACTCTGAAGACCTGCTTAGAGATGCCAAGGTGTTCGGAGCTCATATAAGCTTTTCATAAAGGTTTTCCTCTCTTGGGCACGAACTGTTTCTCCCGTGACCAGGAGCAAATGACACATTGGTACCTTAAAGACATAATGCTGCTCGATGCCGTGGCTGCTGCTGGTCTTTACCCAGCTGTGCAAGGTGTGGTGTCCCTTCTGAATTTGGCTTGTTTTGACTACAGCAACAGCCCATCTGTGGTGTGGTCCCTGTGATGCTCCTGGGAGTGTCATTATCTATTGTGTGGCCCGTGTATTTCCTTCTTGGAAGTGTTACCTTCCAGTCTATTGCTCTCTACCTTGCTCTGGTGACCAGCTCTCTGGCTTACCACTCTTAGGCTGCACTAAGTTATGCTAAGGTTTGACTTGAACAGAGGCTGAAGAAGCCGAAACAGGTGGCTTTATAGTGCCTTCTCCCTAGGGTCCTGTTCCCAATAACGATTAGTAGGTAGAGCAGCCAGGGCCCGGCAGGACTTGAGGAATGTGAATCAAATGGCCCAGGCCATGCTGAGATGTTTGGCTGACCAAGAGCAAAGGGGAAGTAGCACCTGAAGTTATAGCTGCAGGCGTTTTTGTGACAGAGAAATGTTGTTCTTCAGGTTTACTTTTTGAATAAAAGATGTGCTTGGTTATGTTTTGCAAGCATAGTGAGTGTAAACAATGTAATTAATATTTTAGTTATTACCTCAGAAATGTCAGTCCTGCAGCCAGGATCGTAATTGCTTATGATTTGGGAAGAGTGATTGACTGACTCTTTATACCTGAATTTCTAGATCATTAGTGCAGCTCAAGACAAAGGATATCTAAAGGATACCGCTTCTACAAGCAGTAATTAATTCCTTTCCAGCTGTTCCTGGCTATTTATTTATTCCATACAGCGTGCAGTCATTGATTTTCTGCATTTACTGTCCCATCAGTTTAAAGGTTGAAGTCAGGTAGAGATGGGTGACAATGAAAAATATTTTGTTATTACTTCATAAAGCGAGCTTAACTTTTTTTCCTGTATGGAAACATATTTTGCTTATTAAATGATCCAATATGATACTAAGTACAGAAGTTGATTATTTGCCAGGTTTTCATCATTGTGGCTGATGTTACTACTACTTGCTGAGCAAAACTACTGCGAGCTTGTTCTTGCTACCCTGCTGTGACAAAATGCATTCAGTAGTATTGCCAAAATGTCCACATAAAACTGCAAGCTGTTGTGGTAAGTTCTGTTGGGACTATTTAGCTGCTTAAAGGTAGGTTTTTATTTCACTCAGCGATGAATATACTTGAGGCGGAATATAAACAGCTATGGAAATAAAGTATTAAAGTGACTGCATGCAAAAGTGTATACTATAAATTATTAAAAAGAGACTGCAGAGCAAATGGAGACTTTCCTACTGGGCAACGATGAATCGCAAAAGGAATCATGCATAGGTGTGGTAGTGGTGCCAGGATCTGTATTAGCAGGTTCGTACGTAGGTCCGGACGTTGCTTCTTCAGGCTTCGGTCAAAACCAACCTTTTTAGCCCATGAGGACTGTGTGCTGTTGTCATCGTCACTTAGGTGGGAGCCTTTGTCAGTGTTAGGAAAGACTCTGTTCTGTGAGGCTGGGCAGTGACTCTGTTTTGAAGGGTGGTGGGAATCAAGTTAAGTGGGAGATAACAGGACTGAATGGTGAATGCTTTAACTAGCTTATAGTTTGTTTTCTTTTATTTTCCTTAATCAGGGCATCTTCATAAAGATGCTAATTTTTCCTTTTTGGTGATACTGTGTCGTTCCTATGCTGGAAGTCCTTGTGCATCTGCGCAGAGGAAATGGCTTGTAACGTGTACATCTCCACTCAGGCACTGGTTTAATGGGACATAACAGGAGTCTGGGTGCTTTAGCTGTGTTGTGGAAAAGGCAGAATCTGTAACAGCTGTTCTTTGAAATCTAACTTCTTCCATCACGATATGAAGAAGATGAGGAAAACAGTATGTGGAACTGTAAGCCCCACTACTTTAGATTAGATATTAGGAAGAATTACTTTACTGAAAGAGTGGTCAGGCACTGGAACAGCCTGCCCAGGGAGGTGGTTGAGTCACCATCCCTAGAGGTGTTTAAGAAACGTGTAGATTTGGCACTTCAGGGCATGCTCTAGTGACAGAGATTGTAGGGTGTTTTGTGTGTGTGCATGGTTGGACTCAATCTCAAAGGTCCTTTCCAACCATGAAGATTCCATGATTCAATGATTAAATCCCATCTCTTTACCCTCGTTTATTCTACATTAAACACCCATGAAAGTGTGGATGCTTTATTTCTCCAGCTAAGGCGAACAGGACAGTTTCTCTTTGGTCAGTCTGTGCAGTTCTAGTTAACCGGTGAGGTGATAATTGCTCTGGGTGCAGAAATCCCTCTCCTGAGGGGTGGAATGTGACACCCTCAGTGGTCCTGGGTCTGGCTGAGGGCAGAGGGATTTGATTGCCCTTTCAGAAGAATGGTTTGCTCTCTAGCGCAGGAGCTGGGTAAACTCTCTGGTTCTGCTCAGCTTTGTGTTTTCCTGGGGGGACCCTGATCACTCTGTTGGTTATGCTTGTGCGTTGGAAAGGAGATGATTCCTCTCCCTAGAAGCGGTGGTGCACACCTCACAGTGCTTGCCCCAAATCCACAACCTGGGCATGGTGCGGTATTTGCCAGACTCTGAGGTTTTGTGTAGCTCTTCCGCTGGTGACGCCTCTCGGTTCAGAGGTCCTGCTTACCCCATGCTCCTCTAAAAGGTTGCTGCTTCCACCAGCAGGTCGGTTCAACTTTGCATGGCTGTGCTTTCAGGGAGGGTCTGCACAAAGATGCATTATCAAGGATGCTTCTCAGGAAGGTGTTTTCTCTGAGCTGGGTTAAGATATAGTTCTCTGAACAGCCAAAGCAATGCTGGTAGTGGTAAGAGATGGGCTGAAGGGGCACAGCTGCAGGCTCCTCTCCACTTTTCTATTTGCTCCCTGAGACTGTTGCTCACTCCCACCTCAGTAGGAGGAACCCTGCCTGCCTGGGTGGACTCCACCTTGCTCCATCACCTCTGTGGAAGGGTACCCATTTCTCTCTGTGTCTGTGCAAATGATACTGGAGGGATCATTTGAAGGAGGAAAGCCTGAATTCACGAGAGACGGTAACAAATCTGCTTGCAGCTCTCCTAATGAAGCTGCAGATGGTTGTGCTGATGCCTGAGCTAGTGGTTTTGTGTATCCGCATGGGGCTGCAGAAATGGAGGAAGGTAAAGCAATCATGGCAGCCTACCCTGTCTGTAGGTTTTCTATTTCTGTATTTCCTGGATCATTACCTAGCCCTGCCTGGATCTCTTTGCTCATCATCCAAACAGCTGATTTCCTGAAAAAGGTTCTTGTTTGATTCCAGCCACCTCCAGTTCTCTTGCATGGACGTTTCTGGAGAGGAGCCCTACCCTCAGCAAGCACTTAAGGAGAAACCAAAGTGGTGGTGGCTTCCAGCCGGTGCTGGAGCCCTGAGCGATGGCTTCTTGCTTCCCACCTTCTGCAAGATTTTGCCTATTTCTGCCAGACAAAGGGCCGGCTCCATAAGGGTGCAAACCAGATCCAAGTATTTATCTGGGCTAGAGCAGTTACTCTTGTCCTGTTCTGCCAGTTGAGAGTGGTGACAGGATTACATGCAGAAATAAGGCAATTTCTGTCTCATAGCAACAGCTTGTTCCATCAAGTGTGTGCCTCCTGTTTCTTTTACAGACTGGCTTTATGGAAAGGAAGGGAATTCAGTGATAACCTCCTTGTTTCTAGCATTAACAAAAAGTATTTATGTATCCAGCTATTTAGGAACAATATGGTGACCAAACTGTTTAAAGGAGGATGATTAATGTATGCAAACCACATTGTCCAGCTGAAATTTGTTTACTGCACTAAAATGTCAATATTATTATCCGCTATTATCTTGAAGTGGTAGTATTTCCGTCTTCAGACAATGCAGCATTGATAGAATACCAACGAGGCAGATGCAGGGGGGAGGCAGGGGACTTCTGAAGCTCATAACAACTCCTTATGTAAATCCGTGTGTCAGATTCATTCCGTATCCGTTATTTTGGGAAATAATGAATGAGGTTTTAGTGCAAGTTTCTCAAAATACATTATTTTCTCTTCGCTATTTCAAGTGTCTTTATCCACATAAGAAAGAATAAAAAACCCTATGGAATTTGAAAATAGTTCTTATATAGTAGATACGAGGATGTGATTCATGATCTTCAGGTGGGAAAATCCATTTGTTTGAAATTATGGATAGTATTTAAAGTATTTAGACTCTAAAAGTGGTGGTGGGTTTTATTTACTTTTTTAAAATTCAGTCTTTACCCTGGTTTTAGTGACAAAATGCTGCTCCGTTTCTTAAGGCTAAGTCGTGAAGGAAGGAAGTACAGTCAGGAAGCCAATCGCCCCAATACTTGTTTGCAGCAACACAGTGGGTACTTGTGGATATCTTAAGGGCTCGGTTACTTAAAGGTCACCCTCTGTTTGACCTGTCAACGCTTTAAAACTCTGACAGAAATAGTTAAACTATTGAATGGTCACAAAGGATGACAGTAAAATCCCACTACGCATCAAATCAGTCGCTGCGGTTGTGACAAACCCGTCTGTCTCTGCGGGGGCAGGATAGAGTCGCCGTCGGGATGGGCTGACTGCCGGACCCCAGGAGGAGAGAGGTGGGCTGGGGACAGAGCCTCTGCGAGCCTGGAGGAGGGTGAGCAAAGGCTGGGTGCTGCTTCCTAGCCTGGGTCTCTGGGCTAATACGTTTGGCAAGAAATTCACCTGAGGAGGCAGATGGTTTTGCTTTCTAGTTTTTACCTTTGTGTGAAAAAAAAAACCAAACAAACAAACCAAAACCAAAAAAAACAACACCCAAAAAACCAACCAACCAAAAAAAAGTAAAAGAGTATTTGTGGAGGGTGGGTGGTGGGTGCTTGCAGCTCATTACCAAATAACAGAGGCCAGGAGACAAATGTGCTAAGCTCTAATGAGACAGACCCATAGGGAGACAAAAGGGTCAGT
Source organism: Chroicocephalus ridibundus (assembly GCF_963924245.1). Taxonomy (NCBI): domain Eukaryota; kingdom Metazoa; phylum Chordata; class Aves; order Charadriiformes; family Laridae; genus Chroicocephalus; species Chroicocephalus ridibundus. The sequence continues at coordinate 155,067,891 of NC_086284.1, forward strand.
GAGCACCTTGAACTGATTCGAAATAGTATTTCTGGAGATCGGTGAGTTTGGGATGATTGAATGGGAAGGGGAAGAAGCATCTGAATTAGTTGAGGTTTTCTGTTGCTCTGTTCAGTAGCTTTGACTGTTCCACAGTGCTGGCTCGCTTAATGGCTCATCATCACTGCTAATTTATGTTCTCTACAAAAGCCTCTTGTACTAGATATCTTGAATCCTAGTCACCCTCTAGCATATTTTATTGAATTTCTGCTCTGAAGGATAGATAAGAATTATTTGTGCCCACAGCTGTTATTACACGCGTATCTCCCAGCCTGATCTGGAGGTGAGAATCAGAGTTGTTTGGAAGTAACACCCGGTTGCTGCGGGAACTTTGTGATAATGAATTTTGCAAAAGAAACCCAAATCTTACTATCTGAAGGCTGAGCTGAAAATTTGAGGCCAGTCTTATCTAACAGTGTAATTTGAAATCTTCTCAGACTTGTTTACCAGAATCGCTAGCTCTGGTGCAAAAGGCTGTGCAAGGCCTTTCGGTGCGTGGTCCTCTGCCTCCAAGCCCTTGTAGTAGGGCTGCCAGGGTGAACCCTCTGCCACCTGGCAATAGCGAACACCTGTGAATGAAGAGAATGGTTAGAGAAAACACCAACCCGCAAACCCCCACAGACAGGATGGCTCCTGAATTGTGTGGAAGCTTCTAGATATTTCTAGTGTGTGATCTCATCCTGAACTGGGGTTTCTTTGTGTGCACGGTGCGTGAGATGGGCCTGGCGCTGGGGAGGAGATGCTGGAGTGCTGGCTGAGATGCTGGAGCGTGGTTTGAACAGCACAGCTGCTCCTACAGCCCTCTTCAGTCCAGTCTGCTCCTTAGCAATTGCTCTGAGGTGCAGAAATATGCTCTGCAGCTACTGTTGAGCCACCCTTCAGCCAAACTCAGTAGTTTTAAAGCCTCTGAGGGTCTCTTATGTTCCTTGCCAGCTGTGGAGGTTTTTTTTGCTTACTGCCTTTGCGCTCTTAGCCCACAAACCTGACTGAAAGGACAGAGAGAAGGGATGATAAAACTCAGTCAGTCAATTAATTTTCAAAAACAGATCTTTCAGAATGCTAGCTGTCAGCGTAACCTTTGCCTTTTGGAAATATTTCTTAGCAATCTCCCTGAATTGCCACTTCAATGTATTTCTAAGGTTTGCACTCTAATTTTGTTCTACCCGCAGTTAAACATCAGCTCCTGCAAGATGACAGCTGGCTCTTAGGTGCTTCCATGGTCGTTTTAGACAAGATTCAGTGTGTTTGAAATCAGGTGTTGATATATGCAGTAGGGAGAATTATGGGCATAAGTGGTAAGAAAACAACACATTTGGTCTAAATATAAAGATTTAAAAATCCCTCTTGGAGGAAGTAGAGTTTTGTTGTTGCTTTATTCTCCCTGTCTGCCTAGATCTGTCTTGTGATAACTTATAATACATGGGGCACTGTAGTTTTGTTTTTGTAAATAGCATCTAGCACATAGTGAGAACTTCTTTCTGTTATAGTGGTCCAGCCAGCAGCAACGCAGAAAACTTCCTGAGCTTCCCTCCCTGGTCCCTCTTCCGAATGTGCATACTCTTAGTTATGTGTTGACTGTTCCAAATGAGCTACTCTTTGCGTTATAGGCTGAACAAACTCTTCCACTGTAAAATTTTCTTTACTTCATCTTCCTTATATTCCTACAGACTATTTTTTTTTTAATTACTCTAGTATTGGGTAATCTTGTGTCAATGGTGAAAGGCTTTCCAAACTACTTAAGGTAAACCCAAATGCTTGTTTGGTGGACATCTGTTAATTTGCAGCAGCAGGTGATGTGGTCCATTTGTGCATGCATTCAGCTATTTATTTAAAAATTATAATAAGCTGGATGAAGCTTTATAAAATTCTTATAATTTTCAGGAAGCATTGCAAAGGAATTGCTATTATGAAACTAAAATTCATAAGCAGTCTTAAAAAAAACAAATCCCACATAAAGTAATGCTTATGCTTCTGGGATTAGCTAGGTATGCAGTCCCTGTATCCTAACCACAGCAGTATTATTGGATTTGGAAGCTGCAGAAAAGATCTCATGACTTTCAGTAGGTTTTCAAAGAAGGCCATCACAGTTACAGTAACATTAATAAGGCTACAATAAGTGAGGCTAGGAAGGAAATGCGATAGCTCTTATTAGAGCAAATGAAAAAGTGGTGAAAGGCAAACAAGCTTTCCAAGACCCAAGCCTTTACTCAAGTCTGAAACCAAAGCATTAACTTCAAGCAAGCTACTGACTGCAGACAGTTGTCTTGTGTTTAATTAACTATCACCTCTTAGCATCTAGTCATGCTGCAGTTGGAGTACTGGGGGATCTGCTACCTCCAGACAGGGAAGATACTTGTAGCATCTGGTGATATTTCTTACTGGTCTGACAAAACTAGGAGCTGAGCTGTACTCTGTATTGTAGAGTGCCTTCATGTGGCATTGAATTTGTTGACAACTTTGGCTGAGCACGCACATAACTTTTTTTTTTTTTAAAGAATATGTAAATGTATTACATTGCATTCATTTCATAAGAAAATTGTGACAATATACTTAGGAAGTTTTCAGTAGAGTTTATTTTGGCTTCTGTTACACTTTTTATGATATCTGTCAATGAAGTGGATAATCTACACTATGCTTAGACACGTAGTTAAGTTGGGAACCCCAGGATTAGTTTGAATAGAGACTTTTTAAAATGAAATTTTAGGACCCAGCAGAAAACATTCTTGCTTACAAGTATGTGATAGATCATGGGCAGAGAGCAAGTTGTAGTCCATGTTCTGGTTTTTGTAGAGATGACAAGAAGAGAGATCTTTAGATTCCAGTGGTTTACATCTCTGGCACAAATAAATGTAACTTATGAAATTGAAAAATTGCCAGTAAGACCATTCCTAGGTTTTCCAAGCTGTAACACAGCAATCTGGGGAAAAAAAAATAGGAAAAATGGGTTTAGTGCAATATTGGAAGTGCCTTACCAAGACACTTTGGTCCATTTGATTAAAAAAAAAAAAAAAAAAGTGTCTGGTACTGTGCCTGCAACTTTTTCATGTGTGGAAAAGCGGAGGTGCAACTGTAGTACCATTGTTTCACGGGTGTGGACTGTGCTCTCATGTTTTAGCAGGTTGAGTAGAAGCTCCTTGGAAAACGTGGTTCAATCCTTTTATAGCCTTTATGTTCAACACGTTATGTTAAATGTATTTGTGACTGTCCGTATGGCAGTGATAAATGGCTTACTGGATCGGAGGTCTGGGATAAATCAACAAGGAAACTTCTCCTTCAGTATGTTTGTATCTGCTGATACCTGGAGGGATGTTATTGAATATCAGAGCTAAAAGAAAGAACTCCCTAACTACTGGCGAACTGCTGTTAGTCACACAAGAGTCTTGGAGGAATTGGCAGTAATAAAAATTAATTCTAAGCAATTTAGATGTAAAAGAGATCAGTAATCACATAACATCTATCAAAGAGTAAAACCCTCTTGCATATTTCTAGAAGCAGAAGTTCAGTGTAGCTAGTGGAGACTGGAAAGCTTCTCATCCAAGCAATTACCTGTGTCAGCACCTCTTTCTGCACTCAGTCATATGAATAATTTAGTTCTTTGGTAACGTCAGCAAGAACTGTTTACAAAGCTTCCTTTACATTAACTTTCTAGTCTTTATATATGGGCTTCCCCCCCTGCATCCCAAAATATGTATACAGAGCTGAAATCCTTCTTTAATGACAGCACCCCATTTCAGTGCAGGAGTTGCAGAGAGAGCAGCGTGGGGGTGGTACGATGACGTCCAGCCCCATGGGTATTCCCTGAAGCACTGATGGTGGCAGAGGGGCTGTGGCTTCTCTCGGAGCAGCTCAGGTTTTTTTTTCTGTACATTGCTATTCTGAATTGCTTGTGGATGATATGTTGCTGTATATCTTTAGGTTGGTTTTATGTTGTTCACAGTGATGGAATGCCACTATAATTTTTGTGAAAGATTCGGTGCAGGGTGTCGTTAGGGATTTAAGAGCATCAGCTGCCAGGCAAAAGTAGGGGTATTTAATCTCTTTCATGTTTGTACTTTCCAGCTTTGCTGAAAACGTGAGAAATCATCCCTGAGTATACTCATCTGGGTAAAACACCGTCACCAAAGTCCCATGTCTTGGTGCAGGAAAGGGAGAGGAGTAGGGAAAAAAAAAAGGCAGCTCTGTATTAAGGGATCAGTATCTCCCTCAAATCTGAGCTGGTGAATATTGCTCAGGGGAACAAACATGGCGGCAGGGTCCCCCCCGGGCTAGGCAGGGTCTGGCCACTCCGATAGCCAAAGGCCTACGCCTTTTTTTCAGCTGATGGCTACAGGCCCTTTCCAGCTGGGAGCAGCACACCCTCTGCAGCTGATGGCAGTCTTGGGTGGTCACTGGCAAGCAAGAGGATGGTCTGCACAAGGTGCTACATAGATACAAGCAAGCCTCTTATTGGCCTGCAAGCCTGCCGTCGATCTGCAGAAGCTTAAGCAAGCTTTGAGACAATTATTTTAAAGTTCCAGTCTTTCACACTGTTATTCAAGGAAGGGCTGCCCGGTGACCTGCTTGCTGGGTTTTGGGGTGATGGTGGGCATCGCAAGGTGTTTGGACAGGTTCCAAGGAAGGGAAGGAGAGGACCTAGTCATCGAGGTCTCTTGTTTGTATCCTTGGCACAGTGAATCAAGAGGTTCTGGGGAAAAATACTTAGGCAGTAACTCCCTCTGGTGTGCTCTCTGTAAGGCTTCTTTTGTCCGTTAGCGGTAATTAGGTAGGAAATAGATGGGAAGAGTGGAACCAAATGGACTGCTACTTAAATACGCACAGAGGAAAATAAAATCAGAAAAGGCATATGTATTTCTGCACTAATACCAGAAACCGAAGAAGTAAAATGTGGAACTAAATGCTTGTCTTGAAAAGAGGAGACTGACATAATATGCATCTTAAGTGTGGTAGGAGGATGGCAAACGCTGGGATAATGCAGTATCAAAGTACAGAGAAAGACAGAATAGTCTGAGCTGCCAGAGAAACTGTGCTGTGTGCTAAAGCTTAAAGTCAAGTTGGATCATCAGCCTGCCATAAGTAACGTAAAATCCCAGTGAGTTTAGACATAGGAAAGAAAAATAGGGCAATAGGACTGTATTATTGCTGTCAGTGTGGTTACACCAACAGTGGTATGGAGGAAGATGGGAGAGACCATAGAGGGATGAGGAACAACATGTTGTACCTCATCCTGTGTACCTTTAATGCCTGTCTGGGTTGGGTACGTGCCTTACTGGAATGAGATACTGAAACTAAGCTTTAGACACTGTCAGTGGCAACTTCATGGGCCAACTGGTGAGAGGATTTATAAGGGAACAGGCAGCATCTGGTCCCTGAGCATGCAGAGCAGTTTCAAAATGTCACAGCGGAAAAGCTGCCCTGTGGTAGTAACTACAGCGCGCGTACAGTCAGCATCTCTGCAGGGGCAACAAAAGCCAGAAGATTCCCTCCCAGGAGCTAAGGACACCACCACTGAGAGAGCAGAAAAGGAGGGTGTTTGTGGTTGCTGTGTGGTTCTGTTTGGCTTTTGGCTCCTTTTAAACAAACACTGAAAGGAGTAGTTAAGGGTCAAACCTTTGTGGTGGTTTAAAGATATTGCATCAGAGACTCCCAAGGACAAGAGTATTGCCTGTCAGGAAATAAAATAAAGGAAAAGTGAAAACACTGCGGTTATCTAGCAAGGAAAAAGAGGGTATTGTAACAAAAAAACCCCTCAAACAAAACTCCCAAAACAAAACCACAAACCACCCACAGCAAAAACAAACAAAAAAAACCCCAACAAAACAACACTGACCCCAAAGACTCCTTTGAAAACCGGGAGTTGGATCCACATGAGGAATGTAAGAAATAACTGAAACCTGGCAAGTCAGATTGTAAACTTGTAAAAAGTGTAAGTAATTATAAAAATAAATATTATTTTCTTTGCAAATACATTGCGAGTGGGAACACTGCCACTGATTCCCCTGCTTTCCCCCCAGGGCCAACAGACCACTGTAGTGGACAGGGTTGTTTTTCTTTTCTTTTTAAAAAAGCATTCAGAGAAGATAGTCGTATTAGTAAAATCAAATTATTTTTTACTTTTGCCTTCCCAGAGAAAAATATTGGAGACTTACATGCCACAACCCTCCTCTGTAAGGCAGGGGGATACCAAAGGATTTGTCTCAGTGTCTGTAAGAGAAGTGACTGGAAGAATAAATAAGTAAAACAGATAATAATAATAAGTCATCATGATGGTACGCTATTCATTGAAGAACTGAAAAGCTAATTGTGAGAAGTAATCACTTGCTTTAATATGATTCTGCACCAGAAGACTGAAAGGATGGTAAAGGGTCGGGGGGAGGCAAGAGTTTCCAAGGAAGGCCAAAAAGTCCATTGTCTGCATCTGGGAGATTAATTGAGGTTACTTTCTAGAATGGAATTAACTTTTAGATAAACATGATGCATAGCAGAAGAGCCAATATGGATTTTGCAACGTGAAGTTATGCCTCACTTATCTACTGGAGTTCTTTGAAGCACACGATGAATATGTGAACAAAGATGACACCCATGTGATGTGATATATTTGGAGTTTCCATAGGTGTTTGACAAAATCCCCTACCACTCTTCATTTAAAAAAAAATAAATAAAAGTTCAAGGCTGCAATGGACCAAAATGGTAAGTATAAATTAATAATGCATGAAAACATGTAAAGCGCAGGTATGAGTAAAAGGGGCAAATCTCAAGGTGAAGTAAAGTACCAGCAAACTATTGTAGAGGTCTCTGCTGGAGCCAGTGCTGCTCAATATATTGATAAATAGCTTGGAAAAAACAGTGAATAGCAAAGTGATCAAGTTGCTGATGATACTTAGGTATTCAGGGTAGTCAGACTGTGACCTGACCAAAAAATTGCAGACAGGCTTTATGAGTTTGAGCAACTTGGCAATAGGAGGGCAAATGAAAATCAATGTATTGATCTGAGCTGCCATTTTCCCTTCAGAAGCGATGTCTTAAGATTATAAAAGACATTCGTGTGAAAACAGCCTCTTGGTAGTGGACACACCCCCAAAAAAACAAAACCAACCAACCAAAAAAAAAAAAAAGAAAAACCAACAAAAAATCCCCAAACCAAATCAAATGCTAAGAGTTATTAAGGAAGGAATGAAGAACCGGCAGAATACTTCACAGTGGTCCTGCCTAGGGCAGTGATGCACCCATGCCTCGAACACTGCATGCGGTTTTGGACTCCCTTTCCTATCGTCTGCCACTTCTAAAATGATATAGCCTTACTGGAGTAGACATGGCCAAGAGTGACAAAGCTGAATAAAGGCACAGAATGATTTCCGAAAGTGGAATGATGAACAAAAATATGATTCTTTAGGCTGGAAAAGTGCTATCGTGGAGGTCTATGGGTTTGTGACTGTCAGGGAGGCGATACCTAGGAATGAGTGTTCACTGTGTCCTCCAGCAGGAGAGCTAGCAGCACCAAGCATAGCTGGTAGGCTACAGGTTCAAAGCACGTGAAAGAAATCCTCTTTCTGCACAACGTAGGTAAGCTGTGGAGCTTGTCACGTGGCACACTGCTGTGTTGTTTCACAAAATGACAGAACAGGTTTCAGAAATATCTGTTGAAGGCTGTTAAATAGGAAGATGGCATTTCTGGCTGAGGAAGTCCCAGATGTGCAAGCTAGCATGTATTCTGAGGACGTCTTTGTGCTTGCTTTGCCTCCTTATGAGCAGCTGCCCTAGGGGCTCTGCCCCTTGCTGGATGTGGAGAGCATAGGTGGGCTTTTGCTTGGGTTGTACAGCCTTTCATACCTCATAGAAAACTAGTGTATGGGTGGATAAATACCTGTAAATTACACTAATATTCTATAGATTGGTGTTTTTAAATAGTATTTGCAAATAAATTCTCTCCTCACCCCTTATGTTTCCATGGCTACTTTTAGATCTGCTGCCTTGAAAGAAACAGGTAAGGCTTCTGCTTTGCCGTAGGTAAAGCAGATAGGAGACTAGATAACACGTGTTGACCTAGAGCGAGCTCACCCAAGAGTAGACAGGATCACCGGTGAGTGAAAAGTGAATTAAATGCTGTTTCATTTGGGGTTTGTTTGTAGTTGTGTAATGGGTTGGCTTTTTTTGGATCCCTGGTCTGTCAGCACTAGGATACGTGCAACTTTGCTGACTGATGGGAGTGTGACAGTGGGAATGGGCGGTGAGGAAGAAGACAGGGGAAGGCTGTTCATGGAAGCAGCCCATGCTTGGCTTATACGGTCAAGCTCTGCACCCTGGCATGCTCATGGAAGGCAAGTGCAACTAAGTTTTGCAGAAAAGTTGCATTTGTTCAATCAAAATCGCTTTGCCTTTTGGGAACCGGTATAAAATTGCAGGTAGAGTTTCTATGCAATCCTGTTAGCTTGCATTAGCAAATAGTATCTTTAAGTTAATATACTGCTAACCAAATTATAATTAATGGCAAGGTTTTGCAGCGGTTTTACTATAGGAATTAAAAAAAAAAAGTCATTTATAGCTTAGGGTGCAGATACTTTGTCGTGTCTGTATTGCCAGAGGGCTCAGAAACCTCAGGAAGGCTTTTGTAGAAATCTTTCATGTTCTTCCATTGATAATGTGACCCAGCAACTGTTTAAAGAGCGAGACTCTTTAAATGATTTCTATTTTTGGGTGTTTTCAGGGCAGAATAGAAGAGTAAGGCTGGCATCAGGAAATACAGGAAGAGACAGGCCATTCACTTCTTGCAAAGTAGGTCAACGTTCCCCACCGCCTGGGGTAAGCTTTCGGCTCCCCAGCATTTGTATCAGCTGCAGATGGGGTGGGGGGCATTGGCTGTGCATCGCCCTCTTGGCCTGAGGAGCAAAGTGACTGAGAAAGAGAGGCTCCTCTGAGGATGAGTAGGGGATGATGGAGGTCTGGGTGATGGAGGTTCACTGGTTAGCTGAGAGAAAAGTTGCATGACCCACTGAACCATTGTAATGCTTAAAGAAACCCTGCGCTCAGTTAACACACACTTAGCAGTGTGATAAGCAGCTTTAAATAATGCAAATACTGCCAGCAGCTAATTAGGAATAGTGATCTATGAATTGGTGCCTTTTGTAGCAAAGTGTTGTCCAGTACAGCCTTGAAAAGCATATTGTCTTCCCTCACATGTATGGTGGAAATCTGTCCCTGTTGGTGGATCTTCCTCTTTCTTTTCTGACCTGTATCAATGCCTTGGATTTCTTCTGCTCTCTTCCTAGAGCACAAGGGAGTTGGTATTTGTGGTCCCTAATGATTTAGGGTACTGGAAACTGGCCTGTACAGGGTACGTATGTGCAAAATGGATAACTTAAAATCCTATATTTGAACATTCCTAATCACCATAATATCTTGTTTTAAAGGAAAAGAATTCAAAACAATACGTATTTTCTTCAAAAAGCATAACTTTTTATTTTAAAGATTTTTTTTTAAAGTTTGACAATTTTTACTTAAAGGAGAGATATTATAATGAGACCTACGGAAAAAATATTAATTGTCCAGGTTAAAAATAATCATTACAGTAATTCATAGAATTAATATTCTTAGTAGCTAATGCTTGACATGTAATCAGCTTTGTAGTGGTTTTTCACTAATTCTCCTAGTCTAATTTTGTGTATATTTAATTGAGATAGCATGGCTAATTCAATTTCTTTTATCAACTCTACCCATGGCAAAGGTCTGTGAAGCTATTTACATTGTCGAGCTGGAATGTGAGGGAGACTCTTCCCTCTCCATAAATCGATTGGTTCCTTTAATGCTGCAAGGTGCCCTGAAATCCATTATTTGTGCCGCGAAGTACATCTTGATTGAATTACGCTACCTACTTTCTGCCTATGCAAGCTCTTTGGTTGCTTTTCAGCTCTCCTACAAAACTACTGGAAATGTTTTCAGGTTTTGCTTTTTCTCTTTCCCTTTCAATTTATGATTTTTCTTTTTTTTAAATTTTATTTTTTATTTAATCTTGTGGTTGCATGTGAAAGGGGAAAAAATATCTAAGGGCTGTGCGGCAGGAGCTATCTGATTCCTGCTAAGCTCCTTCACGTACTGGATGGAAATCCATGCATCGTGCATGGCCACAGTTTGGTGAAGCTCATAACTTAAACTATTACCATGATGTAATAACTTGAGGGGATGCTGCCATCAGGAGCAGGACCCTGCCTTTTAGGAGCCAAAGCAGCTAGAGAAAAGTATCCACGTAGCACCTGGGTGTTAGCACCGAAATCCTTGCCGGGAGTGTATTCTCTGGGCTTTAGAGAGTAAGTTTCCTGCCTGCTCGATTGCCTTTGTAGCATCATTGCTCTTCCTGGAGAGGGTAGAAGGGATTTGTTTATTTTTATACATAACGTAAGCTTGAAAGGTGCCAGGAAGGTTGGAAACAATGAAAGCTCTGAGGAATTAAAAAGCAAGAGTGAAGGCTGATATTGCACTAGATGGATTCCTTTTTTTTTTTTTTTAAATTACATTTAAACTTCCTTTACCATAGAAGCACTGTGCCTCAGCTTCATAAATCCTGAAGGGTAGAAACTGTTTAGAGAATCTTCTTGAATAAAGGTTCTTGTTTTATGATGAGTGAATTCATTTCCCTGTAGGTGTTCTGGCTCTGTGATGACCCAGACAAACTTTTGTACCAAAGATTTCAATTCTTCTTCTTTTCCTATGCACACTTCAGTGAAAAAAGGAACAGATTCTTTGAAACACCTGAGTTGTGAAACAAAACAGGAACAAATCTAACTGACCTAACTAAAATGAAGAGGTAGAGTGCATCTGAGGATTCCCTATCTATCTCCTGTACGGGTGTGAAAAAAAGCGACCCAAACCAAAGCAGTGAACCATTTAAGATCGCCTCAGATTTTAAGTATTTGAAAGCAGAGATGGTACTTTGCAAATTTTAGTGTGTGCTTTAGATGTGGGTGGGTGGTTGGTTGGGGTTGTTTTGATAAAAATAACTGCACATGAAGTAATGAGTAAAATGGTTCAAATGGCTCAATGAAATAAGATTTTTTTGTGTGTTTTTTATTTTTTTTGAACATCACAAAAAAAATCTGTGTTTGTCATACATAGCATACATAGGATTGCAGATCTTATGCTTGGAGCATAAACTTTTGAAATATGAATCTTCCATATAGGATCTTCAGTGATAATGCAGCTATTTGTATAATGTTTAAATGGCAAAGTAGAAATTTTTTGTATCTGTTTTCTGAAGTGCAGAGTATCAATGTTATTACTTTTACAGTGGAAATTCCTGGGATCAGTGAAGATCTGATGTCTACAAGGCTTTCTTTGCTTGAGAGCATTTGCCATCTTTTTAAAAAAAAAAACAAAGACAACAAAAAAAAAACCCAAAACTTTCCTGTGATAGCGCAAAATCCATGTCCTGCGCATGAATACATGTTAAAGCTTGGCTGCATGTGACTATTATCTTAAAAATTATTTTTCTGCATGAATATTTCTGAAGAAAATAGGACAGCTTATGAATGGCATAGTTTTTTATGTCTGTATAATTTCTAGTAGAACTACATTTGCACAGTTAACTTCCCTCAGAGGGGAAATGTATTTAACCCACGGCATCCTTCATTTTGGTGATCTGACAGAGGTCCCTTTACTGACAAATAATGATTACTTTTTTCTCCCCCAGGCTTTTACCTGCTTGCAGCTGGATAAAGCGCACACAAAACAAAGCAATCCTTATTTGCAGTGGGGCATTGTCCAAAACCAGAGCATTTTGAGACGGAGAATAAGGCAGGTGACTATTTTAGAAAAGATACAGATTTGGCAGGAGGGTTTTATCTGAAGGAAAGTTGTATGGTTTCTATATAAAGTTCCCGGCTTTGTGAATCTGACAGATGGGTGTGTCGTTTGTCAGGATTGTGACTCATCTCGTATATTCTAACTATAGTTATAACATTTTTTTTGAGAGGCATTTCATAATTTATTCACTGGCAGCAGTCTTCACAGCTCTCTGCAGGATGAGGATTTTCTCAGCACTTCAAAAGCAGGGCAACCACTTCTTTAAGTGGGATCCTGCTTGGGGGCCAGCTCTGGATTTGGGGGAAAAAAGGGGTAGGTGGACCAATGGTGCATTGCTATAGCTTTTCGCTTTGTGTTAGCTTTCCAAACCTGCCGAGGTCCCTGCTGTTTGCAGAGGAAGTCAATGAAAGGGGCAGCGCGTCACGAATGTGGGTGAGGAAGAGGGGAATAGCCTCAAGTACATCATACTGAGGTGTATGGGATTATTCACCATGCTTTCTGCTTAATGAGCTCATCTGCCTGCAGTTACGGTATAAAAGGCAAAGGTGATGAATAATCACGAATATTTACAATTTCCAAAACCTAGATAAAGACAGTTACCCAGACACCGGACTGGGTTGCACCTCCCAAAAAAATGCTGCTGTAACTTCTCTTTTTCCTTATTGGAAACGTGATTCTGTTGATCGTGATGATACAAGAAGGTGTGAGATGGCAGATGAGAGCTGGCTGTGATTCAAGGGAGGGAAGGAGTGGGACCAGAGTTTGTCCCTGTCCTACAGAGAATGGGGGAGAAGAAAAGAGCAAGAAGAGGTTTGGGGCTCGGTGAAGGAATCTAGTTGCGAAACCTTTTGCCACCAGAATTCCCCTGATCACCCCAATGAATTCTGAGTTTCCTGTGTCTGCAGCTTGGTAACAGAAATAATACGGCTCTCCTGAAACCAGTGGGAACTGGTGAATGTTCAACATATGATTTAAAGTGGGCAATCTTGACACTTAAATACAGTGGGCATACTGTTAGCCATTTGGGGGAGAAGGGGGAATTGTATTTGACTCGCATAGTGAGAAGCGATAGAGAAAAGAACAAAACCTCTGACCACACGAACCTTTGAAATGAGTACTGAAACGTTGATTTAGTGCTGCAGCACCTTGGTCTGTATCTCCTGCAGCTCTGCCAGCCTTGCCTGCTTGCTTAGGACATGCCTGGTACATTGGGGTACCTTCTCCTTAGAAGATGTAATGCACAATGACTGGAATTAGGCATGACCTGTTTTCCTCTTAGTGCTAATAATGTTAGTGACTGCCTTTTGAATGCAGAATTTTAAACAACTTTTGTTGCTTGAAAAAAACCAAACCAAAACAAAAAACCCCTTTCCTAATGATATTGGCTATTGTACCGCATGACCCTGAGTGTAGTTTACGGTATAACAAAGAGGTATTTTGCTTCCAGATGACAGCATAGAGCAACATTAATGGAATCAATATCACATTAAAGATTCAGGCTCCATTAGGTTGATATGAGAGATTATTTTCTCCGAGTGCTGACATCAGGCTTGGTTACATCCATTCCTGGATCTTCATGAGGTAGCAGTAGAGCTGACTCAGCCCTACTGAGAACTTCAGTCTCTCAGGAGGTCCTCCCTTGTGCCGCCTCCTGTGGTGCCGTCCCTCCTGGCGCGGTCGCCCAGTTGTCTTCACAGAGGCTGCAGCCAGTGCTGCATCGGGATGTCCTAGCACTGTGGTCTGTCCTGGGCTTGGTGCTGGCCGGGATGCTTGAGGTGGTCCTTGTAGGCCTTGCCAGGTGGCTGAGTTATCCAAAAGAGGAAGGTAGGTTGGAAATGGTCTGTAGAAAGCCACCAAAGGGAAGGGTGACACTGGGGAGGTCAACAGGGGAGCCGATTTCTTCCTTGGTGTTTCTGTAGCGATTTGCATGATAAGGTGTTGGGCAATAGCAGGGTACTGGAGTGGGATGAAAGAGCCTCAGCTTTGCTCCGTAGTTATGTCTCTAGCTCACTTTGTGGCCCTGAACAACTTGCTTTCAACTTTACCCATAGGGAAATCAGGAAAATAATGCATATTTATCTTTTTATAGTACTTTGAGATGCCCAACGGAAAGGTGGTGAGTATTATTACTCATAGACTTGGTTCTTTTTCCCATTTCTCTTATTAATTTTTGTACATTAAAATTAAATGTTTACATCTCTTAGTCTGGTAAGATTAATTTCTCACTTAAAGATGATGTTGTTTCATGCTTGCCAAATTATTGCTTTAATGGTGGTTATGCCAGTGTGCTGCTGGAGAGGCTACATCAAAGGAAAATGACAAAATGGTTTGAATTTCAAAGCCATGATTTTTACTGCACTGTGTGCAGTGCCTGGTAGGAAGGGACTTCCCTGATTGAATATTCAGCTGTGTTTCTAGGAAACTGTTGGTCTCCATTAACACAGCTCCTTCAAAGCTCAGGAGTAAAAATTTGCAGAGTCTTTTATGCAATTAAAAAGTTTTCACAATTACATTAGCAGGTGTTGTAAAGCTTTATCATGTAGGGAGGTAAAGGGATGGTTTATAAAAGCAGCTGCATAACTTCTTAATCTACAAATAAGATCAGCCATTTAAGTTTCTACCTGTAGATGTAGATTGTCTAGCTCTATACTCTTGGTATTTAATTTTGGATACGTCACTAGAAAACATCATGTTAAAATGTGATTTTAAAATGTCTAATCAGCTATTCCTTCTTCAATTTGATTCTCCATCAATGCGGAATTACATTTTCCCCTTGCTAATGAAGTAAATAAATCGATACAAATGACTTGCAGTCATAACGTCTACTGAGTTATAAGCTTATGCAACACCACAAAGTCCACAAATTCATCATTTTAGTGACTCAGCTCTGGCTTATGAGGTAGCAAGTTGGTAGGGGTGGTAATAAGGCTGGCAGGAAAGCTAGCAAGGCACAATTTCCCTTCTGGAATGGTCCATTTTGGACTTTTTTTCTGCTGTTCCCTTGGAATGTGCTCTATGGGCTTCCCAGTCACTCCCATCCTCCTCCCTTAGGAAGTGCATGAGCCGAGGCTCCCGTCTCTGGTGGTGGTACTCATGCAGACTTCCCAGTGCTCTGTACTTCAGGCCTCTGCTCCCACTGACCATGTCCTGACATGCTGGTGCTGCTGGGAAGTGGGATCGGTGTTGTTGTTTCCCTCCTCTTCTTCTGGACCTTTCCGTAACTCTCTACTTCTGCTACCCTCAGTATTTTTCCTTTTGAAAAAGGATGATTGCTTCTTTACAGAGAAATGGATTTAACAGTTGGGAGGAAGCAGGTGACCAGTCACCTTTATTTAGTATCAAGGATATATGAAGTGTGTGTGTATATATATGTAACTTTTATAAGTCATAATATACAATATTTATAAAATTATAGATTATGTATGTGTAAAACAGGTGTATGGGATATATACACATGTATGTATACATATATGTGTATTTATACATATCTATATACACACATTACAAGCACCATATATATTTTTTTATATGTATATAAATAAATAAAAGGTTTAAATCCTGTACAGAAGAGGTTTAAAAACTGCTCAGATGAAGACATGTTCTGAATTTGATATATCTTGTCACTTTATTATTACTGATGTGTTTATTTTTTGGTGGAGCCTGGATATATATATAGAGAGAGATATATAGAGAGATAGATATTATATATAGATATATAATCTATGCAAGACTATAGCACTATATGAAATACATAGTAATCTCTTCAAGGCAGGAACTGAATAAACAAGGTGAAATGAAGGTAGAGGATAAGCAGGCACAGAAAAGATACCTGGTCTCTGCTGGCCTTTGCTTTTACCGGTATGCATTTGTGAAGCTAAAAGCATCAGCTTCCCAAAGTCAGGATACAACATGATTGTATGTTGTTATGAGTTAAGTGATGTTATGCTAGGAGTTAACTTTTGGTGATCTTTAGTTGATTGATTATTTTTTTTTTAAGTTCATTAAGATTGTTTGTTGAAAGTCTTCTGTTGTAGTGAAAACTTTTTTTTTTTTTTTAAATGTGAATTGCTTCTCAGTAATGGACAAAAACCTAATGTTGTGGTTTTGGAGAGCAGTATGTTGCTTTATTGATATTTCTGGTTTTTAAGATTAAATCACAGTGCTCTGGGAAACTTACAGCTAGCGGTAACAAAGCAGAGACCAAAACCCTCCCCAGGCAGTTGCACACCTGCGTAAGGAGGTGGCGCAGCGCTGGAGGTGGAGCCCAGCGGCGCGGCTGTGGCGGTGCACGCTTGTTCCGCTGATGGGTCACGGTCTGACTGAACTCAGGTGGATTTCAATTTACATCTCGATCGGATCAGCGGCAGAGCTGGGAAGGAAATGAATTTTCAGTTTCACTCACTTAGTAAGCTTCAGCTTTACCCATCCTAGAAATAGATGGGAGCTCAGTTTGTGTCAAGGTGTTGCGATTCAAAAAATTATTTGGCGGACTTGTCTGAAGACAATTTTTCATTGCATTTTATATGAAGTGTGCCCAGCAGAGCTTGTGCTGTGACTGCTGAACTGCAGCAGCCCTACTCAGTCTGTTGCCTCTTCTAATTTAAATTTCAGATTTTGTTTTCTAAAATGGATGTTCCCTGCCTTCCTAGGGCATGGCTCTGTTCTCGAAGGAGTTGGTAAGAGGTGCTCGTGTCTGCCCTTTGAGTTTCTTCCACGATGCAACCAGGTTTGCAATATAGACAGTCATTTCCATGGCCTTTTGTAGCCCACCACAAAACCCAAACCAAAAAAACAAATCAGAAAGAAATGCCGATTTACTGAACCCTGATCAGGAAGAGGAAAACCAACAAGTGATGCAAAGGCAATCACCACCTCCCACCAGCAGACCGATGGCAAGAAGTGGCTGCCTTGGGCAGATTGTCCTCCAGTTTTATCAGGGAGCCTGATGTTACGTGGTCTGGGGTATCCATCCCTTTGTCCAGCCGGAGTCAGCTGTGCCAGCTGTGTCCCCTCCCAGCCTCTTGCCCACCCGACTCGCTGCGGGGAACAGAGTGGGAAGCAGAGGGGGCCTTGGCACTGTGCAAGCACAGCTCAGCAATCGCTAAAACTCTGGTGAATTATCAATGCTGATTTAGCCACAGATCTAAACCCCAGCACCATATGGGCTGCGGTGAAGAAAGCTAACTCCATCCCAGCTGCATTCAGTGCACCATGATACGATTAATTTGAAAATACAAATAGCATCTGTAAAATAGTATTTAACTGAAGGCAATTTTTAACATTATTGAACTTTCATTTAACTTACTGTAACTGTGGGTAGTAGGTGGAAAAGAAACACTTGGTTTCTATTCTGTTGCTCTCTGAAATAGAGAACTGGGCAGAGGAAATGTAAGGAATAGAAAGAAGAAATAGTTCCTTTTAGTAAAGACAAGCTTTATACTTTTTTTTTTTTTACCAAGCATGCAACTTTAATAGCTGGAATATTTTTCCATTTGTACTATCTTAGGTACAGACAAACTGTTCATTGCCACAACTGAAATGTCCATATGCAGCGTATCTGACAGACAAATTTGTTTCAGATGGCTTTGTAAACTAATTTTATGGGGAAAGGTTCAGATGAAGGAGCCCTGTAACACCTTCTTTAACACTATATTAATTCACCAGGACATGAGTTTGCCACATGTACACACACATAAAATGAAACTCTTTCTTGAAGTACACTCCATTCATGATAACACCTAATATATTGTTTCAGTGACAGCTTTAGTGGGACTCTGTTTCCACTCTTCAGTTCTCTGATGACTGTGGATATTACAGCTCTCTGCACGCTTTAACCAAAAACATTACATGGCTGTGGTCTCGGTCTACTTCATTGGTTAGACACTGAATAAGGATTAAATTGGAGTTTATTGATGCAGAGGTTATAGTGCTGTGTTCATCAGCTGGATAAACATTTATTTGGAGAATTGAAGGTAATGTTTTCTGGAAGCCATCAATATCTATTTATCCCCTTTGTTGTCCTTGCTTCTGTTGCAATAAGAAAGGGAATTTGCATGAAGTTTCAAAAATTTAATGTCAGTTCAGAATTCATAATGTGAGGCTGGAGGGTAAAGTTACTGACCTTTGTAGATTTAACTTTGCTTTCAATCTGTCTTTCTATAGATGGTCTTAAATGCAGCACGCACTGTGTCAAAGGAATGATACCGCATTATCTGCTGCTTCTGTTATTTATGCACCCTCTTGTTTCTGTTTCAACACATCTTTTTAGGCTGTCCTAAGATGAATGCATAACTTTATTGGGGGGAGGGGGGGAGAAAATATTGTTTGTATTTTATTTATGCTGTTCAAGAGAAGGCTGTTACTTGGGGAAGCAAAAGTAGGTGGCTGAAAAGGGAGGAGGAGGTGTATTTCACCCCCCTCTCAGGGATCCACCACCCTGTCTAATCAGGGGTGCAGAGCAGGCTGATGCTCTGGCTGCAAGAACCTGTTCTCCATATCTGTTCCTGCCTCATTCTTCCCTGTGCCATTCCCCTTACGTGGATTCCTACACAAGCAATGGGGAGGGTTTCATGGTACTCCATCTTTTCTTGGGAATATAAGGGGAGGATATAATGTTTGTCGTGGGCACTGTTGGGTTCTTGAGAACAGTTCTGTAGGGGGTTCTTAGATATAAATTTGGGGAAATTGTACCTTA
Organism: Chroicocephalus ridibundus; assembly: GCF_963924245.1. Lineage (NCBI taxonomy): Eukaryota > Metazoa > Chordata > Aves > Charadriiformes > Laridae > Chroicocephalus > Chroicocephalus ridibundus. The sequence goes on from NC_086284.1 coordinate 155,086,414, forward strand.
GTGGCTGGACCTACAGGTTGACTGAGTCAGGGAACCTATAGTTGAGTCATCTACCACTTGGCAGACTTTCTACCATTTTCCCTGTTGAAATAGTAAAGAATAGAAATTACATACAAAATATACCATTGATGTAATAACTTTCATCAGCAAAAGAAGTAACATGCTGCAAGATAAGGAAAAGCAAATGCAGGGCTGCTGGAGATCTGGGCTTACCATTCTAAAAGGTCTTGGGAACATGTGCTTTGAAAGTCTGCATTCTTCTAGATGGTACTGCAAGTCAAGAAAAAATGGTCACTTTTTTTTTTTTTACTACTATATCTGTAACTGGTTCACTATAACAATGCAAGAGATCCCTTGAAATAGGGGCTGGTCCTGCATCTACTAAAGCAAACAGAGAGTGAATCTCATAAGCAAAATCTTCCCTTATTTTCACCTTCTTGACTTTTTTTCATCTTCTTGACTCTTATTGACAATTGATTTTGACAAACGTATGCAAGAAGCAGGTCACGATGAAATCAATGCCTTGACATATTGTCAGAAACCGTTTATGATACATCCAGATTTCTTAAACTAGCATTTGAATCCTGTGGAAAGATGGGAACGTACATTCACACAATTCATGGGTGAAGTAGAATGAGAAATGTAACCTGTTTAAGCATTTATATGTCTCACTGGTGAGATACAGCTTCTTTCTCTGACATCTATAATTACTACTCTTTACCATATGGTTGGAGGAGGACTGTTTTTTATTTCATTTTCACTAAGATGTTCCATTGCTTCTTCAAATCTAGTATCTATGAGGAGCTGTTCTTCCTGCAATTACAAGCTTTTAAAATATTAATCTTTCAAGTTTTCCTCTTCTTTCCTCTATGGTCAAGTTCATTGTGATCATTCTTGGCAATTAACTGGTTTATTAGCAAGCTCAATGCATGCCCTTAATTCCTGTCGAAGCAGAAACAATCCTTGATTTAAAGCTGCAATGGCAAATAATAAAATCAATGGGAAGTCATTCCTTCTAAATGAAGATGTATGGTAGACTTGCTTGGATTTATATCAAGTGTGGAATGATTTATCTTTTGGGACAGCCAATAACAACGCTACTCCGTGCCTTCAAGTAAGTTTGAAATGGTCAAGTAAGGAAACATAAAGAAAAATCCTGCCTGCCTTCCTCTCTCTCTCTCCTTGAAAGCTATGGGAATACTAGGCTGGACGTGAGTAACATACCACGCTCTTACCCCCTCACTGGCTGTACCTCTGAGGACAGCTTCAGGCGACATGAAGGAGGTAGAGCCTGCCTTACTGTCTCTAGTGGTTTGGCAGTTATTTTAGGCTTAAAATGCAAATTTGACTTTTGACTTTTTATTATTTTTCTTATGTATGTGACAATGTCTTTTCAGCATGAGAACGTGATCAAGCCGGTCTTTGATTTCACACATTGTTAAAACAGATGGAACTTACTCTTTCAGGGGAAGCTGGAAATTACAGAAGACTGTAACTGTAGGTGAATATATATTTTGCAGGTGGTTATTCTTTAAACATAATAAATTACACTGAAAATTGATCTCTCTAGTGGATTCTGAATAGATTTACTTTTTTTTTTTCTTTTTAAATCTTTCATCTGATATCCAGAACTCTCCATTTCATCCTCACCTGCTGGCTTGAGTCAGCAAGCAGGGACGTTTGCAAGTGAGGACAACACTGAGGCCTGAGTCAAGATCCTCTGAAGTTGATCAAGGGGCTCCTGCTGGCATCTACAATCTCTTGATTGGGGTGCATGCAAGTGCTGGTTGTATGTTGTGCTCCAGATTTAGGAGAAATCAGTGATTTCAATGACTTCCGTGGCAGTTTCAACTAAACCTAGTTCTATATGGCTGAAGTTCATTTTTTGGTGTATATGTGTGTGTATGTATACAGGTATTGCTGTGTGTGTCAATACCCTCTAAACTGAATGATCTGTGGCAGGTTAAAATGTTTTTAAGTTGAACAGGCAAGTTCCGTAGCTCAGCTACCATCCCCTCTATTTCAAATTTTAGCAGTGTTTTCCAGATGGTTAAAAGAAAGAGGAAACATTTTCATTACTGTGGCCTTGAAGGGAAAAAGTGAATCTCTTAATCTAAAGAGAAGCAAACCGATTTTAATCAAAATCCCAGGCTTCAGTGAGCACAAAGAGTTGATTTTCATCTCTCCAGCCTTTTTTAATCAAAATTATTTTTTGCCTGAGTTCTGTCGCAGACACTTTGACAAAGGGAAGGATAAAGTGTCAGGGCTGAGACTGCTGTGGGGAGCAATAGCTGAAACAGTGGATGCACTTGAAGTGTCCTTGGGAGAAGAGAGAAGTCCTGAGGGTTGGTAAGCTTGCAGGGCAGGGTTCAAACCCAGGCACAAGACAAATGCAGATCTGCAAACAGTGCAAACAAGAAATATTGGCAGCTCCGGGAAGGGTAAAGGCGAGGAAAGCCTTGAGTGCTGTATAACTAGAAGGACCCAAAGGATGCTGTGTCCTATCCAGGGATGCTTGGAGCAGCAGAGCTAACATTACCTAGGGCTGCCAGCTCAGACCTCATGTCGTGAAAACATACTATGCCTGGATTACCTTGTCAGAAGCCATCGCTGCAGAGCCTCGGGAACTAAAATTAGATTGGCATTTTGTCTTTAGAGATATTGCAGGGTTGCATTTGTTATGAATGTGAGGATGCCTGGTATTTTGAGTATAGAGAATGATACAGAGGACTGTTGCTCAAGAAATAAAAATAAAGCACTCCCTAAAAAATGAAATTGCTGAATTTTAGGCTGGGCTTCAAGATGTTTTTCCATGATAGTGTTGGTAACAAATTAACTTTGTTAGCTGAGGAATCAACAAAGAGCCAGGTGGAAGCCTGCCCATGTCATTGAACAGTCCTTGGCAAGGCATTTTGACTTTCCTTAGTCTGATTTTTATATGCTGCTGAGGGAGGGATTGCCAGTACACTAAGAATTTGGAAGAAGGAAGAAGTGACTTAGAAAAAAAGGAAAAAAAAAAAAAAAGCCCTCTAAGTGCCAAGTCTATCATCTGCTTTATTAGTATGTCACTTGCTGTGTTGACTGAAAACTCCAGTCATGCTGGGAGTCATCCATCCAATATGATGCATGTGCTGTGATCGTTTCTCCTAACAAATCTGATTTTATCAGCTCTGTTTACAATATGGCAAATCATGCAAGTTATGCTAAAGTCTTTACTCAGGAAGAATGATACAGTTAAGGTTTACACTGGAAATATCAATTCTGAAAAGATCTTAAGGATGAGAAGGAAATTTAAATTTCATCTTTTGAGTGAGAGGGAAAACAAGTCATCAGAGCTGCAGGTAGAATAAGTCAGATATATTGTGAGAGATAAAACATAAGAGGACAACAGTAAGAGAAAGGGGCTTCAACAAAAGGACTGGAAACACATTAATAGTGCAGTGGAAAGGATCACTTTAAGACCGGAACAGGCTAGGAGTAACTTCAGGTATACTCCATTGCCATGAGCCCCTGAAGTGTGTAGCAGGACAGGGAAGAATGAAATACCCATCTTACCTCTAAAGAAACTGAAATAAAAGAGCCAACTCATGAAGGATTTTTGTGTTAAAAAAAAAAACAAAACCCACCAAAAACCAAACAACAAAAAAAAAAACAACAAAAAAAACCCCACCAAAAAACAACAACAACAAAAAAACCCCTAGTATTATGTTAATTTCTCTTACATTACTCCAAGTTTAAGTATTCAAGTACAGTCTTTCTACTGCAAGACGGATTGGGCTGCAACCTACTTAAGGCAGAAGTTTATTCAAGACAATATGTGTGAGATCAGTCCATCAGTGCCGTAATTGTAGAAGTGAATCCCCTATTGATTGGCTGTTCTACCAGCCACTGCAGATCTGTCCCCCGGATGGAGCCTGCAGGGTGTCGTCTTTGCGTGCTCAGTTTTACGCTAGCTCAGGCTAACCCGAGGGTCTTCACTTGTGCTATAAAACCCTTACCACACTGCTTCCCTCTTGTTCAACATCTGTGGGTTTGTTGGACATGTTTCAGTTTGTTAAATGTGTGGCTGGGCAACAACTGTAGAATCTAACCATCAAAACCTAGGTGACAGAAAAGGTCATTATTCAGTGTCTTATCTCCTTCCAGACAGAAGCACTGCCTATGAATTCGTCATTTCACATCTGTGTACTTTTCCTGACAGCTTCCTAGATCTTCTACTTATGCCCATTAAATCAAGGTTTATGTCTGGTAATAGGGCTTTGGATGTTGTAATCAAAACCTCTTTCAATCTTTTTTTTTCTCCCCCCCCATCCCGTGCTTAGACATGTCACAGAAAATAGCTGACAGACACAGGGCACTTTTGTCGGGGTTTGTTTTTTTTTTTTTTTATAGTTGGTTGTTTTTTTGTTTTTTTTTCCAGGGGAGCAGCAAAGTTGAACACAGAAGGATGCTGCTAACCTCTGTATATGCACCATCCGCTCAGGTTTTGCTGCTCATAGGATATACAGCATGTTTCCATGCCATGCTTGTTTCCACAAGCTTTAAGGACAAGTTTTGGTATTAATACTGGGTCAGTAGCAAGAAATCTCTCATGAGAGCTGTAAATAAGAATCTCCGATTAGTGTCAGGTAGCAGAGACACTTATGCCTGTAGGTGCACCCATGAGCTCTGTAATAAAGCTGGTGCTGTGGGCTGTGTCAGAGATGCAGTTGTTCTAACCACTAATTTCTCTCAATATTTTTACCTGCTCAAATCCCTTTGTTTTGTTTTGATTCTCTTTAGTTGTCCTGAATCATCATAGAATCATTTAGGTTGGAAAAGACCCATAAGATCATCATCGAGCCCAGACATTAACCTAATACTACCAAGTCCACCTCTAAACCATGTCCCTAAGCACCATGTCTGCACATCTTTTAAATACCTCCACGGTATTTTTTTCTTAATATCCAATCTAAACCTCCCCTGGTGTGATCAGTGTGATTGCTAGGCAAAGTAGTCTTCAAGGTGTGTTCAGTAGGGTCAGCTGGGGCCTCCCACACCTGAATAAGCTTTCAGGTGACAGCAGCCACTCTTCTTGGCTTTGGTTAAAACACCTTGTGGAAAGGTCCATCACCTGTACAGTGATGCATCTTGACAGCCTTGTAGGGCACAGCTCCAGCCAGGTGCAGGTTATGAAGCCTTTTTAGTTACACTCAACATTCAAATAGTCTTTGCTGATTCTTGGAATTAGGTCAGTAAAACAGACTTATGACTAACTCTTCTCAATTTTGGCAAGCTGAATGGTGGCGCAAGTGGAAGGTCTGGGATTTGTGCAACTGGCATGTGGGTTGGAACCAAGGCAGCCTCGGAGTATCCTGGGAGTGTGTTCCTGTTTCTTTGCAGAGCGAGAAGCCTTGATGGCTTTGGACAGCCACAAAATATCTGACGATTCAAGAACCACAGCAGATCCGCTGAGTGTGTTGTGTCAGGAAGTTGTGCCTCTTCAAGTGGCTCAGTGTGAGCTTTGTCATGTCTCTCAGCCCCAGTACAGTGACACTTAAGAATGTTATGAATACTTAGGCAAAGTTAGAAATACCTTTCATGCTAAAGCAGTTTAAAGTTAGCAGGATGATTATATGCTCATCGGAAATATGCAGAAATTCCATGGCCTCCTCAGTTCAGCTGGATGGATGTTTTGCTCTGGGCAAGACTCTGAAGATTACTTCTTCTCAATTTTCATCAATAAGCGATGAGCATGAATGTCACTTGCTTAATGTTCTTTGTAGTTTGTTCCATTTTTGCCTAGGATCTATAGGTTAGAAGTTGTTCTGAAAGCTTTTGATGAGGGAAACTGATGAAATGCAGTAGAAGTTTGTGCTCACATATGGCTATTATGTTTTTGATAAGTGTTTTTATATTGTTTTCTCCTAGTCCAGTAAATTCCAGTTCTCTCTTCCAAAGTGGTTGCTGCTGTTGTTTATGGCTGTAATTGAATTCAGTCATCATGAAGTAACTGTGATGGAAAGGAAACTCTGTTCCTTGTAACCAACAGGGGCCATCCTGAGTATATCTCATGTACCATGTTTCCACAAATAAAATGTCATCACTTGTTTTTTATAATCTCACGTTACTAGCATCTTACTTGAAAGATTAACTTTTTATGAATTTCTCTTGCTTTCTAAACTGACTGTTAAGACAGATGACTTCAGTTCCATAGAAATGCATAACATATTTGAGTTAATAGAAGATCAGCTTCCCTTGCTTTGAAGTTAACTTTTTTTTTTTTTTTTCCAAAAATCCCTTCGATTCTGTTCACTAGCAAAAAGTAAGATCTCAGTTGTTCATATGTTATCTCAATAATGTCATGCCACAGTTTTTAGTTGTGGTCAATCTTGGGGGCCAACCCCCTGCCTTTGCCGGGCTAACTGACTGTAACCTTAGGTCAGGATTCAAAAAATGCACTAAAAATAATCTTATTCTAGATTTTGCTTCCCCTCCACAGCTATAGCAGCCATACGACGTGAATATTAGTTGTATTAATAATAACTGAATAAACCATTTGAAACTGAATAAAAGATTCATCTGGATTCTGTGAACTGGAGTGGTGAAGCATACAGAGATATTTGAAATATAACAGGATGCTCTTGGAGAGCACATTACTTCTAAATGGGTGGAATACATGCATAGGCAACAACTGCAGCTCTCCTGTTAATTGCTTTAGACTCTGGAATTAAAGATGCAAAGTAATCTGCACATGCCTCCTTGGAAATATTAAGGACATTGATTCATTAGCTGGTTTCTGAAGAGAAAGCATTAATCCTCTCCTGAAAGAATCTGCAAGAACTTGCTTTCACTTGTATGTTTTGTTGCATTTTTAATAAAGGAGGGAGAAGGGGAAACACAGACATGTGCCAAAAGTGCATGCAAGTTGGGCGAGACAGCCTGCCGGCTGACCAAAGGCTTGCTCTGATCCTGCTGAATGCGTACTAGTAAAAGCAGTGCAAATATTTCTCGGGCAATTCTATCTCTCAGCCTCAAGTTCTGTAATTTAGCTGACTCTGACACCGGTGAAACTGCAGTGGAATAAATCAACTCGGGGAAAAAGCTCTCATCACAGACAGGTGTTAGATAACCGAGAGGTGCAGTAGAAAGCATCCTGGGACTGTGCTCTCCAGGCAGTGCCTGTTCTTTGGCTTCTCCACGCTTTTAATACCCTTCTTGATTCATAGAGCTATTGCATTTACCACATTGCTCGCCTTGAATCTGTTGTAGTTTGGTCTGTGTGAGAGCTAAATGGATGATTGTACCAAAACCAGGACCTTGATACTAATCTGCATCTTATTAGAGGAGAAGTGAAACTGCCACTTCAGGATATATACAGAAAACAACAGGAAGTTTCACTGAGATAAACTAGCTTGGATTACGTTAGAATTATAAAATATTCCTCAGCTGTATTGGTGTGGCTTTTATTCTAGGGATTTATTCTGGATCTGGTCGGTAAAGACATAACACACGTGTTTAAGTTATTTTCTTTTTAAAGATAATATGCTTGGAATTGTTTCTGTCAAATACAATGCTTCAAAATACTTTTTTTGCTTTATTAATCTACCTTACAGAAATATTTTTATTTGTTTGTTGTTTTTTGTTGTCACTGGAAGAAGCTGAAGAAGAACTCTTAATCTGTTCTTTCAACTACTGAGATAAAAGTATAGAGGTTAAAGGAACCTTCTGTGCGTTCTAGACTTTGGTTAAAAAACAACTCTCTTCAGGAAAAATGATGCTCCACGTGTTTATTTTTCCTGGATCAACAGTTAAAGATAGAAGGATGATGACAGCCTGGAATTGTGCATCTGGGACCCAAGCGGTGCATAGCTGTGAGTTACGCTGTAGGGGATGCCATGGGGACCCACCACGTTCTGCCAGCCCCGACTCCTGATTCGAGCTGTTTGTGCCGGCAGGGCTGTAACCAGCCTGGCCTGACGTGTCTGAGAAGAGGGATTCTCTGTTGTGGGTGCCAGTCTGTTTCACTCTTATTTCCATATTGTTTGTCTACTCTTGGGTAGTTTGTGGAAGAGGACTGTGTGAGGATGGCTGTTCGGGACTGCTCAGAAGACTGAGGACCCCGAAATAGTGCTTGGCTTTGGCTGTGATGGCACAGTAGGATAGACTGAGTAGAACCATAAGTGCACGTTTTGCTCAGGATCTCATGTTTCCTAAATTTGTTGCTGAAGCAAAACGAGTTGATTTGTTTTGAATTTCTATGTTTACATGGCTTCAGCTTTTTCTTTCAATTGAGCTGGACTAAGTTACACTTTTAATACTGCTGCAGATGGCAAATAAAACTCAATTAGCCTCAAAAGATACTGTAATCTTATGAGATCATCTAGCATTTCGGCGATGTTATTAAGCTCAATTCTCAAGAGCGCTGCAATTGCAGAACCACAAAAACCAGCTGAGGTTATCTGACAAGCGTGCGCTTCTGAATATGTTGGTGTGTGATGCCAACAATTCAGCCCATCTTTAGAGGGGTGTGTTGCTGGTAAAGAAGTTGGGGGGTGGGATGGGGTGGAAATCAGTGTTGGTGATGGATGTGTGGCTGACTGGGACAGACTCCAGTGTTGGTGAGAAATAAATCTGTGGAGAGGTGTGATTCAGACTCCCATCTCAATGGGCAAGGCTGCCCACTCAGAAGAGTATTTACTTGCCCTGCTTTACAAATAGCATGGAGTTTTGTTAAAAAGTAGGCGTGCATTAATCTTTCTGTATTAAACTTGATCACTAAGCCTCACTGGGGGAAACAGGCCAAGAACCTCTTTCTTCGGTGAAATATTCATTATGGTATGTTACTATCTCTCAAAGACAGTTTGAAAATTGACTGTTTTGAACTAAGTTAAACAATTATCTGCTCCTTCCAAAATACTGTCGAGGGGAGACTAAATATAATAAAAGCACCCAGAATTGTGTTACATCAACTGTTATTTAATGACTTTAAAAAAGCTCATTTATAGGTGATATTGTATTACTTATATTGCATATTTAGAGTTTATGAAAGTTCCCCTGAAAATTGGCTGAGGAATTTTCAGTTTTAGGATTGTGAAATACATCCAGGATAATGTATTTGTTGATATATCTGACTGGTCATGTTTTCAGTCAATAGTGAATCTGTTGAGGTTGTCTCTGAATATCCCAGATCTAATTCAGCCTGCAATAATTACCCGAGTAGCTGTATGGAGTTCTGTCCTAATCCAATGAAATATCTTCTTTGTTATTAGTGCCATGGAAACCTGGAGGCCTATTTACATGCTGAGGTTATCACGTGCTCAAGTGCTTTCCTAGATTGAGAGCTATTTTGCATCTTTATTGAAAATCCACTTAGAGAACATCTAGATCAATCTTGTTGCCTTTTAAACTGCTAAAAAGGGTTTGCAGCACCGTTGTTTTTCCTCTGCTCATGCTGAGTCTCTTTTGCACTGCTTTTATTCTTCTTCATGACTTGAAGTGTACCCACATCCTTTTTTTTTCCCCACCCCTTTTAGGGTGAAATGCTTCCCTTACATTTAAAGGATGATGATGTTGATGACCAAAGGTCTGGATTTTTGTTCCTACTGTTTTCCTTGAGGTTGTCCACTGGTAAAAACCTAATCATTTGTACATCAGCCTTTCTAAATCCACATCAGCTCTCTGGGAGACTTTTCTGTGATACGTGCTCATGTAATGATTTAAGATAGTGACTGTGACAACAGGGGGGAAATGACTTATAAGCAGTCTGTTTTTATGGCTCGTCTTATGTGCCCTCAGTTTTTAAGTACATGGATGATAGTCATGGTTTTGAATGTCCTTGGAGGTGACTTCCTTTTGAACATGGGTTGAGAGAGGTTGTCTGTGGGGAAATATAGGTGCATCTGCGTAGAGAGATCCACATTGCCTGAAAGACTGCCCTGGACCCTGGGAGCAGTGTAGCACACTGATGTGGCACTCCACCAGGCAGGTAATCTATAGTGAGCTCCAAGTTGTGGCTGGCCCAAGCTGTGCACCGTGCCAGCACGCTCACACTCATTCTAGTGCCTGGGCCAGCTCATTCACAGCTAACTGGGTGCATCGAAGTGGCACTGGATGGTGGTGTATTTCTCACTTTGTTGTGTGCTACCAGAATGACATTCCCTTGGACCCCATCCTGCTGGTGGAGGCTGATACAAATATGTTCAGTCTCTGATCTGTAAGAAAGGCTTTTGTGCCAGTCATGACATACCTTCTGAGGATTTCTTTTATCTTTGGGATAATCTCATGAAACACCAACCTCAAACCCAGAAAACACAAAAACCCCAAAACCAAAACGAAAAAAACCAAGCCTTTTTTGCCCAGACCTCTAAGCAGAGAACTATACTTTAAGCATATTCATGTCACGTGCCAAATTTTTATTTGGGTGTCACTTCATGCTTGTTCTTTCCTTGGAGCCTGAAGGATGTTCTTGGTGGCCGAAGCTTTTCCCAGTGCAACAGGTTAAGCAGTTCCTTGGACCGTGGGTCTCCTGTAGCCACCTGAGCAGGCACCTTACTAAGCTGCTTTTGGATCAGTGACTCGTTCTTCCTATAAACACTTTTCTTCTTGCCTGAGACTCAGCTTGCCTGAGCTGTTCAGACAGCTGAGCTAATACCCGCTCGTCTACATGCTCCTTAGTTCATCCATAGTCAAGGCACCAGCTGGGAAGCCGGGGGCTGATGGCACAGACTGGCCTTCCTCCCCTGGCGGAGGTAAGGCTGTGCCCTATCTCCCTTTATCAGGGCTAACTGCACAAAAACATATAAAGTAGTTACTGGTAGCCTGCTTGATTCAGGACAGTGGGTTTGATTTCTTAAGCTATGCAGAGCTCCTTTTTGTCGAACTACCTCATTCACTTGAAGTATCAGGTTGTCTTTGTCGTCTTAGTTCTATAGCATTTTTCGGTAAATATCTTTCCTGCAATTCAGTCAGATTTAGGCATTCATCAGGGCATTCAGTCAGATTTAGTGTTGATGGCAGACACGATTCCCAGCTGCTTTTTTTTTTTTTTTTTTTGCTTGTTTCCCTGGAGCTGGTCTGTGTTACTGAACAGAAGGTTGATAATTCCCTGCTGAATTTCCAGGACTGCTGAATGAATAAATTGTGCAAGGGAGTGAGTAGGAGGGGAAACACTTCTTCTCTGTGGTGGCTTTTTTTTTTCTTTCTTTAATGAAAAATGTATTCTCTAAAATAGTGAAGCAAATCAACTATAAAAAGTGAGCAGCACCAACTATAAAATTAGCCTGAAACGTGCAGGGTGTAACTTCTGAGTATGGTTCTGTAGATAAGCCATATGATTTCTTCTTTTTTTTTCAAAAGAGGTTAGAAGCAATCCATCCTTAATATATGCATGAAAATTAATCTTTAGTATTTCATTAGGCTACTTTGTATCACAGGCTGTCAACTTGGACAAAATCCAAGCATGGAGGGGAGTTTTTATAAGCAGTCTTTCCCCCCCATCTCCCTTCCCCAGCTCCATAGAGTACAAGATCTAAAGATGTTTGTGTGCTTTCACTGCAGTAAATATTCCTGTTCTTTATAATTATTACATACATACATGTATCCATACAAATTAGTATTTAGAAATATGGAAAAGTATTCCTTACCACTGTCATAAATTAACTACTTATGCTGTTACAACTGTTTTTTGGGTTTTTTTAGGATGATGCTGATGCATACAAGGGAAAAAAATAATCCCCAAACTGCAGAATTTGATGCTGTCAATTTGATGCTATGAAAATACAGGCTGTGCAGGCATGAAACCTCTATGGAATAATAGGACAGACCTTCTGAAGTAATACATAGAAAAGGATAGATGATGAAAAATAGCTTGTTTGGTCAGAAAAGATTAATTCAGTCCCATGCCTTTAGAGAAGATACTGTGAATAAAACCAGAGGGTCCCTGCAAAAAGAAATGAGATGTTTTCTGGCTGTAAATTGGAGTAATTAGGTGTGAAAGTACACTTACCACAAGCCAGCTCAAAAATATAATTGATGAGTCTCTAATTGGCTCCCAGAAAGGAAAAAAGAAGGGACAATAAATGGAAAGCAAAATTACTGAAATTTTTTTTGGCAATTAGAGATTACTTTTTTTATTATTTAGTGTGAAAAAGAGAGATTGCAGGCTCATTTGCCCACCATGCTGACACTGTGGGCATATGTTCCATGGGATGATTTTTCAACTGACCCAAATACCAGATGAAGTTTTTAATGTAGGGGAATGATCATCTTTGTAGGAGCTTTTCATTTTACATAGTATGCTGGGATATTCCAGATGTCGATTTCGGCTACAGATAAAATCCATGACGTGCAGGGAGTTAGTGGCATTTCATCACCCAAAGCAGAAAATCAGTCTGCAATTGTTAGAAATGCACTCAGAATTACTGTCTGTTTTTCTGTTTATTTTTCCTCTCACAAGTTTTTAGAAATGCGGTTCCTGAGTTCTTTTCAATAGGCTAAAACTAAAGTTCGGACCTAACCAGCCTTGAAACTGGATTTCCTTTTAGTTGTCTGTGTCAATATCTCAGGTGCTTATAAGAAGCTGCCTAGCTCCCCATATCTCTGAAGTGAGGATGCTTTTGTGGATGAAGAAATGTTACTTTAAATGTTTGAGCTTTACTCCTTATTCTGTTTAAAAAAAAAAAAAAAAAAAAAAAAAAAAAAGGATGAGAAATCTGTGCTTAAGAGGGTTCTGGCATACAAGGCATTGGTTGAACTTATTTAAAAGAAGCAGTTCAGGATGTTTCTTACAGACACGCTTTTGGAATGGACAGCAGCTTTGTTCAATAAAATTGATCAAGGTGTTAAGATGCACAAATAAGCTGCTGCCTCTGTCATGTCAGTAGATGAATTGTTACTGCAGCATAACAGTCTGTGGGTTCTGGGTAAGCAGTTCCCCTCACAAAATGGATGTTAGATACGCTATTGGTGAGAAAATGGGGAATGCAAATATATAGCCTTTGTAACTTCAGTGGATCCTTGCTTCTGAAGTGGAAGCTTTTTTGATATTACAGCACCACGTATCTCGTGTACTCCAATATTAAATCTAGTCTTGCTCAGAGCAGCTTCACAGCAGTGGGAGGGTTAAGGATCTGGAAGGATCTCTGTCTTACCATACTAAAGTTCTTAATTTCTTCTCTTCCCTTCCACCTCCCGTAGCATTTCCTACTTGTTCGTCTGTTGTCCTTCCTGCTGCCTGATACTACAACTGGTAGGGCTAGGTCATTTCCATGGGACCAGGAGATCTGGGTTCTCTTGCCATGGACACACAACCTGCAAAGTAATTTGGGCCAATGTTATTCATCTTGGCTTTGAAGAGATAGAGACCAACAGTCAAAATGCATGTACTTAGGCAAGTAGCCTGGTTTTAGGCTCATCTGTCTACAGTCCTAGTGAAGAAAGTGAGGGGAGTCTATAGCTGGTGCCCCTGGAACTCCGCCCTGTATAGGCATTTGGCATTAACCTCCTTTTTGCTTTAGTTTCTGCTTCTATGTATGTACTTATATGCGTATATATACATGTTGTAGTAGAATTATCTAGTTTGTAAACCAGTGAAGTTATTTTTTAGGCTCTAATTTTGTTGCTACTGGAAATACGATATTAAAGTACAAAATATAATTTACTGTTTTCTCCGTTCTGCTTTCCTCATGGCTACTACCTATCTCCTGCCCAGTGAACCACTTGGAATGAAAACAAAGAAAACTTATCCTAGAGAAACTTAGTGGAAAAAAGTCTGTATGTTACTTTACAGAATAATGCCGAAAGGTCAGCGATGGAAGCTCCATTTACCAATAAATGGAGAACTGCCATGAAAAAATAAATAGCAAAAACCCCTACATGGAGCATGTAGCTCCTTGTACATGTGTTAAACTGTATTTTAGGGAAACAGAGTGGGTCATCCTTATATGATTTCTGTGTTAAATACCTATTTGTGAATAATACTTGTGTAAAAGCAGGTGGGACCACAATGAAAAAGCAGAAACAGCATCAGTATTTTTTCTGACCCATTCCAAACTCAGAAAATCACAGAATGGTAGGGGTTGGAAAGGAACTTCAGAGATCATCATCTAGTCCAACCCCCCTGCCAAAGCAGGGTCACCTAGAGCAGGTTGGACACGAATGCATCCAGGTGAGTTTTGGCTATCTCCAGAGAAGGAGACTCCAAAACCTCTCTGGGCTGCCTGTTCCAGTGCTCTGCCACCCTTAAAGTAAACAAGTTTTCACTCATGTTCAGACAGAATTTCCTATCTTCCAGTCAATATGTGCCTGCTGCCCCTTGTCTTGTTGCCGGGCACCACTGAAAAGAGCCTGGCCCCGTCCTCTTGACACCCGGCCTTTAGATATTTATAAGCATTGATGAGATCCCCTCTCAGTCTTCTCTTCTCCAGGCTAAACAGACCCAGGTCTCTCATGTTTGTTTTGGATTTCTATTTTTGCACCAATTACTGATTCTGCTTGAACATATTTTTATACAATTTATGTAAGAGCTTTTGGGAAGCCTTGTAACTTCAACACTGTCCTTCACAATAAACCCCAGCTTGAATGTCACCAGTACTGGCTTTTAGCGCACCGTCGTCTGCTGATCTTTCAGTGGCCACTGTAAAGTACTTTCAGATTGCACTAATGTGTGTTCCTTATTACAGGTGGTGTCTTATCTTAAAACGCTTCTCGTAATGTATTGTTATTAACATAAAGGCTTCTTTCTGGTTCAGCAGAAATAATAGGGCAAGCAGCCAGGCCGTCACTCACTGTCAGTGTTTTAACAGCTCAAAATCCAATTAGTTATCTCAAAACTGCTCTCTATTATAGGGATTTGCCAATTTAAATTCTGCATACAGAAATGCACTAACCCTTATGGTTTGAGTAATAGTCACAGTTGACATCCACGGTACTTCGGGTGAAAAACGTGGATGTTTTCTGCAAATCGGGAGGCTATTTCAGCAGCGTTAAAATTTGCCATGTAACTTGACTGTTATGATTCTTGCGTACTTGGACCACAATTGCTTCAACAGAGAATTGTGGTAGCATTTCTGTCCTTCCTGCTATGTGATTTACCTTAAAATATTTATGTGGATTTTCTGAGGAATTCTGACAAGTCAGTAAAAATACATAATTGTGGCACCAACTGTTGATTTGTACACACACAGACTACATACGAAGTAAAATTTTTTTATGGTAATCTAAGAGAAAGAGGGAATGAAAAGTTTCTGGCTCTTTTATTTTAAGCAAAATGTTTTCTGTTATCTCACTTATAAAGAGCATATAACTGTTCTTTTAAAGTGTAAACATCTGTAATTTCATGCCATTGCCATTAGTAATGCTTATAGCTTGTGTCTATTTAAAAATAGAATAAAAACTTTTGTTTCAGCACTGCTGTTAACAAAAGTTGCATGGAAAATTAAAGCAACTGGGTTGGAGACAGTAACACTGTCAGATCCAATTTGATAATTTAAAAAACAAAATCAAAGTATGATAAATAGCACTTTGAGAAGTAAGAAAATGTTTACACAGCCTTAGATTGCCAAGATGAGTGTAGGGAAGGGATATTGATTCTTTCCCTTTATCAGATCCCAGGCTCCTTCCTCTTCAAACTAAAAGGTTTGCATGTTTTTGCATTTAAAAATATGAAATGTCTTAGATCTAGAGAAGGCTTTCTGTTCCATTTCTGAGGGGAAATACTAACTAGAATTAATCTTTCCAGGAAGCTTCCAAAATAACAATGGTAATAAATTACTTATGAGAGCCCAGTTTGAAACTAGGTTACAAGGGACTTGATGTTTAGAAAGCACTGGCCTTTTAAGATTCAAAGCCCTTTGAGGTATATAAATATAGATACTCAATACTCTTTGAAAAATGTTGGCTAGTGTCTTCACTTTGGTATTGAAGAACATTATCGAAATGATGTGGTGATTTTTAAAGCCATGATCATTGTGGTATCTACTTAGTGTATAAAATGAACATTGATCTGTCTTCACCATCCTCCTGACCAAATGAATACCATATTCCTGTCAGTATGCTATTATTTATTCATATTGAAGTGGTATCTATAAGTTCCAGCTATCTATGAGGAAAAAAAGTCTTTATCGCTTAATGAATAATTAACTTAGTCAAGTAGTGGAGAGGTGGACTGATGCACACAGAGGTAATGTGGAATAAGCATGGTTAAACAGAAAGTCTTCCTGAGTTTGAAGTATAGTTTCTTGGTTTCTTTTATGCTTAACTTGTAACTCCTGTCTAAGTTTTAAACTCTTTTCTGTGAAACTCGTTGATGATATCTGACTTCTACTCAGGCAGTATTCTTTGCTTAAGAGTTATGTTAGCATCTCAGCTAAAAGATAGGGTTTTGAGGATAGTCACAGTGTCAGTATAATTATGATATTAAACCACTGCTTTCGGTTAACTGGAGTCAGCTCAGTAGCTACCAGTGTAGGGTTTTCAGTGTTAAATTTATGAAAAGGGAAAGGTTAATAAGCTTCTTTCAGATGTGATTTAAAAAGGTCAAGATTATTAAGAGAAGAATAAATCTGAAAGCCAGAAGAGACTGTTATATTAACTATCTTAATTTGCTATTAAATGCAGGCTATAAAATTTCAGTCATTTTTCTGTTGAGTCCAAGATCTTATGTTTGACTAATGCATTTGTTGCGTCCGAACTTTTACCACCAGTCTTCAAAGGCCAGGTGAACAGACTGACCAGGCAAACATAGCCCCAATACCAGAAATACATATCTCTCTTAATGGTAGTAGGACAATACATACATAACACTACAGACCAGGATAATCAGAGTAGTGACCGTATATCCAGTTCTGATGACAAAGGGACACCAAATGGTGGGTTTTGCAGTCTTGTATGGACAGCCTAGAGGCAGCTCTGCTGCTTCCGTCAGAGTGGTCAAGATGTGATTTCTTGTTTTCTTCTCTTTTTCTGGATTTTTCAAGAATAGTAATAATACCTTATTGATCATGGATTCATTTTGGGTTCCCAGACTTCTTAGCGTAGCTGGAAATTCATATTACATAGCAATGATAAAAGGACACATGTAATACCGCTCTATAGACAGGTGCTAACAACAAGTCAAATTACAGCAATATTATTGGCATTGGTTTAAACTCGGTTCTTTTCAGGTTACAACAATCTCCTCTTTGATGGTGACCTATTCAGATAACCATCGTCTTATAAATCTGGTTGGTCAAATCATATGTCCCTGGCCTACGTAGACTGGTTATCTATAAACTCTAGTTTATAAACTGCTAGGACTTCTGTGCTGCCCTTTGCATCATTATTTGGGTATCTTAGGGCACCAACCCCACCTCTATCAAGTCATTAGACTTGAGTCCCCATCTTTTTGAACTATGTATCTTGAGAAGTGACCTTATGAGGTATTGGGATCTTGATGACCTGCTGTCAGCATGTGCCTTTCTGTTGCCCTCCCCCTGCATCTTCTGGTGCTCCCACACTCATCGATATTAGCATTTATTCTCCCTTTCCACCAACCTTATCAATTACATTACACTTCTCCATAGGTATAGTTTATCAAAGTGGACGTTTCTGTGCTTAACAGACTGAGTTTTGCTGCTTGCAATGTCCAAATACTTGTAAAAACCTTTTCCTGTCGGCACACCACATAGGCCGGGTCATGTTCCAGGCATTCTTCTTGCTGTTTGATGCTAACGAGGACATAGCCTGTTCAAGGAACAGTGATTCTGCTTGGTTACATACTAAGACTTGAAACTTTTTTTCTCCTTTCATCACATGGAAAACTTTCAGCTCAGCTTTGATCGCTTACTTCAAATGGATTGAGAGCTATACTAGTTAATGGCCTGCTTACAACTCTCAAGCTTCCTGATGAAGAATTTAGGTCTCTTCCTCTCCATTTTGCTGTTAGGTATTTCTCACTCCACTGTTTGCCTTGCCTGGCATTTGCTCCAGTTGAGCTATTTGGAAACTGAAGTTCAGTTGGACTGCAGTTGATTTGTATCGAACATAACTCTACTCCAAACGTGAAACATTTAACTCTCCAGGGTGGTTTTGGGTAGTTGTGATCTCCCAGAGATCTCCTGCTAGAGCAATTATTTAATTTTTACAGACTCATTGGACACTGAGGGATGCTCAGTGGCTACCATTTAGGTTCGACCCAAAGTTGCTACCCTTCATGGACTGTAACAGGGAGATAAAAGGCATTCTGGGAGTTACTTGTGTTACTACTCCATCTTCAGTCTGCTTGAAAGGGTTTTACTATGTGACACCATAACGTCTGTTTTATGCCACAAACAGTGAAAGCTGTTCCCTGTCTGGGTCTTGCTTTTTAAATTCAGACAAGATCGTAATTTGCAAGGTAACTTTATCAGTTTTTATGTTGCAGTTAGACTATTGATCTTTATTTTTAACCACCTCTGAATATTACCAACTGGTATGCTGGGTCGGTATCACTGAGTTATCTGTGTGAGTATAATTGTAGCATGGTAGGTGGACAAAAATCAGGTGTGCTTAGGAAACCCTGTGGCACATTAATAAGAGAGTACTGCTTCCCTTGGAACACCAAAGCAAACTTACAGCAGAGTCATTCTGTTAAATTATAAATTATTATTAAACCACTTTATGATTCCGTGGTTCTAAATTTGCTAAATGTACTGCTGAACGCTGTTTTGCCACTCCAACATTTGTAGTATTTTAGCTGGAGCTAGTTGCGGACAAAAAAGGTTTTAGGGCTCATTCTATTGGGTTTGGGACTGTTCAGTGTATTTAGGATTCAGCCTACTGCCTGCTGCAGCAGTGGCTGGACTGGAGAGCCATGTATAGCCCAGGACGGCTGCGCAATCATACACTCCACTTGCTGACCTAAACTGGCACAGACCAACTGCAATCACGTTTCCGCCTGTGTATGATATCTGTACTGGCACTGTGGGACTGGGGTTGGACCAGTAGTAAGTACTTTCACTTGACTGTTCCCATGTCTGTTTTTCTTATGGGCTGGGCGCTCTTATTGACTGATATGGGTGAACTGTGGAAATCCAATTTTCTCTAACCTCATTCATAGACATCTGCTAGCTAAATCAGCACCAAATTATTGTCCCTTAACAACAAGCTGCCTAGTATGGCTTGTTGTGTTCCTTTGGGTCCATCTTCAGTTGAACACACGGTGGTCCTTTTTCCTTGCTAACTACCTATAGTTTTTGCCCTTAGCAGCTGTAGCACCAGGCCCTTCATATGTGCTTGTGGTCTGCTTGTGAACTACATCTCCTGTCTATGTAGTCTCTTTGATTCCCTTTGGTACTCCAGCCTCTTATTTGCTCTGGCCCTGGAATCAGTTAACATAAAGGTGTGGTTCTGGCTAGGGTTTATTGATAGTTTTCCTGCCCTCCCAAAAGAACAATTGCTGCTGTCCTAATCTGATCAGAAAGGGTTTTTTGCTATACCTGTGTTCTTCAGTACTTCATGTCCCTCATAGTTTTCACTGAGACCCTTCACTAAAGGACTGGTTTCTTATCTCAGCCGTATCTTCTCCCCATCCCTCTAATCACTCCCAGTGTTTTTGTTTCTGGTACCCTTTAAGGACATGGTCAGTCTTCTAATGCAGGTTACAACACATCCACATCTTTTTATTCTGGTTTCCTCTTCATCCATGAACTTTGCTTGATTCTCTAAGCCTTTGGGGAGGTTTAGACTGGATATTAGGAAAATTTTTTACACTGAAAGGGTTATTAAGCATTGGAACAGGCTGCCCAGGGAGGTGGTTGAGGCACCATCCCTGGAGGTTTTTAAAAGACGGGTAGACACAGTGCTTAGAGATATGGTTTAGTGATGGTTTTTGTCAGAGTTAGGTTGATGGTTGGACTAGATGATCTGAAAGATCCCTTCCAACCTAGGCAATTCTATGATTCTTTGTAATAGATTACCACTTCATAGAATCATAGGGTTGGAAGGGACCTCTGGAGATCATCTGGTCCAACCCCCCTGCCAGAGCAGGGTCACCTACAGCAGGTTGCACAGGAACGCGTCCAGGCGGGTTTTGAATATCTCCAGAGACGGCGACTCCACTACCTCTCTGGGCAGCCTGTTCCAGTGCTCTGCCACCCTCAAAGGAAAGAAGTTCCTCCTCATGTTTAGGTGGAACTTCCTATGCTCAAGTTTGTGCCCATTACCTCTTGTCCTGTCCCTGGGCACCACTGAAAAGAGCCTGGCCCCATCCTCCTAGGCTTAAATAGGCTCTTCTTCATCCTTATTAAAAAGTATGCAAAAGTTCATCTCACAGTCTCCCTGTAAAATGTTTCAATCCTTCAGAAATTATCTACAAGCTCACCCAAGCTAGTTGCTGCTATCTGATGGGGAATAATCACCTTAAGAGGTGACTTCATCCTTCATATACCGTTAGTTTGAAGCTATCTTCATTATAATTATGTTCCCTCTTGTTCTTGAGCACAAACACAGCTGCAGCTCCCACTAGTTGCTGCTTTGTGAAGAGCAATAAGAAAATGAGAGATCTGAGGGATGTATAACATTAAGGCAATCTTGATAATACAGCAAAGCCTTTAAAGCACTGCAAGACTCATCAAGTCCATCTATTAGCTCATTTTTAGTTATTGGATTAGTTTGCATTTCTGAATTTAGCACAACCTTGTCATCTACTATTCTGGTTGCTTGAGCAATTTGATTTTGATCTATATTTTACCCTTCTATTGCAAATCACTCATGTCTCCCTGTTTAAATGCCTAATATAATTTGGTACGGTTCTAACTTGACTGACATCTAATTTCATTTCAGTAATAATTTGCTCATTTCTGCTTTGCTCATGATCCCTGGCTCTCTGTATTTAATAATGTGCTCTGTCACAAAGTTTTTGCATTTGCTTTATTTCTTTCCTAATGGAGCGCAGGGAGAGCTTGTACTATGTTGTCCAGGACACTTGTAAAGTCCTGCAAAATGGGAGTCACGCTAGACGTTCCTGTGCCAGCTGTTTGAATTTTCCCCAACTTTTATGTCTGTTAGTGTACCTGTTTTCCCTGCTAACTTTCTGAAGCTGGTATTTGCTCATTATTCATTAGGTGATCAGTAGTCTCCTTCTGATTCTTCTTCACCTCCAGCATGACTTGAATGGCAGCCTGTGTTTCACTGAATTTTTCTTCTCTTTTTGTTCTTGTGTCCTCTCGTTGAAAAAGATGGCTACCCCCTTTTCTGCTGTAGCCTCCTTTTCCTGGACATGTCTTAACACAGTTGCTCTTCACAATCTTTCTGCTATTGCATTACATTCCTTGACTTTGTATTCCTCTATCTACTGTCGCAGCTTTCACAACTCCTGCTCTAGGGCTTCAGCTTTTCTGGTTTTAATACTGTTTTCAACCTTTTTTTATCTTATTTTTCAGCTCCTACTTCTGTCTCCTTTTTGTAGACACCATGGTGTCCACAGGCTCTAATGCTGTTCAGATGTTCCTAACTTAATTCCCCACTTCATGTTTACTTTAATGCTCTCAAAAAATCATTCTGCATTTTCGAACTGCCATTAAAAAAAAAAGGTCCTCTATCCATATTGGGACCCCACTGAGAGCAGTTCTTGTTTCATGGTATTTTTTTACCCTCAAAATAGGCTTGCTGCTTTAGGTAAGTGACATCTTTTTGATAGACAAAGTAGACGAGTCTGCTTGCAATTGAAATTAAATGGGAGTCATTTATAAGCAGTCACGTCCATCAAAGCAGAAATGAAAGGGCAGAAATGCATTCCCCTCGGTTTGGGTCTTTGTTTTTTCTTTCATCCCGTCTTTAACGCAGTGGTAGTCACAATGCAGTTGAAAAGACGCCACAGGAAGAAAGTCTGGGTTTCTTCCAGAGGTGTGATGGATGAAGAAGGTGGCCAGTCACAGGACCCAAGTGGCCTCCTCAGTCCCTTGGAAGAGGCTTGGCCAGGTCCCTGCTGAAACAGGCTGGTAGCTCAGGTACAGCGCTGCTACTTAGAGATACAAGTGGGTAACTAATGTGTTTCCAGGCACTTAACATTTTCCGTAGGAAGAGATCCGTTCCTAAAATCAGGTTGTCTGTCATAGGTGACCACTCTACAAGGTAGCTAATAAATGAATTTTTCATGAAAAGATTTCATTAGAGATGCCCTTCTCCATGCCACCATTTAAAATCTTTTCTGTAGGAAGTGTTTCCAGCAACTTACTTAAGTTACAAGTAAGAATCATTCAGGTTTTTAATAGTTGTTACAACCATTTGTCCTGTACTATCCAGGACATTAGACCATATAAAACCTTGCTCCATGTTGAGCGCATAATCTCAGTCTGAATAGTAGCGAATTTTATGATTGTATCACAAGATGAAATCTGGCCACTTTTTCTGTCTTTGTTTTCAGTGCTTTTTGTCCTGAGAATCCTAGCCCATCAAGGCTTTTAACAAGTGACATTATTCTTTTTCTACAGAAAACGCGTTGTCGTTTTACTCTGAGCTTGCCAAAACCCCAGACCTTCCTCTGTGATATTTCACTGGAGTTAAAAGCTGGAATCCCTGTTTTTATTTCCAAATATACCTATTCTCTGTCACCAAGGGTTGCTGTGTGCTGTCATTCTAATTCTATTTGTTTTCTGTGCTGTATTGCAAGGGTCAGCAATGAAACATGATTATCTTGGGATCTAATGAAATAGTTTCCTGCCTCCTGTAATTCTCACAGTGGCTCAGACATTTGACCTTTTGACCTATTGGGACTAGCCTCCTAATAAATATACTGCTATGACAGCAGAGCTGTCTCAATTGTTTGCTGTATTTCCAAAAAGTCAAATATTTTAAACATTTAACATTGCACTTCTTTTACTTCTTGCATATGATTTATTTTTTTTTTTAAACACAGCTCAAGAAACCTAGTCTGTGTTGAATTTTTGAGTCTTGCATCCTATCTACTTGAATTTTATACTAATAGATTACAGCATGCTAGGTAATATCTGGAAGAACTTCCAATGGCAGGAATTCAAATATTTTCCGTTAGGCTACATCATTATTTCTTTTTTACATTTTTCTTTACCTTTATAATCTCTCTGCCATTAGCACGTGTATTTAATCAGGACAGCGTTAAGTGGTGGATTTTATCATAGACATGGCTGACGAGGTTCCTGATACTCTGATACTTGATTTATGTGGCTTTTATTACTGTTCCTCTGGTTTCTCTGGGCACAGTTTCAGTCTGTGCCTGTGTTTCGCAGCTGCGAGATGGCGTGCCACACATGGCTGGCCCAGCTGAGCTGCAGCGCTGCTCCTGCAGAACACACCTTCATAAAATTGCTTGGAGCATGTTAGCTAAAATGGATTGAGTAGCCCTGAAAAAAAAAACCAACAAAAAAACAATGAAAACAAAACAAAAACCCAAACAAACAAAAAAAAACCCAAAACAAAACAAAACCCCCAAAACCTATGAGTTGCTATTTTCAAAGCAGCCTAAGGGTTTTGGACAGTCTTTTAAATCAAAAATCCATCTCCATTTTCTGGAGTGTTCTAAAATCATCAGGACTGGTGTGTAATTTGGTGTATGTGCATGTAAATACACACCACACTGTCTTTGGTGCTATTTGTGTAATAAACAGCAGACTCATGATGAGTTAAGCTCTTTTTTTTTTTTTCTTTGAACTCTGTCCGAATCAATTTCTTTTAAGAGAGATAGGATTATGAATCTCTGGTTTCTGTATATTGCCAGCCTTTTCTAATTTGCATCGGGGCAGAGATGTATAGTAGCATAATACTAGAAATTTACTAAAAATATTTCATTCCACTCTCCCAATTTTTCCTTCCAAGCCATGCTTTATGGAATCTTGTCACAGCTCCCAGTGATGTGTTAGCGGTTTTTGGAGGTTTCCGATTCATCCTGTAAAGGGAAACCAACACTTGAGAAGCTCTTGGAGGTGGCTTGGATTCACTGACTCGAACAGTCTTTTGTGCAAAAGGGGCAACTCCTGCCACGTGGGACCAGCCCAGAAACCAGGATTGTGGGGGAACGTGGTACAGAGATGGCTGATTAGCTTTCTACAGAGGCAGCCTGTGTTGGCTTGGCCAGTGTTGGAGCAGGTGAAGAAAATCCTGCTGGCCTGCTCTGCCACTTGAGGGCATTCATCAGCTTGAGCGCAAGACCTTGCTTCTTGGACCTTCTAATCCCAGCCTTTTTGGTTCGCTAGCAAGCCTGTGGAAAACCTGAAGTGCTGAGAAATGTGGTGCAGAACAGGCTGGCTGGAGCTGTGGTGGTCAGGCCGGATTTGGCAGGGCTCGTTCATTCTGGTTCATTGCAACCCACCTCCCATCCCAGCTGATGGTGCAGAGCCTCATGAGAGCCTGTTCTCTGCCTTCCTAGGGATCCTGCTTAACGGAGCACTGCCCAGCCCCCCAGAGTGTGTCAGTGTTGCTATACACACAGCTGTTCTTCCACACAACTGTAGTTACAGGATTTTCAGAAATGTGTTGAGAAGCGCGCATCCTCCAGTTTCCTAGGGTCACTTAGGTGGGGTGGCTTTTGTTTGTTCTGCCATGTCCCCCTTTGGGTACACAGAGACTTGAGAGTGGTGAAGTTTCACTTAAACATCATCCGTATAGATTTTATACGGAGTCATCATTGTCTTTAAAAGGCTGGTTTAGAGATTCCCAACAGTATAGGCATCTATAACTATATTTTGAAACAAAGGAGTATCTATGATACTGTTGCAAAAGAAATGTGTTGTTTGATGACACAATATCTTTTTCACTTTGTGTGTCTTTTTCTATTGGTGTGTGTTTCCTACAAATGCCCTTGCAGTTGTGCTGTAGTTCAGAGGTTCAAGTTCAAGATGTTTGCAGGCTTTAAAAAAAAAAAAAAAATTAAAAAAAAAATCCATCAGCTCTCTCAGGAGTTGCCTCAAAGTGTGAGTCAATAGGGAGCTCTCTGTCCCCTTCTGAAGTTAAAATACTTCAATTAACTGACGTATCTTCCCAGCGTGGATTTCTCTGACACTCTCCAAAGGCTCTTTGTCTGTAAAGCAATGAATGGAAAACAGGCATCCCTATAGGCAACTTCATCGTCTCTGTCAGATGTCGTATTGTGATAGTATTTTTTTCATCTAACCATCAAATATGATTCAGTGTAAATTGTAAATGCAGATTAGAAATGCTCTTCAATTAATGGAAGTATTTCTTAACACAAAGTATGAGAAGCTAACAATAAATGGAAACTGCTTATGATGACTTGTCTTGCACTGAGGTCCTGGTTCTTTCAGGATCTCAGTAAGAAGAGCACCCAACGCTTAAAGCTGGTCAACTAAGTTATTCAATAACGGATGGAAATTAGAGAGAGAGTGATGGCAATCTTGCATCCCTCCTGATGCTGGGACCCTGCCTGTTGTGACATTGGATGAGCCCTGGCTGGTTCATGGCATGCTGTGCCTTTCCCATCTGTGGTGAGTGTCACCAGCCTTTCTGTGTGCCTGGTACTCTTGCAGGGTCTTGATCATAATACGTGTTCACCGATCACTTACAGCAGTCAAGTTTGGAAGGTGGACTTAGCTTTGAAAAGTCCCTTGGATAATATGCTCCACTACCTTATATAAATAAAATCATAGTTTTTGTACAGGTGCACATAGTAGTTCAAGGACAAGACAATGCTCTACACATATACTTACAATTGGGTATACATTGTATATATAAATGCTGATTATAGAATCATAGAATGTGTTGGTTTGGAAGGGACCTTTAAAGGTCATCTAGTCCAACCCCCCGGCAGTAAGCAGGGACATCTTTAACTAGATCAGGTTGCCCAGAGCCTCATCAAGCCTGGCCTTGAATGTCTCCAGGGATGGGGTCTCCACTACCTCTCTGGGCAACCTGTTATCTGTCTATTCATTTTGTGTACACAGATTAACTATACTATTGTGTAGAGCAGTCACACAGTATCCGTGATAGAGGCACACACTGGAGTAGTCATGGCTATTCTGCCGTGGCTGGTTGGTGTCACAGATACCCAGAGCACACCTGCATACGTGAGAAAGAAGCAAGAGTGTGGGTCACTAACTCCTCAAACCACAGTCTTCCAGTTGCACCACTGCAACATTGAAGGATGAGTAGAAACTTGTGAAATGTGATGTACGCCTTTCACCAAAACATACCAGCTGTGTTAGAGTCATTTTCCTAGTGAAGCCAGTGTAGCTCAGGTAATATGAAGAGGTCTTCTAATGAGTTGTTAATGTTGGAGGTATGTACTTTTTTTTTTTAAATTATTAAAAAAACCCAACCATCTCCAAAGTGAGGCAAACTGTTAGTGCTTCTGGAGACCTCATGGAGGGGGTAGGTGATGCTCATTTTACAGAATCTCTAAGATGCCTGACTTCTACCTACCTGCACTCATTCTGTTATAGATTTCATTCACTGACACTCTCATACGCACATACCTTCGAGAATGAAGATGTGTAGATGTGTATGTGTACACAAGTAGTCACGTCAGGATCATTTGTGTGACGTGGGACACCAGGTACTCATCATGTGACTTGAGTTCTTATTGACTGGTAATGACAAACTGGTTTTTGACTGTATTTTTTAGGAATGGATAGCAGTTTTGATATTGTGCTTCATATTTTGTTTCATTCCTCTGCAAAAAATCCTGAATTCCCCCGTTCTCTTTTTCCTTATCTGGATATTTTATGGTTTCAGTCCTGTTCTTCATTATCCTGACACCTTATCTTTAGGTCAGTTTGTTCTTCCGTTTCTTTTACATGAAATCACACATATGTCACTCCATAGCAAATAACTGCTAACTTTCCTTTTAACCCCGGTTCTGCTGTTTTTTATGGTGTGCATGTGAGCATGTGTGCACACATACACAAATATTTTCTTTCGTTCTTCATTTGTACCGATATTAATGCTTTTGTTTTAAATCTCTTCAGGAGAGTAGGAAATCATTCCATCTTAGTCATTTGTGGAAGGCATTGATGTTTGCATTCTGCTGTTGCAACTGCGCATACTGCATATTGTTCTCGTACTGGAATACATTCCTTTACAGTTTGCTAAGTATCGAGTTTAGAGTCGTGTGAAAGCTTCCTTTCTGGAAGAGAAAAGGAAAGCTCCAGGATCCGGTGCTGTGACAGGTTTAGCGTGCTAGCGAAGCACTCCCTCGCTGGCTGCTGGTGGGGGTGTTCTCCTGTCTGTGCCGCTGATCCTCCGCTCTGCGGGAGCACAGGAATTGCTCCAGCGGCTGGGTGTCAAGGGAAGAAAGAAGGCTTTCCGTTCCACGAAGACTGCTGTTGTGAGAAGGAAGACTCTAATGGGAAAATTCTGGTGGTGCTGGGGAAGTGGTTTGAAAGTCTCTGTGAAAACAGGACTGCCTCTGAAAGAGCTGAGATTGACAGGTTTTGCTGGTTTTCAAAAGTTAGTCCTTTAAACTGTTTGCAATTTGCTTGCAATTTCCACGTGAGCAAACATAGTGAATCAGGAGCCAGAATATGGTATATCATCCAGAAATAAATACCCAGGGGTGAAATCTGAGCTCCGCAGAAGCCAATGAAAGCTCTAGTTTCTTTCTCAGTAGAAGTCATGGATGCTTGATTTGCATATTCTTATACAATTATTTTACAGTCTGGAAGATAGGTCACCCTGACACAAAGCTGCTGACAAAGCAAAAGCATATTATCCTCTTAAATTTGTTATCCTTTGCAAATTGCTTATTGGGAGGCAATTTATTTGACAAATGGGAGTTTTTATCACCAGGCGGTATTATGTATTTCACACCGTGTCAGAGAGCAAGGCTGAGAACTACTCAAGAGTCTGGTTTTTGGCTGAGGGAAGATGGGGATATCCTATAAACGTGCTTGCAACTCTGGAAGTTGCCTGCTGATTCCTGACCTCACTGGTTTGCGTGCAGTTTTCAAATCCCATCCTCGCTGCAGCCGCCGCCTTCCGTATTCATAGGGCAAAAGGAAACTAGTGCTAGGGACAACTGGGTCCTTAGGCAAAGGCACTGGGACAGCTATGCCTGGACAAATGGCCCAGATTGCAGGTTTCTTGCTTGTGAAAGCTAAATCTTGATTGGAATATTGCCTCTTGCTTATGTTAGGATGGCACGTGGGAGTCTGATCAGGCTGGAGCCCCGCTGCACTAAGGCAAGTAGGTGTACAAATGCAGTGGATGGGGCATGGTCTGCCACCTTCAATTTATCGTCAGGTTGGCTTTAGACAGGCGTGTTTGGTGTGAATGCAGCAGTACTTGGAGGAGTGCCAGGCCACCAACCTTCTCACGCAACCTCATGTGTCAGACAAGCCTTTCTCCTCATTTGGAGATCCGCTGGTCAGCCAGCGTACACCAAACTCCTTTCCTCGCTATCTTTACTTTAGTTGAATAAATGAGCAGGGGTTTTTTGTTGGGTTTTTTGGGGGGTTGGTTGATTTTGGGGAGTTTCCTGGGTTTGGGTTTGCTGTGGGTTATTTTTTTTTTGTTTTTTGTTTTTTGGTTTTTTTTACCCCCTATACAAAATTAATTGAAACTCCCTATGGATTACAGTGGGGACAGTTTACAGCAATCCCATTCTTTGATTCTTTCACTCTCTTTTTTTTTTCTTCCTTTTTTTTTTTACCCTTGTATTAAGTAGACAGGCTGTTGTTTTTGTAACATGATTATCAGTACCACCATATGCCTTAAAATCTCACTTGCTCTAGCGGGATGAGATTATCCAGCACTTGCAGCGAGCACCCAGCTGCAATAGCATTGCGTGAAATAGGTGTGTGCGCTGCGTTGATCAATGCTAATGGAAGCACAAAGTTCCCCCATGGTAAATCTGTGGCTGGCAACACTCTAATTAAACCTTCCTTTGAAAATAAATGAGAGGTCTGTAATTTTGGCCTCTTGTTCAGAAGGGCATGCTTTTATTTAGGGATTTTTCCAACTTAAATTTTTAGGAGGTTTTATAAAAGCCTGAAGCAGCACAAATGTCTGAATCATCTGTCTTTCTCCTTTTAAACCTTTGGTTTAGAAATTATTTCTCTAAAAGCTAATGTGTAGCAGCAGCAGAAGAATACAGTTTCCTTCTAACTTGAGACCAAACCTCAGAGTCTCTCCTAAAGTGAAGCCCAGCTACTTTAAAGCTTTCAGGTGATTCAGTAGTTCTGTTCTTCAAGGGTGGTGTGGGAAAATAACAATTAGGTTTTTTTTTAAATTGCATGAATGTACTTGAAAGTTAGCATAAACCCAGTATTATGAAAATAAAATACGGTTTACCGTGCATAATTTTTATCTGTGTTGAGGCATATTCCTTACATCTTCAGTAGACGTTGATACAGGATTTCTGCATTGCTTATTTTCCTCTAATATGCAAAGAGCACTATCTCTTAAGAAGCAGCTTTCTCTTTCGTTGCTTCATCCAACTTAACTGGTTGGTGTGCATCTGTGTCTAGGACGTGGTTGCGTTCCTACTCCTCATTTCCCCACTTCTCTTGTAGAAGAGGCGTTCTGGGCGTGTGGCCTTCAATTCCTTATACGTTGCTCTGCGATCATCCTAATTTGTTGTGATAAGAGTCCGTCCTTCCTCCCCCTCGTCGTGCCTTTGCAGCTGGAAATAATCTTTCCCTATACAGTGCTACCATTGAAACTTCTCTCCAGCAGAAAACTACAGCAAAAGGTAGTAACAGCAGAATGCAGTTGGTATCCTTCATGAGTTGTTTTTATTATTCACTAGTGACATGACTTTGCTTAGACCTAAAATGCTCTATAAATGTGCTCTCACTATGGAATGTGAGTTTACATATGGGGAGCTAATGTGAAATAACCAAAATGTCCCGGCAGGCCAACAACTCTTAAAGAACTGGATTTTGGTGCACGTTCTTTGCAGCTTTATTCAAGCAAGTGCCAGAGAAGGAACTGCAATTATTTCGGCAATTTCATAGTTAGGAAAATAGAAAAAAGAAAAGCAGACAGAAAACCCCCAAAAGATTAAGTTTTAGTTAAACATGGGATTTTGCTCTTTACTGCAAAGGTAATAGAGCCTCCGTGGAAGGTATGTTCCATCTTGGACTTCAGATATTTTGTTTAAAAATAAAAAAATCTTTAACAGTCTTCCATGTTTGTTCTGGTAATGCTTCTATTGGTTGTAATTGGAATTTTGTGAGAGCTGGAGCTTGGCCTGATAACAGACACCAATATAAGCACTAATTTAGACAGTGATGCAAATTTTTAAACCACCTTATGTTTCATTAATAATGTGGGAATTATTTTGTTTATAGAAATAATTTAATTATTGGCCATATTCATTTTGAACAGAGATGCTTTAAAATTACCAGCATGAACCTAATTAGCTGTGTCGTAGATAAGTGGTGCTCTTTGTTACAAGCTTCCTCTTTCTTGTGTTTTCTGTGCCTGGAGGGAATGCTGAGGACAGGGAATTGAAATCCTCATCTAGAGTGCTGTTAAAGGCAATTAAATGGAAATTCTTATTCACTCCCCCTTTTTACTGGAATTGAATGTTCATTTTCATGGTAGTGCTTTCTTCTCCTTGTCTATAAATATTTCCTAGCCATCACATTTAGGGATATTTTTATTCCTTATTTATAAAAATGCCTAAGGCCTCACGCCGTGGCATATCGATTGAAATCGGCACAATATGTACTGGGGCTGCAGAAGCACGGCCATCTCTGTAGCTGAGTTGAATGTAAATGCTCATTTCCCCCAGTACTTTCTGATGGCTTTGTTGATTAGCATCTGATATATGAATTTCAACAGGCCTGCAGGCACTGTAGGGATCTATTGAGAACAAACGGAAGACGTCCACACTGTGCACGCTTTTATCCAAAGCTTCCTTGGGGAAAAGACTATGAATTGTTTACATTTGTCCCACTGCTCTGCGTCTGTAAACAGTATTACTTATGTTTTCTATGTATCTGATCTCCTCAGTATGCCTGGCATAGATAAAACCTCTGGCACGTTTGTTTGCAAGTCTTTTTTGCAATTTACATCTCTCATGCACACATTAACTTACATGACTTTACCACTGCACCAGCATTTGCATTATTATTGAGTTGAGTTGATTACAAGTAAGCTGGTATTTTGCAATAAAGTTAAATGCTTTTTGCCTTTGGGAGGTAACAAAACAGCTCTTCAGGTAACATTTATGGATTTCTCATAGCTACCTATACTGTGCTCATAATTATAGTATGTTGTATCTTAGATCATGAATGGGTGTATCATAATAGTCCTTTTCACTGTGTAGCAGATACTGTCCTCTACATTTTTTTGAATGGAAAGTCGAGGAACAATTTTCTTAAGGTCATCTTAAGTGTCTATAGCAAAGCATGAATTGAAAATAACAGTCCTTTGAAGTTTAATTTTCACCTCTTTCAGAAGGCTGACTGAGCTCCTAAGAACAAATAAGGAACCCCCAGTTTGTCAGCTTGCTTTAAACAGTGTACAAAACTTCTAGCATTTTTTTCTACAATATGGGGCATATGAAATAAATGGCATGTTGTTACATTAAAAAAACCAACCAAACAAACAAAAAAACCCCAAACAAAACCAAAACCAAAACCCAAGCAAACACACAAAAATCCTATTCATGTTATGTGGCACAGAGCATAAAACCGATCATCTTGAGTCTGGAAGCCATGAAATGACCAATGCTTAGACAGTTGCTTGGGTGCAACTGAATTTTGATCAATTATCTCATATTCCATTTGACCAGGTGACTGGTTAAGTCTAGGGACTTTGCTGTTCTGAGCTGAAAGAGGAATTAGTGATGGGATCGAGCATATTTCTATACTCTATTTCTTTGTAGGAGAGACCAATATCCTGCTTTCTTGAATGCAGGAGGAATTAGACAAATGGGATGCTTCTGAAGCTGTGAAACAACAAGCTGTTTCCAGCTAGCCTGTCAACCCAGAAGTTCATGGTCTAGTTTTCTTGCCTGTATGCCCATGCTGATTCAGGCTGTGTTCTCAATCTGTTTCTGAGTTTTCAATCTGCTTCCCTGCATGGGCTGTCCATCTCATATGCACACAATACCTATTATATTCCTCCTTCTCTCATTATTTTGACTAAATGTGCAGCTGCCTGTGTTTTGATTGCAATATGCCTATTATTTGCATTTGAAGACTTTCATCACTTCAGTATTGGATTCCAAAAGAAAATCTATTGACCTCTCGCAGCGATCTTAAATGAACATCAGGAGGTCATGTCAACTACACAAAGATTTAATCTAAATTCTGAACGCATTTTAGAGGCATAGAACTTTCCCACTTTTTAAGAAAACAGACATAACATGACTGGAACCCATCAGCCACTTCTGCAAAGGGCGCTCTTTGTGCTGCCAAGAAACTCAAGTCGGGTTTAGATTCAGCGCCTACCTACTGTGCTCTTCAAGAATAAAACACAGTCCTCGTCCAAGACCCCGGACAATCTGCGTCCCTGAAGTGTGAGGGAGCAGGGAATGGCAAAGAGCCATGTGATCCGAACCAAGCGCTGAGCGTACGCCTGTAAGAAAGCCCACGGAGAGAGAGATTCCCCGTCTGGCTGAATGCTGGCTTGGATTGGCTCACACAGAAGCTGCTGCGTGCAGGTTGATGTCAGCAGGGTGTAAAATAATGGATGGAAGTTAAGGAAATAATGTGATGTGGCTCCATTTAGACACATCTCGGGGTGTGGGGGGGGCAGTTTTGTACCAGCTGGTTTTGAGGGAAGGGCTGGAGCCTGCTCAGCCCCTCACGCACCCTCCCCCCACTCAGCCTTGCCTGGAGGGGGTTTCCTCCCAGACCTGTGTCTGCCACTGACTGCTCCTCAGCAGAAAAATGTCAGAGAAACCTGAGCTTCGGTTAATGAATGGTGAAGAAAGGAAAAAAAAAATTATATAGTACGCTTAAAAAAAAATAATAAATCTCTCATCTGAAAGAGAGACACAGAATGGCAAGTGTCTAAGGGAATATTAAGAGGTAGGTGGGCATTCAATTTGTGCCACAAAATTTGTGCCTGTCCCTGATAATTAACCACAGTGAGGCGTCTCTAGCAAAGATTTCCATCTGTGGTGCCATACTGACATTTGCCTAGGAAATATGCTACCATCTTGGATAACACCAGTCTGCTTTTTCCCTGCTTTTGTGTTAGCAATGTGGAGGTAACTAATACATAATACATTCTGCTTTGCAGCAAGTTAGCAGCTGAAATAGGTAATCACTTGAACAAATTCAATGCTGTTGCATTATGCATCAGAAAAACTACATTAAGTGTCAAAGCCATAAAGGTAGGTTATCTGCTCGTCCTGATAGCAGTCAGGTTGTGTTTTATTGCTTATTAATAATCACAGAAGAGTGAGTTTCTATGCAAACAATTCAGAATTCCTGCCCCAGGAGGTGGCTAGTAAAAATAAAACTGAAACTCAGAAATAGCATCCTTTATTTTACCTACTTACGTTTTGAGACGATCTTTTGCTTACGTGCTGCTTTCTACACCTAAATTAGACATCTGGCTTCTTTTCCTTTTTTTTTAAGTGCTAGGTATAATTTTCATTTTACAGACATCATTTCGTGTCACTCACTGCACAACAACTTTCTATGGCTGTTTATATTTGTCATGTAAATATTTTTACATATGTTGTTTGGAGCAATTGTATTTTTCTATTGCTGTTCTACAACTCTGTGCCCATTTTGTTCACTGCATTATTTATTTCATGCCAGTTTGCTTCCGACACTGGAATTTCCATCTGGGGTTATTTAGAGTTCAATTGCAAATGGCCTTTTCCTCAAAAGTTACGCCTTTCTCCCCGATCAGGCTGACCTCTTACCTGTGCATGCCACCGTTGCCATCTTTTATCATGCACTCAAACAAATATTGATCCTCGTTTTAGCGTTCTCAAAGTTCAAATTTTAAGACACCCCTAAAAAGTCACGATACTGCTATACATTTCTCAGGTCTCAGAATACATATACAGCGCTTAATGGCACCTTGTTTCTCAGCTTTTATGACCAACTTACAAAAAGGTATCTCCTAACTCAGTCAACAGCACCCTTTGAAGCAAAGTCTTGAGAGAAGTGATGGCACTAGTATAAGGTGAAATTTAGACTGCTCTCTGTCAGGACAGTCTTTGTAGCTGACTTGAGGTATTGCCCCTGCCCTGGGAGGGGGTTTCTCAAGGGAATAGAAGCCGTAAAGGGCTATACAGCCCCCTCTGAGTCCTGGTTTGAATTTGGAAGATTTGGTGCCTTGTCAGAGAAGCTCTGCTATTTGATTGCTGAAACTAAGAGACACCAAGGGACCGGAAGTGTTTTCTGAGTGGTTTTAATGGGCAGTCACACCAAGCAAGGCAGCACCACACTGACAAGAGCTGCGGTAATTAACTAATACATCTGCAAGATACAGGACAGCACCCATCCAAAATGGTAACATAGAAACAATGCAAACGAGTCAGTTGGGCACCATTCCCACAGTTACAGCCACAGTTCTTTGCCTCTGCAGTTACTTCTTCATGGCTAGGTCAGAGAATTCCATAGCCTATGTTGATGTACGTGTTCTAATCTAGTTGAAAAGCATGGAAGAGTCTGGCTCTGCTTTTGCCATCCTGGCATCACCTGAAATTTGGTTTAGGGAGAAGCTGGTGTGGTACTAATATAGGTGACAAAGTATTTTTAGGCAGGAACAGCATCTCTCCAGGAGCCAAACTATATACCTTTGCTATAAATATCTGACCAAAATATTGATTTCTTCAAGGGTGAGCACAGGGAACATCTGCTCTGTGTTTGCACAGAACTTCTCCCTTGGTGTCACATGTTATCGAAGGAAAGCTATTTCCATAGCAGGCTGGTGTTTTTCCCATTTCCATACCATAAGATACGCTCAGCAAACCAGTTTGTATCTGACAGTTGACCCAAATGCAAGTGAACTTTCATTAGAAAGAATGTTTGCCACCTTCTCATGTTTTGAGCTTCATCTGCCGTTTCTGCCTTCAACACCTGATGCCAATGCCAGTTGCATCCAATTCTCACATATGAATGTTTATGTTTGTGCCAAATGCTCTTCCAGTTTGTATCTTGTCCATCACTGGCTCTCATCAGTACGGCTTTCAAGCTCCTGGGGAACCTTTGGACTCTTTCCTGTCCAACGTGTTCCAGGAGGTAACTGTGAAGGCTGAAGTGGGCTGTTCCAGCTCTCCCAGGCTGCAGCCCGTTCGTGCTGCTGGCTGAGCCTGGGCGTTCGCGCGAAGCAGTGGTGTGAGGTGCGTTGTCACGTCCACGCTTGGAAACCAGGAGTTGTTGGAAGACAACTGCTGCGCCTGTTATAAAGTTAGTTGACCGGAAAAGTTTTTCAAGTCAACTGACTTTTCCCACTGTAGGGATGGCTTCAGTCAAATAAGTGAGCATAGTTAATCGAAATATTTCTGTCATAGCAAGGTTATAAGGTTTTATAAATAAGTAAACGTATTAAGAAAATTATTAAAACATAAAATCAAAATAGAATACCTGTCTACTAGCTGGTGTGTATGTATGGGTTAATTTAAAAGTGATCAATCTGATGGAAGGCCTTAAGTGGGCATGTCTGGGAAGTTTAAACTTCTTGGTATTCTATACAGGGCATGAAATACAGAAGCAGGACTTCTTGCTT
The DNA here is from genome assembly GCF_963924245.1 of Chroicocephalus ridibundus. Taxonomy (NCBI): domain Eukaryota; kingdom Metazoa; phylum Chordata; class Aves; order Charadriiformes; family Laridae; genus Chroicocephalus; species Chroicocephalus ridibundus. Next base: position 155,121,985 of record NC_086284.1, read on the forward strand.
GTTTTTTAATTAAAAGGCATCTCGCGTTCCTCTCCTTGTTGCATGGATCTGCATAATTTCCATCTATATGGAAAGAGACTTATGCTTCCCTTATTTCCTTCCCCTGATTTTTAACATACTGAGAGCAGTTTAAGAAAGAAAATGACTAGTATAATATAGAGTAATGTTCAAATCTGGTTTCATAGGAAAAAATGTTTAATTTTCTCTGACATTTTCTGTTGTCATAGGTACAAGGAAATGTTAAGTGTGCAGTAATTTTCTGTTACGCTACGCATCCTCCCCGAAATCTGCATCCATGGCCATCCTCAAACATCACACGTGTTAAAATGCACCCTCAAAGTACCTTTGAGGAAAATATAGTGTGTACCTGGAAGGCCGTCATCACTGTGTACTGGTGTTTACCGACAGTGCATTAACTATAGCTCTCTAGTAGACAGGGCTCCAGCTCCCATTCTTCATGAAGTTCTCCAGCCCTGTCAGTCCTACCTGCTGCTCTGCTGTGTTTTGATTTTTCCTCTGGATATGTGACCTTTACATTTGTCTTGTAGGGCCTCTATTGCGCTGGTGCTTTTTGCTTAGTCTCAAATTAGGAACAGTGAACCATTGAATATAAGCATATGTAGAGTAAGATATAATTTATTAGCAGTGTTCCTGAAACAGTCGTCTTAGATCCACAGATATAGTGACTGAATCAGTGCTTAACAGTTTCATTAAATTGGATTTCTTGTTATTTGGAAAATCCTATCCGGCAAGTTGCTGATGCTTGCTATTTCAGTAACTCGCAGTCTTTTGAGAAGACAGCTGGGTTAATACATTATTGAATATTTTTAGAATCCTTTAATGCTGAGTTCACAGGATTCTCTAAGTGAAGTAGACTTAAAAGCTAAAAAGTTTTTGAACAGGGTTTTGCTTTGAAGTTTCTAAGGGGCTGCTTCAGTCCTAGTGCCAGTAAAACTTAGAACATGTTCTGAAAAGCTATAAATACTGGCAGTAAAACAATGGGTTTCATTTGGCAAGTAATTCTGTCGATGGGAAGGCAAAGCAGGCCACTGCTTACAGTGGGTGCAAATACCGCTCTGCTTTGTGGTTTCATAGGACTGGGTAGAAATTAGGCCTTTGGGGAGAATTTCCCACTGAAAGTGCATATATTACCATGATTTATAATTCTCCTATATTGGGGAAAAAAATTACAACTAGTGGTCTTTCAAGACGCTCTTTCGAACACACTCTCTTTGAATTAAGATATAGGAGAGAGCTTTTGCCTGTGTTAGGCTAAATGTTTTTAACATTGGAGGCCTTGATTTGGCTTTTTCCAGAATTAGGCCATGTAATTTTCAACCAAGTCTATTTTTAAAGGTAATACAAACAAAACAGGTTTTGCTTTTGTTTTACTTTACAATAATTATTTTATTACTGTTTTATTTTATTTTTATATTATTTTGTGTTATTACATTATTTTTTATGTTATTATATTGTTGCAGGGTTTTCCCCTCTGTCTTTCATTGATAAATGATATCTCCATCACTTCCACTGTTGTGGCTTGTACTTTGCTTTATTCCAGGTTGCTTCAGAGCCGTCCAAAATAACATCAGAAATTATCACTGAGAAATACTGCCTTATTAAGCTAGCAACAAGAAGAGGAAGAGAATCACTGAAAATTACCTGTATAATTAGAAACTTCTTGAATACTTAAATATTGTTTCTTTTCAGTAGAAGCAGAAAACACTGAGTACAAATGAGATGAAGGGGCTGTTAAAGTCCATGTTTAGCTTACCAGCAGTGTAGATGGCCACTGCTTGATACTCAGCTCATTTATCTTTCTTTCAAGTTATGGGAAGCTCTTATCCATAACATGGAGTCAGCTCCTATAATAAAAGAATATTAAAAGTGGAAAGCAATTTAGAAAGATTTGTCAGCTATTTATGCTCTTTAAAACGAAGCAAACCGCGTGTTTATTTTGCAGAACTGGAGAAGAAAGGAATGGACGAATTATCAGCTGGCCTCATGCAGGAGAGCTAAACACTGGTGCTAATTAATGGCTAGTTAGCAGAGCACCATCTTGATCTCAGTGGAGGTCGCCTGGACAGAGGCCATAAATGCATACTGCAAATGAGAACAGCTTCAAGATGCTTCACTTCAGCTAAATGAGATGGTGGCCCTCAGCTGCTAGGGAGCTGCTAAGGCAGTATTTATTAGGTCAGAGTTTGGGACTCTCAGATCTATTGAATTCCCGCTGGCTATACATCTGCTCGTTATTGTTGATAATTTTTCTAGGCCTTCAGTAGTTTTATACCGTGCGCTGTTTTCCTCTTGCAGGCATTCGGACAGTCCTTCTCGATTCACCGCAAAGTGGCTGAAGATGGTGAAACACGTGAAGAGACTCTCCTCCAGGAGTCTGCATCAAAAGAAGCTTATTACCTTGGGAAGATTTTGGAGATGCAGAACGAGCTGAAGCAGAGCAGGGCGGTGGTCACCAACGTTCAGGCAGAGAATGAGAGACTCACTGCTATTGTCCAAGATTTGAAAGAGGTAAATGGGGGTGTGCAAGGAGCAAGGGAGGTGAATTTTCTTGGAGTATCGTGGATGGCGTGGTTCGGAGTCATGAAAATACTACAAGAAGTAAAAACGCTCACCTACCTTTCTGTGATCATCCCAGAAACCACCTGGCCTGAGAGGGCTGTAATTTAGAAAGGAAAAAAATGCAGCTTTTCTAAATTTTTAAACAACAACAAAAAAACCAAATATAATAAAATCCAATTCAGGAAGCTATAATTTCCAAAGTACTCTTAGCATTCGCATTGTATTTTATAGGGCCTACATATAAGTGAATTGAACGCAAACACACTTTCTGCACACTTCTGATTCATCAAGCTCCTCTTTCTCAACATTCACATCATTTCTCAGGTATTCTAGATTGGCTGGGGTCAGGTAGAGGTTTCACCAGTTCTCTTCTACTGTAGAGCAAAATTAAAATGCACGCTCATGTTTAGAAAATGGGCAGTAAGGAAGTCAAATGTAGTTATTGGCTATGTGGCACACAGTTGTTATTGATTAACTTCAGTGGAGAAATTAGTAATATTTAATAAGTTGTAATTTTTCCTTTAAATTTGGAAATTTAGAGAGAAGATTTTTTACTTGCTGTTGCTTCAGTATTCCAGGTAGTGGGGTACTGAACTAATTTTACTAGTTTATTCTTTCCATGTTGATGGTTAGTTTGCACAGTCCATGTAACGAAGCTTGTAACATGATTGTACACCAGATGAAGGTGACTCTGTTTCCCTCATCTTTACTACCAAACTGGCTCTTGCTCATGTTCTCATAGACTCACTAAGATGTGTGCATTCCACCACTCTGTCCGGTACTAATTGTGGCGAAATGGAGGATAAGGAATGCTGACTGTCAAGACCCCATCACCTGTCCTGGGTTCCTCGTAGATTTGTGACCATGTGCTTGTTTTGGTTGTGCCTTTTGTGCCCGTATCTATTGAAATCTTCTGCCTCTCCAGCTTGTCCCACTCCTGTGAGTCATTGTGCAGCACTGCTGATCTATTTGTTCCTCTCTAGTCTCCTGCCCTGGGCATAGGCTGGTTTTGCAATCTCAGTGTCAGAAGTTGCACGTGAGTCTACTGTGATCTTGATGGCCTGTTCATCGAGGTGCCTTCAGTGCATACTTTTCTTTTATCCCTCTGCCATTTCTTCTAGTGCTTTCACGCACACGTTTATACCTCATTCATACCAGTCTGACTGTTTCTCTTACAAACCCCTAGAGATTCAGTTTTCTAAGCAGAATAACTACACACAAAGGAAGGCAGCACTTGGAAGTAACCCCACATGTTCCCTGCTTTCCCCAGAAATGCCTTGACCTAGGGTCTCTCCCCAGTGTCCAGCTGCTGGAAGAGATCTTTCCTAGGTGATTCTGCAAAAAAGCTGCGTTCATGTGAATTCAACAAATTAACAAATTTATCGTGTTTACTGTAGCTGAGTGGAGTGGCATCCTTTTAACCTATAAAAACTGCTGGGATGGAGTCTCCCTGGGCCTGGGTCCTTTACTGCCATTGAACGTTCTTATTTAATGGTTTCACTGAACTTGCCCATAATACAAGTGAGGTTTCATTAAGAAGTAAATATATGCTATTTATTCACAAGATCCAAATGAAATACATGATTGTAATTGCTGTTGCGGTAGTTAACAAAAAAAAAATAATCAATTTTATATCTACTCATCCTAAAAGCTTCTTGGGTAGCAGGCAACCAGCTACTGACACACCTACCTATTTGGTTAAAGACTGCAGGCAAGCAGAGTCCTGATGACTTGGGGTTCAGTCACAGATGAACAACCAAGTTAAAGAAAACACACATTTGTCTTTTGTACTTAATTCCTTCCTCTGGGGTCTCCTTGGGATTCCTTCAAATGCAAAGCTCCCTTCCATTGTCTATCATGATTATTGATCTGTAAGTTACTCAGGAGGCAGCTTCAGTACCTGTCCTCCCTAGAATATTGATTGTCCTCATTTCTTTGGAGATAATAGTAACCCTTAGTGTGAGACCAGCTGCAATTATTTCCTGTTCTAATGCTAAATAGAAACAAGCCAAAGTAGTTAATTGGAGTGCAAGAAAAGAATTTACTTGAATAAAAATAATGCTGATAAACTGTGTGTTATTATTAAGATGATATTGGACCCTGAGTATAAAGTCCTTGATTACGTTGAACTCTTATTTTGTGGAACTAGAATCAATGTATTTAAACATAAATGGGATTAGTGCGGTCAGTTCATAACCAAGCTTACACCAGACACTATTATGATTAATTACTTGAATATAATAAAAGATAGAGGGTGATTGACGCCTACCTCAGGCTGTTAGGGATCTTGTCACACTGAATTACACGGGTATTTCACCTTGTGCTGAAAGGTGTCTTGCCCTTATACCCAGTTCAGTATACCTTGGTCCAAACATATAAATCCTAAAGCAGCAATGTCCAAGTGTCTGCAGAAATGAGATGGCCTTTTATTGTAAGCATTTATGAACTTTGTCTGCTTGGTTCTGTGTACCGCTGATCGGAAAAGGCAGACTTGGCTTACTACAAATCTTGACAATCACGAAGGTGGAAAAGCCCCATTTTTTAAAAATTGAATGTCTGGTACATTTTGGGGTAAAGACAGTTATTAGAAGCTGCCACAGGTAGATTGCTACAATGAGGAAATCATTTGTCTCTTTGAAAATCTAGTTGGAGAAAAAAAATGGAAGAAAAAAGGATGGTCTTTGTCAGCAACTGTACTGAGTGATGTAAAGATAGATTCTGGATGTAAGTTACTTTAATGTATGCTGTCTCTTCCCCTCCCTGCTTCACTCCGCCAAGAGAATATGCTTTATAGTTGTTTTTTAAACCCTACTGAAATATCTTGTAAGCTAAACCAAAAACTATTCACGTCTTTCACCTTCAGACTTAATACAAAAGGTTTGAAAAACTGCTGTGTGGTTCTAGAAATGGTGTTTTTGCATAGATGACAGAAATTTATGGTATTTTATCCATACACTCAGTCCCTTATGATACTGAAGACTGATTGCTAGGTTTTCAAAATGTGACCACTGTTATTGGTACCACATCCCTAAATAACACAGTTGGTGCTTCTCCATTCTGTCGTGGGAGTTCTCCTCCAAATATGTTCTGCTTTCTGAATTTGCACAGAAATCCATAGTCATATGAATGTGTATGAGCATTTTGTGAAGCATCAGAATACTCTTGCATGAATGCTGATGACTTTTAGGAATCTTGGGAATTCCATCGCCCCAGAGTTTAAAAATTCATGTATTTTTGCAAGTATCTGCCGTATAGTCACAGCTGATGTCTGCAGGGCAGCTTGACCTGGATCTCTCTTGCTATAAAAGTGAATATATCAGGCTCAGGTCTCTGGAGATTATGCGTCTCAGTCTGGGAAAGCAAACAAACTGATTTCAATGCTCATCACGAGAAAAAGACGTATTTGTTTCACCCTGATGGTGAAGGATGAACCAGGAATCTCCGTACACAGGTGGCTTTCTAGATTCATGTTAAAATGATCAAAACAGTAAAACACTGGCAGCATTATTTTTGATGTAATAAAATCCCCAGAGTTTTGGATAGGAATACTATTAACTATCATATAACTAAATAAAGTATACATTTTCGAAAGCAGGTAGCCCTTTTCATCCTTTTCTCCCACCAAGACATCAGACTGGGAATGTAGAAAGTTATTTGGAGATACTTAAAAGTGCTGTAATCTAAACCAAAAAAATACACTGATCTTAAAACTGAGGCCAGAGAGAGAATTTTTTAGCAGAGACCAGATTTTGTGTATGTTACGCATCACAGTTTATGGTAGATGGCTCTCTGTGTGGAGAGATCAGTATGGTTATTAGCTCATTTAACCTTTTCTAACCGCATACGAATTGCCTGCCTTCATTATAAATGTTTAAAAAAAATACTCTTTTAAAAACATATTTTAAAAATTCAATCTTTTATAATTTTCTAATTCTCTGGTGTTTTTTTTTTTTCCTATTTAAAAACACTTGGATTACTTATAGTCGGGAGATGAGTGACTGGTTCTTCCATTTGTGCCCCTGAAAAATCTTTCCTTATGATAACCATAAGCACTTTATAGATGGATGGAGAAGATGAAATCATTACCTTGAGAAACTGATAACTGACAAAGGTGGTTACGCAAGCACAGATAAGCCAGCTCAGAAGTTGGAGCAGAAAGTTCTTGTGATGAGATCAAATTTCTCCTTCATGAGGAGGCTGAATGCCTTGGAGCTGGGCACGTGACTCAAAACAGGTGGCAACTGGAGGGGGAAGAGCATGAAGCAAAGAGGGGAAGCAGGTGAAAGCATAGAAAATGGAGATGAAAGATGATGGCACAGTTTGAGTTTTGTGGGTGTTATGAGACTAGATTAGGAGTCGTTTGAAGTGGGTAGATGAATGCTTTTGTGTCTGACGCTGGCAGGTATGGGTCAGCTTTTTCTTGCCAGCAAGATTAGTGAGAAGGAAGAGGAATAACATAAGAAAGTCAGGAAGCAAAGGGTTAAAACTCATAGGCCATGCTACTAAGCATTACTGCAGCAGCTGCTGGGATTGCAGAAAGAAATCTGCACCTGGGTACCTGCAGTCCAGGAGATAACAGATGAACGGGGAGGTTTATGTGATGGCAATGTTAATGGACCCTGGCAACAGCAGCACACACCTGGGCTTCCAGAGGGGAAAAACAGGGATGAGGGCAGTGGAAAAGTGGGTGGGGAGAAAAATACAAATTGCTCAGGCATTATGTGCTGAAACAAGGTGAAAAAAAAAAATCTAGGATGAAGTTGTGCAGCCCCACTGCCCTTGAAGTCAATAGCTAAACTTTTATTCACTTCATCAGTACGAAGATCTTGTACTTCATGCTAATTAGGGAACATATGGGTGTGATAGCCTGCACTTTTTTTGAGGGGAACCTATGTATGATGCACGGCGTGAGCACTTGTGCTGAGTGAATAATTATAAGAAGTTTTACTGGTAGTTATGGCCATTTCAGAAGTGCAGCCTATTCAGAAATGCTAAGAGGCCATGTCTGCATTCTGAAAATACAGGAGAAATGGAAAAAATTTACAAGCATTGTGTTCAAGTTGACTCTTATCTAAAAAAAAAATATTAAGAACTGGTATTTCTATATTAAATATACCTTCAAGCAATTCCTAACTGGCTATTTCCTATTAAGAAATTACAATTTCTCAGTCTGAAGAGTTAGGGTTTTTTCTCATTTTTAACAACTCAGAGTAAAGCCTGAAAACTTGAAATGTGAATATTATCTAGTGTAAACTAGATTCTGCTTCTGCTGACCAATTTCGTGTTCTTGTTTTGTTGCGCTAGGGTTAAATTGTAACAGGATTTGGGTATATAGTGCTTCCTATTTAATGGAGGATGTAGTTAGATGCAAAACTGAGATCCTTAATACATTCAATTGTTACCCGCTCCTGGAGTGTCCTACAGTTGTTATCAAAGTATATCCTCAAAGTGGTCAGTAGTAATTGAAGTTGAGAAGCCGTGTGCGTGTTCTCACAGATAATGAGGATTCTATCCTTGATTCTGTCAAGGATGAATTAACGAAAGAACTCCTAATCAAGAAAAGCAAGTATTGTTGTTATTCTTGAGGAGGAACATATGAGCATATGGACTTTGAAAATGCTACATGTTTTGAAAAGTTTAGTCAACTTGGCAGAATAGTGAAGATTTTGAGTGTCCTAAGCTGAACTACCTTCATTACAATACTAAAAAGAACACCCATAGGTCAAGAAGACCCTAGCCCAGGTGAAGACCATTCCCCTGAGCATGCATAGTAGCTATAACTTGATTGTGCAACCATATGTAAATTACTAATTAATCAAATATAGGTAGGAGGCACTACTATGATAATGATGTTGTAAAACGTGTATATAAACCATGTGGAGAGTTGCGTTTGGTGTGCTTGACTGGTCGGAAACCATCAAGCACCCAGCCTACTGCAACTCTTAAGTAAATAATCAATGTCTCGTCCCGGCATGTAAGATTGGCTGTTGCGCACCGGGTAACGAATACAATTTTTTGGACAACAGTTGTTCGGTGCTTGAGTTTCCACCTGTAAAATTTTCTGCCCATGTAAAAGTCTGTTTCCAGATGCATTCAGGAACACCTCTGATTTGGAGTGAGGTCTGTTACTACGCTGTTGTTGGATATTGAGCACTTCTGTACGTGCTATTGGGATCCTCCAAGGAGATGTTTCTGTAGCTGACCTCATCACCTAGTGATGTCCTTCCACTCCCTGGTTCTGTGATTGTGGCAAGGTTTGGGGGTCCATTTTTTTCTCTGCCTGAGGGATTATGAATCCACTTCTCCCTCTGAAGAATGTGCCGTAGCAGTCAGTTGGCAGGCTCTTCATTTCTTCAGATGAAGCTGTTCCCCTTTGTTGGGGAATAGTTAGAATTTTGTGGGTCAGGGAGAGGGAAAGTGAGCAAGCTCATAAGAATGACTGTAGCCTAAAGGCTAAGCCACTCAGCTGGGAACAGGGAACTAGTTCTAGTCCCTATTTCAATTAATGTTTAATAAGAAATACTTAAATATTAATTGGGGCAGAGACCAGAACCCCAGTCTCTCCTCTGTGAGGTGACAGCTCTCAGAAAAGGCTGTCTTCATCTCTCAGAGAGCGTGTGGTCTTCAGCCTGGATCTCCCATGGCTAGTGGTTTGACTATTGATCTCTTGGAGGGAGGTAGCTCCAGGTTACTGAGTAAGGTAACTTACTCTGTGTTGAAGAAAGATGGAAAAGGTAAGTCCAGGAGAGGAATCACTGCTATGAACCATGTACAGGTACCTTTTAACAGCTTGGCCATAGTGACAAAGCTCTCTTAGAGGGTAGCGAGCTCTCTTCAATATTATTAGCTTGCTTCCCCTTTCAGTTGTCTGACTTTCTTCGTGCGTAGAATAGGGAACATGTGATTGTGCTGTGATGATTATGCTAGACAGTGGAGTGATTTAAGTAACTGCAGCGTTGACTATGACAATGCATGCAGCATCCTTCCATGATCTCCCCCTCCCTCATGGTGTTGTCCTGTGCTTCATGATGGCTGCATCAACAGACTTGCCCCACTAAATCTACTGAACAATGGAAGTTTCTTTCGGCATTTCCACTGATTAAATAAAGCCTGTGTTATAAATATATTTATCTTCTTACTAACAGTATGGTGGTACTTGCAGCAATAGCTTCATTTCCAGAGGGAGAATAAGTAAGGAAATATGGTGAAGTATTCAGAGTGGCCATTGGTAATGGTGTCTTCATCTTAATGTACCTTCATGCAAGCACTGCTTTTTGACAAGAAGCTGTAGGAATGGGATGCCAGAGCAGCCCACGGAGATGACTGAGGGAGGTCAGAGCTGCCTGAGAAAAAAGGTGCAGCCGAGGCAGGATAAAGAGATGACAGAACTGTTCCTCTTGTCAGGAGAGTTCTGTCATCGCAATTGAGGGTAGTATTAGCACAGTCACTCTAATTGACTATATTTACATTCCTTTGTTGTGCAAGTTTCCTTCAACTGGCTAGAACTGGCTTTGAATTAGGCTTAGAATATAAATTCGTTACTTTGCCCCCTGGGAGATGTTTTTATTTTGTCTCTCCTGTTTTTAGAAAAGCCTGCTGAAGGAAGATTTTCCAGCTTGCTGGTGCCTAGCCACCCTCATAAATTTTTCTCCCTACTTTGCTGACAGTGCTAATGGGTGGGGTTTTTTGTCTTGAGAGGCTGAAAAGTTTGCTAAAAATGCGTTGTTTCCTTCTGCTTTCAGGAAAAGTTTTGAGATTGACCTTAGTCTTAGTTATCATGTAACAGCATAATGTTCTGTAACATGGGGAATTTTATTAGATGTTGCTGACCTGCTTCAAATCAAACTCTGGTGTATACTTGTGTCTTATCTGGACCTCTTTAAAAACATGTTAAGTTTCCGTAAGCTGTCAGGTGTTAATGGTTTTCCTGTGGAGGCACTTAACTTGTCTGTGCTCTATCTAGACTGGAGAGACCTGGAGGACGTCTGGGGGCTTTAACTTGAACAGGGTGGAGGGTGACCCTGTCCTTGCTCCAAATTCCTGACCTCTTGACAGGGTCTCTGGAAAATCAGCAGTGCATGTTTGTAAGGGAGGGCCACCGGTGGGCCATCATTGGATTGACTGCAAGTGGTGCCCTTCACTATCACTGCAGGCCATGCCTCTAACCCACATTCTGTTTTTTCTTTTTGACACTTACACACACATTTCCATTCATCCTGTATTTGCATCAGTCTCCCTGTTTCTTCTACGAGCGCCCACATCTGCTCACTTCAGAGTGATGTAGACCAAGGTGTAATCCCTGTAGAAGAGGTCCACTGCAGAGTTTCTCCTAACAGGCAGTGAAGGTTGTGTGCGGATGGCTTTGGTGACTGTTGTCATCACTGCCTGTGGCGGGAAAAGATAGCAGTAGACCAACTGAAATGTAAAACCTGGCTTTGCGGCGTGAGGTTGTCTGGAAGGTACAACACTGGGGAGGTCATCATCAATGGTGTTTGCTGACAAAGATTATTTTTTTTACTAATTTCCACATATCTTGTACAGTGGTTTTGTGAGGGTGTTATTTTGTAGGGTTAGATACTGATGCTTGTTAAATGGTTTTCTCTGCCCTCTGCGTTTACTTTCCCTGTTCACTGAACTTTACTTCTGAAAAGAAACAAAATGGCTTTCGTTATGTCTTGGAGACAGAAAAATAAAGCAAGCTGTGACTTGTAATCCTACCAAATCTCTCCTCATGCAGTGAAAAAGATAGATATACTAGTAACTGATACAGTCTATCTGTCAAAAAAAGAGCTTTGCGTATAGGTCCTGTCCAGCGTAGACTGCTTCTCAGTGCCCTTATTAACAGATAAAGGCTTCATTAAAAATCTGTCATTCAACTCCATCTACTACTTAGTTACCACCAAATGCTTTTTTGTGGTTCATTTCGCACATTGATCAACAAACCACTCGCTCCTGCAGGTGAAACCAAAGGTGGCCGTGTAAGATTCACCCTTTTATTTCCTAAAATATAGTTTATAATTCTAAATTGCTGTAATCTAATAATTGCTCATAAAATGATGGTATTCCTAAGTATCAACTGTAATAGAATAGGAAGGTCAATAGTTCAGGATAAATCCATTTTGTTGTGGCACTGTTTTCTCAGGGTAATTGTCAGCTCCTTGTTCTGCTGTTCTTGCCCTCGAATATACCCACAAGCTACCAAAAGCAGCTTTGGTTGGTTGTGTTTCCTGTTAATGAGCCCGGAACAATGACTTGGGATGCAAACTTGTGATCTGACACATGCATGACACTGTTTTCTTTGGCAAGGTTCAGGCATTTAGCTCTGCTGTGAATAACAGAGTCAAACAATGGACAGTGGGGAGGTCAAAAAAAGGCCAGGAGGGATAATGGAGCATAACCAAGAGACTGTTGCATAAATACACAGTGCCTTATTATAAACACTCAAATTCCCAGCCCCTTCTTTCAGAAAGGGTCCTTTGCAGGGCCTCAAATAGAAAATGAAAGAGTGTGTACTCTCAGCTGCACTCCATAATCTCTAGGCAGTAATTAATCAAATCGGGGATCTGGCAGTGCTCGTTCTTACATAAGATCTGTGAAGTAATGACCCCTTATTTGCGCTAAGGTAGAGTTTCAAAGCCCTTTATATACACCCCTGTACAAGGGGTATTCAGCCTGGAGAAGAGAAGGCTCCGGGGAGACCTTTACAGCGGCCTTCCAGTACCTGAAGGGGGCCTACAAGAAAGCTGGGGAGGGTCTGTTTGCAAGGGCATGTAGCAATAGGATGAGGGGCAATGGTTTTAAACTAGAGCAGGGTAGGTTTAGATTAGACATTAGGATGAAGTTCTTTGCAGTGAGGGTGATGAGACACTGGCACAGGTTGCCCAGAGAGGTGGTGGAGGCCCCATCCCTGAACGCATTCAAGGCTAGGCTTGATGAGGCTCTGAGCAGCCTGATCTAGTTGAAGATGTCCCTGCTTGTTGCCATGGGGTTGGACTAGATGACCTTTAAAGGTCCCTTCCAACCCAACACATTCTATGATTCTATGAAGGTGTTGTTTGAGACCATGCTGTGGAGGTATACCTGGATTTAAAGAGGAATGAGACAAATGTCATGGAGGACGGGGCCCTCAGTGCTTCTTATATGTGGAGCTCCAGGCCCAGCAACCAGCTCAGAAGGTTTCTCAGGGAACACAGGGGACTGGGATGGGATGCTGGGGAAAGCATCGTCATATAATGTCCCTGTTCCTTGGGTGTTACCCACCTGTGAATGTCCGCTGCTGGAGGCAGGGTATTGGACTAGCAGCTCTCTGAACTGAGAAAACACGAGTTTTGAGTAGGCTCTACTTTTTTCTAAAATGCATAACTTTGCTGACTTGTTTTTGTTTCTAGATGAGGAAGCCCTCATAAGAACTGCTTGTGCTGACTCAGTCTTTTCAGTATTAATTTGCTGGTTAAGAATAACTTGGGCTTTTGTCTATTCAAGTGGTGTGGATTAAGACGGGTTTTGGCAGTGCTGGGATTAGCTGCGCTGCCAATTTTTAAAGAATCGTTGCAATGTGATCTGGACTCTGAGGAGTAGGAGCCCAGGAGCTGGGCTGGCTTGTGCTTTGTGACTTCATTCATTTGCCTGGGATTAAGCGGGAAGGGAAGAATACCCTGGGTGCCAGACTTACTCTGAAGCTCAAGTCCAAAAGCTTAAGCACTCTTCCAGATAAAGGAAAGACATAACAAGGAGAAGAAGAAATTTTTGCTGAGAGTCCTCGCTGCCTGAGTGCATAAGCAAGTAAAGCCTAAGTTTCAGCGACACGTTGTCACTGATAAAGAATATTAAACAAAGAATGAAAATAAGTTTTTCTGTCCCTGTTTCAATTAGTTCCCTTTGATTTTTGAAAATATCCTGAGCAGGCTCCAATATAAAAAATGAGGAGGGGAAAAAAAAAAAAAAAAAGAGTTAAAGCTTCTCTGAGATACTGATGCTGTTCTTCCCGGTCATTCAGTGTTAGAATGTGCCTGGCAATTGTTGAATGTTGTATGCCTTCAGGACCCATTGGGGTCACAGAACAGTAATCTTGATGTATTCCCAGTTGTCAGTACAGAACCAGTGAGGTCATATTTCTCTTCTCCTGGGAGTCCCCGTGTGCGTTGTAGCTGTGCCTGACTTTACCTTCTGTTGTTGACTTTCTCCTGTTCTTTGCCTATGGGTGCATCACTGCCTATTTTCCTAACCTGCTCCCTCCTAAACTTTTGACACTACTCGTGATTAAGCAGTGCAGAACTCATGGCACCCAAGAGTCATTGATTCAGAGATGAGACCCACCAAACAAAACTGCAAAACCTAACTATCTCTTCTGATGCTGTGATTAGTACTCGGACCTTGAGAGAAACTCATGCATGCTGATGACACGTGGACAATAATTATCAGCCAAGGTACTTGAGCTTCCACTTCTGTTCTTATTTGTTCTAAAACCTCATTTATTTTCAGTTTATTTTTTCTTGTCCTTTAATCACTGCTGATTTCTTTATAAGGGTTTCTCCTGGGATTTACTAGGTAATTTTGGGAAATGGGATCTACCTTTTCCTAGGGAAATGTCTTAGATACCGAGGCACAGAACATTGCTGGTGACCTGAACCCAGACGTGGATGATTTGTTAGGTGCGATCAGAGTGAGACTGAGCATGACGCCTCTAATCCATACCTCTGGATACTTAGCAATTAGCAAAAATTTCCTTTGCCAAAAAACCCAACAAACAAATAAAAAGGAAGAAGCCACATAGAATCAAAACCTATGAAACCCTGAGAGATATGAGAAAGGAGAAGTCTTTGGGGTTTGTAGTTTTGTGCTCTGTAGGATGGCATCCTCTCATTGGGCTTCATTCAGCTTATACCTTACAAACTGAAGTCTGCTCTGTGTGGCGATGTGATGCCATCCTTGAGTATGATCCTCTGTGGAGTAGGCTCTCTTCAATTCCCTCTTCTGCCTCAAAACCCCAAACTGATTACCAGTTTGGCACTGGTATGAAATTGTTAGTAAGTTCTTGGCTCCCATCATCCGTGTTCATTGTGCTTTCTGCAACAAGCTCTGTTCTCAAGGGGAAAAATCTAAGAGGAAGATGACAGGACGGTGAACAGCAAGAAACCCAAATATGCCACCTCTTTTTCTCCCTTTGCCCTTATTACAATATATGAGACAAGCTGGTTATTTTTAGTTATTCTCAACAGTCAGTGCCAGTCAGCATCCAGGAGGAGGGCAGTGAGTCAGGCAGAGGTCAGACAGTGTTATCACCCTTTCATTGTGATGGTCAAATCCACTTTTAAGCTTCAGGATTGAGAGAAATGAACTTTTGCTGGCAAATGTTTTAGATGTGTACGTGCAGATGCTCATACACAATCAGAGCTTGTCTGCTCCTGTGAAGTTATTGTTCAAAAAAAACCCCATCAAATAGGTAGGACTAGATATGTGTGCAATTTTTGTCTTCACTGCTCTTTCATTCTGCCTGTGTAGCCTTTCCTCTCCTTCTGAAGCACAGTACATTGGCTCTTTCAGCCAAACGTGCCTTGAAGGCATCATCATAGAGACGTGATTTTTCACTTCAGTGAAATGGTCAGGATGTCTGTTCTGATGCTGTCTGTGAACTATACGTGGAGAATCACCATGGCATTACAGTGTCAGCTTCAGAGTGAGGTGGGTTAAAAAGTGGGCCATTTCCCATCAGTCACGCGTACCTAGTAATGAAAATGGGACGCAAAAGCGATGCTGTTCACACATGCAATACTGTGAGTTGTGGCTAATGATACAGGGTAGTTTACATTTGTTGCTCATATTCCCTTTTGTCTCATTTTCCCAAGGGAAGTAGAAACACAACAGCAGTGAGAAGGTACCAGATTCTGGTCTGTGCTTAGTAGCTGTACGTGATTAAAATAGCAAGGGCAAAATTCTGGTCGATGTGGAGAAAGGAAAGTGATTCTTTCCCAAGCAGCTTCTGTCAACTGGTGTTTCATGTGCATTGACTATCTGCCCCTCCCAAATGAGGCATGCACAGATCTGCAGACAGATAAGCAGTGAAGAAAAAGTAAAAAATCTAAATAGGTATAGACAGGGGTTTGTTGTCGAGTAACTAGGAATATATTAATGAAATAAATACAATATTATGGCCTCTATCAAGTCAACAACAAGGATCCATAAACTCACTCTGCCTTGGTTTTGCTCCAAAAATCTGAGAGAAAAAGGACGGCCTTGGTTTGTTGTCCAAGACTTCAAACGCAACGAGGAAGAAGGACCGAGTCTGCAGACCCCTTTGCAAGATGTCAGAAAAGAAGTTCCAATTCACAAAGACATCTAAGCATGTTTTGAAGCAGAAGCATAAAAGGTGTCTAAGAAAGCCTGTGGATAAGCTTATTCATGATACTTTCAGACCTGCTCATAGGCACTCTATAGAACTGGTGCTCGCCTTGTTTTGGCAGCAATTCTCATAAGCATTTTAGCGTGCAGTAAATTGTTAAGCAGGTAAGAAGTAGCTATAGGTGTAGATTTATGCGATCAGTGTGTTTTTTGACATTAATTTTATTGTGGATCAGAATATTTTTGGTTTTGAGGGTAGGAGGTGCAGCTAGTTTTTATACAGCTTGGTTTGCCCATGCTCTGTAAATGTCAGTGATGATCTGAAGTCAGTCTCTCCTTGACAACATTCATGTATTAGATTTTTACATTGTTTTATGTTTTTATCCCTTGCAAATGCTTTTAAAAAGTCAGTTATGAATTTTCCATTACCACTTTTCTTGCCCTCTAAAACCTATGAAAGACTCTTCCTCCTAACCTGACCACACAATTTCTCCTCACCAAATTTGTTATGAGGTGGAGCTATACACCAGAGCCATAACTCTGTTTTAAAATTAATCACTTTAAGGTTCAATTTCATTTATAGCCTATAAATTCCTAATAGAGTTTAAAAATACTATTATATTGTTAGTCCACTTGAAATTGTATTAACATCTTCAAAGGAAAGAAATAATGACGTTGCGTGTTCTGAAGTTTAAAAAGTGAAAAAGTTTTAGAGCTCCGGGAAGGAAAAAAGCCCTTTGTGGATCTGGAAACTTAAAGAAAGAAACACACAACCCTGCTGGTGTTTCTGTTTAGAAAATCCTCCTCCTTTCAGGAATTTATCAATAGTAATAAGCTCTTCTTGCTTGATCAGCTCTAGCACAAGGCAGGTGCACCTCCTGCCTCCTGCTGAATTCAGGCTGTGAATTGCCTGGGGGAGCTGGGGACCACTTCGCAGGAATTCAGTGAATACTATTACCTAGCTTCATGCCGCAGCAATCCAAAAGGCAAGGCGAAGCAACTACCAGCTCAGCTTCAGCAACATTTATGTAGATTAATCATTGTTTTATATCCATTACTTTAGGGAACCGTATTTCCTTTTCAGATCAAATAAATGCATTCTACAAACAGAAACTCTGAAGTTCCCCTTCTACACAGTCTACATTTTTGTTCTTAGCTGAACTCAGAAATATCGGAGATACTGATTCTTTGCATAGTCATAATACCAGTGCTACAGCCTCCGTAACTTTATGCCTTGAGTCAGGAAGAAGCATGATCACCTATTTAATGGCAGGATAATTAGCAAAAATTTTGTTCTGTGGCTAAAGCTGGAAAGCTCTGTGCTTCCAAAGGTAGCAAATTTATTGGAGATTGTTTTCAGCCCTGTTGTCATTTCATTAAAAATCATGGCAATAACTTAGAATGGAGTAGAAAGATAATCCTTCTTTCCATCAAGAACTAAATTCAAAGACTGGATTATCATTATGTTTTTCATATCATGTTGCACTGACCTTTTCCTCGGGGGTTTGTAAGCAAGCCCAGGACAATAAAACCAGAATAGTCTGGTTTCTTCTTTATTACATGCCATTGCTTAGGGAAATTTAGCCTTCACTATGTCCTTCCCATCCACCACTGCAGCAAAATGCTGGTATAAGAATGATCCATCTTACAATGTTTGAAATATCAAAGCTTGTCTTGTTACTAAAACTTCAAAAAACACAGTTTTTGTTACGTGTATTTAAGTATTTTTGTTTAATAACTTTTTATGCTGGACTTTATAAGAGAACTCCCCTCTTAGCCGTGCCTTGAAGTAGTGGAGGCAGCTCTAAGCATCATTCCCATCCAAGGTCTGGAAGGTCAAGTTATTTTTAAAGTTAGTGCTGCAGCTGAAAAACAGTTCAGGCCGTTTAACGGTGTCATTCAATGGTGTGGTAAAATGGGTTGTGAAAACAACAGTAAAGTAAAATAAACACATGTCACTTCCTCCACTGAAGCACATAACTCAGGGGCTGTTGGGGTGCGGAGCCACGTGCCTTCCCCTCCTCTGGCTTTGTGCTTTTCAGCTCCTGTCTGTAATCCATTAGGAACTTTAAATCTTTCGGCATGATCGGGGTTAACTTCTAAACATGACTTATTGCTGCCTCTTGTGAATACATAGACTCAACCTGTGTTTTCAGCTACGCTGTTCTCCAGTTAGATACAGATTATTTTTTTCTTGCTGTAATTTTCACTTTATAGTGTGGGGTTTTATTGCACAGCCCTTGATAGCCTATTATTGTTACAAGGATGGGGGAAAATAATTTCACCTGAGAAAGGTTGTGTATGAAGCAGACATTTTGTTTTCCATTGTTTTGGGAACAATCTTCACGTTCTTCAGAACATAGATTTATTTAATTTTATTATTTTCCTAGAGGTTTTACTGCTTTGCTTTTAGAAAATAACAACAAGCACCGAAGCACTAATTTAGCCCTTCAGGAAAGTGCATCCGTAATATGAAGTATCTCTCCCACCTTTTCCTCCGTCCTGCAGCTTCTACTGGTGCGTGTGGTGGTTCCCTGCCCTCCCAGCTGGTCAGCTGAACAGCAAGTCCATGCAGTACCAGTACCTTGCATTTTCACAGCCCTTGGAGTGAAAAGCTTCACTGAAAAAAGTCATTAATTTGAAGAACTTCTGTTATGTTATGCAGAATACATGAAAAACAGACAAATTCTTTTAATAGCAGGGAGAGTTTACCCAAGGTGAACATTTTTCTATATATATATGTACTTAATTTTTTTCAAAAGAGGCCTCAGACTTCCTTTAAAACAAACAATATTTATCCTATGTTATTGTTGCACGGTCCAAAGCACATCCTACCCCTTCTCTTAAATCCAGCTAGATTTAAGACATAGCTGTACTGATAGGTTTAAAAGTGATGAGGAGATGTGTCTGGGTGTGTGTTGAGCTCGCCCGTGCGTGGCTGGGCTTTTTGGAGGGCGCCAACTGCAATCAACGCGGTCCTCGTAGAGGTTTGCCGTGCTGCCGGGTAGCTGGCTTGCAGCTAGCGATAGCACTCGGGGCTAATTCGAAGATGATTCTTCTCCCAGAGGAGACGGATGGATTTCCTGTGGCTCCAGCATGGCTTTTCTGGACGCGGATAAAAAGGACAGCAGTCGAGTTTTGCGAGGATGTGGATATGAAAGAACAACCAAAGCTCTAATAGAGCATCTTCCCTGATTAAGATAATGAACATTAAGGGGTTGTATGTGGGCCTTGCACAAGTGCACTCCTCTCTGCGTTGATGGGTTGGTAGGCTTTTCTTTCTTTGCCAAGATCACTGCTGTATACGGTGAGTAGGATTGGTGTTTGTGTTTTAAGAAGAGCTGATAAGGAATAAAACATCCAGAGCTGATAACACTGGTTTGGGGATTTTTTCAGCCAGGAAGTGGCTCCTCCAGATCTCACTTGCTGTTTTCTCTGAGTAAAGGGAGAACTGCAGCGATGTCTTCTCTTGTGTTTGCAGACATCTTTTCTGTGTGTCACCTGCCAGGAAGACTGTATTCCTTTCTTACCTGGGCATTACTGACTTTTCAGTGTGTTTTGTAGCCTTACACGTTTAATAATTTTCTGCCTTACTCAGGCCAGACACATGCATTTCGACTATCCTCAGTGTAAAGACAGCCTGTAGGCAAACTCAGGCATGTATTGCATCTTCAATTAAGTTAAAAATTCCCTTATAAGATTCAGGGAGTGCAGTAGTTACACCCTCCAGCACTGTCCCGTCATAGAAAAGTCACCATCCCTCAGCTTTGTGCGCGTGCCCTGATTCAAGGATATTAAACCTCATAGTTACTGTGAAAAAAAGAATGCAAGATTTGCATTGGAATGAAGTTCTGCGGCACACAGAACATTTCCAATCTTCTTACGCTGCAAGAGTTACCCTGGGAGGCTTTTTTCCTGTAAGGTACAGACAGCTGGCTACAGGAAGCATCTTGGTGCCAGATCAGACTTTAGAAGCTCTGTTCCAGTCTGTGCCCTAATTTGACTTGCTCTTTTCAATTGCTTATGTGAGGGACAAGTTTCTGAGACCTTAAGTGCTCTGCTTTTTTTGTTTGCTTTTTTTTTTCTTTTTTTTTTTCTTTTTTTTCCCGGAACGGGTCTTGTCTAGGTGTAAAGAGGCACCAGACGTGTTTGTCTGCATATAGTATGTTTATAGACCTTGGCCAAAATTAATCCCTAATGCATCACTGTTGACCTCAGCTGAACTATATCTCGTATATATTTGCCTCCTGTCTGACAATTGCTACTAAAAATTGCTAAAGGTCGCTGTTTAACCGTTTGCATACTGGCATGCTAAATCAAAGAAAAAAAAAACCCAGACAAACCCCAAACACACAACTCCACACTGCTCTCTTCCATTCAGTAAAATCGAGCTAATTTTCTTGGCTTTAGTGTGAAACGCTGCACTTAACAACTCATTTGTGAGCTCTAGCTGTTAATGGAAATAGCAATAAAACAAATTCTTTTTCTGAAAAGGCTCTGATTTGTAGGCAAGGAAGTACTCCAGTAACTCCTGTAATTAAGACCTTTCTCCTTTGCTTTGGAACATACGGCAGGATGGGATAAATAAGCAGGAAGTTTTCTTTCTCAGTATGACCAAGGTATTTTGTCCCTGTGTGTTTCATTTGACTATATAAATTCAAAAGCGCCCCAAACCAACCATGGTTTGCCTTCCATGGGTAAGGGATTGGCTCCTTATAAATGCTGTCATGCATGTTTTGGCTGGGCACAATAATTGTGCTCTAAACCAGTTCTCTTTATGGGCAAGATAATGGTGGATGTGCAGCTCAAGAGAATCTTATCCAAAAAAGTCTACAAAGAAACCAAACAACCTGAGGTAGCTACCGTCAGAACTTGCACATAGAACGTGCACATAGTTCACATACATTCTGAAAAAACGTTCTGTATCAAGTAAGTAGTCTTTAAGAAAAGAAAGCCCGCAGGTTAGCAGAAATGGGGTATCTCTGTATGTGATTTCCTTTTAGAACTACTGATGATATAATGCTGACGTCTAGACAGTCCATAATCTTCCATTCTAGGGGAAAAAAAGGAAATTTTCTGCCTCATCCTCAGAACGTTGTATTTCATAGGTGAGTCACTTTCTAATGTTATGGAAATGATAAAGATCATCTGGATAAGTGAGGACTAGCGATTCCCATTGCTACCTCAGTGGTGCTGCCATCTGTTCACCTCCCTGCGTACTTGGTGAGATAATTTAACTAGTCTCTTCTTACAGCACACATTCATCTTATTCATATGAGAGGTAAAATATTATGGAAATAAATTCTGTTTGCAATAAGACATTATTTTTAAAAAAACAACCAAGTCACGTTTTACAAAATTCCTACCTCTTTATATAGATGCGTGTATTGTTTTATCTGGTTATCAAATTTTTGCACTCTGTTCTAACAGTGCTCTAAGTTCTTAAAGTGTATAACTGGTACAAATTTACGATAATTCCAGGAGATTTTTCTCCTAATGGGGAAGTTGAGGCATAGAGGCTGAGATCCCAGGTTTTTATAACTGGCTGCCTTCTTGCATTTGTTGGTTCCTTTCACACTTGCTGATCTGTGTGAGATGATGGAGGAAGTTTGTGCTGCATCCTAAAGGTCAGAAATTCCTGGAATTCTCATATCCATAACACTAGCTGAAATGTACTGATTTCCCTACCCAAGGTTCAAATATTGTAATTTTTTTCCAGTGCTCTTGAGTAGCTTTTAGCAGTGCTAGTATGAATCTATTGGGGGGTTCTTTATACCCTGCAAAAGAAGACCCAGACTCTGTCATGTAGCAGTTTTCTTTCGCATCTATTTTGTGTGCTCAAACAGAAAATACTAACGACGTTCTGCGTTTTCTTTGATGGATTATTTAAAGAATTTACCACCCTTTTTGGTTTGCTATTAAATTATTAGGTTATTACAGATAGCTTTTTCTTTAAAACAAAGGTTTTTTTTTAATTTTCAGGAATTCCTTCTTCTGCATCAACTTTTCTCTCCCATTTCCCAGTTACTCTCGAAGCTGTGTACTGGTGCTAAATCCAAGTTTCTAATTGAGATTCTAAGCAGGAAAAATTGCATCACCGGCTTTTGTTCTCCCATGAAAGCCCATATTAACGGAGACTGCCTTGTATAAAGCAGACCCCTTTCACCTTTGAAAACAAAGAAGAGTTCCTGTCTGAAACAAGTACTGGGGCATTGCAGTGTTTCCAAAGGGCTGTACTGAGCTTTATCCAGAACCTTGACTGTCCTCCTTATCGGTGCGGTGCACAATCAGCA
Source organism: Chroicocephalus ridibundus (assembly GCF_963924245.1). Classification (NCBI taxonomy): domain Eukaryota; kingdom Metazoa; phylum Chordata; class Aves; order Charadriiformes; family Laridae; genus Chroicocephalus; species Chroicocephalus ridibundus. The sequence continues at coordinate 155,144,196 of NC_086284.1, forward strand.
CTGGTTTTGGTGTGGTGAAATATATCGTACGATCAGAAGGAGCTCCGTCTCCGAGCCATTTCCCAGGGCTGGGAGAAAGGGAGCCTTTGGTTTTTGCTCAGATCCTGGCAGAGAGATGGTGCTTCACCTCAAGGCCAGTGCAAGAAAGTAGCTGTGCCACAGGCTGGCGTGTGCCTTGCGATCTGCTGCTGCCTTACCTACCCCTTCCGTTCCAACACCTGCCAGAAACGTGGGATCCCATTCAAAGCTCTTCAAACTGACAGTGCTTCAGATTTCCTATCCAGATTCTTCCCCTGATTACCCTGAATTTGGATCAGACTTAGGATTTCTGTAGAAGAGAAAGGCGCCGATGCTCGGGCTTGTGGCATGGGCTATTCCTTACTGCAGCACGTTACGCCTAAGTGAAATGTGTGAATGTAGCTCTGTAGTAGGAGAAAAGTAAGATTCAGGTGTGATTAATCAAGTTCTGACTAATCTTGACTTACTACACTTAATTTCAAGCAAATGTTCAGGGCCTTGCCAAACATAAAAGAAAGAAAAGACATATTCCCACCCCCCCACCCCGTTTATAGCTGCTAAATGTTAAAATCCTGAGGCTAATGTATGACATTGTTAACACCTGGTGAGACTGAACTCAGCCATGTGACATGCAAGCATATTATGACTTACGTTCTCCGTTGTATGCTTTTAATATGGGCTAATTAACACACACTAGCTGATATATGATAAAATACGCATTTTCAGCCAGGGGGTTCTGGACTGCGGAGACAAAAAGTCATGTCCACAGTGTGCCCCAGCCTTTCCTTCTCCCAAGCTGAGAGCTAAGAGTATCATGACTGTTTTACTGAGAGTTGGGTTTTCTTTTTCAAAATGATGGTTTGGCTTTGGTTTGGTTGTCTCAATTAAGTTTTTCCCATGAATATGAACTTGGGAGAAAACTTTGATTTTATTTTTTTTTTTAAAAGGACTTTGATTTTAATTTTTTTTTTTTTTAAAAAAGGACTTTGATTGCCAAACAGTATCCTCATTTCATAAAGCTGCAGAGGAAAACAGCATTTTTGAGACCAGCCTGTCCCACCGTCCAGGAGACAGGTAGCACAGAGGCATAGACTGTTGTGGTTGGTTTTTGTTTCTGGTTTTTGTCACTAGGGTATGGTGCTTTCTTCTTCTTTAGCAAATAAATAAACAGCGTAAAACATTTGTCATCACTGGGGTAGTAATGCACTTTGTTGATGAAGTTTGGCAAATGAGCAGCCTGCAAGATTAGCAATCTTTTTTTTCTTTCCACTTTGAATTTAGCTATTACTAATTAGCTAATCACATTTGTATATCTTTCCTCAACCCCTGTTTAACTCAAATGACAGATATTTGAGAGAACTTTGTTGCAAGTTCAGCACACTCACACCTCTTATTGAAGAAATAGGGAATAAGATGTAAAGGTTGGAGGGGCAGAAGAAACAAGTATTTTGGCAGTCTCCAGTAGGGAGAAAAAGGACCAAAAATGGTAGAGAAGAGGGAAAAACTGAATTGGTGGTGGTGTTAAGCAGGGCGGGATTTTTTATTGCTGACTTTAGAACAAGTCATAAGGGCAGGAAAGACTTTCAGTACAGTGTTTACATTAGAGGAAAACAGTTTGATGAGATTCACTGGGCTTTCTCTGGGTCACCCAAACACTTCTCCAAGGGAATGAGAAGAAACAAAATTAAAGTCTGTTTGGAACAGGCATGTTTAATTTTGCTTGAAATCTGTCTCCTGTGTTAGAAAACTAGCATGCCTTCTCTTAAGTATGTAGTTTCATGAGTAAAGCAGTTTCTAAACAAAACGCCAGCTCAGTCAGGGTCAAAGAGCAGCCTGTCGGAACAGTGCTAAAGCTGCTTCAGTCCCTTAATGAGACTGACGGAGGAAAATGTTTAGGCTTTATGCTACATTTATTTATAAGAGCAAGGAAAAAAAAGGCCTGTTTCAGACGATGCAGTTGTGATACCACAGTGTGCTAGGCTAAAAACAAAGAGTACATCTGAATTCTGTCTAGATGCTCCTGAAACCCAGCTTCAACTAACATGATCTCTGAGGGGCTCAGGAGTGTAGGGGAAAAACATTTAGGATTCAGAGGCTCATGTCTTATTCATCCTTTTGTTGCTATGTGAGAGCTGTCTCCAGAAGCTTCCCATTTAGTGATGATAGCTGGAAATGTCCATAGGGAAAGCGATGGTTCCTACTCTCTCTGGTCCAAGGCCAGAGATGGATTTTTAACTTTAACTTGAGGCTTTGAATTGCACATAGGAAAAAATCCATACTTTATGGAAACCTAGGGATTTTGACTTAGTACTTCCCACACAATTAATGTCTCTGATTTGTAATGGGGATGTTCTTTTCCTAAAGCAGCTCAGCGCTTCCCTGTGCTTGCTGCAGCTCCACCACTCCTGCAGGAGACAACAAACTGCTGCAAAGTAATGTCTGCCGAGGGTAAAGGACAGACAGATGCGGCTGCACAATTAATTTTTTCTGCTCATGGTTGCAGTCTTTCACAAGAGGTACTTGCAGTCCGTACAAGCTGAAGAAAAATTACCTGTGTCGCAGAAACTTCCACATGATCAAAGGTAGAGGCTATTAAACAAGTGTGCAGTCTCCAGCAGGGGTCATCCATTGCCAAAAGCTGTGGTTACACCAGAAGTTCTGTTTGGGGGATTTTTCCCGTTCTACCCTTGTATTTGACAATGTCCTACATCACACTGCACAAAGATCATGGTGAAAGGGTGTAGGTGTGATGCATATCCCATGTCCCATATGTATATTTGTACGTAGGCACACAAGATCAGGAAGATGCAAAGCCGATTCTCTGGTTGAGGTGCTGGGTAAACATAACCTCAGTTTAATTATTAAGAGCCCAAGAAATTGTTAGCAACCTAGGTCGTCTTCCTTATAGACACTGGTAGCAGTATTTCAATGAGAAAAAACCTGAGAATGGTCCACAATTTTGTAGGTATGACATGGAATATGTTGATCAATTAATGGGGGGAAGTTCATAAATCTCATCTTACTCCTGTTGCTTGTCTGAATTCTGACCTAGTTCAAGTGTGATGTTGTTTTTCCTCCCTGCGGACGTCTGTCATTTTACCAGATTGATTATTCTGCTGTGCTTTTTTTTTTTTTTTCTGCATATAACTGAATTCAGTTGTGCTGTATCAAGCCATTGGCCATACAACAGAATAAGAACTGAGAAACTTGGCATTTAAATAGTTATTTGCTGAAACTAATATTGGGTTTCATTAGTAATGATGTTACATCAGGGTCTTGGTTGAATACTTTAAAAACTCAGAGGAAATTTAAGAACACTGTAATGAGCTTGGAGCCGTCCTCTAATGTTTTCTTATATTTTATATTAAAAATCAGTTAGAAAAGAAACAAAACGAAGGGAGCACGAGCTATCAATCAGCAGTGGCCTGCTAGGATGTGAGAGAGCAGAGGGAGCAATTAAGACTTTGGGCTGCAATCCTTCGCTGCCACGGAAGTTTCTTCTCAGTATCTGGAGATTTACAGTCCAGCACTCCAACGTTACACGTGGGTGCCCTTGCATCTCGGGGGGAATCACTGCCGAGGGCTTGGATGGGAGGCTGTAACGCTGCCGGCATCTCCCCTGTGTCTGAGCTGGGCAGGGGGGCCGGTCTGGCACCCCCGTTTTGCCCAGCTGTCACCAGCAGGCTCAAAGGCTTGAGCGAAGGCTGAATTCACAATTTGGAAACACTGATATTGAGACAGATAAGGCTTAGGTGAACGTGCCTTTGGAAGAAAAATGTTTTCCCCTCGACTTGTCACGTGGGCATTTTGGTCTGGATTTCCATAAATCTGGAAAAAGAGCAGTTCTTCGTTTATCAACGTCCTTGATAACAACCTCAGCAAGGACAGGGAAACTGCTTCCTTCTCATGCTGAGCTTGGGGCTTTTTGCACCAAGAGCTGCCGAGTCCCTTTGCTCTCATGTGCTTCAACAATCACCGAGATCGCTCGCTATTTGCCATTAGATACTGTCCCCCTCATGCCACAAGGTATTTATAGAAAGTTATCACTGCTTTAGTGAATATTATACTTAGGTAAATAAAGGGCTGGTTTAAGTTTTTCGTGGGCATTCCCAGTTCAGTTCTTTTAGCCGTATCTTATTAATAATTCAATAATCCGTTTCAGCAGAAGGCTTCTTCTATCAGACCAACACCCATCATGAGCTGGATGGAAGTCCAGTGGAAGCCAATGCTGAAAGGAAAACAGCAGTGGTTTTAAAGGGGAATACAAAAGAATAAAAAAAAAATATAGATTTAAGCATCATTTTAATATCCAACGTCAAACAATCCCGGAATGTGACTAATATTTTACTCCCTGAGTAAATATGGCATTTGATGGCATTTTTTTCTGTTTTGATGCATTGCAGGCAGTGAATAATATTCAGTGTTTATTCAATTTCCAAAAGAATAATTTAATTCTGAGGCTGTGCTGCCATGAGCAACATGCTTGAGTAACTCTCCTAGAGATTAGGACATTAGTAGTCAGCCCTTGCACTGTGTTCCTATGGCATGTATTACATTTGTATTTCTGCCCTGCGTGCCGAGCAACGAGAATCTTGTTTCCTCAGTCTTTTAAGGACATGATAGAAAACTGTCAATGTAAAAATCGCTACTGCTGACTGTAATATATGTATATAAAGTAAATCTGTGAAATATGCAGTCAGTATTAAAATAAATAAAGGGCAGATTATAAAAGCCAAGGTCAGGTTTCAAACCAATTTATATTGAACAGTCAAGAGTACTACCATGTTAGAGACACTTTCTGAGAACAGGTATTTTCACTGTCCATACCAATAAATTCAAATAACCTTTAGTGCAGTTTACTTTATCAAATCTTCTACGTAGTCATTCGTATTCATGGATCACTGTGTGTGCTGTAATGAATAAAAATTATGTGTAAAATTCAGTCCTAAAGAATGTAGTTTACAGACAGATGAGGTACTTATCTTCAGCTATATTTGCCACCTAAGTCACTCAAATATATGACCTAAAATAAAAATGCTAAATCTTTGAGGAAAAAAAAGGCATTAGTCATCAAGCCCTTTTCATCTTTTTAATATTAATCAGCTCCTGTATCTGAACTGATGTTTCAGCTCATGCCACAGAAGAATAAGCAGGGGTGGGTGTGTGTTCTGCACACAAGGTCAAATAAGCTGCAGAATGCCGTGCTGCTTCTTGCAGCAGATGGGTAATGTTACATGGGTTTTAATTATTGAAATTACTCCTGACTTTGAGGAAATACTCTCTCTTAATACTGACAGAATTGACCACATGATAGGGCTTGAATTTTGTGGCACAGATGTGTTTGTTTAAAGATGCCATGTCTCTGTCCTCTGGAGAAGAAGAATTACCGACCTTTAACTTTCATGTTGCTCCTCCATTCTTAGGAACGTTTTTTACCATATTGATATTTTTTTAAGGGGAACTTGAAATACTCTGCCATTGGGAGGGCGGTGGGTGCAGATTCACAAAAAGCTTTTAAACACCTCTGCAGCTGGCAATCTGCAAGAATAATTTTGACAAGGGAAGCTCTGCCATGAGCATGGGTTTACAGAGCTGCTTTGATGCTGAATTCTTGCAGCTCCTCTGCAGAACAATAGGGAATGTCCCAGCAGATGACTGCTTGAAATAGACTTGTACTTGCAAATAGTTTCTTTGTATCCTTTAGCTATTTATTCACACTACTTTCTAAAAAGTATTAATGGTTTCTCCTTGGTTTCTTTCAATATATTTCTTCTCTCTCAATCCACTGTGAGGAGCCGGGTACAGAGGGAATATGGAGTGTTAATCGGGGTCTCCTATTCCTCCCCCCCACCCCCCCAACATGTAGTTACCATTGTCATCACTGCCCATCTCCCTACATTTCTGCTGTATTTCATGGAAGGACATCTAACAAGTTTTCTCTATGGTAGGAGATATCTGGGATCCTCACTTCTCACGTGCTTTTCTGTTGGTAGAGGAGAGAGAGGTGGGTGAAGATGGGTAGGGTGGGTAAATGGAATACTCCTGCAGAAAGGAACAGATGCATTTATTTTCCTGCCTTTTGTGGGTCAGAGAAAAAATACTGTTTTCCACTTGCAGCCGAAAGAGTCAGGTTCAAATTAGACATTCAAAAGTGGTTTCTGACAAAGGCAAAAGTGAAGTCAGGAGGCGATTTTCTGGGGAAGGTGATGGGATCTGTTATTGGACGTGTTTAAGAAGAGATTAGACAGATACCAGGAATGACATAGATGTAGTTACTCCTGTCCTGGGAAAGACAAATGGACTAGATGCTGCCATGGGTCCCAGTTGAGATCCATTTTTCTATGATTTTAATGATCTTTTGTGAGTTGAGGATCGGGATTAATTACGTGTCTCATTAATTTGAACTCAGCCCCCTACTAATTTAGCTGCACTGTCTGAGGCGCCGGATTTATGAGTGCTGCTGCCCAGGCCTGGGTCTGTATGTCGACATGCTCTCAGCTTCCTCGGCTCTAACACGGCGCTGCAGCACGGTCCTCCCACAGCGGGAGAAGGCAGAGGCACTTGCTCACCAACAATGAGATTGCAATGTCTAGCTGGTATTTACAAGGCCAAAGATTGGCTTGGCATGCAAATTGAAAAAAAAGCAGAGCTTGGATAGTATCGGAGTGTGGTGCAGGATGGGGAGGCTGAGCTGAGAGCCCTGGCCCGGCACGTGCATCCCTCGACAGCGCAGCTTGATTACTGATATGAGGAATGTAAGGAAGGTTAGGATTGAGCTAGCAGCAAGCTTTAATTAAAATAGCTCTGAGTCCTAAGGAGGAGGGGAGGCCGTTGCCGTGGGGAATGGAAAGCTTACAAGAAGCCTAGCTCCATGCCCGAAACATGGGAGAACGGAGTCACTGCCCGGCATGCTCACAGACGGGTTATCACAGGGAGCTCTGAAACCATCCTGACATCAAAAGTTTGCGTAAGACAGCAGAAAGCAATGCAAAACAAGCAGTCAAACAGGGATGTATTTTTTTCAGTCCAACCAAGCGCTGTGGGTCCTAAAGTAGTCAAGCTCACCCCTGTTATTTAGGTGCTGTGGTGTCTTTCCTCTTTCCTCCTTTCCATCCTCAGGAATTCACTTTACTGTTCCCTGCATCTCACCGCTTCAGTGCATATAGTGAAATCTTATTCCTGCTGGAGGCTATGTATATTTTACCACTTACGTCGATGGGGCTGGGTTTCCACCTCTGGTACTTGGAATAGATCATATAGTTGCTGCTGAGCAGCAAACGTATCCAAAATAGAAATGGCATGTCTTCCTATTCCCTACCTCCTGCTAGCACAAGCGTGTCCACCCTGTCAGCAATGTCAGGGAGTATAAATACCATTAAAACTAACTTTTCGTTTGTTTGTTTTCTGAGGTGGCTTGTTGCCCCTGATCTGGCTGATGATGTGAAAGCTAGCGCTGGCCCAAGGGAGGGTCAGGACGTGGGGGCAGCAGCTGTGGCACCGCTGAGCTTAAACCGACCACAGACCCACATGCAGTTAGCACAACTTCTCTTTTGTTGGTTAGCCGGTGCCCCCTCCTTCTAGAAGGAAATTTGGCACTTTGCACCTGACAGATGGCCTCTCAAAGGGATACGTATAACTGGCAGATGCCTCTCCCCAAGTGATCAGTTAGGCTTTAAAACCAGCTCTTGGTTTCTTGATGAGCTTGAAAAGGCCCGTGTGGATCCTCCATCAAAAAGCCTGCCTTCAGGCATTGTCATGTAGAATCACTGCTGCTGGCTTCTTAAATTGTGGATAGAAAGCAACAACCTTCATAGGAAAGGTTGTAATTAGGGGGAAAAAATAATAAATTACCGCTCAGTCCAAAACGTCGCAGACCCCCCCTCCTTTTTTTTAATTTTTTTTATTTTTTCTCTGAGCTAATCTGGCAAGAACAATTTGAGTTTAGTATCTTTATAATAGTACCCAGTCAGCCATGGGGTAGTCAGTGATGTAGAGCACGCAACAGCCCCGCTTCAGAGGGTGCAGTCTCAAGCGTTTGTTACTCAGGGACTGTTCAGTGCAGTGGGAGTAATGAGGCTGGAGCAAAACAATTTGGCTGAAGCGTGACGTTAGCAGGTAGTGCCCTGTCTGCTCCTGGCTGCACGCTCCTGCCCCGTGCTTTTCATCCTGACCAGAGCACGAGGATCCCGGGACCCTAACCCATCCTGCTCCCCCAGCAATGGGGCTGGGTGGATGGCAGCAACAACATGGCATGGAGGGAGCTGGGGATGGGTCTAGAGAGCAAGTCCTATGAGAAGCGGCTGAAGGAGCTGGGGTTGTTTAGTCTGGAGAAAAGGAGGCTGAGAGGAGACCTTATTGCTCTCTACAACTACCTGAAAGAAGGTTTGTATAGAGGTGGGGGCCCGTCTCTTCTCCCAAGTGACAAGCGATAGGACAAGAGGAAATGGCCTCAAGTTGTGCCAGGGAAAGTTTGAATATTAGGAAAAATTTCTTCACTGAAAGAGTTGTCAAACACTGGAACAGGCTGCCCAGGTTTGAGCCTCAGCTTTGATACTGAGCACGATGCAGAGGGGATGGAATACCCTGTTGGTCAGTTCTGGGTCACCTGTCCTGTCTGCTCCTCCCCACAGGTGCGACCCCTCTATGCTCTTCTGCTTCTGACCTTCCAACGTGGCACACAACAAAGTGAGCTGACCTTGGTTGGTTATAGGAATAAGGATAAGCAAGAGCCTCTCTGCTTGCCATTCCTTGGTATTAACTACAAACATCAGATGTTATCACTCTGGAAGCAGACACTGTCTGAAAAATACGCCTTTGGTTTAGAAAGTGCAGTTACTTAGAAAAGACTTAACTGAAAAATAAAATTGCTGAATAGAAAATTGTTTCTGTTCTATCTCAAACCAGGAAAACAGGGAAGTGGTGTCACCACCCCTAGAGGTATTTAAAAGACGTGCAGACCTGGTGCTTAGGAACATGGTTTAGTGGTGGACTTGACAGTCTTGTGTTAATGGTTGGACTCAATGATCTTAAAGGTTTTTCCAACATAAACAATTCTATGATTCTATAAGCGGGAGTGGGACTGGCTTTTGGGCCATGGATTTGTCCATTGGTTCCCAGAGAAACTTGAAGGCCAGTACAGGCATGAATGGACTTTGGGAAGACTCTTCCTGGAGACTGTTGCATTGGCAAGATGCTGTTATCAGCCTGCTCCAAGGCATGGATGTGTCATCATCTTTCATTTACCCAGTCAGAGTGGTATTTAGAAATAAATCATCCCACTTCTTAGAAATGTTTAATGCCACTAGAGCTGTAGCAGAGTTTTAAGTTTAAACAAAACGACTTCCACAATGTCCTTTTCGTGGCAAAACTTTTTCCAGCTAATTGATATTTTGCTGTTTGCAATGATGATATGTTAACGTATGACATCATTCTGCAGATATGCAGAAAGGTCATATTAACTAAACTGTGTCATAACCCTGGAGTCTGAATTTCCCCTCAAATTGTTTTAATATGGTTTAGTTTGGTAAAGTTTCTCTTCCTTTGAAGGAATTAGGAATATTCTAGCAGTGTTTGTAGTAGGGTGCTAATATTAGTTATAATTAATATATTAATATAATTGATATATAATTACTGCATTAATACTAATGCATTAATGGCTATAAATGTGGTCAAATCGAACCATTATTTTTCAGATAAAGGCATATGATTAGAGATTTGTTGTTTATATCAGTTTATAAAGAAGTCATTATAATATTACGTGACCATAATACTTAGCAGAAAAATTAAATACCTGAAGAACCAGAACATTCCTTAGTTCTATCTTTTTATATATACTTATTTATTAAAGTCAATAAAATAGATATTTTATAGGGATGTATAAGTAGCAGGATTTACAATGTTAAATATTATGGGTTTCAAACTCTGCGATAACTACATAAATGGGCCATTTAATTGCCCTTGATAGAAATTCACCTTACTTCTTTAGATTTAGCCATTCCAGTTAAATGCATTGAGCATTTCAGATGATTAAGTTATTAGTCGTAAATGCTTTATTTAAGAGATGTTGCTGGTGAAGGAATTTGAAATATAGATTATCTTGATCTGGCTTCTGTCCAATATGCTATAGCTAACAAATATGTAGCTTTTTTCATCCTTGTCTTTGATAGTGTTGTCATTCTGTACGTAAATCCATGGAAGGGAAAGATTATAGGTACTTATGTTATTCTACGGATGTATTTTCGACAATGCCTTGTGCACAATAGCACGCCTGTTTTTTTCTGGTTTTGAGACAATGAATCATATATCAAAAGCTAAGGAATGTCAGAATTGTACATAATTGCAAAAGTTAGTGGTTTGTGGGTTTGGACAATACGAGCTGTATTTGTGCTCTTAAAGTATTATGTCAATACAGCTGGTTAGATCAGATACGACATCATGGACTCTAATAATGCCACCTGAATGAAACTTTTTGAAGGATGAGATCAGATAAATTCAGATTAAAAAGGAGGATGCAGACTTTTAACAATAAGGAAGAAGAATCTTTGAAACAATTTGTTTTGGGATATAGACATATCTGTGTATTGAAAGGGAAGCAAAAATGGGTCTGCAAGAGATGCTCCATCCCTGCTTAGCTAGGCATCTACATCTGTGAATCAGGAGGATTGGTCTGCAAATTCTGCAAAAGGATCAGACCAGGCCACTCCAGGTCATCCATAAAGTCCCATTATGGTTTTAAATATATGTGGAAATGTGGAAAATGTCATTCTTTCAAGTTCAGGGTGAGTATTCCTGTATACGAGAGAGGGGAATTTTAAGGCTAGTCTAGAGGAACTTCTTTGGGGATTTTAAACAGTTGGTGCTAAATAAAAGAAAATGGTCCTCGCTTTTCTGTTCCCCCTTCCATCCTCTCCTCTCTCAACTTTCCTCATCCCTTCAGAATGAAAAATCAGGGCAAGCGGGGTATTTCTGCAGTCCAGAGAGTGCTCCCTGGCTGCCTCCTCCCTGGCATGGCAAGGCTCTTTCTGGGATTTTACCTTGTACTATTTTCCTCTTTGGATTCTTCCATCAGTAGAAAGGAGGAGGGCTGGCTTTCCAGTGGTGTCCTGGTGTCCTGCTACATCGTGCTGGTGAGAAGAATTCTCTGTATGATGCAGAATTAGATTTTCCTTTGTTTACAGAAAACAAAAAATGTGCCCGTAGTTCACATTAGAAGTTAATCTCCTCTAAAGAGGAGATATAATTGGGCTTTAAAGTTTCTAAGGGTGTATCTGTGTATTCTAAAAATAACGGATCAAAGATACTTAAGGGTTTGGTTAATTTTTTTCCTCATAATTTCTCATTAATTTATTCATACCTGCATGTTGCCAAGTAGATAAAAACAATATATTAAAAAAGAAGCCAAAATCACTTATAAATGAGGTTAGTTTTGTGACAGAATGATCCTGAAGGACGTCCCAAGCCTATCTTTGGCCAAAGTTGTGCTGGTAGTGCTGCTCCATGTGAAGTCAGCATGTTTGTAATTAATTTGAACCCTAGTTAAATTGTATTTTCCGTGATATGCCTATTGTTTCTCATGAAAAATATACCTTTAATTTTCCTCTGCAGAGTAAAGTAAACATGACATACAGATTTACAGTGAGACTTGTCAACAAACACATGAGATCATGGATATTAGTCTGAGCATAAACTTCCTATTACATTCAATTTACTGCTAGTGCAATAAAACTGTCATCAGATTGAACGGGATTTTATACTGCATCAGCTATAATACCGTGCCATTAAATTGGAAGTACATAAATTTTCCATTGTTCTCTTCCTCATGAGTTCTGAAAATTAGAAAGTTACGCACAGCATCATGCTATGGCTTGCATATTCCAACAGATCAGTAGTGATTTATTCAGGGTAGTTTGGGGCATATACTAAATTTCTGATTATAAGGCTGTTTTGCAGTGTGAAAAATAGTATATTTTACTGCAGTAAGGACCTGTAATCTTTTAATGAAAACTTGGATGAAATAAATGTAGGGAAAAGGCCCAAACACTAGTTCCCCGATTTTGTGTGGCACAAAAACTAGTTGATATAAGCCAGAAATACAAAAAGTCTTTTATGTACTCCAAGATAGAATCAAAATAGTTAACGGAACTGCATTCACTTTAACAAGAAGGCTTCAAAACAACCCCAGTTTTCAGTAAGTTCAGTCTATGGGTCCACAGTTCAAGAAATCAAGAGCCACAGAGTTCCCTTCTCATCTTGGAGATGAGAATACCCTGCTTCAGGTCACTGTCCCTTGACCAGTTTGCTTTCCTTAGGTATATTGATAGGACACAAGGCCGTAACAAGTGTCTTCCTTGGGCAACAATGGGGGTGTTCTAATAAAAAAATGACCATGTGGGAATCATATATTTTTTTTAAAGCCCTTTCTCATTGTTTTCAAAGTTAGATATTTCCATTCTTTCATTTTAAAGTACCTTCTCACTTGCATTGTTTGATATTACAAAGTGTCTACACATACAATTAATATAATGCGCTCTGCGTGTAGCATATGGAATACAGCATTGTAAAAATCTACACTGAATCAAAAATGAATAATATGTTCATATACATTGCATTTAATTTTGGTAAGAAGTACTGTCATGGTTTAAACCCAGCCAGCAACCAAGCACCACACAGCCACTCGCTCACCCTCCTCCCAGTGGGACGGGGGAGAGAATCGTAAGATTAAAAGTGAGAAAACTCATGGGTTGAGATAAAGACAGTTTAATAGGTAGAGCAAAAGCCACATGTGAAAGCAAGGAAAAACAAGGAATTCATTTACTGCTTCCCATTGGCAGGCAGGTGTTCAGCCACCTCCAGGAAAGCAGGGCTCCATCACTCTTGTTATTTGAGAAGACAAACATCGTAACTCCGAACGTGTCCCACTTCCTCCTTCTATCACCAGCTTTATATGCTGAGCGTGACATCACACGGTATGGAATACCCCTGTGGTCAGTTGGGGCCATCTGTCCCAGCTGTGTCCCCTCCCAATATCTTGCACACCCCCAGCCTACTCGCTGGTGGGGTGGTGCAAGGAGCAGAAAAGGCCTTAACTGTGTATAAGCCCTGCTCAGCAGTAACTAAAACATCCCTGTATTATCAACACTGTTTCCAGCACAAATCCAAAACACAGCCCCATACTAGCTACTATGAAGAACATTAACTCTACCCCAGCGAAAACCGGCACGAGTACAAAAGTTTATTATTTAATATTTATTATTCCACTGATGTTTGGAGACCTGCCAGGATTGAAGTGAAGTTTGTATGGTAGAGATATGGTCCTTGCCCCTGTAAAACCTAGAGATGTCTTTGACTTTTCATATATGGCAAGTCTGAAAATATATCTAAGTAGTAGTGGACAGGTGACCTGAACAGACTTTATCTCAACTGAGCCTTCTGTTTTTAATTTCTTGTGGTCTGTTCTGTTATGTGTAGGTTCATTAGACATGCTATGTGACTGACATCTTCCACAATTAATGCTCACGTGTAATTAGATGCAATGCTGACAAGGACTCTGTTGTTTTCTATAGTTTCATAGAAAGGCCTTTTCCTTCTTCTTTGGCACCAATCCATTAGAACCGTTGCACCATGTTCAGCCGCTGACTGGGACTGAAAATAATTTACAGCCATTAAAACATTGCTCGTGTATCATTAGCTCCACCTCTTGGTTTAATTTGGTTTTTACACATAACAGTAGTTCATAAGGGAATCCTCTCTGGAAATGTGCCCTAGTAAAAGCATCTGGCTCAATTGCTCTGTCCTGCAAGTTTAATGTTCAGTGCTTGATTACCAGTAAAGTTTAATTACGAATTATTTTACTAATAATTTGAGTTACATTGTCCTCTAGTGGCTCATACAGATAACCACCCTGCTGACAGACTCTTTTTGCCTTGTGTTTTAAATCCTGCCATACTGTTTTCATACAAGTCCAAGTCACCTCAGAAAAGGACTGATGCAATGGCCAAATAAAAAGTTTGCATCTTACCGCCACTGTACCTGTACAGCAAGATCTGTCTTCTGTAACTGCATATAGTGTGCTTAAGAAATAAATATTTAAAATAGTTCAAAATAACAATAAGAGAATTGCAAGAAGATACTGTATTTAATCAGAGCGTTTGATGGAAACAAATTTATACTGCTTATTGACAGTAACAAAGAATAAACTTGGCATGATTTTTTTTTTTTTGGTAGGTTGAAGACTAGTTCACTTCCACAAAATGCATAGAGATGTCATACAAAGGAAAACAGAACAGCCCTTCAGCGTGTCCTGTGGCTACTCACTCATAAACCTCAATAACGCCAGGCTTTTGCCCTGTCACACGGCAGCATCACCTTTCATGGGAAGCAGTGACAGCACTAGAGCGCTTTGCAGCTGGATGTTTGCAAGTAGGAGGAGGCATCTGGGAGCGTGGAGAATAACCCCGGGGTGTTTACAGTGCCAAAAAGCACATTTTACTTTACTTCGAAAAGGTGATACCCTATTCTCTGAGGTGCTGAGTTAGTTTTTTCCCTGTGGCAGAGCAGTATGATTGCTTCCAGCGGAGGCCTTGGCCCGGGTCATGGGAAGCACGGCAGGCAGTGCTTCAGCAGGCACGGCTGGTGGGATGCTCCGGCTGGCGAGTCTGCCCTTTTCATACTGTTTCTTCCTTGACCAAATGCCATAAGTAATGAGGAGTAGAGGTTGCTCTGCAGAGATAGTTTCTGCATGTGTAAGAGGAAGAGGAGAAGTGCTATAAATGCTTCTGTTTATGCGTCCAAGATGATGTAGGAGAAGGAGCAGTTACAAGTAGTGAAGGAATGTGGTTTCTGTCATCTTAAAGAAATGGTGGTGCACTCCAGCAAGATGATAGCTCCCTTTTTCTTTTGCTGTTTACAGTAATAGGAAAGACAAAGGAGTACTCTGACCTTACAGAGTTACTATCAGAGGCTTTTTCAAAGTAGAGTGCCTTGTACCCTTTCAGGGAAATAATATATCAGGATTGCTCTGGTCCTCCATCTCTTGCCACCTTTTTTTCTTCCTCCCTTTTCGGAGAGACCTTCCTTTCAACCAGCGATGTGACTGCATGCGTTGGATGGGTGTCAGCCGGTTCCCATTCATTCCCTGGGCTGATCTTCCTCCAAACACCGGGAGAGTTGCAGAGTAGCTTAATTATACCTGACACAGTGGAGTCGTGCATTTGGTGTCGTTCGCGTGCTGCCTCAGACTTGCACGTGTACCCACACCTAGCAAGTGTCAATAATCACCACAGCTGAGAACCTGCTGAGAGAAACAAAACGTATAAGGGCAGCCCTGAGGTACAGAATGCCTTCAGCTCGTGAAATCATCTGCGGTGCCATTCTTACAGTTCACTCGGAGGTCTATTAGGCAGTGATGGATGCAGGAATATTTGCAGAGAGTTACTTTCATCTAGTGCTCTGTGGCTCTTCTGCCACTGGGAATCTTTTAAACCAAAGGCATGCCTTCAGTTAAGAAATCATGTAGGGTCTTTATTTCTTCTTAAGTAGCTGTCAGTAGGGGGAAGGTGACAGTTTTCATTTTTCTTTAATAAAAAGGCTTCATTTTATAAGTGCTTTTGTAGCTCTTGCATCAACGTAGTTTTTTTCCATGCTTTGCAATGTTATTTTCCAGGGGGTTACAACTGTTTATTTAACCTAGGTGCTGAGCCAAGTTCTGTTATCCTCAATTCAGAACATGTGGTTTTATCCTTTGTGTACTAAAGAGTGAGTTGTACAGATTGATCTATTCAGAGCTCACTGACTACAGTTTCTGCTGCGATAATTTTTTTAAATGTTTGACATTTCCAGGTAGCTATCAGGCCAGTGGTTGCCCTCCCGCCACACTGGAATCTTTTATAGAAACCCATTACTGCTTCTCAGGCGTGCTCTTTCTGACACCCCAGCAGCGAGGGGACTCTGCCCCATCATTAAGGTCACAGTAGCGCTTCCCTCCACCAGCTGCTGAGCCAATGCTCAGGTTCCTCCTGCAGCCAAGGAGAAGACGTGGCTGATTATGCCTATTCCTATTAATCAGGAAAATGCAGGCTTCTCTTCAAAGCAGAGGGAGCGGTTGATCCTACCAACCGTGTTGGTCACTGTTCTTTTCCAGCTGTGTGTTAACTCCACCTTCCCATAGTGCATAGGGTTGTGCCAGCAGAGTCTTTCTGGAATAACCAGATCCTTGATGTCAAGCTCAGTCAGAGCTGGAATCCAACGGAAGCAATTTTTGGTGAAACGGATCCTTCGCAACCTCTCTCATAAGGCTGTCTGGGAACTGCATACGCTAATGGGGAAAATCAAGTGGTGACCTTGTGTGTTCTCAGGCTCACAGGGTGTCATCCTGCTCAGCACAGCAATGCAGTTGTCAGGTTTTTGATGAGTTCTTTACAGCCGTCTGCCTGGCAGGTCCCCCCCGCCTACCTGTGTGCCGCTCTAATGCCTGCAGGTACAAACGGGCGAGTACACCTTGCTCAGAAACAGATGGCTTTACAGAACAGATGCCGCTACTCGTTGCTTTTCTGTATGGATGTAGAAAGCATCCTTCGGTGGAAAACGGGGTAATTTTATTTAAATCCAACGGTATCGTAGAGCAATAAAACCAATGAGATGATAAAGCCTTGCCAGGTTTTCCATTTCAATAAGCATCTAATCTTCAAGCTGTTTTAATCGACCTTCTTTATTAGATGTTCTCATTTCTGCATTGCTAGCACACACCTGAAATTACTGCTTGGCCTGAGATGAAAAGGTGATGCTGTTTTGATTTGCACTGTTAAATCATTTCTGTTTGAGGATTAATTTTTTGTTTGGCCTTTTCTAAAGGCAGTGTCCGTCATTAAAGTGGCTGTGCATGAATGGTAACGCACTTGCATTTTCTCTCATCAGAATAATGAAATGGTGGAACTACAGAGGATACGAATGAAAGATGAAATTCGAGAGTACAAGTTTCGAGAGGCGAGACTTCTACAGGACTACACTGAGCTTGAAGAAGAAAACATCACTTTACAGAAACTGGTGTCCACGCTGAAACAGAATCAAGTAAGCATCGAAAGCTTCAAGGCACTATGTTGAAAAATGACAACATTTTCTCAGATTTCCATAATGTGATCCCGCAGAGCACTTTGATAGAAGTTCCTTTCTATGTTTTTTTTAGTTGTGTTTTTGCTAAACGCTTATTCTGAATCAGTGTTATTGGCCGGTTTTGATGTATGAGGAGGCCATTACCTCAGTTTTAGGAAAATCCTGGAGGAATATTTTGTTGAGGAACTTATGTAATAGTGGAGGAATTATTAATATAGATAGAACCGTATCTTTTTGCTTCCTGCTTTTCCTCTCCTCCCTCCCTGCACGCTGAACTTGGTGCCCAGTGGCAGAGCTCAGCCCTCTGTTTCCTCTCGGTTGGTTTCCTGCATGTCCTTTCCTCTACTGAAATGGAGAAAAGCGGAAATAATCTTCTCCCCATTCTCCTTTTTTCCCCTGCTCCTCAGGTTTTCCTGTACCAGTGTTGCTTTCTTCTCAGCCCTGCTAACCCGCAAGTTTAGCAAGCTTCGAAAATAGGCGAAGGGACATCAGATGTTCCTAGTTTGTCTTTTGTTTTCCTCATTACAGTAGTTTGTAGCTGATGGCAAACCAACATGCTGTAATTCTCACGGCAGTGCAGAATCCGCCCCGAGGAACCACTATAAACAACAGCCCCATTGCATCCAGATGTAAGCGGGCGTGGGGTCTGTTCTACCCCCCTTACAAAAGCACAGATTCCTTTGCTGCTGGATATATATACACCGCTGAGGAGGCAATCAGGAACCCAGTTGTCCGTTAAATTGAACAAAGGAGGTTTGTTCTCACGTCAGAAGAGTTAACTTGCCGTGATCAATATTTTAAGTATCCAAGTTGGATGATGTAACGCTTTCTGCCTTGTAGACACTGTCCAGACCAGCATAACGTGGCACTCCGTAACACCATTGCCTTAACTGGTAGCAGATGATAACAGCGCTGCGTTGCAGCCCCTGGTTTGTGTCCTAACTTGCTGCCTGGTTCAGTCAGGGCTTTTATCAAACAGCCAAGACTGTCACAGTCTCTAACGGCAGCTCGGTAAGAAAGATGCCTTATTCCTGCAGGAATATGCAGTACTATTTCAGCTTTCTTTTACTATTATTTTACCACTCCAGCACAGATGCAATTGAAACATTTAAAACAACAGAGCCGTGCCGCAGGGAATACGCGGGTAATAGAAATGGGTACATCGTTTTCTTATTTATGAAGATACCCAGACTTTCACACTCCTGAAACTGAATTTATGGTAGATCATCTTTGTGTCAGAGTTATTTACCAAGACAGCAAATTCCCCCTTTGAGGCATGGATTTTTCCCTCACCAACCTCATAGGAGGCATTTTCACACTATCAGAAAATTAAAAACCCCTTTATAGACTCTCCTAGTTTCCCCCAGAAGAAAATCCTTTTGCAAATGTTTATATTTGTCATAATATTTCATTCTTAATGAAACCCAATGCCAGTAGCCATTGGAGAGAAAAAGCATTGCCACATTTTGAATGGCTTTAAAAATCAGTCTTTTTGCATCACATATCCATACGCTTGTGATTCCTAAAATAGCTTTGATCTACAAGATAAAATTTCAAGAGCATTTTGTACTTTAATCCTTAAATTTAAAAAACCGTATGTTACAAGTCTTAGTGCTAAACTGTCATTATATGGGTTGGGCTTTTTTGTAGCTGTTGCAAGCAAGAATTCATGAGATGGTAACCATATAGGTAATATAGAGCTCTGGTTTTCATATGGATTTAAAATTTTAAAAGGTTTCTTTTTCCATGTCCTTAAGTTATAAACATAGCTACTTGATGGGATTTAATAATTTTTCAGATGGACATCTCTCTCCAGTCAGGAAAGATATCAAATTCCTAAACGTAGATTTCAAAATATCACAGATTTTCCTTTTCTATTTAACATTTTCCAATATGACTGTGGAACTTTCTTTGTTGTTTGGAATGTTTCCATTCTCTGGGTTTGAAGATTAGTGCGTTGGTTTTTAAGTTTGCCTTTCCAAAGTTACTTAAGTACAAGACTTTTGACAGATTGATAAATATTCTACTCCAATAGGAATGGTTGATGTTTCTGTTTATTTTCATTAAAACCTTACTATAGTTTGTTTAAATATATATATGTAAAATAAAAAATGTTCTAGACAATGCCTTCAAATTGCAGATAATAAAGCATACTAATGCATATGAATGAGAAAAGCCTCAACTGAAAAAAACTTTTTTTATGGAAGCATGAAAATTCAGTATTTCTCTTCCTCTTTCACCAAACTATTAAATTATTTCACCCAATACTGGGATTTTTTTGCATTTGGAAATGAAAAGGTGGATGAGTTACATGATTAGAATGAAATTAAAAATCAAAGCATGATTGTTTTTACCAGGAGTCAAGCATGAAGAAGGACCTTTACAAACAAAGGTCTTCCTTTTGATTGCTGTGGGATTTTCCAACAGTGTGAAGGAGGAGGATGAGGAGGACCAGCAAGGGGGGGCGTTCTGCAGTGAGGATCGGCTGTGCCATCTAGATATTGCTGAGCAACTGCCTTTGAGCTAGATTGGATTTACCTTGGCTTTGCTTCTTGTTAGGTACAATAGAAAGGGCTGAATAAACGTAGGAGCTGCCTTTTAATGAAGAGAGAAGCGGCAGTTGTTTTCCCTCAGCCCACGCTGCCGAAGAATACCTTGATAAAATACTGCACCAAGGTGTGGGGCGGGGAACCTGCCCTCTGAGAAGGAGAAAGACCGGCGAGTCCCTCCAAGCCTGGTGAGGCTGCCCCAGGTCGCTGGGGGAAGCACTTCAGGCAGCGCTGTCACAGCAACAGGTTGCCGAGTGCTCCAAAGCGGCATCCCCAACACACGGTTCAAGGATTGTGTGGCTGGATACGCTGTTTCCTACATTTGTCTGGTAGTTTAAAAATCTCTAACCATTTGGGGCATTTTAGAGTTTAAGCTGGTCGTATGAATAGTTCGCTGGTTAATTTTTAAAATCAAATGCTGCTTGCACACTGGAGAGGGTTCTGTGACACAGCGAGAAGAGAGTTGAGGCTCTTCTACAGTTTTTGTACTTGAACACTACTAGGTCACCACATACTTTAGAGCATCCGTGCCTGAGTGACATTATATCTGGTACGAAATTAGATAAGAAGTCATCTTCAGAATACTTGTAATTAATATATGAGACTATTTTAACCTGAGATCTATACATGCCATGACATACCAAAATTGTTTATGGCAATTCATAACAAATCTGTGGTTACCAGGATATCTGCTACAAAGCAGCCTTCTTTCCATGAAATACATTGTTTATTGGCAGAAGTTACTCAGAAAAAGGTGTTATATTTTTTGATTCTCACATGCTGAAAAAGTGAGCAGTGGAGTATTGAACAGGGAAAGCTCCACTTGCATTTTCTGTGCAGCCAGTTCTTTGCAGCTGCAGGCAATGTCTGGTATTTCGAACTATATTTTCTCTAACACCTATTTCAATAAGGCTGATAAATGGCAGGTTTTCATGACTCAAGTTTTAGTATTATGAATGTTCTTTGTCTTGTCTAATTCAGGTTGAATATGAAGGCTTAAAGCATGAGATTAAACGATTTGAGGAGGAGACAGTGTTGCTTAATAGTCAGCTGGAAGATGCCATCCGGTTGAAGGAGATTGCTGAGCATCAGCTGGAAGAAGCTCTGGAAACTTTAAAAAATGAAAGAGAGCAAAAGAACAATCTGAGGAAGGAACTCTCCCAGTATATCAACCTCAATGATAGTATGTATAATAACCATATTAATATATCAGTAGATGGATTGAAGTTTGCAGAGGACGGGGGCGAGCCCAACAATGACGACAAAATGAACGGACATATCCACGGGCCTCTCGTGAAACTCAACGGTGACTACCGAACTCCAACGGGTAGGAAAGGAGAATCTTTGCACCCCGTCTCTGACCTCTTCAGTGAGCTCAACATATCTGAAATACAGAAACTGAAGCAGCAACTCATGCAGGTAAGAGCTGAATTTAATCTTCTGATGTGTGTAGACACACGTCCTATGTACCCTAGAACCAGCTTCTGCAAGGATTTTCCCCAGTGATGTTCTTGACCACATACGTCCTGTTCTCAGACTTCTGCTTTCTTCATGTCCAGAGTTTGCTAGAAATACCCCTGGAAAACAGAGTATCTCTCTGTGAAAAGTCAGTGTGATCTGAGCAGATGTTTAGTGGGAAGGGGAGGAAGGGACCTAGTCGCTGCAGTTGCGGATGGCTACATTCTTTTTTTCCTGGTTTGATGATGGGAAATGTCCCTGAGATTGCAAGTTGAATAAAATACTCTTCAGCATGACCAAAGCTATCTGGAAAACCCCCACTAAAATACAGACAGACTTGATTATGCTCCTCTGTAACTTAGAGGGAGTTTTTGCCGTTACATTCAGTTTGACCAAGATTTGGCATACCATCAAGAGCGAACAAAAGGAGAGGAGCGCTCCTCTTAATAACTGTGCGCTCGGAGAGCATGTGGCGTGTGAGATGTCACAGAGCGCCCTTGTCCAGCCTGGCAGTCCCAGCGGATGCGCAGGCTGCAGGGGGTGCCTTGGGGACCGTACAGTGAGCATTTGTGCGCCATTCATCCAAGACCAGCCCAGGCATGACCAGAATAGGAGCCTGGGAAGCAAGCCAGATAAAAGCGCAAGCTGCCAGCCCCGATGCTGACATCACCTTAGAAAGGCGCACAGTGCCACGCAGAGAAAGGGTCCCGCTGCCCAAGCTGTTGAGCATCTTCTCTGTCACAAGAGCTTTTTCAAGCGCTTTTCAAAGTTTTGGCACCATCAAGGAAACATCCAGCATTTTCTGGCTGCCGGCTTCCAAAAAGTGCCTCTTCTAAAGAGGGTAAATGTAAATCCTTTACTGCTTAAAAAGTAAAAGGCGATTTGGAAGTAAAGTAAAGTAGAGCAAACCCAGTTCTCGGTGCTTGCTAGAGAACAATAAATCCCTATGTGACGTGTCCTATATTTGCTGAAGAGTTAATTGTTTTATTTACTTCATTGCCAAACTCACCGTGGGAAGTTTTGATCTAAGCTGTGACATGGCAAGCACTGATGACATCTAGTGCTTTGCACAAATAACGTTGATGCAAGACATACATAATTGAAGTGGGAAAGCTTGAAATTAGGAATTTTATTTCTGTGAAAAATTGTATCAGAAATTTTTCCAGTATTAAAAATGTAAACAGTGTAGTTTGTGTATATATGTATATATAAAAATATGCATGTATATGTACGTATACATTTATGTATATAATACATGCACGTATATATTACATGCAACTTTTGATTTCATTCAGAAATATAATTTTAAAAATGAAAAAAAAAAACAGCTTCAGAAGACAGGCTTTGAAATGATCACATTTTAAAATACGGTGTAAGCATTTTCAACCATAGTTTACAATTAAGTTTATGGAATATAAATTTGGAATGAAAGCTGTTTGGAAATGAAGAAACAAGATTGTTTGAGTATGTTTTGTCTTGATTTTATTAAATTAAATATCGAGCTTGATAAATCATCAGACTTCTACTTCCAAGATACTGCAAATGTTTTGATGGTCTCTGACTTTAACATTAATTATTTATTTTACACTTCTTAAACAGTCATAGTTTAATAG
Source organism: Chroicocephalus ridibundus (assembly GCF_963924245.1). NCBI lineage: Eukaryota > Metazoa > Chordata > Aves > Charadriiformes > Laridae > Chroicocephalus > Chroicocephalus ridibundus. Next base: position 155,166,940 of record NC_086284.1, read on the forward strand.
TTAATAGTTAATATTAGTTAAATAGTTAAATAGTCTGAAGGCCACTAGCCACAAACTGTTGAGGGTCCTGTAGGACCCTAGGAGGACCCTAGAAAATAAATATAACCATTTTTCAGTCAGAATGGCTTTGCCCGGCCCTACCACCCTCACACCAATAGCCGCCACCATTGCTCAGTGTTCTAATCATATTCAAAGGTTTAAGGTTTAAAAAGAAAAACTAGAGCCAGCTGGAAACCTGGTTTCTTTAGATACTGAAAAGACTTAATGCAAATTGCTGAGGCGTACTTTTTTTAAAGTTCTCATCTTCTCTGCTGAGTTGCATCAGCTCACCTTGGGTCACACAAATTAAATGGGAAAAAACCTCCAAAATTTCCTCGGAGTGGTTGGGAGACTTAATCAGGTTCAAGCTGACAAAAGGTAATTCTTCATCAAAATTGGATTTCTTTTCTCCTCCACAGTGTGGTGTTCATTCAGCCATATCTCAATATTTGGTATGCGTTCCTCTTGTTTTTTCTGAAGAGGCTGTATGTACTATGGCAGAGTTGCTGAAGGAACTGACTCTCTCTTGGGAACTATTTTTATGTCTATAGGATAACAGGCTCCTTTTTTGAGAGAAGCAAGCTTCAGATTTGCCATTTTGTACATGTGTGACAAATTTTTTCACTCCTCAGTGTCAAAAAGAAGCCTTCACTAAAACAGCTAGTATGACAGGTGTAATTCCTTCTGCAGCTTTAGGATGCTGCTGCTCCATGATCTGTGCTGGTCCTTAGGAGAGATTTAATTGTAATCGTTCCCTTTCCATCTTCAAAAACCTGCTAGGTAACAAAAGTCTTGCTGAAAATTCTTACATTCCAAGATTTTCTCAGAAAAGCTCAAGGCTTTCTGCTCTTCCTTCATGTTTGTTGTCCAGCGGGAAGAATTCTCCATCTCATCTTTAAAGCCCAGGACACTCTTCCTTTGGTGGCAATCCTTTTCCTATTCCTGAGGCCAACATCATATTTGGAAAAATTAGAATAAGTTCTCTTTAAAAAAAAAAGAAAAAAAAAAAAAGTCATGCAGCCCAATTTCTGACTGTCTTCTCCAGCTGCCTGGTACTCTCTGACAAAGATCAGAGGATATCAACAGCTGAGGTTCAGGGTTCTTGAACTGAGTTGTCCAGTTGATTTGTTCCAGTCTCCACTAGGAATTTTTCACTGATATTCTGATATTTTTATTTTTTTTTAAAAAAAAAGGATAAATAGCAATCCTAAAATTGGTTTCCATAGTTGCAAACTATAGAGCAAATTGGGAATGAAATTGCCTCAAACTGAAATCTTTGAAGGGAAGGATGCATTGCAAACTAGGTACAGCGACTTTTGAAATGCTTTTATTTTAATTTCAAGTTGATAAACATCCTTACTGCAGCTACTAATTTCAATGTCAAAAAAACCCCACCAACTGGACTTAAAAATAACTGCAATTCCCAAAAGTTTGCTGTGGGTGGAAATGAGAGTATAGTGTTGTCTGGAACAAAAAATATAATTACCAAACTTGGAAACAGCAGAGCCATTAATATTCAGAAGGTGTGCTCAGGGCTGAGTTGGAGCTTTGGGTTTTTTTTTCCATGGAAGTAGAAGCATGTATTTATAATTTTAACAGCATTGGATTAACTTAATCCATAATTACTGGACTAAAATGAGTAAAATTTAGTAGATCTATGTATTTCATTTCACCTACTGTCCAAGTTGGTATGTGGGTTTTAAAAGTTGCATGTTTTCTCTGGAAAAAAAAATCCTATCTCTTTGAAGGAAGTATTTGTTTCCAGAACACATTTGTGTTCAGAAGAGAAATGATCATAAAGATCCCAATTATCTCTGTTACAGTTTTTCTTCATGATAGAGTATGATGGCTGAGATCAGTAATCTGTCAGGATCAATTCTGTCTGATTAATTTCGGCACACACTGAAATACCGTACTGCTTTAACACCAACTTGTTTTCTCAAAGGAAGGGCTCTCTGGCTGTAAGCTCTATATTTATTTTTATGCTAGTGCGATTAACAGTTAATTGCCTACTTCATGTGAATATACCCACAGTGGGGCCATATACCTTAAAAAGACAACTGCCTTTGGTATGTAATGTATGGATCTTTATTATCCATATGACTCCTCGCCATAAGGTGAGGTGGTCCTTTAAATTAACCAAAACTCAGATTTTCATGCAGGTGTGTAGCTCACCGTACCAGCCTGAAGGAATAAAAACCTTCATTATCTGATGAGGGTAACGCAATTAACACCTAAGCCTGCTGTACAAGGTGGTAACAACTGGAGTTCAACTGAAAGTTTCTGGGGAGAGCAGACGTGGGGCAGACTGCTCCATGGGAAAAAAAAAACAAACGGAGGGCTAGAGAGGAGGCTTTTGCTGGGGAGCTCTCTGAGACTCCCCAGGACGGGTCTGACCAAGAAATCTGTGGAGAGCGGCCACCTTTTAAGAAGATGCTCTTGGCAAAGGGGAAGGTTGTTCTGTTTGGGATTTTCTCAACAAGGGTTGAGAAAGGCTGACACAGGGGGGGTGAGCAGCAACGGGGGCGGCAGGCGGAGACTGAGGCAGCAATGGGGAAACAGCGTCAAATGGAGAAAGGTACCAATATACTCGTAGTACGTGGCTGTCCTCTTCTGCATTACAGCACAGGCTATGTGGTGCCTAAAGTGGAGCACCCTGTATCTAAGGAGACAGGCTCTTCCTGGATCATAAAATAATGATGAGGTTTGGCCCTGTTTTTTTAATTGTTAAGCCATCAGTCACCTGTACACAAGAAAACTAGGCTGATTTTTTTTTTAAAGGTGTTTTTAACATGGCTTCTATTTTTATTCTTACAGTTTCTGCCTGCAATTGATTGCAGGTTCTAATAGAGGCCATGTTTTGAAAGCCTGTCTGTAAAACCAGGGGATCATCACATGCTTTAGTGCCTTAATACTTCTGAGCAGCAGCCACTGCTCAAAAGTCTGAAGCGCTGCTTGGAGCATTTTGTGAGATGGCATTAATACCCTCAGTCTCTAAAAGGCTTTTCTTTTCCTTCAGTAAGATGCATCGTGGCTGATTTGACTCTCTTCCAAATACTGCCTGCCGGGATGCTGATAGGGAAGGAAATACTTTTTAAAGGGTTTTTCAGAACGGATAGCTTTGAATTCTCAGAATTAGTAATTTACCCGCTCATAAAGGAAACGTGGAGCGGGCTATTTTCACTGCACGTGTAAATGCAGGGCTGAAATACTGCAACAGTGGGAGAGAAAGAGCAGAAAACCCGGTAGGCTCAGGATCCTGTTGGAAAAAGCTGTGGAAGCAAGTCCTTGTACCTTCCTCTGATTCCCAATTCACAACCCGGAACAGGACAAAGGCATAGATAAAAAAGTTGGAGCATTACACTTAAAACTTGAAATGGGAGTCTTTCAGGGGTGTTATCATGAATAGCAAATACCTGAGCAGATCAAACTTTGGTTTTTCGTGTTCACTTGCTTTAAGATGCTGTGCATTAAGACTTCTAGAGTCCTCCTCCATGACCTCTTCTGCTGTTCAACATCCACATTTCTCTGTAGATACTCAGAAAGGAGCTCACTAGGTCAGAACCAGTACTTTGTTAGTTATACCACAAATCCTGCTTTTTCTGCCTTGTACTTAAAAGGTTGGATTTTGCTTATAGTTAAGTCCGGGGAGTTGCATGTGCACAGTCTCCTGATCTCTGTTTATTCCCACACGGCGGGTTATTTAATCTAATCTGTGGAAATACACGCAGCCATTTGTTTACTGTAGTCGCATTCAGTAATCAAGTCTTAATGAAAGTTTGCAACAGTCCAAAGATATAAATAAATATTGTGAAGGATTGGTAGAGCTCTTCACAGGGAATGTAAATTCAAACTCCACTGAGAAATGTGTATGTACCAGTGGAAAGGCTTATAGTTGACTGGTAGTTGGCAGTGGTGCAGCTCATGCCTATTAAAATTTGTGGAACATGCGTCGTAGTAAATTCATTCTCATCACTCTAGCTGACCAGGCATTCAGTGCTTGGGCACTAAGTAGTTCTTCAGTGGGCAACGCGTAAGGTCGTGACCTAGTGATATTGCAGATTGTAACAGAGGCTGGGACTACATAGCCCTGTACAAATTATACGTACCTTTCTCTGACTTAGTTTTATGGTTTAGGGATATATGGCTAAAATCTCTTTGAAACCTTCAAGTTGTGTATGGAGAGTGGAAGAGTAGAAGAGATGAATGTGATGGCAGAGTTTAGTGCTCAGCACAGGTAGGTCGAGATTCTGGATTTCTTACTTTGACTCTGTTGCAGGTGGAAAGAGAGAAGGCCATTCTCCTAGCCAACCTGCAGGAGTCTCAAACGCAGCTGGAGCACACCAAGGGAGCCCTGACCGAGCAACACGAGCGAGTCCACAGGCTCACGGAGCACGTGAATGCCATGAGGGGGCTGCAGAGCAACAAGGAGCTGAAAGCTGAGCTTGACTGTGAGAAGGGCCGAGACCCCAGCGAGGAAGCACATGACTATGAAGTGGACATCAATGGTTTGGAGATCCTAGAATGTAAATACAAAGTAGCTGTTACTGAGGTGATAGACCTTAAAGCAGAAATCAAAGCCTTAAAGGAGAAATATAATAACTATGTGGAAAACTACACTGAAGAGAAGGCCAAGTATGAGAGCAGAATCCAGACGTATGACGAACAGGTGACAAACCTGGAGAAGTCAACCAAGGAAAGCCAGGAAAAAATGGTCCACATGGAAAAGGAATTGCAAAGGATGACAAGCATAGCAAATGAAAACCATAATACCCTCAACACCGCCCAGGATGAACTGGTGACGTTTAGCGAGGAGCTGGCTCAGCTCTACCATCACGTCTGCCTGTGCAACAACGAGACACCAAACAGGGTCATGTTGGACTATTACAGGCAAAGCAGAGTCACCCGCAGCGGGAGCCTGAAAGGACCAGATGACCCTCGAGGTCTTCTTTCCCCGCGGCTTGCCAGAAGAGGGGTGGCGTCACCCGTAGAAGCCAGGACCCCGACCGAGCAGGTGACAAAAGAGGCCACAGAGCCTGGCAAGGAACAGAGCCCGACGAAAACACCTACCATTTCTCCTGTCATCACAGCCCCTCCTTCCTCCCCCGTCTCCGATACCAGTGACATCCGCAAAGAGCCGATGAACATCTACAACCTCAATGCCATAATAAGGGACCAAATCAAGCACTTGCAGAAGGCTGTCGATCGGTCACTGCAGCTGTCGCGCCAGCGTGCTGCAGCTCGGGAGCTGGCGCCCATGATTGATAAAGACAAGGAGGCCTTAATGGAAGAGATACTGAAACTGAAATCACTCCTGAGTACGAAGCGGGAGCAGATTGCGACGCTGAGAGCAGTGCTGAAAGCCAACAAGCAGGTAAGATGCTAATAAAGCAGTCAGTCGGGAATGTCTGTTATTTATACAGGTCACTTAGAAGCTTTCCCAGGAGTATTTTGGAGCAGACATTTTACTCACAGGTTATTTAGCCTCTCACTCAATCATGGTGAGGGCAGACCTTTCTTCCCTCCCTCCTTCCCTCCTCTTCAAGCTTTTAAGCTCTGCTTTTGCCTAGCACCCAGCATTCAGCAAGGGCACAGGCAGAAGAGCCTTTCCTGTGGGGCGAGAGAAAAGCAGAGGGGCGGGGAGGCATCACCTACCACCCAGCCTGATGCACGGGCATGGTCCTATTATTCTTGTGAAATGAAAATGTTTCCAACATCGGAAAACACACCGGAGTGTGCATGGAGAGGCTCTCAGGGGCGTGCTGGCCCCTCGTCAGGGCAGGTACCGACGGGAGCAATGGGGAAGGCAAGCTTAGGGGAGACCACCTGGGCCAGCACCTCAGCAGCTGCGCGTGGCCCCCCTGGTGGGATTTAGTGGAGCAAATGGTCCCCAGCAACCCATTACGTTCTTCTTGGCTCTTGGTAACGCTCCGCAGGCTGCAAAACTTGAATGTCCCCCAGCAGATTTTAGGGGATTAAAAATAAATGCCGCAAAAGCCAAAGCGTGCCTCAGGAAGAGAATGACAGGCGTAAGAGCGGGACTAGCATCTTTGGGATGGACAGAAGCTGGGCATTTCTTTGATAGGTGAAATGCTGAGTTATTTTTGTTACATACAGGTGGTTGGAAATTTTTAAAATAATTTTTCTTTTTAGTCAGAAATAATTTCTCCTGCCATTGTGACGTTTTACATCCTTTAAGAAATACAAACAAGGTTTTCTTTTTTTTTTTTAAGAAAAAGGACATCACTACATGATAAAGATGACTTGAAACAGTAACTGCAATTTTTTATTTTGAGAAGGATTAATTATAAAGTTATATTTTAAGAGAATAAAAAATCTCAAATTATTATTTTGAAAATTCTCACAGCTAAAAAAATCGACTCATCATACCACTTTATTTTTGATGTTTCACCAATGCAAATAAACTGAGAATTACTGCATTTCATATCAAATGCCAAAAGAGGAACATGTAATGGTGTGTTTTTCATTTTTTCTGGCATAGTATATCCTCCCAAGCCCTTTGTATCTATTAGATCCCAGGTCTGCAAACACTTCAAAAAGTTAAATTTAAGCATGCAAATAGTTTTGTTTCCTTCGGTGCGTCTCCTTATGTCCAGAATGAAGTCTGAATGCAAGTTGCTGCAGTGGCAGAGTCATTGTTCCAGATTGCCTGGGACTTTTCTCCTCTGAAAACCGTGCAGCCATCCCCACATGGGGGCGTGAATCCTGGTTAACAGCACGGGATGCTATTAGCTGGTGACAGCGATGGGTTTTCTGTGTTAAAATTCCCAATAGTCAAATGGTCTGAAGTTACAGTTTCAAGTTGAATTGATTGTTGGATCTGTAACTGCATTTCTAGAGTACTGGGGATTTTTAAATTGCAGCAATATTTCAATATACATTGAGTCTGTTACAGCATTTCCACCCCCCCTCCCCAATACAACACACGTTAAATATTAATTCAAGTAATTAAATACCATCTCTAGCTAAGCAATAATAGCTCTGAGCAATTATATGTGGATTTTCCGTGTAGTTAAAATGTAACTAAGATGCAATTGAGGTCTACGTGTTTAGATTCCAAATTAAAGATTTTTTCCATTAGCATAGAGCTATCATTTATTTTTTGATACTACCAGAGAATCTGGCTCAGTCTTGCTCTTTTATTGCTGTCAGAAATAAAGCATCATCCTACAGGGTGCTCACTGAAATGGGAGAGATAGATTTGCTGAGTAAGGAGGTGCTGTTAATTAAACTTTTATTTATTTATTGGATAGCAGCATAGCTATTGGTAACTGTACAACTGGGTATAGAATCTTGCAATACTGTTCATGCAAACCTAATATCAAGAACCCTCAAACTTTCAAGTTAAAAGACATAATAATATAAAAGGAGAGATTTAAAGTTACAGGGGCGGGGGAGTTTTATTACGCGCTAGCAGTACTTCCAACCTCAAGTAATGTGTGTTTCCCAGGACCCAAAGCACATCTCATGTTCAAAAAACAGCAGTCAAGATTCATCCCCTTGAGTTCTTCCCCTCCAAAATAGTAAGTTTTTAAGCAGCAATAGGCTGAGGGTATTTTTCCCTTGTGTGTTTCAGTTTAGATGACCCTGCAGAGGACATCTGGTTCAGTTTCTCACACGTGCTCCAGAATTTTGGTTTGTTAAAACCTTCCTCAAGCCCTAATGAAGCGGATGTTAATATGAAATTATGCCTTTCCATCCCTTATGTAGTACGGGAGACACTGCTGGTGCCCAAGGTAGCAGGGAAGAGCCGTGGCAGCCCCTGCGAGAGGGAAGCCTGCAGCCGGTGGGGGGCTGGATGCCCAGGCGCCTCCTCAGCCTCCAGAGGGGTCACATCACAGCTCATTGTGCTTTGTCGCAATGCTGTTACAACCCCCCTGTATTTCTCAGCACTACAAACAGAGACACTTTAGGTGAAGCTTTTTTTTTTTGGTTGGGGTTATATGGGAAACCAAGATGAGGACAACCAAATGGGGACAAACGTTTTAGCAGGGCCTGTTGCGATAGGACAAGGGGTAATGGTTTTGAACTAAAAGAAGGTAGATTTAGACTAGGTATAACGAAGAAATTTTTTTACAATGAGGGTGGTGAAACACTGGACCAGGTTGCCCAGAGAGATGGTAGATGCCCCAACCCTGGAAACATTCAAGGTCAGGTTGAATGGGGCTCTGAGCAACCTGATCTAGTTGAAGATGTCTCTGCTCATGGCAGGGGGGTTGGACTAGATGGCATTTAAAGGTCTCTTCCATCCCAAACCATTCTGTGATTCTATATGCATTGTAAAAACGGCAAAGACCTGGCTTTCCTAGAGAATCTGGCCATTCAGATCCAGAGGGGAAGAGCAGCAGCCGGCCCCCGGGTCTGGTATTTGGGGCTGTATTTCAGTAGTGAAGTCAGACCGTTAACCAGGGAAGCACGAGTGCTATCTAGTGACCACCAGAAGCACTGCAACATCAGATTAAAACCAGAATTGTAGAGTTTTCCTGGCAATACCCTTTGCCACAGTGCACTGACGTCCTCTATTATCCAGGTACGCAGGGGCAAATGGCTCATCAGAAGAGAAAATAAGCAGAGTTTTCACTTCCAGACTTGAATTGTGTTCACTTCTCTTCACAGTGACTTACCTGACTGCAGAGCCCCAAAGGAATCTCTGTTTCTGTCTCCTCCTGCCACAGTGGGCCTGGAGCTCCAGCAGTCCAGTTTTAAATCGTTAACAGCATACAATAAATTAATCTTTGAACATGACAAGGTGTTGCCTAGTTTAATGCATTTGGGAGTATCTGATGATATTTCTTTTTAACCTAGCTATATTTTCTTTGGTAATATTTTCAAATAATCATTAAACATTAGGTGAGGCTGCAAGCAGACTACACAAAACTCTGTAATACAAAAAAACAAAGGGCAAGATTTGCTATAAGAAGTTGCAGACCTAAGCCCAGGAAAACAGATTATTGAATCAATTGCTCAAGAGAGCAAGGCACATATGTCTTGCTAGCTTGCTTGCTTAGTTTGTCTTGATTTATGTATCCATTTATTCGTAGCCGTAATTACTATGTCAGCACCAGTTTTGTGGAGCAAGCCCAAGTAGCACTAGCATTAACAAGTAGCATAAATTTGTGAAGTAATATCAAATTAATGGTATAATAACTTTTAGGACCAGTTCAATAATAGTTTTTATTTTGATTTCTAGTAAGATTCAGAAAGCAAAGCTGCCTATGAGGGGAATTTAATATCCTGAGGTTCTGATTGAAAAATGATTGGTTGTTCTCATAGGTAAATGGTTCGATGGGAAGGAGTTGAGTCAGCAAGACCTTCACATCTCTGTAGGCAGTAACTGTGGTGTCTCCAGCTCCCATAACTGAGATAGCCATAAAAGTCCTTCAATAAAAATAGCTGGATAACTCCAGATATATGGTACCTAATCTAGAAACAAAAGCCCTGATGTTATATAGAGAGAATGCTGCATGGAAAGATCTAGCAGCGTGTACGATTTCTGCTCTAAAACGACAGGCTTTCTTGTGTGAAAGCAGTTTGGCTTTCTTGTGTGAAAAAATACCACTGTAGGACTTAATATTCTCTCAGCAACAATTTTTTAACTTGGTTTGCTTATCACAATCTTAGTGTAAGGTAAATGAGATACAAAGTCTTCTTGGGATGTGAAATCTGTATAGAGAAAATGAGGTTTGTTCACAGATTTCAGGATTAAAGTGGCAGCCTTTACGCAGCTGGGCTTGGGCAAACATCTCTTCAGTAAGGATAAGGAGAAGGATGGAATGGTCATTGTTAATTCTGGCATTGCCTTGGTTCCTGGGGCTCAGGTGTGTGCCCACCTCAGGCTGGATTTTGGGGATGGGGGGGCTGAGCTCTGCATGCCTCTGCTCTCTCTTCCTGCATAGTGTTTCCACACTCTGCAGGAGTCTGGCAGTTGGAGCTCTCTGCTCCCTCACGGCCTTACTGTCAGCTCCAGGTGACTTCTTCTGCACAGCAAACGCTACACGATCTGTGAGCCGTTAATCCTGCGTCTACAGGTGGCTTGCTGCATGGCTGGGTGGTTCCTTTGCCCAGTTCTTCAGCACGACTGGTCTCCTGACAGGAGTGTCATTAGCCCCTCTCCTTTCTGATTGCATTATCTGCTTCACTGAAGAGCATTCAGACATTTTTCTGCATTTCTCATCTTTTTCTTGTGCTCCCCATTTCCGTGTGTGTTGCTCAGAGGTTGCATTTTTATGTGACATTCTCTAGTTTCTCTGACACATTTTGTAGTGAACCACAGCTAAAAAATCAAATGCTTCAGAAAGAGCTGTTAAAAACAAAGCCAGGTCCTGGGTGTCTGCTTTCTTCTGGCACCCACTACTTGGAGATGTTGCCCCATCCGTCCTTTCAGAGCACTCTCTGAGCACACCGTTCACATCAGGCCTTTAAAGTATGGATTATCCCACAGAACTGGGTTCAGGCACAACCACACGTATGTGGTTCAATGGGCACAATTTTGGAGGTTGGCTGAAATAATTTAGACTAGAGGTGCTGCTGGAGGAAGAGTAACATGAAGCTATGGCTTCAGCTCATTTTGTCCGTGTTACTCTTGGCGCAGTCTGGCAGTACATCTGAGGTGACCCGACACATAGCTACCTCTGAGAGAGGGAGTCTGAGTTCCCCTTCTCCCCTCAGCCCCTCTCCCCATCGCATATTCTAGTTTTAGGGTGCTTCAGGTGAGTTTTCTGCCTCTTTGGGCTCCCCAAACTGGCTCACAGCAAGCACAGGAGAAAAACACCCAATCTGTAAAGGGTAAGGATGGGGAGAGGGAGGGTAATTATTCTTTTGGTGGCAGCTAGCCAATATAGATTAACTTGGCTGCATTGTGAAATGTCATCCTGAGAGCCGAGGAGTCTGACAGCAATCGGCTTCAGTCAGCATCCAGGTCCCAAACCGATGAGCTGTAGGTAACCTGACCATCCGCACAGTTGGGCGCCCACCAGCTCTTACAAGGACCTCTTGAGCCTCACGCTAAAGCGATGCTCTGCTGGACCTGGCTGCAGGTTTCCAAAAGAAGCTACCCTTGCTTGCTTCCCCCTTGTTTCTCTTGCCTATTAAAAACACATTTTTGTTCGTTTTATTTTCTTCTCTCGTGGAGCACTTGTGCCCATTTGTTCTTCGCTTATGAGACTTTCAGAAGGGAGACCTTCGACGGCCTGCAAAGGGCTGTGTTCAAAAGCTTATCTGTTGTGTGGAGAGCCCCCAGGCACCTCCAACAGGTTTTACAATTTATGCTTCATTTTCTGTATGTTGTTTTATGGAAAACTGTAATAGGAGGAAAAAAAAAAAGAAGTTTGAAGATTTGACACAGTACTTCCTCTGCTACCTTTATTCATCAACTAAATTATGTTTCTAAGTTATTTTTCATCCAGTAGTGTTACCTGTCCATTTAACTTATCCTGACATCCAGACTAAAACATGGGGATCACAGTGATCTGTCTGATCATCGTGCATGGTTTCAGTGATGTGTAGATTATTTGGTTTACATGGAACGTGTAACCTCACTGCTGAAAAAAAGTAACAATTTTTTTTAAAGTCTAGCATTAGGTGGCACATATCTAAATCATTTTAATTCCTAAACAAAGGAAAATCTTTACATGAATTCTGTATTTGAAGATCAGGTATGATAGGTTAAGCGACACGAGGCTGTATTTCTCTTACAAAGCAAAGACTTGTGAGTTCCTGCCTTAGGGGCAAAGCAGAGCTCAGTTTGAGCTATAGAGTCTACCTCTGCTCTCATAAATCACTTCTGCCTCATTAGCGACCTGAAAATTCTTAAATAAATCTGATTTAATCGTATCTGTTAAATAGGAATTTGTCCTCTGATGCACTATTTCCTAGATTTCCCTTCAAAAGGTAGTTTTATTAAACATAGTTAATCCTTCTTCTCCATGTTAATTTAGGAGTGTACGTTTTTGCTGATGGCTGAAAACAGATAGAAAGCTGACAATTTCTGCTTTATGCTGCCAAGTGTAGGATGCTGTCTGCATCGTACATTATACCAAAGCATGTGTCAGCAAGTTGAGAAAAGCTGCATTTATTTGAATATATCCCTAAGTAGCTGATTTTTTTTTAACGTGTATTGCTGGTGATTTCGGATTTGGCATGGAAAAGCCTATCTATTCAAAACGACAGGTGACTAGTGATTTTTAAAATATCTCTTTTCTCAATGTAAACTATTGTGAAAGTAGAGAAAACATTATTGGTGAGTGTACAATTGGAAAAAAATATATTACTTTAATGCTGCTAACTGTACTATTTCCCCAGACACGAATGAATAGAGTTGGTTTTTAGTAGGAGATGCTAATATGTCCTTTTGTTAAGAGGCATTGTTAGTGGGAAAAGTATTGCATTTCAGAAAACCGAGTTTAAAATAGGTTTCCAGCTGTTGAGCCACTAGCATCTTTTGTTATGTCCCCTTGCTGGTTGCTTTAAACTAATGTTCTTCTATACTTCTCTCCCCTGGTGACGGCTCAAGAACCCACAGGATCAACAGGGGAAATTGATTGCCGACAGGAAGCGCTGCAACTTATTACACACGAAATTAAGTGAAAAAATAACCATAACCCCCTCTGAGTAAATGTAAAAGGAAACATTTTTTTCTTCATCTTGTTCAATGGCAATTTTAAATGTCTCATAGCAGTAGTAGGTACAAAGCCTCTATAAAACTATGTATTTTGAAAACTTCAAATGATACTAAACTTCCTTAGGTAAAGCAGAAGGTTCAACTCTTGCAAAAATAAGACAAATTTAACTATTAAAAGCAGTAGGGCAGTAAATTAAAGAAATTTGATGGATGAAACTGAAAAAAGAAAGGAGGGAGCAGAAAAAAATGAAGGAATAGGATGACTACAAAGCCTTGCTTTCCTGTTAAGTGAAAATTGTAATTTACGCTTTTTCTTTTGTTCTTTTTCTGTAGTGGTTAAAACTGCCAAAATAATGCTGGTTTACCCAACAGTAGGTACTGCTCGTGCTGAGACGTGAAAGCAAGCTGTCAGGTCCTGGCAGTCACCTCGCCCAAGGAAAGCCTCAGCTGGCAAGAAGCATGAGGTGAAACACGTTAATTCCCACCTCGGCTACAGAGGCTGAGTCTCACGTGCCCTGCGTCCCGTTTGCAGCGTGGTCGGGGGACACACCTGGTTGTTACTGCAGCTCCAATGACATGGTAGCAGCTCCTTAAACTGGTGTAACTTACTTGCCTGAGTCCTCAACGTACAGCTGCACAGGTTTGAAGGGACTTTTAAGGTGTTGCGTTGTTCCCAGTGCATTGACATCGGCTTTGTCCTTTCAACTGCTTTTCCTGGTTTCATGGAGTACAAGTGCAATGAAGCTCAGGTCTAACTTCTTTTACCGTGTGAATGAAGAAGGAAATCAAAAGTAAAATCAAACGTGGCACCTTAGCTGTTATCAGGTATGTGTCTCATAACCATATATCCTTGTTTGTGTTTTCAGACAGCTGAAGTGGCACTAGCCAATTTGAAGAATAAATATGAAAATGAAAAAGCAATGGTGACTGAAACCATGACCAAACTACGGAATGAATTAAAGGCTTTGAAGGAAGATGCAGCAACCTTCTCATCCTTGAGAGCAATGTTTGCAACCAGGTAAGGGAAACGGTTTCACCACCTGCCTCAGCACTGTAAAGGTAATATGTGTGTGCTAAGCGAGCCCAGACTTAGCCGTGTATGTTGGGTGCTTAGGAGGAGAGGCAGAAATTATTTTCTGCAAGGTCAGGGGTTTGCTGGATGAAGGTGAATGAATCTTAGAGTGCACACTGTGCAAAACCTGCAAGCTTTCAAGTGCTACTGAGATGCGTGTCTTGGAAAATAAAGCCGGAGAATAACAATGTCAATACAACCTTGAGTAAAGTGTTATAAATGCCAATATCACCCTCCAGTATATTTGCATTTATAGGGCTTTTTAAAGTGGAAATCAAATAGTAGATTTATGTGGCTGATTTTCTTATTCAGAATTATGCAGTGATTCTGTCATGTAAAGCTATCGTATGGTTAATGATGATCTTCAGAATCCCATGTTTTCATTATCGTAAGATTTATTACTCAACACTAGTAAAATCTATTTCATCAACCAGCGTATGCTGTAATCCAGCGCTAGTAATTGTGAGGCCACTGCAATTTCCCACTCCAGCATGAATTCTTATTTTATCCTGCTGTGATATTCAATTTATTATCTTCTCCTTCAGAGGATAAAAGTTTCACTCATCTTCTGTAACATAGTTCCTCCTGGCAGGACAGTAATTAATCATCTCTTATCTTTCCTTCTCCCACACCTTCTTCAGAAGAGCTTTTGGTTTTAGCTGCTTTTTAAAAGATTACCTAAAAATAACCTTTTTTAAAAAAAATCCAATGCTTTTCATCAATAAATTCTTAACTCCCAAATAAGCAAGGAAATTAGTATCCTCAGGAAATTATTCTGTTATATTAAGGCTTTTTTTTTCCCCTTATGGTCAAACACAATGTAGATTTCTTGCTTGTGCTTTAGTCCATAAGTGATAAGACGACTTCATGCTTCATGCCAACATCTCTCCAGTGCTCCCTGCGGTACATAGGTGCCGTCTCACCTCTTCCAGCCTTCTAAGGTCCTTTTTTGCTCAGTGACAGTGGCAGCAGCAGCTGGGAGAGGTGGGAAGGAAGGAGAAGGGACGTTTACATGCCATGACATTGGTGCTGTGTACAAATTCATCATAGGTTCATCGTCAGAAGAGTACGTGTAGTGCCATAATGGAAATGAAGAACCAACTCAGCAGGTGGTGTGAACAAAGGTAGCTCCATTGATTTCATTGGCATCTAAAGATTTTCTTCAAGAAAGCAAAGTTGTGTGTGTGTGTTTCAGAAATCCATGTGTGAATCTTTATTTGCAAGCTCATTACTCTAGGAGATACACGAATGTACTAACTCTATAAGGCTACCTGGAAGGCTACTAACTCCAGAGGAGAGGAGTGACATCAGGAGCATAAAGCAAACAAGGATGCTTCTTGCATGGAGCATAAATCAACCTATGAGGTAAAAGAAGTTTGCAAAGATTTAGAAGTTGTTACTTTAAGGGCCTGTTAGGTTACGGGTGTACTGGATGCTCTTTACCCTATTTGGGCATCCTGAGTGTGCACTCCAATTCTGTTGGGTTTAAGGCATATCCTAAAGCTGGTGGGAGACAGCAGCATCTTTTCTGTGACAATTAGGCTTAAAGGGTGCCATTCACGTAGATGCCATTTATAGATGTGTTGCGTGTAGGATGCAATGAAGCTTCTGTTTCTCTTCTATGAACTATAGAGGGAATCTGGGTGACTAGCCAAATTACGGATTTCCACTTTGTAAATGTCTAATGTTAGTAGAGATAAACCCCACCTAAAGTATCTACTGCTGCTGGAAAACTCCATGCAGTAGTGATTAAACACTCACTGCGTGGCCTGTGGAACATATCCCTGCCCTTGAGGTTGTAAGTTCTGCCCAGTATTTTCTGAACAGAGTTATAAAGAATCATTCACTGTAAGGTCTTGCACATCAGTGTGCTCCTATAGATTTTTCTGTTGTAAAATATTCCTTTTCCTTCCTTACCCTGGAATCTAATGGCCTTTATAATTAAATCAATCTTCCTAAATGTTCAAATCATTGACTCATTCTGAATCCTCCATTTGGAATGCTATTTGTTTAAATGACAGCAAAGTGATATACTATAGATGTCTGTTCGAGAAAAGAAATCTGTTTGAAAATACAAAACTGTAAGATTCTCCATGCAGTAACATTCCATTCAATAGCAACCTTCGACATAAAAAAGCAATTATTTTGTCTTTTGTTGAATAAAACAGTGGTTTCCATGGTTATCTTGCATCACATGGTATTTAATCCTGAGTTTGTACTGTAGAGAGAACATCCTTTTGATACTGGAGTTATATTCTAGAGCTGAAAATTATTTCATATACTGTTTGATAGAGCAATATCCTTCCTCTTTCATACACCATCCTTTTTCTGTTCATTTGGTCCCCAAAGGGATGTTCATTCTGGTGCTGAACTGTGTAGTTTCTTCCTCGGATGCACTGGATAAAGGTCATACCACATTATTAGGAGAGCACAGCGTACCTGTTTCTGGTCTGAACAGCAGAGAGGACACTTTTCTCCAAAGCTCCCCTACGCAGAAAGCAGGAGCCCTTCTTTGTCTGTGATTTTCCCTGACACTTGTGCGTCCTTCTGCTCCTGGAGTTCTTCTCTTGCCCTCAAAAGTCCTTCTGACCTGATTGTACCTTTACATTTGCTCTTTTTTCTTCTGGGACTGTTTTGTTTCCCAATCCAAAATCTCTTGTGGCTCTGATCTGTACAGCTTCCTCCTTCCCTCTTCATTAGCCTTGATCCCTTTCTGAATTTACTTCAGACCTGTCAAGAATGTGTCCTCAATACAGTTCAAACTCCCTTTTCCCCAAACACCTCTCTTTCTTAGAAAAAAGAAAGCAGCAGAGTATAAAACCTTCTTTTCTGTGGGATGCATGAGGTTGGCAGAGCAGAGTTGAAGTTCCTGTTTGATGCCAAGGCCACGTGCTGCCCATCAGATTTGCAGCTCCTGCCTTTAGCCTGCTTATTTTGTCCTGGGCTGCTTCTGGTAGTCCCAGACCAGGAAAAATGGTGAGAGCCTTTCCTGCCCCTCCTGTCATTTCCCCTCACTCCAACCCCGAGTCGCTGACCCAGCGTGGGGGCTGTGGGAGTGTGAAGCAGTGAGACTGGTGGCCAGCCCTCATCTAGAGGGAAAACAAAAAATATATTCTTTAAACCATTCGTTTTCCTATCTAATCTAGAGTAGGTGTTGCCCTGGGAGAGGAGGGGAAGTCTAGTGCGAAGGAGAGAAGGAACTACTTTTAGAGCAGAATCATAAAGGAATTCGAAAAGCTGATTTTACAGAGTCCCTACACATGCTTGTATTCCCAGCCTAAATAGAGATACTCAAAAGGAGAGAGCAAGAAATATTGCCACAGTCCTGACACTGCGTGCGCTGGTTTTATTCTTCATCCATCAAGACATTTTCTTATGATTAATATTTAAAGAAAAAAGAGATGGACTAGGAAGTTCAGACAGATCCTAGCTATCCTAGAAGAGAAAACATTTATGAGCAGAAAAGAATTATGCTTATATGGCTAGATCTGTCACTGTCGGTGTCCCTGGGTTTTAGCTCAAGCTCTGCTGTGATTTACGTTACCTAAATTACACATAAGCCTGACTCAGTATTTGGTTTGCATTCCTAAATGAGGGAGATACACGGAACTAGAAATCTCTTAAACTCCTATATAAGCTTCTTGGATCAGTTCATACAAAATAAGTGGGCTTATGTGTCTGTCTGCTTCCTTTCTGAGACAAGGGAAGTGAAAAATAAGTGAAATGTTGACTTTTGCTCTGGCAATAAGTAGACCAGCAGACAGCAAGATAACAGTGCTGTTTATTTAAGTCACTTGCAGCATACGACCATTCTGGGGCAAGGGGGAAACTGGGAAAGAGCTCTGGCTCAGGAGGACATAACCTAACTTCTGTTATTCACTGCTATTTGAGTGCTTCTGACAGACCTGTTCAGAGCCCTGGTGCATCCTGGAGCCTTGCTTGGTCCACAATCGTCTGTGTCGTGCCAGAAGTCATTTATCTTAGGAGCTCTTAACCTTTTTCTTCCTCAATATGTTGTGAGACTTCACGCACATTTATAAAACATGTGGGCAAAAGGCAATATGGATGTGTGTGATGCTTTTTTAATTGGAAACACTTCTCTTTTTATCCCACACTTGGATGTAGCAGGGAATATTTCAGTGAAGGGAAATGCCATGGCTGCAGGCAGTACCTACATCCCACTACGTGGAATAACCTTAACTGCTGCAGACTTCAAGGAGATTTGAAGCTGCTAATTCAGCAGTTTCTGAATTTAATTATGGCCTTTACTTGACTGATTTAGGTTTAACCTTTCTGAACACTGTTTCTCAAAAAAAAACCCCAAACGTGCTTGAGCAACAAAACACAGAGACAATGGACCACATGTTTGTGAAAAATAATAGGAAACTTCGAGTTGTGCTGGAGGTCAGATGACTCGAGCCACCCAAACACTGCAGTGAACTGCCAAGAATGCAGGGTTGCTGTTATGGGGGGACTTCTAGGAAGGGAATATAATCAGAACAGCTGGAAAATGTTGTATTAACGAGATTGGTTTTGTCTCAAGTATGAGGCCAGCTAACAGAATCTAGTCTATCCAAGTTACTAGGGCCGGCTTGGTTTAGTTCATAGTAGGTAACAAAAAGCAGGTTTGTCTAAGTCTGCTTTAGTAATATCCACCTTCATGGAGCTTATATTTCTTAATTGCTCAGTCACACTGTTTTACAGAGCAGATGCCTGAGGCCGGAGGAAGCCCAGTCTTGTTCCAAAACCAAAATTGGCTTATTGGCATACTAAAGCAAGGCAGTTCATTCCTCTAGTGGCACTGTGCTACAGGCTTTGCTGCTGGTGTTAACTTTAAACAATTTTCAACAGAAAACATATTTGGAAAAAAAAGATGTCTTCTAGACAAAGAGGAAAGCAGGAGAGAATAAGAGAGATGGATACAGGATCCATCTGGTTACAAGAATGAGTCTTTAAAACGCTGATAACACAGACATCATAGTAATTCCTATTTCGAAGTAATTGAATTCAATCTCCCAAATGCTGATTTCATTCTAATGTCTCTGTCAAAGACACTGGCTAAAGCATCAATAGACATCTCATGGCTTGGAGCAGAAATGGGGTGCAAGTTGGCCTTAAGCCAACCAATGTTTCAGGACTATCTCTTTTCCTCAAGGCTTGAATAAAGATGGTCATGCTTATTAAGGTCCTGTAGAAGAAAGATAATACTGAAACTGTAGATGAAAGTATGGCTGACTTAGTAATTTTTCTTCCAGTGCCTGAATTATTCAAAAGGAGAGTGCAATATATATATGTGAGTGTTTGTGTATGAAAAAAAAAACCCTAGGAATTTTCAAGTACACTTTATTTCTGTTTCTCAAGGAGAAGATGAAAGTTACAGAGAAATCAGTTTCATCCCTCAGTTTGTAATAATTCAAAAGTTTTCTCACATATCACACATTTTGAGCAGGAAAACTAAAATTATCTTCTGTGTTTGTTTTCTATGTCTGATACTGATAAAGTTAAATCCTCATCCATTACACCATTATAATTACATGCCAAAGTTATTTAGTTTTATACAGATCTCGTGGGGGGGAGATTTGATGAAAGCTGCATCATTTAACGTGAAAAATTCTTGGATGTTGCCACAAATGTCCGATGGTCAGACAGTACTGCTACCTGTGAATCATTTCACTTCTGGTATACATTTACTGGTATACATTCACTCTTGGTCCTTACTGATTAGATGGTCTATTTTTAATAAACTGAAGCTATTTCACTTCAAAAAGTGATTAAGACCATCCTGAAATGTCTTGCTCCTCCTGTTAAATTTAGGAATCATTTAAAGTGAGACTAAATTGAATTCAACCTTAAATGATAACAAAATAATGAGAAAGGTGGTTTTATTTCAAAATTGGTCTCAGAGATCTAAAGCAAATGAAAAAGATACAGTTTTTCACGTGCATAAAAGAGGCTGAGGGTTAAAAAGGAGTAGGTGACTGTAGCAATGGATACCTGAGCACACCTCCAAGGACTCAAAGTAGATGTGAAATAACTTCCAGGTGTGGGGTTTCCAGAATACTACCTCTTTAATCAGCTAAGAATGTGCCCTAATTTCATCTGGGATAGAGTTAATTTTCTTTCCAGTAGCTGCTCTCCTAGTTGCTGTCAGGGGTTAAAACGACAATACAATGGCAAACAACTGAGCGCTTCTCATTTCACAAAGTCTGGTGGGTCAAGTGTTCAAAGTGCTTGCAGTCTTTTTTTCATCATTTTTTGTAATATTTTGCTCAAGTAGATATTACTGTCTATGAAAAATATTATTATCTAATTAGTAGACATTCTTATCCCTGGTGAATTACTAGCTGAACCAGCCCCCAAAATTGTTATTTGTGGTCTAACCTGCAGATAATCCCAAACCTTCCCTCCAGTTTCTAGTTATCTGCATTAGAAGTTCTGTATCATGTTGTCATAGACTACTCTGATATTCTAGATACAGGTTCTCCTGCTGAACGGGAAGTGTTGCCATTCAGATCCAAGTCCAAATTTATTCAAAGTGGGAACGGAAAAATTCAGGCTGTCTGCTTCCAGAATTAGGTTTGGCAAAAGCTTGGATCTCATTCTTTCCCTGTAACTGTGTCCCGGGAATTTGATCACCGATAGGGTTGGTTCTTGGACTGATTCCCCAGATTTCTCCCTTGTTTGTTTTCCCAGGTGTGATGAGTACGTCACGCAGCTGGATGAGATGCAGAGGCAGCTAGCAGCTGCGGAGGATGAGAAGAAGACCCTAAACTCTCTGTTGCGCATGGCTATCCAGCAAAAACTTGCCCTCACGCAGCGACTGGAGGATTTAGAGTTCGACCATGAGCAGTCCCGACGCAGCAAAGGCAAGCTTGGAAAGAGCAAGATCGGCAGCCCTAAAGTAAGTGAGGAGGCATCAGCCACCGTGCCAAGCATAGACACTTTCCTCCTGCATAGTCAGGGCCCACAGCAACCAAACTTACTGGTCAGCAGTGGCACTCAGAGGAAAAGGTATGCATGCAGTGATCTTTACAGTACAGTGCAGTGGCCAGACTTTCATTAAAGTCGTTCACTGAATTGTAAACATTATAATTCTTTTTTTTTTTTTTTTTTTTCTTTCCATACTTTGACTGGGGAGAAGGAGGCGGGGAGGATATGAATATGAAATTCAAAGTCCGGCAACATGTGGTTCTGATCCACCTACTCACTATGTTATTTCCTCCTCCTTAATGCAGTGTTTTGAACTATATTCTGTCGGTGTCTCAGTGCATCTTGTATGTCTTTAATATTAGTGTGAATGTATTTTCTTTAACAAGTTTTCCTTAAGTTTTCCTTAAGGTTTTCCGTAACGAGCATCTGAAATACAGAAAAAAAAGGATTGTACTCCATGAGCATTTCAGTGCTTAACACAAAAGAAATTGCATCTCTTTGTTAAGCTCTGGTGCTCGCTTGTTCTTCATCAGTGCGAAAAGAATATGGATGTGTTCACTCAGATCAATTTTTCTGCATGGGAGCAAGCAAACTTTTGAAGGGGGATGGCTGCCATTCATAACCTAATGCAAATATTTTGCTGTTCAAGCAGTGAGTTCTCATCTTGTCTTGTGACTGCCCTGCCAAAGCTCTGTAGGTGTGGGCATCTCCACGGTTCAGAAGATGAAAAGGACTCTCTGTTAGAGAAGTCCTAGATAATCATTCCCTTTTCTTGTATGCTCTAGTCACAATGCAAAACCAAGAGAACGTTCAGGGAGCCTTGCACATGTCGACTCCAGGATGCTGAGATATAACTCAACCTCCTCTCCTCCTCCCCTAATATGAACCAGGATTTCCAATGCAGGCAAGTTGCCCTGCTGTGGAAATGATGTGGGGTGGCAACACTAGTTGGTTTTTACCTGTTAAGCAAATTAACATGATGTTGTCATTCATGAGGCTTTGAAAGGTAATTAAAGTAAAACTCTTTTGTTTCCATGTGTATTTTTCTTGGATCTCCTGCAAGACTATTCTCACCTTCCCTTTGTGATCAGAGCCATCCCAGGACTTCAGGGACCTACCTCCAGAAATTATTAAGAGCCCCCCCTCATCCCGCCTCCACAGAATCATATCTTCTGAGGGGCCCCCCTTCCATGAGTGAATTCATCCATGGGCACCGTCTCAGCAAGGAAAAAAGGTTAACCGTGGCCACACCAGGTAAACATTTTTTCCTTGGGTGCATGTGGTGCTGAGTGATTAGCAGAGCAGGGGACCCTCCCAGCACTGCAGATGCAATCTAGTTTGGGCACCTTCTTGAAGCCTGGAAAGCAAAATGTCTCCTCCTGCGTCACCTGTGGCAGGAGCTGACATTCTGCCCGCAGCGGCCCAAACTAGTTCCAGATGCAGTGGGGAGAGTCCTGCTGTGGTGTCGGTGGGTGCCGTCCCGCTGGCATCCGCAGAGGCTGCACCCCTGTGCCTGGGTGGTGCTTATGCTGGCGGTTGCGTGGGTAGTCCCCACAGAAGACACAATCCCAACGGGACAGAGGAGTCAGATGTGCGAGGACCAGCGAGGGAGTGATTGGCAGCGTGCAGGAGCCTACGCAGCATCCGTCTTCTGCTCACCCTGGAGCATTCAGTCAGGTTTTTCTAAAAGGGTAATGTTAAACTCACAGAAGGTTTAGTTTATATAAATTGAGTCATGAAATTTATCTTTGCAGGAAGCTTATGCTCTTCGTTTCCTGCCAAAATGTAGTATCTGCTTCGAACAAGGCGTAGAAAGGAAATGCAAACTGGAATGCCATTTCAAAGGTTGTGACATCTTTCTTCTCCCGACAGACAAGCTAATAATTACTTTTCTTCTGCGCCTGAGCAGAACCTTTAGCCTTTAAACGTGCTCACTCTTGTCTGGTGCTAAATTTTTTCATTCTTTGTTTTGAAATTTACTATACAAAACCATAAGTAGAAAATATAAAAGCTAAAACCCATAAAGTGATTTCTGCTCAAGTAAATGTTTATTCTGGAAAGCTGAGCAATACCCTATAGGACGATATATCTCTCTCTCAGTGCCAGCAATATGACAGCCGCTTTTGAGTAGTGCCATACAAGTAACACCCACTCAGAGGACAAGTGTAAAACTGCAGAGAGTCTAAACAAGACATTTTCCTAAGGAGTGTTGCAGTAAATAAACAAAAGACCTGGCTCCTGGGAGGAAAAGGTGGGGAAGGGGGAAGAAGCAAAGACTTTAAAATGTATAAAATAAATGGTACTGATCATTCAGCAATTTATTTGCATTCTGTTGGTAATAGAAGACCACATGCTCGTTTTCTACCCCATAGACAGGAATCTGTTTCCTAAACACTGGCAGTGTCTCTGGTATTCTTTCCTCTTCATTCTACAACAGAATAAACATGGTTTTCTTTCTGACGGACACTTGCATCTCTTTAAAGAACTAGATTTTGCATTTTCTGTATAGTCTAACTCCCCAGTTTAGCAATGTGAGGATCTAGGCCCAAAGATGGCAGTCTTCTAACATAAAATTTACAAGACTTTTCTAATTGTAATTGTACTTCCCATGTACAATTTACAAGAGTGCCAGGCCAAGCAGAATCAGGACTGATGACCTTTGTGTGAAGAAGCCTGACTGTATGTGGTAAATGCAGTTTAGTGGTCAGAGGAAGTAATGATTTAAAAAAGGACTGTGCTCAACAGATAATGGTAAACACCATTTTCTGTATTGCAAAATTGTCAGTAAAATGGTAAAATACATGATCTTTGAATTTGGGACTGTGGGTCCTGACTGTCTTCATGCATTAATTTTATTTTTTTTTGCTGTTTTCGTGGACCAGCATCTGATATCTCACGGAGCATCACAGATGCACAGACCACAGATTGAGAAACACTGACAGAGTCTCTAACTTTTTCCAGTAACAGACGCCAAAGGAAGAAGCAGTGTGAAAAGTAGAATTATCCAGAAAATAATGTTCATCTGAAGTCTTACCTGGCACTTTAGGTACATCTCTACATACTCAGAGCATAAGGGTCTTGAGACAGTATTACTGATTTATGTTACAATTGTCCTCATGAATCTACAACAGTCCCAGCTTTCTGAATGCATGTGTCAGAATTTTATGCCATCGCATGGCCTTAGTGTCAGCCTGTGAGACTGACAGGTTCAAAACAGAGATTTTTCTGAGCACTCAGATGCCAGTATTAGCAGGGTCCATGTTAGAATCAGGTTGAGGATTAGGTAGGGAATTTTTCAGCATTGTTCTTACCAGTTTCTGGAAGATTTCTTACTGTTGTTAACAGATGAAAGGAATGATGCACCAAGTAATATTTTTTTTTGCCATCTGTCTAATTATCTGTTTCATGAAAGTAAGGAACAGTGAAGGACGTTATTCTGCTGGTTTTATAGGGAATGTTTAGAAGCCATGTATCAGAAAGAGTTTCTTTGCTCAGACTATTTGTGCAGTCAAGCAAGACGGCAAGAAATGTGGCAACCCACACCTGCTTCTTCATCAGAGAGGTTGCAAAAGAGCAGCATTCAAACTCAAACACTATGGAACAGAGTATAGCTTGGCTTGAGGCCATGTCCTCAGGAGTGGAGGAAGAATGATTCAAGCCTAAATTAAATGGAATCATGTTTTGTTTGGGGTTTTGTTTGTTGTTTCTTTTTGTCTTTTAAATTTGTGAACGATTTCCTTCACAATAATATTTCATCATCTGATGTGCAGGCTTTCCCTGTCCTTTCATTAGCTCCCAGTGTTGTGGAAACTGTAGCTGGGAATGCATTTGATGGAGACCAAGAGACAAAATAACTGAAGATGGCAGAGGGAGGAACCAGGCAGGTTCCCCTGCCCCGCACTCCCCGTGCAGTGGGCGAGCTGTGCACCTCTTTCTCTTGCCCTTTCTTCTGGACTTGGTGCCTGGCAGGAGAGGCTGCCTTTGCCGTGCTCTGGCCCCAGCTTTGGCTGCCGCTGGCTCCCTAGTAGGAAAAACCTGTGATTTCCTTTTGCTGCCTTCTTCAGAGGAAGACCCTGGCGTGAAGACTCCCTAGTGAAGACCAGCTGAATTAAAGACCTCTGAAGAAAGAGATTGTCTATGCCTAATTGGTTTCCATTTAACTGCTCTCAACTTTAAAGCAGCATGCGTGTCCCTCTGACATCAAGCTGTGGCAGTAGAAATTTACCTGGGCTTTCTAATTGAAGTAATAAATCCTTACCACTGTGGCTAAAAATACCACTCAGTCCATTTCCAAAGTATCATGTTTCATTTCCACTAGGTAGTAGTATGCATTTAGCTTTGCTGTGTGTTTCTTCTTTTCTTCTGTTATTTTCTATTATTTTTGCATTGTAAAGTCTTTCTTCTGACAGACAGACAGAACCAGCTGCTATGTGCCCAACACAGTTCCAGCCCATTTTTGCATGAGGCTGTTTTCAGAACAATGTGGAGTCAGGGCATATAGAAAGCCTATGCCTGGATTTTACAGTGTGTAACACTGTATTAGAAAGGACCTTTCCTTTGCAGTTGCACTCAAACTCCTTGAATATAAAGTCACTAGATGTCTCTTAATATCCCACAGTCCCAAATATCAAATGTGCTTCTCTTGACTTCTTCAAGGAAAGAAAAAGTCAGAAAGAGTTTGCTGTAGGTGCCCTGATACCATTTTTTTCTCTGTTGGTTATTTTAGCATGGAAATTCTAAAAGGTGAATGTAAAGTTTTGGCTTAAAATTAAATCAATTACGGTCCTTGTGTGGATGATGCACCTGAAGAAAAAAGTTTCCCAACAGGCTTATGAGATGGAGAGTAACTAATGACTGCAGTGTTCTCCCTTAAACAGGGTCAGTTAAAGGGCAACTACGCTCTGCCTGAGAGTCTTTCCTTCTTTGAAACACCCCCCAGAAAAACTGTGGTAGATGCTTCTTTTCCATATTGTTTATGCTTGTAGGTACCACAGGGCAGATTTCAATATTTAAGAATCCTGCACAGGAAAACAGTTTGATTTGTAAAGTATTTCATATTTCCTAGGAAATCAGATCATAAGATCATAACAAACAGTCCTTTTCCTTCCACAGAATTCTGTACAGTCGTATATTTTACTTTATTAAAATAGAAAAAGGAAAGTAGCCTTAAAATGTGACACATTTCTCTCAAATTCAGAGCCCAGCTGAGGTTAGATGTTTAGTTGACATAACCCAGGCTGGCCCCACAGGTTTCAACAGAACTATGCTGGTTTTATTCCAGTCACAAGTTTTCATTCTGTAGGGTTTAGATTTTATTGTTCTTCATTGTTAGAAGACCATTTCATAAAATGGCTCTTCTAAAACTTATAAAAATAAAAACCACTGCAAAATTAGGTAATTTTGGGGAGCTGCTCATTTCTGAAAGCACATTAAACCTGAAAGTTTGCTTGCTTTTCAGGTGTCTTTCAAGGCTGTCTTACAGAATGGTGTTTAATTCCCACAAAAAGAGAGTAATGTGGAAGATAAAGGCAGTATAAGGAAGTCCATATAATAGTACAGGAACTGCTCGAGCTCACCACCTACCATACATAATTAAGAGTATATGGTATATATTCTTAATATAAAAGTCATCCAAGATTAATTTCTGCTGTAGTTCTATGTTTACAGGCAAATCAAATATGAATAACAATATGATACAAATAACTAGCTTTTGTTAGTTGGTTTGCATTCTTGCCATAAAATTTAATGTAATTCACAGAAATTTTGTTCCAAAGGAAATTCCTATAGAGTGTCCCTAATAGTGTCTCCAAGAGATAACTTACAGCATCTGTAAGTATATTTGTTAAAGCTAATAAGGAAAATGACAACAAAAAAATCAATCACCCAAATATGGAGGTCCTGAGAAGTCTTCCAATTAAGTCTTTAGGTTGGGACTCAAGGGGAATTGCTTAAGATTTGTCTTTGTTAATTGCCCTTTACACTGGAAGTGTTTTCACCTGTGAAGAATAGGTTAGAAACCTGGGAATGCACTGATCCGTTTGATGTAGCACAAACACAGTTTAACAGAACGAGGAGCAGAGTCTGTTGAGTAGGGTGGTCATTGGTGTTACAGGGAGTTAGGGGCTTTTGGTAGGCCATGTGAGGTGTTGAGCAATCTCTCCTGGCTCAAAGGATGAGGAATATGCTCTACTGCTATTTTAGTTTGTTCTTTCTGGATTTTGAGCTTTTTCTAAGTGTAGTGTTTAGGATATGATTTTCAGAAATATTCTGTAAAAAAATATTTGCTGTGTAATCAGGAGCTCATGTTCCTTCTCATATATTTTTCTTAAAATAATGTTAAAGTGGAATTTATCATGTGGGGCAAGGATCTTGTCTTTGGCTGCTGCTTCTTTATATAGCTTGGGCAGTGCATAGATATAGGAAAGCATCTTCAAAAAGAATATTATGGGTAGAAGCCCGTGTTAGGAAATTAAGCTGTCTTTACCCTCCCCTTTTGGATGAAGGGGTTGGGAGAATGACCGAGGGAGGCTCAGGTTGCCACCGCTCTCCACAGCGGATGCTTTCTAAAGAGATGAGCCTGTGAACCTTGCAGCATTGGGAAGATAGGGTGAATACATTTTTGATAGCGAGTTTGTGTCTTCTTTCATTGTGTGGTGAAAAGTGTTTAAGTTCAAGGTCTTTAGCTGTGCACACTTTTTATTTGTTTGGGAATATTTTGCCAAAAATAGTTCCAGCTTTGCTTTTGAGCTTAAGTACCAATGTCGGAAAGCTCCTCTTGGATTTCTAAACCTTGCTACTGTAGATATTACTTCAGTACCTCAACTTTGGTTTTTTATGTGCTTCTCAATTTTGAAACAGCAGGACTGTTAGAAATCTGAATACATAGGAGAGCACAGCTTCTTTTAAAAATTATTGTGGAAGAAGTCATTTGAGGAACATTATCAGCTCAGACATGAATTTTGCTAGGATGGTCCTCTGTATATCTTTATGATTGTTCAGGTCACCTAGTGAGCAGTTTAAAATGTTTCTTACTTGTCTTTTGTGAAGGAATTGTATAGATTAAAAGGAAAATCAACATGACTAGGATCTAGATACCTCTTTCTATGCTCATTTGTGTTAAAGAATTTTATTCTGAGTTCTAGTTCATGACCAATATGGATTTATCTGTATGTTAAGTGAAAGAGTTTATTCTAGAAAAGCAGGGTAGGTGACTAACTGAGCCACCACTACTAAATAAGATATGCAATCATATAGTATTTAACTAGTTAGGTGAGTCTGCTCTGATTGTTCAGTCAGGTAAGTTTGATTTGCTTCATCCAAGCAATGCGAAGCAGCTGGAGCGTGAAAATTCTTCAGAACCATTATTTCTGAAAAACCCCACAACTTTATTCTGACAACTCAAATTTACAGTCAGAGTGCAAATTGCCTCTTACCTAATAAGAGATCCGTGGATGATCCTTCTGAGTCCTTGGCTATGAATGTGTCGTATTTTTATTTACCGAGAACGTACTTGTGTGGATGGTGATCCTGTACCTGCAAGATGTCTCTGAGCTTGTGTAATCAGGCAGGCTGCTGGCTATTGCAAGGCTCGGGCGGTATTGGCCTAATCTCTCTCTGCTCTCTGTGAAAAAAGGATTTTATGTGGTTTTAGGAGGGTTTTTTGAAATCAAGTGTAGCCTTTTTTACCTAAACACGATGCTCTTCACAAAAAGGATAATTCAGCTATTATTGACTTACTGTCTGTGTCCACTTTTTGTTCTGCATTGTTCTATTTTTCTGTGGGTTTTGTAAACATGCCATATTTGTGTATATATGTGTTCATTGTTTAATGAGCGATATTAGTGCATATATACAGATACATGTGTATGTCTTCCTGCTCTTGGGGCCATGTCCTGCATCTGATATGCTCATTTAACTACGCTTAATGAGCATTACATATTTATACCATTTCAAGCATGGTACGTTGTCCTTGTGGAGGCCGTTTTGAATTTGAAGAACAGTATCCTTGCCAAGGACATTAGTTGGCTGTAACTGATGAAGAAGTCAGCTGGGTAAATGTACTTTTACCTCTTGGTGCCACTGTGAATTAGGACCTTTTTGCTCTATGCTTTTCCTCTCTTGCTCTTAACTTTCCAGTTATCACTGATGAGACCAGAACCATACATTTCATGCTGATCAATATAATTTAGCTGTTATGGCATGAATTCACTGCAGTTCTACAAGTTTAGTTTAATTTCTATTTGTATATTTCACTGTATAAAGAAAGCAGTTCTGAAATAAAACCTATTTCTAATAGAAGACCCAATCTGTTTGTTAAAGAATTAGAAAAAAAAAAAAAGGAAGAAAAAAAAGATTGCAGTGATATCCATGCCTTACTGCTGTATATTTTCATCAAAAGGTTATTGACATTTTTCTCTATATATCTAAGTTATGATATAATTGCTGAATGGAATGTTTAATATTAGCATCATTTGTTGATGTTCTCCTGTAAAATCTTAGACTTCTCGTTGTTTCTAATTGAACAGGTATGCAGGTGACACATTGTACCTTTAAGGCGTGTTACCAGATATTTATTGCTTTCTGTGAAAGTTTTGGGCTTTGGATTCCAGTGTTATTGATTAACTAAAACAGCTATTGAAATCTCTTGAAAATGTTGGTAACAAAAGCCATCCATCTTTACTTTCTTTTATGACAAGGTTTAATGTGGTTTCAATACTTATTTTTACCATCAAATATACAGGAATATTCAATATTGTGCTTCTCATCTCATAAAATAGGCAAAGCTGAAGTGAGCCTCTGTTTAAATTAGACATGCTGACATTTTAGCTCTCTAATAGAGCAGTTCCTTGGGAGGTTGTGATGTATGGAGTGAGCTCACCAGCATTTCTTTAATCAAGACTAGTATCCCTAATTGTAAGTATCTCCCTATCTGCATTTTTTAGGGCTATGAAAGCTTAAAGTTGTAGCCTATGTTGTTTCTTCCAAAGCCTACTAAAGTTACGGTTCCCACTGACTTCAAGTTTTGGATCGGGCCCTTCTTTACCCGTAAAATAGTACAAGTATTTTTGGCTTGGACGTATTTGTGGCCATCTGAAATGTATCCTAGACACTTACGTTTCCATGAAAGATGAGTAACGAACAAGACAGAAGTGTGATGATTTCTGTATTTTTAAGACCTTTCCCATTCTGAAATGTTTACAGTGTGTGTCTTTTAGTAAGTATTTCATGAATCATCAGACCTTTCTAAATGTGCTTTTTATGAACTGTATATAAAAGAAAGGAACTGAATACATGTTTTCAGCTTCTATCATTTCCATTTCTGCTATTTTACTAACCCATTATTTAGCTTCTCAGTGGATTTAATGAGGAATTATTTAAAGCATTCACAGAAACCATTTGAGAAATAACATAAATACGTCATGTTATAGAAAGTTTGAAAAAGCATGCAGAGCTGACAAGAAACCTCTTAATGTTCTTTGTAACTGTAGAAAAATGCATTTCACTAATTTTGCTAGTGACTAGGTATTATTTATTTAAAAAAAAACCCTATTCTTAACATGAGCTACAGCAAACAGCAAGGTTCGGATATAGTTTTTTCACTATATTTTGAGCTATCAGTCACATTACCACTGAAGCACATGGACTGATGGGGGAACAGCTCTCTAGGTTGGGGCTAAGTCAGGTCTAAAAAGAAAGCAGAAATCAAGTCATGCAAAATAAGGAAATAAAGGGAAAAAACACTCCATATAGTGTAGCTGTTGTATAGATGAAATAACTCACTAGAACGCAGCCAAGAAACTTGACATGACGTGACCTACTAAACTGTGCCTGTGTTATGTGTCAGATAGTGATGCTCCATGAGTTGGTTTGTGGAAATTGCCAAGACAGATAGCATTTCTCCAAATGCTATAAGAAAATAGCATTTAAATAACCCTACCTGTTCCAGTAACCTCAATCACCTGTTTTTACTCCTGAGAAGCATTTACCAGAAGTCTCTCTTATGTTTATTCTGTCTGACCTTGTCCTGAAGGTAAAGATCTGAGAGGAGGAGGAGCAGGAGGAGGCCTGTGTCAGAAGCTTGGACGTGTAAAAAAGACAGTGGGACATTCCCAGGCCATTCCCAGGCAAGGAAAAGGGTGGACATGTGGAGATGATGGGAGATGAGGATTTTAGATGCCTCCTACTGCTGGCCTATCACACCTTAGTGCAGTATGTAGATATTGCTGATGCCTTCAGCTCTCTGTGTGACTTCAGCAGCATGCTCAAATCTCTTAACCTTTATTCCTCAAATAATTTTTGAGAGGACTAAGAAATAAATAGTGGAAGAATTCATTGTTATTGAAACATCTCCAACCAACAATAATCTAAGACACCAAGTTTCTCTGAATAGCAACCTTAAGATATGAGTTAGCTGGATATTTGCAAGGCTTGACAAAGGAATTTCACAATAGATTAGCTCAACCTTCAAGTAAGCCAACACTGATACATGGTTGATAAATTTATCTATCTCCATTCAATGATCCGTTATTCAGTTTAATGGGAACAGAGGTAAAACTCAGATAGTGGGAAAAGCCATAAAATCTGGGTACTGGAAAACGTCTGTGCAGGAGCTAACTTGCACCTGGTGAAGTTTATTAGGCTGCCTGCGTGCTAGCCCTGCCAGAACAGGGGTGGCTCTTGCGGAGCTGTGCAATGGCTCAGTCCCATGGCTCAGTCCCCCTGCACTGCTTGTTTTATTCCCAGGCCAGGACAACCCAAGTCAATCCTGCTCTGAGAGAGCCGGGGTCAATAAGGCCGGCCAGGCCCTGTGTGGTTGCTCCACTGTAGTCCTCTCCTTCTGGGATGGCCTGCAGAAGCACAAAGCTGCCACCCAGCTTGCAGCTGGCAGACTGACCAGCTGAGGCTGTACACAGGGCAGAGGTAACTGTGCTATTTCCAGACCCACACTGACCCTGGAAGCAGGATAAGGCAGAGACTCTTCTAATCTTTGACCCGTACCATTGTTCGTGCTTTTTTCCTAAGGTAAGCCACAGCTGTCCTCTCACCACCTGTTCTTTGCGATAACCATTACCACTCAAAGTTCCTCTTGGCCTTGAAGAAGATCAAAGTGTTCTTGGCACTTGTTAGAAAAACAGCGATAAATTATAAGTGAAACCAGCTAGTCAAATAACGGTATAAACTTATGTCCCTGTCCTCCCTAGACATAAACAGTTTTGGGACGTTTCTCATCCTGTCAGATTACACTTTCAAAGCATCTCTACAATTCTCAACTCAGCAAGGTGGGCAAGTGTTTTAGTACCCTCTGCCCCATTCTTCTTAATATTTCACATTTGTCTTTTGTGTTTGGAAGTTTTACTGATTCCTCACCTTTGAATAGAAATGATTGATTTTTTTTTTCTTGTCTTTGTAGGACTTGCTGTGTAATGCAGCATGTTTCTGCTTCTGCACAACTAGAAGGCTACTGATTTGTTCTTTGCCCAATACTTTTGACTCATCCTATTAACCGTTCATTCTTTCCCATTAAATTGACATCTCGGGGAAGAAAACAATTCATTACAGCTTCTCTTTTCGAGTAAATTGTCAGTAGCATCTTCATAGGCATGCTATCAAATTCCTCAAACTTGATGAACCAACTTCGATTGACATTGGGTAGCATGACACAAAGTGATATTGCACGAAATCTTTTAGCTAGGAAAGAAGGACTTTCTGTTGGCTTGCAGTGGTCAGTGGGGTGCTAAGGAGAGTTTGTTTTAAAACACTGAAAAAGCCTCAATCTCACATTTTGTTGTAAGCATTTCTTGAGAGCTCTTCTTTTATCAAGATCATATTTTTCCCAATGTTTTTCATATCAGAAATACCTAATATGTAACAGTACCTGTAAAAGTGTTGGATTGTGTTGTTGTTGTTTGACTCTCAATTTTCCCCTTTCAGATAAAAGAAAAAAGCTCTCCGTTGATTAATTGAACTAGACGCAGTTAAAAGTATGTTATGTATCAGTTACTCATTCACAGCATCCCCACTGCTTATCTGGGGATTCTTACTAGTCTCGGTCTTTGACAGCTCTGTGTAGAGATTAGTAATTTACTGAGTGTCAGAATGTGCTGAAATGTTCCATTGCAGCGTGCTTGGTCCTCAGCAGATGGGATTGAAAGTGCTTGTGCGGAGATTTTTCACTGAGGACATTGCTGATGTCAACAGAAGGCATGCCCATCCCTTGGATGCTAATATCCCAGTTAAGCAGGCCTGTGTTGATTGGAGTCACCCAGTTCACAGACTGGAGGGCAGAGGACACCTTGTGACATGAGGGAAAAGCATTGTTTTTGTGGCTGAGCCAAAGGGAAGCACAGGAAAGTACTTTTTTGTGAGATTTGCTCTCGGCAGATAATTTATAGCAGCACATTCAGTCCTCATACGAGCAGATGTAGCTTCTCCGAGCGTGGTATTTTTAATGCTCTTGTATCAGGAGCTGATTAGCCTGATTAGGACTGGGCATTAGATTCCAAAGGAAAAGCAGCACTGGCTAATCTGAGAGAGAGGAAATCTCTGAGCCCTTTACACCACCATTGCCAGCAAATGGCTAAAATGTTAAGAACTGGGAAATGGGAACAGGCCTAACAAATCGTACGAGTCAAGCCCCAAAGCTTCAACAGATGTGGTGGTGTACGTTGCCTGATACTGCCACAGGACTCAGTACGGACTCAACTCCTGCTGAATTCAGTGAAAACTGGCATATGCATTTTTGTGTGCAGTAGCCGTTCTCTGCCATTTGTGGTTGAAATGGTCACTGAACTTCATTTCTTTGGTTTATGTTCATAGAATTGTAAAAGGGTTCTTAAGAGATTGGCTAACCCATCCCCTGCCCCCAGTAGTTTATTTCCTCACAGCAGCTGGAGAAGACAGAGAAAAGAGATAATCTGTATTTAATAACTTTATTAATCATTTTGTTGATGGTGTTCTCTGAAGACACACCAGAAAGTTTAATCTGTGTCTTTTCCCCAGGTGTCTTCTACATAAATAGCAAACTGTCTTTTCACTCTGTAGCCTGACTGATGCTCCCTGAGATTTGAAAAATGATGGGAACGGGCTTCCTCCAACATGATTTTTAATTTTTTTTTTAATTTGTTTTTATTTTTTAGTAAAAGAGAGCATGTCGTCTTTTCCTTGTCTTTAGGGTATGTGAGGTTGACCACACAATCAGTAAAGGCATCTTTGAAACTTTTAACCTGCAACAGAGTATTTCAGAAAGAAACAAACATTCACTTGATAGAGGCAGTTGTTCCTTAGTAGAAGGGAAGGACCAAATGCTGTCTTCCAGTTTTCACCGTTAAAATTACTTCTTATTACATTGTGTATAAACTGTCTGGCATTAGAGAATAGGGTTATAAACCCTCCAAAATATTTAAAAAGGATTAAATATAGAAGGAATAAAGTTTAGCTCTGACACAGCTACTTGGACGTAAGTCGATAAGAGCTCCTTTGAATCTGAAACGCGTATAAGTAAGCCATGTGCATTCAGCTTAGCTCTTTCCTAGCGTAATCCTCAAAAACTTCACTCCTGAAGGATGTAGGAGAGCGATTCAGCCATCTGAAGTCCTGTGGATCACCAGATATTGGACTGATGTAAGTGAGTGTGAGCCAGGTTGCGTGAGCATTGCTGACGCCAGGTAGAACTGTTGCTTCATGTGAAGTCGAGGGAGTTTGCTCACATCGAGTACTTATTTATCCAGGTTTCATAATGCTTACAGAATCTGGCGCTCTATTCACGCGTTCTGCCAAATGTAGCAGATGAAGAGGCATCATAAAATGTTTGCAGGATGTTTGAGATATTAGAATAGGATCATAAATCAGGCATTTGCATTGTTCTGGAAAAGCCTGTCAGAACAATTTCTTCTGTATTTTTGAAACCCGTCTGCACCTTTTCATCACATCATAGCATTCTGTTCTGTATTCCTTTTCTCGCTGACTACCATCTATAAGATGTCAGGGATGACTTTGCTTTGGACTTCTGCAAGGTAGGTTTTTTTTTTTTTTAGAAGACGACGTTAATTTTTATTATTTTTTT
Organism: Chroicocephalus ridibundus; assembly: GCF_963924245.1. Lineage (NCBI taxonomy): Eukaryota > Metazoa > Chordata > Aves > Charadriiformes > Laridae > Chroicocephalus > Chroicocephalus ridibundus. Next base: position 155,201,683 of record NC_086284.1, read on the forward strand.
TTATTTTTGACAGTCATTTCTTCTTTGCAGTTAGCCTGCTCTGTCTATCCCCCTCAGGCACCTCTTTTTTTAAATTGAGCTTTGTCCTGAAGTGACAGACCCTTCTATTTGTGGCTCAAATACATTGCAAGCTCTTGCACTTCTCTGCTACAAGACGTACTGAGGACTATAGTGGTTATCGTGGCAAATGAAAGAATGGCACAGTATCCTTTCTTATTCCATTTCTGCTTCCTGACGCAATGGTGTCAGCACAAACTGTGCATGTATTTTTCTGATGTAGATACCTGTGCACTTGAAAATTGGTCCAAAACCCTCTCCTAGCTGAAGTGTGAAGAAACTAGTGATTTGGGTACACTTGCTTCCACCCACTGGAGGTCAGCACAGATCTTTGTAGGAAGTAGGGAGAAGGCTCTGGGGTTTTGTGTGAAAAGGAAATGTCTGGCTATGATGCTCAGTGTTGCTAGGAAGGTGTGTTGCTCTGCATTGTACCTAATGTCATTTCAAGACTCTTGACAGCAAATTACTTGCATGTTCTTCCACTTGATTGAGACAAAGAATAGAAGTGGGTTTTGGAAAACATCCACATTGTAAAGAGAAATTACTGGTGTTGAGCTGTAAGTAGCAGCCAACTGAAGAAAAAAAAAAAAAAAATCAAATTATTTCCAAGTACGTAAAGTCTAGTCATCTCATTTTTAAGGTTCAGGGGAAAGTAACTCCCTTCTGCTGAAGAGTCAGGTTGAGAAACAGGTTGAAGCAGTCAGAGAGGATGATAGGTCTGCAAACCCTGCTGGAGACAAAAAGTAATCTCCAGTAGCTTTCTAGGTGGTCACAATTTCACCCATAGATTTTAATGTTCAAGAGGACCCTGATGACTCCGTTGTCTGACAATCCGAATCACGCAGGCAGTGGAATGAAAGGCCAGACTGCTGCAGGGAAAATGATCAGATCTTGAGATCCGGAAATCTTGGTAGAAACTAGTGAGGTAGAAAGCAGGGTTGTCTTGCCCAACTACTTTCATGAAGTCTCACAAATATTATTGAGTTTAAAGCTGTCTTCATATTCCAAATGCCACAGTAAAACCATTGCAACCAAGGATTATTTGGCTTTACTGTTATTTAATAAATTAAGCACTAGAACACAGCTTTGCAAGTGATTAATGTGGGAACTGCTTTGGCAGAGAATTGACAAAATAATCTCAACAAAACAGTAAAAAACAACTGTATCAAGTTATCCCTTTTCCCTATCAAAAACAATCTCATGAGCAATATTTAGAAATTGTGAAGACCACCTTGAAAGCTTTTTCTCGAAGGCCATAATGAGATGGCATCTGTAATTGTTGTTATATGGATGTAAGTTCTCTGGAGAAATTTTGAGTAGCTTTATTGACACTTTTTATATTAGATGTAAGCAAAACAACTTCTTCACCAGCAGAAGAATGAGAAGTACAAGGTCTAAATGCAGATCCTGAATACAGCCCATTATTGTAAGGGAAGACAAACAAAAAATGTCTCCACAGATGCTTCTGAAAAGAAAAAAAGGCAACAGCTATCAGAAAAAAGGTGTTTCTGTCAGATAAGGAACCAAGAACACATTCCTCACTAAATCTTTCCATCAGATGCGTAGCCTGTGTACTACTGTTACTAACCCCTTGCCCTGTAATCTCTCTGTATATATGTCTAATTTATCAGTTTCTTGTAGATTGTCAGCAGCCTGCTGCCTCCATACCGCCACACGGCTCACAACTAGCCAGGGGGCCAGATTGCCAGACTGTCAGGTAAACTTAACTAACTTTTCTCTTTGCACACAGCTGCATGTACGTCTGCACCTCCCTTCCTCTTCCTTATACAAAAGCTCTTCACTACACTCCGTCACTAACAGCAAACTTCTAACGACTTGAGGAGCAGTGATATTTTCTGCAGTGACAGTACGAATGTAAATCACGGCATGCACGTACTTATATCCCTGTAAAAATATGGAAAAGAATGCAAAGTTGGATCTCGCCGTCCTCATTTGGGCTTTTTATGCAGACAATTTCCCAATGATGCCAAAATAATAGTGATTTTATTTTGTCGCTAGATAAATTTACATAAATAGAGGATGTTTAATTTTAGGGGTAGGAGTAGGCTTCCCTTTTTGTAAGGTGGTATTTTAAAGGCATTTGTGAGATTTTAGCAGACGCATTTCAGAAAGCTCTCCCTGACCTGGAAACTCTGACTCACCACAGTCAGTTCTTAATCTTGTTGTTAAAAGTAAAGTCCTGGTGTCCTTGCTCACAGGTGGTGCAAAGGCTAAATCACGCTTCTGAGTCAGTTGAGTTAATCAAGGCACAAGAACAGACCAAAGCAAAAAGAGATTACAATACTTTGCTTTATCTGTTCACGGTGTATTCTGTGCATATATTCACTTCTGCCTATACTCTCATTTGAAATAGGTTACATTATTTTCAGACCTTAGCCGGATCTGTAGCGACCAAGTCGATCTGTAGCCCTACATGTAATGAAGCTATTTCCCACGCAGCACTGAACTCTGCGTGTGCGGAAGCCTGCAGTGATGCCCACTGGGGAATGGCCGCGGTGCAGCTTTCAGGCTGCACATCAGGCTCTGCTGAGCGCTAATTCGGCGAGGCGCAGGAGGTCTCCCAGTAGCCTCGGAACGGACGCTTGGTTTGTGCCTCTCTCTTACTGCCTATAAAGTGGAAGTATTATTAACTTCCTTACTATGTATGGGTATTATGAAAATTTTACTGAGAAGTTGGTGAAAGCTCATTATAGTTGCTAAGTACCACTTACTGGTTTGCAGTTTGGAGTTTTACAGCACACTGAAAAAAAGTTACTAGTTCCATTTAAAATCCTTAAAATCCCTGTGAAGTGATTTCTGCTGTATTTTAGATGTTACAACAATTTGAGAATATCACTAGGTGCTTTGGATACACAGAAGTCTTATTTTAACCCTATTTAATTTACCATCATAAAACCAAAGCCTGTTCTGTTCCTTCCAGAGCTCTCCTGGGGGAGAATGTGCCCTACTACCACCCCTCTCTAAATACTAACAAATATTTGCTCCTGCAATTTCAAAAATTCATCTCAGAGTGGAATACCTGCCTGATTTACTACTGCTATACGTTTGTCTGCAAGCATTACCTTGTACCTTGCAAACAAACCCACAGAAAGGGATGAGGAGAGTCTCAGGGTTTTCTGGTTTGTCCCTGAATTTTGCCTCAGTTAGGAAGGACCTCACTAGCTACAACCAGACCTGGAAGTGTTGTTCAGGAGGACTTTCTTGCCATGTTTCCAAACCAAAACTCTGGTATATGGGGAAAAAATAATGATAATTAAAAAGATGGTTCATATTTTTAAAAAATTCAGATCAGTCATCCCACAAACAACACACCATGTATTTAGCTGAACTGTTGACTTTCAAATGATTTTTCAACTGATACTCTTCTGGCGAAGTGAAAACAACACACTATTTTTCATATATTTACACTGTTGCTTGTCTCAGCCACATAGCTGCACAGTCTCATAAAGAGTGAAGTGTAACAACAGATTTAATGCAAGTCGGCATGATGTCAGGAGTTACCGAGTGCTTTAAATAAAGCAACTGAAATCTGGAATAAAAACTGAAGGCTTTTAAAGAACTAGTTAGACTTAATAAGGTTCAGATTTTCTAAATCCACTAGAGGAGGAAGACGGGAGCATGTACTGCCCGTCCTCATCCTCTGACAGTCCCTGCTGTTATGGCACATATGCTTTCAATCACACGGTGCTGAAAAATGAGGCAGATTAAAGCTCTGCCCAGCCCCGAAGTCACTCATTTTAAGAGAAAAGTATGCTGCTTGTTTTTTAAGTCTCTAGCATTACTTTTGCAGTATTGTGACCTCTCAGTGGCATTTCACCCAGCATTAAACAATAGCTTGTTAAGATTTGTAATTCACACAGATGTTTTCTGCATCCTGCAATATGTCTAATCGTGTTCAAACTAGTTAATATGCCTGACCATAACACGGATAGGTTCACTCTGAACTCTAAGATCAAATACATGAGTTTTCCCTCATCCATATCTGTACTGAATTTTAAGTGGGACTTGCGTAGCTCTGATTTTCTAGTAATTGTGATTCCAGTGCATAGGCTTTGGTGAACCTCACTGGAAAAGCTGTGAACAGTTTCAAGCCAAATGAAAATTCAGGACACATCTAGTCAATTTATTTAGCTATACATCTGTCTGTCTTTTTGTTTAAGTTTGCATATTTCAACTGGAACTTGATCTGGAGAATCTGTGAGAACTTTTCTTAAGAGATTTTCTAAGTAAAGTGATGCAACAAGGCATGAAAGTCTTGCTCTGCCTTCCATGTACCACCTCAATTTCTAGGTCCAGGGCAAGCAACCCAATCTGAAAATTACTGGATGATGTTCTCCCTTCCTAGCATCTGTAGCTACCTGTCTGGTGGACTGTACTGCAGAAGACTAAAATATTGGCATCAGCCAAAATTAGATAGATTGTGTCTGTCTTTGAATTGTGTTCAGGTTTCTGTTGAATGCAGTGAAAACCTCCTTTTCTATATTAGAGGCCAAACTCTAGACCCAAGTTATCTATGAATGAAAACAAACCCCCAAAACCTGATACTGCAAGTGAAATCAATGCTAATTTTTAATAAGAAATAATGCTTTTATTTCATATATAATAGGAAATTAAAAATAAGGCAAAATATTACTGCGTGCAAAATTGTTGCATTCTGAAAATATCACTGGTCTTTTTATATTTTCCATTGCTGATTTGTTACAGTTACAATCAATGCCAGACAATATTGCATGCGAATGGCATCTTTAAGACAAAGAACAGAGTACTTACTAACACCGAAGGGCTTTGCATGCTATTTTCCAATTGATTTTAGAAATACATGATTAGCATTTTGAGTGCTGGGGGGAAAAAAAAGAGCTGCTTAAAAGCAGACAATAATACTAACACGAAAAATGACACAGACTTCGTTCTTCAACTGAATGAATAGATCCCCAAATGATACCAGTATTTAAAGAGAGGTTTACAAAAAAGTATGTTAAAAACAGATGTTTTAAAAGCCGCATGTATCCCATGGGGGGAGTGTAACAATGTTCTTCCTTATTCTGAGTTAATAGTTAACAGTTTCAGGTTCTTCCATGTCTCTCTATTGCTTTGTGTTACTGATCTCACCTGCCATCCTCTGCTGCCCGTGGCTGTCAATGTGCCTGATAGCTCAGCTCCAGGACCTGCTGCCACCATCACCTACACTGCCATAAAAAGCACACTGCATGCCATGTGTCACTTGCTGATCCGGATGTAATTTTTGTTTATATACTGCTATGGTAATCTGCATTAATGAACTGGTTGTATCGTGTTTCTGAAGACAGGGTGGTAAAATAGTAGAGTTTTAGGAAAAGATTCGAATCTGCTGGGACTGCAAGTGATGCGTTTATACGTGTTGCTGCAAAGGTGCCTGATAACCTTGTAATTTTTTTCCTCTTCCTAATACCCCTAATATTTATTATTGATTGAAAGGGGATTGGTGAGACAAAATTTTATATTTCTTCTGTGCGTAGAAGTGCGCTTGTATTTCAAAGTGAGAAGCAACACCAAATTCCCATGAAGAGAATACGAATGTAATTCTAAGCACAGCACTTCCTAATCTGAGCTTAGTCTGGGATAGTTTGTATTGCCGTATTTGCAGTCAGGGCTGACTTTGTACTGAAGGTCATGCCAAAGCATTATTACGGTTGTGTATGTTTGTGTAGAGGAGAACCTCATGTGTCTCAAAGAGGTCCTTTTTCAGGCCATTGCTGTTCATAACTAGCCTTAACTATGGCTCTTTCCTCACCAGTCCTCTCCCTCAGAGCACAAACATCTTGTGTTGCTTATTTTGAAAGCTGGGAAGGAAGCCCCAAAAGACAAACACATCTCTGCTAATGAGCAAGGAAAATGTTGGTCGAGTTTTTGTTCCTCTCTGACAATTGCAGAAGTCCTTTGGAAAAAGAAATGGGGTAGCAAGGGAGGAGAGCAAGGCAGTCTTTGTAGGGTAACATGGCCAACTCCTCCTTTGGATTCCCCAAATGTGCTGTTAAAGTTCTAATTCACTTTTCTTTCTCTGAAGGACTTAAGACTAGTGCTGCTCCTAAGCCTATCTTGAAAACTTAGGAGGTGCTGAAGCCAGGAGCTGGCTCTTGATGAGTGGATAAGTTTGAGAGTAAATGCGGACCTCTTGGGTCCATCTGCAGTCACCCCTGACACAAACTGATTTGAGTGGCGTAGGCAAAGATCTCACTCAGATCCCTCTTTAGATGCTGTATCTGCGTGTGGCAGAGTATGACAGAAGAAAAGGATAGTTACAGCCGTTGAAAGAATTACTTAGAGGAGACAGGCTTGATGTCTTCTCAGAGTGTTTGATTAAACAAGTCTAACTACTAATCTTGAAGAAAATATTTTAGATTAAATATTTATGCCTAGGTGCTTAAGGTTAGACTAAATCTATATGTAAACTGAAGAGTCATAGTCCATAGCACTAAACACTTTGGCACTGACCGATTCAGACAGCTGAGCACGAAACAAAGCTTGTGAGCTCCCGAGCTTCTGTAACCCACTCTCACCAGCCATTTTGCAATCAGGAAACTCGTCTTCAGGAGCATTAATGTGAAACAGAATCTAACTTAAGCTATGCAAGTCTATGACCTTCAAATAAACCCAGAGGTGCAAGCACTGTATCTCCTGCTGAGCTGTAATACCTGTGGATTTGTTGGCATAGTCTCCTAGGCTTCTCTGATTTGAAAATGTGGACATTGCCATCTACTTTCTTAATGGTGATGGTGCACACTTGTTTCTGTCTTCAAGCAAGTGCAATGTTATTTCGTTGTATCCCTAAGCAAATGCTATATGTGGAACTACAGACATTTTCAGTACCGCTGGCATTTCCAGTGGCAGATTTTCAAATACCTCTGGCATTTCAAATTGATTCATTTCCAGCAATAGACTAATTGCATTCCTTCAGCCAACACTCCAATAGTCTGTGCTGCAGAGATAATGTGTAACAGCATGGCTTCTAAAGAAGGAAAACGCAAATTTTCTTGAAGACAGGGACATAAATGATTGTGCTTCATCATATATCTCACTGTTGAGGTTGGAGTAACTTCAAGACTGTAGAACATTTGAAGCATTAGGAAAAAAACCTCTTCCCAGAGCAGTTACAGAAGTGGATTAGGTTTTTGTGGTTTTTAAAATAAATTGCATTTACTGGCATTCTATTTTGGTATCTTGTTTTGCCGCATGCTTTCCTTCTAAGTTTAATGGCTGTCACTTAGCTTGACATCGGCAAGAGGAGTTGAAGTTCACCCTTTTTAAAACAGCACAGGCCAAGGCTGAGGAATCACACGGGGCTCGCTTAAGCTGTGCCCACAGTGCCTACTGCAGTGTAGCGTAGACTGCTGAGCCGCCTTGAAATGATTTCCTGATTTCCTGAAACCTGATTTCCCAAAGCTTTTCTAGCAGGAGCACCCTGGAACTCTGCACCGAGAGGTGGGCCATGTCTGTGTTACCTGCCCCTTCTCTTTGTAGTGCTACTCCAGCCCCACCGGGTTTGCTGGAAACTAGTTCAGACCTCTCGGCACTCTATGACAGCGTACGCTGTAAATGCACACTTAAGAGGTTCAACGGGTGAATGCTGTTATCAGGCAAAACGTACGTGAGAAACAATCAAATGACAAAAGTATGTGAGAGAACTGAAGAGGATTTGAACAGCACAAAAGCAAAAGAAAAGAGAACACACCCCCCCCCCACCCTCCGGAAGTGTTAATTACAAAATATGTAATGCTTATGTTGCCTGACGAGGAAGGCTACACCATATTTGTATGGATTTACTAGTAAATAGGTCACATTCAGTTAAGAGATAATGTTTTCACAAAGTGATGAAACCTGATTTCCAGACTGGCGCTGTCCTTCATTTCAAACAATTAATAAGTTGCAGATAGAAAATCTTTAATGCTCACATAAAGATGGCGCCTGTACTTCGTCCTTCAGATTTGCTCCCCCATTTCACACATGCATTCACTTCTCCACACAGCGTTTTTCATCAGAGCACGGACACAGCAATTGTGTAGGTGAACGGGCAAGCAGGATATCCGTGCCGCTTCACGTATGCATCCAGGTGTCACTGAATGTGCCTGCACTGAGGGTTTTCTTTACATATACTGTGTATCTGAGAATACAGATTGAGAGAAGAGACTTAATCCCCTTTTAAAGTTCATTTCCAGCCCTGTACTATTTATGTGCATTTAAAAACTTCGCCGTGTATTTTAAGCGCTCTTTCTCTCTTCTTTTTAATTTTCAGTCCTAATGCTCTCCCAGAAGAGCAGCCACATTCCAGCTCTCAGTGTGCCCCTCTCAACTGTCTCTCTAAGCCTCCTCCTTACCCCTAGTCTTCATATGCAGCGTAAGAGAAAATGCAAATGGAGTGGAGTTCACGCAACAAAGGTTGGGGTTGTTCCCAGCAAGCGGGTAGACCATCCTGCCTTGTTGCTGCGTTGACAAGTCTGGATTCCTGTCCCCTGCTCTGGCGACTGAGGGAAGGTTGAGAAGAAGAACACAAAGCACAGAGCCCCAACCTATCAAGAAGACTTTTTATGGTTCCTCTGATTGTATTCAAACTTTGCTATCACAACTAAAGTGTAGTGGAATTTAACATCTCGACAAAAATGTTCCTCCCAGCTGCTTGGCTTTACCTCTGAAATGATGAGAGACTTAAGCCAATATTAAGAAAAGTATGTTACACAAATCCTACCCTCACATTCTCTAAGTTCAGCCATAGGAACCAGTTCGAATTTCCTTTTGTCATTAAGGGTGTGATATTTATTTCTTACTTTATTTGCACCAGAATTTTGTGTTTATAAAATACAGTCTCTTCTTTTTTTGGTGAGAGTTGTATTTAATTGATTTAATTTTTTTTTTTTTTTAAAAAGCAGAAATAGCTTAAGTGAAGAATGACTGTGTTAATATTAAAAAGAGGCTTGTTGCATTGGCCAGCATATGGCCAATTTTTATTGCACAAAAATGTTGGAAATGGGTTGAATTGGAATGTTAACAATGACTGTATATTTTGCTGCTGCACTGATATTGTTTATGCACTTGTTTTTTTAATTCCTATTGCATTAGCTTCTGATTTTGTTCTAGCTCTTCACTGAAAGATAATTATTAAGCCTAAGAAGGAGATGAAAGGATGATGTATTGATTTGTTCTCAGTTGTTTGCTTGCATTGTAATTATATTTTTGCATTTCAGACAAGTAGATGAATTGGTGCTGTTCTTTGGGGTTACTTTCTATTTGGTATCTGAGAAAGAACATCTAAAACAAGTAAAATGCTGTGTGCTAATTGAAAACATTCTTTCTTCCCACTCCCACATTCAGGATACTAGCTCGAGGCCTTACTGTGAAAGGCTAGTGTGAATGGCGCAGTCGTATGCATTTCGTGTGAAGTATTCTGTGGTGAAAGAACTCACGCAGGTAGGGTTAACCGTGTGGATCAGAGTTTGTAGGACTTTGCTGTAGTGCATTTTTTTCCTTGCCAAAAATCAACAGACACAGAACCTTAGCTCATGTCAGTTTATGACAAATACTCAGGTGATCTACGCTACGCAGACTCTATCGCAACAGTGCACAGTGTTCCTAGTTAAAGATTCTTTCCTGTAAAAGCTGAGTACGTCTAGGTTTTTTTTCTTAACAAAAGTAGTGAGGTTCAGAACAAAATCAAGGAGAGGGGAATTTATTTTGCACAGTACCTGACAGCAAGGCAAGAGGCTAAGTAGGGGGTCATGGTTCAGCATCTATGGGCTTCCCCTCTGGTCAGCAGCTCGAAAAAGAAGTCTGCAGTACTGCCTGCCTACCTACTTGTTGGTAACTGTTGCTTTGTCAGGTGGCCTTAATTAATTTACAGAAGAAAGGCTTAGATATTTCCATATGTCTTTATTCCTTCTCTGCAGCATCCGTATGACCTACAAGCAGGAACCACAGAACAGCCTAAGGTACAGAGCAGCTGGGGGAAAACAAATTGCTGCAGGTGTGGTTGGAATAATTCTTTCATATTTTGCCTGAATCTGAGAAAATGAAGTCAGTCTTCTGTTAGTAACAGTGCTTACCAAATGTTACGATACGCGGAACATCAGCAGAGGAAAGAATCGGTGACCACTCAGTGTGCCTAACAAATCATTATTACCATAGTACCAGTAACAAAGGTGCTGTAAATAGAAATAACTCTCTGTCATCAACAATGTATGTCATGTAACCTTGGCAAAGCAGCTGAGCTATTGTAACAAAACATTCAGAGTCAGAGGTGGAGAAAAGAGGAACAAACTGATCTCCAATTCTGATCAGATCAAATAGACGACACCCGGCAATGTTTCGACTTCGGTTTCCATGCAGTTCGCATGATTCTTCTCTCACACGTTTACATCGCTGTTCAGTATCATACTCAACCTACGTGTTGTCTTGTCATAGAGAACTCAAGTGAAACCTTGTTCAGCTCTATCGTAATGTCTGACACTGAGATTAGCTGCTATCGTGATTTTTATTTTTTAAAAACAACGACATTATGTCGGAGGCAAATGCTGCCTTCAGAAAGCACCTCATAACTCCTGACCTTGTCAGACTGGTGTATGAATATCGCACAGTGGCCACGTCTGCATCCAACAAAGACAGCTGCTGTATATTGTTAAAAAGAAAAAGAATTTGCATTGCACTTTGAATACAGTTACTGCAGGCTGCACTTGGAATAGTTTTTCCTATTTCCGTATGCAAATCAAATGCATTTTCCCTGAATTTAAGTTAAACAGAAATTCAGTGAAATACATTTACTTTCTATACAGATACAAATTTATTGGAAAAAATGTTGTATCGGAACAGTTGTTTGGAAACATATTTGTTTCCAGTTGTGATTTGCAAAGCAACTTTGGGAAATCGAAACATTGTACTGGCATGTCCGTGCGATTAAGGGTTATGAAACAGCATAGAAACAGATATAGAAATTCTTGCCCCATTTTATAGAAATAAGTGGGTTTATTAAATTTTTTATTCTCTTAAGCTTTAAATTCTTCATTTCGAAGTTTTCAATTTACATTTTTTTATATGTAATAGAACTTCAGTGTTGGAAATGTAAGAAAACTAGAAACAAACCAACTTAAATGTACAAATGGCTGTAGTTATCGCATTGTAAGTTATAAAACTGTGTAGGTCCCTGGGACAACTTTTGTCAGTTAACCAGTACAAAATAAAATATAGATCTTGAACTTGAGATGATAAACTCTTCTTTATTATACAGTGATTGATAACACAACTTTGTGAGAGATTTTGTAGGAAATATTTACATGCAGACAAAAGCAGAAACAAAAGCCTGTTTTTTAAATGTTTGCAAAATATTATATTTTGCCCGTTTAAAATTAATTTATGATGTGTTGATATATACTCTGATTTTTAAAGATTAAGAAAAATCTAATACGTATATTTTGTAATGTTCGATTATACTCAGAGAGGACGAAACGTGTCCTACACAGTAAAGAAGCAATTCAAAACCTGCTCCAACTTTCGTATCTGAAATGCGGCTTTCATTCTCTATGATGGCCTTGAAATTTCTTTGGATTTGGAATAGTCTATTCAGTTCTGGGGCATTTTGGTTTGCGTTTTATTTTCTGATGTAGTGAAAAAATATTCCTTGTTCAGTGAAACGATCCACTTTTGGAAATTCAGTTTATAGGAAATATGTGGGGAAAAAAAGAAAAGAAAAAAATAATTTCAATAAAGGGGGAGAAAAAGGTTAATAAATGCATTGTAAAATGTAATAGTATGGAAAATATATATTTTCTATCAGTCCGAAGACAAATGGAGGTTTTACAGAAAGAGGAAATATTACCATTTTTCATGCTAATTGTATAGAAGTTTCTGCCTTCTAGATGGAGGCAATAGTGATATTCTTTCCGAATTATCTGATTGACAGGTTGGCATCTCTGTGCTTTCTCCATCCACATTTTTCACAGTAAATTCATGTAACCGTAGCTATACAGTAGGGTTCATAGAATGAAACTGTAATTAAGGTAACGCTGCAAGTTTTAATGCCAAGATGACTTTCAGTTTATTTTTTATTTTAAAAAAATTGTGACCTTGTTTAAGCCATTTGCCATATTTAAGTGTGAACAGAACGGAGAATATGTTATGAAATATAACCTCACTTATGAAATACGACCTCACCTATGAAGGCTGCTCATGATCATTTAAGTCAGCTGTTAGCAAAATATGACCCCGTCCTCATCACACTGGGGACAACATCCACGAGTCTGGGCCCTTATTTTGATACCAACCTCACCGTTCAGCGTGCAATGCCAAAGTCAGTAGTTGTGTTACCAATTCCCCTATAGCCGGGTTGATAGTCGTCGTAAGGTATAGATTTTATCAGCCCTTCTGAGGTCTGTTCCTTTCTTTGGCGGAAGATGCGTATCCACTGAGGTTACAGTAAATTCCTTCCTTTTGTACTTCGGAAATCTTCGTTTGAGAATGGCAGGCACTGATGTTTTACCTTTGAAGTATGATGATTGCTATAGTTACCTCTTTAAAAATTCCAGTCATCACTTTTCTTCAGTTTTCCTTTGCTGTGTGTGCAGTGAGTCTGAAAGGGATATACAATATCCAGACTTTTTTTAGCCATTAAGGGTTTTTTTTTAATATAATCAAGCATCCTGCGGAAAAGAAAAAAAAGAGCAATTGCCTTTCGCCTTCAGGCACAAATGCATCTAAATATGCAATGTAAAATGCATGCATGAGATTCTGAACATCGTGTAGCTTTTCCATATCCATAACTAAGCTAGAAAATTCTTATTTCTTGTGCAATTTGCATAGTCCTCCTGCTAGAAAGGCGAGAGGGCTATCACAGAGAGTCTGTATCTTTCATTCTGAGGTGCATGGCTTAAATCCGTATTGGATTTTAATCTGTTTCCTGTGGAGTTCTTGAGAATCCCCTTCATGAGATTTAATGGCAACCAAGTGACAAAGTGACAAAAGGTAAAGGAAAAATCCTGTATTCCATAATTGGAGTTGATGTGCAGGCAGACTCTGGGTGATAGCGTCTTGTCTTTCAAAAATGTCTTTCTCCGAAGCTCTGTATTTGTCTTGATTATCATGGTTTGCTGTAAAAGAAAGCGTGAAGTGTGTATGTTTTTTCTCAGCATTAGTAAACTGAGTTTAAAAGTTTTTATTGATTATATGGTTATTGGATTTCAAGAATATTTTGGAACTCAGTAAACACAAGCGATTGAGAAAAGTTTCAAGTAGACTGGCTTGCTAGCTGAGTTGTTGTGTTATCAGCTATGAAGAAGAAATAAGAGTAATCTAGCTTTTTTTTTCTCCTGTTCACAGATATGGCTATGTGTGCTATGCCAGTGGGTAAATTAATCCATTTCATTAGTTATTGCCCTATTGATTTTCAGCCCTGTGGTTTGACTGTTAAAGGGTTAACTAACTTGATCCTTTGTAAACAATTTAAAAAAAAAAACCTGATGTTTTGTGACTTTTGTATTCTATTGAATGTTTCCATTTGCATGATGTTCTGTATCTAACGAACCATACAGATTGCTGTGTTCCTTTCAAAAGAGTTTTAACATTGGTGGAGTTTGTGACAAACACAGATTTGTATACTGTATGTTTACTGCTGTAATAACTCAGCTACTCCCATGCTGAACTGACATTATGTTGTCCTGCCTTCTTGGGGTTAAATGATGGAGTGTTTCTAGATGGTGAAGAATATAAAAGTATATATGTTCATTTGCTAAAGACTGAATATTGGAAACTCTTCTTGTTGCTACTTTATGCTAAAAGCAAAAAAAGTTAAATAATTCTTGTTTCCAAAAATGCATCATTTGTTTTTAAAATTGAAGTAATTCCCATGTTAACCCTTCCTTGTCCTTGTAGACAATCCTAGATTAATGCCTTGTGAGGGATTCATAAAGTCTGTGCTTGTACATGTGTAATATGATCATGCAGTCAAATGGTTGGGAAAAACACTCTAGTGCTGAAGAAAATAATTAAAGAAGCCAATATACTGATTCTTACATCTTTATGTTCCAATTAAAATTACAGTGTAATGCATAACTGTTCCAGTGAATAAACTGGCCATTTTTGTTCATTTAATGCAGTGCTGTCTGGTCTACTTCTGTTTATGTCAGTTTGCAGTGTGTTGGCTTGGCTTATACTTCTGCATTTACTTAGTTCTTAAAGATCCGTAATTGTAAGTTTGAAAGGTATCAGATAGGAAATTGAGAAGGGAAATCAGCATTAAAGGAAAAGGGAATCAGAATTAAAGCAGAGATGCTTCCTCTGTTTTCTGAGGCAGACACTAAAATAAAGACTGGTTCCCCCTCTACTGTTTCCAACAGATTTGAGTAATCTCTGAAATGCTGCAAGATCTGCACAACGTCCCAGTACAAGAATGCTTTGTAAGTTGCAAATCTCCATCCTCAGGGGATGTGGAAGCAAAGGGAGAGCTGAAGTCGGCATAAAATTGTCTTGGGAGTGCTGTGTACGATACAGCGCACCATACCTGCTTTTTAAAGTAAGAAATGTCTTTTATCCCTTGTGGAAGAGCCTGCTCTGACAGCAAGGGGGTCACAATGCTCCCTCAGCAGCCGGTCCCACAGTGGTCCGGGAGCATGACCCTGGCAGGCAGGTGGCCGCTGCAGCTCCTCCGGTGAACCTCACTGCTGGCAGGGTCTTGGAGGGGCAGCAAATGTCCAGCTTTTGGAAATGGGTCCAGGAAAAGCTGAGAGCCCGGGGGAAGGACTGCGCCTCCGAGCCTACAGTGCTGTTTGACTCAGTGGGAACTATTGGAAGGCTGTCTTTGTTTTTGGCTGCCTGGCGAGGTGCTTTGGATAGTAATGGGATTTGTGCACGGTGACAGAAATGCAGTTCAAGGGCTGTTACTTGTCTTCTTCCCACTTCTCTCTTTTCCTCCATTTTCTCATGTAGCAGGGGGAGGTCTCCCACCTTTCTGTGTTCATTGCAGAAATGCCTTTGGCATGGTGTTGCATGATCATTTTAGCAGAAGTCTGACTGCTCAGGGTAGAGTTTTCTTATGCTTCTCTTCACTTTTAAATTAAAAGACTTCTTGAGAATAAAAAAAAGGGGGAGAGCAGACTTTTCTTCCTCAGCGTATTTGTTTTGACGGCAGTTTCACAGAGGGTTGCCCCTTGCGGGAATGTTCTCATGGCAAAGTCGATTTGAGAAACTTCTAACCCTTATTGCTCCTTCCCCTTCCTCTTTATCATCCCTTCAGCTGCTCTTGTGCAGCTCTCTGAAAGGCAATGGTATGAGTAAGGTCACTGAAATAGTTTGAATAAAAAAAAAACAACCAACCAAACAAAAAAATCCAAAAATATATCTCCTGTTTCCAAAGAAAATGTCTGTGGAATATCTCCCATGTTCTGGAGCAGTAGGTACTTTCTGACAAATGAACTATTGATTTTCCTACAGAAATATGCCAGATGATAATGGAAAAGATCCCGAAGCTAAAGTTTACAGTGACTGCCACTGCAAGTTTCTGGATACCTCTGTTGGTAAATCCTGCAGTTAGGCTTAGAGAAATGCCAAGAACTCCCAGTTATACCTAAAGGCAGCAGGAGCCATAGTTTGACTCTCTTAGCACTGTAAAACACTGACAACTCAGGTTGAGCACAAAAAATTACTGCATAATTTTGAACAAGGTTGAAACCCAGATTTCATGAGACCAACAATAAGAACAGGGGTACTAATTCTGAAGAGGGCCGTATTAAAGAGCCTGACATCCACATCTTCTAGCAGCCTGTGAATGACAGAAGAAAATATTTTCTATATAGAATAAAATACAGGGTGAAAATGGAGCTAAAATAGATAATAATAATAATAACAACAACAACGTGCATCCTGGGAAAAAATATTTGGAATAAAGCCAGCTCTCATCTATTTGTGTATGCTAAAGGCACAGGCACAACTGCTTTCCTCTCAGTGATTGTCTGAATGAAAGAAGAAAGTCCTAACTTTGCACAAAAATGAGCCTTAATACTATAGTTGGCAACTCAGCAAAACCTCAATAACCGCAGAAAATATTGACCTTTGCAAGAATAATTCCTTCTTGACTAGAGCAGTATATTAGAAAACACACATTTCACTCATTATTATTTATAAATTCTCCTATATCATATTGGAGGTATCTAGCTTCAGGATTAATGTTTGGTGGCTGGTTTTAGATAAAAACCCCCAAACATTTAAATTATTGTTATAATAATACATGACTGAGAAAATGTTTTTTGTGAGAAAGCTACATATTAGGCAGAGGGAAGGAAGCCCTTTCATCTCCCTGAAGCGAGTTATCAGGAAACTTTGGAAATAAATACTGAGACAGTTCTGTCCATTTTACTTAATTCATAGGATTCCCTACCTGGGGAGGGCTGTCATCTTTTTAAGTGTTGATTACCTCTATCAAGGAAATTGATTTTTGCTATTCAGTGCTGTCATATTGGTTAAGGTATTAAAACTGAGCCTATTTACTCAGATTAGGAATATAATATGGCAAGCTACATGAGTACAGAGCTCCCTTGAAGATCAAATTCTGAATGCAGAGGATGTGGGCCCAATATTTTGTTCGTCCTCAGAGGGATGGGAAAGGCCTATGATCACAGGAGAAAAAGAGCTACTGTTTTTAAGGCACACAGGTCGTCTTCTATCCACCTGTACAAGACTAAATGGCTTTGCTATAGCAGTAAGAAACCTCTGTTAGATACAGATGACCTCTGTAAACTCAGATGGCTCAGTGCTGAACCACCCAAGGTAGTTCTTTCTACAGCGATACAGCTTGTTAGTGCTCGAAGATGAAGCGGCAGCTGCCCTTTGTGGCTATACGGATGCTACCATCAGGCCCTAGACCAGGCAAGTTACTTCAGAATCAGGTGGGTTTTGACCTATGTAATTCACAGTTGGTTGGGAAACTTGCTTTGACCTGAGTTAATGGACTTGACATTCAGTTAGTTTCTTTGATTTAAAGAGATCCCTGGGTTGGAGCGTAGCTCCACGGAAATTAGTGTGCTCCATCTGGGTGTTGGGCATTCACCTGTGCGGAGCAGATGACAGAACTGGGGGCATAACATGAAGTATCTCATATAATTTGAAGATGTGGCTGATGACTGCTTTCATGACCAGCTTGTGACTCAACTTCAGCCATGCAAAACATGAAATTAGAACTTTTATAAACGCACTGCATACAAATACCAGCAATCTCAAAGTCCTACATTACTTAAAAAGAAAATGCCACTGTGAAGCCACCACTGCTTTCAAATGTTTGTGTTATCTAAGCCAAATGCAAAGTAGCTCTTTTTATCTTCAGAGCACTCTATGCATATTAATTTGCTCCTGAAACTTCTTTGCAAAATGGGTACTGTTATCTCTCACCTACAGATAGACAAATCGAGACTGTGCAATGGGAAAACATCAATACTGAACAAAGTGAGCCAAGTTTCTCTACATGTAACCCTTCACCTCTCCACGTATGTCCACCCTGCACACACTGGAACACCAAAGTAGCCAGGCAGTCTCACCAAGGTGAGTTATTTAGTCCATGCGGTTCATACCCTGCTCCAGAACCTGCATTGCTCGAGTGCTTGAGTTGGTTCAGAGGCCATTCCCTATTTCTGCGGTGCTAATAGATCTTTGCTATAAATAGCAGAGGTTTAACATCCGCTTTCTGGTTTTAATTTCCTTAGACCTATGCCCTCCTTCTAACTGTCTGCCAGGCCTGTAAACCAAAAAGGCTATTTGACTCACTAGGCCCAAGATAAAAACACTGCCTAAACATGGGAAAACTTTTCTTCCCCAAACAATGTTACCTCAGTAAAATATAGATGTTCTTTTTTTGGTAGAGAACTTGGATTTCCTTTAAAGTGACTGCATCCTTTTAAAGACTGTGTTCAAAATTGTGAATATAAATCTGTGACAGAGCCAAAATTAAGATTCTGGAGTTTCTGAAGTTTCAGACTCCTCATCTATACAGTTATGCTTAGTGCTATTTATGTTTGAATATAAAAGCACGGCACATTTCAGTATGGTAAAGTTACAGCCATTTGCAGAGCATAAGGCCATGGATGTATACTGTAAATCTTGCTTGAAGTACTGAATTCTAAAATTAGACAATGTTACATCTCTGGAGGTAAAAATACACTTTAAAAATTATAAATATGAATGGAATGCTATTTTTGAGATTCAGGATCCAAGAAAGAGTTTAAGTAAGTGGAACGGGAGAAGCATTTATATCCTTTTCACAGCCTTTGCTCCAAATAATCACATTTCAGCCCCAAAAGATCCAAGGGAGTCTGTGGAATGCAGAACAGAATGAAGGCAAACAAGGGCGGATAAAGCTAACTGTCTGCAAATGCAGCAACAGCTTTGAAGTCTCTGTGTTTAAAGTCACTATAAATTATTGAGAAGCATGCTGAAACCCCTGTGCATGTACCATACGCCTCATTAGGAGAAATCTTAAGTACCTGACAGCTTGCTTTTTACAGTAAGGAAAAGAAACAAAGTTAAGGGAGTATTGCAATATTGAGACCAGTATATTCTCCTCCACAGAGCTGGAAGTAATAACTACATCTTTCTTCTCACAACATGTTTTATCAGCCAATTGCTCTGCAGGTGTTGATTTGTTAAGGAGAGAACCAAAACATTTTGCTTTACTGTTTAGGTAAGCATTCATAGAGAGACAATGGTTAATATTTAATGTATATATACAGCACTTAAGCAGTACGCAGCTCTTGAAACAAAGTACGATCCCATACATCATAGCACTGAAGAAGAGAGGTTGGCATTGGGAATAACTGCAAAGCAATGGCAAAAGATCACTTCAGTTCATGGTCACACATTTCCATGCAGACAGAGCCCCTTCTGCAGCCCTCCCTGGTGCTTGTGCACAGGGAGCACGCCAGAAGAACAGCTCATGGCAGCCACCAGCTCCTTCCACACAAGCTGTCATCTTTTCCCCAGGAGTCACCACCAACTGTCCCAGCACCTCACCGGGCGCAGGCCCGTCTGAGAAAATGGAGAAGCTGCAGGGCCCAGAAGAGCTGGTGGCTAGGAGCTGGCTGCTGCCACCATCAGCAGGTTAGCACAGACCACCTGCAGCTCCCCACCGACCCCTTGGAAAAGCCCACCGACGATCTTGCTGGCACATGTTTTCCTGTCAGACCACAAGGAACTCGTGGGCCATACCAGTAGCAGCTTTGCCTAATTTAAACAATTTTCAACAGTGAATTTAACTTGATCTGGCAAAAAGTTAGAGAGGCTATTGATTTTGGATGTTGGATGCACCTAAAAGAGTTGTCCCTCCTAAGATGTCTCAAATGGGGAGTTTAGACCATGGTTTTTTAACTTTTTTTCATAGTGGCTGTTGGCTGTCACTGCAGAAGGAAAGAAGGAACAGGAGGAGAATAGAACATTTTCTCAAGCGTAGCTTGCTTTCTGTCTCCTTTTTACTAGCATGACTTTATGGAAGTTTGTTTTCACCTGTAGTTAATCCAAATCAAAGCTAAAGCATTGTTGCTAATGGTATCTAAATGTCTGACAGAAATTGCATAGTGGGAAACATATTTCATTAATGTTTGATGGTGATAATGAAGAATAGTCTGACTTCTAAAAGCAATCAGTCTTTGTTAAATTAATGCCATTCTGCAAGACTTATCTAACAAAACTGATTAAATAGCAATTACTCCCTCTGAGCAGCAATCCTTCAGCAAAACTAAGGGATATGTGTGATAGCTTTATCTCCACATGATTTCCATAAATTCCTAGAATTTGCTTGCAATAGACAAAATGCTACTATGCAGCAAAGAAGGGACAAGACAAAATTAACATGGAGGTCGTACATAGCAGGAATGTTTCCTCCTTTGATTATCGTAGTGCTGTTCTTGCAGAGCTACATGTTAGCATTCACTGAGAGGGGATCTCATCAGTGCTTATAAATATCTAAAGGTTGGGTGTCAAGAGGATGGGGACAGAATCTTTTCAGCAGTGCCCAGTGACAGGACAACGGACAACGGGCACAAACTGGAACACAGGAAATTCCATCTCAACATGACGAAAAAATTCTTTACTTTGAGGGTGACAGAGCACTGGAATGGGCTGCCCAGATTGGTTCTGGAGTCTCCTTCTGGAGATATTCAAAACCTGCCTGGATGCATTCCTGTCCAACCTGCTCTAGGTGACCCTGCTTTGGCACAGGGGTTGGACCAGATGATCTCCGAAGGTCCCTTCTGACCCCTACCATTCTGTGATTCTGTGATCTGTGTGGTAGAGAAATAATCCCTGACTGTAGGTAGTATAAATAAGTCTTTATTACAGTGGCTGGAACTGGACAAAACCTGCTGCTTGGTAGCTCCCATAACTACTTTTGACAGGGCCCAAAATGACAACGGGGGAAACAGATCAAACGCAGCAATGTTCCCTCTTAGACAGTCAAGCAAAACGGAACGAAGATCTACATTAGAAGCATTTCCTGGGTGAAAAGAAACTGTCACGGATTTTCCTCCATGGGCCACCTACCTAAACTTTTTTTGTTCCAGCAGTTAATACCTAGGATTTGTCTAACCCCCCTGGACTGTTTGTCATGGGTTACTTCTGATGTTTGACTCATAATTCACACTGTTGGCCCTGCAGCTCCTTCTCATGGGGAAGTAAAGCCATTTCTAAGATACGGTCAATTGAAGGCTTCTCGATGGGGAGTAAGTAACAAAATAACTGGGTGCATTTTTTCATGTAAGCCAGCATAATGCTATAAATGCAGAGTCCACACCCTGTTCTGACACACGCACTGGGTGCTGCAGAAGGAACAAGCATCAGGCTTGAGTCCCTCTCATCTTTGTGAGCCACTCCCCAGGTTAAGAAGCCAGAGTCTGCAGCCTCGGGCTGAAAGTAACATTATGCCTTTGAACGCTGCCTTCTGTGTTTGCCTGCTGATTTAACCGAGGTTAAGTATCTGCCTCGCGTCTGGTTGCTTAGTCTGGGTATCTCTGTTGCACACACTGCAGTTGCTTTGTGCATTGTAACTGCTGCTGCCATTGGAAGAGACTTTTCATCTGGAATGTGCATGAGGGCCTGAGATAAGTGAGATTCTTCTCTAATTAGTATCCTACTCTATCGTTTGCTATATCAGTTCCTGTTCTTCATTATACTTCCCTACTGGCAGAACTGGTTTGTGGGTTATACAATATGCAGTTCACGGAAGATTCAAAATGTATGACGAGCTGTACCCTAACTTAGGCAGGACTTGGCTTGGTTAGCTATGGATTTAAGTATGGATTTTCTACCCTACAAACTGCATTTTAATTTTAGTTTTTATTTAGAGTTTTGTATCTAACAGAGAATGGCATTTTTCTGTCAGACCTCAGAGAAAGTACCGTCCAAAGTAGCTGTAAATAAGCTAATGTTTAGAAACATTATGCATGCATTTTTGTTAGGTGATGAGTTCGTGCATCTTCTCTCCAGGGTCCTGTATGCTCTAAAAATATGTCACTACACAGACTTCTGTGGGGTACAGCACAAGGTGGTACTCAAAGAAACCAAAGCTAAAGGCATAAACTGAATCCAGGAACAGATTTATTGTGTAACTGAGAAGAAAGTAAAGCTAAACTCCAGCAGAAATAAAGAAACTTGACCAGAGGCAACAACAGAAACAGTCTCACTCAAGGAGTTAGTTAAAAATGAATTTTCTGAAGGCTGTTTCCATTAGAAGAAGAAAAGGTTAATACAAAGAGGTTTACTGGGGGAACAATGGTTTACATAAAAAGTGAAGCATTTGTTTTCTCACAAACTAAACAAAGATTGCCTATAAAGTCCTGTTTCCCTGAATGCTTTGGGGCTCCAGCAGTATGAGATTAGTGCTTGCAAGCCTTTCACATGCCAGAAGCGCTCTTTCGACTTTTTCTTGAGGCTAAACCTTGCCAGCTGTCCTTGCCTTCCTTCTACACCTCTGTGTGCCTCCATAGTGTTCCTGTTGTTCCTCCCGCATGCAAATAGGTATCATTAAACCAAGTCTCCACCACTGCATTTCTCACCACCCCCACAGAAAGTTTTGGAGCCAGATGGCCCAGCAAGTGCCCACACTCGAATGGATTAGCTGTGGCTTACTGCTTGCCTCAGTTACCATACAACAGAGGGGTACGTAACTCTTCCCACGTCGCCTAGGGTGGGAGGTATGCTGCAAGGCTTTTATTCAAGTAGTGTCATTTTCTGACCTTCGTATATTTTAAGCAGAATTGGCAGCACTGTCTAAATTTAAGCTTATGCAGTATTTTCTGTTCTCGGATACCATCTCCAATTATTACACAAAATTTTTAATCATTTAGAGTGACGTTTTCCAAGATAATATCTATCTCAGATTGACTTTTGCACTTAAAAAAAAATGTTTTTCCTCTTGCTGATGTTGCCAAAAGACTCTCTGTCTTTCCCCAGAGATGGAGAACAAGAGAGATTGAGAGCCGTGTATAAAAAAAGGAGGAAGGGCATGCCAGAAGGGGCGGCTGGTTGTTACCCTGTTAAAGCAGGCAGAACGGACCCATTGCTGGCGTACGGCAGTTCAGAACCAGCTTGAACCAGCTGCTCCAGGTCTGTGCTGTAACTTACTGAAAAGAAAAGAGACAATAAACTGCTATGAGAAGCCTGTACTGCACTGCAGCCTACACATGCTCTGCCATGAATTTACTGCCTGCGTGAATTTCTTCTATCACAGGCTGCCACCTCACTGCTTTAAATAGATCAGTGTGCTTCAGGAGGATTTTCTCAAGAAAATGAGCTTTTGTTACTGCTTTCCTGAGGCCACAGAGTTGTCACGATTCTCTTTTCTGAGGTGACCTTTATTTTCCAGAGTGACATTGTAATAAGTTGCTGCTTACTGATAACATCGCAGAAAACAAAATTAACATAGTTGCTACTATTTGGTTGGGATTTATGGGGTGTGCGCCTTTGCCCTTGCTTCCTTAGCTGTTTTCCTTCCAGGAGCAGAGCTCTGTGTTTAAAGAAGCAAGTACAAAGTTCAATAATAAGTGATAATTATGCCTGGCTAAAGATTGGCCGTTGTGCAATCGGTTAATATTTGGGTTAATCTCAGTTCAGTTAGATAGAAACAGAGAAAGCTCAATCTTACTTTCTTTCAACCTTACTTTCATGCCCATAAGCTAACATTTGCATTTTACAACTGTATTGACATCTTGAACAACTTTGAACAAATCACCTCCCATAATACCTCATTTTCCTCCCCTGTCAAGAGAGGCTGATACTTCCTCCTTGGTGAAGTGCTGTGAGAATTATTAATGAGAGGTTCTCTTCCTCTCTTGCTCTCTCCTTGTTTAAATGAGTAATACTAAAGATTACCCAGTACCTGAATTGGTCTGAGTCCAGAGGAAGATTTAAATGCACAGCAGCGTTCCGGAATAAGATTTTTATCTCAATGAGTTAATGATTGATCCTTGTTACACATCCATGAACTGTACGTAGCTAAAGTTTACAAGAACCTCTAGCTCCTTGCAACAAAGTCAGCAGGTATTAGTGCTCTTCATAAGATAAGTATATTCATCTCCGTATGCCCAGCCCAGGTCAGGTGAATAAAGTCAGGAAATAAATCAGTCTTTTACCTCTGAGTCACTGCTTTTCTTGTATGTTTGCAAAAGTAAAAGCCAATGCTTGCAATTGCAAGCACGCAAATAAAATCCAGGAGGTGACCTGACTGCCACATTTTTAGTGGGAAATGAAAGGCGTGGCTGTAAGATATCAACTCTCTTCCAGAACAGTACGATTTCACAGAGAGACCAAAAGAGTGAGATCCCTGGCATGTGGTGGCAGATGTCCCAGCTACACCAGTTCCCCCTGTGCTTGTTGCTGACCTGCTGTCTAACATTGAAAGCAGAAGACCCACTCATTCAACTTCCGCCTCGTGGTGCTTTGCTGCTGCATGTGTGGTACGGGTAGCACCACCACGGCCTCTCTCTGCTGCCGTGCCTCCCGTGGGTCAGACATGCCTGGTGCCTCACACAGGTGCTCCCCTGACATCAGAAGAAAATGTGTTACCATCTGGTCCTGCATGCCAAGCCCGCTAGAAAGGACTCAGCAGAAGCCTCGCACTCTAGCACAGGGCTCTGGAGGAAGCTGAAGACCCCATCACGTGATTCCCCCGTGCAGATGTAGCCATGTTGCATGGGTGCTGTGGGTGCTGACAAAAGGTTTCCTCGTGCCTTGGGAGACAGGGAGTTGCAAAGTCAGCAGTTTGCCTGAGCAGTCCGTAAAGTCTTATTGCTGAAGATGTAAGACTGGCTGCATAGGTCAAATGAAAGGTTTCTCTTGCCCACTTCCCGGCTCTGACAGTGGCCAAAAGAAGATGTAAGAGCAGGGCAAGTGCAGAGAGGTACTTCCCCAGAATATTCTTCCAGGCTCCAGCAATTCATGGGCTTCCTGGCAACTAAAGGTTGTCTTGGACCATCACCAGAGAGAGAACATCCCTGGATTGCAGCTGTGAGCCCTCTCTTTTGTGAGGAAATAGTCCAAGTTTTGCTGATGGCAAATGAGGCAGCATTTATGAAACAGGAGGCCACCTTTTAAAGAAGCCCTAAAACCTGGTATTTCCAAACCCCAGGAAGTCCCCACATAGCAGAAGAACCACTTTGCAACTGGTTTACCTCTAACTGCACATCACGCTCCCTGACAGACTCAAGAGCTCTCACCCTGCGTACCACAGGCCGCTGCTACCCACCCTCATGGTGGCACAGGTGGAGATGTTCTGCCTCCAAACATCATGTCCCAGTTAAGCAGGTAAATAGCAGCTATAATAATGAACCTAATCCTAGGTCTCACAGCAGCATAGTCTTCTGGTTGCCTTTCTGAGTAAAATTGAGTAAAATTTAGGGAGGGAGGCAATTGCTTTGGCCCGAATGAACCATTTTAGCTGGAATTGTTATTGATGCAAGTATTGCAGCTCCATCCCTGGCATCAAACCTCACTTTTAAGTGCTAGGACTCAGATGTCTTTGACAATTTTTTTGTCGGAAAAGGAGGGACGGGGAACTGCATTATGGCCAACTTCTTTTACGTACACCAATAAACCTCACAGGAATATGGTCTCCCCCGCCAGGGAGGGCATTTCGGAGGTGAACGGTGGGAGAAGGCAGCACAGGAAGACGGTGGGGCTGGGCGTGAGGGGGGGCGCGGCGGGGTTAGCCACGGACCCCCCCGCAGGGCCAGGCCGGGGCCCGGCGAGGCTCAGCTCCGGCCGGCGGGAAGCAGAGCAGGTGCAGCGCCCGCGGCACCCACTTCCCTGCTCCGGCCGCGGGAGGAACTTGCGCGGCGGGACCCCGGCTCGGGGAAGTTACCGCTCAGCCCCGGGACGGGCGGCGGAGGGCTGGGGTTCGCCATGTCGGCGGGGGGTCGCGCCCGGGGCCTGCGGCCGCTGTGCAGGTAGCGCCGGGGCAGGGCGGCGGGAGGAGGCGCCCGGGCAGGTGCTGGCGGGGAAAGGGAAGGGGCGGGGAGCGGCGGGCAGGTGAGGGGCCGGCGCGGGGAGGGCGGGGAAGGAGGCGCTGCCCTCGGGGCTATGCCGGCTCCGTCTTCCCCGGGGCGGGAAGGGCGCTGAGGACCCCGCGGCTTTTCTCTCGCCCCCCCCCCCCCCGACCCTCACTCTGCTTCTCTCCGTGTCTCCCCCGCCCCGAGGA
This sequence comes from Chroicocephalus ridibundus, assembly GCF_963924245.1. NCBI lineage: Eukaryota > Metazoa > Chordata > Aves > Charadriiformes > Laridae > Chroicocephalus > Chroicocephalus ridibundus. The sequence continues at coordinate 155,227,439 of NC_086284.1, forward strand.
TGAGCGCAGCCGAGGGCACGCACTTCAGGCGGACGGCCATCCGCAGGAAATCCAACCCCACCGCTGCCGCTAACGAAGCAGCGCCCACCTGCCCTGCCGGACCCCCGCCGCTGGCGGCCGCCCGCAGGACGCCCGCAGGTAACGGTCCTAACGGTTCCTTCAGCCCCGGCTTCCCCCCTGTCAGCGCCGGCACCGCAGCACGGAGGGGGCGTGCGGAACCCCACCGCTGCCGGGGCGGACGCGGGGGGGGGGCGTCCCGACACGGGGGGAGCGGGGGAGGCGGCGGCGCCGTCCTGCCCGGGTGGCTGCGCCGAGCGCGTTGGGCGTGTGGCGAGCCCCCGCGGGAGCCTGTGCGGCGGGCGGTTTGCGCACAGAACAGCTTGCGTTTCCTCGTCAAAGGCAGGGAGGAGGCTTTATTTTTATTTAAGTAAACTTTTCCCGGGCGTGCCGGTGCGGTGAAGGTAAGGCAAGAGCGGCCCGGCGGGGGCGGCGGCAGAGCCGCTCCTCGGGGAGGGAGCGGGGGGAGCCCGGCCGGTCCCTCGGAGCCGGCGGCTCGTACCCTCAGCCCCCGTCTCGGCACGAAACGTTCCGAAGTTGTGCTTTTAACAGCTCTTGGGCTGGCAGTAAGGCAGTCTCCCTCCTCTGACCGACCCACGCCTGCCCCTCCCCGGTGCCGCTTTCTTTGCCCCCTTCGGCAACAAACCTGCGTTAGACTTGTTCGACGCGTTATGCTTCGGGAGGCAGCTGCGACGGCATTAACGCAGAGCTATTAAAAGGGGAGGTCAGCTTGGGCTGGTTATCTGCCTTACCTTGGCCGTGTTGTAAAAATAAGCCACCATAAAATCCAAACTTCAGAAAGTTGTCGCTTGTGAGCAGGCTAACACGCGCACTCATTCATCTCTCTTAAACCCTGCGATTCGGTGATGTGACAGCAGGTGTGACACGCCGTGCTCATGCCTGCGGTGTCACAGCAGCATGGTTTTATGGATGTGGAAGGGCAAAGCTGATAAAATAAGCTTGAAACCTCTGACATGCGCTTGTTATACTCTTATACATGACAACATGTCAAATAGAAGGACGGGATGTTTTGCTCAGGGACTGTCTTTTCACAAATTCCCAGGCAAGAGGTCTGCTTAATTTGAGTACGTACAGGTAAGAATGGACTATTGTGATGCCGTTCGTAGTGTGCTTTATTTTAGCTTTAATGTGTAGTGACTTCGGATATGTGCCTGAACCCACAATTTTTTACTGGTGGTGGGATGTTTTTTCCCAAGGCTTTACTTGCATGTTTACATCAGGAAGGAGGAATTGGCAGCTGTATTTGTAGATTTAATGGATTTCACACTCCTCTAATAGAGGTATGCTTACAGCAGTGACCCATGTTTTCTGTCAGTTTCTACTTCAGTTTCATTAGGCTCCTGCACTTGCTCACTGTTACCTTAGGCTCCTGGGTAACAGTTTCACACTCATCTACAATCTTCTGTTGTTGCTTTTTTCATCTGTGCACACACCAGCTCCACTGGCTGTGGAGTAATATGTGGAGTAAACTTTTATTTACTATACGCATGTGCAATGTGTAGTTTTCCAGTGTGAGCATTCTTCTTGTGGCTTTTGGATGGTGGGAGGGTTGTGAGGGCCACGACAAGAGCAACATGCTGCTTATCATATGTCCCTGCTCTGGAATAACCAACTTAATACTACTTTCTTGCATCATGATTGCTAAATATGATTGCAATATTGAAAAAGTCACAAAATTTAGATAGGAGATGAAACCTGAAGATGTAGTAAATAAAAGGGAGACTCGGTGGTGATTTTTAGCATTTCTCACGTGGGTGCGTAAATCCTCCTTTTTTAATTTGTAATCCATTTCTCTGAGAAACTGAGGTGAAGAAACCTTGTGCATACAAACAATTTCTTTTCTCATAGTGGGACTTTGGCTCCCTTTCCGCTCCTCCTGTTGGCAGCAGCCACTGCGGCATGTCCTGCAGCTTCATAGCCTCCCTCTCTGCTCTTTGCAGTCAGGATGCTACTGCGCTTGCTTCTGTTGCTGATAAAAGGTGATCAGACTGCCTTGATTCTGCAAGTATAAACTTTAATCCCCAGGTGCAACATAAAGCTGTGTGTGTTCTTTTGCCTATCAAAAGAAAAAAATAAATGCAGATGTTTACACTTTTCTGCCTTGCAAAATGCTAACTGGATTTTAAAGTTTGGTGGGTTTTTTTTGTTTGGTTGGTTTTTTGTTTGGTTGTTTTTTTTTTTCATGCAGAAGTATGCCTTTGACCTGCTTGAAAACCTTAGGGGGAAGGAGGAGTTAGTGTAGCCCATACCTCTCCAATTCTCTGCCAAGTTTTGTGAAATACGCTAGTTAGTTACATTACTGCTTGGGGACAGGACCCTGGCAATTGGCTCAAATCTGTATCTGGAAAGCAACTGGAGAAACTAGATGTATTACCTGAGCCATATTTGCCTATAAATGCATTGAAGAAAAATCTGGAATATGTATATGGCAGGCATATCAGAACTCCTCTCACACTAGTAAATTATATGTTAATTAGTGAGAAGACTTAGTAAGACCTATTATAACTCCTGTACACTCAACAGTTTTCTCAGAGCCTTTGACATGGGCCTCATGAAGTATCACAGACTTTCTGTGCTGGGAGACAGAAGATCTGGAAGTATTTCCATTCTTAGTGGTGGTTGAAAAATTTCTAATGCTGAAGTGAGCTACCTTCCATTACAGCATCAGACTTGTGTTGCCCATTACAACCTAAGTGTCTGACTTCTAACAGAAAAATCTTTCTCCTCTTCAACATACTATTGTCAAAGTCATCCAGGTTCATTGTTATATGCAAAATAGCAGTTGACTTTTGTTAATATTTCAGTTCAAAAAAGCTTGGTGTGTTTACCTACCTACAGGACAAAGGAAAAATTACTTCCTATTAGAAGTTGACATTAATTTAAAGGTTTGGACAAAAGAGTACTTGATTCTTTGGGGATGCTTTGAAATGGCTGGAAAATGTCAAGGCTGGTATCTGGAGACAGTTTAGAGAAGAGCCTTCAGTGGAGTAGCATGATTAATAATCTGTTTTTGAAGGGAATAACTAATGTGGACTTGGTGTCTTTTTTTGTGCTAAATTAGAATTCAGAGTTGATACTAACTCAGATCTTTAGTTCAAATGCATGTTAACTCAAAGTCTGGCAAGAAGCAGGTGTAGGCTGGTGCTTGCTTGTTCAGCACCTTTCACAAGCCAAGAGCTCTGCAAAGTGTGAGCACGGCAAGTACTTTGATTCTGCATCGGATTAAGCTATCTGAGAATGCTGTATCTCCACTTAGTTGCCTTGATTTAGCCGTGTAGTGGAGACATAGCTCAGAACACAAGGACACAGTGGCTTGCTTTCATAGCAAGAAATAGCTTCTTCCAGCTATCAGTGCAGTCACCTCTGTCCTTGGCTGCACGTAGACTAGGTTAACTTTTTGTGCAGTTCAAATCTTGCACTGGTTCCTTGTCTTTGTTCGCGTAAGTGCAAATTTACACCCTTTCTGGACTGTTCTCTTCTGTTCCTTTTTTCCTAAATATATGTCGTCTGGCACGATACTGTATATTGGCGGTCTCGGATGTTGCAGTGTGCCTCTTAGGGAGCCAAGGTAATTTGCATTCAGGACAGCATTCACTGCAGCAAGGTGTCTGCAAACACTGACAGGAAAAAAATAGTTTCCTGCTGCTACTGTTCTATCTCTGCCTGTTAAATGGATGTGATTTTATGGGATTATGTTTGCAAAATTTCAGTAGTATTTTGGGTTTCCATCTTGCAGTGGGAGATAACTAAATGAGACTCTAATAGCACGCTGCTCTAGTGTATGAAAAATGTCTATATTGTTCAGGAGTTTAGTCTTCAAAAGCTTGAACAACTATGCCTTGCCCGATAGTTTTTCATTGTTGTTGGGTTTTGTTTTATTTTTGAAAATAAAATAATGAACTTTGGGCTATCGTTCTCCTTGCTCCTGGCTTTGTGTTACCCGCTGCATTTTGTTGACTGGTTTGCAGTGATTGAAAATCTGATTCCTATGCAGTGCATTCAGGGAAAACCTATACGATCATTAGGGCTAATCTAAGCAGCGATTGGAATCCATAGATGCATTAGAGACCACCATGAAAGAGAACTAGTTGCCTTGCATGATTTCCTGATAAATGCAGGGTTTTTGAAAATTTTCTGAAGTTGAGATTTACCAAGGAGTGCTGATACTTGAAAATACTGGGAGAGGAAGGTGAGCGTATAGGAAGTTGCTTCTAAATATTCCTCTCCCCTCAAAAATGAGGGAAAGTAAAGTATAAGAAATTGCTTTATGCAGAACTTGCATGGAAGTACATTTTCCTGTCTGTTATTAGAGAGCTTCCTCTTTCTGTGGGCCAAATTAATCCCATGTGCCTCCTACTGAAGCAAATGTGTTGTGTGAAAAGTGCCAGGAAATGGAACTTAGCTTCCTGAATATAATTTTACTGTTTTCTTATTCCTTTCCTCCCCTGCTTCTCCTCCAGATATTTAGGATCAAAATAAGCCCTTTAAAGCCAGTAAGTGTACTCTTTGCTTCATAGACTATCCAGGAAAGTCACTTATCTGTATATCTTGGGCTGGTTTGGCGAGGCCCTTCCCAAACAACGTCTGCTTTACCCAATAATTGTTGTTGGTTGTATAATACTGGCTTCCTGGTGGTCAGGATGGTGATTTCCTTAAATAGATTAGAATTTGTATTCACAACTGCTTGACTTGCCACTGACGATACCCAAAGGGTTTCAAAGAAGAGTTAGAATTTGATGTGAATTTGCTGAAAATAACGTAAGTCTGCTCTTTGCTGGAGAGACTTCTTTAGAATATACCGCGAGAGGGCAAAATTGTGGAGGTGCTGGTAAATGCCATTGCTGAAGTGCTTTTAGGCATTGTTGAAAGTAACAGCTTGCACACACAAAGCAAGTTAGTTTGTTGTGCAAAATCACAGGAGCAAGTTGCTTTTGCAGATTAATGATTAAATATGGTTGGGAGATTTTTTGATTGGAAAAGGAAAGCTTGCATGAGGAATGTGTTACTTTTGGGCGACCAGTAAAACACAAACATTGAGACTCTTCATAAAAAAAAAAAAAAAAAGTAATGATTTGCCCTTGGCTATTATTTTTTCCCTTGTCTGTCAATACCTGTGCTGCTTTAAATTGCAGTTGTCAGACTTTTCACCTGCTCCTTAAGTCATGGTGAGGGACTACCTCATCTCCCAGCATTTCAGTCAAAATCCCATTCATAGCTGGGCAGTATTTGTTTCTGTTTGCCAGTGTGTCTTGGGTACAGTGTGATCTGTGATAAAGCATTCCAACTGATGTATTTTGCACTGTTATGTCTTAAAGTAGCATTATGCATTTGCTTATAAGACAAATTATCTTCCCAGGGTGAAGGATTTGTCATCAGGAAAGGAAAAATACGAAGTAAGCAAATTTTAAAATAAGGTACCTGTGGGATTTTTCCTCCAGTTCTGTTGATGCTGGGTAGATTTTCTTCAAAACGTTATTGTCAATTCAATATTTTAATCAAATTACTGACTGCGAATCTTGTAGCTGAGGCTCCTTTTTCTACGAGGGAAAAAACGGCTTTCCAATATGGAATATTGTATGTAATATCTCTCCTGAACATAAGGCGATCCAGGATGAATAGTTACGCTTAGATGATCAGAATGATCCATTCCATTGTGTTAAATCTATAAATAAACTTTGCCTCCAGCTCTTGATGGTCAAAACACTTTAATCAAATGCGTAGCTGTGGACAGCTCGATATGTTCAGGCAAACTGTATCAACAGAGTCCTGTACTTCTGACAAGGGGAGAGAGAATTCTGTGTAGAAAGGGTATCCCCAGAACAGTAGTTTTGTCAATAACCCAAGCAAGTAAAAGGAAAAAATAAAAGAGAAAATTTTAATGATTTCTTGAACTCAGTGCCTTGGAAGAGGCATTTTAACAGAGAAGGCTTTAGCAGAAGAAACGACTTTTGATATTAATGTAGGAAGGGAAGGATGGGGCTTTGCTGAAATGTTGATGAACCAAGTAAAAATCAGAGATGTGGTCCCAGCACGCAAATACATAACAGTAAGGCAGTATCAGAAGATAAGGAGAAATGAGTAAAAGCAGAAGAGGAGAAAAACTAAACTGCTACACTAGTCTTCAAAGCCAGACATGTAAAGAAATGTATTTTTAACGAGTTTCAGAGTGATTTGACACCTCTGATTACATTGAAACTTGGCAAAATGGAGCATAAAATGGATTAAAATTGGAGGCAGAAGACACGGAGTTGAACATAGGGCAGAGCAATGAAATAGTGTTAGTTACTAAGTATTAACGCTAACCGTGTCACAGATGTTAATATAAAATATGTTAAATAGCCTGGAAAGAAGAAAGAGCGTGGTGGAACCGTAATGTGAGATGTGAAATCCTGCGATTTATTCCTGACTTCTGAACAAATGTTGTCTTGCAGGAGAGATGATAAAGCAGCTGATTTACAGGTCTTGCCTTGCCCTTGTGAGTAACTGCAGGCAGACGCCCTCCCTCTCAAATAGATGCTGGTGCGCCCAGATGTAGATGAGGAGTGGGGAGAGATGATGGTGACCAATGATTAAAAATAATCATGACTGATTTAGTGGCTGGATTTCTTCTGGCTGCCTCAAAGATTTGGCTTTTTATTAGTTGAACGTATGACGTTTCCATGCTAGGTTTTTGGTCCTGGCGGTCGCTGTTGTGACCTAGTCCTCACGATAAGGACTTCTAGCCTTGTAGCTGTATAATTATCTTGTATCTCTGTCCAGCTCCTGCATACTTGAAACCTGCGGGGTCAGAGTTGCCCCTGAGCACTAGTCCTGCGGTACCAGGGTTGCTGGTGGCCCCGCTGTGGGTGGCTGTCTTGGGCCCTGGTTTAGTGCCACATGCTTTCTCTGGACCGTCTGGATTCTTGATGGGGCTTCTGTGTGATATCTCTTTGGGCACCTCACAGGACTTGAAGGAGAAGTCAATAGAGAGGTTTCTAATGTCATCTTTGGACATATCTTCTATTTCTGTGAAGCACGAGAGGCCTCAATCTGGAAAACTTGAGAGCAGATCCTCCTGCACGTACCTGGTGGCTTTTGGAGGTAGAAGAGGAAGGGAGGGGAGGAGCTCCCTGCCGCTGCTCCTGGTTCTGGCTGAGGATCCTGATGCAACCGGTCTCTGTTCTTTGCAGAGACTGTTTAGTGTTTAAGCTCCAGCTAGTGTGCCAGGGTAGGGCAACTTTTTATTACTTTGCTTAAGGGTTATATTGGTAGCTTTTATCTTCCTAGTAGGCTGAGGCATTCAGTTGGTTAAGCTGCTTCAGAATCCTAGGTTCTCTTCTGCCATGAAACAGGTATTTTAAATCAAAAATCAAAGTTACGGTCTACAGCAGACTTAAAGAAAACCCCTGTAAAATACCCAAACTGTAAAATTTTTAAAGCAAATAATATTTGAAGATAAATTTCTTTTTAGTGTTTTGCCTTGTATCAGAAGGGCTTGATGACAACTTCTTGCAGTGAGTAATCAGAATGTTTTTCCTCTTTGCTGTCATATATCACCATTCACTGTCTTGGCTGTGACACTTCAGTTTCTTAATTGAATATTAATACATGCATTATTTTTATTAACATCAGTAATTGAATTAGGAAATGAAACTTACTGGCTAATTACATTTGTCTTCAGAACTGGTGATTTAAGAATCAAAAGGAAGTTACTGATAGAGAAAAAATAAATTAGTTTTCATAGAACTGAAACTTCTTTTCAGTTTTATGCCATTACACTGATAGCCTTTTCTTCAGTTGACTCTTGCCAAAATGTCCCTACCTTAATACAAGCATACTGCACGTTCCTGTTCACTCAGTCTGACATTAACTTCCATCATTAAGAAATTACATTTCACCTGGAAGGTAGAATCCTTTTGTACTTCAGCTATTCTCCTAAGGGCTATGAGTAGTATAGGATTCAAGAAAGTTATACAGGATTACAGGCACCTGGAGATGGTTTTCAAGAGTTCTTGGGGATCCTTTTTATTTGCCCTTTGAGTGCCTATTATTTCTTAATTCTTAAAAAAGAGAGAGGACTTTTATGTCTTTAAAACAAAAGCGTTCTTTGGTGAAAATGTGATTCTAGGGGAGGTTTTGCAAAACACTTGTTTTTTGTGATACATACAATAAAATGAGAGTTGCTCTCGGTCCTTAAAAGTATTTATCATTTGTGTTTTGGCTTATTTTAATTCTAAATACAGAACTGTGAGTTTTATTAAGATACATCTTAAATTTGAAAGCAAGTTGCATCTATTTCCTACTAAAAATAATTGTCTATTTTAGAAAATAGAGTTGTTAATGCCAAAGTTTGACTTGACTTTCATCAAGTTCTGGTAATCTGACCCAACTGTTGCTCTGTAATTACCGTCACACTCTCTTGAGTTATGGGCGATAATGCAGTAAACAGTGTTCTTTATAATTTATTAACCTATATCTGATACAGTGGACTCCGAATAGGCTCACCAGGCTTACAAATAAAGGGCATGCTAATGCCTGAGCTGGCTGTTAACATGTTGTTCAGGGACTGCCAAGCTAGCTCAGGTAGCAGAAAGTAATTGCCGTAGCGCTCTGTGGTGGCTTTTGTGGTTAGGTTGAATGGAAGGGTGTAAGCAAGTGAAAACACAACAACCCAAGCGGTTGGTTGTGCATGTAATCTGTTTCTAAACTTCCTTATATCCTTTCCCTGTCCTGTATCAAGCATAGAGGGTATTTTCAGAATAATGTTCCTGATATGCAGTCAAAGAGGGAGAAAAAAAAGTCCATCCCAACTGCTGCGTGTAGCCAGCAAGAGACCTGGCTACTGTTGGAGTGGGCTGCCCTTGGTGTTTGACTTCAGTGTGGAGAATTGCCCCTTTAAGTGTTTATCTTATTCTTTTTTCCTATATAAGGACTTCACTGCTTGTGCACAGGATATAGGAAAAGCCTTTTGCTCATAGAAATGAGAATAATATTAGCATTGTGTGTATTAATAAGGAATTTAACGGGACTTCAAAACCTAAATGAGTTACCTCTTCCAAGGGCTTTGAGAGAGCTTAAACAAACAAGTGTCTGTTCGTCCTGACTGTGGAGAATTATTACTTCCTGGTTTTAACAACTGTTAACTTTTAACAGTATAATCTCTGCTCTTCTTATGTGGCTGATAAAACAGTGTATTTAACTAGTTTTATATGGGTGTTTTTGGTAGTTTTCAGCAAACGCAGTTGAGCTGCAACAGAAAAGTAGGCTTGCCTTTTCACAATCTGAGTACTATTGGGATGTTGGAATGTGGTACATAACAGGTGAATCTTATCACTGTGAATATGGTGTCCTCTTTATTTCCTAAATGCCATTCAGCACTCATGTCAGACTGGATCCTGATTAAAACTAATCTTTATTGGGTTTTTGTGCCTCATGTAACTTACAGAAAATGTTGAGATAGAAAGGTGATATTTTCTAAATGTAAAAGGGAATAAAAAGGGATTAAGGAGTTTCACTGTGCATGTCTTATGGTTTTCTGATTTAAATATTTACATCACTTAGAAAACTGAGGAGTATTTCTAGGGATGTCTTGCCCATCTTGAATTGCTACATTACTTTTTTCCCCCCAGAGTTCAACAGAGATGTTTAAAGGTATTTGCCAAGCCTGTATTAATTGCATGTGTTCTGCTGAGGTCAAGGCGTACATGTTCAGCATTCATCTGAAATAGCACGAGATACTTAACAACTGTGAGCAGGACCATGATCCTCTTATTTGAGACATCAGAAAGCCTTCATGGTAGTCTTAAAATTTCTTTGATACAAATAATTCAGACTCTTATTCTCTAAAATTCATTACTTTCACTGTGGTTTTCTGAGAGAATATTAACATAGTCCTTTCAAAAAGGAAAGTGTTTTTAAAGCTGACAGAGAGAAAAGGCCAGTGTCAGGAAGACTGTGGTGGTAATGCTGCTGAAGTATCTCTGTGGGGCAGATCTGGGGCACAGCAGTTTAACATAACTCTTTTTCACTTAATGTGTCTAGGCATGATGTAATGAATACTCAAATTTGGTGAAGGTATTGAATCCAAACCCTCACTTGAGTTGCAGTGCTGTATAGTCACTTCTCTACAAGTTATGTTGTTCAGGTCCAGTAAGTGCCATAAATACCCCTTTGCAGCGCCAAGCTTTTCAATTGTTTGGTTTTGTTTGTTTTTGGTTTTTTTTGTTTGTTTGTTTGGTTGGTTGGTTTTTTTCCCAGAGGTGCTTGGGAGGTATTCTACAGATCCGGAAAAAAATTACAGAAATTTTCTATTAGAGTAACATTTTGGAGAAAGTTTCCTGCAGGAAAAAAAAAATCAGATTCCCTCTGCTGCCCTGTGGTGTAGAATGCCATTGCTCACACCAAATACTGGCTTAAAAAAAAAAAAAAGTACATCTTTCACCATTTGCTTCCTCTGGTCCCAGGGAAGGAGATTAACGACCTGAGGAGAAGTAGGTGACATGCTCTGTGAAGACCATGGGAGTGCATATATTTAGTAGTCTTCTATTTTCCACAGAGCTCTGCTGAGCTCTGTTTGCTAGTACAAAAGTACACATAAGAAGGAAAAAAAAGAACCACCACACTCCATCCCCCTGTGCTTCCCATATGTTCATTCAAAGGTAATACTTCGTGTCACTAATATTTGGGCTGCCTTTGTGTCTATGCACCACCCTGAATCTACAGCTTGGGATGGAAATGGAGGAATTTCTCCAAGTATTTTTCCGCCTTCAAGAAATCAAACAAAGCAGCTGTATGCTGTCAAATGTTAGCTTCAGTTTCAGGAAGGAAAAATGCTTTTTAAATATGAAAAGTGAGAATGTATCATCCTTGCTAAGACTGACAAGGACTGCATGCTTATTATAGTCAGTGAGATAATAAGGAACACTAACTGCGGATAAGGCTAGCAGCGCTGGAAACTGTAAATACACAGAGCTGAGGTATCTCAAGTACTACCATTGGATTTTTTTTTTTTTTTTTTGGGGGGGTACATGTGGAAGGGCAGGTTGTTTGAAGTTAAAATACAATGTTTACAGTGGCTCAGGGTGTAGAAGCAGGATCAGCTTTCTGATAAGGGTTTTTCCTAGGTACGGTACACAAGGTGTTAGAAAAGCAGAAGCTGTTTAGTAACTGGAAGTAAGGAGAGAGGACTGCAAGCTGACTGCATGGTGCTGAAAGGACTCTTTATCCTAAGGATTCTTCCGTTTTTATTTTATTGGTGTGGCTTACATTGAGAGAAGGCAGAAGATTTCTGATAGCTGGTAAGTAAGCGTGTTAAACTTTGAAAATTTCTGAAATGCTGAACAGCAGCTGCCAACAAGCCACACAATAAAACTAGGTAATCCTGTGCTAATGAAGAACTTCCATTTTTACCTTAAGGTCTTGAATGACGTATATTCAAGAAAATAGAAGCAAATCATCTATGTTTTTGTGTAGAATGTATACTGTTGTCTTCCCCTGTCTTTTTTTTCTATATGTGGATGTCATATCATTGAAAAATGTGCTGCTTAAATTATGATTATATAATTAATTATTTGGGGAGTGTGGTCCTTAGCTGTCGCATGGTTCCTGTTAATGTGGGCTGGTTGGTTGCTTTTTAATCCTGTTGTGGAAAACATGATTTTTTTTTTTTTTTAAAGTAAGGTGTGTTAAAATCTTTTAGCAAATCGGAAGTAAATTTGAGAGACTGTAACCTTGACCTTGCAGGTCAATTGAGAGACTTCAGTATTATGTAAAATAAATGGGTCTGATATCCATATTTTGGGGTGGTTGTTGTTTTTGTTCAAAAGGTTATAGGTGGCTTGCCACAGACAGAAACTACTGTAGGGGGAAAAAGAAAGGGATTTTTTTTAATTTTCTTTTTATTATTATTATTTTTACAAACAGCATTGGGTCAGTGTTTAACCATTTGGGACATAATGGCAATCTACACAAATATTACCTACAGGTTGCTGGAAAATTAGGAACACCTTCAAAAGCTAAAGTAGAAAATAATGAACTAAAAATTGTGATTAAGAAAATATAAAGGTCTCTGAGGAGAATGTGTCTAATGCTAGGTTTCTGCCAGCTCACAGTGCTTGTACTGCACAGGCTGCTTCAGCCAGCTGCGGTGCTGCAATTTTGTACCTAAGGGACTGATTTCTCAATGCATTGGCTTTGTCACAGGCATTGCAGTATAAGTAGTTCTTCCAAGATGCTTTTATTGGTAATCTAAAAATATTCCCTGCGTATAAAACAGCAGGGGGGCAATCTAATCCCTAATGTAATTTGGTAGACTGTACTGCACCTAAGCATTAGGATATGGTTGGACTTGGATACGGTTTGGATGTAAGCATTTGGGTATGCGTAATACCTTCAAGTATTAAACCTTCAATTGTATAATGCGATTTTTTTTTATTTTTTTTTTTTTTTTCACCCTGACATTAAGCCTGACGTACTGTTCTTCATTTTAGCAACTAAAGGTCGGGAGCAATGCCTCTTAGTCATATCTCATTTGGTTTTTTGTAACTCCAGTTCTTTCACAGGCTTTCGGTTAATGCTTTTTTGTCTTGTATGGGAAATAACCATGTCTGCCATATGCCTATGGAGTAACAGGGAAAAGGGCTACACAAACCGAGGTTGTTCTTCAGGATTATCTGCCCGCATACATATTTAAGTAAAGCTGTCTACCTGTCCTGTTAGCACAATGGCTACTGTAAGCACAAGGCCAAAGACGGTAGACTGACACAATCAAGTTACCAATTCTTAGTATTTGCTTTGGAATAAAATCATTATGGTTGGAAGAGACCTTTAGCATTATCAAGTCCAACCCTTAACCTAGCACTGCCAATTTACTACTAAACCATGTCCCTCAGCACTACATCTGCACATCTTCTAAATACCTCCAGGGATGGTGACACAACCACTTCCCTGGGCAGCCTATGCCAATGTTTGATAACCCTTTTGGTGAAGAATTTTTTCCTGATGTCCAGTCTAAACCTCCTCTAGCGCAACTTGAGGCTGTTTACTCTTGTCCTATCGCCTGTTACTTGGGAGAAGAGACCGACCCCCACCTCACTACAACCCCAGCTCCCTCAGCTGCTCCTCATAAGACTTGTGCTTTAGACCCTTCACCAGCTTTGTTGCCCTTCTCTGAATACGCATCAATTTTCTATTGATGACAAGGCTAGTTTTTTCTTTTAAATACCATACTGAATTTGTGTAGAAAATGTAAACTGAGTGAATTTTGTACGTTGAAGTTAGTAGTTAATGCACATCTGATATTGTAAGAGAACGTAATAGATTATAGACAAGTTTCTAGTAGTCAGAAATCTTCATTAAAATCTTTGTAATAACTCAGTAGTGACTTGCATTTGTCTATTACTGCAGCAGTCAAACCAGAAATATTTCAAGGCCTCAAATATTATCTAAAGTTGAAGTTTTCCCTTTTCAAATGGTCACTTCAGCCATGCTTTTATCAGTGGTGTGCAGCAGCAGCGTGCTCTCTGGCTGATTTTTCTGCAGGCGATCTGAAGGACAGTGTCTGCCACAATTGCTGCCTTCTGCAGGGTCTCGGGGCACCGACACGTGAAGCCAGCAGCTCACGTGGCATTGGGGCCATGTCCACCGAGGTTCTCCTGTTCCTGCATTCTTCCCAACCTCCTCAGCATGGTGTAGAAAGAAACAAACTCTTTCTGTTCTGAACAAATGGAATCAAAATACAGTAGTCACTTCTGCAGGATGATCATCTCTTATTTTGCTTATAGGTTATATAGCACGATGAGATCAAGATCCATCTGGGTACAATAACAAATTATCAAAGAATTTGCTACCAAGAATTTAATTTAGCACCAAACTGTATAGACTGCCTTTTTTTTTGATTCTGCTATTGTGGTTTCTACAATGATTATACTGTAAGAGAAATAACCTGAAGATCCTTTTTTCACAGCATATTGAATCAATGAGAGGTTTTTCTTGATGTGACCTTAGACTGATTGGTTTGTTCCTTCAACTGATTGCTCCCTGTGGTTACTTATCCTTAGCAAAAACACCCTAAGAAGAATAAAGCGAACTCTCTTACTGTTTTCTCCCTATTTACTTGAAATTTTGGGGGGGGGTTTGGTTGTGTTGTTTTGTTTTATTATTATCCTGTTCCCTAATTAGGACTTAGCAGAGACATCTAGGAATATACGGAAAAAATAACTTTCTGAAAAGATGCATAATGTTTGTTTCCTGATTAGTGGATTGTGGAGAAATGTCTGTATGTCCTCTCTGATTCGCTTATCTGATATTAAATACAAGGCAGGTTTGTACTTGTTCTGTTAATTCTAATTTAGGTGTTTGAATTTAAAAAAGAAATAAATACACACCTGTGTTTTTCATCTCCTCAGAGGCTAAAATGAAGGTAATTTTATATTCTAACCCTATACGTATGACAAGAATCTGATTTTTGAAATCTAAAACTGAATTTATTCAACTTCAATTAAGGTAATTTTAATATAATAGGGCTAATAAGGTAATTTATAGTTAAATAATTTTCTTCAACTTCAGTATCTTTCAAAACTTCCACCATTTTGGTTTACAGACAGAACTATGCCTTGCTGTGTTGAAAATGTGGAAATTCAATATTAGTACATGGTACCTATGGAAACTTAAAATATGAGCAGCTGCATATTGCTCGTAATTGAGAAATATCAATAAAACATTGTATGAGATCCAACAATATCTAGGAAATCTTGACAGATAAATATTTAACTCGGTGTCAGTACATAGGTAGGAGTCCTGCACAGGCAGGCACAGTCAACGCAGTATTTTCTTTGACTTCATATTTGAATTTAAAACAACCTTATTTCCCTGCTCCACACCACCTCACTGAATTCTTCACCAGCCTCTATTATAAAAAAAAAAAAAAAACAAAACAACAAAAAAACACCAACCTCCCTAAATCGCTTCCTTGCTGGAACCAGAATGCAAAGGCTGCAGCCTGGTTTATTCTCTCCAGTATGTTCAGCACAGCAGCTGTACACACGCAGCAATGGGGAAGGTGAGCTTTCCACGTCGGACTCTTGCATCTTTCCAACTCTTGCTGCAATTCTTTGGGCCGGAGCTAGTGGGGTGGCTGCCGTCACCGCCGCAGTAGTGCCGTGCTCCGACGGCAGGGGCTACTGCTGTATTTCTAGCTGGCTCTGATTCAGCGAAGTTGGTCTGGTTTTTCCTTCCTGCTAGCGATTATGGGCCTGGCCTGCAGGTTGTTTTTTGATTTAGCAGTTGCTAGGGGCATAATTTTAAAAGCCGGAGAAACTCCTTAGGGGTTCTGAGCTCTTCATATCCGGTGAAAAAGGTGAACTGGTAACAGTATTGGTTGTATATGGTGTGCTTGTGACTGTATGGAGGAATGTACTCCATGGATTACAACACGGCTATGGATTATAACAGGTCCATGTGTTTTCTGCGTAGCGTAATTGTCCCAGCTGTCTGTTATCAAACTGTTTTGCATTCTTCCCTCTATCTTCTTTAATATGTATGTTCAAATAAAGCTCCTCACTGGGCATAGTTTTTAATAAAACAGAAAACTGGCTGACATGGAAAAGAAGTGCGTTCAAGTTGAATGTTCATATGTTGAACTTCTTTGGACTCTTCAAAACACTTCAGTACTGACCTACAGCCAGTAACCAGGTTGCATTTCTCTAAGGTTTAGTTTAACTGTGGATCATTTGCAAATATTCTGTGCCTGGTAATACTGTGATTCAATAGAAATGGTTGTGCTGAGTAAATTGGCCATGTGATATAACAGGTAAGGGGATTTCTACCCTATCAACTCTGTATTTGTATCTAATCAGGCCTGGTCTTTTATATGGTCAAGGTGAAAGAAATATGACCAGGTAGGACATAAGATTGTTTCCCACAGACTTCATTCAAAAGATCTCTCTTTCACAGATTAATCTGTGATTAATCATAAAATGGTTACATTTAGCAGTAGCTTAGCATGTTGGTCTTCTATCGTTAGTTCAAAGTCTGGAATGAAATCAGAGCGATTTACCTGCATATTTCTTGCTTTGTGAGTGGCTGTCTTGGAGCTGGAGATCAGTAGCAAAAATTTGGAATTGAGGATAAACTGCCTGTGGAAAAGGATATAGATGATTATTGCTAGTGAAAGACCCTTAACCTTTACTGTTCAGAATTCTTTTTTGTATCTGGAATGCAGTTACTTATGCTGAATAGTGAAACCTTTCTAAAATTCAGTTTTGCCTTCTGCTTCCAATGGTAATAGATGCCCTTACAAAAAAGCAAGTGCAAATGCAACCTTCTCATTTTCCCAGGCTCTAAGTAACTTAGCACTTCACAGGTGCCTTCAGAGACTGCTCTGAAAGCTTAGTGAATCCTGCTCTGAATCCATCAGTGAATCTGCTGACGGTTGGCAAACAAAATTTGCCTCAGCAGCTTTCTCTCTGTCCCTCCTTCTTACGACTGAGCAGCATAACAAGGAATGATGTACAAGTTAATGGCTATATTTTTTTGGATGTAAGAAGCAGATGGATTTGTAAGTGCGCTTCCATCTAAATAAGAACAAATGATCCCTAGGACTGTTTTGTCAAATGATAGGCCAAAGCACTGGGTCCTATGCTATATACCATGTCCAAAATTAGTAAAAATATCTGACCCATGGTTTCGAATTAAGCGTTCTGCTATACTGAAGCCATGTAAGAATCATACTTCGTCTATCCTAAGTATATCTCGTTGCCCTCTTCAAGTCATTGACCTGACTGGGAAAGTCAGTCCTGGTTTTACTAAATTATCATGCTGAGCGATCAGTAGTAGCCCTCAGAACGGTGACCGTAATTCTCAAGGTGACATGGAGCAATCGGAGATTAATGGCACCATGGGCTGACCATTTCACAAGACTGAAATCTTCTATTTGTCTGCAGCTGGAGATTGTCTGACTGCTCGTAGATTTCTGGGATTTTAAGGGAGAACTGTGGGATGGTTTTCAAGTGAAATGAAAGCCCAGTATTTTTTTGTCTCATTAAAATAAAAGTCTTGATAGTCCATACAGAAAATTTTCCATGGCTTAATTTTTTAAAAAACAAAACAAACTATTGTAGCTATCCAAGATTTTGATCAGATACTGGGTCTGTGTTGGTAATATAATACCTAAATTTTGATTTTATTTTCAAGCAGCTCTGTATAGGAGGTAATACAGTTTTGAAAGGATTTAGGCTCTTTGCAAGTTATTTCTTCACAACCAGCATGCTTTCCTTGTAATGTTCCCATTTGTATTATGTATTTTTATCTCGGAAGCAAATCATCAGCCTTCAAAGGTTTTGCAAATATTTCCTTGGGTAAAGTATTTTTGGCCTATTTATTATCCTCTGTATGATGGGTATAGTTTCACCTCCAGAATTGTCTTTTAAGCAAAAGAAACCTTAAAGGATCAGTAGCCCTCTCTCTCCTTACAAAAAACAGGAGGCAGCTACTATGTTTTTATTGGATTGATCTCTCTATCTTATTGGACAAATAAGTATTAAAGCTTTATGTTGCTGTATAAACCACTTGAAAAGAGTATGGTGCACAAGGCTGAAGGTGATATTTTGATGTGTATTTTAGGGTGTGTTCACATCACAGGCTATGAAGTTAGAGAAACCAAAACTACATAGCTGGTTATCACTTTTGGACTGCTCTGCTGATACAGAGACTGCTTTGACAGCATCGTGGTGAAGAGACATCCTTCAAAACATTCACCTAGTATACAATCAATGCAAGATGTTTCAGCTGCAGGGCTATTCCAAAACTGTTTGATATGATCTCTTGAATACTTGTGAAACTGAGAGGAGATGACTGGAAGCTATGATCTCTTTTGTGTCCTGGATCTCCTAAGAAAATGACTTTTTTCTTCAGCCAAATAACTGGAGTAAGATGAAGCATATGTACAACAATCTCAGAAGTATTTTCAGTGTGGATGCCTTCTTTTAAAGATAAACTAGTAAGGAGCAGGTGTCTTTAAAAAGACATGGCCCTCAAGTGTGGGTGGTAAAAATCCCACTTGTTACGGAGGTAAACTCAGGCTTTCCTATAGAAACGATAAGCAACGCTCAGCAGGCAACGACATTGCTCTGTAAGGAATGGCGAAGTGCAGGCTAACAATATATTCTCCTGGTAGCTACAGTAGTGGGTTTTCCATTCATCCAGGCAGACTTTTAATGTTCACTTAAGTATCTGCTTTCTGGAGTATGTGTTGTGCATGTAGAGTGCAACAGTAAGAATGAAGGGGAGGTGTTCTGAGTTTGTGATGGGTCTTGCCATCTTCCTGTGCATCCCTAATAGGAGCAAATTAGTCTTAGAGGATATATCAGAAGGTAGGAGTAAAGCTGTCACTTTCAAAAACCAGCATATTCATAAAGTAGCTAAAAAGGGCAATATTCTGGGTGAACAAAAGCTCTCCCTCTCATTTTGGCCTTGAAAGCCACAAAAGGAAGTGAAAGACAGTGAGCCCTTCAGTGTGTAGGCTGTGCAGCCGCCTTGAGTGTTGGTGTTGAGGATGTGAGCAGAAAGTCAGCGTGGTGTAGACAGAAATGTCTTTTGACATACGTAGAAGAAACGAAGTCATAAATTCTTAACAAATGCACTTATATGTCTTCACCGGTAAGTTAATAAATTCCTGTGATTAGACAAAACTGCTTCAGAATAGCAAGGGTATGGTATGGGTTCCACCATTTTCTAGGGAGCTTTTTTTCTTAAGGCAGAAATTTAATGTAGTGGATATTTAATGGAAAAAGTAGTTGGGGATTTGTTTACCTAGGAATGTTAAAGGGCAAAAAGGAAAAAGAAATAACATTTAAACTGTATTCAATTCTGCTGACAATGTTATTCAGAATTAAAATAGCCTTTTAAATTCCAACCTGTAGTTAATTAGGATTGATTGTCTGTTTCTAAATCACACATAGGGAAAGCAGAAGTACTGCTCAGTGCGGTTAATCAGAGAGTTGCAAGAGCAAGGCTGAAAGCATTCCGTTCTACAGCCGGGATTTTCTGTACAAATGTAACAGATAAATAGCCTGTTTTTCTCAGGTACTGAGTTTGAGCTCTTCTGAAAAACAGTTCACTAATTTACAAGTCTAAATACTAGATTTGTATTTTCTAACTTTAGGCATGCAAACCAACAGATTCAAGTGCATAATTTCAAAGATTAGTACCAGTAAGTACATTCTTAGGTGTTGTGGCTATTTTTAGAAATCCGATAAATACATACCATATATTAAAAAAAGTTTTCCTGCCGCTTTTCTGAGTGTTAAATTATCAGTAAGTAAATCTAACCTCAGCAAATAGCATCTGCAGACAGCGGAGGTTTGTGCTGCCGTGAAAATGGCAGGTCTAGAATGCAGTAATTAGAGAGGGTAGTCAATACTTGTTAATGAAGGCAGTGCTTGTCATCTGTCTTTGAAGGGGGAGCAAAGCAGCGCTGCCCTTCCTGCAGCGCCTTATTGACCTGCTACAGCAACCGCTCTCTGCTTGCATGGCTAACCCATGGAATAATTGGCATGCTTTCTTTAAAAATAAATAACCTATTTTCCAAAAAATTCTGGAAGCAGTTCAAGAAAAATGGAAGACACTTAGGACTGCAAGGGGTACGTCTGGGTACATTATGTGTGTGGGCAATTACAAAGGTGTGTTTTTATTCTGGTGGGATTTACAAGCTCCAATAGCTGCCTTTTGAGAACAATTTTCACGTCTTTTTTCAATGTAACTTTGATTTTTGTTAAATAAATCAGTCTAGCAGGGTTTTACACCTCATATGTTGAAGGAGGGGCATTTAGTCTGTGAACTGCTTGCTGCTGTGGTAGGATAAATGAAATACGAGATGTTGGCAGACAAGCTTTTAGACATTCTTCTTTGAGTGATTTAAAAACCTCTTTGAGAAAGATTGCTGCAGTGTAATTCCATTAACTGTATGGGATGCCTATGCAGTAGCCAGGCATGTTACTGCCCTTGAATTTGCATTTTGTCCACTCCTTTATTTGTGCTGTTCCCATGAACGTTTTTTCTGCTTTTTTCCTGGGATGCCAACTTCTAGGAGGTGATCAGAATAGCCGGCTTGTGTCAGTAACCTCTTCTTTATTGTAGCTGTCAGAGCAAGTTTGCCAGGATCAAAGATGGAGAAAGAGTTTCTATTAGAAAATGAGTCTTTGCGTGGCATTTCTTTTAAGGCTATTCTAAATCTGGCTTCAGATGAAGAACATGGCACTAAGGTCTCTGTTACGCTATTTAGTTCCGCGATTACAGAAGAAAGTACCAAAGATGGAGAGCTGTTCATTTTCCCATGAAAGAGGAAAGCTGCTACTTTTCTCCTTTTAGAGCAAGGTAAATGAAAGAGAAAACTTTGCGGAATTCCTCTACGAAACATTATTAAATCATTTTAACCAGTTTTATTCAAGGTAGGTGCACTGCCATGAGCAAGAAAAACTAGTAAAAGAACCAAATTCTGCTTCTTCACATTATCCTGCTTGTTATGCTTATTAGTGTAATTTGGTAGTGACCAAGGCTGTTCTCAAGCTCTTAGAGCAGCCTATAAACATGCCAGGAAAGGTCATGATACAGTGCAGTACTCCCAGAGCAACCCCACATAAAGCAAAATGTCCCTTCCTTCTGCTGATTCCTGGGCTTCCCATGTTTGTGATTCCTGAGTCTATCGCTTGCAAGCCTACGTTGAAGTATATGGATTCACCTTTTTTTTAATTCTTCAAAAAAGGTTCAGATATTTAAAATATTTTCTTACTCAATTAATACTGAGAACTATGATAATTTAAAATCTTGCTAGTATTTTAATGGAAAAAACTTTTTGGAAATGACTTCTGTCAGGACTGCTCTAACTTGATAGTTGCAAGATGGTGCAGTTACAGACCGCTGGTGCTAATGGTGGGCTTTAGATGGCCAGCCTAAGCCTACAGATATTTAAAACTTATTTGCCGTGATGTTTACAAGATGCCCACGTAAACTTTAGTGGAGTTGACCTGCTGGTATGTTGATATGAGTTCTAAACCTGTATTTGTCAATGGCTTGCTTTGTAGATGGTTTGTGTTCTGATGTTCACAGTCCTTTACATTTTCTGCACTAAACTTAGTGTGTTGGTCTCTTGATCTTAATGTGGAGGCTACGCCAACAGAAGCGGTTGCTTCTGTGCTCATAGAGGGTTATGAATTCAGCCAGGCGGGGGCCCTAGGAGAGGTAGTGTCTTTTATACTGGTACAACTGGGGAGAGAAAAAAGGGTAGGAAGTCAAGCTTTTGAGTACACTGAACCTCACCAAAATTGAATGTTGCATTTCAGGCTTATTTTTCCCTCTTCTCTCTCTGGTAAATCTGCTCACAGTTGAAGTGCAGCTGGGGCCTTGTTTGGGAAAGCGTAACCTCAAAGCACAACTCTTGTATGACTAAAGAATGAGCTATATTGGGTCTATCTGTTTGTACTGTTTGACAGATGAAAGGCCTTATTTAGAATTAGATGCTTCCTCTCTGCTGCCTTGATGGAAGCATGAAATCCTTCTCGTTTGACCGGGCTGTGTGTGCTTTGAAGTCAGGAGGGAAGAAAATGATGCTTTAAACAAGGCATTTGAGTTCTTGTAAGAGTTCTGGGAACAACACGAAAAGAACGGATGTTCTGAGTATGAAATACCATTTTTCAAGGGAAAAATGTTTTCTTAAAAGAAAGTATATTAAAATTATATTGCTAATTCCAGTTCTGTAAATTTTACAGAAGCCAGGCATAGGGGGAGGAGAGGGAGTTCAGTTTTGTTTTTGTAAATACAAAGAACAAAGCATAGTTGACTGATAGACTTATTGTTTCTAGATGAAGTGTTTTCTGTCACCCATAAAAAAATCCTTTCCATCTTCATAAACTTCTGCTTGTGTGGCTAAACTAACCAGGACAAACCAAGCCACCTAAATTCAGAAAATTGTAAAAATGTCCACTTGTCTCAATCCTATACTCACTTCTTTTGTAAACTTTATCAACTGGGAACTTCAAAATTCTTAGTAATAAGCACGTATTTACCTCTGTATTAACTTTGAGAAAGAATACAAAAATACTCAATTTCAGCATTAGTCAGGTATATGACCCCAGGGCCTGCAATGGTCTCAGGTAAAACTGTAACCACCACAGTTGTTAACTGAAGTTTCCAGCCGTAATGTGCTTTAAGAAGGAAAAAGGGAGGGAAAGGGAAAATGCAAGCTCTTTCCAAACACAGAGTGCAGGCTTTAAGCAGGTTGTAAATTTAGGGTCCTATGTTGCATCAGGGGTGGTGCTATCTGCAATTTGCTAAACAAGGCCTTTGCATGAGGTTTAAGCATTGATTTTGCCATACTTCTTCCATGGGCTGCAGGCTGCGGAGCAAGAAGTGTGGGAGGTCACAGAGCAAGTGGCATATAATATCTATGTGTGTGTCCGTGTATGTGAAGGAGTTTGCTGGTACTCATACAGACATGCAGCAAGGGAAACGAGTGTGTTGAGGTAGAGCAGATTCATAGAATCATAAAATGTGTTGGGTTGGAAGGGACCTTTAAAGGTCATCTAGTCCAACCCTGCAGCAATAAGCAGGGACATCTTCAACTAGATCAGGCTGCTCAGAGCCTCATCAAGCCTGGCCTTGAATGTCTCCAGGGATGGGGCCTCCACCACCTCTCTGGGCAACCTGTGCCAGTGTCTGACCACCCTCATTGTAAAGAACTTCTTCCTAATGTCTAATCTAAACCTACCCTGCTCTAGTTTAAAACCATTGCCCTTGTCCTATCGCTACATACCCTTGCAAACAGCCCCTCCCCAGCTTTCTTCTAGACCCCTTCAGATTGGAACAACAGATAAGAGAACAGAAAAGGTCATGTGTGAGGAGGCAGGGTGAATGGAGTAGGTAAGAAGGTAGACAATCTATCAGTTGTCCTTTCTGTATAGGATGAGTTTTCTCCTTTGAAGTTTGGTTTGGAAGCGGACATATGTGTGTTCTGCTTTGAGTTCAGCAGCTAAGTGTGCTTGCACACTATTTATTACCAGAACCCAAATGAACCGTGTGGAGCTCTCGCATTCTTGTCTTTCTAGCTGATCTACGCACAATTGGAAGGAAATAGTCCAAGCTTGTTTGGTTTTCAAATGTACAGCTCAATAACGTACTTGGTATTTCAGTTTCCGTACTCAGCCTGAGCTACTGCTGAGCCCTTCCCCAGGCTGCTGTAGAAGGTGTGAAGGCAGCCACCCTGCTTCTTTTGTGCAACTGGTGGCACTCGATCCTACCAGTGGCATCCTTTCCAGAAAGGTCAGTCTACTAAGGTGGTTCTGTCACAAGCTCTTTATTTATTTTTTTTCTTTCCTTCTTATTTCTTTAATGATCTGGTTCAGGGCTTGCCAGACATTGCTTTGTGTAAGGCTGGCTTAAAAGTTACTGTTCTCTCCTGGCCTCCTAGACTACCAGAAGTCCTTTTGTCTGAGTTGTCTGCCATAGTTCAGGAAGTCCTAGCCCTGTACTCTTTTGCTTACTGTCATGTTATGTGATCTTCCTGTGAATTTTTGTCCTTGGCTTTAGGATCCTGACATTGCCTAGAAATAGCTCATAGCCGTTTTTTTGCATCAGGCTGTACTGTAACTATGAGACTTGTAGAGCAGAAAGACTGTGGTACGCAACACTAACTGCAATGCAAATCAGTTCTTATGAAGTACCGTCTTTATGTAGTGGAGGTTCCCAGTGATCACCTAGGTATCTCAGAGAACAGCTTGTTCCTTTCTGGAACTTGACTTGTGTCCAGTTTTAAAAAATAAAAAAAGTGTAACTGTTTCTCTATAATACTTGATCTTCCTGTAATAGTCACAGTGAAACTGGTGAGCCAATGTCAGTGTGTGAAATTAAGTTTATTTTTTAAAACTTCCTTCTTTGTCTTAAATATATTCCAGGTACGTATTATCATCATACCTATGAAGCTCCATACAGTGAGTGTCTGATAGATAACTCTAATCTTGTTAAATTTTCTTTGAACTTTTACTCCTCTTGACACTTGAACTTCTAAATACCATTGTTGTATAAGTATGTGTACCACAGGAAAGGATTGGCTAAGATACACATCTTTTGTTAAGAAGGTGTTTTTAAACTGACTTGTACAGTGTGAATGTTAATTTTTTTTTATTATTTATTTTTTAAAATTGCTCTTAAACGTAGTCAAGCCGCTTTGTACTTACGAGTTCCGTCTTCAGTTTTTCTCTCTCATTATGTGTCCCTAGATAAGATTCTTGAGGCTGAAGTAGGATTTTGAGGTTCCTGTTTTGTGGGCCAGTTTGTTCCGTAAATAGAAAAGTAAATGGCTGGCTGGCTGCTTTTTCAACAGGAAGTCTATACTGCCTTAGAGATTTGTCTGACCGTCACTGAAAGTAACAGCTATACTGATCGCTCTGAAGCAGCAGTGAAATACAATAACCATGATTGAACTGCTTCACCATGTGATTATGGTGGAGGAGAATGCTATAAAATAATGAACTGTTGGGTAGCAGTAGAATTCTGCCCTTTTTTTAGTATGTTTGTGGCTTCCAGTGGCTTCTACTTTTTGTCATGCTTGTTACCTAGATATTTAAGCCTTTACAACAACACGTGATGATAGCATCTAGTCTTCTGCCAAATAATCATCTTCAGTGTGGAGTAGCTCCCCACACACATTGGGTACTGGTCACCCTTGTAACTACAGAGGAACAAAATTATACCTGCCGGTTCCCTCAAAACTGGTAAATTTTATATCATTCAGTTGCTTCTGATTGAAGAGAATGGGTAGCAGAACTTCTGGCTAAAAGTTTATAGGCTGGAATAAATGTTTCCTGATTGTTTCGAGTGGCTAAAGTAAGTGTCAGCTGGTTCTGGGGGTGTTAAAGGACATGACAGTGTGCTTCTGGATCTAGGTTTCTTTCTGCACCTGTCTTTGACATGCTTTTTCCAGCTAATGCAGTATGTGATATATAACATCTGTACTTAGGTTTCAAATATAATGAATTGCTTTTTATGTTGGTTTGGGCACTTTTACATCTCTTCCTCCAACATCTGTTTGAGGGGGTTCCTGTTAAACTCTTAGAAATATCACATGGGCAATTTGATCATCCTTCGCATCGCTTTTGATGTCAATGCTATGCCATACAGACAGACTTTTCTGTTAAAAAAAAAAAAAAAAAAAACCTGAAAAAAATTCCTACTTTATAGCTTAGTTGCAAGCACACTCTTATGTGGGGAAAACCTTGATACTTTTTCTTGGGTTAGTTTTTACTAGATTTATCCCTTTTAAGTCCTAAAATACTTGGAAGTATGCTCATCTCCATGCTTCTCTAAAAAAATCTTGAGAGTGTTGCTGAGAGCCCTGTATATGAATAATCTTAAAATACTGAGAGAAATGTTATATCTGCTGTCTTCCCAGAAGCACCATGCATCACCGAGTAAAAATAGATTTGTGATGATATAGTAGTAGCAACATTCTCAGTCTAGAAGTTGTTCCCTTTGGAGTGGGATGTGCAGAACTGAATTCAGATGGGCACATGGGAGACTGGCAGCTCTGCGGGTAGGGATGTGAGCAGGAGAAAAGCCACACTGGTTGCATTTTTGGAATAGCTGTTTCGATGCTGCACCTGGGAAATCGTGAGCTGACTTCTAACCAAATCGCTGGTATCCTGGAAATTTGCTTTCTTCTCCATGGAATTTTTCCTTACAAGGTCAGTACTTAAATTCCCTAGTGGCATTTTTCAAATACACTTTTAGAACAGCTAACTCTTTAAAACTTGGCAGAGACAAGCAGCTGCAGCCCTAAAATGATCCTTGGCAATTGACTACTGCTTTCCCCAGCTGGCAAGTTTTCCTGTTGTTTTCCTCTTCCCTTTTGTGTCAGGCAGTTGATGATATTTATTTGTCCTGTAATGGGAAAGCAGTTTCCGCCATCCCATATTAGAACAAAGTCTGATTTTTATTTTGATTCCTGGGTGCTTTTTTTATATTCCTCTTTCATGTAGCTACTTAAAAACACCATGGGTGCCATCCAGGACAGTGTCTTTGTTTTACTTGTTTTATAAATATCTGCACAGCCTCAAGTAATTAATGATTGTTTCCTCCTTGTACATTCATAGTCAGTGGGATTATTAATGCTGTGGTTACCTGCAGAGAAGACTGCATGGAGAATTAAGGAATACGTTGAGGGCAACAAAATTCGTTATAGAGCCAGAGAATTTGAATTTATATTTCTTAAAGTAAGTCAGTAGTTTACCATCAGATTTGTTCTCTCTTGTCATGGAATTTTTGACATTTTAAATTATCTGTGTAGGATATAATGTAGTAATTCCTTCATTGATTCCTGTTTGGATTAGTGTTTCCCAGGTTTTATCATGGATAGCTTTCTGTTGTGTTGGTTCAAAGCATCTCTAAGACAAATGCAGATTTTTGTAAACTGTGTATTTGAATGTGAAGAGGGGACAGTGGTGTGGTGAGCTTCGTGCTTTGAAAAGGGTTAAGGTGCCCTGTGCTCCATTCTAGTTTTTAATGGAGCTCATTTATCTGGGAAGGTGAAGCCACTTTTCTGAACTGAAGGGTTTATTAAACTAATTCTTACATGTTTTCTATGGTATGGTCTTGATAATCTATTCTCTCTTTCTAATCTTAATCTCTCTATTGTCCCAGAGTATTCCTGTAAATTATTCCTCTCTACCCTAAATAAACTATTTAGGAATTAATAGTTAGACATAAGTAAAACGGAGTCATGAGTGAAAAAGAGTCCAAATTAGGGTTTTTTTCTGAGGTATGAACTCCATTGCTCTATGGGATATTTTAGCAGCTGTGAGTATTGTTAGTTTCCAAATTGATGACACATGTGGTGTTCCAGGGAATTTGCTTATGACTTAGCTAAGGGTCCAAGGTGGTGATGTGCTTCATCCATGGAAATTGTCTGCAAACCTATTTTCTGTGAATAATGATAAATTGATATTGTTATTAATTCTGCTTTCCTGCTTCTTCCTAATCCCAACCCCTCAATTTGAATAAAAGCCAAAGAACCCAAACCTAACATGTTACTCTGACATTTAGTATGTCCATTTATTTTTATACAAATAGTTGTGCCATGCCTTCATACACCAAAATGTAAAAATTCTTTCCCTTCTACGGAGTTACTGAACTCTTCAAAGGACCTTTTAGGAAAGAAACCCACCAAAACAGTTTTACAAAGTTCTTCTTGGCTCTTTCTTGTTTATGTTGTCTTTCTGTCACGTACGCAAACAGTTCAGGGCAGGGCAAAACTTAAAGCACTTGAAATTTAGCAGATGAATAAAGATAATGACTAACAGTTACTGATGACGTTCTTGTGGTACTTTAAATTATTCTCAGAGCAAAGCAATCCACACAGCGTTAAATTGTTGTATTTGAGCTTGGAGGAGGAGCCACCTCATCCTGTTGTACTTACATTTTTGGAATGCTGCCCTTTTGGTAGGGACAAGATGGTCAGACAGTGATTCTGGGGATGGCTCTGGCTCCCAAAGCAATTTTGGTAGTCCTCTGAAGGACACTGGTCAATTGATATGTCAGCCAAATAGTAGTTATTGCCTGAAAGACAGGGAAAGAAGAGGAATTCCTTTTTCCTGGGTTAATACCAGGGTTGATACTGTTCCATATTGTCATTAAGTACATGGACTATGGAAAGAAGGGCATTTTCAGCCATTTTGTGGCTGATGCTAAACAGGGTGGGAAGCGGTTGATAGGGGTAGGTTGGGGATGCTTTTCAGAGGGACTTTATCAGGGTGGAAAAATGGATTGAGAGAAACCTCATGTAGTTCATCATGGGCAACTGAAAGTTTTAGTATCTGGGCTGGAAAATCTCTATGCAATAGTATAAGCTGGAGGTTGGAGAGCAGCGCTACAGAAAAGGACATGAAAAGCTGATGAAGAAGCGGAATGTGAGTCGGCAGTGTGCCCTTGTGGTGAAACAGGACCAACTGCAGCAGGTCAAGAAAGCAAGTCTTTCAGTGACAGTTCTGCAGCTGCCAAACCACGTCTGGAGTATTGTGTCCAGTGCTGGGCTCCCTGGAAGGAAGATGCTGATGAACCGGAGCAAGTCCAGTTGACTAAGGTGATTGGGGCTGACGCATATGACATAAGAGCCTGATGGTACAGGGTTTGTCCAGAAGAGACATCTACGGAGTAACTTACTACTATTTTCTGTCACCTATTGGTGGGGACAGGGAATGGAGATGACAGACTCTCTGCAGAGAACCACAATGTCAGCACAAGAGGCAACAGATGCAACTGCAACAAAGGAAATTCCGTCAGGGGAAGAAAAATTTGGCATCAGGGTAGTCAAACAGTTGGAGAGGTGCCCAGAGGGCCTATGGGATCTCCACCCTCGGAGGCACTTGCAGCTCAAATGCCAAGGTCTAGACCACCTTGATCTCAGCTGGCCCTACTCTGAGCAGGGCACTGGACCAGGTGACCTTAGAGGCTCCTTCAAAAATAGGTTACTGTCTGAACGGAGGTAGGGAGGAGAGTGACTTAAACCAGTTGGGGTCTGACAACATATGTTGGATCAGCTGTTGTGACCTGCAGATGTTCCTGTAAGAGTGTAGATGCTCGAATGCTTAACTGGAAATACAAATGTCCCAAAGCATACAGAAGTTTTCCTTCTCTTTTCCTTACTTTATTCAATAATATGCACTAACACTTAGGAGAGTGACGTCTTACAGCTGTAAGACAATAAGAATATGTATTATGGGAGGGGCTGCACTGAAGAAGCCCTTACTGAGATAGTCTTTGTCATTGTCTGCTGTTTTATCTAAGACGGGTGAAGTAGTTGTGTTTGCCTCCTACAGAAAAGAACGCAGCACAGACTTCTGGATCTTGGATAGCAAAAGAAACCATGCAGAGCATGGTCATGGTTTGTGCTCTCTCTAGTCCAGCACCATAGCTGCAAGAACTCTTCTCTTGTGGAAGATTTTATTCCCTCTCCTCTGCTTTCCACATCTTCATTTTTTTAAGGAAGTTATTCAATTATGTACTCACTGAATATATCATGTAATATACAATATTATATCTTGAGACATCTTCCTTGGTCTTTTAGTTACTGTGATCATCAGTCCTGAAGGAACAATAGACTTAATTTTTTTCTTGTACAGTCATTTTTCCTTCTAGGTGTCCAGGTACATAATAGAATGCCAGATAAGATGATAATACACGCTATGATCCAGATCTTGCAAAAGCGGATTCCTCAAATGGGAGCAGCAAATTCAAGCCTGTTCTGACTGGGTATTTAGTGGCTTGTTTTTTGAATTGATTGCCTAACTTCAGGCATCTGCTTTGAAAGTCTTTTATGAGAATTTCATCCATCATACAGACAAATAGTTTCAGTTCTGGAAGAGGTAAAAAGTAATAATTTCCACCCCCCAACCTCCAGTCAGTCATGGTGGTTGATGGAAATGCTCAACAATCTCTTCTGACAGATGCCTCAGACATACTGCAGTACCATAGATATGTTTGAGTCCTGTACAGTAAAGATCAAAGGAATCCTTGGAAAAGGCAAAGCTGACCTGTTTTGGGTTGTTTTTTTTTTTTTTTGATGTTTGTAAAGGCTTTTTTTTATTATTTTTTAAAGGTGTGAGTGTAGAACATGGAGCTCTTCTGGCTGCAGTATGTCTTTCCATGTGCAACTGATTTCAAAGTCATGATGAAGATGTCCTAAACCATAAAAAGATTAGGAAGCAGCTAAAAGAATAAGTAGCAATGTTTGCACTGTGAAATGGTGAGTCAGAGTCATGGGTGTATGTGGCCATGGACTTGGCAAAATGCAGGGCAGCTGTTCAGAATCTGCAGTAAAGGGAGAGGGAACCAAATGAAAGTAGTTGTTCCTTTTTTTAAAAAAAAAAACCCAAAACTTAAGGGCATTGATCATCTAAACATTTCTGTATTTAAAAACAAATTTAAAAAAAATTTTCCAGTGTGTATTTGCTGAATAGTAATGTAGTTATCATGAAGGTTTTGGCATGAAGTAAGCTTAGAGTAAAGAGCTTTTGTGTTTGTTTAGCTCTGTGAGCTATTTCCAGTTTACTTGGCTCTTGCTGCATGAAAAAGCCTGCCACTGCTGATGAATATAATTTACCACTTTAATTCAGGGGGACATGTATTGAACGTACAAGTGTAAGGACAATCAGATGTTGGCAACCTGATGTGATCTGAACATGATTAATAATAGCTCTGCAGGGCCTGGCTTGTTTATAGTCCAAACAAACAAACACCACCACCCCCTTCTCTGAAATGGAAGCAAACTTCTGTGCTTATGTGCATGTCAGCGTTCTTGAGCAGCTCCTCTTTTCCTTTAGCTTTCTTGCTTGCAAACTTGTGAGCCAAGTGATGGACTGGATGAGTTTCAGGTTTTGTTATAAACAATTTTCTGTTTCAAGAAGTTTGCCTTTTTTTTTCCTTCTTATTGGCTATTCTACTGAAATTGGATGTTGAGTGGGTGAGTCTAAAATTGTACAAAGCCACTGTTTCAGAATACCTGAGGCTTTGTCCCTTGGTCGTGACATAGTGTATGAGCAACAAAATCTAAGAAGGGAGTACTTGTTTATCTTGGTTGTCTATAAAAAGAAAAAAGCTAACTGAATATAACCAGAGCTATGGTTTTGTTAGTCCGCTGGAAATGGAGTAGACTGTGGTGTGAACATGGAAAAATTCCTCTGAACACGCATAACATTTTTGCTTATTTTGGGTTAGAGGTTGGTAATCTTAATATGGGTCCTTGGCAGACTTTGGTTTTTCAATATTCAGTGAAGGTATATGTTGTCAAAGGAGGAAGGGAAAATAGCAAGAACATTTGCTGTCATGTAGTGTACTTATGTAGGCTTCCTGTGTATCCCAAGGGAACTTCTCAGATCTTTCTGCTCTCAAACCTAAACAACATAATCTCTCAAATCTCCAGAGAGATTGTTGAGGAAGACAGTAAGGCTTCTTGTGGTTTACAGTGTCCTCATAGTCTAAATAACTGTGACTGGAGTCTCTTTCAGCTATTTCTTCAGTGTTTCCTGAGCTCTTGGTGAAAACAAAATGGTTGAATTTTCCTTTTTGAAATAAAATGTTGAGCAGTCTCTGCCGGCATTCAATAAGCAACATAGGTGTTTCTAGCTGCCAGCTGCTGCTTTAGAGGGAGGTGGTAAATCTACAGGATGTATATTGTGTTCAGAGGAATACACTGTGGTCAGTTTGGCAGTCTTCCACTGCTGGTGTGTTGTATTGAGTCAGCTGAAGTATTTCTATCCATTTTTAGCATTGCTTTTGATAAATCACAAATGTCGATGCCTTTGGTTTGACAAGTGAGTGTCTTAAATTTGGACGTGCTAACTTCTCAGAGTTAAGGAGTAGTTGAGCATTTTGGAGATTATTTGTTTTGGATCATGTAGGACTGAGTTAAAAATCTCTTCCGGGGTGCTCTGTCTCCATTCTGTAGCTTCCAGGTATGAATGTCACAAGTTATTAAAATCTCTACTTGTTATGGAATAGAGTGACTCGTTAGTAGCTGACTCTGAAACCTGTTAGAATACAGATTTTGCTATATTGTGTCCCACCATAATATGGGACTACCTTAAAATTAGATTGCAATATACCAAAGCAATAGAAATAGATTATTTGAAGAGACAGAAGAAAAAAAAATCACTGTCTTACAGTGCAGCCTTAGCTATTTGTCATAAAAGGCTTGATGTTAGTTTAAATAAAAGGCAGTGTAATACATGATACAGTGGTACGGTATTCTAGGTAATTGTAGTCCAGATGACTAAGTGCTCTTTGTAGACTGTCGGATGCAGGTGTCTTCCTGTTGATGACAGCAATCACTCCTAATGGTTATAGTGCCGAAATCAAATGTAACTCTGCAAAATGAAAAGCAGAATTTTTGTTTCATTAATTTCTATTCAGCTATCACTTCCTCCTATAACCTGACATTGCAGGAAGAACGAGTGTGAAAATTAAGTGTGTCTGCTGTTAAAGTTGCTGGAGGTTGGTAGAAGTAACATGACCAAAAGATCATTATAATTCATACTGAGAGCTTTCAAATACTACCTTCATGGCTTGAAGGAAAGGGTGAGGAGGGTTTCTGGGTGAGATAGTGGACAGCGTTAGAGATGATGATGTTTAAACTCCATTTTCTCTGAGAATACTGAGGATCTCAGTGCAGCTAATAGGAGAAAATGAGAGTTCTTGACTTATGCTAGTAGCATCACATGGGTTTCTGGTGAAGAACCATTAAAATCCAATTCATAAATTCATCAGCTGAACTGCCTGACTGCACTGTATTTTTCTTTCTCTTCTATTAGGCTGAAGTAGGTGTAGTGCATGCATTTGATGATGTATTCTTCTCGCAGCCATCTTCGCAGGACGGACTAGGCATACCAATTATGCCTCACGGCTCAGCATTGGACTACACAGTCTCCTTAATATTTCTTCCATTCATGTATTTCTAGAACTGTCTTATTGATCACTAAATGACAGTTACCTAAAATAAAAATTTTCATACTTGATTAAGCAATAGTGCAGTAGATACATACTCCACACTTTGTTTTAGCTCACAGCGCCTCCTGTTTTTAAAAACAAATCAGTTTGAGGAAGGGGTACTCCAGTGGGTGTCACTGGAGTCTTGCTAGCGTAGCTGTTTACGAAAGGCCCTGTTTTGCATGTATGGGGCAATTCATCTTGACTTTGCAAGCATTTATCCATTTGTTTTTCTGCTTTGCATTGTGATTGTATCTTACTATCATGGAAGTCAATAAAGTCTTCAATTGTTTCTCAAACTAAAAGAACACCAAAAAAACCCAAACCCCCAAAAGATTTTGTCTTTTTATTTGCTTAATTTTGTCACTTCTTTTATGATTTCAAACTTTTCCCAATATGAGGGCTGCGAAATGCTTTCATGTGGCACCTCAGATTTGCTATAATTATTCTTCTGTTGCCAGCAGTTGGGACTTCTAATACATTGAGAGATAATGATACTACCTGTTTTTTCAAGTAATCCTTTTCTACAGCTGATGCCTAAAAGTTCTGTTTATAAAGGGATACACACATTACAACTTCAAAGGAAAAAGAGTGTCTGAAAGAGGCAGTTAGTTACACACAGTGGTTTGTATGACATAGCTTACACCTCATGTCTTTGGAAATCTGTTGAAATAGGCACTTCCTCCCCCCCCCCGGCCCCGCATGTAATGTACCTAAAATGAGCAATGGAGTATTTAATGAACTTTTAAAGAAGCTGCGTGGAGGGGGTGGTGTGTCAGATGAGTATCTGGCTGTCTAAAAAACTTTCTAAAAAAAGCTGCTGGCATTATGTCTGCCTGACGCCACAGGATTTTGTCATAAGGGCTCATTATTGTGGTGTGCCGGAAAATGTAAAGTCTTTTATTCTGCCTGAAAATTCTCTAATACCCCTTCAGTAATGTAATAGTCAATGCAGTAAAGAGTCAGAAGGTTTTGGCAGTCACTGCTTACATCCTTCTTATGCTGAATTTTGTATGGCTCAAACATGTAGCAGTAGAAGGACTGGAGGCCTTCTGCTGAAGTTGGGTTTAAAGACCACAAAGATGAGAAGAAAAATGGAAGAGCATCAAACGCAAATTATAAGATTGTTATGTTTATGAGTTTCCTAGTACTAGAAGTTAACAAATAACTCACTACTAGACAGTTAATACTATGAAAAGAGTAGTGAGACTGCAAGTGGAAGCAACTTACACAAATCCTTTCTCTGAATTTATTCGTATGTTTCTAGTTCTTCACAAAATAAAACGCAGAACTGCTTTTCTACATTGAGTGACAGTCATTCTGCATTGCCAGAGCTGCCCATTATTATCTTAAGAAGTGAGGGTTCTCAAAAGGTCTTAAAGATGTGACTGGAATATAGCTTATATAATGTGGAATAGAACATAGCTATAGAGTTCTCCTTATTGATGGCACTGAGTCAAGTGAATCTTGACCTGTAAGGATTTTTTTTCTTTTTAAAGAAACGTTTTCTTTGACTTAAGTACCCACTCGCACAATCTGTTGTTAGTATGTGTTGAAATATTTCTTGTTGCTTATTTCCTGAGCTATGTCAGTTAGTGATGAAATTCAGAACTTCCTTTTTCATATAATGAGTTCTTAATGTTAATTCTATCCCCAGTTTAAGGAGGACTGTCTCCTAGATGGGTACAGTTACTTGCACAAAACCATTGGAATGTAAGGATTTCTGCTCGCGGTAATGACATTCCTATATACGGCATGGGTAGCTGTAAGTAGACTTTTTTTTTTTGCCTATTTTTTTAACAGTTCACTGTTTTTGAAGTAAATTTATTACCTGTGGGAGAGTCTCAGAAATATTTGAAAATAAAGATATACGTAGTTTTCTCATCCTGGCCTGTAGCTGATAGATCTCTTTTAAAGAATGAGAAGACAGTGGGAGTCAAGTTAGTTCTCTAGTAGCCTGTGATCAAACTTGTCTATGCAGACTTCTAGATCTATTTTTTTTCTGCTAATATCAACAAGAAAACATCTTTCTTGCTGTTGTTGAGGAAAGGAGAAGTCATCTGTCAGTGTCCAAGGGCAATTGCACTGAACTGAATTCTCATTGCTTGGATGAGCAGCAGCAGCAGAACAGAGTGTGTTGATCCAAGGCAGCTATCCCTGCAATGAGAAGTTGAATCTTGTGACCTTCCTCGCAGCACACGATGGATTTGTGTTCAAATTTGAACTTATTTTCTGACACTTTCCTAACCTTTCCTTCCTATTTTTCTGTCACATGCATTCTGAGAATAGTGATGATCTTTGAGACTATGGATGGGAGGGAAGTGGTACGTGTCACTATAGCCCACCCACATTATTAGCTATCAGTGCATCGCCAAATCTATTTTCTTGAAAGTGAAGTTTAGATAATACTTACATCTACTAGCGTGCCTATTGTTCTAGCCATTTAAAATGTAGGTACAGGCAGACTGGTTGGAGAGTATTTCCCTGTAGTGTATATATACACTATATATACACATTTGCACTATACTGTATTACTTGAGGGACGCAGAAATGCTGTTAAATATTCATCCCTGTTTGTACTGTTTAGTGTTGACTCAATGAGCTCACCAGTGCTATAGCAAAGACAATCACAACTTCAAAAGCATTTCCAAAATTTTTTTTTGGTGAGTGAGGTCAGTTTATTAGTTCCACTTTGTATGTTCATATGTCAGTCATTACTCATTTCTCAGACTGTGTAGGAGTCTTTCTTTGTAGGTACGTATTGATTTATGCTGTTTATTTTTTTCTTTTTCCTTATGTGTGGTAAGCACTTCTGCAATTAAAGGCAAAATATGAAAAGTCTCGATCATTCAAGGTATTGAAGTGACCCACGTGGTAATATCCTTCCCTGGCCCCTTGTAGAAAAGAATAAAGTCCTTGAAAGATATGGCTCCTCCTTTGTTGTATTGTATGTTAATAATAATAATACAAGCCTCCATGATATTCTTACTGCAAGCAAAATGCTGTACAGTAATAGGTTATACTGGGCCTGTTACTTATATTGAAAATACTCTGAAAAAGTGATAACCTGTGATTTTGTACTGTATGCCATTAATGCCATGTATCTGTCATGGGTCCACCTGGAAGCCCTAACTGTGACCAAGACCCCCAGTACTCATCAGATTTTTCTAAATTGTCTCTGCCAAAACCTTCATTATGGTTTTTTTTTTTTTTTGCAGTTGCCCATCCTTGTGGGAGGAGGTAGACTGCAGAGAGAACTTTGAGACATTGAAATACATACAAAATAAAAACATTTTGGGTGACTCCAGTGGAACACATAGTTACTGTTGGCCTAAGTGGTACTGTAAATTTGGGTTGTAAAAAAAGTGAGCTCACTTCTGTGAGCTGGCACGGGAGGTAGATGGAATTCGTAACTTTTGTTGGTGTGGCTTTGGCAGCTCCTAGTAAATCCTGCGATACTGCTTTTCCTTCCGCTTGGCAGTGGAGCTGTCAGCTATGGGCATGGATGGGGCATGCTCCACAACTGCCCGATCAAGTACCTGAGCCTGGTTTCTTTAGGCGGCTTACTGCTGGCTGATCCATCAACCTGCTGAAGGAGCTTCAGGCTAGGGCAAAGCAAGGTGTTTTGTAAAATCAATCTGTTGCTTCATCAGAAAACTGTTACAGACTGCTCAGAAAAGTATTTGTGTTGGATCTAACGCAGGTGTTTCTAGATCTTAGAAATCTGTGGCAAAGCGGTGCCTGCCGAGTTTGGAGAGGAATTTAAATCAAATCAATGTGAATTATGTGAATGTGTCTGCTAAATGCATTTTGAGACTCACTCTGGATTCTTTGCCACTAATATGTTAGCCACCTGCAGTGGGCTAAAGCACAAGGATGCTGATGTAATATTTACAGTTCAAATACCACTGTTCCTTCTGTACCTCAGATTACCCCTATGAAGCATAAATTACAGCTCTGGAGTTGTAACAACTCTTTTTTATTCCCAAGTTTAATTGATGAAGTATGAGAACTTCCCATATCTGCATGGAGGAGACTAGCACACTGAATACCCATAACGTCTTGAATTATTTTATGGTAGCATGGTTTCTCTACATTTCCTTACTTTCCTACTGTGCGTGGTTTTTACTGAAGGATACTTTATAGAAGAGGGAATGCACAGGCTATTCTTCCAGAGACACCATTTCTGTCTTTGTTTACAAGTTCTGGTAGGAGTCGTCTAAGCCAGAGTAGAAGAGCCGTCCTGCGGTTCCCATCCAGACTTCTCAGAAACTCTTTACTAAAGCCTAAAGAGAAAGGAAAGCCCCATGGCCACAGATCCCACCCATGTGCCACCCTGATGTCTATTCTGCTTTCATTGGGATCTAAACTGGCAAATAAAGAGCAGAGGGTAGAGCCCCTGGGGTTAGGCTCTCCCCCAGAACTGGATTTACTATTGCGTTGCTCAGAACCACATCCAAAGAGCTGTCTGTGATCTCTCTTTGAGCCTTGCGTGTCTGAGCTTTGGCTGGCTCCGCTGTCAGACGCTGAATGTCAAACCTAGGAGGCTGCTGCTTTTCCATGGAAACGCTCTGTGCGATTGCAGAAATAATCAGGCATGAGACATGTCTGGTGGTTGCTGTGCCCTACTGTTGGATGCTTCCAGACACTGAACTGAAATGTGCTACCTTGACAAACTGAGTTTTCAGCTAAAATCCTTCTTGCCTTTTTTTTTTTTTTTGAATGCGGGTGGATTGAAAAGCATTAGTGTCACTGCTTGTTCTGCTGTTGTTGGAATGTAAATGGATGTTAGCTCTCTCTTTCTCTCTGTTCACACACATATTGCAAAAGCAGCTCCAAACCTCTTGCTTCTGGGTAGGTACCACCAATATGAGCTGTCTCATGCCTTGTATGTGCAAGGCCTGGGCTGCAGTATCCTCTTCAGGGGCAATGTACTATCGTACATTCACCTTAACAGCTCTTCCGGGCACTATGTTTTACTATTGACATAAAAATAATTCAATGTTTACAATAAATCCTGTTAACTAACTGTTTCTTTGTGATCAGCAATTTCCACGAGGATTTTCTTTACTAGAGAAAGGAGTTCTAATCTAGGGCCTTTGGATTGATGGTTTGTTTCAAAACTTAGATTTTACATAATTTACTTTCTATAATACTTTAAAATTATGTTAACCAATGTGTCTGAGTAACTCTAGATATGCTTTGGCGTTGACTTTAAAGAAAAACAATGTGCTCTTCTACAGGTGTTACTAACTTGGAGACACTACTGATACAGCTTCGTGAGAAAGGTGCTGTAAAGTATTTGGAAACCAGAGTCATTCCAGTTTATGGAATAAGCGTTTCAGTGTATTGGGCTGGTGCTCTTCCTGATTTGAATATAACTATCTTTGGAGACATGAAAGTAGAAGTCTTGTTTTTTCTACTTCTGTAAGGAATTTAATTTCATAACTTGAAAGTTTTTCTGGAGGGTTGCCTATGAAGGAAGGATGGATAACTTTCAGACGTGTACACCAAATAGGTCACTAAGATGGTCTAGTTTGAGCTCTGTCCATGTTTCTTTGTTGTCCTTTAATGATAATAGCCAAAAATAAACATCCACAGAAACAGCTGTTGTAACACTGGAAGAATGATTGCTGCAGTGGATGGAGACAGTCCATGTCATTGAACTGGTGAGAAGGAGATAGCTCGTCTTCCTGCTGCGAATCCCGCTTTTGTAAGCAGTAACAGTTTGGAAGGGAAAGGTTTATCACTCAAAACATGGGCATCACTTAATCAAACAGCGGCCGTAAGAACAAGAGCAAAACAGTTGCTGCGCCTTTTCCCACGCCTGGCACGCACGTGCCCCCAGCCTATGGGGCACCTTGTGAAAGAAGAAGAAACTCCATAGTCTTGTTTCTTGTGACATTGAGGAAGCATGTGCTGATGCAAAACCGTGGGGCCTGAAAACACTTGGGAAATAAGGGGAGTGCAACTCACCCAGGCGTGAGGTCCCCATTTGTTTTATATCTGCGGAGGTGCTGCTGAGGAAGCTCTTGCTGTTTGCAGGGTTTTAATTCATTGCTTTCCCTGTGCAAAGTACAGTGTTTTTTAATGTAGGAAGACAGCCAATTGAGATAAGACTGGAAGAGCATCTCTGTCATACAGATGGATCTTAAAGGACCAGTATGGAAGCCTTATTCCTTCTGTACTTATCAAAAAAATGTTAAATCTTGAATTCTGGACAAGTAAGAGGAAATTTTACAAGTTTCAGCCCTTACAACTGCTTATAGAATATTTTTAATACTCTTAAAAATTTAGACATCCTGTTTCCCTTGAAGTAAACTTCCTCAATGCCAGATGGTATCAAGTTGAAATACATACATACATATTATATTGAAGCTGCTTTTCTTGTTAGAAACAAAGGTGATACTATAATAGAGCAGATCAATGGCCTATTGTATTGCTTTATCTTTGGCAGTAAGGTACAGTTGGTACAACTGTCAGGAATTACAAGGTTGTTTTAGTAGAAGTCTAAAAGCCAGTATGAGAAATGGGCAAAAGTTCAAAACCATGCATGTGTGAGGCCCGGTGTCAGTGACTTAGGTGCTGTGGTTGACTTTATTTATAAAGCTTTCAAACTTTACGTGGAGAATTGAGAGTAACTTATTTTGAGAGTGACTTATTTTAAACTCACATAACTTGTTTTGGGTGAACAGATTTTAAGTGGTCATGGTCCGTCCCCCCCCCCCCCACCAAAAAAAAACCCATCAAGTTTGAAAAAGACACACTTCTAAAGTCCAGTTTGACTCCCCATCAATTTGTGTAAAATACCAAAGTCTTGGTTTATCAGATAGCAGCTGGGACTGGAAAAAGCTGAAGTCCATGATGTCATTGTTGTAAAAGACAATCTCTTCAATGGAATCAATTCAGGAGTCAGGATGTCAATATGTTGTTTATTTTTCATTAATATCTTCCAGCTAAAACCAATTTAGTCCTAAACTCCTATCTGGCTCAAGCTGGGCCAAAGAATAAGGGGAGCTTGCTAAGTGTTCTTTCTCTTCTCCAGCCCGCTTCAAAAGCATTTTGGATGTGTTGCTTTCCTCTCTCCTTTTCATGTAGTTTGAATAAAACGTTTGTCACATATACAGAGGATATTTGTTTAGTGTTGCTCCATGTAACTTACCTATTGCTTCTGCCAAAATTTGTAGTGCATCCCATTGCCCCTTTGTGTGATGGCTGCTCCATGTAGTTTATTCAAATTTTTGCATTGTATCTGTGTAAAATCAGACTTAAGAATTAAAGAAATTTCAAGTCAGAAGCTGAAATTGATTCCGACTGCTGTTGCCCTTTATTTTGCTAGCAATCCTCCTATAATGAGTACAGCTAGTACTTGTTCAAAAACAGACAGTCTAAGAATTTTTGTCACTGTCTGGAACAGGTTTTCTAATGCCAAAATTGCTTATAATATATCAGTAAACAACATACTTATTTTTTTTATACAAAGTTAGAATTAACATAAATCTAGAAGATGACTTTATAGGAGGCCTTTTTTATGAACAGAAAAAAAAAAGACTGAAACTGAACTTGAATCCCTGTAATTTTGAAGTCAGTCTGTTTGCCAAGAATTGTAGTTGCTACAGTTTTTTCCAGGAGTGCATAAATACATAAAATCTGTTGGTATATTAAAACTAATTTCTGAGTCATGTTCTTTATTTTTAAGATGCAAAATAAGAAATGCTATCGGCGTGTTTCATAATGCTTAAACACTGAAAAGTTTTCATTATTAACAATTGGCAAGTTAAATAGGAAATTGGCTTCCTTCCTTACATTATTTTACCCTTGTTGCTGGTGGATGATTAGGTTTGGTGTCCGTGGTTGCTTAAGAAATTTTTTGTGATGTAAAGACTGCTTATTTAGAGGAAGAAAGCGGGTTGAAATTAGTGGCATGACTCAGAATGATCTACTAGCCCCGCAGGGGAAGTTGGCAGACCTGGGTTTGGTCCAGTGCCTGTCACTGGTACCCACAGCGCCCCTGTGAGCTGGGCACGTCCCCTCCAAAGTCTGGGCCCTCTCCAGCTGCCACGCTTTTCACGGTGGGGACTCTTCTACAGCTTGTGGGTACTCAAACCCTGTCAGCAGCGATCTGAGGGGCTTCCAGTGTTAATGCACTAGCAGTTTAATAGTGGTGTCTCTTACCAATGTAAGAAAAGCTTGACTGTGCTTGATGTGAAAGAAAACTAACTTCCTTATGCAGTGAGGATGAGGGAAACTGAAAATTTGGTGGGGGAAGAAAAATACTGAGCTCTATACCTCGATCACATAGAGGAAAAAATGAACGTTTTTGTGATGATGGGTTCCAGCACAGGGATTTTCAGTCTTTTACAGGAGCAAACGCTGCCCTGCAGGACCAGCTACAGGATCAAAGGTGCCACTAAGGGAGAAAGGAAACCATTTTCCCTTCCTCAAAAGAATAATTCAGCAGACCTAAGTTAGCATGTAGGAACTTGAAGTCCAAATTTGGCTCAGCTTTAAGTAAAAATTACCCATGGTTTTTTGATGCGCTGTTAGTCATAAGTGCTGCATGGTTTTGAGAGTGAGGGAGAGAAAGTTTGAATGCGTCAACAGAGTCAGTCCATGGGCTACTGTGCTGCGCGCTTTTTCGCATCCGGTGGTTCGAACCTTAAATATTTTGAGACCACGGTGCTGTGCAACTCAACAGTACTTAAAGCCTTAATAAAGGAGCTTTCAAAGCTCTTTTTATTTGCAGGCAAGATTGTTATTGGTTGGTCTTGAAAAGTTACTTCCTCTTTCCCCTCCAGATAGCGTCAGTGGGAATTCTCACTGAGCTGGTGCACGCCATCGGTGTAGGTGCGTGGCTGCGCGGCTTCTGGCTCTGGTGAGAGCAGTGGTTTCAGGCACAGCTTTGATGCAAGGAAAAAAAAAAAGAAAGAGGCTTTTCCAGACACGCCTCCACGGTCATGCAGGAGAGAGGCACAGTGGTTTTGCCTGCTGCTGAATCAGCGTTGGGCTCGGCAGATGCGGAGCAGATAAGCCTGGCAGAGAAGCCGTGAGACCAAAAGCAAGGGTCTGCGGAGTTCTTATTGACTAAAACCCCAGGTTGGGAGATTATAGTGTTCTTGGGGGGAGCGATTTCAAGGTGCGGGAGATAGAGATCATGCGGCAAAGGTTCCCATCACATTGAAATCAAACCCATTCAGAGGAAATAAGCCTGCCTTCAGAAAATCATTTTGTCAGGGGGAAAACCAGTCCTCAGCTAATTTCTCCAAATCCTCTGTTTTCGTAGTAAATGAAAGCTCTCAGTAGCTTCACCTCCATCTTAGCCTGTGTTTTACCCTTCTTCCCCCCCCACCCCACCCCAGGCGAGGCGGGAATTGGCAGCGTCAAGGTTAAACCTGGCTGCAAGCTTTTGTTAAGGTGTTGTGCCTGCTTGCGAAGGCAAGGCACCTGCTAGGCATGCCCAGTGCGCGCTGGGAGCCGGCTCTGCCTTCACCGCGGCTTTGCGAGGCTGAAGCACAAAGAGCGCTTGTTGCCCAGTCCCCGGGAGTCTCCCAGTGCTACCACTAGCTGGGGAGGACTGGTTACCATGGAGGCTGCCATCTGTTCGCTCCCCGCTGGAATGTGATTATCCTTGCTGGGTTGGGAACCAGCGAAAGCAGGGGAGCGTGTGCTGTCGGCAATTATCTGCAATGGAGTGCGTTAATGGAAGGCTGGAATTAGCTAGCTGGAGGAGAACATAAAAGATTTTTACCAAAACTATTAATGATTTCCAGCCAAGAGGAGTAAGCTTTTTGCAAGGTCAGTACTAAATTCATTGTGGATGTTGGTAATTTTTAATTGGTGCAGTGGCTTTATGATTTAAGCATGGTAGCACCATGGAAATAATGCTTATTGTTAAGAGGCTGCGTGGGGGAAATGTATTTTAAAGATCTTTGTCTATTTCAGTTCAAGCAGTTTAATTTGGGGCCGTTAAAGTAGTAAGTCAGAACAATAACTGGCCAAACTGACACAAATGGAGCAATTCATATCTCTTGTCTTTATGAAATGCTGTTCGCTGCCAAATCTATTTGATTTACATGCCTTTTCACGCTGATTGCTTTTTGTCTGAGTGATTTTTTTTTTTTTTTTTTGGATGTGATACGTGTTTGGTTTTCGTACTGGTGTGAAGGGTGAGACGAGGGGGGAAATGTTCAAACAGAGCTGGCGATACAATGGATATTTGGGTTGTTTTATGCAGTTTGCTCAGAGGAAGCAGCATAAGGGAGGCAGAACGCAGGAGCAGGTTTCCCCTCTTCGTTCCACCCTCTGCCCCTCTTTCCAACTCACCAACTGACCAAATATTTTGGACTCTTTCTCTTACAGAGCTTAATTGTACAGAGACTTGACACAAGTTTTCAGGATACTCTGCAAATATCGTGACTGTTTTGATGGCAGGATTTGATTTAAAGGGGAAAATAAAATCAGTAATACATGCTTATAAGGCTTTGATGTCCTACAAAAGACATTTTTTGTTGTGCTGTAGGAACTAGGAGTTTTAAATTTTTTCATAAAAAATGCATGATGAACGTTTG
Organism: Chroicocephalus ridibundus; assembly: GCF_963924245.1. Classification (NCBI taxonomy): domain Eukaryota; kingdom Metazoa; phylum Chordata; class Aves; order Charadriiformes; family Laridae; genus Chroicocephalus; species Chroicocephalus ridibundus. The sequence goes on from NC_086284.1 coordinate 155,270,587, forward strand.
TGTGCTCTTCAAACTACCGACTTAAACGAGGGGCATTAAAATTAATTTCTTAAAGCGCTATTGTACCCCAAATAGACAACATGTTACTTCAGCAGATATTTTTAGTCACGTATGGGCTTTCCCTTTTCAAATAAAGCTCTTACGCTGCATCCCTCTTGCCAGGACTGCCATTTTTATTTGGTACAGGGGAGAACACCACTAGAGGTTTTTAATTAAAATTGTGTCAGTCCTAATTCTACTGATCTGCCCTCTGCTTTCCTGCGCTTAAAATGTGGGTGCATTGGAGTTTGGGAGGAAAGTTACCAATGGGGTTAATAAGTCACAATTGCAACATATTTGACTAGGATAAATTTTTAACCTACCAGATGCTTTCCAAGTCTTGGTGTTTCACAAAGTGTGTGTGGGAGGTTGAGGGGGTTTTTGTTTCTTTGAGTACTTTAACTGTTTGTGCTATGTGAGGTTTTTCTTGTGCTTGTGGGAGCCTGGTATACGTGCCTGAAGTCCTTTCAGATGTCATGTCACACTTGCATGTTGGTGGAAATGGGTGAGCGCTCTTAAATGAAGCTGCATCATCTTGTAATTAAAAAGACTTTTTTTTTTTTTTAACCCCTTCCATCTCCAGAATTTAAGTATTGCCTTGCCATTGAAGTGGGTGGTTTATGCAAAACTTGCTTTTTATGGGCTGCAGTAGACTTGTTCGCACGTGCAAGTTGTAGGTCTGTAATTGCGTTGTTTAAAAGAGCGCAGGAGGCAGATTGGCTTTTGTGCTTGAAAAGGGATTAGACTTTCACCCTTCAGATGCTACGCTGAACCTAGCTGGAGGGAAGGGCAACCACCCCAAGGTTATTCTGTAGCTGGTATGGGATGTGTTTCTGTTCACTGGTCTGTTTCTAGTAAGGTAGCTGCTGGCTCCAGGATTCGCTGTCGCTGTGGATGTGAATTACTGTCTCATTGGCATATCTTCACAGACAGCAACAATCATATTGACGTAAAGGTAATGGCTTGTATACCCTTTCCGGAGGTGATTTCTCCTGGTTGCTAGCTGGTGGTGTGCTGAGAAGCTTGCTTTTCCACTGCCTTTGCTAAACCTGTTTCAAGGATAAATAGGGGACTTTACATTTGGCATTCTCCAGTTCTTATTATATTCTCTGATGAGTACGGTGTAAGTGTCCACATAGTCTTGAGCAAATATTTTTTTTTATTTCCTTCTTGAATGGTCTATATATGGCTGTTGAATACTTTTTTTTTTCCATATTAAATTTTGCTTTAGGTCACTAGGTCAGCGTTGATTTGTGGATGTGGGATTTAAAGGCTAGACACTCTTTAATCCATTTGAGCATCTGGCCTTTTGTAGTAGACATCCCATTTCCATGTAACAGAGGAACTGTTAAATGTCTGTTTGAAATTAACGAATTTTTTTTAAGATTTTTTTTTTTTTAAATCTTTGGTAGATTATTACAAGCAGCTGTGATGTTTATGCTTAATGAAAACAAATGAGGGTCAATGTAATCTGCTACGTGATCTCTTGAAGGAGACTTATTCTAAAATACAGGCTTTGGGGGGCAGCAGAGGTGATGGATCGTACTGAGTAGTGGCTTTTTCTAAGAGGGTAAGGTCAATTTAGGTGCATCATCTCACAAAAAAAGACACTTTGAATGAACTCTCAACTAAATAGTGTCCAGAAATACAACCAAGTATACAGTGGGCTCAACATAATCTTGTTTATAATGTCTCTACATACTATGCTTTCAGGACACTTGTCATTAAATGGTAAAATCCTGAGTCAATATATAGGAAGCTGGGTTGCATATAAACGATCACAATTGTTTTCTTCAAACAGACAAGTCTTTCTGCTTTTTGCTTGACACATGACTGTGGAATGCTGTTTGACATGACTTGGATTTATTTATGCATTGTGTTCGGGCTGCTACTTGGCAGAGCTTTAAAACATGCTTAGTTCTCAATGCACTTTTTTCTTGCCATTTACTCATGTATTCTGAACATTAAAACAAACAAAAAAGCCCAGGCTCTGTTTCCTCTCCTTATAGCAGCATGGCTATTTCAAGGTTAAAGCCTGCAGCTCCCTCTGAAGGCCCAACTGTTTTGGAAAGTCCTTTTGTCTGTTTACAAACTGTTCTCTGTGCAGCTCCCATGCAATAATGGAGTCCTCGGGATGCTGGATGTGGGAGGATAAACCCGCTGACACAGGCACTGCTGCTGTTGGTCTGTTCGCCGGGCCTTAGTCATGTAAAATGGCTTGCGTCTTTTATGCTTTGTAAGGGTGGGGACAAAACACAGGCATTAACACTTTTTTCACGATGCTAGAAATTGCTGTAGCAGATTTTAGAAAACATCAGATTTGTTGAATTTGTTCTAAAGCAGATGATCGTACTAAACTGGTGCAGAGAGGCTATGAGTAACTAAATGTGAGAGACTGGCAACGTGCAGATTAATGACATATCCGTGAATTGTGGCAGAGTTTTTTAGTCTTTTCCAGAGGGGCTTGCATTTAGTACAAAAGTACTTTCGTCCTTCCTTGTTGAGATGTCTAGTTGAAGAACCTGAAGACTCAGAGGTGTTCTGCAAATGATTGCAGAAAGCATTCCTCCCAGGTAATCCTTGTTCACAGTTGAGAGAAGAACAGGGCGAGGATGAATTACTGCATGCCAGTAATAAATGTCTTAAAGTGGGATTATTTCTACGGGGTTTTTTCAGTTCATCAGTTTGCCCTTACTGTATGCAATAATTAGCTGTTCATTTTAAGTATAAAAATACTACTTGGACTGATGGAGACATGGGAATTGTTTACTTTTTGATGGATATCTGAGCAAAGTGAGTATTTGAGTACATTTGGGAATGTGGAGCTCAGGACCGGAAAGAGCCATTTGGTCACTGAGGGGGGTTTTGTGTGGGGTTTCCCCCAGCCCCCCTCAGTCACAGGCAGCCATATAACTTACCTCTCATTTAGATGTTCAGTAGACTTTTCTTATGGCACGCTGAGAATCAGAAGCTGTTAGTGGCTGTGGGAAACAAACTCTAAACAAAACTTTGGCTCTTGGTCATTTAGTACGGTTTAACGTTACACTATACTTGAGAAACTAAGCAAGAAAGATTGAAGTCATTGCCAATGTTATGAGACTCCTATTAGCAGAAAACTTAAGCAGGCACTTGAGTAATGAACTCTACTAGCAGCATGATGTTTACCTGGACTCAATAGCCACAGCCAGTCTTCAGGGCTTCAGAGGAAAGGGAACCCAAAGCAGACAAATTTTGAACCAGAGGGAAGAACAGTCTTCTAGTCCTGACAGATGGCTAGTAGAAGTGTTTTTCCAAATAGAAGTGCTTTTTGAACTGATGATCTTTGGAGGATCCTTCATTGCAGCTTTTTTTATGCTTTTTCTTGACTATCTCCAGACATCTGTTGGCTTGTGTATCCTTTGGACTGTACCTTGATGCTGTGGTTTTCCCGTCACCATAGAAGCACTTTACCTTCATGAGGATCGTATAGATGCAGCTAACCCTGGTATTAAACAATTGTCTGTTCCGCTTATACTTGTAGTAACATTCATTGAAAAAAAAATATAAATATTTAAAGTCCATGTTCAGCTGTCCAATTAAGTAGTATTGTTGTTATAGTTCTGAGTATCTCGTTTAGATTTGATAGCTAAGATTGACATGAAGTACCATGCAAGCCTTTTTAGCAAAGGCTCATGAACTAGGGATTGAGGCTTCAGAAGACCTGAATTCCAGTCTCTTCTACAGTTAATGGTTTTGTTTTGCAGGCATTGAGTAGTGCCATGGGTGGTGTGGTGTATTCCCTGGAGTAGTGTTGAACATAGCTGCTGTTTGAATAGTAGAGGGAAAATTAGCTCAACTTGAAAGAACAAGTTGATTCTGTAATGAGTTATTCCTGCAGGGCACAACCTGAACTTCTCGCTTGGAGTTTTCTTCCTAGTACCTCCTTCTCAGTCCCAGCATCTCTTTTGTGTTCCTAAAGCCCTTTACCATTTCCTATGTGAGTTAATATTTATTTTTTTTTCCTCTTCCCTTTCTTAAGGAGGTCATTGATTCTCAGGAACATGAGTGAAAACATGAAGTGTCTTTTCTGTAATTAAAAATAGTTTGATGTCTTCCTATATCATGCTTGCAGCAGTTACATTGAGACTGAGATCTGTGACCTAGAATAAATAATTGGATGCTATTTTTACTTGCAGTTGACATGGTTGAGTATTGTATACCTGTTGTTAAGCTCCCCGAAATATCGAAAGGGTTCATACGCTATATAAGATTATCTGTTGCCTTTCTTTAAAAGATCCTGTGTCACTTTTCTTTAGAGCTGTAGTACTTCTCTGGCAGCTCTGTGTGCCAAGGCACTTTCCATGACTAATTTTGATGTCTGTTTTCTTCAGTAGCTCTTGTTCGTGCCATTGCTTGGAGCCCTGTGTTGCTGTTATTACTTGGCCACCCACTGTAATGCAACTGGCAAGTGGTTTTGTCCCTTGGCTTGTCAAGATTTTTGTGTGTAAGTCAGTTTTAACTGAGGAAGCTGCTACAAACAAACTGTTAAAAATAACTGCTATAAGCCAAAATAAAATGAAAGTCTTGGTGGTGAAATTAGAGCTTTACTCAAGAATTGAAACACAACAGTTAAAATCTGATACGATGAAACTTTCACGGTTAGCAGTGTGAGCCCTGTTTGCCCTTAGTAAAGTCGGCAACACTGCACCCCTCTGTTGTCTGTTAGCATTCTGTTATTTCGGGTAAATGCTCTTTCTAAAATCTTAGTCTAGAACACTGTAGTTAAAGCATCTTGCTGTCGCATTTTTCCCCATTGTATCACTTGTTCTGCAAGCTGTGGCCTGGTTTCTACTATAACAGGATAATTACTGCGTTCGATTTTTTTAGTTTTGTGTGTACGTGTTTATAAAGCTGACTTTATTGATTGTAAAATACAGTCTTTCTAAACAATTGACTTAACTTTTGCAGACTTGTCTTAACGTTGATGTTACTTATTGCTGATGTTTCTCTGGTTTGATTGAGAATATTCCAAAATTTTCCTTCTGTTGAAAAACTCTGAAAGCTGTAGAATGCTTTTTTGCTTACAGGAGTAAAACTTCAGTTGGTAGCTGAGGGTGTTTTGTGTGTGTGTGTGTGTTCAATGGAACGTCCTCAACTTGTGTGAGTGATTCATGAAGCTAAAAGGTGTGGTATTCCTGCAATCTGATACTAGACATTTTCAGTGCAAAACAATGCACAGGACACAGTCAGGATGAGAGTGAAAAGCCGCTCGATCCAACGTGATCTACTTGCGGTCCTTTGATACTGCAGTCTATTTGTTATGTTTTGATGGATTAAGATTTTCTTTGTACATCACTGAAACGGCTGTAATCCCATTTATTGCAAAATCAGGTGGCATTTTAGAATATCTTTCCATAAGAAAGACAACAATGAAACTTGACCATGTCTGTTTTATAGCTGGCGTCTGCTCTGATTCTGTGTTTTTAGAGTTCATAGATAGCAGTGAAAGAACTGTGGGGAAAAGCTTATTGATTGCTTTGGTGTTAAAATAAATGATGAAAAGCTATTACTGTCTGGTTGATGAGGTCTGGGGTGTGCATAGCAATCATTTAAAGGAAATTATAGTTTCATTAGTGCTGATGTGGTCTCTGTGAAGGCTGTGTTTAACTATCAGCACAACTTCACTATATAAAATGGAGTCACAACTGTCTCTGATCTTGGACCTTTATTGCGCCAAAAGCTAAAATACACTTCTACGTTCTCTTATTTGTCACCACTGTCTGTATTGTTACCTTCCTTTTTTTGAAAGGAATTGATTTGAGGAATTCCTTTTGGTCACTTTAGATGCTTGAGATACGCAAGGCTGGATGTACTAGGAAAAAGCAGTACTACGTCTCAGTGGTAGGGGAGAAAAAGCTCTGTAAAGAAGGTCCCGATTTGCTGAGTATCGTGTAAGTACTAGATTAAATTGGCCCTAACAGGGCAAAGTGGGGAGACTAAAGCTGTTTATATAAAAGGGAAATAGTTTATTTAAAAGCAAATAGTTTATATAAAAGGAAACAGTCATGAACAGATAGTAGAATTTTTTTGTCCGCAGACCTGAAAGATACTGTTGCCCATGACAGGGGGGCTGGACTTCACGCTCATTAAGGTCCCTTCCCACCCAAACCATTCTGTGGTTCTATGATTTTTAGGAACTGATGTGTTCTGGAGAAAGTTAGTCTGATGCTTTCTGTAAAGTGACAGGGAGGACAAAGAAAAGCTGGAAGGGGAAGGGCAAATGTGTTGTGCCATCAAGTTTCTCCTCCCCAGAAAGCATGGAGTCAGGTAAAATAGGTTGAAAATGCCTATACTGTCACATATTCTGTGCAAGAAATATAAATGGGATTCAGGAAAAGGTTAAACAAATTCATGGTGAATATGTCTTCCAGTAGCTGGTGAAATACAGTTGCACAAATGCATCTGCTGACATGGGTGATCCCTAAACAACCGATGCTGGAAGCCATGGGGATTGAGGAAAGATCATTGTGTGTTTGCTGCCTTCTGCTGTAGGTTACCCAAACATTTGCTACTGCTTCTTTTCAGACACAGAATATTTGACTGAATTATTTTTTTTATTTTTTTTTCCTGACCACAATTTGCATGCTCTTATCTACTCCAGAAATGTACTGATTTATTGCACTCTAGTGCTTACTGTGAATTTTCCATGCTGTTTTTTATTAACTCGAACCAAAAATAATTTGTGCTTTATTTTTAGTATCTGTCACTGCCCAAACTTTTTTTTTTTTTTTTTAATATGGAAGCAAAATCACTGTCACTGCATTCTGACCTGTTTCACTTACAAGTCTTTGTACTATTTGAATTTCTAATATGGCAGGGATAATTTTGAAGTTGTGGATTCAGCCTTTCATTGTACTGATGAATCGAGGGAAAATCCTGCGTGGTGGTCTTCCTGGCTTGGTGGTTTGGGTTTTTTTTGAGGGGAACGTGTGTGCATTTTGTGTGTGTGTAACCAAAAGCTAAATTAAGTGGAAAATGGGAGTCTGTGCTCTTGAGCTGTTTTGCAAAGAGGTTAAAAGAGTGTTATGTTTAATCTGTGAAGATGAATAAAGACAGGTGGCACAACACCACTAGGGTAGGTCACAAGCTTTTTCCTCTTCCCTTTTTTCCACCCTTCCTTAAAGAAGGGTATGGGTTTCTGTGGTAACAGCTACGACATGGTCCCCAACTGATGGGGCACCAGAGCTGCCCTCCTGGCCTAGCGCCACCCAGCTCTGCTGGTCTAGCTGCACGGCTTGGCTGGCAGGAGAGCGCAGTGGTAAGCAGGAACATCACCCTCGGAGGTATTACTGTCGCTGGGGAAGAGGCAGCAGCTGCGGTGGAGGCAGGAGGCCTGAAGAAGCAGCCTTCTCAAGGGGGAAGGCATGGGAAGGAGTAAGCAATGCAGATGACATGAGACAAGGCAGAGCTACAGGGCCAAAGGGGGGGGTCTTGTCTTTGAATTTATTTGCTAACTGTATATTAGTGTAATAGAACAGATAGCACTATAAATAGTCATTTCCTTTTCCCTAAATCTTGACATGAAGCTTTCTCTCAATTTTGTAATATATATGTGTATATATATATATAAAGGAGGTATAAGAAATAGTGAACTGTTAAGCCATTTTCTTTTTTGAACAGGAAAATTGGCAAATAAAACCCAATTGATAAAGACAAAGCCTTTGACCACTTCCCACATCTAAAACCAAAAACCCTTTAACAATTGCTGATCTTTCTTTGCTAGAGAAGATTAGGCGAAAAATGAATCATGGATTCCTGGATTATTCTTTCTTTTTTTTTTTTTTTTTTAAGTATGGGAAATACTTTACGCTACGGAAGAACAGCTTTATATGGTTAGTGTAAAACATACAGTTGCCATAGTAAAAGCATTCCTTTTGTAAATGCTAATAGAATAGGTGTCAGTGATGTGGTGCGCAACTTTTTTTTAATATAGTTCTTTGATTTTGTAGAACTACAACCGTTTAATTATTTGTTTGGAGAGTTTTGTAGTTGCTTGTATTACTTCTATGCGTGGACTAAATTGCAGAGACCAAGGTGCTACGATGACAAATGCTGTACAAACGTAGGACAAAAAAGGCAGGCTTTTCCCTTAAGAACTCTTACCGCGTGTCCTTTGGGTTTTTGTACAGCCACAGGCTTCCCCTTTGGGGCATATGATACAGCTGAGCTGGAAAAAACTTAAAGATGGAAAAAAACTTGTTATTTACTTTCTAATTATGGCATGGTAGTTGTTCATCACACCTGCCTTGGAATTGCTTGTCTTAAATCCAAATCCTTGCATGTGAACACAGAGATGAGGGGAGGGGGTGATGGAAGGGTTTTTGATTTCAGAACTGGGAGGGAAAGTGTCCTTACAACAAACTTGTTTCTGTTTTGCTGCAGATCCAGAGTGTACCGTATTGTTTCTCACCTTGTTGGGGGCTAGTTACCCATCTTTTTAAGGTGCTGTTGTTACTTTTCCATGTTGCAGCAATCATGAATACCCATTCCTAAACTCCGTCCCTGCCCAGCCCGCTTCTGTCTGGACTTTCTGCCTCCCTCCTTTTCCTGGTGGTCACTTGTTTCTGTAGGTCATTTCCTTAATCTAGAAATCTTTCTCCATCTTTTTATTCAAATCTTGAGTTGTCATGCAGCTGTTTCTTCTTTCCTCGTATGCCTGTGTGGCAAAGCTTGAAGGATGCAGCTTAACAAGACAGCAAATAATCAGTTCTGCTTCCTGGATGGATTTTGTTCTTCTCTCCCACTTTCTCCTTCTGTTGACACAGATGCTCGTCTGACCCCATGGGCCACCTCAGCCTGCTAAGCTAACAGAACAATCCAAAAGAAAATGAATATGTTTCTGGCAGAACAGTGAGCTGAACTGGCTTGCTGCAGTGCCAGACAAGACCCTATGCAAGGAGAGGAAGAGCAGGATGTTCCTCTGCCAGCAACCAGTCCCTGGCTTGGCATAAGGGAGCTCTTGGGCTGCACATGGACTGTCTTGCCTTGTCTCCTCTGAGGATATCGGGCAACCATGCATGAATGTCATCCTTTGTGTACCCATTCAAGGGTCCTTGTCAATGCTTCACAGCTACTGCATTCAGTCATCATTAGCCTCTGCAGTCCGTGGGCTGACCGATGTTGCTGTCCCTGGATGAGATGTCGGAGATGAGTTAATGTGACAGCCTGGTGTTGGGAAGGACCATCATGTCCCATCCCTCTGCACTGTGATCACCACACACCTCCTGGAGCTTGTCACGTTGTACAAAACACTGATTTCAACTTGCTCACCTGGAACAAAAGTTTGCTTTGCCTGCTCGGTTGCTTTGGCTTGTCACGGGCTGGACATTTTTGTAAGGGAGGAATGTGATAGAGCCACAAGGGGGAATGATGGGAGTGGGATATGTGCATCTTTGTGGTAGAAACATTAAACTGAAATACAAATCTAACATTAACCAGATCCTTGTGAGCTTCATCTCTTCCTTGGCAGAGAGGGGAGGCTCCTGAACATCCATGTGGTGGCTTCTCTTACTTGTAGCTCTTGAGAGTTGGCTGTTTGACTTTTTAAGCCATTTACTTTGGTGCCACGCTTAGGCTCTGCAGTTTTACTATCCGCCCTTGGTGATTAGAGGCAGGAAGTCCCCATCGTGGCCCCTGTTACAATAAAAAGAAACCACAAAGCACCAGTGGTAGGCCTTGCTTGAGCTCTTGCACAGTGCTCAGAAATAAAGTAGGGGGTAGTCATTGCTTCAGTACAGCAAGAAGGCGCAGGTAAGAGTGGCAGATGGTCACCTTCTGTTTAGCATGCCTGGGGCATTGCATCTCTCTCCCAGATTTTGACCTAGGCCAGTGTACGCTTCTGCATATCTGCAGTTCCAAAGGTGTCCTTGGTTTTCTGTGCCTACACCGTAAGTAGTTTTCAGACTTTTTTTTTTTTTTGCCTTGCTATAGAAGTGTCTGTTCAAAACTATGGTAAATAGTAGTTAGCAAGTTGTGTGCTTTGGATTTGGTTGGTTTGTTTGTTTGTTTTAAGGTATGGTTTATATCCAGCCACCTTCATAAAATCACTTGTTACTGATTTTAGACTATCCCAAGGATCATGAGAAGGGCAGCATATGGAAGGTCTGACAGAAGTGGAGGTCAGTTTGGGACAAGGGTGTGTGGTGTCTCGGTTGCTAATTCCATTGCCCTAAGAATAGCTGGGAGCCAAGTTGAACCCCTTTTCAGACTGCTGGGCTTTTGAGAGAGGCTTTTAACAGCACCTCAGAAATTATTTTGAGGTAAGGAAAAAGCAAGCTTTAATTTTTGCCTGGGACCAAACTGCTATGCTTTTGAAGTACTGGGGTGTACAAGAGAAGGGAGAGGGGTAGACAACAATATGAGTCAACCACACCTACTTTATGGGAGCCCTGTGAAAGGTGCTTTTTTAGTTGTTGTTGTTTTACATCTCTCTCGGACTCATTGAGATGTCTAAAGATCTCTCGGGGGGGGAAAAAAGCTGGGGGTTGCTTTCAGTGCAGGGCACTGATACATTGAAATTCAGAAGTGCTCATGCTGCATTCTGTGCTAGGGCAACATGTGGGTTACTAATCCTTTGGATGGGACAAAAATCACTCTGTCTCCATCAATGCCTTGCAGAAACTTCGTGTCATGTCCTGATGCAGCAACTGCAGCAAACCTCTTCAAACGCGTTGTGCCCGAAGTGAGTCTGCAGTAATGAGGAGCCTGCTGAAGGCAACCATACTGAATGCTGGGCTGTGATTCACTGTCACATGAGCTAATTTGTTTTTGGGGGTGTGTGGCATGCTGCCCGTGTAGCTCTGTAATACTTAGTTCAGCTTTTCAGGTTGCCTAACAGGACTCGTACTCACGTGACTTCCTTCTCAACTCCAGCTTTGTCACATTAAGAATATTCAAATGAGTCAGGTATGTAGGGTCCCCTTATGTGCAAAGTAAGGAAAGTAGCGAGCGAAAGCTTGTGATGCTTAGTTTGAAAAGTGGACAGCAGTGGAGAACAAAGTAAGTGCCATATACTTATTGCAAGACATTTATAAAAACTTTTAATTACTGGAGTGACAAAGTTATATGATAAGCCAATAATTCTGATTTGAGATAACTTTTTCATAAAGCTTAACTAGTCTGCTGTGCAAGTCTCTAGACTAAGAACATGCTGGTTTTAGTTTGAATAGCTATCTTATTCATACTAAATGACAGCAACTACTCGTCTTAGTACGATTTTAATTACCCACTAATAAGAATGTTTTTTTTAACCGGTTGTTCTCCATGCCCCTTCACCTGCTTTTTAGATAAATTTAATAGAACTAACTTTATTTTTTAGTTAACTTTTCCTTAAATTTCACAGGCACATTGTGGTGACAGGTAAGACATAGCTGTACCTCTTGTTGAATTTTCAACTAATACTTGCCAGTATAGCTTTATCGTGCAGTTTGTACTTTGCACACTTCTGCTCTTAGAGTAAGCAAAGATAGGTGTAAAACTCACGTGAAACCAGGTTAATGAGATGTCCCCATTTTATCACTTTTAATCTCTCCCAAATCCCCTTGTCTGCTAGCTAATCAAATAGAGAGAAAACAATTAATCTTCTACCTTTTCTTAAAAAAGGAGGAGTTAAGCGTGTTTTGAGGTTGGGCTTTGAAGATGTCTTTATACTAGTTTTAATGTTGCACCTTCTGGAAATGAAATAATATAAAATCCACAGTTTCCTTCAGGTTTCTAAGATTCCTTCTCTCTCCTTGAGCGGTAGCAGAGCTGAGGTTACTCTCCCTGGGCTGTTGTGAGCCAGCGGGTTTCCTGTGTGGCCCAAGGTGGACCTTTTGGGGCTGGTCAGAGCTCTGACCTCTTGCCTGTTCTCTGCCTTGTCCCCTGGGGCAGGGATGGACGGAGAGCTCAAAGTTCATCCCTCCCACAGGCATCACATTACAGTTATTATATACTTTTCCCCAAAAAGGAGACTTGATTTCCCATCTGACCCCTACTTTTCCTTGTGTGACTCCTCCTCTTTGCTTATGGTGGTCAGTAACTAGCACTTATATAGCTGCTTATCTGAACCAATTGTTTCTTGTATTATTTTGTAGCCATTTGTCTTACAGCTTTCCAGCCTACTATTTTGCTTGAGTGAAAATTGAAAACTTTATTGCTGATCCCATCTGAATTTGAAATTTGTCACATACTTGTATGACAGGCATTATCAGTATTTTTTTCTGGGTTAGGAAGAGTGCATCAGGCTGAAGAAAGGCTGACAATGCCTTACTGGCAGGTGGACCAACCAGGCTAGCGGGGAAAGTGGTTTGTTTCAAATATGGGAAACTGAGCAGAAAATTTATCTTCTCTGGAAAGGCTTTTCTGGAGAGAGAAGGTGTTCTGTTGTAGATGTTTTTCATGTGGAAGCCCAAGCAAGGGGGCAAGCTTTAAACTCATGGAGGTGAACTTCAAAATAGAAATGTAACCTATGCATTGGAGTTCTCTTAGTCTGGTTATGAAACTCAGTTACTGTAACTTTTTGTTTTAATGATGTGTTGATGACCTGGATGAATAAAATTTGTATGTGTCTTTAAGGAGCCTGGGATTACTTGCTAGGAGTATCAAGGATGGGGAATTGCAACTTCCTAACACAACAGTTTAAAAATAAATGCTCAAAACAGAACCAACACATGCAAATCTTGGTCAAAGCACTAAAAGTGGGTTCCATTTACATTTCACATCCGTATGCGTGGAACTTGCATCTGCCTACCTCAAGAAGAAAAATACACCAAAGTTTTGAAAAAAAAATGGAGGAAGATAGCCGTTTTTACTGTTGGTTGGTTGTTTTGGGTTTTTTTGGCAAAACACCCTCTGTTCAACATCTGTAATAGAAAGGAAATAATTAGCTGCCCTATTCCAGAGAGCTGTCTCCTCAGTGACAAACAGATGTTCATAACAATGGATTGTTTTGCAAGTGTCTACCCCGTAACCCTTGGTACTTGTCCTTCAGAGCAGCTCTGCCGTGGCGTGCTTGTACGTACCCTTGAATGTGAGGACTACGCGTGGCCGGTGGCGGAAGGGGCTGTAGGGAGCTGTGGTTTGGACCAACACAGCGGTTGGAGATGACCTCAGCTGCCGTGAATGACAGGCTGGCTGCTATATTCTGATTCATATTATCCGAACTGACAGGGCTGGATTTTAAATCCCAGTTTCTTTCTCCTGCTGGGATGAAAGTGTGCCAGCTGGGGGTCACATGGTGTGAGAGCTGTGAACAATAAAAGAAAGTTACTTGCAGGAACTTCTCTTTTCAGTTAATGCTTTTGCTTTTTAAAAATGTGCATTTTCACAGTTCAGAATTTACTCTAATATCTTAGTATTCTACCCTGGAACACAATATCTAGTTTATACCATTTGAAACCTGATTTTAAATTATTGGAGTGACTTTCATTCTGTGCCAAATAAGGTAATGTTTTCGTGACAATAATTAGACTTTTTTGGTCACTGCTCTGGTATCCTGCATGTTGTATTTACTTCATTCTAGGCATAAATTTAAATACAGATCACGCAATGAAAAAGTTTATTAGAAATGAGCATCATGCGGTATAAAGGGAGAACAAAGTACCAACCAGAGAAATGTACTAACTTGTCCTTTAACCTCGATACTGCTTTAATTACAAAGAGCAATGCAATTAAGAGTGACAAAACTTCCATCGTAGCTGAGGCATTAGGGAAAAGAACTTACAGTAGTCCCTCCTCCTCCTGCTTTCTCCAGCAGTTCATAGGTTACATAAGCTGATTTCTTTGTTTTTCCTCTTTAATAGTGAACAGACCTCACTCTCTTCTCTAAGCGGACTGGTCTGCATGCTTACGTTTTTCCTCTCAAAACAGGCTTGCCTTCAAAGAGGAGGAGCATAGTGTAATTGAAAGACCCAGCATGTAAACTGTCGGCATATAGTGAACATCTGGTGGGAAGTCCTTTCTGGCAGCTTATAGGCCTTGTAAATAGGATATATGTGAGCCTGTCATAGGGTTATTACCGTTGCGAAATCAATTCCTCGTGCGGTGTTACTGGATTGTATTTATAAACAATGTCCTCTGAACCAGGTAAGACTGATCGGGATGCTTCTGTTAAACTTTCGTCTCTTCAAGACTTGGGGCGTGTTTGTGTCCAGAGACGCTTAAGAGTTAAACTTTCTAGTTTGAAGCAAACAAACCGGTGAACATCCAGCTGCCTTGTGATGCAATACAGCTGGAATGCTCCGGTGGCTTTTTCCTCCTCTTCTCAGTAAATGAGCTTGCAATCTCTTAGACCGCTTGCCTGATACATCTGCCACACCAAGAACTCCGCTACTTTTGGCTCGTTTTGCTGCTGCTTTCGGCAGCTTGAGACTTTCTTAAAAGCATATCAGTTTTTGTGATATTTATAAGTGGTTCCTGGCTCATTTGCTCTGTTCATAGCTGCAGTGTTTCTATAGGACACTTCTATAAGTCAGTATTGGCTTTAAGAATTATATCTCTGATTGTTTTAGGAAGTAGGTGTACACTTCTGACTTGTGCTCAGCTTTTCATGTGTAATGTTGCAATAATCCCTTTAACTGATGCTTGAACGTACAGAATTGGCATCCAGAATTAAAAGAATGTTTTCTTTTATTGCACCATACAGCAAAAGGTTTGGATTTTTTCCATTTCAAATATGCCTGTAACTTAATTTTTAAGAATACTATTGAAAATACTGTTTTACTTGGGAGCGAGTGCATTTTTCAATTCTCAGAAAAGTTTGACTTGAGGTAAGTTAAATTAAAAGACTTACCCAACCGTAACAGCTTAATATAAGGCAGTAAATATTCTGAATTGAGTTTTCCACAGAGAGATAGGTGATAAATGTCTGGGGAAGCTTTGGGTTCAAAACGCTGGTCCTCTGAGACTAAGTAGAGGGAAGGGAGTCACTGGCTGAGTGAATCCGAGATATGCTGGAGAAGCTTGGCGTAGATGCATGCAAACAGCTCTACCCCAGCTCTCCTGATTTCAGTACTTGTGGGCATCTGATTTTTCTTTGGCACAAAGAATACTTTTTTTTTTAAAGTAGTTGTGTTGGCTCCTTATCTGTTTTATGATTTAAGTTTGAAATTGCCCTTCTCCCTCTAGATTTTGATAATCAACCAACAGAATGGGAATCACACCTTTCCTCCCTCTATTTATGTATGATTTTTCTACATCCTCAGAAGAATCCACACGTGGATGTAGGAAATTTGTTTTCCCCCACTGCTCTAGCTCTTAAGAGCTGTTTTATGGGGTCTGTAATGCATATGCTTTTCCTGTAAATGTGGCATAAACCCTCATGGATTTTCAGGAAGCTCAATGTCATGTCATAACTACTATTTTTGGTATTACAGCTCATCTTCCCTCTTACCCTTTGGCTTACTTTGGATTATTTCGGTTTGCAGAGGCCTTCAGTATGCTTACATATAACAGTGGCAGTGTGAACGTCAAATATATTGGTGATGCTGTGATCTTTGTTTTTTTTTTTTTTAATTTGTTTTGAGAGATCAAATATATGAAGTACGAATATATTTGTATGTGCTTTAAAGTGACACAGGTTATACTGTCATGCTATTATGATATTATCCAGGCAGTGTATTTGCCCAGACTCCGGTTAGAAGTCACATGAAAGCAGTTAATGCAGGAGTAGACTACGGTTCAAATACCTGGCTTGAAAGGCAAGGAGGGGTGAGCTTCTACCAACCGGTGGAATAGCATATAGATTCCTCCTAACGTCACCTTCTCAGAATGGTGTCAGGAGACCTAAGGATGTAGACAGTACGCATAGAAAAGGTGACAGCAAGTAGTTCCAGTCTGTGTGGGTTTGAAATTGGGTGGACAAATATCCCTTGAAGCTCCTAACCAGCATCTGAGAGAAGCAGTGACTGACTGCTTTCTTGGTCACTTGCTGGAGCACCCCCAATCTGAAATAGAAAGAAATCCTTCCAGTTCTGAATGCTGGACTACGTGAGAAGAGAAAGCACACCTGAAGTAACAGTGCCTATAGGAAGGTATAATTTCACATGGAGTTTGTTCATTGCTGTTGCAACACGCAATTGAGAGTGTGTCCAGGTGCCTGCGCAAAGCAGTTTTTCCAAGTACAAAAGGCCCATAACAAATATGGAAAATGTATAGAATGTACCTTTTTGTGAAGCTTTGATGTTTTTGAAGACTGGAACTCTGTAGATATTTTTCTTTTTTAGTAGTAGTATTCACTATAGGGTGAAAACATCACTGAAAAACTGATTTCAGCAATGCCATTTTGAAAGGCTCAATGATACTGAGACCCAGAAGTCAACAAAGAATTAAGTGTTTTTCATTAGTACCATCACTATGCTTTGCTTTGTGACTGCAGCACCCAAGCCTTGTGTTAGTCTTTTATGTGGTAGGTGCTATAGAAAAAAAAGAGACAGACAGTCTAACGGTTTACGTCAGTGCTTGTAAACCCAGTGAATTTGTTGAGTTTTTACTAAAAATTCAAAATAGTTATGGAATGTTCCTCCTCTTCTCTCTGCCCCCTCCCTGCCCTGTGTTTATGATTATTCTAAAACAAAAGGATTAAATTCTTTTAACATTAAGGGTTTGGAAATTTAGTGCCTGAGTGTTCCTTACAGTTTGATAGGCAATGCCTGACCTTGAGAAGGGTAGGTAGTTAGGAAACACAATCTTTCCTTTAGATTGCCATAAAATATTTAACACCAGGGGCAACAAGTGGGTTAGGTCATGTAAGGTCAAGAGGGATTGGAGTATGGCCAAACCTTGTGTTATAAAATAAATTAAATGTTTAACCTTAAACAAATGTTATGTTTTAAGAGTAATTTCATAGATTTTTACTTGCTCTTTGTTTTGGAAATTTTTCTTCCCCAACATGTAAGCCATCAGCTTTTTTAAAATGAATATTTTGATACTCTTTCTTCTGATGCCAAAAACTGAGGCTCTAAGGAAAACAGTAAATACTGCATAGGAGTCAGCAACATTTTGTTGGGCTACAGTTCTGTGAACAGCTCAAGTGATCCAGCGGGCAGCTGCTGCCAAGAGGCTGCCCAGTCCCTCCCTGTGACTTTCCCAGACTTTTGGTTTCATCCACGAGCCAATTCAGCTCATTCACACAGCACCAAACTCCTGTGATAAAACCAGAGACCACTTGCTGGCTGCAGGGCTTATGCTGGCCTAGAGGGAAACCCAAGGAGTCTCGGAGCTGGTAAGAAGCGAGCAGTGGGAGCTACGGGGATGCGGAGGGGGACGGAGGAGATAAAACTTTCTCTTCTTGGTGGGGGACTGTCTCACTCTCTCTGGGGTAGCTGCAGTTGGGCTTTGAGCAGCCTTTTTTGGTCTGTCCTGGGGCCTTCAAATGTTTTCATTTTCAAAGTGTTTGCAAAGCGAACGGTTGCACATCCTTCAGATGGGTTGGACAAAACTCGAGCTATTACAAAATGATTTCTCTTCCTGAAATGTTGTTGGGTCTAACGTGTTTTTACAGTGCATGACTTCTATTTAAAGCATTTTCCTATCCATTTGCACACTCAAAGATAAATATTCATATGACTATAAAAGCTTTTTGGAACAGTATGGTAAATACTCATCCAACTCTGCATCAGCAAATTATTTTAATTCTACAACATATAAGTTTTATGAAATGACATTTTTAAGTTGTCATACAGTTATCATCTTTTCTTTCTTTTTCTTTCAAAAAAAAAATGTATATTTTAAATGAGGGTCCGGAAGAGAGAGGACTAAAAAATTGAATTGTTCTGAATTGTTATCTCTTGGCCAGTTCATAGCATAAAATGTGCAGCTGTTTCAATCTGTATAATGTTCAAGAGACAACTTTACTGGTGTGCGGGTCTGCTAATATTGAGTGAATTCTGTGGACAGCACAAACAGTGGTCATCTCTGGCAATTTAGGACCAGTGGTCATCTCTGGCAATTTAGGGCTAAAGGATTTTTTTTCCCCCATTTGGATTCCAGGCAGCTTACATTTGACTTACTTCCATAAGGATGTTTATGAACCGATGAGTTAGTGTGAAGTGGTCATCTCTGTCTCTCTTGTTCCACATGGACAAGAGACCACGTAAAAGCTGGCATAATTATGGTAGGCGTTAAAAAGCCTGGACAAGGAAGGTCCTTCTTGAATGATTTCACAGGAAGGCCCTAAATGTACTTAAACCAGGCTTTTTGTGGCTTTTCTTCCTTTTTTATTTTTTTCCAACCAGGTCAAAAGCAGGAAGCACTTGAATTCTTGTGAATTGTCCAGCTTTGGGTTCTTTATATTTCTGTTTTGGTGCAGCGAGCATTCCCAGGGAGCTGCTTGTTTTTCTGTATTTCGTAGATGATGGTGGTTAATTACTTGGCAGGGAGACTTGAAGTGCTTGGGGAGCCTGACAGCGGGCTGCTTGCCCCTGGCTTGCGGGGGAGGAAAGGCATTTGCCACCAAGCAGCCGGAGTGCTGCACAGCTGCACCGCTCCTGCTGCTGCAAGGGGAGAGCAACTGCATGTTCCTCTCCACCCGTGCTTTGTTCTTTATCAAGTTCATAATTGTGTATTTCCATGTAATCTCTCAAATGACAGGGAGTAGTGCCTGGTAGCCTGTTGTGATGCTATTGTGCCGTTAATACCCTGCAGCTTGTTCCTTAATTAGGGCATATTACTTTAAATCTCAAGCCACGCACTTTTAGAGAATAGTTTTTTGATTACTTTTTTTTCCTCCCTTTCCTACTGTTTGCTCCAGCCCTGTTGAGATGTGATTCAACAGAATTAATTTTATCTAGTGGCTACTTGCTTCTAGAAAGGGAATCGGGTCTTCCTTTCCCCATCGCTAAATTTGCATCTTTGCCCAAGCTCCAGTGCATCTAAGGTGAATGAATGCGTGAAGCTGGCTGCTCTTTGTCTTTTTTTCTTTTTCTTTTTTTTTTTTGGCAGGGGTTACATTTCTGATGGCTTAACTTTCCCGGCCTGCATCCTGGAGCTAAATGCACGCCAGCACTGATGCACAGAAAGCGGTGGGAGTGGGCAGCCAGGAGGAGGGAGGGGAGTGGGTGGAACAACTTGTGTCCGTGACAGCTGGCTGCTGGATGGCCTTTGGGTTGTCAGATGCTGGCCGGACACACAGGCTGCCTCAGCAGTTGGATGTGGGAAGCAGTTTCCATCTATCGGGGATAATTTTATTGGCTTGTATTGAATAATTGACTCCTGTTTGGATCTTTGGCTGTTTGGCATTTTGGGGAGACTGTGTTATATACCTATATCTTTAAGTTACTTAACTCCTATCAGTGTGTATATTTATACAGCTTCTCCTCCGATCTGAAATAATAGATCAGTTACAGTTTCAGGCTTCTGTAATTAGATTATTCCCCCGCCCTCCCCCCCGCTCTCACTTTGGGTTTGTGGGTTTTTTTTGGCTTGGGTTTTGTTGGGTTTTTTAGCATCCTGTTTCTAAAAATGCTTTCTCTTAGCAGTCATTTTATCAACAAAAGTAGCTGATTTCATGTCTCAAAGCATAGGGATATTTTCTAAAATAGCTCTAAGTTGAGATGAATATGAAATAAGTGCACAGATAATTGTCCAAAGTGGAAGATTAAAATCTCAGTGACTGACTTGTTAGGGAAGTCTTCTGGAGCCATGTATACTGAGCAAAATGGTGACATCTCTAGTTAGATCAAATTTATCAATTTTTTTTTTTTGAAAGCCTGTTAGTATTTGTGTAAAAATCTACACACACACTGTTGTTTCATAATGGATTATCAGTTACAGAAGGGGAGGAGGACTTTTTGTCGTTCCCTGACTTATCACCCGCACTTGCATAGTAAGTATATGTTAATGTACTATCTTGAATCGTTCCAATGGTTTGTATGAGCTCCAATCCACTGCATTTTTTCCTCAGATGATGCCAGTAGTGCAGGTACACTCCTTAATGTGAGATGTTAGACTGTCCTGCCCAGCATGGTGTCATGCTGGTTATCTTATATATGATAACAGGAACAAAATAAATCATCTTAAGCCTTAACAAATAAAGCAAAAGAAACACAGAGGGCTCAGTGCCACAGCCCTTGCTCAGGCAAGTGATTCTTCTGTGATCAGTGAGTCTGCTTATACAAATGAGATGTGTTATTTATTAAACAGGAGCTCAGGGCATTTAGGAAATGATGATTGCTACCTGTGCAAAATATGCTGATGTCAATTGAAAACTCAGTGGAAAAAAATTCAGTGTTAAGTAACGTAGTAGTTGAGGGGACATTGCTCACCTCACACAGCTCTACACAGAAAACTAAAAGGAAAAAGTAGTTTGGGGAAAACTCAGGGGAGGTGCATCCTGTTCATCTTTTCTCATGCTAGGGTCCATAATGAAAATGGCTATTAATGCAGTGGAAACTCAAGAAAGCCACACAAACCTTACTGAACCCCTTCCTTTGTCAAACACGTAGGAAGCTGTGAAGAGCTGACAGGGTTGGGTGGGGAGGAAATGACCCTTGGATACAGGACTCACCGATGTTCCCATGATCGCAACGGGGGAAGAGGTTGACACGTGTAGTCATGATGCTCTTGTGACTTTGTGAAATACTGCCATGTCTGAAGCAGTTCTTGAGCTGAAAGTTGCCGTCGTGCGTTATGGCACTAGCAAAAGGCTGTGCTGACAAGGAGGGAGGTATTACCTGAAGTTACCTGGTGTAGAAATGAAACAGTAACAGCAGGGTAGCTGATTTGGTTACAGGATCAATTTATCCTGCCTTATCATGGAGTGATGAAGCTGCTGCTACTTACTGTACCCGTTTTCTTTTTCAGTGGTTTTTTTTGTGTGGTAACCGTGTGGTCTTAACTACATGAAGCCCATGGTACATGGCTTGTAGGGTCAGGAGCTGTGGTCACCCTTAAGTCTTGTAGATGGGCTTAATAAAAAGAAGGAAAAAATACTGTCCAAAACTGCTGAAAGAGATATTAACATTTTATGAAAAACAAGCCATGAAAAGTCTCTACAAGTAAAAGAACACTGTTGTGTATTTTCTCCTTAGATTTTGTGCTTGATAAGACCAAAGTGAAAAGAAGGGTTTGAGGGAATGTTTTGTAATACAGGAACCAAGTATGTGAAAGAGCAGTTCTTGTCCCTGTAAACGAAACTCCTCATACTTGTAGCTCTCCCTTTGATCACATGTCTTTCTGGAGACGTGGCTTGAGTTTTGCTTGTCTCTGTTCATGTAGGAAACCTCCATTATTCATTAAATAGTTGACGAATGACCATCATCAGCAAAGCTATTGTCCCAGTGTGTACGAGTGTAGGTGACTCATAAGAACCTCAGTGTAAGAGATGCTGTGTTTTTGGCAGAGGACCTCAATCATAAGCTACTACTTTCAAACCGCAAGCTGCGCATTGGCAGCCTATTCTAAATCAGTGGTTTCCAGTCAAGGGAGATGCCAGCGTGCTTCAGGCACTGAGCTGGGTAGTTCTGCCTGCCTTTTCCAATGCCTTTGCTGCCCTGTGAAGGGGGGAACAGCAGTGGCAGGTTTCTGGGGATCCTGCCAGCTGGAGCAGCTGCAAGGCCCAAAGTCCTGCTGCCTCCCCTCCCTGCGATGGGGGAAGAGGTAGGAGTAGACAACCACAGCAGCAATGGCCAGGAGTAAGGTTGTCATACGTTATCTCCCTGACTTGCAGCCTCCACAACCTGTCTTGTGAGCAGTGCTTTGTCATTCCATCCCTGCAGTCATCAGTAACCCACCGGCTCCTCTGTCCCTAAAGTGCCTCAACATTGATTTTGCCACTGTAGCCTCCAAAAACTGGGTGGTTAGAGAGCAGTGGCACTGCCAGACTGTATATCACAGTATGAAAGCAGGGGTCCAGCAGGGAAAAGGTGTAGAAGATAGTGACTGCAGGGGGGCTTGTTCTCAGGAGGCTCAAAACTGTGCCTTTTTATTACAGTTTTAAAAAGCTGTTCACTTTCTCTTTTTCCGTTTTATTTTACACGACATTTATAGTGTATACCACTTGGACTTCTATCAAATTAACTTTGATTTTAAAGACTCCATGTGTCGAAGGTGTTTTTTGACTTGCTTTGCATTGCTTTCCCTCACGTTGCATCTCCATATTCCAGATTGTGCCCTCTCTGATGAAAAATGCACTGTAATGAGTGCATGTTACATGGAGAAACCATAATTACTTCTAAGGAAATAGTTTTATGGGCTCAGTCTGCGCAAAAGCCATTTGAAGTCCTGTACGGTGCCTTTTCTTTTATTGGAGCAGCACCAGCAGTGCATGTTATATTATTGTGCTAATGCAAAATTTAGACGAATGTTGAAAGATAATCCTATTAATTGCTGATTTACTCATTTTGCGAAGACTCACAGCAGATGCGCAGGCCTGTCTGCATGGAAATGACTATTAGATCGGAGCTAAAAGAACAAAGATCACAGCCAGACAGGAGAGCAGACTAAGGCACACCGAGTCTTCCTGCTGTAGCCAGTGTTGGCAGGACATTTGTAGGGAATGTGAAATTCACCATTAGGTCCTTTACTTTGCATGATATACAGCATACTGAGAATGAGATCAGAAGATTATTGAAGTTAATTTTTTTTTTTAATATTTTAGTGCTTCCTTTTAAAGCTTGGACTTTATAATCTTCAAGCAGATAACCTATTTAAATATGATGGCATCTGTAGTTGGTAACTTGGCAAACTGTATCTCTTCAGTAGCAGTTACTATAAGCTCTATTTTAGTCTAAAAATGAAAGTTACTAATGGAAAGATGCATGGTTTCTTCCAACCAGAACAACTATAAAACTTGACAAAACACAGGGAAGGCAACATTGAATGCTTGAGTCTTGTGAATACCCACAAACCAAACCAATTCAGTAATGTCTCATCTTAAACCAAGCAGATATGGGTATGTATCTACTTTGAATTGGATTCCATCACTGGTGCATAACCCACCTTTGTTTATTAGAAATGAAATTATTTTGAAAGTCAAAGTTGTTTCTCCTCTTAGAATATCTCTTGTGTGTTGCGTACAGTTGAACTTGCTGAAGTTTGTTTCGGTTATCCTTCTCTATTACTGCTTTGTGTATTGTTGCAAGTGGTTCACACACTCGGTGTTATGCATACCAGAATTTGGAAACCTCTGCTCTGTGCTACTGTGTAAGGTAGCATATCTACCAAGAAGTTAAATATTTTCTAATTTTTAGCAAGTATTGTGTACCAAGTGTTTGGCCTGACAGTTTTAAGGTCAATATTATTTCATCTGACTTCACCATCGGATGTTGTGAGTACATTCATAGGGGTCATTGAACAAAAAGAGCAGTATCAATACACTTTTTGCTATCTACAATTTATACCTACCATATTTACTTGAAGATTTATTTACTCTGTGTGATAAATGCCATGAAAGGGAGGGTAATATTTGTTTGGTAACCTTAGGAATGTTCCCATGCAGGGATAAATAATAGACTCATATGCTTTACATCTTCATTATTCCCAGAACATGGTCTACCTTCTTCTGTTGAACTTAAAATATTTTTTTGCCTGTGTCTGGAAAATAACTTTGCGAGAAAAAAACCCTACATTTTTGCATTTTGCTAGCGTATGTATTTGAACTAATCCTTTAATAGAACCTGATCTGCGTCCTATGCTTTGCCAAGATTCCACTCTTCAAAGATAATTCTAAACCTTCTGATATTTGCCTTTATTTTTTTGGCCAGCACCTTCTTGCAGAGAGAAAACTAATTTCTTCAGTGGGACAGCCCTCCTGACTTCAGCAAGAGCTATTTTTTCACTTTTTGACAGCACAGGGTTATCAACTGTTTGCACTATTTCAGCAGTGGCTCACCACAGTAAAGGCTGGCCTGATGTTTAACCTTTAGAGCTCATCTGCACAGAGCAGAAGCTCGGTATGCAGTTTTTGTAGTATTCTGCAGCTGCAAAGCCTTCACAACTCTAATCACCACTGTGATGGGAGAGGTGAAAAGATACCAAAACACCACTGTGTAATTAACTTGAGAGGATAGCATTTACTAGAATTTGGAGGAAGTTGGTTGTTGCTTTTTTTCCTCATGAGAAGAACTCGGACCTCCAGACTTCCTACTCTCCTCCTCCATACTGCTAATTTTCAGATACTTTTGGCTTAATCCAGACAATTATTCTTAAAATGTGTTTGGGTGTGCAACAGTAGTATAAGCCTCTCGGTAACATGTCAGTTCCTCTTACAAACAGGACAAACCTGTGAAGGGTGAGTACCAAGTTACTAGAAACTTAGTTTTCAGGGCAGGTTTGGACACAATTGTGGGCAAAACACATGACCCGTTTTACTAGATTTCTTGCTTAAGCTTCAACAAATCTGTTGTTGTAACTGCCTGGGCAAGAGGCTGCTTTCTGCCCTCTAGTTTGCGCTCGTGAAGCTGCTTACTCTTGTCCTGACCTTGCTACAGCTCCTGTAGTGTTTGGTGAGTGAGTGAGTGAGTTGATTTAGTTTCCTGTTGTGTCAGTGCTACTTAACACTCTTCTGAACTGGCGAGGAGATCATATGGCTAGGTTACTGTGGCTAAACCAATGCTTTTGGTAGATAGACTATTAGCTGAACCTCGACGTGTGTCCAGGGATGAGTAGGAAGGGTGAAGCTTTGCATTGATCTTGCATGAAAAGATCTAGCAGTAGAATGTCAAGACCACAACCATTATGGCAGGTGTTCTTGGGACTTAACACGCTAAGTATGCATAGCTATATAATTTTAAGAGCAGTAATTTTGAGACTTAAATTTTGCCTTCTGGAAGTCACAAGAGAGTAACCCTTTTCCCATAGACTTTGTTTACATCCAGAAAAGCTGCATTTCTCTCATTCAGAATGTACAATCAAGAGTTGGGATCACAATGGCAGTAAAAATTAGACAGTGCTGGAACAGTTTAGATGCATTATGTGCTGTAAGTGGGACTGAAAATAAATATAACAGAAGACCTAACAGTGTTGAGATTGTCTTCCTGAAGTTTATGGAACTACTGATGGAGGACCTATCCAGTACTAAAACATTAGTTTAACCTTTTATGATTATAAATAAGCCATGTCTTTTCATGTTACAGGTATTTCAAGCTGGCTGATTATGTTTGTCTAAACGTTCATGGCTCCAAATTATTTCTAATTAGAACACTCTGAGGAAACAGATAATGCATTGCCTAGCTTCAGACATTCTTGCAGATGCAAGCATGTTTGCAAGCATTCTAGCTTCTCATTTCCTTGCAGATAAGCAAAATAATTAAGTGCTTATGAAATTTACAGTGTTTATTTCTCTTTTCTCTTAGTTAGTGACTACCTCCTCTTTTCTCACTTACATTCTTGCCTGCCTCCATTTTATTTTATTTTTTTAAATCTTTCCCCACCTTTCTCTCCTCTTCGCTGTATTTAATCATCTCCTATTATAAGAGCTGGTATTAATCATGTACTAGTGAACACAGTAATTGGCTGGTAGTATTTTGTTGCTCATTGCATTTCTAACTTCAAGTAAAATTTCTCAGTTATTATAATGCATAGGAATAGCGGTAATATGCAAATGTTTCTTTAATCAGGTCAGAAATAATCACAATGGGAATCTACTTCAGCTCAGTAAAAGCTGCAGGTTTTTGCAGCGTGTCTGACTTTTTGCATACATAATAGGATTTTAAGTTGTACTTACAGGGCAAGGACTGTATTTCTAAAAGCTAGTCTGTGTTACCACTTACGTAAATGAACAGAATTGAGCAGCCCTACTGAAATGCGTGCTGCTGGTTGTTAAGCAAGTATTTGGTATTTCTGTAATGTGCTGGAAATTATGTGGGCTTTTGTTATAATACACTTGCATACAATACACTACTTACAAGTCTGTGGTGAAAACTCCTATATTTCTCCCACAATTTTCTTGTCTACATCACCTGGAAGGTAATATCGTTCACTGGCTAGAAACCAAGGCTTGGATTTCCAGGGATGTTAAAGGATGCTTTTTATCCAGAGAATTTGAGTACTCAATTTTGTATAGAAGTGTGGTGTGGCTAGACTTCCATTGCCTTTTTCCATCCCAGCTTTACATGTGAAGAAAGTGGTTCATCCTGATGTGGCTATATTGTTCTTCAAAACACGTGGCTTGAGGATGTGACATGATTAACAGAACTACTAGTTTGAAATATAGGTTAAATGTCTGTAGCGTGTCCATCTCTAGCAAATATGGCTTCCAGGCAGGATGAATAATTTGTGTAATGGCTTGTAACAATATCGAATTTGAAGGCGGTCTGTTTCTCTGCATCCCCCTTGTGAAGCCAGAGCACGTCTTGGGGCTGAGTGCCTCTTGGAGCTTTTGTTTTTCTTCGGCAGTTGCAAAAGATCCTGCTACAGAGGAGCAATCTTTTCTGTTGCTTGTAGCCAGAAGCAGAAGCTGGAGCAGATGGTGACGAGGAGGGAGGAGGAGTGGCAGACCACAGAGCTGCCCTGTTCTCAGCAGCAGCTCTGCATCTGCCTCGGCTTAAGATTATCATGAGTGATAACCTTAAACAGGAGTATGTGCCTTGATAAAGTTGTGTGTGTAAAATAAGTTCCTATTCTGACTCCAGCAGTGCCTTTTTTCCTTTTAGTAAATAATAAGGTACCATTGTGATGGAGGTTTCCGGCCTCGGCCTGAACAGTTGGCAGCAGCAGTGCCCCTTACTGAGCTGCAGGTGGGGAGCTGGAGATCTTGAAGTGCATTAGCTGTCAAATCTGCAGTCAAACTAGTTTCCAGAAAGCTCTAAGACTTCACACTTTAAACATAATTGCAAAGTTATAAGAGTGATCTGAATGTAGATACATAAATTACGTGCAGTTGCGTACCTGACTTGTGCATGGTACTAATCCTGCAGGAATTCCTCTTTCTTAAATTTGTTTCCGAATTGAGGGTCCTCCAATTGGAGTGTAAACTGCTACAGTATGATTCTGTAGGAGAGGGAAATTCAGCCTGTTGGCCCTTTGGTGGAGACAAGGGAGGCTTGTTGGTATTATCCCCTGTACCATCACTTTGGTCTGTCTAAAAGCTTTCAGTACTCCCACCTCCATAGGAGAGACAGAAATGGCACTTAAGGTACCTCCTTAGGCATTGAGGAACGGTGTGGGACAGAGCTCCCACTGCTGTAGTACAACTTTTTGTGTGTGGAGCCAATACCCAAGGAAACAGCTGAGGAATTTCTGCCTAAGATCACAAATGTCTGAGAAGCTTCTGTACATGGTGGGCCTCATTAGATTATCCGCATCATTGTGGGAGCAGCCACCTTTATGTTCTTGGGAGATCCCTCGCCAATTGAATGACATGGAAGAGGGAAAGATGCCATGTTGCAGCCACAGGTGTCTTGCATGTGTTGTGATCTGAGTACTGGCACTTTGGTAAGGTGGGTTGTTGATCTCGCCATGGACCTCTGGAAGTCTCCATGTTTGTAGAGGCAGGTTCTTGGTGTAGGGCTACTTCAGTGTTTAAGAGGAAAAATAAGCTTCTAAGAAATAAAGCATAAATACTTGAAAATATTGTTGGAACCCACAAAACATTGAGGAATCTTTCAGCAGCGTTGAGCGATAGCTATGGCGTCTCTTTCCACTGCTGTTCTAAGAGCAGGCTTGGCTGTTGCTAGAAATGGCTTGACGTTATGGATTTTGCCATGGGAGAGGGAGATAGATTAGATCAGAGGGTCCAGATTCTGCAGACCAGTTGTTCAGAATACATCAGAGGATCACCTTATGAAACGGTTGAATGGGTTTTGGATTTGCCTTTTTTTTTTTTTTTTGGAAATGCACAAAAACCCCACTCATGCTTCCGTTTCTACTAATACAAGCAAGCAAAGGTAAAATGATGGCAAATAATAACAATAAATTAAACGGTCCAGACTCTACACTAATCAGTTTGTTAAAAACGATAATAATTATTGCAACACTGCAATAAATGATAAATGGGTCTTCCTCCTCTCCTTTGCTTCTCCCCATAAACATGTTGTGGATTTTTTTGATTCAGAGATGAAGGAATATTGACCTACGTGAAATACCAAGGTCCTTCATATTATTTCAAGTTTTTGATTGTGTTTACAGAACCAATTACTTTCGCACCCCAAACCAAAAGTGCATGGTTTAGGCTTGCGTAATCGTGTTCTAACAAATGCTTTTATTACGACTTCCTTTTTTTTTTTATTACTTACAAAAGGAGCCCTTTCCTAAAAAAAAAAAAAGTTGCAATACATTTAGCTAATTTTTGGATACTACCTTCCATAATAAAATAAACTTTTTGAATGTATAGCATTTTGTGAACACTTTGAATATAGAAATAGAATGGCTGAACAAAAATGCTGGTTTTTGTGTAGTTCTTTTGTTGAACAAGCACATTGACAATTCAGGTAGGAAAAAGTCTGTTACAGATTCTAATCTTTCTGTAGAAGAGCTTAGGCTAGTCATGGTGGAAGTCTTTTTTTTTATATCCAGATCCTCCCAGTTTAAACACAATAAATTTCAGCAAAAGGAAAAGCGTGTTTTAGGATGAGACACTCTTAAACGCAGACAAGTATTCTAATTTTCTCTGTAGAGAAGTGCTAGCACTTAGTGAATGTGTATATAGTCATTCTACCTTACATTTAATCCTGTTTCTAACTCTTGGGTTTTTTGTATGTATTTGTTTTTCAGGCAGCAGCATCTGTCCAAAGTCCTTAATATTGTCTAGATCTTGTACAGCGAGTGCCGCAACCAGGCTTGTTGAGCAGAATGTACACAATGAAGCGGCTCAGGGAATAAATGGAAGTGTGCCAGTCAAACAATCCCCGCGTTCAGCTTCAAGTCCAAAGCCACAAGGTAAGTAGACTCAAACGTTTTTGTTAGGGAAGTTGTTCTTCATCTCAGATTTTAAGAGAAATAGAACACCTTGAAAGAACTGTATTTGTCAGAAAGAAAATAGTGGGGTAAAAACTTGCTACTGAACTACAAATGTTCCGTAAATGCTTTATGAATCTGTAATTTCTGATAATATTTTGCTGAAAAAGGTTCTCAGAAGGAAAGTTGGACTTACTAATATGTTACAAGCATGTAGGTCTAGCTACGCTTTTTATCTCAAATGTCTAGTAATTCGCCGTGTGCTTACTGTCAGGCAGCAAGCGTTAAATTCATTCCCTGCCCAAGAAGTGGCTAGTAGGTAGAGATGGGAGAATGCCCTGTGTTTGTATTAAACTATAGCCAGGGGTTATTTTTCAAAAGGATTACTGTATTTGAGCTCGAAGGTTTTGATACTAGTTTTGAATGGGAGTGTTTGGCAGGCTGCCTTCAAGGTGGGGGTAGTGGGGAAAGATATTCAGCGCCTTTGGGGTTGTAGTGGAGCTTGAGAGGAGCCCTCCTGTGGGAGTATGTGGAAAGATGGGAACTTTGTGCAGTAAAAGCTGACCGATAGTGTCTGCAGAGTAGAAGTAGATTTCTCTTCTTCCTGTCCATAAATAGTATCTTCACTTTTAGAAGTTAAATAGGTCAACCTGCATGTTGACTTTATGGATCTAAACCTCAAAGCATGTTTTTATGTGGTCTTCTCAGTAATAATAATGATTCTGCTGAGGTTGATCACAACAAGGAGGTAATATGTTCTGGAAATCTTGGATTCAAAGGGAATCTGGACTGGTGTCTTTTAGGAGTGACAAGCAATAGGAACTTCTTTCATCTCAAAAGTTAAAAAGAGTGAGTTTAGAAGACTGATACCATGATCCTGCTCAGTGAATTGGATTCTGAGACACAGTGCTGATATGACAGAAACTAGAATTACTTATAGAAAACTATATCACATCTAAATCATGTATAGAAACTAGGCTCACATAGTCCTCATGTAGTGGATTCACCAATCTGCGTATCAATTAATGGAAAATGCATCTGCAAAAAAAAAAGAATTTTGTATCGGTCCTGAGTTCATGTTAGAGTTAAGGGGAAAGAAATTTATTGGGGTGTCAAGAAAGTTTTGTTTACTCAGAATGAGAGCAAAATAAAGCTTTTTTTGGTTATTGTTTGTTTTTATAGAACTTTTGCCAGTATTGTTCACTAAACTAAGATGGTTTTATCAGTCATATGTAAACATTACTTATCTGAGTAGTCTTTCTGCACCAGTTCCTAGGTCTGAAACACATTCCCTGAAGCTAAGTTAACAAGAGAACACGTGTTCTTCCTAAGAATAATATTTTAGAAATCTGTTGTAATGGATAAACAAAAATGGGCAATCAATAAAAAGTAATTTTAAGCCTTTCAAAAACAAAGCCAGCCCACTTATTAGAAAGATTAGGAGTTGGATATTATTGAACCCTATTCATTCAAGTAGTTATGCAGCTGTTGTTGCTCTTCCCTAGCCATGACTTCCGTGTTTGTCAAAATTGCTTGCTCCAAAATGTGGCATAGTCAGGAATAGCGTTGTAGTGTAAGAAATGCAGCTGTGTAGATTATATTCAATAGTAGTGTTGTAAATAGTATTTTGTGCCTGCTTTGTTCATGGGCCTGTGTCTTTCTCCATTTGTTTCTATTAAATGTGTGCACCATATCAAACTTAATAGCATATCTTTTTGTCCTTTTTTTTAATTGAAGCAAAACAAAATAAAATGAATGAGATAAGCCTTTCAGAGTCCAAATGATCCAAGCAAACTAAATTGCTCTAGTTTATTGGTTTAAATGTCATTGCTAATTGTTTTTTTTGTTTTTTTTTTTTTTTTTTTTTTTGGAACAGCTTTTCATGTGCAGGTACAGAAACATTTTTAGTTTATAGTAGCAGCAAATGTTTTTCCAAATTGTTGTTCTAGTCATGCAAATACTATGCATCCTTTCATAGTGAAAGGAAACAAGATGACAGACCTGAATTGTAATGTTTGGTTGTTGATGAACTAACTGCAAAATTACCTTCATCTAACCTACCAAAATGTATATAATTAAAATGAGAGATATAAAGTTGTCTTTGAGGTTGTGTTACAAGTGAGGTACAGCTATTTTTCAGAACACTTACCTTTAATAGAGGAAATGGAGCTTTAATATAGAGGAAAAATGTCCAAAATCCTGCACTTGAACCCTGGACTCTGAACCTATTTTGTCTGCACTTGGTCTCTGAGAAGTAGTTCAAATATTTGGAAACAGATCACTCAGGGTAGCTAGATCAAGTGAATAAATTTCTGCACTGAATCCAGTATAAAATTCTTTCTTTTCATTTTCATCTTTTCCCCTGGCATTTCAAGGAGAAAACAAACTAACTGTCTCATACGCTGACAGTAAAAAAGCAATTTTTGTTCCCCAATAATTCCTTCCATCAACAATTGAGCAATTTGTATGTCAGATTTCTGTGTTGAGTACAGTTTTATTCATGAAAGTCTTGGCAAATTTGGAACAAAGCCTGAAACTGACTGAAGGCCGATGAGGGAGCTGAGCAAAGAAATCAGGACTGTGGAGAAAAGCAGCCGCGGTCTGTAGCAGCTGTGAAACACCATGTTTTGCCTTTGCATCAATGCGGTGCATTCTCTGATAAAGTGGACTAATCCAGACTGCAGGGTAGTCACTGGAAATAGCAAAATATGCTACTGAGTTCCAAGGCAAATATGATGCACAAGAGATGAAGCAAACTGTTAGATAAAATGAAATTTGCCCGTACCTACAAATGTTTGGGCAGTAATCTGAATTTAGTGATAGAAGAGTGCATGTAGAGTGGCGTGTGCAAATTAACCAGCTTTTTTCTAATTTCTTCTATTCCCTGCTTTTTGAACCTGTTGCATGAGTTTTGTAATGCCCAATTACTAAATACTGGGCACTGAAACTGTTGTTTGTACCAGGCGGTATTATTGTAGGACGGAAAATATGTTGAAACATCAACACTTCTTCAAAGCAGTGAAGTGTCTTGTCAGATCAAGACTGTGCATCAGTTGCTCATTTAAATTTTTCTAATGAGTGCTTAGGAGTATTTGTGAATCTCCTGCTGAGGCTGAAGAAGCATTTTTGTTTGGGTTGGAGGTGATTTTCCAGTCCAGAAGATGGCCAGGTTTGTGGTACTACGAAATGGTACGGCCACAAAGTGTTCAACACATAGACTTTAGCAGTCAGTTTTAGTTGATGGTCTGCTGTGTAGCATCAATCCTGTCCTCCTTTCTTAGTGAATTGTAGTATAGTCGGTGGTTTTAAAGGTATTCAGTAGCCTGGGCACAGAAAAGCTGAAAAACCTCTTAAAGCTCTGGAATGTAGACTGTACTTCTCTGGCAAATGAAACTTCTACAATTAAAGGTGAATTGACCTAAAGCTGAGAGCTGTTTCTAGCTAGACTTCTCCGGTCTTGGTGGTGCTTTAGGAGCCTGTAGCGATGTCTCTTTTATCAACAAAACATAAATCCCAAACATTATCTCCAGGAAGAAGATAAATGAGAGAACGAAGCACACTTCGTTATTATTGTTCTTATTTCTTAATATAATATTGGAAGATACTTGTTCTGATGTGATATAAAAATGTGGAAATGTACATCCTAAAGAGGAGATGAATTTTTCTCTCCTCCTGCTGACTCTAGGTTACTAGTTGTTTTGTGCGCTTCTTGTGAGTGTAAATCTTTGGTATCTATCCAGCTGCGCTCATTCGATCTTCCTGAAGGTGATGGAGCATGCAAGGAGGTGATGAAGGATGACTCAGCCAAGAGAGATGTAGTTGCTTAACACAGGAACTTTTAACTGTGTATTTTAATTGAATAAAATTGTAGCTGCCTTTTTAATCATCAGGAATTAGACACATAGAGGGAGATTGGACACATTATACTACCCAAGAAATAAACAATCTTTGCTAATATGTTTTGGAGTCAGCAAAGGTGGTTGCACCTTTTGAGCCATTTGTAGCATTATGTATGTATACTATGCATATGTACAAAGTTGAATGCACAACTGGGCACTGCAGCTTAAATCTTGATGAGGTATTTTGGCTAGCGTTATACAGTAGCAGCTACCTGAGTATACTGAGGGTTTTTCCTTGGGCAGAATGTCCATATCTCCTAATAAGCTCAAAATTCTACAGTATAGAGACAAGAGTATTTATAGACTCAAAGAGAGCTCTGTATTATGCAGGGTATTACAATGAGTCAGTCTTTTCTCTTTTTTTTTTTTTCTTTCTTTAAGATCTTTCTGTGTGCACATTGAAAAATAATCTGATTAAAACAAAACACTTCAAAAGTACATTGAGGGGAGAATTAATGGAATTTGTTTTCCTTAATCCCTGTTAACAAGGCTGACCTTACAGGAAGGATTGCAGTTTTTTTTCACGCTACTGATTCTTTTCTTTTTATTGATCTTGCGACTGTCCTTTTGCTGTTGCTCTATTCCTAAAACTTACAATAGCTGCAGCAGCAGCTGATTAGGGGAGATGCTGTCTGTTAGATGGTAATAGGGAGTAAAGAAGAAAATATCTTGCATGATTGAATTGGCGTGGCTCTTTGGTTTGTGGTTCTCCTCTGAAGACATTTACAGGTATTTCCAATATACTGGGATTGTGCAGTTTGACCGGAGGTTCTTCGTGCTTGCCTTACTGAAATGCTGCTAAGCTAGGGTTTTTTTTTTTTTCAGTAATAGCCGCAAAAGTGTGCGACACCTCCACAGAATGTCCTAGAATTTTATTTTTGTCCCAGTGGATCCAGTATAAAAATAGCTTCCAACTAATTCCTCCTGCTTTATCAGTAGACGTTAATTCCCTCAAGTTTAGTAGCTTTAATATATCCTTGTGAGGATATTAACGTTTTATGAGATGTACAAAAGAATTGATGTATGAGTCCCTTAAATAAGAGAATTCACAGGACCTATCCATAATGGCTATACAAAATCTGTTGCAAGAGCAAGAAGTCTTCCTACAAACTAGTGTGGTGCTGGGCATTAAATCCATCCAGTGTCCCTTTTCCTTCCATCTCTTCCCCGAGGCAGTGGCGGTGCCCACACTCAATTATGTGTCCTGCTTTTTCCCAGCCCGCTTGTCTCGCCTTTTTCAGCTGTCCCACCGCCTTTGTCAGCGCAGCAAGCTATTCAGCGCTTGGACAATTATCTGATGCTCGTTGGCCTAGTTCTGCCAGACCTTCTCCAAACTCCCTGAGAAGAGGGAATATAGGGAGAGCTGCTCCACCGCACTGCAGCTGCAGCTGAGCAAATGTATGCAGCTTCTCAGGAGAGGCTTCAGTTACTACAGATACTCAGGCAGTTACACAATTTAATATTCTGCCTGTTTCAGGATTGCATTGTAACTGTTTGAAAATTGCAGAATTAAAACACTTTCTGCACTGCATCCCTCCCCAAACTTGCTTTTTCGCTTGTCTTAATAACATAAAGCTTGAAAGGAACAAAGATAAATATATACACAGTAAAAGCATCTGATCTACAGTAATTTCTTCTCCACATTCATTTCTTTAATTTTGGACTGCAGCTATCACTACCATCCCTCCTAAGTGCAATTAGGTTATTGGAAGCACAGGTAAATATTACGTTCTATACATTTAATGTAAGGTAGAGATGGAAAGTCATCCTAAATCAAGTGTTCTTTCAAGTTTGTCATAATCTGTGATAGTATATTTGCAAGAATTTTTTCAGCAATGCTTTCAAACGTCGGTTGATAGGATTTAAGCTAATTCCCGCGGTGCACAGGTTTTGCAGGGTAAGTCAGTAAGCTAGTCTAGAGTCAGTGATGCGAGGAACAGGGCTTTTTCACGTCCAACCATAGCGCATCCGATACTAGTGCTTATTTTTTCTACCATGAGAGTTGCACGTGATTCCTTATGCCAGTTCCTGTCCTCATTCCCTTCGTGTTTGCTCCCTGGCAGGTCTGTGTAGTTCCAGGAGGACCAGTGCCCGTGGCACACCGGAGCATGGTGCCTGTGGAGCAGTGGCCGAGCCCCTGGAGCCACCGGTTCCACTGGCAGGGCATTGCCTACTCCTGCCAATTTATGCCTGCCTTTTATTAGAGGGCAGATATAGTCTTTATTTTTGACTTTTGTATCAAATGCTTTTGCTTCCCCCCACGATATGTTTTGGGAGTGTTTGTGGGAATGAACAGAGTTGTGTTCTTTGGGGAATTAAGGACCTTTTCCTTAAGTCTCGCCTTTTAATGGAGCCAGAGGTGCATAGCTTTGATAATGGAACAGATTCGGGCCCTGTCGGAAATGCTTTTGCTGCTTACAAACACTGTACAGTAGTCACTTAAAGAGAAAAATGTTAATTTAAAGATCTCCAGCACTTCTGACTTTAGTTGCTCTATATGTCACCTCGTCTGCTGCATTAAACAATGGCTGATCATTAGCAACCTAATTAGAAGGAATGGGGAAAAAGCAAGAAGAGTAAAACATTTTCAGGGGGCCAGGTTTACTGTAGTATAAATAGATAAAGGTTCAGTGAG
Source organism: Chroicocephalus ridibundus (assembly GCF_963924245.1). Lineage (NCBI taxonomy): Eukaryota > Metazoa > Chordata > Aves > Charadriiformes > Laridae > Chroicocephalus > Chroicocephalus ridibundus. The sequence continues at coordinate 155,306,008 of NC_086284.1, forward strand.
TAAAGGAAGCTCAAAGCTGAAGGCAAATACCTTTTCTAATGACTATTATTATTGGAGTCACAAGGGAGAAGGTAAGGAATGAGAGCACCAGCATTTTGGGGTAGCAATTTAAGTCTTTCTCTTGAGCACTACAGCACAGCTACATCCTCCAATTATGCTTAATTCTTTTTTACGACAAAAGCTGGCTTTATGGAGGCCACATAGGTGTTTACTACAGCACACTGTAAAAAGCAAACAAACAAGAACCCCCCCCCTAATTTTCTAGATTGTTAAAGTAGCACGTGATTCAGCTTTTATTCAAGAAATATAATGCAGTAAAAGATTATATGAAGTCCCTGTATTAATAACGCAACTTTAAGTAAAGCCAAGAGCATCTCTTCTTCATTACTTATGAAAAAATCTCATACATGTTCTGTCAGTTCAAAGAAAGAGTTCATGAGTGATTGGTTGTTATTGTTGTTGTTATTTGCAGTGCCTCCAAAGCCAATTCATCTGCAGAAGGTGTCACCTGTTACATACCAAATCCCTAGGCATAAAGCTTTATCAGATCAGAAACCAAGAATGGAGGAAGAGACACCCACCCCTGCTTCTAGTGTCGCAAAGGAAAAGTCCAGTAAAGTGTCTGATCTCATCAGTCGTTTTGAGGGAGGCAGGTATGTAGTAGAATTTGAATTGGTTTGTAATTCTGTTGTGTGTGGATTGTTGGAACTTGAACCTGTGAGGAAGAACGTCGGTACCACGGTAGTGCTCAAACCCAACCCTGCCAGAGGAGTTGATGGCAAAACTGCACGTTTTGAAATGGTGCAAACCAATTGTATATTTGGCCTGTACGAGGTGTGCTTTTTCATAAGGTGCTTGTGTTAACTTTTCTTTAAAAAAAAAAAAAAAAAGAAACCAACAAATTTGTAGCACTTTTAAAACATCCTGAAAAATGTCAGCAATTTGAAATCAGTGCTGATCTTAGAGTGAAACATCGGAGCTAATCTTAAATTCTTTTGTTCTTGCAGAAAAAAAATATATTTATTTTTATAAGCAAATAAAAAAACCTGCAAACCTGATTTTCCTTTTATACTGTCTTAACCTCTTTGGATCATTCACGTGAAGAGGGTGAACTATACAAGTTATTTCTATTGACATGGCATACAGAGCAAATAGTTTAGAAAGTGTAGTACCTGGTGATTTGGGTGGAATAGCTTGGTGTTCTTGAGTTTTGATACTGCCTTTTACAGGAAACATTTGGAACTCTGAGAAACATAAGCCACAGTGAACTCTGCTTTCACAGAATAGTGTTTCTTGTGTGTCTTTAATTAGATGTACGTGACAAGCATTATAAGCTCTGAAACAGAAGTTCTGAATATATCTGCTCTGTATAAAGAGAGGGACCTTCCAAAAAGCCCATGACAGAGAAACAGCTCAAGAAACAATCCAGGGACAGTTGAGCGTTGCGAGTTTTGGACATGGCTTTCTTGTGTTTCCTCGGGATACTGATGTTCTGAAGGGATGCCCCCTACGGGAATGAATGAATGCATGATGTACAACAGAGCATGTCCTTCTGAGGAGCCAGAGTATTAAGACTTTCATGGAAAGAATTCCCTCTCAAGACAGGGGAAACTTAATCCTTTATACAGAAGCAGATGAGCATTGCAAAAGTACGTTTGTCTAGTGGAATAGAAATAATTTCAGACTTTCATCTGCAAGAAATTTCTGTCATTAGGTGGAGACTTAATTGCATTGCTGTCGTGACAGCTACTGAAGGATGGGGAAAAAGAAATTACTGTAGCACTGGTGGTCCTGTGAATTCTTCTAGCTCAGGTGTCCAGTCCTGTTATCACTTTGTTCCCCAGTCTTCCTCCAAAGCATCATTCAAGTCTTTTAAAAAAGTGTAGTATCCTTAGAAAAACAATTTTATCCTTTCTGAAAGGAAACTCTTCAGGTTCATTGTGCCCAACACCAATGAGCCCTAATTTCTTCCACCTATACATGCCTACTGTCTTGTACAGAAACTCTTTCGATATTATGCAATTAAAGGAAACTATAAAGAGAACAACAAAAACTTTCTTATTTTGTAGACTATTAAGAATTGAGATGATTTGTTTTGGGAACTAGGGGAAGCCGAGTTGCTTTTTGGCTAACATAATTCATTAAGTACACCCAATAATATCTGTCCAGTGATTAAATTATCCTTAACTGTATGATCTCTGCTTATGAGAAACTTTCATAATTAGCATGTGAGTTCTGGAATATCCTGCTGTGGCTGTGGAAGCAACTCCTGTTTTTCAAATGAGCTCAATGTGTCTTCCGTGAAGGTGAACTTCACTTGTAATTATTGGTCTTCAAATGACTGGGTAGCATGTTCATGAACTGCAAACTGTGATTGTCAATTATGATAACATATTTTCATTAACCTGTACAGCCCACAAACATGTAGGCATGGCAAAAAAGTTAATTAAATCTCTTTGCTGTGTGCATGCAGTTGAAAAATGTAAATTAATTCTATCTTGTAGTTCAGTTTATATTTTAAAAAAGGCATAATCTTTACACAAATAAAAGAAAACTGATTTAAATTTTTTTGTTATATGATGGGAGAAGATGAAACTATTGTGAGATATTTTTTGAGCTCTGTGTACAAAAGTGCAGAATATGTTTACAATATTTCTAAACTGTCCTTTAAATAAGGAGCAAACATATAGTTTAAAAGCAGTCTTCATCTTTCCAGAAGATTAATGGTCCATACTAGGAACGATATCTTAGAGGACAGTCATGGTATCATTTTGCAGGTTGAATATGGCTTGTTGAATATACTTCAGACAAAAATGTATAGGTTTTATTTTGGTTCCAATGATTTTTTTTTTTTTTAAATATGATGAAGCCAAGCGCTTTTACAGAGTAGGCTAACATTTATATTAGCCTAAAATTCAAAATCTCAAAAATAAAACAGAGGAAGAGACAGTGAAAGGTATGAACAAGGGATAACATATGTTTAAAGCGGAGATAAAATATGAAGGGGAAAAAACCTTCAGCAAAGATGCAGCATGACCAAAGGACGTGCTAAAATAAGGAAACTGGGGGAAGAAATGGGATAAGAATTTAAAGCTCCTCCTGCAATATGCTGAACCAAGGAAAGGGATGCTAAATATTCTTGGATGTTTTTCATGCATTTTGTGTAATTAAAGGGCGATTAGGGTACAGGCTGCGTGTTAGTTTAAGCATTGGACTGGGACTTGGGAAACCATGAGTCTTTCTCCATTTCTGCTAATAATCTTCTGGGACACTCTGGGCAAGTTGCTTCATGTATCAGTGCCTCAGTTCCCTTATCTGTTACCGTAGCTGATTGTGCTGCCTTCCATTTTACAAATGAGATTCAAGAGAGATGGGGATGTAATGAATCAATCTGGATGGCACCCCGGGTTTCCAGTAACAGATGCATGTTTATGTGTGTTTCAATGGAATAATGCAGTTCAAGTCTCCATGGCCTGAACTCCCTAATATTAACACAGGAAAAAATGGTTTTGAAGGAACTGGTTATGTGGTGCAACTTTCCTACTCCCCATACCAGGGATTTTCTATAACACCATGTTTTAAGTTTTCTCTCATCTATGTTTTGTTTGTTTGGTGTTTTTAGCTCGTTAAATCCTAGTGATTTGAAGAAAGATTCCTCTGTTCTCCACATTTCTAAATCTCAAGGAAGATATGGGTCAACACCATCACCTCAGCCAAAACTCCCCTCCCAACACCCACTACAAAAACAGGGAAACAGTAATACCGACAAAACTCAGGTTGCACAGCTACACACAGCCAACGGAGTAGTAGCACAAGACCAGACAGAAGATGAGGACAGGGGATTACCTGATTGTGGCTCCACTACGTCCACCCCGGTTCCAGATAATGCCATCAACAGCAGCTTGATAAACGGCGAAAGAGAAAGTACTTCCAGAGAGTCACTGGAAAGTGTGACAGCTTGTGAAGGACAGATGCTTAACAGCTGCTACAGGACTCCAAGCAGTGATACACTGCTCCCATCTGAAAATGAAACTCTAGCAATTAATACTAACGTGAAGGAAGAACCACCCGAGGAAATCAGTAAGCAAGATCTACCTGTAGAAATGAAGGTAAAAAAAGAAGTTGTTTCTTTCTTGCTATATTACTACTTTGTGTATTTTCTCTAGAATTTTATTTATAAAGATAAGCTTCGTAGAGCAGCTCAGAAAGTTGGAGATCTTTGCTATTTTTCCTCTGAAACTGAAAATGTGTTATCACTTCCTCTACTGTAAAAAAGGTTATTTAAAAAAATGAAATCAGCAAGAGAGGTAAAAGTTTGACTATCCAGTGGCAATTCAGTAACCTGCTTCTGAAACAAGCAAGAGAAGAAAAAAATTTAAAAAAATAAAAATTGCTTTGGCAAATTTTGTTTGGAATTGGTAATTCTATACTGTTAGCCTGGAAAATGACACAAATTCTAGAGCAGGGGGTGTGCCACCAAAAGGATACTGATGTTTCAAATGTATTCTCATACTTCAGAAGAAAAAGAAAACAAAAAAGGACAAAAAGTTTTGTTCTTATCTTTCCTTTTCTTTTTATCTTCCCCCATTAGGTATCTGAGAGTTTAAAAAAAAAAAAGTGAAACTGAAATACATGTACATTTTTATCACTGTGCCTCAGCTGTGCCAGACTCCAAGGGACATGTGTTAGTGGTGTATATGAAATAAAATTCCATGTGTAGTAAACTGCAGCGACAGGGCTTCAGGCAGAACTGTTGTGTGAATCCTTAACTTGGATGTAGTTGTCAAGTCAAGACTGGAAAGGCAGCGGCAGTCTGGTAGCTATCAGATGGATGCAAGGTTCAGAGCATACTAAATATATGCCTTGTTAGCAAGAAGAACTTATATCATGTTGAGTTTGAGCTTCCTCGTAAGGAATGTTTTAAATAATTAAGGGAAATAAGTGGGTGGAAGAAAACCTGTCTTGTGAAATTAATTGCTGAAAAATTGTTCATATTTCGGCTTCTAAAAGTTTGATTGTACAGTTTGCCTTCTCGTACTGAAGCACTGGTGGCCAGTGACCGCTATTAGCAGTTCTGGTCCAGCCGTGCGAGGTGTGAGCCACGGCAGAGGGGGCTGGCCTGGACCCTCCCAGGCTTCCCCTTCAGCGCAGAGCCAAACAGCTGGGTGCTGACAAAGCCCTTTGCTGCTTGTCGAAGGGATGCTTGTCACCTGCATCACTTAACTACAGACCTCTCCAAGCCCTCGAGTTCAGTTAGCTACTATGGGGCCTGTGTTGTGTGTATACATCCGAGAGTAAATTCTGTATGTGGGAAAGGTGGGTCTCAAATTCTCCTGTGTTACAAGATCAAATATCCTAGATAATGACAAGAAGGTGCTGGGATGTGGGGGTTTTCTTGTTTGTTTTGGGGGTTGTTTTTGCCAGTAATGAATGAACGTTATGATTCCCATCTAAAGATAAAGGTGCCTGGTCACAGTCCAAGGCACCTTTAACCTACCACACCTCTCATTATGGTTCTATCTCCTGTTCGGTAATGCCTGTTTCCCCTCTCTGTGCCAATAAAGTGCTGAATGTTCTGTGGGCAACGACGTTAAGCTTGAATCCAAGTCACACAGTAAGGTGCTGGCAGCATTTTCAGGAAAAAGCACAAATGGGAGGCAGTCCTGTTGTAAAGTCCAGGAAGGAACCGGGCAAATGCTAATGGCAGCAATCTCATCAAAATCAGTCTTTGAGCTGCTGGGTGACCCGCGTGTGTGACCTGTTCGATATTGAGCAAGAATCAAACTGTGAGGTGTAATGTGACTGTTACTAGGTGTATTGTTTGCTAGTGCTAGAAGGGTTAAAAAAACCCAAACAAACTAAAACAAGGCCATGCAAGATGACTCTTAAGCCAGCATCAGTGGAGAACTGAATCTGTAAAACTGAACAGGGTGACAGCAGCGCTTCCTGAGATACCAGCTCCCTTGCGATACAAGGACGTCCCCTGTAGTCTAGTGAGATTAAGAAGCGTGTTGACCGCGGACTGGTCTAAGGGCCACATGTTACAAAATCAAACACGGATTTAGTTTGCATTAATGCAGCCTGTAGCTCAAAATCAGCCCTGTGGAGGTTAAGTAGCTGCTGCTGTGCTCTCTTGAAACCGGGGGGAGGGTGCTGAGGAATGGGAGAAGTCTGGTAGAGCTTTAAGCTGGTTTTGCATCCAAGCAAGCATTGGGAAGAAGCAAAAACATTTAGACAGACTGTGATTTTGCTAAGCACCCACTTAGTCAGTAAAGAAATCTTAAAACTGGGATGCAGTCCAGTTGAAGTTGCAGCGCACTGACTAACAGCCCTCTTCTGCCCTTTTTAATTAAGCAAGTCTAGGTACAGCTGAGTAAAAGCAATAGGAGCAGATGCATGTGAGTCACAGACGAACTTTAAATTCTGCATCTGATATATATATATATTTTGATACTGATGCGAAGTACCTTCTTTGTCTCCCTCACACCATATTTCCTAATTCAGGGAAGAGAAGAAAGCGGTGCTATTGCATTGTAAATGCATAGATGTACAGCAGAAATGAACTGAGTCCACCACTGGAAAGGGTGAATTAAATTGGGGAATGGTGCAAAGCCAGAGAAAAAAAATTGCTTTTTAAACTTAGAAAAGAAAGCTCATTTTGAAATAATGTTGCTTTTACAATATTGTTTTATTTTTGTTCCTCATCGCTGTAGATCTGACTAAAGTCAGATTCTTGCAGGTTCTGGTAAAGCTTCAACAAAACTTAGTAAATTTTGCAGTGTTCTGAAACATTTTCCCCAATGACCAGAGTAGAGTATACTTCATTTCTCTTATTTACTGTATTAGTTTGAAAGTCACAAACCACAGATATCACAAGCAAAAGAGACAATTTAAAGTGAAAAGTTTCCTGCCTTGCAGCCGAAGCACCTTCTGTCATAAAATTTGGTTTTCCTAAAACACGGAGGCTGAATGGTACAAGAACATCCCAATCAATTAACTTCCTGACTAACATCTTGTGAGAAATCTGCTGTGAGAGCTAACTGAAGACAAGAAGACAAATGCTTCAGTATTTGTTGTGAGACTGGTAGGAAATAGGGATATAGACTGCATGCATGCCACAGATGGAGAAGAATCCATTGCACGTCTTTATTAAAGTCCTTACTTAATGTCACCTTTTAATGGTGGTGTTGGGGGCTCTGGTGCAAAACGTGCTGGAGATCATACATTTCTAAATATAAGGTGAAGTTTTGTTTTAAATAGGGTGAAACTTCCTTGCGAAGTTAACTTTCTGCCAAGAAATGTTTACTGATGCAACCTTGAGGAAGAGAGGTTCCACCAGCAGCTTCTTGGTTCTACAATTTTATGTTCATCTTTAGCAACAGTAAACATGATGATAGCTGTGTCTTCAGCACCCAATATAAACACGTATATTCTTCTCTGAAGAAGAATCGCATCTTTAGGGATACCGGGATCTTTTCCGCTTTTCACAAAGCGTTTTAACTATGGGCGCAAGAAACTCACACGTTGTTTGTGCAGTGAAACGTTGCATAGTGTTAGTATGCCTGAAGGTGACAGTAGCATTCAGGATTTTCATTGCAGGTCTTGCAAAATTTAGCGCAGTCCTTGATTTCAGAAACTGAGGACTCAAGTGATTAAAGGATATCTTAAATTCTCATGGAAATTCATATTTATATTCCCATTACTTCGGGAAGAAAGCTTTGGATGATGAAGCAGCTATGACATGAATGGGCTTAGAAAAGGAAGCCCCGCTCTGTTACAAACAAGCATTACAAACAAACACCACACAGATTGCATGGTATTTGTTCATATTCTACATCTCTTACCCTATTTGTGTTGCTTAATATATTTACTGCAAAGCCCTTGGGGCACAGTCCACCCCTAAATAGGATTGAATCACTACGGTCCTGTTGGTAGGTATAATTTTCATGATTGGGGATGGCTCCGGTTTGGTTTGGGTAATAAATTATGGCTATATTGTGATTTAGTTTAATCTAAAGTCTGCTTTAAATTGGTGTAATTTCTGCAAGTTTAGGACAATGGGAAACAATGTTAGGAAATATGAACACAGACGGAAGAGTTCATACCCTCAGCAGCATTTTTCATACCTCATCTTAACTTCAGAGTTCAAGAACAATTTAGGTAAAAATTACTTAATTTCTTAGCATCCATAGTGACGTAATGATTCTAAGGGTGTGCAACTTTGTACTAAAGAATACATAGCTAAGCTCAGGTGAAATATTTACTGTAAGCATCCTATATAGAGATAGAAGTTTGCAGTCCTGCTTGATAAACTTTGCCAAATTTTTGGATAGAATGGAACGTATGGTCTGGTCAAGATTATTGATTTTTAAATACCTCAGCTAATAAATGATTCAACAAAAAAAAAAAAAAAATCTGGTTTGAGTCAGTAGAGATGGTGGTAACGACTGACCTAAGTATTTTCATATCTTGTCTTTTTTTAAGCAATCGATTTGTTTCTTGTTTATATACCCATGTTTAGCATATGAACTATTTCATGGAGAGAAATAAAAAGTTACAATATTTGGAATAGTTAGGCACCTTGTCAAATTTTATATGCTTGTAGCTTAAAGGTATGAAACTAAAAACTGTCTAAAATTGGAGTTTTCAAAGGTTACTTTGTGTAAGGCAATTAGAACCGAGAATTCATTTCAGCTGCAGCCGTAGAATGAATAGTAATTTTTTATTCAACATTCACCTTTTATTTGGAAAAGAGTAGAGGTTCATTCTTTTAAATTGCTTAAGAGCTTAAAAAAGCTGCCTAAACATTTTTAATGTGGTTGCATTTTGCTTTGAAGTAGACATCAGGAACATAATGTTACCTCACACTTCTGATATTCTCATCATCAATGGAAATCCTGCACCTCTAATGGGAACATTCTCTATGTATCACAGTAACCATTCCTGATTGGCTCTATATGTTGATTTTCCATGTGTTACGAATTGTCACAGAAGTTTGAAAAGTTCCCTGAAATCATTGAGAAGTTGTGCTTAAAGCAATAGAGTATGTGTCCAGGTATACCTTGTAGTAAATTTTTGTCTTGGTATTTTTCATTAACGGCAAGGAACCAATATAAATACTTGTGTACTAAAAGCATAAAGGAATCATAGGAGGGTAATATAAAACTTTCCCAGAAAAAAAAGTATCCATATCTTTAATTTCTGTTATCTTACTGTCATACTTGTGAAAAGAGATGTGTGTGTTTATGCCGTGAAAATGAAGCTTAACTTGTAATTTAAAAGAGAATTAAAATTTCCTTTTACTGTTAATGATTAGATTTGATACAGTAGTTCTCTACAGCTTTGATACAGTGGTTCTTTAGGGAAGCATTGAAGTTCTCAGACGTTGAATGCTAACTTCATGTTTTCCATGGTTTTTAAAGTTTTTTCTTTTAAGAATTTTCATTATCTCTGTGAGTTTTTTCAAGGCTGTTTTGTTGAACAGCTGTAGTAACGAATGGCTCTGTGTCATTCTTGCTGTCAAAAAACATTATTCAGGGTTTATTTCCAAATTATGTTGTAGGAGTTGATTCCTGATAATTGAAATAGCCAAATTCCCGCCTGCAGAAGCCAAGCCCCGTCTTGGGGTCTGCCTGCCCTGCGCCTGTAGCTTGTCTGCCGCTGCCTGCCTGCTTCAAGGAGGGGTGGGCGGGCAGCTGGAGGTAAAGTTGCCACGCAGCATGGTGTGGCCACGGCGGAGCTGGGATGGCTGCGAATGAATTCCCTGAAAGCAGAAAATAAATATGTATACACAGATACACCAGCTGCAGCACTGACTTCATGCAATGGTGAGTCTTGCCACCAAATGTGCCTCGCCGTGTAGCATGGTGCTGCTAGGAGCCAGGTGTCCACCCACGCATCTGGTCCCAGTTCAGCCCATGTGCTCAGGACAAGCGGCTGCCACTTCCATCCAGAAAAACTCCTTGGGAGACAGATGCCGTGACTAGCGAAATAGCCTGTGACCTGTTGTTTGCAACAGGAAGGAAGCCGGAGTGACCTTGTGGAAACCGGGTGTTTTTCTTTGGATGGGATGCTAGATAAGACGCTGCAGTGGGAGAATGAGTAGTGATGAGGATGGAGCAAGAAGTAGAAAACACAGCTGGGGGTTCATGTAACATGTGGGGAAATATTGAGATGGGGAGGTGGGAAACTGAGGCCTTCCCTAAAAGAAAACTAGCAATACAGTTTTGTGTTATTCTTGCACTGTTCTAACCCTGTAGGTGGGTGTTTTTCTGCTGGAATAAGAACGTGCCATTGTGATTAGAAGATAACTGATGTGCGGTGTGTATATTTTTCCCACGTAGAAGATTCCCGAGTCAGGTAGTGTCGTTGGTGTAGAAAGGAGACTGAGGTTCAAGAATTAGGAAGATGTGTAAGGTTGGTACTGAGAGGATGGGGAAAGCCAGGGTCAGAGTATAGTGGGAGAATAAGAGGGGTTTGCCCTGACTCAGGACTGAGGATTAAATGCTTTTTCTGAATTGTTCCTTTTGTGTGATATTTTTGAGTTCGCTATGCGTGACTTTACTTGAACTAAGTAAGAGAGGGACATCTTCTGAAAAGTGCGGATTGGTTTTATAGCAGTGCTTTGGGGAGAAAGTGGGGTTTTGGGGAGAGAAAAAGCAAGAAATAAAATTGCTGAGGAACCAGTAGCTTCCATGGTTTTGTGCCTGAAGTCCACATGTGAGATTCCTTGTAAATGGCTGCACTAAATGGCATGCTGCAGCAGTAATAGCTAATCCTCCAGCTCCCTGCAATGTCTCTTGACAGCGTTTAAAATGCTGTTCTGTAGGTTACTGTGGTTGCTATGCTGATTTAAACAGATTTAATGAACAGCTTTGAAGTCACTATTGAAAGCCTGTATTTAGAGAGGAGGCTTGCCGTGTAGCAGTGTGACTGTTAACACTGCAGATTAGAAACGAAACGTGTTCAAATTTGGAATACTGAATACTGAAAAGGGAAAAAAGAGCCACTGAAATCCTTTAAGCAAAAAGACGGTACTTTAGCATTCAGCATTCTGCAAACCATCTTTATAAATGTACTTGCAAATGTTTATTGTACTGTTGTGGAAAGCAGTGTGCTTGAAATCAGAAATAACTCTTTCAGGCTCTCCTTTTTTATTTATTTTTTTTTTATGAAGGCTTTCTATTGTTTGTCTAGAAAATTACCGCTTTCCCATAAGCGCTGTGACAAGACTGCCATTTACTTGGGCAAGACTAGGATATTGTTAGATATGAACACTTTTCAGCGCTAGCACTAAATCTGGGAGAAAAATCTTGTAATGGAAGTGTCATTTTGTTGAATCTGACAGTTAGGAGCATGAGGCATTTCCCTAATGTTTTAGTATTTCAGAAGGCTGTGCTTTCATTGTTTGCTTTGAAGTAACTTCTCATAGCAACTCATAATTTTATATTCTAATGTATTTAGTTTAATATTGACATTTGAATGAATGTGTTAAGTTTCCATTCAGCAGAAGAATCAAGATTATGTATTACGGAATGAAAAACTTTAAAGTGAAAACTTCCCTTAAAATGCAAAAGTGACTTCCATAAAGGAGTCCTCTAATTGCAGGCAACAATTAATCAGCGATGAGTGTGTTGATGAACATAAAACGTTTTGTACGGTATTTTTCAATAATTCTGTTGTGCAAAGAACAGGCAGTTCAGATAACTCTTGAAACGGGGGCGGGGGCGAGCACCAACTAATCCCATCTGTTCCTTCTTACTCTGCAAATCAGTTCTTCCAGCTCCGAAAGGTCAGTTGTACTCGATTACCAGGATGTGAGCTGATCTGTTAAGTAGGGAGTTGGTGCTCTGGCAGAGATCCCTGTACAAACGGAGAAATACTAAATGTTTTAGGCTTTGAGTTTTACTCAGCAGTTTGATTTTTATCCTCCTCTAACTTTTGTATTTGTTGATTAAACTGCTGGAAAGTTTGTATTTTTCAAAATGGGGTGTCTATAACTAAATGCGAAGCTTAGATTTCAGTTGCTTTTGGGACTGTAAGGTAATCGCATGTTTTTTCAACTTTTTTTTATTTTTTTTAGTATTAAATTATGTTTCCTCCAGTATCCTAAGATCTCTTCTTATTTTCCTCCAGGAGACAGATGAACAGAAACGTCACAAAATTGCCAGTGAACTTCTGCAAACAGAAAAAGCCTACGTTAGCCGACTTGACCTCCTAGATGGGGTACATTTTTCTTGAATTGGTTTTTATTGTCTTGCCTTGAATTCTCTTGAATGGCTATGCATAAGTGTGTATATGAGTTACATAAGAAGTGGTATGTTTTTTACATTTTGATGACTTTTCCAGTCGGTCGTTTGCTCTTGCCACATAATTTTGCCTATGTTTCGATTTTTAAGAATGCTACATTTTTAAAAGTATTAGAATTTTGTGGATATTAATGCAATAAATTCCGTGTGTGATGTGACTGTAAGCAATAGTAGTACAAACCTCATCCTAGTAGCCCTTCCAACAAAGGGGATGGATAATCTTATGCTCACTCATTTCTTGGCTTCTGGTGATGTGGACGAGGTGGGTATCAGTTTATGATACTGAAATTGCCTGCCCGCTAGAAAATTACTAAATCTTTCAAATTTGAGCCACCTGAAAAGCATTTTTCTTTAGTGCCAGAGAGCCTAGGAATATGCCCATTCTAAACTGTTATGCCCTATTTTCCTGCTATACATTTGGACTAAGACCTATTGAAGCGAACAGAAATGACTCTTGCAAGGAAAGGGTTCAATTCTGTAGAATCAAACTGATATTTCTAAAATGTGGAAGTCTGTAGCTCTTGCGTATTTTCCTTTTTAAACCTCGTTCACTTTCTCACATAACACCTATGCCCATTTTACCTGGATACCTATAGCTATGCATTGCTTTACTCCATGTTTAAATTTCTCAGGTCTAATGCATAAGTCTTGTAAAAACAGTTGATGAAAAGTAGTAAGTCTCAACTGATACAATAATTGTTCAGGCTGATGGGGATCTAAATAATTGTCCCCATGAAAGTGGATTTACATAGCAAACCCATATTGGGATGGATGTGTGTTGTATTTTAAAAGACAAAGTAGTGCAGAAAAAAGAGCTTTGATTTAGGGAAGTTTAAAAATAAAAAGGGAAAATGTTTACTTCATAAGTTTTTCTGATGGGTAATGTACAATTATTTTCCTTGATGCAATCATAAGTGCATTACTTCTATGCCTGTTTTCCAAATATTAACTGGACAGAGTTCTGAAAATGAGTTTCAAGCACAGCTGCTCAACTGCTGCTAATGAGAGGAAAGCAGAAGACTGGGAAGGGACTGTTAGGTTTCTAAAATCGCTACAGAATTATGTAACCTTTATAGTCTTCAAAGTAACTTGTCAAAATTAACTAACTGTCCTCTTGGAGACGCAGCAAAATGAGCATGTTTTGAAGTACATACGAAAGCGTATGGCTTTTTTTCTTTCAAGACACTTTTGCTGTCTCAGTTGGGATTAACAAAGTTTCTGTCTTCAGACTCTTTTCCCAAGCCCTTACCCAAACTTCTGAAGCCCTTTTTAGGCAGATGCAATCCGTTCAAGCATGGGAGAGGGAGGTAGAGGAACCATAGCTCCCCGTGAGCACTGTTTTCTGTGATGTGCACGTATCTCTAGCCATTTTGTGGCTGCATCTAGTCAGGTAGAGCCCACTGATAGGGAAAGAATACATATTTTCTTAAAGAGACTATAGTAGTGTCCAATTAGAACTGGGGCACTTTTGTGTTTTAAATAGTATGTGGCAACCTTTCATAGCCTGCCAGCTACTTTGATTTCAAAAGGATAAGGGGATACAGCATGCAAGGAGAGTGGTTGGGCTAATGGTGATCAGACATCATGCTAATTGAAAAGAAAGCAAGAGTGGAAAATACGACTGGAAGACTGGGAAAGCTGAGATGATCTAGCTGTTAAAACAGACAGGATGCCTGGAGTCGATCCAAAATGGCACGTCTTCAGTTTGGCTTCCCTTATGTCTGCTCTGCCTGCAGCGTTTTCCTGGCTTACTAGAAAAAAATGGGGCGTAAGGGGAGGAGAAGCTTTTAACTTCTAGTGAGGGGAAGAAAGACAATAAATGAGTCTGTCGTTACCTGTCCATATTATTGAAACATTAATCTTGCCTCAGTTGCAGAAGAAGGGGTGGGTAGATCTTCATCCACCAATTAAAGATAATAGGCTGATAAGTTTGGGGTTCTTTTTCTGTATTGCAGGTTTTCTATTCCAGACTCCTTGAGGAAGCCAATAGAGGTTCATTTCCGGCTGAAGTGATTAACAAGATCTTTTCTAATATTTCATCAATAAATGCCTTCCACAGTAAATTCTTACTTCCAGAACTAGAGAAAAGAATGCAAGAATGGTAAGAGGCGATTCACTGATTAATATACCACTAAAACTGTATCTGTAGAAACTCTGTCACAGGGTTGAGGTAGGGAAGGTGCCTTCATAATTAAATGCTGCAGGCCCAGGAAGTACTGTGGGTAGGAGAACATCTGCTGTTCCACTCTTCATCAGGATCTGACTCAGTAGAGGACTTGCGTCGTTTGCTCAAAATAAAGGACATGTATCTCGCTGAAGCTAATGAAATTACTCATGATTAAATGCCTCGCTGAATTAGGGGTTCAGACTGAAATTAGGTGCTACCTGGTGAATTCATTGCACAGAATACAAAATTGAGATAACTAACATATATGTGTGTTGTGCTACCCTTGTAGCACAGTAACCTTTGTCTTTATTGCTTTCTGTAATAAGGTGGGATACGTTTTTCTATTTCTGTGTTATGGTTTTCTGTTTGAAATAAAAATGCACGTCAGGTGTATTTTGGGGCCATTTTCCCCCAACTTTTCTTGACCTCTGCAGCAAGCAAGAATAGCTGAGGTGTAAATATGCTCTGTAATGATCGTGTGAAGATGTTGTAGTATCTTTATCCTGCATGGTCTATGGAATTCTGGAGTTATTAAAATATAGCCATGTATTTTTGGTCTCTTTAATATAATTGTCCAAAAAAAAAAAAAAAGTCCCAAACCATTGCTGCTTCCCTACCTTATTTGGGAAAAGGGATCACCTCATTAAAAAAAAAAAAAAAAAAAAAATTACAAATACTGTTTCATCCAGTAGTTTCACCCAGTTGTTTCACCTCGGCACCTCTTTGGCTCCTGTATTCCATGTTATCTAGGGTTTATTCTGAGGAACTCAAGTGTTTGTCTATATATCATGTCCAGTTACACTTTCATAGAACTCCTTAATTGTCAAAAAATCACAGTAAAAAATTGAGAAATAATGTATTTTTCTGACATACATGAAAATCTCAGATCACTCAGTGGTGCTTTACACAACAGCCATATGTCTCCTGACTCTGTACGATGATTCCGCTTTAAAATTATAATTCTTTAAAATGGAGTAGTTAACATGCATAAACATATGGTAGCCCTGTATAGTCGGTCTGTAATGCAAGAAAGTAAGTAAAATGTAAGCATCGGGAAATACAGGAAAGCTTACACTTTAACTTATGTTCCTTGCAGAATGACCGTCTAAGGTAAACCTTCCCTTTTCTTCTAATCAATTGAAAAAAACCTGATAGGAAATACAAATGCCTGGATTAAAACAGAGTGCATATTCATGAGGAGCGTAGTTTAACTTACTGTGATGGTGTTTAAAAAGCAGCTTGCACTACATCATGACAGTGCTGTATATATTTGAGACGAAATTTGTGACAGACTCTTAAAACGTTGCTCTAGACACTTTATAGAGCACAGAAGATGGGTTGCACTACCTTATGCATTTCCAAAATGCTAAATCACTCACTCATATTGCATGTATAATTATATAGCTTCAAAGGTTGAAAAGTGTTTTGCACATGACTTTTGACTATTAGTGCAAAACTAATAAATTGCATCGTAAGGATATTATTTTTCCCACATTGCTTGGAAACGGCCTCTGTGCTCAGACAGCCTGTTTAATGTCCTTCAAACTTTATGTTTTGGGGAGGAGTTAGAAGAAAGTTGCAGTTGAAGAGAACAGTTTCTCATCATGGCTGAGAGAAAAATCTGTGATAATTTTCTCTCCCCATCACCAGTCTCTGAAACAACAGCTTGTGCCAGATAGAGTTCATTTTCCTCAGTAGTTCCCTTAATTGGACAGCGAAAATACTTAAATGTGTTCTGTTGGTAGGTTTATACACTATTTCTATTATTCTTTAGCTTTCAATAAAAATAGCTGGATAAAAATTTCTGACACTTTCCCTGAGTTATGGTTTGTTTTGAAGACTTAAGGTAAAAATATATTTTTTTTTTTAAATTGCGAAAACAGATCAGAAATAGATTCTTCTTAGAAGAAAGGGCAGTGTGAACGTAAGCTTATAAAGTCGAAATGAAATTGTCTGGTAGCTGCATTTTGAATGAGTTGAGCAACAGCCGGAGCTGAATATCTCTTTTACAACATATGGCTTGAAGACACTGGCAACAGCCTTGTTGCAATATATTTCCCATGAAAAGAGCATAACAGTGATCCCACATCAAATATAATAGCCATCTGTCTCTGCCTTTTGTACCCAAGGATGACCAATAGCAGATACTGGGGGAAGAATTTAAGAACAGCGTGTGATAGCCTCGGGAGTGTGTGTGTGTGGAGAAATTATTTCACTCTTTCAACGCAAAGTGTTGGAATCTGTGGCAATTACAGAGTTGACCTACTCATACGATTTGTTTTGCTTTGAAACTGCAACTTTCCGTTTTGTTGGATGCCTGTTTGAGTATTGGAAGAGAAAGCAATTGCTCCGTAGTCACTTTTACTGTGCTGTGATTTTACAGACCTTTGCTTGGCTTTCTTGCAGCCATGACAGTTTTAAAGGCGATGCTACAAATCATGATTAGTAAGTCAGCTATTTCACGTTTGAGTTTTTAGAATGCAAATGTGAATACCCTTGTGGTCTGATAGCACAGAAGCATGAGGTGTTTCTGTACCTACTTTACAATGTGAAGTCCTATTTCTTGACCCATATAATGATGCTGTCAGAGTTGTCTGGCGGTACTGCAGTGCTGATTTAGGTTCCATGGTAATAGTTCTCTTTCTGATCTGTGTATCCAAGAGAACAATAACTGTCCTAGAACGTGATGGCATTTAGTAGAATTTAATATTTTGGCTCATGGTGTGTAGTGTTTGAATATGAGATGAACTAGTCCGTCAAGGGAGGGTGCTGCTCTCAGAAGCTGCAACTTCTCTGTCCTTCCTCTTCTTCCAGAACTCTTTATGTGATGTGTACCTTGTCCTTCTTACCTGACATGATGATGAATTCGTGTTTTTACAGCCTCGTAGTCTTTGGACGTATAGGAGCCTTGCATGAAAAGTAGTTATGAAATTTGTGAATCTTCAGAGAGAGTGAAATTGCAGTCCTCTGTGTAAATGAGCTGCTGTAGGTATCCAAGGAGCCGGCACAGCAAACTGTTCCTACTTCTCGGCTTATAAGAGTTTTAATATTTTCTTTTAATGTCTGTCTAGTATAGTTGTGAAGCAGTTAAGTAGAAATATTCTTTTTTTGTGCTAGTTTCTTTAGATACAAAGGATTGCCATAGTCTTTTATGCTTTAAGGGTTTTTTTAATTGCAAAATTTTATAATTACTTATCTGTTAAATTTATCAGGAAACTTTAATGCCTGTGGGGCTTTTCCTGGTGACCTTTAGAAATGTATTCACATTTTCTTCAGTTCTGTTGGAATCAGCATGATGTGTGTTTTATTTTCAGTTAAAAAATATGCTGCATTGCAGTAAAACGACAACCCGGGGAAAGAACATTCGGTGAATCAAAGGAGAGGGGGTTTTGTTTTAAATTGCTAGCTTGCCTTTGAAAGTGCACGTGTCTGCTTGTGTGTAGCATGCTTGAACAAATACATGAAGCTAATTAAGGGTGGAGAGCCTCGGTGATTTCAGAGACCAACTTCCCACCCTATCTCGTCCCCTTCTCCTGTTGCCAGGCCCAGCAGCAGCTCAGAGCTCTGCCAGGTCTTACACAGGTGCCTTCTGCCCCCCGGAGGCAGCTGGAGCTGGACCAGCCTTTGCCGGTCCTGGCAATATTCACTGTTCAAATAACTTTTCCCTTCTGCACAGCTTTTCTCATGGAGAAATGGCGTGCTGGAGTAGGCTGCTGAAGTACTTGCAATAGATTGCTTCACTTTAGACCGCTGCCACAACACTGATTTCAGACTTTCAAAAATCCAGAGATAAAGAGTTTCTGAGTCTGTCCTTCAAAATGAAATGAAATGTGAAATGTGTTTTCTGTTCTAGTTCTCGGAGATGCATGTGTGCCATTCCGCTTTCTTTGCGGTGCGTCGAGAGTGCGGCTTCTCTCTGCTTCTCCATCAGCTTCTTTGCTGTTCTGGTTTATTTGAAAATGCTGTCAGTAACTGGGAAAGATGTAGGAAAGTTCTCACAGAAGACTGGAATCCAAGGGATTCTCTCTACCTCAGAGGTTTCCTTAGATAAATAAGGATTTTTAAAAGTTGTAAATAAATGTATTTATATAAGGCACAGAAGGGAAGCTGTACAGTAGGGATTTTATCCTCAAACAAAATCACGTGTTAGATATTTAGAGGGTAAAGTATGGTAAAAAGAAGGTAACGGTAGTTTTAAGGAAAGGAACTGTAAATAAGATAAACGAGGCCACATTTTGTAAATGAAACCTTTCAAGTTTTTCCTTACAGCTAGCTTTTCTTTCTGTAGTGCTCTGCATGACCTATAATGCTTATACGTCATTAAAGAAGATGCAAACACTCCTTCTATGTTAATTCTGGTCGGTTTTAATGGTTATGTCGGAACTCAGTATGAGGTGATCCCCAACAGAAGGTTTCTCTGTTAAACACTTGAAACTGTTTTGTGACCTTGTGTGACTTTTTTTCTTTCCTGTTTGCTCTGAGATTCCGCCCTCTTACTTTGCAGGACTACCACCCCCAGAATTGGAGATATTCTGCAAAAGTTAGCTCCTTTCCTCAAGATGTATGGAGAGTATGTGAAGAATTTTGATAACGCAATGGAATTGGTGAAAACGTGGACTGAACGGTCACCTCAATTCAAATTCATTATTCAAGACATTCAGGTAACGGGGAGAAAGATGTAGATCTCTGAGTAATACAAGCATATATAAAAATATGTAGGTTTGTGGGTGAAAAAAGGATTAAAGAGAAAAATTAAATACCAAATCCCTTAGAATTAAGGGTTGTTGCTCTTGTCTGCTTCACACCACATTCTGTTTCTTCTTCTTCCCTCATATGTGCGCAAATGTACACATTTCCTGTATATTTCCACACAAATCCTGACTTTCCGCTGCAAAATACCAAAGTATAAAGGTTGAAACCTGAGGAGACTAAAAATATATTACATTTTGTTGTAGATACTAGAAGTAAATACTCTTTTAGGATGAAGTGACCTATCAGTGCAACTATAGATCCTTGCACTGAATCCATAAGTATTGTGTTGGTTCGCACCAGTGCTGTTATGCAGAGCACTAGACTTTGGAAGTCAATATGTAATCCTAAATGCTGAGCCACAAAAGGTGAAGAAAGCTTCACAGTTAAGCAGTGCATCAGTCTTTTCAAAAGTGCATTTTGTGCCTTTTAGTGCTCCCTGTAGGTTTCTCTGTGAATTGGCAGGTACGTGTCTTCCAACTGCAGACTGAGCAGCTAGAAATAGGACAAGGTGGTTCTACTTAAATTTTACTGCTCTATAGGGTCTTGTGATTCTAAGCCAAGGAAGACAGTTATGTGTATTTTAATGTAATCTTTTAATTGCATCTAAGATCATGGAAAAGAGTATACATCTTAAAACACTGCTAAGGGGCTTTATATTATAAATGAAACTGAAAGAAAGCATTCCCTACTCAGATAAATAAAATATACCTTTGTAGCCCATTTAAGTGACTTTTTCTAACATGTGGTCACAAACTGTTCTTATTAATTCAGTAGTAATTCTCTTGTCTGAGGTATTACAAACCTAATTTAAAATACACTGGAGTTTGGGAGATTTTTTGGTAGGGCTTTTATTTATGAATTGGATACTTACTGCTGAATACTTAGGAAAGTTTTTAAAATTATTTTTAGGAAAGAATTTCTAATTATTTGATTTGGTAAAGTAGTTCTTTCTTGCAGAAGGTCTATCATGCACGTTTCAAAATACATTATTTATGTTTCATCAAGCATATCTTTTATTTTACAATATCGTAATAACATTTTTGCCTGGTACATTGAAATATGTTTACAATTTTTTAGAAGGAAAAAGTGTGTGGAAATTTGACATTGCAACATCACATGCTAGAACCAGTACAACGCATTCCACGCTACGAGATGCTTCTAAAGGACTACCTAAGGAAATTGCCTCAGGATTCCTTAGACTGGAAAGATGCTGAAAGTAAATATCTTCTAGTCATTGAAATAGCTGAAATAAGATAGTTGTAAGAGGATACTGTAAATAAAAGATCTTTCAGGAAAAACAAAGTGAAGAAGTAAAGTTCCTCTGAAAAGAATAATAGAATGTCTTCAGTGGAGTTGTAGGATTCTTTGGAAAAAAAAAATCTGTTTGAATAGTAGATGAAGTTAATATAACAACTCTAAAGCCTTTAGTATTCTGCTCCTGGAGCACATAAGTTTTACTTTAGTTTTGGAGTAGTGCACAGGTTTTGATTTGTTTGCTTTGTGAATGATCAGGAGTTGTGGTGGTTTTTCTTTGGGTTTTTTTTGGTTGTTGTTGTTGGGGTTTTTTTTGTTTGTTTTTGTCAGCATTTTGGTTTGCTTTATGCACATTTGGAATGTAGGTCTCTTATTTGTAAAAAAAAAAAAAAAAAAAAAAAAAAAAGTGGAGTTAGACTCATTATTGTATTTCTAAGCTCCTGTAGTGAAAAAGAACAGCCCATTTTTAAACTTTCCTCTCTGTATTTACACAAGAACAGTTCAAGATATTTCCACGGATTGTTCAAAATTACTCGCCAGATAATTTTTCAAAATGCTTCATTTTTTCAATGTAATATATAAATATGTAAAAATGCAGCTTTTGGGTTTTACTTTTTTCTTTTTCTTCTGTCTAGAATCCCTGGAAATTATATCCACTGCAGCAAGTCACTCCAATAGCGCAATAAGAAAAATGGTAAATGATCCTCGTTTTCCTGTTCTTTTTTTAATATATTGAGTATTTGGTGAAGCTAGGAGTGTGAATTGAAAATCTTCCCTAAAATGGCAAAAATGGATTTCCTGGGTCCAAGAGCTTTATACAGCTCCTGGGAATGATAGACAAAATTTGGCACTGTACCTAATTCTCTCTAACGGAAAATGGGACGGACTGGGCTCAAATAGCTGACACTACCCTGGCCTCTTAACTTTGTTCCATCTGTTTCTGATAGCGGAAAAATAATGTTTGTAAGGAGTTAGTTACATATTGGGCTGGCATGATAGGTACTTAATTAAGTATGTGAGATATTTTGGACAACAAATAAGGCTGTACGTATAACTGCATTTTGAAAATTACCTTGGAGATAACATTTCTAAAAGTACTTGTTACTGTATAAACTAAGTTAATCAGTCTGTATGGCTGAGCATATGTACTGGGTATAATATATATGTTTTGCAAAGCTAACATTCTCCAGACTTACACAAGCTCCCATCATTTCACTTAAACATGCTTAAAGATCTGTGGTTTTAATTAATAAGTTTTATTGCTGTATTTTCACTGTGAAGGAGAATCTAAAGAAATTGTTAGAGATATATGAGATGCTGGGAGAAGAGGAAGACATTGTGAACCCTTCAAATGAACTGATAAAAGAAGGACAGATCCTTAAACTCGCTGCTCGCAATA
Source organism: Chroicocephalus ridibundus (assembly GCF_963924245.1). Classification (NCBI taxonomy): domain Eukaryota; kingdom Metazoa; phylum Chordata; class Aves; order Charadriiformes; family Laridae; genus Chroicocephalus; species Chroicocephalus ridibundus. The sequence goes on from NC_086284.1 coordinate 155,327,888, forward strand.
CATCTGCTCAAGAACGGTATCTTTTCCTAGTAAGTGTGGTGGCCTTGTGTTTGCAGGAGTGGCTGTGCACCTTTCTAGACTTGACCTACCAAAGAGAGAGGAGAATCCTCTTCTAGTTGATGTCAGTGCCTTTCCACTAGTGATACTAAAGCGTAAGAAAACACCATTTAGAACAGAATACGTGGCTTTAAATAAATGGAATCAATGTCCAACAACTCTGTTTTAAATAAGTGGCTGCTGATTATAAATGCAGGTCCTGGAGCATGAGTACTTTGACATTCTTATGAAACTGAAATGCTAAAGCTTAGGGTTTTAGTCCTGATCGATTGTGTGTGTTGGGGTCCCAGTAAGTCTCACGGTCCTGTGGGAGCTTGTTAATGGTGGCAGGTCATCCTCTTGTCAGGTGCCTGTGTCCTGTCTCGGAACTAACAAACTATAGCCACGCTCCCTTACAGCTTCCTTGGAAAAGGTTTGATGTAGTTCATGGCCCCCCATTCATTAAAAATTGCTAGTACATTTTTGCTTATGGGCCTCTGGCATTGCATGTCTTCTGGTTAATAAAGATAAGTAACAGGTTTTTGAGGCACAACTCCTGCTAATCTGTGCTTCAAACAAAAGGAGAAATCATTGAATAGTAAGACCTCAAATGGGGCTAGACAGCTGATGAAAATGATGTGCACTTCATGTGAGAAGGGACAAGTTCAAACGTGCTGTATCTGTGATACAGACTTGGCAATAGGCTCGACAGGATTTCTATGAAACAGGATTTAACTGAAGTGAGTTTCTCTTTTAAATAATTAATTTTGAGAAAAAAAGTGCGGGGGAAAAAATGTGAGAAAATTAAACACTATAGATCTGATTTAGAAATTGTGCTTCTAGGCTGGAGCTTTAGATATTTAAACGTTATTTAAAGTTCTAATCTTTAATAAAGGAATATATCTTTGTCCTGCTCGTGTATTATTTTTCCTGTGATATTGAGGGTTTCAGTGAATAAAAACTGTAAGAAATGTTCTTCTGTCTTGCAGAAAAGACAAATAACGTCCTCAAATAATATTAGTTAGAGCTTCTACAAAACCGAGTGGGTTTGGTACAGGGTAAATATAATTATTTATATTATCTATCTTCAGTGTATTCACTGAAGAAAAGAGTTCTTCTGCAGTTTAGAGTAGGTTTTGCAGAATTGGGGCATAAGAATGGGTTTTTCTAACAATATCCAGTCTGAGTATATTTGATGATAAATGCTATGAAGGCTGCTGCACATACAGAGCAATGATTCTTATATCCACTGAAGCTGTCCTTTAATCTTATCCCTAAACAAGTAAGAAAAATAAGTTGTCTTGCATTAGAGCTTTGGTCTTCTCGTATATCAACTAATCTGCTTTCTCACCCACTAAGTCTAACTTTGCGATACTGTTCAGCTCTCAGTAGAAACTGTGGCTGTATCTGTGTTTTTGTTAATGCAAAGCCACGTGTTTATTTTTTTCCCCAGTTTAACAATATGTTGCTCTACTGCGTCCCCAAATTCAGCCTGGTTGGATCAAAGTTCTCAGTTCGAACCAGAGTCGGCATAGATGGTATGAAGATTATAGAAACTCACAACGAAGAATATCCGCACACTTTTCAAGTGTCTGGAAAAGAGCGAACACTGGAGTTGCAGGCCAGGTAAGCGGTCTTTTTATCTAGCTTTTGGACGATTAAGTATATACACACAAAAGAGTGGACTAATAGATTTGGAGAAAGATGCAGTGGGCTTCGTCTTAATATCAGTGTTTTAGAATAGCCTAGGCTGCCAAAAATAATAAACTGTCAGTCCAAGAATCTCTTGGAGTAGAAGATGTATCCACAATGTATAGTGTATTGCCTTACTTTCCAGAAATACCTAAGATAGCTGTGAATGGGCTGGCTGGAAAACTGAAAGCAGTGTACCTAGCTGCTGCAAAGGCAATCTGTCCAAATGAAGTGTTTTGGGACGCTGAGCATTGTTAACTATGGGCAATGCTGGTGCCCTCCAGTACCTGAGCCACCTTGGCACAAATGAGTCTGTTCACCTCAGGGCATGTCCACACAACAAAACTCTCCAACCCTGGTGGGTTTACGTCCACAGAACGTAGTTTTCTACAGTGGTAGATGGGCACCTGCTTGCCTCCATTCCTCAGGCCTGTTTCCAGTCTATTTGTTTTCCTCCGGTCCCAGGTATCAACCTCACCCTGACCCTGGAAGGCAAGTTCTCCTTTTAGTTCTTGGGTCCTTTTCCTCCAATTGCACTCTTCTGACTGGTACTTTTCTGCTTTCCTTTATTAGTCCTTGTATCCTCCTCTTGCTGGGTTACCTTCTCATTGCTGCTTTTTGCATTGCCTAAACTAAACCTTCCCTGTCTAGACTGCCCCACTACAGACAAAGTCGTGTGCTCCACCTCTCCTTTTGGACCTGTTTAAAGATCTTATTCTTAGCAGTCAGGTTTCATTGCAGAGAGGCGAGGATTAAATAAGCAGGAGGATGTCTTTGGTGGATATAGTTCTGTGTTGACTCCATGTATTTGGGGACAAACCATAGCTTGCTAGCAAATGAGCTTGCAAGCTACTTTCCTTTATGTTAAATAAAAAAAAAAGAGTTACAGCAGTGAATACAAAAAGATAACAGCATATAGAAATTTATCTACACTATCGTTTAATTTGAAATTAAATATATACTTTGAAAAATGAGAGGAAAAAGCTTTCCACTAAGGTCTGCGAGACTTCTGGGGCACATTTTTGACTATCAGTCACATCTACTATAAATTGCTGTATGATTTCTTGCTAAGTATTTGCCAAGTTGTTATGCCATATACCCATTTCAGTAGTGAAAGATGGCATCTGGCTGTATCATTTGTAAAGTATGCTTTAGTTGGAAGAAAAATGATACAGCAAAGTAAGTTTATTTTGTTAACTTTCCTGTATTACCAATAATTGCAAGTTTGTTGCATTAGTTTATTTTAGGTGTGAGAAGAACACGTTTTTATGTTTTGTTTTGTTTTATGAACATTTTTAGAATGCATTCAGTCTGTACAAAATTGTGAAGGAATAAGTACCAAATGAGATCTTACTCAGTTATATTACAACAATTTCAATTAATGCATGGGTATTGTGTGTGCTCTACACCTTAATGTCCTTAATTCGTGAGCTTGTATTAACAGTGTTGTAATGATTAGTTTACCCTTGAGGTTTTCTTTACTAGGAGGCTTCTGCTTATTTTTCAGAATACTATTTGAGTGTGTTTTCAATCACTGTTTTCAAACAGCTGGTAGATTATTTTTTTAGAGGTTGCTGGTGTGGCATGACATTTAACAGCTCAGCTTTCGCTTTTTAATGTAAGAAGGTAGGGGGAATTGTTTTGGCTGTTCACACAGGTTTCTCCTGCCTTGTATGTAGATGATACGTGGGAAGGAGAAACACTTGTTTAGGATTCTGCTTGCCTAAAAGTTTTACTAATATTGCAAAACAACATGTGAGGAGCCATTTTTATTGGGATGCTGTAAAAGCTCTCTTTCACATCCTTCGGAGCAATGCATAGAAAAATAAAATTTTGCATGGCTGATAGTGCATGGCTACACAAGGGTTTTTTTCCATATCATTATCCAAGGAGGAGGCCACTTTTGAAGAGCCAGATATACTGTGGTTTCTGACATAAAGTTTGCAGATAAACTGTTCATTACTGACACTAGCCAGTAGTTTCTAATAGTACTATTACTTGTGATATACGATGCTTTTCCCAAAGATTTGAGTGTCAAAGTCCTGCTGATATATTTTAAGGGCAAAGCTGTTGTACAAGATCAGAGTTGAATATGATTCCTCTCTCATCTCTGTCTAGTCTGTATATCTCATCTGTGCTTACTTTTAAGTCATCTGTATCTGCTGTAATACATAAAAGGGAAATTTCTGCTGTTTGGTTTATAATATGAAAACGCATTTTCCCTTCTGTTTAATTGGATACTCTTCTTGTCACCGTAGACAAGTTTAAACAGCAACAACAAAAAAGCGTTAAGGAAATTACTTTTGTTGGGGAAGGAGGAAGGTTTAAGAGATACACAGGAAAAATGTGCGCTATGTTAATGTATGTGAACTTAGTGCATGAAATGAGAGAAGAAAAACCCACCTACACCTGTCCTCAAAAAAAAAAAAAGAAAAAAGAAAAAGGTCTAACAATGCAAATACAACCATCACTTTTAAACGCATTTACATTTGTCTTTCAACTTGAAATCACTGCTTAGGGGTTGCAAACTTGTGAAACCTGAAGTTATGCTTTTGTTTTCTGTTTTGCTTTGTTTTTCTTTTAAGTTGGACAGTTGACAATTAGTGTTGTTTAAATTTAAATTCATGAGAGTTACTTCAGAAGCTTGGCTTTTGCAAGAAGTTGTTGATAGTAACATAATGTTTCCTGATCTAGTTTTGGACTAATGTGTCAAATATTTCTTTTAGTTCTGAACAAGATAAGGAAGAATGGATAAAGGTAAATTCATCTACATTCTTTATTTTCTAAATACTTTTTCACTGAAGCAATCAAAAAAGTTATATCCATGTTTTCTGGCTGTAGCTTCCCTCTGCTAATCAATAACTGGTCAGAATGCAGAGAGTCTGTTTTAAATGTAAGATGTTTAAGGAATTTCTCCACTGTTTCCTTAGGCGCTTCAGAATACTATAGAAGCTTTTCAGCAGAGAAATGAAACTTTCAGAAACGCTATTGCTAAAGAATATGAAGATGCACCTGTTGAGGTTTCTGTAAGTTGCTGTTATTCCTTTGTAACCTCCTTAGTAGCCATTTTGTTCTTCAATAACGGGAAAAAGTTTGGCAGAAACTTTGTTTTCAAGCTCATCGTTCTTGTAGCAGAGGAATTACAAAGTAGTCATCTTGATGGTAATTGTTTTTCTTCATAATGCCAAATCTTATAAACAAGACTCTTTTTTTTTCTTGAAGTACATGACAGAGTACCCTTTCAGTGATGCATAATGATTTTTGACTGCGTTCTTTGTTATTTCTTGTCTAGATTTCAAAATGCATCTTGAGCTGTGTTTTGCCATTTCCTTTCCAGAGGAAGCGAATAATTATTTTCTCTATTTAAAGTACTGCACAACTTTTTATACTGCCTTTTTTTATTCTCCCATCCTCCTTCTGTCCCCCCTTCAGAACGCTGAGCTTGGGAAGAGAGCACCCAGGTGGATACGAGACAACGAAGTAACCATGTGCATGAAATGCAAGGAACCCTTCAATGCACTGACAAGGAGAAGGCACCACTGCCGAGCGTGTGGACATGTAAGTGCAAACCCCTCGCTGCTGTAGCTGGTGAGCAGGCTTGGCAACAGGTCTAAGCACCTACTTGACTGCTGATGGCTGCTTGTTACGCTGCAGAGTTTGTTGCTGTGCTTGTGGCTGAAAGGAGAGGCTGTGTGTAGCATACCACAAAGGATCCTCTGTCTGCTTTAGCTGGCATGGTAAATTTGGAAGTAATTTGGAGCAGTGGAAGATGCGTGTTTGTGTAAAATGTCCCAAGCCCCTGGCCATGCTATACTGTTACTTCTGAGTGGCCTCCACTGATCTCAACAGTTGAAAGACCATATTAAACTGGCATAAGCCAACATTATCCCTGGCAGCACTGGCTGCCTCCTCTTCCCATTCCGCTGCCTCCTCTCCCCTCTTCACTAGAAGGTCACAAAGCCCTGCAGGTTTTCATTGCGTTAAGGTGGAGCTGTTCCCAGCTGGGTTCGGTGTGTAACTGTGTGGACATGTGCGAAGCCTTCCAGTACCTAAAGGGGGCCTACAGGAAAGATGGCAAGGGACTCTTTATCAGGGAGTGGAGCGATAGGATGAGGGGTAATGATTTTAAACTGAAAGAGGGGAGATTTAGATTAGATATCAGGAAGAAATTATTTACTGTGAGGCACTGGAACAGGTTGCCCAGGGGAGTTGTGGATGCCTCATCCCTGGAAGCGTTCAAGGCCAGGCTGGATTGGGCTGTGAGCAGCCTGGTCTAGGGGGAGGTGTCCCTGCCCATGGCAGCGGGGTTGGAACTAGATGATCCTTAAGGTCCCTTCCAACCCAAACCATTCTATGAAGCATCAGGGAAGGAGAGAAGGTTAGGACAGGGAGAGAGTATTGCTGCTTTCCATTATGATGGTACAGTACCGTATGCCACTCTAACGCAACCATGAAGTAGTGGTATGACTTGAGAGTTTTCAGAAGTTAACAAAAGAAGAGCAATCATACTTTCTGTGCTTTTTTTGTGTGCGTGCAATACAGCAGCTATGTCTTTCTCCAGCAGGTGGTAGTGCAAGCTCAGGTTTAATATTTATCTTACAGGTTATCTTGCATGATTTCTTTCTAATGTTTTTATGTGGTTTGAAGGCTTACTGCATTCACAACGCTGCTTCTGTGCTTTGCAGAATACTAGATGCTTTTTCAGAAGCTGTGAATTATTGATTATACAGTCGTCATCTGGGTTTTTTTCCAAAGCATTCTGTCTTAAAACTCCTCCATTAATCTTAAGATCACACCCTTCCTTTTTTTTCTCCGCTTTTGTTTAGACTCCTAGCTACTTCCCTCTACTGTAGTTCTATCACACCTCCTTCCACTTGAATTTTAAAACATTTTTCATGGGAATTAATTATGGTCCGTGATAGTTTCTTTCCTGCAGTGACTAATACTTAACTAGTATTCTCTAGAGATACTAGTTGAAGGTAGTGATCTAGATTAGTAATGCAGAGCCTGGTCCACAGTAAAATTTTGTTCAGTCGTTTGAGTGGTTCAAGTCCACTTGTCTACCTGTCTTTCTTGAAATAACTACACTCACACTTTCTGTGCAGGGCATTTCTTTCCCCTGAAATAACATTTCTGTAGAAAAATATTTCTAATGAAAGAACTTCTCTCAGATCTTCTTGCATTTCAGTTTTCTCTATATATTTTGTGAAAAGACAAAAGAAAGTCTGACATTGGCTTATGTATTCTGTGTACTCATTAACAGATTCTGAAACTGTAAATTTAATATTTCTTAGGTTAAAAAAGTAACCATTTCTGATTTTATTAATTTTTTTAATCATTTAAAGTGCATCTCGGTTGTACATTTCTGAGGCTATGTAGAAAACAAAATGATAAGTGTAACTTTTCAGGTTAGCATCTCAAGAAACTGGAAGATTTTTATGCTGCAGCACAGTCTGTGCTATATTCCAATTTTATTCCTAACTTTAACCTATAGATATAATTGAAAGCCTAGAGTGATTTTATACAATGTATAAAGTTCCCACCAGGTAAACAGTACAAAGCACTTCTAGTTAAGAAGCAGTGGCACAAATTTGGAAAAATCATTATTTTCAATTAAGTTACTGTTGAGTAACATCATAAAGCAATTATCTTCTATATAATTAAACAAAATATTCCTAATTAGATATAACATTAATTTGAAATTAAAATCTGTTTCCATAAATTTTTATAAATACTTAAATTTTATGTTTTCTTATGTTTTTTGTTTCTAAGGTGGTTTGCTGGAAATGTTCTGATTATAAGGCACATCTCGAATATGATGGCAATAAATTGAACAAAGTCTGTAAGGACTGCTATCACGTTATAATTGGTTGTACAGACAGTGAAGAAAAGAAGAAGAAAGGCATCTTGGAGGTACGTCACTTAAAAATACTATATGTGCATAGTTGCAAACAGTGTTTGGCTCATCAGTAGGTGAAAAATGGTAGTATTCTTGCAGGGCTGTCTTCTGTTTGAGAAATAAAAAGTATGTGGGCTAAATTCATCCCATCCGATAGATTTTGGTTTTCACCATTCATCTTTTACAGTACTGCTTTGTTTCTTACAACCCTTTTTAAAGGGGGAACTAGGAACCTTAGCTTGTTTGCTTCTTTCCAGTTACATCAGCTAATGTGACAAAACATTACCTTTCCTTATAAATGTTCAGTTTTCTTCTTCTCCACTTAAGCTGTCGTAGCAACAAAACCCACTTATTACTACAATGGTTCTTGAAAACATATACCCAAACTGAAAGAACTGGGGATGGAGGAGAGGGGAATGGGGGAGAATTTTGCTATCCAGAGTCTGAATAGTTAGATACCGTTTTGATCAGCGTATACAATGTACCTTTAAGTCATCGAGTTGCTCGCAGATTTTGACATCTAGAAGTTCAAGGTCTCAATCAGACAACAAGGACTTACGTTTTTTTTATGATCATGGGAAGAATTAGGCATCTTACAGTTGCAATTAACCTTCGCATTTCTTAAATCCGTCATTATAGGCCCTTTTAAAATACCTAACGTATGTTAGAGAAATATCATCTGAACTTTGTCAAGACGTATATTTGTTGTCAGATGTAGTACAGAAGGATTGACCCTCGAGCTAAATACCAACAGAAAAAGAAGGCAAAAATAAGATACAGATTGTAATTCCATATATATATATATAGTTCCTAATCCACGTTGGCTTGACTACGCCTGACTCCGCACTCTCTTACATGAGAAAGAGTAAGGAGCACAGGACTCCACTAGTTTACCTTATAGTCAAAAGAGTACTGTTTCATGGCATGATGGCTTTTTTAAGGTAGCTGAAGGAGCTATAGAGTGTCTTAGAAATGTCCGTCTACATGCTGGATCTCATGACAATGGAGTTGTTGGTACCATGTCGCAGCATCCAGACAGCATCACTGCTGGGGGAGGAAAAAAAAAATGGATGCAAGGAAATATTAACACATAAAATCATTTTGTGTTCTTTCTGTTCTTCTCAGGATCACTATTTAAGACAAGTAGCGTGTCACTCTGTCTTCAGATTTTAAGGAATTCACCTAATCTTTTCTCTAGGATTAGTGCTTGCATTCTTATGTTATTCTTAGAAATATGTTTGCATCTGGTCCTGTCATAATATTTTGTCTGCCAAAATAGAGTAGTTGTCATATTGGATAGTTAGTAGCACTTGCATGCCTAACATGATGTTATCTTAGAAATAAGACATTATTGTAGATACTAAGTTACAGAGAAAGGCTAGTCGTGGTGGCAAAATGAGATTTAGAGGGATGTAGTAGTGTATAATCCAAAATTACTGATGAAAGAAGAAACAGATTACACATGTGATGAGGGAGTAGTACACATTGTGATTGTATGTATGCATTACATAAATATTCTCCATAAATCCAGTCCTTAACTAACTTGGGTATTTACTCAAGCTGTTTTGCAGATGATACCTAAGATTTTATATGGATGGTGATATATTTCATCTTTTCTGTTCTGTGTGTTTTTAGTCTTTATTTAAGAAAGTTTATTTTCCTTTTTATGCTTTATACTGTCTCCTAGATTGAATCTGCAGAAGTCTCTGGAAATAGTGTCATATGTAGCTTTCTTCAGTACATGGAAAAATCAAAGCCTTGGCAGAAAGCGTGGTGTGTTATACCGAAACAGGAAGCTCTTGTGCTGTACATGTATGGTGCTCCCCAGGTATGTACACAGAACCTGGAAAAGATTTTAGGAATTATTGTCACTGACATCTGAGGAAGAGAGGTCAAAATAGCTCAGGAATGGAGGAAAGACCCAAGTGTTTTTACCAACCTGTATAGTAAACAAGAGGTAGTGTATAGTAAACGAGAGGTAGTGGGCAGATTAGTTGTCCGTTTTTAATCAAGAACAACTTCTCCTTCTTAGGATGTTAAAGCTCTGGCTACAATTCCACTTCTGGGCTATGCAGTAGATGACACTCCAAGAAGTGCTGACCTCCCGCACAGCTTCAAACTGACCCAGTCCAAGTCTGTGCACAGCTTTGCTGCGGACAATGAGGAACTAAAACAGAAATGGCTAAAAGTTATCCATTTAGCTGTCAAAGGTGAGACGCCAGAATGTGAAAATGAACTGCAAGTGAATTCAGAAGAGCAACCTGAATCTTCTAAAACATCTGAATGCTGAAGCTCAAGAATATGTGGTATTTTTAAAAGATTTCAGTTGAGTTTGTGGTTAACCTTTGTGTTAGCCTTCCTTTGCTCAATCAATTAAAAAAAAAAAAGAAAGAAAAAAAGAAAGAAACTTCTTACTACCATACACATCTTAGCACTTTATGTTTGGGAAAAATTCTGGTCTTTTTAGGGATCTTTTTCTTATATTTATGTTCTGTCAATAAAAGTGATGTACAGGTCCATTTCAGAGACTTTTTAAAAAATGTGAATGCTATTAAAAATACTTACTAACTTTACTGTACTACTACTTTGTTGTGATGCAAATTTTTTTGAAAATCCAGTTGCTCTTTGGTTAATGTTTGCTACTTTCATTATGAATGCAAATATTGAAGCTTCCTACTTACATGTTAGGATTTGCAGCAGGATAAAAGATATACCTCCACATTGCCAAAATAGATCTGTAGTTAAATATGCAGGGACAGTTTGGTTTAATGTATGTAGTTTATAGATTGAATTCCACAGATCTGTATATATGTTGTATTCACTTGTCTCTTTTTAATTAATGCAAATTGCTTTCACAGGTATATTGGCTTTTAAAGTTTCAGTATATCAAGGAAACAATCTAATGATTTTTCAATCTAGAAATGAATACCTAAAATACGAGAAAACAATATATAATATATGTACATATTAAAAATGTACAATACTTGATTTTTGCTTTGGTTTCATGATACTGGGTTCCTATTAGTGAATAATTTATTTAAAGAGCATGTTTTCTATTTGAAATTAAACACAGTCCTAAATTAACAAATACTGTTCAGTGATTTGTTTTAATAGCTGACATTTAATGATCTTGATATTTTTATGCATTAAAAAATAGCAGTAATGTAAGTGGCATGCAATGGACAAATAAGTTCCAGTTGTGTTTAAAAGAGCAGTCGCTTTTATTCAGTGTCCTACCACTGTCATCTAAGAGTGCAGTAGTTCGTTACTAAAATGCAGTATGTGGTTTGGAAAAGCAACAGATTCTAGTAACCTTCGGGGAACACGTATTTTTGCTATTATGATTATTGGAACAAAGGAGCATTTTGAACTTAAGTCTTTCAATTTTTGCAGAAGATGAGATAACTGTAATACTTATTTATGACAACAGTCTTCAAGGATTATTGCTGTAAAGTGGAGCCTGCTTTATACAAATTTAGCATGAGGTCTGAGCCTGCAAATCTCAAGTTGCATTAACTGCCATTATTTGCATTCTGCTTGTAGGAATAAGGACGCGTTGGCTTTACAACAAGTATTAAGTCCCTTACGAACTTTTATATTCCTATTAGGGTTTTTATACATAGAGGCAAATGACCTCCCTAAAATTTTTACTGTAACATGCTTGGATGAAATACAACAAATTCAGGTAGTGATTGACTATCAAGTAGACAATTAAAATCATTGCCATCTTTCCTTTTCTGACCCCTCAAACGAAGGAAAGTATGTAACTTCTACAATGAACTTGTCATAGGAACAGTCGGGAGTCTTACTTCTCAGTGTAACTGCACTCTGTATTTTAAACCACATCAAGCTGAAGAGCTGAGGTTCAAGTCCAGTTTTGTTACTAACAGGGGGGCAGATCTAAATTCTCGCTTTTTTATAATGAGATTTCCAGACAAAGTATTCACTGAACTCCCACTTTGCTCTTTTTTGCAACACTGTAGGGAAAAAAAATAGTTATTTAGCATTTAACAAAGGATTGTTAAAGTAACCTCTGTTTTTAATGTCAAGTGTGCATTGAGTACACAGTGTCTAGCATTCTTTGGTCATGCAGCTTAATGTTAGTGGGCTGGATTTTGCTCTTACCTGCACAAATCCAAAATTTACCATGGCCTTTAGACCTCAAAGCTTTAATCTAGTGCTAGGAATTATCAGGACATGGCATTGTAGAGTACTAACTCTATAACTGACTTTGTGCCTGTCAGTTCTGAATTATTCCTTGGGTGCTCCACGTGTCCAGATTATTCAGCATGTAACCCCAGTATTACTTTTATCTGATGTGCAAGCTCTTCTGTAATTCTTTAAGAGTTTTTTAAGTTATTTCTACTGTCAGCTGTATTTATCTTTATTTATGGGCAGCATAAGCCCATTTTGATTCATGTTGGTGAGCGCTATCAAATCTTCTCCTGGGTCTCCCTAGCTAGCACGTGCCGTCTTGTGTATATCTTGGCGAGGGATGGGGGAACATTCAGGTAAGCAAGAAGAACTCTCCATGGCTAACTTTCTTTGGTCATCTCCTGAAAGTGGGTATCTTCTAAAAGAGTCTCAAGTGCAACTGCGGCATCTGGAGGGTTGTCTTACCACATCCTCGTGTGTAAAAAACATTGTTTCCCATGTTTAAGTTGTTGAGTGTAAGGGGAGAAGTTGCCTTAAGGGCGTCCCCAGATAAGATGGAGTAAGCTATTCTGAAAGTAATATGATGGTATGACTGTAATCATGTAGGATATTCTGTTTTCTAAGCTCCTGCAAACTTACTTCTGAGCCAAGTAGGAAGACCTATTCGAGCTAAATGATTAAGGAAATGATTAGAAGCAGTAATTTCTGTGCTGCCTTATTGTTATAGTGGTATTGAGCATCTGACGCTGCTTGAATGATTTCAGCATCTCCCAGAGGAAGCCCTGCATTTGGGCACAAACAATTTGAAATGAAGTTAGCATTGGGAGTTATTTATATGGATGTTAACCTCGCGTTTGCTCTCAGCCATTAAAGTTTATATAGTGCAGGATATTTCGTTTACCCTAGTGAAACCTATTTCATGTTCTCATTATCAATTGCTTGGTTGGAATTGTTCTTTTTCTGAGTCAGAATGCCTCGGCACTCAAATGTATGGTTCTGTGTGTATTTTGTAGGAGAAGTATGTACCACTAATATTAAAGGCGATCAGAAGATGGAGAAGTTTCTGCTAGATTTAACCGCCCTGTTTTACTCTATTCTCTACAGGCAAGCCCCCCTTACAACATCCAGAACTTTAAATTATAAATTACGACCACAGAGGAACAAATTCAAAGTAGTAACTGCTGCGGCTTAAGTACCATGACAAAAGCAGCCAAATTAAAACTATCATTCTAACAAGGTATAGGCTGTTCCCATTCCAGCTGTTGGATTCTTTTAAAAAAAAAAAAAAAAAAAAAGGCATGACAAATATTAGCATAAAGCTGTGTGTGTAAGGAATAAACTATAACTGAGCGTTCATTCATAATACATGAATGTATGTGAATGGCTCTGCTCAATTATTTAAGCTTTGCGATTCTTGTGTTCAAGAAATGCTTCTTTCTCACTTTAAAAGTGATCAGTCTTCTGTGCAGTTTAAAGCAGATCAAATGTTATTTTGTGCGGTTTTATCTGTGTTCAACCAGAACAAGGGCTTAATTTTATCTTTAATATGTTTGGAACATATTAATATATTTTTCAAAACGACTTAATATTTTTCCCCTATCATGGAAAAATAGTGTATCGTGACATCTGCGTGTCTGCACTGTTCTTCCAGATCCACTAAAAATTGTTTTCTGGTCTCGGGTACTCCTGCTTGGTTGAAGAGCTGCTGTAAAACCTATAGCATCTAGTACTTTCAGATCCCTTTACACTGAGTAGGTTTGTTTATTTCAAAATGTATATAATTTTTATGTGCAAAATAGATATAGAGAATACAAAACATTCTCTTCTATTTGGAGTAGAATATTAAGCCACTTTAAATGCATGTAATATATAGTGGCACCTCTTTATGCAAAACCATCTCAAAGTGCTTTATAAATCTCCTCAAAGGTTCTAAATCCTTTTCATAGAAAAAAGGATTTTTATTCTTCATATTTTTAAACTATGGATGAAGCCAAGGCACTGATTAAATGTAGAATAAATACACTACCACCTAAGAAAATTTTAGATGAGGTTATAGAAGTATGCTCTAAAGAGTTCCAAGTAGAGTCACGAGGAAAGAAAAAAGTATATATAAAAATAAGTAGGAAAGATGGGGAAACACTTGACAGGTTCTTTGGGTTTTGTTGTTGTTTTTTTCAAAATACATCACCACAGAGCTAGTATAAAAACTGGTCAGCTTTTAATTTCAAGACAAGATTAAATAAAATGAACAGAGGATAGCGGTTCCTTATACTGAAGGAAAGGCTTTCAGGAAAGAAATAAACATTCCATGTAGAAATAATTCTAAGCAATAAAAAAGGAGGTTTCTCCACGTAAACATATTTAGCGATCTTTAGCTGGTATAGACTAGCAGAGACCTGCTTGAGCTATTATGCCTTCAGTGATTTAAATTCATGTAAAATCTGCCTTACATTATATAAAAACACTTGTGGAAAATCAAGATTTCACCAGTTTGAGAGCTGCTGCCTTACTGTGTCCCATGTGGAATCACAGCGCTCAGTTGAACTGCAGGTGGGTTTCAGTTGGAGGTAACTGATGTAGGGGTGGATGTAAACAGCTGGAAATACATATCCAAAAATAAATTATTGGAGAAGAGAAATAATTTTGTGGCAGAAGTGACTCTCCTTAAGATAAATCCATCGGTGAAAGGGGCATTGTTCTTAGTCTGTGGTGTACTGTTATTTGAAATCTGAAATGAAATATATGGAGTTATGGGTTTTTTTCTTCAGTCTGTGGCCCTGCTGGTATCAGGAATTTATCTAGCTGGTTCGGACCCAGGGGACTGTAGCGAAGTGTGTTTCTTGGATAGGAGTTTTAATCTGCTAGTCAAGATTGTTTCCTAAATCCTTTTCCTTTAACAGAACAGAACATTAATTTAATGATTGTATATGTGTGTATGTATACACATATGCATATGTATGTGTGAATATATGTATATATGTGTATTTATATATTTGAGACTTATTCAGATGACCTGTTTTCGAGCAGTATTTTACAATCAAAAAATACACTGTGCTGCATTCAAACTATAATGTATATTGACTGTGTTGAGCACGCTTTTCAGAAGAAAAAATCGAGAGAAGTAGATCTAATTTTGTGGCATGTTTACTATTTCAGCCTAATTTTAAAATAAAATAAAATCAAACACACTAAATTCAGTAAGACATTCAATCTGCTTCCTTTAAAACCTCATGATTAAATTTCTTCCTAGACTCAACAATGGCATTTTGCTTTCACCCCTTCCTCTTCTTAGCACAATTGAATGTTGAAGGTGATTTTTTTTTTTAATTTTTTTTTTTTTTCTTTACTAAAATCTTCAAGCAGATTTCTTTGAATAAAACATGCTTTCAGCCATGGCATAATACCAACCTGCTTCAGTTTATAGTTCATCCTTGTAGATGCATTAACTATTTATGGTGAAAACATTCAGAAAAGAGGGAACTGTCGAAGCATTTTTGCGCGTATGTGCCCTAGTATTTTTACCCACAGGGAACCTTTTGCAATAGAACTATTGGGTTTTTTTTCTACTAGCATGTTCTCTGTTCTTCAGCTCTCAAGGCAGATTAGTACGTTAATTTTAGTGGAGCCTGGATCGGCTGTAGAGTTTGACAACATAATTATAGGCCGTTCACTGCAATTCCCCTTCATTATGAAAACATTTCTGGTTTTAATTGAGAAAACGCCTTTTTTTTTTTTTTTTTTTTTTGTAAAAATACTGATATTTGGAAGAGGTGTAAATTTGTTCTGGTTTTGCAATAAAGTGAAAAATATTAAAAAGGTGAAATATAAATGCCATTATAAGTTGTGCAAATGTAAGTGGTCATTTTTACGGTCAAGAAATATATGAATGTAAAAAATCTGCAGATATTGTATATATGTCCTGTAATATATGTATATTTGGTCATAAGGTGGGTGGAGAATTGTAAAAATTAAGCACTTTAATTCCTGTTGAGTACTTAAAAGAAATTTGTATCCTGTAAAATAAAAGCATCGTTAAATAAGCATTGCTGGTTGACTTCTTTGTTTTTGGTCTGCCTACTGTTTACTTTCTCTGCTGATGAAATCTTTAAACTGCATTTCCAGTTGTGCAAGTAACTGTAAGGACCCATCTGTTGCTGAAGTGCCAGCTACTCAGAAGTACTGCTAAGTCAGTGGATGATATATATGCTGAATATGTAAGGGGCTGTATATAATGCTATGACATCTTGGATTGGGAAGAGAAAAGATGCAATTTTTCACCGTTCAGATCCGTATTTCTGTAAACGGGAATAATAATGTTCTCTCATGTGACCAGGACATTATGAGAGTACTTTATGGGCTTCTACATTGCCACCCCCAGAGAAAAGTGCAGAAAGAAAGGAACGTGTTCAGGTGTAGCCCCGCATCTTTCTTACTATTACTCAAGCACTGCTCTGAACAAAAGGACAAATCAAAACATTGAGCAGCTGCTCAGTGTGATCTCTTGTGCGCTGAATTAAAGCGGTGCTGTGAAGCAAAAATGATCAGGTAATTAGCTGGATCATGATCCTAAGCATAGGCAACTTTAAGTAATGTGCGAGCTAAGCACACATTCAGTTTATGAAAGTGCCACTTAAACTGCAGCTACTCCTTTTCTAAGTATCCTTTAACAGACAGAACCATCTGCAGTTGCCTCCAATTTCCATCATCTGTACACACTAAACATGTTTTGATTGTGTCTGATTTATTCTTCGTATTCTTCTGCAGGTGTGGGATGATGTTGCAGAAAATATTGCCCCCCCAATTATAGAGAAGAAAATGTACTGTATTACATGTTAGTTCCTGTCTGGAAGGAGTTGTGTAGAAGTATTTTGTTTAGTTTCTACTTTTTCTTCTCTCTCTAAACACAGTAAACAAATTAGTGTTTGAAATAAGTACTGGTGAACCACGGAAAGTAATGCTTCCCTCTCCATTTACTTAATTTTTTCCCACTAATTTTTCCGATTATTTTTTTCCTCTGTGATTAACTCTTTTCCAGAACCATTATTTTCCTCATTAAACACAATGGAATGCCTTCTACGTGGAGACAAAAATAACAGCGTTTACCCTAAAAGGTGGTTTAATAAGAAAACATAATTACAAAATTCAAACCACAGGAAACCCGTAATCACAGCCTTTACTTAATTCCTTTATTATCGGCAGGTTTAATTAAGCGCTGATACTTCTGCTTGGTCGAAAATTGTCCGGGAGCCCATCAAGTACAGGGTTGGTAAGTAAGTGGTAGGTGGTGTCTCCTCTGGCTCTCCCTCAGAGCCTGACTAATGACTGCCTCAACCACCACGCAACTGTTCTTGGCGTTGCATGGGCTTCCTGACATGAGAGAAATGGCAGGCCTGCCTTTGGTAACACAAGACTTGGAGCTTGTTTGCTGTAAAGAAATTGCTCTGGAGGGTCCTGTTGGTGTCTCTAATGAACAAGAGGAGGGATCCTTAACGATTGTGATCTTTTTGGCTTGGAGCCGCTCACCCTCTGCCTCCTTGACCCTATGCATTAGGCAGCTATGACAATATTAAGCCTCATCAGACCCAGTTTTGTGGGAAATCAGGATAGACCCGGCTGAGTTTATTCGCTTGAGGTCTCCCCCATGTCTGCATTGCTAGTTTCTGTTTTGGGCTCAAGAACATAATGCTCTGGTGTCATGAGCAGGATGCGCTACCTGCTCTCTCTTTCAAACTGGTACGTTTCTTTGTGTTACAGCATATTTTTCAAGTGACTTTCCCTAGTTTAAAGTCTTAAGTTATCAAGAATGTGTCACATACCCTGGGAAGTTTATCAGTTGTTAGCTTCACTCTCTGCAGGGGTTTCTTTCTTTTTTAAAAAATTTATTTATTTTTAAATTATTCTTATCACTAGTCAGAACTCACGTAGCCTTCAACCATCAGGATCTTATCAAAAGAATTCATCAGGAATTTCAACTAACAAATCCGTGCTCTCTTTTGAGCATGTTTTGACATAGTACGCCCAACTCATTCTTTCAAACTCTAGGTGAGGGACCCTGCTTCAGGGAAATGGGTTTTGGACTCTGATTGGTACTGAATGGAGGAGACTTCCCACAGCATGAAATTAAATGAATGACCCTGTGATGGAAGAAGATAAGATTTCAAGCATGACTCTGTTTAGACCTATTGCTTAGCTATGTAGAAGTACCTGCTTGGCCTCTTTTGCCTTACTCACATTTTTCTTGGCTTGCAAAAGGGAATCCAAATCTTTCAGCTCAAGGCTTCAGGACGCAGCATTTACAAAAGACCTACCTTACCTATGTTGTATTTTGGAATTCAATTTCAGATTATCACTAAGTGGGTCCTATTAAACAAATGTTCTTTAGCGGCTGAAGTGCACCTTGCAGTTCTATTTCACATGAAAAGACTCGCATCCATGTGCTCCGAGACAACTCCATGATGCTAAGCAAACCATGGCAGGTAAGACATCAAGTGTCCACGCCAGAACTGCAACCCTGACCTAAACTAAAAAGCTTCAGAGAGACATACTAGAAGTATCCATTAATCTTTTATGCAGGCTGTGATGTTGTAAATCACATATGCTCAATTGTCGTATTTTCCAATTTAAACTTAAAATTGTGCCAATCATAATATGAAAAGCAGCATGCACAAGAAAACATGCATTATCAAAATGAAAAATGCTCCTATTAGCATATTATTTTATGTTAAAAAGGCCACAGGAGACAGCCTTATTTAAAATATTATATCCAGAAGTAGAAGATACAAGCTGAATTCTACTGTATGTCAGCAAGTTTGCTATTTGCTACTTCCTCCTTCCTTGGTTGGGGTAAGGTTTTTCTTTTCCTTTCTAGTTATATTGCCTCAGCTGAATACTAACTAAGCGTGCATTTTGTTTTCCAATAAAAAGTTACTTTCTTGATATCAGACAGGAAATTATTGCCTTTATTCCCAAAACCTTGGTCCTTTAAAGTCCTTTAAGTCCTTTAAGGCTTTCACCTTAAAATTGGACTGCAAACCATTCCTTATGCAAGCAGCAATTATTTCATATTTTCTTTCAAATTTATTGTTTTCGATGGGCATTGCTTTAAGAATACACCTGGCAGACGCCATGAGAAATTTCCCCAGTGGATGTTTCCACATTTAAAACCAAGCTCTGATAGGCAACATGTGATCCATGAGATTGCTTGACTTAAGTCAAGAAAAATTGTAGGGAAGAAATCCTTGGGTTTCACACTGACACCTGTTGATTCCTCTGTTTGTTCAGCAGCACATGATTTACAAATGGAAAAGGCTTCTATCAAAAAGATATCATTAAAGCATCTACGATGATGTGGGGAAATACCAAGTGAAAATACCAAGTGAAAATTTCCAAATTTTCTCCACTAGACTGTATAATGAGAGTGAGAAACAGCTTATTTATAATATCCATCCTTTGATTAATGAAGTCCTGTAACAGATGATGAGGTTGATTGTTGGTGAGTCCATCAAAATGCATGAGGAAAGCAGAAATCTGCTGTTTAGAAGTTAAGTGGTTACCGACTTGGTACTATGCACTTGCGCTTGGCATCACCAATTAATGCTCAGCAGACAAATTTAGTAACGCACCTGCACCAGAGAGGAAATGAACTGCTCAGCTGGGATACATCCAACTGTCCCGTTGCCACTGGAGGGGTGAAAATCATTCACTGAAGTAACTGTGACTATCGTGTTTGGTATCCCAAGAAGTCTGACCACCCCAGCTTGGGGGAGGAGAGGGGAGCACTGTTGTACAGCAATCCAGAGTGATACAGAGGTTATTTTCATCTCCAGCCAAAGCTTTTACCTCTATTGGCCTTGTCAGAAATGCTGACGTCTTACAAACACTTACCGGAGTCTTGGGCTTTGTTACTGATTGATGAACTTTGCTGCGTTTGCCTTGTGGCTCTTACCCTCTGTGCCCTGCCCCTTCCTTAACTCGAAACCTGCTTTCAGTTCTGCAAGCATGTTTTATGAGAGGTTGTGTGACACTCCAAATATTACACCAATTTAGTTAAATAACTTCTCTGTGAATACGGTGAGAGAATATAAGGAACTCTCAGTTGTTTAGTTCATCATATTGTCCAGCAAAGTTGCATCTCTGCCCTGGGATTATTTTGTTTTCTCAGAGACGGGGTGCCAGCACAGGTAACATGTAACTCGGGGATTCCTACCAGCATGGCGATCTTCTTACAGCCAGCTGAAACGTATAGGAGAGATCACTGCCAATTCAGCAGAACCCCTGGACTATGGATTTGAAACCTCTGCTTTCTGTCTCTTCTGGTAAAAGCCCAAGGTTTAGAATCCGCCAGTTTGGAAAAATCTGTGTAGAACGTCCAAACAAAGTGTCATTCTGTCAAGGGATTTCAAGAATTTATTTATCTCAGCTTCTAATGATGTTTGCTGTGCAGATGTCTGGTATAAGTGCTATGAGAAAATGTTAAAGTTACATCTGTGGTGAGGTTGCTCTGGAGAATAGAAAAACACCATTCAGTTTGGCTTCACGTAAAAATCAGGCTCTGACAGACCCCTATAATCATTGTATTGCATGGTTCCAAAAGGTGACATTACCAAGCAATAGTTTATAAAGGTATTTTCTTAATAGTGTTTGTGCAATACAAAGCAGTAGGACTATGTATGCAGCGCAAATGTTATATCACATACTTGACACATTTTGGTCTGGCAGTCAAATATTTCTTTCTCTAGACAAATACAATGGCAAGGAAATATGCTTTAGTGAGGTGCTAGTAGGTGGTCTGCTTTTTTGGCATAAATTAATGAAGTGGCAAATGACTTGTCCACTACTGTCAGTATGTCAATATAAAGAGACTCCAGCTGTCTGAGCAAAAATGGAAGCGGATGATGATGCAAAACTGTAAAGAAATTCATATAATGGAGAAGAAAGGCTGGAAATTTTTGTTCTCCTGACTTCAAATGTAAAACCAAGGAGGCTTATAATGAAATTAGAAGATGACAAATTTAAAACTGACACCAAATTGATTTTTTGCACTGTGCATAATTAGATCATGAAATCTACTGTCACAGGATGTCACTGGAGCCAAGAATTTAGTGTGATGGGACAAAAATACCTATTATATGGTAAATAAAGCAATCTAGTTTCCAGTAACTTAAACTGGAAGAAATATTGAACTGTCTACTTCAGATATTATAGCAATATCAAAATTATTTAATATGTAGCTTTGAGATCAGAAGATCTTATTACTGCATTTTTAAATTTTCCCCAGAGCCCTGGCGCTGGATAGTCTTAGAGATGAGATTCTGAGGTAGACTGATATCAGGTCAGATTCAACATGGCAGTTCCCGTTTCCTCACGTCAATTAACTTTTAGTAAATAACCAGTCTGACTACTACTGCCTTTTATGAGATCTTCGAGTTTCTTGCTCAGTACAATACAAGTCTGCCATGTAAAGTTAGAGTTAAAGCTACATATGACCACTGCTTGTTAAAGTGTTCATTGCTTTGGCACAGTCCTCAACTGGGCTGAGGTAAGTGCTGGATTTCCTAAGTCGGTGCAGGACATGACACTTCATAGCAGAGGCATTTCCGGCTCCCACTTCTTAGCCAGAAATGTACGATGTCTTAAACTTTGCATTCTGATGTTTCCTAGCCTTATATCTTCTTTAGTCCTTTCTTCTTGCTTTCCTTCATTAATTCATTTCCTCCATCTGAGCTCCTCCTGCACTTCTCCCCTTGGTAGGCCTTTCAACATCTCTGCTGGGCAGGCTAGGTTATCTCAACTCTGTTCAGCAACTGATATTTTCTCTGTGTGCTTCTTGATAAAATTCTAAGAATAGCCATACTGGGACAGACCAAAGGGCAAGCACACACAGTGCGTCTGCATGACACTCTCCCAGATTTCAACCGTTGTCAGGTCAGAAACATCCAGAGCTAGATTTGATTCCTACATAGCTACTTATTTACATGCAATACACTTCTCTCTCTTAAATATGGCTAAATACCATCTGAATCCATTTAAAGTTTTACTGTCTACAACATCCTTTGGCAAGGAGCTCAATAGGTCAACAACCCAGCCATGAAGGGCTACTAACTTTGTTTTGTTCTGACTTCGCTCCTAGTTTCATTAGATGCTCCCCAAACACTTGTATTGGAAGGGAGAATAAATAAAACTGATGCTTTTCCACCCACTCCAGGCTACTAAGGATTACTCAGGCCTTTAATCCTTCCTTACCCCTTGCCATTTCTTTTGTAGAGTGAAGACTCCAACTTCACTTAGTTGGTCTTGATATTAAAGCTGTTCCACATCTTTCATCATCCTTGTTGTCCTTCTCTGACCCCTTCCCAGTTCTACATTCTTTCCAAGATTTCCCACTTCTGGCCTAAATTAAAACAGGTTGCACTTGCTCTATTTCACAGCTGGTGTCCATGAAGTCCTAAGGCAAAATGAAAGTGGCAGGAGAAAAGAGATCCACACAGAGAAATAAGCTGGTGTTATCTATCTACTTTAGGTGCCAGGAACTTCTATGTTCTAAACCGGAATGTTTTTTTGTCTTCTGTCTTTCCTTTGTGTTCCAGGGACTCGAGGAAGGAGAGGAGGCAAGGCTCTGTGCTAGACAGGGAACAGCAAACCTGTTAGAAAAAGTATTTGCTGTGTCAGATGTACAACGCAGGGAACATTTGCTACTATCCTGGAAGCTGGAGAGGCAGATGCCAAATGGCATCGGGGTACTAATGATCTCTGAGAGTAATTGACTCCAGCACGCTGAAAGTTAATGGGTGAAGCTGCTGGATAATCATGCCTGTATGGCTATGACAAGAACCCCCTCACCAACAGGTCATTCAGTACCTTCGTCACAAAATTTTACCTGTGTTAACTGTTTCTGTCTGTGCTGAATACGCTAATTTTTGAGTGTTTCAATTTGCTTAGCCATCTTTATGCTTTTATCACAAAATACTAGTCCTCTGACAAAGCAGTGTGGAATTTCCTGGGTAAGAATGAGAGACTTTGTTGTAAAGATATATAGATAAGAACCTATTTTCTTTGTATGTTCTTTCCTTCAACATTTGAGGGTTTCAAGGCATGAAGACTGGAAAAGACTAATTTGTACAGAATAAGAACAGAAATTCTAATGCCATCCAGAACTTGAAATTTTCAGAAGCGTTTTTACTCTGTTGGCTTACAAGAACGGACAAAGCCAGAATTCAACTCAGTGCTAGCATATTCATAATTCATCTTTGAGAACAGGCACTCAAGGGAAACACGTTTAAAGATCAGACAGCTTATTTGTTGTGATCTCACATCACAAGTCTGGTTTCCCCAGATCTTTTTGTACAATGTAGCTGAGTATTAGATCTCACACAGTTTCCCACTTCCCAAGCCCTGCCAGTAACTTCAGCCACCCCTACTATGATGCATCTGAGTTACAAAATTTCAGATGCAGAGATTAGCTGACAGACTTGCAGCGAAAACAAAAATATCCACAAAAAAGCAAAGAGAATAAATATGGCTGTTTTGAATGTGTCCATCGTAATTCTCAATATGTGAACGGTAATGGGGAGCATATTCTTTTTGATGCACAATTTGTAGGACCAGATCTTCTCCAGTTCTCTTCTCCCCCTGAAGAGATTTCCGTAATGCTTCCTCCCCACCCCGAGCAGTTTTATTTTCCTGCTCTGTTGGGCTTTGTGAGACCAGATGCTGGCAAGGCCCAGCCATGTGCCACTCAGCGCCTTTCCTTGCTTGTTACTCAGGCAGCAGCACCGCCACACCTGGTGAAACAGTGGGGAGGGCTGTGGGGGCACACGTTTGGTTACTTCCTGCTTTCCAAGGGTTTTCAAAACACTGTGCCTTGAATAAACTTGGCCACGCCATGCTGCTTGCCAAAAGGTGCAAGCACCTTTTGGGAGGTACGGGGTTACCCGCGGGCCTGCCCAGCAGTGCTGGGTTATGTGCTACGTTGCTGCCCATGCGCTGTCCTTCGCCACTTCTAGGAAATAAGATATTTTTACCATCTTCATTTATTTTTCTTTTTTTTTGTCTGTCCTACCACACTCCCCCCCATCCGGGGAAGGTCCTGTTGGGCATTTCCCATAGCAGCGTTCCATTATCTGAAGGGGGCCTACAGGAAAGCTGTGGAGGGACTTCTTACGAGTGCATGTAGAGCTAGGATGAGGGGTAATGGCTTCAAACTGGAAGAGGGTAGATGTAGATTACATATCAGGAAGTAATTTTTCATTCTGAGGGTGGTGAGGCACTGGAACAGGTTGCCCAGGGAAGTTGTGGATGCCCCATCTCTGGAAGTGTTCAAGGCCAGGCTGGATGGGGCTGTGAGCAGCCTGGTCTAGTGGGAGATGTCCCTGCCCATGGCAGGGGGGTTGGAAATAGATGATCTTTAGAGGTCCCTAGCAGCCCAAACCATTCTATGATTCTATGAAAAGCTACGCCCCGGGCGGGGATGAGGCCTGCCTGCTCGACATGGGCCGCTTGTGGCCCTTCAACTTGTGGGCCGTGCTGCTACTGATGATCCCCAGAGGCGATCAGCTTTATCGTACGAAAAAATAGAATAAAACCTGGGAATGGCTTCTAATAGAAGACGGCGGCGGCGTCTTGTATTAGAAGCCTCGAAATGCCTCCATGGCCACAAGGAGAAACTCTGCCTTCCCCATCTGGACTACAACTCCCATGATGCCTGGCGGCGGCGTTGCGCCCGGGCGGGGCCGCGCACAGCCTGCTGGGTGCCGCGCCGTGCGCGGGGGCTGGCGCCAATGGCGGCAGGCGGAGGGGGTGGTTGAGGGGAGCCCTTGTCCGTTGCGCCCGTTCGCCGCCGCCGCTTTCAACGGCCCTCACTGTCTTCCCCCCCGCCCCCTCCGCTCCCCGGCAGCCATGGAGGCGTTGATCCCGGTGATTAACAAGCTGCAGGATGTCTTCAACACGGTGGGGGCCGACATCATCCAGCTGCCGCAGATCGTGGTGGTGGGCACGCAGGTGAGGCGGGGCGGGGCGGGGTGGGGTAGGCCCAGCCGGGGTTTGGAGGGGGGGGGCGGGAAGCGGGCGGCGCGGGCCTTCAACCACCTTGAGGGCAAAGTCGAGGCGCCCATCGCAGCCTCCGGTGCTGCTGACCCGCCGTCGACTCCGCCAAGGGCACGGGGGGACGCGGGCGGCCGGGGCGGGCGTCCGCCCGCCCGCCCCGGCCGCCCTAGGCTGCCCGCGTCCCCCCCATCCCCCGCTATTCCCTCCTCTGGCTCCCCACCATTTGCAATGGGAGTGCCTCTTCCACCGCCCCGCACACCCGGGGATGTGTAGGTGGCACCGCCCGCCAAGGGGGGCCCGTCGCCGGCCATCGCTAGTGGGTGGCTTCCCTTCTCTGACAGCCGGCGTGAAGTGTATGGGGGGGTGGGAGGGTGAGTAAAAGGGATGTGGTAACGGAACGGCGTCTTGCAGGCGTGGATCATTTTCCCTTTCTGCCTGTTCTCCGTGCCGTTTGGACCTCTTTGTCTTAGCTTATGAAGGTGTGCGGCGAAGCCAGCCTTTGTTGGCTGTCACAGTTACAAACGTGTGCGTCTCGGCTTGATAATGCAGCTGCTGGGCTCGAAGATAGCTCAAACCTTTTCACATCTATGCAAATGGGATGCTCCTCTCCAGCAAAACTTTTGGCAGCGGAACGCGTGTGACCAGAACTGTAGCAGTCATAAAGGAATTGAAAATGAAATGTTAAGCACAACTAAAACTTGAAGTTAACGGACCTCTCTTTTTATTTCTGTGAAATTAACAGTGTGTACTGAATTTGTGATGTTACTTGACAGTAGCCTGCCTACCTAAGACAGTAATACCAACAACTCTCTAGTTAGGGTTTCATTATATGACTTAAAACACAAGCTGTATGTTTGAAGCTTGCATGTTGCTGAAGCATGGAATAGATTTGCTCAAAGACAACTGCAGTGTCGAACTGGCTGTGAGGTAGCCAGCTGTCGTTCTGTTTTACCAATACAAATCAGATAGATTCATTGACTTTATATCAGACACTTCATAAAATAGATCTAAAATACTTGAATTGGGTGGGAGAGACTTTGCACTGGTAAGCTATATTAGGTACTTGCTATTTTTGTAGCTGACAGGAGTCCATCACTTTAGGAAGACATTTAATCTCCTTCACATTAAAAATCATACAGGCAAGCTGGGTTTTTGTTTGGGTTTTTTGTTCTTCTTTTAGTTTAGTTCTGCAACAGAAAGTGCAAGGCAGAGGTGTGGCATTTTTCTATGTAAAAATAATAAAGTATTTTTTTTCTCTTTCACTTTATGAAATGCTTTGAAGTGGCTTTTTAAAAAAAATTATCCTTTTAAACAGTTTTGTCCTAGTTAACTTTTCTTAAGTACAGTAGATAGTGAGAGTTAAGCCAGTGTTGATATGCATTTGATTTAAATGGTCTACCTATCAGTATTAATATCCATTTGGTGCTGTATTCAGTATATTCATAAAAAACCTTGAGTCAGTGTGATACTTCTTAGCATGCCAAAACAAAGTCCTTTATATAGACTCCAGGAAAATATATAGCAAAATGTCGAGCAAGCTGTATCTTGTTTTTTTTGTTTTGTTTTTAATCAGGGTTGTTGGAAGAAATAATTGTCTTTATTGACATGGTAATTCTGTGGATGGTTATTTTATGCAATTAGCCTTAAAATAATTTAAATAAAATTTTATTATTTTATTCATTGAACTTAGTTTATTGTAGACCAGTATTCTGGAGATGTCTCAAATACGGCCTCAGAGCTGATGGTTTTGCTGCTGGTAGCTTGCTTCTATGTTTTTTGGTTTTTTTTTAAATGTGCCTTGAAACAATCTTTTTTCTTGAGATATTTTTGTTTAAGCCTATGTGGCCTTTGAGTTTGTTCACACAGTTGTTTTGTTTGTAGCCTACTGGCATATGCAGTCTTTACTTTTTCTTCTTTGAATAATATTCAAATACTATTTTGAATTTTGCATCTCCGTTTTTATTTGTAGGAAATAAAAGCTACCAGTTAAGATTTCTGTAACTCTCTGTTAATTGATTTATGCTTTTTTTTTTCCTTCCAGTTTGCCTGTTGCTTTCCTTAGATGATCTTTTTACATATTTAGCAAGGAGAAGAAAAATGCTTTTTTAAAGTAGTTTTTGCTGTTTATTTTTCTCACCTGTCTTCTCTATCTCTTCTTTACTCTTTTATTGTTTTGTGCTTGGGCCTTTCTTCAGTTCTCATTTATTTCTACTTCTGTGGATCAAGTTAATTCTTTCTTTTCTGGAGTATGTAGAACTAGAAACTGCTTATAATCCTTAATTTAACTTTGAATGTTTTATATTTCCCATGTTCCCTTTGCCCCTCCTATGTTGTTTTGGGATTCATTTCCTATCATCCTTGTGTTCTGAGCAATTGAAGTATCTTAATTTTTTCCTCTTTCTAGGTGGGTTTTGGTACTAATTAGAAAATATTTCTGAGTAATTTTTACACATTTATATGGCCTCTCGCACTTCTTCTAGTGGTGTTCCTGTGACTCAGTCTTATGAGAATTCCTCCTCATTCTCCACATAAATAGCATGTTAGTTATTTCTGTATTCTAGTACAGAGTCTATTAGGAAAATTGAAGACTGTTTGCTGCTGGCAGAATTCAGAGGACATACTCAGACTGCCAGCTTTTCATCACTATTTCAGGGAGGTTTTGCCATTCCCAGATAGGTGTTCTATTTTTTTTCCCCGAATTCAGTATTTTAGTTCCATTTTTAGAACTGTATTACTGAAGTGCAAAAAAAAATATCCAGGCTGGGAATACTATATAAGCAATATATAATAACACCCAACGTCCTTGTGTGTTTTATACAAATGGTTTGTGATCTGTACTTGTAAGGCATAACAAGGTGTTATTGAAGTATCTCAAGAAAACACATTAAAGCTATAATAAAAGGAGGCAAGGGGAAGGAGGGGAGCTTGGTTAGTTATGGCTTTTTGTATATTAAGGGCACATAGATGCTAGCATAAAAAATGAAATGCCTGGGCTACAAAAGTGGGCATGAGTTTTAGATTAAATTTAAAAAAAACCCCAAACAACCAAACAACAAAATCTCTGCCTAGAGATGTGTAAAAATGAATTGCCTTTATTTTTTTCAGGTCATTAATTCTTGGAATCTGTTTTGGGTTTCCAGAAGTCATCGACTAGTTATATACAAACTTTAGTTCAGTTTTTTAGTGAATTTTTCCAATGCTAACATTATAAAAATAAGTTGTGGGTTTTATTTGCACTTGGTGATGTTGATTCTAGAAGAGACGTTGTGGTGGAATTGATCTAGCAACTAATGAAATTCATAATGAGATTTTTAAATGAACTTTCAGGTGTATGTTTAGGTAGTCCTTTTGCTCAGTCTTCAGTCAATGCTATTTTGGGACTTTAAATGGTGAGATGTAGTTTACAATATTTAATATGGACTGTTCTGTTGGATGTTTCCATCTGTAAGAGCTGTTTTGTGAGCCTCAGTGATTGGCTCACAGATGAGTGTTACATTTATTTATTTTTTTGCTGTTTGGAATAAGTACCATGTTTGATATTTCAACGCTAAACCAATTTTTATTGCCACAGAGGAAGGTTTCTTGATCTCAGATAACAGATAGCCTGAGCATTTGAATACGTATAACTGCCTATTCTGTTAGGCTAAACAGTTAGGATGGTAATTTGCCTGTTAAGAAGTTGCTGGCAATGGGAAACTAATGTATGGTCCTGGTTACTGGGGTGACGAGAAGAATCCAGTGGATGTTGTATCGAAGCATCCAATTTGAGAGTGACTGGCATTGTGGTCTTAAACTTCAGGTGCTCTACAGAGCTTCTGTGACCCTGTCAGGGAAGGTCAGGGTAACAGAAATTTAAGCCACTTTGGCTTTTTCAGTTTCAATGTATCCTACATTGTGTTGGCAAAAAGCCAGTTTTAGGTAAAGGAAACTCCACCTTGTACCAAGCAACCAGGAAATCCCCATGCCAAGCTCAACTCGGGAATGTCTTCCTCCCTCCTCTTCTGGTTGTTTTTTTGTTGTTTTTTTTTTGTGTGTGTGTGTGTTTGTTTCTCCAGGGATCTTTCCTGTGATTTCAAGCAGATGAAAAAAGGCATCTGTATCTGCATTTGTAAAAGGGGCTGTAACTAGAACATAGCTTCGGTGCTGGCTGTGGTGGCTATGTTGGCTGGGGAGAGCTTGTTGGTTTTTTTTTTTTTTTCCAAATGTTTTGCAAGCTTCCTGTTTTGTTTTTTTGTTTGTTTTGATATCTGACATTCACTGTATCTGGCTTTGGGCATAACTGGTTTCCTTTTTGCCATCTCTTCCTCCTGCCAAATCATGCCCTGACTGTTCTGGTGTCTGTTTCAGAGAAGCAGCAAAGTGAGGTGGATATTAATTAGCTGTTTACCTTTACCAGACATAATACAAATTTTGCTGCTAAAGTTATATAGTGCAAAAAACATTTGTCATTGTGCAGTTTCTTTTCTCTGATGGGCCCTCTCAGTTTCTGAACAGCTGTACTTTTTAGGTCCTGAAGGCTTCTGTGATTGGAACGGTGGCATTTTTACTGTGTTTATGTGCAGACTTTATATGAATTAAAATAAAATTATACATCTAGTGGCTGTGATCCCACCTTTAGTCTCTACAGATTTTTAATATGAAAGCAATATTAAGCATCTTAAATTAAGGCACTGGTTCTATTGTTTGCAAATGCCCAGTTATTTTGGAAGAGTGGAGAGAATATACAGTTATAGAAGGATGTGAATGAAATAGGTTTTATTGTTTTGGTTTTGGGATTTTTTTCCCCCCACTAGTTTTGTATGCTTGCTGCTGTGCATTGTGTTCACTTGTGATTGGCAATTGTTTTTCTTGGAAAACCTGTATTTGAATTAGAATGGAGGTGGATCTTTTATCTTGTCCACAGGGGACAGTGAAAGGAAACACATTTTCAGGAAAATTAAGGGGAAGAGTATTTAAACAGAATTTGAAGAGCAAATGGCTGTATAGTTCTTGGGAAAGATTTGTTCATATAGTAGCGAGAAGGTTGAGTGGCTTTCTCTCTATAAAAAAACCACAAACCACCCCAAAACTCTGTTGTTTAGAATGTTTTTTTAAATTGAAGATACAAATTGGCTTTGTTTTGATTCATTTTACTGCCACAATAATGAACATAATAGTATAAGTAATGTTATGTAAGGTCAGTCTATATGGCTTTGAAATGTGCATCTTCAAATACCACAGTTCCATGATGTAACTTAGAGAAGTTCTGTACTTGTTGTTTCAAATGACGTGAGGTATTTTTTCTTAAGTGAATTATTGGAGGACTTTGGGAATTGATGTATTGAGAAAGAATACATTTGCAAATCTTTTATCTATTTGCTGTTGTTTGATATGTATCTACATTTAAATATGGTGTAAATACAGGATTCCTGAAGAATTTTGACTGAGCTGTGCAAATTCTGGCTTTCCTTACTACTGGTATATAAGCTGTCTTCTGTGGGGGGAGTTCCTGTGGATTCCAGTTTCTTCCTGACTTATTCAGGAAAGCTCTCTATTCAAGTGAATGGGGAATGGCCTGCAGGAACAACAGTCTTGTAATCCAGACAAGATCTTTCGCAGAGAAAATGTACTTTTGCAGCAGCCAGCAGTGCATTATGCTGGTTTCACTGCTTTCTCAAATTTGGATCAGCCTGTTGGCTCTTCTTTGTCTTTCTAGAAGTATAATTTTGTTTCAAAGAATGCCTTACAATAATTCATTGGGCCTGCTTATAACTTCAAAATTCTCTTCTGATTAGTAAATACATTTTTAAATTTGTTGGCTGTTTAGAACCAGCCTAGCTTGGGATGTCCTTAGTTCACATAGGAAAATTTTGCCACAATAGTTATTCCAATCAAAGCAGTTCTTTTGTGGAACTACTCTGGAATTGCATGTGTGCTGACATTATTTCAGAATAATTCATGTTTGCAAAACAAGGAAAGAAAAAAAAAGTATCTTGCTGCTCTTTAGTTATAGCATGCTGAACTCTTCCGGGATAACTACTGCAGAGAACTTCTTTTCAAAGCATCTGTCTGAGTAATATTACTGTGGATGAGATCCCAGAAAAAATGCATTAGCTTATATTTCCCAATTTTAGAATTAAAACTTAGTAAAAAGTGTATGTATGTATTGCTAAGAGCATGATTTAGCCAGCGGGACTTTTGTGATTCTTGCATGAGAGAAACTGCAAAATTGCTACCATTCTGCCTCAGGTGTCAAAGTAGATGCATTGCTTTTCTTAAGAGAATTCTTCAGGAATTGTTATGTCTTGCTGAGAAATCTTTCTACTTACTTACTGTCATTCTCAAATGTCTCCTATTGTTGTGCCACTGAAAAGGTCATAGGGAATACTGATACCACAGCCTCTTTATTTTCTTGTGCTGTCCTGCAGTAAATCTGTATTGTGTTACAGGAGTTCTTCACAGTTTTCTTGTCTTTGATCAGATAATAAAAAAATTATCAGTTTGTCCTATCAAAAGCCATTAAGAAAATATACACTTCTTTCAACCTATTTTTTTGCTGGAGGTTCCCCAGTAGTTTATTGGATGTATTTCCTTATAAAGGTTTTTTCCACAGGTAATTTATTTTACATTGGCTCCACAAAGCGATTATGAAGTCTAAAGATAGACAGAAGGAAGGCAGCAGATTCTTATAAGATGACTTGAAATTTGTTGCAACTGATGCAAGTCCCTTGTCATTTTAATGCTTGAAATATGCAACAGTCTGAGCAAATGACTGTAAAATAAATCTCATGGTTCTTGTGCATCAGGGAACCTCCAAGTGTGTTGTGCCTTCTTGCTGCATGGGCTTCACAAGAGTAACAGCAGACTTTGGCTTATTTATGGAGCTAATTGGTGGGATCCAGTGAGCTACAGGACAAGAGACCTGGCATGCCTTTAAGGAACCTCATTGGAGCACAAAAGAGTAGTCCGTACAAATGCTCATCAAAATGAGCAGAGATGTAAGGAAAGCAGCGTGGAGGGAACTCATGACGGAGCCTCAATGCAGAAGACTCAGGCAGGAGGTAGAAGTGAGGACAAGCTCGCTCAAGCATATTAAAAATACTGCCTGCATATGCAGAGATGGTATTAAGAAAGCCAATGTTCCACTAGAGTTGAAGCTGGTAAGGGACATCAAAGGCAACAAGAAGAACTTCCAGAACTGCATCAGCAGTTAAAGACAAAAAAAAAAAAAAAAAAAAAAAAAGAGAGAAATGAGGGAAATACAGCTTGCTGCTGACTGTGACTGGTCATGTAGAGACGGTGACTATTATCAAGGCTGAGGCACTTTGCGCTTTCTTTGCCTTGGTCTTCACCAGCAGGTCTTTTAGGCCTTTGTACCTATAGATGGGGCTCAAAGTGGAGGGTAACTGTCGATAGTGGAAGAGGATTGGGTCAGGGTTTTCTTTTGGATATGGAGAAGGCATCTTTGCACGCTGTTGAGTGTAGGGCGCAAGTCTTCTAAAATTGGGAATGCTAATGAGAACTCAGAAAAAGAATAAGAATGCCAGTGAAGTAAATGTTTGTGATGAATGTGAACGGTTGTTCATAGTGTTACTTCAAAATTTTCAATACAGTCTTTTCTATTTGGCTTGTCAACAACCCTGCAGTGTTTTTGAAGGTAACATCTCTTGCTGTTAATGAAGCTGGACTATTATAAAGTCATGCAATGCTGTCTGCTGCTTCTGAATTCCTGAAAAATGTGGTTAGTAATACAGCAGGTTGCAAACCAAATGTTCTCATAAGAATTAGCGTAATGGATGGGAGTAAATGCCGTTTGATACTTAAGAAGTGCACACAGTTGAAATATGCAGGACAAGTGAAGAAATGAAGGATAGGGAGGCAGAAGCAAGATCATTAGGACTGTTAAACAGTAGAGATGCTGGCTTTTTGGAATGGATCATAGTTCTTGCAGATTTCAGCTTTTAATTTTTGACAGTAAGTACATAATCGTTTTCCTGTTATTCTGCTCTTCATCCTTGATTGTTTTATTTAGATTAACCTGAAGATGATGTTGACGATGATGAAAATAGAACTGTTAAGGAAGCAGTGAGAAAGCTGATAAGATTTACATCATATATACTGTCAGTGTGTATTGAAATAAAATATTTAAGTCCCTGTGTGCATCATCTCTTCTTATCTTAGTACTTCTGGGAAAAATGGTTTTACCATCCATCAGACTCGGGCATTTATCTGTGAGACTGATGATGTTTAACAAAGCAGAGTGCTAAACACTCAGCAATGGAAGTTTGACACAACGGTTAAAAAAGCAACCGACAGCAAGATGTTCTTGTATTTACCCTTTTTTTGTTTTCTGAGCAATCTATGTAAAGTTCCTCGAGATACCACAGCTTACAGATATTTCAAATTGGTGTCAGGTATTAGGGTCCAGAGGAAAACCTGACTGATCTGCCACAAAAGGTTAGAATTTGTTAATTCTTTTCTGAACCTGTCATGAAATGAGTTTATGGATTTCAGTTTGTGTTTAAAGTCGTGACGAGCATTCCAGTGAGATGACAAAAAAAGCGTGATGCTGCTGTAGACTTATTTTTAAAAATTCTGTCGTACCTTTGGTCATCAGTATTAGTCTCTGTCTACATCTGTTGTATGAAGGACTGGCTGAACTGAATTTGTATTCTGAAGAGGCCCATATCCCTCACTTCCCCTCGCGGGCAAAAAAAGGTCAGCTTTGTGTTTACTACTTTCCTTACCATCTTCCCAGACAGTTCTTGGTAATGGATGTGTATGGGGCCCAGATTAAGGAGTGCGTCATTAGATACTGTATTATGTTCCAAGAACAGATTGCTTTAATAAGGGAACGTAATGCAATTTGAAACAAATTTCCTGATGTGTGGAGTACTGTAGAGTCTCGTCTAATGTATGACTTCACATTTGCAAAGGATCCAGATTGTTCCTTCTACATCCACAGATAACTGTGGGAGTGGTGTAAGACATAGTGTTTTAGTTCCATACATAGCTCGGTGTGTGCCCATTCCAGCTTCCTGCAATACCACTCTTTTGGAAAGACCAAACAATGAGCAGTAGTTCGGAGCAACTTCTTGCATGGACTTTGGTTTCCTGTCTTGATGAAGTTCTTGGTAAGGACTTCATCTACTTATTCCTTTTTCACTTGGGTTATATGTTCAGGAGAAGCCACTTCATGTAAGTCTCACCTCCAGCCCTTTGAGACTGAGTGATCATTCTAGCCACATGTAAGAAATCTTGCTCAAGAGATGTTCAAAAGATTTTAAATAAATGAAGCCCTGGTGGTTTTGTTGTGTTTTTCCCAGTGCAGCTGATGAACCTTTATCATGTCTCATCTTTTTGAGGAGGCATTCCACTTATTTTAAGTTATGAAGTTTGTTAAGAAGTAGTTTACTGTTTGTCACTCTGATATTTATGTTTTTTCACATTCTGTAGTATCAGTAATTCTTCAGAAGTGTGGTACAATGGGAGCTCTCTCAGGGAGGTTTCCAGACCTACTTTGAGCTTTGGCCTGTAACTTTGGCTTCAGTTACTCTTGGTATGATTTCAGTGCCAGTGTCTTGTCATAAGCTCCTTGCATGGAAGGAGCACAAAGTTGATTGGAGCAGGTCAGTTGAAGAAGAAAATTACTAGGTGCTTTCTCGACGTGTATTTTGAAGCAAAAAAATCTTAATAAAGCTATTTTTTGATTTCCTGTGACCATGTCTTACCCCCTGTTTTTTCTAGACAGTTGACATTACTGCTGTCAAATTTGACTTAGGTTTACTTTGAAAAATATACACAATCTGCATTGGTTTGTTATTCAGCTATTGAGACAAATTACATTGTTGATAAAACAACATTTTTTTCTGTGCCATAAAGCATAATTATACAGTAAAGTGTTAGAAGAAAAGAAGGCTTTCATTTGTTGTCGTTCAAGCTTTCTAGGGGTTTGTCCTTGTGTTTTAATATTTATTTTGTGCTTTTGCATACAATATTTTAATAGGTTCTAATGCTTTCATATAATTTGTTCCTGTCTTGTCTTACTGTACTAGGAGAAATGTGCTGATAGTGCTGTGTTGCTTGATCTCTGCTGATCAATTTTTCACTTTTAGAAAAGCTACCTAGATCATTTAGATGTCACTAAATGTGTATTTAAAAGATATTCAACACTGCTTTTATTTCATGTTATGCTAGGTTATGTACTTGTTTTATGATGTACTTGAAATCTTGAATCTGTTCTTTCAGAACTGGCAAGCTGAATTGAGGTTGTGTAGCAGTAATGCATATTCTAGCTGTCAGAGCCATCTGTTGTGTGTTGTTTTTTTTTTTTAAGAGAATTGTTTGACAGTAGCATTAACATAGAAACATTTCCTAGCTGACAGCAGTGATTGTCAGAGCATGTTTTCTCGTGCCATGCCCATGTTGACTTTCTGGCTACAGAAAACTGGAAGAGTTTAATACAGTTCTATTAAAAAGACAAAATCTTATTGGTTAGACTTTCAAAATATATGTTGACATCTCTGGGACTATTGATTATTGTTAGTTTTAACATGGTAGTAGTCTTGAATCACTCTTAAAACCCATGTGTTCACAGATACTTATTGGGCCACATAGCCTGATTCTGCGTTTTATCCAGAAGTGCTACAGGAGAACATTTTTAAATGTAAACTCTAAAGCGAATTTGTAATTTCACAGTCTTTAAGTATTTCACAACTTCTTACAGTTTGTTATTACATAGACAGGCATTTGCAGTCAATTCAGTTGTAAATACTTACAAATATATAGATAATTACACACAGAGTGTGAGAGACAGTATAAAACAATGTTTATATATTTAGATTATAAAACAATGTTTGCACTTAAGAAGCTGGCATGATACATTATACAAAAAAACCCAACAAACCAACCAACCAAAAAAAAAAACAAAACAAAAACAAAACAAAACAAAAGGAATGTAAGATTGTAATAGCTTAATGTACTCAGCTGTATGTTAACATGGCCAGGCCATGTTAATACTAACAGCCCATGTTAATACTAACTTAGTCTACAGAGTGAAGTGTTACTGCAAGATGTTAGAAAATGACATAGTAGAAGACATAGAATTTCCTTCTGAGTACTGTAAAGAAAAATGATTTTTTCATTTCCAAAAATGTTTCTGGAAAGATTAATATTTGGAGTAGAAAATGTTAAATAGAATATTATTTTTTCTGAAACATATTACATGTTTAATTTAGCCTTAAGAGATAGAAAATATATCTATGTGCCTTTTAAGTGTCCCAAGCAGGTTTAGACAGTGAGTGGTTTAAAGCAGATTTGAGTCTTTTAGTGTCTATGCAGCGTGATACCACTGTGTTAGATGCAGTGAGTCTATCAGATGCTCCTTTGGGCACTGTATAGCACAGTAGAGAATAGAGTACTGTTTGCAGGAGTGATGAAAGCAAGCTAAAACTAAAATACGACAGCATTTTGATGTTTAAGAAAATCATGCAGCTCTATTCCAATTTTCAGAGCAGTGGAAAGAGTTCTGTGTTGGAAAGTCTTGTGGGGAGGGATCTGCTCCCACGAGGTACTGGAGTTGTCACCCGGAGACCCCTTATTCTGCAGCTGGTGCATGTTTCCCCAGAGGATGGTCGGAAAACAGCTGGAGATGAAAATGGTAAGTGTGATCCAAGAGTGTGTTTGCCTAGTAGGAGATAAACTTACAATCTTTCTTGTTCATTTGACTGAAAAATCGGTTGTTGTAATCTTAAAACTCAAGTGTGCTTTTTAAAATTTTCTTGGAAGAAAACACAGCTGTTGTCACATATGTTCTGTCCTTTTAACAAATGTCATGAAGTCAAGATCTTTTGGATAGTCAAAGTATCTTTAATGTTTTAAGCTCTCCTGTTTGTTTTTAGGAAATGCTTTTGAGATAAGCAGGCCAAAGAAAGCATTTCAGTTACGGTGATGATTGTCTAGAGTATAGAGAACATGATTTTCTTGTGTGTGTTTTTCTTCTCCTCTTTTGCTGTATAAATAAGGTTTTTCCTTGAGAGGATGAGTATATGACTTTTTAGAAGGAACTTAGGAAATAGATAAATTCTGAATAGAGCAGAAGAAAAAGAAATGAAAACAAATTTGTAGTAGACACAAACAGAATTTAACAGGCATGTTCTGTAGCTCACAGATGCTACTTTATTGGCCTGCACTGAGGTCAAGAACAACACTTCAAATATTCTGAAGCTGTCTAGTTTGAAGCTAGTGTCTTCTGTAGTGTTTCTATGTTTATCCTTCAGCAGATGAAGAAAGTAATTGCAGTTATCCCTTGG
This sequence comes from Chroicocephalus ridibundus, assembly GCF_963924245.1. Classification (NCBI taxonomy): domain Eukaryota; kingdom Metazoa; phylum Chordata; class Aves; order Charadriiformes; family Laridae; genus Chroicocephalus; species Chroicocephalus ridibundus. Next base: position 155,365,001 of record NC_086284.1, read on the forward strand.
GAATTTAATCGCTTATTCTATACTAACTAGTGCTCTTGATCTTGTGGAAGAGCAGTAGGCATATCCACCTTCTGAGCGTAAGATAAATTTTAGCTTTTTGATGTAGAAAGTAAAAAGTACACAGGCTTTTGATGGCTTGATAAACTTGGGACTATAATTATTAATTCTCATTGTGTTCAAACTTTTTGGAATCTATTTCTAGCAATAGTAAGTCAAGGCATCAGAAGTTGTTTATAGTATTTGTTTTATGTAGTATTTATAGCCTTTGGTTCCTGAAGAACAGTTACTACTATTGTGCAGTTTAAAAGGTTTAAGCTCCAATTTTCATTATTGATGTAAGCAGAGAGCATGGTTTGGGTACATAACAATTAAGATCTTTTAGTGTGCAATCCGGGGTGTGCTGGGTTGTGAGGGTGTTGTCCCATCAAGATGTCCCGTCTTGTCCCATCAAGAGATTGTAGGACAATTCAGGTTGGAAATGATCTCAGGAGGTCTCTAGTCCAGTCTCCTCCTCAAAAAAGGGCCAACTCTGAACTCAAGACGAGGTTGCTCAGGGCTTTATCCAGTTTGGTCTTGAAGATCTCCAAGGCTGAAGAATTCAGAGAGTCTCTGGGCAACCTTTCAGAAATGGCACGTTTGATCTCTTTAAATATGGTTTTATATTACATGAATTGTGCAGTGTGTAGTTTGTAGTACTTTTCAGAACGCTTTGATTCTGAGACATAGGATAAAATACAATTTTGTTCTGCTCTGCAACTTCACAGGTATAAAAGATGGTTTTGTGGTTGCACTATTCTGAGTCAATGCAGAGCCTCTCTGCTGTAGGTTGCATTTGATCTGGGGATCCATATTTTAAATTTAAAATGGGATAATGATGATATTATAAGGATGTTGGACTAAATTAATATTTATAAGGCCCATTTAGATCTTTGCCGGGGGAGCGGGGGCGAATATCAGTGCGTAAGATGTACATGTTATAATCTCTTTGAGAGAGATGTGGGCTTGTTTGGTAAGAACAGACAAACCTTTATGACTTAACAGCTGCATTTGAAATGTCTCTTTTCTCCCTCCAAAATTCATGCAAATCATGGTCTAAATGGCTTTGTCACTGGTCTGGTTTAGTATATGTACAGATTGTGGTGTTATATCTGTGAAGATGGAAACAAGTAGCTTGGAAAGAAAAAAGTTGGCAATCTCTTATTCTGGCTATGCTGTCTGACATTGTAATAAGTCACTGCACTATTACAGGTCATAGTTTTGGTTGTTAGGAGGTGGGTGTTGAGGTAGGGTTGAATATGTGTTTGGGATTCCCTAGAGGGAAGTCTATCCATAGTCTTGCAGAGAGGGATTTTCTCCAGATGAGGGGTTTCTTCTTTACAAATTGAATATTGGACAAGAGAATATCAGTCTTGCAGTGCTGCTTTCTGAATGTGCTGGTAATGAACTCTCTGCGTGCACAATACTTTTGTGAAACCGCCTCTTTGTTTTGTGACTTCTGTTTTGTAATTTGTCACCTTTTTCCATCCTAATGCTTGTTGCAGATAATGTACTAGAATTACATATAAATGCATCCATTTAAAAGTAGTACTAGTCTGTGGTTCTCACAAGCTTAAATTTCACCTCTGAGTGTTTGCATCCAGAAAGCTTCCCTGTTTTTAACACAAAGCAGTTTAGATTCCTGTGGTATTTGTTTAAGCATGGACAATTCCCTCGTCTTTATGACTATGAAGGAAAGAATTGTGTCTCTTCAATAGCTTAATCTTGACATCTTCTGATGCATGTGAGCTGCCAAAAAATAGCAGTTCATAATAATTTTGGGTTTTTGTTTGTTGATTTGGGTTTTTTTGGTTTTGTTTTTTGGATTTTTAAAAAAAATTTTTATTTGATTCTTAGGAGCACATTGGGAAAGATCATTGAGAAAGAACTGTAGCTAGACATTTGAACTTTTGATTTTCTAATGTGCAACATTAAAGATCATCTCTGCTGTTCCCCAAAGTCAATTTGCACTGTGTGATACCCTTGTACGATAGTTGCTGCAATAAATCAAGATAGTCAGAAAATAGCAGAGATACGAATTTTCCATGAAACATGAAGAAGTGCTTGTGTTTTCACAACATTTCAGACCAATACATATATTGTACAGACGTGTGTGATTTGGTGTGAAGGAAATGTTCTCATTATGCGTTTGCTGTTTATTGTTAGCCTCTAGTGACTCAGCACATGGGGTGTGTTTGAGGTGGTGATACCACATTGTGGTGTTCTCTTATCAAATTGCAAGTGAAGCAGTGGGTCTGATGTCCTGAATTATTAAATTGGTCTTGTAGCTAAAACCTATTCTGGTAGCTTATCGATTTGTTAGGAAATGGAAAAGAGGAGGGAACATACGAATGGGCAATTAGTAAATATTTATAGGTTCTTTTTTTTGTCCAAGATAGGAAGCCGAACATTGTTCAAATTCGGAACAGGTAGAATTGATACGAAATGCAGGAATAATTAATGCAGATATGTTGCTTGCTAAATCTTGCTGTTTTGTCAGCTTTTTGCTCTCTACTTCAAACAGGAATCCCTTATCCCTAGCTCCCAAACAGCAGGGACTGCTTCATTCTACTTAACTTTTCATTCGTAGAAGCGAAAGAGAAAAAGGGCTTTCATTCAAAAGTGCTTGCCATCTTGTTAGTGTCAGGGATGGAAAAAATGGTGCAACATACAGAAGGTGTTGGAAGATGCGCACATGTTTTTTTCACAAGTTGAATTTTTTTTTTTTTAAATTAGAGAAAGAGCGCTAGGAAAGGATAAGGTGATGGGGCGGGTGGGGCGCGGTGGAGAGAGTTCAGATGATAGTCTGCTGGGTCCAAGACTGTGAAGGTATGGGAACTAGAAAACTAGGAAAACAGTTAAGATTTTCCATGCTTTGCTGATATTTTGTCCTTTTTAGTATTTGGGAAGTTCTCGTTGCCATGCTGCAAGAAATCCTGTATGGTGGTGGCCTTTTATGACTCTGAACAGCTTCTTTGGGCTTCCACTGTGTATGAAGAACATTTCTACTGCTTTATGAAGGGAAAAGAGATACATGAATAAATGAAGTCAGTTAGCATTGTACTGTGTTTGAGCTTCTTAAAGGAGCATTGCAGTACAGGAGATAACAACAATTTAGCGGAAGGCAGTCCTGAGAAAAATACCATAATCATGTCTAGTTTTCCAGTATATTAATTAAAGTTTTCAGTCTCACTCCAAGATATGAAAAGCCAGAAAAGCAAACAGACTGTTGCTTTATTCAGGAGATACTGTTTTGAAAGGCAGAATCTGTTTGTTATTGATAGCTTCTGTTTAAATAATTTCTTATAATCTGTAATACTTAATGATAGAATGTAATTTCTGCATGCTTTTATCTAGCATTGAATCTTGAATGTAATCGGGTGATAATTCACCTGGAAGTTTTGCCTGAAAAACTTCCAGGAAGTAATATAACTGAGAGAAGACTGATTTACCAGTGAAACTAGTGATAAAAAAACCCCGAACTTCTACATTTAAGCCAGAACATCGGGCTGCTTAATGTAGGCTGATGAAAATATTTTCTCCGTACCTTGAACATCCTTGCATTTTGAGTTATACATATCTTTTCTCCTTTCCTAAAACCTCCTTTGCATTAAATTAGAGCTATTGGGAAGTTTTTCTCAAATGTTAAAAGGGTGTCAGTATAGACTTCCTCAGAAGAGCAGGGCAAGAGTTTCCCTGCTGTATAAAATGAAACTTCAAAAAGATTATACTTGGACCAGATGAGATTTTCCATAAACCTCAGGAGACTGCATTTCTATCTCTTTTTTTTTTTTTTTTTTTCTTCTTTTATGTGCCCCAAGACTGAGGTTAGGACTAAGCCATTTATCATGGCTTCAATCTTCTCTTGTGTTATAGATAGCAAGGAAACTTGCAGCTTGTTAAAGCTTAAAAAATTTTCATTCTCTTTTGATCTATAGATGTTAAGAAGTTAAAATGCAATGCCTCTGACTAGCATGCATCTTTTTTTTTTACATATATTTTAAAAAGTTAATAGATTATACTAAGCCAAAACATTTATTTATACATAGAATTAAGCCGAGTGCCTAGCTGCAAATTCCTATGCCACCACAAAACCAGTAATTTAAGACTAAACCAGCGTGTCCTAGGAGGACATCATCTCCCCAGGAGGAAAATAACAGAAGAGGGTTTGGTCCATGTCTTTCAAATGTAATCTTGCTATATCTTGCTATATCTCTTTCTTCCTGGCTTTACGCCTGTCTTTGCTTTCTTAGATTCAATTTTTAAGAGGAGATGAGCAACACAATCTTGAAGATACATACTTCCTGTATGTGCATTTTCCTTTATTTCTTCTGAACTGTAAATAAACTAAACCTGTTTAATAACCTGGAATTAATGAGCCCTTTCATTTTGCACTTATTTTGGAGACTGGTGTGTAATTTTGCCTATTTATCAACTGAGACAAACAAAAATTGCCTCCTAACAATGGTTTCTTCATAGCTCATGTGCCTGCAGAACAGTAAGGATAAAAGCAGTTTGGTTTTTAAATTTTTTTCCTTAATGGGTCCAGTCCATCTAAATCAGCATAGTTCCATTGATGATAAACCTTTGACTTGCCCAGCTCAGCAAGACATTAAAATAACTTCCCAGATGTACTAGGCTTTCCAAACTGATGAATTGATTGTTGCTGTGCTTCTTGTATTTTGTGCCAAACAGGCATGTGCAAAAAATGTCTTCACCAGTGTGTTTTGATTCTTGCACTTCCACGGTGCTCTACTGGCATCACATAAAAATACAGAGTGTAAACTCATCAACCCTTCAATAAAAAGTTCTTTTTTTTTTGTAATGGGATTTCCATAAATATTTAGAGAAAATTAAAGGTCGAGAGGGGTGATAACTAATGTTGTCTCTTCTTAAATCTGTCTCAGAACTGCTGTAATTGGTTTTTTAATTGAGCTTTGAAAGATTGATGCAAACCTCAGATTTCTTTCCCATACAGTAATATTATTTCTAGTGACATTAAAAATGTTTCCTTACTTTTTCTTGCCATGAGTAAATGATGAGAAACATTTTGACAAAGAAGTTCAGCTTTGCGGAACCTAATGTTTTTCTGTGCTGAAATAAAAATACTGTGAGCTGTTGGAATTAGATGAACAGCAATAATAAAGTCATCATCGAGTAAACTTTGTTGTGTAGAATATCTGATTAATATGCATCATTTGTCAGTGTTTAGTTAAGATCTTCTGTGTGTATTGTTAATATGTTACACATTCTCATCAATAGTAGAACAGCATGCACATCTGTCTGCATGCATTTGTGATCTTTGTAATATAATCTGGTACAGAAAGTTAATAAAATGCTATACTAAATATGGTTAAAAATTTTAAACATCATTCAATGCTGTTTCTCTTTAACTGCAGACCCTGCTACATGGAAAAATCCAAGACACCTTTCTAAAGGTTGCCTTTATCCACTTGCTTTTTCTCCCTAAAGTGCATGCTTATATACACTAACCACATACATTTCATGCAGCTTTATTGTTGATTACACTTTTACTTTTACACTTTGGCTATCGTGTTGATTGATTATTTTGCCGAGTCTTGTGATCTGGTTGATTTTTAGTTTTCCAACCTTGTTGCGTTAGAATGAGATGATTTTTTGTTTTTCTTCTGTACCGTTGCTGCTTCATAGAATTTCCTGCACTTTTAATTCCCAAATCCTTTAAAAAATGTCTATTGATCAATATCTTGAAATTCAACTTGAGTGGAAAAAATGTTTTGAAAGATGGCTTGATTGTAGGTAAGCTAAGTGTTTGCCGAATGGCCAGATTTCTTGCAGACTATTCTTCTAGAGCAGATTGCTATATCGGGGAGCAGAGGGGAAATGACTACAAAACAAAAATTTGAAGTGGAATTTATCACTAGTGCTTGGAAACCTCGTTGTGGAAGTGTGAGTAACTTGCAGTGTGACTCAAACTGCTGCCTGCACTACAAAGAAGCAGGAATTGACAGAACCTCCTTTGCTGTTTCTGGGACTGCTCTTGAATAGCCCCCAAGTAATTCCAGACATCAGTGGTGACTGACAAAAGAGTTAAGATGTTTGATCCTCGACAGATTTGGGAAGAGACATGTTCTCCTAAGACTTCATTGTGACACAGTATTCTTACCTGTTTTCTGTTTGCTTGGTTTTGGTTCTACAGGTTTTCCTAACTTTTTCTTTCAGCTGTAATTTGATCTCACTTGCATGGTAAATGAAAAGATGCTAAAAGCTGGTATATTTTCAGATTTTTTTAAGCTCTTGCTAATAATTCTTTTGTTTTCTGTTGCAAGCTGATATTTAATGGACTAGACCATTTCTGAAAAATGGTAGGATAGCTGATTGTCTTAGTCACAATTAATAACGTGGACCTTGTGGAAGGGAGACAAATTATAAATTTGTCTCTTAAAAATTCTCTTAAATAAGGAGAATCATAAACAGAATCATAATTTGTACTGAGCTATTTAACATGTAGCAGTAGAAAGACTAATTTTCCTCTTGCTGCTTGGTAAAAAGAAAATAATGTTGTAGTTTTCAGCAAACAGGTTCTTGGATAAATGTCTTTGAAACATCTGCTCCTTCTTCCTCATGTATCAATTCTTTGTTTTCAGAGATAGATGCTGAAGAGTGGGGTAAATTTCTTCACACCAAAAATAAGGTATGCTTACTTTAATTAATGATGGAGCAGTAGTGTCATAAATATGTGATCATATACGTATTTAATTCTATATCTCTTCCCTTGACTTTCCCAAAAAGATTATTCTACCTCCTGTGCCAGAGTATTGAGGATTTTCCGTTTCGCTTTTTATGAGTAGAAAAGCTCATAAAAAGCTTCTGGAAACATTCTTTCAAACTCAAGACAGAAAGTTTATCAATGGTTGTCTGTTATGTGGGTCATTGATTCTGCAGAGTATCTTGATCCTTTTTGTTCTTTTGTTGATTTTTTGGGGTTTTTTTGTGCATTGGCAAAATTAGAATGGTAGTTGCAAAGACAAGGAAGTGTATAATCACAAGTCATTTCAGGCCACTGAAGAATTGGCTACTTCAGAGATTTATTAGAAAGCTATGAAGAGGACAGAAGAGCCTAATGCTCGTCCAGGAGGAGAAGCAGAAACTGAGATGACCTAGGACTTCAATAAGAGTCAAAGCTTAATTCTTTGCTGGAAAACAGTCATCTTTTTGTTGTCAGACAAATTATTTAAGTGTATAAACTTATTTCCTCATCTTCTAAGCAGTGCTAGAAATTGAAAGAAACCTAGAGAGGAAAGCAGAAGGAACCCATGCAAGGGTAGCTCTGTGCTAAGTTATTTTGGATTGGTGGAAGGAGTATAGATTTGACAAGAGTGGAAAAATTTTGAAATGAAACTCTGTCCTTGTTCTTTGTCATCTTTGAGATGAGAAGGGGTTCTGACTGCATGTTGTTTATTAACCTCTAAGAATTGCAACTATATTAGAAATGGAATTAAGTGTTTGAAATTGACATTAGGTGAATGCGGTTTTACACCTTGTCTGACACTGATGGGGTAGTAAGTGTTAATAACAGCAATTTCGCAGTATTAATCAACAAATTACGTACCAAGATTCCAATTTCTGTAATTCTTAGCACTGCTGATTGCTGTTAGCATTCTCTGAACGGCTAGTAGTCATTCTTCCTTTTTCCTCACCTTCTGTATACTTAGTTACAGAGTTCTTTGCTGTCTCTTGAAGAAGAGAGCATTATTTTGCAATTATCTAAGTGTATGCTGCCTTTGGTTTTTAAAAAATTTTTTTCTTCCCTACTTCAGATCTATACAGATTTTGATGAAATTCGTCAGGAAATAGAAAATGAGACGGAGAGGATTTCTGGAAATAATAAGGTAAATGTCGCACTGTCTGTCTTTATCTTTCCATAGATTCTCTTGCTGCTGAAACGTTCCTTAAACAGTTTTGGCAGCTAGAAGCAAAAAGCTTCATTGAACTATTCTAATGAAGAATACACTAGTGCTGCTTGCTGTCTTGAGATTTTTTTACTGGGTTTGCGAGACAACAGCTAAAAAAAAATGCAGAGAATTGCTGTTTACTTCAAAGCTTCTATAATAATAGTGAAAAAAATGAACATAGAGTTAAACTTGTTTCCATTTTTCCAAATACATGCCTTTATGTGTAATTATAAAATCAAGTATAATTACTGAAATATAAAAGCTTTTATGCATTATACTGAGAGGGGGAAGCAGCGCTGCTTCCAAAGACAAAGGAGTTGGTTGACAGGTGTGGCTGCCTTTTTTTCCTCACCAAGTAGTTGTAAGGTGTATGGTGGAAGAAAGTTTTTCTAGTATGAAACTACAGCTTTTGGCTTTCTAAAGGGTACGTTTAAGTAATCCAGTACAGTGATTAATTTTTATTATTAATATATTTTTAGGGGATCAGTCCTGAACCTATTCATCTTAAGATTTTTTCATCTAATGTTGTAAATCTGACTCTTGTGGATTTACCTGGAATGACAAAGGTAAGATGCAGATGCTTCTCTTCTGACTCATTGTGAATGGTGTCTTTTGAAACAAGGAGTCTATGTTCACTCTTTGGCATTATTCTGCATTGTTAGATAAACAGCTTTCCTCAGGTTAAGTAGCTGGTTATATAAATTTGAGATGTCACCATCTTCTGGTGTAAGATTTGGGTTTCTGGTGCTTTTCACTGTTGTAAGAGGTAGGTCTACTTAAGTTCTTCCTCTTTCTATATACAGCCAAGGCATTGGAAGCATTGTGCGGGCTGCATGTTCTTTTTAATAGAAGAGGTAGCCCTTGCAGTTTCAAAGTTGTACCTGCAGATAGATGGGTAGTTGACAAATTTGAAAAAGTTTTCCCCATTGCTTCTCAAGAAGTTGCTATATGTGTTTTGTGTAAGAAGTTGTATAAAGTAAGGATACACTAGAAGAATTGTTCAGGTCCTGTTTCTTGAGGTTTTGTACTAAATAATTTTCTGTGGCATGAAGATGACAAGGTGACTTCTTTTCCTGCCTGTGCACACATACATACTTCACTCTGCTAGTTGTGCAGGTGGTTCTTCAATACCAAGTCTCCTTGACAACAGTATCCAATAATTTGAATTGATTCTTATTTCTCTAAGAATGTTTTTAAATTTTATACTTTTCAAGATCTTCCTTATCTTTCATGTCTGTTTGTGAAAGGGGAAGGAAAGGGCTGGAAAACTTTATCTTATACCATGGTATAGGGTATGAACTTTCAATGAGTGGTCTCATACAGGTGTGAATATACCGTTTTGAACAGTTCTGTGTTGTTTTTTCAATAGGTCCCTGTTGGTGATCAGCCTAAGGACATTGAACTTCAAATAAGAGAGCTAATCCTTCAATTCATCAGCAATCCAAATTCAATTATTCTGGCAGTCACAGCTGCTAACACAGACATGGCCACTTCAGAAGCACTTAAAATTGCACGGGAGGTGGATCCAGATGGTAAGCAGCCAGAAAAATTGGATCCTGTAATTCAACTTCTTTTTTTAAATTAATTCCTAAAATAAAACTTAACTCATTTGGACAAAAAGTAGTAAGAAAAGCAAATGTTACTGACTTTCCTAGAAAATACAATTGTTATATTTGCTTTAAGGCTTCCTGCTGCAGTCTCTGCAACTCAGAGAAAGCTGTGAAGAATTAATATCCATGGATTTCTGGATTACGAACAGACAGACAACTATTTTGGTAGTCATAGGAGCTACTTCTGTTTACAGAACAGCAAAATGGCATTACACAATGTTGGGGGGTTTGAGATTTTTAGTAGTTTACAGCGGTCTTTTAGGATTGCTTTATGCTTTATTGTCCAATGGTGTTTATTTTAGTAGAGAAAATATGCCATCCTGCAGCTAGTGACTGACTGTCTAGCTAGTTTAGTGACTTTTAGTAAGAATAAAATTAATAGATAATGGCAGTATCCATTTTGCTGCCCTGCATTTATGTGACAGAACTGACTGATTTGATATAATCTAAAAAGAGGATTTTCATTTTATATTTTCCTAATGACTTTGAAACAGATCCAAAACTACTAGGTACCTGCTTCTTGTGTGTAGAAAGTGCTCTCAGTACCATTGATTAATAAATGTCACTGTGTTATTTGAAAGAATATGGAAAAGTATGCTCTAAACATAGGTATGCTGAAATTAGACTAAAAATTGGTGTTGCTGTGCTTTGCCCTCAATTTTTTCTTCCCACAGAGTGTAACATTTCTTGCTTGTTTTCAAACTGTCACGTCTGCTTTGGCCTGTCTGCCTAAGCCTTTATGGGTTCCACAGCCACGTAACCTTGAGGGAGAACCTCCTCATGGCAGTCTTCTCAGCCAGATAGTCCTGGTTCGAGGCTGCAGACCCTTTTCTTTTAGTTTACTTTACCCCTGTAAAAATGATCAGCTGTGATTTTTGGATCAATTATTTCCAAAATTCTAAATCTTAAAGCTTGAGTTGCAGCTTATGTTGCAAGTCCTGTAGGAATAATGGTATGTAATGAGAACTTGATGTACTAAAGTATATGTAGACTCTCACTTGCATTCATCTGAAAGTTTCAGAAGCTAAGAACCTACTGATTTTGCTGAGTTATTGGTTTATTTTTAGACTTGAAAAGTGTGTTATATTTTAAAGAAAAAGTTCTTGCCATGTTTATTTCAGACCCAAGAGCCTGGGAAATATTAAGGTCCCAGACAAATCCTGTGCATGCTAGCCTACCTGTTTAGATGTGCAATATTTAATGAATTTATGTCGCTTTTTCCTCCACAGTGTCCAATATGAAGTTTAGTTTTAATTTGAAAAACTTTGTCACAAATTCAATAAAAAACTGCTTCGTTAGTAAAATTAAATCCCCTAATTCTTGTTCAATGGGTAGATTCCAAGCTATTCAGTCTCCCTGGCGCTTTCAGCTATGTATTTGATGCACTGTGCTGGAAGTGGGCTTGTTGCCTCCTTTAGCAGCTTCTTCAGTGGGTAGTGGTATTTCAAATATAGTTCCAAACAGATTGCCATTATGCCTGGTCCTACATATATGCTGGAAATATGTTCAGTTCACTCACACTTGCAGCTCCCTTGCTTGCCTTACTTAGTCTTCTCCACAAGTGCTTAGTAATGCCTCTAACCTTATGTAGTATGCAAAAATGTTTGTTGTAATCAGTAATGATTATGATTTCAAACTGCATGGTGCCTAAACCTTTTTTCTTTAACCGGATCTGTGTGGGGAGCAGTACATGCCAAATACTTTCTTATAGTCCTGTTAGTAAAGGGCTCCAGATAGACTAACACTATGTGTTCTTGTGCTAGTCTTTGCTAATTTGCAGTATTAAACTTCATGCAGATGTATGAGGATCTCTTTAAATTATGAGGTTTTGCTACCCTGATCAAGACAAAACATCCCTGTGAGTGAGTTTTCCTTTTGGTAGGTCGAAGGACCCTTGCTGTTATCACAAAGCTGGATCTCATGGATGCTGGCACTGACGCTATGGATGTGCTCATGGGAAGAGTGATTCCAGTTAAACTTGGCATCATTGGAGTAGTGAACAGGTCTGTCTGGGCACATTGATGATATTCTTAAAACTGTGTTAATAATATGGAGTAAGGCTTTTGGCTTTTTAACCATGAATATGACTTGAAGAGTAAGGTAACTTGAAATAAACTTTTGAATAAGCAAATGAGAAGCTTGTTGCTCACTTCTCAAAAGTTTTGTCTGTTCTTCTTCCACTCAGCCAACTACTAACTTTGAAAACAGTAGGGACATTCCTTCTAAAAGACCTGTAGTGTCACTTCTTCTTTCTGCTATTGTTTTTTAGCTTGAGGGATGCTTCTGTTCAGCTGTTCACATTAGCACTGATCCGGTACAGATCTTGTATGTTAGTACTAATCTACTGCTAACTACATACGGCTATAGTACTGTTCACTTTATTTTTTGCATATTAGCTAGGTCAAATCTCATGCAGTTTTGATAAAAGCTTTGCTTAATCTATGTACAGCAGCTACCCATACTAATTTGTTGACTGTGCTGTGTGGAACAAGAAATAAAATCCTTTATTGTGTAAAGAAGATTAGTTATGCGTGTAAAGCAAAAATCAGCTGTTCCGATGTCCTGTCCAGAAAATCAGAAGGTAAATTATTTTTACTTTTCATCTATTAACTAGCGTGTAACTCCGCCTTTTAACTTCAGGAGTCAGTTGGATATTAACAATAAGAAGAGCGTAGCTGATTCCATTCGTGATGAGTATGGTTTTCTTCAAAAGAAGTATCCTTCCCTAGCCAATCGAAATGGAACCAAGTATCTTGCTAGAACACTGAACAGGTACTACATATTATGTAAAATAAAGTAAATATGTGCTTTTAAGGATACTTTAAGATATAAAGTGGTGTATTAGAAATATGTATAAACATTTATTTTTACCTTTTCTTTCTCTTTTGGTGCTGTATAGTGATGCATTGAGGAAGGCTCTGGTTACGAATTCAGTTTCTGAGTTTACTGTAATTTTCCTGAGTAAATGTTTACCTTTGGTGATTGGTTTCTGTCTCTTCTCTGTTTTGATGGAGATGATAAAGTTGAAACTTCTTCTCCCTTCTAATGAGGGACTGTTTTCTATTTTTAGACTACTGATGCATCATATCAGAGATTGCTTGCCAGAACTGAAAACCAGAATCAATGTTTTAGCTGCTCAGTACCAGTCTCTATTAAACAGCTATGGGGAACCTGTTGAGGACAAAAGCGCCACTTTATTGCAGCTTATTACCAAATTTGCCACAGAATATTGTAACACTATTGAAGGAACAGCAAAATACATAGAGACTTCGGAGCTGTAAGTACCAAATGGTTTTCTAGAATATTGTCTGAGCAGTTAGATCAACCCAGTGGCTCTTGCTGGCTTTCGTTAGCAATAGCATAACATATTCAAAAATGTTTGAATCTGTAAGTAACTGTAAAAAATGTTTGCAGTGAAAGCTTTTTTCTTGTTTGCTACTTAAGTTGTTATTTTATTCTTTCAGATGCGGTGGAGCCAGAATCTGTTACATTTTTCATGAGACCTTTGGAAGAACTTTAGAATCTGTTGACCCATTGGGTGGCCTTAACACAATTGATATCCTGACTGCCATTAGAAATGCTACTGTGAGTGTTCTGTATTTCTAAGTGTTGTTACTATATATCAAATTTGAAGATCAGGTTTCAACAAATTTGTACTCCTTCAGTCCTGTGAATTAATAATCTCAGCTGGATGAGTTAATATGGAGAGGCTGAATCCTGCTTTTTTGGTATTTTACGTGAAAAAAATACAATATCCAAATTTACAGCCATTATCTGATAAGGAATGAGTTTAAGGTGAATGCTTATATCTCATTACTGTTATTTACAGTGTGAAGTAAAGCTCAGGCCCAACTTTGGCAACTCTATGCTGAAGCTATTCTATATTACAGAAATGGTGATGGAAGACTGCCTCTGCATTTATTTTGCATTAAGCACTTCTGTTAGTCGTGAAGACTCAGTCTGAGATGTATGGGCTAGGACGCATTCAGATATTTTAATTCTGCATAAGGGACACAACTCTTCAGTGGTTCAGTGTTTATGTGACAGATTTGGTTTCTTGTGGCTATGGGAATCTGCTAATAATTAGCAGAGTAAGTTCACTTATAAATTTTGCAGTAGATAGAATGTTCACTCCTTAGAGCTTAACTTTGGATGTCAAACACGTAAGTCTGCTTTTGTACTGTGTTCTGTTGGGTATGGACAGTCAGGTTTCTGTATGGTCAATAATTACTCAAATTTGGAGTGCATTAGGTAGTCTGCAGCAGATCTGTATGTGTGCTCTTATGCTTCTGTAAATGTAAAATGTAAAACAGCATTTAGTATTGGAGAGATGTCTTGTTTTTATGTGACATATGACATCTTTGTGTTTCTAAAGCTCATTTAATTAAAAATAAAAGGAAATTTCAGGTAAAAAATGTTTTCTGTATGGTCATAAATGAAATTATCCCAAACACTGTAAATCAGTGACACTGTATTGTGATTTTACTTAACAGAAAACCCACCTATCTTGCAGTAAGAATTGCATGCCTAGGACTGTCAAATAAATAATGGTTACTTTTCTCTCTGAAGTTCAGAAGAAAATGTGTTTGCCTTTATAGTAAATTTCATTTAAACTCATATCCACAAATGTAAAAAGAACTGTTCATCGTTGTAAGCGTAGAGTGATATTAGTAGGTAGAAATCTTCAAGTTTCTATAAGGATGCTGGTTACTCATTATTTAACAGACTTTGTCTTAAAGGTAATAACATTATATTTTATAGCTTTTATATTGAAATATTCCTGGAACATATTTTACTCTTAAGACCTGTTCTGAGTGTTCTTTTGGGTGCAAGCACTGTGACTTGATTTATTCTGGGCTTCATCAGATACTGCTTCTTAGAAACGTGTATTGTTTTAATACACGATTTAGCAGCTTTTTCCCTCCTTTTGAACTAGGGTCCCCGTCCTGCCTTGTTTGTTCCTGAAGTTTCATTTGAATTGCTGGTAAAAAGGCAAATCAAACGTTTAGAAGAACCTAGCCTGCGCTGTGTGGAGCTGGTTCATGAAGAAATGCAGAGGATTATCCAGCACTGTAGTAATTACAGTACACAGGTAAAAATGCATGCTTTAGAATTATGTTTGTAATTATTGGGCTTTTTTTCTTTCCTCCCCCCTTCCCTAAAAAAAATCTGGAAGTCTCATCAGTAAATTTTTGTTTTATTTTTAGGAATTATTGAGGTTTCCTAAATTGCACGATGCCATAGTTGAAGTAGTAACCTGTCTTCTGCGTAGAAGACTTCCTGTCACAAATGAAATGGTAAGTTTCCATCTACTATGATTTTGTTAGAAAAAGTGTGTTTTTTCTGGAGTCTTTCTTGGTACTTCTGTTTGCTCTGTAATGTCAGGAACACAAAATATTAAAGGAATCTTAACTTTCATTTGTTAAATAGCTAGTTATTTAATATCTACATAGTTTGAAACTTTTTCTATAGTAGAAGATAAATACATAAAACTCAAAGGGGGTAATGGGGGTAACCATCTTCAGCTTATTGTCCCCTATGTTTCGAATTCCCAAGAAGAATTTTACTAAAACTTTTATTTAACATCTCCTAGTCTTCCTGGTATAGGTATATTTCCTTCCCTTGAAACAGAAGCTGTGCGTTTACTGTAGAGTTAGGGATGCAATGATGAAAATTAAATTGTAGTCCTTATTCTGTGTGTTTCAGAGATAAAATCAACACAAAATGTTGGTCTTGCTTGTAATACCCTTTAGCTAGCAAGAACTAAATATTCAGCTTCTAGATTTGGGTAAATATATTTTAATAGAAAAGTCTGCTTTGGTCTGCTTATTGAGGAGGAAACTGTTTCGGTTACTGACTGTATGTGTATGACTGATGTGAAAAGGAAAAATTCTTCTGTATGCTCACTATCCCCTGTACTGAGACATCTCTCATTGATTCAAATGTTGTATGTGGCTTGTGGCTGAAGGGTGACTATATAGCTCACTTCATTACTATATATATATTACAATCATTTATTACTAAGTTTTGCTTGTTTATTGCTAGAGAGGGGTTAGCTTGATGAAGCTAACAAATTAAACTGATGTAACATCCAAAATGTCTGAAGGTCTGAATGTGTTGCAATGAATGAATGAATTCCCTTCTTCCCTTCTGGATCAGAACGTTAATGTCTTTGGGGCAGTAAGAATGGTCTTTTGCTTTCTAGCTTTGTAGGTCATTGCTCTTCACTAGTGTTAGAGTTACTCACTGAATTTTTCAACTGCGAATGGCATTGCGTTACAGGTTCATAATCTAGTGGCCATTGAGTTAGCTTATATCAATACCAAACATCCAGACTTTGCCGATGCCTGTGGTTTAATGAATAACAACATAGAGGTAAGAAAATACGTTCTCTTTAAAAGTCTTTTGACTCCTTTGAGAGCCTAAATAATTGGTAAAAGAATGCTTCAGTTTCTTTCACTGAAGCACGGTTCTACGTTTTGAAGTATAAAAATGTGATACATTACAAATATGGTGTATACTCTTATCTTGAGATCTGTTGATTTGTTAGGTTTATATTGCATATTACATTCAGGAACAGTGGTTGATATTTCACTGAAAATAATTCTGCCTGTATTTCTGTCTGGAAAATAAGATGAGCACCTAATTGACTATTGGCTATTAAATGAAATTTGTGGAAGAGAAACTTTAAATAGATAGTTGTGAAATACTTTCTAATGTTGGAGTAATTGCATTTTGTCTCTGTCAGTGTATTGATAGCTATAACGTTACTTTCATTCATGAAAGGATAATACAAGTATTGTTTCCTCTATTCAGGTCCTAATTTCTGCTTCCTTTCGGCATTGTTCTTGAATCTCTGTATTACCGCACTTCAGTCTCCCTAAGACAATTTTCTCCATTAATCTCCCATAAGCCTTTTACAATTTCAGTAGCCTTTCTGTTTTTCAAGTCCAGCTTTGATTGGTAATACTTGTTGTTATCATCCTATAGAAGCAGTTGTTCTACAACTGGCCTGATCAAGTCTGTCTTGCAGTCTGATTTTGTTGCAGTGCTTCATTCATCTGGCTAAGAGCTCACTAATATTCTTGTGTTACCTTGCTTATCCAACACATTGTATCATAGTAGTGTTCTTTTTTTAAATGCTTATGTTATAATTTCTGCTCCTTAGTTCTAAACTTTTACTTTCTTTTATACTGAAATTTTTTATTGACTGGCTGTGCAATTGGGTTTGCCTTGGTGCAGACTGCTCTTGAATCTAGTTCAGAAACAATGTCTGTGCAAACTGCCATGGGTACAAAAATTAGGACTTGGTGAAGTTGAATACAGGAGATTATTGTATTATTGTGTGTTACTTAAATTAGTCTTTCCCAACATTTTCCTGAACAGGACATTGACATTTTTGAAGAAGCAAAGCACGTAAAACATCTTACCCTTATTCAGTGGATAATCAATTTTTAATTTCAAGAAAAATCAGATTTTTGTTTGTCCTGATTGCTTCAGACTGTTTTGCTATAGAGTGAATGCTGCCGCCTCCTTCTTCCTTTTGGGCTAATCATAGTTAACCCTGCTGGCCTTTTAGATTACTTTGAAGATTTAAAGCTTAATGAGGGATGTAGGGTATATATGCTGAGCCAAACCGTGTAGCTTTGATCTTGTTTTTCAAAGGCTCTAGCTTTGATTATAGAGTGTGTTACAAAAGTTTTTATATTGAGAATTTCCTATTGACCAGGTAATCAGAGTAGTTTTATCCAAATAATTGAGGTTTTGATAAGATCATAGTATGACTGCATGACACTGGATGAGATGAAATTGCTGGTGTTTGTCTCTAAAATGTAAGTAATCTGTAAAATATAAATCTTGCATATGCGTTGATACGGAGTAATACATAATTGAGGTCTTACTGGATTGTTTTTAAAGGAACAAAGGCGTAACAGGTTAGCCCGGGAATTGCCTTCTGCTGTGCCACGAGACAAGGTAAAGTAAATGTTAACTTTTTCTTTATTTATTCATTTAAAGTTTAATGCATTCTCCTTTGATCCAATCTAAGATTGGAAATGTTGATCTGCTACCCTAGTAACAGTGTTGAGAGTTTCCAGGTATTGACTTTTCTTTCAATTTCATAAGATAGAAGTGGAATGTTATTTTCATCTTCCAAAGATGCACTTTTTGTCAGGTTTTAAATCTGGTGTTTCCGAGGACTTGCGTATAAATTTACATTAATATTTCACTTAGTACCTGAGTATCATCTGAGGTAAGGCTTAAAATGCCTGCAGATATCAAGAGATTGACTCAGAACTTTTGTGTTTAAATTTATGGCTGAGACAGACTGATTTCAAAAGATAAGTGATTTAAAGTATTCAGTGTGCCAACATAGTGACTTGGTTGTTTGGGTTGTTTTTTTTTTTAAAGTCACTCTTAAAACTGCAATTTATTGCAGTCTTTTTGTGGGAGAAGATGGTGGAGACGACATTTTCATTTGATTATCATAATCCAGTTATGTATTCTGTCTCTGGAGCTCACTTAGTTTTACCAGATTTTGGGTTTAATTCAATGACAAGTGAGTACATGGGTGAAAGAACCAAGTGTCATGAAAAACATTCCCTGGCTGTAGAAATGAATGGTCTGACAGTCCGCTGGAGTTTGACAGTTATATATTTAATATTACGTGAAGTATTTGGAATCCAAATGTACAGAATACAGTTTAAACTCATCAGAGGTTGTAACAGGAGTTACTACAGCTGATAGAAATCAGTTCATTAAGTTAGGTTAAAAAAGTGAGACAAAGTCCCAGAATGGATTTATATTACTGCCTTTAATCAGTAGAAGACAACTGATGGATGAACTGGGAATTTAAAGTGGCTACCTAGAGATTGCTTTCAGTGCTGTTTGATCCTTCTTTCTATTGATCGTATATATATCATCAGTGTAGGAGCTGAATGAAATTGAAGGCCAGATAAGCCAAAAGTCTCGTAATCATCTTGGAGATGCCGTTTTTCTTCTTTTCTGCTTACATAACTGTGTTGCTTGCAAATTGAAAATATTTTCTTTTCTGGATTTTTTTTAAAGATGCTAGTAGGTAAAAGTGTATGAAATTTGCTAGGTAGATTTGGTGGTCTTCAGTTGAATTTTTTTTTTTCCCCCCCTCCCTGCATTTTTTACCTTCCTTAGTCTACTAAAGCTCCAGGTGCATTGACACCTGCTTCCCAGGAGACTGTTACTGCTGCTTCTGCTGAGGCTGATGGCAAGGTCTGTCTTGATTTTTCCTATAAGCACTGCATGCACATTTCCGTTGTGGTGCACCGCAGGTAGTACGGAAAGCAGTTTGTATTTAGTGCTCTGTCACTGACACCGTACGCCCTACAGAGTATAGACTACTCGGCATTACTGATGGTAGTATGTGCAGTGGCAGGTAAAGATGTGCCATTAGGTGGCAAAGTCACTGCTTTCTGTTTGAACTCTTGGTTGCAATATATTGTGGCACAAGTATGTGGCATAATTTGCCTCAAACTGTAGTCAATAGATTGGTGCAACAGTATTGTAATGAAAAGTGTTCAGCATGGTTGTTAAATTGCATGTTTTTAATGTGTTGACAGTTAAAGAAGGAGGACAGAAGATAAGCTAAAAATGTGAGTTTCCTGCTTCCTGCAGGGAATCTTTATAGGCTTTGTTCAAACTGACCCTCCTTTTGTTGTTTCACATAATCGTTCAATTCCTGGTTTACTTATATTTGTGTAATGTGTTCTGCAGTGTTGTTTTAGACTTTAGGTGTGCTGTCTCTCATGTTAAAATAACAGCTTGTTACTGTAAAGACTTTTTTGGTAATTGCTTTCACTTGGAGTCAGGAAAGATGAGTAGTCACAAGTTTGTGTATAAGGAGTACCAAGAGGACTCAGGCTTTCTGCTTCTTTGTATATGCACATTCAGCTTCTAGTGCAAAGCTGCCATTTCTGTCCTGAACAAAGTAGTCAAAGTCAAAATCTAGTCAGTAGTAGAATTTTAACTATGACTTTCATCAGAGTTTTAGAGGTTCTGATAACCTGCAAACATCTACAAAGAAATCAAGAGCTACTGTGAGGATACTGCTGTGTCTTAAGAAGTTGCAGGAAGCTGCCAAATTTGGTTTGTGTTTCCCACAAAACCTGTACTTTATTAGGTGGTGCATATTCAACACTCTCTCTTGTGAAAAATGTAGCTTCATTTCTGAAACTACTTTGGAGATAGAGCAGGCTCCACAGTAATACTAAATGAGAGTGGCATAAGGATTTTTGCCATTTTTAATAGCTGTTCTGCTATCAGAAATAATGTAATGGAGCTTTCCTCATCAATGGCTCTCTTATTAGTAGAGGTAGATTTGAATTCTTACAGCGTATTTTTTTTTTTTACAGCGCCTCTGAGCAGTTGTGCAATTTTAATAAAATTTATGATGTGCACAGTTTATCTGTGTTTCTTCCCTGGTATGCAGCTGTGGGTATTCTATCTGCCATGCTTTATTTCTCACTCTTTAATTTTTTTTTAGACTCAAGATCAGCCTGTGGTGGTTTAATTGTAAATGAAATAGATAAATTTAACTTATTTCTTCCTATATGTGAAACAGGACATAAGTAGTAGTAGTAGTTAGAGCCTCGAATGACCTCGAATGTTTTTTAAACAGCAATAGATTTTAAAGCACAGTAGTAAATAGAGCGGATACCAGGTTTATGGAAAGGTACAAAATAAAAATTACCACTGTTCCACATCAAAATGAACTGTCTTTTTTAAAATACTATTTTAATATGTAGTGGATACCATTTACTAATACTTCTTTTGTCCAATGATTCCTACTGTTTAAGAGTTGGGTGTTATGTCCTTTTCTCAGGAGATCAGTGAGTCATTCTTTGTCTGGAACTTCCCAGAAACTCTGATCTTCACTTCCAGAGGATGGAGATTTTTGTTTCGTTTTGATTTGGTACCAAAAAAGCCTTCTATAAATTGAGGTCTGGCAGCACAAATACATTAGGAGCTTTGGTACCCGGAAGTAACAAATGTGCATACTTTCTAGCTACTATTGTAAGAAACTTCAGTTTATAGTAAATAAAATACCAAAGAATTTAAGTTTGAGTCTTCCAAGAGCTGTGGTGATCTTTAAAACATACTTGCATAATGATCCTGATGGTATAGGTTGTATTGCTCCAAGGATGTATGGTAAAAATGGTAAAAGCTAAATGATTTAGGAAGACCATTCCATATTTCAGAAGTGATTTGTAGACCCTTAAAAAGCTGGGGAGCCTCTTTGTGAGGCATTTTCATACCATTATTAGGAATAATATGAGTTTTAAAAGCTTTCATTTACTGGTATTGTGTGTCAGCTGTAAGCAGCAAAGGAAGAAGAAAGGTGGGGAACGTGAAGAATAGAATGAAGGGGATACACACATGAGAATCATTTTTA
Organism: Chroicocephalus ridibundus; assembly: GCF_963924245.1. Taxonomy (NCBI): domain Eukaryota; kingdom Metazoa; phylum Chordata; class Aves; order Charadriiformes; family Laridae; genus Chroicocephalus; species Chroicocephalus ridibundus. The sequence continues at coordinate 155,386,006 of NC_086284.1, forward strand.
GTGAGTCTTACCTATAGCTCAGTAATAGTAGATTTGATCAGATGCTGCTTTGCAGTGCCCAGGTTCTAACTCTCCAATGTCTCTTCATTGTGCTGTTTGTGCAGGCTGCTCCTGGAGCTGGAGATACGTCTCAGGAGCCTGGAACAGGCAACTGGAGAGGAATGCTGAAAACCTCAAAAGCAGAAGAGGTATCAGCAGAGGAAAAATCCAAGCCAGCTGCAGCCCTACCTGCTAGTCCTCAAAAAGGACATGCTGTAAACCTATTAGATGTGGTGAGTCATGAAAAACAACTATCTCCTCTTCATAGTTCAGGCTCAGGAAAGAAAACATCTGAATTACAGATCTTGTAACTTTGCTATTAATATATGATATCTTTCTAAATATTTACCACAATAGGGACAATATACCACAATATTTACCCCCTTCCAGTTCAAGCCTTTGATTTGGGATAACTGGCTTCCTTTCACAAATTCCTGCGCAAGTGAACTCTTTGTCTAGATCGCTCTTCCTACAGAAACAAATCCCAGGTGATGTCTGAAGTCAAATGCCTATTCTTTTTTTGCTGAAGTTAGCATTTTTATATTAGAGGAAAAGAAACATTAAAAACAAAACCCACAAGTTAAAAATAGATGGAGATCCCCTAAGTGTTTGGAGAGCTTAGTTCCTTTATTGTCTTTTAAAAAAAAATTAGTGGTGCCGTCTGACCTTTGTTTCACAGATCTGGATTTTTGACATGCCTCTAATTTTACTTCTGAAGAATTAGAGGTTTGTTGCAAGGCAGGCTGCATCTATCAGATTAAAAGAGCAATTAGACTCCACAGTTTGAGTAAACTGAGGCTTTTATTTTTTTACATAGCCTGTACCTGTTGCACGCAAACTTTCTGCCCGTGAGCAACGAGATTGCGAAGTGATTGAACGACTTATTAAATCTTACTTCCTTATTGTCAGGAAGAACATTCAGGACAGGTAAAACCAAACTTCCTAGAAATGTTTAAGCCATACAAATGTTGTGATTATCTCATGAGTCATGTATATAATCTTGTTATTTTATCATGTTCTTATGTTTGTAAACAGAGAGAAAACATGATTATTTTCTTTTAGAAGGGGGAGCAGCAGTAAAACTTGAACCTTCACAGAATTAAGAAGCCTGAAGAAGCACTTGTTTTCTCTAATGGTTCGAGTTCTGTATTATATTAAGTAAAAGGTTTAATTAATTATTTAGGAGATACCTGCTTTTCTGGAGGATAATGCAATTCAGATGGATGATGTGCAGCAAATAACTGGCATGAACTCTAGGTGCTGTGTAGTCCTGACAGAATTTACGTTTGCCATCCTATTATTTCAGATGGGAAGGTCGAATAGGAACTGCTGCGGCTAAGTTTTCTAGTACTTAGCCATAAGGATGGAAATAGCATAAAAGTGATGTTTCTGCTGCATGCAACTATGGAAAATGTCTTTAAAGTTTTGCTTTAAAATTGTCATACTTTTTTTTTTTTTGATAATGAAGAACCATGTAAAACTTTGCTTTGCTTAAGTCTTTGTGGAAATACCTAAATAAGAGCAATAATTTGCTCTTATTTAACTCGTGTGTGTGTGCGCATATATATCTATATATGAGAAATTTTGCAGGAAATACGGGAATCTAGAAACCAGATTTTAGAGTGGATTAGTGAGGTCATAGCAGTTTTATTATATCCAGTAAACTAATACTGTCCTGCAGTGTTTGTACTAGTAGTGTTACCTCCTTGCGTACTCAAACCTTCACATTCTTTGCAGTAAATGTGCATATGTAAAAAAAAAAATTAAAATGCTATCTCAAGCATTATAGATTTGATATATTAGGACATCCTCACCTAATTCAGAAATATTTGTAGGAAATACCTCTCAAAGACGGTACGCATGTCCATCCCATATCATAGTTGTAGAACCAATTCAGGCTCTTACTTGGATGGTTTGGATGGTGTCGGTACCCACACAGCTTTGAACCTGAGTTTGAGGTTGCTTTTACTCTTAGCCAGGTGACTTCCAAAATATTCTAGGCTTCTTAAGCTCTTCTTCTAGTAGAACTTGCAATATATTTGCTTGAAAGGAGGATGCAAACTGAATTAATTGATTACTAATACATCTATATGGTCTCATCATGATTTCCCAGAAGTCTTCCTACAACTGGCTAGTGAAGAACCATAAGGCAGCAGAAGAATGTAATGGGAAAATTCCTAGCCACACTTGGGAGTATGATCTCAAATGCTCAGATGTGTTGATGGATCTTGGTTGATCTTGGGTCTGGCTGTTTAGACTTGCATGGTCCTTGTCAAGTTACATCTGTGATGACAATTGCAGCGCACTCAGAATGAACAAAAACTCACAATCAGCCCATGAAAATTATTTTGATATAGATTTAGGGCTATGGGCACATGAGAGGAGTGATGCGGTCACTACTTAATGAGTCAGTACAGATCATACATCAACTCCCAGTCCGCTCTAATTGCAAAATACTGCTGCTAAGAATTACACCAAGGTCGTCTAAACTAACATTTCTCAGTTGGGAACAACCATCAGTATTTTTATGGTCACTTACTGTCACTGATGAAATAACCTGAGTTGCACTAATTCAATTTTTGATCCTGTGTTTATATTCCCCAGATTTTGATTCTGCGTTAGTGTGATGATTTGATTTTGTCAGTACTCACATAAATATTTCCCACCACTTTTTCAGGAGAGTACTGACGCACTACACATATCCTGAGGCCCAAAGAAAATCAGGTTCAGATAGATCCAATACGTGGAATTTTTTTCAGGAAGCTTAGTGGCTTGGAAATTGGAGCTGAGACAGTGGTTTCTTTCAGGTGTTTTAGCCTGATGCAGAACTGAAAAATGTTGCTTTACAGATTTTGTAGTGTCTTCTGATGGATTGTTCTTGAATCTTACTGGTTGCTGCCTGCCTCTATGCCGGACAAATACATTTTTCAAACTTACTGTGGCTTAACCCCAGCTGGCAACCAAACATGCAGTCGCTTGCTCACTCCCCTTCCCACTGTGGGATGGGGGAGAGAATTGAAAGAGTAAAAGTGAGAAAACTCGTGGGTTGAGGTAAAGACAGTTAATTAAGTAAGGGAAAAGCCGTGCACACAAGCAAAGCAAAACAAGGAAATCATTCACCACTACCCACAGGCAGGCAGGTGTTCAGCCATCTCCAGGAAAGCAGGGCTCCATCATGCGTAATGGCTACTTGGGAAGACAAAACGCCATCACTCCAAATGTTCCCGCTGTTTCTTTTTTTCCCCCCAGCTTTATATACTGAGCATGACGTCACATGGTATGGAATATCCGTTTGGTCAGATGGGGTCAGCTGTCCTAGCTGTTTTGCCGCCCAACTCTTTACGCACCCCCGGCCTACTTGCTGGTGGGGTGGGTGAGGAGCAGAAAAGGCCTCGACTGCTTAGCAACAACTGAAAACTAGTGTGCTACCAACAGTATTCCCATCCCAAACCCAAAACATAGGACTATCCCAGGTGCTAGCAAGAAAGTCAACTCCATCCCAGCCAAAACCATGACAACGCTTTGCAACTCCATTTGCAGTTTTAAATTGCCCTCACATTACGCTGTCTGGTATCCTGAGATAATGTAGCCCAGTTTTTGAACAGTCATCCTGTTTTCATTTCATCTGCTAAGTAAGATCAGATACATGAATTCTTTCTTTGCCTCTTTCTTTCTCATTCACACATTAAGATTGATTCTAGGGTTGAAATACTTAGCTTTTTGTTATGCCTACAGTGGAAACTCAGGTTGGTCTCTAGTGAGTAAAGTAATTTACTCTTTTATTTCTTACACTATATATGTTCATGTTCTTTAGAATGCAGCTGTCCTATTTGGAGGAAATTCAACAGCTCTTAAATTGCACAAGATAAGATAACTGCATTTACTTAAGAGAGTTTTTATTTATGGTAGTGGTAGATTCCTGGTGGTTTGAGCCAAGGTTGTGTGTAGCTGCTTGCTCACACTGTGCATTCTTCAATCTAGAGCAGGCCTGGTTTTGAATACTTCTTTCTGAAGAAATACTGTTTCTGTGCTTGCAGTGTGCCAAAGGCAGTGATGCATTTTCTGGTGAACCACGTGAAGGACACTCTTCAGAGTGAGCTGGTAGGCCAGCTGTACAAATCCTTGTTGTTGGATGACCTTCTGACGGAATCCGAGGACATGGCACAGCGCAGAAAAGAGGCAGCTGACATGCTAAAGGTATTAAAAAGATCAGGAGCTCATTAAATTGAAAGCATGAATTAAATTGAAAGATGTGAGATTTCTTGGAAGACTTGCTTTCCTTTTTTCTTTGCTGCTTTTTTAAGAGTATGTCAGCATGTTATTTCTCTCTGCTTGAGGAATTAGAAGAAATATGCGACCAGAAAGTATTATGTAGATTGAGTACTTGAGGTGACTTAAACTGTATTTTGGGCATAAATCAGAAGCCCTAATCTAGTGTTATTTTCACTTACACATTTGGTTTTAATAATTTGCTCTTACTTAACTTCATAGTGTTCAACAGTTCTCCTTTGGGGGATTAAGCTTACAGTGTTTTAAGTGCTGTTCACGCATATGCTTCACACAGAACCTACCGGCCAGTGTCTGGTGTACTTAGTACCCCATAATATGAACAGCGGGAACGCTGGGACTCACTTATGATGACTCCTGTGTACATCTGTGTGACCGTGCCTTTGTGACACATCCGTGTTACAGAACTCTTAATTTCTTCTTTGTTCAATTATGTGGTGTATCAGAGTCTGATAACACCCGCAGCAGAAATCTGCTGCTTTGCACAGAAAGAGCCCCTCTGCCAGTTCAGCTCACGGAAGGAGGAGTGAGAGCTGCTTCTCTCTCATATGCAGCGTGGTCAGACAGCGCGTGTTTGAGAGACTGGATACCCTGAGACGCGGCTTGTCCAAGACCACCTGCAGCACGTTTAATCTGTGCTATTATATGATCAACGCTTGAGTGAGGGGAACCGTCTGTTAACAGTCTCTTAAACTGTAAACTCTGTAAGGCCAAACTCATAGCTCAGATTTCTCCAACTGGAGTAATACTTAAAATAACGTTAGCATTAGTTGGTATTCTGAGCTTCTAAATTTGCGAAGTTTAGCAGGCTAGACTGTAATGAATGCATCAGAATGCTAAAAGTGATATAAAATAGATGCGGCTTCCGTTTTATTTTAAGGAAGCTTTAAACTGTTACAGCTGCATGTGGTGAAAAAGTCTGCCCTTCTTGAGAAGTTATTTATAAATAGAAAATGTTAAGACAAACATAGGTGTTATTGTGAGCACTAAGTACGTAAAAGTTGCTCAAAATGACAATAAGCTCCTTTTGCTTCTGACTGAAGTTCAGTTTTCAATTAAATTTTAACTCCTTTCTCTAGAGGAATGATTTAATGACACCTATGCTGTTTTACCATTACCTTTTGCTTTGTAGTATTTCCGCTTGCATCATCTTTTGCAGATGGAAGGCTGCAGAGTTGTTAATCAGTCTTGTTGTGGGTTGTTTCCACTCATTTCATAATGAAGCAGATTGCCTTTAATTTTTTTTAACATCACGCTTACTAGACTGTTGCTGTTATTTCTCTGAGAAACCTCTCAGAAAAACTATATAACTTTGGCTTTTCTGTCTTTCTGTGCGCAGGCCCTGCAGCGAGCCAGTCAGATCATTGCAGAGATTCGTGAGACACATCTTTGGTGAAGACTGTATCAGCCACACTATTTATATGCATTGGAGGTTACGTTGACTTGAAAATTGCTAGGCATGGTATACGGAGTAGAATTTTTATTTATGAACTCTTATCTGTGTACTGCAACTGTGTAAATCTGCTCATGTAAAGACAGTTGGTTTGATTTGCAGACAAAAAAATATGCTGTATTTTGCAAAATAAGTCATATTTAATCCACATAATAAATGGCTCTAAATGTTTCCTTACCAGCTTTCTGGTGCAAATTAAAGCAGACCAAGTCTACTGTCTCCGTGACAGTCTCATTTGAACTTGGGGAAAAAACATTAAAGTTCCAGTGCCTGACTTGCTAAACAGGTTGCCTGTTGTTAAGATGGACGGTGTAGTCTTGTGGCATAGTTTTAAGCTGCTTTTACAATAGAAGTTTAAATACTGTGAAGAGAAGAGAGCACCGAGTATTTTCTTTCATGAATATATTGCATGCACTATGACAGATGGAGGTATATCAGTTTTATAGCACACTAGAGATGTCTACCGTATTACTATGTATGTGTGTCCCCATTTTTCTCCCCAAATGTTAAAACTGCAGACAAAACTTTGAACTTCATTTAATGGAGTATCGTGTAGGAAGAATTAGCCTGGAGCTTGCGAACAAGAACGGCCTACTAAAAAGTGGGTGCAGAGTTTTTCATGTGCACTGGAGCTTGTGTATGAATGTTGGGGATTATAACCAGGTACAAGAACACCTTCCCCTTCCTCCCCCTTGGGACCAAGCCCCTGGACCATCCGGTAGTACATTTGTTCTGGCAGAATTGAAAAATAAAAATGGATTTCAAAACTGTTACCGGGATAGTAAGTGTTTCTTTTAAAAACAGATTAAGTTGGCCAGGGAAAAGGGGATCCCCACAACTTCTTCCAGATTTTGGAATGTATGACAGTATGAAAGAAAGTCTGTGAGATGGGAATATTTATACCAGAGATTACAGTTACTTTGAGGAAATTTTATTGTGCTGTAAGTAGTGCTGCCTTTTTTTTTTTTTTTTTTTTTTTGAGGACAATCCTAAAGTTAGGGAATTTTAGGTTGAAAGTTACGTTGATGAGTTATTTTCTTCTGATTATAATTCATACATATAAATATCGATCACACTAGCCTTTAAGAAGTAAACATTTTAATTTTTATGAATAAAAATTTATTTAAACTCCAGCCAGCACACTTGCATGTACTTTTCAAGCAGATTCACTCTTTTGTATAAAGTAAAAATGTCTACTATGGTGTTGCTGATATTTTAACACAACTTGCATGAAAAATAGGACACTGCTGTTTGTTAACATCCATGGCTTGCTTTTACAATATTGGGCCAACATAGTGAGGTTTTTAGTACCATATTCAGTTCCTTCCCCATTTCATCAGTTAACAGAAATGAAACTCCTTTTGTAAGCTGCTAAAGATTGAAAATTTAAAAACTGTTGAGACCTCAGTTTACAAGAATGTCTGTTTAAAAATGTTATTTTACTCATGGTAATCTTCAGTTTGGCACCAATACAAGCACAAGGAAGTTAAGTCTGATCGATGCAACTTTTGGATACTTTATGCATGATCTGAAATAATTCATGCAGAACACAGAAATATATTCTGTATTTTTAAACAGCTATTATGTATGCATAACATGTAACGAATACAAAAGAAGTCATTTTAACTTCTTGCATTGTGTCCAGGGATGGTAGTTCTCAGATTTAAGAAATGTGACTGTAGTGAAGTTGTTAAGTGCAAGCCGCTTTTCAAATCAGCTTTGGTGAACAGTGAAAGCTTCTAATACTTTTGTCAAAAGCATTACATTTCTGTTTGAATTCACCTGACACCTCTCTCCCTTTTACTGTCGACATCCAAGAAGTATGTTTTTAACAAGGTAGAGCCGTCCATAAGTGAACTGCTGCCTAAGCTTTCACTCCCACAGTTCAGTCAACAGTCTCTTGTGATGAAATATTCTGACTTGTAAAGTTTTGAAATGCTGCAGAAAGCAAATGAATTCCATTAATTTAAGAAATTTCTGCAAGTGATAACTGGCTCTGTAATGTCACGTGAAATTTCCAGTGTGTTGATTTGTTTTTTGAAATGTTATGACCTTTTTTTGTTGAAGTCTCACAAAAATTTTCAATTTGGTAATGTTTGAGTGCCAAGAAATGAACTTGATTTGTAAACCTTAATGCAAGTCTTTAAAAATCCATGCTGTAACAATCCTGTTGTTAAATAAACAAATAATACACAAAAGTCATTATCCCAGAAATTAAGTTTTGAACTGACTAGTACTTCAGGTGGCAGGACTTCCATGCTTACAAGTTAGTGGCATAGCTACCTCTATTTCTACAGCCTTACGTATGTTTGCATTTGCCCTCATGCAGTTCTGCGTTGTTAGTTCTTGTCTAGTTGCATAAGTAATAGCGTAGACAGGCTGCTAGTGGCTATTAATGGTTTTCAAGCAATCTGTTGTCTGGAATTGAACTAAACCACTTAATGCTACTGTTACTGCCCCCATTAAAAGAAATTATGGGGAAACTGTGGAAAAAACCTAATGATACCTAATGAAAGCCAACTGAAAAATTCCCAGGTTAGACTGGTGGTTTACAAATGCATTCTAGTTCACCTTATTTAATGTAAGCTAGACATACTTGTCTTCAATGCACAAATTTCAGCTAACTTAAAATAACTTGCTATCCAGTGAAACACACAATCATGGGGGAGAACAAGCACTGTAGCTAAGTTTAGATTAGTAAACATTTGACATTAATACTTGACCTATGTGTGGTACTACTGTAAATAAAACATAGTATCCCTATGTGAACAGAATTTGTCAATAAATTACTTGGGTTTTTGAGGAGTCAGTTTCAAATTTCACTTGGTGGAATAGATGGGTGAGGGGGGTGTGTCTGTGTGCTTCAAGCTGTGTTCTGAAGTAAACATAACAAGCTTACATAAAACTTGCCTTTACTCTATGCTTTATGGAGGCCTGACTCTGAAAGATGCCAGATTGGATACTGCAAACTCAGGTCCCTGCTTTAGGGAATACAGCAGGGGAAACAGCTTGCCAGTCTGTTGTACCCCTGTTGGTAACTTGAATTAAATTATCTTATAAGGTGGTGGCTTTTTTTTTTTTTCAGTTAAATCGTTTAGCTATGAGAGTGATGGCTAACTAGTGTTTCTTTAGATACTGAAGATCTCAACTGCACCTGCTTTTCACTTGTTGCTAGTTAAACACTGTGCTTTGAGGTGAGGGCTAGATGATTAATACTTCAAAGTTTAAGAGAAAAAACAGAGTAGACCACCTGAATATGGTTTTATACACAGTGACACTGTTGAAACTAGTGAAGGTGTTTCCATGCTCTGATAGCTTGCTTTAAATCTACTTGCTGTACACCCTTTCACCCTTTACCTCTTCATTGCTAGCTGCTGCAATGGTGTTAAAATCGAGTCCTCCAGTGTTTGCTGTCCCTAGATGCTGTACAAATGGTTTTGTTGGTGTTGTGGTGGTTTTTTTTTGGTTTTTTGGTTTTGGTGTTTTTTTGTGTTTTTTTTTTTTACTTCTTGCACTTCTCAAATCACACATTTGTGGACATGTTAAATACTTTAATATTAGTTACTGCATGTTTACATTTGAACAAACTGTCTCTGATTACCTGAACATACCTGTTTCGGGGTACATGAGAAACAAGAGCAGGCTAAGAAAGAATACTCGATTTTTCAGTCATCCTTGATTCTCGGCCTAAGTGTTCAAATGCTCAGTTGTGATAACTCTGTGCAGTCATGAAAAGTAGTGGTTGTGCCCAGCTGTTTCTTTGGAAAGAGTCTGGATTTCTAGGAACTGGTCAAAAGGAAGCACCAACTATATTTCTTAAGAGTTTATGGCTCTTATTAAAAACCTTGTATGCAAAGAATTTTAATTCCCTTTTTTATTTTGTATTTGTAAAAATAAATAAAATCATTTTAATACTTGATCAAAGTGGGTACTAATGCTTTTTAAAAAAAGCTGAAATTTGTGGATATGCGTGTATTTACACCATTTGGAGATGAAGGAAAAAAGGCAGGAGAGAGATAAGATACGAAACATGACTTACTATACTCCTAGTTTATTTCCTGCAACCAGAAAGTAACTGTCAAATCTGATGTGTTTCTCTAGAGGCGAACAAACATGGGTGTGAACTGGCATGTTTTGTTCCCAGGTGCACGTTCATTGCTATAATGCTTCTGCTGTTTAAGGAACAACACAGTGATATTAAGTGGATGAACTTAACTTTCCTTTCCCTGCCCTTCTTCTACCCTTTCCACATCAAAGTTGTGATTTTTTCCTCCGTATGCTTTCTGTAGGATAGCGCTCATCACTACTGCAGCTTAAGACAAAGTAACAAGCAACATAAACTGATCCCGAGAGCCAACAGGCTGGGTAGAGCCTTTTTTTAAGGTAGGAATGACTCAACTTTTTTTATTTTTCTCTATGTAACAGAGATTAGCATAGAGAAATCTCATTGTTGGGCAGGTAAGTGGGGTCTAGAAATTAAGATTAATACTTGTAACTCCACGTGGTGAGCTACTGAAAGTACTGCTATTACAGTTTAAAAATCTGAAGAAACTGCGATGTATAAGCAGCAAGCCACTAAAATTTAGTACTATTGAAATCTTGATTGACAGCGCCAGTAAAGGCAACATGAAGTTGATCACATCAAGTTAAAAAAACAAAAAACCAAAACCAACCCGTCTAAACAAACCAACAGAAACTCCCCACCCAACTATAGAATATCTGGATTCTTGAGACTTACTAACGTTTCTTATCATTTCCCCTTTCTTCTTATAGGCTGGGTGGTTTTAAACCACATGAAATACCATGACTTATTCTAACAACATAAGAGATGGTGATGAGTTACCACATGCACGTAGCTAAGATTAAGGCCTCTCCCCTTGTGACTGCAAAAATGTATTGTCTAGGAGTTTCATGGACTAGGAAAGGATCCTCCTAAGAGTGAGGATTACCCTAAACCTCAAAAACAACACTGCAGCCAAGGCCCAAACCAATCAATCATCTCATAAATCAGACTGAGGGTTTCAGATGTGTGTACAGTGGGGCAAGGAGGGCTTAATAATATTTTCTGAGTCAGCCAGCTACATTACTGTATTCTAAGTCAATTGAACGGTTCTAAGTAATTCAAATATGGGCTTGTATTACAAATAATCTTGGTAACCACATGTGGGTTTTGTTGTTGTTCAGGTGACCTGGCTGTTAAGTACTGTGGCACCTATATTGTGTAAGCAACCCAATCCCAAACCGCACCATGGGAAGGGAATTTAGCAAGGCAGTGTACTAAAATTAAAAAAGCTTTCACATACGTACATGCTTCAAATCTTCCAGTATAATATACTATCTTGCAACTGACGGTATGTCCTGGCACTAGTTCTGTGGGCTTTACATTCGACGAAGATTCTAGATAGCCACAGAAGCATCCTGGTAATTCACAGGACTGGAGAAGAGGAATTAGTGTCACCCACACTGTAAGTCACACAGAAGGCATAAAAGGGATTCATCAGGTTGATTTAAGCTTTGAAAGGCTCTATACTCTTTCATTTCAAAAACTGAATTTGCTCCGTATTGTCACATTAAGGCTGAAAAGCTTTTATGCAATGTGCCCCCACACATAACCAATAAGAAGCTTACATATTAGGGCTTAATCATTCTATTCATTTATTGTGAATCTTCTGCGGCTTCCTTCAAAGCAAACCTGTTCAGAAAAAAAACACTGATTGTAGGCTGGTTGTCCTTACCCACTTACACAGGTTTCTCTGTTAGGAAGAAGTCAAACTGGACAGCAGCATCCATCCTCTGTAAAAAGTACTGTTCTTCAGTATGCTTTTGCTCATCTTGCTGTGGATTACGCTGTAGAGTACCTGGCCATTGCTGTCCTCCTACAACACAGAAGGTTGTTAAAGGAGGCGAAGACCATCTCCGTATCTTTGGACTTTGAAATTAATCTTTTCATCTTCTTGTGCATATTCTCTTATGAATGGTGCTTTGAATAAGGCGGAGTATCTAAGTCTCTTCAGTGGTATAACTTAGCTGCCTTTATTTGAACTCTGTTGGTGTACTTTGAAAATGAAACTATGGTATTGGGTAGTTTGTGAGCTGAGTAGTTATAATGCACAGTATAGAAACATCTTCAAGTACATCTTCAAGCAGCAGAGTCAAAATGATGTGTTGCTTTAAGCAGATATTCTGTTGTCACAACTGCAGCCATTTTATAATGTAGTAATTTTTCTTTCCAACCCTAAGCAATGATACTCCGTTCTTCAGAATATGCTGTCCGAGAATAAGAACGGTCTCAGGATCAGTCACTCGAATCCCATTTATTGAAACTCCACCATCTGTAATTTTCTGGTACCTTAAAAACAAACAAAAAAACCAACCCAACTGGTAATTGCAAGAGGAAGCTATTTATTGCTGTTAAGTATTGAAAGTTCACAGTTAAGAGTTTTTTTGGTTGGATCCATAATCAAATAAATTCTAATCTTCTTGCACTTTACTTTCAGTCCAGGTCAAGGGTGACTGAAATTAACCTTAGCCTCTACCACTCCCATTCTTTCTGAGAGGTATAAGGAAACTTGGACTGTTGCCTTAGGCTGTCCCTTCATCAGGTGTAGATTTTACAGCTAAGGTACTTGAGACTCAATTATCCTACACTTTTACTTCCAAATGGAATGAAGCCACCTCCTCCCCTCTTCTTTAATGCTGGTATGTGGACCACTAGCCTGTTTCTACTTGATTTGGCCGTCACGATCTTTTGCTTAACTTCTGAAATCATACCACTACTACCAGTTTAAGTGAGGTACTACTGAAAATGACAGGTGATAACATACCCACTAGGTCCATCCAGAATGGCATTTGCTTTGCGACACAAATCAAGAACGTTCATTCCAGGTTCAAGCATCAATTCAGCTGAAGGAGCTTGTCTAAAAAGTTCCTGTAATTCTTGGTCAGACATAGCTTCCAATGCCTCCACGCTGCTGTAATAAAGGGCCTTAGTGCACCTGTGAGAACAAAGATCATTCAAAATACAATGCTGGTCTCATCTTCACAAAGTGCTGCTCGGATTCCCCTCCCCAGCTGCTTCTTACTCCACACAGTAACAGAAGTACTTTATTTTTTTCTATCGTAACCCACTGCACTGCAATTTTTAAAAATATCGTTAATGTATTTTTAAGTCTACATAATTACTGAATTTTTCCTCTTCTAACAGCTGAGCAACAACTAACTAAATTAAAATAGTCCCGGAAAAGCTATGAATAATTATCATTGAATAAATCTGAAAAAGAGAACTGGATGACAAATCAAACTTCACCTCTTAGCAGATTCTAGCCCCTCTCTACCATGAACAAGCTTGGTTACTTCTGCAGCAAGTCGTTTCTGAGGGCCCCATTTTTCAGGTTCTTTAGCATGCATTTCCATAATGTGGTCAATCTCCTCAAGAGGAAGGAAGGTGAAGAGTTTCAGGTATCTACAAGCAGGGAAAAAAATATTTCATCTGTATAGCCATGATTACCAATTTCCTGCCTTTGTCATTCAAAATTTCATTAACTGCATTAAAATGATTTAGATAATTTAAGAAATCCGTATTACGGATATTCAGTTCTTTCAAACATCTCTGCTTTTGCCCACATGCTTCAGCTTACCAGGATAACTCACATTTTATTTAATATTCTGCCTATGGTAATGTCTTCAGATGTATGATAGTGTCAAATGCTTTTATGAAGCTCGCACCGCAGTCAACAACTTGGTTTTCTCTTGAAACACTTACAGGATTTATTGCAATTTTGTGTCAACTAACAAGGTTTTCTATTCTATCTTTAGTAGTTGCACAATACACTAATGCAAAATACCACTGCAAGTCTGTGGTGATCGTAGCACAGAAGTATGCTATGTATTGACAACTATCTTAGCAGGAAGATTATTTAGGATAATCAAGAATTTTAAGGTGCGTATCTAAGCATACTCTTTACAATCAAGTCCATTTTAATGGGCTTAGAGTAACACGAAATGCAGTGTATTGAAAAAAAGTACCTTTACTGTTACAAAGTCTGAACGCGTGAAATATTTTAAATACCCGCATATCCTTCTCTTCAGTCTGAAAAGTGTTGTGGATGCAGAACCTAAATTTGAAATATCAGGGAATAAACCTTTGGGAGATGTAACCAAGTTATGAGACAGGTCACAATATGAAAGGGAAGTACCTGTCTGAGGTTTATGAAAACTCAGATTTGACAGTGATACTGAAGTTTAAAGAAAAGTAGATTTAAAAGAGAATATACAGCAACTTATTCAAATTAACATAATGCCTTGAATAAAGCTATTGGCTATTTATTTTCAGCCATGTCACTGGCACACCAGCACGGAGGCTAGCCATCAATGAAGGTAAACCTGTCCAATGGTATTTGTCATATTTTCACTACCCTTTTGTGTTATCATTGTATGATTTTACTATTTTTTTTTACACTGGTCAGTGAGAATATGAGTTACATGTGGTTGACCTGGATTCAGAGACAGCACAATGAATCCAAGACCACGTTTTGCTCACTGGAATTCCTCTACTCTAAGTTACGGTAATGCAGAATTTTGCCTTTGTATGTGCTACAGCTTTAAGTAGTAGTTGGATATCCTTCCAGGTTTTGGTGCATTACAGTCCCATCTACTTTACAGATCAATCCACTTGCCATTATAACTGTAAGCAGAAATGTTTGCTTCCGCATTCCAAGATGAGAAAGGTGAATAGTTAACTTCAATGAAATAGAGTCAGAATGGTGCAAATTATTCCTATCTGCAATTTTCAAAAAGATCCGCTAAAATTTCCACGCAAGGTATGTGAAAAGAACATCAAACAGCCTTAAGGTTTCACCATATTAGTACTATTGGTCATTTATGTAACAAGCACTCCTCCCATCATCTAAACATTTTTAATTAATGCTTAATTGTGTGAGTTATTGTACACGGACAGAAACAGATGGTATGTTTGCCCAGAGGTGGGAAAAATTACATGAGACATTTTTACCACAGTTACACTACTAAACTATAGCCTAAAGTGCTGACTACTACTACCTTTGACAAGATACAGGCAACTAGTAATTTGACCAGGTATGTCAATTTTGTTCATTCTGGTTTTCTTCTCTGCCATAGATTTTACTTTCAACAATGACCTAAAACTGATCCCTGAAAACCTCTACCTTGTAAATTTATTGTATACTACCTGCCATGACCTTAAACTGGTATAATTTTCTCCCCTTTTTAACAACACTACTACCACAACATAACTCTCCGAGGCACATTTTTATTTAGACCAGTGGTCTCCAAAGTGGGGTGCCAAGAGGGTATGCAAGATGATCCATTGGGAAGCAGGAGGAAAATATTAGAACTTTAGTAGTACACTTATATAATCTATATATAAATAAATATACATGTATTGGGAGTGAATGCTCACAATTTTTTTACTGATAGGGGCACGTGATCAAAAAAGTTTGGAGACCACTAATCTAGACAGTTAATACAAATATAAAGATGAACTTCTTGGCTTTTTCTTAACAAGGCGCTATTTTAATTTGCTTAGGGATATGCAGTTTTTAATGTGATGCAGTTCTAGAAGCTGAACTGTATTTATTTGTTTATACCCAGTTAAAGTAGCTTCCTGCAATCAGAATGTGGTATTTCTGGATACCTCATACTAAGTAAAAACTTGTAATAGTAATATTACTATCCATTTACTATCCAATACTATCCAGTAGTATTGGATAGTAATTACATCCATTACATACATTGGATAGTATTACATCCATTACTATCCAATAGTAATTACTATCCATTAAGCTGCAGTTGCTTATCGATGTGCAGGAGAGTTTTCATTTGATACTGCGATGTTACAGTACTGAAACTAACATACCTCCTAAGATAAAGTCACCCCACTGGCAGAACAAAGCGCGCTAAGCTTTACTTGTTTGTTCATCCACATTCTAATTTTATGATGCATATGCCAGAATATGGAGACAAGTCCCACTATCCTCTATACAAAGGAACCGGTCATGCCTGTTTATGTAATGAATGTAGTTGTAATTAACACGTACTTCTACAGGGAGTTTGTGTTGCGCATATCCAAATGAAACAGTTAGAGAAAACAGTTAGGATGAGGTTTTATAAACAATGACAAAAAGCAAGATGAAGAAAAACTACTCACTTTTCAACTACATTATCTTGTTGTCTAACAAAAAACTGATACAGCTCAAATGGAGAAGTCTTATCTCTGTTTAGCCAAACTGCATTGCCAGCAGTCTTTCCCAGTTTATCTCCAGTAGTACTGGTAATAAGAGGTACGGTAATTCCAAACACATCTGTTCCTGTCATCCTGAGAAAGGGAAAAGTCGCTGCACGTTAAAAAATAATCACATCTTGGTAAAGCTGACTAAAATCCAAGCATTCCCTAAGATTCTATCTTTGATACAAAGCAGTTCAATAAGACAGGGAGATGAGGGGCAAAAGATGCCAGAACGCTGTTTTGTGAATAGTGCTTTAGGGAAAAAAACAACCTGGAACTTAAAAATGTAATTTCTTTTGTGTGTAATGAAGAAGTTTAGATACTTTAAATATGTACTTTCATGAGCAACAGCACTAGCAAATTTGTATGTCCTGTACCTTTCATCTTCTGCTGTGAGCACTAATTGAAGCTGCTCATGTGGCTGGGACACTTGTAAGGCTCTCTGTCTTGTAATAGTCAAGCATGAACTGCAGTAGAAGAACTGCCACACACTCACTGATTGGCTTGTATACTTCTGCGAATTTTCTAAGACTCACAGCAAATTTGGTGAATAAGCTAAAGCTCATTATCATCATGTCTCATTTTATTTCTAAGAAGAAATGCAACTATCTTTGTCAATATACCACAACTGCCTCCACTTTGATGGGATTACACTAGAAATGTGTTTGCCAGCACAAAGCTTGTCTTGATTTGTGCCATGTTTCAGGATATTTGATTTTGGTTCTTGGATTCACAAATACAAGAACCCACCCTGTTTGTTAAAAATTCATTAATATTTCATGGAAAAGGCTTAAAACCATGCACAAATTGTACATATGTGCCAAGCTTACGGTCAGGACGATTAACTATTCTTCTCAAATCCCATAGTTTTCATAGAATCATAAACTGTCTAGGTTGGAAGTGATCTTTCTAATCATCAAGTCCAACCATCAACCTAACTCTGACAAAACCATCACTAAACCATGTCCCTCAGCACCACATCTACCCGTCTTTTAAACACCTTTTGGGATGGTAATTCCACCACTTCCCTGGGCAGCGTGTTCCAGTGTTTCATAACCCTTTTGGTGTAAAATTTTTTCCCACTATGCAATCTAAACGTCCCCTGGTGCAACTTGAGGCCATTTTTGTGTAATGCCAACTTTCTGAGGTGACTTGTACTGCTTTAGGGGCTGCCAACATGAAGTTACACAGAGCCAGGACACCCAACACCCTGACCCCGAGCATCACCGCCGGACCCCGCGCTGCCCGCCCTCCCGGCACGGGTTTCCCCCCCGTACTTGGTGACGAGCTCGTAGCCGGACATGATGTTGCCCATCTGGTCGGCTCCCCCCAGCTGGACTCGGCAGCCGTGGTGGCGGTAGAGGTGGAGGAAGTCGTAGGCCTGCAGCGCCGGGTAGAGGAACTCGGCCAGGCTCATGCCCTCGGGGCTGCGCAGCCGCGCCTGGCAGCTCTGCCGGCTCAGCAGCGTCCCCATGCGGAGCCGGCCGCCCGCTCCGCCGAGGAAGTCGAGCAGCGGCTGCCGGCCCAGCCACCAGTCGTTATCCAGCAGCTCCGCCTGCCCCAGCCGCCCGCCGCCCGCCCCCCAGAACAGCTCCCGGTGGTTGCCGAAGAGCCGCTCCAGCCCGGCCCGCAGACCCCGCGCCTGCTCCCGCACCCGCTCGGCCGACGGCGCCTCCCGCGCCCGCTCCCGGCCGCTGGGGTCCCCCAGCCGCGCCGTGGCGCCTCCCACCACGGCGATAACGTTGTGGCCGGCCCGCTGGAAGTGGAGGAGCCCCATGACGGGCAGCAGGTGCCCGACGTGCAACGAGTCGGCGGTGGGGTCGAAGCCGCAGTAGGCGGTGAGGGGAGGGCGGCCTGGCTCCAGCAGCCCCGGCAGCTGCTCCTCCGCGCTCTGCGCCGGGAACACCTCCTGGAAGAGGCCGCGCTCGCACTGCGCCGCCAGCAGACCTCCGGTGCCCCGGGCCCGCCGCGGCTGCTGTTGCTGGTGGTGGGCTCGCCGCCGGAGAGGGAGCAGCGGCGGCGGGGCCCGGAGCGGGCCGCCCAACAACCCCGCCACCCGGCCGCAACGCCGCCTCAGTGCCGGTGCCGCCATCTTGCCGCGGGGGAGGCTGGGAGCGGGGCGGGGCTCCCCGAGCCGCCGTTTAACGGGCAGAGAGCCAAAGGCGGTTGTTAAAAGGAGGTGCACGGAGAAGCGGGATGCGTTGGGTCCTCTTTCGTTCCCCCCGCAACCCAACCCGAAATACGGGCATTTCAGACTGCTTTCGGGCTCAAATACACACATTGGAAATGCGGCCTTCAGCTTTGAGTAGGGCGTCGGGCAGAAGGGACGCCAGATTAATGCTTCAATTAGTAACATTGCGGCGTTAGGGCGGTCGGGGTTTGGGCTGTGATGGGGCTGAGCTGGTGCGGTGCTGTCTGCGTGGGGCAGGGGCGCTGCTGGGAGCGCTCCGGCGGTTTGAGTTGTTTCTCAGCAGTCGAGGCCTTTCCTGCTCCTCTCACCGACGAGGAGTGAACAGCTCTGGAGAACGCTAGAAAGATCACGCCACAAACATCGTTTTTTTTGGGCTGGCAGTTCCTTGAAGCATCAGGTGACTGGTGGAAGCCTTTCTCTCCATGCTGCCGTGACAGCAGAAGTGACTGACTTCAACTAACAATACAGCTGAGAGGAACGAGGAAGTTCACGGGCAAGTAAAAGACATCTGAAGACACTGAAAACAACTTTCTATTAAATCCCCCCAAGACAGTGTTCAAAACAGGCTCAGACTTTTAAAGTTTATAAATTCTGGAGTTTGTAAGTTCTTGTCATGGTTTTACCCCAGCCAGCAAGTAGGCTGGAGGTGCACAAAGATTTGGGAGGGGACACAGCTGGGACAGCTGACCCCAACTGACCAAAGGAGTATTCCATGCTCAGTATATAAAGTTGGAGGAAGAAGAAGAAAGGGAGGGATGTTTGGAGTGATGGCTTCCCAAGTGGCCCTTACACATGATGGAGTCCTGCTTTCCTGGAGATGGCTGAACACCCATATGCTGATGGGATGCGGTGAATGAATTCCTTGTTTTGCTTTGCTGTGTGCACAGCTTTCGCTCTGCTTGTTAAACTGTCATTATCTCAACCTCGGAGGTTTTTTTCTCACTTTTACTCTTCAAATTCTCTTCCCCACCCCAAATGGGGGGAGTGAGCAAGCAGCTGTGTGGTCCCAGTTCCTGACTGGGTTTTCTATACTCAGTCATGCTGTTCACACCTTTTTCTTTTCTTTTTTTTTTGTAGACTACTACTGACTTCCTCCTACTACTGTGCTTTAGGGAAGCATGAAAGTGTACCAAGCATATGGGTTTTCCAAAGTTTTTTGCAGTATCACAGAATGGTTCAGGTTGGAAGGGACCTTAAAGATCATCCAGTTCCAACCCCCCTGCCATGGGCAGGGACACCTCCCACTAGACCAGGCTGCACAAAGCCCCATCCAGCCTGGCCTTGAACACTTCCAGGGATGGGGCATTGACAACTTCCCTGTGAAACCTGTTCCAGTGCTTCACCATACTTACAGTAAAGAATTTCTTCCTGATATCCAATGTAAATTTCCCCTCTTTCAGTTTGAGGCCATTATGCCGTGTCCTATCACTACACTCCCTGATAAAGAGTCCCTCCCCATCCTTCCTGTAGGCCACCTTTAGGTACTGGAAGGCAGCTATAAGGTCTCCTTGGAGCCTTCTGCAGGCTGAACAGCCCCAACTCTCTCAGCCTGTCCTCATAGCATAAGTGCTCCAGCCCTCTGATCATCTTCGTGGCCCTCTGCTGGACCCATTCCAACAGGTCCATGTCCTTCTTGTGGTGAGGACTCCAGAGCTGGAGTCGATGCTCCAGGTGGGGTCTCACCAGAGCAGAGTAGAGGGGCAGAATCACCTCCCTCGACCTGCTGGCCACACTTCTTTGATGTGGCCCAGGATGTGGTTGGCTTTCTGGGCTGCAAGTGTGTGTTGCCTGCTCATGTTGAGCTTCTTGTCCACCAGCACCCCCAAGTCCTTCTCCTCAGGGCTGCTCTCAAACCGTTCTCCGCCCAGCCTGTATTTGGGCCTGGGATTGCCATCAGGTGCAGGACCTTGCACTTAGCCTGGTTGAACTTCATGAGGTTCGCACAGGCCCACCTCCCAAGCCTGTCAAGGTCCCTCTGGATGGCATCCCTTCCCTCTAGTGTGTCGATCGTGCCACACAGCTTGGTGGCATCAGCAAACTTGCTGAGGGTGCACTCAATCTCACTGTCCATGTCACCAACAAAGATGTTAAACAGCACTGGTCCCAGTACAGACCCCTGAGGAATGCCACTCGTCACTGGTTTCCATGTGGACATTGAGCCATTGACTGCAACCCTTTGAGTGTGGCCATCTAGCCAGTTCCTTGTCCCCCGAGTGGTCCATCCATTAAATCCATGCTTTTCCAATTTAGAGACCAGGATGTCTTGTGGGACAGTGTCAACTGCTTTGCATAAGTCCATGTAGATGATGTCAGTTGCTCTCCCCTTACCTACCAATGCTGTGGCAACATCATAGAAGGCCACCAAATTTGTCAGGCATGATTTGCCTTTGGTGAAACCATGTCGGCTATCACGAATCACCTCCTTATTTCCCACGTGCCTTAGCAGAGTTTCCAGGAGGATCTGCTCCATGATCTTGCCAGGTACAGAGGTGAGACTGACCAGTCTGTAGTTCCCTGGGTCATCCTTTTTTCCGTTTTTGAAAATGGGGGTTACGTTTCCCCTTTTCCAATCAGCAGGAACTTCACCAGACTGCCACGACTTTTCAAATATAATGGAAAGTGGCTTGACAACTTCATCTGCCAGCTCCCTCAGGACCCGTGGATGGATTTCATCTGGTCCCATGAACTTATGCACTTTCAGGTTCCTCAGATGGTCCTGAACCTGATCTTCTCCTACAGTGGGTGGTTCTTCTTACTAAATTGCAGTAGACTTCTTGTTTTGTTAAACCAAAGCAGGAAGTCAGTCAAAAAGAGTGAACAGTTCTTGAAAATGCTAGAAAAACAGCACCACAAACGTTGTTTTTCTTGGACTGCCAGTTCCTTGAAGCATCAGGTGACTGGTGCAGGCCTTTCACTCCATGCTGCCATGACAGCAGAAGTGACTGACTTCAACTAACTATACAGCTGAGAGGAACGAGGAAGTTCATAGGCAAGTAAAAGACATCTGAAAACACTGAGTAGAGAAAATAATAAAGAGAAATGACATCAGTTTTGTAACAAGCCCTTCCAATCTTGTGTAGTCCTGCTTTGTATATTGATTACCTAGGTAACTGTGGACAGACTATATTCCAGAGGGGAATATACATCATAACATCGGAGGTATTTAGACTGTCCAGTTTCTCACGAGTTCACCCAGCCTGGAGTAGATGTTTTATTAGAGATTTGGACATTGCTAAATAATGATACCAGTACAAATCTATCTTTTAATTAATCACTTTAAGTTGGGCGGAGGGCATTTTTTACATGTCTGTAGCGGTTATAGGTCAATGGGTGGTTGTCAACTTCTCTAATTCATCAAACCAATCTCCTTATGGCATACAAATATTGACAGGGTGGATCCAAGATAATGTCAAAGGTGAAACAGAGTGTACACGACTGTGACTCACAGGACAGAAGGAAAATATAAAAGCATTAGTCTTGCCACTTGAAAGCTATTATCATTGAGGGCTTCTTGATAATCGACCTGCAGGTAAGTGAAGTACAGAATCTTTCTATCACATTGGGGATAAGCATGATGGAAGAAAATCAGGTTTTGGTGGAAAATAATGAAATAAGGAAAAAAAAAGTCCATTAAGCATCAGTGAGCTAATCCTAAAATGATGAGGTATCTGTCAATGGGAAATAATTAATGCTTGTGCTAATGGTGTTTTAAAAGAAAAGGTACCGTGAAGTACTTTGTCATTGAACTGGTAGTTGCATACTTAACAGGGATGGTACAAATTGTTTTTGTTTTTCTGAAAATTTATTGTGCTGGCAAAAAGAAAGGGGATCGACAATACAAGATACCAGATTTTCCTTTACGTTTTGTTTGCATTTATGTGGGAAGAGGGATATTTATTATTTTTAAAACATGAATAAACATCAGCAAGTTACATGTTCATATATATATATACACATGTACATGTATATTGTTTTTACTACAGTGCTTTGCTTCAAAAGTGAGTTGAAGGAAGACTTTTCATTGGAAGAGGAGACCTTCTGGAGCTGAGGACATGGAGGATGGTTTATATCTCTTTGCTCTGATTAATTATCTCAGTACAGTCAACTGAAACAGGCACATCTCTTTAGCTTCAGGAAATAATACAAAAGCAAGACTTTACAACTGAAATTTGCCTACTTCTTTGTAAATAGAATGAGCAGCAGGAGTTTAACCACAGCCCAGAGCTTTTCTTTGAGTATTAGTTTCTGTAGGGTTTGTTAGATTTGTTATTTGCATGATGATATTGCTTTATGGCTGTTAACCAGCTCAGTGTTGCTTAGTAATAAATGGTGTGCTCCTTAGGCAACACTAGCACAAACTTCTCTCTGTCTCACTTGGGTTTTCTGACAGTTAATCTGTATGTGCAGTATATTAAAAAAAAATAATATATATTTCTATATTTACCCAAATACTCTGCCTTCATTACCCATATTACCAAAAGTACAGCAATCAACAGTGTCTTTTCTGTAGCATGAACCTATTTGAAATTGTCTACTAATTATGACCTCTTTATTTGGACCTGTTCAGAAAGTCATCCATGCATACGCTTGGAGAAGAAAGATTTGTATATGTTTCTAGCTCGTCATTTGGAGGAGTCTCCAGAGTGTCATGCCCCATCTGACCAGGTATACAACAAGTTATCGTTGCTAGGAAATGTTTTGCGGCTTATGTTACTGAGAATTATCCGTTAAAATATCTAATGATATCCATCAAACAAAACATTTATAAACCTCTATTGTACGATTGCGTGCATTTGTGGGGTAGTGAATCTGATGAGTTAGTCATGCTGAGTCCATTCTAGTCTTGTGTTCTAAAAGTTACTGGTAATAATTGATGCTGTTAAATTTTTCACTGTCATCTGATAAAGTCACATAAAGATACTGGATTTCTAAGTATGGTTTAATGCCAATTTTTTAATTTCCCATCACTATGTCATATCGCTGAGGCATGCCAACATGCCCTATTTCTTAATGAACCCTGTAATGGAAGGGGAGGAGATTGTCCTGGAAAAGTTGCGCTGTCTTGTGTTTGCTTTCCCTACTTGAATGTTGGAGATAAAATGATGTTCACTTGTCTACGTGTAGGGATATTGTGAAGGTTGTTTTGTTTTTACCTGTGATTTACAATAGTGGATCATTTTGTAAGACAGTTGTGGCCTCTGTCCTGGTTTGAGCAACACAGGCTTAATTTCTCTTTCAGTAATTTTACTTTTGGGTAAGGTCTCTTCTAATGCTAGGGAAAACTGCCTTTTTTTTGAAGACTCTAGCATCTGAATTTGTGAAAATATTTCCTTTATAGCTAGCTGTGGTATGCAGGTTTCAAGGTCTCAGTGTTTTCGAGCTCACAAGGTGCAGGGACAAGGAGGAGTGAAACCTGGGCACTTGACCCAAGCTGGCCAACAGGATTATTTCATACCATGAATGTCACGTTCAATATAAATTAGAAATTTTGCGGAGGAGTTTTCCTCTTTTATGATGGCTGCGAACGTTTTGCCCTGATGCCAGACTCCTGAGCCCTTCCTTTCCTCCCGAAGCCATAGCGCTCTCAGTGTCCAACATTTTCTGTCCACTGCTGGGACTGCACAGCTTCTTACAGAAGCCAAGCTTCAGTCTTTCTTCTAGATTTTTTTGTTTTTTTTTTTTAAACCTCCAAAGTTCCTTCCCTAGATTCTCCAGTGTGCTTGCATTTTTCTTAGAGTAGGATGAAAACCTGATGTGACACTCTTTCAGATTGAGTAACTACAGCTGTGCAATTCCTGTAAACATCTGTTATATGTGGAGGCTGATAGTAACGTTGTGTTGTTGGTCTGTTGAATTGTAGTTTGCAATAATCTCCTGACTCTTGTGGCTAGCAGATGTTTGTATATTATATTTGCTTGTTCAGTTTCTGTTTCTAAAGCAGGATCTTTCTTTGCTTGGTTTTGGTTTCATCTTGTTTTGTGCAGCTTTTTCTGTATTCTTGTTTTCTCTCCTTTCCTGTTGTGTAATATAACCATGCCTCCTTCAATTTTCTTCCTATGATTTTATATATACCCTTTTATTTTTGCCTTTTATATCCCTTGCTAGTGAGAAGCGTCTGTATTTTTCAAGTAATTTAGTCTTTCTAGTTGTATCTGTACGTCCTATACTATTCCTTTGTGCGCATTCTTCACATTTCTTTTACTTCGTTTCATTTTTTCTGATTCTGGTTTTGATTTTCAGACTAATAAAGGTCTGTTGATACAACCAAAGAGTTACTGGCTTTTCCTTAACATTAGGATATTTCACTCATGTTTCTCTTCTACTAAGTCAGACTCTTATGGTCCTTGGATTATTTTTCCAAGACAATTCCTAACAGTTCCTTAAATTTGCTGATCTATGTCTTTCTGAAATCGTTATAATCATTCTGTTCTTATAACGTCCTTTCCTATGTATCACATCATCACAATTTTTATTAGAATTAGTTTCCATTTTCAAACTTATGGCCATTTCTTCTGTGTTAGGGTCAAATGTAAAACATCTGTTTTCTCATTCGTTGCTGTAATGAAAATTGTCTACGGCATGTTTCCAGAGCTGCAGGTTTATCCTGAATCTATTACTTTTCTAGCTGCTATTTCCAATATTTTGTCTACCATTATCAACAGCATCAGATGATGGTTGTTTAAAGGAGTGGCAGGCAGAGTGCACCTGCGTTCAGTGAGACATTCCCTGTAGGAATTACTAAACTTCGGAACAATTGAATCTGTAGATGATCACCTAGAACAGATTATTCCAACAGCTTCTGTGACAGAGAAGACAAAAACAGTTATCTAAGTAAGAACTGAATTATCTGATCTAATTTTGAAGTTGGCCCTGCTTTGGGCAGGGAGGTGCATTAGTTGACCTCCAGATTTCCATTTAAAATCTAGTTACTCTGTGATTCTGATTTGTTACCGTGTAGTTCATCTACTGGCCTTGTAGGGGAGCTGTATCCAGCGACAGTATAATTTACTTTTTGCGCTGTTGTAGCCACAGTGGGCATTAGAGTACCTGTCATTACGTGAATGTAGAATACCTGGCATTGTGTGAGTGTACAGATGATTTAAAGAACCTGGACACTCATTATTAACTTTAATACCATTGTCTTCTTTTTTTTTTTTCCCCCTAACGCAGCTAATATAGTATTTAAAAAGAACTCAGCTGTATATACATATGCGTGTGTATATACATATGCGTGTGTATATACAGTATATATATATATTCGTGGAAAAATTTGGCTTAAAGAAACAAATATTTCTGAGAGTGTTTTAGAAATCTATAGTTTAATCTTTCTGATTGATTCCAATTTTGGTTTCATGTGTCTCTTAATTGGCGCAAAACTGGATTTGTTGAGAACTAATGCACAGAAAAAACATTAATTAATACTAAATTTACATTAACTTTTCATAAAGAGAATTTGTGATCTAAAGATTGTAGGACTAAAGAGTAGTTAATACAGTGTGGCAAAACCTATAGTGTATGTTTAATTTGTATAAAGTGTGCATGCTTGTAAAGTCAAATCTGCTGTGAAAAATAAGCTTGCTTTTTTTTCCTCTTCAGTTCAATAAGACTGGGATTGTAATATGTGAATCAGGCAAAGTACACAAAATAGTAGCTATGAGTTTCTCCAAACCTGGGTTGCATGCTGTACAACAAATCATTCGGTGTCTTCCCACTTCTTTGCGTGACTGCACTGTGTATTTGTCCAGGAAACCATGCACAACTTGTACCACATTCCTCATTCAAGGTATATAATACAGTTTTAATCAGCCTCATTCAAGGTATATAATACGTTTTTAATCAATCTGTGTTAACTGCAGTTCTACCTGAATAACTGCATAAATTACCCCGTGTCTAGAAAAATGTGTTACGTGGCTCGGTCCAATAAATCCCTCCTTAGTCAAGTAATCCCTTTTTGTGCAGGTAGTCTCTTAGAAATAAGTGTGACTGCTTGCTTAGGAAAGGATTGGCAAACTGTGGGAGGTCATTTATGAAAGTGAAGTACCAGTTGTTGCTGTAGTTCTATATTCAATATTCAATGTAGTTCTATATTCAATTCAGATCCCATTGCAATGGGGTAACTATATAGGTAACTATATAGTGTAACTGTGGGTAACTATATAGGCTTTGGACACTAGTGTGTACACAGAATTGCAATGTAATAGAAAATTGGCCCACTGTTTCAAACAAAAACCACGTGAATTGAATGTCCCACCCAACTGCATGACACTTTAAGTGACTTTCAGTGTTTGTCTCTAGGTTCAGTTTCTTCAATCTATTACTGGCCAATGGCTCCTGAAAAAACGGGGGATGATTCAGTGGTTAAGGAAGATATTGAACAAGCTGACCGTCTGTTGCTTAGAAGTCATATAAGTAGCAGTGTGCTCTTACCCATGACAAGCTTTGAAACCGTGAAAAAGATTGCAAAAAAAATACGATGCCAAGGACAGCTGAACAGCAGTTTTGAGTTGTTCGATGATCAAACTGAAGACTTCAAAAAATATTGTTCGTTGTTTAACATAGATAGCTGCAAAGATCTGTGTGTCAAACGGATGGAAAATGCTTTTCATTGCTATAAGTTTTTACTGGAGTGTTTCCAACTTGAGAAAAAAGAACGGGAGGAAACTGTTCATCAACATGCGTTGCAGCTTTGTTATTTTTTAGCAGCAAGATCTGGTAAGTTATGATGAGAGTATATAAAGAATAGTGGCTAAATATAAGGAGTGGATTACTGTTTATTTATTTTTTCTAATTGCTGTTGATTCATTGAGCTAGTGCAAAGAGTAAATATTTCACAACGTATGTGGGTATCAGAGAAATTGGGACACTTTCCTAACAACTACTAAAATATTTTTCATTAATGTATTTGTTACGCTAATGTTTAATGTTATTTTTTATAATGTTGCAAGGAAGGAGGAAACATATTACAGAAACATAGAAAATAGCATTTTATCACTTAATCCATTTTGGAGGGGGAAAACAATATTATAAATACATATATACATTTAAATATACTTAGTATAATGTTAATGTACCTAGTTGAACTTGTAATGAATTCCATCAATGGTAGAAATGTTAGAATCATAGAATCATTTAGGTTGGAAAAGACCTTTAAGATCATTGAGCCCAACTGTTAACATAACACTGCCAAGTCCACCACTAAACCATGTCCCTCAGCACCACGTCTACATGTCTTTTAAATACCTCCAGAGATGGTGACGCAGACACTTCCCTGGGCAGCCTGTTCCAATGCTTGACAACCCTTTTGGTGAAGAAATTTTTCCTAATATCCAAACTAAACTTCCCCAGGCGTAACTTGAGGCCATTTCCTCTTGTCCTCTCACTTCTTCCTTGAGAGAAGAGACCGACCCCCACCTCTCTACAACCTCCTTTCAGGTAGTTGTAGAGAGCGATAAGGTCTCCCCTCAGACTCCTTTTCTCTGAGCTGAACAACCCCAGTTCCTGCGGCCACTCCTCATAAGACTTGTGCTCCAGACCCTTCACCAGCTTTGTTGCCCTTCTCTGGACACGCTCCAGCACCTCAATGTCTTTCTTGCAGTGAGGGGCCCAAAACTGGACACCGTATTCGAGGTGTGGCCTCACCAGTGCCGAGTACAGGAGGATGGTCACTTCCCTAGTTCTTCTGGCCACTACAAGCCAGGATGCTATTGGCCTTCTTGGGCACCTAGGCATGCTGCTGGCTAATATTCAGCCGGCTGTTGACCAACAGCCCCACCGGGCAGGTTTCCAGCCGCTCTTCCCCAAGCCTGTAGCCCTGCATGGGGTTGTCCTGACCCAAGTGCAGGAAATGGCACTTGGCCTCGTTCAACCTCATACCATTGGCCTCAGCCCATCAATCCCGCCTGTCCAGATCCCTCTGTAAGAGCCATCCTACCCTCAAGCAGGTCAACACTCCTGCCCAACTTGGTGTCATTTGCAAACTTACTGAGGGTGCACTCAATCCCCTCATCCAGATTGTTGATAAAGACGTTAAAGAGAACCGTCCCCAGTACTGAGCCCTGGGGAACACCACTTATGACCGGCCGCCAGCTGGATTTAACTCCATTCACCACTACTCTTTGGGCCCAGCCATCCAGACAGTTTTTCACCAAGCAAAGGGTACGTCCATCCAGGCCATGAGCAGCCAGTTTCTCCAGGAGAATGCTGTGGGAAACGGTGTAGGAGGCTTTGCTAAAGTCTAGGTAGACTGTTACTGGGATTTTGTATCAAGTTAATACTCTGCAATTACTAATCAAAGGTACTAAGTGTGCCTTGGATCAGGTTTTTAAGTTATGTTCTTCTGAAATCTGACATTTGTTGTACTTGATAGTGGTTATGCCCTCATTGTGTTACTGTGTATGGGTATCTGTCTAGAATTGGATAATGTATATGCATGGGGGGATTCTTTCAACATAAAAACAGTCACTTATGCCTCCCATTCCTGTGTCATTAAAGCACTACATGTTAATCTGTAAAATATGTTTTTAAGTATAAAAAAGTATGGGTTTAAGTGACATGAAAATCTTTCTCTCTTCTAAAAGATGATCCAGACCGAGGTGTGGGGTGTACACTCTACAGTCAGGATGGATATTTTGTAAGTAGATTGAATTAGCCAACACTTGTAAAATTTCTATTCAGTGCTCCAAAGGGTTTATTTGACCTAATGTAGACATTTGCAGTATAGATGACTACACCTGAGCTATTGGCCCTAGCTCCCCTTTATAGTCAGTGGAAATCTAGAGTGTCGTTCATCCCAGTCCAGAATCTGGAATAGGCCAGGTAGACCTGGTTTTCTCCCTTGAATGTCAAGGGAGTCTAGGGTGAACAGGTATAGACATGTAAACAAGTTAAGGGAAATTAATTTCCCTCATGAACACATACTCTCATAATAAATATGCCAATAGCAATGGTACTATTTTATCATTTAACTTTAAAAAAAATATCCCTGCAGCCCACTACAAAGGAGGATCCTAAGTTTCTTGCAAAAGTAGAGAGACAAGGTGATGGTGATAAAATTGATGGAGAACAGTGACCACTGGATACAAAAGCAAAACTAGCTCTTGACTGTGTTAAAGCGATAATGTGATGGTATGGTAAGATATTCATGGCAAACTGTTAAAGCTGATTAAAAATCTGATATGAATAGCTATAAAAACTCAGAAGTTGTACGTATCTAGAAATAGGTAAACAGCGTATATTTAGATTTTGAAGCTGTATTAGAATATGGTTAAAATGTCGCTGATATTTGGAAGAGTCTTAGATTTTGATTATTATATTTCATTTATTTTTTTGGCAGTTTGGGGCAGGTTATAATGGATACCCTATTGGCATATTATATGCAAACTTGCCCTCTATTGGGAGAAGAAACCGAAGGAATGGACTTGCGAAAAGGGGAGTTGTTCTTCATGCTGAAACAAACGTTCTCCTATACAGGTTATTGTTACAAATCTACTAATGGAGTGACTTCTCAGACATTCTTTATGACAATAGATATGAATAGTGTGCAGTGTGAATAAGTCAGTGACTAACCATGGATTTTCTCTTTGACCTTTCCATCTGTTCTTCACCTGTTAATCCACTTTCAAAGACTTAATGTTTTACAACTCTGAGCTTACAATCAACATGTTAATGTGTGCGTTTCCTCTCCTTCACCCCCAGAAAGGTGTGGTACCACCTTGTATTCCTACTCTGCCAAAATAATCACCCAGTCTTGTTGTGATGAAGCTCTAAACAGTTTTTGAAAGACACAGTCTGCAGCAGCTTGGCAGTCTTTTTTGGTGATCCTTAGGCTAGCAAGAATAGTGTCAAGTCAGCCAGATCCCTTAAGACTCTAGCTGTGAATAGCTGGAGAATTGTTAGTCTGTAAAACCATATGGCCCATAAAGGTAGCACAGAAGTAAAGGAAGCAAAATGATCAGGTATTTGAAGGGAAAATCAACATCAAATAGATGATTCACCAATCGTCATGCATCAATCTCCTCCTTCGAGGAGGAGGAGATAGAGCGTAATCTAATTAGAAAGAAATGGAAACATTATGTGTAGTTTTAGCTTTGGAGAAAATGAATTAATTGTGCAAATACATATGTTTTTCAGATCAAAGTCAAAAATAGAAGAGAGCGATGTTCTTTACTGCACTAAACCTCCCTGTCATGACTGTCAGAACCTTTTGAAGGAAGTGAAAATCAAGACAATTCATTGTGTAAAAGAATCGTCCAAACAAAGTGAAGAAGTATGCTTATGTATATGCTTATATGCTTAAGTATTATTTATTTATTGTCATAATGTAATTATATGTCTGGGGGCAGGGAGTCCAGTTTGTTTATAGTTAACTTACAGACAAACACTTCCATTCTTACCCTTCTATATAGGAGAGGAACTGTAGCAAATAATCACCTACAAGATGCTCCATTCTTTTTACTTGTATACAACTGGAATTTTACGGCTTGCTTCCTGCCTTGGAAATCTTTACATTCAGATACTTCTACTGTCAGGAAAGGAACAAGTTACATCTGGCACGGGGAAAGTCCAGCCTCCTATTTAGCGATATCTATATGGCAGAGCTCTGGGGTGCTCCCTGATTTTGCATCTGAATGCTTATTTTGACTGTGCCTGAACTTTCATGATAGTAAGACCTGGATATGTGTCTTGATTGCTATATGGAGGAAACCTGGGCATAGATGCTGAGGGGAGCTGTGGCATGCTTCATTACAACCTCCAATATAAGGGAGTATCTCTGTCCTGCATTGCACACACTTTACTTTTAATCCCTGAGGGTACATGCAACAGTCTTCTTTCTAAGTCTCACATTCTCATATTTGAAGTGTCTGATGAGTTTGGCTTCACTGTTTACACGTCTGTGTCAAACAAGGTATTTTTGGCTCCATCATAAGATGTAGCCCTCCCTTTAGTGGAAAGAACGGGTATTTTCAGAGTTTGAAAAGGAGTATTATTCCTTTCAGGGAAGTCCCTTAATTACTTAATGGGATTTACATGGGTGTCATTTAAATCAAATGATTTATGTATGGCTTTGGAAAAATCTTTCTGAAGGAAAAGGGCTCAGTCTTGGTTCAGGCTCAAGTATCTGGTTAATGTCCATGTTCTAGATTAAATTCAACTCCTATAAAGACAAACATGGCCAAGGTGTTCAAAGTCGTCTTTGCCTTGGTTTTTACTGCCAAGATTTGCTCTCAGGAATCCCACGTCCCTGAGACCAGTGGGAAGACGTGGAGCAACGAAGACTTACCCCCAGTAGAGCAGAATCTGGTTATGGAATATTTAAAGGAGTTGAATGTACACAAGACCATGGGACCTGTCAGGAAGGTGACTAGGACTAGTTAGCATGGATTTATGAAGGGGAAAACATGCCTTGCGACGAGCGAGGGAAACAAGCAGTCGACTCAATATGAGTGATAAAGCAAGCTTCAGCTTTATTAGAGCATCATCAGACTTTTATACTCTTATACTTAGATATGCCTGTTTGTCTTACAACTATTGGCTGTGCACTAAAGATTACATTATTCATACTCCTCCTACATGCGGTTTCTTGGGTCCAGGTTTGTTCCTGTTCTCTCACAGTCTCTACTTTCTCAAAGTTGTTTATCTGAGTTAAGCAAAGTCAGCACGACCTTCAGCATCTTCCTTATCAGCGTAACTCGGAATTTCCCATGCAGGCAGGCATAGCTTACTTCTGACAATCCTGCATGGCGCCGTGCCCGTTCTCATATAGCCATTCCTCAACAATGCCTGACTAACTTGACGTCCTTTTATGATGAGATGACCAGCTAGTTTGATGAGTAGAGCGCAGTGGATGTTCTTCATCTTGACTTTAACAAGACTTGCAACACTATCTCCCACAGCATCCTCATAGACAAACTGATGAAGTATAGACTAGATAAGTGGACGGTGAGGTGGATTGACAACTACTGGAACTGCCAAACTCATAGAGTTGTGATCAGCAGCACAAAGTTCAGCTGGAGGCCAGTCCCTAGTGGTATACCCCTGAGGTGCATAGTGGGACCAAAACTGTTTAATGTTGTCATTAATGTCCTGGATGATGAGTCAGAGTGCCCCCTCAGAAAGTATGTAGATGATCCAAAACTGAGAGGAGTGGTTGGTTCACCAGATGGTTGATTCAGAGGGACCTTGGCAGTTGAAGAAATGGCAAAGCAGGAATTTAATGAAGTTCAACAAAGGGAAGTGTAAAGCCTGTGCACCTGGGCAGGAATAACCCCATGCCCTATTACCAGCTGGGGCTGACCAACTGGAAAGCAGCTTTGCAGAAAAGGAACTGGAGGCTCTGGTGGGTAAGTTTACTAGGATGCAGCAATGTGCCCTTGGGGCAAAGGCCAACTGCTTCCTGGGCTGTGTTAGGCAGGGCATTGCCAGCAGCTTGAGAGAGGTGATCCTTCTGCTCAGCACTGGTGAGGCCATGGTTGGAACATTATGTCCAGTTCTGGTCTCACCAGTACAAAAGAGAGAAGGACATATGAGAGCAAGTCCTGCTAAAGGCCATGAAGATGATTAAGCGATGGGAGCATTTCTTATATGAGGAGAGGCTGAAAGAGCTGGGACTGATCAGCTTGGAGAACAGAAAGCTCAGGTGGGATCTTATCCATGTGTATAAATACCTGATGGGAGGGTGTAAAGAACACACTACTAGACTCTTCTCAGTGGTGCCCAGTGATGGGACAAGAGGCAATGGGCACAATTTGAAATACAGGAAATTCCACTAAAACATAACAAAAAGCCTTTTTGCAGGGAGGGTGACAAGACTGGAACACATTGCCCAGAGAGGTTGTGGAGCCCCATCCTTGGAGACACTAAAAATCTGAGCGGACACAGCCCCAAGAGATCTGCTTTAGTTCACTCTGCCTGAGCAGGGGGGCTGGAGTAGAGACCTCCAGAGGTGGCTCCCAACCTCAGTGATTCTGCGAGTGCCTGGTTTATTTGTTTGCTTTTAAGTTTCTTTTTTTTTCTTTCAGAAGAATCTAGATGATTTAAAGAAAAACTTTGACTATCATGAGGTAAGTTTGCATATTGAAGACTAGAGTCAGGATTGTATTAGTAAAAAGTATTTTTGAACATTTATTTAATAAAAGTGTAGAATATGTTGTTTTGATATGTGTCATCCTTCTGGTTTGCCTTGTTTATTTAGGATTTTTTTCCTGTTGTTTTTAAGAAGTAAGTTTTCATCATTTCATGGTGGAAAGTTCATTAAAATACATTGAGTGTTTGTGAACCATTTGATGATATGTAAATATGTATTTATCTGAATATACACATCAGAGCTTTTCAGTCGTAATTTTGAACTCCATCAGTAGTTTTAGGAGCCAGTCATTCCCAGATGTCATAAAAAATAATTCAGCAAGTAGAAGGCATGTCAGAAGTGGAAGCAGAAGATGTAGAAAAGCATTGCTTCGCTTTTCGAGATCCATCAGATGTATCTGATGGAGGTGAAGCCGTCTGAGTTGGGAAAAGAGGGAACTGGGACACACAAGACTACTGATGATCTGGATAAATACTTAGAGGAGAGTAGGCTATGTAATTGACTTTTATCTTCCTCTATAGAACAAGAGCTTTAGAACTTAAATAGATAAGAATGACTTTAAAGACCCATGTTTGGTCAGTGGTCCGAGAAATCCTCATGGTAGATTGATTAGTAGCTGTTAGATATAATGGCAGATTTGAACAGATAGATTGTGGAAAATGCTAAATAAATGTTCACTTATGCTTTAAATAAATTTATTGAGATTTTGGTTGATTGTTTCTTTTTCCAGTGGAAACAGTGCAGCACTCAACATACAGCAGGTATGGTTAAGATTAATTCCCTTGTCCTTTGGTACTGTTCTGTTTGGTTTCTTTTGGTATTACTTGGTGTTTAAACTTAGAAGCACAGTATGTTACTAAGTATTTTTCTTTAAAGCCCTTTTTACAGCATGTAATAAATACAACAAACTCTGTTTATAAATTGCATCTAATTACTATAAGTTTAATTGAGTCCCCTAAATTAGTTCTGCTCATTCCAACCTTCCTTTGGAGTTATACATTATCTGTACCCTGTAGATTCCACTTCTGCCATAATACTTCTGAATATGCAGAAGACAGAATTATACAGAAATGTTGCCTTTGAGGTTTTTAAGTGGGCAGACCCTGTAACTGGTTACAGTTGAAAAGACAGAGGAATAATATAGCAAGTTTCTCGGGTTAATGGTTTCTGCTCTCTCTCTTTGTCATTAATTTTTCATTTTGCCCAAGTGACTAATCAGCATCCTTCACGACAGTTTTCTTATTTCAAGCCTTATCTGTTAATTTCTTCTAGCCTTAAATGCATATATCCAAATCCTTGGAAGTACTGGGCTTGAGTCTTCTCCCCATGTCACTGGCTTTATGCTGTTGTGAGTTACACCAGTTAGGGAATCAAGTCTCCTATCACAGGATAATGTCATTAATACTGAAATTTTCTTAAATAATTTTTGAGTAACTTTTCTTTCCATCATTTCTTTCTAGGTGCTCCTATTCCTTACCTGAAGAAAGAGGAGTTGTGCATCTTCTTAGCACTACATATGGAAAATTCCCCAAGTGAATCACAGAACGACGTGAGTTAAATCAACTCAAGCATATTCATTGTTATCAAGGTTAAAAAAGCCATAGTGTCCAATAGGATCTTGATTTATAAATTACAGAATTGTTATTATGGGTAAAATGATCTTAATTTGGGGAATTTTTACTTAATTCAATTTATTGCCATTAGATACAAACTTCTGTTTGCTGCATTGTATATAGAGGGAAAAAAAAGAGAACATAAGGAGTTAAACATCCTCCATCCATTTTTTCCAGTTCAACTTAAGCCAAATACCTACCCACCCACCTTCCTCGTCTCAGCCTCCCTTGTTTTCACTGTAGGTTACTCTCAGTCGGTCCCAATTCCTTCAGTGAGGTGATGGGCAGTGCAGGAGGCTGGGGCTGTGTGTGTGATGGTTTGTCTGCAGCTCCTCTGTGCTTTTTCCCACTTTTCCTCTGCTCTTCCATGCTTCCTACTGGCCCTGTCCTGGCATGAGTTGTCTGCTGGCTGTGGTCCCTCGGGAGTGTCCCTGCCCCAGTGAGGGTCACTTGTGGACCACAGTCCTGCAGTTAGGATTTTAATCTATTGTATGCTTAGATTCTAATTTGATAAATCAAAGCTGTTTGCGTGTTTGAAGCTACATAGATGTTTGGTGGTTCCTACTGTGAATATCCTCAGAATAGTGTTGTAATTTGTTTGAAACTACACTTGTCACTCCTTTCTCCTGTTTTGGTAGTCTGCGAGACCAGCTATTGAGATATTAATCTCCCTACTTTTTCCATGATTTTACAGATTTACAGACTTTCCAAAGGTACCCCTTTCAGGACTCCAGCCAAAGTGTTTGTGCTTTTAATCTAGAATACAGCAATTGAGTTATGTGCTATAGACACAGCAGAACTGACTGAAAATCCACAGGAATCAGCAAGTTTCTAGACTTCTTGATCCCTACCCTTTTGCAACAAATGCCATTCTTTTTCTGGGGGATCCTTTGGTTGCTATTACTTTACATAATCTGGATGGACTCTCATTCACTGAATGGTTATACATTCATTTGTATTTGTGTACATTTATTTGTGTATGCATCTAGGATTGCAAAACCGGAATTGTCATCTGTGAAGCGAGCAAGCCAAAAAGGATGATTGCCCTGGGCTGCTCAACGAAGGAACTTCATGCTGTGCCAAAAGTGCTGTTAAGGTTTCCTAATGCGCTGAAAGGCTGTGAAGTTTACATGTCTCGGATGCCTTGCAATTATTGTGCAAAATTGCTAGTTCAAGGTCAGCATCAGAACTGAAATATCTCCTAGGCTAAGATTGCACATGTGGCATACTCACAGGCTGGTAAACTAGTCATGCCAGTCATTTCTCTTCCTCTTTACTTTCTTCCTTTTTGCTCTCTGCGTTTTGCCTCAGTTGGTTCTGTATGAATCATTCAGATCACTGTCAGAAGCTGATATAGCTAAATATCTTATACAGTAGATAGCTGTGATTATTAGAGAATATTAAGATGTGATCCATAATGTCATTGTACAAATTGTTGGTATTTACTAACACATAGATCACGAAGAGTGCAAGTCATTAAATGAAAAACGAGCCGCCAGAGCTTGTAGAGATGGTTGTTAAATGAAGAAAAAAAAAAAAAAGTAGTAGTCCCAAGGAATGTGGAAGTCCTGAAAAAATAACACATAGATAATCACCCCGATAAAATAAATGAGAAGAAAGCAGCCATTTAAGTAATTTATCAGATGAGAAATGTACCTCAGGTATCCATATTCAGGATAACAAAGTAGGTAGATTTTTTGCAGATAAATTAATCTGTAGTACTTCACAAATGTTAACACACTACCTATATGTTGAGTTTTCTGTTTTTTTTAGATATAGATTTAGATAAAATTGCTATACATATTTTTCCTCTGCAGTAACTTCAATGACTTCCTGTATCTTTTTAAAACAATATCCTTGTTCCGGAAATTTTTACCATTTGGTAAATAAAAGTAGAGACAAAAGTTTAATCACCCGGGAAAAAAAAAAGTCATGAATTGTGTATAAAGTTTCCCTTTTGACCATGAAGATAACGTGTCAATAAAAAAATATTTTAATATTATTTTACAAACATGGAGAAAAGCTGCAGCTTGCTTAAGTATATTCCATATCACTTTATGTTTATAAATGGAAAAAATGACCACAAGTATGTTTCATACTTATTTTTAATCTTGCATATATATTTTCTTTATTCAGCACAAGTCTCACAAGTCTATTACTGGCCAAATTTTGAAAGTGAAATGGCGGAAAACAAGCAAAGGGATGTTCTGGCAAAACATGTTAGTACCATCTTTACAGAAAGCGATATTGTTGCAGCGGTATATGTACCAACAATAGACAACCAAAGAAAGATGCAAATACTTAATTCAAATAGAAGAGCATCTGATGATGATGATCTGATCCCAGTTGCATCTGTATTTGATGGGAATGTTGATGGGAATGTTGATGGGAATGTTTTAAAGTGCTTTAACTTGGAACACCTGAAAGAAGAAAAACTGAAAAAATATAAAGAAAATCTTACTACAGCAAAGGAGTGTTTCAAAATTCTGGCAAGTTGCAAAGATGAAAAAATAATAATCTCGGAGGAGAAATCACCTGTAAATAATAATCCTAAATACACCCATGCGTTACAGCTTTGTGATTTATTAGCATCCAGAAGTGGTAAGTAAGTTAATATTACTAAATTTGGCTCTGTAATTCACAGTGTAGAAAAATCCTACATAATTTTTAGTCATATTCCTGGAGATGTACTGAAAAAATCTTTAATTGATTACATTGCATTCTGTTACGTAATTCATGAAACTCTGCGTATCTAGCCAACTTTAGTATCACGGTGGTATTTCCTGCATTATAAAATTAATTCATGTTGCATCATTGTCTTACAAAACATATTCAGGTTATCTGAAGAAGGCTGGTAGTGCAAATTGGGCAAAAATCACCCTAAGAAAAAACAGAGTGTATCGTTACTACCAAATGGAGGTTTCTTTGCTTAATGAAGAGTTCCTCCAGCACAAGCCCGGGAATAAGTAAGACCCAAAGAAACATAGTTCAGAGGTATTTAGTTGGGGTCTTTCTTTTCTAGCCAAACTGGAGGAAGAGGAGGAATGTGCTTCTCCTGTCTTCCTCACCAGGTGGGGATTTCTGACTCCTTAGGCTGATTGCAAGAGAGTCTGGTTGGGGCCAGTTTCTCCATGGTATCAAATGGCAGGTGGTCAGTTTGGACATTGATTTTTGGCAAGCTTTCCTATTTTTGCGTTAAAAACTTGCAAAACTGAAGAAGCACTGCTATGATAGGTAAAAAGAAAATAAAACTGGACGTAATTATCTGTTACTTTCTCATGTTGTCCGTTAGTCTGGCTGGTTGTGGTTGGTTACACTGGAAGTATTAGGCTGGTTTTTGTTCAGTCCCACCTGTGCAGGTTGAGAATAGGGTTCACTCAGCAGTGTGGCAGATGTTTCCCACTTTATTCCCGAACCCTATTACTGTTTCCCAGTGCTGCTTCTACTGTTAGCTAAATGCACTTGGCTGTTTTCTGGAAGAGAAAGCATTGCAGGTTTTGACTGATTTTAATCATTGTAATAGTTGCTCATAGGTGTCGAAGTGGAGTCTTGTCACAGAATGGTAGGGGTTGGAAGGGACCTTCGGAGATCATCTAGTCCAACCCCCCTGCCAAAGCAGGTTCACCTAGAGTAGGCTGGACAGGAATGCATGCAGGTGGGTTTTGAATGTCTCCAGAGAAGGAGACTCCAGCACCTCTCTGGGCAGCCTGTTCCACTGCTCTGACACCCTCAAAGTAAAGAAGTTTTTCCTCATGTTTAGGTGGAATTTCCTGTGTTCCAGCTTGTGCCTGTCACCCCTTGTCCTGTCCCTGGGCACCACTGAAAAGAGCCTGGCCCCGTCTTCTTGACACCCAGCCTTTAGATATTTATAAGCATTGATGAGATCCCTGCTCAGTCTTCTTTTCTCCAGGCTAAACAGACCCAGGTCTCTCAGCCTTTCCTCATAAGAGAGGTGCTCCATTCCCTTGATCATCTTTGCAGCCCTCCACTGGACTTTCTCCAGTAGTTCCCTGCCCTTCTTGAACTGGGGAGCCCAGAACTGGACACAGTACTCCAGATGCAGCCTCACCAGAGGGCAGAGTAGAGGGGGAGGACAACCTTCCTCGACCTGCTGGCTGTGCTCTTTTTAATGCACCCCAGGAGACCATTGGCCTTCTTGCTGCCTCATGGTCATCTTATGGCTCCCAGCCATATCTCGGGCAGTTCCTGTCAGCATCACAAACACACACACCAGCTCCCCTAGGTCACCAGAGAGTGGAAAGTTTCTAATTTTTCCTTTCCCACAAAAGACAATTTTCATTTGTTGTTTGGGGTGTTGAGGGAAGAGGGAAGGAGAGATCCTGGGCAGTTGATGTCATTGCATGTGCCTGTGCCTTGAGGGAGGACTAACAGAACTTGCCGTTCAGTCAGAGAAAGTAGTTTTTAAATTCTTTCTGAGCTGCAATGATAGAAAGCATCCTAGTCTGGACCAGCAGGCATGAGTAATAACCTTTTGACCAGCATATTTGTTGTAATATCATAGTGTTATATGAATTTATAACTCTGATGTGTGACACTCTATCCTCAGACAATAATAATGGAGTGGGGACGGTGATTTACAAGGAAGACGACATCGTAAGTAAAGGTTTATGAGGTCTAAGAAATTGTGCTCTTCTTATAAAAATATCTAATCATGATCTGTTGTCATATGAAAGTAATGCTTGTAAGATTGCTATGTGATAAGTTATCAGGCATGGAAATGTTTAAAAAAGATCATTTCTGCCATAAGAAAGACACTTAAAGTTTTCTAGGTTTGTGTTTATGCATGTAAATGAGGAAGTTAACTTGCATCTTATGGACTCTCAAAAAATAAGTTAGTGGAGTTGCAGTAATATAAAACAACTTTTTGTGGTAAAAAAAAAAAGTTTAACTCTGTCCCAGAATATTAAGATGATAGATTATTTAATATATAGTCAGCAGTTAGAAGAGATGAAGTACCATGTTTGCTAAACTTTAAAGTAGCGAGCTGATGTCCCTTATGACATTGTTACTATTATCATATTGAAATTTTATGCTTATTTTTATTTTATATGTTTCCGAAATGGACACAGCTAAGAAAATGTAGCTAACATTTTCCAAATCTTTTTGATGACTTTGTGTTTAGCAGCCTCTTTAATTAATTTTTTCTTCCTAATCAACTTTTCCTGTGATGATTGTTTATAAGCATCGTATTTCATATTAATAGGAAAATGTATTTCTGGAAAAAAAGACAAATTATTCCTTTGGGGGAAAAAAATTTCACGTTTGTTTTCTGAAACTTCACATATCATACAATTATATGATTACGATTCAATCGGTCATTTTGAAATGGAGATCTGCCTAAACATTATCAAACAGCATCACATGAGGACTCTCACTGAAGTTGTTCACAGCTTTTAGGAGTTGGATTAGGCTGCAAGTAACTAAAGGTCCCAAAACAACATTACCTTTTGTTTCCTTCTGTGTTGTTTCTTTCTAGGTTGCCCTGGGCTACAGTGGATATCAAAAAGGGGCATTGAATAGCTTATTTTACGAGAAGAAAGATGATGATTTTGACAAGCATGCAATTGTGTGTGCAGAAGCTAATGCAATTATTATGAGGTAGGAACTCACTCATATTTTGAAGGAATTAGACAAAAAAAGTCTTGGTGTTGGGTGCTTCATTAATGAGGAAATAGCACTCTCACTAATCTACCATGGAAATTTCCAAAGCATAGAAAGGGGAAGTAATGGTACATAGCATGGAAAGGAATTTAGTCTTACAAGGTACTGAATACAATTATTTTTTACAGAGATCTAGGTCCATGTGATCTTAAATTCTACTATACCCAGCAAACTTAATGTGACAGTCTCAGAGGTTCCTCCTTGTCCCCTCTCTCAGACCTCATGTAAGTGCAGTTCCCGTGGGCAGTCATGGGCAGGGGTTCTTCACATGCGTTGGAGACAGGAGGAGCCAGTAGCAGAGCTATTGCTTCTGTGTAGGCTCTGATATTACTTAGCAGTTGGAAATGTAGGGCATTACAGGTGGATGGTCAACTCAGACTGCCTCCTTTGACACACGCAAACTGAGTTTCATGAAGTTTCCTGCCTGTGGGAAATTTCTCTGCAAACTGACAGAGCAAATGTCTGTGCTCGTGTCCCTGGCTGATGGTCCCTTTTCTGACAGTGTCGTAGTGGGCAATGTGTTGACTGAATGCTCTGCGGTCACCTGCTCCTATATTCAGGTGATTACGGTTTGGTGGTGAAATGATTCCTGATATAAACCAGGAATATCATAAACCAGGGTATCTGTCTTTACAGTGCTGTGAGTACACAAAAAGTAGGTAGATCCATTTCCTGAGTTGGCAAGCTCATAGTACATACTGCGAGTATTTGCTTGTCATAAGCTTTACTTGCCTCCCTTGGCCAGTGATGGAAGAGAAAAAAAGAGAAGAACCCACTCTAGGTTCTTCTCTAGAAGAGAAGAGAAATAATGAGAAATAATTCCTCCTGCAAACACACCATGTTTGTAATTGTGACAATATTGTATTTTTTCAGTTCTGAGGGAGACCTGCGTAATGCTGAACTCATCACTACACGTGAACCTTGCTGTGGTTGTCTGAAACTGATCCAATCAAAGAATATATCAAAAGTCATTTGGCCTCTGCGAGACAGAAATGTAGGTGATATTAGAGATGGTTAAAAGCTGTGTGTCATGGTTCAAGACTTGCCATTCCTTTGTCCCCTGCCTGAGGACATCTTCCTAAAAACCTCGTACTTTCCCTTTGTTAGGGGGGGAAATTGCACACTCTTCACTCTTTCAGGCTGAGCCCTCTTCTGCATTGCCAGTTTCCAGCTTGTTTGCACCGCTGGAGGTAGGATGAGTGCCAAGGGAAGGACGGATACTTCTCATGGGGGTACAGGTGGTAGAGATGGTTGCTCTCACTCTGAAAGGGAAGGGGACAATGATGAAAGGTCGTGCTTATAAGCTATCCCTTGTCTCCTTCAGCAAGCGGGGAAGGTCCTGCCTATCAAGGCACAGAGCCTTTAGATGGACCTTCATGGGGCCCACCCTGCCCTCCTGCCTCCCAAAATAGACTCTGCTCTCCTGTCCACTGACACAGAGACAACGTTGGCTGGGGCAGTTCCTTGCCCTTTATGAAGCCATGTGCTTTTCTGAACAGCTCATGCTCTGCTAAAGGCATGTGTATGGCTCCCTAGAAATCCAGGTCTACATGCTTGCCTGTCTTACAGTCTAAATATCCTAGCAGGGACAGCTCTTACCTTCAAGACAGTGACAAGGACTTTATAAACATTGTTAAAATCTTTGTCATTCTGTTTTAGAAGTAATGTGTAGAGATGATAATACAATGGGGAGAACAATAAGAGAAAATACTGTACAGAATGAGAAAAGTTTAGATTATTCACTCTCCAAATAATACTGACAAGAAGAGAATATCTAGTTGTTGCACATTAGTGTTGCGGTTTAACCCCAGCCAGCAATCAAGCACCACACAGCTGCTGGTTTACTTCCCTCATTTGGGGTGGGGGAAAGAATTGGAAGAGTAAAAGTGGGAAAACTCATGCGTTGAGATAAAGGCAATTTAATAGGTAGAGTAAAATTCAAAAACGCAAGCAAAGCAAACAAGGAACTCATTCGCGGCTTCCCATGGGCAGGCAGGTGTTCAGCCATCTCCAGGAAAGCAGGACTCCATCACATGTAATGGTTGGGAAGACAAAGGCCATCACTCTGAACACCCCCCCCTTTCTTCATCTTCCCCCAGCTTTGTGTACTGAGCATGACATCGTATGGCATGGAATATTTCTTTGGTCAGTTGGGATCAGCTGTTCCAGCTGTGTCCCCTCCCAAATCTTTGTGCACCCCCAGCCTACTCGGTGGTGGGGTGGGGTGAGGAGCAGAAAAGGCCTTGGCTGCTTGGCAACAACCAAAAACATTAGTGTGCTACCAACGCTGTTCTCATTCCAAATCCAAAGCATAGCACTACACCAGCTGCTAGCAAGAAAGTCAGCTCCATCCCAGATGAAACCATGAGAATTGAAAACAAAACAAAAAAAAATAGCTAATACTGTTAGTAAAAGCAATGACTATGGAAAGTTCTTATTTGCTGTACAGTCAGATGGATGGTTAGAGCCCTTTGTGCTAGTAGGGGTCACTGACTTCAGATCATCCTTGCTCGCTCTTCTCTTTGTTCATACTGTCTCTTCCTGAATCAACTTATAAATTCACTCCAGTTTGGAACAGTACTAAAAACATGGGATGATTCATAGGCGATTACAAGTCTTTTCCTGATTCATCACCAAATCTAAGCTAAGAAAAACATTTTTTTGACGAGTTAAGACATTTTTAATACTTTTCTTGAGACTAGCTAGATCAGAACAGGATTGGATGTAAAATACTCAGCATGACATGTATGCCGTTGCAAAGTAAGAAGCCTCTTAGGTGCATCGGCCCAAGAACGGTGATGTCAAACAAGTATTGCAAGGCAGCCAGTGTCACAGCTTGCATTTCTCTGAATCCATAATTTCCTAAAGCTGCAAAATTCTCGCTAGCAACACAGAATGCATGGTGGTCCACAAGGCAAAAAGCATGAAAACTTCTCCACAAAGTAGCATTCAATGTTAAAACATGGAAATGTATTGCACTCAAGAACTTTATTTTCCAATAAGAAAGCGATATTCTGTTTTGAGCAGTCAAATAGAGTTGCTGCAGGAAATCTGAGGTTGAATTTTTTATATATCACCAGCTACAAATTGTGTCACAAGTTTGATTCTACGTCAACACAGCTGTATTTAATAGATAGAGTGCAATAGGAGTACTACTGGTTTTCATTCTTGCAAAGAATTATCTCAGTGGATATATGCTTGCAGATCTCTGGAAAATTGAGGCCATACCGTTTTGTTGATAGGAGATACAGTTAGTGAAATAGAGTTATTTTTTCCTTTATCAAAAT
Source organism: Chroicocephalus ridibundus (assembly GCF_963924245.1). Taxonomy (NCBI): domain Eukaryota; kingdom Metazoa; phylum Chordata; class Aves; order Charadriiformes; family Laridae; genus Chroicocephalus; species Chroicocephalus ridibundus. The sequence goes on from NC_086284.1 coordinate 155,429,901, forward strand.
ATAGCTCACTAACACAAATGATTTTTAATGGACTTGATTTTTTAGAGGCTTTTTAGCATGATTAATATGCTAGATAAGTTAGATGGGTTTTGATTTCTTTTTGAAGCTTGTCAGATAATATAAAAATAGAAATATGAAATCAGGATATTGTTTTAAAAGATCTTTCATACTGTTTAATGGTGTATGTTACACGTTTGTCACTCACTGTGCTGTTTTCCTTTCTTATCAGCAATCCAGAGGATTAACTGAAGATCCTTCAGGTAATGATGTCCAAATAAGGTAACAGCAAATATGAAAAGGACAAGTCATATTAATTTTTAGCTACAATTACAACTGGCTCTGAAATATGACCGTGTCAGAGGAGGAGTGGAAGAAACTAAACTGAGTAAGGTCATGACATGCTAAACATGAGACCAAGACATGACCATTATGATTATGTAGGCGGTGGGGAATGGTCTGTAAGAACAGGGACAGCTCACACCAGCTTGGAAGCGGAATAGATACAACAATTGCATCAAATTGTTTCTCTGAAATCTCTAAGCTGCTGCATCTTGTTAGCATCCCTCCCTTCACAATGAACTAGTTAATTCAGTTAGAGAACTAATTTTTGCCAATTGCTCTTTATTCATGTCTCCTGTACTTCTGATTTCATTTCAGAGGGACAGTCTGCGGCTACGGCTGGTGGTGAACCAGCATAAAGCTCTACAATGTCAACATGAGCTTTAGGATCCAATGCCCCCAGGCCCCCCAGTATATCCACTGGTGTTGGGATAATCGCCTTGCCATGGCAGCCGCTCTGATTGTGCCCACTCCCTTCCAGAAGCACACCTCATGCCGATCCCCCTGCCACCTCTTTTCTTATTATTGCCTCTGCTGTGCTCTACAGGGATTTGCTTCTGTCTGTAGCTTGAGGGTGGAAAAGCATTTGCTTTCAATGTACCTCTAAGAGGTAGTCATGCTTAACTGTGCAGTGTCTATAGCCATGGAGGCAGTGGTCATCTTCTGCAGTCCTCATTCCCTCTGCAGCTTTTCTTCTGTTGGATTAGTCAGAGCATTTGAATGAGGATTTCTCCTTTTCCTTTATTGTGGTTTCTCACCCTCCTTCACATTTATTTTATTTCATTCGATCGTCTTCTTTTTCAATATAGCTGTATTTTTTTTTATCTTGTCATCTTTTTAGCTGAAAAACAACTAGTTCTCTGTTTCCTTGTCTTTCTCTGCCCAGGGGTATTTGGCTCTTGTGTGCCCTTTCCCCTTCCTTCTTCCCTTTTTCTCTGGTGTAATACGTAGTTTAATTTTGTTTCATATTCATGGGCCTCTTTATATGTCCTCTAATAGGTATATGCCTGTTTTTAATTGGTCTTTGTGCCCTGTTGATCGTGTTTTAGACTTAAATTTGATTTCCGTCCTTGAAACCCAATTAATGTGGAATATGCTTTAATATTTTTCCAGGCTAAGTCATTTTGCTCTAAATGAACCAGGGTTTTGCAGGCTCTGTGCTGAGAGGCTCTGTGCTTTTGTCCTTGCTTTTAGATTCCCTCAACTGCAGCTTCTGTAGCGGTGTTTTCTAGGATGACCCCAAACCCAGAATCAACTATGAAAACCCTCTTGATTTTTAAAATATCATTGTGAGAATGCTATTATTTCTCATTTGTTAGCTTTCAGCAATAATTCCTTTTATGCAGCTGCTTTAGAGTGAGATCATCAAAATATTTTGCATGGGATTAAATTGAAAGTTATGGCACTTTTAAAAAAAATAAATTTTTTTGCACTTTTCAACGTGTGTCCTCTGACTGTATTCCCTTTGGAGGTGGCAAGAGCACACCATCACAAACCAAATAGCAAGGCGCCCGTGCCATGATAGTACTTGGCACTCATGTTGGAGTGGATGTTGCTATGACTGGGCATGTATTTGTTTCCCTCACACAAGGTACACCCAAGTCTTGGACAAACCTCTGTTCTCCATTTCTTTGTTCTCCATTTGTTATCTGGTATGAAAGTACGTGTGGACTCTGCTTAGTGTGGAAACTGAGAAGGCAGCAGCAGAAAGGGGATTTTGATAGAGGGCAGCACAGTAGTGTGTGTCTCTGTGTGTGTGTGTGAAGAGTGGCTGTAATTTCCATTATGCCATGTAGGTATGACAAAGCCATGCTATGGGCATCCTGTACAAGGACCTTTACAGAGCTAGATGCTATACCTAAAAATAACATGATAGTATAAGTCCAAAATCTCTCAGTTTTCCACAAGCAGGCTTAGTTTTCAAATAAGATGAAGTCTTGGGAAGAAAGTTGTGCATCTCCCGTTTTAACTGCAGCAACTTTCCCTGGGTCATGCAGAAACTCATGAAGCCATCAGAAATGTAATCCCCATTGTAATCGCATCCCCGTCTGATGTTTTAAGTGCATGCCCATCACTCCTGGCAAAGATGGAGCAAGAACTTGTGTAGGAGAAGTTTGCAAAGAATGCTGGACTGCTGAGAGGACTAATCTTCTTCCAGCCGATGTTATCAGACTGCATCTAACTTGCTGCGTAATACTAGAACTTACCTATCAGAGACTATGTTTGTACATGTCAGATGCTGGCCTCCTTCAATCACTGAATTATGTATATTTTTATGTGTATGGATATAAAGTAGAATTTAAAAAAGGTATCACGCTATGTTAATGACACTGAAATTTAAATAATCACACAATGTCTGTAGGCATATCATAATTTTTTTTCCCTGAAGCTTAGAGGTTGGTATCACTTGCTAACAAATAAATTTGCTTGTGGCATTACTAAGAAAATTTTCATGACTATTTCACCACCCTGCCATACTGTAACTGTCAAATTATTTGTTCTAAGAACTGTGTACTTAAAAGAGTGAGACAAAGCCTAGGGTGATCTCTCTTGGCTGTATTATGGGATACCAGTCATGTAACCAGGGAAAGTAGGAAGTGTTCAGGACTTAATCCTATTAGAAGACAGGCTAAGCCTAAGCAGAAGAAATGTGGATACAGTTAGATGGAGATGATTAAGGTGCTTAGTCTTTTTATTATAAATCAGCAAGCTTTGTGTGTGATCGTCTTCCTATAAATCATAAAGCAATTTATCTTAGCCTTGTAAGCAAATGATTTTTGCAGACATTTTGCAAGCATTTGCACAAAAAAATGCAGAACTGATAGTAAAGGCTTAGCCTTCCTTGTGATAAATAGCATAACCACAAAAGGGTAATTATTTTCAAGACAATGTACTTGGATAAACAACATACATTAGAACAAGAACTAACAAGAGCCAATAACGAAAATTAGAATGTTATTTTTTTCCAACTGAGTTATTCAAGGACGAGTCCTTTATTCTGGCCATCTGCTTTTGGATTCTGGATGGTGCTGACACTGAAGGGAAGGAGAAAACCGTTCTGCTTTCAGACTATGAAAATGTATGCGAAAGCTGAAACTCCCTCTGCTTGTCAGTGCAGGTATATAAGCATCTTGGTGGTTTGAAGGAAATTACTTGGAAAGTCCGGGGAAGTGCTATGTGAAATTAAAGTAAATATGGAAGTCTACTATGAAAGGCCTCTGCGGAGACTGCTGAGCGCCCGCACAGTCCTCTGATCAGTAATTGATGTCGCTGGCAGTGGTAGGCACACCTCCACCTGTGTTTTCCTCCTTGTTCTTCACTGGGTTCACGGATCCCTTGCCTTTCCTTATTCTCAAATAGATGGGGACATAATCAAATTCAACCACTACAGTATTGTGGGATCTAATTCTCAAAAGAAGGTAGCATTTGCTGTAAACCACAATTGTCAATTGAATTTCAAATCACCCAGAGGCCTGGGAAAGTATAACAAGAATTTCCTAGAAGTATTACTTAATTGGATTAATTTTTAAGTTACTTACTAGTGGCAACATTGTCTTTTGTGTCCCACCAGCATGAGTGCCAGGCTGAGTGAGGACCACACAACTGACACCACAACCGGGCTCATTACTTGAGTCTTCATGCTTAAGTTTTCGCCTAGTATTTGATTCATATTCTTCTTGCAGAGAAGAGTCTCATTCCATTGCGAAGTATCATTATTAAATGTAGCTAAATTTAAAATTCTGCTTTGATTTATGCCAGCATTTGTTAGCTTGGTACACAGTTCAAGGAATTCCTTCTCTCCTCTCCTCCCAGCGAAGTGCCGTTATACGGGCATTAGCCACGAGGTGGCAATACAAGAGCTGGAGATGCTGAATTTCCCTGGTCTTCGTAGCATTGGGGCGGGTTAGGCTTTGCGGTATTAGCTAAGTAACTAGATTTGCGGTGTTAGAGCTTGACTCTGTTTGCCAGCGTGTAATACGTGCTCCGCATCTGCATAATTGACTTCATGCAAAAGCCAAGGAAGATTAAGCTGATTTTCTGGATCAATAATTTGTGCCTTTTATGTTGCTAATAATTGATATCTGTATTTAAGTGGCTCAGTAGTCAGCGAAAGATGTTATGCTCGGAACTCAGCTGCTGTTAAAAGCAAAATATCTTAGGAGAGGGGATGCACTGGCAACATCGCTCTCTACAACTACCTGAAAGGAGGCTGTAGTGAGGTGGGGGACAGTCTCTTCTGCCAAGTATCAGGCGATATGGCAAGAGGAAATGGCCTCAAGTTGCGCCAGGGGAGGTTTAGACTGGATATCAGGGAACATTTTTACACTGAAAGGATTATTAAGCATTGGAACAGGCTGCCCAGGGAAGTGGTTGAGGCACCATCCCTGGAGGTATTTAAAAGACGGATAGACGTAGGGCTTAGACATATGGTTTAGTGATGGTTTTTGTCAGAGTTAGGTTGATGGTGGGACTAAATGATCTGAAAGGTCCCTTCCAACCCAGGCGATTCTATACAGCTGTCCCACTATGTGTCCTCTCCTGCCTTTAACTCCTAACCTTCCTGAGATCCAAAGGGGCCTGGACACCTCACATGTGTGGATTTCCCAGGGAGCTGATTGCTTCACTCCCTTAAAGTCTGCTTCTGTCATCTAGGTTTTTGATTCCCCTTTCAGCATGGCTGATGCTTGTTATCCTGCATTATAAGGGCATTCAACACTGAATCAAAAGTGGTGTCAGGTGGAAATAGTTACTTTCCAGCCTTTTTCATCCTTTCTTGTAATTAAAAGTATTTGTGTCATTTGTAGGCACAGGGAAAGTAGTGATATCTCTGTTTTCCACCCACTATAATGGAGAAAGTATTTTAAGACGTTTTCTATTTTGGGTTTACTTCTTTCAGGAGAAATCAAAGCTACAGCTTTTCAGAAGGTGGGGGTTTTTTTGTTTGTTTTGTTTTTCTTATCCAAATAAGATAGCCCTAAAACTTGTAGCATAAGAAATGGATTGTGGACTTGGCAGATGACTCATGTCAGTATATTCACAACAGTATTTATTTAGATGTGGCAAGTTATTATGGATATGCATTTTATTATTTTGCACAAAAGTGATAACAGCCTGCTGCTATCTTCTCTTGACATGGTACCAGTTTTCTTCTGAGCCCTTTCTAGGAAATCTTATTTTCAGTCAGACAATACATTGTGAAGTTGGTGTGTTAGCAAATGCATCTTTCATATATGCGCAAGTTTGTGATTTAGTAAATAACTAGCAATGTAAAGGAGAGGAACACAGTAGGAAGCTTTGAAAAAGTAAATAACTTTTGAGATGTGAACTTCTATGAGAAGGATTTGAGATGAAATTCTGCCTGCGAGCTGGGCGTTCAGGCTGTCGGATCTGCTGTGGGCACGCGTGCTGAGACTGTCGTGTCCTTCAGATAACATATATCTATTTCTGCAAGCCCATCGATGGCCCATGTTGGTTCAAATACCTTGCTGGGCCAGGGACACTGGCACACACGTACCCGTGTCCTCTCCGAAATCAAGATTTACGGTTTCTAAGGCTTGAAGGAAACAGTTGCCTGATCTGTCCTCTACACCATGCTGACCACAGGATTTAACATTTAATGCAAATGGAGACCTGTATATGTTCGAAGGACACTTGGGCTGTGGTGTATCTCTAACCCTATCTGTTAACATCAAGATGCCAGCTTAGATAGTTGATAAACAAACTCTGTCTTCGAAGCTGATAATGGCAGATTTCTTCTGGTAAAATGTGCCTGAAGCCTCTTCTGTTTCTGGAGATTGCGTGCACATACCAGCTTTCTTGTTTACATGCTGCACAGCCTGCAGCCACACAAACCTCAGGCTGTGCTCCCAGCAGGTTACATAAAATAACTTTAAAAGGCCAGCTGGTGTTGGAAGAAGTGAAAGTGAGCTTTGGGACACGATGTTTGAGGAACTGGGTGCTTTTCTCTTACAGCTTTTTCCTACTGCATTTGCCAGCTTGTGGGTGAGGTGTTAGGTACGAGGCCCGATGGGAGCCATTTCTCAGAGATCACACGTAATTGGCTGTACAAGCACAAGGCTAACGCAACTCAGTGGCGATTGTAATTGAGAAGATGGTATTTCTATCCACCTAAGTTTTTCTATAGTGCCAACTGAAGAAAAAAATTTCCCACTTTTCTTAATACATGGTTTTTGGAAATTACCCTGACACCTGTGACTGTACAGAACAGCATGTATGCCTGGGAACGGAGAATTAAAAAGGGAAGACAGGAGCAGTATGTGACCCCTAGCCTGAAAGTACAGTGCTAGGGAGAGAGACTACACATGGTATACTTTTCTTCCAAAAAAATAAAAGCCATTCTCGCAAATGCCCGATGTTCTGTATTGTAAATTCTCCTCTGTGAATGAGCATTTTTAGCGTACTGCTTCCTGTAGCATCCACTTTTTTCTTCCCTAAATTTTGGTGCTCACCATGGGTAGGATATGAAAAAGGCAGAGAAGAAAGGAAAGGATCTAAGCATTCAGAAGCAGTCACACAAAGCTTTACTGAAATATTTCTGCTTATCTTGCTAGGAACAACCCAGAAAATCTTTCTGGAATCTCTAAAATCTTCCTGGGCTGTACCAAGGTGTTTCAGTGGGGCTTGGGGCAGTGTCAGTGAAGTGCTTTACAGGCTCTATTCAGAGCAGCAATTTTAATTCTACCTGTGTTCCTCCAGTATTCTGTCCAGCTGTTCTGCATTTTTTGAGCTGGGAATCAGCTTTCAATGAAGTCAGTAGACAGGTTTTAATTGACTTTAAGTAGCAAAGTAAAAAAAAAAAATCCTGCTAAAACCTAGCTTGTGTTTATCTGATATCAGAAGATGTCGTGCTGCTTTGACGTGACACATTAAAATATTCAGTGAGCTGGGGTGAGAATGTCTTATTTAAGATAGTATAGATGATAAAATATTCCTTACTCCCTCCAACTTCCTTTTCCCTTCCTCACTTTCACATAGGATCATAGAATCACAGAATGGTTAGAGTTGGAAAGTACTTTAAAGACCATCTATTTCCAACCCCCCTGCCACCTTCCACTAGACCGGGTTGCTCAAAACCCCACCCAACCTGGCCTTGAGCACTTCCAGGGATGGGGCTTCCACAACTTCCCTGGGCAACCTGTTCCACTGCCTCACCGCTCTCACAGTAAAGAAATTCTTGCTAATACCTCATCTTAGTCTCCCCTCTTTCAGTTCAAAACTGTTACCCCTTGTCCTGTCTCTACATTCCCTGATAAAAAGTCCCTCCCCATCTTTCCTGGAGGCCTCCTTTAGGTGCTTGAAGGCTGCTATAAGTTCTCCCCGGAGCCTTCTCTTCTCAACTCACTCAGTCTGCCTTTATAGGAGAGGTGCTCCAGCCTCCGATCATCTTCATGGCCCTCCTCTGGACTTGCTCCAACAGCTCCATGTTCTTCTTATGCTGGGGGCCCCAAAGCTGGATGCAGTATGCCAGGTGTGGTCTGCCTTATGAGAGCAGAGTAGAGGGGCAGAACCACATCCCTCGACCTCCTGGCCATACTTATTTTGATGCAGTCCAGGATATGGTTGGCTTTCTGGGCTGCAAGCACACATTGCCAGCTCATGTTGAGCCTCTCATCAATCAGCCCCAAGTCCTCCTCCTGTGAGGGCTGCTCTCAATCCATTCTCCACCCAGCCTGTGTTTGTGCATGGGATTGCTGTGACTGAGGTACAGAACCTTGCACTTGGCCTGGTTGAACTTCATGAGGTTTGCACGGACCCACCTTTCAAGCCTGTCCACGTTCCTCTGGATGGCATCCCTTCCCTCCAGCGTGTTGACCGCACCACACAGCTTGATGTCATCGGCAAACTTGCTGACAATAAATATCTCAATAAGCGGTTTTCAAACTCTAAGCAAACTAGAGTTTTCAAACATAGTGAACTTAACTATCAATACCATGTCTCCATCTTTCCATGAGATTCATGGAACGTTTTGCAGCACTTGGCATTTGTATGTAACGTGATGATGCTGTGTTTGGTTTTCTTGTGTGTATCTTGACATGGATACTGAACACTTGTTGTATTGCACATTTCTGTTTCTGATTTGAGGTATTTAGTATATATTTAAACCAAAGAGCAGGAACCTGGTGACCACTTAAGCAAGTTGATGAAACAAGACGTTCCCTGATGTAGAGAACAGTGTCAGCTTTCATGCCAGGTTGGTGGTTATTTTTGTTGTACTGCATCACGTATATAAATAGCTGTCTTTGATGTTCACAGATGATTAATTTGGTGGGTTTGTGGTCTGAAACCTAATAATTTACATTCCTGCTCCACTCCTGGAAGGGAGATGCTTGCTCTTTCTTCCCAGGAATTGCTGGTCAATGCACTTTGTTCAGGCTATTCTTACTCTGTGTATTGTTATGGGATAAGGGGAAATGATAGAGTGGAATTTTACCTGAAATCTTTCAGGCCTGCAGGAGTTCCCCCCAACATGTCACAGACTTCTCCACATACATGATAAGGCAAACTGAAAATGCTGATAAAGGATAGAGAAAAATGTTAATTTTCGCAATGAAGGTGAATTACCAACTGGAATCCCTTACAGATCTGCATTAAGCTCAGTGCTGTTTGAAATACCTATAAACAATGTGGAAAAGTAGGTGCTTAGTGAATGGTTGATGATGATGAGATGATATCAGCTCCCAAAGACATTTCAGGAGGCTCTAATCTAATCACGTTTAGAGATTTGCTGTGTATTGAGGTGCTATTGTATCTAATCTGACTTGTCAGACATCACGGAGATAGCAGAATGAGGGCTGAATGGAATTCAGGAGGAGAAGAAACCTTAAAATTAATGTTTCTGCTAGGTTTGTGGTAAAAAATCTTTGTTTCAAAAGCAGGATCCACTAAGAGGAAGGGCGCTTGTTCTTTCTATTACCAGGATTGCTTTGTTACAAGGCCCAGTTACAAACAGGGAAAATAAAGGTGGCCTGTACCGAAATGCATTTATAGTTTCAATACAAAGTGAAGCAGTAGTTGCTACAGACAGACACAGAATATGAAGAAACAATGGGAAATGATGGACAGACATAGTCTAATTTACAGCATGATAGTAAATACATTTAGGCTAATGAATATTAAGTGTATCTTTACAGTTTTATTTTTATTTGGAGAGACGTGTCAGTGCTTTCGCAATAATAGCCCAAGAAGTAGATGAGGGTTTTGCGCAATGCAGGAGTTTTTTTGGGTACAGATGCAATGTCTGACTGCCCTTATCATCTGGGGCTTAAGAAATGCTTTAAATTCCTGTTGCACATCTGCGTGTTTATGTCAGAGAGCTCAAGCATGGGAAAACTGATACCAGTGAAATTTTTTGTCTATCTTCCCAGTAAAATGAAGTCCTGTGTAATGAACAGGCTTTCAGTAGTGCATACTTCTCCACCAGAAAAAAACTGTCAGAAGGTATGAACCGGGGACGTCTTAAACCCCATCCTTGAGGGATTTATGTACCATGTGGGAGGAAGGTGTATCTATCACCAGATGGAACAGATAGGTCTGTTCTCTCCTGGAGATCAGCCCTTGAACTGTGTCTTTAAGCGCAAGTGTCAGAGTCACCAGATGTCTCCCTTTTACTTAAAAAACCACTAGCTACAGCTCTCACCTAGGATGTGGACATGAGTCTCAAGTCGCTCAGATGAGAGATGAAACAGATTTGATTTGAAGAGTTTGGTAACACTGGGCTTGTGGATGATCCCAGGGGGTGTGTGGCCATTGTGTTGTGCTCTGCTGGTATGACGGGTGGAGGGTTGCCTCGCCTTTCCCTCCTGGGTTAGGCACTGTGCCATTTAGTCTTGTCATGGTTTTTGATATTTCTGGATCTGTCAGGGAAGATCTTCACGTGTTGAGAAGTTTCACTGGTAGAAGGCAGGCTGGATGGGGCTTTGAGCAACCTGGTCTAGTGAGAGGTGTCCCTGCCCACGGCAGGGGGTTTGGAACTAGATGGTTTTTAAGGTCCCTTCCAACCCGAACCGTTCTGTGATTCTATGATAAGAGCATTGTGCAGTCGGAGGACTTTGGTATTTCCAGGGCGGGCAGCAACTGAGCAGTGGATTTGCAGAAATAAGATTGAGACCCGTGTAGGTAGGTGACACTCAGGAGCTAAGGCCTCGCAGCAGGTAATTCTGTGTGTATCTCCTGCTTTGAGGAGCCCCTCTGGCCTCTGAGGGCGCTGCCAGCCCTCACTGCCCTGCCCGGCATCCCCTGGGGCCTCCCCATCCTGACCGGGGCCTGGGACCCCGCTTCAGCTCAGCCCTGGGCACCTGACTGCGTTACAGGGACGCCTCTGCCCATCCCTGTCTCCGGTCCCTGGTCTTTTTTTTCCCTGATGGGTACCCGAGGTCCTGGATTGACCCTCGATGGACCCTGTGGGGAGGGGAGCTGCCCTCAGCCCCCTGTTTGTCCCCCCTCCTGGGGCAGCCACAAAGCTCTGGGCAGTCTGAATGTGGTATTACGGGGCACGTGTAGGAAAGGCAGGTCCATCAGTGAAATGCAGGATGTCTAGGCATGCCGCGTGTCTCAGAAGGGTGCATTTTATTTTCTTGGGTTGTCTGAAAAGTGTCTACCTTCTTCTTCTGCAGCTGTTGGCGCAAGCCCGTTCCTAAATCTCACTCCTAGCCTTTAAGCTGCAGCCATTTCCCGCCTGCCTGAAGCTAACCACAAGGTCAGCTTCATTGCACTGGAGTTATCAACGCTGCAAGGACACGTCGGCACTGCTATGTGGTACTGGTGAAAACTGATAGCTCAGAACCACGGTATTTTTAAGAGGCAGTGGGTTTTGCTGGCTGTGAGCTGCAGTTAAGTGTTTGGGTGAAACGTCTGTCAGCCCAGAAGCCTTGTTTTAGCTGGGGACTTAAGATTTTGGCCAGACCAAGCCAGCAGAAACTGAAGAGCAGCCAGAAATGCCAGCTTCTCCATGGTGATTCAATCCAAGCCATAATGCCTCCCGTCAACGCTAGGAGAAAAATCCTGGAGGTGACGGCTGCTAAAGTGTGTTAGATCCTCCTCATTCTTGCTCTCATTATCAGCTGAAAGTATGGCGTGGTCCCACATGTCCCCAGAGCTGTAAAGTGGTGGGGTTTGGCCCATTATTTGCCTTCCCTTTGCTGATCCAGCACTACGCAGCAGCTGCAGGCTGGGAGACATCCATGGAAACTGAAGCTCCTTAGTCGTGATTTGTGTAACGGAGACTTAAAGGTTTCCTTAACCTGTTGAAACAGATCGTGGCAATGGGCAATGCTCTGTATTTCTGTGTGACTCCAGTGACGTGAAAACCAGGCCCTGTCTGCAATTGCTTAATTGTCCTTGCGAGTAAGGAGAGTGGCAGTTCCTCAGTACAATGCGTATCTTAGCATTATGGCCTACTACAGGCTATTGTTAGCCGTTTACATTGCTTAAATTTAATGTTAAACAAGACGAGCTGTTTCAGTGCCCAGGATAACTCCTGACTGCCAAAGCGGAGGGAAGAAGTCCAGGAGCAGCTGTGTAAGCACTTTAATTTTTTTTTTGTATGTATGAACCCCAAATAACCCTGAGGAACTCATTATTCAGTCTTTATCATGAGCACATAAACAAACGTGTTTTCTATAAATAGCAATTTCATTAACAGTGGTAGGTAAGGGAGCCTCTTGCATGTGTGGCTTTGATATTGTGGTTATGCACAACCAGTGGATCATTTTTAACATCTATTAGCGATAACCACAATTACTGTATAACCTTTTAGGTTATATCTGTACGCATATATATGGAAGTTATTTTTTTAAAAAGTGTGTATAAAAATATACATACATACATATACACAAATACAACCCTGTAGCCCTTTTAAAATACACCAAAGCTCATGTGAGGAAGGAAGAGCAAAGCATGGGGAGATTAACCCCGCTGTTGGAGACTTTCCCAGCTGGCTAAAACCAATGCAGCTGCCTCTTTGCTATCTGTCTTCCCAAGAACTGGATTATGGCCTGCTGACATTTGTTTGGTCAAATGCATTTGAGTAGAGAGAAAAAGCACAGGTAACTTCAGAAGGAGACTTTAAAAAAAAAAAAAAATCCCAGAAGGGTGGTACCTGCACCCAGCACAGGCAGCTTTGGCAGCTGCTACAATGGTCCCTCAAGTGCTACAGAAAGCTCGGTAATCCAGAGCAACTCTTAGTTATCTCCAAAATATGTTGAGATTTTTACTAGGGACTCACAAATGTTGCAAGTTCACCTTTTTGCTTACTGCGACTAGTTGCTTTTGGTTCTTTGGGGCTCTCCACTCCATCTCCAGATGGAGGTGCTCAGAGCTGTGCGCCCTCCATAAAACATTGTTTCAGCTTCAACTGATGACAAGTCTTGGGAACAAACAAGGTCAGAGCTGGGGAACGGGAAGACTGCAGAAGAGTCAAGCCAGGTGGGGGAAAAACAGCTGGGAAAAAGATACTTCAGAGAAACCTTCTTCACCTGAGGAATTTAAGAAAGGTGGTCTTTGTCCGACCAGGATCTCTTCAGCCTTTAGTCACAATTGTATTTCCTTTGTGTGGCTGCTGTCCTTTGGTAAAAAAACATTGAAAACCAAAAGGAGACCTTTCTGTTCACTGCAGTCCCTTGACTGGCTGCTAGGTAAGGTAACGTGTGTCTCATAGCAAATAATGGTCCCCCCTGCTTTTTTCTGGAAGCCAAATTTCAGTGTTGATGTGAATGACAGATAGCAGAGCAGACTCAAAGAATACATTGATAAATGATCAGGATAAAAAAGAACTAAAATGCAGCCATTGAAAGGTAAGTGGTAAATCCATTGAATACAATCAGAATTATTGTATTATAAATCTGTTACAAAAGCTTCAGTGACACACCAGCTCAAGACACGGTGCAGCAGCTACTGGGACAAAGAAAGGCAGGCAGTCATTAGCCAAGAATTGTGCCTGTTTCTCGTGTGCTACATGATATAGAGTTTTTATCATAGTGACATTTCTACTTCATTTATTTTATTTGAAGCAGATAAGTCACTGTATTTCACAGGCAGAGCTTTTTTTTCATAAGACTGCACTTTAACAGTTGAAAGCCTTTTGCTTTTTGCGCATTTGCATTCCACTCCCTCTTTCCATTTTACAAAGAGCCTTCCATGTCAGCATCTTCGCTTTAGATTATTTATTATTATTGTTTGCTGCCTGGTACACAGTAGCATGGTCCTTGTGTCTTTTAGTGCTTACCTAAAGGATCATGGCAATTATATGGGGGGGAAAAAAAAGGTGTCTTGCCAGTCAGCAGTACTTTGGGATGGAAAAAGACTTAAGGTGTGGAGGGTTTTGCTGGAGAAATGAAGACATTTTTTCACCTGTCTAGTCATAACATGTGAAAAGAGGCAGCAGTACAGATCCAGGACCCCTGGAGAGCCCCCACGCTGCTTGCGGACACTCAGGGGATGATTGTAGCCAAGCAGTTGCCACTGGTTCAGCTGAGACCACTCGGGGCTTGCTGGAGGCTTCTGCAGCCAAGTGGATGCTCAGTGGTGTTGGGATATGGCCACCCTAATCCTCCTCCCCATGGAGTCCCCCTGCCCCTGCTGAGAAGGTGGGTGGTGGGCTCCATCCTGCCCTTGCCATCCATCTGTCCTGTTGATCCTGCCATCCCAGACGTGCAGCTGGGAGGCAAGAAGGGTGCTGCTCCAGGGCTGCAGTCATGGAAGGCTGGGTGGCCCTCTCTGGCTGAGGCGGAGCTTTCAGCCTGTCTTCAGGAATACCAGGCACTGCAGGAACAGGGGCCCGAGTGCATTTTTTATGTTTTTGCCTTTTCCCCCACTTCTTAATAGTGGAGTTATACCAGGAATTAATTTAGCTTTGGCACGTTTGATTTCCACTGTGTTTATAATGGGTTTCTTTTGTGCTGAGCAGCTTGATTTTTGCTTGGTTGTTTAATATTACCTGATCTGTTGCACTGTGATGGATGATTAATCTTTACCAGTTGTGTTATTAAGCAGTTCCTACAAAGTATGAATTCAAAAGTCTGCACTTCCCGTTCTCCCTCGATGTGATGCCTGGGCACAAGTTGCGTTTCGTTTCTAATTACATACATTAGGATGAATTATGTGCTATTACTCAAAATAAATTGCTCTTTGATGTAAGTTCAGGATATGAATGGCCGGTTATACCAAGCTGAAAGAGAATTTAGTACTATTGTGCCCAGTCCAAAATAAGTCTGTGTGTTTTATAATAGAATCAAATCAGCAATTTTCCATTGTTTCTCAGTTCAATGTGGCCACTGTGAAGGAATATTGTCCTTTGTAGATTTGAGCTAAAAACTCAAGAAGTATACGAATGGCACTGACAGAGACAGAGGAAAGGTGATCCTTTCTGGTTTGCCGTCTCCGATTTCCATATCCCTTCAAAGGCAGCAGCTGCTGGGTGACTCACTGCACTGTCACTTCAGTTCATTTCGCTTTTGTGAACGTGCCGAGTTCCCAATATACGTGCTGGTATTTATCATAGGAAGACACCGCTCCAGTGTCTCTGCTGCTCTGTGGAGTAACATAAAACAGATTTGTATACAATTTGGAGTAAAGGGAGAAAGGGAGGACACACACTCCGTTTTCAGTCACTTAAAGATCCCGTGGATGTTCCTGGGGTTGTTTTGGTGATAAATACCGGTCGTCTGCCACGCTGGAATGCACAGACAGTGCTCTGCTGGAGCAAATCAAGCATCTGCTTTTAACGCAAACATAGGACTTTTTAAATGAGAGGACTAAACACATTCCTGGTGTCAGACCTTAACTTCAAGGGGTTTGGTTATTTTGGTTAATCTGTAGCTAGCACACATATTGCGCTGGATGGAATTTGTTATCAGCCGTAGTTACAGGCAGCTCCAAGGCTGTATGGAGCCGTGAGGCTCTTCAGCGTTTGCAGTTCTGCTGTTGGGCTGCCTGTTTTACAAGAGCATGTGTGTGTTTGCTCCATTTTGGTTTTAATTATTGGTGGTAAATACGCTTCAGGAGTGAAATATGTTTTGTCAGGAGAAATCTGGAAGTGCTTTCTCAGGAGAAAATTAATTAGAAAGGTTAATGCAATCCACTCTGTAAAAGACTTTAAACTCATTTGCTTGGAGATGTGAAGCAGATGCTTTGTTCACAAAACTATATTAAATTAGCCCTAGGGGGGTCCCATTACTGTTTCTCAAGTACAGCAAAAATGGCAAATTAAATATATATCAATTTTAAATATTGAAGATAAAGTCTGCTTTCAAATGTGTACGGTGCCCCGTGCAAACCACAGTCATTTTACTGTGTGCTTTCTTTCACATAAACCTTAAGAGAGTGAAAATCGGGATTGCAGCTTTTCTGTATTAAAACGATAGATCTCCTTGGACAAGCTGTGTAGGAACGTGATTTTCACAGCGTGGCACAATCAATACTGAAAACCCTGAACTGCAAGTCAGTTCCTTGCAACAAATGGAGACCGACTTTGGGAACAATTTCTTATTGAGGCAAACAGACAGAGCCGATGGGTTGCCCCTGGCCGGGAAGGGCTTGCTCATTTTTTTGTAGAGAGGTTTTTCAGGACAGGTTGTATGTGCATACAGAATTGTAAAGGGCCTCATGCTGCTCTTTTTGGGCTTTTGAACTACCTGTGCTGGGCCACGAGACGCTGAAGTGTGCTGGGAGTCTGGCCCAGCAGCAATCTCTCTCTTGTTCGATATCGGCAGGGCAGTACACCAGCTTCTATCAAGTTTGCCCTGGCACAGTTGATAGTAACACTCACCTGACACAACTGACATCCGTGACTCTCACTCAGCGCCTGCTTGTGCCTATCTGGCTAAAATTTTGGCTGCAGTTCCAACACGCCGACTTCCTTGCAGGACGTTATAAACCAGATGTTTGAACCAGAAGAGGCAGAGGCTAGCCCTTCGTGGAAAACACTAACCAAGAGAACACTTTCGAATTAAATATTTCAAAGCTAGATAGATCTGCTGTTGGGCTGCATACAAAACCAGTCTTAATCTCCCATCAGTTTTAGAAACACTGGTTGTGCAGATCATGTTTCTTCCTGTAATCCAGGGAGGAAAGCGATTTTATAGCACAAAAAACCTTGTTCAGATATTGGTGCAAGCCTGCCTCGAACCTGTTGTGACCCCACTGTCGGTGCTAATGTCAGATGAATTGCTAGAGTGAGAAATGCACAAAAATGATTAAAATGGGAAGTTTTGAGTTCTGTGAATTTCCTCCCTTTGAGGTTAGCAGTTCCATCTGTCATTTCAGTTACAATAAGTTTGTTATCTCTGCAAATAATTTTTCACTACAGAAAGCATAGCCATCCCTCTGCTGGGATTAAGGCAGAAATTTGCAAGGAACGGAGGTAACTTTGGGGCTAAGATAAGAGAAGCTGTTTCTCAAGAAAGCACCTGAGAGGAATTAATGCTGCTCAATGTGTTTTCTTGATTGTTGCTTGAGCCAAGATCTCATATGTTTTTTCAGGCTGACGGGACAGCAATATAAAACTTCTGCATTTTATTCCCTTGTTCTGTATGCTCAAATTTATTACTTCCCCTTTGTCTGGCTAAACCCAAAGATATATGATATAGGAAAAGCTACTTGGCATAAATACAGAAATGCAGTTCAGTCTGAGGCACACAGAAAACAACGGCAGAGGCAGATTTCTTAAAGGAATGTAAGGTTTTTGTTTTATCACTTCATTTGTTCCCAGGTCATCTGTCTGGGTGACCTCCATGAGTGATATACTTTAAGCACAATAAATGCATTCCACTCAGGTGTGCTGGTGAAGGGCCCAGCCTCAAGCTCTCCTCTCACAATTGAGAAGGGTCAATAAGGCAGCTGCCCAGTAGCCTTCCGTTGTTTCCTGCTTGCATTTTATTTTACAGCATTCCTGGCATCTGAAATGTGATTTATTTATCTCTTGTCTCTACCCAGCTAAAGACATTACAGCACTTGTGCTGGGTAGTGATGCCCTTCCCAGTACTTCTCTGCTTGGCTAAGCCCCTTTCCATGGCTTGAGCCCAAGCAAAATTGCCTCAATTTAGGAAAGAGGAAAGCCCACCTCTCCGGCCTCAGTCCTCTTCTCTCCCCCAAGCTCTTCCCCATGGGAAATGGGAATCCTCCTCTATAAAGTCAATGTAGGGTACCCAGCCATGGTCTGCCAAAAGGCTTGGGCCTTTTGCCCAAGTTGCTGGCTGTGGTTATTTCTTTCCTTTGACATTTTACCCTCAGCAGAATTAAAGTTTGCATACCCCACGTTAACCAAAATACCCCAAATTTCTGTGTGTCTGAAAGGAAAGGGGACCTGGGCCGTTCATTTGTTATCTCCTCACTTAACAAGAAGTGCTGGGGAAGGGAGTCTTGCCTTAAAGAGTTGCTATCTTTCTAGAGTTCATCAAGAAGTTTCAGAAGCCAGTTTCTTGCCTTCCAGGATGTTTGTCACCTGGCTTGGTACCAGCAGCCTGAGCCTACATTTGGGAATGTAATGAAGTCCAGCTCAGCCTGTCCACATTCAGTTATTTACAAAAATACATGAAAAACAGAGGCAACAACAGGCTCGAACCGTCCTGCTGAATTTGAAATTACAATGTCAAGATGTTTTCCAGGCACCCGGCATAAGAGAAAAAAAGCCAACCAAACAAACGGAAGCAAAACAAAACAAAAGGACACCCCCCCAAAAAAAAAAACCCCAAAAACCTAGAAAAAAGCAAAAGAAAAAACAATGTCAATAGTGTTCATACCACTGAAGTGCTCTGGCTAGGGCACCTCCATAGGCTGTGTGTGGCCATAACCTACTGTTCATCTGGGGAGTTACTGAGGAGTTCAGGGCTTACAGACCAGTGGGTCTTCTCCTGGGTCTTCAGGCTCCCACAACGCAATCAGGTTGTCTTCACTTGAGCTAAAAGGCACCCTCCAGCAAAGAGGCCCACGTTGGCTTCAGCTAACTCACCTACGGTGTATGAACCTGGTTTGCCATCTTCTTGGTCCCGTACTGCTCCTCAACATCCTGCTTTTATTTTCCTATCTCTCCGATCCCACTCTCTCTTTTTTACCCCATATTAGTTTCCCTGCCCAAAGTGACTCTTAGAGAACTGCTACAAGGCACTGAAATCATGCCTTTAAAAGCCGAGTTGCTGGTACGCGGGAGGGAGTTTGTAGTTAAACTGCTTTTACTTCCTCAGCAGTAATATTGCAAGTTGAATAGAGCGCCAGGGTCAAAAGTGTCTTTTTCTGTCTTAATTTCTTCCTCTGCTCATTTGTATGGGCTTGTTTTGTAGGAAATAAATAGGAACACATTCCAACAGCAGCAGCTGTGGCCCCAACAATTTTTTCTCATTCCCCACAAAGTCTCAAGTGAAAGGACTTGAGATTTCAGGCCAAAATACCATCTGAAAGGACTGTCAAACTGTCACAGAGGAGTTTCACCTATCAAAGGTGTTGTATAACGAAAAGGAATAGAAGTATTTGGTTAAAAGTGTGTTTACGCTATTAGGCTGAATGCATTTTTTCCTTTTTCTTTTTTTTTAATGGTAGTTGGAATAGAGGCACTTGCACACAGAACTGCAAACAATAGTTCTTAACTTTTGATCGGTAAACATTGATTTTATTGTCATAATTCCTCTTGTTTTACTTGGATGCCTTCTTATCAGAATCGGAGGCCCTATGAGATCCCAGAACAATACTCTCTTTTCTGGCAGCCTCTCGGATTTTATTTCCTAAAAATGTTTCAAGTTATGTCCACACCCTAAATGCCTTTAATAGTTTGATTCTGTTAATGTCAAGGCTACTAATTTTGATGTCAAAATGCTCTTGGGTCCAGCTCATATGCACTAAAACTGCCCTATGTGGCTACATGTCCTCTTGCAAAATTCCTGGAAAAGTGATAAATATGATGGCAATAAGGAGATCACACATGAGTCCACCCTACTGAAGAAACCAGGACTTGGTTCAAGGAAGGGGTGGGATACTGGTACTTCATTAACTGAAGGATTTCACGAGAAGCAAGCTGTTACCTCTGGAAATTTCCTCTTCAGCAGCACAGGAATTCTGATTAATTGCTCCTGGCAAATTGCTCCCGGCAGTGTTGTGTTACACCTTCACGAGAAGGGCTCACTGGGGCAGGAGCTGGACTGCTCGGTCCCTCCTGCTGGCGCTCTGGAAGCATTTTGTCCTCTTTTGTTTTGTTTTGTTACCTTGGGCCTAAATATTTATAGCACCATCTGTGCAAGAGAGATTGGGTGGTCCTATCTCGCTGCATCGTGGTGGGACAGGCTGGGTACGTGACCTGCAGAGGTTTAACTGCAGCTCTCCCACCCCTGGGGTGCGTTACCTCTGAGGTCACTGAAGACTTTTGTGCATTTCTGGCCCTTTTTACTTTTTTAGTGTGCTCCACTTCCCTTTGCTTTTGGTAATACAAAAAAAAAGAAAAAAGCTAAGAAGTCAGAAAATATTTTGTTCAGTCCAAAATATAACTTTTTTTTTTTCCACAAAATGAGATGGTTTTTCTTTTCTCGTAAATCTTAATTGAAACCTTTTTCAAGGTTTCTGAAATGATGGTTTCTTACTTGATGCTATCGAGATTTGTGTTGTAAGAGAAATCACCACGCTTCCCCTTCCAAGGTAAATGGGTTAATATTACTGAGGATCTGCTCTGGGAGTGCACGCCTGCCAAGCAGGGAGAATGATGCAGGCTTGAGGGGAGTCGGGGGTACGGAACCGCTTGTGCTAAAACCGGCGTACAGGAGCCTAGGGACCCCGCTCTGCCCACGCCGCCTGGCGTGCTGGGGAGGGGGTGCCTCTGTGTCCCCCTCCCTCGAGCGCCCATCACGTGCGGTGGCCGGTTTGTGGGTGATCCTGTGTCTCGGGAGGGCAGAGCAGCCCCTGGGGCTGCGCCTCCTCGGCAACGTGACTCCTGGGGAGACAGGGCACAGCAGAGCAGGAGGTCCTGCTGTGGTCCTCTTTCCTCCCCTTGGCCAGCGCAACCGGCTGTGCTGCGGCCATGCTGTTGTTGCTGCTGTCGCCATGACAGGGAAGGCAGCAAGAGGCGCAATGTCCCCAGCGGCGAGGCCGGATCTTTTCACCAATGACTCTGCTGCAAATTATTGTCCCCTCCTGATAAGCCCTCCAGGCGTGGCAGCGGAGGCAATGCCAGGTGAGTCACCGCTCACTCCCTGGTGGCGCTTCCCAGGCGGAGCGAGGCCAAAGCCTTCTCCTCGCTGCTCCGCTGGGCTTTGCTTCCAGCAAACCCGGTGGGTTGGTCCCAGCAGCAATGCAGGGCTGTGCCAGGCATGGGCCGGGGCTGGCAGGAGGAGGTGGTGCTCTGCTCCTGCTGCGGGGGACGTCCTTTACAGCTGTGAATGCACAGGCATGTGTTGATTTCTCATACATAAGCTGCGGCTGCAGCAAAAATTACATGTGAAAAACCAGAGTAATCCCATTTAAACTGGAGCTGAGGATGGGTGTGGCTTTCCGGTCTAGAGTTCAGCTGGCCAGCTGTAAATGAAACAGCTCCAACAGTAATCAGATATCGGTCGTCAAGTGCAGACGCACTGTGGTTCGCAGTGCTAAACCCCAGCTACAGACAAAGGACCCAGGGGAGTGAAACCGTGTCAGGCAATTCCTGGTGCCTATGGCACAGAGCTGACGTGTAAATATGACCCCACCCTGAGCTTTTAACTCCTCTGCGCTCAGGCGGCCGTGGAGCAAGGAGAGGACCTTCCTGACCATTGGCACTTGGAGACCTGCACCCTCTATTCCCATTCCGCATCTGGAATGGCTGAAACCTGCACAGCTGGGGCAGGCTCCCCTTGGGTGGTTTTTTCTGTTTTCTTCCTCTAAAGTTTGTTCAAGAAAACTGAGGAGGCACCAGGGAAGTGTGGTGGCACTAATTAGTGGTATTTTGGGTACCAGAATTGCAGCTTTTGTCCTGATGGGCAGCTACAGATGAGGGGAAAACACACAACCTGATACACAACCCTTTCTTTTAATAAAGGTCCAAATGTTGGTTCCTGTTTCTACACAGAAATTATCCTAGTAAGTCCTGGCAGTAGCTAGTAGGTCCCTCCTTGACAAGGTCAGCTTCTGACTTGGGCACTTCCACTTTGCTCAAGCCTCACAATACTCAAGTTACCTCCTTCCCTAAATCGTCTTGGTTCTTGTGGGATGACTGCTCTGACTAGGGACTACCAGTGCATGGCCCACCTGTGGCTGAGGTGCTGTACCATCTTGGAGGTCTGATGCTGCAACTTTCCATCTTGGTTCAGAACCAAGGCTTTAAGTTACCAGGTAATACTCAAAACAGCTGAGGTTTGAGAGTTGCACGTAATACATGTTACTGCAGCTCTTCCAAGATTAATGAAATAATGGCCTATGATATATATCTTTATGGCTTGTTTAGTGGTTGTGTTTCTGACTCAGTGGGAACTAAGAGAATGCTTCCTGAAATTAATTACTTTTGGGGCAATTAACATCATCCATGATCGTGAAACAATGCAAGCAACAAGGCTTCTGGTTTTTCTCATTTCCCTAGGGAGGAAGTACAGGTCTGGGACCTGAGTCAAATAGCTTCAAGCAAGAGGAGACTTGAAAAGGATGACTCTTCTTGTCCTCTGAAGGAAAGAGGAAGGGAGAAGCTCTTTCCAGACTCTGACATACAAGGTTATGACCTGCTTTCCTGGCTCACTGCATGAACGGAGCATGATGGTGTGGTATGGCAGGCATGCATGCAAACATTGAGATACTCTTTTCCTGGAGTGCTTCTCTTCTGATTAGCTAACACTGGGTTTCATGGGACCTGGCTCACTCTGTCGTTCCTTGAAAGCCCTGACCTGCAGGTGTGCCACCACAAACTGGCCAGCCGAGAGACTGGCTGGAGACCTGTGAACAGGACTCAGGGACCTTACTGAAAGGCACATATAAATCAATTGCATGAAATAATAGCAAGAAATAGGATAGCTATGTGACCCAGTTACTGTCATAGTGGTCTTGATTTCTCCTGAGGACTGCAGCAAGAGCCTTCCTCCTCTGGTGAGTAAGGTGCCCCTCAGGTCATGCATGTCAGAGCCGTAGCCAAGGCTGGTGATGTGGCAGATTGAACCGTGTCAGAGCGTCTGCAGGCAGAGCCTCAGCCTGCCCCTGGCCATGCCTTCCTGCCCTGGCCTGATGCCACACATGCCTGACACCCTGGCAAGCTGTATGGAGAGCTACACAGGCTCAAAGGAGCCCCAGCAAAGAAGGTGAAAAGCAGAGAAAAGGAGGTGTCGAATAAATGCCAGAACTCATGCAAAAGAAAGCAAAGGGAAGGTATAGTCATGAAGGAGGAAACAGCAACCATTTAAGTTGGTTTAAACTATTGCAAAACCACACTCTGAGCCAGCAATGATCTCCAGATTGAAACTGCTCCCTGTCCTGTATGATGCTGTTGTGGCTCCCTGTCTTTACTTTGTTGTCCACAGTAAACATACTTCAATGCAAGCTTCGGGCTTCTAAGGGCTCCATAAAACTGCTGAATGATCATGTGTTGAATAACCTCACTAAGGAAGCATTGTGAATACTTGCAATTTACAACTAGTTGAAAACTAGTCAGCAACCGGATCAGACTGGAGAGGAGTTCTCTACAAAGAGTCAAAGCACAATTAACTGATGGCTCATAATTCCTTGAGGCAAGCTCTCTTAGGTTTCATCCACTTGTTCTTTCTTTTTCAGTTCAATTCAAAGTCAATTAAATCTCACCTTAAAGCACAGGACATCTTTTCACTTGATGTCAGTCTTCTCTTGTTGACCTTGTGTGAAGATACAGTCGTGATGGCAAACCAGGAGGGTCTACTCGCTTATTATTGCTCCGGTTTAATTTCAACGGGAGACGCATTTTTCAAATTTGGGTGACAGAAGCCGTTGTGAGATCACCTAGTAAATCCTTAGCGGGCAGTGTATTAGGCACTTTCAGTCTCTGTCCTTACTTATTGTTGGAATGGAGCTTCATATACCGTACCAGAGATTAGACTGGTGTGACCAGTCTATAAATTCCTGGCCTGCCTTTTACCCTCTTTAACAATAAGCATTATGCTTACCATCCTCTGCTCCTTTAGAGCTTTGCCACTTGTGCTGGAGATAATTTGTGATCTTCAGAGATTATTTCAGTTTAAGTATTCCAGTATACATTTTACTACACACTAACAACCACAACGTGTATTTTATTAGGTTGGTGATTAACTTGTTTTTCATCCAGTCTGTCTTGTTTCATCTATCTCCTTCACCTTAGCAAGATTTTGCATGTAGCTCAAGGGTCCTCTTAGAGCACTGCCTGGTCTACATGGAAAGTTGAAAATGAGCTTAAGCGTTTGATTTGGCCAATTCTGATACTGTACTGAAGCTAACAAGAAAGCAGTTAGGCCACTGAAATTAATACAGCTCCAACTTCTTAGATGGCTACATAGTTGGGTATGCTACAGGCCTTGCTGGAACAATTTTCTTGATTTGCCTCTTCAGTTTAGAGCTGGAAAAGAATATCTAGCACTGGTGAAATAAAAGTGTGAAGAATGATTTTATTAGCATAAACACCAAAGTGAGCGTTCCCTGCGGAAGGGAACATGTTATCCTAAGAAGAAACCTGAGCAGATCTCAGCTTCTGCAAAATAATTTCTGCAGAGGTAAAACTATAGAGCTAAAATACAAAATTTTATGCTGTGTCTGAAAATCTGGTCGATTTTAATTAAGCAGTCTTCTTCCATTCTGGCCAAGCGAGAAATGTAGTTTTCTGGAACGCTCAGGAGAGGTTTTTAGTATTGTCATTAAAAGAGCTATGTTTGCATAAAGCCTGAAATGCTCTGAGGAGGAACTGGGAGCAGTTTGCAGTCAGGATCTCCACATAGTTCTTAAAAAAACAACAGTTGGGTCCTGTCCCCCCCTGTCAGGGAGACCTGCCCGGCGGTGTGTCCCCAGGGGAGAGCAGCACGGTGGTCGTGAAAATGCCACACCGATATTTCCGTGGCAGCCCCGGGTGCACGTGTCTGTACTGAGGCTGCCAATACACACAGCGTTGCTCTTAGGCAACCTCCCCGCCAAACACCACACGCGTAGGCGTGTGCGCACACACGTACACACACACACACACACGCGTGCGCGCGAGCGCCTTGTGGGAAAACTGTTGTCGGCTGCCTGGAGAGCCAGAGGGTTGCGCTGACACATCTCCGGTGCAGCCAATGTAACGTTTTTTTTTTTTTTTTCTGGCTGGAAATGTTCAAAACTGGCCTAGATGAGCAGTATCTTCTTCAACATTTCACATGTTAAAAGAATACATTTTCTTGTACAGTTTTTCTGATTCTGGCCCAAATATGTTTCGGATAGCTATGCTTTCATGTATGATTATTATTATCATTATGAGAAAGGTATCCTGAAATACAAAGGGCTTGTTTCTAAGAAGGGGTTCCTTGCCCAAACCGGGCTAGAAAAACCAGCTGTTCTAGTTTTCCTGAGCTGTTTACCCTTCTAATTCCCCTTGCGATGTGACTGAGAAACAAGGTGGTTTTGTTGTTTTCATATATTTGTATTTTTTGAGGTGCCAGGTGAATTTGCAGAGCTGGTAGGTCGAGAAGTCACTGCTGCTCTTGTCCATGCAGAGCGCATTTAAAAGTAATATTGTAAATATGCCACGTTCTCACTTTTCTACAGTTAACTTTTGGCATGGGGCTTCACTTTGTGGCCGTAAATTCACTGTAGAGATGTTTTAATGGCAACGTTTAAAATGTAGCAGAAGTTTAAATCTAAACTTGGCACCTACACGCCTCCTTCCAGGATTGTGGGGATGGGTTGCCAAAGTAAGTTCTCTTCAGCTTTTATCTGTGCATCTGGCCCTCTCTTGGCATAGGATGTGCCTGTGCAGTGTGAAATGAAGTTACAACTTCAGCATAATGTTGAAATGTAATAAATTAAAGCCTCTAGCCAAATGAAACTTGTAATTGGTATGTCACTTTCAAGTGAGAGAGTGGCTCAGGCAGGTTCAGTGTTCTGCCTGAGTTGCAGAACTGCCGCAATTATCCTGTGTGGTTTTTAAAACTGCTGAGAAAAAGAAAGGGCAATAACTTTTTTTGAACTACAGTCTGATGCCAATATGCAGCTGGCATCTAAGCGTTTCAACCAGGTGGAGTGTTTGTGAGCAGCAAGGCAGGGTCAAAAATTGGCTACTGCCAACGCAGGCTGAGTTACCTGTAAAGTACTTTGAATTCTTGTGGACACAGGCATTAGGCTGTTGTTAAGATTGTAATTTAATTTCAAGATTAAACTTTTCCTCTCTGTTCCAATGCAGAGCATATGCTGGAAACATAAGAGGACAGACTAAAAAATGTAATTTTACCACTGGTCCTTCCTATGCTTGACTTTTTTCCCTCATTCCTGAGGACATTCTTCTTATAAACAATGTAAATAGATTTGTTTAACCACACACAAACACACACACACCCATAGAGAGAAAGACGTTGGAATTTGGTGTGCCTGAATAGATTTCACACCTTTCTAGAAACAGCCTAGGTGACATGAAAGCTCTCTTGGTAAAAGGATGCCCTTGAGCTAGCACATTGCATGAGGAAGTTCCTACAATGAGTATGTGTGGGAGTTGCTGAATATATTTAATTTACATTTGTCTGTCAGAAATAATAAACCTCAAAAAAAAAAAAAAAGTTGATAGTTATTTGACCTTGAAGGTGGTGTAACACGCAGCCAACTCCCGAACCTGCTGTGCTTATAGCAGTTTGAATGTTCATGAACGCAGGTAGTGCTGCTTGGAGCACTGATGCTCTTTGATATCAAACTTTTTTAATAGCTATCTAGAGTAATTTCTCAGGAAAGAACAAAAGAAAGCACTTTATCTGAAGCAGGTACTTTCATTTCATGTCAATATATGTATAATCAGTGTTTCCAAAAAATAAACCGGACTAGTGCGTGGTGCATCAGCCAATTGCCGGCTTTGAAAGGCAGCACAGCACTTCTAACCTTCACCTTCTTGCAAGTGTCTTCAAGTATTCAGTGGCCAAAGTCAGATCAGGGAGATAGAAATCATTGAAATTACAGTCCATCTGAACTGTAAAAAAGTGGCGTTAAATCACAGATTTCTCCTTTTAGCCTTTCTGGTCGCTTGAATAATTTCTCCAAGTTTTTGGTCACATGGCTGAGATGCAATTGTGTAATTTTCCTGATCTTAGTCTGAGGTTAAGTCTGGACTGCAGGACTGTCTGCGTCCAGCTGGTTTATACAGCTGAGTTCAGGCATGTTGAGCTGTAGCCTGAATGGATTACTTATACATTTGGAAAATTATGATTATTTTTTTTAATAGTGAGAACAAACTATATATTATGATAAAAAAAACCCCACTAAACCAATACATTTCTGTCTTCGCTATGTATAGCTAAGCCATACACGTCTGCCTGCCTGTTCTATAACCATAAGTTATGCAGACCTTCCCTTTCTTATTTCTTTCAGCAAGGATGGGAAGGTGATGTATGGCCTCACATCCATGTGTGCTTTATGCTCAGGAGGGCTCCACAGTGTCCATTGCTCCTACAGGACGTCAGTAAAGAGCAGCTCCCTTCCGAAGCGATGCATCTACTGAAACCAGAGAGGACTATTGGAAAAAAAAAAAAAGGTATCATATTTTCAAGTAAGTTAGTATACAGTCATGTAACTGTGCACTTTTTAATGAAAAGATTTGATTGATATCGCTATTACCGCCTCCAGCTCCACATGGATAACTGAGTATTGCCAGAAATGGTGATTGTTTTATTTCTAAACTGTTGCACTGCTCTGAAACACTGAGTTTCTATGGATATTCCCATTGCCCTAAAGAACAGCTTTGGTAGTATCTTTGACCTTTTTTTTTTTTTTTTTTTTTTGTGTGTGTGGCATACAGCCCTGTACATTTGTTTCACATACATGTGTGCTTCTAGCAGATACTGAGAAAATTCCACTTGGTGCAACAATAGTCCTTTCAATAAGCTTTTTCAAAGCATTAAAAAGCAACATCAACAACAACAAACTACCACATCAGTACTTTGCTGAGGAAGTGGCATGGATTGTCACTGGAAAGTAACATGAGGTGGATATTTTAGGGTAGAATGGAGCTATGTCCCTGTATATTTGAGATGGCAACGGTGAGGTTAATTCACCCACTGCTCTCCTAGACAATGCTAGAGACGACTTGTTTTGAAGGGCACCTAGTTCATAACAGATTTTACTGATGCCAAGACCCTTTCATTGATCTGACAGGCGAACAATAATAAATAGATTACCTTTGGGTGCAGGAATCCAGTAAAGTCTTCAAGAACAGGTAAAACTTGTTGGTCTTTTCCTGCAGTATGTTCTGAACCATAGCATACATACAGAGAATGAAGTTTGAGCACAGTGTTCAGGTTGTTATTTCCTCTGTGCTTTTGTATGTGCAGGGGCTTAGATATGCGACACTGAAGAGCAGTTCTGTTCCCAAGTGGTGTTATATGATTTTTTTCTTAAAGTGCCTACATGCTTTAGAAATAAAATTTCCAATTTTTATATGTGTCTTGTGAAGGCAACTAGGCTTCTTAAGGCCTCAAATGTCTTGAAAGGAAGACTCCAGGGTAAAATTTCCCTATATGATGAGGTCTTTGGTGGTTCCTAAACCACTTCCCTCCACTTACTCAATTACCCTGTATGCAGACTCTGTGCTTGGGCTCTGCAGGGGAGCATGCATCTCAGTTTTGTAAGGACAGGACAAACTCCTCTATTAGTAATTACTGCTGACTAGTTCATATATTTTCACAGAACTATAACTGAGGCTGGTCAATACAGCATAATTGCTGAGACATGGGGCTTTTAGCAGATACTCCTTAAATTTTACATCAACTAAGAAAGAAACACAGGATTTATCTTGTGAACAAACTATCTCCAACTTCATTAGTGCTGCTAAAATAGCAGATTACATTCTGCCTTGGAGGCATAACAAGTAAATTATTTCAGCATTAAGTTCTTTCATATGATTTTGGGCTGTTCCTTCCTGAGCTGTGATATCTGTTCCTTCCTTTGGCTTTGTCCAGCATTTACTAAGTGACAGATGTAGTACAAACTTTACTCATTTATTAACTGCTACTTATAGGCCCAGGTCTTTTCCCACTCCCATTACCTAAGTCATAGAATCATAGAATCATTTAGGTTGGAAAAGACCCTTGGGATCGTCGAGTCCAACCATCAACTCCACTCTACAAAGTTCTCCCTTACACCATATCCCTTAACACCACATCTAAACGACTCTTAAACACCTTCAGGGATGGTGACTCCACCACTTCCCTGGGCAGCCTATTCCAGTGTCTGACCACTCTTTCTGTGAAGAATTTTTTCCTAATGTCCAGCCTAAACCTACCCTGTTGCAGCTGGAAGCCATTCCCTCTTGTTCTATTGCTAATGACCTGTGAGAAGAGACCAGCACCAACCTCTCTACAATGTCCATTCAAGTAGTTGTAGAGAGCGATGAGGTCTCCCCTCAGCCTCCTCTTCCTCAAACTAAACAGTCCCAGATCCTTCAATCGCTCCTCATAAGGTTTATTCTCCAGGCCCTTCATCAGCTTCGTTGCCCTCCTCTGCACTCGCTCCAGCATCTCGATATCTCTCTCATATTGAGGTGCCCCAGAACTGGACACAAGTAGTAGGTTTCTAAAAACGTTTAAAAATATAGGCTCAATCTCCATGGGTGCTTCTTTAACCCATTTATACCTAGGTTCCCAGGTGAGCTAGCATGTCTGACTCACAGCTGTTGAAAAAAAAAAAAAGAAGTAGAATAAAACTGATCCCTAAGTTACCATAATAATTACAAAAGAAACTCCAAAATTACAGATGAAGATGACTTCTACAGTACATTATAATCCTTCTCCCTTTTCCTCACTGATTTTAAACTCTGTCTTTAAGGGAAAAAAAAAAAAAAAGAAGAATGAAAAGAATGAAGGCCCATAAAACAAAATGAATCTCTACATCCAAGTCCTAGTGCTTTAGCTAATAATAACCTCTAGTATTTTTACCTACTGAACATGGTAATTAACATTAACATGGTAACAGTAATGAGAAAAACAAGTGCCACATTATGCAAACATTTGCACTGAGGGCCCAAGATTTGAACCCGTCTGGAAGCCGTCTATTGATTATAGCTGGTGAAAACAGCTAACGAACAAGGTTAGGTTTCCTCCTTATCCGAGCCCTTTTTCACAATTGACTGCGTTCCTCATTCATCAGCTAGGCAAGACTCACAGTCCTTTAAGGGATCAGGCTGCTTCTTGATGTGGGGCTCACATATAAGCTCCTGATTAGTGAGTTGATTAAAGGAATTTCCAAAGCTGGCCCTGTCTGACTGATGGTGAACTATTACAGCTGTAATGTGAGAATTATACTGAAAGGAGAGGACAAAAGGATAAAAGGACAGCAAAGGAAGCTGTCAGTGTTGAGAAAAATCAAAGCTCAAGAAAAAGTACAGTAGATTCTGAAATTAGATGTGGGGAAGTACTTTTGTAGTGATGATTTTAAGACCCGCTTCAGAAAAGTCTACAAGTTAGTGTTGTTTTTTTTCTCTACATGTATTTTTTCTTTCAGGTAAGGGTTGTATGAAATTTCATGGAGGCAGAGCTGTTGGCTCAATGAGAACAACAACACAGAAGTACAAAAACATTCAAAAAACGTGAAAAAAATCTGCTTTGCTGTGAAGCTAAGCTTTGTGCTAGAGAATAAGAAAGGGATTTTCTATATGCTACTAGAAGGTCAAAACCTCTTGTTCTAGTGTCATTGGCCAAACCAAGTTAATGCTAATATTAGTCGGAACGAATGTTGCTCTGGTCTGCTTCTTCTAGCTAGGCAGGGCCACGTGGAGTTTGAATTCCCAAGTAGTGGATGAGATTGCCTTCAACTGGAAAATATTTCCTAGTCAGCTAAAGTTATCTCAAAGAATTTCTCTTTCTATCCCTATGAACCTAAACTGGTTTGTTACGCTTTCACCTTGTGCCAAGTGGCTTTTAAAAACCTGTAGAAATTATATGGTACTAAAAGGGAGCAAACACAGAAGCATCATTAAGATGTCATCTGCTGTCAGCAATTGTCTTGGTTGCACTGGAGATCTCACCATTTGCCCTGTGCACAGGATAGGAAATACCGAGTTACCATGCTGTTTTTTTCTAGCCAAGTCTTCAAAAGTTGGAGAGTCTCTGACCTCTCTAGGTAGCCATTTCTAGCGTGGCATCACTATCCTGGTAAGAAATTTTTTCCTAACGCCCAACCGGAATCTGCCAAACCCCAGCATGATGCTGTTGCCCTGTTGCCCCTTGCTTTACCACCTGTCACTACTGTGACAAGTTTGGTTCTGTCATCTCTATGGCTGATTTTCAAGTACTTGTAGGTTGCTTTACATCCCCACTCTCCCTCCTCTTTGCCAGGCCAAACAAGTCCATGTCCTTCGATGTCTTCTTACAGCTTATGTGCTCTAGGTTTCTCACTGATTTGGTAGCTCTCTGCTGGATCCTCTCTAGCGTCTTGGCATCCCTCTTCTTGAACCAGGAGGGTTCAAGTCACAGCACTCCAGTGCAGTGCTACTCCCGGCCAAACAGGAGTAACAACTTCCCTTGGTCTGCTGGCCATGCTTCTCCTAACATAGCCCATTATGCCATTTCCCTCATTCACAGTGTGAGCGAGCTGTTGGTTCAAGTTTCACTTGGTTTCCACTGTAAGTCCCAGGCCCTTTTCAGCAGGTCACCCGCTCAGCTGGTCAGTCCCAGCTGGCACTCATGTCTGGGCTTATTCCACCCCCGGTGCAGAGATTTGCACTCTTGAACACTGAGATCTCTGTTGGCCCAGTGCTTGAGTCTGTGTGTCAAGATGAGGGTGTACCTGTTGTAGATCCTAACACAGCGTGGTCACCTCTAATGATACAGGCACAATGTATAATGTACCTGATAACAGGGGTGGATGCTGTACCCAAATAGACCTGTCTGTGGGACACCAATGAAAAAACAGGATGGCAAAGCTCCTGAGCCCCTAAAACTTGTTGTGTTTAAGGCCAAGCATTTAAAACTACAGGCCAATGAACACGAAGAATTTTTAAACAGTCTAAATTGTGCGCTGCTTTATTGCTGGGGGGAAAAAAAAAGGAAGATATAGCTTCAGTTACAGAAAGCTTTTAAAAGAACTTGAAAATCCAAGGTGTGGTGATTTAATATTTTTTTTTCACAACCTGAGGTTTTACCACACTGCTGTTTATATCAAACTACAAGCTCGGCTTTCACAGAACTACCTCTCCTGCACCTCCAAAAACCCTTAGAGTAGAGCTGCTTATGGGGATGGGTGTCTCATATAAGGAGCCTTTAAAAAAAGACTCCAAACAGACTTTATCCTAGAAATCTCTATAGCGGATGCAGTTATCGGTCAGGTACAAAGAACTAGGTACTGCACAGCACGGGTATGAGAAAGCTGTTTTATCTCTTTACCTGCAAATTACAAGGGTCAGAGCTAGGCAGGGAAGGGTGCACAGGTTTGAAAAACTCATTGTGGGAAGAAGAAAATGGCAAGTGATGCAGTATGGGGATGGCCTGCTAAATTCAGCCGTGGGTGAAAGCCAGTGACAGTTAAGTAACCTGGCATCAGGAGGGAATATGAGCATGCAGGGCTTTCCAATACCACTTTACACAGAAAAGCCGGAGAGCTGGGGTATTGCCACAAACCACCATCTCAGACACTGCGGTTTGGTTTCTGAGAAGTATGTTCGGGGAAATATGGGACTTCAACAACCAGAAAAATATTACTGAAGATGCTTCTCATCAGAGCTCTTCAGGGAGTAATAAATAGGCATAAGATGTTTGTCGTGGCTCTCTTGTCCCTTCAGAAATTACCTTGCATGCGAGCAAGGTTTCAGTGAGCTAAGCTGCTTCTCCTGATGTGTCCCCGTCCGGTGAAATGGCAGGTTGGAAAGCAATCCTGAGAGCCTCTGAAACCTCTTACCACCCACACTGAGCTATCCCTTATTTTAGGGGAATCTTTTACAGGGCCCATGTTCTTATATTCCCTCTCACCCTCCTGGAGGATTCAGTTCTTCATATATGGAGGTACTGCCAAACACCAGTGTGTGCGTGTTCACGCATGGGGCTTTCCTGCCCTGTTATAGCCTTAACCCTCCCCACCCGGGGGGCACTTGTAGACCCGTGAGCAACCATTGTACTAGCACAACTACTGCTGTAATGAAGAAAGAGCCAAACAGATGTATCTCGATTTGTTTTGGCAAGAAAATCCTCAAGCCACATTCGCAACATTCTTTGTTTTGGGAACGAACCTCCCTTCCCTCCACCCTGTCCTGACTATTCTGTGTCTATTCTGCGGGTTATAAGGAGGTAAGCAATATGTTACCCTGACTTCACTCCTAAATTTACAGGAGGTGGAACTGACTTTGATGTGGGAGCAGAGATGGGACTGCTGGATTATTTCTGATCTCAACTTTGTCAGCGAGATGTCGACTTCAGGGATTGTCCGCTAAGCCAAAGCAAAAGTGATTTGTACTTTATAGCATGTTTGCAGTTTTCAGTGAGACTTTTGTACAAAGAGGTTCCCAAAAAAACATTGACTGATTTATCTTGGAAGGGGGGTGGGGGAAGAATAATATTTTGCTTAGTTTGGGAGGAGAGTTATTGTGATGGCCCAGAAAGAGAAAAAATGTTGGAAAGATCTTTGCAGAAATCCTCCTTTTCCTCCTCGCTTTTGTCTTCTCACCCTGAAGAAGCTACTGTTAAATGGCATGAATGTAAAAATTAACCCGTTCCCCTCCAATAAAGAAGACTCTGCCTAATGGACAACAGCACAAGTCAGTGTAAACTGAGTTATTTGCTGTCCCTTTGGTGAAGACAGCAGGTCATGCTGGGGCCTTGCTTGCAGCCAGAGATAAACATCCTGGGGACTGCCTGGGGTGACGGAAAGGAAACCTTGCCAGTGACGCTGCTAGCAGCCAGGAGCGTGTCTTCTTGCCCAAAGCACAGGATCGTGAGCGTTTAACAAGAACTTCATGTTTAACAAGAATTTTGTTAAAAGATTTCTCTGGCTTGAGATGTTACACTGATTCTTAAATTTTTATTTTAGCTGCTTGTCTGCGGAGAAGAGAAATCCTAGCCAAGGGCCTACAAACAGACTGCGTGAGTGGCAACAGTGGCAGAGCAAAATATACACCTGCCGCGGGTGGTTGGTATAAACTCATGAGAGATCAGGGACCATTGTCCAGGGCTGCACCTTTTTCACCTTTGTTTTCTTTCCTGGCTGGGAATCAACTAACTGCTGTTTGCTGACTTTAATGGAGAACCTGAGAGCAGGCATGCGCTTTCCAAGGGTTTTGCTAGCTGCAGGTAACACGACTGTTTGATCGGCGCTGCTAAATGCCTTTTTTCCCAAGGAGTGAGCGCCCACAGGATGGGTGGAAAGCAGCTGGTCACCTCTGTGCTGCTCAAGGCCTTCCCAGGCTGCCATGTTGTGCCCACACCAAATTTGTTCAAACAATCCTTGCCAAAGCACCTGTCCCACAGGCCACGTGTCTGCTCCATAAAGCCCTCCCGTGGGCGTCCCCACTGTGTGGTGTCCTGCCCTGGACTCTTATGGAGGGTGCTGGAGGGGAGCCAGCCCAACGTGGCTACCTGAGAGCGTCGCTTCTGCTGCGGCAGGGGTGGGGGGAAAAAAAAAAAGGGTGTGATTCACAACTGTACGCTGATGGGTAGAGCCTTGCAGGGCTCAGGGATGGGCCAGGGGTGGTTGCCAGGAGGCAAGCTGTGCTCTGGCCCTGCGGGGAAGATGGGCTTACGCAGGGACAGAGCAGATGACATGTGCCTGCCATTTTGTTGTTGAAGTCACGTGGCAAAACTTGCATGTGGACCAGCTACTGTTCCGCCAAAGCTGCTGCAGTGGAGCTGCTCTGTGGTGGGCTTTTTTTTTTTTCTCTCTCAGAGTAGAACAGTAGGGTTTGAAAGCACTTTTCTATGGAAAAATACACAAAAGGACAACAGTGGGGTCCAATTTTTAAGTCTGCATATTAACACCTTCTTAGATCAGGCCACCTCAGGTTCTTATTACTTTTTCTTTTTCTTTTTTTTAATGCCAATGTAACAAATCTACACCTGTAGCCACTGCAGTAGATGTGAAGAACACGAGGTTGCCTGTAAAACACAGGTCCATGTCTTTCAGGCATACCAAATACTCTTCCTTTACAGGTGAGCCTATTACAGGCTACAGAATTCATTGTGCCCTATTCACTATCTATAATTACCCCCAGAATCACTTAATTACAACCCTAAGCCCAGGTAACAGTGAATCTGTCCGTCTTGTTCCGTAACAGTAGAAAATAACTGATCTAATTAGGAAAAAATTCCTTGGTGGATGGGTAATCCGTGCTGTGCATTCAGAAGGCACAGCACTGTTCAGGCTGCCAGCCCACAGATGTGGCTGTACAAGAGGCAAGTGCCAAACCAGTGCTGGCTTCCCCCAGCTTAGCGTGCAGGACTTCAGAAACCTGCAAAAAAAAAGCCCATCGTGACACCCAGCTTTTAAACCTTGGCAATATCCACTCCAGCTTCTCGTTCGCTCCACATACAAGCTGGGAAGGGAGTTGTGTGCCACCCTGTGTTTGCAGTGAGGGTCTCCTGACATAAGTTCTCCTTGCTGGAGGCACTGGAGGGGCCTCTGACCCTGCATCCAGATGGCCTTGCCTTCTGCCAAGTGAATTTCAGACCTTCTGAAATTTCTCCTTTCTTTTCCACATTGTTTGCTTGGCCTTTCTCACTTTCACAGTTTACCCACCTCATACATTTTTGCCAAGGTAGCATCTGCTGCCTGACCCTGTCCGGTAACAGTTCTCACTGGAGATTTGGCATGCCTCCCCTCTGACCAGAGAGAAGCCAGCTCCCTTCCCTCCTCCCCACGCTCTGACTTTCCTGCCCATTCCTCCATGAACTGCTCTGGCACTCACACCTCTTTCAAACGCCTCTGCTTCAGTCTTTCACACCAGAAGACAATTTTTCTTCCATCTCTTTGCGTCATTTAAGCTGTGCCAAAACTTTTGCAGTAAAACCTGCGGGAACATTACAGCTATCCAAAGCAGCAGTTATTGACTCCCGGGTTTTAAGTATTTTCAGGTGGAGTAGTAGCATCCTTAAAAAGAAAAAGACTAAAACAATGCTGCTTGCAAATATTAGTTTGTAGATTCTCCTTTTCATCAGTCTGTATATCATCAGGCCTTCCTTTATTTTAAAAACTCCAATCTTTGTCCATATGCTTTTACAACAATTATTATGATCCTATTAATAAAATATTATTGCAAGGCTTTATGTATCATATATTTAGAGTAGCTTTTTTCCTAGCATCAGGAAACTTCTTAAGGATCCTTATTTTAATTTTCAAGAAGACAGACTAAAATTCCTGTAATCCCAGCTCTCGTTTTAAACACAAAGCGGGAGCTGGGTAACACACCTAATCCGACAGGCTGGCGAACAGAGAGCGCCGACAGCCCGCATGGCCGCCCTGTCCCTCCTGGGGGATAAAGGTTGTCGTTGAAAGCCTCCATTGTTCTCTGTGCAGCATCCTGCCTGTTACCCTGGTGTAACTGCAATGCAAATGCAAGGCAAATGCAAAGGTAACCGCAGCACAGACGCACCGTACAGCCGGCCCCAACTACGTTGACGAGCAACATTTTTATTACAAAGGGGAAGTTTTATGATGAAAAAGCTTATTTCATCTTTACACTGTTCCCTCGCTTTTCATTAACAGCCTTTATTCTACGAGGTCTGTTTTAATCTCACAGATCTTTCATCCTGCATGCCGCATCCAAGGTTATCCAGCCTTAAAAAGTTGCACGGGGTTTAAGCTCATGCAGTTTTTAATTGGGCTACGCCCAGTGTCCAGTGTTTTGTGTTAAACTCAAGCGTGCTCACGTATCCTGAGGTGCAGTGTGCTTTCCAGGCAGAGTTCAACACTGATACTACAACATCGCTAATTTATTTTGTTGTTGTTCCAAGCCAAACACGGCTATTTTGGCTGGGGCCCATTATCTTACGACCTTCATGGGCTTCAGAAAGTTTGTGAACTTTCTGAAAGATATTACTCTCTTAGGCAGCAGCTGAAAAAGCCCCTTTCCCTCTTCATCATTTTCCTGTGTTCACCCAGTGACTCAGGCTTGGCTATTTCAGTTCCTGGTGAATACACAGTAAGACATATTTTTAAGGGTCAAACCTTAGCTCTTTCTAGACCTGAGGGTGACCTGGAATCTCTTATTTAAGTTACAGGGGCTCCCAGATGTCTAAATACACTCAAGGCAGTAACGGTGTCCTTCTCAAGCCCAGAAAACAAGACCACGCTGAGGACTTTTGAGGCCAACACCTTTCAAGGCGTGAGTGATGGCAGCTCAGCTCATAGTCCTACAGCTGACCACAGTTCAGAGATCGCAAAACGCAGGCATAGGTGAGAGAGGGCCTTGCACAATTCCGGAGGAAATATGTGGTCAGCATGGAAAAAGAGAGCCTAACGATGAGCACTGTATTTGCAGCTGGTGTCCCTGTTCCCTTTCATGGTCACGGTGCTGCCTGCTCTGTGACCAAGAGCATGGCCATGTTCAGAAGGCCCCAATACCTTGGGGGGACCTGCAGTGTTGGCTCCAAAATGTAGCTGCTATGGACATGCCTGCTTCCTCTTTCTCCTTTCTGTAGATGTTTCGTCTGGTCTGAGAGATCACTAACAGGATACAAATAAGGGACTGGGAGCTCAGGTTGAATAATGGAAAAATTAATAACAAGCGTTAAGTTCCTAAACTTGCATTATTCACAGCCACACTGGACACAGCACTGGAAGATACAGCTGAAGAATGGATGGAGGCAAACTCTAATTTCTGATACTGAGCTGACAATGCCTTTATTGTGTATGATAAAATGTTTTTGGCTCTGAACTTGTGAAATAAGATAAAATGCGCTTATTTCCTCATCATATGCAAACCTATTAAAATATCCAAAGTATGGCTGTAGAGAATGGCAAACCCCTGCTCTGTGTATACTATCTGCTATAAACCCCTTTTCGTCTTTGGTGTATTTGAGCAAATCTCCCTGCTGGGTTTTCAGTGGGCAGATGCTCTGCAACACCTAAAAACAATATGCGAGGTGTAGGCTCACATGGTTATATTAACACCTGATTCTTCAGACCCTGTCCTTGATGCACTCTGATGTTGAGCTCGAACATGCATTTTCTCCAGTCTGACTTCTGTTATTTCCAGATCTTTGTCTCCTATCAGATGACGCCTTAAGGTCACGTTATCTCCCCCGTGGGCTGGGTCTAGAGTATGAGTCAGGAATGCAAACTGAGGTTTTATCAGTAGCAATTAAAGTAAAAGAATGGAAGAGCAGCGGCTGGACTTGAAATAACTTGGGAAACATTAGTCTCATCATTTTGCATAGCTTGAGCGTAGTTCACA
The DNA here is from genome assembly GCF_963924245.1 of Chroicocephalus ridibundus. NCBI lineage: Eukaryota > Metazoa > Chordata > Aves > Charadriiformes > Laridae > Chroicocephalus > Chroicocephalus ridibundus. The sequence continues at coordinate 155,467,726 of NC_086284.1, forward strand.
CTGTGACTGTGCTCATTAGGCTATCTATCTCGTGAACCATCTCCCCAAGAGCGCTGTGAAGTGATACCATGGGGCTTTTTGGCCCTGAACCCTAAAGACAGGAAATCTTTAAGTTTCTGTCAAGCTGGAGCCTAAAGGCTAAACAAGGTAGCAAACAAACAGGCAGCCTGAGATATAATCCCTCAGTTTTAATGAGTTGCCTTTTGAGGACCCGTAAAACCTGAGCTGGTGACAAGGCTGGGATTCTTCAATCATGGCTCATGATGGTGCCAGTTCATCTCACCTGTGGGTTTGTATGGGCCCAGAAGGGAGGGTTGAACTTTTCTTAATATATAGCACATTCCTACTCAAAAGACACCCCTCACTTAAAAAAACCCAACCAAGTAACTCTGTGTCTGTGCATGATATAATGCAATATATTACATAGCTTAATTCTATTTAGCAAGGAAGGAAGGAGAAAAAAGCATTCATATTTAGAAGCAATGACAGTACAAAAAAGGTAGGAGGATGAAATGGTGAAAGGAATGACTAATCCTCTGGCAATCAATTAATGTCTGTATTCTGTGGTATCTACTACAACATTATCTGTACTAATTAAGAGTTTCTACTAAAACAACTCAGTGAAAGGTGGTTGTACTGAGTTGTGGTTAAGACGCTATCTCAAGAGAGGAGAACCTGGGGTCAGTTTCTGGTTCAGCCAAAGACTTTTTGGACGCTACCCAGTATGTTTAAATTCAAGGTCTCAAACCTCTCATTTGTTGAAGAGCAAGTGCGTAGGTTATATTTCCCGAGTCCAGGACTATGGTGAGGATGATCCTAATTATGTTTGAGATCTCCAGTGGTGATATGGCCAATGGTAAAGGTTAGGGCAAAGACCAATTAAAGAGGGGTGAGGACAGGGGATGCCAGGTGCTTTGACAGATCAGCAATACTGGACAAAGAGAGCTGTAACAGATTTTGTAAGTAAAAATAAATTATTTGCAGGAGCACTCTGATGCCAACAGGAGCATTACACAGCTTACCTTCAGTAACACTCTCCTGTTGTAGAAAAGTCTAAGTCTCTGTACCTAGATTTAATTTAAAAATTAATTTGTCCTTTTAAAGGAAGGGCTAAGACTTGAAAATACATTTGCTGCAAGTAGGTCCACTAATAACAACAAAGACCAAACACAGATTTTTTTTTTGTATTTTTTTATTATTATCTTTTAGTATTTCTCTGACTAACATTCTTTGCTTTCTTTGGAGTCCTGCTGAAATGTTTCTGATTGCATACAAGTAGGAGATCAGTTGTAACAAGGTGGGTCATTGTTTCTCACCCCGGTTTATAGCTTTCAGTTGTTGCCAGGGCTGATCGTTTTCTTCGTAACTTCTGAACACCGCTTTGATTTTAAAGGGATACGTTCAACAGAAACAACCCAAAAAGTTTGCACCGCATTCTTAAGGACATCTTACTGGGAGTTAGATATAAGAAGTAGGGAATTTGAAAATGCTCAGCTTTGTTGGTGTTTTGTTTATTTTAAACAGCATGTGAGTTTCACAGAACTAAACCAATACTTGAGTATTTCTAAAAGCCCCCTTCCTGATCTTTAGACTGCAGTTCTTCATTCCTGTGCTACACTCTATTTAGGTTTACTCTTTGTATATTAATCTGGCCTACAACTACTTTTTGGGCAGTAAAAGTAGACTTGTCCAGATTTCCTGGTGTTTATTCACTCAAGGCACATGCAGTGCTACTTGGGTTAACAAGTTAGAAGAAAAAGCTAAATTTTAATTGTCTGTTTTCTATCATATTTTCAAAAAATTATAGAAACAATTTCCTCAACATGCGGCACTGTTATGTTCCCTTCCCCTGTGTTGTTTTTGGACCTGGAGTATTTTGAAAACAACCTCTTAACAAAACAATAGTATTTTTAAAACCTCTTACCGGAATGCATTTGATTTGAGTTATTCAAAGCAAATGTGGAGGACTAAAAGACCTCTGAAAATGATCTGTGATGGGAAAGCAGGGTTGTTTGCTTACCTCCCCAGGAGACGTTCCGTTCTGCGTGCACGTGAGGGACCTCCTGGGAACCCCACAAGAACTATGTGCACCTACCAGCAGAATTTAGCTCCCCAATACCCAGAAATATGTTTGGACACAGTGCAATGCCACAATCTGCTGGTTGTAAGTTTCTGATAGGAGCTATATCTTTAGCCAGGGGTGCTGGAATGAAGAGTCCTGACGATCTGCTCTGTGAGGTCCCTACTCGAAGGATTATGCATCCCTTTCTGGATAAGAAGAGCTGTAATAGCTCCTGTGCCAGCAGTTCAGCGTGGGGGTACAGGATGGGCTCCATTCATGCGGGAAGGCTTGACAATACATATGCCAAAGTCTTGGTTGCCATAAATGCAGCTTGGCTCCCCTGCTTTCAGAAGAGTAATGCCAGATCACGTCAGCTGATAATCCAATCCAGAGTTTTATATATTTATATATTGCTTTAATGGGCAATTTAACTACTGGTTTGTTGAGATAAATCTAGCTTACTAAAGGTATCAGACGGGGTTTTTTAGTGCTTCTTTTCCCTCCCTGAGGATCATAAAATGGGAACAGCCTTCCGCTGCTTAGGAATTTTTCTCCTCCTGTTACCTATTCCCACACGCACAGACACAGTCCGTCAGTTATCACATTGCATGCAGTTGCTGCAGGGAGGATGATGATTTCAAGTAAGAGAATATGAAGCAGGATCAGATGAATTCCTTAAGCAGCACAGAGCCTTATCTCTTGTGTGTGTGCATCCATTTCTTCAAAAATAAAAAGGCAAGCCTCTACTCGCTTTACTATATAGAGATTAACAACAGAATTGTTTTGAAAATGCAGTTTTCTTAAAATAATCACTGAATCACCAGCAACTAGTTCAGCCCAAAGTGTCTGAAACATATTGGTTCTAGTGAAAACCCTTTTCCTGGACACAGTTATAAATTCCAACAGCCATGTGAGGGAGGATGAGAGGACCAAGGCATGATGAGACTTACGTAAAATCAGTTTTGTTGCTGTTGCTCATGAAATCTCAAAGGAAAGAAGCTTAAGAACCAGTGAGCACATGAATACAAGCAATACAAAAATAATCATTTTAACTTCATTAGTGCTTTTATAATGCAGGTAGCGAACAGCTTTTTGTGTTTACTCACAGAGTCTGGAGATTCTTATTTAACGTGCAAGAAGAAACAAAAAGGTGAAAAATTACTGTGTCCTGAGCAGTGCACTTGCTGCTTACCCACTGTAGAAAACTATCCGTATAAAACAGTCTGAAAAGAACTTGCTGTCAATCAGCATTTCAAACCTCTCTGTATAAATGCCTGTTAGACAAAAGGCAGTCATCTGAAGCTCTGACTGGGGTAAACCTGGATGAAGCTTCACTTCAGATATCCTGAAGAATCCATCTTTGGTTATTCTTATATTGATATATACAGTGACAACAAGGTGATTAGGATTAAAAAACTCAAAACAGCTACCCTCTGGTCACTCAAGTCTTATATAAAATCAGCCTCTTTTTTTCTGAGATACTTCCTGGTTCGTGATGGCAGCACCAACCATGTGAAGATAGTTACGTTAACTGACAAAAGATCTCATTTGTCTTCAGTGGTGTTACGATCTGATTCATTCTTTTAGTGAATTATAGGCTTTTGTGGTCCGGGTGTTGATGAAATCAGCCTTCTTAAAGTCAGCCTTTGGAATGAAAGAAACAGAATAATTCGTTATTTTCAGCCTCCATTCTGCAAGGGAAGGATGGGTTCAGCTGTCTAAAAGCTAGGTATGGAGCCATGGTGGTACGGGTACCGGGAGAGTCCTCTACAGTAAACAGAGACAGAAGAGGCATCTCCCAGGAGTGACTCCATTCAGTCGAAGGTAGGGGAGGTGAATCATTGGAGTTGCTCAACTCTCTCCACCGACTGTACGGGGAGCCTTTTCTTCCAGCTCAGCTCCGCAGAATCCTAACCCTTAGGTGACTAACGTCAGCTGAGATCAACCCTATCTGAAGAAAGAGTACAGGGCACTGGCAAAATGACTCAGGATTTTATCAGTCTCCTTTGATCAAGTGATTTCTGTTGCTTATTAAACTGACTTTTCAAAAATGGGTAGGCATTAGGTAGCCTGCAGTTTTCAGTGCTGCACCCGGTATCTCTAGGGGACACGATTTGCACAGGAACAGCAAGTAATCAGCATTTTTTGAAACTCAGATCCAAGAAATGTATCTTATAGGCATACCCAAAGTACCAGTGATTTCAGAAAATTCACGCCATCAAGGATATTGCTGTACAATAAAGTCAGGAATGTAGTTGCAAAAAACCTAGAGTTTATATGGGTACAGCTCCCTTATTCTTGAAAGCAGATTTCTGGTTTGTGGGGCAGGATACTGCTGAGCGTGATGCAAGACTGTCAAAGGACACTATAGTAAGTAACTTTTTTTGAGTAAATTTCAAGAAAACCTCTACAAGAAGAAACAAGCTGACTAACAAATGCTAAAGGCTACAGCTTGAAAAAATGGCATAGTTTTAGGTTATAGGGAATTTTAGGTGACAGAAATTCTGAAAAACAAGACAACAAGGAATGAAGAGAGTTTGAAATGCAGGTCGAAGGTAGGTAGGTGTAAGTCAACCCAGCTGTATGTTGAAAAAGCAATCATAGAGCTTCAAAAGGAAAGAAACAAACTGGTTTGTTGGCTGATTCATGCTGGTCATTTTTTTTGTTTGATTTTGACTGTGTCGGTAAATGTTTGCCAACACCTTTCCCAGGTCCTACCTTTTTGCCTGAATATAACTAACACCTGGGCTTGCAGACCATACAAACAACACGGAGACCAAAACTGCTCTGGTTTTAAAGCAGGGAGCTGCCTCGCCCTGCCTTTGCTTTTGCTGGCACCTTATGGCCTCTGTGTCAGGTGGGTTCCAGTCAGTGGTGGACGGACACCTACTGTGCATCACCAGCAACATTTTTCATAAACTTTGCCGGCGCATATAAAAACCACAGAGGGAGAGAATCTGAACACAGATGAGCAAAAATTAAGAGTATGCCTTACGTTTGCAGGGTTTTGCGTAATAGGAACACCACATTCAGAGACAACTTGAAATCCTATCGTAGGATAGGATTCTGTTTCTTAACAGTGAAACGTCACTGTTTCTTAACAGCGCAGAAGTGCTAAGGGCCCCAGAGGACAAATGAGAGGGTTCTAGATCTGAAATGACAGATTAAATGGCATTGCTCTAACCCAGATCTTACCTTTTTGTAAGCGCTGTGGAGATCGGTATGTGACCACAAGGAGTAGAGGAGGACTGAGGCAGCCCTACTAGCTTTGCTGAACATGTTACTGCAATTTTGCAAAAAGAGTGATAGAACATGTTTAAATTCTCACTTCATAATCACAGTGCACGTGCAGACTTCAGCAAATGTAAACTTGTGGCATTGTTTCTGTCTCTCCCTCCTCCTAAATGCTGCTTTACCGCTCTTTAGGTATTCTAGCACATTTCAAGCTGTCCTGACCACTGAAACAAATGCAACATCCCTCCCTGCTTCACTCATTCTTCCAAATTAGAGAGAAATGAAGTACTCTATAGCCTTCATCTTAGAGCAGCTATCATACGATTCATATTCAGTTGAGGAAAACACACCTCAGCATAGCAAGCATTTGAAAGGATCTTTCCAGCAGGTAAAATCGCTGGTTAGGTAGATAGGATTTAAACTATTTGGAGCCTCACGAGGCCTCCTTTACTGAGATGAATTTCCTCTTTCATTTTGTAAAAAGAGCGGAAGGCAAACAGAATAATTATTCGTATTCACAGAGCATTAATTATTCTCTTTTGAGTAAACATTGGTTGCAGTGATTACATATCAAATAATGATTAAAGGAAATTCAACTTCTATTATCTAAAATGCCCCTTGATAAATAATTTTTAAGTACAGTTCTATCAGCTCTATTCTGCTAAAGCTTATCAGGGCTGTGTTATAAAGAACAGGAAATACAGAAAATTTTGGGGGACACATAAGGTCTGATGGTCAGCCACTATATATATTAGAATATAGATAATATTGTGCCGTCATCTTCTGAGGAACTATTTAAAATGCTGGAACTTGGCAAATTTAGCTGTGGATGGAACAGTTGTTGTAAGAGATTTTTCTGTGTTTCCCAATAAGTGCAATTCCATTTACATCCCAGTCACTTGTTTAAGCTGTCCTGTACCTTAGGGTGCAGTGTTTTTTCCCCTCAAGTGGTTGGCTTCTCCCCCATCTTACCTGTCATTCATGCTGATGGTAATAATCTTCGGTAGGCCATCAGCACTCAGGAGAAGCCGAGCATGGTGAGAACTGCTCTGTGTCAGATTGAACAAGGTGTAGCAGATGGACGCTGTGGTTTCACAGACAATATCAGACTCCGGGACAGACTCGGGAAGTATCGAGACCAAATCAGGCAAAACTTCTCTAGCTACAAGTTGGAAGAGAGACAAGCAACTCCATTACTAACAGGTGCAGATTTAACTAGGGGTCCTACAAGACCTTGGTGCTCCCTTTATCAGCTATCCAGGTGCTGTGTGCTCCCACAACAGTCATGCTTTCAAACCTGCATTACATCCCCTCGATTTAGGTTAAGCTGCATCTGTGCTCAATTGGACAGTATGCATTTTGCCTCTTATACACAATACATTAATACCTCGTGTACTGTAGTGAGGTCCCTAGGCATGTTCTAGCAGCAGGCTGCCACTTCCCGAGAAACCCTGTGTGTCCCACAGGTAACGATAGGTATACAGATACAAAGCAACCTGAGAAAGGGTGACTGCACCGCTATTTTTACTGCTGAACTTCTCAATGGTTGGCTACAAGGGGATGCACACACTCAACCTTCTGAGATGGTGTGTAAGCTATCTATTTAAGTAGAATGTCCTATTCTGAACTCTGTTCCTACTCAAGAAACACCACATCACTTTGACCACACTGGATGCGACCCTACCAGCCAACCAAGCAGCAAACGATAGCTCTGGACAGCAGCTGAGTCCTACGATATACTGTGAGATCTGTGCCATGTGGACCGGAGCTGATGGACAAAATTTAAGCAATAGGATGTAGCCAGCTGCTCCCACTATAAGAAGGACCACTGGGCAATAGTTTGGGGCATTTTGGGCCATTCTTCCCTCCGTAACCAGAGTTTCACTTGGACAGAGCACTTTGCTCTCCATAAGTTCTGTTCATTCCTCCTGGTGGGTGTGTGACAAGGTTCATATATATTTAGATCAAATTACATCCAATTTAGAAAAGGACCTTTAAAACTGGATGAACCACCTGCTATGCTAAGTATCAGTCAAAGCAATTATGTCAGACATGATAGCAGATTTTTTCTTCCATTGGTAAATCAAGGAAAGCAATTTTTAGAAAGTGTACATTTGTCAGTGTCTTGAAAACATCTGTTCAGAACAAATGTTATTTTTTCAAGTAAAATAGGAGATTTTATGACGTTTTTCAACCGTTTAACTTTTAGGGATTATTCTCGATTTCATATCAAAGGTTCATTTTGCTTGATAAATATAGACACTTTATTTAGGAAACAGTATGCCTTTCCAAATGTTTTCCTTTGGCCAAAATTATTTGGAGAATTTGACCTGAATTCACACGTGTTTTTAGTCAACCACAAAGAACGCCTTTTCACAGACAACACGTTCACCTGAAATCCCCCCAGTTCTTCCTACAACGGGTAAAGCAAAAGAATGACTGTGAACAGGCAAGATGCAGCACCTTTCACCAAAGCTTCATGCGATTCTGTCTTTCCCGCATTCTTTCATAAATTGTTTTTCCTGATGAAATCCCAACTTCTCAGGTTAATTCCTACTCCTTCCGGGGGATTCACCACTTGTCATTTTTAACACCGTATGGATTATCCCTTTGTAATCAGACCAACAACATATTATAATATTTTCATTAACAGGGAATGTTTTCTAAGGATTAAACAGTGCCCAGGAGACTGTTCTGCAGAATTCTGGAGGTTAATCTGCCCCACGAGGCAGCTGTGTGCCTGTAATTTTCCCTTCCCCTTTTGAGGGAACACAGAAAAGAACAACAAATCTGCAAATTCATTTTATCCCATCAGTAGGAAAAAATTTCAAATATACATTAAACTGAAATGAGAATGCTCACAATAGAAATAGCTTCTGATGTAAAAATAATGGTAACATTTTAGAAATAAGGTCCTCCAAAAAGACTCAACTATTTTCTCTATAGTATCTTCTAGTTTCCATTCTCAAAAAAACTTATGCAGGAAAACTGTGTGAGCTGCAAGTTTACAAAGCTTTGTGTCTAAAAGAAGAAAATACAATTTTCACCTGAAGAATTAGAGATGTTCGATGACTTGTCCCAAAGGATTACATAGCTGTGGCAGCACAGAACTCGGCACTCACCTTCCTTTACCATATTTTAAGCAGAAGAAAAACTCCCTCTCCAAATCTGTGTAGATTTTACTTCCATTATGTATTTTTTTGAAAGTAACATCAATGGAAGTATCTAATGAGGAATACACAATCTAAAGAAAACTTGAGGTTAGATTCTTTCTTAGGCAAAACTCTTAATTTCAGCCCTGTATAAAGACTGCAAGTATCTGGCCCAAAAAATCTACTAAACCCACATCAGTTTTTTGACTGTTTTTTTTTTTTAATTTAAAGAAGGACAGCTTAACACAAAGAGAACAGAGAAGGAAAGCCCAAGGGACAATGTTAGTCTTTGCTCACCTATATCACTTTGCAGAGAGGTGTTGCGAGACAAGTTCCTGAGCAGTGAGACTGCTGTCTTCTTTACTGTTGGGTGGCTTACATGCAGCATAGTTCGAATACTTGGAAGGCCATTTGCCTTCAGAACAACAGTCCGGGCCACCGCAAACGGCATCTGTTATAAGGCATGTGGCAATAGTGTGTCACTACCATGAATGTACAGCCTCATAAACAACCACAGCAGCTTCTCTGTATCAATTTAAGCACCTTTAAAATGGTTTAAATCCAGAGCTACATATGAGCTGCATCAGAAGAGGAAGGTGATAGAAAAGAAGTTTTGAGCCCTCTTTCTCCCGCGTGCTCTTGGCCCAGTTCCTCAGCCGAAACATGATGAAGGTCATTAGTTGATTCACCATGAAAGTGATCCGTGGTTGTGTCAGAGCCTTCCTCTCCCCACGGGACTGGTTCCACAAAACCACTTTTTTTTGTGTGCTTTTAACATCTATTTATCCCTCATTGTGCCCTCATTGGGCAAAATTCCACTTGTGGAGATGTACAGAGTGAGAAGAAGCAGTCCCCATATTTGCCAACCAAGAAATAGCCGCACCGCTAGTTATGATCTTCCCTTCAATGTTCTTCAATTTCCCTGATCAGGTCTGTGAGACAGTGAACCTGCCAGTGGTTACCTGGTCTCAGTGCTGTGGCTGTGTTGCTCTCCAGCCCTAAAACTCTACGCATTTACATTAAGAACTAAATGACAAGGAAAAGAAAAAAGCTTGACTCACTGGTCCAGTGCCAGCTGTGAGGTTCTGAAGAGCTCCCAGGGATGCCTCCTGGGTATAGTTTCTGGTACTCTTTGCTATTAAGGAGAGATATATCCTAATCAGTGTGGAATGCCAAAGCGATTCAACACCTCTGGGATTGCTCTTTTCCTCTGGTAGCGGGGTGTCCTGCTGCTTCTAAACATGTAAACAGATCAAGCCTTTAGAAACAGTGACCTTGTATGACGTACTGCATCACAAGCTAAACTAGCTATTTTGTAACTTTCTACGACCAGATTATTTTCAGATTATCCAGTTGTGAACTCAAATGGCAACGTGTAAAATTTCAATATTTAATTATACTGGTCATCAATCCTTTTCCTTTCCTTTCCCCCTCCCCTGATACCTGTTTTCTCTCCAACAGTTCCCGGTTGCCAGAATATTTATGGTCTGTACCATATGGCATCAAAAGAAGAGATCTTGAGATAGACCAAGACCCAGCAAGACACGGAAGTAGCAAGTCATCTTTTGCTCGTTTCAGTGGTGAAACCATCACAACGCCCACGCATTGGCAGGCGACTTGCACAATTGCTGTACATGGTACAGATACCACTTCGATCCATCAGAGGGAATGGAACTGAGGGGCGGTATTCCTCAATCAATGAAACACTGAATTGCTATGTCATTTTCACCATCAGCAGCTGGACAAGATAATGGGTGTTAGGAGAGACTATCAATAAATCTGCATTTTTGGGGCAAGTGTCACACTACCAGATATATCAATAACAGATTGTTAAGTAGATTACAGCCTTATTCTCCAAAAGTTGCTACAACCGATTAACAAAACAAGATGTAACTAAACATGTCCTTTACCTCTTTTACTTTTCTGCTCCGTGTCCCAAAACAGCCCGGTGTTTTATCATTGCTAGAAATATTTCTTCTTTGCATATATATGCTCTGGGCATAGCTCTCAGGGAGCTCTATCTCTAGCTGGTAGGAAAGATTGTGAAGAATGCACACACAGTTTTCTGTGGCCTAAAATAACAAAAGAATAGAAATCTTGAAAGATTTGGCATGTGTTGAAGGGACATGTATAGACTTGGGAAGACCTTTCATTTTTGGATCTTCAACAACTAACTGCAGAGCTTCTAATGGCTTACAGAAGAGCTAGTCTTCGTGCCGGTGATCCACAAGACTGCATTTACACTGATAAATTAAACATGCCCTGGGATGTTCCTGAACACTGAGGCCAACTGGCACACAGGGCTTGCATTCGCAGCGGGGTACAAGCCTGTTGGAAATGGTCCTGGGACATCATAATTCCTGAATTGTGCCTGGGGATTGTTAGGACGAGTGCTATTTGGCCTAAACCGTAAGTGTGCCAAGGAGTGTTTAAGAGCTTAAGAGTAAAGATGATCACGTACACATCTCGCTGTAGTGTCAGCAAAAGGAGAGCTTTGTATCTTTCCTAAGGAATCTTTCCTAAGGAGGAAGTACTTTTCTGTGGTAGAATGCTTTTTTAAATTAGATGTGCCTTTCTGAGCATGGCTAAGGTCAGGTCTACAACTTCTAAGTGATGAGTCTAGTGGCAAATAGCTTTATTACCAGTTCCTGCTTTTTTGACAGTAAAAAAGCAACCAGTGATTTTAAGACAAAATGCAGCAGGCAGCTATTGGCACAAGTGTAATGCGTTCCCTGAAGCTAATGGCACCGAATACAAGGAGATGGAGAAGCTCAAGTAACTAATCCTAGAATCGAGCTGTAAATGTGCAGTAATTACCACTACACAGCACAAGTTATAGCAGGCACAGTAGAAGTGCCTCACAGGCTACGGCTAAACTTCTCATAAATGACAGCTGGTCTCACTCAACTTCATCCAGCTAAAAGTCTAGTCTAAGCAATGTTCAGGATTTGTCTGCAGACAATGGTGGGAGGAAAAGAACGAGAGGAACTGGCTTCTGGAGGTGTCCATGTCCTTATAGTTACTAGCTTAGGCAGAATGTACAGCTTCTAAAAGCTTAGGAAAATCAATCTCATTCTAAAAGATGTAAGCTCTTTAATTACACCGCCACTCAAAGAGATTTAGGTTCTTCGTTTCCTAAGGGGTATATAGCACTAAATATCATAGAACCATAGAATCATAGGGTTGGAAGGGACCTCTGGAGATCATCTAGTCCAACCCCCCTGCCGGAGCAGGGTCACCTAGAGCAGGTTGCACAGGAATGCGTCCAGGTGGGTTTGGAATGTCTCCAGAGTTGGAGGCTCCACCACCTCTCTGGGCAGCCTGTTCCAGTGCTCTGCCACCCTCAGGGTAAAGAAGTTCCTCCTCATGTTTAGGTGGAACTTCCTATGCTCAAGTTTGTGCCCGTTACCTCTTGTCCTGTCCCTGGGCACCACTGAAAAGAGCCTGGCCCCATCCTCCTGACACTCACCCTTTAAGAATTTATAAGCATTGATAAGATCCCCCCTCAGCCGTCTTTTTTCCAGACTGAAGAGACCCAAATCCCTCAGTCTTTCTTCATAAAAAAGGTGTTCCAGTCCCCTAAACATCTTGGTAGCCCTTTGCTGCACCCTCTCCAGCAGTTCCCTGTCCTTCTTGAACCGGGGAGCCCAGAACTGGACACAGTACTCCAGGTGCAGCCTCACCAGGGCAGAGTAGAGGGGGAGGATGACCTCCCTCGACCTGCTGGCCACACTCTTCTTGATGCACCCCAGGATGACATTGGCCCTTTTGGCCACAAGGGCACATTGCTGGCTCATGGTCATCCTGTTGTCCACCGGGACTCCCCAGTCTCTTTCAGCTGAGCTGCTCTCCAGCAGGTCAGCCCCCAACCTGTACTGGTGCAGGGGGTTATTCCTCCCCAGGTGCAGCACCCTACACTTGTCCTTGTTGAATTTCACAAGGTTCCTCTCTGCCCAGCTCTCCAGCCTGTCCAGGTCTCTCTGTCTGGCGGCACAGCCTTCTGCTGTGTCGGCCACCCCCCCCCAGCTTTGTGTCATCAGCAAACTTGCTGAGGGTGCACTCTGTCCCTTCATCCAGGTCATTGATGAATATATTGAAGAGGACTGGACCCAGTACTGACCCCTGGGGAACACCACTCATCACTGACCTCCAACTAGACTCTGTGCCCCTAATCACTACCCTCTGAGCTCTGTCTTTCAACCAGTTATCTATCCATTCATCAAGCCCACTCTTACTAAGCTTCCCTATGAGGATGCTGTGGGAGACCGTGTCAAACGCCTTGCTTAAGGCAAGGTAGACCACGTCTACCGCCCTCCCCTCATCTATCCATCCAATCATGCCATCACAGAAGGCTATCAGATTAGTCAGACATGATTTCCCCTTGGTGAATCCATGTTGAGTACTTCTGATAGCTTTCTTTTCCTCCACATGCCTTGAGATGATGCCCAGAACGAGCTGTTCCATCATCTTTCCAGGGATGGAGGTGAGGCTGACAGGAAAGTAACCAGATTAATTTTTTAAGCTTCTAGCTAGCTCCCTGAGACAACGAAAAAGGTAATATCTGACTCTTTAAGTGTTTCAGTATCTCTGAAAGCTGTGACTTTCTCTCACATTTTTAAAAAAAAGACAGAAGTTTCTAGCTCTTTCTGGTAATTCTGAAAATGTTTTCCCAAAGCTAAGGTATGTTACTCTTTTAGATTGCAGGATAAAAAAAACACTTCAGAAAGCTTCTTACTGGACTTTCATCTTTGGTGACAGTTCTAAAAGCCCTGGAAATAAGTATAAGTTTGGCAGTTACATCACAACTGTTTCTGAACATTTGTTTCTAAACATAAAAAAAAAATTTCTCCTAGCAATTTCCCCTAGGAAAAGACCTTTCATCTCAAAGAATACCTTGTCATTAGGCTCGTGGTCTGCAATAGCTCCTTGAATATAATACACCAGAGAATCAATCAAGCCGTCGCATTCTCTCATCTTTTTCCTTCCTTCTGGGCCAGCAGAGCTCATGTTTCTGTGCAGGAAGGAATACGTTGGTGAGAAGAGATTTAGTTAAAGGTATTTCCTTGTGCTCCTCTGGCAAACTTTCCCAGCTAAATCTTAAAAGTACTGAAGTTAAGGTTGACTGCTTCCGTTCTGCAGAGCTGTAAGATAATCTGAGCCTCTGCTAAGCAAAACTTTTACTTCAGTGTACTCCCAGACAAACTCCAATACTCCAGAAAAACAAACTGTTGTGTTTGGATGCGTAAGGTAAGACCTGACTCAAATCTTCATCTCAAAGTTTAATTAATCCTTTTTAAACAGTCAAATAAACTAGACCTTTTTTCCCCATTATTCCATTTGTACTCATATTTCTACAATTTGGCCCAGTAGCTATGTCAAATATCAGAGGAAAGCTGCCTGTAAAAATTTCCATGCACACAAAGGTCCTTTAGCATTTACCTACGCCAAACCAGTTCTTGATCCAAGACGACCCATCAACAGACACACTTCTGAGAGTTTTAGCAACATTTGTACATTAACACGTAAATATAACTGATGTCATTTATGGGGCCAAATTCAGGTGTCAGTTCATGTGCTCATGGAAATGCTCTGAGGGGTGCTAGTGGGCAGGAGGGGACGTGAATGCAGCTGAGCCGGCAGGTCGGAGCGGCAGCCCGGCCCCAGAGCTGGGCAAGAGGCTGAGGGCATGAATCGCGACGTGGCTGCCACTGCCATCGCTGCCAGAGCAGCAGCGTGAGAATTATGAAATGTGCGGGGACAAGGAAGCGGAAAAAATACACCGTGCTCAGCTGATTCCCAGCTTCCCAGAGAAACTGCTGGCATCTAAGCAGAAGAAAGCTGAAGCCACCAGAAGCTGCTCAGTCAGAGAGGGGAATGCCAGATGCTTTCTGCTCTTCTACCACAGTGGCTCGGACACTGCTCCGCAGGCTTTCTGCTTCCTCCAGATGCGAAGGAAGCCACTGTTTGCCCGGCTTTCAAGTAACATTTTCTGGGCTTTGTGGTAACCCAAGTACAACTTGAAAATGAATTATGAAAGTGATTTAAAAACTCTTGAAAAGCCCAACACACACTTGCTGCTTGAAGTTTGGCTCTAAATAAGCTACTGATTTCCAGGGAAGTAACAGCTCTTACAATTTTAGGGTATAATTATTTTTACAACTGAACAAACTCTGAATTATGGAATGCTGGAATTATAAACCTAGGCCTCATTATTTTGGACTCCTGCAGCTCTGCTGGACAAAAGGCTACACACACTATCACATTCCAGCTTCTTTGTTTGAAATAACATTACACATAACCCAATCTTAGCATCCATCACAGAGAGGGACATATTCCTTTAGATAGTTTCAGGGTGTTTATTTTGCATGCTTACTTTACCCACTGGAAATTACAATGGTTTAAAATTTTATTATCAACAAAGCCAGTAAAGTACAGCTTTAAACTTTGCTGCGGCTTATGACTGTAAAACGAACATAGCGTTTTATATACTGTCAATGCGGCTCTTCTGTTTTTTTTTCCCCTGGGAAGTACATATTCAGATTAAATACTAATGCATTGTAATTATAGTTTTACTTTAGGTCATGCTGTTAATAATATCCCTATTTATGAGCTCATTTATTCTCTCATGGAATTATATATCACAGAGTCAATATTCAGATTCCTCAATATGGCCTACTATAGACATCACTTTGGAATTTAATTTTACCTATACATGTCACATTCGAGGCATGTCACCCTTTCATATGTTTATGGTTATGCTGACAGAAACGCACGTTACAGCCCTTCTAGTGCATAGCAAAAATAGTTTCTGAGGCACACAGACTAAAAATACTATTAAAAGATAAGCGTGGAATTTCCCTCGCCAAAGACACTTCATCAGATACAGTACTTTGTTTTGTCACAGTGCGTTATTCTACAAATCCCTGAACTTTTGACAACTACGATCATGCTGAATGGCTGTGCAAGGAGAGGCCATCACCCAGCCTTGCTGTCTAGCATGAGTATGGGGGCGCACGTGGCTTTATAGCTCAGGAGGCAGAGAAGAGTCTGAACCACAGGCACCGTCCTGTTCTGCAAAGGAAACGAATCACTCAACTCTGTTTCATTAAGAAGCTGATGCTCAACTGTTCATCCAGTCAGAGATACCAGTGTGTGTCTGTGTGTGTGTCCGTACACATATGGCCACTCCATTTTCCACCTTTCCCTGTTTCCTTATCACCTCAATGCGGACTGGGAAGGGAAGAGCTCCTGCTCTCCCGCTTGCCCAATCACAGTTGTAACCACCTTGCTCTGCATGGGGTCACAGTTGGTTTGAAGGCAGAGAAGAGTATTTCAGGCAAAACCTCAGTTGAAGATTTTTTGCTAATTAAAGCTTGAGAAAGCCCAGGAAATAAAAATATTATTAGATCGGAAAAACATAAATGTTTCTGAGAAGTGTCACAGAAACGTAAATTTAAAAAAAACAAAAACCAATTTTGAAACAATGGCAACATTTTGCCTAGAAAATTGCAAAACTGACTTTATCTTGGCTTCCCAAGATTTGAGGTTCCTGACAACTGGAATGCTTCTCTCTGAGCTCAGGAGTCGGACTCTCCTCTAGTGGAGCTCCTGGAGGCCTTGAAATACTCAGTGCTTGGGCGATTGCCATGGTTGGGCTGGCCCAGTATTGTGGCTTGTGGCAGCTCCCCTGGTGAGGCTTCAGGGTTATCTAGAAATCGTCAAATCTGCTGTGCACGTTTGTTTTACTAGCATTTCATCAGAAGTACACTGAGACAAACACATCCCTGGAAAAAAGGATCAGCTGGAGTCAAGATCAAGAGTCTTCTCATAGAAAAACTATTCTGCTACCCAATTCCTGATATCTCTACCCTACATCTGTATTGAAGGGTTGGGAGAATGCAGCATGGGGAGAATGCAGCCTTAGGGCAATTGCTGCTCGTAGGGATGCTCTCCTTTGAATGACTCAGAACTTATGTTTTGGGATCATCTAACTGTTAAAAATCTCTGACTCCTGGCATGCTTAAATATGTTAATCCCGGTGACATGCCCAAACTAAACCGCATGCTAATGTGGAGGCATTGTATCTATCTACGTGCCTCATTTATCTCATCCCGTATTTGCTGCTTCTGTTCTCTCTTGCACGCAGGCACGGTGTAACTACATCTGTAACCGAAATAGCCCTTTCCACGTGTTCCTGTGGCGTTTGTGGAGGATCAGCTAATTTCCTGTTGGGATATATTGTTTTGATTCAGAGATGTGAGGTAAATACAAAGAAATGTGACGTAGAAAAATCAAGTGTGATTTTGAAAGAAACAGAATGATAATATACGTTCAGTTAGATTGCAAATGGCACCAAATGAAAGAGATGCTCCCTTCAAGCCAGCAGTGAGTCACACACTGGCAGAGTATGTTGGAAAAGGTTTTTGCACTGCTGTGAATGATCTACACGACTGATAAGAAGAAAGCTTTTGCTCCTGGGACTCATTCTGCTAAAACTGGTAATTTGAATTTAACTCAATTACGTGATAACAGTTTCCTGAAGTAGTTTGGGAAATTCTATTCCCTTCATGACATACACAGTTCAAAAATGCCACAGGGAGGGAAAGGTATCCGGGGATCTACTTAGTAGCTACAGGCGCCAGGCTGCAAGCTGCTTGCTGGAAATAACAAAATTCCTTTCAGGAACGGGAGAGCAGATAAACTGAAGAGGAGGCAAGAGAAGATAAGAATGGATGGATATAAACTTAAAGGAATGGCAATGCTATGCAAGAGGCCTTGGTTCAAAGACTTGTTATCATCAGTCATTTGTTTTACGTTCTCTCTTAGAAGCTTCCACTATGAAATTGAGCTGCCATTATGCTTTTCAACACACAGTGAGAGCTTTGGCTTCACTTCTTTCCAGAGCAAATGGAAGTAGGTGCTTATGCAGCCTCCTGGTCTGAAGTGCAATTGATACTGCTTCCTCTGACTACAGCTTTCCACCATCCCTGTGGGTCACTGTGTAATTCATAAAGGGCTTAAAAGAGAGCTGGGACAGACAGAGGGTGAAAAATAATAATGAAAAAAGAAGCATTAATTCTATTTTACTACTAGGGAACCAGGAACAGAGAGGTTAGCCGACTTTTATGGAGACAGCTGCCAAGAAAGTTTTGAAGAATTAGAACACATAGGGCCACAGGATGCTCCAGTTAGAGAGCAATTAAAAAGGAGGACTCTGTAACGCAACGCAGTAGTTGCGATCACTTACTCCAACACTTAAATGAAATATTTTGCAGGAGGAAATGTGACCACTAAACATAAATTTTGGAAAGTTCAGCATTGCAGAACTTTTGGGAACAGGTATTTCAAGGTAAAAATGGAACAAGATCATTATCAGCTTTCAAGGTATAATACAGACAGCTTTCTACTAAGCCTTCCTTTTAATCAGAGGAAGAATCATGCCAGAAAATCACTTACGTATATAAATAATATTCAAGCCCATATATTCTGCATGCTGTTGGCACCTTACCCTTTCAGACTCAGAGGAGTATGGAAGAGGAGGCTAAGTATCTTGAAGATTTCTACCCATTTGTATAGGAACTGGAGACAAAACTATTACGTGTAGGACTTTCAGGCCAAAAAAAAGTGACTTTCTCTTTAAAATCCAACGAGACTTGTCTGCAAAAGTCTGCAATATTCCTCTAGATAGTTTAATACACCAGTTTCACTTGTTCAGCTTGTTGTCAGGCAACCAGCAAAGTCTTTTGATTTGGCTTATTCTGCCTGTTCAGGGCACAGTCCTTTTTATCGTATTTCAGGACTGAATAATACCATTATTTATTCTAACTGCTAATGCAGAATTGTGTGGTGCACACCTCTTCTTTTTATTATATTAAGTTTCATGATGCGTGAGTTCTTTAAAACTGTGTCAGAAGCAAAGCTTTAAGACAAATTACAGACCTAGAGAATGGGATTTAAGAAATCCTTTTAGCATCAGACTTCCTTATCAGTGACTGCAAAACACTGACACAGGCAGACGAAATTCAGGATTCCACAATACTTCTGGCAATAGCTGGCTAACAGAACAGGGAGGGTTCTAGTCTTTCACTCATTCCAGTGTTCGTATCTGCAATGCTATATATAGATGTGGTTTCACTTCTCCTCCTACAATTCTGTCAAAGAAGATGAAGGAAGCTTTAATTTATTAGTTGGTAACTGTGTGGCACAGTGCAGACACCCGTGCCAGATGAGAGTGTTAGATTTGGACTGTGGGTGTCCCTGTCAGTCAATAGGTGTATGTAAAGTTTTGAAAAGAAGTTTTGGCATTCTCCTATAACTAACTATGGTACTATGCATAATGCACTGCACTTCAAAGTACTATTTTTACCCTGTAATAGAAGCTGCAGGCTATAGACTTTATCAACATGCACAACAAACATGTTAGTATTACAAATGGGAAGACTAATTACAGATTTATATTCTGGCAAATATATATACTCTTTAAACATCTTCATTAGTAACATCATTTCCTCAGTGCACAGTTTTTCATTTTGTGGTGTGCTCTTTTAGTTTTCAGCAATTCTTTGTGCAGATGTTTTTTTTTTAAAATAATATATAAGGAAGGAAAACTTCTAGTGACCTAACTGGGGAGGTGCGTTAATTTCCAATAAAGAGAAGCAAGCTGATTCATCTTAAAAATGTTGGATATTTGGTCTGTACAAATACAGTAAGCCTTGTTAAAAACTATTCTCTGATAGAAAGTATGTCGGCAATCCTGCAGATCAACTTTACCTGTGAATTTTCAAGCCCTTTTTGTTCTCCTCTCAGTTATAATTTTTAGTGCTCAAGCTCTAAAAAGTGAGAAGTACTAGAATACGGACCTCATATTTTTAAAACAGGTATTTAATGTACAATGTATCCTTGGACATCTTGATAAGAGCAGTTTGAGAGACTTCCACTGACATTTTGTACAGAGTAAGGTATGTTCAGAATCTACTTTTATTTAATTTAAAACAACTCAGCTACTGTTACTCCTTATTTGTCTCATATCAAGTTGTGGCCAAGTTACCGCAACAAGCTCAGAAATAGTAATACCATGTTAAAACATGCTGGCCATCGGCTGGCACATAGGGAAGAGGTGGTTCCAGAGTCCAAACGCAGGAGAGGAGCAGGTCATGCCACCACAGAGTGGCACAACTAACAGCCAAACTGCTTTCTGTACACATGCAGCTTGGGCTAATTAATATGAAAAAAGACAACCTGCTTCATTTCATAGACACCACCACTAGCGTTAGCTGGAGAGATTTTAGTATGGGTAGTTAATGTTTCTCTCTATTTGCTTTTGAGCCATCAGAGTAAAGAGAAGTTAATTATTACTTAGAGATGAAGTTAATTAGTAGTTAGTGGGCTGGCAGGAGTTCCTGCAGAAAAAGGTGCTTTATTGTTGAGTATTTTGTATAGCGAACAATTCATTTATCTTCTGAAACCACCCACGAGTCAGAGCTGTTTACACAGTAAAAATTCATGCAATACAGACACAACTGCTCTGCTATAGGATGTGTTAGCAAAACAGATATGTGTCAGGCAAAACTGGGCAGCTCCCCAGCCTCTAAATTTCAAACTTAATTCCTTGTACTTTATTAAGAAGCCTTTAAAACTCAGGACATGCCTTTGCACTCATACGTTACTCATTAATTATTTCAAATTATGTCCTTTCCTGCATTTTTGCGTGTGCAAACAACAGACATGTATCTCTCATACTCATATTTGTATTTATTTAACATGCAATGACTTCAAACTCACAAAGGGCCACAGTTTTATGGACTGTTATTTTTAAAGGTGTTTTCATTAAAGGTGTGATTTTCATACTTCAGTCATTTAGAGGTGTGTTTACTGAGGCCTTTTGTGTTTCTCTGTAGTAGCTGCTACTGTGTTCATAAGGCTATTAGCTGATCGCAGTAGTAAATAGACAACTGTAAATCTATTCATCCACCCCATGGCTGCAGTCTGGCCTCAATTTAATTAAACTTGTGCAAAAAGTTGGACAGGGCTTACTTTGGTTTAAAAAATGGCTTCTTCCTAATTTAGGCTGAAGTCATTTTCTAATCAGTTTAGCTATAGGTACATCAAAGTAAGCATCTTTGGCAGCGTCTGAAAACTGAACGCTTCTCTGTGCTTGTATATACCATGCCCCCTTTCCAAGTCATCTATTTAGATGCAAAGTGATTATGGCTCAGGATTAGCTCTATGTATTTGTCCAAAGGGTCCTTGGAGATGCTACTGAACATAACTATTCGTTGTGGTTTATATGCCAAGTAGAAAGAAAGAGTGACTTGGCCCCAGCTAAGCTTATTGTGCTTACTACCCAAAGGACTGCTCCCTTGCCTGGTAATGCTGGTAGGACTCAGCAGGTATTACAGCATCTGAGCAGAACTTAACCAACGCAACAGCAGAAAACATTGTTGTCCCATTAATACCTAATGTTGCTGCAGATGAAGATGACTTGCTCAACCTTTGGAAAGAAAATTCCAAGTACGCGAACGCTTCAGGTGTCCCAGTGTCCCACCAATGACACCACAACTAATCCTTCACATGTGTTAGTGTTCTGGTAGCCCAAATGGCACTTACGGGGCTATAGAGCACTAAAGCGCAAAGAAAGGAAATTGTGAGAGAAAGCTGCCAACTTTGTTGTTCTTATGGGAAATGCAAACACTCCTGGGTGGCTGAACCAGAGACTGTGCTCAAAGGAACTGCCCCAAATGAGTTATCCACTGTAAACAGCATTACCAGGGCTTGAATAAAACATACATGACAGCAAATTTCTGTTGAGGCTACCCTGAAACAGTGATGTGTGAATATAGTGAGTTTTCTTTACTCTTCCTAGAAGGCTAGCTTCTTGTTTACATAGAATCAAACTCTCTAAATGGAGGCATGTGATGATAAAAATACTATTACTGCCTATAGCTGTGTTTTGCTCTAGCACAACTAAGAAACTGTGTTTCAGAGAAATACTGCTTTACCTGCTAAAGCCTAGGACTATTCACAATGTTTTACACGGTTACTTTTCAAGAAATGCAATCATAAATCTGTTCTGCCAGTCAGAAGTACAGACACATACTCAAGCTATCTATAAGAGTCTTAATCATTTTGAGTTTGTAGAGTAGGCATATTTTTATGTGACTCCAGAGGATAATCACTTCTTATGCTTCATAAATTTCAGAAATTAAAATGAAGCAGGAATTGTTTATGAAAAAGTTATTAACAAAGTTAGTAAATTACACGTACATGGATCAAAGAACTTCACATACTATGAATGTGTTGCTCTTGTATTTGTATCAGCAGATCATACAACTTTAGACCTAGGCTTTAAAGGTCAGCATGCTATACATCCACTAGAGCACTGGCCTCCCCAAGGGGTGCACAAGACAGTCCACTGGGGTGTGGGAAAGAAATATTTTTGTACCATTCATAAAAAAAAAAAGTGTTTATTTCATCTTTATATCATCCTTTTTAATTTCTGATTTTATGTATGTTTTATAATGTACATAATATATTAGTACAGTAGTACACGTATATAATTTATAAATAAATAAATATACATATACTGAGGGAGTGCTCTCAAAAGGTTTTTACTGATAGGGGTATATGATCAAAAACGTTTGGAGACCACTGCGTGGGAGTCTTAAAAGAACTTTAAAAAGCTCACACAGGTTTAAAGTTTCTTTTAAGTTACTGTTAGCTTTTCTCCAGTGCTAATTTGTAACACCACTCCTACAACCATTTAAAAAAGCTTTGGTTTTACTACTGTCATCATCAGCCAGGGGCTAATAGTAAACATCAGGCCAACAACTGTTATTCAGTGAAGAATCTCTCTGACTTCAATGCAACGATGCACTGCAACCAGGCCTCTGATTACTATTTCCTGTAATGCATATATTTACTCTGCGGGGTACCCATCAAATGAATATACAGGAGTTTATAAAGAAAGTTCTTTTCATTGTATCGAGCAGTAATTCTTCTGGTCTGATACACATGAGGCATTTCAAAATATGATCTGTATGCAAACTCTTCTTTTGGAGCCATCAAAATTCAAAACAAGAAAGAAAATAAGTGTGCAGGCTGTTGTTTTGGGTACCTCTAGGCTGATTGCTCACCTCAAGCATCCTGTGGCATTGTAGAAGATATCAGGATCAGGTAAAACACTTGACTTTGGGTAATCTCTATCTGGCCAGCCGGAGTAAGGAATGAGAACAGCTTCGGTCAGTGTCTGCAGGGCTTCTCTGATCAACAGGTGCTTCAGCTGGTCATTGGAGGACAAATTCCACAACAAACCTGCAATATCCAAAATAAAATTAGAGTGGCAGAAAGACTCTCCCACAGTTTGAAAGACCTAATCTCAAACTCCTTGAAGTTGAGTGAAGGAGCCTGCCTGGCACTTGATATCCTGAAGAGGAGCAGAAGGGGATGATAAGAGTTATCTGAGGACACGGAAATGGAGCAAAAAGAGGGGCAAAATTATCAATGTAATTAAAGTCAGATCCCTATATATATAGTCAGTCTAATGCCCAATTGAGAAGCGCAGTTTTCCATGGCTCTGCAAGTGCATTGCCCATCTGCAGCAATCATCTTTCCATTACCAAAGTAACACAAGTTAAACGGAGCTAACGCCACCAGAGAGGAATTCGTCCCTTCTGGAGGCCTGGCAGGACTAGTTGCACTTTTGTTGCAATTACCAAGTAAAGACCATTGAGCGGGAGAATAAACTTTCATGCAAAGAGGTACAGATGGTGAGTTTACAGCTCTTTGGAAATCTGCTGGAAGACAGAGCAAATTTGTCTAACGTTTGATGGCAAAATTCCTCATAGGAGGGAAAACTGTTAAATACCAGTTGGCTGTTACTGTCCAGACATTTGTCACTAAGGAAATCATTAAGTAATGCTATACACCTTGTCTGCTCACTGTCTCCAAACACCAAAACAAATCTCAAATACAGTCTTGTATAATTGATTAGCTTTGCTTATGTCCTATTCTAACAGATGACAATTCTTTTTAAAGTACTATTCCCCTGGAAAAAGACACGTATTTCTGGTTTTCACCACAAAGGCATTCATTGTTTCCCCAGCTTTCCACTCTAAGCTTCACAGTCCTCCTCCTCCAAACGCTGGCAGAATATTAGTGAATGTTCCTTTCATCAGTTCACAACAAAAAAAATGTTTCTTTTGTATCTCCTTACACTTTGAATTCAATTACAGCTATTGTGAGCAATAGTAAAATCAAAACAAAAGCCAGACAGAAGCAGCCCATTCCTTCTTCTGCGATCAGCTCTTCAACCTCTGAATTAGGGGATGAAAGGAAGAAGGTACTTTCCTGAAGGATAACTAAAGCTTATGGGAAATCAGACATGCCGTCCAAAGAGCACTGGTAAGGGAAGCAGGTTAAGACAGAATGGCACAAATGCAAGGGCACAAAACCAGAATATCATATTAAAAGGAACAAGTGCATTTTGAATTACAGACAGGTCTGAGATGTTGCTCACACTGTAAATTTTCCAAGAAAAATCCTATCTTTACCCACAGGCACTGTCTCACTGGGATTCAGAAGTGTTCTCTCAGTGGCATTCTGGGTGTGGAATAATTTGTTTACTTTAAAAAAATATCTTTAGGAGTGGGCTCTTTCCTTGCAGCTATGCTATAATGTATTCATAGGGGCATAGTTTTCCCTTAGGTGGTTATTTGGGAAAATGGGTGGGGTCTCCTTTTAAATTTATATTTCTTTTAATGACAGTTCTGTTTGTGCTGTAATCTTCCCTGCAGGAAAAAAAATTCTTTCATTTCTTAGATTTATGCTGCATGATAACAAGATCAAGAGGTTAGATATCACCTGGAGGCTCATCTGGCTTACCTTCAGAAGCTAATCTGTTTTGGTTTTTTCATGCCACAGCCATTTTTCTTTCTGTTCCTCAGTATGCTCTCCAAATACTACAAAATGCCATTTCTATCTTGGCTCCTGCATTGTCTCCAAGTGACATCCTCTCCTACTACGCAGGAGTAACCCCATTCCTTTCCTAAGAGATTTGCAAGCAGTTGTTTGTATGTCAAACGAAGGACAGAGCCTGTGGTTCCCTTTCTGTACTCCTATCAGTGATTGTATGAAGCTCGCAAATCCAGTCAATGTGACCTTGGGGAAGTTTCATTCCCCCTAAGAAGAGGTCATATAAGCACAGAAATTGCACAGAGAAACCAGGCAGCTATTTTCTGTGCATGGGCATTAGGTAAACTGGTCCACGGCAGCTTTCAAACCACTGTCATAAGCACAAAACCACTTTGGTGGGGGTACTGGTTTGGTGCTTTTAGTGCGTTCTCCTGGGATGCGCAGACTGAGAGGCAGGACACAGCACTTGCTATAACCCGTATTTATCTCCATACACTTTCACTGCTTTCAGTCTTTTCATTGGCTGATACAAGGCACACAGCGTGACCACGCTCCGACTTTATTCCTCAGCCTAGGACTTGGTCTGCATCTGCATTTCTCATGTGCCTGTGGAAGCATATAGAAAGGGATGAGCAGCCGCAGGTTCTTATGTGTGGGGAAATCAATACAAGGGAGTGACATTTTTGACGCTGGGAGATCTTTTCCTTACTTTCCTATTATTGGCTTTTTAGTTCCTCTCTGCACAGTGAGAGAGAAAGAAAGAGGAGGGAAGGCCAGTGCAACAGGTCAGAAGAAAATACAGGCCATCAAAATATTCTTTAAGAATATATGTTATGATATGACTTAATACAAGGCAAGCATTTGTTTGTATTAACACTGCTAGTACTAATAAGCCAATGACTTTAAAGATAAGCTTCTAAGGCTGAGATGTACTTATCTCATGTGCACAAGTATTAGATCGTATTTCTGACAGGTAATGAAGTGTGGTATGAGAAAAACGCTGTGCCTTGGAGTTTTAACTTCCTTCTGTCCAACACTTTCCTTATTTTTGTGTATTTTTTTGTCAGGTGAAGTGCTTTGGTACCATGCTTCCTACACAGCAGTAGCAATAAAAAGCTTTCCTCTGCTGAGCTTAGGCATCTTTATTAATGAGTATCACATGCTTTCGATCCTTGGCCAGGAGTCTTTCACCAGCATTCAGTGTGGTATTTTCAGGTACCAAGATTATTTTACTAATCTCTTACGGGTGAAGACATTCAGCTCATTATCATATCATGCATTTGGATGTCTCTAATTTACAGTCAAAGTAGGCAAGTAATAAGTATGCTGTGGAAAGACGGACGGGCTTCTCATGCTGATGAGGTGGACCCCAAAAGTTGTGCATTAACCTTTTCCTGGAGGTGTTACTACACTGCAGTGCGATTGCATGCATAGCTATGACATTCCACTAGTCCTGTAGGAAGTCAAAGGCAAAGCAAGAGGAGAAACAAAACTTGTAGGCGAGCCATCAATCAGACAGGGAAGCTGTTGCTCCGCAGGGTTTAAGCATTTTGGTAGAAAGGCTCTCAGAGGTTTGCGTTGTGCTTGGAAAAGCCTAATGTTGCAGCCCTTCTCGGGCTACAGAGTCAATCTGTACAGAACAGCAATTCCAGTGTTTCCTAGATATCGCTGTACGTGTCAAGATCATGTGGAAGCACTGACTTTAGTAAGCATACGCTTAACAGTGACCGTCTACCTCTTGTCTGCAGCCCACTCCTTGCCTGCCTTTAAGTTTGGTCTGGGAAAGAAAGTGGCTGGAAGCAAAGTTAATATTCTCATAGAAATTCATTCAAGCAGGCTGCCCTTTGCACTGTAGGCTCCTTGCAGCTTGCGAGGAAGCTGGAAGGATTGCTCAAATGATGGCAATGTGTATGCCCTAGTGCCATTTTCACCAAGGGACCCAGCGTACTTCCTCCTGACTGCACATTTGGTCTTGGACAAAGTGAGAAATACTTCTCTTTCGCTGTATTTTTAAAGCCATCCCTTACAACTGATAGGCTTGAAAGTATATCAGAATATTTTGCTTTATGTGAACTATAACATCCTGCTGCATATTGCTTAAATATTTTGTTCGTGCCTTGTATGTTTTGTAAGTAAATACTTACGTTCAACGACAGCAGTAATGGCAGAAAGAAGGTGCCCCTTCACCCATTTTCACACTGGTGAAGTGGAAGACAGTAATATTCACAGTATCTATACGAGTTATTGTGCACAGTCAAAGCTCTTGTCAGAAATTATGAAATTGCTAGCAAGTAAACTTTCTGAACACTGTGCCACCATTTTCACTGCTCCCCTCACCAGTGTGCAATAGCACTGTGCAATAGCACTGAGAGACAACACGCTACGCAATAAGTTACTAAGTGACCCAATTCTGCATCTGATGAATGTGAAAAACTTTAAAACATTTTAATGTTGCGGAGCTGTAGAACTGAGCCAAAAGAGCCAACAATACAAAGCTTTGTTCTCCAGCTTAGGGAGCACAGTATTTCAAATACTTAAAAGAATGCAGAATTATAGAAGGTCTCAACATGCCTTTGCTTCAAGGCAGGGCTGCTTGACACCTTCTGTATCTTTTCAAACACTGTTATTTTAATAGCTTGTGCTCCTGGTATCTTTAAAGATCACTTGAAATAAATGCCCATTCATTTATTCATAATGTTTTCTTCCATTTATAAAATATAAGCCTGGTCTTCCTTTGGCATCCTAACAAGAATGAACGTGGGCCACAAGCGGTTTGACTTCCTAGAGACACAATATGGTCAAACGTGAGTGCAGGGTTGAAGTGGTGGGCATTTCTTAGCTGGCTGCGGCAGAGCCAACAGGGCAGTACCCACAGGTTTCTTTAGAAGTTATGGCGGACATTTCCTTCTGTTACATTGATGTACAACAAGAGGTGTAATATGGGGTTTCTGACCCAATGGGCTCTTCCTTCAAAATTGCAATGGGCCTTACTCGTTTTTAACAGTTCTTCCTCAAGGACATTGGAAATAAAAGGATAAGAACATAAGCCTGGCAAAGACTGAATCCAGAATGCAAGTCACTCCACTGATGGTGCTGTATGATCTTTACAGTCAAATGGATGTCTTGCGGGGATTCTCTTCCCTGCACACGGAAAAGAAGCACGGTGTACCTGTGGCAGTGTTTTCTGCTTGTCACAGGTATGAGAAGACAGACTCTGGGGCGTAAAGAGCTAGGAGTGAGAGAGCTCAGAGCAGAAATTTGGGGCAGTAGGTTTTGTGGGGAGTATGACACCCACTTTCTATCCCCAGTGCCTGACAGTTCAGGGGACAGTCTTCAACAAGACTGCCAGTATGCGCTGGCAGCATAGTGTCGAAAAGCGAGGGCTGAGCTGCTTAGTAAGGAGTGGGCATTACTTACATTCCCACACACCTGTGAGACTGCTCCAATCACTGCTCACCAAGATGGTTCTAAAGAGATTGCTATTTGGAGACTCACTTTCTTTTCTGGTGTATCAAGGACTTTAAGCTTCCTGCAAACAGACTCATGTCATTTCTGAAGAAACTTTAGGAGGGGACGTTGCAGTTCCTAGTGTCCTCTTACTTTCTTAAGGACCGGTCTTGAGTAAGGACCTTGGAATTTCACCCTAAGGGAAGAGCTTAGAATAGGTGACATTTTTTGTCACCTATATATAGGTGACAAGGACAATAGGTGACAATACAAGACAAGGAGCTCTTGTATTTAGTCACTAAACGTTGGCCTAAGTAAACAATCAGGTACCTCACATGGAAAGCTTGTGCGCTACTTAAAGCACTCCATGCTTGACTGCACAGAAAACACTACCTGTTATTTGCTTTTTAGTCTCTACATCCCTGGTCTGTCGGAGTACTCGGAGCAAGAGTGGGATCCCTTTCTGCTCTGACACTTCCAGTTTGTTGTCGTTGTCCTCAAACACCAGGTTTCTCAGAGCACCACATGCTGCCCGCTGAATGTCCTCATTCTGAAGGTCAAGAAGCTGTAAAAGTTTGGGGATACCACCAAGGGAGAAAACCTGTGAGGAAAACAAGACATAGTTAGATACCGTAAATGACAAACTGTCCCCGCCTCAGCAAGCCTTTAAATAGTCATAGGGACTTTTTTCGTTTGCTCCTATTTGAAAGACTTTAAGCACAGCTCATTAATCATTTGGACATGACTCTTAATTTCTGGGGTTTCATATGAGTCATAGTTAAAATCCACAACTAAGAGAGGCATCATATTTTAATAATTAATGTAAGAGAATGAAACTAAATCTCTTCCAGCTTTGCTGCAGGTTTGTACTCTCTGACAGGACATTTAATTGCTCTGTATTTTAGCTTCCATGTTGGTGAAATGGATATTTGAGATTTAATTCTGGAACATTTATAAACTGCTTTGAGATTTCTGGATGTAAAATGTTCCTCATGTGGCAAGTTCGCTTTTTTCCCTCAGCAGTCGGCCTGATGGAAAGACAATATTTTTCTCTGTTAATTTCTGTGCATGTATTGAAAGTGTATTGAATAAGAATACATTTCACTTAGTACTTTTCGTCTGTGTCATACTGAGGAAAAAAACAGTAAACTAGTAAACTCCAAAATGTAGACCATTAAACACTGTAAGCTAGTTAACTACTGAACCACCCACATTTAACAAAGGCTAATCTTCAGTGTCTAATTCTTTAGAAAATGAGGTTTTGGCCCCAAATGAATGAAGAATTAAGAAGATGTTACTTTACAGCAGCTGTATGGAAACAAAGAGTTTCCAAGTTCTACATGTTGTGGCAAATGATGAATCCCATATGAGCTGTGATGTGGCACAAGCAAGCCTTGGCTCATTTAGGAATGAGTTTGCTATGGAAAATACCTTACATTCATCTACAATTCAGGACGGTTTCCTCCAGCATCTCAAAATGCCATATGGTTTTGTGGACAAACTCATCCTTGTGTAGAACCAACAGCATGTGAAAGACTTAGAAATCTGATACGACTGTTTTGAGTAGTCCAGAGTTTGATGACAAAAAGAACTCAATATGGCCGACAGGTGTTGGGCACACGAAGAAATGAAATGTAACAAAGCCTTTTGCCTGTCATGCCCTGGCACCCCTCACTGCCTGCCTGCCTTTCCTCTGATTCTGTTGTACAAAAGGCACAGTTTCTTGCTGCTGCGCTGCTGACCTGATTCCCCTGATTCAACAGTCAACTAGATGCTAACAGAATGAAACACGCAAATATATACATTGAGGTAAATGGAGCATAGAACATGCTGAAGGCGCATGGACCTATTTTATTACAGTGGATAAGCCCTTTTGACACCGATACCATAACTGGTTGGTTTCATGCAGACTTTCTGTTGGTAATTCTAAGTGATTTATAACTCTTGTAAAGGAAATGATGCTATTTTGACCTAATATGCAGAGGAGAATTTACAAAAACTATTGATTGGTCTGTCTAAATTTTCATTGGTAGACAAAATTCACCAAAATACTGTAAGACTACGAGTTCACAAGAAAAAGAAAAGTCACTAGACTTGCAGACTACCAGGTATTGGGGAACAAAGCATTGGGAGACAAAGAAAAGGAGTGTAGGTTGAAAGACTGAAAAGGGGAAACAAGAAGACAATGCCAACATGAACAAGTCTGATGGGTACCAAACAGAAAACATCCACTAGGATATGTGGGATAGACAGGAAAAGAGAAGGCGGCTTCAGGCTGACTGCTCCACTTTGAACTCTTTTACTCATCCACTTGTTTTTCAGGGAAGCTGCCTGAGAGAGGTTTGAATAATAAACCACCTCCAAACATTCAGTGCTAATTGTGCTGGTGTTTTTTTCCAAAACAGACTTTGATCTACTGCGAAGCAAGTTAAAACTACCAAAGGACTGAGTGATGTTTGGCTGTCACTGAACCGGACTGCATATACATGAGTATGGAGTTAAGGCTGAGATTACGTATGAATAATACCAAGCAAATTATGAAACAAAGCAGGTGTAAGTAATTTTTTTTAAAAGGCTGAAACAAAAAAAACAACCTTACGCATCAATGTACAGAACCGTTCAGCAAGAGAGCCATAATTGTGTTTGATAGTGAAACTTAAAGAGAAGGGGAAGAAAATGTTTTTAATATTCAAAAAACTTTCAAAAGACTTAACAAGTCTCTTGGAGGAGACTTACAAAATTTGGTTAATCCAAACAATGTATTAATGCATTTGTGCAGACCCAATAAGCCCTTACCAGTTTGGCTAATTCATACACTCTATTAGCGTTTCGTGCAGTCCTAGCAAACCCTGAAGCTTGGATAACTGTACTCCTAGAGTTTTCTTTTCTGGGATATTTCTGTACTATCAGTGTAAAAATGCCAGTCAAAAAAGAGAGACAGAGGCAATTACGTAGACAAAAAGTTCAGGCCCTATGACTTACTCATAAAGTATGAAAGAACTATGTTCGTTTAGCCTGGAAAAGAGTAGATTAAGTGGGTATACACTTAGCAGCCTTAAGACATAAGAAAAATCATTAAAGAGGGACAGAAAAAAAGATACCTTTCTCCATATCCATGAATCAACTCAGTTTGCAAAAGGGAGATTTAAGTTTTAGGAATAACTGGTAAGGCCAGTAAAGCACTTTGCCTGCCTGCAGGAGCTTGTGGGATCCTAATCAATGGGATTTTTTAAAAGTTGGTCATAAATATCTGTAATTACAGATGGTCTGGATGGATTCTTACCCTGTATTTCTATGTCTCCTATCACAAAATGCTAAAGACCAGATTTTTGCTTGCATAGACCAGTGCCATTCCATGGATTTAAAAGAATCTGCAGCAAAAAGCACCAGCATATTTCAGGGAAAATATTCAACAACAGCATCCTACAAGGTTTCTTGGAGTGTCTTTTTTTTTTTTTTTCATGTTGGCATACAGTATAGAAAGTAATTTGCCCTACCTGATTGTAACTGGCATAAAAATAATTACTTACTTTTCTTCTGGCATCTGCTTTCTGGAAGCACTCATGCTGTATGAAAGTCACTGCAGCGAGAATCCTAGGTGTGGACTGGGTATTTTCACTCCTCAGTATGCTCACTGCACGCTCCAGAGTCATCTCCCCTTCTGGGCTCCTTAAAAATATAGACAGAGGAAATATAGTGAAGCAAGACTGCAGAAAAATCATCGTTTAGCCTGTGAAATTTCTTTTAATATCAGGATTTGTGTACTTTTCAAGTAACTTTAGCTTTTATTAGAAAATTATTCCCTTTCCACTAACAGAAAATATTATAAAAGCTTTATACTTTTATATTAGATACCAATATTCTAGGCAAAGAGAAAATCATAAATGGAAGTGTTGCAACAATGAGAGGTTCTGGACAAAGCAAGCCACGCTTCAAGTTATCAAAACAAAATGAAAAGATAAGTGGATGAAAGATTAAGATCCAAAGAAGGCCATAACCAAATTAGAGTGTCTTTTACTTATCATGAAGATACCTTGATGTTTTTCTCAGTAATGTGATGATTGGTTTTTTATAATTGTTTTCATGCCTTTCTTTGGTTTCTCAGTCCCCAGACTACACACATGTAGGGGTCAGGACCTGCTTTTTTTCAAGCTTATAGAAGTTGATCTAGTTTGAAATAGATGGGTAAAGCCTTTTTTTCAGGTGGGACAAAATAAAAACACCACTCAGTAAACCAATTATGTCCATTGCCTGTGGTAGGACTAAAACTATGCGTGGCCATTTTGGTCCCAACTTCCAGGATGGTTGCTTGAATGATAATTGTGTGAGACAGCCATTTAAAAAATTGGAAAGAGAGGTCACTAGACCCATTTTTTCCTCAGTAAATGGAACATAAAACAATTCATAGCACAATCGGGTGCATTATCTCTGGGACAGGTAGTTATATTCCCCAGCCTTTTAATTCACTTTTTGTTTCAAATACTTTCCACCCAGGAAAAAAAAAGGATAAAACAAAACAGCAACAAAAAAGTGGACAAAATAATAAGAACTCTATGTTTTTTTAAAAACCAAATAATTTTGTAGAACCAGATTCCAGGTTGGCTAGACAGGGATAAGAGAGGAGTTCTGTGAACCACCGTGAAACAAGTAGTCATTGGCAATAAATCCTTGCCTCAGAGCTACCGGCATCAGAATGGCTTACTTGATAATCATCTCAGTATGTGCATCTAAAATCAAAAATTTTGACAGCTCTGAGACTGTCTCAATAATGGACTGGCAGGAGTGAAGAAGCCTGGAAGTCCACGTTTGCCCAGAACGGGCTGCAGAGGCAGACAAACCAGGCAGAAATCAGGCAGATTTCTCAAAGTTTTCCAATGTATTGAAATCGGACTCTTTTCCCCAAAATACTTATGATGAACTCATGAGTTCCGAGAAAAAAGTGGTTTTTGTTGGAATTTGTCCCGTCAGCTACACTGTAAATCAACATTTGCTGCTTGCTTTTGCTATGGCGAAAGACAATTAGTATGGCTGCAAGGACAGCAAAAAAATGAAGAACAATTTTGATGCACCTGTTGCAAATGAAATTATACTCCCGTACCCTGGGGTTTCCACCTGCCTTTATATTTCCCTTTGGTATAAATCATGTTATTTCTTGCCTTCTCCCCTCCTCTGAATTAGTGTTTTGAGCAAATATGCTGCATGTATAGATGCTGAGGCATGCTTGTGCAAGACAAAGATGAAATGACAGGGATGGCGTGTTGAGGATGTCAATGGAGAAGTTAAATCAAAGTGAAATTAGAACTATGGTTGATATCTCTAGCGCCCTGCGTTCTGTTCTGGCAATGCTTACAGCTCCCAGACTTTCAGAGTTTACTTCAGCCCAAATTTAAACAAAGTAGCTACTAAGTTACCCTAAGTTGCAAGTCTAAAGTACTGATCAGAAAACTATTTAAAGGTCTTGAACAATGAGTAATGGAAAAAAGACAGATCATATTTCTTCTTACTTTCTTCTAAGTCGAACAGCAAAACAGGCTTTTCAAGCTTGGGTTTTTGTCAGGTTTCTTAAATCAACAAGGATTTTTTGACCATGTTATGCATGTGTCCATGTGAGCATGCCTTGCTTGTTAGTCACTGCAATAACTTTGCAGCCCTTTAACCGAATTCACTCGCCTTCTATAAAGTGGTGGACATCTCCAATCTATGAAATTGGGAGTCATTTCAGTGACCAACAGCAGAGAAGGACTCTGTCCGTGCACTTTCCAAGGTCAAGATTGCTGCGTGAGCTGATCCCTCATGGGACACCAGAGAACCTACGTGGGAACCCAGCCTCAGGATGCTGAAGATGTCCCAGAGCAGTAAAGGTCCATCAGCAGCCGCTGCCAGGCTGAGATAAACGCATGTACCACCACAGGCCAAATTTCTAAATGCTGGGTGTGTAGATCCGCACTGAGACTGAGAGCAGCCTGCCATTCACCGGATTTGATGCAATGATTCCATCCTACCCTCAAAACATTTACAGGCAAACTTAATAGCCAGGTGGCTGATTAGCCTGTGTAATGACAACAAACAAACGGACATTCAGGCAATGGTGTTTAAGCAGAACAATGCTTTGACAGGTTCTGACTTCCCCTTAATTGCCAGAATATAACATTTTTGAGATATATACAGTATGTTGTCTAATCATTTTGTGACAGCTCTCAGCACATTTAGAGGTCAGATGCTGCAAGCAGCTGTTTCTCAGACAGCTTCAGGTTGAATCTCTTTCTCTCCTAAGCCCTTAATATAAGGATGATTTTAACTGCTTCACTTTACCAGAAGATACAGAGATAGCATCTCATACTCTGATTTTTCACCTTTGATTTCATAGCATGGGCTAATTCTTCTACAGGAAGTCTGAAAATGCTTTTATATACCTTTCAAATACCATACACAGTTAGTCCACTACTTCTCTTTAACATTACACAACTATTTTACACCCTCTTAATCAATCTTGGAAAGACCAAAATTATGATTTATATACAAAGGGACAGATGTCTGGAAAAACCAAATTACTCAGAAAACAGGTGTGTCTTTTCCCTTTGCAACAGGTAAGGGAGCAATGTATCAGATAATGCAAGCTTAAAAACAAAGAAAATGGGAAATAGCAAGAAATGTGGAAGTCTCTACTAACTTCTTAAACTGAGAAGTTTTGACAGAAGAAATTATTGAACAACTAGGGGAATGATCTGAAACATCTCTGATTTGACAGCAGTGTATAACCCAAAGCAAAATGCCATCTGTTACATTTCAAACACTACAGTAAATTGCAGTAGTGAGATATGGATGAACCAGAATGTAATACAACCGAAGCAGGACTTCTGCACCAAGCCCTTCCAGCGACAAGAATTACAAGGGGAGTTATTAAATCTGTATTTTAGATGTCTGAAAACAGTAATAATGTATATGGATATCATACACATCGTAGTACATAACCATATGTAACAAATAACTGACTTCAGTCTGCTAAAATGGCTATTGTTTCTTCCTCGTCATTTAAGACTCTAGTGGCGCACATCTCTTGTTGAATTGTATCTTACATGCTGCTTTTCACCACGCTCTTCACTAACATATTTTACAGAGACTTTTTTAAACTTTGGGTAGAACAGAGAGACCCTCACTCCTCTAAAAACCTAGCTATGAAACTAAAGTAGAACCTCGGATATTTGAAAATCCAAACAAGATATATACAAGTAAATTAAATAGCCAGAAGTACTGAGAAAAACAAAATCTGTACACATCTGCAAAAGGAACTTTAGAAGCTTTCACAGCACTTCCAATTGTTTTCCTCTGTAATTTCCAGCAAAAACTGAGCTTAAAAACTGGCATTTAAGGAATTAAGCTGTCAAAAAGATTTCCATTAGGTCACAAATCTTCCACCTGGAGTTCAGCATGGTCTCAAGCAAACCACTTGCACAATGACTGAACATAGATGTTTACATCTGCAGCTTTGAAAAACACTTTGGTTGATGTTTGTGCAGGCAGACAACCAGACTCTAGTGTCTGCACCTGCGAAAGAAGAACCAAAATTGCTCCTACACAAAATTAAATATCAAAATTGCTGGTTGTGGCTCAGAAACACACACAAGAATGTGCTTAAAGTAAATTATTAAGTCAATGGGACATATGCCTGTTTGGAAATTGTATTACTGGGAAACAAAGTCCTCCCAGGTACCTATTTTTAACACCACTATTCCAAATTCTTTAGCTTTTTGTGAGCTCTCAGATGTTTTTTTCTGGACTCACTTGCTGTAAAGACTGAATACTTAAGAGTCACATCATTCATACCAGATCTCTTAACCCCTGCATCACCCAGAGGTGAAAATTTCAATCCAGATCGGATGTGGGCACAAGACCGTATGTCTGTGTAAATCTAGTCCTACCGCAAAACATGTAGTTGACAACAGAAAATGCCTGACCTGTACGTAGCAGTGACATCAGATGATGCCTCATCTCACACAGCAGCAAATTTAGAAAAAGAAAGGTGGCCTTCAGAAAAATGAAATTAACGGCTACCCAGTTATGAAAAAGGAGACATTTCTTAATAACACTGTTATAAATTACACCATGATTAACTTACATAAGAAACCTCGGGATCCTATTTGGATTACGAAACAACACCACAAACCACAGTAAACAGTGCAAGTAACCATCTCCTGTTTACCAAGTGGTTTGTTCTGGAGCTCTGGAAACAATCAGAATTTTCTAAAATGAAAAAAATATTCACTCCTGAGGGGGATTTTAATACTGATAAATTTTCTCTTTTGAAAATGGGACCGATTTTAGACATTCTGAAATCTTCTCTGGAAGGGAATTTCAGGGGAAAAAGAAGCAATTTTGAAAAAAGAGCCCAAATGCTTCTAAGATGTTAAACAATTTTCCTGAAGTCTAGGGGTAGCTTTGGGAATTTCTGCCATGGAGCTAACAGGGCTTCAGATTAAGATAGCGTCCTCAGAGCATGTAGGATCTCACGGCAGTGAGAAGCACTGGGGTCCTGAGATTCAGAGCAGTTCATATTTGTTCTAGGGATGGATGGTGCTACAGAGCTAAGAGAAATTTCTGCCTGTGTTTTAACTGAAGTTTATAAAAGCTTTTTTCGTTTATAAAAACTAAAAACCACGAAGGATTTTTAACTGGAAACTGTCAATCTGCCAAAAGCTGCTTCACTGGTAGATTTCTGATCTATTCTTGTGAGAACTGGTGCTGAAATCATGCGGCCTCTTCTGAGCACAAAATTTGGCAACACATTACTGTGTATTGTGAATTAGGTTGTAAATTACTCAGTGACTAGTTCATGTCTCCTTATAGAATTCCTTAACTCCTGGCAAAAGGGTGTCCCAAGCCTGAGCAGGAGGTGTGGACCCTGCAGTGTGTACATTCATGTACATTTCTTCTCCCTTTTCTCTGTTGCTTTTTAAAAGCAAACCTACTTTCGGCATCCTCTGCACTGACACTTCATACACTGTGTTGGCTGCCGAACCATAAGCTGTTAGTTTAGTTTCTCTTTTTAAACAAAGAGGTTCCTTTCAGCTGTGACACCCCAGAACCAAAGCAGGTCCTGCATTGTCCTTACCCTAGCTGAGATCCATTGATGGTGACTTGTTCGCTCTGCAGGAAACAATTTCTCCCTGCTGCTGCCATAGCAGCTGTCAATGGCATCCTCTTCCCATCTGTTTCTGCAGCGACACTGGTTACTGAAGCTGGCTGGGAAGCTTCCCTCCTGGTCTGCGTGCTTCTGAAAGTAGTTTGGTACCAGTTGGACCTTAAAGATTGCCTGTTTTGAGACCCCAAACGAGAAGCAACTGGTGATCTCACTTGTCCCATCGCACTGCCCGAGGCCAGGTAGTTCTCTTTTTCCAAAAGGTTGGTCATACTGCGACTGTTGCCTGCTTGATGGTACAGAGGTACAGTTGGGCTGGGGTAGGCACCATCAAGGAGGGCATCATTAACAGTCTCCATGTGGGATTGTCTTTTAAAAGAGCGTCCCCTGTTCACTGAATCACGAAGAGTGTAACCAACAATCTCAGACCGAGCATATCTTGGTGGGACAGTCCCGCTGGGTCTCCTGCTATCTCCATGCCTCATGGAGAATCCAGTTGAAATCCCTCTGTCATAGTGAAAATCATTGGACACATACGCCAATCTTTCAGGACCTCGTTGGGGTGAAACCTCTAGTCTCTTCAGAGGTTGTCTTTGACCTCTCTCTTCTACTGTCTTGTAAGTAATCCTCGTCCCCCAGCCATTTGTATAAGAGGATGGTGAGGCGACCTGTTCCAGGTGCATGAAAGAACAGGAGTCACAGTAAGATCACAGCATTTAGGATTAATAGCAAAGAAACCAAACCAAAAAAGTAAAGATAAAAATTCTAAGGTCTGCTATCAGAATCAGAAAACAAAATGTGAACATCACCAAAATTGTGTATTAAATGGGATTCTGCAACATTTCTTTGTATCTGCCTAACGAAGGCAGGAAGAAATATGGTCTAAACGTTAGGAAACAAAGTCTAAGCCTCTAGTCTTCTGTCATAAACTCAAAATAGGTGCGTAAGTCAATTACGCCTGGTACTGAACAGTCTGCTTATTGACGGAGATTTTCGTTTCAGTTTGAAAATCCTTCGATATTAACACTCACATCTGCTACTAAAATTAAATTCAAGGCTGACCAATAGATAGAAGAAAATTAATATCAGACATAAAAATAATATACTAAAGTGTCTGCATATTAACCTTATTAATATAAGGTTATTTAGCCCTCCTGTTCATTTTGTGGTAGTGGTAAAAAGAGGGCTTTTTACTTTATCTAGTAAAAAGAGATAGCACCTTCCCTGTTTGCCTAACCTCTTAAAAATGAAGGAGATTACATGCCATTCCAAGGAAACTAAAATGACCATCTCACCATCT
Organism: Chroicocephalus ridibundus; assembly: GCF_963924245.1. Taxonomy (NCBI): domain Eukaryota; kingdom Metazoa; phylum Chordata; class Aves; order Charadriiformes; family Laridae; genus Chroicocephalus; species Chroicocephalus ridibundus. The sequence continues at coordinate 155,505,966 of NC_086284.1, forward strand.
CAATGGTTTCCCTAATTCTACAGTTGCAATTTAAGATGACTTTTCTTTTCCTGTCCCTAACAGGCACAGAGAGTAATGGATCATCATCTCGTTTTATAATTTTCTCTTTTCTAAACTCAAACCCACTTCCTTCAACCTTTCTTTGTGTCTTCAAGATTCTTACTGTTTAGGTGCTATCTGGGGCCTCTCCAATTTTTCTACCTTTTTCTTAAGCTCTAAATTGCACATCATACTCTATTCAAGACCTTCCAGAACTAAATCAACCTGGGAAACTATCTGGCCTTGAAATAAAGGAGTCATGGCCCAATTTTTTTTTAAATCCGTAAATATAGTGGAATCCAGCCATAAATGAAAGCCCCTTATATTCTACTTCCATGTTGTATTAAAGTTTTGTAATATTAACGGCATTTTTTAAGGTAAACTGAGAATCTTATACAAGTTATTAACTGAAGGCACAGTGCTTAGCAGTGCCTTAGGCACTTAGGCACAGTGGACAGACTGAAATCCCTTAATTTCACTGTTGAGGAGTTACTGAGGGTGATAATCAACTCACAAACGGAGTAAAGGTCGCTGAATCTAGCAGGCTGAGGCAAAGATCATTGGATATAACTCTTTATTCTACAGAAGCTTTGCAAGGATATCTTTATCTTTTGTTTGGGCATAAGGAAATTCATGCTTTTGTGAAATACTAGATCTTGTGGCTTTTTCTGTCTTTCACACAGGACAAATAGTCTCTCTTGCCTTTTTTGTTTTTTTTTTTTTTTTTTTTTAAATAATATTTTTTTTTCTCCTGCCTGGAAAACTGCAGTATTTTCTTGTGGTTCCTATATCACCTCCAGTTTTCCTCTTGTTGCTCTCTTCTAGAAAGAGGAGATTCACATCAAATATTAAGGACTGGATAATAGGCGAGAACAGAGGACAGGAGGACAGAGAAGGAAACGTATTTAAGTAAATGGTTCTAACTCTACCCATACAGAGCCAGAGCTGCTTCATTAACTGGCCAGCAGCTGGGCTATTTCCTTTAATGAGAATAAGCCATTCTTGAGTAATCTAAAATTAAGAAAGATTTGTCCCCTACTTATACAGCTATCTATTAAATAAATATTTGTGTTCCCAAGCTGAATCAGCTTCACCTGGACTTCCTCTAGCAAACTCCAACTGTTCAGCTGGGTGAGTGTGGCATCTGACCACTTTGGGCTACCAATGTGCTGATGGACCAGCTGCCTGGTGGGATGGATAAAGATCTGACCTGTCACAGCCTTTGCCTTAGTGGAGTGTTAATACCGTTTTTCATTTTCTACCCTGATGGTAGAAAATGGTAGAAAACTGGTATTCAAAATCAACAGGATTGCAGAAAGCCTGTCTGTACAACTCGGTTTAATTTAGCCATTGGGCTCAGAAGACACCAGAAGAGGGAAAAACATTAACAAATCTCAGTTGTGAAAACCTCCTTTTCTAGAAATCAGGCTTTAAAAAGCAAACAAGGGAGTAAGCAAACTTTGAAACACCATCTATGTGCTACTATTTGTGTTAACAAAACGGATAAACTATGCATGTGATATAACATTGATTTTTATGCATTGTCGTCTTTTCCTCACCTGGTTTGACTGATAATAAGAGAAACCATAGGGGGTTCTTGGTACAAAATCATTTTCAGTAATTCCCATGTTATAGACACGCTCTGGAACGCTGGATGCACGGTGCAAACTCCCTGTAACGAAAGACTAATATTAGTAAGATTTTAACAAAACATGATATTGTTATAAAGGTTGATTTACAATACTAGGGAAATGCCACTAATATATATAAGCTGAAAATCAGATCGGTAAATGATGGAGAGAGGTTTGCATGCAGTGTATCACATTCAAAACATGGCGAAGCAAAGCTTTCTGAGGACAAAAGCCATTTTTTCAGTTTCCTATTTATTTTACTTAAGACATATTTTTAACTTTTAGGAGTCTTGTTGTTCATGTAGCTATTTAATGAAAAATGTTTTAAGATAGCAACCTGATATTTTAAGTATTCCAGATAATGACAGACTATTAAGTACTGAGAAAAGGTATCACCGAACAGCTGCTAACACTTATTTTCTACTGTAACCACTTTGAATATATATGTATGGTTTACATTAGAGGCTGACTATAACATGCACAGTATACAATAAATTAAAATATTGCAGCTGTAGATTGTAGATGAGAAACATGGGTTGATGCATATACCTCTGTTACTGTGCACCCTACAGATGGAATTTTCACAATGTAGCACCGTAAATAAATAGCCTACACTGAGTATAAACTGTTTATTTCATAGTTGCCTGCCTCAACTGCTGATGTTTCTTCTCCCTTAGGTGCTAGTTTAATGATAATATATTGGAGCAAGTAATGCTTCACTAACCTCAGTGCTTCACCCAAAGAGCATGAAAAGTCCACAAACAAATTCCACGGCTTATGGAGGCACGTGGCATATGATGCTGTAAAGTAGGGTTTTTTAATGACACTTCAAATCTGCGCCTGAAAGGTTCACTGATCTTACAAATAACGTAGATCTACACTGTATCTGCTCTGATTCTTTTTTTTCCATGACCCAGCTTTGAAAATAAAACAGTGCATTGTGATTTATTCTTTCATTATAACGGTATTCTTCTTTTAGTTAAAAACAAACCAACCAAAAACTTTAGTCTGTTTCTTTTTCACTGATACAATGCATTTTCAAAGACAAAGTGCTTCTATGAATAATTTTTTTTAAAGCAACAGTTACTGCTGAAATAATTATTCATGAGATTCCCATGTTGCTATCAGAATATGCATATAGGAATATAAATAACACAGGTTATAACACAGACAGGTTTAAGGAGGTGAAACAGAAGTTGAAAGCAAGATACATCTCAAATCAGTCATAAATGGGGCCAGTGCGTGCTGCAGAAGTTTAGGCTGAACAGATAACAGTGGTCACTAAAGAAGCTAACTGGCCGTGAATTTTCAAAATAGCAGGTATTACCTGAGATACTACATACAGAAAAGAAGTCTAAAGAACCAATCATTAACTTGGTCAAACTGACGAAGTCTCGATTTGTAAAAATCATAGGAGTCATATGCCCATGGGAATTCAGGTGCCCAAACCATCCAGGCAAGAGCCCGCTGGGATTTTTGAAGCAGCTGGTGTATGGGTGCTAAGCAGCTGAGGTTTTCAGTTGGTGCAGTTGGGGTCCAGGCTTCATTAGGGGCACGTGGGTACCTCTAGGAACTTCAGGACTCCTGTATCCTTGATCCTTAGTGTCTGTAGTTAGTAAAGGGCTTGGCAACAACGAAAATAAACAAGAGACTCATGTAACAAGAGAAAATTATGAATGATTCTCACTAGCACGTAGCTACCTGGATAAGTCCAAACTTGTGTATAGCACAATACAATACAATAGCAGACTGCAATAACTTGAGGCCCAGTTCAATCATACTTTGCAGATATTTTGCTTATTTAATCATACTTTCCAATTCTTTCATTTTGGCCACGCGAGACAGATTTAAACACATATCAGGTGATTTGTTAAGACACATTCACGGTAACATTGCATCATGAGAGCGGAATGATGCAGCTTGGTCAAACTCATGATTTGGATTGTAATAATTCCTTCGTGACATTACAAGGTTACCATAGCCCAAGGGTTAGCCAAGTACATGAGGATGCAGTAAAGGGAAACTGTTGTTTTATACTGCAAAAAAACCCTGCCAATGTACACCGACATCCAAAATCTACAAATCCATATAAATGTCTCGTTTGTGTGATATAATTCCCATATCAATGTACAATGTCAGGTGCCCAATAAGACTCCATCTTAGCCTATTGCCTGTGCCTGCTTTTTAAAGATTCACTTTATTCACTGCTGCTTATTAAAGTACTTTCATATAGTGGGGCTTTAAATATACATACATACACATTTCTGTTTCTCTATAGTTAGCATTTTTTGTACAGTTTACTTAGTGAGAAATTACTCTCAGTTATTTATCTACGTAGGGCATAAAGGTCCTTTGAGCAAGTAATATGTGCATGTTTTAGGTAACTCCCTGTCTTTACGAAAAAAAAAGAGGATAAATTAAAATAACAAGGCTGTCCATTAACTAGTTGGAGATAAACTACACATCTAACAGTTCTCTCTTTGCAAAAGCAAAATATAGTCAACCAGAAATTGCAACACTCAGTTATCTTCAAGTAGTCCTCTTTTTTTTAACCTTCAGTCTCCCTGTGAAACTATCCATCAGTAATTATTTTTCTCTTTCAGAGATAAACACAGTATATGTTAGGTTATGGAATTTCACTTTGCACTTACAGTATCTCTTGCTTGCTCTTACCACATAAGTAAATTATTTTGCTAGCATTTTACCTGTAGATCTATTAGGTTGACATAAAATTTATATTTATTTACTGTGTCCTGTTCATTTGTGCCAAAAAGCCAGTGTGCCAAAGGAAAAAGTGGTAACTAAAATGCTGTCTTTCCATCAGTTATGAGATGCAGAATAGGTGATCTGACCAAAACTCGCCTCTCTCAGTGAGGCTCCATTCAGTTTATTTTTATCTTACTACAAAAATCTACATGTTTTTCACACCTTTCAGATTTGCCCAGTATTACATTAAACAAAAATCATTATGCAGTTCTTACACACTCAGTGCACTGGTAAAAAAAAAAAAAGAAAAGAAGAAAGAAAGAAAGAAAGAAAGAAAGAAAGAAAGAAAGAAAGAAAGAAAGAAAGAAAGAAAGAAAGAAAGAAAGAAAGAAAGAAAGAAAGAAAGAAAGAAAGAAAGAAAGAAAGAAAGAAAGAAAGAAAGAAAGAAAGAAAGAAAGAAAGAAAGAAAGAAAGGAAGAAAGAAAGGAAGAAAGAAAGGAAGAAAGAAAGGAAGAAAGAAAGGAAGAAAGAAAGGAAGAAAGAAAGGAAGAAAGAAAGGAAGAAAGAAAGGAAGAAAGAAAGGAAGAAAGAAAGGAAGAAAGAAAGGAAGAAAGAAAGGAAGAAAGAAAGGAAGAAAGAAAGGAAGAAAGAAAGGAAGAAAGAAAGGAAGAAAGAAAGGAAGAAAGAAAGGAAGAAAGAAAGGAAGAAAGAAAGGAAGAAAGAAAGAAAGAAAGAAAGAAAGAAAGAAAGAAAGAAAGAAAGAAAGAAAGAAAGAAAGAAAGAAAGAAAGAAAGAAAGAAAGAAAGAAAGAAAGAAAGAAAGAAAGAAGAAAGAAAGAAAGAAAGAAAGAAAGAAAGAAAGAAAGAAAGAAAAGCCATTTTTTAAATTTTATTTTATTTTATATTATGGGTTCATTAACATTAGGATTAATATCTTCTAACTGTGAGACTTGGTGTTTTACGTCTCACAAAAACACTCTCTGCAGAAAATATGCACACGATTCAGTTACTCATCCACAGGGGACAAACGCTATTTGAGAGGCCACAGGATACCACACTTGATTTCCAGCAGCCAGTCAAGAAAAGGATGGGTTTCCTGCAGGCCCTGCATCATGTCTGTCAACCCATGAGGGTATTTTGGAAAACTCAGGCATCTCAGACAGCGGCAGACACCCATGTGTGGGCAATTGAGTGGAACCATTTATCACAGTCTCCCCTCTCCCCTGTCAGTACAAACTGAAGCAGCTCAGAAACGCTTTGGATGCCATCAGTGGAGGAGGAAAACTAAATCCCTTCGCTCTTCTCCATGCCTAAAATAAAAGCTGTACAAAAATCACCTCATATCGCAACAATCATGACAAAATTTTGAGATCTGACAAAATAATTACACTGTCAGGAGGGAGACGGTACAGATAACGGGAAAAAATCCCATCTGTCTTCATAGATGCTCCTCTTGAGCTGCCTTTGCTCCCCTGGACGTGACAGGTCCAACATCTCCAAAGGCCAGCAATCACTGCCCATGGCTGCAGAGAGATCAATCTCCTGTTTGCTTGGCTTTCAAAAATAATAATGACAAGAGGCATCTCTAAGACATATGATATATGAGAAAGACAATTACCCTCCATTAAGGAGTTAGGTGTATGGAATTCCCCTTAAACCACGTACAGTGTTAACTCTCAGTTGTGTCTTTGTCAACGCTTTTGTATTTGGTTGCCACCAAAGCCAAATTTTGGTTTAAACCCCCCACTGCAGGCATCAACGTAGCTGTTCTCTGTACGCAGAAGTCTATTAAGGACTGTGATATTTTCATGCACCCTGAGTGCCCACCTACTAAGTATTCATTGTCCACTCTTGCTCAGGGCAGGTGGGTGATTATATCCACAACAGAGACTCCTAAGTGTTCCTGGACTGTCATCTTTTAATCCTTTTTTATACTCCACCACTCCACCAGTCCACGATGGACTGAGATGCTGACATTTAAGAATGGCATATCAAAACCTTCACTGAATCACTTCATCTAGAGATCAAAGAGCCTTCTTTTTGATCATGCGCCTTCATCACTCTGCCAGTACATGCCTGGTCCCAAAGGAGTTTTTCTAATGTTTTTTACTTTGTACTGGTCAGTACATTTACCCAAGCGCTCAAATTTAAGAAAGTTTCTTCTGGCTCAGGAAGCAGAGGTGAAGAATTTAATGAAACCAAGAAAAAGTGGAACTCACTAACAAGGAATTTTTTTCTACTTCCCTTTCCCACCATGACATAAACAGAAAATCACTACGAAGCAGTTAAAATGGTTAGAATTCTGCAAAATAGAAGGCGGAGGATAGAAAACCCCCGCAAACCCCTAAAAGCAAGTTTAACAAAAAATACTACTAAGAATTTTGGAAATAAATAAATGTGAAGAATAAATAAGGCTCTGACTGTAACCGCCTTGTATCTGATGCTGTTGATTTGGAAATCACATAAGTTTTAATTCTGCTTTTTATGAACACATTGTGTTTATAAAACCCTGTGTTAGAGACACAGACAGAAGTTCATCAGGCCGTTCGCTTTTTTATGATATATTACTCAGTTCTGCCCTCTTTTTTTACAGGGGAACTGATAAGGATGTACAGGATGTAGTAGACTCTAGCCCAGGGATTATACTAAAGAAACAGAAAAACCACAAATGAATTTAAAAAGCCAATCAAAATCCAAACGGAACAAGATCAGAGGCAAGTGGACTCATAAACAGTATAAAGTTTAATAGACTCCTCATGTGTACATAAAATAATAAATACTGTTGCATCATATGCACGCTGAAAAACACCAGTCATTAAGGTATACGGTTCTGAATGCCGTTTTTCTTTGATAAGGGTGAACTATCTGCCATTTCATTTCCACCTTTAAATAGCATTCAGAAACCTGATATGGCTGCTTTATTTGTTCAAAATTTTTCAGGGCAGCGTAATCTTTAATTTATAAAGGTTCAGCAAAGGATGAACTGGAAAAGTTGCAGCTGTTGTTAAACTACTGCTTGAAAAACTGTTAAGAATGTTTGACAAACTCTTGAAAGGAGCTGGGGCAGTACATGACTTCAGTGATCCGGCAGCTGCTGTAATCCTCAAATCTGAGGATGGCCTGAATTTCTATTGTTAAAAAGAAGAAGAAATACACCCTCAAAAAAGAGGGGGGCAGGGGAAGGGAAGGGCATAAACCAACAAACAATATGGGGGTAGAAGGCAAAAATATGTTTTTCCATTTAAAGGTAATGTGGAAGGCTAAGCAACCACCTTTAATTTGAAACCTTAAGGAGAAATTTTGCTGCCTGCCAGAGTACTCCTTGCAGCTTCATAGCTTCCAGTTCCAGTGGAAAAACGGGCACGCACAGATGATACTGGGTAAGACCTTTGCTACCACTGATTTTTCATACCCGGTGGTTATGTGCTTGGCTAATTTTAGGCCTGTATGTGAATACTCTGGTTAGGTATGTGCTAAGTACCTTGCTGAACAGGGTCTGAAATAATCCTACAGATAGGACAATTATATCACAGGGGCGTGCTCCTGCTCCTTCTAAATCTTTGTATCATCTTCCCCGCAACAGCAACGATATGGGACCCTTGGTGAATGTACCTACAAAACTGTTATAATTCAGAGAAAGTGAGGTTTTTGCATGTAAAACAGTGCAATTTTTTTAAAAAGCACCCTACATAGAAGAATTCAAATGTTTCTCAAAGCATAGTCAAATTTTGAGCCAGTCTATGACGAAAGCACATTGGGATACACACGTATATATACATATATTTTGCCTGAAAGTCAACATGTTAAATACCTGATAGACATTTGATTCACATTATAGATATTTGAGAGCTAGATAGGCTGTCATGTGCAAATATTATACATGCATATATGACATATATATAAACACATGTATAAATATATGGAACACATTCCAGTTCCATTTATTTTTTTCTGAGTTTTGTAGTGGGACTAAAAAGTATAGGGTGAGTTAGGCACAAAAATACATTTGAAAGAAGAAAAGTTCATTTTATGCATGAACAATGCATGTAACAGACATGACATTTGCCACTCCTGACCCTGAAATTTTAAAGTTTTGGTGTCTCGGAAATCAAAAGGGCTCAAATACCTGACCTTTAGAAAAACAAAGCAAACCAAGACAACTGTCCCCAAATCCATCAGGTCTGTTTAATATATTCCAGAGAAGCTAAGATGAGTTAGAAGGACGGGAGCTTTGTCTTCACAGTGTTTTATGCATGGCATGAGAGACAAGATCTCAGGTTCATGACACCATCTCATTTATTAACTACTGCTTAAAAAGCTTTTCCCAGGCTCTCTACTGAGAGAAAAAGAAATCAAGTTGCTCAAAAAGTGTTTAGAAACATTATTAAAATGAGAGCTGCCAAGCTAAGGACTTGCATGTGTAGCTGCACAGCTGCGTATACCTGTTTATGCGATGTGTGTACTTAACTTTTTTGAGCAGAGTATGTCTGTGTCTGCATTGTATGCATTTTTGCCACGAGGTGTTTTTTAGATGGAAGCCAGATGAAATACAAGAAAACATTCCTCTGCCTGACAAGATAGACGAGTGCAGTACAATTATAACTTTGAAGACCTTTGGCTCACAGTTTTTTTGCAAACAAAAGGTGACAGCTTCTTTAAGGGCAGCCGAGCGACAGGGTATATACCCTGTAAGGCAGTCATATCTTCCTATTTAAAAACAGGATTGAAGTTTTCATGGTAAGGGTTGCTTTTTTTTTTAATTTACTTATTTACGAAACCCCTGGAGCAGCTTGCCTTTAGCCCTCAGCACCTCACAAAGTCACCCTTGTGGGTGCCTGCGGCTGCAGTCGGACCCACGTTGGGGCAAAAGGCACAACTGTGTGGACCTTCCTGATGGATCCGGCCTTCCGGCTGTACGGTCTCGGAAGCAAGGATTGACGGAGGTCAGTATGTACCACGCACGGCAAAGAACAGGGCAGAACGAACGGACAGCGGCCCCCACCACTCACCCAAGTTACGGCGCTTAGGAAGGAGAAACTTCTGATCCACTTGGGTGGGGAAAAGAGCACGGGAAGAGGCGACAGAGATACGATTTTCCGTCAAACCCGCTAAAAGCCAGTGACCCGAGCGGCCCCGCACCTCCCAGGGCCGGGGAAGCCGCGGCAGGCGGCTGCGGCCGCCCGGGGCCAGCTCGGGACTCACGCCGGGTGTCACCCCGGGGCCGCCGCCGCCCCGGGAGTCCCTTCCCGTGTTTCCGCCGCCGCCGAAACCGCCACCGTCAGCCGGGGATCGTGGCCGGGACACTCACCGTTGTGCAGCGAGCCCCGGCTCTTCCTGGCCAGCGTCTGCTGGACCTGCCGATGGATCCGCAGCGCCTTCTCCTCCCCGGCCCGGTCTCCCGAGAGCTTGAGCCTGGCCTCGGAGGGCAGCGCCAGGCTGGAGCTGTCCAGCTCCCCCAGGATCTGCTGGCCCAGCACGGTGCGGATGTAGCCCTGCTCGCCGGCGGGGCCGCGGCCGGCCATGGGCGCAGCCGAGCGCCGCTCCGCTCCGCGCACGGGAACCTGTTGCGCCGCCGCCGCCGCCGCCTCCCCCTCCCCAGCGCCGCGGCTCAGCCGCTGAGGGACGGCCCGGGACGGGCCGCGCCCAGCGCCGCCCGGGGCTCTGCCCCGCCCGCCGCGCAGGTGCCAGGCACGGCCCGCGCCCCCGCCCCGCTCCGCCCGCCCCGGCCTCCCGGGGCCGGGCGGGGCCGGGCCGGGCCGGGCCGACCCCTCCCCTCCCCGCTCTTCCCGTCCCCTCCTCTTCCTTCCCTTCCCGCCAGGATGAAGGGCCCGGCGCAGCAGCCCGGCCCGGCCCGGCCCGGCCCTTGCTAGTGGGGAGCGGCCGCCGCCTCAGGCAGCCGCCGCCCGACCCCGTCCTCCCCGGCGGCCCGCCGGGGCCTCCCGGGGCAGCAGGGGCTGGGCGGCCGGTGCGGGACCCCCGGAGGGGAGCTGTGCCGCTTTGTCCCGCAGCCGGCGGGAGAGCGGGTTCCTGTGGCACACGTACCCCCCCCGCGGGAACGAACACACGCACAGGCGTGTGAAACATGGCGGAGCACCTCTGGTGTGAGGGCAGGCGGAGAGAGTTGGGGTTGTTCAGCCTGGAGAAGAGAAGGCTCCAGGGAGAACTTACAGCAGCCTTCAAAAACCTAAAGGGGGCCCACAGGCAGGATGGGGAGGGACACTTTATCAGGGAGTGTCGCGACAGGACGAAGAGTAATGGTTTTAAACTGAAAGAGGGGAGATTTTTCACTCAGGGTGGTGGGACGCTGGCACAGGTTGCCCGGAGAAGTTGTGGATGCCCCATCCCCGGACGTGTTCAAGGCCAGGCTGGATGGGGCTGTGAGCAGCCTGGTCTAGTGGGAGGTGTCCCTGCCCATGGCAGGGGGGTTGGAACTAGGTGATCTTTATGGTCCTTTCCAACTGTAACCGTTCTGTGATTGTCCCTTATAGATCCTTTGCATTATGTTATAGATGTAAGATACTTCGTTATTTTACACGTGGCTGCATTTTGTGCACATGTAAGTAAGTCTCAACTAAAAAGATAAGATGTGAAACCACTTTAAATGTAGCCTTCCCCGCCTGTGAACATCAAATTTTCAGGTGGGATTGTGTTAGGGGGCTGTAGGGCTGCTGGTCTGGGAGGTTTTCCTGCTCTCTGGGATTTTTTCAGGCTGTCCTGAGGATTTGCAGAGGGATGAATTGAAGCCGCCTTCCCTCCCTTTGGTTGTGAAGAGCAAATTGCGCAACTAAAGGCTGGAAAAAAAATATCCCCGTCTGGCTCTGCCCCTGCAAAGGAAGGTCTGTGCCTGCCTGCGTGATCGTAAGTGGATTCTTAGACACTGAAGGACGGCTCAGGGCATGTGAGCTGGAGAAAGGCTGAAGTTCTCACGCTATCTCAGGACACAGCTTGGAGTTATTGTTTAAATAAACACTCTACTCACGGTGGGTTGAAAGAAGGAGGAAAAAAGGAACATGCAATGTCTTGGGGAGAGAAAGGTGCGGGCATTAGAAAAAGTAGACGTTCCAGGGTTCCATGATTTAAAAAAAAAAAAAAATCCACAGCAAATTAATTGTAAGTATTTTAATGGAAAAGCTAATGTTTTTTTAGAAGCAAATGAAAATTAATGTAGCTTTTAACTTCATGTGTTGCTATTTTAGAGGCAGTCTGGGACTCAAAATGAGCAATCTAACTTCTTTTTTACCAGAACTTCAGACAGCGGTGGGTGTACAGGGTGGCTGGAGAGAAACTGGCATTATTCTTGTTTTAGGGTATACCGCAACATAAGAAACTGGGGCACCTTCTTTATTCCCAGAAAACTCAGGGTGAGGGAACTGGCTCCACGCTGAGGAGTCCGGAATCCTTTTGCCCCTGCTTTACTCTTTGTCTCTTCCATTTCTTTCTTTAAGGGGGGAGGGAGCTCTGGCCTTTCTTGTCACTTGGTCTGGCTAATGTCATCCCCCTTTTGTTCTAACGTGGCATATCACAGGAGAGGCCACGTTAATGAGAATAGTTTCACTAGAGCGCCACACTCCTTCCTTATAAAGGAGGAAAGGTTATGTACGGGAGCAGAAAGGTTGGAGATAAGCTGTGGGGTACCGGCTGGGAAAGAGGAGCGGGAATCTGTGGAGAGGAGGAAGTTGGAGGTATGTGGCAGAACTACAATGGGCAGGGGGAAAATGTAACAGAAGAGTGGAGGGATAAAAAAAATGAAAGAATGGGCAGGATAAGGCAGGAAAAACAATGGGGGAGACACATCACCACTAGTAAGGAATGTAAACTCTGTTAGAAACTGTTAGACCCTTTTGCTGACATACAGACACAAAAGCGTTTTCAGTGAACAATAGATACTACATTCTCAGCACATATGAGTGAGGGCTACTGAGGAGATTAGAAAATAGTCTAAAAAATTTGAAACATTTCCTCCCCTCCTCCTTTTCCCTGCCCTCTTCTCTGTTCCCTAATTCCAGCACAAACATGAATTCCGGATAGTTTTTATAGTTGAAACCAATTTGGTTTCCTGCACAAAACACACCTGAAATGGATTCAGGATTTAGAAAATACTCTTACAGAGGGTGCCCTCAGATGTCACTGACATCACATATAGGTTTACAAGCTCTTGGCGCATTGGCATTGCCTCTGTTGAAAGAACTATTGAATTGTTATTAACTTTATTTTGCAAGTATGTACGTTTATTTGTGCTTGTGAGATCAGTGTGACAAAAGAAATGGCAGTTTGTTCTGGACTTGAAAATCTTTAATGAGCTTTCTGAGATAGACTTCTCTCCTTGTAACTAGGAATGCTGACTGGAAAGTTTGGGGGATAGGGTGGGTGAAGGGAGGGGACAGAGAAAGAATTTTGCCTGCACAGCAGTTCAGGCAATGCTTAGCCAAGATCTGAAATAGAAATGAATTTAGGCTTTTTCTTATCTGAAGAAAATAATAATAAAAAAAAAATCATGTAACTGTTTGCCCCGTTAATAGCAATTCCTTGAAGTTGACTTATGTTGGATTAACACCTCTTCTCAACTGACTTGCACAAAAAGAAACCCCGAGTCTTTTGAGAGGGAAAGACTTTACCAGTGCCATTTGCAGATGCAAAGCAACGTAGCTGGGATTACCCCTGAAAGGATCGCAACTTGTGACGGATGATTGCTCATTAGATTTTTGAAAAAGAGATTTAATGATGACGCATATAGTGACTAAGGGATGAGGAATCACATACGAAAACATTTGCTTTCTGTCCGGTGTCTCATGGAGTCAAGCAGGTCAGAAAACCAGATATTTCTTTATAAGACTTATTTCTTATTCTGACCAGATGTGCTTGGCCTAAACCATGCAGCCTTTCTCCATCAGAAGTTCCCCACAAATAATATTTATGTTAAAGTTTTGGTAGTTGGTCCTTTCACTCTTCTTTCCCTTCCCCCCACCACTCTCTCTGCGTTAGGATTTAGGGAACGAGCTGGGTTTGTACCCTGGAAACAGATTATTTTCGGCTGCAGGAGCCTTAGAGGAAACGGGTGCAAGTGTGAACATTGAGGTGTACAGTTTAAATGAGAAACAACTCGACAACAAGGGCTTCATCTTAAATACATGCAACATTATTCCTGGGTGCATCTCGAGGACCACGTGGAAAATGAAGTGCCGTTAGTTCAGTGGTGGTTTTTGTTTTTTTTTGTTTTTTTTTTTTTTTTAAATTTTCGATCCCATGGTTGAAGGTGTTATATCCAAGTGCCGGCTAGTCAGGAACAGCCGGACTGTTTGTACATCTGTCCTCTTCCTTCTGGTGTCGTTTGAGTCCCCCCGCCGGGGGAAAGGGAGCCGGTTCTCCCCCTGCCAGGAGCGAGGGGACACACTGCCACCGCGTGTTCCCTGCCTGGAACGGCACGACTCAGCCCGCTCCCCGCCGCTGCTCCTAAAAAGGTAAAACTTTTGGAAAACAGACTTGGAGACGACTCAGGCAGGAGTTAACTCCATGTTTAAAAAGCTGAGACCGGTGCTTTACTGCAATTTTATTTGTTGCAGGACATGGAACTGAAGTTCAATCTGTCTTTTGCACCAGGCACTTGTATCCTGTACTGTTTTACAGTAACATATCCGTATCTTTCATCCCGGCATCACTTTTGGAAGCAGAGAAACAGAAGATCATCTATTTTATTCTGTAGGATAATTTTAAGTAAAGATTATTTTCAGAGCCACCTAGGGGAAAAGTGCTACTTTTGCATTGGTAAAATGAGTGTGATAGCAGTTTTCTGCCTGAGAGGGATGTGGCAATAAAAGCAGTAGAAGCCACGATTGGGACTCTCTACCTGACCTAGACAGAGTTCAAGGGAGCGGCAGATTGTGTGTAGTTTCTTCCCTCAGGCAGACACACACACACACACACAATGGCAATAATCCTCATTGGAACATCACAAGCCTTCATTCACTTTGATGAGGTGAGCGAGCACTGCTGGTTTTGGAAATCCAGGCCATAGCCTAGAGCTGACTAAACGTCCTGACTTGAGAAATGTCATATCAAAACTGCCATATGGCTGTGAGCTTTCCTTTACATCTCAAGACAGCCAAAGGCTGTGGGAATTCAGGATGGTCCTGAAGCTGCAGACAACAGTGGCTCCTCAGGCATATAGATAGCTGTTTTGTTGTGTAGTAGGACAGGAATAACTTGCATCCTGACCTGGGTGATAAAGCAGTCTTCATCGGTCTTGCCTCAGTTTGTTTCTTTCTGCAGCTGGAGGTGTTGGTTATCTAGCCCACCTATAACAGGGTGGCAACTGATGTTGGCCAATGTTGTAGCCCTCACGTAAAATCTGCACAGACTGTTGAACAGTTTTACATGCTGTCACTGCCACACGGGGCTTGATCTGATGGGAGCGGGATGCTACTGCTAGAGACCTGTAGAAATCTACATTGGGATGCATTCAACCAGGGGATATTTTCGGATGCTATCACCAGCACAAGTTGTGGGGTTAGATCAAACTCTGGTACATGACGTAGATAGAGCAGTCTCCAAGAGAAATTGTCTGTGTGTGCGCCTGTCCTTGTGTACAATGGCATCGGTCCTGCTTTGTGATGCTGTTAAAAGGTTTTGACGCAGTGGAGGAGACAGCAGGAACAGAGAGAACTGAGATAAGGTTTTTAACAGGCCTGACTATGAATCACCTCCATGGAGATTCCCCAGTGGGGTCCAGGCCTGTTTTGCTTGTCAGTGGCCTCCTCTTTGCACTGCTAGTAGGGGAGAGCCTGGCTGCACGGCTCCATTGGGAAGGTATTTTTCAGGCCTTTACCACCTCCCTGCAGATCTTTTGTGTTTTTCAGGACCGGTGCCCACTGCGAACTGGTGGCAGGGGTCCAACAAATTCTGGGGGGAGGTGGTAAAAGCCCCTCTGTCCTAGCCAGTCAATATCTTGTGGATAACATTCCCTTGACTGCTCTCTTACACAGTTTATCACAGCTGGCTCAAGGCTTGCTAGCAAAGCAGGCAAAACCAAGCAGCAGGGAAGCACGGGCAAAGTTAGTAAAGCTGCATTTAAGCATTGATAAAGTAACAGCATGGCCTGTCCCTGTGTGGGACTGTTTGCTGCCCGAGTACCTGCTGCCCTGGGCAATTGCCTGTGCCTAAGGTTTGCTCTCTTATCCTCATTTATTTCCATTCCAGGTCCCTGTGCTCTGTTTTATCCTACCACTCCTAGTCTCTCTCTTTAGTAGTAAACTGTAATGTTTTAAAAGTGTGATTTCCCCCCCCCCCCCCCCCCTTTTTCTTCTTTTTAGGCTCAGAGATGCACATAACCAGTTTTTGGAACAAAGGTGGTGCTCAGCCTCTGTCAGCTCTTGAGTCATCTGGGCGCTGGGGAGACAGCCAGGAAAGATGTAGGAAGACATATTCGAACGGTCTTATCAGATGCTATGCTAAAAAGAGCAACGATGTAATGTGACTTGTTTGCAAGGCTTGGAATGAAAGGAATGAAGCCGAGCTAATTTCAGTAAGCTGCAATCAATGCTTTGAGTAGCACGCTTATTCAGTTGTCTCAGGCGGTGGTTGTTTTTCCATGCATTAGCATTTTGGTCACTGTAGTAAAAGAACATGTTGTATACATAGGTGGATGTGTGAATACTCTTAAACGCTTGACACAGGAGCAGAATGCCAGTTTTTATTGGGGTTGTCATTGCATGCAATATCATCTAGAGTGTCTGAATTTTATCAGGGCCCTCTTGTTAGGCACTGCACGTGAGAGATTTTTGTCTTCATCTTGTGGTACAAGCAAAGAATACATCCAAATGACTGATGCCTCATCTTCACATACAAGTCAGGGATGGAGGAATTAAATGCTGTTCCTGAAGAAATGTGGTAACCCAGAAATTGAAAACCATTTTTTATTTATTGGCATCTAATTTCAAGGTGTAGGAGATGTGGTTATTTAGGACATAGTAGAGCAATGTCTTAAAGCAATCTTTCTTCTAGTGTTAGTAGAAAGGCTTTTACTAGTTGTATTTCCTCCATCAAAGCATCTTTTGAGATAAAACTAAAATTTAGTGGATTTTTTTTTTTTAAAACAGAGCTATCAACACCTCTCCCCCCAGCAAAAATAAACTTATTATTATTTTTGTCAAATTATTTTTTTTCATATTTTATTTCGTGAAGTTGTAGAAAACAGATATGAAGGGACTTGAGGACATCTATTCCTTTTCTGCTGTAAAATAGGATTAACCATATCTAAAATATCACAGATATCTATCTAATTGACTTTTAAGATATTATTTAATGCACAATGGGAGGCTATTGCTATATGATACTGTCTTTCCACAACCTGAGGATGCACACATGAAAGATCAGTTATAATAGACTCTCATCCGCATAATGCCAGATCAATGCATCCAAACCAGTCACCACAAGAAAATGACAGAATACACTAAAACGTACAGGAGATTAAGTTGGAAGGAAACCAAAGTGTGTATGCGTATTCATTTTGGGTTGGATGCTTAACTCTTCTTTCGCAGCTTTGTGCACAAAGCAGTCACGAAGCTGGCTGGCCTTTTTTCTTGGGAAAGGAAAATCTCAGATAGGCTCCAGCTGCCAGAACAGTTTATAAGCAATCTGTGTGTGAGACCAGCAGGTCCAGCTGGATAGCAAGAACTGCTGTCAAGAGCTGCTCTATAAACACAATGATTTCCCAATGGCCTCTTTTTCACTGTTGTTCCCCCCCCGCCCCTTTTTTTGGTGTGTGTGGGGGTAAGTCAGACTGATTAACTTTTTATGGGTGCATTTTTGGTAGTAATTTGACATGGGTGAGCCAAGTAAGGTAAAGTACAGTCCAACCTGATCATGGCTCAAAATAAATGCAACCAGTTCTGCACTATAAACAGCTGCCTTGTTTCCTATACTTTTTGATTTTTATAACTCTCTCTTTTTTGGGGGTTTTGTTGTTAGCATAGACAATGCTAACATATTCTAGGCATTTCCAGCACAGGTTAGGGAGTGACATCAGAACAGAAAAATGTCTGTCCCGGGTCAGACCAACAATCTAGGTAGCTTACCAGTCTGTCATGGTGGCCAACAGTGGATACCTAGTATAAAAAAAGGTGTAATAGTACTCCCTTAACTACACTTCTGCAGCTTACAGCAATGTGCGGCTCAGGGGTATCTTTAGTCAGAGGCAGTACCTTTGTGTTTAATTGTCTTTAATGATTTTCCCCCATGAATTTGAATAATGTCTTTTTGCATCACTATTGCCCTTTTGTAATGGGTAATACAGCTAAATTATAGGGTATGAGAAGATATATTCCCTTTTGTGTTTTTTGAGTGTGCCAAATGATAATTTCACTTGATGTAATCTATTTTTGATATTATGAAAAAAAGGAATAGAAGTTTCCTCTCTGTGCTACTGATTATACAGTTCGCTATTATGTTCCTCTGCAATTGGTTTTCCAGGCTGAAAAGTCCTAACCTTTTAATCACTCTTTGCATGCAAATTGTTTCAGACTGTAGATCATCTTTATCGGCCTTCACTTTTCTAGCTCAGCTCTACCATTTTTCAGATGGGACACCAGAATCGCACACAGGATTTGGGGTGCTGAGACACCTTGGAATTATACAGTAATATATTCATTATTTCCCATTTTCTTCCT
The DNA here is from genome assembly GCF_963924245.1 of Chroicocephalus ridibundus. Classification (NCBI taxonomy): domain Eukaryota; kingdom Metazoa; phylum Chordata; class Aves; order Charadriiformes; family Laridae; genus Chroicocephalus; species Chroicocephalus ridibundus. Next base: position 155,524,002 of record NC_086284.1, read on the forward strand.
TATTCTGCACCTCATAATTCCTTTATGTTCAGTTAGCTTTTTTGACTGCTTCTAAGCTGATGTTTTGAAGTCAAACACTAGTGCAAAGGATTCTTTGTTTGGCCTTCACATTTCCTGCAAGGATATTGAACATAAAAAATTTTAGTTACTATTACAGAGTTAGTCCTTGATAAGAACATTGTGACACAAGCCAAAAATACCACTGGGACGAGAGTCAAAACTGGACTCTCCCCTTTGAGTTGCCTGACTGGCTTATCCATGAAACATTCATGTACAGTGTCTAAAAATACCCCAGTGTGACATTTAAATCTACATAAAAGTAATTAAATTCTCTTATTATTATGGTATTTCCAGTCCTGGCAGACTCTCTGAGCCTCATTTTTCCCTAGCTTGTCATTGTTAACTGTCCTTATCTTGACCTGATTGCTGGTGATGTATATACTTTGCCTTGAGAGCTGCTTTTAAATATTTTGCCTGACACTTTGGTATGAAAGCTGAGATTAGCAATTGGACATCCAACCACCGCTGTAGTTTTGATGGTCTCACAGGGTGTCCGTGGTGCTGTGGAATACACATTGGCTTTAACGAGGAAGGTTAAGTGTATAAACACACACACAAACTTGTAGTTTTAATTTGTGAAAAAGAGACACAGGTCAAAAGGAACTAAAACAAAATATTGAAGAGAAACATAGTCCTTACCTGTAGAGAGTAAACGATGGAAGAAATTCAAAGCTGAATTACTTGCTTTGTTCCAAAGACTGCAAAATGTTTTACAAGTATTCATGAACTAAACTCGACAACATCACCAAAACAGAATAATTGGCAACTAGTTCCCTACCTACAGCCATCTGCCAAATTAAATGAAACTTTGGGGATTTTTCTGCAAGCATGCTCTAGCTGTGGCTTGATCAATATACTCCAGCACTTTTATGTCCTCCCTATTCTTTGCTCCTTTGTTGCATAATAAATTCATGTATATTTATCAGTACCACAGCATCTGCCATCTGTTAATCCAGGTGCTAGATCTAAGCAGTAGACGTTTTCTGTGCCAGTGGACTGTTCCTTGCTACATCTCTGAAATTAAGTACCATTTTAATATTAACAGGAGATTTGGATGTTGTTCCTTCCTTTGCCAGTTTGTGGAATCTTTTAGATAAATTATAGAAATGTATGCAGTCCCGTTTTGGCCTCCGTAGTATCCTGTTTCATTTTTAGCTTAATGAAAATTGTAACTATAGGAATTTCCTTCTCTTGTACACTTTAGATTACTCATATACTGTGCCAGCAACCACTGGATTTCACTCCTCCTCGTCAGCTCCAGACAATAACTTCGAATGGAATATGGGAGCTTTGTAAAGCACTTCCTGAAAATCTGAAGTAATCCAGCCAAAAATCTCCCTGATGCGAAGCCACTGGCAGTAATGGAGACACAGCAAGAAGGAATATTGCCTTGGCGTCCACTAAATCTCTTTCATTTGGTTTTGGCAAGACACTTATGAATTATTTTTTTTAAAGGAATCAGTCAGTCTCTCCATAATCTGAATCCAAGTTGTCTATTCTTATTCAAACGGTACTTTTTCTGGCACTGATGACACTTAGTTGATCTTTAGACATGCTGTTGATAACTTATTTCTTGATGCTGCAAAAAGCCCATATCTCAATAGGCAATTCAAACTGGAATATTCAACTGAAGTCTAAGTAGACAAGAACATTTTTTGTCTAGGTCTTAGCTGGAAGAAGGGACGGCATAAAGTTAAGCAGAGCCTGCCAGTTTCTAGGAATGCAGTGGCCAGTAATTTAACCGGAAAGATCACTGTGAGCATCATCTGTTACTGACAGGCCTCCTTCCAGCCTCTCTAAAAACCCCACTTAAAATTTTCCTTACTAGACCTGGAATCACGTGCAGCCAAGGATTGGAATTTCTTCCCCCAACTCTTTTTTAACGTGAAAAGGCCATCAAAGGCTTCCAGTTATTAAATCACTGTTTTGTTTAGAATATAAAACAATAAGCCAGGGCATGGCATTTATTTAAGACATATTTATAGTTAAAAGAGATGAAATATAATAAGTCTCCCTTCTGCCCACTCTGATCCTTGCAGGTCTGGTTGTTTCCCCTTATGCAGCAGGTGTCATCGAACAAACGCATACAGCCTCTTCTGGGTTGCTAAGGAAGGGTCTGGCTCAGGGTACTGTTTCATGCCACCTCTCACATGGGTTGCCACTGAAATGGTAGTTCCCACTTCTTCCCTCGCACTTTCAATTAAAAGCTTCTGCTTTTTCCTTTGTGTGGGACGTAGCAGTAGTTTGGCCAGAGGGCAAGAAGGCTTACCTTGCTGCTGCTGAAAAACTAGCAATTCCTTTTTGGTTAGGGTAGTTTTCTGTGAGACTGGCAGATGAAAGAGCAGGATCAGATCTTCTGGCAGTAGCAGGCAGGTAACTTGAAACTGCGTGACTGTGGGTCTGCTCCCTCTTGCAGGCTGCCCCTCACCTGGGAGTCTCTCAGCTCCCGTTGCCACTTCATGCCTTTTTCTCCTTCCTCCGTCTCTCCAAAAAGTTCAGTGTAATTCAGGGTGCAGCAGCCCACATGCGACAGACCTTGCTCTCTTGCAAGATGCCAGACATAAGAGAATGCACGGTATTGAAAGCAAATTAAGTAATTTCATCAAAAATAGATACTTTTCTTTTTTTTTTTCACTTACATATATGTAAAATGCATACATGTAACTGCAGACAATTAGAAAACGTGCATGAGTTACTTTCCATTAGCTTTCCCTCTCACTACTGGGATCCATCACCAACAGCTTGTTTATTCCCTCCCACCCTGAGTAATTTATCTCACCTTTTCTCCATCATGGGGAGATATTTGAAAACAAACAAAACCCCGAAAGCTCTGTCTTCACAGGATATATGCTATATTCCGCAGCTCTGAAACAAGGTCTTTGCAATATTTCAGATCAAGGAAGTTGAATACTGTTTATATAGATCTCTGGTGCTGTATCAGCTTTCTAGGATTGTTTTTTTCCTCTGCTTCCTCTCCTACCCTATTGTGTGAGCTGCTCTGAGCTTTTTGAACTACTGTTCAGTGCTGGGCTGTGTTCTGCTGTGAGGTATGGCACTATGTTAGTAAGGGGTGATGTGACTCTTCTTTTCTGTGTATGAGCACACAGAGGTATGCACAGACAAGCACAGACTAATGCTCTCATTCTTCCATCCAGAGGAGCTTACTGGAGAGGAAGAAACTGGATTTCTTGTCTACTCGTAGCTACGGACTGCAAATAGTTTTCCAGAGACGTCAAGCTTTTAATCAGTTGCAATTCCACATGGACAAAAGACCAAAGAACAAATAATTTATGAGGCGAAGAGCATAGATTTATGCATTCATTGGTTTTATGTGAGACCAAGGAATGCATGTTTTATCCAAACCAGCATAGAAGTTTAACCCTTTTTTATTAATGTATTCCCCCAAACCATATATACCGTTATTATTAACATTTATTAACATATTCCCAAAACCCTTATATCTTTGCATGGATTGCCATTTGCACTGGGGGTGGGGGACAAAAATGTCTTGGGCTGCTGCCTGGTGTCCTGATCATTTGATAGGGAATTTGTCCATAGAATAACATGGCTGCACAGTATAACGTTTAGCTCTTTGTAGCCACACATCCTTCCTCTGAAAGCCAAGGTATGAGGAGGGGGTGTGTGAAAAGGTAGGGCTACTGTGTGTTGCATCCTTGTACGAGCTGGGGTTTGTCCAGAGCACAGTCTGTGTCCACCTCAGAAACACTCTGCAGTCCATCAGTTCAGAAACGGCCGCAATAAGTCAGTCCAGCAGACAGGGCAGTGAAAAGCTCTATGACAACTCTGAGCTTGCCAGTTAGAAGACAGAGAGAACAGAAATCTCTAGGAGATCTCCTACTTCACTTGGCCTAAAGACACATAGGTTTTGAATCCTGAGCTCCAGTCCAGGACTTCAACCCTTCTGACAGCAGTTAATTTGTTCTAATTATGAATTTCCGTGATTCTTTGAGCCATTTCTGTTGTATTTATCACATCAAATGGCTCCTTATCTTGTAGCAATAATGCTGTTCTATCCCTATTTTTAGCTCTTCCAGAAGGAGAAGTACCGGAGAAGATAAATAGTATCTTCTGTTTTGTAAAGGGTAACTGTATATATTATTACAGGCTTCAGTGTGAAATAAATGTGCTTAACAAAACCGAAAGAATCTATGCATCAAACACTGAGTATTTTGCTTAAACACAACTACAGTTGTCAAACAGAAGGTCTTGCCTGTGTTCTTTTTCAAAAAATGGTTTATAATTGCTGACATTATTTCTTGGTGATTACTGTACATGGAAGAAAAGTGTGACTGCACTTGTCAGCCACTTTTCCTACACAGTGATATTTCTTTTCAGAAATTATACAACCTTGTCGCCTACTGAGAAGTAAATTAAAAGGCACTGAGATTTATTCCCTGAATTGAATCTCCAATTAAAGTTACAATTGCTCAAAGTGTTGTTTATTTTCCTTTTACAAACTTAGAAAAAGACTACTTAGAATATGGCTAATGACATTTTTGATGGAGTTACAAGAAAATGTGCTTATATAATACTCGACTTCAAAATCACATGGAAACATTGCAGTTAAGTTCTGTGAGGCTCACTATACTCTTTAGTTCATTATATTTCTTTATATGCAGATTAGAGACCTTATTCTCCTTCCCCACTTATATGTAATTCCACTCAGGCATTTGGAGCTGCACTGCTGTAATACTGTTGTCAAAAGAAACAGCAGCAAAATGCGAGTGGAGACTGAATACCTGGTGAAATTTCTGCTGACGACAAAGCAGAATTCTGGAGGAACACCAGCAGAAACAATCATCAGACATGGCAGACGTGGCAGAAAGAGAAGAACTGACTCATGGTCAGCACTACATATTCTTTATATCAGCAGCAGCTGTCATGCTCTTGATGAGACAAAAGAGGACCAGACTGAGAAGAGCATAGTTGGGGGTTAAACGTCATCACCAAAAGATCAGTCATAGGAATTTATTGCTTTGTTGTGAGGAGTACGTTTCGTGATATCTGAAGTCCAGCTAAAGTAAATGTGTTATAGCGCTAGCAGAATAAAAGTAAGAGCCAAGATAAGCACAAAAGATAGCTTTCAAATTACTGGGTGGAATCCACACGGAAATAGCTGATTAGAACACAGAAAGGTTCTGTATATTTAGGGATATCTTAGGGGATGCCTACTGAGGATTAAAGACAAGAGCTTCACAGAAAGGAGGAAGAAAAATGTTAGCATCATTGGTGGTGGTGATCAGACTTCAGTCGATTTTGCAGTTCCATATTTCTGGAAGGGGACAGTTTTACTTTGATGTCCTCTTTTTAGCTGAGAAGAATGTTAGCTTCTTGACTTCAAACAGGTAGTGTTTGTTAGGCAGGACCAAAGACCAGGAGGTAAGGAGAAGAGGAGCTATGGTTTACCTTGAGCAAGGTGGAATCTGCTTCCAAAATACAGACAGGGAAAGGGTGACGTTTTCTGTTCTCATCAAGAGGAAAGAAGCTAGGAAAGAAAGAAGAAAGAATAACAAAAAGAGATGGAAGAGGAGTTAGCTTTTATCCACGATGAAAATAGAGCCTTCATATACTGTGTAACAATAGCAAGAAAATATTTGAACTTGGGCTTTGGTCAATCTGCTCCAAACTTAAATGAACTTTGAATTGTGCCTCTGTATTGTTTGTGCCTCTTTAATGGAAAAAAATAAAAGATTGGAAATAAAGGCGAGTTACATGTTACAATAAATGCATAGTAATGAGATTATAAATATACTAAATGGTTGTAATAAACATAAATCTGAAAATGTAAAATAAGTTTATGAAAGCAGAAATGTGTTGGGTTATCATAAAATGTCTCATTAAAAATTTGGATACTTTATTTTCAGATTTCCACTTCTATACTTTTTTAATGAGACAAATAATATAGAAAAACGACAATTTCTGGTTGGTCACACAGGCCAATAAAAGTTTTAAGGAAGTTATTTTATGTAAGAAAGAATGAAGGGTGGGTTAAAGCTATCACACTGTAAATTGAAATGGAGATTCATAAAGTACCAATGAATTTTAATGTTTCATATCCACTGCATTATATTCTTCAGAAACAGAAGGTTACATTGCGGGGTCCTCTCTCCTGCTGAGACCAAATTGATACAGACAAAATTTCCATAAGGAAGTGCATGTTCACCTGTTGATATGTGCTGTGGAGTTGAGGCCTGAAGAACATACAGATTGCAGTATCCTTTCAATATGACACGGAAGTAAAAAAAAAGACAATTATGCTCAGAGATATTATAAGCCATCCAAACACTTACAGCTCTAGAAAGGGATTTTTGCATAAACACAATACTTCAGGAGAAACAAGGATAAAATATGATGGCTATTAAGTAATGACTGGGTAGTGCGACCTTGAGGCCACTGAAGGTGGAAAGATTGCCACCTCATTTATTTTGAGCAGTAATGCCATCTTTTTTTTTTTTTTTTTTTTAACGCTGAAGTAGCAATGATAAGTCGTGGCTGAAATAAAGACATTTCTTGCATGTCAAACAAAATGATGGATTGAAAGACGTGAGCTTTAACCGTGACCATCAGGAGAGCTTTTAGCTTTAAATTTAGCCTCCATGAGATGCATCTGAGATGAGGTAATCATGGATGGTTTAAAAATCTCTCACAAAGGTAGATGGCTTCTACAGAGAAAAATGAAAGGGTCACTTTGGTCATCTATCAGAATGTTTCAGTTCACAGAAATAATCTGTACTGTGTCAGAGGCAAGCTAAATTGAGCTAAGTCAAGACTGAAAGGTACCATCTCGCTTGAAATATTGATGGGAAATATGGAAAACCCCAATTCAAATAATTTAATAAATCCTTAAAAATGATCCTCAAGTAGGCTTCTATTTGATGCAAGCACTAGATAGTAAAGAATATATAAAAATATTTAGAAATTAGCAATATTATCATTACCAATTAACTGCTTGTGTTACAGTGCTGGAAGGAAGCTGAAGCGATAGCAAGGTAGAGAGTGGGGGCCAGCCTTCATTCTTTTTTTAAATCAGCTTAGGTTAGGAGTCACTGAAGTAAAAATGAAACTATAGCCCTTGAAATGAGAGGAACCTCATTGTCAAGCACATTTAAGGAGAATCAGGCTAAACCGTTGCGTAGAGATTTCAAATCCTTGCTGGTAGTGTTACACACACAGTTCTTCCTCAGGACCACCTGGTCTGTTGCTCTTTGTTCTTCCTGTGCTGCCACACAGTACCTATGTGATTTTCCCCGCTCTATTGGATCTTTATGAAACGTGGGGTTTCTTCTCTGGGAGTTGTTGACTAGCTAGCTTTTATCAGGTTCTACCCCCCTCCAGTCTGTACAAAGTCTACAGCAGGATGGCATTCCCCTGAACTTCCCAGAAAGGTGACGCGGGAAAGCAAGTTCTTGCAGGCTGTTGAGCATTTCATGCTTGGCTTTGTGTGTACAATGCGGGTCACAAGACTATCGCATAGTTTGCATGTGACTCTCCCGTCTCTGCAGGTCTGTACTAAACCACAAGGCTAGGATGCAGTGATTTTGGTGGTTTTATTTTGTAAGATCCGGCAGGGATGAGAAGCTCCAAAGGGAGCAGCAGAGCGACTGAGGCTGTGAGGAACGGCTGGTTGGGCACATGTGTTAGTGTTTATTAGCCGTGCATATGCCATCTGCCGAAGGAGAAGAAGCAACAGGGGCCCAGTCACGCTGAGTGGAAAAGATGTGAGAGCAGCGCTACGGCTGGCCTCGATGGCTCAGCTGAAAGAGGGAGAGAGACAATCAGAGTGGAAGTGCAGAGGGAGAGGAGGAGGAGGAGGTGACCCAGCTCTGTTAACACAAAAATACTTGTCAGCTTCTGGTGTTTGTTTTTTTTTCTGACTTTGTTACTGAGGGCTAATTGCTGGAATAAAGCAAGAGTGCACACGCTATTAGGACTGGAAACAGTAGTCACTGGATTTTGCTTCTTCCCTTTCTTGATACTGCCAGAGGAAAGAGGTCCTGAAATCACTACATCTAATCACAGGAGACCGTTAACATCATTGAAAGGTCCTTTGCCTTGGGAATTAATACCTGGCATAAAAATTCTCAAATCAGTGACAGGCGATGTAAATTAGAGCTTGCAGCTTAAATTAAAAGGACTACAGGGAAAGAACACCAAGGTTATGAATACAAGGATTTTGAGTTAAGGAAATGTCAGAACTGAGACACACATAGAATGTGTACAGTGCTAGCCTGTCCAACACAAATCTGGTAATAAATAACTTAAAGGAAAATTTGCAACGGGAAGGGTGAGAGTAAACAATCAAGGGCAGAGGTGCTTTTCAGCTGTAAGAGGCAAGACAGCAAACAACGGCGGGAGGAACAGCACAGGCCAATGAATGGCTATTTCCAAAATATTGCAAAATGACTCATCAGTTGCTTAAATGCCTGTTGATATGATAAGAACTTAAGTACATACAGCTGAAGGAATCTTATATGAACCTGGCTGCATCAAACTGAATTTTCAAAATTACTCAAATGAAGGATTGTCCAATCTCAGCAGTAAGCTCCAGCTTCTTTAGGAAGTAAGACTTTAATGCTGTGACATTACTCTTGCAAGTATATTTTTATTCCCCAAATTAAACTGGAGAGAAGGAAAAGAAACTGCAATATGAAGGAACCGGAACTGAAGAATTAAAATGGCTTTGCCAAAAAATATTGAGTATGAATGGTCTGTGTGTATTTTCCATGTACCTGCAAGTAACTGAGTGCCCAAGGGGCTGTTCTCAATATCTGCCTTGGTCATCAACTGGAAAAGTATAAATCACAAAACTGATTTTATTCCTATGGATAATAATTGACCTGTAGTATTTCTCCGTAATCTCGCAATAATTTTTTGGAATGAAATATAAAATGGAGACACAATTCTGTATTCTTGCATGTGTGAAATCTTAAAGAATCTATTTCAAAACAGTATGCATAAAAATCTCAATATTGTATGTAGCATTTACTAGGAGCAGTGCTAAAAGGGGGTAATTTTACTACTTTCTTTCTGTCCCAACCTGTGCTAGCAGCATTCTTAAAACAACTCTTTCATTTTGCTGTTCTACATAGTTCTGCTTTGGCTGGATAGTAATATTAGCTGAAATAACACTTATCTCCATCCATCTTCTGTTGTCAGCTGTGCTTTTATGTTCTGATTTATAGTGCTTTAGACTGTCTTCTGCCTGATGCCCGTTTTAGCTGATTTTTCAGTAGTGTAACCCACAGTAATGTCAGGAGTGTTTGAACGAGCCTTAATACTTTTTGCAAATAAAGAGGGAGGGCAAGGTACGTTAATTACTTGGCGATAAAGAAGCCATCAGCATATTTAATTTCTAAAGATTCATAGGGCTTGAAACATTGATTACTTAGGACTTTCTTTTGACATCAAACGAATGATTGCTTGCTTGCTTTTCAAACAAGATGCCTTATCATTTTCAATAACTGTTGGATCCTATAGTTTTTTGAAGACAGCAAGAGAAATATGTTATCTCTTTCCAATTAATTTTGCTCGTAAAGGCATAAAAAGATGGCTCTTCATAGGGAATGAACTAAAAAATTAAGAGTCTGCCGCAGCCCACTTCTTTCTTTTCTTTTTTTTTTCTTTTTTTTTTAAACAGCTACTTTGAATGTGAACAGTGATGAATACTCTGTCAAGGCTTTTATGCTCATAAAATAGGGAAAGTTTTTTGTCCCAGTGCTGAGTCACATACCTAAGTGATAAGCATAAAGAAACTTGAGAAGGCAGAACAACAGATATCTCATAAAGTTAGGCTCTTCCTACCATATACTTTTTTTTTTTTTTTGTGGAATTAACTCTAAAACTCATTTCATAGGTTAAATTAGGTCTTTCTGAAGCCACCTTCGTATCACTTTTTGTTTTAGTTTCTTGTTCTAGGTGTTTCAAACCTACACAGGAAAATTTCTGTTGTGAAAACTAAATTGTGTTGTATTAAAAAACAAACCAAAACATGAGGCTTATTTAAACACCAATTTATTCTCATGCTCAGAGATTATTAAACTATCTTCTGACAATCACAGATATGCTAATTGCCGTGCAGTTGACAAATAAAAAGGCATTTTACAACTATCATGTGGGATGTACAAGCTAATATCAATTCATATGTTGCCTAGTTATAATTTTTAATTGTGTTCAGAATTATTTAATTAACTTCCTAATTGTCAAGTAAAAAGAAGTGAATTAACTTCCTAATTGTCAAGTAAAAGAAGTGAAGCATACAATCCAAAATCACACCAATGAAAAATCTCAATTGGCTGTGACAGAATTTGGCTCACACATGTACTGCTATGGTTGTCAACAAAACTGTGGTTTTAACAGTAGTTAAAAAAAAAAAAAAGATTAAAATTGGAAGCATCTCAAAGGAGGATCCTGGAGGAGCCTTTGGGGAGGGGGAGATGGTGTTAAGATTGCCAGGTGGGTAGCTGATGTCACTAAACTTGCAAATGCTTATGTCAAAAATATAATTCAACGTGTCATACAGAAGAAAAACCAATGTACTCAAAAGCAAAGGAAAACAGCTTTTCAGGTGAATGCTGGTCACGATCCCTCTGTACAGCCCTTTTTAGTCTTCTCTTTTTACGTTAAAGGTTTGGAATCAGTTAAATATTGCCATGTGCTATCCAAGGGTACTGGTGAAAAAAGATAAAACACAGTTAGGAAAGGTGACATAGGCATTGTTGAGGTTCAAAAATCAGTCACAGCTCTTCTACCACAGGCTTCCAGAGAAGAATACTACAGAAGTAGCATCTTATATCTGGGGCAAAACAAGGAGATGGCCAAGGCTGAAGAAATGCCTTTCACTTTTATTGTTACAGATGCTGACCCAGGAGTTAGAGATCTGTTCATTCATGTGTCCTCCAAGCTGTGGTGACTTTCATGAGGCAAGAGAAGGGGGAAAACAAAACTATCTAGGACTAACAATTTAAGGCATTTATAATGCCAGTTCAAATCCCAGTGCTGGCCTCTCAGGGACTGGAATTTATTGCTCTGTTGCACTAGGCTGTTTGTGTGAGATAAGATGAGGCCATGAGGCCAATTTTTAATTGACCAGGATAATTTTCACAAATCATTGTAAGTAACCTTTATTCTCAGCCTCAGCAGAGAAAAAAATGCAATGGACCATCACAGCTTTATTTACTGTCTTTTCTTTGGAACCAAAATCCTCTAAACCTTGGTTAAGGCAGATGATAAAATTTTAATGTTGGACTATCTTATGCTTCAGTTCCGTCTGCCACACCATTTCTGTGATAAAACAAGGGTTTTGATCTTAAAACCACCTAATTGTACCACTGTCATGAGCAATTAGAAAAATTGAAAATATAAAATTTCAAGGATGAAATAAATCCAGCTTTGTGTTGCCTCAGAGTATTAGCTAATACCAGGAGTGATGCATTTTCTCAAATGCACTTATCCTCGCCCGAGTAAGAAAAACAGAGCTGAACAAATCTCCCTGGAGTTCAAAAGTACAACTTGCAAACTGGCCTAGCACTCATTTGTAAGCAAATGAAGTATAGTCCAGACAGACATCTTCTCTTTCATTTTATCAAGCCTTCCTTTGCTGTGTGCCAAGCCAGTATGAATATGGTCTCTGGGATTATTCCTGAACTACTTCTGTTCTTCATTCACTATGGATTTTATGGTCCAAGAGTGACCTACTGTTAGAGCACAAGTAACCGTCTGCTCCATCGACAAGGTGCAGACTAATATAAAGCAAGGGAAAAAGTATCCCTGGGTTCGTCACCCTCACCCCACACTCCTCCAGTGGGGAGTATTGAGAGTGGGGCATCCTCACCCTGCACGCTTGGAAGTGCTGGTTTGAGATGTCCATGTGGCAGCAGAAATACCTGCTTCACTCCTTGACAGAAGGAAAATCCCTCAGCTGAGCGCATTGTAGTATTGGAAAGCGCTTCACAGGGGAATATGGCTTGCATGGGTGTGTTTATGTGACCGCCATGCTTCCACGTGTGGCCAGAGCTGAGGAGACTTTACAGTGACACCAGAGCTCAGGTTAGACAGCAACGTAGCAAAGGCATGTAGGTGTTGCACATTTCACCAAAACAGGAATGGGGCATGGGGGCCAGAATAGCTTTGCACAATGAAGGTTGCCATATACAGCTGGGAGGGACTTCACTTTGGTGTCCTTTCTCAACTGGGCAGCAAGGAGTGGGAAATGTCTGTGTGGCACACACCCTGCCTTGAGCACAGCTGAGGGTCTGGAAGCCAAGATGCACGGGCAAAGAGCAACTCCGCTGCTCCAGCCCCAAATGCAGTGAAGTCCTCCCCACCCACTCTGGATGAGTGGGGAAAAGGTGGCCTCACAGATCCTGTTGGCTTTCATTGAGCCTGTACCAAGAGTCTCTGATACAGGCTGTGATGCTGCTACTTTTATCACTCAGTGGTATCTCAGTGGTATCCAGTGAAAGAATATTGTGAGGGTGATCGTTCACTGGAACAGGTTGCCCGGAGATGTTGTGGGGCTCCCATCCTTGGACATGTGTAACACCTGTGTCAATACGGCCCTGAGCAACCTGCTCTGGTTGACCTTGCTCTGAGCGGTGGGTTGGACTAGGTGATCTCCTGAGGTCCCTTCCAACCTCAACTATTTTGTGAGTCTGTGATTCTGACAGTCCAGGTATCTGCGTGCCCAAATCGAATTCCAAAATGTAATTGAAATAATATTGGCTAATCTCAAGATATAATTTGCCTGCAATTTAATTTCTGACCCACCTGTTCAAGGCATGGGGAAATGCACATAGTAATTTTAATGGAAAAAATTTATGTCTATGTCATAAACGTTCTTATTCTTGCAGAAAGTCGATTAAATACACACACATATTTTAAGAGACAATAGATGAATGTAAATACCTAATAGCAGAAAAGAAAGTGTAATCAGGTGATTTTGATGCAATGGCATTCTTGATTAAGTTTATTAAGATTTGTTTACTAAACTGGTCTACGTATTTTCATCTCACCTAATTAAAATTAATTACAAGAGGAGTAATTATGCTTGCAGTCAGACCTGCTACACTGAGCAGATTATTTACTTGAGCTCTAATTTTACAGCTGCATCTGATTTTGCAGTATTGGATTTTAATATGTGGATGCTCATCTTCCTTCTTGTATAGTTTCTAAAATGAAATTACTTATGTTGTATGTAATTACTGAGACTTTTGAGAGCCATTTTGATCAAGATAGAGATAATTTGCCACTTTACCATGGGAAGATGGAATTTAAGCTGAGGAGCTAGCTGTGTTGTGAATACACATTTAGCTTATGCCACTGTCCTTTCTTTGAATAGTATTAGGATAATCATTTTATAAACACATATATGTACCACTGCCTTATGCTGTGCACATCAGAAATATTTGTTCAGTTGAGAAATTTATCATTTGAACAGGGTTTGAGCATATTGAAATCAACGGGCATAGGTTCAGTATCTTTCATGTAAGGAAGCTGTTCTCTCATACTAATAGAACTGTTTGTTTATACCTATTTATAAATGCATATTATATATTTAATTAAAAATGCAAACTTTTTAAAAAATGTGGTTTGGTTTGCCTAAATGGAACAGGTTCAGCACTTTATCTGGAAAATAAAAATAAGTGTTTCTATCTCAGTAAAATATAGGGTTTTTTTTCATCTTACAATCAGAGGTGACATATAGAAATTAAAAGCTTCAAAGAATTATAAAAAAATCTGCTAATACACCCATCATCCTCAACCTGCAATAAGAGACTGACATCAAAGTTGATGTCTAAGTGGATGGAGCTGTGTTTTTAAAAATTGTTCTGGGGAGAAGGAAAAGAACAATGTAAGTGTTGGATCAGCTGATCCGGGACTAGCAGCACAGCAATGCTCAGGGGAAGAACAGAGCTGAGGCGACCCTTCTCTCCACATACGTTTCTCATTCATTCTAGTTAAGAGACAAAACGTACACTATGATTACTTTATTAAGAAGTAATACAATAATTTAAAGAACAAATTGGCCAGTGTCTACTATGCACCAGTGATGAAATTAATGGAACATAGCCACTGAGAACAGAAACCGAACTTTATCTTTATTATCCAGGGGAGTGTTGGCTCTGTAAACCAATAACCTCTGAATAGGACTAACCCATTCAGAAACATCAATTGGCCTGACAATGAAAGCAAATAATCAACTTTCAAAAGTGAGATCCTGCATAATATATTTATTTCAAGTTGCTAAACCAATTCTTTACAGGAGTTCTGTAACTGAAATGCCTATTGTCTATAATTATTTATAAATTATATTCCTGCAAGCCTAATAGATATCCATGCTAAAATTAAAGAAGTGTTTTGCTTATCCTCATTGTGGTAGCTCCTATATATCTTGGATAAAATGCACAGGAATTTGCTCATGTAAGCTGAAATAGGTTGTTAAAAATTTAAACAGTATAATGGATGTAACATATTGGTTTTTTGTATATTTTAATATCTAGGTAATGTTGCTATGCAACACAAAAAAATCTAATGAGACTAATCAAAAACTCAGACAAATATTTCTCCTTGATTGAATTTTCTGATTATCTTATACAACCAGAACACACTAGGCTCTTTAAAAATGTGATGCACGGCAAGAAATGGAGCATTGGAAATGTAGCAATGATATTGCATACATACCATTCATTAAAAAGGACCCAAAAGCAAAATGTAATTAAAAATGCAGCATAGTTTTAACATTTCTTTAATGGTATTAAATCAACACTATTTTATTTCCTTCAATGAATGTCCTACTGCCCTACGAATGCGTCAAGCATTTTTAAAGCCTGTGAGGATAAAAGGAAAAAATTAATCCTGAGATGATGTTGAATATGCATTTTGATCTATAGAATTTTGATAACAAGGTAAAAAGTATTTAATATCATCTTTTAGATATATACCTAAGAACTACTACTTATTTGATATTTAAGCAAGAGGCTTGTATTCCTTTCCCTGAGAAGAAATGGGAAAATATTAACTAAAGTGAACATCATTCATTTTTGTTTAATGATAAGAAACATTTTTTGCAGATCTCCAAATACACAAAGTCTAGTTGCATTTTTTTTAAACAGGAAAGATGAACAAAGAGAGGAAGCCATCAGGGGAGCTTTCTGATTTATTCTTGAGCTATTTGGCTTCATAATTGTTGAATGGTGTCCTTCTTAAATGGGAAATATTCTGAACTGGGAATTCTCGCATCACTCTCTTTTTCATGAGTTTCTTCAAATATGCTTGACATTCTCTTAGAAAATTTGAAAGCAGCATCCTTTAGTAAGGTTTCTTGACCAGTCTTTTCAAATAAAGGGAGAAATTTAAGCTCCATGGAACAAAATTCAGCAAGGGATTCTGTTGAAATTTCACTGAAAGTATAATGCCCAGATTTTTAATCTCAAGGATTTTGATAATAGCTTTTTGTCTGGCTATCCTACTTTCTTGATTGCCTCAAAAATGTAACTAATTTATAACTAAATAAAGCATGGCTTACTTTCATAGGGAATTTTTAATGTGTAAGTGAAAAGTCATGGAAACCTCACATTCCACAGGAGGGAGCCTTTCTCCCACTGAGCTTGAAGCAGGATTTTAGATTAGGATCTTTTTCTCTTTTGAAATCTGTATAAAAAGACAGTGCCCTGTACAGAAAGTTCAGACATGTCGGAGTAACTTCTACCAAAAAAGGGAGGGAAAACTCCCCTTTTTAGTTATAAATCAAACTTTGTGATAAAGAAAACATGCCAGTGAAATATTTGAGATATTTATAACAAAACACTGAAGTAATTTTCAATGAAGTAATTTTCAAAGATACCATCAAAATTTTGATCTTCTTGTCAATTTTGCACTGAAAACTTTTTTTTAAAAATAATAAACTAATAGTTTTGATAACAAAGTTGAAATTAGTTTAAAATATACATTTTCAGAGACAAGAAGCTGTTCTGGAATTGCGCAAAATGGAAGGGACTTAGAAATTCTTCATGTGTGGCTTTTATAGAATAATTTTAAAATTCATTAACCAGCCTTGCTGAAAAGAGTAGATTTTTAGCTGTATACATTAAAGTAGTGCTATCCAAGTTAAGCATCATACAAGCAAACGGGATGTGTTTATTTTACTGGTGGAGATTGTGGCAGCCCTGGAAAGCTCACATGCATTTGGAAGGATGAACCTAAATGGACTTCTTGTCCTGCAGGCTGCTCTGAAGCAGGAAATTAAACTTACAAAGGAGGGAGCTTAACCAGCTAGGGCACTCAGGAAACAGGGAGAAGATTAAATTAAAACTTAATAAAGACGGGTGGCATCAGCCTCCCCGCCAAACTCCAAGCTGTGCTCAGTTCTTCCCACAGGAGAGGACACTAGGCTTCAGCTGGCTCATTCTGGCAACCCCGACTCAGGCACATTTCCAGTGCAGGGGCATTGATTTGAACATTCTGCAATGCTTTGCATTTCCTTCACCAACAAAACTCTAGAGAGGTTTGAATGCAGGAAACATGGTTTGGATTACCCCTTGGGGGTGCTTCAGAACTCTGACAGACCTGTGGGTTTTTAGGAGCAAATTGAACTGCTGTTGTCCCCAGTTGTTTTCCCCTTCCCTTTTACATATTGCAGCTCCTGGGACCTGCTATCTGGTTGCAGGTGATCTCAGCACAGCCACCCGTGCAGCGTGGTAAATAGGATTCATATGCCCACCTGGTACCCACCTGAATGAGTCCTTGGCTGTGTAAGAAGGTATGTGTGAAAGAAAGAGCAATATCCCATTGTGCAAGTTTTTGCTGATCACAAATGCAAGTTCATGAACACCCATCACTGACCACAGTGGCCAAATGGATGATGCCCACATCTTCTGCAATGCTAGACAGTTTAAACACAGCCAACAAACATTTTTCCTCCAGCTGACAGGAACATAAGTGTCATCAACCTAATCCAAATAATGGGGGATGCTATATATTCCCTGCTGTCCCAAATCACATATTTTATCAGAGTAATTATGGATTACTAGGTGACCTAGCTGGATACTCTGTTTCTGGCAGGCAGTGGTGGCACAATGTGATGTTGAGCTAACGGCAAAATGTTCTCCCTTAAGGGATTGACTCGATATCAGTATTTCAAATGCAGTCTGGATAATCACAGCTTGCTGAAACTTCCTTGAAATTCCAAGGACCCATCAGGGAGCTGATCCACCTTGACCAGGTGTAACAGTATGGAGATCAACAAGGCCATGCTTTTGTAACCTGAGACAGACACAGACCATGGGCTCGGCTCAAGTGAAGAAAGAGTGGTCTGGAAGGCACCTGCTTCTGTAAAACATGAGGGCTGTGTCTGTTCTATCAATACACCTAAATACTTGTGCCGGTATGGCCACAAACATCTTAATGTCATAAAGTACTGCCTTGCCTGACACATTTCTTAGTATTCTGGTCTGCTCCTCTGTCTTCTGGGACTTTAACTGATAGCACCACCAAAACAGACTGAGACCGATGCCAAAACCATTCCCAAAGGAGTCCTTTTCTAGCTGCTTTTCACATAGTTATGGCCAGTATCTCTGTGGCATGGCTTGTCTTAACCTGAGATCCTATTCTTGCCAGAACTATCTTCCTCAAGAAATTCTTCCCAGTCCCTGGTGCAATGCTGCGCAACTCTGTTCCCACCAGGAGCACTGGAGGACTCTATGTCTCCTGAGGCGTTCCTACAGAAAGAAAAGGGAAACTTTTTCAGGGCTTCTTGGCACATGCAGAAGCTATGCAATGCAAAAGAATTCTGTGTGACTAAAGAAAGACATCTGCATCTCAAGGTCTCAAGCTGCTTTGATTTCAATGCCTTGTCATCTAGAATTTTTGTACATATACTGTATGTGCAATCTTCCAGAAGGGTAATGAAATCTGCTCACTTTTTGCATTATCTGGGTATGTACTAAGTGAGTCCTCACAGTAGCAGAAGTGTTAGCCAAAATGCAAAGGGTTGCTTTTTTCAAATGATGGGGCAACAAAAAACATGTGGGAGGGTAAGTCCTTGTTATTGCTATTGTTACTACGACAACAACGACGACGACGACAACGACTACTACTACTACTACTATTAATATTAATAATATTATCATTACAGCAACAATTATTATTGTAATAAAAACCATAACAAAAACAATAATAAGACTTTGGAAAATATTTGTTTCTTATTTCCTTTGAAAGGATATTTCCCAGGAAAAGAATGAATTGAAAAGGAAATGTCTCTCAGAATCTATGAACAGGCAGAAAATTACTTTTTGTGATGATAAACCCGTCATAAATTTAACTCTTGCAGACTCAAAACACTTACTCTTTTATATTATGCACACAAATACCATCTATAGAGGTATAATACTTAGGAAATTTTACACACTTACAGACATCTGTGGACTTTAGTGGGGTCACCTTTCCTGTTGAAATGCACTAACACAAAATAATCCTTAAAGGGATTACTTAAAATACCTCACCAGAGCAGGAAGCCCTAAGGGAGAAAATCTAATACCTGATAAAGGATAAGAGAAATGTCACATTATTTTATGGTCATTTTTAAAGAATTCTGTTTAAATTCCAGTAAGCTTTGGGATACATAATCCATTTAGGGCAAACCAGTAAACAAGCACCAGATCCAAAATGATCTAAATTGTTCCAAATGTTTTGTCTGGATGGTGTGGTGGACTGTGGAGAGCCTGTTCTGTGTGGCAGTACACAACACCTCAAAACGGAAGCTGTGGGACAGAGACAAGGGTGGAGCCATCGCAGGGCAAAACCTGGAGAATCTGAAGATGCTTATGAGTTATCTTTAGAAAGGTCCCAGTTAATACATAAATACAGACCTATGTCCACTGCTGTACTAATGAAGGCAACACAAGCACTCCAAGAGCTAGCTTGGACATCCTCATCTCTAAGCATGAAAGAAACAGGAGCACCACAGCTTGCCTCTGCCTCACTCTGACATGGTTATCTCATTTTTATGGAATTCTGTGCTGTGGGTTTGAGCCAAAATATCTGTCATGTAAAAGCCTGTGAGTTGCTGTGGAGTTCCCAGCTACTTCACTGCATTCCCTACAGACTAAGGAGTGGATGGCTTTGGTCCCCAGAGCACTCAGATTTCCCCAAGAATGAAGCACATCTCCACCTTAAGAAGGAACAATCTGGTAAACACTCTGTCTGAGAACCTTTCTTCTCTGGATTTTATGGTATTTTATCTCTGCATCAGGGATGGGGAGAAAGTAGTTCAAAGAAGTTAAGTGCCCTGGCAGAGATTATAAGGCAGATCGGTGCTGGAATGTGGCTGATCACGCACATTCCTGTAAGCTGTTTCAGCCGAAGTCGCTATCTCACAAATCTTTTAAAGATTTAATAAGGTCTTTCAGAAGCCGTCTAAATATTGAAAGTGAAAGAGATGCTGCTGCATATTTTATGAGATATTTTTCAAGTACAGCGATAAAATTTTAAATGCTACTTCATCTTTTTTTTTTTTTCTCTAGAACCACTGCCATAATAATTGTTTTACAACAATCTTAGACTCAGGATCCATTTAATAACATGGGAAAGAGAATATAACATACAAGGGAGGCAGCAACCGAATAGTTTGTTTCTTGCTGGAAATTTCCCAGAAGAGCCATGTGTAGAGGAAAGGGTTTGACCCTTTTTATTTTTGCATGTTAACTACAGTCAGAAATTCAATGGTATATGCTTAAAACATATATATTAGACAATAATATCTGACCGCACACTAAACCTGTTATTTTTACCATTCCATTGTTTCCTGTTCATTCTATAAAGATTGGATCAAACCAAAATATTTTAGCAAAGTGCTCCTACCTTCCTCGGTTGAAAGTAATGGTGAGAGATACACCAAAATAGCAGTTCTTTTTTTTTCAGGGGAAAACCTAATGGAAAGAGTTTTGGAGAATACAAATACCTCTGATTAAGTAATCTCTTTTTCTAACTCCTTTTAATATCAATTATTCCTGCTCTCTTCTTACTTCTTCAGTTTCATTCTGCAAAATAACCTCCCACACTTCCTTAATAGTAAAGACTGAACAAATTGTTTCCATATCCCTTTGTTCTTACTTAGTTTATAACAAACTAAGGATTTGAATGAGACTGTTTGACAGTCTTACATTTGCTATCAACAGGCCTGTGCCATATATTATCCCTTTATTTGTTTTCTAACATTTTCCATAACATAGGAGAGATCCTAAAATGAGTTAATAAGTCAGGGGACCAATCAGCAGTGCTCCTAAAAGGGACAGATTTATTGCAAACAGCAACCGGGTCTGCTTGAAATAGAAATACTTAAGGGCTCAATTTATATTTCAAAACCAAACAATTTCCATTTTATTTTTTACAGATCATTAGGAAAACAGATGTTATGCTTTTAAAAATGAAAGAGAGTGACTGCTATTGAAACAGAAATCATTATGTCCTGGTTTCAACTGAAATAAATTATTTTATTAACAGATTCATGGGCTGGTTGCATTCATCAGTCAGATGAATTGACAACATGAGCTTCTTCTATAATATATAGGTAGTTTTGAAAGTGTGAATGGCCAATGTGAGAAAAAAACACATGGTTAGAGATCTGAAACAAATTTTATTAGTAACTGTGTAAAGAACAACACAGTGAAGTCAGCTAACATAAACTCTTCTTTCTGTTTCCTTGTCAATTTGATTTTTTTAACACAGAAATGTGTTCATAACTGTATAGATCATCTAAATTAGTCTAATTGCAACATAATGGGTTCCAAAATAATAACAGAACCAAAGCAAAAGCACTTCCCTCACACTTCACATTTTATTTAATGGAATCATATTTTGCTTACTGATTAGCCTGATAATATTACTAGTCTTAGTTTTGAACTAAATGTGTTCGCTTGCCAAGGTGTTCATAAAGCAGAGGCTTAGGCACACACAGGTTCTGATTTTGCATCCTATTTTATAACAACAACCGTAACTGAAATTTCAGTTTTTCTGCATGTACTATATAGCCAACCGTAAGCAAAATTCAGTCCCTATATTGTCATCAAATCTGTCTCTCAACAGCTGGATGCACATGGAATGGTTAAAATAAACTCAAAATCTAACACAAATCAGGAGTTATCAAAGGGACCTAAACTTGCTGCTCTGAAGTGCAAACCTATCTCTGCTTAACAACATTTTAGTTATTGCTGAGCAGCGCTTACGCAGCATCAAGGCCTTTTCTGCTCCTCACGCTGCCCCGCCAGTGAGTAGGCACAAGAACTGAGTGATACTGAGCTGTCTACTGGGATTAAACCATGACAGAGAGCACTGATTTAACTACATTGAAATACAGGGGATGTTCTAGAGGTTTTTGAAGCTGATGCCAAAATCTAAAAGCAGTAAAGGGGATAAGTGGCTCATTATAGTCAATTTGATATAGTGTCATTGAAAAGTAATGGAACCGTCTCATAACAAATTTAAGCAAAAGTAGTGCAATTAAGGTCAATTGATATGAATTTATGAACAACTGATCTCATGTGACTCAATTAACTTTGTATCTTTTGTGATGACTAATTTTATAGAAATAATTGTGTCCTATACTTGAGTTTCTGCAGGGTTGTTTGACCTGATTAAATCAAGGAATACGAATAATACAAAACCAGTATAGCACATGTCAAGGGATTGCCCAAGTCAGAGATACCAACCTGTAATAGTAAAAGGAGAATTTTCTCTCATGGTCAGCTCCAGTGAGTCCTTGGAATTATAAGTTTTTGAAGGAAATCTGAAAATATTGTTGCTTTATTCTTTGGCAATTAAAAATTCCAGGGAGTCTTTTAATAATAAAGCAGGCAAGTCTCCAATACAAAGCAATTTCAGCCACTTCGTAATTTGCGTCCATTCAAACAACAGTCATACGTAAAGCCACGTGTACTGATATTAAGACAATAAGTGACATTTACAGAAGAAATATTAAAGGCTAAAATACTATCTAGATGCCCAATTCCTTTGGCCAGGACCCCTTTTATAGAGGAACACTGCTGATCTGTTCAATCCAAAAAAATTTGGTTTTCTTCCTAGTTTGGCTATGATGAGTACCGTCAGTGACGAGGTACTTTGCAGTGCTACCTGGGGACCCAGACCTTTCTAGTGTCATGTTATGAGCACTATGTGAACAGAACGGAGATTTGTGCTCTAATAACAATTTCCAAAAACAGACTTCTTGGCTCTGTCCCATTATTTATCTGTCAGTGGGAGAAAGCATTTTGGGATCTCAGATTCTTATTTCAGCTTAAATAGAAATAAAATACATGTGGGTGGATGTGAAGAATCCGTGATGTGTGAACTGCTTACTAGGAATACACTGATTTATGAGGAAGGGAATACTTTAGTAGCTGTGATTTATTTCCCATTTTAGGTATTTATATGTCTGGTGCAGAAGTTAACTGGATGTACTCATTAAAACCTTTGTTTCAAAAGGGCAGCAGCCTAGGGCTGTGTACCTAGTATTTATGGATCCAGTGACTGCACACACAAATCATGTATCTCTGCTGAATCTAGATTTAATCTGTTTAACATTTTTGTAACTTGCTTGCTCACTCGGATTCAATCCATGCAAAGGACTCTATGCAGAATGTACTGAAGCCTTCTGGATTCATGGTTGCAGAAACTTGTTCACCTATAGCCAAATGTAGGGATGTGTACTATGTGGCAACATCCATGGTAAAACGGTGGGGTTTCTGGATAGTTCAAGGTACCTAAGCCTCCTAAAAGGTTTGGGTATCTTCTGAACTTGGACATTTGTGGGTGCCTGCATTTCTGTTTATGTCTCTCCTGATATGCCAGCTTCTTTGGCCAGACCGGTCATGATGGGAATCTTAGTATCTACCATATGAACTCATCCCCAAAACTGACTTTATGATCACCGGAAAGAAATAGAAACTTCCACTCATTCTCAGGTGCATGTCTAAAATCAAGCACTTGGGTCATTGTTTAGACATTCCCGTTTCTCTCTGCTAACTCTAAGGGACATCGATAAAAATGAAGAGATAAGCCTTGTAGATGGCTGAAGTTAGCAAGGCGAAACCTACACTGGGTGATGATTTCCTAGCAAAGCACAGCCAGCATCCAGATACACTGGAGAGCCACACTCAAAACCCCTGAAGACCCAGGCTGCCTGGTATGTTAAAATATTGGCCTCTTACAGAATGTGATTGTAGCTGCTGAGAAAACAGTAACAGCAAGAAAAGCGTAACTACGGCGTCTGTGACAGCTAAGGAGGACCTGCTGCACTGAAAGAGCTCATGGCGTGCTCAGTTTTAAACAGATGAATAATTAGATTCTTCTTCAGCAATGCACCGAACCACACATTTAGCAGTAACATCTGCATTGGCCAATACACTTTAAGACGATTTGCATGAAGTTAGGTAAGTGGCTTAAGTACTTTGCTTAATCGCGGACACAGGGCAAAGAGACAATTCCCACTTTACATACTGTGCTCCTAATAGCTTTTCTGGTCTCTCTAATGGAGTTCTAATGGCACAAAAGAATTAAATTAAAAAAAAATAATAATAACAAAGCACTTAGGGCTGTAGTATTATATCTTCCCATGATGGAATTCCTGTAAAAGGGCAGCTAATCAGTTTATCTACTTCCAGGAAAAAAAGATCTTTTCAGAACAAAAACAAAACTCAACCCCACAAAAAAAGCAGATGACAATTTTGTCTGGTCACTATGCAGAAGTACGCAAGTAGCTTGCAATTGGACAAAGTAAAGCACTGCCACACCCACTTTTTAAATGGTGGTATGGTGATAGAAGAGATTTTATTAAAAGGCAAGTGAAGCATAAGGAGCTAGTTAAATAGATGACCCTCCTTTGTCTCTTGTCCCGTTACCACTAGGTTAACAATTCGTCATAAGGTGAAGAAGATACATTGACCTTGATGAAGCCCATGGGCAGATTGCCATTGATTGCAACAGTAACTCAGCATAAAGTTGTATCTCATAAATATTTCTAAGCAAAAAATGACAAGAGGATTAATGACAAACTCTATTAGAGACTGAGTAGATTTCTCTCTATCTTACTTATTCCACCTAAATACTAATTTCTGCGATGTATTATTTGTTAGAAAAGAAGGATAACTTTTAACTAACTGAAAAGGTATATTACTATGTTGATTTTATTATAAAGCTGTTATTTTTAACCCTCTTAATATTACCATTGGTATTGACATTGAAGGGGTACCATAAATATTAATTTGTAAGTGAGGTCATAAAAGGTGTGCATGAGCTAAACTGGGTTTTCTCTCAGTGTAAGGAACAGTGAACACTATTAAAACAAGGCAATGACAACACAAATAAAACAAAAACATTGCTCTATATGTGGTACACTCCAACAAGCGTGTGTAAAATAATTTAAAACAAGCCTGAGGACGTTTGTTGAAGTGTAAAGGTGGCTGTGTTCTTCCCGGTTCTTGCCTTAAACATCCAGTTTCAAATTACTTTCAGTGCTGGATCAGTTTTTTCCAGTGACACAGTAAAGCTGGGCAGCAGCCTCCGTACCTCCAGCAGCTCGTCCTCCCGGGCAGCCAGGTCAGCTGCCGGTCAGTGAAGCTTTTCTTATCTTTCCTTTTCCTGCAGTCCCCTGTGCCTGGGCCTGCTGCAGATACTGAGCAGAACTTTGGCCTCATGCCACTACCAGTGAAAGGAAAATACACACGGTATGCTAGTGAGAGGTTAAATAACGGCCAAAGCAAAATCCAGACCCAGGCATTTATTTTTCAAGGCTTTTCATTAGGGCTTATTTTCATGTTCACCATCCAGAAAATAAATCTTTGGAATAACCAAACCACTGTTTCGCTGCTGTAACCCGCCCAGATGTGAGAAGATGTGCGTTTGTTCTTCATTTCTCTTTGATCCAACTTGCTCTTCCCTTTAAAAGCCCACCTTAAGTAACATTAAGTAACTTAAGTAAATTACGTTAAGTAACATGAATGGTTTGTTAACCCTTTTGTGATTGGGCCTCTCATTTGTCACTGCTGCTAGTATTGTATGACGGTGTCCCGTTACAGTTTAACTAGCCTGTATATGGATAGTTTCATTATCAGTGAGGAATATAAAATCGGTGATCCCAGAAGCTGGTTATATTATTGCGCCATGTGTTCACTACCTAATGTATGTTTTTCAGCAAAGCTTTTTTTTTTACCAGTACTATCAATCATCTTCATGGCAAAGACATCTTTGTTGTTGGTCCCCCTGTTATAGTTGCACAGGCACCATAGAGTGTGAAATAGGTTTTTGAGGTGTTTGGGAGCTCCCCGAAGGAGCTATTCTTTCTGTAGTCACTTTATGTCACATCTTAAAACTGTTCAAACTAGAAGCTCCAGTGCTCTGTGTCTCAATGTGAAGCTAACTCATCCCCTTTTATAGTAGCGTAAAGATCTTTCCAGCCTTAAAGAATCTGGTTTGGGTACACAAGAACTAAACGATACTCAGTCCCATGCCTCAAACGAACATTTGTTTTAGAAAGTTTATCTGGAGGTTAGGGGTTGTTTTGAGGCAGTTTCTAAAAGCTGTTCAGGGGTTTCAGTGCTAGAAATAGTCCAGGTGAAGCTGGATTAATGGGCTGAGTGCAGGTGAGACATTCAAAGTGTCAGTGTACCAAAAATCATCATCAGAGCTTTGGTTGTGCATAGAGCAATATGTCTGTACAGGTAATCTGGCTTTCAAGTCTTTTAGATTTAATCTTCAATTCTGGTTTATATTTAAAACATTAACTGAATTTTACTGGTATGCTGGAGGCATTTAATCTTACTCTTTTATCACTGAGAACACATTGCTGGTGATTTAGGGCTTCATTAGCTCCCAAGAATTGCCTTATGTTGATGATGATTATTGGCCATATTCAGACAGCCTAAATTCCACCTTAGCCTCTAAGTCTAGTGTTTCTGACAGCTCCTAATTCAATGCCTTTCATGCCGTGAATTGCTTTGTCAGCCTATGTAGGTGCAATGTAGGCCTTCAAAATATCCCTTTCTTCTTTCAAACCAGAAAGAGAGAGAGAAAAACGTGGTCTGTATAAATACCTGTTTCTCATAATCTGTGCATCCACCGTCAATAATTGTGGCCCTGTAGTGGTACAAAGGATTCACTTGTAGATCTTCAAAGAAGTTTCTCCAAGGGGACCGAGAGGGCTAAGATAGATGAAAGCAGAAGTGAAAAAAAAGGCTTTCTGTTCCAGACCTACAGATTTTACCAAGAAAAAGTGATCAGTTAAATTCTCAGAATCTGTTATGGGGTGGAATGAGTTTCTGCTAATACAGCTCTCCTAAAGCAAAGTTTCTAGGGAATTGTGGCCCATCGTAGCTGAGCAGCAATGTAGAATTGGTTTAGAAGTTGCTACTCAGGGAAGTTTGTGTGCATGATGGGGACAAAGGCAGTATCAGCTACACTGGATGGCTTTTAGTGTGGTGTGGCTCACAGAGATGTTGTCCGTTCCTGGAAACAGAAACAGAATTTCACAGTGATACCAAGATAGGTGGAAATTAAAAGATTTCAATTATGTTAGGCAGCATGATACAGGCAGGATTTCAGTTTCCCGGATCATTTGAATAGCACTATGTAAAGTAAATTCAGTTGCAAACAAAATTTATTAGCAGTACTGAAAATCACAGGGCAGCCCCTTATTCATAATTTTCTAAGATTTTTTTAGATGAGCTTGTGTTAGTAGTGAGTGAGTTAGTGAGTGAGTGAGTGAGTTAGTTAGTTAGTTAGTGGGTTTTTGTTTGGTGGGTGTTTTTTTTAAAGAAAATTTCATCTTGCCCAGATAAGTTTGGAAAAAACCACAAGGAGGCAGGCTGCTAGATGTCAAATGAAGAGAAGCAGAAGGTATCTGAGTCATCTACCAGAGTTTGTCCTTAGATAACCTCCAAAATGCCTCTAGTTTGCTAAGGAAAGGACCAAGAAGATGTGATTGCTCAGGCAGCAGAAGGTATTTTAAATCCCAAACAAAATATTCGTAACTTCTATGAAAAAGTCTGAAAAATGAAAATAGGATATTTTAATTGAAAAATGGCTTTGTTCATTTATGATCTGGTTGTAAAATTAGATATACACTGTCAAAACTTCACTCAAGGGAAGAACATCACCAGCTTCATTACAAGAGCTCTTCCACCACTCTTTTTTCCCTTAATTTCTTAGTAGGAAATAAAACCCCTAGAAATATATGAACTGTCACATCAAGTTGCAGTATGGGGTAGGGGCAGCAAGTTGTGCTGTGTAGGAGACTCATGTTCAGAAATGACACTGAAAGCTTCAGAACTTTGCTTTGAAGGACATAGCATGGCATATGCAGTGGACCATAGACTTGGACCTTCCCTGGGTGTGTGCTTGACCATCCTTCCACCTTCTTCCCATGACCTGGTTTAATTGCCAAGGGAAACCAGGTGGAACTGGAGCTACATAACTTCTTGGGGCTTCCTTCTTTCTCAAGCCAGCTAGGGTACACTGTAGGAAGAAGGGCAGCAAATTATGTTCCTCTTACTTCATGGGAAATAGTCTAGGTGAATTTGTGCTAGAAGGAACGCTTCCGGCTAATCTCTTGTAGACTATGGAAGATGATAGAAAAGACAGGATTTTGACTCAAGAACATGCCAGATCACCGAGAAAATACAATTTAGCAGGTACCTGGAAAGAAATAAGGATTTTATGGTAAATGTTTCTTGTTTCTGCTTCTTTTTTGTGGCCAGATTACAGAACTTCGTTTTCTGCTAACTACATTCAGTATAAGTGCCTAATTGAAGACCTGGCACTGTAACAAATCTGAGAAATTGAGAAGAATGCACATTTCTTTCTTTTACATCTAGTGAAGGAAGAAACAAAAAGGCAAAGACGAAAGTGTAAAAAATGTGGGGGAACATAAAACAAGTTTTAAATAAAAGTAGATTCTGACTTCTAAATCTATGAAGGGAGAAGAATTTCATTCAACAGGTACCTCTGTATGTCCAACTTTATTATACCAGCATGTTTTAAACCAAAACTAATTGATCCAGAAATGAAAGTTTCCAGAGTAAAATATCACTTTTAAAAGGATTTTAATTTGTCCAGTAAGCAGAAGTAATGACTAGTTTAGAGCCTGGGAGCCATGTCCGTTGCCAAAGCACTGTGGATAGGACTTGCATGTAAAAGGTATTTTTCATAGGTACTATTTCCACTGTCGGCAAACTCCTTTCTCTTTGAATTCCCCTGTTTGACACTGATCAAACAAAGTGTAATTCAGAAGTCAACGTGTACAGTAAAAAGGGATCTAATTAATGAAGAGATGGCAAAAGGAACTACTGGGGCTGTACATGCTTAAATAAGTAACTTCTAGTGTACACTTAATGCTGAGTGTGTACCAAAGGATTCTTAATGCCTGCTTCTGTCCAAGTATGAGTAATTTCAACCACAGTATGTCAAGGGCCCACTCTTTTCCTGTGAATTACAGGGTGTAATATAGCATGCTATTCCCTCTTGCTGTCTGCTTGCAATTACCTTTAATTGTTTGGGATCACTGAAGTAATAAATTTAATGTGAATCACAGTTGCTCATTTGTTATACTGCAGTGGGATAAACTAGCCCAAATGAAGACCTCTTTTTTTCTGGACAGGCAAGGAAAGCACAGACTTAAAATCCACTGAGGTTGGAGGGAGGCTGTCCATTGATTCCAGCATGTGCTGAATTAAAAAAACCTGTGGAAGTTATGCACTCAACTTGGGAGCTTTTGCAAATCTCACTAGGCATCTGCCTGCACCTTTAAATGTCAGGTACTGTTCTAAATGTGGTCGTCAGTGAACTCCCCAAGATAACATCAGGAAGAAAGACATAGGGTACCAAATCTCAGCTCCCTTGTATTGCAGGCTAGCGCTTTAACAACCTCTTCTCCTTTAATACATACAGATTTGCAGTACGTGTGTAGTGACATGGCCATGAATTTAAGATATTTTTAAAAAAACCTGATTTAAGCAGTCCTCACTGTTGCTGGACGTGAGGTATGTTAGAGTTTTTTGGTGATCAAAGAGTCATGATATCATGTAATTTTTCAGACACAGAAGGTTTGCATTGCCTTGGTAACAGGTAGCTCTAGATAGCTTTCAGCCAATTAAATGAATTCTTAATTTACAGTTGGTTTCCATTGTTAGGTTGCTGCCAATAGCATGATTTAAAATCTGCTTTGTGACTACACAGCTGAATTTGAAAATAGTTGATATCACTTAAAATAAGTCTGCAAAAGGACACCCTATGTATGCCTCTGATTAAATAATTTGAGATGATTTTCCCTTTGGTTTTAATCAGCACAGTACGAAATCTTTTGCTGGGTGGTGAGAAGGAAAGAGATGCTGCTGAATATTCCATAGAAAAGCTATATGTGCTATGCCTGGAATGCAAGTTTCTTTGGGGATATATTAGGAGGGATCTTGCTAATGTTTTCTTTTTGAATTTCAGCAGTAAAAGAAAATGCCATACCTGCTAGATCTGCATAACTCCGTAGGAAAGAAGAAATAGCCAGCAGCTAACATGCAACAAAAGAGCAAACACGAGGCTGGCTAGTTTGTCCCCAGTCGGCTTTGCGCTGTCGAAATGATCCTGAGCATCCAGGCAACACACATACCCAGAAGCCTTCGGTAATAGATAAGGGAACAAACAAGCTGTGCGCTCAGCTCTGGAGATTAATGAACTGATATAGTGGCTGCTCTGCTGTGAACAGGAGATGTTTGCTCCATGTACAGGTGCGGGGCTGTGGAAGTTGAGCTGTTGTAAACCAACCTTGGCTAGCTAATTTAGTTAAATTAGTTTCCCTACTGTCATACTCTTATCAGTGGGGTGCTGTATGTCAATCCCATTGAGCACCTTTCTACCCAAAATGATCTGCTGCGGGGAGCCCTGGAAGTGTTCGAGGCCAGGCTGGATGGGGCTTTGAGCAGCCTGGTCTCATGGGAAGTGTCCCTGCCCATGGCAGGGGGTTTGGAACTAGATGATCTTTAAGGTCCCTTCCAACCCAAACCATTCTGTGATTCTAAATGTGCGCAGCCCCTCGTGGTAAGATGTCGTGGGTAACCAGGGGTGCTAGGAAAGCAGTGGGTGTACAAACCATGCATAGGAATGCAATGCTCCACACTGCCTGTTCTGGGAGGATGGTTGCCCCAAAGTTGGTAATGCTGAGAAGAAAGCAACAACGATGAAGTTTGCCTAAAATGACCATTTGCAGGATTAAACAGGACACCTGGGACATTTTTGAGAAAAGGAGGCAGGCTGCATTGCGACAGAAACATGAACATTTGTAACAAGGGGGTCAGACCTCGCTGTGAGAGGCGGTACCAAATCACCAGTCAAATCGAAATCAGGTTTGGCATTGCCATAAGTCACCCCAGCAGCACCGTGACTTGTGTCTGCACCTGATGGAGCACTCCCCGTGTCAGAGGCTGTGAGTGTCCTGCACCCAGCTACCGGACTGATGGTTTGGGGTGCAGCAGGTAGAGACCCGCACTTAGAGTATGCATATGTGGCCTTGTGGGATGTTTTCTTGATTGAGTGAGGATAAGTGGGTTGCAGGGAGCAACTTGGGCACGTATAATGCTTGAGCACCCATGCTCACAGAAAAGGGCATGGGTACCCATAACCACGTCTTGTGAGGGATGGTGGGGACTGCCAAGGGTGCTTAACTCTGTGCATACATGTGAGGGGGGGACATGAGGTTTTATAAGTTTCTGAGATTAATTCTAGGAGGTTGTTTAGAAAATTTAAGGTGTTTACTGACATTATTGAAGCGTTCAGTGTTGTGGTTTATCTGTTGTACTGCTGATACTGATCTTGAATGTATAGATTACTCACTGCTGATTATTTTTGTGTTATCAATAAGTAAAAATTGTTTCATCAAATCATGTGAGTGGAACAGGTTTTTCCCTATGACAACTCACCTTCTAAATATGAGGATTCACAAATAAAATATAAATAAAAATAGAAAATAGAAATTGGTAAGATACATACAAGCTGAATTCCATGGAAAACACCACTAACACCATGCAGTTAACAAAATTGCACAAGAACAAGGGAAAAAAACCAAGGAGGAAACCAGGGCATTCTGTAAAACAATGATAGAAAATCACAATCTTATTTCATATTTATGACAAACATAAATGGGTAATACATTAAAGTCCAGTCCTAAACTTGGAACACAGATCTCTCTCCCATGCTCACAAAAATATCTGAACTATTAACTAGTGAAAAAAGATAAACCAGAACGGATTCCTAGCTTTAAATGAGTAATTTCTGTGTGAATAAGACTATAGACCCCATACTATAAACGTTGTACAATCTGGTTTGCACAACTTTACAACTTATGTGTATCTTCAAAATATTTTCTTGGCATTCAAAGAACTTTCTCAGATTTGTTTTAAAAATAATTCTGGTTCCTCTCTGATAAAGTAATTAGGGAAAACTTAAATTTTGTTAGATCTACCTCAGATTAAATTATCACAGCTCCTTACTAAATTAATTATTTATGTACTGTACCTTGTAAATGTATTAAATTAGAAGGCAGTGTATGAGAGAACCTATTACATTTTTTTCTGAAATGTGATTTTGGATATGCTGTAACTATTTTATTGTGTTAATTACAATAAAATATACATTGTTTTCTTTAAAAAATGCTTTGTGAGCTGAAGCACTTGAAATGGTCATAAAACACGAAGGATTAAGAGCAGTTCTACCTTTGTTCATGTGAGATCTTATTTCCTAGCACAGAGATACACCTTATATCACCCATATTGCTTAAATATTGGCCTTAGGAAGCTCTATTGCTCTTTATGATTTAGAATTAATTGCCTTAGATCCAGGGGCCAGACTTTGAGAGATATTTAGGTACTAGAGTTGGTTTCACATCCAGTGGGGTTCATAAAGTGCTTAATTGTTTTATTTTCCTAAGTTTTCTGTGTATTCTTTAAAAGTCCTAATGGATACTTCTCTGCAGCCTTAATGATGTAGGTATTAATAAGTATATTAGAAAGTTTAAGTACTTTTTCTGCAATGTATATCCACGGTTTAACTTCATTTGGCCCTATTCAACTATGTATGCTATAGACTTCTACAAAACAATAAAGGAAGAAATATTTTGGATAACTGAAGTCCTAGAATAGGAAGGAATAAGTAACTACTTATGTTATCTTAAAATAGACAAATCCATAACATGACAATCACATTTTTGTTTTTTAATTTATACACTTCTGCGCACAACTCAGAAATATGTACATGCTGCTGTCCCAATTTGGCAAAGCACTTCAGCACATGTTTAACCTTCAGGGCGCTCTTTGAGAGCTAAGTGCATGCATTAATAATTGGATTAGAGGATAATGCCTTTAGAAGTAAACTTAAAGCATAATCAGCTGAATCAGGAATTAAAGCCAGACCAACTTTTAATGATTAGATAGCAGCTCTACTCTCCTAAATCTTTCCCAAGGGCTGCCCCTGTAAAGTTGCTCAGGACAAAAGCACTTAATCAACATCTCTGTGGTGGGCCACTGAAATGCTTCCAAGGGACTTTGAGCATATCTACATCAAAGTTGGGATGGCACATCCTTGGCTTTGTCATTTACCTCTTATGACATACCTGTCAAAGTGCTTATAGCTTGTGTCTTCCCTTCAACTTGTCGTCAGTACTCAGACAAATGACCCAGCCTGGGACACTGCCTGAGATACACTATGTTTAGACTGATAAGAAAGGCTTGAGCGAAGGAAAGATAAGGCTAGGGGACCTCGGTGTTCCCTAGAGGCTGTTTTATCATCAAATCTGGCAAGCCACAGGCACTATCTACTTCTTTGGAGTGTATGACAGAGGAAGAGTCTCCTTACTCCTCAAGGAGACTGCCAGACCTGGGCTTACTGGCAATTCCTGCCATCATCTCCCTGCTGAGCAACCTCTTTCTTAGAGGACTTACAAGTAGGTCAGGCCTGGAATAAATACTGCTCAAAAGCGCTCAGTACCAGCTGGCTAGAAATGAGTTCCTTGGGGCTTTTGTGTCCTTTTGTGTCCTTTTGTGTTTGAAGAGGAGTAAAGCGATGGACCTCACAAGGACTTTCCCCAAGGCACTGAAAGAGGGGACAAGGCAAGTGCCACACATATTACCCATATCATTTGGCCAGCTGCGTGGGAATAAGGTGCCAAGCGAGAGAGCAAGGGCAAAGCCAATGGATCCCAAGGGAGATCAAGCTTGTGAGTGAGGCACCGGGGCTGAATCAGATGCTTTTCTAGCACACTGGGCTTGCTCCTGAGGCAGGACAGAAAGCGAGAGGTGACTTGAGGGCATTGCTGGAGAAGCCGTGAGAGCCTAGACCACTTACAGCCATCCTGCATTTCATCTCATCTAATTTTCCATGTGTGTTTATGGTAACAAATTACTAAAGAACCTGCACGGACAAGACCTGCTGGAAGGGACTACACTTCTGGGACGCGACTTGCCGGGACTGATGTTTTGTCATCAGTATTAAGATGACACCTGGAGAGTGCAGCACCTCAGAAGTGTTCCTTTGCTTTTCACAGATGAATAGGAAAAATTTACAGACTTTCAGTCCTTACACACTAATTCATTTAGCATTCATTGACATTGTCGCTTTAGACCTGTTGTCAGCCACAAGTTGTGGTCTGTAGGGATTAATTCTGTATAGAAGAGGGAGCGTCTGGAGAAGTATTGCGTGCAGCTCTGCAGTTTTACAGAGGAGACATGCAGTTCTGCATCCTGCTGTGTTCAGACAAAACAAAACTGTTTACATGCTTACACTTTCAAGGCTTTGCCGACAATTTGGTTCAAAAGCTTTCCCTCTCTTATTTTGCTTGTTGTGAGTGCAGCCCAGGCTTTCTTTTTGCCTCGCTGCTGTCTCCGTTAGCCCTCGCACTGACTGGTGCATACAGGGAAATCTCTCTACTCATAAATACCCTTCATGGGTCTCTAGATTGGATTTTGGCTGTTATTGTGTCAGCTCGCTAGAGCAGGTTCAGCCCCCTGTGAAAAGTTTTATGGTAGGAGCAAAGTGGATTTCAAAAGGAGGAAAGCAAGCAGGTGGGTTAGGAGAAGGAAGGGGATGGTCTGACACCTACAGCCACCCTACACTGATGCTTATTTGTCCTGTTTTGAACTGCCCCTGAAGCTGCTTGGTTCCAGAAAAGGAACTTTTTTTTTTTTTTGCTTGTAACAGTCAAAAGTAAAATTGGCTGTTACGCTTACCGCTTACAGTGCTGTTTATCTCAAACTGTAAAGCTACCTCATATTCTATAAACACATTTCTTCATCTTTGTTTTTTCTTTTCCTCTCATTTCTGTTAATCAACCGCTCCTTATGTAACACAGGCTGTAATGAAAATACATGACACAGGCTGCTGTGAGCAACAGATCATGAACCCTTTGGACCACTCATCTTGCACTTGCCAGCCAAGAAGCATTTTGCTTGAATAATGCGCATTGTGTTCGTTCTCCCTTCAATTAGAGTAACCAGGTAAGGTAATTGGGCACCTAGCAAATGTGGCAGCTGCAGGCAGTAATCATAGCTCCAGCACCTGCTCCCATGGCAACGGATGTGTTTACATTCACAAAAGTACACAACATTTTCTTCCTTCTACACAGTAGAGAAAAGAAAGGTTTTAGAGCTACAATGAAATAGAGGGATTTACAAGGATAAATGTTTAAGCAAGTGGTTGGGAGAAACAGTGTTTGTTCTTCAGAGTGAAAACTTAGAGGATAATGGGTTGTTATCAGACAACAATTAAGCATCTTCACCTCCTGAACGCAGCGTGCAGTAGGCAGCCCCCAGAAGCAGATCTCATCCCCTTTAAACTAAACTGACCAAGAGAAAGAGGAGGCAGGAGGGATTCCAGAAGTTAGTGATCCAACACTGTTTCTGCAGATGTGGCACCAGTGCGGCTTCAGAGGCACCATGTTTATAGAATGTATTGCAATGGGTGTTTTTTTTAGATGTTACAAAGTATTCCTTCAAAGATACCCCAGAAAAAATGTCATCACTACCAGCTTTCCCTGAGGGGTTGTATTGGGGTTGAGATATGTCTGCTGCATCTACTCATGCATCGGCAGGTGGCAGAGAGAGGGATGGGTGGAAGTTTAGGGCCTGAGCTCTGTGTGTACAGGGAAATTACAGGACCTTTTGCCTTTCCTTGACTTTCCAAGAACTCGGCATCCACTGCTTGTCCTGGGGTAGATCCAAGGCAGCTTTTTCCTACCCACACAAACTCTAAATTTAAACACAAGAGTGACCTGACCATGCTGGGAACTTAGGGCAAAGGTATATCTGATCATGTGGGTGGGTTAGGAAAAACAAGTACAAAACACGCACGGCTGAAATTGCAGGAAAACAGCTTAAATGTAGCAGAGTTGACCTTGCTGAAATTCTCAGGTGGAAAACGTGGGCATAAGAAAGCCTTAAGCTCAAGAGAGAGTTCTGTTGCTCTGAATGAGCGTCATGAAAACATAAATAAGCATTAAGGAATAGCACTCCTGTATTTATCAGACTTCTCTTCATTCTGGGAGATGTTGATCCTAATGAATGCTTGTTCCTCTGGACTGTGGCTCTTGGTTGACTCAGAACAGATTCCACTCATTAGAGCAGCACACCTTGAACAAATAATTTATAAACACTTCCTCATCCACAAACGTCTGGCCTGATGAAATAAGCAGTTAAGACACTTCCGACGTTCTGTAACGAGCTGTGAATCCTCAAAGGAAAAATTGAAGCAGTGCAGCTTAAGTTGAATACATCTTCTCCTCATTACCATGCACTGCTCAAGCTTGGAGAATTATGCATTTGACAGTTGGACTAAATTTGGCAGTTCTGAAGCAGGACAGGTGACTGAACTAAAGCTCATGGTCTGTTTATGGCTCTGGGTTACCCCAAAGCCATAAAAGATGCAGACCTTTTAGGATTTCAAAATTCGGCATCCTCACCTGATAAAGGAGGAAGAAATTATATGCCCTCTCCATCTGTCTACCTGGTAGCAGGATTATGAGGGAAGATGCTAAAATATTTCAGTTTAAGACTGTGATTTATGATATAAGCCCTGCTATTGCAATGAGATCCTCTCTATGCGTATGCAAATTCACTTACGCCAGTGAATCTGTGTGGGGGCATTGGGCTCTGTCTGCAGAGATTTCATTGCCAGACTGTTTTAAATTTTCTGATGTGTTTCTTCAGATAAGAAGTTTCATTATGACCAAACAGATGGAGTACTTCAGTAGGATTAAGCACATCAGGGTTTTACCCTACAGAAATTACCCCTGGTTCTGCCACTGGTCTTCTAGGTGACCTAGTGCAACCTTTTTTGCTTCTCTGCCTCTTTCTCAGTTTCCCCATGTGTGAAACACTACCAGCCTAGTTAGTAGTGTTTAAGAAAACCATGTGCACTGTAAGTGTGTTTGACTTTTTGCCCAAATCATCTGTAATTTTGAGATTATCATGATAAAAATTGAGCTCATTTTTAGATTTCATTTAAGCTATCAAAGGTGCTTTGCTGCAACCCTTTAGAAGAGCTGTGACAGCCTTGGCTTAGTGATTGCTCATAAAACGTCAGTTAAATAGAAGCAACATTAAATGAAAATTTTAGGTGTGCTACCCCATGTAAAGGTAATAGAAGATGTTAATATCTCTATCAAAAGATTTCCTTTATGTTTTAATCACTCTGTAAAAAGATTATTCTGGTGCAGTTTTTTTAAAAGGAACATTCACTGTGAGCAGACTCAGTTATTTCTGCTACCCTATTTCAGTGCAGTCTCAGTGGGAATAATGTCACTGCACAAAAAGGTACGAAAGTGTTTTATGATATTAAGGGGGTCCGAATCTGTTGCCTTACTTAGGCAAAGACAAGATGGGCCAAAAACATTTTCTTATTATTCCCTGATACATGGTGGACATTAGAGTAATCTGAAAAAAGGCCCTGGAAACTACATGCTAACAGAATATTTTGCTCCATCGAAATGTAAATATTTTGCAGATGGTATGGCTTTACCAGTTTCATTTTGGAAGAGAAAAATTGTGATAATTTTAAAAAGTCTTCCAACGTTTTCTAGATAGAATTTCTGTATAATTTCCTTATAAGTTATTTTCCAAAGAAAAGTATTCTAAAGAAAATAATCAAAGTTTAAAAAGCTCAACAATGGAACAAGTTGCTTGACAATGCATTTTCTTGTTTTGTATTTTGGTTTTGAATCAGTAGTGTGTCACATTTTAAAATGTTCTCTGAAAAAAAATCTTCTGCCCAAATGATTTATGGCTTATTCTTCAATTTGTTGGCCACTTAAGTAGTGTAATACAGATTGCAGAAAGAAAGGATAGTGGCTTTTTGGTATCCATTTAGAGAAGATTTTTACATAAACTACCAAAATCTGAAAGAAGTTTTTTGGAAGCAATCAGTCCTGTAAGTGGTTTGAGAAGATGATCTTTGTGTACCTGTATTTGAAGAAACAGTCTCTGTCAGACTGTTGTGCAAGTTACTGCTGAAACACACTGAACAACACACACTGAAGCTTCCACAAGACGATCAAATGAAGCATGAAGCAGATCAGCGAAAAAATTTTTTCTAGTGCAGCTCTTCTGTCGGAACTTACTTCATTCATTGAAATTCACACTGGATTTTTGTGACTTTTCAGGATCTCCTTTTTCATGATATGTATAATTTGTAAATCTGTGTCAACATAGAGCACCACTGTGGGAGGGGAACCCCAGAAGAAAAATCAAAAGTATAAACCCAGTAACACTTGCACAAGCGTCTTGCCAACTGTATGAACCCGGTCTTTTTCCTTCCAGCCTGAGTTCATTTGCTCTAACCATATTGAATCAAACAGGGCATTTGTGTCATTCATGAGTCAGATTACCAGTACAGACTGCTCTGTGATTGATGTATACCTAATCATGTCGTAATTGAATCATGCATCAATACCCTGTGATACCAGCGCTCAGGATAATCCCAGTCAACATCATTCTAATCATTTAAGTGACAGAAGTTTAGCTACTAAGAAAGCAATACAATTCCACTATTGTGATGCTGTTCAGTGTTCTCATGGACAAGTTTGTGCTTTAAATAGAGCAGGGAAGGGGCAGAAGCTCTGACCCTGGCCGGCACTTGGGTAAGGGCACTGGCCTGAAGCCCCGGCCTGGCCATGGGGCCAGTAGCTGGGGAAGGTGGTGGGACCAGCTGAACCCTCCTTCCTGCAGAGAGCACCCTTGGATGCAGAAATCCCCTCCTGGCCCCGAAGTGCTAAGGAAGGTGAAAGGATGGGTTTATTTAAGGTAAAGAGGAAAAAAAAATAAAAATAATTCTTTCCCCTTCCTGCAGAAGCTACAGCCTGAGCATTTATTTATGCTTGTGTGAGATTCAAAGGTCTTATCAATAGTTTAGCAATATTACTGTAGGCAGGCTAATGGGATCCAAGTTTAATTAAGGACTGTATTTAATTTGGTTTATTTATTGCCACTTCAAAAAAAACCAGAACAAAACACCTAAACCAGCCATCCATCAAACATGTGCCTATTGAAAGTGGCATTTGCCCTATGTCTGGAAAAGACCAAGGACTTTGCAATCCCGAACTGTGGCTTTCTGAGTTACTGCTAGAAATGACCTTTCCGAAGCCTTGTATCTCTGTTGCATCCTGAAGTTTGCTTCCTTTTCTTGAAAGGTTGTTCCACCTCAGGATAAATCAGTGTACATCTCCGTTATGGTCATAAACCTGTGGGCCTATTTCATAGCTCCCCTTTTGAACTTTTCCTATAAGGTTGCACTGGAACTGTGTACGGTAAGACCTCCATAGGGCTCAGGAGACCAGAAGTAAGCAGAAGATGTTTAGAGAAACAGGGAGAGGCGGACAGGGGATAGCAGCTGTATTGGGTGGCTTCGTCTCTGTTGAAGGACCTCAGCAGACCCCAGGATGCAGCTGGTTGCTCTGCCATAGCCCCCATCTACACTGCCTGAGGACCTCCAGCAGCAACAACCTCTCAGGGCACTGCTAGTAAAGTGTTTTTGTCACTCATCCAGCTACTGGGGATTTGTTACTGGGAATCTACTCTTTGTCATGGCTCCGAACCATGAGGTAAGGCAGTATTGTCACAGCTCATAACTTTCCCAGTAAGTGTTCCAAACTGGTGGGTGGAGGAGAAGAAGGAGGGATGACTGCACAGCCACCGAGGGGTGATTGTGCTTGGTAGCAGCTGAGTGACAGGACACACAAGTGCACTGTGAGCATCCAGCTTTGAGGAGCTCCATCACTCAGCAGATTTGGGCATGGAGTCAGGCTGCTGGCTCCTGAGGGCTAGGACACAAAGCTGCATATTTTCCTGCCTTTTACTGTGCAGGGGGCTCAGACAGCTTCTTGCTTATCAACACGTAGCTTGGCCTCTGGTTATGATCGTGCATGTAGCAAGGGTGCAGCATGAGTACCCTTTCTGATGGGGTAGTTAGGTCAAAGAAGCTGGGCGTGCTCTACTGACGAGTTCCTGAAGAGTCTTGTCATATACTGGGCTGCAGAATGTTGGAATAAGGGTTTGAGGTGCACCTTCCATTACATTGCTTTATGGAGTATCTGCTAGTGGAGCTGGGTGACTGATACTCACCCCAGCGAGGACATGACCCCCTCTGGAGCCATCAGGGGCACGCTGGATCAAGGTAGTAATGGTTCCAGGAGGTGTTGGTGTTGCTGTAGGTGGAGCAGGTAGTATTAGCTTACTTTCAGCTGTTTTAGAGAAAAGTTGCGAATGTATGTACACCCTTTCTTGGCATCTGCAGCAGGTTAAGTGCGCATTATCTGCGAGGGGAGTTCAAACTGCTGTCTCCATAAAGAATCAACAAATGGTTTCTGCAGAGAAGTCCTATTCACAGTCCCATATACAATATTCCTAAACTCATGGGTCTCCTCTGCAGCTCAGTTAATATCTGGAACCTGCATTCTGAGGGAAAGTCACTCCACGGGGTAGAGTCAATGTCATTGTCATGCACAGGGGGACCAGTAAGAGCAATTGAGGTTAATTAAGCACCCCAGCACTATAGTCTCTACTTCAGACCGCATGGTAG
The DNA here is from genome assembly GCF_963924245.1 of Chroicocephalus ridibundus. Taxonomy (NCBI): domain Eukaryota; kingdom Metazoa; phylum Chordata; class Aves; order Charadriiformes; family Laridae; genus Chroicocephalus; species Chroicocephalus ridibundus. The sequence goes on from NC_086284.1 coordinate 155,564,169, forward strand.
AAATATTAGAAAGAGACTGAGATAGTGTCTTGAGCACAGAAAGGGAATGACTCAGCTTTCCAGAGGAGCTAAAAATCTCCAGAAATGTGGCAAAAGATCTGTAGGCCATAGGTGCTAGGATGAAGTTTCATTTCTAACAACATGGTAGTGAATGACTTTCAGTCAACTTGGATCAGCGGAGGACAGAATGTTTAATACAGGCATTTGAGGAATTCTGAACCTTCTACTAAAAAGGAATGTGTATAAGGTACAGAAAAGAGAGTGGGGCTGAGTAAGAATTTCTGATTGATCTAAGGCAGAAAATGTCTGATGGAGTTAACTTAACTGACATCAAAACCAAAACCACCCAGGCTTTCAGGAAACCCTATACTAACCCCTAACAAAGGAAAATCAGAGTCCAGAAAAAACAGCAGGCAGAACAACAACCGGTGCAGCACAAATGTAAGAAGAAAACCGACAGAAATCATCTTCATGTGGAAAAGCAGAAACAACTTAATCACCTTCAAGAGTATGCAAATGCCATCATGCAGTGTTCAGTGTCAAGATGATCATTTTTCTTGAAGTTACAGCCCCCCATGTTCTTAAGGGACCTCTCCAGGAAACACCATTTCCTTTAGTATTTCTTATATATTTATCTTAAATGTATCATTTTATTACCCTCAATGTACAATTCAGTTATAAAGCACCAATTTACTTCACTATATATTTCTTTAAATAAAATTGTTCATAAAATCTTTATTGTGTGCAATCGTAATAAATTTTAATTTAAAATTCTGCCTAAAGAGCACCAGTATTTACGGAGTTTCTGCAACGTAGCCGAGTCTATTACATTACAAACAATATTCTTTCAACTGCTGTTGTTGAGCTGGGATCAGACATAACCAAAGTCACACTTTTTAAGAAATTGAAAGAATCAGGATTTTAAGATAGCATGAGACTATTTCCTAATACACAGTTCACCTGACACTATATATTCTTGCTCATACAAACAGTCCACATCCAGCTTTTTGTCTCATTTCAACCTTTTAATCATGCATTTCTGAATAATCAACATATCTTTTGAGACACTGGAAGTTAAGTATTTAATGAAATTTCAGGTTAAAGGGTTTTCACATGTTCAAATCAAAATATTAGATCATTTAAGAGGTAATGTGTACTAGATAATTAAGGGTTTTTTTTCTGCTTAGACCGCTGTGTGTTTTGTGTAAAAATTAGATTTTTGATCAGACAGCAGCCCTTTTGTGAATGCATTGTCATAAGCCTCAGCACACACAAAATGTTTGTTTTCATTTTCTAGCTACTTAAATATATCTTAATAGATTCCAATGTGTTTGGTTGCTCAAAATATTTTTGCCTTCATCATCATCACTGTCCTTAAAGAATCTCAAAATTACAGCTGAAGAATCCTCACCGTATGAATAAAAGTAACTTCTAGCAACTAGAGAGCACTTTAAAATACTTACAATGTTAGGGAAAAGAGATAAACCACTTGTAAGGATGTGTCTCCATGTTCCACATATTCATGCTGACAGAAAACAATATTTCTGGTCATTCTGAACTTCTTGTAGCAAATGAGGAAAAATGATTGCAAATTTCTAAATACAGTCTTCAAGATACAGTGGAAATTCAGCTACGGTTCACTTTGCTTATGTAGCATATCAGACTGGCAATTAACAGGAAGAAACTATTAATTTCCCTTTTTCTTTAAATCACATGGGTGTTTTTTGAAGTTAAAATTTACATTATTAGCTGTAAGTGATGCTAGATTGTTGATTTTCAAACCATTCGCAGTTTTTTCACTTTCAGACAGCCCTAATGCAGATTAACCCTCATTTTACAGGTAATCAAGCAGATAATGGATTTTTCTACTTTCAAATGTATAGTTACAAAAAAAATAATTCTTTGGAACATTTTGAAATTTTTATGCTTTGAATCTTTGAATCATTAGAAGGCACAGGAAAGGCTTTTCCTACCCAAGCTTTTTTTTTTTTTTTTTTTTTTTTTTTTTTTTAATCGTAACAAGACCTTGCGTATTATTGGAAAAACATGAAGGTTTTATCTTACTGGAATGTATCATCTCAGCTGAGAGTGAATTTCAGAAAACAGAACAATTTAATTTGCTATCAAAGTGTCCTATATGAAGGACTATAAACTTTTTTTTTTTTGCTTTTATAGAAGCCAATGTATTTTCCATATTTTGAGTTTTTTGCAAAAGAAAGTCTTAAGACTTTTATTCCTAGAAGTAATGTTAACACTATTTTATGAGATGCTCTGCTTGCAACCTAACATTTGACAAGCCACAAGGACTGCAAAATTTTCTCTGAATACAATATAATCTTATGATAAAACTAATGCTAACTTTGGTGCTGTGGCCAAAATCACTTCACCATTTACTCCAGAATGCTTTGATTTTTAGGAAAGGCTTGACTTCCTGACTAAATGTTAACATCGTGATTACTTTCATATTCATTATCCATATAATAAAGTGTAACTAGTACACTAGGGCCTGCCTGGGGGAATAACAGGAACTACCCAAAATTCTGCTTGGAGGGCACTGGGAACAAATTTAATTATGAAGGTGGTTCAGAATTCAGTCAATCACCTACTTTTAAGTTGGTCCATTGCCACCAAGTTCATTGTCTCATCTATGCAGGTGACTATTTGGGAGTTCCTAGACCACCCAGGGAAAAATGAAATGCGTGCCCTGGACATACACAGACGTGACACCTGGCGACACCACAATTATACAAACAGGGCAGACCTGACTGTCGTAACTGTAGCTCATTTCTCACTGGAGTCACATAGCTCTTGCCACAAAGTCACTGCTAGACTCCTGCCTAGGGGAGGAAAAGAAATTTCCAAAGCCTGTTCTTTTCTTGAAGTGTATGCTAACTCCTGCTGGCATTAGTGGGAGGTCGTAGAAAACACATCTGCCTAAAGATGTCTTTACTCAAGTCATGGGGATAGCTCACACTGTCAAGAAGGGGACTGTGCCCTGCCTGAGGTCAGGATGGCTGTGGAAGCAAAGATCTCCAGCAGGTTAGTTCCCCTTTGAGTCAAGTGGCGCCCACTTGCTTAATGCCAGCATTTTAGAGACAGTTCCAGACAGATAAAAATGACCAAGCTCATGTCCTGCAGGCAGCGCTTTATTTGAACTTTCATCTCTTAATCTGTATAACATGCTTTAAATCTCACTACAGGCTATTAGTAGACATGGAAATGTCACTTAAACTTGAGTAAACCAAAACTGGGTGGTGTAAGGAAGCGGTTGCTTTTGTAGAGAAGGCAGGGACTGATTGGCTTTGGCACTGATCACCTTCCCTGTCATTGAAGATAATCCCTAAAAGGAAGGGCACACGAATGTGGGAAATGTAGGACCCTATCTTGCGTTTGCTGCTACTGTATCTATCAAAAAGATGCAGAAAATTATCGGCCAGCCATCCTGAATTTACTTATTATTAGAAAGGTAAAACTGAGAAGAAACATCACTGTTTCTCAAACAATAGCAGAATATTTGTACTCTTCCATGAGCTAAATAAGAATGGGTGAGAGACCTTCATGATGATTTGAACTAGTCGCTGTTAACCTTGTGCTTTCTCAGCAGTTTACTGTCCCTTTTTCTCCAGGCTCTTCTTTGTAGACTGGACTTTCATGGACAGGAATTGGCTTTGATGTGTTAAGTTTTCAGTCTCGTGAGGCCTAAGCAGGGCTGTAAGTACGGACGACAAACACAGACAATAAAAAAAGTATACTGAAAAGTGCCCCATCTCTGAACTGTCTTAATAGTTCACCAGTTCTCCAAATGAATACAGAGCAAACATAAAATGAACACATTTAAAAAGAAGGTCAGGAGCTCCCCAATGCCCACGAGGTGTTAGTGAGAAGACCGGGCCAGGCTCCTTGTGGGGATGCACAATGGGAGAAGAGAGGAAGCAGGGGGGGCTCTGACTAGATATAAGGTAAATTTTTTCTCTATGACAATAGTTAACCACAGGAACAAGTTGTCAAGGGAGCTTGTGGCATCCCTGTCCTTGGAGGCTTTCAAGACACCACTGCACAACTGTAGTTGATGGGTATGCTCTAAACTGAATGCTGCTTTCTGCTGAAAATCGTTTGTACTTTAACTTTTTTTTGCCGTTCCTCTCCACTTTTTGTGTTCTTGTTCCAGTTTTTGGTTGGAAACCCCAGCCTGGTTGCATTGCTGTTACAGAGCTGGATTTTGTCTTGTGTTTATAAGAAAACTCTATGATATATGCACAATCACAACCAGATTTATCAGAAATATGAACAAATCTGTCACGAAATTTACACTTTCCTGGATTCTTTTTTCATGCCTTGAGAAATACTTTCTATTGTAACAAGATGAAAGCACTATGTGAAGGATTGTGTCTTCATGTGCAATCCCAGTGAAAAGGCTACAAGACTTCTTGTGATTGTCAGAGTGGAAGCACTGGGGCTGTCCAGAGCTCGTACAACATTTAAAAATCCTATTGTTGCTCTACTTCACATCAGAAAAATGTCCCTGTTACTGGTGCCATGAACAAGATGGGGCATAAAAGTGGCCATTTGGCACTGACTGTGTAGGAAGGCCATCTCAGACTTGCTTTTCCTAGCTCAGAAAGACACTTCTGACTCTAAGTTGCTCATATTAAGCACAGCTACTTTCCAGTTGGTCCCCTGGCTTTTATTATCCATTATTTCAGCCCTAATAGTTCTTGCCTTCCTTTTATTTTGAGAGACTGCACTGCTTGGATACTAATACTGTATTTCTTTTGAATTTAATCTGCCAAAATGGAACAAAGCTGATTTCTTGAGTACGATTCTTTCTCAGGCCAAGGACATTAAGCCTTTACAACAAGCTGTAGAGGTTACAAACATTTTAGAGATTGTAACTTTGTTATGGGGAAGGGACATAAAACAGTCAGGTTTGAAATATTTACAGCTGAAGGGAGTGCAGAATGGGTAATCAGCTTTCTGCCAGTGTTGGGTATAAAATCAAATTATAGAGATGTTAATGGGACCCTTTATGGTGCTAGGAAATTTCCTGCCTCTTTCTGAAGCAGGACTTTGCCTTCCTTCATGGCAGACTTCTTCCATCTTTGCATTCTTTCACATTTCCAAAGTGTAAATGACTTATGGATGGCCAAAAAAATTCTGTGTTAAGTTATATCCAGTGCTACACTGAGGCATATTACTAAGTGCTTTCTGTCACCTTTGAATTTATAGCAATTTTCTCTAACCATTTGGGGGCTGAAACTTTCTGTTCTTGGCATGTTTCTTAGAGGTTTTCTGGACAGTTTGATCCAAAAAAATTGTTTGCTTTTAAGAATGAAAAGTAAAAGTAAGTTCTTTTTCCCAATTATTTTGAACAGCAGTGGTGCTTCAAGTACTAAGATAAGAAATGTGAAGTTTAACAGGGTCAAGTTAAGCAGCTGCTTTCATTCTCACTATGCAAATCCATCCAAAGCTGCTGATAATCACCATTTGCAGAGATACAACACAACTGTGTTATATGTATTTCTCGTTCTTGCTTAGTCTATTGAACCATCTCTTAATTCTCTCATCTGAATAATGGCAAAATGGATCTTCCTTTTACAGTAAATGTTTTTCCTTATCAGAGTAATTTTTACCCTAGGGAAGGAGCACTGTGTGGAAGACAAGGAGAAAATGTATTATTCTCACATCATGAATATAACATCTGTATCTGTGATATTTAAATTAAGTCAAAATTTTGTAGAATAGGTGTACCTATCCTTACACTTATAGTTGGGCTTCAGGTTGAAATATATTATTTGCTAAAATGTTTCTGGAAACTAAACATATAGATAAAGCAGACTAGGTAGAACTAGTCCTTGAAAACCATATAGACATCAATTCTCTATGATAAGCAAAGTTATTGCAATCATCTATCATTGTTATTGTTGCTAAAGAAACACCCAGATATCATTAAGTCTTCAAAGTAGTCATTTACTGTAATATTCTATAGCATTTCACTATTACAAAACTGTTCAGACCTTCTGATGCTACTGGTGGATAATCAGTAAATATTAGACCAAGAGGAAGATGGTAAATGTTTCGCTTTGGTTTGTTTTTCTGAATTAATTAATGAATCAAGTTGGATTTTGCATGGACAAATAAGTGGCCTAGGCCAATAAAACCCATTTAATATCTCTGTCCCTTCTATATGTGCCACCTATCTGGCATTGATTTATAAGTAAAGCTTGCAGAGAGCTGTTGCTAGGGGACAGAGCTTTTGTAGGTACCCATCAAAGCTATATTCCTGAAGAAGAAAAGTAATTTACATATTTCAAGTGCTGCCTGCAAAAAATATTTAATCAAGCCCCAAAAAGTTATAAAAAGGAACAAACATAATCATCTGTATAAATGACTACCCCTAAGCCGCAGAGAAAAAAAGGGGCACAGGTCGGACTCTCTGGTCTAGAAGCTACTCCTTTGTACCCTGGCAGATAACCTGAGCGATTTTTTTTTTATTTCATTAAGGTCCTCCCAATATATATCCCATAACCAAGATCAGAATACTTGGAATGACCTAACATATACATTCATCTACCCTCATTTAACAGAATAACTTTGATGTTAACCAAACTGCCTAATCTCCAGGGTAAAAGCCATAGGAGGGAAGAAAACTGTCAAGACCACCTCTTCTAATTCCCCAAGTAGTTAAATGCTTTCTGAGTTGTTGCCCTGGAGAAAAGTCCTCCCTGCTGAGAATAAGAATCCCTGTGATGGGACTGTCCTTTTATAGCTGTTTAGGTCCCTTAGCTCTTTAGTTCCTCTCCTTTTTTTTTTTTCTTTTAAACTGTTTCATGTATATAAATGTGTCTGAAACCTTCCTTTTGTATAGCTTTCTAGTATATCAATTTCAATAAAAGTGTGGATAGATGACTGTGAAAACTCCTCAAATTCTCTTCCCTCCCCATTTCTAAAACCTTATTTTTGCAGGACTTAAAGTTTCATTACTTTCTTTCTTAAAACATACATTTCATTGATGAGACTGTTTTTCCACGAATGTTGCTCAGAATTTATAGCTTTTGCCAGAATTAGCTCTGCATTGAGAACAACCTGTTCTCCTTGGCTAGATGACCGTCAAATTGATGTGAAAATGCTCCCCCTTGATGGGATGAATGCATATCACCACATAAATCATTCCCTGTTTTCTTTAGTGGTTTGAATGAGTATGTGACCAACATTTGTTATGATTCTTCCTCTCTTATTTTGGTATATAATCAGGACAGATTAGATTAAGCCAGCTCCGGGAAGCCGTATTTTCAGCTAATGGTTGGACAAAGCAATGCTAGTGACTCCAGGCAGCTCAATGTGGCATTCAAACCCCAGAAGAATAAAAAACTACTGGCAGAGGCAGCGATGAAGTCTGCATTGCATTTATAATACATAACAAAATCTGCCTCAGCAAAGGTTTTGTAGAGGGCATGTGAAATTTATCATGGATTATTTGTTGTGTGATACTGCAAGAATAAGTAAAGGCCCCAGATGGTTTGAGGATCCTTTTTCCTTAGGCTGCCTTGCTATGCACACGCACAGGCAGTTTCCTCCCTGCACAGTCTTAACTATAAAGGAAAACCAAAAGATACAAATGGGAAAGTGATTTCTAATAAAACCTACAAAGCAGACCTTTAGCAGAGCTAAAAATTGGACCTAAACTTCCTACGTCTTAGTTCAATGCCTTAACTATCATCTCCAGAAGAGTGAATGTGCACAACTAATTATTGCTAATTTATTTTTGGTGTGCCGTCTGGCTGCACTATACAGACACACCCTGCTGGAATCTACTCTGAAGCATAAAATGTGTCTGTTCTGCTTGTGGAGAAAAGGAAATACTGAAAATGAACCTTAATTCTTGATTTCATCTTTATCTTCGCAGGGCCATTTTTTGTCTGACTTTTCCCCCCCAAAATTCTAAATTATAGGTTTAAAAGACATGTGTTTTTTGTTGTTTTTTTTTTTTTTTTCCATGCAGTCATCTTTGTAACAGCTTTGTAGGTTAAAGTAATGTACAGAAGCTAAAAGAAAAATAAAAATTAAAAAATGTTTTTTGGAAAAGTTTATACAGACATCAGTTAAAGACTTCATGTTACTTTTCCGAAGGAGCTGAGTATAACTCTACATTTCTCTAGTGATCATGATGTTGTGCATTGTGCATGATTGCTGCCATTTTCCATCAGTACCTCTCAATGTCTAATGCAAATCTTTTCATAACACTTTCAGAAATTGCTTGCAGGAAAAATGGTCTAGTATAAACCCATATTTTCAATTTATGAATCAGTGGATTTAGATAGTTAAAACCATAGTAGAAGGAGGCAGTGGGCTCAGAATTACGCTCTGGAAAAGAGGAGGAGAGTGGGTTTCTCCCACTGCAGAACAGACACCAAGCTATTCATCTGAATCAAAATCAACACTTCCATATTTTGTAGATACCGCAAGTACTATTCAAAAATAAAACTAAATTACATGAGTAATATTTCACATCTGACATGTATGTGGCACCTGCCTTCCTTCCCCTACTGCCTGAAGGCCCGTTGCCCCTTTACAATCTGAGGTCAAAAAGAAGTGTCCACTGGGGACAACGGGAAGATGTCAGGGTTGATTTCTGTGACGAGGTGATTCCTGCAATAGCCCGAATGCCACTGCCATGGGAAAACCTTTGTGGAGACGAAGGAAATGGGAGGTGGATGGGCAAGGAGAGAAGACAAAAACTCAAAAATCACTACTGAAGTTTTCAGGGGGCATGTAGCGGGTGCACAATAGCTTAAAAGCAAGGAACAAGTAAAACCTATGCGTTGGGCCCCTGGTTTCTATTTCCACCATTTCCACCACGCTGGCAGGGTGCCCTCTGCAGCCCACCTTGCTCCGTGAGGCTCTCAGGACATGGAGAAGCACAGGCTCTGCAAATAGCTGTTCAGAGTAAGAGGTTACTTATTCATGGACTTTTTACCAGCTGCTCTGTTACCTCATCATCAGCAGCGATGCTCTGCCCAGTCCTGTTCATGGAGCTGTTCGAATAAGCTTTCCTAGCCAGCTGGGTAAGGAAATGCCTGCTATTTAAATTAATAAAGCCAAGCTGGTTCATAAATAGGGATGAATACAAAGGAATTACACAAGCATATAAGGATAAAATAAAACTTAAACACTAAATGAGTTCCAAGTAGCAAGGGACACGACAAGTAACAAAAGCTTCAGTGAGTACATTAGAAATAAGAGGGAAAATGAGAAGAGAGATTGAACAAGAGGTTCTACAGAGAAAACAGAATTGTTTGCTTTCATCAGAAAGCAGAATTGTTTGATTTCTTCTTCATGGGAAATGTAGATTGTTCTGGATACTTTAACAAGTTAATTTTAACAAGGTGTTTGGAATGCAGGCTGGAGTAGAGAAGAGAACAGTTCGAAGAATATTTGTGTAAGATTGGTACATTCAAGTTCTCGGGGTTTGGTGAAATTCACTCTGAGAAATGAGGCAAAGTAATCTCTGAATGATCAGTGATTATCTCTGGGAAGCTGCAGACGGGAGACATCCTAGGGCACTACAGAAAAACAAACAACAAACTTTTTTTTTTTTTTTTAAGAGGAGCTGAGGAATTATAGATCAATCAGTTTTGGTTTCATCTCCTGGAAACAATATAGAACAAACTATTAAAGTAATTGGAACTACCTACAAAATGTAAAGGTTGTAAAAAAAGCCAGCAAGGAACTGTCAACAATAGATCAGATCAAATTAATCTGATTACCTTCTTTGAGAAGGGTGGCAGCCTAGTGTAGAAAGGAAAAACAGTAGATATAGATACAAATTAACTCTTATAAAGTTTTTAGACATTTTTCTGACATTAGAACCTCATAAGTTGAGGAAATATGGCATGCATGTAGTTGTTTTGGAAGGTCTATTGTTTCTATTCTGGGAACTGCATTTTTAAGGTGAAGACAAAGTGAAGAGAATCCAGCAGTTGAACGATGAAGGATTTAGAAAGCATGACCTATGAGGAAACTGGCTTGCTAAGAGGTGGTTAAGGGTGACTTGATATGTAGTTACAGGATCAGTGCTCACCAATTGTTTTCCAAGGTCAGGAGAAACCAATTTGATTTTCACCATAGACAATTTTGTGTGAATAAGCTTACAAAACTTGGGTAGGATGATGGAGCACAGACTGGGTAACCTGAAGATACTGAGAAACTGCTTTCACCAGAGATATTTAAGATCGGGCTACAGTAAGATCTGTGAGGGATGGCCGAGACTTGAATAAACTTATTTTAGTGGGTGAGATTACCAAAGATGATCTCTGGGGTAGTCTTTGAGTCTAACAACAACATAACAATGTCTGAAAAGAAGTTAGGGAGGATTCATTGGTGCTCATCTGGTAGAACCAATACTGGAGGAAACGGAAATAAAAGGTCAATCTGAGTACGAGAAATGGGCTTTTGAGGTGTGGACTCAGACTGTTTTACAAAAGAGCACACTGATCCATTTTTAGTGTAAAACATGGCAGCATTCAGAACTTATTGGTTCTTCCTGTCACAGATTTTGTAATCTTTAAAAAGTGTTACACAACTAGCGGATATTATGCTTTTATCTTGATTTTTTAAAAGTAAGAATATTTTGGGTACTCCATTAAAAAGGCCTGAAGACAATCCATTTTAGACTTTTATTATGATCTTCCACATTAGACTCTGATAATTTTCTGGATGTTGGAATAATTAAATTGATTTCGAGCAGTAAGAATTCAGGTTCAGAGGAACTGGGTGATGCAGAAGACAGGGGAAGACAATCTAACCTATATTAGATCCCCAAATCATAAACTACTGTTTTGTCTGGTCGCAAACAAAAAGAAGTAATGAACTGAATGTATTAATTTGATTTATATGACTGAATAATCTTTGGCTGTCAAGTTATACGCTTTGTGAAAGTCTGAATGTGGACTGTCAAATTCTCCAGCCATGAAGAAAAAAGCCTTTTACTTACAATGGGCTAATGATCAGTTGACAATTTAATTACACATCAGGGAAATTTTGAAGGGGAAATGGGGTAGAGAAGCAAGTCGGCTTCTCCATGCTGAAGTTTACTGCTTTGAATTAAATCTGAAGACACAGTATATGCACACAGATCAGGTGTCTCGCTTCACATGTTCTAAATATCTTGTTGGATGGATACAGAGAGGGAGACACTGTTAAAATTTGGTCTTAAATTGAATAGAACTTTACTTCTGTCACTTGACTCTATAAATCTTTGGACCCATGTTGTCCGTTTTGATTCTTTTAAAAAAACAATGGCTTTTATTTGCTTTAACATTTTTTTTCTCCTTTGGCTGTGTTTATTTTAACTTAACTGGTTAACATCCCACCATTTCATCTGTATGGCATCTCATTTTTAAAGTAGGGACCTGGACCAGGCTTTCAGAGGCTGGAACCTTGCGTGTTTCTCTAGGGCATCTGAAGAGTAAGAGGCATCTTCCACTGATCCTCAGGATAGCTCAGGAGATGACAACACAAGATGTAAGGAAGAATTAAGGTGATCAGCATTGCCTAGGAAAGCTTGGCCTTAAACAGTAGCGTAGAGGAAAGACAACCTGCATCCTCGGAGTCCCAAGAGAATGTGGAACAATGACATTATGGCCTGGGGAAAAGAAGTAAATCACTTTAAATAGGCCACTTAAAATTGTTGTTAGTATTTCTCTCATAGAATGGGAATAAATCATCTCTTCTGTCCTAGTATGATTATGAATCACAAATTGAATAAACGCTAGCTAGAATATATGGAGTTTTCTTTCTGAATACAAAGGCATCTGAGGAAAAGAAAAAGGATACGGTGAGGCAAATCCATTTTGCTTCTCAGTAAAGCCACCTGGTATATTTGCCAGTCACAGAGAAAATACTTGTTGATAGCTGCTTCCACAGCTCTTCTCACATCCAGGATCAGCCTTCTTGTTTCCAAATCATTCAGGTATTTTCTCCAACTGCCCAAGGCAAACAGTAGTGTCCTTATACCATCTCCAGATCATAAAGACATCCTTATTTGGGATACCACCTAATTGCTTTGTGAAGTGCATTTCAAAACTGGAATCTGAGTTCTAACTTGGATGTGGCTCTCCGTGCTCAAATTCCCCATGCACATCAAGTTCAACTTCTGCTTATTCCCTAAAATACCCCAATACCCCAGCAGCCCATTGCCTAGAGTTCATGGCTGTGCCACCCAGGCATACCACAAGAGCTGTTCCTCTCCCTGTCCCAAGGGGTTTGAGGCAGGAAGCATGCTCGGCGTGCACTTGCTAAGTTGTGCCCAAACCAAAACCAGAGTAAGATGTGTCTGTTTTATGCAGTTAATATGTTAACAGTCCTTACAACAAGGACCAGGAATTTTCTTCTTAAAAGTGAAAATAACTGGAAAATTATTCATCAAACTAATCACTTCAAAGATCCTCTTGTTTTGTTTTTTTTTTTTTTGCTTCACTGATGAGACTTGTGAAGTGGTGATTGCAATGGAAGCTTTTTTTTCAACAGGGGATATCACATTCTCTGTGGCTCTGAGCTCAGCTCGACTCAGTTCGTGAAGGTTGCTAAACAATTATCAGACTTTAAATTCTGCTTTACACTAACTTGAACGGAGTTTAAGCTAGTGACCTACAGAGGAAAGGCTTGCTAAGCTGCTGTTACCTTTCCTTTTAGGGTTTTGTTCCTTCACAAAGAGCTCGGAGCTGAAAATGTTTCAAATCAAACATTTAACTCGAATATCCTTAGACACAAACACATGCCATTGCCTTTAAAATGTACACACGGCTTTTTGCATGAAGCTCTTCCTTTGCTTTACAGTTTGGACAAGGAACATAGAGACACACTGAACATTAAACCTTCGTCCAGAACACAATGTTTTTTGGTCATAAATGACAATGCAGAGACTGAAATCCACCTCTGTTAAAAACAGGCACATCTCCACATGTCTTGTTAGCACTAATAATTTCTAGATGGCACTACCGACTCTCATAGTTTGGCTAGCTGTGCCTGGGAATCCATAGCACAAGCTGAAGAAACTGTCTATTAGCACCTGTGATACAGTTGAGAAAGGTGCTGGGAACGTCAGGAAAAAGGATCAGTTCTACACCATATTCCTTTGATTGAGATTTGTGGTTTTGGCATAGCGCTTCAGATCGTATCCAAGCACCTTAATTTATTGTCAAAACACTAAAGCCTTCTTTAAATCGATTTGGCTAACATGCATAATAATACTGTAATAAAAATAGAAAAAATGCCCAGTGCTACTGTCTGATCTGAAAAGCCAGGATCTTTGTTTAAACTTTTTAATTAGATTGTTTCTTCAAATAAAATAACCATCAAGAAGATATGTATCACCAACTGAAAAGTCAAATTTTGCATAGAATGCCATCATTGGATTCCATGCTGTCTATTCTCTTTGGATTTCTTCACAAGATTTATTAGATTAATATTTGTATTGCCTTTGACATCATACTGTTCTTACTGATTGTACCCATATTGTAGATATTATTAGCATTAGAAAAAAATTGCATTCTTCCTTTAGATACAGAAGAAGAAATTTGTTTCATAGAACTTCTGAAAACTATTTATATAATTTGTTTCCGTATGATTTGGTCCAGAAAGCTGATATGAGGAAATCTCACTTGAAAACTAAATCAAAATTCCACATTTCACAGTTGGTTTTAGTGAGCTGGCACATCCGCCTAGCTCTTTCCTTTGAACATATCGTACTTTTTGAAGATGAAAAGTTTTGAGTGTTTTATACTTTAATGCCTCAGGCCTTATTATTAGTTACAGCCTGAAGAAGAGTGTACCACTTACCCGGGAAAGAAATTTTGCCAGCTGAACGGAGTGGCCTACAACTGTGTGAAGCTGCTGTTAGCAAAGGGACAAGTAATGCCACTGGAAAGGTTACAGAGATGGTCAGCAGTAATTACTAGGTAAGCCTTGGGAAAATATATCCATGCTTTAAATAGTATTTCAGGCACTGAAGAGATCTGAGCACAAAGAAGCTCAATTTAGAAGAATTTTTAAGAGCAATTGAAGTGTTGCTTCCTCCAGGGTAGTCATGTATTAATGAACAGAATGAAGGCAGACTTAAAAGTGAAAAGGTGGTTGGGATTTTTCTCTGCAATTAGGATATGAGTTCCTAATGGGGAAGAATTAAGTTAGGATCCAAGGAGCTCGTTATCCACTATCCTTCCTGCCTACCTTGCCACTGGCAATAGAAAGAGACCTCTGCAACGTTAGTCCACTGAAAAAGGGAATGTCTCAGATGGCTCAGATGGCTCACACCCCTCCATTACCACTGTGGAGAGGGGATAGTTGATAACTGGGCATCAGACTCACCCTTGGCTTGAGGCCATGTTAGCATCAAAGGATAATCTGTAGAATGGAGCCTATGCAGTAGAAGCAGCACCAAAAGCAATCTGCCTTTCTTGTCCTTGTCCAAACAGGTGCTACATGCAGTACCTAAAAATCTATCCAACCTCCATTTGATTCTTGCATCATTTTGTAACCAATGGGTTTACCTTGCAGTTTAAGCAAGAGCATCAAGTATTTACATGATAGTTCCTGCAGTCCCTAACATTACACTTGATTGCACATATGCACTTTGGCTGCATTCAAATACGGGGCGTGAAAGTCCAGATTCCAGCAAATACTGGAGTAAGTCAATGGGTAGATGTCAAGTTTTGAAATGATGTCTGAGAGACAAAAATATTCTTTAAAACATTAATTCCTGTTGAAAGCACTCTGCAACTTGGCCAAAATAACTCTCATGAAAATGAAGAGCTTTTGACTTACAATGTATATTCTTAGCCTCTCCGTCACCTGTTTTACATTGCGAGAATGCTTAGGTGTGTGACTGAATCACAGCAATTCTCTCACTTAGTAAGCACAAGCTTTCTCCAACTTTGGGCTGGCTTTTGGCTTTTGGTTTGTGGTCTTTACTGGCTACCTGCAGAGTTATACACTGTTGTTATTTACATTGGATATTGGTATGAAGAATGCCTTCAGTAGAGCAGTGACTTCTGTGCGTTCTAAGACCCAGCCTTCTAACACAATGGAACAGAAGACAGGAAACATTTCTCACACTGAAAAAGAAGATAAAACAGTTCCCTGAGTATTCTGTCCTCTAGTTTGCTCTCCTTGGGTGAGATCAGGTTGATATCAGCTGGGGGAGTTGCCCAGGATCAGCCTTCATCAAAGGGTATTCCTGCTGGACTTGCTACTGAAAAAAGCAAGAAACTGAAGAGCCAGTATGAATGTGTCCTCAGTTTTGTATGTTACATTGTGTGCCTATATCCAAGTAAATTATCCTTCTAGTTTTAAGTTCTTTGGAATCCCTTTTGATCTGGAAAAATAGTTTTTGCAAGGAGGCAGTAAGTATGAGCAAGTCATTTTAATTAATTATGTTTCTTGATTCTGGGTGAGTAATTCTCAGTAAGAGTAACCTATAATTTGTGAGAGCAACTCTGAGTGCAGTTGCTTTAGTGACCAATGAAGATCCTCACTGTTTTATATATTTTCCAAGTTCGAATCCTTAGTATATGCCAGAAATAATCCTTATTATGTTCTTGCTGAGCCTAGCAAATTGAATTTTATCTGCAAAATGTAAATTTTCCAGTAACTTCAGGATAGATACCCATGCATTTGAATCAAAAGCTTTTCCAGTTGCAGTATTTCAGTCATTTTGTTATGAGAGGCTGGATTTCCAAGGTACCTGTGGTGCCATGTATAAATGCAGTAAAGATATAATATGTTTATATATTAAAATATTAGACAGAACCAACTCACCTGCATGATTCCAAACTTGATCAACTGGTCAGATTTGCAAGAAGCCTGAGAAATATCAAAGAAACAATATTTTTAATAATCATCATGCAAGTAAAATGGTGAACAGATTTAAAAAATATATTTAAATGAAGCAATGTCCTGTGAGACATTATTAATTCTCTTCCTTTTCCTGCTGTACCCATGTGTATCAGCATGCTGTATATCAACATTCTCCAGCCTTTGTGCAGGTTTTTCTCCAGATATTCTCTCTTAAGTCTCCAATGGGACTGCACTTCTTTGAATGACTTGTAAAGTTCCTTAGAATCAGTTCCCCACTTTTCACTAAATCACAGAAGGACTGAGGATGGAAGCGACCTCTGGAGGTCATCTTCTCCAAACCCCTGCTCCATCAGGACCACCTAGAGCAGTGCCAAGGACACTGACCAGATGGCTTTTGCTTATCTCCAAGGATGGAGACTCTACAACCTCTCTGGGCAACTTCTGCCAGTGCTCGGCCACTCTTACAGTAAAAAATGGTTTCCTGATGTTCACTAGGAACCTCCTGTGTTTCAGTTTGTGCCCATTGCCTCTTGTCCTGCCACTGGATACCACTGAAAAGAGCCTGTCTCTTTCTTTTTTGCACCCGCCCTTCAGGTATTTACATAAATAGATAAGATCCCCCTGAGCCTTCTGTGCTCCAGGCTGAACAGTCCCAGTTCTGTCTGCCTTTCCTCATAGCAGAGAGGAAATTGTCATCTTCATGGTCTGTCATTGGACTCTCATCAATATCTCCATGTCTCTCTTGTGCTGGGGAGCCCAGGACTGGACACAGTACTCAGCACCATCTGTGCTGCGTAGAGGGGAAGGATCACCTTCCTTGATCTGCTGGCAACACTCCTTCTAATGAATCTCAGGATGCTGCTAGCCTTCTTTGCCACAAGTACATTGTGGCACAATGTGGTACATTACTGGCTCATATTCAACTTGGTGTCCACCAGGACCCCAGGTCCTCTACTGCCAATCTGCTTTTCAGCTGGTCAGCCCCTAGCATGTGTTGGTACATGCCACTACGGGTGCAGGACTTTGCACTCCTCTTGCTGAACTTCATGAGGCTCCTGTCAGCCCATTTCTCCAGTCTGTTGAGGACCCTCTCAATGGCCACACTACCGTCTGGTGTATTGGCCACTTCTCCCAGTTTTGTGTGATCAGCAAATTTGCTGAGGGTACACTCTGCACCATTATCCAGATGATAATTAGTGATGTTAAACAGGATGTGTTTACTAATAAAGCAAATAAAAATGAGTTTTTCTTAATCGAGTGGTACCTAGGCATGAAAAAGTTATATATAACCAGGTTATAAGTGTACTACTATAAGCCTGCTAGAAAAAGCAGTGGTAACTCTTGTGTATTTCTTTTGGGATTCATGAGATGTAATGATGGAGTGGATAAGACAATTCATTTTTAATTGAACCCTCCTTTCTCCCAAACCAATTTCAAGTCTTGTTCAGCATCACACAGAAGATTTGTTGCTATATACAGACAAAGCTTGGGAAAATTTGTGAATCAAAGATATTCTGAAATAAAGCCAATTATATAATTCTTTTTGATGAGTTCTTTTAGTGAAGAATTAGTGTCCCTTGGGCTAGATGGCAGGCATTATGTCTTGAGATAGACCTTGTTCATGGGTTTCATGAATGGACATGGACATTCACCTTGCTGGACATAGAATGGTGAAAACTCTGATCCATTATAAAGCATGTTTTTTCTGGAAATTCATAGCTCTAGTCTTTGTACAAGCAGGAATTAATTAAAAAATTAATTTACCATATTAACTTCAATGATTTTAGAATGGATCAGTTTTATTCTAGTAAAAAAGTGCAAACTTTGACTACACTGTATTGAAACAAATAGACACAATGTTTAAGGAACAAATTTATTTCTTTTTTCTGCAACTGCCAGCTCCAAGATGAGAATCTAATGTTGCTTCCTAAAGAAAAAGTTAAAAGCTAGTTTGCTCAATTTTCTTTCAACAGGAAAAAAGACAATATATCTAAACATGCACACTTGTCTTCAGATAACTACCTAAGCACGTTCATATCCCTTTTCATGGGTTAGACACAATTTCATTGAAAAGATCTTTCTGTCATTCAATGTTTCAGTTTAAGATTTAAAAAAAAAAGAAAAACATTTTAATGAAAACACAGAAAATAAGAAAATCCATTGTAAAGGCATAGTATATTTTTTTATTGCATAAGTTCAGTTCCACAAGATCAAAGCTTCTATATTGTGTCAGAATTCTGTTTTGAAATCTTTTTAAAGATACTTTTTTTTTTGACAGTTTCTAGTTTAGAACCAGTTTGTTGGGGTTCTTTTGACAGCTTCTTGTAAATAACCAGTTTCTAATTTTGAAGAATTTCTATAAAAATATTCTGCTTTATATCCAGGGATTTATGGAATTTATTCCCATTATGAACAGAATGAAACCAGTAAAAAACAGTAAAAACAATGATTCTTTCTAAATTGATCTGATTTCTTTTTGGTTGGTGAGCAGTCCAGTCAAAAAAGAATTAGGTAAACTAGTAGCATGCGCAGTACAGCACTTACGTGACATTATCTAGGCCAACAATTCTGAAGTTAAACTGTTTACTCAAATGGTCTGAATTTGTCAACATAAACTACTAAACTTGTAGCAGCATTTTAACAGCAAAAGTCCAGAACAGGAAATTCATGATATATTGTCAAAATATTAGACAGGTCACACAAATAAACTTGTGAAATTAGTATTTTATAGCCTTGATAAAAAAAGAATTTATCCTCCATTAAATGTTTAATTTACTCATCAATTTTTTCTCATGCTTATTCTGTCTTGATTAATGAAAATATTTATCTCTGAAGACCCAACTGTAAACAATCCCAACTCATATTAGAATGGGAAATTTTGTTTTTACCAAAGAGAATTAGATTTTAATCTTATTTTATTAGGGAAAGTTTATAAAGTGAACTTAAACAATCAGCCCTCTGCATTATGAGGCCCTTTAGCATATGAGTGTGGCATGAGGTGGCAGATTTGGCAGCAAGCAATATTAAGCCAGTTATTAAAGAAGGTAGTGGGCCAGATTCTCAGAAAAAGTAAACTGGGACAGTAAAACTTGTGTACTAAAATAGAAAAATACTTTCAAGGTTGAATATAATGTTGTGGACAGTTGCTGTTTGTAAACACAAG
This sequence comes from Chroicocephalus ridibundus, assembly GCF_963924245.1. Classification (NCBI taxonomy): domain Eukaryota; kingdom Metazoa; phylum Chordata; class Aves; order Charadriiformes; family Laridae; genus Chroicocephalus; species Chroicocephalus ridibundus. Next base: position 155,583,184 of record NC_086284.1, read on the forward strand.
TGTCCTCTTTCTAACCACCGTGCAAGCAGAATAAGAAAATAGCAAAGACAACCTCAGCCATACAGAAAAATGCAGAGACAATTGAAAAAGTAAGTGATTACACAGGGCAAGGGCTAGAAATAAATAATTGACCAGGAAATATAGTTTGATAGTTAATTGCTCTTACAGAAACAAATGGATAGCAAGAATATATGTACAATTTACAAATGAAGCTTATGAACTGTAGTTGGATTAGACCAAACTACATGAGTGATTTAGCAGGGTCACCTAAAGGGCTTCCTGGAATTATTGTCTCTTCCTTCCATGATATAGGGAATAAAGAAGGATATTTTTGACAAAAATCTTTATTGGCAAGTTCCTACAGTACCCCTTTCTTTTCCTAGACACATTCTTAGGATTTCACTTCTCTTCTTGTCCCTCCTATTGTACTTCAGCACAGGCAATTCTGATGTTGCTGTGTTCTTTGAGTGGTGAGAGAAATCATCTGAGTTGAAATCAGTGTGCTTCACAGTTTGATCAATGCCATATAATTTGCAACTGTAAATGACATTCCGAAGTATTTTCTGCAGCATTTTATCATAGCATTATGTGAAATACATTAAAAAAAATTCCTGAAGCATCTCTACCTGATAAAATTTCAGCATTTCACTGAAAAGTACACTTTTTTTTTGACATAATACAGCAAGAAATTGCAAATGTCCATGACTTAATTAGCAAAGGAAATAGAAGGTAGATCTAGAATTGAAGACTCACAGGAAATATAAAGCGTCTCTAAAGTCTGCATTAATGGCCATGGAAGGAAGCTATCTTTTCCCATTAAATAAGAGAGTTGTGAAACTCGCCAGATCTGCTCCGCGAGAACTTACCACAATACACAGCCCCATCTTGGACTACGAACCACCTTCTACTTAACTCAGAGCGTTGGTAGAAACAGCAGTGATTAAGGCTGTGCAATCCACAACTTCCCTTGGTAACACTGGAAAAATAATGGGTCCAAAGCCATATCAACAAGCCTTGTACTCCACACTAACAATAGCTTACTGGTTAGCCTTTACAGCATCCCCAGATTGTTCACATCACAGGTGGTTAGCTGTTTACCAATAGCAAACGTATCTGATAAACTCTTGTTTGTACCATACTTTTCATTGATTAAAATGGACTTAAAATTAAATAAAATATATTATTAATTAAAACAGCCTGTAGATCCCATGCTGTCACTGCAGCTCAGATGAGCTCTGTGCAGGTGGTCCATACAGAGTATTTTTTTTCATTCAGAACTTGTGTTGCTGTAGTTAGTCATTCCAGGGCTGGGGTGCATTATATTTTGTTTGCACCTCTTGCACCATTTGCACAGGGATTCATGCCACGTGAAGTGCAGTAGATCCAGAGCAGATTACAGAGCAACTGATCAGGAGTCACCACACTGCTGCTTTACTCACCTCTTCTTCCTGCTGTATCCGGCATGACAACAGATACCGAGCCTGCTCAAACAGCAGCTCTGTAGCACCACAGCTGACTGGCAAAGCAGAAGCCCTCTGGACTAAAGAAACTTCTTATGTGCTAACATCAAGTGGCATAGAACAGCTACAGAGTGGTGTATTAGCTGGGACTTATATGTACATATCAAAAGAAGAATCATAAGTTGGGAAGAGGCAACCAAAGGGAATTTGTGAATTCAACTTGTTTCCCAGAATCTGAGGTGTGTCTGATGGGCTGGTATTGCCCATCACACCGTGCACCAGAGGAACGCACACAATCAAGTAGGCTGCCTTGGAGTATCAAGCCGAGTGGCTTGATCTTCCAAAATACCAAATGCTTAACGTGGGGAGAAAGATACCATGGTGTTAAAATAATAATTTGGATTGCTGTAGGATACAGCCAGTCTATAGAGACAATGCAATCATGAATTGTTAAATCTGCAATCCTTAGTTCATCCAAACACAGTGAAAAGTAAATCTGCTCTGTAAGCAAGAGACCCATCAACCTCTATTTTTCCATCTAACAAAATAAAAGTGAAGTATGTTGAAGGTCTTCTAGATTTTACCAGAATAGTGTATCTGCTGGCAAACATCTGGTAAACTCCTAGTATGTGACATGTTGTGTCAGGAGTTTTATTTGTGCATTTTATTTTGTAAGTTATGCTATCACAACAGTTTCAAAGCACAGAGCTGATCTGCCAGTTCCAAAAGGTTGCTTGCTAGTAAAATTCTGCTTGTGTATTAAAATTTTAATATGGTTCTCAAAAGTTTACTCCTTCATTTATGCTACTGTAATAGATATTTAGCATCTGGCTGTTGTGTGAGTTAATGACACAAAAAATAGGTGTTGACATTTAAGTAGCCATAATATGCTCTTATTACCATGCAGAGAGCCCGAAATGTTTATGTTTTGGAGCTTCATGGAAAATTTTTAAAAGACTAATCTCCCTTTAGAAAGGTTCTATAATATTTCATAGTTTATACAGTAGTTTTACAGATGTGCTCTTTCTAACAGTGAAAAAACAAGCTGTTATGAGACACATTTAAAAATAATAATGCACTTAAGTGGACAGCTTGACATTACCAGACGCTGAAACAATACGCTGCAGTTTTGTTGGTACCACCATCAACACAGAACTGTAGAACTACATGTAGTTTCTTTTCCTCATTCTACTGATTAATGAGACTGAACTTACAGTACATGATCATGCAAAACATTTGACTGAGAACAAAAACACTTGTGTTTCTTGATGCCTCAAATCTTCATTTATTTGTTGTTTGACCAGATACACTCAAACTCTGGAAAGATTGGTTTGTAATATTATCATGTCTTGAAAATACACCAGTCCGTTACAGAAGAGACCACTGTCAGGCAATATAGAAATTTGACTCCTCTACTAATCCTGCCATCCCATTTCTCCTTTCTCCTCCTTATCATTCTTGTCCATTTTAAAAGCAATGAATAACTGAATTATTGCATACTCTTGGGCTACATTCCTCTACAACACTCCATAAACTCCTGGTCTGCTATGCATCAATCTCTTTCTACTTGCCTTCATCTCATCCTCTGATGTCAGAAGTTTTGTGTGTTTAACGTTCCCCCCTCTCACTGAGCTGTTGCTCCCTTCTGGGACACTCATTTTCCCCATGGTGGATTGGCCTCTAAATTCAATACAACTCTGAGAAGAGTTGTTCACTCAGGTTTTCTCCTGTGTAATGCCCTCACTACCTGTGTCCAGACCTGCCCGTGTGTCTTCACTCTCCCAATCCCGTCATAAAGTACTCCTTTTCCATTCTGTGTAGTTAATTGAAGTTGTTTGCGATGGCCGTAGTTTTAATAGGAAGTGATGATGGACTGAGCAGGCACAAGAGTCCTGCTTTACCCGAGAAGTTCATGAACCACACTCGACTATTTCTTTGGTCAGAAATTAGAGAGGAGGGTGAAACCAGTGTTTTTTTTCATTGCTTTGCTTCGCTTCCCCTATTTATGTCTGTAAAATGGGCAACTGTCACAAAACAGTCACAGAGTTCTACTTGGTGATGCCATGAAAATACTATGAAATTTCAGAATGGGTCAGCTGCAGCATTCAGCATTTATCATGGTACAAAGAAATGCCAGACAGTTGAATGTGAAACATTACCCCAGTCAGCCAAAAGGATGGACATTGCTTTGTCCTCTGAAAGTCTTCCATTAAGGTAATTTGTCTTTGGCTAGCCTTACTCTAGGGGAATATTAAAAACATACTTTATGTCTGCAAAGACTGAGTGCTTTGTATGTAGATGGTTTAGGCTGGGCTGGCCACTAAAAGAACAACACATATATATTTGTGAAAAATCTAGAGTCACCTTCCCCATAACGTTTATAGTTCTGCTAAATTAATGTAACTTAATTTCAAAAGATATGACAAATGATAACAAACTGCAAGTCATGTGTTGATAAAGGTTGCACCCAGTTTGACCTATGTTTGCTAAAACTGTAATTCAAACAAACATTCCAAATTTGTTTTATCTATTTGTTAAATAGATTAGAGGATAGATGATGGAGTGTGAGGTAAATGAGGCTTAAAGATTTAACAGATTTATCAAATCTCTTTATTCTAAACCCTAGCTAGAGGAGTTTGTGTAGGTTACTAAAATGACATCTACTTATTTAATGTAATACCTGTCACAAATAACTTCCTTACAGTTAGCTTTGACAGTGCACTGTGTACATGAAGAGGACCTTTTTTTTTGTTGGGAAATTGAAAAGTTACAAGAAGAAACAAAAAATATTCAAACTTTCTATTTCCCCAAATAGTTGTAACACAACCTTTTAATGTCAATCTTTGAGTATCAACAATTTTTTCTGTTTCTCTATTAATGATACATTACTGATCATAAAAAAGTGTGGTCAAGGGAAGGTAGAATAAACAATTTCATTGCAGTAGCTGTGAAAAATAAATGCAGTACTAATGAGCTGAAAACAGTTTAATTTGCTAAAGCAAGTGTTAGATTTTGTTTACAACAGCTGAAAAATTGTCTTCATACCTCAAAAAACAGGAGGCCATGTACTAGGTTAGCTGAACTATTAAAGATTACTGGTTCAACACTTTTTCACTTTTTCATTTTTGTCTTGAATTGCCTTTTAGTTTTGTGAATTTTTCTGAAATTTGCTTAGTTCTTCCATAATAAAAATATGTAGTGGAAACATGTCCTGTATACACTTTTTTCTAGGACTATAACATCCATTTTCCCGTGCTTCATCACACTTCTGTCAATAGATTTTGAAGTTTATTCAGATTTTCCACAACTTGGCTAAATTTGTTACATTTTATTAAACGTTTAGTGAAGACAATTTAAAAAGTACTAACTGCTGGACAATACTAAGAAGTAGAGTATTTTTAACATTATATTAACAGTCTACATAGGGTTATATTCGTTTTGAATAAAATAAAATGTTTGGCTAAAATATTTGCTTCATAATAGAATTTTTATTCCCAAATTTACCATTTCTTTTGCCAAAAGAAATTTAACAAAAATAAATTCTTGTGGTTTTGTTAATATCTAGTAACTTTCTCATGATTAACCCTTTCTAGCAATTTCTGTTCAATACTAGACGATATCGGTTACCTTTAAGCTACTTTTAATAATTCAAACACTTTTATTTACTTATTGGAATTATGTTAGAGCGGGATACTTCTTAACATGGACGACATGCATTCTTCTAAAATTTCCCAAGAAATTACAAAACATCTTTAATAAAAAGTCTTAGCCAATATTCAGCTGAGCCATGCCAACCTAGCAAGTTATTATTGGGAAGTTACGTAACAGCAAAGAGAAAGCTGGAATGGCAGTGATTTTATTTCCAGCTGTTTCCAAAAGGGTAATATATCAGTACTCTATTTCAGGCTGAACTTAATATACCAAATTATACCAAATATACTAATATACCAAAACACCACACCGTTGGCTGGTTACTTTATCAATAGCATCAGAGGGATTACTCATATGTGACCCGGTGACAGCAAGAAGTCTGTAACACCATCTTTAGGTACTAGAAACTGATGGGGTATTAATTTTTTTCTGAATTTGTTGTGTGGAATACACAAGATGATAGGTTTCAGGTGGGCTGTGCAGTTACATCAAGGCTGCTTTTAGGCACCCTCTGCTAGAAGTGAATAGTTACCTGAGCCCGCTGAGTATCACTCAATATTTGAAACCTGTCTGATGTGTAAGGTTTTCCTCCTGCAATTTTATAACCTCATCTACTAAAGCAACAGCAAAATCTCACTTGGATCAATACAGCACTACATCCAGATAATATCATCCATATATTTGATTTGTTTAACTTCAAAATAAGTATCTTTCTAACAGCTGTTGGCATGCTGCCTTGTTACATGTCCCTCGTGGCTTGGAAGTTACTAGCAAGATGCAAAGCCTTTCTATTGCTTTTCCTCATTTCAGAAAATCAGGCTGACAGTACTAAGGGGTGAGAGTAATTATTTACCTGCTTTGATTCTAGTGCATTTCTCACTAAGTTTAGCCATTAAAATGTAGCCTGTGTCTCAGTATTTTGAAGAGCTAAGGAGCTCTTATTATATAAAGAGCTATTTCTACCCAGAATCTCTTCTGGCTATGTACAAGGGAAGTTCTAGGGAGGAGTTACAAATTTTAATTCCTTTTGCTAAGGGCTATTAAATAATTACAAAGCACCCCTTTCAGTATTTGAACTAGTGGAGAATCCATTTGCATTTATATTTTGGAGCCCATTTATTTGGTTCTATTTATCATTCAGGCTGACCCAGTGGCACAGCAACATGCTAAGTTTTTCCCCCCAGTTGATTGGTGTTTATACCAGTGCTTGGAAAAGGACAGGACAAAAATAGCTCAGTTTGCTAGTACTGTTTTTATTCATCCAAGTTTCTTAATTCTGTTGTTTATGTATCTTTGCCATTGATAATTTAAGACCTTATTTGTGTGTCCCAGTATTTTTATGCCAAGAAAAGGTTTTGAAACAGAGGATTCTGTTTTGCAACAGAACAGGATTTCAATTTACTTGCTTACATTTAGCAGGTTTTCTTATGGAAAGGTTGTTGCTGTGAATCTTGGAGATTGTTTATAAACCTGGTTTCAATTATATATATTTTTATATATATATATATAATAAAGAAAAGGTTCTGGGGAGAATTTATTGTGGCCTTTTAATATATAAAGGGGGCTTATAAGATTTTTTGTCAATGCCTGTAGTAATAGGTCAAGGGGCAATAATAATACCCTCTTAAACTGAAAGAGGGTAGGTTTAGATTGGACACAGGGAAGAACTTTTTTACAACGAGGGTGGTTGCTCAGAGAAGTTGTGCATGCCCCATCCCTGGAAGTGTTCAAGGTCAGCTTGAATGAGGCTTTGAGCAACCTGGTCTAGCGGAATATGTCCCTGCCCATGGCAGGGAGGTTGGACTAAAAGACATCATCAGCATGCAGTCCTTAGATTCCTTGTAGAAACTAGTTTCCTTGTTACATATTAAGGACTAAATTGTGTTTTTTCTTCAAGCTGTGAACAGGGAGCAGCATGTGGCTTGTCTGTTCCAAGAATAAACCCAGAAACTGGACTATGTTTTGGGGTTCCTACTTTTTCTCTGTTTGTATTTCAAATTAATGTTCAGAGACTACCTTAGCTTCATATCTTGTAGAAGTGGGAGTATCTTTCTTGCGGTGGTATAGTAAATGAGGCTGGAAGGAGAGCAGATTTTCTATTGTCTCTGTAACCCTAAATCCTCCAAAATGGATCCAATCCTACCCTGGAGGTGTATCCAGCTTCTCTAGGGAGGGCAGGAGTCCAAAGGATAAACAAATTCCTTTCTTACAGGGCTTTTGGAGTGACACAATTAGCGGGACAAGTGTTTTGTTGTATGCAAGGCAGTTCTTCTCTCTAAAATAATTTGTATTGGATTAGTCACAAGAATCATGACATCTCAAAGGCTGTTTAGAGGAGTATTTTAGTCTTATATTAGTCTTGTTTTAGTGGTAGTCTATCTCTTCCTATCAGAAGCTGTAAGTTGACTCTCTTAGACGTCTTTGCCGGGTTTAACTCCTGTCCAGATTTGATTTGCTTATTTTCCTATTTTGAACAGACACAAAACAAACTCAAGACTTTAACAAAGGCTTTAAAGCCTATTTTCAGATTGACTGTCAATGAGCACCAAGGCAAAAATATTGGAATATTTTTTATAAAGATTTTGATTTGGTGGATACTTCTAGGGTGCAAAATTAGATGTATGTAACAGATGCTAATGCTGAAAGGAAAATCAGATAGAATACGATTAGTGCAAGTTAAAAAGCAGAAAAATTGAAATTTATGTGGAAACCCCTCCTTTTTCAACAAGTGTAGAGAAAAAGTCTTTTTAAAGAAACTGTAGATATCTTCATAGGGAATGCCTCACTTTCCAAAAGTTTATGCTTTCAGTTTGTTTCAATGTGTTGTGACCTATAGGAGGAAAACAGTAAGAGAGAATAATTTTGTCACTTCTGACATACAGTTGTTACAACAAAGAGCAGAAGAGGTCCAGTTCTCCTTCAGTGTAACTAGACAAAAACAACCCTGACAAAGAAGGTTGCATTAAGATAGGATAGGGTATGAAAACATAAAAGAAAGTGGTGTGAGTAAAATAATTATAATGTATCTAAACTACACATTTTTAAAGTTTCATTTTAATTTCCGTTACAGTTGGAGCTGTTTACATCCTGCACATTTTTCCTCCTTCTTTTCTAGAAAAATGGGATTTTAAAAAACATACACATACTTAAATCTCAGATTGAAAGTGAAGAACGAAAAGAGTGCTGATGCGATTTTTAAATCCTTTCTCCTGGAAATAGCTTGATGTATCCATTAGATTTTAAAGCAAGCGTAACCCCTCACCTAACCTTTAACAAAATTTTTCCTATGTACATAATTTCTATGCTTACCTACGCGTTAAAGTCTTGTTTTCTTTTCTTCTTCTGCCCTTCCCTTGTCTTTCTGAAATGAGCACATACTTTTAAATTCTCTCTCATCCTTTATAATTCTTTCATTTGATTTAACTGAATTTTCTTTCTCTTCTTTATTAGATTGCTTCTACCTTTCTCCTCCAGTGATTCCCTTCCTCTGCATCAATTCTGTATATAAAGATAATTTTTCTAGGCAAAGTTAAATAACATTAATGAAGGCGTGACAGGACATTATATGGCCAATAGTTCCGCTCACTAACTATTTGCTTTTGGAGAACTGAAGTTGGAAAAATGGTGGAAAATAGTGGTATATAATATATATAAAAAGTTGCGTATTAGAAAGGTACAAATAACATAGCAAAGTCAAGTTTGAGGGCATGTCATAATTATAGAGTTATTAAAGTGACTCTCCTTTGGGTCTAAGGCCATTGTTTCAAACGTTGCCATAGGAAGGAGGGCATGTTTCCACTGTTAGAACATCTCTTGAACACTTTCTCTATTGCTTTACCAATTGGAAGGAGAAGTCACAAGAGAGATGTGGAAACACTAAGACACATTGAGATTAAAAAATAATGCCAAAATTGCCTCTAACTTGGACTGCCAAAGGAATAACTGGTCCCATTATCTCACTGCCTAGTAAGGGGTAGGTAGTGCTGGAAAGATGAAACAAAGCTGGCAGCTGGACCTGAATTTGGTTGTAACAGCCAGAGAGAAAGGAAGTACTCTGAAGGAAATTTATTGTAGCAAAATATGAATCATGGGGCAAAGGTAAGATCACAGCTTTTGTTAGTTTGTCCAGATACATATTTGGAATAGTTCAAGCAGCTGGAAATGAGATGAGGAAGCAATACCAAAAAAAAAAAGGAGTCGTCTTTTCTTTTAACAGTGTCAAAAGCAGCGTCTTCTAAAAAGCAAAAATTAGATACTATGGAAAAGGTACAGTGGATAATCAACAACCGGTAAGGGTTGAAGATTGCTAACTGAATTGGTGCATCATGTTGGCAGATGGGGCGCTGCATCTTTGATCACAGAAGTGAAATGCATGCAGGAGCCAGTGTAATCAAGAATTAAAGCATCTCTTCAGAAACAGTATTGGAAGCTCTTTTGGATACTCTGGACTCAGATGCAGAATGCTAGTGTTAGGATCTCAGTTATCAGCTGCCATACATCAGAACAAGAGGAAAGAAGCCAATCCTAAATTCAGAGGTTAAATGCAAGGAGACTGCTCCCTATCTAAAGAGGTAGATTAGGAATTAGAGAATTCCCTTAATTATACTTGCATTAATATGTTATAGTAACACAATTCTGTTTAAAAAGAAAGGACATTTTGTCTGTGGGGATTAAGCCAGCAGTGCATTTTGGTTTTGCAGGCCTGGATGGCTTCTTTTTGCTAAACATCGAGAACAAGATGGTAAGAGAAGGTCCTATTCATTGAGTTTCTAATCTAAATAGATGTGTGGATGAGACAATGACAAGACTATTATCCTTCTTTAGCAGATGGGACAAACTGATCAGCTGGCTAGTCCACAATTAATAGGCAGTCTGTGTCAGAGCTTTAGCACAAATTGTTTTTCTTCTCTGAGTATCAAGGGAGTAAGTTTGTAAAGAAACTCCAGGCAAGTGTGGCTACCCTGTGTGGGAGAACAATTTGTTGTGGAAAAAGAGAATTCATAGGCATAAGCATACAACCCCAAGCAACGCTCACAACAATCCCAAGCAACGCTACAGGCTTGGGGAAGAGTGGCTGGAAAGCTGCCCAGCAGAAAAGGACCTGGGGGTGCTGGTGGACGGCCAGCTTAACATGAGCCAACAGTGTGCCCAGGTGGCCAAGAAGGCCAACGGCATTCTGGCTTGTATCAGGAATAGCGTGGCCAGCAGGAGCAGGGAAGTGATGGTGCCTCTGTACTCGGCACTGGTGAGGCCTCACCTCGAGTGCTGTGTTCAGTTCTGGGCCCCTCTGTACAAGAGGGACATTGAGGTGCTGGAGCGTGTCCAGAGGAGAGCTACCAGCCTGGTGAGGGGTCTGGAGACCAGGTCATATGAGGGGAGGCTGAGGGAGCTGGGCATGTTTAGCTTGGAGAAGAGGAGGCTGAGGGGAGACCTCATTGCCCTCTACAACTACCTGAAAGGAGGTTGTAGAGAGGTGGGTGTTGGCCTCTTCTCCCGGGTGAATAATGACAGGACCAGAGGAAATGGTCTGAAGCTGTGGCAGGGGAGGTTTAGATTAGATATTAGGAAGAATTACTTTACTGAAAGAGTGGTCGGGCACTGGAACAGCCTGCCCAGGGAGGTGGTTGAGTCACCATCCCTAGAGGTGTTTAAGAAACATCTAGATGTGGCACTTCAGGGCATGCTCTGAAGGGCAGAGATTGTAGGTTGTTTGGTTGGACTCGATGATCTCAAAGGTCCTTTTCAACCACGAAGATTCTATGATTCTATAATAAAGCATTGTATAGAAAATGTATTTACATTTTCTTTTTAGAGCAAACCCAATATCAGCCCTTGATTAAATGCAGCGATTAACCACAATGTGTATTCACAGAGGAACATTCCAAGCAGTGTGGTTCCAGACAGTCTACCTGGGAAGAAATGTTGAATACATGTCCTTTGAAGTGCAGAAAAGTGGAAAAGTGATGATAAATGCAAATATATTTATCAGGATGGAAGGGCCTAAATGCAGAGGTCTTAAAGGCAGTGGATTTTGACCTTACAGTGACAACAGGGAAAGAAGAAATAAAAAAGAATTAAATCTGGAGCAGATATCAGCTTGTTATGAACTGCGCTTAAAAGGGAAGATAGAACAACATGAAAGAAACTTGGAGTTTAGGATACGAGGAATTAAAATCTTGAAAGAATTTTCCTAAGTGAGATGGCATGGGAACAGTAAGTGAGAGAACAAAAGTAAGAAATATAGAATACTGGTCGGCAGAAAAAGATCATGAAGGTGATTGCGGTGGTCACTTTGAGACTTTTTATAAATGTACTATGACAAGAATACAAGGTCTTTTTATGCAGGAGCACAGCATGTGGAAGAAAACATATTGCCTGTCTTTGCAGGTTTGTGGAGAATTTGAGCAGGAATAGTGTTATTCTTAGTACTTCGAATAACAAAGATGTATGAAGTCTGAGGAAAAGACCAAAAGCTATTAACATGATAGCAGGATGGATAACCAAGTAACTGCAATTTTGTTTGGCTAAGTGACTATCATGATGCCTATAACATTATAATTGTTCAAAGATATTGTGAAGGCTGAAACCCTAAAAAAAAGGAGGAGTTGCAGAAGATTTTACAGCCTGGTACCAGGCTGTAAGAGAAAGTAATGGGAAAATCATAGGGCATGCTTAGACTGAGTTTCCAAGTGAAAGATATTAGGCCAAGCAATGGATTCTCAGAGCAAAGGAAATAAAAAAGAAAAATTGCAAATAGACTTAATGGAACAGATTCTGGCTTTACCAGGCAGGAGCGGGGGGGCGGGAGGCACTCAATTTTTATGTCTCCTCTGGCTTAATTTTAGTTATGTGCAAAGATTCAGGAAAGGTAAATCCTAATAAATACCAGCCTACGTTATATTTTAATATATTCGCCTTCTTTCGTTCACACAAGCTACAGACTGATCTATATTTCCAGCCAGATTCTTGGTATTTCAAAGCTTTCCCAAGAATACACACATCAGCTAATGTTTCATGATCTGTTTTTTTGCATACATTAGCATACATCTGTACTTCGTGCATAGCATTCTGCTTCTGCATATTATCTCTCGTCCTGTCACACATTCAAAACCAATTCAAGTGTTTCCAGTTCGTTCAACACACTCCTGCATCTACAAGTAGATGTTTGTCAACAGCCGTTTTGTGGTAAGAAAGCTTTCTGCAATTTCAGTCGGCCGGTTGTACTGTGATTTTGTACATCTTCTGTCAGTGGTGAGTTTTCTGTCATATTTGCGATTACTTTTGTAATCCCTGATTGTGCAATCCCAACAAACTCTTTCCATTTACCTATGGCATCTAGTGATGCACAGTTAGCTTTCACTCAAGACAAGCTTAAGTCTTCTGTAGATTTAGTATTCTCAAACAGAAGTTGCCAATTGTCTAAATGCAAATATAATTGATTGCAATATTTTCCCGTTGGCCCGACTTTTGGAATTCACGAGGTCCTACAGTGTATTACTCCAGACACTAGAACTAGACTTTATTCTCTCCATACTGGTCCTGTTTCTGCTTCATTGGCTGGATTCTGAGAGTGGCTGAACACTATCTGGTGCCAGACTAGATTAACTCTCCTATAGGACTGATTCTGGAGATGAAAGGAACTCTCTGTATTTTTGTCAAATTAATTATTTTTGATACAATAAATTTATTTTCAACTAGAAAAGTGAAACACAAGCCGTCCACTCAGATAAGCTCACCGTGCCAGGTAGACTGGCCAGTTATTCCTGTAGGTTGTTAGCAGCATGGGTGCAAGTTCAGTAAGCCATTTTGTCGGCTTTGCGATTACTGCAGATTGTTCCATAGCCAGGTGAAAACGCTCAGCATTATGACAGAGATTTTGTCACCCCTACCATTTGTTGATATTTTATTATATAGTACGGTTTTGGCGAGAAGCCCGCAGTAATTCAAGATGTCATGGGTTGCTGACAGACCTGCAAACTCAGAGTCATAGCAGGCATGTTTATGCCATAGTTCCTGTTAGAGTCTGTATGCCCTGCTAAACATCTACCATAACAAAATCTGCCAACAAACAAAATTAAGCTATTGCTTGTTCGGGATATGGAAAGTACATGCTGTTGCTCTTACATAAGCATAAAAAGTAGCATATTTTAAATAATTGAGATTGTGAATTGTGAAATTTTACAAATGAAGAAACAAATTTGCTTTGTAAGCTATAACCATATATTGCACTTTTGTAGAATGAGAAGACGCTGCCTTGGGATGCACTAAGTAGTTAATCATTGCTTCCAATCAATCTTCATAACATTTCTCTAATGCCTTGAACCTCAGATCTTATCTTCCTTTTGCATGCTCTGCATGCCAAGATGCTGGTGAATTATAAACAAATACAGCTCCTTTGAATGTGAAGTCAATAGAAGATCACTCCCTAATTGCGCTACTATCGCAGTACAGAAAGCCAGATTTAGTGCCTTAGAATAAACTGTTGCTAGAAAAATCCAGTGCTGCTTGTAATGCCAGACACAGCCATAACAGAGTTGGAGCTAGAGATATGAACATTGATCTTTTGGAAGATTTGCAGAACTGTTCTGCCCTTGTTTTAACTTTATGTATACTCTACTGTGCTGGACTGAGAAATTCAGTGCCAACTAAGATAGTTCTTTCCTCTTGGTACCTGTGGAATGAAAACAACGGGACTCACAGGGAGATTTGGATGCCTGCTCTACAATAAACAGACATTCTGGGCTAGTTGGCCACAGGACTGATTGGCAGGGCAAAAAAAAATGAGAAAACAAGAAGCTGTCCTCTTCATCCCTGTGTTTCTGTTGTCCAGAGCACTGAAGGGAGAGAGTTTGAGCTCTGCACTGGAGAAAAGGTCCAAAAAGTAGTCTGACTTGCTCATACATATGAATATGCTCCGCGTAACATGGAGGCATCAACCACAGAGTCCGCACGGCAGTTCTCTCGTGGAGTATATCTATTGACCATAATGATTATCTCTGATAACATTAATGAAATCTTATGGACCAGGGTGTAAGATTTCTAAGTGAATTCCTGCCTTGCCAAAGAGAAGGAGTGCAAGCCTGCAGTGGCTATAAGCATGTGAATTCCGCGAAGGAAACATCTGGATGGCAAAGAACACTTGACTCAGTCCTTCTGATGAGACTTGGGGAAAAACCATCCATATTCATTTTCTTATTGCTGACAAGTCAGCATGAGCTTCAGTAATGCCGCCTTAGGAACTAATATAGCTTCCTTATGCATTTGGATACTGTCATCTATCAAGATACTCCCTTCACAGTTTACTTTCTGAAACACTGCTGAAGGAAAAAAATTCTGGAAGCCTTATCAAAATGGGAGTAGATAATGAATTAAGAAGATTTTTGGAACAGTTTAGCTTTCACTTCAAATAACTGGGAATATTTTTTCATGCTACAACAAATTAAAATGCAGATCCGGGTTTTGAGATGGCAAGATTGAGCAGCATATTTTCAAACCCTTGAGATACAGTGTGGGAGAAAAATGAAATTTGGATTCAAACTTGCATAAGTTTATGATTTTGCAAAAATAACACCTAACTAATGAGATGCTGCATAGCTTAAATCAAAAGCTATCTGATTGTAATTTTGGCTCAATCAAGAATCATGACTGCCATGTATATATTCTGTCACCTTGGACAATTTAGCTTTTTGATGCTTAATTTCTTTTCTTTTCTAGTTAGAGGAAAAGACCAGCATACTACTATTTTTTTTTTCAAAATTTTGAAGGAGAAATGCAGCATCGATTAATTCTCTCTATATATGGATTTTGTAAAATGCATATTGTGAAATGAGCTATACAATTGCCATCCAGAAAGTGTAACGAAGTGGAAGATCACACTGAGTTCACCCTTAGATTAGAATTCAAATAACATAATTGACATACCTACCTTTAAGTACTCTAAATTCCTGCTTGTTAACAAAAATTTAATTCAGACTTGGTTAAAAATAAACCTCCTTTTTTTTTTTTTTTTCCTAATCCTATAATCTGAGTTATATTCAGAACACATAAATAATTGATTTTTATGCAAGAACTAAAGTTTGCTTTTGTGAAACCCAGTAGCAAAAAGGTTTTGAATTGGAAACATTTCCTGCTATCATTTTAACACTAATAAGGAAGTAGCAAGACCCCCATTAATACACATTGTTATAGAGAAATTACAAATAGGTTATGTGTGAGGGTGAATTTCAATCAACAGTTTCATCAATGTGATGGATATTCTATTAAAAGTCTCATTTTCATCTCACTAGTTTTCCAACAGGAAGAATTTACTGACCCTGCATGCACTTGGTTGTAATGAGGCTTCATTTATATTTTCACCACCAAAATACCAGCATGATTACCTTTTAAAATGAAAGAGGAATCAGGTATTTTTCTATCAGTAAAGAAAACCTCTAAAAAGAAATCATTCGATCCAATAAAAGAGACTACAAATCTCTCTCTCTCTCTTTTCTTTTTCTTTCTTTCTTTCTCTTTCTCCCTTTCTCCCTTTCTCTTCTCTTTTCCTTCCTTTTCTTTTCTTTTCCTTCCTTCCTTTCCTTTTTTTCCCCCTTTCTATCTTTCCTTTCTATCTTTCTTTTCTTTCTTTTCTTGCTTTTCTCACTTTTCTTTCTTTTCAGGCTTGATGTTACTTGTGCTAATGACCTTTGCTTCTTAACCATTATTTAAATGAAGGTAATATAGTTGGAACAAGCATATTTTTTAAATTTTTGTTGTTGTTGTTCAGTAAGAAAACCAGTCCAACCTTCACTACTGATGGGAGTGACAACAGCTAGGAGTTTTGCAGTGAGTATATTAGAAATAGAATGAGGTAAACAGGCACAACATTAAAATGGTACAGAATTCATATGAAATAAGACTTAAATGCAAATTAGTCTATGCAACTGAAAATGCAGTCATCTCTTTAAACCTCCAATGCAATGCTGTCCGAAACAAGAAATTAAATACTAAAGCAATATGAAAAGTGTTTTGGGGATAATCATTTATTTTTCTGTATAAAATCCAGTCTGGCCAGTTCTAATGTTTCTGTCCAACTTTTTCTAGACAGCTGAACAAATTTGCATTAGTGAAGTGTAAACTGCAAGCTTATAAAGAGAAGAGGTCGATTTTGTTTTATGGTAGAAGGCTCACTAACAGCAAACATGTCTAGCGTGGAAAATGGGGCTTGACATACTTGATTTTATTATATGTGTTTGTAGGTAGACATAATCATTGACAACAGTGGTTTATCACATTTAATTTGCGTTACGTTCCAGTGTAGCCTTCAACATTAATAACATGCAATAACATGTGCATACATATATTATAGGAAGACAACCCCACCCATGCATGTGAGTGACAGCATCGTGATTTAGTCCGCTTAGGCAAGGTGGCAATTTGCCACAAAGGGGTTAAAGTTTCTAGGAAATAGGTCTATTACAAAACTATGTGAACTCAAAGACAGACAGAAGAAATGATCTGCTAACTGTTGACGATGCTAGTGCTCTGTGTGTATATTGTGCACACAGAGATGTCTTTTGGATTAACCGTGGTCCCTTGAAGTGAGATTCTCATTAGTTTTACGACCTATTTACAAAACCATGGGATTGTTTTTGCAATTCTTGGAGGCATTCAGGGCAGATGGACACAGGACAGAAAACACACAGAACATAGAAAAAGCAATAGACTTAGGGAGAAGGAGGAGTGAGCAAAAGTTACTTCCTGGAGGTTTCCCCAAATAGAATACATCTTTTTAAGTTTTCCTCAAACATCGTGCTGCCTGGCAGAACTTTGTAATGAGGTGGCATGTTCAGCACATTTATTTGATTATTTTCTTTTCTATTGCATGGAGCATAGCTGAACTCCGGGGATGCTTCCAAATACGGAAATAAGCAATTACATTTTCAAAGTGCTGCCTCCATAGGATATCCAGGCAACCATAGACCTAAGGGTAAAACGAAGTTGGAAAATAATATTTAAGACATAGGAAATAATGCTGACGCTACCCAGAAGCTGGTTTAAAGTTACCTTGATCAACTCCAATTGTACTCCTTTTATTTGCATACAGAGGGTCTTCTTTTGATAATGCTTATTTTTGATTGTAAATATATGAATATATTTATAGAAATATATAGAAATATGTAATTTTTACACATGTATAAAAATGTATATAATGTATAAAAATATGTTTCTATTAAATCATATACTTATAGTAATATAATGTGATATAATTATAGAAATATGAATATATTCCTTTATTTAAAAATGGTAACATAATATTTACAAACAGTAACATGAGTTTAATTTGTACCAGCTGGTCTATCAGATGGTAAAACATAATGCCCGATATAACCCACTTAAACATTTCGTATTTGTGATATGGTCACATAAATCACAGTTTGATATGATACATTTAGCAAGCAACCTAATCATAGAATCATAGAATTGTTGAGGTTGGAAGGGACCTTTAAGATCATCGAGTCCAACCTTTAGCCTACCCTGACAAGAGCCACTTCTAAACCTTTGTTTTATTGTGTAATTATGGTGGATGCATATATTAATGACTTTTTGTCCATTCACTTGTTTCTTTCTTGGCTGTTAACACTTCAAAAGCAGTGGTGGACAGTGATACAGACATTACCATGATTTGAATAGATCCAAGTGAAACATTAACAACGACATACCTTAAAATTCTAGGCTTTTTTCCTAATTTTAGTCTATTTCTTGGTGGATTAAAATTGCTATCTCTTTGTCCCGCAGTTTGCATTTTGACAAAGGGATATGTGTCTGTTCCTCAGGTATGTTGTTTCACAGCCTGGTGCACTAATACAAACATTGTCATGGACAGCTCGTTTTGCAACAATTGATACTAGATCATTAACTTCCAGCAAAAGGTAGGAGACATAAGTGGAGGATGTGACAACTTAAATTGCCCAAGCAAGATTTAGGAGATGATATTTGTCAGCTTTACATAACTTTTACCCCTATTTACTATTTCAGAAGAACAAATGTCCTACAGCTATTTTTCCCACACCCTAATTGGTTGAAAGTTAAACTCAAGAAGGAGGAAAAAAAAGATTTAAAGATGGGTGAGTGAATATTTTTAGCACAAGCCTTTATAGAAAAATGCTTTTCCAAAATTTAAAAGAAGGAGTGGACTTGATAGAAGTCCACTTGAATAAGATAAGTTTGTACCGGCTAAAATGTGAGTAAACCAGCATCACGCTGAAGATCTAGTTCTTTTGTTGTGAAAACAGCTAACTTTTCTACTTGCAAAAATGACTGTTTCAAAACCTTAATTCAGAAAGAAGATGCTCAAAAAAATTGCATTTCCCCCATTTCCCCTAGTGGAGAGTACTTTTCTCCATTGGTTTCAGTAAGAATATTAGATGTGATGTCTGATTTTCAGTCTCCAGGGTTTAGCATTTTAGTTCTGGAAGTCCAAATGAAATATCCATTAGCTCCGTCTCTAGCTAGGGTGTTGGATTTTGCCAAACTGATGCTGGCTGATGCAGAGTGATTAAGCTGTTGTGGCTCAAACCTTCCCCCTACAATACCAGTTGGTGGCAGACCATGATCCAGAAGACAGGCATCTCAGATCACCTCATGGAACTACCCTGATTTTTCCATAATATTTTGTGTCCAGGAATAACCTTACTCTCTGACTTGCCTGCAAGACTTGCCTATGGAAGAGAGTTTTTCTTTTAGTTTGTACTGACTTCTGCTTCATTTTGTTAGGGACTGCAGGAAGCATGGACTTTTGTGGATCCAGACAGAGGTTTCCATCTGCAAGGCATAACTCCATGTACAAGAGCAGAATCTGAGTGCAAAGTCATGTTATGCACTTAGCAGGCATCTAGGGAGTCTGCTGCCCAGACTCTTCTATGTCAGAGCAGAATTTGATTACAAAATGTTCTCTTTGTAAATAATATGATTATTTAAAGTGTTAGTAACAACTTCTTCAGTGCCTTTGGATAAAAGGAAAGCTAAAAGTTCGTTTTCTCTGTAGCAAAATTGCTGGCATATAACTACTGTCAAAGCAAAACATGGTGTGAAGTCATGCATCTTGTCATAATAAATCATCCCCTGCATATCTCTAGTTTTCTATTTGCCTCGACTGAGGTCAAAGCACGTGGCTGAGTGAGGGGGAAGAAGGGGCATGATGAGCAGTAAAAATAGCTGCAAGACACAACATGTCCTTGCTGTCTGCAGCAGGGAAGGTTTGACCTGCAAACAAACACCTCCGAATGAATGTTAATTGGCCTTCATAGGATTCCACGTGCCATTTTGGGTTCATAAAAAGTCTGCAGGCTACGGTCTTTCTTCTGATGCGTACTTCAACATTTATGTCCTTTTCCTTGAACCTTTCAATCTGCTTATAAAAAGAATATAAACTACTCTACTTTCTTTACGTCTATGGTAATACTGTGTCTGGGCTCTCACATCTGCCAGGTTTGCCAGCCGTGTACAGATAACTTGGATACTCAAGGATGACTCCAGTGACACTTTGTTTAGGCAACTGAATGCAGCCCTAGGATTATTCATGAGTGTATTCAAACTAACATTAAACAGAAACATATATCCAAAAATGCCTGGAAAACAAGTAATGCCAAATCAAAACTTTAGGGAAGATTTGACACTCTCTTGATGATGGAGGACGTTTCATGCCACATCAGAAAAAAGTTGTTGCCAAGTACTGGGAAAACAAAGACAGCTTTGTTTTAAGTAACCAGAAAAGAAAACCATAGTCTATATGTCACAGTAGAGAAAGAAAAGCAGAGAATTAGGAAACTTGTGCTTGTCAACTAGACAAAATCCTCATTAAAGAAATGGAAGAAGCCAACACCAGGACAGAGAAGTTATTTGTGCCTGAGATCAAACATTTGCAGGCAACTGATGGCATTACTGTGAGGATTTGTACAACCTCTGTCTGTGTGATGGTCCTTAAGAACAGAGAGTGAACAGAGGAAGATTAACTCATGCCAAGTAGCAGTTGAAAACTTACTAAAAAAACTGAAATCCGTAAAAGTAGCAAGAAGAAACAATGCACTGGTAGACTGCAGAAAAAAAAAAAAAAAAAAGAAAAGAAAAGGTAGCTATCTACATGCTTCATAAAAACACCAGGCTTTTCTAACAGTGTCTGCCAGCAATTGGGAAGGTCACCAAGTCTTTGTGCTCAATCTTCTAAAAATCCCAATGCCTAAAAAAATGCACATTTTGTATTGGAAAAGGTATCACATCATCAAACTAATTAATAACCTAATTAATCACACACTGCTAAATGAGCTGAAGTCTCAAATAGAGTCATTACTTGCAGAAGTGCAAGCAGGATTGGATGAAGCACAAGTGACAGAGCTGAAAACTGAAGCAGTAAGTGAAAAGCATATAAAACAGTAAACAGTCTATAAAGACTTTGGGTTTACACAGTGACTAATGTACATGGCCAAGGTATCACCTTGCCTAGCTGAAAGTGAACTGAAGCCTTATGGACAATTTCACTTACTTGAAATTCTGCCATAGACAAAAGATACCTATTTAGGAGTCTGGACAGTTTGTGATAAACAAAACAAGACCTGGCTAGGTTTTCCTCTCTTTTAGTTTCTTATCCAGCAGGAGCTTGCACTGTTTGCAGCTTGCCTCTTTCTCTCTCCCCACTGATTGCAGTCACATCTTTCCAGAGAATCACTCCAGGCAACCCTCTCTACAGACTTCTTAGCCACTCAGTTAGCAACCTTACCAGCCACGACTTTAAATGAGGAGGTATGCTGAGAAGCTCCTGCACAGCTTTGTAGAAAAACAGGCTTTAACCTCTGCGTCCCTTCTTAAGACTGCACATCCAAGACAGAAAGATGCTATCTCTTATATCAATGACAGTGTGAAGGATAACGCTCCTTATTCATCAGTTTTGTCCCTTTTCTAGAAAATCAACTTGTGAAGAACCTTTTCTCTCTTTCAGAGAAAAGTAGCCTCACCGTTGCTCCTGTGCTAGTCTGTACTGCTTGGGGCTCCACTCTCACAGAATCACAGAATCATAGGGTTGGAAGGGACCTCTGGAGACAACCTGGTCCAACCCTCCTGCCAGAGCAGGGTCATCTCTCCTTCTTGTTCTGCCTGGTAAATCCCTCAGCATCAGCCAACATCAGAGATTCCTAGCAAAAATCCCCAACCTCCTTCCTGATATCCCATTTCATTTTTCTTATGCTCAGTTTCTTACCAGGGAACTGAAATAACAGGAACAGCAAAGCTGAAAGGGATTTGTTAGAGCAGATACAGGTGTGAAGAGGACCCAGCTGAGACAGGGCAATTTGGGATGTGCATTGATAACAGCAGTTCAGGTGACACTGGGACCTGATGACCCCAAGTGTGAACAAGGTGATACTGAAAAGACGCGAACGAGCCAGCCTGTATATCCAGACTTCGTTGCATCTATGTTGCAGAAGGGTTATGATTTGGCAACTTGCCAGAGATGACTACTGAGTTAGTAACAAACACTTGTGTGTATTAAGCAGAATTGAATTGGCAAAATTTATTTTGTATCACATGATGCACTTTCTATTAGTGAACAGGTATCAGACAACGTTTATAGGTCCCAAGAAATGTTTCTTGATAACAGGAACAAATGAAGGCTGTGAGGGCTCTCCAGAAACCACCTTACAATCCACTCTAAAATGTCAGGATGAGTGCTGACTCTTGAATTCATATCTAGGGGGAAGGGTAATGACTATTACAGTAGTGTGAGAGATACAGGGAAATGTGAAACTTTTGCAAGTCCCCTGTGAGGTGATAGTAGGAGGTAGTATGTGTGGAAACAGGCTAGGTCAGAAAGTCTGCCTACCAGACTTTGCCCCAGCTACCAGCTTTCTGAAGAACATATCCAGTTTCATGGCAAAGGAGGGAAGAACCAAGAGGAACATGCTGGGGACAGAATCATCCACCTATACTTTGTGCACTACAGCATGTTTAGACCTGTGTACAAAAGCTTTGAACCAGGTAACAGAAGTGGAAACATGGCCCCATTGTGAGCTCTTTACTTGTAAGGTTTTATGGGTTTTCTCTTTGAGAGGTAATAAATTTTCTGGGGGAAGAGCTACCTGAACACTGGGTAAAGGGTGCTGCTTGCTTAGAGTCTGTCAGATGTCAGAAAGCAGAAAAGCAAAGATGTCAATAGAAGCGCTAGGTTTTCAGATAGCCTCAGATACCCAGCTTAAATACCATTTATACTTTTAAATCAATTAACTCTGAGGTTAGTGCAAGTGCAAGGACATTGTATTCTGTAGTAAGGTGAGTGCGGAGGATGTGTTCAACACATTTCACTGTACAAAACAGAAGAGCTACATTACTCATCAGCATCATCTCCTGAGGAGTGTTATGGCAAAGTTGAGAGACACTTTTATCCCCTACAGCACTGTTGTGAAGATGACATTCTCCACCTAGAACCAACAATGGGAAATGATTGTGTCCCCCTCCTCCTGCCACCTCCAGTAGTTACAGTAACCAAGAGGAGGCAATGCCATGCGGTCCCTGGAGAAGTCTATAAATGACTTCATTAAAAAAGGTGAGGAACTGTTCAGTCCTTTGACCTTCTTTAAAGAAAGAACTTATTCAATAGGCTGGGAAAGTCCCTGTAAACTGTTGGACAACAAAGTATTGCTTGCTGGAGCCAGTGGGTTGTCTGAACTTCAGTCTGTCTTGAAATCCTAAGCATGACTGTGTTTAGCCAAAACTCTAACTGGAGAAGAAAAACTGTAAGTTAGCAAGTGAGAAGGAAAGAACTCATGCAGCCCTCGTGAAGTGTGACTGCGGGAATATTATCGATTAACTTTCTCTGGTGTTAGTCATGACCATACGCATTTTAAAATAAATACTTTTATCTGGACTATTGCAAGGATTAAGAAACAAGACTGCATTCTACTGGCAAGTACAAAAAATCCTTAATGGAGAAGAAACATGAAATTAGAGAAGGGATACCTTCCCTAAATATAAAATAAAAAAGGGAAATAAATTCAGAAATTCTTTCTGACTGATTCTTTATGGCCCTGCAGAATTAGAATGAATTCTCTCCCCTATTGTCATTCAGGTCCACAAGAGTTTTATCCTTTTAAGCACAATCCTCATTCCCTACTCACCCCTAGCTTCATGTTTTATGTTGAGAAGAAGACACCCTGAGTTCTCCTGAGGTGAAGAACACAATGAAACATCGAAAAGATGAAGTCCTCACAGAGTGAAGGTAGTCCAAAAACATTGAGCTATCCCTAACTACGGGAATGAATTTTGAAGAAATTAGTTTCCTCTGCACCTGCTAGTGAAATGGAGCTTGGAGTTTTTTAAAATGTTTCAGTCAAACTTTTTGTCCTAACTTTGCTGAAATTGCTCAGCCTTTCTCTATCCCAGAGCAGCAGACCAAGTCAAACAGTATACAAACTTGTAGCAGTTGCATCAGATTCTGAGAAAAGAGAGTCAGTGGAACTTACAACGAGTCACAATCCAGGGGCAGAACTTCTTGTTGGACTCACAGGAACTACGTGGTGTTGAATAATCAGTTATGCAGGAAGAAGAATGAAGTGGGCTGGAGAAAGGAATGAGAAAGGAGGCAGCTATTTATTGAAGCATCTGACCTTACCCTAGGCTAGATGCTTTTCTCAGAGAATGTCCTGGATTGATCTTGATGTTGCCAAGGTAACAGCTTCTGAGGTGATAGAAAAAATAGAGTCTCATGCTCAGAGATCTGGCAACAAGAATGGGCAGTGCTGTATCACAGAATGAAGGGCAGTGCAGGAAAAAAGAAGGTAATGATATCATACATAATCAGCCACAGCTGAACAAGCGATCTCATTCAGATACCTCAGAATGACCACCAGAACAGGTGGAAAATCTGTAGCAGGAGTCACAATGAGAATTGCCCTCATGACTTCCACATTTGCAAAAAATGACAGGCTTTGGAGAGATAAGCAGGCCTTGTGACACAAGAAGAAATTATTTCAATAAGTACTGCTTTTACCGTGAAATAATTTGTGGAATAGGAAAGAAACATAAATATTGCAGTTTTATAAAACACTCAGTGCCCTCAGATTATTCATTTTATGAATTTTATGGCTGATATTTAATCCTTCAAAAATCTGGACTTGTTAACACATTGAGAAAATTTGTATATATTATTCTTAATAAATTCAGATAGTTATCCTACAAAGTGAAAGTCAAAGCAACATACTTCTGAATAAACTTCTTAATAAACTACATGTTTTCCTTGAGTAGCTGATTCTATCAATATTGTCATGAACAAGATCAGAGAAAAAACAAGATGTTTATTCATAAATTGAATTATACATGTCATAAATCAAAAACTAGCTCTGATGCTCTTTTGCAGTATTTAGGTCATAATATACTTGTAAAACAGGACTAAAATGGCAGGAAAACAACATTACAATAAAACAGGGCTGAAAACAAGTGTCAGGAAATACACTTTATGTTTGACTGAATCTGAAACTAGGAGACGTATGTATGACATCTAATCTGCATGAAACAATTTGGTTTACGGTATGATTTAGGTACTAAAGGATTTTTCACTACTATTAGAATACAGTAGCAGAAAAGTAGAAAAAAGGTTTTTGCTTTGTAGATCTCCCAGTATAATTAATGTTAAGCACTCTGTTTGTTAAATGTAATTACTACAGAGTGGAGTTTCATACAATAGTAAATGGTAATATAATTACAGATGCAAGCTGTCTCCTAACACAGAATTAAGTCAAATTTCCTATGCAGAAGAGCTTGTATTATGGTTGATACATATTCATAAGCAGGCACACTTTATGTCATCTCTCTCCTAAAAACTAACGAAAAGCTAACTGTGCATATCCTTTACAATTACTTAAACTTGCCATGAACTCAAATTGCATATTTGTACTCTTTTTTCCTGACTAACTGTTTCCCCTTTAATTCTGCGATTTAAAACAGACATCTCTCCATTTTTATGTGATTTAAGGTTGTTATACATTACAACATAGCGAAGTTTAAAAGATTTTTTTTTTATGAAGAACGTTACAAGCGGAGATCCATTAAGAGAGAGACTGGATAAACACTTGGAAGATCCATAGCAGGGTAAACTAAATAGACACACTGCATCAGGGTCAAGAAGTCCCTGGAGCTGTTACTTAATGGCTGGGTGAGTATTAGGACCAGTATCAAATATGTTTGCCCTGTTCTCCAGGTGTTGGGTGATGCCTGCAGTTCCCACTAGTTCTGTCCCTGCTGTCTGTTACTAACAAAAAAAAAGGCACTCTCATTCTGCCTCAGTTTCTTCTCCTAAAAGAAAGGGAACAAAGAAGAAAACATGTCAGTTAAGAGATAACTGATGAAAAAAGGGAGAAGTGTAAGAGGCTAATGAATAATAATAATAAATGAATACTAATAATAAATAATAAAAATAATAATAATAATAATAATAATAATAATAATAATAATAATAATAATAGTAATAATAGTAATAATAATAATAATAATGGACTGAGAACTGGAGGGGGAGATAGTGACTGTATTCACTGTTCCCTGAAGGTATCCAAGCAGCCTGCGGATGTTGCTCACTGTGCCCCTGCCTGGTAGTGTAACAAAGGAACACAAATATGACCCATATCTCCAGGACTTTCCCCAGTATTCACGAGACTACCTACTGGTAGTCTGGTGACTACCACCTACTGGTGGTATTGAAGACTACCTTGGGCAGGCAAAGGGGAGTTTGACAGAAGAGGTACCATGACCCAGTGAGACCTTGGCTGGGAATGGTAAGTGAAAATGGAAGGATGAGGAGAAGAGTGCAGACAGAACCTCAAGAAGAGGATCTAGAGGGCCTAAAGGAGAAGCAGCCTGGTAGTCCCAGTGCCTGAGCTTGCAAAGGTCTCCTCGTCACAAAAGAGTCACAAGCCCTGTGAAGCATTCTGTGCAAATATGTATGCCACAGCCCTGTGAGTGCCTTTATTAGAGGTAGGTTACTGGGCTCAGTGGTTCCTTGGTTTGAACCAGTGTGCCTGCTCCTGTAGATGGAAAATCCTTTGCCTTGAGATGGGTAGGGATGAAAGGTCACATATGGGAGGATAATCACAGATTTTTCTAGCAGTCTAGCAGTTTTTAGAACATTACACAAACATATTATGAGGGCTGGTTCAAGGGATTGTGTAATTGAGAGAGCATGGTGCAACTAGGAGCTACCTTGGCTCTGTTGATAAATTTATCCTTGGGCTTTCGAAGTACATACACAGTCAATGTGTATGACTGATGGGAGACAGATATATCTGTGTTACAGTAGGAACAGATGGAAACCTAGGTTGTACAGATGACTAAAAAAAAATTCTTCTCAAGTGGACAAATCCAATATACCGTGTCCTTTTGTAGTTTGGGAAATCTAACCCTGAAAACAGCAGCTTGGAAGCAGCCAATTTTCTACATTTTAATTCATGCAACACTTGAAAAATAATGGCAATGCTTAGATTTATAGGACTCCTTTCCTCATGCTCCGAACTGACCTTGGCAAGACTCATTTTATTCTGTGGGCATTTGAGAGGCTGAACTCCACTACAGCACATATTTGAAGACTTCTGACTTCAAACCAGAACAGGTGAAGCAATAACAGGCATTGGATTTACATCTGTTAGGCTATCCAGACCAAAAATGCTTCTGTAATCACCCTGGTAAAGAAGAAAAGCATTATCAGAAGACATACCTGCCAATGACCATTATTCAGTACTGAGTGAGATCTGTCAACCTCTGGATCAGATCCGGAAACTTTATTCTTTGAATTGTTTTACTTTAGACTATGGATAGTCTCATTACACCAATGACTTTGATTGTATGTGATCCATATTGCAGGCTGATTTATAGGCTATTTCAAGGAGAGGTGAGTAATACATTGGTCAGTGAATCTAAGCCCAAGAGCAGGTTCTCAGGCTAGGACAGATATGGAGATCCTTTTCAAAAACAATTTTTTTTTAATTAGTGAAATCTTGGTAGGTAAAATTTAGAAGCAAAATGAAACTTCAGAGAAGATACCCTAAAACCAATAAAAGACTTAAAAACAGTATTAAAAGGGATTTTCACAGATCTCACATAAAAGGTTGTGAACATACAGGCACAAAAAGAAGTAAAAGCAAACACAAGTAACTGAGTTTAGTAAAGTTAGTACCAATAACATTGTCACAAGCTTTAAAATGGGATCTTCTGTTCTTTCTTCAATATTTCTGTTCTGTCAAACGTAGCTGTTTCAGCACGTGCTCAGTTCCCTACCTGTGCACCAGCAGCTCTGCTTTTTGGACAGATGCTTCATGGTTACACCACCAGCATTACAGCTCAGCACTGCGTGGCTTGATGTACACCCTGCTTGTGACCCACACTGCCGAGTCTTTTAGCTGGCACCTGGCACACATACAGCACATAAGGTTATAAGAGCCCCAAGAGCTCCTGTGACCTCCTCAAACCTTGCTCTAGAGAGCTGAATGTCAATGTGTTACTTCTCATCAGCTGTGTGAGCACAAGCCTGTAGGACAGCTTTAATTAAAGGTACATCAGAAACATGTTGTTTCAAACTGGATAAAATTTAAGTCCAAATTAATCCGGCTTTCTACTTATAGATATCATGAGCTAAAGTAACATTGTTTCAGGTCAATGCTCAGCTACAATTTCTGCAGAGCACTGCACCTGCCTGCTGGTATAGGTGCACCACTGTCTGCCTTGTGCTTAGAAAGCTGCAAATTACTAAAGACCATACTGCCCTTTATTGTTTGTATCATCACAAGCTTGGTGCCTGTGACCAAAAAATGAGTAGTGTTACAAAAATAAAAGGAATATAGTAGTTGTCATAGTAGTAAACATAAAAATATATGTGATGTGTTGATCATGCATTGCTAGGAGCGCTGTGGATGAAAGTTGTGTCTCCTATTAGAGTTCTTTGAAGAAATTTGAAAACACATGGTATAAAGGTGGTCCAGGAGAAAGAAGGTAGTCAAAACTCTGAAAGAGTTTGGAGGACAACCATAAAAGTATTTTAAACAACCTAAACTATAGAGAGATAAGAGGGAGCTTTTTCTCACAGATAGTATAAATTATCAGCAGTTCAAGGTAGGAAGCAAAAGCTAGGAATAACTGTTCAGTTCTCACAATAGACAGGAATTACCATAGGGAGAATTTTTCTTATATTGCTGTTTTTCAGCATTCTCATGAAAAATCTGGAGAGTGGGAAGATGCATAAAATAACAAGGTTTGCTAATGATATAAAATTATTCAAACTTGTCAAAACTAAATTGACTGCAAAGAGTTGCAGAAGGTTTTGTGATATTGAGTGATCGGGACATAAAGCAGCTGATGAAATTTCAGTTCAATAAATGCAAAGTCATGCACATGGGGAAAACACAGTCCTAACTTTATATGCAAACAGATGATGATAAGCTTGAAATGAGATATTGGCAGTTAGGAGTAACTGTACATAATTCTCTGAAAACAGAGTAAACAGGCACAGAAAAACCAGTAGAGCACTTTTGCTAGATCTCAGGGGCAAGGGCCATCATTCAACAATTAAGAATTCCACCTGCTAATGGTCTTTGCTAACCAGGAGCTACAAAATACACCTGTAGATTCACTTTAATTGATGCTAGACCTAGTAAAGAATCATCTGGAATCACAGTTCATGTTCTGGGTAAATGCTTGAGTAGTTTAAATTCCTGTCTGTACTGCTTGGGAAATTCAGGGTAAGTATCAAGCAAAAATTTTATTTCAGTCTAGCCTGATGAGGTGAGGCAATGTGAACCCTGAGGACTCATGAAAAGCTTTGGTTCCAAAAAAACAGTGGGATTTGAGAGAGCTCCATGCTGGGACATATGGTAGGGCAAAACTTGATGGAAGCCTGTATGACTCTGTGCCTCTGACAAGGGATGTCAGCCAAGGATGCATCTTAAAGTCTGTCCTATCAATTCTGTCACACAGAGGAGCGAGAATCTAAATATATGACCTTTAACAATTCACTTCAGAAAAAGAAGGGCTGTTTGTTCACCAGTCCTCCCCTTTAGAGGTTCATGCTCCCGCTACGTTACAAGCATAACATACACAATTGCTTGCATTTTGGTTGCTGCTGCAGTGACCCCTTCTCCCATCTGCTAGATTCAGTGTAGGGGTACTCCTGTGCATGCACTTTCCCCTGACTTTCCCCTGACTTTCCCCCGACTTTCCCCCAAATACTGACTCACTGGTTGGAGTGACTGGTATACTGCCTGAATTATTCGTTAAGTAAATTGGAATGTATAGCAAGACTACACTGAGACTTCTTGAATTTCAGCTCCGGTTTATAGAACTTTTTCACCTACTTCCTCCTGTCAGATGAATTGTTTGTATTCAGGTTAGGACGTAGGAGTTTAATTATAATAGCAAAAAAAGATTCATTATTTAATCTAAATATTAGTCCATTCTTTTAAACAGCTTTTCTTAAACCCAAAAGTGATAGCTTGCTTTTTAAAATTACATTCTGGCGTAGAATGTTCAACCTTTTTTTCAGAATAAAGACTTCATTTTTGTCTCTTTTGAAAAAGGTCGTATAGCCAAAATACAAACAAGAAAGAGCACTCTAAAACTAGACTCAACTGTAAGAATAAAACAGATTAAAAAGAAAATAATGATGCAAGCCTTGATGTTGCATAATACAAAATAAAACTTCTTTTATAAAAGGTCACAAACATTCGACAGTACAATGTTGTATAGGTATATGTTTCATGCTGAGGGAAATTATTATGCAAAAGAGTTGCATAGGTTTTTTTTTTATCATCCCATATTAACAGAAAAGGAAACAAACATACACAATTTTTGTCTGAGCTAAATCTGTGGCACTCTGTGCCAATCTGTGGCTCCACAGAAGTCTCTGTATACTATCTCTGTTTAGCAAATTTCCTTGGAGAATAAGGTGCGGTAGAGCGGCTGAGATGACAGGAAGAACTAGAGAGCAAGTTCTGTCTAGTAGAGACGCTGGGTTTTGTATACAGAGATAAAAATAAATGACTCCATAAAATCTCTGTAGATTTTGACACTATCAAAGGCTACCGGAGTTGAATGTTTTTCCACTTATACAAATGTCATTTTAGCTAAAAAAAGACTAGCAAAACAGACGGTTGGAACAGATCGCAAAATCTGATCTTCGTGGTACAACAGGATAACATGGAAGAAGAATCATTTCCGTCTAAACCTATTCAGTCACATCTTGTCCCAAGTGTGTGCACAACTTGGCTAACACATCTAAGGACTTTGTCTAAGGAATGATCCCCAATTCATTTCTTCTAGCTAAGCAGAAATACGGATCCCTGTCACAAGTGGATACGCTGGGCATTACATGCTAAAAATAAGTTAAGTCAAGTGTGATTTTGAGAAGATGTTCTTGTTAGGAACATTGTACAGAATATATGTTGTCCTAGTCAGAACTGCGTTTGATAAAAATTCAGGATGCAGAAGAACAGAGAAGTATCAATACAGGATACCTCTGTATTTGGCCCTCTTATGACTATTAAACTAAGGAGCATGTTATTTCTCATCACAAGCCAATTGCTGGGCAGATAGAGTGCAGTATCGATACTTTCTAGGACTCAATGTGATTTGTTTTTAGTAGTGTAGGCAATGTGGGAAATATTTTTATTATGGTTGAGAAAGACTGTAGAACATGAACCCAGATACTGAATACCCAGTATTGGGTAAATGTAGAGACATGGAATAGCAGCAGCGTTATGGGAACTTTCATTAGAGGGTAAAAACTGAGCAAACTGTGTTCACAGGATGCTCAGGCAGAGTGGGGAGAGATCTGGAGGAAGCCCAAGAAACCACACAGAAAGTGTGAAGCATATGTCACATAGAAGGATATATTAGTGCTTGGCACTTCTATGAGAGTCTGGCCACCATTCTAAGGCTGCATGCCTAACTGTGGTAGAATCAAGAATGTCAAAGCAATATTGTCAGTTTCTTACTAGCACACATACGGTCTCTCTGACTGAGCAAAACAATCTGAGGCTAAATCTGGGGTTCTGTGGTTGTCATTTGCCACTTGAAAGCGGACTGTTGATTGGGCAATGCAGGAGTTACTCCAGTTCAGCTGAGACTGCAGGCAGCCTGCAGTTGTCACAAATAAGTGAGAAATAAGTACCCTCACCGGAACACTTTTCCTCCTCAGTCAGGGATTCATCTGGAGATAGATACCAAAATAACATCCGAGTAGGATCCATTAATGCGGCAAGTGACAACTTGTCCATTGCCTTCCTTGTGACTGGCCACAAAACCCCACAGACAGCACTGCCTTGCTGCCTGCTTCCCTTACCTCTGCCAAGTGGATCCTGCGCTACAGCCTTCACCCAAGCCAGGTCTTGAAGCTGTCCATTAGCTGGATGCGCAAGTGGGGAGGATGGGGGTGATATCGGAGTTGAGGGAGATTAAGGAATGTTGAAAAACTGGCTTTTGCTGGAGTTGACCAATATTTCAGAAAAAGGCAGAGGCAGCTGAATGTTGGACTCAAGCACTTGAGACACAAGCAGCTACATGCACAGATAGGCATCTACATTATTAAAAGAATCATCATTTATTAAATTTTGCTTACCATAAATCATCAGTCAACAGGCAAGCCAAAAAACATCAGTCCAAATACCTCTCGGAATAAGCTAGAGGCCAAACCAGGCTATCGACTCCAAATATTCATAGAAGTGTGGTGTCTTGACTTTACCTTCTGGCAGAAGAGAAAGCGTATGTACAAACTCTTGATAGTCTGACAGCTTGATCCTATCAAAGCCAAGCAACACATGCAGCAATTATACTGCAGTCAGAGCATTTAGGTCTATCAAAACAGGTGTTCAGACCATGGGCCATTACATGCTAAAGGTCTCTTCTGATTGTGGACCACAAAGTTTAATTGTCAGACTATAACTTTTGCATCCTCACCAAAATGTTTTACAATAGTTTTTGCCACACTTTAAATTTTATTGTCAGGATTTGCAGAGGAATCAGAAGAGAAAGAATCATATTTCTAGTGCTGTAATACCCATTTTTTGTTACAAATTATGGCTTGGCAAAAAATTATGGCAACCGCATCCAGGTCTGGGGCTTTCAGAACAAGAAAGACATGAACCTTTTATAGCTGGTCCAAAGGAGGGCCACCAAAATGATCAGAGGGATGGAACACCTCTCCAGTGAAGAAAGGTTGTGAAATTTGGGGTTGTTCAGCCTGGAGAAGTCTTTGGGCAGAAATTATTGTGGCTTTTCAACACTTACAGGGGGTTTATAAGAAAGATGGAGAGACACTTTTTACCAGGGCCTGCAGTGATAAGACAAGGGATAACGGTTTTAAAGAAAATGAGGGTAGATTTAGATTAGATGAAAGGGAAAAATTCTTTACTGTGAGGGTGGTGAGACACCGGAGCAGGCTGCCCAGAGAATTTGTGGATGCCCCATCCCTGGAAGGGCTTCAAGGTTCAAGGCCAGGCTGGATGCAGCTTTGGGCAACCTGGGCTACTGGAAGGCATCCTTGCCCATGGCCAGGGGGTTGGACTAGATGATCTTTAACAGTCCCTTCCCACCCAAACTGTTCTATGATTCTGAGTCTATGAGTGTATGATTCTAAAAGATTCCCTTGAAGGGAAGGAGATGTGTGGTTTTGGGGGAGATCTAGCAGATGGTAGTAAAATAGCAATTTTTTTGACTTCTGTTCTTCATTTTTGGGCAAAGAAAATATGGATATCTCTTAGATGTCAGCTGGGTCTTGTAAGTTTAAGTGCAATATATTTTCTAAGCGTTTTTAATAATAAAGATATAATACTTCTGTGTCATATTTGGAGGCAGTCCTCAACTTTCTGTCCTTAACTGCTGCTTTGCCCCAGGAGGCCAAAGCTTTTGTTGCTAGCAAATCACTGTGCAATCAAAATTTTCCAAAGAAAAATTTTCCTGTGAAAATAAAACATGCCTAATGGGAGAATCATTGACTATATTCAGTACTTGGCCTTTCAGCAAATTCTCATTAGAGCTGCCCTTCTACCCTAGACTGCTTCCCATGAATCATTTTTGCTGTACCAGGCATCACCATCACCACTATGTGTCGCTCATCAGAGCTAAGAAAACCAGAAACTACGCAAGCCCTATTGGACACTACATCTCTCCCTGCAAGAAATCCATCAGGGTGGGAATACACTGAAAAATGTGATAGAATATGGTCATAAAGTGTTATACCTGTTTCTGACATGATTATTCCTTACCGAACACTAATATCGAGTTTGTGTGCATTCTCTGCAATACCCGTCTACAATACCTGAATCTACCTCTCTCACATGTTAGAAAACATTATATTGAAAAATTAAGATAATTCACAGCATCATAAGCTTTTCGTCTTATGACTTTCAGTGTACAAATCTTCCAATTACTAGAGTTCTCCAACCTGTAGTCAGCTTTTTTAAAAGAAAAAAATGCAACCATTTAATTTTAATCAATGTCATTAGAACATTTAAAGTCACTACTCAGTTTAAATTGTGTAATTTTGCATTTTCAGTGCTTAAAACATACCACTTTGTGTATTTTTTTGTGCAAAAACAGTTTCCAATTTCTCAGAGAAATAACACATGAACTTTATAGTCTAAATAAAAAGCACTTCAAATCCTTTTTGAATGCATTTATAAATTTCTTTCTTTATGGATCTGATGCTAAATATGCTATCAAATTTATGTGGGAATAAATGAGAATTTAAGAACACTAAATAGAAACAATAGTGTATAACTACTTCAAATGAAGCATGAATATTGTATATGTATTTTTCTCTCGCTGTCAGACAAGATGGAAACTCACTGAGGCCAATTTCGTATTGGAGTTCACAGCCCTGTTTTATCTGATTACAATAGCTGCTCAAGGGCCATAAAATAATTTGTTAGGAAAAAAACCTCATTCTCCTTTCACAGGCTACTGATGAACAGTAGCAATAACAAGAACATTGCCAGCAGATCAGGGGAAGTAATCCTTCCCCTCTGCTGGTGTAAGCACAGCTGGAGAGCTGGGTCCAGTGCTGGGCTCCTCAGTACAAGAGGGATGTAGCCATACTGGAGCAAGTCCTGCCAGGAGCCATGAAGGTGGTTTAGGGATTGGAGCATCTCTCATACAAGGAGAAGCTGAGAAAGCTGGGACTGTTTAGTCTGGACAAGGCTCCGGGGGATCTTGTCGGTGTGTATTAATACCTGATTGGGGTGTAAAAAAGACTGAGCCACACTCTTCTCAGTTGTGCACAGGGAAATGGGCAAAATCTGAAATACAGAAAACTCCATTTAACATAACCCCCCCCCCCCCCAACATCTTTATGGTGAGGGTGGACAAACACTAGAGCAGATTTTCCAAAGAGATTGTGGAGTCTCCATCCTTGGAGCTATTGAAGACCTGATTGCACCACAGCCTTCAACAACCTGGTCTAGCTGACCTTGCTTTGAGCAGGAGGGTTGGACTAGAAGATTTCCAGAGATCCTTGGCAGCATGAGCAATTCTGCAGCAATACAAGCAACTCAGACATGACTTGAACCTCAGTTCAATAAAAGTAAGATATCTCTCTTTTAAAGGGTAAGCATTCACTGTGACATTGAATTCGGGAAAATCAGCAAGATATTGAGGGGTGGCAGGAACTGCACTACCCATCAAAACCGTAGATCAGAACATGTTCAGATTCTGAACCTGAGTTGTAGAGGTTACTGCCCAGGCTGTGTTTCCTCTCTCTATAAACAGGGACTAGATGCAAACGGAACTGATTACCAACAGGGAATTCCAAAAGGGAACTAAATACAAATAAATAAATTTCTCTCAGACCACAGATTCTAGGGTTTTTTTGTTTGTTTAAAATATAGTGAAAGTTCTGTGAAACACAGTGAGAAGGGAGGCAGTGAGAAGAACAGAAGGTTGTGAAAAAAACCCTCAAACCCCCAAACAAAACCCAAGCCACCCAAAATTCTGAAATTACTCCAGATGTCTTCCCCCACCCCCACAAAGGAATGTTTCAATTTAATTTTCCTTTTATTTGTGAAACTCCTAGACATGACAAAGAACACTTCTGAAACTAAGACTATTGCTTTCACCTCCTAAAGGGAAAATAGCAATAGATGTGCTGCCCAGGGACATGCTTACTCCAGCTGGTTTGACACAAATCTGTTGTGCAGTAGTGTGGTAGTGCTGAATATAACCCTCGGTTGCTAAAGCTTGCTAATATTTCCTGGAAGCATTTCTTTCAGCAGTTTGTTTTTACATCTATAAGGAGCTCTCCACTCTGACCACTCAGAGGCTGCTTTCAAGCTTCCCTGCCATACCCAAAGTCATCAGCACACAAATAAAGTCCTGTCATCCTATGGTCCACCATGGCCGTATGTCGCAACGTGGTAGGAGAGTGTTGAAGACAATTAGTTCCCTCCAAAGCATAATAATCAGAGTTGTTTAAGTGGTACAGTTGTCTTGAGTACTAGAACACTGCTGTACTAACTGGATTAAAATACCGAATGATCTTTTCCCTTTCGTGGTTTATGGTGATTACTTTTGAACTTTGGTGACAGCTCTTCTGGAAAGTGGCTCATTAGAACTAATAGTTGAATTCATCCACTAAAATCAGCCTGGTAATTTTCAGCCTGCAAATAGAAGAGATTTAAGCAACACTGTATGCATCTATGTGCTAGAAAAAGCTAAGCCTGGCCCTACTTCCACCAAGCACCAGTGGCACTCTCTTGCCGCTAACATTCAATATGCTTGAGGTCTGCAGCTGCCTTTGTGTCTGTGTTCACTCAGGCTGAACCCAGTTCCCAGATATTACTTAAAGAGGGAACAGCTTCTGTTTTGGACCACTGAGCAGATCTGAGGTCCTGTAATTTTGTCAGTAATACTGATGCCAACCTATGTAAAATTTCCCATTTCATTTCTGTGATTACTTAAAGGGAGTCAGTTTTAGAGATGGTACAATTTGCAGGTGCGGACTATTCTGTGCTGAGATTGTCTTTCTAGCATCACTTTCATTTCCTATTTCTTTGTGCACAATGCTCATCCTTGTGGCTGGTGATGTCTCTGAGCCTAGCTCTGAGGCTGAGCCCTGACACTGTATTAGTGCAATTGCCATTACTGGCATGAACTGTGGTCATCTGCTGGCATCAGTGTGGTTCCTAGCACTGCTCAGAAACTTGTGGGCTCAAATATGACATCAGTGTGGAGCTGGATGACACAAGACAATAGTGAGAGGAGAGTGCTTTCATTGACGTGCAAATGTTTCCATGGTTCACATCCCTTTCCCAGGATAGGGCCATGTTTCAGGTGCTCAGAGTCTTTAGAATGACCATTGCCATGGTGTAGGAGCAATGAATAGAAAGGTAAAGTTATAATAATATATATACACTGTAGTGCACTGCTCCATGGAAACTGACAGTAGGTTTCCAAGGCAGCCAAATCAAAAAAAGAACAAGGCTAAAAAAGAGTGAAGTACAAAAACATCAACTAACAGCTCGGTGTGTTAAGGGGTAAATTTTGGAAAGCCTTTAAAGCCCCACTGGAAGTCAATAGCAGTTGTGCTCTTAAATCACTGAGGACCTTTCAAAAAGCCCAGCCAGGAGCATCGTTGCTTGATGTGTGTGACTGATTATTCATTGTTGTAAGCAGGTGTCCTGCAGCTGCACTTTCATTCTACGCTGTGCTCTGCTCTGGGGCTGCTCCCCTCTCTTCACTCTCCCACAGGTGTTGTACTTCAGGGAACTGTTATTCCTCCTCCTTCTCTTCCTCTCCCCAGGCTCCATGTAGCTGTATATCCACCCAACAGCCAAATATTTGTATGGTCTTTCTAATAACCGAAGTGTGACGTCGAAGTAGTGCCCATCTGCTCCGAAGGCCAGTGACCAAAGAAGGTTTGGGCTGGCAGGAAACAGCAGGGCTGGTCCATTCCCATCCCTCATGGAAGGCAGATTATTTCTGCACAGCAGCCTGAGTTGGCAAGAAAGAGGAGGAAGAGCCGTGCACCGCAATAAGCGTAGCTAATGCGGTCCCTAACAAGAGCTCTGAGGAAATGAATAAGCAGAACTTATGTTTAAAAGAAACAACTCAAGAGTAGGTAGTTGTTACTTTGGCACCTGCTCCTACCAAACCGAACTGACCCATCTCAAGCACAGCATTGCTTTCCAAGCTTTCCTCCTTTCCCTTTACATTAGAAGAAAACAAAACACTCCAGTAATTTTTGCCTCAGTGCAACAGGGTACATGACATCTCAGCAGAAGCTGCAGGCAATCTACAAGCTCTGGTATTTCTTAGCAAAACAAATGGAAAATGCCAAAGCAATAAGAAGTCTTCTTGGAAAAAGTATAAATAAGGATGTAGGTTTAATACGCAGTTAAATATGGGAAATAAATCCTTATTTTTGTAATAAAAAACATGCACTGAGATCTATAAAATTATTAACCTCTAAAACCAGCAAACAACTCCTAAAATACAGCAGACTTTTTTCATTCATGCATCTGAAAGCCTGTAACCTGTTCTACAAGAGAATCCACTCTTCAAGACTGTGATAATAAAATACAAACAATAAAGCCAAGCCAGTATATAATCAGTTTTATGAAGTCTTTTTTACCCCTTTTCTATGTTTGAAAATTTCCAGGTAGTGAAAGCTCCCCAGAGATCAAAATGTAATAACTATTTTATGGCAGCTGCCAAAGAAAAGTGCAAAACCAATATGTTAACTGAAAGTATTTTGAGCATGGATAGAGAATTCTCCTCTTCCATGTCCAACAGAACTCGAGCTTTGTTTTCAGTGGATTTGCCACTCTCGATGTAGTCTGAAAAAAATGAATACAACCATTTTAAAACTAAACGCTCTCAGAATCTATTAAAGCAATAAACATGTCAAGTGTTCCTTTGATTTAGAGTATAACTGAAGTTTAAAACTAGTGATTTATGTAGTTGATTTATAGTCAACTCTTCTAGCTATGAAAGGAGGAGATTTTTTTCTTTACTGAGGAAGATAAATCTGTATTTATTTGCCTTCTGTGCTTCAGCTGAAAATTGATCCCTCTCTTCACAAAGTTCATGTGAACCCTCCTTCAGGACACTGACCCAGTGAGATCCCCAAGAGAGAGGCCTTAGCTACAGAGACATCATACAGATTATCTTTCTGTTCTCAGCTATGAAGATTTAAGCATTTAATGAGGAGTAAGGCAGAAAGCAGCTAAAATCAGGAGGCTTGACTGGAGCACTGGGAGTCAATGAATGATGGTGGCTTCTCTTGTTGCTCTTAAAACAGTGAGATTTGTCACCCTGAAACTCTCGATTCTCCAAAAGGATCCAACTTATTTTCCCAGTAGCACATTCTGAAAATTGTTATTGAGGGACTATGCTGCACACATTTATTTAACTGTTTTTGAGAGATTGCAGAAGTAAGCTTTTAGGAAAAAAAAGAAAAACTCAATAGATACTATTTGGATATTTTTTTAAGTTAGCAATAATAAAGAAACACCGGACAGCTTAACAACCTGCAGTTAAACCGCGGATCTTTGACCTAGAATGTTTATGGCAATGGCTTGTACGTCTTGACAAACTACTGGACTTGCAGGTGAAGATTATGGCCACAGCCTGTGGCCTCAGTCTGATCTGACAAGCAGGTCCACAGCACCACTCTGCAAAATCCAGCATGCTTGAAAACTCCCTAGACTATGCAGGATCAATGAAAATAAACATTGCTTGTGTCATAAACCCAGAGCACTCTTGACTTCCACAAGGCAGAAACTTTCAGAAGTCACACGGCCACAACAGCTTTTATTGCATGGATGACAGATTTGCTGGGGAGAGGAGGAGGAAAGGGCAGAGAAGCGGAGGCATGTTCCCTGCGAGGAAATACTGGAGCTCCATGGGATATGCCAAGCGCTACTCATCCCAGATAGTGGGCAGTGAAGTCCATAGGACTGGAGACCAACAGAGTCTTCTTGTCCCAAATTATAGACCTGCAACATCGCATTCCTATGTCTGGATGAATAAAAAATATTACCAGACTCGGGGCAGGAAAGCATCCAGCCAGTGCTGAATGGGAAGAATGTCCCTGGAGTGCCAAGGAAGAATTTTCTCTGGAGATGCTGAATGAGATCAGTCAGTTTACATGATGATTGACGGATGGGCATTGAAGCAGAAGAACCGAGATCACCAGAAAGGCCAGGCTATGGATCAGCGTCATGGGAGGCCAGTCAAGCGAGGCAAAGGAGATGGAGTCATGAGGGAGCAGGCCAAAGGAGCCCAATACAATACGTCCTCCTTTATTGCTACCAAGCCGCTCTTGGAAAAGGCTGCACTTCTCATACCTATGTGTTGCTTTTGGCGATTGACTAATCACATCCTGAAAATCTTATCATATGAATAAACCCCAACCTGGCTTTCTCTAAAGGTCATACTCCCTGTTTTTGCACTTTACCCTTGAAATCTTGAAGTTTGGTAAACTCCAGTGATCAAGTAGAACTCTCTTATAAACCTACTTGTTATTTACAGTTATAACTCGACAGGCTTTTAATTGTCCTTTTTTCAATTGCATACCCATCTCCAGACATTACCTTTGAGTTGTGATCAATTTGTCTGGCAAAAAAAAAATAATTAAATTTTTAAGGCTTTTATTTTAGCCTTAATCTTCAGGCACAGATAAGACACTTACAGTAATCTCCTCTGTCATACGTTATCATATTTTCAGAGGAGTTTTGAGAATTCAAGTCAGTGATGGTATTTGATATCACTTCAGCATTTCTCTCCTGGATTTCTCTCTTTGTAGTGTTTACAGCAGAATGGGATGAAACTGTGGCAAAGGTTTTAGTTTGCATTTCCCTTTAAATTATTCAGTGTGAGGTGAGGAAGTTAAGCACACTGTAATAGCAGATTGAACTAAGTATGTAGAAGCATCATACAGAAAACAACTTGGAAATAAAAGCCTATAGCCATTATAAAAGTTGGAGTCACAAACGTCAGGAAAAATTGTTGATTTCCAATGTTTCATTTATTTCAGCTCCCTTGATCTGTAGGATCATTTTCCATAGAATTTATGGGGTTTTATGTGTTTTTTTCCTATTTAGTTTAAAAAGACATAAGCAGAGAGGTTTTTATAGTTTCATTGAGAACATAATTCCACCTCTTTTTCTTCTCAAACTATTTCCACTGTTTCTCATCTGACATTTTTCCACATATATTGAATTAATTATGTTTCACTGTTTCTAGTACATCTGAGAGTCCTGCATCACGTTTGTTCTCTTTCTCTAAATTCCTCCAAGTGTTGTTGGTTCCTCATTCCTTTCATGCTTGCTTGCAATCAAAGAAATCTCTATATTTGAAAAAAACACAACACACTACAGAGAAAAGTCTTTGATTTTTTCCTAATGCACAACACTTACATGTCCCTCTCCCTCTTCGGAAGCATTCAAAGCAGATTGAATGCATGCAGGAGTGAAGAAATAGGAATAATGCACCCATTAGAAAGCAAAGGGAATCAGGGAGGCAATCAGCTAAATTTACATTAGTTGTGGTAGCAAAGAACAAACCACATTGGAGATGTACACTCAATAAAGGAGGCAAAACCTGTTTACTCGGTGCAAAACTGTGTTGTGACTCTGTATTAGGAGTAACTTGGAGCCGGGCTCAGTTCCCATAGCGCTCAGGTGTCTCCCAGGAGGTCTCTGCTCCTGCCTGCCCACCTGATCTGACCCTGCTTATTCTGTGGACCTCCACTACCAGCGGTGCATCTGCAAGCAGGACCGTGTGAAAAATTCATTAACTGCTGAGAGGATCTCAGCTCCGGAAACATGATAGGTATAATTCACTTGCAAAGCAGTCAGACTGCTAACACAGGGTTCAGGCAGGGAAGGATCTCAGTTTCGTTACTTCATGCATTACAAAGTGGATATGAGGCTATTGGCAAAAGAATGTATTGGAAAGCTAAAAATAAAAAGTCTTATTTTGTTGGAAATGCTGCATACAGCTAATCTGTCTTGAAAATTTAAATTGACAACAGAATATATTTTCTAATTTGAAAGGTATTTGAAATGTCAGTGTACAAGGTATATACCAGATATGTATGTTGCCCGGCACAACACAAAAATAGATGCTTAAACGTACTCATGGATTTTCACTGATTGCATATATTATTAAAAAAATCAAATCTTTCAGTTGTTTAATTTAAAGCTGGGTTATTTAGATAGTCAGAGGAATAATTTATTTGGGAAATATTTAAATATTGTACCAGCAAACAAAGACTAGTATTTTTCCATACTAGTCACAATGACAGCTGGTTTGAAGTGTTTTATTGATTTCCCTATAAATAACTTTGAGCTGTGGAAGAAATACACTGCATGTAATGTAACTTGGCTTATAAAATAATTACATAATATTGGAACGAGGATTCAATCTGCTGGAACAGCTTGCAAAATAAAATGACCAAATAATGTTTGAATAAGGATCTGGCTGATAAAGTGGACTGATTTACATTTATACAAATGTTTGGAAAGCAATGGTCTACAGTAAGAACGAAGAAATGACTGTACTGGAGACTTGCTTTCCTACTGTACTGAGTTGAGCCGCTGGATGAGGACTTTTGCCTTAACCTACGTTATTCCAGTGCCACCTGAGTGGTAACAGGCACCATAATAATTTAAGGACAAGAAAGGGAATTCTTCTTTGGGTCATAAAACCTGTAAAGCCAGAAGACCTGAAGGCTCAGCATGGATGGACACAGATCACTGAAACTTCTGTGGGCTTCCTGAGAGGAGCACAGCTTCCCCATGAAACCACAGCAATGACAACAGCATGGTTGACAACTACTGCGACCAAGGCGTGCCCTCAGCACGCTTAGATGCAGCTACTAGTCTTGGTATTTTCCACTATTATTACAAAATATTTTGTGCTGTAATAGTCATCTATGGCACCAAGTCAGAGCCTGAGATGACGGGCTTAGACACTTCAGGATGGGCAGTCAGTAGTAACCAGATCATTAGCAACCAGAAGGCACTCCAGGGAAATTCTTGAGCTCTCTCTTGAGAGAACTTGATATAAATTGTCTTCGTGTTTCAAAATAGGTATTTCTGCTAATGCCCTCAAGCCTCTCCAGGAACAAGCTTCTCCAAAATTTCCATTTGCTACTGGTTATTGCAGCCTGCTGGCTGGATGCAGCTATAGGCCCTCAACTACCATGTTGTAAAAGGAAAAACAAGAAACCCTGGAAGAGGCAACACTGTCACGAACAGCTGCTGCTCTGCATGCATTTCCCCCCCTCTACAAGCTGAATGTTACAAGAAAAATAATAAAAATGTCACTTACAAGAATGAGTCACAAATGTGGGACACGGTGTGTACGTAATGGCTATGCTGGCCCAGGAAAGGCTGGCCTGCTGGCCTGCCCCTGCAATGAACCCTGATCCACCAAGTCGTTGGAATTCTTACTTTGAAACATATTAGTAGCCTGAGACACTAAGACATGTTCAAAAAGTCAAAAAAGTCTTTTATACTTCAGAGAGACATGGCAAGAGGGAAAAGAATGCTACTGAGTGATCGAAGGAAGACAGTCAAGGCCCAGGCTGTGCTGAAAAGCAGTATTGCATTCATGTATTATTTTGCTGAAATTCCAGTCCTGACCTCATTTATTGTTTTTCTAAAATGAAATAGGGTTACAGGATCTTTTTGTTTGCTGTGTTAATTATCAGTTTTTCATATCTTCTATTTCTTTCATTGAAATGTTTCTCCCATCAGTCATATACCACTTTTCCCTGACTTGTATAGATTTAGCCTCTCTGTCTCTTTTTTTCCCCTCTGCTTGTGTTTAGGAAAGAAGGAAATATTAGTCCTGAGTATAAGAAATCCTGGCAAAAGTAGGTAAGGTGACCAGCAAACCATAAAATAAGATTATTTTCTTAGTAAAATAACAATCTTCCACTTATATTCCTATTTCCATTCCAGCAATGTATTGCCCTGAACACGGATCAATTGAATCTCAGAGTTTTATTCTTCTGAAGATCATGGGACAATTCCATCTGAATTTTTGCGGACTGACTCAGCATATAGCTCAGCAAAGTAAGGATGAAAACCTGTGGTGTTGATTTCATGCAACAAGATAATTAGATTAAAAAGTGGGTGCAGACAGTTATTCCAGTGGCCTAGAGATAAAAATTTTATCTAAAAAATTCTATTTTTTTTTTTTTTTTCAAAAAAGCTACCTGCTGTGGTCAAAGAAGCTACTGCATTTGCCAGCAGAAATTTGGTCTACCCAAGTAATATTCTAGCACGTTTTAGTTCACTTACCTATTTCAACTCTGCATTAGCGTCACTTACTGAACACTTACTGCTGCCACTCCTCTCGCAGTCAGAGGATGTAAGTATAGACCACAAGTTAAACAGGAAAAGGCATAAATTACATTGGCCCAAGGATAGCTACGCAGAGCAATAGCCATGCAAATGGAGAAAGCGATCTGCTGTTATGTGCATGCATAAAAAAATACATATTTTCCATGGACACTTGAGACAGTCAAAGATTTTCATATAGACTTTTCTTGCCCAAATAGAAAAGATTTCTCTTGAAAAAAATTATGTTTACTTTTTGTTTCGTTCCCTCTGGGTTTCAGCTGCATTATTGCTATGAGTGCTATCTACTGTGTTAACGAGAATTTCTATTAGCCTTGAAAAGCTGAGCTCGGCGGCACTGCCTGTCTGTCACTTGCATTGTTCTTGCTCAGATACCCACTGTGCCTGGAACTTACACCTGTCTGATCTCATCAGTTCAACGCAGCAGCGGCCCGATTTGGAGCTACACCTTTTAATGTTATCAGCTTAGAACAGCTT
The DNA here is from genome assembly GCF_963924245.1 of Chroicocephalus ridibundus. Taxonomy (NCBI): domain Eukaryota; kingdom Metazoa; phylum Chordata; class Aves; order Charadriiformes; family Laridae; genus Chroicocephalus; species Chroicocephalus ridibundus. Next base: position 155,627,135 of record NC_086284.1, read on the forward strand.
TGCATCTCCATTGCAGGATTTGCCTCATTATATGTTAATTGAATCTCACTTGCTGAAACATATGATCTAACGGTTATAGCAAACCTTAAACCTCAACAAACACAGGTTTTACTAATTAATACAGAGTAAACTAAATTGACTTTTTATGTTTAATCACTGTCAGGAAGTTCTTGTTCCTGTGATCTAAAGGCAGCTTCCCCGTTGACTTCAGATCCCGATTGCTTGTGAAGTACCTCATCCTTTTACTTAAACTTACTAATTTTGAAAGCTCTTCTGCCTCTCTTTTCACCCCTGCAGAGTGCCTAGAAATTACTTTGAACTTGAACACACTGCTGTAGGAAGCATGGCAAAGAGCAGTCACGTTTCTCCTCTCAGGCATTTTCGTGGTACCTCTATTCTTTCCCCCAGTGTCTCATGCTAGCATCATGCCCAGAGGTCAGGATGAAGAAAGGCTTAGATGAAACTCAGCTGTCACGTGGCAAATGGTTTGTCATGATGCCAAATCCTCTACCGTCGATTAACAATTTCAAGAACCTGCCTTGCACTGTGCCCCAGGTTATAACTGTAAAAAAAGAGGGGTTGAGTTTGATTATGTTCCTGCAGCTTTGTTAGAAATGGCAGAGATTTCTGTTGACTTTTGTCTTGGCAGTTTTGAAAACAGGAAAATCTTTTGCATAATACACTCAAATAGAAGCATAAGCTATATTTTTCTGCTGTGATTTCAAACATTTGGAATAACAGACCAGCCTGTCCAGCTTTAAATTTGTTTGTGGTCTAGTTTGCACTTCTCCTCCTCTCTCTGCCTTGTCTCTCACGCATACCTGGATGAGGAAGAATTTACTGAATTACCCTTTCACAGGCTGGGCGAATCCTGTGTCTCAGTTTTAGGAGAGATTTGGAAAGAAGACAGATTTTAAAAGCCTTTCAGTATTAACAGAGAATATTTTTAGTTTCAGACCATACACCAGGGGGATTAATTTCATTTTGTGCTACTATATTTTTCAGCAGAATCTTAGTAGCGTGATGCAGCAGGTGCTGATATTAAATCTATAAAATCTGTAGTGAGCCAGTGAAAGCTGTTTCAAGCTGATAAATATTTACAGCCACTTACTCAAAAATGAAGTAAGAGAAGTTATATTATATTGTTGTCAACTTTAATTTCAAAGATCTGGCCTAGTTAAGAACACTCCCTGGATGTACTCTTCTTTTCAAAAATAAGTGGGGTGTAAAGTGACGGGAAAAAGCCCCAAAATGAATGATGGTGTAAAACCACTGGGAAAAAATTAGTATCTGTTGAAGAATAATATGAAAAAACTGCAGCCAGACTGGTCTAGCAGCTACCTGTGGTGATAAGGAGAGTGGAAGGGGCTTCCTCTGTCACTGGGAACTTCACCCAGGATGCTGCTCCTTGCCAGTGAAGGTCCTTATGGGGAATCCTGCAGGACCCCCTGACCAAGGGGGGCTCTTCTGAAGCAGCACATCTACTCAGTTTAGCAGAATGTAGGGCATGGCGTGTAATTTAGTAGCCTTGGCACGTGCATGCGAAGTTGAGGCAAAAAGACACATAGATACTTTCCATCTTATCCAGAGTAAAGGGTAGGTGCAGGTAAAAGATCTTATTCCATTTCTTGTTTGGGCAATGTCTGACCTCACTTAAAACTCCCTGTGCTCACTGTAAGTGGTGTCATGTTGACTGTATAAGAAACAAACAGCAAAAACATATTTCCCTGGTATGACCATACTCCCCCTCCCATAGGATTTCAAGTGCCATCTGTCAGTTTCTGTTGCCAAAAAGTTGGACAAGTCCAAGTTACAGGAATAGGAGAAAGAAAACAGAAGGTAGAACACCACCTCCTACGTCCATGACTGCACAGCCTGAACTGCCAGCAATGGTTACTGTACTTTCAAAGGGAAGAGGTAACTGGATACAGGTTAAAGGATCAAATGATCAACTTGAAGAAGAGAACCTTCAAGTGTTGCAGCCCATATACACAAACCCTAGTATTTCAAATGAAAGAAGGGAAAATTTAGCAAGTACACTTGTCCTTGGCTGTTTTCCAAGAGCTCTCAGCTGTTCCAGTGAATTTAAAATGGATCAAGTGTATGAGGATGGATCTTTCATAAATTCTGATTTTCTTCTTTACACAATGAAAAAACCCTTTAATTTATCCTGGAAAAATATCCTTTTTTTTTTATATATACAAGTTTTAGGAGCTGTTTCACATTAATACATATGCACTTACATGAAGCTACCAGCAGAAATATACACTAGTTGATTTTTCCAAATCTCTTTTCTTTGGCATTGGTTTCCATGTTAGCACCATGCTGTACCTATAAAGCTAACAAACTGCATTTTTCTTCCCATCCTGCAGTAGTAAGACAAGCTTCCGTTCAGGCCCTAAACCCAGAGCTGCCCTGCACTCATCTGTAACATCAGGGATGACTTTAAAGTTAGCTGCATGTGGGACACATCCCAAATTACCACAGACGAGGAAGGTACAATCTTCCCCAGGCCATTGTATTGCCTTGTGTTTTTTGGGTCCCAACTGTACCCAAGCTAGTGGAATAACTCCACTTTTCCAGAGGCACAGAAAGGCCTTTGCAGTTTTCAGATGAGGGTTTAGCAAGGACTGTTCCCTGAAGCTAGAGTCCACCATGTGTAGGGCCTGACCTCAGCTGGCTTTGGTTTCTGCTGGAAAGTTGCACCACTTACAGAATGAATAACTTATTTTTTTCCCAGCAGAATGGCCTCTGGGGTCCCAGATTCAGGTATTCAGCTTTAATTTACAGATATCTGGACCATACGTATTTTAGGTGTAAAAGGAACAAAATAGGAAGGCTTGAGAAAACTGAGGCATCTGAACAAGCTACCCTCATTTGGGGGCCTGTCTGGGATATCATCTACTTTAGGAATTTACTGCTGCTCTTTTCTGGGAGCAGCAGATAGGAGAAGAAATAGGGGCCCATCTGATAATTAGCCTAAAGAAAATGGTCTGGTGAGATTTCTAGTCCTGCCAAGAGAAGTTGTTAAGAGGATCTTCATGGTGATTTGCCAGACCAAACCAGACTGATTGGGCAAAGAAGTAAATAAACCGACAAATTAAGTTTGCTATCACACTGATGGAGGATGGAGTACATCTTAGGTGTTTCTTTAGAATTGTTAGAACAGTAACTGTGCACCACACTAGCTCTTGAGGAACATAGAAAAAGCTTTATAATCCTACTGCTGCTCTTTTCCACAGTGGTTCCAGTGATTGAATTTTAAAAAGAGAGCAACATAAAATGTTTATAATTAAGGCACTGCAATGGTGATAGAGATGGATGTAGAAAAGGCATTTCTATATGTCGCATATTCTCTTGTCTTAAGTACAAATGCTTTCCGGAGTGTAGGTAAAAGGGACACTCTGTTCACACCTTTTTTCAAATTTCTGGAAGCCACACACAATGGTGGCCACATAAATTATGTCTTGGGAAAAGTAGGCTATATAAATTAGGATCTTTTACTGATGAAGCTTATAATAAAGTGAACAAAGTAGAGCCGGGTAAGTGTTGTGGCCATGTCATCATCAGTTCTGCTTCACCTCCATGAGGAGAAATGTGCATACACCAAAACAAAGCTTTTAGTTTAACTTTTAAGAAATCAAGCATGTCAGAGTAGTTACAGGCCCTACGACAAACTCTTCTGTTGTTGCTTGCATTTCATTCAGAGTTATTGCTAGTATAAGTGTGGAGCCGTGTGAGCATAATAGCGTGACCTTTTGTGGCAGTTGTGGGCTGGTGCTGCAAAATTTATGTAGTTGCACATTTTTTTTTTGATTTCATATAAACTAATAACATCCAAAGTGAAATTATTTAGTTTCTCCATTTATTCTTTTCATTCCAGGGTTTCCAAAGGATGAAATGGGCGCCTCAACGATCAAGAAACATTTTCCATCATGGTAATCTTGGGCAACAGCTGCTATGCAACAGTGCAAGCTAAATCAGAAGAGGCTACAAAACATATGGTGAAGAAAAAGCATTATGTATGTATTGCAGGGAAATGCTCTCCAAATAAGATAACACAGAATAAAACCCCATGCTGAATGGCATGAATCCTTTTTACAGGTCCAGATACTTAGTTTCTAACATGTTCAGGATTCAGACTATGTACATTGTCCAGCATGAAAGCTTATTGAAAAAAAATCTTGTTTAAGTCAAGGAAATGCTCTGAAACTTCTGTGTGATGGTATGATAAAAATTATGTATGTCTTGTACCTCAGGGGCAGTTTCAAATTTAACCCGTTCTTGTTGTAGAAGATGTCCTTTCTGCTTTACTAAAGTAATCTCAACAAGCCCAAAAGGTACTTAGATATAAGGTCACGAGAGCTGGAAACCTCAGTCATTGGTAATGTTTGGGAACTAGTTCCTAAATTCCAGAATACAAGTGTTCTGAATTACAATTTTAGTTTATAATTATTCGGGAATTATTGGCTCTGGGATTCACTGAAGTGGTGCTCAGGTCTGATGTTAACATAGGCAGACCTCTTGTTAGGACAGTCGCACAGTGTTTAATGAGTTGGGTAGACTGAGCAGGAATAAATGAGACCTGTGTTTGTTTTCTTTTACACGCGAGCAGAAGCTGAAGCTAAGCAAATGCTGTGGGTTTTTTGGTGTCTTGGTGATTACTGTTAAAATAGTCATTACAGTCAGGAGAGTGAAGACACTTCTTTCTTGGAAAATGTTAAGGCTGTTGTTGGAAATCCAGAGATCATTGTGAAGACAGACTTAATTTAAAGATGCTTCCTGCTAACAAAGTGGAAACCTGGTGAGAAGAAAATCTCCAGCATTAAGTGTCACAGACTAACAGGAAAACACGGCTGAAATGGGCATCCAGTTACCAAGTCAGGAGAAAAGTTACCTTGCCAGTGGAATTTGCTACACATTGTCTAACAGTTTGACTTGTAAATTATAAAATCCTTACGGGAAGGACTCTGTAATTACATTCGTCACAGATGCCATGTGCTTAAAAAGTTTTTTCAAAGTTAAGAAAATACGAAGGTCTTGCTTGGAGGAAGGAAACGTTCTGAGATCTCAGAAAGTGTTCAGCTTTAAATTGAGTTGCCACAAAGTTATTTCTGAGCCTCATTTCCTCTCTCTGCAGCACTCCTTGGGCTGTGCTGCCATTAACAAACTCTGACATCTATCAAATTATATGGATGATTTGCTTGGCTTGATAAAAAAAAAAAAACAACAAAGTAACAACCTCCTCCTTACAACATGTCTTCCCCGCACATCTTATCTATAATATTTGTATGCAATACTGATATAGGATGGTAGATAAACAATATTTGGAAGCATGTCTGAAATAGTGAAGAAAACAACCTCTGAGAAGTGACATTCTGTTTTTTTCTTTTCTTTTTAAATTGCAGAGAGGAAAGAAAAAGACATTAACTTAAGCAGCTTCTTGCTTTTCACTGAGGAGATGTCATATTTTAAGAGAAAGAAATTTTTGAATTAATATTTTAAAATTTACACTTTGCAGATATTTCTCTTCTACAGAGAATATATATTAACTACCCTTTTGACCTCCCTGTCGAGATTAACTCTGTGGGATCAGAAGTTTTCCGATCCTTAGCAGGGAATCACATGATTATTGGGCTGAGGCCATTAATGTATGAGATTCAACAAGTCCAAGTGCTGGATCCTGTGTTTGGGTCACAACAACCGCATGAAATGCTACAGGCTTGGGGAAGAGCGGCTGGAAACCTGCCTGGCAGAAAATGGCCTGGGGCTGTTGGTTGACAGCTGTCTGAATATGAGCCAGCAGTGTGCCCAGGTGTCCAAGAAAGCCAACAGCATCCTGGCCTGTATCAGAAACAGTGTGGTGAGTAGGACTAGGGAAGTGATCATCCGCCTGTACTTGGCACTGGTGAGGCCCCACCTCGAGTACTGTGTCCAGTTTTGGGCCTCTCATTGCAAGAAAGACATAGAGGTGCTGGAGCATGTCCAAAAAAAGAGCAGAGAGGCTGGTGAGGGTTCTAGAGCACAAGTCTTATGAGGAGAGGCTGAGAGAACTGGGGTTGTTTAGTCTGGAGAAAAGGAGGCTGAGGAGAGGTGTTATCGCTCTCTACAGCCACCTGAAAGGAGGCTGTAGCAAGGTGGGGGTCGGTCTCTTCTCCCAAGTAACAGGTGATAGGACAAGAGGAAATGGCCTCAAGTTCCTCCAGGGAGGTTTAGACTGGGTATTGGGAAAAATTTCTTCACCAAAAGGGTTGTCAAGCATTGGAACAGACTGCCCAGGGAAGTGGTTGAGTCACCATCCCTGGAGTTATTTAGAAGGTGTATAGGTGTGGCGCTTAGGGACATGGTTTAGTGGTGGACTTGGCAGTCTTCGGTTTACGGTTGGACTCAGTGATCTTAAGGGTCTTTTCCAACCCAAATAATTCTACGTTTCTGTGATTTTTACCCAGGAGAGGCAGAATGAAAGCAAAGGGATTTTATCTTTGCTAACTTTCTCTGCAGAAGTACCCAGCGCAAGGTACTTATTCTTCAAGGAAATCCTGTTAAGCATTCCAGCTCAGGCTTGGAAATCTGCGTAATCACACACCAACTTTTCCCAGAACGTTCTCAAGATAGAGGAGAAACTTTTGAAGAGACCAAGGATTTTGGATTGCCTATCCCTCCCTAGTTTTGTGTATCTTGGAGATCCACTGGGACTGAAGTTACCTTCAAGTTTGGTGAGCAGAAGTCACCGTTGCAGGGGTGACTGCTGGTCTACTGCCTTCCCTCACAAAGACAAGGAAAAATGTCACTCTGGCCGGCAGCGCTCTCCAAACTCTATCTTTGGGGCTGACTGTCCCTGGATACAAGGGATGCCAAAACCATCCAGAGCTTGTCATATCTGAAAGTCTGTAGTGAGGAAAAGTCAACTGGACTTTCTATGTGCCAAAGAATGAGTTTCCTCATTTGACATCATAGCGCATGCCCATTTAGCTGAGTTCTTTGCTAAAAAAAACCAGCTTTCTTAGCACAAGAAATCCTTTTTCAATATCCTTCATTATTCATTGAAGCAGACTTGTGTCACATTTGCCAGTAGAGGATTAGTCTCTATTACTAGCTGATATGTTAGATGGGATTATTTCAGCAGCCTCTCCCTGCTAAAAACTGTACATGCCTAACAGTGACATCATACCATGACTGCATACATCACCCTTCCCCAAAGGTACCCTTGGTTTCAGTTTTGTGTGTGGTAGGTTGTGCACACCATATGCATTTCATATGCTCCCTTTGAGCTGGCCACGGGGCTATGAAATTTAATCTTTTCAGTCACCACCTACACAAATTCCAGCTACCAGGCTGGAATGTAGGGCACAAGGCAGAAGAGGAAAATGATAAATCATGGGGTTAAGTTAAAGTCAATTAAAAAAAAAAAAAAAGAAAAAGAAAGATATATTCTTTAGAATTTCATCAGAAATTAAATTTTACAATGTTAAAAATACGCAATGTTTGTGGAACCAAGAAAAACTTAATTGCAAGATAAATGGTGTTCCACAATCCCATTTAATATCCTTGTTATTATATTTATTAAAACAGAGGGCATCCCCTTTTTAGATATACACACAAAATACTGAACACTAATAGGAATTTAACTGATTACAGTAATATTCCTACTCTCTTGTATTGGCCAAACTATTTTTCTCTTTCATTGCTTCAGCATCTCTACATGGTTGCTGCAGTAACAAAGTAATTTTCTGATAAATTCATCAGGAAAAGTGCACTATAGAGAACATGTATAACTCTAAACCTGTCAGACCATCACAATTTTAAGGCAATTATTCTCCCAGGGAAAAAAGGAAAATTACATAATGTAATTGCACAGAGAGAAAGATAAGTTATCATAATTTTATGCTACCAAACCTAACTTTCTTAAATGTGCTCAGCATAGGAGGATGCTCCCTTATGGACAATATATACCTTCTCAAGCTGTATCAACCACAATGTCAACTAGGCTAGCATATAATGTAAATCAAGATTGCCAGCACACTTGAGCCACTGAAAACTATGGCCGAAGGAAAAGTTTTACAATAACATTCATCTTCCAAGCTCTGCTGAACATTTTTCTAATCAAAATGAAATACCACAGGCTCCTTGAGCCAATTATTTCAAGGTTACTCAAAATCTATATCATAATTGAAAGTGTAATCGCAGTAGTTAAGCTTAAGATTCATTCTGTAAAACATAAAACATACAAGACCTGAAACCAACAGCAAATCCTGGATAACGGGAATAAGAAAGTGCATTTTAAACAATTTACAAGAACCCTCTGTCACCTGTTAAAGGGAATACAGAACATCACCAAGTACGCTGAAAATACAGACTTCTAAACAGCTTCTGTTGTTTCTCCTCCCCTTGATCCCCTCAGAGATTCCTAAAAGGCTTTTTGGAGTAAATATAGAATAAGTAGTTTTGAATGATTTGCTAAACTAGAGATATCTACAGAATCTCATGTTTTTTATGAGTCTTTTACTGACTCACACTGAAATGAGCAGTATTATCCCTATTATGGCATTCTACACAGCTTAGCTGTGTATAAATCTGGTGTCACCTCTCTGTAAATTTTTTACGTGACTGCTTTATAGTTAATTATGACTCAAAACTTTTAAACAAATTATTTATTTAGGATCTCCTGTTCCCAAGCAGAAAACTTAGTGTTGGTGTAAAGGGATAATGCCTGCTCAACACAACAGCTTCACTGTTTTTGAAGAAAGGATCTCTCCACTGTTTGAATGATGTTAATATTGGATGGTATCGTCTTCTCACATCCACAATCTGTCTCTATTTCCTCCTGATATCAGGATCAAAGATTTTTGTAAAACAAACCACAAAGCCCAGCCCAGCCCCCCTGACCACCCTCTTCCGCCTCCTCCCCAATCAAACAAAACCCAAGTATTTTTATTGAAGTGCATGGTACCTAAGTTATATGTTTAATAGCAGTGAAAGCAAGAATATTTTGGCATAAGGAAAATAAGACAGGGTAACTTTGGAATCAAATACTTGCTAGCATTCAGGTTTAAATGGATGGAAGTAATATTTCACAACACAATATATCTGAAGCAGCCATGCTAAATTTCTAAGTGTACAGTCCCCAGAGGAGCACCACAGTAATTAAAAACTGAGAAATGCCAGTGCCTGTTTTCAGGGCAGCCACTTCCTGAATGTCTCACAGAGATATGTCTGATCTGGACTCTGACATCACCTAGATTTCATGGCCCAACAGAAAATACCGTTGGGATGCTCTTTATGGTTGCAATTCCATACTGCATGGCTCTATGCTACATGTTTGTGTGCTGTCAAATAAAGCTTTCACCAAGGAAATCGCATCATACCAAACAAAACCCTTTTTCATGAGCTAATGATGACAACAAAGTTGTCTTTGATATATTATGGATGTCAGAATGTTTGTGTTATCTTTCAGACCTACCTTGAACCTTGATGCAGTATGCAACATCCTCAAATTCACTATCTGCCTATTTACAAGATAAAGGTTGTTTTGTTTGTGGTGGAGATGTACCACACTCTTATCTTGAACAATGCACATATTCTCTCTGGAATCTGCAGTAAATTATTCTTCTAAGACAAGTGATATGTTCAGATGAGCCAAATGCACATTGCAACAGATATCAAAGTTAATGAACTCAACATTATCACAGACTAGATGTCTGTGAGAAGTTAACAAAATAATCAGGACTAAGTACACAGTGAATGTATACAGAAAGTATACAGTGAATTCAAGAAGTGTTCATACAACAATGGTGTCCTACTTCGTAGCCACCACACCAATGAGATGGAGCATACACAACACTACACAAACACTGGTTATGAATTCTACTTCTCAGATCAGTATTTGAGATGGTACTGTCACTCCGAAGGCCTAGGCCACTGCAGACCTTGATTAAAAAAAGAAAAAAAAAAGACATTCATTATAGTTTAAGACAGCAACTGTTTCTCTCTCAGCGGAGAAGATGGATGTAAAAGCTGAAAAGGTTGAGAATGTACTGATGTACTGAAAGTAGATATTTGCACTGCATAATTTTTGTCTGCCAAAAGGAGAAGGTGGCATAAGACATGAGTGTATCATAATACTAAAAGGATACCGATTTCATAACATGAAAAACAAAAAGAAAGAGAGAGACTGGGATGGCTATAGTCAGTTTGGAAGAACTCCTCTCCCAAGTGTAAAAGGACCTTTCTGGGAGTCGTTCTTAAGAGACTGAAAGTTTGTAATGTGTCTGCATGCACGAAGATTGGCACCATATCTGAGCTGATGAACCAACTTTTGACATGCTCTTTAAAACAATATAATGGAAAGCGTCTTATAAAAGGAAAAGCCATTAGATGCATTATATATTTATTCAACAGGAATGTAATTTTCCAGTCAGAGGGAAAAAATGTTAGTCCCAAATGCTTAGTCTGATTTGATCATTTCACAGGGTCCAGCCCAGCGTGATGTGATCTATCCGACAGTTTGGAACCTAATAAGGTGGTGGTTTAGCTTTTCTTTCTGTTCTTCTATTCATATTTCATACTGGTTTTGTGTTTATCCCCAAAGGCATATTTTTCCATACAAACTCAGACAGAAGGCTTGTCAACACTGCATGTCTAAGTGGAAAAGCAAATATTAACATTTCTGACATGAGTTCCTTTATGCCAGCATCACAGTGGTTCTAGACTTCTTCTGCTCTCTGTGAATTCGTTTGTATAGTTTGGAACTAATTATTAGTTGGAGGAACGCAGTCATTTTTATACTACATAGTGAGATTAATTTTTTCCTCCGAAAGATTGATACTGCATTTTTACTACCCCATTAAAAATAGTTGTTAAACAATCACAACTAAGATATGGATGTATTTGTGCATATTCCTAAATTCCCAACCATATGGTTAATTTACATAATTTATTTCAGCTTGTTTTAGAAAATATTGTGCTGCAGTGTTAGCCACTGGATGAAGTCTGAATCAGAGTTCTGGTCACTAGCTAATGTCGACCTGGAATTTCCTGTAGATTAAGAACTAGTGGGACTTCTCTCTAGAATTAATTGCATCTCCAGGATTTGAATTCTGGCAAAGATTTTGCTTTGCCTTTGGAAGATGTTCAATGCAGCTGCACGTGCGAATGTGGATACATCAATCCATATATATGTGAACATGCTTTCATGGATAAAAGAGGTGAAACACCAGTGTAACAAATCGGTCTTCATTCTAAGGATATGTTGTCACTAGGCAGCTAACTCAATGATGATAACCTTTCTCATAATCATCCTCAAATATTTGTTTCAGACATTCATACTAGGAATATGTGTGCTGTTATGTATGGAATATCTTGCAGTTGACATGTTAGATTTAATATCACCTGATCACTTCACATTAGATGCTTTCCATTAGAAGTAACATTCCTGAAAGAAGATAAAGGAGAGTGAGTCATGGAATAGTAATTTTGAGAAATACACACCTGTCAGTATTTGAGGAAGATTTTGGATGCAAATATGAATATTTGACTTGCAATTCAGATTTTCAAGACTAATGCATTAACAGCTTCTGCATATTCTGATGTATTATTTTGACACTTGTACTGAGCTCTTCAAAAGGTACTCACCTCTTCCATCAGTCTATGAAACACAATGTTCCAAATGTATCTCATAAATAAAGAATCATCTAAGTGCTACTCACATTTGCAAGTCATTATATGCTTTTGGAGCTCTTTAACTTAGGCATAGCAACTTCTCACCTGCATGAGAGTTCAGTGGGAGATGAGATACCAACTGCGTTCCTTCAATTTGAGGAAGGGGAGAGGAGGGAACGTGATCAAGAGCTTCCACTCTTGCACCTCTTGCCTAAATACCAGACAAATAAGTATGGCCTTGAACTCCAGGAGCAGAATGGTCTAGGGTACCCCTCAACACGGAAACTGGAGCAGATAGTACTAGTATTACCCTTCCTCCATGCTGACCAAATGAGCTCAGAGAGGTTTTAGGAGAACAGAATATTTAAAAGTCAGTATTGACTATGCAGTCAATGGAGGACAGGTAATTGCCAAAATAGTTTAGTTCCCTTCTGTCACATTTTTGGCCCTAGTATGTCCAGTATATCTCCTGAACTGTGTTGCAGATACTTGTGTCTTCAAGCCTTCTTCAAAAACTCACAGTGAATTCACAGTGTTGGTTGCTTCTTACTAGCATGCTCTAGAAATTACAACTTAATTCTCAGAAACCTCAAAATATGAAATCTGGCAAAAGGCTTCAGCAATAGGTGTACAGCAAGAATGAAAAATGACCCAAGACCAACATAGAGCAAGAAGAGCAAGTGTGAGTTCAGAGGATTTGTGTTTGCATACATGGAATTTTATTACTAAACCAGCTCTGAGTGAATAAAAGTCGAATGTAGAAGAAGTCAGGCTAAGAAATCTCTAATTACTAGAGTTCAATTAAGAAATATAAGGTGCCATTTGGGCATGATGTAGACTAGATTTACGTCAGTCTTGAAGTGGACAAGCACTTTTGCAAGTCACATCAGCTTCTAAAATTAGGAGACGGAGTGGGAATCTTGATTTTCAGTGGAAAGTCTCTAGGCATCATGTTTGTGGAGTAAAGCTCAAAATTCTAAGGCAAAAATGTCCTAAAGGCTCACAAACCAAAGGCAGCTTAGCTCAATAAATAGCTTTTTCACTGCCTGAGATTAGCAATACATGGTCAGAAACTAGTGATAATAGATACTGGCCACATGATTAGGGAGCAGTTCTCTATGAGAAACCACATTTTTATTACAGTCAGTCCTGCTTCTTGTCATATCTCCCGGTTTGTATCAATGTCATTTTGAGAAACACCATTTCCAGAGATTCTATTTCTGTGATTGATTATTGTGTGTGGAAGATATCAAATACCTGACAATCTTTAGGTCAGTCTTGGAAATATAACTGTTCTGTAAGGGCTGCTGCACTCCAATAGTGAATGAAATGACCCCTATCTTATTAAAGGAATAGTTATCCAAATATGGCAAGGAAGAGGCTGGACGATAATGACCTACATCTCATGGAGGTCTTTTACAGGATATATGACTATGATTCTGAAATATGCTCTAACTTTTTGTTATTAGAGGCAGGATTCATCTGAGTGCCACTTTTCAGATGAGAGTGACATGCGCAATGTAAACCTCTGTTTAAAATAGAACGTAAGAGAAATGCAAGCACCCATTTCCAATACCCACAAGTTCTGTTAATACTTGTGCCGGTTGATTTCATAAAAGCAACTTCAAACAGCATCCACAGATACATTCTCTATTATTGACTCAGTAAGAACCATAGTGAATGGTCCCTGAAAATTTCTCTGGGTAATATATGAATTTTTGTATATGCTTGAGGAGAAACTTGGCTTATTTTGTATTGCAAACCGTCATAAACTGCACTCAATTTAGCTAAATAGAAAGCACCAGTTTATCATCCAAAATTAGAAAACTGAAGGTTAAGGTTAAGAAGGTTAATGAAGTTAGCAAGTTGGCAAAATAGAAAAGCTTCTAGAACATAACTAATGTTGTAGAGCATTCACGTTTTGACCTGCTTCACATCCCCCATTAAGAGTGACTTTAGATGAATGTTACCACATGATATTGAGTGATAGCACTAAAAGACAGTAATGCTTAGGGGGTTTGCCAGTATTAAGTTTTGATCCATCAGCTATGATTCAGCTTGGCCCCTTCTATCACATAAGTGATTCTGTATTTAATTCAGATTCAGTTCTGGTCTTTCATGCTAACTTTCCATGAGATGTAGTCAGCTGTGTATCTAAAACTATGTTCTAGAAACCCCAACAAATAGGAGAAACAGTATTATACCAAGCCTTTCCATGATAAGCAGAAGTATTGGGAGATGAACGTCTAAAAGAATGGAGAAAAGAAAATGCAAACAGCAACATGGTTATGTCAGCACTCCTAACAGGTTAAAACAGATTGAGAAGAAACAATTAAAAAGAAAATTACTGTAGCACATCATGCAACCTATTTAGCTGACTGTTCATGGTCATGCAGAGCATTGGCTCATTGTGGTAGAGACCTATCTAACGTGTCTTCAAAATGACAAACTGTTCTACTAATATTGTGTAAAAAGTGACATGTCCTCCCCTTCCTTTCCCTCCCCTCCCCTTGGACGGTTTAAGAAGTAATAGTCTTGCTAAACAGAGTCTGGGTAATTAAAAGCTTCTGTAGGAAGTGTGTTGAAAACTATAATAGTATGTTATTCCAAAGCCTGAATTTTCACAAGCTCAGGTATCTAACATATGGCTATTTCTGTGCAACTCCCTTTGTGATGGGGAAGTCCCATATACTTAAAAAGTAAACCTGCAAACAAACAGGTGTAACACATTGCAGTATGATACATAACAGCTACAAATAAAGAGTGGGATATACAGATTGCAGCAACAGCGCAGGAGTAAGGGGGAGGGAAAGGAAAAAAGCATTTTATTTGTTGTGTCTGCTTTTTCTTAGTATTTATTACTATTACAATTGCAGATTTTGCACTGATTTAATCCGAGTTCATTCTCCCTATGAAACCAAATTCATGCTATTTCATGTCTATTTAATAAATCCTATCAATAAAATAGACAGCTTCTGTGGTACTGTAAAGTATCTTTTATTAAATCTCTTAATTTGAACTATCAGGATGAATAGTTTTGGGTCGAGTACTTGTTTTTCAAAGTCTCATCTTCTACCCTCTATTCTAGGTGACTATGCTTCTGGGAGGTTTTGGGGATGCATGCAGGTAATTTATTCTTCTTACCTTCTCCTGTAAGTTAGGGAACAATATTTTGATAATTTTTAATCCTTGAAACTGACATTTCCATAAAAGCTAGTTCATAGAAATCTCAACAACCAAATTTACTAATTACAGCTACAGGACATTCACATTTTGAAGAACGTAACTGAAATCCAGGAGAATAATACATTTGGGTTTTGTTTAAACAAACTAAACTACCTCTCAAACTCACTTGTCTCTAAGGTTTCAGAGAATCAGAGCAGAAAACTAGTAGCACGCCGAGTTTGTTTCCTAGGTGACTAATTAATATTCAGGCTGAGAAGTAGTCTGGATTTGGAAGAGAGCTGTTCTTTAGGAATTAAGACAATAAAGTACTAAGAAGTATCTCAAGAGAAAGCTGGGAAAGTATTACTCCCCATTGCCAAGCAGTAAACTCAAATGTGTGTTGTGCTCCTTTTTGAAGTTGCAAGTGATATCTCAAAGGATAAAATCTTTCCTCTCAAAGAAAGGCTTCCTTCATGTTTACAGAATTTGTTGATTTATTCTCCCTTCAAATTAAATTACTAACTTTGCAATCCCAACACAAGAGATAGAGTGTTGTACATCTATGAGACTATGCCTTTAAGAGCCTGGAAAATCTTTCTTCTAAAGCTACACTGGAATACTGAAAATATCTTATGAAAAATATCTACAACATTTTATTTTGATTGCAGTTAACATTTGACCTTCTGATGCTTCAAAGAAATCTAGCAAAAACCACAGAAACCTCTATAAAGTGTAACAAAGCTACCAATGAGCAGTTTCCCCTTCCAGCCCTTCCCCTTCTGTCAGGAAAAGTGGAAATCTAACCTTCTGCATGTATCTCTCTGAGCATGCTCCATTGCTGGTTTGATTCAACTGCTTCAGGCTTCTTGTGCTGGGGCAATCAGCCCATACATTGAGGTCCGGAATTAGCCTTTTTGGTTTTGAAAACTGTAGCGCACACTTATTATGAGAACTCTAACGCACAGCCAAAAAAGATCACCGGATGCATTTAACATTACATTTTTGTTCAGATGTTTTAAAGTACGTGCCCCAGATGTCTCCAGTTACTGTGCTTATGATTGCATCATAAAGCAGTTATATAGCAGGAGAACTGGGTCACTTTGGGATGACACTAAAATGGGAGATGTGCTCCAAGATCACATTTTTTTGCAATTATTGACAGGCATACAGTAACTGGGACCAGACTAGAGGTAATCTGAAGTAATGGCCCTGAGAACATACTGTGTGGACATTGGGTCCTCAGCTTCAGATTCTCTCCTATTGCACCATACTAGTTAACACACGCTTGGCCACTGGGGGACTCTTGCTCAGTTGCCACCTTGCTTCCCTGGAAGTCTGTGGTCACACCATGATCCCTCCTTGGGCACCCAAAATCTCTATGTCTACTTAGAAGTGCTTGTAAGAGCACCAGTGGAGGAGACTGGTTGTAGCACCACCTTTCTTTCTTGACAAACTGAACTGGTTGGAGGCAGTCCAAAGAAGACAACAATAGTGAGGAAAAGTCAGGACATAATATGAACTGTGAAGAAAAATTGAAAGAAGTGTGTTGCTGAGCCTAGAGGAAAAAAAAGCTAAGCAGGGAAGTTATGGCATGAAAAGGAGACCGCTGAGAAGAATGGAATAACCTTTTCTCTGTGTCCATTTTGAAACAGACAAAGAGAATGTGCCAATTTCTGGAAAGGGAGATTTAGGTTAAACATTAGAATGACTTTATAATTGTAAGAATAGGGAAGTTTTGGAGAAAATTGTTTGAGGGTATCATGAAATCCTACCACAGATTCTTTTATAAACAGGCTAGATGAATATCTGACAGGTATGGTTAGTCATGTCGGGGGGAAAGGTGATGGACAAGACAACCTTTGAAGTTGCTATCATGTTGTTTGACAAAAGTTCAGAAGGGCTTCTTTTTTATGAGTGTGAGTAACTTGGTGCCCACTGAGATTTCTGAGGTCATATGGAATTAGAAAATGGGTATTGAATGGATAAAGTGTCGCCATAACGTGATAAATCTTTAGGAACTGCCTTTTCTTATGGTGAAGTCAATAGGAAGCGTACCTGTTAATGAGAGCAAGAAGGGCTTTTTGATTCAGTAAGAGTTTCTATGTGTGAATGCTCAAAACCTGCTGAAACTGGTGAGTACTTTTAGTGACTTTTTAGCAGTGATTGAAGAGGGAGAGGTACAAGTATTACTGCCCACATTGCATTCTGGGGAAATGAGAAATTAAAGGCAAAATGCCCAATGACACACAGGAATACACGGCAGGGGTGGAACATGGGCTTGGTTTTGGTGTGTTCATTCTGAAAGATTATGCTACATTTCCGCTTTACAGTTTTAATTTTTTCTGATGCCTTCCTATTATATAACTGAACTTTATGCATCCAAGGCCGGCAGTTAATAACTCTTAAACAATCTCTACATGAACATTGCTGGGTATTTATTTATTTATGGTGTTGCTAGTCCCCTGTAGTGGCAGGAACTACTCTAATGCATACAGGAGGGGATAGGCCAAGTAGGAGGTAGCGGAAGCAGGAGAAGAGACTGCATTTATGAATGAATTAAGCATCTAAATTATTTACTTCAATGTATGACCTGAGTTGCTTCATCATGCTATTCATGACCATCTGTAATTGTTGCCATGTTGGCTGTGACTGGCATCTGAATCTTCACAGCTAAAAAGACGAACTTTTGCAACCTAAGAAAACAAAGCCTGAAATCAACATCTAAGGATGAGCAATTTCCATGGATCAGAGACAGAATGCATAACTGCATGACTGATGTGTAACTGGAACTGAGCAAATGATGGATCTCTCAGTGACTCAACCAAAAAAACAGAAGGAATCTATACTGACTATTATTAGAAAAATGAAACCTTGCCTGAAATTTCCTTTTTCAATAATGTGAACAACTTATTTTTTTATCTTAATCTGAAATGGAATATTTTGTTTTATTTTAGCTGTTCAATTATTTTTTCTTGTGGTTTTTTTTTTTTTTAAAGAAATACAACATTGGTTAGTTGTAGTATGCTGTTTCAAAGTGAAGGAATAGGTTTAATTGTGATAATGTCAGAACAACAAAAACTAAACTAAAATGATAATCTATTTTCAGAACAGCACAAATTATTTTACAGGAGAAAATAATTTCTGGTCTAATTTTAAATCAGATACAGATGATGTGCCTAACTAATCATTCTTTTTTTTATTTTTTTTTTTCCCCTGAAATTAAATAGTTTTAAAAGAATTACTACTGGTCTATGAATTACACATACTGAAAACCAATTTATGTGTTTTTCCTATTGTACTATACAGTGATTCAAGCCATCATATCTAACATATAATTGCACAATATTTATCATTGCCTAAAATGCCTAGTCATCTGCTTATTTATTTCTTTAGTCTATCGAGTCTTTAATGTTATATATTCTATTATTTATTGCTTGCATATTTGTTTCATAGCTTGGAGAAGCAGCGCAATATGGCCAAAGTCAGATTGCCTCCAGCCCTTACAGAAGACCATTATACCATTCTGTGTAGAGGACATCACATACAGCTTTAGTTTACCAAAAGACTGAGGAACATACTGTTCACTCAAAGATGATCACAGCAATAGAAAGTGAACCAACACGTTGTGCACTTTTCTCACAGTGTGCATATAGCAAGAACCGAAAAGGAACTAGAAGAAAGTAAAACAGTCTGGAGGAACTTTGAAAATATCCCAGATAGCCAGTCGTCAGAGGAGCACAGAGTATGGTAGCAGAGGACAGACTGAGAGAGTTGGGGTTGTTCAGTCTGGAGAAAAGAAGGCTCCGAGGAGACCTTATAGTGGCCTACCAGTATCTTAAGGGGGCCTACAAGAAAGCTGGTGAGGGACTTTTTAGGATGTCGGGTAATGGTAGGACTAGAGGGAATGGATTAAAACTAGAGATGGGTTGATTCAGATTGGACGTTAGGAAGAAGTTCTTCACCATGACGGTGGTGAGACACTGGAACAGGTTGCCCATCCCTGGAAGTTTTCAAGGCCAGGCTGGATGGGGCTCTGAGCAACCTGATCTAGTGGGAGATGTCTCTGCCCATGGCAGAGGGGTTGAAACTGGATGATCTTTAAGGTCCCTTCCAACCCTAACAATTCTATGATTCTATGATTCTATAAGAGCTGTACACTCTGTTTCCAGTAACTATGTTTTCTCTGTGTGAACTGTACTCAGTGGTCGTGTTCTGTCTGTGCAGTGGTATGTTTCTCTTTCTGTAGCTGAGACTCATTACCGCAATTACTTCCATTACTTTTTTTTTTCCTATTTTTTTTCCAAATGGTAACTGGCAGTTTGGGTATCCAAACTGAGAAAACCATAAGGACAGAAGAACGGCACCAAAGACCCCCAGTTTCTAACAATGGAACCACTTAATAAGTGGTTAATAAGATCTGTAAGTATCAATACAGACCAATTTGTCTAGAGAAATGATGCACCATCTCAGCTGTCCTCTTTTTACAGTGATTCTTTTCTAAATAGCCATTTTCCCTGGTTTCCTATAGACCTTAGTGCACTTTGGGGTGCTGGCTACTAGAGAAGACAGCATACAGTTTAGTTGCTTGTACCTAAGAAAGTGCTCACATGCCGTAAAGCAAAACAAAAATGATATATATTTATTCCTGAAATAATTGGATAATAAACTCCAAAAATATGTGCTATTCAGGAAATACAGGGCAATTACAAATACCATAGGAATTGTAGTTATTATAAGATTATATTAAAACTGTTAAAATTGTTAGCACTTACTAAGAGACAATGGAAGAATATGTAGCCACATTATAGGAAAAGTTAGTGTCTGCAGTAAAATCGCTCATCTGTATATGTATATGGATTGTACACACAAAGACGATGAAAAGCCTTTAAAATTCTTTATTGTTAAGCAAGAAGGCAGGCAAAATAAAACATTTTTTCCAGCAGGTATTAAAATAATCTTTAAAATAAAGCAGTGAAATATGCTAGTTCTGCCTGTGTAATGTTAGCTGGTGACTTGCAAAGATGTATTCAGAGTTACTCAGGAATTTGTCCCGAGGCCCTGGTGCAGACCACTGATGAGCTGGGCAGTGGTGTCTCACCTCAGATCTCTGCATCCTGTAAGAAAATGGGCAACAGAAACATCGAGTGCACATGTGTAGGAGCTACTGCTCCAGGTACTGCTACTGCCAGGTGGGACACCTGGCATCACTCACCTCTAGGTGTGAGTATCTACCTTCGTAGATGATGTAAAGAATGAATGGTTACCGTCTCTGTGGGGCCACCCATACCAGGCTTCTACCGATCACTTCAGTGGTCTTGGGAAGGTCACGTGTGGTGCTAAATTCATACTAGACCATTGATCTCCAGGTAAATGTGAGCACAATTGTCTCAGAAGAGCAGGTAGGGTTATCAAATGGGATCGAGCAGGCAGACGGGAGAAAAATGCTTACGCCAGAGCTCTGGTTTGCTACTAATTAGCTTTCTTACAATCATCAAGACATTCATAGCATGATAAATCAATAACCATCAGAAAATGCTCTACCTTTCCAGCTGCACATACATGTAAATACATAGGTATTTGCATGTATACAGATCTACACTTATTGATGCGTACAATTCATGCAGCTGCTGACAGGTTTCACTCATCATATGCAGGGCTGTCATGGTTTTGGCCGGATTGGCCAATCAGAATGACAGATGGCCCTCTCCCCCTCTCTCCAAAGAGAGGAGAGGAAGAGAAAAGGAGATTTACGAGTTTAGAAAAAGAACTAAACTACTTTAATAAAAATATTAATAAATAACAAAATAATAAATAATAATAAAATAAAAAATATATACAATATATACAAAACCGTATCCAGCTCCCAGGATGACAAATGTGTCACCAGCAGACACAGGGAAAGTCCCAGACTGGAGTCAGCAACAGACAGGAGCAGGATTACAGATCTGGAGCCAGGAATGCTCGGATTCGGATCAAAAGCAAACAAACAGACAGGGTCCTCCTTGGACATCTGCCATTGAGGAAAGAGACTTGAACTTTTGATCCCTTAGCTTTTATACTGAGCATGATGCTGGTGGGATGGAATACCCTGTCGGTCAGTTTTGGGTCACCTGTCCTGTCCTCTCCTCACTGCAGGTGTGACCCCTCTGTGCTTTCCTGCTTCCAACCCTCTAACGGGGCAAATAGTGAAGTTAGCTGACCTTGGTTGTTATAGCGATAAGTATAAGCACGAGTCTCTCTGTATACCATTCCTTGGTATAATCAGGTTTTATCACTCTGAGAGTGAACAGTTTCTGAACAATATGCTGTTAATTTCAGAGTTTAGCCAGTTAGGAGAGGCCCCGATAAAAAGTAAAATTATAAAACAGAAAATTGGTTCTGTTTTACCTCAAACCAGAACAGGGGCCCAGCTTAACAAAGCACAAGACACAATGTCAGAAGCATGCAGCTTGCATTGTTCCTACTGAGTAGGCTATCATATAAATGCAAATATATTTTCCTCCAGTGCGAAGTCAGCGGATACCCCTGGGTGGAGGTCTCACATGCTCTTTCTCATGAACTGCATCTTACAGACCACCTTTATAGACTCAGGACTTGTCTTACCTGGCTTACTGAAGTGAAGAATCAATGCTTATCAACAGTTTTTTTTCAGGGAACATGAGTATAAAATGTCCTGCTGAGAGGAGGAAAGTTGTATTTCAAAGTCTGTTCTTCAAAAACTGTTGATTAGTGCTAAGAAATCAATTTAACGCAAGAAAACTTCATAAAAGTCTATTCACTCTGCGGAAAATAAATCTGTAATTCCATGGGGAAGTGAAAGAGAAAGAAGAAAGTATCTATCCAGTCAGCTTCTACAAGATTTTTCTTCCCTAAAGGGTCCTTCTGTGTGTAAATTAAACCACTGTACTTGAAAGTGTTTGACTTGAGGAGAGAGTTCTTTGTTTTAAAAAACTGACTTGCTATTATGCGTATACCTCTGGGTCTTGTGTTTTAAAGGTCTATTTTATTTTATATAAGATGTATATAATATTTATTTAATTTATTATACAAATATCCAAGGAACCTACTGTAATATTGCTGCCTGACTTTTAAAAAAAAGTTAGGGATCTCTTGGGGAAAGCCTGCAACTTTAAATGGAAAACAACAGAAAACAGTACTGAAAGTCTTGAAGAAACACCAAAACCCCATATATAACAAATAAACAAACAAAAAATGTATAACTTTTTAATATATGTGTTATTTTTAAGGAAATAATTTGTAAACCTCTGAACACCTGCACACGTAGATTTTTTATTTTCAATTTTTTTTCTTGTGTGATTTAATTTTTATATTTAATCATTATTTGCCTCTGTCTTTAAAAAGCTCTTGAATTGTCCAAGGGAAAATATAGATGCCTCGCGACATCAGATATCCACTTTCCCTTCATTTTCAGTTCTTTAGAATACATAAGCAATCAAGAAGAGCTTCATTGCTGCCAGCAGCTTTTCCTTGGTGTTATCCCCCATGGTATCACTGACTTCAGCTGGGTTTGCCTATTTGTTCTGCTAGGCAATCTGGTCAAATACTTCCCATATGTTAGGCCAAGAAAGCAATATTAGAAACCACAATTGCATTAGAGATAAAACAACAATCCAGGTCTAAAATCACTGTATAATGAAATTTGGACTTCGGTGTTAAAGTCACTGTTTTTCAAAATTTCTATCCCTAATGCTAAGAAAGTATGAGAGCAACTTAGGATGTCCAACATTTTAAGAAAATGGCTGTTTTTCATGAAATTTCTGCCACATTGTAATCGTAATTTGAAAAGAAAGTAGAACTGAAATCGAAGCAGTGGAACAAAGTTCATATCTGACAATTTAAATTTCAACACCCATGTCTCCAAGTTTTGAAGGTTGCAACTTTGGGTTGTCTTGGGGTAAACTCCAGTGCATATCACTGTGTTTTGCAGTCTAGTCTCTAGGCAAGCTTTTTGGTTTAGTGATTGATGTCCCAGTAAAATACAATAAAACATTACGGAACTACAATTTTTACATATATTCCTTTAAGGTTCAGATTATCCTTAGGGTTTGTGGAGAAAGCAGCAGGCATTCTGGAAGGAAACTGGGGCCTTTTTCTTGACACAAAGATTGGATAAATTTTTATTTTCTACATTAAAGTGGGTTCGGAAATTTACTTTAAAGATATAAATGAGTAAAGTGCCCAAGAAGGGAACAGTGGGTGATGCCTGAGCTCTCCCCTATCTCTCTTCCCCTTCTCCCAGCTACTGAGAGAGCTGAAACCATTTAGCATAGGGTTAGTCAAATCATGCTTTGAGCAAGGGTTGTCTAGGTCATATCCAAAAGTCCCTTCCAATCTTTTTTTTTCCAATTATAATGACTATAACTTCTTTGAATTTCAAGTGCACAGAAAGTTGCATACTTGAGCTGGAGTATTCTGTTTTATGCATTTCTGCTGGACCTGATGTGCTACAGCAATGCAAAACATGGTGTTTCTGATGGTCTGCAGAAGAAAGGCAAGACTTTGCCTTGAGCAGCCACTTTCTTAAGCTGACCTGACTCTAAATCTCATCCTCATATCCTTAAGTCAACAGGGAGAAGGATCTCCATCTGGATATGACCCTGAGCACCAGGATCTAACTTCAAAGTTGGATCTGATTTCAAAGTTGGCCCTCCTGTGTGAGGGGTTTTGGACCAGAAGGCCTCCAAGATTTCCTTCTGGACTTATTATTCTAGAATTCCACAGTAGGGCTAGATCTGTGATTTTAAGTTGCTTAGGCAGGTGATTCTCAAGGGTGTTTGGAGTGTAAAAAGTAGGTAAGAAAAGCAAGCCTGCTGGCTTAAACTTATCGTGCAGAGATGTGCACCTACATGGAAGTCTTTCAGGGTCTGCATCCTGGAACTGGTAACTGAAACGACACTTTGTTAGAGAAGACTAACTGTGAAAAGGAGAAAAATGTTAATGAAGTTCAGGTCTAGTAGTTCCCAGACTACTGGCAAAGTGAAGGTTTGTGTGATTATAATGTTTAGCAGTCCCAAGCTGTTGATGGTAACTAGACTTTTCCTCAGACTTTCCTGCCAATCTTTCTCAGTCATTTGTCAGTTCTGTGTTTTCTTACAGAGCATTATGGAAATTCATGTCAATTAAAGCTATTTTTGTTGGAAAATAACCATTATTTGTGCACTCAAACTGCTAATTATGCAGTTAATTTTCAGACCAGTTGTTTACTAGCTGTATTGTTTGACCTCTAGCAAAGAAAGTTTCTGCAGGAGCTGTCAAATAAAAACATTTTAGCTAAGATACATAGTATGCGGTTTTCATCTTTGCAGGTTAAATTCTGCCATGACTTTTGGATGATTATTCATTCTACTCAGTGGAATTGAGTGGACTATGGAAAAGAGCCTGGTTTCATGGTACTATTTATAAAAGGAAATTAAAATGAAAAGCCCAGCCCCAAACCCGAGGATTATTTTTAGGCTCACAACAGTCAAACAGTAAAACTGACAACACAGAAACCAGTAGCAAATGACACCATAAAACTGGTACTGAGTTTTTATTTTTGCATTACCATTACCATTTGATTTTAAAGCAAAATGGTAATAAGCACCACAAAAGCAATCAACAGCAAACCAGCATGGAAGAATGTTAAAATGTTCCTCACCAATCTGCCAGCGAGGCACGACTGGGCTGGAAATGTTACAACTCAAAATTTTACTGGAAAATTTATTGCTGAAATTTATCTTTAGAGAAGAGGAGAAATAGAATTTAGACATGCTACACGTAGAACAACACTGACTTCAAATAATAATTTTAGGAAGGGTAATCCACTGTCAGTGATAAGCCTGTGTTGCTCATAAGTGCCTCTCCTCATTGCTGTTAACAATTTGTTTTGGAAAGTTATCCATTTTCTTCATTAAACCGCTCAGATTACTGCTGAACTTTGGCCTGCATCAGAGTCCTATAAGTGGCAAGGACTCCCCTGTGTCAGAGCTCCCTGAGGTCCCACAGGGAGACAGTTTGCTGAGGAGAGGTACAAATGACCTATTTCGATGGGAGAATTAGGTTAATCTGATTCAAGTTCTTCTTTCACATGATGAAAGCCTTCCTATAGAATGCAGTTGCATTTTGCCTACATTCTTCTAGGGACTTTATTTTCCGCCTACTCCCAGGGTTGATTCACCTCATTTTTCCTTGCTGTTTTCTTGGTCTCTTCATTCCTCATTTATTATCATAATTGTTCCTCTCATTCGGTCAAGTTTATGCCATGCTTTCATGGTACACAAAAGAGATTCGAGTACAGGTAGACGTTTTAGGACAGAAAAAAACCTACATAAAAATCAAATGCCTCTTCCACTTGGAGGAGGGTCAGACAACACCTAGCACAGTTTCTGAATGCTAAGATAAGTGCTTACAGTGGATATGGAGAAGACAGACAGGATTTCATTGCTAACACACGCCTTTTGTACCATTCAGGTACAGCAAAATGCCCATCTTTGATTAGCAGAAAACTGCTTTAATAAGAGAGGAGCTTATCTTAGATATGACATTTTAGCTGCTTGCCAGTACTTTCCATCTTCCACATAGAATATTTTTCAGGGAGGAAAGTGCTCAAGAAGTGGCCAAAAGTTGGGAGAAAAAACATCATTGTGAAGCAAACAAAGAATTGACTCCCAGAATTTTACACTTGAGCAGCAGTTGGATGCAATGAAGGATTTTCTTTGACACATCTGGCAACACAGTGCTCCAAAACCCACACAGTGTTGGCTTAGTTGACCACTGACTCACTGATGCAGTGCCTGGCTTTTTCTATGACATGGGCCTTCATGTAAACAGAAAACTTCAATTCTACATAGATCAGCCTTCTGCAGAATGTTAAAAGAAATTATATGAATGCAAGCTCGTTTCTTCTTACCTCTTCCCTTGGATTATAGTCAAGCCTATTGTTTGGCTCTGTAAACAGTCGTTAGCTGAAGCGTATTCTTTGCTCTTCTACGTCTGACAATCAGCTTTTTGAAAGTACACAATGGGAAACTTCCCAGGATGACACTGTAACAAACAAAAGTGCCAAATGAGTCACACCTCCAGTGCTGAATGCATGGGGCTCATACTTTGAGTTTTCTTAGCACAATTTAACAGTGGCAGAAACATAAATAACAATCTTCTCTTATTCTGATTGACACGTGTTGATTTTCAACACAAAATGCATCAGGGCAACCACACTGCAATGCCTTTTCTCTCTTTATTCCTTGATTTTAGCCTTTGGCGTGTTTTTTTTGGTCCCTATTACTCCAGCATTTTATCTTTGGAATTCAGGAGCACAAGAGAGACTCAACAGAAATACAAAATCTAACTGATTACAAGTGAATAAGAAACGTACCTTATATCCTCCTTTTTGAGGCATTTTTTATTTTTATTTGTAGATCTTTTGCTATTTTGCATTAAAAAGAAAGATTCTTTGTGAAACTGGAAGTGTTTAAAACGTGACACTTCTGGGGTGGGTGCAGGCCTTACCTGTCTAGCTTTGCTGTGCAGCTGTATGGTCACAGTTGTTTTGAACGACAGGAATGTGCCAGCCTCGCTGGCCACTGCTCATGTAGTTTGCAGGGGATGGCTACTGAAAGGGTAAGTGGCGACAAGAACCATTTCCCTCTGTGCTTCCCTTCTTCCCCCCTGCCACATAGCATTGTGTAGTTCCTTTGCTTTTGTGGATTTTGTCGGGTTGAGAGAACTGCTAGCGTACGGCTAAGCTGTTGGCTAGCTGAAGGCAACGCAAGAAGTGCCCGAGGCAAGATGTGCACTATCAATCTATCAGCACGAAGCGTGTGAGAAAGACACACAGACTTCAAAGAAAGAAACACTTTAGAAGATATCTATGAGCCCTTCAGTAAAATTACAGGTGGAATTTGCAATGATCCAGAGTAAAGCAGCTGTCAGACAGTGATGACACTCTGCGAGTGTGTGGTGGGGGTGGCACATAAACTGGGGAAGGGTAGGCTTTTGTACGGCAAGTCACTTTGTCCTTTCCATACAGATAAACAAAGGATATAGATATCCTTGGACTAGCAAGGTAATTCAAAACCACTGCTTTTGTATTTCAGTGTAATGAACATCAGACACCATATGTAAAAGGTGCACTGAAAAGTAACCCTTGAACTGTAGAATACCGTTGGAATTACATTTAAAATAATAGAAACCTTTAGATTGTCGTATTTCATTTCAGATTGCTGTGAAAAATCCATCTAGGTCCTTGCACATTGCACACCAGTTTACAGGTACAGATGCATTTTTAATAGGAAACACAGGTTTCCATTTTGTGTGTGCTTTCAGGTATGCTAATTGCCTTGCTATAGTCTCTTTCAGTGAACTATATGAAAGATAGTGTTATTCTGATTTTCTGTAAAATCCATAAGAAAAATACATAGGAATCTTTATTTCATTAAAAAAGCCCAAACATTTGTGTGAATATAGGCTTTGAAGGCTCAAAACCATAGGCAAAAAAAAAGTCACAAACACAGATGACAACAACCTCATGTAAATGTGCTGGCCTAATAAAATATATTATCTCTTTTATCTCCTCTAAAAACCAAGATATTTAAGGTGCTGTCACATTTCTAAAATAGCCAGTTTGGTTTGGGTGGGTCTGGTGTTAGGGAAAGGATCGTTTTTCAGAGGTTATTGCAGTAAAATCGCAGCGTTGCTCATCTGAAGTCAGCTAGAATACAGTTCCATGCACTCCTTATGGAGTTTACTAGTGAGTTTACAGGCTTGGTGGCAAGTCATACTCTTTCCTCTTCTCCATTTCTTGTTGCTTTTTTGCATTACTGTTATTCCCAGATGCTTTTGAAGGCATGAAGAGGCTGTGTCTATAATGATTTTTATACGATTTTTATAACCCTTTCCCAAGACCTTTCATTTAGTTGTGATTAAGACCACGGGTCTAACTTCAGTCTGTGTTTTTCCGTGTTAAATATCCAAGGCTGAAGTCTCTATTTCAGTATTATGAGCAGACTAGAATCTTATCATTATAGCAACATGATTAAATAAAAGCTACAGAATGATCTTGACCTGTTTTGAGAAGAAAGTTTAAGAAATTGCAGGTATCAATTGTACCAGCAGTGAAACATCACAGCAAACCAATGTTTTTTTTAAATTTTATATGCACACAAAACTGTAACACTCCTCACAATACACAGTTTCAAGGTTCAAGTGATTTTTGTCTTGCTGTTGAGTTCTAATAAACGATTTTGTAATCTTTCTTAAATTTTATTTAATGTCACCAATGAAACCTTTGGTGACAATGAAAGGGTGATAGTTTTTCAAATGTCATAAAGATACGGTACATATAACAAATTCTCAAAAAGAACAGTGTTAATAACACCACCAATCACAGTATTCCAATACTTAAAAGAGTGGCTACGAAGAGGATGGAGGCTCTCTCTTCACAAGGAGACACAAGGAGAAGACAAGGGGCAATGGGTACAAGTTGCACTGGGAGAGGTTTCATCTCGATATAAGAAAGACTTTTTTTTACAGTAAGAACAACCATTCACTGGAACAACCTCCTCAGGGATCCACTGGAGGCTTTCAAGATGCAATCGGACGCTGAGTTTCATCCAGCCTCCCTTTACCATGAATGGCTGGACCAGATGATATTTCAAGGTCACAGGATATGATCAACAGCTGAGAGGATTCAGTCTGGCTGCAGAGATACACTCTTAAGAAACAAGGACGAAAGATCCTTCCTATCTCAACATAGAAGCAGAGTGAAACGAAAAAATTATGTAATTTAAAATAGTATTTTTCTTATGGAGAAATACTAAGGGCTTTCTTGGCCTCTGTATGCATGCACAAGACAGAGAAGATGTCAAGTCTATGTTCACGTTACATCTGAGACAGTTGACCTCCAAAGCAATTTGAACACATAGTCTGGAGGGCTGTCATCTCATGTCCATATTGACTTTATTGACAACTGATACCCAGGTTGAATTTCAGAAGATTACAGATCCCAGCTATCTTTTCAGCCCTCACCATCAGTCTCTTCCAGTAGGAAGGCGTGCCAGACTGTCTTGTCCACTTAGGGCAGCAGCACAGAGACAGAGAGTTTACATGGAGGCTGTTGGGCCAGACAAAGAGTAAAAACCAGTTTGGGTATTTTCCACATGGAGAGTGTTTTCATGTGGACTGAGGGTGCTCCTGGAGGTAGATAAAGTGGATGAAGAACTTGGTCTTGATCTTGGTAATTTTATAACACAGAGCGTAGAAGTAAGTGATGATTCTTACCTTATGCTGAGGTTGAACACTAAGGACTTCCTATTTTTATCTGGAGGAGTAAGAGAGGGAGAGAATAAAGGAAAGGCTGTTTTTCAAAGATAAAGTTGGATTTCTCTTAGAGCAAAACTAATTTTAAATTAGCAGAAGTGCATTGTTTGGAGTTAAAACTATTATTCTGACCATGTAAAATTACAACAACTAGATATTTTTAACTAGTGAGTCTATATTTTTTAATATTTATAAAAACTAATAAAAATAGGAATTTTTTGGATGACAGCACCCTGCTGCTATTTGACATTTGCACTTGTCCTTCCATGATGCACCTTCCTGGTCTAGCCTCTGTGGTGTTTCTTGATGACACTTGAGCAGCCAGCCATTCAGTTGACCTCCATCACTACCTGCTTGCCAAGTAATTCTTAAATGCTATGGAAAGCCTTCACAGAGGTTGATGTGACATATGTTATCTTTATGTAGGCAGATCAAATACTACCTCTGTCAGTGTAAATATTCCCTTTCATGTCAATGGCCTTTGTACAACTCCATAGGATGGACATATCAACGATGCTCATGGAAGTTTGGCTTATTTCGTTTCAAATTTTAATTTCTTTCCTTTTCCTGAAGACTGTTACTCACCTATATTTATATATGTATTTAGAAGACCACATATGTAGCTATGTAGGCTGTAAATGTGTTTTCTTTCCTTCTATTTTTTTTTTTCCCCTTACTTAGCAATTTCAAGCACACTGCAAGAAGACAGACTAGGGCATGAAAGATGGGGAAGGAAAAGTTGTTTGCTGTGATCTAGCTGACAGTCGTGCAATTAAACTGCCAGGAAAAAAAATACGTGCTTTACTTGTCTAAAGAATGGTTTCAAGCCAAGCACATTTTGTACTGCACATTCAAGGAAGTAATTAGCATATCTGGCATTGTAATAGCTTAGGTGATGGGCAACAAGATATTAGTCACTGCAAATAGCTGCAGTATGGGACTAAAGTACATTACACGGATGGTTGTTTGACACCATTTATTTGAGGAGAAAGAACACGTAAATGCATCTAAATAAATTAGAATGCAAAATTACATTTCTCCCTTCCTTTTGAAAACAGGATTAAATTTATTGAAATAATTTTTACAATGCCTCACATTGCCTTGTGTATTTTTTAAGAATAAACAGGCCGAGGACAGTAGGTAATCACAGATGTCCTAGCCTGTGTATTAGCCCATCCTCTCTAGGAGAAGCAGAGATAGATATTACTGTATCTGAGTCCATGTTTTGCAGTGATGATATAGACAAATCCAGTAATACCTCGTATCATTTTGATTGTGCAGGACCCCACGTTCCTCAGATGAGTTAAGAAACAATTCATCTAAACCTGTTAATTGTGAAAATACAGGTGTAATACAAGACCCAGTATGGAGTAATGACATGGTAAGGAAACTGTTGCAAGGAACTACACTTAAGTCCCAAAACTCAGTGGCAGCCAGGAGGCAAGTCAGCTTCTGTACTCACACTGGACAGCCTGAGATCAAGGACAACCACATTATTTTTGTCTAGTAGAAACCAAACCAAACCAAACCAAACCAAACCAAACCAAACCAAACCAAACCAAACCAAACCCAACAAAAATCTTGCCCGGGTCCAATCTTCTTTCCAAGTATTGCCTTCATAAAATTTCCACTGGGGGTAATTATTTGGGTCTTCAAAAAATCTATGTGTCCCTGTGTACTCAAGGATAGCACATGCTCAGCTAACACAATATGAATGGCAGATCTGATACATAGCACTAGGTAGGTGTCAGCTCAGAGGTGACAGCAAGTTCAGAATTAAATTATTCATTGTCACTCACTAGATGAGTCTCTGTAAAAGTAAGGTCACAACTGCATAGCAGACCATTGTGCATTGGGGATGCTAAAAAAGTTCATTGCTATAACAGGACTGTTGATATAGAGGCCTTGATGTTTGTCCACAGCTGTAAAACCTGCATATCACCTTTTACGAGATGCTAATCTTAGATAAAACTCACCATAGACTCAGTGAAAGAAAAGACCCATCAAACACTTCTACATACAGGAATGCAGAGATGAGATTACTTTTTTTCAGCAAAAAAAAAATAATCTGATTTTAGGCACACAGTGAAATGTCAGCTGTGATTATCAAGATTACTACTGAAAGCAGGTATCCAAAGGCTAATTGTAGAAAATGGCTAAAGGAGCATATTACTCGCATCTGTTATTGATTACATAAAGGAACTCTGGGTATACATGGGGGTCTGAAGAAGGCAGCCAAGGAGGTTGTGTTTACTTTTCCTAAGTCCCTCAAAAGGCAACAAATCAGCTTAGCTGTTTGTCAGAGGGCTCCTTTTCATATTATTGACCAAATCAGACTAGATCAAATTGAACTTCAGTAGTCTTAGATATAGTGTTCTTGGACTAGCCGTCTATTGGGAATCTCTCTGTATCATTAACTGGTACTTTCTGGCACAAGTGGTAGTATCTCCTGTGGAGAAACACAGACATAGAACTGAAGACTTGCAGGTGGAATTACAGTTTATATGTAAGGAGGAACCACCAGGGAAATTTAATCCTCTTCAGGGGAAAAATTCTCTTCAGAAAGGATTGCATTCTTTTTTATTTCTCAAGAACTTTTCTCCTCCTGCTGTTTTTATTTTGATTCTTTTTTGGCTCTCTGCTACAGTTTATGCTTTAAAAATTGGCAGTGGGAGTACTGCATGCTTCCAAATTCTCACTACTGCAAATGTTCTCATTGTTCATTCAAGAATTAATCCTGCATCTGGAATACAGTTATACTTCTATTCCTAGCCCAGGAAGCCACGCTGAACTGAAATATTCAGCTTTTCACTACTGACATGTACAAAAGTAACATTGTGACTTTCTCTGAATATTAGGACATATTCAACCATACACAGTCCTTGTGTCTGGGGTCTGTCCTAGAAGAGCATGACATTACTGAAAGATGAAGGGTGCTCTTCTGAAATAATTGATTTGGGTGCTGTCACTGGGGTCTGTTCATATTCAAGTTGATTGCCCCACTGCTTTGTCCCAGGGACATCCTCTCCGGGATGAGACAAAATCCTTTCTACTATAGTCAGAGAAGAGTGGGCATTTTGTACAGATATAAACATCTGTACAAACCGTAATACAAGAGAGAGGCAAGCTGAAGGAGTTTTTTTTTGAGCCTATAGAATTACTTTTGAACTTTTTCAAGTAATACGTGGGTAAATCTCAAATAGTTATTTGTTCTTATGATGCCATATTAACAAATTATATGTTGCCTGTGTCTAGTTGCCTGTGGCTAGTATTAAATTGTGTTGGTTTAAGGTTTTGGGGTTTGTTGTGGGATTTTTTGCTTTGTTTGGGGTTTTTTTTGTTGTTGTTTTTGTTTTTCTGGTTGAGCTGCCTGAAATGATCATCTTATAATTTGTAATCTACACTACTTCCACATACAGTTGTTTTGGTGCAACTTATCAGGTGAAATTGGTTACTGCTGTTTGAGTTGGTGGTGGCATCACCAGGTATACTAGCTGGCAACTAGTTCCATGCTATGTGTTGTCCACAGGAGCTTATTTTTAAGCTGAACTTGAATTCAATCATTTTGCAGGATACTTTTACAGGGAAAAATGTAGTGAAAAGTAAAAAAGTATAAGAAGAAAAGCAATAATAAAAAGTATTCAAAATGTGTTGAATAGCTGAAGTATGCCTGTGAGTGTAGGACTCAGCATAAATTAAGCCTAGTTGACACAGTGTCAGCATAAGTTGATGAAGTTCAGTTAGCCCCTTAGAATCACAGAGTAGCTTAGTCATAAGAATAAAGGAGTAACTTAAGCATAAACAAGCTGTCATTCACTGCGAATGCTGCAAAGGTGTTGAGACTCTCTGAGACAAGAAGATCATGAGCATCACCAGTGGCGGCAGCCAGTTGTGGGGTGCCAAGTGTAAGAATGAGTCAACTAAGAATGAGCTGTTCCCTACCCCGGCCTGTAACACTCAATGCCTGGAGTCACTGGGGAAGAGACTAGTAGAAAGGAAGGCAGAAGAAAAGCCATGTCTGCAACAGTCATGTCTACAATTTTCACATCCAATCTTCTGAGATTTACTGTATAGGAAGCTTCAGAATCATTTTAATGGAAACAAACAGATTGTTCTAAGCATGTATGTGTGAACTGAAGAAAGCACGGTTATTTATTAGTAACAAGAAGTTTGTCATTATGTTAAATGAGACAGAAGAAAGTAGTTTGAAAGAGTTTGTTCAGCTGTGCTATTTGTTCAGATTTGACAGAGTAAACAACCTCTTAAACAGCAAAAGGTCACAAAGAGCATGGGATATAAGTATCACACATTTAGAAATCAACACGTAATGCTCAATGTTGTCGGAGTGTGGGGATAAGTAAGGGAAAACCCAGCCACTAGTTATGGTGATGGTTTGATTTTACACAAATATTCTCAGAAAATGAAGGAGTGATTTCTTCATCTTATTTACAGCATGACACAAGTTACCTTAATCTACATATGCCTGTTCAGGTGACTGTAGCATGTGAGGAAACGTTCAGGACATCCAGTCTTGTCCTTGTAGTGTTCAGAGGTTTGCATATAAGGGAAGATGTAGCGAAGGGAAAATTTTTCTTTTTCTGTGACAAGAGGGGAAGATGTTACTTCTATATTTGTTGAATAAGTGCTCATTGGGTTGAGCAATATGAAGATGATGCCGCTGAGGGAAGCAGAGGGGGACTGAGGGCCTTCTGAGAACTATGAGAAATGGTTTCAGACTCTCAGGGCTAAGGAGAACAGGAACTATTTGTCCATGCAGGTGGGCAGGAGAGGGAATGAATAAGATAACCTTGGCTCTCCTCAAACTCTCTACAGCTCAGGAAGCTTAATTCTGCCTTTCATAAAGAAGGAACTATCCTGCAAACTCTTACACATGATCTCTCTAGTAATCCACTCAACAAATCCTGAGCTTTAGTTGCTATGTTACTTCAAAAGTGAAGGAAACTACAGACTTTTCAGGAGCGTAAATGCAATACTCTCAATCCCAGTAGTCACAAATTCACAGGACTACTAAAAAGCTATGTGGTATGTACTTGTGTGTGGTGAACGTAAACAATGTCAGCATTTACATGTATCTGAATTCATAGTCTTCCAGGTACGCTTTGGTTGCGTGTTCAAATTTATAGCAAAATAATAATCGCAACATTTGCTTTAATAAAAGCTTAAAAGCTAGCACCTTCTTGTGGGTGCCTCAGTCCCAAATACAGAGGTTTTAGGAAACAAAACAAAACAACCCCAAACGCCCAGAACAAATACGGTAGGATTCCTAAGAAATTTGAGATACCTGGCAACTGCCAGTTCAAAAGGACCAGGTCTGTGTTTTTATTTGCATCTTGTACAGGCAAAAGCCCTATACCAAGGTTAAAAAAAAGGATGTAGTAATCTTGGTAGACAATAAATAAATCTATCAGTTTGAAAACGCTTTACAGATTGTATGGAGCAGACAGTGCTGTATTCCAGTGCACCAGTGCACCTTAGAAACAAGAATGGAACAACGTTAGCTTGGCCTTACTTATCACAGAGGGCTAAAACCGATTGTTTCAGAAACAGTCAGGACTGTGAACTGTAATGAATCCACATGCATATTCAGAAAATTTCTTGTGGATGTAGGGAGAAAGGACACTCTTCTTCCAGGGGAAAATACAACTTTGTATGTAGAGGGATATTATATCTTTTTGTACATGTCATTTATTCCTCTGGAAGGCATAGTTTTATTTGAATCAAAATGCTTGCAATTTGACTGTATGTTCCAAAATAAGAAGCTTCATTGGTTTATTAAATCTAAATAATACAAAGTGACACTAAACACTCAAAGTAATTTGTCTGACTGCTGTCACCAAGCATTGCTACTGAAGATGGATGATAAAAGTCACTGAGATTTTCTGTTTCCTAGGTAAACAGCTGAAGGAAATGTGTCTGTGTTCCTCTATTCTTGCCCTAGGGCATTTTGATTAATATTGACATCATCAAGCCCTGTGCCAATGGACCAAGAGAAGAATAACGTATTCTAGTGACTAATCCAATACTGACAGCAGCAGGCAGCCTGAATTCAACACAGAAAAATATTTTTAGTGGACTGAAGCCAGCACTTGGCAAGAGTCATCATTCACCAGACAATCAGCTGTAACTCTGAAAGCTTTTGAAAGTATGAAACAATATATCCTTACTCTTCAGCATCTCACCTTGCACAATCAGTTTTAAAGGTAGCTCCATTTTTTAATTCAACTTCTTTGGACAAACCAATTATTTAGACATATCTGCCAGTCTGTAGTGTTAAGCCCACAAAGTTGTATGAACAAAACCAAGCAACGGCAGCTGTGGAACACTTACAAAATCAAAATTGCATGACTTTCACTAGAATTAGGTATGTTCCATTTCCCTCCCTTTCCCTTCCCCTTCCCCTTTTTTTGCTCACTCCTCGTCATTCTAGTTAGGTTGGAAGTGTTGTTGAACAAGAGCAGATACTGATGGGCAAGGCAGATAGTCACCCTTGCAACTGAAAACGACGTTGATGGGAAACAGCATGTTTCTGGGTTGTGATGGCGGGATTCTGCTTCTGCATGGAATACTGGAGTTGGGTGTAAGCAGTTGCTTTAAGGATAGGACATGGTCTTTCTTACACAGTGGAAGAAGATAGACCAGCATCCCTCACTATCTTCTACAACTGTGGTATGCCAGAGCTGCAGTCATTTGGAGGAAAGTGGGCGTTTCCTGTTATGTTCTTCCTCTTGATGCAGGTAGGGGGGTAGAGAAGATAGAGAGGAAAAGGGCTAAGCTTTGCCTTCTTTCAAAGTATCATTTCAAATGGAAATGACCTGGATTTTGAGGAAAGAATAACTTGTCATGAGGAGAGTCGTCACATGTGCTTTCCTTCCTGAAGCAAAAACAGAAGCCATGAAGACAGTGAAATGTCACAGATTACACTTACTTCCCCAGGCTGATCCTGAATTTTGTAAGTTCTTCCCCTGGGGAGAGAAGTGAGGATCAGTCCAGTCACTTAAATACCAACCGTGAAGGGTGAAGGAAAGGAGCCAATTGAACAGTGCAGGAGGCTTTTGGGTGACATGCTTGAAAGGGAACAATACAATAGTTCCTTTCGGTACAATCCCACAGCTTGCTGTGGTATGGTCTCTAGTGGAAACAAACCAGGAGTTTATATTCATTGATAAGCAGAAAAGAATATAGATGTGAGTTTTCTATCCACATGTACTATTCCTGAGGTAAGAGAAAAAAATAAACACTTTAAAAGAATTTAATTTCATAATATGTTTACACAGTCATTCATACAGCGAGCACTTTTAAAACATTACTTACGGATTTTCAATTAGATTTCTGAAAGCTATGCTTGATATCATTTTACTTGAGCATGCAGCCTGTATTTGTCTGCATAATATAACTTAAATATCCAAATTCAATTAGAACTCAATGTAAATATTTAAATCCAATTATTACTAGCAGGCAAGCACACAGATAAATATTACCAGACAACAATGTCAGTCAAAATTACGCATAATTCACTGCACTTGGAGGACAATCAGAGTTTATATGAGCTTGTGAGTTCTTTATGCAATAAAATGGGTACTGAAATTACCTCGTATTACCACACTGTAGGCAGGTTATCACAATCAACTAAGACGTCATGTGGGCCCCTGGATGGGAAGCATCAGACAGCTTTACTTCTCTCATTTAAAACAATTAGGAACCAGGCTCTACTGCTATTCAGATAAATGGATCTATCTGCTTGACTGCCACTTGTTTTTCTGCTAGAGATATTTATGTAAAGTGACTTTAAAATCAGGCCAAGGGAACTAATGGGAGTCAGATGAGAGCAACACAACATTGTGTAGTTTGACAATACGTTTTGTTTTCTTCTTCTTATCTATCCTGGATTTCTTCCTTCTGTCTCACCCCAAAGGCTGCTTCTCTGAAATATCCTGAATGGTGGTTGAATTTATGGTTATGCTGATCTCATTAAAGAGCATTTGTGACACAGCTAAACCATGTGAACCAGTTTCTGCTGCCAATGAAAATGTTTGTGAGACAACAAGAATTATCCGCTGTGTTATTGCAGTGGATGGTCATTTTGAATGCATATGTGATCTCACAGAGCTTGGGAAGAAGAGGAGGGAATATTTTTTTTTATACTTTCCACAGTTCTACACTTGTGTGACAAGTTCAATTCCCAACCTTTAAGCTTAGTGGATTGAGTTTATCAGGTTTTAGGAATAAAGAACTGATCAAGAGTTTAGGAATAAAGCACAGACATGCATTTCCTAGATCGTCTACACCACTTTTTAGCCAGCAGCCACAACTCTAAACCAAAGTTTTTCTACAGCTTCCTCCCGTGAAACATTTCTGCTTCTGATTTTCTGCTTGGTTGTAATTTGTTAATGGTAAGGAAGGTGGTGGATGACTATCTAAGATGGCTAGCTGACTTGTTTCAGGCTGACTTGGTATCAGAGGGATTTTAGCAGGACGTTTCCTTAACAAAAAGTATTTCATGATTTTTAATTCAAGGATGTCTGAAACTGATAGTTATGACCGTTTTTAACAAGTTGGCTTTCACAAACATATCTTAAAGGACAAGTCCAAAGGGCAGAGAAGCTTATTAGGCAGGTTTGTTTGTGGACTCAATGGACAAAGAGCTCAGAAATTAAGAGCTCAAATGTCAAGAATTCCCAAATGTAAATTCTAAATTAAATAAAATCTAAGTGAGCCATACTTCTATTTTGTTAGTTTCGTCTATATTTAAGTGCAACACTATTATCATATTTCAATATTTTCAGGATTTTTTGTA
Source organism: Chroicocephalus ridibundus (assembly GCF_963924245.1). Classification (NCBI taxonomy): domain Eukaryota; kingdom Metazoa; phylum Chordata; class Aves; order Charadriiformes; family Laridae; genus Chroicocephalus; species Chroicocephalus ridibundus. The sequence continues at coordinate 155,665,089 of NC_086284.1, forward strand.
TTATCGACAAAATTGGTATTCAATGAGTAAAACACAATCAGCTTTGCATAAAACATGTCTATCCAATCCTACTATTGAAAAGATTTTACAAATAATTTTTTTTTATATAACATCACATATGGTATTTAATATGTAAAGTCTCAGGTCTTGACTTGATTCTTGCATCTCTGTGAGTCCTTCATATTAGATAACCTTATGGAAAGTTTTGTTTGGTCACTCCAAAGAAAGTTTTGATCCTGAAAGGCTCTATCACAGAATCACGGAATTTTTCAGAGTTGGAAGAGACCTCTAGAGATCATCTAGTCCTACTCCCTGCTAAAGCAGGATTGCCTAGAGCACATTACTCAGGACTGCATCCAGGCGGGTCTTGAAAATCTCCAGAGAAAGGGACTCCACAGCCTCCATGGGCAGCCTCTTCCAGTGCTCTGTCACCTTCACCGTAAAGAAGTTTTTTCTCATATTTGATTGGAACTTCCTATGTTCCAGCTTGTGCCCATTAGCCCTCGTCCTGTTTGTTCTCATCCCCTCTATGTTTGAAATTCCGTTAGAGTTGGGACAGGCAACAAAGTCTTGTCGATCTCACTTACTTTTTGAAGCAAAGCAATTTTCTTCACCATTTTCCTTGAGAAGTAGCATTAGAGCAAAGAGACTTTATATTGAACAGCTATAGAAGAAATCAAAATGGGAAACTGTGGCTGGTCATCTTAACTGGAAATGCACTACTCCATGGGATGTATGACACTGACACAAAGGGAAGTGCTGTTTTTTGAAGAAGTGTAGTGTGAAGCCTGAAGACATAAAAAATAGATGCTGGAGAAGGCAAAAAGCCACCTGAGCGGGAGTGAATATGCTTACCACTTCAGCAGAAGAGCTTAGGCTGTGATTGCTGCATTTTAAAATTCCAAAGGGGAGAGTAATTGAGCAATTTAAGCATGGTGGGCATGTTAAGCAAAATCAGTGCGTGTGCAAATCAGAGCACTCGCACTGCTCCCAAAATACCACCTTCAGAATGTGACAAGTGATAAAGATTTCTGTCTTTATACTGCCATAGACTTAAAGCTTTTAAAAATAATCTGTTTTGTATGATTATAACCAGCATTGGGATCAACTGAACTGCATATAAGCAACACAGAGAATGGAGTTCATGCAGGACCTTTTGTTCTAAAAATACATATGTCTGTCATTTGAGTTAAAAAACAGATTATGTTATCTACAACAGTAACAGCAGGAGGGCTTTTATTCAACTTTCAGAATGACATAGTAGGCAGTATTGTGAGAAAATAATAATTCTGTTTCCTTATCTGAACCAATGTGCTTTAACAGGATAAGAGGGCAGTACATATATATGTTAAAATTCTTTTTCTGCCTTCATATGCATAACAACTTTTCCTCTGGGAGACTCTCATATAATCCGTGCAAAGTACAAGTCCATCTAGGGGAATGGTAGTTTTGTGGCCTAGAAGACAGGAAATATGGATTCGGTTCTGATTCCTGATTTTCTCTGCATCACTTTTAATGTGGTAATTGCGTGCATTGACTGAGACAGAGAGCTCTTCTCTGCATGTAAGAATATCAATAATTTGTGAAATTATATCATGTTTATTTTTCACTGGGCTAAAGGGTATAACACTATGGCTTTTTACAGGAGCCATTCTCCTCTCCTGAAGTCAGTAACTGTTTTCATGTATTTCTCAGGCAAGATGGAAAGGGAGGTGACAGCCACCAAGTTTCCCCAAACCACAAGGTTGCCTGAAAACAGATGGTAGTCTGGAAACAACATATTGTGGTGCATCATGAGCCCTTTCACTTGCAGGAGCAGGTGTGGGAGAGGGGTACGGGCAAAGTTTCCCACCATGCAGCATGACCTGAGCCCCATGCTGGGGCCAGTTTGGGGGCATCTATACTGCAGGAAGACATCTGTACCACCAGCCTGACACCCCTCCTCATGCGTTGGGGAGCTGAGGAGGAGCCACCACACTGCCCTGGAGAATGCCCATATCTTGCTTCTTGATTGGAGCAGGACTCATAGAAAGGCTAAAATCTCTCAGAGCCTTGTTTGCCCTCCGTTCTTCTCCTATTTTCCTGACAAATCTGCTCCTGTTTTCCCTTCAGGTTCTTGTACTGTTCTGAGTTGCACATTCTCCAGCTCCTCTGTGGGCTAGTAAATTTGATTATTGTCAGGAATGCAGAAACATTCAGGAATGATTGAAGTAGAAGAATTAGGACTTAAGAGGAAATAATACTGCACAAACTGCAATGAAATCCTACAGAAGGTGATACTGTTTCTGTGTGAAATACAGCTAATTTTCCAAAATAAATTGTACTACTCAGAACCATCAGAACCCATCCCTCTAATAAAAATGAGTATTTGATATATTAAAGAGGAAATATTAAGATTAAAGGCAAAGGCAAACTGGAATGACATTACCCTTGCTAGATAAAGACAAGCATTTTGTCAAAGAAAACTGAATCTTTCAATCACAGATGTAAACCAAGTCCCTGAATTGAAGCGGAGAACAGAATTGCATTTAATATCTTACCAGAAATTTGACTTAGCATAGATTAACGCCCAGCCAGCAGAGATCAGAAACAGGATTGGAACCTCAATACTATATATCTAATTTCACGTCAGGAGAATTACAAAAGCCTACCAAGGGGCAATTGCTTGTAGGTTGAACTTGGATACTATTTTTCTCCAGACAATATTTTCCAGGGCTGCAGATATGCTACAGGGGTGTTTTTTTCCCAGTTTTTATCAGATGCAATTAAGCAGTTGCTAGAATGAGAAAAGATCACATCCAGCTGAAACTGAACGCTTGCAGTTTAGGTTTCCTGTTTAAACAGTGCTATCTTGATAACTGCAAATAAAGTGTCTGACATGCTTGATCCCGTCTACCCTGGATCACCATTGCTTCATAACGTGTTGTCATTAGCACCAATTCAACTTAAACATAAATTAAGCTGTGTCCAAATCTGGCTTTTTTTTTCCTTTGCATGGTGGTAAAATTCTTGTCTGTTTGATCTATGTGATTAGGCAACTAGGAACAAGGAAGTTGGAAATTAGGCTTAGTTCTCTTCAGTGAAATACTTCAATAATCTTAAATACTTTAATAATCTTAAATTGAATAATTAACCCATCATTTAAAATATGTTCTACTGACTTTGAAGATTACAGTAAACAATACTGTAGCAGAAAATGGAAGATAATGTGAAAAGCATTACACAAAGTACTAGTTAATAATGGAGCTGCTTGATTTAATTGCTTCCATTTAAAGATATTCTGTCATCAACCCTGCAAAGCTGGTGGCAAAAATGTCCTACACGTCCTCATGGTGTAAGATTTTAAAGTAACAGATTCATGAGAAGAAAGGATTTTGTAATGATGCCTGGGATCAAAAGGTTAAGAAGGCTGCTCTTCCCACCCATGGAAATGAAAATGAACTGATATTTCTGTTTTAGACTTGATCTTAAGGCATCAACTCAATGGGAATACGCTGTAGGTGCACAAGGAATTCCAACATGGAAAAGGGAGAGGATAAATAGGAAAAGATGAACTCTGCAATTATAATCCACTGATCTCTATTTACTTTTGAATAGTTTGCTTTTGTAAGAAAGACCAAAAAATGAATAATTTTAATCACTTTATTTCTGGTTCAAAATACATATGAAACAATTAGAATAAAATTATTTCAAATGAGTTCTTTTCTTTTTCTTGTCTTTTTAAATATAAAATTATCACAAACTGTACACTTCATAACATCTTTTGAGGTTTCATTGTTACATATTTTTTTCAGAACTGACAGATAGATTCACACTTTCTAGAGAATACATTGTAAAAATACTGAAATGTGTTACAGTTCTCAAAGGCTAGTGCAAAAAAAACCCATTTACTATCAGTAGTACAATTTTATGCTGTCAAGTTTCACAAATGGCCATTTAGCGCATACAAAAAGCCAGTAACACAAGTTCAAAAAGTTTTGTTTTCTTGTCTCTATAACGCAGAAGCCAAGGATATTGACTTGAACAATGGCTAGGTATCAAATCACAGACTTCATTTAAAAAGTCACATCATGAACACTGAATAAAGGGTACTAAAACAGTCAGGTATTCAATATTAGATCTTGGTCAGCCAACACCACATAGCAAGAAGAGACAAAATCTTAGAAGAACTCTGCAGTTCTTTGTAAGCTACATAGACTTGGCAACATTTCTGATCTAATCATAAAGATTATTTTAAAGGTAGGGAGTTCTATTAGAGTTTGGGCCAGTTAGGGTCTAATCCAGAACCCCACGTTGTCACAGCAAAGATGCTTATTCCGACATTTTTATTGGACTGGGTGCTTTCTTTTAATATTTCAAAATATTAAGTGTTAAAATATGGAGGATTTTAAAATTTTTTTTAATTTTATTTGTCAATGCTTCCTATGGCCAGGAACTCCAATTTAACTTCCTACCTTTTGAAGCATACACTCTGGAGAATGCCTTCCCCGCAAACAAGCATATACTAGAAAAACGTAATGTTCTGTGCTGAAGAAAAGATGTGGCTAATTTCTGTATTGTGCTCCCCCTGCTTCAGTTCTTGTGAGGAGCGCACTGAAGCCAGCTGGCTTGAACGCAGTGCGGACTACAAGCTCACGAGAAGAAAGGAGAAGCTTTTTGGGACTCCCCTTGCAGTGGCTAGAGGAGCACCTGGCTGGCGCAGAGGGGCTGGCGCTGCAGTCCTGCTGCCTGAGGTGGTGAGGACTGGGCAGAGCAGGACAATGAAGAAATGCACTTTGGCTTTGCCCACTCTCTTCCCAGCTAGCATGGCTACACTAGCCTGGAGGGTGCTGAGATGTGCTTTTAGCATAGACTAGCTGTGAGACTCCCCACACCACCCCGTTCCCAGCCAGCAAAGCACCTGAGCGGCTGCTCTGCTCAGGGTGCGTGCCCAAGCCATTGTGACTTCACAGGGACTCGACTAGCAGGTCATATTTAAAAACTATTTCATGTGATTTGCTGAACAAATGCCCTCATGATCTCCACCAGAATGGTGAGAAAACACAAGTCAGAAGTGCGTCTCCAGATCAGGACGCCAACAGTGCCTACTTGTAGGGTAGAGAACTAGCCATATCCCATCCTTAGACGTATGCATGTAAGTCCAATGTATCCTACTGAGACTACTCACCTAAATAGAGAAGAATAGAAAGAATGTAGACTCACACTCGGAAGAAAAAGAAACAAGAAACAATATGAAATATATATCTATACTTTTTCCTTTCCTTGAGAAATAGTTTTCTATTTATTTAACAAAAGTAAATTTTGTTCAATATTTTTCCATAGAAATATAGAGTGAAAAGAAGTGCTTTATGTCTGTTGTGCAACAGGACTATCTAAGTGTTACGTATTAAAGGTTTAGTCTATACAGACACCCTCTGAGCTTCAATAACAAGACAGCATCTTGTGGAAAACTGTAGGCCACCATTACAAAGGAAAAATCTAGTAAAAATACATCTGACCTCCATGCCTGACTACAGAGACCAGGCATTTTTATTTAACAAATCAGGCAGCTGAGGCTCATATTTCTTACTGGTATTAGTAAAATCAGCATTTGCAATAATAGTTCATACCCTAGAGATGCACTGAAGACTTTTAACGTAGTCGAAATTGTCAGCAAGCCACAAACATCCATGGTGGATATAAGAGAATTCATTCTGCTTGCCTTGAGGCTCCTTTCCGGGTTCATTTCATAAGATGCTGCGATGCATCATCAAATGCAACCTGAAGCAAAGCCAATGAAATCAATAGCAGTGCTTCTGCTCGATTTCAATGGTGGGCTGGTCAAGCGTGTAATGCTGTGCTTTGAAATGAAATGACATATTAAAAAGACCTACAGAGTAATTTTGCTGGATATACTTAATGGACTATTGCCATGATAATAAAAAAATATTTTTATTTTAATTAACACAAGAACAATTGTCATATAAAGTAGCAAGTGATAGACCTAAAACAAAGTTCCTTTTGGAAGCATGTTATAATTCTTATATATTGGAAATAAGGTAATGAATAGATTTTGGTAAGCTTTTGTAGCAATGCAAAATGTATAAATGTGTATTGTTAAAACTACAGATTAAAAGGCTGAATTTAATAACTTTTTTTGTGCTATATTATTTCAATAAATATTAAAGCTACATTAGGTACATTTACCATTTTATGTTTTTCTTGAGATAGCCCAAAAAAGATAGGTGAATTATTCTAATTCTATTTCAAAAAAAGAAAAAAAAAACCACAGAAAAAGCAAAATGTCTTTTCATCAGCATCTTTATATTTTGCTGCCACAGATATTTTTGCTAAAAGGCTTTTTAATTTTTTTGCGTCAATATTATTTTCAGTGCATGAGTAGACTGGTACTTTAGTACCACTTTTTGCCCTGCTAGAGATTCAATTATGAAGTTTTGCCTTAAGAAAAAATTCATTTTTAAGAACAGTACAGAACACGATGCAAAATATTCTAAAAGATGCCTTGGAATAATTTGAATGAAATCTCTTTTCTCACCACAGATTGCTCGTTATCGAGCCCTCTTAAGGTAGGACTGCTCTTTGACTTCATAGGCTGCCCTGTTTCTGGAGGGCATGCAGAATTAGACCCAAGATTTTAGAGGTTAATCCTCAGAGCTTCTCTGAAACCTGGCTATGACCTACAATTGTCTGTCTGCTACTGGCAAGTAGCTAAAGTGCAATAGTGCCAGGCTCCCTTTCCGAATAATGCAGAAAAAGTCTAGCTATGCAGATCCAGTTGCTGGCTAAGATACAGCTATACTTTTTCATTAGTGATTTTGATTCTCTGGCCCAAAGTTACCTTGGTGGACTAAGAACTGAAAAGGTTGTAGATTTAAATAGATGAATCAAGTTCTTGTGCTATAAGGATAATTAGGATCGTTAAACACTTATACTATATAAAGCTTGAAAGGAATAAGTGTAAGAGAGTAAAGTGCTCTTTGGAGAGTCTATGAAATCTCCTTTTTCATTTCCTGTGGTAGCCAAATTTCCATTTACATAAAGAAGAAAGACACACCCACCCACACATACCCATTTGCCAGAAATAACTACAGATGGCAATGCTATGTCTTGGTCAACTATGCACTCATTTCCCTCATAACTATTATTATGCAATTAAGCCTCAAAAAAACGCGGTGAGGGAAGCAATGGTCCTCTATTGATCAGTGATTTTCAGTAAGAGGCATCTACTCCCAGGGTGAAACAATCAGAGTACACCCAGTGCTATGTGACAATTTAGGACAAAGGAATAAGAGTTCATTATTCAGCCGAACCTCCATGAATAGTAAGAACAGGAGGAGATGGGACTTGTCTGGAACATCAGTTCCAGGACCCTATTCATACACAAAGACCTGTGGGATATTAAGTGAGAAATACACCATAATCACGACCTCAGTTTTGTGAGTCATCGGAGAATTAGCACCTGCAACAGCCCAGTGACTCCTCCACTGTTGTGTGACATTAGTTTAGGCTTGACATGAAAACAAAACCAATACCTTGTGTATCCCAGCAGCATTTTTAGAGGTGTTTCCTATTGGTAATTCAAGTACTGATTGTCAGAAGCTTTGAAAATGTGAAGAGATGACATTATATAAAAATGATTTTTCACCTATTGGAGATTTCCCAACCTATGCCAAGTGTGAATAAATAGGAGACCATTAGAGCATCTAGAGAGGAACGCATCTGAGCACATGCCTTTGCCTCGTATGCTGTATGAGAAAGATCGGAGGGGGAGGAGGAGCTATGAGCAGCTACCAGTGCTCTTTGCACTGTGAATCCTCTGGGATCAGGATCTGTAGGGCAGAGGGCTGTTTCTATTTTAAGAACAGACCCAAATTCTGCAACATGGCTCCCACTACCCTTGTGAGCTTGCAAATGGCTGTACAAGATAAGAGGTAGGGGAATTACATCAAAAATCTCTTTCTTTCTTTGGAAGTGTTTGCTACACACACATTTTTGACTACTGAAAATACTCTCAATTCACCCTCTCAATTCACCCCCTTTTTATATTTTCCACTTTTTTTTTTAACAGGTTTTTTCTGGAGAGCTCTTTACATGATGAATAGGCTTTCCCCCTCCTCTCTTCTCTCATGTTCATGGCTCAGATGCCACAAAAGTTTTTAAATATCTTCTTGTTCTATCCTCTTCTCTTCTGATGCAATTATCAGTCTCAACTCATAGTATATTGAAAAAAAAAAAAAATTCCACCCTTTTTCTCCCTCCTCTTGTAGACTATATTTATAGAAATGTATTTGTTCACAAAAACAACTAACAACCCTCCCCTGAAATTTGCCTAGAAACCACCCTGAAAAATGGATTCCTTTATGGTGATGTTAATCTTAACTGTCTAAAATGCCTTGTCTGTTATGTTGACAATCATTTGTTAGAACATCTCTGATATTAGGAATCACACAGGGACCAGGCAAGTAAGAATTCTGTACCTGCAGAAATATATTGTTTTATAATAGGAAATATATAATAGCCTTTCTATTTAACCCTAAGAGGTCTCCAGATATCCAGTACTAAATTTATACACTCTTCTACACAAGAAAGCAACTTTAAGGCATGCTCTAAAGCTTTATTTATTTTTACTGAAAGTTTTGATTTTCCTCCTTTTTTTTTTCCCTCGTGAGTAGATGCACAGATAGATTTGCCTTACCTCAGGGGTTTGAATGTCTAAGGTAAGAAAAGATCCCAAACTATTTAAGACATCGGTCTTTCCAAAGCATTTCTATGCTTGTATTTTGAGGGAGGGGAAAACTGTATACAGGGTAGGTTGCTGCAATGAAAACATGTTGCTGGCACTCCTGCTGTGCCCTGGGTAGCGAATGAGTGGCAAAGCTCCCTGTGAACTCTGAAGTTGTCATGAAATAGCTATGCCTTCATCCTTTCCTAGGTCTGTCTTCAGTTCTCTTTTCATGTCAGGCTTCCTGACTTCTCCTATCCAGCGGAGAGGCAGGATTTCACAATTCTCCTGTAATTATTGCTGGGCTCTGGGACACTGCCTGTGTCTGTAGTAACTGTGCTAGCCCAGACAGTCTGAATGGATTTGCAACTTTTCTTTCAGGGAGTCCGTGAATACTCCACTTCATTAAAAAAAGAATGCTATTTAAATATTTAAGTTAAAATATGTAAGCTTAAATATTTCAAATAAGTGGATTTTTAAATAACAGTCTATATGCATACCTGTCCCGCGTCAAGCTTTCCCATCCATTAATGGGAAAGTAACCCAGCCTAATTTCTCTGTAAACTATAGCATCAGCTTGCACCCCAGCCTGCTTAGACAAAAATCTTGTCTATCCTGAAACAGATCTCTTGATCATTCCCATGCTTTCTTTTCCTATGCCTGCTTGGGTTTTCACCATTTTAGATGAGATGCATTTTTCAGACGACTGTAGCATCAGTAGAATTTCCCGGGCCACCAGGATGGACATTAACGTTCTGTAAATCTCACTTTCTTCTAAGAGGCGCTCCCTTGTCAAACATTTTCTGCCTGTTGTTCTTTTTCCCCTAATGCCTACTTATTGAACTCACCTAATTCAAGACCAATAGCCAAGTCAACCTATTGTATTTATAAATTATTACAGAGCAGTTCCACTTTCATCGCAGCAGCTATGTGACTTCCTGCAGATCCAGCTTTCAGAGCACACTGTCTTGAATTATGTATCAGGGAGCCGGTATGCCTTCCCCACCGCAGAGAGCTTTGGTACTCTGATAACTTATGTAACCTGTATTTATATTTATTAGTTATATTTTGACAGTGTTGATACAGAGGGTCTTCAGTAGTGCTGACATGGCTCACCAACAGGGGCTTTGCAATACAGAGCACTGTACGAAATGTCCTCCCTTGGATGGATAAGGCACCAACGCTTGCCCTTAGTATCAACAAAGTGAATAGTCCTCATGATGGTACAGCGCAAAGCTTTAATTGATTTTTCCTGTTCTGCAAATTTAACACGCTTTGTGCCTTTCCTGAGGACTGAGTCCCATGTAACATAAGAGTCGCAGTCTATGCTTGGGTGGAAAAATTTTACATAGCAATACCAGAGGCATTCTCCTCTCTGAGCCAGTAAAGAAGAGGTTTCCCAGCAACAGCAACATTGTAGAGGTACTATCAGATAAAACATAAAATCACAGCCCTGAGCACTTGCTATCATCAAGCATCCCCTAGCACTCAGTGCAAGGCTGAAGGTGTTAGTTCCATTTTCCTGGCCAGATTCCCCTGTGATATTTAAATCCCACCTGCAGCTTCACTTCTCCCTTAGAGTTCCAGCTCTTGGTTTCCTGCGTGCTTTTAAAAAGCCACCAGTTTCCAGCTGGGGCTAAGGAAAAGGGGAATTGTGCAGGAGATATATATTAATTTGGACGAGTAAACAAAAGACATTTTTTGGAGTTAAGGTATTATTTGCCTTAGAAATGGCAAATGGCTGTGATCAGCACCTCGATTAACTCCTATACCTAATGCTGACTCTTCTTCAGGAACACCCTTCTTTCTTCCTGCATTACAGTACAGAAAGAAAGGACAAGGACTGTGAGTATTGTAATGATTACCGATTTTGAAAGGAGGATTTTCATTTCAGAGTGTTTGCCCCTGCATTGAATAGCTGTGCGCCTACTGCCATGCTTTCCTTTGTCTTTCTTAGCTCTGCGGTCTGCTCCGTGCCGTGATTTAGCTATTTTCTGACACCAGAGAGCTCAGTTTAGACTGGCAAGCCTCAGAAGCTAAGTGAAAGTCAATCTTGAGCAAAGGGTTAAACCGAGTCTCAGCTGTGGTGTGAATGAGAGAGAAAATTTTCCATCAAAACATACATTAATATTCCTGTCATATATACTATATTTTATCCATATTTTGGATGGTCTACCAGACATTACATGAGCTTTGTCCAAAAGTCACCTCACTGTCTAATTAACATATAAGTCATATTTTAACACCTACTGAATTTTCAAGCATATTCATTTGTAGAAATAAAGTCATATGTACTTTTCAGGTCAAGGAACTGTCATTCAGTACAGATTTGTTCAGTATTTATCACAAATTGGAACATATTTCTGATTAGGTGTGGGTGTTCTGTTGTAATAGAAGTGCTAAATAATAATTATACATTTCGCAAGTGCAAATACTTGTATGTGCAAATCTAGGTTTTTGCATGCTCTAATAAGGTGGTTTTCAAATTTTGCAGGCACATTTACGGATCTCTGAAAAATTTGACATTTTCAGCAGGAGAACTCTACTACTGAGTTCTAAAATAGTTACTCTTCTTTTAAATGTTTACACACTTTAAAAATATAGTCAAATGATTTCAGGTGTATAAAGCTTGTTAAATTAATGGAGTGTAATAAAAAGTTAGTACATACAAAAGTTTATAGGATACAAGCAGTTAATTGATTAAAAAGACATAGCAAAATAATCTTGGAAATAGACTATCATGTATTTGTTGTGCATCATTGTGTTAAAAACTTTCAAAAGGATGACATTGAAGCCAATTAAAAAAACTGAGAAATCGGAGAAATGGATGGAACAAATAATTCTTTTTTGGAAACTTAAAGTTTTCTTAGTATTGCTTGAAAAATGCATCCATAGAAAGAAATGAGGAAGCAATTGCTTTTCCCTTGGAAAAAGTCAATCCAACCAAACCAGTTCTTGTTTGCTCAAAATTTTCTTCAAAAATATCGAATGCGGTTGTGATTCTTCAAGAAAAATGTATAGTTTTGTTACTTAAACATAAGAAGTCAGAACAATTCCATATATTGAAGAAGAAATTTTGCAGGGGAACTTTTGTCCTGATATACTAAGTTTTGTTTTATCTTATTGGTTCTGGCCACTTTCTCTGTCCCTGACCAATATACACACCCCGGAGGTATGTATACTGCTCTTTTAATGCTTGCTAGAAGCAAAAAACCAGGATTACTGATTTCTGAATGTCTGATGATCATAAGGGACTGTGGAAAAGGGAAATTATTTCCTTCACAGCAGTTTGTAGAACGAAAATGAGTGATGTAGCTATCCTACAGCTTTTGGTCAAGACCACACAGGTTTCATCTTACTACTTTTTTAAGGCCAGGAGTCAGCTTTCAGCACTGCAGACAAAAGTTAGGGTCAAGTCTCTACTGCTTGAACAGAAGCCCAACATAGATAAAAGATGGTGGGAAAAGAGATGGTTACTTGCTGGGAGCGTGAGGGGAAAGGCCATATCGGCAGAAGTATGCGATAGAGTGATCTAAAGCTGAGATCACGGACTATAATACGTGACCTACATCTTATTGAGCATGTGCTCACCTACACTACTGTCTGCAGTGCCACTAGAATCCTAAATCTACCTGTGGTTTAGGGTCCTACTTAACATTTTGCATAGACCTAATAACAATTTTATGGTTGCTTAGAGCAAATCTAATGGTCCCTGAAAACTTATTTAATGTGGGGAAGGGAAACAGTTGCTTGAAAACAATATTTACCCAAAAGACTGGAATGGCTCATTAGATACATTTGTATGTGGGCTTTTTCACTTTACAGTGCATTATTGAAAATAAATACAAAAATTTAACAGCTCCCCTGGAACCACTTAATCCATCATGTACTTTCTCTGTACAGTTCCGTGGTTTACTGTTGTGAAAATATAAAAAAGCTCTGCAGTGCAAAATACAATTCTTATTAAGTACTGCTACTGTTTCCAGCAAATCATTTCAATAAAATAACTCAGGCATTTAGGAACGTGATTTTTTAAAACTGTTGTAAAATTACTGCAATATATTTTACACAAACCATTTGCCAGATTTGATTTTGCTCAAATTAGGCTAATGTTTGTGATATGGCAGAAATGTGGATAAGCAACAAAAAAACCATTCAGGATGGAAGCAGGGAGTTTACAACTTCTACAAATTAAAATATTTTATATTTCTTCATTAAGAGATTAATAAAGCAATATATTCAATGATTAAAACTGTGCTAAGCTTTTACTTGGTGCTTCTGTGAGTACGCTCAGAGAGTAACTTGTGAAGCAGGCTCTAAAGCCAATGGGTTGGCTATACCAAATATGTACCCTATTTTGTGAGATAGCTAAGCAAGCAGTGGAAAAAAAATAATCTTTTGCATTAATTCTATTAATCACTGATAAGGGACTCAAAATAATTAATTAAGGAATAATTTTTGAAGTTAGATGTCCTGATAATTTTGCAGCCTGATTTTATGCTAGATGCAGAGCACCCATAAGTCAAGTTTAGACACAGAAGTCATTCACTATTGTTATTAACAATACCAAAAATAACACAACAAGAGGGCACAAACTCAGCTATTATTCCTTTGGTGTTTGACAACAATTTAAATTGAAGAAAACAAATCTCGAACTACCCTTCTACATATGATGAAACATACAGGATACTCATAGAGAACAACAAAATAGTTAAAAATATGTTGCTCATTGCTGAACACTTATGCTACATTTGATCGTGAAATTCTTAGCTTTTTGGATATTAGGTGCAAAAAAGTGCAAAGAATATTTAGTTAACTGTTACAGTACCACATTACAAAAAGTATTTTCTAGGCCACAAAGGCCACTGCTGATATAATTTCTATTAAGACAAATGTATACACAAAATAGGTTTTCAGTCTCCACATATATATATATATCTATATATCTGTTTCTATATCAACCTTGCAAAATCATGATGTAGATGATCTAGGCCACAGAATCTCATGATGATAACAATGATGGGAGGAAAAAAACCCCACAGAGGAGAGCTTGTTCTACAATTTAAAAAATTACTCACCCAGAGCAAATGCAGGAATGAAATTCTGCAAGGCTGAGCTGTATTTATGGTGATGAAAATACAATCTTGAGCAGGGAGGATCAGTGTTCAGCATTACCAACCCTCTCTGGGAAAAACTGTTTCTGTCTAGAGGCCATAAATAGCAATCTGGAATGGACATTCAAAAACTTGGGTTGGAGCCTTTTCTTTTTTTTTTTCTTTTTCCTTTTTTTTTCTTTTTTAATTTGAAAAGAATGTCTGAAAGATTTATTTATTTCTTTGCTTGCTTGCTGTGTTTGTAGGCACAGAAGGCAAGGTATAAAACATGCCTCCTTTTTTGCCTTAGAAACACCTGTAATGTTAAGACCAGCCTTCCTAAATTTCCTGGAGCCGTTAAGACACTTGAAGGCGTATTTGACTGTCTTAGAGATTAGTTAGCAGAATGGAGGGACCGGACCTTTATAAATGTATTCTGTGTCAACCAGGCCAAGCTAATCAAGACAAAACAGTTCTTCAGAAGTCTGTCTAAACTGCCTTTTCCCTTCATAACTAGATTAATTCTCACAAATTCTTCGATCATCATAAACCAATCTTCCATTGGCATTTTTGTCGTGTATGACACTTTTCTTCCTTAAAAATGCTGTTTTGGAAAATATTACCTTCTCAGTTTTCTTTTTACTTTACAAAGATACAAAAAGAGCCACCACCTCAACTTTTTTCTATTTGCAGTTCAGCTTTCAAAATCTCAGCCCCAATCATGCAGTCTTTGCCATGTTCTTCACAGAAAGAAAAAAACCCAGAAAACAAACAAACAAACAAAAATAACTATCTGATTGAGGTAAACTGCAGTGTTAAAAAGAGCTAAATCCACAAAATAATGTGTAGTTCTCTTACAGTTTCTAAAGCAGCTCACTTCAGCCAATAGGTTTTTTGCATTTGCTGTCACTATGTATCCTAATAAATGAGTTTACTAGTTTATAAAATTGTGACATTTCAATTTATCTCTCTCCATATATTGACACAAAACATATCTCAAATTCATATTTAGCATATAATTCTAGAGGCGTGCAGCCAGGGACCAGAAACTATTCCACATGAGCTATGCACTTAGTCAAAATAACTTCAAAGAAATCTAATACTGTCACATTAAATCAAGAATCAGAAAACCATTGTGCGTAACTGCAGTTTTTGGTCATTATTTCGAACAGCTGAAATACACTTAATCAATTCCTTTACTTCAGAGCATTCTCTCATCTACAGTTGGACCTGCGTAAAGATCAAGTAAGGACTGCATGATGCCAGCAGCAAATGGGCTCCTTTGAAGGGGCTGGATGCACCTCATCAGGAGACACCTACATCTCTGCGGAGCTGCATTGACTTCCACACAACTCATTGCAGACATTAGTTTCCCACAACGATACCCGTACATGCACTGCTCGGTGCCATGCAGAGACATCCAGACTCGCTCTTCATCAGCTGGTGGGTAGCTGAAGCAAAGCAGCCACAGAGTACAGCCACCTTCCTGGGCGTGCGTGGCTGGTTGTTTTGCTGGACAGGCTAAGGAGTTCCCGTAGGGACAGCCGGCATCTTGGTTGCTGGAAGATTATACCTGCATAGATCCAGTTGTGAGACCTGTTCCATATAGGCTGAACTAAAACCCAGTGAAGCCAGTAAGGTCCTTCTCATTGGCTTCAGTGGGCTTTTGATCAGCCCTTCCTCCCTGCCCAAGGAATGAACTGATTTTCCAAACAGTCAAAACATGACAACAGTTGGTTTATCATGCAACATTCGGTTTGAAGTATTATCTTGAGAAGTCATACAGGATTTAGTGCAATTTAGAAGAAATTTACTACATGAGCTATATATGACTATTTGCTCTTTCTCAAAAGAATTAGGCGTTACAACCTGCAGTGATTTTGAATTGCTTAAGGGTTTGTGGGTTTTTTTTCTGATTTCTTTGTCTAAGCAAAGATATAGGTCATATCAAAACACTGCTTGGATATAACACTGGTTATATGCCAGCAAGAAAACAGGTGAATGAATTTGTATGAGGAAGGTTTATATTTGGCTCAAGTCAACTTCATTCATAAGTTAAGAAATTATTATAAACTGTAATATAAGACTCAGAATAGGAAAAATGTGTTTTAATAAAAAAATATGGATACAGTTCATCTGCGGAAGCCAAACCTTCTTTTTATGTAGATGTGAGCTACAAGGGAGCTTTGAACACTGGACATGATGAATCCACTCCTGTTCCCTAGGGCGTAAGCGGTGGTTTTGGTGATGAACAAGATCCCTGGCTATCAAAACTGGTTGCTCGGCCAGGTAACTGCAAGAAAAGTGTTAGTTTTACAAATGTCATCATATCTGGATGTGCATCATACTCATTTCAGAGGATAAGAGACTCCCTCAAAAAAGAACACAAATCACACCTAGAACCTTTCTGGATCAAAGTTTCCAGCAGAACTAATAATGGAAATAAAATCCCTAAAGTGACCGCCTAAAAATGCCTGTGACTCATTTCACAGAGTGGGTTTATTTCACCAATCAATCAGGGGTGGTACCTCTGTCTCCAAACTTACATTATCCAGAGAGTGCCACAAACCTCTAAAAAGAGACTTCCCTGCTGCATTGACTCAGCCTCCTTGCCCTCACACTGTTCTTCAGGTGTTTTACGGAAACCTTGCTGTTGGGCTTTTCCTACCTGTCACTGGACATGCTGTGCAGCCACGTGCTACACAGTGGGGAAACCAAGTGGCCCGTGAAGCCTCAGACAGCAACTCATTTTTCTGCAGAGATTGCTTTTGGGAAGGGCTAAGCAGTGTGTCCTCTGTGTCCCCAGCCGGGGCTTGCTGCATCTTGGGGCTTCAATATGAATCATTCTGAGTCCAAAGGTGTGAGCATTTTGCATACAGAAAGCCAACAAAATGTGATTATTGGTTGAAGAGGGCTGAAGAGGGAGACCAAGCCCAGAGACTTGTAGGTATAATCACCCATGCATCGGAAGCTTATTCAAGCTTCCAATAAGTGTCTGTTTGAGTAACTCTGATAATACCTTTGGTAGCTTCTGGTATGTTGCCTCAATTTAGCCTAATTAGCAGGCCAGTTCCAGATTAATGTTTTAGCAACATTCATGCTAAAGGTTTTTGAATAGGAAATGGTTGCTTTTGAAATACTTGCAAATGATCTCTTCCAAGTGGACGTAAAGCTCCTTATCATAATCTCTGGAAATTTTAAATGTCTTAATTTATTCTTACGATGCCATCAGCGCATCACAGAAAGATTTGAAATGGCACATTTAAGTAATCAATAAATGCATGCACCTCGATTTAGGTTGTGCTAAGGATCTCAGGAGCCCATAGGTACGAAAGAATCAAAAACATTCAATATACAGAGAAGAAGAAAATTTCCCTACTTCTTACCTCTACTAGTGGATGCCAGTGAGTTATTGGTTTACGTGGGTAAGCCAGCATTTCATTCCAATGATCTCTTCCAAGCCCTTCAGCATCAATTCCTGTCCGACATACCCCAATGACCTCATTGTGCCCTACTCTGAGAATTGCAGAGAGGCAGAAATTTTTTAATAAAAATAGTTTTAATAACATCTGTTGTATAATTCTGTTTAACGGTTTAGTGGGGCACAGAATACATGCCCAAAACTTTCACCTTACATATTACAGGTATTAGTTTTAGTGGTACCATAGTAATATTAAGTTCTGTAATGGTAGCATCAAAAATGTCCAGCCACTACCAGCGTGCTTCCAGCAGCTATAAAAATATCAATGAACACTTAACCCTTGTCATTAAAACGTTACAAACCGAAAGACACAAGGACAGAAAAAGACCGTAATACACCAAATGATCTAGAAGGAAAGCATGCTTAAATTTTGTGGGAGAGTAAGGTGAAGGAAAATGGTAGGGAATATATTTCCTGCTATGAATCCTTCAGACATGATTTCACACTACATTTCCCAGATTTAACTGTTGTGGTCATTGGAACTTCAGTGAAAAATGTGAAAGGCAAGAGACATAGCCGTAACAGGCTATACCTTTAATACTTCTTACTCCTGGCAGTGCCATAGACTTATTGAGGGACTCCAGAAAGTAATTTTCTGTCTCTTGCCTATATGTACCTTAGACTAACGTTTCCTAACTTCCTCTTAGCAAACGCTTTGAAAGGAGCAGCTGAAGAGGACTGAAAAGTGTACAAGTTACTGTGCTCTTCTCCCTCTAACAGCACCACCGTGCCCCTTTCACATCTGACTGAGAAAGTCTTCCTGACAGAAGTTGGAGGACAATCAGAAATCTGATGGCAAGGAAAAACAAGCTGAAGGTTCGTATTACTAAAGTAGGCTTCACTGTTTATTTGCTCTGCAATCTCAAGAGCTCATTACTAATAGCACTTGAATGAAGCAGACTTGGCTCAGGCACGATTCTGTCAGTCACTGTCTAGTTTAACCTACAGTCCTTGTGCCACGCAGGAGTCTCTTCCTGTCAGTTCTCAGTGAGGACATAGATAATTGAGGCTCAGATTTGTTATTAGCGAGGGCTGAACCCAAAGGTTACAAAGCTTCTTTATTGAGTCAACCAAAGAATTAATTGTGACTTAATTCAACGAGGTAATTAGAATCTAATTCTTTTTTAGTCATCTAAATTTTATTTGACTTCAAATACCTGCCATTTAAATAGAGATTAGAGGTATGAGAGCTTTTTTTAAACTGGGAGACATACCCGATTTGCAAAGTTTTTACATAGTCCAGCCACCAGAGGGGGACAGAAATGTATGCCAAGGCTAGTGGCCCATAAGAAGATTGAGCCACTTTTCTTCCTCATCACAGTTATTTATAACACAGAGAAAATGGCCTGAGCTCTAAAAGGTGTAGAAGCTTTAAACCTCTTCAGGAAAAGACCCAAAGGTTTTATCTTTTGTGACACTGAACCTACTTGAAAGTTCAAGGAGGTAGAAAGCAGTCGCTTGCAATGATCAGGTAACTTCTCACCGAAGATTAATGGTCAGAAAGCAAACTGTGCTTACCGATCGTAATCCATCACTGCAATGGAGAGGCTGACCTGGTCCACATTCTCTGGAGGGATATCAAAGATGATGGCCTCATTATAAACAGGATTGAGCGTGTTCTTCTTCGTGGTCGTTTTCCTCTTTTTCAGTCTTCGACCCTCACACATCAGTGACACTTTGACATATGGATCTGAGTAACAGATAATCAGTCGTGTGCATTTGGACTCAAAGGCATTCAGATGTGTAGCATAAAAGCAGTATTTTTTTGTTGGAATGTCATATTGATAAGACAAAAAATTACAACAATTTTAGTGATGCTGGCAAACACTGCTTCCAATATGCTGTCAAGGTACAGGCATTCTGAACAGACATATTGACTGCCAGACCAAAGATAGCCAGTAGATCTGTACAAGGCCTATACCCATTCTCCCACTACTTCCATTTCACAACCATGCTAAACACACAAAACCCAAGGAGTTCCTATTGGTCCCTTTCCTGAAGAGACTCTGCCTTTTTATTTAAAAAAAAAGTAGATTCACCTGATGCGCCAGTTATATCCATTGCTTTGAGATTCCTACATTTGATGACTGTTAACGTCATTCTCCCAGCAGTAGGCAAATAACAAAGGGAAAACATGATCTCACCCAAATCTATGCTTTCCTGAAAAAGAAAAGCAATGATTAGAAATCTGACCATACTGCCAACAATTCAGTTCAGACCATGCAAAATTTTAGAATTTCTTTTTTTAACATAAGAGACTTCTTTTGCAGCCTCATGTGCTTTTGAACAGGTCACAAATAATTTTCAGAAATTATTTCCATAAAGGACAGAAAGAGTATCAACAGGATAATATTTCAGTGATGGGATTTAGAGTTACTAAACTGAGATATTAAAACAAAAGCAGAGTCAAAACTTTCGGGATTCCTGATATGTTTGTGTTGAATTCACACAAATGAAAAGATGCTGAATGTAGAATATCAAGTTCTGCTCTTGAAAAGACTCAAACTCCACCATCCCCAATAGAAAGAAATCTGGTGGGATATTTTGATCGCGTACATTTACATGACTTTTAGCCACTGGAATTTATGTAGGAGCTTTATTTCTGCACACATGTATGCATATGAAAAGTTTATCCTAAGTGCTTTAAAAAGACAAATGTGCTTGTAAAAGATGCTTGCTTTATTACTCTTACTGTGTTCTGATCTAGAAGAAAAGCAAAGTAAAGGAGTAGCATCTACAATTTTCCTGGCTCAACAGCAACTTTTTGGAGGATAATATACTTGGAAAGATGGACAAGGGCCATATGGATCTTAATAACCTTCACAAAGATATAGTTTCTATGTTGAGAAAATGTGCTGTGAATTTATGCAATATGATGTTGCTGTATAGTTCAGATGCTACAACGTTTGAGAAATGTAATATAAGGAAGGGAGGTTCCATGAGTTCTTATTTTTTCTTTTCTCACAGCATTATCCTAATACTGCAAAGGTTCAGTTGTTGAGATGTTAGTTATGTTCTAAATTGTTTCTGTTCTTCTAAGATTTTAAATACATCCCCCCAAAAAGCCCAAAGAAAACTCTGTATTAAGAAAAACTCAGGATTTTTAAATATGAGTTTGTAAGGAGCACGTAAGGAAGTCACTTCTGTAAGGCAGCCACTCTCAAGCATGCTCATGCAATCTCAAAGGACTCTTTTTTGAGTACTACTAAAAAGCTTATTTTTAATATCTTAGCTTCAATGTTTTATCTGTCAAACCTACAGCTATCCCAGGAGTACAAATTTGTTTGAGAACTGCTGGATTTATGGTACAGCTGTTTTCGCATCAGAAGGGAAGCATGATATATTTTTAAATGATACATACTAAAATAATGATTGATGTGTAGATGACAAATACATTGCTTATAGTTATGAGACAGACTGGGGCTTCCTGTTCACATTTTTCAGCTGCTTATATGAACAGTTTTATTGACTTTCTCTGGGTTAATACTCTGTCTAAATTGAAATTGGTACTTCAGATCTTTCTTGAGTAAAGATGGACTTAATCACATGCTCCAGAGTGTTTTGCTTTGTTTTGTTTTTTCCTCTCTGTATTGCAGACTTTTAATTGAAGAATGCAGTTTTAGAATAGCTTTAAATTCTCTGTTGCACTGTTAATAAAATATTGACTTTTTTTTTGTAGGTTGGTCAATTCACATGTTCAGTCATTTTGCTGGGATTCTGTTCTGAAAGTTAATAGATTGATAAGCACGTGAACATGCACTGAGGGCAAATTTCATCCTTTTCGGGATTTCAGGGTTTCAGATTTCTCAGGATTTCAAAACGATTTAGCTCATTCAGTCAACATAGGATAATACAGCTATTTGACAACTCCTTAGCCCAGCCCCTTCCTTTGCCACACAGCATGCAGAATTTTGTACCACAGAGTACATTAATAAAGTCACTTTTCTGTAACAGAAAATATAAATAAAACTTGAAGAAATTAAGTGCAATTCTTTTCACTCATTTGTTACAGTGGCAAATGCTCTGTTGTATTTTACAGTTTTTGTCATACCTGAAATCTGTTTTAAGCACAGCTTCTGTTACTAGCATTACATTCTGAATTCAGAGTCTGATTGCTGTTCCTCATACCCATATCTCAAAAAGATCTCATTCTTTTGTTTGAAAAGTAAATATGGTTCCCCCACATCCAGTGCTTCAAAGTTTAAGGTCTATGTTGAGAGAGGTGATGAAGATGAGTTGGATCATTAAACACAGTGGGCAGCTCATAAAAAGGAATAATTCTTCCTTCTTCAGAGAGACGACTTGTGTAGGTGAATAGAGAAAAAGTCATTTTTGGAAGATGGAAGTATGAATTTGACTATTCTATTATTGCTTTTTGAAGAGAAACTGAATAGGCACTTAAAAGATTGGGTAAGTTCAAATGATAAACAAGAATACAGACAGGACTATTTCCCATGACTTAAATACTTTAAAAAAAACGTTGCTCAAAATACTTGCAAAACTCCATATGGTGGTTACTCTACCATATTTTTTTGAAGAGCAGAGAAAAGCGTCAGGCTTAATAAAATGGCAACCATTTGAGGCTTATGCTCAGTCTTTTTTCTTTCCTTTCTGAACACTGTGTACTTAAGTTATATTGAAAAAGAATTTGGAAAATCCCCTACAATCAAATCCAGTGGTTTTGACCATGCGATGAATGAGCAAGATGCCTTTATGCAAAAAGAAATGGTTGGATAATAAATGAGGTGAATCTATTTGCTCCGCACAGCAGACTGTACAAAAGGCAGATGTACTGAAGTTATCAGAGCTCTGTAACCAGTGTTACTGGCTACTCAGTGTGAAGTGGTAAGGGATGGTTTTAGGATTTGGAAAAGACTCTCTACCACTACACTGTTTATGCAGGCATTTTCTGACACCTATGACCTATACCTGGAAAAAAACGTGCCTTGTGCTGCCCTGAAATATCTGATTTTCTTGTTGTGGAACAACACTCATGTTGCTTTACATGCTATTTCAATAGATAAATTCTGCAGTAGACCAGAATAGATACTATTTCAAGTAAACACTGTCATCTATATCAAAGACATTTATGAGTCACTCATTGTAAGATCAAAGGGAGAGAAATAAAATTAGTAGTGATCCAGCACTACTCTGTAGACACCATTTAATTCACCTCCTGGTGGACAGAACTGGCTGTTACAGATTGCCACCACAGACTAGGAGTTCCCATGGTCCTCTGATTGAGTTAAAGGACAGGTTCTTTCAGAATCCTTTAAACAACTCTGAGGATTTTATCTTTTTAATTTAATTTGGTATCAGTTGTGGCAGCTGATTTTTTTCTGAAAGTTTTGTAGACAGTGTCTTTTTGGTTAGTAAGGAATACAAAGTCCTAGTACTTTTTACTTTTACTCAGTTTCTACTCCAAACATCTGCTGAGATTGGTGGTCTTTCTTCATACTGGAGTGAACTGACAATATTTTGTTAGGACCTCTACAGGTCATAGGGCAACTGGGAATTAAGACATTAAAATGCATCATTAAAATAAATATTCTTTGGAAATCAATCAAACGGGGTGAATCCAAAGACTTAGGAACTTTTAAATGTTCTTTTGAAGGATTAAGACTAAAATTATGCATATGTATATGATGCATCAGAGACTGAGTATTAGGTAAAATGCCTGGGATATCATCATTTCCCCTCCACACTTTTTTGTTAACTTAAGCACTAAATGTTCTTGAATTTGGAGCTAAAAACACAAGTCCAGACCTAGATGAGCAAAGTAAGGCTCAGCATTTAAACTTTAGTCTTTGTCTACCACATTGATTATCACGAGTAACATATTTAAATGACCTGGATCCTTAAGTGTTACTGATTTTAATTGAGATTTAAAAATAGGATTTAAATTACTTCAGAATCCTGGTGCTCTAGAAAATTCATATTTTTCTCACTTTATAATCACTAGATAATTAAGTTCATACAAGTCATCTGACAGGAACCCTTCAGTACAAGCCAATCTGAGGAAGCCAAGGCAGAGACTGCCCTCAAAAATCACGTCTGCATTACAGTCCACCTCAAACAAAACACAACTCAGAAGACACAAACCTGGACCCAGTGGTTGCCTTTTATGCAAATTTTTAACTGTGCTTCAAATTGTCTTACATGTATCATATAATTGCACATTACTTAGGTAACTCCCATGAGATTTTATCTCTTTCCTAGGCCTATTTTGAGTTTTCCTTTTTCTTACTAAATGAAACTTAGATTTCAATTAACAGCTAGCTTTACAGATGCTCATAATGATTCCCCCCCCCAACTTCCAATAACCAGTACAAAAAATGCAGCATCTAGCACAGCTGCACTAATGCAAAAGGAAGCATTTGTTGGTACTGCATATCTCTTCTTCATCTATGTCCCTTTTGTGCACACAAGCCATCATACAGAACTAAGGAACTGGAACAGTGGTAAGTGCTATACCAGCTTCAGCTATTTTTATGGCTCCCGGTTTACCTCACTATCCAATCCATTTTCTGGCATAGCAATGCTAGAACAAATAAAACAAAAACACTGATCTGAAATGCATATGTCAGCTATTCAGATGAACTTGGGGTTTTTTATCTACAGAATACAGATTCTTCAAATAGAGTAATTCTTATCTGACACAAGCAACCACACCTGAATGGATGTGCTAATAATTTTTTCCATTAGGTTACCAAGGCTCTGTACGCATTCCCTGCTTTATGGGCTTCTGGGAAATCAGTCCAGGGGTTAGCAAAGTTGGATGAAAAAAGGTCCTTATTCTGTTTTTGTTATCAGCCCCAATGGACACCAGTGCTCTCATTTTCACACTTATGCCTATAGATGTAGCAGCATTTCTACAGAGGCTGTGCTCCCTACTCAAAATAGGGATAAACGGGAGGCATGTGAGGAGAAGGTTGAAGCCCTTGCAGAGGAGTGTTAATCAGCCTGATTGAGTTTTTAGAACAGCTGTTGCTGGAGAAAGCTTTGCTGTATCTTATTGCAACTAATTTTCCCAGTTGTTTCCATTAAATTCAACAGAACCGGCAACTTGTAGCTAAGTACCTCCACAAATTCAGTGAGGAAGTTAGAGGTCCTTCCATATTCAGGGTAGTTTCTTCTCACGTATCACCACCCATAAGTCTGAATTGAACAGGAAAAACTATTAACTGACTACACTGACAGCATAAGGACTTCTACAGTCTCCCTCCTGTAATCCAAGATCTTAACCGTTTTCCTCTGCTAGCAGAAGTGAAAAGCTTATAGGGAGCTGGTATGTGAAATAAGGTGTCATTTTTGGATCACAAATGAACTCTATGCCTTTTTTTTACCAATGTTTGTTTTTTCTTCTTTTTCTCTAGTTTTTCAGGTTTTGCTATTCAAATAAAGTCTTAGAAGAGCAACTTGCTATAGATTCTGATAAAGAGCTATATAAATGTTACTGGAACTAAAAGCTTTATTTTGTTGTCACTTTTATTGTTACTAGTGTGTCATTAATTTCCATGGTTAAGGTAACAAGTATTTGCACAATTAATACTGCATTAGAAATGAGATTCCCTCAAAAAATTCCTTGTTACTTTCATTATAATTCAGATCATCATAACACACAGTAAGTAATCATTTTAATTCTTAATCTCAATTTTAATATCCAGAACTACTTTCCTATTAATTGTAATTTAAATTATGGTTTAAAGATTGCATGTAAGAGTAGCATAGCAAAAATACGAAGCATGGCATGAATTTGTTTTGTATTGATTCCTAAAAAAGTGATTTGCAAATTTTTTTCTCTTCATTTTCCTGCTGTATTTTGAGTAAGCGTCTATACTAAGTAACAACAATTTTTCAGATACCAAAGAAGTTATTCAGGCATTTACATTCCTAGACTTTTAGCTGCTTCCTTTGGTCACACTGAAAATTGCTTTTCTGTATAGTGTGTAAATTTAAAGAAAAATGCATTGGCAGATCTAGACTTGAATACTGCAGGAAGATAATTCTCTCAAAGGACAGATTTCTCTTTCTCTCTCTCTTTTTTTCTTGTTCTGTTTAGAAACACGTTACATAAATTCCTCCTTTCCAGTAAGAACTACTGACCTCAAGCTTCAAGAATCAGCGATAAAATAAAACATAACTATAAATGTTGGGGGTTGGACGGAAAAAAAAAGAGGAGGGATATCTGTCCTCCCAGACAGTTAGCTAAGAATGTGTTAAGACATCTCTGGTTTTGAGGTATAGATCAAGAGTTAATGACAGGAAGGAGCCGTACAGAAAACTATCAGTTTATTTTCTCATCTATGCATGTAGACTTTGATGGTATTTATGCTAACACAGAAGTTGTAAAAGTTACAGGACGCTCAAAGTGGAGAGCTAATTCTACCACCTCTCAAGGGGATTTTACTTTGGGAACCTTGTCCCCACAGCTAATATTTATTTTCCTCTCCTGTTATTCTTTGCATATCAAATCAAACTCATTTTCTCCCTCCCAGCACCACTTATTGATCGAGCTGTTGTCCTGGGAAATGAATCAATGAGGTTTGTGTTTGTTCTTGCCTCTGTGGAAGACAGTATGGAAGCAGTGGGGCCCGTTGCTCTATAATGACTGTGTCTCCTGCTTGGGGAGGCCTCGTGCTTGTTTTCACCTGACATCCTAATTGCTCTGGGTAAGCACAGCTGCTGACTGCAGTCCTGATGGCCTGGAGAGGACTCCCTGAGACAGCACACTGGGTCCAGCAGGCTGGATGCTCTCAGTAACACCCCGCAAAGCCTCCTGAGTCCTTCTTTTGTCACTCCCTCTGTACAAAACCATCTGTCTCATGCACCAGGGGGGTAGTTTCATCTTGCCTGGCAGCAAGGAAGCCCATTTCTGCTTCACAACATCTGAGAACAGAGGTACTTCTGTGAACTAACCGAGGCATCTACTGGCACATGCATGAACCAAAATGTAAGTGGCTTCCCATATAAAAATGATCTTCCGAAGCAGCAATACATTGATTGCAAAGAGACTATCTGCAGCAAGAAACTCAGAGAGCACTTAGGGCACAGCAGGTCAGTCAAGCCGTACACCTTAGCATAGCTACCACGGTACCGCCTGGACTCAGAGATATTAATTTCCCTTGAGAAAACCATGGACTTAGTTCATCTAATGTTTCTTACTTTTAAGGTAGACTGAAACTAGTAGTTTGCCTCTATCAAAGCAGAATATTCAAATCATTTGTTGTTTCAAATGAAAAGAAACATTCAATAATACCCCCACCGCTTTCAGTAACTGGACAGAAACCCACCCTTTCTCCATCACCTTTTCTAGTTGTCCCCCAGACATAAAGCAGTCCCAAACCTAAATGAAAAACCTCAACACATTTACTGTAAAAGCTGACCCGGAGTATTCTCTCATCTGCTCAGGAGCAGGTGATTACCTGAATCCTCTGTGTTGCTGGTCCTGAGTAGAAATGACAAGCGCCAGCTATTCTTGGCTTTAAAGGGGCTGTTCCTATTATAGAGATGATAAATGCTTCTATACTCCTTCACAACTCTTTCACATTGTGTTAAAGCTTTTATGTACATTTCCAGAAACACTAATAGTCTAAGTCTATTCTGAGGAGGGTGGCTAACCGTAGGGCATAGTCCACTACGCTGCTGGTGATAAAACATTTCCTGATAGTGCTGCTCTTTCAACACTAAAAACCAGGACAATCCTCACAATGTAGCCTCAAAGTTTGACTGCCATAGACATATCTTTGTCAGCTCTATGCCACTATTGCCTTACTCAGAGTAAGGTCTAGTGTGCTGTTTTCTGTCTACTTATGAAATAGTGAACTATGGAGAAAACTAAGCAAAGATAATGTCTGCAATCTCTCTGGGTGAACTGCAGAGCTGGGCTTCATTCTTGTTTGGTCAGGAAGTCAGAAGAATGTTTTTCCATAACAGAGGCCAACAGCTATCAGCATTACCTCTTTGACATCCTACTTTAGCAAGTGTTTGAGCTAAGTGAACTGAGACAAAATCTTACTGTCCCGCTTATTAAAAAAAAAAAAAGGTGTTTAAGCACTTCTGTTTTTTGCAGCAATGCTATTCAGTTATATTCCAGGTGGTCTAGAAACAGCAATCACACATCATGGGCATCACATGAAGTCTGTGTCCTTACAAAACCTTCTTTCATATCCCACTTCACAAATCAGAGAACTGCAGCACTTAAATGCCTGGTGCCGGAAAACTAAATAATAATCAAGTTCCATCTGTCTACGTGAGATAATTCAAGAGGCTACAAGTATATGACAGCTCCATGACTAACATCCCCAAGAGACTACCACTGTGCTGGAAATGGCTTTCATCTAAATTCTGAGCGCTATTTTTTTTTACCAATTGCAGAGTTTCCTGTAATTGATTATACTAAGAGAGTTCACACAGTACCTTTGGAAAAAAAAATGTTTCTGACAATCACTTGTCAATATTTTCAAGCAATGACGTTAGAGGCAGAGATTTCCGAAGCAATCAATCATTTTTAAAAGTATAATAGGAAGTTAATAAACTTTTACATCCAGAAAGTGTTAGATCACAAGAGGTGGTCTTTTTGGCTAAACAATTTTACAACAATGAATACTTGCACTTAAGTGCTTGTTAGCAATTCCAATAAATGGGTTTTCTTTTTTGACAGTATGCGGTATATTTTGCTAGTAACAAAATCTCAGAAATGTATGCAAAACTGACATGCATCTTGCGAAAACAGAAGCTAGATACATTGACTAAACAATCCATTTGATATTATTGGTTTGCCTCTGATATTATGGATTGATTTCCTAAAGCTTATTAAGAAATACAGTATTCCAATACACTGAACAACCTTCACAGGTGGTCCAAAGCTGCCTCTTAAGATTTTCTTGGTTTTAATTAATCAAACGAACAGAAGTAAATGATAGATTATTTATTGAAAATTCAATCACCCATTTATAAGCAAAATTTGGGAATATTAATATCATCAGATATCTAGGATACTTCTTTTCCACAACCAATTTTACACCAAATTTACTTTGATAATTTAACATTAAGAAATGAAAATGCTTTAGCACTTACAACAGGTACATGCTACATACACGTACAATAGCTGTAGGTTTTCTACATAACATATAACAGAGAAACAATGATATGAATGAAAAGATAAAGGAACAAAATACAAACTACAAAAGATGAATAAATATCAACAGTTGAAAACCATAAGAATAAAAATGAGCATGTGGGGGGCCAATCCTGCACTTCCATAAAATAGTTTCAAATTACTATTATGAGAAAAAAAAATAATAATCCAAATGTAGATTCCCACAGAGTCATTGGTTTTATGGCCAAAAGGACTCAGCGCAACCAGCCAGTCCGATTTTCCCCAGACTGCGTATTTCCTGTACCAAATAAAAACCCTTTACGGATGCGCAAGCAAAACTTTTAAAAATGATGTTAACTACTGGCAGAGAGTCTTTGCACAACAGAGAATCTCCAGTTCCCCTGTGATAAATCCTGTCACTGGTAAAATGTTGCAGTTCATTTCCTTGGTAAATCTGCCTAGTAGGTGTTCAACTCCAAGAATCTTATGTCATAAAAATAGTTTCTTTCCAAGCAGGTAATAGGAATTATTTATACCCTCACTCTACCTTTTGAATAGAAAATTCTTGGCTATGGGAGAGGTGTAAGAGACTCAAAGCTGAGGAGAGGCTACTTCTGCTGTGTTTTTACAGTTTTGGACCAGTCTTTTGTTCTATTACTTCTGCCGTTTTCTACCATCTATCATTTAGCAACAACATGAGCAAACCACTGGGTGTAGGAAGCATGTCTGAACAACAGGCTGAAAAACTTCACAGAACATACAACAAAACAGAGCAGAGGTGAAGAAGGAAAAAGCATGAGAAATATATTTGCAGAATTGCATCTTGGTTCCTATGCTCTACTGTGTAAGGACCTTCCCACTGAGACAGGCAGTTTGTTTTTTAAAGATTCTTTATGAGCACCAAAGCACCACTTGCCTGGAGTGAAGTTATTTTTCACTAACTGTAGAACTAGAGAGATCTTTTTTTTTTACAGTTTAATCCAAGTCCAATTGAGTCTGGCAAGTGTTTGTTATTTAACTGCTATTTAGTGACTTTGGTAAACTTTAGATCTAGTGCTTAAAGCTGTAATTCTCCGTTCCTTAACATCTTATACACTGTTTATTCCTGTGCAGGATTGGCTCCCTCACCTTACAGTTTCTGAAATGGCAGAACTAGAAACCTTTATTACTAACCAATTTTAATCTACATGAAACAGCTGAAGTAAAACACAAGGCAGCACATTGCACATATAGTATCAGGATATCTTATAAGAGGATTTCATTTTGCCAGGAAAAATAAATTTAATCAGTTTCTTACTTGCCTTTCTGAGGATTGTGTAAGGCTTGTAAAAGCTGATGCAGTCACCCAATGATAGAGGATATCTCAATTTTATGTGTTTATTGTTAATGGTTTAAGTGGAGACAACTTATTCACACACAGAGAATACTGCAAACTATACTGGCTGAAAGGCTGAAATCCAAAAACTCCATGCTTTCTTTTAAACTTCAGACATTGTAGAACACCAGCAGAGTGAATTAAGCGCTCTAAGTGCTAAGTGCTAACCTTTAGTAAGGAAGAAATTTGAATTAGAATTCAGTGCCAAGATTAGCAACCATTTTCATCCAGATGTATATTAATATGTCTCTCAACTGCATAATTTGGTATGGCATTTCAATCTGCTCAAAACAAATGATGAATAGTTCAGGGATTCTAATTTGCTGAAGCCATTCTAGTTATCAGCTAAAAATCTCACACACGCGCCTGTTGCAAAGGACCGGTGAGCATTTAAATGATTACTAAAGTACTGAAGATAATATCAAAGCTAGAAGAAATTTAAAAAATTATTACTGGGCTATTATTCTAAGACCTTAAACACAGATTCAATTTTAAGCTTGAGAACACAGTTCTTAAATTTACCTGAAACCTGAGGTTGATCAAACTAAGCAAACACAGATGCGGTTTTCTGGAGGTGGGCCGGAGGCTGTTCAGATCCGTTTGGTAGACCCAGCAGTTAAAACAAATAGCTGTTTTTGTGAATTCACATTCAAAAACTCTCTTCACTATGCTGCACTCCCTAATATTTCTCGGTCCTTAGGAAACACATTGCTTATGCTCAAACCAGTGAGGAAATACCACTCCTCTTTGTCCTCCTTGTCATGCAGCCTTAGACTTCCCTGCCTAGCAGGTATGAACAGCACAAACACATTTGGGAAAAGAGGCATGGGAAGTCTCCGGCTCTATTGAAGGGATGACAAGAAGCTTCTGTCACTGAAGCAGTGTCTAGTACTGCTCTGTCCTCTGTTCATCCCTGCTGTGGAAGTCCAGCCCATACTCAAAGCAAGGGATGACTCAGACTGTTTGGGATATCTCCACAGAACAAGAGATGGGAGAAATTCTGTATAAATAGCATAGTAGTTAAAAAAAACAAAACCAACAAAACCCCCCACACTCCACCACTTAATTTTCCCCCCCACCCTCCCCCCCTTAAATTCCAGCCAGGGAAGATGAGTTTGGATTTCAAGGTTAATAAAAACAATGTTTGGAGACTGGTGGTTTTCCCGCTGGTAGCCTGTCATCCATCCTGTCCTCTATGCACAGGCCTCCTTTTCTTGCTTGCAACAATAAACAAAGAATATCTGTTTCCTAACTCTACTTGCTTGTGCTTCTTGAGTCTTGCTAGTAATAGGCAACAAAACCAATACATCTACTGGGGACCCTAAGCACGGGGCAGCCAGCGAAGAACATTTTACACTTCAAGCATTTTTAGCCCCCCTCTCTTCCTTCACAAGATTCCCAACCTGTGAAAATCTGCAAACAAGAGCAGGACAGGGCCTGTTCCTTAATAGATGGTCATTTTGAAGGACAGGGTATTCTGCTAACAGGAGAATTTTAATTGTTCTTGTTAAGCAGTGACTTTGGTGATATACTATTTAATTAATAAACTTAATTTATATTTGCACTGTGAGCCACAAGGGTGATGGCATGTTCCCAGAAGATTTTTCAGTAATTACACTTTATAGCTTCCTAAGCATCATATTCTCTGTGCTTAAAGGCATTGACAACTTTTTTTTTTTTTCCTTCCAGACTCTGCTGATAAACAGGATGCTCTGCCACAAACTACAAAAGAGAAATGAAAATACCACATTAATGCTTTTGGAACACATTACTTACTGTGGTGGCACAGTGGATGTCTTTCCATACATTGGCTTCCCTGGAGAGATCTGAGACTTCAAAAAGGTTATCAAGAATAACTTCCCCAATCATGTCATGTCTAGAAAATCTGTCAAAATCATAAACACTGAAATGCAATTTCCTGTTGCTGAGTTGATCATAGGCTACAGGAAACTGAAAGGTTTCATCAAAGACAGGATTTAATGTCTTTCTGTGAACTCGTGTCTGAAACTTCTTTTTCCTATCTGGAAGCAGATAAATCTTAACGTAGGGGTCGGATGTTCCTGTGAAGTCTTTAGCAGGTAGATCTAAGGCTTTGACAATTGTGACAGCCAGAAGTTCATTCTCATAATCATACCGGAGAGTGAAGTTAAGTTTTCCACATGTTTTCACATCTTCTTGTTGCCCATCAGAATCCACAGACTTCTGTTTGTAGAGTTCCGGTTTTATTCTCCCAATGCTGGTTGTCGTCTCTCCCCTTTGCAAAATCGGATCTGTCCCCATGTTAAAATCAACACTGGACACTTGCATCTGCCTTGGCAAGTGCCTCCTGAAAGAATTGTGCCTGCACACATACACACACACACAAAATGAGCCATGGTTACCTCCGGGAAAAGACCTGGCTACTACTAAGCAGAAAATACAAGACGACCAAATTAGTAAGGATTTCTCTCTTTAAAATAATTAAAATACTGCCCCCCGACCCCAATTGTTTTGCAAGTGTTAAAACATCCTCAAGAAGAAATGGTAATTCAGAATGAGCTACTTGGCCTGAGAGACACCCCGTGTCCTGGCAATACATATATTTATAACCTTGTTTTCAGGCTATGCAGCTGAAGCTGAATTCAGGTTCTTTCGCAAAACAAGTTGACAGCTCCAACATTGCTTGATCCCACTGTGCTAGGGCCTGAGTAAAGTATAGTCAGGCAGAAAAGCAATCACTTGCAGAATTGTCATCAGTACTTCCTCATTTTTGGAGGTATTCCTTGGTGGGTTTCCAATTAAATATTTACCAAGCTTCATGTTGATCGCTGTGAAAGGCACCTGAAAAGGCCACCTGAAAAGGCCACGCGGAGCCATGTCTGGAGGTTTTCAGCATAGTGCTTTGCCACCCTACAACATTTTATATACACCTGCTTGGCATTTGCTAAACTGAGGTACAGGCTGCCTTCTCCAGTCATATTTGGAACATTTTGTTCTGGCTGCAACACATTTCAGAGTTTTGGTCAACATTTTCTGCTACAGGTTTTTTTTCCTTCTGTTCTCACACTCTGCTGTGTAGTTTATTAGAAAGCTGTACTCCTAGCAAGAAACAATATGTTTAAATCCTTGTAATTCTGAATACGTTGTTGCATAAGCACATGTATTTATGGGCTTATCTTGAATCATGAAAATCAATGGAAATTTGTGCCTTTCCTACTAAGAGTGAAATCAAACCCTTGGTATGCCATACAGCCTTACGGTAGCATAAAAACACCGGTCAAAGAGCTTCATAGAATTAAGCATCAGCAGATGGTCCCACTGTCCAGTTTATTTTTTGGACATTTTCACATTTTCTTGGTACTTCACCACCCCAACAATCTGTACTGGAAAAGCTCACTACCTCCTCCTGTGAGCATACTTAGTTGCCATTAAAAACCAATTTAATTGTCAGAATTTCCTCTGCTTTTTGCAATCAATTGCTTATTAATGCCAGATGCAGCCTTGCCTTATTGCTTGGTTTCCCTGTGGTGTTGTGTTCTGAAAACAAGAGGTGTCACAGCTGTGTGTTTCTTTCTTTAAATCAGAAATGCAAATTGTCCATTTGAAAGCAACCAGGACTCATTTCATAGATATTATTTGTATTTTTTGCTGTAAGTGAAGTGGTTGCAGAAGGCTTGAAGCACAAAACTACCGCAGTTCAGCCAAGCAGAGATACAAGAGGGTAACTTGCAGCCATTAAATAATAGACAAGAACGTTTCCCTTTTTGGCTGTTTCAGTACTGGTAGGTGCATCGAGCAGTCCTATCGTAACACAAGAATAGGGGAGGGAGAACTTTGTAGTCTAGATTTGAAGTAGCTCCAAAAAATCCAGGTGTTTTGATGCCAAATTTAGATGAACAATACACCCCTCTCATAACACACTCTACCTTTCTTTTTTTTGCAGACAAATCGAAAGGTTTTCTATTCTCTTAAATGTTAAAACTCACTGAATTCACAGTATACCATGTCTACATTGGAATGGAGTGAGGGATCAAAAGGCCCTAACTAGTCAGAAAAGTACAATATTGTCCTCAGGGAGTTTTAGGGCTGTCCTTGTGCCTTTGTCCTTCAAGAAGTCCAGCCTCAAAGGTATGCTAAACACAGGGAAGTAACTGAACTCCATCCAAAAGGTAGTGGCAATAAATGTTTGGGTATGCAGCAATTTAGGCACTAGCTCTCTAGTATCTCTGACTCATAACGAAGTGCAGGAAGACTGCGTTACTGCCACTTCTACCTGTGCTAATGAAACACGTGCAGGTAGGCTCTCCTGAGTGCTCCTCACGCCTGCAGCTGTAGTACTGAGATATCTGGATAATCATGTTCAAACCCTGCCATAGACAAGCAGTTGAGAAAACTCTCTACGCAGGGAAACAGTGAAGCTGACTGTATTGCATTTCCAGTTTGAGTGGATACATGACAAATTCTCTTTTCCTCGCTTTCTCTTGCATTTATGAAGATCTGAGTTAATACTTGTAAAAGTAATATATAAAACCCCAAATCTATGACTTCTAACCTTTCAAATTTTCAAACTTCGGGCATGTAAGAACCTCTAGTGAACATAGTCATTGTTGCAAGATGTCACTAAGTAAAACAGTGCAGCTGTATGGCTGTTCCCAACGGGAACCAGCAGCACTTTTGCTCTAGTAAGCCAAAGTTCTAATTACATAGTGCCTAGAATCTGTTCTGAGTCACAGCATTTCACAAGATAGCTAATTGGTCTGTTAATTATTAAGATGCTTCATTGTTGTCATGGCAACATATTTATCTTCCTTTGTTCTGCAATAACAAAGGAATTAATGACTGTGATAATGAAGTACAAGGATGTCAGGCAACCAGGTTGTGAAAATGCTGCGAAGTTACTAACGTGTGCAAATCCAGATAATTCAACCCCTACCGGCTCTTATGTAGCACTCCTATAACAGACATGCCTTCCTTAACTCAGAACAAATACATTTTGAGTGACAGTAAATCTGTATGTAAATATCTAATATGAAATTGTGCTTGAATAGGAATAATGATAGTATGAAGCTGATTTCTAACTCAGTACGATTGACTTATCTAAGACAGAAGAGAAGGACAGGATGCTGAATTATGATATGACTGGAGATTTATGAGGCATGGCTCTGGACTAGCTTTCCTAGATGACGTTACACCAAACTTTTGAACCAAATGCAGGAACGGACACCAGCACTTGTGGTATTTAGACAGAACAGAGGCTGCTGTCTGCCCCTTGCAATCACTAAAGTCAACAGACCTGCTTGTTTTTCTTTAACAAGCTTCATATTCCCTACCAGCACCTCCTTGTTGATGAGAACAAGGTCCAGCACAGCACCTCTCCTTGTTGGCTCCTCTATCACTTGGAGAAGGAAGTTATCATCAGTGCATTCCAGGAACCTCCTGGATTGCTTATGCCCTCCAACAGATATTGGGATGGTTGAAGTCCCCCCAGAGGACTAAGGCTTGCGAACGTGAGGCTGCTCCTATCTGTCTACAGAGGGACTCATCCACTCGATCTTCCTGGTTGGGTGGTCTGTAGCAGACCCCCACTGTAACATCACCTGTCCCCACCCTCCTTTTAATCTTGACCCATAACCTCTTGGTGGGCTCCTCGTCTGTCCCCAGGCAGAGCTCCATGCACTCCAGCTGGTCACTGACACAGAGGGCAACACCCCCTCCTTGTCTTCCCTGCCTGTCCTTCATAAAGAGCATGTATCCTTGCATTCCAACAGCCCAGAAGGAAACAGGAGACCTGGTTACCTGGGATGTGGAGAAGGCTGAGGTATTCGATGACTTTTTAGTCTTAGTCATTACTGGCAAGAGCTCTAGCCACACCACCCAAGTCACAGAAGGCAAAGGCAGGGACTGAGAGAATGAAGAACTGCCTACTATAGAAGATCAGGTACGAGACCAGCTAAGGAACCTGAAGATGCACAAGTCCACAGGACCTGATTAAATCCATCTGCGGGTCCTGAGGGAACTGGCGGATGAAGTTGCTAAGCCACTATCCATTATATTTGAGAAGTCGTGGCAGTCCAGTGAAGTTCCCGCTGACTGAAAAAGGGGAAATATAACCCCCATTTTTAAAAAGGGAAGAAAGGAAGACCTGGGGAACTACAGGCCAGTCAGTCTCACCTCTGTGCCCAGCCAGATCATGGAGCAGATCCTAGTGAAATCTCTGCTAAGGCACATGGAAAATAAGGAGGTGACTGGTGACAGTCAACATGGTTTCACTAAACGCAAATTGTGTCTGACAAATTGTGTAGCCTTCTACAACAGAGTTACAGCGTTGGTGGATAAGGGAAGAACAACTGACATCATCTACCTGGACTCGTGCAAAGTATTTGACACTGTCCCGCACGACATCCTTGTCTCTAAATTGGAGAGACACAGATTTGATAGATGGACCACTCTGAGGATAAGGAATTGGCTTTGATGGTCACACTCAAAGAGTTGAGGTGAACAGCTCAATGTCCAAGCAGAGACCAGTGATGAGTGGTGTTCCTCAGGGGTCAGTACCGGGACAGGTGCTGTTTAACATCTTTGTTGGCAACATGGACAGTGGTGTTGAGTGCACCCTCAGCAGGTTTACCAACGACACCAAGCTGTGTGGTGTGGTTGACATGCTGGAGGGAAGGGATGCCATACAGAGGGACCTGGACAGCCTTGAGAGGTGGGCCTGTGCAAACTTCATGAAGATCAACAAGGCCAAGTGCACATGGATCGGGGCAATCCCAAGCACAAATACAGGCTGGGTGGTGGAGAATGAATAGAGAACAGCCCTGAGAAGAAGTACTTGGATGTGCTGACTGATGAGAAGCTCAACATGACCTGGCAATGTGCGCTTGCAGCCCAGAAAGACACCGCATCCTGGGCTGCATCAAAATAAGTGTGTCCAGCAGGTCAAGGGAGGCGATTCTGCCCCTCTGCGCCACTCTCGTGAGACCCCACCTGGAGTACTGCATCCAGCTCTGGGGCCCCCAACATAAGAAGAACACGGACCTGTTGGAGCAAGTCCAGAGAAGGGCCACGAAGATGATCAGAGGGGTGGAGCCCCTCTCCTGTGAAGACAGGCTGAAAGAGTTGGGGTTGTTCAGCCTGGAGAAGAAAAGGCTCTGGGGAGACCTTATAGTGTCCTTCCAGTAATTAAAGGGGACCTACAGGAAAGATGGGGAGGGACTCTTTGGATAGGATGAGGGGTAATGGCTTCAAATTGGAAGAGGGAAGATTTAGATTAGATATTAGGAAGAAATTCTTCACTCTGAAGGTGGTGAGGCACTGGAACAGGTTACCCAGAGAAGTCGTGGATGTCCCATCCCTGGAAGTGTTCAAGGCTGGGTTGGATTGGGCTTTGAGCAGCCTGGTCTAGTGGGAGATGTCCCTGCCCATGGCAGGGGGACTGGAACTAGACGATCTTTAAGGTCCCTTCCAACCCAAACTATTCTATGATTCCCAAGCACCTCATTTTTGCCTTTATGTCTCTTGGAAACCAACTTACTCTTTGCAGAGCTGAATGATAAGCTCCTCTCCTACCTAATGCTAAAGAGCAAAAAGCATGGCCTTTGAAAATACAGGTGAAAGTTTGATGGAAGGAATATCATAGAAGCAATAAACTATATTACAGAATATTTTCACAAAGTACTTGGAAGAGTGGTCCTCAATAACTCAGAGCAAAAATATTTGTAAATGAACACCAGTGATTCAGGACTTCTACCATAGCTTAATGGGGATCAGGGACTAAAGGGCTTTTTTTTTTTTTTTTTAACAAGCAGATCTTTTCATATTATCAGGAACTATGAAAATTATATAGTTCTGATTAAGCAGAAATTCATCATTTCCCTACACTGACATGTCTTCATCTTAAATGTACAGTCTATAAAAAGTGATTAGGCACATTTTATTATTGCTCTGAATGGCTTCTTAAAATCCTTATGCTTCAATTAAAATGACTTAATATGATTCTATTTCTTTTATTAAGAGCTGATGGCTGCAAGAACCTATCATAGAACTGGTTACAATCCTTTTCTTTGCCCCAGCTCAGGTGCGATCAGTGTAGAGGAGACAATCCAGACAGCAGACATTTCCATTAGGCCCTTTGTCAATGGAATGCAGTTAGGAGATGGTGCATTTGGGCCACTCAGGACTCCTGAATACAATGAAGCACTGCTGCATTGAAGGGGCCTGCTAATGGCTCCCCTTTATTTAGAGGTCCCCAATGAAAGAGTAATCCAGAAAGCTGGTTTAAATGTCCAGTCTTCATCTCACACATGGCAGCAATAATTAATAGGGGCTGTTGGAAGATTAAAGTCACTTAAGGCAGGCAGGGGTATAGAAAAAAATGCATTTACAAACACAGAAAGGACCATTTCTGGGTAATTTTAAAGACACATCTCATTCTAAACATGTTTTGTAGCAAAGGTGCAGAGTTTTTCATCAAAGTGTAAAGGAAGGTGATGTCTTCAAACACCCTGCTATTAATTGGCTGAGGTGGGATAACCAAGGTTACTCAAAGCAAAGGAACTGTCCTCTCAGGAGAGATTTAACCCTATTAATCTTGAGACGATAAAAAGAAAAAGCACCCTTACAAAGTTTCCAACATGTGCAGAAAGAGTGGGATTGATGGCAGGTTTTAATTTTGTAAAACTGTTCTTGGCTTCGCAGATATTTTATATGCATTTAGATCCCAGTCCAAATCACTCTAGAGGTCTGTGGGAATACTTTCACAGCCCGAAGTAACTCTGGATTGTGTCCCTGGAACTTCTGTCTTCTGCTATAGTACCACAGGGACTATTCAAGTCCATTTGCCAGCCAGATATTTCTTCTGTCTGTTCAGAAAGTCAGACAGTCTGATTACCTTCAGATTTACCTGTTGCTACGTGATGGATAAAACTCTTGCTATTAGGTAACAGCGAGTTGTGTAACACCCTTGTCATGCTAAGCTGCATCAGTTTTGGTCCCTCTGTGTTTAGTCTAACAGTTACAATTTCAAAGTTGCCTTCCCAGTATTTTGGAAATGTTCCTCAGAGCGACTTGGATACTGTGCTCCCTCTCCTAGCAGACGGGTACAGTGGAGCCAGGCATAGCCAGGGCAATGTGGCTTAAAGCCAGCCGCAGAGTCTCGTAATTCAGGAGATGGTTCAGCTGTTAAAGTCAGTTAGACCTCCCCTGGCTGCAGTGCTCTCATTTTTGGGAACCTCCTGTGGTTGCCTGCTGGCTGTTCCACAGTGTTGGAATAGCTGGGAAAAAGCATTTCAGCACTCACCACCATGAGTGCACTGAGCTGGCAAAACATTGTCTTAGGGACTCACAGAAGGCCAGCAAAGTATATGCCCCCTAAATGTAATGCATGTGTCTTTTCCAACCTTGTGCCTCCAACAATTACTGTGAATGTGAGCTTTTTTTTTGTCTTTTTTTTTTTTTACGCCTTTTTTTTTTTTCCTTTGGTAGCATGTGTTCATGTAGCAAATGTTTTATTGAGGGAAAGCTACTTCCTATACAGTATTTGTATTCTTATTTATGGCATTATGTAACACTTCAGGTGCCTCCTTTAACCTTAATTTTCCCATTCTTTGTTTATAAAACATCCCTTCTTTTTTTTTTCTGAGGTAGAAAGTGATCTTTGCAGTTCACTGTTTGTTCTCCGTGCATTAAATCTGCTCGTAGTGTTTGAAGAAAATCTCTTTTGAAACAATAGGTCACTGCACACGTCTTCACTACTTTTCAATATAAAGCAGTACCCGAGACAAAAGAAAAGTTTGTGTCCTCCACTTTAACACAAACGAAATCACTTCAGCAATACTATATACTTGTCATTTATTTAAGGATCTATATAAAATCTGTGCTGCTTTAAGATCAGTCCATAAGGATCTACATTCTTAGACTGGGATTTTAATTCCTTTATAAGTGGCTAAACACCTCTTAAAGAAATTTGCCATCAACAACAAACCTGTCATTTCTTTAGTGGAGAGTGAAACTTTAATCTGCAAAAGCAACTGCTGTATCTATAAAAATATCTCTGTGAAAAGCCAGACTTGCAGTACTTTAAAAAATAACATCAAAATAGATTTTCCTATACACAAAACCTACAATGGAAATGCTTAAAGTAGTAACATACGTATTTACAAAGTAGCAGAAGACATAGATTTGATCTTCCTGTGTTAAAATAATGACATAACTGAAGGTACACCATATGTTCCAGAATATTCTATTCAAAGGACTCTGAGGCTTCGCCTTCACGTGACCGCTGTTTCACCATTAACTGCTAAGAAGTCAGCGAATAAACTAGGATCCTGGAAATTTTCAGCAGAGCGTTCTGGCTCTAC
Organism: Chroicocephalus ridibundus; assembly: GCF_963924245.1. Lineage (NCBI taxonomy): Eukaryota > Metazoa > Chordata > Aves > Charadriiformes > Laridae > Chroicocephalus > Chroicocephalus ridibundus. Next base: position 155,705,198 of record NC_086284.1, read on the forward strand.
CTGCTCCCAGGAAACATGCACAGACGCAAGTGCCCCTGACTTACCTTGATGAGGACGTGGGCTCAGTGATCTGCCTCTGCATGCGTGCATGTCTGATCAGATGCTCTTTCAGTGCGTTCTGGACCTCTGCTGGTATATCAGGTGAAGTGTGGCTAATTTTCAATGCAGCTTCAAGTACCTTTGTAGTAGGTTTTCCATTTTCTTTAACTTCCTTTTTCTCAGTGGTCTCAAAAACCTCCGTAGGAACACTGGAGTTGCTCTGAGGGACATTACTGGCATTGGAAGTGAGAGGTTTGCTTCTCCAGCAGGGCCAACACAACTTCCAAAAGACAAAAAGCGAGACTACCAGCAAGGCGAGCCCACAGAAGCTGACGACTACTGCTAACAGACTGACTGAGATGTCTGCAAAGAATTAGAAACAAAGATCATCATGACAGAAAAACATGGAGAGAAAAAAAATATTAAAAATGACACAGGTAAGGAGATAGAAGCATTTTGATCATTAACTTGCATCGAGCTTTAAAGTCCTATTTAATGCTTTTTCCTTTGTGATATCTAAGCCTCTATGTTTAAAATGTTATCATTCTCTAATATCTATTTCAGAAATACTCCATTAATTGTTGTTCAGGCCAGGGGCCAGTATCTGTATCACTAGCCATGCGCTCAGTCAGACTTCTCAGGATGTAAGAGACTTCTCAAATGGTCCCAAATACATCTAGCCATTGCTGTCAACGAGTGTCTGCTCGGGAACACATCTTGCTCAAAAAGTTAGACCCCAGTCAACATAAGTGCACATGAAGATAGACCAGTTCTAAACCTCCAGGCTGATAACACAAATTTCTTGAAGACTTGCCAAACTTTTGACTCTCTGTGCTAACTGCTTCAGAAGCATGTTAAAACCTAACATTTAAGCGGCACAAATAGGGATAGGATATAGTCTATCGTAAATAAGAAATTTCTAGAGTTAAATCTTAAGCTCTGGACCAAGACTGTGTTAGACCAAGACAGCACATATACGTTAGTATCTAAAATTCTCCTTTGAAAATGCAGCTTGAGTGGCATTTTCACCATAAAATGCCCTGACTTGCACGGAGACCATAGTAAGAGACACTTAGCTACCCCTGCTGCCCTGTATTTGACTTTTTCTGCCACAATCAGTTAGGTTATCCACTAGCACGGACAAAGATAGGAGGACAGATCTCATACCAAGGAAATTCTGTAAACGTACTTGCATTTTAGGAGATGGTGGATCACCAGAAATGCCAGTTAAGCCCTAATTAGGAGTTTAATTCCATGTGACATGTTTCACTTTGATTTTTCCAGTATCATGTCATATTACAAAATATAACTGAAAAAATCCCTTTCCTTTTGAAAAGAGCCTTTTGTATGCTTTAAAAGTATTCAGTAAACCCTGCTTAAAAGTCCCTAAAGCAATGGCTGCTTGTTACAACAAGTTTTGACAGTTTAACAGCTAATATTTTGTATCCATAGCTCCAGGCTACCGACTACTAAACTGAACCAGTGGAAAAGTGCAATGAGAGTTTAAGCATATTTTTTCTAGAGGATCACAGGAAGAAAAAGAGTCCTCTAGGTATGTACTAAGTCCGTGGAACTGCATGTAGCTCACAGGTCCCTTTGAGAGATCAAGATTCCAGTAGAAAATTTGGGAACTTTTTCTTTATTAATATATAATATCCAGATACATCTCTCAGAAACAAACACTGAGCTTAAAGCCCATTCAATAGGAAAATGTGTGACAGCAGCAAAAGCAAATAGAGAATGTTTGCAGTCTGGGGATTTGGATACGGTCCCAGTCAACCTTACATCTTATACGTCCTGGCCAGTGTCATGGGGGAACTGGCAGAGGATGTGCTTCTTGATGTAAAGAGTTTGGCACAAACTGCTGCCCTGCCTTGAACAGAAATATGCTGCCTTGACCATTTCCTGACAGTCCTGAGAAAGGCGTCCTCCTTTTCTGCCTGTAGTTAAATGTCAAAACGTAGCCCTCGCAATATTGCATGTCAGATTAACGAGAAATTCATACGGCAAATTCTGATTTAAGATTCTTCCATAAAATGAATGGATGCATAATTATTTCTAACAGTAGTGTAACACAAGAAGCAAAGGATACTTTTGCATACTACTTTTCTAGGTTAATTTATCCCCAGTAGGGATTATTAGGCTATTGGATTTAATCTACTGTTTACCCTGATATCCTTCCTGAGCCCAGTAATTTTTACTCGGTTTGTGCATGTTCTGCAGCAGACTGTCCGATCTTGACAACAAGGGAAGACATTAAGAGATGCTGAAAGTTACCGCACTTTTCAATGGTTAATGACTTTGTTGCAAATTTTTATTTCTGATTTGTATTTCTGTAGTTCTAATTTACAGTCATTGCTTCTTTCATGTCTTCGTATAAGAGATTAAAAGATATGATATGCTTCATAAGACATGCCTAAGCAAAACACAAATAAACTAAACAGTGCCAGGAAAGAAACCCAGGACTTGAAACTCGATTGCCTATACCAGTCCCTGGAATGGTTTTAAACCGGGCCAGTTCATACCCTCCTAACCAATTCCTGGGCATGGACCAGGAATTAGAGCAGGGCAATGATCATTCTTAACAGGCGGTTTGGATGTGGCTCTTCTGTTTCAGCAGATGACAGGCTTTACTAGCGTGGAGAGAGGCTCTTACGTGCGACTTGGCTTCAGTGCCAGAGAATGGTCTTAAGTGAATTTAATATATGGATACAGAGGTATGCCCCACTGAGGGAACTTTCTTGATAAACCAAACTAGCTGAATTTTCAATCAAGATGGGCAAAGTATTTTTCCATTCTCCAAGCCTGACAAAAAGTAGAACCCTTGAAAATGTCGATGATGTATCAGAAATTAAAAAAAAAAGAAACTAAAAAGCAACTCAGTTTTGGGTCATTTGCAATATTTCCAGCTCAGTTTAGAGATGGTTGCCATAATTAGGTTACATTTTGAGAGGAAGGCTTTTAGAACTGAAAACTATATTATTATTTTTCATTTAGAAAATGTTGAAACAGGATGTTTTAACAACTTTGAAACTGCTGGAAACATTTCAAAACCAGAAATATGAAAACCGATCCCTTGCAGCAGAGTTTCAATTTGATGAATAGATACTATCAGCTGAAAAATATTCCATCAAAGCACTTCTAGCCAACCCTATTTTAAGTTTTTCACTGCAAGACATTTTTCAAGCCTTCAAATAACTTGGTGTCTCTTTTCAACACCTACTCCCGTACTTCAACTTTCTCTAAGCTTTTTCTCTATTTTTCCATTAAACTATTTCAAATTCTAAGTCAATCTCAAAATCTTTACAGGAAATGTATGTTTTATAGCCCTAAAACACCCAAAGTCTCAAGAGCAGAGAAAAGATGTAGGAGCTGATTCTACAAGCAGTTGTACAAATTACAGTCTCCACTTTCGCTATTTTACTAATAAATTAAAAAATCTCACATATTGTACTTCATAATACAACAAATACTTAAACATAAACATGAGATATTTTAATTGTCAGGAATTTGACCAAAAAATACTTCGTTACAAAAAAAAAAAAAATTAATTACATGTACTGCCATAATTGCTAAAAAGCAATCAATATGCTATATAAATTGACATAAAAACCATATTTTTCATTTCCTCACTTCTGACAGTCACTCAATTGAGCAATTATGAGAGATTTGCTGTTATGTGAAGACTGAAATCATCTGCAGAAGAGCAGACACATTGAATTTCCCAGCCCCTTTGTGCGTTAGACTGGATACATCTCTTATATTACTTTTTTAATGGGAAGTTTGGTTTAAGAATTAAGAGACAGCTCTGCAGACTAGGAATTTCTTCATATCCCTGCCAAGGAAATCTGGTGGGTACCGAAGGATGGATGTATCATCAGACCAGGGCTGCACTTCACATATGTAATTATTATTTAAAGATCTAGAACTGGTGGCAAATTCAAACTTTGCCTAAATTTTTAGAGGCAGAAGGAGATACACTCACTCCGCTGTGAAAACGTTAATTGCCACCATTGTAAACAATGTTCTCGCTGGCCTCTGGTACGAAGGAAGAGAAAAATTATCTCAAACTACAAGCAGTTGTTTGACGACTTTTTTCTGAACTGGTAATTGCAGCTTGTCTTCAGTGCTACACATTTGCACAGAAGAGGACATCTTTCTGAATATTCATCTGATCATGCAGCATTATGGTTTTGCCCTTCCTGTTCACATGCTGGGTAATCTTGGGAATGTGAAGCAAATCTTCTTTCTCAACACACCCACTTCTGATCAGTGGGAAATCTTGCACTGACTTCAATGGAGTTAACATTTCCCTCCTGGTGATTTTCCTTTACTGATCTCTGTCCTTAAACGTCATCTTCATAGTCTTGATAAAATTTCATAACTGAAAGAAAGTATCCTGTTTTCTCATGGTTTTCTATTTAAAAGTACTCTTTCAAGATACGGAATTTTGGAAAATTTTATATTTCTTATTTTAGAAAGGCATGTGTATTTGGGAAGTGCGTGAATTCTACCTACCTCAAAATCTCTCTGCATTTTTTATAAATATCTTCAGAAACATTTCCACCATAACAGCCTCCTTGATAGCCAGTCTTCCATATTAGGCAAGCACTTCAGAAACATCCCCATCTTTTTTCTGGATGCTAGGGAGTGTTTTGAGCAATGATTTCCATACTATGGCTTCCAACAATTTGTTGTTGGAAACTTGCCTGAAAAAAGTTCCGCCCATGAATCCATTTGCAAACATGCACATTGACAGACTTTCCATTTCCAAACCAAATTAAGTTCATCTACATTTTAGTCAGTACCCTGAGAGCCTATACCCCTTGATGCTTAACTTTGGAAAAACATGCTCCACAAATCCATGATCTTGAATGGAGAGAGGCCAGACAGTGCCATGAGGTAGCTGCCCATGTGTCTAAGGGGCTGGCATGTGTCTGATCTGGACCATGCTGAAGAGAAAGTACTCCTGCCATCAAAGGAACAGGGGGAAAGGAATGCCTGGAGAAAAGGGGGGTTATATTCTCTTCTGACCCACCTCTTGGTCTATATCTGATCTTGGTTCTCTTAAATATTTAAAGTACAATGTCTATGTAACCTTTTTCAAATATATTTTTCATTAACTTTTAATTTGTTCTCTTGTTCATCAGCTGTAAGGAACTTCACTCTTTCCATAGTGACCACTCCAAAGGGAACTCTTGTGTCTGGAATATCAGGAGTCAGCTCAATCAGATAAAGCAGGAAAGCAGGAGCTTTATCAATTGTAAAAGGTCTGGGTCCAACAAATCTCCCTTATCCCCATGTATATGAACTAGTTGGTCCAACCCAACATTTCTGCTGTTCAGTTTTCCTTGGGGAAATTTGAAGAACATAAAAAGTTGCTAGCGTTCATTTTTACTCAGCATTAGCAGATCTTCCACAATTACTTCTGTTTCATCCAAATCCCTGCAGATGGGGATATAATGCTTTAGAGTGCCTCAGAAAGTGGCAGGTGCACAGTCGTGTATTCTCTCTCATAACCTGAACCTGTCAAAACACCCGACTTAAATTTCAAACTGCAAAAATAGCCTTTCACTTAAAAGCCTACGTGTGATCTTCTCTGCCATTCTCATGGAGAAACATACTTTGAAGATCTTCCTCAAATCTTTTGACTCTGGCCCTACTGAGAATGTGTTCCCTCCTATGCTGTTAACTCAGTCTGATGCCTGAATTTGTTCAAAACAGCCATCACCACCTACTGGCTGCTATATCACTTCTTAATGCTAACAAAGCTCTATGGTAGCATGTTTCTTGACAGTAAGGGAATAAAATGGAGTCAGTTATCACCGTGATTTACTACATCTTTACAGCACATAAAATTTTTAATGTCTTGACAAGATCTTTTATCTAAGTTATATTATTTATTAATGCATCTCATAATCTATGCCCATCCAACCACAAGTGGAACACCCTCTTTTGCCATTTCAAGCTCCTTGTACGGGACTTTACATTACATGACATACAGCAGATACAAGGTATTTCCCAAAATCTTAATTAGCCTTCTCCTAGCCCACATTACCTTCTGTTTTCAAGAAATCAGAAGGAATTTGCCACAACAGCTGTGTATTCATGAGCCTTGGTACATGATCGGTGTGCTGTATGTGACTAGAGGAGATGGTTCTCGCTTTTGCCTGACAGGGTCATGGTGTTCTGCCTGCATTGTTGGAAGCAAGAGATACTGCACTAGCCTCTCCTCTCTAACACACCAAATGTGAATCACTTGTCTCCACTTCCAAGGCTTTTTTCGGCCTACTTACTTTCCTACTTGTTAACTCTCACTTAATCTCAATAGGAGGCAACTCCCATCTCTGCGCAACCCACGTCTGCCCCCCTTGCCTTCCATCAAACTAAAAACCAGCTTTGGGCTTGGTCTCATGCTGCTCTCACACTTGTGAGGATGTCTCTGTAAGCATCTGCAAGAACACCTCATTATCCTCTTTCAGACAAGAAAATGAAATGAAAACACAACCTAAGCCCACTGGACTGCCATTAATCATAAGCATACCACAGCTGTAACAAGGTTTGCACAGCTCAAGTGTAATTTTTGAATTGTCATGGTTATATTTATTCTTACCCAGCATTATATAACAAACATCTCACACAGATGATGAGACCCAGCAAAACACTGTGTCTCTTCATCATTACAGATTTGTCCTCCGGCTGTTTACAACCATTTCTGTATTTTTCATCTTTATTTCTTTGCAAAACATATATGGCGGATGATTATTTTGTAAAACTCTTGCTTTTGCTGTGTATCGCTGCTGTCTGCATGTTGAGTACTTCTGCATTGTTGTGACTGCCTTCACATTTACTGTAAATAAATCTGGTCTCTGTGGTATGGTTACCCTCTGTTCTACCTTTATGCTGCTGAATTAGATGCATTTCTGGTTTTCACCACTTGTTAACGCTTATTTTGGAAAGCATATTTTTCAGTAACCCTGCACATTTTTCCCCCAAACCCTTATTTCCCTCTGGTAATAACTTTGTTCTGACCAGGCGACGAGCTGTATTGTAAATAATTTGATCGGTCTGTTAACTGTTCAAATGTTTATTATTTAGTTTTATCACATTTCTCTGTCACAGAATGCTCAATTGTTTCACACAACAGTTAGATTCTCATGAAGAAAAATGTTCCTTTCTTGTATGACAGTCCCACACTGATGACAGTAGTCTTCACATTAATTCAAGCCAATTTTGGTCCCCTTGGTGCTTTCTCTGGCATGGTTGAGAAGAACTTGCAAGCACACTATGGGGTAAATCTGTTCTTTCTCCCCTCTAAGTATGTGTGTGTGTGCACACCAATGGGAGACTCATGCCAACTACAGCAGCAGGACCCATGACATTGCTCTTCAGGGAAGAGCGGGACTATATTACAGAACGGCCGCGTGCAGGATGCTCCAGTGTTTTCTTACTCCCTCTATACTTCTCCGGTAAATTGTTGATCAAGCGTAGGGTTACAAACTTGATAGGTAATGGAAAAATTGTGAGTAGAATATTTAGATGAATAAAAACCAATCCTGTCAAAGCTGAGGCTCTTTGCATGGTCAAATTACAAAAATTCAGTGTCTGACAAGCAAAAGAGCAAGAGAGAATACCACTCTCTAGAACTCTCTACATGGCTAAAATATGCCCTCCTGGCAGGGAAGCAACAGGGTTCACAGCTCTGTTATAAACATCAGTTCCCCATGAGAACTGATAATGAGATAGTGAAGTTCTGCAGGACCAGCAGGCCTAAAAAAAAAGCAAAGACAGCAAAAAGTGCCCACCATTTGTAGAGGACATGCAATGAATTTTAAACATGTGTCCCTAGAGCTGGATGCCAAAGCAATTGGCTTAACCTTCAGAAATGCTCCCAACTGGGACTTTGATGTGCTTGGTTCCTTTGAAAATGAGGAGGGATGCTTAACTGGCAAAAATGAATTAGAGCCCTTTATTAATCAGATAACCTGAGTAAAAATACAGGTATAACCAAGCTGCACATATGAATTTTGGATACTTCTAGGAAATACTTTATTTGGACTAGAGATAAATTTTGTTAGGTGCAATCCCGCACATCCAGCTCCCATTTATTTTCCACATGAACTCTTCCTATTAGTTGACAAACATCTTAATCATTTTGCCCAAATCTACTGGAAATAAAGGAGGTGTAAAAAAACCCAAACAGAAAAATCACACATCTAATTAATCATTTTGCCAAAAATGTTATACCCTTAAGAAGAAAGCTCACACAGTCATCTAACTATATAAAGGTACCATAAATGTAAACAGCTTCCTAATCTTTTCACTCGAGCATTCCCCTGAGATGAGAGAATTAATAGTCCTTGTAATTACAAGGGCAGAAAATATAACAGCAGATGTCGTATCTTCACTAATTGTCTAAAGCTCTTAGAAATTTACAAAATTATTTATCTCACTAAGATTCTTGCTATGAGTTCCATAGATTAATTATCTGTTACACTAAATATGATTGCCCCTTCTTGACCCAAGCAGTGAGCAGTAATTGAGGGTCCTAAGGTGGTGGTGGTGTCAGTGAGAGGAAAAAGCTATTCAAGAATCAGCCATTTCTGTTTGCCTACAAAGAACACCCAAACTCTTATTTCTCCGAGAATAAGAAGAGACAAACATATGGAGGTTATTTTTTTTTTGCTAGCAGCAAACATGAATAACTCTCCCTGCTGCTTTGTTGCTTCATTTTATTGTCCTTTGCCTTCCCAACGCCATACTCTCCATTTTTTGTTCTGACTGTGTCTCTGGCTCCCTCTTCTTCGTGTTTGATTCTGTCATCCTCGTTATGCTTCTTTCCCATACCTAACGCCTACACTACCAAAAAAATCAGTACCCACCCTCTCTGCTTGCCAGTGAAACTTCTTGGGTCACGAGGTGAATATTGCCTCATATTTTGCTGTGATTGGGTGGTACATCTTCTGTCTCAAGTAGCTGATTCCTCTGAGAAGCCTGGCTGCTTTTCACGGTCTAGCTGAACAGAAAGCAACCATCACACCTGCCAACATAACCGTATCACAGCAATTCTAGTTGCCTTTTTTAACATTTTCGACTTCCAGAGCATGTTATTCTTGTATGAAACAGAAACAGTCTGCTTTCCTTTTTATCATCTACTCTTCTACTTTCTGAAATGTTTCTTGCACTATTCTTTCCTTTCCAAATATGGGTCTCCTCATCTTTTAGCCTTCTTTCCTTCAATTAAATCTCATTAGTGATTTTTACTTATGCTATCTTTGTTACACTTTAAGGTGTATTATTTTTGAGACTAGGAAAAATGAATGAACCCACCATTTAAAGAGAAAACACACTATCCCTACATAGACCACTATTATTTTCCTTTCTCTCCTCTTCATATCTTCTCCTGGACTATTTTCTTTTCGGATTTTCATTGAAAGCTTAACTGTTATTCTATAACATAACAACATACAATAATAAACCATTATTCTGTAAGAACCCTCTCACGGTCTTTTATCTCCTCCACATCTTCCAGAAGTCCTCCTCACAACTCATGTATCTTCTTACTCTTACTATGGTAGGTTCTTCTCCACACACTTCAGTGCTTGTTGCAGGAGCTAATTCCCATCACACTGCTATAGCTGGAGCCCCAGCCTGCAAATAACTGAACTGGTTCCATGACGTGTATCACCTGGCGTGGGCATACATTGGGAAAGTGCTTCCTGCATCATCATTTGGGAGATACAGCAAAACTGAGAGGGCTAAATTAGCCATTCCTCCCCTCTACCATACAGCTACAGCTGCATGACAGTAGAACTGTGCAGAATTTACTCAGCCACAGAAGGATATGGCTACATGAGATGGAATCTCATGTCAAATGCTACCACCCTATGTATGAGACACAGGTATTTCAGGAAAACACAAACATTTATGGCTTCATTCACAGAATGATGATGGAGAACACTTAACGTTTCTACCTTTAATGAACAGGAACTACAGATATTCAGCACTGTGGACAACATTAACTTTATCCATAGAGATGATAAGGAACTCTATGTACATTTGAAAAGCAGGAGAGATTACATGATTCGCTTTTCAATGACCACATTTCTCTCAGCCTAGACACTGTATTTAAAATCTTGCAGTTCATAAAATTAATGTGAGTGATATTTATGCCTTGTCTATCCAAGTGTTTGCATATTAAAATATTGTCAATTATCAACAACAACAGTGTGTCTGTTCCTCCTCTGGAGCCAGAAAGTATTAATATATGCTCACTGTCAGTGTTATTAATGTTTAATTTAATATTTGTGCCAATAAAGTTGACACCCATCATCTAATAATGGTTTTCTTTCAAGGAGGAAAAAGTGAGATTTAGGAACTTAGCTGAGATGTGTGAACCAGTGCTTTAAGCCTCTGATCTGTTAAATATCAGTGGTTTTTTTTTAATCCAACAGTTGCAAGTTAGTTAGGGTTTACAAATGAAAAAAAAAAAAAAAGGAAGATGGTTGACTTTGAAGAAACGCCTAAAAGAAGCTCCTGTTACTGTACAGAAGGCAATACCAAGGCAAGTGTTGAAGAGTCAAATTTTCTACACAGCAAACCTTGGCTTACCTCCTGGGACATTTCTGTACCCTTCACAGCCCACCTGTTTACACATCAACTTTGCTTTTATATGACACCTGACTCCCTCTGCAGTACTCTCTAAAAATCAGATAGAGAAACTAATCTTTTCAGAGCCCAATTTTCCAAGCTCCGTATTTTCATGCAACCTTCTACGATTCGGGCCAAGACAACTAAACCCGGTGCGCGACGGGAACACACCCGGTAGTTAGCATTTACTAAAGCACAACAAATCGACGGACACGCTACGACCCCCGCAACGCCCGCGGCGGACCGAGTAAGCCCCGGGACGGCCGGGTCGAGCCGGACAGGGTCGTCCCGCCTCCCCCCCCCGCCGCCTGCGCTGCAGCTGCGGGACGCGCCCGCCTTCACCGGCTGGAAACTGAGCGCAAAGCCCTGGGAGAAGCGCGCTACAGGTACCGGGGCCCGAAAGAAGAATCGCTTCTCTTTCAGACAACAGGTTTTATGTTCCTAGATACTACAAATAACCCGGAATTCGCGGTAAAATCTGTGGGCATTAGAAGAAAAGAAAAAAAAATAATAAAAAAGTAACAGGTGCGGCTGTAGCTACAGCGCACCTGGGGCACATGCTGAGGACCTGCTGCTTTTCATGACTTGGTGTTAATTTATTTAATTTGCACTGTACGCTTGTTGTTTGTTGGCCATAGTGCAAGCTGTCCATTTGCACATATGGAATGCCCTTCTGGCAGGAATTAAGCGCAGACCTTGGACTAATTTTCAAGCCCCGTCCCAAAAATAAGTGCCATGGAAAGCAAGGGGTCCAGAGTGTACTGTGCAGAATAACGCAAAAGCGCAGAGCCGGTTCCGAAAGACCCAGACAATCCAGACATCAGTGACCAAACGACACCACCGTTAGAAGTCAGAATCTTGGTTTCGGCCCTGACGATTTTTCTGGCTTTGGAATATTTAAATTAGCCCGAATTCCCACCGCCCCCTCCCACCCCACCCCACCCCAAATTTTCCCGGACGAGTCCTGCACCGGACCGCACCGGAGGGCAGCCCTGACTCTACAGGTTCCCACTAGCTGTCAGAGAGCTCCCCTGCCGCCCTCAGCGACCAACGGCGGGGATGTCAAACATCTCAAACCCCGCTCAGAAAGCGCAGCGGGCTCCGTCAAATTTCATCGCAGGGCTACTCTGAGCCGCGGCTTGGCGAGCTGTGCCCCGAGCCCGGCGGCTGCCCGATCTCCCGCCCCGCCGCCCCGCGCCGAGCCACACGGCCCCGACCGCCTCCCCCCCACCCCCGCCGCCCCCTCCCGCGCAACCTGCGGCCGCGGCACCGCCCGCCAAACACCGAAGGACGGCTGGGGTGGAGAGAAGGGGCGACGGGGCGAAAACCACAGGAACCGCTGCCCACCCGTGACAAGAGCATCAAACACCGCCCTCTCCCCGGCTGCCGGCACGCACGGCCCCACAGACGCAACCAAGAGCCCGGCTCCGGGCTTTCCACAAAGAGAAACTCCCACCCGCGGGGAAAACCTTGCCGAAGCGGAGCGGCGGGGGGCAAACGAGCGAGCTGCCGGGGACAGGGGCCGTTTCCGCCGGCGCGGCTCCAGCCGACGGCCGGGCTCGCACGTCGGCGGCGATTTCTCTCCCCTCGGCGCCTCTCCTCGCTCCCCGTCCCCACGCCTGCCCCCGCCCTCCCCGCGTTTCTCTCGGGGCGCTGGCCCCCACCCCAAGCGCGGGGTGGGGTGGGTGGTGGTGGTGGTGGTGGTGGTCACCCCGCGGCGATGGCTCGGCAGTCCCGGCGCTTCCCTCGCTGCTTCCCGGGCGCGGGAGCCTCCGCGGGCTGCGAGAGGGAGACGATTTTAAAGCGGGCTGTGTGACTGCCCCCCCCCCTTCCGCCCCCTCCGCACGCAGAGAAGGCAAAGGAAAAAGTTGCGCTCTCCGGCCGCCCACGCCGGCGCTGCCCGCCCCGCGGCGGCGGCAGAACGGGGGTCGGCGCAGCGGCGGGGCGGCGGGTCTGGTACCGGTACCTGTGCCGCCGATGCCCTGACGGGCGGTCTCCAAGGGGAAGATGCCGGCGCACTTCTCCCGCTCCACCTGCCCGCCCAGGCACAGCTCCGAGATGATCTGCAGCGCCTTGTGGCAGAGGCTGCCCACGCCGTCCTCCGCGGGGAAACTCATCTTCTGCCCCGGCCCCGGCCGCCCGCTAGGCCATGGCCGGCGCGGGACGGCTCCGCGCCCGACCCGCGCAACCTCCCGCGGGGAGCGGAGCGGCGGCGGCGGGAGCGGAGCGGCGGGCGCGGAGCGAGTGAACCCGCGCTCTCATCCGAAGAAGTAGTGAAGGGGGAAGAGGGAGGGAGGGGGGGAGGGAGAGACAAAAAAAAAAGGGGGGGGGGGGGGGGAGAGGTAAAAAAAATAAAAAGAGGGGGAAAAAATAAGCATCCACTTAGCAACGCCTTTTGTGCCTAGCGGGCTTCGGTAGGCGGCTCGGCCAATGGCAGCCTGGCTCGGGGGGGCGCAGGCGGCGGGGGGGGCTCCTCGCCTCCCCCCGGGGAAACTTTTCCTTCCCCCGCCCCACGGCCGGGACGGCTCCCGGGGTGACGGCCACGCTGGGAGCGCGGCGGGGCGGGCGGCGGCCTCGGTCAGGGGCTGCGCGGGGAGGAGCGGAGCCGTGCGGAGCGGTGCGGGGGTTGCGCTGGTGCCGGCGGGTGGAGTCCTGCTCCACTCCCCACGGCGGGACCCCCGAGCCCCGACGGCAGAGGCAGCCGGGGTGCGGAGCTCCGCGGTGGCTCGTCGCGCCGGCAGGATGAAGCAGAGCTTATTCCCCACCGTTCCTGTCGTTTTTCCCGAAACGTTATTTCTTAGGTGACCCGGGCAGTTAATCTTCAATACGGTTTTAGCGAGCAACGTCAGATAACTTCATTAACCAAATCACCATCTCCACTACACTCTTCAGCAGCGGAGTTACCGAACAGTTGACTTTGGCTATTTCTTTAACTTGTAAAGGAGTTAGAGTAACGTTATGATTCACGGTCTGTTTCCTCAACAAGTTCTGTGTAGTTGGTTGGGGTGTTTTTTATAGATTTAGGAGTTCCAGGCACTGCGTGTGCTTGAAAATACTTCTAAAAATCAGTACAGCGTATACTGCTAGTGGTTGTTTCAGTTATCGGCTGCATAGCTGAACAAGACTTAAGCTGTTAATTTGTGCATATACATACTGAAATTCTGATACATTTTTATGTTTGCGGAGAAACATGCTTCTACTTCGGTGGCATATGTACGTCTTTCAATACTTAATTCTAATTAGGCATAGTTGAAAGGAAGTCTGCTTGCAGTTTGCTTAACAGCACTGCCTGCAGTCTGCTGCTAGGGTGTCTTGGTTTCATAAGCATGAGAAGTTAACTTGTGTACTGGTCTGCTTTTTTTCCTCCAGATTTTGAATTTTTTGTCTGTTACCTGAAAATTAATAACTCTTTCTAACTAACTAACTTTCTTTCTAACAAAGTTTAACATTTGAAAACTTTATAACCATCAATCAATAACTGTAATTTATGAAATATTAAAGAAATGGGTATTCCAGTTGTAATTCTGAAATTCTATACTTTACATAATAGATACTTGTGAAAAACTTCGAAAATCAGCCACTTAGCATTTTGAAACCTCATGCACTTATGCATATGAATTTATGAACATGTATTTTTCAAAATCTTAGGAAAGTAATAGACTTTGTTGTATACAGACTGTAATACCCTCAGAAAGTCTATTCCATAAAGCTTTTTCACAGATTTATCAGGTATTTCAGAAATATCAGATGCTACTAAAGAAATCATTCCCTGTTCAATGCATTTCCTGAGACTAGCATTGTCAAAACTCTTGTGTTGTTTCTGCAAAATGTTCTGACAAATCCTAGAATGTTTAGACTATAACTAGCCCAGGGCACAGAGCTGTGCAGTATTATTTGAAGACTCATTTAACCCTCGTAGGGATCTAAGTCTGTATAATTATCTCATTAAAATAGGCTTGCCAGCAATAAAAAGGTATGTACATATTTTCATTGCAGTGAAGGCAACTGATGCCTAATTCCAAACTTCAAAATATGAACATATTTACTGTTCATGTGACATTTACAGCCCTGTTCCCAAAATTCTGTCACGTACCACCAACTAATAATGAAGCAGTCTGTTTATCTTTGAGACATATTCAGAACTCCAGCAGAAGCTAACAGGAGATACATATACAGACTGATGAAGGAAGGGTCTTAAGCAGAAACTGGATTTAAGGATAGTAAGGATTGCATTAAAAGGCAGAGACCCAACTTGTTCTATTCCTGAGCCTTTCTACAGACTGTCTTTGTGCCCATGGACGTATCACGCAGTCCGTGAGTGAAATTTTTTGTCTCTGAAGTTACTGGCAGTTTTGCCATTGATTATAATGGAGTCAAAGTTTCACACATAGATCGGTTTGCCACCCTGCGTGTTTACTTACTTAGTGAGACTTTGGTACATTCTTATATTGTTCGCTTTTGCACACAAGAACATAATTTCAGTGAAGATCATACTATCTTTTTGCCATTACTATTGGTAATATTGATAAGTACATAGATATAGAAAAGCACAAACAGGTATATTCTACATTACCAATTAAGAAAAAAAAAATTGAAGACTGAGATTTTCAGGTAGATGTCTGGAGACAGGTACCCAACTGGTACCTCTCTTAGCTGTCCTAAGTACTTTTAAAATGCTTTTAGGTATGCAGAAACTACCAGCCACTGTAAGTAGTATCACTGTATCTTTATCAAATGCATCACCATCTAAATCCTGTTCTTCAGTAAGTAGCATGGATGTAAACTTTAATTTATCAACAAAATAGTTTTTCTCAGCTTAAGTACTATGAGATGAGGTTCACTAGGAAATAAAATGATTCTGCTGGTGAGATACGAATTAAGAGTCTCCTGCCTAGCTAGCTCAGTTGGTAGAGCATGAGACTTTCTATCTCAGGGTCGTGGGGGAGAGCATCTGTCGCTTGCTTCAGTGTTCAGTTCGGCCCAAACCACGACACTTGTCCTACACCAGATACAGACATACCATTTTTTGTTGGGGTCAAGTTATCGATGAAGGAAATTCTTCACTTTTGTATTGAGGACTTTAGTCCAAAGTGTGGATCGAGATTAGGAATCATGGCATTTTTCTCCAGTGTGTTCTTCTAGTGGAAAACTACTTTTTCTGCATATGAAAGGATAGAAAAGCTTTCTTTCTAGCTTCAGCTCCAGCTGCTTGGATTTTCCATGGCTCGGTGGTTTTTAAATGAATATGCAGTTGCATGGTGTGCCCTTGTTGCCACAAAGATCACTTATTTTATTTCCCTTTTGGAAGTGGTCTCAGGCTGTCTCACAACATGTGATTTTTTAGGATACAGTGGACTCATGCCTCATGGGTTCCAGCTGCTGAGATCACACCAGAACTTATCCACTCCTGCTATCCTGACTGCTGGTCATTACCAAGTTCATACTGGCTTGATTGCTTTCTGTTGTTTGATGTTGACTAAGGGAGAAAATTTCAGGTTTTTTCACATTAATTGAATGTATTCACATCCTTATATTGTCTATGCAATATCCAAGCAGTGGCTAGGGTACTAGACTTCAGACTAGAAAAACATGGGATAAATACCCAGTTTTGTAAGATGTGTCCTTTAACAAACACTGCGTTAGGATTTTTGAAGTTTAGTCAATATGGGTAGCCTAAAGGGAGATAGGTTTAAGATGTCTTTCAGAGTTAAGCTGCATTACTAAGTGTAAGGCCACAAATTATCTGGTGTAAATGAGTGAAGGCCTAGTAATTTGCAAAGGAAGAATGGTCTGGTCTAGTGAGTATGGGGTCAAAAGTATTCTTTCTGCTGCAGATGATGATAAGCAGGTTTAAGAATAGCCATAGTAATGGTATACTCCACAGTTCATAGCTTTTGACCACTTTCTGAAGTGAATTTCTGTCTGAAATTCAGCCAGAGTGGCAGTGTACAATGCCAAAGACATCTGCAACAGAAAGTAGTCTCCAACTGCATTTGTAGCCGTGCTTGCAAGGAGAGGCTGGCTCTGAGGGTACCACTGCGCACGGCCAAGTGGAGGCTGTGTAGATATACCCGGGGAGAACCATGATTTGCCCTTGACTTGTCCAGTCTTCAACAGGTCGCCTCTGTGCTTCTTGTCTATCATGCCTGCTTACTTTCTTACCTAAAAACTAATGTTTTTAACAAGATGGCACACAGGTCTCAGCTGGAACCTTCAAGTATTTCTACATCTTTCAAAGTTTGGCTTTGGTCTCTTGTTTTAGAAATAAATTAGGATACCAAAAAAGCAATAGAATTGGGGGAAAAGAAACACTTCAGCATTCAGCTTTTAAGAAGCTATCAGTAGAAGAAGAAAGTGAAAACACAGGTTACAAATACAGTTTTTGTTTGTAACAAAATTACAGATACAGTGTTTTCATGATAGTATCTCCTTAACTTTTAAATCCCTTTTAAACAGCAAAATAAACCCTGAAACATTAAAGATTGTTTTACTCTAGCTACATATTTTTAACCCTCTAATTTTCAGTAAGAAGTGTCTTTCACTCCTAATGTAAAAAAAAAAAGAAAGAAAAAGAGAGCTACCTGACAGGCATTATTACAGTTATACAGCAATCCAGGAGACAGTCAAAGCGGAACATTCCTAACCTGCAAATTAGAGAGGACGGGTGCCATAAGCTATGTAAAGGTGCCCATAATAACAGACTGAAACATTATGTCAGCTGGATATGGGAATGCTGCCATTCTTTGCATTCTAATTGAATGAAGATGAGATCATTTTGGTCAGAATTGGGTCTCTGCTCATGAGGTGAAATACTAGCAGAGGAATCCAACGCATGAAATTACACCCTTCCTCCTTGCGACACGAAAAGTTAACTGCTTGGCATTGTTTTGTCATCAGAGCAAATATTGAATGGGTTGGGAGAGAGCTTCCAGCTTTTTGAGTATTCAGAACTGCCTCCTTGGAAGAGGACTGAAGCCTCGTGGCTACAGCAGTGATGGGCGTTCCTGTTTTCTAACAGTCTTCAGGATGTCCCTGTGTCTTTGAGAGGGACCCTTAATTTCTCTGAGTTACAAACCATAACTTGAGGAAAGTAACTCTTTCTAGTATCCTTTATTTTTCTTGCCAACATAAGGTTTGAACACTTAGGAACAGGAACACTATTTTAGCTTTAGCAGTAATACAAAAGAGTTTAAATTTCCTTTTTTTCTACCATTCTTCTGAATTTGCTCTTCTCACTTCCACACTTTCATAGTACCTGGTACAATGCAGCCCTCACCTGGGTTGCTTTTTCCAGCTTCTAATTCACTATGAATAAAAGCCATAATCATAAAGGCAGCCCCCCACATTTGGTCCAAATAGACGCTTCCTCAATTTTCAGAAATGCTGAGCAACCATTAGTTTATTTTTTCTGTTTAATTGGGTGTAGTTGATACCGAAGACTAAGTCTGAGCAAAGAGAGTCCTACAGGACCTGCACAGAGAGCTAAAGCAACTTCTGAGAGTCAGCAGCAAATTAGCAAATAAATGTTTTTTAAAAGATGTATGGCATGGAATAATTTATGGAGATTTACAATGTTATAATTCTTCGAGAATAATTGGTTAGGGACAGAGGGCAAAGTGATTACTATTCTATTTTATTTCAAATCGTGCTTTGTAAGTGATACATGGGATGGGGAAGTTTTTAGTGTCTCAGAGTCCTGAATCCACAGTGAATTGTTTGCTTTTCAGCCACTAGCTAGTAATTAAATTAAATACTTAGTGGTGGTGGTGTTTTTTTTTTTCACTGCATAGTTATAAACACGTGATGTGGTCTTTTCTGTGGCTATTTGAGCAGAGGGAGTAGCGAAGCAATCGATTGGGAAGCCATTAGATCCTGAGAGCTCATCCTGGCTGTCTGGGGGAATGGCTGTGTGGCACACCATTTGCCCCCTATGAAGATTTTAAGGCCTACCTAACAAGTTATATGCAAAGGAGCTGTGAACGTTCATTGATTAATGACCGCAAAATGAATAAGTATGTTGCTGCCAGGGTGCAGGAAAGGCTGGCAGGTCGCGGAGGGCCGTGGAGCAGGGAGCGGTGGTGGCTCAGGAGCAGGGCAGCCAGGGGGGCACTTGGAGGCAGCCCCAGCCCCATGCATATGGCACCTCCTCGTGGAGAGGGATGGGCTGAGGCTGGGCCAGGACGTGGGCCTGGCTTGGTGGGGCCCATGGCCGGGCAGGGCAGGGCTGTGGGAAGCTGGAGGCCAGCTCTGCTGCAATGCCCCTGGTGCAGAAGCTGGTGGCCCCAGGGGCTGAAATGGAGTCCTAGGCCATGGGCAGGGTGAGGGGAGCTCCAGAGCATGGGCAGGGTTTGTCTGGCCTAGCAGTGCCCACAAAGCCCTGGCTGTTGATACATAATTATTGTTAGATGGAAGTAAGGGGTGCTTAGAAAACCTCATTTGGCTCATCTTCAGTCCTAAATGGGGTGCAAATGTGCTTGAAGACGTGGTGCTCTGTGAGGAGGTGGCTCCAGGCTGGCGACGGGCAGTGGAGCAAGGTAGCAGTAACTCCTGTTGTATGATGGCTAATTACATGTTGGAAAAGGTGAGAAGAGCAGTCTGGAGCCGGTTTCCTCCTCTGATTTTTTTTTTTTTTACCGGATAAAGTATTTTTGAAGCTAATAAGCCTTTTATATCTGCCATTTCTCAGTTGAAGGGCTAGTCCTTGTCTCCGCTCTGTGACTGTTAGCTGTATCACCTGCATCACACAACCTCTCATTTTTATCATTTTTCACCTACTTTTGAAACAGAATAAAGGCAAGGTCACAGAGAAGCAATGTGTTCAAGCATGTGTGTGAGACGTGGTGCCTTAAAAGGACATATTCTATTGAATGGTAGAATGTTAACAATCTCTGTTGCCTTTTTTCTTCCTATTACCTTCCCTTCTTTCTCTTAGTTTTACTTATTGAGGAATGAGATTGTGACTGGTATTAGAGAGGTGTCTTCAGCTGTGGATAAGAACTCATGCTGAAATATCTCATGATTTGTGAAGCAGGTGGGTTTGAAGAACTCAGAATAATAGAATAATGATTTTTTTCTTTCTCAGCAGACTTTTCAAAGCTTTTCCTCCCAGCCAGCTTCCTCAGAATACTCTATTTCTGGTAATACAAGCCAACCGTAAGCCTTGGTGAAATAAGGTATGTTTTGCTGCTAGAATAGTTCAATGCAGCCAGATTTTACTGATGAATTTGGGCTATTCATCTGCATCTAATGAATTTATGTCTCTGGGTGCCTTCTAGTGAGGTGGCTATGAGCATGCTCCACTTTGATTTCCAAAAGCTACTATCAAACCTGAACCCAGCCACAAGCAGTTTGTTTGGTGATTGTAATTTTTGTTCTGGTTTTGTTCCTCTGTACTTTTCATGGTAGAGTGCCTTCTATAACGTCTCCAAAATTTTCTTCCAAAATATTTCATTAGAAAACCTAGTAAATTAAGGATTTTGTGGCCCGTTATGTGGCATCCCCCTCTCACAGCAACACTATTTGGTGAATGTATGATTAGGTCCTAATGGAGCAGTACAAAACTCTCTGAAATAATTTGTAGTAGTGCAAATACAGCAAAAACATTTGTTTTGAAGGATTGCACTCTTTTGCTACAATACATTAAGACATCTCCTGTCTAAGCTAATTAGAATAAAATAGGTCAACTATTTATAAAGTGAACACCTGTTCATCTATGCTATCAATAGCTACTGAACAAAATTATTACATCTATATCAATCATTTACTTCCACATAATAGAAACAAATAATTACTACTCAGCATTGTCAAAAAAGTAAAGCTTCGTGCTTTTAAAAGACACCAGCTCTGCCTCAACATTCATTCATGATAAATGAGCCTCATTTCAGCATTTGTTGAGTGGCAGGAGACCTTTATCCTGTGACATTGTTCTATCCCACTGTCATTATTTCTTAATTATCTCTGTCATTACTAGTTTGGAGCTTGGTATATGTTACTGGCCAAATTCGGCTTTGACTTAAGTGGGTACAATGCCATTTACTCGCAACAGAAATTATGTCCATTTGTGTCAGGACTGAGCTTAATTCTCAGCTCTTAACCAGTGGCTCATGATTCACTTCCCTTGTTCGCAGCAGATGCTGGAAAATGAACTCAGAAAACTAATTTTTACAACGAGAAGATGCCATTCAATACACACCTGTGGATCACTCTCACCCTGCTATCGTCCTCCTCTCCTTTCCACCTGCCCTTGTTCTGCTGGGGAAAAAGAAGAGCTGCCCTAACAGGGTGTCTGACATCCTACAAGACAGGTTTGCAATTTGCACAGTGAGGTATGTTCTTTGAAGGTCTGAAGGTGGCAGCAGGAATGCAGTACTCCTTGGCCATCCTCAACCAAAGCCACCCCCTTAGGTAATTGAAAATTAATCACATTCTCCCTGCTATGCTTGAGTCTTTTGCACTTTAACAACTGCTGCATAATATTTTGGCTAGACCATGGGACCATAGTAATGTGCCCAATCATAAATTGATATATCATGTACTGATTCTGACAGAGCCTGTTTCCCACCTAGGTCATGGTAAATAAATTCTGTTAGGCTTAGAGGGATGCTTTCTATTCTCTAATAATTTGTAATTTAATTTTTTTCAGTGAGAGAAAGCAACTAATCTCTGTTAATTCTAATTGACACAACTTCAATTTCAGGGATTTCTTGCTAGCCCTTAATCGCTGCTCTCCCTTTAGTTTACAGTCAGGGGAATAAGCCGGAAACAATGCTCAAAGACAGTGTGTTAGCGCCATGCAGAGACCTGTTTATGGGGTCTTTCATTAGCAAGCAGAGTGCAGTTGCTACTGACCCTACTGACCGAAGAATTTGGCAGGGATGGGGGCTAGCAGTGTTCATGGCTTCCCAGAAGGGATGGGAAGAGAGCACACAGGGCCATGGTATCAGTTTTTCCTCCAGCACTGACTGACAAAATGGGTAAGTCTGATGCACTGGAAGAAATGTGCTGCACCTCTTTGGCGAGTTGTCTTTTCCCTTTCACTTGTGCTGAGGGAAGTCGGATTTCCTGGTGGTCTCCTCCTCATGCAATAGTTGCGGGTTTGCAAATGGCATACATAAATGCCAGGATGCTGATTCCCTCCACGCCACCCCAAACTCTGGTTAAGCATCTTGAATTATCATATCACTAATTTCTTGATCTAGTGTGTGAGCATTGAGGAAAGTGACAGCAGCAGAACCTGCTTAGAGGTCACAGCTATAAATAATTGTGAAAGCTGTATCAGGGCTATTTTATTTTAAGTGCACTATGTATCTTTTTTTTTCATTAATATAAAAGAAATATTGTTTTTTCAACTGTTTTGAATACACAATTATATTGTCCCACCACACCAATAGGGGTCCTGTGATGTATACACAAATGTAGGAATGGATCAGGATATTAGACAGCATACCCATATTAACAAGTGAAGCATGTAAACTAACTTGTTTCAAATGTGGCTGAGTCATGAATATTCTTATCAAGATTTCATATCAGGATTTCTAACTTGTCATTCAATCATTGTGTATATGTATGAACAGTATTTAAATAAATAACTTCTGGTGAAGCACAAAGTTAAAGGGGTGGGAGCAGAGCCAAACATTCTTGCTAGTACATCTGAGTCTCTAAGACATGTGGTTCATTAACTTTCACAGGCAGTTTCTCTTGATATTTGGTCTCTGTGTCCTTACAGAAAGGTGTCACAATATGTATTTAATTCACAAAATACGTATCTGAGAAGGCATGTGACAGAGTTGTAGAGGATGCTTTACCATCTCAAAGTCCCTTAAGAAAATCTATACCTGCAAAATGGCAGTCCAAGATTTTTTAAGAATTAGTTGTTACAAGTACTTATTCTCTTAAAAAGTGAACTTTTCCCAAAAGGTTTACAAAGCATACACTCAAAGCCAATAAATATAATGATAAAATAATATAATGATGATTTGAATTAGCCATATATTAACTGACCAAGAAGAAATGTCTGGAGTACTCTAATTACAGGATCCTCCCTTCCACTGTAAAATTCAGAAATCAAGCCACCATTTTAGGGTAGAATCACCGCCAAATGGCTGTGAACATTGAGTGTTCCTTTCTTAACAGTCGATGCCCTTAGGGAGAAAAATCTGAGAACACGAACTTTAAAAATGTAGGTTTAAAAGCAAAAGGAGAAAAACTTAAAAACAAGCCTTTTTTGTAAACTTAAAAGCTTTTTACACAAGTTCTGAGCCTGTCAGTGTAGACATAATTTCTCCTCCCAGTAAAGATAAAAATATGGTCAAACTCTTCTCCATATCTAGCAGTCATCATTTGATTTAATAGGAAGAAGCCCACAAAGAATCTGTTTGTAGGTCTGGTTATGAGGCTGGTACTATATTCCAGTTTTGATGAGGTTTTGAGGTTTTGAGGTTTTAAGGTTTTGCTCTATTTCAGAGCAGCCTAAAAGCTTTTTTAAAATACATTAAAGATTGTGACTCCATTGTGCCAGTCCATCAGCTGAAGATCAGCTAGAAATCACAGCTCACGAATGCTTAAGACCTAGGCCTATTGTCATAGAAGAATTTAGGATTCATCTTACCTACATTCAGATATGTATGGTGTAGATGCATGTATCTCAGCTGTCATCCATTTATAGCTTATGGTCAGAAGTGGGTACTGTACTGTGATTTATCTGAGGCCTCTTCCTTGTTTAGCCTAAGATGAGATAAATTTGTCCCTTAGCATACTTATTCTTCTCCATTGACTGTGAAGGGATGACCAGCTCAGACAGGCACGTGAATCCCAGTGCAGGACACTGAGTCCAGTGTTGTGATTTAGAATTTCAGCCTTCTAAGATAATGGCACCTGTAGAAAGCATCAAGATGTTGCAGTACACCATGAAACTACAGAACCAAGAGGTTCTGGGGAAATCTTCCTAGTTCCTCACACAGTCTGGTCTCATGGGGGTGCTTGGATTTGTTGCCTGATGAAGATCATCTGTGATGGAAGCCACAGACCAAGATTATCTCCTCCTTCAGCTACTCATCTTCTGCGGAGTCAGAACATTTCTATGGACCTCCTGCACACAGTGTCTGCTTTGGCAGATTGCCATAGAAAGACATAAGAATAGCTGCTTGGTGGTAGGGCTGGGAATGGGTTGGGAATGGGACTGATTTGGGAGGGAAGACTAAAAAAAGTATGTTTTCCCTGCCTAGATTCCCTTCCTCCGGAGCAACCATGCCTCAGTTCTGGAGGGTGTGACTGGGACTCAAAAGAATATGCAGAGGCTCCATTGTGGGTCGTAAGATTGCTATAGCAAGTAGGTTATTAAGTACTGATATGGTATTTGCATACTGCCCATCCTCACCAGGGAACAGACACTCTCCTTTCTCAGTTGCTTGAGTGATCTAATGTAAGAGAAAGCATACTGTGATAGTTCTATCATAGGAGCAAGGTTTGATGTCTTACAAAACATGACCGAGACCACATACTTTCTAAAGCTCCCAGGCAATGACTAGCTGTCTGCGCCATGACAGTTGATTCATGCAGGCCTCATGAGCCTAACAGTCAAAAAGCAATAGATTTCCTGCACATGCATGGGCACACGTGGGTAGCACATGTTCCAACCGGCAGCTCTTGAGATGTGTAGAGGGCCCACTGTTTATATGGCGGCTTTGCAATTACAACCCTTGCTCACTAAGGGGAACTGCCTTCTTTGGGAGTATGTTCTTTTCCCTGAACCCACATATTCTAGGTGTTGCATGACCGTGTGTTAGAGCAATTAGGAAGAACCAGAAATTCCTTAGTCTGCTAAGCTGCCTGAATGACAGCAGAGTTTGGACTGAAGATGAGGACTGACCCACAAAGCATATTGATGGATCCAGCTGGTATTGCTGTGCTGGTTATGCAGAATTACTTATGAGTATAGGTTTGTACCTAAAGGGGGCCTACAGGAAAGATGGGGAGGGACTCTTTTATCAGGGAGTCTTATGATAGGACAAGGGGTAATGGTTTCAGACTGAAAGAGGGTAGATTTAGATTAGATATTAGAAAGAAATTCTTTACTGTGAGGGCGGTGAGGCACTGGAACAGGTTGCCCAGGGAAGCTGTGGATGCCCCATCCCTGGCAGTGTTCAAGGCCAGGCTGGATGGGGCTTTGAGCAGCCTGGTCTAGTGGGAGGTGTCCCTGCCCATGGCGGGGGGGTTGGAACTAGATGATCTTTAAGGTCCCTTTCAGCCCAAACGATTCTATGATTCTAAGATTCTATGTGCCCTCTAAGAAGTGGCAAATCTGTTCAAAGAATGAACCGGAACAGGCTGGACTGGAACACCCTTAATAAAAGAATAAAATAAATGTGTGTGTCTGCACACTTTTAAATGCACTTGTATATATGTTATACATGTTGCCTATGAGGAACAAACCTAAATAGTAATTATCTTTGTAGAAATTTTTCCACATCATAAATAAGAAGACAGTATATAATTTCTAATTAGCAAGGTAATCCGAGCTCATTAGAGAGGTCAGTAAGACTGGTAGCTAGTGAACTAATCATTTTATACTGGTATTTTTTATGGAAGTGATAGTGAAACTCATGAAATGAAAGTGTTTTCTATAGGAAAATCAGCATGCAGACGTAATGGAGACTAACATCTAAGGAATATATTATAAAACATTTAGAAAAACTTGCAGTGCACAATGTTTACATGATATTTAGTGAACAAATCTGATGAAAATAACGCATAAAACAGAAGAAGGACTGGCATGAATATGAGTTGTAGTCAGTCAGCTACTGGAGTGATGAGAATTACAAACCAGAAGAGGTTCTTCAGGGGAACCAAACAGAAACATTTGAAAAGATACAATCAAAGAAAAGGTAGGTAAGCTGGAGAAATAAAAGATAAATGAATGCTTAAAGTTGTGCCTGCTCTGACTAGTAAAAAACCCAAAACATCAAAATAAGCAGCAAACTTTGCTTAAAAGGTAATTATAAGACAGGAAAAAAAGTAGAAAGGCAGGCTAGAGCAGGAGGCTGATATTGACACCAGTGTACTAGCGAACACTGCACTGAGTACAGGGGGAATTAGTGAACTTGGCCAATAAAGTTCAGAGGCACTTAGTTTTGATTCAAGAGCTGGTGAAACCTCATATCTATTACAGTATGATGGAGGGAGTTTGGGGTTACATTCTATTGGCAGGGGATCTCTAGCTCATTCATTTTCTTGGCAGTACCAGATAGCTTTCACTTTTACACGCACTTAGCAAACAGTATGCTGAGGAAGCATCATAATTTGCTGTTTTTATCAATCATCTCAACCAAAAGATCTGTATGTCCTTTGGCTGGGAGCAATGTTAGGCCTCATCAGAGATGATCTGATTCCTTTGAAACACAGAATGGAATGCACGTTTATACTATCCCAATAAAACAGGGTGTATGTCTACAGTTTTGATTAGGGTTTTTTTTTAGTACTAGTTAAAATACTATACACAATGACGCATTCAACACTAAAAATGACAATAATACAGCACTTTAAAGTATGAATTTTGTTTAATCTCAATTGAGTAGAACCAAGATGGGAACCATGTTTAGAACCATGATTTATGGGAAACTTGTTGAACAGTAAGAATTCAATTATCATTCAAGATGGACATCTCATTTTAACTGTTGTAGTGAGAGTTATATGCATATTTTTAATATATATACATATAAAATACATATATGCATCTATAACTGGTTTCTCAGCGTCCAAATTTCAAACACCCTCTGCTTTTGCTTTCTCTAATTTATTATTGTCCTACAGGAGCAGAACCCTTCCGAAGCTGCCTGTGTAACTGGTTCATATTGTACAATACCTACTTAGGACCAATCCAAAGACACTTGAACTAATGAAAAGATTCTTACTGACTTCCGGGGTATTGGAACAGGCTCTCAGGAGATATCTGTTACTCAACAAATGCACTGGATTTCTGCTGTTATATAACCCTAGATCATTAAAAAAACGTAGTTTCAGAAAATCGGAAGCAGAAGGAACAAACACACCATTTTTTAATATATATTTACACATATGCATAATGCACTTATCTTTGAAATAGTAGATTTGCTCTAAGGCCATTCGTATATCAATACATATATCCTTTAATAACATACAACTGCCTAAGTGTTTTGCAGGCATTATATCTTTGGGTACTAAATAATTAATCACTTCATCTTACTTTTCAGTAGAGGGCACTCAGATCAAATCATAGATCAAAATAAAGTATAAAAGACACTAAACATAATGCAAGATATTCATTGAAGACACTCCTGTGTCTTAAACAAGACTACTACATATTTACATCTGTTTCATATGATAAGCAACTATATGAAAAGATAAAACTTTTCAAAACTTGAGCTGTCTCTTGTGCACATTCTTATGTATTTCACAGCACGATGTAAGCAAGCTATTAAACTTTGAGAAGAAGCGGTTTGTTCATTTTTATGGATTAACTAGCCAGGGTCTAATAAAAAATTTAACAACTTTTTAATGAACTAAGCCTGTCCTCTCTTTCCAGACATAATGAATAGTGTGTATAGGTCTTGGAAATAGACATTTCTCCCTTTTTTGGTAGAGATAATTTAAAATATGCAAAGTAGAAAACATTCAGTCTTTGTTTTCAGATAAAAACTGATCTGTTAATAAAGAGAATAGGGTCCTGATTCCTCACTGTTTTTGTCTAGCTTTTATACCGGTATAACAGTAATGAATGCAGCTATCACACCATTATAAAAAGAGTAATGCAGTGTGGATCTGGATAAGCAATTTGATTATACCACATTTCATAAAGAAATACTGCAGATTCAAATGAGCTTTTATAAAAATGCTAATATTTTAAATAACATTCAAGGAAAGAATCAACCTTTGTCACTTAGAAGTGACATTTCCAAGGGGATGTGAAATGTAACAAATTTAAGGAATGAAAACTTTTGATGCCTTTCATACAGTTGTTATATAAGTGCTCCCTCGCGTTCTATAAATAGAAAAGAGAAGCTATGTTTCTTTGGGTTTTTTTTAATTTTATCACACAAATATCTGAACTTTGAATATGTATTTGATAAAATGAATGCTTTGTGAATTAATATTTACTAATCTGACCCCACAACCTTGCTACACACAAAAGTGTTCCGTGATCATATGATTTAGTTAGTTTTTGTTCAAGAAGGGCTTCCATACATGGAAATTAACAGCTGCCATCCATTATGTCTGGATTAAGTCTAGCAAATAGGTTGTGTGTGTCTGTATCTCTACATAGAAAGAAATGTCACTCACAGAATTTTAATTATTTCTTCAAATGATAATTTTATACATTTTCCGTCCTTATGGAATACTAAAACTGCTGCTGTTTATCTACAGAAGAGGTACCTCAAGACAGTAAATTTTCTTATACTTTTCCCAAAGCGTGATTCAAATTTCATCTGCTGGAGGAGAAGGAAATTCCATCTGCATGCTAATTCTTTACTGGGCATGGCTTCTTAAAAACTGGCCATGCTAAGGTAAAGCGTTAGCACGCTATTTTTGAGACTCAGTGACTAGAAGGACTGACTTTAGCTATAGATGCTATGAATTTATTTTGACATGTAATGCACCTCACTAATAATGTGCTACGCCTGCTATGCTAGTGATAAGTTTCTATTAAACTAGCACTGGTAATCATCCAGAACCAGGCACAAGTTCTTTGAGACTAACCACCAGGTATTAGCAGGAAAATTGCAAACTCATTTTATTTCTGAGCTAAACTGGCACCAGAATCTGAAGCTACTTCTGTAGAGGTGAAAAGCTAGAAAGCTAATCTACCATACTGCTAACTCTAAAGGTTTCGCCAGTGCCATATCGCTGCCTGACATAATTCGAGGCTTTTATTTTTTTGAAATGTATAACCCTGGTGATTTAGATATTGACTTTAAAGATCTTCCTAGAAGAAAGTTTATTATATTATCTCTCCTTCATGTCAGAAAAGTACATACTGTGAAATTAAAGTAACACACCATTTCTCAGAAAAGGAAGCTAGTCTGAACTCTAGCTTTATTGGGGGGAAAAATCTTTATCACAAAGTCATTTAAATGTGTTTATAAATGTACATGTTAAGTTTGAAGAAGACTGTGACCTGAAATAAAATACGTATACATAGTTATAATCTTTGAAATATGTGCTAGTATTTTAGACTCACGCAAAGATACTTATGACTGTTTCAGAAGTTCACATAATAGAAATTGAGTATTATTGGTTTTATTTTGCACAGAAGTACCTTACATTATAAATTCTGACAACAAACAATGCCCACCTACAGCCCTGTTTTTGTCCAGATCAGGAGCGCAATTCCAGTTGTCCCCTTTCTCTGTGCTTTGGCTTGCATCTTGGGGTGGTCTCAGAGCTATGAGCCGTGTTCCTTTCCAAAGAAATGAACCTGGAAGAAGAGATCTAAGAGTGTGCTCAACACACTCCAGCCATTAATGAGTACTCATTTGTCACTTATTCATCCGGGGGCTAGCTTAAACCTTCTGAAAAATGTGTTGTGGGTATTGGACTCTCAGCACCAATGGTTTCACCCTGTGGGTCTCTCCAACTGTGCTGTACTATTTGCTAATGCAGGCAGTGCCAAAACAACCCCAAATCTGTATACTTCAGACATCTTAAAAATTCTCATTAGTAATTCTTGGTCCATAAACTATGCAGAAGCATAGAGGCAGAGGCTGAAATTTGTGCTGTGTTGGTTGATTTTAAATGTGTATTGAGATCATAAGGTAAGCTTCATATCCTGATTAACTGAGGATGGGAATGGAATATTTATAAATTCACAGTTTGTTTTCCACAAATATTCTCTAGTGGTCACTTAAAGTTCAATGTTTTATATATTTCTGCCAAAAAGCAAGTTTGCTGTAATAGTCAAACACAAAAAGGTTCATGATTATAAGCACTATTTGAGCAAATTAATCTTAGAAATGGTTTTACACTTCTTACCCAGGACTAATTTGGTCTGCGTGCTTTTTCAGAAACAGAAAACATAGGTTTTGACTGTTTTAATAAACATTTATAATGTTAAAATGTTAATAACCACAGGAAAAGTGATTATTTTTACTTGAACAATAAAACATTAATGATGACTGCAGCAATCATTGTCCTTTTGCATAATGGCATGAACTGTAGCCTCACAAGAAAATACCAAAAGAGAAGATGACTTTTATCTATTTTTTTCTAACATATTTTACATTGTTGAAAATATTATTTTTCAAAATGACTGCTTCCATTTAACTTTATATGTCCTTGCCCTCATCCAAACACAGCTGTAAACTGTTTTATGTGGACTTTTCTATTAATATACCTGCTTAGATAAATGAATACAAGCGGGAATGCAGAAGAAACTGTAACCGCCTGCTCCCATAAAAAAATTTCCGAATGTCCACAAGGTTTGATGGATGCCAGAAAAGCATGGGATTTTTGGCCTCACAAGGAATTACAGAAGTTGCAAACAACATTCATGTATGGATAAATTGTAATTTAATCTTAATTCTTGAGCAAAATGCATTGGCAAAAGAGCAAAGACTTCATACTGCAAATTTTTCTAGATGATGCTTTGTTGCTGGCTCTCTGCACAGGTACAGTAACTCGCCAGCACAAAGCCATGTGCAGAACTGTGGTCTTTGCATTGCTTTAAAAAAAAAGTGATCTTTTTACCCAAGCTGTATTCAAGAGATTTAGAGATTAAATGGCTCAGTTTATCGATGGTAACCATAAAGCAGAACCATTACCAAGCTATATCGAGTCAGTCATGTATTAAGTTTGGCACATTTTCTTCCCCTGTATTCAGATAGAATGTTTGTAACAGTAGCTTTTTTGTTAACATGTACCGCAAAAAACCACGCATCTCAAGTTCTTGTGTAATGAATGAATATGTCCATTACTCATACACATATTTCTTTTAATCTTGTCTTTTACAATTGTGTTTAGAACTTGACTTGAAATAATACTTCGTGGAAGAAAGCTTTTTAGGGCATTTCCACAGGTCATAAACATTAGATTTCAAATCAGATATATCCCAATAAATACTTTTACTTTCAATTCTATCTGACAGTTATATGGGAAACTAGTTGTCCTGTTTCCTAATTTCTAGAACAGAATTAAAATAACATTGGTCCTAGAATGGGTTATGCTCTTTGAGGGTCTGGAGAAGACAGAATGGGTTTGAGCTAATTTTTACACCTCCAGAGTAGATATTAGGCATTTGTAATCTTTTCTGTATTTGAATTATATTTGATTATGCTGTAAGGTTGTATATGCCGTTATTGCCACAAATCACTGCAAGCATTTCAGCAGAAAAAAAAAAAAATCACATTCTTTTGTGCATATTCATATTAGCCTAATGATGCCAGTACAAGCACGATAAGGATAACAAAAGAATGCAGTCACAGTGCTGTCAAGCTCCTTAATACCAGTGTCCATCGAGCTCCGTATCTACTTTCTGACAGTAGCCAGTATTTGATGATTTGGGAAAGAGTGCAAAAAACATGGCAAGAGTAGAATGATCATTCCCCATCTGCCAGCTTCTAGCCACCTTCCTGATTTAAAGTTTGCGTCCAAATAACTGTGTTAATAGCAAGCAAAGGACCTCCCCCTCCTGAATTTTTCTAATCCTGATCTACTGTCAGGACTCTTCAGGCCAGCACCTCTGTGCCTCTGAGTTGAAAAAAAATAAAAAAAGAAATTAAGGTCTGTTTCTCCAGAAGATCATAATTTAGACTCATAATCAGAATCTACAGTATATATATGTTTTTATATATTTCCTAAATAAAACTTTAAACCACAGCACCAAAGCAATCTGATCCAGCCTTTTACTGGTGCAGGTCACACCAGTCTTGTCTGCTCTTAGTCCGGCCGCTTTGAATTGCAGTCTGGTGGCACAGTGCAAACTCACCTTCAGTGCTGATGCTGAGCAATGACTGTAAGAATCTGAATCACGACCACCTCCTGTGCCAGTTGGAGGGATGGAGGGAAGAAATCAATAACTTTAAGAGAAGAGACTGGATTAAATATCTAGGCAATATCATGCCTTAAACTACTGTAGCAAGATCTGCCAAAGCTCACCTATCCTTTCTACTGCTGAGAAATGTAGTCAAAACAGCTGCTATTAGCTCTGGTTTGATGAGGTAACAAGATTCTTATGCACACAGGTGAGATAGCATGAGATTCTCCTTTTACAGAAAATAGCAGGATTTTCTACATGTGTTCCAGAATTCATTATTCTTTTTGATACAGGAACAAAGTACTATGCTTAAATGAATGAAAAATGGAGTCTGTGTTTCCACGTGAGGTACTTGTTATTTATAATGTCAGGTGGATGCCATCCTGATCAGGCTGCAGAAGAGGGGAGAATGGTTTGCAGCTGCATGGTTAAAACCGTGTTACAGGTGCAAGAATACATTCTGAACTAGGCAGTGCTAGTAAGGAGGTTAAATTTACCCAAAGTCAGGACAAGAAAGTTTGCAGAGCTTCTGCTTTTGGAACTTGCTTCTTACTTTATATGGAGACTTCCAGCTGTATCAGTAGTGCCTTCCTCCAATACTTTCTGAAGTGTGGATACACACAGGAGTTTAGTGCCTTTCTTCAGAAACGTAAAGAAAGTAAACCTCTCCTAGAGGTAAACCTCTCAGTTTTGCTGTGAGCATCAGACTAGAGCTTTTGGGGAAGACCATTGCCAAGGAAAAGATAAGAAGCACTAGTCAGCC
This sequence comes from Chroicocephalus ridibundus, assembly GCF_963924245.1. Classification (NCBI taxonomy): domain Eukaryota; kingdom Metazoa; phylum Chordata; class Aves; order Charadriiformes; family Laridae; genus Chroicocephalus; species Chroicocephalus ridibundus. The sequence continues at coordinate 155,737,651 of NC_086284.1, forward strand.
TGTGCTCTGCTTGCTACCTATCTTGCACGTGGAGCATAAACCATGCAAAGAGATAAGGCTGATAACATGACCATAAATTCTCCATTTACATAATATCACAGAGAAATCACACCATGCCAGAGTGCATAAGGGTTCTCCAAGATCCTTTTGTGTAGGCCTGACTTTCACCTCCGCTGCAACTGGATGATGGTGTGAAAGCACAACCACTGCATTTGGGGCTTTCTACAAGTGAAGAATGGTCAGGACAGCTTTGCCTGAAAAGCCATGTGCAGGCATTAGATAATATGTTCTATGTTATCACTTGATTTTAAGTTGCTGCAATATTGCTGATGAAAAGGTTATGCATAAATGGTAATTCATAATTTCTGTCACAATCAACTGAAACAAAAAAAAATATTCTCTCTGTTGCTATAGCTTCTACAAAACGATTAACAAAGTGACAGCTTTAAAAAATGTTCCTGTTAGACTGGGAATGAAAGAACTGCAGTATAATCTGCATTTTACAGTACAGGAAAGAATAGTATATACTATAATATCAGAGTTGGGAAAAGTCAGACTGGAAAGCTTGTGTAGGGCATTAAACACAAGAACTGAATGAATTTTGGACAGCATCATGCCTTCTTCATGGTCCAAAATATGCATATGTTAGACTGACTTTTAATAAAGAAGTAATACTTCTATCATACTATTTCATGCCATAGAATCATAGAATCATTTAGGTTGGAAAAGACCCTTGGGATCATCGAGTCCAACCATCAACTCCACTCTACAAAGTTCTCCTTTACACCGTATCCCTTAACACCACATCTAAACGAGTCTTAAACATATTCAGGGATGGTGACTCCACCACCTCCCTGGGCAGCCTATTCCAGTGTCTGACCACTCTTTCTGTGAAGAATTTTTTCCTAATGTCCAGCCTAAACCTACCCTGCTGCAGCTTGAACCCATTCCCTCTTGTTCTATCACTAATTACCTGTGAGAAGAGACCAGCACCAACCTCTCTACAATGTCCATTCAAGTAGTTGTAGAGAGCGATGAGGTCTCCCCTCAGCCTCCTCTTCTTCAAACTAAACAGTCCCAGATCCTTCAATCGCTCCTCGTAAGATTTATTCTCCAGGCCCTTCACCAGCTTCGTTGCCCTCCTCTGCACTCACTCCAGCACCTCGATATCTCTCTCATATTGAGGTGCCCAGAACTGGACACAATACTCAAGGTATGGCCTCACCAGTGCTGAGTACAGGGGGACAATCACCTCCCTACTTCTGCTGGTCACACTATTTCTAATACAAGCCAGGATGCCATTGGCTTTCTTGGCCACCTGGGCATGCTGCTGGCTCATGTTCAGCTGCTTGTCAATTAGAACCCCCAGGTCCTTTTCTGCCAGCCAGCTCTCCAGCCACACTTCCCCAAGCCTGTAGTGATGTGTGGAGTTGTTGTGGCCCAAGTGCAGGACCTGGCACTTGGCCTTGTTGAAGCACATTCCATTAGCATTGGCCCATCGGTCCAATCTATCCAAGTCTCTCTGTAGAGCCTCGCTATCGTCATGCAGATCAACACTCCCGCCTAGCTTTGTGTCATCTGCAAACTTGCTGATGATATACTCTATGTCCTTATCAAGGTCATCAATAAAGATGTTAAACAGAAATGGTCCCAACGCTGAGCCCTGAGGGACACCACTTGTGACCAGCAGCCAGCTGGATTTAACTCCATTGACCACCACTCTTTGGGACCACCCATCCAGCAAGTGCTTGATCCAGCAGATCGTATGCTCATCCAGGCCATGAGCCGCCAGTTTTTCCATGAGAATTCAATGGGGGACAGTGTCAAATGCTTTTCGAAAGTCTAGGTAGACGATGTCCACAGCCTTTCCTTCACCCAATAATCGTGTCATCTTGTCATAGAAGGAAATCAGGTTCGTCAGGCAGGACCTGCCTTTCCTAAACCCATGCTGACTAGGCCTGATCCCCTGCTTGTCCATTATATGACTTGTAATGGCACTCAAGATGATCTGCTCCATGACCTTCCCTGCTACCGAGGTCAGACTGACAGGTCTATAGTTTCCCGGATCCTCCTTTCTGCCTTTTTTGTAGATGGGTGCTACATTTGCTACCCTCCAGTCTATTGGGACCTCCACAGTTAGCCATGACTTCAGGTAGATAATGGAAAGTGGCTTGGTGAGCACGTCTGCCAACTCTTTCAGCACTCTTGGATGTAACACATCCGGTCCCATAGACTTGTGTGCATCCAAGCGGTGTAGCAGGTCAGTGATCGTTTCCTCTTCTTCCTCATGTCTTCAAAGATGGAAGATATTAAATATTAAAATAGAAATAGATTTGAGAAACAAGCAAATAATTTCAATTGAATTAAAGACAGTACTTGAAAACAGTTTATAAAAAAAAAGTGAAGAAGCAATCTTTGGATGCGAAAACCACAATAAGCAATATTAAGTAGTCAGGGATCTGATCTTTGGCTTCTCTTTGAATGATTGTGGTAAAACAAAGAGCCTGGAAAGTCAAGATAACTAACCATTTGAAGATTTCCCAGGATATGTCTAAGTGTCGGAGATTTAAAAATTCATCACAGCAAGGGGATCTTGGCAGCAGAAAAATTGCTCATGCTGAGAAAACGTGGAGTATCCAAAGGAGAGTCCTTACCTTTTGCACTGTCTGCAAGCAAGACCAGTCAACTATTTCTAGACAATTAGGAAGACACGTTAACCATATTAGCCTCTAAAGTGCAGCCCACTAGCAAGCAAGGGCGCTACTTCAGCATCTTGATTGGCTTTGAGAGCCTCCATCTGCACATCTCCAGCTACAGGAATCCAAAGGAGGTCACTGGTAGGTCTGTGACTTCATTGTTGTCTTTTAAGTCTGTGCTAAGTGACACAGAAGGTCAGTAACATCATCTTGGAAAGCTGGTTACCAATATAACCAATACAGGAAGAGCAACATTTTGTAGACTTTGTTTTATGTCTATATATAAAAATCCTCACCTGACAGTTCCAAGCTGAAGAAAGGAATGCATCTTTAGAGTGCCATTTGCTCTTGTGTGATTTTTTCCTGAGAACCACAGACAGCTGACTAATATTTCATCTGCTAAGTGCCATAGTTATCAGAAGTTCACATCAATCTGCTGTTGGGTTTTTTTTGCATATAGTGGTACATAGATGATGTCCCAAAGTTCAGATAATCCACAATGGGTTAAAATTTGGATGGAAGTATAGGCTACAAAAGATAACAAACCCAATCATTCCAATAATTTCAGATGAAACAAAACAGCTGCATTTAGTTTATTTTGAGGGTGAAGGAAATGGGCAGGGGGGGAAGGAGTAGCTGCTCTTTTCAGAAAGCAGAACCGTTTTTATTACTGGTTTTGCATTGGAAAAAAAACCCCTAACTAACTACTTGCAGTTGTTCTGAAAGAACCGTCTCTTCATATTTTAAGAAGTATGCGCTAAAATGGAGTTAAATTTTCAAGTTTAGAAATTAATCTTTTCAAAATTATGTTTAATTTTACCAGAGTCTACCAGCTTCCCTAGGTCCGTTCAATATCTTGCCCTATTTGGGCAGGACTGGGATTTGTTTATTTTTAGCTCCTTTTGTTCACATGGGGCTATGATTTCATAGGTTTTTCATTTGAAATTAAGATGTTGTCTGTGGCTAATGTTAGTCATGTTCTGGGTAGTTCAGCACTTTTTAAATGTTTGTTGGTAAAGGTTGGTTTAATTTTGTTTTGTTTCTGGATCAGTTAACCCACTCATTTGTCTTTTCTTCAAGAAGCTCCACTGATCTTTGTAGTTTGCTGTGTTTTCATGAGGATGAAGCAATGAATTTTATGTTTGTCTAACTTTGATACGCTTTACCAGATTTTTATTTTGTACCTTTATAAATTAGGAATGATTCCTTTGACTCAATGTAGTTAAGTATTTCAGTTTATGACAATCTTACTGAGATCAGAATTTGACCAACTGTGTCTTCCATGATCAGGATTTAAAGCCATTTGAACAAGGGAGAGGACAAAAGAAACAATCACATCATTAATAATAAATAGGCTTAATCACAGTAAGGACTATTCCATTAAATAACTCCATAGAAATGAGTAGCAGCCAAGGAAATTATAAAAACTTAAAGCATATCCTGATTAGGTATAAACGGCAGTCCCAGCATCTCTCTCCACTATCACTGGTTATTAGTAAGAAAGTGGAAATTTTTTTCTTGTGCAGATTCTCCGGTCAATATTTAAGGCCGTAAACGAGCTAAGTTGATTTGATTCAATGCACACTGTTTTATTAAGATCACTTAAGTCTAAAAGGTTTAACTCTTGTCTCTTAGGAGATCACTAGTTTCTCTCCTTCTGTTATCAATATGGAAGAGTGCATACACACCTGCACTAACACACTGAATAGTGTGACTTCACAGACAACACAACAGTTATAGGTGAAGTCAGACCTGTCAGCATTTTCCTTTTCACTCCTGATTTCTCCATGACAAGCACAGAAACATCACACTGAATTTCTAAGCGAAAGGATTAAAGCACAACATTCAGGAATTTGCTGTCAGATTTCCTTGGCATAACCAGAGAGTGATACGGTTCTGGAGGGGGAGTGCTCTGAAAACTGTTGAGTTGGACATTTGATTTGTGTTCTGTGTTCAGTCCTGACACATTATTTGGGGATTTGCTTGTGTGCGGTTTTGCTAAGACCAGTGGAGGAAAATTTTAAATTAAATCAATGGTAGAATCTAAATTTAGTCTGGGTTTTGGCTAGATTCCTTTATGTAGTCTGTTACAAAAAAAGCCTTTGCAACCATGTGGTGAGCATTTGGGTATTCAAGGTTATGAATCACCAGGCTTGGCAAATAATGTGCAATCTAAGCAATAATTGGCATTTTAGAGGGAAAGACAGGAAAACCTCATTCCTCCAACTTCTCCCCTTTTATTCACTGAATGCCGTTTTATAGATGTAAGTGCTTTTCAGAATTTAGGCAGACTGAAGTTTAAATAAGGTCAGCTTGTTCAGTTTTCTCCTTAAATTCCTGGCAATACTTTGTACTGCTAGAGGCACGACGAAGGGCCTTATTATTCCCTTGACAGGTAATTTTCATGCAGAGGAATGGAAATTATGAGTTTGAACTAATGATGTTTTCTCTCATTTCTCCATTGAAGAATTTTCCTCCCATATAATAGGCGGAGAATTCAGCATTTTATAGACACAGATTGTCATGATGTGGAGAGGTCAAGGTCATGAGCATAGAATAAGGTCCCTTATAGTACAACTGTTACCCACCTCCACTTCTTCACTTATTTGATATCTTTTGTAGTGGCTGCCCTAATGCTATTCCTAAAAGCCACTACAAATATGGAGAGGGAAAAACAGAAGTGATACTCTGTTCTACTACAGAGAAAAGATGAGGGAATCTGGGCATCTCTAGAGCACTTAACTCCCTAACATTCTTTGAAAATACTTTCTGTTTGCTGAGGCAAGTCCCTTTCATGCTCACTAGATGTGGCTCCTTCTTGAGGATGTGGGTGCCTCAGGGGCTTATACCAGGATAAGCTGCCTGTTCTTTCCATAGCTTCATCAGCGGGTTGGGACGCTGCATTCACCTACATATTCTCACAGTGACCCTGTGTGTGGTTTTTGCCTTCTCTTAAATGAAACAAAATATTCATCTACCATTTGTTTTATGCAGCGACAGTTCTTTGAGAAAAGGAGAAAGAACACTTGTGATCAGTATGTGGGTTGCAGATACATCTTAGTTATCATTTGTATTTTCAAATTTACACTCACTTTTCACTAGCTTTGTTCTTCAGTTGTGAACATGTAAAACTGTCATGCATGAATGGCACTATAAATATATATGTTAGAATTTTATCAAATATAAAGATCATATGAATTCCATAATACTGTTATTTAGGCTGTGCTTTGTCAACTCATTGTGTTTGCAATAGAAATAATGTGTTACTCTCAGCTTCAATATAAAATTACCCAATATTTAAATTCCTTAAAACATGTACTTTTATAGAATCATTCAGAGTAAGTAAGTAATTTCATAATGGGCATGCTAAGTAAATTAAGCTATCACTTAAGGATTATGATAAAACTCTTCTTAAGACCTTTCCTACAAATCTGTTGAGGAGGACATGTTTTGCAAAATACATGAATGATCTCAGCTTATAGTTACGCTGTAGGCATACTGGGAAAGCAAAATTCCAGTTATTTAATTGTGGGAAGCCAAGGTTTAAGATTTTAGATACAGATATATCAGCAACTGAGGCAAGAGAGCATCCCTTTAGAGCTGTTGAAGATCTGTCCTTGGGCATGGAGTATGTTCACTGTAAATGCTGACTTAACCTCTCTGGAAAACAGAATCTGAGAGAGAGCAGAATCTAAACTACTGCTTCTAGGCTCACCTACTTTCTAAAGCCATAGATTACCTTCCCTTATATCTATGGGGAACTGGAATGTTCTCTTACTAAGTGCACATTGTGTGTGGGTAGGGAAAGCAGCCACCCTTAATTTCTAAAATTGTTTAAATACCGTTGCGTTTTTAAAAAATGTAAGAATTGAATTAAATTGAAAAAAGTGTTGCTAAAGTTGCCATGATTTTATGCTCAGATGTTCTGCTTTTTCAATGAGTGTGCACGTGCACAAGTCCCAGAGCATTACAAGCAGGCAGGGCTACAAAATACCAGCTGTGTCCCTCAAAGCAGACTGTTTTCCTACTGTCCTGTCATCAGTTTTCTGGAGGTGATGCAGGCTCATTAAACCACTGAGACTGAAACAAGTAGATAAATAAATAAAAGTGTAATCCAGCAACACTCCTTTGACAGCAACCCTACAGATACAGTGCCAGAAAATAAATGGAATCAATCATTAATTACAAGTTTTGCTAGATTTAATGGAACCCGGAAACAATGCTAAAGCGGACATGGCATAGTAAGTGGTGATGAATGTCAGGATTATGGGACGAATTTAGCTTTCAGACATATCTACTGCACATTAACTCTGATTTGCCTCTAGATCATACAAAGAGGACAATTTCAGGGACTACAGGATACGCCCAGCTCTCATAAATCAGTATACTGCCTATTAAGCTATTGGAGCTTTGCTGATTAAGATAAAGAGCAGATCTACTGCTATATTAGCTGTGCATCCTTAAGAGCAAAGTTTTGCCAAGAAAGAGCTGAAGCTAGAACTTTCTAAAAACCTGCAAAGTGCATATCAATCAGGTGAGAAGGACGTGAGGCTAGAATCATTCAAAGTGTTTACAGACCAGAAAGCTGTACTGAAGCAAGAATTTACAGGCTGTATTGATGTACATTTCATTCCTGGGTAGAGATTAATATCACTGTGTTTATTTCATAAAGCCATAAATGATTACGAGTCCTGGCTGAGTTTAAAAAAAAAAATCAACTCTCCTTTTTCTTGTACAAAACCATTTGAAATGGTAATAGAAAGAATTGCTCTAATTAAAGGTCTCTTGGATCAAAAGGTGAGATGAGCTAAAGATACATACAAACTAAAAATTGCTGGTATGCAGAATAGTGTTGTAAATAGCATTTTTAAAGATATAACTGGAGCATCATAGATCCATTTTTGACTGACAGATGTTCATCATGATTTCTAATAACTTCAAATCCACTTTCTTTTAACCTATAATTGATTTTTTTTCCCAGAAATTGCTATGACGTTCCTACCTAAAGTTACTAGAGGATGGAATTAATGCTAAGGACTCATTTATTCAGATCCTCGGGCTGTTACCTATGTTGGCGGAGCTATGTCCACCCATTTGTGAGATCTCACATTTCTAGGGGAAATAATGCCACTTCAGCATTATATGTTCTCAGGAGAGAGAAATGCGAGAGGGAAAGAAAGTGTAGCAATTTATTCCTTTGCAATAAGTCCTTGGTATAATCACTTGGGAAAAGGTTAGTTTAAGCCAGGTGTGCTAACGGTGTGTGTTATGCAAGAGTCCTCATGGGTTATTCTCCTGTTACTTAAGTGCTTGATGAAAGCTTTGTTACCTCAGCCCTTGTGTGACACACAGATGCTGTCGGGCACATCCTCTATGCTCATTCAAATTGAGGGATTAGAGATAATCCCTAATGTGATTTACCATTAATTCACTCAGGATTTTGGAAATGAGTTTAATTTCATTGAATTTCCCCCTGAGCTGGACTACAGGCAAAGAAGGAATGCTGTGTAGTGACCTATGGAATGGCAGACTTAAATGTCTGGAACACATACGTATGTATTAAGGAAGCAGTTACGTACAGGAGCTGTTATAATGTGCTATATATGCTAACAGAAGGGTATGCATTTTATTTAAAAAATTTTAAAAATCATTTTAAACGAATGCAGTTACCTAAAAAGAAATTGTACCTCACTTGCCTCTTAATGAAGGACAACTGGAATCTCTAACTACTGAATTTCTGTTTAAATGGTGGGTATCTGAGTGATTAGCTTTCAGAGATATAGCACAGTTGTCATGATTCTGATTGCTTCTAGGCGGACGATGCATGATCTTCAGGTTCTGTTTAATGAATGTGGAAAAGTACATTGCTTAAAGCCTCCATAACTAAATAAAGGATGGAGTGCCTGTGCTATTTGTTTAAGAAGGAATAATTATGCCAATTTCTTCCTGTAGAGCTTCTTAAAAATCACTCTTTGGCAATTTATTATTTAGAAAGCTAAAGAGCAATTTTATGAATTTAGAATATTCTCCCAGAGAACTGCTGCTCCTAACTTACTTTGTTTTTCTCTAGGTAAAAATGTTTGTATTATCACTAGTTTCATCTCCCTTTATCAGAGAGAGAAAATGTGTTTTCTAACTTTATAGCTGATAAGCTGACTATTTCAATCTTTATGTTCTGTGGGTTTCAGCTACAACTGCAGTGGGATGCTGTCTTTGGTTGCTGGGAAGGGAAAGTAATAATTTAATGCCATTCTTCTTTTCCTCATTGCCTAAATCAGCTTAAAAACTGTTAGAAGGGGACGCTGGCTAATGGCAATAAGATGGTCCCTGTTGATGCACGATTGCCTATCAGCCTCCTTCTGGCATACCACTGACTGCTGTTTCCAGATGTTGGGCAGGGGAATTGATACCCTAAAGCATGTACTAAAGCATGTATGCTGCATGATTTTCCCAGTTGGAGTGCAAAATGCTGCTTTTCTCCTTCTTCTCCTTGTCCACTTAGCATTTAAAATGTAAATCTGCATTTAGGGACATTTTAAAGTAACGCTTAGGATTCTTCACTTTGTATTCTTCAAAACTTAGTATTTTCTTCAGTTTCACTGAATGGGATCTGAAGCATGGCAATTTTGATTTGCTGAATATCAGAGAGGAGAAATTTTTTATGATGTATGCTCATTGCTGTCTTACAGGGTAGAGAAGGTGGTTCCTACCTGCTTTGAACTCTGGTATTATGATAACATTAATTTCTTCTTCACAGGTGAAAGAAAATTGGTAATGTTACTGTAAAAAATTGTTTAAATAGCTAGTGTTCAGGTGGAACCTACATTTCTATCCAGGACAAATAGGTCTATACTAGTTTATATCTAAGCAAAAAGCTATAAATATGAAAAATGGAAACAGCAGGAGAGAATGAAAACTGACAGGAAATTCTTTCTTCTGGCGTTGATTTTTGTAACCAGGAATCTAAAGTTAAAGGGAGATTCAAAACACTTGCAAGCTACAGGGGGAAAGAAAGTTTTAAGGATGTAAGCTTTTATGTTATAGGATTTAACCAAGTTCTAGCATAAATTAGGAAGAATAGATTAGTAGATTTCTTGTCCCTTCTCGTGAGGCATCTGCTGTTGAAAAGACACGCTATTGGCTAGACAGACCCCAAAACTACCCTGAGGTAGTTTCAAGAACATCATTAAGAATGTTCTTGAAATAAACAGATTAGGATGGAAGAAAAAAAAAACCAGACAAACAACCACCAAACCACAAACTGGGCAAAGAAATCAGATATGGGAAAAGTTTCCTTGCTTTGTACTGAAATCTTTTTATGTCAGTCTGGGAGTGCGGTAACTTTAACTTCATATACAGGTTGCAAAGCCCCAAAGGAGTCTCAACTTGCTGCACCATCTAATCCTTGAAGTTAATCTCTAAAAAAGTCACCAATAAATTCAGATAAAGACCAACAGGAAAACAGAACAATCTTCTGGCTTTACTTCTGCTTTCCAAAATTTGCCTTTGTTGCTGTCTCTCAGCTCTCTGTGGTATCTCAGTCCTGGGGTTGAGCCTGAGGGTCTTTTGGTGAAAGGAAGTCTAACCCAAGCTCTTGTCCTATTAGTCTTTGAGCAAAAGCAAACTTAAATTCCATATGTATATATTTTAACGGCATTTATCTGTCATGAGGAGGAGAAATGTGCCTGGACGTCTGTGTCTGTGTTCTGATCACTAAAGATCTTTTTTAAAAGGAAGATACTAAGAAGGGAAGGACTGGTTTGTGATTAAAGTCTAAGAGTGGGACAGTGGCACTTGCATCAACCCGTGGTTCTGTAATACATTTCCTGCATAGGCTTAGGAAAACCTTTACAGTTTCTGAGCTGTCTACACCTCAAGACGTACGCACATGCACACACAGACACACACACACGTACAAAAGGCTTGGGGTAGGAAGCAATTAGAGATTTCTTTTCTACCTACTCTTTCATCCATCTTTCATAGATAGCCTGAGTTAGGGTCTGTTTCTTTCAAGTGTGTGCACAGTACCTAGCAAAGCAGCCGCTGGGATTTCTCAGTTCTGTTTTATACCTGGAAATAATGTAAATCCTAAATATTAAAAAAAAAAAAAAATCGGGGGGAGTAAAAGGAGAGAGTAAGGTTAAGAACTCATTTGCCTGCCAGCCTGTCCTTAAAATAAGTAACACAAATGGGAGAACGAAAGCAGAAAAAGGGACTCTCATCTTTATTATCCTGTAAACAACCTGTGAAAATGCCAGCCAGTTTTCACAGTATTTCATCTAGCTCTCAACTGTCTAGGGCAAGGCCGTTTTTGGGAGAACTTTGCTGGATTTTGCTGTACTGGTTTGCTGGATGGAAAATTCCTCCTATTGACAACACAGTTTATCATCTTTGCTTGTTTATCCAACTAAAACAAGGAAAAACACAGTCTTAATTAATACTTATATCATTTCCTACTGTTTCTGATGGAAAGGAAAAGTAATTGTATGAGTCAAGGGTGCTCTTGTGGGCAACTTGTTTTCATACAGGACACACCAAGAAGATTTGAAGCCAGAAACTCCTCCCCACCAACCAGCTGATGCAGGTGCAGCTATGAAACAGTGCCTGGGCCGGTACGATTCTCTGGTAGTCCTGGGCCACTGCCTCTGTGAACAGCATGGACCCATCTGCTTTTGGTTGTCAGCAGTGCCAAGACCAGCATCAGCTCTGATAAAACAAGACCTCTGTCACTGAAGCAAGGTTGGATTCTTTTATATACATTGTAAGACAAAATACTGAGGAAACACAAATAAAAGTGACTGATAGATAATATCTATCCAAAATGTTGATTAAAATGTATATATATGCAGATGAAAAAAAATCTGCATATTTTATATATGCATACATGCATTTAAATAAACTTTATATACAAATATGTCTACCTATCTATTTGTCTGAGCAGAAGTAAATGTCTAAACAGGAAACAACTTTCTAATTTCCGGGGGGTTTTGCCAGGATTCAAAAATCAAAAATCTTAACTTATATAAGAGATGCATTCAGCTGTCAAGAAGTGATACAAAATTGACACAACTATCAACGTCAGTCCTTTAGAAGTTTCTCCTTCTGTATTACTGATACGGCACCACCAAAGATGTAAACTTATGGTGCTGACAACTGACTACATTTAATATAGTTTCTGACATTGTAGTTCTGATAGAACTTGGAAATTCTGAAATAAAAATTTCCTGAACTCTCCGTGAACAAGGACAGCATTATGGAGTGGGAGCTGACTTTAGATCTTATGCATGGATATTTGCTGAAATATTCCGAAGTAGACAAACCGCACATATTTTACTACAGCACACAGTACTGTTCTCTACACAGTTTGTTTTGAGGATGATTCCAGACACGGTTTCTGTTGTTTATGTTCTGCAACAATAAAGCAAAGGCAGGATTTTTGTATTCATATAAAGCAAACATATAATAAATTGATGAATTTTCCAGTTGAATTTCCCATGAGAATTAGGAAATTGGAACATCTTTTGTATGTCCTATTTTTTATGTGCACATAGAGATTGAGGAATTCTAGATCCTTCTCCTTACTGCTAGTAAATTACTTTTCCCATCAGTTTGCTGCTTCTTTTCTCCCAACTACTCCAAGGAAACCCTCTGCTTTTCTTGCTGAAGAAGATCTAACCAGGGACATTCACCTCTGCCTATTCTGCTACTGGTCAACAAAACAGGGTATAAATTATATAAAATAAATTATATAAAAATATAATTAATATTATACTATTATATTATAAAATATATTAATAAATTATATAAAATAAATTGTATATATAAAGCAGAGACACATCAGACAGTTCTCCAGTGTTAGGAAAGCACATGCCTAGAAGTTTTCTGTGGATAATCAGGAAGATTCAAGGGAAAAGTAGAGCGTTGGTGGCGAGGAGAACCACAGCTATATTTTTTCCTTTGAAACAGCCAACTCTGTCTTCTCTACAGGGTCTCCTGATGGAGGAATCAAGTCCCCTCTTTTCTCAGATATCGTAGCACCAGATTAGTAAGAATCACAGCCAATGAAAATGGAAAAAGTTTATTAGAGATGAGCCCAAATACTGATACTTGGAAATGGGTTTGAGGCCAGGCAAAAGTTTAGTCCATGTGTGCGTGTGAAAAAACAGTGCGAGAGTAAACAGTGCGTGCAACCTCCATCTCTGGCTTAAACAAACATCTGCAAGTGGGTCTCTTAGGAGACCGTCTTTCATAGACTTTTTTCTGGTGTGTCCCTCTATTCTGCCTCAAAGAAAACCTTACCTATGTTAGCATTTATGTCTGCTTTTGCAGCCCAGGCACTGCCAAGTGCCTCAGGTCTTCCAGACGAATGCGTATTATTCCAGGCTGGTTGCAGTGTTCCTCTCCTGTGGTTTTTGTTTAAACCACCTCCACCACATACCACAGAGAGCACAGCTGTGAGGGGAACATGTGATCGGCTGAAAAATGTTAACGGTAAACTACCAGGCTCAGTATAGAGACTGGAGAGAGACGCTCTCAAAAACGGCACTGATATTTTAATTATAACTGAAAGATTTGCAAAGAGGCGTAGAAAAATTTACTCCTACTCACCTGTAATTGAAAATGTAAATCGTAATTAGCTGGTGTTGATTTCCCAAAGGTAAATGTTTGCCTGCCTGTGATACTGCCTGTGGCGGAGGCAGCCGGGGGCGAGAGGGGCAGGCTATGGCCGCAGGCAGCCTACCAGTGCAGCTCATCAGGTGGTGCTCGTTGGAGACTGGCCCAGAGGAAGCTTAATTACTTTTTCTTAAAAATGATAAACGCCGAGGCCAACAGGTGAAATTTCTGAGCCTTCAGTGAGTTTTGGAATGTTGCTAGCCTTATTTATTCAGAAAACTGTTTTTAAGAGGCCTTCATGAGAAGGTGGATGCCAGCCTGGTAGCTCAGAGCATCCCATCCAGCCCAGTAACCTGTCTCCAGCAGCGGGGCAGCAGTAGGTGGTGAAAAGTTTTCTCTCACAAGAACTGTCTGTGTCAGTGTGCACCAGAGACATGCAGCACAGCTATTACCGTTCAGTATTCTGGCATGGAGAGAAGATGACAGGGTTACCACTGTCAGATATGCTTACTGTCTGATATTGAGTTTCCCAGTTTTGGATTATTGTGAGATCCTTATTTGCTTGTGGCTGTTTAGGGAGAAAGTCCATGAAGACTTTCAGCATCCGTTCTTAGCTAGAAGAGTGTAGGTCTTGTATTCAAATAAGAAAGCAATTTGAGAGATTATTATAATTCAGCATTATTCAGAAGTTACACATTTCTGAAGAATTCAGCTAGCCAATGTCCAACACCCGGTGTTGTTTCCAGAAGGAGTAAATTACTATTGTTGATGTATAAAGCCTCCAGTTCTCTAAAAGCAAACATCATGCTGGTGCCATAAATCTGCAGTCTGCAGTTGGGATGGGTAGAATCATGGTTAGCTAATTCAGAAGGTAAGAGCAGACCGTGTCAGAAGCCTGCTGTCATAACTTCAACAAATTTCCAGGCTCTTTCTTTTTCAGGGTTCTGTTGATGTGATTGAAGAGTTTTTGCATGGGGAGGGAGTCAGGAAAGAGGGCAGTGACAGGTGCTAGGGTGTGATGGAGTCTGGGCTCTGCTTGCACGGGTCATTTCACTGGACAGAATATAGTTATCCCCAGACATGCACACACTTCACCCTTCAGGTGCTGCAATTATAAAATATGAGTAAGGCTGGATTAAACTGGGTTAGCAATAAAAAAATAAAAGAACTGCTAGAGTTGAGCACACAAGCGTTACACAACCTTCTGCCTGTCTCGTGTTTCGCAGCTGTTTATTTGAAATCGTGTTATGCCCAAGGTTAAGATTCCATTTAATGACAACAAAATGTAGCAAATGTGAACTCTGGCCACAGGAGATTTGAGGATGCAACTTCACTGCAAGAACTAGATTTTTTTTTTTCCCACTTCACAGTAGCTAACCAGCACTGCTTACTTTCCTTTCAGTTCTTTATAGAATACTCCGTGATGAATCATATTACATCTACTTAAGTAGTAGCACAGCAAAACAGTGATTCGATAATTATTAAAATTGCATGGAATACTATGCTATGACTGCTGCTGGATATTTCTTATCCAAGAGCATATACAAATATGAATATCTTGGTCCATAAATATTTGTCTGGGGGGAAAAATCCTCACAATAGAAGTCTTTTTAATCTGGCAGATATGCATAGCAAGATCCATTCCTGGAAAAAATCAGATACTGCACTTTTTTTTTTTTTAACAGAAGGGATAATTAATCATTAGTATAATTTTTCCAGGGGATATTCTGGCTTCTCTGTCACTTGGAGTTTTAAATTCAAGATTAAAATGTCAGCCTAAAAGATTTGCTGTAATCAACCAGAAGTTATTGGACTTGATGCCACAATTATTAGGCAAACATCTCTGACTGTAATAAACAGCAAATTTGGCTAGAAGACCCTATCTCATCCTTTCAACCTTGCCACATCTGGCTTTATAGTGTCAATCAGAGTGAGCTTCTAAGGACTCAAGAGATACTTGAAAAGAGTTAATGCTATGGACTAGAGTTCCTCTGAGCGAAGGACAAGACAAAGTGCTGGGCAACGTGCTCTAGCTGTCCTTGCTCTGAGTGATGGGGTTGGACTAGACGATTTCCAGAGGTCCCTTACCTCCTCAGTTATTCTGTAGTTCTGTAGTACAGTACATTTTAATTCAAGCTCAAGTAATGTTTAACCTTTGGGACCAGCAGACCTCTGCTCATCCTCAAACTAAGTGGAACTGGAGACGCTGTAAAAGTCTTTCTTCAACAAGGACCCTCAGACCCTTCACAGATGCTCACTGTTTTCCAGACTGCAGTTTGACAGCCATGGTAATAGCCTATCGTGTCATTAAGCGGGCAGGTAAAACACACCTTCCGTCTATCTGAGCGTTTCTGTCACTTATTCATTGTTTAGCCTTTATTAGTTACTGAAGAATGTAACTTCCCCCCCACCCCCAACAAGTGGATAGACATGGCAAGAAACCTACTAGTAAAATGGTGGAACAGCTGAGAAGACGAGGAGGCAATAATAGAGGTCCCATCCATCCCTGACAGAGACTTTTAAATTAAAGTCTTATCGGGCCAATTGATACTGCTTTGGTCAGTTTGTGGGTTTGGTACTTGATATGAGGCAGTAATTTTGTCTTGCTACAGGGGAGCAATGAAAGTTGTGCAGAACCTGTCACCAAGGTCTCAGACTGCTGTGTGGTGTTGTGTCTCCCTTTGAGAGAGGAGACTGGTGTAGTGCCCAGTGAGTGTTACAGCTGCAGACAGCAACATATGGTCTAGCTGGATGATGTTTAAACACATTGGAAGGCCCCCTGAGGCCAAAACGCAGAGGACCTTCTGCCTAACTGCTCTCCAAAGCACTTGGCTGCCTTGCTGGGGTGGGACTCCCAGCAAGCAGCTGGAAGCAGATTATTTTCCCAAGGCAGCTATCCAGAGCGTTAACACTGAATTTAATTCTGCAGTGGTTTACTGACGGCGGTCTCCAATGATATATTGGTTTCACAGCATTTCCTTTTCCGGTTCATCTCTCAGGTAACAGTTCTTCTAGCTATTCTAGGCTCCTTAAATAAAATACATCTTCTCTATAATTCTTTGCTGTCCCCTAAAAACAGAGGAACAGGCATATGCCTGATGCAGTACTTCTTACACCACAGGTATTGTTACCAGGCAACCACCCCATGCAGCTTTGGTAGAACACAAACTTCTTCAGCCACTAACCCTTCAAACACCTGAACCAAGATGTGCCAGCAGAAAACACCAGAGATCTAGGTGAAGCAGTGCAGTAACAAAGATTTTCAAAATCAACAGATGATTAAGGATAATTGCGATACGTTAGCACTGTGGTTACCATGCACATTTTCCAAAATATTGCCACCGATGCGTGATGTTTGCTTGCATGTGAAGGTTAATTATATCTATTGTTGAGGGGAGTTATCCCAATCTCTCAGGTTATCAGTAATCTGAATATTTTTATTATGGCATGTTCAGTGCACTCTGTATGAAATTGGAAAAACATTCACAGCTTCTATCCCTGAGGAGACTAAAGGGAGAAATGAGAGACTTGCCAGGTCCAACCAAATTCTTTCCCATCAAGCACTACAGGTAGTAATTTGTGTAAGCAGAAAGCTGGTATTAAATTATCTCACCTTACAGAGGCATTACTAAAAGGTCTTCCTTTTCACAGCCATTAGAATAAAAATCTGTGTACTTTGCTCAGCTTCCAGATGTGTGGTTCTCAGGCTTTTTGGAGTCTATGCTGCTAAGTGGGAAGCAAAGATGAAGGATAAACAGGTTTATCGTATTGCAACTCAGGTGGCCACAGTCAGTTGACATCTGCTATGGACTTGTAGGGTATCGTCACATATGGGCATATAGCCCATATATGGGCATATAGCCCAGTGGATTAAAGTAGCAGAAAACAAAGTAGCTGGAGAAACAAATCACAATCCATGGGTATAGATACAGTGACATTCCTATTGGAGGACATGAGCATCAGCCAAAATAGGCTAGTCAGGTAAGAAGTTTCAAAATGGATCCCCACTACCTGAGAATAAGTAATTCCTGTCTAATCAGCTCTCCCTTTACTTCTCTGCTGGCCAAAGGAGTTGACATTCTCCAGAAGCACAGCTTGGTTCCTCAGATGAAAAGGTCTTATAGTCCATCAAACCTCCTCTAAGTCCATAAATAGAAACAGGAGTAAGAGACCTTTGAAAATGTGAACATAACTATATATAGTTGTATTTATCAGGTTAAAAAAAAAAAAAGCAGTGGAAACCAGCAGGTGGATGATGAAGCTACTGGTACTCAAGGTCATCTATTTGCTTGATACCAGTATCTAGTTTGCAAATGTAAATGTTAAGAAGTGCATCTATAAATTACAGCGTGCAGAATCATGCATATACAGAGGCCAAGTTTGTCCTTTTACATGCAAATAAATATCCAAGAGCCAAGAACAACAGTGCCCAAGGTCCATTCGACAGCTATGTGATTGAATAGGGTTGACAGGTCCAGTCCCTCAGATGCTTAGATGCAGCATTCAAAAGTGTTTGAAGACTTCATAGCACACTGAAAAAGCCAGAAGATTAACGCTGACCCAATGAATGACTCAAAGGCACAAATTTCTCTTTCTTTTTGATTTCTTAAAGCTGATTCCACGTAAAAAGTTCCTAAGGAATAATCCTAGCTTCCAAAATGAAACAGTTCTTACGAAGAAAGACATTTTAAATATGTTTTTAAATTTTGCCCTTTGTGTTTTGTGGGGAGAAGGAATTATTAAGTAACTAATTCTATTTTGATCTTTCACATAAAATTTCTTTGAATAGCCTTTCAGCGAATCCAAAAGGGCAGGAAGAAAACTCTGTATGTTATTTCCTTCAGCATTTTTATAGTTCTAGGGCCTCTGTCCTGTCATCACGTATCATGTCTTAATGTGTGATTTACACTGGGTTTGTGGACCCTGGCTTTTTGAGACTGCATTCTAACACTTTTTATTGTCTGTTAATAAACATTTACAAAGAAATCAATGGAACTGTACAAATAGCCATGATTAAAATGAGTGCCCTCCTTTTTCAGGATCCTACAATAGCGCGATCACATAATGATAAAGGTATTGATGCGGATGTTTCCTGAAACTTTCTGCAGTGCTTTCAATCTACACACGACATATGTGTTCCCATTTTTTATTTAAAATTTATTAATCTCTTTTCCTGGTGACATGCCAGGGTGCTCTGTTGCCAAGACAAACAAAACTAATGACAAAATTGTCTAATTCTTTTCTGTTTCCTTCTAGTACAAAAGAGATCATTACAGTCTGGCTTGTTCACATAACAGGGCTATAGATTTTGTCTCCAAATTCTGTTCTGAATGTATTATCTTAAATATGATTCTTCAAGCAGAAATACTTGCTTCTAAGAGCTCGTCCTGTGGCATCAAAATTAATACAAAATGTTATTTAAAAGGTGGACCACTGACAAGTTTAGTGTTTCTTTGAAGAATTGTCTTGTTTTAAAATGATTTATGGTAGCACTGATGCCTGCTAATCTGGACACTGTGCTGTTCCTGCTCATTATTGCAAACAGGGCCATAAAACTCAGCTAATAAAATGTTCTACTGCACAGATGAAATATTGTACATGTCCAGTCTTTCTTTTCTTTTTCTTCTGGGTGCCTGTCAATCCTAAAACTACATGGCATGCTTGCTTATCTTTGCTGTTAATTTTTTTCTTTTCAAAAATAATCGGTTCTTCCAAATTCAGATCAAATAACTTTTTCTTCACCTCATGCTTTTTTAGCAATGTCTCCTGATCCAGTATTAAAATATTGTAATATACTTGTATGTACTTGTAATATATTCATTGCATTTTGTGACTGTATGTAGAAGTAAAATTTTGGGACACAATAAAAATCCTTCTGAAGATAATGGGAATCAGATTAGAATATCAGGACCCAGTGTCCTGAAAAATTTACACAATGGAAATTTTTGATTTATAAATTTACTTGGTACCTGCACGACTTTATCTTTGCATGGCGTAGGGTGAATATACATGGAGATTACATTTACCCTGCAGTATCTGAATTAAATTCTTTCCAGACAATTAACATCAAAGTTAAAAACAGAGACCTAGTCTGCTCTGTATATAAAAAAAAAATCACAGGTAGATAAAAGTAATATGTCCTAAGTTTAGTATACAGAAAGTACTAATATTATTGTAGTATTCAGAAGTCCTAACAAAATTAGGTCTTTGTTATACTGTTGCATAAATACATGAATGTTACTAATTGGAAATTCTTTTAAAATTGAAAACATTTTTCCATTTACCTATTATGGGAAAGTGCTTTCAAAATTTTATTTTATTTTCACAGTTTTTGTCAAAATTGTGTGCAGCCACATTACATATGGATGAAGGCTTTGGTCAGATTAACAAGGATTTGAATATTTTTGTAGAGTTCCTCTCCAGTTCAAGTTGGGTAAGGGAATCCTACGATGATGTGATTGCTTTCCCCACAGATGAGGACACATCAGTCTCCAAGTCCTCTTGTGGAACTGTGTATTTAACATTTTTTCTCCTGGGAATTAAGTGCAAAAAATAACCAATTGCCACAGAATCTCAGTGTCCACTCAGTCCTGTTTTGCCACCCAGCATCTCAGCTCTTGTTGTGGATAATGGAAAGGTAATCCAATATATCACTTTCTGTTTCCTTTAAGGATACACGCTTTACAGCTTGTCAAGTATAATAAAGATATGACATGTGCAATAACCTTTTCTTTCTTTGTGAATAAAAATATGTTATAATAAAATAGACTGGCAGAGTTCCATCAACGAGAACACTTTCACAAGTAACTTGCTTCATTTAAAAAAGAAAGAAGCGGAGGAGGAAAAAATGTCAGTTTGTCTTTGAAACCAGGAATATGCAAGGTCTCATGCCACAAATTATTTTTAATATAATTTAAAGCAACAATACATCAATTAATAAAATCATTATTTATCTAATTTGTATTTTAATTTTATTTATTAATTATCTTTTTTTATTATTTTTTTTTTTCTGTTTTCTGTGGCATGCATGACTATAAATTGCATTAAAATGTGGTTATCTCCACAGGTATCAATCGGCTGTCAAGAAAAGCAATGCAAACTTCCTAGAGAGCTCCATCTCCAGAGAGTCTACGTTCTGCACAACTTTCATCTTCCAGCAAAACTCAGACTAAGATAAAATACATGTCTGTCACTTTAAACAATGAGGAAAGTTTACTTACGTATTTTTCAAGCATGCATTTCTGTACTGTCTTGTTTCACCACAGGAGAATTTATCAACATCTGATGTATTACCTGCTTTTACCCAATTCTGATTAAATTATGATGATAAAGAGATAAAACCGACAGTCTACTAATGTTTTAGGGGCCTCTTGCCTGCAAATATGATGGGAAAAACAACCTCCTCTGCCTTCCTCTAAGTTAACCTCAAGATGCGAACTCTTGTCATGAAGAAGATTACCCTCTTGAGAAGAACTAACCTATATGAATACTCTGATACTTGACTCTCTACATTGTATAGAATCACTAATCATGGGAATCCTGGAGCTTGAGTCTTCTTTTTAATTCAACTACTTCTGTCTCTCTCCATACCTTCCATTACTCTTCTTGCTCTCCTTCTTTTGTCTATTACCACTCTTAGTCTTTAGGTACTTGCACAGGAAGATTACCAAAGAGTAATAATAAACAGAGACAGAAGTGCCCTGTGTTTC
Organism: Chroicocephalus ridibundus; assembly: GCF_963924245.1. NCBI lineage: Eukaryota > Metazoa > Chordata > Aves > Charadriiformes > Laridae > Chroicocephalus > Chroicocephalus ridibundus. Next base: position 155,758,670 of record NC_086284.1, read on the forward strand.
TGCGAGTCATCTTTATCTTTGCAAAAGATGTTCTTTTTCCATTCTTGCAAGCATAATTCATGAATGTTTTTAGGCTTGAAACTGGCTATAATAAGTGCTTGCTAGTTTCTCAAAATATACCTTTAGAAGTTAATAATCATTGGTTGGAAAAGAAAATTACTTTGATATATAAGTATTAGACAGGGAAAAATATCAACCTGCTCTTTATTCTCTAAAAGAAAAACGCATAACTTCGCAGCTTCTTAATACTATATGAAGTTTCAATGACACAAAGTTGACAGAAACATCCAAATGGATTTTGCAACAGGCTCATCATCCTTTGTATAATTATCAGACAAAACATTTCATATGAAAACATGTGAATGTATAATTACAGGAGCACCTTAAGCACTCTGATTCACTAGTGTGTCAAAGAAGCAGTTTGGTTCAACGGGTATGACATTAAATTGGTTATTATGAGAACCAGGTAATTTTCTCAGCTTTGACTGCAGTGAATTTTAGACACTTCATGTTTGAGGTTATTCATTTTTAAAATCGGTTTGATAATGCCTGTCCCCACTCACATATGTATGATGGAACACTTTTAACTACCGTATCTTCAAATACTGAGGAGGAGTATAGACTTGTTGGAAAAAGGAAGACTTTTAAGAAGAAGGACAATACTGAAACAGACCAATCTTTTTAGTTTTTTGTCTCAACAACTGTGCAATACTTAACGTAGAATTAATTTTCCAACTGAAAGTACTCCTAACTGTCGTGATCTGAGGTTTTTCAGCATTTGCTACTCCTTAAAATAGTTTCATTTCCTAATAAGGATTGAGGTGAATGTGGCAATTTCCTATGCCTGCCACATATTCTCCTTTGTAGGGACATGACTGGATTCTGACAGTTTCTGCAAGTGCGGCCACTCATACACAATGTAGTGAAAAATAGAGTGGCAAAGTGGTTGCAAGAAGGATATAAAGTACCACTACAAATGAAAAATGAGAAAGTAGAGTGTACTGCCAGGAGTAATCATCAAGAGAGTGCGTGCATGGATGGTTCAAAGTATATGAAGGTCATGTTGGCTTAATATTTTATTATCTGGCTTGAAAGAAGAAAGTTTCATTGATGAAAATATGGTATCTTCGTGCTTGTTACTGAATTAAAAGTGGTTTTGCTGGAATTCATTTAAATTACGTATTATAAATCAGAGGGCCATCACTTATAATCAACACCAACCACAAATAGGTAGTAGTAGCTGATTGCCAGCTATAATACTAACTACATATTTACTTCTGCAGAAATGGGTCTCTCTACAGGCCTATCTACCATGCCTTAAGCCATTAAAGCCCTTAGATTGATCCTTTGCCCTGCTGCCCTGTTTAGGGATGAATTTTGTTGGCTCTTTTTGTTCAGAGCAGGTGGACACAGTTTGTCTATCAGGACTTCCACATGGGAGAGAACAACTATCCAAAACCATACACAAAAATGTACACATTTACTATGGCAAGAAATTTTCCCCTAAAAATAATCTCTAAAACTCACTAGGGCGGGACGAAGAGTCACTTGGTTAGCAAGAGTATGTACGTTATTACCTGAAATTAAAAATAACTTTATTTGCTGATTGAGACTCTCCAGTTAGGTTACTGCTTGCTAATTACAATGGAAAATAAAAAATGATCTACAATCCCTCCTATGAAATCTATCGCTGCCTTTTTAGAAACCTTGACCAATACCTAAATCCTTTAAAGGCAGAAGCAACACTCAGTCTTCTGTAGCCTTGAGGCAAGTATTGTGTTTGACTTTAGGAGAAGTGCTTCAAAGATAGCAGAAGGGTTTTTCATAGCAATTTTGGTGTATTTCAGGTCTAAGGTGAAGGGAACAACCCTCATGGTTATAGCAGCAGATATCTGCATGCCTACTGAGGTCCTGACATCTCTGCAAAGGTGACCGATTAATGCCAATTATGTGAAAGAATGAAAAACATCAGCTCATTTTCAGTAAGTCATCAAACATTCAAGAGCAGATATTAAACTTCACTCATCTCCGAGGCAGAACTGATCCAGAATTGCGTAGCTATTCACAGCAGGTGCCTTTGCCACACAGTTAAAGGAAACACAGCAGGACTTTTGGGTGCAGGGACCCCCGAGGTCCCTGGTGCACCGCTGCATATAGCTGTGCTTGAGAGCCTGGCCACAGCCACCATCGAAGCACAGTGGCACAGCGATGAGCAGGCACAATGGAGCACAACCTGCGCCCTGCTAGCGAGCTCTTCCTTTGTGCACCGCGGGTAAGGGACTGATATGGCTATATTAAACTTCACAGCTCCCCAAACATAAATCCTCCCTGGGTCTCTGGTGAGGAAAAGGAGGCATCTAAAATGAATGGAATGATTGCATGATAATGAAATATGCAATGCCAGAGGTACCTTGGGAAGATATGGAGTGCTTTGATTCTTTTTTTCCGAAGATTAAAGAAACAGAAGTTCAATATAACCAATAATTTAGTGTAAATTACTTTCCAATTGTTTTAGTTTCACTCAGCTCAACATGTTAGTTATTTTCCTCCCCTTCCTGTTGGATGTTTCAGCTATTTTCAGGAGATAAAAGATGTTTCACTCCAAAGAAATAGAAGAAGCTTTATTATTATTATTATTTGAACAGCAGATAAGAGAAGTCCATGAAAATAATTCCAGAGCCAGATTACCTTGAAATCTGTGTGACAGAAGTCATGAAATGACTTTATCAGAAAGGCTTCATAAATCACAGTGTCTGTCTGCTGCTAGACTGAGAAAAAAACAGAGATAACAATTAACATTTTAAGAAGTTGTCTGTTTCCTCCTTACAATTTAAGGAGTTCTGGGGAAGCATGTTGCGAGGGCCAGGTTTTTAGCTTCAGTTATAATCTGGATTTTTGCAGTGCTGCCTTTCTGTTTGAGATGGTGGAAGTTATTGCTTTGGACTCTGTACAAAGATTGTTCTGTCAATCCTTCTTTAAGAAATGTTGCTTTTTTTTTTTTTCCTGTGTCTGGCAAAACTGCAAAAAGATAAAACTTATCATGAGGAAGAAATTTTAAAAGAAAAACCCCACAAGTTAAATAGCTATAATTTTGGAAGGTGACAATTTAATGAAAAAAAGGATGCTTTTCAATTTATATTTAAAGACTGTAACAATGCTTGTGCACAAATTTTATAGAAGATATGGACAAATAAAGGGTGAATTTCTGTCTTTGTAGTTTGAAATATGCCATATCCAATCATGTAAAGACTTCCTCCATGAGGTAAAGCAGAAAGATGTAATTAACCTCTAAGAAAAAACATGTGCCTGTGATATTTTTTTACAGAAAATAAACATCTATTAAAGCTTCATGTAAATAAAATGAAAAATATCAGAAAGCAACTAGGAAATATTTCTGTCTGGTGTTTTCACTGGTAACCTTCAAAGTATTCTGTTGCTTCGTTTTCTAAAAACTTTTCTGATGTTAAAGTTCACTTTTTGAGAGTGTAAAACGACCAGAGAGAAGCTGTTAGACGCTGTCTATCAGAAGGAATTGTTTATACGCTGAGTCAAAGCGACAGTCATGTCATTTGAATTCACGACGAAAATGTGCCGACGCTTGGAAAGAAACCAGCCAGATGCGGCAAAAGGGCCCCAGGTGAAGAGCACAATGACTGAGGTCTGAACAGCACATGGATTCCAGTCAAGTGGTCTGAGACACATCTTCGGAGGGAGTTGAGCTGCACTGAGAAGCGTCAGTGCAAGAAAAGCATAAAGAAGGGGGGCTCCCTGTCGGCGTGGTGCACGGCAGGCAGCACACCAGGGAGCGCGAGGAGAGGCAGGTGCTGGTGCCTGTGAGGGTGGCAGTGGGAGGCGAGGAGAAAGGATTTGTAAGGCTGAACAGAACCATGCGCATGGAAAATGAAGGTGCCGTATTATGCTGCATGTAGGTTGGTGTGATGGCATACGCAAGTGCAAACTGAAGAAACAGCCTCTACAAGTAAAGTGAGGGCTAGGCAGAACCATGAAAGATCAGATATTGGCAGAAAGAGGCAGTGAATGAAATACCTCTTTGGAGATGAAAAAAAATTACATTGTACTCATAAGAAGAAAGACTTACTGGACACCACTTAATGGTGTAGATAGTTGGATGTGTTTCTTATTAGTACAATATAGTAGACTGTTATGGGTCAATTTTCTACACATAGAAAGGGAAGAAAGAGAAGGAATATATATTCCCTTAAGCATTATAAAATGAGGAGCACAGTGAAGAGGTTGAGTACTTATTTTCCAGTAGGGGAGTGAGTTTGAGTTGATCGACTCTACTCATAATTTTTTTTATAGCTGTAATAAACTTTTCAACTGTAAATTTTTTTATGGACTTCATCTTTAAGATCCCAAACACCAAACACTGAAAATGGGAATAAGCATGAGACCACCTATACCTAGTTTTGAGGACATGTGAAAAAAAAAATTATATGAAGATAAAAAGATAATAATGCTTTTTCCAAACTCATTGCAAACAAGATAGCACGCAGAGTGGTTTCCTTAACAACCACAGCACGTAAACATCTCTCAGTTTAACTGAAAAGCAATGGTGTCCCCCCCCCTACACTCCGTGGTGGGCATGAGCTAGGCCTATTAGTTTAAACTGAATATTGTATATGTCAAGTGAGTATTTCATAAAGAAAAGAAAACCCTGTACTTGGCAGAGAAATGGTGAACGTAAAACTAAGTCCCTGTCACGTACACAGCAGTGCAGCAAGAATCCAGGCCTCTGAATTTCAGCTGAATGAACTGCAAAATCAGGGAATAATTCAGTAAAGCTCATTTCATTTGTGTGTGTGTATTCCCTAGAGCAATTAGAAGTGTTACAACTCGAGGATAGTATTAAATCATGACAAAGTTCTAGCCAGAAATGGATCTATATGTCATTCCCAAATGAAAAATTGCACCATAAAACAGGCAAAGAGGAACTGGCTGCTCATGGCTTGGATGGGTATATCCTTCACTGGGTAAAAAACTAGCTGGAAGGCTGGGCCCAGAGAGTGGTGGTGTATGGATTTAAATCCAGTTGGTGGCCTGTCACCAGTGGTGTTCCTCAGAGCTCAGTATTGGGGCTGGTTCTCTTTAATATCCTTATCAATGATGTGGATGAGGGGATCGAGTGCACCCTCAGTAGAGGTTGCAGATGGCACCAAGTTGGGCGGGAGTGTTGATCTGCTTGAGGGCAGGAAGGCTCTAGAGAGGGATCTGGACAGGCTGGATCAATGGGCTGAGGCCAAAGTATAAGGTTCAACAAGGGCAAGTGCTGGGTCCTGCATGTGGGTGACAACCCCATACAGCGCTACAGGCTTGGGGAAGAGTGGCTGGAAAGCTGCTCAATGGAAAAGGATCTGGGGGTGTTGGTCCACAGTTGGCTGAATATGTTTTCAGAACATTGTAAAAAGCTGGGTGAAACTAAGTTCATACAGAAACAGAAGCTTTAGGCATTGCTTGGGGAACTTGGAGAAGAGGGTATAACTACATTTAATGAATATCCATTCAGTAATACTTACTTCAGTATAGGTCATAAATCACAGTTAAAACATTGGAACCATAAACGAGGATTTTTGCAGCAGCCAGGCTTAAGACTTTGGTCTTGATTTTAGCATTGGCAGTGGCACATTTTCTGTCAGCCATCAGAAAAATCCAGTTCCAGTGAACTTGTACTGTTCTGCTTTCATCTCTCTAAAGGAGCGTAAAGACAGCGCAGTTCTGTACCTGCAGGATCTTTTCCTAATGATCTTCCTCTGACACTTAAGGAAGACTTGGGAAACAAGGAAAAGTTTCATTACTGGTAAGGTACTTTATGCTCTTTCGTGACAGAAAAAAACAAAGACCAAATTGTGCTTTACTAGCACAGGAAACTCAAGGTAACTCTGAGAATTAGTTTGCTGCAGGAATTCAAGTAATAATAACAAAAAGTTTGCTAAGAAGGCCACTAGCACAGATCTGTGTGTAGCATCAAGGTACAGCAATGAAAGCATGAAAAACTAAAAGTTATTTCCTTGGGCCAGCTGGCCACAAAACAGATGTGTTGGATATGACTTCTCTACGAGCTACTCTAGAAGCAGCACCTGCCATCCATGCCAATGTGCTACAGAGCCCTAGAAACAGCAGCAATTCGGCTATGCAGAGAAAAAATAAATAAAAATAATAAAGAAAAGAATCAAATGTACTTAGTTGTGGCTGAGGTCTATTCCCCGTAGCCAGAAGTGGTGCATGTAATAGCCACCTCCGCTATGAAAGTATCTGAAACCCAGTGAACCATACTTGCTACTTACAGGGACCAAAACTCAGTATTACACTGGAGATCTACAATCACCCAGAGTTGTAGGAGCTTGGAGAGCGTTTTGGGAAAACATTGACAAGAGCTCTGGTCAAAACTGAGAAAAGACATTGTGGTGAAAATATCCTGTTTCCGCATAAATTTGCTCTGCAGATATTGCCAGTGGTATTGCTTTTAAAATGCCAGCTGTAGACTAGATTTAATTACTAAGTCCTGGGTTACCAAGAGTGCTGGAGTATGAACAAGTAGGAAATAAAATCTTTGAATACTGAAAAAATCGTAATATACATTCAATAGGAGTTCTTGCATAAGACAGACAGTGCTGGTATACCATTACAGGGGAAGAATAGAGTGGAGAAAATAGCTGTTAAAGCACATGGTGTCACTTTTAATCTATTTAGCAGAGATCAAAGGGGAAGATAATGAAGACTTGTGTTGATCAATTGCAATCAGATGGAGATTTGCAGACACAAGATGAGGCTTCTACGGCTGATAAGAGTTACAGCTTTTGTTTGCTTAAGGAGGAGGAAGAAAAGGTGGTACCAGGAAATGATCAACAAGAAGAAAAAAACAAAGCACTTCTGGGAATTGTTTTCACAGTTACATTAAAGAATTGGACAAAAAAAAACCCAACCTAAAAACTCACTTTGTCATGAATAACACCAGCCACAGAGAATTTTCCAATTTACATTAAAGCTACGCTTTTATTGCAGTTTGTGATTTGTTCTTTTTCAGCCTAGTTTCCTATTCTCTGTGTCTGCAAGCACGCATATCTGTTTTCTATAATAAATTCTGAATTCTTTTGCCGGTTTAAATCAGATATGCCAAGGGAATACAAGTTTCATATGTGGTGCATTCCTACGACAGAGTGAAAACAGGCAGCCAGCTATGAATGTATTAATAAGTCCTGTGGAAAAGACTGCAGTCTGAGCATACTGCTTTTTAGTTAGCCCTGAATCTACATTAGCGTTTGTGCAGGAGTCACAAAGTCATAAAAAAAAAGAAAGGACTGCCTTGATCGGTGCCCACTGAACTACCTGAGGGAAGATACTGTTTGAACTAGGGAATATGCATTGGGGGAACAAGCCACGCTGCTGTTTTTAAGGTGTATATATTTGCTTATTCTTGCTTGCAAGCTTGAGGGCTCCAAGGAAACATGAGATTGAGGATGAGTTTTCCCATTTTTAGCTTTCGATTTAAGCTTGAACCAAAGCGGGTTACATTCTGCTGGTACTGTCTTATTTTGTAAAGCTCTTGTGATCTGGCTTCTGCGGAGTTTAATAGTAGCATTTACTGTTTAATATACTAGCCACATTCAGAGAAATGAATGTTTCCTGTTTGTTGTCAGTTTTCCATTTTGTAAAGTGACATATGCCACTGAAAGTAAATAATATGTACCTTGCCTATAGAGTTCCCTTCAAATATAGCAGGTATAGTATTCAGGTACATAAAATACTCCTTCCTCTCCTTGTTCTCCAATTCTAGGTTCAAATAGAAATATTTAACCTTTTAAAACCTTACCATAAGCTTGCACTATATAAACACTACACTCAAAGCCATCCTCTCTTTCCAAATACTATGCTTTCATATCAGTAGTGGTTTTTTGCTGGAATCTATTCAGAAGAGAAAACGGTGACATCATGTTCATCTTGTGTACTTAATGGCAGGATCTGGATCCTGTTATTCCCTTGACTGAGGTATCTTAGTCCTCAGCTAAATCATACCATTTCTCCTTCCCCAGGCAAGCAGAAGTTCAACAGTTCTCTCCGCTTGCCCGGATCTCACAAGTATTTCTTTACCACCAGGTTACATTTAAAGCCCTTTGCTGCTTTCTCCAGATTTCAAATGAATCTGTTGCTTTTTAGCTGAAGGCATCATGACTTCCTCAAATTACTCTATTCAGCTTTCTTGTTTCCCTCATCTTTTGGACTTCTCCCAATGTTTTGCTGAAAAAAAAATTATAAGCCTTCTACCTTCCAACTAGGAATGGCCAAATATCTTTTTTTTTTTTAAAGGTCAGATATGTGAACATTTTAGTGAAGAAATTATCCTACTTTTAATAAGTTGGCCAAGGGATAGCTGAATTCTGAGTATTACTGAGCAAGGAAATGCTCTTCATAGAGACACTCTCAAAAATGTTTTTACTTTTCACTCGCATTTACCACCAGTAGCTTGTATCTCTCCATGGCTCTCCCTGCCTCTTTTCCTATCATGAACTGCTGGCCCATATACAATTCCCAAGACTTAGTTTTGGTTTATGGGACCAGCGAAAGATACTAGCTCTCTCTGAAAGGATCAATTTATCATCTAATAAAAGACCATGTATTACAAAGGGATCTATACATTATCTATGAAGAAATTGTGACCATACAAGACAAGCTATCATTCTTGACAGTACGATTTTTTTTATATCCCTCCAAAACATACTGTTTTGACTTTTCATTTTTAAACTCATATGATTTAAACTGCTTTGAGGAACCCGTAAAAACTTGGGAGGTTTTGTTCAGATGAAATTTCCCAAAACATCTATTCAAGACTTCGGTCCTTAGCATTGCCATCAGACTACAGTATATGAAAGCTTTCATATGACATGTACAGTTCATTCTGGCTGCATCCAAATTAGAAACACCACAGTAAGAGATTCCTTACTCATTTACTTCCTTCCCCCCACCATTGTATTTCAAGCAGAATTCAGACATGCAAAGACATTTTAAAATGTCAATTTTATGGCAATAAAAAACTAATTAGCTAACACTTCGACATCCCTCTAAGGGTCCGTTTTTGTTTGAGCTTAGGGGAAAGGTTTCTATTTTAGACTGAAATGACACCTTCTTCTCTACCCGTAAGTGAATCAAGACTGAGTCAGTAGACAGACTAGCTATATCCACTCAGTCAAGACCTAATTAAGGTATATCTTGATGGGAATAGACATGAAGAATCTTGAGTTCAAAAAAAAAAAAAAAGAGAAAAAAAGGGGGTTATATTTTGATGAGATCATGTTTTGATTAAAGCCATCAAAACTCTTAATTTCTGTTCTGAAGGAAGTAGTGAACCTTCTACTTTGAACTGAACCTGAATCAAATATTTTTGTCCTCCCTGCAAAATGGCTTTCCAAAGACATTTGTACCTGAGTGCCCAGTATGTTCTTTGGGATTATCAAAATTTTAATATTGCATCATCTTTCATTTTATAATGATTGAATTTATTATTTTAGGTGCTTTTCAAGTATTTCAGTAACGCAGGATATGGTGAAATGTCTCCTTATGTGTTCTCCATTCTGCTGGTGTCAAGCTGCTTTATTAAAATACAAGTGGAATAATGACTGATAAGTTATTTCAGTACTAAAGAGCAATTTCCCAAGTACTAAAGAGCAAAATGATTTTAAAAATAAAATAAACTAGTAAAATCATATTCCAGTTGTTTCACTAACCGTACATTTCACCAGTAAAAATAGCAATACATAGTGCTAACATTTAATGAAAAAGAATGTAAAATTTTTAAGAGATACAATTAAGTTTTGAATTTAACATATTTCAGTATTTTACAAACCAATCTCTTAGAGGAAACCTTTTCATCTAAAAGTTTTTGAAGGAATTTTGTTCTGTGATAGATTTGAGAGTCTGAAAAATTGGTTAAATAGAAAACTGTTTCCTGATGAAAAATTCCACCTTCAGATGAGAACCCATATTAACGCACAGCACTGTCACAATGTCAGCTTAAAGGAAGGTAAAAGTTGACCACTGTGTGTGACTGGCAATGCTGACATGTTGGAACAAAGGTAATTCACCAACCTGTTAAAAAAAAAAAGTTACCAAATACCCCTGTACCTCCTAAAAAAGTCCCACTCCATAGCCTGAACAGGCACCCTTTAGTCAATCTTCTGGTACACCCAGCCACTTAGGTTAACTATACCAACTCAAGAAACAGTGTTGCACTACAGGCTATGCTATTACAATCTCTGGTTTATGGACTGTTTCTCATCTATGATGATGAGAACCTTCTTCCCCCAAAGTCCGAAATCAGCAGACAGCAGGCTTCTAGGTAGATGCCCTGTCTTGAAATCTCCTAGATTTCATAACCCTTTTCTGTTATCAGATCAAAATGAGGAATTGTGATGTTTCAGAGGATGGTGTCTTGTAGAAAGTCCACAGGTGTGTCTCTGAGATGAGAGGCTGTGGCTGTGGAGAGTTTCACATCCTTGATCTGCATGGGTACCATGATTGTGTTAAGGGAAGGCAGCAGGTAGGACATAGTTTTCCCTCTCATCATTTCAGCTACATTTTTTTTTTACTAATATTAGACCAACAAACAAAAAAACAACAAGAACTACCAAAACCAACCAAATATTCTGAGATGAGCAACAGACACAGAACACTTCAAACCATTTGAGTGACTTATCTACATTCCCAAATGTCATCTGGTAAGGGGAAAGGGCCATAAAACCTCAAAAGTTAGAGTGGCACTGAAAGTGTTTGCTGAATTATAAACTCCTAAGAAACCATCTGATACTATAGTACTATTCACTGTTATTCCAATTTGAAAGAAAGGATGAGATGATATTGTGAGTGTTCAAACACGCATGACAGTATGGCACTAACATTTTTCTTTAGAATTTTTATTATATAGATTTGGTCCTGGGTTTTTTGCTTGTTTGGTTTTTTTTAGTTTTTTTTTTTGTTTGGGGGTTAGGGTTTTTTTCTGGGGTGGGGGTGGGGGGCAGAGGAAGCATTGTTTGGTGGGTTTTTTTGTACTTGAGAATATTGCCTTTAATGTACCATTCCCAGAAAACTCTTAATCCTTTGAAGGACTTCTCTGCTTTTCCCTTGTATCTGAGCAAATTTCAGCTGTTCAGTAGAAAGACTTGGAATAGATCATGTCTGCATTTTCAGGGTTTTATTCCCAGATGAATGTGAAATTTTAGGGAGCTGAATGACAATGACAGCGTAAAGAAATAGTGATTGATGAAGGGTTATTACAACAAAATGTTATTACATTAACATTATGCTAAATTCTTCATGAAAATGACATTGTAAAGATGATTTTCTCCAGATGAATGTAAAAGAAATATAATCAGAGATCATATGTATAGTGAAAATGACTAAATAAGGCTGCTGTTCACAAAAAGCAGTTGCTCAAGCAGTTATTAACTTCCCTAATTATTTAACAAAGCCTTTATAAATGCAAATATTCACAAACCTTAAATAATTCTTGTAATTAATAATGCTTTGGCAGCAAGACAAACAGAATAAAACTGAATATTTGCTTTTTCTCTCTGTAGTTTTCAGGACATTTATCCTCATGATTTCTGGGTGCATTTAAGATTTGAAAACTTCTGGTTTGATAATAGGTTCTGGTCTTTCATCACCAATATCTACAGCTTTGAACTTCTTGATTCTTACTGATAGCTACTAACTGTGATAGCAGAGAGCTCAGTATGGATTACACAGAAGCTCCACTTCTTGCTTAGGTTTTTATGACTATGCTGAACTCCATACTGCTATGAAAAAACTACAGGCAATACCCATGTCAGTGAAATGCTTGCTCACTTAAATCTATGTAAACATCAGTCAGAGCAGTGGCTGTAGTGATGTTACCCTGAAAGGATGGCTGTGTCAACGCTTATTTCCTCCGGATGATAGTTGTTTTGCTCCTTTGCTTTAAACTATTAGGAGAAAGCTTTCTCCAGTATTTGAAGCCTTACAATGTATTTTGAGATCGGGTTGTTCTTTTGACTAAAGATCCCCTTGTCACAAAAGTAACAGTACATTGATTCTCTGCAAACCACAGGACTGTAGATATTTACTAGTATTCCCATTTTTCAGTGATTATATAGCAGATGTGGAGAATAAAGACATTTTCTGCTGTACTAAGACAGTGAGAGATTTTTGGTGCCATGCTCCCTGCTTCTTTACTCCTTCTCTACTTTTTATATAACAACCGTTTTCATTACTGATCTACAGAAGTAGATCACATCACATTTGACCAAATACTGCATTCGACTTTCACAATCCTAAACAAGCTAACAGGCTAATAGGAACAATACTTAAAACTCACACCCACTCTATCATTATTTCTCTCTCCTTTACTGAGTGTTACCTTCATCTAGGTAGCTCCATAGGAAAGGAGATAGCCTGAGAGTTTGGAATAAGATTTTTGGTTTGGAGTTCACTGACCATTTTTGACTAAATGAGATGTAGCACTACACCCTTCAACCCCATGCCTTGGCTGCAGGCAGTGATGGTGTTCTACCTGCCCTGTTCTAGTTTTTAGTGCTTTATAGTGAGACCTGTTTCCTTTGAATTAAGTTCTTGCCTCAGAGGAGCCACAAATTTGTTACATGCCTATGCCAACTCTAACAAGTTATCATTAATCCTGTGTGTAATACATATTATCAATCTCAAATATTCAGCATCACTCAAATTTACTGAAAAGAGGGCAGTTGGAATACACTGATTTATGTTCCATGACAAAAAAATGTTTCAATTCTGAAGCAGCTCAATGTGCAATTTTTCCAAATGACTGTTATTCTTAGACTAGAATAAATTATATCTAAAAGGGAATTCTGAGCCTGATCTCTTAGAATAGATACCTGTCTTGCAGATCTCAAAATAACTTTTAAATTTTAATCCCAGACACAGGAAAGAAAGTAAAGATGAACTAATAGATCCATGAACTGATGACACTGGTACAAAGAAGAAGGAAAGAAAAATAAAAGCATTGTGTATTCTTTGGTTATCAGAAGCTTCCAGGAGATGAAAAAGAAAACTGATTTTTCAGGCAGAGTGGTAGAGAAAAGTATTTTTCAAGATTCTGAGAAGACAACCAATGGTAAGTGTAAAAAAAATAATAAATTAAAGCAGTGACATCCTTTGGAGTGTCCCTTCCATTTACGACACGCTGAACTGCTATAGGAAAATCACTTACATCTGGTTATCACAGTGCACTCCTTTGTAGCGCAAGCCAGTCTGTAACTGACCAGCACACGAATACCTACAATACCTTCAATAAAAAGATTACATACACAAAAGAGTTTATACCCACATTACAAAGTACTGTCACTCAAAAGGAGCAGATCTTAAAGATGAAACCATCCGGGCAGAGAATGCAGTGAACACATCATACATGAGTTTTGTGGAGGAGTCTCATGAGCTGGGCTCCAGTCTGGTCCTGTGGCCTTGACTTGTGGCATGCTTAACCTGTGTCTCATTAACAGTTGGTGAGCATCTTCCAGTCCAGTTTAATCTGAAAAAAATGAATTAATCTCATGAGTTTATGGGTTCATCTGAAACGAAACCAGGACACGCACTCCAAAACTCTGTGACAGGGTGGGGGTGACCAGGAGAAGAAATTAAAAGTTCATTCACGGTTGATCTGAACCAAAATTCTAATGTAGGCTCCCTCTGGTTTTATCTTACACCTTAGCTTACACCATACCTTTATGTTCCTAAGAAAGACAAAACAGAAACCACATTTATAATGTTTATGGTAATTCATTAAATGTGGTTCAGTTATGCCATAATCTATGAAAAAATCTGGGGGAAAAAATCTGGGAAAAAATATTGAAGATACTGAACTTGGAATAAAATATCATGTAATTTATAAAGAGCATTTTATAATGGTACAGTGCTTAAAATTCAGTTCTTTTCTGAAAAAAACCCACAACTAATTGGCATAATGAAATTTTGTATATTTTGGGATCAAATCTCTTCAGGTTACAGAACAACTCTGCCTACCCAGACATCTGGATACCAGATGTACGAATGCAACTCAGACTTGTCTTCCTCAGATACGATCATGACTGATAAAAGCAATGTAGTTCAAACTAGTCAGTAGATCGCATTCTGCACTTAGATTTCCTTTAAACTATATCCCCAGTGAGAACTGGTGCAACCCATCAACAGCAGAGAGATTGTCTAGAAGTTACAGATGAGAATTTAGCAAGCAATTATTTGATGATGTGCATGAAGGATTCAAGCCTCATCCGCTTCAGCACAGCTGCTCTTACTCTGTGAGGCTGCCCTTCATTTTGTCACTGGAGTCAGTAAATCCATACCAAAAACGAGTCCAAAATTACTTTCAGACCAGAACTACTTTAACTCCCATTTCTTGACTTCTATCTTGCCTTTTTATTCTGTCCTTACTAGCCATGTCTGTAATTTTTCACCTTCTCAGCAGTTTTATGAAGGGAAGACAAATATACGTGCTTTCTGAAACTGAACCATTGGCCTTTCTTAGTCCACAATTTCATCATGTAACCTATATTAACAAATACAGATATATATTTTTAATCTGACAATGTAAAGATAAACTTCAATAATAAAATGGTTTTGTAATGTAGAAATATTTTCTACATTGTCTTATGTCATTTGGTAAAATCTTTTTTTCTCGCGTGTGAGGTTGAACTTCCTATTGTACAATTTGACATATAGTTGTTAACGATGTTTAACTGTTTTAAAAATCACCTACTTAGTTCATCTATAAGTAGCCTGAGTATACCAAAATATCATATGGAAGAACAAGTTGATAAAACCCTGATATTTAAAAGAAAAAAAAAATATTCAGTTAGAAAGTTAAATTTTCAGAACTTCTATTTTTCCAAAAAAAAAAAGTTTAGAGAAGCATGTGATGTATTTCTTTGATATTTTTAAGTAAGAAAGTATTGTATAACATACGAAGTTATGTATGGTAGTTTTAAGGATGGTGGTGGGGAGGAATTAAATTATGAAATTAAAATTAAATTATGAGGCATCTTCCGTTAGTACAGAAATATTCCCAGCAATGCTATTTAAACAAAATATGTCCTTCCTGATAATCACATCCTAAACAAGACAGCTACTTATTGCCTTTTTTATTAAGTTAATTTATTATTGCAGACTCACAGACAACAGGCCCTTTAAATGTGTGAGGAAGACAGCAGAGTTACAGGTATATACTATCTAAAACAAATTATTGAAGAATTTCAAATTATGATTGTCCATTGCTGCTATTAGAACATCCTGCAATAGTACAGTGAAAGGAGAGTAGATATTTTTAGTTCCAAATTAAACTGGATCTTTTTATGTCAAGTCCTTAAGAGCCCAGAATCAGTGCACCAAGGATTTTAAAGAAAATGGCAGTCATCCTTTCTGAGATCGATCATAGCTCTCTGTAGTCTGTATCTTTAACACATAGAGGCTGACTGTGCCCTCAGCATAGGGAAATAATGAAGTCACAGACTCTTCCTGTGGAGTGGTGAGCCCCGAGGATATATGGTATAGCTCTTCCCATTGATGTAATCTAATCTGTCACAAAGATTTCTTAACTTCAGTGATCTCATTAAAGATGGGATTTTCAAAGAAGCTCAGTTAGACTAGCTACCTAAATCTCACTGTGGCAATTGGACCTTGCTTCCTTGATTCCTTTGAAAAATCCCATACAAAGATAAGATGGAATACCTTAAACTATCTTTGTAGTTTATACAGCTTTTATTAATTCTTCTCAAATGATTAATGATGAAGAATGAGAAACAGCTAAATATAATACTTAAAAACTCAATTTATGTGATGTATATTAGCCTAGTGTTCATGAGTCAGGAATTTTTAATGACTATGTGTCATGCATATGGACATCGGGCAAAAAATCTGCATCCAGTTTTTGAGCATTCATGGATGCGTTGGTGTTTATATCATGGGTTCTGTCTCACTGCAGTACAGAATAAGCTATTCAGAAAATCCACAGATAGATGTGTATTCAGTGTGGAATTCAGATATCTTCAGCATCAGTGTGTTCCAAACTGAGAGTTGGTTTGGATCTATTTTCTAATGTATAGGATTAGGGGGCTAAATTCAAACTTTGCAAAAGGTTAAAAGTTTGGATGTGCCTTATCACAGGGAAGTTTCTTATGTCTCCTATCAGTTGCTAATCCCAAGAGGGTACTTAGATCAACTGTGTACCAGCTTCCACGAACCCAGGGACTGTTTCTTTCTTGATCTGTTCTGGGCTAAGCCTTTGAAACCAGGGATCAGCAACAAGAAGACTGCAAAGGACAAATAAGTAAAGAAGTGAAAAAAAATGAGCTAGAAAGCAGAAATGCCATATAATACCTGGCTAGTCTGATATCTCCCAGTGTCTAGACGAGATCTAAACTATTCTTTCAGTATACATCTGATGCAAGGATAAAGGAAATTGTTATTGAAACTAGAGAACATGTGGATTATTACCTGAGTAGTAAAGCAAGCAAAAAACAGGCGAAAGGGAAGATCTTTATACTGCACTGGAATAGGAACTACTGTGCTAGAAAGAAGTTTTAGTACAATTCTGAAGATTTTTTTCTTTAACACTTTTATTAGAACTATTAGAATTTATTATAACTATCAAAGAATAGAAGTATACTAATGACATTTGTTCAAGGTACAGCACAGTCAGGAAGAATTAGATGCCTTAAAATCCGTCAATAGAAGAATAGGATGAAATTTCATACTGTCACATGAAAACACTTCCATCGATGAATTAATAATGAAAACGAAGAAGTTAGTTAGTTACCAGTTCAAAGATAAAAAGGTGCTGAAAGACTTGGAAGCACTGGTGGATCAGAATGTAGATCAGAAGGTGACTCTGAATTTGCCATCCCTCTGTAACTCCTGCTGTGATGTCGGACAGAGGTGTCAATTTGGCAGTACATTTCCAGTCAAGATGTAAGCCTTGAAATTCATGCAATGGACTGGAAAAATGGATTTTGGAGTTATGATTCTACCAAATTAAAAAGAAAAGAAAAGAAAAAAGATGAATTCATGGCATGGACCTTAAAGAAAGACGGATTAACAATTTAGAGAACTGAAAGCCTTTAAGTTTTCATTAGCTGAGTGAGTAAATTTCTAAAACTGCATGTGCTAAACATGAGAGAGGGAAAAGACTAATTTATGTTAATTAATAGTGTTCTGAAGAAAATAGGAGCTAAATAACTACAAATACAAATATTGACAGCTAGTTTACAGCTTCTAAGACTCAGGGGACAGATGTTCTGCAATAACCTTCCTACAGGGAAATCGAGCTGATTTTAAGGGAGAACTTGGTATATATGTGAAAATATTACTTGATATGGCTACCTGTACCATCAAGGGACATCACTAGAGGACCCAGTAAGTCTGCTCAATTCCATTGTTCATTGAAAAATCAGTCATTTCACTGATTGCTCTGAGGTAGTTCTGAAGAAGCAAAGTGATGTGTTATGTATACTCAGCAAAATGATTTAATTCCCCTGGTGCCCCAGTGCTCGTACAGCACATTCTCTCTGGTTTGGTAATATTTTTCAATAATTAAATTTCTCTAAGAGCTGCAAGAATTTATAAAACATCTTCACTTCATTAATTTAGCAGCCAATGTAGGATTTTAAGCAGCAAGTGTTCCCAAACTTCAGTGGCTTTGCAGATGTTGCGATGGATAGAACTAGAGTGAATTAAGGCATATTAGTTACAGTAACATGCAATTAGTCACACACAATTACATTTGTTTATTTTGATAAAACTGGGGAAAAAGAATCCACTTCCACAGTATGAAAGTGACTTTACGTGATCTTGTATGCCGTCTTCATAAAGGATCTCATCTCCCATCCTCTTGACTCATACTTGTCCTTGAGAATTTGAATTCTTTTCCAATTCCTTTCTAGCCTCCACTCTGGTTTCCTGTCTTCTGACACCAGAAATAAATTTCTGTCAACCCCTTTCTGACAAAAACCACAACATTTTCCCAGTCACAGTGCGTTTTTGAACCTATTGATTATTCCTGAATCTCACCTTGTTTGACTTCTGTAATTGACTCTGAGAACCTTTCCCCATTGAAACTGCTAGTGAGACTGACAGAGGGGAAAACATGTGACTCAACAGTACGTAAACAGGGAGAACTTTCAGTACACTTCCTCTGAGCCTCTGTTTAAGGTTTCCTAGACATTGCAAAATCAGAAAAGGGAGTTTAATGCGCAGTAAGTTGTCTTTTTTCACCTAATGTGTTTTTTGCTTTATTCAAGAGGAGAGTGCTCCCTTTTATAGCCGCACTTAAAGTACTGTATTAAGTTTTGGGCCCCTCACTACAAGAAAGTCATAGAGATTCTGGTGAGAGTACAGAGAAGGGCAACGAGGCTGGTGAGGGGTCTGGAGAACGAGGCTGGTGAGGGGTCTGGAGCACAAGTCTTATGAGGAGCAGCTGAGAAAACTGAGGTTGTTCAGCCTGGAGAAAAGGAGGCTGAGGGGAGACCTTATCACTCTCTACAACTACCTGAAAGGAGGTTGTAGCAAGGTGGGGGTCGGTCTCTTCTCCCAAGTAACAAGTGATAGGATGAGAGGAAATGGCTTCAAGTTATGCCAGGGGAGGTTTAATTTGGATATTAGGAAAAATTTCTTCACCAAAAGGGTTGTCAAGCATTGGAACAGGCTGCCCAGGGAAGTGGCTGAGTCACCATCCCTTGGAGGTATTTAAAAGACATGTAGACGTGGTGCTGAGGGGCATGGTTTAGTGGTGGACTTGGCAGTGTTAGGTTAACGGTTGGGCTCGATGATCTTAAAGGTCCTTTCCAACCTAAATGATTGTATGATTCTATGATTCTATATCCCAGACACTACTTCATGATACGAGAAAAATAAAAGTCAGATATCTGTCTATTTGAGAATTTTCGTAGTGCAGGCTACTGCAGAAAGCATATCATAATTATTAATTTGACCTCTTCTGCCTAACCTAGATGGGTTCAGGGGTAGGAGGCACTGGGTTATGAACTGAAAATCTTAAGTAGTTGGACACAGAAAGCTTGCGTACACAACATCCTTTAAAAAAAGTACTGCAACAATGCTGATACAGTGAAAGTGCATGCTCATGTGTTATGTGTCTGTATTTGTGTTTGAACATATGCATGCATCTAGGCTTATCTGTAATTAAAACCTGTATTTGTATTTATACTATGTCCTCTCATTCATTAGCCTTGTATGTTCGTTTCAAAATTGTCCAGAATTTTCAGTGTATTGAACATTTCTTATTTGATGTTACGGCCAAATAACACAGCCACAGAATAACTGAAACCAAAACTATTTTTTTAACATATTAACATAACATTTAACAAATAACAATACTTATTAACGGGAGGAAGGTCATTATATTGTGTAATTCCTTGCTCCTTTGTTATTTGAATAATCAGTTTACATAATGAGATTTGAGAAATCCTATAAATTGCACTAAGTTTATTAAAACAAGCATGAAGTGTTTAGTTTAACTCAAATACATAACAAGAATATTTCATCATAGTAATTAGAGTTATTTTGTAACATCTGCATGTCAGGATCCTGATGCTTCATTTATAATTAACACATCATTAAAGCAAGCACATTATAAACTGGAGATGCAAAGACAAATATCATCCTGAAGAACTTCTTATTTTAAAAGTCAGTCAAATGCAAAGGTCAGAGGGACATAAATCCATATTTGGGCCGCCAACAGGCTGCTAAGTTTAAGATGCATAAGATCACATCTATGCTTAATGCAATCAACAGGGACTGTTCTTTGAGAAAGAGCTCATTTGTCCCTGGGCTCTCCCCACAGTCCAAAAGTGGCCATTACCTTCTGCTTTCAAGCTGTTCCACGTAGAAAAAGTCATACCCAACTGTACTAGGTCGTTTGTTGTATACACATTTTCATTTAATGGGTCTGCTGAATAATATGGATCTGATCACATGGATCACAGGAGACACCGGACCATCATCTTGGGCTCGAGAATCACTGCTGATGATTCATGTCCATTATCCCTCCATGATGCTTGGCATATTCCTCCTGGGACAGGTTGGCATCCTCTTCCTGAGCAGTGACAAGAATGTCACCAGGGCCCCAAGGAAGAAGGGTTGTGGCAATTTCCAGGCTCTGTATTGCTAAGGTATCATGACTGTCAACAACTGTTACCTGGATGTCCAGACCTGCTTGCCATTTACAGACCCTCTCTCTAGTAGTTTTCTCACCTCCTTCTCAGTCTATGTGGTTTCCTCTTGCCCTACATAAGATTCAACGTACTCCAGACATGACTTTCCATATGGCTGGAGAGCACTGTCAACCTTCTCCCTGAAGCTATCCTAGGTGCCCAGCATATACTAGCTACTCTATGGGTGGTGTGTCAGTATTCTGGCTTCCTGATGTCTTCTCATTTCTCTTTCTTGAAGGTGTTAGCTACCACTTTCACCCTCCAATTTCCACCATATTCCTGGAATATAATTTGCCATTTACCATCCTGAGGACTAACTTTCTTCTAAAAGCATTCATAGACCCGGGAAAAGAACAAGCCAACATTCCCCAGTAATTTAAGCAGCGAGTCATATTTGTCAGAGGCAGAAAAAAGCTGTTATTGTCCCCACAGCCAAATAAATTATTGAAAAGAAGGGAACACCTAAAGCCTTCCTAGAAGTAACGGAACCCCAGAGGCTGTTCACCTCAGTGGCTCTGCCAACACTGCTTACTGTTAATATAAGAATATTCTTGAGCATTACAGCCAGGTAGCACAGAGCACTTTATCAGCACATTGCTAAGTTCCCCTCCCCTTACCCCAGTTCAGAAGGGGTGTGTCCATACTGTATATTATTTGGAGTGATCCTTTGTTTTATGCCCATCCTACTGATCTTTATGCCTACTTGCCAGCAGGACTCTCTATCAGCTAAAGCTTGAGCTTGTTACATAGTGCAAATTTATTAAGATGTATGAACATATCAGAAGGCACCAAATATCTAAATTCTCTCTAGAGCCCTCTAAGATTACTTAAACTCCAGGCAGAGAGCGTCACCTACTCTCCATTTCCTTATTTATCCATTAAAGCATGCAGAGAAAGAAGTGGAAACTTTGTAGAAAGAAGATTTGTCAGTAAGAATAGCATAAACAAAATTAAGGGGCCCTAACCCAATCTGCCTCCCAGTGTCAAGTCTCCATTCGAGGCTACGGGCTGCTTGCCAATGCTGTATTCATTAATGCTGTCTTTACAAGAAATAATGAGATTAGGCGACCTCAAAAAATGCAAAACAAAACAGAACTAAAAATGAAGGCAAAACATACTTCATTCAGCCCTGGCTTTGGCTTTTCTTGCCCTTCATCTTGTGGATTAAGTGCTTCTTTCCCTTCCTGTTCTGATGACATTTTGGCCTCCTCTGGAAAGCACGTCCACTGCAATACCGAACAAGTCAGAGATGCCCTCTAATTATTTATAGCCTGGTTGCCAACTGGCTACCCACTCTCATAGCTGTAAGCTCTGTGGAGACTGGGACCTTTTGAGTACTTCTGAGTCAGGGGACGCTTGGATGACTACTGACATGTGGGTAACTACTGAGAGCACCCTTCACTCTGATTGCTTATTTTGGCTCACAGTCCTACTGAAATCACAAGAGTGTTAGGCACGAACTGGAGTGTACTGTGCCTGGTCAAAGGCTGTAGGATAAGGTTGTTATTTGGTATAAAACACATAAAAAACCCCCAACATGATTCAGTGAAGTATCCTTTGTGATATAGCCTAAAACTTGAATCTGAGACTCTCATATGTACTAAAGAGGGGTTCAAATCTCTTGGCCGAGAGATCTTGAGAGATTTCTTGTATTTTCTCATTCCAAACGGTGAACAAATATACCAAGCAGAAAAATGTTTTTCTCTCAAGGTGAAATACAGAGGTCTAGATAAAAGTCAAGCTCATTAAATGCTGTTTTGATGGTTAATGAACACAGATTAGCAGGTTGTTGGATAGATGTGTGTAAGTTTGTTCTTGATGTTTTCCTGCAATGAACTACTAATGAATATTTTCTTTTGACAACTCTTTAATGCCTTAGTTCAACTGAATGCAAATCAAGTACAGAGAGAATATGATGATTTTCTGCAGTATCTGTTTTCTTTACCTATCAACCTAGTTATTTTGTCTCCACAAGACCTAAAACGAATTTTCCTTGATTACAGAATCATAGAATCACAGAACTGCTGAGGTGTGAGGGCATCTCTAGTCCAGGAGCTCTCTAGTCCAGTTGAGGTTTGAAAATCTCCAACAATGGGGATTTCACAAAGTTGCTGGGCAACCTATCCCAGTGTTTGACCACCCTCACAGTAGAAGAGAGCAGTTTTAATGTTTAAAAAGAATTTCCTGTATTTCAATTTGTGCCCATTCTACCCTGTCGTTTTCCTAGGCACCAATGAGGAAAGTCCAGCTCTGTCTTCTTTACTCACCTCAGTCAGGTATTTGTACACATGAATATAACCTCCTAAGGTTATATATAGTGTAACCTCCCTGAGATTTCTCTTTTCCAGGCTGAACATCCCAGATCTCTCAGCTTCTCCTTGTATGGTAGATGTTCCAGTCCCTTAATTGACTTTGTGGTCCTTTACAGAACTCACTCCAGCACGCCTATGTCCCTCTTGTACTGGTGAGCCCAGCACTGCACTCAGCACTCCAGATGTGGTCCCACCAGCACTGAACAGAGCAGAAGGATCACCTCCTTCAAACTGCTGGCAATGGTGTTGGCCACCATTTCCGCAAGGGCACATTGTCTCTTTGTGGTCAACTCATTGCTCACAATGAAAAGTCCTCTTTTGCAAAGCTGCTCTCTGTTTGGTCAGCTTCAGCTGGTCAACTTCAGCCTGGGTTTTCTTAACCCCATCCCAGCACACTTGGCCAGTATCTCTATGTTTCTTCCTGGGTCCTGGGTCACCTTCTTTCACATCTTGTATTGGCTTTTTTGTTTGATGGTTGCTTTTTGTTCTTGTAGGGTTTGGTTTTGTTTTTTTTTTTTTTTTTTAATATTTGAGTTTAATCAGGAGCTCCTTGTTCATCCATGCAGGGCCTTCTACCGCCTTAGCAGAACTTCTTGCATGTGGAGAATGGACCATTCTTGAGTTGGGAAGAAAGGATTCTTGAAAATCAACCCATCCTCTTGGACCACTCTTCTCTCCAAGAGAAGATTCCCATGGAATCCCTCCAAGTAGATCCATGAACTGTCCAATCCGCTCTCCTGAAGTCCAGGGCTGTGATCCTACTATTTGCTTTGTTCCCTTCTCTCAGGATCCTGAACTCCGCCATCTCATGGTCACTGAAAATAAGACTGCCTCTGACCTTCGCATCCTCCATTGTTTCTTCCTTGTTTGCAAGTATAAGGTTCAGCAGAAAGCCTCATCTTGTCAGACAGCTGACAGCATAAAGGCTCAGCAAAGTGCAGATCTTCCTAGCAGCCACAGAGAGGGCTTGCAAACTTTCTGTTGGGGGAGAGTGATACCTTCATAGCAAGAAGGTGCCCATCAGATACAGTACACACATGCAGGGTATGAAAATAACAAAGCTGTTTCTTTCTATCTCATTTTGCCCTGCTGGAAAATCTCATGTGGTGAATATGAGCAGAATTCAAATTGTTTCAAGATGACAAAATGTTCCTTATTGTATTTCCTATTAATTTAAAAAAAATGATAATTTCACCTGCTTTGGTAATTATATCCCAAACTTGCCTGTCTCCACTGTACAAGGCAGTGCCCCTGAAAGGACAGGAGAAGACAATGCTGGTCAAAGGAGTGCCTTTGTTGACAGCCTTAATGACTGCCTAATGAACATTTTGTTTTTCTTTAGAGAAGTTATGCCTACCCTTATATGGCAGTCAGGAATATAAGACGTGTTTCAAATTTGCACAGTTCAAAAAATCTCAGAAAGAGAGGACAGACCTCATTCATTTATGAACCATGTGAGAACCATGAAGGCCCGGGATATTTAATGAGGCATAGACACACATGTTCTAAAAGCAAAGGAATAAAAGGGGTAGTGGAGAAAAACATGAATAAAAGGAAAGTTATGCAACGTCAAAAAAGTTGGAAGCCAGTTTGGTGTGCAGAAGCACTCTAATTTTAATACCTCCTACAGCTAATGGCACTAGTGAATATTGGAAATTGGTATTTAAAAGCTGATCTGTTGTGTACCACTTATTTTGTGACACTCATTCTTCATCCTACATAGGGCCTTTTTTCCAGGTAGTTACATTTATTATCTTTTTTATTCCTACAACAACACAGAATAACAATTCCCTAAATTATTCCTCAGCAGGTCCAGATGCTGCTTAAGAAGTAGAGTAGGAGGACTGACTGAGGTTAGAGTGAATGTTTCAGAAGGCACCACTGAATGGGCCGAGACTATGGCAAATGCCTCCTAATAATTCCCACTGTTGTGGCCTGAGACTTGAGAAAAGTGCTAACCGTCGTAGACAGGCACACTGGTGGATTGCTGATGGCTATGCAACCACAGCTCCAGCTGTGCATGATATGTTAGCAAACCACACATTTATAACGGAAAGTGCAATTTTATATTTCTCTTACTGCTTGAGTAAGCTTTTGTCCTTTTCATACAGAGATTCTCTGAGAGGTAACTGTTCTCCTCTGGCTTGCACTTAACCTATGCAAAGCAGGTAGGTGCTGGATCTATTTTGATGTTTAGAAAATTTATTTACACTCAGATATAAATAAAGACACACAATTGCAAAGCAATGTTGAATGGTGCCTATGGTATTCAGGTGGAAAAAAGAATTCAGGTGGAAAACAAGACACGTATTCTGTGAGCATTATAGGTATGTACTTACTTAGAGTATACCTTATAGGTTATTGAAGCTTTTTAATGTTTCTTTACTTCAGGGAAGTATATGGACATCTCTCCTTCCAGTAGCTCTCTGCATGTCATGGTGCTTTCCTCAGTCACTCTTCTGCTTGTGGAGCTCTTCAGGACCTTCCACTTCGATCTTAACTCTCTGGAGAAGTACAAAGCTGCCTCCTTTTTGTGGAAGCTTTATTGTAGATAATGAGGTTGTGCAACTGTGTCTCACTCTCCTAGCCCCAGTCAAGTATTTCTGGTCCTAAAAATCAGTGTCTTGGAATCTCATCTGAGGGGGAGATAGTATTTCCTCTACCCTCTCCATGTTCATACTAGACAGCTGATGTTATCCCCAACCAAATACACAACAAACATAGATCATAATTATTAATCAGATCTTCCCTCTGTCAAGCAGAGACTTATTTACAGACCTTAACAAATTAAGCCACACAACCCTAAGGAAGGCAGTGGTCTAAGTGCCTTTATTTTGCAGTGAGGCTGACTGTGGTATCAAAAAGTTCAGTGAGTTGCCCGAAATCACAGAGCTGGTCAGGGGCAGGGGCAGAAGGAAAGTTGGCCTCCTTGAGGAAAAAATCCCCTGTCCTTGCTGGACTACAAGCCTCAAGCCTTTTTACATGGTCTAAGAAAGACAGTTTTGAGATTCCTGGGTCTAGCAAAGCCTTGACCTCTTTCCATTTGTGCAAGCTGTAAAGTCCACTTTTCATGCCTGGCATGTATGGACAGCTCGTTTGAAGATTTTGAGGTCTTTTTGTAACTTTTTAGTGACAAGAGCAGTTCATTGACATGGATGTTTTGGAAATAATACTGATTTACTCCAAAGTGTTTGTAAGTAGTTCGACTTCATTGCATGGAACTCGGTCTGTTTTTGCTGAACTTCAGTATTTTAAAGGCACCAGGATTTGTTTTAATATTTAAGATGAAAGAGATAAAAGGAATGCTATTTCTTACTGTGGCACCCATCAGAGACAGCTTATGTCACATGCACCATTTGTTTATCGGTCAGAAGACACTCAGGCATGCCCATTACAATTACTAACTTCCCTTTTCCAAGTACAAATCACTGTTTATTCATGGTGAGACACACTTACACAGTCTGAATTTCCAGCATGCCAGGCTGTGTGAATAGTGTGCTGATTTCTTTTAGGAAAAAGAAAATGGCTGTTAAAACTAAGCTACAGGCCAGTCAGCAGTGATCACTCTGCAGGGACACATGCTGCATCAGTGGACAGTGAATACCTGCAAAACCACCTGAGTCCTGTTAAACTTTCACTCCTGTTCATGCAGAATGGTTAGCCTTTTTTCTCTTATTTATTCCATAATAATTTGGGAACATTGAGAGCCTGTAGAGGATGT
The DNA here is from genome assembly GCF_963924245.1 of Chroicocephalus ridibundus. Taxonomy (NCBI): domain Eukaryota; kingdom Metazoa; phylum Chordata; class Aves; order Charadriiformes; family Laridae; genus Chroicocephalus; species Chroicocephalus ridibundus. The sequence goes on from NC_086284.1 coordinate 155,784,943, forward strand.
CAGTTTTCAATCAACTAAAGTTGAACTAAAGCACACACAGCTAGCATTTTCGTTATGAATTTTCAGGCTCTCCCAAAGCCCAGCAAGCTTAGTGTTTGATGGAAAAACAACTATAATGACTATTATTAATATGATTAAGTCTTATTATGATGATGGCACCCAAGAGCCCCAGTCAGTATTGAAGCATCTTCTTCCCCTCTCTGCATCCCACAGAGGATACATAAAATAGCTCACAAATGATGCCTGACAAAAAGGACTTGCTGCCTATGCAATGTCTGTCTCTTCTCCAACCTGCTTCCTTGCCACCTTGCTATTCAGTATGCTGTGCAATAAACTATTATTTCCTCGTCACTTCTCACATGATGATTATTTGTCTATGAGTACATTTTCTTCACCAGTTTATTTTCTCTCTTATCCCACTTTTGTATCCCTATTTCAGGGTCCTATGTCCATTTCATGCTCAGCCGCACCACTGTTTTTCCATTCTCCCCTAGTCCCTTTCTTTGCTCATCTAACTCTTGGAGGCGCTTTCATGTTTCTTTCTTTTGTACTTTCTATGCCAGTTGCATTGGGCCAGATTGCCAAGGCAATGTTGAGACCAGCCAGAAATTCCAGTTGCCTACATAGCCTTTCTCATGCTGTGTCTGTATAAAAAGATGGGACTGAGAAGGTATGGTACCAGGAAATCAAGAAGAGCAATGATCCAGTCTGATCCTCATGCCAATTTACTGCTCCATGGTCACTTCATTTTCCTTATCTGCACCATCCTATTATCCCCTGTGAGTAATATACAACACACTGATTATCTTTTCATCTAGGATCAGAGTGACTGAAAGCAGGTAAATTCTTATTCTATAAATTTTTGCACCATATTCAGAATTAGTGTAGCTAATATTTCTCTAATGGCATGCTTTATAATCAACTGGAGTAGTACTATACTTCTATAGACAACTGTGATACAAGAACAGAAGTGGCAGATGCCCAGTCCCCAACTTCTGGAAAAGCCCTGCTCCTCCCTGCCACCAGCTGTCCCACTGCCCCTAGGACTCTTGCCCCTTCTACGGTCATGTGGTCTGTTGACTCCACCTCGACCATTTTGTAAAACATTCTCCCCAACATGTTTACAGGTTGTTCTGTGACTCATCAGTTGCCCCATCCAATTTACCCAAAAGTACCTCAAAGAGGAAGCCCCTTCCTATTTCAGAGAGAGGGCCACCTCTTTGTTTCAGCTACCATGTGTCAAGTAGATTACAGAATCAGAGGATGGTTGAGGTTGATCATCCTGTCCAAACCCCCTGCTCAAGCAGGGCCACCTAGAGCAGGTTGCCCAGGACCACGGCCTGGCAGTTTTTGAGTATTTCCAAGGATGGAGACTTCACAACCTCTCTGGGCAATGTTTGCCAGTGCTCAGTCACCCACACAGCAAAAAAAGTGTTTTCCTCATGTTCAGCAGCAACCTCCTGTGTTTCAGTTTGTGAAAAAAGCCTGGCTGCATCTTTACACTCTTGCTTGAGATACCTATAAACATTGATGAAATTCCACCTGAGCCTTCTCTTCTCCAAGCTAAACAGTTCCAGCCCTGTCATCTTTTCATAGAATCATAGAATGGTTTGCGTTGGAAGGGACCATACAGATCATCTAGTTCCAACCCCCCTGCCACGGGCAGGGACACCTACCACTAGACCAGGCTGCTCAAAGCCCCATCCAGCCTGGCCTTGGACACTTCGAGGGATGGGGCATCCACAGCTTCTCTGGCCAACCTGTTTCACTGCCTCACCACCCTCACAGTAAAGAATTTCTTCCTAACATCTAAAATTACGCTTTTTCAGTTTAAAATTATTACCCCTCATCCTATTGCTCCATTCCCTGATAAAGAGTCCCTCCCCATCTTTCCTGTAGGCCCACTTTAGGTACCAGAAGTCTGCTAGAAAGGTCTCCTTGGAGCCTTCTCTTGTCCAGGCTGAGCAACCCCAACTCTCTACCCCCAACCCCAAGCCTCTACCCCCACTACCTGGGACCTTACTTAGAAGTAAGAATCCACCGAGAAGTGTGCTGGTTTTGGATGCATCTCATTATACCCTTCAGGTACAATTAACTTCTCTGTCCTGTCCCACTTCTGTGAGTGTCAGTCATCAGGATTTAGCCACTGCCTCTGTTTCCGATCTGGTTGTTCTGAGAAATTACAGGTAGACGGGTGCTAGGATCTTGATGATCTGCTACTGCAGGTGTCAGCAGCACATGCCATTTTTATGCCTTGCTGGGATTTTGCACTCAGGCGTTCACATTCACTCTCCATTCATATTAATATATACATTATTTTTACAATTTTCCTAAAAGATTCCTGGGTTTCTGTTGTCTAATACAAAATAGGCACTTTGGTATCTGCTGAGAAAAACATTACAGCTAACTTTTATGATTCACAAGTTTTCTTCTCTAGTCTCCCAAGCTTCTGATGTTGCCCCTCAGTATTTTCTAAACATAATAGGATTGTAAACTCTCTACTTTCCCAGCTCAGAATTCCACCAGAACTACAAATGAATGTCATAGTTCACTGCCTTCTATGCAATCATTTTACCTATAAATTCTAATCTGATCCAGACTTCTTGCCCTCTCTCTCTATTACGTTGGATTCTGCTGAGCTTTTTAGTGTACCTTTCCACTTTCTTATTCTCCATTATTCCCCTGTTATGATTTCTGCTGGGGTAGAGTTAACTTTCTTGCTATCAGCTGGTATAGTGCTATGTTTTGGTTTTGGGATAAGAATAGTGTTGATAACGCACTAAAGTTTTTAGTTGCTGCTAAGCAATCAAGGCCTTTTCTGCTCCTCACACTGCCCTGCCAGTGAATAGGCTGGGGGTACACAAGAAGCTGCGAGGGGACACCACTGACACAGCTGACCCCAACTGACCACAGGGGTATTCCATACCATAGGACGTCGTGCTCAGCATATAAAGCTGGGGGAAGAAGAAGAAGGGGAGGGACATTCAGAGTTAAGGTGTTTTGTCCTCCCTAGTAAACATTACGCGTGATGGAGCCCTGCTTTGCTGGAGATGGCTGAACACTTGCCTGCCTATGAGAAGGGGTGAACGGATTCCTTGTTTTGCTTTGCTTGTGTGCATGGCTTTTGCCTTACTCATTAAAATGTCTTTATCTCAACCCAAGAGTTTTCTCACTTTTACTCTTCCAATTCTCTCCCCCATCATGCCATAGGGGGAGTGAGTGAGCAGCTGCATGGTCCTAGTTGCCGACTGGGGTTAAACCATGACATCCCCTTATATAATCCTATTTTTTACATGTCAAACTTGAAAAAGTTTGCAAGGACAAGAGACACTTGTCATTCATAGGACAGACAGAAAGAAATCTGTTGAGTAATAGAAAAAAACTTTTCTTTTGCTTTTAGTTAATGTTCTAAATACTCTTTCTGTGTGGTCATAATATTCTTTCATTGACTGTTCTGATACATATTCATCGAGGGCTAGCTCGTGGCTAATCAGAACTTTATTGGTTATAACAGAGATGTCAGCTGACAGCAGATGAAAACCTTGATCCAGGTTCTCTATCCAGTATTTGTAGTTGAGAGCAGCAGCTGACTACCTCCTGACATCAGCAGCCCAGTGATCAATGCCAGATAGTTAATAAGTTCAGTTCCACAAATCACTGTTATGAGAAAGTCAGGGTGTTCAATAGAAAACTGAGCTGTGCAAGAATCAGGCAGACAAGGTACTTACTTAAGGACACAAAATTCTAAGAAGGGAAAAAAGACTTAAAGATAAACTGCATAGCAACCAGAATATCACCTAGGAAGTTCAAACTGTTTAATAGCCTATAAGCTTATTCATATATGATGTTCTCAAGACAGCAGTATGATGATAAAGAATAATCTGTACTCATTTGAGGAACTAGGGGCCCTAATAACGGATTTCAGTAGGACCATAAAGCCATAATTAAGTATAGGTTTAATCACAAATATTCCAGGACAAAATAACTTTAAAGAAATCTTATTTTCCCACCTTTTGATGAGGAAAAAAATATTCAGGGATAATTTTTAACCTGATGAAAAATAAAAAATAAATATATGACCTTTAGAATGCAAAAAAAAAGGAAATAAAAGAATTACAGTATTTAAACAAATAGTTTCAACAGTTCTGAATACAGCGAAAATATCAATATTTACTGAGGAGAATAATTCAATCTTTATTCAGTTGTAGTCCTTGTTTCTTTCAAAGCTCTTTCTTGCTGCCTTCTGTAACCTGCAAGCATCTTGGTTTGCCAGTCAGGTTACAACTTGGCGTCTGTTCAAACCAGCAATTCACCTTTTAGTGGCTTCAGAAAGGGGATTTCCGTTGCCAAAGCTTCCCACCCTACCAGGAGCATAATCAACGGCTTTTAAGTGAAGCGGCGGCATAGGCATGTTTACTGACAGACTGCTTCCATACCCATGTAAGAAATGAAACACTGGACAATCATTTTAACTTATGCATTGAGGTTCTTTATTAACAAGACATGGGCGCGTTGGTTGCTGATCAGGCTTCTCCAGCCTTTTTCCTTCTTTTCTCAAACAGCGTTGTTCTTTCTGCACCTGCTCCTTCTTTCTCTGCTGCAGGATGGGGCAGAAAAAGGAACAACGGGCCAGAGCACGCTTCTCCCTTCTCCCTCCTCAGTCAGTCAGATAGGGAATTTTGAGACTTTCGATCAGGTCATCAGCCTAAGGATAAGGAAACACACCTGGCACACCCTCTAATGGTCTTACTGCAAGGTGCAAGCTCCCCCACAGCAGAGAGCAACGGGAGCTCCCTTGCAGCCCTGAGCGAAGCCCATAAGCCTCCCTCATCACGCTGCTGTGTTGTCCTGTTGGGCTCGGGCTCCATACGCGGCGCCTCTCGGTGCAGCTCACAGGGTGCGTCTTTCCTCAGGGGCCCTTGGTGGCATCGGCCATCCAGGGATGTGTCCATAGCTCTGGGGCATGTTCTAGATCATTCCTGCCCCCTGCCCCTTTGGTGCCCCATCCCGCCCTCCTGAACTTCCCCCACCCCAAACATGCTAGGGCTTGACCGGCAGCCTTGTGAAGTGCGGGGCTCCAAAACTGCCTTTTAACTCTGTTTCATTATTTTCTATAATTATGTTGTATACACCGTACTTTTACACAATTTTGGCTGTATATATTAAATGTATATATGTTTATACATGTATATATTTCTATGACATAACTTATGTAAATATATATAATGTCTATCTTTGTATCAATAACAAACACATACACGCACACACATATTTAGTGTATATGTTTTTATATATAAGCACTTCCTGGTCAAAAGGAAATGAGCAGCTAATCAGAGGCTGTTCTGGGATCACGTGGGTGTGACAGTTTCAAAACATGGCAGGCGGCCAATCACAGAGCACTATGGAAACATGTGGAATATGATGTCAAAAACAGTGGCCTCCTTGTATATTGTGGTCAGGGCTTCCAGTGCTGATGCACTTCTGGGTCAGCTGGAAGGCGTGGCTGGTCCTGGCAGCCAATCACAGGTCGTCTTTTGAACACATGGGGTAAAATGGAACTAGGAAACAGCCTTCAGCCAATCACAGAAGAGCATGAAAACATGTTGGTTATGACGAATTACGAAATGGCAGCTCCCTGCCAGGAAATGGTGGACAACCCAAAATGGCGGCCTCCATGCATGTACTGGGGCGGGACTTCCTCTTGCGGAGTGCACCTGGCTGAATTGGCAGGGGCAGATGGCAATGCCAGCCAATGACAGGACAGCCTGTGCACATGTGGGGGCAGGGCACTTTAGAGAATGACGCCCCCAAGGACAGAAAGGGGAGGTGGCAAAACAACCACGTGACCAGAAGAGAGGCGGGACTTCCAGGAGCAGCAGGATAGGTGATGCCACCGGCGGGGCGGAGCTTCACCAGAGGCAGGGAGGGGGAGGCACCGCTGCTGGTCTGGGTTCGGCCTTGTCGTGGTGCTCCCGGGAGGTGCTGGGTAAAAACCTTTCACCTTGTGAGATAAGAACACAACTGCATTGTCGTGTTAGAAGTCATGGTCTGATACCGTTACGCGTGATCTAATGAAAGTCTTTTCCTCAGTTGTACAGCAAGGTTTTTGTTTTTTTTTGTCTCAGAGAAGGCCTCGCTCTGCTAAACGATGTTCCTGACTAGAAGGATGTGTTAAAAGAAGAAAGAAAAAAACCCCCAGCTTTTCTCTGTGTCAAATCTGTACTTGTTGCAGAACAGATTTGGTGTTCTGAGTACTATGAGGAGGGGCAGTTTCGTGAGGACTGCCAGCTGGGTGAGGGGTGCCGTTCTGGCCCACCTTTGGTTCAGAAAAAGGGTTTACATGCACATAAAAAATTATACTTGGAACTTTATAATCTGCCTGTAGGCCGATGCCAATCACTGCTTTATCTACTTGTGGGAACTGGATTTCCAGCAAACCAGACTCGTCCTACTGAAAACCAGAAAAGAGAAAAGAAAAACAAACAATATAGTATACACATCATATACAGATATATTTCTTCAACTTTTATCTATTAAATTATTCTTTTTATTATTTAGTATGCTTTACCCATTCTGTGAACTTAAAGATTTCATTTTTATCTGTGAAAATTTACAGAAAATAGAGATGGGAGAAGTATCCTGGCCATTGTCTGTCTAATCCTTAATTTAGCAAACCTACTGTGCCACTCCCGGTAAATGAGACACGGAAGTACAAAGAAACAATATATAAGCAATATGCCCTTCAAGCTGAGAAAGTATTAGTATAAAAAGGGCAAATTATAGAAGCAGCTAATGACTGTAATAGTTCCCAAGCTTAAAAACAGATGCATGCTCAATGCTTTACAATTCTCATATAAAAGCATTTACAGTCTTGCAGAGGCATAATTGAAAGGCAAAACAAAGAAACCTTTAATCATAGCTGGAACATATTTTTAAAACAGCAGAAAGGTAGGGGCTGTCTGATTGGAATATGAATGATAGAAAAAAATGAGTCCTAGTCAACCCTTATTTTTCCTAGTGTAACTCACTTGAAGCGAATGCTTGCTATTACTAAGTTGCACTGAAACCAAATGAGAAATAATTTCCTTTCTCTAAAAGTAACATCAACAGCACAGAACAGCTGGCACCTGGAGGTAATCCCTTGCACGAGGTCTGCAGTGATATGGGGTCCAGAGTTCAGCCTCTCTCCTCAATGTCAACGGATTTAAGTCAAACTCTGGCCAGTAGAGAAAGTTGTCACCATCTGAAGAGTGCCCTGGGCAAAGGAGCTGCGAGGCTCTGGCCTTCATGTGAACACTAACACCCGGATATCGGGATGTAACTAGGTAAGTATAAATGACATGGTGTAAATTTATTAGCTGGCTGATCAGATGGGGTATCTCCAGCACATGAAGTCCTGAGCCAGGTTTTCCTGTTAGACATGGGTCATGGCATTGAATGACTCTCGTGAGAGCAGCCATGGTGAGAGATTCATCTTTATCAAGAAGGCCAAAGTCTTATTTTTAGGGACAGCCCTCAACACCAAGTGCAGCAGTTGCTTTACTTACACCCTAAGTGGCCTTTGAAAATATGTTCCTGACTCAAGGACCCAAGCACCTGCATTCCTGGAAAGTGTTAGATTACTGTGTAACATATCTGAATGACTTTTTATTTCTACTTTCACCATGCGGCCAAAGCAACAGGTGAATTTTCGTTAAAGGTTTGTGTATATAAGAGGAACACAGAGCACTATCCTCTCAGGGTTTTCATGATACCCTTTTTTTTTTCTTTTTCCCAGACTTAACAATATTATGAAGTGTTATGACTTTTACATGAATTAGTCTTTGAGCCCTCTCTAGCCCTAGCACATACTTCTTAGGAGTTAGTACAAAGGAAATGAACATAGAAGACATAGTTCTACAACTCAGCTGAAAAACATGCAAAAACTCTGGTGTGTTTTATCTCTTTTTAATGGTTTCCTATATCTGTGCTTTTTTGTTCCTTGTCATTGAGGCAAATCACATCATTGCAAGGAGTATCCAGATTGCTTTGCTTATTAGTGCAAGAGGTTAAAAATAATTACACTTTAAGCATTAAAAATGACAGAAAGACAGAAAGAACAATTTCATTCAGTCATTAGTTAGCAAGCTAATTTTTCCCAGAGACAATATAATCACCATAAATAATTAATTTTGTATCAGTTGTTATTTCTCATGAATTGTATTCAATAAAGGTAATCAAGAATTCTGCCGAGGTATTGCTGTTATAAGTTCTGTCTTTATAAACCATTGCTAGAAAATTGTAAGAGACGTCCTGTAAATTCCCTGATGAAGGGCAGAAGGCCCTCCAAGCCTTCAATGGAACGCCTCAAACACTCACAAGGAAATAAATAATGCAGGCCTGATAGTCAAAGAACTGATAAGGCTCACAGGCCTGGAAACGCAGTGGGAGGACTGTCTTGTGAAGGTAAGATAGTTCTGCCACTCGTGTGGTGAGCTTGCTAGTTCTCTGCTCTTGAGGCCATTGTGTCTGATAAGTGACCTTTGCTTCATTATCCACAAAATGCATATGAAAGAGCACAACGCTGCATATGCTAATGAAGATTATAGAGATCATGCTAAACATGCATGACTATGGCACTCATCTCTCCAACCAAATCATGCTACACGTCACCTGGGAGAAGGGAGGAACCTGAGACGAGTCTGTCCTTGGCAAGGGGGGTGGACAGTGCTAATTGAGCAACCATAAAAGGGGAAAATAAGTGCCCCTAGGGAGGGAACAAAGAAGAAACAAAACAAGAAAATAGTGCCTGGGAAGATTTTTCCAAGAAAGAAGATTGTGCCTGGGAAGATTCCCTGAAAAAGACACTGGAACCAGGACTGGTGATCTCTTTATCTCTGTCTTTCTCTCTGTCTTTTCCTTTCTCTATCCCTCGGTTTATCTTTTCTCTTAGAGTTGTTAAGTAACCGTTAGAGTTTTTAAGTAACGACCTTAAGTACCGCTTGCCGTAAATGGTTGTATACCTGTTAAGTAACACAATGCATACCTCACCATTTGCCATGATTTGTTATATACCTAACCAATTATCACGTACTTGTTAAGACCTATACTAATCATTTTGGGAAACTAATAAATGTTTGTGTACGGACCTTGAGATTTATCTCACCTTAGTCCGCGCCGTTGGGGATTTATGAATCTGAGTCACTTACCCCAACTCTTTCCTGAGAGTGGGACATGACAACAACTATATAGCAAAAAATCATAAAACACAGATGTATTTTATTTGCATACATTTTAAAAGAAAGATGCATCAAAATCCCATTCTGACACTGTAGTCTGAACAAAAAAAAAAAAAAAAATTAGCATGTGCAAAATTAACAGTAGCTACACCTGCTTAAATTGAGATTTCCAGAGCTCTAGCGATACTATCAATTTATTTCAGAAGTACGGTGTTTTGTCAGTTTATCAGTACCTTCTGGCAGCCATAGTGAGGCTGTTTCTTGGTTCTTGAGAGTTTATTCTCAACTGGACATATACATCTGATTGGTGTAATTTGCAAGTTGAATCTTGTTTTACTTCTCTGTCCTATTTTCTTTCCAGCAAAGGAGGAAGAACTGCTGCAGAGGGAAAAAAAATGTGGAGCCAAAAAACAATCCCACAAATGCATGAGACATGATTACTTGAGGCTTTGTTTTAGTTACCAGTGCTGGAGGTCTCGTACATTCCCTAATTTCCTTCTGAATAATCAGTGCTTCTGAAGTGCTCCTGGAGGTCTTGTGTTCCATCAAGGCTCAGTAAGAAGGTTGTCTCTTCCTCTCAAATGGAGATGATATGTTTCTCACTACTATGTCTCTTGCAAATGTGCAAGGGATGATACTCAGTATCTGTCTTGAATATGAAGCTGAGACATTTCTTGAGAGAAGTATTCTGCTGTAAGCATATCTTACTGGGTCTTCAAGATCTGCCCTGCCTGTACGTGGCTTCGAAAGGTTCTAGAAGCACTGAGATGAGCCCACCTCACAAGCTGTAGATGTGTCTTGATGTACAGCCATGTACAGAAAACCTGTGGAAACTCCTTCATGTAGAGGACTTAGAGGCTCTGACTTCAGAGTTCATTGCCACCTACGTACTTGACAGGAAAATGTGGTATGCATCTTTTTGTAAAGGAAGAAAGGAAGGACAGGCATGCCTTCAGAAATCTCACAGAGGATTTTTATTTGCTGGTCACTATGAATTAACTGCTTCAGCACTGGAGTGGAAAACAGTGATCTTTTATAATGGTTGTGCAATCTATTTTAAATGTAAAAATAACTCTGGAAATGAATAGCTACTTATTATAGAGTTTATAGATGTGTGAGAATTTTCACTACTTTCTAATTAGAGAAGAGCTCACCTACGCCCTCCTGGCACCCAAGCAAGTTAAGTTCTTCTTTCTCCAAAATTCTGAGCTGATGTCTACCAATACTGTGCTGATTACAGTTAATGCAATTTAGTATAGAAGATACCTGAATATCTTCCTATCATTCCTTCTACCCTAGCTTGCAATGATTTTATTTTTAAAAGGAAACCACTACCAAAAAAAAGGGAGATGAAGAGTATCCTTTTGTAGTGTGAAGCACAAGAAGCTTTGAAGATCTGCAGGTGAAATGTATTCCTGGCTTTACCTTTGAACAACTTCAGTTACATGAGTACTTTAACTATGTGTCAGGTACAATTAGTTTTTAATGAATCCATAATGAGCCTAATTACCTTCTGCAATTCAAAATGATATCTAATTTTCTTCCTAGTCAAAGTTGCCCGTTTGCTTGTCTTACCCACTGTAGTCAGGACAGTATTTACCTTCCTAATTCCCTGAATCGTGAGTCTCTCTACTTTGAATGAAGTCGCGTCAGTGATTCCTGGCTTGAAAAGCAGCAGGGCACAGATGTACAAACTCTTGAACAAATGGATCAGCTAGTACATTACCTTTAAGAACTGATAATCAGCCTCTTTTATGTCTTTTAATAACAGTGAAAACCACCTGGGTACACAAATATATATTGTCTTACCTGATTATATTAGTTCTTTTCTCTTTTTGGCTGGAGCTGCCCTTTTGTAGTGTAGCAGCATAAACACATTTTCAAGCGATGATGAAAAGTAGCAGACAAACCAAATTGAAATTCCTCATAATAGTAACCTCTCTGTGTGAAACTCCAGGGTCTTCTGAACATGCTGTGAAGTAGCCCTTTGCAGCCTCCGTAACAAATAGAATAGAGGAAGCAGGGGATAATCTCAAACCTAGCTGAAACATGGTTACAAACAAACTATTTCTTGTATTCAACTGAGGATGAATGCACAGTTTTAGGCTTGCAAAAGGGTTAAGAAAAATAAAACCAACGTAGTATACAAATGAAGAACCAGAGCATAATAAAATTTATGCAAAAAAATTGTAATCTAGAAGAGAAAACGTAAATTAAATAGAGGAAAAGATAACACAGCAAAGAAAAAAGATGGAGAAGCATTCATTTCACTGTAGAGAGGATACAAGTCTCCTGATATAAGTGAAAGCAGATTTTTATCTGTACAAATTTTGGCATGTATCAGTAGCACTAACACTGCTGTTATTCTCATGGAAATTATGATGGAGGTTAGACCCTTAAATCCTAACTCAATGTATATTGAAGTTATTCAGAAACTTTACAGGGAATTTAAGACAGATCTGAATTAAAGATAAATTTTTGAAAGAAAAGATAACAACATGCAACATATTCTCTTTTGGAAAGTATCTCAATACATATACGGCATACTGGAAAAAGAAAAAGTCAAATAATATGATTTGCCTAAGAAGCTGGGGAATCTCTCTAGGCTAAAAAGAGGCAAAGAAATAAAAAGAAAATGGTGTAATTTGTCTTTGCCAGGAGAGAAACAAGTGAAATGACACCAATTTATCTTGAAAGAAGCAAAAATGGAAGTAGAAGAAGGCACGAAAAAGCAAGAACAAGAGTTCTGAGTAAAATTCTTTCTGTTTTCCCCTAGGCTAAAAATAAATAGCTAAATAAACACATTAAAACATTCATGGCTTTTTTCAAAAGCAGAAAATAATCCTCATTTCACAGATAAGTGAACTGAGGGGATGCAAGTTCAAGCAAGGGAGGTAGTCATGCTTTAGGATGTCTAGCATCAAAATTAGATTCTTCAAATCCTGTTTATCTGCTTCCTCACCCTGCAGTATCAAAGCTGCTGATGCTGAAGTTCTGCTTGCAGCCTGACCAGAAGCATCCCAGGGCTGAACACGACTAAGCCTTGCTGGTATTAAAGGAGAGGCGCTCTCTCATCCGCTTGGGGTGAGGGTTGCCTCATCCCAAGGGCTTCATCCCTTAGAAATTGTTCAGATTATGTTAGAAAGCCAAGCTCTGCCCAAGACACCAGAGGATCATACGCTGCTGGATCCTCAGTTTTTTCCCCAGTAGTTCAGAGACTAGCGGGCTGTGGGAAAAAATAGGTCTAATTCTCACCTGAATTTCCACCTGTCTCAGTTTCGTAATGACCAAGCTATGCAGTGTCCTGAGACAGGGCTTTTTATTTCTCCACATAAAAATGTTCTCTTTTGCTTGAAATTATTAAATATTCACTGGACCAAAGAGGGGGGAAAGGGACTGCATTGATTTCATGTCTCTCTGGCCCAATAGTTAAGGCTCTGAACTCTAATAAGGGAAATTTGTATTCCTGTTTCTGCTCCAAACAACTCTTTCAGTAGGTTATGTTAAATATCCTGGAATACAGGTCACCTTCTCCATAGCAATGAGAAACAAAAATTTATTCTTATTTATGTCAATAAGAGTTTTACCATTTACGTCAATGGGTTCAATATATGATCTTTAAAAAAAAGTCACCTAATGTTTCTATATTTTCTATTCACTTCCTAGAAGTCATATTTTCCCCTAGATTTCCCTGTCATTCTCAACTGCTGAATATTTGCCCCAGGAATTAATGGGAAAAAATTTCTTTCATGAGTTCTGTCCTCATGCATCTGATCTAAATCCACTGAAATCAGACTTGATGTGTCTATCCGCTTGTTAAATAAGTTTATCAAGCTGCAGTCTATGATGGTGCAGTCAACCAGAGGAAGCCAGTATATCTGAGTTAAGTTAGTGCGCTTAACATATTTTTCCTGACTGCTGTCTTGCTGCCTATCAGTCAGGAAAAAGCATTCTGATGAGTCTGAATATGCTGTTTCTTTTATTTTTATCTATGTGAGTTCATACTACAGTAAGAACTGAACATAATATATGAAGTACTGATGTGGATCTAGGTCTATTCTTGATTTGGTTGCTTGTCTACATTATTTACTTTGTTTCAGTTCCCTACTTGTAAACTCCAGAAGATGATAAAAGTGTTCTTTACAAAGTAGTCTAAGCTTATTATTAAAAAACAAAACAAAAAAGACATCAGAAAGCAAAGTTATCAATTAACTCAGAAATGATTGTCAAAGCTTTACTTCACAGAGTTAGGCTGTCATCCCTGCATAGTGGTAGTCTCAGTGTACAGATCATACCCATCTAAAAGCTATCTAGCCACCTATAGAGACAAATCTCAATAACTGCTTTGTCTGATTTGGTAGGGAGCAACCTCAATGTGAGAAGGAATCAGGTCTTATAGTTGCTGTAAGAACAACTTTCAAAGGAAGATCAGTAAAGTTAATAATGGGTCTGAGGAAAAGTGTATCCAAGATAGCTCACCAGATGTTTCGAGTTTAGAAAAAGTGACTCCAGCAGATTAGTCTTCTGTAAAAGATTTAATTTTAATATATATTTAGAAAGCCACAGTGTCATTGTTATTGATAGGAGAACCTTACTCATTGATAGGTACTATCTCATGCATTCTTAGTGGTAATTACAAAATGTTTGTTTTGTACATTCTGGTCTAGTATGAAGGATGTGACAGAAAGTGTAGGCAGTGATATTTTAAAGAAAGCAAGCTGTCTCCCGCAGAGCTCTTTTTTTACAATCCTTATGCTTCAAACAGTATTGGAGAACCGCTTGTTGGAATCGGGTCTATAACAGTTTTGTTCATTCTGTTGAAGCCCTACATATAAGAAATTTGCTGATTAGTATTCAACAAGCTTGAAATATAGATGCAGAGAGTCATAAATACATGGCTGGAAGGAGCCTGGTAAAGATGTCTAATCCAATTGCTTGCCCCAAGGCAAGATCAAATGCAGCTAAAGTATTTCTGACAGATGTTTATCCAGCCTATTCATAGGAATGTCAGTGATGGATATTGTACAATGTCTCAAGACAAGCTGTTCTCAAGACAAAGAACAAAATTTTAAAATGCAGCCTTGTCTTCTAGGGCTGGGAGCTGAATGACGGCTGTTTGAGGCTGTTTGTTATACTGGTACTTATCCTGATTTACATTAATAAATGTATCATCCATAGGGTGTTGAAATTATATCTCCTGCATGACGTGCTGCCAGTTGGGACTGTGTGAGGTGACTGGAGATGTATATCGTGAATTGACTTTCAGATAACTGCGTTTATGAAATATAAATTCTTGCTATCTGGCTATATGGCTTAAGGATAACTATCTTAAGGATGCTATCTCTATCAGTATTAAGAATACAAGTTGGCATCTTCAAAAAAGTACAAATGTTTTAGGACCACAAATGTAATTAAAAGCTAGGAGACCTTGCATTCAGAAAGTCAGATGCACACTTTAGAAAGGTACGTATGGCTCTCCACCATTTGATACAAATTATTACTGAAGGTATAAACCATAGTGCTCTTAGCCTAGGATTTGTGAGTGCTTGCTGAAAATGTAGTGTTACCTTAAAGTGAGTAAGTTCATGGAATTAAATAAACCAAACATCTCACAAGTTGATGTATGTGTGGACCTCACTGCATTTTTTCCTTTGTCTGCTTTCAAATACCTACTCAGTCATCTCCCATGACCCCAAGGAGAAACCAGCATGAGATACAATTTTTAAATATAAATATAACATATTTTTAATATATATATTTATATATATATGAAATAGCTTCTACAGGATTTTTTCCCCAGGATATTTTAAATCTTCAGACCTTTTACTTTAATTATATCTGAATTCAGACTATCTGTATTTTCTTAGTATTGTGAGGCTGAGCAGCATTATGGACTCTTGTAGCAAACAGCTAAACTTAAACCAGAAATGAGTCAAAAGATTTCTGTGCTTAAAAAAAGATTTACGTGCTTAACAAAAGATTTGTGTGCTAAAAAATGTGGAAACCACACTGAACATCTAGATTGATACTTCTCCACTTTTCGCGTTGACAATGCCCCTTACTCAAAGAAAATAAAATTTTTCACGAGATACTAACATTTCCTGTCAAAGCAGGAAAGGAGATGAATCGATGAGAACAGCAATGTTATGCAGCGTGTTTGTCCAGCTTCAAGAAGCTGACAGAGTAACTTGATCCTGAGGAATATTGAAGGCATGAGTCAGTGGGAACAGAATTTTCAGAGCTTTGCAACCTCTTTTGACTATTTTTTGGCAGTCCTGTAGAGTATGTAACAGCCTGTGCTTTGGGAAGCAATTTGTCCAACTAAAGAGCGGCATAACACAGGACCATATAAAGGAGATTGTGATACGCACTGTGTACCTGTTTTTGTATAAGAGCAGGTGATATCTACTGGTGTCCATTCCTTGGTTTCACCTGTCTGTGGCATGTATCTCCATAGCACAGAAGCACACTAATCAGTGCAAAAACCATAACATAGGCATGCGGGAGTAAAAAAAGCTTCCCTTACACGTTGAGAAGGCATACCTCTCTCCTTCACCACTCCTTTCTCTGAAAATGATGGATGGTTAAGAAGAGGGGGGGCAATTTGTGGTAAAATTGGCAAAAAAATGTAGAAATTTAAGTTGGGACACACATGCAAAAATGTGCTACTAATTTTACAATATGTGTTTAATGGTACAGTCTGAACTTGAGAACTAAACACACTTGGGAAAAATATCAGATTTCCGAACTAAAAATACATGAAGAGGAAAAAGGTAGCTTTACTCAGCTCTAATGATGACACTTTCAGTCCAGTATGACAGGGAGTAGAAAGGAGCTCTGAAAACAGCTCTTAAATGATGAATAACCATATTCCTAAATAATTATTGTGCTTTTATCTTACTTCTGTTGCTTGCAAGGAATTTTGTCAGCAAAAGTATATAAAGCACTTCAGAGCAACACTTTTATGAAATTACTTTTAATGCATGAAATGCACTCTATTCTGTTCAAAACCTTTTTGGAAAATGAGAGGTGTTCCCAAGTGTTAAAGGAAACCTATCAAAATCATAAAGCATGTATAAAATAAATGTATAAATTTAAGTTGTAGCTTGACTCTTGCTGAAGTAAAATAGGAGATTGTTTGAATTAGTAGAATTTTCCACAACAATACTGTAACCATTATTTTTTTCTGTCAGTGAATTACAAAACCTTTTTACCGTTTGATTTACTAGAGGAGAGAGTATTCCTCTTAAAAAGCCCACTCTGTATTTTGCTGTACCCATCCTTCATTCCTAACAAAGTCCGAGGATCTGCAGGAGGCACAGGAGGTCTCAGGTGCATCATGGATTGTCAGAAGGATGAAACATTGGCTTCTCCTATATGTAAACCCCCATGCCGAGAAATGAGAAAGATGAAAGACAAATGCATTGAAAATGTATTATCAATATCCTCATTTCTAGAAAGTATTCAGCATTTATCATTCACTGAAAAGAGCCACTAAATCATTCCTGTGTCACAGTCCTGATTTGCTTATAAGATGTATTCCAAGGCTTAAACCACACACACACTGACTAGGTAAAGTGAATTTGAGGGTCTCTCCTAATAATTTAGGATGTACAGCAATCCAAAAAGTGATGATTCATTTTACTGTCACTCTAACTCATATGCTCCTTAACAAATCATGTCTTTCCTTGAGAGAACTTAACCTTGAGTTTTTTCATTTAAGTGGAAATGCGTTTGCATAACATAGCTTCTATTCATATGGTGGGCCTAGATCACAAAATCACTAATCCTTAAATGGCAGTTCTTTTTAGAATTAAAGAGCTAGACATTCAAAAATAGGTTGTCTAGTCACCTTAAAAGAAGTTCTGCTTTCTCTGGTAGAAGCTTGCATAACTGCAAAATTGATCCAAAGTATTGTTAACCCTGCTGACAGCCATCTTTGGGACCACTCCTATACTCATGTAGCAAAACCAACCACTGTCACTGGAAGCTTGATCTGAGAAAGCACAGCGGAATTTCTGTGTAATTTAACAGGGTTAGCCTTTTTATTATCTTTTGGACAGAAGAGCAGTATTTAAATCTGCAGAGTAAATATGTTGGCAGGTGTTGTGGTTGAAGACACATGACATGTTCTTCAGCATAAAATAAGCATCTACCATGCTAAGGTCTGCGGTATGTCCTTAGTTTCACACTAGTCACTGAATTTTTTTGAATTAAACCTGCACTAATGCCAGCCATAAGGAAAAAAAAAAAAGGAAAATAGATGGCTACAAAATGTATGTTTGTTGGAAAATTACAAGGGCAAAACCAGAGCTCCAGTCCATGTAAAGTAGGACTAAGATGCAGTCTGTAAGCAAGTGTCAGGTCTCTGCATCACAACGTTGCCTCTTCTATCCATCCTAAGACCAAAGGACTGAGTTATAGAAGGGGGAACAGTTATGCTGAAGAAGATGAGAAACCATTTATTAGAAGATATGGTGTTATTCGGGCTCTCATCTTGCACACTTTCACTAAACTTAAATACTTTTAAACACATTTAAACTTTGATTTTTCAAAGGCACTCTGCCTTTGAGCCTCAGTTCTTTTCCATCTTTTTGGTATTGGGTACTTTTGAACTTACTCTATGTTTTTGTGCCTTCTTCATTACTTCCTGTGCGTGACAATATTTTATGGACTTGCCACATATGACCACATATACTAGAAAGTGCTACCTTATCTGTCCTCTACATCTAACACTCTTCCTAAGCAGCTGTGGTGTCATAACTGATCAGGGACATTCAATTGCCATAACAGTATGATAAACTGTTGGAAAGTATTGAAGTTTTAATTGCAGTGGTTGTATTCTTCCATGTTATACTTGCTAAAAGGACTTAGCAATGTTGATAGTACTGAGGGCTGAGATGAATTTAAATATAATCCTGTTTTGAGACACGTTATAAGAGTGGTTTAAAATTGAGGGGAATTCAGAGTAAAGGAGATATTTTGAGAAGTGCCAGTGAAGGAGTGAAGGGTTATTTAAAATTTTCATTTTTCTCTTGCTTACAATAGCAATATCAAGAAAACAGAAAGGAAAGAGCTAATCACTGGAGTTGTTCTCTCAGGCACAGCGTTACGCCAGCTGTATTTCAGATCTAAACCCCACTCTGTGGAGGGCACTGCTTACGTTTTAGTACCTTTTACAGGCTACCTAGAGTGTTTCACATGGCATAATGGCTACTTTATTAAAAGGGCTCATTAAAGTAGTTTCTGAGAAATACATGATAGCTTATATAGTCATACACTACAAGCTGTTCCTCTGAAAAGTTAGCAAGCACCCTTCAGGCATCTGTTTTAATAACACTTTGCAGTGGAACCCAACCTCTTAGATAACATATTTTATTCATGGATTATCAAGTTTACATGTTTTAAATATTTATGGAATTCATAATCCCATATGGTCCTTACTGTGATGCATGATACAAATGTTTAATGAGAAAGTGCGGACATATTTATGAAAAATAATATCTGCTCTTTCCTCTCAATAGAGCTGGATTGCTCTATTGAGTAAACTGCAGTGATTACACTGATTTTTGTCTCCTTTGTTCTGCTTTTTTTGTTTGTTTATTCTTCAATGAATTTTGAGGTTTCCAGCAGCACACAGTTATCAAAACAGCATTCTGCTGAAGAGCAGGCTTATAATATTCTTATAAGAAGCCATTCTTTGTGTCTGTTGGTATTTCTCAGTATACAGAATGGAACCAGATCAGGCTTTTCTTCAGAGTACAGGACTTCCTTCAGCAACATCATACCTTTTCATACATTCTTAAAGACAATCCAAAACAGGCTTTTCAGTTTGCAGACATACCCAAGCCAATATATCTAACTAATCCCTCATTAGCTTTTGTGCTGGAGAGGAAGATGAATAGGGAATAGAAAGAAAGAAGTTATATATATACAGAAACTTAATTTTCTAACTACATTTTGCAACAACTAGACAACTGTTATGGATGTAAAGATGGATATTGCAATAAAAGCAGAAAATAGTGAGACTGATCTTTTGGTCTGAAGAGGGAAAGATATATTTGAAATTAGGAGGATTTTAACTTCATCAAGAATCAATAAGATTCTAGCTTGTAATGCAGACAGAATCAAGGTTGAGAAAAGTCCCAAGTTCCTGGAATTAATATAGGCAGTATGATATAATGATGAATAATGATAAAGGAAACTCAAGTGATCAGTGTGATTATCGGAGGAGTTATCCCAAGAAAACCTTGAAATGTTGGACAGGGTGAACAGCAAAAAGGAGTCACAGTTTCTTTCTGGCTGCCAATATCTGGTTTATGGGCCCAAGAGATGAAGGACAAACAGTGACAGTAGAGAACATAGTTTATGGCTGGAGAGAGAGGGGCCTGATGCCTTCTTAAGCTCCCCCCTTCATGCTCATTCATTCTGCCTTGAGAATGTATCCAAAGTTTTGCAAACGTCCAAAGACAGACTTCAGGGGAAGATGCAAGACAGGAAAGGAAGATGTTGAGTAGAGTAATAAACCTCCTTGAAAAGAAAATACAGCAGGTATATTTTTGTTTAATAGATATTTTCATGTTGATCAAACTCCAGAGAAAAGGACTGGGAAAAATTACCTGTGTTGCAGAAAACAGTCCCACCTGCCTGTCTTATCCATGTCCACTCCCCTCACTTCCCCATACACTGGAAAATGCCCTCCTATGATTCTGTATAGCCACTACAATTTTTTAAATTTTTTTTTTTTTTTAAAAAAGCAAACAAACAAAAAAACCCCCAACCAAAACCCAAAACCCCCAACCCCCAAACTTTTAAAGTTATTTAAAATAATGAAATGATCCTTCTTTGAATTTTCTGAAGTCTTTTACTCTTTCTGTGGTTTTCTTACAAATGTATGTTCTTTGAAACTAAGTCCTTTTGTACTTTGTATCCTGTAAAAAACTGAACATAGTAACATGTGTCAATATCTTAATCAATGAACTAAAGGTGATGGTAAATCCTTCATGACTGACCCTTACAAGGGTAAAAATTCTGCATATAAGCCAACCTCATCTTTTAAAGAATGACATTTTATCTAGTCAACAGGAATTAGACAACTACAAATTTTCCAAGCCCTTACTGGTATTGTTGGTATGTGTAGTGGGATTCATAGAGTACAAAAATAAAATGCTAAAATCCAAGAGTAAGAGATAATTTTGACCTTTCCTCTTTTGAGAAGATGTAATCTAGATACCAGTTAAACTAGTAGTTGAATATTCTTTCAAAAATTGTTCCAGCTGTGAAGCTTTGCAGCCACATCATTAGGATTAACTTGTGCTCTCAATGCTACCTTGCAGCTCAGCTATCTGCTACTAAATATTGGATGCTTCCCTGTGGAAACCATTTCATTACTTGCCTAAATATTTAATTTGGAACACTCACGTGAGCACCTGGCTATGAGAGAACACAGAAGGACCCTGGAAATGTCCACTGGAAAAACAAAACAAAACAAAACCCAAAAAGAACCCCTTCAAACAAAAATGAAGCTGTAGGTCAGCAAGCAGCTAAAACTTTATGACTTTTTTGAATCCCCAGCATTTAGAACAAAGCAGATCAAATGAGGAAGAATTAGAGATGAAAGATACTTATCGTCTTGAAATACTGACAAGATAAGAATGCCCCAAGTAACAGTTGTATGTTGAATTTAACTTTGTGAGACCGACGGACCTTATGGTTAGCCTCTTTGGTGATGTGGACACTTCACGTTATAGATTTTCATGAGCACTGTATGTGGAAGAGTAGTCTGGAAGCAAAGTAATCAGTGCATTTGAACCAGTTAACAAACTTCTTGGAAGGCTAAATGAAGGATTCCACAAGTCCCTATGCTGTCTCCAGTTGCAGAGTTAGAGCAATAGCATGGCATTACCCTGTGCAATGCAGACATACCCGTAATATTATCCACCATGCTTTAACCTCCTGTGGGACATAGTAAAGATTCATTGCCTGATTACTTTTCCTCTAGTCTGTTCAAGTTATTTAAATCAGTAGGTAGCAGATGCATGTCCATCCATTCAGATCTAACTAACTTAAGCAGCAGGTACTCTGAGGTAGAATTCTTGATTGTCTAAGACAGTGTTTTTACAGAGAAAATGAATTATCTCTCTACAGAACAAAATAAGGCAAAGCATTGACCAGGAAGGAAAAGAAGTCCTCATTCACAAATATTTTCAAAGTCAGATCTCTTTCCTTATTTACCTTTCTTAATGAAGTTTACTTTAGTTATATATTTTTTTGTTGCCTTGTCTATAAACCTACACTAATTTATTAGCCCTTCTCTTCCATAATCATTTAGATTCATTGCCCTATTTAAGACTATTTGCACACAGAAGATAATAAAATATTAGCATGCTTGATCCCAATTAACTGCGATTGTTTCCACTGCAATTTCTGCATGCAAACTTTTGCAGCCTGTAAGCATTTAATCCTCTCTTCTTGTATACAAAAAGACTAGCAGGAAATATTGACTAGTGTTTTGGATTGTGAAGCTTGAACAACAGTGAGTTGTACCTTTTCTGTCAACTAATCCCACAAAGCTGGATTTGGGGCCATGCCTGTCTATACCTTTTCTGTTATCCTTTAATTCAGTCAAAAGCTGGCTAACAAAATAATTACTTTCTGTCTTCTAAACTACTCTGCAATATGTAAGGTTATTTGTACCGAAGCAAATGCACTTCTGCCACCTGAAAAAGATGATCACTGGTACAACACTGGGTAAGTCCAAATGCATAAAACTGAAGTTCTGCTATGCATTGGCCTGAAAATTTGACCTATGAAATAGGGATGGCAAATTGCATTTGTTTCAAATAGAACTGCAGTAAACAAGCACAATGGCTTTGCAAAGTTTATCAGATGCAGTCATTATCTATTTAATTGGGTTTCACATGTGTTAGATATCTGCCAGTGTAAATGAGATGTTTAAGTCACTCAAAGGTTTTAAGTATTGTACTTACACAGGCTACTTATTATCCACATTTTGAGTCTTTCTCTGCATCATCATCAACAACAATAATAATAGAAGCAGTAATAATATTCCAGCTGGGAATAACTCTTTGATGTTGTTTGTGTGGCTAATTGTGAGAACATAAAATAAATCCTACTTATAGCATATCTGCTAGCAGTGTGTGTTAACTTCTGAAACTGTGAATACACTTTGGATCTGTGAACAGTAGTTGCCTTGGAGAATATGTTTTACATAAACATTGAAGGAAAATTGGTCTCTGGCATGAAAAGAGACTTAATCTTTTTGTATTAGAAAACAGATGGGTCAATATCAGGGTATGGTCTGGATTATGTTTACTCATTATTTTTATTCCACCTAAAAAGCTGAAAAAGCCTGAGATGTCATACTGTTATGTATGCCTTTTTCAAAATGAGAACTTATTCCACACAGAAATGGGGAAAGTCAGGTTATTTACAAGATTTCTTATAAACGACGGATGGCAGACAGAGTGATTGTTCTGTGAAAATCTGATGTTTATTGACTATATGATTATTTGCTGTGTGTTTACCAATGACTAAGGACTAATTGCCAGCAGATTTCCTATTACTAAATAAAGGTACGTTTAAACATTATTAATTCATACCCTTTATCCTTTGTGTTAAGGATAAATAGTTTGTAAAACATAAATCAACACTGAATAGATACTATGAACATTTTCTGAATGTCTTGGAGGCAACTACAAGCACTGCAGTAGGCAATATAGTAGGTTATAGCTTTCCTTTAACATCTTCAGCCATTATGAGCATTGATTATCTATGCATTAGAATGTTTGTGAGCTATTTATTAACCTGTTATAAAGTCCTTGCATGTGTCTAGATTCATAAAATTCTAGGCGTGGTCCAAGGACAGACAGAGAAATGCTTGTTTGCTTTTCCTTTCAGGTATGCTGGAACAGAACAAGATATGTATGTGGGAAAAGCAGAAATATTCCCAAGGTTGCTGGTGAGTTGTCACACCAGGTCTTAGTGTCTGGCTTTGAACACAGGGTAGTCACACAGGGTGTAAGGTAACATGTTTGAATGTCTCCTGGAAACAACATGTCTGCAACTCATCATGAAGAGGTTGAAGAACTAAGGGCCAACTTACAAAGCTGGCACAGAGCTTGCATTCACAGACTTTGAAGGATGAGTCTCTATGCAATGAATTTGTATTTTCACAGGGGTCTGTCCTGAAGACAGGTATGCAGATCTTAAGGGAGTGTACTGGTTTTGGCTGGGATAGAGATAATTTTCTTCACGGTAGCTCATATGGTGCTGTTTTGGATTTGTGACCAAAGAAGTGTTGCTAACAAACACACCCATTTTTTAGCTGTTGCTGAAAAGTGCTTACACAGCATCAACACCTTTGCTGTTTCTCATGCTGCTCTACCAGTGTGCAGGCTGTGGGGTGGGCATAAGAAGCTGGGAGGGGACACAGCTGGAACAGCTGTCCTCAACTGGCCAAATGGATACCCCAGACCATATGGTGTCATGCTCAGCAATAAAAGCTGGGGAAAGAAGGGGCAACATTTGGAGTTAGGGTACTTGTGTTCCCAAATAACCATTATGCATGATGGAGCCCTGCTTTCCTGGAAATGGCTAAACACCTGCCTGATGATGGGAAGTAGTGAATTAGTTCCTCATTTTGCTTTGCTTGCATGCACAGCTTTTGCTTTAATTGGCTTTATCTCAACCCATGAGTTTTTACACTTTTACCCTTCTAACTCTCTCCTTCATACTACTGGAGGAGTGCGTGAGCGATTGTGTGGAGCTGAGCTGCCAACTGGTGTTAACACATGATGGTCAGCCAACATTTGAAGCATATGGATTGAAAACTGCTCGATAGTCCCTCCACTACCAGTCCATTAGCTTCACTGACTTAATAAATTTTGCCTATTGCGAATATGGCAGTAGGTATGCAGGAGAGAAGTGGTTTGAGTCAGAGCCACCAGATGGGAAGGGAGACCTTCAGGACATTCAAAATAACACAGGAACAGGGATCTGAGGCACTATGTAGAGTTAAGCTATACATATTGGATGTTATCCATCTAAATTACATTCCATTACATTGATTCAATTGCAAGCCACCTCTGATTTCCAGCTGGATATAAATACTTTCAGTGTTGTTATTGTTTCACCATCTAAATTAAATTCCCTGTTTGAAACTTTTTCCCCCTATTGATTTTTTTTTCTGTTATGACAAATCAATGACAGGCTACATTACATTTTCATCTGCTAGAAAAGCAGGTTACTTTCCAGGAGGCTCTTTAGCCTTTGGATTAGGGCTCTTTCTGTTACAAATTACCCCTTCTAGTAAGCTGCAGTGTATGGTCTGTATTCACAGGACAAAGCACTTTCTCCTTGTAGCAAAATCTAATTTAGGTTTTACCTGGTTCACAAGATGAATAACACTCCCAGGGGTAAAGCCTCCCCAGTGTAAATAGTTAGGTGCAGACAGTCATATGTTAGCTCGGTCTGTGCTCTGAATTGGTGGGATGCAAGCCAGATTGCATGTGAAGGTTGTTCGGTCATGTTAGTGCTTGGCTGTCCTCACACTGCCAAGTCCTGTCTCTCAGCTGGGCAGCCACAGCTGACCTCTGGACAGGTCTCACCTCCTTGTGCTGAACAGTAAAACCTGCAAGAACAGCCACAGGCTGTGAGGGAAAAGGTGACCTCCCATGGCCAAGTGCAACATGCGTGACCGTGCCATGAGACACCCTTTCACAGGTCAACCATGAGGCAGCCCTGGGGGTGGAGGGCTGGCAGGCAGGAGACGCATCATGCCACATGGCTGGCAGGGCTGGGAGCCTCTCCTCCAGTGTGGCATGGGCATAGCCAGTTACACAGGCAGAGAAACAGCCAGCGACAGACTGAAGAGGAGACCCCCTCACGAGTTTCAGCGTATCTCCAAATATGATCCATGGTGGGATAGGGTTTCTACCTGCCTGAACTGGTGCAGCACACAGAAGAGCAGGATATCAAAATACTTTCCAAAAGAAAGGCAAATATCAACTGGCACTTTGCTGTCATCTTTTCTTCCCTTAGTCTGGTATAATTAGTATACACAAAGGGGGATGTGCATGGGAGAGAGAGACTGCTGGGCAGGACAAAGTTAGAGTGAGAGGAATATTTTGAGTGGTTTCTAATAGCTTTTTGGTTTAAAGCTGAGACTTGTTTTTGGCTCTGAAAATGCTTTAGCTTATAATGATTCTCTCCAGAAATAATTTAACAGCCCCTCTGAAAGTGGCAGTTCTAACTCTCAGTCTTGCTTTCCATGGAAAGTAACAATACAGTGGAAAGTCAAGGTGATCTCAGACAAAGTAACCTCAGAATGTCTGATACTGGTCTCACTCCACCTTGTAATGCCTTTGTTCAGACAAATGAAAGAAACAGAAGTGTGGGGCACCAACTGAATTTTGTGACCTCACCTCATGGAATAGTATTTACTTCTTGGTTTACATAGGAAGAAAATCTATTTGCAGTTAATGTAGTGTTTATTTCATTCAGTTATTGTGTGGAATTCAGTGTTGCATGTTAAAATAAGCCTATCTACGTGGACATGTGTAACAAAAAAATCTGTTAATTTAGGATATATAAATAATACATATTTCCAAAATTAACAGGTACATTTCCTCTCATGAGAAAAAACAGTCTGCAGACTGATTCACAGAGTAAAATACTGGATTTGATAAGGTGGTTCATGAAGCTGAACACACAGCTATGGCTAACATATATTCTTCTCTTTCATGAAACAGCAAAACCATGAGCTCAGCTTTGTGTTCACCCTGTATAAGACTTGGCTTATTCCCACTTTACTTTCAAGTTTCTCCTGTAAACAGTACAAGCTGCGTGATAGTGAGAAGGCCTGAACTGGAAGCCCTGGCTGAGAGGTGGGAGATAAGACAGGAACATAGTGACCACAGTGGGTCACCCTCAATTTAGCTATATGGACAGCATTAAATGTTTTCGATCTAAGCTAAATACTTTCTATCATTTTAACGTTACTGAAAGAGCTTATGTCAAGTAATGCCTCCTGAAATATGGCAATCCAAAGTTGCAAACAAAAGTGTCATTCAGGGTTAAAATAGGGTGAAAGACTTTTAAAATCAGTTTAATAAGCTGATGTGAATTGTATACAGACAAATCTACAATATCAGGATCTTGTGATAAACTTACAAGGGCAGGCTCTTCAAAGATAGTGCTGTTCAACCATTTTCTCTGTCAAGGAGCTGCTTCTGGAATGCTATAAACTGAATTCCTACCACTGAAGCACCTATTATCACAAGAGCTAAGGACATGTAACCTTGGGACTTACAGCTGTGAGGAAAATGGAGCAGCTTCTCCACTACGTCATAGAAGGAGAGCCTATGTCCACAGACATAAGTAGGAAGAGTTTTGTCAGTGAATTAACGTAGTTGTACCAGTAAATACACTAGAAAAGAGATTTAGCAAAGCTGGCAGTATCCATCTTTGTCAATCAAACAACGCAAAAAATGTTCTTACTTTTGGCAATGTTTTCCAGGCTGCTTGTATTTGAACTCCCTGTGACCAATCTATCCAGACTTTTCAATGTCAGACTAGTCAGACTGCTGCCTGGGAATTCATCCGTTTCATCCCTCATGTGCTTTATATTTCCATGTTCTGAGATTCATCCTGTCCTGTCTGCTCTTAGACAGCACTTACAGCACAGACCAGCTGCTTATGACACTGTCAGGGAACTGGAACAGGATGCAGCAATTGCCCCATAGCCTCCTGAGTACGTTTCTGTGGCTCCACTCCATGCAGCTTGAGCACATCCTTTCTCACCAGCAAACCTGTAAATCCTCAGGAGTCCAGTATTGCCAGGTGGGAGGAATGAGACACAAACAAAGCAATTATGAACAGCAAAGAGAGTATCTCTTGATACTTAAAGATTAAGTGCAAGTCCATGCGTATAATCGTAAAAGAAGCACACTTGATGATCACTCAGTCCCCGCTCCAAATTCCCCAAACTCTCACTTGTCTTCCTTCCAGCTAACTCTGCTTGTGGGAAGCCACAGGAGTCATATGCGTGGGGTTTCCCTACTATCTGAAGGGCTCAGGGCAGCTACTCCTCAGTTTCAGCTGATCGAAATGTCTGAAGCAGAAAAATGGATGGCTTGGGTTTATCTTGCAGCCCCTCTATCAGGTAACTCCTGGTAAGCCTCAGCAGATGATCACAGGCTCCTGCCGGGTGACATGCTTACCAGAGCCAAGTGATCCTTCACAAGCCATCTTGCCCTGTAAGAGTTTATCATCCAGTGTGTATGGATTGATGGTGGAGCCACGTTGGTCTAACACTATTCTCTTTGTGATCCATGTTGGCATTCTTAGGAACATTTGCATTATAGTTTCAGTGAAAATCATGTATTCATTTTGGAAGTGGTTCTCCAAGTGGTCTCCTTTAACTGTGTTCTGGTTCACATCATGGAGAAGTCTCAAAGCACAGAAGTTAGGCTCCTTTTGGATAAAATTAAACTGGATGATGTGCCCAGAAGAAAACTTAGTGCATCCCAGCTGCTAATGGGAATTCAGTCCCACGTGCTTCTCTCCAGAGCTAAACTGAAGCAGCTCCTCAAGAAACCTCACCTAGAGTTTGTTTTCAGTACCAACCTTTTGGCTCTACAAATCTGTTTCTATTGGGCTGCATTATTTACTAGCATAGGTATAGCCATTGCAACAATAAATGTTATGAGACAGAGAAAGAGAAGGGCTGTGTACTCAAAAATAAAACTGACTGCTTGAAAAAGGTGTATTGGACAGATTAGATTCATAAACGTTTAGGAGTATGCACACACCATTCATTTCAGTGAGCTATAAGACGCTAAATGTTTCTCTGAATCTGGGCTGAAGGATTCATAACTTTACACAGCTACCGTGTAGGTTGATTCTCCAAATCATCATACCAACACAGAGTGGTAGCTGCATCTGTTACTCTACCGTGGTGAATGTGGCAGTGCCCTCTGGACCAACTCAGTGGCATGTTCTTTCTACTCCTTTTTATGCCATTTACAGAGGTTTCCTTATGTCCTCCCAGACACTTGTGTAAATCGCTCTCTGCAAGTTTAAACTGTCAGAGACTGCTAATAACTACCCATCTGTTTGCAGTTAATTCTTATGGGGTTCTTAGTGAGGAAAAAATGCAGTGCAAAGAATTGTTAGTTTTGTTTCTACTTTTTCTCAGTACTCAGAAGGCTTTCTTACAAGGCTCTCTCGCTGTAGTTTCTAACGTGCACCTGAACTCTACAAGGCTGAGGTGTACCTGAACGACCTGTTACTCACAGGCCTGTAGGAACAGGAAGGTCTTTACATGTTCACTTGACCTATTTCCTCTCTTATAACAAAATCTCTGCTTCCAGTAAAAAAAAATTATGAGATCTGTACAGCCTTCCAAACAGCACAGGTTTTCTGATAAAACGAGGGAGACAAAATTGGCACACATGTTTTATGGAGGCCTAATGTTGTGTTTGGAATTGTCGACTCTAATGAAGAGACTATTTAGCAGTCACCTCCTGAGGATGATAATGAGGTGCCTTAATTTAGATTGATTACTGCTAATTCTATGTAACCTTATGTGGGGGGATTTTGAAATACAATGCATAATGCACCAACTCCTTGACTCCTCAGTAAAGAAAGAGAAGGAGAAAATGTTACAAAAGGGGACATTATTGTACCTCAGCTTTTCTGGCTTATGTTTGTCAAGAATTAGTCAGGGAAAATGGGAAGAAAAAAAGCCCATCCTACAACAATAGCTGCTTTATCTGTAGAAAGTCACATTCTTTTTCCTTGAATGAATTCCCCTATCTTGTGCTCTAATCCAAACACTGATTAACAATGCTCCAGCTCTTTGTTTGTTTGTTGCTTTTTGGCAGGCATTGTGGCTTTCGTACTTTGCTCCTTAATTACTTGTCATTTCACCCCCTGATTGGTTTCCAAAACTCTCTCAGCACAGCTTCCACAAAAGATTCACTTTCAGAGTGTCTTGTAAAGTATTATTTATTTATTTGTTGCCAGGCAATGTGGCCGCTTTTACAAAGCCTTTATGTTGTACTGAAAAATAAAGCTGGCTGCAGAAATGTAGAAAATATTTCCTGTACTGCATGAATATATTTAGAGAAGAGTTCTGCTGCTGCTTGGCACTAGGTTCACTAACATTGGCCCCTTTTGAGGACTCTTGTCACTCCAGTAATGTGAATGGTACCCTTTCTCCTCAGCAAGAAAGAGGCCCTTCAGAAATAAACCATTAGAATCATAGTCCTGTATCACTCATCGTGCTGCAATCCCTATCAAGCTCAAGTGTAAACTATATGAAAGGTGGGTTCAGTCCATGTAAAGCTGGCTAAGGGTCACAGAAATGGGCTTTTATAGCCCAAGCTCTGTCCTCACCGCCTCTCTGTGCAGTCTGTTGCTGATATGTTTGCTGTGAAAAGAGATGCTCAGGTGTAGCAGGGGATTCTGGCTAGTCTTGGCCCTTGCCAAAACTAAAAGCTGTCTTCCTCTTTCTCACCCCTTTTGCAACAGCAGGAGCAGAAATCCCTTCCCTTTCGTGATGTCCTCAAGCATGCAGGTGGCCCAGCCTGCATCTATTCTTGTCCTGCTACAGTAGGAGTATGATCTTGCCCAGGTCCCTTCTTTCTCCTCTTCTTTCAAAGAAAGAGAGCAGAGGGAAGACAGGTGTGGCTCACAAAGTGCACTCCTCTGGTGATCAAAGCATGTCAGCAGGGTGTGAGGACAGTATGTTAAAGACTGGAGTCCTACACCACAACAGAGCAGAGACGAGAAATCAGGTGGAGGGGAGAGAAAAAAACCCTTCCCTATACACTGCCCTAAGGAACACCCTTGATTCCTCCCATCTCTCCCTCTCCACTCCCAAGCCCCCAGCACTTCCTTTGTTGTTGGGAAGAGGTGCAGACATAACCAACTGTATTGCAACGGTGGCAGCTGTAACTGGCCAGAAAACTCATCAGGATTATAGGAAAAAGTAAGAGAGTGTTGTGGGTTTACGACATTAATGATATGGCTTAAAATCATTTTCTGTGGTATAACTTTAAAATTACCATCTTGGACAAAGAAATTTAAGGATAAGTAGAGACAGAGTGTGTTAATAATAAGCCAATCTGCAAGGAAATTTTACCAATCAAAAAAGAAAATAAATGAGGTATAATTGGGGGATGATGCACCCTCATTGAACCTCTGCAATGGATGAAGAAGGCAATTGATTCAGTTGGAACTAGAGCATAGATATTAGGTACCATATTGCATATCTCTAGGTGAAGTGTCTGGCCCCACTTGCCTAAAGAAGCCATTCCCCTCAAGCATCCCCATTTTTCTTTATGAATGCTCTGTGCAGGAATATTGCAGAGACCTGAGTAATGTTTTGAGTGCTATTGAAATGAGAAAAAATATCTTAGCAGTAAAGGATTATTATTAAAAATAATAATGCTGATAACAACACAGCAATGATAAAAAAATAATAAAATGGTGTTGATAATTAATATGAGTTGCTAGTTTCTGGTCTTAGCGTCATAAATTAGGGAACTATTGAACCTACTGACGAATCATGAATCAATCTGCTAATATTACATTTAGCATATCCTTCCTGTGATTTTCTCAAAACACTTTTCATTGAACAAGAGTTGGCTCCATGTTTTCAAATGACTGACCTGAAGAGTGTAAGGATTTTGCTAATGTCTGAATAAATAATTCAGAACAGTTGGTATGAAAGCAGCCATGGGCTCTTCACTTCTTTGTTGCTCTTTATTCTAAGGAGGAAAAACAAAACAGTGTGGAAAAAATGTTCTCTGATAGGGTGAGAGGGTGAATCATGATACTAGAATCAGCTTCATGCATTATTGTTTCTAAAACTCCACATCCAAATAAACATGCCCTTAAATTTAGAAATTGATTTGAGAACTTTCCACTGACTACAGGAGGTTTTGATAAAGGAGACACATATTTTTCTCCTAGTTCAAAATACTATTGCATATAATCTCATTATACTCACTACTTTACTAAGTCCAATTTCACACAATGTATTGTTCTTCTGGCTTCACTGAAGAGGGAGCTTTGTTGCATGGATGTGTCTTGCAATGGCATCTCTGAACACAAGCAAACAGCAGAAAGAGAAAGACAGACTAAACTTTTGGCCCAGTTCTTGAGTAAACCAAGTAACATCAGCACCATTGAGCTAAGCCTATGAAACCACTGGGCTGCAAGTTATTTCCGTGTATTGCAGAAAATCTTACAGAACTTTCTCAACAACATATCAGAGCTCATTAGTCAGCTCAGAGATAATGTTACTCCTCCCTTGCCAGGTACCAAACAATACTGAATCCTTTCTGTCACAGCTAGAGCTGTCAGGAGGTAGTACCTACCAATTATACTGTATTTATTCATTGTACGTTTCTTTTGCTGCAGAGTAAAAGTATGCTCATTTTTTATCAATTGCACAGGTGTATTTCCTTAGAATTAAAAAAAAAAAAAAAGAAAAAGAAAAAAAAGAGGAAAAATAACTGTTTACCCAGAGAAAAAAAAAGCTCATGCAGCATAGATACAAATTTAGTGAAAACTTGGAGGTGAGCAGAAGATGAGGTTTGTTACAAGGAAAGTTAGTACTTTTTGTTACCTTCAAACAGTGCTTGAGTTCCCCTCATCAATAAGATATCTAATAACTGTCACTAAAAGCCAGGAGCAGTCATGTCACTAGGCTAAAGCTGGGCTAACCTAATCTCTCGCTGATTGATCAAACACCCAAATTCATCATTTTATTGTCATGCTGCTGTCTAACAGCCTGCCAAGGTGTATGAAGAAGCAGAATTGGCTGCACTTTAGGAGTCCATCAGGACGGTATTGAGGGGAAATGTCACCTATTTTTCTTGTGTTCTTCTCTTGTCAAAACTGTAGTAAATCTGTCTTTTAACGAACTGGAGAATTATAGCAGGCTCAGTGTGTAAGCTTAGCTTTCCATAGTAACTGTCAATGATATTTCCCAAACCATCCCTATTTGCATCCACAGAGCCAACAGATGTTCACCACGGTAAGTATTTGGTGGATTTAGCATTACTGATTCACTATATAGATGAAAGGGGCAGAACCACAAGGTTCGGTTTTGGTCCAGGAATTAATTTTCTCTATGAACTGTCCCTATATGTCCTATACTTTCTGTGATTTTCCTTTCAGTTCAGTTATTGTTCTCAGCAGGGTAGATGGACAAACACGTAACTGTACTGATGTCGGGAAGTGGGTGTGCTGTCAGTCTGAAATGAAGCAGGATACCCAGCATCCCATTGTAAAGACCAGGAGCAGCAATTGCAATAGGCAACAGGCACACAGGGCTTATTTGGGAAGCACCAGGAAGTAGGTTGCCTTGGCTACTGGTAACCTGATATTTGCATTCAAACAGAACATTCACCCAGAGACTATGATAATATGTAATAACTGTATTTTATGCATATAACTGTATTTTGGATATGGCTTGTAGCACGGCATTCCAAATATAGACACGGGTCTCATTATTTTCTTTCCCCTGTATCCCTGAAGGATATTGGTAGTGACCATGTTGGAAAGGGGGAGGAAATTTCATACGCTTGAATTTCTACAACTGTATGCCCAAGGGAGTATAAGTGGAGTTCTGATGCCACTTAATTTATCCCATTGAGTTCCTTTAAACTGGGATTTTATAGATGATGAAATGAAGTTGCTGCAAAAAAATACTTATAAAAGATCTTTCCTGACTTTATATATCCGTATAAAAAGAGAAAAACATGAATAGCATCATAGAAGAAAAAACATAATGGTAAACTGATAGGCAAGAACACTTGTAAGAAACTCTTGTTTGAACTTGATTTGCCGTAGCCTTTTTGTGTAACATTTATGCATCTGATCTTAAGAGATGCTTCTTCAATGTGTAAATGGAAAAAGAATGGAAAAAGAAAGTCCTTCAAAATGAAAGTTATAAACAGAAGAAATAGTGAGAGGAAAACATTTGAAGAAGATAAATACAGAACAAAAATTACGGAGACTGAAATATCTTCTGAATTCTGGTTTGATAGCCAAATAATTAGAATTCCCTTAGGATGAATTATTTGCCATTATTAATGCATCTGATTAATTTGGATAAAACTCACTGATGATACATACATAAAGCCATCCTCATTTTCAGAATTAGTCATTTCCGCATGACCTTATTATCTATAATCTCAGAACAATGCAAATACATATCTGAAAAACAGAGCATGACACGTACAAAAACCCCCAAATCTCTGACTTTTACCATTTCCAGTTAATCAATCCCTTATGATTTTCCTTATCCTGACTTGGGTGATAAGACATTCCTTCCCATTTCTTATAGCTAAGTGCATTATTGTCAAAGATCTTTTGCCACCAATATTTCTGATATAACTTTTTTATATCACACCCTTCTGTTAACCAGGCTTCAGCCTATGTGTGCTCCTTTATCCCTCAGCTACAGCTACCAAAAACTTTCTTCTGGTTTTCCTATTAGATTCTGCCCATTTCTACAAAAAGCTGCATACATAACTTTCTCTGCCTTTCTCTATTTTTCTCTTTAGGTTGTTTTTCCTGTAATACACCACAAATGTCCAATAAGACAGGGTCTGAATTCTTACTTACAATACAGTACCTTCATAGTGCCTTAGAGGAAATGAAATTTTGACCCTTTGAGAGCACTCCTGTGAGAGACATAGCTGTGCTGCATATCTTGTGGTGTTTATATAATACAGAATAATATCTAAAAAAAAAAGACTTTTCTCTCCTCTGTAGGTGTATATACATGTCTAAGTGCTTCAGTACACCATCAAGGTGATTGCTGCAAAATGGCATCATCCCATTGAGTGTTCACAGTTATCAAAGGTCAACTGTCTTTAATAAATTGCTCGATCTCCATGGGCAACTTTCCTGATGGGGAAAGTTGCTGGTTTCATTCTTTTAAAGGTTTGGATTGCTTTCAGGTCAGTGGGCAGAAATAGATATGAGCATTTCTTGGAAAGAAATTGTACCTGCTGCCATTTGTAGAAGCAAAATAATCCCACCACAGAAATCGGAACTAAAGTTGTCCCTTGTTTCAATGGGAAATCACACCTCCTCTTTGGGCTCGTTTATCATCGCAAAACTCTGGATTTTACGTTAATAGATATAAATAGAGTTACCATTAATCTAATTGTGTTTGGGCTCATTGGCTATCACCATAAGATTCTTAGAATAAAGAAAACTCCTGAAAAACCTCAGCAAAGAAAGGTTTGATGGTGGATGAAGAGCTATGAAGCACATTTCTGAGAGAAGGATGTATTACTTGTCTGGGCTTAGTAAAAAATCTGAAAGCACTATACAATATCCCCTTCTATTGCTTTCAGGCTGAACATTGCAGTGACATCATTCCATTGTTACAAGACTAAGAAGAAATTTGGAAATTTGGTAGTTGTGACTATGCTGACTTGGAAAGGAGTATTTTGATGTGACTTCTGTAATGAAAGGCAAAGTAACATACTAAGTCACCCTTGAGAAGGGATTTTCACAAGGGAGACCTGCTTCTGTGGATTGTTACAGTCATGATCAAGGCGCAGCATGTGGGGAAAGACAACCCAGCTGATCTCAGTTAGCACACCAGGACCGTTTGGGAAAGGTGATTGTAGAATGCTCATCTCTTTAGTTATGAACTTCCTACATGGTTAATATATCCTTGTGGTATGTCTTCAGTGTGCTGGCACATTAAGCCGCTTAGAGGGAATGAGTATTCTTAAGTTTCCCATGACTGCATCACAGAATTGCCAGCCCTGTTTAATGGTTGCTGATTAATTTTTAAAGAAGCACCTAGAAATGCAATGTAAGCCTTAGGAAAGGGTGTGATTTATTGCCTAGTAAGTCAGATGGTGTTTTCCCTACTTGGGACACTTTGCCTGTTGCTGTGCTAGTAGGCCACAGAAAAGGGGGGGATCTTTCTTTGAAGATAACCGCTGGAGGCTGCTTAAAATAGGTCTTCATATGTGCAATGTCAAATTGTGAAAGTGAACAAGACAAATAACTAAATCTTTTTTTGGGGGCTAATAAAGTAAATCTTACCACTAATCAGGACAGAGATGGCTGTACCGAAACATTAAGAAAAAAACCACATTTGGTTATTACAATATTAAAATTGGATGAATACTGTGGATATTTAAAGCTGTGAAAAGATTCCATCTCTGTGTTTTCAGATTATGGCTTCTACACATCTATTCCTAAAGTCCAGATACAATACCACAGTGTCTTGAACAGTCCATGTTCGCATAAATATCTGCTAGTACACCAACTGCCTGAGAATGCTGGAATACAGGAATAGAAGAGACTGTGAACTGATAATTTGTTGCAGATAGAGGTTATGAAATATTAATTACAGGACAGGAAAAACACTCTCCTTTATGTTATCGCTTTTGCCTGGGTGGCCCAGTGAGATAAGATATTGTTCTAAATTCAAATTAGTCAAAGCAAAGCTGGATTTACATAGCATATCTGTGGCTTAATGGGAGAGAAATTAGCTGATCCAGATAAAAAGCATGACACCCCTAATCTGTTTACACACTGGAACAGATGGCAAAGCTACATTTAGGTTTACCTACAAAATCTCCAGATGCATTCTTCCCCTGCTCTCTGGGTACTGCTCCGCTTTGCCGGGCTGTGCCTGCCTTAACACTGCAGCAAACACACAATAGGCCTGTGTTTAACTTGTCAGTCAGGGCATTCAGAGGAACTATTGAAACTCAGCCAGGTGCCAGTTCCTCTGTTTTAATAGAAGTCATTTTAACCTGTTAAATTTGAAGGGCACTCCTGCTTTTGGCTACAATAGGTGCACTAATGTCAACTTGTTTCATGTCAATGCATTAAGCAAAGCACTAGGTTAAGACATTCAGTTAAAGTAACTGTGAGGTTCTTCTGCTCAGACCTTGCAGTAAGACATTTTTGGAGGGTACATATTCGAGAAGCCGTGGAAATATGACATATAAGGGGTAAAACCTAACCAATTTCCAGCATCATTATTATCAAAGCAAGTTTCAACTTCTTTGCTGACCGATGACACGTGAATCAACCTCTGACCATTAGTGTGACCTGACTGGAATCTCAGATTGTGTTTATCACAGGGGAAATTAACATCAAAGCATTTAGTGCCTTCATGTACAACACCTGTGTAATGACATTTCTTATTAATTATGCTTCATAAGTCATTAATATTCAAACCTACTAATGTTCTCTTCTGTTAAAAAAAGGAGCCAAGTGGGAATGGTGACCCACTACTGCTGATGGAACTGGTTGCTTATTTGGCTATAAATATACATCTGATCTCACATTTTTGCCATTTAATAGAATCACAGAACCATAAAATAGTTTGAGTTGGAAGGGACTGTTCAGAGTCATCTAGTCCAACCTCCCTGCAGTGAGCAGGGACATCTTCAACTAGAACAGGTTGCTCAGAGCCCCATCCAACCTGACTTGGATGTTTCCAGGGATGGGGCATCAACCACCTCTCTGGGCAACCTGTTCCAGTGCCTCACCACCCTCATTGTAAAACATTTCTTCCTTATATCTAGTCTAAAACTACACTCTTTTAGTTTAAAACCATTACTCCTGTCCTATTGCAACAGGCCCTGCTACAAAGCTTGTCCTCATCTTTCTTATTAGCCCCTTTTAAGTACTAAAAGGCTGCAACAAGATCTGCCTGGAGCCTTCTCTTCTCCAGGCTAAATAAACCAAACTCTCTCAGCTTCCCCTCATAGGAGAGGTGCTCCAGCCCTCTGATCATTTCTGTGGCCCTCTTCTGGACCTGCTACAACAGGTCCATGTCTTTCCTGTGCTGAGGACTCCAGAGCTGGACACAGTACTCCAGGTGGGGTCTCACCAGAGTGGAGTAGAGGGGCAGAATCACCTCCCTCGACCTGCTGGCCACACTTATTTTGATGCAGCCCGGGACACGGTTGGCTTTCTAACCTGATGCTTCTTCCTTGACTAGATGTACCATCCAGTATCAACATTGTGTGCCATTGTCAAACTGAATGAATAAAACATTATATTATATATTTGAGGTCTCAGAAAATTATGTTCAACTTAAACTATCCAATACATCTTGCAATTAATCCACTCACCAATCATCACTGACAGGGAACAGCACTGAAGGCTGGATGCAATATTGCCAAAGTGCTGTAGAGGTAATACAGCATGTGCTTGGCATATGTCAGAACTCCTTAAGCTATAAGGAGGTGAGTCTTCTAGGAGGCAAAAGTATCCACTGATATGCGGTTATTTGAGGAACCCTAAGACAGATCATAGTTTGGGTCTCTAAAAACAAATGCCTTCTAAGTCTTTTGATTTTAACTTCTCTGTTCCTAGATTCTGTCAAATTGTGATAAACAATTTATGTACCTAGAAAACTTAAGCTTGATTTGTATGTTTTTGGATGAGTGGATTCCCTGTCTGTTCTGGCTGAAATGGTATCTTTTGAGGGCTGCATACCCTTCGCACAGAGGTGTTTTCTCTTGTCCCTGTTCTCTTCAAAGATGTCTTCCAAATGTTACATCTTCATCTTTGCAATACGGTCAGTCTGTGGACCTGCATCTTTAGCCCATTTCATTCAAGTGCCTCTAAAATTACCTCATAATATGCTTACCTTAAGTGCCATAGCTTTGGGTGTATCTTCCTGTAATTAGGTTGCCTCACTGCCAATTAGAGACACCAGAACATGTGTTCAGAATGTTCTAGGACATTAAAGTGATTAATGGCAGAAAACAAACTGTACTAGTCCTAAACAAAAATCTTCCTTTCATTAATCCGTTTTCAAAGCAAGTAAAAAGATATTTTCCCTCATGCTTTAGTGCTTAATCTATTCAAGCAATAGATTTAAAAAGCTTGATGATAAGGCATTATGTCTTTTTTTTTTTCTGATCAGTTATCTGAGGACATTTGTTCAAAACTCTCCACAATATGTATGTTTCAAGCTTATTAAACATAAAATAATGGTGAAAATAAAGAATGATTAGGGTTGTGTTTTCACAAATATGTATATCAGGCTCTGATTCATTCCCAGTTGAGTCAACAGACTCTTCAGCTGATTCAATGAAATGTTGAATCAAGTCCTTAACACCCATTTCCTGTGCACAGTCGTGCACGGAGATAATAATCTGTAATGTAAGTGAGATTCAGAAAGGTACAGTGGCGTCTCTCTGGTACCTTAGTGTTCACAGGTAACCTACAGAGGCCTAATCCCAAAGGTGCTCTTCTATCAGTTTCCATCTAAAAGGTTCCGTTTGTGGAATTGTTCTTCTCTTGTGCACGTGTAAAACCTCTCCAGACTCCATAGATCCTGCTCTGTTACCTAGTCACCTAGCTGTAAGACAGGATGATGCTAGGTATCACAACATCCAAGTGTTTGTGTGTCTTGCAGTTGATAGAGAAGTCAGCTGTCATGAATCCACAGCCAAGAATATAAATAATATACAGAGAAAACGAGAACACTACTGCTGTGATCAATGGTAGGCATGAAATCTTCTTCTTCCAGACAGTAGGAGAGTTGTCTGGCATTTGAAGACTTAACTCTGCTGATGATACTGCAGAAGATATGTGTTTCAGCTTTGTAAAAGCATGTGTCTTGTAGTACCCGGGAAAATGAAATATCTCAGAATACCTCATCTCAAAGTAAAAGCTGCAGAAACTGAAAGGTGAAGAACAGGTAACGAAACAGTGAGAGTGAGTATTGTGGGATACTGCAACTCAAAGAAAAAGAGACCCAATATACATTCTACTTTATTTTAATTATAAAAATTTTTTTAAAAAGACTTGGTAAATCAGCTCCAGACAAATCATTCTCTTAGGACTAGAGCACAATGGTATTGGAGAACATGCAGTAAAAAAGGAAGAAAACCATAAAGGAGGCCTTTTGTTTCACTGGCTTTAAAATGCATATTAGAGAAAATGGAAGACTTGTCAGAAATATGAAGCTATTTGAAAACCTTCCATATGTGTTGACACACATTGGGACCTATGGCAGCAATTGGAGCGACACACATGGTCAAAACTTCAAGGATTTTGTAAAGGACCTAAGGGAAAGGTGAGTTCAAAATGAGAAAAAAAAAAAGGCAGAAAATGGTGGAGATGCCCCACAGAAGGTACTGAAGTTGCAGATACTAGTTTTATGAAAAATGGGGAGAGAATCTGAAAGAAAATGTGAAAAGAAAAATAATATTGTCAGGTGGAAGCTAAGAATTTTGCTGACGCAGAGAGCAGTGTCATTTATAGGAGTAAGGAGGCAGATGTGAACAACGGAACTCGGCACTGGAGTGATGCAACAATGAATAAAAAAAATGAAAAAACAACGGGAGGAGTCCAAGATATGTTTAGACGATTATAAGTTTTCTTAGGGATGCAGTAAAATTGGCATTACTAAAATTTAACAGGAAGATTCATTTGAGTTGGATGTAAAAAATCTCCATTTGAAGTCTGATATTGTTATAGTTGTTATTATTATTGTTGTCAACATCATAATTGTTATGTTTGTCACTGTTATGTTTGTTTCTTAAAAAACTACCAAAGCAAGCAAATTTCTGAATATATTCATATTCTGAGGAAATTAAAAGGAATAAGATGTGTCTCCTGTAAGTAGCAATCTATCACTGTGCTAGGCATTTTGGCAAAATGAAATGGTAATTATTTCCTTTCCCTAAGAGCTTACATTTGAGACAGACAGCAAGTACATGCAAAAATCCAGCAGACAAACGGGGTGAACAGGGTGTTACCATGGCACATTAGTTTCACTCATTTTCTGCAAGAAAGATGAAGGCAAAATGGAAGTAAAGGGTACAGAAGGACATGGGAGTTGGAGTGGGTAGGCTGAGGGAGACCCTTACTTGATCAGTCTCAGAAGGGAAGAGCAAAAGACAGTTCTTCTCCAGAATAGATACTTCCTTCAAATTAACTAATTTTCCAGAGGCATGGAAAGTAAGGAGTAAAACTGATAAGGAGGAAATTAGGGAAAGTAAAAAGCTCAGCTAAGGTGTCTGGTATTTCAAGTAAATACTCTCAGCATGGCATAATTTATGTTTCAAGAAATTACCATGTCCAAGGTAACAATTTCTTTGGAAACTTCTGTCTGACTATTACCACATAACCAAGGAGAATGTCTTATCACTTGTTAGTAACTTAGATGTATACTATCAACTAGAAAAAAAAATACATGTGGCATTCCATAAGAATTTTCTGGGAGACTTCTGATTTGTTAAATTGCAGCTAAAAAATCTGAGAGCTACAGATACACTTCAAAGGACTGGGAGAACATCATGGCACTGGCTAAAAATGGCAGGACTAATCTGATACAAGGTTGAATTTTTAAGGAATGAAATCATAGCAATGCAATTAATGCCAGCCAACGTAACATTGCATTAGACCTAGTGTGGTTTATATTGGTGACTGGGAAATAAATACGATATCAAAGCTGCTGCACTGTGTGGATGACACAAGGGACTCCCTTGGAGGAGTGAGCCCTGAGGAGGAGCAGGCAGTTGCACACCACACTCTTGCTCATGAAGGCTGTTGAAATCCTCGGTGGGCAGATGCAGTGGTTAGGGCCAAAGAATGATTAGAGCAGACTTTGAGGACAAATAAAGGCAAATCTCTTCCGGAGCCTCCTTTGCAGTGTTCCCTGTTTCCCAGCTGACCTCGAGTCATACATACTCACTTCATGACGCTGAGCAGAGGCACAGCCTCCATTCAGACAGAAGAAGTAGCATGGTTGGGAAGGCAGATCACTCTATGTACCTCTTATTAGGTGGGATGGATAGAGAAACAATCTTTCCTCTGTCTTTTTCCCATTTACTATTGTCCATAGTTTTGTTTATTTTTAAAATTTGCTTTTAAATTGGACCCAAAAAAGCAAACACCCTCAAAAACTTGCTCTGAATTAGCCATGAGTTGTTAATTAGAAACAAAATCAAAACCAAGTCCTGTTCAACTAAGTGTCATTTTTCAGTTTTCCCTTGAATTAGCATTTCTCATGCAAGACTTGACTCATAACATTTGAGAGTCACAGACCCTGAGAACACATGCAGAGTCCCAAAGTCCCAGTTCTGCAGAAATAGGGACTGGGAATATTGAGGCCTTCGGCTCCAACTGAGCTTCTTAAAGCTCCCTGGACTCCCAAGACTTTGAGGATGCTGCCTCTGTAAGGTCTATAGTATCCAGTGAACAACCCACGTATGATCTCTTGAAGCCTGCCTTGTGTGTAGCAAAGATTCCCTTGAATGAAGATATCTTGGG
This sequence comes from Chroicocephalus ridibundus, assembly GCF_963924245.1. Taxonomy (NCBI): domain Eukaryota; kingdom Metazoa; phylum Chordata; class Aves; order Charadriiformes; family Laridae; genus Chroicocephalus; species Chroicocephalus ridibundus. The sequence goes on from NC_086284.1 coordinate 155,826,483, forward strand.
GTCAGTGATTCAACATTCCCTTGAGAAACTGTTTCAGTAGAAATTTTATGGGTAGCTTTAACGATAAGAGATTTAAAATAAAAATCCAGTGTCCAAGCTCCCATATTTTTATTTTTCTTGAGAACAACCCTTTCTCAAATTATAAAGAATGCAGCTAATGGAGGATGTTTGTTCCAGGCTCAGAATGTGTTCCATTGCTCAAAAATACTGTTTAATGAAAGGAACACTTGATGTAGCTGTTGCCATAGTAACAAGACATGTTTACACAGAAGCCGAGATGGAGAGTAATGTGTGTGAGTGGGGATGCAGGAGCTGGGTGAAGTACTGGAAGTGTACAATCTCTGCATCTTTATTTATTCTGGATTTCCCTCTGGATTTATTCTGTGGAGGGATAATTTGTGTGCAAATGTTATAGTTGGTTGCAGGGAGCTATAGAAGAATACAAAATAATGTGCAACCAAATCTACCATAAAGTTACAATTATCGCACCTCAAAATTTCTGCTTCTTGCAGAATTAAAAAGTATCAGCAATCAATCATACTCTTCCTTGGCATCATCTCCAAGAGCTCTAGTACTATTATTTTAGCATCAGACTCATCACCAGAAGTACTGACATGTCTTTTGGGGTTCCAAAGTCAGAGGCCAACTTCTCAAAAGCTCAGCGTGTCAGGTCTTGAGAAATTCTGAAAAGGTGGCCATAATTGCCTGAGTAAAAGCTGCATAACAGGGTGGATTTAAGAGTTGGCTAGCTTTTCTTCCATGCATGAAAATTCCCATTTTCCAATTTAGCAAATTATTTTTGGAAAGTATCTCTACTTTTGTGGAAAAAAACAGCACACCCCTACCCTGCTGTAGACAAATTTTGTACATTCAGTTGACCAATTAATCCAAAACGATTCTCACAGACTGCCCTGGAGCTACTAATTTACTGTTTTATATGGTTTTGTGACTCAACTGAGGACTACACACCCCAGCAGGTGGGCCATCAGCCTCCTACAAAAGAAGCCTCCAAATTTCATGTTCTGACCCGCTGTTCTGATAAGAGAGAAGGTTTTTTGAAATCTGAGACAAGTCTTATTCTTTGAACCACTAGAGGCACATCTGTGCTTATCTGCGAAAAGTGCTGATCTTGAGTATTTACTTCCTGCTATCTTTTATGACTCAGAGCAATCATAATGATCTGGTCCTCCAAATACAGGACTACTTCATGGAGTTTTTTGTTCTTATCCTGTTTTTCATAACTTTCTGTGTTAGGAACAGGAGTATCGTACGTCATTGCCCTGCTCTACAACTCATCTTTCTGTGAGGGGGATAACTACATGCTCATCAAACCGTTTGACTTCCAAGAAACCAGCTAGCTACTATTCATAGTAGCTAGCATCAATTCTCTCAAAGAGAGAATTGCTACACACGGAACTTGATTCATCACTGCATTCCTGGTCTAGCTCTGTTAATGGAATAACAAGATGCTGAAGTAGGATCTACATCATCTATCCCAAAAATTTCCAGGAAGAAAAAAACAAAGCCCACTCCAAAATAAAAAACCAAAAACCAAAAAAAACCCCCAAAAACCAAACAACAAACCAACCAACCAACAACAACAAAAAAAACAACAAACAAAAGCAAAACCGCAAACAAACCCCATTTGTTTCCTGTTTAGCTCAAATGTGCAGTCATTAAATTTCAGGAAAGTAAGAAATGCTCCAGAATATTTGCATTCTCAGTATAAGTTAAAACTCACTTTTTGAATATTTTTGACATTTTTATCCATTCTCTTTGTTTCAGGACCATGTGTCATCCAGCAGTTGGTTAGGTTTTCTCACAACAACATCATTAACCACTTCCTTATACTTCTATCACTTATTTAAAGCAACAAGTCAAAACCTGTAATTTTGGTTTTTGCTAATCAGAGAGGAATGACAATCACTGTTCATGTTACCTTTGAGAGATGTCCAGATTCAAAGTATATCACTTTCAGACACATAGGCAAAAGAGTCTGTTACACCTTTCCATCTCTCAGCCCCTTCAGGCTATTAGCCTGTTTCCCTATGTTGCCAGGACTCTGCTTGCTGTAGGATGCCTCTTGCTTTCAGCTCCCTTTCCTCAAGAGCTGCCCTTGGTCCCAACAGCAGCTGTTGCCTGACCAGGTTGACCTACTGCCTTATTGTCAGTGTGCCTATACCAGATGATGTTTGGTACAGGATGATGTATTTCTCTTGTGCTCCTCTTGAGTTAGAAAGAAAAGCAAAGATACAGGTGGATGCATGATCAGTGTGTCCCTGCAGAACATTTGGGGGCTAAGATCTAAGTCTTATGGGTCTGTGCAACTCTGGCCTTGAATCCTTTCTCCTTGTTCTGTTTGTGTTTCTCCAAAAACCCATTTCTAGTTTGATGAGCTCCCTGCTCTAGTCCACGGTTTCTCAGTGATTTCTCTGGCAACATTTCTGTGTAGATTCCATCATTGATTGCCTCTGGCTTGGGAAGAAAGAGGTGGCTTTGTCAGGACAAAACTGTTACGGTTTTGAAATCATGGGCTCACAGAAGATAGAACTGGAGTTTACACTTGGATTACTTTGCCTTTGTGCAGGCTAGTATTAAGTAGCCCACTTCTAACACACTTTTTTTCCCCTGACATATCCTTTAAAATCTTAGCTGCTGCGGATTCCATTGCTGCTTATGACAGCTTAGTGCTTCATCATTAGAAAGTGTTCCTTAAAACATAGCCTAATCTGCCTGACTTTTCCCTATTTGTCCTGTATTTAGTGGATATTCAGTACCTTCATCAACCTGTCATCTTTTAGCATATTGCCACAGAAATATCCCACATTTAAAATAAAGAATCATACTTCTTTCAGATGTCTTCAAGTGCTTGGTTCTCTTCTTCCTGCTCAGCTCAATCAACATCTCTCCAGATGCACAGTGCCCCAGACCCGGCATATTTCTCTAGCTGAGCACAAGTAGGAAGAACATCTTTATTGTTTCTGTGTGTCTACATTCATGTTTCCACTTCCCCATACAGACTTCCATTATTTCCCAGCCACTTGAGTAATTCATGCTTGTTATCTCAGCATTGTTCATTCAGCTTGTTATGCTCAGCTTGTTATCTACTAGATATAATAAGCCATGTTCTTCTATCAGCTGGTGATTTCCAGTCCTCAGTTGAGGTGGATCATGATTCCCACCAAACTGACGATCTTTGCCCTTGTCCCCATTGAAGAGCATCCTGTCTATTTCTTCTTGTTATGAGGAGATATATTTTCATTTCAATTGTATCTTCTGAAAGTGGATACTGACTTCCTCTCTCCACTTTGTCCTATTTTAACGGATTTTAAACAGGGGCATTCCTCCTTCATTACCCAACCCAAGAGAGAACCCAAGTGAATATTGTTTAATATATTCATCAGTCTGCCAACCCCTGGTGACTTGTTCCTCAGGTTGCAGACCAGCTGAGCACCATTTGTTAACAATTTAATCAAGACCATGTTTCTCTAACGTGCTTGTGAAGAATGTTGTGTGAAACAGCATCAAAAGACTAAAGTGAAGGCACGCATCATTTACAGCCTTTCCCCCTACATACAAAGCTACGAGTAGAGAGGGTTTGCCCCTGACACCTGCATGCTGGCTATTGCTTATCTCCTAGCTGCTTAAAATTAGATAGCTGGATTATTTGTTCCAGTATTTTCCTGGGCAGGGAGTTACCTGAAATTTCCTGTGTCATTTCTCTTTCACTTTTGAAGACCAGTACATCTTTCTCAGTTTTCTGGAAAATTCTCAGAGCCAGCTGCTTCAACCGGCTCCCTATGTACTCTAAGGTGAACTTTATGAGGTTCACTTATGTATAAACATCTGATTTCTCTAAATATTTCATTTCTTGGTCTTTTCCTCTACCATCTAAAACTTTTGTACATTTCTTGCTGATGTTAAGCCACTAACCCTTTGAGTGAAGACTCTATTAGACACTGAATGCTTCAATCTTCCCATTATCAGATATTGTTTCTCCGTCTACCTGAATAATAGATCAGGCCTTTCCTTCATTTTGCTCTTATTACTCCTACTAAACAATTTATTTTTACTTTGAATTTCCTTTGTTAATATTGGCTTATTTGGTACCTATCAAGAGGCTATTATATTATCACAATAGACAAAAGCTACCATCTTTTTTTAAGAAAATCATTGGTATGCAAGGAATTGCAATTATTAATAAAAATTTAGCTGCGCCTCTGGTACTTGTTGATCTCCTTTCTCAGGTCCTGGTGCATGGCCTGTTGTTTTCCCTCAGAGGGGAACACTGTGTCTCTCCCACTCTGATACACAGCCCTGGGCTGCAATGGCCCAGCACTAATTGAGATTGTCTCAGCAGGTCTAAGTGCTGTTTTGCACTTCTGTTCTTTCCAGAAGCAGTAACATGTTGTTAATAAACTGACCAGACAGCCTTCTTAAAGCCAAGTATTATTTATTTAGAACCAAGGCTTTTCAGAGAAAATCAATCTTTATGCAATAAGCTGTCTACTCACATGTTTAGCTCAGTGGTTGTCTACACATGGCGTCTTGATAGGTCTAAGTTTCCAATAGACCCTATCTAAGATCTGGGCACAGTAACATGTTCATTCAGCTCCCTAAGGATCAACTCCCTCACCTTAGGGATAGAGACAAGTATTTTTTTACAGAAAAACAGACTTTTACATCATCCTCTTTTCCAGAGATGAAAATGCTTTATAAACATTTTTTCATAGCTTTTGATTCTCCCGTTCCCAGCACTGGCAAACTGGATTTCTAATATTGGGAGATGCAGCACAGAAAGAAGCTGTTGCCATGGATCCCCCCTTTCCTTCCTTTGCCACTGTGTTCATTTGGAAGCAATTTATCCAGATCCAGCTGTTGCTTTCCTGGTTGATTTTTTCCAATGGCCTTCTATTATCCGAAATCAATACATTATTTACAGGATATGTAACTCATTGGCGAGATTGCATAGAATGTTCCCAATATTGCTGCATGGTACTTATGCAGCTCACTGTCTTACATTATTCCTGGTATCATACATTATGAGATTAATTGTAGTGATGGTAGTTTTCCTGCTTCGGGGAATGTGTTGCAGCTGTTCCAGAAAATTTATTCACTTTATTGCCTAAAATGCATCTACGTAGGGCAGTAAGAGATGGAATCCTAATTTTATTTTCTTTTTTTTGTCTCCCTGTTCTGCATATGCACTTTCCCAGCTGCCTTTTCAGGTATCTCTGGCATCTCAAAGGAAGGAAAAAAGGTCACATTGGAATGTTATCAGTCAGTGCTTTGAAAAGGGGGAAGGCTCCTTCAAAGGTTTAATATCACTTTGGTGACTCCTCTTAAAAGAACATCATTGGAATTTATTCTTCAAAGAGGAACTGTAGAGCATGTGGTGAAAAGGTCATTCAAATGTTTATGGTTGTAATGACCCACCACATACAAAGAAAAAAAAATCAACACATCAAAGCAGATATATTCTGTAATGGAATTGTAGTTACTGTAGTAAGTCCGTATACAAGTGCTGGTTGTACGCTGAGAGACAAAGCGTGAGGCCCTATGTTATTACCCCTGCTGAGATTTCATAACTGTTGCTATAGCTGTGCAAGAACGATTAGCAGACGTGGCGCTAGGTGCAAGGCCAGAATAGAGAGTGGATGATTATTGCCTAAAACCTGCTTTTTGGTTTTGGTCATACCAAAGTCACACAGCAGGTGAATGAGAGGATTTATGGCTGGACTGCCAAATTCTTTTTGGACAAAAAATGGTTTGGGAAATTTGAAAAACTTTAAAATAAGGCCTTGCAGCTCTTAAGTGAAAGCACAGGAAGAAAGTGAGAGGCACAGAACTGCTTAGGCTGTAACTGGGGGTAGTCCTAAGTAGTCCAAGACTCTTGCCAGCCAGCCTTTCTCTTCGTGCCTAGGGACTTTCCTTTAAGTATTAGGAAGGATTTTATTTTTTTTTCACAGACTATAATCTTGATGCAGTAAAATATTCTCAACGCTCAGATCCAACACTTCAGTACATGTGAATAATGCAGCCTTCCTGGGCATCTAATTTACATAAATGAAGTATTGTGGTGTTAAAAGGGACTTCCTGCTGACCGCATGAACTTAAACAGCTGCTGCTTGTGAATGGGAATAGGTTATTAGTATATCAGATGTGGACTTCATATAAAAAATTTTAAAGGAAGACATAAACACTCATTGAGACCACTGCGTATCCCTAGCATTTAGGCTAATCTGAAGGAAAGGGGAAGTTCTAGTGGTATAATTTTAGGGTATTTACAAGGAAAGAAAATACTACTGCTTTCTAATAAATAGTCTGTGCCTTGAATTCGGTTATATCAGTGTCTTTAGTTTACAAATCTCGCTAGCACTAACTAGCTAGTGTTCTTTTTCACAAGTCTTAGTATGGATGTGCTTTTTTTTGCCTTGCACTTGAGTAGGATCTGGATTTCTGTGACATTAGCCTGCAATAAACTCTATGATTCATCATTCTGAATCTGTTGATTCACTTCAGCTGTAACCCTGAGTGAAGTATATTTAGTGAGTAAAACCGTTTAACAGATTTCGTAATTTTCAAGCAATTTTCTGTTCCATAAACTGCAATTTGGGACTAGTAAAATCCTCATGTCTTACAGCAGTAGGTCCTAATCTGGTAGGGACACATCCAACTTTTGAGATGTCATTGAGAATCTGTCAATATTGTCAATATATTTATTTAAATAAATATATTTACTCCTTCGTTCTGATCCTCGGCATTTCATCAAGATGACAGTCTGCACCATAGAAATTAAACACCGAGAGAAGCTTTTGTAAATGGACTGTTTGGCCTGTCTTCCCTCTGAGATCATGGTATTTGGGCTGGGAGCGCCAGGTGACTTATTATCTTCAGAGCTGCAGAAAGGGACCGAGGCTCAGGGGATACTGGAAGGATGAAAAGAAGAAACCAGAGCTATCACCAGAGTTTGGAGAGACACCGATGAGATCCCGTATTTGGAAGCTGTCATCTGCAGTCAGGTAGAGCAGAAGGAGGTTGCTGGTATGGATATGGGACTTTGGGAAGCATCTCTATGGCCTGATCAAGCCAGCCAGAAGTCTTCCTTCTCCTAATTTGTATCCAAGCTGATTCTTTCCAATACATAGTTGAAGAGCACTTGTGTGCAGAATTGAGGCAGGTGCTGGACAAGGGAAATTTAGAAATTTCAAAATGTGATGGGCTAACAGATCAACCATTCAAGTTGCAAGCTAGTCATTGCTGCTTGCCATTAGAGAAAAACCCTGACGGCAGGAAAGGTTATTGAAGTATGTTTAGTGCTACTGTCTATAATAGTCAAAATGGAGCCTAGCCTAGGAATGACACAGTGCTGGCTGGGTACAGTGCAGTGTCTATTATATCCTTGTGATAAAAGCCATGAGACAGTGAGTAACATATATTCATCTAATAGCTCATACATAGACGAAACACTTGAGAACAAAAGCAGAGCTGCTCACTGAGTGTCATTGCAAAGCTCATACATCTCAGGCACTGGTGGCAGCTTTTTGTATACAAGCTGCACTTTATATCCCTGTGTGCACTTTATATCCCAGCAGCTATGATGCTATTAAAGCTTAAAGAGCAAATATGTGTTTGGCTTTATTTTGCTTTTCTTGCACTTGCTACTGTGATCACTACACAGCCAACTTTAAAAGATGAGTGTGAGAAAGCCATTATCACTCATGTAAAATGTTTGTCTAAACCCCTGACGGACTGATTTTTCTTGCTAATAATCCTATTGTGAAGTCACACAGAATACTGTGCCCATTGTGACTATTGAGAAAATACCTATGATACATGTTGATGTCAAACAGAGAGAAAAAATAACCATTCAGGCAGGAACAAAGTCAAAAAAGATCACGAGTTGAAGTTGGTATGTATTCAAATAGGCCAGAAAAACAAGGGTCGAAAGTAAGAGAGTCAATACACAACATATTAAGAAAACTGCAGACATTTAAAAATGGATGTTTGGCTATTGAGATTTAGATGTTCAAATGCATCAATGTTAATTTATCAGTAAACTTTAAGGTCACCCAATTCAAGCCAGCTGTAATAGACCAGTTCAGCTTTATGTGTCTTGTAATAATTTTTGGTAGTTTAGCAGAAAATAGCAGTAGTTCAGCTATTCACTAACTTGCAACAAACTGTAAATAAATTTGCATGTCCCTGTAGAAGGATCTGCTTTCTCCAGCCAGGACGGGTAATATTGTCAGTACAAAACTGTCTTATAGTGGAGCATGATGAAGTCTTCTGTTGTGAGTGAACTTTGTCAAGGTTAAGCACAACTTGTGGGGGCTGAGCAGAGCTCTGGGGAAGACAAGGTCTTTTTCATATAAGGTATATAGAAACTAATTTATTTAAATATCTGTGCTGGTTTTGGCTGAGGTGGAGTTCATTTTCTTCATAGTTGCTAGTATCAGGCTATTTTTGGATTTGTGCTGGAAACAGTGTTGGTAATACAGGGATGTTTTAGTTATTGCTGAGCGGGGCTTGTACAGGGTCAAGACATTTTCTACTCCTCGCACCACCCTGCCAGTGAGTAGGCTGGGGCTGCACAAAAAGTTGGGAGGGGACACAACTGACACAGCTGACCCCAACCGACCACAGGGATATTCCATACCATATGACGTCGTGCTCAGTATATAAATCTGGGGGAAGAAGAAGGAATGGGGGGACATTCAGTTATGGCATTTTGTCTTCCCAAGTAACCATTATGCATGATGGAGCCCTGCTTTCCTGGAGTTGGCTGAGGACCTGCCTACCAATGGGAAGTGGTAAATTAATTCCTTGCTTTGCTTTGCTTGCGCACGTGGCTTTTGCTTTACTTATTAAACTTTCTTTATCTCAACCCACAAGTTTTCTCTCTTTTACTCTTTTGATTCTTTCTACTATCCCACCAGGACCGAACAGCTGTGGGGTCCCAATTGCTGACTGGGTTTAAACCACAACAATATCATAGAGGTAAAAGGGGATTAATAAAACAAAGCCAAGATCAGACTTGCAAGCATGACATTCTGCACTGATTCTCAGGTACTGGTTTTCCTAAAGGCACAATGTTAGGATTATTTGGAAATGACCACCCCAATTTTGTGCTGAAGAGGAATACCATTGGGAAGATACCACATGCTTCCTTAGATTCATTCCCTTGGTATTTCTTTAGCTGGGATAGCAGAGACAGGAGTTATGCTGAACACAGACATCCTCCGTCCATGGGCAGAATACATTCATTATGTCTGCAGGCCTCCCCTAGAGAGCAAGCACAAAACTGTGCATGGGTCAATGTTGAGCACGTGGTGGTGGCTCTCAGATCAAAATTAGATGTTAAGTTCCACTGAGAAGGTAATGAAGAAACTGTATGTCCTTGTTTGCTCCAGTCTTAAGGAAGAACCTTGCAAAGGTGCAGTCACTGCCAGTACAAAGAGGAACTAATCTGTTAGAAGTGTGGTGCCTGTAGGCCTAATTTCATTTTCCCCACATAAGACTAAGTACTAAAGATAATAAATAGATGCTTTGACCTTTTTTTTTCTTCATGTTACTGTTATGTCACTGTTGTTGTGACAATAATAACATGAATTCACAAACAAACACGTTGTCCCATATTGTTTACTCATTGAGGAACAGTTACATTCTGCCCATAGCTTAGCATGTCCTCAAGGTTGCATGAGGTGGGATGCTGTGTGTGAACAATGGAATAATGTGATCATACTTATTTGAACTGATTGCAGTAAGATGTGTACTTTAATTTTACAGTATGATTTGTGGAGGATTATATAAAGAAAAACACATAGAAAAACATGCATTCAGATTTGCTTCACCATCAGAAGATTTATGAGCTCATGTACCTGATGGAAATTTGTCCCTAAGAGAGCTAAAACAGAGTTAAAGCTTCAAAATAAAACCTGAAATAGCACTTTCATATTTAAAATTCCTACACAGAGTGACTGGCACTCTCTTTCATACCCTGTCTAGAAGCAGAATAAGTTCTGAAACAGAAGTGACAATTTCATCTGATTATATAATTCTTCTTAATTTCATTTCTTATAAGCCGCTGTTGTGTTTTATGCCTAACAGCCACTTATCCCATCCTGAAACAAGAAGTAGTGAATTAAGCTTATATATAGCTCAGAAGCAAGCGTGTGATCCTTGTGGAATGATAGGTGAATGTAAACAGAGAAGACCCTTACTTGCTGCTAGCGTTCAAACTGCTCAATATTAACTTGGGAATATTGTGCCAACTGTTGCAATGAACATTTCTGTAGTGTGAAGGAACACTTCACAGCAATGCCCTTATCAACACAATGAAAGGGTTTCTAGAGCACTCCTTTGTCAGTTCCCTGACAAAACTTTCTATCATACAATGCTCTTTTTTGAGACACACATCTATAAAACTGACAGGAAAGAAAACAAATTGGCTTTATTCCCCTCTGTACATATATATAGATGATTCTGCTCCTGGCAACTCTCCAGTGCCATCTCCTCCTCTTATTGGTTTGTCTTTCTTAGAGACAAGTACTGCCTGGTGCTGAGTTAGGTGTTGTTATTTTTATTATTAAAACTATAAAAAATATTTTACAAAAGCAATCTCTGAATTTTTTTCTCCCTTGATCTGAACATCTTGGTGTCTGGAGGTAGAGCCACGGCTGGCTTTCTCGCAACAAGCTTTGATGAGGTAATATATCGGGTATGTTTCTGAACAGATCTAGTGTTAGGCTTACAGGATTCCTACAGTATAAATTATAACTCTGGATAGATTCTCCCTAGTCTACTCACTGGAATCTGAAAAGTCTTTCCTATCTTCTTTCTCATTCGCCCTGTGATAGAAATGAATTGTACAAAATCATTAAGCCTCTCTTTCTCTCAAAGGCACAAAATCACCAGGAAAGTCTTGAGTCTCTTTTGTTTCTGAAAGCTGATTCTTAAGCTTTTTAATCCTCTCTTGACAATGGTCACAAGCTGTGATAAACAAAACCTGCCTTTCAGCTACTGAATATTAGCAACACCAATTCTTCTGCTTTTTGGTTTAACTAGGCTATAATGAAGATGAAAAAATAACTTTCCAGGGCATCCGGCTGTTTTGATCCCAACTGAAAAAAAAAAGTCCTCTCTAAGTCGCAGGAGAAGCAGTGGGTCAAACAGCTTCTGGAAGCCATGGGCTGAAAATTTCTGAAAATGTTTACATTATTTATATTTATTTATATTAAATGAGAAATGATGGAAAGGACACAAAGTTTTCCTCCCTTCCTTAAATGTGCATTTTGGTAGCGTGAGAGCCTTTTCAAGGGGAGAGACTTTCATTTAACTTCTCCATACGTTTTTCTGCTTCCTTATTCATAGTTTTATAATGTATCCCATGTAGGGAGACTGATAGGGGTATTGAGCTAATGATAATCCCATGAGAATGATGTGTGCTCTGAAGTGATGCACTGCAGAAAGTACCAAGCTGAGCTAGTAAGAATATTTTAATAATTACACAGTATTATGCTGTTTGCCAAAGTCAAAGCAACTTGTGGAGATTTGTCAGTTCTCATAAAGTTTAAGAAGGGCAGTGACTGAGGCTGTGGGGTCTCTGGTCATTTCTGTTGAGAGAAAGAAAGAACAGGAAAGCTTAAAGCTAACTTTTCAAACCTGAAAATCAGCTTTTTGATGCAGCTTCATTTTTTCTGAGAACTTTGGTTTTGCCTCTTCAAGAAACTATTTTTCCTGAAACCTCAAAAGCTGTCAAAGTTGGAGTTAGCATCCTTGAGTCATCTCAGTTTTCAAAATCAATGAAAAAGCTTCCATAGGCTCTAATGGGCTCTGAAACAAGTCCTCAGTGGAAGGCGGCTGAAGGGCTATATAAAAATTACTTCTCTCCTGTATTAACAAGCAGTTTTATCAATTATACCACAAAACGAGTCAGCAGCATCAGATAATCCAATATCAATGAAACTGCATTTCTGTGAAACTGTTGATGAGTAGCAATTCAGACTTTAGTGAATCAGCATAGATTCCATATCAGAATTTGTTCAGAATAGAAAATCTGAAGTTGTAAGCTGTGGATCATAAGACCATCCCAATTAGTCTTCTGGATGTTTTCTTTTTTCTTTTTCTTCTTTCTTTTTTTCTTTTTTTCTTTTTCTTTTTCTTTTCTTTCTGTAGCTGCTTTAACCAGGCCTAATAGAAGAAAATAAAAATAAAATTCTTCAAAACTCCTTCCTGCACAACTTTTTTGAACAAGTATTGGTCATAAGTCATTCTGTCAGAAGATCATGAAAGGAGTTAACTCTGTGAGATGGAGGAAAGTCATTCTGAACCAACCACTCCATTTGGTGACTAAAATGTCATCATGGGTGACACATCAGTGCATCAAAAGAAAGTCCAAAGGATAAACTGAAAAGTGGTCCTTGAGAAGGGGAAGCCCCACACAGGTCAGAGCTTGCGGCCAAATGAAGGTGGAGCAGGTCTAAGCGCTGGGGAGCAGGAGCAGGGGCAGTGACTCTAGCGGAGGGTTTTACTGGCCCTTGCCAGCCGGCTGGAGGAGGGGTAACGTTTGCAGGGTGGCTGCAGGACAGTGGCTGAAGTAAATTATTGGTTTACGTGAGCACTGAGGCTTGGGTTTGGACGAGTGCCATGGTGGGTCCCCAGGTATCCGACAGGGTCAAATCCTGCCCTGCAGGATATCAGCAGCCTGGTGAAAAGAAGGCTGCCGACTTCAATTACCCGCCCTCACTCCAAACTCAAGGGAGCGCAATGGCGTTGGTCCAGGATTATCTTTACAAAACCATTTCTATTAAAGCCAAGTGAGAACTTTTTCCCTTCTTAATCCCTGAACTCTTCAGTTCTGGTAAGCAGCACTAATCAAGAGTTTTTCTGGTGTTATTAAATAAGCAAATATGTGGCTGAATGATACACTGCCTGTCATTTTATCTCAGTTTAAGACACAATATGCTTTCTAACCCTATGACATCCCTTTGTGTTTTTCATAATTAGAAAAAATGTTGGCATTTAGATTCAGCCCAGTTTTGGATATCAAAAAATTGCTCATTTCATGTAAAATCTTTAGCTCCCTAATTAGTTTCTAAAGTTGGAATCAGGTGTTTATAAGCCATTTAAGCAAAACAAATTAGTATTCTATAGAGACTGCTGTTGGCCAGGCTGTTAACTGAGTTAAAGTACTCTTTAAAAACTTTGCAAAACTGAAAAATAACAGCATTATAAATATCAGATCTTCTGAAAAAGAATGTTTTTATTTCTATTTAGTACCATCCCTAAATCTATTTACCAATATCTTTGAATAAACATCTTCGAATAAACATCTTCTAATTATTTTTTATCCATTCTCAAAAATAATGCTTACAATGAAAGTGTGAAAGCAATGGAAAAAGATGACCAAATAAATTCCTGAAAGGTGTTAGAAATAAGCCCTTTTATAGTAGAGTGCTCACCTAATCATAAAGACATTTATCATTGGTGAAAATTATAGGTGTTAGGCAATTTCAGTTACTCTTAGCTACCTAAGGCACCAGCTCCCAGTCAGTGACACGTATGTTTGACTTCAGATAGCCGCATTACAGCGTTGAAGTCGCAGAAAAGCCTGTGTGTTTGCAGAGCTGGGACATAACCAGGCATGTCCTGTTTCATTTGCCACACAGCCACAAAAATACACAAAGTGAGTGTAAAGTGGGCATAAAAATGAATGGATCTGAAACTAGCAGTTTACCCCCAGGTTCAGGTTTGTTTGGTCCTGGTGTAAATAGCTATACAGGACAAAAGAGTAGCTGTTTTTTTACATCTGTTTAACACAACTGGGTGGTTTTGGCCTGTAGGTGACCACTATATGTTTTGAAAAAGGAAATAAAAAGAACTCCTCAAACCCATTCCCCTTCAGTTCATGTTTATACCTCATAGGCCAAGTTCTTAGGCAGCTACAGCCTATGATCTCGGGGCAGGCAATGGTGTTGCCAGATATGTGTGAAGAACATGAAATTGAATCTGTGGCAAAGTCCTATAGTTATTTTGTTAGTTATGATAACTTTTCAAGCCATACCTTCACCAAAAAAGTCAAAGAATAAGAAGATCTATCAATGATTTTGAGGTGAAACAATAATATCTAGTCTTGTCAAGAGTCATCAGTCTTTTCAAATATATTCTAAATGAAATTCTCACAATATATACATTATTGCAGGTGATGTAACCTAATCATCACTTATTGTCTAAATAAATTCAAATATAGCTGATTGTTGGTACTATTTGGATGGGATGCAGTGAAATGCTGTGGCTAGAAACAAACTTGTTTTGAATTCCCTAATTCATTCAGGCTTCATCATCCTTGAAACCGTCGGTCAACCCACATAGATGGTCAGATGCAATTCAGTCTGTACCTTGAGAAAAAAGTATGGGAAACTTCCTTTTTTACAATTATTGAATTTCTACTTTTTCCAGGGTTTCACTTCTTTTATCCTTCTACTGAACTGAAACAGAATAGAATGAGTTCAGTTTCATTCTTTTTATTTTGGACTTTTCAATCTTTCCTTAGCCATTGCTCCCAACAGGACTACAAAAGATCTTTCTCATATTTTCAGATTATCAGTGGTGTTGAGAAGAGGACTTCTATCCTGTAACCTTGAAGAAAATACTTTCAACTTGTTGATTCAAACTTATATGGGAATAAAATAACAGAATTTTCAATTCACTGGCTAAACAAAAAGCTGAACATCTATAAAAATAGCTAAAGTCAAGCCAAAAAGAAAATACTCTGCTTCCTTTTTAGTTAAAAAAATAATGCATTGTATTTAAACTAAAATTCAATAACTCCTTTCCTTTGGAGAAAATGCAACCTTTTTATCTATTTAAAAATTATGATCATTTCACAATTAAAATGCTTCTTAGGAAGAAAAATAACCTTAAAATAATTTGTTTTTTTCATTAAAAAAACAGACAAACCAAAAGCTTTCTGGAAGAATGATTTATTTTGCTGCTAAATACGTGAGTAATGCTATTCTCTGTGAAGCTGCTTTGGTTAGCAGATTCACTTTTCTCAAAGTTAAAAAGGACCTCCCTAACTATTTTCAAAAGTAGTTTAGTGAGTAGGGCTCCATCCTCAATGAACAGCACTGGAGGGGGATTGTCCATGCTGTACTTGCAGAAGATTATCACCAGGGATTTTTCTTTGGTCTGTGCCAGTTGAGGAAATTGGATGCAACAAAGGAAAATATATCTGGTCCATCTACTCCCTATTTAGATAGCCCAGAACATGCTCTATTTTTGCTTCCATTCATCTCAAATACCAACGGTATCTAACTTTTATTTCTGGCTAGTCCTCTGAAGCTAGTGCTTTGATGCTTTGCTGCTTACAGGAACTGCCGTATACATCAGAATTGGCTCCCATGTCTTTCACTACACTTGCCCCCCCCTTCTTAAAAAGAGCTGCTCTTTTCCTTTCTCCAGGTGCATTTACTTCTCCTGGGAGTGATCAGCTTATTTCCTGATCCATAAAACTGCGTTATTCTTATTAGTATTTTCCTCTGTGAACTTCAGCAGGGAATTAGTATGTGCTAGGAGCTTAATTATTCATTAGTTTATGGCCAGTTTCTTCATACAACTTCCTCTGTTATAATTATAATTTCAGCTGATACAATAATAATAAGCCAATAATATTGTGCCTAAGATAACTCCCCTGGTAAGAAAGAGGTGGAAACAGATGCTTAGACTGGATGGCTGGGAGATTTCTGAGTTTTCTCTTCTATTGCATGGAAAGCCCTGGGTAGACTTTAATTCTATTTCAGCCAAATAACTTATCTTGCTTTAAATTTCACCCCCTCTGCAATTTGATGCCAGGAAACCCATTCAGAAGGGTTCATCATCTGTCTTCAAGAGAAAATTATTTTTCTCTGGTGAGTTTCTGAAGCTTAAAAATATATTCCCAGAACAGGCTCAGTAGCATACATACAGTATGAATTTTTTAAGGCACTCATTGTAAAACAGCAAATGAGATGCTGTCGACTATGCTGTGCACTCTACTTTTCTTCAAGTCACATGCGAATATGAGATTTCCCAGCTGTTGTTTGTTTGTTTGTTTGTTTGCTTGTTTGTTTTTAACAGAATCACGCCCAAGTCTGAATTCCCCAATGCGTTCAGTTTTTAGATCTCACAAAGTATTAACTGGTGATAGCTGATCTGGTAGGTCCTGTCAGTTCTATTGAGCATTCCTTTTACATTGCCCTGTTTTTTTGCAAGTTCCATGTTAAAAGTGTGTATATGTATATATATAAAATATATATGTGTCTATATATTACATATATAGGGGTATATATATACACACATACATATAAATATACTAGCAGTTCTTATAAACATTCCTTCTTTTCTATGGTGGTGACCTATTTGGCTGTGAATCAGGACTGTATGGTCAAGTAATGGTAATATCTAGATTCATTATCTTTCCAGCTGCAAGATTATGAGACAATTTCAGCAAGCTTAGACAAAATGCATCGTCTAATACAGCAAATATTTTACTCTCTAGTAGTCTTCCAGTATATAAGAGGCTGTTAGAAAGAGGACAGACATCAGTTGTTTGCTGGGTATGGGACTGGAAGAAATTGGGCTGAATTTGTAATAAATAGTAATCAGACTAGGTATTAGGAAAACACTCAAAATAAATAGTGTGAACCTCTGGAAGAGGTGACCTGGAAATGTTGCTAAGTCTCTTTAAGAGGTTTAACAGGTTATGAAAAATTTGTCAGCCATGGCCCAGGTACACCTGATCCTTTTTCAGGACAAAGGAACTCTGTGGTATACTGAAGTTCTTTCCAGAAATATAGTGTTTGCATGAATGGTTATCTACAATTGTTTATGCTAACCACCATCATGTGCCTGGCTTTTGCTTGTTATGTAGAAAATTTCTTGTTTAATTGCAATGTTAATCATCCACAATTGATAATCCAAATTTAAAAAGTGACATTCTGAAGAGTTCACCAATTTGAGGCAAATCGCTGTTTGGGGTCTCAATTTAAGCTAATGATCGTGTGCTACTCAGGGAGATATGAACTTCCAAAGTTGCTGGGACTTCTCTGGTATCCCAGCCTGACCAGGACTTCTGAAAATCAGGGTTTAAGTGTTACATAAAGGTAACACCTTCTATTAGAGACCTATTTGGTCTTAAACACCTAGCTGATGTGTCTGCTACTCTCTGGCACTTACCTGAAACCCCGTGAAAAGGACTGTTTCTATCTTTTTGCTTGACGTTATGAGGCAGATGAAACTATGTGACAATTAAAGCATATTTTGAAAACTGGCATGTGTTTTTCACAGGTAAATCAAGCATATCTGTGTGCTCCAAAATATACTAGCATGTGGCTGAAAAGGAAAAGGAAGAGAGACTCTGGAAAGGCTGTTCAGGTACATCTTGAATATATAAATTTTATTGTCATGTGTTCAAAGGAATTAAATGACCTGTACAGATTATTGTATTCCTAGGACCCTTGTATTCCTAGGACTATAAAACCATCATAATAGAGTTAAATGAAAGAAAGAAGTCATAGATCTTCTTGAACTAGCTGTTTTATAATTAAAAGTACAATTCACTTAGGAGAAATATGTTCCTTAATCATTTCATGTCCTTTAATGACCCTTCTTTCTCATCCTGTTAATAATTCGATTTTCTTTCAAGTAAAAAACAATAGAAGAGATGCATAAAATGAAAACCAGAATGCAGCCCTTGAGCAAGAAGGTTTCAAAGCACTAAAGAAATCAAAGTGCCTGTTGCCATCTGTGGTAATCCTGATGTTTACAGCCGATACAACCACTCAAAGCCTTATCTGTCAACACTATAACGACATGGTGATTAAGCAATAGCGATATTAAAGTTCAACAGATTTATTTGAATACGATCTGCATAAAGAAGCTTATACTCCCTGTGATTCCTGAAAACTGGCTTATCAGATGATGCGATTAGTGACAAACTGGTTATACTTCATCATTGTATAAGTGTGGATGCCTATTGTTAATACGGCAGCCTCTTTCCGCTCCTTCACAGTAATTCCAGTGATGTGATGTGTGCTGTCTCTGCCTAATATTTTTCTAAAGAGTCATTACTCTATGGAGGAAACCATACCACAGCAAAAAAACCTCTCAGTTGGAAGTCAGCTGTCCTGGACGTAATTTCCACCTCATATTATAGAAGACTCTGACTATGAAGAGATGTATTAGTTAATTTCCCAGATAAATAATTTCATTTAGAAGAAAGAGCAGAAGCAAGCGGAAGTAGGATAAGAAAGATTAGGAAAAGGTCTTACCTGCCCCTACAGTTATGAGGAGTAGTTAAAAAATGCTCATGAAAAATCACTAAAAAAACTCCAAGTCTTTTAAAAGCTCCTTCCAATCACAGGCGTGCAGCCTAGATCACAAAATGCTGCTTGTATATTCAGCTGACATAAATTGTTCAAGTGCTATTCATGCCAGCAAAACACGTATTTAAACCAGCATAAATAAGTGGTCTAAAACTTGTCAAGATATTTTATAAGGAAATCTCTATTCTCCTCGCTTTGATAAAAAATGCAATTTTCATTAAACAAATCATTTTTTTCTTAACACATAGTTCTTTGGTATGTCAAACAGTAGTAGCAAAATACAGAAAATATCTAAGCATGTGGCCATTTCCTATCAAACTTTATATTTTAATAGAGCACTCTAAGTTTTATGAAATGGTCTATATTACTTGCTGACCTCTTGGCTGAGTAATGTCTTCGACTGCAGCTTTTTTCTTTAATGAGTCAAATCCCATGAATTTTTAAATCTGATATTTAAATATCAGTCAAAGGCTCTTTTTTTTTTTTTTTAATTCTCTTCAATTGTCTTTACAGACATCTAACTTTTTTCTTCTAATTTCTCAAAGTACATACATAGGATTGAGTAACCTCTAATAGGAGCATGCTTGCTATAAAACTGGAATATCTCTAGCAGCAGACAAATACTGAATGGGAAAGATCAGTGTATGACTTGGCCTATGGTTCTGTGTAAGCCAGCCATTTTTTCTCACTGTCTGGGATAAGAGACAGAAGTGTTGCTGCCAGCAGAAAAAATGTTCCCAGAAATGAGCAGTGCACGTGGCCAGGTCTGCAGTACTTACAGCTCCGGTGGCTGCCTGTGCAACTTGTCCTGATTGTGAATAAAGGAACTCAGCTGAGCTGAAAGACTGTAAAGAGAAAGACATTTCAGGCAGTGATTTTGTCATGTTGTGCTTGAAAGTATGTCTAATGGGAGGAAAGCATATAATTTCCATGTTAGTTAACAAATCAGTGCCTAAGAGGACTACTTCTTCATTGCACTTGAGTGCCTGAATGGAGTGTTCCTTCGTACCAAACATCATTCATATTGCATCCATACGATTACAAATATTGAAACTCCTACAACTCTTTTTCCATAATTTACACACACCACCCCCCTTATAAACAGCTTTTCTTTTGCTGTTATTGTCTATTTATGGATTTATATCTGAGAATCCCTATCACTGCATTTTATTTGGTTTTGTAAGCACCTTAGTTACTTGAGTGCCAAAGATTATGAAGTTAGGAGTGGCAGATGCATCCAGTGTCAGCATTATCGCATTATCTTGCAGACTCCTAAACAGAAATAAATTATCTGATCAGAAGTAGAAGTGAGAACAGTCCTGATGTTCTTCAGAGTTTTCGGAAATACTTTAGTGATTTTGGTTTTAATTTAGCCAGATGAAAATGGCTGAAGGAAGTACTGTGATACGGAGGAGGATGAACTTTTGGCAGTAATCCTGCTGCTGTAATTTAACACAGATATGAATGCCTAGAACTCAGACAAATCACAGAAACATTTTTGATATTTTCTTCAAAATATCATCTCATAAATTCAGTTTAAGAAAAGATCAGCAGTATTTTTTCCCCTAAAAATAATACAAAAAGTATTTGCCAATGATGTCGTTTTCATTTTGATCAACTCTGTTACTAAGTTAAAATGAACATCAGAAAGGAAACCCTTTTTAAAACTCGTGTTTCTTGGCCCTGCTATTAAAAACCCATGTAATATTTTTAATCGTTTTGCTTCATAAACACCATATACCTATTTTTCTTTAAAATAGAATTTTGCAATTTAAAGACGAAAAGAGTCCGGTGGAAGAGAAAGTTTGTGGAAGTCATGTCCTATGTCATCAGATCAAAAAAAGCATGTCTTATTTTTGCAAGCCCCAGTTTTGGTGTTTTTTGGGTTTTTTATTTTTAAAAAAGTTGTGCTATAACCCAGAAAGCCTAGCTCAGATGTCTGGCAATGGCATTAACTGTCCAATGTGAAATTACTCATGGTGCACAGGCAGGTAGGGAGGAATTTCAACAGAAACTAAAGATACCCATATTATTAATAATACATTTTCCACCACTCTTTCCAAGGACTGGATGAGCCATAGCTGTCTGCATACCTGAGCAAGCTGTGTACGTGCCAAAAACACGGCAAACTTGCAAAGTTTGAGAAAAGATGTAGTCGTATTTAACACTGCTTTCTGGATATATGTTTTTCCCTGAAGAGCTTTCAAGCTGTCAATATCCTTCTAAAAATAAACAAGCCTATGAGCAATGCAGCAATGCCTTTATAGCTGGTGATGAGAATGAGTGCCCAAAGGTAAACGAACGCCCTAAGCTACTGACACATTGCACTTTTCAATGGGTGAGAGGAGACACCTGCTTCTCCCCAAATTTCAACCCATGGGCAAAAAAAGAATCAAACGCACTGTTTTATAAGCAGAAGGGACACTTCAAAAATTTTTGGGCAAAGCCCCAATGACAAAGCTAACAAATAGCTAAGATGAAAGATGATCAAATTAATTAAAACAGTGAGAAAAAAAAAGTCTTTAACTTGGGCTGAAATTAATGTTGAATGTGGCAGATGAGATAAATCAGAATGACACAGAAAGCACTTGTTACAGAGCTGACAATGTCCTCTTCGACTTCAAAACGGTTCAACTCCATTTTAAAACAGAAAATATGACTCTTCGCAGGACCAGCTCCTGCAGAAGTGGATATATATGCAGTATAATTGCTGAAGCAGTGACATTACCTTTCTAATCTTTATAAAGCTGTCAAAAACTTTGTAGGGAAGTCATAACGCAATTGGTGAGTGAATGAGGTGGGAGCTGTTTGGCTTCTTAGGATGCAGAGAAGTATAAATGGCTCCCAGGGGTCCGACTCAACCCCTTGCTCTTCCAAGATCTTCCTCAAAGTGTCTCTATTTAGACCTCTAATCTTAACCTCTCTGGACTCTCCACTGTTACCACTTCCACTTTTAAAATATTTAGATTTTACAAAACAAAACAATTCTCCGCTACAGGATTCTACAACTTTTTTTTTTCTTATGTAGTTTTGGCTTTAATACTGTAAACTAGGGCACTGTGTAACTAGCGCACATAAGAACCTATGCCTCTGAATTTATTTCAGGCTCTGGCCTTAGATGACATTTATTATTCAGAACACAAGAATACATAAGTAATACCAAACAAAGCAAGTTTCCTGTTCTAGGCAGTTCAGTATAGTCTCTTTATGTAGGAGGCTACTCCTTGAATAAACTTGTAGCATTAGCCTGTCTATCTCAGCTGCTCAGCAAAAGACACTTGCTTTCTCCCCAGATGAACTCTACATCGGTGGCTTTAAGCTAGAGGTAACAGCTCTATGTTCTATATTTTAGGATAATTATTCTTGTCCTTGTTCAGACACCATTCCTTCAATAGCAGTGACCAGAGTATTTTCAGAAAAGAGAGCTCTAAAGAACTTTCAGAAAAGAGAGCTCTGAAGTCCACCCTCTCATGAGAAAAAGCCTGGGGAAACCCTATAAATATAACCAAGAGTATAATTTCTAGTGTATATAGGTTTACTGATGCACTTAAAGGTCAAGTAAATCTTGTCCACACAATAGAAATGGTGTAAAACTGGCATATTTTTTTGAAATCTATCTCATCTCTTGATGTGAACACTTGACCTTCCTTGTTTTCATTAGTGTAATTCATCTGACTTCACTTGGGCCCTATTTCTAGGACAGGATGAGAATGGCTCTCAGGGTTTTTCCCTCTCTTTCGCATGTGGATGAATCACTTTTACAATCAGAAGAAATGAAAGGACGGCTAAATTTAATATTCTGTCCAATCCATGCAATCTTTTTTCCCAAACTCAAACCTATATATTTTGTTTGTATAAGATAAAGGTAAGCGAACTGACAGGCAAATCTGAGGAGAAAAGCAAAACAAAATAACAAGCAGAAATCCAAGGGAAGACAACAAAGTGGTTACGCAAAATATAAGGAATTAATGAAGAGAAAATATGTATTGGTACCACCTACCAGTTGAGGCAGCCTCTAGAAAACTTAATTTTCATACTAGTGGCAAATAGAGGTTTGTGCATGCAGAAGTGATAGATATGAGGAAAGTTTGGTTGTTTAGATATCAGTGGAGTGAGGTGGTTGTAGAATTGTTAGTTTGAATTTTTCCAAAATATTTCCAGATCTTCCTGATTTTGTGTCCTGGCCAGCCCGATTTAAAGCACATTTGTGACTATCAATGTAGTCTTTGCATAGCTTTGAAATAAATTGTATTGAAACATACTGACACCATATCATATTATTGGCAGCCTTTCATAAATCATGCACTAAACTGTGGCATTCATGGGCTGTCGATATAGTGTATGTAAAAGTGCATTATCAGCACTGCAGGTTTATGGTTGCATTTCTTTGAGTTTTTAAGTACAATTTCTTTTGTCACTTTAAGCATTGTTAATTGCTGCTCTTCAGTCCCGCCATATGATGGGTTCTCAGAAATTTTAATCATGAAAACAAGTAAAATTATCCCTTTTCACTTCTTCCTTCAATATTTGGATACAAAATGTTACACAGAGTTTCATATCTATACATGATTATTTCTTTGTGACAGTTGGGCTGTTCAATTATTTAACAACATGCCTATAAAACTGTGATTTAATGATAACAAATTTTTCTTTATTTCCAGGAGGACAGTTGTCTTAGTGATGGGAGATTAAATAACAAGCAGCGTGTGCTGTAAATGGACCATAGCTTTTAATCTTTCATATAGCTGCTAGGATATATATCACATCTTAAAAGAAGATTGAAGGATGAACAGACAGATTGTACCAATGCAAAGGGTTTAATTATGTGCTTGGCTTTTAGGGATGGTTCAATAATATATTATAAAGGGTATTTTAGCAAGAAAAGCACTTGGCAGTAGCTTCAATTGCTTTAGAACTGTAAATATTTGATAGAGCATCTGTTGGTGACACCGCAGAAGAAAATGAGCTGCTCCCTTTTGACTCATTGTGGATTCCTGAACAGTAAAGCAGAGACACTTGTTTCAGATCCTGAAAGTCAGGCAAAGATGGAACTTGAGTCTGAATCTTTCATACTGCAAGTTACAACGAGATTTACAAGGCAGGAGTTTTCTCAACAAATGTGGCACAATTACACAAAATGGGCACGGTGCTTCACACACTATTTTTATAAAATGCAGTGGATGACTTCATTAGGAGCTACGGCTGTGAATATTTTGTTTGGATATGCCACATTATGAAACCAAGAATATTTGCTAAAAAAGCAGGTAATAAAGAAAAAGAAAATCAGATGACCTGAAAAAATCTTAAACGACAATAAGACTGCCAGCACGTTTGTTCCTATTTTGGACTAACCAGAACAACATCTCTATGGGAATGTTTTTGAAGAAGTCTGGTCTTCAAAGCCCATGGCAGAAGGGACATTATTACATTTCTCTGCATTACAAAAAGCCTACTTTTAAGTGCCTCATTGAGGCTGGTGACTTACTGCATTACATTTAAGCTCTCCGTTCTTGCTTACCAAGCTCAGCAAAATTCCACAGTGTCACCTACAGCTCTGCTTCACTTTAATTTTACACCCACTTCTTTGCTGCCTTCATTTACTCTTAAATTTCGCTCTTCATGTCCCTTCTTTAACTAAGCGCTCATTTTAGCTTAGCTTATTTGTGAATCATTCCTCAGAGTACTCTCTATTTTTCACTTGTGTATGTAGTTGAATTTATATGTATTCCAGTGTACTGTACTGTCCTCTGCGTAGGGATCTGTCTTCTAGGAAGCTGTAAAATGCAATGCACCCATACAACTGTACCACAAGTGATGACTAATACTAAAGAAATAAAGTAAGATAATTTTAAAATAGCATTGCGTTGGAACTAAAAGACTTACATCCAAACTGTATGGCTCACTGAAACAAGTTAATGGCACTTAACAATCAGTCCTTCTTAGCCTTCCTCCTCCCCTCCAGGTTTTTAAACATATTTGAGTTTGTATCCAGACATTAGGACTTGCAGGCGTTTGTGTTTGAGAAGGAGCGAGATGACCGTAGAAGGTGCTGAAAAAGGCAAATGTATGTCCTAGCGATACCAAGTATGAAATCAAGTGGGCTTACTTTTCACCTTTGTTTCAGGTGCTGGCTTACTTCTGTATGGCTAGGTAGAGACTTATTCTCTATTCATTTCTGCTTAAATCTCCTCCAGGGAGAAGGGAAAATGTGCTGGGCTGGCAGGTATAAAACTCCAAGCAGCTATTGTCAGGAATGTGATTTCTGCAATCCCTTTGTTAAAGGCTTCATGTGTTAGTCTCTGTAGTCAATTTGCCTGTCCACATCTCCTTAATCTAAATGCTGTGACCTTCCCCAGTCATTTCATATCTAGAGACCACTTAAACCTGGTTACTTTGTCTTTAGAAAGAGAAAGATCAGCATAAAATATCTAGAGCTTTCTAACTATTTATTTATCATATCCTGAGTTCACTGAATGGGCATAATTCAGATTTTTGTTCTGTGATTAAAAGTAGAGAGGAGAGAATATCCCTTTTATTGGGAGCAGGCTTTGAAAACTCACATGTAAATGTATTGCTGCTGATATGGAGCAATGATATTAACCAACTGGAGCTGCTAGCTATATCTCTTTCCTTTCAGCTGCATAGTTTATGCAACATCTTTCCTTCCTTTTCCTTTTCCTTTTCCTTTTCCTTTTCCTTTTCCTTTTCCTTTTCCTTTTCCTTTTCCTTTTCCTTTTCCTTTTCCTTTTCCTTTTCCTTTTCCTTTTCCTTTTCCTTTTCCTTTTCCTTCTCCTTCTCCTTCTCCTTCTCCTTCTCCTTCTCCTTTTCCTTCTCCTTCTCCTTCTCCTTCTCCTTCTCCTTTTCTTGGTTGGAAAAACAAAACCAGACAAGCATTAGTTAATCTGCTTGGAGCTCACACTGAACAATTGTTCTCAGGTGCTCTCAACTGAGGAAAGTTTCAAACCTGCTGAGTGTCGTTTCACCACCTGACCACTTGTACATTGGGACTAACACTTTGTTAGCACGGGTGCACAAATACAGAATGCGGCTATATTTATTATTTGTACGTCAGCTAAAGGAATAGTCCGTTTAACTATCTGGAAACAGAGAAGGATGTAAACTACAGTTTATGAACCATATTGAAATGATTTCTGGTTTTACTGTCTTTCATGGGTAATTTAGCAACTGTCGTGATTATGTCTGAATTAGAATTTTGAAGAGAGAATTCATTTTCTTTTACTACAGTGTGGATATTCTTCCAGTAGCACCATGAGCTCATACACACTATTTTTGGTAGTTCGTGTTTAGGGTTTGTTTATTAAAAGAATTCAAAGTTGAGAAAAAAGCTGTCTTTCACTGCAATTTTAGCTGTGGGCCACATCCTCTGCTGTTGTGCCATGATTTCTGGTCCTGACATGACAGCAGCGAAATGTGTCAATCACAAACTAGCTCATATCGGATGAGGAGCTGATGCTTATAGGTAGATGTTTATTTTTTCTTTTTTTTCCCCAAGTATGAGTCAGATCTGGAAGAAACGAGAAAAAAGAAAGTCACTTAAAAGGTGCGTACTTGTTTTATACACAGTGGTTATCAGATAAAACCCACAGCTGCCCCCTGAGCTCAGCTACATATCTCAGTGGGGTGCTGAGACATCCCCCACAGTGGAGGAAGGCCAGGGGCTGTGAGACAGAACAGACTTCTCCTCTTCCTTCGAGAGAGCGGGGAGAAGGCTGACCTGCTGGAGAACGGCTCTGTGGAAAGAGACCTGGGAGTCCTGGTGGACAACAGGATGACCATGAGCCAGCAATGTGCCCTTGTGGCCAAGAAGGCCAATGGAGTCCTGGGGTGCATCAAGAAGAGTATGGCGAGCAGATCGAGGGAGGTCATCCTCCCCCTCTACTCTGCCCTGGTGTGGCCACATCTGGAGTACTGTGTCCAGGTCTGGGCTCCCCAGTTCAAGAAGGACAGGGAACTGCTGGAGAGGGTACAGCAAAGGGCTACCAAGATGATTAGGGGGCTGGAACACCTCTCTTATGAAGAAAGGCTGAGGGATTTGGGTCTCTTTAGTCTGGAAAAAAGATGACTGAGGGGGGATCTTATCAACACTTATAAATACTTAAAGGGTGGGTGTCAGGAGGATGGGGCCAGGCTCTTTCCAGTGGTGCCCAGTGAAAGAACAAGAGGTAACGGGCACAAATTTGAATGTAGGAAGTTCCGTCTAAACATGAGAAGGAAATTCTTTACTTTGAGGGTGACAGAGCACTGGAACAGGCTGCCCAGAGAGGTGGTGGAGTCTCCGTCTCTGGAGACATTCAAAACCCGCCTGGACGCATTCCTGTGCAACCTGCTCTAGGTGACCCTGTTCTGACAGGAGGGTTGGACTAGATGATCTCCAGAGGTCCCTTCCAACCCCTACCATTCTGTGATTCTATGATCCTATGATCCTGAGGAAGGGTGAGGCTGCAGCAATCGCATTCACAGCTGCTACCAAATAGCCCCTACAGTCAGGTACCCAATTTGGTGACAACTAGTATGAACTACGAGCAATGAATCCATGACCTGCAGACAGGTCATTTCCAAGCTTCTCATCCATCAGAGGCACCTTGCTGTGATTTTTTACACAAAGATGTCAGGTCCCAATGTGTCAGCCGCGTATCACCAAATACTATTAAAACACTGAACTAATTACTAGTTGCATGCTTTCATACTGGTGCAATTTGCATTATTGTGACAAGTGCCAAAGATCTTGCTATGCTTCCAAAAACCATGAAAGCAGTAGTTTTTGCCTGCCCATCTAGAGTAGCAGGAGGATTTCTCCTTCAACTTGTTCAACATTAGCGCAGTTTGAGAAGGCTCAGCAGCCTAGGGAGAGACATGTTAATACAGAATTCTTGCACATTTTGAAACTGATGAAGCCCATAGCCCAGCTTCTCCATGTGTTAAGGCACAACAGAGCTGACAAATCAGTTTTCAACAAAAGAGACAGGTAGGAAACAAGGGAGCAGGGGGGAATGGGAGTTTGGTTCAGTAATTGCCTAAGGTGAAAGGCAGTTACAAAATGATTTGTTTCATGAAAAACATGCTGAGATAGACTGACACTGCTGTCCTTGGGGCCCCATGTGTGCACTTTTTGGTAAGTTAGTCACCTGAAGATAGAAAAAATAAGGTTCCCTCAGACCATTGTCCAGATCTAAGTGAATATTGCCTCTCAATTCTAAATATTTCTTGTAAGTGGCAGTTTGGGTGACCCAAAAAAGCAGGATTTGGGACTTAATTTCCCTGCAGTCAACATTTTGAAAACCCTAAGTTCCATTTTCTTAAGAAAAGCGTTAGGGATTGGACTCTAGGCCTCGGTTACACTTAAAAATAGGTTTTTGCTTTGTAAGCGACATAAGCACGTGAGGTGCTTCCATGTCCCTAGTTCTGTGAAGCTCACATTACTTTTCTTTTTTAATTTTCTCTCAGATGAGGAGCTGCGGCTGTGGTTCAGAACCACTCTTCCAGCACCACAGGCTAAATACCTACAGAGACAATGCAGGACTTCCTAATGGCTATTCAAGCGTAAGAAGCTGTCCGATGGGATGAAGTCAGGCTGTCATAAATAGATGCTGAGTGCTGTAATGTGACAGATCAGGTCAAACATTTTTATTCTGTCAGTTTGAATGATATTGCAGACCCAAAGGCTTCCGACTGGCTGAGTTTTAATCACTGAGGTAATTTTCCGTGTGTGTTTCTTTGCAACGCTGCATTGGAAATTCCACAGCACTGAGCACAGGCTGTTACTGATTCCATTTATGAGAAAAACCTTTGCCTCATTTAAGAGCATAGCGGTTTACCAGAGGCATAAGGTATAAGTTTGACTTCATACTCTTGCCATGTACTGAAATTACTGAACCTTGCGAATTAGGCAAATTCAGTGGGATTTAAGGACCCCATTTGTGGCAGACACTTGAAAGGAGAACTATACTCTGACAGATTTCTGCTATAGCAAATAGGATGGTGAAAGTCTCCTTGCTATGGGGATGTGGGGTGGTCAGAGACTGCACTACTGTACGAGTTATCTCACATTAGGGAGTGTGGAATAGAAGTAATAGGAGCACAGCAACCATGAAAAGACAAGCGTGAAGCACCTAAGTACGCTTCTGAGTCCAAAGTGTGTGGTACTTTGTGGACCATGGCAGGATCGATCTTCTAATACTCACAGAAAATGAGCTTTAAATGAGTAGGAATTATTCTTCATCAAGGTCTTCTTTTCAGATGGCTAAAATACATTGTTTTGAGTGTTCTTAATAGCTGGTTAGAAACAGTTCAGTTGCTATGTTAGCTTTATGATTTAACTTTAACATTACCTCCGACATTGACGTGGTAGGAATAAGAAGAGGAAGTACCTTGACACATGGTATGGAATTGGTCTAAGAAGCACAAGAGATCAATGGACTCAGAAGACCTGGGCTTGCTTGCTTTAAAAACCCTCTGAGATCTGAAAAGGAAAAATGCTTTGGTTATTATTCTTTATTGACACTCTTATCTATTTCATTTTGAAAAAGGATCTTGTGAAAACAGATGTGTAACTTCTGACTATGTTTGCAACCTCTCATTCTTTTGGCAGACAGGGTAGGCAATGCTACAGAACAGCTAGTGGTCAAGCAGGCTGAGGACCAGGGTCAAATAATCTAAGGCACACTGAAGTCTCTGCACTCTCCTGTCCACAAAGATTTTGAGAAGGTGTGTCTGTGTCTCAATACACAAATGTAGGTCAAGTGACCACAGAAACACAGACCTGTGGCTTAAAGATGGATTTCATGGATTATTACCGAATTCTACTCAGCATCATCCCCCAAATTTAAGTGGATTAGACAGCTATTGACTTTTTCTTTCAAGACTATGAAAGTCATGATAAAATTCAAGTTTATGCAATTTTGATGGCTGATAAGTAGTCCATGAAATGTCAGTGAATTGCAGGCCACCATAAACTGCTTTTAACACTTAGTTTTGTTCCAATTTGCGTCAATTGCTGTGAGCAGTGAGACTGCTATTGTCAGGCTAATACAAGACTGGTATTCTCAAGCTTTGACAGATCAATTTCTACCTTAAAAACACTCAGCGTTTTTTCTTTTGTTTTTCTTTTCTGACAAAAAGGGATTTTAATTCTCCATGGTGGACACTAGAATTTCTCGGAGCTCTTGATACCAATCTTCTAACTTCAATGCAAGAGTAAGCTAAAATAAGAGAAAATTATCTTCCCCATGGTTTACAGACCCTGAAAGTCTCTGTGAGTGGGCAGGTAATCAGCTTGCTCGTGTTCCCAGTGATTCTCCAGGATGCGTATCTTCACTTAGAATACTGGACCATTTTTAACATCAGGTGAATGCTTTCCCTTTTCTAATTGCAAGAGGCATAGATGATGTTTACCATTTGCTGTCATTCAAAAGTAGGTAAACAGTTTAAAACACACAGCCAGATCAGTAAGTTCACAGAGCATCTTTTCTTCTTCGGCAATGTGGACTGAGCATATAGGGCTGTCAGCTGGCTGTGTGGCAGTAGGATTAAAGGGTACTAACAAGAAGCTGTGGGAGCTGTCACATGCAGCTGTGGTGAAGCTGTGCCTTGGCAATAAAAAAAATAAAAGAAAGAATATCAGAACCCACGAAAATACATAGTGTGGGATATGATCTAACACTGGAAAGATAAACAGAACTCAAAGTGGGAAAAAGACACACAAATGGTGAGGGAACTGAACACCTGGAACAAGGCACCTCACAAAGGGAGGGGATTTGGTGATGGTTAGCTGGAGACCTTCATGCTGAAGTTTTCAAAAGAGACATTCAACAGAGAACTGGCTGCCCAACTCACTGCCTTCCCACCTAGGCAGGATCTGGGCTTCTTTCATAAGGGAAATAACATGCTCACTGGTAGTGTGGAGAATATTTTTCCCCACAAGTGAAATCCCTGAGTGGGCCTATGAACTGCCAGCAGAAAGGACCTTTCTGACCCACAGATCTGTGCTTACACTATAATAGATGTCCTGATGAACCTAGGGTCTTTTTTCCTTTATTCTGTCTCATTCCACTGAATGAATGTTAGAGCCATGTAATCTCTGGCTGTTCTTGAAGGTCACACACAGGAATGCTCGTTCAAAGAAGTATTCCCATAGCAGACAGAGAAGGAATGGGTATAATTGCTGAAGCTGTCTCTGCTTTCTCTCCTAGGAGATGCCTTTTTTTAAATATATGGTGAGATTCTCTCCCTGATTTTCCTAAGCTGTTTTTTTATTGTTTGCGATGCTTTAGATCATTCTTTTTTTTTTTTCTTTTTCTCTTTTGAATAAACATTTTAATAGATCATAGAATCATAGAATTGCCTAGGTTGGAAGGGACCTTCCAGATCATCTAGTCCAACCATCAACGTAACTCTGACAAAAACCATTGCTAAACCATATCTCTAAGCACCACGTCTACCTATCGTTTAAATACCTCCAGGGATGGTGCCTCAACCACCTCCCTGGGCAGCCTGTTCCAATGCTTAATAAAAGAATGCAGTAATGCCCTCATATGTCTTAAGAATTTGCCTTCTTCTCAGAAGAAGCCTTTGGACCTCAGAGCACTGTGTTTAAAAGCAAAATAGGTTTGTTTGGTTTGGTTTTGTGCCTTATACACTCAAATGCATGGTGCAGTACATTTACAACGTGTTCCTTCAACCTTTCTAAAGGTTATGAGGAGAAAGATACGGAGACAAGAACCAAAAATCACAACCAAAAGTTGGAGGTTATTCTCCAGATGACAGCTGATTAATCTTTTCCTTTTGTTTTTGTCAGAAAGAGGACAAAAGAAAAATTGAGTATCATTGTCAATCTGGACCAAATATTTGAACACACTCTAAAAAGCCCAGCACAATTCTTTTATGATGCTTTAACCTCTGTATTTTTCAGTCATTTCAGGTATCTACAGGCACGATATAAGTCCTAGGACCCCTTCGTTTCTTGTTCCAGTGTTATTGTATTCTGTCACCAGTATTAATACCATGAAACTGGCAGTGAGCACAGAGACACCTTTGATGCTTTAGAAATAATGAAATGTCACTCCCATTACAGAACAATGTGGCATTTAATGATTTAATGGGACTATGCAAAGTTTATTTGCATTATTATTTCACTGTAATGATTTTTCCTGGCAGTCAAAACTGCCAAAAATATCACTGAATGTTAATTCAGATGAACTTTAAAGGCAGCCACATAGGGAGTGACCTGAAATCAAAGCTTCTGGTCCTAGCCTTCAAAGGAGGCTGCCCTGGAGGGTGTCATTAGAATCTTCCCTTAACCTCACAGGCTTCAAATCTGAGAAGAGGACATGGTGGAAAAAAAACCCCCACACTGAGCAGGTTCCGTGTCACTCTCAGAAGCAAAAAATTAGAGTGCCATAATTAGCTGGAGGAGGGAGAAATACCCCTGGATTTAGATATCATTAACACAGCTAATTAAATATCAGAAAATGTTACATGAGGATATTCAGGGTAAAAAATAAAAATACTGTTTCCCAGTGATGGTAATTTTAGTAAATTTTACTCATCTTTCAGTGTTAGCTCTACTGAACATTAGCAATTGTGACCGTGTTGATCCTTTAGTTGTTTGAGTGATGGTTGTCAGAATGCATTACTACTGAGCTTTACAGCTGGAATGTTTTATCGTGTAAGAAATACAAATAAGCTTATTGGCGTGTATATGGTGATTGTGGCTAAAATGAATAAACCAGTGACTTTTGAGGTCCCTGTTTTACCTGTCTCTCCAAATACATATACGTTCCAGAGAAGGGGTTTGGACCAGGGGCTTTTATTTAGTGACCCCTCCTTGAAAGAAAGACAGATAAGTTTAGGTATTATAAGAAAAGTAAAAATGGGAGAAAAGAGAAGGAAGGGAGACTGTTTTCTTTTGAAAACTATTGGTTTTGTTCAGAAGAGAATAAACACTGTTTTACTCTGCCCTAGTCCCATTTGTGAGCCCTTGGGTCTGTAACACAGATGACACAAACCAGTATTTAAATAATGTGTGAAGATGCCAATCAACATCCAATAAACCCCACTGTAACCAACCTTCAGCTCTGTGGAATAATTGCCTTCTCTTTTCAATACAATACAGAAAACAATAGACAGAAAACACAAAACCAGATCTACTAACAGTTTCTTTTATTCCTTTAACTTAGAAACCAATTAGTACCAGTCCTACCTAAAATCAAACCAAAAGGAAACAAAACCCACCCAAACAAACCAGACAAACGAAACAAGACAGGATTTTATATCTCCTTAGCACCTGGAAACTAAACAAGTACTATGAACGTGAATCTGAAAGCAGCAGGCTAGCATTATTATAGAAACAGGACCAAGAAGAGAAGAGAAAAGTGAAGGTGTGCATAAAAGTGAAAAATAAATGTACCCACTACAGACAGGTGTTCTTTGTTATTTATTTTTTTTTTAAAGAACCATCTCAATACCTTGGTTGGAAGGCTAATTAACTTAACAGCAGGACTGAGGCTGAAATCAGCTCTTTACCGACTGTAATCATTAGGATCACAGTTTTCTCAGGGCCTATGGAAAGCAGCCCATGCAACTTAATTCAGCTCCCCCATGCATATGCATAATGACGGAGTCTTTAATTGCATGATTGAACAGTATTTTTCTGAGTGGAACCCTGGTGGACGAATGGCTTTTGGAGAAGAAACGGAAGAAATTCTTGGCAGCAGGGCCTCTATTTTGCTGGCCGCAATAGGGAAGACACAGCAAATGCAGCAGGGGACATCACGAAAAGCTGATTTTGTGAATGGAGAGTGGGATTCTCTCCTTCTCCCTGCTCACGTGGAAGCAGCAACTGCCTTCATCCAGCTTAAGTGGCTGTAATTCTCCTCCACATCTTTATAGGTGTCCACCTCAAACTGTTGCTTGTCCTAGGGGATTTTATTGGCCAAAACCCTAAAATTAGGGTGCATTTCTTCGGTCTAGCTACTGAACTAAGAAATATATTATGCGCAGAGCCATGAGTCCCATCTAGTCAGCAGCTAAGTACTCACACCTTCACATGTGCCTGGGGTATCTACAGTCATACTGCGTACTGAGAAATTAGTGGGTTTGCACAGAGAGTTGAAATCAGAATTGGCAACTAAGAAGTGGATTGTGAATATTTGTTAAAATATACTTTACTGTGCTGAGGATTTTAAATAGTTTACAACTTTTCCATGGTATTCAGTATTATAAGAGATATTAAAGATCTGATACTTTACCACATCACTCCTGTTTTGTGCCAGTGAGACTGCTGCAATTAAGAGTGGTAAATAAATCTGTAGTGATGTCAACAGAGATCAGATCCAACCCCAATGTATGCATATTAGTATGTATAATATATGCAGTTAGCCATGGTGCTACAATAGTTTGCCCTCGGATGTAACACTGTTATTATATCAAAGCTGTATAATTTAGAGAAGCAAATTTTTGCTTAGAAGAGTCTAATCTTACTATGGAGACTAAGGATTACTGGGTAGAGTTATAAAAAGACATAGCAAGGAGTCAAATGAATTTCCAGATTCAAGATAGTCGCTAAAGTCACTTCACCTAACTTCAGCCATTTAAAAATTAGGTCTTTGTAGCAGGAGTCAAGGCAACTAGGCAATAGCAGGAGATCTGTACTTCCAAAGAGTGATTGGTTTCAACTATTTTAGACACTTCTCTTGAGAGGGGATGTATTATACTCAGTAAAAGCACTTCTGTATGCCCTGACTATAGATGGGCCTGGATGACTAGATTGCATTAATCACCTACGTTTCATAGCTGAATTTAGATTAAGTGATGCCTAAGTGCGCGTATTCTCAGTGTGCTGTAGCGCTCAGGCACCGCAGAGCCTCTAAGAGAATGTCACCTTCAAAAGAATGAAACCCATTTATTTTCCATAATAGAACCTGAGTACCTCAAAAAACATAAAGCAAGACTAACAGGAACTATGGCAAATCCATAAGTGGTTTTCCATCCTATGTTTTGTAATTAGCAACTCTTTTCTGCAGGGCTGCTTGCAAAGGAACGATGTTATCTTTTATAGTTAGAAACACTGGAAACAATATAATTTTGATTTGGAAAAAAAAATTGTAAAAGAGAAAAAAGACAGGTCTATTTAACTAAATGTTTCTGTCAATGATTTCTGAAAAATTATTGTTTTAAATTGAAAAAGAGAAGGCAAGAAAAATTGAGCACTCACGAAGAAGCCTCAAGTACTTTAGAAAATAAAAATCCTTCATATGCAAAAATATTTCAACATGGTATATAAAATTCACTGCTATTTCTAGTTCCAGAATGTCTCAAACTTATAACAAGAGTCTATTGAGATCACTTTTTTTCTCCTTAACTGGTAAGAAACAAAAAAAAAACAAAAAAATGCAAGTTGGTTTACTTGTATGCTGATACTTCTACGATGAAGAAAGCTTTCTTATTCACAGAAACAAGAAAAACTAGCCCATAAAGCACAGAAATGAAAATTTTCCAAGGGATTGCTTTACCTGTGGGAAACAAATTTAAAGCTAACAAATAAACAAAGCCCCCAGCTACCACTACATTTGTTTCTCGGTTAACAATGTGCCTATCACAGACATGCTCAGCTGCTTTGTTTCTGACCACACCAACAGACAAATGAAAAGGCAGCAAACAGGATTCGGCAGATCTCCACTGAAGTCAGTGGCGTTTCTTAAATTTACAAGCAGAAAAACTGGCTCAGAAGTAACACCTTTTCTAACCTGCATGCAAAAGCTTTCATGAAATATTATGAATCCTTTTAATAAACCACTGACTTATATGCTTATTATGCTCTGCAGTGGTATTAACCTCTGAAAGATGCTATAATGTGACCCATAATTAGAATTTGACATATAAAGTGAACTGTAATAGGACTGCTGAAGTACAGTTCCCTGACATCTAGCTTCTAAGAATTTCAAGAGAACGATCAAGTGCCAAGTTGCCTTGCTCCTTCTCAAGTAATTGAAACCCACAGAGGGTGGCGTTTGCTGACAGTAAAACTCCTTTTTGTGCAGCCAAGCACAAGGTCTGCATATCACACAAGTACTGTGTTTGCCAAATTGTGAAGGCTAAAGTGAGCTTAATGTGGCATGGGGCCTTTGCTTGTCCCCTGCACAGGAGCAGGCTGCCTGGGTAGGCACTGACATATTTTCCCCACCTTTTTACTTCTCTGTGATTCACTGGGTGTTTTGGCAGTCAAAACTGAAACATATCAAAGAACAAAGATTACTTTCGCATTCTGACACAAATTGCAAGTTACAATGGTGCTTCGGTTTTGTACAGAAATTGTTCATGCCTATTTGAAATGTACAAACATGAGTTAAAAAAGGAAGAACTCATGTTTCATAGCATTTCATCAACTGAGCTACCTATCCAGACAGTCATCTGGCAAACATTAGTTTATCCTCACATCACACAACTGAAAAACTCACAGATTATCACCTTCATTTCACACAGAGAACCTGATCTATGGGGATAAAGGCTCAGTTCAGCTGCTCAAACGTCACCATTTAGTGTCATCTGAGATGCTGCCTGGCCTACAGTTACTACTCCAGGTGGGTGTGTACCCCCCATAGATACATCTTATACCAAACCAGCCTCACACAAATATCCTTGCACAGCTCAAATGGAATTTGACACCAATATGCGCGCAGTAGAATCAAACTGTAAGTGGCTTTATAACTGATCTCTGTGACAGAAGCGGGAAATGAACTACATTTCGTGATGCATAAGATGAGTTCTTACAAATGTGCACGTTCTTTTCTGTGAGGATTCTAAAATTCTCAATCGCTTTCAAAACTGGTGTGCTGTCTTGCAATTACTGAAGTATTGGATGGGGTTCTGCTCCAGACTCAAACCCCTCAAATTATGTGTGTCTGCTGACAAATTAGATGTCTACACTCTTCTCAAAGACAAAGAGGAGCTAGTGAATACTGTCAGTGGAGTCTGAAGCACAATTCAGCTCATGCTAAAGCAGATATTTTTTCAGTTGATCTCTGCCCCATATTAGTCAGTGCAGCCAAGAATACCAGCAACTTTCACATTTTAGATCAGTTTGTTCTTATTTGAGAGCAACAGGTCCAGCAAAGACTTCCTTGTTCTTATCCATTACCTGCATCACAAGTTGTCCTTAACACACTCCAAAAATCTCCTGGAGAACAACCTTGGCCCTTTCCTTTACCTGGCAGAGCCCTGTTGTCATTCATGATGTCTTAAAGGTTTTCTTCACCAGTATCATTGATGATGAGGGTTCACGGGCTGGACAAGCACTCGGCAACTTCTCCACAACGTGCTGGATCTGGATCCCAGGGCAAGCAGCAAACCTTGAGCAACAGCAGGTCTGGCCAGTGGATAGGTGCCTCTGCGCACTGGCTCTTACCCACAGATCAGATGGGCCTCCCAGATGCCTCCACCACCAAAGCTTGCCCCTCCTCTCCTGCTGCCGGTTCCCACGCTCCTTCTGTGACTGCACGTCCAGCGGGAGGTCACAAGCTCACAGCCAGCTCCCATCCTCATGGGACCCCCGCCCACTGCTCCCACTGATAGTTGGTGTGGGGGACCATGTCCTGTGGCACATCCCCATTCTTGTGCTGAATCTTACAATCTCATGTAGTTTCACGCAGTGACCTGGAGCTCGCAGCAAGCCCTGCTCCAGCCCAGCGGCCACATCAACTCCTTGATTCCCACCTTGCACTCCCTGATGCCCTGGGTAGGAGGCAGGAGGCTGAGCACAAGCCCACTCTAACCTCCCCTAGAAGATTATCTGCCTGGCAGGCAACTGCCTGGGCTGTTTTCCATTTCTCAGCCATGGTGGGCGTACCACCTGTGCGCCCACCCAATCTGCCATGCATAGCTTCTCCCTGCGCCATGCTGTGAGCATGGGCGATTGAGCTGTGCTCGTGTAGGCAAGAAAGCCGTTCTCCTGAAGTACACGCTGCTGAATAATAAAGGATAAAATAAGGATGCCGTGGCCAAGGAGAATGACTGATGGTTGGGTCACACTTCATTATTCTCTTGCCTTCAGAAAGGTGAGAAATAATCATTGATTTAGTTTTCGTATGTGATATTTTTACTTCGTAGCCATGGCACCTGGAGTTTTAGTTAAGTGCTTCTTCCCTGTATTGTGCAAAGAAACAAATAAATAAATATCCCTGCCATCTTCCGCTGAATACTCCATGGGGCTGACAGAGACGTGGATACACTTGCCGACAAGAAGACTTCCTGCTCTGTTTGGTCTTCGTGTTTTTGTTGTTGTTTCTTTATTCCCTGAATAGCAACCAGTGAACCTCAGAAGTGAAAGACAGGCATATTTATGCCATTTCAGTTACAGCAGAATAAATAACTAGTTGTGACTACTGCCTGTTTGTGCCACATTAACATGTAAATCATCCTACACCTGAGTTCAGAATTGCCCTGGGGCCCTCAGTCTGAGAATGGGAAGAGATAAAATGAGCATTCATTAAAAGAAAAGAAAAAAGTCACCCCTGTCACAATCCATCACTCTTTCTCGCGCAGCTCAGTGCTGTACTGCTTTAGTATACCTGCCTCCGAAGGGGAAAAGCAACCTTTGGGAAATGTGGTACGATGACAGCTTCATATTTTTGGTACTTCCGTGCAAGAGTGTAAAAAATTACAGAGACTTTGTGCATGCCTGCTCTCCAGGCTGTGCTGGGAGATAGCCACTTCATTTCTTCAGCATAACAATCGAACCAAATGAGCGTGATTTCAGTAATCAAGACATTAACAGGAAATAAGTGAGGGAAAGTTTGCAGGAAAAGAAGACATCCACTCCCTGAGATGCTCAGCCAATACTTTGTAATGAATAACACGTATGAGACCTTTTGCCACTTTTTCTTCCTTGTGAATCATCCCTAAATAGATAAAAATTTTCTCTAGTGCATTAGTTAACTAAGAGTACTAATCTTAGCATTGTATCTTTATAATTCCTCTTCTGTACCTGATTCACAATCAGTCGATTATGACTATCTGTTATTCTGTATTTCAATTACTCAGGTAATTTTGCATTCCTAAAATATCGATTGTCTATTGATGCTGATAACAATTGTAATCTTTACTTTCTATAAATATTCTCCAATATTTGTGTACAACTACCTTATTGAATATTTTTGCAAAGAAATACATTTGGTAAAATATTAATGGAAAAAATACCCAGAAGACATACCTTCACTAAAAATTCTGGGCATAGTCTTTGTTACATACAGAACAGTATTTTAAAGGAAGATTCAAGTTACAGGGCTTTAAAAGTTTGGAAATGCCAGATTACTGGTTAAGAATTACACATCTAGTCTTCTACTGTGTCTTTCCTGTAGCCCTTTTTTGTTCATTTTGATGGTTTGGAATTTTTCTAACATTATTATTTTCTCCTGCATGATCCTTATTTTTGTTTTCCTAGCTGAAGCAATATTTATTACATTTGAAAAGAATTAGACAATTGACAAGGTCACATTCTTCTAATTTTGCTGATTTTTGACTTACGGCTACCAAAACTTTGCAGCCATCAGGAAAAAAATTACTCAACAATTACTGTCCCTAGAAATATTGTGATGCAGATACAATTAAGAACAGAACTTTTAGCTGAAAATAATAATTTAATCACTGAAGGAAAAATGTAGCAATGAAGCATAGAGACATATTTTCTCTAGAAATTTTAGTAAAACATGACTATGAAAGAAAATGAAGAATAAAAGATAGTGTACAAAAAGAAAATGTAATCTAGCAAAGTTTAAAAATGAATGGAACTTTTGGCAATTCAGCTGCATTAATTCTTGTGCAAAATGCCATTTCATGTATCTATCTGTTCACTGAATAATCTATGCTATAACTATAAACTTTCGTCTTCTACATGGAATAGCCTCTGTTTTTTAGTGTACAATACAAAAATGTTCATTTTAGAAGTCTGTGGGAAAAATTCTCCCTGGATGTGTTTTGGAAGAGGTTGAATTACAGCTTGGTTAACCACTTAGTTTTTGCAATCATCTACATGCAAAAAAATATGAGGATAACTTTATATGCCCGTGCTGCCAAAAAAAGGTTGTCAGCTGCTGCCATCAAAAAAGAAAGAAAAAATCATAGGAATACAAGAGCAGTAAATGTGTTATGTTGTCATGACAACTGCCATTTCTAGTCTGGAGAGCTGAGAGAGAAAACATGCACGCACACAGGAATAAGAGAGGAAACTTTATAAGATGTCCAGGCCAAAATTAGAACTTAGCCAAACTGTCTCAAATATTTCCAAGGACAGATAAAAAGCATTTGTTGTCTTTATTGACTGATAATGAAAAATGGTAAGAAACATGCAAGTACAAAAGAAAAATCACTGTCCTGAAACTTTAAGTACTTGTGGAATGTTTGGAAGGAAATACAACAGTGTCGTTAGAAGAAGGAAACCTGAATGCAAGTTTCCATCATTCTAGGTTTCCTGAAAGCAAAAGAATTTCCATGTTATTTAAGCTTAATTAAGTCACGGACACAGTGACGACATCTTTATCTAACATGTTGTTAGTTAGGATAAACACCTTTCTTATGTTTCCAGAACTCAACTTTATTACGAGCGCAGTTTGTGACTTGCACTGGATTTGACTCAATGCCCAGATGGCTTCCATGGCTGGGGTTTATCCTTTGACTTATTTCACTTAGGTAGACTAACAAGGAGCTAAAACTTCTGATGCCACTGTCCTCAGAGTTACCTGAACTCATAAATGTTCCTGCCCCATGCCTGCCAGGGAAGTCTTCTCAAAGTCATAACACTGAGTCATGTTAAACAATATCCTACTGATCACATCTCACGCCATGAAAGAAACTTGAAAAGTGAAGATAAGGTCTGAGATGTAAGGATTTCTTTTTCCCCTCAATCATTGAGTGTATTAAAATTCTTCGTACTTGGCAAGTTTAGATTGTAAAGCTCAAGCAAAAGAAGCAGAGACAAAGCTCAAAAATTGGATATATGTCAAACAAGCCATATGAGGAAAATACATGCCACAATCAACGCTGGAACTTCATGATTTGGTGACATTTATTCTTGCAAGTGTGGAAAAATAACAAAAAATTAGAAAACAAAATTATCCAGAATACGATAATGTACTTTAAAATACTTTAAAATTGACTTGTCGTGTGTGTTTGCCTTACTGCTGAGCCAGATCATCTTGCAAAGAGTAGTAAACTGAATGCACATTACTATATCCCTTATTTTTCTCCCACGCCTAAAAATGGTATTGGGAAGACCTTTATTCTTCTTGTGCAATTCGTACATTTTACATGAAATTCCATATTCAAATTTGCGTGAAACCAAACATTTCCCTGTGCTGAAGCTAGCCTTACCTACGAGGAAAAGAGAAAGCCGGGGTATTCATAATTAAGCAGAGGACCTCTGTAAGCAGGAGGGAGCCAGGAAATCACTGAAACTTGTTTTAGGATCCAGAAGACAATTAGAGCTTTGATAATAATAAAAGATTCATAAGCAGCAAGGTCTATAAAAGGCTTTGCAGATACTTCCAAAGTGAAAGGAAGAAAAAATAAAACCAGATTCTTTACTTAATAGAACAGGAAACTAAGTAACAAGTGATGCAAGCTTACGGTCTCAGTGAACTCCCTGATTCAATTTTTACACAAAGACATTCAGATGCAAACAGATGCTTAATGCAATTATATTAACAGAGCACAGGTGTGCAAAGCAGAGTAGGAAAAAAAAATAGATACTCTCAGTGTATGACATAATTTAGGGTAGGGGGGTATTCTAGTGTTCAGGGCCTGATGAAAATACTTGGTAGGGCGAGTTAAAATTTTAACTTAACATTTTGTTGTTGTCGTTGTTTTTACTGGAAGAGAAGGAGGAACCAGGAGACTGGAAGAAGGGTGTTTTTATTAAAAAAACAACAATATAGAGTGGGATAAAGAATTAAGATGATTCATAATAACTTTATTAACAGGAAATAGACTTAAATTTTTAAAAATAACAATATATAAGCATGTAGAAAATAGTAAGGAGCAATTAAAGGAGCAAACTGGGAAGCAACTTCTCCAAGCAAATCAAATATTCATTTTAGCATGGTTACTAATACAAATATAAACATAGATGCAGTATTGTCTTAACTTTAGTAAGGCTTCTGATACCAGCTTACAGCATTAGGAAATATAGTTTGGGTAAGGAAATATAGTCTGGGAAAAATTGCCATGAAATGGACACATGCTTTGTTGAAAAATTCTGTGTAGATCTAGCCGTAATGGATTTCTGTCAAAACGGTAGGCAAATAAAATCAGTCATAGTCTCTTCTATGCACAAGTTTGTGCCATTAGTTCCATTAATGATTCAGATGATAAAAAGGATAATATACTTATAAAATGCACAGATGACTCCAAAGAACAACAGACTAAAAACCTTTCAGAAGACAGGATCAGATTCCAAAATAATGTCAGTAAGTTGGAGAAATAGTCTAAAATCCATGACAGAAAATTACATAAAGACAAGGGTAAAGTCTGTAAGAAGGACAAACAAAATGCATAATTACAAATCAGGGAACTCAGAGCTCATTGTCAGTATTGCAAAAAAATTATGGTGAATTATAATGAATTGAAAACCATATATGAATAAACAGAATGAAACTGTTACAAAAACTCCCAAGTCTCATTCTGGGATATGTTACAGATTTACAAGGCACAGAGGATAACTCTTTCATTAAACTCAGGTGAGGCTTTGCCTAGAGCAATGTTTGTTTTGGAAACAGTTTTGGGATCATTTGGA
This sequence comes from Chroicocephalus ridibundus, assembly GCF_963924245.1. Taxonomy (NCBI): domain Eukaryota; kingdom Metazoa; phylum Chordata; class Aves; order Charadriiformes; family Laridae; genus Chroicocephalus; species Chroicocephalus ridibundus. Next base: position 155,868,648 of record NC_086284.1, read on the forward strand.
AAAATCGAAAAGACAAAAAGAAGGATCAGTGGATTAAAAGTAAAGTTCGAAGGAGTGATATTTTAAAGATCTGGTTTAAGTGCAGAAAAAGGAAGAAGAAGTGCAGTCTCTGTGTGTAAACCATTTTCCAATACGGTTACTGAGTAAAGGGAAGAATAGACTGGGTCAATCATAGAATCACACAGAATCACAGAATCTTCAGAGTTGGAAGGGACCTCTAGAGATCATCTAGTCCAACTCCCCTGCTAAAGCAGGATTGCCTAGAGCACATTACTCAGGACTGCATCCAGGCGAGTCTTAAAAATCTCCAGAGAAGGGGACTCCACAACCTCCCTGGGCAGCCTGTTCCAGTGCTCTGTCACCCTCACCGTAAAGAAGTTTTTCCATGTATTTGAACAGAACTTTCTGTGTTCCAACTTGTTCCCATTGCCCCTCGTCCTGTCGCTGGGAACCATTGAAAAGAGCCTGGCACCATCCTCCTTCAACCCACCCTTTAGATACTTGTATGCCATAATAAGGTCTCCCCTCAGCCTTCTCTTCTCCAGGCTAAAGAGTCCCAGCTCTTTCAGCCTTTCCTCATAAGGGAGATGCTCCAGTCCCTCAATCATCTTAGTTGCCCTTCGCTGGACTCTCTCCAGCAGTTCCCTGTCCCTCTTGAACTGGGGAGCCCAAAACTGGATGCAGTATTCCAGTTGTGGCCTCACCAGTGGAGAGTAGAGGGGGAGAATGACCTCCCTCGACCTACTGGCCACAGTCTTCCCTATGCAGCCCAGGATTCCATTGGCCTTTTTGGCAACAAGGGCACATTGTTGGCTCACGGATAATTTACTGTCTACCAGGACCCCCAGATCCTTCTCCTCAGAACTACTTCCCAGCAGGTCCACCCCTACCTATACTGGTGCTTAGCGTTCTTCCTCCCCAGGGGCAGGACCTTGCACTAGCTTTTGTTGAACCTCATTAGGTTCCTCTCTGCCCAGCTCTCCAGCCTGTCCAGGTCACGCTGGATGGCAGCATGGCCCTCTGGAGTGTCAGCCACCCCTCCCAGTTTGGTATCATCAGCGAACTTGCTGAGGATACACTCTGTCCCATCATCCAGGTCATTAATGAATATACTGAACAAAATTGGACTGAGTATTGACCCCTGAGGGACACCACTGGTTACAGGCCTCCAACTGGACTCTGTGCCACTGATCACAACCCTCTGAGTTCTGTCACACAGCCAGCTCTCAATCCACCTCACTGTCACCTCATCTAGCCCATACTTCCTCAGCTTCCTAATGAGGATGTTATGGGAGACAGTGTCAAAAGCCTTGCTAAAGTCAAGGTAGATGACATCTACGGCTCTCCCCTCATCCAGCCAACCAGTTATAACATCATAGAAAGCTATCAGATTGGTCAGGCATGATTGGCCCTTGGTAAATCCATGTTGACCACTTCCAATAACTTCCCGTTCCTCAACGTCTTTGGAGATAACACCCAGAATGAGTCGCTCCATTTTTAAAAAAAAATTTAAATTAGAAAGTACAAAATATATGTCTGTCAGCACAGTTAAGATCTGGAAAAAGGGAGTTTGGGAGGGAGGGCTATGGAATCTCCTTCTTTACAAAACTAAGAAGAAGAAGAAGAAGAGGAAGAAGAAGAAGAATCACCAGTCAAGACAAGCATGTTGTGAACTTGCCATAGGCATTGAAGCTGAGAGAAAATGGCCTGGATGTTTCTCCCCAGGAAGTGAATCTCTAACTCCAGGTTAGCCAAGACCCTGCTCTGTTTCACGGTAGTTCACAGGAATAATCCAATTCTCAGTTGCATGACCAGGGGCCTCCTACCAAAAGGCAGGGAGTAATAGTTCTCTGTGTCATTGTGGTGGCACTGGGCACAGAATGTCACTTTCTCATTAGTGTAGATATTTCCATAATGGAGACTGCTGAAAAAGGCACACTAAAAATTAGTTGGGTGTTCAGATTTACTGATTTATTGGAACAGATTAAAGCTCTGATTCATGAAGATATTTAAGCAGTGTGTGACTTGTATCTTTGAGTCATCTTTCAAATTGGGTGTGTTTTATTATAATTACATGTCTAGAATACAATGACTTCTATTAGGGTCTGGTACATCCCAAAATTAAGAGAAATTAAAATTAAGAGAACTCTCTTGCCTTTTGTATGCAAAATCAGGAGAGGCAGAACTTCAAAAAACACATTTCGAGAAATTGTCATTGTCAGGGAGCTGGAGTAGATTGTCAGAAGCGTCTCTATCCACCTCTCAGACTTTTTCTATGCCCGTGTGCTGTGTTCAGTTTAATCCTATAGCCCCTGTCAATCACTACCATTATCATGCTGCATCTTTCCCTGTTCTTGTTTGTATGGGTATATATGTGTCTGTACACATCAACTCCACTTTCCCACACCCCAACTCTCTATGTACATCTTTTCCTTCCTACTCAAACTCAAAAAGCTCGTGACTCTATAGTAACAAAAACCCCAATGATTTCATCATACAACACAATGACAAATATTTTAAAAACTCTGGGAAAGAACCAAATCATTCTTATACATTCCAAGTTAAACAAACACTAACGTTTCTTCCAGCTACTGGGTTTCATTTCCCACTGCTGTAGTTTTTGCTTAATCGTTTGTCCCGTTTAATTTGGTGGGGTTTGACATCTACTTTGAACCAGTATAAAGACAACACCCATGCAGAATATATTCTACAGAAAGGAGTCCACGTGAAGTGCCTTAAAAATAACATGGTTTATGATACTGAATGTGGCACAAGGAACCAAAGCACGAATGTGCTTAGAGTCCGAAAGGTTTGTTTATATATTTGAACACAAAATGAAATTCTAACTTCAAGTTATATCCTGTGAGATCAATGATAATTATGTTTGCTTTGCAAGGATAAACATCTCATCTCATTTAACATGTCTGCCTTTTCATCTTTACTGCATGGAGTAGATTGAGTATCCCTGTGTATTGCTTTTGGAGGTACCTGACAGCAAATAAGAGTCAACGCAAGAACACACACTGAAGTGTTCTGTAACACATAAGGCTTGCTGATGATTCTATGTCATGAAATTCAACCCACTTCCGAAATACAGAAAATCGCTAGGTTTTTAAATAAATGACAATTAAAAAAAAAAAAAAGAACATGACTTATTGGTCATGAGGAGGAAGAACAAGAAAGGATAACAGTTCTCTGATTCACTGTGAATGCACGTACCTATTCAATAATCCCGATGAATGTCAAAAGCAGCCACATAATAATTTTCACCTGGGTACAAAAATAGAATAAAATGGAGGTTTCCAAAGGATAAAATTAAAGAATAAAGTATTCAAATTTGTGGCTCATACAGGACATTAACACAAACAATCCTTAAAAATAGTTCTTTTTAGCAAGACAAATACATCAGCATTCAAAAATAAGCATCTGACACAGAGGCATCGTATGAATGGAGGGGTTGACTGTACTTTTCCCTAGTCTGATGAATTTTTGATAATTTGAGAGATAAGGAGAATTAGGCAGTGGCTTGACAGCTCTCTCATTAGGTTTTAGGACATAAATAATATGTCACACATATATGAGTTGGATAATTAGCAAAGTATGGATAAAGTAATGCAGAGCAGATGTGTCCCATGCAGCAAAATGAGTGCAGGGATCAACAGCTCCTACTCATGGAGCCTGTTTTGGAACCAGTCAGGAGTTCCAGTATGATACAAACTCTGTGCGAGTGCAGCCACGGTGCTCTGAGAAGTGAGCTTCTGCCCATGTCCATAGTACCGGGCTGTGAGCGTGGGTGCACTGGCTTGATGGTGCTGGCTCAGGGTAGCTGGAGTTACTTCATAGCTCACACATGCCTCTGGTACAGTCAAAAAATGAATTCTTGAAGGAAGGAACGTGGTAGTGCACCATTCTATGAGCTCTCCTTTTTTGCTGTGGCTGGAAAAAAAAATTCCAGAATGCGAAAAAGAGGAAAAAACTCTTTTATCACAAAAATATATATGAAACAACATATAAAATTACTATTTTTTTTATTAAATGCTAAATCACATTCAAGAGTTTGGTCCTAATCTTCAGAGTTCTCCAGAAATTTGTCCCAAAGCAATCAGCAAACAGATCACACAGTCTGAGTATGACCTCCCATAGTGGTTCTTGTCCTCTCCTATGATGGCACCATTGAATTTACCAGAAAAAAATGCAGGTCTAAGACAGAAGAATTAACCTTTTGTGCTTATAGAGATGTAAAGAACCACAGGCTTCATGGACGTCTGAACAAACATAAAAGACACTTCTTCTCCATCCTAGCTCTTGGCAATATAAATTCCTTCAGTAAAAACGGATGAAGAAACATACAATTGTGGATATGGTGACAAAGCCTACGGAATTAAGGTGAGTAGACAGAAAGATGAGATGAGAAAACTTTTACTTTATTCTGGCCAAAATCAGAAGGCCTGGAAATGTGAAATGAAGAACTATTTTTATAAACATTTTCAGAAATCCATCATTCACAATTCACATAGATTTATTGGGTTCAGCAACTGAAAACAGCTTTTATCAGAACAATTTTGATGTTAAACACTGTTTATTAAATAGGTGGAGAAGGCCCAGAAAAAAATTAGCAGTCACAGAGTAAAAGCAATTACATCAGAATTCTATAAATTCTCAGTGTGAATGTTCTGTAGGCAGAAAGTACATTTATGACTAGGAGTAGAATGACATCTACTTGGTGCTGTGACATGTGTTTTTATTTGTTGTTGTAGTCTTGTGTGGGAAGTAAGTACCTCAAAAATTTATGGTTTTAACCCTATTATGCAGTTGATACATATAAGGTGGGGCGGGGGATTCTTGTAGGATTATTTTTTTATGATGAATAATTGCATGGTATGTTCTAGTCATATCATATACTGAAAACAAAGCCCTTGAAGAGATTTTTTTTTGTAGTAAATAATTTGCTACATTGCCTTTTATTTAAGATTACAAATGTTAAGTGCAAGTTAATATTTGGCTGGTAATATTATAAGAACACTGGGAAGAACTGTGTCTCCAAACTAGAATTTAGCATGGTCAGAGCAAATTAAGATTGGTGTTACATGCAGAGTTTTAGTAAGTAAAAGGTGGCATTTTTTTTTAGGTATCAGAAGGTTCTGGAGAACAAAATACAATGCTGTTCCCATTGTTTTTATAATTATCTTCGCAACTTTGCACAATTTCTAAAGCCCAGTCTAAAACCCCATTCACTTAATGAACTTTGGATCAATATTCATCACCAGCTTAGGAACTGATGGTCTAGTCAAAGAACCGAAAATATGTTTTAATGAATGGCAATCAAACACAAGATGATCAGTTAAAGCAGTTCACTACCATCTGAATTCTGTAATTGATTTAAAAAGAAACAGCTCTACATAACTTTTTCTCACTTCTCAGAACTTAATGCAGCTGCATTTCAATATCAGAAGTCTTTACTCCCTCGCATGGTAGTCACAAAAAAGATTTTTGAAAGAGGAAATTTTGCACTGGATCCTCAGTTGCATGAGTGGGATAAGAAGAATTCTTCCAATACATATTGCATGACAGTGAATTCTCATTTCATTCTTCCCCAGAGCCAGAAATGTATTGAAGTCTTTGGAGTTTTGTCAGTTTATATTGGTTGTGATTCAGGGTTTTAGTGGAGAGACTTCTGACTGTAAGAACGCATAGTGATCTTGAACACATTAGCACATGCTGGGTGCTTAAATTTAAGCTTTTTTAAGGTACCGAGGGCTAGACATCCAAAAGTTGAAGAAGAAAAAGCCAATTTAATCATGCAGTGAACTGTAGTCTGTCTCTCAAAAGTTTTGTGTTAAGGGTCATTCTGCTTGTTTCGTGAAAAGAAAGAAGGGGCCACAGGAGAAATCTAGCAGAGTTTGAGTATACTGCCTTTCCATTAAGTATTTCAGTGTCAGCTTCTTGTCCAAAAGAACAGAAAAGTGTGAAATGGGAAGCTCTAATTTTTCATGTGAGGAAATATTGTATGGTTTGTTTGCATTGTTGTTCCAATTCAGCCAGTCATCATTAGAGAGCAGCCCCATTGATATCTGTGGGAAATGATATAATAACTCCTTTGTATGCCTTCTCTTAAATGTTAAAAGTAATTATCCTGTCCCTTCATAAAGCATTCTACTGTTATTCAGAAGAGATCTCAAGAAGTCATGGCCTTATCGTAGAATGAACTATGTTTTGTGCACAGCATACCTATTATCTGTGAGGAAAAAAGGTATAATTTGTCCTTTTGCCTAGGGCTTGCTGGCATATATTGCACAGCACAAACTCTGAGGGAATAACTTCATTTGTACCACCCCATTTTGCTTTCAGAAAAGAGAAAGAGAAAGAAAGGGATGGGGTAAAATCCATCTAACCTACAACTATTCCCTCATTCAGGCATACAATGCATTCAAACCCTTTCTAAGTATAACAACAACATCTTCATTCAAGACAAAAGATTTTCTCATTATTAATATTTATATTCTGCTTCAACACAATTTTCTCTGCTCAGCTGATCTCAATAGAACACGCTGCTCGGTCCACAGGAGTTCTTATTCTTTTTTTTCATTTATCTTAAACTTCTGTGACTCTGAAGCTTGTGGTCCAGCCTAAATCCCAGTTTTCAAAAGGAAAAAGAAACTGAGGATGATGATGATTATTATTAAGAAATATTTCCAAATTCTTACAGTAATATGAAGTATATTAAATTATTTGGGAAAAATTGTGTATGTGCATGCGTTAGATCAGTGGTTTTCAATCAGAAGTTCTAGGGCACTTATAGAACTGTACACCGCTACTCTGTTACATAAGGAAATGGAAAAAAGAAAGAGCATTGACAGTAGGCTTAATTTTGCTAAATAATGGAAACATCTGCACATCCAGTAGACTTCTTTCAGGCATCTGCATACCAGTACTAGGAGAGACTTCTGTAAGCACCAAAATGATATCTGAATTTCTCAGCCTTTCTTCAAATTACAGCATGCTTTCTGAAAGCTGATCTCCACCATTATTTTGAATGCCTAAAATACATTTTTATTAGTTCTTAGGCCTGACTTGTTTCATTACCTTAAAACAATTTATAGAAGATGATCCCTAAAACAATGACAGCCAGTCTGCTTTTAAAAAGGATATGTGGTAACACCTACCTGGCCTTTCTTCCACTCTCGTGAGAGAGGGTATCATAGGTGTAGGAGGTTGGTGGAATTGGTGCTCTGACACACGGGTCACACACCTGATAGAAGTTTGTATTACTAGGACTGACAGAGCAGTCCCTAAAGGAAATAGACAGTCCACATTTCCATGTGCAAGTTTGACAGAAGGGATCTTCTGCTGTTGATGTTGTACTGTGAAATGGTCACACATCTGCATAAAGGGCAGGTTTATGAAAAATTCAGCCCAGATAAATGACTCGTCTGCCTAACTGTCATTCAGTAGTTACAGAATCCAGTAGACTGCTCAAAACCACCTCAGAAACACCATTCTTCAGCCTTTCTCAACTGAAAGACCATCTAACCTTCTCAGTAAAATATCCCCAAACTAATTTTAGAGAATACTTTCCACCGAAAGGGGAGTGGTGAGGAAAGGAGAAGGATAGGTTGGCTTGGAATCGTGCAATAATGGTTTTATCACCATTTGTGTAATCAGAGAACACCTTGCATGGATATGGAGTGTGGAAATGGGACCGTTAAGGTATAGTCCACAATGAGATCCTCGCACATCACATGACCGTCAGTATGGGTATCTAAAACTGCCTTCCTGAGCTCCCCTCTGCCTTCCTGAGCTCTCCTCTGCCTTCCTGAGCTCCCCTCTGCCTTCCTGGTCCTGATAGACCTAAGTGCTGCTCAAAACTGCTGCAGGCAGCTGGCTATGCCTCGTTCAGCATTGTAAAGGAATGGAGATTTTAGCTGATGGTCAAGAAGACGCAGACACTATCTACCATGGTGGGTAGTGATTAGGCTCATGCTCCAGTGCTTAGTAGACTACCTTGTGAGGTTTTTGAGACAACTGGTTGAAATGCATCAGTGTGGAATGACATCTAGTAATGATCTGATCTTCACTATGCCTCTGTACCATCGTTTTTAGTTTTCATAAGTGACCTCCTTTTCTCTCACCAAAAGGTTTACAGGTAACTCTCTTTCTCGATGAAAACTCAAGGTAAAGACCCACGTGCCTCACTTCAAATTTGAAACCAAAGTTCTATCTAGCTTTCATGTGACACAGAAGAGCATCAGCATCTGGTAGTAAAAGACAAAAACTGCATACAGCACTTGACCTCCAAGCTGAGCTCTGGCAGCCTCCCAATGTCCGGATATCAAAGGCAAAGACAGTTCAAACTATTTCATAAACTCAACAACTATAAGAAACACATTGAATAAAGATGAGCCTTCATGTTCGTACTCTTTCAAAATAAAAAGAGAAATCTGAAGGACTTTACACATCAGGAAAAAGTTAAGACAGTGATGCAGTGGATTAGACTGCCCAGGAAAGTTGTGGATCCTGCATCGCCAGATGACTGTCAGACTAGGAAAGTATACAACAACACAGATGGATGTTGTACAGTTCAAGGCAGGAGGATGGATTACACAACTTCTCTTTCAGTCTTATTTTGTGTGATTTTGTTGGTATGATTTTAACCCATGCAATGCCTGCATTTTCTAGACAGCTGCTCAGCAAAGTGCTCCAAAAGAAGTTGCATACCCACAGGACTACAGATCAGATGCTGTCACAGCAAGCACTTTCCACAATTTTACTTAAACTGTGATTTTCTCAGGAGAAATGATTCCCAAGAAGCATTTCTTTTGAACAGACTATCATGTAATAAGTGTAAATTATAAAAAATCTTGCTACAGTTGTTCCCAAAAATGCCCACAGACATTGTGTGTGATACCTTCTGTGATCGCTGGCAAAATGTTCCGTTGCTAAAGAAAACCAGAGCAGTAAAATCTGCATATAGCAAAAACAGCTTTGACATGGTAGATTTCCAGCAGAAAAGCCTGATATCAAGAGATTTTGCTTTCTAATCAATAGAAAAATTGCTCAGGGACTTGGAACATACTCAGTCTGCAGCTCATTTTGTTTTCAGTCTACAGGCAGCGTACAAAGCAGGACAGAGCTCAGGTTAGCATGACCTCCATAAAACAATGTGTGAAAGGACCATTAGTCCTCCTCTTACCCATTGAAAAAGAAAAAGCTAGTGTTGGCAACTGAAAAATCCCATTCTGGTATGTTTTGAGGTTATCTGCTTTATGATCATAAAACGCAAATGTGTAACTTTTATGACGGGGGTCTGTAAAATGCTTTGCCAAAATTTTTGGAACATATTGATATATGGAAAAGATGGTTCCAGTTCAGGAGTCTTAAAGAGTGGGACAGGAGAAGGGGCAGTCTAGGACTTAAAGCATGTCAGAGCCTTCATCGGGTACAGGGGAGTCCTGGAGTAGAAAAGCAAACTTCCCCTATGTTCCTTACTGTCCACTACTGTCTGGATGTCTCTGCCTGGCCATGGGGAATATTTCTTAGGAATAAAGTCTGTCTTTATCTATGGAGCCATTGCCATGAGGAGTCTGAGGAGTCTACAAATCATCCATTGTTAATAATGACAATTAATGTTCACATTTTTTGCACGCCATTAATCCAGAATATGTTCCTTCAACTATTGCAAAATCTTTTTTTGTTTGGTGAGTTTTTTTGGTGAAGATTCTTCTTCAACACGGTTGACTTCAGATCTGAAATTTACTTGAAGGTTGGTTGTTTCTGTTTTCTTTATTCTTCTCTTTTTCTCAGTGATTGGGGTATATGTTGTTTTGAGTATAATTATATCATCAAATTTCATATTCCATCAAGTTTTTTTCTGTTCTTCCTTTCTCCGTGTGTCAACAGAAATTCTACATTTTTAAGAGTGGAGTCAAATCTTTATACTCCTGAAGCTGATCATTACAACAGCAGTTATCAAACATCATTTCACTTTTCCAGTAGTCTGGCAGCAGGTATTTGGACAATGTCACCAACTCCCCCAATAGTGCTTCTGTATCTGTTGCGTCCACACCTCAATATTTGCACTTTTAAAAGTCTCAGTGACTGGCACATTTTCAAGGCAGCTTTAATGAACTGATGTTTCCCAAGTTCAGTGGCTATACTCCCAATACAGTGACTACAGATGGGCCAGTTAGTATATGCATGATGTAGAAATGGGACTGTTGCTTATTTACCTTAAATTTTTATGCCAGTATAGTATTTGTCCTCTCCTCTTTGGAGTTTCCCCAAAGCACTCTTGGCTTTGAACAAACTACGATTTATTGTATCATGGAGAAGAACGTCACATGGCAGTTCAGGACAGTTGGGAAATAAATAATAAATTAGAAATTAAAAAAGCTTCACTTTGAAACAATTTGCATTTGGAAAGGACGTCTAAAATGCTTTCTTATTAAAGTACTTCACAAGCGTACAAAAAAAAATTTGATGTGCCTGGCAAAACAAAAATGTTAACCTTGGTAATTATGTCTGCCTACCAGGAAGCGGGTTTTAGTACATCTTAAACAATTTCAGAAGGATGGTCTCTGTTCTAAATAACTTATAGCTGAAGGATGAACAGACAGGCAAGCAGACGGAGAGCAAAGGATGAAAGATTTTAAGTAGGCAGAATCCTTAGTAATGAGTTTATTTAAGGTGTGACAGGTCAGAGAGACCTATATGGGAGAGAACAGGGAGAAAATTTTGTATATAAGGTGTACACTGGACAGTCATAACAATGCATAAAGGGTAATCTGAGGTTCTCTGGTGTGTTACCTTTAAGGATAAAACCTTCGTGTGGAAACAGCATGGCGTATTCTGTTTTCGTGTAAGCTAGCTTCACAACAGCAAAAATCCTTCCACTGTAATAGAATTAATGAGGTTGTGTTAGTGAAAGCAGGGTGTTGAGAGAAACAAGGAACCCATTAACAAAAGTAGGAGCAGTCTGCTGCAGGATGTGGTAAGAGCACTGAGCATAAATTATAAACGCTCTGGATCGACCGCAGGTGTATTAGTTAAGCATCAGCAATACTGAATGTGTTTCATTAGCTTACTGCCACTGAAACAGAAGGTTTATGGAATATTATCCTGCAGGAAAGTTAGGGTTTTCTCCAAAGTCTTATGTAGAATAAAATCAGAATTTTGCTACCATCTGTAACCATATTTTTCCTACTCTGTATAACTCCAGGGTTACAGACAGAGAGGGTAATACACTCTAGTCTGGAAACTAGTGAATACAGTGAAAACAATAAATAGGAAGGGAGTATGGTCAGAGAGTTTTACAGTCAATGAGAGATCAGAGGAAAACTAGAAAGCCAATGAGCCTGGAATCCTTCTCTGTCAAGGACAAATAAGGAATTGTGCTGCTGCAGAAGGGTAGAGCTGTCTGTCCATTTTTAAGAAAGTCAGAATTATTTCCATCAATTAACCAGATTCTGAATACTAAATTTTGCTGTCAATACGACTATTTCTCCTTACTTCATAGAGAGGGGACTATTTCTTGTTACAAGATTTTAGCCACGTATCTGATAAATGTCTTGTGAAAATGACAGCTACAGAAATTCTTTCTCACATGTTTTGATCCCCAAGGATTTGAGCCCAGAGCTGTCCCTGTGTTCTCACACTCCCACCCAGCTGAAGACAGACCAAAGTGACAAACAGAAAAAGAAAGGACTTCGGATGGAGCTGAACAATCTATTAAGACACAGGGGAAAACACTCTCCCACGCGATGACATGAAGAGTGCTTTTCTTTAATGTAAGGAAAATGTAGCCAAATCAATCTGGTCAATGCTGCAGGAGGCTTAGGGAAAGGCTTTTTAGCAATTCAATATAATTTAGAAAATATCCAAAGCCTGCTTTAAATGGTTTATATTTTCGCTGTGGTAACAGAGTGTTCCAGAGCTGAAGGATCTTCAATTCACCTCTGGAGCACTCAATGCTTTAGCTTCAAAGCCTTCCCTTAGTTGCACTCTTATAATCTTACCTCTATTGTGATCGCATTGTCATTCAGAGCACTTCAGTGAAAGGCCTGCTGGGTGGTACCTTTCCTTGTTGTGAGAAACATCTTACCTTAATGTGTCACGTCACATACAGGGTCCACTTAAACTTACAATAAATTGGTTAATCTAAGTTTAGAGACTCTTCTTTCCCATAGCCTATATGCACCCTTCCTGTGGATACACCATTCGTTGATTTGACGTTCTTCCCTCAGGCTACAGAAAGCAGAATTTTTCCCTTCCTGATTCAGGATACCAGTCTAAGTGAACTGAAGTCAATAGGTATGTGATGTTTCAAGACGGAGATGGTGATAGGATGAGCCGCTGCTCTGTTTTATAAGCGTGAGAGGTAGCCATTCAGGCAATAAAAATTCACTCCAAACTTCTTTCTCACACTGTATCTCATCCAGCTTTTCTCAGCCATTAACTCTCTTGCTCTGTTAATGTTGCTAAAGAATACACTTTAAATATGTTGTGATAAATAAGGTCAGCAAGTTTTTATAATCTAATAGATAAAATGGTTAAAACGGCTTCTTATCACAAAGAACAAGGTGTCAAATTGTGATGGGAAGGCTTGTATTAACATCTCTATCATCTCTTTCTCCCTTGTCACAGTGATATATTTGACTATTTCAACGACAACTTAAATAACTGATTAAAAATGCCCTGAGATTTCACACCTATGAAAACAGGTTAAGGAGTGACAGAACAGGTCAGTCATACAAAAATATGGTCAGGCGTTTCACAGAACAGTCTGTTATTTTTCATTGACAGACGGCTTAGAAATCTTTCCCATACCAGGCACACAGGGAAATCATCAGGAAGAGACAAAAAAGATAAACTGAGGTAAAAGCAAGGGAAAAGAACCACTCTCTTGTGGCAGGATTTCTAGCAGATTTAGGGTTTGGGCACTGCCACACCAGTGCAGAAAATGGGTTGCCACTCAAGACCTGAAATATATTTCTATCTTACTGAAAATCTGAGCACAGAATAACAATGTTCTAGACGTTTTTATTTTTTATTTTTTTTATTTTGAAATTAAAAACATTAATACTCAGATTACAACCAACACACCGTACGTGTTTGTCAGGTTCACTGCAATCACTGATTCTGAAATCCATTTTTCTTCTCTCTCTGCTGTAGCTTGCCAGTTTGAAATGAAGGCTGCCCCTGTTGCGTGGCTTAGAGGTATGTAATTCCTGGGAAAGGGCTTTTTGTTTGTTTTACCTCATTCTAATCAGTGTTGTGCAACGGGAAGGTGGTGTTAGCAACGGATGATCTGTTTTTTGTTTTCCAAAGGAAATAATCTAATGAAGGTTGTAGTAACCCTTTTAACTCTTTATAAATTGGCTGAAGTAACCAGATTTTTTATTCATTTTTGCAAAGGCTTCTCAATAGAGGAGATTCTTCTTCTAAGTGAAATCAAAGCTTGCAGTGGTCCTGATCTATTTTATTTGAATGACTGAACTTGCTGGGCAGATAAAAATTGGCAATCTTAAATGCTTAAAACTGGAGATGTACCATCATCTTACAAAGGAATTAATGGGAGGAATTCTGGAAGGTTCTAGTGGACAAAAAATTCAGTTTTGTGAAACCATTTTAATTGTGATTAACAGCTTGCTGGTGCCGGTTAATTGTTACAAGTCTAATCCTATTAGTAGTTATAAGGTGATATTTGCGTTGCTTAACTTTAGCTGTCTAAGTTATGTACCTGAATAAAGAGTTGAGTCTCTTCAAGATGCCCTGGAGCAACGTGCATGAATGTAACTTAAAATCCCCTGGAGGGTAATTCAGAGAGTCTGAAGTTGAGGCATTCCAGCCCATTCCAGAGAGAAACTGGAATTAGGTGTCTAAATTAAGCAGAGTGAATATGCCATCACTCGCTGGTGAGTAGGTGGGGAGAAGCTTTTCTCGCTTTTCTTGCTTTTCTTAGAGTGTAGCAAGGTCTATGGGGCCCTCTGCCCCCGGTGCACCAACAGGGCAGAGGCTGCTGCTGCTTAATGCAGTGCAGAGATTTGGAGCCTGCTGTAGGTGACAGGGCACTGTAAGAGCTGTTCCCAGCTGCTCCAGGACTGAAATTACTATGGATTATTTATGCCAGACCTATTTAAATGCCTGTCAGAAAGTAAAAATATGAGAGAGAAAAAATCGCCAGGTCAGTAAAGAATCTAAAAATTTACTTTAATTAAAAAAAAAATGAAAAAAAATAGTAATCAAAAAAAAGCGCTTCAAGGGGATCCAGTCATGAAACAGTTTTATCCTGAAAGTCTAAAGCTTTTAATATTACATGAATTGTAAATTATGAAATGCAAGAGTCGAAAGATTTCCAGACATTTCCCTGCTGATGTATAATCTTCTAGCGCTCTTTGTCACCTTCTGTTTATATCATCCTTTGCACCATAGAATTGGCTTCAGCCCATAACAATTAATGCATTAAATGCTTTTTTTACCTTAAGATTCAGCATTGTTGTAATCAAAATGTAACAGAAAAATTGTGGTGTAAGTGAGACATATTGTAGCTGTAGTTGATCTCAACACCCGTTTTTTAACAAAAAGATACATTAAGCAATAGCAAGGAAGTCTAAACTTTCATGGTGATTAGCAAATTTATGACAATTAAAAAAATACTAACAGAGCAAAAGATTAGCATGTACATACTTCTGAATTTTCTGGTTTAGATTATAGCCGGTGTTAACTGGAATCGGTTCTTTAGCATTGTGACAGTTTATATCATTGAAGGATCTCCTTATGCTTCTTTTGGGTCTTCTTCTCTTTCTTTTAGTCTGAGTTTTCGCTATAATTTTTCATCCTAATAAGAACAATCTAACAAACCCTTGTTTGCTCACCTAATGTAAATGCAACTGCTTTTTTGATCTGTCCTACTAGCCATTGCATAAATGACCGAAATGTACAGTGATAATTTTAGGTCTGAAATTTCCTGTCTCCCTTGGACAATAAATAAGTCAAAATGTTGAAGCAATTCAGATCAAACAATCTAAACAATCTCTTAATAACCACCTACTCACTTATAGACAAATGAGTTCCATTTCCTTCTATTCCTCCCCTCTCCATCTCCTTCAAAGTAAAATAAAGTGGTAGTGCAGCCTATTATTTTCTGGGTTTGCCTTTCTTTAAGGAGTCCTATCTTTATTGATCCTCCTGAAAGCTGGGTACCTCCTAGCCTGGGTACTGGCCTGTTTCATGGCCAGCTCTATGGTTTGATGTTTAATGGGAGTTCATTAGAGAGACATAGGCAAATTAAAAATCACAGTCTTATGACTCCAAACTTTAGTCCAACCTTTTTGTGACTATTCTTGTACTGGTTTAGTAACCACAATGCTGAAAGCGGGGAGAAAATATGTGAATTCTGCTTCTGTTTCTCCCTCAGCGCCTCCAGTTCTTCTCCTCCCTAGTTGGAGAGCAACCTCCAGCAGATGCCATGTGCATGTGTAATATGGTTTGAACTTCAGTCGGAATCTCTTGTATTACACAGCTGCTCCTATACCTACAACTACCGTCACTACAACTTTCTTCTTGTTAATAGTCGCTTCATACAACAGCTCATATACGAAAGAATTTTGAGGAAAAAGTCTTCTAAATATCTAAGTTTTTTTCAGTTGTGTTACTGTATATGTTTTAGGCACCAAAACCTTCCAGCATTTGCACTGGGAGGGAGAGGTCCAGGGTGGCCCTTCAGTACTGCATCTGGGCATAAAATGTTACGTTTGAGAGAAAAACAACACTGTACTACAAGTGCAACTAAACATTACATCTGTACCTATGTTTCAAACAGGTGCTATCTACTCCAGCTTATTAGATCTGCTTGCATTCCTTTCCAAATTACCAAAGAGAAAATGTGTTTTGTCTGAGGAGAGATAAAAATCTTTTAAACAATACAAACATGTAATCAAACAAAATTGACTCAATGAGTGACAGAGTAATATTCTGGAGATTTTTTTTGATCAATAATATTCTACTTCTTGTGGCAGCAACTTAGGTATTAAGAAAAGGTCATTTTTAGTTCTTGTAGGCTTTTAATCTTTATATGCTGCTAGATAAGGTGACAAAGCATTCCCTTTTTACTCTGTCTTAAGATAAGGTTGACTCCTTATTCTTTTGATCACATATAGGATCTCGCACTATTGTATCACTAAGATGAGGAACAGAAGTGGCAAGTGTGATATACTGGTACTGCCTGGTCTTAAACACTCCTGTTTCTTGAAAGGTGGTAGTAGCACACCGCAAGTTACCATGCCCAGATATTGCAACAGCACCAGACCACTGGAGTGCAGATTTTGGAAAGAAGGAGGAGCTGCCTTCAGGCCCTTTTCCACACGCACATGATGTCAAAGACACCCCACAAAAACTGCATTGTCAGAAGTTCATTGTCAGTTATCTACTTTTGGCATCCACACACCTCACAGCTAATTATTTAGCTCATAGGTTTGGAATGAGTGAAACGTGCCATTTACTTGGGTTAATGTGACCTATTGCAGGGTGTGTTGCTTGGGAATGTCACTACAGCATTTCGTGCTTTATAACATTCATGGTTTTTCCTCTTGTTTAGCACTCTGACAGACTTCAATGAGTTACACAATTCTTCAGGTGTCCACAACTACCTGTTGGTGCTCATAAGTGTCAGCATCCCATTGTGCAAAGCTGCTTTGATTTAAGATGCTGCTGTTTTTACAGACACTGCCCATAACTTACTTCCAGCAGCTGTTATGCTGCAATTTCTGCAGAAAGAGCAGAAATCATAGTGCTTGCTTTCTGGAGCTATGGTCAAGAATTTGCCTAAGGTTTAATGTCTAAACACTAAAGAGTGTTTCCTGGTGCTGTCTGAGCATCCCAACCTTTTCAGACAGCTCTACTTTGTTAATCTAGACTCTGTATTGTGTGTTTATATCCTTCTGATTTGGATGAAAATTTAAAAAAAACAGTCACCCATTGCAATAATTAAGTAATTTTTAGGGTCTATCAAATTGCATTTCAGTTTCGTTTAGCTATCAGAGGGTCATTTGCTTATCTGCTTCTATATCTGGTTCAGTCAGACCACATAGAGACATTCAGAAGAAACCAGAAGTATTTTGTTGGATTAGTCACACAATTAATTCTACAAAAGAAAACTAAGAGTCATTCTGGTGTCGCGCAGCTCCACTACATGTGAAACAAACATGCTTTATTAAAGAGCAGGCCAAATAAAAAGGGCATTTCTAATTTCATATCCTACTTTGGGGAAAGTTCTGCTGATTAGTGGAAAGATGGAGCATAAAGGTTTACTACAACAGAAAGTACTATTGTTTGACTCATTCTAAGGAGTTTTGATTTTTGAATTGCCAGATTATTTGTTTACTGGACTGTAGTGAAATTACAATTGTAATGACTTTGAGTGAAATCCCTTGGAAGAGTGAGATGAAATATAAAATTCAGAGAAATTACTAATATGCATAATTAAATGTAAAATGAGCAAAGAAGAGTAAAGTAAAGAATAAATATTGCTCCTTCTTTCTCTTTTTTCCTTCCTTTTTTTTTTTTTTTTAACCAGTCCTTTGTTCAGGAAAAAGAGTAAGAAAAAAAGAATCAACAGTGTATGATAAACTAGAATGTCTGATCTGCACTGTCATCTCTGGAGCGCACTTTACATAGAGGAAATGATCCAAAAGATGTCAAATCATCGGAATTTTTTCACAACCCTCACTAATCTTTAAGTGAGGCCTCAATGTTATGCAAACTGCCTCCCCTTATATTATAAGGATTTCAAGCAGTAAGACTCCAGATAGAAATCCCTTTGAAATTACCATCAAAACTGTTATATACTTCTGGGGAAAAAATCTGAAACCTGAAATGAGGACTGTATATGAAAAAAAAAAACCAACAACAAAGGAACGCTACATGTATGCTTCAGGTGCGTCTATATCTGACTCTTCTTTCTGGAGTAACATTCAGGTATTATCTTTAACCAACTTTCTGTGTTGTCTCTAAGAATACATTTCTATCATTTCTGCTTAACTAATTTCAGCTGGCACCAGCATCAAGAGAGTACAATTGGTAAACAGCACAGGGATAATAACAGGCTTTCTGGGCAGTCCTCAGGAGGTCTGGTTTGACTGCTTTCAAACATCTGGGTGAGCAATTAAACAGAAAGCTAGCTAAAACTGATCAAGGTTATGTCCTTGGCAAGTCTCTTGTTTTAAACTCTAAAATAATCAAGGAAAGGGAGGTGCCAGGGAGCAGCGTGTGACACACCTCTGGAAGGGGGTAAACCAAAGGCGACCTCCCACTGGCTGAGTTCTCACTGAGGGAACCATCAACAGCCCCACTCACAGCAAGGGGAGCCAGGACGAGGGGCCACCCAGGAGATAGGAATGGGAGAACACCACTCCATGGCAGAGCTCAGGGAGGGGCTGAGGTAGCCCCTGAAACCAAGAGCTGGGAAGGAGTTGAGGAGCCTGCAGTTATGGCCTTTTGATACCTTCAGCACCCTAATGGGGGGCTGTGAAAGCCTCTCCACAGGATATATGCCCTACGCTAAACTGCAATGTAGAGAATAAGGTGGATATTAATGTGAATTACAGGACCTTGCCTGACATCCTTACAAAGAATCCCTACTTAATTGTGGAATAGGACTGTAGGGGGGCTTTGGTGTCAAAACTTCTGGGAAAAAGGCCTTAGTTCATTGTAATAGCACTTAGTCCTGTTGACCTAACTTCCCTGAAACTCATGCCACTATTGATAAAAAAAATCAGTTGTATACAGAGACCATGCAAAAATTTATGATGCTGAAAGACATCAAGGCATGTGGTGGTGAGAAAGGTGCAGCATGGGCAGAGGGGTCCAGGGCAGCAGTACAGGGAGAAACACAGGGTGGATGGGAGCCTGTACCGAGATGGATAAAAGGGAACTGATGAGTACAGGACAGGGTCACCTGGAGCATCAGTGGCCTACTGTGTAGATCTGAGCTGGGAGGTTGTCTTGTGTCTATCTCCCATGGCATGACCATTCCTTGATATAGCCATAGAAGGCAAGCATCACTACCCTGTAGGTCCTGCCTAAGGAAGAAAAAGCTACTGCAGCTTCCAGGCCATATGACCTTTACCATTCTGTGTGGTAGCAGGATGGATGCAGCCATCCACGGGCATTGGCTGCTCCAGGGGACAGACAGAAATGATGATGAAGTCATGAAGCTGTGACTGTTTTCCCTGTGTTAATGCTGTGTGCAGGACCAAGAGGACGACGCTTGCCCTCAGGCTGTGCTGTTTTGCATGCTTGCTGGCCTGGAGTAGGATGTTTGGTTATGCCCAACAAACCAGATGTGACCTATATCCTGACAGATGAAGAAACTCGATGTGGGTTATGGACTTCAGGGGTAGGGATAATGCTGCTGCTTTCCAGAGGTATTAAGAAAGATACCTTAAAAAAACCTCCAAACAAACCAGAATGAGCCCAACTGGGAAGGCTGGAGGGTGCACAGGACACATAAGGCAATGGCAGACACATTGTAACTGTAAATTAGTAAATTGTACATTGTAAATCAGGTGTGGATTCAAGACTTTCCTTGATCTGAAGGAGATCAAACCCACAGCTACCTGTTTTTTAGAAGCATTGCGATTGATTGTGGCTCCACCTGATTGTGATTCCACCTCATCCACAGGGTGGTGGATCCCAGGCATCTGTCTATATGCCTGATAGTTGGGAATAAGCACCCTAGCAGGACAGGCTGGCATTTTCTTTTGAATAAAAGGAAACAGGTTCAGGAGGGAGGGGTAGCTCTGTGCGTCATCCTCTGACATACCGGAGATGGAAGCTGTGTTTAGAAACCGCCTTCCTAGACCAGGTGTAGAAAGACAAGAGATAGTAGTCAAATCACTGTGGAAAATGAGGGTTTTATGGATTTTTACAGTTTGGGTTATTTTATGCATTTTTAAGAGTCTAATATTTGGCAGAATTTCTTTAGATTTTTTTGGAAAAAAAGTTTCTTCCTTAATAGAACTGGCTGACATTTTCACATTAAATGTTTTAAGAGAAAAAAAAGTATATGTGTATGTATATGTATATGTATGTACGTATACGTATATTTACACAAACATTCTGAACTGGCAAAGGTTGCCTAGAGACATTAAAAAGGACTGTCATTAATTTACTGGAGGGCGGCAGGTTTGTGAACAAAGGGATCATTTCAATTTCAAAAAATTGTTTGTTTTGGAAAAAAATAAATTCACCCAAAATTCATTTTGTTGTTTTAAAATTATTCTCTACATAGAAATGACTATGACTTGCGGTTTTCTTTCCTTCAGCTTTATTCTAAAATATTTAATATCTTTAAGAACACTAAGATCCAGAACAAAACATTTTCCCTGTCCCCAAATTATTTTTTCACCTTGCCTGTCACCAAAAAAATTAAATTGTTTTTAATTCCCCTGCCTCAGGGAAATCTCTCAGGACTGACAGAAACCAAAGAAATTAAGCATTGGTAGAACTTCATTTTAGATGGAATTTAATGACATTTTCATCCTATCTCCCTAACAGTTGTGTTGAGCTTTACATTGTTGGATTTTACATGCATTTTAAAGACACAAAATTCGGTATATGTGATATAAATCATTAAAACATGATGGTAAACGTAGGGGCAAAAAAGAATGACAAAAATAGTTCTGAGAAAACAAAGTATTAAAAACTAAAAAAAATTATCTAAAGTGTTCTTTCATTTAAAGGGATCTTGATTTAGGCAAACAACAGTCCTCTTTTAAGAATTCACCAAGGTCATTCATTTACAGTTGTTAATCTCTCCTGTACTTAAAGATCATTAATTCCTTGGCTACTTAAGGTATAATTCCTCACAAAATTTCATAATTAATTCATGCACACATTATTCCTTTTCATCTATCATACTTGAAGCTAATTAACTTATATGTTTCCGTAAGGCCCTTAGAGGAACAAGCTATATGAAAGAATCAGGTTGGGTTTTTTTGCAATGAATCAGGTAAGTCAAAGTGAGGATTAAATGAATGTTCTGATCCAGCTTTTTATCTCAATTACATAATGGTGAATAGCAGTATTGAATAACTGAGTGTATAATTGAAATCACGACCTCATCTTCAACAGCAGCAACTCAATATTTTAAGTAGCATCTTCTAGCACTGTGCATTCACAAATGTTTTTTGGTACGGCAAGGACAATCAGCTGTGGCAGCTTTAACAACCAACCTGTTCCAAGTGATACTTCTTTGAGGACTAGAAACAAATCCTCCTTGGTAATGTAAAAGGTGCTTTTATTTTTAAATATCGTCCTCAACTAGTGCTGTCAGAAACCATGTAATTTTGCTTTTCCAAAGGAATCAGAGTAAGAAATACTTGAGGAATATCTACACTAATGTCCTCTAAGGAAGATCTCAGTATTATCTAGTCTTTCAAGCTAACCGTAGGCAGAAATAACAATGAACATTCAGTTCAGTGGTTGAGACATAAGAATATCTTGGGTTGGAATTAAGTTTATCCTTTAAAATTGCAGAGAAATGAGAGGAAAAAAAGTTGGGTCAACCCAGAACAGTTTGATGCAACTGAAATGTTTTGACTTATTTAATAAGCTGTAATGTGCTTTTTCTTTTTAAAGGAAAATTGATATTTTAAGAAGAAAAGTCAGTCTGATACATTAGCCAAGTATTTCCAAAACAAAAAATTATTTAAAAAGACTGAAAATGAATATTTGAATTAATAGTTCAAGCAAATACTTTGGTAGTTCTTAAACCTGAAGTATCACCTGAAATACCTTCCAAATTCAGAGGAGTTTTATAATTATTTCCAGTTCATTTGAAAGCTTTGTCAGCAAATTCAACAGTTAAGAAGTCCTTTAATTTTCTTCACTATCAGAGTAAATATCTTTAAAAAAAATAAATTACCTTCATTTGGTTTAAAAATGAACCTGAGACTTTGCACAGAACAAATAGCTTTTGCTGCTTTAAAATTTGTTTATATGTCTTGCTTGCAGAGAAAAGCTTGAATACATGAATTATAAAGTGACCACAAGCAGAACAAAAAGAGAAAAAACATTGACTGCAATCTTAGGTCTAGAAATCGTTGCTTGTAACTTTAGATAGTTGACTCACAGTTCGAACATTTGCAGTTGACCCTGAGTTGCAGCAAAGTGGAGAGCAGTAATCAGCGGCAGTAGATGTACCCTGCCACTCTGCAAGGACAATTCTCATTTTCCCCCAAAAACTCAGAGAAAAGATTTCTGCTGAGCAGAACTCTTCTCAATTTTTATTTAAAATATAATGCCTAACTACCTCTCTGACAGCACTTACGCTTTTCATATGAATTTCTAGGTCAGACTTACAGGCAGAAAAGAGTTTTTGGACAATTTAGTTTTGTTTCAGATGCATTATCAGCGTGTCTGAGTGCCTGGTGTTTGAGTATATGAACGATTTCAAGTGCATGCTACACTAGTTAGAAACTGTGTCAATCTTCCAGGCTGATTTATCGAGTAAGGCCCTCAGCTGCATCCTGGCCCTCTTTGCATGCATAAAAAGGCTATAGCAGCACACAGAGGCTTCCAAAAAAACATTATTTGCTCAGGTCTGTCACCTCTGCAGCACAGGCAGTGTGGGAGACAGGCTCACAGCAGTGACTCTCAAGCTCCTCCGCTCCAGGTGTTGTGCCAGGGTAGGAGGTGTGCAGCGGGGCAAAGCCTTAGCTCAGGATACTGTCGTCGCTTAAACGGCCTTGTGGTGAACGCATGGATACCACAGTGAAGTCAGGCAGGCCTGAACGTCTGGGTAAGGAGGGAAAAAAGAGGTGGAAACTCTTCAGAGCAACCCAGAAGTGGCAGCGCACAGAAGTGACTGAAAATCCTCTTCACCGCTCCACCTCAGTGCTCGAAGCTTTAAAAGATATGTCTCAATGTCATACACATTCTGCTGAAGTATGGAGAAGAATTTTATCTTTTTTTCCCCAGAGGACATAGACTTTACTATATATGTAGGTGCTGAAGAGAACACAAGTCTAGATCAGCAGCAGAACAGCCTGGGGTTGTTTTTTAATCCGGTGGGAGTTTTTCTGTCTTGTGACATCTTCATAAAACACATGCTACTGTTAAAAAAAATTATCAATGGCACTAAAACAAATTATTTAAAAAAACCCCACAAACGAACTGAAAAAAAAGATGGCAGCAATGTGTTTGTAATCTCATCTTTCTATTATATATTGGTGTTCTGGTTTCACAATGAGGATAAATTACAGATCCCTCAAGAAATCAATTCACTTCATATTATATACAGTAACTCAAGTTCTCTTTGAAATACATCAGTGGCAGAAATGCTTAATGTTTAACTTCTGTCCTAATTCATAGTGATTGCTTATAATACAAACTGGATTCATTAAATGACTAGTATTTCTTGGGCAAAAATCACCTATACAACTTCTGCATACCTTCCAAGAACTAGTTATGTGGATATATGTAAGTCTTTCTTAGAAAACACAGGGTTTAAAGCAAGCTCCTGCTCTTTTCGGGTGCATGACTTATAATTGCTTCATTCTGAATCGTTCAGTGAGCTTAAAATGCAGTATAAAATATTAAGGGCGAACCTTTCTGTTAATTAATTAGTATTAGGTACTTAGTTTCAAAATTTGGCAGGTTTAAACGGATAGTACCTCCTGCAAAAATATTATACTTATCTATTTAATGTCATTTTAGCTTTGTTATCTTAGCATCACCACACAAAGGAGAGATCATCCTCTTCACAGCTCTCCCGTTATGAGCTCATTTCTCATGGCCATCCACCATCAAAGGCCTCCGGTTTTGAGCAAAGCAAGCGGCAACCCAGAAAGAAGAGGTCAACAGGCGCTTGCAGGTGTGAATATTGTCTGACCGCGCAGCGTTGCTCCAGGGAACTGACAGGTTCACTCGTGTCACAGCAGCAGCTCAGCTCCCCTGAAGACACTTAAGCACTCGGGTAAGACACTGAGGGAACACAACCCCTCCTCCTGGGCAGCAGTCAGGGCACCCTGAGGAGCTGGAGCCAGAGTTTCACAGGGAGGGAGCTGCATTCCCCTCCCAGCTGCGGAGACTTCACTAGTTTCACCGGCAGCTGCCCAGCAGCTATGCGGGACCACTACAGAGAGAGAGAGGATGGATGCATGACTGCGGGCTCTGAAAAACATCATTTGAAGTGAAACCTTGTTGTTCCATGGCCATTTTTATTATTTTCCTGGAGATAGGCTAATAAAAAAGTCATTGTTCAGAAGTGACTTTTATGTGAAATTTTATGTGAAAATGGAGATCCATTTTGAAGTTAATATTGTGATGCTAACTTTGTGATGTCGGAGTGAAAATAAGAATTCCAGCTTTTCCATATAGACAACATGATGCAGGGTTTCTGGAAGCATGAAGTTGTCTAGGGCTTATTGGTGTTTTTTCAATTGCATTTGGGACTAATTTACTATTCTGGAGGGAGCATGGGATGAAAGAGGATGGGTTGAATATGTAGCACTCACTAGTGTTTGGAAGGGGTTTTTTAAAGCTTTTCTCCACAACCTGATGGACGAGAAACTCATTTCACCTTTTCAAAGAAACACTTATTCTTGCATAGGCCTTTGAGTTGGGATACTGTGGCAAATGTTGAATAATTGCTTTAAAATCTGATTCGACAACAGTGGCGTTATCATGAGATTAGGGAATGGTTTAGCTGTGGTTTGTAAGTCTTTGCAACATGACCTGCACAAATGTTCATGCACTATTACTGACTTGAGCTGAAGGAAAACAGAGTAAGTGACAGCAACACTTGTGTCCCCCCAAAAGGGGTTTGTGACCCACTGCACACACTGTTTTTTCCTAGTGGTTTAGCCATCTCTTGCCAGTGACAAAATTTCTTACTGACCTCCCAGTGATTCCGCGAGAAATACTCCATGCTTTCTTGATTCAGACAGGCTTCCGGAGCTCCATACGAATGCTGTCAAACTGCATCTAAATAATTTATTGATAATAAGGTTGTATCCGAAGGCAAAGAAATAGGGGGATGTCCCCTCCTCTGGCCCAGTGTGATGGATAATGCAGGGATAGAGAGAGATGTATGATTTCTACATTGCCCCATGGAAAAAGAACTAGATCAGGAATCTCTCTTACTTCCTAGATACCTGAATCCCTCCACATCTGTCCCAGAGCTAATGTGACAAGATTGTGAATTACATGGATACCATGCAGTTTAACCTTTTTTAATTTTGTTCCTCAAACTTTCAGGGAAGGGGAAAAGCAAACAAGACCTGTTATTGCTGGAACAAGACAACCTCAAGAATCTCAGGGTCTGACCTGGCTTAGATTTTATGTAATGGCAGTGGCTCATTAATTGAAGGAAGAAGTTTATGTTTTCTTCTTTGATTTTAAAATCCCCAGTTCTATGAAGATTTAGCCTGTCTATATTTCAATTTGCATAGAAGAGGCTACTATGGTAACCCTCTTTGTGTTGCTAGGGCAACCATTTAATAATAATGAGTTCCTTTGAAACTAATTCACCTTTAATAGAGCGTTAAAGATTACACACAACACTTCCAAAAGGTGTGAACTTTCTGTGGGAAGGAGTCATGCTACCATTTATAACACATCAGAAAGACAACCTTTTTTACTTTTTGTTATTTTTTAAACAAGGTAGCATAGCACTGCTACTCCTCTTGCCATATCCGTGTATATTTATGTAACTTGTGTCCCATGTACAGTCTCCACGATATTTTTGTGCTTGGAAAAGACACACTCAATATTATAAAATTTCAACAGGGCTGCACCGATTCAGATCTCCCAAATTACTGAGTGTTCTGTCAGAAAACCGCATGCAGGAAAACTGCATTTCCACCATTCTCAGTAAGAAGCGATGAGGTTTATTAATGGGTATGTGTTACACTGCACCATGTACCAGAGGCACCCTCGGTCAGACACGGCCATGAGATGGTTGGGTAGGACTGTGGGGAGAGGGATGTCTTAGGGAGGCCCATGGCCGGGCAGGGCTGGGCTGTGGGAAGCTGGAGACCGGCCGTCCTGCGGCATCGCTGGGGCAGGGGCTGATAGCCCTGGAAGCTGAAATGGGGTCCTGGGCAGGGGACGGGGGGAGGCCTCAGGTCCATGACTGAACTGAGCGCTTAAAGCAGCTTTCAAAGTCAGGAAAATTTGAGTTCAGGTCTAAGCTGCACACCTCAAATGTGACCTTCATAGCATGGGAAATTTCACTCTACGTATATTTAGTTAAATGACAATTCAACAGTTGTGAAATCTGAGTCTGAATCCATACTTGCTCCCTAATTCACCCACCAGGGTACCTAGCAGGGGTCAGAAGTTAAGGGTGAGAAAACCCTCCCACAGATGACATTTTACTCCTGATCACCTCAGTTTAGAGGCTAATATTCAACTAATACACTTACAACCCTCGACTTTCCCCTTGCTGTTCTGGAGCGTCAATACCTCCCTTTAAAAGGCCTGAACTGCCGTGAACAGTCTCTCGGTAAGCAGAGCACCTCGCCACAAAACTGAAAAGTGATTTGTACTGCCCTTTCCTTAACTTCCTAAAGATTTTTTGTGCGAGGTGGTTAACATTACTTGCTTTCAGGAGTGAAACTCAGTCCCAGCACTGGGGATAATGGTACCTGCAGGGAGTCACAGATTTCACAGTGGCCTGACGTTTAGTTTCAGATAATCCTGGGTTCCTAGGCAGAATTTCAGATTTAAATTTCATCTGCTTCGTGATTTGAGGTTCTGTTTGTCTGATGCAAACTCAGACGATACTCTGGGCTGCATGAGAGTCCTCAGGAGCAACATTTCTCCCTCCTCTCCCCTCCACATCCACACTCAGACCACAGCCAAGGAGACGAGAGTCTGTTTACCTGTCACTCTCCCCTGCAGCCACCTGAGGAGGGAGATGATGAGAAATGGGAAACCCTCTGAAACCACTGCCCCTGTGGCTCAGTGCAGCTGGAGAATTGCAGATAAAAGAAATTACAACAGTGTAAAGGAAATGGGACTGAAAGGAGAACAGCTGAGTCACAGCTATTTCTCTGATGTGTTCAGACACTCTGCTGAGCCCTTCCCCGCACAGTGACACCACACAGGTAAGCAGACTCCCAACACCCACAAGCTGAAATGGCTAAAAAGAAATGCACAAATCTGTCCTTGTTGTAACCTGAGGCTGACAAAATTAGCCTGACAGTCTGCTTTTTGATGCCTGTAGTGACTGTCGAAGACAGTCCTTTGAAATGTAACCAGAATAATAGCGAGAATGCAACAATTTTCTAATCACCATCAATTTATCTGGCTTCTCATCTGTCATAAAATATTGGGTAACATCTGGTAAAGAACCCCTTTTTTTCCCCTTCAGCACTTTTTAAGCTGCACTGATGAATCTATCTGACTAGGGGCTGTAAAAAGAAAGCAGATGGCACACTTATCACCCAAAAACCAATCCCACAACCTTGTCCTTTAAAAGTGTCTCTGGTGAGGAGGCAACTTGCTAATGATAGCAATTAGCATCACGGAAATACCAGGAAGGCCAGAACCTTGCAGACAGCATTTCTGATAAGCTCAGGGACTGATGCTTTTGAAGCCGTCCAGACAGGTAGAAACCATTAGTGTCTAATGTTAATTCATCACAACTAATCAGGTCCTATGGGTTTTTACTTTGGTGTAACAGTAGCTTGCTAGTAAATGCTAAATCAAGGAGAAAAAAAAAAAAGAGGTCTTTTGTCGCAGTACAGGAGTCTCACATTTTTGTTTGTTACTCTCTGCTATATGCACATTCAACATCAAGCTGTCCTGTGCGTATAGCAGTTCAGTGAAAGTCACTCTTTCTCCTTTGAAGTAACTTTTTCCACTAAAGGATGGGAGAAACAGTTCACAACAATTTGGTTGAGCAAACCTTGCGCAGAGTAACTAACTTCAATATTGGTGTAGCCTGTAGGTTTATTCTGTAATTGCAGGACTCCTTCTTGAGAAGGATGCGGTGATAGGAACAGAGGTGCCTGGTAAGAGCAGGACAGGGCTTTAAAGGAACAGCAGTTTGCAGAAGAATCATTTGTGAGTGTCCTTGCAGAAACCTACATAAACTGAGCAGTTTTCCTCATCTTGATGTATCAAGTTTACTGATCAAGAAAATTAATTTAGAAGATGCAACTTCTGTAACTGAGTTTCATTTTGCCCTAGTAGTTCTTAGGGGGATAAATCCAGACCATCATAATTCTAAAGATTGTCTCAAATTCTTAGCAGTTTGAATTGGTGAAGGGCCCTAACAGGCTTCAAGGAGAATGCCAGCTTATTGCTGAGAACTCATCTTCCATTGAAAACTGAATAAAAGTTGATCCCCCGCAGCTGTATTACACAGGTAAAACACAAACTCTACAACACTCACTAGGAAAAACATTTGCCCAATAAAATTGAAACAAATCAGGGAAATCTGTTGTGAATTCAGTCATGTTTACTCTCCAAATGTTCATGTTAGAATTTTCACCTACAAGTTGCTGCTATGGTAATTTAGAGTATTCACAGATTCATTTTAGCCTGAAAATGTGGTGTTTATTTTGTTAAAGTGGGTACTTTATAGTTGCACCATTCCTCACCTTTAAAGGTGGGGCTAAGGGAAAATGAATACCTTGACATGAAATAATGAGCAGATATATGTACATTTACAAATATATCCATATACATATATTTTCCATTTCTGTTGAGTGTTTCAGGTCTTGGGGCAGGTCAGCAACCTGTGGTGAAATTAAAGTATTGTCTCATTCATGTTCCTGACAGAAATTCAGGACAAAATCAGCACCCACGGTGGCTTGGTGATTATCGAGTGACTGGGCAGATAAACTAGCGACTGCAACTGAACTTCTGTTCAATCCTTTGTGGTGCTCCCTCTGGTCAGAAAAGTGGTACATTAGCGAGACAACATCTGGCATCTTACACTGTCACATTTGTTCAGAAGATCAATAGAAGATCTCTGTTCACAGGACAGTCAATCTGTTACCTTTTATAAGCAGTAAATTCACTTAGGAAAGCATGAAGAGCAGGAATACAATAGAAATTCATTTACTTTGATCACAGCCAGATCTTGACATTTAGTTTCTACTGTAAGGACAATAATTCTGAATGGTTTGCTGTTTTTCCCCTCCTGAGCTATAACACTGAAAAGTCAGTGTTAGTAAGTATATGAATAAAAATAATTCTAACTTGAAAAGTATGAAAATCTACCCATGTTTCCAGACTTCTTAAGCCATGTTTAATGCACTTTGGTCTTGTTTACTTTTAGGTTGGCTGATCTCTTTAAAATGCAGTTTCCTACCAACAATCTATTTAATAAATTACACACCTTTATAAACATTACCATGTCCTATAACTTGTCAGCAAAACTTCTTGAAGTACTCATGTTGTTTACATTGAGTCAGTAAATATAAATAGTTTGCAAATCAAGACTATTGCAGTTATGAACAGTGGAACTTATTTCATTGCGGTAAAACAGTAAGAGACTCAAAGTGACATAAGAAGAGAGAGTACATGCCAAAAAAAAAAAAAAATTTTCTATGCTTGTCTTTACCTCCTCCTCTTTAAAGACCACCTCAGAATTTAAACTCCATTACACTAATTCCTGACATGGCATTACCATTTAACTTTTATATGGCTGAAACAAACCAGTTATATCTACCTGTCTTGTTTCACAAACATCTGGCATCTTACTAAGTAGATGGTCCCAGCTTAGTGTCAGCATACAATTCGCACGCAATAAGTAAGAAATATTGATTATTCTCCTTTATTTATCTTCAGTATAGTCCTGGTGCTTTAAATGCAAAGCATTCAGACTTATTCTGAATATTCTTTCCAGAAATCTTATTTTTTAATAACAAATATTCCTTCAGAACATGATGCAACAGTTTTCTTATGCTCCGTGGAATGCTTTTCTTAATTTGCCTCTTTCCTGCAAGAAGGACCTCATGTGTTAATGTAACTTTAAAGCCTTTCGTTTGTCTTGGCTTTTGTTTTACTAGGATTTTCCATTTTACAACCTCACACATTTCAGCTGCTAGTTGGAATGATACCAATAGGAACAAAATAAGTAAGCATTGCTCAAGGATCTTTTGCGTTCACCATTTGAGATTGCTCACTACTCTCAATGAACATGCTCTCAACAGGAAAATGCCTCCCCCAGAGCAATACCACAGAATTTTTAAGAGTATCAAGCATTCTGAAGTATCTCAGACTTCCCCAAAGATGATTTCATTTACCTTTCCAGGTTTAAGGGCAGCCTCGATGGTCTTCCCACTTTTCCTTTGCAGACTGCTCTCTCAAACTTCTGATGGTTAAGCTCCCTCTCACTTTTCCAGCTTTGTATTCTGAATATCTCACATGGCAAAGACCAAACATGCCTCCTTTTCTTTCTCCACATCTTTTTATGTACTGTTTACTATATTAGGCTTTTATTCCCTTTCTCTCAGGTGCCTGGGCTCACTTCTCTCCCCCACTGTTCAGTCTCTCCAGTATGTAAAGGCCATACACCTTTTATTTCTTCTCTCCAGGATTTCCAGCCCTGGACCTAAAGTAGTTTCTTAGCAGGCTGCTCACTGTGAACTTTTCAACCAAAAAAGCACCATGCTACCAATTGACCCTATTTATACTGAAGTATTTAGCTCAGCTGTAGCTCTTTAATTAAGTCTCTTGCAGCTGAGAATTTGACTATTTGTATATTAACCCCTTTGTGACTGGCAAATGCTAATTAATACTACTGATCTGAATAGCAATTAATATAACTGGCTCATAAATGATCCTGCATCTACAGTATAATTGTCTCTCTACAGTTTAAATGCTTATGTGTTTTCTGTTTCTTCATGCTGAAGATAGGCTGAGAAAGTTTGGGTTGTTCAGCCTGGAGAAGAAAAGACTCTGAGGAGACCTTATAGCAGCCTTCCAGCACCTAAAGGGGACCT
Source organism: Chroicocephalus ridibundus (assembly GCF_963924245.1). Taxonomy (NCBI): domain Eukaryota; kingdom Metazoa; phylum Chordata; class Aves; order Charadriiformes; family Laridae; genus Chroicocephalus; species Chroicocephalus ridibundus. The sequence goes on from NC_086284.1 coordinate 155,899,607, forward strand.
ACAAGAAAGATGGGGAGGGACTCTTTATCAGGGTGGGTAGTGATGGAGTGTAGTGGTAGGACAACAGGTAACCCTTTTAAACTGAAAGAGGGTAGACTTAGATTAGATATCAGGAAGAAATTCTTTACCCTAAGGGTGATGAGACACTGGAACAGGTTGCCCAGGGAAGCTGTGGATGCCCCATCCCTGCAGTTGTTCAAGGCCAGGCTGGATGGGGCTTTGAGCAGCCTGGTCTAGTGGGAGGTGTCCCTGCCCATGGCAGGGAGGTTGGACTAAATGATCTTTAAGGTCCCTTTTAACCCTAACCATTATATGACTTTATGATTCTATGAGTCTTTCTTTCTGATTTCTCGCCCCAGATCAATAGCCTATGGCTCATTAACACTCTAAAATTGCCTGAGATTTAGAAATGGATAATTGGTATAGAATGTGAAAGTTGCCGTGTCCAGATCATACAGTGGTCTGATGAAGTGGCAAATGCCTAAGAATTGTGACTGTGGTCCCACTTTCCTCAGTAACTGGAATGTGGCCTTGTAAGTTCAGTAGCACAGACCATGGAAATCTCATACAGCAAAAACAGGAACAGTAAAGCTCACAAAACCTTACAGTAGCTTGATTCAAAGATGTATTGGTGATGAGTTTCAAAATCATGAAGTAAACAGTTTGTCTTTCACGTACTGCATGGGTGATTAGCCCATTGTTTTCGACCATGTGGTGTCAGACTGATTTTGAATATATATATTCACATATATATATATAAAATGTATATTTAATAAAAAAAATATACAATAAATCCCAGACTGTGTTTGTCCCAATGGTCTGTTACAGTTGCAGCTCATGTTTCTACTTCGATTCCAAGAACATCTGGCAAAAATGATTGTCATCAGCTTGTGAAGTAGATAACACTGAAAACCAGATCAATCAACAATTTGAGCAAAATTCACCTAATAGCAGAAGTAACTGTAAGGCTGCAGTTACAGGAGAGCTACCAGTGTCACCGGAGAGGCCTTTGATGACATCTCCCTTTCTAAGGAATATGTTGCTGAAACAACTGCATTAAGTTTTGGTCAAGAACAGCAACTAAGTTATACTGTGATCAGGATTTTTCTGCATCAAAGCAGTTAATCTTGAGTAAGAGATAACGAAGCTATTGATGATTAGGAGAACTTCTGTTTCCAAACTAATGTCATGAAATTGGCTTACCTTGGTTTGGAGATTTTCCCTCTAAAGTTTCTATAGAGTTGCACTATGCGTTTAACTGTGCCAGAATTTAAACCATCGTGTTACATGCATCATGTCTCTCAAACATAATTTTTCTAAGCTGCTCACCATGCAGTAAATGCAGTTGCGTATTAAACTTGTAAGTCTCTCTATGTACATGGTATGAGTCTACCACTTCTGGCTACATCTATACTAATAGCTTACTTGTAAGGCTAAGCTTTCATTCAATCTAAAAATCTTGGTTTGGCCACAATATGTCTCAGCTTGGATTTGACTTCAGCCCAGAGCAAGCCAAAGGGCTGCCCGAGCAGGAATACTTGTGCTTACGGAGAGGCTGGCTTAGGCAGAAATTTTGCCTTTGACAAGCTGTATTGAAGAGGTGTCATGAACAGCTTGGTGCCAGCCAGAGCCCACGTTTGAGCACGGGTGGCAAAGACACACAGAAGCTGCGTATGTAACAAGGTGTTGGACAAGTGGTTCTTTGAAGTGACAGCACCTTAGAGAAGCAGCCAGAAAGACAGGCATTCCTGACAGAGCATAGTGACTATGCTCTGAATTCCTAAAAGTGTAAAGGAATTGTTTGCTTCTGCTTAGTCCTGCTGAGCCAGCCCACCCCCAGGGGAGTGAGCTGCACTCGACCAGGGCTCCAACACAAGCAGCAATGTGAAGTGAGTTTGAATCACGATCTCCTCTGCTGAGGATGATCATGCCTGTCTTGGTAAGAACTCCCTTTCCTTTCCCACCCCAGATCAGGTTTACAGGGCTGGCAGTTAGAAATACTAAATGGAGGTCAACTGATCACAAGCTTTTTATGGAAATGAATGAAACAATAGACTGAAGAAGGGATATTTGTATAAACTGTCTACAAATAGAATCAACATAGTCTCTTAGACGTGAAGCCAGTCCAGTTTTGATTACAGGTTATTTGAAAATTGCAGGTAATTATTAAACTTCAAATAAGCCTACTATAATTCACAGAATACCAGATTTGTTTAGCCTGGTGAGATACTCCTATTGCCCTTTCTTCTCATGCATCTTTCGTCAAATCTCCAGTTTTTGTCTTTAAATGTTAAGACAAACCTGCACCTGGAGATTCATAGACTTGCATTGGAAATTGTCAAAAGAAAATATAGATTAAAATGATTGATTGAATGACTGCAGTAGAAATGGATGGGAAAAAGAGCTGTGAAGCCATTGAGCTATAAAAAGGGAGAAAACAAATACCAGGTTTGCAGGTAGAATAAACTGTTCAAATCTCAGATGAATAAGTGGTGCTAATAGTTTCTTTTTCCATTTCTGTGTACTATGCTGCTACACTAGAGACAAGAGATATTAAAACAACCTAGTTTCCAGATGTACTGAGTTACCTTATTTGAAGATCAAGTCCTGAAGTCAGAACTGAATGAGACCAACTAAGGAAAACATCAGAATCTGACAGAAAACATTTTGTCTTGTTCCCTGTAGTTCCAGTTAGAGATATATGGAATTATAACCCCAAGACTACTTCACCTCAGTTTCCTGGTAAATCTTATTGCTTTGTTTAAGTGGAAGAAAGGAATACTGAGTGAAATAGTTAGCAGAAAGAGAGCAGCAAGAAAAAGAATTTTTCCAGGCATAAGAAAATAAAAAACCGTTAAGAGAGGAATAGAATAAATTAAAATAACATTTCATAAACATGGAAATAAAAGTATTTTATCTTGTGAAGGAGTATGCAATAATATGTGACATTGCACATAATGAATTCCAAGCAGAATGCAAAACACTTTAGAATCGGTGAGGACTAATTTTCTAAGTGACTTACTCGTCTCCAATGTTCTCTTCTTTTCGGTTTATTGTTACAGCAGAGGTTCTGTTGCCACATTGAAATATAGATCAGTTATAGTCAAATGGCATTGTTTTGTATGAGAAGGGATTCACTTCCTTTTATTTTTGCCTGCTTTTTGTTCTTATGTTATGAAAATGAGCTTTGCTATTTCATGTATTTTCCAATTCAGTTACTGCACTGCTAAAATATTGTTGCTAACTTGTTTCGTTCTTTTTTTCTTCACAGCCTTCACACCCTTGGTTATTTCATGCTAAAAAAAAAAAAAAGGCCAAATCCTATTCTTCCCGTTATTCTGAACTTTCAATTTTCTGTTTGCAGTATCGTTTCCATGATACAAATTCTTGGTATTGCTAAATGAAAAGAACAAGACATCTTTATCACACTGAACAGTCTAATAGCAAGAACAGTATTTAGCAATCTTGTACTGGCTTGGTCTCAAAGGGTCTGGGGCTGCAATAATGCTGTGGCCTCCTGTTTCACCACCAGGCAACTCCTCACGGTGTTGCCCAGCCCCTGGCAATTCTCTCTCAACGTGGTCCTCCCTGCTGTGTTTGTTTTGATACCGGGGAGAAAGCTCTTTGCTGAAACTGGATGGGTGAAAAACAGGGAGAGTTTTTGCCTCAGTTATTGGTCCTTGTCAGGTTTTAAGATGTCCAGAACAGGAGACTAGCAGAGTTGGAAGAAATCCTCTGCTTGTGGGAAGAAGCGAATGGAGAAAAGGAGAAGACAGCAGGGCACCCTCAGTCCAGGGCATCCAGTTGTTGTCATGCTTCAGAAACTGTTTTTCTGTCTCTTCCTGCTATTGAAAAGTACCAAGTCATTTGATGAAGTCCCCACAAATGCAAACCACCTATTCCCTCTATTTCCTATCAGAAATAGCCATCAGGGTTTAAGACATTGAGGAAAGTCATTGGGGAAATCAGAAGGGGCTTAAGTTTGACTTGTTCTCTTAAAATAGAGAAGATGTCAAGGTATATAATCCTTCCCCTGACCTCTCTCAAACAAAATATTGACTTATTGACATAGGTAATCGTTGTGGGTTTTCCACAGAAAGAGCTTCCAAGTATGGGGTTTGTGCAAATGACATCACAGCACCCACCAGTAATGACTTCCATGTGTCAAGACATTATTTCACCTGACTGGTATACTTTCATCAGGTAGAGTTAGGCATCTTTACGGAAACCAGTTACACTTTGGAGACTCTTTTAAACAATTGGAATTGAATTTGTAATTCCTGTGCAGCATAGTTTTGACATGGAAACGAGATACTAATACAGATCCATCCCTTGATAGGGAAAAAGGGATTTTTATGAACTGAATCCCAACCTAATTCTCAAGTGAGAACAAAGCATGGATTGTAAAATAGGCAAAAACCCAACAATCTTAAAAACAAATTGAATGCAGAAAATTTAAATGAAATTCTGATAATATTATAATGTGTTTTTACAGCTTAATAACAATAGTGATTTTTAAGCTCATCTTCATAGTTTATCAGTTCTCCTATATGCACTGCAAGTTAGAGCTGAGCTAAAGTCTGTGATGAGGGACTTGATAAATACTTGAGCAGTACAGATTTGATTGTGACATGTATGTAACATTATAGCCTTATTGAAATCAATGGATTTAAAGCTGTACACACAGTACTTATGCACTAGGTGTTATTCATGTAATTGATTTTCATCTAAATGAAAGTCTGGGAACCACTCTCAAACAGTATTTCAAAAGTGCCTTCTCCTGGTTCACCTCCTGTCCTCCTTCACAGCACACATTATCTTCCCATGCGGAGAGATTTTTCTTTCTCTTTCCAAGAAAAGTCGTGAAAGAATTAATAAGATAATGTCAGCAGAGCCTTTTTAAGTCTGAAAGCATTGTATTAAGTATTCTTTTGACTCAAAGGCTGAGGAGCTTCCATTTCAACCTTCAGCTCAAAAAATTCATATTACAGCAATAACAGCCACAAAAATTATTTCATTCCCTAACTCTCTGCTGAGGACAACCTCTTGATAAAATTACCTAGAAGAAGATTTTAACAAGATAAATTGCACTTCCACACTTGGAATGTGGTTTCACAGATTTATTCACCGGGGTTGTTAATGGGTGTCTATGTCCCTTTTTCAAAGGATCTCGTAGTATGTCTGAGAAAGTGACCAGACTAGTTCCCATTTTTGACTACTAGAAACATGCATAACAATTATTCCTGTATATTTGGAGAGACTAACTTTTTTAGTATAGTTGCAATATAAGATCTGCTGTCCTTCGTAACACACTCTGAAAAACTCTGTGTTACTGGGTCTTTAACACTATGTAAATGCATTACAGTGTGTCAGTAATTTCAGTTATAAAGACCTCAAGGTTGAAAAAAAAGTTAAACTATAACTGGAATCCATTTTTACCCCTTTCTGCTTTATCTTCTGTTATTGCTAAAAGGTTCCTGCAAAAAGAAAGGCATTGATCTGAACTCTGAGTGTAGCTGGGGTTTTGATCCATTCTGACACCAGTGGCAAGGACAGTCCCACAGCCAGGGACCTCCAACTAATTTCAGAAGGAGTAAAGTATTCCTTGCTGCTGTTGTAGCATCCCAGGTAAAAAAAAAGGCCAGCAATTATTTTAATAAGCTTTTTACTCTTTTGCTGGCAAAGGTGGGGAACGATCAGCAGAGGATGAAATCAAGATGTCACATAGCCAGTATCTCTGCTCAGCCCAGTGCAGGCTTAATTTCCTGTGACTGCTTACTTGATGGGGCTAGCAGAAAAAAAACACGGAATCACATGTAAAGCATTGAAAACACCCCGGCACAAGCCAGTGTTTTACACACTCACCCAGACATGTTGCATCTAATCTTTTTTTTAGCCAGGTTTAATGTCCATGGGACTCCACCTAATTTTGAGGGTTCGAAGCTGCTGCCCAGTGGGTTGCTTCTGGCACTGCTTCATAAGTAGATTGTTTTACTGTCACTGCACACCACTGTTAAGTGTATCATCCGCTGCACCTACAGACAACTTTTCATAGTTGACTAACAATATATCCAATGTGTCATAGTGATATTGGTTGTATTAAAGCCATCCACCTGGTATAGCGTGATATGACAGGGCTGCGGAAAAAAAAGCTCAGGGTTCTTGCTAGATAATGGGTGCATGCAAGTATTGAAGATTATTCTAGCAAAAATCATTTTTTGCTACAAACAAACAACTAGTTCCTATGCTGAAAAGGTCACTGGCAAATGAAATGTTCTTTAAAGGATTATGTAATTCCTCATATGGGTTTTAATACCAATTTAGTGAGCACTGCCTCCAGGTTCACAGAGCTTTAGATCGGATTTTCAAGTTAGTAATGGATAGAGATCTATGTCACTTCTGCAGCCAGAAACTGCTTGAAGTAGAAAGCAGGAAAGCAACATGAAATGAATACAGTGGGCATTTATCTTCACAGAACCAGTGCTTTCAGCGTAGCACATCAGAAAGCATTACGTCCAGATTGTCCGCATCATACAACATAATCAATATGGAATTGACCTTTTGCATTCCTTGGATAGCTGCAGTGTTCCAAAGCATTGAAATAAATAAATAGATGCTCTGAAAAGATGGTAAATGGCTGCCCTCTGTCTCTTCTGTAGGTAAAAAAGAACTTTCCTGTTAACACTTCGTCTCCTATCACTTCGTAAAGGGTAGAAAAGCATCTTACTTTTAATTAAGAGTCCAGTCTAGCAGCCAAATAGCTTGCTTGATCCAGAACTTTAGAATTCAACCTTTGGTTTAGGTTTCATGTAGTGCATAGAAGACTATACCGTGTCTCAAATTAGAAGAACTGGTTGCATTTTAAAAAAATTTCTATGTTAAAAAAAAAAGAAAGTTTTGCTGTTGGGTTTTTAATTAAAATTATTTAAAAGGTCATTTACAAAACTTCTTGCAGAGACTATAAATGGAACTTTACAGTTTAAATGAGAAGCTTTTTCTTCCCTGCTGTAAGTAAGAATATCCTTACTGGCTATAAACTTGCTATTTTCAAAGTATGAGTTGACCCTCAAACTCTTTATCTCTGCAGGTCAATCATCTGTTGGATACTCAGGAAGATCTTTACTTAATTCTAAATTAAAGCAGTGCTAAGCAGCAAAAGATTACTTGGCACCGAATAAAAACCTGTTTATAGTTTTTCTCTTAAAACACTTTATTATTGCTCAAACTGATACTCCTGTGTACTAAACATCAATTTTGCATATATAATGCAGAGTTTTGGTACCCTGCTGTGTTTCCTCCATTCTCTCCCAGCTGGATTTTCCCTAGTTAATGTCATGGATTTGTGTTCTCCTGTCTCAAATTTCAGAAGAGTTTTACAATATATCTAATATTTTCCCATCTTCTTTGCTACTTTCTATTAGTTCTGTGTTCCAAGATGTTTAAATTAACTTGATTTTCATTTTTCTTAAAAGAATAAAAAACTCTTTTCCGGTTTTCATAGTATCTGTCTCTCATCCTTTCCTTGGAAATGCGAGTCTAGACATTTAACAATTTGGCAATGCCTCCTTCAGTCAATAAATTCCCTCTGACAATTGACAGAGGCCTTACACTCTTTCTCCTTGACCTATGGTTACTTATGTGCTTGAAAAGTATCTAATTAGGTATTTAACTAATTGAGATGTATTCGTGTTCTTTCTTTAGGGTTTGCTTCCCCAAAACTTCCTTCCTCCTAAACTCTTTTTGCAGCTATCCCCTAGTCACGTCTCCCCTTTTCTTCCTCCCCAGGATTTGTGGCTCCAGCGACAGGGACTGCACAGGTTGGCACAGCACCTCTAAATTTTGAGTCACTACCGGCTATGAATATTTCTTCAGCGCTGAGCATTTGTCCTGTCTGTGTCACCGCACAACATGCATTGGAACCTGCAGCTTCAATTTTGACTTTGAAGACTATATTTAAGCATTGATCCCATCTTCAAAATTTCTGAATGCCCACCACTACCGTGGGCTTCAAAGTCGCTCTCAGCATAGCTGAGAACTTGGCACTGGGATGTCCGGATAACAAATATGCAAATGTTGCTTTTGTAGGCATGCTGGGTTCTGAGTGCTTTGGAAAATTAAGGAGGCATGTGACTGCAGACTTCAAAAACCTAATTTCGCATTTCCAGTTTTTAAACTCTAGACCTGCAGGTAAAACTTCCAGAATGCCGAGTGACTTAGCATCTTCGTTGTTGTTCATATTCTATGCTTTCAGTTCTGTGATTGCCAGATGAGTATATGCTGGTATTTCTTTCTCCTTCTGTTGATTGTAGTGCTTCTTGTTTGTTTGATTAAGAGGGGAAAAGTTACTGAAGAGAGCAGTACTGAATGGTTGTATAATGCTTCTAATGCTGCTCTAAAGGTCCCCTCAGACCCAAATCTGAGCCTTGATTCACTTGTTATCAGTAACTACTAGACAGTGAATTGAGGGGGGCGCGTGTCATACTATTTGTACGTAAAGCAAAATTTCAGTTAAAGTTCCCAAGCCTGAGGGAACGCATCTTTTATTATAAAGTAGGTTTTATTATAAAATATTTATTAATTAATATTAACTTTTATTTTCTGGGGCTTGGAGCTTTGAATAGAAAGAAATGCAAATTTCTCTTTTGTCTAGTTTTCCCATTTTTTGCACAGCTGGTTGCATTGAAAATATTCCATTACCTGCAAGAAAATGTGTTTGCTTTCGTGTTGTCCTTATGATTTTAGAATACAAGTGACTCGTAAGTACTCATTAATTTCTTCGTACTGTAACTCTGAGGGCTGAGAACTATTACTCCCTATATTTTCGTGATAAGAAACGAGAGAACAAATTTCTTCCTACAGAACCGACAGAAAGGCAAAACCAAAGTTCTTTTTTTGAGAATTTTTGTGATTATTTTTACAGTGACTTTCAGATCAATCTCTTTTTTTTTTTTTAAATGTTAAAAGGACTGCAACACTAAAATTCATTTTTGGGGATTTTAAAATTATTATTTGTTTAATCCTGTTGCCTATAAAATGTAGTTAATAGTAATTGCAGTCTTTCATAAAATGCTTGCAACTATTACAATGCAAAATAAAATCAAAATTTATCTCTGCTCACTTTGTGATATATTGCTCTCATTGTACTACTCTTACATTGTCTACAGATTACAGAAGTCCTAGAGCAAAACTTTTGGTATTATTTTATCAAGCAAAACATGCAAGAATAACTTAATATTCTGGAAGTCCCTGGCTATAATTGCTCTGCCACAGCAGAGGGTGGAAGTTATCTTTTATTTCCAAAAATTATAGACGGAGTCTAGAAAACCAGTTTAAAGACTAAACACTTAACTGTGTATGGCTAAATTTGTGGAAGACAGATCCTTCCTAGGTGACAGGCTGTGAAGTCTGGCTGCAAAATTGCTGTTGGTATTGAGAATGAGATTTTTCAAGTGCTGTAATACTAGCTCAGAGAAACAGATGTCACTGGAATTTTAACCAAATGGCTGAAGAAATTATTTCAGAAATAAGCATCAGGCTCTTCTGCTTGTTGTCTTTGGAAATGCCCAGAAATTAGTGATTTAGACATTGTGACTGCCGTCTAAAGAATCTTTTAGAAAATGTCTATTTGTGAAGTATTTTCAGTCCACCTGTGATCTTTTAAACCTACTTCTACATCTTTTTTCCTCTCACTTCCAATATTTATGAGCTCTGCAAAAATTCCATACGATGCTTCAAGAAAATGATGTGAAAGATGTTAAGCAGGACTAGAAAAGAGGAAACAATAGAGAACAATAATAGCGGGTGACCCTGAATGCAGGCAAGTATTAATGGAAAATATATTAGAAGAATTTGAAATAGCCATAGACATTTATTTGTTCTGAAAACATCAAGGCAGTGAAGGGTAGTGGCCAAATTTGCAGAGTTTGAGAAGACGAAGAGCTCACTGCTGAAAATACTGATTGCTACGTCATCCCACATACAACAGGTGAGAGTCTGTCATTACACACGGGAAGACACATTCTCACCCCAAGGAATTTGAGCCCCATTGTTTTCCTTTCCTGTCTTCTCCCTTTTCCGTCACTTTTATACCTACCTCAGATGCCATTAATTCATTCTGAGTCACATTTCATTCCAAATATAAACTCTTGAGCAATGAATGTGAGATCCAGAAATACTAAGATGACAAACGCTTACTAGTGCAGCCTAGATTAGTCTTGGATATTTAAACTTAAAATATTCCTTTCCTGTGTGTTGTATGTGGACTGCAACTGAACAGAACAGAATTACATTTTTCTGAAGTATCTTTATTCCATTCCCCAATGCACGTTTCTCTTAATATTGGCCTCCTGATGAATTTTTCATTGTTTTTCTAAACTTAACTTTTGACCTTTGCAGCAGTTGTGGACTCATGGCTTTCATACCATACTGAGTCCCTCTATTGTCCTTGAGGCAAAAATGAACTATGTAATATTCGCTTACTGTCGTGTCAGAAAGAGTTTTGTTCATAAATACTGTAGTTTAGAAGGTGTCTGTCTTCTGTTCAGTGACCCCTTGACATTTGTTACTGGCAATCACTAGGTATATTTCTTTTTTAGGTACTTTTTACTAAAAATCTTCTTCAGCGAGTACCTCACCTAAGGTCATGTAGGTACCTACTGGTCTCCTGCCATAATCCATTTTTCCTCCCGCTCTTTACAGTTTAGCCTTGTGTAGGTTCACTCTTATTCCTGATTTCCCTTCTATTCTCATTCCCCTGTTAATACAGTTGTCAGGATTTTGCTTTCTTTCATACTTAAATCTTTTCTTTCCTGCCCCGCTGTAGTTAGTGCTAGAGTCAAACCCTGGTTCATCCCCATTGCCATTTCCCCTGGGTCTTCTTTCTGCACTCAGAGCATTTATGGAAGAAGCGCCACAAAACATCGGCTACATCTTTTCTGTCTGTGTTCCCCAGTTAACAACTCTTCTCCCATTTAGTGGATTTTCTCACCCCAACCATCAATCACCTTGTCACTATCTTCAAGACTCCCCCCACTGCACACAGCATTTCACTTGTTCCACAAATAGTCCTCTCAGCCTCACAAGAGGAACCTGACCAAACATAGTGCATTTGCACTGCTTTTGTCTTACTCTTCTTAAACTATTAAATTTGCCTATTAAAAACTGATGTTTCTTGACTGCCTTTTCCCTAACTCCTTTACTTGTCACAATGACCTTACTGTATAGCCTGTCTTCCTCATGCTCTTTTTTATCTTCCCTTTTTATTGTGTTCACTACAGAGAAGTGCTTCCTAGCATGTTTTTCCTCACAAACGCATCTTTGTCTTTTACCTCTCAGGCGTCCTTTTTCTGCATCATTGCAGATGCAAGCGATCTATCTTTTAGGTTTGTAATCTAGGTTTAATCTTTAATTTAGAATGCTTTTTAACATTGACATGTAAAATCTATTTTTAAGTGTGGCAGATTCTGTTTCAGTGGTGGTGGGAGCTTGCAGAGCACTGCAAGGTACAGTTTTATTGTCCATTTAAATTCTTAAATCTTTGCTATCTTACAATTCAGTTGCTGTGGCATCATGTTGCCTGCTCCTGTCAAAGGCAGTTTTGCTCTGCCAGCGTGCACGTAGAAGGCTGCTGCTAAGGTCATTTTCCTAGTCCATCACTTTGACTTTCACACTCTGCAGTTGCTCTTCCCTTCTCTGTTGCATCAAGCAAAGTACTTTTTTAACTTTTCAAGCTCTTCAGGTCTTCTTGCAGTATCAAGTTGTCAGTTCCCTCCTCCAGGTGGTCTTTGAGGCCAACTTTCATCACACCCATGTTAAATTCTGAACTGCATACATTCAGGCATCAAGAGACACCTCCACCTATCTTTTATTTCCTACAATCTTCCATAGAACTCTGTGTTATTCCCTTTCAAATGACCACTTAAAACACCATTCTTCTTTGATGTGGTGCTCATAAAAGTGAGGATTGCTGGGCTTTTAGTGTACTGAGATCAGAAGCCAAGCACACCCACAAATGTTGCCTCATTGTTTTCCTTTACTCCTCCCATCTGTCTCTGTCCATCTGTCTTGTCATATAGTTTAATTCTAGTCTCCCTGAGCACAAAACAGGTTTATATGTCCACAGCACCACTACCTAGAGCAATTGACACATCGGGATCCTGAACTGTGGCTAAAATTCAAAGATGAAGGCCACAGGATAATGCAATCAAATAAAAGAAAAGTAGATGTAATTATTAGAAGAATTTCACCAATACTTTACTGAGATTTTTTTTTTCATTTTCCTGATGACAATGTTCGTGATTTTTTAAAAAAAATTATTCTTGTCTTTTTCCAAGTAGTTTAGAATGTTAGTGTTGTTTGTTTTGGTTTTTTTTTGTCACTACAAACTAACCAACTTTAATATTTGTGTGTGAATTCTGGCAGAATTTTTCCATCAACTGTTCATGAACATTTTCTCTAAAACAGTCTGTAATGTGGTGACACAACAAGTGTTAAAAGGACACATTAGCATTCCTGCCAATAATGACAAGAGGGAGTTAATCCATATGTTGATATGCTGTCAGTCAAAAGCAAACTAAAAAATAAATTCATCTTCAGGCAAAAAATAAAAGGGACATTCCTTGATTTTTTAATTTTTATTTTTTTTTTGTTCGCCTGTTGTCCTCCCCCATGACTTTGTGTAACTAGTGTGCCTAAAAATAAATACCATCGCTCATGGTAGACATGTTGTGGTCTACATGTTAGGAAGGTAAAAGAGATTTAAGTCTCATTTTCTGAATGATTTTTTTCTTATTACATAGTCTAATATTAGGAAGCAGAGAGGACAATACGTAGCTTGGTGTCCTTTCTTCTGCCATTTTCTCAAAGCCTTCAGTGGAGATCCGTATGCCTACCATGCCATTTCTACACACAGTTACTTTCCCTGTACAAATGTAAGGGGCAGAGCAGCACTTTTAAGGACCAAAATTTCCTACTGGCTATATGAAACATATTGGTGTCTAAGCAACTGGGTTTTTTTAAATTTTTATTTTATTTTATTTTATTTTATTTTATTTTATTTTATTTTATTTTATTTTATTTTGATGTGGAATATCAAGGTTTGAATTTCTAGTTTTTCCAACATCTGCACCTCTCTACATGGCTCCTGTGTTCTCCTAAAATGCCTTACTGAACATCAAGGGACACAATCATGTCTTTAAAAGATTTGCTGAATTGAGAACGTAGCTTTATTCATGAAGAGTTATGATAATCTTTCATGTGTGTGCCCTGGTTAACAAGGTATTTTGATAGAATTTTCTCCTGATATATAGCATCAGAGCCCCTAATGTCCCTAACCTCTCAAACAATTTCTGATCCAGATAATGAAAGTCAATGTCTGCATGTCATTTCTGTCTTTGAAAATGTCCCCTGAAGCCCAGCAATACAGTGGAGTGCTGTTTTGATACTGACTGCTCACAAGAACAGTCAGTCAATGGTTTGACATTTTCTAATCTGGATGCATGAGATAAGTCATTTAACAAAGCCCAGTGAGCTCACTATAATGGCAAATATCAAATAATTTTGTCTTTTGATACAGCCAGGTGTTGTGCAGAGTTGGATTTGGTACTGCATTAGTCGGGTAACTTTGGAAAGTGCTATCTGCTTCACCTTAATTTGTATATTTATGTATGAAGTTTCTAACTAATGAACATCTCTGCTAACTCCACTGTGCAAAAACTTTCCCTCTATCAGGCAGTGATAACTCAATCACAATGTTTAAGCATTTGTAATTCCTAATGGTCAGAAAATACAGCACAGCCACTGCCATAAAAAAAAATCCTGATGGAATTATTTAGTCAGACCACTTCTGGTTTGCATTAAAAAATTTCTAATTTATAAAAAATATCTATGTGTATGAATTCATTGCAGGCCTCTTTGGACCTACCAGTTCCTAAGCAGAAAGTATGATTTTCTCTTGATAGAAAGTATGAACCATTGCAATCTCCCTCCTTCCTCCCTCTCCCCATTCAAACTGCGCCTGGATCTGACACTGTCAGAACCCCAAAAGTATCAGAGGAAGCGGTAATCAGTTCTAAACTGGGAAGTTACAGATGTGGTTACCGTGTGAACTTTCATCTTAACCTCCTCGTTAGTGGTAGGAGTTTTCCTTGTTGACTTCCAATGCATTAGGATAGAAGTAAGAGAAGTCCTGATCCCAATTCAGTGGCATATTTCCTCCCCGACTTCAGTGAGGACAGATTTTGTCTCTGAGACCTCCGTCTCAGATTTCACTGTACAAGTCTGGTCTATCTGTTTCCCCTTGAGAAAATAGGCCAACCATCTATTGAGTCACCAGTAGTAGGAAAAAAAAACCCTCTAAGGTCAACCAATGAATTTTATGGAACACTTACTGCTTTACCTCTTTCAAATGTACTCCTGATATTACTAGCAGACAAAATACATACCGCTTATTGGGTGAAAGGCAAGACACTTGGATGTGTCATGGTTATATTATTACAGGTAGCTTTTGACAGACACAAACAAGTACACAACAGGCAACGGATGAAAAAGTAACAAACAATACAGCCCTCTAATGGTAAAAGTGAATGCTAACATTTCAAAGAACAAATAATCATTGCATGAGCAAAGTATTTTTATAAATCATATAAAATGTGTAGTGCCCATAATCCTTTCTCTGATAGTACTGATATCAAATGGATTAAAGTAAAATAGGATGTTAAATACAAATAGTGGACAGTGATGAATCCCAAAGCACAACAAAAGCATGTAATCCTGATCTTAATGGCCAGTAGGACTGAAAGAGGCAGGAGAACCACAAAGGATGCAATGCTTTCTCTGTGATTGCTCTCCATAACTGCATAGCTCACAAACCTCCATTGTGCTTTGGGGGCTCCTTTGCCTGGTTTCAAAAAAAATCGCTGCTCCACTGGGGACGTTCTTCTTACCTAAGCTACACTGGGGTCTGACTTTGACCTGAATCCTACTTTTGAGTGCTGACGGTTGAGCCTAAAGCTCCTTTTGTTGTTGACTGTACTCATGGTAATGCCCTGCGGTTTCCAAGGCAGTGATTCTGTGGTGCTATAAAAGCAGCAACTGAAACTAAGGGACTTTATTCTCTTCATGAGCATTGGAAAACACAGTTGTGTTCAATTAATTAAAACGGGGGATAGCTGATTGCAGGAAGTACACTGGGAGAGGTTCCTGGCTCTGTTCTTCATCCAGATCTCTGACCTGTTTTCTTGTCACGCATGCTCGCTTTTTCCCTCGTGGAGCAGTCTAAGGGTGGGCAGAAGCTATGTGAGGAACTGGCTGGTACAAGATATGTACTAATAAAATTGTTTATGTGGAATTATTTCTGTTGTTATCCAGGGTCAAACCCTCAGATTTCGGGATATACTTCTCCCTGCAGAGTTTTCTGCTCGTTTTCTATTTCATGCCCTTTGCACGGGTCTGTTCCTAAGTGAAGGACTACCATCAGTAATGAAGTCCTGGCTGTCTAACAGAGCAAAGAGCCTCATCACTATCCCAATAACTATGTTCTGCTCTCATGCCTCCATAGCAGCCTCAGCAAGTCCGACAGGCTGACATGGAAACACAGGTTACTTTCCCTCTTACCTCATAATTATGAATGACGAGTTTAATGTCATTTCTATGTTTAAATCTGGATCTCCTTCTACTGGAAGGCTTACAGCTGTGTCATAGCTGGCTGACAGAGACAGCCAGTGTATCACATAAAGATAATATGTGAACTACATTAAAAAAAAAACCCACATTATTATTACTTTTCTCTCTTCCTAGCTGCTATGGCATCCACATATTACACCACACAAATATATTTTAAGTTCTTTGTAGCAAAGGCCTTCCTTTCCCTCTGTTTGTAGAACAGGACACTGGCCCTTCAGTGGCCCTTCACTGACTGTGTGCTACCACTGCGCAGCTAAATACAAGAACGAAAGGCTAAGTTCTGCTCTTTCTCACAGCAATCAGTAAATTGAGCTGTTTCAAAATTCAGCAATGTTTTAATACATTTGTATTTTCAGCTGGTGGTATAATTGCTTTCTATACAATATGAGCTGTTTCAGGGCTGATGTAGCCTCCAGGATATCTGTTTAGGTACTCTTTGAATCCAGCATTTGTGAGAACCCTGATTCTTTTGGGGGCTGTTATGATTAGAACTGCACATACAATCTCATAAGCATTACTGAAACTCTTTAGTTAAACCGTAACTTAGTAAGACATACAAGTTTGCATAGGCACAATAGTTTTGGACTAGTTTGCATGTTTTCTAGAATAGGAAGGGACAGCAAATAAAAATATCAGTGTAATTAGAAGCAACTCCAGAAAGAACTCCATTAGAATTGCGTCAATGGCATTTCAGTGCATTTTTCAGCTACTCTGGACTTGAAATATGAGGCAGCCAGGCTTCTGAAAATCAGCTACTATTAACTTTTTTTCAGTTTATAATTCAAAAGAAATTCAGGCCAAATAGATCACATTTACATATGTGAGTGATACTAACAGCGACACTAACAGGAAGACATGGAATTTGTCATACTTCCCCACAGTATGCCCCATACTATACTATAGACTGCTTCTTTTTCATCTTTCTTATATTTCTAATAGCAAGGATTGCATTTTCATTCAGAATCATTTAAGATGAGTATGGCTGTATCACCTGTGAGCAACTGTTATTAGGAAAGCAAATTAGTTTTTTTCTTTCATGTTTTCCAAAGCAGTTTAGCAGTTGCAAAGGAGGAGAAGCCTACATACATATTATATGGATCACGTCTACAGAACTAGTGGTTTGCATGCCTATTCTTTGTATTTAAAGCAGTTGATCTATAGGATAGAAGGGCCTTGACAGACAACTTATGTTTTCATCCTCTCAGGAATTTGTTCTCTGTTCATTTCGATTGTGAATAGCTGTTTTCCATGGATACTTAATACTAAAGTCTTCTCTACTGATTATATGCCAGTGCCTCAAATACCATGCAGTCCATTCCAGATTGGGGACTTACACAGAGCTGTACATTACATTTTGTCTTCCCAGCTGCTGATATACAGCACACCATATTTTATTCCAGAGGTGACAACTGTATTATGTTGTATATAGAATCCCATGGATTCCTTCCATTATATGAACTCATTTGTGAGAGGCAAAGCCTGTCAATTCCTTACAGTTTTACTCCTATAATTATAGTTTGCCCAAATTCCTCTGCCTTAATTGCATTTACCTGAGAAATTTATGTTGGGAACTTAGTAATGCTAAGTTGTCTCAACAGTAATAGAGCCAGCTTTAAATATCAGTTCAGACCTGATGCACTCTCTGGAAATGTCTCTATCATTCTACTGATTTTACAGGGAACACAGAGAACTTAAGCTCTAAATTTAAACATTTCAATTAAACACCTTAAATGGGGTGAATCCAGGCCTAAATTCCTGAACTTTTGTTAAAGATGTTCTCTATTGCCATCTTTGTTTCTTTGAAGGCCTGCCTTAGTTGAAGAAAATTGTCTTGACACCATGAACTGTATGGTTTGCAATAAATAACTTAAAAATGGTTGTAATATAACTTAAGTTAAATTTGATTTTAGTGTTCAGGACATTTGCGATGCCAAACTGATGTCTTCACCTTTGTTTATAAAGAAAGCAAATCTTTATGGGCAAGTTGCAAGACCTGAAAAAATAAAAAAACCCACCAACCCCACCCCCAAAACCAAGCAAAGTTTATATTATTAAAACACAGAGGCAGTTTTCTGGCTGCTGAGAATCCTCATGAATGTGCTGCTATGTTGTTTCCAAAAAACTTCCTGTCCCAGTTGATGATGCAGCAGCTTTTTTAGGAGAAACAGTACTTAGGAATGGGTTCTTCAGTCTCCTCATATCATCACAAATTACATTGCAAGGGTCAGTTTTCTTTCACCTTATTTGTCTGGTTGTACTCCGTCATTACAGGATCCACTCTGTAGTTCAGAAGGAGTAGATAGGTGGAGACATCATTTATTTCTCATCAGGAAGGCACATAATCATGTCTAATTTTTTGCCCGAGGGCCTTTTGCAAGAGGAATGACAGACTGTTGTTTTGACTAGGACTTTTAACATATAGAGTGGGTTTGTGAGAGGTCCTCCTTTTTGCTGCCTGGCCTCACTAAATCACAGGAATCAACTTGGTCAAATATAATTTGTAGTTCAGATTTTTCACTGCAGAAAAGTATAATTTGAGCTGTAAAAAATGCCACAGGTAGCACTTCTCTCTTTCCCTTCTCTGCAAAGGGGAATCAAACAGACAAAGAGCATCCTGACACTTCATGGTCTCAAAATGTAAATGAAGCATCAACATATTTTCAATAACCAGCCCTGACATTAGATAGAAAACACCTGTAATTTCCTTCACAGAGAAATATTTAATTTCTTTATAGTAACAGTGCAGGGCTTTTTCATGTACTTTGCCATTTCTCTTAGAAAGGGATTATTACAAGTCATGCTGCCATTTCTATGACGTTTAAAGATGTTTTCTTTTGCTTGTTTTCTTTTGGCTTCACCTTTGCTCCTGTGTTCCCATTTTATTTGTTACATTTTAAAGAATCCCACTAATCAGCTGGAAGCTATATAAACACTGACTGCAATGCAAGCCATATCCCTTTTTTATGGCATCTGAGAGACTATTTTCAGGGACCCATCTGCACAGGTGGGCTGGAGTGCAAGCACAGGAGGCCTTCTCCATGACACTACAGTGATCTACAGAGGATGAGACCCTTTATAAAGAGAAAGAAAGGGGATGTTGCATTGGGATACCTTCTTGATGAAGGTCAGTAGTCTCTGCACCAGTTTACCACTTGCCCACAGAGATGAAAGGAAATTGTTCACTCACTAAATACTGGTGTCAAGAAGTTCTGCTCAATGGAGGTTTTGGAAGGACTCAGACCAGCTAGTGACGCCACGCTTGGAGACCAGTCTGCCCGCGGCAGTAAGGGAAGATACAGTCGCCACCACCTGATGGAATATCCTCTGCATAGAGATGGGAAAGAAGCAGTGTCTGCTACTCAGCAAGTATTGGGGCAGCACAACCAGCTGTGGCTAGGTCTGCAGCAATTTCCATGGAAACAGCCTGAGAACCAAAAATTGCGAATGCTCCTGTTTGAGCATCAAATATTCTTCGGAGTAACCACAAGAGAGATTCTGCCGCTTAAAGAGCTGTCTGAACTAGTTGGGTGAAGACTGTCAGACATGACATGGAAGAGCAGCTAACAAAAGCCTGGTTTTGGAAGTTCTGAAAGATGATATGAAGTATCACTTTTAGACACATCTGAAGATATCTTGCTTTGTTGCTGTTTCCTTTGCTGCACAGCAAGATGGTAGAAAGTAAGAGAGTTCACATGAAATTGGACTAATCTTTGAATCCCTAACTGAATGACTGTTTATCCTGTGAACTGCCAGATGGGATGTGACAAAACAAAGTATTTAAGGTACACCTAAGGAAATAGGAAAGTTAAACCTCTTCTTAATAAGGTAAGAGATTTAAATTATATTTCCAGGTCTTACCATTGACAGTACAAGTAAACTCCTTTTTGGGATTAGTGGGATAAAACTGATTAGTCCTAATTGAGTTTCCAGCAGACACAGTTTCCTTAATTGATCTCTTGTGTAACAAGATATTTCACAGAATGAAATTATCACCTGTGTGTGCAAATATGTTTAATAGGACCAACTGTGCTCACTGAAATGTCTAATGCTTTGAAACTCAGGGTGTACCATGGAATTAATTTTGTATATAGACACCTAGGGAAATTTAAGGTAGTCCTCTTATGAGCATGTGAGAAATGGTGGATCTTACTGTTTCTGAACCAAAGACTTCTCATATCCAGCAAAATAATGTATGTGATAATAGAAAAAAATCCCACAGCTCAAGAAGCCAGCTGAGACCCTAAAATAGTACCTGCAATTGGGTTCACTGGAGTTATTACACACAAGCGTAGGCCAAATCCCAACCCAGCCCTCTGCTGTTCATCAGTTTAGCCTTCTCTGTCCTCAGGATGTCAAAGATCAACTGCTACAAACACAGGTCCATGTGAATGAACACTTTTCTCACCATAAGTTACAAGGCTGTTGAATGAAGAGTGAGTCTGATTCAACTCTAAGGGGGTGGAAAGGTAAAGGGAAGGTGTGTATTTGAGCCTGAGGCATCTATGCTCACTTTGAGGGAGGAAAACATCCAAAAGGAAAAGCAAGGAGAATCTGGTGAACTACAGGCTGGTGAATCTAACCTCTGTTTTTGTGAAGACACTGGAGTAAATCCTTATAGAAACCATTTGCAGGCATGTGAAGGACAAGAGGGTGACTGGGAACAGCCAGGATGGATTTACCAGTAGAAAGCACAACTGATCAACTTGATTTGTTTTCCATGAGGAGATGACTTGATCTACAGACAAGGAGACAGAGCAACGGATGTTGTTTACCTTGACTCCAGCAAGATATTCCATATCATTAAGTTGAAGAGATATAGTTTGGACATATGGAGTATAAAGTGGGATATATGGAGCATAAAGTGAATGGAAAATGGCTAGTTTTTTGGCCTGAAGGGTCAGAAGTTTAAAGTCCGACTGGCAGCTGGGTACTAGTAGCACTACTTGGTGGTTGATACTGGCACTGATACCGTTTAAATACTTCATTAATTACTGGTAGCACTAAATACCCACCCAATGGGATGGCAAACAAGACCAAATTGGGGGAAGTGGTTGATATGCTGTAGAGCAGGGCTGCCATTCTGAGCGGGCATCACAGGCTGAAGACATGGGTCAACAGAAACCTCATGAATTTCATCAAGGACAAATCCAAGTCCTGCACAAGGCCTGTAATAACCCCAGACAACACAATAAACTGGGGACTGGTAGCTAAATAGAAGCTATGGAGAAAAGGGTTTGGGAGGCCTGGTGGACAACAAGCTGAACAGTAATCGCCAGTGTCCTCCTGCGGTGCAGGAAGCTGCAAACTGGATTGTATTAACAAGACCATAGACAACAGGTGGAGGGAGAGATTATTCCCTTTTCCTTGTTTGCATAGCACACTTTTTATTCAACATCTTATGCTGGTTAAAATCTGTGAGAGTATTAATAAAAATGTGTCCTAGATGAATGACCAAAGTGTTTTTCCAATCTGATTACTCAATAGAAAAAGTGCTTTTAATTTGAACATTCTTCTTCTTCATTTATGAGATTCAATTATTTTGGTAGGGATTTATGTTTCACAGAGAAAAAAACTGGTTAAGAGGGATTCTAACAAACAAGGAAAAAAAATTTGGCACACAACCTCATAAAATAGGTCATAAGTCTTGTGTGTTCACAAAGAAATTCAGGAAATTTGCAAAGTCTTTGGTGCAACTGCTGTTTTGACTAGTGTCTGGGAAAGAAAATGGAAACCTCCTCTGATAGGAGAGCTTCTTGGTGTGGACATGAAAGGAGACATGAAAGCTGTCAAAATAAACTCCAGTACTCTATACTACATATCTTTCAATGCTATAAGGAAATGGTTCCTTCCAAAGTTTGCATCTCCTCAAGGAATGGAGTTGATCCATCACCTACAACATGATCACCTCCTGGGTCTCTGGATTGCATCTGACATTTAGTTAAGTTAGTGGCAAGGTTCATCAGTAGTCTTACCATGGGCAGAGTCCCTGCTACAGTGGGTAGCAACTTTCCCAATACAGTCTTCCCAATGTAGTGGCTCAATGATGAATGATTTTCAGATATATAGCCTAGGACAACATTGGATTCTTTCTGCCTGATCCTAATAGTATCTTTTCTACTCCTTCCTTTCATGAGATTTTGATTATATTCTCCTTCATTAATTTCTCTCTGAACAGTATATAAAGTGGGGTCATAGCCATGGCTTGGTAGAGCACAAAGAAGCAATTGAAGTAGTCGGGAAACAGGACAAGAATCAGGTAGGAGGACCTTCTAGAAACACCAGTGAGCAGCTTGGTGTAACAATCACCTACACAGATCTTGGTAAATGCTTTATCTGGTAAACGCTGTATCTAGTAAATACCAACAGATGTTTTATAGTGTATGCTATTCAACATCAAAAGAAAGGGGAGAGATGAAACAAAGCATTTCCATACACAATAGCTGACACCTATCCATAACAAATGTTTATTGGAGATGACCCACAAAAGCCAAGGGCAACTGCAATTCTGTCCCACATCAAATAGAGAACTATTTTTTCATCCCCATCCAGTTTTTTGATTCAGTATTTTCCAGCAGTGCACAACTGAAGGCTGAACATAAATCCATAGCTTTTATGCCCACTATAACTGGCACAAGAAGGAATCCACGTGGCCTTTTCCTCCTGTCTCCCCTGGGTCAGCTCAAGGCTTGTGACAGTGATCCAAACTGAAAACCTGAGCTAGGTTAATGTCTTCTTTTCATTGTTCTGTTTCTTGTTCAGGGGAGGGGATAGCACATGGACGGAGAAGTTTAAAGGTACCTGTAAAATAAAGGTTTTAGGCACAAGATGAAGACCCAGCCCCTCTGTTTCACATGAAGTCTGGGAGGAAAATAATAAAGATAATTTTCAGCATATTTCACTTCTTCCTACAAGAGAAAATCTCTGGATTCCCAAAGCCCACTCGTAGGAGAAAGAATTGGTGGATATACCTAAAAATAGGCAGATCTACCGAATATTGTTAGAGAAACAAATGTTGTAAAGGCATATATTTACTGCAGCTGATACATTTAGAGACCTCACACTTCCAGTGTATTTCTTGGTAGTCTCCTGGGAATAAAAAACATTAAAAAGCACTAATTAAACAAGAAGAGATAAAAGCTATAGGATGTTTTCGCCATAAATTCCTTAGAAATTAGTTAAAGATTAGCATTTCTATATGAATTTTGCAATACATAACAGTTCTTCTGTAGCTATTCACTAGGTCCACAAGTGATTGCAGTCATTAGTATGTCCCAGCATAACAATATGACTCTAAGTATATACATATTTACCTCATTTTTTTTATCCTGATGTTTCACAGGAAACAGTTCTCCTCTCGTGCAAATTTTGCAGCTCTCTTTTCCTCTGCCTGATTTTTCTAATCCCTGACCCTTCTAGTTCTATATAGGGCGTTGAAACAGACTTTGATTTTGTAATGTGGACCTTCAGTTCTAAGAAAAAAAGTGTTACTCTGCCAACGCTTCCTGCTATGCCTGTGCTGCACTTGCCGGGAAAGTTTTGGTGAAGCTAAGCTCACCTCTCCTTAACGAAGTTTAAGTGATCTTGAAACTAGAAAATCTGTTTGCATGGTATTAGTCAGGACAGTCTATAAGACCAACAAAGGCTTGGTTTAGCCTCATGTAATTTTAGACATTTAAGCAAAGACTCTGCGCAGTAATGCAGAGCTTTAGGCCCTTGGTAGACTGAATCAATGTTTTGCAGGTACCCCTTTCTTTGCATTAACTATAGAGGAGGAATTTAAAGTCACATGGCTGATCAATTGCACGCATAAATTTAACCAGAAGGAATTTCGGATAAAGTATAGTGTCTGAAAATTATGTTATTTTAAATATATGCCCTTAGTATAGAATTTTATTTTAATAACTTCTTTTGCATAATGTTTATTTCAAAATAGCTCACTAAACAAATACCTGAAATAAATCTGTCTTTGGAGAGGTGCGAGTACTGGCACCCACTTAGTATGGTGAAAAGAAGAGGGTTATGGACTGAAGAGTGATCTCAGTTGAACTTGCTGGTGTTTTAGAGGCTCAACTGTTGTCATCCTCTAGCTTCTAAATGGTATAACCCCGATGAAATTGAGGAATTAGAATCCAATAGTGGTGTCATTGTAGATTTCCAACCTCAGGAAATACTAAGTACCAAGAATTCTTAAATCCAGTAGAGGAAAATAAGGCTTCTCCTCAGCACAAAATAATATTCACCTTTACCTATTTTTTTCTTTTATTTTTTAAAAAATAAGAAAGAAAGAAGTAAGACAAGAAAGAGTAATAGTTGTAAAAAAACACTAGCAGAATAGATGGACAGGACAAAAGTTATATTTATTGAGCCAGCAGCCTCCAAACAGTTCCATGTATTATTCCTGCTCCCACTGTGTTATTGAGATGATTTTTCTGAAATGAAAATAATTGAAATTGACATTAGAAAAACCAGCAACACAGAATAATAACCAGCAGCTAAGCTACTGGCTTCTGAATAAAGATTTCTAATTCTCCATAAGCTCTTCTCAAATTCCTCTTAATATGGCCAAAGACATTCACAAATTGGAAAAGCTTCAGCCAATAGAATATGGCTTATGGGCTTAGCGTGAGAAAGAGTCAGCACAGCTTCACAAAGCTCCCTCAAGGCGCTCTCAGGAGAGTCTGAAGTGACCAAAGACTGTGGCTTCTCAGACGCTCTTGTCTTTAATAGGTAAATCCAATATTAGTTCATCATCCCTCTCAGAGTGTTTGTGAATCCTCTGGCAGCTGTATTGCTCAAAAACCCCAGGATTTTTGAAGCAAAGTGGATTTCTAGTGGAATCACATATAAGAAAAGCTGCAACAGTTTGAATGAGAAAAATTAATTTCTCATGTACACAAATAATAAACAGCGAATTCTACAGACCAGGATGTTTGTGATGACAGGATACGTTTCGTTTTGGAGGACTCTAAATGTCCTTGCAGAGACTAGTTTCAGTTTAACAGCTGTGTAGCTCTATTGTCAAGGGAACTATGGTGCTGCTATTGTTGTACAATTTAATTTTTCAGTCCAGATAAGGTATTATCTAGTAATGAGCCCTGTTACTCAGATATGGTCATTTATATTATAAATGGTGATAATAATTTCTGTCTGTGAGGCACTTGTACATCATGCAAGTTATTGCACTCTCACAGGATTAACATGTGCTCTGTTCCAAATCACTGGCCAACATAATTTATGACATGGGGCTCCTTTTTGCTCTATTCAGCATCTTCAAACCCCTTTTATCTGTTTAGGAGACACTGGCATGTTTTCTTCCCTCCTAGTTTTCCTAATTTTGTTTGTCTTTTAATTCACATCAATAATTTCAATATAATTAAAAAGAGATGAAGAAAACCAACCGGTGTGAAGCAAAAAAATCTAATGATTTCCGCAGAACAGAGTAATTGTGGTTCAGCTTCTTTTTTCCATGGAAATGTTCTGACAGCAGATACCATCCTGAACTACCACCCACTGTCTAGCGGGTTTGTGCTTTGTTTTAAAGCATTCATTACGGCAAACACAGTTTTTCATGCAAGGCCTCAATCCTGCTGCCTGGTGTCCTGACAATGAGTTATCCAAAATTCCCTGTAGGGCAGGAAGCTAAACCCCTGAGCCAACAAAAGGAAAATGAGGGTGTGCATACAGTTGTCATCTGTACTCCCACTGTTTCAAGGGAAAACTCTTGTGCTCCAAAGGTACAGACAAAATTGAATGAGATGAGGAAGCAGGACTCAAGCTGGTTGGCAATTTGAACCACGAATAAACCAATGTAATATATTCTTGCATCTACAGGTGCCTTGAAACTATAGCTCAGAGTGGGATCAACCACTGTGCTCATCTCTGTTTAAATGTACGTTAACATAGACAATACAAAGACATTGTTAACTGCAATCCTCCTCTGGTATTCCTCTGACAAGGGATGCAGCTCTCTGTGGCCCAAGGCTTACCTCCGATGCAGCCCGTCTACAAAACCTGGGGCTAAATGTCAGAGCAAATTGTTTCATTGTGAGAGAGAGATGGGAGGAAGTGCATAGAGTCATGCGAGATAAAGAAGCTAAAACTGCAAACTCATAGCAGTTTGAGGATTGAAGAGAAAAAACATCAACATGGAGATTTGGTGCATAAAACCCTAAAAGAAAAAACAGAGAGTCAACCCTAAAAGAAAAAACAGAGAGTCATAAGACAGCAAAATAGCAATGTCAAGGGTCAGCCTCTTCCACAGAGCAGCGGAGGCTGACCCTTTGCCCCCTCCTTGACCACTGCTAGCCTGCAAACACTCATAGGGCTTCTTATTAGGAGTTGTGAGCATATGAATGCTTAGACTAGTAGCTTGGTAGGTGCAGGTTTTTGTTGTGTGTATTAGCTAAGAAATTACATCTTTGGTCTTTTAAGCTATGTGTGAAGCACTTGAGCACATGGTCAAAAAGCACTGAACAAAATGATCAAGGGACAGTTAAAATACTGAATATTGAAAAGAACTTTTTAATTTGCAGTTTGTTTTTTCCATTTCAAGGGAGTGGGCTTAGCCATTCATTTAACCACAATTTGGAAAATCACCGTATGTTTCTGTTTTCTATACTAACCTCTGATAGATTAGATGGGAATAGAAACCAACAGAGGAAAAAAATCAACCCTGTAAACTAAAAGACTTCATTATAGTCTTTTATTTTGTATTATTTCCTACAGTATGGCAAAAAAAGAAATTCGGCAACTCTTCTTCCACCATCTGTATTTCTGATGTGTTCTTCATTGTCCTTATCTGGCTTTAAAACTCTTAAACTTGATAGTTCACAGATAGGAACAAAGATTCTAACATGGACGTGTGTACTATATGGAGAAATAGGGGAAACATAAATGAAATGATACCTACAAAGGTGTTCTTCCAGCCAGTGAGGGGAAATATGTGAATTAATTAGTCTTGCTGGTTATCTTTAAAAAGCCCATAAAATTGAAAAGAAAATAAAGTTATTTTCAGTATAATTTCTATCTTTATGTACTGAAAGGAATCATGAGAGGAGTAAAGACAAATCTCATTTAACCATCAGAAGTCCTTCAGAAAGATGGCAGCTGAACTCTAAATGTTATTTAACATTCAGACTCTTTTAAATGTAAAAGCATTTGTTTTATTTGTATTTGTGCTCAGATGACAGAGGGAGATAGAGGTGGAAGACACAAAAACGGTCATCTTGTTTGGATGAACTTTTGAAAGTTCTTGAGTTGTGGAAGACAACAGAAAATTCTACTTCAGGCATAAAATGTAAAACATATGGTGTGTCCTTCAGTTTAGTGTAGTAGAAAAAACGACAGAGAGGATGTGCATTGGGACACAATTGCATACTGTCTGCTTTGAGTGCGGGCAATACAGATGGAAATATTAAAATATAATAATGCCTCTATTGAGAAGTCAGATGAGAGAAAACTCGTCTGCTGCTATTTTGCTCTCAGATCTTTATGTGGTCTGACATTTCTAGCTGGACTAGCAGGAAGCAGCTGTACAACACTGGGAGCTACACTAACAAAGATTGCTCTCCTGTAGAGCTGAGCCATTAGGACAAGCTTTTTAACATTTCTGGCATGAAACGGAGACCTTTGCTAAGATACCTCTTGAGCCTATACAGAGAAGAAGCTGACACCGCACAGGCTTCCTTTAAACAGTTTTGAAATAGGCGGTGCTCTCCTATGTGTGGGCTTTCACACTGTAAACAATACACTTACAACTTTGATTTTAACACCTCTGATACGCCAGGCATGGTTGAAACATCGCCATCTCTGATAAGAGGTTTCACACCTCACCTCAGTAACTCTTGTTTCCTCTTTCATGTCCCCTCTATGCCCAGGAGCTTTTCAAATTCTGCCTTCAAACTATCACGAAACCTCCGCATGTGTTAGAGCTGGCCAGAACAGCAAATGCGTCTCTGTGAACTCCGTGACAAAAAGATACCTAGCAGTTTAACTCTACTGTGACTTCCTTCAACTCGCAGCAAAAGGCATGCTGTAGGGTGGATGCTGGGGTCTGATACGATCACTTTGAATATGCAATGGATAAAATATAGATCCAGAAACAGTCTGAGATTGCATAGGAGAATCGCCTCGGTCAGAAGCAGCCCACACCAGAGTGGAGAGAGCATAGCAGCCCCTGGTTTTCGCTATTTCACCTGTCTGCGTACAGGGTGTGAAAAGATTTAAAGGAGCCTCTTTACATTGGGCTGATGCCCAGAAGTAGTTTCAGTACATTAGTCTGCTAGCAGTTAGGGTAACCTAACCTCACAGACAGCATCCCAGCACCAGAAAAGCTTTACATAATCTTTGTGAATTCCCCCTAACTGGTGCAATGTGTTTTTCAATGACAAAAAAAAATTTGGTCCTACAAAGACTGCCCTTTTTGCATGACTCCAGCACCGTAGGTCTTATGTACTTTAACACAAACATTTCTGAAGCAGGAGCCTCTTAGAAATTAATGGAGAACTCCATTTTAGTTCCATTCCGGGGTTTGGATCTTTCTATTCCTCCACAAAAATAAGTCTAGTGAATTACATGAGAAAGCTGTCCCTTGCATGCCAAGAAATACAGTTCAAACTGTTTGTTTCATGAAGCCAAAGGTACCAACACAACAGCATTCTCATATCACTTGCAAATAACACGCAATTATGTAATTTTGAGATTTAAAGTAGATCTGGAATAAGATAATAAGTTTGATTCCCTTAGAAATGATCTAGGGATTTTGGAGCAAGAACTGAATATCAAGTTGGAGGGTTTTTTCACTAATATAATATTCTGCATCTCTCCTTACTGTCAGATGAGTAAGTTGTAGAAATTTCTTTCTCCAGACAGTGTGATATCCTGAGACTGTTTTAAGATGCTTTGTTGTCAGATTTTTAAATAGAGATATACAGAGAAAACACTTTTTGAAAACAATACACTATAAATTTAAAATCAATGTTTTCCTTGATTGCATGTCTACCCAGGAGAAAAGTTCTAGTTCATTTACAGGCTATTAGGTTCAAAACAGAAATGACTGGATGAAATTCAGTGAGTCAGATGAAGCGGTAAGTCAGAATAGATAATGCTTATGGCTTAAAATCTATTCAACTGTTTAGAAGGAAAAAAAGTAATCTAGATAGATTTGTAACACACAGTTGTTTCTTTTGGCTTTTTTGAAGGGAAAGAGAGAAAGCCCAAGTCTAGAAATACATGCTTCCCTGAGAGATCTGTTTGGCTTATCAAGCTAACAGTGCAATTCTACATATTTTTGAAGGCCAAGAATAGGAGCTGAAAACTTGGGCACTGATTCAGCAAGGTACTTAAGAATGAGATCAGCTTTAAAATTGCTCTAATCAAAGACAACGTTCCTGGAGCTACTGCCTGATTTTAGAAAGCAAATTTGGCACTAATGAAAAGATGCGAGAATGAAACAAGTGAAGGCTGTCATCTCATCTCTTTCTGTGCAGAAAAATGGCATGGGAAGTAGCAAGGCAAGCTTTTTTAAGCCTTTATTGCCCGCCCCATCCTCATCACCCCTACCCCCATATGTTTAAACTTAATTTTATTCCTGATGCAGTCCTTGAGATTCTTAGCAACAATTTTAGCTAGCACCAACAATGGTAATGCTATATTGACACAAATTCAAACTAATAATGCAGAAGGCAGTTTGGCATCTTTTTTTCCCCTTCTCATCACAAATTCACTTCTTGAACTTGTTGTCTATGTATGGTTCCCACATTAGCAACACCTCAGCACGATGTCTGCTACCTTTTCTCTCACTCAGAACATGTCAGGATATTTGCCTGACTGACAGATTTAATTATGAGTAGCTGGAGCATGATAGGATCAAGGGCACAGAGGTGACAAAGAAAAATGAGATTTGGGGTGGATTATTGGTGGCCTTCAGTATCCTTGTAAGCCTCCAAAGGTGTTAGGATGTGAAACAAAGGTTTTCTTGGTAGAAATTTTTTGGAAGAGGTGTTCTGGCTTCTTAACCAGGGAAATGTTTTCATAAATAATGAGTAGTTTAACTAAGAAATAAACTTTTATTCCCCCACAATTCCCTGTTCTTGTCATTGATAAAGGCCTCATCAATACCAAGTATCACTGTGTTTCTAAGGCAACATTGGAAACAAAGATCTTTGTGTTATAATATGGGAAAGTACTTTGGTGGGGGTTAGTTTTGGGGTTTTTTTTCAGGGCATGTTTTCTACAGTGTCCTGCTGGGGTGAACAAGAAGTCTGCAATTTCCAGCAAGATCTTACCAGCTTTTCATTAAGACATTGTTTGCACTGTCATGCATTAACAGGACAGGGCTGAGATTCACCCTATACTTCTCGCCTGGGACTCAGGGAAGCTGCCCTGAATTACAGTCCCTAACACAAAACACTGCAGAACTTCTATAGTCTCCTCGGGATTCAGGGATGGGTGGGGATTGGAATGACAGACAGACCCAGCTCTTCTCTCCCAGCTTTCTGTCTCAGACAGGGGCTGGAAGATGTATAGGGAACGTGGCATCAAAGCAAGGACAGAGTAGTTCTTTCTGGAATTTGCCTCGTTTGGGGAAATGGGTAGTTACAGGATTTAGATGAATTTGTCTAACTTTTGAATGTACAAATCCTTTTTTCCCATTATGTTCTAGAGAAATACGTGCCAAAATTGCCAATGTACCGTCTGAAAAAGAACTTCCTTGTGTTTAAGCTTGAAGAGAGATCAGAGCACACCTAGCTCTTCTGCTTTGAGTGTTGTATCTCCTTTCAGCTGTTTCTTTCCGAGCTGAAAAGTCCCAATCTATTTAGCCTGTCTTCATGTCTCATCATACGTGTTGTCATTCTCTGCACCTTTTTTATGCTTCCTATGTCCTTCTTGAGCAACTACACTAAGTATTCAATATATGGAATGCTAACATTTTACACCGTAGCACCAAGCGTTCTGTTTGATCACAATTTTTTTTTCCCTAAACTTATCCTTCAGTAGGTATTTATATATTTGTTTTTCTCTGTGCATGCATATTACCTTGCAATTACTAACAACGAGTTTCATTTCTCATTTCATGGCTCTGTAATTCAGTGTCATAGATTGTCCGGCAAAACTTTAGGCAGATTTAATTTTTACTGTGATGACTAATTTTGTGTCAGCAGCAAATTTTATCACCTCATTAATTTCCCCTTCTTTTAGATTGTTTATGAATACGTGAAATAGCACAAGCTCTAGAAAAGATTCTTGAGTGAAAACATCAATGGTAAGCCATTTATTTACCTTTGCAGTAGCTTTTCGGAAATTCAATAATTGAGTTGAAATTGAATAATGCTGTATTTACCAGGGCCCTTTTCTCCCTTGCTTTTTAACTGTTCCAAAGGATCTAACAGATCTGTGATGCATGACAAACGTGTCGATTTTTCCCCGGTATTTTGTACTTATACATAGGAAACAATTCCTGGTTTACTATGATGTCTACCACTTTTCCTACAGCAGTAATCAGATTGACCGAGCTGTATTTTTCTGAAATCTTTCTTAAAAATTGGCTCAACATTCTCTGTCTTCTGATACAAAGCCTTACTTTAAAAGTTGGATATATGCTTTAGTAAATAATTTTAGCAGTTATTATGAATTTTATAAGTTTGTTCTAAATACCTCTTCTGCTGATCTTTCATTTTGTAAAAGGTTCTCAAACCCATGCAGGACCCTTTTTTAAACCTCTCCACAGTGAAAATTGGGGCACAACAATAAAATTTTTTTCACTTTTTTTTTTTTTTCCTTTTACACGTGGATAATTTTCTATCCTGATTGACTTTCTGGTTGGCTCCCTGCTTTGATGCCTTTTGAAAATTTCTTATTATAAGATTTTCTGCCTTTAGACAAGTTTCTTATCACGGACATTGCTGACCTCCCCCATTGCCATTCTATGCGTCATGTGCTGCTTTATGTTCTTTTTTGCATTCCTCGTTTGGACAATAGAGGGAACACAAATACTTATCCTTTCTCTGAACCGTCAACCATTGTCTGGCAGTATGGTGAAGGGAGTACACTGCCCTCTTGGAAGAAATCTCTTCACAGAAAAAGTACGGGGGTTTGGAGACAGAGTTTCTTTGAAGGAAGAGTAGTTTCCCTGGGGGCAACTGCCACCCCTGAAATAGTACAACTCCACACCATTCCCAGCACTGCAACACATTGGGAAATATAGTTTGTTTTAAACAGTAGGTTTAACCTTTGAGTAGAGATATTAAATACTGCATGAAATATGAGCTGCTGAGTGACATTTGCCTAAAATGTCACCTTCTAAAACTCCTGGATTAGAACTGAATCCTTAAAGAGAGCATGGAAAACTCTCCATCAAACTGACAGTCTTTTTCATTGTTTTTTGTAGATTATATTTTTGGGGAAAGTATGAATTAGCCAAGCAGTGGTAGTCACTGAAACAACTTCAGCTGGGCACAGCAGCATTAGAAGGAACAGACCTAAATAGGGGGGGTGAAAAGCTTCCTCCTCACTCTTCATACTTATAGCGGACACTACATGGCTCCTGTCCCGCATGGTAATGGTCTCTTCAGTTCACTTTTTATTGCTGAATCTTCCCCTTTTCAGTTTAATTTATTTTGCCTTTCTTATTTGTACTCATCCACAAATACCAAGACCAGAAACCAAAGGCAAGCAAGAAACAAATCCTGTCTTCCACCTCCAGGGCTTGATGAAATTTCACTCTTTTCTCAGCTTTCAACTTCATGTAATCCATATCTAATAAAATTCCAGCATAGTGCTTCATATTCCTAAAAATTCATAAGCACTTTGCTCAATTTATAAAATATATTTATACTTAGCTGTATGTGGAAAATGTTTATCCTAACTGGAGAAACTTTGGGTGATCACAACAGCATGGCCTACAATGCATCAGGGTAAAACCAAGACCTTTACAAGGATTCCATAAGAAGCAAGCAAACAAGTTAAAGCATTTGCAAGAGATACACAAGCTCCTTGGGGTTTGAAACTAGATCTGCCACCTTTCCAGTGCGTCCCCTGGCATTATAGGAATTCTGTCCTACAGATATCTCTCCTTCATTTCAGTCACACATTCCATCTTGATCCTCCCCAAAAGGAAAAGTTTCTGAAAAGCAGCTCCAACAGCCCTGCAGCTTTCTTGGAAACTGCTGGTAGTTTTCCCGATCAAAGGAATAGGAGACCTCTGCTCAAAAATATGGGCTCTAGGTCTATCTCAGGAAGCTGTACCGTGCTAATGACTCTACTCTGCTTCAGCAACATAGGCTTTTGCCTATGTCTTCCACCCACTGCTGATACAGTGTTCATAGTAACAGCAATAGGGACTGAAAATCCATCAGTTTTTGAACTGTGCATAGTGCCATTTCTGCTTTGTCTTCTGCTACCACAGCTATCCAATTGACAGAATAAATTTGCCACTCTAAGGCTCTTAAATCTGCTGAACTGATTGCATTTCAGAGAGGTATATTTGGAATTAACTTCTCTTGTATTTGTAAGCAGCCTAAATTGATAGAAATCAAAGCACTTGACATTTTAGATCACTTGGTTACAATTATTTAATTGCACTGGGGTTTTCTGCATTTCAAAACCATAAGATAACTACATGTACTTTTTCCTCCAAATTATATAAAACTCTTCAAATATGTATCCTCAGAAATTCACAGGTCATATTCTCTTTTTCAACAGGATTTGCGGAGCAGATGCATACAAGCAGCTTGTGCAGCAAAGACCTTCATTTCCTTCCTCATATACTCATTCTCTCAGGTTGATGCAAATCACAGCATATGAGGTCACGGCCACCTTTCCAAGGCTGATGGATCACCTCTTCAGACTAACGCTCAATACAAAGCTGCCTACTTAGATGATACACGCCACCTATGATGAAGACTGGAAATGCCAGCTGCAGAGACTGATGGCTTGTTCTCTAATCACTGCAAAACACAGGTCGTGCTGTTAATGTGGCGAAATATTCTACTAGCTGATGAACTACCTGTTATCTAGGATGCATCATGAGAAATGGCCCGGGGAAGGTGTCATTTATAGAACTGCTCCTTTGGCTTAGAAACCAATCGCAATAGTAAAGGAAGCCTGTGGTGGTTTAATCCTGGTAGGCAGCTCAGCACCACACAGCCACTAACTCATGCCCTCCACCCAGCAGGATGAGGGAGAGAATAGGAAGAACAAAAGTGATAAAACTCATGGGTTGAGATGAAGACAGTTTAATAAGTGAAGCAAAATGGTACACACAAGCAAAGCAAAATAAGGAATTTATTCACTACTTCCCATCAGCAGGCAGGTGTTTAGCTATTTCCAGGAAAGCAGGGCTCCATCGTGCATAAGGGTTGCTTGGGAAGGCAAATGCATAACCTGAATGTCCCCTTTTTTTTTTCTCCCATCTTTATTGCTGAGTGTGATGTCATATGGCATGGAATATCCTTTTGGTCAGTTTGCGTCAGCTGTCCCAGCTGTGTCCCATCCCAATTTCTTGCCCAGCACCAGCCCATTCACTGGGAAGGCAGCGTGAGAAACAGAGAAGGTCTCGATGCTGTGTAAGCACTGCTCAGCAACAGCTAAAACATATGTGAGTTATCAACACTGTTTTGGCCACAAATCCATAACACAGCATCACATGAGCCGATACAAAGAAAATTAACTCTATCCCAGCAAAACCCAGTACAGTCTCCACTCCTTATTCCATGCCATTGGACAGTGTGGGACCTGAGCATGATATTAAGTGATCAAGAAGGTGCAATTAGGCTGATAGGGAGTTCAGAAACAGGAACCAGCTGTTCTTCTGGTAACACTGCCGTGATCTGACTCTTTCTATTATACCTGACAAATCCATTTTCAAATGATAAGTCTCACATTTAATGAAACATCTGAAAAAGTTTTGCAAACTGAGCTGCAGGTGACTGGACCTGCTGACAGATTAAGACCCTTTGAAGGACATTTGTTGGAATCAGGTTCCCCTCTGGTGCATTTTCATTTTTGGTCAAAGAAGCTCCCTCCTATAGTTGCCCCTGTATGAGATGCAGTACAATTGTTCTCCTTTTCTACATAGGTCCAATAATTTCATTTCAGCAAGGAGATTGTACCCAGCAGTACCTTACTTGATGAAGCTGCAAAGTCTGTGGCTAGTTCAAAGCATTCTGATTCATCGCTCTTCTGTGTTTACTTATTTTGTCTAATATTAGCTCTATAGTTAAGGTATTCATACAAACTTAGGTCTTGAATCTTCATCCAAACTCACAGTTGTTGACTGCTATAAATTGAATAAATAAAAAAATAAAATAGTGGGGTTCTGAAGACTTAAAACTTCTGCTTTGGTACTGGCAGTACAATGACAACATATACAGATCATTCACTATTTACCCTGAAGGAGGAAAAAAAGAAAAAAGGGAAAAAAAAGACAACTTTAATAAAGAAAGGTACTTCCAGTAGCCTTATGCATAAGAAGTACCAACGGTGATCCATGTGATACAGGGACTGTAGAATTTTTAATAAAAGGGAAGAAAAATTAGGTTTGCGTCTTTCTGGAGGAGAATAGTTAGATATCCAAGGGGAATAAACACAAGTGATGCTGTAAGATTAGGTTAATAACATGGGAACGTAAGTTATTGTTCTAATAGAAAAGAATCGAACATACATTGAAACAGGTTTACTTTGCAGAACATAAACTTTAGCATAAAATACCAACAATGACATTCCAAGAAAAAAAAATACACACATAAGAAGGGGGGAAAAGAGGCTACAGGAATACAAAAGAAGCCAAAGATAAGCAGTAAGCAGGCCTGGCATTTTGATTTCGTTCCTCTTCCACTATTTTGGAGCATTACACATGAGCTCATGCACGGGGTAAGTTCCTTGAAAATGTCAAGGCATACTTTTCTTTTTTTTTTTTGTATTACAGGTTTCCAGTATATAACTGTTTTTCTCTCACTGAAGACCTGCACAAATCCTCTGCCCTTAGCCCTCTCAGTGAGAGCTGTAAGAGGAAACAGCTGTACGAGTCTCAGTGGTGATTCAAATATCATGCTTGCTCTGTATATTAATTTCATTTGAAAACCAGCCTTAGACCCTTTGTAGTGGGAACATTTTAAGAGATGGCCTGAATTTTACAGACAATCTAAATTTGAAGTAAGTACAAATTTTGTACTTTTGAAAAGCAAAGGTTTTCATGACAATCCTGCATTTATTCTTCAGAGTGCTTCATATATATTGGGACATGCTTCATTTTCTCCAGAAGACTTAATTTGTCACTAATTTCCTAAACAGCAAAGGGAAAAAAACAGTATAAATGTTCAGCTTCTCTATTACTTATATAAACATTAGCATAATCTCTATCCAATGAACATTTTTTTCAAATAAATCTTACCAGGAAGAACAAGAAATTATTGTATCAAGATACAGCTGCAGAGCTTTAAAACTTTGAGATGCAAGTACCGACAGAAGGAGAAACTGCTTAAAACTGAGTTTATTACTTGCCTTAAGTCAAATTTTCCAGAAAACAAGCAGGAAAAAATATCTTTGTTTAGAAAGAAAACTGGCTTTGCAAAATGAAATAAGGGCTCTTGGCTTTTTCTCCAAGTGTTGCTAACGCTTGCTGCTCTTATTTTTGCCATGCACAAACACGCACACAACCTTCCATAATCTGTTTGCACCCTGGTGCCCATCCTGGCAGCCAGCCCCCCAAGAACCCACTCATCTATACTGTTCACCTTCTGCTCAGCCTTATGCTTCCCAGCGCTTCTGGCAGTGGCCTCCACGGCACCAGCTGAACCACCAAATGCAAATTTACATGGGGCTGGATGAGTTTGGGCTCTCCCTGGCCCCATTAGTGACAGCTGCTCTGGCGTGTGCTCTCTTGACTCATATGGAAGAACTGCTCAGCGCCTCCTGTTAGAGCGAGGTTCCATCTATCCCCGGCTACCCAAATGTTTAATTGCTCCTTCAGCTTACCCCAAAAGGAGAGTATTTAGTTTATCCATTGGCTTTACTTAGGCCAATAATTAGCAGCAACGATGAATATATTCCAGTAAAATACCATTTCAGTTATGTACAATAGAAAATTTTTAAAATATCATCTGTTTTCACAGCAAGTTAATTCAGATACACTGTCAAAATGCCTGCTTTACATGAAAGACTCCTGATAGCAACATCCTGGAACAAATTAAGGAATATCTCAGCAACACAGTCAAGACGAAAACCAGATGAATCATTACTAATTTGGACGAGATGGCATTTGCTTACTGCTCACTACATAGCTTGAAGAACCAAACCAGAAAGCTTGGAAGTTTTGTCTTTATCTTTCTTCATCTTCATCTCATTATCTTCATATCTTTATCCTTATCTTCATCTCTTTATCTTTGTATCTTTATTTTTCTTTATCTGTTTTATGTGCTACCGTAGACTGGGACTACTCAACATTGTTTGATAGACTGAAATTTGGGGATTTAGGCACTTTGAAATAGCCTACAGTTAATTGCTTAAGTACCACCTAAGCGATAAACACTCTAGTACTTCTAGGATACTAATTATACTTTGAAATCCCTCTAGCGATTGGTCTTGTCCTGATATCTTATAAGCAACAAGGCTTAAAAAACCCTTGTGAGGTAGATTTCATTACATCTTTTAAATAGTTGTATAAACTGGACTGCAAAGAGATCAAATTCCTTGCTCAATGCTGTCCTGTGAATCAATGATAGACTCAGCCAGGTACCCGAAATGACCTACAGCAGTTTCCTTTCCTTTAACTGACAGGCTGTATTTTCTCAGATAACAAATTATGAGATGCACAGGTCTTTTCTTTTCCCCTATAGAATACAAATTATCAGTACTTGGAGTTAGGCAGACATTCTTTTTTTATGAAGCTGCATAATGTTTCACAATTAGGCAGTTTCCTGATGGGAAAGTTCTGGTTCTTTTTCAGTTTTAGAGCTCCATGGAGCATTGGCCTATTCTGTTATTTTAGCACTTGTTTTTTGTTCTTGTTTTTGTTTTTTTTTTTTTTTTTAAAAAATCAGGAGAACTTTTGAGCTTGTGCTTATTTGTTTTGCATCCCTACATTAAAGACCTGGCTTGGAAGTTGAAAATTGAAATCTTCAAACATGTTCTTTTTCAAAGGTTGTGATTATGAACAAATTGGTTTGGGAGAGGAAGAGAGAATGGCAATTCATTATAAGGACTTCAGAAGGAGAAACTGCTGCCTTAGAAAAAAAAAATGTAGGCAATTGTTTCTTTCTTTCAGTCGTTGTTAATAAAATGGAAGTACTGTTTTACAGAACTGCAGGAGAAGCACTGTCAGAATTCTCTCTTTAGTTGAGACATCCATATAACGTATTAAAAGAAATTCTTCATTCAGGTCCCATTCTTTTCCTCCGTTAGGATCAGCACTATTTTTAGATCCAGATTGCCTCAGCAAGCACTTATTGTCAGGGAAATAGCTGTTACAAAATGAGATGCGAAGTCTAGTGTGGTCTCAGCAAGTATCGTACAGTCTAGTGCTATAACGGTGAAGAATCCCTTCCACCTCATACTGAACAAACAAAATTGTAGAAAACAGCCTTAGCACTGAAGCTACTCAGCTTCTTAAGCACCAAATGTTTGTTTCATATCCTTTGATGCTATTTGCCAACCAGCTTCTGTTGTGCAATGTAACAAATATTGGGAGCCTGGTTTTGCACAGCAGACTCGAGCTGTCTGGTGGGTCCAGTGACTGTGAGCTACAAATTCAACGTCTCTTCATTTGCCTGCTGTCTGATATCTCCTGCATGTTTCCTAGCTGACTGCTAGCTTTATCAGACCACCAACACACTGGTGACTTCCAGTCACTATGACAAGGAAGTTCAAAACATCTGGAAACAGTATTAGGATGATTCCCAGGTACCTTCTCACTGTGCGATGCCCTTCTTAGACTACAAGTGCTGTCTATCAGTGCTTGATAGCCCTCCACTGGCCAAGAGGTATGTTGGATCAATTAATGCATGGTCAGCAGCCTCTCTTAGTATCTTCTTACTCCTTAATTCACAAATAGTGAAACTCAGTGAGCAAGTTCGGTCTTTTCCCCTTGATGCATGATGACCCTGCTTAGCACCCTGCTCAGCATGATGTCACAGGTGTGATAAAACTTACTGTTTCCCAAGTCAGTAAAATTATCGTGCTATGTTAAAAGCAAGCCTTAACCTTCAGAGTACTGCTTGGCCTTTATCAGATGCTTATCACATGCTTTAATGTACTCCAGTGATCAGTCAGCGTGCTGGCAACACATAGATCTGCATATCTGCAGTGATGGATATTTCCTAAGGATAGTGAATAAGGTCAATTCCCATTACCAAAGCTATTGCTTAAATTGTGTTTCAAAAACAGCGACTCTTTAAAGTGGTAATCAGGCGTCTTGTTGGACTACAAAAAAGTTTTGTTTGGGGATATAACATCTCCTCATGAAGCCCTTAGTTTAGGCTTTGAAAAGATGATTGATTCCTTAGCCAGGTACCCTGCCTCCTTCATCCAACTTTTCATTGTCTTCTACTCCAGAAATGAGACTGCACGGAGGAAGGAGAGGGGATTAGCTCCCTGCCTCACTCTCTTGGGCTATTTTGAAGCATTTTTGTGAGCTCTCAATGGTGCTGACAAACCTATAGAATAACTCTGTATTGTACAAAGATTTGACTAAAGCCCCCTCTGATTCCTGTAAGACTGAGCTGCACAGCATTGCAGCTCGGCACACAGCGCACAAGCTGCTTACACGTGTTAACTCATTTGAAGATATACACAGTCTTGTGCAGTGGTGGAGATAAAAGCAGAGAGATTAGTTTTGCTGCATGGGACAGACCTTTTCTAACAGCAAATAACAATTCCGTTGTCTCTTTTTTTAAGGTAATCAAAGGTCCAATAAATTCAAAATATTTTGATATAACACAGAATCCTACATATTTCCCACGTATACCTGCTCAGTAGTTCAAAACGCTGATTGAGGGAAATTTGTATTAGTATTAAGGCAGTTTAGTACATTTAAAAAAACATGAATTTCAACTGAGAGTTTTAGAGGGAAAAACAGGCTCCTGAGAATTTAATAATGTTTTTTCTAAAAGCCTTAATGACTTAGGAGTCCGAGTCTCACTGACTTGCAATGAAAATTATGCTTTCACAGGTCCTGGTGGTTTTCAAAAATTAAGACAAATGTTCCTAAATCACTGGGGCCCTTTTGATAAATTTCCCCTAAATCACTCTTGTGGAATACTGCTTACAAATTAGATCAGGATTGTTTTACATGCTTGCTTCTCCTTCATAAGAAAAAGGTTTTACCTTTCTCTTTTCACTGCTATAAACATCATGCGTCAGTATAACTTAAAGGCTACAGGCTTTTATTCTCAAAATTAGCCTGTGGTTTAAGTGAATTACAAAGGAGAAAACTGTTGTCAACAACTCAGTTCACAGAACCCCTAGAGTTACCTTATGTGGCATTTTAAACCTAGCATTAAAGCCAATAGTCTAGCCTTAATAAAAGAAAGATTATGGATGTTGTAGTACATGAATTATTGAGGAAAAATATTCCAGCCAAGATAAATCAGAGAGTACTGAAAATCATCCTCTTATTCTACTTCTATCTGTTAAGTCAGCTTAGATCAAATAAAGTGATTTTAGTCTTTGATCGAAGATTTGTTTCTTTTAAGATGTAATTTTTGCTGAAATATTAACTAAAGCCTTTCAAGCTGGATAACACAGAGGGCATCGTAAACGATGAGGATTTCACACATTATTCCTGTGTAGCTACTTCTGGGGTAAACACGGCAGCCCTTCTGCAGATCAGCATCTAACACAGGAAAGGCTAGACTTCTCTTCTCAGTCATGCTGGTACCCCACACCGAAATCTCAACCGATGGTAACAGGAAACATCAGGCTTGTCAGCAGTGTTAAAGTGGGAAAGCAAAAGCAAAACAAAATCAGACCTTTTTGATCTAGAAATTAGGTTACTTATTTGGAGCTAAATTCTATCACTTTTGTGTACGTGGAGTGGCATCTTGTCCACTTAATACACAAATTTCATGGACTTCTGGGAGACACACTGGTACCCAGTAGAGGTAGGAAAACCTGTACATGGCCAGTAACAGCTTGTGCCTCAGTTTACCTATCTGGAAAATTAATATCAGTAACATCCACATTCCAGGTCTGATTTTACTAAAGTTATGATAATACTTAAAGATCTTTAGATGCAGAGATTCAAATAAACTATAGATATTATTTCACATTCCCATTTCTGCCATTTAGTTAGGTTTTCTGATTGCTGGCTCCCAATAAGGGGAAGTCAGCAGAGCAAAACTGAATGTAAAAGATGAGCCACGCAAAGCCACGCAAAGCCAGGCCTGAAATCATGCATCTCTAATGTACCTAAGGAAAAGACTTAGGTGTGGAAATACTTCCTGCAAATCAGAATTTCCCAAGCTCTTTTTCCCTCTACTGCAATCCCAAAAGTACGCTCCTGCCTGTGCCTCCTGCTTTGTTAGCACAGTCACAGCCCTGTGTCCCTGTAGCTGCACCACTCTATGGCTTTCGGTGTCGGCACCTCCCCTACAACCTGATGGCACAGGCAACACAGGCGCCTGCCCGCATGGGTACCTCAGCTCTGCTACCAAAGTTCAGGTGAGCTCTGGATTTTCTCCTCTCAAATAAGATACTTGCATGACCCCTTGCTGGAAACTTGCGTAAGAAGGAAATGTTTTTGCCAGACCGCAAAGGACAGCTTGGTTCTTGTTTGCGATTTTCCACTTGTATATATATATATATATATACATATATATTTGCCTTTCATCTGAATGCCATGCTTTGACATATCTAGATGAACACAGACAGCGTGTGCCCTGCCTGGTCCATATACCCAGCAAGGCGATGTTCTCAAGTGCAAGGCACGAAGTTCCTGCCAGCCTAAGGACGAAGCTCTCTGTCTGACTGAAATGTCAGATACTATATTAAAAAGGTAGCAGATTGTGATGATAATGAAGTGCTGCAGCCTGTCGCTATGTTACCAACTGCTCTGAACTGCCATGTCAGAAGGAACGGCAAGGAAAATGCCCAGAATTCCTGTTCCCCTTCCCATGCCTACCACCAACTGAAGTATTTAAAATATTTACAGATATAGCCAGCGTGTTTCTTTATAAACAAAGCCTAAAAAGATAAATAGATAACTATATTGCCCCAGGGAGCGTGCTGTCTAAAATCGTCCTCCTACCTCTCCAGTTTGCCTCAGATTGCACCCTGCACCCTCCGACAGCAAAAGATTGATTCGGGAATGGGCATTTCTCTGCCTGTTCTCTGTCCCTTAAAGAGGCCAAACTCCCCCTGACTGATGCAGTGTGTTCAAGAGTAGATTGAAACAGGAGGGGAGATGTTTTCCCGCTGACTGAGGATGAGGTGAGAGCCACGGATGCTCTTTAACAGGAGGGGGGATATTCTCCATCCCTCGGCCTGCTGATTCTACCTCTTACTGCCTTATTTATACGGCGTTAGCGTCACCATCCTGGGCAATGAGCCTCGCTGGATAATAAATCTGGCTGCGGCTGGCTTGTGAGGGGTGGGGGCAGAAGTGAGGAGGCTGGTGCACAAGGGCACAGCCAAAACCGTTGCTTTCATCCCGTACAGAGCAGCGCTCACAGCAGGCTTAATCCCTTCCCCTCCCTCAGCAAACCTACCTACTGTGCAAAGCAGAAAGCACTCACAACCAAGCCACTTCTGCTCTCATGGAAATTTTTATGTAAACAAAGAGAACAAAACAGAGTCCTTATCACGATGCTAGGGATGTACTGTGACTTGCCTGGTGATTTTGATATGAGATGGGGCTTCATCGCGGGGCATGTTTGCTGAGAAAAGATTGCGTTTGGAAGGGCACTGGATCTGGATGTGATTCTGTGCTCATAGGCGCCAATGTCATTTTTAAAACTGTCTACTCAGTCAAGCAAACAAACTGGTTGGAGTCGCTTGTTTCCTGCTGCACACTATGCACAAATGGAATTCTTAATTATTTTACCAGTTGTGGCTGAATTTTCAGTTACATAAAACAGTAGGTTTTCCAAACATTATGAAAAGAGATCAGTTCTCTGAAAAGCCTACAACATTTAAATTAGAAATAGGTTCATTTCTTGCTAAAAATCTACCATATCATTATCTTAATTCAGCAGTAAAATATTTTAAACTGGTTTTGGGTGAAAACAAATTTGTGCTAAAAATACACAGCAGATACAAGCGCCAAGAATACAAGTACAGAAGTAATTCCATTGTTTGTGAAAATCACACTCAAATAGCAGGGGCTGCTAGACATTCAATTTCAATAAAGAATTTTTTTCAAGATGATGTGAAGCTAAGCATCTAAAGGAGAGTGTCTGGATTTGTGTAGTGCACAGTTACAAAGCTCCAGGTACCAGACGAAATGGAGGAAACAATGTGATGTGAAACATAGAATCTTTTAGGTTGGAAAAGACCTTTAAGATCATCAAGTCCAAAGTGTGTGCTGCTACTTGACAGGGTACTCCATAGGTAATGTAAAACAGAATTAAAAAAAAAAAAAAAAAGAAAAGAAGAAAAAGACAAAACCACCTAAATCCACAATTCCAGGTATTTTCTGATTGTGTTTGAAAACAAATTCCTCAGGGCACAACTGAAGCCATGTACACCTAGGAGAGTCCTACTCCTGTCCCTGTCCTGCTGGTGGTAAGGGCACAGGGTGGCAACTGGTGTACTGAGAAGGAGGGGAAAGCAGGCATTTAACCAAATTTCTGATTACCAGTGCATGAAAGCTTCATGGTCTCTTACACTTGATCAACTATATTTACCCTCGTGCCCCTTGCCATCACTTCTCATTAGTCCTGACATGCAGCTCAGAGGAAAAATGGCAGAACTTATGCAGCCAATACAAGGCCACAATAACATCTTTCAGGCGTTGTATTTGCTCCTCTCTCAGCTTCATTTTCTGTTCCTCCTTTTTTGTACCCACACTTGTGAATGGGCAGAATCTAGACCCAGCTGAGACAAGAATCTGAGAAAATATCTTATTCTTTAGGGACTGCTTAGCAACAGCTGTCAGCAGGCATATAAGACTAGGCTAATATTACATATAAAGGAAAGAGAGAGACTGACAGGACTAACTCCAGTGGTCTACAGTAGCTTCCAGCT
Organism: Chroicocephalus ridibundus; assembly: GCF_963924245.1. Lineage (NCBI taxonomy): Eukaryota > Metazoa > Chordata > Aves > Charadriiformes > Laridae > Chroicocephalus > Chroicocephalus ridibundus. The sequence goes on from NC_086284.1 coordinate 155,943,464, forward strand.
GCACTGTAAAAGGATGGGTTTTGGTACACCAGGACAGGGCTTCAAGTGTAAGTGTGTGCTTTCTCACCAGGGACTAATACTAAGGATAGTGAATAGACAGTTCAAAGAAGCTGTGGGATGTCCACTGCTAGAGGTTTTCCAGATGTCTGCCAAGTATATTTTACGCATGAGGTGCCAACATGATCGTGATGATTAACTGTGGTCCCTTCCAGTCCTATTTTCTATGACCGTATAATTCTGATGTATATTTTAATATATTTTATGCCTCCTATGAAAGAGGAAATGCTGCTGTACAGTTTCTTTAATAGTATTTGGTGGTATATTTTTATTGACAGTGAGGCCCCTGGAGCACAAGATGTCAGATGCATTGACTCAAATATAAATAATTAAATTGTTTTTTTTTTCTCCTCCATTAATTCTCCTCAGCCCTTTACTCCCATCCTCCAGATAGATTCCTTATTAACATAATTGGAGCAGAGAGTTTTGTTTTTCACTTTTCAGTAGAAAGTTTTGTTGTTTTTTCTCCCCCCATGGGAATTCAGGGCGTGAGCTTGAGCACAGTTGATTGAAATGTGCCTTTTAACTTTGTCTTAAGAGAAAACCTAGAAAAAACATGAAAGAAAAACAACTCTAAATGAAAAGTGCAAGACACCGACTACTCCACAGCTCCTGTTTTGAGTGGATCAAAAAAGGTTGATAGAATAAAGTCAAGGTCTGCCTGCACTGGCGAGACTTGTAATGAATGAAATTGCTGGGGGCTTCAGCCTGTTTGTTGTAATGAGGAGAACTCTTCTGTGGTCAAGGTTCTTGGCTCTGGTTGTTTTTATCCATTTGCTCTCGGTGCGTGCTTTATAGATGAACCATTATTGGCAGGAGGTAAAGCACATATGCAGTCAGTTGGACATCCAGGAGCCTCAGTAAATACTGAGATTATCCATAAGAACAAACGAAGCATTGTCTAGATAAATTTTGACCATAGCAAAACCTGGTAAAATGTCAGTCTGTCACATCCAAAGGCATGATAAGCATATATTACTGTGTACATAGGAGGTGACACCTTTATGCTCTCTGTTTTTCTGAGCCTGAGATGTCCTTTGCATTATTACAGTTCCTGGGGGAATTCTGAGTTACCAGCAAATCACAGAATCACAGAATGGTAGGGGCTGGAAGGGAGCTTCAGAGATCATCTAGTCCACCCTCCCTGCCAAAGCAAGTTCACCTACAGCAGGTTGGACAGGACCATGTCCAGGCAGGTTTTGAATATCTCCAGAGAAGGAAACTCCACCACCTCTCTGGGCAGCCTGTTCCAGTGCTCTGCCACCCTCAGAGTAAAGAAGTTTCTCCTCATATTGAGATGGAATTTCTGGTGTTACAGTTTGTACCCTCTTGTTGCCCCTTGTCCTGTCGCTGGCCACCACTGAAAAGAGTCTGGCCTCATCTTGACACCCGCCCTGTAGATATTTATAAGCATTGATGTGATTCCCTCTCAGTCTTCTCTTCTCCAGGCTAAAAAGACCCAGGTCTCTCAGCCTTAAATGAGAAGAAGCTTCATGGCTGTATCCCCATCTTCACATTTCTCTTCAAGCTGAGAGAGTTACGGAATTAATTTTCTAGTTCATAATCAATAACTACAACACTAGAGTGGAACAGAAAGTATTTAAATAATTTCATAAATGCCATAAATATCTCTTATATATCATTTTGTACTATGTGATTTAATTTCACAAAGCCAGTGCTGTAGGATATAGGAACCTGTGAATCTTTCCTACTGTGCCCAGGTTCTGTACAGAGACTTTGTTCTTCTCCAGTTCTCAGAAGTGCAGCTCTTACTCTATGCATGAAAGAAGAGAACGTTCCTGTTCCTTGGTCTTTTAGTTGCTCGAGTGCTTTCCTGACTATCTTGCTGCTCTCCTACTAAGAGGAGACTTTAACTTCCATAGTTAACAAGTTTGCCATCTCTCCCCTCTGCTTTTGAAGCACCCAAAACATATGCCAGGTAGTAACATTACAACATGTTACAAAGAGATAAAATGGAGTCGCGGTCAATCAGATCCAAAGATGGCATGGATAAGAGAGGAAATTCTGGTCCATTTAAGTTGCTGGTAATACGCTCACCTCTCTCTCTGGAGCTAGATCTTTTTGTCCTGGCTTTTCTTAGTTAAAAACATGACACTTAGATGCAAACTCTTTCCTGTTGGCCACTAGGTGGTAATAGGGCCAATGAAATGGATTGCAGCCAGCCAGCCAGTGAGTCTGCAAAAGTTACTGCTTCAGAATGGAAATGAAGAGGTGGGTTTTGTCCTGAAAGTACACACAGGCAAACTGCAATGAACTGAGTTGGGATTTAGCAGATCCCTAAGGAAAACAGGATGCCAAGGAGGGCAAACAGAGTGGCTTCAAGTGGGCTCAGCCTCCTACTGCCAGGCCTGCATCCATATCATACCCCAGACTCACTTAGGAATCTGCTGCAAAAGGAAGAGTGCCACCTTCAACACCTCCACTGCCAGGAGCCTACAGACTTTACTTGGCTGAAAGTCCTCAATCTGCCTCTGATAGCCCAATGGTGGCTTTAAAAATGAGAGTTTCTGATGATCTCACTTTTCAGTATCCCCAGCAGATGTTAGGATCAAATCTATCCTCTGAGCATTTAATTTCAGTGCATCTTTTTGTAACATGTCACCTAGAAAAGTCCCTTGAAGATTAACAGTGATCTCCTCAGGAAGAAAGAATTTCCTGAGAAGTTACAGTGCGACTGACTCCCACAGTAGTATGAAAACATTATACCACCTTCCTAATGAAGTCATAAACAACTACCCAAAGAAAGTGGATAAAAAAGTGATTTCAAGTGGAAGTACCTCTAGCAAGTTTCAAATCTGTTCTGCCTCTTAAAATAACAGAAGATCAGAACAGCATCACAACAAATTAAGTACCTGACCAAGCATAACAGGAAAAATAAAACAAATATGATTTGTTACTCTCCAAATTAATAAGGAAGTATACAGTGCTGGCACAAAACACTTGGTCCCATTGTATCATCCTTGCTACCTCCCCACCCACCATTTCATACTTGAATGTATTCCTGTATGACTGGAAGAGATGGGATCATCTTGAAGGAAAAAAGTAACTTGGTGGCTTGTATTCGATACTTACTAAGTTATTATTTCTTTATAATAGCCAATATGTCTTTAATTTTCAGGGTCTGTGATAATGGAAATGTACCTTTTAAGGAATAAAAAAATAGATCACATTGTTCCCTTGGGACAATTTTAGGCAGGCTAACTTCAGCTAACTTAAATGCATTCACTGAAAGGATAAGTTACAGCATTTACAAAACTAGCCTTTGTACCCACGGGCTGGTGTTCTCCTTCACTATATTAAAGTATTTTGTAAAAACATGTTGAGCAACAATCAAATATTGATATAAAAACTATACAAGTTGAATGTTCATTTATCAAAAAAAGCCTATTTCATATTCTACCAGAAGCCTGGCAGAAACACGGTTAGAGCCATTTAGGAGCACATAAACAAATTAGCAATTTGGAAGACAAGCTCAGATCAATAAATGTCAGATCAGTAGGGTCTCTTGAAAAAAAAATTAGATGGAAGGCACAACAGAGATGTGTCTTTTAATGGATTACAAAGGTGAAAGTGATTAGAGATAAGATTATTCTGAACCCTCTTCAATAAATTGTGCTCAATGCCTTCCTGACAAAGTGATTCCTAGTATGGAATAGTATGGAATTATACTTCCAAATATTTCTAGAATATCTGCTAGTATACATGTTTGTGTATATATGTGTGTGCATGTATATGTACAAATACACACACACACTTTAAATAAGATAATGTTGCAGAAAATGTTGGATTCCTGGTTTGTATTCACTGTGGTACTGCCAGAGAGATGAATGACCTTGAATCAAACTCTGTTACTTTTCTATGCCTCAGTTTCCCCATTTGCAAAATGATGCCAATCATACTGACTTCTTCATGAAGTGTATTGACATCTGCTGATGAAAAATATTTCATGTTAATGGACTGAAACTTGTTTACAGCTATTTCTCACTAGTATGACTTAGGTAAAATAATAGCCATGAGCTTGAGTTCAAAAGAAAAACCTGTGTCAGTGTCAATGTTTTTACCTCCTAGTCAGCACGCTGCTTTTCGCTGCACTTATCTTTTCTTTCCATTGGCATTGTGTTACAGTTTAGAAGTCTTATCAGGTCACAGCACTCGCATAGAGAGCACATAAAGGTTTCATTGCCCCAAAGAACTCAGGGATCTATGACAGGAGTTTTCAATGCGTTCGTGTCAGCTGCATTTGTACCCTTCACCATTGCTTTCTCCACAACATTTCCAATATTGCTAACTTTCATGCTGTTAGTGGGTTTTTTCCTCTGAGGCTCAGAAATACAAGGGGAAAGAAGAGAGAAGAGAAATTCTCCCTCTGGATCTAAGAAAGAGCCTATTCTCCAATTCCTTTTCACACTCCCACTCTAGCAGGCCCTGAACAGCTACCTGCCTGTCTGGCCTAATGATTTTCACGCTTACCAAAAGCTTTATTGCAGGATGGTTATTTGGTATCTTTTAAAATGTTGCCATCCACCTCTCTCAAAGCAAAAAGGAATCTGAATAATACCTGACAGCCAACAGATGCGCAGTCAGTAGACACAAAACTGTTTTGAAATTCTCCTACTACCAACATAACAACAGCATAACTTCTCTTTGTTGCAAGATATGAAAAGCAAACAGAGTGAGATGAGAACACATGCATGAAAGGGACCTTCTTTTCAATACTCAAATTTTCCAAGAAATGAAGAGCTTTTTATACCCAGTAATCAGTCACACCTTGTAACTGTGTGGCTGAGGGGTGCAGGAACTGATCAGGCTGATTTTGTAGGTTTTGCACTCTCTCCATCCCATTATTTTACCAGAGAATGAAAGAAACAGGACATAGACCAGCTTTCTGCTAAGGGTGAGAGCAACTGTACCTAACAGTGCAGTTCCACAACAGTTTTAGGCCGTTCTAATGTGGCGCCATCTCTCTCTTCCTGCTGCACGCTGCACACTCCCACCTTTCTGATCCTATGACCTCGTTCAGGGAACAAAAACAAATGGTTCAGGGAATGAAATCAAATGAAAACTAGCCCTGGAAGGAAAGCCTGATTTGGTTTTGCCTGGTTTAATGTTTGAACCCGTTCACTGCAGGACCAAATGGATGGTGACGCTTTTGCAAAGGAAAGGGTGCAAATACAGGCTTAAGATAAGGTGTAGTGCCTCTTCAGCATCCTTGCTACCTAACCTGTTTCTGGCTAAACAAGGAGTTGAACATCCTTCAGCACCCTGATCCATGGCACTTCCACAGCTTGAGAGCCCTCCTTCTAAAGCCAAGCATTCAAATATTGCTGCTCCTCTCCCTCTGTAAACTCGTAGGCTACTGAGGAGTGGCCCCTGATCACAACAAGCTCTTGAGCTCACGTCTTAGACTTAAACGTGTGTTGAAGAGCTTTGTTGGACTGCAGAGCTCACGACTGCAACCGTGTGGGTTCCTCAGAATGGGCTTTTCTACTTCCACTTCAAGTGCAATGTTATATGGGTCTGCTTGAAGAAAGAGATGAAATACCACAAAAAGAATAAAAAGTGTCGTAGCCATTACTGTCATCTGTGCAAAGAAAGCATTGCAATGGCACCTTGCCTCTTATGTCTAGTTTACCATCTTCCTTTGAAGAAATATATTCAAATACTAGGGAAGAATGTGCTTATTTTGCCTAGTCTGCAGACTGGGTTTTGCAGCAAAGCTTCTTCTCAGGGTTTCTGAGCTTTAGGCTTTAACCTGTGCCAAAGAGTAAAGGAGGTGGAAATGGTCAGGGCAAACTGTCTGGGATCCTTGGGCAGAGGGAATGGAGGTAATGATGGGAGAAAAATGCTTAACTGGAATGAAAGTCAAAGATAATTTATGAAAAACAGCAACAAAATAGTTTTTCCAAATAAGACTTATTCACTTAATTCACTTATTTTTCTGCTGTTTCTATGGGCCTTTTTATTTGAGGTGGAATGGGACTTTGAAAATCATTTAGCTTGCGTTGTGGTTTAACCCCAGCTGGCAACTGAGCTTGCTCACTCCCCCCACAGCAGCATGGGGAAAAGACAATTGGAAGGGTAAAAGTGAGAAAACTTGCGGGTTGAGATAAGAACATTTAAAAATTGAAATAATCATAATTATTATTATTATTGTTATTGTTGTTGTTATTAATAATAATAATAACAATAATGAAAAGGAAAATAACGAAGAGAGAGAAATAAAACCCAAGAAAGACAAATGATGCAAATGAAAACAATTGCTCACCAAGAACTGATCAATGCCCAGCCAGTCCCTGACCAGTGGCCCTCTGGCCAACCTTCCCCCAGCTTCATTGATGAGCATGACATCATATGGTATGGACTATCCCTTTGGTCATTTGGGGTCAGCTGTCCTGGATGCGTCTCCTCCCAACTTTTGCACCCCCCCAGCCTAGTCAATGGTGGGGTGGTGGGCTCAATGGTGGCTCAGCAATAACTAAAGCATCCTTGAATTATCAATACTGTTTCCATCACAAAGCCAAAACACAGCCCCATATTAGCTACTATGAAGAAAATTAACTCTAACCCAGCCAAAACCAGCACAGCTTGTCCTGAGGCATTCACATGATAAATAATACACTGCATGCAAAATAATTGTATACTACACTGAAAAATTAGGGAGTACTAGGATTAAAGAGGCCTTTTCAACTGTGCTGCTTCCCTTTGTGCAATTCAGCTCCTGTATAGCCACGTAAGTTTTCATTTCATGCTTACATACTGTTTTTCTCAGCAGGCACTCTTCCCGCTATAAAGAAGTCTCAAGGCTCTATGGAGACTGTGTTTAAGCATTCCTGCCTGGGGTCCAGGCCATCAACTCAGTAGACCATTCGAAATGAAGTTGTTTTATATGTTGCTGCACATCAACAGCCTTAAAAGGGCCATGTGGCACGACACAGCTGTGCTCTTCTGAGTGTTTTAGACAGAAGGAAAATGAAACTTTTGAAACAGCAAGACAGGATTCTGAAAGGAAAAAAAGATATGGATCTGGTAAAATCTAAATAAGAGGACAGTGTCTAGTGAGGCTTCACTGACTCTGGGATATACTAATGGAAACTGCTCTGATTGGTAATACAGCTCCAGCAGATGCACTTCATACAGTGCAACCTGCGACACATTGAGGTGAGGCTTTCCTATCTATAACTCCTTCTTACCAAGGTTTCTCTGCTAGCAAAGGTCTGTCACTCAGGGATCACACCTCCTCATATCCCTGAGCAATGCCAGCACAAATTTTTAGAGTAGATTTGGCTTCTCTGGACCTGATCTGATATCAGGTCTTTTAGGGGTTAGTTCATGAAGACATGAAGGGAGAGCAGTTTAATTCCCTTTCTCCCTTTATATCTTTAAGATATAACTTACAGTGTACTGTGAAAAATTCCCTAAGTACAGAAGCAGCTTCAACTGCAGCTTAACACTTTGGTTCCACCTTTGTTTCTTACTTTAGGCTTTGACTTAATTCTCTTCATGCTTCAGTAGACGTGAACTGTAATAATTAGAGCTAGCTTTTGGAATGAGCTGCAGGGATAATTGCCTGGGCTCCCTGTGTATGGAGAGATGACAGAGGGACCATTAAGTTATCTTAGGCTGTGCCTATGCTGAGGGGCTGGTGTGCTTTACGGTGTCTACCACAGCCTTGGGCTCCTGGTCTCCAAGCCTGCCAGACCTGGCATGACCCCTTTTGGCCAGCATGATGGGATTTTCTTTCCCTGGAAATCTGCCTGAGAGGAGAATGAGAGGAGGGGCTGTTGCGTTAACTGAAAAGTGTTCCTGGTTCCACAGTCACCATATGGAAATGTCAGAAAGGAGAAGGAGATCCATGAGTTACTTTCTCACTGTAACGCTAACACTCTCTTTGCTTTTTGCCAGTAGTTACCTGCAGTTTTCTGTTCTTCTACAGATAGCTGGTGTTTGCTGAAGGTTACGCTGAAGAAAGAAGCTAAAAAGTGGAAGAAGAATATATCTAGCCATCCTTCTTCATGATGTTTAAGTGGACTATACGTGCAAGCAGCCATCTGGTGCAAATAAAGGACAGGAAGGGGAAAAGAATATTATCTTTTGTTTTTGCTAACCACTTTGCTAAACAAGCATCAGTAACCTTAGAACAACATTTGTTTACCCGTGTTTTTCCACAGAAATTCTTCCTCAGATATAAACTGATTTTTAATTAGGCTTTTGACCCTTCTGTGAAGGGCTCTTAAACAAAAAGGGTAGGGGAAAGTTTCCTGTACTTAGGGTATTTAACAGGTGAACGGTGAACTGAGCCAAAGATCTGCTATAATGTTACAAATTAGCTGGTATTTCTTCTAGCAATTTTACTCAGGCTTTAGGAAATGTTTCCAGTTACTATAATAGGGAAATAGCTGAACAGTTGAGGGTTAAATTTACATTGAATATTGGGTTAAGTTAAATCCTCAGTGGGGAATGAATAGTTACTAAGGCAACGGGAGCATGTATTCGGTACCTGTGATTCAAGTCTATATCCTCATGCTCATTAACTATCACATTGTTTATTAATATTCACTCTAAAATGGATGTTGCCAGAACCTCTTTGCTTTGACCTAAGTAGCAAGTCATGAATTAATGTGAAAAGAACATGCGACTACTATCAATATATTACGATGCCTCTTGAGAAGCACAGATCTTTGTATCTGAAGAACAACTTTTGCTTCCATGTAACAAAACGTCAAAAAAGCATTTGTAAACAGAATTCTGAAGGGACCTCTGCCCAGAAAACAGCAGGACCTACCACGATCTCCTGAAACAAGCAGTAAAAAAATAGCAAAAAAAGCCAGGCCAAAATACCCACTTAGATACTAAGCACCAATAAGATTTGCTATGCAGGATCAAGCTAAGGGCATCTGACTCTATGTGTTGTTGAAGACCATGACCAATACGAAGTGTTTTAGGTGAAGCTGGAGCACTTGTGTATCCCTATTTTTTTCTGCTGTGATAAATGAGAATAATATGTTCAGAAAATATATCCTAGTTTTGGCCTACGATAGTTTGCAGAGGTCAGGAACATTATGGTAAAGACTTGCAAGAGCCAGCACACATTGTACGACACAATAGCACTTCACAAAGCTCTTAAGACACTTTTTTGTAGCCTCCCACAAGAACACAGAATCAAATACACACAGCAATTCATCCCTGAGCTTACTCATTCCTCTCCCATTCACAAATTTAATAACAGTAACAGATGCTTCAATCTGAAACAAAAAAAATATATTTAAATTGCTTCCTTGTGAGTGAAAACTCTTCCCATTCAGAATCATCAGAGCCTGTTATTTAATTTTATTTAGATTTTAACTCCATGTTAAAATATACACAATATTATATAAAGCTTACATGACACTTAGACATGAACATGGTGTGTTATTTTAATAGTGTACATATATGACAGTGTGACTGTGTCTGTGTCTGTGTGTGTGTTGATGGAAAGCATGAGCTTGCCTTGCTGTTTCTTGAAACGCCACCAGAGAGAAGTCAGAGTCAACTGGATCATCTCAGTTCATTACTTCGGTAACCTTTCAGAAGGCAAGGCATAACACCCAATCCCATCCACAAGAAGGGCCGGAAGGAGGATCCGGCGAACTACAGGCCAGTCAGTCTGACCTCGGTGCCTGGGAAGGTCATGGAACAGATCCTCCTCAGTGCCATTACACGGCACATGCAGGAGAACAGGGTGATCAGGCCCAGTCAGCATGGGTTTGTGAAGGGCAGGTCATGCCTATCAAACCTAATATCCTTCTATGATAAGGTGACCCACTTAGTGGATGAGGGAAAAGCTGTGGATGTTATCTACTTGGATTTTTGCAAAGCTTTTGACACTGTTTCCCACAGCATTCTCCTGGAGAAACTGGCTGCTCATGGCCTGGACAGGTGTACTCTGCGCTGGGTAAAAAACTGGCTGGATGGCCGTGCCCAGAGAGTGGTGGTAAATGGAGTTAAATCCAGTTGGTGTCCAGTCACAAGTGGTGTCCCCCAGGGTTCGGTGCTGGGGCCGGTTCTCTTTAATATCTTTATCAATGATCTGGATGAAGGGATTGAATGCACCCTCAGTAAGTTCGCAGATGACACTAAACTGGGCGGGCGTGTTGATCTGCTTGAGGGTAGGTTAGCTCTGCAGAGGGATCTGGACAGGCTGGACCGATGGGCTGTGACCAATGGTATGAGGTTCAACAAGGCCAAGTGCCGGGTCCTGCACTTGGGTCACAACAACCCCATGCAGTGCTACAGGATTGGGGCAGAATGGCTTGAAAGCAGCTCGACAGAAAAGGACTTGGGAGTGTTGGTGGACAGCCGGCTGAATATGAGCCAGCAGTGTGCCCAGGTGGCCAAGAAGGCCAACAGCATCCTAGCCTGTATCAGGAATAGTGTGGTGAGCCAGACTAGGGAAGTGATCATCCCCCTGTACTCGGCACTGGTGAGGCCCCACCTCGAGTACTGCGTTCAGTTTTGGGCCCCTCGCTACAGGAGGGACATTGAGGTGTTGGAGCGTGTCCAGAGAAGGGCTACAAAGCTGGTGAGGGGCCTGGAGGACAAACCTTATGAGGAACGACTGAGGGAGCTGGGGTTGTTTAGCCTGGAGAAGAGGAGGCTGAGGGGAGACCTTATCACCCTCTACAACTACCTGAAAGGAGGTTGTAGAGAGATGGGGGCTGACCTCTTCTCCCTGGTGACAAGTGATAGGACGAGGGGAAACGGGTTCAAGTTACGTCAGGGGAGGTTTAGATTAGATATTAGGAGACATTTTTACACTGAAAGGGTTATTAAACATTGGAATAGGCTGCCCAGGGAGGTGGTGGATTCACCATCTCTGGAGGTGTTTAAAAAAAGGGTAGATGGGGCACTGAGGGACATGGTTTAGAAGTGGCTCTTGTCAGGGTAGGCTAAAGGTTGGACTCGATGATCTTAAAGGTCCCTTCCAACCTCAACAATTCTATGATTCTATGATTCTATGATTCTATGATTAGTCCCTTTGTAAACTTGGCCCTAAACACCCAATGCTTTCCATAATTTGGAGTTAGGCCTTTGAGTCTATAGCGTTTCCTCATCCACAGAGTTTACAACCCACATAGCCGCAATGCTCCCAAGCGTAACAGAGACGTGTCTATCAGCCCATCTTAAAAAATTATGCTATTGAAGCAAAGGATCTCATTCTTCACATCCAAGTGAGTCTACGAAAGCAGAAGCACTCAGTTACTGAAACAGAACTAAATTGCCTGTTCTAAATGACATATTGCAGACAAGTATACAGCACGGAGCTGATCTCACATTGATCAATGTGTCAAAAAAATGAATATTTTTCTTTAAGCTACAGTCTAATATCCTACAATATCCTTGACTTTAACTGTCTGAAACCACAGTGATTTGCATACTCCCTGTAACATCACATTGGCCTAAACACAAGAATCATTCAAAGGATTAAAAAAAAAATCATGGTAGGAAAAAATTTGTACATATTATAAGTTCCAGACTTTTTGGTTCATTTTTATTAAATTATTGTCAATTTTCCATTCTGTAAGGGCAGCTGTCACATGAGACTTGGCACACACTGGACAGCTATGGAAAAGAGGTCAAGATGTCCTCATAGTTAGGATGCTTTTGAAGATACCATGGGATAAAAGGAACGATTATCAATCAAACATTAAAATCTATGAGGAAAAAAGTATTTCTGACAGAGATTTAAGAAGTGTCTGAGTTTTTCACTTGAAGTAGTCTTTACTTTCCTTTCTTTTGCTGGCCTCAGATGCTTGCTTTCTCAGACGCTATAGTGATGAGAATTAGATTAGCCATTATACTAAATACCCAAGCCTTTCTGTAGTTAAGACCAGCACCTCAGAAAAGCATCTGAAGTCTTTTGGATTTTACTAGCAATTGAAACTCTAAATCCTCCTTGGGGTCCTTTAAAATACTTAGCCCAAACACCAAAGCCAGGAGACGGCTGGGGATGCTGTGGGGCTATAATTTCCTGGCAGCAGGACTCTGAGGCATCCAGGCACAGCAGGCAGGGGCAGGGCTGCCAAAGAGCATTCATAGAAGTTGTGCTTCCCAGATTTGGTTGAATGGGTTGTCTTGTTCAGGGATGGAAACTTGGGAAGTGCCAGCACAAAATTTCTTGGTAACTTGGTAACTGGAAGCATTTGAACTCTGATTGCTTGCCAGTGAGCATGACACTCATCAAAGAAAGGCAGAAAGAAAGTGAATATCAAATAACTGTAATCAAGTAAGTAGAGTTTCTCAGTTCTATGTGATGTCTGCAGGTTTTTCATTTCCATTGAAGACTAAAAAGAAATACAAACAGGGCTCATCAGAAAGCATCACTGTTGATTTTCTTGCATCAGAGATTAATTGAATATTTAGACCCACAGTCCTGCAAAGGCATGACCTCTGTGACTCGTCCCGTGAAGTCACCTGAACTTCTCCCAGTGCAAACCTGGAAGCCTTTCCAAGACAAGAGTTTTTGATTGACTTTGAGAGGACTTTTAAAAAAATCTCTTCTTTTTGACATTTCTACTGTAAGGAAAACAGGTGGTAAAATATTCTGACCCTACAGTTGATCTCTAGATTCATTCAGATTATTTTAATAAACTGAAGAAATGATGTCTAAGAAAATAAACCAGACAGTATGAGGGATTTTTGTTTGGGGGTTGGTTTTGGTTTGGTTTTTGGTTTTTTATTATTGGGTTTTTTTTATAAAAAACAGAACAAACAACCTTACCAAAGAAAGAGGAGAGCTAATTAAAATCTGGTCAGATAATCTCATTCTTTTTGAAAAGCTGCTTGGTAAAGTGCAACACTATAATTAGATTATTCCACTAAGTTTAACGAAGTGGGTCAGTTAAACTAGTGTCTCTCTGCCTCTTATGAAATATGGTGGAAATCCGGAGTGACTTTTGGAAGAAAATAAGTGTTTGAAACTTAATTTTTAATAAATAGTATCTAACTGTGGGATAAAAAGATTAAAAGATGTTGATAATATTTTTCATATTTTGAGAATACTTCCTAAATTCTTACTTGGGAAAAGAGCACCATCTACTGATCGTCACTCTGAAATTCCAGTATGATGTTTCATTTACATGGGTTTTACTTATATACAATATCACGATCTTAATTCCAGAAGCTCTGGATAACTCTTCAACATGTGTGAAAGAATGCTTATGTCTCTTCAGCTACCAGCTGATATCACTGTGATGTTTTATTGTTTTAGTAACCAGCAACACCTTAGCAGCAGAAAGCATGCTTAAGAACTTCAGAACCTATGGTGATATGAAATAAACCCACATTATCACTAAAAGGATGGTACATTCTTCCTAGTAGTTGCTTGTTACAGATACCTATTTCTTGCTGGCACTTTTTAGTTACGTGAAGAACTAACCTAAACAAGAGAAATGGTTTTTTAAGTAGGACCTGCTTTTCAGCTGCCCCAAGGGGAAAAGGACAAGGACTACCCTTTTCAGTCCCAGCAATGATTTATGCCAAATTACAGCATTGTTTAAGATTACATTAAAAAAACATGCAGCCCTTCTGCACTAAAGAGAATAGTGAGTTCTTGAGTTCACCTCCGAAGCCTTTCTTGAGCTTGCTTTTCTGCCAGAGAACCAGCTGTGACAAAGAACACCACACTGAGTATTCACCAGAGAGCGCAAAATTCATCCAATGCCATAAACACTCTCCCCACTCACACCCAGAAGCAGCAGCTATACTTAAATCTCAGGTCATTACTCAGGTGTTCTGCCAGACACATTCTAATTATATTCTTTTAATTACATCGCATATGTCTTCTTTTTATAGCTGCTCTGAAGGCACTGACTTTTCTTCCACAAAGGTTGCTCAGGCAAGTTCTTTTCTTTATTTTCTTTGTCTCAGGAATAAATTACACTCCAGCTAGTTTGAACAAAGTAGTGCTCCAGGACCAGTGGGGCGGGCTGCCCAGTGGGGGTGGGGAGGATGCTGGGCACTGAGGGTGGTGGTCCAGCAGGTCCTAGCGGGGCAGAAATCTGGCTGACCAGGCAGCAAGGCTGTGAGAGTGACGAGGATAGCTGCAGCCTTGCCTTGGACAGAACTGAGGACTGGAGAGCCCGTGTAGCCTCTGACCCAAGGCATGGAGGGCCCTAGTGAGGTTTCTCCCAGCTCTGTCTCACAACTCCAGGGGTGGCAGTAGAGACTGCAGAGCCTGCTGCTGCTCTCAGGGCCCTAACAGCAGCAAGCAAGCCTAGCCACAAGTAGCATTTTTTTTCTTTGCTCATTTTCCTGCACATTCGATAGGACCTGAATTCTTAAAAAGCTCTAGTGCTGTTCTGAAAAGCGACTTCAGAAAATTGATGTGCTGGTGATTGCTGTCATCCTATGAGTGACAGGGCTATTTTTCCCAGTGTCTCACATCTGATGTGATTGTGACAGTTGTCTCTAAAGCAGAACGTGAGGACCTGAACCAGGAGCTCCCACAGCTGCATGCACAGCTACAGCTTGAAACTGCCAGCTAAATCTCCATGACTGGCACTCATGCCCTCTGCAGGTCTAGAGTTGAAAGGCAGAATTGCTCAATCATTTCTTGCTTGACTCAGCCTTCAGTGTTCTTGAATTCCTTGTCCCAGGGGTATGCGATCATGGGAACATCTCGGTTGGCCGGGGGAGGAGTTGTTTAGAGAACATTTCTAAATCTTGTGGCTTCAGGGTGAAAACTTAAAACTATGACTCCTTTGCATTCAAGATACTCCATTACCCTGCCTAAATATAAAATTATCAGTCTTTTGGGTCTGAAGTTTTTCTTTCTTTATACGCTGGAACTTTTACTGGACAGGCAGGGGTAGATGGTTATTTCGTGATTTTTGGATGCAAGGCTTGGTAAGACTGAAAAATCTGTTTCCTCCGTTAAAAGGAAGAAAAAATGAATGAGTGGACATAAACAGAAAGCATAGTAAAATCATAGGTTAGGATAGTTCAAGTGGGAAATGTCCTCAGAAGGTCTCTAGTCCAACCTCCACTTCCAAGCAGCAGCTCTGAGCTTAGACCAGATCACTTGGGGCTTTACGCAGTTGAGTCTTGAAAACAACTGAGGATGGAGACGGCATAGCCTCTCTCAGCAACATGCTCCACTGCCTGGCTGACCTCATGGTGAAAGAGCTGAAAGCTAAGTGAGTCCAAGTTAAAATATAAGTTGCCTATACATATGTATATATTGAAGGAATGGAGAGAAAAGGATAAAGTAGAACCATTTACATGGGGAAAACCAGAGCCACTGAGGTGCGCAGTCAGATATTAAGCAGGTAGGTTAGAACCATCTGTAAGCTATGCATATCACTGGATAATGTATATGATAAATTCATAGAGAGAGTTTGCAGGTGTCCTTTTGTGGAAATGCAGGATTAAGTTGCAATGCTGAAGTGGAAGGCATGGCTGAACTGGTCAGAAAATGCATTTTCAGGCATCTACAAGGAAAAAAAAGTGAGGTTGAATTATCTTTTTTTTTTCCCATTCAGAATATTTCTTTGTAATTCATGTTGTTGATTTGCTTTAGGAGCATCTCATTATTATTACTTTGCACATAAATTCAGCTGGTATTTTGGGTTTTCTAGCTATTTCTCAAGTCCCTCCGAGTCTCTCCCTTTGTGCCAAGCAACTTAGGGTGTTACTCTAAAGAGGAGAGAGTCTTAGATTTTTAGGTTCATAGATTGAATTAGGACATCCAACATCAGACCATGCCATGAGAATAAGGACAAATTTCTCATTTTTTATTGGAAAATGCAGAAACATTTTTCAATGAAGCTAGGCCAGGCTCCAGCATTGTTGTGTCACCCCAGGACTGTGACAGACCCCTCAACTCCAACTTGTGAGTCACGCTGCCCTTCAGACCTGCTGCTCAGAGACCTTCTGTAGGGTATCTCTTCTGTTTCTCCTGGGGCTCATGCTCCTTATGCTCTAAAGTTTCCCTTTTTCTGGAAAAGAGTACTTTTAGGACAAGGGAAAGCTCTGGAGTTCATTCTAAAGACCCCTGGGCCAGGTGATTTCTGACAGAATATGCCTGTTCCAGCTGTGTCTCTGGTGATGGCCCATTGCCACCAGGACAGCAGAGAGGAGCAAACACTTGCAGGTTGTCTGAGGGCTGATAGGAAAAGCTCAGCTGCGCTCTCTGCCCCTGACACAAAGCTGGGCAGACTCAAGTGTGCAGTTAACATAAGGAAGACTTTAATACTCTCACATACACTATGGGGAAAATGCAATTTCTTTTTTCTAAAAAAGCAGTATTTTTATAAAGTAAATGGTTTGCCACTTTCATTTTACTTTTTTGTTTTTTTGTTTGTTTGTTTGTTTTTCTGTATTGAACTAGGCTAACTGTTTTGTGGTGTCAGGAATTATCTTTGAATCTCCTAGTGTTCTCTGTAAAAATTAGACTTTAAAAGAGTCAGTATGAACCACCACAAAACAACTATCTCTTCTAATCAGTAACTACATTTGAAAACTTGGCCTTAGACAACTTCAGGCTCATGTGATAAGTCAGTGATACCTTCTGGTTTTCTGTGAAAAATATACTAGGCTATTGATTGGAGAACTCCAGAGGATTGTTGGGTTACAGTATCTAAGAGGAGAAAGAAGTTATTTTGAAAAAGATGTTTTCAACAAGTTTAAATTAACAATAACTGCCTCTCCACTGGAAAAGATTTGAGGAGATGCAAACTGAAAGGCTATTTAATTTTTTTTCAGGTCAGCAATTATACTTGGTATATTTAAAGGTGGTAAATTCTGATAAGTTTTCAGAAGCTGATTGCCCTACAATTCTAATTTCTTATTTCATATTGTTCTATACATATTATGTGTATAATACATTCTGTATCTATTGTGTACTAAAATGGTGCGTGTCTCCACGGCAAGACAAAAGAAGTCCTGGATAATTACAGCTCCTCAGAAATTGTTCAACTATATCACAGATTATATAAAAGATATTTTACTAAGGCAAAGAAAAGAAAATGGGTAGAACTGAAAACAAAATAAAAGGATTAAACATAATAAAAAGTAAATAGAAGTTTTAATATATGGTTTTCTGGCTCCATCTGGTGTTTATTTTACAGAATTTCTAGCTCAAGAAAAATCTGTTTTCCACTCCCCTTTTCAGCTATACATTGGAAATGAGGAGTAGTATTAAAAAGACACTTAAATTTATGCATCCTAAGGGCTTACACTCAAAGTTGTATATTAGCTAATGTGAAGATACAAGAATAACACTTTTTTTTTCTTTAATCAATGTTTATATCCTAAGACTTAAATCATATTCAGATCTGAGAAAGGGCTTCTATGGCCTATAACTTATCATTTTCCCTCATGATGTAAGTTAGATTGCTAAAATACTGTTCCTCCCTACTAACTTTGCCTTGCTTACATCCTCATCATGGCTAAATCATCAATACTACTGCTTTATTCAAATTAACTTTCAAACACTTGCAACACGACTATCACAACTATTCACATCAAATGTTTTATTGTTGCTGCTTTCAGGTCAGATAATAACATATTTACTGACTGCACAGAAAAAGCAAGTTGGAAGGAAGAGTGAGAAGATCACTCACTGGGTCAAATGTTTGTGGAAAAAGTACCTACACAGCCTGGGACATAAATCACTTAGTATCACAGAATCATAAAACAGTCCAGGTTGGAAAGGACCTCAAAAGATCATGTGGTCCAATATTTTGAGGGAAAGGGAGCCTAGATGAGATTACCTAGTACCCTGTCCAATTGCATCTTGAAAACCTCTACTGATGGGGGCTCTACCAGGTCCTTGGGAAGGTTGTTCCTGTCACTGATTGCTCTCACTGTAAAAAATTTCTTTCGTATATTGAGATGAAACCTCTCCTGGTCCAACTTGTACCCATTGTCTCTCGTCTTTTCCGTGTGGTTCCATGTGAAGAGAGAATCTCCGTCCTCTTTGTAGCTGCCCATTAAGGGCTGTAATACTGCGATGAGGTACCTCTTGAGCCTTCTGTTCTTCAGCGAGAAAAGACCTAACTCCTTCAGTCTTTCCTGCAGAAAAACATTGATCACGACCCTCTGAGTGAGGCCTGTGAGCCAGTTTCCTACCCATCTCACAGATCACCCATCCATTTTGTATCTTGACAGTTTGTCCAGAAGGCGGCTGTGGGAAAGACTGCCAAATGCTTTGCTGAAGTCCAGGTAAACAACATCCACTGCTCTCATGATGTTGACAGAAAAATGCTATTTTGTTGTAGAAGGTGATCAGGTTTGTCAGGCCGGATTTGCCTTTGGTAAATCCATGCTGGCTTTTCACAATCACCTGCTTCATTTGGTTTGTAATATTTTCTAGGGGGTCTCATTCCATTACTTTCCCAGGGACTGAAGTAAGACTAACGGGTCCTTAGTTTACTGGACCCTCTTTTGGGCCCTTCTTGTAGATGGATGTGACATTTGCCCTCTTCCAGTTATCAAGGATATCCCCTGATCTCCATGACTTTTCAATTATAGACAGTGGCCCTGCAATGATATCAGCCACTTCTCTTAACACCCTGGGGTGGATTCCATCCGGGACCATAGATTTGTGTTGGTATGAGTATAAGCTCTTCTTTGTTAGCACTTCTCATAATATAATGGCAATAACACCCTTCTTTTTCTACCGGGCCTAACATACAAAACTGTTTTGTCCTGGTATGTTCATACACCAGCAAACTTACTGTAAAAAAGAAGGGTAAATTAAATATTATCCTTTAAGAAAGGGATTCTCACTTTCAACGGAGTGTAGTATATATATACCTGCACGTGCATTTTAAACACAATGTTAAATCAACATGAATGCATTTTCAAATATGATTTAGCAATTGAGAATAATGTAGAATAGCCAGTACTTCCTGACAAACAAGCTTTTTGCATGCCTCACAGGCTTGACTATACTTGTAGAGGACCTGACTAAAGTAGATAGCATTGAGAAAGTCTTCACTAGCAGTAAATGTATTAAAAATTACACCTTTTTTGTCCCTATCTCAGTTAGAAAGATGAGTTTTCCAACCTTACTCATTTTAAGTAGCTTACTCTTCAAGATTCTTGGTTACAAGGGACAATCTGTTTTCAAAGATGTTGTTCATTCTACGTATGGATATTACTGTGGCCTTTACAACTTGCCTGCACATACTTATTGTTCAAAATTATCAGACTATCTGTATGTCTCATCTGCAGGTGACTGAAGAACTCACTGTACTTGATATTCAGCTTTTCAGCTTTGGTTTTGATTGAATGCATGCAGTAGCTCCTGGGATCTCACTGGTGCTCTATGACTTTTACATTCTCCTTTACACTGCAGATATTCGTACTCCTGGATTCAGACCTGTTGTTTTCCCACACGAAAGACTCCGTTTCCCAAAACATGCGTGTGTGATGGCAAGGTGGAAGGAGCTAAAGCAAAGATGCTGTACATCAGTTGTCAGTCTCACTGAGACCAAGTTTTCCTGGGGCAGTCAGCCGAGTGCATACAGCTCAGTACCACACAATGTCAATGCACACCCATTTGGGCTACTGCTCCTCATCCCATCCTTATTCTCCACACACTGTTACCAATCTCTATGGTAACAGCTAGTAGCTACAAGAGAAGAAGCTGCAAGAGCTACCTGAAACAAGACCCAGACAGCCTTGAGCCCCTGGTCTGTGAAGGATTATGACTTGTATCATCCTCTGGCAGGACAAGCAGGGAATGAAAACAGCAAAGCAAAGGAAAAACAGGCCGTGTAACAGACTCATCCCCTAGCAGGCAAAACAAAACTGGTGCCATGTAGCACAAGGGACTCCTTCCACCCCCTGAACATTGCCCAGAGTACCATGAGTGGTGGTGGAGACAGGGAGTCTTGTGTGCCTCTTCCTGGTTCCTTCTCTTCTTCAAGATCAAATAAATGCACTTCAACCGACTTACAGCCAAAACCCAGGCTGGAGTAAGTGCTGCCTGCTTATGAGGCATATCTGGGGGAGCTCAAAAAAAGAATGGTTGTTTCTTTTTTCTTTTTTTTTTTTTTCCCCAGCTATAAAAACACGATTGTTGCATTTGTAGCTGTCATGTATAGCTCTTCTTTCCAATAACAAATGCCATCCACCATACCCACCCTCTACAGTCTCTAACTCAAAATGATTCAGCGTTGGCTGATGTAAATGGAATGGATTTACTTTAAATGAAAAAATTATTTTTGGCTGCCCATTAAATGTCACAGAGGAAATTCATGGCATGTAGGAAAACAACTGCATGCAGTACTGTTGAGTCAAGACTGTCTAACAGATGTTGTACTCATTATAGTCTAAGCATAATAACAACATTTTCAATGAGCAGAAAACAGGAAAAGCCGTATCTCCTTGTGGTGATACTGTGGAGGCATTATTATTACCAAAAGCCTTGTTTCCTCCTTATGATTTCTGATGTGCTCACACTGGAGTCTAATATTATCTCAGTACTCTGATCCTGCACACGTATTGAAGGCCTCAGCATTAGGAAAACACCAGATGTTTTCTTCCTGTTTTCAGAACCAAGCTCATTTCCAAGATTCCTGGGAACGCCAGATGGCAAGGAATGCCAACACTATCTCTAGTGCCACATCCATCCAAACCTTTGCGTGCCATTTCCTCTGGCCCAGGGAGGGAAGCACAATACAGCAGCTTTGGGACAGCCTGAAATTCAGGAGAAAGTTATCTCAAGCCCAGCTCCTCACTACAGCATCACCAGGATCAGAACTGAAGTCACTTAGTATCTTTCTGTGCTTCCCTTCCTAAAACAGGTAAAAGATACTTCCTTACTTCACCAAGGTACCTGCTCCACAAAGGCAGGGAGTTACATGTTTTCTATTAGATGGAGCATCTGATCTTTCTGGGAACAGGGGCTTAGTTTGAGTTAACTTGGTTTCAGGGTAGAGTTGCCTAATAGTTTCACAATAGCCACATGTTTTGTTTTAATCTGAAATGGTATGTGAAAAAGAGATTTGTAATATACTGCAATAAAGTCTCCAATCTCTTACTCATTGTCTGCAGGAGAAATCTCCCCAGCTGATATCTACTGCCCAATTCTCAATTAGTTAAGTGTAGCCATGAAAAGAAACTAAACTCAGTGTTTCACGAATGACAACTACTCTTCATTTTCTAATCATGGTAGTAAAAGAAAAAAAAAGAAAAAAAGAAAAAAGGGAATACAGGTTTTCTGAAAGCTCTTGTGAGACCATAGGATGATTCAGGTGTGAGGGGGACTTAGAAAGTCCCTAGTCCAATCTCCTACTGAGGGCAGGGGCAGCTCTGAGCTTAGAACGGGTTGCTCAGGGTTTAACCCAGCTGGGTCTTGAAAACCTCCAAAGGTGGAGATGGCACACTCTCTGTGAGCAATCTGCGCCAACTGTCTCCCAAAAGTGACAAAACACTCTGCCCTTAAATCCATCCCAGACCTCTCATTTCATCCTCTCCCTGCTGTCTCCCATCCTCTCATCGTGCACAGTTATGAAGAGGCTGGCTCCACCTGACCAGTACCCCCCGGTAGGCCTTGGAGGGTTGCCGGTAGGTCCCCCCGCACGGCTGAACAAGTCTTGCTCCTCCAGCCTCTCCTCCCAGGGAGGTCTGCAGCCCTGATCGGCTCTAGGCCCTCTGCTCAGCTTCCTCCGGTTTACCTAAGTCTTTCCTACGCTGGGGATCCAAACCAGGCCATGGGCACCCTAGATGAGCACTGAGTGGAGAAGGCTGGGAAACAAAAGAAGGAAAACTTTTCCTTCAGCCTTCTCCGATACGGGAGGCTGAGATTTCCCAAGCACTGAGGCAGGGGACACACCCAAATCACACAGGATTTTGCCCACATCTAGGTGTCTGCTTCCCCTGACCCTTCCTTGAAGGCCCCGGCTTGAAGCTACTCCTTCTGTAAAAACCCAAACTCTCATTTAACATTTCGGGAACCCTGCGCAGCCCCTCGGGAGCAGCAGGCTCGACTGCTGTCACCAGACGCCTCGCTATGCGGAGGGAGGGAGGCATTCGGAGATGGCCCGTTGCCCTCTTAGCGCGGTTCCTCATCCCAGAGAGCGGGCGGGAGCGGCCGCCCCAAGCGTGTCCCTCCGGCGGGTTTGGCGGGGCACAGTCCGCGGGGCCGCCCAAGGGGGCGCGGGCGGGCGGTGCTGGGCGCACCCCTCCCCGCGGGGGCGGCAGCGAGGGCGGGCCAGCACCCGGAAGAGGAGCCGCCGCCGCCCGCCTGACTTCCCTGGCGGGCAGGGAAGCAAGGAAGCAGGCGGGCGCCATGCTGCAGTTCTTGGTAAGGCTCCGCGGGGCGCCGGCGGCGCCGCCATTTCGCGGCGGGGTGGGGCGGAGCGAGGCGGGCGGGGACCGCTCCTCGGCGAAGGGCGGAAAGCGGCTGTGTGCCGTCCCCGCCCGCACCCGCGCCCCGCCGGCGGCTCTGGGGGGGCCCGGCGGGCGGGCGGGCGGGCGGCCAGCCTTCCCCTACCTGAGGAGCTGGCGGCGGCCTCCCCCCTCAGCCCCCCGCTGGGTGCCCCCGCCCGGTGGCGTGACTCGCCCTCCCCTGGCCTCGAAGCTGCTTAAACGGGGTGACTGCGCCCAGTTTTGGCTCTCCGGCAGCGCAGCATCCTGGTGGGTGCGGCGCCAGGCCCGCTCCCTTCGTCGGCTTCCCTCAGACCCACCCCGGGCCTTTGAGTCGCTTCGGGGCTTCTCCAGCCCGGTGTGCGGCCGGGTTTGTCCCTGCTCCCCCAGGAGATGGGGCCTTAAAACTGCTCTGAAGTTCCCGCAGGTTTTGTTGTGGGGTTTTTTTTTCTCGTTTTTTTTTTTTTTTTTCTTCCTCCCAAGTCTTGCCCTTAATTTGCCTTGGAGGTTCAGCAGATTTCGCTTGCTCATGGTGATGCCCTCCTGCTGTCCACATTTGTGTTAGCCTATGTACCTCCCTCCTCCTGTGAGAGCAGAGGTCTTCGGTCCTTGCCGGTTTGCTCGCCTTTAGAAACCCCCCATCTGCAGCCATAGATTTTTATATATAGAAGTTAAGGCAAGGGGTCATGTTTCACTACTGCCTTTCGTTATATCCCCTTAACAGCAGCTGAATTAATAGACTAAACGTTTTTGCACCTTTCTCGTTTTAATATTCCTTTCTGCATGTTCCCCGAAACTCTTCTGGGTGTCTGAAGTTAAGCGCCTGGCTACCCTTCATTAAAGGCTTAATGGACGCTGGTATTTTTACTGCCAAGTACAGAAATAAATTGCCTGACCAAAAAAGATGTTAGTTTCGGCTGTAGCAAAGCATAGAAACAGTTGCCCCATTTTTCATTCTAGTGATGTGAAGGCTACTCTAGGGTTTTAGCTGTGTTCAGATATGTCCCTGTAAGTACAAACAGTAAGTGATATTCTTTCATCTTTTATTTAGCTGGCTAATCAGCTTCATACCAAGTGTTGATACAGAGCAAGAAGAGATAGCCTGTTATAAGTTGGGAGAGTCTTGCGTGTTTTTATGAAATGAATAAATGAAGCCTGTTTCTTATCTCAGCTTCAAAATAAAATGCAATAACAAGTATGAAAGCTTCAGTCATTTCTGTAGCTGTCTTTTGTTGTCTCTGTCCACTCCACTGAAAACATTCAGTAAATACTCTTAGCCACTCTCAAAGTTTCTGTGTTTATCAACTCTCCTGCTTGCTGCTAATGTTTTCCATTTCAGTTGCTAAATGAAAACCTCTTATGATTTCTTGATTAGCCCCTGAAAGTTAGAAAAAAGATATGCTAATTCTGGGTTTCTTCCCTTTTTGGGTGTAGTTTGTGTATTTGACTCTTGCGTTCCCTTCTTAGGGCTGTAACAAGGAGATAAAGGGATAATCTTGCAAACCATGTATTTTTGCTATCCAGAGTTAAGCATAAAATAAACACTTGTTTAAAATGCAACTTGAAATGCTGGGTACATATTGGAAGACCCTGAACTCTCATCAGCTCTGTTGTCCTTAGTCAACATGCACATTTTAATTTGCTATATGTTTTGATAGCCACATAATCAAAGTCTAAATAGTGAAATGTTTCCTGCTGCTTTAATTGTCAACCATAAAAGTAAATGTAACTGAGTGGATTGCTATTGAATGTGGTGCTAGACCTTTCAATAAAGGAGTACACTTAAAGGGAGTACTGATGTCAGTACTGTCTGTACCGAATAAGTCTTATCACACAGCAGAATATGATAGTTGTCCCATCTTTGGAAACGTTCTATGATAAAGCCTAGAAAACTGCTAATAAACAAGGACCAGGCTTGTGCTTTCAAGTTAGTTCTCAGACAGTGCGAAAGATACAGGAAATTTTCCTCTGCTAGAACGATGCTCCGCATTAAAAGGAATCACAAGTCTCGTTTACATCCGTGCAATATTTGTTAATATCTCCCAGAGTACTTCTGTAACTGATAGTTGAAACTACAAGAGCAAATGATAACCTGTGCAGTACTCACAAAAAGAACTCTACTTTTTCTTATATTGTTAAAGTTCCTTAAAAAGTAATAATGAACAAAGACTAAGACCAAAAATCTCTTTAAGAAAATACTGAAGTAACTTGCAGTCACGGTTCATTTGACAGTTTTAAACCAGTTTTAGTTTTCTATAACTAGCTTTTCACCAGTGATGCTTAGGGAGTCTGAATCACTGGAAAGATGAGCTGTACTGTATCCTGCTTTGGGCATGGAAAAGATGTCTAGTCAGTGGGATGGCAAAGTTGTTATTGTGGACAGTGGTTTTATTTTTCTTAAAATATTCTTATTTTAACAGCAGTGACCATAAGCAATAACAAATTTCTTAAATAGAACTGGCATCAGCTGTCATATAGAGGGATTGTCTACTGACAATGATTGAAGGCACAATGTTAGTCGTGTCCCCTACCAAAATAGTCAAATCAGCCTTCATAATATAGGTTGTACCTATTATGAAATGTAACAATACAAATAAAATCTCTGATCTTGGGGAGCTGCCGAATTAAAATCTCATCACCTGTCTTTGAAGAGAGGAATTTCCTTCACTCCAGAAATGTTGTTATGCTTGAGGATTTTCCTCAGCTGGCAAACAGGGTCTGGGCCAGGAACTGCGCTTCTGTTTTGCTCTCGCTCCCCTTCTCGGGTGCGTTTTCACAGACACCCTTCAGCAATTACAAGTTTGCACAGTTGTCAAAAGAGGTAGTGCCCTGCTTCCAACCAACAGTGCTTTCCTGCCTTAGAGGAACCCCTAGGTCAGAGTGGATTTGGCTGAAAACTGGTCTCTTGAGGTCAAAGGGGTCTGGAAAGTGCACAGTTGTTAGCTGTTGCGGAAGAGAAGTAGGAGGTTTACATCAGTTTAAGTTGATGGAGGAGCTCTACTCTTAAACCTTTTAAGGTGAGACTGGGATCTTTTTGCAGTCAGAGTCTCTCTTCTGACTTTCAAGCTTGTGAACTTTTTTTTTACTGTATATTACTGTGTTATTTCTTCGTATATCTGCATCCCTCTCCAGCATTGAGCACCGTTTTAGTGGGATGTTGCTTTAGGCTTTCCTGGCTTGGACCAAGAGCTCTGTGATGTGTAGGTCCCTGCTGCTCACTCCCTTGTTTTTATAGGAGTTATTGCCTTTGTGGGTGCGCAAGGAATTTTGCAAAGATGATCATAGACTGATCCAATTAGTCTTGGAGATATGTATTGAAAACACAACTGTGCTGTATTTTGGAAATCATGGTAAGGTTTTTCTGGTAAGGAAGATGGGTAAAATTACACCTGTCTGGAAGAAAGGTGAGAAATTAAGTAGGAATGGAATTGAAACTCTTTAGTCTTCACATGACTGCAAAATTCCTTTTTTTAAATTTTAACCAATCTGCTTTTGATGGAAGAATGTTAACTGTTCTTTTCTCCCTTTCTTCTTCTTTAGCTTGGTTTTACTCTTGGCAATGTGGTTGGGATGTATCTGGCTCAGAACTATGATGTGAGTATTCTTGTATTCTCAGAGTTAAACCTATTCTGAAATGAAAATAAAAGGCTGTTTTCCCTCAATCAGAACTGATTCAGTCTTTATTTTGATGGTTTATTTTATTTAAACAGAATACAGATCATTCTGACTTTAGTGCGGATGAACTAGAATGTAAATGGAACCAAAACATCTAGCTCTTTGACATCTTCTCTCTAATGAGAGTAATGCTTAGAGCCTTAACTGGTGTTGGGGCCCTAGAGCACAGGCATGGTAAACAGGCATCTACATAGATCGAGACAGGAGAAACAGAAAAAGTTTAGCAGCTGCTCACAGATTGTACTGGCGCTAAAACACTGCTTTCCTGACTCTGATAGTCTGCCTGCTTACAGCGTTCTTCATTCAGTACACAAACAGTACACTGTTTGTTACTTAAAAAAACCTTCCGGGCATCTGAAAGGTCTGTCTTCTGTACCAGTAATGAAAATAAGTTTTGCCAGCTTTTTTTTTTGAAAATTCAGCACCTACTACTACTTCAGTCTTCTTTCCTTCTTTTCTGATAGCAAGAAGAGAAAGTGAACTTTCTCTCCTTGTGTCTCGCAGTGAACAGAGATTTCTTTTCACTGTAAGAGTTAAAGTAGAAGAAGATTTAGAGCTGAGTCTTCAATACAAGCTTTTTTAATTTCTGTAGTCAGCAGAATCCTTTGTAAGAGCAGTGCCACTTAGCTGTTTACAGGCTAGAGTCATCAATGAAATTTAACATAATTTTTTTTCCTTTCTTATGCAATCTATATTAGCCTAGTTTAAAAAAAAAAAAAAAGCTGTTGATGCTCAAATCTCTAGTGACATTTATGTTTTGCTTTCCTCTCATCTTCAGTATGGAAGTCATCTTGCTTGAAGAATTCTTATTTTTTGCTCCTTGCTCATGTGCAGACTTTTGTGATGCTTCCTGTCCAGTCACTCCAGTAAGAGTACTAATAAAAGGCAGATTTTTCTTTCCAATATATGTTTTGCCTTGTTATGAAAATGCAGTCAAAAGAACATACTTGGGTGTATCAATATGTATTGTAAGCATGGTGTAGTGTTTGTCTGGCAGCACTAATGAAGTATTGCCACAAGAGGGGGACTTATGCTTTTGATTTGCTGGAAATAGTTCCCTGGGAATGTAATAATACTGCCTTGCAGGATAACATGGTAATTTTATTGCTGGTATCAAAGATGATTTGTTTTAGATGGCACCTAAGAAAAACTTGCTGTAATGAGGTCCTAATTCCACAGCTGTGGAATCTATGTGCTTAGTTATAACTACATGGAGGGTTCTGCTGACAACAGCAGACTTCTCTTGTTTTAGCTTAAATTTCGGGTGCATTACAGGCCGGGCTTTCGATTTTGTTTGCTCAAACAGAGCTTAACTTTGAAAGGGAAGGTAAGAGAGAAACTTATGATATTACCTGTACTATCAGCCTCAAACCATCCAATAAGAGAACTGCAGTCTGTTTGGATTAACTTTCCTTCTGCTCTGTGGTCAGGTTAAATATGAAGTAAAAGCCCATGATTCTTTTCACAACTGATCATGGGAACTTTGCTTTCATTTCATTTTAATCAGTTAGCTTGTAAAATCTTATGTCGTCAATTCCAAGTTTTAGCTGGAGTCATAAGACAATCTATTCCCTGCCCTTAAAAGTTGCTGCTTATTTTTTTTTTTTAAAGAAGTTAAAATTTACTGTTGGATTGCTTTCTCTAAATACTTTTGTTTGCTAGAGAAAGCTGAAGTTCTGAAGTTCACAAGCGGTAAATTGAATTTTCATTCAAGTGTGAAACCGCAAAAGGTTGCCAATTTGCAATGCTGTAGAAGTCCCTTGTTGGGAATTTTGGTTCCCGCAAGATGGGATTTCTTCATAAATTTCTTGAACCTATTTGCTGCTTTGAACATCTTTTTTCTCCGTGTTTGTGACCAGTATAGTGCAATCTAATTTCCACTCCCAAAGTCATTATTAAAGTCTGTGCATCAGTGTTTAAATCGGCTTATTCTTTGTCAGTTTGCCAGACTGGTCTTACTAAATTTCCTGTAAAATGATCTTTTTTCCTCCCTCCTGTTCCCATCACCACTGGCTGACTTAACAATCTAAAATGTTTCCTGAAGCCTCATGTGAGGTGCTTTCATCTGCTGTTTGCTTGATGTTACTTTGATTTTAACCTCTGTGCAAGGTAACAGATCCTGGAAGAACTATCTTTTAGAAATCGGTTTAAACTTCATAGAATTTCTTGCTGTGTTTATGGTATTGTCTTTCCTGCCGAGGCTCATGTAGCTTGGGATTTTTTGTTCATTTATGTGGTTTTTGTTTGTTTTTCGGTTTTGTCTTTAAAGATTCCTAACATTGCAAAGAAGCTCGAAGATTTTAAGAAGGATGTGGAAGCTAAGAAGAAACCTCCCAGCGACAAGTCCTAAGAAAGCAATGTTACCCAGGTCACCTCTGTGCGTGCGTCAAGGATGCAATTTATCTTTGAGGCAACAAAGATCAAGTAGAGGGTTGGCGTGGGAGGTTCCTCCATTTTTAGTCTCCTAGAAATGGAATGTCCTTCTTTTGAAAGAGCAGCCGTGAACTTTCCTGGGACTGATTTTCAAGGATCTAAGGATTTGAATTTGCAGCTGATATGTGACTGGATAAGATTGTTTGTATTTTTCGTTACTGCTTTTCCTAATATTTTGTAACCC
The DNA here is from genome assembly GCF_963924245.1 of Chroicocephalus ridibundus. NCBI lineage: Eukaryota > Metazoa > Chordata > Aves > Charadriiformes > Laridae > Chroicocephalus > Chroicocephalus ridibundus. The sequence continues at coordinate 155,972,190 of NC_086284.1, forward strand.
ATTTTTACCTGATCCAACTGGAGCCCTGTTAGTCCTGTTACTATGCGTACCTCACACTCTGTAATACCCTAGTACTTAGAACGTTACAAAAGACATTAAATGCATCAAGAAGTAACTTTCTTGTCATTTGTTGTGAGCAGCGGTACTTCACTGTCCTTAAGATCTGCATTCCATTATTGGAGGTGGGAAAGTTCATTTGTCAAACTATGAACCTGGGGGGAAGCGGGGAGCTCCTGCTTTTTCCGTTATGTTAAATGATCGCTTCCAGCAGTGCAGAATTTGCACAAATATGGCTGATTTCTAAAAGTGTAAAAGGCCATCAACTTTAACCTACACTTCAAATTCATTTTTTCTTCTATTATTGTCTCTTCCTCTTCTTTCCCTTCTGCTTGGTTGCTTGAGGATGTCTCTGGAGTGATGGGGAGGATGGGAGAGAGAAGAGTTATCTTCCACAAGTAGTAATAGGGGCATATGGAGGTCAGCAGTTACGTTGTGAATCCAAACCATTTGCTTTATCTACTTAATGCTTCAGTTTGTGTAATTGTTCTAAATATGCTTTTTTACTGTCTCTTGGTGTGGAACAAGGACTAGAGCTCAGTATTTCTGTCAAATATGTCTATCAAAGAGCTTGGTTAGCAGGTCAAAGGAGGTTATCCTCCCTCTCTGCCCTTCTGAGGCCGCATCTAAAGTACTGTGTCACAGAATCACACAGAATCACAGAATGGTTCAGGTTGGAAGGGAAGTTACAGATCATCTAGTTCCAACCCCCCTGCCATGGGCAGGGACACCTCCCACTAGACCAGGCTGCTCAAAGCCCCATCCAGCCTGGCCTTGAACACTACCAGGGATGGGGCATTGACAGCTTCCCTGGGCAACCTGTTCCAGTGCCTCACCACCCTTACCGTAAATAATTTCTTCCTGATATCCCATCTAAATCAACCCTCTTTCAGTTTGAGGCTGTTACCCTGTGTCCTATCACGGGGGCCGTTACCCCCATGCCCAGTTCTGGGCTCCCCAGTTAAGGAAAGACAAGGAACTACTGGAGAGGCCAGCGGAGGGCTATGAAGATGATCAAGGGACTGGAGCACCTCTCTTGTGAGAAACCGGGGTCTGTTTAGCCTGGAGAAGAAAAGGCTGAGAGGGGTTCTCACCAATGCTTATAGATACCTAAAGGGTGGGTGTCAAGAGGATGGGGCCAGACTCTTTTCAGTGGTGCCCAGCAACAGGACAAGAAGCAATGGGTACAAACTGGAACACAGGAAATTATATTTGAACATAAGGAAAAACTTGTTTACTTTGAGGGTGGCAGAGCACTGGAACAGGCTGCCCAGAGAGGTGGTAGAGTCTCCTTCTCTGGAGATATTCAAAACCCGCCTGTATGTGTTCCTGTGCAACCTGGTGTAGGTGAACCTTCTTTTGCAGTGGGGTTGGACTAGATGATCTCCAGAGGTCCCTTCCAACCCCTACGGTTCTGTGGTATTCCCAGTAGTTTCTCATTCCTGTGCGTGGTCTTCAGTCCAGTGCCTTTGCATTTGGTTCAGTTGTCTACCATGTATTTTTTTAGGATTAGAACCAGTTGTCTGCTGTCCCTCCTTTTGTTTGTCCAGTAAGTATATTCACCCATTGTTGCCACTAAAAACCCTGGTATATGAGAGAATACACATCATGTTGTAGCACTGTCCACTTCTGTTTGAATGGAAAGCAAATTCTGCATTTAGAAACCATAGTTTTACAAAAGTTCTGTTGTAAATTCTGAAGAAAGTATTGCAGTAATTTGAAGAGATGTAAGTTTTATTAATTCAACAATCTGTCAAATAAAAATTATTTAGATTTTTTCTGTAAAATAGAAGAGTCCTATCAACTCTGTAAGGTGCTTGGTGAAGGGAATTCACAAATAAAGTACAGCCGTGTTTAGTTATTACTGGAGTAATAGTTTGGCTTTCACAGACTTCAAACGAAAGCAACTGTCTTCCAGACAAAATTTTTTCCATAGAGCAAGACAGCACTGCACAGCTGTTTTAATGCTTTCACGAATGTGATGAACTTAGTTTCCCCCAGCTTCCCTTTGTTGTCCCCCTACCCCCCCGTTCTCTTTCCTATTTTTGAGCAGAGTATTGAAAAATACTGGCTCTAACCCATTCATATGTCTTTGCTTGTCATATAAAATTATGCTAGTGTTTAAGTTTGGATTATTTCTTTCCTCAAACATGCTTTATGTTCTTCCCTTTCTTTATACGGAGATGAGAGGGGAAATAATATTCAAAATCTCTGTTGCCAAACAGGCCTGTGTTACTCTAAAACTGTAATTTGGAGCTGACAGTTTCAGCTGAGCATTCCAAGTAGATGTTAGGGTTTTTTTCCTATCAGATTATGAAGTGATCCAGCTACAGCTGTAGTGCTGTAGAAACAATATATGCTCATTAATATGAAAGACATGACTTCTTAAGTGTTTCTCACTGTTTGAAACACTTTCCATTTTAGCTCAAGCTGTCTCTTTTTTTTTTGTCGCAGGTAGTAAACTGGAGGGCTGGATAACATTGTAACACACTTCTTGTCAAATTTGCAACTATTGTGTAACACATTTTACCTAACTGATTCACTCTGAAGCTATCCTAGATGATACTAAAAGTTAACCTTGTATTTCAGAGGGCAGAAAGTACACATAGGTGATGACTGCTTGATGGATGTCTTGCTTTTGAGGTCCCAGGGCGCTGTGGATGCAGTGGTGTCATAGCAGATTGCAAAGGATGGATGCACCTTCAAGATACCTACGAGCAAGTTTCCCCCTTAACATGCATACTGTGAATTTCTGCATGTTCAAAATGCCTATGTGGATAACGGGTTGCCAGATAAAACATGCAGTTTTCCTTCCTTTGGTAAAAGCTCTTAGGATAAATGCAGTTGTATCCATTTTCATGTATTAATTCTTTTGAGACATGTCCTAGGAGCTGAAGGTTCAAGGCAAAAAGGGAGGAAAGGAATTTATGAGCTACTAACAAACTTCTAAAATATTTACTGTGGATGGAGACTGTTATCTTGTGATGGAAAATGCTGCCCTAATGTTCTTGACTACCTTCCATTGAATACAGTAAAGAGTTAATACTGAAAACATATGAAATGCCACATAGGAAAGGTAATTATTAGCTTACTGGGCACCAGAGTTCAAATAAAGACAGTGGATTTAGTCACGGGACTTCACTAACATGAAAGCTCAGCGTTGCCATTTTATGTCAGAGAACTACAGCCCCGTGTCTCATGATATGTGCTCCATCCCTTGATCTTCTTGGCCCTTGAGTAGGACTTGTGCCGGTACGCCCATGTGCTTTTTGTACTGGGCAGCCCAGAACTGGACATGGAATTTCAGATGTGTTTCACTAGGGCTAAGAAGAAAGGAAGGGTCACCTCCTCCTTCAACCTGTGGAGGATGCTCTGCCTAATGCAGCTCATGTTCAGCGTGCTTACCAGGACCCCTGGGTCCTTTTCTACAAGCTGCTTTCCAGCTAGTTGGCTCCAGTTTGTACTAGTGTGTGGGATTATTCCTCCCCAAATACGGGACTTTGCATCTCCCTTTGTTGATATGTTCATGAGATACATGTTGGTCTGTTTCCCTGGCCTGTGAAGGTCCTTCTGAATGACAACAGAGTCATCTTGTGCATCAGCCATTCCTCCCAATTTTGTGTTGTCTACAAACTTGCCAAGGGTGCACTCTGTTCTGTTGTCCAGGCCATTAATAACTACGCCAGCGTTCAATAATTCAGTATTGGCCATGGTGTTTTCCCCTGGGGTGTACCACTCGAGACTGGCCTTCAGGTGGACTTTGTGATGCCAACAACAACTCTTTAAGCCTAGCACTTCACCCAGTTTTTGATCCACCTTACTGTTCACTTACCTAGTCCGTGCTTCCTCAATTTGTCTCTGAGGTTGTTGTGGAAGGCCATGTCAAAAGCCTTGCCAAACAACATGCGTTGCTCTCCCCTCATCCACCAAGCTAGTCATTTTGTTGTACAAGTGTCAGACTGGTCAGGCATCATTTCCCCTTCATTAACTGATGCTTATTAGTCCAAATCATTTTCTTTTCCTTCATATATTTCTTCTATGTCCTTCATAACAGCTCCCAGGAGGGTTTGCTACATCACCTTCCCAAGGATTGATGTGTGACTGACCAGCCTGTAGTTCCCCAAATCTTCCTCCTTGAAGACAGGAGTGACATTTACTTTCTTCCAGTCCTCAGAGGCCTCTCTGGATCACCATAAACTTTCAAAGACCCTAGAGAGTGGCCTCATAATGCCTTTGTCCAGCTCCCTCAGCATTTCTTTGGATTTCCTTTTGTGTCTGGTGTGCCTGTTGAGGCCCTTGGCTCCCAATTTTGTAGCGAGAGGGGCCTCTATAGGCCTCCCAGGTGAGCCTAGCCAGGGTCCTGGCATTGGCTTTCCTAACCCCATCTGAGCCAGTTAAATCACCAGTACCTCCAGCCGCCTTCTGTAAAAATGAGTTATAATGCAGAGGAATTACTCAGTGACAGGGAAAGTTTAATGAAGCCAACTCTTTTTCTTCTTGGTTTTACATTAGGTAGCATCATCTACATCAGAAAAATTTATTATGAATTCAGGTAAAGATACTCCTGTGAATGTAGAGCATCACTCTTCACAGTGACTTCTGGTGAGCAAAGTAACGTAGTGGTGATCTGGCAGCACAGGACATTTCTCAGTGGTGATACTGCAGGGAGTTATAGTATCACTCAAAAATATTATTGCCTTCGTGAAAGCAGAAATTTTCCACTGTGGTTCTCCGTGGTTCTCCTTTGTCCTGTGGTGCTAGCAGCTGTGTGCACTGACAGCTGTTACAACTCCTCTATGTGTGTTTTCTTGGAGAGATTTGTTATACGTGCCGAGCATCTGGATACGTGCTCTGAAGGGCCCAGACTACTGTCAGCCCAAATTACAGATGGCCCTCAGATTACTGGTGAAATTGAAGTGTTGCAAAGGAAGAAATTAGAATTTATGAGTATTTTTATATAAAAACCAATATCCATTGTATGTGATGCAGAATTCTTTTCAATATTAGGAAGTCATGGTAGGTGTTGGAGTGCCTACGTTACTGGTAAACTCCATAGAGAAATTTCCTGGACAGCTCTTTTTATTTTTACCTCAGAGGAATAAAAAAGAGATACTTAGTTCTGTTTGTTATATTTCTCGGTGGTATATGCTAACCTTTACTTTACAAAGTCCTCAGCCAAGGTCATTTTTGTTGAATTTGTACTGAGATAAAATAGCTGTGGAGGTTATTTTCTTTTTCACCTGAAACATACATTAATCACAGATGGTCAAATTTACTCTCTTGAAAAACAAAACAAATTTCATAAATTACCTTCAGAATAGATGTTCCCACCAAAATCGACTCTGACTTTAGTCTTTAATACACCTGGAAAATATCTAAATACTCCATTCCTGTAAACCACAGACTCAAACCATAACTACACAAGTAACTTTCCTACCCTGTGAGCCCAAATGCTGGAGTGGAACATACTGTTGGTTTTCTGTGTGAAAACAGGGATTCTGCAACCTTTTATCACACTGATTAGAGCCCTTCTTTGTCAGCTGCACCTTTGGGTCCAAAGGTGCAACCCAAGTAGTAAGATACTAATCAGTGTATGAAAAAAAATTATTAAGGGCCTGTTTTAAATTATGTTACTCAAATTTTCTGCTTATCAGAGAGAACTGAACAACCCTTGTGTAAGTATTAAGTACATCTATCATGCTCTGTTTTTTTTTCTTGAGAAATAAAACATTACTGTCAGCTACAGAATGAAAAATTGCTCAGTATAAATCACTCAGTTTACTTCAGTGAAATTATTCAGGTTTTATATCACTGTGAAAAGAAATATATGTAGCCTTAGTAGGATTCTAGTATAAGGTAATATAAAACTGTAAGATAAAATAGTATACTGCTACTAGTGAATATGGTTATACTTTTTGGATAGGAATCTTAAATTCTGGTCTGAAAGTAAAACTTTTGGTTTTAGGACTTGATATATGTGCTAAATATTCAAAGCATCTAGAAATCACTTAATTTAAAATCAGGCTTATCTCCCCTCTGAAGAAAAGACTTCAGCTTTGGTTATTGGTAGAGTCAAATCTGAAGTTGAGTGGCAGTAAATTAGCAGTGAAAATTTCACACTTTTCTGTCTCTCTTTGCCATTTATTTTCATTAAAAAAAAAAAAAGAGGAGTAATCAGCACTCATTGTTGTCACCCTGTGAGCCATGCAGCTTCCCAGCCCTAATCCTGTAGTTCATTTGCTGCAATTTTCCTTTGTGATATTCAGATTCTGCTACTACATACTTTTTCATGTACTTTCTTATGACTTCAGTGAAACGAAGGATAACATGTGTGTATTTCTAAGGGCAGAATCTGGCTGCGGTGCATGCACTGTCTGATCTGATATGGAAAAAGGGCCAGTACAGCATGTTGCCTTCCTGAAAATGCCTGGTGGGACAAGGCAGTGACAAGTGCCAGCAGCTGTGTCCTGAGAGCACTGAAGCAGAAAGGAAGGCTGCTGGGGAAGCTCCTTGCCCAAAACTCCAATTTTCTCTGCACTAATCTTGTGTGATATAAACTCTGCCAGAGAAGTACTGATGGAAATGTTCCTGAAGAAATATTGCTTGAGATGTACAACACAGCATCAGGCAATTTCCATTTACCTAGTGCTGTTGGTGGCCACCCTGTTTGATTTGTGAGTAATTCTAGATCTCCTTAAAGTTGATTGGCGTGCCAGCTGCTTGTCTCTCTTGCAAATGAGACTATCCTGGGTTCATATCCCCTGGGAAAGGTGTGGGATAGCAAGGCCTGATGGGAGCTGAGCTGAGAAATAAGTATTAGGAGGGTAGATTTGCTGCTGAGCAGCTAGGCAATTTGAAGGTGGTGATGATGGTGGTGCATGAAGTGTGAAGCAAAAAGGTTTAGAAGATGAGTGCTCAGTAAAAGGCACAGCATGGCTAAAGCCTTGGGAAGAGAGCAAGCCAGAAAGAGAGCTTCTTGGCAGTGGGAGAATGGTTGAAACTAACTTTGAGGGCTGTAAAGAAAGAGATGTCCTGCTTGATGTGCAGGGGGACAGGACCCTTGGTACTGCAGATACCACCACCCACTGAAGTGCTTGTTCCTGGAGAAAGTTGCCCATGGTGGACGGGTGTTGCAGCCCCTCTCTCCTGCTTCAGCGGCTTCGGTGCTGGGTGCAGCTTGCTGGGGGACTGCAGCTCATGCCGGGCAGGAGGCCGGGGCACCTCTGCTTTGAGCACCATGTCAGGATCTGTGCCCAGCAGCAGCCGCTTGCTGGGGAGCAGGAAGAGACCCAGGGAGGGGAGCTGGAGTGGTGTGGAGGATCTGGATCCCAGAGGCAGCTGTGAGGTTTTATGCTGGGGTGCCGCAGAGCAGCAAGCTATGACAGGGGGCACACAGGAACTGGGGAGGTGAGAAAAGTTGAAAAAATGAGGCTGAGGTCGTGTTTCGTGGATTAGGAGGGCATGGGGATGCACTGAGCCATTGGTTCACAGGAACATTTCATTTTTCAAAACCAAATTTACAGGAACAACTATGAATATGAATTGTTTTGCTAAAGGATGCTGCCTTCTGCTTTTGGTACAAGGGCTAAGACATGCTTTTGTGATTTTCCCATTTTGCTCGCCCTCTGCAAACCTATGACCTCTTACTGTATCTGTTTATTTCCAAAACAAGTCTGTGGGATCCCTCTGTTTTGACAGAAGCAGTAAACCGACACCTCCTACTGTCTCAACACTACTTCTCTAAGGGCTTGGTGGGTTATGAGGTGAAATAAATCCTATTTATATTCTCATAGAGCACCAGAATATGCAGTAGTGAATAATTTATTTTATTGACATTTTATTTTTGCAGAATAGACATTCACACTAACAGCTAGGGAGTCTAGATTATAAATGGAAAGCATAAAAATTCATTAAAGTATATATATAAAGAGTGTGATTACATGAGATCCAATCATCCTAATGTACAGCTTAAATGCATTGACGTTAAAGAAATGATTAAAAACAGGACATAATACAAGAGAAGGTTTACTGAGTACCGCAGGGATCCAGTCAGAAAAACAGGGCATTCACTTTGCAGGTGATAAAGAGATTGGCCTTTTGGTTTGGTAGTTATCTGCTGTATGTCACAGTTTCCTAAATTTGAAGTTCCTGTTCTCTGGGCTGCTAGAGAGCAGGTGGGTGTGATGTTCAAGTGAACGCACGTGATGAGGAGATACACCAGCACCACTCCACTTCAGCCCTCTCCCTTCTTACTCATGGAGCAGCACTGAGTGCCATCTTGTACTTTCTCTCTCAGGGGAATCGTAACTGTGTAACTATCTAAACAGCAGCCAAAGAGAGAGGAGAGCAATGGGTCTGTCGACCTGGTAAGGTTTTGCTGGTCACAGCTTCCCCTGTTGAAAAAACTCCCACTGCAGGACAATGATAAGGAAAGAAGGCATTGAACAAAACTTTCTGTCTGTTTCTGAACTTCTTCCTTCCAAAGTAGAGATCGCAAGTATTGCAATACTGGAAATTTTATACTAGTGCTGTGGGGGAAAAAAAATATTCTTCTTCCCAGGAGACTTCTTCCTATCTGTTTGGTGGTTTCTATTATCCCTTTGAAGTGCTGTAGCTGGTAGCTGTATTTCTGTCCAGGCCATATGGGTTAGGTGGGAAAGTGTTTTTTTCCAATACAGTGATGGGTGACCTCAAAAGAGGAATAATAATTTGCCTTTAAAAGTAGTAGGCTTGTAAAGCTCTGGGTTTGGGAATTAGACTCACCCTTCATTCATTCTAGGAGTCAATGCTAGGACTGGATATCCTACTACGGAGTACGCCGGTGTATGTATACTTGTCTTCTGTCACTGGAGTCCTATATCGCCTATTTTACAAGTCTTACATAATTGTTCCAGGGCATGAAAGAGCCATAGGCAGAGAATTTGGAGGAGAGGGTTTTTTTCAGAGTTATGATATCCCAGGAAATGAAACAACAGAGCAAAGCTAATCTCGCCTTTTAACTCATGCTGATTTTCACAACTGAAGAGCTTACATGGAAGACCTCCCTGTGGATTTTCTTCATGGTTTTGCTATGGATCCTGGTTCTATGTATACACAAGTTTTCTCCTTTCTTTCATATGTGCAATGTAAGTTTAATATTTTGTCCCAACTCGCTTTGGTCTTGCACTTTTTTCTTTTTTCTTTTTTTTTCTTTTTTTTCTTTTTTTTTTTTTCATTAGAGATTATGTTTGGCTAGTGATGTTGCCAACTGCTGCCCATTCTGGAAAAGTATTCAGCTGGAAAAGTCTAATTCCCCAAGTGTTGATTGCCACCATGACAACAGCCAGGCCAATCAGGTTTACGCCCAGGCCAGCTTTCACCTACAAAAGCAAAATGCATCAGGGTATGATCCATGACAATTTGATCAAAAACAGTTAACATGGAAAACAGAAGGCAGTAGGATGTAAGTATGTACGTATACTGACATATATAGTGATAAATTATGTATACGGATTTCTAGAGCCAAAAAAAGCACAATGAGTGTTATCTATTAGAGCATACATTGTAGGAGTATTCAGGAGTGATGCAGCTCATTGGAAAACTGCTCAGTTTATCACTTGAACTTCTCAATCATGTAGTCAGATTGGGGTGTTATACCACACATAGCAGGGTGATAACTACATGGCTTAGTGGGGAGCTACGTGATAAATCTAATTTCTCATACTCTCCTGGGCTTGTCTTAACAGGTCAGTGCAAAGGATTGTATACTCCTGTTCTTTGATACCTCTTTAGACCATTGCATTCATAAAAAATAAAGATGAGAAATGTGCGTATCCTACAGCAGATATGTGGATGTTCTTAACCTGACAGCTCGGTTGCTTAACAGCAGTACAGATCAATATGACTTTATATTACACCACCATCATCATTATTATTATTGGCTGCTGGATGTGGGGACAAGGTGTCGAAGTTGCATGAAGCATGGGAGGATATACCCAATCTCAAGACTCACCATATCTTTAATCTGGCAGTGCCCATAGCTGAAGACAATGGCATTCGGAGGATTACCCACTGGTAGCATCACCGCAAATGAGATACACATGGTGACAGGAATCAGGGTGTATAAAGGGTTGATAAGCAGCGTTTCTGACTGGAAGGAGAGAGGTGTTTCACTTAACCAATAAAAGCCACTGCTCACAATTAGGATTAAAAGACCCTGTCTGCTTTATGTGAAATCTCCTTGGTTTCTAAACTTAATTGTGGAAGTGTTTTTTGGTTTTTGGTGTTTTGTTTGTTGTTTTTTTTTTGTTTTGAGTAGTGCTATAATTTGGAGCTGGTCATGCTTGAGGGATTTCTCTTGAGATATTTCACACTGAGGGAGGGTGGAGATTGCTACTATTAGGCCTCCTTTGCTCTTTCTCCCACTTGTTCTCTGTGTCATTCTGTGTTGTGTCTTCTGGATCTTAACACTGACTGCCACTTCAGACTTCATCCAATAGAAGTCACAACAGGTTGACGTGAAGAACTGACTTCTTTCAGTTGCTGAAGCTACTGAGAGCCTTAAATAAAGTCCTCCTGAACAGTGGTTAAGAAAACTAATTGTTCATGGTCCAAACTCGTATGGCGAGAAGACAGTGATGATGGAATATTCTTTACAGTGGTCTAAAGAATTGTTCTTCCACTGCAGCCTTCAGTGGTGGTGAAATTTTGCATTTTCATTTACATTTCTATGGCCTAGTTTTATGTCAGAGGGAAAGGGAAAGGCTACAAGACTAACTTCATTATGGAGAGAGAAGTGTCTACAAGTTACTTTTACAGTCAAAAAAGAGAGACTACCTTAAGATGGCAGTTCAGACTACTAAAAATGGATTACTGCTCTAAATTTCTCTTTAGGAGAGCCTCTCTGCATGGAGCAGAGGTAAATCTGAACTCATAACCATACTAACATAATTAACTTATTCTCATCTGACCATATCTTCATATTACCTCAGAGCTCATCACAAAATGTACTTTGGGACAATCCCATAAAGTTGATATAAGAGGGAAACTCGATTAATGACTTGCATTCTTGGTAAGAAAAGCTTCACATTACATAAAAGAAAAGAAATAAGACAGTTTTCTGTAACTGCTGTTCCAATGTAGAATGAAATTTGTATCTCTTTTCTCTGCCTTTGTCACCAATCTCCTAATTTTTTTCTAGCCATTACAAATATCTCTGCTTTCCATGCTGGATGATAGTATGCTTACCAAATGACCCCCTTGAACACATTTAAATCTGATATAAAATTAACTGCTACAGTCTTTTTTTACAAGTAGTGAGCAGGTGACTACTAACTAATGAACAGCACATGTGAAATAACAATGATAAGAGTATCTCAAGCTTTATGTGGACCTCACCTATCTTGTTGATTGCATCGTTACCTTTTCTTGTCCTTAGACTGTGAGTCCTCCAGTGCAGGAGCAATGTTTTCACTTTGTCTGAGAGGTGCTAAAATATACTTTTAGCTGCCTGAGTTTGTTGTTTTTCCTGAATCCAAGACTGCAGATCTGCTACAGACAGTAGCTTGGGAAACAAGGCTGGGTTTCATGCAGTCAGAGTACCAATACCCTGACATCCTGAAGCATTCCCACGAGCCTGTCAGGAAACAACGGACTGAAAATGTCATTGGTTTTACTCACCATGCTGCATAAAATAGGCAGAAAGATGGTTATGGTTGCTGGATTACTAACAAACTCTGTTACCAGGGACACCAAAATGCAGGCCAGCAGAGTTACAGCCCAGTAGGGAAGGCTGCTCAGGGAGAGCATTTGGCGTCCAATCCATGTAGAGAGGCCAGAGGTCTGGGGAAAGGACAGAAGCACAAGAATAACTAAATGCTTAGTAGGCTTGTAAAGCAGATTCTTCTCTTTGAGGCAGTTTGCGTCAGAGAATCCCACCAGCAAATAAACAAAGTTTAGGTCAATGCTTTCTGCATTTCCTTTTGTTCAGTAAACTGGATTTCACTGCAGTGCCTAATTAATAGCTGTCCATAGTAACAAAGAGATACATTTGGCAGTTAATAACATTTAAAATGCACCAAGGCTGATCCCTCTTTCTTCAGCATGTGAACTAGAGTATTGCAAATTGGTGATGAAGGATTGCACAGTCTGGGTAGAATTCATTCTGAGATTAAAATACACAAATTTAATCTTCTACACGTAGGAGTCTATAGGAGACCTAGATGTGTATTGACGAATTATACTGAGTGTAGATATAGTCAGCAGAGCCTAGAGTATGATTTGTCTAGTCAGCACTAGGAGCTTGACTCAGTTGCCAAAAGAGGAGCATCCAGTGGCAGCTGAGAAGTTCCCCCTCTGTCTGGTTAACTGTTAGTTGAGAAAGTGTGAGGTTTTCCTCTGATCCTGTGTTGTGTCTGCCAGCCTTGAAGGAATATCTAGATATTCTAAAGCATCAGAAATGGCGGATGCTTACACAATTGACTTGAGCCCTAACCATCTTTTTATTCTCTAGAAAGCTCTCAATTGAGTGCAGGGAGCAGGGACTAGCTTATATACAAACTTGAAAGTATCCACATTGTATATCCAAAGTGGGGAGCATACAAAGGGATAAAAGTCCAGGTTTATAATTTTTTTTAAGAAAGGAGGATAAATCTCAATCAGTACCTTGCATCCAGCTGCTAAGGCATAACCTCCTCCAACCAATACTACAATCTCCCAAGGCATGGTCTTCTGGAAGTCCTTCCAGGTAATGATGGGATCCAATGCATTAATGTCTGCTGACTTTTCACCATCTCCTATATCAAAATAAAGCAAATGTGTGACCACTATTATGTTGGCCTTTTTGCAAAAATCTTCACATTTTTCACACTCGTAGGAATAATATAATATCCATGGGAGTTATCTTGAGAAGTATGTGTGAAAGAGGTGAAGAACCTATTTCTCTGGTTAGCTTGGCCTCAGAAAATGCAGCATAATAATTCCAAATGTCCTGACTTCCCCTTGGCTGCTCTGTTGATGTGAATAGTTATAAACCCCTGTGTTTCATTCTGTAGCTTTTTGAGGGACTGTACTCTGTTGCGTATACACGTGTGCAAATCATCTGTAGACTAGAAAGATGGAGTTACGACGTGATTATTTTCTCAAAGAAGGACATTTTCTCTCTCTGGTAGGCCATGAAGCTTCATAAAGTGCATTTATGTCCCTAGTTTTTATCTTAGGACATTATTTTTTTAGATGCCTGAGTATTTTCTTGAAGTAGGAGTTAGAGAGTGTTATTTTTCCTAAATGCTGCATATATGTCAGTAAGAAAAATAAACATATCTATGTACATTTGTAATCTCTAAATATGAAAATCTCTGTTTTCATACGTGACTGCTGAAAGCCTGTCACAGCAAACTAATCAATATCTCTGAGTGCTACCCAAACCAGAATGTGAAATAACAATCATTATTATTATCAAGAAGACCGTGAGAGAAGCATTGCCCAAACTTGGAACTTTGTCTGACATTTACTGACCTCTTTCATGTTTACTCGATCAATGATTTCTGATGTATAAGTGATGACAAAGTTATTTACTAGAGCTTATCTTCAGCCGATTTTGCAAACATCTGCATTATAGTTCTCCATATGGAACTTCATCCCAACCTTTCCTAAAACTCAGTCCTAAATTTTGATAACTCTGTAAACACAGAAGAGATGGTGGCCTCAGGTACAAGGTCTGTTTGTAATCTGCTGGATGAGACAATATGAACTAAAGCAACAAAATCCCAGGGGTTTGGTGTAAAAATGGCTGGTATCAGAGAAGAAACTGAACCCTGACCTTCCACAATGAAAATCTCTTTTGGGAAAGTTTTACAGAGAACAGAAAAGTATCATTAAAGCATTGGAAAATATGCCAGGTCTCTTTCTTCCTACATCCTCCTTACCTTTTTCCCTTTTTCCAAAACATGGCTTTTTTGCTGGAATGAGGAAAAGGAGAAAACCAAGAAATACAGACACAGTGGCATCAGTCCGGTAACCTTTCCTAGGAAAGGAACAGTGGAGTTATTACAAGAACACGTAAACAGAAACATTTCCAAAGAAGCTGCATGGCTCCAGGCACGTTGTTGTAGGTGAAGTTCTATTTCCACATCTGAAACCTTACTAACAATCCACTAGAAAATTATGTCTGCATATCAAGGGTACAGATTTGATTTTTTTTCCCATTTATTAAACTGACTCCAATAGCCAACTTCAATCACTGCTCAGCAATTTTTAACAATACAGTGGAAAAAAAAGAAATTCCTTTTGGTTTACAAATCTATTAACTCAGAAGTACGGAAAAGCAGTGTGTTTATCAGAAGTGAGAAACAGTAAACACATTCTGGGGAAAGTCAAACCCAAGTGATCCTTCAGAAATTAACTGTAGATTGATCTTAAATAAAATGTTTAAAACTCAGACTGAAAAAGTATTTTGAGGAGCGCTGAATTCAAGATCCTCAGGAAATCCCAGTATTAGAAATTGGTTTTCTGTCAAAATCAGGCTGAAAAAAAATTTATGCAGCAGAAACTTCAAGAAAATTTAAGTTTAAATCACTTATTCTTTGATATACATTGTGGTTTATGGTTTCTTTTAATATAATTTGTTTCAAAATTATTAAAAATAAAAGAAAAATTATTTGCTTCAGCCACCATTCTGAGTAGTATTTAATTGAAATGATCATTTTCTTGACAAAATTTATCTTCAAAATAAAATTGAAAATAACCCTTAAGTTTTAATTTGAATTGTAGTTGCCATCTGTTCCAGTGGTAGCTTCTCTATGACTGCACTAAAATGTTTTAATTTCAGAATCTGACCCTCCTATTTTTTACATTTGGAATGTTTATTTTACTTTCTCTAGTTAACTCACTCTGCTTACTGAGAAAGAATACAATTTGCCACCCTGTGAACAGATGTAGTTTTAAAAGCAAAAAATCCTAATTCATTTTTCACCACCTTGTTAAAAGCAGATGATGATGTTTTATGGCCAAAAATTATTGCAGAAAGTCAGAGGATGCAAGGCCATATTCATGTGCAGTTGTTTAGGGAATTTCACTTACTTCTCAAAAAAAGATGACCATCCTGGTACAAAGCCAGGCTCACGAGTAAACCAAAGCAAGGTCATCAGAACGAAGAAAAATCCAGTCACCATCTCAGGATAGCTAGAAATAAAAACAAACAAAAAAGCTAGGAATTCCATCCAACATCGGTCTGAAAACCTGAGAGCAAATGCCAGAAGAAGTAAGAAAGTAGAAACTGGTTTCAACAAAAAGGGTAAAAAACGTATGCAAATTAGAAAAGAAGATTAGTTTGAACTAAAGAATTCTACATTTGGCTCCCAGCTGAGAACCATCTAAACCTACTAAAAAATAAGCTAAAAATCTCAGCCTGTATTTGCAATTCAATCGTTCACGGGCAAGACCTGAATGAAAATATTTATAAATGCTTGTTTTGTATTTGCATTATTATCTGATTAAAAGTGTGGTAACAAGGTAGAGCTTATGTCACTATTCCGCTGTAAACACTTTCTATTGCATGTTTTAAAAGTGTAGAAAGCATAAGAGCAAATGGCAATGTAGATTAGCACAAATATTTTAAGCACGTGAAATAAATATAAGATTAAAAGTGACTTGGGGATACTGAATTTTAATTCAGGATAGATTTAAATTAAGTATAGTTTCATATTTAAACACAGTCTGAACAACAGTCTAGATTCAGAGTTGATCACAGCAAGTTGGTCTGTCAAAATTTCAGTTGAACAGCACAAAAATGTCTTGGGAAGAATGGGTTTTATGAGGTATCATCCCTTTTGAAAATTAAAAATCTTGCAAAATAATCTTTTCAAGAGAGATTTCTTGCCACCATAAATAAAGATTATGGGCAACTGAGAGGGTGGACATCTCACAATGTGGGAGGTTGCTGCAAAGCCGTTGCTAACAGTGAACCTCTATCCACCAAAATAAGTACGTGCCTGAACTGGGAAGGGGGTTGTTTAATGATTTAGTTCAAAGGCAGAGACAAACCTTGACTCAGATGGTGTTTGGACCCTGGTATAAACCTGAACCCTTCCTTTTATTTCCCTTTTCTTTAGAAATAAATAAATGACTAAATAAATGCATGCTTGTAACAAAATCTTTGATTTTAGTTCATTTTTGCATTTAGTTCTATTCCTATTCTGGGAAGGAAGAGAAAGGCTTGACAGTTTAAGCATAATCTTCATAAGCCAAAGGCAATGTGGAGGGCAAGAAGAGAGGATGGTCCTGCCTAGAAAGGCAAATTCCTGAGGAAGGCAGCTCCATTTTACCTAACATTTCCCAGTTTCTTATATTCTTCTTGAATTCTTCTCTCTGACATTTCTTCCCGTTTGGTTTTCTTCTTCTTGCTCACAGAACAGGTCTCTCTAAAACTGAGGTAGATAGCACAGTAAAATTAGACAAGGGTATCAAATATTAAAAAAATAAATAATAAAAAGTAATAGCAATGAGGCAAACTGAAAATAAGAGTTGCCAAAGGCTCCTAGACTTGTGAGAAGATGTGACTGGGGCAAGGCTTCATGGCAGTGGGAAGGGAAATTATTACGTGTGATCTATGCATAGTCTAATTTCCAGATCTTCTGAGAATCAATCCTAGACATAGTAGGAATGTCCTCAGGGTGCTCAGACGAATACTGACTGGTATCACTGAGCCATCCCGAGCTGTGGCTGGGCTCCCTTTGTGTAGGCTTCCTCAAAGAGCTGGTGGCGGCCAGATTTTTCTGGTGCCAGAAACCTCCAAACCTTTCATTTCCACTATGGCTAATTTCTATCATCACATGGAAAGACCGTGACAGAGGCCAGCTATCAATAGGGTTTTTTAATGGGGGAAGTGTATGCTTTCCAGTCAGATTAGGGGTATCCAACACATATGGGGCCCAGTCTGGCTTTTGAGCCCAGGTTTGACCTGAATATTCAGGATTCACTGTAAGTAAAGGGGGAAAGCTGTGCTGAGGATCCCAATACCTTCCATGACTGGTCTGCTTCTACTAATAGTAGCTGTTTCTAAACCAGACGTGATCAGTGTAGCACCAAATCGCCTCTGCCACAGAGGCCAAGGCAATCATCCTAGTGTTTTGTCCTGGTGAAAAATGCCTGTACTTCTGCCAGGGATGTACAAGCACAAGCCCATTTCATAACTGAATATATTTAAACAAGAAGTCTTCAACAGGCTTTTCATTTAACTCGTAAATGGGCATGTATGTGACACTTGTTTTTAGCACACTTAGCACTGCCCTGCACCTATAAGTATTTAAATTTCCTTGCAATCCTTGCTGTTAGACTCCAGTAAAATTCACCAGCAGTAATGCAGCTGCTGGAAAAGAAGAGCTGTATGATTTATAATGGCCAGTTCTATAGGAAGAGTTTTACCCTTAGCTGTGCTTTGCTGGCAAAAATCGTTTGGTGGGTCCGTTATCCTTCCCCTTTGACCTAGTCAAGAGCCTAAAAAGCAAGTCTGACATGTTATTCCAACTGGGCCAAGTAAAACCAGATTGACGACACTATGATTCCTAGGAAAAGAACATGAACGTTATGCGAATTCGGTAAACACTTATGCAGAGGCAGCTGTTTCAACATGTTGTAAGTGTTTCCAGGCTTAGGAAGATGCGAAGGCAGAGTGTTGTAGCAAAGCTCCTAACATAATATGTTCTTTAATGAGCTGCAGTGAATAGGAGTCAGAGATTAAGGAGGCTCAGAATCAACCAGTACTTCTCAAAAAGTCCATAATGCTTCTGTTTCTGGTATTATTTAGAACAACATTAATCAGCATGAGGTCTTGGATGTAATGTGGAATTTCAATTATATTTTATTTAAAAAAAAAAAAAGGTAATTGAGGGTCATGTTGGGGCTTGTTTCCTCTCAAGATTAAAAAGAAAAAAAGGAATTGTTTTAGCCTTTTAATTTGAAACTACAAGGATCAGGAGACTGACTGAGAGAAGGACACCGAGCTGTTCACCTCTAAATTACCTCTTCAAATCTAGTCAAGGTCAACAGCAAGCAGAAGTCATTATCATTTATTCATTGTCTTAGGTAAAATAAATTAGTGATGTCAGTTCATCTTACTTTTAAGAGTAAACTAAATCAAATTAAAGCCACTTTAATTCTGAGTAAATGTGTCTGCACCACAATTTAATGCAGATTAACTAATCCACTCTAAGTGCACACATTTAGTCAATTTGCATTAACTTTGCTGAATGCCTCTGCAAAGAGAATATGTGATACAAATGAACAGGAGACTGAGCCCTGTTCTTATTTTGAGGCTAAGGGACTTACTGGTATCAAAAGGTATTCATCTCTTAGGCTGTGAGTCCTTTCCACTTTAAAAATAAATATATATGGAGTCTGTTTACCTTTAATTTTAGCTGGTCTTACATCATTGAGCTCATTGAGCTGAGGGCAGATCTGAAAAGTGACTTGTTCACTTGCAGCTATTTTTCTACTCATCTTTTAAGCTGTACTTTTCCAAAAGGACTTTTAACAAGATTTTAGATCCACCACTCCTCATGGTCGTGAGAGTCAAAAATCAGTTGAATGCACCATAAGGATTTCCACCAGCAATACCTAGGCACTTCACTCTCAAGCCGCGATACTGTACAGTGCTGTCTATGCAGCACAGCTAAGCAATAAGATTTCCTCTGGTAATTGTTCTGGCAAGAAGAAGGAAGTTGTGCCTTAGTTTTTGTCATTTGCAACTGGAAACGCCTTTATGAGACGTGTTCTAGAGGAGCCACAGTTGCCCTGCTTTCATAATCCATGCACCTTGAACAACCTGCACTCACTTGCAACCCAAGAACAGCCAATGCATCCAGAACCAAGTCAGGACCAACATGATGAGGGAGATGGGGAAACTGAACAAAAACCAGGTTCCAAAATTCACCACTTCAGCATTTGGGTAGTGGCTGCAAAGGAAAGAAAGGATGCAAGGGAAGTTAGTATGGTAAAAGGACAGGCACCTCCAATATGCATAGATGCACACACACATATGTGTATATGTATTTGTCATGGCATGAAAGAAAAATTACATCAGTATGTATTTGCAACAGCTGCTTCGCATGTGCATAGTGAAACCAATTGCCAAAGAATGTCGATCACTGACCACGCCTGACCACCAGATGAGGCATATAGCACTTCACACCATTAAGACCAGATGGTCTGGATTGCCTAGCCAGCTTCAAAAACCCGTAGCGTTACCAGGAGTGAAATTCTGGCCCTACCTGTGTTTTTCTGTTAAAACTCTTTTTAGTGTCAGCAGACTTAAGCATGATTTCACCTGGAGTATCTTTGTATGTCTTATTGTGGACAACGCAAATAATGACTATAGTCTGTTGGGCTCTGACAATGTGTCTGATATGTGCATTTGATGGAACTGTTGTAACAGCAAGATCTTTGGAAATTCTGTAAAATCCAAATCCTTGGGTTAAGGATGGCTTCTGAAATTAGTTTTCTTTGCTACCACCATTCCAGAGAGAGAAATGAAGTATACCATGGCAGCAGATGATCAGAATCAGGTTTGAGCTTGGACGCATATCTGTGCGTGAAAAGTACCACCAGTCTTCTGACAGCAGTAACATTCATGTCTTTGAGAACCCTAGGCATATATGATAAATGAAATTCTTAGCTGATCAGAGAGCTGTTTCCCATCTTCTCTGAAGCAAAGGTGTAAGGCCACACTTCTATATTTATTTATTTTTGCATTATGCGTTGAACAGCCCAAGTACCACTAGTGATGCCTCTAGGTTCACCATAAAAACTCACTTTCTAAGAATCCACAGAACAACTTGAAGCTGATTTTATGACATTTCTTCTTTTGTGAGTATTTCTTTTGTCTTCTTTGCTATATCTTCATGGCTTTAATGTTTACTTTTCCAGGGTGTCTGCTGCCTTCATGATAATCAGTTTGTTAAACCAAAAGAAGTTTCTGAAGAAACTTAGATGTTGCTGAGGAATTTTTATTTTGCATGGGAGAAAGACAGGGATATGTATTAACTTAAGCTCCCCTTTTCAAGCACTAACCATTAGTAATAACATTACAGTCAAGGACGAAACAAAATTGCCTTCAGGGAGACTGTCTTACAAGGTACTTGTAAGTCCTTGTACTGTCCTTGAGGTAGTAAATAACCCATGGGGAAAATGGGGAAAGCCACAGAGATGATAGTGACCCAACAACCACTTTCACACAACTACAATATCACTTACTTGTTGAAGTGCTCTAAGAATATGAGGCTAGTGGAGGTCCCTATGATGGTTGTCAGTCCTCCAATGGTTGCCGCGTAGGAGATACTCAGTGAGAGGCATTTACAGACCATATGGTCATGTCTTGTCTGATACCGATACTTAGTGCTCAAGCCGAGTTCTGAGGGCTTAGGAGGCAGGACCAGTATCTGAGCCTGTGAGGGGATACATTCACCAAAGAAAGCAGGTGATCAGAACAGCAGCCCCGCTTGCTCTAATGCCATGGTGATACTGGTCCCAGAGAAACAACAGGTTTGCATAAGAAAGGGCGGGTTTTTTTCACAGGGATTAACTGGGATCAAAACTTGAAACATGTCCAGTGGCCTGAAATTGCCTGGTCTGTGGCAGAAATGTAGGACAAACAGTAATCGGAATTCTGGCTATGGTTTGGGCCAGCTCCAGTTCTGGCTGGAATCTCAGTGGGACACCAAAAGCCTTTGTGGTCTGCAGGGGTGGCATGCCAGCACTGCAGCAGTAGGAACCCATAATACTTGAGGCTTATGAGCAGACACCAGACAAATGCTTAGTGGACTTTTTGCACTTATACTGGCTCAGGGCCTCTAATTAGGACCTGAGTCCTAGGTGTCTCAGAAATGACATGAAAAAGTCTGGGCAATGGGAATACGGAACAAAAAGTTACAGGAAAATATTGCTGCAAAAGAAACTTTCTTAGCAGGAAAGTCTCCATGTTGGTAAATCAAATTCTTGTACTGGAAAAAAGAGGTACAGTACTTCAAAGCACTTCACATGCAACTCAAGGCTGTAATTTAGGATCAGGAAAAAGGCGGAAAGCAGTTCGGATAGATTTTCAAAATGCATGAATTTGGATTTGGGTTTATGTAGTAAAATCAGTTATGCTATAGGCTCATCATCATCATGAGGATACCCTGGCTAAAATCTCTGTAGTTTAAAAGTGACGTGTGTATATTTGTTATAAAATAACCACGGAATGTGTATGGGAAATGGGTATTAGAAGAAATCAAGTATCAGGAGCAGTGCATTAGCCTTTTTTGAAAACATATGCTCAGATTCTTTTGAACTGTGAATGTGAATTTGTGTTGATTTTAGCCTAATCTTTCCTGGACATCAATTTATGCCATTAAGATACTACATAACTGTAGTCCGAAAAGCAATCACTTCTTGGATCCACTTAAGAGAAGTAGAAATACTGCAATGGACTGATGTAATGGAGATTGTTGAGGTGGATATTTGGCAAGACAAAAAGGAGGTAGATACTAAGACTACCTAATGAACTGGCTGAACAGTTAAAGGGTCCATGCCCACTGCTGATTTAGTTCTGAGTAGGATATTGTGTGTCAGGGATTGTTATTTTTGAGTTGGGCTCTTTTCCAAGGAGGCTTTGCAAAAATAAAGTGGGTAGGACAGCCGAATAAGAAAGGAAACTTGTGATCACAATGTAAAGCTAAGTGTACTAGCCATTGGGAGAGGGTCTTCTGAAAATGCCTGTGCTGGGGTATCTAAATGTGAGTAAGAACTAGCAAAGGGCAATGACTGCTGTAAGATGATGGAGAATGATTCCATGTAACGCAGCTCACAAGGAACAAGTACTAGACAGTGGGAAGCGGGTGATGTTCACGTCTCCCTTTTCATTCATCCCCTGGATCTAACAATCTGCTTACCTGAGGTAGGTGCTGCCCATTGCTCTTAGGATTCATCGTTCCAATAGGGTTGGCTATCATGTGCACACCGTTCATACTCTGTGGGGAAGCAAATGCCTTTGGATTAGCCTTTCTTCTGTTCCTAGGGGGACTTAGATTACAATTAATGATACTTTGTAAAAATCATGGGAAGTGGGCTTTTGAAAAAAAACACCAAAACAACTGACTAAAATTTCAGCTGTAAACTTTACACTGGAAAAAAAAAATTGAAAAAACCCAACAACCTGATTCAAAGTGATCTTAAAAGTCAGATTATAATAAATTTAGGTATTCTCCTTCTGCCATGTAGGAGAATCTAACAGATCCTTTGCTAGAGGCTATGACTTTGTGATATGTGTAGGTTGTTCTAGTAACTGAGGTGTCTCACCTGCAATAAAAACTGCAAATAAAAGATCATATCTGAACTTGCTAGAAACCATATGGAATTGTTAGTTTGCTGACTTCATCTCAGGATCTCCAGTAATAAGTACAACAAACACTACAGAGTTAGTGTTTCCCAACTTGATTTGGTCTAATAGGTTAAATACAAAGCAGGACATTCGGCAATACAACGTTGTCTGCCAACAACCACTACTTGTTTGAAATAAAGGAAACAGCAGTTTGTTGCGGAGCTGTGTGGACTCTGCTCTGATGGTTCCTGCATTAGAAGACAGTGTAGCTCAGAAGATACTACCTATGACAATACCTTCGAGTGCATCAAGGAGCTGAAGTCAGTAGTAGTAGCACTAAAAACAAAGAAAGGAAAATATACTTTAAAAATGCCTTTTTACCCAGCTCCCTCAAAAGGCACACATCATGGGTAGGAGGGGCAACATCTGCAGGAGAACTAGTGCCTACTGAAATGGTGAAGAATACCGTTTATTTGTACCTACTATGTGGTGTCTTGACCAGATATATAAGTCTTCATTATGTTTCACAGCTCTCTCTCTCTAGCTGTATAGCAATGAGGTTCCACCTCCATGAAAGAAAAAATATGTATTCTAGGTAGTATATACCCCATTCTAGGAATGGACTCAATTCACAGTGGAGTGAATCATTGGGCAATACAGTGTTACTGCTATCTTGTTCTACGCAAGTTCTTCCTCCACCAGCCTCTCCAATGCTGTTTCTGAGCACCTACCTGTACCACATTAAAGCCTTCACTAAAATCTGTCCACTATGGTACGTGGACCATGCAAACAATCCACTGAAATTTTGCTTTGACATTGAAAATATATTTAATGCCAGATGTGCTATTTTTCCCATCAAATTTCAAGCTCTTTTTCAAGTAATGCTATTTTAATAATTGTTCTGTTATGAAATATCCCACACATACTCTTCAATAAGGCTTAAAGGGATTAATGGCACAATGCCAGACTGAAAATTTGATTCTATACTGCACAGAAAATATGGCAGGGATAAAAAGAGATAGAGCAGAGGGAATATTGGAGAACCCATTAGTCTCCCAACTAATGAGAAAGCTATTTTGATCTTGCAAGTTAACTTAAAGTCATCAACATGTGCTGTTTGAATGATAATGTTTGTTGTAAAGTAAATTTTTAAAGGTGTAACAAGAACTTGTTTCTCTTTTATTTTGAATAATTGTGAACAAAATAGGAGTTCAAGAAGGGATTATGCAATTTATTCTCACACCTTGTGAAAAGATGCTCCTCAGTATTTAGCCTATAACATAGTTTTAGGACAATGACTTTGCGTATTCTCCTGAGTGTCTTGAAATGATGGTTAATTAGATAATTTGACAAAGGAATTAATCCTTTCCTTGATTTTCCCTTTTCAGTTTACTAGATTTTACCCCAAATAGAAACCTGGTTTAAACTCTTAATGTTTCAGACTTCTGAAGAACTTGGTCTATATTAAAGGAAATACTGTACATTTGGGGGGGTGTGTGTGTGTGTGTTTTATTGGTCTCCCTCCCCCCCTGCCCCTCTCTCCTCTCTCTCGAATGGTCTTGACAGTTCAGGCTTTCCTTAGGAATCCTCTGTAATTTTTTTCCCTCTGGATATCTCCTGTGGGCACTCCATACTGTGCTTGGATCCTCTCTATTACTGTTCTTTCAGAGAACAGAAATAAAAATCTGTGGACAGCACTCTCTTATACAGCACAAACACAGACTTCAAAAGAAGATCTTTCAAACCCTGAGAAATGTTTTCCTTCTCTCTAAAATGGCTATAGTGTTAAAAAATACGTGAATCCTGAGAAGCTTTAATGAGATCCAGTCCATTACATTAACCCCATTTCTCATATAAGCCTTCCTTGTCAGTCATGTCTAAAACATTAACTTGTAAGCTTCTGCTTGCCCTTCCTGTCTCTACTCCTAGGTTCATTTCATTGCAACCTGTGTAGGGCTCAAATCTCCAGTCGTGATGTACAGGGTTCATTCTTACTCCTCATTGATGAAGATAAGCTCCAGTGAAGGCTGGCCATGTTTTTCGCTGAGACCTGCGACAAAGGAAGAGAAAGCAGACCTTGGAGTAAGAACTGACCTGAGCCCCTGGGCCACACCACTGAATGTGGAGGAGCTATTGCAAACAAAAGCTTGTCCAAACCGCCTCAAGTACCCTGTGGCCCTTATGAAGCGTTTTATTGTGTCATATTGTCCTGATCACGTGCCTCTGGCAATTAGAAGACTATCATAACTAAGTATAATAGGAAAGGTTAGATGACATCATTTTCAGCCTGGGAACTGTAAATGGAAACAAAAGAGAGATTCTTTTCTTCCCAAATCCTTTCTTTCTGGGAAGGAATGAACAAAACAAACCTTAGAGGTCTTATAATTATTTTTTTTGTGGCACCTGCTCTGACCTGGGCAGCCTCGAAGGGCAGGGGTAGAATGAGCAAACGTAGGATTGTCAAAGAGCACACTTTTGGGCCTCTTCTATATTTCTTTGACTTTCTTCTCAGATGTTTCCTTACAACCCTGTAAAGTCCTATGATCTAAGAGCTCATCACACACAAACTCCAGTACAT
Organism: Chroicocephalus ridibundus; assembly: GCF_963924245.1. Taxonomy (NCBI): domain Eukaryota; kingdom Metazoa; phylum Chordata; class Aves; order Charadriiformes; family Laridae; genus Chroicocephalus; species Chroicocephalus ridibundus. The sequence continues at coordinate 155,997,155 of NC_086284.1, forward strand.
GCCCTAATTCAACATAAATAGTTTCCCAACTCCAGCTCTCCCATCACACCTTGTAACTTTCATTTTTCAAAAGAAATATCAGAATACACAAAGAAAGACTACAGATCAGCATCTTTGGCAGTTCAAGTCAGATGGTTCTGACCTCGATAGAATTAGAACCATGTGTATCAACAAGTCTTATCACTGATAAACAAATGAGGAAAGAATGGCCAATATTGACAAATACCTATTGGCTCGTTTTCTTCAACAATTGTGCTGCCTGCAGTACTGATGACCTCGTGCTCCTCCTCAGCATTCACTAGCTCCTGGAGCACTGCCTCCACGATTGGCATCACCATGGCTGTGGTGGATGTGTTGGAAAGCCACATGGAGAGCACAGTGGTGCAACACATAAAGCAGAGAAGCAACCTGGAGTACAACACAGGGAAACCTTCTTGAGGCACTTTCAGAAATATTCAGGGCCTCCTTGCCTGACGTTTTCATTAGTCAACGGATAACTACATGGGGTCTTTTCCTTTTTGTGGGTGCCAAAATACCATGCTGTGCACAGATAAAATGCTGCTTTGTACTGAGAACTGTCATAAGACAATGTACAATTGGAAGTTATTTGCTGCCCCACCTAGAGATCAGCATGTGACATAAGAGCATATCCAGGATTTAAACATCCTTTTGTGTTTGCTAAGCAACAGGCAAAGAAGGAACAGAGAGATGAAAATCAGTATCACTAAAAAAGAGAAAGCAAAGGGACAACAAGCCAAGGAGTAGGAGGTGGCAAAAAGAGGATGGGAAAATTTGTAAGCTTTCAAACTCTGAAACGAAAGGTGGGTAGGAAAAGAGACCCAGACCAAGCTAGCTTTTGTCCCTGGATGGGAAAGTTGGAGTTGTTATTTGCTCTTTCAAGATGCTGCTATCAGCCTCAGACTGCCCTGAAGTCAAAGGTTCACTCACATGCCTGGCTTTGCTCCAGCCATCATGACCATACGCAGGGCGATTCGCTTGTGGAGATTCCACTTTTCTACAGAAGCTGCCACACAGATCACACCCATGAGGAGCAAAGTTGTGTTCTTGAAATACTCAGCAGCCACCTGCATCAAGGGCAACGGGGAAACAGTCAGTTAAAAAAGCAGTAACTACCCTAAACAGAGAGCATGCTGACTGAGAAGACATATGGTACTGTGGACTTTTTCCCCCTAGAGAAAGAATGACAGGGAGCTGGAGAACATGAAGAATTCATAAGTCAAAATGTTCTCTTTAATCTCTTTCATGTTGTATTTACAAATAACAAATCTCTATATGCACTTGTTTGTAAGTTTCCTCAGCTTTGAAGAGATCAAGAGAAATTTTACTTCTTTGAGAAGGATTTTCACTGCCTGCAGTTGATGATGCTCAGCTAAACCCAGACTGAAACTGCCGCAGACAAACCTCTGCACTGAAGGTAGCTAATATATGTGCCTCATCTGCTTTCTGGAGACGTTGTTGTCTGTCTTGTTTGTTTTTCTTATGTCTTGCTCAACTGTTGGGCAAAATGTGGCATCCCTAGAACCTACAGGAAAAGTCCTTTGGGACGTGCTGTCTGCATGCAATAAAGAAAGGTTGGGGTATAGATGTGATGATCCACAAACCCTGTGCCAGAACTTTTCACAATGGAAATCCATCTCCATTGTACCATGAAAATAGGGCAAAGTTTCAGAAAAGTGAACTTTAATTTAAGGGGATGAGCAAAAATCATCAGCTGGCTCAGGAAAAAATTCAGAGACCATGCACGGTCCTCCAAAATGGCATTCTTGAATGTGTGGCTTGCTAAGATATGAGAAGATGTTCTGTGAAGTGACTGCAGAAATAACGAATGAAGCAAACCAAAACATTCTCTCTGTCTCATGTGAAAGTATACAAAATGGGAGAAAAGAGAAGTTATAAACAAATGCTTGAAGTCTAATTAAATTTTTCATTTCAGTCTGATGCAATCCTTCCCAAGCCGTTGCTGGAATATTTTTCCAAAACCATAGTTTCTTCAGTTTAAAGCTATTCCTCTAACCAAATGTAGGCGTCAGCATTTTAAAACAATTAAAATCAGTACAAGCAGTATTTTTTCCATTGTCTTTAGTTATGCTAACGCTCCTCCATAAAAGTGCAAGAATGACACTAATGTTATTTTGTGAAAACTGCAGCAAGTATTTAATTATATTTATTTAACAAATCCCCGTGGTGACCTAAATAGACTTGGCCATCATAGTTGTGTGCCAGAACTTTTAAATATCACTTTTTTTGGCTTTCTTCCACTGCCTTCTTTCTCATTAACTTTCTTTATTTTCCTGCTACCTTGTTAAAAAAAGATCTTGAACTGAATGAAAGAAATCCATCAAGCTAGGAGCACAAATAATCTGTTTTTTTTTCCTTTATTCCTTTCACAGTCATTTTGGAGAAACAAGTGAATACTAATATTCTTATTAATATGCACGTACACATATACCACACGCTGGCTCATGTTCTTAAGCCCCTGTGAGTTATTTGTAGCTTAAACTGCTAGGCAAGAGCCCTGGGTTTCTATGGTGCTCCAGAACAGCAGACTGGAAATACTGCAGCGGTATCAGAGTTGTTTATTTTAAAATGCAGGGGTTTCTTTCTGTTCCTAAAGCAAATAATAAATTCTCTGCAATAGTCCCACTGCCATTTCATTTGATATTGTATTGAATTTCTGTCAGCCTACCCTTAAATTTTCCTTCTTCAATATGCTGCAGAATTTTGTAATGAAAATGAGTAACTACTTTACCTTTATTTTAGGAAAAAAAAAATCCTGAAAATATTTAAATGTATTGGTATGGAAATGGACCTGATTATATTCCACAGTTGTTACACCATTGGGAGAAATAAGGCAGGTCATAAAACTCTTGGTTTGTGCTTCACTCCATCCGTTTATGGGCATGCCCAGTGCCAGATTGTGTCAGAAATTCAACAATTTTATGGTTGTGATATATTCTTCTGTGTTCCTGTATGAATTTCTGGCCCTTATAAATCAAGTGTGATGCCCTCTCACCCCCCGCCCCCCCCAAAAAAATAGAAAAAAATCAAGAAAAAAAGAAGCTGTTGGTGAAATAAAATAAATTCTTGGCATATCATGAAAGAAAGTAACATTCACCAAAACCTCAAGTAAGCAAATTCAGAACTGACCAAAGAGACTTTTTTCTACAGCTACTCCTTTGCCTTAGAACTCATGGCTACAAGGCAGCACTAAGGTTACAGCTTGGAAAAAGGTCTAGACATTCACATGGATAACAAAATTACCCAGCCTTATACAGTATATGGTAATTCTTTTTAGAATGTCTTGCCTCGTGCCTTATACCTCATCTATAATAAATATAATTGGAAGGAAACTTCGCAGTTTATCCTATAACTGCTGTTTACATGCTTTTGGAGGAGGGGAAAGGTGGGATCCTTTAACCCAATAGGTTTTGGAAATTGTTGGTGATGTCATAGCTGACAGGATGGACACCCTTCTTGACTAATATTGCCATTTCTATATGTGTCTTCAGTAAAAGAAAGAGCTGGTCGGCCCAAGTTACACATTACAAGGTGTACGCTTCTTCCTCACACACTTCTTAGTCTTTCTGTTCCACTGAGTTTAGTTTTATTCAAATAATTAACTGAGACTGAGAAGATTAAATGACAAAAAAGTGCATACTGACCTCACTGGACTTCATGACTCCAAATAGCGGGTATAGGAAAGCAGGAACTAAGGCTGCTGCACCAAGAGGTACCGCTTCAGAGACCCAGTATACAGCCGTCACAATCAGCACGTAGGCACATGAGGCTTCCTGTAGGCAGAAAGCATGGAGGTTACACGTTACGGTCACACCATCTGCTGTGGAACGCTTTGTGAACACGTTCATAGGACTTATCAGACTGTGGGTGCCTGGACTTGAAAATCTCAACAAGGACTGCATGAGGACCTCCTAAGGCACAGCTGTTTGGGTCTGAATCTAGGCTACGATCAAAAAGGCCAGTTCCAGAAGATGATGCTAATGAAAGCTTTTGCACATTAGCTAGGGCAAAACAATGGCATAAATGTATTTATCACTAAAATAATGGTTCCAAGTGCATTTACAGTTTTGCTAGAATTTCATAATCCACTATTTACCAAACATTCAACTATGACTCCTCAGATTGGGCCTGTGGAGCTGATATTTCTACACAGCTATCTCTACAGTATTGGACAAGAACAGGAGCTCATAATTTTCAGGATCAGATGAGAATGTTCACTTTTGCTGTAGCATGGACAAAGCCACATAGTGGCTCTTTTGGGAGATATTCTGAAAGATTCGTTTTTTTAAACAGCATGCAAACCTACATTTTTTGTCAGCTGATTTTATTTTCTCAGGTGATTTCTACAGACCCTTGGGAGAAGGCCACAGACCCAAAGGGCTTAGAGGCAATCGATTAACAGAGATAATCAAACACATTTGCTGGTGTCCAAGGTTCTGGTAGAGAAAGCCATGTCAACCCCATGCTCAGCATTCATGGAGAGCAGGTATATGATGGAGAAAGGTGCTATTTGCCAAATATTTTTACAGGAAAACCCAGCGAGTCCACAGAAGTCTTCTGGTTCATTTTTTTTTAGGTAGGTATGTCTTTATTTGTGGCATTCAGTGGAGTTCTCCTTAGGTTTAGTTTGTTATGCTTAGAAACATGGGGATATTTCCTGCAAATAATTGCAGAAATTATCTTCAGGAAAAGGTTTTTCCTTTCCTTCTCTCAAATTTGAAACCAGCTCCTGTTCTGGGTCTAACTGGCAGTTATATCGAAAATATGATTTACACCAGCTATAAATCTACCTGTTCTTCATTATTCACTGGATGTTCTGTACGAATTTATTGAGCCATATGGATTCACAGGTCACAATGGCTATTGTTTAGAAAATTCACTGTTCACAAATGCTATTTGACTTTGTTAAAATATAATTTCATTGGTTTTGTTTCCTCATTGGATGACTCACAGATTAAGCAGCTTTCAAGAAGTCACACAAGGAATTCCCACAGATCCTTGGGCAAATCAACGAGCGTATATTACACTTCAGTTTTGTGAACAAGGTGGTAAAGTGTAATGTAAGACTATATGGGAATGTGGGTTCAATGTAATGAGTCAATAGCTTCTATTTAAATTCATATTCATACGTGTCCTTTTTACATTACCCTAACAAAGAGCCACAATCAGCTGTTCCTCTTTTTTAGTACAGCTTATAGTAATAACAGGCAGAACACAGCCCAGAGAAAAAGTTAAGATAGATCGCTACGTGTCATTTCCATTGCTTGCTTAAAAATTGCAGCCAAGCTTGGGTTTAAATTAACTGCCAGACCTTGCTCTGACTCCTATTTCAGAAAAGCATAACATTAAACAGTTTTGATTCAAGTAAGCAGGGCCACCCAAATACCCGAAATAAGGTTATCAGGAAAAATAATTTTCTTGAATCAGATAAACTCCAATTATTTTAGAGATGATAAAGAGTATCTGAAGTGCTGTCAGAGAAATTTAACATCCTTTATGGATGGACAAGTACTCTGAACCACACAGAAATGTGCGTATTTGTTTCTCTTGCTTAACTATTATAGAAGAGTGGTTTAGGTTTTTAGCTCTCCAGTACAGGTTTCACTGTACTCTGTGATCAGGTCCTTCAGCAAAATATTACAATAGAAGGTTGTATTGCAGTTGTAGCTTCATTGCTGCCAAGAAAAAAAATTATAAGAGAGGCTATAGAAGGTTGGCTTAGAATGGATGAGATCAGAGGTGGAGTTTTAATATTCATGGATTATGATGCAGGCATTGTACATAATGGAATTGCTATGCTGTTTGTAACTCCAAAGACTGGTGTTCAGTTTGAAACAACTTCAAGTGATCACTCAGTAAAAAAATGAAACAAATAATTTTGACTTAAAGATGGAAATAATTTAAAAACTGAGATGACAGACATTAGAGATTTTTAGTAATCTGTATTAGGAAGACAAAACTATTTTAGATGAGAGTCACATTGCTGATGGATTGGCTCATAAACATTAGCCAACTTGCTGCTCAGTCATCTTTAACTACATTATACTTCATGGTTAATATTACACAGAGAGCAGAGCATACGATCATTTTTGTAACCTAGCAACTATTTGAGACATTTATTTTTTTTTTTTAACTTATTAATTTCTTTTAACAAACTACTAGTTTGCATGGGCTCTCTATGATATCCAGCAGTTGTCTGAGGAGAAAAATAAAAATGCCTTTTAATGAAAAAACATTGATTTTTATTTTAAAGCAGTGGATATGTAAGATCCAAGACATATATTTTGCCAAAATTCATAAAATTAATTTCATCTGAACCTGATTCCAAACCACGTTCTCACTCCAAAAACATACTTCTCTGTAATTTCTTTGAGCATCGATCGTTATTTTCTATTGCTCCTCTGTGTGTAGCGATAAAGTAGACTGATAGTGGAAATGGAATAGGGCAAAGGCAAGTTGCATCTCTATCAAAACCTAGCTGGGATGGGCACTGAGCCTTTGTGTTTCCTATACTCTAGGCTGTAATCAGTTTACAAACAAAACTCAAATAAAGTACACTTTTAAATCGTATAAAACTGGGTCACAAGTACTAGGAAAGCCAAGTTTGATAATCTGTACTAAAAACTTAATCAGCTTGTCTAGCAACTTTCTTCATTTTCTCAGTGCTTTAAACAAGCTTGTTTCCGAGACAAACCATATTAATCTCTTCTATTTAATTGAACTGAATTTATATATTTAATTAATGGTTACCAGAGCTACTAAGTACTGTACTGAAGTAGCAGCTGTACTATTTTAACTGTTTCACCCTTCTCACTTCATGTTGTACAGCTGAACATTACTGTTAAGCCCACCTCGGGGCTTGAAGCAGGAACAGGAAAACATGTGAAGGTTGGAGGGACTGACACCTACCTTCAGTCATTCCCTTGGGGAAAAGAAAAAAGGAGCTAAAAGGAAGCTGTGGCTCAAAAATTCCACAGTAAGGGTCATGCATAAAACTTTTGTAACTAAAACATCTGAGGATCTCAGAATGATTAAAAAGAATAAACTGTGTTGGAGATTTTCCCACTTACGGATGTGCATTGTATACCTTGCTTTGCAAGCATGTGGATAAGGTGTGCAAGGAAGAGGTAGTCTGGCCTCTGGACTATCATCTTTGAGCTGGTGGGATCACACTATAATTCCCTCCCTTCAGCTTGTGTAAATAAAACCAAAGGTTAATGGAAGTATGCCATCCGTGGCTATTCAGGGCATGTTCTGTGCTTTAAGGTCCATTCTGCTGACTTGGCGTGTCAACGTGTCAACATCACCTGGCGCTGCAGGTCTCACAGTTTACAGCAACCCTTACTGACTTTTGAGGAGTCATCCCTGTGTCCTTCATTGGGTTCAGTGTGGCCACAGGATCAGCAGTCAAAGGAGACCCTGGCCACAACTGACTGGATTCACGTGGATGCTTTATGGTGTCACTGGTGGCTTTATGGAAAAAGGTGGGGAAAAAAAAAAAAGAGGCAAACTGCTCCCATATCACTGTTAACTATGAGGGAAATAAGGAAAGGAAGAAAAAGATCCACACTTTGTAAAGAACATAATGTTTTTTTCTGTACATGTCATGACCTGAAAGGCACATATGTGTGTCCCAAACTTGCTGTACAAATCATAGTTCAGATATAAACTCCAGAAAGGGAAGAAGAATTCAAGCATATTTTCTCAGGTTTATTTTTTACCCAAACTTTTCTTGTCATAAAATAATAGAAAAGAAGACATGGACATTATTCCCATAAGCTCTATCTACAAAAAATTTCTGAGTCCTTGTGCTCCCTTTCATCACTCTTGCCACTACACATGTAATGCTCCTTTGACATTTCCAGAGTTGTGCCAATATCATCAAAGAAGCTGCAAGCTGATGTTCTGCAGAAATGCAAAAGTAAACCACCTGGTAATTCTGAGCTTTATAAGACAGACAGAAAACTAATATAATTGTCTGATAAATGAAAATATAAGTAAATCAGCAGGTGAAAAATTTAATCTTCAGGTTTAAGAAGTAATCATAGTCAATGGGTTGTAACAAAGTAAATACTACACTAAACCACTTGAATAGTGTACTGTCAACTGAGTTTATTTGGTATAGATGTTTTCCTAATAGCATTATAAACATTAGTCCAACTCAGTCAGATTCACGGCTATACTTTGCCATCTGTGGTCATTCATATATATATAAAGTGGATGTAAAACATCATCTGATGGCTTTTCATATCACTTTGCAGTAAAGCCACACCATGAGGTGCAGAGTAATAGCGCAGAGGAGCTTGTACTGTATAATAGCAATTCTTGCAGCTATACTGACAGTGAACATCTGTTTTAGCACCCATATGATGCTATTACAATTCCCTTGGTTATTAGAGTTTCCTTATTGCATCCTGTGCCTCTGAATCCGGTAGGGAGCAAACATGAGTGACAAATTTTAGTGCAGTGAATCTCATGTTTCCCAGGAGAGTTTCTCAAGGGACATAGAGCATGCTGCAGTTACAGTGCCATAGGGGAATGTCAGGGAGTATCTGTTCTTATGTTGCCCTTCCAGTGACATTGGGGGAGATTAAACCCTTTTTTAAAACAAGCCTCTGTGAAATGGTGAGCCTTGCTGTTCTCTGAAGAAGAGCATAGTTGTCTGTCATTCATTCCCTCCTGAGAGAGATGGAAAACTACTATAAGAGGACAGTCAAGATATACATTGAAGTTCAGAGAAGGAAAACTCATTCAAAGTGCAACATACAGTTCAGTGGTGTAGGAACATTTCCTTTCTATGAACCTGTTTTTCTTTCCAAACAAAAAACTGGAGTTTTATTTTTGGAAACTGCTACACAGTTTCTAATCCTTTGCATTTCTATTTGATAAAGTAGTAGTATTCATAAATCCTCTGGTACTAGAAGGAAGAATTAATCTTAGCAGGGTAGAGGAAGAAATGGAAATTGCTGCACCATTTGGCCAGATTTATGTCTGGTGCTATGGAAGCACCAGCTGCAGAATTTTTGATACATTGCAAATTTTGATAAGGTAAACATCACCATCTCTGTAAGTTAGGAAAATGTTATTTTATGGTTTAAAACTGCAGAGGCATGCATAGAGAAGAGATAATCAGATGGCCAAGGGTACTCAGTAGCTCCAAAACAGCGTCAGGAATCAGCTGCATTCACTCCCATTCCTTGGTCTTCCTGTTAAAGCACCGACTATTCCCTTCCTTTGTATTGTTGTGTATGTCTCTGAGCCATCATTTATTAGCCACTGCCAGAGCTGCAATGTTTCAGTAGAGATGTCTACACCTGCTTTAGAATAGTGGATGCCATATGGGGTCCTACATGTCTGTCACTGAGTCTTAGCTCCTGCCTCACTTGAATTGCTATCCTATAAACCCAGACTAAACTGAAAGTTCCTCCATGCATACTTATTATTAAAACCTAAAGATACTACAAGTATTCCTTTTAAAGGCTTATCTTTAAAGAAAATTTTGTTGGATATGTTTGTTCTGTTCCCCCTTACACACACACATTATTGTAGAAAAAGAAGAGGTAAGTATTTCTGCTTTAAAGTAGTGCTTTACTAGCTTCGCCTGGTACTTCAGCTCTGCTTGTGACAAGACTCAAGGTATCTCTGGTTCTTACTGTGACGACTTCTCAGTGACCTTCCCAGTCCTTCAAATTCGAGTCCTTGATTTTTCTAAGACCAATGCATATTTAGGTCTTAGCACTTCTTTTTGCATACTTATCCAGCATGACTACCTATTGCACACAGAGGCTTTGTTAAATAGAAAATAAAAATGTACTTACACTGCTGGGATATAAAAGTGGTAGAGGAAGCAGCAGAAGCGGAATGAGAACAACGAGCAAGAGGTTTCTGGATCTGAGAATTTCCTTCATCACTGCCATACTCCTTTATTTTCTGGTGGCTTTCTTCTCCTTGGGTTGCTTCTCCAGTTCCTCAGATACTCCGACTTCCACTCCACGTTTTCCTTCACCTGTACTCAGATTTCCCTGAAAGGTGTCTCACTGCCTCATTTCCTATCTTCCCCCCACCCCCAACCCAAGTCACCTGAAATAGCTTTCTTAATTTGTTTATTCTTCAATCTGTTGTTTTGAAAAGAAACCTTAATGATTTTTCAATTAAAAAGACTCTCAGTTTAAGTAGGGCTCACCAGCACATCCAAGTTATTATCACACCATAACACACAGAGGTTTGCAAGTTGGAGCATAGTGATCTTTTGACAATTTTTCTTTTTAATTCAGAATCACAGGTATAGATGTGTTGCATTCTTATCCCCATGTTTTAGAAGGGTTTTTTTCTTCCATCATCCAGCAATGTAATTCCTGTTTTTGTTAACTGGGTGAGATATGTTTCAGGCTGCTTCTTTTCCTCCTGTTTGATGGTCTGAATGTCTCAAATACAAGTTCCTTTTCTGATGGAAAATTATTAAAACCAAAAATCTCTTGTTCAGTGCACAGAAACAAACTTGCAGGTATTCCTTCTTTAAAAAAAAAAAAATTAAACCATCTACAGCTTCTCCAGATATTGTCTCTTTGCTATAGTTTCAGCTTCTACTTTGTATCTACCTTTACCCTACTTTTGCCCTGAGCTTGGAATTCACAAGGCAGCAATTCCAACACAGATTATACTTGGTCTCAAGATAAAAACTTGTTAAAAAGCTCCATGCAACTCTAATTCACCAATGAGGACTGTGGAAGGTAGTAGTTGCTCCACCCATTATCCAAAACCCAGTCAGAACATTTGAGAAAATCAGCAGCCTCCTCTTTCTGACACACACACAAACAGACAAAAAGATCTTTTTTAGTTGCTGAACAGTGTTGTTGTTTCAGGGTCCCAGTACTGATGGTAAACAAATAATCATTGTTTTCTAAACAGTGTCTTTTGTCTTTCATGTTTCTTCCATCCTGATCCATGAACATCACTTATTCATAAGGCATGGGCTGATCTCTGTGCTGATTCATGTGCCTTCAGTAACAGTAGGATTCAGACTGAAATTGAGAATTTTTAGGCTTTCACTCTAGTCTTCTAGGGGAGAAACATTTCTACAACTCTGCCATTATTAATGCTCTTTGTAGGGCAGAAACTTCTGGAGATTTAGGACTGAATCTATTGGTTGCTTGCATGCACGACCTGTAGATAGACATCCATTTGCCCTGTATCTCGTAGGAAGATACACACCTAGGGTTCTCCATGCTCCCAAACCTTGCTTGTCTATCATCTACCCACACTCTGCTGGTCAGACACAAACTGAGCTTCCCAGACTGAACTGGGATGCCTCTGGGACACTGAGTCCTGAAGAACTGGCAAAGGCAGATGTGCAGAGGAAGTTGATGTACAGCATGAATTCTTCCTGAAATTAGTAATTGTATCTAAGACTGTAACATTTCTATACCTTGAAATTTCCATCAAACAACAGCATCTTCTTTAGCAATTAGTTCTGGAAGCAAAAATATAGCTAATGTGAAGATTTTATGTTGGCCAGTACAATCCCAATTCATATCTGTTTTGTCAGTTGTTTCAGAGAAACTAAAAGTATGTCAAAGAAACTAAACCTAACAAAATTAAAATATATTTTCTTCTAAATGAAAAAAAATCTACGTTTTATTTCATCTTTTTATGATCTGTAAAATCAAAGGGTGGATAAAAAGTACTATTTAGAGGCAATGTCTCTTTACACCATGAGAGAACTGTCTATAAACGTGACTCAGTCTGGAGGAATGAGACAGAAACAGAGCTAGGGAGAGCTAACAGTCTTTCCTCTCTCCCTCCTTTAGGAGCAGGCAACCTACGCCTGTGTCTTAAGCAGTACTGAAGGAGGGAAGCTGCCCTAAGCCCAAAGAGATGTCCTGATGCAAAGTGCTCTTTCCCACTTCAACTCTGGAAAAAGGAGGCACACTTGTTCCTGTTTATTACCTCCTCCTCCCTGTTAGAGGGAAGGGCTGTCCCCCCTTCTCTCCTGTACTGTTGTTCCCTTGAAGAGTTTTGCAGAGCAAGATAACCAGTTACCCAGGCTGCAAGTTGCTAAATAGTAAATCTGCTGCTGCTGAAATCAATACACTGCAATTAGTTTTATGTAGAATATTTTTATTATTACATTGACAGTCTCTGTTAAATTAACCTGGGCAGTCCAAGCACATTCCCAAGGAATAAATCTCTTTTCCTACACTACACACAGTAATGGGAGGAGGGGAAGAAACTCAGAAAGACTTTGTGTTCTGTTGGGGAGGTAAAGGTTTCAATTACCAATTTGTAAGGTACAGGAAGGTATGTATGCCATAGGCAATGATTGGATATTCAAAACTATCTGTAATTCTTTTCCACGGGATACTTACTGTTGAGTAAACTCTGACTGCTGGACAGGCCTGTTGTGGGTTGAGAAGAGTGACTGGGAGGTATTTGTCTGGATGGCAACTGCTAGTAATTAATACTTGCTGTGGTGCTCTTTCTTGTTATCTTTGCAAACTTGGAGTCATTGACTGTAAGGGATTTATGAGTTGCCCTGGTTCCAGGCTCTTCCGGCAAGTGGCGCTTCAGGGAGCCAAGAAGAAGCAGAGCTCGAAAGGCAGGAGTGCACTCCTTCGCATTTCCCCTGCATGTGTTTATAAAGTGTAGCGTGGGAAGAACACACAAACGGGTCGTCAGTGTTTATGCTGAAGGCTTCAAGGGTATGTGGTCTGTAGCCAAAGCTGCTTTGTGGACACTGAGCTCTGTGTGCCAGTAGAGGAGAAGGAGATACTTGTGGCTTATAGCTTTGTGGTTGAGGTTTTCAGTTTCCTTGGCCATATGCCAGCCAGGCTTCGAAGATGGCCAACAAAGGTCTTCAGGTATAAAAGTGCACCTACACATACGCGCGTCTAAACACGAACATGCACACTCATGCATACACATACAGAAACTGCTGAGAGAAACAAGACTGACTCTGTCCTTTTTAAGCCCTTTGTCCAGCTGCTTATGGCGTTACCAGCCTGCCCCTAAGGCTGCTGTGGTTCCGCATTCCCACGGGTGATTGCCAAACCCAGCGCGCTCTGTCTGCTTGCAGTATTTGCTGTGTCCTGCAACAAGGTGCTGCTGGATGGATCTTTTCAGCTCCAGTCCTTGGAGTATCCCTGTTAAGGGACACCGAAGAGTTCATTCCTTTTGCTCAAGTGATGCAAAAGCAGTTAAACATGATTCAGAACTGGGGATGGAATCTTGAATTCTCTTTTACAGCCTCAGGGATTTGTGATTTGGGCCTGTCTGCTCAAGATATTATGCAAATAGAGAGATAGGGAGTCCTGGTATGAAAGGATTAAATAAATGTTCATCTCTTTTCCCATGGTCTGGAAGTAGAATCACCTCTAATATTAACAGAGAAACAAAGTTCATATAACTTGTTCACAAAAATTAGGGGATTTGGTTTAGAAGAGTTTGGATTTTTCATTGCTAGTCATCTGTTTGACAAGATATATCTCCTTTTTCTGTCCATGGTATTTTTGCAGTTTATAACGATCAGTTGCACTGTTTCTGAAGAAAAAAAATAAATTGTTGCTGTAAACAAGTACTGCTTTTGCACTGCTCCCGAATTCATAATTCCCACCACTGGATTGGTGAATGGCCTTTTCTGCTAAGTGGTCGGGTGTAATTGTTCCCTGACTGAACAATTTAGGATTCTTCCATGTACTCAGCATCTACGTGCACACACATGCATGAACATATACATACATATACACAAGTGAATATATAATTTACCACCAAAAATGAGGCACACCGCTGAATTCAGCACCAGGTATGTTTTAATGCACCTTCCTCCTTTGCCTCAGGGGGATTCTGAAGCATGGGTTTAGATGACCGATGTTCAAGTGATAGAACCAGGAAAAATGTGTCATTGTTAAATTAAACAGGGCCTTTGTCTTGCCTTTGACTCTGCTGAGGACAAATCCATGTTCCCTTCACAAGAACAAGGAGCAGAAACAGAGTCATGTGCAAATAATGAAAGAATCATTGCAGACTGTTTGGGAGGGTGTCTCTAGGTAAATGGGGAATATGTTCACAGGCATTGTTTGCTGCTAGTGTTCACAATGCCCTTTGTCTTCTGCAAATGTTATTGCAATTAAAATCTGGCTCAGCCAAATGAAGTGAATCAGACAGTGCTTAGTTACAAGAATATTTGGAATGAATAATATTTGGCATAATTTCTGAAGGCTGACAGTTATGAAACCTCTTCCTTTTACAGAAGGCCTTTGCCTCTCTCTATTATTTATATTCTTTTACTGGCCAGCCAAAATATGAACTTGATTCAGCTAGGAAAGCAGCATTCTCCAGCACATACTCATAGGTATGTGAGCATAAGCATAGTATACTTATGTATTGCTTATTGGAAACCCACAGGATGAAACAAGGGCATGTCTGTCTGGGGTGTACATCAGACTCCCTTCTTTGCCTGCCACAGAATGTGCCTCCAAGCCAGCACAAAAATCAAATTCCCAGGACCAAAGATAACATTTTTCCCCATTTAACATGGAACTATAAAGTGGATTCCACAAGAGGGAGCTAGAAAACAAATAATCTCAAATAATCTTTCACGAAGCAGGCTATTAAAATCTTTACAGAAGAAAGTGGAGGACGTGCTACATGTGTCCCTTATCGACCAGAAAAGGTGGCTGAGTTGCCGTTGCATCAAGTCTCCCACTATGATGGCTCTTTGTTGTATGGGAACATCAAGTCGTGCTTCAGGGCTTTGTAAAGACTGACAAAGGATTCAGCCCAAGCGTCTTTTTGGTGCCCCTGGGACTGAGCAGCCCTGTAGGCCGTGTAGACCATGGTCAGCACTGTCCTTTCAAAGTCTTCTTTCTTGAGGACCCTTGGGTAGGAAGACAGCCTGCTACTCAGCCTGCGGATCTCTGTGATGCTCTTGGGGATAATCTCATTGCAGATGGTGTCAAACTCAGCAGCCTTCCTCAGTGAAGCGAGCTCCTCGTCTTTGATGGAGATCCTCTGATGTTTGTCAATGTCAAGCTCAGCTAAAAGAAACTGGTACAAAATCAGAACACAGAAAGCTATTTATCTTCTCCAAGAGACTCTAGGCAGAGTAAATGTGAATTAACAACATGTCCTTAGGTCTTTACTTTAGGTCAAATGGCGACAAAACTCATTGCACTGGCTGGAGTTGAGGCAGACCAGAAAGCCTCTATGTGAACGCTGGACTCCTGTGTTACCTACCTGGGAAAATTAGAGACAGGCTATGGGGAAAGGAGGGAGGCAAAGGAAAAAGCAGGTAGTCTTCTGTTGTCCAAAACAAGTAGGGGTTGCTGCTGGTGCCACATGGGGATTAGAGAGATGGAGGCAGCAGCACATCTGGGAAAGGTCGTTTACCCTGCTAGGGATAGCGGTGGTGGCGTAGCCCTGTGTGAGAGAGCACAGCAGTGGCTTCCCAGCCCATCTCCCCTGTTTGGATATCCAATCCCAGTTTTGGAAGGTGTGGGATAGATAGATTTGACCCACGCACCTTCTTCAGGTGGGACACTTTCCTTTATGACACTGTTCCAGACTGTGCATTACATCTGCAGTCTCCACTGCTGTGAAAGAGAGGACCGGAATCATTTTCAAGTGAAACAGTCATGCCTTTCTCATTACTTTGCAATGACTGATACTTGTGGCCTTAATGATTTGAACAAATAATTTGCAACTGAGACTTAGAACAAAGAATTTAAATGCATTGTGTTGTTAATATATAACTGTTCTGGAAGAAAGTTGCTTTCAGTGGAATGCCATTTGCTCTGCTTTTCACTTTGCCTGTCAATGAGCTAGAACCCACATTTGAGGTACTGCAAGCAACTGCTGCCTGCTTAAGTGCTGAAAGAGCCGAGTTTGTCATATATATATGCCTGTTCCCTCCCTTCTGCTGAGCTTTTACACGGTCAGCAATGGGTTTACTGCTGGGATGAGTAAAAGACACATAATGGTTAGCCCCAGCATGGACAATAACCCCTGTCTTGGTTAGGGCTTAAGGTACCATCTGCTCCCAAATACTGAACCTCATAAAGCAGGACCACATCTTCCAGCGAGTTCTGTAGCACTGGGTTAAGGAAGGCAGCTGAGGACCTCTTGAATCGCTGAGCAGCTGGGAAAAGCATGGCTGGAAAATAATAATGGGAAAAGAGGAGTTCCATAAGGCAGCAGAGAAAAGAGGAAGCACGTTTCAATACTAGATTCAACCAAAGAACTACCTGTTGCAAAGACTTACTGTACAGAGTGACTTCTCACTGTAAATAAAATGGGCAGCATGGACTGCTTTGACCATAATCTACTAGGGATGGAGGTTAGCTGTTTGTCTGTATCTATACAATGTCTAACAGAGAATGCTTTATAATCCAAGCCTGGGACTCTGAGGTGCAGCCACAGTGTAAGGAATAGTAATGATAACTGCAACATCAACATTGCCTGAAATACATGTTCTTCTCCTGTCTGTGCAGGGGGAAATCAATACTGACCCTCAACACAGACTACTTTCTTCAGGCCATTCACCTACTGACACGCGTCTAAGACCCTGCATTTCTCCTGTTTTCAGCAGTCTCTCTGCTTAGTTGGTAGAAACAACTCCTCCAGAGAGTAGATCACCTCAGCTGTCCTGGGCATATATGTCTGGAAGGAGTGACCCACCCTTTGGAGACGCCTATGTGTACTTGTTGAGCCTGTTACCAGCTTAGACAAGACAGCTACATTCAATAAGGTGAATCTGAATTTATTATGACTTTAATACTTCACAGTGTTATAGCTAGAAACAACAAAGTGTGCTATGATCAGGTATTTATTCACCACTGTGAAGTGCACTACAGATATTGTCTCAGGGAAATGAGACAGAAAACATAAGTATAGGCCCTGAACTCAAGACCCCAGTGAGGTAGATCATCTGTGGAATCAATGACCTGTACAGTCCGGAGTATAGAAAACATCTGATGCTACATTACAGACCACCTAAGTGCTTTAAGTTACTAACTAGGTTACTACCCAGATAACTAGGTACTATTAAAAGGTGTAGGTTCCTTTCAGAGCAGAGAGGAAAAACCCTGTTTTGTTTCATGTTAAAGGTATATGATTCAGATGTTGATGTTTAGGGAACCATAGTTTAGCTTTGTTGGATTTTTTCTAATAATCAGGAACAGGAAGTGTTTTTTTAAAGCTGTATTTATGTGACTATTGGTACCTTTCCTCATAAACTTCACTTCTCAACTGTAGCTGTTATTTACCAATAGATAAACTTGGCAAACAGTTTAAGAAAAAGGAAAAAAACACCAGGCATAGACTCTGTAGTCTAAATTCAGTCCTGTTTCCTAGGCCTTTGCCAACTGTTGGCTTTGTTAAAGTTTGACTTGTCAATGATATTTAAGTTCAAGTAATGCAAGGAAAAAGAAACCAGGCCCTCAGACACCATGTTAATTAGGACCTTTACTATCTAGCATGAAGAAAATTAACTGGGATAATACCAGCTATGAAGTAATTAATGCTTGACCCAAAAAAGGATGTTTCGGCCTTGAATTAGCTAGTGAATATAGTATAGGTAAAATATTTTGTTGAATTGCAATAAACATACTGCAGCTGGGTACTACTAATTCCAAATGCATCCTGCAGGGATGGGTTTCAGTATTTTGGTAGGCCACCTACAGAGCTAAGTGTTTCTCCTTGAATCCATGAGAGTTTAGATTAAAACTTGTTTAAATATCCAAGTACTACTTGCAGGTTATGTGACTAAAAGCCTGAAGGATTGAATGCACGAAGTAAAAGAACAGAGGTGTTGAAAATTATTTGGTCTCTGCATTAGCCTTTCCCCAGCATGAAGCCTTTATGACCCGAGCATCTTGCCTGGCCCAGCTGAGGAGGTGGTGAGTTTGGGAAAGACCACAGGCTGCCTGCAGGTTCTGCTCTGTGAGAGTTTGCCTGGCTGACCCCAGGCAACTGGGGCTATACCCATTTTCTCCTGCTGCTCCGTCACTGATGTTCACCCCTCTTGCTCAGAGCTTTGCTGAGACACATTGGAGCTATTCCATCTTTCGCTCTGGCAATTCGAGAATGCAATCAAGTGCATGTGAAGCACTTGAAACTTCAAGCACTAATTGCTGAGTAATTAAAACTTTTATTACCGGGCAATTAAAAGTCTAATTACTAGGCAGCTGGCAGAAATCCAGTCCATAACGATGACCATTCATTTTTATCTCTTTTAGATGCCCTTTCAGTGGAAATGGCCTCAGAGTGCAGAATACCTCTACATATGCAGATGGTTTACATCTCAAATATTCCCTGAGCCATGGAAAAGGTGTCTATGGCATCTTGCTTCAGTGCTGTCACGCTTATTGTCATCACACTGTTCGATTTAGCTTTCAGGCCAAGTGCAGATTCCTACCAAGGAGCTGAGTTAGGAGATTCATCCCATCACCACTCACCCAGAAAAGCCTCAGTGAAGGGCTCACACAAAAATGAATGCCGCATTATTGATTTAGTACTGACCCATTTGTTGAATCACAGGTAACAGCTCAGAAAGCAGCTGGGTTTTTCTACCCAGCTCTTCCCCGGATGACAGGGATTAGATCAGGAGATTCAAAGGGACAAGAACCTGAGCTGCTATATTGTGAGAAAGGACTTTGCCTGCGTATCAGAAGCATGCCATGCTCTTTAGGGACCAGGCTAGCACTGGTTCCCTGATCTCATTATCTTGTTCCCAAAACATATCAAACTTTGTTACAGTTCTTACAGACTCTACTCGTTCAGAGCTCATTTGTCATGGTGATCTGATTTTCCCAATCCACATTTTATTTCGGTCCTTCCCTTTCTCTCTCTTCCTGCACAAGTCAAATCCTTCCACTGTCACTCCCTCCACAGTCCTCTCCATGAGTTCATGAGTTCCTCCGAGATTGTATGAGCATTTAGAGCAAGCATTCTTTGATTTTCATTACCCTGATTTAACACACGTGTAAGTTAGGCACAAAAGCTGAGGTAGAGGGAGATTTACAGCCAGTTTCTGCATTTAGTGATTCCAAATTCCACTTGAAACTTTTCTGCTGACTTTACTTCTTCCTGCATTTACTTCCATTTCTGACATGAGTTAGCTGGGCAGTAGTAAAGAACATCAGAGGAGTATTACTGTGACTTACATCTCATTACTATTTTCTTCCCCAAGGGAGTTCTCTGTAAGGCTATAAAGCAATTATTTCATAGAAAGATGCAGAGCAATGTGCACATTTTTGTGCAATGTGCACGGTGATATTGCAGATAATTCATTTCAATGGTGGTAGCCATAAATGTCTGAGGAGAAAAGATCCATAACCAGTGTTGATGGAGAAAGCCCAATGCAATGATCTCTGAAATCAGTGGAGAGACACCTATTGATTTATTGCTTTTACTTCTCTTACAAATGTGTCAAGACATCTCCAAGGGACATGTGGGTGCTTCTGTCCTAAGGGCTGAACAGTCACATAACAAAAGCTTATGATCCACAGAGGTGAGGTAGGAAAAGTAAGGTTTTGATTATCTTTACTGAAAACACTTTCTATTATATGTCTGTGTACTATCAGACTCATCCTCTTTCAAATCCCTTCTTCAGAGGGGCCTTAGGAATGCTCCCTGATCTGACCTCCCTCTCTGCCCACTGAGGCCTCAGGGCTGGTGGTGGATGGGAGAAGCCTGCCTTAGCCAAGCCACCCACTCCCAGCCCACCTGCCTGACCCTGAACAGCCTCCTCCTGTGCCCTGGAGTGCATTGCTGCTTGTGCCTGAAGATGGCAGGCAGCCAACAAGCCTAGCCCTAAGGGTGGCTAAAAATGCCCATCAAAATGTGCTCAGGAGTTTTCTGCACCGCTCACTGCAGGAGTCCACCCGGTCTCCTACAGCTCTGTAGACTCAACTCTGCTTCTCCTTAAGGACTACTCTGGGTTTTAACCAAAAGATGCAGCAGTGTTTGCTAACTCGTTGGCCTGCTTCTAACTATTTAGCTCATGACAGCTTAGAAATTTCTTTACGGTTGAAACATAACATCACAGCTGAGGCTGACAATAGCTTTATTTTAAAGATGCTTTCATCTTTGTTAAGAACTGTGGCAGAATTTTCTGGAGGACCCCATTAGCCACATGATAAACACTTGTGATCCTCTCACAGGTTTTCCATGCGGATTCACTGGTGAGGGTACAGATGCCTGGTTTTGCTTTCCAGTCCGTGCTCCTGCTCATGATTTCCCAATTGCTGCCTGTGATGTGTTTGCTCAGTAAGTACAGAGCGTAGCTGCAGGAGTGCTCAATTATTTGTGCATCGTCAATACCCTTGTCTTCTCCTACAAAAAGATATGAAGCCAAGAGCATGAATCAGGCCCTGTGCAGGCCATCGCTCCAAAGCACGTACAGGTCCCTGGGGCTCCAGGACATGAACATAATTTAACTGGGGTCATGACTAAGTAGGAATTATTTTGATTGACTTCAGAGGCATGGAAAAGAGCTATCTCATTGTGTCAGTGGGACTTCTTTCATGAAGGACAGGAGGAACAGAGGAACAAGAAGGACTTGGGCCAAAACTCCTGACCCCATGCAAGCAAGGCAAAGCAGAGACACCTATTGTCACAGTGAAAGGCAGTGGCCCAGCTGGAGTTGTCCTATAAGCCAAATTCAGTCAGTAGGCTGCCAGTTGTGTCCTCCTGTCTTAGATTATTAGGGCCTGACTCTAAAGAAACTCATGAAAATCATTTCTTTGGGCACCGCTGGCTTTCTGGGACCAGCCCCCTATTTCTGGGAGTATAATGCAGGGAGCAGTTGCACAGGTAGCAGCAGATCCTGTTCAGTCATGGACCTAGGAAGGAAAACCAATCCCTGGAACTCCTTTATGTGTTCGCCAGCAGTTGTAGCAGGCATTAATAGCGTCTGCAAAACCATATCCTCTCAAACCACCACAACGGCCTTTTTACTGCAAGCTCACAGCCACCCCTTAGTAGTGAGAAACTGCCACAAGATCAGCAGTACATCCAGCTTGATCCCTCACAGCAAAAGTTTCCTTTTCCTGCTCAAACCTTTTGAAGTCAGGACTCCTAGACCTCAATAGAAAGAAGTTAATAGATCCCAAATTATGATGACAGCAATTTCTCCCTATTTGGCTTTATCTTATTGGCAAAGCAGGGAATAAAAGTGTTGTTCAGTTTTTCAGTGTTCTGGGTGCATTTCTGCATGGAAACAAATGTGCATGCTGCCCCCTAAATGAAAGGAAAGGAAAACGAAAATGTAAAACTTTATAGTTTACTGTTTATGAAGGCATGGTTAAAGTATGGAAAGCATTTTTTTATAAATTCATTGGCTATTGTTGTTTTATTCTGTCCTATAACAAGCCCAGAGAAACAGAGCATTTGATTTATACTCCAGTAGTGTGAGTTTTTTCCTAGTCTAAACATCACATGACTAGAAAAGGAAATAAATAAAAAAATCCGTGGCCATGCTCAGCCTTTTTTTTTTTTTTTTTAATTCCAGCTTCTGCAACAGTCAAAAAAGCCATCTCCTGGGCCAGATGCATTACCCTTTTAAGTTGCTGTTAGTCAGCCTGGCGCATATGCTGATTCCACTAGTGAGCTGGAAATTTTCCTTGTGTCATGACATTTTTCTCTAACCTGCCTGGAATTTGCACTAAATGGATCTCAGCACACCCAGAGGCTCCTGTCAAGAGAAAAAAATTGTTGATTACCTGAAAACAGATTTTCTCACTAGCACTGACTTCTCTGAAAGATGAAGATGATTCTTCAAGATGAATTCAAGCATTTTGCAAAGCAAATGAACTCAGCATTGTCCACAAGATGATTGTATAGGCAGATGCAGCAACCATTATAATGCCATGCAAAAATTATAAGTGATCTAGGCTGGCTGAACCTATTTTGTTGCAGAGACTGCTGGGAAGTTCCTAGAAGTCATTGTTGCTTTGGATCTCAGGGCAAATGCCTGAAAAGCTCACAAGAGGATTTTCTTTAATAGTGTACAGGAAGCATCGTTTTGAACTCAGACTCTACACTTCTCCTTGACCATGCACTGCAAAAGAGAAGAGGACATGAGTGTCAAAGTTTGCATATCAAAACCTTGATAAAGGCTTTTTGTTTCATATTCCTCTTTGATCACCTTGCTTGTGAGGGTTTACAACCAGACCAGAAGTATATTTTATACCTAAAGTTTTATTTCTGTCAGGCGAGTCTTTGTTGGGTCGTTCCGCTGAGTTGCTCCACTGCTGGAGTAACAATTCACTATCACCAGTTTACTGCCTCAGGCTAACTGTGAAAGATCTCTCCTTACCATCCTACAGTCAGTCAAAGTCATTAAATATTTTACTGCCCTGAGCAACTACCTGCTTTCTGCCTGCAGCAGATCTTGGCACCAGAAGCATTGCTTCCTCCAGAGTGAAGTGGTGTTGACCTATGAGAGGTGTGTGGTGGGCAGTGAAAGTAGGAACGTAAATCACAAAAGGTGCGGTGTTAATAAGTGATGAACAGGTTTCATGCCCAGTAATGCCATCCTTCTTTACTTCTTGTCCTGCCCTTGCCTTATCCCCAGAAGGATGTGTGTTCACCATCTGCAATGTGTTTATACTGCCCTGGGCCTGCAATTGTGGCCAGGGCAGAACCTGAGCTTTGGCTGGCCAGCCCTGCAACACAGTGTGCTCAGGCATAGCTCCTCTATGCTTCCTGACATTTTGCTTTTCTGTATCAAAACTGCTATATTAGAAATGATTGATCACTTTGCCTAGCACAGGAGAAATGAAAAGAGCAAGAAGCTGGAGAAAGACTAAGACGAATGAAATAAGGGAAACACATACAAAAACATAGAAAGACAAGGAAAAAACACTGCAGTGCTATAGGCTAGCTTCTGAAACTTGTATCTGGAATTGCAGTTACTCACATAAGTAGCTCCCATGACAACAAGAGCAATGCAAAGGCTTGTGCGTTCCAACTTTAATACATTCAAATCTCCATTGTTGGGATATTAAATCCCAATGCCCCTTAGGAGAACACAGCAGTGGGGTGGAGAAGACATTTTAATTACAAACTAACATGAACTAGCACATTTTTAAAAGCAGCTACCAAGAGAATTCACCTCTTTTTACTTTCAGCTCCATATCCTTACTCTCTTAGCTCCTAAGGCTAAAATTAATAGCGGCAATGGTCTCTCTTTATTCCTGCCTGCTGGCTAAAAGTGAAAATAGATATTTGTTTCTTCTTTAGTTATAAAAGGAATAGAATTATAGAATGGTTGGGTTGGAAGGGACCTTAAAGATCATCTTGTTCCAAACCCCTTGCCATGGGCAGGGACACTTTCCACTAGTCAAAGTCCCATCCAATATATTTAATAATATCTAATCTAAATCTCCCCTCTTTCAGTTTAAAACCATTACCCATCATCCTATCACTACACTCCCTGATAAAAAGTCCCTCCCCATCTTTCCTGTAGGCCCCCTTTAGGTACTGGAAGGCCACTATAATGTCTCCCTGGAGCCTTCTCTTCTTCAGGCTGAACAACCACGACTCTCTCAGGGTGTCTTCATAGGAGAGGTGCTCCAGCCCTCTCATCATCTTTGTGGCCCTCCTCTGGACTCATTCCAACAGGTCCATGTCCTTCTTATGTTGGAGGCTTCAGAGCTGGACGCAATACTCCAGGTGCAGTCTCATGAGAGCAGAGCAGAGGGGCAGACTCACTTCCCTGAACCTTCTGGCCATGCTTGTTTTGATGCAGCCCAGGATGCAGTTGGCTTTCTAAGGTGCAAGTGCACATTGCCAGGTCATGTTGAGCTTCTCATCCACCAACACCCCCAAGTCCTTCTCCTCAGGGCTGCTCTCAATCCATTCTCCACCCAGCCTGTATTTGTGCTTAGGATTGCCCTGACCCAGGTACAGGACCTTGCACTCAGCCGTGTTGAACTTTATGAGGTTTGCACGGGCCCGCCTCTCTCAAGCCTGTCCAGGTCCCTCTGGATGGCATCCCTTCCTTCTAGTGTGTCGATCGTGCCACACAGCTTGGTGGCATCAGCAAACTTGCTGAGGGTGCACTCAGTCCCACTGTCCATGTCACTGACAAAGACGTTAAACAGCACCAGTCCTGATACCAAACCCTGAGGAACACCACTTGTCACTGGTCTCCACTTGGACATCAAGTTGTTGACAACAACTCTTTGAGTATGGCCATCCAGCCAATTCCTTCCAGAGTGGCCTATCTGTCAAATCCATGTTGCTCCAATTTAGACACAAGGGTGTCGTGCAGGACAGTGTCAAATGCTTTGCACAAGTCCAGGTAGATGATGTCAGTTGCTCTTGCTTTATCCACCGATGCTGTAACCCTGTCATAGAAGGCCACCAAATTTCTCAGACAGATTTGCCCTTAGTGATGGAATGTTGGCTGTCGCAAATAACCTTATTTTCCATGTGCCTTAGCATAGTTTCCAGGAGGATCTGCTCCATGATCTTGCTGGGCACAGAGGTGAGAATGACTGGTCTGTAGTTCCCTGGGTCTTCCTTTTTGTTGAGCACCTCAGCCTTCTCCATATCCAGGGGGACCAGTTCTCCTGTTTCCTTCTGGAGAGGGCCCACATTTTCCTTAGTTTTCCTTCTATCACTGATGTGCCTGTAGAAGCTTTTCTTATTACCCTTGACATTCCTGTAAAAATTTAATTCTCTCTGGGCTTTAGCTTTCCTAACCTCGTCCCTGGCTGCTCGGACAATTTCTCTGTATTCCTCCCAGGCTACCTGTCCTTGCTTCCACCCTCTGTAGGCTTCCTTTTTCTGTTTGAGTTTGCCCAAGACCTTCTTGTTCATCCTGACTTCCTCTTTGTTGGGATGCATTGCTCCTGAGCTTGGAGGAAGTGATCCTTGAATAATAACCAGCTTTCTTGGGCCCCTCTTCCCTCCAGGGCTTTATCCCACAATACTCTATGAAACAGATCCCTGATGAGGCCAAAGTCTGCTCTCCTGAAGTCCAGGGTAGCGAGCTTACTGTGCACCCTCCTCTCTCCCCCAAGGCTCCTGAATTCCACTATTTCATGGTCACTGCAGCCAAGGCTGCCCTTGAGCTTCGCATTGCCCACCAGCCCCTTCTTGTTGGTGAGAACAGGTTCCAGCACAGCACCTCTCCTCATTGGCTCCTCTATCACTGGAGAAGGAAGTTATCATCTACGCATTCCAGGAATCTCCTGGATTGCTTATGCCCTGCTATGTTGTCCCTCCAACAGATAACGGGGTGTTGAAGCGTCCTATGAGGACCAGGGCTTGTGAACGCGAGGCTGCTCCTATCTGTCTATAGAGGGCCTCATCCACTCAGTCTTCCTGGCCTCGTGGCCTGCAGCAGACCTCCCCTGTAATGTCACCTCTCCCTGCCCTCTTTTTAATGCTGTCCCATAGGCTCTCAGTTGGCTGATTAAAAGAAAAAAGCTCTTTCTTGAAAATCTAAGTTTGTCAATAAGAATGTAGACAGTAGATCTCCCTACAAGAGCTGGCAACAAGCAACATTTTCCTTTGAAAAAAAAATCAGTTGAAACCACTTAGAATTAATAACAGATTGTATTCAATTCCTTAGTTCATCACATAATTAGTTTTTTCAAAGTTACCTTTTACTAATTTATCTCCTTTTTAAGAAACACACATATTCTGAAAGGGTATCTCAGTTCCATAAAGCAGAACACATTCAAATCTTCATAAACGTCCTGAGAGGTGTTAGATTAGATTAATGTGCAACAGAGTTTCTATATAAAAACTAGAGTGGTAATAGCCTTTCTAGCTTCTTGACATGAGTAAGACATGTAAAGGTGTATTAGAAGGACCAAAAAAATCTTCTGTTTACAGAAATGGATATTGCTAGAGAAGGAAATGGTGCATCTGAGCCTGTGTTTGTGAAAGGCAGAGGATATTTTTTTCTTTTATGATTTAAGTGAAATTGTTTCAAAGATATGACTAGCATCAACCAACTGAAATAGTCTGAGAATTTAGTCCCTCAGGTGGAATTTCCATTATGATACATTTTCACATGTTCCCAGACAGAAGCAAGGTATGCTGTGTTATTTTCTCTTCCCTTGGTCATAAGGACGGGGTCCCCACCCGGAATTATTTATGCTCACAAAAAAGATGCAGTCAGCCAAGAGAGGTCTTTTACATGTTGGAGTAAAGATGCGGCAGAAGGTGTGGAGAGAGAAAAAAATGCACACAGAGAAACTGAAGGAAAGAAGAAGAGAAATATATTGTTATCCTTCAGTTTGCTGCCATATTACCAGGAGCTTGGGACAGGCTATGGTGAACACTATATGAGTGAAGGGCAGCAATAAAAGAAGGAAATATCAACCCTGTTCCACAGGTTTAACACAGGGGCAATAAGCCTCACACAGGAAATTTCAGGCAGAGTTGGGAAATGAAACAGTGCTTTATATCCCTGTCTTCATTGCAGGGTCACATTTCCTTCACTATCTGAGTTGCTCACAGCAGCCCTTATACAAGGGGAAGGCACAAAAAAGTCTAAATTAAACACACCTGAAAATGTTTCTTAGAAATGAACAAGTGAAGGGCTATAATGATGATCCAATCTACTTCCATTTCCCCCAGAAGGGAGCAGAGATGGGAAGGAATGAGAGAGGGGAGACATACAGCTGGAGGTTGGTGTTTTGGTGTTGAGCTGTGGGGAAGGACCTTAGGAGCCGAGCGAAGTGGATGACTCTCCTCTTGAACAACGGAGCGACAGGAATGGAAATCAGAGCTCTGCTTCATGGGAGAAGACAGAGCTGCAGCAGTTCCAAGAGCTCTAAGCATCATGCTATTACTGCTCTGAAAGGAAAGCCCTTCGAAACCAAATCTCTCTCTTCGATTCTCTGCCCTTTTTATATTAGCTTCATAGAGCCCAAAGGGGTGGGCTCAAGCCCTGCACCACATCACAGGTATGTATTTATGCAGGGCTGAGACATTGAGCACAGAGGAGACATGTCCAGTAGTTAAGAATGGCCTTTTTATACTCTGTTGTACTTTCTTTTTCTGTTGGGATTCCTTGGTTTCCTGGCAGGCAAAGTCGATTCAGTAGCTAGGGTTTTGCTGAGGCTGACCTAATCACAGCTGCAGCTGCAAGGGGCAGTCCGGCGCGCCTGCCCCACGTCGGCTCTCCCTCCTTCCCTTTGTGCTGACGCCGCTTTGTGCGGCCACACAGTGAGCCAAGCCGGGGATCTGTCTGGTCATGAATGAAGGGAAAAAGCAAATAAAAAAAAGAATAGTAGATTTTATCTGTCTCACTCCCCATCACAGTTGCTATGGCAGCAGCGCTCCTACATGTGAGAAACTCCCATGCAAGTGTGGTCCAGCTGCTCTTAGGATATTTGGTGATGATTCCAGTTTTCAGATGACACAAGGATGGATGTCAGCCCTGGAGAGGAAAAGCAGAAGCCCTTCCTCATGCCTGCACACCCTTGATCAAATCATCAGGCTCATGGTCTCATTTCTGTAGATGGCCACCTCAACTGCTGTAGTCATTGCTCCTGCTAGAGGTGAGGATTCGTTGCAGGACCGCTAGTTGCCAAACACTTCTTTCCCTTCTATTCTTACACCCCCCCTGAACATTTAACAGGGTAAATTCAGTGGCACAAAGAATATCTAAAATTTCTTCCAAGACTGGATGGTGAGAAAGGAATCAAAGGTTCAGTTTGAACCACAGACCTAGCAGAGGCAGTATGAATTTTATTTCACTATCGCAAATGACAGCTCAGATTTTTCAGTCCAGGTATTAACTGTTGTCATTGACTAGTTCTGTAAAAGGTATATTCAGAGATTAGGAACAATATCATGTGCTTTATCTAAACAACCAATACTATGTAGATTTAGGAGCTCTCTTTGAAATTACCTTGCCTTTTTATCTGGGAGAATGGCAATGCCCTACTACATGCTAACAAAGGAATTAGATTTCCATCTTGTGATGTCTTCCAGTTCAAACTGTCTGCCTTTTCAGAAAATATGCATTAATGAAACACAATGCATTGGATCACATGAAATTCTGTGCAAGTGCCAAACTGAAAAAATACGTGGTCATTCTGACTTTAAAATCTATAGCCATATAATCTGCACATTGAGAAAACAGTGACGGTTTCTTGTTATTGCTGATTAATTTTCCTGTGCTAAATTATCCTGTGGGAACTCTTCCACTGAGATCATGGAGCTGTTAGTTGAGGTGAAGAAAAACACCCTAGACCCTGTAATTATTCACTTAAGTCATATGTGAATAGTTTAAACTAGCAAGTAAATGCAAGTGTTTGATGGTGGATCTGGGAATGGCTATTGAACTGATAACAAACTATTTATTATATTATTCATGTATTAATTGCTCACCCACATACAGTAAGACACACATGAAACAACAAGCTATTCCTTAAACTCACTGGGTATCAATATTGCAGCTCAAAACTGGGGAGGAATAAACATTATATTGACCATTTCTTCCCCCTCAGATTAGAAATAACCAGCATTGTCTTCCTCTTTCCTTCAAATTCCTGTCTGAGTTGAAATAAATTGTTCGGAGAATACATAAATCACAGTTTTCTGCTTCCTCTGCTGTGGGATTTCACTTGTTCTTCAAAAACAGGGAAACCCCAGCTGCCTTCCCAGCTGTTCATTGAGCTCCAAATGTTAGTGCACCTGCTGGTTTTCTTAATGACACGAATATGTTCTGGATGGAGAAAGAGTATAAATCAGCCTTGCCCGATAAACAAAA
The DNA here is from genome assembly GCF_963924245.1 of Chroicocephalus ridibundus. NCBI lineage: Eukaryota > Metazoa > Chordata > Aves > Charadriiformes > Laridae > Chroicocephalus > Chroicocephalus ridibundus. The sequence goes on from NC_086284.1 coordinate 156,025,932, forward strand.
AGCAGGAGGATATTGGTCCTTTTTGTGAGGAAATGAGTTATTTCTGGAGACAATGCCTTTCCAAAACATTGTGTGTTTTCTAGTAGTGATGATAAAGACAAGAAGCCTGAGAAAGTAACTCAGAGCTAAAGATGGATTCAGGTATGTTTCTGAACTGGACTGTCACAGCTGTTTTGCCACCTGAGCAGAACATGAAGGGTGAAAGCTGTGCTGCATCCCTGGCTAAGAGGCGTGGGAACCACATGTCTCTCCTGGAGTGGTGAGTGAGGGTCACCGTGCGAAGGCATCTCTTCGATTAAGTTCACACCTGCACGAATGTCTGGGCCCCATTATGTTAATTTCTGCATCTGCATGAAAATAATATTGAAAAATTAATGGAACTCAAATATAAGTATCCACAAAACCTAATCGGTGGATTTCAGTGTGTGCAGATGCAATGGTGGGCCAAGACAATCTTTGTGATATTGCCAGAAACATAGCAAAGAAATCTGAAGGATGAATGCAAAATGGATTATTTTTAGAACTGCCTTCCCCACCTCACAAACATGCGTATGGGATTTACATTTTACGAAGCTGTCATTTTTTCCCTGTTCCTTGTTATTTCACGCTCTCCTGAAATCTGACTATTCCTAGATCTTTCAGGTTTCACAATCAGCTGAAATAAAGCTGAGACTGATGTACAACTGGATTCACCATTACATACAGAAAGCCCTGCCCAGAACCTTGAGTACTGCAAATTGCTGAAGGCAGCTGGACACTGGGGACAAGGTCCTCAGATGACCTGAGCTGGCACCACCAGCCCTGTGATGCTGCTCTGTGGGCAGCCAGGTCACAGAGAGTCCTGTGCTGTGAAAGGCACACTTGGGATCGGAGGGAAGAGACGAAGGTTAAATTCAGGCTTACAGAAATCTTACAGCCAACAAAATAACCCAAATATCTCGTTTTCTGAGTAGTGGGACCTGAAAGGCACAAAACGCTGACAGTTGCTCCTGAAATTGATGGAAATTCAAAACTCGGCATCTTTCACTGTTGCAGTTCCTGTCCCTACAGATGTCATTTCTCAATGGCTCCCAGCCCAAGAGGACCCTGACAGTTTGTCTCTTGTATTTGATTCAGTGCTATTCTTCCTTTACCATACATTCTTTTCTCCTGCAGTCTTTTGAGCTGAAATTGTAAAATAGATTTTGGCTTACAGGAAAATAGTCTAAGTAAATGTTTAAGGAAAAAATGTTAATGACCTCATGCTCTAAACTTAGGAAGAATAAATGTTGAGAAAGGGAGGAAGACTTGATTTCCAGTAAAATCCTCCAGCATGCTGCTGACTAAAAGCAGCTGGGGGTTTATTCTTTGATTTAACTCCTCTGTGCATGGGGGCTGGTAAAGAAGACATTATTACTGTGGAGAAGCACTGTAGATAAGCGGCTGTGATACATTGTGAACTTCAACCTGTCTTTTCCTGGATTTGGGTTTTCTTCTTACTAATTTGAACACTCTGAAGCTTGCATAAGAAAATTACTTAGAAAAGTTTTTGCCAGCATGTGTACATTCCCTGGGTTGTCATTATAGGCTGCTAATGAAAAATCTTTTGGTCAATCTGACATCTAACGTCTTGTGCCTGGAGAAGCACTCCTTTCGAAAGCTAGACTTCATCGTGTGATAATTCTGCATGACAATTCTTCCTCAGCTTGGTAGTGATGATGATCTCCCAAGTAAGCTTATAGAGGTCATCTGATTATGAACATGTGATTGGCATTCATCTTACATCACCTTCATGTGACTTCCTTTTGTTATATTAGGGGAATTTTATTACTGGTCTTTGGCCTATAGATAAGAGGTAATCATTGTCTGAGATACTGGAGCCTGCTAATACAACAACCTAATCATTTATAGGTGTAGATTGACATTTAGCATGGCCAAACATAAGGCAGGAACTACTTGTCCCCCTATTTGTATTTCTAAAAGCTAGCCCCAGTAATCTTTAAGTTCTGTTTTGATCTCTGAGCAGTGTGCAGGTATTAAGGATGAATCAGAATGCAAACTAGCTTGTTGTGGCTTAGCTCCTCAGACACACTGGATTAGTAGCTGTTACCCATTGCGTTGGCCTGCAGAGAGAGGCTGGCCTGAGTGCTCCGGTTTGTTGTGAAAGGGATACCAAGAAGGCGATTTATAACTTTGTTTAAATAATGCATGCACTACTTTGTCAACAAAAGCACCCATAAGGAAACGCACTGGGTTTTGAAAATAGATAAGTGAACCACAATACGTTCATGTATCTGCTCCCAGCTGCATTGCAGTGAGAAGGACTAGCGCTCTTTTCCATGTCAGCGGGCAGACGTTCATGGGGTGCTGAGGTCCAGCCTCGGGTTGAGCAACATTCATATACAGAGGTGTCAGGGGAGATACATTTGCTACTTTGACAGTTTATGTCTTGCTTAGCGGCATGAATTCAACCAGGAGTGAAAAGCTCCTGAGGGACATCGTAGATGGGTCTGAAAAGCCAGCTGGACATGATACACACTTCCATCTTTGATCACGTAAATAGAAAGGAGGGAGGGGTATAGGGTATTTAAGACATGTGATAAGTTGGTTACATTTACCTCGCTGACAAATTTGTGCAAGTAGAAACTGAGCTCTTTGCCTTGATGGTGATGTTTTGGTTAAGAGTCCCCATATGTTCCTTTGGAGGATATACGTGCACGTGTTGTTCAGCTTTGGAGCTCACCTCAGCTGGACCAGGCTGGCTGGGCGCAGCATGTACGGAGATTAGGGCTGACATAATTGGATACGTGCTGGATTGATGGTCTGTGGCACATGCAGTTAGTCATTCAGGGTTTGAAGGGCATCCAGAAATTCCCAGCAAGTGTCCAACAGCCCACTCCCTAAGCACGATTTCTGGCTAGAAAAGGAGTGTCTTTCTAGGGAAAGACAATTTCCTATGGTATCCCTAACACTTAGCTATTTACCAGACAGACCTCTTCAAAAGCTGGAGCCCACAGCATTTCCCTGCTATGAACATGAGAAATACAGCACCACGGCGAGACAAGCCCCTAATCTGTGTGATTGCCAGCTTGTGACTGCCTCATCTTTCTCAGTCCCGTTGCTAAACATCTAAATCCCCCTCTCAGCTCTCCGCATTCCTGGAGGATTCCCTCCATCCACAGCATGCAGCATTGCCCAGACCTCAGCCAAGTGGCTGCTGTCTTCCCTCTGTGCAGCAGGGCTGGTTTTGGGGAGACATGGGGCACGGTGAGAGACAGGGACCTGGTACAGGAAGGCAGGAAAGTTAGATAAAGCAGCTAAAACCCCTGAGCCTTGGCCAAAAAGCAGATTTTGGCTGTTCTTGATGGTTGACAGAGGAGACCTGGTATCTATAGTCCATTCACAAAAATTGAGATCCTCTGAGCTAAGCTCAGACACTGTGCTGCCTCTTTGTTTCACCCTGGCTTCTCCCAGACATCCCGTGTGGAAGCAGGGCCACATCATCATCTTCCTTCTGCTGGAGAGTCCAGCGTGGCAGTCACACACTGCCCTTTGCCACTTGAGCCTAACTGTATCTGATCTTTATTGGTTGTATCTGATTCCTGTTATGAGACACCTCATTGTGGAAAAATCCTTGGGTACTTTTTCATCCTTGTATCACTGTAAGGACCTAACTGATCTTTAGCTTTGCTAAGCACAAGTCAAGGTAGGCCAGCCCCTTTGAGCTGTTTAGTAAAAACCCTGGTGGTAGAAAGCAACAAAACAAGCAGTATATACATTTTTACCATTAGACTTATTACTTTCCAAAACTTCCTGCCAAACTGGCATGGCAATCCAGAAAACCAGAAGCTGCTGCGACTATGATAAATTAATGGTTTCACTTAACACATGCTGTACTATATTAGGACGTCTACAAGTAGCGTTTAACTGGAAATGGAGTTTGTTCAATGCCAAGCCATGAACAATTGCAGTAAATAAAAATGAGGCATGCCGTAAATGTCTTCCATTTTAGAAGGGGGCTTAAGACACAAACAGTTCCCCCAGACATAAAATCTGTGTTTAATAAATAAATTCAATAAACAATTACTTTGTGTTTCTTCAGCGCCAGTCATAAACAAAAATGTAATGTCATGGCTGTGAGCATTATGAAAATCAGGGAGGAAACTGAGGGCTTGCAGAACTTGATCCATTCCTCCAGGGACTGATAGGGAGAAACAGGGACTTTAACTGTGTCACTGTTAATATGACTGGTGTTAACAGGAAAGCTTGATGGTATTAATGGGAAATGCTGTAGCCCCATAGCCCTGTAAAAGAGCAAATTTCTTGCAGCTTCCATGGAATAAAACAGGCTGTTTCTTGGGCAGTGGGAAGAGAAGAGACTCTTTTCATAGCTACATAGTTTAGAAAGCTGAAAGGGAGGGGAAAAAGAAACCAAACCAATACAGAAATATGCAGATACCTCGACATATTGTTGATTCGGTAGAAGTAACTTTAACTTTTATACTCTGACTGGTGCTGAAATGCCCAGACTACTGTATCTCAGTATCCTGGTGTGCTGAGAGGCTGGTGGGGGCGAGGCAAGCACGAGTCCTGCTTACACGAGAAAAAGGCAGTGCCAGCTCCAGAGAAATGCAACCATCCCATGAGCCTGAGAAGCAGACAGATAAGATGAAGACCAGCTGCGACAGATGGACATCTTCTGAAGGGAGGGTTCAAATGGGGATGCATACCATGCTGACAATGGCGTGAATTCTACCCTAATCTTAAACGTATGTGTGCCTTAGACTTTCCCATAGGCATTTATCACATTTTCTCCACACTTTTCCTTTCTCTTCCTCTTTTCCTCTCATTCATACTACTTCCTTCCATTTGCCAATTTTGCCTCCAGCTTTTTCTCTATTCTTTCTCGGCATCTCTGCTTTTTGCCTTTGTCTCTCTTGTCTCCCTCTCTGTGGTTCAAATAAGCCCTGCCACACTGGAAAGTCTGTACTCTTTCCAAGACAGAGAAAGATTAGAAGCATCAGCTCCATTTGGGGCATGCCGCCACCTGCCAAATAGATGGAGATGATGAAATCCTGATGTTCTAGTTCACAGCAGATATCCACATCCAGTCTGGTGAAGTTTACTCTCTTCACATTTAGGCAAAACCTAGCCACAGTGTTCTGCTTCCGCAGAGCCATGCCGGGGTGGGGGGTGATGCAGGCATCACAGAAGACCTTGTGCGTTTGGATGGGTCTCCAACACAAGACTGCAGCGCAGCATTGCCCTTCCACTGTCTCATTTCCTCCCAAATAACCTCTGAGCTTTGAACGACTTATTTTTCCCTTTCTCAGCGGCTTTTTTTCAGCTACCCACCTGGCTCCTCCTGAGCGGAGAGAGACTCAGTGAGTTTGGAGCCCAGCTTCTGGCTGGTGACTTGTTTCCCTGTGGCTGGGGAGGAATTTCCAGAGGACGACTGGTATGCGTGCCGATCTCAAGGGAACTGGGGAGCTGCCAAATCTAACCAGCAAACTGGGCCAGGAAAGGCCCCACATACGCTTTCACCAGAGGAAAGGAATGTTTGTGGAAACTGGAAATAGTGGAGCTTATTTAACTCTGCTCCTCTCCTCCTCACATTCGTCTTAGTCTCAAGCCCAGCGCTGCGACAGTGAGACAAGAGGATACACATTATTGCTGCAGCCTGGAGCACCTCTGGGGGGATAAAAAGAGTTTACCAGCTAAGAGTTGCTACTGAGTAGGCAAGGGAGCCCTGTGACTTGTGGGGCAGACTCAGGCTAGTTTAATGTCTGTGTATTAGCAAGTATGCTGTGGGAGATATAGCATAAAGCTGCGGCAGCAATAGCCAAATAAAACAGGATTTCAAGGTAATGAGAGACACAGGGACAATGGAAGCATACAGGATCCCTTCCTGTGCTTTCTTTCTTTCCAGTGGGAGAGAAAACCTCATAGATGACTGACCCTTTGGGGGCTTTTGTCTATGTGTCTCTCCACAATTTCCACAAGTTATTTGCAGCTTGTCCTCAAATTGCCTTTTTTTTTTTTTCTTCTTTTTGTGATGCCTTATTATGTTTCCTCCTCTGCTCCCCACCATCAGCTATCCATGTAGCTGACCTGCATGAGCTTCACCCAAGCCGGTGACATTTTGCTGAAAACACTTTAACCAACGAATAATGTGTTTCGGCTGGAAGCTCTTAACACTCAGGTTCACTCCAGGAGACCCAGTTCCACATAGTGAATGAGATTGTGGCCACAACTCCTGAGAGTGGCAAAACTCCCATTGACTTCAGTGGTGCTGGTTTGCAGTGCTTTAAAAGTTAAAGCAAGGAGCCGACTGGTTTGCCCACTTCAAGCCGAGACACGTGCACAGCTCCCTGTTTTGCTGCAGGCGGGTCCACGTACGCAGCTAGCTTCTCTGCATCTTGGATGGACTCATCTCCCTTCAGCAGAGCCACTGGGGAGCAGAGGGAGAGCGGATGATTTTGCAGAGCCCCGGTTCAAGGTGGGTGCAGGCTGTGCGTGCGGGCAAGCACCAGTGTTTGTCTCCAGCATCCTGGGCCGGCCCTATGGGTCCTGCCCTGCCTTGAACCCGAGCACAAGCACTGCGTGCAAAGTTAATTGCTCCACCACTCAGTGCTTTACCTCAGCAATTTACATCTCGCCTGTCACCATGTGAGTAATCAGAGCCTCTGCAGCCTGATGATGTTCATTAAGACCTGCTGACTTTCCTTTCAATGACATTGTACTATTCAATGCTTCTGACAGGATTTCTTTCTGCCTGAGAAGTCATTACGCTCTTGCAGAATTTGGCATGCTCTACCCCAAGAAAACAAGAAAAGAACTTTATGATCCAGAAACAGAATAAATAAAAATATCACTCCTGTTAACAACATACAAGACTACACGCACACAATCATCCTGAAGAGACATGGGGCAAATGATTTAATTACTCTGTGCCTCACAACGAAAAGGGATGCTAACGTTTCCTCTCCTTAATTACACTGGAAGTTCTTTGGAGGAGGAAAGATTTTTTTTTTTTTTAAATTTTATTTTTTTTACTCTGTGTGTTTGCATAATGCCAGGTACCAGCAGTCGAGTATAAGATAATCAGGATGGGACTCAGAGTGCTCTACAGTCTTTGCATGTGTACATGAGTTATTTCATTCGTAACGGAGCTGCTTCACCTATAGAAGGGAACATTGGCTTAACAGCATGCAACAAGATCAGTGAGGCGGAGGTTAAAGGTAAGGTCAAGGGAGCTCTTTCCATGTGACAGTGTAAGGAGGGATTTGAATGGCAGGAGGTTCTTCAGAACTGGACTTTGGTTTGGACATGAGGACCCTTGTGCAAACTGATCTGGGTCCCATGACGGTTCTATACCTGGGACTGAGGCAAATAGATGGGACACTACAGCATGCAGGAAGCTGAAAAAAAAATGACTAAAGTGTCAGCAAATGTCTTACTGACTTGCTAGTCCTCGTTACTGGAATCAGTGAGAAAATCACTGGGATCAGTGAGAAAATTCTACTGGTGTTAATTTTAGCTCATAGTTCTCACTTTGTCTAGTACATACCAAAGAGAAAACAACTTCACCTCATGTGTCTTCCTCTTGTTCCTTACCCAGATTTCCTCAAAATTGCCTAGCTCCTTTCTCTTAACTTTTGATTGTGTCAACCAGTTTACAACTGTATGAGCTGTAAGCTTTAGCCATTTTTTGGCTGCTTCCTGTGGTGAAAAGAACCTCAGAATCACTTAGATCCTTCCTTGCTAACAGCATGACTGTTTTTATAGAGTACAATATCCATCTGTGATCTAAACTAAAATGTGGAAGCTTCTATAATCTATCCTCCTTCTGATCTCATCACATCATTGCCCTAGAAGAGATTATAAACTTTGATTTTTTTAAGCATCCTTTGTACGTCTTTCAGTTTCAAGTACCCACTGTGAATTCTGATTCAGGGATCATCCTCCATGAAGGTTAAATTAATTAAGTCTGCCCCTAAAGGAGCATTTGGGGAATTGGGACATGCTAGAAAGGATTTTGATTACTGTCACAGCCCTACCCTATTGGATATTTATCCTATGCAGGTTAAATCCATTCAGAGACCGTTATATTCTAGCTACCTTTCGCAACACTGCGCAGCTTTCCTGGGTAGTAATAACTAATCCCTTTTCAGCCCCTTCTTCAGTCCTCTCCCTTCTCTTCCTGCAATAGTGCTTTGTTTAATATTTCACACGGTCACCACAGCTGATGTCCAAGGGATCTGCCACAAGGAATGGGATGGCCACATCTGCGCTACACAGCAAAGCACAGGGCGGAGATGTCAGACCCAGCAGCAGTGTGGCCATATCAGTGCGGCACTGGGTCCAACCAGGTGATCCCTGTTGAAAGGCAGAGCTCCTTCCCTTGGGCCCACGCCATGCTAGTGACTACCACCCTGCTGGGACACCAGCTACAGTCCCTGCACTGTCCTGTGGTGTGCAAGGCAGGCAGCTTGCCTCGGACCTGGGTCTGTGAACTCTGCTCCACACACCATTGTGCCATGCAGATATCCTAGTTGCCTCCTTACTTCATTAATTGTCAAATATTTTCCAGACCTGCTTGAAAATCTGTTTTTGTCTTTGCTTTCTTCTAATTCTTAAAAGGCAGAAATTATTCTTCTAATGCTTCTTTCCTACTACCTACAGTGTAGGACAATTTGTTTTTTAAGGATCTATTTTTAGGTCTATGAAGTACATTTATACTCATTTTTTATACAGCTCTTTGCAAAGGAATTCAGAAAGTAAAAACATACATATATAAATTGTCTTCTTCAGGTCATCCAGCTGCAAAGCTAATTCCTCTGAATTTTAATCCCAGACTGCCCTTCAGACAGTGCCTCCCCCTCTTTACGGGTACAGTTGTGATATTTGGTGCGGTAATAATTCGCATCAGGCAAATAAACCCTCAGATCAGGAGACTCCGTCCTACAAACATGCATTCCCAGCAACTGATACAGACTTATGGAACAGACTCGGGGCAAGTGGTAAAAACCTCTGCAGAAGATTGATCAAGCCTTTTGCAGCTCCAGGCAGGTCACTGGAATGGGTCCAGCAAGCAAGTAAGTTAGGACAGTTGAGGCAATTTTCCAAGTGATCAGTTGGGAACCAGAGAAAAGGGAAATATTGCATTTTCTCTGTAAGAAGAAACATTCTTTACACATCCAGGCTTAGACAGACTTGGCTGTGTTTTATAACATTTCATATCTGTCATTGTTTTACGTGGAATATATATTTTAAGAATTGGATAACAATGGCTTTATGGAAATCAGAGGAAGTTGAATAGATGTTGCATTTTAAAAAATTCTTGTGGCTGGTCCATCTGGTGTAACTTCTTTTTACCCTTGGACCAGACCTTTGGAAATCTCAGCATGTCCTAAATAAGACCATAACCTGGTATACTCAAGGCCTGCTGAGCATATCTATGTATATGTGTTGGACCATTTGTGTTCTAATTACATGCTGTGTTCAGGCCACATTCACTTTGCTTGTGCTGTCCAAGTAAAACATGTCAAACAAATGTTGCTGTCAGCGGTGGAATCCCAGAAGTTGCTCAAGAAGGGAGCGCCTGGCTGTAAGGATGCAATATGAGGGGTGGGAGGGAAGAAAGGCAAATAAGGTCAAAAGACATGGGGATGCCCTGATCTCCAAGGCACTCAGCCTTTGCCCACATGGCAAGATCAACAGCAACCTGGTACATAGCAAATGATCACAGAGTACAGAATATGTCAAACACTGCTTCCTTATAAAAGGACTGGCTGGCTTTCTAGCAACAGCCAGTATCTCTTTCTCTTCTACACAGTCCTCCCTCTCCTGGCACTGGAGAGCTGCCAGCCTCCTGCAGCTAAGCCCACAAGCAGAAGCAGCCCGCAAAAGTTGCTCATGTAGCAGCTGCTCCATCAAACTCACCAACTCAGTTGCCACAACACTAGAGCAAATAGTAAAAGTTTGCACTGTTGTGGGAAAATCAAGGGGGACAGGCCTGCTGTTCTCCCAGGTAATTCCTTCTGCAGAAAGCCTCTAAGGAGAACAAACTGTTCCCTTGCTGTTATGGAAAAAACATTTGACTTTCACCAAGCACTACGGACTGAGTGCAAAATAATGCATATGGACCAAATAGACCTGGATGTGACTGTAATACTGCTTTTGAGGCCTAGAAGGCACAGCACAGCCATTCCCCAAATGTGTGAAACCTTGGTGGTGCTAATATAACTAATATATCCTTTTCTCTCCAATGGGTGAAGAGAGTTTTACCTTCTTATTTTGTGTTTTTCAACATCTCCTTTTCCACCCTCCACTAAGGGGCAAACTTACCATTGCATCTGCTTCCCCACTGTCCAAGAAGCCACAACCACAAGAGATCATACTGCATCTTCACTCCCTGAGTGAGCACGTAGCAAGCATGCTACTGTTTGTGTGCTGTTTATTTGAATCAGGAAGGCCTTACAGAAAACAAACTACAGCCAGCTGAGATGAAACGAGATAATAAGGTTTCCTCAGGGAACAGGAAATTCTTATAATGTAGATCTGAAGCTAACTTCTGCTCTCCAATGTATCGGTACTTGTTAGAGCGGTTTGATGAAAACAACTGAGTGTCAAGTGGTGGCACCGTCTCCGGTTACCTCAGCTGCATGTTTGGGTTTTTTTTATCTTTGTTGTGAAAGAACATGATTTGTTCCTTGATTTGTCCAGCAAAAACTTCTCTTAAGATCTGGGATTCTTATTTGGGACCTTCAGAAATTATTACGACCCCATCTCTAACATCACATAGGGAATATCCCTCAGTAAAGACCCAACTACCTTTTCTCCCTAGACAGGTGCTTCGTAAAATCTGAGAGGGTAATACCATACAGTTAAGCCTACAAGAGGCTCAAGGAAACCTGAGGTCATGATGAGTAAATTATTTCATCACCAGTAAGGATCTTTTCTGTGTTATTCTGAACATGTCCATCCTAGGGACCAAGATTTGCCTGTGACTTCTGAACCAATGTCCACAGCTGGATCTAAGCAGGATGAGGAGTGTGTGAGACTTTTAATGCAAATGGCTGAGGAAGTAAAAAAAAAAAAAGAAAACAAACAAAAGACCCAATCAGTTTTCCTGCCAGAACTGCTGCTTTTTTTTTTTTTTTCCTCCCCATTCACTGGTGCTTGTAAAAGCAAAAAAAAAAAAACAAAGGGAAAAGGGAGGTGGCAATCTGGAGTTCCCACTCACCAGTCAGCACAAGTATGTTCATCTTTCCTCACACCTGACTTTTTTCTTGAGCCAAAGCTTAAATACTTGGTTACAAGGGCTGGGCATCCAAGGCTGCCCCAGTGCCCCCGAGGGAAAAAATGGTAAAGCTAGACCTTGTTTTATCCAATGTTGACTGCTCATTTCTATTGCAAACAACAACTGTTGGTAACTAAAACAGGATCCTTTATCCTACTGTTTTGTAAACAGTCTGGTCTACTAGTCAACATGGAGATGATATGCAGATCTGTCTTCCATTTCCATCAGACCAGATGCTGATCTGTCTTTGCTTTTCCGTTGCAAAATTCAGATCAGGAGTTGGATAAGACTTAAGTGACTGAGGTTTAACCCAGACGAGAGTCAGTTGTCGTTTGTGGAGAGAGGGAAGAGCTCTGAGTCTGCAAAAGGGTGTGTCGAGCCTTGGTACTCAAATTTCTTCTTAGGTTTCTAAGCAGTTCAAAAATTAGGACAGTGCTTTGGCCCTCTAGATACTGCAGATCAGGATGGGATTGGTTGGGCTGACACATAGATAGTTTAGGGGACTCGGGGGTCTCTGAAGTAGCTATCATTGAGGGAGTCATGCCTTTAAAACATATTTGGCATTGAATAGTCCCAGCAGCTGCAGAGAAGAAATCTGGTTTCCTCCTCAGCAGCTGTCTGTATACAGTATTTGTGAGAACTGAACTCCTTATCACAACAGGGAATGTATCTTCTCTTCCCTCAGAAGTATCAAAAAAATAGCTCTAGAGCTTCCAGCTTGAAAACAATCTGCTTTCCCAAAAGGCACAATAGAGTTCTGATGTTTTCCTTTAAATATTCATGGTGATTAAAATTGGATGTTAATAGTTGCATGGATTCCTTTTATGGTTGTGGTGGTGTTGTTTAATTAAAATTAGCATGTTAGCAGAAGTGAATAACATCTGTAAATTGCATAGTGATTATTCCTTGGAAATGAACCCCTTTCCTTTTGCTTTTTCCATTTCATAGGTAAGATGATCTCATTCTTCCAAAAGGTAGGGTTGCTTTTCTTTTCATATATGCAGATCTAGTACTGATTTCCTCACTTTTTTATGTGTCATCCCTGGAAAGACAAACACTTATCTACTGAATTAAGGGATTTTGTGATGACAACTGCTGTCATTACCTCTATTATACAGTACGAGAAAAGTAAGGTACAGACAGGTATAATGACTCCATCCAGTATGATCCAAGAGGCTGATGGAAAAGGTGGGGAAAGAACCTGCCATTCTGAGTCCCAGGTCAATGCCCTGTCAGTGAGTCCCCACTAACTTTAAGGAACAGTTGAACATTCATACAGCTTTAACAGAATTGCATAGCTCTTCATTGCTTCATTCAGCCATTGCATCCCCTACAAAATCAAAACTAAACCCAAACAGCACAATAGAAAGAAACCAGCTATAATGAAGAAGACATGGGAGTTTGGGGTGGGGAGGGGAGCATCTGAATGCTTGATTTTTTTAGCAGACTCCGGTTCCTTTAAATATCTGTGAATCTCAATTTCAGAACCAAAGAAATCTTTTGGGAGGTGTTTCCTTTCTCCATTTCCAGCAGCTACTGAACCCGTGCCAAATACCGGAGGAGAGAATAAAACAAAAAAGGGTAAGGACATCATCACTAGCTTTTAAGCAACTATCTCCTATGCAATCCAATAGTCCCAAACCATTTCATATGTTACTGTCACACGCTTGAATACAAATATGTCACAACTATATATTGCCATATTGGCAGCTGAAGCCTGATAACACCTCACGTAGTTTGCGCTATGTTGTATGTACCAGTCTGTCAGGGTAGGGTCTTAGGCACTCCTAGGCACCTCACACACATTCCAGGCATTGTTGTGTTTACTATTACCAGGTATCTGCTTGGTGGAGCAGAAGACTATGCCACCTGTGACTGCAAAGGATTTTGCTTTAAAGTTTCATGACCTGTCATTTTTGTTAATGTGGGAGAAAAAGGAGAAGGAGAGAGAAAGGAAAAAGTGAGAAAAGAATGTAGTTTTGTTTCTTGGGATATTTTTTATATATATATATTTGTATTATAATAGAATAAATATATAATTTTACTTTTATGCATTTATGCATGTGTATTTTTCTATTAGTCTATATAATTATTTAGTTGACCTCTTGTTTAATGCAGAAAAAGAATTCCAGAGTTTGGAGGGAGAAACTGTATATATATGTACATATATGTATAATACAACATAATTTCAGACCAAATCTAACAACTCAAAGTTTTCTCTTAAATAGTTTTTCATGCTTAAATCTTACCTCTGCTCCATCTGTGGGTCACAGTGGCATGAGCACTGTAATAGAACAGCAGCAGCAGCAAAGTCTTCCAAAGCATCCTTCTCTTTAAAATAAGTATGTCTAACTGTATATTAGCTTTTCAATTTCCTACCTGCTTTCTTTTCAGGAATAAATAAATGGCTTTTCCTCTCCCCCTCCCCCTTTGAAGGAGAACCTGTCTGTCCTTCTGGGTACAGCTGAAGTCAGTGTGCGGCTCCTCTCCCAAACCAAGTCTCCTCGGGATCAGGAAACTTACTTTCACAGACAGACTTTGTTTTTATCCACATCTGGAATGACTCATGGTGCATGTGAGTTTGCTGGCAGCTGTGTGAATAAATATCATTACATTTTTGTAGTTGAGTTTCATTTGTTATATGGGCCAATTGGAATTTATTTTTGCCCAATAAACAGCCACAAGTAACTTCATTAAAAGACACACTTGAATCCCAGCTCTGTAGCTACTCCTTTGTAATGCAGTGGGCTATACGCTAACTCATGTCTAAGGCGAAAGCCTCCTCTGGAATGATGTACAGCTGCCCTTGGACGCTTAAGTCAGGGAGTGGGGCATGTGTTCTGCAAGAACATTTTGCTACTGTGATTCATATAATCACTCCTTTATTAAGAACATATAATGCAGCGCTTAGACTTCAGTTCTGCAAGACAAGTCCTGGCCTTTTCCTCCATTTGGCCAATGCAGAGAACAGGAAGGTCCAAATCCTTAACTGGCTCTCTTCAACAGTACTGTGGGGAACGTGAAGTAATCCTAAGGACAATCTACAATAGCCAGGCTGAATGTGGAGCGGCGATGCTAAACAAAAAGGCTACTGATTGGCATCTCCTTGCTGACATTGGAAGCGTTTATCCTAGCATGGAGGAGGCTGCAGGTATGTACTGTCCCTGGCACAGCTTCAACAGCAGTGTCAGGACAGGGCTGGGGACCACTGTGAGGTGCTTTGTGGGAATACAGCACTGGAATAACAGCAGGTTGCTGTGTGTTGGAAAAGAACAATGAAAAATAGGAACACAAGAAGTATTTAGCAGAATCGAGGGATAGGACATAGTCCATTTGGTGCCTAGAAGTCATCTGTCTAATTTTCTTCTTTTATAGCCAGGAACAAACCCACAGACATCCATGAATTTACACTGGTGTAAAACTGGCACATAAGAAAGGAGACTCCAGCTCAGAAGGTATAAATAGAAGAATTAAGGGAAAGGACCAAGAGCTGGAATGACAGAGGGCACTGTGGCTCGGGATTAATGGGCACTGGCAGGAAGGCGTGGAGAAAACCTGTTCAGCTCCTGTCTGCCTCATGCCAAAGTCTGGCCTTAGCCTCAGTCCCTTCATTCTTTTCTGTCCCAGCTTCAAGTAACACCAGCTGTAAAGGAAGGAGGAGGGTCAAATAAGGTTGTCTTGCTTAAGGCAACTCCACTTCTTTTCCTACACGTACAAATTTTCCTATGCTCATACTCCCTCAGGTTACTCCCATATGAACAGCACATGAATGTAAGACAGTATTTTACATGCCAAGGAGATGACAAAAGATATAATTCAAGCAGAGGGTGGCTAACTCGCTCACTATATACTCTTCTTTTTACCATAACATATTAGGGATGGGCCTGGATGCCAGGTTAAAGCTAGGAGTGGGTTCACTCATATGTGTCTGTCTGGAAATTATGGAACTGGAGTAAACCAGTTTTACGTTCCCTAGAGAAGGGGAGAGAGAAAGAGGGGTAACACAAGAGGATGATTATTCCTACCAAGCTCAGATAAGTCACTTAGGACAGGATGAGTTGCTCTCTGGAGGAGGTGGATCCAGTCGTCAGCGTGGACAATTCTGAGACGTTGTGCATCAAGATGATTTGCATCAAGAAGGTGCAAGTTGCACCATATTAAGGGAGTAATGATCTGCCAACCACTAAGGAAAAAACATTGTGGTATGTTTTTTCCTACAAGAGAGATTTCAACCAGTAGGTATGGCTTGAGGAAATACACTTTAATTTAGTAAACCATCTTAGTGAAAACCTTCTAGCAAGCGAACACAGTGGGTATAGATGGCTTCACTAACTTAACTGCATCAGCCTAGCTACCCTGGCATGACAATCTTAATGTCATCAGGGTCTATGAACAAGATGTTTCAATGAGAGGTAGGCAAGGGACACGCAGCACTTAGGATGTGCATCCCAGGCTTGAAAAATGAAAGAAAATTATGAGAAAACTTAAAATCCTGTGGGGTAACAAAGGAATGCATTTTCAGTGGTGGAAGCTCTTCTGAGGTGCTGTATCATTTCATTGTTTACATCTGAAGAAATAGCCGCTGATAAGAGAGGATGAAGGATGCCAGACAGGCTCTGTTTCCCTCTAAACCAGAATTGGAACTATTTTGCAGAAAGATGGCTCTGCCTCCTGGCTGCCAGCAACAGGACACTTCCTCTGCTCGTTCATTGTCACTGCTTTATATATCCAGCCTAGAAATGGAAAGGAGAAGAACGCCAGGAACTTTCTCACAAGTCTAAAGGGCGGGGAAAATGGCCAGTCTGGATGAATAAGGAACTTCTGATGGGACTTAGGAATAAAAGGAGTGTTTACTACCTTTGGAAGAAGGGACAGGCAACTCAGGAGGAGTACAGAGATCTCGTTAGGTTATACAGAGAGAAAATTAGACAGGCAGAAGCCCAACTGGAGCTCAACTTGGCCACTAACATTAAGGACAACAAAAAAAGTTTTTATAAATACATCAACAAAAAGAGCCAGGGAGAATCTCCATCTCTTACTGGATGTGGGGGGGAAAGTTGCAACCAATGACGACGTGAAGGCTGAGATGCTTAATGCCTTCTTTGCCTCCGTCTTCAATAGTCAGACCAGCTATTGCCAGGGTGTTCAGCCTCCTGAGCGGGAAGATAAGGATGGAGAGCAGAACAACCCACCCATAATCCAGGAGGAAGCAGTCAATGATCTGTTTCTGCACCTAGACATACATAAGTCTATGGGGCCGGATGGGATTGATCCAAGAGTACTCAGGGAGCTGGCGGGAGAGCTCACCAAGCCTCTCTCCATCATTTATCAACAATCCTGGTCAACAGGGGAGGTACCAGATGACTGGAGGTTGGCTAATGTGACGCCCATCTACAAGAAGGGTCAGAAGGAGGATCCGGGGAACTACAGGCCTGTCAGCCTGGCCTCAGTACCAGGAAAGATCATGGAGAGGATCATCTTGAGTGAGCTCTCACAGCAAGTGCAGGGCAGCCAAGGGATCAGGGCCAGCCAGTATGGGTTTAGGAAAGGGAGGTCCTGCTTAACCAACCTGATCTCTTTCTATGACCATGTGACCCACCTTCTGGATGCGGGGAAGGCTGTGGTCGTTGTCTATCTGGACTTTAGTAAGGCCTTTGACACTGTCCCCCACAGCATTCTCCTGGAGAAGCTGGCGAATCATGGCATAGACAAGTGTACTCTTCGCTGGGTTAAAAACTGGCTATATGGCCGTGCCCAGAGAGTTGTGATTAATGGGGTGAAATCCTCTTGGCGGCCCGTCACCAGTGGTGTCCCTCAGGGCTCAGTTTTGGGGCCGCTTTTGTTTAATATCTTTATCAATGATCTGGATGAGGGGATTGAGTGCACCCTCAGTAAGTTTGCAGATGACACCAAACTAGGTGGGAGAGTTGATCTGCTTGAGGGTAGGAAAGCTCTACAGAGGGACCTGGTCAGGCTGGATCGACGGGCCAAGGCCAACTGTATGAGGTTTAATAAGGCCAAGTGCCGGGTCCTGCATTTCGGTCACAACAATCCCAAGCAACGCTACAGGCTTGGGGAAGAGTGGCTGGAAAGCTGCCCAGCAGAAAAGGACATGGGGGTGCTGGTGGAAGGCCAGCTTAACATAAGCCAGCAGTGTGCCCAGGTGGCCAAGAAGGCCAACAGCATCCTGGTTTGTATCAGGAATAGCGTGGCCAGCAGGAGCAGGGAAGTGATGGTGCCTCTGTACTCGGCACTGGTGAGGCCTCACCTTGAGTGCTGTGTTCAGTTCTGGGCCCCTCTGTACAAGAGGGACATTGAAGTGCTGGAGCGTGTCCAGAGGAGAGCTACCAAGCTGGTGAGGGGTCTGGAGACCAGGTCATATGAGGAGAGGCTGAGGGAGCTGGGCATGTTTAGCTTGGAGAAGAGGAGGCTGAGTGGAGACCTCATTGCCCTCTACAGCTACCTGAAAGGATGTTGTAGAGAGGTGGGTGTTGGCCTCTTCTCCCAGGTGAATAATGACAGGACCAGAGGAAATGGCCTGAAGTTGTGGCAGGGGAGGTTTAGATTAGATATTAGGAAGAATTACTTTACTGAAAGAGTGGTCAGGCACTGGAACAGCCTGCCCAGGGAGGTGGTTGAGTCACCATCCCTAGAGGTGTTTAAGAAACGTCTAGATTTGGCATTCAGGGCATGCTCTAGTGGCAGAGGTTGTAGGTTGTTTGTTTGGGGTGGTTTGTTTGTTTGTTTTTTCTTTTTTTTCTTTTTTGGTTTTTTTTTTTTTTTTTTGCGTGTGTATGGTTGTACTTGATGATCTCAAAGGTCCTTCCCAACCATGAAGATTCTATGATTCTATGATTCCTTCCCTAATCTTCCTCTCCACCTCCAGCCTCTGGAGCAAGCACCCTGGGAACAGCAGAGGAGTGGCAGCTGAGAGAGACAGAGGAGATTCGTGGTAAGACTGGCACACAAGTCAAAGTGATATGAGGGCATGAAATGATTGCTGATTACTCTTCTTTTCTAAACCTTGGGGATGTTGATGTGAAGCTACATTATATGTGATTTTTTTAATTATTATTTATTTCTCCTTGATCTGAGTCTGGCTACAGAGTCCTCTCTAGCAGCCTTTTCCTTATCTAAGCTCAAATACAAACTCTCCCCATCTGTGGTTCAAGGCCCCACAGCGCAGTCTTCAGATGTTTCAACTTCGGCTGCCTCTCTGTGTGTACTGCAACTGTAGGGCAAATTTGACCTTTAAGACGGTGAATGATGCACTCACATCTGTTTTCTTGCAGGAAATGCAGCTGTAAATATAACAGGTCCATGTAAAATAAATAATGCTTTCCCCGTGGCATCTCCTCAAGAAGTGTAAATGCCCCTTTTCCCCCTTAAAACTGTAGAACTTTTTCTCTCCCATATAGATATATATACACAGAAAGTTATATCCTCCCTATTAAAAAGCCCTCCAGATGAAGCCAGGAAATAAATCTTTCAAACATGCTCAGGGCGCTTCAACTATACAGCTTCTATTCATCTCATGACTATATTTTATTAGATAGTTGCTCAGTTTCAGCTCAAGGCAGTTTCTGCCTATGCTGGAGGTTTGAATCACTGCAACGATAATGAATGCTGAAGCTGGGTAGAAATTCTCTCTATTTATAAATATTAAATGCCCCTAGATTGCTTTGGAAGTATCAAGCAGAAGAGCTTTATGGTGAAGAATTCATCCTGAAGGTGCATCTGGCAGGAGAGGGTACCATGCTGCTGAAGCCAGGAGGCTGAGCGCTGTTCTGATGGCTGGTCGATATTCAGGTCCTAAATCAGTGTAGTGCTAGACACTGTCGCAGTTATGTTTTGCCAGTTCTCATAAATTTAGGTGTTGGAGCTGCAAGTCCTCCAGTGCTCCCAGTATCTGCAAGACCTTTCAGGCACAGGAAAAGTGTGACTGACTGCCGCCTCTGGCAGGCTGTTTGAGGTGAAAATGGACATTTATGCAACTCTCAGTGATGTGACTGGATACTTAGGCAGCAGCTTTTCCACTTGATTCCTCCATCCTGATGCTGTCAGTGAGCATCTGTACACTGCTACTCCCACACGGTCTTTTTAAGAAACCTGGAAATAAGGCAGGGAGGAAAGAAGTAGGTGAAGACCAAACAGGGAAGCTGCCAGCTGCCTTTTTGCAGCCCATGCACAGTGAGAGCAGAGGGCTTGTAGTGGTACTCCAAAGCTGTCCTTCCTTCCCATCACAGATGCTGTCACGGTGAAAGGACAGCTTCAGCAGGCTGGGAGTGTGGAAACCCCGTATTTCCCAAGTGGCGCTCTGGAGTGACCAGTGCTTCAGGTGAGGCGCCTCAATGTCCTCTTTAGTAGCTCATTGTGGGAAATAACTTATAATCTAAAAAGAGAATAGAAGGGCAAACAAGGCAACGGGTGATCCAAGATCAGCACCCTGTGCATCTTTCAAGAAAACTAATTTCTTTTTCACAGGAGAATACCAGCTCAAGATGTCAGTTCAGCTTTGGCTTTGATGAGCTTCTGCCAAATCCAAGGCGGGGTTTCAGTCTGCCCTGATGCCTCAGTCATTGTGAGAGTCCCTTGCAAATCTTCTGTGAAACAGACAGATATTTTTTAGTTTTGCCCTGGTTTAATCTGAAAATAGAGTGTGTGTGTGGAGGAAGTTCCTCTGCACCAGAAACTCTGTTCCGCAGCCAGAGCCCTGCCCTGCTCTGTAGGCCATGCAGCATCTGCCTGCTAGTATGTCAGCACAGTGGAACAATATTGATGCATGACACAGGCTTTGGTCTCCTTCCCACCATAGAGTTGGATAAATGGAGGCATAGACACAAAGTGAATCATTCACTGAATGACTTGATGGTAGACTGTGGCTAGAAATGAAGAGATGATCCATTCCTTTGCCCAAAATATAAGGCCCCGATCTGGCACAACAGCAGCTCATCAACAAAAAGGAGAAAGCAGCTTCCACAAGAGGCCAAGCAATACCCTTATAACTAGGAGCACAAAGAGAGAAGAAAAAAAAAAAAAAGCTGTACACAACCTCCCAGGAGAATAAAAGAAGTTATTTTGAAACTGGACTACTGGCATTTGAACCTCATTATCCATAATGACTCTTGCTGGCCCCTCAGCTGAGGTTGCAGCTTCCTGCAGCTGCAGTTTGGATGGCAGAATCTCACCAAGCCTCAAAGCAACAGCAGGCAGGATGAACCTTACATAGCTATAGTGTAATGGAGTTGTAATTTGAAAGGGACTTTGAGGCATCTTTTAGTTGTCCTTCTGCCTCCGAGCTCTCTTGCTACCTTGACCTAGCTGCCAGAGCTCACATTCACAGGACCACTTAGATGCTGAGCTGATACTTTACAGATCTACATTTAAATAACAAAAATTTAAATTCTGCCCATGCAGCTTTGCAGATATTTGAATTCCTTGTGTGCCTAAATGCTTGTTTCGCTGTGTCTGCCTTGAAAACACTGAGTCACTCACATGCTATTTCATATTTCCAACAAAATATTGAAACTTGCCTTAATTTTTACAAAAGTATATGGCTGCAAATGTCCCTCTTCAGGTCCCATGTTGCACATTTCAGTTTTTTTCCACTTAACCAGGAAGCAGGTGGAGCACACATTTTACTCTGTGACTTGATTTTTTTGAGAAGTCACATGCTTTATCAGGTGTCCTAGCTCAGATCCTTTCTCCCCTGAGGAGATGTGAATACATAACATAAGAGATGACTCTAAGATCTGAATTACAGGATCTTCTGGGATGGAGTTTTTCAACTCTGTTGCTGAATCTGTTACTATCTGCAGGAGGTAATTAAATATTTGTTGTGGCAGAGAGAAGGAATATGAGGATGACTCTTTTGCCATGATCACAGCACTCACACATGAGATGCAGGTATTAATACCTACCCATTTTATTTTTTTTGGAAGCAGAATACATTCCATTGATATTTCATTATTCATCAGACTTACATAGAAGATGAAAGTTCAAGTTGTCTAAGGAAGAAGAGGTATTTGAAGCCAGGTTCTTGGATCCTAGTTGAGTACACTAGTTAGATAAGAAGAGATCCCTCTCCTATTATAGATATAAAAATTCAGGAAAGCATTCATGTTTACAATGAAAACCTGAGCAGAGACAAATTCACTAGCTTTAAGCTCCAAAGAGACAACATTTAATATGCCCCTTTCTCCTTGGTATTTCCTCTTGACTAGCTTAGATAGTCTCTTTGTTTTAGCCTGGATTGTGTGAATCATTCTCAGACATCAGGCTTTCTCCCCAGGCATTGTACAGATGATAGCCTAGATACTGAACCTAGGGCTGTGAATACAGCTCAGGGCGAAGTTAAGCATGTTCATAGTTAAGCCCAGCAATGTTGAGCCAGGGTCTCTCCTAAATCAAGACTTCATAAAACTAATGGGCTAGTAAGGCTGCGTTGGTCAAATGTGTGTCGCACTATATAAGGATACATTAAGGATGCCACTTTTTTTCCCAACTTTTTCAAGAAAATGCACAAGGGGTACTTTGTTCAGTGCCTCAAGTTCCACCAGTCAAGGTGGTGCTACTCACCTCCTGAAGGAGCACTGAGATACAGTAGTCAGCAGAAGCTAGCTTGGAAAGTCACTGATGGGACTCTGAATTCTTTCTCTTGCTGCACCTTATAAAATACGGACTGTTAATTTTCCTTGTGGCTGCTAGGGCAGTTGCTGATGTAAATCACTAAAGCTACACCTACCTTAGAGAATCCGTGCGGATTTATACCAGCTTATAAGCATGTAGTCCTTGCCAGGTAATGCAGCATAAGCCTTTTGGAAAATTAAATTTTTCCAAGATTCCATCAGTTTTGCTTTTGCAACCTGTTGGCCGCCAATGTAAGCTCCAGTGGCATGAAGCCAATGTAAACACCAAGGCCATGACTTGCAGTTAAGGAACAGAAAATGCTGTTAACAGTGCTACTGTAGGATGAGGTCTGAAATGAAGCAGACAAAAATTTTCTGTCACAAATCACTGCTAATATCATAAAGGAAGGTCAGCTATGCGGAGAATTTCCTGCCTTTCAGTCTAGAAAGTCAATAATGACAGCAGTGAACGTTCATAGGGGGAGTTTTATGATAAAATCCTCAGCAGAAAAAAAAATATAGCCATGAAATATTAAATCCAAAACAAAACAAAACCAGAGCTTGACAATACAAAACCAATAACTGATGCCATCTCTGGAGCAGAGAAACACCAAATGACAAACATAAGCTTATATAACAAATTGTTACCAAGAACAGCCAGGCAATAGCTTTCTACAGATTTTATGCTTTAGTTTAGAGCATGACCCTATATTCATCAGTTTGTTGAAATCATGGAAGAAAATTGTCCTGGGGTGAAGAGGGAGGCAAAGGCTCTGGCTAATAATTATAAAACTGAGAGATTAGAGACGTGGTAAAGATGGATTATGTGGTGATAGTATTAGAGGTGGGGTGTAATGCAGTGGCATTACGTAAAGAGTCAGCCGGGAATGGGATGAGGCTGGATCTTACAAAGAGGATGACAGAAGAGGGGAGGGATTAAGAATGAGGACCAGATGCGGATGAGGTTATGGCATCAGCATACAGGCACAAGAACTGAACGGAGCTGGGCTCTTTTTTAAAAGGCATGAGATAAAACTTGAGTCAATGGGAATCACAGCATGGAAGTTAGATCCCACTTGTTCCTGCCCTGAAAACTTCTTCCGCCTATTGCTTCTGCCAGTTATCACACTGACATTCCCACTTGCTTAGTCCAGTGTAGCACTGGTGGGCCTCATCAGGGGAGTGCGGGTGATTTAAAAAAGGAGTGAGATGAGAGGACAACTCAACCCATCCCCTCCAGGTGGAAGGAGAAGAGTAGTCCTGCTCTTCCTTTCTCTTTGGGCAGCCACATGGGCAAAGCAATGAGAGATGAAAGAGGTGACCTGCAAAGCAAAGTCTGAGCCTTAAAATACTCTTGTCTGTAGACTGAACATTCCCCTCTGCAAAATGAGCATTCCTCACCCCATCAAGCATTTTTACATTGAGAATTCACAAAGCAATTGCATTTTTGCTGCAAAATGAAATATTGCTAGTTTCTAGTTGCCTAAATAAGCCCCTTAAACCGGTTTGCAGGTAGGGAGGATGCAGGGAGTCAAAACATCCTCAAAAAGTGGGAGGCCTGATGTGTGCCTGACCCCTCAGATCCACTGAGAATGTGCAGATCTTCACAGATGCAAGAGTTACTTTTCCATGCTACCAGTATGTTTGGCTGTCAGACCTCCAGAGAAGCAATTCATCATTTTCTGAAGCAGTAAAGTTTTCATATATGAAACAAACTTTGTGGCAAAGGTCTTCGAGAGGAATTCAAGAACGCTTCCATTTCTTTCTCTGTGTCATGAAGGCTTCAGGCAAAAAACTGAGTAAACCGTTGACTTTTCTCTGCCTTGATTCCATGTGTGCAGAAAAGGGAAGACAATGCTGCCTTTGTTCCTCTCCTGTTTATCTCTTTAGACTGTAAAATCTTTTGGCCAGAGACTGTCTGTGCCATACCAGGCACACATGAGCCTTCACCTCTGCTGAGAACCTGGTTCAATCAATCCGCCATACTGTGTCTCTGATTGTACTGAGCCCCAAAGACAAGGGAACATAGAAAGGAATTTTCCCTTTTTTTTATTCAAACAGGTCACATCCAGATTCATTCCCAAATGACCTACCCAACAGAGATATTTAGCATACAGATTTGTTTAGCAGCCTTAGGGGACGAAAAAATGACCAGCTTCTCCAAGTTTAAAATCAAGACATCTGTTGCAGTGGTGGGAGGGTGTGAGGACACCCAAGAGCGGCAGCAGATACCAGCTCCTCACTTCTCCAGGCCTTTCCTCAGCTCCCTTTTATGAAACAGCAACTTGGTCATAATGATAAGAGCTGAGACACACAGCTTTACAGACTGCACGGAAAATAACACAGAGGTTGGAGAGGAAAAGGTCAGAACCAATTAAATCTCCTAGGCTGCACAGACTAAAGGAGCACTCAATACTCTGAACACATGAAGTGTTGGATGATTGTTCAAGACAACTTCTCGCACTTGTGAACCAGGATTTTTCTTGATAAACAGCTGTAAAGCGATTAGCATCTTAAAGCCCTAGACTGTATCTTAGGCTTCAGGAGGAGAGACACTTCATTGATTTAACAACTCATGCTTATAGCTAAAATCTGTCCGGGATGGCAGATGCATTCAAGGATAAAGGAGCAAAGGTGACCGTAAACCATGGGTAATGCCCTGGATTCAAAAGAGCGCTCACAGCTGCTTTGAACCATTGCAGCTTTCAAGAGACTTTCTTCCCAGCTGTGATCCCTCTCTCTCTGCTCAAGCTCACAGGGCATCCTCTCACCTTGTGTGTACATACGTGGCAGGGCAGAGGTAGATGCAAACTTCCCAGCTGTCCTGCCAGGCTCGAGGAGCCGCCTGTTGCTGTGGTATGTCCTCATCCCCAGCTGGCTGCGGCCGCCCAGTGCCACGTCGCTTGACAACCTAAAACGCTACAGTGTGGTGATGAAACTGGCCCAGCGCCTTCATAAAACTGTTTTCAATAGTGTCAGTTTCCTAAAAAAAAAACTAAAGAAAACCAAACAATCAGATTGTGAGAGTGAATAACAGGCACACAACAGAGTTCCTTCTCCTCCAGACAAATAATGGATGCATACAGCAGGCTATTCCCTTGCTGGAGTTGTCCACAACCTCTCAAGTTAATGTATATTCCAGCTAATGGGAATTGTAATCATTGGCACCAGGCCCACATTTAGCTCAGTACCAGCCCTAGCACAAGGGAGGCATTCAGAAGCAGCTCACATCCAAGGGCAGAAGAAATGAGCTGCCAGTTGTGTCAGACGTGTTCCCTCAGGGGAAAATCTAGCTTGTGGTGCTGCTGCCTGCTACTTTTCTCTGATCTCTTACAGAAAAGGCTGCCTCTCTTGTGTCTAGCACCCACAAACCACCAAAGTTAATAGCGTAGTGTTCTTATCTGCCAAGACTTCTTGATTGTGTATGGCACAGTGCATGGGTGACAACAGAATGAAATTACCTTTCTCATTGCTGAGAAGGGTGTGGGCTGGTTTCTTTCTGAAGTGGTCTCGCTTTCTTCCTTCCTCAGCTTGGCACAAAAGCTTGAAAGCAAACGTAATGGAAAAACCAGCAAATTCTCACCTTCTTTTTTTTTTTCCTTGAAGAACTATACATACAAGTGTATATGCATGTGTGTGTGTATTCATACGGAGGGAAAGAGTGCACTGCTTAGAGCAGTTCCCTCAGTGAGAGGGAAAGCTGTCTTTCTTACTTGTGAAGCATGGCAGTACGGAATCATTTGCATTGCAGTGACCTTACCTCTCTGATGCTTGCCCTTGTCATTTGTCAGAAGCTGTAGCAGCTGCTCTTTGCATCCTGGGCTGTGCTATCTAGTGCCAAAAGATCCAGAGAAAAGTCTCCTTAGCTCCAAATTTGCACCAAACCCACAGTGAACTAATGGTGACGGCCGCAGCGAGAGAGACCTAGCTTTTATCTGTAAGCTGAACAATTCCCTGTTGCTAAGCTGCTTTAGTTCAGAGGAGTTTGAACCCTTAGCATTGTTTCCAACATTTTGTGTAGCACACAATAGAAAAAAACTGTAATGCAGGCCACACCGACCCCATTTCTTTTACGGCACCTATGGCTAAAACAAGAGACTGTCTCCCTTTTCTAAGCAGTAAAATCAATGATATTCGGGTAATCTAGAGGTGGTAGGGAGCTGTATGATAAGTAAGTTTCTTCTCGGAAAACATCAGTTGAATGAAACTGGAATTTGCTGAGGTATGGGAAAATGTGTGTACCAATTCTGGGAGGAAACAATTCTCAGCCCCAGAGGGAACTCTTGGTCAAACTTGAGAGAGCATTCAGTCCTCAGTGGATGAATGAAATCTTACAGTGCATTGCTACAAGGTATGGAAAACTTGTATTCAAGTCCTTGTAACTCCCACATCTGAGACAAGAGCCTTATCTGTCTATTGACTACATGAGAAGAGAGTCCTTCAGGCTCCTCCATTGTAAGCACTCCATTTCCTTCAAGCAAACCAATATTAACTGAGGCAGGGATCCCAACTCGGCTCCTCCACATCCCATGAGAATGTTGTAACCCTGGTTACAGCCTTCCTCTCTCTTCTTCTTAACAATTAATTACTTACACAACGTGAAAACACTTTAAAAAAAGAAGTGGTGAATTCAAACCTCTGTCTTTCTCTGAAAGGTGCTGGATTTGTCTTAACACAGAAAGACCATTTTTGACAACGGAAAAAACTTTTGCAGGGCAGGAAGCCTGGTTTCCACTCAGTATTAATTGCCTCTGTAATAGGAGATATGATAAGCAGAACTAGGCTTAATAAACCTCATTAAATGAGGTTTGGGTACTAAAATCCAAACCAAGAATGGCTTGGATTTAGTACTTCTTTTAGTTAAGCTCACAAAGCTCAAAAGGATTATGTAAACAGTTGAAGAAATGTTTCCAGTTTGGCTTCTCTTGGAGCCAAATCATTATGTCAGGCTCCACAGAAAGCAGCGGTAGGGTTTTATCTACAGATACAGGTTTTATGAATATCCACTTTGGAGAAACATGCAAATGCCTAATACAAAGCAAGATGCCTATCTATATGTCTCCCTTTCATACATCTGTGTTCACACGGCTGTGACATCCTGTCTTTAAACCAGGCTTCAGATATTAGGTTTCATCAAGCAGAATTTACGTCTCTAATAATGTGGATCTGCCTGGAAGAGTTCAGCATCAAGAGGGTGCATCAGTATTGCTATCTGGAGTGCAGGAAAGACAAGTGCATCTGGCCTACAGGCTGCAAGAAGGTAGGTGCCATCGACAGAGACGGAGGAAGGTATGATGGGAGCTGGGAAAAATCACAGCAGACCCATCCAACTGTTTGTACTAGGTGCCCAGTTGTAGGATCCCACAGTAGGACAGCTGTGCAACTCTACTGGTGTGGTGGGATTAACTGTTGCTGCAGAGGCTGGAAAGCTCTTACAGTGCTCTCATGTAGAAACGAGGTGGTCAGGAGAGCATGCAGAGGTGTAATGGGAGATAAGGAATAACCCCACTGCTGCGGTGCTGCAGGGCAGACAGCAAAAAGAAGAACAGAGCACAGGAGGAGAAGTGTGGAAACAAGAGGAGAAACACGGAAGAGGCAAAATCCTGACAAATGCATGTGCAGTTGTAGCATGGAAGCAAAGGTTTGAGCCAAACTGCAGATCATGGCTGGAGATGAGAAAAAAAAATTACAGAAAATCCTTTTTAGCACATTGATGTTCTGAGGATTTAGTCACAACATGACTCAGGAGCTTTATAACCTCAGGATACTGGGAATTCCCAGCCTGATGTTTCCACTGATTATTACAGGAGCTGATTTACTGAGGAACTTATTGGGCCATGAACATCCCCATCCTTCCTAGACACCAGGAGAAGGCTATGCTGGGGGATGAGGAGAGGTTCCCCTGCTCCCATGCCAAGACAGCATGGCCAGCATGGTTCACTCCTGTAGCCTCCTTACAACTCTGGGCCCCTAACTGGTCTGTCTTCCTGGTCATTTCACTGGTGCAGCTGGGAAGAGCTTGGCCTCGCTGGTCTGGAGCTGGTTCCACTCCAGGGCAGATCTCATGCCTTGTGCTAACAAGGGAATGCAGGGCTGGTTGGATACGGAAAGCAATTGCAATAAATTTTATCTGAAAATGGCTGGGCACAACTACAGAGATAACAACGGTGTTGTGCATGGTGTGTGCCAGCTGGTGGTTTAGGAACCAAACAGCACTTGCAAAAAAAGGGTAGGAAAAAATGTCCAGACACAGTCCTCTTCAGACCAATCCTATGCCCCAGTGAATGTAGAGTCTATATCACTATTAAAGTCGTTATTAGGTAACACCCTTTTGTGATCTGTATGACTTCTTGGCCATTAAACTAAAACAAGAGGACCAGATGCTCAGAGTGTTACAAAATTATGTACAATTCCTTTCTAAAAGGTCCCTCTGTCTCCTCACATAATTCTGGCCATTGCAAGCATAACTGATGGAAAAGTAAAATGTGGCCCTGTACCTTTAAGAGCTGGATCTAAGGGTTATGCCACTTTTTAGTCAAAATGGGAGAATAAGGGAAGGAAACAGATTATGCTGAAGCAGATGCTGGTTAGTATCAAAGTGAGATTAAACGTGAACGTTAGCAAACTGGGGAAGCAGAAAAAAAAGGCATTTAACATAATCCTTTTTGAAATTATAAAATAAAGATGGTTGATCCTTTCTCTTCTCCCCCCCCGCCTCTTTCTGCCACTATCTTCATTTTTTATTTTTATTTTGACAGTAAGCCTTACAGAAACCACCAACAGCTGAGCTAAGTTTCTGAAACATTGGACAGCAAAGGGAAAAGATGAAGGCAGCTCTGCAGATTTTGCAGGTTACTGCCTCTGTGACAATAACCCCTTTTATTCCCTCCACCCCCTCCCTCTGGGGATGTGCATGTCCTGCTGTCTTTACTTGGAAAGCAGAAAGAAACTTAGCAGATAAATGGGTTCAAGCATGTGTCCCAGGGAGATAATAGCTCTGACGTTATTCTAATTTTCTCCTACTAAACTAGGGCTTGGTCCTAAAACACCCTCTTAGGCGAGGGCCCGTACATATGTCAGGAGTCCCATTTTAATCACAGAATATTTGCAACAGAGCTGTTAGGTCATTATGGACAGCTGAATGGGGAGGAACTTTATATTTGGTGTCTGACTGCCAGAAAGGAGACAGGATATGCAGATGCTGAAGCAGAGACAGCTTCCCCCGGTGGGTTGATCCAGTAGCAGCCACAAAGTGGGGAGGATTTATATTCTCTCCAACAGCCACGGTTGCTCTGCCTGTTGTTCTTACCTCTCTCTACCTCCTTGTTCCACAGTCTCCTCTTACAGTGACCCAGTGTCTTGCTTCCTCCTGGTATCAGCCCCTGGGGTAGGGGGAATGGCAGGAGCAGAGGAGAGCTGGGAGCCAAGCGCTACATGCCAAGTTTGTGGCTTTGAACAGTTTACCTGTGGTTGTTTACTCTGCCTCCCTCTTTGTCCAAATGCTCTCATTAGTTTACTCCTAATTATAACATCCACAAGTGCCTACCCTCTGTGGTTCCCTGTGGCTTGCTAAATAGTCTGCTGAGGCATTATTGAATTCCAGGAGAGGAAGAGAAGATGTACATGCCAATGCCTTCCCATTGCTCGCTCTGTCTCCCACGTGCACACACATCACCACAGAGGAAGCTGCTGACCCCATTGGCAGAAAAAGGTAACCAAAATATCCAAGACCCCACCCAAGGCAACTGAAGTAATTAGGAAGACGCCCAATGGGCTCCTTGTCAGGCTCGTGATGTGCACATACTTTTAAAATTAGTGTTCATCAATGTGACAGGGAAAGGAAAAACGTGTTTCATTTAGCTTGTGGCTGTGTCTTAGCCTGAATCTTCTCTGCACAGTTAAACCAGGCTCCCACATGGAGCAGCCTCTGACCTGGATTAGCGGATTTCTATGTCTAGTGGTCACACGCTGGGATCTGCCTGGGCTTGGGCTGGCATCCCTTCTCTTTGCTCTGAGGAAACAGACCAACCTATATGAGTGCAGAAGGACATCTGCAGCCTTTTCCCAGCAGTTCACTTTCCCTATTCCCGTCCCCACAAAGAGCGGAATAGTTTTCCTGCAGTTGGCTGGGAAAGCGCTCTAGACCACCCCCCTGTAAGAGACATGGAGTTAGGACCACGGGCGCTGCTGAGGGGTGCTGACACCTGTAGTAGGCTAACAGAGAATTGCACACCCGGGGGTCAAAACAAACCGCTCAGCATTTGCTGTGTCCTTGTACACCATGGCCCATCTCTGATGGTGCAACTGAGGTATACAAAGGTGGAAGGAGGGGTGTAATCTTCAGTAGCAGAAACAGTCTGTATGGGAGGGAGAGAAGCTCTCTGCAGGAGCTAGCTGTGCACAGGTGCTCTGCAGCGCAGTAATACCTGGAAAGGGAACACATGGCACCTGTTCCCACTGTCACCACAGTCGGTCATCTGGGACACCACAGGAAGAAGTTCCACTGTGGTTTGGAGGCCCCTTTTTAAAATGAGGAAAGTTGTATTTACACAAAGAAAGAAAACACACTTCTTCCTCCCACACAGAAATTAAATTTTCAGGATCTTAAACTTGGCCTGAAAGCTATGAGTCTTATTTAAATGAACTGTTTGTTCTTAATGAGGGAGCATTACATAGATTTTTTTATTTCTGTTAATTGGCGGTTTGTGGTGAGAAAATTAGACCATTGATGTTTGGTGTCTGCGCTAGCTAGGAAGGTATGTTGCTGTTTGATATGAATTGCACTTGGTTTAAATCATCTTGAGAAAAATAATGTCATGTTCTTTAGAGCCTTATTAACATTAGCCTGGGCCTGGATCTATTTCTGTGTAGATGGTTATAAAGCATGTTCAAAGACACGACAAGGAAAACATCTCTGTAATACATTTGGAAGGTCTATTTTTAAGCCAGCTGTTAATTTATTTTTTTTTACATAAACATTTATTCCTGGATTTAAAATGCCTTGTCCCACAATTGCAGGCAAAGAATTCCTGTTTTCTGAAAGAAAAATTTCAACATATGACTGATTGCAAGACTGAAATTCTTCCCACAGGGTGAAAGCCCTTCTGACAGTCTCTGTAAATACATGAGGGCTACAGATAATCAGAAGAAAAAGAAAATATTTGCTGAGTACAGATCAATATTTGGAGAAGCAATCAAAAGGTTAAAAAATAAGAAATCAACACACACTGTGAAAAAATCGTAAAAGCAGATCTCAAATTGTGTTGTTGAAAGAAAATAGTGCAACGCAAGTGTGCAGGCACTGCACTAGGAAAATATTTCCTGAACGCCTCGCTAGGAAGAATGGGTTCTACCAAAAAATGGTGAAATGCTGCTGTTGCTACCTGGGTACCGCCCGCTTCTAAGAGTTCAGGTCTGACCTTGGTCAGTAGAGACCTGAATCTTGTGACACCAGCGGAGGAGGAAACATCACACAGGAACCCACAGCCTTTGCAACTTCTTCCTCTCCCTCCTAGAGCTTGTGCTGTCTGTATCCAAGGAATGATATGGGGCATGGGACTGGACCTTGCCCACAGATGGGCAGACCTTCCAGCTGGCCCTGGGGCCTGCCCAGTGGCCATGGGTCTGTGGCTGCTCCTGTCTCCACCAACCCAGCACAGGGCTGAGGGACATGGGCTGCTGGACAGCTGGGTCTGGTCAACAAAGTCTTTGCAGTGCCAGAAAGAGATCTGCTTTCCAATTACCCAAAAATGGAGAAAAAAAATCATTAATATTTTGTTCACTTTTTTTCTGAAGTTTTCAAAGCCTGATGAAATTGAAGAAAGAGGCTGGACTTCGAATTTAAGTGCAGATGACAAGGCTGAGGTTCACATTTCGTTTGAATGCTGCATTTCCCAGCTTCTGATAGTGACGGACTTTAGGACTTCCTTAAAGTTTGTTTCTAGCTTTTTCTTGAAATAGGAGGAACAAGTTTTGGTTTTCCTATTTCAAAGTTTAAGTAAGCTTTAAGACATCTGTTTGAAGCCACAGGGAAAGAAAAAGAGCAAAGAAGAAAAGCTATTTGAATTATTCTTTGGGACACCACCATAAGCACACTTTCTGAAAACATGAAAAAACTTTACAAATAGTCTTTCTAACAAATATCATAATTAACATGTAAAATGACTTAATCTGAAATACTTTCTCAGTCATGAGATCTGGATATACATTCTGGACATTTGAACCACAAAAAATCTGTTCTGCTAAATTTGCAGATTTGTATGATTTCTTTTATAAACATTTAAAGGAGACAAGAAATTACCCTACATTCCTTGTGGTCACATGAAAACAGAAAAAAAAAAGTGTGGATTTGGCTATAGACAAGACTCGTTAAGGCTTTTGAAGATTTAGTGTGTTCTGAAATAAAAGGAAATAATAAACATCATCTGAAAACTAGCTAAAAAGACAGTCATTACAAAGAAAACTAAACTTTAAATAATACTGAATTGTTTCCATTCTTAATTGACTAGCATTGCATTTCCAGACGGCTCATGACACTTTGCAGTTGGATCAAACATGCCCTTTGCTGCAACGCTAAATATTCTCGGATGCCCTCTATACTGTTGTGCAACCAGGTGTTGGGTGTCTTAGGTATAGCCTGCTGTATGAAATGTCGGTGTGCAAACTTAACACATCCACACAACATTACTGCTGTATTCCTCCTGCTGTATCTCTCCGCAGAGGCTGACAAAACTACTGAGTGGCAGGGGAAGACAGCTTTGGATGAGGATCCGAAATAAAAGTGTTACAACGTCCATCTTTATTCTGGGATTTAATCATTCTAGCAAAACATCAAAAGGAACTGTGGAAGTCATGAAAACTGAGCTATGGAAAAGCACCAGTCACAAATGCGGATCCAGTAATTTCCACGTTTGCTCCGTTGAGCAAAGACGCATTTGACTTACACGTTTGGGAAACAGTCCTATCTTGGTAAAATTATGCAAATTTATGGTGAATTTTCCAAGTCTCTTCTAAATTTGTTCCAAAGTTCATTGTCCTCATTGTTACAGCTGCCCTGTACATTCTCCAGGTAACTAAAAATTCTTGCCAAAATGAAGCATCTCTAGAGATAACAGGAACGTGTCCTCTACCAGAATATCTCTAGCCATATCGAATCTCATACAACCCAAACAGGTGTCACCATGAAAAAGTTTTCAACCTTTCGAAAATGAGGAAAATCACTGCTTAAAAGGAACTTAAATAGGCCTATGGATGTTAATTTGAAACAAAAGTCTGAAGACACCAAGATGCAGAGCATAGTCACATCAGCTAACGGGCACAGGTAAGGTGCTCTTCACAGTAGTGCAGTGGATGGATGAGCTCAATACCACAAAACCTGCTGAGTTCACAGGAATTCATACTCTTGCCTTTGGCTTTGCCACTGCATATGGATAATATCTTACACCAGCTTTGTACTGTTTTTATGGCTGCGCAAAGCAAACCGAGCCTTAACCGCAACTACTGTACTTTCAGATGGTGCAGCTGAGATTAATTGACCTCATAAAACTGTCTCATTATCAAGACTGCGGTGCTTTAATCTGAAGCCACACAGGAAAGAACAAAATGATAAACAATGACTTACTTTTTTGGAAAGACCATTCTCACTTTTGTCCATTATCTTTTAACCCAAGATTGCTGAGGTTTCCTAGAAAGCGGACATCTAAATGAAGACTCCCAGGGCTGTTCCAGTAAGCAACTCTTATGGGGTTTGTCTTAATCACAAGCTCCTGTAGATGTGCAAAAGGTTGAATTCATGTTGGTTTATTGGATGATTTAGCTGTGGAATGTGTAAATGTCTGCTTTGATTGCTGACCCAAATACAGGCAAATTAAAAGTAGAAATGGTTCAGTACAGAAATGTCAGCAAGCATTGCACTTGGTGCTTTTAGCCTTTCCACATACATTGTTTAATTAGTAAATGCTTTATACTTAATCTCTCAAGTTGATTAACTGTTCTTGTAATTAGGTAACATATACACAAAAAGAGCCTGCATTTTGTTTTTACTTATTGCATTGTAATTACTAAGGCAATTTAAGCAGAGAGATAATTTACCATGCATTTCTGGTATACTGGGACTTCTGTGGCAATTATAGTTTGTGTTTTGCAATAAGTAAAAAGTAAAAAGTTTAACTGAAAGGCAAAAAATGTGCTAAGGAAACTTAGTAGCAATCTATCCTCACTGAAGAAGGTGTAGATTTAACACAGATAAACTGTACTGAGGTTACCTATCAAGTTGGGGGAAGAATAGTTATTTTACGGCAATAGAGGTTCTGGACTGGGACCATAGAGATGACATTGCCCTACCTTTAATACATTATTATCCTGGGACTCTTCAGCAAGACAGGATGAATACAGCCACAGGATAGAGCTATGACCACTATGGAAAACCACCCGGCCTGAAGACCTTGACAGCAGATTGAGAGAGGTGATTCTCCCCCTCTACTCTGCTCTCGTGGGACCCTACCTGGAGTACTGCGTCTAGCTCTGGAGACCTCAGCACAAGAAGGACATGGACCTGTTGGAGTGGGTCCAGAGGAGGGCCACAAAGATGATACAAGGGCTGTGGCACCTCTCCTATGAAGACAGGCTGAGAGAGTTGGAGTTGTTCAACCTGGAGAAGAGAAGGCTCTGGGGAGACCTTACAGCGGCCTTCCAGTACCTGAAGGGGGCCTACAGGAAAGCTGCGAGGGGCTGTTTGCAAGGGCATGTAGCGACAGGATGAGGGACAACGGTTTTAAACTAGAGCAGGGTAGGTTTAGATTAGACATTAAGATGAAGTTCTTTGCAGTGAGGGTGGTGGGACACTGGCACAGGTTGCCCAGAGAGGTGGTGGAGACCCCATCCCTGGAGACATTCAAAGCCAGGCTTGATGAGGCTCTGAGCAACCTGATCTAATTAAAGATGTCCCTGCTTACTGCAGGGGGGTTGGACTCCATGACCTTTAAGGGTCCCTTCCAACCCAACACATTCTATGATTCTATGATCTGCAGGTATGCTAGAGCATGGAAAAGGTGGCATACTGGTAGGTAAGAGGAGGACAAGGATTCATCCTTTTGTGCCTCCATTGAACAGATGCTCCAGTATTGATTTACATCATAAGCGTCATTGTGAAACTATATTATTACTGCCTTTGAGGCTCTGAAACACTTTGTAAGTGGCAGTAAAGCTGCCTGTGTAAAAAATGAGATAGTTCACTTCTGAGCTAGGAAAAAGCGACATTATATTGATAAGAAGAGCTTTTGTTATGCTAGGCTGAAGACCAAGCCTCATATTATGCTTTCCATTTGTTAGTTCATTCTTCCTGATGAGTACTGGCACTTTGATGCAGTTCCCAGTAAAGGAAACATCACTTAAGGGCCAAAGAATGGGTGAAAAGAATTTTTAAAGTTAGAGACTCGTTATGTTCTTTGGTTTCCCAGCAAGGGGAAGTTGTGTCAGGATCCAGAGACACAGTCACTCCCACATGGAACAGCTTGACTGGCCAGCATATCAGGGGACAATATTGTTTTGGATCAAATGGCCTTCCCAGTGGCTGAACGACACCTTTCAAACCACATATATAACTTCATTTTCCTTCCAAGGTGCTTTTTGTTTTTCCCTTTTACGAGGTCTACAGCAGCAGGTGTTTCTTGGTGCCAGCTCTGATAGTTATATCTGAGATGTTTAATGCCTTCCCCTAATCCACAAGCTGCCAGGGTCTAATGTTCTCATGAGAATCCAGCATCCCTTACTGCGAAAATAAAACAAAATCAATTCACACCATTTCTGCAGTCTTCATGGCAGTATAAAGAAGCCTGAATTACCAGCCTTCAACACAAATAGGAGATCTCCAATTTAGATGGTATGAAATAAAACACGAGATGCATTGGTCTGCATTAGCAGAAGAGTAGCTAGCAAGTAGAGGGAAGTGGTTATTTCCTTCTCAGTACCAGTGTGGCCACATCTAATGTGTGTCCAATTTCAGGGCATGCCAGTACAAGAGAAACCAGTAAATTGGAGAGAATCCAAAGGAGGGCCAGGGGCCTGAAGGACATGAGATATGAGGGAAGGCTGGTGAAACTGAGCTATTTCCACTTGGTCAAGAGAAACCTAAATGGGGATCTAGAGAAACCTAAATGGCTTCTAAAGCCCCTAGAAGGAAGTTATGGGGAAGACGGAGCCAACCTCTTAGAGATGCTCAGTGAGAGGCCTCAAAGCAGCCACAGACACAAATTGCAGCAAAGGGAGTTCTGGTAGGAAATGAGGAAGAAGGTTTTCCCCCAAGGATTGCACAGTACTGGAAGAGCTGCCCAGAAAAGCCGGGAATCTCCCTTTGTGGTGATATTTAAAACTTAAATAAATGAGCCCTTGGGGTCAGCTTTGAAAGGATCCCTGTTTTTAACAGGAGATTGGACTAGATGATGGCCCAAGGTCCCTTCCAACCTGAATTTTTCCATGATTCTACAACCTCATTTTTTTGGCAAGGGATGTGGAGACACCCAACTTAGAGTGTCTAAACTGTCAGATTACATATCCATTTTTCTGACTTTTTAGCCATTAAGGTACTTGGTAAATCTTTTGATTGTACACACTTTTGTATTATAGGGGAATCACATGAGCACAAAGAAGAGCAAATGACTGCATTTCCTAGTTAAATGCTTCCTGCTTGGGAAATGCCCATTTTATCAAGATACGCCTTGAATAACTCATGATTCACATTATGTTTCTGAGAAGAATCCTTGTGAAACATGGGAAATATGGCTTCTGAAAAATGGGAAATAGCCACAAACACAGGAAACCTCGTGAGATATTTAAAGGCACTCTCATCATGACAGTGCATGACAGCATTCATAAGGCTGATGGTAAGCACAAATGTTTTTAATAATTTTCCACAGGGTAAATCAGTTGCTTTTAATTACAATCATTCCTAGGATAACTGTGCTGCATAGGGCTATTACACGACAGCAAACATTTACTGTCCTTTCCCACCACTCAGCAGATGCTTTTTTTTACGGCACAGACAGGCCTTAGTGTTTTATGTCAGGGATGGCTGCCTTTTAGTGATAGCAGTAATTGCTGAAAACAAAGGGGTGAAGAGCATTGTCAGGGCTCTCAGACTGTAACAGGGGTAGGTTATGACAAAGCATTAAGTGTGGTCCCTCCTAAGGGTTGTCTCAGATGCCACCGAATTGGACAGAAATCCAGGATGTATAGCCAGTTTCAAGTGAGGCCATTTTTTCCCTATAGTCCTTCAGTGTTCCAAGATTATTTTTGTTGCCTACCACATACTGTCATGTTGACAGCCTAACATTTCTTTTACAGTGATGTAAAAGAAACATCATAAACTCAGAAACAAAAAGAGACTGTTCCCAGAATGATACAGTGGGTAGCCTAGGATTAAAGTGATTTATTTCTTTTTAAATCAGAGAGTTTGCTTGTTTTCATATCACCTTGAATCACAGCAGGGATAAGTATTTCCTGCATCACAATCCCGAGCGTAAATTATGCAGTATGAATAGCTGTGTCAGGCCAACAGTTCACTCCAGGCTGAAATGAGGGGAGGGCCGACTCCTGCTACCGCTGCTTCTGAGTGAGTGACTTTGCTGCCCTTCTTCCACCACTTTGGCACCTGCTGGACCCTTTGTTGAGCCAAAGGAGGTCTCTGGTCTTCTGCATCGCCAGCAGGCATGCAGACCTCCCTGGTGTGGCCTGGGGTTGAGACTATGCAGCTGAAACTGGGGGCTGCAGCTTAGGAGGCAGGGGAAGGAAAGGGAGAGCTTCCCACCTCAGTGGTAGGGAGTCATTAGATCAGCTTAAGCTCTAAGTGTAATTTTATCCTCAAAACCACTCTTATTTTAGCCTGTAAACCATTTGTTGAAAAACATCTTATTTCTTCTTGAAGTGATTCAAGTCCCCAGACAATGCTGTCTTAAAAAGCTGTCTTAGTGGGAAAATTTTGCTGACACAAACTCCACAACAAATTTAGAAAAAAACACAGAGGCAGTATGGCAAATAATCTGAAAATGATGTTCCTGTGACAGGGAGGTGGCTATTTGTCTTTCACTATTGTAGTGTCTTCTCCAGTTCTCCCTCCTTTCTGTCATTTAATGGAAAGCAGCTACCACTGCCCCAGGCCTGCCGTTTTCATATTTGATGTGGTAGAATGAAAAAAACGTGATTCAAAACAAAATATATTTTTTTGTTTGCTTGGTCTGTTTTGTAAAATGCTCATTTTTTTCCCCTCTTTTAAGACTCATCTTCATTCCAGGTCTGTTTCTTCTCCCAGATGGTAACTTTCACAGGGGTAGTTTACTGATCACTTCAAAGAGCCTGTTATTAAGTCAAAATATAACAGGAAAAAAAGATCGATATATGAAGAGTGTAAATAAAAGATATATTTTTCCTTATATTTAGGTGCCACCGAAAGGCATAGCGATGGTGAATGTGGTAGTAAATGTTTTCAGGAGGAAAGGTCAATTACAACAATATCAAATTCTCATAAAACTCTTGTTTGAGTAAATGAAGCAATAAAATGAAAGAAGATAAAATATCTGCTATGCGATGTCAAGCATGCATAAGCCTCATTGCAACAATAGCATAGGCCACCCCTTCTTGTGATCCTGAAGTGGCTATCAAAATGTTTACATGTTGTGCCTGTCGTCTTCAATCAGCACTGAAAGCGAAGGCAGTACAAAGCTGGAAATAACTGTGTTCTTTACAGGTCCTTGATTTCAAGTAATTATACAAGCATACACAGAGTCCTACTCTGCAATTACCTTTTGACTTTTACACTGGGAAGTCCAACATGAGCTTTTTGTATGAAACTAGATATTACATCTCCATACCCTGCATGGAAGAACCGAAGCCTAATCTTGGTTGTTACCTTTTAATACTTAGTAATTTATTTTATACATATAGAAGTAATTCACTGTATTAATTGTTACATAAATTGCTATATACGTGTCATCAATGTATTGCAAGTGTTCGTGCTATGCATGAATATACTTAGTCATTTAGTAATTATTTATTAGGTCATAATCAGTGCCTTGTGTGACACAGAGAAATCCACTGAAATTAATGGGCTGGACAAGTTTCTTTGCACTGATGTCTTATGGAAAAGTTGTCTTTGCTGCAGTACAAATTTGCAGTGAACCTCAGGTGGGGACCTGAGCTCTGAGGGGCTTCTTCCTAGGACTTGCTCACCGGCTTGAGGGTATGAGCTGACATACAAGTGCTGCTGATACACATGCTGGTAATTAAGTTACAAAAAGTCATTAAGTAGTGAACCTAGTCATTCTTTTAATTGAAGTACTATTAATAAAAATTGCTGTATTTTCCTGGGTGGTCACTCCAACTCAAACTAATTTCATGGGGAGATAACTACAGAGCACTAACTCCACCTGTTAGAGAGCAAACAAATTCTGAAAGCCCAGTATCTGGAAAAAGAATGCTGGAAAGACTTGAACAAGAACTTAAGAAAATTATTTATTTTGGCTGAGACAATCAATCCAGAAAACATAACCCATAACTGCTTCATATAAAAAGATACAAAACAATAGTATGTACATGTACATTGAGGGAAGAGATGAAGAACAGAATGACTCTTGCAAGATTTGATTTTTTCCATAGAGTTGTAAATGTAACTGAACACATAAATATTCTCATTTTCACATTCTGAAAGGAATACTTCTACGCTTCACATAGAAATGGTTCCTGATGCTCCACATAAGAGTAGCTTCTTGGATAGTATGAGTGACTGAAGCACTTACCTAAGCAGAGCCATCCTGTAAACAGGACAACATTTGTCAACAGTCAACAGACTGATGTGATCTTTTTATAAAAGCAAAAATATCTACTTTTACCGTCACAGACGTGGAGTTGCTATGAAGTAACTCAAGTGTGACAATTTTTAATACTGTACATCAGTTTTGGTTGATAAAGTTATAAAAGACTGAAAGACTTTTGTGTGAATATGCCGTTATGCCTTAATGGAGGGTGAGAAAGACATAAGCTGGAAAAATGTGGTGCTACAGAAACGTTCTCTCTCAGCAATGGTGGAGGGAGTGTGTGTGGATAATTGCAGGATGACAGTCTATTTTCACGTACCAAAACACAGTGTGACATCTGCTCTGCCAGTACTGATATCAGTCATCAAAAAGGCCATGAAGCTGAGGGGTCTTCTGAGAGGGGGAGGCGAGCACAGGATTTGCAGTGGTCTGTTGTGACCCAGAGGTAGCCTGAAGAGGCTGAGTTCTCCAAAAAGCAAGAACGTGTAAGTCCTCAGATGTCATCTAAGCACGTAGACTGACTAGTTTGAAGGGATTCATTCTGAACATTTTGGTCTGGGGAGGCCATTTGCTTACTGAAAATCTCTCTCAGTGCTGTTGGAGGGAGAAGAAATGCATTGCTCAGCCTGTGCTGGACCTGCTAACTGTAGCTGATAATACAAGGACTGCAATGCACAGACCTGTCAGAGAGCACAAGAAAATTGTGGTGCCTCCCCTCCACACATGGTCATTTAAGTGAGGCGACGGCTAGGAAGGGTGAGCTGGGAAGGCCGGAGTTAGCCAGCCCGGTGTCCATGTTACATTGCACTAATCTCTTTAAATCCTGAAACAATGTGCTTGTATTTAAATTGCAAGCTCCTTAGCAGAGGATTATTCTTTGTCACATTTTCCCTTCCTACTGTTGGGTTTTCACGTGATTACACAAGCATCCCTCCCACCTGCAGCATATGATTACTGGTCTAAACTGCAGCAGGACAGGAGAGCTTAGCTCGCTCTGCTCCTCAAGCAGCAGCATTAACAGGATTTAATGTGGCGCCTCCAAGGGCCCCCGTCCCAAGAGTTCCCTGTTCCTGAGCTGCCAAACTCAGTGCCAGTTACTGTGCTGTTGGCCATGCAGGATGGCAGCACCGCCCTGCTTTTCCCGGGAACAAGAGCAACAGTGAGGTTTCATCCAGCAGGGCGATAAGCCAGGCCAGGAGCCTGAAACCTCTCTGCCAGACATGGATTAAGCTGGAAATTAATATTTGAACTTTCCATCTGCTTCCTCTTAAAAACAAACAAAAAGTCCCCAACCCGCACACATTTCTCAGCAGCCTGCCTTGTGAATGCTCACTGATAAAAAGCCCTTGCTCCTTTCTTTATAGCACCTCAACAACAGTTACCGAAAAAAAAAACCAGCTTCCCCTCACTGTTACAACCGCTCATTACTAAGTCTGTGTAAGACTGTAAATAAGGTGAAAGACCTCAGTTCTCCAAGGCAGGTGTTTCTCACTCACTCTCACTACTGAAATGAAGACAATAGGGACTGGATATTAAATGTGGATTGCTAGCCTGGCTGTAGCATAAGAAGCAACAATAAAAAGCAGCCCTTAACATTAATTGGGTATCGTCTTATTAACTGTTACAGTCAGTATTGTTATAAGTAAAGACAGAACGATAAGAAAAGACTTTTAATAAGGTTTTCAACAACAGCAGTTTCTCAGTGACACTAAGCCGTGAGAAAATAAACAACCCCGCTCCCTCAGGAACTGAACAGAAAACCAGTAAATAATTAAACTGCAAACCCAATAAAAATATGCTTGTTAACATTTCCATAAATAAAACCTCAACACGGGGACTGATGATTTATTGCATGCATGTCCAATAGCAACACTTCTGGGAAGAGTCAGCTCCCTTGCATATGAGCTGGGCACTTATTCTGGGCCTGGGTGCAAAGCCCCATTGTGTGCCAGGCATGACAGCCGTCCAGTGATACAGGAAGATGGATGGCATGTGCCCTTCCCCTCACACAGGCAGAAGAGCCTTACCTCGGCTCACTCAGCCAAAAACCGAGGGGTGGGCGTCATGATTTTAATCTGTTAAAAGAAGCAGAAACAATCCTGGGGTTAGGAACTGGAGCCTCATCTCTTCCAGCTGACTGCTTGTACTTTCACACTGATCCTAAGGAAAATTTGATGAGGTAGTTATTCCTTTATAAAGTAGCAAAAAGGATTCAGCATTCACTCTTTTAGGCAGGAAATCTGTTTTTTTCCTCAGTGGGCTCACTTTGCCCCCTTTAACTCAGTGGGGGAATAATGTTTGCTGTCGTTCTCTAGTCCTGGGATAGTTCAGTTGTTCCAAGCAAAATCACACCTTCAACACAAAGAAAAGACTAAATGTATTGTGCAGTGTGTACCTTAGCACCTACTTGTCAGGAAACTCTGTTAGATCTTCTTCAAACAGGTAGCAGCTGATCTGGCCATAAGTTTTGGACTTAGGTACCTAAATTTCACTTTATACGTCAACAGCCTTTTGCGGACTTGAATCTTTAAAAACCCGGGTTCTTGTTCCCAACCAATAGAGGGGCTTTCAAAAATTATCTTTGGTCTTCCTCTGCATGTTTACATATCTGAATAACTTAGTAAGTTCAGCCTGAAGTCATGTAAACAGTTTTGAGCTCTTTGTCATTTGTCACACAACTCATGACTCTCAAGTCTTTGATCCTGCAGATTAAACATCCAGCACATTGGCATTGCAACTGAAATTGGGGAATTACACGTGTGAAAACGTTAAGGAACATTTATAAGATCGCTTGCTTAGGGGTGTCTTAGGGTGAGAAGATATAATGTCATCTCTGTGTGAAAAAAATAATTTTTATTGTCTCATTTTTGGTGAAAGGGACAGTGAGTCAAGTCAATAAGCAACATGGAAATTACTATTATTGTCATCTGTTTCTCATAACTAATGAAGTATCCAGAAGAGCTTAAGCCAGGTAAGCCTCAGAAAGACATTTAAATGTGACCATATTCTTTAAATCATATGTTTTATATATGGCCATGTTAGTTAAATTAAAAATGGTTATGTGAAACTAGTGTTTAGTAACCTATACACTTGGCCTATTCTTTCATCCCACTGAAGTTTGAGCAGGTACCTCATGTACTCAGTGATTCTCCAGAAATTCCTGAAGTCACATAAGTACTGAAGCCTGGAACAGGCTCTCAAATGGCGTAGTCATCATCTTTCAAAATTTATGAATAATACTTAAAGAATGACTAATAGTGTGCTAGAGCCTTCTTGTAACACTAGATTCATAGAATTGCAGAAAAATTAAGTTTGGAGATCCTTGGAGATCACCTAGTTCAACCTGCTCAAAGTGGTGACAGCTACAAGAGCAGGTGACTCAGGGTCTTCTCTAAACAAGGATGGACACTTCTTCCAGTGTCTGTTAGAGATTTGTTAATCAGAATCACATCACTGGTCATTTTGATGAGAGGACATCCCCAAAGCATTTTTTTGCTATCCCATTTCCCAATACCAGGCCTTTCAGTAGGCTGAGAAACGCTTTTTGATGAAGTTGGTTTAAATCTAAAGAGATTGTCTAGCTACAAGTTGAGAAACTGACAAAGCTGTCTTGCATTATTTAAATTGCTTGGGCCAAATTCAGAAGCTCTTCCTTGGGCTAGACTCCCTCTGAAGTAAGTTCCAGTTTAAATGTGTAGCTTATTTGCAGCTTTCTGTCAGATTCATCCCTTACGCCAGCTCCTGATCTGGACTGGCTGTTGACTTTCAATATTTCTGACTCCTGTCATTAGTTAACAGGAGGATTTTTATGACATTTCTCTCCTTCCTATATCTGTGGTACTGAAGGCACAGTTGAATGCATTTATTCTTGTAAGTCAGACTGACCTGAACACTCAGGAAGCATGGGAAGAGTAATGAATGAGGAGCTATAACGCGACTGGCCTGGTTTTAAAGGACAGTTGTCCATCAGTGACTTTGCTAAGTGTCTGGTCACAGAGTTTCCCTGTTTGTGCCCCCACTCCTTAGAGCTTTGCAGCGTGTGCTTCAGAGCAATGCCTTTAGTAGCTTCTTCTTTGTTGGTCCTCCAGCATCTTTCTTTGCTGGCTCCCTCAAAGAGGCTCAGAGCTCAACCATACCTGAGACGCCAACTCCTGGCCAAACCTCAGCCTCTAGCAAAGTTATGGATATGTAAAGGGGAAACTTGAGAGCACCCACATTCACTGGGGTGATGAGACGAAGGGAGACAATGCTCTCCCACTAGCTTTAATCGTCTTGGGGCTTTGTAGGGGAACAGTTGCAGCACTGCTGTACAGCTTTTTTTCTTTCCTCTACTCATCTATAGATGGATATGGCTCAAAGAACCATCATGTGGAAGAAATATGGCTCCATAGGAAAAAGATCTAGACAGAAAGCAAGAAATTTGGCAGCGAGTGTATCTCTTGGTAGGAGAACATAAAGGAAATACTATAATCCATGATCTCGGAGGAGGTCTGGGGCATGGCATAGAACAGCACTTAATAGCGCAAAGGTTTAAGTGTGGACATGTGGCATCATAAAAGTGTCCACACGACATATAAATCCAGCATAGATTTTTGAGCACAAATCCTACATAACATTAGGTCTTTAGAAATGCATGGACCCTGAGTTTGCTTTCTTTACAGAGGGAAATAAGTGCAGTGAAAAATTTCACTGATCATGATAGCAATATCTGGCAAAAAAAAAAATATCTCAAAATCTCAAGACAGTCTGGCAAACTCCAGCCAAAAAAAATACTTGTTAAAAACGATGTGGTTTTAAGGACAGAGACAGAAAACTGCCTGTGTAATTCATCCATAACATAGCCTAGCACCAACTAGATCCAGGTTCAGAAAACAGATGCCGTCATCAGTGCGGAGCAAGGAAAAGCTTTCTTACACAGTGTGCTGTGGCTTGCTAAAACTTTCAGGTGCTGAAATCAGG
Source organism: Chroicocephalus ridibundus (assembly GCF_963924245.1). Lineage (NCBI taxonomy): Eukaryota > Metazoa > Chordata > Aves > Charadriiformes > Laridae > Chroicocephalus > Chroicocephalus ridibundus. The sequence goes on from NC_086284.1 coordinate 156,070,607, forward strand.
TCACCTACTTTTTCTTCCTGGAAAATAATAAAAATGATGAAAAATTGCCAGCCAGAGTTTTGGAGTTCTGACCCAAAACCTCCAGGGACTGGTTTTAAACCATACAATAACTTCTTTCTTTCATCTGCTGGTGGTTGCTCTAGGCTCATTCTGGCCCAAGGCGATTAGTAACACACCTTTACTTTCTGGGGCCTTAATTGGCTCCCCTGCACTGTGAGCAAGGCTATGAGGGCCTTATATCCTCCTCTTCCACCTCATCGTGTGGGCGTGCAAGGAGGAAAATACAGTACATCCCATGCAGAACAGCTGCTGCTGTTTTGGGTTTTTTTTTAAGCAACCTGTTATGCAGGCAGAACTTGTCACTAGAAAGGGTAGAGGGGAGATTTCCTAGAGAGATGGGGCAGGGAGGAGAAATGATCTGCCTTAGAAGTAAGCCTGTTAAAAATCAGATGGCTGGAAGTTTCCAAGGCTCCTGAGGAAATTAAGCAATAAATCCAGCTGAAAATCGGAGGAGACAAATATCAGTGGAGTTATATGCCAGTTCTTCTTGGGAGTCTGGGCTAGACTAAAAAACCAAAGAAAAATCATTGAAATAATGTCATATATGGACTTGTCAGCAATATTTTGTATATTCTAGATATTTGAAAGAAATTATTTTGTTATGAGAAGCAACCTTCTAACTACATATGGGATGAAAACCTGATCCCAAGCTTTGAGAAATTAAAATTGGATCCAATTTTGTGGTTTGGAGCCGTCTCAAGTTGAATAGCTTGGACAGGGAAAGGGGCCAGTAGAATGTCTACTGCCAGGAGAAACAAAGAACAAGAGGTACGTGGTGTAGCTGGTGCATATCACCTACTGGCCCATGGCAGCTTCTCTTAATGGAAGGAAGGATGGATTCCCATCCTGCAAACATCCTTTTTCCTCCAAAGAGCTTTCTGTCTGCTCCCCAGCACTGACAGAACTTGTCACAGGCTCCCTAAGTTCAACGAATGATCACAATGTCCTGTTCTAGTCAGGGACTACAGGAATTAAACATGTTCCTTAGTCAAAACTCAGATGGAAGTTATATTTTTAGAAAGGTCAAAAACAACTGGGATGAATTCAGAGTAAATACGCAAGAATGTTATTGCAATTTTTTTTATGACACTCGTCCGGCTATGCATAAAAAAGAAACCAAGAGACCAGGAAACAATTAAACATCTGTGCTGAGTTGACAAAGAGGCCATTCAGCAGTGCGAATATGAAGTTGCTACTGGCCTGATTAGTCCTTTGTTCAAATACAGTCCCCTTTCCTTCACTGGACAAGATGCTGTCATCATAGGAAGCCCCAATTAATATAACTAGAAGCCTGAGCCTTTCTAAGTGACACTCACCAACAGACGAGGCGATCAGCATATGTTTACATAATCCATCTTTACATGCAAAAAAGCCTACAGGAACATGATGCTGGTGTTGACTCCTTACTACTTCTCTCTCTCTCTCTTCCCAATATGAAGGCCAGATCCCACCTTTGTGGCTCACTTTCCCTTCCATCAGCTTTACCAAAGCCCTGCTGCGCTCTGCCGTGAAGGACTTGTTGCCACTAGAGGCCGACCATCAAAAGCAACAGCCTTCACCCTTGCCCTGAGTATTAGGGCTGCAGCTGTGGGTCCCCTTGTTGCCAACACTGGCCCTGCTTTTCCTGCACGGCAACAAGTGTGTAAGCCTGCATGCCACAAGGCAGCATGTTGGACAACTGCTTTGGTTAAGTTAAAGGGACAGTGTAACTGATGTTTGGCATTACCTCCTCTTCCTAGCAATCCCAGGCAAAGGGGAAGCTCCGCAAAAAATATCTTCTGAGCTATCTCTGCATGGGGACAGTAAGCGTCTGCTCAGCACTCTGTCTAGGCTGACTTACTCTGCTGACACACACTAATGTCCACACGAGCAACAGTTTGGCTCAATCAAGGCAGATCAATAGGTTGAAGAATACGCTGCTGGGGGCACTCTTAACTATACTACATGCAGTTTTACTTTGGACCAGGTATAGTCTGGTGTCCTGAACCAAACATCTCTAAAGTGAATATGGCCACAGCAAATTCCTGATTCAACCTGACAATCTTCAGACATTGAACAGAAGTCCTTAATTTCTCTCTCTGGAGTCCCTCTCTTTTGACTTCCAGGGAACAGAACGCAATCAAGCTCCATACTTGGGCCCCTGAGCTTCAAGTTCAGTGGTGTGAATCTTGCCCCACTCCCATTGACCTACACTCACTCAAAATAGGTTCTGCCAACACTCTGGACATATCACATGAACTTGGTGTTTGTTTTGATGCTTGACCTTCTCCTTATTTTGTAACTAACATTCTTGATGTAAAAATAACAAATAACAAATAACCAGACTAAAAATTCTCTCCCCACTACATTGGACACTGTTATATTTGAAGGGACTGTTAATAACAAAGGAAGCTTTACAAGCAGCCAAAGAAAAAATTTTTTTCAGACTTTCTTTTTTGTTGCTTATTAAGACTTCCGACAGTCTTTTTTCTTTTTATTATTAATATCCTTTTTCCTTCCACTGTCTAGCATCTCTCAGTCATTTTTAAATTTAAAGCATGTGTGTCCCAAATATGATTTTATGGCAAGGCATCTTGTCCTAACCTGTGTTTTTGGTTTTTTGTTGTTTTTTTTTTTTTCTTTTGTATGTCACTCAGTAGAATTTTCTAATTTTCTTCCATATTTTGCGTTATTTAAATGGCCATGGGAAAGCAGAGCACCTAATGAGACTCATCTGACACTTCTTCCTGTCAAAGGGTAAGTCCAGCTGTGAAGCTTGAGCAGCTTCGGCTGTAAAAAGCTCATTAACCTCATACTTTAGAAGTTGTGTGCCACAGTTATTGAATAAGCTGTGAACAGGGGGCTAAGAGGTGACTTTGAGGGGGCTGCATCAGAGGAGATAGCACTCACTCCAGCTGCTAGGGAGGGAAAGGATGCAGCACAGCTTTTTTTTCCCCCAAAACTTCTACTACCTAGTCTTTTCTTTGGCAGAGGACAACTTGCCCCATCTTTCTTCTCTGCCACTATGCCCTGACCCCACAGATGCATGTTGCTCTTCTCTCATCTTCTCTGCCTTGTGATACCTCTCGCAGCAGGATGCCTGAGCAACAGCAGCCCAGTAATACTTATGTCCAAATGTCTGTTTGAAAAGCATCGTTTTTCCAAACTATATACATAAGCCAAGGATTAGCTGTAGAGCATTTGATCTTTGACCAAGACATTTGTTGCTATTGTCTAGTTTTCATTTTATATTGCTAATATAACTGGATCCTCTTGGATATGAAGTCTTGCTGACTTGCTCTTTGCCAAGAATCACAGAGACTGAGGCTTTGGTGATACAAGTTTTGTCCTGCAAGTTCTGATTTTCTCCTTTTCCCTTGATTTTCATTTCCATCTCTTCTGATCAACCTGCATATTCTTTCCTTAAAAACATCACAGATTAGGATGGCATGAGTTAGCTGGGCCACGCTGATTTATTTTGGGTAAGAGTTAGCCTGCTGTCAAGTCTGCAGCTGGCTGTGAGAATTTTCCCCTCTGGCATTTTTCAGTAATAAATCTCCTGGCTGAGTGTATCTTCTCAATCTTAGAACTACAAAGCCCACGTAAGTCTTTAGATCAGAAAGTCAAACTTGTCCATTGGAGGTTTTGGATCTTCAGTGTTCTGGCTGGAGACTTACCTTTGGATAGTGACCTCCTGAATATTCCCCTAAACATATGTTCACGGAGGCACCTGCCCTTCATTTTGCATAATGTATGCAAAATATATGTGAAGGCATGGTTTGATATTTTCTGCATTTTCCCACAAGATGGCACACTTTTCTTATGATAACTGTACAGTGCATGATAAAACTCATAGAGTAATGCTTTCTGAGTATGACAGTAATACAGCAAATTAACCTACTTTGAAGCGGTCCATTGTTTTATTTTGCTCATAGTTGATTTACCCTGGCTAGTTGCCTTAGAGAAACTTGCCTTCTCTCCTAAGTTCCTGTTCTCCCATCGCTTCCTTTCCCAGCCCTCAGAGGACCTGTGTCCATGCCATGACAAGGTAGGCTTCCCACAGGCTTGAACTGCACTGTGTGATCCTTGAAGAACACATTTTGCCCTTTAGCTTGGTGACCGCTTCATCTTGTAGGTGAAAAGGATTCCTGGTGTCCAATGAAGCGACTACTTTGACCTCCATGCTGAGCACAGGGAGAAGGGCAGAGACAAGAGAGTTTCTCATGGAAACACGTGTAGAAAACTTGGAGTTAGTTTCTAGGTTTTTTTGGTGTTCAGGTGGGTTTGGTTTGATGCAAAGCATGCCACCAGTTATCTCTTATTTCCCATTTTTGGCAATGCACTTGACTTACTCCAGGCTCACTGACAAACTAGTTACAATCTGCACAGGAAGGTGCTGTCATCCAATATTTTTACAAATGATCTATGCACAGTTTGGTTGACAGCACTGGATTTTATTTTTTTTTTTGGAGGTATGCTCTACTTTAAACAAAAATAGATTTGCAATTTTAGTTTGTGTTATGAAGCATGCATTGGAGTTGTTTCTTTCTGCCTTAATACTCTGAACCAGCCCATGAACAAAATTTAGAATGTATCATCATAGATAAGCTTTTGGACTGTGTGCTAGGCAACTTAGATGTCCCAGGGGTTGTGGCCAAGGAAGGAACTTCACAGTGCAAAATCCCTGGCTCAGCTTAGTTTTAAAAATTTAAAAAATAAGCATTGCGCTAGTGCCACGAAAATCCCTACAGGAACTTTCAGAAACCATTGTCCTCTTTGGAATGGGAGAAAAATAGTCTGAACGTTTCATAGGATAGTGAATATTTGATGCTGTTCTGGACAACTTATTAATCAAAGTCATGCACATTGAGTAGTCCTGTTAAAGCAAATACAGAACACCGCAAGAGTGTCAGTCCTCAAGAGTGTGCTGTTACATCCCCCAACCCCTCCGCTTACATAAACAGTCTATTGCGTTTTTCCCCTCCTCTTCTCCTCTCAAAAACAGTCGATTACGTCGCGTGAGAAAGAACTATCTTAGGTCTTAAAGTCTATCTATCTGAAAATGCTCGGGTGAAGGGTTGGTTTGGTTGCTTTCTTTAGTTTTTTTATGTAACAGAGGTGGCCAACCAGCATGCTTCAACCTTTTTTCCCTGCTTAGCTCTGTCTCTATATTATGTAATTAAACATAATGCAAGGTATGCTTCTACTGCAGACGCTCCTTAAATGCTGGGCATATATCTCTGTTTGTAATATGTGGCAAACAGCACTACAGTTTCATTCGGTTGCACAGAGAAAATAAAGACAGACCTCACTGATACCAATTTAATAGAAATAATCATAAAATAAGCTGCGCTAGCCTACCTTTTTAACGCAGCTGTAATATTTTCTATGATATGCTTGCAGCATCATAAACATACTAATAAATCTATGCCATTCCTACGTAGCATTATAGTAACCAAATCAGGTGGAAGGAGAGAGAGAGAGAGAGAAAGAGGGAGTTAATGCTTCAGCACCCTACCCAGGGCATAGGTACTGTGAATCAATACGTTCAGTAGCTGGAGAAGAAGGACCTGGGAGAAGCAGCCAGCTAATCAGCTACCCTCCTACTGTCTGCAAGTCTTTTTTCCCTCAGAACTGATAACAGACTTTGAAAAGCAGGCTCACCGTCAGTGCTATTTGTAGCATTTTGTAGCATTGTTTTTCTTTTCTTTTCTTTTTTTTTTTTTTTTTTTTCCTTGCACACCATGAACTTGTCTTTTCTTCCTTAAAGTTTGCTACGGATGCCTTTTGGAACAACGCCGACTGGCTGCAGCAAGTTTCACTGTCAGAGACTCAGTACTGCTCCTCCCCGCGTGGGAACATCCCACTCCTTTGCCCCTGTCATGCCAGTGGATCCTGTCTCCCAGACAGAATGACCATAGGGCATAATCACCTATTCAGCAATACGCTCTACTTGAACGCTTCAAATCTGATTATGTCAGAATTCATGTGACTTATTTCTTATGCTCCATTACAGGCCCAGCTCCTTTATCCCACCCTGTATTTCCCCTGGGTCACTGCAGCTTCACCTCAAAGCAAGTGGCAAGCCAGGGACCTGCAGCACTGTTGGCAGAGGTATGTTCACTTTGAATTGACTTCAAATAAAGTTTTGGCTGACTTCAGCAAACCAAACATTCTAATTTGGGAACACCAACGCTATTCATTTCAGTCAAAAATGTTAAAACAAAATATGTCAACTTTCCAAAATATTATTTCGAAAAAAATGATAAAATATCAGCAATTGCTTCGGAATGGTAATTGTGATTCCCAGTCTAGCCTATCTATATGCAAAGGGAATCAGTATATGAATGAGATAGAAAAAGACCTTCTGAGGAAAATCACGGGAAGGAATACTAAAGAGCCCCGCTGTTCAAGCCCTCGACTACTGAGGGTCAAATATGGAAGACAGTATCAAAGCCACCAACTGATTGTGCATAATCCCACATGATAAGATGATGTCAGCAGTCCAGGTTTTAATAGTCTCTGGCATTTATATAGGCATGAGCCACTGCCATACAACACCCTGAATATTTTTTTGAGGTGAATGGTAATTGTTGAGCAGCCTAAGAGAGATGCAACATCCCTCCCTCACTAGTCTGCCAGCCAGGCAGAAGTCAGTGGAAAAGGGAAGTTTTGGCCTTTATTCATTGTTCCATAGAACTGTCTAATCCTTGATCTTGCCAAATTGTCATCTTCTGACTCACTGCTTGCGTTTTCTTGGGATTTTATAGATATAGATTTTCTTGTTGATGTTTTTGTCTTAAGTCTTTGGGTGGCTATAAATGACTGAATAATTCCATGTCTGTCTCTGTTACAGCCGTTCTTCTGTTGCATGGCTTTGGCTTACGCATTTACTTCCAGACCAATCATGACTTTTTTCTTCAGGAGAGCTGAGACAACTTCACAGACAAAAGACCCTCACCAAACTAGGCCCTGTCTCTCCCACTCCATTGGCAAGGAAAACCACAGCCCCTAAAGCAACACTGGACTGGCTTATGCCCAAGCTCTTGAAGAGTAGGAGTTCATGGCTTCTAGAGCACACTGGCTATGTGCATGCTGCCTAAGCTTTGGCCTACATTGTCCCTCTGTTTGTTTGCCCGTGTTGGCCTTGTATGCATGTAAGCTCTCAGTCCTGTGTCCAAAGTGATTAAAAGGTGGTGATGCACCCAACGGGTTCTCTTCACAGCATGCTAAAGGTGCGTTGTGTATCTTGATGTATGGCAGGGCACTTGTGAGGTCACACATATCTACAGGAGGGTGCTGGAAGATGAAACCAAACTTGTTCTGGCTCACACTCATCTTTCTAACAGGAAAGGACCTGAAGAAAATGATCCTGCCAATTGCACCCTACTTTTCTTCTGAAGGAAACAAATTGACTCAGTCTGTCAACCAGGGGGTGAACAAGCTTGTACGCAGTATGGAAAAACAGAGAACGAGGATCCTCTGATGAAACACTGTGGACATATCCCTAGAGACTCTTATTCAGAGCCAGGTATTCAAAACAGATCTGAGGTCATAGACCTCAGACTACTTCTTCCTTTTTCCAGTCTTCATTGACAAGATGAGAGAGGTGGGGATGAGAGAAGGTCCATTTAAAACTTTTGGCTACCAGTTAAAAAAAAAAAGGACATTCAGAAGATGGTTTTGAATCTTGCACATATCATTTCAGGAATACTTTCATCCCTCACCTACTGTTTCTATCTCACTTGCTTTCTAGACCCAGGAGAAAGAAGCATATCAATAAACAGTGACGTGTCATGGAAACCAGAGAAAAGAGCATGTGAAGTTATGGACACCTATTTTTTCCTCTGAGTAATGAAATGGAAATAAATAGTGGGATAAAACTTTTAATACAGGCATCAGTGAAACAGTTTATGACCTCCTGCTTTGAACCTGCGTCAAGGTCATGTGGATCAGTAGGTACCTTCCTGCTACCACATGATTTTTGCCAGCAAGCTCTGGAGAAGAATGGTGGCTATGGAGAGAATAAGATGCCATTTTAAACTTTTCTTCACAGTACCTGAATTTAAGAGAGGTTGTTGGGGTTTTTTTTAAGTCACCTGAAACAGTCTTTCCTTCCTGCTCTTCTTCATTCTAATCACTTGGGATTTAAATGTATTCAAGTCATGGAGAGATAAAAGAATGAATGTGATTGTAATATTGTGTCTCCTGTCTCTCAAGCACAAGCAGCGAGCTTCCTCCTCAGCAAGGTTATTATTTTCAGGGTGGGGAAAGATAGATAGGGAGAGATTTCATTTTCTTGCACGGGGGACCTGTCAGACACACTGAAAGCTCCTGTGTTCCCATCACCCTTGGACTCCAGCTCTGCACACACCGCTAGTCCCTGTCATTTCCCCATGCTGGGGCACTGCATTCTCCTTTCCGATTTTCTTCTGTACCTACCCAAGCCCAAGGAAAGAAAGACTGTGTAGGACACAGGTGATACAACAGGAAGGCCAGCAGCAAGACTGGCCTTTGCAGTAGGCAGCACTCGCTCGTGTGAAGAAACACACTTTTCCATAGCACCTTTTCCCTGGTTACCAACCTGCCTTTCCAGTGGACCTTTAGCCATCAAAGGTGACTGCAAGAGGCAGCCCCTCAACTCCACCTGAGAGGTTGCATCAGCTCACAGGGCTGCTTCACACCAGGGCCAGGGAAGAAGAGCTGGGCCGTTCAACCAACACGGTGGGTAGCAGGGGCTTCAATTCTTGCAGACATCAATTGTATCTATGACATTGGACCCGGTAATTTCCCTGTAGCTGGAGGAAGCCAACCTCCAGACTACCTTGCTGCTTTTAATAACATAAGAAGGAAATCTCTTTGTGACAAGATTTTAGAGACAAAATGCTTATACACAAAGAGTGCTTGGATCTTTGACCTCAGGCCAGTTTACAGAGTGGAGAGTTTGGTCCATGCTGAGATCTAGTTTTGACCACTGAAAGACACTTAATGAAGCAACTAGACTCTATCAAGCTGAGGAAATAAGGCACTCCTGAGTGAAGCTCATGGAGCATGAATGATCCATTGGCATTGTCAGCTTTGTAGAGCATCCAGAATACTAAATTAAATACTAACTTCTGAGTCAGAAAGGAGTATGAAACCTGATTTCAGAGAGTGCAAAACATCATCTAATGCGGTGACTAAATTAATGACAGCAGTTTACAAGTCCACTGGATAACCTCATTTTATCTGAGTTTTCAAGTGCAGACACCATTCACTCAGACAAATTATTTGTAGGCACATTTGGGCAATGCTGTACCAAAAGCTGAATGGATGTAGCATATGGGTAGCTGCTTGGCAGCACAGGAACTCCTGTCGCAAGGGAAGAGGTCCAGACCCACACTGTCAGGGCAGCACCTCAGAGGCAAACCAAAAGTCGTTGGAGCACTGAAATGTTGATCCACATTTAGAGTACTATGTTACATCACTGATTGTTGACAGCTATTATTAATGCTATGTTTATCTGGAAGGAAGATGTGTTAATATGTACCTTCAAGAAATTTTTGCAAAAGCCAGTTGTGCTGAGTTGAGTTGTGTAAAGTTGACATTATATGAAGTTTATTATTTGGCATTTGGAAGCTGAGTGAAACAGACCACACCCAAGTGCAATCCCGATTTTCCCAGTGGGACTCCGGCTTTGAGAGGAAGATGATTAAAATTGTGACAAATAATAAATGTCATCACTTTTTGACATTGTCGTGAACATTAGTGGATAAACAACATTGTATCGGGCATAAAAAACAGAACTTCCTGGCTTGCAGAGAGAATGGATTGCCTAGAGATGGTAATTTAGTAAGATAAATTTGGATCTCTACTAAAGGGCACTGGAATAATGTGAATGCTAATACTTCTCTCTGCGGATTTTACCTTTAAAGAGTACACATTTCTGATTTCTCTTCCCCTCTGTAGGATGAGGAATATGCATTGCCATAGAGCTTCTTACTGTTCCCATCGGATGCTCAGTCTAAGAGCTGCTCTAACTAGGATAATAGTGAAGTTAAATTTTTACATTTGAGAATATATTCCACCTGGGTTTTTTTCAAGTTGTCTTTCCAGAATCAAGACAACCAAAGAGAAAAAGAAAAAAGGTTTTAATGTAGTAGCAAATACTTTCCGTTGTAACATCCTTATGTGGAATCTAGACCACAGCCCAAATGCTAACCCAGTCTTTTACTGTCCCAGTGGGGAAAATTTAGCAATATTACAGAAATCATGGTGGGAATCTTATGAAAGGGAGAATATCTCATGTGCTGAAGAAAGTAAAGCTGCTTTGAGATTTGAAATTGTTGCTGGTTTAGCTTTTTATATAAGAAATATCCAGGATAATTCAGCAATTTATCTCTTCCCGCTGCTGTAAGGTGAGATATCAAAATATATCAATGTCCTGCCTGCAACTTTCTCATTCCTGAAACTCAGATCAATTTTGTGTCTGAGAATAAACCAGCAATGAACACCTTTGCATTTCATGACTCACAATGGTAAAAAACGTCATCTTTCTGTTCCATAGCAATTTTAAAATTTTGAGCATACAAAGTTACATATCAAAATGGAATACATTGTGAAGTTTCCTATGGAAAAGGAAACTTCTTCTAAATTCCAGAGAAATAATAAATGGTTTTGCTTTGAAATGGAATTGAAGTCAAGCTCTGTGCTCTCTTGCAGAACACACACTGGAGCAGCAAGACTAGCTACTGCAGTTTGCCTTTGACACCCTTCTTGAATAGTCAAGGTTGGACGCCCAGGGTTGTATTTTTCCTGTTCTGTTTCCTTGATGATAGTTTGTACCGCTTGCTTTCCTCTGCCAATATGGTCAAAGATTAATAATGATGCTGTTAGCAAGAGACGATTAGCAGTGTCTGGGTGGTTTTTGGTATGTCTTGGTGAGGGTTTTTGCTTCCAATTGTTTTAAATTTGATAATCAGGCATTTTCTCACACACTTAAAGAGAATAAGAAGAGAGCCTGAAGTGTTTTCATTTTTAAATTAATGTGTAGCCCTAGACACTGTCACTTAAAATCAGTATACTGGAAAAAGGAAGAGTGCAGAAAAAGAAATAATGAAATAATCCAGAAAGAGAGATGGATGGCAAGGCATAGTGAAGGCCTTACGTTATAAAGTCACATTTATTTTGGGCAGTTATGACTAACCCTCTGCTGAGTAATAGGATAGGAGGGAAAACAGGACTTCTCCTGGCTCTGCGGTGTTGACAGGCAGCAGTTCCACTTCTTGGAGATATATAATATGGAACTGAAAGGTAGAATTTTCAAGGATATACTTAAAACTGAGCAATTAGTCCCAAGGCAAATTCCTGACTACTCATTGCCTATTATATATTTGTTCAGCTCCCACCTTTTCTTGTGCAAAATCAGAAATTTGATTCTTTATTATAATTGCAATAGACCCTTGACTTAATCATCAACCACATGGATTACACAAAAACAATGACAGTCTCAAAGTTGTTGAGTATTCTGGCTTCAATCTGTCAAAATCATCAAGCGGAATCATTACTTCCAGCATGGACATGGTTTCCTGAAGTAAGAACACTGCTGCGCATAAGATGTTTGCTGTTTTGGAGTCAGCAACCTTGAGGAAAGAGTACCAGGCAGGCAAAAACAAGGGGGAGAGAGAGGGAAGCAGGCACGCTGACTGGGAGCACAGCATAACGCAGCAGTCAATGTGGTTTCAGGAATCAGGGAGGCCATCTACCACCAACCAATGACTTGATCACTCTCTAGCATATACAACTTGCTATATGATTTTGGAAAGCATGGAATTTTTTTTTGGCAGTTCCTGGCATGCTTCACAGAAAGCTTACTGCAAATCTGGACACTGGGACTAGACATATGCTCTTGATGCTCTAGGGTATTGGAGACATCCTCCCACAGGTGGCAGATATGTCATGGGAGCACAAACAAACCTATGCCCTTATGGAGAGGTCACTGGAAGCAAAGTGAAGGTTCCTATGGAGCCTCAAATGGCAATAGACACCTATGTGTAGGCAATTGAATTACACCCCTTATTGTCACAGCAGATAACGAAAGCCCACCACATTCTGCTAGGTACTCCTGGATGGTCAGTCAGTGTATACAGTTACTCATTAATGCTAATTTAGGTAACAAAACCGGCATTTGAAGAATTCCGTATTCACCTTCTTCACAGTATAGGCTAATAGGACACTTTGCTGAATGCCAGCAGATTACACTAAGATCTTTTCAAAGGAGGAGATGCCTGCTTTGGTACACTTTGGGCAAATCTGGTGGACAGTCTAGAAGAAATCAAGAAGAATAACCTCTAACTTTGCTGTTGACCTACTGCATGGCCTCAGACAACTCTAGAATGAGAATACAAGGTCTTGTTTTCAGGAGGAAAGAGAAGAAAACAAAACTTAAACAACCTTCTTATCTGGACTGTGGGAAGTAACATGAGATAAAAGCTGAGGTGAAGACAAGTCAATATATAATTGCCACAGAAATTAATAGGCTGGTTTAAACTACATCTTCCCCTACCAAGCGTGAATATTCATCTACTAACTCAAATGGCACCTGCAGACAGAACTGTATTTACAAAAATTTTATTTTACATCAGTTACCATGTTAAGTATCTTATAGGAAAAATATCTCTTTTTGTCCCTGATGAAAAATACGTAGAAATGCATAAAATGCATTGAGACTAGAAATATTCCTACAGGAAAAATTACTAGGTAGACTACTTGCAGAAAGCAAGCACTAAAAAAGTCAGACATGATTTGAAATTATTTTTCATCACTTGACATGATTTGAAATTATTTAAGAGTGCTGTGAAATGATTACTCAAAGCTCTTCAGCCTGGCCTGACTGTAAAACACAGCTCTGTACTGGTGGAGACAAACTAGTGAACCACCAATGAACTACAAGCATAGGCAGCAGCATGGCTAAGGACCTGAAGCAAACTAACAGTGGGAAAATCAAATGTGAGTTGTTTGAGGTATTATTATTCACAAAGATAAGGATTTCTGACTCTCTGAGGGTGATGTCTCCCTGCAAAGCCACAAATGAGAATAAATACCTTCAGTGAGGTCTCAGACGGTGTAGCAGAAGAGGTTACCATGCCACAGAGCTGAGATTTTGCGGGTATCTACTTAGGTTGTGCATCTGCTGGAAAGAGAGAAAAAATCACACAACTAGGGCTACAAAGGCAAAGGAAGACTTTTTCTGTCTGTTTCTAGAGTGTTTCGCTGTATAACCTTCATGCATACACTTCCAAAAGGAGATAGGATCCAATCCGTCTCTGTCAGTGAGCATTAAAAATAATTTGATTCTAACCTTTGCTACTGTCTTGCCTAAAAAATGAGTGACAGACTGACAGAAGAGAAAAAGTGCATAGGACTACGAACTGCGGCAATCACTACTGCACCAACATTAACTGAAGATGAAACTAGCAACACTGAGAAACACAAAGAAAGTTGTGAATAGGCTGATGTAGGCATGAATTGCGCCGCAGATCTAGTGAGCCTCCTAATAAAGTTACACACAGCTGAGCCACAGACAAATGCACAGTTATTTAAAGGCAGTAGAATTGAAAACAATTAGCAGACACAGCCCAGCGTACCCAAGTCACTACCATAATTTCAAAAAATGGGCTTAAATTAAAAGGGAAGGATACACAGTCACCACTCTTTCTTTCTGTCTTGTTTTGGGAGGGCAAAAGAGTACTGCCTTATTGCACTTGCCATTTTCAAGCCTAGCTAAGGAAACTCCCTCTTCTACAAAGGGTGAAGGCCACGAGTGTATTTTCACACCAGAGTGATAGCTCACTGTTAGGTACAATGCCTGCTCCTTGAAGAAGTGTAGTCAGGGAATGCTACAGAAGCTAATTCATATCTCAGCCACACATCTTCACTCCAGCAGTCTGCCCACTCACTCTGCCCTGAAGTAAACAAAACCAGAGCCTGCCGGAGTGAGCAGCTGCAGAGAAATCCATAGGTAGCCCTGTGAGTGCAGCGATACTCCCCGCTGCAGCCTGTGCTGCACTGCTCTGGGTTGTTTTGCTGGGACGCAGCTCGAGTGGATTTCTGCAGAATTTGTCTTGTGAGATAGTTAAATGATGGGAGGCCTTTGCATGTCAAACTGTTTTAAGGAGGAGTTCAAAACTCTATTATTTTAATGCTTCTTTCATCATTTTTCCTTATCACCTCAAGTTCATAACAGGGCACAGCATTCAACAAGATGCACGTCAAAGGAGTGAGACAGCAGAAAGGCAAGGAAAACCTATCCTACAGACACTGGCAGAGGGGAATCCAGAGGCAGACAGCCTCCTGACAGAGTTTACCTTTAAAGAGACTGGAAGTGTTTGATTAGGGGGCTGGATGACTGGATATGGTAAAGTCAGCAAGCAGGCACATCAGATGTAAAGGGAGAGCAGCTCAAGATGCATCCTAAGCACTGGAGAGCAGGAAGGTGAGAAGCTCCAAGAGACTTCCAGCTTGCTTTTGCCTTTACTAACTCATCTCCACCCTGAAAGTACCCAACTTCCCAGAAGCAAAATGCTTATGTCGGGCCCATGGGAAGAGGAAACAAGTGGGGAGAGCTAGATTCAATGTTGCTGGACTGTCAAGGTGAGGAATTTAGGGACAGAAAGCAGGATGAGAGCGTGTTTGCACTCACAGAAGTGCAGGTTACTGGGGCTGGGGACACAGCAGTTTGGAGGAAGCTGAGAAAAATAGGGTATAGTGGTCCAGAGTGCTACACAGAAGATGTGGGAGAGAGACCAAATGAATCTGAGAACCTCAGCCATCTTTGTTAAGACACAGGAGTTCCAGTTGCTCTCCTGAGCCAACTGCAAGCCAGCACCATGCAAACCAGGGCTGCTGGTCAGCCATCAATTGTTGGAGCAGCAGCAGTTGACTTTAAAGCCATGTATGGGTATCAGCACATATTTCTTAAGAAGACCTTGGGTGTAGTTGGGATTTTTGTCTCAGTCTCAGGAGGCTGCTTATACCTGTCTCTGTTGCTTTCGTCCATTTTAAGGGCCAGAGAAAGGCACATTTTGCAACTATTTTCTTCTGCCAGTAACGGGGTCTATATGAGCTTTGCTTCATAGCAGTGTTACGTTAACACTTGAGGGTGCCAATTCTTAGCAATCTGACCTTCCAAGTAAAGCAGTGTTTAATATTGTGGTTACTGGTGTCTCTCAGTCTTCATTGTAGAGCACAGCACTGATTTTGATTAAAGATTAATATTGCTGCTGGGTACTGAGAAATTATTAGATCTTGCAAGCAGCTTTAAATCTTTTAATCAAGGTCCATAAAATTAAACAGAAGAATTTCCAGGTGATAGGCGCCCACTCCAGGTGTTAAGGCATCCTGATGACTTATCATCTTCAGATGTGTCCTGCCCTGTCCTCAGTTCTTGCAGAGGCTGAAGGTAAGACTAAAACAAAGTATTTAGTAGTGAATCAGCTGCTGATATGTTGATAAATTGAGATTTCTCCTCAACAAAACTTCATTGTGCCTCTACAGGGCATTACTTTTTCATATGGTGGTCTTTGAGACTATGTGAGTGCACCTGTACTCATGTCTCTTCTCGGTCTTCAAGGGAAGAGCAGGTGGAACAGAACTAGGGAGGAACTAAGAAAAAAGTGTCAGAGGAGCATTACCTTCTTTTTGATGCATGTATCTCTTAGGCCAGGACAGAAAGAGCTCATAAAGCACCTTTAATCGCTCCAAGCTAGGCACAGCGGAGACTTGTTCTCTCCAAAGTTGCCCATGCTGTGTTGTTCTTTTTTCCCCTAACAGAAAGAAAGTGTTGTTCATTGTCAGTGTTGTTCATTGTTACTGGTACAAAAGCTCATCTCAGAGCTCTGGTAGCTTTTGCAACGTTATCAGAAATTTCCACGTAATTGGTATTTGGTTGCATAAGGTAGAACTGTCGGAGCTGTAGTAGTAACAGTGAAGCTTTTAAAGCACAGAGTTCTGGGGGATATGGGCTCTTATGACCTCCTTTATACAGAGTAGTCTCACCTAATGGAGTGTGTTTTGGGTCTAGACAGAATGGTTTCAGACATTACCAGGCTGGAGATTATGAGGTGCTGTGAAGGATCACGCAAGGACTCCTATTCCATTTCAGAGTAATAGCAAGTAGATTACCAGCAAGGGTAAGTCGTAACCCAGGTGACTTTGCAGTGAATTAGATTGGAGATATGTGCAGACCTTCTTTGTGAAGGAGGAGGGAACTTCGTGTTGAGAAGCTAAGGAGCACAGATGGGGTCACCACTTACACCTCTGCAGCTACTCCTGAAATGACTGTGTCATCACACGCCACCGCATACCCTACTTGGACAGTAAAGCAACTGCAAATTACACAGCAGCTCCGCCACTGGCTGCCTCGTGCTCCCCACATGAGGGGATACCGCTGGGAGCTCACCTTCGCTGACTGCCATGTACCAGTGACTTTGCCCTACCCAGGGGTTTCTTTTCTTAGAAGGGAGTTCAAAAGAAGATTTAGAAATTAACATAACTATCAGCAAATCCTTGGAAATACTGACAGGTGTCTGTCATACCTAAGACGTAAAATGCGTTTTTCCAGGCTTTTTGAAGTGTTCAAATATGAACATTTTATATTTTAAAAAAGTAAAGGAAGAACATTTCATTTAGAAGTGAATGTGTGGACTGGTACCCTAAAGCTGAGAAATAAATCATTGTACTGTTGTTGTAGTTCTCCTCAGACCCAGGAGATTTAGAGTGTAAGCTGTATTTAAAAAGTTAACTGATTTTCAAGTAGAAATATAAGGTAAGACACTTAAACAAGTTTAACTCAAACAGCTGTATAGAAGTATTATTCAAAGCATTATTCAGGGAAAATGCATCATTCTTCCAGAAATAGTTTCTCGGAAAATATTTTTGCCTCCTCTGGAAGCACAAATATTGAACCTCTTTGATCACGAACAATCACCTTAAATTCTGAATGAGCCAGTTCTTGTGTCTGTTTCTCATATCAGTCTGACAATTAAACCTGCAGAGTGATGGAAACGTGGCATTGCACAGTTATTGTCTCTAAAGCAATCCCTATTTATCCAGGGATATAAAATTTAAATCGTGTCCTTTCTGACGTATACAACCTCACCCATAACAAGAGACTCTGCAATCACCAGAGCGTAAACAAATCTGGTCATGATGGTTAAGCAGAGAAACCAAGCTTCCAGCTTCAGCTTTGTGGCTCATCTTCGTTTCCCAAAACCATTCTAAATACAGAAAAAGGTGTCAGGTTACCAACATGCTGAAAAAAGAAGTCCTCAAACCCCCAAGGCAGAAGAAGCTACAAGCTAATTCAAGGAGCCTTGTGACTGCTCTTCCAGCCCAGCCCAACCCATTAATGGTTGGGTTTCCTAATAGTGCAGGTTTTGCGACTACACTGGGACAACAGCGTAAGAGAGACACAAGTTATCATAACAGAGCAGTGTGCAGTAATGGGAGACAACTTCATTTTTTTAATAATGTACTTAATAGGGCCAGTCAAGTGATGGAATTATAGTGGGCACAAGCAGTTTCTTGCAAGCATTTACTTTGACAAGTCGCGTGTTTTCATGAAGACAAATTGTGTCAAGCAGCATGTTCAGCCCACATACTTGTCTGTTGCCTGAGGATATGAGGGCTGGCCTTGATATCCAAATGAGGTCAAGGGAAAAATTCCGTCTCTTTTCACTATCTTGCTGCCTTCAAAAAAAAAAAAAAAAAAGAAAAGAAAAAGAGGAACACAGCAGACAGTCCCAACAACTGGAGCTTGTGTGGCTTTGACTTGGGCCAGTGAAGGTCAGATGTGTGGGCCCGAAGAGTCCTTTGTGTGCGGCCTGGGATTTCTGGTTAGTGGTGCTGGAGCTAATTTGCCAGTTTAACTAGCAACCTCCCTGCCAGCCGAGGAACTCACAGAGTGAAATCAAAGATTGCCAGAACAGACTCAGAGCTTTCAGCAGTAACGTGAGATTGCCAAGGACATAGCTCTGGATGACATACCTAGGGTTATTTTAGCAAATGAGTGTTTCTAATGCAATGTAGACGTACACACAAAGACACAGCAGCCTCAAGAAAAATAGCGTGCCTCATCTATAGCGTTGTGCGTGGGGTAGGTACCATTGCAATTGCGCTCTGCATAGCTGTATAAGACGCAATGCAAACCAGCATAGATTGCTTATAAAATAGCTTAAGCTTCATAATCAATGAGAAATGCTTCTCCTATCCTTATTCTAACATAATTTGCATCATAATGGAGCAGCGAGGCCTCAATCAGGAAAGTGATCCCACTGTACCAAGCGCTAAACAATCCAGGGATAATAGCTCTTTCTTGAACTCAATTTTATGTGCAGTGAATCCCATAATTAGGACATAGAATATATCAAATAAACCTATGTTTAGAGAAAACAGTCTAAACGCATTTTCATCAAATGTACAGGAAGCAAGAGTCTGCTTTTAAAACTTGCCTCATGAAAGGTAGGCACCAGCTAAACGAATCTATTGTCTGTGTAATGAAGCTGTCCAACACATTCTTTGGGATAATAAACTAGCACTCCCCAGTGCAAATCATAACACATTCTTATGTATGTGCAATAACACAGGGACAGCTGCACTAAAAAATGGCTCAGGCACTGAAATATTGGCCCTTCCCAGCCTCTTCCCTTATTCTGGAAAACAGATTAGAGACTGCTTGATCCTCCTGGGCTCCAGGCAGGTTATAGGCAGAGAGCTTTCCCATTGTTGGTTTTTTGTTTGTTTTTTTAATTACCTCGTTTTGTTGCCTTTCCTTCCTCTTTCTTCAGCACTTCCAGTGCTGCTTGGGCAGAGGGAGGGAAATGCCCTGAGACATTTCTTAACAAGGAGGGGCCACACGCTGGAATTTGGTTTGCATGGGCGCATGCAGAAGTTGCTCCTCTGTGTGTGGGCTGTTTTTTAATTTCTTTCTGATAGCCAGACCACTTTAATCTTTTCAATGGTAATGATGTGTGCAAGGAATGATTTTGTTGTTTATTGAAGCAGTTAAACCATAATTGCAAAGAGACGGTAAATGAAATGGCTTTTTCATATAGTTCTTCATATCATTTCTATGCTAATAATACTCAGATTGCTATGTTTGAGAAAGGACATATATATATATGTTTATATGGGAGAAAAACACATTACCAGGGCAGGAAAGCTGGCTAGCGAAAGTGACAAAAGCAAAATGCCTGTCTTAGGCCAAGAGGGTGAGAACAGGTAAGACAAAACAAACTGCAGGCCTGACCGATTTCTTCCCTGTATACCTGATATGAGAAGAAGAGATGGCTAAAACCCAATTTATAGGACCACTTCATAGTTTGAACCCAAGCCAAAAAACCGTGTTGGGTTTCTGTGCTTCATTTGGCTTGCTGCCACAAACAAAGAGTATAGCAGCCAGCAAACATCCAGAAACCGTTGACTTCCTCCTCTGCAGCAGCGGTAACCTGTTTCATGGCTACATCAGCAGATGGGGGCTTTTTGGCATAAATGCGGAGAGGTACTTGAACTATGGAATAATATTTTCACTGTTTTGCCACACAATCATATTTGGGGGCATATGGGGGACAGGATCTGATTATTCCTATGTCTGTGATCTATTAACTTACGCAGCACCTGCTGAAAAGAAGGGTGGGATAAATTTTGTATAGGTCTAGATGCCTGCCAGGTAGTCACACTGGACTCTTTTTGTACTTGCTGGACAGAAACTGACATTTTTAGTGGGCAAACAGTCTTGATCTGCTTAAATGTTCCCTTGAGTTCAAGTGAATTAGTCAGTGTCTTTTTCTCTCTCTCGACCTCACAGGGAGGTTAGATAAAGAGCCCAGACGTAGGTGTCTATGCTGTAAGCAACTTCAATGAAATCCCACAGAAGATGTCTGGACCTGACAGAAACATGATGCATCAATAAGGCTTGCTCCTATAGCTATTGGTAGCCTTGTCTCCGTGCTCCTGGGTGGAAGGGTTACAAGTAGTACGTGTCAGGAAGACTTTTTCATGGGGTAGCAACAACAGCTACCAAAACAAGTTGGAGTTTAATGGGCAGTGCTTTCTAATTGTTGGGATCAAAAAAACCTGTCTTGGCTGGCTATGGTTCTCAATTTATTTTTTAATTTCTTTTGCCTGCAACAAGTCTTTATTTAGATTTGCTGTCACTATGAAGCCAGAATCTCAATGCTCTTGTTTACAAAGCTGAAGATACATTTAAAGGAGGAAAAAAAAAAAACCACTAAAACTCATAGTCAGGATATAGCTTAATTTCCTGATTCAGCTTGCTTTTATATCTTTTAGGGAGGGGGAGCAGGGGGAGAGCAGTTATGCTGGACTCGCGTACAACAGCCACGCAAAAATACTATTTCTCTAGGTTATTGCCTTAAAGAGTGAGATCTTATCCTGATCTATCCTATCTTCATTTCCATCTTTGAGGGGCATTTTACCTCCTCTTGAATGCAAATGTATTTCAAAGCGCGTTTCAGCCTCCCTCCCCCCTTGTTCCTTTCCTAATTATGAGGTCTTGTGGTATTTTAGGTAGCTGCCAGGCATCCAAGAGAAGAGTAATGAAATATCTTTACATTTAGCCGAGAGTGAATCTCTTATGAATAAAGGGGGACCACAGGTTTCATATGCTGTTCTAATTAATTTTTTTCAGACAGTCAGACTAATTCCAATTATAAGCTTACATTCTAATATTTTGCAAACCGTGTGTCACAAGTTTTCTTCTGTCACCAGCAGTTCCTGGTTACAAGTCAGCAGGGCTTTATATTGCTAACATGTGACATGTTAGTGTACGCTGCTCTTCTGGAATCATCACATCACACATGACCAGGCCACATTCTGTATTAGGTCATTCGTAAAAATGCACACATTCCATTTAGACTTGAAAAAGTGCCTAAGAAAATAAAGTTCCCTATTGTCCAGAATATAATTTCAGTCTGTATTCATCCGCAAAGTTGTTTTTTTTTCCCCCCTTTCCCTGACGTACAGGGAAGGATCTGCACAAGTGTAATGATCACTTTGTTTCTGCTCCAGCGTTTCGATTGCTGGTTTTTCTCCACCTCACAAATGGTTTCAATGGGCTCACCTGTATTTGATCATAACAGGGAATGCATGTCCTTAATCTGCATCCTACACTTTACTGTAAGTACAGGCCTCCTCGTCAGGCTGGAAGGGATGAATTCAGTAAGACCGTCCTTTTCCTGATGTCAAAGAAAGAGAGGTCAGTATCAGCAATTGCTGACTACGTTTAGCAAAGTGAGGAAAGGAGATTAGCAAGATTGAGCTTTCTCACCTCTCGCTTTTTGGTTCAAGTCTTCAGTGAATGAAAAATCATCTATGCCTGGTTAGAATTCATGTCTGTCAGAAGGTGTTTCAGAGAGATAGTAACTTCTGCCTGGCTGAGGCTGAGGTAAGTGTTGAAAATCCACATCTCCTTACAGCCAGTTCAGCAAAGACAAATGAACATTGATGAGATTGGAAGCTTATTTGTCCAGAGAAAGCCGTGGAGAAACTTTTCCCTGGGATTTAATAACAGTCAAGGATTCTTAAGGATGCTGTGGTTTTTGTCTACCACTTCTCTACTACCTTCCATGAATAGCACATGCAAATGGTACAGAGAAAGCAATCTTTCCTTGAGGATGGCCAGAAGTCCAGGTTTTGTTCTATTTAATTTTATTTTGCCATTACCAGGGACAGAAGCCCTGGTTATTTCATTCAGGAAAGTGCCAGACATTTTTTGAGGAGCGTGAAAAGTCAAGCAGATCCCATAAAGAAATAAGGTTTATAAAGAGGGGGGACAAAAATACCACTGATATTAAGTATGTAAAAGTCAAGCTCACATTGCATTTCTCATTATCAGTGGTGTAGCAGTATAACTCAGAACGTTTCTAGGGCAAATGTGTTACATGGGAAGAGGGGGAACACAAGCCAGCCTATCTATCTGAGATGTTCTGCAGGGTATTCTCAAGGGATTACATAGTAAATGGCACAGCACAAGGGACTGTTTCTGTCATATTGCTGTACCTTACATTTGTTAGGTATTGACTGATTGCAGAGTCAGTTCATTGTCCCAGAAAAACAGAGGAATTGGAAATAAAAGGCAGCATTCTGCTTTTCTTGAAAGAGAACTAATTTTCTGTCTGTAGGTTCCAGAAATGTGAACAAGCAAAGAAAAAAGAGAAACTTGAAAGGAGAAAGACAACCTCTTAGTTCAAGCTACTGTTGTAAACTGTTAGTTATTTGTACATTTTTACTTACAGCCATTGCAAAGTAGTCAAACCAAACCTCAGAGAATAAACTCTAAAGTATTTCTTACGGACCTCTTAACCAGACTTAGAAGCAGTGCTGCAATATCTCACAAGCCGTTTGATATATGTAAATACCATGTACAAAACATAAGTAAGAAACAGATATTTCAGTGATCTGAGCTAGACTCTTCTTCCAAATAAGCCTATAGCTCTGGTGACACCACGGTGGGTACTTCAGTGTACCCACCATATTTCTCAACTTAGAAGAGCTGCTGATGTGATTCCCTCTCATTAGGAGAGAGAAAAGTATTTGCGTTCTCTAGGGCTGAAGAGGCAGTGGTGAAGGAAGGAAAGACATTAAGTGCTATTGACATTCATGAACTGCTGGTTCCCGTAAAAGCCACCCGGAAGGTTTGTGCTGGGACTATGTTATTGTTGTCTTATTTCCAATTTTAGCCTGGAGCATTTCCCTGGGCTCCTTGTAACCTGCAAACAGAGCAGAGGTAGGAGCACCTGGATGCTTCTGCTGACAGTCAAAGCCTGTTTGACCAGCTCTAGGGACAAGTGACTTGACCCACTCAGGGATCACAGAACAACCTCTGAGAAGTTTTGAAACCAGATTCTGACAAAAGATTCTGGGAACTAAAACCCTGGAGAAACTATTCCTTTTGTTTTGCCAATTTCTTTCTCCTGCTTACCTGCCTGTGGCTGTACTGTTGTACTTCATATCAGTTCCTCTTCTCTCTGTGAATTATATTTCAAATGTTCACAGATACATAACAGCTAGAATGATTCACTATTTAGCGTTTGCCATGTCCAAATAGCTGAATCCATCCATTGTTAATCAACAGCTACGTAACAGGAGAGCTGCATGAACATTACCGTAAGTAAACACATCTCCATAAACTTTAAAATGAGATTTTTATAAATTTTTTTTTTGTCAACACAAAAAAGGAAGAACCTCATGCTGCATTGTAGAAACTTGTGCCTTTGGAAGCTCAGGAGGTCAAAGGTATATGCAGAGTAGAGAAACAATGAGGCAAATTCACAGAATACTCTATCAGTCTCTTCCTGTCCCTTCTCTCTACTCTCCACCCTGGCAAGAACCTTAGCCTTCACTCTGAGAAGTCAAAAAGACTTCCTTTCAGAGAACAAGAGAAAAAGAGCAAGCAATTCTTATCCTGAATGGCTCTCTACACTCAGACGTCTGTGAAAGGATGCACAACCCTTTAGTTGGTTGCAATTACATTACCTTAGAATTTCTACTTTGAATTAGATGTAGTACATTTAAATCTGAACGCAAATCTTTGAAAGTAATGAAAAAAACTTTAGTAGTGTGACAGCCCATGCCCTTTAGTGCAGTTTTGTAATTCTTTGGGGTCTGTTGTTCCCAAATGACCTATTTATCTGCTTTGAGCCAGGAATGTGCACAAGATGTGGCAGGGTGGTGGCCTGATGGGAATGTTGATCTCCTACAGCAGAACTTTTTTTTTTTTCCTTTTACTTCGAGCTAACAAGGGCATTTGTATCTGCCTGTCTCCATGACTCATGCAGTGATCATAAGTTATTTCCCTCTGGGAGCCAGAGGCTACCAGCTCATCTGTTTTACTGCATGCAGTAACTCACTTGCACACTCTGGAAACCTTTCTTACATAAATAGCTCTGCTGAGAAAGGTCCCATTTCAGAATTTTACTTTGGTTTCAATGGGATATTTCATATTTAAAGTTCAATATTTGTTAAAGTACTTAGTAAAAAAGAGAGAAAGACTGTCCTCTCCATTGTAATTTTGTTGTTGACTCCGCTGTTCCCCTTGTCCTCACGCCCCTAGAGATGCTATCTCAGCAATCTTATCAATATACTTCCCAGCCTTCTTTTGTGGGTGGTATGAACTCTCCTACACAGAGCTCCATGTGCAGTTAGCAGAATGGCAAAGTGAGAGGGAAGCAGAACAGACAGAGACTTCAAAGCTCAATCATTTCCTCATTTTTCTATTCTAGCCAATGACTGGTTCAGCAACTGTTTCTATAAGGCAGAAAAGGGGTCAGCATAGAAAGCTGTGGTTGTTGCATGGTTCATCTACATCAGCAGGGAACACAAGCACGTCAGGCAATGTACCTCACTATCCTTTTTCTGTCAGAGTCTGGTAGCAGACATTTAGAGTAAAACCAAGACAAATACAGAGGAAACTTTTGTCTCTAAAGTCTTCCTGCTCTTGAAAATAGGCCCATTGGGACTGGAAGTTATACTTGCCTTTTTAGTAAACATTAGGTGTTTTCTCCTGAAATCAGTTTCTTGGAGATATTTTGACCAATCCAAACTCGACATACCCTGATTTACCTTACTATTACATAGAATATCCTATGAAAACCTGATTTACCACTTTAACTATTTAAAGGATTTATTTTTTTCCGTCAAATGGTTTTACACTCCACAGACTATGGAGTGTTTAAATAGGAAACGAACAAATTTTCTTGGACCTTCTGGCAACACCCTGAAAGTGAATTCAAAACAGAAGTTAAATGTCTGAACGCTTCTGTGTTGCCAGCCAGATGAATAAGTAGTGCAACAGGATGCAACACCCACAAATGTATTCCCTCAAGTTTGTGGTTCTCCTCCACAGAAGAAACATATAGCAAAATTGCTGCTACAGGGGTCCCACAAAACACTTGCCTTCCAAGCTCTCTTGCCTGTTGAGGAGTTGTCAGGAGTTTCCTCTCCACACCACAGCCCAAGCTCAGCCTGTTGGTGGGGGCAGTATTACACTGGTTTTGTCTGTGTAAAAGTACTATCAGCTGCTACAACAAGGCAGAAACAGTATTCACCTCCCTACTGTCCCACTTGTTATGCGGGCACACAACAAGGCTTCAGACATAGAGATCGGCACCATTCATAACATGGGTGACAAACGCAGGAGCCTCTTTCCTCCGGATGGTGTGGAATGATAGAAAATTAGGGCTGGAAGGGACGTCAGTCTAAATAACTAGTTTATTCATCTTCCCCTAGGCAGGATCTACTGCACTACTACGTCATTGACAGATGGTTATCTAATTAATGTATTATTAAAAGCCACTGGTAATGGGCACACCACAACAACCAGACAAATTATTCCTTTTTTTTGTTATACTTTTAGCAACATTTTTTTAACAATACATTTTGCCGGAAGCTTTATCACCATCTCTCTCAATACAATTAAAGTTTAAACAGTCTTGTTAAGAAATCCCACTCATTCTCAGAAAACATAATTTCATTTCCCTTTTATCACTTCCGGAAAATTTTAATTTTACTTCAGCAGAGTATGGAGATACCAGGAGACTCTGCTGGGTTCCTCAATGGCCCTTTTTTCTTGTTTGGGAAGGAATTTGCTTTACAAAATGCCAGAAGAGGGTGGCTGCCACTCTGAGTTATTAGTTTCAGTTATTTACTGATACAGGTAGTGCTTTTTATTTTTAAGGTTTCCTTTGCAAAATATCTCAACTGTTGTCTAAATAAAAGATGGAAGACAGTAAGCAATATAAAACAGACAATTCCAGGGGATACCATGATCTCACCCTCTGACTGTGACGCTTTCTAGAGGCAATTGGTGGAGCAACGCCTTCCTTTAGGCTGTAATTCAAAATGAAGTATCGAAGCATGTCTGAGAGCAGTGCACTTTGTTTACCTTCAAACCTCCCTTTGCAATTAAATACATTTTTATTTTAAGCATTCACCTCTTGCTTTGGGAAAGTTGTTAATTCCCACTGCAGGGACAAGGAGAAACATAGAGAAGAGATGGGAAATCAAGCAAAAATGTTATCTGCTAGGAACTGTGGTGGCCAACAAAGTTATTAACAGCACAGCTGTTAGCAACCAGTTGTAACTACATTGCAGTGACCCCTGCAATCAGAAGCATAGGCAAGGAATGCAGGAAAGGGAGAAAAAACCAGAGGTTTTCAGCTGTCAGTGGAAAATAAATTGGTTGGTTCTACCCCTTTACGCTAAGCTGTTGGAGTAGGCATATCTTATGCTCCCCAGCCAGCTGTGCAGGCTGCAGGAAAACAATGATTTAGGGACTTCCCATTTTCCCTCATGAAAATCTTAATCTTCAGCATAACACATTTGCTGCAAAAGCCACAAGAAGGGAACAGAGAAAACAGCTGGTTAGATGCCCAGGCTGTCAGAAACCACCTGTATGAAAACGTGCATACACACACACTTCCTCATTTTTTATTCAGTACGTGAAAAAACCTTCACTGTCACTGGAAGTATAGTGTGATATGTCTTTAGATTAGTCGCCTGGGATGGAAGGTTAAGGGAGGCCGCACATTCTTTAACACTGAACCTATTGATTAAATCTTGCATTCTGACCAGACAAACTTGGTTGAAACAATAACATTTTAGGGATGTAACCTTAATTAGAGTCAATCAAATGACACTGACCAGTGAAAACCACAACTCTTTAGAGACTCCTGGTAGGAGCTTTGCTTGGCCTAGGATCAAGCTAAGATGTCAGGGGTAAGTTTTCTATGCTGCGTGCTGCCTTCCAGGAGCTGCCGTACCAGTGGAAGGCAAGGAGCTGACCGCTGTAAACATAACATTAGTGGAAAAGGAAACATTTAACAGTATCAAAACACTCATAGAATAAGTATAGAAGCGGTATCCTGTTCATTAAAGTAAACCCTCATAAAGATCGCTTTTCAGTGTTAAAGCAAAGCTTTCCATGGAACAGCAATGATTGAGCGGGTTTGGAGACATCAAAGGTAAGGGTGCTAACCTGTTGTGATAGCTGGCAGTGGGACATGGATATGTGCATTTTACTAGGAACTGAACTGAAACTAGCACTTCCTTTAGTGAATCGCTGAACTAGCCAGAGGTTCAAAGTAATGACACAGAGGTAAAATTGACTGAGTAGGTTAAAAGTCCCAGAGCTGTTACTTGGACTTCAGCATCCCTGCCCACAACTGAAAGAGACTTGAAGAGGAAGAAAACTCTTATAGCAAAGATGTTCAGTCTGCTGGATGACGTTATTTCCACCTTAGGGTTCATACTAATTTTGTTTGCTTTGCTACCCTTTCTACCAACTCTGCTAGACAGAAAAAATAACCAATAAATAAAAATCCAGTCCTTTCCACTGTGGACTTAGGCATACAACAGTTATCTCCAGAGATAGCTATGAGAGGTGGGATATCTGAGCTCGGCACCTGCTTAGGGAGAGGGAGAATAATACGTATCTGTCCTTATCGGTAACAAATAGGAGGTGAAAGAAGAGAGGGGGCTGACTGTGACTTGAAAGTTGTGGATTTTTTCTGCCCTCCAGAAATAAAAGCCCAAAACTTTTGTTTACTTATTCTTTTACTATGCTAGTGAAGAAGATGATAAAAATGGAAACTGGTAAATAATTCAGAAGGAAAAGATTTCCAGTCCAAGAAATAAAATTCATAGACTTTTTAAGACCAAAAGAGAAAACTGGGGTAATATAATCTGATCCCTACCATTACTCCTGTAGCATTTTTTGTTGAGGCTAAAGCAAATACATCCTTACAAAAATCTCTGCAACCTTGATTTGAATATTTTTAGTTTGCAGGATATCCACTCCAATCAGCAGATAATTTGTTTCAATGACCAATCGTTCTCACCATTAAAATCAGCATGTTATCACTAGCCTGAACTTGCCCAGATTTAAATCTCAGATATTGATTCTTATTACACCTCAATCCATAAAATGGAAGAATGCTATTCTTATCAAATTCTGATTTCCACAGTGAAATCTTAATGTATGGCTGGGCATCAAGTTTGGAGATATCTGTAATACTGTTACAATGATGTTGGTTGCTATTCATTATGTTTCTGATTGGAAGAAAACTAAGAGATAAACGAGTGAGTAGGTAGTTTCTGTAGGTCAGTAGGAACCAAACTCACTAAACGTTCCAAGAAAAAAAAAAAGCAAAATACTGGTAATTAACTAACAAATCAAAGCAGCATTCCAGTTCAGCTTTATCAGAACAAAACAACTAATGCTCTGAGGCTGCCTATGACTCTGGGTACTCACCATTAATCTAAGAAGAAAGTCAGCCTCAGGAGCAACACCTCAAAGTGAAGACTTCTGGGGACAAGACTCCTTGCCCTGAAGCTGTCTGTCTAGAGAATGTGACCTACCTTCACTGGCATGCTGAATAGCTGGATAGCTGAGCACTGCCAGCACCTGACTTAGGTTAGAGGTAGTGATGAAATAGTTCCTGTCCTGCTTTCGGGACGGGGTAAAACAAGAGGTTGCCCGTCTGCTAAAGTACAAGAAAAGGGCTTTGAGCTCAGAAAAAAAGGCTGAAAGGCAACAGAAGCCGGTAAGTGTTCATCACTTCAATGTCATGCAGCCCCATTGTATATCTAAATAAGCATTTGGGGTGCAAAGTTCAGAGGCACTTTTAAAAAAAAATATTATTAAGTAGGTAATCTAATGGGCAGCAATTGAAAGAGATCGTGAACGATCTCTTATAAACATTCCGCAAAGTGAAATCTCAATAAAAACCCAGATCACTATATTAAACTTCTGTCTATATTGTATCAGATGTTTCAGGTTGGGAAAAAGCAATACCGTTTTTCTAAAGATTAGTTTTGCAGTAGAATAAACATAAGTTTCACTTACAAGTTGAGAGTTAATCGCCCAGAATAAAATAGAATGAATTTAAAATTAAGATCAATTAAAGGTACTCTTACCCCAGGAAATCACTTTCAGCTTAAATAATAATAGCGACAGATCTGAGTGCATATATAGCTGTATTCTTTGTCCAGTATTGACAGTTCTTCAACTTTTATAGCAAGATGAATAACAATGAAGCTTTTCATTTATTCTCCAGTTACGGGAATCAGGTAAACAAGGGTACATAGAGCCTTGCCCCAAAATAATAGTAGATTTCTTACATTACTAATTGAGAAGCAACAGTTGAAAACATGATGAAAGTGCATTTCAAGACTTAAAAAATAAAGGATAAAACGAAGCCCCAATTTACTGTTGTAGAACAACTGAAGAAAAGATTTAGACAGGCCTGACTCATGCCTGTCTTGTGTGAGATGGAGAAAACAACCCATAGTGGATCTGGATACTGGTTTCTGTTTAAGAACCAATGAGATTGCATCTTTTACCCTATCTGATTATTTCACATGCTCGATTGCTTTCCCACCAGGACTATCTTCCCTAGGTCTTCACTTCCCTCCCCAGATGGAAGATGCCTGGGAAGGTCAGGCTGCAAGTCAGGCTGCTTCCTGCTGTGCGGCTGCTTGCAGTTGTCATTCTCCCGTGTAACCAGCCAAGGTTCCTGGGTATCCCCTGGCATTTGCCTCTATCGGTCTCCTCCATTTCCAAGATCTTCCTCCAGCTGGGATGTTCAGACATTCACCCACCACACACAGAGACACACAATTATCTGCTGCCTGTTAGCATTCACAGGGCTGGGGGTTTTTTTTTGCCTACTACAGTGACTGTTTACTTAATGTTTGTGATTGGACATATAGCTAAGCTACAAAAGAACCTCAGAGATTTTCAGAAGCATCTAATGGCCCTAAAATGTCCATGAATTTCCTACAGCAGAGATATTCTTCACCAGAAAGAACTGCCTCAACGTAACAAATCAATACTGGATGCCTTGGAAGAAACTGAGAAACCGAATGGTGAAAAACTACCTAGAACAGATGATATTTATTTAAGAGTTTAAAGCACCTCAGCTATGGAAGTGCCATGACATGTGATCTATAGCTTAGTCTGGATGAAATTCTAGAGGAATGAAAGGTGGCAGTATGGCACCATTATTTAACAGGGGCTCCCTGCCTCTGGTGAAAATCACAGAAAATTCCTAATGTCCATAAGAGACGGTGGCAGAAACAAAGAAGAGAATGAATAGTAAATATGACATATATATATATATCTCAACATGACTTTTGTTCAGGGAAGTCATCCATCATATGGACAGAATCAATGCCCAAGTGGTCCGTTTGTCACCTTCCAAAAAAGGTGGCAACAGTGCTCCTAAAGGAAAGCCTTTCAGTCCTCTTGGTTTGGAAGGAAAGATTCCCTCAAGGACTGAGAACTCCTTAAATAGTAGGAAAGAGAGCACTGAACTATATACAGTCAGTTTTCACAGTGGAAAGGCAGTTGTTGTCATGATCGTCCTGCGTTCAGTGCTGGAATCTGTACTCTTTGACATATAAAAAACTAAAATGAAAAAGGCTAAAAAGCATCATGACAAAGTTTTAAGATGATACAACAATTTCTGGATATTAAGATCTAGTGCAGCCTACATTGCATTATGTTGAATGACTGAACAATAAAATGATCAATGAAACTCAAGGACAGTGGGTTTAAAGCAATGACATGTGAAAAAAAAAACAACACAAAAAACCAAAAACCCCACAACTCTGTACAGACTTGTTGATAAATTATAAATCAGTTATTTCCATTCAGGAAAGAGCTCTTCTACGCACTGTAAGTGTTTCTCTGGGAAGATCAGCTGGATTTTCCAGTAGGTGTCAAAAAGGCAAAAATAGATGGTTTAGCCAAATAAATGTCTCACTGCGGACACAAATGGGAGGCCTCACTTCCTCCTACCCTTCTTTCTTAGTTCTTGCCTTCATTCCTCCTCCTATTTAGCCTTCCCTGCTCTTTCCTTCTACATCCACTGATCCTAAGTGCGTGACCCCTCCATCTGACTCTGCGACGTGACTGATCATAAGGCAAGCCAGCTCAACTCACCAAAGACAAAAGCACTTTATTATTATTATTATTATTGAAGTGAGTTTTCTGCCATTTCAGTGAATTGGCTTACTGTGTGTCTGGACAAGCAGCAGAAACGCACAGGCAAGCTGGGGTTTATGAATCCAGGAGCTGGGGCGAGGGGGGCAGAAGCTGAAAGAAAGAGCAGGACCTTTCCCTCTTGGCGGCAGTGAGCTGTTATCTTGGCTCAAGCTGTATTATGAAACCATAAGCTGGTGCTCATTTCTAAGCATCTGCTACTGGCCCTGGACAGAAAATTACCTCAATTAATCTTTATTCTGATGCTGCACTGACATTCTTATATTTGATGAATCAGACTTTAAAAGCAGTATGGATAGTTACCTCCAAGCAGTGCAGATAATTCTGTGAACATGGTCCCAGAACTTCAGTAGTCTTCTCCCATTAAGCAATCATTAAGGTAATAGATCTTCCAGCTCTTCTCTCGGTTTAACAAATCATGAAGAAATTTAACTACAGAAGTCTATTATAAACTTAATATATATGCACAGATATTCTTGGATCTCACAGTTCTTCCTTTGCTTTAAAGTAGAATACATCCACCTTTATTGGATATGTTTTTCCTGAGCACAAAATAAACATGTTGCTATAAGCCCCAGCAGAAATGTTACAGCTGAACTCGTTCTGCCATTTTGGAAATAAAATTATTTCACCATTATTGCGAAGTCCCATTTGTTGCAAAACTTGTCAAAGGATGAAATGCTTTAGGGATTAATTACATGCTCTGAGTCATACTTTTATAAAGCTACCACAAAATGGCATCCAAGGAGTACTCAGGGATGAATAAATTTTAACTTTTGAAATCTTACAGCCTGAAAACAGATGACTCTCCCTGGAGACAGTCTTGATGTGGGCTGAGCCTCTGTCCTAACTTAATGCATCAAATCCAAACGTGGAAATATGGTGACCAATCAGTTAAAAAGCTCTTCAACTTGGGATGAAAACAAGGTCATCGAAAGGTCGCTCACAGATATTACCTTCTTTTTCTTCAGGACATACAACTGCACCAAAAAAAGCACAAACTTCAATGTTTAAACTGAAGAAAGCCCAAGAAATAAAGAGTCTACTCACACAAATTAGTGTTGTTAAGAATAAGCCATCCTGCATTACTGTTACCGTGATAGACTGTAAAACTCACAGGGTCCACACGCAGGACGTAACGAAACAGAAGAAATGTGAACATATCCAACACTGAGATTTTTGATTGTTTACTTTCTAAAGAAGAAAAGAAACCTTTAACAGATGTGCTAGCTTGTCCGTTGTTAATTTAAAGTCAATCAAATTTGGCCCACGTTACAAATACTGGCTTTGGTAACTTTGTGCATGTGTGTGATTTTTGTACCATTTCTTTGCTCTGGAATTGCTATAACCATACTGATCAAAACATCAGGAAGATATATATATATTTATATGCTTAATGATACAGCTTGGCATAGCACTGGCCAAAAACATTTTTTAAGCTGTGTCACACTGCTCTTCCAGCAGCATAGCTGTATCTAGGTTAAGTGCAAATATAGCAAGGCCTATATACATCGATTGATTTTTGTGCGAAGAGGAGGCCAGTGAAGTCAGAATGCCAGCCTGTCTTAGATGGGAGGCCACTGGTATTTAAATTAACATTTCAATTCACTGTGGTAATCCTTAGAGAAAAATAACAGCTATAGTCAGCTAACAGATTTGTTAAACATTCTTCGTCTTCCTGGTCTAAGGGGAACTATGGAAGTGCATTAATATAAATATTTGCATGTAACACATTACGTCATCCTGGAGAAATTGTCATGAATAAATACAAACCCAAGGACAAACTACTCTTACAAATTATAGCGAGAAAAACACACAACGCTGTATTGTCCTTTTCAAATATCCTCACCCTGCAGAAGCACAGGCAGCCAGCTCGTGACACCACGGGAAATCACAGTGAGCAAACACGAGGGAGGGAGGGAGGGGGAGAGGCAGCTCACTACCAGCACCTGGAGCTGAGACGGGGCAGCTCTGCCCTGGCTCCCACCTTCTCTTTGACCTCTGGCCTTTCCCCAGCCTCTGTTTTCTCTCTTCTCTTCTGTTTCTCTTCAGTATGTAAGGTTTACCATCAAAGTTGCAGAAGTTAAGCACAAAGATTCCTCTGAAAGTCCATTTGGACATTTAGTTCCATGTAAGCGAAAAGTGAATTTTGTGTCACGGATTCGCAGACTCCCAACCAGGCACTGCCCAGGGTAAACCCAGCCTTAAAACGGCTTGTCAAAGTTCTAGAAAACAGTTTGCATAGCAGCTTAGCATTGCTTAAGACAGGTAAGTGATTTAATTCTCAGTTTGCATTTAATTCTTGATTTAATGAGACTTTGCAAATTAGAATTTTTTAAAAGGGCATCCGTGTAATCTGGCAGTTCAGCATATGGATGCCGGGGGAAGGAAAGCTATTTTATATGGCTATAGAAGCTGATACGAGAAGTTGGTAGTTATGAAACGTGTGTCTGAATTGTTGGTCTAAATAGAGCAGAAGCTGTTGGTCTGATGGTGGGTTGCGTGGGGGCCGTACCCAGAAGCGAGTGGGAGGATTCAGTGCACAACTTCGTCACTGAACTATCACAACTGCTGGGAAGCAGGAGGGACTGGAGCGATTAAAGGACAACACCGGGCAACAGCTGGAGAGAAAGTGCTGCCCACTGCCGTAGAAAACATTGCTTCTTCCCTCCCAACATCTTAAGGGACTTACAATAATAATTTTTCTGGCCCATGGAAGCCTGGGGGGAAAGAATGATCCTCTTGAGTGTTTTTTAATAACACTGGTGGTGTAGCTGTGATGGCCAGAGAAAGTGAGGCTTGGAGCAGAGCTAACATCATTCACCAGAGCAGATATAAAATATTTTGAGGCACAGAGTCACCTGCAGGGTCTCAGACAGCTGACAGCTCATCTGATTTTTCCAAATACATCAGCAAGGCTAGTAAAAGACGTTGCCTCTCCCTACCGGTCTTGCTTTATGGAAATACTGTTCTATACTTACCTACCATAAGGAATTACAATTAAATTATTGAAAGAGTGAGGCCTGGGGAAGCTCCTGTACCCCTAGTGAGCAACACAAGAGAAAGATAATAACTGCTGATGGACACACTAAATTTCCCCGTCTTAGCAGCATTTAAGGAACACATCTTTTGTAGTTTCACTCCCTCATTTACCACTGGATTCAGTGAATGTGACCCAAGTTTGACAGAAAGCATAACTTTACTTAGTATAAAGCAGATGTAAATGTCAGAAGGAAGATAAATGTGTTCTTAAATGAAATAAGAGACCCCAGGCAGTGCTAAGCTAAGCAACCCTTCTCTTTGGATGTCGCTAGAGTTATGGCAGTTTGTCACATGAATATGATTCTCCTTTCTCCAGACAGTGCCTTACAAAACTAATTCAATCATACAGTGATTAATACTAACAGTAGTCATTATAATTCTCCTGTGAAAGCAGCCACACAGCATTTACCACATTGGCTGAACGAAATTACTTCCCACATCAGGGACACTGATGACTGAGGTGAGGAGGTAAAGCTAGGACACCAGCAAGCCAACAAGGGAAACAAAAAATGCGAAGAAAAAAAGTTAAAAAGTGAATAATTAGTGTAAGCACAATCAAAGTTGATTTTCCTGTATTATTGCCTGCTGATCCCATTTCTTTCCAACCAGTGCAAGATGCGGCAGGCTACGCCAGTGCAGATGTATTGCACTCAAGAGTGTGTTTATTCCCTTGATCACAGACATTTCTTGTTGTTAAAATGCATGCTGTGAAGTTGTCTCTGAAAAAGCCCTCCCTAAACAAGCACAATGTGATAAGAAACCACATTCGGTTCTCCTTTATGACTGATTTTCTTTCAACCTCTATTATCTTTGAAGGAGATATCGGAGTAGCTAAAGTTACTTGCTAATTTCAAGCACCTTCTGAAAGTAGACTCTATAATTTGTCTTTCCAAAACGGTCCTAATCTCTGAAAATTGCTATCAAAAACTGCAGTAAAACAGCCATCCATCCATTCTCAGCTCTTGTCACAGTAACTCCCGTGCTGACGTGTTGAAAGCAGGCCAGATTTCAAAGAAGGCCATCTGCATGCAAAACTTGCACTGTTTTCATTGTCTGAAATAATATCAATTTCTGTTTTCTTAATTGTTTGTGTGTGTGCCTATGTGTGACCTGTAATAGCACTTGCTTGAAATGGGCGTAGAAGAAAAGATCTCAAGCATAAGGCTGGAATAATGCCACTAAGTATACCCACCCCTTTTGCTCCAAAAGGAAAACTTCTTGAAAATGTGGTCATTGCCAGGAAAGTGTTGTATTTTAGGACTTGGCATTTTTCGCACATTGAAATAAAGAGAAAGAAATATAAGCTTTTATATCCTGATTTCATCCAGTTTCTGTTCCCTCTCTCCTGCTTCTATTTTGTCTGCTCTTCTTATGCCTCCACCTCCTCTTCCTTTTAGTTCCATACAAGATTACTTTTTCCTGAGTATTTTCTCTGGATCTCTTGAAGTGAATCTGCTTCTAAAATATTCTTAAAATAATTTAGTCTGAAAATAATTTATTTAAAATTTTGAATTCTATCCTTGAATCTAGTTCTTGATGCTGGCGCAGAAGATCTCCAAATTCCTGTTTTAAAGAAATAGGGATAGGTGGAAGAGTTATCAAAAATAATGGCAAAACAACGCCACTGTTCTCTGTCAGGAAGGGGGCTGCTGCAGAGCAGCAGTCCCTTAAAATGACAATATAAAGGAACAGCTCACATTCTATTTTTCAGAAGAAAAGAAACCAGAACTGTCATAGTATGACCGCACTAACTTCAAAGCAAGCCAAAAGCTGAATTATTATAATTTAGTCCCACGAAAAATGCATTTGAGATCACCCTCATTGTGCACGATCGAGATGTCCTGTGTCCCTTCCCTGAAAAAAAATACAAGTGCTCTATTATTAGTAAAGGGTGGCAGTGGCAGCCTCTAACAGAGCTGGGAGAGGAGCTCTGGCAGGGCTAGAAAGGTAGTGTCTGCAGCTGAACACGTTTGCTGGCTCATCAGTGAGCCTGGCCAGGACTTGCACAGCTTTGTGGACTAGCTGCTGCCTTAAGGGACAAGCTGCATAAAGTTGCAACAACAAAGCTCTTCTGTGCTTATTTAAGCAAAACTCTTCCTCTGAGGCTGAGAGTCTGGGAGCTCCCCATGGAAAACTTATTTACATAATTGAGTGATACATCACTCAGTTATGTGAACATTTCTCAGGACTGTAAAGCTGGTAGCTAGTCTAAATCTGTGATCCCACTGTGGTTTCGTAGCTTCTTCCCTGTTATGGGTGGAGAAAAATTTAAATGGATAAACCCTATTAAAAGGGACTATTTTTCTTACTGCTGAAGAAGAAACCGTAGCAAGATGAGCTGCAATTTTTCACCCAGATGGTGGAGAAGTTTGTGACTGTTTTTAGCTCTAGGATGACAGACTTGCAATCCCACGCACCTCTCTGAAAAAAAATTGTTCTGTCTTCCAGTCAACAAGGTTGGTTTTGGTCATCGAAGCAGTGCAAGTCTATGAGACAGCTCAAGTCCAGTCAATTAGAGAGCTGGGGAATCAATGGAAAGGCTTTCAATACCAAGAGGTACGGAATAGAAAGCCAATGTATTCATTAAAGCATAGGGCTCAGACCATATAGGAAATGCCTCTGGATGTCTGTGCTGTACATACCTTATGCTGCACTGGGGACTCTAACACATCTGTATGGGATTTATGGGAGAGGAATTGCGTGGGGTAAGAGAACAGTCGTGGCAGTTCATCATCAGCAGTATTCTGCGGAAATGCACTTCTAGCAAAAGGATAGGAGCAAGACTCTTCCCCCCACCCCCTTTGCTGGAACAAAGTTTTAACAAAATTCTTTTTCTTATGTGACTAAAATGGAAACCTGGACAGCTGTGATTCAAATGCAGGCTCAGAGATGTGGTTCGCAAACATAAGTGCTGCAGCGCTCAGTGCCGTAACAGCAAAGCGTGTCTGACCACAGCAAGAGCAAGCGCTAATACTGCACAATGCAACACGCCTGAACCAGCTGCCCTCTTGTGCACAGAGATATTTTTAGGCTGGAGTCCTTTTGGTGGAAACCCCCAACAGCTCCAAAATGCTGAAGGACTTACACAGACCCTTTATGGGGCTGTACAAACACCTCTACGGACCTTGCTGAAAATGCTTTCCTGCGGAAGCAGATTTCTTCTTGTACTTCAGAACAAACACAGAGGACAATGAGCTCTGCACGAAGCCGTTAGCATTCAGTGCTGGGCCCTACTGCTGCTCTGGAGTTCAGAGGGGAAGATCATGCACCCTTCTTCTTGCTGATGACTTGTTTCCAGCAGGGATATGGCTGTTGATAAATTACTCAATACCACTGCCCAAAACCCCACGCTGTATCTCTCTGCTCCGAGCTCCTTCTGTCCCTGTGACCGTGCAGACCCTGGGACAGGGGGCAGGAGAGCTGATGAAATGATCAGATTACCGCAAGATGGGGGAGCGCAGGTGGAATTGTAAACAGCAGCAGATACAAGAGAGGAGACATAAAGACTTGAAAAAGTAGCTTTTTTTTCCAGCCACTAGCAGTGTCAAGTTATTCTGGCAAGACCAAAATTACAGCTAGGGCTGACTGCACCTCCATTATTACCGGAGAAAAGAAGAATTGGCACCAGCAGCCTGCAAGCACTTCTGTGAGGCAACTGAGGGTCGGCAAGTGACAGATTTCACCTGGTGACTTGACTGGAGACACAGAGAATGCCAAATGCAACGTGAAAGCAGGAGAGCAAAGGCAGGAGGCTGGAAGGTGTCCACTCACCAGAGCCCTCCTCAGGTGCTTGGCTGTAGCTCTCTGGGGTCTGCCTTCCCTCCTTTTTTGCCTTGCTGTGTGTCTGTCCTCCATCTATTCACAAAAAAACAGCAGGTGTTTAGTGAGGAAGAAGCAGTTATCCCTGGAGAACATAATCAAATATAGAGATAGGAAGAGCAGGCCTGAAAAAAATAAAGAATGAAGAAGGAAAAGGGACTGCAAGGGAGAGGTGGGAGGAGGAATAAAAACACTTCAAAATCCAAACTATCTGTTCATCCAGAAAGAGTGTACATCATCTCTTCTCTGTACACACCCAGCTCTCCCCTGGGAGGTACAACGGTGTAACTCCCAGCTCTGTCCTTGGCAAGTCACTTTATTTTGCTGTGTCTCCATCTACTATCTGGAGATGGCTGCTGGCATGCTGCTTTTATTGCGTGATTCGATTTGCCTGGTCAGGCTGCAAACTTTTAGGCGCAGGGACACCCACACTCTCATTCTGCTCGTGAACCATGTCTGGTGAGAGCTGGGGGTCCTCTGAGAGAAGAGCCCACAGGAACTACTAAGTCAGTGCGCATGTTGGTTTGAGCGTTCTGGTTCCCTTTAGCAGCAGCAAATCCAGCAGCTGCAGCAGTGGGATGCTGCTGAGGCTGGGCATCCTCTGAAGCTGTTAACACCAAAGTAGAGGAGAAAACATGTTTAGGGATAAATGAACTTTCATCTTCACAAGTTCTTAGCAGGTAAGGAAGGAAGAAGGATGAACAGGCAGATCAACAGCAACTGAAGTGGATGAGGTACATCTTCCAAGGACATACACATCTAGACCCAGAAGAATGTTTGGGGTACCAAAGAGTAACTTTGTGCTGCTCCCAGAGCAGACTTCTGAACTGACTTTTGGTACAGGCCCTGGCGTGCAAAATAGCTCTCTGTAATTCTTTTCTTTAGGGCACTGTGAGGAGGAGATTAGTATCATTTTTCCCAGAGAAGGAAACTGAGGCACAAGGAGGAGAGATGACTGGGCCAAAGATGCAGCCTGATCCAGCTACGAGTTTGCCCAAGCTGTTTCTATTCTCTCATGCAAACAAAGAAGAGAATCATGCTTTTCAGGGTTAGGCACGCACAACCCAAACTCCCTTTAGTTGGTTCATCAGCAACAAAAACTGCAATGTCATCAGTACCGCTAATATTTTCTGAAAAGTATCATTTGAAGGGACAGGTGAAATATTTTCTAACATCAACTGAGTGTATTAAGAAAGGAAAAAAAAATAAGATCTGGGACATACAAATTTTCAACCAGGTCAGAGACAGACCATTGGCTGAGAAGCGGTGGAGTACAATCCTGCTAAGAGATAGTCTTGTTATGATATTTAATTGAACGATTACAAAAAGAAGTGGAAGGTAAGGTGTTTCATTCAGTCCATGGTTTTACTCTGCAGCAATGCTATGAGCGTAGGCATTGCCAAGCTTGTCCTGAATTCCTTGCAAAGTTGTGGCTTAGAGGTTAGAGATGGAGAGCTTAGGGAAGGAGGGCTGCTTGGTGAAAAATATTCTTTCACCAGATTCTGAGTGTTACTGGTCTCTATTGTACTGATTGTTTAGTTTCACCTGCCTCTTATCGGAAGAAGACTGTTGTCTACTCTGGAAGTATATGTAAATGTATAAACAGAAACAGAGCTTTAAAAAATAGTGTTCTTAATTTTTTTTTTTCCAGTACACAAGCTGAAAAATACAGATGCATTTCTGACTTATAGTGCAAGTCAGCTGATCCAGAACTGAAGATAAGCTTTAATTAGAACATTTAATCTTCAAACACACCATTGTTTCAATATCATATCATTATCCTAGGATATTTCCCAGAATGACGTGTTTTTGAAGTTACGTATATGTATATATACATATATGTGCTTTTATTCTTAAAAGGGGTTAACTATCTACACACTATATACATGCCAGGAAAAGCATTCATTAGTGAAGATGGAAATGATGAAAAATGAATGGAAAATGAGGATGTCATTGCTAGGACGCCACTGCTTAAAGCCAAGCTGGAAGAAGGACATCAGTTTCCAGGTAATGCTAATGGTGGAGAAGAGAGTGTCTTACGTGAAAGGACTCTGGGGAGCAGCACCAGTGGGTAGGGTGTTGGAAAAGCCACGAGTTTACCTCTTCCAAAACCTCTCGACCTAAGTCACAATTGTTTTAGTGCCTCTAACAGTTTCTGCAGTCAGGACAGGAATGAACAACCTACTCACTATTTACTTCCCCTGAAGGTACCAGTGCAAACAACTCATTTTAATGTGGTTTCACCTACAAATGTATAACCTTGGACCAGGATGTTACATACCCAACGTTACTCCCACAGAGAGATGTTGTGATATTGACATGCTAATTCTGGTGTCCTGCCAGGGATGTACTGAATGCATTTTTCAGGAAAATAAATGAAGAGGTAATTGCACAATATGCAAAGGCTTTTGTAATTTTCTTTAAAGGCTGAAGAATCCCCAGGGTTTTATTTAAGCAGGGAGACAATGGGCAAAGCCATTTGAAATGCAGAGAGGTATCAGTGCAGAATGGGAAATGAACTAACGGTAGCTATAGGTCAGTGAAGGTTGCAACGGAGAGAAAAAAAAGGAAAACCTAGATAATTATCCTTTCTTTCCTAATTAACCCTTGCTTTCAGTTTCTGCCCAGCTTTCCAGCCCTGAGGGAGAATGTGCTTGCAAGACAGATGCCAGGTGATCCAGTTCAAGGCGTCCCATCGCTTGTGAAGCACAAGCAAATTGCCTGAACTTGAGAATAAGTTGGCAACTACAACAAAATTTGCTGTCACGTGTTATTTTTACATCAAGGGAAGGAGATATGTGGCCACAAAGGAAACCCCACCTGCACGCTCCACTTCTAAGACTGAGGACACTTTTTTTTTCTCTTAAAAGGCGCCACTCCCCTGTGTAAGATAATTTTAACAGGCTTTCAGAAAGTCAAGCTGCCCTCTGCAAGCCTGTGCAAACTCTCTACTGAGTAATACCGAAACTTAAGTTTAAAAGCTAGCTCTTGCTGGTGTTCATAAAAGATGACCTGTAGAACTGTGCTTTTCTATGCTTTTTAACTGACCTCTGTTTTTATCTTTCCTTTAAGTGGTCCTATCTAGCCAAATCACCAAGTTTTTAACTTACATGGAAGAGAAATTCTTGTCTGGCATTCTTCAAAAAACAGCAAAGCTTTCTCCAGAAAGAGTAACAGGCATATGTGACTCATACTTTACCAAATCCATGTTAGGGAGGAACCAGCTATCCTGCAGGAAAGGAGCAGTCATAGATTGACCTAATCCCCACTAACTCCAGTCAGCGCATAAAATCTTCCAGCACTACCAGAGGCAGATTCTGAATCGAGAGGAAAAGAGGTTTGCAGGTTGTACCAGCCCCTGCCCTCGTAACACAGAAATAATTCTTACATGTCACAGAAGATCAGAAAGGATAGCTTAAACAGGACATGAAGCAGTTAACATTATGAACTTTTTACAGCTCTCTACTTCACAATCATTCCTCCCAGCCAAAGCCTCCTGGAAAAAAAATTGAATTTCTTTACCATAGCTCAGACATGTATTCTACAGAGCAGAAAGAATGATGGGAAAATTAAATCCACACATTAGACTAAAGCGTTTCCCTGCACAAGGAAGCTGTGTTACATCCACAGCAGCAGAAGAACAAGCAATTGATCACTGTGCGTCACAGGACAGGATGGGGCTGCTGAATTAGTATTGAGCTGGAGTGCTCTTTCTCCTGCTAGGAAGCAAAGCTGCATTTCACAGGTGTCATTTATAATGAGAGACAAGATTTGTATTCATCTGCAGGTCAGGTCTTTAATGAGATTCACTTTCCTGGTCTATAAGTCACAATGAACTGACGACAGCTCTCCAGCAGCCAGTATATTAGCTCCCCAGCCACGGGCCTTCCAAACGTCAAATGCAAAGTATACGGCAAAGCACCCTCTTGCTTTCCCTTGTCATCACTGATTCACTTGGGATATGGCACATACTGTCACCCACAGAGCCATGAAAAGCGTGGAACCTGTGGCCAGAAAGAGCTGCTGCAGAGCTGGGATGCTGCCAGAGGGTCTGTGTCTTTGAAGAGAAAAGTGCTCCACTTGCCTGAAATCTTCACTAGAGAAATAAATGGTGTTATTCAAAATGTCGTCCAAGGGAAGGCCTTTCCTAAGACTAAGGCCTTCTTTGCAAATAAGAGTTTGTTGCAAAATAAAACGAGATAAAAAACATAAAAAGCAAAAACAGAACATGTGGCTGTGGTTTTATGACCTATTTTGGGACTTTGTCTTAGAGAGCTGGTAGTTCTCCTAGTGCTCCAGACCGATTATTTTAGGCAAAGCTACAAAATAATGAAATAGGAAGCTGAATTCAAGTTGCATCTTAATCTTCCTAGTTTTTGAGTGATTTAACAACATTCTTTAATGCTGTGTTTAGGGGCTCTGATTGAGTATCTAAATGTCATGCCTGTTTGCTGAATCCAAGTATTGTCTCTAATCCATACTTAGCCTGCGACAACCTTAATAATAGCACTTAAATAATTCACTGTGCACCTTCACAGAGGCATCACATGATCCATTTTGGAGGTGTCACCCAGAGTCACACAGTCCAACCCACT
Organism: Chroicocephalus ridibundus; assembly: GCF_963924245.1. Taxonomy (NCBI): domain Eukaryota; kingdom Metazoa; phylum Chordata; class Aves; order Charadriiformes; family Laridae; genus Chroicocephalus; species Chroicocephalus ridibundus. The sequence goes on from NC_086284.1 coordinate 156,113,162, forward strand.
CCTTTGCAATGGCCTTGGTGTCTCGGCCATCAGGAGCCAACAGTGTTGCCTGGCATTCTCCCCAAAAAGTCAAGAGTTTTCCCGGGCTCAGATGCTCAGCAGCTTCATAATCTTCTCCTCAGTCTGTCACACAAGCACCAATGTCTGACCAGAGAAGGGAGCAGGACTAGACAATCTAGGGCAGGCAAAGGAGCAGAATTATTGGAGCTCTAAACAAGACTATTTTAAGGTTTTTCCTTAGAAAGTTCTGCGTCTTTCCATTTCAGTATTTTGTGATGCATCCTGAAGCTCCTAGGTGTGACTGACTCATGGAAAAGGACAGCCTGGTTACCTAAAATGTTTTGAAAATGGCTTTTAAGTCATTCACAGACATTTAATATTGTAACTAATGACAATGGCTGCATTCAAAAGGAGCTTTATGCACTATTCCAAAAAGCAAAGCAAGGAGACAGAAAAATGAAGCTGGTTAATTTTTAAATAACTTTTTATTTTTTTGCCATAGCTGTTTGCTCCTGCACTCCAACGCTTATTTCTAGTGTTGGCTGAAATAAGAAGTGCAGAAATACGTACAAAATAAGCTACTATTTCTGGCCAAGACAAAAATATCTAGAAACGAAAGCTTACCAAGCAACACTGTTCTCAGTAAGTTCAGAGGAAAATTAAAAGCTGAATCCTCTGAAGATTCAGCTTTTGGGAACCTTACTCAAATGAAATCTCCTAACCTAACAAAGTTTACTCATTATCAGATATTCTGCTCAAAACCATGGAAGTGATAAAACTTCATGAAAAGACAACCTAAGAGTCACCTTGCGTAGAAAAATACCCAGCACTGCAAATATAAAGATTCCTCTCCAGATCAAAACATGAGTTGCTTTAAATGTAAGTTATTAATAGAGCTTGTGCAGTTTTTCACACAGCTAACAGAGTTGTAGAAATAAAGTAAAATCTTAAAGTCAGGTTTTGTTTTCCTTATTTTAGTAACCATAGGTACGAGATCTCTCAGACACTTTGGGAAGCAATCCAGACTTCTTTCACCTACAGGAATAAAAATAATTAATGGAACGCCTAGGGAAATGATAACAACAACAACAATGTCCTTTCCAATGTTGTATCTTTTTAAAAGCAAGAATCCTAAAGCTTTGAAGTATTCTCAGGTTTCCTTTTGCCCTCCCTCCCTCCCTATTTGTTTCTTTTAAACTTAGTTATACCAAAAATGTTAATTTCAGCAGGCAGGACAGTTTACCTACCTTTAAAGCCTGTTAATCAAGTGAGCTTTTTGCCCTTGAGGTGTAGGAGGTCCCTTCTTCAGTCTTGGTCTTATTTGACATCTTTTAGTTCCCCCACAGAGGCCTTCTGCAAAAGAAAACTAAATGTGTCCAAGCTAACAGGAAGCAAAAATCTAGCTTAGGATAAATAAGGTACCTACGGTACCTCTGAGATGTTCTTTGTGTTTTTAAGAGGGCATATCTCATAATTGCTGAAACAGAGAACTTTCATTTCAGAGCCATCACACAATTAATATCACAGTATTAACTATTCATTATGAGGATATATGGAACAGTTCTGTAAACGATGAAATAACTTCTCAGAATACCAACCAAGAACACCAAAAAAACCCCATTCTCTTATACAGATCAACCACCGACTTACAAGTCTGCTGTCAAAGGCCAAAACGCTCTCAGCTCACGGAAGACTGTACGTTTACATCTAGGGTCTCATAGCCATTTTTCCCAGGTTATGGGAAATTGGTTTCCCATTTTTCTCTTTTCCTCTCCTTTTTTTCCCTGTCTCTCCATTGATCCTCATGTCCTTTGTCAGCCTCAGAATGAAGAAATCTGCTATAAAAATGACACGGAGAGCTGGATGATTCAGATCCTTCACTGTGTATCATGTGTGGCATGGAACAAGTACACTAAAACGCTGCATTTTATCACATCAAGAGATTACAGTTGTCACAGGCAAGTACAGCAAAGATGATCACTATTCTAGGAAAAAATATGTTATAGCAACGACACTGTTAGGTGTTGAAACAAGTGTTTGATGTGTTATCAGTTGACAAGCAAGGTGAGAAGATGCTTAAAATTAAGTAGAGTTGAAAGTATTGCAGAGTCAAAGCTTTATTGTGTCTCCAGGCATTCCTAGAGCTGTAATTATTTGTATATCTATTTTGCAACTCAATAAAAACCTAGTAAGTATAGAAAAAAAAGATGCGGATTTGCTTGCAACACAATAAAGTTAAGAATTAACTGATATTTTGTTGCAAGTACAGAAGAAATGACCTTTCTGGTTGTTCACAGCTCATCTTTTTCTCCCTAATAACGTAGGAATAGATCAAGGAAGCCACTTTTATAGTTGATGTGCATATTCATATTGGAGTCCCTTAAGGATATGATATTTATTTGTAGCCAAGGTTGCTCTTCAGATTTTTACATTGTCTTACTATTTCAGAAACAAAATATCCAGAAACCTTCTGGATTGCTTGTACCCCACCATTTTGTCCTTCCAGCAGACGTTGGAGGGGTTGAAGCCTCCCAGAAGGACCAGGGTCTCGATCATGAAGTTTCTTCCAGTTGCCTGAAGAAGGCCTCACCTATTTCCTCTGATGAGATAGGATGCAGCAGACACTCACCACAACGTTGCCCATGTTGATCTCTAATCCTGACCCATGGGCTCTTGACTGGCTTGTCACCCATTCCATGCTATAGCTCTCATTCCCACCAGTCTCTTCACATAAAAGGCAACTCCCTGCCTCACCATGCTGGTCTGTCCTTCCTAAAAAGCCAGCATCCATCCATTGCAGCACATCCCTGTGATCCCAGTGAGTTCATACCTCTGCAATGACTTGCAGACATCTAGTTCTTCTTGTCTGCTCCCCGTGCTGCCTGGAGTTACTGCGTTTAATTTGCAGCACTAATACCTCTGCAAATAACTCGCAGCCCCAGTCTCTGAAATGTGTGTATTGTACGTCTGCTCTTCTCCTGGAAGTACCTGGATAACTAACACTGAAATAGAGTGGCCACATACATCTCCCCATGCACCACGGAAAACAGAGCTTTGCAACCAGGAGGGACGTGATCTCTAATGGGTATATTTGACCATGGGAGCTGTTGAAGTAAATCTTGATATACCAGATCTTTTGCTGGTTTTGCGTTTTTCGGTTGGTGTTTTTTTTTCCTGCAGCTAAAATTATCATCTGGTTTCATATTTGAAAAATGTAAAGTTTACATGCAGAGCATGATGCTTTTCTTTTATTTGCTTATCATTTTTTTTTTACAAATAAAAGGACTATAATAGTACTGGATTTGTGCCTTAAGCACAAACGAATCATAGAAGATATGTTATCCTGAAATTATATTTTTTTGGAAGTCAGGGAACAATATCGTCATAGCAGAGAGAAAAAGCCTATTACAACCCAAATGTGTTTATCAAGGGATACTACAATACCCCAGGCCATGTTATTTCAAATTAATGGGGACTGTAAACACACTTTTCTTGATGTAACTTATTTGTATCTGCTGAAGTCATACACAGCTGTGAAGCATCACCAGAAGTGGTACTCTGCAAAGAAATCTCTGATTAAGAAGCTGCAGAATTTTCATAATTTCAATTAACTTAAATGAATGGGAGAAATCTCTAAGGCCAGTTGGCAAGTGGTTTGTTTTGTGTAAATCCCATTTTCCTGGGAGGAAAGATCCATTAATCATCAATGCTACATCATGAAGGAAACCAAAAATCTATTTAAAAAAAAAAAAGTAGCCCTATCGAGACATGTATAATTACAGAAGCACAACCTTAGTACAGTGGATGCAGTTGAATTTGAAACTAGTGATGGCAGACATCATTTCTAAGTGTGAGGGGAAATAAATCGTACTGCTGTAAGCTATTTTCACACTGGAGTACTAAAACAGCAAGTGTGAACACAAACACACACACACATAAATATATATATATATAAGTGTTACCCTTTTAACTGAATTAATTACACCAGCATGTAACCTGTGCCTACATAAGGCATCAGAACTGGACTTCGGTCAGTTGAACAGCTTTGTGAGTTTGACACTGTTTGACATCCAGCCCGTTTTTTATATTTTTCAGGCTGTTTGTGATCTCTTTTTCATAGACTGAGCTGTCACAGTGACTCAGTAGGATTCCGCAGAGTAGTCAGTGTTAGGATCAATACAAAGTGTTGCAGGTGATATGTCCTTGGAAAAAAAAAAAAAGAGGAAAAAACCCACCCTATATGTTTTTCATAATTTTCTTTTTAGAATTTCAAGCCTTTGTTATCTTTCTTATCAAAGTCCATTATTTTTTCAATAAGCTGTACAGAGAGGTTGCCTTCAACGAGCACAGTATCTGATGAAAAGACCTGTGAAGTATGCTGAATGACTCCGTTTCAGAGGACACCAAATCCAAATTCATTGCCCAGAAAGACAACCTAACTAATCATTCTAAATACGACTAAAAATGTTTAAATCTATGTAAATGGCATAAATATGTATTTCTTTCATGCTTTTTTTTTAGACATGTATTTTAATACTTTTTAAATATACTTATCTGTATTAAATTTATATACCCATCAAGTAGATGAAACTTCACAAAATTGCAGGCCTAAGATGAGGTTGGAAAAAAATTATCTAGACCTCACCTTGTCCCAGAGGTTTACGTGAGTAATTTCTGTCAAAAAAAAAAAAAAAAATAATCCCTCATTTCTGGTCTTAAAAGATTTAGCAATGGAGACTCCATAGACTTTCTCAGAGATCAGTTTCAGAACTTCACTATTTCTTGACGTCTGAGTCCTCACCATAGTTTATACCCATTTTATCTCGCCCACCACAGTCACAGAGAAAGATGGCTTCCTTTCCTCTTTGCAAGAGTGTTTTACATATTGGAAGGTCTGTTATTGCATCTGTTTTCCGGACCTTTGATCATTCTTGCTGCTCTCCTCTATTTGCGTGAAGAATGTTCAGAGTTTACCTTACCGTAATTCAGGACTTTTGATCTCTCAGAACTATTTGAAATAGCAGTGGATATACAATATTAGCTTGCTATAGCCTTTTTACCTGTTGGCATTGTATCACAGAAGAAAAGACATGCCAGTCTTTGGCCGGGCTTCTGGACTCCACCATAATACATTAAATAGATTTGGTAGCAGCAAGCTCCGGTAGAGCTTCAGACGGACAATTTGGAGATGTGAATTTTTCTTCTATTTCTCTCCTTGACCATGATGCTTTTATCTCAAAGTGTCTGCTTCCTCTCTAAAGCCTCCCACACGCAAAATGGTGCATAAGAACCAGGCGGTGCTAATTATATTTTTCGGCTGTTTGCCCATACTATCATTGTAGTGGTGAACTCTATAATAAAGATTACACGGCATTCAAAGTGTTCGTTCAAATTCTGAAGGACGATGATAAATAATCGAAATACAAGATGGTCTGATGGCTCATCACAGGCTGTTTGAACTGTCAGCCTGCTGGCAAACCTCGGATTTCCAGTTGCAATGGATTTCTGAAAAATATTGCAGAGGCATTGGCTCCATTCCTGGGCTTGCATTATTAACGATCTGTCCAAACTTGGTTTAGAAGGAGATGAAGTCGTGTATTGAAGTTGCCTTAACAGTAGCTGGTAATTTGTTGTTTGTTACAAGAGGCAAGGGCAGGGAATCAATTAATTCATTCAGAAAAGGAATCGATTACTCCCCTAAGCATATGTTTACCCTTGTAAAGAGTGGTTTATAGAGTAGAATGCTTCACAAGGACTTTGGGGTAAAACAGAACTTCTGGCTGGATTTTAATTGCCTGTCTATTTACATGTTTGGCATGTTTGCATCTTCTGTTTCCTTTGAAGTTAGAGTCCGGAGCCCTGAAGGACTGTAAAGTTACAAGATAATTACTGATTGTTAAGGGACTATGCTTTCTAAAAAAAATGCCCATATTGTTTCTCTTTATTAGCCCCCACCCCTATATCCAATTGATTTTAAGTAAACTTCCATAGAGAAAATATTTAAACTTTCCAAAGACTTTTTACAGCCTCCTTCACAAGCAGCTATCAAAGAAACCTGGCAGGGAAAAGTCATGGCACAGTTTAAAATCCGAGCAAGAGAGAATTAGACATAAATAGCTATTTCTCACTGTTGACAGAGGTTAATACTAGAGTGACCTAGGGACCAGCCTTAGGACTGGAGTGAGGGCATTCAACCCGCGTATTAGTGAACTGAAAGGGAAGGTGAAGAGCAAGGAGACTATATCCCCCTGATTATTTCAGATTCTTGTGGCCAGTGAGGATTGCAAGAAGCTTTGGAAAGACCTAGCAAGGCTGGGGAATGTGCCAGATGCAATGAATCCACAGATAGCTCTGCAGAATTTTTGTCGCTGCTGTAAATTAAGAAAGAAAAAAATTGCTGCTTCTGCCTGAGAACAGCTAAAATACTGTCTCAGGCTTATCATATTTTTGTTATTGTTGTTGGGCTGTTTCCTGCTGTTCCAGCTCTCTTCAGGACCAGGTCAGCTTTAGTGCTAATGCAGGAAGAGAGGCTGGGGCTCAGCCCAAGACAGGGGGGGCGGAGGGGGGAAATACAAATCTGCCTTTTCAGCAGCATTTGCTACTTTAATTGTTCCATCAAACTGCAGCAACAAATGATTTGTCCAAAAATGAAACAAGATCTGTCACATCATAAGGAAATCAGCTCTCCTGGATCTGGAGACAGCCACTTAATAGTTTGGAACATCCTCCTTCTCCGCAGAGGAAAGCAACGGACAGCAATAATCTACTGGCCACTGTGTCTTTCTGTACACTGCAATTCTCCCACTACTGAAGCAGTGACAGCAACACACTTGTAAAAGCCATGACCGCTTACACCACTGTATCTCATACCAGTTGCATAAGAACCCTTTACACCAGACCCCTTTGAATAGCGATTTTCTTCCTCCTCCACTGCAGTTCACAGAAGCTCATCAAGCAAGGCCTGTGAGATTATCTACTGAAAAGGTGTCTGTAGCAGTGCTTAAAGCAAACTTAGAGGTGACAGCTGTGAAAAATGAAGTCATTTGCAGCCAGCCTACGCAGGCACTCCTGCCACTGCAAGCTAGAAGAGGGGGAGCTGCCTCAAGGACAGGACTCAAAGCTTTGTCACACCGGATTAGCTAACCTTCAGCCAAATAGATTCGTGCTTCCCAACCTCGAGTGGGATTGCTTATTACGAAAGGGAAAGAGTTTAGCACTTGTTTATTTATGTTGAAATTTACGTTTATCTTTGTTATTTCTGCATTAAGGATTACTGGATTGGGTGACTGGTTCTCAAACTTTTCTGTATAAGGAGTCTACATGTAAACAGAAGAAAGTTTCACAACTTCCAACCAGCTATAAATACATAAATGGAACTTGGGCATTCCCAATGAGAAGAGAGACAGAGCCTGAAAGTGTAGAAAGCCCGTACAAAGAAGTGCTTGGTGATTGTTTTTCACTTATATACTGTCAATTTTAAACACAGTTTTGCATTTTAGGAGGGCTGCTGTGTTCATCTATTTCAGGAATAAACATTACAACTGCTTTCCTGTGCTTTTTGCAATGCTATATTTCACAATGCTATTTCAACCCTGCAGAATATAGTGGTTTTACAGTTCAAGATTAAATAATAGCACCATTTAGAAAGCAAATATTGAGCCAAAGAACTTCAAAGCTGCAACATTCACTTATTCAGCTTTCATGCATTTAAAATCACAACTAAAATAAAAAGGAAATGAAAAAGCATAATTCATTCATTTGAAAATAGGTTCCAATTAATATCTTCAAGTTTAGACTTATTTCTTTTGCTGTCTCCTAAATTACAACATTAAAAAAAAACAAACAAAAACCTTTTTCAACTCTCATTTCACTGTACTGAGCTAATTCACTCTGGAGCAGAAACTACTGGACTGTGTAAACCTGGTTTATTAGTAAATGCATTGCAACAGACACTCATTGCTCTCCTTTCCCATAGAGTAAAAACTTTCTGCTGCCTTAGCCATAAAGATAGCTTTGCTGCAAGAATCGTGGATATGAATGCTGGCCATATTTTGCCATTCTGTATTTTTTTTTTTCCAAGTGTTGTTGCAATGCTTACTTTGCATTATTTTTGCTCTTTATGTTGCCTGATAATTTTCTATGTTCCCTAATAAAAATTAAAAATTTCCTGCTGTGCCCCTCACATATTACCTTTAGAGATCTTCTCTGCAGCTGTCACTTTCCAATGTCATTTCCTCCAAAACTCATCAATTCATAATCAAAGAGAAAGCAATGTTTTGGACCCTTTCCCTAAGCCAGGATGACTATATTTATTTACAGGTTCTCTATTCGCACAGGTCTGAGTGAGACTCAGTTTCATTCAATCCTACATTTTTCTTCCTTGATTAGCAGGTACCATGAATACAGCTGAATGACTTATCCAGTGCAATCCTTAGTTCTGGAAGGACATTTACTCTCGGTGATGAGTCAAAAAGTCATGAAAAAGTGATATTCACCTATCACCTACAAATGCAGCTGCTTTGACAGTACAGCCACAGGCACTGCTTGTGATCCTGGATGCTCCTTCAGCTTCTTGTCTTGTGTTTGTTGAAAATTCCTCCCTGTCACTGGCTCCACTGTTTAACCACCTTTTATTTTCCAGACAAATACCATTTCTTGGCATGCAAGCAGGACAAATTCAGAATTCTTCAACTTGGTAGCACCATACTGGCCAGCTGTATTACACAGGCTAACGGTGCTTACACTCATGAGTATTTCCTACTTTTGATCACCTCTTTCCAGAGGGAAATTATAATTTGACCCAAGGTCAAAGCCATTGTTTTCAAGGAGTGACTCGTTAAATAACCATGAAACTGTGGGATGCAAGGATTTTCTGGGGACTCAGCTTATTTATATGTTGGTTTACATGTACTTTTTCATATGTTGGTTTATGTGTAGTTTTTTTTTTCTTCCCCCCCTATATACTACTTAGCTATGTTGTATCAGCCCAAGTTCCTTTACTGCAAAAATAACTTGTTGCAGGAACGCTCCGAGCTCGACTTTAGCTTCACAAAAGCAAACCACTGCAGATCAAAACAGTGAAACTATTTAATACTCTCCCTAATATTTTCCCTTAATATTTCTGAAGAAAGGGAAGCACTACATCTCACAGAAATAGAATAGGGAAAAAAAAAAATAATCAAAGTTTTTGAGAAGGCCTGGCCTCCTGTAGGCACTTGGCCTGGCTATCCATTGAAACAATGCCATGTGGAAATAGTTGCCTGAAGAAACTGTGGAAAATAGAGAGCGGATTGCTAATACACAAACCCTTGATGTCTAATGTTTCATGTTTCTCTGGTGTAGTCACATAACATTGGGGAAAACTGTTTTAAGATGCTACCAGTACTGGCACAGGCATGGAGACAAGTAGACTTTCTGTGCGATATTGTATCAAAACACAGATAAGAATTTGAGTAAATTGCAATTCTCAGCTTGGTGGACAAGCCATTAATCTTCCAGCTATCACAGGCAAGAGCACAGAGCTCATTTTTGATGTTGTTTTTTGTTGTTGGTTGGGGGTTTTTTTGTTTGTAGTTTTTTTGCTTGTTTTTGTCTTTTTGTTGTTTGGTTGGTTTGGGGTTTTGGGTTTTTTTGAGTTTGTTTTTTTTTTTTTTTTTTTTTTTTAAAGTTTTCCAGGAGAAGTTTAGTCGGGCCTTTGCAAAGGAAGTAGAAGATTCCCATGACTATTTCCACACCTGCTTATGAGCTGCCACTCAAAGCCAAGTACATTCATTTAACTCCTCATGTGTTTGCAACAAAATTGCCCTGAATTCTTCAATTCTCAAGAAGAAATTCTTATACATTAGGTATCAGTTGTGATAACAAGGATGTCTGAATTCACCTGGTAGAAAAATTTCATCAGTTCTTGTTGTTATACTAACCCTGCCAGAGATATACTGATGAAGGTATCAATTTTTAATCACAAAACTGTATCAAAGTCCATGGATCAGGGAAATTCCTACCTCTTATTACCTGGTGATCAATGGTCCCTAAGTAAGATAAATTACTCTCTCTGAAAAGAAAGCAAACTAACTTACAAAAAATAGAAATCAACTTCTATACTAGCTCTTCCTCTGCCTATTTACATATACAGAAGTTTCCCCCAGGCTACAAGGGATTATTCTATTTTAATCATAGGGCATACAAAGTACACATCCCAGCGTTAAAACAGAGAACTGAGAGACAGAATAATCACTTCATCTACCATTATAGGTAGATGAATTTGTGAACACAAAGAAAAAGCTGACTGAGTTTCTCATTTTGCCAAAAGAAAGCCTGGAAAAACCTAACAGCCAATAACATGTTAGAAAGTGACAATGTTTCTTACTATTAACCTGTCAAAAAATAAATTTAGCATAATTTCAAAACCTCTGTAAGACAAGCTTTTGTTTTTATTTAGTCAAACCCCTTAATAGGCCAACTCCCTTACTAGCTATTAGCCTTATCACTGCCGCTCTTACATTAAATAAAACTTAACAAGAAACTTGCTGCCCTCTCAGTCCTGCATCCACAGAGGGTGTCATTGCTTTTCTTAACGCAACTGCTGTCAAGAATGACAAAGGCAGCTTTAAGGCTGCTGGTCTCAGCCATCAGCTTTTTAACAGCAGAACACAAAACATTTGAACAAATATCCCAAATCCTCAGTAAATGGATGAGACAACATGGCCATTCAGTAGGTGCACACAGCTACTACCTGGCAATGGTCTGAACATTTCCTCGGGAGAGGATCTAGTAGAATACACCGTTTTCTGAAAAGGTTTACACTAGACAGGTCGAGCTCATGTCACCTCTTTCAAATCACCATTTCCTCACTCCGGTAAATTGTCACTATGTGAAAAGAACAATAATCTGGTTGAAACCTTTTTTTAAAAGGTGATAATTTTCTGCCTAGATGGCCGTGAAATTATTGATGGGTTTTCACAGCCACCAGTGGGAAAAATGCATTTGGAAGTCACAATGTGTCACAGCTGCTCTCTGCCAGGAAAATGCTTGTGCGTGCAGCAGGCAGCTCCGCATTGACACGGGCCTCTGCTTCACAGCAAAACTCAAGTTCAATAGAGCAGCATTTCTCAGTCCAAATGGCTGAGTAGCACCAAACACCTAAGCTTTTCTAAAAAAAAAAAAATTAAAAACAACAACAAAAAAATCATAGAGCATGTTGCATCTATCATTTCGGAGCAGGAAGGCAATAAACAGCATCTTCAGCATGAACACACAAAAGTGTCACAGAACATTGTAAGTCAAAATATATGAAATGCCAATGAATTTCAGGCATTGGGATTACAGATTATGTCTCACAAATGCACACACAAATCTTATTCATAAAAATATCGAATGCTGGTTTGTTGAATGCAAAACCTGAATGTAATAGCTTTCTTTGCCTTATCACCTCAACAACTATTGCCCACCACCACCACCCCCAGTCTGAAGTTCAGATGTTTATGAATTTGGCTTATAACTGTTATCAAAAATGTTTTGTCTCCAATGGCAATTGTGAAGAAATGAGCTCAAAATAGAAAATGGTCTAGGAAAAACTACTCAATCACTATGGGATCTTATTTTCATATCCTTCCCTTACCTCCTTTGTTTGTTGGTGTAAAATTCTGCAGGGCCTACTCCAGCTCCTCTCCGGCTTCTAGGTCTGTCTTTTTACCCTTCTGCATTACAGCTGGTCTTTTAAATGCTGATCTTTACTATACCGTTTTGTCTAATTAATTAAAAATAAGATATCTGTTGCTGAGTCATCCTGCCATTAAAATGTCAAACCTTGGAGGGATGCAATTGCTCAGGTATATTCTGTATTATGCTCTATCACAACTAACAAGAAAATTGGAGTCGCAAGGCCAACTACACTGTAAAATGCAGTAGAACCACAATACACATGATGTCTTCTGTTTCTGCCAGCAGTATGATGTATTAACCATCAACAGTTCAGTATGTAAATTAAGTCCCTTGCAAGTTTAAGAAAATTATATTGCTCCAAAGGTCGAAACAAAATAAAGAGTCATTTACATTCTTCCTACCTACCTGTAGCATTATGAGAGAAGCAGTCAAAAGGGTGTCAAGCACTCAAACAATGTGTAGGTTAAAACACTTGTGTTACATCCACTTTACTTCAGGGTAGCACCAAGGATCCCCGTGGCACCACTGATACTACTGTATTTTGCAACCACTTTGTCTTCCGGTAGCATTCAGAAAAAAAACAAAAACAAGGAGCAAGTAAATCATATAATTCCAATCCTCCAACTATTCAGTGGACACCTGATGTGAAGAAAAGCAGTAAGGAGATAAAACATCCGATAAAAAAAGAAATAGGACATGCTACCGTAATATTTAAAGTGGAGAACAAGCCTGTAGTAGTAAGGAAATAGGATGGGAAAGAGTCTTTACTTAATTCTTCCTCTTATGCTTTTAATTCCTCCCTTCCAGTTATAGATGACATACAGCCTTAGATGGAGTATTTTCTAGTAACAGCTACAAAAAAGTTCCCTGCCTACTTTCTAGGCACCTATTAAAAAAGAGAAAGCTGTGATGAGGGTAAAGTACAGCATTTGAAAGCTGTACATTCAGGAAGGGCACATAAAGATGAGAGAATGGGAGCACATGTCACAGGTCAGCTCTGGCATATGAAGAACAAATGCAGTTGACAGAACGTGACCTTTAGAAACCACTCAGGAAAATTCTGACATCAATTTATAGTACATTTCACTTTCTGTAAATCTCACCTCCGACAGTAAAAACACCCAACCTTCAAACCCAACCTCTGAGCTTTGCAAATTGGGAACAAGGGGATCCTCTTTTCCCCAAAGCAACCATCTGTTAAGTAAGTGCTAATTTATTTCTTTTTTAAAAGAAAAAAACCACAAAAACAAACCCAATATATATCCATCTCTTTATAGTGAGAACACAGCTTTAGATGCATCTCCTTAAGTATACAGGTTATGCAGCTTTATTGCTGTAGGCTAGGTCTTTTTTCTTTCAAGTTATTATTTAATATGGCTTTATAAGTATTTCATTTATAGCTGTCATCAGAAATTTCATTAATTTATAAGCTTGGGTTTTGTTCTTACGCTTTAACCCTCTGACACTAGAAATTGATGTACTTCCCATCTGTTTCATATCTCTCTTTAAATAAGCTCTTCAGTGCTTTTGAGAAGGTTATTGACACCAACTGCAAAACACACAAAAAACCCCTTTAAGGCATGTCACGTCCTGAGAGATAACCCTTCAATCAGCTTATAGGTTAAATGCACAAAAAAGAAGGAAAGAAATTAAGTTTTCCTGCTAAGAAGTGAAACACAGATAAGTTTGTGCATGGTCATAAACCAAACCCATTGCTGTTGTATTCATCTCAGTTCTAATGATATCTCATCACATGCCTCAAACGGAAACTCAAACATTTCCTCTTATATTCTATTTATGCCTACTATTTAGGATTTACCTACATGTAGATATTGCTATCAGGTGTAGGACTAGGTTTTCATTACAATTTGTCAAAAGTATAGTTGTGAAGTATCCTTCAGTACAACTCTTCTTAGATAATAGATAAGCACACACTAACATTGGCTACGTTTTTCATTTAAAAATAATGTAAATGATACATCTCTGTTCTAAAAGGCAGAGTTAGAGCTTTGCTTTATGCAAAGAGGTATGCAAAGGGACAATGAAAGAAAACTAAAAACCATTCTTGTTTTAGGAAGCTTCCTAAAGCACATGCAAGGCCCAAACACCCCGCAAATAAAATATATACAAGTAACAAGAATAAATTTGGGAAAGACTTTTGGAACCTAACATTAGAATATTTTTTCATTGTAGAAGGTTACCATGTTATGATGGCCATAGTTCACCCAGTATATAATGACAAATTACTGTTTAACAGCCTTTAACAATGGCAGCTATCCTCACTCTCTGCATGCCAAGAGATAAGATACCGGGAAGTCTTTTGCATTGCAGAAACTGAATTAAGTAATAACAACCCCATTCAGATATCTGTCTTAATCTTAGTCCTAATTCAACTTCTACACCTGCCCTGTGCTATAGTGGATTAGGAAATACTACAAAAGTTTAGGGCATCATGCAGCTCTCATGCAGGGCTATCACCACACCAAACACAAACCAAGCTGAATCATTACACAGAGACATGCGAATACTCATCTGGTTTGGTGGCTGCACTGATAAATTGGAAGGGGAAAAAAACCAAAAGCCAAACCCACAAAATTTTGTGTCAACCTGGAACGTATCTGTTGGTTTTCCACTGAAAATAAGTGAAAAAGACCTGGGTGGTTGGATTTATGTCACAATATGCTGCCACTCTTTAAATAAAAGGCTGTATTTCTTAATTAAGTGCATTCCAAAAAGAAAGAGGAAGTATAACTTAATTTCCATGAAAAGCTACATGCTTTTCAAGACTTCCCACCTCCAAACACTTTTAAGGCAACATAGTTAAACATTGATCCAAACTACAAAATGGTTTCTTTTACTTTGAAACAAAGCTTTGCTGAACAAACTGCATTTTCTTCTGAATGTACTGAGGAATTACTTCCAGTTAGAGGAAAACGATAAGAAACACACATGAAGGAATGCTTCAAAGGTAAATAATTTTATATAAGAACTAAACCTGAATTTAGTGTAGGTCAAGAAATTATTTTTGAGACTGAGTTTTGTATCCTTCAAATTTATGCTCAGCTTGAGACTACTGAAAGAAATTTTCCCTTTGCAAGTTTGATAGATGAATTGAAACACACAGCCTATTGTGGTTTTGGCACACTGTCCCGCCTCTCAGCTTCAACAGTCATGAGATGAACCTCAGTGCGTGACAAGGAAGACCTCTATTCATAATTTTGAAATGTTGCAAAATGAAGGTATATTTGTGGGAAACAGGAACTCACTGAAAAGTACGGTACTACAGTACACACTGTATTCTGTGGTGGCCTGCAGTATTCATAAAACCAGTAACATTTAGGACAGAGGAGAATGGAGATGGGCACACAGGTGCTTTCCAAATGCAATCTGAACAGTGAAGAATCAAGACATTCCAGGACTTCTCCTATTCGAAGCACGGCTCTCCAAATTAACATTAGATCACGATAGAAAGCAATGGTACCTAAATGCAACTTTTCTTAGTTTAAAGTTAGAAACATTGTTTTGACTGCTAAGGCAGGGAGAGAGGAGCACTGTCCCTAGGAAAAATGCAAACACTATATGTTTTTGAAGCCTTTCAAGGCACCACATGAAACAAAGTGCTTTCCAAGCAACACATCTGGTAAGTTTATAGCATAACTTAATTGAAAGCTGTTCCAAGATGTCAGATTATAAGTAGAACAAAAATATTTTGAGAATACACTTTTCTGAAAACAGAGAAACAATCAAGTGACCCAATTGAAAAAATTGCTTTCTTGAGCCAACTTCCTTTTGGAAGGGAGCTGAGAAATCCATTTGTTCCAAAAGATCAGCCATAAACAAATATTAGGAAAAGTGCTTACATGTAAAGACTAATTTGGTTAGCCAGGCACTGAGGAAAGTGAGTGAAAGAAATCTGCGTTCTGAACCTTAACTAGTATTTACTCCTACAGAAGAGCTACCCATTAAAAAACAAAAACCCAGTAAAATGAACACAGGAACTGAAGCACACACATCAATCGCCACTAGCCATCACAGTGTTTGAACTGCTTTCGTATTAGTGATGAACTTGTCCTGAATTTTTCCAATATTTGACTGAAAGGCTGTGCATACAGCATTAGAAGTCCCTGTTTTCCAAGTTTAGCACTGAAAAAGAGACAAATTAAGTTTCTTTTGAAATATTTTTTCTGTATTTATAGTTTTCCCTCACCTTCCTGTACTTTTTCTTTAAAAGTGTATATTTTAAAATAAATCTTGTCAAACAATTCAAGCAATTTGATCTAAATCTCCACTGACAAGCAAAATTATAATAGGAAATTCTAGCAAAGTCACCATAAATATGCAACAATAATAATAAATGCATATTTTATTTATAATTCAGCTGTGCTTTTTGTAAATAAATGTTTCAGTTTCTTCGATGAAGTAAAGGACAGAGTGAATTGCCTTAGTCTTCACAGGTAATGGGCGGAACATGCCTCTATCTGCAAACTGTCTCTTAGAATTTAACATGAGTAAGAGATCTTCAACATTATGCGTTACCATTTAAGCTGGAAATGCAGACTACAAGAGAAGAGAATCAACAAAACCTTTTTTAAATGGATGTAATAAAAAAGCAAAACAAAACCAACTTTGTACATTTAGTTCTCAAAGCAGCTTCCATTCCACATTTAAGTCTTATAAGTATCTGAAGATTTTAATCACCGTACATGTGAGCTGGACCTTAGATGCCTTCCATGCAAATAAAAAGTTGTAGCCAGAGATTAATAAAACACAGGAGCAGAAAGCAAACTAAAACTCCACATTTTCTTATCGCACAATTCAAGTTTATTCCATTCATTCTTGCAACACAAACTTAAAAATACAGTATCATTTAGCATTCTGATGTCTGAACCATGATAATGATGAACCCAACTGTGTCAAAACAGTTAACAATGGTGAAAAGAGGAAGTCAAATATCAAAATGCACAGAGCACTAATTTTCTTCCATCACTGCGTAGAAAGATGATTGTTTACCCATTTACAAAATATAATTAAGACAAGTTCATTTTGAAATTTTGCATGCAACACTGCAATTGCTTGACCTAGGACACTCCATTCTAACCAGCCTCTTCTACAAAAAAATTCGATGTTATGTTCAAGGATAAAGTTCCATTTAACTATCATACTCCTTTTCCCATTTGCTCCCCCTTAAGAAAATGGAGCAGAATCCAGAATATACTTAAGGTTATAACTTATTCAGCACAAATTCCAAAGGAAAAGGTTTAAGAACAGAGTGGATTTCCAAGTATATGTGATTCCAGTCTGACAAAGTATTTAAACTCTGTTTATAGAATGCAAAATAATTTACAGTTCGGTATTTTCATCTAGTTAGGACCTACTCAAAGATACAGGCAGCCACCCATTATTTTTTCCACAATAGAGCTATCAAGAAGGGAACAAATAAACAAGCCCAGTATCTAGACCATTACAAAGGTATAAGCTTTTATTATCACATTATTGTTTGGGTTTTTTTTTTAAATCCTGGGCAAAATGATCAATCACCTCTGATGTAGTGCAAAAAGCAAAAAAGTATTTCTTCTTTATGAGCCAAACATTAAATGCCATCTTCCAACTATCTCAAAAGGCAGCTTGGGTATATATTACAGCCAAATTAAACACTTGTCTCACTGAAGTTTGCTTGCATTTTTTTTTTCCTCAAGTAAAGTAAGAAAAAATCAGGTGTCCACATAATTGTAGAAAAAGGGAGGCAAAATTGCCTCAGTGAATCACCAGAAGAGTTAGTACAAAGATGATGTTTCTTTACTATGATAATGCTCACTTAAATGAGAATGGAAGGGAAGGGCAGGAAAGAATACAGAGAAAAAAAAAACTCAAACCCCGAGAACACTATGGCCAGACAACTTGACACTAATCAACACAAAAAACTTGAATAATCAAGTTTTCCACATGAAAACAGATTGCAGTTTTCTAGACTAGTATTTTAATAGCTAATTATTTAATAGCATAATATGGAGGCAAATTTATGCCAAAGATGGTTACTTTCATAGCTGAATAAAGAGTTAAACCTATAGTCTGCGTTCACACTATTACAATGACATGACAATCCAGCACTGATCAGAGATAAGATTAAAGAGTTCTCTTTAAATAGTCATTAAAAGCACTGTTCACCAAACACGCTTGTTCTTTTATCAGCAGCTCACCAATTGATTTATCACTGATTTCCAACTCTTCTGCTCTTCCTTGCCACCCATCTCAAAGAAGCAAACAGTAATTGCACTGTACAGTTTATGGCCAGAATTGATTGTTTTCTCCATTGCTTTTCTTATGGGATATCTACATGTAAATCAGTTTCTACTCTCCTTTTACAGTTTAAATGCAAGGCTTTTTATAGCTGAAACATTCTATCATAATATGCAACATGATTCAAGTAAAACTAAGTCTCCATTAAATATGAGTGGTAGTCACCAGGCTACTTCTACATATCATATTCTCAATTTCAACAGTGATATCAAAATAATATCAGCTACTTTTGTTTAAGAATTCAGCATGAAACATTATATACATTTGTTTTCTGTATTGTGTATGTTATCAGAAAACTTGAAATCTATATTCCACAAAAAAGAAAGATGTATAGTTTGTGGTACACGCTTTTCTGTTATAAAACCTGTTATTCAGTTTTGGGTGAATCTGCAGTCTAATGAAAATTTTCAAGATGAAAGCCAGAAGCTCAGACATTCCTGAGGATCATAAGATGTGACAGGAATCCCTATAATATCACTAAATACCTTCCCATGAATTATCAAGACTGTCATAGTACTGACATACTTACTGGTTAATCTTATCTAAAAGTCAATGGTTCATGTGGTATTGTTGCATTGGGAACTTTCAGAACAAGCCCCATGCCTTAATGAAATTTAAGAGGTTCATTCAGCCAACACTGAAACACTGATTCTAAGATCTGCACAGTTAAAAGGGTTTTTTTCCTCCAGTAGTTAGAGCAAGACAAGACTTCTACTTGTACATCTTCCCGTTCCTAACACCTGAGCTTAGAAAGCTTACATGTAAGTTTACCAGAAAAGTTTAGCAACAATATTCACCTGATAGGAATGTCTAAATAATTAGCATCCATTTCCACATTTGACTTGATTATCTTTGTGTACCAAACAGCCTGTAGCTTTCACATGCGTCTATAAATTTAATGCTGACATGGTGAGTAAAGAAATTTTCTCTTACAATCCTTTTGGAAATAACTACAGTGACATTTTGAATTCTCTCAAAAACAGTTGCTTAAAAATCTGTCCTAGACTAGAACAAATATCGGAAAGAAAAACCTCAAATTCAAGCATCCAAAAGTACCTTGGCAGATATTATGGAGTGTAACACCACCATGCCCCAACTGATCTTTCCTGGTTTACTCAAGAGTCAGAAAAACATTAGTGTGACATCCAATTAGTCAATATAAAGAACAGCCCCAATAACTAGTATCAAAAGTCCTCAAAACTGCAACGTAAGCTTTAGGCAGAAGAAGAATAAAGCTACCCACGGAGAGAGAAGAGAGAAAAGCAACCCAGCCACCTACATTACTACACTTCAGATTATGGCAGACACTAATAGCATGGGACTATTGTCTCCTTCACAATTAGTTTCAGGTACATAGCACAGTACTTCCACCTATAGGAATTTTTCAACAAAAATCTTAGTACTAACCTAGGAGGTTTACAAGCCAAAAATTCAAGATTATGGTCTGTCTTCCTTCTTCCATTTTCACTAGAAATGGGAAGAGATTGTGCACTGAAAAGAAGTCCTAGAGGGACGCTGTTCGTAATAGTTTTCAACCCTCTCCAAACAGATTATCTTTGATACAAGCCCCTAACTAGTCTGATTCATAAAGAATTTCCCTCCCCCCAAAGTATTTAGCTGAAGAAGCTGGAAGATGCAAAGAGTGACAGACAGGCAGCAGTGTGAGGCCACAGGAGAGACATTTAAGATATCAGTCCATCCGTCACTGAAGAAGAGTTTTGATTGCCTGGTTGTCAGTGGCTTCAAAGGCAGTTAGTCCATCTGGGCCTTTCACAGTCTTATCAGCACCCTGTAAATATATTGAGAAGGACTGTTAATTCATAAAGCCAACCTGTATGAAGTGTACCAGAAAAGTTACTTACCTTGGATAATTATATTCATTACATTCTTAATGCAGTTATATTCATTGCAATATTCATTACAGCTTCTTAATGCAGTGCATTGTTTTCATTTAGACATCAAACAGGCAAGATTTATGTACAAAACTATTCAGTATGCAGCTAATATAAATTTCAAAATTTACTTTAGAATGAGAAAAAAGTCACATAACCTTTGTCACACAGCAAGTTGCATGATCAACAAATTATCAGTTAATCTTGGATAGAAACAGCAGGATTTTTGTTTGTTTCCAGCAACTACTCATATGGATGTAAAAATTCAGTATTACACCCTTCTTTCAAATCTATGTTGCAGCAAGCTTTTTCACATGCTAAATTAAACAGGTAGCCTCTGGAAGAGCTTACTTACTAACAAATCATACCATTTCTTTCTATATTATAAAAGACTACATCCATCTAGGATTGTGCTTCTCTCCCATTTTGAAAAAAATCACTATTGCTACATAGAAAAAAAAGCCCAAATCATTCCAAGTCTAAAACTGATCAAGTTTGTTTTGAATAAGCTATGCCTACACCTAAAAGGCAACAAAACAGAATAGGGAGGCAACAGGAGGATAGAGGACAATAGAAATGCACCAACTAGACAAATAGCAGAATAGTAAGCACAAACACAGCCTCAGTGCCAGAATTATGGAAGGAGAGCAAAAGAGACGCAAAGAGTGATTACCTAGTCATGTTTGTTTTGAGCACTGCATGGTCATACACATAAAAGTGAAAAACCAGACTAAATTATCTAAATTATAAATAGAGTAGTTAAATAAAGGGATAAAAGTTATTAGAGAACACAGGAGTGACTGCAGAGATCAAGAGAGATGTTTCCTGAAAATAAGTTATATTCCAGAACACCTCCTCTTGAGAAGATATGCAAGTCTCACTTTAAAATATGCTTAATCAAGTGACAGGGAAAACACTGTGGGTGGCAAAAGCAGGTACTGCAGAGATTTGTCTTTAGTTTTATGTATAATCTCCCCATTGAGCAAGTACAAATCTCTTCTCAATTACAAGGAAGGAAGTGCACAGATTAATAGCAAAGGACACCTAATAGTTTTTAAAAAAACATAACGGACCTAGAATTTCAAAAGCTTCTTTACTGATAAAAGATGATACACATTAAAACCCCACTAAACTTTCATACATAATACCATGTCTGTTCTTAAGACAACTCTCAGCCCCCATAATAATCTAATAAACTGGATCTGGCATTACTATGATTTGCTGACAATACTACTTTTCATAACATAGAATACTTTCATCTTTGAAATCTCTACTCTCTTTACTTGTAAATGTTCAATCTGTCATTCTAAAAAAGATGGCTTTACAGTGGTTTCTAAGGCAGCAGCGCTCATCCTGTGGTCCGCTAGCCAAACTGATCCTCCTGCAGCCATTCATCTTCCTTGCAGCCCCCTCACTGCAAGACATGAGCTAACAGACTATTTTATTTGGCAGCAGTCAGCTATGGGGCAGCGAGACAGACTTCTGTCACGGAAAATAAAATCGTCTTGAGAACTCCAGTAAAGAATTCAGAGAGGGATACTTATAATTGCAGTAATGCGTAGAACGACAGAACGGTTTAGGTTGGAAGGGACCTTAAATATCACCTAGTTCCGACCATGGGCAGGGTCACCTTCCACTAGACCAGGTTGCATTCCAGAATTCCTTCCTTCACTTTCTCTAGTACCTTCCGGGTAGCAGAATACAGGCATAAGTTTTGTGCATATTTTCAAAATATGCACAAAGCCTTCAAAAAGGCTTCTTTTGCAGATGTTGATTATTTCTATTGCTTAGATAGCACTCTCAGATTACAGTCCATATGGAAATCAAAAGGGCTTCAAAGCTGTTCTTTGATGGTTACCTCGGAAAACCTGAAAGAACATAGGCTTGAAGAAAAAAGGAATTATGCGGTAACTGACCTACCAGTATTCATCTTGAATCATAGTTTAAAGAACTTTAACTTATAAAACTCTCCACCAATTTAGAGTATAAAAGATATAACTGTTAACTGAAGTAACTTTAAAGTATAAAGAGAACTTTTAGTTTACACATAGGACTGCTTTCCACCCTTATGCACATTTGTTACAAACTCGCAAGACCTGAGTTTCTAAACAAGCTTCACTGAATGTAGGCGAAGAGGGTCATGACTACCTAAGGAGGACACCGTTTAATAAACTCAGTGTTAATAAATTAGAAAAATGGGCCCTTAGCTAGGCAGAAAGATTCTTCCCTGCATACAATAGAATGAGAAGGAAATAATAAAGCTTGGGTCAAGAGGGCTTTAGTTTTCAGAAGTACAATACTGCCTGGAAGTTTAATGAAAAGTGCATAGAAGTAAAGTGATTCCACAGTATTGTCTACTTCCTCAAAGTAAAAGCTATTAACACTTTATGTTTGTGTTATATTATTTTCTTAAAATACACACACATATATTTATAAAAAAATATATATATATATATAAACTCTCTTTCTTTGGTAGGGTAATAACAAACAAGATTGTTTGCCCTCTTAAGCCACTGGGCAAGTTACAAATGTTAAACATGCTTTGAAGGCAGCACAAAAGTGACTAGGATACAGTTGCAGTTCAGAAAAAAAAAATAAAACTAAAGCCAAACATGAAGGCAGCAGATAAAGGCAATGCAGATCTGTCACCAAATCCCGTGAAACTGGAGGCACTTATGAAGCTGGTAGCAGAGTGGTTTACAGAGCAAGCAGCAAACCACCAGAATGAGTTGTCAGATGAAGTTACAGAGGAGGATGTCAGCTTGTTCCAAAAGGTTACGGATGAATTCAGACAACAAATCTATAAACACTTCTTAAATGGAACAGATGTAGGCACCTCTAAAATCCCCAATACAACAACTATGAGAGGAATAAGTGAGCAGAAATGGTCAAACTCACACCTCTTAGCAAATGGCATCCCTTTTGCCATTGTCAGAGGAGGGAAAAAAAGGTGCTATTTCTTATAACACATTTTAAGAAGAAAGCAGAGACCAAGTTGCATTAGATATTTTACAAAAAGTAGAACTATTTTGAAAGATGAACAAATGGATGAGATTTGTCACATCTTTCACAAGAAAATTTATCCTCCATTACAAACATTCAAAATAGTTTGTCTATTATAACACAATATTGGTTTCTCCTACACTAGAAAAGTATCTTTTTACTTTATGAAATCAAATGTAAGATTCTTAAAGAAAAATGTGGAGCAATTTGAATTTTATTTATCTATCTATATATATGTGTGTGTGTCTTTCTGCTTTTCAAATAGCTATCCCTTAAATCCTCTATCCCTGAAAAAAATAAAAGCCAACTGAAATACGGTAACTGATGTTGCTTCAGGCCAGTTCTTAGTACTCATTACTTTATCTGTTATTTTGTTTCGTAGAAGGATGGTACATAACATGAGCAAAATAAAAATGTGGTATTTTGGAAGACAATTTAGTAGCTTTTGACAGAAGTCAGAACTGAAAATTCAATTCCTCCCTAACAGTAGAATATCTTCTAATATTATTATGTCATTTAACATTTTTAATAATATTGAAATGGCAGAAGTGGAAAAATGAACACAAGATACGACATTACAGCTTCACTTTGAAGTCAAAACACGCTGCAAACCAATTTACTGTTTAAAATTACAAAGGCTATTTTGATATGCCTCAAATTCCCAGAAAAATATTTTAAGATTAATAAAAAGAATTAACTACTGTTAATGTAGTAGTAAGACAACAAAGTCTACCTTTGAACTTTATGCAGGAAGTGCTCTTTAGACTAAAGCTAATTACTTGCATGTATTACAGTAAGTAAGAGCAAAACATTTTCAACTGAAACTCAGATGCTGATAGAGTAGTTTTAGGTATCACTCTGCAAACCTCCATACGTCTATTCCTCAGGATGTCTACGGTACGGTATTCCATGCATTTTCCTAAATTTGAAAGATATACTGAGATTTTCCCAAAGGGATTTCAAGGCTATATACTGTATAAGAAAGGCTGGATAGTTTAAAAAGGAAGGATTATTTAAAAAGGGTAGTTTTGTAGAACTATGCAAAACGAATACTTCAAAAGATATGTTTTAAGGATACAGCATTCTGATCTCCAGCCTTACCAAAAAAAGTGTTTATTAGAAAAGCATGTTTCAACTCTGACCTAGAGCGTTTATGCTACTTCTAGTAAGCATAATACCTTAAGACTGAATTCATTCTACTTTAGTAAACTTAACTGTCCCTTGTTGAGGGCAGTAAAAATCATTTTCACCCATTGAGTATTTCTGTACTTGGGATCTTTCAGTTTTTGAGGATTAATATGATGCTCTATTATTACCTACTGGTAATAGTAGGTTAATTTTTTCGGAGGCTGATCTAGCATACACGTAGCAGTAGTTTGTTAATCTAAACATTAAAATCTTGTACCTAAATGGAAGGTAAAGCCTTTCATACTGTAAAGAAAAGTTTCAAGTATAAAGCCTCACATTTTAGGTTTTTTTCCCACTTAAGTATGATTTACGTTTTTATAATTTATGGGCTATGTCATAGGATCATAAAATATCTCAAATTGGAAGGGACCCATAAAGATCATCAAGTTCAATTCCCTGCTCCTCACAGGACAACATTAGAGCTTTAATCCTTATAGGTTTGGAAGGCGTGACATGGTTTGAATATTTTAAACACACCAACAAAAACTTTGGTTTTGATCTTTAATTTACCACATTACTGATGTTTTGGTTTAGTTTATATTGGGCAGGCCTGAACCATCAGAGATGACAACTGTGCTATAGTGAAAACCATTTAATGAATCCAATCTGTCAAAATCATGATAGTAATTGATTGTGGCTGATCACTATGTTTAGTGCAACAGTAGTGCTTGAAAACAAGCATCTAAGTTTCCTTACAAACCGCATCTAATTTTCCTATAGTGTAATAAATCAAACCAAGCATTGCTGATTCCAAAATTAAAACATCTGAACAAGGAATCAGGAAGTCCTCACTGAAATGCTAACTTCAGAACAAAGTGTGTAATAATGGCCCCTTTGAGAAATGACATTTTGGAAGAGTATAACATATTTACCCTTAAGTCATGTTAAGTCAGTAGTCCTATGTATGCACTGCAATTATGAAAGAAAAGTCATATTACTGTTTCATTTTGTTTTAAACAATGCAAGTTGTTTTATTTATGCAAAATCACTGCATATTGTTTTCATATTGGAAGAAATATCTGAACTTGAATACCAACACAAATTATGGTAGTGTGTGAAGCTACAGTTCAAAGTACTTTCATAGAACTGTAAGTACAATCATAGAACTATAATTCAACAAAATGGCTTTTTTTTGCTACGCTTCATGAACAGAAAAAAAAACAAGTAAACCAAAATATTGGGGATTAAATCCATGTGACCATTATAATGGGTCAAAACTTATAAAAACACAAACCAAAAAACCTAAACCATTGTCAACAACTTCAATACTGAAGAAAGGATTTACCAAAGAGTAAAAACAGCATTATAGAGCTGTTTGCTTTCTGAAGTTGCAAAATTACTATTTAAACCTGCTAGAGTACTCATTTGTAACCACTATATGATTATTAAAATCAAATTTCAAATACTTCCTGTAAAACACACCAGGAAATTCCACCAAATTATTCTTCACAGTACTTAATTCATCATTTTTGACTAATGTACTTTTCAAGGTCAAACCTAATGTTGTGGGATTACCTGCCTTTCACAGAAGATCTTTAAATGCTTGCAGGAAATTCCCATGGCAGCAGCTGAAGATACCTCCATTCTGTCTCTTGATTTGGCACCAATGTTTCTCCAATTCCATAAACTAACATAACGAACTAAATCCGCAGCAGAACTTTAATTTGGAGGCCTCAACTGGCAGGAAACTAACTACAGAAAATTAACTTGCAACAGGGACAAATGAACAGGGGAAATGCCAGGCCTATTGCAAGGAAGTAGTAGGAATATGCAGGTAAGAGTATTAAAAGACTGAACAGCATCACCTGTTCTGCAGGCAACTAACCTTTGCACTGGTTTAGCTATAACATGGGACTACAGCTAAACACTGGTAGACAGCATGCTCATCTCACTCACTGATGGGACAGTACTGCAAGACAGACTGCGTAGAAGCATTCCTTTGCTCTTATGTAATTAAAACTGCTGCAGAAGACCACAAATTAAACTTCTGAAGAAAACTCAAGTATCTGGCTGGGCAGATTTAAATGTGACTGCATATTGGCTGTATGTTCATCATAGAATGGTTTGGGTTAGAAGGGACCTTAAAGATCATCTAGTTCCAACACCCCTACCATGGCCATAGACACCTCTCACTAAACCAGGTTGCTCAAAGCCCCATCCAGCCTGGCCTTGAACACTTCCAGGGATGGGGCATTCACAACTTCTCTAGGCAACCTGTTCCAGTGTCTCATCACCCTCACAGTAAAAAAAACCCCGCTTCCTAACATCTAATCTAAGTGTACCCTGTTTCAGTTTAAAACCATTACCCTTCATCCTATCCTTACACTCCCTGATAAAGAGTCCATCCCCATCTTTCCTGTAGGACCCCTTCAGGTACTGGAAGGCTGCTATAAGGTCTCTCTGTAGCCTTCTCTTCTCAAGGCTAAACAACCCCAACTCTCTCAGCCTGTCTTCACAGGAGAGGTGCTCTCATCATCTTTGTTACAAACAAGGTGTGACAACAGATATTCAAACAAGGGTCATATGATAACCGTATTAAGACAAAGAACTACCTCTTAATACAAGATCTCCCTCAAACAGAACAAAATTATGAGCAAAGTTGCAGTTCATAAATATTTCATCAGCTAGCCCACGTGAATGGATGCAAGCAGATGTGGTACAACATTTAGCTCTGCATGAAGAAATCTGAAAAATACTACAAGCTTTCCCAAACTACCCAGTTGCAGTAACATTTTTCTAACCTCATCTCCTAGTCCAAGTTCACTTTCTTATAACATTCTGCACATCTTTGCAAGATTTCCTTATCTTTATGATTGTTAAGCATAACCAATTCCATTCAAATTGTAAATGGTATAGAGATCAATACATCTCCACAAGCTGCGTGAAAAATAGCTGGTTCAGGAAGCACCTTAATGCCCTTGCCAACACATACTACAATGAATGCACAACTCTTACTAGCTGACAGACAATTAGTGTGTGAACTCAACTTTTGAGGCATCTTATTTATTATTTGAGCAACTTATTTAGAATGCAAAACACTTCAAAATAGAAATGGAAAGAAATACAGCATGGGATAAAGGATACCTTTTTTTAGGTAACGTGTATAATGATCCTAAATGAAGGATCAGTCCTCACAAAAAATTTAAGCAAGTTGGATGCACCATTTGTATCTTAAGATAATACAGCATTTCTTTACAGAAAGGCATAACTAACATTAGACAGGATCAGAGAAGTGAAGAAAGTAAAATTCATGCACATTAAGGCAGTTAAGGAAAACCATTTTACCTTGGAAGTGGCATATGAAAACATTACACAGCATGAAATCCTTTGGCAAAATGATTTAAATTGCTTCATATACTGAAAATGCACTGTTAACCTCCTCTTTTCAAAGTAAGTGAGGTGTAAAAAGAAGCAGCACATAATGAATGGAGACAAAACATTGCTTGAATTCACTAATGCTTTGTAAAATGGATCACCTTTGTAATATGAATCAAAGGGAGAACAGAAACAGATTAAGTTTATTCTCCCCAGGACAAAATTTACAAGCTCTATAACAGAGAAAGGCTTATCTACCTACTTTTACTTCCCCTTGCTCTGCCAACCCAGATGGATTTTCAGTCATCTGGCAAAAGCAGAGGGAAACCACACCTCTGAGCAACTTCACAGTGGAGATTCCATCACATGAAACACTTAAACAGCTGCCAAAGCTAAATCCCACTCCTCCCTGACTGCTGAAGGAATGCCTTTTTTTTTTCTTTGCTGTTAATTGCTCTCTAGCTGGAGTTCACAATACTTTCTTAGTGGTCACTATTACTTTTGCTACACTGCAAGTGTCCTGGAACTTTCTCCTTCAACTGCCTTCACCATAATCAGAGTACCCTCTCTGGTTTGGCAACGTAAACAGCATTTGTTTGATGTTCTGAACTTACCTGGAGAATCATCATCTTATTAAAAAAAATAAATCATAGTAATACACTTTGCTAATGGATAACTTGTTCTAAACATTTGTATCTCACCTTTGACAGAAGCAATTTCACACAGGAAACATGGCCCTCATAGACTGCTGATAGGAGTGGTGTGATATTATGTTTGTCTGGAGCCTGTAAATTGAGACACAGTTATTTGAAGCACAATTTCACACAGTGGTAAAAAATTTTACTTAACTTTTTAATTTTGGTTTGTCAATAGTAGAGTGAAGGTAAAGATTTAAGAATACTATCCAGAAATGCATGCCCTTAGAATTTTTTACTCTCTTTTTTAAAAAGAAAAGTCATTGTTTAAAAAACAGTCAGTTAACAGCAAGATATTTCTTCCTTAAGACTTCTAGGTATCCCAAAGTTTGTCTGTTTTTTAAGGCCAATGCTCGAAATTGCAGGGTTTCAGCTGACAAATTTTGCCCAATTTAAAAACAGTACTCCTAATTTTCCCATTTCTCAGCCAGCTTGACTTCAGAAACCAGTTTTGGCTGAAACATTGCGCTGTCTTCTCCTCTCTAAACTACAGTTCTGGAAAGAATAAGAAATGGAGCAAATGAAATTGACTTATTTTTTCCCCCTCTCCAGTTAGAACTCCTAAGGAAGGCATAATCTTTGCAGACACCAAGAAAAAATCCAAGACATTTTGTTAAGGACTAAAGCTAAGATGTGTTGTACGTTAACCTTCAGACAAGTATTCAAAAGCACAGCATTTGGATATATGGTTAGAGTATTTAGAAACTTCACTTTACGGAGAACTACACTATTTTGAATTGCCAATACAGTGTAGCAAAGTCTTTTCATGACAAAAAGACATGGATTCCAAGCTACAGCAAAATGACTAAATTTGTAAAAGTAAAAATGTGTCTAAAAAAAAAAAAGAGAAGCATTATCAATTTAAACAGAGTTAATCCTGCGTTGGCCAAGGACGCATTGCACTGTCTTCTGAAGCCCCTTTCCAATAAATGTAATAACGCATTTCATGCAAACTTTCTTTAGATGTGATTATTGGATTTATTCTTCTAATCACAGTCAAATTAAATTTAACTTTTTATAGCTAGAAACAACTTTTCCTAGAGCGCCCAAAAAAGAATAAAAGCATTTCATAAACATAATTTTGAGCTTCTAACCTGTAGGAGACCACCTCTCAAATATTTTTAAATGCATCAAGTTGTTTAGCTTGATCTAAGTCTTTCAATAACCATTTAGGCACTTATACCAATCCCTTGTATGTGTGCGTGTGTGGGGACAGAGACCCTAACACCCTTAACATCTGTTTATAAATTGATGTACATACATTAATATCAGCTCCTTTCAATAGCAGAAATTCCAGAATCTCAAGCTGTCCACAGTCTGCTGCATAGTGAAGAGGCTTCCTCCCACCT
Source organism: Chroicocephalus ridibundus (assembly GCF_963924245.1). Taxonomy (NCBI): domain Eukaryota; kingdom Metazoa; phylum Chordata; class Aves; order Charadriiformes; family Laridae; genus Chroicocephalus; species Chroicocephalus ridibundus. The sequence goes on from NC_086284.1 coordinate 156,142,562, forward strand.
TCAAGTGTCCGATTGACATCTTCACCCTTCAATGTAAACATAAACCTAATAATCAAAATTTTAGTGCTAACACATCAATAAGAGCTTAAAAAAAATCCATCATCTTTAGATATGCTGAAGAATATTCCATCCAAATATTTAAGAAATTGCCCAAGGAAAATGAAAATTAAGTTGCTCGCTTTCCTTTCCCTCATTTTTGTATTTAAGACTGTAAGATAACCTTTGTCCCTTCTTCTACACTGCTTCTCAAGCGTAGTGAGGACCCAAGTGCACTAGGTAACTCATGTGATTAAAAAAAAGTAATAATTAAAAACATCAGAGCTTGCAAATATACTCACATTGGCTCATTTTGCTTCTCCTTCACCCCATCTGGGATTCTAGTTTTCTGGCTAAATTATTTTACTTGCTTCTACACATATTGAAGTTTTGCATACTGAGATACATAGAAGTCAGCATCGTAACTACTAGCAAGTGAGTACAGACCATCCATAACTTAAAACCCAATTATGAAACCATCCATTCTGTTTTATAAATAGCACCTGCCAATTCTACATGACACAAAGAAGTCTGAAGACACTCAACCAAATCAGAACGCAGGAAGTTGTATTCTAATGCCAATTCTAACAGTGGATTGAGACATCTCTTAAGGCGTAAACAAAATTTAATTTAGTGAGTGCCTAATCAGCTTTGTTTCTTCACCTTGGGTTGTGCAACTAAGGATAAACTGATTTGCGCACTTCAGTAATGACAAGAAGTTACTGGAAACCAAATACTGACACAGTACGTGGTGACTTCTTGTTCTTATGTGCAAGTAACATTAGTATTTTAGGGACTGGGTAAATTTAGCATCATACCTCGAGTGCTGCATCTACACAGAAAAAGAAAAAAGAATTTCAGCTGCAGCACCAATTCATACTTCTCTGAGCCCCTGCAGGTCCCTCATTCCTGCCCCAAATCTCTAGCAAGTTCACAGAACAGAGGACTTGAAGTATATCTTCCAGACATCGCCTCCCTTCTAAGAACAGAAGAGTAGACTGTCAGAAGGAAATCTTGTTCTGCATTTGATGTTGTATATTACCAGTTTTATACTACCAGCCAAATAACAAGACGACCTCAGAATTCTCCTCTCCTATCAATACAATTTTCTATTTTTCTCATAATATACCCTGCTGAAAGTCAAAGAAAACCAACAGTGTTTAACTTCAGGTGTTTAACTAAAATAGTGTGCTCTCAGAGGTCAGGACCTGGTTTTGACACCTATTGAAGGTTTTGGCTTCGAAGTAGCATGAAGTAGCAGCAAGTAGCACAATGAAAAAGACTCTCCAACTCCTGTTACTGACCCTGAAATATGGCTACGGCTTCTGAAGCACGGTGGACATCAGGACAAAGACAGCTTTACTTTTATCTATGATTTTCAGAAAAGCAACAAGTTGTACTTCTAAACAAAGTCCAACACAGCTTTAGCTATATGGACTGTCAACACTGTACAATAGTTTGTAACATAAAACTTCAATATGACTAACCGAAGGTCTAACTCTATCTGCAACAACTGTACTGGTAAACAGTATTGTGAGGTAACTTTTCTTCTCTTTTTCTGAATTTCAGTACAAAGTGTTGGTGGGGATATGTTAATAACTGTGTTCCAATTAATATATATATATATATATATACAGATCACAGTACACTAACAGCATACAAACAGCCACACTGGTTTGAAAGTGTGTAAGGAAGCAGAACATACTTGGCTTATCTAGGAAGTTAAGCTCTACCCATATTCTTATTTGCACCTTGCTACTTCCCATCAATTTAAAAACAACTAGCATTTAAATAACACGTGATGTTTGCAGATACATAAGAATTGGAACGCTTAAGTTTAGGAAGCAAACCATGTAAGAGCCATGCAGTTACTACCCCAAAACAGTCCCTAAAAACTCCTGTAATGTCTGACACATGCTAAGACATGGTAAATAAGGGGTTAAGGGACAAGGACAAACAAGCTAACTCCCAGGACAGCACACAGTAAAGCCACAAAGTTCACATTCAAAAAGAAATTTAGAATCATCACATCTTCAGATTAGGACAGTCCAACAAAGCTCCCCTTTCTTAAACTTGTAAATATTATGTGGCTCATTGGCTTACACTATAGGATTTTTTTTTTCTTTCTTTTTGAAGAATATACCACAGATCCCTCTGTTGTCTCCTAAGCTGGTTTTGGAATAAATTCCTGCAGGAAAATGAACTTCTAGAAGGAAAAAACACCCCAACACACAAACACCAAGTTTTCTAAGTCTCCCTTAAAGACAATGAAAGCTTGTTTATAGGGTACTATCTTGCAAAAAGGCTGCAAACAAAGACATCACGAACACAGTCTATGTGGATTTGAATACTAGCACTGAGAAAATATATAAACAGCATTCAAAGTCAAACACCAGAATGTTTTAGTCCAAATTAACAGAACAAGTATATCCAATAATTACAAAAATAAAAAAAGCAAGTACTCCTAGATTCTGCAATAAAGAAAGTCAAATATCCACTTGTTTCATGGGTGTGAAAAGCCACTGTAAAACAGACCACTGAATGTTATAAAACTTCATTTGGCCTTTCCTACTCCCTGTCCATGACACATAGAAGTAGGAAGGGAAGACAAATCAAACCATTTCATATATAGGGATCATACCCTACCACAAGCACCTGCTTTAAATGCAGTCTCTAACACACATATGTCAGAAAACTTGCTGACTCTTCATAGATAATTCCTCTCTGGCCTTTACATGTCTTATTTACTTTGCCTGGAGTATAGAATCATAGAATCATAGGGTTGGAAGGGACCTCTGGAGATCATCTAGTCCAACCCCCCTGCCAGAGCAGGGTCACCTAGAGCAGGTTACACAGGAACACGTCCAGGTGGGTTTTGAATGTCTCCAGAGATGGAGACTCCACCACCTCTCTGGGCAGCCTGTTCCAGTGCTCTGCCACCCTCAGGGTAAAGAAGTTCCTCCTCATGTTTAGGTGGAACTTCCTATGTTCCAGTTTGTGCCCATTGCCTCTTGTCCTGTCCCCGGGTATCTCCCCACATGAAGAGCAGTAATCTCCAAAGCAGGGTGTGAAAACCTGGAGAGGCATGCAAGACAATCCACTGAGGTGTGAGAAGAAAATATTTTTTGCACTGTAAAAATAGCGTTTATTTAATCTTTATCACATCTTTAATTTCCACTTATTGGTATGTTTTATAGTGTACATAATAGATTAGTACAGTAGTCCATGTATGATTTATAAATAAATATCACACAATGGTTCAGGTTGGAAGGGACCTTAAAGATCATCTAGTTCCAACTCCCCTGCTGTGGGCGGGGACACCTCCCACTAGACCAGGCTGCGCAAAGCCCCATCCAGCCTGGCCTTGAACACTTCCAGGGATGGGGCATCCACAATCCCCCTGGGCAACCTGTTCCAGTGCCTCATCACTCTTACAGTAAAGAATTTATTCCTGATATCCCATCTAAATCTACCCTCTTTCAGTTTGAGGCTATTACACCATGTCCTGTCATAACACTCCCTGATAAAAGAGTCCCTCCCCATCTTTCCTGTAGGCCACCTTTAGGTACTGGAAGGCCACTATAAGGTCTCCTTGAAGCCTTCGCTTCTCCAGGCTGAAGCACCCCAACTCTCTTGGCCTGTCCTCATAGCATAGGTGCTCCAGCCCTCTCATCATCTTCGTGACCCTCCGCTGGACTCATTCCAACAGGTCCATGTCCTTCTTGTGGTGAGGACTCCAGAGCTGGAGTCGATACTCCAGGTGGGGTCTCACCAGAGCAGAGTAGAGGGCCAGAATCACCTCCCTTGAGCTGCTGGCCGTGCTTCTTTTGATGCAGCCCAGGATGCGGTTGGCTTTCTAGGCTGCAAGTGCACATTGCCTGCTCACATTGAGCTTCTTGTCCACCAACACCCCCAAGTCCTTCTCCTCAGGGCTGCTCTCAAACCGTTCTCCGCCCAGCCTGTATTTGGGCCTGGGATTGCCATGACCCAGGTGCAGGACCTTGCACTTGGCCTGGTTGAACTTCATGAGGTTCGCACAGGCCCACCTCTCAAGCTTGTCAAGGTCTCTCAAGATGGCATCCCTTCCCTCTAGTGCGTCAATCGTGCCACACAGCTTGGTGACATCAGCAAACTTGCTGAGGGTGCACTCAATCTCACTGTCCATGTCACCAACAAAGATGTTAAACAGCACTGGTCCCAGTACTGACCCCTGAGGAATGCCACTCGTCACTGTTTTCCATGTGGACTTTGAGCCATTGACTGCAACCCTTTGAGTGTGGCCATCTAGCCAGTTCCTTATCCACCGAGTGGTCCATCCATCAAATCCATGCTTTTCCAATTTGGAGACAGGACAGTGTCAACCGCTTTGCATAAGTCCATGTAGATGATGTCAGTTGCTCTCCCCTTATCTACCAATGCTGTGGCAACATCATAGAAGGCCACCAAATTTGTCAGGCACTTCTTGCTTTTGGTGAAGCCATGTTGGCTATCACCAATCACCTCCTTATTTTCCATGTGCCTTCGCAGAGTTTGCAGGAGGATCTGCTCCATGATCTTGCCAGGTACAGAGGTGAGACTGACCGGTCTGTAGTTCCCTGGGTCATCCTTTTTTCCCTTTTTGAAAATGGGGGTTACATTTCCCCTTTTCCAATCAGCGGGAACTTCACCAGACTGCCACAACTTTTCAAATATAATGGAAAGTGGCTTGGCAACTTCATCTGCCAGCTCCCTCAGGACCTGTGGATGGATTTCATCTGGTCCCATGGGCTTAGGCACTTCCAGGTTCCTCAGATGGTCCCAGAACCTGATCTTTTCCTACGGTGGGCGGTTCTTCATTCTCATAGATCCTGCCTTTGCATCCTGCAACTCGGGTGGTATGGTTGGAGCCCTTGCCGGTGAAGACCGAGGCAAAAAAAGTCATTCAGCATCTCAGCCTTCTCCATATCTTGGGTGACCAGGTCTCCTGTCTCCTTCCTGAGAGGGCCCACATTTTCCCTAGTCTTGCCTTTACCCCGACGTACTTACAGAAGTTTTTCTTGTTATCCTTGATGCCCCTAGCCAGATTTAATTCTATCTGGGCTTTAGCTTGCCTAATCTGGTTCCTGGTCGCTCAGACAGTTTCTCTATATTCCATCCAGTCAACCCATCCTTGTATCCACCCTCTGTAGGCCTCCTTTTTGCTTTTGAGCTTGTCCAGGAGCTCTTTGTTAACACATGCAGGCCTCCTGGCATTTTTGCCTGACTTCCTCATTCTTGGGATGCACTGCTCCTGAGCTTGGAGTAGGCTATCCTTGAATACTAACCAGCTCTCCTGGACTGCTCTTCCCTCCAGTACTTTTTCCCATGTTACCCTGCCAAGCAGGTCCCTCAAGAGGCCAAAATCTGTTCTCTTGAAGTCCAGGGTAGTGAGCTTGCTGCATGCTCTCCTTGCTGCCCAAAGATCTTGAATTCAACCATTTCATGATCACTGCAGCCGAGGCTACCCTTGAGCTTGACACTCGCCACCAGCCCCTCCTTGTTGGTAAGGACAAGGTCCAGCATAGTTCCTCTCCTTGTTGGCTCCCCTACCGTTTGAAGAAGAAAGCTGTCATTGACACATTCCAAGAACTTCCTGGATTTCTTGTGCCCCACTGTGTTGTCTTTCCAACAGACATCGGGGTGGTTGAAGTCCCCCATGATGACCATGGTCTGTAAACACGATACTGCTCCTATCTGTCTATGGAGGGCCCCATCCGCTCTGTAGTTCTGGTCAGGTGGCCTGTAGCAGACCCCTACCATAATGTCCCCTGCCCCTGCGTTCCCTTTAATCTTGACCCATAAGCTCTCCGCTGGGTCTTCATCCATCCCCAGGCAGAGCTCCATGGACTCCAGCTGTTCATTGACACACAGGGCAACACCCTCTCTTCGTCTTCCCAGCCCGTCATTCCTGAAGAGTCAGTATCCGTCCATTACAACGCTCCAATCATAAGAGCCATCCCACCACAACTCTGTCATGCCAATAAGATCGTAGCCCTGTAAGCATGCACACATCGCCAACTCTTCTTGCTAATTTCCCATGCTGCATACATTTGCATAAAGGCATTTCAGCTGGGTGCCCAATTAAGCTGTCTCACTAGCTGAAGCATTTGCTTTTCCTTCATGCTGCTCTTCAGGTGGTCTTCCTCTGGGGTGTTTTATCTGTGACTCCCCGGTTCCTATCTCCCCAGGAGTGCCTGGCTCATCCCTATAAGACTTCAAGTGTGCTGCAGCGTACCCAGCCCATCTTGGACCAACAGGCTGAGGGCCTTCACTAGTGAGCCACCCCTCAGACCTTGAAGCATCGCCCCTTGGCTCGTCACAGGCAAGCCAGGTAGCATCCCCCTCCCCCAACAAGCCTAGTTTAAAGCACGGTCAATGAGCCCCACTAGCTCATGAGCAAACACCCTTTTCCCCCTTTCAGAAAGATGAGCCCCGTCTGATGCCAACAAGCCTGGTGCCGTGTAGGCCATCCCATTGTCAAAAAACCCAAAACTGTGGTGGTGACACCAGCCACGGAGCCACGTGTTGACAGACTGCACATGTCTGTTTCTTACAGTGTCCCTGCCTGTAACTGGGAGAACAGAAGAAAAGATAACCTGTGCCCCAGACTCCCTTATTAACCTTCCCAAGGCCCTGAAGTCTCTCTTGTTGTTCCTGGGCTATGCGTTGCCACCTCATCACTACCCATGTGAAAGAGCAACAGCAGGTAGTAGTCTGAGGGGCAAACCAGGCTGTGAAGTCTTCAAGTGACATCCCTGACCTGGGCCCCGGGGAGGCAGCATACCTCCCTGTCAAGAAGGTCTGCCCAGCATATTAGGCCTTCTGTTCCCCTCAGAAAGGAGTCTCCTACTACTATAACCTGCCTCTTCTTCCTTGTAGAGGCAGTTCTTAAACTGGGGGTAGGCCTTGCTGGTCCTGGCATCTCTTCTGGTGTAACCAAACCATGTTCCATGCCATCCATAGGTTGGCCTACCTCCTCAAAAGCCTCATACTTGTTGTGCAGCGGCACCTGATTAGGGGATGTGGGCAAGGAGGGAGTTCGCTTGCCTCCTCTAGTACAGACTAGTCTCCATTCACTAGCCTTCTTTTGTCCACTGCCTTCAGTCTGGCAGGGAGAAGGTACGAGATCTCCTTCAGCTTCAAATATATAGACATTGGTGTTGCACGCCCCATTTTTTTTTTACTGATACACGATCAAAAAGCGTTGGAGACCACTAGCCTAGAGCTCTATCTGTATTCATGGAAACAAAGTAATCTTTTTCAGAGGCAGTTTCATGCTGGAAAACTAAACACTTTCAGTGGAAATTTTAAAGGTCAACTAAAAAAAACCCCTAAACATTACCCCTACACAAAAGTTATTCAGATTAAAGATGAACTGTTATAAAACTCACAAGAATATCCTTATAGTTACACTTTTGCAAAGAGAAAGTGCCTTTAGGCATGGAAACATCAACTTTTAATAGGATTTAAATTAAACATATAAAGTTTTGATCTTTATCTACACCAGCTGCCATTTATGTGCTTAATTAAAAGTCTCCAAGACACAAGTTGCATATAAAATCACCTATAAAATGGGAAAGTCAGAAAACTGCTTGAACGCTTATGATTCAAATTGGTAATGCATTGGTGCCAAAGACAGTAGTTACTACAGCTGCAACAATAAACCTTTTACTTGGCTAGACAGTGATCTGAAACACATTTAACATCCTAGATAAGGTTGTCAAAGATTATCTAAACAAGCTGCTGTTGCCCTTTAAGTTTAATATATACAATCCTGTGGCTGTCGATTTCTGTCTTCACTGGATGAGCACTCCAAGTTGGATTCTCTTGGTCTTCTTTGTCTACTTGAAGTATCCTGTTCCGCTAAGTCAGGGAGAGATGTTGACTTATGTGGGCAGTTGGGTTCTCAGTTCTGACAGAATGGCCAGCCATGACAGATCACATTTTGTATAGGAAACACATCATCTCTATATGGTGGCATCTAAAAAGTGAGCGACTAGAGAATGAACTATGGAATTCAAGGATTCACATTAGCAAAGAAATTAGATATTGTAGCTATAGCAACAAGCTCCAAATGCCAATTCACATTTTCATACAATAAAAGAAAATCTGAGCATAAGGTCAAGATTTGAGCCCCCTCTCATAAATAAGGTTGCTCTGATGAAGGTGTGGCTATTTATGTCAACAGAATCAGACAAAGCGGTCTCTCAAGCCCATAACAGGCTGAGGCAGGAAACAGTACAGGAAGTACAGATTCAAAGGAAAGAGCTATCTCTATATGAAGTTTTCTGAAGTTACTGTGGTTTTAGATAATATTGGCCAAAGACACTACACAGAATGCTGTGACTTGGGTATCAGCAATTTTACCAGGTGATGACTCTCAATACTGACCTCTGAGACAGTGAAGTAACCAATATTTTGGTAGGCTGAAACAAAGACTGAACCAAATAGCTGCTAAAGATTTTCTTTAAAATAGACCGTACTCTACACAGGCATATGGTCAGAACCCACAAGAACTGCCGAAGAGGAGCATGATTTTTCCTTCAAACCCACAGGAAGAAAGTCTTATGTATATTAGACAAAAAGTGACAGAAGAATTATCCCAGGAATTTTTATGGGACTTCCACCATCTTCTAGAGTCTAACAGAGCAGCAATAACATTAATAGTTATGAGGGCACTTTGAAGGAGGCTTAAGTATGTCAGAATCAAAGAATCATATCAACTTCAAAATAAAACATACCTTCAAAGGTCACACTTATGAAGACTATTTCTTTTCACTTTCTAGAGTGGACCTACAAATTCACTAACAATTGTGTAAATGTTTGTGCACAGCCTCAGAAAAGAATTTGCCCTTGCAAAAGGAAAGACATGATCACCTCTTTAATGACCTTACAGAATACATTGAGTTTACTTAGTCAGACATTTAAGGCTAAGTCTGGCATAAAACACATCAGTAATGTTTTTCTTTGCAGACCAAAGACCTAGAGCACCAGCTATGCAATAACACTAAAAATCGGTTTGACACGTTAAACACGAGAACCAGCAGTTAACAACTATCTGCTTTAATCCTCTGATTACAGGTAAAGAAAAGCTTCTCTGTGAGTCTCCCATTTCTAAACAAGACAGCACGAAAAAAGATTTTTGTAACACATTGATCTTACGTCCTACTTAGAAAACTCACATACATGGATAACAGCAGAATATTCATTTAGAAAGACTTTAAGTATCAGCTTCAGTTGAAAGCTGGGTATCAACTTTTCACTGAAGGACAGGAAAATAAAAACTTGGAGCTCAGTTCTAAATACTTTCAAGAGTTTTCTCTGCTTTTTAAATAACTAACAGTAGGGTTCATTATAGCACTCTCCAAATACAGCTATCACCCACTTTCTGGGTGGATGGAGCAATTCAATCCATAAAAAGATATGTTTAACTAATGTCTTAAGTGAGTACAGTCAAAATTAGTTACTCTTGAACTTAATTCTTCCACTACCCTCTATCACACGCATTTGCCTTGATCTACCCTTTTTTGTATATGTGTGTATACCTACACAAAACCCCTGGTTGTGTCTCATGTCCTTTTACAGTTTAATTCCAGTCAAGCTTTGGCTTTTTTAGTTCCATCCCTGCACACCCTGGGAAAGGGCCTAAATTATTCCTGACTACCCACGCCAGATTTCACTCTTCATATTCCCCCATTTCGTATCTGAGCTCAGAGAGGAGTTCTGTGACAGCCAAGCTGCCCTCCTGTCAAGCCTGCTGGATGTCCCAGAGTAATCTGGAAGGATCTGCACCTTAACAGCTGCCTTGAATAAGTTCTGCCAAATTTAATTCCTTATTCTTTTGCAGCCCTACTTAAAAGAATGAATCAGATTTCACTCACTTTGTCCCTAATGCACATTATGACATCAGCTCATTGAATATATTGCATGAACAAGTTTAGTCATAAATTACAAGTTTTAAAGCTCATTACTTTCCAGGCAGATCATTTAACCACACCAAACTAACACTGTCCTCGAACAGCCCCTGCCTTTTCTGTAAGCTCTATTACAGAGACTGTATTCCATGCCTTCCTTGGTCCAGCTTTACCTACTAGCTCCCTCTTTTCCCAGTTCCTGCCAGTTTCAAAAGTATCAACACTTAAAGCCAAATGAGCTAAACTAAACTCATCTGGTGCCACTGTAGCATCCCTACAGTGTACTCCACGTGCTTAAATCACAGGCTCACTTTGCAGTGGCACACCAACTGAAACCGAATCCAAGCCAGCTATTCAATTGGGCACCATGGTTTGACAGTAGTGTTGCTCTAGAACATTACTGCCATGCTATTAATGTCACAGCTCACCCATCAGTTTAGCACCAATTTTCTCCTGTGTAGCAATTATAGTATCACTACTCCTAGCCACAGCTTGATTCTTTGCACCCCTGCATCAGAATTAGTAGCTGAATGATGAATCCAATGAGGGAACTAATCAGTCTGAGAATTAACTTGGTCATTTTCTTCTTTCCATATGAATACATTCCTTCATCTGATTCACCACTTGGCACCTGGAACACACCAGAAATAAGTAGCTGGGACTTACACTGCAGTTCTACCACAGGAATCAAAACTCAAAACTGTGACCTCATTAAATCCTATTGCATAGGTTAACTGTATTAGTAGAGCAGTATCTGTAATACTGGTGACATTAAGATGCTCTTTCAAATTTGGAAACAGCTTCATGTCCCCATCTGTACTTATCCTGTCATACAGAAATAACTTCAACTCCACATTTCATGCACTCCTTTCATTCCAGTTTTAATGAAGGAAAACAGATTCCATGCAATCAGAGGTCCTTAGAGCACAGGGAAGCATCCTACAGGAACTACACTACTAGGTAATTCCTGTCTCCATTATTCTGGAAAAAGATAAACTCACTATACAGTCTGTTGCATTACTTTGATCTCTTTGCGTACAAGAGACGGCCATTCTTACAGAGTCTTAGATAACTCTGACATTTTAAATATAGCAATAACTTTATTGTTGTTGTCTGAGTGGAAAAGAGAAAGAGTGAAGAATCCTCTTCCTACAAAGAAAAGTTTAAGTCCTAGGGATGAGATACTTGCAATATCTTACTATGTATTGAGAATATTACTTCTGAACACTTCATATTTTTCTATCTTCCCCACAGGCTTTTGTTCACACTGTTGTATCTGTTTTTAAAAAGTCAACAAAGAGACTAAGTGAAATAGTTTATCAGAAGTATTTCCAAGCAATCTCACTGTACAGATCTATAGCAAAAGATGTTAAGAATTCAATGGAAAGCAGCAGCATCTCAGGTTTTGGGCACTTAATGTTACTCCAGTGTAGGAGCAATAGGCAAATATGTGTGAATGAAAGAAAAAGTAAAATTAAGGTATTGTGCCTTTTTGTTTCTTTGTCACAGCATAATGCATGGCCTTTATAGCAGAAGAATCACATGTAATATCCCTTTATGCAACATTCTTCACTTTAAAGTGCATGTTGTAAAAACAAAAAAAGAATCCTCCTGGGATTTTATGACAGAAGAAACATTTGAAAACAAACAGATGAAATTCAGCGTAGCATCTACTTTCTATGCTCATCTTCAAGAGCATGAGTTGTCTTTTAAAATAAAACCAAATTCCTAGTAGATAGCTAGGTAAGCTTTGATATACCTCCATCATTGCTATTGGATGTAACTGAAACATAAAGATCTTTCTTACACTGTGATATTCTGAATGCAGAGTTCCCCCTCTGATTGAAAATACCACGGTCAGGTGTCCCAATTTAATTTTAACTTTGTAAAATGAAACCAGCAGAAGTAAACTGTAATTTATGCTGTTAGATACATTTTGAAGACATATTTTGCCATAACTGAAACTATATTGGTATCCACTGAATGAAATCTTTCCTTCCAACTTAACTCATTTTTAGTTTTCACACCTAATTGTCTGAAAGAGTAAGTTCTATATTTTTTAAGCGGAACATAGATAACCTGAGCTTCGCAATCACTTAAGAATGTATTCCTTAGTCTTCTGAAGGAGAGCAAGCTTGGACAAACTACACCTTGAAAAAAAATTATCAGCCATATACTCAAACAGGGTTCAACAGACAATCTCACACTTCCACAATGGGGACAGGTGTGTGTGTGTGTGTGTGTGTGTGTGTGTGTTTATGCTTCCCCTAATACTCTCTTTCCTTTTCTCAAAGTCTGAGTGAGTCAGCTCACACCCCTTCAATCATTCCCCAGTATAACTTTTTCTGGATTCACCCGTCTCTGGAAAGACTTTAAAAACGAAAAAAGAAATGACCAAAACAGAACCAAACAACATATAAGCACTCTGAAGATAAAAATACACTTAGCTATCTTTGTCATTCTACTTGGATTCTCAAAATGGTTGTGTCTTAAGTATTTAAGCTAAAGCTCACTGCTTAACCTGTGTTTGTTTCAGTTTTATGTTCACAGACTTTTCAACTGTTTACTGTTGTCACATGTCAGCTCTGGGGCTCATCTAATCGAAAAGTTACCTCTCTAGCACTGCAGATCTAAACACCTTAACTGAGAATCCTTAAAAACAATACAGCAGAAACAACTGAAAAAACACCCCTTTGTTCTATATACTTTTATTCTTCAAGGTCAATTGTTCTATAACTTCTAAAACAATATTTTCAAGCTCACAATTTTAAGTCAAACAAAAACTTTTGCCCTTATTCTACTTGCTGTAACAGTAAAAACATAAAATGATATTTTTATATAACTAATCCATGGGTCATAAACACTGGTGGTAATGAAGGAAAACACAAATACCACACTTCCTGAGACTTGACTAATAATCTAAAAATATAAGGACAGTTTAATTCTACAAGCTTGTAAATCTAATGACTCATGGAATCACAGACTATTTAAGGGTGAAAGGGACCTCTGGAGGTTATCTAGTCCAACAACCGCTCAAAGTAGGTCCAGTCAGATCAGGCTGCTCAGGACATTGCCCAGCTGAGCTCCATACACCTCCAAGGATGAAGGATCCCACAAGATCTCTAGGCACAAGTCCTTCCCAGGACTTGATCATCCTCACAGTAAAATATTTTTCTCTTATACCTAACTGAAATTTCTCACATTCCAACTAGAACTGTTGCCTTTTACACATTCACTGTGCACCTCCAGGCAAACTTCTCTATATCCTGCCCTCGGCATACAAAGAGCAATAAAAATCTTCCCTTTATCTTCTCTTCTTCAGAGGAAATAAAAAAAAAACCACACCCACAACAACAAAAAAACCTAAAGAGACCCCCAAACCACCACAATTCTAACAGCATCTCCTTGTATGTCCTCATCAATCCTGATGGTGTTCAAACTCTTGACTCTGAACATGTTGCAGTACGTTAGTGCCCTTTCTTGTACTAGGAAGCCCAGAACTGGACACAGTACTCATATGTAGCTTCAGAAGTGGTAAGAAGGGAAAAATTTCTTTCAATCTGCTGGCTGTTTTCTTGCTAATAAAGCCCAGTATGCTGCTGGCTTTCAATAATGAAAGGGCACACTGCAGACTCATCTGCAGCTTGATGTCAACCAGGACCCTGAAAACCTTTTCTAAAAAGCTCTTACCTAGCCAACTAGTCCCCAGCTTGTACAGGTGGCTGGGTTTACTTCTTTCTATCCTATTGTCCCTATTGGTAAAGGCATCCCATTGTCTAGGTCACCAACAATAATATTAAGGAATAATACCAATCCCTGATAGATGACACTGGTAACCAGGCACCACTTAGAAGCGATGTTGCCAATGACAATGCTTTGAGTCCAACAGCCCAGCCAATTTTCCACCAACCTTACAGTCCACTTACCCAGTCCATATACCACAAACTTCAACTTGGTCACTCGCTGTATCCTTACAGGGTGAAATGGGTTTTAGGAGGAGGTGGATTTGCTCCATAGCCTTCCCAGAGACTGAGGCTAAGCTGACATACCTACAGTTCCCCAGATCTTCCTTCTCATTGTTCTTGAATATAAGCGTGATGTTTGCTTTCTCAGATTCATCAGGAACATTCTCCTTTCTTCCTTTATCAATGCACTAGCCCCTTCTATTGCCCTTGAGATTCCTTGCCAGTTTCAACTTCAACTGAACTTTGGCTGTCTTACCTCCAACCCTGCACATTCATGCAATATTTCTACATTCCTTCCAACAGGCCATTTTGCTTTCACCCTCTGTGTAACTCTGTGTATCAGTTAGATTCCTCAAAATCTGTGACCATAGACACAAGCTCTATGCCCAAGTAACAGCCTTGAAAAGCACTCTCTCAACTCAACACTTCTCATGCTGTCATGAGAAAGTCCCAGAATGCAAAGAAAGGCCCCTAAAACACCTTAACCGTCCTTACTTTAGACAGGCTGCAGTATCATCTCATTTATATTTAAACATCACCAAAAAAGGAGGCAATCTGATCTTCCATCATAGAAACGGAATTTTATAGCTCACCTCCCCTGAATTCTTCTTCCACCAATCAGTTGCTTAAGCAGATAATTGGAACCTCAAATACCCTGGTTTTAAATAAGCTTTCTTGAAAGACTCAAGAGAACTAAAATTGAATGCTATGAGTTCAAACACAAAAACCCCTCTTTTTACTTTTGCCAGTACAAAAAAAATAAACCAATGTTTACCATGGAAAAGTCAAGTGCTACTATCTCAGTTTTCTTACTACTGAAATTTTCTCACTATTGAAACATTCTATGGGCCTATGTGCAGAGAGCCCAGATTGCTCATATTACCTGATCAAAAGTGCTTTCATCCTCCTCAGTCTGTCTCTGGAGTGGCTCCGTATGTATTCTATTCTGTAACCCTAGTTCTCACCTTATGACTGCCAACAAGTTGATTCACATACTGCTAACCTTAAAGTTAGATTTGTAGGTGTCCTTTGTTCCAATATATCTATTTCTGTAAAATACGTTGAAGAAATCTGACAGCATTATAGAACACCAGTTCTTAACAACAGAGGTCACTATATAGAACTATTCACTTGGTCTGCACTTTAGGTCTTCACTTCAACAATACCACAACGTTCCAGTTTTTTTGAGGTGGCATTGTAGTTCAACTGAGCTTTTCCCCCCATAGAATAGTAACAGGGTCTAAAAAGCAGCACTGACTTTGAAGAAGCAGTTTTCATTCTTGACAAGATATAAACTGATTTAGCCAACCAAAATCGACGCCACCACTTTCAAAGGTGGTTGGAGATTACCGACAGAAACACCCTTAAAATGAACTCAGTAATTCAGGCCTAATGGCTTTTCTTAAAACCTTATTTCTAGTTTTCAAGGGTTAAAATTAACACTACTCAAAATACTCTCTTTTCCCAAGTTGGTTACACAATTTTCTCTAGAAATTTTGTCATGGTAACTAAATGGAACGCTAGCCTGAAGCGGTTTCTGCTGGGTAGAGCAGAAGGGTTAAATATCTGCATCCATTACTGAAACTGATTCATTTTTAAATTGCTACAGTAGACACACCCTCACATCAGCTGTATTAATACAAACATGAAGATAACTGAACTTCTAGTTTAGTACTTTAGTCAAGAAAGCCAATTTTGTAAGCTTCTGGGTATTTCACCATAACCCTAGGCTAACCATACCATTTTCACATTCCTGTCCATTTTTACTAATTAGAAACAAGAACAATTCAAGTGACCAGCTCATAACACAAGTCAATGCAGCATATTATTTAAGTTTTCATACATTATTTTTTTTCCCTGTAAGAGGAAAAAGCTCTTGACATGTGATGCTTCAGGGACTGCAGAACTAAGAATTGGGCAGAGCAGATGAAAAGATAAATTCCACATTTCCACTCAATCTGATGTGTTGAAAAAACTCCTCATACAGTGCAAGAAGCCTAAGGAGAAGCAACAGTTTTCTATATATTCTGCTCAGCAAGATTATCGAGTCTCAAGTTTTCTTGTCTCATCTTCTGATTCACACGAAAAATGACCTTGTTGCCCTGGTCAATGTTCAATCGAAAAGTAACAACACAGTGAAGTAACTAGTAAATCAAAGGCTGGGTGAAGTCCAAAGAGTAGAAAGGAAAGGAAAAAGATTAAGGGTTGCAATTTGTGAATTGTTTATGATTTTGAAGCAGATTTCTTCAGTTAAAAACCAGCAGTAAGTTCCTGCCAAAGCTGAGAAATCAACTCATTGTAACTGCAAGCCAGCAGTTTCCCATGGCAACTGCAAAAATTTTGTCCAGGATTCAAGTTTTCATTTAAATCCTCTATGTTTTCAAAATTTACTTACTGTCAGTCCACTAAATAAATTAATGTAACCCTGTCTCATTCAGCCTGCCAGAGAGAGACTAATGCTGCTGTTGGTTAGAGGTTCAGCAAATTCTGACCATTCCAGTAGTTTTCCAGCTGTAGCCCAAGTGGACCACAGTTGTCTGTGGACAACTGAACAGAAGCAAGTGACCTAGATTTATTATATGGGATAACTATTTTCCACTTAGAGAATTTCAGAAGATCTGGAAGTTCCTTGGTTTTTGTTTAATGGCTGAGAGCAACTGCATTAGCTAAGCCTTTCTACTGATTATCTTCGTGTTCACAGCAAGAGATATTTAATAGTGCCTTTTTGACACTGCTGGGTTTTTTTATTCCCTGTCCTCTAAATTTCATAAATTGGAGCAACAAGGAATTTTCTCAAAGCTGTCTTCTTTCTACCCTGTATGCTATGGGCAATATTTGGGACAAGCGGTCTTTATACCACCTTCTTATCACATTTTACTGAAACAAACAAAAATAGCAAAAACATCCACAAGAAACCCTGCAGATGATCAAAAAGTAAAATCAAATGAACAGATGTTGAGAAGGGAACTTCTTGAATACAGAAAGTTAAATCTCTGTGTCTAAGAGGCCGAAGACATCAATAGCAAGTTTTCATTGCTGTTCTGGATCCACATCTAGTCTTTGCTATTAGTTTTGCTTGCCACATCCACCTGAGCTTCAATATTTAAAAAGCTGAAAAAAGGTTACTCAAAGAATTTCAGCATAACATTCCTGCTAAAGGACCCTCAAAGGTTTATCAAAAAGAGGTATCTTCTGTTCTGATGATAGTGTGACTCTCTCCAGTTGGCATTTTGCAGCAAGTTCTACAACCACAGCAGGAAGATGTAGATGTCCATGTATGTTTAAAATCAGTATCTACTTTGCAATTCTCTACTTTGACAGAAGCCTCAGCTGCTAATGATAACATCAATACTTGGTCTACACAAGTTAAGAAAATGAATTATTAGCCTGATGCTGGCTTTTGCCTGTCTTGATATGGCATTTAAAGTACTCCGAAAAGCTTTTATAAGCACCTCTACACTTATTTTGGCTTAAGTCAACAAAAAGGTACTTATCAAGCATACTTTCAGGTTTTATTTATTAGTGGTAAACAAGTATTTAGCTTATCAACCATAATCAAATGCAATCTGAAGTCTTTTGTCTCAGTCAAAAGAATACAAGTCCAGAAACAACTGCCAAATAAACTGAACTACTGAGCCGTTTGTGCTTCAGTTGTTGTATCAGCACTTTTAGAGACAAACTAACCTGATACATGAGTTGTTCAACAGAACAGTAACGAACCTACTGTTTCCTAGCTACAGCTTCTAGAAACTTATGCTACAATCCCAGCTTCAGAGATGTGTCAAACATATGCATTATCGAAAACAGTTGTTCTCCCCCCACAAATCCTTAATCTAAAACTTAAGTGAAAAATAGTGGAAACCACTCACCATTTCCATTAGCAAGTGATGAAACAGGAATAAAAGGACCAGTTTTGTGGCTTCTCTTAGCTCTTATGAATTCCTATTTAGAAGTTTCATCCAAAAGCACTCGCCTGTTAGGCAACAGCTCACAATAATGGCAGCAACTAGTTCTGACAGAATAAGCTGTAGCAGACAAAGGTATTTCTTCTAACAAGAGACTCTCCGTCCAAACTACTATTTTAATTGATGAGTGTTACTGCACTAAATATTCTAGATCACAAACAGAAACAGTCAATGATCAGACACTTTCCAAGCTACCTCTGCTTAGAAGAATTGTTAGAGTTTGGAATTAAAATTAAAATGCTTTAGTTATAGCACGAGGGCTTGTCTATCATACATGATCATGTGTCACAACCAAAAATAAGAATTAGCGGTTAAATGGTTGTGAGGAATCACAGACAGGTCTAATGACCGTGTACCTTGACATAAAACTAACGTTCATTCTAAAGAGATGTGTTAAGTACTGTATCCATCGAACACAGTGCAGCATCCATTTTCACAGGCAACACTGAGCTGGCTTAAAAGGGTTTTTCCTCCAGAAGTGACTGGCCAGACTCCATGTTTTAACACTGCTGCATTTTGATCTGATTTGGATGATCTGATTTCTACCCACTGATGATATCCACTCTGAGGGTATACTAAACAGAAAATACTCCAGCCCACATGCGTGCCAAATGATTGCTAAACAGGAGACATCAACCATACTTAAACCACAAATCAGATGAGGGCTCAGTGATTCAGTACTATACCATCAGCAGACTGACAACAGACGACACTATCAAAACAGAAAAATCTACAAAACACCTATTCATGTAGTTTCATACAAACTCAAGCTTAACACGTCAGATCATCTAATCATGGAATACTGAAAGCAAGTTTGGACAAATAAAAATACACTGTACCATGCTTCACTTCCTTGGTGCCACTAAGTTTGTATTAGAGTAAAATATTAAGTTCAAGGATAAAGCAATCCAAAGGTTTACTAATAGGATTCAGGCTATTTCCATCATTAGGTCATTGCTCCAAAAGTTAACCATCTGAGCAAAGAATCAAAGCCATTACCATCCAATCTGCACTTGGTTGTTAGCTCTGAATGAAAGCATTTTCAATTACTGTAAGAGCCTCAACATCTGTATTAAAATGCTCAGTACATGTTGTCCAAAGAATGCCCAGGAAGTGACTGATTTCCTTCTAGGAGAACAGTAGGTGCCAGCTATTTGGTTTCAGTTTCAATAGATGCCAGCTTGATATTTTGACTTCTATGCTTGATCTAAAAAACTAACAATAATAATAAAAAAACACCAACCCACAATAATAAACACGAGTTCTCAAAGTTATGGTTGTACTCCATGAATTCATGAAAGGATAAACAGGAAGATGAGTATACCTTCAAAATATTACTGCTATAGTTTAAAAAATACTGAATTCAAATGTTGTAACTGGGGCTTAGCATGATAAGCATGACTGATTTCTCTAGAATCTGAACAAAGGATATGTCCAAGGCAAGATCAAGTGTTCTGTCAAACCCAAAGCAATGAAGCTTAGCTTCTAAGGAAGTTTTCATATTAAGATTAGCAGTCATTATTTTCCTGTGCACACTGAGTTTACATTTTCTTCACACAGCAATGCATAAAAAGATATGAAATATTAAAAGTTCTATAAGTTTTGTGCCTTAACACAGATTTTTGTTGATACATTGAAGCAGCTGATGACTGGAATCACACAAAACATGGAAGTAAAAAAACTTGATCAGGAAAGTTATTTTTAAATACATAAAATAAATGCTGCTTGAAAAAAACCATACACATTAATATCCACAGAATGGCTCTGTAAACTAGTTATATACGCTTTGAGTATTCAGTTCACTGTAATACTGTCATTAACACTTACCAATATTGATATTGCACTTTTATAATTTAAACAATCCATCTACATAAGTTAAGCTATTTTCTCCAGTTTTTACCAGGAACTACTGTTGACAGTGCTTTAGTAAGTACAGTCTATTAACTTGTCACAAGAACTGAAGACTGTTATACTCTAATACCTACTTTGAAATTAAATGCATTTACTGTTGAGTTAGTTACTATCTCCGAGATAAATTTAAGTAACAGATAATTAGTGCTTTATTACAGGCTAGATTCAAGTTTTTTAAACCATGCTAAATATCCACCCCTTTAGTCAAGGAAGAGTTAATAGTATTATTAAAGTTACTGAGAAGCCAGAAATCCAAGAAATAAAGATTCTCCTAAATGCCCCACTTGAAAACAGAGGATCCTGCAAAATTTTTTATACAGGCCATACACAGAAATGCAGATTTCACCTCATTGGAACTCTCCTGACCAGTCTTTTTTGTATAAGAACCTGAAACCTCCTCCTCTCAATTGGATTACTTGAATCAAGTACTGGAAGCGTTTTTGAACAAACATAAAATCCTTTTAAAACATTTATTTCCTATGGTATTTGCATTCATAGCATCATTAACAAAACAGTTTAGAAGAGATATGCTGACAGCAACTGTTCTATGGACAGCTCTCTACCTATTGTCTCAAATGGCCTTCCAGCTCATCTTTCCTCCTTGAAGCTAATCACTAATTTATAGGCCACAAGTGTGTTAAAAAGCAAGTTCATAAGTTACTGCAGTTTGGGGAAAGAAAGTGTCAGTCATTCGACAATAACTATAAAGACTTGATCTTAGCTCATAAGAAACTTGGAGCACACAACTCTGTTTTATAAACTGACTCCATAATTAGATATGCTTCAGAATATTCTTTGAACTTTGGTTGGAAGTATGACAGGCAGATCTCCAGAATACCTTTCTAGTGATGTTTTGGTCTGTTCAGCTTATTAGCCACTGCATGCAATTACTCTGATTTTCAAAGTGTAGCTGAAGGGTAAGTAAAATGATTTCACCATTTCCCTTTTGGCCTGTAATCAGTGAGGAAGGCAGCAATGGATATAAGCAAAGACAAAAATCTAGACCATTCTTGTTGTAGCAAGAAAGTTACAAAAATTCTTTCTTTGGAGAAACACAATAACCCTTGGGATAATATGTATCTGTAATGAACTACAAAACTACACTGCACACGAAAAACTAATAGAGACCGTAAAAACGGGCAAAGTGCTAAAAAGCACCAAAACCCAAGTCCCTCAAGCTACTTCAAAGCCATACTCACATGTTTATTAGTTTACAAGACCATATTTCTCTTTCCCTTCCTACTCTCCTTCATCAGGATTTCAACTACTTTCAGGATAACATCAAGTTACTTGCTGTCCCTTTATTTATATAAAAACAAACAAACACAACAACAACAACAAAAACAAACAACACACACCAAAATACACACAAGTACATTCCAGTCAAACTGAGAATTAAGACAAGAACCGTAGCTTGTTCAATAGGACTTATTAACACTGTATTGCTTTGCAAGTCAGAAAGCTACAGAACTGCACTGTGTTGAGAGCACAACACAGATACCAGTCCCTTAAACATTTAAAGGAAACTATTGTTTCTCTCCCCACCTGCAGCATGTGATTGGAGAATTCACCATTGGTGGTTGCAATCAACATAGGCTCTAACATCAACCTGCAGTAAAAAAAGCCAATGGTATATCCAGCATCCAATAAAGATTTCAAACTCTTTAATATGAGCTGTGCTAATTTGCACCTGCCCCTCCGCATAACAAGCTAAAGGAGGAAAATATCCAATTATTCAAAACTGCTAAAACTGCAACTTGTAAGAAAAACAGCTCTTGTATAACCAACTGGTCAGTTATTGGCACCTAGTAATTCCAGCTACTGCTTTTGTCCTAGTAATAGATCTGTCTGCACAAGTGACAACTGTCTCTTTCCACAGAATTGTATTGATTGGTAAATACAACATACAAGATGGAGCTTTTGCTAGGGGAAGTAAAATTAAGAATAACTTACTACAAACCTTCAACTTCAGAAGTGTACAAATTAGGTACAAAGATGTAATTTTTTTTCATACTTTTGTCTGGACACATACTCAGAAGTTCAAACAAATATAAACACAAAGCCATAGTAAAACAGCTAAGAACACTCAGCTGGAGATATGTATTAGAAAAATGAATATGTGACTTAAGCAATACAATTTTATACATCCCCTAGCTTTCCATATCTTTCCTAAATTTTCTCTTTGACATTTCATCTACTCCTTTGAGCCTTTCAGTCTCAAAAATTCTCGGACTTGAGAATCCTGCATTTCTGAGTCCACTATGTTCTGCTTAAACTTGGGTAGAACGTTTGACCTTTAAGTCCTGTCATCTCAACAGTTAAGAATATGCTCCTTCAGAATAGGCATACAGAAGTTACTTGGACTAATGTGAACTGTCCATGTGATTCTTTATTTATGCATTCTGACACTGTGGCAACATCCATTCATTCAGTATTTTAACTTATGCGGCCTGCGTGACTTACCAAGTCCATGGTACCCAAGTCAGCATTCAATGCATAATCTTCACAACTAAAACAACTTTCCGCACATTATTTTAAATGGAGACAGAATACAAACCACTACAGAATTGTTCTCTTGGACTTCTAGAGACCTTAGCTCACCTTCCGTATGCCCTCCTATTGAAATCAAAATTAACTAACTGAATTGCAAGACAAGAGCTAGGCTTGAAAAACAAGGATTTGGTAAAGATAAAACTGATACCGGAGGGAGAACTGAGGTTAGAATAAGGCAGGGTGGGAGGAAAAGGAGCAGTACTAGAAGCAAATATTTTCCTCACACCACTGGATTCTCTGCTTGTTATTCATAACTTATTCCTAACTTTGTGCCATCATACTTATCATACTAGAGACCACAAACTCAGACAAAACAGGAATTTAAGGAACGGAATACATTAGTAAAACTTTCAGCAGCAAAGATTTAAATTCAATAGCTTATTAAAATCTGATTTTGATCACTCTCTCTACTTTTTGTAGCAAACACCAGTTAGACACAGGACAAGTCAGCATAATAAGAACTGCCCAAACAGAAACAAATAAGGAAGTACTTAATTTTTTTTTTTATTTAAGCACAAAAAAGTGAAACATGAGTCACATACTTAGGCAACCTCTTAAAGCCACCAAGAGTTTCAGAGCGCAGAAGCCAATTGACCAAACTACCAGGGCTACCGAGATGATTAGGGGACTGGAACACCTCTCTTACGAAGAAAGGCTGAGGGATTTGGCTCTTTTCAGTCTGGAAAAAAGACGGCTGAGGGGGGATCTTAAAAACACTTATAAATACTTAAAGGGTGGGTGTCAGAAGGATGGGGCCAGGCTCTTTTCAGTGGTGCCCAAGGACAGGACAAGAGGTAATGGGCACAAACTTGAGCATAGGAAGTTCCACCTAAACATGAGGAGGAACTTCTTTACTTTGAAGATGGCAGAGCACTGGAACAGGCTATCCAGAGAGGTGACGGAGTCTGCATCTCTGGAGACATTCAAAACCTCCCTGGACGCGTTCCTGTGCAACCTGCTCTAGGTGACCCTGCTCTGGCAGGGGGGTTGGACTAGATGGTCTCCAGAGGTCCCTTCCAACCCTATGATTCTATGAAACAAAACAATCATAGGCCTGACATCAACATCTCAGAAAGATACTACTACATTCAACAGTTCCAGATTTGTGATCTGTCTTATGAACTCTGTTTACATTGCAGATGAAAATGGCTTCAGAATCAGTTATATCTGTACCTTCACAAAAAGGACAGGTTTTAGAATTCTGGGATGTTCGTTCAGTTAGCAAGTCATACATTCCACCACAACACCAGGTTTACAGGTGAGTTTGTAACTCCATGTTGCTCCTATAAACTACTTACAGAATTGATGCACAAACTATTAATATTTGTGAGCAACTCTTTGACACATGTCCTCAGACTCTTTCGGGTCAGACCAGGGATATTAATTAGCCATCCTGAAAAGGTGTTTGTCCATCAACCTTATACGTCTTATTGTACTCACTACTAAAAAGCAGCTGCCAAGCTGTGTTCTTGTGAAAGTTCTTCCAGTATATTTATGGCATTTTAGCTAAGAGTAATTCTACCACAAATATGGAACCTGCTAACAGCAGGTTACTGTAGCAAGCAACTGTCTTGTTTCATAAAAGAAAGGTTTAGGTCATCATGTTCAAATTTACAAACAGTAAATTGAACACCAACTTCAAGTAGAACTAAGCAGTAAACCAAAACTGTATCTTTAGAAATCACACTCCAGCTCACTCAGTGATCAAGAGGAAAACGACAGAAGGCCTAGAATACTCCAGATAAAGAAAAACCCATATAGTACAAGTATTAGCATAAAACTGAGGAGTTACAATACAGAGATATCCAAGAGGCTCCACAAGGGATAAACTCAGTCCAGCAGCTCACAGGTCAGTGCTAGCCCTGATATGCCCCTGGACAAACTGCTAAAGTATACTTGCACTGCACTGTAATCCAGCAAGGATTGCAGGCTCTCTGTCACTTAAAGGCAAGAAAACTGTTTCCAAACCAGAGGCAATTCAGATATCAATGCAGCTATAATAATGAAGTGCATTTCAGCATTCAACATAGCGAGGCAGGGTGAATTTCAATATATCCATGGTATGGTTAATCTGTAGCTCAGGTTATCCATCCAAATATAATAACCGTTTAAGCGTTCCTTTTCATTTAGTTTGTTTCTTAAGGAGTAGAAGTCATTTCAATGGACACCCAAAAGAATAGAGGTTACCCCTCAAAAGTTATTTCTCCATTCTAATCATTCTTCTCGCAGACATATTTAAGTATCTTCTCTTTTTCACAACACTTAAACCTTAACTATACCCCTGACCGCTACCTCTTTTTCAAAACGGTATTTCTAAACAATGTTTTTGGTTTAGTCTCTTCAGTTAGTTTTGCAGTAGTCAAGTTTTCTGCATTTCTCAAAACATGTATACAAACATCATTATTCCCCAAAGAACTGCAACTAGTATCATAATTTTGTGAAGGATGCAAAGGTAGTTGCTGTTTTCTAGTTGAGTTATTGAAGGTCCTCTAGGGATTTAGTTTTGTTTGTTTTGTCCTTTAAAAAAAACAAGACTCCACACCAGAAATGCCTACTAGCCAAGGATACATGTACATACTTTCTGAAAACATTTGTTTCACAGCCTACCATCACTTCAGCTTCCCAGTAGGAAAAATCTGGTGCTTCCAGTTTGGTTGACTGTCCTATATTCTTATAGTATTAGGTTAGATGATTTATCAAACATAACTGTAAGCAGTGGTGTGCTTAGGAAGCAACGATATAAGGGATTACAGCAGCCCACAAAGTGAGGAATTCTCAGTTAAGCTATGGGAGATGAAATTACTGTAGACCAAACATTTATTGTAACCTCTTTCTTACAAATCCAAGTTTATCTTGCCAAAAACTTTGTGTGTAGAGACTGAACAGGAATTATACTTAGCCACTGGGGAAGCAGGATAAAGAAAAGGAAAAAAAGCAAACACCATTCACATTAAGAAGTTCTGCAGGCTTAATATACCCTGCTGCTCTTCTAACTAGTACTTTTTAACCCTCTGTTCCCTCCCTTGAGGGAAGCAAGTGTCTCTAGTCCGCGTGGGTCCTCCTTACGCATTTAACTGCACATTTGATTCATCTATTCCCATGAAAGCTTCTGCTTTCTTGGTGAATTTCAAAAATTTGAGTGGATGTACGTGGGAAGAGTGCAGAATTCCTTCAATCCCCTCAGTTCCTGCAAAGACACCTCTGAAGACAATATATGTTGGCTATATTCAAAAGGAAGACATCAAAGAAAGCTAACAGTAAGAACTACTGTTTAATCTAGTTATCATAAAAATAGATGACACCATTAAGTGTTAGCATAACATATTAACTACAGTACTTCAGTAGAAATTTAACATTTACCATAAAGAAAAAGTTGACACAAGTCAAGAAACAGAGACCAATAAGGTGTTTCTTACAAAAGGCAGACATCTTACAGGACTATTCAAACTTTACAATTAATCTTTCACATTTTTATCGAGTAGAAGACAACAATGTCTTCCAAATGCACAGACTGGCAGCACTAAGATCTCTTTTACTAGGCAACAAAACAGTATCATTTGGCATTGGTTTGTTTCACTGCCACCCTCAAAACTACTGTTTCTGTGAAAGATTCTTTCTGAATAAAGCATCTTTAGGAGAATGCAAGATCTCTTTACACAGAAATACATAAAATGCAAATGGAGACTCTTCTGCCTCTGTAACCTTTCTTTGTCCAAGAACTACTGAAGTGGCAGAAACTTTTTCTACTTACAGAAGATAAACCATGTCATTGAAAAGAAAGGTTTTCACATTGTACTTTAAGTAAGTTTCACCTGCTGTTTGAATCAAAGTCTGAGAGACATTAAGCTACCATCTTCTTGGTACCTACTAACCAAATCTAAGATTAAAAAAAAAAAAAGAGAGAGAGATACTAATGGCTCCAAAGACAGAACCTCCGCAGTTTATTACACACAAGTGAAGATTATCTGATTATCAGAGTTCAACTCTTCTAGCCTGAATGACGACATCCATTTTTACTATTATTCTTAAAGTGCCCGGGGTCATCTGGTCAGCATTTCAAGCCCTGCCATTCAGGTATGAAACAAAATCAGAGGTCAAACCCTTTATGTTGTAATTGCCAGTAAAACGGCAATACTATAGTCAAAAGCTGTATTGTTTTCAATCAACTAATGAGGAAACAAGACTAAAACAAGAAACAAAACAAGTGAGAAGTTGGAAATCAAGTTTCAGGAAGACAGACAAGAAAGAATTTTATGAAGAAGCAGACTGTAAGATATATAAGACTGCCTCCCACATTACAGGCAGAGGAAATTTCTGCTACTGCAAAGTTTATATAAGTAAAATTCCTGAACGTTAAATCATACTTAGAACAGGAAAGCAGCAGGGAGCAGAAGCCATACAGCCGATAAGAAAGACAGTCAAAAGAGAACATCCAGCATGGAAAAGATACTTTTCTAAGAACTGTAACTATGAAAGCATGATTTGCCCTCACATATTTCATTAATTTGGGAACGAAGAGTGTGAAGTTCCAACTGAGGCTTCTCGTACAGTCCAAGGATTTATAGAGTTCTCTTGCCCCTCCTCAATGTACATTTCCTGTTGTGCAGTGAAACATAAGCTCATTCTTGTACTCTTTTCTTCCCTGAAGGTACCTCCCTTTTCTTCGTTCAGTTTCACAAAACCCACCAGTACCCCTATAAAACCAGAAATTAGCCAAAAAATTAACAAACCACAAGGAAGGAAGAGGAGCAGTCCAAACTTGCTCATATAAGCTTTGTTTCCACAGGAAACCATGCTAAGAGTTTACTAGCCCGCAATCTGTCAAGAAAACATAATGAACTGAAAAGAAAACATTAGACTTCTCGTGTTACTGGCAAGTAGGATGCTGAACAGCTGATGACAGAAAGCATATTTGCACATGGGAGAAAGAAATTAACAAGATTTGTTTGTAAATAAGCAGAAAATTCGCATAGTTTATTCCCATTCTACATTAGAAGCAGTTCTAAATTCCCATAGTTTATTCCCATTCTACGTTAGAAGCAGTTCTAAAATGTAAGATTGTTCAAGGATTGTAGGTTTCTTTTACTGTAATCATCTAACCACAGACAGTATCTCTCTTTTAAGGATTTCTGCCTCATTAGTACAGTTAGATGATGCCCTTCAGCCTCTTTACTATAGCATCATCGAGGCTGGCTCAAGCCTCTTTCAGTAGAAGATAGAACTAAGTATTTGACTTTGCACTGAAGCGGATGAAGAGTGATCACATAAATCCATTTGCTACATGAGTTGCAGTGCGACTCTTCCAGAGTGGGAATACAAAGAAAAGCTTTGTAATTAGTACTGCAGTGATCTTGTAGATATAAACTGATTCAAGATGGTTACTGCCAAAGTTTTTGCCTCAGCAACAGATACACAAGTATTGTGCAGTGAGCTCTCTAGGTATACACGAAATTCCTGTAAAACCTGTAGCAAGAATCCAAATCTGCTGCTGAAACACTCTGGAGGCCCCCAAAACGGAGAAGAAATAAGACGCATTAATGTCGTATTCAACTTCATTACACACACATAGGTACATGACCCTTATCAAACAGATGAAGTGGGATAATTATATTATTCCCAGTTATTACCTCTAGCACTATACAAAGAGAGCAGAGTATGTGAGTGCACAGCCACTTTGATGCAAAGTCCAGTAGCTGAAACTGTCAGAGAAGACTATTCAAGCTAATCTGTTGGACTTTGTACTAAAGCAGCTGGAAGTACTTGCACACATTTCTTTTTGCCAAGAGCGCTATAAGTTTGGGTAGTGCTTTTCAACCAAAGTTGACAAGTGGAGCAGGAAGAACTCAAGTCATCACAGCAAGATACGTCAGCATGTGTTAAGCTCCCAAACACAATCATTAACTTGTTCAGAGATCTAAATAATTATAGCTAAATTACATGTAAACCTCTGCTCTGATGTAATAGTTTCTAGACGATATTCCTGAACACTAAGGATTCAGTGAAGCGGTATCTTGCCCTTATGTACACTTTTCCCACAAACCTCATTGACAACTGAAGGCAAATGAGGACAGAATCCAGCCTCCAAATACTACAATGTACCTGAAGATTATTCACCCATTACACGGGTGCCTACTGTTCCAATAGCACTCACCCTAACCAGATACCAAAACACTTTACAGAAGGTTAATGAATTAAGCCTCAACACACCCGGTAGCTTAGCATCACCCTATTAAGGATGAACCCTGAGGCACAGAGATGAAGGATAACCAAACCAAGGCCACACATATGCATATACACGTAGGATCAGGGAGGCAGGACTGGGATATGGACTGTCAATTTAGAAAGTTTCACGTACTGCCAGCACATATAAACGCACAAGGGTCGACCCGGGGGGCAGGAGGGGAACAGGGCGGCGCGTGAAAAAAGGAACCCCAGGAACCGAGAGAGCAGCGAGGAGGGGGCGGGGGAGCGCGCCCTACCGCCTGGACCCTCACCACCACCGCGGGAACTTCCCACAGAGCCTGCCCCCAGGCATGTCGCGGTTCCTGCCACCCCCGCGGCCCCGCCCGGTCGACCCACGAACGGAGGGCCCTGAAGGCTCCCTGCACATCCCTCCCTCCTCAGCCCGCAGCGCCGCCTCGCCCACCCCAGGCCCTCGCCGCCGCTTCCTCCTCCTACCTTGGCCACGTAGTCCTTCACCTCATCCAAGTCTCCATTTTTGAGAGCCCACATGAACTCCTTGTCAGACATCGCGGCCGCCTAGTAGAGACGCGGGCGGGCGAGGCGGCGGCGAGGGCGACGGCGCGGCGGGCAGGAGCCCCTCCCCCGGCTGGCGGCCGCTCGCTGCCGGCCGGCGGTTGGGCTGGCGGTTGGTCGGGGGGCGGCGGCAGTTAGGGCGGTTGGGGCTCGGCGCCGCGCAGCGAGGCCGGGCGCGCGGGCAGAGGGAAGCGCGGCGGCGTCCGCCTGACTGAAGGGAAAAGCGGTTTACTTGCGCGCGGCGCTTCCGCTTCCGGTTGCCATTTCGCTCGCCTGCCCACCCCACCGAAACGCCCACGCGGGACGGGGGGAAGTGCGGGGGGGGAGACGGCGGGGGGCGCATGCGCCGCCCACAGAGTGCCGCTTCGCGCATGCGCCCACTGTAAGCGTCCCGCTGTTCCCGGAGATACGGCGGGGGGGGAAGAAGAGGGGGAAGCGGCTCGGCGCATGCGCCGTCACTTCCCGCCGCCTCGCCCCGCCCCCGGCCGCCCCGGGGGGTTGCCATGGTGACGCGGCCTGCGCCGGGCCCCTCAGGCCGTCTGGCCCGCTCGCCGGCGGGGCCGCTGAGGCTGCCGCCGGCTGGGCAGGCGAGCCCTGTGAAACTCAGCCGTGGGCAAGCCTACGCTTACCTCACCATGTGCCCGGGACCCTGCGGAAGATGCGCGTGGGGCGTTGAGTCTCCGCCCGGGGCGCTGCGGCATGGCCGGGGGCGCGGCAGGCCGCGCTGGGGGTCGGCGGACCGCTGGCTCCTGCCTCCCACCCGGCTGAAGAGCTTCAGCCTGTTGAAGTGTCTGTTCCCACTGAGGAACTGAGTGTCTAAATAGCTGTTCTGCAAAACCCGAGGCACTGAACATGCTGCAAATAATTATCGTAATGCTTCCAAAACATGAGCGGGGAGACATAAAAGGAAGTATGTGATAATTAATTAATGTGTTGGCACTTGTCGGTTGCATCTGTTTTCTGAAACCACATGTTTTGCATATGGGGCATACAGCCTGTTGTGTGAATCATGCCTGACTGCTAACAGGCAGACGCTCTTCCTAACCCCCTCTGGCAAGCATCATACTGAATCATAGAATCGTAGAATAGTTTGTGTTGGAAGGGACCTTAAAGACTATCTAGTTCCACCCCCCCTGCAATGAGCAGGGACATCTCTCACTAGATCAGGTCAATCAAAGCTCCATCCAACCTGATGTTGAATGTTTCTGGGAGTGAGGTACTAACCACCTCTGGGCAACCTGTTCCAGTGTTTCACGACTCTCATTGTAAAAAAAATCCCTCTTTTAGGTTAAAACCATTACCCCTTGCCTTATCGCAACAGGCCCTGATGAAAAGTTTGTCCCCATCTTTCTTATAAGCCCCCTTTAAGTACTGAAAGGCCACAATAAGGTCCCCCCCGAGCCTTCTCTTCTCCAGGCTGAACAACCACAACTCTCTCAGCCTGTCCTCACCGGAGAGTTGCTCCATCCATTGTCTTCGTGGCCCTCCTCTGGACCCGCACCAACAGGTCCATGTCTTTCTTGTGTGAGGACTCCAGATGCAGCGCTCCAGCTGGCGGTCTCACCAGAAAGGAGCAGAGGGGCGGAATCATAGAATAGTTTGGGTTGGAAGGGGCCTTTAAAGGTCATCTAGTCCAGCCCCCCAACATCCTGAACACCATTGGAGCTGCTCCGCTGTGACTGTCCCCAACACACCCAGTCTGGCAACAGTATGAAAATGTACAGATACTGTTTAAAGTACCAATGCTCTTATTAATGAGAAGGAGGGGGCACTCCACCATACAGCCAAAGAAAATTTGTAAGAGGGGGTGGTGGTGCCATACAGCTTGTGATATTTCTGTGTTTTCTTTGTATTTCTGAACCACAGAAATGTTAAATATGTAGGGCTTTGCAGATTTTTGTCAGGGATTAAATGGTATTTAAATGAAATATCTAGAATGTTGCTTGCAAAGAAATAAAAATTATAACCTTTCAAGTTGGATTAATTACGGATTTCACTTATAAACAGAATTTTTGAAACACATGATTTTGTCCCCGTTCCTTTTCCTAATGTTATTAAAGAAAAAGAAAACAAAAAACTGTGAAAGACAAATGGTCAAGTGCCCTTGCATTTTTTTGTAAATGCTCCCACAACATGCATAAATAAAAATTTTCAGTGCTGAATTTTCAGTCTGCAGAAACGGTAAGCTAGTTCGGATTTTTTAATAAGTTAAATCCAATTTCTTCCTTTTTTGGCAGACTAATCCTGAGTTAAGTCTGGTGCAAACATATTTAAAATTCTGTATACTTAGATATTTCAGTATGCATCAAGGAGCCAAGTTGTGACCATATTTTTTAAAATTCTGCTGAACACTTCTGTCGCTATATTTCTATTCACTAGCCTGCGAATCCAGTCTTTCAATTTTACCAACGATTTTCCTATGGTATCCTTACCCCTGTTTCATCACTGAAGCAGAAAAACTTTCACACTTCCCTCTTGCTCTATGTCGCAGGTGGAGTGCTTAACTTCACTTGTAAGAGAGAAGTAGTGAAATGTTTATTAACATAAAACAGTGATTTAACAAAGTTAGCAGTGAATGCGACAGTGTTTTACGAGATTCGATGCCAGGGTACACCTGATTATTTACCGCATAGAGGCCAGGGTCAGACCAGCTGTCAGGGAGACCCTCCCGTTGAGTCACGAGGTTCGGAAAGGACCCCCTGGCTTTCTAAACTCCTTCTCAGAGAGGAGTCTGGGTGCGGCTGGATCCAGTCCTAGTCCCAGACTTGGTCAATGGTTTATGTCTAAAGGATTATATATGCGCAATCAATCCTTGTATCACTTAGCTAAAATTTCAAAGTTTAGCATGCTATTAGTCACTCACCGAGAATCTGTTGTGGCGAGGAATCTCTCGACCTCGAGGAGAAGAACCTTAAGCGAGCGTCCCCACTCAAGGGGAGATCCTGTCGTGCAGCCCGCTGCCGTGCAGGAGAGCTCAAAGGGCTCTTGGGCTGTCCGCTATTTATGGAGTAAGATAATTGACCTATAGTCATATTCTCATGGGAACAAGATAGCTAGGTCCCCACTCCAGACAGTGTTTTGGTTATGTTGCCAGCCATCTCCAACAGTTCAAGTGCAACTCATAGCAACTCCCGCTGATGGCCATGGCTTGAGCAGGAGCCGGGGAGGGGGAAAGGGGAGAGCACACTGCCACACTCTACCAGTTCTGTTACCTAAAGTACATGGTTTTGTCGGGCATTTCTCCCCTTCTACCTCATACATGCCTTTTCTAGAGGTACAATAATTGGTTAGCTTCAGGCCCAAATTCTAAATGGCTTTTGTCTGTGTAGTGACTAATACTGGATCTTTCAGGCATGCATCCAGAAATAAAAAACCCATACCTGATGCCATTTTCTCACTGTGGGATGCTGTCATATATGCCTTAGAAGCTGCATGCACTGCCTTAGTCCTCTTTCTTTTCCTTTTTTCGAGTTTAGTTCCAACTCCTAGAAATCTGTTTGCATGTACGAACTTTGGGTTTTAGACATATTAATTAGAAAAAAAATGAGAAAGAAATACAGTGAATAAAAATTTAGCAAAGGAATTTCTTAAACAGATCTTTTTTCTCTTGAAAGCACTATAAAGTTACAGATATTTAAAAAGAAATGTAGTACTATTATTACAATCCTGAAACTCAGAACTGCTTTAACACTGGTAGAGATACAAGCCAAATGTATTACAAGCAAGAACAGTCAGCATAGCATGTCTTTATATGTTCTCTATGAATCTCTGCTTCATTGTCTGATTAAAAACTGTTATTTCTATTCCGCAGCCCGCAAGGAATTTTAGAAGCAGCATGAGATGCATTGCCCCATCTTTTAAATGGCTGGAAGAGACAGGGAGTGATAATGAGTTAAGGTGGAGGAAGACTGCTAGATCGACCAACTGTGCCTTCTCTAGCCCAGTTATTTCCATTGAGATGAAATTCATCTCTCTGCTTATTGGTTAAGCCCTGTTTTGAAGGGCTACTTACCTGCTAGCGTGTCCCATAGACTCATTCTGCTCTGCTGACCAGAGCTTCACTTCCATAAGCGAATCTCACTTACGAAATATAAACATCATTAATTTTTTTGCATGTATCTTCACGTATTTGTCGTTATACTTTTGCATAGAAATGTGGCTTTCTCTTTATCTGTTTCAACAAATCATAATTCATTATTATTATCAACTGTATTCAGTTATACAATGTTGTTATTATATAGTGCATATGCTTGTATAAATCATAAAGGCAGTACACAAATAGACTGGAATACAAGACAATTCAATGAATTTAGCTATCCAAATAAAAAACAGAACAACATAAAAACCCAAGCAAGAGACTTGAACGCATACTTGTACCCTTGCAGGTTTTATTGAAAAACGCCTGCTTGATCTCATATTTACTATATTCCCTTTGTGTAGTGCCAAATAATTCATACACAACAGCTGTTAGTTCAGCAACAATAGCCAAGCTGTAATATAAAATATCATCATATAGAATGCATTGTATTGAGGAGAAAATAATAAAGTTAACAGCAGACTAGATAAAGGTATGGAACTGACAAGAGAGATCTAGGATTGAGAGCTGAAAACTGGACAATTGATTGTCTTTCCGTTTATTCGTTTATCACATTTGTACTATTTGGTGCAGTTTGTCTGTGGTGGTGATTACCAGAGAAGAAACGTCAATATCTTAGCCTTACTTTTTGAATTCAGCAACAGTTTTACTTCATCTTAGCCAAAAAAATTTTTGGGCTTTGGTCCATGCATCTCAAACCTTATTGTACAAGATATGAAAGACAAGAATGTCCTCTGTCCCTGACTTCTTTCTTTAGCTGTGTGAATCTTTGGTGAAATAGGTTAGTATTTGCTGACATTACTGCAAATAAATTTCTTCCTAACTTTTAGAAAATCTGTGCAAATATTTGAAAAGTAAATATATATATATAGACACACACACATATATATATATAAACACACATATATATGTGTGTGTATATATATGTATGTATGGGGCCAGGTTTAGCTTTGCCTGT
Organism: Chroicocephalus ridibundus; assembly: GCF_963924245.1. Lineage (NCBI taxonomy): Eukaryota > Metazoa > Chordata > Aves > Charadriiformes > Laridae > Chroicocephalus > Chroicocephalus ridibundus. Next base: position 156,176,734 of record NC_086284.1, read on the forward strand.
CTGTGATATGAAGTGTCTGAAGGAAGGGGGAGTGGAAAGGAAAAGGAAATAGGAGTTATTTTTTCCCTCCCAGGGTCACACAGGATTGCAGCCAGGGAAACCCAACAACTGTTGGCTGTAATTGTTGCGGTCCTTGAAATAGCAGGGGAAGCAGACAAAGTCAGACATATAGTTCTGGTTCTTTGGTGCTTGTTCATGAATCCCAATGAGGCTGGACCTTGGAAAATAATGCAGTAACTCGAGTGCCAGCCTTTGGTAGTGAGGAAGGGCAGCATGCTGTGGAAATGCATCTTCCCATGGAGTGGAACTGCCTTTTCCTTGGACACTATTTAGTAAATGTGATCTAGCAGTCAGTTTGGCAATTGCTAAAGAAGGGACTGGCTCTGAAAATTTAAGCAAGGAGTGAATCAGTGTTGACAAATACGCTCGGAAAGATTAGTAGGTGAATGGTATGGAAGTGTGACCCATAAATAACCCATAAATTTATTAACACAGACTACAAATCTCTTTTTGGCTGCAGACCTTCTCTCTTTCAGTATCATTTGAAAATGCCAGTAGTTTTTTATAGTTTTCTTTTGTTTATTTCACATTTAAGTTCTGGTATTTACAGGAGTATGGGTAGAAGTCCTTATTACTGTCTCCATGGCTAAAATGAACTAAAATCTTTGTGCCGTCACCCAAGAGAAGATACCCTTTTCCTATAACCTTATTTCTCTTTTCAGGAGCAGTTCATAGGAAATGGAAGTTCTAGAAATTATCTCTTGATAATCTCAGTTATTTCTCTAAGCTAAAATTATTGCAACACAAAATAATTTAGGTTGGAAGGGGCCTCTGGAGGTCATCTGATCTAACCCCTGCTCAAAGCAGAGGTAACTTAAATGAGGTTGCTCAGGGCCTTTTCCAGTCAAGTTCTGAATATCTCAAAGTGAGATGAAACCACAGCTTTTCCTGGCAACTTGTTCCGGTGTTTGACTACTTTCACAAAACAAATAAACAAACAAACTAAAAATCTTTATATCTAATCAAATTTTCCCTGTTGTACCTTTATATCTGTTACCTCTTATCCTACACCTACCTCTTCAAGAAGAGTTTGGTTCTGTCTTCTCTCTATATTCTCCTGAGGTGGTTGAAGACAGCAGTAAGATCCCCTCTCCCCACCTTAGCCTTGTCATCTGAACACTGAACAAGCCAATTTCTTTCAGCTTTTTGTCATATGTCAAGTGCTTAAGTCGGCTTATCATCTTGGGCATCTTCTGATGGACTCACTCCAGTGTGTCAATGTCTTTTTTACTCTGGGGACCCCGAAACTGGAAGCAGCGCTCCAGCTGCCGCCTCACAAGTGATGACTACAAAAGGTCAATCACTCATTACTGATTATTCCTTTGAAGGCTGAAGTTGCCTTCAAGCGAACTGTTGCAGTGAAGGGTTAAACGCTGGAGAGCTCATGCTGGCAGGAGTGACAACACAGTCTCTGTTCCAAAGCAAGGGACTGTTCAGTATAGCTGAGCATCACAATCAGGAGAACTTCGCCCAAAGCTTTGCTGATGGTGCAAGAGTCTGAATAGGTTGCAGTTTGCCTTTTCACAACAGTTTGGGCTTTGCAGTGCTGACAAAGGTTAAATCTTTTGCTGGTAAGCAAATCAGAGTTGGGCACATTAGGGACCGATACTAACAAAGAGGAAACATAAGCAACATCATTTTTCTCACAGTACTAGTTGTTAAAGCAATAAACAACTGCCTACTAGAAGTGATACCAACGTGATTTTCTAGTTAAATGAGAATAAATGGCTATTGAACTTGCTCAGCTGCATGGAGACAATTCTAAATTCTAGTACTATAGGTGAAATTCTAGTATTTTAGAAAAAGTTAAAACAGTGAAATTGCTTGGCTCTGTAGAGAAGAATTGCATACAATCAAATTCTGCCTTTTTTAAAAAAGAGAGCCATTGAGGAAAAAAAAAGACATCTCATGCATTTTTTCCTAATTCAGAGAAGGTGTCTGTGTGAAAGCTACAGTTTGGAAAGTGAGCGTATGTTGGTGTAGCTTATTTGTTGTGTGAATGCACAACTGTAGGGGTTGGGTAATACCGTAAGTAGAAGAAACAAACAAAATAATGTTTTGAAGTTTCAAGATAAGCCAGAATAAAGCATTTTACACTTCAGCCTTTCTTTGCTTCCATTTGCATTTCCATCCAGATCAGTGCCTTGAGATAGCAGACAGCTGTGTGCAATCTTCCAGATTTTAATTTAGAGAACAGTCATAGGTCTGCTTTTAGCTGAACGCTTTGAGTTTCTACAAAAACTGCCTCTGGAGCTGCTGCTTCTTAGATCTGCAATATTCCACCTGTTGACTGTGTAGTTCTGTGTGTGGTAGGGTTTCCTTACCATTAGTGAGCTGAGAATTTCCTGGGACCCCTTTTTTTCGTGGTGGCGAGATTGCAGACAGGAGAGACATTGACTGCTGGCTTCCAAATATTGTTCATTTTGAAACAGTGTCATAATTTTTTTAGTGCTTTAAGCACTGTCTGAAACCCTCCGCTTTCAACCCAAATCACAAAATGAACAACATCCCAAGATACAAAATGAAACTTAAACATAAGCATTTATATCACCCACATAAAAAAGCTGAAATACGCTGTATTTCTGCCGTTTGAATGTTTTATGGAACAGTATTTATGGATCTAGCTGTAAATAGCAGAAGCAAATGCAACTACCTGAGTATTGTACACAGATTTTACAGTGTATATAGCCTGTGTGTTTACTGTAAGCTATCATTGTTCTAGGAAGTACCTACATTCTGACATATGGAATAAATCCTCTTTAATCAAAACCACAGTTTTCAAGTTTAGAATGTCCAATTTAATCATACAGATTCTATACAGAGAATTTAGTGTTTGAACATTTGAAAACACTGATGAAACATGTATGTTACTATTCCATTCATTACCATAATAAAATTGGGACCACCGGTTCCTCCGTGAGATGTACCATTTCAGACCAGTATGGTCCTGGCTTTATGTAGGTTGTTCTGCAAGCGTCAGAGGATAAACAAAAGACCTTCAATATAATATAGGAAAATTCATTCAGTTATGTATGTTTGTGCTAATTTAAATACTCTAATACCTTAAGGAATATTTTGCATATTCTAATGTGTTTGATAAAATGAGTGTCTGCTTATAAATACAAAGGCAAGGACAATAACTTCTTTATTTTCTTGGGGTTTGACGTTTTCAGCAGTGATGTTTAAAAAACAGCAAGCAATAACAGTAGCAGTCACAGTGCCACAGGGAGACACTGTTGTCCAAACCATAATTTTCTATGCCTTCATTTTCCCATCCATAATCCAATGCTTCTCTACAATTGTGAAGAGCCTTGAGAATCTCAGATGAAGGATGCTGTATCAGTGAAAAAATACTCTAAGTATGTCATTGATGGAATTGTTCCTGACAATCATATGCTGAGAAGCAGGATAGGTAACTGTGAGGAATCAATTATGATATGATTGTTACTACTCATCTTTGGTGAAGAATTAATAAAAAACAAAAAAGAGTTGGGATGCTGTATTGAAAAGTAGATTTCTTCACGATATCCTGCTTTTGCAGACTATTTGTGTCAAAAAATAAATATGTTTGGAAACAGATGTAAGAAAGGCCTTAGCTGCACTACAGATACTTGTTCCTGGCACAGCACTGAAAAAGTTTGGTTTTCTACATTAACAAAAATGGCTTTTTTTCACAATAATTATCCATGTTCTTACATAATTTATATTGCAATCATGTATCCAGTTGTGTCTTTCTTGTAAAAATATGGACAGGATATATCAACTAAAAAAGCTGTTCTTGAGATCTCTTTTTGGTGTTTTTCAGATACCCATGTGACGTGGCGTTTAGTTTTTATCAGCAACCTTTTTCTTAGTTTGAAGCAACAACCTTTTTTTCAGCCTTTTCCTTGTCATTCTTGATATCTTTCTTTTGTTCTTTCCATGTTTCACTCTTTCTCTTGCTCATTTGCTGTTTAATACATGGACTATCCCTTCATATTAACAGAGGCAGAACTGTGGTAATGCTCTTACCATAATCTATTTATGTAACAGTTTGGGTTAAGTTCTCCTTCTTTTGCAAAAGGGAATAGCTTCCTTGAGTGGGTGTATTTCTCTTCTTGTTACATGGATCATATGGATTATGAAACCTTTTGCTCTCAATTTGGTGAGGATCTCCAGTACAGCACAGTCTAGAGCGGTGTTTTGTTGCAATGCCGCCCCTTCCCTCCTCCCAAGGTATGTTTTTTACCGTATTCTCCATGGTCTTAGCAGGGGGTGGGAGGAATAAATGACGTCCTAACTTTAAACAGCTTAAAATTATATCTTTCACCTTAAGTGCAGTTACTGAAGGCCCTGGCAAACCTATAACGTGCATTGTTCCTGCACAACGTGTGGGAACACTGCAGGAGCCTTACAATAGCTGAAACAGGACAGCTCAGTAATGCTGAGTGTATTCTATCAGATTGCTTACATCCTGTATATGTCATACTTCAGAAACACAGCTGCTAATTTTTGTGGTGGTAGGTACAGTGACACAGTACACAGCCGTCATTACTGTTAACAGACTGTAACTCTTCCATTACCCATGTACCTATAGACTCAAACATCTGCATTGCTCTTCCTCATCCTAGGAGATGCTTTGCTGGAGCAGGGGAACCAGCTCAGGTGCCTCTGCACCGTGCTCTCCAGTGCCTCCCAAGGTGTCTGCATTACCCTCAATAATGGAAAAGACTGTGTATTGTAACCCCTCCTGATTCTGCCACTTACATTTTATTGGTACTTTTAATTAACTGTGCATATGCTAATGAACACCTTTGTTTAATTTCTTAGCAGATTCATGAGATTATGAAGTATCATATAACACAGAGAAGGAGAGGGAGAGTCCTATGCCCGGAGTATTTCTGCAGCTATAGCTGTTTATAAAGCTTTGTGCTCATCCACCATGACTTTGCATAGTCACTTGTTATCCATGCTTCGCGCCATTCAGTCAATATGCTCAGGAGCTCTGTCGCTATTCTTGTGAAGATACATACTCTGTTTCTCCCAACGGGGATGGACTATAGAAGCAGCCTGTCAATACAGTCTACCTGGATAAATCGACACATGCTGACCACAGACTGCGTATGCGTCATTCCGTGTCTGTCCTCTGTTTTTGATATGGTCTTTATTAACTTTCAGAGTCACTAAGAACATCTTACTGAGTACTGGCAGTGTTTTCTCACAATTCCCATTTGAAATGCAATTGCAGATTACATTGTGTACATGCTAATAATAAAGATTGTACTGTCCTATGCACAGAGCTGTGACATTTATTTCTCTCTCCATCCACCAGATGTTACTCTCCAATTTCTTGCTGCTGTGCAACGTGAAATTCAGGGCTTTGCAGGGGAGGTGGTAATAAAAACAAGAGAAAACCAGTGAATTTTCCTATGTCTTTAATATTTCCTTGTTCCTCTCCATGGAAACTGGTAAGTGCTTGGCCCTCTCTATTTTTTTTTTCTTTAGGAGTCTAAGGAAACTGAAGGATATGTGTGTATCTGTCTATTCATTTGGTATAGACTTACTAAACGAGCAATGTCACATATATAAAAAGGATAGGGACGCAGGACCCAGAACAGACTTTTGTACCACTCACTTTACTTCTGTAGTCCCTATTCAGAGCAATCAGAGGTAGATCACAAATAAGCAAGTCACTATGAGCCACGGTTGCAGAAACAAGTTTGCTCCATTACAGGTAGCAATTAGACATTCATTTTTGTTTATCTGTTCAGATACAAATCCAGAACAAAAGGGTTCCCAGTTCCCAGTTTTCCTCACTTTGTGTGAGGGCGGTTCTGACAGTGACACAGCTGCATAGAAGATGCAGGACTTATTTTTTAGTATCTGTTAAAGGTGACATCAGCTGTTGTAGGACGGAAAGGTCTATCAGAAATCAACAAATATTAAAAGATTAGAAGATTCTCTTTTAACTAATTACACATATTACCCGTCTTCCCTTTTTTATTTCCTATCATATTGTTGCAAGTGAGTCTAAATCTACTATATATCTTTTTGCCTAATACCATTGAGGGCTTATGTAGTTAACTATCTCACAGTCCAGTAGAGGGCAAGTACCAATACTGATTTTGGCTAAAAAAAATAACTATATTCCTGGTGAATGTGCTGGTTTTGACAGACCTATCACAGAGAGGTATCTCAAAGTATAGATTTACAGATTTATACCAAATTGGGAATGTGGAAGATACAGTTAGATGTGAAGCTTAGTAAATATTACCAAATTTTCAGTCATTTCTTCTGTTCACTCTGGGTATGGTATCTGATAAAACATAGATATTTGTAAGTAAGTGAGCTAGCTAACTAAACCCACTGTAGCCTTTTTTTGGTTTTTTTTTGGATAACTGAGCCTACCTTAATGTCAGTGTTGGTGGAATTGTTTTAAGTGCTTCCAAGAAAACGCTCTTCCAAGAAATAAAAAAGTTCTGTCAGGGATGTGTATGCACTCAGCTGCAAATCAGGCAGGATGATGAGCGCACCAGATAGCGAAGCGGTATATGGGAAAAAGAAACTTGATTGCTCGATGAAGTGCTCTAAAACATACTCTGTGAAGTACAAATTGCTACCTAACCCTTCAGCTTATAGCCCTACATAGGCTGCAAGGGAATATGAGCAGGTATATTGGAGGGGAGAGGCATTTTGATCAGTTATAGCACTTTTGTGGACAGGAAAAGCCTGTGAGGCAAAGGAGGCCCTGGCAGCTGCAGATCAGCTTTCCCACTGAGCGGTGCCACTGGTTTTGTGACAAAAAGTGGTCATCTGTGTACCCATTGAGCTTAACTCATCTATTCCCACTAACGGAATAGATGTTCCTGAGGAACTCACCAGAAGAGTGACAACTGAGGGGGCGATTCAGGGAAGTAGCTGCTGAACTATTTTGAGTATTTCAATATGATATTCTGCACGTATTCCAAGTCTGGGACTGCATATCTCATTCAGCCAAGAAAAACGGAGTGTTATAGTGTTTTCCTACTTCATATTCTCCTCCCTACACACACCTCGTATAATGAAACCAATGTGGAAAAACTGCCTCCCATAACAACTCAAGATCCAGTAAATGTGTAAAATTTGGGTAGATTTGAACACTTGCTGAGTGAAATGATTACGGTGACCAACTCCTATTTATACAGAATGCCCATATTTGACTGCACACCTGTTTTCTAGCTAATAAAATTATTTCCTCAGCATTACCTTCATATCAGTGCATGTGATATGCCTTGAATATGCCAATTTCAAATAGCATGGTTTTCCTTTCTGACATGAAAAGTGGCGACTGTTTAAATCTCCTTATGTAAGTGTCGGTCTGGTCACTCGTTTCCCTTGCTGACCGCACTTGGGAAAATCTCCCGTCTCTTTGTGGCCATGAATTATATTCTGCCTGACCTCTAGTGGTTATCTTCCTGAATTGCGTCTCCTCCTGCCTACGGAGGAACTAAATTCACTTAACGTTTGCCAGTCAGGAAAGGCATGAGCACAGATTTAAGACTACCCCGGGTTTAAGAGGGCGCAACGCAAAGAGAAACCACATGGGATTTCAGGACCAGATGAAAATTGGTTGCACGTCGCATGAGGGATTAGTTGCGTGTGGTTAAAGACTTTAAGATCACCACAGGAGTTTAGGCATATCTTCTATACATCTGTGAGTTGAAATAATGCCTCGCCATCTTTATAAAGTGCTTTCAGATCTGTGGATAAGTTTTTAATGAACTTAGGTAGACTTGATCTGCCAGTGGTAAAGACGTAGGGCACAAAAGAGATGCTATCCTGACCTGATGTTATAAAGCAGCAATGATATCTTCCGGATCTATGCAAGGGTGCATGTAGTCTCAGTGCATTGTTCTGTACGTATTCATCATATACCAGTGCCCATATACTCAAAGGTTATCTCTGTTGCTTGTAAAATCAAATTAAGGCATCATTTTAGCTATAAATCTTACCTCTTTGCAGGTAATTATGAAGCATGCCTTTATGCATGCATGTACATGTAAATTATGCAGATATGTATGTGTGTGTACATATTTCTGCATGCTGAATCTGCATGCAGACTTCTGTATGCTGTAATCTTATTTTGGCGGGTGCAAAATCAGTCTAATGTCCCAAAACCTGTTTTTCCTTTGAGCATTAGTCATATTCCTGTTCTGTGCATTTAAACATTTCATAACTGTCTGCTTACTTAACAATTGCTGTAACAAGCTATGGATGAAGCATAAATAATTCATGATCACTGGAACAGACATGGAAATAACCAAGAGTTACCTGAGAAATGAATGGGCATGAATTCACACTGCTGTTCCAGTGACTTGTATCTCATCAAATCATCTCCACCACATTCCCAGATGCTGCTGCAGTTTTCCATCCAGAATCTTTTTGGCTTCATTTGCTATGCTAGTAGAAAACCAATCTTGCTGTTAAATGTGCATCCACTTCTAAAAAATGGTCCACTATATATAGCTTTTCTCCTAGAAGAATGAATGTGGCTTTAGAATGTTTAATGTCAGTGCATATGCCAATTTCTCTTGGTAATGATTTTAATGCAAGCAGTTCTGCTTCAAAATGTTGACATTACACATTTTTTTACCCTGATATTAATGTTTCCTGTCTGTATTACAGATACTAAAATTGGTAGGAGAAGCCTTCCTGTATTTCAGAAGGGGTTTCTGGTTAAAAGATCCATCAGATTGGGTAATGATATAAAATCTCAGTGCACCATTGTCTAAGAAGGAAATTTGCATTTCCTATGCAAGTGGCAAAAGCAAATAGGAGAAAGTGTGGGAATGTACTCTGAGTAACAGTAAACAGATTTTTTTTTTTCTTTTCTTTTTTTTCTTTTCTCTGGAGCCTGTCACTAAGTAGTTAGTTGTACCTAACTACTGCTTTAATAGATTAATTTTTAAATTAAATTTGCACCTTGTGTGGTCGATGAACCAGCCATGGCATTTGAAGCATTAACTTCGTAAACTGCAGTTTTGGAGCTGAACTGAAAGTCCTGTGTAATATTTCACACTACCACCAGCGAGTACCTGTTCCATTTGCTTATGGTTAGGGGAATTTTACTTTGTGATCATCTGACATAAAAATAAGAGCAGTAACTAATATTTCAAGTCATCATTATAGAATATCAACAGAATAGAATCTGAATTAAAACTCTTTTTAATAAACTATATTAGTGGATTAATAATGAGATTGGGGGCAAGAAACTTCTGTAATCCATTGGCAGTTTTGATATTATCTACTTTTGTAGCCTTGGGCTAGTAATTTTAAACATATTATGTCAAGATTTTCTGAATCTGCAAGTTATGAAAGAATAAAATTACATAGTTTAGGTATATAGTGTCTGTGCAGAGTTTTGACCATGATAAGTAGGCTTTACCTGCTCAAGATAATTATTAATGAAAGTAGATTGAGATTGCAAGGTCAAGCATTTCTAAATTAGGGTGTACCAGAATGATTATTGTTCACTTTACCATTATTAACCAGTGGCTAAAATTTAGCAAAATTAAGAAGAATTGGGATGATGGGCAGGCAGCCTTAATTAAAATCACCATTCACAACTCATCTGAGAAAAAGATCTAGATACAGGAAAAGGGTAAAATCAGTTTTAGCCTTGCTGGCTGAGATAGGTATCCAAACAGTTGGGTTTGATGGTACCGTAGATTCTCTTTGTAAGAATCTAAGAACTGGATTTAATCCACACTGGTGTTTTGAAAGGATTGCTTATTTCACTAGTGAACTTCAAACAAAACATGTTATTCCCTGCCCATGGTTCGTTATGTATCTAAAAAGATACCGGGCACTTTGTTTGGGAGTCATATATTTTTCACTGCTGTCCTTAATGGAGTGATTCCAATTGAAGGAAACAGAAAGAGTTAATTTATAGGTGTCAGCAGCACCTGTAATGGAATGCAGATGGCAGGTTTGTGCTGGTATCCTGCCAGTAAACTGCCTGTGCTTTCTTCAAATAGAGTCACTACTGCCCTCCTGTCAGAATGGATGGAGGCAGCAGTCAGCTCATCCTCCCGTCCTTAATGCAATGTTAGAGCGTTAATTTTGGAGGAGCCAAAATTGTGATTTTGTACCTTTTTTTTTAATGAGATATTAGACTGAGTTCAACTGGAAGTTATTCTGCACTGGGGTAGAAAAGTGAGGGAAGAAAGGGATGGTGCAGGGTCCCGTCTGGACCTCAGTAAGAAAGACACAACAACAAATGTCTCAGTAAAATAACTGCTTTAATAAGAAGAATATAGACAGCAAGTAAACCTTACGTCCTTTCAGATGCTGGGCACACTACGTTCGTGCAGCATCGTGTGGAGCATGGATAGATATTCCCACAGCACTGCACAGAGCAGAACAGATCCTGTTCGTGGAGAGAAGCTCTCCCTTTTGGTCACTCGAGCTAGTGCATAATTTCCTCACAAGAAAACAACTCTGTCCCTATGCACTTTTAGATAAAGGCAAGGCCAGGCAGGTGGTGCCAAGTGGGAGCTGCCTGCGGGCTCCTCAGTTGCAATGATCTGGACGAGTTTACCCTCCAGCCAAGGACCTCGTGCAGCCTGAGGGCCCCACTGGGCGTGCAGCACAGCACAGCCTTGCAGCTACTCAGGTGAGCTGTCATGTGCATCGCTGACTCCTAAACGTGCAGAGGTTTCTTGGTCAGGATCGATACAGAAGAGGGGAAAGAAGTAGGTTGAATCTTTCGGCGCCATGCCTTCTTTTCCAGCCTGCATCCCTCTGCAGGGACCGCAGACAAATGGACGTGGCTTTTTTTCAGAGCTTTGCTAGCACAAGGACTGGAGTAACTAAACCCAAAAGATTCTCATTTCTTTCCCTGTTTTTCTCTGGCATTCCAGTAAGCAATTTTTCATTTACTTCACATACAAATGCACATTTTCTCGTGTTGCCTGGCTTTGTTTTATCAGTATTTTCTATGTAAACTGTGTCTAAAGCAGGTTTTCCTGACTGAGAATTAACTGAGCCTTTCAGATGCAGCAGACAGTGCGGAGACCTGTAGAAAGGACGCATTTGCATTAAGCCCTTTAGATCTGACAAGCTATAGGATTTTCATGCAGTGTTTTGTACGCAGTTTCAATATTTGTCATTTTCAGATGAGAAGCTAAGATTTCTCACCAGCATTACAAGTAAACTCAAACAAAACTTCAGGCATAAGCTTTTCAATGGATAGAACATTTAAAGTTTTCTCTGTAATATACTCATGTCGAAGGAATCAATTATCCTGAAAAATTAAGTGAAAAAGCAACATCTGACTATTAAAATAATGCTAGGTTATCAAATAAACCGTGTGCAAATTTCAGAGTTGAACATCCCCAAGCTGTTAAGGGATGCAACATCCCTCCTTTAGCTTCCACAATTTCAAGGTAACATTTCAGTTCTTACTGTAGGAATGGAAGGAGATCAAATAGCCAGCAGTGACAAGGTACATTATGACATCCACAATAATGGGCAAATTTTTGTTAAAAGACAGAATTCTGCTCTGTAGAAAAATATGCATTTGCTGTCAGGTTTACAAAGAGGACTGTTGTGCATGAAGGGACCAGATTCGCTAAAACTAGCTGGGGAAGATGAAAATAACGCCTTGTGTTGTCACTGTCACTTCTTGTGGATTGCAAAGGATAGACAGGCAGGCAGGGCATGAAGGGTTACCGATACCACCGTTTATTTTGTCTCAAGAGCAGGAGTGATGAGTAGATCTACACATCTGTCAAGGCTCGGCCTCTCTGCATGAGCTTCCTTCATCTGGCTTCTCCTTCACTCCTCCCCACAGCAAGGTCTTGTGTCTCCCATATTGACAAGGCTTGCCTTGGACATACCAACGCGATACCCCTATTGAGGGCAACTGTGAACTAGAGGCCTATGAGGGCATGGGCTGAGGTCATAAAACGGAGGAGAAACAGAGGCACCACGTTGCTGCCAAGGAGCTGGCCACCGGTCAGATCTGGCATGTGACATTGTCCCGCTGAGTGGCACAATCTGCAGCCACAGCCCAGAGCTGTGGCTTTTCCCAGCCACACGACCTGAAGCACCAGAAATGCCTCTCAGCTGATGGGCAGAGGTAGCGCTCTCTCTTGTGCCTCAGAAAAACAAATCTGAGAGGTCTGTGTGTGCTCAGCAGCAGAATGGCTGAAGGCATTCACTGAACCTTGTTTCCAGCGTGATTTTTCTTAACAAAAGCATTTGTTTGTGCTTCCAAACTGGGTCTCAGTTTAGATGCCCTCAGAATCTGGAAGGATTCACATCTCTGCGGTTGGAACTGTCTCTAGTCTCTACAGATCTTTAATCTGTGCGGATTTTTTCCCCAATGGTTATAGCTATGTGACATGATTGCTGTTAAAGTTCAATGTATAAAACAAAAATCAGTGTATAAATAAGAAGAGCTGTGAAGATGCTATAAAATATATAATGCTATTTTGTGAATAAATTTTTCATTTAATACAACGTTTTATATACTGACTAGCTTCCTTTGATCTATATTTATTATCTGCCACTTGCCTCGAAATGAGAAATGTAACTACTTTGATAAATGGATTTGAAAGGTGATCTAGTTTCATGGTCGCTTCTTTAAGTTACCATTACATGCTTTGCTAAAATGTTATTTGGTAGCTTTCTGAAGGAATACTTTGGTGCTCTGGGGTAGTGACAGCTCTCTCCTTTTCACTGTATGGATATATGTGAGAGGAGATGTGAGAGGCAGGAACTGTTTCACTTTCCTCTGTGCAGATAATCATTAAAATAGGCCAGTATTCTCTTCACTGGCATGTGGAGGTCACTCGCTTAAACCCCTTCTTCAGACCTTTAAAAACCACCCTGGTTCATTTTTCTTTTTCTTAAATTTGAAGTGATCCATGACATTTAGTTTTATCTTGAGCTGAATTTGTCAAACAAAAGATAAACTTACGTGCTTGCAGATTTGCTTATTACATGATACACTTCAGGGTTTTTAAAAATAGTAATCCTTTTTACTTTGATAAGAAATGTTCCCTTATAGTGGATCATTAGCTCAGCAGCAGAATTTGTTGCATCTGATATTATAGAGCGATTCAGTGAAGGTTTTTCAGTCTCCATATTTATATTTTTTAGAGAACAAGCTCCCACAGAGGGCTCACACCAGAGATGACAGGGTCTTGCAGGGCCAATGCTGAGTGGTGGAAGGTCAAGCCAGCTAAAGGACAGCCTCTCCATGGGATTTTTCCTCACTGTACCCAGTGAGGACTTTCCCATTGACTCCAGCAGCTGCAGACTCATGCTGTATGACCAGAACCACAGGCCCGTACATAATGGTAGTCTTTCATGCAACTTGGGATGAAACAGATTCCATATGCAGAATATGACCCTAGTTACATCTTGATGTACCTAGAGACTTGCACCTGTCAAATTATTTATGAGAGCTCCCTAAGTGCTGTTACTCCTTCAGCCCACTCCCTGTCAGGAGGTAGAGGGCTGGGAAAAGTAAGATACTTATCTGGGGAAACATTCCAAAAAAGCAACGCTTTCAGGCACTTTCTGTACTTTTGTTTCAGCCAAAGACGCATCGTACTCTTGCTACCTGTGAAGAAAGGACTGTCCTGTTTTTCACTATTGCGAATGGCATTCTCTAGTGTTGACCCACCATTCGTCTTATGCAGATAATTAACATTTATATATACATATATATTGCAATTTTTGTCAGCAGAATTTATTCTTCACTCTGGTTTCTTGGGTCTCTTTTTCTTTCTCCTTTTTCACCAACAGCTCTTGTACAATCACTGGCTAAAACACCTATCTCTGTTAATCACAGTTAGATGTGCAGATTTTTAGTGCATCAGCTGTACACTGTTTTATGGTACCTGCTTTCTGTTTGAATCATCCATCTCAAGACAAAGGACTGAAGCAGGACAAAATAAAAGTATAAGTACCATTCAGCACTCTGCAACTTAAATAATCCCTTTTCAAAAATGCCGACGGAGATTGGCAAGGATATCGCAGTGAAATATAAGTTCATTACTCATCATAATAGAGTGAGCTGGGAGGGGAAGAAAACTGCCTTGTGTGGGTGTATTCATATATAGCAGGCAGGAGAGGAAGCCAGATTTCTTAAACTGGAAACAATAAGCCATTTATTTGTTTCTGGATGGCCCAAGCAGAGAAGAAAGTTCAAATTTTGGACCTAAGTTTTCCAAGTGAACGTCTTGTAAGCATTTCATGTAATTATTTTTTTTTTTTACTGCTTCTCTACATATTCTTTCCAGTGGTAATGTTATTTTCTCTAGCCTTTTGTTTTGCTTGCCTACAGTATTTCTTTGAAGGCTACTTACTCGACCGTTTCTTTACTCAATGCCAAATCTACGCGAGGAGAAAGGACTGCGCTCTCGTGGGCTGATAAGTTACTGCAGCTTAAAGGGCAGCAATAAGGGGGCCTTTGTCAGGCGCTCTCTGTGCTTAGAGTAACGGACAAAAATATTTGCCCTTGGAATGTAAAGTTCAGACTAGCTAGAAAACACGTCAAAGTGCCAGTTCAGCAGGGGAAACGAGCGCGTCCTTCACCATGCGTTCTTTCCTCTGTTATTTTAAGATCTTTCTCCAGCTTTGCTTAACTGCAGGCAAGGAAGCTGAAATCTTCTGCTGAATCAGGGTCTGTATGTGAAAGGTAAAGTTATAACATGAATATGGAGGAAGGTAATTTAAAAACAGGAGGAAAAGGTGACAAAATCTTTTTGTTACTCTTTCATTGCTAACTGTCACACAAAACCCTTTTTACTAAGAACAGTGAATGTGATGCAGCTCCCGAAGAACAAATCTGATGACAAGGAGTCATAGGTTTCCATTGTATTTGCCTGAAAGAGTAGCAATTTAGACCCAAGTGAATAATTCACAGCAAACGATTTATCTGATGAGTTTGGCATCTTTCTTAGATCATGAAATATCCATGAGCAAATTGTAGCTTCCTTACATGTACCCATTTTTTCGGTTTGATGAGTGCATTTTTGAATTTTTCTCTTTCAAGCTTATGATCAACAGAAATGCTTTAAATACAGAATATGTTGCAATTGGTCATATAAGTCAGAGATTTTCATGTTTTCTGGCTCTTTGGGATGCTCTTTTGTCTCCATTGTCTCATTCAAAATGTGATGGGGATGGTCAGTGGGTCTAGAGCTTTGGGATTTCTCTTTCCCCACAATTCCTCCTCCATCCACTGCCTTTTTATACTAAATAGAGTAAATGTGAATATTGACGCATATATATGAAGAAAACATGAAAGAAACGTGAAGAGAATTCATGGGGGTAGGAAAATTACCAGAGGGATAAGTGATACAATTGTGGAGAGAAGGCTGATTTGAATTTCTGGGTATCCTATCCTCCTGCCCAGTAGGTTATATTTAATTGTCCTGCTTTGAAGTTATCTTTTCTGTCTGTCATTCTCTCTCTTTTTCTTTTTTTTTTTTTTTTTTTTTTTCTCCCCAATCACTGATGCCAGTAAACTGGCTGGCTAAAGTCCTTCTGTAACACAAAAACAAGATGAGGCACAAACAGTACTGAAGCGAATTTCATTAAAACTACGAATGAACATCAGTGGATATTTTTCTTTCACTCATTTATTCAGTTCTTGTGGTAAAATAAAAGGGCTGCAAACATGTGACAGCTGAGGAAGGCATGGAAAGATGCTAGCTTCTTAAAAGCTTTTTGTGTAAAAAGATATTCCATCATTGCGCTAGCAAGCTCCTGTTATAGTTTTCTGTGTCAGCTAATCCTTGGAGATCGAATGATGAAGCTTTTCTACAAAAGGAAGAAATCACCAGCTAGGGAAACAGGAAAAGGAGCAGAAGGAAAGGAAAGCAAGAACATTATTATGCCAGATGCTCACTTGCAGCTGATTGATTATATAGAGTCATTCTAACGCAATGTATTAACTTGTCCAGCTGGGTATGTGCCTGCCTAATATGATAGCACTACTGTTAGCAGGAAAGTGGTCCTGGGCTTGAGGGTTCAAATAAGGATTCAGAAAACTAGAGCTCAGTCCTAGTCTGGTAAAAGCCTTAGACGAGTCTTTTATCACCCCATGTTTGTCTTCTCCATGTGCAAAATGGGTCTCTATCTCTTTGTCTTACCTGCTGTCATACCTACGTTGTCTGCAGCCCCCATGGGCAGAAACTATTTCTAGCACAAGCTGGTCCTTTTAACAGTCAGAGTTGTGGGTAAAGTTAATTACTTAGTAGCACACATCAGGCCTCACATTCAAAGCGTGGCTGTCAGCAGCGCCAGCCGAAAAGCACCCTTAGCCACCTTCAATTCAGGAAGGGCACAGCCTTCCTCACCTTGCTGCCTCTGGCCTCTCACCGTCACCTGGTTCTGTGTGGGATCATGTTTCTCTCCTACCCCCAGACCAGTCCTGGCCTTCACTCCCCAGTACACACTGAGAGTCTCTCAGCAAGCGGAGATCCTGGCACTCATTGTCTATCCGGGGCAGAACAATAATCTGTACAGTGAGCACGCTCTCTCCTAAAAGCCATATCATATTTACTTAGAATAAAATGTTTTCAAGAAAAGTGTATCACAAAACCAGCAAACGCCAAATATGTGTATATACTTGCTGTTTTTCCTAAGTCTTAACATTTCCTGGATCCAAGAAGGCTGAATATCCTTAGGCTCCCTCCGCAGACTGTGCCTGTCAGCCTGGCGGCAATTCTGGTAACTGACCTTCCTTCCCTTCTTCAGAAGTGCTTTAAACCACATTACAGTCCTTTTGATCTGCAGCCTGTGACTTTGTTAGGAGAGTGATAGCTATCTATCCTAGTTGAAGCTAGGATGATTGAAGCTAACAGCCTGCCTGCCGCGTTCTCACTGGAGAGTGTGCCGTATGTCTTCTGTCTCCTCTAGATATGTTGTGTAGCTTTTCTGCATGCATTCCCAAAACCCCAAATCAGTTTTTAATCCGTAAATTCCCATAAGGCACAGTGATACCTCACTGTAAGTATACAGTGCCTAACCACCTGGGCAATATTCCTGCCATAACCTGCAATATTTGTCCTATGATTGCATGTAAGTTGTCCTGTATTATTGCCCAGAAGTTCCATATATGTTACTATAAGGACGTGAGAGAGGTCCTACTGAGTAAGACTGATGGTCCATCAAGCCCAGTGTCGTGTCTCAGACAATGGCACTAAGAGATGTTGTTTGGAGAGTGTATGTCAGTCTTGATGCTTTCTTCAGTACTTATACTGAATATACTCCAGACACCATTATGCCATTATACCCTTATACTCCAGACATCCATGATTATGGTACTAGGGTTGTTAGAGGTATTTGCTTATGGACCTGTTGTCCATGATTTTTTCTAACCATTTTTGAACCTGCTGATACACTATCTACATCCACAACTTCTTTTGATGATAAATTCCAGATGTTCGTTACCCTCTATGTTAAGAATTACATTCTTTTATTTATTTTAAATTGGTTTCCTAATAGTTTCAATGAGTATCCTCTAGCTCCTGTATCTGTGGTATGGTGAATAACAGTTCTTCATTCACTTTATCCACTGCTTTGATTATTTTGTAAAACTTTATCTTACCTTCCATCATCCTTTTCTTCTCCAAATTGAAGACTTCCGGACTTTTTAGTGTCTTCTTAGAAAGTAGCTGCTCCATCACCATAATCATCTTAGCTTCCCTCCTCTGTACCCTCTTTAGCTCTAGTACGTCCTTCTTGAGTTGCAGGGACCAGAATCTCACACAGGACTCAAGATGTCAGCAAACAAATGTTTTAAACAGCAATAAAATAATGCCCTTTGTCTTGTTCTAAGCGCCCTTCCAAATTAAGTAAAATATTTTTTTGATTTGTTCACAGCTGCTGCATATTGAATTGATGTTCTCAGAAAGCTGTTTCTGGGATCTTTTCTGGCAGTTCCGAGTTTGGTATCCTGTAACCATGGTTCAGATTATTCTTTTCCTATGTTCATTGCCTTATGTTTGTTGTAAAACTTGCATCTACACTCCTGTGAAATATTTTTCTACACTGTCACTCTATTTTGTCAAGTTCTTTTGGAGTTCTGCACTATTGACGTGTCATTTGACCACTTGCGAATCTCTCAAACCAACATACAGCAGTCCATCAGAAAGAAGTGTATTCCCAAGGTTCATACAAACCCCATATTTTTTTGCTGGCTGCAGAAATGCGAGAGCAGGTGAGAAGGCCCATATGCCATGTCTTTTCAAGACCATGCTTTTGTGCAGGGCTTCAAAAACATGGCCTCAGCAGTTTGATTTAACACAACTGCTAGAAAATTCAGCACAAAAGCAACTACACCTTATCCTCACTTCTTTCCATAGAGCCAAAGAAAATCAAATCATGTCTGTGTAATGTCACACTAATTCTCCTGACATTTAATATCCTGAAAACCAAGCACAATACCTTTGAGTCAAGAGCCATGTTCCAGACTGTACTTTCTGCTCTGTTATTCTCTGGAGCTTAATTTTTGCCTTCGACTGTGTATAGAATTTCAACTTTTACAGCTGCCTGCCTTTTTAAAACAAGCGACATACAGGTTTGTAAGTGTCGAGATAAGCAGGATCCCAACTGGCATTGTAGTTTAATTTGAAGGTTTCCATGAGCACACGTATTCCAGTTCTTCCAATAGGTGGGCCTAATTCATCGTGCTGTCTTGTAATTCTCCCAGCACCCATCAGATTATGCAGGGAGAACACATTTTGATGTAGTATGCTAACCCTCACAGATGGCTTTACAATGAGTAGCATAAGTCACCTCTCCTTTATGGGGATAAAGAGGTAAAGTAAGCAAGGCTGTGATCATGGGGAAAATCTTTGGTGTGCCCTAAAATGCAATAGCCTGTTGTAGAAACTTTTAAAAATCCCCAGATGTCTCACATAGCAGCTGTAAATTATCAGCCTTTACGCCTTTATGCACATGAAATGTCCTGTCTAATATTTTTTCTATGGTTTTAGGGGATGTATTTCTTATTTTTCTTTAACAATCAGCAGAAGCCATAGCTTTTACACCACAACAGAGTTGAATGTATGCACTAAATGAATGCTTTTCCAATGACACTTTTCTTTGATGAGCCTGCAGCAGATTAGTAGTCCAAGATGTCTTTTGTTCAGAATGACACGCTTTCTAATTTATTACAACACGCTACAATCCTGTGCTTTAAAATTAGCAAGTGGAGCTTTTCAAAGCCTCAGATGTCATTTACTTGCCTAATTTCTACAGAAAGTAAATGAGAGTTAGGTATACAGTTGTCATTCATGCCTTTGAATATCTTTCCTGCTCTTATTGGTCCTCATAAATTGTTTGGCTAAATCTACCCTATTTTTAAAAAGAGGTCCCAGAAGCCTCCAGTAACTTCCCACGCAAATCGTTACTTCATGGGTGGCCTGACCAGGAATGGTTGGCAGGATTTTATGTTCCCACAAGCTGCACTAAACCAACAATCATGGCTTTAAATATGGGCCCTGAGTGCTCTGGAAGATGCTTTTCAAACTGCAGCAGGGAGTTGGGCTTGCAGGTTCACTGTCAGCAAAGACAACGCAGCAGGTCTTAAGAGTGCCTTTGGGTGTTCTGAGGAGACAGCAATAAGCATACACCTCGGAGCTGTTCCCTGCCCCATTTGTTACGGCTTTGTCATAAACATTTGTCAATGAAGACTGATTTTCAAAAGAACCATGTTTGGGAGTCTGGAAGTAAAGAGCTATAACATGAAGCATCTTTAAAGGTAAATCAATTTTGTGGCCTAATCAACTGAACAGCATCTCTTCAGCTTCAGCATCAGAAATGCTGCCACGTATTAATCTGCAGAATTTTTCTTTCCTTTTTCTTCTTTCTCTGGGACAATATCTTCCTGAGTACTATTTCCATGGCAGGAAAAGCAGACACATATAAATAACTGTGCACACAGTGGTAATTTCTAATAAAAAGGTAATGAAAAAGGGCAGCCAGAAACTTGTTTTAACTCTTTATCCTAGTAGCTACAAGAAAAAGCTTTAAATACAATAATGGAAGATGGATGTGTCTGCTTTGTTGAGTATACTTTTCCATTGTGCCTAAAATTTAAAATTAAATTTAAAATTAAAATTTAAAAAATGTAAAAATGAGTCAAAGTAGAGAATGAGTTTAACATTGAGCCTTATCAGCTTTGGTTTACCTGCAGGTAATCTTAAAATGCATAACAAATGTCCCCAAAATGTTGATTTAGCAATGACTTTAGATATTTAGTTTGGTAAATTTCATTTTGGGACAGATATTAACTCAGACTCCAAAAGCCTAGATCCATGAAAATTTGTAGGTGCTCAACTCCTATTCCCTTCCCTTCCCTTCCCTTCCCTTCCCTTCCCTTCCCTTCCCTTCCCTGCCCTTCCCTGCCCTGCCCTGCCCTGCCCTGCCCTGCCCTGCCCTGCCCTGCCTAAACATCTCCCTGGATCTGATCTCTAGTGTCTAAATCTAATTTCTGTTGAATGAATAAAAGCCCTCCATTTTCCTAGTAATTAATAGTCTTTCTTAAACAATACATTTGTACGAAACATACGGTTTACTTTAAATGCAAGCCTAAATCCCATTACATGTTTGGTTAAATATAAAAGATGAGTTTAACTGAAGCCCAAAAATTAATATGTGGTTTAGGACAACCAATGTCTACACTGGAAAAAGGCTGTAAGAAATTGTACTGAAGAAGTCTGTCAATATTTCTCACTTAGAAGCACTAGTGGAAAGAGGGATAGCAGAGACTTTGAGACACCTGCCTATCCTCCCAATTTGGAGCTGGTCTGGTTTACAGGTTTGGTTTTGTCCCCAGAATCCGCAGTGCAGCCGGAACTACACTGTGCTGGAGCAAATGGCTTTTAAAATTTACCAGCGTTGTTATTTCAACTACATAACCTTATTTTAGTATTAATTTGGATGGACCACATAAAAAAAATAACAATATATCCCCACAAATTAAGAAAAAAAAATAATACTTTAATACTCTGTGATCCACTATAAGATTTTAAAAGCTGTCATTTACAATTTTAAGTGCTGTTCTGACTTACATGACATTTCTCCATAATGAACTAAGATGAAAATAAAATCTGAAATTTGGAATTAAGCTTCATATCAAAAAGATTAGAAAACATTAAATGTCATCAGAACAAATTCTGCAGTGCATTCAGTAGGTAGCTGGCAGAAATTAGGTGCATTATGTTTATTTCATTAATCTTTCTCCCCTTTCCTACCCCTTGCCTCTGAAAGGAATACAAACATTTCACAGAGATAGAAGAGGATTGCCAAGTACTTAATGAATAAGTTCACCCTTATATCACTATTGAGAAAATTTCCCTGGAGGAAAAGGGAAGCAAAATGCCTGTGTGTGTTAATGACACTGAAACCCTCAAAAAATAACTTGAACATGACTTCAGTGGTGCATACGATTCTACCTATTCTGTTATATAAGTAGCAAAAAGCATGTAAATTTAGGTGTCTACATGTAAGCTTCCCCAGCAGTTTTGTGATTTTATCCTTTTGTTTCCTTGTCTTTTGTTTCAAACATTTGTAAACAATATTTTGTTTGACCATTTCAATGAAGGAAGAAAAAAATCACCAGCCAAGCAAGCAGAAAAGAAGACAGTCCAGGTCAGTACGCAGGGAAAAATCCTGCTTTTGTCAGTTCTACTTTTACAATTTTGAATTGCTGCTGCATATAGCGATACCTATATCAAGCCCAGTTCTGCCCTTTCCTGCTCATGCAACCCAGTCCAATATCCATCAGAGCCTTTTCATCAATTTCAGTTAAGACTGATAATGGTATATTCTCTGGGAGAAGACCAGGTTCATCTTCGTAAATGTCTGATCTGTGCAGCTTACACCTAAACCACTTAAATAATGTATGTTGAACATTACAGTCACCTACTTGTGTTTTCTTCACAGGCTAAAAAAAATAAGCTTTCTGCAGAAGGCTTTTTAACTGCAACAGCACACTACTTCACGTCAGGCGGATATCTTTTCTATATGTAAAGATGAACAATTGTCACTTAAGCTGCTTTTACAAAGAAGATTTATTACTTGTTTCCCAAGTGATATGACAATTATTGAAATCTTAATAGCGGAATCCCCAGTTTGCAATTAACAGGACTTCTGTTACAGCAGGCAAAGTAGTAAAGCTTAAGCCTCTTTTCTTGCACTGCAGTTTTTCCTGGAGAACTATTATAGATCATAGCTGGGAATTAACAGTTTTTGAAGAGCAATTAGTCCAGCTGCATAAATAATAATAAAATCAAATATTATAACCCAGTGATGTATAACTGCATGTGTGTAAATATAGAAATGACTGCATTGCCTTGTGTATCTATATTTGTGTATATAAGAAGTATATACACTTAAATAAAATATGATTAAGTGTATTCTAAATATATTTAGAAAGAGGTAGAGATATTCACAATTATATTAGCTAAATATTAAGGCTGCAGAGACTTCAAAAACTTACAAGCCAAAGAAAATCTGATTTAGTGTTTTTCTTTTTCTTTGTGTACATGCATTATTACATCATGCCTCCTTATGTAATCACTCCCTATTGTTATGGAACCAAAGTTGAGGAAATCACTCTACCAGGGTATGATATCACCTCCTAAAAACTTCCATATCCAGTGGGGAATTTCAATCAGTATCCAGATACAGAGGTTTCAAAAGCAATTCTGTTCTGCTAGATTTGCTGAGGAATGGGTGGTAGAGGATAAGAATCATTCACTTATAAAGACTTGTAACTGTGTCCTGGGTAACTTTCCATTCCCTTGGCTGTCACTGCTCATATACACGTCAGTAGTGAGAGATAACGCGGTAGGGGAAATAGATCACTTTAGCCTAATGCTTGAGATGCCTGACTAGACAAAAGAGATGGTTTCTTTCGTTCCGACTTTGCTGGAGGATAGTTGGAGGGGGAAGAGAAGGGAAAACAAGTTACCTTAGCTTCATAATCCATTTATATATGGAGATAAAAGAAAATGTTGCTACAATTCAGTTAAGAAGTCAATCAAAAATGAGACATAAATCCAGAAGATACAAAGTTTATCAGTTTTGGTACTTGCAGTAAGATTTGTTTCCATGGTAAATCCTAAAGAAGAAAAAATTGCTTATTTAGTGACTGGACCCAATGCTAATTCAGGTTTTACTTTTTGTAGTTTGTGGCCTGGTGGGATACTTTGAGTTCTTCCCTCCTTTCCTCCAGTGTAAACAGAATTATTCATTTCCTCGGGGCATATTTATGATGCCTTCACTCCATTAACCTCAGTCTTCACATTCATTCATGGATTAGCTGTGTAACATCTCAGCGAGTTGAAGAGCATTTATTATGCACATTTCACACATCTGGAACTGGGGTGGAGGGATTAAACCTCTCGGTCATTAATTTATTTAAGGCTGTTTCTCTCCTTGGAGCTTTTCTCTTTACAACCTCTGCCAGTTGCCCACAGCCCCCACCTCTGTCCTTTCTTTCATCAGGGAAATATTTGAAGGCTGAGATAAGGGACAAATTGCACAGGGGACAAAGGTAAGTGGCCATGGGGCACGGTAACAACTGTGGGAAGGAATGGGGAGCAGGTAATAGTATCTTTTAAGCCCCACATGTTCTCCTTTCCCTTCACAGCTTTTTCAGCTCATGGCTGCTGCTGTAAAGCAGCTCGCAAGCTATTGCCCATGGAGTAGCAGTGAAGGGCAAGGAAGGTTCTTCTCAATAGTGCTAGACCACATTCATTACAAGTCTTACTACTGCTTACCTCCTATTTCTATATCCTAATACCCCATAGCAAGATGTTTAAAATGTCCCCTAATATTGGGAATATTTGAAAAAGTAGGAGAATGGGTATTGGTGGTTTTGGAGCCTTGTGCTTACTTTCTACCATTGCTTTTCTCATTCTCTTTCTAGATGTTGCCAAAAACGATTTTGTTGTAACATCAGATTAAGAGAAATGTCTGATTCTCTGAGGAAACGATACATGGTTTAGTAGGTGAAACAGTTTTTACCAGGACTACGACATTTATCACTTTTTCATTTCCCACAGGAAATGTCACAAGCCATTTTGTAGCAGAACTGATTTCCTCTTTGTTTAATGCTGACTGTCTGCCCCTTGCAAAGAAATAGACCATGCCTCTTTCCTGGCCTCCACTCTGACATACTCCTGTTTCCCTCCAAACCCCACCCCTATTAAGTACACGCAGAGATCAAATTATAAATATGTCTGGAAAAATGTTGGAACAGCTGACCTGGGATCTTTACATTGCTGTACAGTCTTAGTGCGACAAGGCTTCTGTTGTTTTTTGTCTCAGTGCAGCGAATGAGAGAACCTCTAAAGCCTGAAATCTGAAGTTTACTTTGATTAGCTACACTTCATTAAAAGAGGATCATATCTCTATGAAGAGTTTATACCAAAGCAGATATTTAATGCATCCAGCACCATGTCTCAGTCCCAAATTATATGAAAGCCCTCAAACACATATTCAACTTGAGCTATGCTTTAATTACAGTCATGACTATGGACGTGTCTCATCCTTTCCTAATGCTGGATTTTCTCACAATACCATCCTTCCCCACAGACCTGGGCCTTGCTGAGAACAGGGACTGAAATAATACATGTTTTGCCATAACTAAAGAAAAGCAGAACACAGACCCATCTGAATTATCTTCTTGGTGGGCCGGGAGAAGCATCATTGCTCTCCCTATTCGACTTGTATATATTTTTCACACTCTGACAGCTCTTGTGATGAGGAGCAATAAGTGGAGCACTCCTGTATTAGTCTGTCAGTGGAGATGGTTTCTTGGCCGTGTTGGAGAAAAGGCAAGTGTATATCAGGGGCAGCAACAGAGCAGTCAGCATGCGGTACCTAGGGGTGGGGACAGGAGGCAGAGAAATGGGATGGAAAAAAGAAGGGGAGAAAGAGGAGGAGGGGAGTGAGAGCATAAAGGATCATTCGAAAGGATGCGGGTGCAGGGAAGCAATACACAGAATATGGCATGTATAAGCCAGCCTATGGAAGGAAACAAAGACCACAACTTTGCTATTAACCATGGCACCAAACTGGGTTCCTCCTCCTTTTCTGCTGAAGTAAGAGGATAATCAGAACTTTGTGAGGTCTGGCCTGAAATCCAATTTCCCCTAAAAGTTTTACCGGTTGGACTTGAGTATTGAAAAAGACCAACAGCACTTTCTCCTTCTGTAACAGCTTTGCACGTGTGTTAACTTACTCATTATATTGAAGTTTTAACCTCCAGTTGACAGCGGTGGCTTGGTGAGTGTGATTAAGCATCCTGGCCAGCAATGAGTGAAGCCACTGCTCCGTCCTCAGCTGTAGCACGGGGAACTGGGGCCCTACACCGCTTCCCTTCGTCCCAGGGGCCACACCAAACTCCTCTTCTCCTGTAACCTAGCTCGCTTTTTATCTGTTCTGTGAACAACTTATTTGATGGTAATGTTCACTGCTACCACTGGGCCACGATCTCACTGGGAAATCCTTTGTTTTGAAGGGGTTTTCAGGCACTGTGTTGCATGCTGCCAGAGAGCGAAGGCTGAGAAGGGGGCACTGAGAAGAGGAAAAGCAGCGCTTTTCCATTTTACTTATTTAATTTTATAATCGTTTTCTTATTCCGGAACAGCCTTTAAATTATTCCTATTAAAGTTCTCCCCTTTAGTTAGCATTCCCAAAGGCCAAGGCTGCTCAGCTACATGAAAGATGTTCAGCCTTCGGGGCTCTTCCTGCAGGCCCCATGCTCACGCAGCCCTCAGCTGCCTGTGTCCGTGTCCTGGAGAGTAAAACCAAAACCTGCCAGCCTATTTGAAGGGTGAGGAGCTTTGCTGTTGCTTTCAGTAAGGAAGCCACACTTCTCCCACTTTCTGTGCGGGCAGGATTTGTGAGAAAGGACAGCAATGCAGCAAAGCATTGGAAATCCAACTGCTGGGTTCCAGTCTCCAAATCCTTGGAGAAACCTATGCAGAGACAGGCATCTTGTTGCTCTGACACACTTGAGGGGCTCCTCCCCCCACCTCTTCTACATCAGTATGAGATATTTCTAACATATAATAAGTACAAGTTCAATGCTTGCATTTTTGGGGAACGCTATAGGATTATGTTGACATCCATGAGGCCTTTTCATAGGCAAAACTCGAACTTAATCTAGCCATAACGGAGCACTGGCCTATAACGCAAACCTGGCCTATGTATGCGTGAAAGGACACGGGATGCATTTCAAAGGCTTCTAGATGCCTCATTCCAATTCCCTGAGTGTTAGATGTGGAAATGTCTTTAAAAATCTGGATCATAGTTCCACAAGTCTACATCTTCTTGTATCCTTTACAGATGAAGACCTGGACTAAACTGTAGATTGGCAGGATTTTTTGGTGTTTATCTTCTATAGCTAGTGGGTATACTGGAACTGATTTTCTTCTTTGTTTGTTGTGGAAATGTATTTAAAAGCTGTCAGTTCTGCTGACATTTCAGTTGGAATCTCCTCTCTTCCCAAATTATATACTCTAGTAACGCTGTAATTTTTTGTTTTGATGTTGTGAGAATATCTGGGGCTTTTTGGTCCAAAAAGTTTGGAAATGAAATACATAGATGTTCTACATGAAAGGCCTGACACCAGGATAAAACAACAAAAGCTTCTCTCTTATGAAAACAAAATATTTTGATCTATGTCCATTTTTTTTTCCTTCTCTGCTGCTCCCCAGCTTGTGTTTACTTCACAGCACAGCTGCTTCATTTGCAGTTTTTCCTGCTAGTTAAAAAATAAAATACAGTGCCACTCAATTATCCCTTTCATCCCTGCTACCTCCTTTCTGCTCACTCTGTTCTTAGTCACTTAACCTTTTCGGTGTCAGTCCCTAGAGGCTACACCCTCAAACACAACGAATGCCTCTCACAAATTACATCCATGCTGACACTGAGGTTATCATTGTAGTGGAATTCAATCACAGTTTTTCTGAGGAACAAACATATAGCCTTAGCTTTAACTAAGTATTTATTTACAGTGTCTCAGACCACATAAGATACTCGGAGAGTAAAAACGATAAAGCGTGTATTTTACTGCCTCAGTGAGCAATAGCGGAGACCATACCACACCTCTAACAAGCAGCACAATTGCAGTCCACCTGTAAACACAACTGGCGAGATTCAGGTATCAGCCACACAGATAAC
Source organism: Chroicocephalus ridibundus (assembly GCF_963924245.1). Lineage (NCBI taxonomy): Eukaryota > Metazoa > Chordata > Aves > Charadriiformes > Laridae > Chroicocephalus > Chroicocephalus ridibundus. Next base: position 156,203,980 of record NC_086284.1, read on the forward strand.
AAAAGCATGGCTCCAGTCCAATTACTTCAAAATTATATTCTATAACTGAGAGTAACTTTTCCAACTTTCCAGTAGCAAACATGTTCAGTATGGAGAAAGCTATTGCTTTTTAGTTTTTGAACCTTTTTACTTTTTGAACGGGTTTTTATGTTCTCAGTTTCACCAGTTGCAGATGATATTTTGTGATTATTTCACTTCTGGACTGCTCAACAAAATTGTTTATTCCCATAGCTAACTGAAGTCAGCGAGAGCATGTTGGGGGTTCTGGATCAAGCGATAGGCAATCCGGTGGACCATGACACTGTACATTCCCATTTTAACTGCAGGATCAAATTCTGTGCTTACTGTGATTGATTTTGCCACAAATTTAGCAAACTTTACACTACATTTTCTTTGCTCTGTTTCTAGCTATCTGCCATCTGTTGTGTAGCACTCCAGCATATATCGACGCTTAAAATAAAACAGAATACCCTTCTTTCAGCACTTCTTGCTGTTTCTGATCTCTCAACCATATAGAGACAGATAAAATATTTATAGCAAACATCTTTTCGATTTTGTTTAGTTCATGGAATATTTCAAAAATATAATTACTTTTTTTTCCAATGAAATTATAAGCCTTTTGCTGTCAAGATGATAATGAGTATATAAATAAGGATATACATACACAGAGGTTTATTAGACTCCCTATGCCATTTCAGTTGCAGGTTTGTCTCAGAGAATAGCTGACCAAGGAACAGGATTCAACGTGCTAGCAAAGTGCTTCCTCGGCTAACAAAAACCACTGAGGCTAGTAGGTTTCTTTAAGCTTGCTTATCAAACGTTTAAGGAGTTTTTCTGAGCTTCAGAGGAGTGTCCAAACTCCTCAGAAGATGAAGCACAACCAGAAACAGATTCTTCCCTGGTAGCTCAGCAGACCAAGCATTAACCTAGCAATAAGCTGGAGGAGGCAGCCAGACTCTTCTCTGTAGTGCCCGGTGACAGGACAAGAGGCAATGCACATAAATTAAAAAATTAATTAAATTAAATTAAAAAAAATTAATCTCAGCACAAGCAAATGTGTTTTTATCATGAGGGTGGTTGAACACTGGAAGAGGCTGCAGATAGGATGTGGAATGGAGGTATTAAAAACCTGACTGGACATGACCCCAGGTAGCGTGCTATAGGCGACCCTGCTTGAGCAGCAGGGTTAGACTGGATAATCTCAGTAGATCCCTTCTTACCTCAACTGTTCTGAGCATAGTGGCTGCTCTTTGAGTAGATACTCTTATTATCAAAGTTATAGCATGTGCTGCAATGCCGAAAAACTGCTTTCCAAGGAAGTCCTCAATCTTCTTCAATCTTTGGAAAACAAGATGGGACAATGGTGTGGAAAAGAGTTAAAATGCTTTAGCTTTTCTGAAACACAGGTCCCAGTCCTTGATGTAACAATATTTCATTTAATTAGGGACATACTGGAAAATGGACTGAAATCAAGGCCTCTGAGTTCCTGGCAAATTCCCCAGCCATCCAAGTAGTTTCAGTGATTTTCTTTCCCCCCCGCCCCCAAAAATTAAATCCAAGGGAATTCAAATTCATGATGCTTGCCTTTTTGACCATTAGAATATTGGCATGCTACTGAGCAACGCCTCAATGCTTTCACACGGTCACTTTGTGCAGCTCTCTTGTAGCAACACTTAAGGATGTCTTAACAGGCTACAGCGTTATCAGCTCACTTTCAAATGCCAGCAAATGCTCAAATATTCTTCCATCTGGAATATTTTCAAAAGGACCAACCTCAGGTCACCTAATGGTCGATGGCATGGAACATGTGAACTATTCACCTGAGAGATATCAGATCAGACCCTTCTAGGAGCGGCAGAGCAATCGGACACATCCCAAGGAAGGTGGAAGGGAGGCTGTTGAGGAAGAGAACACACATCTCCCTGCTGCCGTCTGCTGCTCGTGTGTGTTGAGGGCCAATCCATGGGCTCTGGGCACAGATATAATTTTGGGCGCTTGACCACTTCAAAGACCAAGGGGAAGGTCTTTTTGCCTGTAAAACTAAATGGCTTGCTCAGAGGCCATGGATGTATCAGGGGAAAAAAAATAATATTAGCTTTCCTGAATTCCAGCTGGGTCACTTAATCATTGCACAGTGATGTAGCAACTGATGCAAAAGGCATCAGAAGGCAAAATCTTATCTTTACAGCCTGAATTATTAAAAATTGTAGCTAAGGTATCTATACTCCTGGAATTTTGCTAATAAGTAAATATTTCTTGAGAATACATTTGTGGTCCCCTTTTTTATGCCATTAGGACCTATGTTTTCATCATTTTCTGAGGCAATGACAAATAATGAGCTTATGACTTACTGAAAATGAAGATGGTTTTTATGATTATATGGAAGTCTTGGCTTTTGTTTTAAAAAGTTTTGGAAAGGAGTATTCCAGAGAACTGTTACAGTCCCACTTTCCAGGGAGTTTTGAAACTTGAATATTTTATTGCAGTTAGAATCCAGTACAAAGCCAGTTTGCACAAGCCGCTGTGCTTGGCATGCTGTCTGGAAAATCCAGAAGGCTTCTGGGAACACAGTGGTTGCCATACTTTTCATCTTTGCCATTGGCAGCGAGCTCCAATAGCTCAAATGACAGGACAGAGTAAAGTAATGTTGGTATACCAGAAAACACATAGAAGATACATACATATTTCCTAGTTTGTGTTAGAACCTGAGTGCTACAGAAATAGAAAATATTAGGAAAGTCACAATAAAGATAACAAGAAAGGGCTACTTTCTCAGCTTATTCTTTAAGCCACGTAGAGCTCATTTCAGTCAGCAGGACTTTGGTGGACCTTAAGCAGGTAAGAGAACTTGAATGCTTGTAGTTGAAAAGAGGAAGTTGCACATAAAATAGCCTCAATAAAATCACCCCTTAGTCTGATAAGAGAAGATAGGAAAATGTCTAACAATGTCTCAAAAGTATTGAGTGATTCCGGGACTGGATGTAAAAATGAGTTGAGGTCTTGTGAGTTATTTTTCTCCCTTTTCTGTAACTAGTGATGGTTGTTTACCTGGTCTTGCTGACCCCTCCAAAGGTTTAGCAAGATGAGTAGTCCTCACCTAGAAGACCTGTAAGCAGTAGCAATACAGCGTTGCTGGGGTTTTTTCCTAGCATCTGGAGAATTCATTCTGCCAGTCTTCCACCTCGAAGACAATACAAAAAGAACTTTCAAACAGAGCTCAGAGCATGATCTGGTCAGATTTACTCTTTCAGATTGTCTATGGCTACACAAATATAAGCCACACAGCACTGTAGGTCAACTGGTTCCCGTGGAGTTTCTGGGCTAAGAATAAGGTGGAGACTCTTGTTGGGCTCAGAACAATAAAAACACTCCCTGTCCACTCTCTCTTCCACCCCCTCCCTTCCCCCCCCAAACAACCCACGATTATTCATAATGTAATAGAATTGACACAACTGGGGGGAAAAATAATCTTCACTTTTATACATTTGTATTATTACAGTTGAAACTCAACATGCTGCACTTTAAAATAATTATCTGTAGTGTGAGTAAACTCCTTCCTCCTTTGTTTTTCGCAATTTCATAGTTTCATAGAGCCCCAATTGCTGTTTTGAAAGAAGATGAAGGTACTGCATCACGAGTACTTTCTAATCATCCAAATTCACTGAACCTGGTGATTTCAATTAAAATCATTACGTTTTTCAGATGAAGTTGGAAAATCGAGAAAGAAAAGGTTAATGGCAATAGTAACGAAAAACTACAGGCAAACACCTCAGCAGGCATGAAATCTTAGGGCAGGGTTTGGAAACATCCTTTCCCCAATCTCAAGGAAAGGAAGCATTAGTGTTACAGCAGAATTGGATCCTAAAAATCAAAGTAACTGCAGGGCACCTGCATTTGTGGGTGACTGCAGTGGAATCCAGATGTGCTTGGCACCTCCTGGACACTAGCTTACGTTACAGCCAACAAGACTAAACAAGGCTGATGTTCCTTCCCACACAACCCATCCTTATAACAGCATATTGCTTTCAGGTAGTATAATACTGAGGCTGAACTGTCAGACGTTTGAGAAAGGGGCTTAGGTAAGGTAAGAAGTGAAGAAAGACAAATCTTTTTAGTTTAGTTCTTAGTTTTATGCCAGAAGCTGATGTGTAGGAGAATGTTAGAAGTTATTTTTTTTTTAGACAAACTATTATAACAATATCAGGTTGAATCTGAAAGTTGAAAGCAATTTTGAAAAAGGGACTAGAGCTTACAAGGAAAAATACTTCTAACAAGTCTAGCAATTAAATAACGTGGACACATGAAAGAATAAACCTGACAGTCATACAGAGAAACAAATCACCACATGAGAAGGAAGAAAAAAATCAAAATCCAGAACACTTCTGAAAAAAGTGCATGCTATATCAAGAAATATTTAAGAAGTAAGAAAATATGAACTGATAGGATGGCTTGATGTGGCCCTGACTGCTGTGACATTTATGACATTACTGGTCATCATCATCATCAGTGGGGTTAAAAAATGAAACAAAAAAGTATTGTCCTCCACAGATGCAAGAGGTTAAATGTATTAGTTAACTGCCCCAGATGGTCAGAAATAGAGTTAGTGACAGTGACAGACAGAGGAAGGACGGTCTGGGCATCCTACGATTAATGTCAATGAGGACTTCCATTGCTGATGAGTCATTTGAGATAGAGTCCACTTAAGACACACACACACACACAAAAAAAAAAGAACTAGGGAACTGCACTGAGTAAAAGCAATGTATTAAGAGGATTAGTGGAGCCAAATATCAAATTCAGGAGGAGCTCTTTGTAAGCATCTCACAGTATCTCATTATCTCCCTCAGCCTCCTCACTGAAATGCCCCTGGCCTCAGGAAGACCAGAGGAACGTTTGGCTGCTGACATGCCTTCCCTTTTGATCATCACGCTGAGTGGTATTTCCTCATATGTTGTTATGCATCCACGTCTGTTGGCAGTCATTTCTCCTATCTTGCCTTAAAGTTGTTTCTCTGGGGCCAGGGGCAAATTCATGTTGTCTGAATAATTGGCTTTGCACAGTGATCTGGGTGCATCACCGCTGCTCCTTGTTCCTGTACTATATAGGGGCAGCAGTCCTTCAGTGGGCTCGTCTGAGAATGAGCACAGACAAATGGAAGGGGAAGGAAGCCTTCCAATTCCGAGACACGTCGGAATAGCTTCTGACATTCCCAGGTCACCATGCAAAAGCCCTCTGCTTCTTATCCGCCCACTTATGATGTCTGCAGAGAAACACGTGCTAAAAGACTGATTTTTGTTATTTTCAGTATGTCCCTTCATTAGGCTTTAAAGACAAAAGAAATAAAATCTACATTAGCTTGGCTTCTTTCCATGCTCTATAGATCAGCTCGGGCAATCCACCGTATGAAACACGTTTGATTTCAAGGTTGTTTTAGAAAGTAATACAATCGCTAAAACAAGAATTAACAGTGATTAATTTTCAGTTTTGCTGTATAGGCTTTCCTTGGGATCTCAGAACTGTTATACAGCTTTCTGAAATGAAGCTGTATTTAACTCCAGTTTCTATGAAACATTTTTGGGAATTTTTTTTTTTTTTTAATCCAAAACCCTAAATCTGAAAACAGTTAAGCACTTACTTACTTGCCTTATGAGAGTTGTTTGATAGAATTTGGAATATATATGTGCATCCAATGCAGCAAAGGCAAGCCTGGAAGATGTTATCTTAAGTGTCAGAGGAACCCATCTTATCCAGTTAAGTTAGCTGGCCAGCCTGCCTACGCTTCCTAAAATTGGCTCCTGCTCTGAAAGAGGCTACCATTCCCGATCGGTTGCAGAGAAGGCCTATAAAGACTAGCATTTATACTTAGCCAGCCTAATAACATGTCTCAACTTAGTAAATACAAACACCTTCTTCAGCTCCAGGGCTGTGCGAAACATAGTCAAGGTGCAATATGGCAAATGCAATTTTGGGTTTTTTACCTCCAGCAGGAACTCTTGTTGGTTGAGAGTTATTGTACAGGTGAATATTAATTTAGAGAACAAAGGGAAAAATCAGTCAGGCATTGGCTGAAATGTATTATCTTCTTTGTGAGTAAGTACATTGGAATTCTGTTATATTGAAATAAGCCTACTTGGAGAATTACTGCATTACCTGAAAATTCCCTGAAAAAAAAATCATCTATTAAACTTTATCCTCTTTGGGACTCCCTATTAACTATGTTCACTCTGTGGAAGAAAACATTAAATTCAAAATATTTTCACTATTGGTATTTTAATCAAGTAAGATACATCCCTCATGGATGCTTAACTGGGGACTTAAAAATCTGCATTTAAATTGAGATTCTAAAATATATAACCCAAGAGATTATGAATACCTTTTTCAGACATATTGCACATGAAGAGCACGATGCTTTAACTTATTTGTCATAACTTGCTAGTTATCAGGAAGCCAAATTGCAGATTTAGATAAAAGGAGAAATACGAGGTTTGGGAAAAAAAGCTGAAAAGTGCTTAGGGATTGATTTCTTGCCAGCTTGAATAAAAGAAGAATTCAGAAGTTAATTTTAAAGGCGATGATTTAGATTTACCATGACTATGTAACCTGCGTCATCCTTTCACTGAATAGGAGCAAATATAACCAATTTGGAAAACATTTTGTGCTCATCTTTCCTGGCATAAATATGTAACCACAACAGTGAACTGCCAGTTGCGTAGAAATGTAACTATCTGATACTCACCACAAAATGATGCTGTTCTCCACTGATACAAGCTGGCATCACTGGGCATTGAGCTTTACATAAGAAAAGGCTCTGACTCACTGGAAATATTTTCTTTTCCATTTTCCTGAGTTGTCAATGTCACTTATTTTGTGGCAGTAAATGTTATTCCTTGCAATGAGAAAGCAACTACGTACTTGGATCTTCATTCCAGAAGTGCTTCCTAGCATCTCATAAACATAATAAGTAAAAATTTAATTGAGGAGGAAAGCCAGATTCTACTCTTCTGCAGAGCTTTCACCAGTTAGGTGAAAAAAACTGAAAAAAAACCCCAAGCCATTGCCTTGATCTGTGAAGGGTCTGATATTTTCTCCAGCTAGCAGCTTGAGCTGTCTTCCACAAAAAACCCTGGAATGACTCCACAGCAACATCAGGGTTTTAGTAGGTTGATTCTTTGCAGTACATTGGTGTTTCCACTCCACAATACAAAGTGCTTGCAAACACGAATGGGAAAAGTTACAGAAAAAAGGGAGTAGTTGTCACCTCTACAAATACATCTTTTTAGAGTGCTCTACACATTTTCAGAATTGGCAGCAGTAAATTTTGCCCTTTTTTTCCTAAGCTTCAGCAATAACTGGGTCCATCTGCAGTCAGGTCCTTCCTCGTAAAGTAGAAATAGACATCTTGCTTCCCGCAAAGGCGCTGAGCCCCTTCTTACCCAAACACTTGACTCCTTCCGTAAGGCGGCTTCTCACTCTGACTTGGACTTATCAAATACGCTGTACATCCTAAAACAAGAGAAGGTTAGGAAAGAAGAGGAAGAGTTGGGAAGGCTTAGGAGACCTTAGAGCACTATGAAGTTGAAAAAAATTCCTGGAATGACAGAGAAGCTTCCATCATCAGAGGTACATAGGAAAAGGTAGTATGAAGCAGAAGAACGATGTTGTCTTATGTCTTGTTAACTATAGGTATTTATGAGAGCTGCTTGGGCAAGCAAGTGAATAATTCACAATCCTTTTAAGCTTATTCACCTGTTTTGCTTTATATTTTTAGGACAATGAATTTGCAATTGACCCTAGGATCCATAGAAGCTTTTACAGTTTTAAGCGGGCATTGGCATTAAAGAAAACAGAAGTAAAAAAGACATTGGCTTCCCTTGTAAAGATTTGGTTGCTTGAGCTCCAGTGTTTATTTATCACCTCAACTAATGTACCTGTGAGTGGGTGGTCACAAGAAGAACCCCAGATGGTTTCCTTCTCTACCTGTGCCACAAGCTCTTCCTCTGTAGCTGACACTGAACTGCCTTCGCACGTCCCAGGAGGGACTGGCGATAGATGCCTTACATTTTTATTCACAACAGGTACAAGTGGCAGGTACACTATAAATCACTGTAACCTGTGCTGGTTTTAATTTCAGACCACTTTGGCAATGTGTTATTACTAATCCTCAGCAATTGGAATGTACTTTCAAACCTGTCTGGGAAGATTTACAGATAAGTCAATGTAAAAGGTTTATTATGAAGCATATAAAAGTGATATTGTATGCTTATATTACATAGGTGTCATCATGTTCCAGCCAGCCACGGAAACTAAAATTAAGAAAGAAAGATGTAAGGAATGTCTAGCAATCATTTACACACACAAAAAAAATAAATATAGTGATAAACGCCTCCCTTCCTGTTGCCTTGAAGTAGTTTAATTATAACTAAGTCAGTGACACAGAAGTTTAGCAATCCATCTGAGGAAAGCTCATGGATATTTTCCTGGGTATTGTTATAGTGGACAGCATTCAAAGGTCCTCAGTAACACCTATTTCTTTACTTATCTTATTGTTACAGAAGAATTGTTATCATATGCTACTTTATTCCTCACCAAAACCCCAATCAAAGTTTTATAACACATACTGCAGGCTGACGCTCCTTGAATAATGCCCCTTTAACTCAAATATATTTCATTATTTAGCAGCCTGTTACAGGAGTCCAACTAAGGTTTGGTTGCCTCAGTTAATAGCTTTGAACTCTGCAGGAACAGCACCTGACCACATCCTATTGGTGTCAGAAAACTGTATCAGGCTTGCACCCATAGTCCTTTTTCTATTGAGGAATAAATCACTCTGTCGTAGTCCAGGTTATGAGTTTAAACCCTCCCTCAGCTATAAACTGAAAAACTGTAATTTTCTCTCTGAGAACTTTAATAGGTAAAAAAATAACAGAAGCACAAGAAATAAAATGATTAAGGTGACCAAGGGGATAGAAAAAAAATTTGCAAATTCCAACTTCACTTTCCAGACTCTTAGTGTAGATAGGGAAGGGATCCTCACCCAGGTGTGCTGAATTATCTCCTGGAAGACTCCAGCTCTCTCCATCCATTATAGAAGAAACTGATAGCACCTTGTGCCCAAATTTAAGCAGGTTAGCCCAGGTGCCTAAAGAGAAACAGCTGTGAACCTCCCTTTAAACCTGTTGTGTCTCTCACACAGACAGTTTATTGTTCATTTATTAGAAGGTGATGAGTAGAATCATGAAAAGGAAAGTAATCTAGAGGTTGAGCAGCCAGAAAAGAAAATTGATATAAATGGTCATTTGGAGGAAGAAAGGTGGCCTAGAGCCCAAGCAGAGGAAAAACCGCTGGGTAAATTTTTTGTACCTAGGCTCATTAGACGCTATTTTGTTGTACTCAGACTACTGTTCCAGGTTAAAGTCAACAATCCTGTCTGTTGTTAGTCCCGTTCCAAGGCTGCAGCTAACCTGGAGCGAGGTGCTGGGAGCCACAAGGCTCTGCAGCAGTGTGATGCTCAGTGTGGGCTGCGTAATCCACCTTCCTGTTCCAACAGCTCCTGCAGCCTAGCCTGAGCTCCCTGCTGCCGCAGTTCTGTTCCTCTTGGGGTTGTGTATTAAACCTGGGTACGTCTGTAAGAATTGTTTTGCCGTTGACTCCAGGATTAATAGAATAATGATGTGCAATTAATGACTGCCCTCGCTCCTGCCTGGAAAATCTTGAAAAAGAAAAGAGTTCTGAAATGCTTTCTCTTGGATTAAGCTATAAAAATACATTGCTTTGGTTAACCCAAATACTTTACTTCTAAGCCTTTTTTCCCTTCCTATTTGCTTGGGTTTTTTTCATTTTAAAACAGTGAAGGCTTCTTCGAAATGAGAATTTTCTTTAGAAAATGAAATATCTTTATAAATATCTTTCCCCTTTTTAATCAAAACTATTTGCTGAATTCCACCCAGATTGCCACAAGATCTTCTTTCCATTCATTCTTTTTTCTGACTAAATTTTCTGGGTCAAACTATTGTCATTCGAGTCTAGTGTATATAATTCTTTCTTGTTACCTGTGTTATGTTGCTGGGTAAATGGAAACCATCATCTTTATGGGGACTTCAAGCAGAACTTAGGTCTTAATTTGTTTTCTTTTGGTAGACAAATCCATACTGCTTATCAGGACATGTCTGTTTTCAAGAGGCTGCGCTGAGTGACCAAGCCAGGCTGGATGTAAGACTGAATCAGTCACTGCAAGGTGACCTGAAAAAAGTGTTAACATCAGTTTCACTAGCAATATGTGAATTTCAGTGGCCCGTAATGATAAAAAAAACCACAAAAAAATCAGCTCTTCCTGTGATTGCAGGAAGAGTACACTAAACAGCAACAGCAGTGACTGACTTCTTTGGGACACATTCTAGAAAAAAACCAAACCAGAAACTCTTCCCCTATTCTCCACAAAAGTAAAAGGAAAACAGGAAAAAATTATTCCTTCCTATGTGTGCACAAAACATAAAAAATCCACAGCGTGAACGTATTTTTGATGTGCTGTGTATGTATGGCAATTTAATATTGTTTAGCTAAACAGAGGTAGAAATCCTTTTGATGTTTAATTTAAATATATGCTACTTGCAGACGAACAATTTCACACATTTTGCAAGTATTGTATCTCTTTATAGATTGTATTGTAGTGGAATAAAAAAGGAAAGTCAAAGATAGGGAGCATTTAAAATGGGTCATTTAGTATAGGAATTAAATGCACTGGTGGTTAACATCTGAAGACACCCCTAGAAAGGAGATCTAGGCTGTCATGTGTTCCTTTTACTTTAAAGGCAATGGACAAGGGGGAACTGAGTTTAGCAATCTCAGAAATATATCCAAAATTAAGGGACCAAGATGTGGAGGACTTCAGAAAGAAAAGCCAGTCTGTGTAGATCTGAAATAATATCTGGTAAGAAAAATAAATGAAGTGATTCAACAGATAGAAAGGTTGTAACACTGTTTTTAACAAGGAAAAACTAATTTTGTCCAGATGAAGCTTCAAATGTAGAATCTTCTGTTTTGTTTAAAAATGAGGAAGTTTCCATTAGCTAAATTGGATCTCATCAGCAAGATTTCCCAAATAATTAGCATTGACCTGACAGTCTTGCTGATATCATTGCCCTGTGTACATTGATTTCAATACAGAAATTTAAGTTTGGAAGTTTTTCCAGTGCTCATGTTTTTTTCTTACGCTCTTCTATGATGTAGGTCTGCATGTGTGCATATGTATATTGCAGCCCCGTATTTCAGAGGCACGAGGAAGAAAGGTGATAAAGGGCTGAAGCATCTTTCCTCTGAATATTACATGAATCAGAGAAAATAGCGTTCAGGCCACCAGGCTACTATTGGCAGGGGACGGAAAGGTCTTTGCTCCTGAGATCATCTCCAGTGTAATCAGGGATAAAGCACAGGGAAGAATTATGCTAATAGAACCTGTAGGCGTTAGACAGCAAGCCAGGATTTTGAAACCCTCTGAATCTCTTTTCAGCCCTTTAAAAAAAGAACAAAAACAAAAAACAAGCCCAAACAAAATTTTAAGGTGGGTTCCTGTCCCTGTGGCTCACAGCTGTACATCTGCGGCCTACTCGCTCCACTGACTCCTGTGACCAATTCTATCAGTCTCAACTAATGATTTGGAAGTGAAGTTCAACCACCTCCTCTAATTCCCTGCAGCAGCCACACTCCATTCAAATTACTGCATACATGAGAAGAAGAAACTTGTAATGATTTTATACCAAAAACCAGAGGCTGGAAAATTGCATTGGAAGGCTGAGAATGATTTCTCGGAGGCTCTGCATGCAGTAAACATCACTCACATTTAGTAACGTAGTGACTTTGGGATCTAAGGAGGTTGGATAGTAACTCATAAACTAGACCCAAGAAGTTTTTTGTGTTTTTGAATGGCTCACTTTCGCCCTAGTCATTGATTACCATTTTAAAGCCAGAGTTGATGGCATCTCCAGGCTCCCTGAGCATGTGCAGCTTGGTAAAGTTTATCATTTTGAATGCAGGATTTCTCAGATAAGTTCTATTTGACTCAATTTCAGCAGCAGAGACTTTCATAGCAGCACATTAAAAAAAATACAGAATCATACAAGTCATTAAGATGGCTTGCAAGTTTTCTTGCCCTGTGCTTGCAAATCCATCAAGTCTTGCAGGTTAAGCAGCCACGGCCTGCACCAGTGCTTACAGAGGAACCTGCAAGAAATGCCTGTTATCAATTCAATACCCTTTCATGGATCAATGAATCAATAATCCACTCCATTGTGTGTGTGATCCAGGAGTGCAGGGAACACTGTTTTCAGCTAGCACATCAATCTGTGGTCCTGTTCCTCTGCGGCCAGAGGATCCATGGCTCTTTCATAAGAGCTGCTTTATAAAAATTCTCAAAGATATAAATTCATGAATAAATTTTCCACTTTCATCCTCAAAGTATACTACTTCTCCTAGATTTCAAAGCCAGGCACTGTTTAATTTTAGCGTTTTTCTTTGAAACTCTCTTCTTTCTCTCACCCTTTATTCCACCTCATATAATCAATAATCAAGCAGTCCTTGCAGTCTTTCACATTCTCTCAGATCTGTGCATTCCTCCACATCCCAGGGTACCCTCTCCCCATCTATTTATTTAAATAAAATAAATGAAAACTGGCTTTCTCAAAGGCAGACCTGGGTAAACACCTTGGACAAAGTTGTTGATGAATGAGTACAGAGAGGCCCTTCAGTGCCATGAAGAAGGACATTCAGGGGAGAAAGCATTAAACTATGCACAAGGACGGGCCTCAACAGAACAGATTATCCATTTCCAATTTAGTTTCCTCCGTACAGAAAGTACGACAGTTTGTCATGTGGATATTCCCAACATCTTCAATAGTACTGTCTGTAGAAGCTATACTCCCTTACGTAAGGAAGGACATCCTAAGTGAGGCTCTGAGACTGCATCTTTCCAGCTCCAGTGTTAGCTACCTTGCAATTCTTTTGTGTTGCACTATGTTTTCAAAAGACAGTTTTGTTCAGTACAGGATTTTATTTTGTGCCTTACTGGCAATTGTGCTGCCTGCAGAATCTCTTTTCTTTCCCTGTCCAAAGACTATTTAGTGATGCTGATGTGCTTTATTAAATTACAGCTTTGTTCCAAAGGTTGCACTTTGGAAGAATATGAAATGATCTCTGTTATTCATTTGTAAAACATTCTGTAATGAGAGTTACTCTACATGTATAGTCTTATTGTTGGTATTTAAATTTGAAAGGTGACTCTCCACAAAGAAAGTATCCCCTGTATATTTTGTTGGTTTCCTGTATATGTTGCTGGTATTTTTGTTGTTTCACTCCTCCCAACAGTTTTTGAAGCTATTGGATTCAGGTTATGATTCAGAGAGCTGAAAGATATTAAATTCCCAGTAGCTCTGTGAGTATGAATAGCAGGCTGAGGGGACAAATACTGGCAGTAATAATGCTATTGGTAGAAAACCAAGAACTGTGCCCCTTACCCATTCCAGCAACCAGCCGGGCAGCCGGTGTGAACCCTTTGGCTTGCCGAGCTTTCAACATAAAGTTCCCAGACAGGAGTGGATTGGTACGGGCTATACAAGAAAGCTGGGCTTGGGAACACGGGAGTACTATAAAAGGTGTGGGTTGTGGGAGATAAGAAGACATAAATTCACAGCCTTATCAGTCCCACTTATGAAATGCTGCCCATCCACATTTAGCATTTTAGTTGGTGTTTAGTAAGGCTTATCACTTTTTTACGTATAGATGTCTAGAAAAGGTGGTATTTTCAGCTCTATTTAAATGAAAGAAAACAAGGATATGGCAAGGTCAAGAACCCACAGGAATACTGGTTCCTATTGTGATTTATCTGCAGGGCCCCCCCTGCTGTTGAAATTTATAGGACCTCTGCTCTATCTGAGACACCTATCCTGGTAAAGGAAAAGCAAACAATGAAAAATTCCAGAGCCATGAAGCAGTGTGCAGAGCAGTGGCGATACTCTTTTTCTCACCAGCGTTACAGAACAGCGTTAGAAATCTAACAGAAAAAGGCCCCTCTCTTATGTATGGCCCTTCTGATATTCGTGAGCAATACAGATTTTATCACACGAATATGGTTCGTGTATAAATGTGCCTTAATGTTTATACTTGACAAGCTTTGGCACATTATTTCCCTATTTGTTGATCCTTGCGTCTGTATTCCTCAGCTCCATCTTGATACGCATGCCCCATATTGGCAGGCAAATGAAATACTTGCTCTAGTCAAGCGTAAACGAAGCCTTCTTTCCTGAATGTGAAAGCTGTAAAGACACGTGGAATGTCGTATATTATTTAAAATACATGTTTTAGATAAACATGTATTTTTTTAAGTGAAAACATTGAGCCACTGTGTTCCTCATCTCAAACTTGCCGTCTGTGGATGATGAGTGAGGGAACTATATATAGAAGCGGGCTCACTGTGTACAGTCTTCCTTAATTTATGGGGCTACAAATACATTAACATTTCCTGATGGCTTAAAAGAAGCAGCAAATTACAGTCCCACTTTGCTGGTATGTGTCCTGTTAACCAGTGCCTTTCCTACCTCTTGCAGGTTAAGGGGAAGAATAAAGGAATAAAATCCCCTGATTTCTCAGAGCCTGTGCCCAAAGCCTGAGCAGGAAATGCAAATTTGTAAAGAGGGGTATAAAGGTTACCTATACATTTATCATTCTTTAGAATTTTTGCTTTCTGGAATGGCTAGCATCTTCCTAAAAACAGTGAATTTTAAGCACACAAGATCTGGGCTGTACAGAATAACTCTGAAGCAGAATTCAACAAGCATTGCTCCCAGAAACCTGGAACTAAAAATTAGTCTAAAGTTTTCAGGACACGTAAAGGAAAAAATGTGGTTCTGACCTTTATATGGATCAACACGTTTCATACTGTGAACGCTAAGGAGTCACAACAAAGCGCTTATGAGAAAAGGAGGCATAGAGAGTCTTCTACAGAAATTCTTCAGTCCGGCATTGAAACATGAAACACATTCAAGCAAGTTAAATGTAGCTTGAGGAATAATCAAAAACCAAAAAAAGGTCTGAATTCAGCCTGAACTATGACATCCTTTTCAATAGGGAGTGTTTATTCACTTGAATAAATCGAACGGATAATTCAGTGGGAATATTTGTGATAGGTTGTGAAGGGAGCGTGTGTTAGATGGCCTGAAATTGCCGCCTACCTTTTATGCACAGCGAGGCGCTCAGCATGTCTTTTTTTGATCGTTCAAGATTTGTGTGTAGATTCCTATACGACTGTCTGCCTCCTGACCATATATCCTGTGTTACGAAATCAGCAGCTAAATGGTCAAGAGTGAAAAATAATCCTCTCGCACACAAGCAAAACATGCCACATGCAAGGTGCTGCTTGCGTTTTTTTATTTGTGAGTTAGTGGGAAGTGGAGAGGAACTGAGTGACTGTGGATGTGACACTGTGGCTTAACAGATCGCTGGGAGCGGTTTTTTGGTGTCCTGGCATTGCAAAACACGCTGGAGGTTATCACGGCAACTGTTAGAGAAGACCAGGATGACTCAGTGGATTAACAGCAAGTGCCACGTATATCTGTCTTCTGAGGATGTTAGCTCAATTCTGGTGGTCAGGGAAACCATATGATCACCAATTCTGGTGGTCAGGTCTCTATGTTGTTAGTGTAAAAAAAAAAAAAGTCATTTGTCTAGGGAGGATAGATAAAACATTCTTTAAAAATTTCTTTAAGCTGTCTAGTATTTGCTATAGTCTTGTGTTTTAGCAAGTGTGCTTGCTAGGTCCTGTGGCAATGAATTATTTTCCTTTCTGTTTGGTTCCTAAATTTCTGGTGCAAGAAAAATTCCCATTGTTTTCAGTGAAGAGCAAAGATACCCGCTGTCTGAAGGAAAGATCCACAGTAGAAAACTAGAGACTGATCACAGAAGAAATTGGACTGCTTATCTAAATTCTTTATACTTGTAACCAAGATGTCAGGTAATTTCCAAAGTTTATACCCATCACTGAGAAGTTAATGTTTGACATCAGCCTTGTCTGTGCAGTTAAATATTTTGAATAAGATGATCTACAAGTTTTATAGGGGTTTTGGATCCAGTTTTCACAATCATGTCCTTGATAAAAACCATAAAGTCCTGCCTGTTCTTATAACGTACCTCCTCCTTCCTGTGGCTATTTTACTGGTTCCTTAGTTCACAGAGATATCCCTTTTGAAGGAGACCTATCAAAAATAAAATGTCCAAAGTTTAGCCCCAGTCTTAGGTTTCCTTTTTTATTAATATTAATAAATATGAATACTGATATTTCTTTTCTCCTGGCTTTTGTCTTTTGATTCTAAATTCTTCAAGGCAATGACTTAATACATAACTAGAAAATTCAGGCTATGATTTCAGCTGGTTCTACCTTAACTCAATTTCAGCCATTTCTTAATGCTGATCAGAGAAAATAACTGTCTTGTCATTAAAAGGAGCTGGATTTGGGCAGTTGCTGTTCAGAATGTGCTGGAAATTTAGCCCTGTGGGTTCAGGTCACAACCCCAAAACGTGTGGTACTGCTGGAGACCCACCTAGTCAAGACGTGTAAAGCCAACCAATCCAAACAGAAATTGCGGTCGGCCTTCCTCAAGGGTCTCACAGGTGAAGTATGGTCACTGCAAAAGGAAGAAGGGAAAGGCTACAGAAGGCAGGTGGGACCATATCCAGTTTTATGCTGTGTGCAGGGCCTCAGATTGCCTTAATCCACCTGTAGGGGCAGTTTCAGGACTGGGGCTTTGCATGGAAATATAAATAATAAGGTAATAAATAATTGATTTATTAGATTACATTCAGCTAAGGCTTTGTGCTGTTAAAAATTTATGCCACTTGCTCGATTTAAAGCTCTATGATTAATAACTGGCTGTAAAAATGAAAAAAAAAAAGGTTGACTAAAAAAATGCTACAAAGTTCGTATTGACATGCTGAAGGAATTGCATTTGTTACTTAAGGGCCAACCTGACTGAACATAAAATCTTGAATTACAGCCAAGTAATGCTGTATTTGGGAATACATCTGTGCCATGTTTCTGACTTTATTCTTGATCTTCCAATTTCCTCCTGTTTCATTTGTATTTTCTAACACCTCTCAAGCCTTGTAGGGTCAGATGTTTTGGGAGTGGGCTGGGCTGGATTTTCAGACTTTAAAAGAAACAGAGCTGTAATTCTCCGCACTGAGTTTATAACTCTTAATACCTGTTTTCAACTTTCTACCCCACATCATAACGGAAAAAAGTTAAAATCCCTCATTTTGTCTCTCCTATCCAGACCTGAAGCATCAAGTCACTGTCTCCACTGATAAGTTTTCACTGCCAGGGATAACTGATACCATGAGTTTCCAAAAATGTTTTAAGGTACTTTTGTGCCCAGTATTGCTGGGAGTCCCTTTCACATCTCATTGCACAGCCTGTTTCCCAAGGGTTTAGAACAGTCAACTGTGCAGGTTGACAGGGATTAAGTTTTGTGGCCTTTAGGGGAGCTTCTTTAGTGGCCACCTGTTTTGACAAAGTAACTACATTGCTTTTCAGAACTTCTAGGAAATGGTACAAAACCAACGGTTACTTACTTGACCTGCTTACCAGTACTATGTAGAAGCTGGTCCGCAGAAATAAACCCAATATGTGGCCTTTTAATTACAGAACATAAAGGATTCATGAATACATAGACAGAAGCCATTTTTGGGCAGGGCAAGCACTTGCCTGCTGTGTCTCATGTGACAGCTTTCTACTTCACACCTTTTATAAGGAGATGCTTCTCATGGATAAAATAGCAGAACTGGACTAATATGGGCTGTACCTCCCATTAACTGTCCCTTGTGCAATATAGTAACTTTGTCCCCATTTTAAGGATGGAGGGGACAGCTGGAGGAATGTGAGGAATTCCCACAAGTTCACCTTCTCCAATATATATGTCCAGCATATTATTTTCACAAGAGGAATTAAAAACTTCAGAACTGCTGTTAGCTATATTTTATCCTGTCACTCCAGAATCTTCCAGAATTCAAGGCCCACAGATTTTTATTTCTTAAAGAGCTTTCACCATTTCATAGAACTAAAACCTCTAATTAGCCTTCCCTTCAAAATCTAGGCCAGGAGACAAATTCTGGAGGCTAGTTTATCTAAGCAACAACTATGGCAGTGTTTGCTTGTTTTATTTTTTGAGGGAGAGGGACTGCTGAGCTCTCCTCTGTCCTATAACTCTGAAATTCATTATTATTCATTTGGCTTAATATGCACATTGTTTTAATGTGAAAGTTCCCTGTTTCCATAACTGATGTCAGACTGCTGTACACGTTTGCCTCTAGCTCAGTTGCTGCATCTTTCCATCTCTATAAGATGTTTCCTAGTAAAAGGTCCAAGGACATCCATTTGGGTGTCACATTCCCAGCACATAGAAATGATCCATGAAATGCTTGTATATTACCAGCAAAGGCATGAAAAGTCTGTCAGGAAACATGAAAATAGTCGACTTTTGAGGGTATTCAGAGAAAGATTCCTTTCTTTCCAGGCTATTAGGCTAACTGGAAACCTGTTTTCCCTTGGTAACAAGTCCTTTGCCTGATAAATGTCCATCACGTAATTTCTAGTTTCGCCTTGTCCAGAAAACTTTAGCAAGTGCAGTTCATACAGCAGTGGCAATGGCAGCTGCTTTGTATTTCTATAATCTGAATCAGCGATGCATACACGCCAGGGGAGCAGCCTTTTCATAATCTGTATTTCAATAACCAGGCTGCAGTGCACTGATTTAAATCCAGGGAAGAATGGGCTGAGATGCTCAGTGATAACATTTCATTAATTCCTGCTCTCTCATCAGAGACTGTTAATCTTCTGCAAGTGACCCTCTGTGGCGCGCACGCTGGCAAGCAAACTTACTTCAGGTGTGAAGGAATGAGAAACTCGGACTGCATAAAGAGAAAGTAGAAGGGATGTTGGATGGAAAATGCTTGCTGTGTACCTGTAAGGGCAAGCACACAGCTGTCATCTTTGGTTTTTTTATTTATTCTCAAACTCTATCCTGAAGAATTCTTCTGTCAGCCTTGAGCTGGTTTAGAGCCCTTTCTGTCCTGACCTACCTGTGGTCCTTTTTATTGGAGACTGCACCCTTCTTAGGTGGTTAGTTTGTAGTCCTACACTGATGGGTGGGTTTCTGGTAAGTAACGTGAGGAAGCTATGCTGTGGGGTCACAAACTCCCAGCTGCAGTTTGTTTGGAACTGCGAGATCACAGTGGCAAAAGAAAAACAGACTTTTAAATAATAGTGCAAGGTATACACCTAGGGTTAAATGTTGCAATGATGAGAGTGAGCTACAGACACAGCCACCTGACTTTCTCTCCTCAATATGAATGAATTACTTTACTGTGCATTTAGAATAGAGGATTTAATTATAAAATTGAGCTATAAGCCTGACTCAGCCCAGGAGCCGTGCATCTGAACAATTTATCCAGTCTTTTTAAAATATTGCTGTCGTGGCATGTATAAAGTAAAAATTTCTTTCTTTTTTTTCCCTTTTTACTGAGTCATCGTCCACTGCAGCCAGTGCACGGACAAGAGCAGGTATCAATGCATTATGGATCAGGCGCTATTCTAATACTTCTAGAATTAAAAGGTCTGTGTTTCACTCACGGCGATATGGCACCTCTGAGTCATAGGCAGGGAGGTGTCCCCTAACACACAGGAGTCCCCCGGGGCACCCCACAGATGTTCCTGTCAGGTCACCTGCAGCCAGCTCCAGGAGGGTTTCAGCTATATGGAAAGTCACGGACTTTGGCCTTGAGCCTGTTCTTAAAATACAGCGCGGTTGTTCTGCTCACCAAAATTAAAGAGTTATGAGGAGAGGGAAAAACAAAGTGCCAAAAACAATAGTCTAGTTTTTAATTTTAGTAACTGGAATTGACTGTAAAACACAGGGTGGGAAGTTACAAAGTTTCCTTTTCCACTTAATGCTCGCTGTCCTGATTTCATACAGGCACATTTTTCATGAGGTCTTTCTCTCCAACAGCGGAAAACTGTTGAACAAATTCAATAAAATAATTTTATCTATTTTTTTTTCCTATCGTAGAAATAAAACAAAACTGAATTTTTACACACTGCTATGCTGCTAGGCATACAAATGTTGGGGGGGGGGAGCATTGATACTAGGATCAAGGTTGGAGGGCAAAAGTGCTTCTCATCTGAAGAGAATTGCTCATCTCAGCTGGGCAACTCTGATTAACAATATGGAGGGGAAGGCCTGGCACCTCGTAGCAGCTAAGCACATGAAAAGGTTGGTAAACCTGTACTGTAAAGGCTGTCGCCCTCTTCCCCTCACTCTGCTGTCAGAGGCAGTTCTCACATGGTTATTTCCCTGGATAACTTTGTTCTCTTCAGCAATTAGTGCATCCCTGGTATATCATAGGAGGACAAAGTTACTGCTAGGACTCCTTCCTGAATCCAGCAGCAAAGGTGACTGACAGCTGTTGCTCCGCACTAGTGGGGTCCAGGAAGCACTAACATCTCTTGCAGCGTCTGGGTAGTGACTGATTTAATGCATAGTCATACACGCAAAGCTACGCAGTCATGTGCTCCAGTACAGGCCCCAGGTCCAGCAGATGTTCAATTTACATCCCCGCTTTCATCGTTCTCTCTTTGGGAGCCTTCACAGCACCGCATGTGGATGAGAAGACAGCCAGCCCCTCGCTGCGGCTTTAGCATAACTGAAGAGCCGAGCAGCAGGGTGCTTCACGTAACACCAATCTGACAGAGGCTGTGTCTGCTGGTTCTCCCCACGTCCTCTTCACTGTCCTATGAGGAGGACACTGACCAGGCAGGTTCCTGTCATTCCCTGTCCTGGAGGTGACTGAATCCACCTTCTCAGGCACGTGGGGCCATGCCCCCTGCCTTCTCTGCACGTAGCCTTGGATGGACAAGTATGTAGTCAGACAAGTGTGCTTGGCTTCTACTATAGACAACTCAATAGCATATTTTGCTGGGCTGTACATACGCATGTGTGTATGTGCTTGTATCCCAGTAAAAGCGTATCCCGCTGCCTCAACGAAGAAGGCTGGTTGAGAAACTCCCAGCTCAACTACCTGTATAGATGTCAGGTACCACTCCCCTCCTACGTATCATGGCTTAAAAGAGCAAGGGGGATATTTTGCTTGCAATGGGAAGCTCAGCTGATCAATGATCCTTTTGCTTCCACTGATTCATGGGTAAAAATCTTTTCATTTAAGAATCCCTTGAGATTAAAAAAATATTTACACCCAGGAAAGCTGATATCTAGATTTTATATTTATTTTCTGACAAGCAATAAAGTTTGCTTTTAATTTTATTCTAATTTTCCTAGTGAAAAGAGCTAAATATGTATGTTTTTAAATAGAGGAAAGAAGCATTAATGCAGAATCATCTGGAGACAGTCACTTTTATGACATGCAATTAGCGTCTTTCTATTTCATTACTTGTGTTATTTTAATTGGTTGTGAAACCACAACTCTGATTTTTCGTCAGTTGAAAAATCAAGCAGTTGTTTTACAATTTTAACAAAGAAGTTCAAGAATTTGCATACATAATTTTGATCAGGGACATGAATTCAAGTCCAAATCTTTCAGTTCCTTGAGGGTGTGCTACTATGAGGTAAAGGGTGAGATCTACCTATTGATCCGGACTTCAAGGTCCTGGCTCCTGTATTTTTCATTACTGAGCAAAACACAGTTGCAGTTCACAGACCAGAGACAGCAGGACGCAAATATGTAAATTATAGTGTTTCTCAGCTCAGAAACTTTGGTTCTTTAAGCAAGAGGACCACTGTGGTATGAAGAGGTCGCTTTTTATAGAAGGCTGCCAGAAGACTTCCAGACACGTTCTTTATTTTAAAGCCAAATGAAGAGTACCAGAAATCACCTTACTATATGAATATGGGTTAAATGAAAATTGGTTTTACTCTGCCAGACCAGGATCAGGCAATGACCTTGTACTTTAGAGGCAAAAATATGGCTAGGTAGCCCTTGCTGCAATTAATTCACTTTGCACTCCTGGATTTAGTAGGCTGGGGCTGAACGTGCTGCATTCTTCAGCCCTCCAGGCAAGCAGCTTGATTCCTCCATGCCTGAGATTTTATTTATTTATTTGTTTATATTCTTTTTACTCTCATCACTGTTATTTTCATACATTTATGTGTTTGTATGACTAAAAGCTAATAAACTTATTAATGAAGATCCTTGCCATTGTTAGCACAGGTTCAAGGACAGGTTGCACAATTTTTACAAGAGCTTAAGAATTACCTACACTTAAAATATTGTACCAGGTGTCTGAGCCCACCGGAGGTCATACAGAGACAGATGAGACTGAACACACCCATGCTTTCAGAAAGCTTGAGAAACGCTGTTCTAGCAATTCCCTTCATTGTTATCTTCTTTCCTTTTATGTCCCAATTTCATTGTCTTATCTTCACTGTATTTTTTTCCCTCCGTTAAGTCTATTGTTTTCTATCTTCTTGTTATTTCTTTTTTTCTTTACTCATGTCTCTTTTTCTCTTATCAGCTTTGGTTTTATAATAGTCACAGTTGATAAATGTCACATAACCAGTATCTTCACCTTATTCATCCATGTATCTCCTTTTCTATAGGGGCCACTTCTTGCATTACCCAAGTACCATGCTTGCTTACTTATAAAAAAGTGAAATAACATTTCAGTTGCAAAGGCAATCAACGAAATGTAGCCAAGCAGTGACAGAACGAAGCACAGGCGAAATTATGTGTGATCTTTTCTTTTATTTCCCAGCTACTGGGGTTCACCTCCAGGTTGTGCAGGGTAGGGTTCACCAGTGGCTACAAATTCTTTAGTCCCTGTGTCTATCACTGGCCTCCATCCCACTCCGCTCTCTTTGCCTTTGCTGCTACCCTGCCACTTTCTTTCGCCTCCTATTCATAGTTTTCTTCTGCTGTTCATCATCTCCATTACTCAGTTCTTGCTCTTTTCTGCTGCCTTCTACCTCCTGTTTATAATCTCAATCTCTTCACAGTTTTTCTGTATCCTTGCCCTGTTCTGTTCTTGCAAGCTTCCTCATCACCATCCTGTTTCTCTTGTGGGGCACCACTAAAGGGGGACTTCTAGTCTCGGGTCTGTGTTCACCCCAGCACAAAGTCATGCACAAGACCAGACAGGAACTTGTCCTGCCCTCAGAAGGGCTGGAGCCTATGCACAAGGCTCAACTTCTGGTGTCTGTCTGCACTCAGTCTGCACACAGAAAGAAGGTGAAGTAGAGGGAGTGAGGGCAGGACCACAGTTCCAAATTGCCTTCAGTCCTGCAGAGGGTCTGTGAGGCTCTGCCACAGAGCTTCCTTCTCCCTTTTTGCTGAAAGAAAAAGAAGATGTTGAAGAGAAAGTCCTGCTCTGTCCCTGAAGAGCCAGGTAAGAACATTTCACTGCAGACAGACTCTCTGAACTCTTAACAAGTGTTGGTTGTATCTGTGCATAGAGAGAAATTTCAAAGCCTCTGACCAAATGGGGGAGAAATTTCCTGGGAGCGGTAAGATGCATATCACTGCCATATGCAGGAGAGAAAGCAAAGGAAGAAAAAGAGAAGCAGCCATGCTGAATTTCAAGTGTCATCTTCAAAGGACAGTCCTATGAAATGGTTGTTAGGGCATATTTCAAATGGGCAGACCAAGGAATTTTTTCCTTCTTGTTCTCTGAAGTAGCCAGGCTATTTCTTGCACTGTTTTCCAAGAACATTCACCTTCTCTCCTCACTTTGCTGGGCTTAGCTGAGATTTAGGAAAGGGCACTTGTGGGGATGGTGGAATGTCTGACTACCACTTTACCTCCATGAGCCTTATAAAGTAGAGCCTGGACAGTTAGCACTGTTCTTCAATGACTAGAGATGAAACACCACATGATTAAAAATACCTTCTGAACTGCAATGTCTGAAAGCAAAGTAATCAGTTTTGTCCAAACTGACACCAGGGAATTTCCTGACTGCTCTTCACTCATCAAAAAGACCTCAGGAGCATCCCATAGTAGAGACTCTAAGATTGCTGCGAAGCAAGACTGCTTGACCCTTAATCAAGAAAGTCTGGAAACTCATCCTACTCTCATCTTGGTCACTAATTGTTATGTGATATGATGTGCTTCCTCACTACTGAATGACAAAGTTGACTTCATGTGTCCATGTTTAGAGTAAAAAGAGACTGTTTAATTGCACAATGCACTGAACAGGACGAATTAAATTTTCATCCCTTTTAATAGTGTGCAAAGTACCAGGAAAGTTTTAAATGAACAGCTGTCACTCTAGAAGGGGAATAGGGAATAGCACTCCACTGCTCCTCTACCTCCATGCACACACATTATTGCCACAGAATGATCTTTTCTCCACCTGGTAGGAGGAGGAGTATTTTCAGTCATGGAAGAATACAAGAAATTAAATGTTCTCAAGGCAGAATACAAGATAAACTGACTTGTAAGTAGCTTCAATCCCAAAACTGACTACGTCCTCCCATTTGGCAAGGCAGAAGCTTCAGTACTAATCACACTGCTCTGATGCTGCTGGAAGAACATGGAGGAGACTGAGGACAGGAATGATGGTGTCGTTTGCATTCGTGTTCCTCCCAGGAAAACTGCCTTTGAAAATTGAGCTATTAATGCTCATAAAGACATTTGAGAGGCGTCAAACATGAGAAAACTTGATTTTAGCTCAGTAAATGCTTTTAGTCCGTGGTCAGGTCCGTTTGTGTTAGTAAATAAAGTAGTGTAGCTTCATGAGAGCATTTTTGTGATCTTAATTTAACTTTCATCTGAGCAAGTGCAGCTAGAGCCAGTTATAAAAATGTTGGCTACCCAAAAAAACCCCACAACAAAATCAGCTCTCTACAGAAAATGTGATGATTCTAGCATCATGGAAAGCCAGTGTTCCAAAGCTATTACAGCAAAATGCTTACAAATGTCTTGGGGCCATAAGAAATGTGTTAATTAGGTAAATTCAAGGAGCTTTACTTTGATTTTGAAACTTCATCTTTTTACCAAAGTAATTTTTAAATGTAATTTTGAAATGTTTTCTTCCAGATATTTAAATATTTCATAAGCATCTATCTGGGGTTTTTAATAGCATTTCTAATCAGCTTTGTCAGAACTGCATGTTGGTAAATATTTAATCAGCTCCTAATAAAATTAATAAAAATTTTTTATTTTCTCCCACTAGGACTACATTAACTTTAAGAAATAATTTAATTATGAGGCATTTTAAGTAAAATGTCAAATAAGTGTAGATTATAGTTATAACTTCACTTGTGTTTCGGGCTCAGGGACGTACATCTAGCGCAGAGAACTACCTACAAGCATCTTTTTATCCTCATCAGAAAGCTAGCTAGGAAAAATGGTTTGGCCTCCAAATTTGTTGTATTTACACTAAATAGGGAAAAAAAACCACACCCACCCACAACCCAAAACCTTTTCTGTAAATTTGATGAGCTTTGCCTGATTTTCATCCATAGGCCTATCCTGATCGTTATTAGCATTTCCAGGGCTCAGCTGTATCCCAGAGATTTTCAAACTTGTTACCAGAAGACAGGACCATGCTCAGAAATGGCTCTCGTCAGATAGACTCCTATCGAGTGATCTGTCTTGGGCCCTCAGCTTGTCCCTCCAAACGTGAGATCCCTCTTACTCTGTGTCCGTATGGGACAGCAGGTCCCCCAGGCTGTCCCATGGGTACCAGCCACATTTCCATCGCCAGCAGTATGGATGGGCGTCTGTCTCGTGTCTTATCAGCTTGTTACTCTGCTCATGGGGCTTGTGACCGTTCCCTTGAAGCCAGACAAGTACACTTTCTGTTTATTTTCCTTCTGTCAAAACTGAGATCAGCACTCTCATTCTGCCTTTTGAAAAAAGGAGGACTATTTACCAAGAAATGAATGAAGTCCAGTGCCTGAGCTGGCCACAGAGGGTCATGCTTCATAAAAGCATAGCTGCTTTGAGTAACAGCAGGAGGAACAGGCCTCCATGATCTCTTAGCATCAACCTCTCTGATCATAGCGATGTGCTAAATACAGAGGTTTTAAAAGGGGATTAACCTAAGGTGGTGAAGGACATGAAAACAGAGTTTGAAAATTTGGTTTTTGTTTGTGGGAGTGTTGTGGTTTAACTCCAGATGGCAGCTAGAACCATGCAGCCACTCGCTCACCTCCCTTTCCCACCAAAGACGGCTAGGGAGAAGAGGGAGAAAAGCAGGGGAAAGGGAAAAAACCTCACAGGTTGAGACAGACAGTTTAATAGAACCGTATTAGAAAAGGAAAACAAGAACAATAATAATAATAACAATAATAATAACAAAATCAGTCTTGCCATTCGGTGAATTGACACTGTCCCAAGCAGTGGTCGCGAGTACCCACCCCCTGTGTAATCCCATTTATATACTGGGTATGATGTTTATGGTAGGGAATATTCCATTGACCATTCCATCGTTCTTCCTAGGCCTCTCCTCGGCTTCTATGGGCAAAAAGTCCTTGAAAACTATAAACATCACCTGGCAACAACTAAACCAATATGTATTATTGACATTCCTTTCATACCAAATCTGAAACATAGCAACCACAAGAAGGAAAATTAACTCTGTCCCAACTCAAACCAGGACAGGTAGTTATTATAAATAGATGTAATCTGAACTAGAGAGGGGATGATCTCTGCGAAATGTTGGAAAAACAGAAAGTAGCAAGTTTCTTCCATTTTAACAGAATTTTCCTCTTCATTTGATTTGTACTCCTCATGACTCATTTTAATGAGGTTCTGAATGATTGTTTTCCACTGTTCTAATATCTCCACTAAATTAGAGCAGCACATTCTCATAGATGTAAGTGGAAGTAAAAAAAAAAAAAAAGGAGAAATGGATTATAAGGAGAATTGCTGCTATATCACAAACACAAAAAATATGACTGCATTGTTTAATGCCAGGTGTGAAAAAGATCACACATATATTTAAGAGCTAATGAGAAAACTGAATCTTCAGAGGAACGGGGCATAATTCTGAACTGTATTTCTTACCAACACTGGCTGCAATGGATTGGTGGGTGCAGGGCAAAAACATGAATATGTGTGGCAAATGGATGGCTGTGTACTGCTCTCAGCAGTAAGCAGGGAGCAAGGCCTCCTGGCACAGCTTGTTCAGGCAGCAGCGAGTTATTCCTTCAGCAAAGCAACCGTGCCTCATTCTGCAGCCCACAAGAACTCCTGGCCAGTGGGTCGGTGAAAGCAAAGCTGGCTCCGTGTGTTCCCCGTCCTGTCTTTTCAGGGGAGATATTCTCAGCAGAGCATCTTGTTATATTCCCTACACAACAATGTGCATTTGGGGATGATCCACCCCGGAACTGCACAAGGAGAGGACCTGCTAACTCCCTGCACATCCCCAAGCATATCTACCTGAGGCATGTAAAACGAGCCATAACCAGGACACAACTGCCTGCTTATGCTACGGTGGGCAGTATCTTGTTCCTCGCTTTCTATGGTGACCGCCGTGCGAAGCTTTTTGTGGTAGGGAAAGAAAAATTACCTTACAACACATCTCGCAAGCAGTTTGTGCCCCAAGTCTGAGACTGAACGGACTGTCCTACTCTTAAAGTAGATACGTTTTTATACATTTTTTAATTATGCAGTCTTCAAAAAAAATTCTCTCCACTGATTTTTTGGCCTGTACAGTGAAATCTGCTAAGATCCAGATGTGATATGTTGTGTGGTCATAACAGTGTAATAAATAATTAAGTGCCTTTTTAGAAAATAAAAATGATGGTTTGCTCACTCTTTGCCATGAAGAGTAATTTTACTTCCAACCAGATGATTCTCTCAATATTATCCAAAGCCAGATTTGCCTAACACAAACTAGCCATTAAAATGAACTGACTCTTGAAACTTCGTAATTATTCTGAAAACAAAATTTCTGTAGAGACCAGGCTTTGTTTTCCAGTTTTGGAGGAAAATTTTTCTGATTCAGTCCCATATGAATAAATCATACATATGTCTGTGTCTGAAAACTGATGCTCACCAGAAATACCTCTAGAAAACCAGGCTGATGGCAGTATAAAGAATAGATGAAATGGTTCAGATTCCATTTAAATCGGGGGCTGGAAATATGCTTCTCGACCACAAATACATATGGAGCTGTCTGCTTTGGTGTGTTTTAGATAAATATATTGTGTTTTGATTCAGAACAACAATACCATTTATTTGGCATCTAGATTTATTATAAAGAAGTATTATAGTGCATTACATTTATTTTACTCCATGTCTACTTTCTTATTAAGCATCTCTCTACATGAGTAGAATTAGAATCAATCCACTGATTTTGTTTTACTTGTTTTGTTTTGTTTGCTGCTTTGCTTGCTCATATATAGTGTCCAGAAAACAGAGCAAGAGTGAGTCATTGCTGGACTGCCCCATCCAGGGCCAAGACCTACTACTGTGCACATTTCTCAGTCTGAAACGCTAATCCTCTTGGGCTTTTGTCATTCACAGGCAGTAGCCCTGACACAGAAGTGCCCCACTGTGTCCATTCCACATCAACTGGTAAGAGCCGTGCTCAGCTTTTCATAAAAGGACCTCTATGTTTCGTTCAATACAGTGCAGAGTAGATTGAAATACAGATGTAAAACACCATCTTTGCAGGCCTCCCGCCTCGGGCACTTCAGCAGTTGTTTAGCAGTGTGCTGTTGTTTGGATTTACTCGTCCTCCAGATAAGTTTACAAACCCCTAAGATAACCGAGTTTTCGTTCTCTTGGGAAAAATACTGATTTGATTATGTGTAGATTTCTAGCGCCCCTCACTGGACTTCAGTTCAAGACTATTACCAGGCACTGAGGCGCACCTTAGACTCTGACTTTTCCAAGGCAAGGCAGTAAAACGTGCCAACTGCCATCACATTATCCGTGATACGCACTTTAGGGAGAGTCCCACATGTCCTGTGTTCAACTGCAGAGGGGTGTTTTTACGAAATAAACGCTTGCACTCAAAATATAATGTGAAAAATATTGGATGAGGAACGTTGGTAAAGTATATGTGACAATTACTACATACAGTCGCTACAATATCCAAAAAATATTTGCCTAATACTATACTCCCCTTTGTGGAAGTCTCTGTTTTAAGGTATTGTCGTGGTTTAACGCCAGCTGGCAGCTAAGCACCACGCAGCTGCACATTTAACCTGCCCCGTTGGGATGGGGAAGAGAATTGGAAGAGTTAAAGTGAGAAAACTTGTGGGTTGCGATAAAGATGGTTTAATAGGTAAAGCAAAAACTGCACACACAAGCACAGCAAAACACTGAATTCATTCACCAGTTCCCATGGGCAGGCAGGTGTTCAGCCATCTCCAGGGAAGTAGGGCTCCATCACGTGTAATGGTTACTTGGGAAGACAAAACACCAGCAGTCTGAATTCTTCCCCCAGCATTATATGCTAAGCCTGATGTCGTATGGTATGGAATATCCCTTTGGTCAGTTGGGGTCAGCTGTCCCAGCTGTGTCCCTTTTTAGCTTCTTGCATGTCCCCTGCCTTCTTGTCAGGCCAGTGTGAGAAACTGAAAAGTCCTTGACTGCTTAGCAACAACTAAAATATTAGTGCGTTATTAACATTATTGCCATCCTAAATCCAAAATACATCACTATACCAGCTGCTACTAAGAAAGTTAACTCTATTCCAGCCAAAACCAGGACGGGTATCTATAACTATCTATAAAAGTGTTGTCATGTTGCAATACAGGCATCTAGAAAGCTTGAAAATGTCCCCTGCTGAGGCTGTGAGTTTTATTTTATTCTTGTTAGCCAGGTTGGAGCATGGCTGGTCAGCCGCCAAGGGTGGTTTACAGATCAGGTTAAACATGCCTGTGGTCCCATGGTAGGCTCAGATCCCAGCACATTTGCAGAGAAACTCAATCCTTTCTTCTGCTCAGGTAAAAAAATATCACCTCTGAGCTGTTTATTTTTCCAGTTTGCAAGAGAACAAAGGTTTCCTAATTCGTATTGCAGCAGGAGGAATCTGTCCTTCGTGTCCTGCTCCAAACTCTTCCTCCCGGCACTTTACGGAAGTGGCTGCCTTCCTTTCCCACAGATACGTAAGACTAAGATCTAAGGTGTTGTAAGATTAAATGTCACTGTGTATTTTTTAAAATTATTATTTTTATACACACTTACACGCACATACATAAATAAGTATCAAACCAACAGTAATAGTATTACAGCTTCTATTGCCATAACAGCCAAATTACAACACTGGCCTTACACCCTTTTTCTTGTTTTATATACATATACTGCCGTGTATGTATATATATATACATATACAGTGAGTGACAGTCTGTGCCCTGATGATGTAAAGCAGGCAGTGCAGCTATGGGTGGCATGTGTCAGGAAGAGCATAAATGTCATCATCTCTGCTTTACAGCCTCTGTGATATCGACTCCGGAAAAGATGCATGTGGGTTCTTAAGCCTACCTTAATACATGAAGCCACACAAATATATCCCTAGCTTTTAAGGAGCTGTTTAAGCCTCACTGAAAATTTTATACATGGTTGCTTACATGATTAAGTGCTTTTGTGAATTGGATCCTAAATCACTGGCCAAAGCTGCCTGTGAATTTGGGTTGAGGGCGGGTATAGGTTAACACCATGCGAATGCACATGGGCCTCCAACTTCCTCTCCATCCTGGTATTTCCTGTGACATTAAATATGTGAATGGTCAATAACTGCCCAGCGCTTGTTTACTTTACCACGTGCATGACTGCGTTTGTTGATGTGGGTATTGGTTTTACATTTTTCACTGCAATTAGAGGCTGTCTGCTGAGCCAGTTCGTAGATCTGCTTCAATACATTTGTGTTACCGTTTCATTATCAGCTGACAATTAGCACCTTTTTCATGATTAGATGGCAACAATATAGCTGAATGTTATTACAGAATTTCTCCAAGAGTGACAAAAATAATTTGTTATTAGTCTCCTCCTTCATCAGTTGCCTGTTTCCTCTAGGCCGTCAGGGCCCTAATGGCCTTGACCAACCCCACCTGGGGTCTCACCGTGGGGTCACACCCACCTGGGGTCTCATACCCTGCTCATGGGCCCAGGGGCTCTATGTAAACTCAGCCCTGGTTCTTTAGCCCCTGCCTGAGCTGTGTTGGGACAGTGTGGGTCTTCAGCTCATTCATGCCTGTGTCTGGTCATGGACTCTCTTGACCCAAGCCCCAACTTGCAAACTGACCTCCTGGCTTGACCTTGGACCCACCTCATCCTCAGGCACTTCCCTGGTGATCTGGGCTCTTGGTTGGACCTGGTGATCGATTGGGTCTGCCCAGAGCACACAGTATTGAACACTGAGAAGCGTATGTCACCTGCCACGAGCAAAAATGTGGCTCATTTACCCAGTGTGGACAAGATATGGGGGAAAGAGATCTCTGGAGGAAAAGGACCAGGCGACTAGGCAGAAGAAATCACCAGTCTCAGTGCTCCCAGCATGTCCCCACCTGCCATGATGCTGGCATGGAAGGTCTGCCTGCTGTTATTCCTGTGGAAATTGGTAATACCAGTTTGTTTCTCACTTCTTATGTCTTTTCTGTAGTATCATGGTGCTAACTTTAGTACAGAAGAAGTACTGTGCCTCTACTGGGGACTATTTTTAAGGATTTTTTTGACCACTTCAGTTTCAAAATTGCTCCTCATCTTCCAATACTCTTGAATACAGACACACACTATATTCACTGCAGGATGGTGCCATACCTTTCATTTTACTCCCCTGTGTTATTAATAAGGAAAGATATTAATGCTCAGCTTTAATTCTTATTGACCTCTAGCTCAGGGCTGATCCTGTGAAGTGCTGAGAGTCCCTGGAAGATAATTAGCATCCCTGACTGTCAGTGGCTCCAGAGAAAGTCACCCACCAGTGATAGTTACTCATACTACCTGAGGAGTACCTGTCCTTGCCAGGATAAGGCTCCTGGAGAATAACCGGTTCTTCAGCAGATAGAAAAGAACAAGGGGCCTATTACAGATGACAGAAAGAAAGTATGTCAAATGCATCTGCAAATGTTCTTAGAAAACAAGCTTTTCTAGTTAATGATACATATGCAGTGTTCCAGCTGTATATTTCTATTTTTCCCTTGGCTGTTCACAAAGTCTAAAAATAGCAGTTGACTGTTTTGCAGCTATTTGGGGGAATTAGGCTTATAAGTCTTGGACAGATGTACATTATTTTGATAGGTGGGACCTTCATCTGCCAAATAGCTCTTTTTTTCCAATTAATTTTATCCTCTATGGATTTTCTAAAAAAAGTTATGAAAGGAAGGTTTCATAGTAGTAACTACGTCTGAGCTGAGTATAGGCAGACACCAAGCAAGATTTCTACCTATCACCTTGCTGTTGTTACAAAGTTTTTTCACTCTCACCTGTGTTATTGCTGCGCTGGCTTCTACAGCTACTCACCTAATACATGTTCCCCAAGAGATGCACGTTAAACTGTGCACATTTAAATTAATAAGCAGATGGAGCTAGTAAGGCTGAATAGACCCTACATGGATTGAAAAGTGCTCCTTTCTTCAACTTGCATTGCACAAAGGCTGGAGACAGTGTCTTTTTGCCATTCTGTAGGCAGCACTAGGATCATCCCCTCCATGTGAAAGTTCGGGGTCAGAAGGTCTCACCTTTCACAAAACAAAAGCTCCTAGACTGCTTGCGTGCAGAGCTGGGCTCTGCAGACCCCATAGAGCTTTCTTAACATTGCTTCTCAGTGGCAATGAGTAGAAAGAAATATCTTCTGACAGATTTAAGGTTAGAAATTCTGGAAGTAATGACTCTGGAAGTAAATTTAGACTAGTTGGTTCAAGCATGATTTTGGTGATTCTCCAAGAGGGCAAGAGAATGAAAACGATCTTGGTTATTAAAAAAAAAAAAAATAAAAAAAAAATAATGAAATACTTCTGCTATTCCAGAAACATACTAAATGGAACTGCAAACAGACATATCCTCTCCCCCTGCCAAGTACTTTATGTACTGTGTATTCCCCAAGCAATATTATCACGGTATAAAAATGTTTTCTAAAATAATGTCAACAAGCAATATAGTTTTTAGAGGATAGTACACAGCCCAAGAGGGGGGGAGGAAATTGCAGTACCTTATTTTACAATTAAAGGTGAGCAGATCAACAGATATGAAAACTATCTGTTTGCAGCTTTCATTATATTGTGTTAGCACTTAACAGAAGGAAACAGGAAGGAAGAGATAAGACAAATCCAGAGTATGTTAGTATTAGGGAAAATGGTAAGTGTGCTGGATGACAACAAAAAATATAAAACACTGATATCCACATGAAAATATGATGCATTTCAAAGCACTACACAAGATGGACTATTTGTTAGGAAATCTGAGGTCTCAGGAAATGCAGATTTTTCATTTAAAACCAATATAGAGAACAAATCAGTACATGAATTGGAGTACAGCACAGATGTCAATCACAGCACTCTGCACTACCAAATAAAGTCAGTGGAAGTTGTTCTGACTTTGGTGGGTCCCAAATTTGGTCCTCTGTACCTAATGATAATGAGAAATCATGTTTTCTTATCATCTGTAAAGCAACCTTCCCTTATTTGAGTAATAAAGGAGAGGTTGACTACTTTGTAGAGTCACAGAACCACAGAATAGCTGAGGTTGGAAGGGACCAACCCGCCTACTCGAGCAGGGTCACCTAGAACCAGTTTCCCAGGACCACGTCCAGGTGCCTTTTGAATATCTCCAATGAGACATTTCAAGATATTCCAGTTTGTGCTGTCTTTTTTGGGAACCTTTTGGGGGGGTTTCTTTATTGTCCTTTTTTCCTTATACTCATGTATCTTTATATATTTGGGTGTACATATAGATGTGACACACACACAAATATGTAAGTGTACCTACGGTGGAAGGCAGCAGGTGGGCTGGGTGCTGCAGGGCTCCCCAGGAGCCAGCTGCTGGGGCCAGCAGATAAGCCACCTCTTTTTTACCTGCCCAATATAAAACAAGAAACAAAACCCCTTACATAACTGCTTTTTAAAAGATCATTTCCACATGTCATTTTAAATAAAGTGGTACAATAGGTGTCAAGCCAGTTTGTAATCCACTGCTGCTGAAGGAGAGTGTTCTCACCTTCTTCCCACACTGCTCCCACTAATGCGCTGGCTCCTTTCTTGTCTCAGGAGGAACACTCATGCAGCTTCAGTGAGTTTGATGGATAATTAATACAGTATAAACAAACAAACCCTTAAGAAATAGTCCCACTTCCTTCACCCCTGCTCCCAGCATCAGTTCCCTGAACAATTGCATGAATTTTGTACCAGAGCAGGTGGCTAGGCAGGGGCAAGTATGGCAATGAGGAAGGGCGAAACAAACTACTTTCTTTCTGTGATGGTTTCATTATGAACTGATAATGTGTCGTGGTTTGACCCCAACCGGCAGCTACAGCCACGCAGCTGCTCGCTCACTCACCCGGCACTGGGATGGGGAAGAGAATCAGAAGGGAAAAAGTGAGGAAAAACCCATGGGCTGAGATAAAGACAGTTTAAAAAGTAAAGCAAAAGCCATGCACACAAGCAAAGCAAAGCAAAACAAGGAAACCATTCACCACTTCCCACGGGCCCGCAAGCGTTCCACCATCTCCAGGAAAGCAGGGCTCCATCACACGTGATGGCTACTTGGCAAGACAAAATGCTATCACTCTGAATACCTCCCCTTTTCTTCTTCTTCCCCTGACTTTATAGACTGAACATGACATCACATGGTATGGCATAGCCCTTTGGCCAGCTGATGTCAGCTGTGCCAGCTGTGTCCCCTCCCAGCTTCTTGTGCATCCCCAGCCTACTCACTGTTGGGGCGGTGTGAGGAGCAGAAAAGGCCTTGACTGCTTTGCAAACAACTGAAAACACCAGTGCTTCATCAAAAGTATTTCTCATCCTAAATCCAAAACATAGCACTATACCAGCTGCTAGTAGAACGTTAACTCTATCCCAACTGAAAACACAACATAATGGAAGAAAACTTCTGTTTCTCAGAAGAGTTTACAATTATTAGACCACCTAGATGTACGTAGATGAGCAACTAAAAAAACCCACAAACGATCCTATATCAAATGGAATACTTAAGTGGTATTTAAGAACTTAGAGGTACCTAACACAGGTACCAAATTATATGTCAAAATAAGCCTTAACGCTTAAGTCTTATTTCTGAGATCTGAAAGTTAGAATGTGTAAACACAGTGCAGCAGTACCCCTTCCTGCCTCCATGATCACAAGACAGCAATATAGCTTATTTATCAATTCATATTAACTATATTTTGTCCTATTAACTATGTTTTGTCTCGCTTGTTATTGCCGATGCTGTACATAGGTTGAATTCTTAAACCAGAATGTTTAACGTTAACTTCTTGATTCTCACTCAAACATGCATGTGAAGGCTTACATTTAATGGCTTAAATATCAGGACAGGAACCTACTACTAAGCATTAAGGTTTAGAAACATTAGCCCACCCTAACAAGGTGATGTTTGGACTCGTCTAATAAAGAGTGGGCAATACTCATTATTTCCATCAGTTTTGTAGCAGTGCAATCAAAGTGCTCTTAACAATCTCTCCTTTATTATACCATGGGTTACAACTGAAACAGTTAATATGAGCGATACCATAGGATTCATGCTAAAAGCAGACCCCAGCAATGTTGTATTTGGCATCACAAAGACAAGCTGTGCTCAGACAGGGCTAACCTGTACTGCTGGGAATGCAGTACCTCTATAGGGTGGAGCTGCAACTATTGATACCTTGCCTGTCTCGATTCTTTTTGTCCTTTGGCCTCGATACCATTGGGTGAACACATACCAAATTGGACGAAAGGACAGGATGTGTAGAACAAACAAACAAACCACCTACCCAGCAAAGTTACCACATGCTCAAGCCATCACACTTGGAATTTGGAGATGAAACAAAACAAACACATATGAAAAGATTAAAACCACAGGACAGGCAGAAATGTAGCTTTTTAAAGCCTGTCCGTATTTTAGCATTCGGTGAGTTGTTTGCTTGAAAGCTCTGCCAAAGATACGTGAGCACAGAAGTGAGCAGCATGTTTTTCCTTCAAAAGAAAAAATGCAGCTGAGGTAGGAAGGGAGAAAGAATCCACTTGTGAACTGTTTTGCTTGGCATTTTTCAGCTGTTCAGAGATGACAGTATCAAGGAAAACTGAATGCATAAGTACAAAAATGGGGAGGGTGGAGTATAGAAATACTGAAGGAAGTATTTCACAGAAAAGCAGTGAAAGCATGTTACATTGAAAGAGCTATTTTGGCTATGGAGAGAGATGAGCACTCATTAAAGAACTTTGTGTTAACACATGTGAGTACTCCTCAAACACCCCAGTGAAGCTACAGAGTGATTTGCCCACCAGCAAAAGAAGCAGCAAAATGGCACTAATATTTAGAAGTTTGGTGGAAGCTGAATGCCTAATTCCCTTTGCCGCCAGTGAAGCTTCACATTTCTTTGGAGGAAAAATGGAAAAGGTGACTATGACACAGCTGCTAGCAGAGCTGAGGCGGGTGGCACAGCACTGACAGTGTGGACAACTTTCAGGTGAACTTTAGAGAGTCTGGTGAACAGTCTGGTGAACAAGATATGCAAGCCACAAGCCCATGAAGTGTTACCCTGAAAGAAGCTGTGGACTTTTCTCCAAGTCAGGTAATGGCAGAAGACCTGAAAAAATAAACTGTAAAAGGGTAGTGAGGTCATCAGGAACTCCAGTAGCTGGCGGGGGAGAGGGGAGGTGCAGGGAAACTGTACAAAGACAAAGTCCCATCACTGAAGAGCAGCTGAAGCAACAAGAAACTTGTAAATAGAGCCTCCAATAAGACAGAATGTGGCAGAGAGCTGCCAGGGAGCTGGGCATGTGTTCTCCCAGAACAGGGTATAATCTTATCTGAATTACTAAATTACAGAGGCATAGTCAGAAAAGGAAAAGAAAAAAGATAAAAAAAAGACTTCACTAAACTCTTAAACTGCCCACTATGACTTCTAAATGGATGGAGATGACTCATTTTCTGCACTGTTAATAAAAGCACAAGGCCTTGTATGTACTTCCAATAAGAAGTGTTAACTGATCACAGTTGTCACCCAGGTCAGATCCACCCTTCCCTGTCACTTTTGCACCCTGCCTGTTCTTTCAGCGTTGATGGCTTTTTCATTATGCTGCATTTAGCTCATTTTCCATCTCCATGTGTTAACCTCTGAACTTATTTTGAACGACAACCCTTTCTTGCCAGTATATGCTAGCTTTGCTCCACACCAGCAGCTTATTCCTTTTTCCATGAAGCCACTCCACATCCTTATTCCTTCAGAGGGGTTGGAGGCAGGTTGCTTGATGGAGCTGGAAAAAGATTGTGTAGTTGCATTTTTCCTTCAGAACTGTTCCTCGTTTCAAGTTGCTTCTTTTCCACTAGGTGCCACTGAAGGCTAGGGGAGCAAATAAACCTTAAGAAGATGACTTGCCTTGCCTGAAACCCAGAGCTCTTGGGTTTCTGGTAACTTGGGGGTTGGGTTTTAAAGTGACCTAAAGCTTGTGGACGTTGGATTCCTAATTATAGCCTGTACTGTTCAAGATGATTGCACCATTCTGTATTAATCTCTGGAAGATGCAATCTTTGGAAGCACATAATAAATGCCCAATTTCCATATGGGAATTTGGCAACGGCATCACCGTGGTCATCCCTTTGTATGACTGTGAGGAATGCTGCTCAGGTTCTAACCAGCTGGGCATGGCTCACAATTGCCTGGAGATGGTTTACAGCAGCTTAGGATCATGGAGCACTAGAAGGGATGAAGCTACTTCTGCCTCTTCCTTATCCTGTTACTGATCCAGTGCCAGGTATAAGACTCATGCCTGGGACATTTTAAAAGATATACAGTTGTCTTGCAATGCAGAACAGAGAGAGATCATGAACATTTTTGAGAAATTTTAGTATCAATGCATAATTTTTTAAGACATCACTGACGATGAACAGAAATGTTTATGGAGTTTTACATGAGAAGAGAAATTAAAGTGTTAAAAGAAGTCTATTTTTAAATGATAGCAGTATAATAATAATGGCACTGATTCAGACTTCCTTTAAAAGACTCTTTTTTTCAAGTTTCACAGCTACAGAAAGGCTTAGCAAACTTTTCCTTCAAATTCCCTCACTCGTCTTAAAGAAAATTCTACTACATTCAGAGTATTCAAAAGCAATCTTTATTCCACTCTGAAATCATACGTTAGAAGGGGTACAGGTGTGTAAACCCAGTATGTACTCTAAAGTTTGTGGTAACATCATTATTAATAAATTTCTTCCCAAAAGACCACTTTGCTCATAAACTTCAGAAGAGCAAAAGAAGTTACCTATATTTGCTCACTTGTCCAGTTTATGCTATGTGTGGTGCTCTGTGGGTCAGTAGAAGCACTCAGTAGGTAACAGGCAGAATGAGACAAAGAAATAACAGATGTTAGGAGCATCATTCCCCACCTTCCCATCGTCCACTAGTTAGGAAGTGACCAGACAAACTCAATCACCTGTTTCAAATCCTCTTTGGAAGCCTCTACAGAGGAATTCACAACGATCTGTCCAAAGTGACTCTGTCCACTCTGCTGGAAATCAAACCGCCGTAGGAAAGCCCGCAGCGGAAATACAATCACCCTTCTGAGAACATAAGGCCTCCTGTGTGTTTGACTTCAGTAGAGGTGTTATTGCCCTCTAAGGAGAGGTCATGCAACATTCATGGAGGTGGTGCCACAAATACGACTTCACCGGCAATTCCGAAATTTTAAGGTAAGGTTAAAAGGGGTAAGAAAGCCACACAGTCCAAGGATGGCTCAGTAGATATAATGCTGGAGAAGGTATTATGGCACTTGGTTCCCATTCTTGCCTTGCTGAATTACCCTTGACAAATCACTATGCCTCTCTGTTCCTCAGATTCTCTCTGTATAATGTACTTATAATTTTTTTCTACCTTTGCTCAGTGTTTTATGATACACCAGTGAAAAGTGCTCTCTGACAACTGTGACATTCAATGTCATCACAGTCAAGCTAATCTTGGAAATTAGACAAGGAAAGTCTAAGATTTGCTTAAGAGTTTGAGTATCCAAGATCTTGCTTATTTTATACAGCTACTTGCCTGATTAAAAAAAGCAGTCCCATAGCTACCTGCAAATTTTTCCTTTCTCGTGATAACTGAAAAAAAATAAAAATGCAGTGCAACATTTTCAATGCTGGAACGTTTTGTATATTCAACTTGCAGCACCACATATTTTTCCCTTTCCTCTCACTAGATTAATCAGTAGTCCCAATGCATGGAGCAATGACTGTTCCTTACAACTGCCTCCATTTCCCCATGTCCCTTAATGTATTAACATTTTTCCAGCGAACCTAATACGTTCACTGAACAGAGTGCCAAGTGCTGTATACTGCCATCCTGCTGAATACTGTCTCTGTTGACAAGTGGGTTCTCAGCGGTGTAAAAGTTACAGCGGGACAAACAGGAACCAAATTTTCTGCAATATGATACCTCAACTCTCTGCATATGTATAGTAGCACTTCCTACACGCTTTCTAAATGTGCTGTTACTTATTCAAAGTTGCAAAAAATCAGCACAAGACGCAGCGATGAACTGTACCATTTGCAACAGAGCCATGTTAGGGTGAAACAAGGATGTATAGATATATTTTGCCTGACACTATACCCAACAGCTTGCCCCCACGGTCTCTGTGAGCTGTCAGCTCTTCCCATCCATCAACCTAAACAGCACTCTGCTCCAGCAGTGTTATTATCTGTCTTATCTTCCTTTCTGTTGCACCTGCCAGAGAAATGATGCTTTTTGATGGATTTTCACTTAGGTCTATTGTTTTCCTTCCCCTCCCTTTTAAATAAATATCCTGTGGAGTGCAAACTTGGAAAAGGATTTCAGAGCAAATTTTACTAGCAGGGGTAAGCAGAATTCTTTAACATTTATTCTCTTCAAACATTACTGGGTTTGTGCTTTGTATCAGTGTCTCTGTGTTGATGCAGTGTGTATGTGAACAAGTACACAGTGCGGAACAAATTCAGAGTTTCTTGGTTAGTCCATATTGAGCTTTTTTGCAGACTGTATGCTGCTGGAGTGAAAAAGAGCTGTGCAGAATAAAGTTCAGATACTCTGTATAGCCATAGAGAGCTCAGTTGACTTGCAATTGGTTAGAGAAAAAGTTCTCAACTGTGTTGTCAGTACCAAAATGGACTTGCTTTCTACTCTGGTAGAACTGGGATGCTCTCCCTTTGTCTGTCCTCTGAACTGGACAACAAGACCAGAGCAGGAGTTCCTGAATGCAGGATAAGAGACTTTGCATACATGGGAACTGAAGATAAAAAACTTAGGCTCCTTTCAAACACCTCCTGGTAATCAGGGAACAGGCAGCGTGCTGAGGCTAGGCTGCTCAGAGGCACACGTCAACGAAGATGATGTTGTGGAGAATTTACACAGTTCTTTAAGCCTGTGAGCAACTGCTCTGTTACAGACGTGACCCACAGAGGGCCTGTGCTGGGCACCGCAGGGAGGACAGTAAGTGCCTGTTTCGCAGCACACTGGCATCTTTATGCTGGGTTTGTTCTAATCCTACCCCAGGACCCGCAGCCCTAACGGGCAAGTTTATAGACCTTGGGTACTACCGCTCCTTGACAGGGCTGGGAATGGCTACGCGCCCATGCTGCAGCCCAAGGCAGTCTCTTGTCCTTAGTCCCTTTTACCCCTTGCTGGCTGGGTTTGGTATCAAGACCCAAAGGAGGCTTTTGCTTTCTGTGGGATAGGTTGCAAGAAGTAAGACTTCCCCCAGAAATCTCTCCTTTTTTAACTTCAGCTTTCCCCTTGGCAAAAGAGCGGTGGGTATCACTTGTTTTCTCTGTGAACACAAGCTGAAGCATACCTAGAGTAGCTCAGATTTCTGAGGATTTCTGGATCAGTTTTTTCCCCTTTCATTGATGTTCAAAAAGACTGCAAGGACAGAGCCAGGATGCAGCGATAGCTTCAGTATTTTGTAATGCCACTTGACACTGCTTGGGTTGTTGATTCCAGAGGGCTACAAAGGTCTCCCTGCAGCAATTCAGTGACTTCCAAGAAGAAAGCTTGGAAGCTTTTATCTATTCAGGTCACCAGGAGCTACCACACATCCCTTTAATGTTTAATCAATGATCTCCATTGCTTTGTGATATATAAAGCAAAAAGCAAATAATGGAATCAATTAGGTGAAGCACTCAGTTAAAACTGAAAGCTGCCCACTGAGGAGACTTGCCAGGTAATAAAGCTGATTTTCAGAAGAACAAACATACAGCTTTTTTTTTTTCCTGGTAATTTCAAATTAATATTTTTGTCAGTATGTACAATTTCCAGTCTTATAGCATGTGAGAAGAAGATATCTAGAATAAATAAATGCAGAGGTAAGATTAAATATTGATTGCTGACAGTACTGTGGAATTTGCCTAAACCAGGTTCTCCATAGATCACTGCTGACTACCTACTGGTCCTCCTTAAATTCCCAATCAAACTTGCTATAATAAAAGTACAAGTTACTACTGGATGAGTTGCATCTCCATACTTAGAAAGATCAGAGTCTTGATATCTGTGTAAGGAAGTGGGAGCGGAAAAGTTTCTTTTACTCCCTTTATGTGAGCTTCACCTTGATCACAGGCACTGCGGCAGCGTCATCCTTCTTGCGATGCCTCATCAATCTTCATCACCAACCCCACGAAAGCTGCATCTTGGAAGCAGCCAAAGCAGTTGACTCAGTACCTGGATGAATGAAAGCAGCACTGGGCCATAGGCATGCATGCTTCATAATGTTCAGAACTTGTGGGAAGCCAGAAACTGAATTATGACACCAGATTTTCTTGGAGTCCTCCATCTGTCATAGGGCAGCAAAGTCATGTTCTATTTATTACTCAAAGCCTGTGGCAATTTCACACTCAGACCCTAAAGTGACGTGCTGGTTTTGGCTGGGATAATTTTCTTCAGAGTAACTACTCTGGGACTACATTTTGGATTTGTGCTGTAAACAGTGTTGCTAATCCAGGGATGTTTTCATTATTGCTCAGCAGTGCTTGCGCGGGGTAAAGGCCTTTCCCGCTCCTCCCACCACCCTGCCAGAGAGCAGGCTGGGGGTGCACAAGATACTGGGAAGGGACACAGCAGGGACACCCGACCCCAACTGACCAAAGGGATATTCCATACCATGTGATGTCATGCTCAGTCTATGAAGCTGGGGGAAGAAGAAGAAAGGGGGGATATTTGAAGTGCTGGATGGAGCACATGATGGAGCCCTGCTTTCCTGGAGATGGCTGAACACCTGCCTGCCCATGGGAAGCTGTGAATGACTTCGTCGCTTTGCTTTGCTTGCATGGGTGGCTTTTGCGTTACCTATTAAACTGTCTTTATCTCAACCCACAAGTTTTCTCACTTCTACTCTTCCAATTATCTCCCCCACCCCATGGTGGGGGGAATGTGCTGTGTGGAGTGAGTGAGTGGCACTGTGGTGCTTAGTTGTTGGTAGGTTTTTTTTCTCTTTTTTTTTCCCCAGGTGGAATGATAATAGAATCTGGAAAAATAGATCAACTGGGACATGAAAGCATAAGATTTAATAGCATTAATCAGAAAGACAGCAAACTCAATAATAACTCCTGCAAAAACCTGTTGTTAAATTCCAGCAGCTACTCGTACGTTAGCATAAACTGCTCGCCAAATTCTAGGAATAACTGATTCTGGGAGGCTCCTTTTTATTGCAACTGTGTTTAAATTAATTAATTTATTTAATAGTTAAAATGCTGCAGTTAAAGAATCTTAATTTCAAGCAAAAGTACTTTAACCTACTGCCTTCCCATCTCTGACTGCCATAATTAAAAGAAGAGCCAGCATATAACAACTACAAGGAAGCCAGTTATATTGAGAATTGCCTGTCGTACAGTAATGACTTGGAAGTGGGTGGCAATAAAAATGCATGATGCGTTCAGAAAGGTTTATGGTGACAATTATGTACTTCTTGCAGCATCTAATCCACCATGGACTGCATTACAGCCAGCATTGCCTATATGCAGTCTAGGAAGGACAGCGAATGAAAAACACTGGCATGCAAGAAGTTGATAATGGAATATATCTGCAAAATTGGAGCTGTTTCAGCCTGCTGGCTGCACATCAAACACCGTCAACAAAATGATACTTGTTAAATAAAAAAGGAAACAGACAGCCAAGTCAGAGGTGACAGTTAATCTGTGGGACCTTTTAATTATCTGAGGCAAGGGAAAATAGGTCATCTGCAGACAAGTCAACGGACTATAAAAAAATAAATTTGGTACCAACAGCCCAACATCAGAACGAAGGTAGGCAGGTCTTCAGTGGATAAATACCTTTGTTTCTTGGATGGTGTATCACTTAGCCACGCTGACATTTAAAATTCCTTCATTATGTTTCCGAGGATAAAATTATAAAAACTCGACAGCGATTTGGGGCCCTATTTTTCCAATTGTTGAACAAAAAGAGGACAGAGTTTTGAAAGGCAGAATTAAAAAGGGGTGCCTATAAATCATTTTCATTTGGGCTGCTCAAATTCAATATCCCCACACCACTAGCCAGTTTTAACAAATTGGTGTGATGTTAAGTGCCAGCACTCTCAAAGCCTGTTGTTTCAGGTTGCCTACCAATTCGGGGGGACACTGTCCTACCAGCTACGTGCAGTACATACTATGAAGTTTATTTGGCAGTTCTACCCTGCCAATAGCAAAGTTTGGCTATCCTTGTGTTCCATTTTTTTCCAAAGGAATGTGAAGTTCTGGTTCATAATCTGAAATCCGCATCTTACAATGAACATACGCACACACATAACTAACTAACTAACTAAATAAGAGTTTTTCAGCTTGTTTTGATGCCAAGAGGCAGTACTTTTCAGCACAGTGGCCATAAATATGTAAATGCTCAATATGTATTAGCTAAATTCATGTTTGTTTGTTTTCCTACAGACATAAACAAGATTTGCAAACCCTAAATTATCTCTGTATTTTTTATTTTATAAACATTCTCTAAAAGGGTGCCTAATTTACGT
Source organism: Chroicocephalus ridibundus (assembly GCF_963924245.1). Classification (NCBI taxonomy): domain Eukaryota; kingdom Metazoa; phylum Chordata; class Aves; order Charadriiformes; family Laridae; genus Chroicocephalus; species Chroicocephalus ridibundus. The sequence goes on from NC_086284.1 coordinate 156,248,115, forward strand.
CATTAATGATTGCTCTGGTTTGGGCTCACACGTATGTTGTAAATCAGCTACAGTACGCAGGGTGTGACAACCTCCTTCCTGAGGAAGAGGTAGACATACAGCTCCTGTAGTCTCCCAATGTCCCTGACAGAGAAAAGAAATGGTATAGCAAATAAATTACCCTTCTTTCTGTGGCATGTCATAGTTGTTAAGACAGGTTGGGATTTGACATCTTTGGGATGTGAGATTTTGTCTTTACACAGGTTCTTTCTACCAGCATGAAAATAATGATTTATGGCTTATTCTAAGAAATTCTGGACACCAAGCATCATGCCCAATCCGGAGCCTGGAGAATGCCAACCACAAGAAATGTGCACACCTGCCCTCGTTAGCGCATACCCTACCTTGGTGTGAGATCAGTCTTCCAGAACCTGCTTGTCTTTGTTACTCACATCCCTGAAAGGAAGATACAGCTGCAGGCTTAGAAAGCAAGATGCTATCTGTAAGTCTTGTGAAGGTCACAAAACCACCCCCAAACCACTAGGAGGCCTGCCTTTGGGTGATCTGTCTAGTGAACCCACTCATGCTACTCACAGTATAACACCAACTTAAAGGTACAGAGGTGTGGGAAAAATGAGGCTGCAGGAGTGAAAACAGGCAAGATGGCATTTCATGTTGTTACTTTCTCTTTCAGCAGCGATTTTCTTGATTAACTTTTCCTTACATTGCTTATTTAATGAGTATGAAAAAGCAATAAAAAAGGCTGATTTTTCCTCTTTGTTCAAACTCTGTCTGACACCTCCCCACTGACGGTGAAGCTGGCACCAATGTGAGGACAACTGTTGTGGATAACTGAAGATTGAGGGCAGAAAGCTGTGGAGAAATAGTCTCCCTTTATTTGCTTGTTTTGCTTTTGCGATTCTTATTTTTAACTCTGAGCCTTCTTATTTCAGTGCACAATTTTGATAAACTTGGTGACACGGATTTAGAAGTGAAGATTATTTTCCAGCTTGTATCTAACATCGAAAGATGTTCTGAGAATCATATTACGGTTAACAGCTTAAGATTTGTTTATCACCTACATATATAAAAATACAGTTCTGGGCCCAAATCATGGCAGCATAACATCTATTTGTGATTAATCTCTGCTAATAATCCCTTACTCTCCAGTGAAAATTGCTTTTGGATCTATCTGCATGATTTGATTTGTCACTACTGTTGCTGTCTCTTGCTTGAGAATACGGAATATTGCAACTTCAGCTCTAGGACAAAGTTCTTTCTGCCTTAGTTTCTTGTCCACCTGACTGTCAGAGGGACAGATTCTGGATTCCCGTTAAAGACGCAGGACACAGATGATGGTAGAGAAGAAACAGAAGAGTTCCAGACCAGGAACCTAATTCAGTTTCTTGCCTGTGTGCTGTCTGGTTACACTCCTAAATAGCCAGTGAAGGTTTCTGGTGTGATGGTGTCCTGGTCTTTCCTCCCAGTGCTGGCTCCAGTAGGCTGGAGAGGCAGATGAAGGCAAGGAAGTTATCACTAAAGCACTCCTTACCTGGCCAGTATCTGGGACAAAGAAATTGTCTTCTATACATATCCATCAACTTCAAGACCTTTTGTTTCCCTGAAGCCCAAGACAAGCTGTGTTAAACGGTGCCCATATTCTCCACAGAGACAAAAATTTCATAACCTGGATAGGCTCTGCAGGACTTCTGGCTGGTCAGACTCCTGTGCCACATGGAAATACATTACTTGTCCTTTTTGATTCCAATCGGGCCTTTGACATGTTCTCTGGAATGTGTTCTTTGGAGTCAAAGACAGGGGCTGCTTTGCTTTTCAGATACTGCTTTTAGACTAAAAGGAAAAGCATGCCAGGGAAAGAATTGTTGTCAGCAGTGGTCTTCCCCTTGCAAGTTAGGCTATTCAGGCTCCTTGCAGAAGAAGATGAGATTGTATGGAGTTTGTAACGTTTGCATGCAACAAAAAAGGATGGTATATAATTATTAATCAGGTGTTAACACTGCCATTGCAGCACCAGAGTATATATACATATACCAATGTATATACGTACATTAATATTTTGAGAATGTTTAGACTATTCTTTCTAGCCACCGCAACAGTGACAGATTGCTACCAATTTCTCTGGATTAGGATGATGCCTTTATGAAAAATGTGTATCACGGTGTTAAACGACTACATACTGCAACACACATAAACAAGAAGATCAAACCTGCATTCTTATGGAACTTTGATTCTATTATAGATTATTCTCTGAGGCCATTTAAATGAATGATCAGAAAGTTACATTGCAGGACAAAAATTTGAAAAGTATCAACTCAAAATGACACATACTCCGGTTTTCCAGCATATCATCAATAAAAAAGATGATGGGGAAACAGAAAAGAAAATGGCTACACCTTAAGTTGACTGCTTGGGGTATAAAATAGTTCCCCTATAAGCAATATTCATCTTCATTACTCCTAAAGAGCCTAAATAAATAAATAAATAAAATTTCCAGACTGCTCTTCATCCTGAGACCATCAGTAGCAGCCAAGATTGTGACATCATCATTGAAAATATCGTTTACGAGGCTGGACTGATGAAAATGATGGAACTGAAAAGTACAGAGGTCACTAGCTTAAGAACAGTGTGAGGCAAATGAAATATGTGACCTGCCTGTGAACCTTAAACGCTTCAATATGTTTGGAAGTCTAGTGGAGGCTGATATGATTTGATTGATTGTGTTTTAAGAACTCTTGGGACCAGAAGGTAAAAGTTAGGCTTGTTATGACTTAGCCATCTAGCAAGAACTTAGAATGTTTTGGTTTTTTTTTTTTTCGGTTACAGCTTTTCCTTTAAATTGGAAGAGGAGTTAGGAGCTATGAGGTCAGTAGCCTCATCTTAGTCCCTGGAGAAATCATGAAGCACATTCTATTGGAATCCATTTCCAAACGTATGAATGGCAAGAAAGTACTCAGGAGCACTCAACATATCTTTACCAAGGGCAAACTCTCCTTGACTGAGCATGGTGAAACGACTAGCTCTGGGGGTGAAGAGAGTGTAGTGGGTGTAGTGATTCTCTGATGAGCACTTGCTTATCATTATGGATCTAGGTGGGATGTCATCACTCCCTGAAGTTGTGACATTTCCAAGAAATCCGAACCCTAATTCTGAGAAATGAATAGCTAGGTGCTTAACTCACCCTCTTCCAAAACCTCCAGAGACTTCGTTTATGACTATCTGAGGTCACCAAAACCCAGCAGTAATTGTGCTGTTTACGTCAAAAATGGACTCATTAAAAAACACAAGTGGTGTTGGCTTCCTGCAGTGTTTAAATATAAGCATAGTAAGTTCAGGTGAGAACACAAGCGCACATAGAGCATCGCTGGAAAATCCAGACTCTTCTAATTTCCAAAGCCAATCATCTGAGTCTGCAGATTGTACTGCCGGTTAAGACTTACTGGAAAATTTTTTTCTGGATACTTTCCATGGTAGTTCTGTTTTTCGAACATACATTTGCTACTGCCTCCCTGGCTGCTTTAAATGGACATCAGCTAAAACTGACCAAAACAGATTTGGCTGGTAAATCTGTTCTAAGCAGCTTGCACCGAATGCTAATGCACAATTCACGGTATTCATTACTCCCTGAATTAACTTACTATATTTGGCATTACTCTGAAATTCTACTGGGAATCCTGGAGCCTACCTCAATTTTGCGAGATTAGGGAAACATGGGGCCTTGTTTCTGACCATACATAAGCAAGGAGACTACCTAGCCCTACTTCAGTTTGAAAAATTGTGCATTTTGATGGAAATTTTGGGCACCTTGCATCTCTTTAGAGAGTACACAGCAAACTGGCCCTTCCAGGAGTTTTTCCCATAAGGATAGGGGGAAATGTGGGGGAAATAAGGAGGGATTCCTTAGTCAGCTTTTATCTTCCTGAGACATCAGAGGCATTCCTGCAGTCCTCTACAAAATTATTTAATGATTTTGAAAACTCTTTCAAGGACAAACACAAAGCATTTTAAAGATTTCTGCAAGGCAACACTCATGCATTCTGGCTACCAATACCGAGACTTAAAAAGATCTCGACTTAGGGAAACACGAAAATCAGAGTTAGATTCCATGCTTCCCAAAGGTGATGGAAAGAGTCCTGTTTGCTTGAGTGAGGTTTGGAGCAGGCAAGGATAAACACTGAATAAACAAGCTTGCTGCAGTCCCTCTACTCTAACAGCTTAAACTCCCAGGAAGGAAAAGAACTTTTTGTTCTTTCAAATCACACTTACGCACAATCTGCTTTTCTTACAATAAAAATTCCATCATTTTTTCAGTCAGCCTTTCTGTTTTATTCTTGCATCAAGCAGATTTTGAGTGTGCTTGTGTGCATATATGTCTCAGTCTGCCAGTTCAGACTGCCTGAGAAGGAACAGTTTCAAAGCCTGGGTATTAAAGCCCAGTTCTTTCTGTTATTTCTTCTCTCATAAAACGTAAGGCCTGTTCAACTTCATATGTTAGACAGCAGTGCTACAAGTCTAACACTGCTGTCATACACAGAAGGCACCTACTGTGCTGCTTGGTGGATCTTTGAAGCTCAGGTGTGCTGTGCAAGGGAACCCCATGCCTGCTTGTCAAATTGGCTTGCTAGTTGTGAGCATAACAATGCTTTTTAGACTTAGGTTACAGGGAAATAAGCATCCCCCTCTGTTCCTGAAGAGCTATAGAGGACAATGCAAAATAATTGTTTCGGTTCTCCAGTTGTGGTTTTGGCAATGCCCTGTAGGGAAGCTGCTGTTCCCTCTGCACAGCAGGTTGATGACCTCCCTTAGCTTGCCTAGGCCACGGGGATCTGGAAACGAGTGCTGCACGCGTGTGGAACACCTCCTGTTAGGCTCAGCACAGTGGCTGTGTCTCACTGGGATATGGTTCAGTGTCATCAGTATCTCTGGGTTTATGTAGTCTATGAGCCTGGGCTGTTACTAAGGCATGTCCTGCTGCACTGAAGGAGGTGAAGTGTGTATCTCGGTAGGCTACTCCTCAAGACACTAGGCAAGCGGAGTAGCAGCATGGTCCAAATCTTTCCTCCTTCGTGTCTTAACCTTACCTGAGAAACACTCTGTTTAATTACAGTGTGTTGAGGAACTTGCCAGATGCTTTGTTCCCTAAGCCTGTGAAGCTGATGGCATGTGAAAAAGGATCATGTGTGTTTGGGGTACCACAAGTGACCAGAGGACTTTTAAGTGGAGGTACAAGGAAAATATGTATACAGGCACTACTAGGCTACTAGGTATTTTGTCTTAACAGCTGGAGAAGAACTACTGGGAACTGTGTCTTCCCCTAGGCAATGACTGCATTCTTCTTTTTTGCAACTGAGTGCACAAGAAACAGTTCTATCTATTCTGCTCTTCAGCATGCCATATTTTAGGTCTTGTTTCTCGTCACGCTTCTCATTCCTTTGATGACAACCCTTAACCTTTAATAAACTCACAGACTCCTCCAAAGTAAGAAAGCTTGATCAGTATTTCACAGATTGAAACTGGAAGCACCGATTAGAATAGGATCTTTTCACCCTGTCATAAATTAAAGCTGTGGCAAAGGCCCAGATATTCTTTGCTTTAAGGTTACTGTCTCATATGCTGACCGAGCTTTCATATCCAGTAGACTATCCAACTTATGCTGATAAATTATAATATAGACAATGGCCACAGTCTCTGTTTGACTTACTACATAGAGCCATGAGATGAACCTAAACTACAAAAAAAATCTGAGTTTTGAGTACTATAACATCCAAGGGGGTTTGGTTCAACAATATAGTCCAATCCTTACAAAGAGCAAAACAGCTGCAAAAGAAGTTTGGAATGTGACATTTCTACCCAGCACAAAGTTTAAACTTAACAATTTGGCTGAGATCTGTCTCTTCGCAAAGCACAAGACAACAGCTATACCCAGATGCCCCAGAAATGAGGCTACAGCATGCCCTGGCATTCTAGCGTTCTGGAAGGGAATCTGGCTGGACCATGCTGTGCTTCTTTTCTGATCCCTCCAGTGGAAACCAAAGTATGAGGCAAGAGAGAGAGCTTATGCATAACAATATATTTCCCCTGTGAGGTCAGGATGCAGACAGGGGCCCCCAGTATAGTGTCTTCTAGGGTTACAACAGTGTGACATGATTTCCAGGGCTCTAGGAGAGTCAGAGCCTTTGTTCAGTTATCAGAAATAGTTGCTATTCTCAATGCTGTCAGTTTAGACCACAGGTGTGCAAACACTCTTAAAGAACCAGCTGGGAAAGAGTAGGTCCATGCCTGCTTGCACAGTGACCACAGGGTCAGGGCTAAATCACTGAGGCCTAGGTCAGGTGTCATTAAATAAGTAATTACCTCACAAGCTACAAGAGTGAGGGGGAAGCATTCCTGCCAGCTAGATCTTTTTTCAAGATGGTTTGTACAGCAGGGTTTTTGGAAAGAAGGGAGCTGGATGGGCAACCCTAGTTCTTACGCAAAAGGCAATGCTAGCCTCTGTAGCTGAAGACTAAAAAGGTTAGTGCAAAGTATTGAGCAGCTGGTGGGCGGATTTATCCAGCAGTCGGGTTCTCTCATTTGGAGAGGGTCATGTCTACGTTATTTTTGCCTGGTTAGTCAAAAACCTTAAAACCCAGTGCTAGCACTTGGTTCTGCGAGCAGTTCATTCATTCTAAAAGCAAGCTAATTGTACCTCAGGGGCAATTTTAGAAACCTCAGAAGCTTTTGGTTTGAAATGAATCAATAATAACCTAAGCTAGGGTTAGGAAAAAGAGGAAAGGTTTTGCAGGGTTTTTTTTGTGTTTTGTTTTCCTTTTTTTTTTTTTTCTGGGGGTAAAGGATAGAGAAATTTCTTGAACATAAAGTTATTTCATTAGAAGAACAGAAATTTTTCCTGCCTGAAAGCTACCTGTATCATGGGAAGGATGCTCTGTTGTGTTCTAGGAGCTCTTCTGTAAAAAAGTGTGGTCAGAGCTCGTATCTCTATAGCTAGTGCTCCTGTAAAAAATGCCTGCCTTTGCATTCATAATACCCTGCCAAATTACTTCATTTCAAAATGTATTTTGGGGAGAAGCCCTTGTAGGGGAATTCTGCCTTATGTAAGAAATTTGGTTTCTAGCTATTTGCTAAAACTAATGGATATCATTGTCTACATCCCATTGACGAGATCGCCTGAGAAACGAAAATGCTTGTGTCTGATACAGCATTGCAATGTTTACAACTAGCTGCACGTTTGCAACTAGCTCTCTCTCTCAAGCCTCTCACTTATGCTAGATTGCTATTGCCATTATCTAATGCTCTCAGACTGATGATTGATAACTCATTTCCCCATTTTCTTTTGAACTTGCAGTCCTTCAGTTTTAGTGCTTTCATTTGTTACAAGAGCAGAATCCCAAACATGGAAATGTTCTCTCTTTCCCCAAGGTACACCAATGAGGCATCAGACATTTCTATTGAATTTCAACTCTCCTTGCTCTACCATGCATGTTAAAGGCTCTAGTAAAAGCAAGCGTGCAAACAAGTCTGAAGTTATTTGAGTAGAGCTTTCTTTCATGAAGCAATTGAGCTGGGTATGAAAACCTTTCACTTAGAGAAATATATTTCTCGTAGTCCTTTGAATCTTTATCATGTTTCAGAACATTTCCATAAGCATTTTATCATTTGGGGGTGTAGTGGGGAGAATATCTCCTGTTAACTTCAAGAGAGAATAGCTTAGTGTCAGGGTCACCTGGGGGCACTCAACAGTTAATACTACTGTTAGAGTGGACCCTCAGTAGCCCACAAAGGGCCAGTATAACACCCTGACAGCTTTAAAAGAGACAAATGCAATTAAGCACTCCTAATGTATGAATAAGTTTTATCATCTTTTCAGATAAGCACTTATTTCTTTTCATGCCATGTTTTTGGGGGTCAGAAGGGGAATCTAAAGTGACTGAGAGGCTGAAAAGACCCTGCCAATTTTATGAAGTGATCAATGGCTGACATGAAAGCATTCTCTTGCTCATCATAGCCTGTTCACTTTGATTAAAATGATAAAGTGAACTATCTTACACTGTTAAAAATAAAAAGGCATAACTGGGAGGATGTTTCAGGCTGTGCTACCCCTAGCCACATCTGCCCTGAGGATGAGCAGCTGTCTAACAGTGTGCTGCTACGTTTGCTCATCTGTATCTCAAATAAGCCTCTGGGTTGCGACTGGTTGTGCTGCACGTAGCAGCAACAAATCTCATGCTAAGGGTTCATATAGCCTCAAAAAGGCTTTATTATACCTGCCTGGGATAAAGAATCTCTGTCTCTTTTTCAAAAAATGTTCTTCCTCTTACTTATTTCTTTTTTCCTAATGACAGGGATCAGCAGAAATGAAAACCTGTGCTGGTCATTTATAGCATTCCCCTTCAATAGTCTGCTTCTGAGTATGTAGTTGTGGTTTAGCCTCAGACCGAAACAAAGAACCAGGTGCTGCTCTCTCCTATTGGGGAAAATTAACCCTATCCCTGCTGGAACCAGGACATCATCCACGCCTTATTCCACACCATCTATGCCATGCCCAGATCTCACAGGCTCCAATGAATTGCCACCACTTTTCCCTGTCTTATATATATACACACATATATATTCATACACATATAATACCCTTAGTCTATGGGCCACCCCTCTAAGATGTCTGTCGAGTTCTTTTAACCCATGTCTTTGGGCTCCATCTGTTAAAACAGTCTCTCAGGGCAGGTGAGAAGTTCTCTAGGTACCTGCCCCTGTTCTCCCACATGCCGTGCCACCCCTGGCTACCCAGCCTCGGGGCAGATCTCTGGGTGGTAAATAGTCGTTTAACCCTAAACAAGACCTGGAACACAGTCAGCAGACATAACACCAGGAACATGCTGGTTTGAGCATCCCAAGGTTATTCAAAATTCTCAAAAGCTGTCATACCTGGGCCGAAGGAGAAAAGGGAGGCGAAAGAGCTAGGGAAAGCGTCCCCCCCTGTTTCCCCCACAGCCTGGGTGTGATTATTAATAAATTCCGTGAGATGATGCCCAAGGTACATGCAGGACAGCAATACCACACAAACACCCCAAAATAACTGTCTGAAGAGTGATGTTATCATATCATAAGCTGATATAGCACAGGACGGCAAAATGATAATCCTGATCCCTCTTCCAGAGATGATAAACACCATCGCAGGGAGGACATACTCCACATAGGAATTTATATAACGCAGCCACGAGAACAAACCAAGCCGCATGGTGACCAGCGACTGTTTACCTAATACAATAAATGCACACAACAAATTCGTCTTCACAGGCTCTAGTCAGATTCTGTCGTTATCTCAACCCTTCGAGCCCCATGTTGGGCGCCAAAAAGGGCTGTCGTGGTTCTGCCTCAGGCGGCAACAAAGAGCCACGTGCCGCTCGCTCCGGCCTTCCCAGTACGAGAAGAATCGGAAGAAAAAGGCAAAACTCACGGGTTGAGACAAAGGCAGTTTAACAGAACAGGAAAGGGAACAAGACAACAACAGGGCCAGAGGAACATACAAACACGGTTACGGAACCGCCGCTCACCGACTGGACCCCGGGCACCCCTGCCCGCTCCAAGCGGCGGCTTCCTGCCCCCTCCCCCAGCAGCTCAGGGCGGCACGGCTCGCATGGCATGGAATACCAGGAAAAATTAACCCTATCCCCAACAGAACTAGGACAGTAGTGTTTCCCTACGTGGATGGTTTTTGATAACCGTCTTTGCCCTGATAGCTATCTGTAGCTAGAGAGTTCCCTTGCTTACCCTGGATGCTTATACTACTGGTCAGTATGGGCCTCAAGTTCTGCAGCTTTTGTAGGTTCTCTACCTGCAAGCGCTTCCTCTTTAAATGGCAGTGCCTGCCCAATGGGTTTCGCCTGTGTGCATCAAGATTTGATCTCTCTTATGAACGTGTATTTTCTGTACAGCTGTGTCTACAAGACTTGCCTATCAAGTGAGATATTTTTCCTCCAAAAGTCTCTCTAGCAGTTTCCGAACAGGAACGTCGCTCTCCTCTGCCAGCGTAGTGTGCCATTTGCCTGCTGGGTCTTTCCGCTTCTGCAGGGCTGACTTTTTAAATATTAGTAGGTCACATTTTGTGTACACTTTATGTAGTTCTTAGAAGCAGCTTCCAAGCACAAAATGAAATCCAGTGAGAATCAGCGTAGAACGATGTGTTACCCATGAAATCAAAGCGAAGAACTAATGAACAAGGATTCCTATGTTAACTGAGATCATACCCTACTTAGCAGAAAAGTATAAATCCTGTACGTGCAAGGGAATAGGAAGATACCATTTCAATTTTCAGTTAGAATCAGCAATTTTTGAGCACTGGGAAGAATTTCTTCTGTATGAAGACGTGAATCCATGCACTCATAGAAGGATAAGCTTCATTCTTACCTTAAGCTTTGACAGTGCCCCCAGAATAAATGGAACACCCTGCATTGTGTCTATAAAATTTGTGTGTGCGTTGTCATTAATGGAGAAAGCAGGGAAGAACCTCCACACCATCTTTTCCTCCACTGGACAACAAGCTTCTAGTCCACTTTTATCATAGTGAGCATAGCCTTCACGTTCCATAGTGGAGCTAGATCTTAGTGAATTATGTATAATGACGGAAAAGCTCCAGTCATTTGTGTCCGATCTGCCCTTACTGAAACTACTTACTTACTTTTACTTTTTTTTACTTTTTTTACTTACTGAAATTACTGTCACTGTAACAAGAATTCAAGACGTGTGAAGACAAAGCTGCAATGACAGGGAAGAGATCCTTGAAAAATCACTGTTACCAAAATGTTTATCAACACATATAAGTTTCATGCTAATCAGGAAATGGTGATGCAAGTGTTAGAAAAGACTTTCAAAGAAGACTTGCCGAAGGAAAAAAGGGGTGCCTAACTGTGCTGCTAGAAAAGTAGGATTGCAGCTCAGTCAGGAAAAGTGAAATTAGAATGGGTTTGGAAAAATGGCTCAATGCTAATAAAACAAGACTAGAAAAGAGGAATTCCTCCAACTAAAAACACAGGCAGATGTAACATTAACTTTAAATGCAGCTTGCTATGACACTGTAGTTTTTCCAATCAATATTCCCAGTAGAATACAATCACATAAAAGATAAAAATTCCCCCCAAATTTGGCAGTGTCATAGATAACAATACCATCTGACACACCTGGCAGGAGTTTACAGGAAATAGAAGAGGGAAAAGTAATTCAGCACTTTGACTTGGAAATTTGACCTAAGAATAAGGCAGTATAATCAGAGAACCAGTTACACTTGAAAGCACCATTAAAATCTGTCAGTCCTCCTGGTTTTCAAAATGGAGCGCTCAATAAATCACATATCCTAGAAAATGACATAACAAAGGGAATACAGAAACACAACATTAATTGTGGTCAGAAAAAAATATCTCTTTTCTTGTTTATCCATCCTTCCAAGATATTTAAGCTAACCTTTCCATTTGGACATCACTTGGGCTAGTTGATCATTTCTTCAGATGGAAAATGCTGGAGTTACAGGTGTGCTACTCTGGTGCATTCATGACCAAATGCCCATTTCCCAATGCCTGGAAAACAACATTAATCATAGGGCATGATGAGAATCATGCTAAACTGTGAAAGTTGTCTGACTTTCTCTCTGAGAAATGAACTATGTTGATCACGCTTCAAACTGCTACAAAGAATAATACTGGAAACTGCATGACCTTGCTAAATCCTTGTTATCAAATGAAGAATAAAAAAAAAAAAAGAAAGAAACATGATGCAAACAGATGACTTAGGAAAAGAAAGGCGATGAAAACAGAATTTGTGCCTCTATCCTGACTCTCGTTAGCCTTGACGTTGAGTGCTGTTTTAGTCAGACAAAAACAAAAGAACAATGAATGTCTTGGAAGACAAAATGTTTGCTGTGAATAGATGATCTTATCCTCCCACAATCTGAACTAGGCTGTTCTCAAACAAATTTAGAGTAACTCAAAACAGGCTACTCTGTAATAGCCAAACGACATTTTGCAGTTCCAAAGCAGACAACGAAAATCAAAATTTTAATGCTACCTAGAGATGAGCACACCTTCTATTCCGTAAGCTTAAGCCTCCCACTAAATGTGTCTGAACTTCCAAATGACTATCAAAATATTGTAAGAGGAAAAACACACCAACCTGCATATTGGCTTCAGCCCCAAGGAAATAACTCTCTAATACCCAATTCTCCAGCAGAACTGCTTCTGTGACCTTTCATGAGTTTTTTCTAAACTCTTCTGACAAGGTAATGAAATCTGGGCAAATAATTTATGGAGTCATAGAACCATTTAGGCTGGAAAGGACCTCATGAGGTTTCTAGTCCAACCCCCTGCTCAAAACAGAGTCAACACTGAATTCAGACTTGGTTGCTTATGGGTTCCTCCAGCCGGCTCTTGTAAATGTCCAAGGAGAGAGATTCTGCGATCACTCTGGGACTTGTTCCAGTGCGTAATTACCTTCACAGTGATTTTTTTCATCATTCTATCCAGACATAATTAACACTGTGTTAATTTATAACCATTATCTTCCAGTCCTCTCCTGTGCACCTCAGTAAAGAGCTTGGTCCCTTCTTTTTTTGAAGATCTCCTAGTCTGTACTGGCAGACTGCTATTACATCTCCCCCAAACCTTCTCTTCTCCGATCTAATGGCCTCAGTTCCCTCAGCCTTCCTCATGTGGCGGGTGCTTCAATGACACTAGATACTCACTGGAGCCATATCATGGCAAGTATACCTACACTGCAGTAGCAGCTTCAAAACAGAGATTGTGCTGCTCTCTATGGAATGAACACTCAGTTTTTGGTGCCACCTCAGCCAAAGTAGCAAACATTTCCATTTACGCACTTCCCAAAGCTGTAGAATGCCAAAATAAACCCGCAACACACTTCACCCTTAGGACTGGCGTGTCATCTGATATCTTTACCAGTGGTAAATAGTCCTAAGCAATGGAGAGAGGGGTTCAAGAAGTATGATTGGCTGCAAGAACACAAATCATTTTAGTTGGTTGATTTTTTTAAGTTGGGCGTTCCAACAAGCTAGGGTCAGTTGTCATTGCTGGTTTTGCAACACATATAGCCAGCTCCAGTGGATCCAGAACTCGGGACTGCAGTTTAGTGGTGTCTAATGGACAACAGATCTAATCATCACTGCTCTATTGGATTCCTGTAGAATAGCAAGTATCAGGTTGATTTTGCTTTGGTTTTTAGAAGTTTTGCAGTTCATAAAATAAATTTGCATCAATATTCTCTGTTGCAAACAAGAGATGCTTCCATCTTTTGAAAGACACCCTTTCAATCTGTGGATGTTCTGGAGCTTTCTTAATGTTAGGTGCCCAAACTGTCTCTGGGGACCTTGGTTTCAGGCTGCCTTATTCCCTAGAGTAGGAGTATGACTCCCTTTTGCTATTTGCACTGTTCACATAGTTAGCTTTAGACTCCAAGTTTTCTTTTTCTGACAGACCAGGGAGGATACAAAGATAATTTAACAACGATTTACAACTGTCGTTTAAACCCTTAGTAACAAAACTCAGATACCGCCTTTTGTCAAGATCCTCAATCTTCTTGTTAAAAACTTCTTGTCACTCTTTCTTTTTTTTCTTAAGAAAGATGAATTGGGAAGGAGTCCTCTAGACCTTCTCTCACAGGAGTTGTGTTACCACATTTGTCAATTTCGTTAAATGCAAGATATTTTCTCAGGGTTTATTTACCTTTACTGATCTGTTTAGATGAATTTGGCCTCTCAGACTGGTCCAGCTCAATCAGTTCTGATGCCAGTGCCAAATTATGCTCCCATTTCTCACCCACAGTACGTTCATGTGAAGTGGTGGGATCTGGGGAATAGGGCTGGCCATATCTCCTGGTCCTTAGAGTGGAGTTGCTCTCTAAATTTTTTGTAGTGATGTGCTGTGAGATAGTCTGCTTGTTCCTTCAGTGAATGTGAGTAATAAGTTGTCAAAATAACCTCTTCTCTGCTGGCATACTTGGGTTATGTTTAGTCTGTATTCCAACTGGTGGCAAAAAAGGTCTATCTCTCATGACTTGTAGTGATGCAACTTTCATGCATTTACATGCCTCCTCTCAAATCAGAGACACAACAGAACCTATCTGTCAGTGTGTAGGGAAAATGATCTCCTGAACATGCTTCCTCACTAGTGCCAGAGAAGCATGATAGAAGTGACAATGCAGCTACTGTAAATTGCATGATAAATCTAGTCTTGGGAAGTGATGTCTGAAGCAGAAGCAGAGACCAAGTACAAGCAAGAGAACACATCCTTTGGGGAAATATGAGAGATCCTGGAGAACTGGCAATATTTGAATGGTTTCGTGCCTCCATCCTCATTCCAGAATGAGCCTGTTAACAGCATTCTCCACTGTTAAACTCTACTTCTCTCAGACCACCTGGGTCAAATTAAAAGGAAATAAAAACCATCATTGTTATTAAGCAAGAGGCTTTTTTATTCTATGAATTAAGTGTAGTATTTGAATAGTAATGGAAGGAATTCTGAGTTTCATAACTCTAATGTGTGATTGATTGTCCACAGGGGTTGCATTGAATAGAAAAGCCACTAATGGGTAAGGCCAACTGATTTTTTTTTCTTTGTTTTTACACTGATGGTATGGATGTCTTATTTTTATATTATCTTTGAGAAGTTCTTTGAATTTGCCCAGACTTGAATATGACTTTCATACTACATGCTTATTTTGCCATCTTACTGTTTATGATCAGGAAAATGCAATGGATTCATTTGTAGTAGCAATGCCAAAAGACCTGGAAGGCTTCCTTAGTCAAAGGGGTGGAAATGAAATTCTGCTTGTATTGATTTGGGTCTTATTTTTATCCAGTTCCTAATCCATGACAGACTTTTCATTTTCTGATGACTCAGTACTGTGAGGAAGAACTCGCAAAGCCTTTAGGGTTATGGTAAAGGTGAAGGTAAACAGAGCTGGACTTTACAGCAAATCAATTGGCTGTAACAAAGCTCAGCTGCCATCATCCTCCTGATTCCTGGGATGGGGCTTGCTGCCCTGTGCTGCCCTCTTATCACTTGGAGACAGACTGTCTGATTGGAAGCTATGAGCCCGGTCCTGTAACTTTAGTAAATCAAAATTTCTTTTAACAAATTAAAACACTGGTCTGTTTATTCCCCAGGGATGGTGAGTGATTTTATTTTAATAAGAAAAGGCAGAAGCTGATGGTCTGAAATCTTTGTGCACCAAAATGCAGTAAGTGTCTTAAAACGTGGCTGGAGCTGGAGCACATGATGTTCACAGATTTGGGCAATTACAGGATGCTGTGGGAGCCTTACAGTTGAAAGAGATGCTAACATCAAATACAGCCAAGAAAGTTTAGCTGGAAAAAAAATCTTTTTTCTTTTCTTTCTTCTTTTTTAATACAATTTCTCTACCTTCCATGCTCTCCTGCAACCCTCCTGTGTTTTGTGTGGCCCCAGCTGATTACAGCATGTATCAAAGAACACAAAATGTCCTATGCAGGATTACTTTCTCCTTCTTTGATGCATATGCTGCAAATATAGCAGTACACTCATTCAAAGGTATTCTTCTCTCCTTTCACACTCACTGTAAGCATTTCCTTAATGAGCTACCCTTTTTCATTGGATTATGGGAATGCTGCGAGTTATTTACGACAGAAATCAGTGTATTCAAACAACCCTTTGATGTCAGTCTCTGCTAATGAAATCTGGATATATTCAAAATGTGATAAGCATAGTCTGCCAGAGTTAACACTGTGATGCCTCTTTCCTAATAACCATATAAATAGTTATGCTCTTCGTTTTTTCATTGAGGACAGTAGGTCTTGTTCCACTTGTGAGAGGGATAGCACAAGATATGCTGTTTTATTTTATTTTTACAGCAGTTTCTACAGATCAGTCTGGATATCTGGGGTTATTTCACTGTATTCTTTGTGAATATGATCCCTGTTTAACTTCAGTCAATGAGTACGTTACCTTCTGATTTGTGTATTTCACAGGTCTGCCTGGTTTTGTGCTCACTACCTAGTCATTAATAAACCAAAATTAGATGTGAGAAATTAACGGAGCTTGGTAAATGAAGTTTTGGTACAGTAGAAAAAAATAATAAAAAAATAACATTACCTCTTTCTGCTTAGGGAAAGCAGATTTCCTCAAAGCATGATTTAAGGAAAACATGATTTTCTCAAACCGAACCATTTGCTGGAATGGGCCTTTTGTTTGGTTTGGTGTAAACCCAATAACTCAGGTCTACTGACAGCTTGTTTGACTCAACTACAGCTTCACAAAATACACTCCAAATAAATACATTTTGTTGGGCTCAGTCCATCCACAAGCAGCTCTTTGTTAATGATCTGGAGCTTGAATCACAGCTGAGCTTGAATTTTGGGATTTACAATGCAACACTAAATCTGACACAAAATCTGAGCTTTTTTTTTTTTTTCATATGACCTATCCCCCTCTAGAGAATGAATTCCATACACTGAAATTTATAGTAGCATGTTCTTGTAGACCGAGATATTTTGTTTGCATTATACATTTTAACAATTATGCAACTATATAAAAAAAGATTAATTGCTACATAAAAAGACCCCCAAACCACATATGCATTACTAATGTTGAAAATATGAATCATTATCTGAAAGTTTATAAGCTAAGAGTTATGAAATTAAAACAGCAAAAAAAAATAGTTATGCTCCTGTCATCAGTAGGGAGAGAGAGAAAAAGAGAGAGAACAAAATCAGGATTTTTTTTTGCTTTGTAGGAATATGCGTCAAATTTCCAATGCCAGGGGCATTTCTGTTAGCAAAGGTTGTGATCTCAGGTTCTCTCCTCCTTTAGCATGTCAGTGATAAATGCCTTTTGTACTCTTGCGTTAAGTCTCCAGTCTCCCTTCCATATTCTTTTCCTTTAAAATTGTGTTCCATGTCTGTGTTGTGGTATCTTAAGCAATCACCTCAAAAATGGATCCATGTGTCCTTAGCACTGCAACATGGAGGTTCAGTATCGAGAAGACAGGTTACTGCAGCTCAACCTATCCAGCAAACTGGTCCTTGGAGTTCGCTCCTGACATAAAAGCAGTTTGTTTCACAGCAGAAGACTAATAGATGAGCGAAGACAGCATTGTGCTGCTTCTCTTTCAAGAACTATTTGTAAAAGGGAGAGAAATAGTCGTGTTTGTGGAATACTGGTGCATCTAACACTGGTTTTCAGAGCATCCAAAAGTACCGAATCACAACTTGGAAGGTTGCCTCCATCAAGGGGAAAATGTTGAACAGGATCCAACTGAAGTCACTACTTATTTGTTGGAATTTTGTCATTTTTCCAGCAGCTGATGCAATGTATTGACTTGCTTTAGTATAATTAACATCCTTAAAAAGAACACTTACTACATAATGATCTAACAAGGATATCAGAGTTTAGAAAACAGCAGATGGATTCTAAGGCTTTTGAGTCCCTTTGGAAAAACAAGAAAACAAGCTAATAAAAATTGTCTAGGCCAAATCCATAGCATGATTATATCTTATGATGTCACTCTAGACCAAATTCACAATGCAATTAATTTTCATGGAGAAACAGCCAGATTGGGTTTAGCTTAGTAAAGTATTAATGTCTTCAACAACACACCAAACTATACTAACAAGTCAATGATGAAAAAATGATAATCAGTTTCCCTGCTTGAACACACCCCATGGGGCAAAGCAAAGTGTAACACTCTACTGGTCTGAAGCCCAGTTTTCCTTCTGTCTGCTTTTGATCTCACAACTTTAAGAATTCAGGAAAAAAATAGCATCCTTTTTGATGCTGGAAAACTGATCAGAAATCCCTTTGTACTTGGCAGATACCATCTGTTGCCCACACATGCAAGCGGTTGCCTGACATTTAGGGAGTGACACAAGACACTCTGTCAGGGTCTGACTCATGGCCAGCCCCAGCTCTGGTAGGTAGCGACCAGCTGCAGAAGGAAATTTTGAAACCGAGGAACTCAACTGTTGCACAGGCAGGTCTGCCTGTAGGCAGCTGTGTCTCATGAAACAGCAGCAGGCTCCTCCATATCCAACAAGTCACAGTGTAACCTGAGCCTTCTCCCCCATCATAAGGTGTATGATGATCATATCAGCACTGGTTTGGCGGTTGGTATGACCTCCCATACTCTTATCTGTGTCCTGCAACAACTAAGTCTCTTGAGTCGGCTCAAATGTTTTTGCATTTTCAGTCCTATGCTTTTCTAAGGGTTGGTACTTTTAGTTTGTATGCAGTTATTTCTCTTTCATCAGAATCTGGCACTCCTGCAGGTGCAGCAAATAGACATAAAACCACCAACTAATGGATTTGCAGCCCACTGCTTATCAAAGAGAAGTTCAAACCTCACATCCAATTTGATATGTTCATCCATCATTCATAGAATATTCCTGGCAGTCTTTGACAAAGCATCTCAGTAAGGTTTGGGAAATGCATTTAAGAAAAATTAAAAACATCCAACCCACAAACTAGGTAACTGTGGTGTCTTCACGAAAGGCAAGGCATAACAAATGAAAAACAGGAGCTGTGAGTGAATAATGCTGCTAAAGTAAACTCTAGTCTGCTAATTAAAACTCCATGGGAGCAAATGTTTCCTACCGTATGCTAGGAGCAGCAGTATAGTGCTAAAATTAAACTATGGTGGACCCAATGTATCACCCCTTAGAACTAATTGTCTCTATTCGACACTGCATTATGTAAGTAAATAGCTTTATCCACTCCCTCCACTGATAGTGCCTGATATATGATGGAGCATGTTCTTGCTAACACACAATCCTGACTTATGCTGATGAAGTCAGAGAGAGGCAAATTCTCCTTTTAAAGGCCATGGTGGGCTACCAGCCCCGTATTAGCTTTAGCTGTGGGCTGGTATCATACCTTTTGTTTGCAGGGTACCACTTATTTTGGGGTATGTCCCTTTTTTAGGGAGGGTGACATACATCCTCCAAATGTAAAATTCCATCCCTTTGGCCCTTCCTTCCCTGCCCTGTGATGAAATATCCTTCAGGACCTTTTTAAATATATCTACTTTTTTTTTCTTTTCTTTTTTAATGTTCTGTGAAAGTGGATAGGGGTAAACTGATTTCAGCAAGAGTAATTCACATGAAAACAACTGAGAGGCTTTAACGCTGACAAGGCTCTCAAGATTTTCCCATCCTTTTGAGGGTATCGAGATTTCCAATGTTCTTGCAGTGTTCTTGGGTCGTCTTTTTTTTTTTTTTAATGCTATTTGCTCTGACTTTTTATAATAGCACATGTCTGCATGTGGTTTTTGTATGTTTATTTTTTTTCAGACATAAACTTTGGGTTTGTCTTTTTTTCAGGGCTGTTATGACAATATGAAATGGATTAAACAGAAGCATTTAAACAGAAATAAATATAGTATTCCAGACAAGAAAATGACTGCATATGCAACAGAAGCAGTTCAAAGGGTATGGTTATGCCTTTGCTTTGAAAAACAAATACATATACATAAGAACTAGGGTGTTTTTTTTCATGTGTTGTCATGGTTTCAGTCTTACATAAAACAGATAACTTTGTCAAACAAAAGTTATGTTTTATTTTTTGGAAAAAAAAAAGGAAGGGGAACTGGAACTTTTAATAAGGTATATTAAAACCTCTGAAAAGGGCCTCTTGCACCACTGACAGCCTTCTGTAAAGCACCTCAGTATTATCGTTTAGGACTCCCTATTCTAGGGGAGGGAGCTGGCGGATGTCTCTGTGTGTCCCCGGTGGCTCAGTGTCATGCAGTCAGCAGTCTGGATGAGGAGATATTTGGAAAAGAGGTGATGCATCCCTTCAGGTCACGTTTTTTCTTCAGCCATGTTATTAGTTAATGAGTTGAGAGGAAACAAACAGGGCAAATACTTCATGGTGGGGCTACAATGTGTGTCAGAAAAGACACTGAGCATTTCCGATTCCCTAGTTTTGCCAGCTGGTTGAAGCTGTGCTGAATTGTCCTTTGACTCTTCAGGAAAATTTCAAATACATTTACTTTGCCACCTCTTTGAAACTATATTTCAGGAAAGGATGATCCATAGTGGGGCTATCGGCATCAACGAGCAATACAAACATACATGCGAAAATTAATATAGTGGTCCTCAGTTTTTCAAAACTCATCTGATTAACTTATTGACATGCAGTAGTACTAATTCCAAGGGCTACGCAGTACACTAAAAGGACCGAATAAGTCCATGAAGCTGAAAAGAGTATCCAAAATTACTACAACAAATATTGTTAAAGCTCAATGTTTTTAGAGAAATGTAAAACATCAAGCTTCTGGATGTAAACCATCCACTTGTAATTAGAAGCTGGGAAGATATCCAGGGGATAATATGTCTTATTGTACCTTTTACAGCAGTAATCGAAACATAAAGACATTGAAACATGGAGAATCCTTGGGCTCATAGAAGCAGCATGATCATTTAAACCGACCATCAGCCTGCTTCTAAGTGGTTTTATCTCTAAAATGAGCTCAATACATGTCTGTGGGATTTCATCATTTGCATTATCACTTCCCAACCTGAAGGAAATCAGAGAAAACAAAAAATTCAAGACTTTTTTTCTTCAGTAAGACATTTGATATTGTAATAGTGCTCTCAGTTTTCATTCCTTCTCCTTTGTTTTTTTTTGTCAATTTTAACTAGGCAGCATTCTTTTTCTTGGTTTCATAATTTAAATAAAGGGTCTGAGATCTGAGATCAAGTAACTAATAAAGATGTCATAGCTGAGCTGAGCAAAGCTATGTCACAGAGCTATTAACTATACAAAGGTGATGCAGCAACAGTTAATTGCAGAAGCGTTCCCTCTTTATACATTTTTAATTATAAAAAATGGATAATAGAGCTCAAGATAAAATCAGGTAAAAGTTCACTTTGGTATTGAGATATAAGTATCCCCAAATGTGTATTATCAATTGATTCAGTAACCAAAGTCCTCATTTAAGAACAGTCTTTAAATTAATTTTTTTTCTCTTCATGCGTTTGTTTACCTGATTGTGTATTTGCTGAGCATAAATTAATAAAACATGCATGACAAAGTCAGTGTGCTTTCTGCACTTTTGTGTTCTGTGAATGTTGTCTTTTTTCAGAAGAAATATCAAAGAGCTTTTAAAGAAAATGAGCCGTTACAAAGGAATTGTTTAACATTACATCAAGTAGAATGACTCAGAGAAAATTCAATCAGTATTAGGGACCTAACATGCCAGATACTGCATAAAATCACAGTAAGAGTTGTTTCTTGCCCTTTCCTTCCAAGATTACCAGTTCAGAGACAAGACAGAACTCCCATTTATAGATGAACAGCAGCAGCAAGGACTGTAATACACCTATTTATTTGCAGAGTTTATGATATATTATTCTGGGGAAAAGTAAACAAAATAAACTCTGTTGCATGGGCATCACATACTTTGAATTATGGAGAAGCATATTCTAAATTTCTATGATTTACATTTTGACCAATATACTTAGTTTGAGAAATAAATACACTATCATCATGCAAATAAACCAGTGCCAGGAATTCATAAACAGGGACAAAACAGTAACCAGTAATTAGAATCATAGAATCATAGGGCTGGAAGGGACCTGTGATTCTATAATTCTACAGCACCTTTGCATTACAAGTCCCAGAGATGCTTTCCTTGAGCAGAACTAGCAACAACATAACTGATAGAAATGGCCACCAGGCCTGACACCATCTGAAATTGCGTAGGATCCAAAGAAAACAAAAAGGTGGCTGTTGACTTGCATAGAAGACCTAGCAGGAATCCCAGATTCTCTGGCAACTGAGAGTGTTTTTGGTTCAGTTTCAGGTCAGGTCACAGTTAAAAGACAGGAAGGAAATTATTTTTGATCTCTGCTCTGGAGAAAATTCTTCGCTCTCTGTTTAAAAATGGCCATGTGAATTTCCATGCCTACTTTCAACTTTACTTTAGGACTTAGAAGTAGCTCAGAATACTTTGTACAGGCTCTTGCACCAGTATTGTGACATTGGTTTTGACTTAGCTTAACATTTTAGTTTAATGTTTTAGACTATAAAATTATTCCTCCACCACAGTGAGTTTGGCTCCTGGCAGGGTTTAACCGGGAGACAAAAACTTCGGGGAGGAAACAGAGAAATCGAGTGGATAAGCTTTAGCAGTAAGATGTTATTAAGTAAGGCATACTAGGGAAAATGTTCAGATGTATTTCCTGCATAGGTGTGGAAGGCAATGGATAACAAAGCATGTGCAGGAAAGATAGAGAAGCATGCAACTTCAGTTCTGGTAAATCTGCATGGTGACAAAACCAAATTGTTTCAAGTTTGGGATATCTCAGTCTTCAGTTAATAGCAGCTGGCCACTGCCTCCTCCTTGCTAAGAAATCTCAGTCCTGGTGAAATGGTTTCCATGGTTACGTAAAAAGCCACATGTCTGATTTCTTCTATCAGGTAAAAAACCTGTGAATGCACCTGATGACAATGTATGTGAAAGAGGCAGTTGATTAAATGTTTATCTCTAAGAAAATATATGTATGGCCATGCACAATTTCTGCTCACTTCCGTCTTTGTTCAGCTTTGGGTAAAACCATGTACTGGCACAAAAACATCAAGCTGCCTGATTGAAGGAGCTAGTTGCAGGGTCAGCTAGCAAATTTTGAGCAGAGAAACAAACTGCAGATAAAAGATGTACTCACTTGTCTGTTATCAGAAAACTGTAGAATGGATGCGTGATGAAGGCGACCACGCTTGATAATTTTTGTATTTGAATTAGTGTCTATGAGAATGGCGAAGAAGGACTTTAGGGGTGTGGAAGGGAGTAACTGATGAGGTGAGCCTGCCAGATCACATGTTGCGTGGCCACCCAGTAGTCACCCCAGCGTATTTGAGAAAGCTCTCAAGAGGGACCTTGGTCTGGCAGCAACAGGGAACAAATAAGGCTACAGCTCTTAGAATGACCAGGCAGCAGGGGCTTGCTTTGGTTGGACAGGCTTTAATTTTCTCTTCCAGACAGATACTTAAATTCTTGTCTTTTTATTTATGCTGCTCGATTAGAGGGAAAAAAGCCCAGTCCTCATATGTAAACATTAGCTATCTACATTTTCTACTTCTTGAAAGGGGAACAGTCCTTTTTTCTGTGAGAATGTTACAATTTTTCAAAAAGGAAAGGGAGTGTTCTTCTGTAGTATAAAGTAATAACTGGGTTCCAAAACCAACTGTGGAAAATAGTTTTAAAATCTGAATTCTGAACTACTTACCTCTAGCTACCTTTGGTAGCCTTTCCTTTGCACAGATTCTTGTCATCCACAAGTGCCAAGGAAGAGAATAAAAATAGAATAAAATCGAGATTTGGATAAATGAAATGATTTGTCTAAGGATCTGCATTTAGGCCAATGATGCAGGTAGAAACAGAATCTCAATCCTTGCAAGTATCTTCCATCCAAAAGAGATTGTATGACAACCTGATATTTCTCATTGTGTCATCCTTTTGCCTGGATTTAAGAGGAGAGAACTGTCTTCTTCTGGGTAACCATCGCCATTTCCCTGAAACATCCTCTGGAAATCTGTAATTGAAATTCTGACTTGACTTTTTTTTTACCTGTCTAGCGAGCGATTCAGCTCAGTAGTATCTGGTTGTATGGTGATCTTTAAAATAAACTACTAATTGCTTTGGCTGAGTAAATAGATGCAACGTGTCGGATGCTTAAACTAAGATTACACACACAGCCCCCCTGTGTGTTCAGATCCTATTTATGCTGTGCAACCTAATTAAAAAATATTCCAAAGTTCTCCCTGGAGACCAGTAAAATCTCTGTGGATCCTAGTCTCTCTGGCAGGTAGACACTAATTGACAACAAGACCAGTGTGTGGGAGACTAGACACCCCATGGAACATACCTGCTCTGGTAGAAATAAGGCTGTGAGATAGAAGTTGTGATGTCTGCCTTGATGGCAGGACCCTTTGGATCAGAGATTTAAGAGAAGCCTGCAAAGCTGTGTCCTTTCAAAATGTGATTTTCAAAATGAATCCGTCACCAGCTGTCACAAATGCATTGAAGACTGTGACAAAGTACCTTTTGCTGGATTGAATTTTTTTCATGCTCTGAGGAAGTAAACGACTAGTTTCTAAACCTGTCATCTGTTTGTCACTGTTCTCTAATAGGAGGCTTTACTGGTAGGAGGAAGCAGACCTTTTGCTGAAGACCCCCTTCGTGTCTCTGTGTCTCTAGCATCCTCTGGAAAGGATGCCACCCTGACGGCTTTTGGGTTGCATAGAAGGAAGGCAAAGGGTTGTGATAACTAAAAGAGTTTGTCCACATATTTTGAAGTGGGTTCAAGCAATATTTTTTTTTCAGGGTGAATTCTCATACTAATATCCTGCTGGCAGATTTTCTCATTAGAAACTGTTCTGTCCTCCTGAGATGCAATGTATGTGATGTATGTATACCCATGCGGAATGCAAAAATGCTTCATCAGAAGGGGCTCCTCAAGCAAAGAGGTACCAATGCTGTCTTGAGCTATATAGTACAGTCATCAGCCAATTGCTTAAAAGTATATTCTGTTTTCTCCTTGTTGCTTACCTTTTCTCAGAAAACAGCAGCCTGCAGTTTTAAACATCCTTTTGTGGGGACCAGTTTTGTCATTTCTATTAACAATACAATTCTTCTAACCAGCCGAAAAAAGACTTATATAATGATTAAGGAAATTTAATTTCTGTTCAGATCCTGCTGAATCTAGCCCTCTAACTCAACAATCGCTCCCCAGAATATTTTCTTCCAGAGAAAAACAAAGCAAAACCACACCCCCAACCAAATCCCTCATGAGGGATTGTTGCTCCATGAAGACATTATTTAAACTGAGCTCATTGCAGAATTCCTGCTGCTTTTTGCCTGGTTCCACTCACTGACTCGAGGTAGCAGTTGAGTAGCAGGCATATCTGTTAAAATAGAGAGGAAATGCTTTGTGTTTCTTTGCGGAGTGAATGAAATATGGCACACACTTTTATTCGTGCTGCACTGCTAAGAGTGGCTTCTTCAGCTCTCTAATCAGGTAGTTCTAAGTGATTTCAGCCACTGATGATTTGTTCAACAAACCATATCAAAACAAAAAACTGTTCCACAACACATAACCTGAATAGAAAGTACAAAGTTTATTTATTTTCAGGTTATATTGATTTCAGTTCAGTCCCAAGATCTTGAGGGTTGCAGGGAGTTCAAGAAAGTATTACCAAATATTGGTTTCATAAATCCTGGAAAACATTATTCATGCTGTCTTTGAAAATTCATGCTGGATGGTGTTTATTTTGTTATTTTCTATTTATCATTAATATTCAGCTTTAAAAAGAAACAATCAAGTCAGGAACACAAACATCATCAGGTAGCTCAACTAGCCAAACTTGTAACATAGGTACACAAAAAAATGAAAAAAAACAGTGAACCTGTCACAAACCAGCCAGAGATTAAATGCCCATTTGTCCATGCTAAAATAATACATTAAAAATAAACTGAGAAAGGAAATCAAGATTGGAAGCTTGTAAACTAATATTGCACCAACTCCAGGAAGAGTATTATTCATAGAGAATTTCTGAATAGGTTTGCTTGATGATCCAGTCTAAGCGTTGGTGCAAATAAGGTACTGTTAATTGATTCATGATAATTAATTTGTTCTTAAAGCATGAATAGTGCTCTGGGTGCTTAACAAACAATCCAGGTGGCTCTAAAGCTGGGGTACCTGCTGTGAGGAGGCTTATAGTCTAATTATCTAACAGTAATCTGTTCCAGGATCACGGTGCCAAAAAAACTGCAATCTTTCTTATCATGCTCCATTTTCGTCTTTCTGTGTAGTGGCTCAGAAATGGTGACAAGCTAACCGCTCTGTGCCAAATAGGTATAGAAGAAATTACAGAATTCTTTTTGCATTATTAATGTCATCAGTTTGGGACTGACTGAGAGCATTGCTAGTCATCCTCTATCGTAATATTCAGTGTAGTAGAATGGAGGAGGAACAGCAAACTTCCCTGTTGGTAGTGGAATATGGTTTTCTTGATGGTATATGCATGAGATGTGAGAAATGGCTCTGTGCTCAGAGTGGTAATATGACTGAGCTGAAAATGATCTCTTGTTATCCTCTCACATGAAGTTGGAGGATTTTCTGTGAACTAAACAGCTACAAAGCCTGCATTAAAAACTAAAACCAAAACAAAAACCCAAAGCCATTTGTACCCTTCATGTTACTGATCTAAGATAGCAGCTCTTGAATCCATGAATGACCCCATTGTGGTATCCTGGCTGCCGTGTTCCCGCAGCTAATGGTGGCTGGAATTGCACTGCAGCTCTTCTGTCTCTGCTGTCCACTGAGTGACAATGGAGAGAAGGGAACACCGGTCTGATTGCACTGCCCTCAAAACTTGCAGTGAATAAAAGTGGCTGCAGAGCTTACAGATTCAACAGGTCACTCTCTAAAAGCAAGCTCGTGTCTGCCTTGCAGCAGCAGTGCATGTTCTTCTGGATCCCAATCCCCCTTTCCACCCATGTCCTTCTGGTCAACACAGATTTGCCAGGCATGTGGCCCATATATGGCCATATATTAAAAATGCTCAGGGACAAATGTGACATCTGGGTAAATTAATCAAGAAGGATACTGTTTATTCATCTGGAAAGGACTGGTGAAGCCCAGGGGTTGGTGTTTATCCCTGATATTCTGAGTTACAGTGAGCACGTATGTGACACGTATACTTAGAAATTCATCATTCTGCACTTTAGGTCAAGCCAAAAGAACCTTCCTTGAGTACATATGTGACATGTATACTTAGAAATTCATCATTCTGCATTTCAGGCCAAGCCAAAAGAACCTTCCTTTAGTAACACTAGCTATGCCTTGCAGTCCTAGGTCATCTCACATGACCATTTTTTTCAGGTGCTGAACTATAACCTGGTAGCAAAAGCATGTGTGCTTGGCCACAAGTTTTAAAAGGCCTTACTCTGAAAGACAGGCTGTGTCAGTACTGTAGCACCCTGGTTTGCCACACACAGTCTTCGTGAAGAAGGACAGAGGGCTCTCCAGGTCCTCTTCATGGATCCCAGTGGAATACTGGGATAAAACAAAGGGAGAATAAGTCCATGAAACAACATGTTCACACATCTCCCAGAAGCGAGATGCTTTCCAACATCTGGATTTACATGTCTGTACATGTTTGGGTTTTATACCCTCCCTTAAATCCATCACCTGTTCCCCCTAGTAAATAAAATTTCTTCTCCTCCCCGTCTCCCATTCTCTTTGGTTTCCTCAGACAATTTCCAGCTCTGAACAGGTTAAACTCCCTGTCTGGCATCATATTAAAAACCTAAACTTGAGCATGAGAAACCCTGCTAACATGGACCCTGAACTTTGCCACTCCCTTGTGAGACAGCACAGTAAAATAGTTCGATGCTGGGTCTATATGCAATGTAAATGTACTTTGGCTAGTTGACATAAAGTTGGCTTGTTTTCAGATATTCTCATTTTGGGTCATTAACTCAGTTTCTGCTTCACAAGTTGTCAAACAACTGCTCAAGCAGAAAAAGATCTACAATATGTCTGCAGAATTGAACATTATTTATTGTTAGTGGGAAGCTGCAAATCAATTCACTTCATTCTCAGCCAAAAAAAACCCCCATTGGCAGTGTGCATACTCTCATCTTGAAGTGCTCTCAGTTTTGCACAGGGATCCTTCTCTCTGCTGATTGTCCACGTAGCTTATCTGCAGGCAAATATGTAGGCACTGTTGGCTGCTTTCCTGCTGTCCCTCTTGTGTGAAGAAGCTCGGCTGCAGGAGAATAGCTTGAAAACTCGGTTCCTATCCTTACAGATGGTACGGGTGCAATTGCACCTGGCTTGCTCACAGACTTCTGAAGTACCACAGTAAGCATTGTATGAGCCTCAATACTTTCCAAAATGTCCTGGTCCTGAGATACCGAACCGCCAGATGCTGGACAACCCATTAAAAAATATCCTTGCTTGCTTGTGACCATTCAGACATAGGAAATATCCAGCCGCAGTTCTGACCACTTCTTGACAAGTTCCTCAATCACAGCACAATCCACTTACAAGGCAGGTTAAGACATGACTTTTAGTGGGGTCAAAAAATAGCTGTCACTCTATCACGTGATACTTGATAGTCTTGATGTCAAGAGACACTTCACCATCTTCCAGGACAGGCCACAAGATAGAAGCTGTTTGTTTTGTTCTGTAGGATGCAGTGGCAAGGCAGAAATGTGACAGTTTGCTAGATTAGATAGGGGTACATATTGCAGTAGGCTCTCTTCTGGTTTCCCAAGGATTTGGGTTCCACTAGTATCTTTATTTTTTGCCGGCAAGGAGTATCTCAGAAGAGATGATACAGCTACATCTCAGACAGCAGCAAATGCATATGGTTTTGGATGGAATGCAGGAAAACTATTGTGCTCATTGTATCCCTGGAGGCAGAAGACGTTGACCCCCTCCTGTCCTTGACTGGGGAGCAGCAGGGTGTGAGGTAGCTGTAGATTACATGAAAATGCAACTGCTGGACTTTTCCACCTCCCGAGGAGTCATCTGAAGTAGATGGAGTTTCTTTATCTGCTTGCTCCTCAACGTAGGCTACTGATAATGTGTTGCCTCTCAGAAAGCCAAAGACAGACTTGGAAAGGAATGGGCCTCATCTCCAGGTAAAAGCTGCAAAATTTGATTGTGCGTTTCACCCAGTGAAGCTAATTGTAGCCAAGACTGCACATGTTGCCGTCCCATAATCCAGCAAGGGTTGATATGGCTATCTTCTTGACCTCTGGAGGCACTCCTTAGTGGGAGATGTTAGGCTAGTGTCTGGCTGCAATATTGATGCAGTATTTACCTGCAGTAAAAGGAAGATCATGATGGGCTGGAGATGACTTTGCCAAGGAGATTTGTAGCACCCAGGGACCCTCAGACCTGGTCACAATTTGTGTCCATGTCCAGATGGATTTGAATGATCAGGTGGACGTGATGCAGCCCTCAACCTTTGATTAGATAACTTTGAACTTTCTAGAGCATGAGTACCAATAGCGAATGCATGTGCAGCTCCCTGGAAGCAGGCCTTAACCTCTGCCCAGGTACCTCTAATTTTCATGGAGCCAGTGGCCATGTGGCTGCAGGACCACTCTCCTAGTGCTCCCATGGAGCTGTTCCTGCAGGAAAAAATATATTATTTTTCTTTGTAGTCAGATCACAGATCCAACTTGCAGAACAAATCCACAGAAAGCTGTCAGGTGAGAGGAAGGTGTGTAGCAAAGAGACACAGAGAGGATGGGGAAGCAGAAGCTGGAGTTTCTCTTTTGCTGCCCTAAATTGAGAACACATGAAATTACAGCCTCAAGTGCTTAGAGCTGTGGGAGTGATGAACACAAACAGAGTTTACCACTTAACTGTAAATCATATCTGTAAATATCTGTGGTGGGTTTGCTGCATGCCTTCTCTGTTTTGACTGAAGACCTTTTAACGCTATACTGCACGGAGGAGTCTTGCTGCTACCAGAAAACTGGTCTAGATGTTAGGACCCGATAAGCAACTTAAACCTGTTCTTCTAACATGCAAACATAGCACATCACAGAGCTTCAAGATCTGTAAATTAAATTATTCCCTGTCAGTCCACACTTTTGTGCAAAAAACAGCCCCCCAGGTAATTCTGAGAACTGCAAATACCCGCTTTTCCCCTCACCATTTGTTCTGCACCAGGCCGGGGAAAGGGGTGAGAGAAAAATGGTGCAGGATTCTTTCTGGATTCCAAATAAGAAATGGCTTATTAAAATAACTGTTTTAATAAGATAGAATAACAAGAGAAATACAGATATTCAACAAAGAATAAAAAGACAAATATAAATAGTCAACAAGTTAATACTTTTAAGATGCTGGGAACCCTGCTTTCATGTAGCATTGTATGGACCCCAGAAGGATTTTCCCATGGCATGCTGAAGAGATCCTGTTGGTGGAGAGGTTCGTCCTCCCTCTCATGTCATCATGCCTTTTACTTCATGTAACAAGCAGAATCACGTATCTTCTCCTGATGTCATAACATCCACCAGTGTCCAGCACCTGCCAGCGCGGGGCACTCCAGCAGATTTCCTGAGAGCAGATACTCATATTAACAAAGGGGCTACTCAGGCTCTAAGTACAAGACCCACTGGAGCAGGCAGGGCTTGCTCAAGAGCATAACTCCTTGAATACAATGTCTTGTGCAAGCTCCTGGTAGACTACTGTAATGACATGTAAGTTACGGCACCGGATCAGAGTAGCTGTCCATCTGCTCTGTTCTTCTTCTTCAATAGAGACCAATAGCACATTTTCAGAGTGACACACACAAAAAAGGAGACTGAAAAACTTTGCCGGTTTTATTAGAAGAAATCAAAGTACTTTGCCTTGAGGCTGTGACCCATGAACCTAGAGCTCATGGGGAAAAGGGGAAGGAGAAGGGAATTAGTTTATTCTTTTTTGCATCATGGAGCCTATGTTGTCCTGTAGTTGTCTGTTTAGATGTTTGGCTGTAGTGTCTCACCTCATGGCTATTCTGAGGATGAATGTGTTGAAGACACTCAAGTAGTGAAGTCTGTATGACTTATATTAGGTTCACAAGGGACCCATTTGTATTTTCTTTTAAAGTTAATTTGACTCCAGACTCAGTGGGAAATATATTTGCATGCTTTTCTCTTCTGCTCCTCTTTCCAGAAACGTTAATTGGCTACAAAAAC
This sequence comes from Chroicocephalus ridibundus, assembly GCF_963924245.1. NCBI lineage: Eukaryota > Metazoa > Chordata > Aves > Charadriiformes > Laridae > Chroicocephalus > Chroicocephalus ridibundus. The sequence continues at coordinate 156,278,850 of NC_086284.1, forward strand.
TCTTTCAGTCTGTAACGATACTTATAGCATCTGCTATAATTAATATATACACGTTTCATAACAAGACTTCCAAAGTCACCACAGGTCAGATAGGTTATATCGCTACTGCTATTTTTATATGGGAATCAGCCTTAATGTCTACCAGGAAAATGAAGCAGTGCAGCTTTCACTGGGAATTGTTTGCAGTCTCAGAAAGGCTGCAACCACTCACATACAGTTCATGGTCAGAGTCAAATGTGCTTATTAGCCTTATGTCAGCCCTCACCTAGCAAGAATTCATGCAAATGCACTATTTAATTCACATTGTTTTTTCTTGGAAACAAAACTTCACTACTTTTGCAATGGGGTAGCATCTGACACATATTTGATGTTGCCCAAACGCAGAAGAAGATAGCCTGTGCATTGAGGAGTCTGTAAATTTAAAAATATGCTATTGGTTACAGCTTTAATAATTCATGACAGCAACTCCCATTCCTATTGGATGCACAAATTTTAGGGGAGGTAAAAATATAGAAGAAAGACCAGCTACCACACACTTCATCTTTATATTCCCTATAAAGAAAGCATGGGTATATTTTTTTCTAATTTATATATCTGCATATGTACACATATATATTTGTGTATATATACCTGTACAGATGAAGAACAGCTACCATCACCTGGACTTTTGTGATGTCCCGTTTCAATTATTGACATTGCTGAAAGTAAAGTGAGGTCTCACAGGCAGGTTGTTTCTTTAGTTCTCAAGCACTTTTACCTTGATAAGGATTTTCCAATCAATGCCTTCCATTATCTGCCAGCAATGTAAATTGAAGATGTATTCACATCAAACACTTCTATCTTATCTGAAGAAGGTGTGTGGAACAGAGTTCCAGTACAATAGAAATAGTAATATTCTGAGACTGTAATTATATTCACACTTCATGTGCTGCTAGAATTACTTGCAAGTTAAAACTATCAAATGCTGCAGTTGCTGTGTCTCTGGATTTGTGATGAAGAAACATTTAATATCAGCTAGTAGATGGGAACTTCCCAAACTCTCTGAGGTCGGTTTTATGTTGTTTAGCAGTCTTTATGAAATAGCAAAGTCTTAAACTTTTCTTAGGAAATGAATATTCACCTGTCATGGAGAAAAAAAAAAAAAGGTGTAGGAATAAGTTTGCTTTTCTTAAAGATCAAAACAAAATCACTTTTTGGTCCCCCTTTCTACTTCAGAGGGAAAAGAGGCCCTGATAAATTTTTACTCTGATGTTGCAGGTTATTGTAGTAAGGTTCTTCAGAGAGTCTTCTTGGTTGATGTTGTAGGGTTCTTGCCTTGATGGCCACATTTCCTGAGCCTGTGCAGTCTCCACACAGCTTTGTGGAGACTCTTCTGACCCTCCAGAGGGGCAGAAGGGATATAACCCAACCCAACTGTCAGCAGCACACTGCTGAGAAATTTCCTGACTTCTCAGCCGTGGGATGTTAGCCAGCATGTGGCAGGGCTGCAAAGCACTTATGCAGCACCTTGAGTGACACCATCTTCTGTAATAGTAAATGGTGGCCTGAGTTTCTTTCTCTTTTATTGGGATTGGACTACCTAGAAGGTATGCCTTTTCCTCTATGATGATCTTTATTTGCTGTCCTACTAGGACAATGACAATCACGTGAGCTTCCATGGTCAGAAAGGGAAGCAGAAGAGATGTGGAGGATGCTCATCTACATTCTGCTGCACTCTTACTTCCTCAGATATAGTCTAGGTTTAGCCACGTCTGGGAGCCAACCAGTGACACAGTGCAAAATTATTTGGAAACTAGGACTGAAAATGCTGTTGCTGTTGAAGCTTTGATAAATATTATAACTTAAAAATTGTCATTCCAGTTTCTCTCTACAGACATCTGAGATGCTTTCAGGATACATCCCTTTGGGAAGCAGGACTGTGGAAGACTCCATCTGAGACAGAGCCTCTTCTTTCCAGTGGAGAAATGGAGCAACACTGAAATCTGAAAGATAAACTGTCAGTGGACCATTTTAAGAGCTGCTGCAACAAAAGGCATGAAACATATGTGAGCAGAATGCGGCTGCAGAATGTACAGAACATGTTGGGAACATCTTTTCCATGTTTCCTTCCTCCAGCAGCCTTTGTGGTCTGTTTGGAGACCAGCGTAGCATGCATCTATAAAATATGAGTTGTCATCCTACCTGGGAGTATAGGAATTCCTTTATGACTTTAGCTTTATGAGCGTGACTGTGATATTTTGGAAAGAGAAAAATTAAAGTAGACATAGATCTCACTTTTATTTCACTCACATGATGAAATGACTAAGAGCTGGAAGAAAGTCAGGGCTTTCAAGGCTCACTTAAAATAAGTTACTGTTTTGGGTGCCAGGCAGGAAAATTAGGCTGACAGAAACCATGCTGAAATTAGGCAATGGAGGGAGCTGTAGTTATTAGCACTAGTACTGAGTAGTGTTATACTTACAGGTAATACTGAACTCACAGAGGTCAGCAGCAGACCTTAGATTAAGCTAAATGGAACAGAATCATACACACTAGTGATTCCTGCAGTTCTGTGTGGTATTTCAAGTGGCAGCAGTATCTCTTGATTGCTAATTACAAATTATAGACATACAAAAATGTAATTTAAATTGAAGTTGCTCAAAGTGAAGTAGGGCCGCATTGATTAGCTGAGAACCGATGGCCTCCTCCTGCTGGGCAGATGAAACACAACTAGAAGCAATGCAAACTCCAATGAAATAAGATATAAATTGAGACTTTACTTCTTACCTTTCTGTAAAAAGCTTCCTCTGCATCTAAAGGACACCTGTCATAGGAAGATAGCCTTACAGTTCTGGAGAAGGATGCGCTAGATTTCGTTGCTGTGGTAGTCAGTACTTCTTGATATAACCGTGATTTGCTATGCACTGTTCTTTTTGTCTTAAGGGATGATCTCTGTAATGTGTGGGTAACCGCCTTGAGACTATTCAGTTCCCATTCTCTTTCCTAAGGATGCCAAAAAGCTGAAAGATTATGTGATGTGTTTGTATTTTTGTGGAGGATAAAGATAAACCAGCAACTAACTTGTCCTAACAGCCAAAGGGAAATCAAACACTTCTTACTTCTGGCAAACGTTGTCTTGAATTAGATTTGAATTGGTGAAATGCCCTAAACACTCCTCTGTGTCTCTTGAACAGTTGTTTCAGATTTATTTCTAATCTCTTCAAAACAAACTTTATCAGGCAGCAAAATACGTGCTCTGATGGGTTGTATAACTCTCTTTTGAAATTGCTTAGGATTTTGAAATCAGAGAATCACAGAGTTTTGATGGGTGGATAAAAACTTAAGGAAGAGAGTGCCTTTTATTTTTAGAAATCAGCTCCCCAGTCTCTAACTATAAAGCTGAGAATTTGTCTGAATTAATTGTTAAGGTCTAAGGACCAAAGTAGGAAATATAACTCTGTCGCTTTGATAACCAGGATTGCTTTCAAATCCATACTCCCTGGTACAAAAGTAGCAGGAGTATGTAGTACAGAGCCAAGAGGTCACTCCTTGGACAAGTTACCCTAAAGACAGCTGAGGAACAGAGAAGAGGATGAAGGAGTAGCCTTGCACAGCTGATCTGTAGCTCACTTCGACATGGCTTTGCTGTAAGGGTGCTTATGGCAATGTCACACAGTTACCTGCAAAGATAATGAAGTAATGAAACACGCATTTGCCTTGTTCCACAGCAATTTCTCTTCAACACAGAGGAGTGACTTTGGAGCAAAAAGCCGTTCTTTTCTTATCATACTTTACCTGTGTTTTTCCACCATCCTCTCCTGCAAAGGTTATATGAAGTAAAACAGGGTTCTTCAAGGAGATACCTAACTTCTCAGGAAAAAGAATCCTTGCATATTTTAGTCTATATTAGAACTCTAAGTTAATTTAATTTTTACAATATTCCTATGAGGAAATTGAGTATCATTGCCGTATTACAAGTGGCATAAATCATGCCTAACTTGTTTATGAACTTGCTCCCATTTTGTTGTGAAATGGCAAAATGGAGGACTCCGGGAACTGCAGGCCGGTCAGCTTCACCTTAATCCCTTGGAAGGTGATGGAGCAGTTAATCCTGGAAACCATTTCCGGGCACTTGAAGGACAAGAAAATCATCAGAAGTAGTCAGCACGAAGTCACCAAACAGAAGTCATGTTTGACCAACATGATGAGCTTTTTACAATGGAAAGACTGCCTTGACAGATGAAGAGAAAGCAGTGGATATTGTTTACCTTGAGTGCACTAAGACTTTCCACACCGTCTCCTGTAAGATCCGCATAGAGATGCTGATGAAGAATGGTCTGGATGAGCAGTGAAGTGGATTGAAAACTGTCTTGAATGGCTGGGCCTGGAGGGCGCTAACCAGCAGTGTGAAGTCTAGTTGGAGACCTGTGGCTAGTAGCGTACCCCAGGGGTCAGTTCTGGTTCTGATCCTGTTTAACATCTTCATTAATGATCTGGATGATGGGGCGGAGCGTACCCTCAACAAGTTTGCTGATGACACAAAACTGGGAGGAGTGATACACCTGATACACCAGAGGGTTGTGCCACCATCCGGAGGGACCTCGATAGGTTGTTGGTGTGTTTTAACGCCAGCCAGCAACTAGGACCACACAGCCACTTGCTCATTTCTCCCCCACCAATGGGATGGGGAAAAGAATTGGGAAAGACAAGGAAAATTCCTGGGTCGAGACAAAGACAGTTTAATAAGTAAGGCAAAAGCTGCACACACAAGCAAAGCAATACAAGGAATTTATTCACTGCTTCTCAGCAGCAGGCAGGTGCTCAACCATGTCCAGGAAAACAGGGCTCCATCATGCATAATGGTTACTTGTGAAGACAAACACCATCACTCCAAATATCCCCCTCTTCCTTCTTTTTCCCCCAGCTTTATATACTGAGCATGGCATCATGGCATGGAATATTCCTTTGGTCAGTTGGGGTCAGCTGTCCCGACTGTGTCCCCTCCCAGATTTTTGTGCACTCCCAGCCTACTCGCTGGTATGAGGAGCAGAAAAGGCCTTGACTACTTAGCAACATCTAAAAACATTAGTGTTTTATCGACATTGTTATCATCCTAAATCCAAGATATAGCACTAGCTAGTAAGAAAGTTAACTTTATCCCAGCCAAAACCATGACAGCTGAACCAATGGGCTGACAGGAACCTCATGAAGTTCAACAAAGGGAAATGCAAAGTCTTGCTCCTGGGAAATGCTAAGAGCTTACCAACTGGAAAGCAGCTTTGCAGAAAAAGACCCAGGCGTCCTTTTGGAGACCCAGTTAACCATGAGCCATCAACGTGTCCTTGTGGCAAAGAAGGCTACTGGTATTGTGGGCTGCATTGGGAGGAGTCTTGTCAGCAGGTCAGGGGAGTGATCCTTCCCTTCTACTCAGCACTGGTGAGGCCACACCTGGAGCCCTGTGTCCAGTCCTGGGCTCCCCAGTACGAGAAAGATATGGACATACTGGTGAGAGTCCAGCAGAGGGCCACAAAGATGATTAAAAGACTGAAGCCTCTCTCATATGACGAAAGGCTGAGAGAGCTGGAGGGTTCGACAATATGACCTCCAGAGTTCCCTTCCAACTTCAACAGTTCTGTGGTTCTGTGAATTCAAACTCAAAAGCAGGAAGAAAGAGATGTATCCTAAAGGAAGGTATTCAGTGCTGTTACTGCAGTTGTTTATGTGTACAAAGTTGATTTTATATATTATAGATGCAGAACTGTATCCTTATCCAGATAATAGTCAGAAATAAACAGGCATGATAAAATCACCTAGATGGGGTAAGCACACTTGCATTGTTTATTATTTGTGGGTTTTTTTAATAAAATTGTTTTCCTGTTGTACTGTAAAAATGCCACAGGGGAAGAAGAACATTTTGATGCCCAATTTAAATAAGTGGATGTTGTCCCCTTCCTTTGAAATCAGCATGGTACCCTCGTACCTTCTCCCTACTCTTTCTTCAAAATTAATGGCAACCTGAAGCATGAATATTTTTAATACCCACAAAGATAAAACAGGCAATTCTTGTCTACCAACATAATTCAGAAATCCTAGCAATGACTTCCATTTACAAAATTCAAACACAACATTTTTTATTCCTTTCTACCTGAAGATGTTCCCAGCAAGCATTTGTTCTGTGTGCAGAATGCAACATTTTGAAAGCAACACTTCTCATTTTGAAGTAGTTTTTCTAATTGTTCCTTATTCAAGTAGGCAAAGAAAGCAATAAAGGATTTATCAGCAAAGCAAGTACTGAAGTAAAGAATAAAATATTAGCCTTCCCCAAAAGTTTCCAGTTGTCTTCCATCACCTTATCTTTCAAAACCTGATCACAGAATCACAGAATGGTAGGGGTTGGAAGGGACCTCTGGAGATCATCTAGTCCAACCCCCTGCCAGAGCAGGGTCACCTAGAGCAGGTTGCACAGGAACGCGTCCAGGTGGGTTTTGAATGTCTCCAGAGAAGGAGACTCCACCACCACTCTGGCCAGCCCGTTCCAGTGCTCTGCCACCCTCAAAGTAAAGAAGATACTTTTTAGAAATCACTCACAACAGTATCAAAATAGGCACAAGGGTTTCAAACTCTTTCTCTACAAAGAATATGGGAAATCAAGCAGGGGATCAGGCCTAGTCAGCATGGGTTTATGAAAGGCAGGTCCTGCCTGACGAACCTGATTTCCTTCTATGACAAGATGACCCGATTATTGGATGAGGGAAAGGCTGTGGACTTTGTCTACCTAGACTTTCGAAAAGCATTTGACACTGTCCCCCATAGAATTCTCATGGAAAAACTGGCGGCTCATGGCCTGGATGAGCAGATGAGCATACGATCTGCTGGGTCAAGCACTGGCTGGATGGGCGGTCCCAAAGAGTGGTGGTCAATGGAGTTAAATCCAGCTGGCGGCCGGTCACAAGTGGTGTCCCTCAGGGTTCGGTGTTGGGACCATTTCTGTTTAACATCTTTATTGATGACCTTGATAAGGACATAGAGTATATCATCAGCAAGTTTGCAGATGACACAAAGCTAAGCAGGAGTGTTGATCTGCATGACAATAGCGAGGCTCTACAGAGAGACTTGGATAGATTGGACCGATGGGCCAATGCTAATGGAATGTGCTTCAACAAGGCCAAGTGCCGGGTCCTGCACTTGAGCCACAACAACCCCACACATCACTACAGGCTTGGGGAAGTGTGGCTGGAGAGCTGCCTGGCAGAAAAGGACCTGGGGGTTCTAATTGACAAGCAGCTGAACATGAGCCAGCAGCGTGCCCAGGTGGCCAAGAGGGCCAATGGCATCCTGGCTTGTATTAGAAATAGTGTGACCAGCAGAAGTAGGGAGGTGATTGTCCCCCTGTACTCAGCACTGGTGAGGCCACACCTTGAGTATTGTGTCCAGTTCTGGGCACCTCAAAATGAGAGAGATATCGAGGTGCTGGAGTGAGTGCAGAGGAGGGCAACGAAGCTGGTGAAGGGCCTGGAGAATAAACTTTATAAGGAGTGATTGAAGGAGCTGGGACTGTTTAGTTTGAGGAAGAGGAGGCTGAGGGGAGACCTCATCGCTCTTTCCAACTACTTGAAAGGACATTGTAGAGAGGTTGGTGCTGGTCTCTTCTCACAGGTAATTAGTGATAGAACAAGAGGGAATGGGTTCACGCTGCAGCAGGGTAGGTTTAGGCTGGACATTAGGAAAAAATTCTTCACTGAAAGAGTGGTCAGACACTGGAATAGGCTGCCCAGGGAAGTGGTGGAGTCACCATCCCTGAATGTGTTTAAGACTCGTTTAGATGTGGTGTTAAGGGATAGGGTGTAAGGGAGAACTTTGTAGAGTGGAGCTGATGGTTGGACTCGATGATCCCAAGGGTCTTTTCCAACCTAAATGATTCTATGATTCTATGATTCTATGATGTGTTGGAGAGGCAGGGAGGTGAGCACCTGCACAAGGGGGATGTCAATTCCTAAGAGAATATGAAAAAGTATTCACTAGGGAATGAACATGTGACACGGATCTCTGCATGTTTTAACAGATCTCCACTTCCACTTGTTGCTTTGTTGCTGTCTTCTAACAGAAGTTGCTGTGTATCATTAGCATGTTGTTGCTGCAACAAGGCATATTGAATTACAGAAACAAATTTGTGAAAGAAGCTTCATGGATAGTCTAAAGCAGAAGTACACTGTGAAGGTCTTTCACAGCTCTTTGTCTAATCTAATCATTTAAAGACCTCTGGCAAAAGATATCTCCACAGATTTTGCAGTCAGCCAGCTCTGATGCCTTAGTAGTCAGAAAGCTCTTAATGTTCATTCTATTACTATTGGGAATAAATTCTTCTGAGTTGATCCTCCAGAAGTCATGTTGGCTCCTTTGATCACAATTCATTATAAAAAGTTATGTAATTAATTATGATGTTGACTACAACATGCCACCTTCTTTTTCCTATAGAAACTCATTCCTTCAAATTTTTCACTGAACTGAACGTAACTTTCCTTGAAGTCATATTTTAGAGACCGTTTATTCTTACAACTCTTCTCCAAGATCTTCATTTTTTTTCCCAGATATTGATATTTCTTTCCTTGTTTTCCTATTAAGGAACATTTTTCAGGTTTTTCTTTGAAATCACAGGGCCTTAAATTTAGACTTTCTTTTTAAAAAAGAAGCAAAACTGAGACTGTCAGAAAACCAAACAACTCTGAGGGATTTGACTTCAAGAAAAATGCCAAATATCATGAAGCTGGTGATTAAAATTGCAAGAGCTGGCAGCATGACAATTGCAGGTGATGAATATGTATGCCAAGGCTTTCCAGACATAGTAATTAACAGATTGATGTGCCTGAATGCTGCATGCAACAAATTTAGAAACGAGGGTAACACTTCGGCTTTATGCTTTGTTCTGTGCTGAACATCCTGCTGTACCTCAGAAAACACATAGGAGTCACAGCTGGAAGCCACAGAAGATAAATGAGAGAGCAGACTCGTTTGAGCAGCAGGCCACCTTCAGCAGATGTGTACAATATCAGCCCATGTAGAAAGGATGCGATTTTTCTAACCGAAAGGAAGGCATTTTAGACGTCATTGTGCCCGGATATGTCTCAGCACTGTCTCCCCACATTCAGGGCAGACTCGCAGTGCCCACACCCGGTCGGTGCCTGTATTTGGGTCTCTGCGCTTCAAAACATGACAGCTGTGTTGTATATGTTCACCACATGTTCAAGAGCCACAGCCCGGGCACCTCAGACCAGAAGCAGTTGACCTCCCAGTACCAGACATCTCCCTGTGGTTTCATGGCTGCTGCTTTTAGTTAGGCTAGAGGCAGGGTTATACCAAAGGTATCTTCCAAAGTGAGAAAACAAGTGACTTGAATGGCCAGGGCAGTGGTCCAGCTAGACCAATATGCTGCTGTGGATAGGAGCAAAAGGGATGCAGTTCTGGGAGAGCATGGGAGACTGCTCAATTCCTTTCCCCTCACACTTGTCCAGGAGCCTGAACTGTTGTGCTGGGGATGTCAGAGCTGCTTTGCTGCCTGTTCACTTTGCCTCTCTCTGTATGGAGCCATGGCCCATGAATTTTTCTAGACCATTTTTAGACCTACTGTTGATATCTGCCTTCACAGTCTCCACCAGCAGAAAATTCACTATCAGGTTGAAAAGAAGTGCTTATTTTTTAATCTGCTTAAACCAACCTCCTGCTAGTTTTGATGTGTCCCCCTTGCTAGAGTGGGTGGTAAATAACAGATCTGCAGTCACTGCTGCTTCTCTGAAAAAACCCAAAAATCTGATATGCTGGTATAAAATGCACATTTAGCTTGACGCTGGGTCTGGAGACAGCAGAAGTAGAAGGAATAGGAGAAGAGGGATTTGAGGGAAATCCTAGATTAATTACTCTAAAGCAGGCACCGTGTAAGTTCAAGCAGATAGCGAGTTATGAGAGATAGCAAGGAATACATGGAGAATTATTGAGGCTGCACAGGGAGCTGGGTAGAGATTGTGTTGGTGGCCAGGCAGCGGACAAGTGGACATGAGTTTCAACTAGGGACAATTTTCCACAAATACCTTGACACCTGCTTTCCACTGACTGCTTCCAGGATCCGATATCAATGGGCACACTGTGATATGCATAAGAGAGAGAGCTTAGGCTATCTCAGACACGTGCTACACTCTGCATAAAGTGGTCCTTGAGCATAAACTGAGAAAGGAACAAACAACGGTCCTTTCTGTTTGGGTTTGCCTTGCCGCACTTTAACTGGACCATGCTGCAGATGACATTGCGTATCCTTAACGACATGATGATCCTTAATTATTCTTTTTATTGGGGGGGGCGGAAATATTCTTAAATTTCAAAATCTTTAGAGCTCAATTATTTTTGGCAAAGATGACTGATGGTGAATGAGTTGTGTCTGTCAGCTGTCGAATTAACAGTCTCACAGATCTTGTTCTTTTGAAGACACGTTAATATAAAGTCAAGAAGAAAACAGAAAAAAACCCACCCCTGCAGAGTCATATTTTAGTCAAGCAAAGTCACAGAGAAGATTCAAACAGCTTGGTGTGTTTGATTGAATAAATGAAATATGTAGATGAAAGAAGATGCAGAAGCTTTTGATCCCTTTCATATGTTTTTGCTTGGGGGGTTGAGAATTGGCACATAAGATCATTTCAATATACTTCTGTCTCTGCTTCAGCAGAAATGAGTTTCTATAGTAGCGACAACCAGAGGAAAATGTCATCTGATGTTTAGCATCAATATGGAGGCACACAGGATGTATAAATATGCCAGAGAAATGCACGTTAGATTTTCATCATCTCTTCCATTTGAAACCGAGCACAAGATGTCCTGAAAGGGCAGTCTGATGCTGTGGGTAAACCAAGAAACTCATAGTGCTGTTTATGGCCATCAGATAGTCAATTGAGGTATGAATGAAGGGTAGTTCCTTTTAAAGATAAGAATGAACAAAGTTCGCTATGTCCAAGGTGCAAAAAGGGAAATCAACTTCACTGGAAAGGTCATATGAAACTCCTGAGGGCCTAAGATTTGTTTTCTGTGGCACATGTGCTTTCCTGTATTGGCTGGTAATTTAATATTGCCATAATACATGTATTGCATTGTATTGTATTGTATTGTATTGTATTGTATTGTATTGTATTGTATTGTATTGTGTTGAATTGCATTTTTTTTTCAGTAAATAAAACAAATTAGATGTCAATATGATGTTATGTTTTTAAAATGTTCCTATCTTTGATAACTATTATTATTTGGCCAGCATCTTGCAGATGTTGTAAAAGAAAAGGAGTTACATGAGAAAAGGATAACTGGGCTTGTTAAGTTTATCAGACCAAGCACTCTCAAAAAACAGCATTAATACATTTGCTCTTGCCCATGTACTTCCACGTCCTGGTTCGGGGTGGAGCAGAGACAACTTTCTGTTCAGTGCGAGAGGCTCTTGCTCTTACTTGTTGCCGTGGCAACCAGGGTGAGCTGACTTGGTTGTTTACCCCATGGAGGGGTCGCACCTGTGGGGAGGAGTGGACAGGTCAGGTGACCCAAACTGACCAACAAGGTATTCCGTCCCATCTGCCATGCTCAGTGTAAAAGCTGAGGGATCAAAAGGTTGGCTCTTCTTCAGTTGCTTGGCTTCTTCCATGACTGATGTCTGAGGAGGACCCTGTCAGTTTGTGCTACCTTTGATCCCAATTGATGGGTTCCTGAATCAAGATCCGGAATCCAGTTCCCATTCGTCACTGAGTCCAGTCTGGAACTTCCCCAGTGCCTGCCGGTGACATCTCCCTGGAGCGTGGTATGGTTTTGTATATATTTGTATATATTTTATTTTTTTCATTATTTCCTTTTTATTTTATTATTAATATTTCATTAAAGTAGTTTAGTTTTTTTCTAAACTCATCACTTTCTTTATCTCTCTTCTCTGCTTGGAGCAAGAGGTGGGGGAGAGCAGCTGTCATCTTGTCATTGGCCAACCCGGACAAAACTGCGACATTCCATAAGGAAGCACCTCTCTGAGATAGATAGCTCTGAGAACGGAAGAGGTACGCGTGAATGCTACCTGTCTTTGAACTGGGTGAGGAAAGCTCTCAGGGAAGCTGACTTGAGCATATGCTATTTTATAATAACTTGTTTCTGTTTAAGGAAGGGTCTACTTCTGCGACTGTGATCCCCTTTTAAGTAGATCTGTAATGTGCAAACCCACGCCTGTCCCCAGGGCTTTTTCTTTTCCGAACTGTGTGGCATATTGCAGAATATTCTAAACAAACATTCATTGAATATTTCTATATTTTTAGTGGAAAGCAACTGTCATGCTTCTTGCTTCTCTTTTAGGTATGGCCAGATTTATGCCACTGAGCTTTTCAGATAATTAATAACAGCTGGGCAAAGAAAAACTTAAGACATTAACTTGTTTTGCTATTGGTGCTATTATATTTTAATTTGTGATCTACACAATCTTAAAAGATTTATATATTAGGTTCTCTAGGTTGTTTTAATGAAAGCTATCATAAACTACAGGCCTTGAGTCTTTTCTTAGCAACTGTTTAGTCAGTGCATGCTAATGAACCCACCTCATTTATTTACTTGAAATACCTTGCTGAGGGGGAGAAAAAAAGAGGCAGAGACAAAGCGTCATGTTTTCAGACTGTCCTTAGAGATTTCACAAATGCAGCAGCAAGTGCTCTTTTGCATTAAATCGCACGCAGTTGATCTAACAGGAACATCGCTCTGTATCAGTTGGAAAAAGCAAACAAGACCCAGCCTAGGAATTTCACTAGTAATAACTCTCTCTCAGAAGCCCACTAAAACTCCAGGGATTTTCCAGCATTTGTGCACCTCTTTTGAAAACCCCCACTTCTAGGCCAAAAAACCACATTCCTGCTACTAGCAGCATCTGTCCCAGGAATTCCTTCCCAGTCCCCAGACAATGTGGCATGGATACACTGGACACAGACTCTCCTAAACATTCGGAAGGCTCCTCAGCACTATTTAACTAGTCTCTGTACCCCTTTGCGACACGCTTAGTGGCACAACGCATACATCACACTGCCCCTCATGTGGGGCATCCCCTCAGCTGCTTCCCAAGGATGGTGCTGCACCTTGCTGCCAATGCCGCTCCTGCTGTGGCTCCAGCTGCTGGGTTTGCTGCTTATGTCCAAGCCACCCTATTCTTCGTAACGTGTTGGAGGTGGCTTGGATGAAAATTCGAAGTAATGCCTTCAGAAGTTTAAGCAACATAGGGGGTAGGAATAAAACAAGAACAAAATGTAATAGCATATTAAGCAGAAAGAGTAGTGAGGTACAGTGTTCCCCAACAGTGTCCATCATTCAAGAGCTTGCATTTTGCTGAAATGATTGACTGGATTGTGTTTTTCCTCCACCTGTCTGTTTACTGTAGCATTTTGGTTTGCTCATTGTCCATCAAAAAAACCCAAGTCAAATCGCATATGAGGGCCTGTATGAGAAGTTACGACTTCTGAAGTAGGTGCAAATATTCCCCTATTGCTAAATGGAAGGCTACGCTTGCCTGCTGACACAAACATCAAAGCAATAAATAGAAACAGGCCAGTAAGAATTAAGAGATAGGATAATAGGTTTTTCACAGTGCATTATTAAAAAAGATGAGTAGATTGGCTGCTACACAGGACATTAATTCTTTAGCTATAGCCTGAGCAGTGTGCAAAGCTTAAATTGATTTGTCCCAGAAGTATCTGAGAAGAATAGTCACTTTACAGGATATTTTTTTCTTATTTACTTATTAAATGGTTCACCTCATAGAACTCATTTGTTGATCTCTTTCTCTACTTCTTTCCACTGCATGTGCCACTCTATTATCTGGACTTCTGCTCTGATCTCTGTATTTTCATTCAATGGGGGGCTGTTTGCATTACAAGAATTGCAGTAGGTTAGCACCTGTCTGCCCTCCTTGGCTCCCATCAGGTCCTGGTAGTGGGAATCCCTTGGAAACGTTCTAAACTGTGACTACAGTTTGGATCAAACATGGGAAATGGATCAAGTCAGTCTCATTTACAGAATACTCTATTATGTTCAGAATGTCTTGAAGAAAGAAGCATCTGAGTCCAGTGTCTCCGGAGTGTTTCTGTCCTGCTAACAAGGAGTATCCTTGCTTTTTAATTCTCCTGCTTTCCTGCTTCAGCTCCCAAGTAGAGCTTGCCAGCAGAACAGCTGCTTGCCACAAGAGGGATATGCGGTGTCGTGTGCAATTTGGTCTGCCACACAAATTCCAGATCAGCAGGTTATGTGTTGGTGCCCTTGCATCATGCTGAGACTTCAACTCTTGGAGTCTCTTCCCACTTTTCCCCTGCTGCCTCTCACTAAAGTATCTGTAAGCCTTCTCCCCCATCCCTTGTCCCATAACAGATGTGTCACATTCTCACAACACTATACAGCTGTTTCTGAGGCATTTCTGAGCACTGCTTCTGCCCTAGGATCTAATCAGACCGTCTTCCATTTATGCAATAGAATCGAGCCACTGTCTGTAGTCCACTTTTCCATAACATACAGGGGGGAAAAAAAAATCCTTTTTCCCAATCTTCCTATAATTAGGATGCCCTGGTGCTGGCCTGGATGGAGTTCAGAGCTAGCATTACAGTTTTGCTTCTGAGAAACATTCACTATTGAATCTTAGAACATCTCTGTTTTTCATATACATCTGAAAAGTTTGTATTTCTCATATGGCTGGTTTAAAACTGAACAGGAAATGAAGGACTTGGTTAGAACATAGTGTAAATTTCCATTCCTTCACATGGTTCTGAACAAAGTTTTCAACTCCCTGACGGTCAAGGCAGTGTTCAGGTTGTGATCCAACACTATGAGTAGTTGGCATAAGCTGACTGGATCTTTCCTGGTTGTCTAAAGCAAGCTGTTCAGATCTACGGCCTAGACTACCCTTTATTTATGGCTGCTGTGTGTGTAAGCATAAAACCATTGCTTGCTCTTTACAGTTAATGTTGTAGCACACGGAGGCAGCCAAGATATTTTGGCCTGCACCTTGTATTTAAATTTTTAAAGAACACTGATCTTCAGGATTTCAGAGATGCCAGTGGGTGAAATAATGATCTCGGTGCTGGATGGATCTGCACAAGCAGAGAGAGCTGAGGTGAGCGGGACTCAGCGTGAGAGCTCTCCCAGTGCTGGGAGAAGACCCTGTTCAGCGTTGCATGTGATTTCCTGCAAGAATGGGGACTTGACTCCACGCTAAGATTTAATCTAAAAATGGAGCCTCCTGCTCTGTGTTTATGTATTTTATATATGTATAAAACCACACTCTTGATAGTTACATATCTGTATATATCCTTTCTGTATATACAGTGGTAATGGACTTGATCTAAACTAAACATTTGCCCCACCTCAGAAGTAAGAGGTTTGGGAATTATACGGGGGTGGCCATTTTGCTCTGATAGCTGCCTCTGTACTTCCTGTAGCATGCCGTTTTCACCCAAGTGCCTTCCCTCAGATCCTCTTTCCAGTCACCTTCAGTCAAGGACACATGGGGTAGGGCAGCATCATGGAAACTCAAGTCACTGCACTAGGAGGAGTTGGGATGTATCAAGAGGATGCACTGGCCAGGGAATCGGGGAGGAGGAGGGTTGTGTTGGGGAGAGCTCATCAAAATTTGGGATAAAATAGAAGTCAAAATGCATGGGCAAGAGAACATGAGAACTCAACACTCTTTATCACTTTTTTGATTACCAGTTGTGATTGTGAATCAGAATTAAGTCTGTATGAATCTCTTTTCTCTCTCCAAACCCAGCATCTATACAGATGTGACAGGACATGCACCAAGACCAAGGAGGTCCTACAAATCTTTTCTTAGAAGTTACTTGCACAGTAGCCATGCTCTGAAGGGTTAATTCAAGCTGAGTGTTTGTTACACTGTGCCCTGTGTAAATATCCTATCTCACAGACCCTGCCATAAAGGACTTAGCTGTAGGGATCATTCAAGTAGTCAACTCAAAATGAAATGTAGTCTGAGGGCATGGTGCAAGCTTTGAAGAACTAAACCAAAACCAAATATCTTCCTTCTCTTTTACTAAGTCAGATCAATTTGTGTCAGTTCTAGTCCTAATGTCAGGTGGGTAAATGAGCAGCAGGGACATGTGAACTCTTCAGAAACAATAACATAACTTCTATGTAGATTGTCCTTTTTTATACTGTGAGTGACAGAAAATAGACAATTCCATCTGGAATTGTTTCCAGCTTCAATGCTTATCAAAGCTTTCTGCAAGACATCAGCAAATTATTGAGAAATACTGTCTCAACCTCACAACTGAACCTGCCTTGCACAGAACAATTCCTTGCTGGAAGGAACAGTTAAGTGGTAAAGAGGAGGCTGGGGTAGACTGGGGCTTTGGCCCCCTGGCGTAGCTGCTTTTCAGAAACTCCATGGCTGAGGGAGAACATGGAATAGTTAGCATATATATGAAGCTCTCTAAACTACCTTTGACAAGGATGCATCTGGGTTCCCAGAGCAGAGCTGGGATCCATTTGACATTAGGTAGGGACAGAGGGGTATGAAGAGCCCTCTGATCACAAATAGTTTCTTCAGACCATTAAGGAAACAGTTGTCCCTTGTCAATCTACCGGGAATATCTAGAGAGTGATGCCAAAGGCAGAGTCTTAGCTTGTGTGTGCCCTCTGTCCTGCAGGCAAGGAAACAGGACTGCTGTCAAAAACATTTTGTAGGAACAAAATAAAAAGGAAGTTCAGAAAGACATTCAATACCTTATTGAAGTTGGGAGGGGAGGAGAAGGCAAAAGCATCAGTAATAAAGTCTCTTGACAGTGTTTATTTAGTCTTTTGTAAGTCTCTTGACAGTGTTTATTTAGTGATTTTCAGTATTTAATAACAATGAATATTGATTAAACAATGAATAAAATTTATTAAACACACATAGTCAAGTTAATTAGATTTTATTATTTGAGTAAGGAATTGGATATTAAAAATTCAAGTCTTCTGCCAGTAGCTGGCCTCACAGAGTATCATAAAAAAACAGTCACTCTTGTGTTTTCACCACATCTCCAGTCCTAACATGTACAGAATGGAGGAGGGAGGCAAGTAATAAATGCTCCATTTCCTCTGAAGATCATAAATGAATTACAGTAGATGCTGCCATGGAATGGGATTAGGTGATAAATAAGACCATAGAAACTGAATAATAAAAAAATCCTGATTTTTCACTACCCACCCAGAAGTGCTGATTACTGCATAGAAAAGGCAAAAGGGTAATAATTTGACATTTGTGCTGTTAATGAAAAATCTTGCAAAGGAAGACTACAATGCTACATAGCCATATAAAGAAATTAAACTATGGAGTAGTAATTTAGGGCATTTTCTAGCAGTCCTCCAGTATGATTTCCCAAAATGGCTTGTATATAGATCCCTTGCTCAGTTCTTTTCTATGTACATACTCGGGTGTCCTGTAGAATGATGGACCAAGTGCCAGTTGCTCCGTCTGCAATGTCTGGTGTGCATGTGTCACACCAGGAAGAGAAACCAGTGCTATTCTATTCAGTCATTCAAAAAAGCCTTCAGGACTTTCTTCTGTACCCCAGGGCTTTCCTTGATGGATGCTATGTTGACACACATTGCAATATCACTGCAATGTTTAAATGATAGCTAACTTCCCAAGTGAGGCTTGGGCCAGTGGCCCACTGGCAACAGCCAGAATTCCCACTTTCAGCCTGCCCCCCTCTTTCCCACCACCCATCCTCCCTGAGGAGCTGGGGCAGCATCACCTGCATGGCCCACCTGGCTCTGCAGTGAGGAAGGCAAAGGTCTGAAGGCAGGCTGCGCTCAGGGCAGGGCAGGGCAGAGTAGTGGGACATGTGTGCAGATGCTTGTGAGGGGGCTGCTTGGAGCAGAAGGTTGAATACTTCAAGAAAGGGGTACCAAAGCTATAGGAGCCCCAGGTGCAGACGTCATCAGAGCCACCGGTACACAGCAATACAAGCTCTGTATCCACTGTCAACATCCTGGGAAGCGGATATGGTTCTGTAAAGATCAGGAAAGTGGCAGAGCTGCTGGCTTTGTGCGCACACCACTGCCACAGAGTAAGCTGTGGAAGGCAACCAGACTTCCACCTCCTCCCAAAGATCCATCCCTTGGGCCAGCCAGGAGGTGGGGTGTGCCTGAAGCTGTGTTCCTGCCATGGGGCGCAGGACCAGGGCCGTACGCTGTACCTTGGTGGATGGTCTATTCATACCTAGCCTGTGCCCTTAGGGGAAGCGAAGTATTTTCTGTAGGATTTTGAATCACTCAAGTGCATCTTGGATAAAAGTAGAACTAAACTCCCATGCAGAGCATGGTGCCACGCTGTACCCCCTGTGTCTGAGAAACAGCTGAACCCACAACAACTCATGGTTTGCTACAGCCACGTAGAAAAGACATAAAGAAAACATGAGGGAAAGGATTAGGTTGGGGTATGATAAGAAAAAGTAGAACATACTTCAACCAAGAGAATTTTTCCCTAGAGCCCTTTCCACTCTTGCTTTGTGTACATAGATAGATGGTTAAATAAATAAATAATCTTTCGTTCCTCCTGGAGGTTGTGCTTGACAGCTTTGGGGGCTGGGAATTGGGTTTGAACTGATGCAGATGTGTGCATCTGGCATATTGCTTTTTCTATTTTCTTTGTTTTTAATGTCTCTGACACCTTCAAACACAGACGCTTGAGGCAGATCGAGTTTTTCGTGCTCTGTTTCGGTACTTATATGTTCCCTATTATTATTCAATACTGACACAACAAAAACCTATGAAATCCATAAATGGGACCCAGGCCCTACTGTGCTGAGATCTACATAAACATATACCTATACCTCCACAGTAACAAGGAATATTTTTTTTTCTCCTTTTTCCAAAATTTGTTTAAATGTACATCATACGCAGGGAAAACATATGTAATAGCACATGCAAGTCCTGACAGTTATGCAGATGGTCTAACCCAGCTTCAAGGGCCATTTATATGAATGTTTTTAAGTTAAATTAGAGCCATGGCAAACAACCCAGAATGTGAACGATTAAACGTATACATGCAGGCTTTAAGTGAATACTTACCTACACCCCAGAATCTTACGTCTCCCTCCCTTACCCCAGACAACCTGTGGGTAGTCACACAGACCATAGTGACTAGACCATAGTCACATAGACCAGATTTGGATGAGCTATTGCTGCAAGCTGTTCACACTGTTCATTCTTTAGTCCTCTTCAATGCACTGCTGATCACCTTGCATGTCCTAGAAGACTATGATGTGCTCCCCTCGAGGTCATACTGTCTCCTACGCAATGCTATCTGCTCCTATCAAAATGATTATATCATCCTCTCCCTGCCCAAGCTCCTTCCCTCTCCATCTTGTGAAAATCATGAATCCCAGGACCTGGAAGAGGTTTACAACATATGACCAAAAGGACCACATCCAAATGACCTACCCCACACTGGTGTCTGCATGGAGCTGGCACTATCCAGCCACCAGCACTGGCATGCTTTCTTTTTGGAGCCCATGCTGGTGGGAACAGACTCTTCACAGAATCACAGAAACGTAGGGTTGGAAGCGACCTCTGGAGATCATCTAGTCCAACCCCCCTGCCAGAGCAGGGTCACCTACAGCAGGTTGCACAGGAACACGTCCAGGCGGGTTTTGAATGTCTCCAGAGACGGAGACTCCACCACCTCTCTGGGCAGCCTGTTCCAGTGCTCTGCCACCCTCAAAGTAAAGAAGTTCCTCCTCATGTTTAGGTGGAACTTCCTATGCTCAAGTTGGTGCCCGTTACCTCTTGTCCTGTCCCTGGGCACCACTGAAAAGAGCCTGGCCCCATCCTCCTGACACCCACCCTTTAAGTATTTATAAGTGTTTTTAAGATCCCCCCTCAGCCGTCTTTTTTCCAGACTGAAAAGACCCAAGTCCCTCAGCCTTTCTTCGTAAGAGAGGTGTTCCAGTCCCCTAATCACCTTTGTAGCCCTTTGCTGTACCCTCTCCAGCAGTTCCCTGGCCTTCTTGAACCAGGGAGCCCAGAACTGGACACAGTACTCCAGGTGCAGCCTCGCCAAGGCAGAGTAGAGGGGGAGGGTGACCTCCCTCGACCTGCTGGCCGCGCTCTTCTTGATGGACCCCAGGATGCCATTGGCCTTCTTGGCCACGAGGGCACATTGTTGGCTCATGGTCATCCTGTTGTCCACCAGGACTCACAGGTCTCTTTCAGCTGAGCTGCTCTCCAGCAGGTCAGCCCCCAACCTGTCCTGGTGCGTGGGGTTATTCCTCCCCAGGTGCAGCACCCTACACTTGCCCTTGTTGAATTTCAAAAGAGAATTTCATAAGTTGAATTTCAGTGGAGAACCAGTACAGTGTTAAGTCTACAGTGGGCACAGCTGTGACAGAGGCATGCAAAGTCATCAACAAGACTGTTTCAACCAAATCCACACAAACAACCCACCAGGGTCATGCAGACCTTTGTCCTGTACTGTTTGAGGGTGCAAGTGCTGCTTGGGATAGCATCAGTAGATCATGACAAAAAAAGTGATCCAAATGTAGCAGTGTCTTGCTCCTACCATTCATGGAGATAGAGACATGTCTGGAGGAGACTGTTCACCAAAGTTCTTTTTCATTTTTTTGGGAAGAATGAACTGGAGCCAGGGAATGGACAAATGGTTGCTCAGTGTGGGTGAACAGTTCAGTGTTCAAGTGTGTGAACTAGCTGCATGTTACTTGTCAGGGTAGATATAGCCTATGAAGACATATTTGAGAGTTGATCGAGTATAAATATCATTTTCCTATGAGCTGATACTGAGGATTTGTATTCCTCTTTATTGACTTTTTTTTTCCCCTGCTATTCCTTTGCCTCTTGAGAGGTTAAACATCTTGTAGAGACGTTGAGACCCTAAGGCTTTTATGGGAAATCCAAATTGATGTTCTGATATGGATGAGTCCCAGAAGGAGCGAGAGGATGTTCCCACCCAACACCTGCTGAACAGCCATACAGCATGTACTTGTGCTAGTCCAGTGAGAAGCGGTCCATGTAATGCAAAAACTCTTAGCACATCTAGCAATGCTGGGAGTTATCACCAGAGGAACTGAGGGCTTTGGGGCCTGAAAACTAAACTGTCTTCTTAGCCCTAAGTAAGTTACATAAGTAAATAGAAGAAAATTATATTGCTGAAAAAAAATTGCTGTCTTGGGTTTTGATTGATTTTAATTTCTTCACACATACTTGAAGAACGCAGACCTTGATTAGTTAGAATTGTTTTGTAAATTTCATTTGTCTTAAGTACTCTGCACTGAATTCCTTTAAACAAACCATGCCTACTCAGAATGGGTATTTCTTTCTCTACCTTTTAGACTAGGCTAGTGCTCAAACAACATCTACAAAAAAAACCTGAATAAATTGGAATTTACTCAAGGTTGCTTTTCTTTTTTCATGTTTTGTTCAAACCTAGACCCTTCAAGGTTGCTGAGGTTTGAGTTTTTTTTGATTGGTTGGTTGGTTTGGGTTTTTTGAAATTCTTTGTCATAAACCTTTTCTACTTTTTCTATAAAGAGATCTAAAAGTCATTTACATGTATTTCCCCATGATGATTTCACAACCAAAATCTTGTACTTTATTTATGTCAGTTAGATTTGATTAAAAAATAAAGGTAATGTGGTTGGTTTGTATCCTTATGATTTATGTCAGTTAGATTTGATTAAAATAAAAAAGGTAATGTGATGTTTGTTTTTGTATCCTGACTGAATCAGTGTGACTCTTGGAGGAAGTAAGACTAATCTCCACTGTGATTGTGAAATAACATTTTACTGGAGATATTTACATTAGTGTTGTTTCTTCTACAGTTATTGAATTAGAATCATCCTGAAACTGAATCTAAAAGAAATGGGATGCATCTAAACAGAGCTGTATAGAAATCTTGAATATCTGTCAAAGAGAGAGATGGAGTATGCTATTTATCTGTTTCAGCAGAACTCATAAATCAGCTCTAAAATAGCTTATTGGAAAAGCTAAGCCTCAGTCCAGTTTAAATATAAGTTTTCTGTTGGTTTCCACCCTGTGCTTGCCTTGAATACATGGAATACTTTTGGACTTAAAGACATTCTCCTGTGAAACAAACCAGCTTCTTGTCTTTCATTCCAACCCTGGCTGCTTCATCCTGTCTGCTATATTTATAATATATATACTTATACATATGTCTGTAATAACGAAAGTATTCCAGCTTGAATTAATTGCAAAGATTTTGCAATTGCTTAGTTTTTCCTTACCTTAGTTCTATGTGCTGCATATGCTGATGAGCATGCTGATATCTATATTTAATCTATTTCATATAAAATAGAATTCTGATATCGGATACAGCCGAAGGAAAGTATTTCTGAACCTGATCTCTCTTAGGTGGAGTTAATCCCAGGGGTCAAGAGAAACTCTATTAATCCCCCACCACTCATTTCTTCTCTCATTTGTGGTTTTGGGGGGGAGGAGGGAGGCAAGGGAAGGGGTGCTGGAGACGGGTTCTCTAACTTCTGCTAATCCATGAAATTCTAGTAGGTTATTCTGTTCCTTGAGCCTCATGAAATGCTCAAATCTGTACGTTAATCCTATTTGCAGGATGCTTTTACTGTGCATTTCTTTAACAATAGCGTGAATAATTTAAAACTTAATTTAAGATTAACTTCATCATAAATTATAGTGTGGAGTTTGGAAAGAAAATCACTCATTTATACAAATAATGGAAGCTAGATTTTCAGTAATGCTGATGATAATACATATTCTTATACTTGGGAATTATCAAATCTCTGTTAGTTATTAAGGCTTAGCCAGCATTAATTAACAGATCCAATGGATCTCAGCTGGAAGCATGACGCAGTGGCTTCTGAAAGGTGGCTGCTGGAGTGCAGTGGGAGTGTGGGAGGCAGGGAGGGAAAGCAGGAGGACGTTTAGCTCCGAACCATTTACTTTCTGTCTGCTGTCTTCACTGTCCAATAAATGACTGCCTTTGGTCAAAAAGTAATTATTTAGCAGAGAAAAGAAAGTGAGGGGAAGAGAAAGAAAAATAGAAAGTGAGGGTGGTCACTGACCAGTAGCAATACTGCCCACCATTGTAAGTATGGTATGGGGCGAAAGAAGGTGGTGCTGGCTCTGATGTTCTGCTCCACAAAAATCTTCCAGCTGGAGCAGGGAAAAATCCTCAGAGACTGTGCCAGTTCAGGATTGATGCATTTCCTTTTGATTCTGCCTCTCTGCAAATGGATCGAAGCTAGCACTTCCAGCCACTATACTGCTATCTATTATTCAGGCTCATATCAGGTAGTTCAACTGAATCAGAAGTCCTGTTGATTTAGCAAAGTACAAAACCAACATGTGCTACAGTCCGTGACACAAAGAAGCTATGTCAACCTGAACAAAATGGGAAAAAAGCAGAGGGAAACAGAGAGAAAGGATATGGTGCACACGTAGAGCCTTCAGGGTGATGGCCAACAAAGACTACATTGAGGAATAAAAGGTGGGCAGGAGTGAATTGAAAGGAAGGAAGGAAGTACAGCAGAGGAACAGGGATAGCAGTGTGTATTGAGAAGAGATTGGAGATAGGGAACTAAGAATATAGGAAAAAAATTGCAGACCTTCAAATTTAATATCATTGCTCAGTAGTCTTGGAGGGAAATATGAACATATACTTTGATTTCCATGACACAGAAGTTGAAAGGGCCACTTGAACGCAAGACAAGTATTTCATGTCTGTAAACAGAACACCTCTATTTTGAAGGACCTTTCTGCATTTAACACATTAAAGTTCAGTTCTTGTCTTATGTCCTGTTTCAGAAACAATGCCCTTTCTGTGGCTTTTTTGTATCATCATTACTTCACTTCACCCCTTGAATGCTACAATTATTTTTCCCTTCACTGCAGTTTATTATATAGCAGTGATTGTTTTCTGTTTGCTGGTGAATGTAGCATGACTGAATCCATACAGAACTTTAACAGACACCTCAGATGTTTCTTCAATTTGTCATTACATGAAGCCCTCTATTTGGTAGTCATACCCATATTTATACATAAACTTGCATAAATTTGCACCACTGTTGGGTCAGCGTTTGGAAATTACTAATTTTCTTCTCTGTATTGAGGCTCAAATGATAGGAGAAATGTTTATTTTTTTACTAGCACCTTTTTTGAAAAACACTGTAACATGTTTGCAGATCTTCTGAATCCTTGCTAAGTTACCTTTTGATTTATAATTTCAAATAGAATTTAGTAATGAAAGACAGTCATATGTGCCCCTCCGCTAACAGACCTTAGTGAAACACATTGCCTTTTATATCCTCAGGTTTCTTGTCTCTGCTTTGGTCTGTCTCAGTACTGTTTTACTGTTTTATTCCCTTTTAAGTTGGTGGCCAGTATGGAAAACGCTGAGATTCATTACTACTTTTTAAAGAGGAAGAATATAAAAACAAAAAACTTTACTAGTTGGCTGACAGCTGAGACCTAACTACTACATGAAGTTCCAAGATATTTCTAAACTAGACTTTATTTGGTTGCTTCATTTTTTTCAGGTGAGATTTTTGTGTTTGCATTAGATGTTGTGAGTCTTGCAAAAGATACAATACAAATAAATCAATATTCCCACATCATAAAATCTACATTCTTCGTTTAGTTTAGCAACTCTAGAGTAGATAATTTAATCTAGTACTCATGCACATGTTCACTGGCCTCTGTAGACTTAAGACTGAATTCCAGCCATCGTATTAGATGTGCCCCATCATTTTCCTATAACTGATTTTGAGATGAAAAATTTCTATGACTAATCTGATGTGAAAAAATATTTTGAATAGTTGTTAGGCAGCAGAAAAAAAAGAATCCTCCTTTTATATATTTTGTGTTACAAAGAGAATAATCTCCCTTAGTGGCATTGTAAAGACTTTTTGACTGCTTAAACTAGTGTAGCTTTCTTTTACCATCAAAAGAAGTACAAACTGGTTATTTTGAGATTTAGAGAAATAATTTTGAGGCAACAGATTCTAACCTTTGAAAAGAACATTTGTTTTTCACTAAAAAATCTAAATTAAAAAAGCCCCCAAACCCTCTTTCATATCACTCCCACATAATTTAAGTCCATGATTGCAGGAATCTCAGTGCCAAATTCTTCTTTCTCTTTGATGTTTTTGCTAGAGATTTTAATATTTTAGTCCACATTTCTTTTCCTCACTTCTCCTTATCCCACAAAAATAGTGTTATAGAATAAAACTTCAGAGCTGTGATGCTGAAAGTTGATACTCTCATCAGCTGCTGGTCATCCTCAGATCACAGCTGAACACATATACAATACCTTTGAATGTTTTTTAACATAGTAATTGGAAAAAAGAATCTCTTGATATCCCTTTTCCTGTCTTTCTCATTTAGCAATTGTTATATATTAATTGAAAAGTGGCATATGGGTGTGATAAAACCTACAGAGGGATAATCTCCCCTTCTCTCTAAAGCAGTCCCATAGAGCAAATGTACCGTTCAAATCCTTGTGTCTTGCTGCATGAATAGACAAAAGGCAAATAATATTAGTTCCCACGATCAGAAGGCCCCGTCTTCATTCTCTACCATCCTTGGGAAAGCCAGTTGGCCACTGTCCTCAGTGCCACAAGGAACCTGTGATAAAGTACTTGCATGAAAGGACCCAGATTTCTATATTGTAGATGTGATAACCAAAGAATAAGCAAACAGCAAGCTAAAGACAGCAGCAAATTATCTTTCAAGTTCTATTGTCTTAAATTTTGCTCTGAAAAGATTAACTGAAGTAATAAAAATATTTTTTCCAATTGTTTTCATCTTTATGAGGTAGCTAACATCAATTGAGGGCAATATTATTTTTTCATAATATCCATCCTAGAAGGGATTGAAGGTAGCAACCAAGAAGGAAAGATTTCTGGGCTGGCTTTAACCTAAGCCCTAGCTAAACTAGTGATGCAGAGCTGAAAGATTTTGAGTACTGCCCTCTCCTATCCCAAGCATTCTACAACCAGGTGTTTTTTCACTCATTTGCTGTTCCTGCACAACAAAGAATGGCTAGTCTTCCTGGAAGTGCAATATTTTGGGAATTGTTCACAGTGATGTTAGGATTTGCAGAATTCATTCATGTGCATGAAACAATCTTTTACTTGTAATTTCTGCCTCCCACAGTACCAAGGTAACTAGACCACTGTTGCTTTTTGTAAAAGAAAACTGGGCTTATAGCTTTTTTCAGGTAAACTCAAAATGAGCGTAAACAACCATTAATAGTATTGGATTTTTTTTATTAAAAAAAAAAAGGTTTTACGTATGAATAGAAAATGCAATTACACTAACCAAGAAACACATACAGGGGGCTTCCAGTCGAAGCATAAACTGATTAGAAGCTGTATCAGCTGTGCCCTCAGTTCAGCAAGGAGTAATTAGTAGCTTCCTGAGAATTTGAGCTTCCTTTGAAACATCAGTCATTAAGTATCACTGAAGGAGGTAAACTAGCCTGGGTGGCCGTTGGTCTGTTCCACTGGGGGAATTCATACATTTCTTGTGCTTAGGTCAGTTCACATTATTTAAGGTTAATTGGCTATTCTGCCATTTAAAGCTATTTTTAAGCTTGCTGTTTCAGTGGACACTACACAGATTTTGGATTTTCTGATTTAAATGTCAGTGACAGAGAAAGAATGCTGTTTTTTTTAATATTCATTTCAGACTGTGCTTTAACTGCTGCATGCAGTAGAGTCCCAATTATTGGTCCCCCTCTGAGAGATGCTCCCCTTCTCAGAAATTATTACCTCTTCAAATGCCTGATTTGTTTAGTTTTCCAGATAGACAAATACATTTGGTATTGCCAGAGAGGGCCAGGTGGAAGGGCTGCACCGCATCTGCTTAGGTAGAACAGAGAGCTGTCCGTGTAGGTCTGTTTGAGGCATCTGTTATAAGAGAATAGAGAGGAAATATGTTGTTGCAACTATGAGACAATTTTTGTCCAGTTGGACATCAAAGTGACTTCTTCCATCTCTGCCCAGAATGGCTGCAAAGCCAGGCGCAACAAAATATTTAACAAGCTTTTTCATTTTACAAGCATTTCTCCTGGACACTGATTTTCACAAGGACCTTCCAACCATAGAATCGCCTATGTTGGAAGGGACCCGTAAGATCATCTCAGTTGCCCTCTTCTTCTCCTAGTTCTACTGCTATGAGAGAAGAGGCAGTAAATGTTCTGTTTTCCTTGCCAGAACCAGTTCTGTTTAACTGGAAGAGCAGTTGGTAGTTTGTGTCTAGAAAGCAGCATGCCTACTGTTTATTTGTGCTCAGGGAACAGGATCATGTGGCACGAAGTGAGATAGAGCTTGCTTTCTCTCATGTAGAAAGATATACTGGATGACCTCCTTGCTATGACTCTCTTCTCACTCACTCATAGTACGCAGTACACACTGTGCTTATTACTTGTGTGTAAATTCAAAGTGGAAGGTCTCTGCGGATAATCAGGATACGTTCCGGAGAATAAAAGTAAGATCAAGCAATAACTTACCCTTGTTTTATTTATCCAGAGTTCAGTAAATTTGCTCCCCAGCCTCTTAGCTTATGAATGACAGAATAAGAAAACATCTTTGCTCACAGAAATGAATGTAATTCTTTGTGGGTCGTCTGACTAACAGAGAAATCGTGTCCAGTGGTGGGAGCGGCCTCAGCTGCAGAAGTTCCTGCAGGGAGGATGGTCCCTTTGCAGTGAGTTTAATAGAAGCACCACACGCTGTAATCCTTGAACACATATCTGGGGCACCCCTTCATCTCTCCTTCCTCATTAAAACAGAATATCATTTAGGAGTAGCACCACTAAAGAAAATACTGGTTTCCCTTTTGGTGGCATTTTTTAGTACATAAGGATGCCAAAAAAAATATTTGTCTTTCTGTGAATTTCTATCAATAAAATCTGGACTGCAGTGTGGTTGTAAGATTTGCTTCAGCTTACATGGCCAGGAATACATCATTGCATGTCTTTATACCTAGATCTGCCGTTCCTGGGCAATGAACATAAGTACAGAATCGATTATGTACACTCAATTAGGCTCTTCTTTCAAGCTGTATTTTAGCCAATAGATGTTTTGGGAAAGTAGTCTGCAATCAAAGCAAGTTCTGGAGATGGCATCTGCAGACAACTGGAGAGGCCTGAATAGCTCTTCAGTGTAGAAGACTGCTGTACACTGAAGTCTCTGACTAAGTGTGCTCAGGCAGGGAACTTGTCAACCAGAAGTAAAATCTAGATGCTTAGAGCTGGATATTGTGACTGATCTGCCTGAACAAAATGAGTTTGAGAGGATGCTGAGATCTGATCATTGCTTCCTAAAAGGGAAAATGGTAATCGTTTAAGGGAACCCAGCAAGGAAGGTCACTAACTAATCTCAAAATCAAATCAAATCAGAGGACGTTAAAAGATGGACAACAAAAGAAATTGACAACAGAGAAATTTTTTATTTTTTATTTAATATCATAATCCTTAGGAAGTGTACTAGAGGATGCTCTGGAAGGAAAAGTTGTTTTAACCTTGGTGCAATAGATCTGAGGAACCTTGCAGCCTATTGACTAAGGGAAGAAGTATTGCCCATATGGACAACTCAGTTATAAGGAGTTATGTCAGCAGAAATTAAGATTTTAAAAAATAAACTATGAGGAGAGAGATGTATTTGTCATTCTTCTGGAAGAATGTGATCTGTCTCTGCACAAGAGAGTCCAGTATTTTGTACTTTTCAGGGGGCAAAACCTGTATAAATAATGAGTTTCTAAAGAAGATTGGGGATACATTATGTTTATATTTCCACGAGGACAAAACAAAAGGCAAGATGTTTATTTCTCTCAGCATTATGAACTACAGCAGCAGAGGTTACATTATTAGTATAAGTTTTCTCAGTTCAATACCAGATCTGCGTATGATAATAACTTATGTGATACAGTAATTCCTGTAGAACAAAATCTGATCTTCAGCTTAGAGTTTATGAAAAATCTTCCAGTGCAGCTCTTTTTTTTTTGCACTTGCAGACTTGGTAAGAATAAAATTAAGTCTCTAATTAAAATTATGTAAAGGTTGCACAATTTTCTGTTAACGAGCTCATTTGTTGAGTATTTTTTCCCACATCTAGTGCAGCGTTCTTCAACTTTTTGGCCCTGCTGTTCCTCAGGGAAAGTACAGCAATCTATCAGGAGCAAACAGCTTGTGTTTAAAGAATACAGAAATGTTTATCGGTCATTTTACAAAGGGCATAATCAATATTTATTCCAGTCACAATTAATATTCTGCAAACACAGGGCACATCATGTCCTTCTGAACCCAAGTTGATTTTCTTTGTACCAATGCAATTTTATAAACTGTTAGTTTAGCTGGCTAATTATAAAAGTAACAAATCAAGCTACGCATATGGACTAGTTTCCTGGTAAAACAAACTTTGGCCTTAGCTAGGAGGAGACAGCAAGAACAGTGAATGTTTTCTGCAATAATTAACCAACTAAATAAAAAACTGTGTTTCTGTAGTCAAAAACCCCAAACAAACCAAACCCGACACCTTCAGTGAAAGCCTCTCTGAAAGTCAATGTTTGGGTGTCAGCAAGAATAGAAAGTTTGTATAAAAAAAACACCCAAAAACATTTCACAAAAAACTGTGGCGCCTTCAATAATAGAATGTTTTTCATTTGTATTTCACTGACCTCAGAGAATGAAATTCTATTCATAAAGCAGTTTACAGAACACATTTGGGCCCCATCAGTAATATTAAATTAATCACAAAATGAAATTATTTAGCTACAAAACAGTTTTGTCTTGGGTGAGGTAGATTCTGATTCTGATCTCATTTACAATGGTTTTACATCAGTTTAATTTGATTTCACTGAAGCTTATGCTGTATAAAAGAGAAGAGAACATGGATCACATTTTCTGCATGGTCATAAATTGCGCACAATTGAAAAAAGAGGAATTTCTACTCCAGGAAGAAATCCATGCAAATGTATTTTGCTAAAATTGGGCAGACTGTTTAGAGTGTGCTATTTCTATTTTTTTTTGTAAGCTTAGCTCCAACCAGAAAAGATGCTAGATTTCCAGTGCAAACGACTCCAAATCAGTCAGGTGATTAAGTTTTTTTAAAGATTCTTAGGAGAAAAATGGAAAAAAATAATCTAGAGAATTTCTGAAAGAGGACCATAATTAGATAATGTCACTTTGGGATATTTTTATTTGTTCAGTCCAGTATTACTCAGGTATTTATCAGTAGTCAGAATAGAAGAGCAAGGTAGAAAAGGATTCCCAGGCTGTTGCAGAGAATTTTACTAGTTGGGACCAGTTAAAATCATGTTATTTGTTGTTTGCATGAGACAGAGAAGAATGGTTATGCTGTCTGTGTTGAATTGATCCTCAAGGTGTTGTTGCCACATTTTAGCCAGGTGACTCAGGGAAGAAAAGGCTTTCAGATTACTACAGAGCTAAAAGCACCTAACCACATTCACCTCTCTTCAATGTCTCTTCTTGACTGCATTAGGAATTCAGCTCTTCACTCCCTTCCCTGCCTGTACACATGTGCGCCCATACACCTGGAGCATCACCTAGCTGTGGTGCCCATTGCCAGGCACATGGATGTCCCCTTTCCCTGCCAGCACCTTATTCACCACGGTGAGTTTCTCTCCAGGAGTCAGCCTCAAATTCTCTTCTGGGTCTGGCCTGCAATCTCCCATGATCAGCTTCATCTTCCTAACAGGGAGCAGAGGCCCCATCAGGACAAATCCACCAGCATCCCCAAAGTGCTCAGACTGCAGTGGTAGGGGTTGTACAGCACCTTGGGTTGGTTCATAGTCTGAGTGCACTCCTGATGAATTGTGAAAAGGGGTAGCTCCTGCCGTTGTCTTGCACACACAAGTGCTTCTGTGGTCACTGGCATGCCTATCCAAACGGCAAATACTTCCTGAACTGGCAATCACATAACATAACAAACTTAATGTTAGACACCAATAGAAATTGTGGAGTTTGATGTAAGAATTCTCTGTTTAAATTAGAATTGATCTAGATTTAGGAATACTGCCTGTTCAATGAAAACATCCTTGTGTGACTCAGATCAACAACATACAGAGCAGAAGAGAGTTTCCCTTTCTACTAAGGAAGCAGAAATAAAAAATAGCAGAGAGGTGACTATTTTGATGAAAAGCAAAAGGAATCCTTCAGCTTATAAGTTGTCTCCTTTTTTGATACTCTGGAACAACATTTTTTGGGGAAAAAGGGACTCTACTAAGGGATTTAGGGCTCCAGCTTGGCAACATATTAAGGTCTTCATTAATGTGATTTTAAAATGATCAAGTATAGTTGCGGGGGTTTATGCTTATGGGTAATTTTTGTTGTATTATCTGCATTTTTTAGGAAGCAGATGGAATGTGTAAGAACTCTAAGAATATTGGAGAAGAAGTAAGAGAAATAATTCACCAAAATGTAGGTGAAACTAAAAAAAAATTTAAGTACCCTTAATGAAGCAGAACAGCTTTTACAGTAAGATTCTACTCTACATGAATAAGGGTAATAAAATGACAGATTTTAAAGAATGGAAAATGGAAGAAAATTTGTCCGAAGAGGAAAATAACTTCCAACAGCTATTCAGTTGGAGGAATAACCTACAAACTCATAGCGCAGAAAGTGGCCTGGGGGATATCAGATAGCAAATTGTACCTGAGTCTGCAATGTGCTGTGCCTACAAAATAGCATTGGCTTGCAGGTTTGCACTTTGCAAATGCAGAGGTGAGTGGTCAAAGAACAGAGTGGTAAGTCATCCTCTGTTGTCGTTCTGCCACAAGCATATGGAAACCTGGCCCTGTTTCTTGGTGCTATGTTCCCAGAAATGTGGTGATGAATGGGAAGGAGAGCGTTCAGGAAAAGAGATAGAAAATCTTGAAGAAAACAACTTATCATAAAAAATGAAAAGAAACTGAGAAATAAAATAATTTGGCAGTGAGATGCTTTGAGCACAGGTGGTGGGCATAAAAGATGGTGGCCTACAAATATTTGGTTGTTAAATTGAAGGGTAAATACTCTCATTGTACTGCATAAATATTTCTGGGGAAGGGTAAACAGCTCCATGGAGTGACAAATATTCCAGTTTATAAAGCAACACTTACCTTACAGATATCACAAGGTAAATATTTTTGGAGTGTAAATATTGCATGGAAAAATATTGTTCTGTGCTCTGCATTGAACAGTAGCTAGGACCAAATGAATTAAATAAAAACCAATTATTTGTCAGGTGAAACAGTATGACATTGCAGAAATCTCATTATAAACACTAACATATTATGGGGAATTTTCTACACAGTCTGCTCAACAACACATGGGCTGACTTGAATTCCGTTTTGATAGAAAACCTAAGCAAAAAATCCCAGCAGCACACGCAGAAATCAAATCATACTTTTAATTAACGACCAGCCCCCAACTTTTCTGCAACAAACTTGGAGGCTGGCAAAACACTGACTAATTTATGAGATCCTGATTTTTCTCCAAGGGGTTAGTCCCCACCCCATAGAATTAAACAAGGTAACTCTGATATTGCTTCTTACCAAAACATTCTTATTCTGTCTCTAGTACTCAGTAACATTGTAAAATCCCATCATTAATGTGTCAAGACAACCCCCAAAAATGTAATGTCAAGTGAAAGTAAAAGCTGTCCTTCTTCACTTAATTGCTGGGGTGGGATATCACTCTGGAGGTCTCTAGCCCAAAAGCCCTGCCTAGAGCATAGTGAACCAAAGTGGTTGTTGAGGGCTATGTCTGCCCAGGTGTTGAATATATCCAAAGACGGTGACAACCTTATACACTTTTTTCAAGTGAAGTGAAGCACCACTAAAATCTCCATCATATGTTAATGATGGAAATGGATTGCTGCACCCAAACCAGTAAACCACTGCTGGTAATTTGACAATTGTGTCTCAAGTGGACATCAGTGCTAAGCATCCATCTAATCTCAAACGAAATTTCAGAATTAATCCACAAGGTGGGACACCACCATCTGCAATTTAGTAGTCTTATAGTGTGAAAACTAATTTTCTGGAATCGTTCTTGGATCAGGTTGTGCAGCAGTCTTTTGGCATTTGTTAAGCAAAGCAAAAGTAGGGATTTGTATTGCCAAGATGTGCTTATTTCACACACAACTCTTTCAGTACTGAAAACTCAGTTGAATACAAAAGATTGACTGAGGGAAGAGTGGCTGAAGAAAGAGATTGCTGAAGAATATGACACTTTATAAGATATCTTTACTACTGTCCTCTTCCAGTTCCCATCCTTTCTACTAGTCTTTCTTTCAAGACTAGTCCATCATATGGCCTTGCAGTTTTTAAAAATGTATGTGATATTTTTCCCTGTAAGAAAAGTCTTGCTGGACCTTTTGGAAAGGAAAATATTGTATAGCTTATCATGACAGTCAGTTATTATCCCCTTTTCTTCTTCACTACATAGAGGACAAGGTTTACCATATTCTAACAAGTTTCTTTCCTAAATTTTCTCTTGTAGCTATGTTATGGGCAAGGAGTTACACTCTGTGTTATCCATACTACTTCTTTTACTTTCTAGACTGCTTCCCCATTTCCAGCTAGTTCTTCCAGTTTACCCAGAGGCAAAACTTTCAGATTCTTTCCTGAGTTTCTACTGTTTCAGCATCTCTCAAATTCTCAAAAGCATTCCTACCTTATTAAGTATGCCTAATGCTAATTGGGTCCCTAAAAATGCAGCCACATTTCCTTCCACTGGCATGTCGCTATTAATGGATGCCGCATCTTGTTCAAGACCTCCAGCAACTCATACAGCTCTTTCTGCTGACTCCACAATCTGCTGTTTACAGGCTGTAATGCAACAGTTTGAAAATCGCTTTGCCAGGGCAGTCAAATCAATGCCATCACATGTGGTTTCTTTTCACGCCCACCCTCTCATCTTTCAGCATTCCTGCTTTGGGAGCCCATAATTTTGACTATGGGATGCAATGTGGCTATGTTTATACAAGAAAGAGCAGCTGTTTGGCCCCACACTTAGTTCACCAAAGGCAACACAGAGAAGAAGTCTCCCTAACAGCAAAGAGTGATCTCTGAAAAGTAGGAGGAGAAGGCCTACCAGGACCTCTAAAGTTAAACTCAGCGACGAATTTGAAACTGTGTTTTAGTGGGAAGCAATCTAGTCTTGGCAAGGTGGAGGGCCTGAGGAACTATATAGGTGTTTTC
The DNA here is from genome assembly GCF_963924245.1 of Chroicocephalus ridibundus. NCBI lineage: Eukaryota > Metazoa > Chordata > Aves > Charadriiformes > Laridae > Chroicocephalus > Chroicocephalus ridibundus. The sequence continues at coordinate 156,313,071 of NC_086284.1, forward strand.
CATCTCTAACATCTATGATTCTATTATACTATGACTAATCTCACCTTTCTTTAATATTCTCTCTGGTAACCTGTTCCATGTACTTATTGCCCTTTCAGTAATGCAATTATCTAAGAATCGATGGCCATCTTGTCCATACTAAACACTGCAGTAGGATAAACTACATTATTTCTGAACCATCTGCAATAATGTATTGTGAAGTCTAGAGCTGAATATCTCCAGTCTGCATGAGTTCTGCCTCTTAATTCCATTTGACTCATTTTCAATTAAATCACTAGTGTGTGAACAGGGGTGCTGGAGGATAGAAAGGGAAGGCAGAGATTAAAGGAATATAAAAGTGTTTTATGAACCAGGTGAACAGGGAATTAGAATTGAAACAGGTTAAGGGAGAGAAAATAAAATAAAGGTGAAAAAAATTAAAAATCCTCAGCACCGAAGGAAGATATACTCACTGGATATTAAAAGTGGGATACAGAACTTTCATTTTGATATCTTTAAATCAAGTCCATGATATGGATGTACTGACTAAAACCCATTTAGATGTTAATTGCTATAGACTGCAAGAAGAATTTTTGCTGGTGACTTTCCAGCTTTTGCTGGACAGATGTTATATACACATCACAAACCCCACCGTCATCATAATTGGTAGCCTTGTTGACAAGCTTCAAAGAGATGCCAAATCATGAATAGTTGTGGGGACTCAGCTGCCCAAAACGAAAATCCTTAATGGATTTTGTCATGTATAATTGTGCTAGAGAGGTGCCAGGGAAGTGGGAAGTGCTATCAATATCAAGTTAAATGCCAGCAGAAGCTAAAGGCCTGGAAAAAAAGGGCCAGATGAGACGACCTTATAAATGCTGCACAGGAGGTGGGATGGTGCCAAAAATACAGGGGGATGGAACAAGAGAGAGAGTACTTTAAACGAAAATTCTTTACCAGAAATGTATCGCTACACTATTTTAGCTTTCTCTGCTGATAAAAGGTCCCATTGTATTCCTTTGATGTATCACAGGATGAAAAACCCACCCATGGAGTGCAATTCCGATAAGTTTGAGCAGGCAAGAGAGAAAAATTTCAGGATTAAAGTCCCAGAAGGAGAAAGGAATAAAATTCTCCAAACACAAAAGGTGGCAAAGGACAGTACAATAGACAAGAGCAATTTCAAGAAATGCTGATTAACATAGTGCTGTTAAACACTGCAAAAAGGTTAAGAAAAAGGCAAAGGCAGAAGAAACAGTGGCAGAAATACAGGATAAGGCAAGAGAGAGTGAAAAGTACAGAACAGTATAATGGAAATGGAAAGCGGCAAAGAGGGAAAAGCCAACTAAAGGAAACTAAGAAATTATTTAGATTCAGTGGTTCATTTTTTTTTCAGACTGTTGCCATGTACCGTTCCTGACCAGAATGCGCAAAGGTACTGCTTGCTGCTGCACCTCTCATTGCTGTGCTGTTTCTTCTTCAATGTAAAAATATTATTGAACTCCTGCTCCCACTACTTCACAAGGACAGCACATGCTATCACTCGGGTTGCCTAATTGCTAAATGCTCTCAGAATATTAATGGACAAGTAATGCATGTAGGAGAGCCCATTTTGTAGATTAGATTTCTTAATGGACTTTCTGGAAGCATGAGAAGTAATTAATCTCCACAGTAACATACTGTCACCTGCTGCTGGGCTGTTCAAAACTTCTTTTACCAACACAGCACTTTTTGTTTGTACGTTGTTGTGTCCATTTGCTTTCTGAATAGTGGGGGGGTAGGTGGGGCGGTTGAGAGATGTATAACTTTTCTTACTGTTGCTTCTGCACGGGGAGAGATCCACAATTCCACACAAAATATGCATAAGTTCCTCCATAGGTTACATCAAGTGTTCAATAGCTTTTATCCCATTCTTTGCAGTTTTTTCTGGTAACTTCACAGCTGAAAAAAATTCTTTCCTCTCCAGTTTGTGACAGTCCAATCACTACAGCCATGTAATGCCTGAAGCTTTCCCCAAAGAGAATCCAGAGATCCTTTGTTTGGCCCCAAGATAAGCAAAACCCTAACTTTGTGATCACCTGTGGAATTCAGTGAGAATTCACAGTTATACAGGACTTCCAAAAAATAGCCCAGTAGTTTGTGCTCAGTACAAGACATATGTTGGAAAACTTTTGGGTTTCACAAATTCCTTGAAATTCCTTCAATAAGTTAAAAAATAATTCCGTGATTCTTTCTGATGTTGTTCTTATCTTGCGTTTGTGAAACTGTAAAATTCCCTCAGTGCTAGTATAGGTGTAGCACTTGTGGAGTTGGAGACATTTGGCAGTTCTTGGAATTGACTGCATGTCGCATGTTGTTAGTGTATTACAGAAGTTCTGTTGTTCTTTTTAAACAGGAATACTTTTTGGCATATCTGTGTTTTCAGATGGGACAGAAGAAACGTGGAGCCAGACAGAATTATGAATACTGAGCCAGCGTTGTTCTGGGCTTGTTTGTCTTTTTTTTTTTTTAAATAAAAAAGCAAGATGAACTTCTAAATTGCATTTTTGCATTATCCAACTGAAGAAGACTTTTTTTTTAATATTCAAAATAGAATAAAGTTGTGACAAATAGAGTTTGGAAAATAGAGAATAAAACTTCCAAAATATAATAAAATATTGAATATTGCACACTCTTTGGTGTGTACTGTTAGTGTGTGTACACGTTAGTTAATGCTGACAAATAAGCTGAGGCAGGAGTCTAAAATGAATATGTGGTTTAGGACAAGTTATATAGAAAAACCTCAACTTGAGCAGTTATCCTGTTTTCCTATGGAGACTAAGGCTCGTGAAATGATACTGTCTATCTGCATCTGCCACCACAGACTTCTGGATGTTCTCTCCCCCACCCCCCCACCCCAAGTAGCTTTTGGACCATTGGCAAACTGTGACATTTGTGGTTAAAGGGAAGAGGCCTCAAGCACAGATCATTAAGCATTTAAGAACATCATAATACTCAGGAGGTGGAGCAGAGGAGAGTGACTTACACATCTCATGTACAGGAGCAGCTGCAGCAGAAGCTCCTGCCTTGATAGACAGAAGCAAATCTGCATATGAGCAAGGTTTTGTCTTCCCGTGGGGAATCCCATAGAGGTCTCCCTGGGACACACCAAAGTCAACGAAACATAAGGCTTATCTCCACGTCAAAAAGAGATCCTTTACCCCATGGAAATGCTTGCTGAAGATCCAAGATGGGTTCAGAATGGATTATAGGGGAAAAGCATCCTTTCATCTCTGCTCTTGTTTAGATTTGAGTGCAAAGTTTTGACCACTGCCATTTCAACATTACTTGGTACATAATGAGTTAATTAATAAATGAGAGCCATTTGTAAAATTAGATTTCTTTTCTTAACAGTGCTGGAGAGGCAAAGTATTTTAATACGGGTTTATTTTTAGTTTTCAACTTAATTTTGCCTATTTGGAAAAATATGTGCTGGCATATAATGACAAGGGTAGAACTGCTGGCCTGCTAGCCTTTATTGACATGAAGCCATCTAATGACAAGCTGATTTTCTTAATGAAGAAAACAGAAAAGTTCCTTGCCATTATTGTGAGAAGTGTTGTCTTGCACAGTCTAAGGTAAGCAAAGAGCAGCTTTCAGCAGAGAGGCATTTAGAGACCTTTCTCTGGGTCAAGAAAAGGGAGAGAGAGCCTGAGTGTGTATGTTTTTGGCGGAAAAAGGCAAAGTTCACATCTGTTCTATGGTAAATTATAGGGAGGGAGCCTATTGCCTGGGGCTGAGTATATTTCCGTCGTGTTTTCTCAGCCACTCCATAGAGATCTCGGCAACTGATAGATAAGTCCTCAACTGTGTGAGAGATACTGCATGACTGACTTGTGGTTGGGCAATGCTCTGGCCCTTGCAAATAAAAAGTGTGTGTTATGGACAGAATAACACCTCTGCTGGGACTCCTGGCACTTGAATATGGGCTACGCGAAGGAAGCAAGCTCTTTTGTTCTTTACCCTAGAAAGGATCTGATGAAAACACCAGTCCTCCCCCTCCATGATCAACATTTTTGCTAGAATTCCCCTCGTGTGCTGTGTTTGTTTTCAGTAGGCCTCTGCTCTCTGCACCAGTTAGGAACAATGAGTAGCCTTTCACCACTTTTTTTTTCTTTAAAGAGCAACACATACACAAATCTCACACATGTACCATCCCAAAATACAATTAATGTGCTGCATTTGAAAGTTGTTCATGTTCTAGTAGCAATGCCATTCATGCACATAGCTATTCCATGTTGGGAGCATGCCATTATATATTGCTGAATTTATTTGGAATCTGTTGTGATGCTAAGTTTTGTCTAGTAATGAGTATACCTCAGGAATAGTTTCCTTGTGTTGGGTGTACTCTTCGTGACTGAGCGTTATGGCCTGGTTTGACAAATATTTCTTCCAGAGAAAGTGGCATTTTACACACTCTCCCAACACTGGACGCTATTTTCCTAGTCCATATCTTTCTCAGAGTGTAAATATTTTTCTGGGTGAAACAAACCAAGAAACGAGGAAAAAGGTTAGTTTTTAACCTGTTTCCCATTCTACTGCACCATACAGCCCCCCGAACCGGCATAGCTGAGCAGTACAAAGGTTGGGATGAGCACCCAGAGCTTATTTAATCTACCAAAAAGAAATGCTCATAACACTGTGGATGTGGGCTAATTTCACTGTCCTGGGAGTGAAAACCAGCTTGAGCATCTTGTGATATTCAATGCTGGGGTCAAAGTAATTTCTCCCATCTTCTATCAGCTTGTACATGGCTAAGTGGGATCCTGGACAGGGCACATCTCATCTCTGTGCTTTCATTTACCTGCCTACAACAGGGCTAATATATACACATCCTTTTTGGCGATGGTCTCCAGCTACTTTTTGTAAATAATTTTGAAGACAAAAAGCACCTTATAATTACTAAGTACAGTTTCCATGAGATTCTGAAACAAGCATTCAGATGTGTAGTCAAATATTAACTTGTCCTCTGTGTGGAGAATGACACTGTTCAGGGGAACTGGCGCGAGCCTTTTCAAACTAGCTGGTTCACAACGCAAGCTGGTCTTGTGTTATATAGTGCAAATAAGTTAGCCCTCAGACAATTAATGTGGGATGACTTGGCTCTGGGTGAGTGATGGGGAACAAGACATTGAATGAATCTGTTAAAACTCCCACCAGAGCTGGAGCACTTTTGTAATGTGGAAGAGAAATGGGAAAAGCTAAAAAGGTGTTTCACACTAAGAGTGTAAGTAATAACACTCAAGAAAAAAAAAGTCAGACGGAAATGCCAGCTTTATTTTTAATGATAGCTTGTTCTTAAGCAGCTTCCTGATAACTTGGGCAGAAGCTGTTAAACGTGAAATAGTAGTATTGACATTTGAGTACTATGCTCTTTGTAGATATAAAATATGAGAGTGCTGTGAGCGCATGAAAGCAAGCTGAAAGCAGCAGATCACCCACAAGGTATGCATATCCGACAGTTTTAACTGAGCTTCTGCTAAGGGACTAGATTTTGAAAGAGGAGTAAATATCTCTGAAGATGTCTAGGCTTTCAAGAGTTAATTCTTCATAAGAAATGAGCACCTGCTTAACCAAATGAAGTCCACAGGCCCAAACAATTTTTATCGGAGGTGGATAATGAAAGGACTTGATGGCATTCTGCTCTATAGGCCTTACTCACTGTGTATTTCAGTGGAGGTAAAGGTGCCGGGTTTGAGGTTATGATAGTTAATCACTATGGAAGGGAGCACGAAAACTGAGAGTGAACAAAAAAATGCCATGAAAATGGCAAAAGCATTTATGTTAGAACAATAGGTAATAAAGTGAATATGAAAAAAAAACACTTTTGGGGGCTTAAAATATGATTTAATCAAAAAAGTATTTTCTTAGAATTAAAATAATGGAACTGTTCAAGGAAAGAGACCTAAAGAACCCAACTCATCTACACCACAGGATTTAGGGTGGCTTCTGTTCTTGTACAGTAGAGACAAAAGCAAAAGCTGTACAGAAAATAATTGTTCTGGGAATGCTAAAGAAAATCCAGCAGAGCTAGTAAGCTCTGTGTTCACTGGAGGAAAACATTTTACATTCCTTTGCCTTAGTAAGAAAACAAACCAATGAAATACAAATCTAAAAAGGAATGAATTTCCACTTCCCACAAGGTGGAGTCATTCTCAGAAAGGTAGCTGACATATTGAAAGTAATAAAGCAGGTCATATCAGCAAAGCTCCTTCCTTGTTTTACCATAGGAATACTGTTTAGTGTTTGAAATGCATTATGGGAAAATAACGAACCTTTATGATGGTACACAAAGATATCTTTGCAGATAGCGCTTTATCTATACATAGATAGATAGATAGCGCTAACAGAGAGAGAGTGGACATAGAGAAGTATACAAGAATTTCATTTAAAAAAGCTGTCCAGATCCCTTTGAAATGCAGGCTGTGATCACCAGAGCTACAAAATACGCTCCTGTTAAAAAAGTAATTAAGAGACAGCACAAGGTAGCTGGCATGGCCTATTCTTCACTTTTATAAGCAAAATACTGCTAGACAGGCTGTTATTTAAAGGACACAGGATGATGACTACTAAGATGTTGCATAAAGTTTTATTAAAAGGATATCTGAAGGTCTGGGAAGTACTGAAAGATCTCAGAACAGCAAAGGATATTTGGTGCTGTCACCTTCTGAAGCAGCATTAAGAAGACTGCTAAGGGTCCGTCACATATTCCAGAAGTCAAATAAGAATAAAATAAAAAAATCAAGGTTAGTGGCTATAAGTGGGAGAAAGCTCCTTGAAGTGAAATAGGCCTAGAGCTGTGGATGCTGGAAAGGAATAAAAATTCCACAGGGCTGAGCTAGACTGTTCCTGCACATTGACAGTTATGGATAAATTTACGTGATCCCACAAATGCTATACACTGTTACAATTACGTAAAACCGAGTTCCCATTTTAAGCTCCAAAATGTCGACTCAAAGGACTCCCAGGCAGTAGTTAGTTTCTTTCTCTCCTGTAAGACAATAATTAGAAAAATCCTTTTGAGAATGTGTTTTCACATGCCAGGTAATCAAAGCTTAGTTGTGCATAGATACAGCCTTTTTTTTTTTTTTTTAAAGAGCGAATGAAAATAATTACTTTAAAGTACCCACTCATGAGAATAACTCTGCTCATCAGTCTAATTGCAAGCAGACACTGTCTTTCGATCACAATAAATTCACAATGGTTCATTAGCTTCTATAAGAGGATGAAATGGATCATCTTGTTAACACTGACATTGTTTTAAATGATTGATTTCACTATGTATGTGTTGGAATTTGCAGTATACCTGTACAACAAAAATATTTAATTAATTTAAGGAAGTATTTGGAAGACAATGGGAGATAGGGGAAGCTAATATTTCCTGCAGATCCCAGATCTACAGCTCAACTGAAAGCTGAGAGGTGGTTTAAACAAATATGACTGAGTATGAACATGTTAAATTATCAGCACTCACCTGAAGGGCAATGACTTGCTAAGTTGCAGTAAATCAGTTGTTTTCAGTCACAAGAAGAGATGATTTGATTTTTCCCTGTACAAGAAAATGTGTGTGTGAGAACAAAAATAGGGAAACTGTGCTTTTAGTATTTTCATTATCATCACAAAAACATCCTTGAAGATATAGCACTCTCTTGGCATTTATATTCTAGACAGAAATGTTCCAGCCCTAGGGAAACTGTTGTTACCTAACAGGAGGGATATGGTCATTATTTTGTTTTATCAGCTTTTCTTTCTCTCCCTTTTGCAGGGATTTAAAGACACTGTGATCGCGCTGAATCCTTCAATCCATTTCCCTGGCTGAGGCTGCCAGTATACCCTGTGGATCTGATGGAAGGATTTTACCATGGACCTGGCTCTGCATGCAAATTAGGGATGCTAACTAGGGAAGGACAAGGAGAGAGGAAAAGCTACTATAGTATCTGAAAAAGAAATAGGAAGCACCTCAGCTTTGATTCTCTTCTTTCTCACTTTGTCTTTCCTATGAGTAACCTGATTGACTTAACCATTTTATTATTTTTTTTTGGTCTGCACCTCTGAGAAAGAAGAGACAAGGTCAGTGTTTCCAATTTATACCTTAAGACTCTAACTTTTGCCATAGATATAGGATGCTAGTTTATTATTTATTTTGGAGGATAATCCCTGATCGTTGTAAACTCAAAATACAATATAGCTCACTTATCATAGAATCATAGAATCATAGAATCATAGGGTTGGAAGGGACCTCTGGAGATCATCTAGTCCAACCCCCCTGCCAGAGCAGGGTCACCTAGAGCAGGTTACACAGGAACATGTCCAGGTGGGACATGTTTGGTGTTTGGTGTTTGGTGGGGAACATGTCCAGGTGGGTTATGACAAAGTAAGGTTAGTTTGGGGATTAAATTTTCCCTATTACATTGCTCAAGCTCACGTATTTGATTCTGTTACTTAGCTCTATCACCTAGACTGATTGATATTTTCACATCAAGCAGGCAAAACTGCCCCTCAGGTTTAAAATAAAGAAATAAAGATATTTCTCCTTCTGGCCTTGTCTCCCTGCAGCTCCCTCCTGTCTTCCTGTCTGTTTTGATCCTATCTACCCCAAGGCAGCTCAACCAAAATTCACTTAGAAAATTTAGTTTCAGAATGCAATCCTATCCCTTATGGGAAGACTGGGTGCTCTGCCATTGACACCAAGGTTGCCTTAATGTCAAGGAGCGTGCACATGTCCTGGGCTACAGCTGCCCACGTGGCAACTGGCAAAGCCTCCTGGGCTCTCTTGAGCGACTCCCTCAGCGGTTCCCACCTTATACACTCGGGTGGGACATCCACAACACACACACTTGAGTGGTGTTACAGCAGCTTCTCTCCTGTGCTGCAGTCAAATGCCAGACACAGCTGACTGCTTTCTGCAGCCCTGGAAAGTGGCTATGCAAAGTGACCGAGACCCTTACCCCACCCCAAAACTGAATGCTGTGTCACGTGGTCGGTATGTTACTGTGCTCCATGTTACACAACCCAACATACAGATGTTCTCACACCGACCAAGAGAAGGCTAGAAAAATCTTTCTGAGAAAATACACCTTTTCTTGGAGCATTAGGAGCCAGTTTTATCTCTAGGCAGCAGATCTTTACTCAAGTGAAGAAATGAATGTTCTTCTCTGTGATACTGTATGACACAAGTGAAGGCACGGGACTTCAGCTGTATGTGGACAGCCCCTGCAAAATTTTCTCTGACAAGAAACCTGCTTGAAAGAGTCCTAACAGCCTCACATATCTGCACCACCCACAGAGCCAGGGCCTGCTCCAGCCATCATATGAATGGTGTAACTCTCTCCTAAAACTCTGAAGATGCCTGTACTGTTACTGCGTAATAGCCTGGCCTTTCAGGATAATCCATTTCTCCTATCTCCCTCTCGTGCCAGAATACAAAAGCCTCTGAGGTGCATATCCTGTGAAAAGAGTGGAGAAGAGAAAATGCACATATATACCAGCCTTAGATAAACGGTCATTACCACTCTGAAAACTATTCCGAAGTCTTTTTGCGAGGTATGGTTGCAGGATCATGCAAGCCAAAAGGGCTTTTCCTGACAAAAACAAGAATGAGGCTTGTCGTCTTTAGGGATCTATTGCGTTCAAGATTTCGCTGTGGTTTTCTGTTTATGAGGGATTGAAACCTCGAATAGAGTCGCCATCCTTTTTGTCTGGGCAGGGACAACATCACATGCTAATGCTCAGATTGAATCTTTAAAAGATGGGATCTTATAAGGGGGTATAAATATTCGCCTCTGCTGCTGTCCATGCCCTTGAGAGGAGCAACAGCAGCTGAACTCTGCTTTTTGTCTAGAGTGAAGCTTACACTCAAATACGGGCTCTCCATGGAAAATGAGAGCAAGACCATGCTTAACGAGGCATTTTAGGTAGGCTTCAGGCATGCCTAGGTGGGTGAGTGCATCAAAGATTGGGTCCATGCTTTCCCACAGGAGCAGTCCAAGCATACCTACTTGCAGCGCAGGCAGCTTGTGCTTGGCCTTATGAAATACCCAGCCCTGAGGGCATTTGCTTTTAGGAAAGATCCCACATCTGGCTAACCTGTCATATGTGCTTCTACCACAGGAACACCTGGGACTTGTGGGCAGCCTCTGTTAGCGCTCTACCTTCTGATAGCATGTGTAAGTAATATTGAGCTTAAATCAGTGGAATGTAGGCATTAGTCTGTAAAGCACAAAAGATTTTCTATCCTGGTCTCCTAGGTTATAGCACAGATGCAATACAAAGAACCCTACCTGATGTGCTTTATGATATGTGCATTTTCTTTCTCTCTACATGATACTTCGCTCCCAGCCAAAAAAAAAGAAAAAGGTATCAAAATAGCTGAAGAAAAGCTTTTGAGGCCCTCTCAAGCCTCATCCATTGTATTTCAAACCACAGTTTCCATAATGACACCACCATTTAATTCTGTGGAATTAATTAGCATTGGTGCTCCCAACTTCTGTTACCTCAAACCTTTCTATCCTTTAATAAAACCAACGGCAGTTCCTGTCCCTGCCACCAACATAATATCACAAGCTATTAACTGCAGCCGTTAACTGCAGCTACAGAAACAATAGGGCTTTGCTCACTTCACCTGCAGCCCACGCATTATGGACCTGGGTGAATTATAACACTCTGAAGAGATTGATAAAATTGTTGCAACTGACTTCTCAAAATATCTATGGATTTCAATGTAATGGACTCCCCTGCCTCACTCCAGCCACACAGCTACTGTGCAGCCACTCCACCTACCAGTGCACCTTTATGTTTTTGTGGGTTTTCCACCCTGTGCAATAGGATGGGAAAGAAGAGTCTCGTTTGTTGGTTTTGTTGTCGCTGATACACACGTGAGCTTTGGCCAAGGGAAGAGAATGACTGGATCTCTCATAATGTGAACTCAGTGCCAAATGATAAGTAGTGCAAGATCTTATCATGAAAAAACTCACACTCAGAACAGTCTGTGGAGTATTAATTTGGAAGCTAGCAGGGGCTGGGCTTGGAGTTGTGGAGGGGCCCTAGGGTGATTCTGAGTTGTTATTCTCATGTCAGTCTCACTACAAAGACATCATCCTTGATCTCCACTACCTTTGGTCGGGGAAGTACAAATGAGGCCCAAGGCACCAGCAGTGACTGGAGTCACTGGTGAACGAGCGCTTTGACAGATTAAGGGTTGTTCACATTAGACCTCCAGATGGAATGGGAACCCAAGGCCTCCTTCTCTACTGGGGTCCTTTCAGTAAGGACTCTGCACAGGAGAAAAGAAAAATGCAGTGATCATGTATCCTTGAAGCTCCATATGGATCTGAGAGCCAGTCTCTGGGGAAAAATATTAATGATGGATGATACTGAAAAGAAATCAGAAGTATTAGTTTGACCCAGGGCATCCAGTTCTTAATCCCTAGCTCAGCTGTTGCAACATGCTTTGGAAGACTTAATATGAAATCCAACTCTGGTGATGTACTAAACTGTCACTGAATTATGCCAAATAGCGAATCTTTGATGAGGTTATTCTTATGTTTTATGGGATGCAGAGCAGTAACCTACTTTCTGCTCTGATTAAGGGTAGGAAGTGACTACTTTTCAGTGTTGCATCATTTACCAAAAATAATAAAAAATCCCTTAGAAGCTAGATGTGGAAAATTAAAGAAGTTTTGATGAATAAACTTATCTCCAATTAACTTAAGCTGTGCAAATCCTTTAGATGAGACATTGAAATGTTTTTGAGACACTAAGTTAATTTGGTGAAGTCTAGTAACAGCATCAGATTTTTCTGAACAACCTGATTTTCATGTTACAGATGTGTCAGCATAAGTATGGATGCACTAATCATTCCGGTATAATTAACTGCCTGGTGAAATGTCTCATTAGCGTGGGGAGTTACTGATGAATAATTTGTCATATTCTAATTATTCCTTTCTCACACCCCTCCCCCCCCCTTCCTTTAAAAATACATAATTATAAGCATTTAGGAAATAACTTACGTGGCGTTGAAAATCTACCTCATCATTTAGATCCTTCCAACTTTTCTGAAGAGCAGTCTATGCTAAGTGCTGAGAATTAAGGTAGCTATGGAAAGAGCTGTTCTACAAGGTTGCAGCACAAGTTGCACAAGGGCCTGCATATGATCTAGAAACTTCCCGTTTGAGAAAGGCCCCCAATTGTGCTTTACTGCCCCAAGGATGAAAGCAGTGAGATATAGCATTAGGCTATGCACAGACTCTGCTGTGTCTGAAGCTTCAAGAATATGTTAAATTCCTTCCTGACCAATTTAAAGACTGCATGTGATATCAGCTCAGCTCCCCCTTCCTGACAAAGCTGTCCTGACTTAATAGAAACATATTTTAGAGTGGCAAATTCTTCAAGCAGGTTTTCTCTAGCTAGAGAAAGGAAGAGTTGACACATCCTGGAATGTGGAAAAAGTTGAGAGTGTGGTAGTTTATCTTGTATACATACATCCAGTAAGCATTCAAGTTACATGGTAGAAGGGTTTTACAGTAAACCTTGAGATACGTTGATCAGAGCTGAAGCTGAAGGGCTAATAAATGATGCACACTCATTGTGCTGTTTGGGAATACCAGTAAGGGCACTAGCTCTAATTGGTACATGTATCTTGATAGCACTCAGCTCCAGAGTCAAAATGTAATGAACTTCACCTGCTTGTATTGCAGCGTGTCTGAGCGGACAGGGCATGATGTACACTATGGTTCTGCTTCAGGCAGATAGTATTAAGTTGTGCCAGGAAATTGCTTCTGTGCTTTCCTTTCCTCTTCTACTTTTATTCTTATTCTTAGTCTGTAAAATTTGCTTAAGTGGGGGCCGGGAGTAAACAAAAATGGCTTTGTGTTGCTGTGCTTGCTTATATACGTGATTTCTAACAGCGAGGCATTCACACGCTACTACAAATATAACCTTGTAACAGCTTCACGAGAATAGTAATATTCACTAACTTTCCACCTTTTGGGGCTCTTACACACTATGTGAATTGCTAGACACAAGGAATTTACAGCAGTCTTTCAGTAAAATTTGGGCCAGAAGAAGAGACAAAATTCAAGCAGTTGGTCTAACTACTTGGACAGGGTAGGGAGGCAAGTAAGGTCAGTTGACTGTGCATGGAAAGCCAACTAGTTGCTGGTCATCTGAGTCTACAGAAAGCTAGTACTTGTCAGTTCTGTTGGTGAAACCGTGAATCTCAGCATCTTGGAGCAGGATTCCCTAAGGGTAAATTTTCCATAGTCTGTCTCCCAAGCAAGTGGGGGAGCTGAGGATTTGCTCCTTGTAGTCACATCGCAAATGAAGTTCAAACTACTTTCTTTCTCTATATTCTCCTTTTTAAAACAGGAAAGAAATGTCTCGCCCTTATGATTCAAAATAAAACTAATAAGCCTTGGGTTTGTTGTCCAAGAGAAAAATAAGCCTTCTTTTATTTAAAAAAAAAGAAAAAAAGTGTTGGTGTTATGGCATTTCTGTAAGTCTCTTGCCTTAGGAACAACAAGGGTGACTTCAGGGTATTCGTCAGATCCATCTTTTTTTCCCCAAATTGACGTTCACTTCTGTCACAATTTTCAGTCTTAAAGCTGTTCAGTATGCTTCTACAATGTAAAATGCTTCTCCTGCAGTCTCACAAGTCCAGATCTCGTTATTATCACAATGACCCTGTCCTTTTAATAGCCCAAAGAGGAAGATAAAGCATTTTATTTATGAACTCCCCCTTCGTAACCTTGCTGAGCACAAAATCCTAAGAAAAATATGGAGCATTGCCCTCTGGCTGCTTTTTGTATTAGCCGTAGTCCTAATTTTGTATTCTGGCATTGACTGAGAGTTCTGGGGTGAGAATAATTCAAATCAAACTTATGAAGCAGAGAGAGTGCCTTCTGTGAGGTCTGCCAGTCCCTCAGTTGTTTCCTATTTTTTATCATCCTTCCATCCTTCCATCCTTCCATACACAGGTGGTTCTGTGTTTTTCAGCACCTCCCACACTTTCATAGTCAATCTAGAAATGCAGTAAGGGAAAACTCAGTGGAATGGAAGAACAGCTGGTGAAGAGCAGGAAAGTTAAAAGCCTCACTCACCTGTTTTTCTACACATATTTAAAATTTGTGAAGGAATTAAGTGCTGTGAGGCAAACGCATAGACCACGCGAGGGAAATACCTTGCAGCCCATACTCATCAAACATTCCTATCCCCGTGCTCTGAATGACACGGCTATAGATTCAGTTCCCTGGAATCATCCCTGTTTGCATTCAGCATGTTGTGGCAACCCATGCAGTGACGGAAGAAAAGCAATTTCTGTAATACATTCTGGGCTCTGCATAAAGCAAGCACAGTAATGGTACTAAAAGAAAGGAGCAGGACTTAGGTGGGCTTCACTTTGAAGCTGAGACACACTGTTTTAGTGTGACTTCAGTCTCTGTATTGTTCACTTGAACCCACAGCGTCTTGTTTTCCCATCATAAAATTGGAATAACAGTGCTACCCTACTTCATAGGGAGCTTTTGAGGCTTATTTTTGCGGTAAAGTTTATTGAACTGGGAAATGGACAGAATAATAAAATGTCACAATGATACACCATTATCCTCCCTGCTTCCACATCCCTCATCAAAACCTGCTATATCTCAGAAATCACCAGAGTTAATGGCTAGAATGACAAATGATATTACAGTTTGGGGTTTTTTTTAACATTTTTCACTGTTTTAATGAAATTCTATGGAATTGCTTAACTGAAATAGCCAAAATAACTAAACAAGTGTTAATGCAATGACCTTTATTCACCTTTCTCTCCTTTACTATTGTTTATTTTATATCAAAGCACTCTTCCTTTTCGGCAGGGACAGTGTCTGTTTGCACAGCATCTACAACACAGTGAGTTTATAATGTGAACAATGAACTGCTGGAAAAGTTTACATTGAAGATTTTTCATCATCTGAAATACGTAAGGCCCCCAGTCAAGAAAATATCCCCCTCTAAGACAGAAATTGAACGAATGCCGTCCCCAGAAAGGATAAATTTAAATGGAGACTTGAGAATTTTCCCAAAGAGAGGCTCAGGACCTTTCCTTTTTCCTTTGGTCTTTGGACCTTTTCTTTTTTCCTTCTCTAAGAAGGAAAAATTCTGAAGTTCAGGAGCGCACAGACTTGTTTGTGTCAGGTGTCATTGTTGGCAGAGCTGGGTGGTGATCCTGGCTGTGGCAGGCTCCAGCTGTATTTGGGGCAGTGTATTACTGTCAAACAGCTGTGTCCCTAGCAGTGAAACTTGTATTTAAATACAAGCTGTCGTACTTACATGACTGATTGGACGAGGTAATATGAATTGTATTATGTGGAAGGCAGATAAGAAGATCTCTACATGAAACTTTTGGCCTTAAATAGCTCAAGTAATTGATTCTTCTAATCTTTGGGAATACTTAGGATGTTACTGTAATAAATAAATAGGCAATAAGTAATTTCTTGAAGTGTCCTCATGACTGAAGTATAAGGCTTTGCCAAGATACCTTAGAATAAATGAATAAATGGCATCCTGGTTATCATTACTGCAAGTAGTATGTTTGCTCTGAAAATTCCACATCCTAGGGTGAACCATAATGGTTTTATTTATAGTTTCAATATGAAAGTACCTCCTCAGGTGATAGGATAACCTTTAATAGTATAATAGCTGGGAAACAAGCAACTGAAGCTTATTTGGGACTTTGAATTCTGCCTGTATCTGGCAATTGGGTACATGTCTGTATAGATGGAATTAAATTTATTTTTTGTTCTCTTTTGTATTTTGATTTGCATGCTGGAATTGTTTGTCACTCCTCCAGTTAGGAAATCAAGAACATTAAAAAGATTAGAGTTTGCTGACAGCCTTGGGGAAACTTTTAAAAAACATTTAATTTAGAAGCAATCCTGCCTCTCTAGTTTATATTACCTACAGTTATTTCCCAGTTGGTCGCTGTGGAAACAAATGTCATATCAAAACCAAAGGACTGCACTCCAGGTACAACAGATGCAACACATGTGATCCCTTGAGAAAGGCAATGTGCTGGGAGAGGGATTTGTTTGGCAGACGACTGATGTCTGGACTCTGTAGTTTGGCCCATTTGTGCCCAACACAGAACTAAAGACTGAGAACAAAGATTAATTTCAACGACTTTTATGCTTGCTTTTTTTTTTTTTTTTTTTTTTTTTTTTTTTTTTTTTGCTGTGGACAGGTATTGTTTAGGACAGCTTAAAGTGTCCTTCAACACATTCTTGTCAACTCATGACTCCTGGGAGCTGATCTGACAAAGAAGAGAGAAGTTGCTTTGGCGTTACCTCAGCCCTGCTCCCCAGGGAGATTTATCTGCATAGAAAGGATGATCAAGGGGTCAGTTTGACTAGTTTCATCCTGCTGCAGAAGTGATTCAAAGGAAACACGGGACAAAATGGCTTTTGTCTGGGATGAAAACCTGTTGTTTGGTTCTGCTGGGTGCTGCTCAGCTGGTAAGACTGTGATGTAGCAATTGCTTACCCCACAGAAATGAGTCAACAGAAATTATTAATTCAAATAACATAACAAATTTATCAAGTAGCTTTAGGTAGAAAAAAAAAAGGAACATTTCAGGAAAGGCAAAATCTTTCTTTCTGTTAAAAGCTTAGAATGAAATGTACTGAATTTTCATTTCAAAATAATGATTCTTTCAAAGTGCAGGTAAAAATGATAAAAAGGACATTCAACTAGAAAAAAAAAAACACCACCACCCCAAAAAAAAAGCACAATAAATATTTTGCTTGGGGTTGATAGATACATTTGAGGTTGACTTGAAATAATGTAATTTGACAGGTTTGTTTCTGCCAGTAAACTGAAAAAAAATATCTTATAGGAGAGCTTTAGTTCTCCTCCTCCTTTCTTGGCTTCACTAGATCCTGTTGGCAGGGCGATGCCTTTTAAACATCTTTGACTATGCCAGATGATTAAATCCTCTAAGCTGGCAATAATTTTTTTATAGTTTCTCCATACATTGCACTGAAACCCCTTCCCCGACTTTTCAGTCTTCTGTTCTGGAACTATCAGATCCCGCACTTCTAGGTAACATATCCTATCCCCTTGTTGCCTTCATCTTTTTTGTGGCAGGGGCTCCCTGGGGCATGAAATGTACCCTACCCTACCCTACCAGCCAATTGTGGCCCACCTAAGCAGTGTGCAGCATGTTGACCTTTCTGTTTCTTGCACAGCCTTAGCTATAAAGCTTGATTAATTTTTTTGAAGACACTAGAAATTATATGGTTATATATAGTTATGCAAATTTTATAACCACAGTATTTTACTTAGAGTATAAGCTCATTGAAATAAAATCATCCTTATTTGTGCAATGAAGTCTTACTCTATGAGGTGTTAATCAGTCATTCGGGCTTTACATTAAATGCAACATTTAAAGGTGTGAAAGGCTGAGGGACTTGGGTCTTTTCAGTCTGGAAAAAAGACGGCTGAGGGGGGATCTTATCAACACTTATAAATACTTAAAGGGTGGGTGTCAGGAGGATGGGGTCAGGCTCTTTTCAGTGGTGCCCAGGGACAGGACAAGAGGTAACGGGCACCAACTTGAGCATAGGAAGTTCCACCTAAACATGAGGAGGAACTTCTTTACTTTGAGGGTGGCAGAGCACTGGAACAGGCTGCCCAGAGAGGTGGTGGAGTCTCCTTCTCTGGAGACATTCAAAACCCGCCTGGACGCGTTCCTGTGCAACCTGCTGTAGGTGACCCTGCTCTGGCAGGGGGGTTGGACTAGATGATCTCCAGAGGTCACTTCAAACCCTACATTTCTGTGATTCTGTCTGATGACATGGAAGAAATATTTCTATTTTCTATAGAACAAATGACCATTAATTACAAAGTGTGCACATATAATGGGCTTTCAGAATTCTCCATGCTATTGCTTTTTTTTTTTTCCTGCAAAAAACAGAAGGTTAAAGAAGACTTTTGGGACTAGTGAGATTTGCATTAGCACTGCTGGCCACGACAAAGAGGTCAGCAGACTGCAGGTGGATCTCAGGAGTGAAAATGGATATAATACATATCTCTTATTCACCAACCCTTATAGACTGTGTTTGCAGCAGAAGGATTCGGCATGTAATGCAGATTGGGAGCAATTTTTTAAGTGTGGAAAAGGACGTGTAGAGAAGTTTGGCTAGTTTTGCTACGTGTAATTCCTTTACATGTAAGGCATTAGACTAAAATTCTGTCCCTGTGGATGAGTTGCAAAAAAGGATGAACTTTTAAACCCACATCAAAATTCTTAAACATTAACTTTGGCTTTAAATTTGTCTTTGTGTGTGAGTTTTTTCACAATGTGTTTCTGAACCTTACAGGAAGATTAATAAATGAAAGAAATAACACTAGCTCTCTTAGGGAATGACGTATCTCTGGTGTTTGCTTGATTGCCCCTTCTCCCAAATCACCTGCGTTTGCTATTCCAAATGTTTGTGCTGTTCCTGATGGCTTTGTTTGGTATTCCAAACTGATGTTGCATCAAATTATGTGCTTGCTTGTTTGTTTGTTTTCCATAGGAGTTCTCTTGTAAATTAGCAACAGTTAATGGGGAGTTAAGCTGTTCTCAAAATTGACTATCAAATTCACTTAGTAGAAAAAAAAACACCCAACCTTTAGAGAGAATTGACTGCTACAGAATTATACCCCAGGGATCACTGAGAATGACACATGAGGAGTGGTGGCCATCAGGGAAAGAACTTATTAAAAGTATTTCATAAATAACAAAGCACAAATCAGAGACTTTTCTCATCCTTTCAAAAATAATTGCCCCTCTTCATTGCCCTGGATCATGGTATCTGGTTCATTATTGGCATTTAGAAGTAAATAACGTATTCTTTTTGGTCCATAACTCACTGTTATGCTCCTGGTGGAATCACTGATGTTGGAAGTAAGGAGGAAAGGTGAAGTAATACACGACTGTCTGGCAACTTGTGTCTTAAAATTTGCTCACTTGAATTTCCGTGAACTGGATCAGGTACAGAACCAGCTGGAAACAAATGAACTACAAACTTGTCTGAACCATTGTCCAAAGCTGGAACTAATGATCTCCATTCTGTAATGTACACAGAAGCACACCTCTCTTTTAATACCTCATTTTCTCTTGCATAATTTGTAAGAGAGGCCAAAACATGATGAAACGCTGTTCAATCAGTGCTGCTAGATGTGTCCAGAACAGAAAAGCATTAGAAACCTCACCTCAAATGCTCTCTAATCAAGGAATCCAGATACGCCTCCAGTTCAACATATAAAATATACATTGGCTGTGATGGAAGATGAGCACTGATAATGTCGTGTAACATTTAAGACTCATTTTGCAAATGGCAGTTTTCTAGAGAGAGTTTGCATAATGATGTAAAATCCTGAGCCTTGAAGCAAATTGAAAATCTAGCTCCATTTGAGAATTTATCTATTGCTGTATTAAAATCCTACCTCAGATTCAGAAACAACCATGGGATTTTTATTATGAACTAATGTTTTTTAGCATGTGTGCCAGCTTAACTCTGAAATATCTTTCTCAGCTACTGTCAGCAAGATCAGATTGTGAAAACTGTCCTTTTGCGTTCCAGTTGTGAATGAGCTGAGACATATAGCTTTTCTGCAACACTGCTTCTGCAACACCGCTTTTGTTTACTCATATATGTAGTTTATAACAGTTTAAGATATTAAAGTAAATATCTAACATGGCTGTAAGATTTAGTGTTTGAAAGCAGCATCTTGAGTTCTGGTTTTAAATTTCTTGAGGGGAATTTGATGGGAATCTCTTCCTTAGCTTGAGTTGAAAAAAAAAGTGAGGTGGAATCACACAAAATGCAGGATGGGTTACATCTCCAGATTTGGCAGCTTATGCATCACTGAGAAACTTCTTTTTAAAGTAATGAATCATAGACATCATAAGCTGAACATCTCTTCCACTGTAGACTCTTCTACTGTTCAGTTGAAAAAGGTTAAGTATCAGAGATGCATTATAGAAGCCCAAGTCATTGACACGGACAATATAGTTATACTTTTATTAATGGAACTGTTTACAAAGAACAGCATCACAACATGAACAACCTCAAGAGCACTAAATAAGCAGTCCTGCAATTTTATTTGGGGGAAAAAAAGGTCATTGATCAAAATTAAGAGGTTTATAATTTTGATAGAACCGCAAAATATTACAAAAATGCATTGTGAGCTAACTAAAAAAGCAAAAACAAAGTTATGTATTTCAAGCTGATATATTTCATATTTTTCTTTTAGTGGTAAACGAATATCTATGGTTCAGACTGCTGGAATCAGGTAACTTGTCCTCATTCTCTCCCCTCCTCTCTCCCTCTCCCTCTCCCTCTCCCTCTCCCTCTCCCTCTCCTTTCCCTTTCCCTTTCCCTTTCCCTTTCCCTTTCCCTTTCCCTTTCCCTTTCCCTTTCCCTTTCCCTTTCCCTTTCCCTTTCCCTTTCCCTTTCCCTTTCCCTTCACAGAAGCACAGGATGGTTGACATTGGAAGGGACGTCAGGAGATCATCTTCTCCAACCCCCCTGCACAAGCAGGGGCCATGTAAAGCACGTTACCAAGGACCAGGTGTTCACATACATTGGTAAGATCTCTCCGAACCTTCTCTTCTTTAGGCTGAACAGTCCCGGCTCTCTCGGGCTTTTCTTATATGAGAGATGTTTCCGTCTCTTAATCATCTTTGTGACCCTTTGCTGGACTCTCACCAGTATGTCCATATCTTTCTTGTACTGGGGAGCCCAGGACTGGACACAGGGCTCCAGGTGTGGCCTCACCAGTGCTGAGTAAAATGCAAAGGATCACCTCCCTTGACCTGCTGGCAATACTCCTCCTAATGCAGCCCAGGATACCATTATCCTTCTTCACTCCAAGGGCACATTGCTGGCTCATGTAAATGCTGGCGTAAATGCTGGCTTATTCCTTTTTCCCTTTCCTTTTTTTTTTTCTTTCTCCAGATGTGAATCACCACCCCCACCCCCACCCCAGCTTTTACAAAACTTTCAAGTCTTTCTCTAAAGAGGCATTGACTTGATACTTAATTATTATCTGAGTAGCTTGTTTTAGCTCTAAGGATACTCATAGATTTCAAATAGTGTATTAGCACTTTTCCAACAGCAAAACGTTGTCTCTTACTAGCTCATAATACTCTTTGAATAAAATCTGACCGGTGACTAGATAAAACAAGTAGTCTTAACTCAGGTACCTGATGGACCTTGAATCTTTTCTCATGAATCTTTCTCTTACGGGTCACCTGTTTCAATCTCAGACAGCATAGTTAACTTCATGAATGCAAGTTACAAGTATCAGTTGACTATCTAATGGCTTAGGGAAAGCAATTGATCTTATTTCAGTCTAGTTTTGAGTGCTTTTACATCTCAGAAATGTGGGCACTGGAGAAAGCTGCAGTTGTATTCTCTTCACCCTTGATGACTGGAGAACAATTAACTACCTTCAATTAACTTAAAAAAATCAGCAACAAATCTTATGGCATTGCAAATTTTTACTAAGGCCGTTGTCCAAATTCTTGGAAAGGGTCCTTTTTGCTCTTGTTTTAATGTTTATTTGGAGGATAAATGATTTAACTTCTGTGTACATCTAAGGTGACATGCCATAATTTATAGAAATGCCAGTGCAGTGAAATAACCCCAACACAAATGAATGCACTGACAATTCCTATGTAATTACTTCAGAACTGTCACTTTTCTATGTGTGCTCAGTGCATTAGTGCATAACAAATGTGAAACACCCCAGTAATCAATATTCCTTGTTAAACACAACTATATTGCCATGGACTTATTACCATCTCATTCCTTCTGATTCTTCTTTTCTGTTTATTTAATTAATCTAAGTGCATTGCATTACCATTCCTAACATATAACACTGCAGTTTAGGTTGGATCATTAGCAAGTTCTGGACAGAACTCCATTACTTTGCAAACTGTTTTTAAAAGGCTCGGTAGCAAGCCATATCATTTACAGCACACTGTGGGAAGAGAGTGCTTGTTGAGATTCTTGTTAATGCACCATGGACGCAGGCTGGGCTGTATTGCCTTATTTTGGTGTGGTTAATGTATATAAGAGGAAAATAACAATGGCTGAATTTACTGTGGTGCTGCACTGAGTCATTGAAAGTACAATTTTGATGATAAGCACTTTCATCAAAGTAAGGCAGTGTCTTATCAGCCTGTCTAAATTTATCTCTGTGATAGCTGACTGTTCTGTACAGCGCATTTTCTCTGTCTATGAATCTGGAGAATGTGATCTTGTTTCATCAAGCTTTCAAATTCATTCAATTCATTAATAGATGTAGATTATAGATCTACCACAGGTCCATAAGCCATGTCATCCCCTCAAAATTCTCTCTCTTTTAGATAGTCTTTCTATCAGGACACTGTGTCTACAGTGTTTGATAGCTTATATCCCTATTTCACTTCATATCCTGCTTCCCTCATCATTCATGCTTAGTACCTGTGTATTAATCTGTTCCTAAGACCTTTTTGGACTGAATCGGGTATCTCTATGGTGAAATACAAGAGATTCTTTCCTTCCGGACCTGCTCCCAAAGCTCAGTGGGGATAAACCTACATAAAATCTGTCTATCCTATCAAGTCCTCTGATACCATCCCAACAGTTGTTGCACCATTAAATATCCTTATAAACCCTTACTACCGTGCCTGCGCTTTAGCATGTAGCCTTGGCGTTGCACTGTGAAGCACCACTCTGGCAGGCTGCAGCATGACCTGGAAGTTACTTCAGGTACTTTTGTCTTCAAAAGCCACAAAAAAAAAAAAAAGATATCTCAGGGTTACAGGACTTCTGCAAAGGTTGAAGGCAAACCCAAGACCAGGTACTGTGTTGAATAAATACAGCCAGCCAGCTCCAGAGAGAGCTATCTGTGAAAGTGTGGACATGGACCGCTCTGAGCAACATAGCCAGGGACACAGCCTTTGAATTGGAGCTCTTTACCTGCATAGCCAAACCTTCATTCTGGGAAGCCAAACAGTCCTTTCACAGATTTGGGTCCAGGATTCCTATGACAGCCATGCCAATGTAGGGTTTCAAGCTCTGGATCTAAATCTCACCTGTGGGATTGCAGTAAGAAATCAAGAAAGAAGCTGCAGATGCTCCAACATGCACAGGAGGTACCGCGTATAACAGTCAACTGAATCCCAAGTCACTTGCTGCTTACTGGCTCCCAAGAGATCTTAGTATTTTTATTATTATAATGTGAAAAGAGCATCTTTTTAAATTTCAGCTTGAACTTATTTTATATCAGGGGTCCAGGAGGGTACTGAACTAAAAATGTACAAACACAAAAAACTTGAATTAACATCTTTTCTGGTTCAACCATCTCAAACAGCATCCATATTCATCCAAAACTTTTCTCCAGAATGGGGGAGTTTCCAACAGAGAGACAACCCCATAGAAAACATAAATGAGAATATCTATGAAGGATAGAATTTAACGTTAGTGAGAGATTCAGAATCATATCATAACCATCCTTTAACTTTACATAACAACTTGTGAGCTATTTTTTTTTCGGTGCTTGCAGATGAGTTAGCACTGCTTCCATCAAGTTCTAAGTTACTGTCACAGAGATGTCAAGAAAACTATGTAGGCAACAAATACAGCCTGTGGACTATTGAGCAGAATGTCTGAAATTCAGTAAACTAATGGTCTGCTTTACTGTGTGAAGGAAGCAAAACAAACACTGAGCCCAAGGCTTTCAATAATCCACACCCACAGTCAAAGGTGTTTTGCCTGGAAACAAAAGACAAGAAGCATACAAAATGCAGCAATTTTCTTTTAATTTTTTTTATTAGCCAGATGATAGGTCTCTGTTCAAAGATTCTCAAGCTGCAGGACAGGTTATAGCTGTGCATACAGAGAAAGAAGGCAAAGAGGTGTATGGTCAGGGCAAAGTGAAGAAAGAAGCAGAAACAGCTCCAGTGCCTCTGCCCAAAGAACGTGTTGGGTCACCACTGACCTATGGGGCATCACGCTGTGAGCAGGGACATACCAGGCAGGAAGGTCTAGGGAATGCATTCCTGTGATTATCAAAGTAAAAATAGATTAGAAGGAGGACTGCAAACATTTTGAAGATCTGAAGGACGTGAGTTGAGGAAAGTGGAAGGGACCCAGTTAGCTGCAGCAGCAACAACACGGCTCATGAAGTGCCAGCAGAGAGGTAACAAGTGAACACCGAACTCCGGAGAAATTATCTTCCACAGATGGTTGTGTGCTCTGTCACCAGCACAAGCAATTATCACACAGAAGAAAACTCAGCAGACGGTGAAAAGAGGAGCATGGTGCAGGCACTGGGTGATTGGCTGCAGCTGCTAATTGGTGTAGAGGGTGGATAACACGGCTCCAAAGCCAGTGTTGAATGCAGGGCTGCTACTACAGAGGGTTGTGTTTCAGTTCTGCTCTCAGCTCCGAGTTAGTTTTCAATTACTACCTTAGGTAGATTAATGCTGATGTTATACTTCTGTTATACTGATGTTATATTCTATATATATTATATAGAATATATATATTCTATATAACAAATATATAATTTGCTGTTCACTTTAAGGATTGTAATCCTACAATGGAGATTTTCTGAAGAGCTTAGGACATTTCCTGTATCATGTTAAAATGTTTCTCCCATTTCCCTGCTACAGAAATTACTTAATCTTTAAAAATTAATTAATGCCAGTGCACTAATGATGTAGATATTTCTGTAGAGAAACCATTTGTCATATGAAGATGGTCAAAATAAGGAAAACATTTAATGATTCCAGAATCAGGAAAACATTTTCATTTGGATATTTGAACTTTCCACAGAAAATACTGAAATATGCAGTGAATATTACAATACTTGCATCATACTTTGAGCCTATTTCTTCTCGGTTTACGTTCTGTGTTACTATGAGCATCAAATTTTAGCCTTGAAACTGATTTTTTTTTTAATTTTCTGAAATTTTCTATACACAAAACCATGAATAAAAATGTTTTTATAAAGGTAATTGATAATTTCTATTTCTTTGTTGCATGCTAAAATAAGGATGTTTTTTGTTCATCTAAAGTCTTATTTAACTTATTCAGTTAAAAAATCACAAGCTCGATTAAATACACTGGAAAACAGCACACTTTTTCCTGAAAAATGTTGTCTGCCTCTACAGACAAGTAATTTTCTTTCTCAAGCACAAGGGATGGTGGAAAAAAAGTGGGGAAGGGGTAGATTATGCAACAGAAGCAAGGTATTTATTCTGAGAAAGGCAAATCAACCCCACTTTCAAATGTTTCTGTTGTGAATTGCACAAAGTCTTCACAGGAGATAGTGAAAAGATGAAATATGGTCTCATTTTATGGGAAACTGATGATCTCTGCACACGTGTCAAGATATATCTTCAAACTCCATTTCAACCGTATTGCTGGGTTTTGCTTTACCACTAGTTTTCATGCTGTACTTTAAATGAAAATTTACAAAAGGGTCAGCACTAAGGGTACAGGATAATTTATTTAAGTGCTGTATACTTAAATAGAAGTACTCTACCTGCAGGTTTGCTTTTGTCAAAGAGCAAGCTGAATGCAACCAGGATCTGAACCAGAATGGTAAGCAATGGGTGCAAGGGGTACATACTTGTGCCCTGGACCCCTGGCATCCCAAGTGAATACCCAGGTGAGCGAGAACAAGGCTGTCAGACCTAAGGTTAATTCACTGCTATGGCTGGTGGGAAGAGATGGAGGATTCATCTAGCAGGACGGGGAAGTGGTAAAAGGGATGACACAAGCTGTTTACCCTATTGAGTAACTTCATTAGCATGAGCTTGTGTTAAGAGGCTGGACGAGGCTTTGAGCAGCCTGGTCTAGTGGGAGGTGTCCCTGCCCAGGGAAGGGAGCTTGGAATAATATGATCTTTAAGGTCCCTTCCAACCCGAACCATTCTGTGTTTCTGTGATAAGATAGGGAAACCATCTTTTCCAGACTCCAAATACATCACTGGTGTGCTTCCCAAGGAACAGCTATGTAGCAATAAAAGCTACTGATTGCACCTAGGAAATCGGTGAGTTCCAACTAGCCCCGAGTACCTGAGTCTAGGAATGAGCTTTCCCAGAAAATCACTGCAAAAATGCCCCATAGTTATGTTAAGATGTTTGTGCTGGTCAGTCGTGCACTCCAGCCTGGGAGGGCTGAAACTGCATCTCAAAGTACTCATGCTGTCACCCAGGTGCTACTCCAGACTGCCAAGGCTGGTGTGTCCCACCAGCAGGAGCTGGGAAGGCAAACAGCCCTAACACAGGCCGAGAGAGAGGCGGAGAGTCTGTAAGACATGAAATTAGGCTGGATATCGTAAGACAAAGACAGCACCAAGGTTCTTGTAACTCTAGAGAGTTCAAGGATTGAGGTCTTCCCGAATGATCTGGGGCCAGCAGAGAGGTCTTGGTTGGACCCTGTCACAGCCAGAGCCTGGGACAGTGATATTCACTGTGTGGTGTGAAGAGGCGCCTCTTGTCCCAGGAAGACTTCACCAACACAAACGCATGTTTAGCATCTGAAAATATTATATCCTTACTTTTCCATGAACTTTGGTTACATTCAAGCCTTAAGCTGTGCAAATTGAAGAGCTCTTAATTATAGGGAGAACACTTTGCGGTGCTGCTATGTCATCATAGGAAACGCTAGGTACCTTGCTGCCTTCGTAAAGCCTGTAAACAGTTTCTTATTCTCCTTTCTACTGATTATGTAAATGTTGGTTATCATTATATTACAAAGGGTTTTTTCCAACCCCTTTCTTAATAATTTTCTTGATCCCCACCAACATTACTGCCGAACAAAGTATGCCTTTGATATATTCAGGGACTTAATGCTGAAGGAGTCAGGAGTGATTTCAGGTCCCTCTATTTCTGGGGCAGATAGCCTGAACTTGCTTCAAAAATAGCTTGCAATTTTTCAGAAGGGGCTGACAATCAGCCTCCTTTAAAGTTTCTCATGCTAAGCATTCAGAATTACGCTTTACCTTTTCAGGAAAGCACTTGTGACACTAATGTATTTTGCTTCATATGCAGGCACCTTCTTGCACAGGACTGCATTAATCTGAGCTGTATCCCCATGAATGAAACATCCTTCTTGAACATTTGTTTGCGCAAAAATAGATCTGCACAAATGTTTCAAGGAAAGTAAAAATGGTACTTGAATTCTCTGCGTCCCAATAATAATTTTGTTGTGCCGTCCGCTGTAATAATGAACGTGCCTTTTTCAACCTTGACACAAATCGCTACCATCTTCCTCAGTATCCTCTGGTTTAGGATGACTGCTATTTTTCACATTTCAGCTGCTGAAAAGCTCATGTGCGGTAAATAGCCATTCTTTTGGATAGTCACAAACTAATATTAGAGTTTAGCTGGAGCTCCTGAACAGCTGGGATCTCACTTTTACCATATTCCTACATATCATTAAACAAGATGTGCAAAAGAGTCTTTTAAGAAAATACCAGGAACATTTCCAAAACATTGTCCTTCATGTGTGGAGCACAGAATCACCCCTTCCTTTTCTACAAGTGCCAGGTTAAATAACAGGTGATTCAGCATGACCAGGGTACGACGTAGTTGAGGGACTGGATTTTTTTTGCAACCGCTCTAAGTGAGCATAAATCCTGTAGCCCCTGAAAGAGGTAGGCATATACCACTGCAGAGGTGAGCCGCAGTCTGAGTGACTCTCACCTCCTGCAGCCGCTTTAGCTTCCGCGCTGTGGGAAGCAACACAAACACAGCTTTCTGCCGAGCTGTCATCCACGGCTGTGGTGAAAGCCGTTGCTATAATGGGCAGTAAGTGTTCACATTGGATTGGTTTCCTTATTTTTATCTGCAGTCTCCATCCCCATCTAACTGTAAGCTACTCGAGGCAGTGAATCAGTGTGATTTCTGAGTGGTTAAAGCCATTTGGATTTCAGCCTTGTGCCCTGTAACTTGCTCAGGGTGTCCATAATTGGCTGGCAATGCCCAGCCTGTCATCCCTTATTAGTTAAAAGGGGTTACAAGCACAATACTTCAAACGGATAGCAGAGGCAATAATGAGGAGTAACTGGCTGTGATTATGTCATGGACTGCAGCAACAGAGCTCAGGATGTCGCCACTCCGTGCACAACACTGCTGTGCAGTAGGAACTACAGGCTTTGGATGATGTTGTCTTATTGAAGTGACTGATGCCTCTGGACAGAAGGATGCAGAAGAGCTGTGATCAATGCTGCTCTGAATGCCTTGTGCCGTTCTTATTCTGTCAAGTCTCCTAGTGGGAACTGAGTAAATCCATGTTAAGCTGTAGGATTTTGCAGTTATACCGTACCTTGCCTTCACGGAGGTTGAAGATGATCATCACAATACCATACCCTCCAACATATCCCTGAGTGCCCTCTGTGGCATGAACTGCAAGAGCCACAAATTAACAGAGAAAGAGGAATTGAGCAGCTGCACTTTGATCTGTTCTTCTCAGGAATGTGCAATGGACTTTGTAGATTAGGTGATTTTCCATGGAGCAATATCAGCTCCTCTGTTGTTAACCCCCACATTATGACTGAACAGTGGCCCGTAAGTCCTTTATGAGACAATTTTACTTTCCCAGCCATCAACTGGATCAGCAAGTAAGAACATCTCTCTAGATAAAGGAAGTTTGTCTGCCAGGTTAGCATTAAGCTGCAGGCCACTGAGGTGGGATGGAACCTGGAAATGTTAGACCTTACACAGACATACGCGGTATATCCTGCCATCCTAAGTCCAAACAGCAGCTGCAATGGGAAACAAGCATGGATGAAGAAGCAGAAACTAATAAAGCATCAACATAGTTGTACACATGGAACAAATGATGCAGTTAGACCTAGGTAGCATTAGTAAACATTTCTGAATGGATCTTGAATAGCACTGAGACAAGAAGTCAATATAGTGTGCTGTTAAATTTTCTATAATGTGAATGACAGATGGCAGCCAGATACGAGGGAGGTTATAAATTTGTAGATAGACAGGAAAAAGCTGTGGCTGCAGCAAGGGCAACAATGCAGGAGGTTTAGGACAGCTGCTGCTGTACAAGAAACTTTTTCCACTTCAGCTTGCAGACCTCTAACCTGCTTCTCCATCAGTGAAGGGACACTATTGCTCCTCCTCATGTCTTCCCACAACCTTCATCTGTCACAGCCGCAGCAGCAGCCTGGTTTTTGGTGGGAAAAGATATCTTAGAAACATCAGTCTGGCCAGCTGAGGCATTATCATCAGTAACTACAAATGATACAAACTGAAAAGCATCCAGGTTCAAGAGTGATTTATTCCCTTTCTTGTGAACACCTGGTTACACTTGGTGGAGAAGACTTAGAGTGGTAGATGTCAAATTTCTGAGGCACAGAGTGGTTGGGATATCGTCCATATTAAGGAAATTAGTTCGTAGATGCAGGAACTGTATTCTTGTATCTTTTTCTACCCCTTCCTCGCTCTCTTGGAGATGCTTTTTGCCAGGCTAGTAGAGGAGTACTTGGGCTAGCATGTGTCCTGGTGCATGGTATATAATGGGGTCCCCTATGAATCAAAGTCACTGTGAGCTCTACCTTTGCCCCACAACAAAGCCCCATGTTTGGGAGCTGCACGGGCCCTGGCCTGTTTGCGTAACATACTTAGTGACCTCCCCTCCTCTTACCCACACAGAACCCTATATTTGTGAGATGTGTAAAATGGTGCTGGGTCAGAATGTTGGACGCACACTACACTCACTGCACTCTCCTTCCTGGAGAGTAAATGACCGTGTAGAATGCAATGTGCATTACACACCAGACTTTGTTTGTGATATCCACTGGGATCAGCACCCATGTAAGTTCATACCATGAAAGAAATGGAGGATCCAGTTTGTCTTTCTGCTATAGAAAAATGTGATTAGCTCCTGAGCTATAAATTACAACAGCAAGTAGGAGAGGCAAGCCTCAACCCTCAAAATGGACAGTATGGTCTGCACATCATACAAGAGAACAGATTTAGAAACGTTCCATCCTGTTATTAATTGATATATAAAACAAGTAAATAAACAATTTAAATTAAAATATGAGAGCACTGCCTATTCACAAGCTATACAATAATGTATAATTGCAACAGAATCTTGCTTTTTTAACAGCATCAGAAGGAAAAAGCTGCAAATTCCTTTTCTGAGATCTTTAATACAAAAGCTATTCTGCCCCCCCCTTGCCTTTCTTCCTTTCCCTCCTCTGTGTCCCACAGCATATGGAAAACATTCTGCCAGGCAAGGAAAGAGGAGCAATTGCAAGTGCCTTCATCCATGTGAGCAATCTCAATGAACTAAGCACTGAACCTAGTAATGCACAGAGCTTTTTTGATGATGATCAATTGGAGCAACAGCAAATTGTGCACAAGTTTTACAGTGTTTTTCCCTGATGAAAAGAATTTTGACATGAGGAGTCTCGAGGTATTGAAGACATCCCGCTGTTACAGGGGTAAATGTTAACTGCTTTCACTTCTACCACAAATATTCTGCATGGCTTTGCAATGTATGGGAATTTGCCCAGGACTCTGCAACAGAATTGTTACTATTTTTCTTTCAGGTCTTTCATGACCTCTCCTAACTCATACTTTTGTCTCCTGTGAGAGATGGTCCCTGTGCTGGCTCCTTTTGACACTTGGTTTAGAAGGATAAGATTGCCATCAACTATGGGATCAGTAAAACTTCCCACAGTATCTGAACGGATGACAAGGGCCCTTCGGGAAGCCCTGTTAGAATATTTCTTACACCTGACCTAGCTTATGAAACCAGACAGGATCATAGACCTTACTTGTTCATAACACCAGTAGGCTGTCTGGAGGACATTTCACGATCCAGTTAATAATGTAAGTTCATGAAAGATATATCAGTGCTATGGGGAAATTAGCCTCTAGTCTTACAGCACATCTGGCAAAATCACAGAGTGAGCTTAACAGAGGTCTAAAAGAATGGGTCAAAATAATACATATATATATAAAATAATATGTGTTATGTATAGGACACAAGGAAGCTGTGTCTAATAAAACAAAACCCAATGTTGGAAACATGTAATGCAGTCAAATAAGAAATAACACCCAAAAGAGCAGTTGGGAGGTTTTTTTAATCAAGCCAAATTATTCAGACTTAGTTCACCCATCTGGGCTATTTTCCCTTTTTTTTGTCACAGGACTTGGTTTCATTGTGATGTTTACCCTCTTGCAAGGCTTTTTCTTTAACATCTTTCTGGAACCAGCTGCAGTGAATACAGAAAGTCCTACCCAAAGAAGCAGTTTTAAATCTTGGCACTGCTTTTACAGGTCATCAAGTAGCCACATGGCATTACAAATAAGCAAAGCTTTAAGATTTTAATACATAAATGGAACCATATTTGATGTATTATGAGGATGATAGATTCCCATAATATATACTGCAGAGACACATTTAACACCTGCTTGAATTACTTTGCACTTTTTTTGTACTAGTGCATAGTAATGTGCAACAAATATCATGGTTATGGTTGTGATAATGCTAAACTGAAACATGTCCCTGGAAATATGCCACTTTCCAGACTCCTTGGGTAACTTGATGCTGGGAGTGATTTTTTCAACCGGACTAGATTGGCAGGCACAGCTCTGGGGAGTAGAGGGGAGTGGAGAAAGGGATGGTTTATTTTGAAATGCAGTGTGTGATCCACCTTCAGAGTGGGTATGGGAATTTGACAGGTTCTCTGCTGATGCAGATGTGGCAGACTTTGACAATGCCCTTGAGCTCTTCACTCTCTTCCCACAGCAGTTTTGGCTTATGAGGTGCCACTAAAACAATCAGTTTGTTACCCCATGCTAATAAGACAGCCGTGGCTGATGGTGCATGGAGGCATGTGGAACTGATGCTCTGCAGAATCTACTGAATTAAACTTATCGTTATGAGGGAAATGATTTTATGATACAGTTACTTCCCTGTAGGAATGTGTCTGAGAGAAAATGGTCATGTGAGCCAGCCTCCCTACTATGAGAGATTAGATTAAGGGCAAAACAGGTGGTAGAAGATGGAATTAGTACATGGGAAAAACAGGAACTGAGAAGGTAGAAAACATGCTGTGCTAATGACTAAGTAATTTACTATGTGAATTCTTGTAACCAATCTGATCTGTGAATGAACTGCATGGACAGTGCATGAACAGAGACTGTAAGCCAATCATATAGCTGCCGCTAGCGCGTGCTCTTATTGCCTGTCTATATATACTCTGTGAAAACTTGAATAAAGGGAGAACAATCATACTCATATTGAGACTCCATCGTTACTCCGGGTCCGTCTCCCACTCCAACACTTCCCACTTAGTGCTGTGTCCCTGTGGATACTGTTTAGGGGATTTTAGTTTTCTTCTTTAACATGATTCAAAATGAGGGGACTGAATATGTCCAGGTGACTGTCTCTTTAATATTTTGTTCTGTCCTCTCTAGGAAGCCCTTTGAAAAACATGGGCACATTTGGGGGTCTGCTGCACGGGAGCAGGAATTCTGGTCAGGAAAGTCACAGACCTGAAGTTTGATTACAACTCTCCCTCCAGCTTCCTTTCTCCTGCCCCCATCCCCAGTAACCTCATAACATTTTCCAGGAAAGCTGATGCTAAGAACATGCTCGTGAAAACGTCCAGTCTTCACAGAGAACTTCAGCAGCAGAGAGTGTTTAAAAAAAGGGTTTTATACAAATTATATTTCACTTCACTGTGAAATGGTGATTTCACTGGGCGTAGGGATTTTTCATCCTTGTTTTGTGCAGCACGAAAACAATATGCAACAACTACAGGAGTCAAACTCTGCTTCCTATTCTTTCATCCCTCAATTGGATTTAAGGGGAAATGTCAATGCAAAATGCATAGAATTTCTAGTCTCTTACACTGGAATATCTTATACTGATAATAATATCAATCTCAAAATATTAGTTATTAATAATCACTCAATAGTAGAGGCAAATCACTGATCAGAACAGTATTTGGACTAAAAAAGATCTTCCTCGGCTACAAAGAGGAATAAATATAAGCAATCAGATGTATTGAAAGGTGTGGCCAAGTAACATTTTTGTTATTTTTGTAAGATATAAATTAATTACTGTATTCAAAATTTGCAGATTTTACTACAGTCAGAACTTCTAATCATGGCATCTATTTTAAATGAGAAGGAAGAAATCATAAGACTTTTGGTCATTCTGAATCATTTATTTTCTGCCTTCATGTTTATTTAGCTGTCAAAAGATTTGCTCAAGGCTTATATGTAGCAAGGCTACTTAATACAGTTGTTGGTTATGCTATAAATGAGCAAACCATTTCTTTCCTTAAGGAAGGCGAAGCAGAGAATAAGCTACGTACCTCCAGAAGCGAATGAAAATTTAGACAAAAGCTAATGAAACTTGAGAAAAGAGTGATGAATCACAGAACTCTAGGTCATGGAGGAAAACTGTGTAAATCATTGATTTTTTCAGTTTACTGTCAATTCTGAAAAATGAGGAGAAAAGAAGAATTGTTTCAAATTAACCTTAAATGCGTGGTTTATCTGAGCCAAAAAAAAAAAAAAAAGAAGATAAAATTATTTTTGCAGTTAGAAATATGAACACAAAAGCTTTGTATTCATTCTGAAGCTAGAAGGTTCATTTTGATTTTGAATACTAGTGTTGTGTATCTTACCATTACTAAAAAAGGGAAAGAAATCTTAGAAATAAACACTTATTTATAATTGAATTTGCATTTTATATGCCAATGGATACATATCTCTTTTCCCTGGTCTGTCAGATGAATTTTAGAGGAAATGACTAAGTTCTGCCTTTTTTTTTTTATTTCAAAAGGTACAAGCGGACAGTAGCAATAAAGACCTTTATACTAGTCCTTTTATAGATATGTAGGCCAGCATTTAACTAGGCAGCATTAAACTCCACCATTTTCAGGTATTTTGAGATGACCATAAATACTGACTGCATTTTGAAAAGCTGCCTTATCAGTTTATACCACTACTGCTTTAATATGAGAATTTAATCTTGCAAAGAAAAGTTAGACAAAGTGGTCTCGGTTCCGTCTGCAGCAGTCACAGAGCTAAGAAGAGGGTCCGTAACTTCCCTGTAATAAAGCGAGCTAAAATTTAGGCTATGCTACCTCTCAGTCTTTAAAGCATTACTCCTTCAGCCAGATGGACCATGACCCAGTCAGGGCTTGCTGTATTAAATGGAAATATTCTCATAGACATCAGTGGTCTTGGGTCAAGTTCAGAAGAGGCGTGGTGGGTGTCCATTCAAAGAAACGCTACATGAGTCCTGCAAACTGAGAGACAGAAAGTCCCGGTCCAGGGGCTTCACAATTTGGGGCCTCCTCACCACCTTCTTGAGAGAACTTAATTTTTCTAAATATTAGATATACGTGAAATGAAAGCAAAATATATGCACATTAGTTTCATATTACATATAATAATCTATCTGTTAGATATCTATGAATTACAGCTCAACCATCATCTGGAGATTATACAATTGGTGATAGGTATTTGCATGTTAGAAGAAATTCTGGAATGAAGACAAGTAACCGTAAGGAAAAAAAAGAAGGAAGAAAAGAAAGTCATTGCCTTTCAAAGTCAAATCAAAATTTTCTTCCTGCCGCTGGATATAGTGGAAAGTTGTCATAGTGCTAATAGAAGAAACACTAGTTAATTTGAAAAAAACATGCAAAAGATAGAAATTGTAAAAGATGACTGCCCGTGTTAGGCATCCCACCTATTCCTTTTCAAGGAGAATGTATGAAGTCTGAGGTTACTTATTAAATACAGTAATTAACTGGACTGTGTGTGAAAGACATGCTTGAAAATGTGCTCTTTCCTGTTACATTTGTCTCCCTCAAATAATTTCATGACTTGATGCTAAATTGCACTTTCTTATTAGCATAGAGCTAGCTAACTGCACATCAAATTGGGATGCTATTTGAACTCACCCTCTGAGAGATCAAATCCTTCACACATCCAGAAACAGCTTCCAGAAACTGGAGCAGGATCCTGGGGTCCTAAGCCTCGCAAAGGCTCCTTCCATTAAATAGTGTGACAAATTAACACTATGGCAATCTCTGTAATACAATGGAAATCTATACGCCAGACCATATTTGAAAAGACTCCTAGGAGATATTGAACAAGGAATTCCCTTGCTGCAAGGCAACTAATTAACTGCCATTAGGAGGTGACCTAACATTTGAGATTGAAATGTTTATGTATTATTTATGTTAATGGTATTTTGGCCTTTAGATAAAAGGCTGTGTTGCCAAAGACATACTAGTCTGTCCTGCACTTTTGTTCTGTAATTGTGCGCTGTAGACATGACTAAAAATGGCTGAACCCATTTGCTAGATTCAGATTATATAATACTGGGTTTTGTTGCAGGCATATATTTTTTTTTTGCTAAAAGAATTGTGGTTTTACCAGGTCCTGTATATCAATGTGTAGCTTGCCATCAGTTTGGAGGAGATTCATTGAAATCAACCTCTTCCTGAGCCCATCCTTTCCTTCTTGCATGTATTTACCTATGTGTTTTGGTTCTGGCATGTTTTCCTAGAGCTAGGTAGACAGAGCAAGAGTGGTAGTCAAATTCTTTTTCTTTCTGGGAGAGCACAGAAGAGATACAGTCACTAAAGACTGACTCACTTGTCTGTTTGAGAAATGTCTTACTATTTCTTCTCAAATGGAACTTGGTATATATGCTGAAGGATGAGGGTTATATGGCTCCTATATTTATCTAGCCAGTATTTCAATATAAAGGTCAGTTGCCTTTTATAAAGACTGCTAAATTTATTCTGACAACTATTTGTTGTCAGTGGGCTCTGTACCTCAGCCACAAGCTATGTAAAAAGTATTTCTATTGATCAACTTCAGCTTGTATCTTGTTTTATTGAACCCTTCTCCTCTTTCTTCTTGAGATATGAGGACAGTAGGTGCTGGATATCTTATTTACATGCTCTGTATGTTCACTAGGAGCTTTTTCTAGGTTCCTGAAATGCCCACTTTCAGTCATGTCTTCACTAAACTGAACAGACGCAATCTTTTCAATCTCTCCTTCTGTGGAAATTACTGTGTTTCCATTATGCATAATATTTTGTCAATCCTTTTTTCACCCTTCACCTTCAGCGATATCTTTTGAGATATGATGATGAAACTGAATGAAAAATGTCAAGTGATATCTCACAAGCAATTTACAGTGATGTTATGAACTTCCCAGTATTCATTTCCTATTCACTCTTTATGTATCCTAACAATTTCATTTATGTATTTATTTGCAATTTATTCTGTACACTGAACGACAGTTTCACAAAGCCATCTGAAGTGATACTACGTTAATTTTCTGGCCTGGGGTTGTGTTGGGTTTTTTTTCAGAATGGTTACAGCTAGTTTCAAAACCAAGAATGTGCGTGTAATTCAGATTATTTCAGCGTGCATTATCAAGCATTTGACAACAATAAATTTCATAGCCAATGTACTTCCTGTGAATAATTTATCTGATAAAGTTAGTTCTTTCTATGACTCACCCATTGAACTATTTTTTTACTTTGATAAAGAATTTGTCATTGGTAATTGTTCAGCCAACAGTTTATGTAAATGCATTTCAACCTTCGATTGTTCACCTATTGTTTACTTTGACTAGACATTCTTCATTACTTATTATTTGCACTTCCTGATTGGTTATTTAAGTCAAAAAGTCCAGCTACACTAATAACATTTTTAGGCAGGAACACAGCGCATAATGAACATGGCGAATAGTAGAAAAAAGGAAAGTTCTTTATTCATAGAAATGTATATATACATAATGACAAGGAGGTTCACACGAAGAGCCACCATATCCCATACAGTTATGCAAATAAAAATTTTTCTTACTATATTCCCTGATTGCAAAGGATGAAGCTAAAGCTGTGATCAGAATGAAAACAAATAGCTGAGAATGTGGTAATGTGCCAGGTGTTCTGATTTCTTTGGGGCATATCAACTACCTAAATTTTCTCTAAAGAAAGTCTAGAATTGTGTTTCCATGAATAGAAGAGTCAGTATGTTTTTTGTGATCAGAAACATTTGTATAATGAGAGAAGACATACAAGTTGTTGAAGAGTGTTGTCAGGTGTGTCAGAACCTGTTTGGAGATGCAATGCTGGAGAAATGCCATACTGGAGAAAGAGAAGAATGCACCAGTAAATTAACAGTGAATCTTAGAATATGTACAGGAATACTTCAGGTTGACAAAGCTAAAGAGCTGACCACAGACCAAAGAACTGTATAACCAATAGTGAAAAAATCTGAATATTGCCCTGAGGAACCGGGTTGACTGAAAGATTTCCTGATGAAGATGTTTTTTGCACTAGTATTTAAAGAGGACATAACCTGATAGGAAGATTGCTATTCACTCAGAACAAGGCTGTGAGAAAGAAATGAAATGAACTGGAAAACTTAGAAGTGATTGAGGCAGCAGATAGAGGAATGCTTCGATAAGTTTAAGCTTTAGTCTCTGTTTTAAATCCAATTTTAAAATTACCCTCTGTGTAGTCAAGAGGCTTGCAAATGAAACAAGTTAGTATAGAGGGAAGAGTAATCATTTAATGAACAAGACAGTAAAGGAACCGATGCCAAATTAACACAGCCAAGTTACTTTCTTAGCAACTTATGGCATGATATTTAATGAAGATTCAAGGCAAATCTCACTTGTGGTGGTTATCAGGGACTGTCCGTGGTTTGGCCTCAGGCAGCAACAAAGAACCACGTGCCACTCTCTCGAGCTTCTCCAACATGGGAAAGAATTGTAAGAAAAAGGCAAAACTCGTGGGTTGAGACAAAGGCAGTTTAACAAAACAGCAAAGGGAACAAGACAACAACAACAATAACAGGGACAGAGGAATATACAAACATGGTTACGGAACCGCCACTCTCCCGCCAGACCCCGGATGCCCCTGCCCGCTCCAAGCGGTGGCTTCCTGCCCCCTCCCCCGGCAGCTCCGAGTGGGCACGGCTCACACGGCGGGGAATACCTGTGTCCCTGCCGGAGCCTGCAAACCATTCTTGCAGTCCCTGTCTAACCCCAAAGGTACATGCAATCTGTGCGCGCATTAGCTTTTGATGCTACCATATCCTGTTTACCTAAAGTTTTGCATCAAGCTTAAGTACAACCATGTAAGTCTTGAAGTCACCAACTCCCCAGGCATTGAAAAGTAAAAATGTAATGCAATTTGTTGTTCTGTAGTGCATTCTTCATTTCTAATGCTGCTTCAGGAGCTAAAATGAGTCTACATGGGTAGTCACCATCTAAACGTCTTAAGTCAGCTCTCCTGTCTTGATCCATGATCCCAGGAATGAGCCAGCAGTACTAAGGACTTTACCAGCACTTTTCAGAAAGTCATGTTGCAGTGGGCTGAGTCTCTTAAAAATGCTTTCCTTTCTGGGCCCCTGCCAGTTGCTAACCTGCTGCTCCTGAAGCAGCAGCTGCCCTGACACAGTGAATGCAAAATGCCTGGATACGAGCTAAAAAATTTTAACTGGAGACAGAAAAAAACACAGTGGAAAAAACTGACATGAATAACTTGAAGATTTCTTGCAGAAAGCAGGTCTTATTTCCTAAAGATCCATATCAATCCAGCACTTCCCTACCATAAAAATTCAATTACTTTTCAAGGGTACTTCTTCCTATAGCTGTTATTAGCAAAGTTTTCCAGTAGGAGAAGGTCATATTGTGTTACTTGTCTGACTTACACTTTGCAGATCATTAAACTCAACTGCCTGACAATAGGATGTTAAAGTTAGGATAAGTTTTAAGTCTTCCTAAATTCTACGTTAGGTTAAACCAGAGGATCCTTGAGGCCCTTTCCAACCTGGTATTCTATGATTCTATGATTCTATGACTGATTGATTTAGAAGAGGGGGTGTATCCTACTCAATTTTAGGTAGATATAGCCACAGAAATTTTCAATTTCAAGAATTTCAAAGAACACTTTTTAAATTTCATAAACAATAGTCATAAACACAAATCCATCCAACATGAAAGCCCAGCTCCAGATTAAGTAAAAAAGCTCGGAAGTATATTGGGTTCCTTCCTATTATCAGCAATAGTAATATTCAAAGGTCTTGTGGGAATGTCTGAATTACCCAAACAAAATATTTTCTTTGATACTGCAACACTGACAAATCTTCCAATTCATGTTTATGTAGTGCCTATTACCAAATGATCAGTGGGGATTCAAGATCTTCAAAAGTGATTTTCTTCATTATCAGTGAAGCACAGCGACAGTAGGAAGAGCAATATGAATCGTTATTTGTTTATCATAGTACTCAGATTTGCACAACGGGAATAATTCCACCAGAACTGCTAAACCAAAGACTGAGAATACAGATCCTAACTCCCTGGTCAAAAACAAAGGGCAAAGAGGGAGGAAAAACAAGCATGATAGATCAGAAAATCAAGGTTACAACTTATACAGGTAGAAAAAAGGAGAAAACAGAAACAACTTAAAAGCAGGAGACAAACGGATTTTGTGATAAAGTAAGATAAGCATCAGATAGTTACGTGAAATGCTCCTGTAGTTTGATAAAAGCAACCAGACTGAATGAGGAAGGAGATGCCTGTTTAGCCTTTGGTCAGTGCTCCATTATCTCTCAATGTCTCCAGAAACCCTTGTGTTGGAATTATGCTTCCAAAGAGTACTAGGAGTGAAAAAAATTGGTAAACCTGTACTGGACATGGAAGTGGAGAATAACTGCAGAAATGTATTTAAACATTTATTGTAAAAGGATTGAATGATATTTTTTAACGGGGACTCTAGGTGACTATTTTGTGGTGATAAATGTATATTCTTGGAATAATAATTTCTTATAATGTAGAGGTATATATTTATGTGCACTGCTGACGTTGAGCTGTATACCAGCAGGTTGGGCTGGTATAAAGATACTGGCATAGCCAATGAGAAAAAGTGTGTAGAAGTCCTTAAAAGATCATGAGAAAGTCGATGAAAATAGTAATGGCAATAACATACAAGAAGTATTTACATTTTAACTGTAGAAATACTGGAGCTAATACTTTCACAGGCTTTTAAAAGTAATTTCTCCACTTTGGTACATTGGCTCTTGGAGGCTGACAAAATTTTGAAAAGCAGCATTGCAGATGTCCTTTCAGGGCAATGGTTTCTCGCAGAGCAATATGAGCATTGTTAAACTTCCTATAATCTACTTCAATCACCCAGTCTGAAAAATACAAGTGAAATTAAAATTACATGGTAACAAAAATAAAAACAGCTTTTAAGGATGTTATTTTTTTAAGGAGCCATACAATTCTGTGGATATCAGAATGTTTTAATCTTGCTTCAGAAACTAACCTTGCTTTCTAAATAATAATTTACTTGCTTTTACCCACAATCCTTTGCTGTAAGTTCTTGCTTGCAGTAACTTTGAGAAACTTTTGATTCTGATTATATCTGAGGTAATGCTCAAGCCTGTCAATCCCGTATATCTTAAAAAATTCTTAGCAAGAAAAATAAATGATCAAATGTCCATCTTAGCTTTGAGTGATAGTCCCTACAATTATTAACTATAATTTAGGATTTGCCCAAATTAGAATGAGTAACATTGAATCAATTTTCTTCTCATCTTTCAAATTGACAGAACCCACACAGAAAATATCCATAGAAAGACTATAGAAATATGTCCTTTTTTCCCCCATCTTTGCAGACTTTTAAGGCAGGTCTATTGAGGATGACGATTACTTATTTCTCTGGAACTATACCTTTAAAAATAAGTTTGGGGTAGTAACTGTGTCATTGTGAAATTAAACATTTGAGCAAATACAACGTGGAAACATTGTTGTGACAAACTTTTTGTTTAAATTTATTTGCTCTTTTGAATTTACAATCTGTTTGTGACTACACTTTGATTTAAATAACTATGCTAATTCAAAATTACTCAATGGTTCTGTGCAAATAAATTTCTTCCTATCAGCAGCAGCTAATAAAATGTGTTCACTAGGGTGTCACAGATCATATGTATCTGAGAGCAGAGTGAATCTGTATTGGGTGCTGCGAAACTCCTGGTTTATGTACAGCACGTTGGTACTAGACAGTGAGATAAAGCAGGTCTCTTGCAATTACATTGAACGCTGAATGAAATCAGATTTCTCCTACCTGGAGTTAAGATACCCAGTTGAGACTCCTGAATTAGGAGCCAAAACATAGGAATAGTGTGAGATTGTGTGAAAAGCTGCTCATTTCCATTTTTAAAGAGGATGCAAATGAGAGTAATGCAGTAAGTGGTACCTCGCAGCCTGACTCTCCCTCTTCAGAATACAACCTTGAAACATAACTGGTACAAGAAGAATCAATAGTGCTGCTAAGAAACTAAAAAATAAAAAAGTCAATGACCTAATTAACTAATGGTCACACCTCTGTTATCAATTTACAATTACATAATTTTGCACATTATTATACACAATTAAGAAGCTGCT
This sequence comes from Chroicocephalus ridibundus, assembly GCF_963924245.1. Classification (NCBI taxonomy): domain Eukaryota; kingdom Metazoa; phylum Chordata; class Aves; order Charadriiformes; family Laridae; genus Chroicocephalus; species Chroicocephalus ridibundus. The sequence goes on from NC_086284.1 coordinate 156,354,584, forward strand.
ATTTATCACTCTTAAATCTCATTAATTGCACACAGCTGCTATTAAAATAGAATTCTGTCACCCTTTCCTCCACAGTCTACTTAGTATTAGGATGCAATTCTGTTCATCTTTGGTACACCTTCCCACATGAAGCCTTCCAGGTACAGAAGTGATGGAGAGTGCATGGGGTTGTCATTAAGGTTGCCTCTGTCATCCTCATGGGCTTGAGTCTGCAGGTCCACAGCACTGCTTGCTGTAGATGTTTGCACCCCTACCATCAGAAAGTCCACCCACCTTTGTCTGGTTCATTTTCACCTTATTCTCCACTTTCCCCCATATCCACCCACACTTTTTCATTGCTCTTCTTCCCTTTTTCTGCCTGGTCTCACGAGAAATAAGCAATATGCTTCTAGTCAGTTTTTCCTCACTGATTCTAATTTTGTTGCATCTGTAACCAAATTTGGCATTTTGTCTACCCTTCGCTGGGTAATCTGCGTCCTGTATGATTAAAAGACTTCCTGACTCCCCTTTAACTGTGCATTTTGTACTGGTTACGTATGGTTTACCTCACACATTTGACTGTAGCCTTAATTCCTCTACCTAATTCCTACTAAGTTTGAGCACTTTCTCATCTTGTGTGCAGACAGTCCATACATCAGAGCAATATGTTTTTCTCACTCTGTGTTTGAGAATACATAACCTCCTGCTCTTGTGTAGCTGCTTAATTACAAATCATTGGCCTTGATGTGGTCACCAGGCAATCTTCTAGTTTCCTGCAGAAAACTATGTTGTTTATGGGGTCCTATAATCCAGTGGGATTTCTTTCTCACAGCAATAAAGTAAAACAAAAAAAAATAACATGCTCTCAACTTAGTGATTCATACCTGTCATGCATGTTGTTTTGTTTACTTTCAAAGCACATTATGCATTTTCTATAGAGCTCCTCTCCTTTTATTTAGTTGTATTTTTTTTATTTATTTGATTTTACAAATATAGGCTTCAGGATCTCCTTCTCACTCAGTCAGTGACATGAATCAGACCTTAACAGCTGAAACATCTTCCTGATACCTCTGACATCCCCACTGAGACTTCTCCACTGTTGACAGCCGCCTAAGAATCAAGCGCATGAGAGTGTGCGAGCTTGCTCCATGGACGCAAATGCAGCTTTAGCACCCTTGTTTAAATTTAAATGAAAAACAGTTCTCAGAAGTGGCAGCAATCCAAAGGAGGAATCTTGGCAGTGTACAGCCACTTTGAGACAGAGAAAGGTGCAGATTCTCTAAAGGATGAGGATCAGTCCTACTCAGAAGGCCTTGTGCCACAGCAAATGTAGAGACCTTTCTCTACCCACGTTCTGCTAAGGAGAGTAAATCATTTGATACAAAGAAGATGAAAGAAAGGCAATCTGGGCTATATGAATAGATGGAACTGAACGTTTGACTCTTGTAGACCTCAGAGGGGCACTCTCTGCTGCTATTTATCTAATATTGCTATTTATCTGTTATTATTATTATCTATAATTCTATTTATCTATTATTTAAATTGTTGCAGCTTTATCTTCTCTTTAACAAGTTCTAGTGCATGCATGTCACTATCAATGCTGATGAGAGCCACGAAATAGTGTGCAGCCCTTATTAGTTGTAGCCAACCCTGTACAGTGTTGGCAGAAAGCAGGACAGGTGAAATGGAGACATGTTTTTCCCTATAACTTCTGAAGTCACATTTCAGTATTTTATGCCTCTGTGATCGTGCAAGGCATTGAACTAGAGAATAGATTTATCCTCTACTAATGTCCTTTGTTACTAACTTTACATCTTTAAGAGGATGTAAATATTTAATTGACAGAAAAAGGAAACACCTCATTAAAAGAAACCTTACTCCAGACAAAAGAGCATGTAGTGGTTAACAGGGTTATATATTGCCATATCTAGTTGTTTTACTGCAGTTGACAAGAATGAAGAACAGAAGCCATGACAGTTTTTCTAAAGGAAATGGGATTCCTTGTGTCATTTGGTACTTAGGATTGATTTTCCTTAACATTTCATAGAGGATGTAAAACACATGAATAGCTTCTGAGTGTAATCAGTATCCCATGTAGCTAACCCACTGTGAAAACTCTGTCTTTCTTCGATTTGTATTTCTTTTGCTTTTTTATTATTCATCAATGTGTCTCACTCCAGAGTATTACTCTGTGTTCTTTTTTAATCAAGTACTGTATTGCTGTTAAGAACAGATTCCTTCCCCTTTGTACTGATAAACATAGACATACTTCATTTAAAATCTGAATCGAAGCACTTGAATTCTTTATCTCTTGAGAGCTTGTGAATGTTACTGAAGCCAAATATTCTCCACAGAAAACTTCAAGGAAGTTTGAAAAAGGGAAATATTGTACAGTGGTTCCTCAGCAATTTTTCCTTTTCCTTTTCCTTTTCCTTTTCCTTTTCCTTTTCCTTTTCCTTTTCCTTTTCCAAGGATTCAAGAAAATAGAAGCTGAAGGATGGTTTGGGAGTTCTGCTGCCACTATGTGACATCAGAAACCTAAACTTCACTCTCTTGCAGCTTGATAATATCTGACTTTCAAAGATATTTGTGCAACTTTTGTGATTCTCAAACACTACCTTGGGGAATGGGTACTTGAGTATAAGGAGTTAAACATCATAAATACTTTCAAAAACATGTGAACATATTGGAGGTCTATTTTTGAAATGCCACTTTGCCTTTTTCTTCATATTAGTCTTTCACTCAAGAGTCTCCAATTTTTTGTGTAGGGGTAACAGCAATTCCTTATCTTGGGGGAGTTTAGATGTAAATTCCTGTCCTCTGTTTCTGACACCTCCTCAACACTGTGGTCATATGTAACACTTTCAAGACATTGCAAAGGTCTTTCTGTAGCCCACGTCAGGCTCTTAAATACACAACTTCTGTGCTAGCTACAGCTAGTGACAGATGCGACCTACTGCCAACGATGCCAGCCAATTCTGAAGGCTTTGTGTTTGCTTTAAGGAACATGTGCTTCTTTCACCAGTTCCCTTTGGGAAACTCCAAACAAAAATTGAACGTTTATAGAATTTAATTTCTAACTGAAAACTACTTTCTCTGTGTTATTCACACGCTGGTTTTTGAAAGATGTAACAATTCCAAAGAAACTAGACTGCAGCTTGGAAATAACAGTCGTGCAGATGATTAAGTAAGTCAAATGCAGATATTGTTATTATGGGATCTCAAATGAGCTTACAAGGTTGAGCAGTGGCTCCTTGTGCCATGGCACGTATGACATAATGTAATGCATATGCATAAATTGATAGAAATAGGTTTTCTCACTCGGTGTACAGTATGAATGTTGGAAGCTAGCTGATATATTTTATCTTGCTTACTCAAGGGTTATTAAATGCATACCATACAGAATTCCAACTCTGCAACAAACACAGGCCTAAGGCTCAAAATTGATAAAGCGTGCATGACAGAATCATTATGTAAGGCATGGAAAACATGACTGATTAAAAATACTCCAGTACAGCAACGTTGCCAGTATCCTGCAGACCTGGAAACCAATCAAGAGTCTTCAGTTCTTACACGTGTTTTCTAATGAAAGATCTATAGCGTATAAACAGAGTACATCACTATTGTCAAGTAATACTATGACTTTAAAAGTGAGTAAGTATTAATACATGAACTAAAGGGTTAATTATTTCTTCATTCATATACAGAAGATGTAATATGAGCAAAGTGTGCCTGGGCTGCTGGGAAGAATAAACTTTTTATCTGCTTTCACTTGCATTATTTTTTCTAAAATCTTTCTTTTTTTGAAGATACTGCTTACCAGCCAGTTAGCTCTGTGATAATCAGAGCTGGTCAGACTGCTATATGGCTCTCATTTGCCCCATGCAAAGTCTTCTTTTCATTTGTCACCAGTGAAAAATTTTTTTGAGAAGCTGCTTTGTGCTGCTGCAGTATATGGTAGATGATTAAGTCACCGTGACGGAGAAAACGCAAACATCTCTAGCAAAGAGTTGGTAACATGCATAAACTGTAATCCATATCAAACTAACAAACTAATTAGTGTGTGACAGAGCTATAAATAAGATAGCCTGGGATTTCTTCCCCAAGGAGGAATTAAATTTTGAATTAGGCAGTACAAAATAATAAACAAAACCAGATATGGAACTTGAAGGAAGTCTATTTACTTTCTCATGTCCAGAATCAACCTCTGCTCATATTAACCTTCATGAAGGAAAACTTTTCTTTCATGTACTTGTGATATAATTTCTTTTTCACAGGAGCTGAGCTTGATTTCCCCTTGGTAGAAATAAAACATGGGAATTATATGGTAGAATAAATTACTTTTCTTTTTGTGACATCCTGTCTTGAAGCAGTTTTGAATCAGAACAAAACCAGGTGAAGAGCATTTTATGACAGAATTGTGTGTTGGTCTTTCATCGTGACAAGCTAAATCAAGTAACAAGTTATAGTAGTGACTATAAAAATGTCAACCCCATGTCAGAGGCTGGTTTTGTAATCCATATTCTAATCCAAACCCAGTTGAAATTACTAGAGAGTCTCCTAATGCTTTTAGTAGGCTTTGACTCAGCCTGTGAGGTAGGCCATCAATATTAAATTTCTCTCAGGATATAGAACATGGTAGGGTAGGGTGGGTAGGGTAGCACAGCATAGCATAGCATAGCCTAGCATGGCATAGCATAGAACAGAACAGAACATTTCAGTTGTAAGGTACCTACAACAATCATCTAGCCCAACTGCCTGACCAATTCAGGGCTGACCAAAAGTTAAAGCATGTTATTAAGGGCACTGTCCAAATTCCTCTTAAACACAGATAGACATGATGGGGTCTGATACCCCAGGTTGCTGTTTGCCCTCTTGGCTGCCAGGGCACACTGCTAACTCATATTAAACTTACTATCAACCAGCACCCTCAGATCCTTTTCTGTAGGGCTGCTCTCCAGCCACTCCTCTCCCAGTTTATACTCCTGTCTGACATTACTCTATTCCCAGTGCAACACCTGGCATTTGTTCTTGTTAAATTTCATATAGGCTGATTGGTTTTCATCTGTGGAAATGGGTGAGAAATGCAGAGATGATAACCATATGAATTTAAAACTGATACGAAAACAATTCATCCTCATTTAATTTTTTACCTGTATCAGGGAAAAGATAGCCACAGCAACAAAAAATATGTTTTCAGCTACAAAATATCTCCCAGTCAGTGGGAAATCCCGTTAAATTTCAGGGGTTGTGTCTGCTTTCTTTCTCCTGTCAATCAGCTCAGAAGTGAATATGAGAGCTGGTACAGCTGTTCAATAACAATAATGACAATAAGGCTATTCCTAATTTGCTCCATTGGAGTATGTCCTTAAAATTCATTGACTTCTACATAAAACTCCAAAACGAAACATGACCAAAGCATAAAAAGATATATTAAAGTGTTTGGGTTAACATCACCCATAGAAAATCACATTTGGTTGGAGAAAAGAACAGTAATTGATATTTAAATGAGAAGCAAAAGATAAACTATAAGTCAAATGTAAATGGGTTTCCTTTTTCATCCATTGTAATAACAGAGAAACTGAGTCTAAATCTGGGAAACTTTTGAAATATTATGTTGTGCAACTGCTGTGGCCAGCAAATCTCAGATGCGAAGCCAGATCTTTTCACTATTTAACCCCCCTCCCACAGCCAGACTCTAGGCAGCTGGTGCAAGGAGCCAAAAGCTGGTCTGTCATTCTGCAAGGATGTCTATCCCAGTTGTGAACTAAAGGCAATTGTCTGCAGTCAGTCCAGAAACAGGCATCCTGCAATGTTCCTATCACAAGGGTGATAGGAACTCCTGCTTTTGGTGTCCTGGAGGTTTTATGCATGGGGTGAGAAAGTGCTGTGTTTGGGTAGGTGTCAAAAGCAGACCTGAAGTGAGATGCAGAAAGCTTAAACCCTGCCAAGGAATGAATTTCATTCTTCACCTGCACCTGAGCAGGTAAGCTTCATAGATATTTCTGATGTGAATCTGTGTGAGTAAATCTCAATTATTGGGGATGTAATCATGAAAACCACAAAAGCAACCAAAGAACCAAACCAGACTACAATAGGACATACATATGATCCAAACAAATCCACCTGAAAATAAGTGCAATATACCTATATATAGATTTAAAATATCATTTGACTATTTCTAGTCAGTCTTTCGTGTCTACAAGTGCAATGAGTAGGTAACAGCCTACAGATTATTCAGATTTTTCTTCCTTGTACCCATCATACCCCTAAAATGACAGCTGAATTGGGCCAATGCCAAGCTTGTAATGCAATAAATAAATTATCCAATTCAAAAGAAATCCTACAGAGGTTTTGAACAGAAAAAAACAGCTCACCGAGGAGAATGGTGCTATACATCTCCCAGTCCCACAACACAGGCAACAAATGCTTCCTAGTGGTGGTGGCTGCAAAGTAGGAAATAAAGCAGACCCAACCAGGTCTCCAGCTGATTTGTAATAATTATGTTGCCTATTTCTTCTCAGTTATTTAATGAAAAACTACACACTTAGGCATATTTCTTTTGCCACATTTCTCATTCCTAATTGTACTCTCTGGAGCTGGTTATTAATTTGAGGAAGACACAATTATCCAGCAATGCAGGAGTCCTGCAATTTCTTTAAAACTCAATTTTATTAGAAAACAATAAAGTTAAACTGATGACCCTGGGGGGGGGGGGAGGGGAACAACAAAAAAAACAAGCAGAGATAATTATTGCCAGCAGTGCTATGTCTTTACCATTTCAATAGTTTGGATTAGCTGAGAGAGAAGAGATGGAGCTATGTAAAAATAATGACAGGGTAGACCTGGAGTCGGAGACTTTAATTGAACAGCAATCAGCAAAGTGGCTAAACTGTCTTCTCATGGTGATGCAGTAATGAAGCAGCAACATGGCCTTTCTGTCCAACAGATGGTACGTAGGTTTACATCCAGGCAGAAGCAGATTGCATCACCCATCTCAAACACGTGGATTGCACCTTTGCCGTGCTCATTGAGACGTGTGACTGCTTGGAGCAAGTTTCCATGTTAAACAACAGTCCTCCCTCCCACAGGGCATGCCTTTGGTGGATTTTCCTGGCTGTTTACAAAGGGTGCTATAAGCTTTGTCGTCCATATATTTGCTTTTAATCCATCAAAAGCCAGTATTTAATTCTGCTCTGCAGTCCCGTGTTACTGTGGAAGCAGAGAGCCTGCCTGCAAAAGAGAACAGAACCGAAGCTTAAAAAAGAGCAGTTGAGGAGGCTCAGCCACGCATGGGAAGCCACGTGAACTCTTTGCAAAGCAAACATCGGTATTGCTAAATTAACAGCATCTTCTATGCACATGGCACACCTGCTTCAGTAGTTAAAAAGAAAGTCAACTATTCTGAAATGTAATTTGTTCTTTGACTCGTAATTTTCCTTCAGTGACTCATTCATACCAGCTCCTTATCGGTGTATGACAGAGGCTTTTGGGGGCTCGATAATAGTGACCACAAGAACAACCAGCCTAGTGCTGGCCTTCTCCTTTAACAACCAGTTATCACTTGGAATATGTCCAGGCTGAACCCTCAGGAAATTCAGAGACACGCAACTGTCTTCAAACTCATTGAAACTGTTCATCTAAGTCAGAATTTAGCCCCTAACTCCAGTATATTCCTTTGAAAATATTTTCCTCATCTAAATGTACCAGGTTACATAAAATTCCACAGGCTTTCTGAAACCTCCCTTTGGTGTTCATCTCTGAGGGCTCTTATCTGATATTTATCGGGCTAGATTGTACACGTAGACACAAGTCTGGTCCTCTCTCTGGGACGCCTTTACAGGCATCAAAGCAGATAACATCTGTAATTTCCTTTTATTCCTCAGAGTGGTAATTAACACTGTTCTGATAGACAAAGAAGAAAACACCACGCTTCTGGGTTGCCCTGATACTCTTGCTGAGAAAGGTAAATTTGTTTGCTCTCTCAGTCTGCCTGGCCGCCGAGGCCAAGGCAGGGACAAAGACATGGGCAGAAACCATCCCTCATTTCTAGATCCCATGTCCAGATAACTCACACAAGGTTTGATGGCTTTTATTCTTTTCTGTGGATAAATAGTCAAAGCCACTAGCTGTTCTTTTTTGGTTTTGACGTATAGTATTACAAAAAAGTAATAAAAAAGTACCAGTGGTATGATTTAAAAATATATTTATTGACACAGCATAGAAACACATCAAGAGCTACATCTCTTCTCATGCCCACAACCATGGCTAAAGATGAATATGAGCAACAGTTGCTGTCTCTCTCCACCTCAAACACCCATGAGAATGGAAGAGATTTGCTACTTGGTCTGAAAGTCAACAATTCTGGTTATTTTCAGATCACATTGGCAAGAATTCAAAAATAGACCCTCACAGAGAATAGGTTTTGCAAAATAAAGTTCAGCAAGGTGCAGGGTGAAATTTAACTTCCGATTTTAATTGTCATAATCAAACAATAGTTATGCTCTTGGGCTTTCTCTTTGTAACTGTATGCGCATACAGTACCAGCTAATTTTTTTGCAGATTCTGAATTGTTAAATGTCTACTAATTGCTTGATTTTTACAGAGGATCTGTGTACACTGTTCAGATAGACTTGTGGGTATCCATCATCTTTGCAGATACAGCCATATGTTTCAAAGGATCAGACCGGCCATGACTAGCAGAGAGTACTCCCCAAAAAACACCACCCATCAAGTTGCTATACTTCAACCATTCAACTGAAACCCTTTCAAATCAAGGAAATATTTGTGTCTATAAGTGAACATTAAATATTGTACAAGAGAGAATAAATATAGCCGAGGCACTGAAATACTTAAATTGAGAGTCTGTACTCATTTTTTGTAACTCTGGTTTGAGGGACGCATATAGAAAAATAGAGCCATCCAGTTAGAAATGAAACACACATTGCATTTCTTTATCACTAATAAGAAATGTAATTTTAAAAATGCTCAAATATTGATTTAAGCAATTCTAGTGCCAAAACATCTGAAGCTAGGGGACATTGTTATAATTTACACACAGGTCCATTTTGATCACTCTGGCAGTGTCAGGTGGGTGAGAATTTTATTTACATACTTTTTAAAGCTGACAAGACATGCTAGAGCTCTGCACAGTGGATGCAGAAGAGGCCTCAGAGGGTCAAGGAAGCTAATCTTTTGTGGATAAAGTCTCTTTGAATATTCGAAAGAAAGTGGGCTCGGATTTGGATGATCTCGGAGAGTCTGATTGTAACAGTTTAGTTCATCTGCTGTGTTGTTAGCCATTTTGACCTTCCCAGTGAAGGGGATTAAAAGTATGTTTACACAATTTTTCCAAATGACACAGAAAGAGGTAAGGCTCCAATAAGCCCTCTAATCTAAGGGGGCAACATGCTATGAGGGAAAAAAAGAAACCTTTTTCTGCAGCTCTTTGAAGTCTTAAGAGGTTTCAAACGCTAGAGGGTAAAGGTGGGTCAGTGGGCAGGGTTGAGAGAAGGTGATCAAAGGTGGAAATTAAAGCACTTCATTGTGTAATTCTAAAATTTATTATATTAATAATATCACTGCACTGCAACTACCAGCTGCAATGCAACTGAAGCTGGCAAAGAGCAGCAGTAGATATTACGTGTCATCCTAGAGTAGCATGGAGAAGAGGGAATTTTGGCAAGGGCAACAGGCAAGCCTTATTGCAGAAATGTTCAGAGGACAGACTAAATGGATTTCACCTACTGCAGGCTTGTCCGAGGGTATCTATGTATTCAGTTTGTCTGATGTGGGAGGAAAAGTGCCTAAGACAAGCCTGACAACATTTCAAACTGTGGTGAAGGAACCCGGTTTGGCAAACTTGCATAGATACTTCCAGTCTCTGTGTTTTTCTCTATCAGTCTGTTTCTTAGTTTTCCAAGAGATGTCCCAGCAAGAAGTATTACTTCACAACCTGTGCTAAGCTGCAGGTGGGCAACTTTGATACTTTTCTCTTCAGCTGATGAATTCTGGGCTTGCAAAGTTGGTGAGGCTGGTGGTCAAAGTCTGGGCTGATGCCACATGCAGTCAGTGAAAGTGGAGTAAATCTTGGAGTCTCAAAAGCCTGGGAACCTCTCTCTGTTACACAGGCATCGTTAATCTCGTGAGCCACTAGAGTATTTTTCACTGGGATATTCCACTTTTACACACATTTCACTTGTTCTTCCACGTGAGACTGAAGTTGCACTTGCTACCATACTATGTCCAAATGTTTCAAGTTCCTGAAAAGAATATTCCCTCCCTTGCAATGTGTAGACTATAGGGGAAATGCCATCATTTGTGCTATTAAGCTAGGGTATTTTCCACTGTTTTTTATGTTGTGGTAGTTGTGTCACTGTCCAAGATAGTAAGGCAATCCAAAAGCTTTTCTTTCTTTTCCTCCTGGCAAGAAATCATGTGATCAGGACATAACAATTTTTTAGCTTATATTAAACATTACTAGACTGTCAAAAGTGCCACTGAAATACTGTAGGTAAATTTATATGGAAATCATATCTTCTACACTTAAGTGAGCCTCTGGTCAACAGTGTGATGGTTAAGGAGTGGATGAGAGCTGGTGATGGAGTTTAAGATTTCCAGAAGGCTGGATTAATTGAGGCAGCAGTGAATTAAGTGAAGGACCAGGTCACTTCCAAAGCAGAATGCACAGAGAGAGAAGTAAAATAATTCTTCACTGTCATTCCAAAACGGCTAACAAGTCATGCCAGCTAGAAAGGGAGTTTCTCCTAGTGAGAGAGTTATCATGAGAAGGCCAACTAGGGGAACTTATTCATAGAACAGTGGGCAGATTCTAAGATGCTATCTAATTCTCTTTTTACGACCCATGGGATCATGAGAACAGGTAATTTTGCTGCACTAGAAATTCGTACTCATTAGGTATCTAGTTAATGTGGAAACAAGCAGTGATTTTTCTATTTCATTCAAAATGCAAACAAAACAATATATTTTAATTATTAAAAATGTTAAATTATTAAAATACTCAGTATTCAACATTGTTAATGTTTAGCTGAGGTTATAGATACATTTTTTGTAACTTTATTGTTTTGGGGGTTACCTCTAGCAAAATAAGACAATCCAGATTTAATTTAAAAATAAAACGTGTATTATTTGAAGATTCAACTTTGGTTCTTAAGAGTGTTTTGGAGTCTTAACCTGGTGCGTATTGACAATGAGAAACATGCAAAATTAACAGCATGAAAATAAGAAGCAAACATTTCAGCCAATTGCACTAGAAAGCCTTAAAAATTGAAAACATCAATAACATTCATCTGTGCTCTGCATGATACTCACCTTAGGGAAGTTATTAATACATTTAGTGTAGGTGGTGTGTTGAAAATCACTTGCAGAGTTACAGGGTAATGTATTACATCCTTTACCATAGCTTCTCTTAAAATAAAGGGAAAATATTTTTAATGCATTCATTTCCATTGCCGTTTGAAATACATACAGGCTTTCTCTTTTTTAAAGTATTACTTTGCAAGAATTCACATTAATCAATGACTGTGTTATCATTTCCCAATAAAGAAATAAAACATAGCAGAAGTTGAGCTTGTAGTGCACAAAGCGATCTCATGAAGTAGATTATTTTTTTTCAGAGCTGCGTCTTAGATGAAGAAGGAAATGGAGAACATAAACATACCCTTTCAGTGGTGATTGGTGTTAGCAAATCATCTCCTGGAAAGTTGTTTCATTGTTGTTGTTGTATATAGGGTTGCATCAGAAACCTGTCTTTTTCTCCATATTCTTCTCCACGTCTCCTGTAACTGTGTGCTAAAATGGCAGAAGAAACCAAACAAGGTTCTTTGTCCAGACATCTGGTCATTGCTAGAAGCAGTACAATTTTCTCTGTCTATGTCCTTGCACACCACTCTGGACAGACTTTTTTTTTACTCTGGAGGAGTAAATGCCAGAGGCAAGGTCTCTTAAGAAAATGAAGTGTTTTCTGCTGATTGCAGTGGGCTTCATTAAGCCTGAAGAAAATAAATGCTGCAGGCTCTAAGTGCGTTCCTTCCTCGATTCTCTTCAGAAGCTCTACCTGGACAGCCAGTGACACGGACCCATCTGCTTGCTTTTGGTTTCTTTTTTAGCAGTTAATAGGTAACGTAGGGGCCAAACCTACAACAGAGCCACAGCAACAGCAGTGCTCTGCTCTTGGCCAAGAGTGTCTTCTACAACCACCAGGTCTTCTGTACCCTGCAGTCACAGACCTGTGAAGCACCATGCTAGATCCTGTAGAAGTCATCCAGACCTGAACTGCAGAAGCACTTCAAAGGTTTGAAGGTTGGGGTTGTAAAGAGTGGTGACAGTTGATTTACATTGAACAAGAAGTCAATTTGCCTCAGCTATCTGGCTTTTTTCTTTAAAAAAAAAAAGGCAAAAAATAAATTTCTCTTTCTCTCGTAGGATAAATATATATGATTATGAAAATTGAAATATTTTAATGAAATGTTTCAAAAGACCAACCATTCTGTAACAAGCTTTTAACATCAGCTGAAAGTGGAGCTTACTCAGGAAGACAATTGGAAGTCCCTAGATATGTCTTATTAATTAACAGGAGAACATCATTGCCAGTGTCTCTGAATAATTTATCCACTCTATTAACTGTTTTGATCCTAAATTTTTTGTAGATATTCATCCTCTGTGAGTGATTGCAGGAAGAATCTTGATGCTTTAATAGTGATATCGATCACTTTTATAGCACTTGGCAGTGATTTTTAGCACCAACTCATAAAACTGGTGGAACAGAGTGATGAATAAGGACTAACAAATTCAAAGAGCTGCACAGATATTAACTAATCACTGCAACATCATGGTAGATCACTGAGCCAATATGTTATTATGCTGATGGGAATATTAACATAGAGTGACATTCCATATCTTGAAAATCAGAGCTCATGACTTCCCACTTTGTTCTCATTCTTTTCTCTACTATGCTGCCTCTGCTTGACATGCACTAATATTCAGCGATAACAACTCAGAACTGCTGAGTAAATTCAGTAATTTGAATGATGTCCACCTTCTCTGAATCTCCCACAGACTTTGCAGTGTCTAAGCTCTCAAATGCCACCAGTTGTGCCCAGCTGAGGAACTGAAGCAACAGACAGCAGATTGTGTTGATACCCCCAGACACACTCACACACATGTGCATCAATTTGTTGCTGTCTCCCATACCTGACTCACCTCACTTTTGATACAGAGGGAGGACATGTGCATTGCATTGCAGCAGCCGAATCTGGAAGGATGAGCATCAAGAGAGAAGGCAGCAGCATGTGTCCTCATGGAGGTTTAGGAAAATCCCTCCTTCTCATGCCACTGCCCTCAGCATGCGTGAAGGAGTGGTAGAGTGCTGAGGGCTTGGCCAATAAACTGTCGAGAGCACTGGACACTGCAGAGCATGGACCCCCAGACCTGTCGCAGACTGCTTTTATTTAAATAAGTGCTCTGCCAATTTGTCCCCACAGAGCCAACACCTAGAAATCAGACTAAAAATAGCATTAGAATAATATTCTCACTCATGAAGGTGTCTTCTTCATCACTGCTTATATTTTTATCTTTTACCTTCATTTTATGTTTTCTTCTCTTTCATGTACCACTAATTTTCAGTGATGAAAGAGATTCTGCCTTCACTGATCCTCCCCTGTTGGGACTGGACATAACAAAATTGAACCTATCATGAATACCACTGCAATCTGATGTGGAGAGTGCTGTCCTGGAAGGAACTGGCTTGTGCAGCAGGGCTGGCAGAAAAATTTATTTTCAAACAAAAAGTTATTTTGTTTTTCTAGCACAGTAATTATAAAAGAATCCACAGGATTAAGAGTGTTTGAAATTAAAAGTCTCAACATTAGCTGAAAAAAGTAAGGTTCTCCGATGTTCCATGTCTGGATTCCCTTCACAGCAATGCCCAGGACATTGCTGGCTTTCTCGCTTTACCAGAAGAGGTACTGCAGATTTCCTTGGACAGGGAGACATCAGGGCACTAACTGTGTGTGATGGTTTGCTATTGAAATGCATCTAGCTGTGGAAAAGACTAATATACATATTAAAGGCCTGAACCGAATCCTCCTTAGGTGACTAGAAACTTTTACACTGACTTTAGTAGACATTAAATCAGGTCCTGCAGGACCAGACCATATGGATAAATCTACATTGCTCTGAGCTGTGGCAGCTCTTGATTCCACAATCTTTCTTTGAACGAGATTCAATAACTCAAGGTGTTGTAGCACTAATGCTAAAAGATTGTGTGAGTGGATGGTCTAATTAGCCACTAAACAATGTCATTGCTGATGTGAGATGATAGGTGTGAAGCCACAAAGGAAATGACATTTGTGATGATGTTATTTATACCTGTCTTCTGATGGCAGATCCTTCTGTCCTATGAAAGTTTTCTTCTTGAATGGGGAGCTATTTTATATGTAACTACTAATCATCGGTTAGCATGCTGGTGGTTCGATTTCCCAAAACATAGTTTGGTGCTAGTTTAGGTTAGAGAAGGGGAATAGGACCTCTTGTTTTAAAATGGGGAAACAATGCCCAACACTGGCAGTGAAATGAAATGTGGTGAGAGGTTTTCTCAATGGCCTGTTGTGCTGTACCTCTTTCTAGCTCAGGAGCTCTTCTCAGCTGAAGCTCTTTTTTAAGAGCCCAGGTCTGATAAAGACGTGAGAAGACGAGCTACAGCTCAGCAGTGAGTTAGACTGAGCCGTAGAAAACCTACAGGCAAAAAATTTGCATGTAAAACGTACAGTCCTGTGGTGCGCAGTACAGATTTTGATAGCATGAGGTTTGAAAATAATAGAAAATTTGTTAGGGAGGTCATCTAATCCATCCCTTGCCTCATATTCAATCTAGCTTACTACTAATAAGTGGGGCCACTACGCACACATAGCTCAGAATCTTTATGCCACTCGTATTTTCTTCATGAGTCTCATATTTTTGCAGCCACAGCCACACTTGGGGAACTGCAAAGCCAAAGTCAAGTGTTACACATTCTTTTTAAAAGATAGGGAGCATTTCTCTCTAATGATTTAACATTTCCTTTACTGTAGTTATAAAATAAGATACAAATTTCAATACGCCATCCTGCACATTGTACCGTCCTACACGTACGAATGCAGTATGTAAAATTACATCAAAAGAGTTTCATTGAAGTGGCAAACTCACTACTTAAAATGTAATTCAGGCTGATCAAATCTGATCCATTTGTTCCTATGTTTTATGGTATAACCTTCCCTCTCTGATAACATCCAGTTTCTTTCTACATGATGCTTGACTCATTGCTATGCAGAACAGTATTTTATTTTCATTCAGCAGTTAAGTTTTGGTTAAAGAAGGGTTATAATAAAAAGGGTTAAGCAACTTTTACAGTAATGATCACTTCCTGCCCAGCCTACAGGAAGGGGTGACAGTTGTTTGAAGAAACTTGGAGGCTGGCATTGAAAAAAAAGTGCTGTGAGAAAAAAACAGTAAGCAGACTGCAGGGGATGTAGGTTAAGCGGCATGGAAGATGCACTGTTACAGCAGGCTTCCTAATTGTCCTATATCACTATCATCATTCCACATAGCTATCATTCCCTTAATTGCAATGGCAGTTGTACTAAGTGTTGGATACATAAAAAAAGACCGGTTACGGCATAAAGGATACACTCACGCTGCTTCTCTCAATGCTTTCTCACATCTTTAAAAATGTATTATTTGTTTTAAAGGCTCGGTGCATCTATTTACTTATTTTACCAGAGAGTGGAAATGAAGGCTTAATACCTGTCATGCCTCCCAGGGTTCTTATACAACAAACTAAGTCTCTGCTGTGATTCTCATTCATTTCCTTTTGTCTTTCAGATAACTTTGCTCTTTGCAGTAGATATAAAATGAATCCAGTAGGTATACCACAGAAAATAGGTTGACATTGTTCAGTGCCCCTCTACATCTCATAATGATACTCTTGACCAAGATGTTACCGTGTCAGCTGCCGGCCTGCTACATATGCTAAGCATACACAAGTTAAATTGCAAATCCTCAAGGAGCATCAGGGAAAAAAAACAAAACAAGGAAAAAAAAACCACAAACAAGAAAAAAAAAAGAAGATGCATAGAAAAAAGAAAAACTTACCAATAAAATCAAGCATCATGCAATAGATAGTAATGTCCTTTACTGTGAAATTGTATGTCAGTTCCTACTCTCATGGTCCATCAAATAATACTATTCTAATAATGTCAGATCTAATCAGAAGGAGCCAGTCAACCTACCAAAATGTTTTGTGCAGCTGGGAGCTTCATGCCAGGACCAATCAGGCACTACTGTCTCTGTCACTTTATCATATATGTTTTAAATAAAATAAAATAAACTCTGTGCCTAAGGGTTTTTTTTTAAGATTTTTTTATGCTCTTTCCCCCCACCCCCTTTGGTAATAATTTGGATTTGATAGCCAAAAAGTCTGCTTTTCTTCAATAGCCTGAGCAGATTTAGTCAGGTAAAAAAGCAGATGAGAGTGAAAGGAATGATGAGACTGCTTCTTAAAAAGTTTTGGTTTGGTTTGTTTTTTTCCCCAGGGTGGTACAACTTATTTGCACGGCTGGAGTGATAGAATTCATTTGCACAGATCTCTTTCCCTACACTGTTCCACTACACAGTAAGTATAAATCAAAAATAATTTTTTAAATGTATAGTCTAAAATTTGTACTTCATATAAGGCTATGAGAATACCATGAGAAAAAATATCCAAAGGGTAAACTTGATATGGTGGCCATTTTTATAAAAAACAAGTATAAGAGTGAAACCTGAAGTTCTGGCCAGGATGACAGTATTTTTCCCTTAGTAAATAAGCACTTTATGTCCAGGATGCATGTAGACTTACTAGGAGGGCATGTTGAAGGGCATTGACTGATGCAATCCCTGCATTACCAGCACCTTACACAGCTTTGGAATCTCTTGGGTCTGAAAGAAGCTAGGCAAAGTTCAAGATCAATTCAGTTTTCTCTGAACATCCTAGATATCCAAAGGACTGCAAATGTTAGTAACTAAACTGACAGACTTTCAGGAAAGCATAACTTAAAATAATCAATGGATAAAAAAGGACATAGAAGAGGGGCAGGGAAAAGTATAAGTAGCGGAAAAATGAATTTCACTCTTCTTGTTTGCAGACTTATCCTACCTCTCCTGACGAACAGTGTCTGTGGTATTACAAGCTGCATCATGTCTGTTCTTTCTTGTTCTTCCTTCTATTTTAGAAAGCTGTCTCCTGAAGTTTCTCCAAGAGATATACTTTTGTCTGAACGATCTCTTCTTTATAGTCTTGAGACAAAGTACGAAGATTTGGCCTAAAAACTGCTGATGGAGAAGCAGTCCATTGGCAAGAGAAGAAGGAATCATTTATAACAGTTAATGAAATCAGCTTCTTCCAACTTTGTCCTCCACCCATAGATTACAAAGTACTCAAATACATAATTGCTTTTATTTTTTCACTGATTTTGGTAAACAATTTCTAGTGAAAAGTTCATTTAGGAATAGTTCACTTTAAACATTTGAGCAGAAAAACAAAAACAACGCCCCTCCAGATTAGTTATTTAACCACAGAAATGTCATGGCATTTTTCACATTCCTGAGCTTCGAAATATTCCTTTTTAAAAACACTCCAACACAGTAGCTGTCCTCCTCTAAGTACTCCATGAAGATTGTAAGCATATTAAACTGATAACAGACTAATGAATATTTATACTCAGATATTTTGTCTTTTCTCCAACAACTGTCTGTGGAAGGTTCAGGAGAAATGTCTAGGATAAAAGTCAGTCTGGAAAAAATATATTAAATAACCCTGTCTCCTGTTGATTACACATCAGTTACTTTCTGAAATTATTCCTAAAGACTCTACAAGATATCGAGACCAGGTCTATATGAATATTTAGGCTCTGGGCCATTGTCCACAGTCTGAACCCAGAGCCACATCCTTTCCACAGGCTATGACCCAGGCTGGGATGTGTTTTTCTTGTTTAGGTACACTGGGAAGCTCTTCTTCCCTGGAGGGACAAATGTCTCCTTGGCTAGATAGTGAATTTTCTTTCCATAAAAGCTGTCTGGATGGACAGGTACTGGGTCTCAATGGAGAATGAGTCAGAAAATCAGACATTCCCCCGCAAAATACGTGTAGGAGTTAAGCAGGTACCTCAGCTATTCTTTTGCCACCTCGTAGAAAACCTACAGAAACTCAGTGTCTTTTTCATTGAAGAGTGCTAAGTTATTAATTATTATCCCCACACCCTCAACAGCTAGAAGGTATTTCTCCATGCCCTTGTCTTGCCCTTCAGCCCCCTGTTAGTCCTGCTTCAGATGTCAGTAAGCATATATTGGTGTTACAGCCAAGTGTATTGCAGGAACACCTGTTTGCAAAGACTTCTGCACCTCTCATGTGAGTGAACTGAGCCGTACAGGAATTGAGGAAAACAGCTCATTTGGAGCTGTTGTGTCACCAAATGTTCCTCAGATCTATCCCACTTAAGAAAACCTTTGTTCAGCTACATAATGAAAAAATTATTATTTTGTCCTCAATAAATATGGAAAATTTTCCTATTTTTGCAGAAAGATGACCTTCTAATCTTGCATCAGATGAGCCCACCTCTTGCTTGAAAATTGTACCTTCCATTTGACTCTGACTGTACAAAAAATCTCTCTTTATATGTTATCTGAGGGATCTTTAACCTTTCCTCTTCAAATGCATATTACAGATGTTTCTGTTTATTGTCTTTCTATCTTTGTGCAAGGCAAAGATCCTTTGACTGCTTTCTCTGATCGCTTGGGGGAGATAAGATTTTATCTTTCTAATCTTACACAGAGCTTTTTCTTTTGTATTTCTCATATATCTCTAATATCTTTCTCTAAATCAACACAAAAAACCTTGCCAACCCAAAGCCTACAGAGGCTACAATTCCCCGTCTCTCCCCAAAGCTCATCTGAATTCTGGGTTGCAGGATTCCCTCTAATAGGATAGCACACAGCAATGGTTAGCTGTCCTCGGAATCACAGATGCTGTTTCCATGACAGTCTAGTAAACAGAAGACATCAATCACAAGGGAAAAAAAAGTAAATTACCATTTAGCACTGCATAGAATTTCCATTCAGAAAATACTGATATTTTTGAAAAACATCCGCTTAATGATAGCCGGTGAATTTTCAGAATTCCTATAGAGGCTAGGAGCTTAACCTTCAATGGCCATATTTTCTTTGCAGCTCAGATGCTTTTGGATATTTTTTTGGTTCTTGGAAGAATATAAGAATTATTTCTCCTATTTTGTCTATGAATAAACTCAGAGAAAGCAAGGTGAAAGATTGTTTTTCCCTTAAATTCAGGCAGAACATGTAGGAGTTCAAAGTTGAAAGAATTTTCAAAGATGACTTAGTCTCACACCATATCAAAAGATACTGACCCCTTGGAGGTTTGTGATTGGTCTTGAAACAGTTGATGATCATGAAGTCTGAGCAGCCTGACAGTGTAGAACACGCACATCTTCTCTCCTTCCTGAGTCCCTTCCTCACAAGCATATGTTGATTACATTGAGGATGCTCAGAAATGTATTTATGAACTTGTGTCAAGGACTCTTGGTGGGTCATGAGACTGAACACTAAGATCCCCGTGTCTTAAGCCCTGCTACAAGTGAGAGTATTGGCCTGGTGAAAATCTTTTAAAAATCTTTTCTTTCAAGATTGGTCCAAGCAAGTGCTCAAAAATGAGTTATTCCAGGTCAGGATAACAGACAGAGCCTGTGGGGTGCTCCCATCCCTGCCTGGTGCTGGGTGCTCTATAGCTGAGCTTCCTTAAGATGGAGTAACATATGCTGTTGGAGGATTGCAGCTTATGGTGATCCTGCCTGTCAGGATCATGTAGTTAACTTGTCATCCTTAATAGTCCCAATGTGGGGATTCCTGAAATAATTACACTAAGCTAATTATCTGAAGGCTGAATCACTGCAGATGACGCTTGACTGGTTGGAGTGCAGCACAAACTCTTCTCTCCAGCAGCCCATTTATCTGAGATGAGTCAGGAAAGCAGTGATCTCATTACTCTTACAAGCACTATTCTGGGATATGGTTTAGTCACAAGGATTTTATTTATTTTTTTTTCAGAAGGGTTAATATGAACAACAAAGTCATCAGAGCAATAAATGTGGCTTAATTCAGGTCCATGCTGTCTGAAGAAAAGTCTTCAGGCAAACTTGTCAAAAAGTGGTAGATAAAATTAAGCTTCTGAGTCATGACCATAGTTTTGGATTCAGGAGCTTATCTCCACACACATTCTTCATGATGTAGGGCATGGCAGTACCTTTCTAAATCTGATTAGAAACATATGAATTATTGACTTTTCAGTTCAGTGAATGAACCATACACACACACAAAAGCCAAAAAAAATCCAAAACACTGAAAGACAGAGCACTCAATCCAAAAAAGGAAGTGTGTCCCAGGAGGCATCTATACGGAAAACTGTGAAGTACTGTGGCACTTGACTGACATCAGTGTGGTGGTCTAAATTGTGCATCACACTGGCGTGACTTTAGCGGATCAGGTAATAGGACAGAGAAAAAGACATTTCTGGCTGTTCACATATCTAGTGCTTACATACAGATGGTGAGCAGCATGCCCAACTTCTCCACGTTAAATCCCCATTGGAAAGGAGGCAAGGGAGAGCAACATCTAAGCCAAAGGCTGAATGACTAGAAGAGACAGATATAGTAACAGGCTGCCATTTTTTTTCCCTTTGGCAGCAGTAGCCAGAGACTTATTAATGGTCATAGCTAGGACAGAGACCATTCCTTGGCATGGATAAAGCTGCTGGTTCTGGATATGCTGGCAGTATCATCCATCATCTTATCCCAGTGCTTGCCTTTCTAGAGGTTTTCATATAAGCTAGCAAAGGGTCTAAATAAGAACACCAGCTCTGTCCGTGTGTGTAGATGTTTGTACATGTGTGTGGAAGAGGCCAATATTAACAAGAGGCCTTGTTAATAACAATAATATATAATAACATATATGTACATATATAACGTATAACATATATAATAATAACAATATAACAAGAGGCCTTGTTAATGGAATGATCTAGAAGTTTTATGAAAAGTATTCATGTCTTTAAAGCATTGCTACTAGGTAGGCCTCATGTAAGGAAGTCTCACAGCCGATACTGTCAGATTTCACGAAGCTCAAAGAAGCAGTGGAAGGATTACTTTCTCCTTACTGAATACTTACACATATCTTGCAGTACTCCAGTATTTGTGCATTCCTTTGGAGTGATCCATATTTGCCTTGTTCTCCCCCCTGCTCCCTTTGGATCCCACTTCACTTTACGAAGCAGAAGAAAGCAAGCAATAGAAAAATATAAATGTGAGAGAAGGAATCAGATAAGAAATCTCAGTTGGTGACCAGGTGAATTCCTGTAGCTACTGACTGGGCTTCTGGCAAAGACTCTAGTTGCAACAGTAGCTCTTGAGAAACTGGAAGTTGTACAGAATTTTAAAAACATCTTGTATTTTCCACTGTCAGGAGCAGCACTCTGGGTAACCTTGGAATAATATAGTCCACATAATGGTTAAATCCAATGGATATAACCATTGGAATAATATAGTCCACATGATAGGTTCCATAATACAGGTGTACGTCATTGTCATTCCCTAACTGCCTTCTCTCCCCTTTTAAAATTTTAGTCCAGTAAAGCTCACTTCTAGCAGGTCTCAATCTAGTTAAGGAGAAATTTCTACAATTCTCTGGTCTTCGGCAATAGTGAGAATTCCCTCTAGGAGAAGCCATTGGCTCCAGATCCAAATTTAGAGAGAAGAAAATAATAATTTTAAAGATTTGGGGGTTTTTTGCTTTCGAATAGCTCAATTTCTGATACTTACTTAATGTAAGGGCAGGCCCAAAACAAGAGAAAAAGACTTAAGATTTGAAGGCTCTAGTGGGCAATAGCTTAAAGACGTTGATGTCTGACTGCTAGCCAGTTTTATTAGCTCTCATGATAATACACACAGGGCAGCTGTAGACATAATATTTACAAAACATCGTCTTTGAATGGATAACTAAGTAACCCTGACACTTAATTTAGAGGTAGCAGGATAAAGCAAGGTGTTGAGTTCTTAAACTTGAGTTTCAAAATGGCTGCTGTTTCTGCCTTTAATTTTCTTGCAGATACCAAAATTACCTTCTGTGCTTGTATCTTTACCTTTTGCTTTAATTTTCTTGCAAGGTACTCCCACATTTCAGAGCCGCATTAATTCCATTTCTTATCAGTCATGTAACTGGAGTCTTGCAAGGCATCAGGACTAAATACAGACTCCACTTCTACTTGTCCCTGAAGTCCTAACCCACAGAGTTTTTCAAAAAGCAAGCATTTTTCTTGGGAACCTGTCAGTACCAACAACATTTTCATCCAGAAAGTTTTACTGGCTCAAGTGCTGGATAGCGGACTGAAGAAGAGAGAATTCATAAAAGGCAGATATATCAGGCAGTCACACTGTATACAATGGACTGCGATCCGGGTGTCTATCCTGCGTTGTACTTCCATCCTGGTTTGGAGTGGAGCAGGGCCAACTTCCTGCTCAGTGAGAGGCTCTTGCTGATGCTTGTTGCCATGGCAACCAGGATCAGCTGACCTGGGTGTTTACCCCATGGAGGGGTCGCACCTGTGGGGAGGAGTGGACAGGCCAGGTGACCCAAACTGACCAATCGGGTGTTCCATCCCCATCTGCCATGCTCAGTGTAAAAGCTGAGGGATCAAAGGGATGGGGTTGGGTCTTCTCCAATGGATCTTCTTTGGTGGATTGATTCTTCAATGGCTCTCTTTCTCCAGTGACTGACATCTGAGGAGGACCCTGTCAGCTCATCTGCCTTTTGATCCCAGTCAGTGTGTTCCAGTTCCCATTCATCACTGAGTCCAGACTGGAACTTTCCCCGTGCCTGCCAGTGACATCTTCCTAGGAACTTGATCTGGTTTTCTATATACTTATTTATGTTGTATTTATTTAATTTTTTCCTTTTTATTTTATTATCAATATTTCATTGAAGTAGTTTAGTTTTTTTCTAAACTCATAAATCTCTTTATCTCCTTGGAGCGAGAGGTGGGGGAGAGCATCTGTCATCTTGTCATTGGCCAACTTGGCTCAAACTATGATGACTTCTATCCCATGCAAGGGGCCTTGCAGGCCATTGTCTGTTCTCAGTATCTCTCCACAGAGTGGTTTCAGTGTGTTTCAAAATGTTTCATTCATGTGTGGCATTTGGTTGGCAATGGAGAGACTGTCCCTGTAGTCTCTTGTTTTGCCATTCCTCTGTGACGCATAAGCATGAAGACTGTATTTCTCCACTAGGGAATGTTATTGGGTAAGACAATAGCTGGAAGAGAGATGTAGGATATGCCCAGAGAGCTGGGGATGTGGATGGCATTTTGTTACTTGATGGCATTTTTCCATTTGAGTGAAAGGGAACCAATGGCATGTAAGGGCTCTGTCAGCCCACAGTGGGAAAGGAAATGCCTTTGTCAAATCTCCTTAAATGAAGAATGAACCTACATCTAAAACATTATCATGGGACCAGGCCAAAACAAACATTTCGCCAGCTGGTTTTATCCATTCTGCAGCGGCTAACCAGGATACCAAAGTATGTAATTACGAATGTCTGTTGTAATTCTTGCCAGATCATTTCCCGTGGCAGGACTTTAAGTACAAGCAGTTGTTCAATGATCTGAAAGCTCTGCATCACACACAAACCTTATCTCATGTTTCTGTAGCTGCATGGCATGTATAGACTGCTTTGTTTTCATCCTCCTTGCCTTCAAGCAGCTCAGAGCTGCAACTGAGTTCTCACACATTTTACCCTTTTTGCACGTATCTTATTCTATGTTAGCTTTGAAACTGGAGGCTGCAGTTCCTATACTAGTTTCTATTTTTGGCCATGAGTGAGATTTCTTTGATGGAGTAAGGCTTTGCTGTGTGACCTTTAAGTGTTTTCTGAATTTCTGGTAAGTCCCCCTTTCATAGGAAGGGGGTTTCAAGACAAATATTAATTTACAGCATCACATTATGTGTTTCAAGAGCTTGTTAAATATTTTAAGAGATTTGTCCCTGCTTTAAATTACAAACATAAGAGGGATAATACATATTTTTTATCTTATTAGAAAGATGTCAATTTAAATTATCTTTGCCTTATTCAGAATGGCAGGTCCTTAATACTGTAAAGGGGAGTGCGGAAATCCACTATACATTGAGGAGCTTGTATTGTTCATTTGCTGCATGAAAACCACCACTGAGACTATTCTGAAACTCACTGAATTCAGTAAAAAAGAGACTCAGGAACTTTGTGGACTTTGAACCATAACTTTGGGATGGTAATGGAGAGTGTTTCCTGAAAACAAGACCTTAGTGCTCTGGCTGCTGAAATTCTGTTCCTTCACATGACCATTTCCATCTCTCTTGAGTGTCTGTGGTGGACTAGAGTAGCACCCCTGAGAGTGTTTGTCTGCATTGCATCTGTATTCAAAGGGACTGTGAAAGATAAAAATCTGATGAGATGGTTGCCCCATCTAACCTCTGCTGCACCAAAAGTAGATGTTGTTCAGCAGTCAAGTTGTCTGTATGTTGCTTACAGTCATTGGAGAAACACAGCTTCAGAGAGTAATTTATCCTATTTATCTAAACACCCACTAAACTAAGGCTGGGAATCTCCCACCCGTTAGAGGGTCCTGTCTCTCCAGGTGCCCCAAACTTTCTTTACACGAGATAAATTCAGCTGAAATCTCATTCTTAAGAATTTTAAAGCAAATAGGCGTTTTACCTTATTTCTGTCTTGATACCAAAAGACCTAGTTTAACCTAAAACACAGGGAAACGGCACTGGTGTGCAACATAGAGCTGGTAGTCCTCAGGGCTACAACAGCTCGCTTCCTTGTTCTATAAATAAGACCAGAGGCAAGGCAAGGTAATTTCTCTTTGCATTTGACAAGCACTGGTATGTTATAAATGGCAGAAGCTAAGGAAAACACCATTTGATTTGCATGATGAGCGACAGAGTTACTGGGGCTAACAAATTCATTTCAATAGAAGTACTCTGAGCTGAACAATACATTCATTAAAAGAGCAGTTTCCTGATTAGACAGTGGAGCAAATAGTGCTTTTTTTCCCATTTCGCCATCAGAGCCGCTTTACATAAGCAATAACAGAGAGCAGGGTGTATGTTTATTTGGCTGCCACTTGTTCTGTGGGTGTACAATGACAGTGTTATGGCTTTTTGATGTCACAGTGGAGTGGAAGGGGTGATGACACTAGATCTGTGCACCCACAGGTATACCGTAAACAAGGCTGAGTGATTTTACAGGCATGGATGATGATTCAGGTCGGCTGGATTTTTCACCCTTCCAAATTACTTGACAGGGTAATTCTAGCAACAAGAACATTGCTAGTATTGAAGCGGATATGAGCAGGGTCTGGAAAAAGGAGCATTTCACTGGGTTATACCCAATATTTGCTGTTGCCCTTGCAGCTATGACCTCAGCATTAGGTGATTTGCTCACAGTATCTTTTGTGGGGATTTATCTGCAGAGACCTATGTGGCTCGCAGATTTCTTACCCAAGACTGTAAGAATCCTCACTTGAGCTAAAGGTTACTTACTCAAGATTACCTGTGCTCACAGAGCGCACGAATCTTGCTTCAGTTTGATGGGATGAAGACGGTCTGTCCATCTTCTAATGTATTTTATTATAAGGAGTGAGCAAAAAAAAAAAAAAATACTTAATCGACATTACTGAGCTAATTTCTGCATTTCACTAAGCTAATAAAAGATGAAGCAATATAACTACATTTATATCACAAATAAAATTAAATCATTAAATCAATAGATTCAAATTATTAAATTTCCAAACTAATACAACAGCTAATGAAACTGAATGATGATGTTGACAATTGAAAAAGAATGCTTTACGTTTGACTTGTTTTGAAAAAAATTCAGAGAGTGGGTTTCTTGTTATCTGAAAAACTAAGTAGTATTCTTGTGTACACAGTGTGTTGACATAATTGATGGGGAATAAAGATATTAACACAATCTATTCTTTGCAGGATATAAATATTCATTCTAGTTTGTGAGGAAAAAAATAACTCAAAGCAAGTACTCAAGAACCACTATTGCTTTCAAAATTGCCACCAATTACCGACATCAAGAGGTCAAAGATAATCTCAGTTGCTTTACATCCACATTAATATATAGTAATTTCAAACCAGTCTCCCAGAGCAAGATACTGTTTAAAAAAGCTATTGAAAATGGATAAAAAATCCATGAAGATGTACTGCTCAGAGTCAACATGATCAGGAAGGGAAAGAATGAGCTAACAAGTGAATTAACTTGCCTCACACAGAAACCTCAGAATAAGCTGTTTATTTAGAAGGACAAAGAATGACTGCAAGAGGAAACAAAGCATGGGATGGGTAAGAAGAAAATAAAAAGTTTTGATAGAGACTTTCTGTATGAAACCACCAAAGAAGGGAACAGAATAGAAGGAACAGAGAAATGATATCAGCAAATAGAAAGGAAAAGAATCCAAGGGAATTAAGGACCCACAAATTATTTTGTTTTTCTTAATTAAAAAAGGGAAAGCAAAAACAGATAAAACGTGGTTGGAAAAGGAAAATTGTACTGTTTTTGTACATTGACATTGACATTTGTACATTGACAAAAGTCAATGAGGAGAAAACATTAGACTGATAGAAAAAAGAGTAAAAAAGTTGTAGAGAGGTGTCTGTACTTTACTATATCTCCCATTTTCTCGTGGATGTCCATCACTTCTGTTGTTCCCAGTGTTGACCCAGGAACTGAGGAACTGTCATCATGGGTTTTCAGCAAGCCTTACAGCACAGAGGTAGTTTCAGCGGCCTGGCAGTGGGATAGCATTGTGCAATTATTTAAAAAGAAATGGCATGACCTGAGCAATTATAGGTCTGATTAGACTGGTATAAATCATTGACAAAGCAGTAGAATGACTAGTAAGGGATCCTGACTGATAAAGGAATTAAAGAGTTTACAGAAGAAAAGATTCATCAAAGTGACTGGATGTGTTTTGACAGCACTATGAAGTTAGACAGCAAAAGCAAAAATATTGATGTAACATACTAAGGCAGAAGGCAAATATTTAACTTGATATTTGATGACTTCTTGATTAATCCATTGGAATAGTATAAAAACAACAGGCTAGATTGTAAATTAATCAAAACCTGCTGAAACAATAGTTCTAAAATATCCTTAGAAACAGGAAAACTTGCTGAGCTGCTGTCTCTACTGTGATCCCACAGGGCTTGACTCTTAGCTGAGTGCATTTAATGTTTTTTCTCATATTAAAATAAATTAATCTTCTGCCATCATCTTGAAAGATACCCGTAAATCATGTTAATAAAGTTTTCAGGTGATATTAGATGAAAGAAATGTAAAATAATGCCCAAGTGAAGTCGCTGATAGAAAATACTGAGATATAAAATTCACCATGAGGAGGCAAAAAATGCAAAGAAGCAACATTTCTTAGAATATATCCAAGTATAAAATCATACCTCTCATAAAAGAAGGATACAAGACACAACTGCAGACTAGAAGATCTTATGGTAGGAAATACTGATAACAACTTGAAGTTTATGATGGAGAATTACTGTTCCCAATGTAACAAGAGTGGTCAAAATGGTTACCATCATTAAATGTGCAACCGCGAAGTGCTGAATAGGAGAATTTACATTCTCTCTTGCAATTAGCACTGAAGTGACTGCTATTGAGAACAACATCTTGTTATGGCCCATCCTTTAAAATGGGAATTTAAGAGCCTGGAGAGGGTTCAGAGAATATTCAGAAAAATTAATGAGTCTAACTCATTAGAGTTAGACATGCTCTCAAGTATGTCTTGAGAGTTTAATCTATCTAGATCACCAGAAAACAGCTATGGACAAGTCGTTTATAGTCTATATACTTGGGGAGCAGATCAAAATTAGTAGCAATTTGGGGTTCTGATATATATTTTTTTTCCATCCAAAAGCAATGTGTATCTTCTTTTTCTTCAGTGCAACAGGGAAGATTCAGGCAAGAACAAAAATGGTATTTTTAACAACATTCAGTCACTGTAGCAATGTATCCAGGCAGGTAATACATTCTGCATCACTGAAAATGTATATAGGAATATTTGATATTTTCCTCAAAGAGATATTCTAGCTCAAGGACAGCTAGTGGATGTGAAGTGGGAATTAATAAAGGGCAATCCAATGGCCTGTGTTAGGAGGAGGTCAGACTTGCAGATTGTGATGTGCTTTCCTGGCCCTGACATCTATTAAACCCACATAAGCACATACTCTGGAAAAACTTGACATTGCCATTAATGCCCTTCTGCTAAAAGAAGTCAGATGATATAGGTTTGTAACTGTGTAACACATGTGCAGTGCTATAAATTAAGGAAATGTGGTAAAAATCTGATAGAAAAGTAAATAATAAAAAAGAAGGTGCAGTCTCGTTGTCCTTGGAGTCATCAAGTCATTTTAAAACATTTTCTAAAAAAAAGTTTCAAGGCAAGGACATTTTTCAGACCTGGAGTAGTAAAAGAGTGATGACATTCAGGATCAGTTCTGGGGATGCAGCATGGATCTCATGCCCAGACAGGCTCCAAAGGTCCATATACTTGTCAGAGTATTTTCAAGATTGGACACTACTTTGTTAGAACTTCCAAATCTACTCAGAACTTAGGGTAAGACCAACACACGTTTAAAATTTGAATCAGGCAATACTTCTTAAAGCAAAGGTTCAGCATCAACACTTATGCCACAGGGAGAAAAATAGGAACTGTATTTATATAGTATAAATAATGTTACTTTGCATCACTGTTTCCGAAGCTTTGCTTTGAGATTTGGGGGAAAACTTCAAAACTTACGATGAATTTGCAAGTAGGGCAAGAGTGGGGTTTGCCTGTGCCTGGCACTGAGAGGTAGTGCTGCTCTGCGGGGCTTCCTGCCTTTGTCAGAGAGGAACAAGGATAAAGTATTCTCTGTGTTTTTATCCCTAGGTGTCAGTGGACCCAAGCTCTCTCTAGATATGCTTTTGATATATTGAAATGAGAAGCAGTTTTTGTACTTTGATTCATTTTCTCCTTGTGGCACGCGCGTGTGTAGCATCTCTCCCTCCCTCCTCCCCAGGCACTTCCAGAGTTACCGAGTAATTACTGACTTTTATTTTCAATCAGGATCTGGCGTCATTACAATGAATTCGGATTTTTCACTGAATACTATGGGCCAAAAAGATAAGCACTCCTGCCTCCTTGCTCCAGGGAAGGAGGTAATAACCTTCTCTTTGCCACGCACAGCTTACGCACAAACTGTTAATAATTAAGAAGGGCAAGCGTTGTTCTGGAGTCATACCCTAGCAGGGAAGGGGGGTTTAGTTTCACCTGTTAAATGACCTGCCATGCTTGTGGCTTCATCCCTTCTCTCCCTTCACACGAAAGATGTGACTCCAGCCCGCATCACATCAAGCAGACTGGCAAGGAAGTCAGATAGCAAGCAGATATTGTGCTAATGCATCCTGCAGAGACACAGTTTTCTGTCTGTGACTGGTGTCACATCATTTACTGACAGTACCGAAAAAACCCCACAACACATCTCTGTCTTTTGCAATGCGGCTTTATTCTGCTTTCTGTTAGTATGGTGTAGCAAGCTGTCTTTTAAAAGGCCGCAGGAGGAAGAGAGAATGCTATGCAAGCTTTTCCCAGCGAATGTAAAGGCATTTGTATCATTATTTAGGCACTACCATTAGAGGTTGTTCCCTTACAAAATTATTAACTTCAAAGAAGCTATAACATGGCGTATAAGTTCCTGAAGTCAGCAAAAGTGACATCCATATATATTCAACCTTTTGATCTCATAACTGACAGCTGCTGCTAAGATTTTGTGGCATGTGATGCTAGGAGCAGGGAAAATTGCCTAACGAAGGAAGATATATGCACTGATGTGCCTTAGCTCCCAGAAGTCCAGAGGTGATCTAGCAAAAACAACTCTGTTCAGGAGCTAAATTCAACTGTGCAGCCGTGGAGGAGCAACTCTCTCTCTGGCCCACTAGTGTTACGTGGGGGACACTCGACTAACACCACACAAAATAAATTACATCATTGCTGGCGCTTCATTAATAGTTCCCGCTGTTAGCAGTTAGTGAGCTGCGCAGATGCCATTCCTCAGTGATGTCCAATCAGTGGTATCTTCACATGGCTAGCAAGGCATTTCAGCGTAGAGAAGATCAAAAAGAGATGGAATTCAGAAACAAGATGCTTCCTTCTCCTGGCTGGTGCATCGGGGGAGCTGCACCTCACCTCAGCATGCAGCTCCCCTTGCCAGTGCTGGCAGGCAAACACATACAAAGGATGAAGGGACCATCTGACTTCTGGCAGTAGGCAGAATATTTTAAATCTTTTTTCCCCCGTGTTGAATAAATTTTGAAAAAAAAAATTAAAAAGAAAACTTTCAGTTCACTGCTGTGAGTCAGACAGAACAGGTTCAGGAAACCAGACCCCCAGTAGCCCAACTGAGTGCCCCATTCACTTGGATAAAAAATCAGTCTTTATCCAAACCAAAGAATGTTAAATCCTTTTTTAAAATGTAATTGCGTCAGCAAGAAAGACTGACAGGGGCGTGCTGTAGTCTTGTAGTTTTTTCAGTTGCTTGGAGGTGGGAGAATTGCAGGTCTTGAAAATGAATCATCAAAACTCAAGAGAACGGTCTAAATAGTAGACTGTTGGCATTTCTGTCTCGAGCCTCTCACTCTTTGATTTTTCACTAGAAACATTATCTTCAACCATAGCAATCCTTTCCTGAGGTCACTTTCATTGAAATAGTCACATTGCTACACAGGATTTTAATTGAATCAAATCAGCATTTTCTGACAAAAAGCACTCTGTCAGGAAATGCTGACCCATTTTTGCTAAGACTGTTTATTTTAGGCTTGAGATTAAAGCCATTTATGTCAAAAGAAACCTGCTAGAAAATAAACTTCTGGTGGAAATCAGGTGAACCCAGAATCCTGCTAGCTTTAAAGAAACCTGTAAAGCCTATTTTCAAAAAGGATGCCACATCTCCATTACACTGCACTGAAACTATTTTCTACCAAAGAAACAACTGCTAAGGAAACCATATAAATACAAAGTAACATTAAACATTTACAATATTTGCCTGGAAAGTTGCTAATGCAGCCTGTCCTTTGTAAGTGTACTCATTTTTGTATATTTCTTTAGGACTTTGCTAG
The DNA here is from genome assembly GCF_963924245.1 of Chroicocephalus ridibundus. Classification (NCBI taxonomy): domain Eukaryota; kingdom Metazoa; phylum Chordata; class Aves; order Charadriiformes; family Laridae; genus Chroicocephalus; species Chroicocephalus ridibundus. The sequence goes on from NC_086284.1 coordinate 156,385,877, forward strand.
TTCCTCCCCTCATATCTGAGGAGCCTGTAGCCACATTACTCCTATGCTTACACTCTTCAGAAATCTTTCTGGGGAGCTGCTCTGAAGTCACTGGGTTTCCAGAGCTGGGTCTGGTCCTGACAGGATAAATGACTATGGTCCTCAGCTGAGCATAACATTTCTGTCCTATGTAAAAGTGACATTTCAGAATTTACTGCTGAACAGAAATGACAGTTTTCATACAATCTTTGAAAAACCATCAAGGTCTTCACAGTGCTGGTGATTATGAGTAAATCATCACTAAAGATGGTGTTTAATGTATCTTTGCTCTTGAGCATACAGCAGTATTACTTTAAATGAACGTCAGAAAAGGGTAAATTTCTGCTCACTGTTTGTCCCCACCTGTGCAGATACTTGTGCACACCTGAGGCTTATGGTAGATACTATACAATGGGCATTTCTTGCACGCATCCACCAATCGCTGCCTGCATTGTGGTTCAGGGGCTGTCAGAGATAATTCTTAACTGTCATGGCAGAACTGGAATTCAGCCCAGATGCTGGAGGAAGCTCCGGGTTTATCATACAGTCTATAAATAATTTGTTCAAACACTGACACATCATCTGTGCACAACAGGACGTGGGAGAGCTTCTCTTTGCCACCTATGTAGCGACGATTTCTCACACAATGCACCGTTTGCGTAGCGTTTGGGGAGTGCTCTCAGGAAATGTCACTTCTTTTGCTTAAATCCAAAAGAGGAAGCGCTGGCATTGCCCGTGCTCTTTCTACGGCAGACTCTCCACTCCTACGTCCTGCTTTTCCAGGCAGAGGGGCCTTATAGTTCTCAGCGATCCCAGCATAAGTAGTGTAAAGATTTATTGCAGAATAGAGTACTGAATACTGAGCCTAAATGCTATCACTAGGGCTGCCTCACTTTGAAGCTCTGCTGCCTAGTGAATCAATCAAAGGGCCATGAAATCTTCATATGTAACCCCGGTTCTTCCACTATTTCACTGTGTAGGTTTCAGCAAGCAACATATTTCATGTTTTTGCTGTGCTGTCTATTAAACCGAGCTGACAGTACTTGCCTATCTTAAAGATGTGTGGTGAGGTAATTAGCTGATGTTTGTGCAGTGTTTTGACAAATTAAAAGTGCTATTTACAGTCTAAGTGTTATTATTAGAGTGCATTGAAATTCCTGCATAAAAGCCATTTTCTTTGGAAAATAAAATTTTGTTGAAAGAAACGCTTTTCCTGGGAAGCTATTACCTTTCTTCTAGAAGATGTAACAGAACAGAAGAATGTGGTCCCTCCTCTCTGACAGAAAAGAGGTGAGAAATTCAGTGGTGTGAGCTACAAAACAGGTTTCCTCCCTGTAGACCCTGCCCCTCTGCTCCCCAGCTGACATGTGGATCCGAACCTGCGTCACACCCGTAACCACCCTCATTTGAAGCAGTTACACAGACAAGCATCAGAGCCATCCAGTGTGGGGAAGGTGCCAGAGCAAAGCCTCAATTACCTGTGTAAATGGATGGAAGATTAAAGTTTGCCTTCTCCAAATCTGTGTGTGACTTGAGATATTTAGAGACTGGGCTGGAGAAATTGTTTTCTATTTATTATATAACTGTATTTGAAAGTTGGAAAAGCCCAAGTGAGAAAAATGGCGTATCTCCAAATATATGGCAATTTGTCACAGGTATCCCCACAAATTTTTGATTTGATGATGTAGCTATAGCTTATAATTTTCTTGTCCTACTGTGGAAAAGGAACAGAAATCAAAGTAAGTTATAAATGGATTTTCCACTGATATGAAGTTCACTAAAAGTTTGCCTTTGGCTGCCTTGAGCAGCTAATAATAGAAATGAGCTACTTCTCTCGTTTATTTTTCAAAACCTAGAGGCAAAAGTTGGATCCCCTTATGCTCCTCGTACCCTTACACTTTCTATTTTTATCTGCTTCAATGAGACTGGAGGGGAATTATAATTTTTAGTGTGACAGGACAACACTGTAAAGTCCTTTGACCGATGAAAAGTTTGACTTCTGGTTACTCTTTTTAGTTTTACAGACATCAAAAGCATGCCTGATTTTATTCTGATTCACATAGCTCTAATAGAGATAGATAGGTTTGGGAGGGTTAATTTTTTATTTCATGTTTTGATTTTTAGTGAAAGTCCTCACTGGGATATAAGTAGAAATAACAAGAAAGTAAATTAAAAACTTTAAGAATGTTTCTCTGCTTCCCAAACAGCTCTAACTCAGCTTTTCTGGCATATAAACATTCAAATGAATGAAAAATCTTTTATCAGCAAGGGTTTGCTTCCAGGTTTTCTTCTCCATAACAAATACATTTTCAAGTGGATACAGGGAACAAATCAATCATAGACATCTTTATAGCAATCTTTACGGATTTGAAGAAACTTTTCTTTCCCTCCAGCCTCAGAGTTCTGTTTTCCGAGTCAAACACACCTGGTCCTTTCCATTTTTTCCCACAAGCTATGGCTACTGAACTGCTTATAAGATTTGTCGATCTCCTCAAGAATCCCTCCAGTTGGTCTACAGCTTTCATAATAACAATGCCCCAAAGAGGACATCATATGTTAGCTGAGGCCTCTGCAGCACTGACAGGAGTCCATTAATTATTTTTTATTTATGCATCTCAGAGTGATGGTTCCTTTCTCTACCACAGCATCATTTTGTTGACTCCTGTTCAGTTTGGGATTCTTCATAAGCCGTATATTACTTTTTTCTGTCCAAACAAGCTTTCTCCATTTCTACTTGTGCATTAGTACTTCTTGAATATTGAGCACTTGTTTTTGTTGAATTTCTGTGCTAAGTTTAAACTAATATCTCAAGATAACTTTGAATTTGAATTCCATCCTCCCAGGTGTTGACAACCTCTTGCAGCTTGTCATTCACCCCCAATTTCATAAGCATTCTGTTATGCAACTTAATAAAAATAAGGAATTCAGACTTAAACACGTCCTTTCAATTCCCAGGTAATAAGTCTTCACAGTTTAGTTGTAAAGCACCTATGATAACTCTGATACTGATAACCGTTAAGACAAGTTATAGCCGTGTTATTTGGAACATATTCCCTAGAACGTTGCCATAAAGACAGTGTCTTGAGCTTTTTTTAAACAAGGCAGCATGACTTCTACACTTTCTTATATAAAACATTCTTAAGTATTTTTCATTATCTAATACATCTATTTGAGTTTTTCTTGAGGCTAAATTTCTAGGGACTCTATAATTCAACCTTAGGATAAAGGGAATATTTTTTACATTTTCTATTATCAATAATAGTCCTAACACTCTGAGATCAAGGGGTTAAAAAATTGGGGGTTGGAAGAGATTTTGAGTTAAATCTTGTTATTGGTCAGAGTCTTAAAGGCTTTGCTTCCCCTGGGTTTTAAAATTTGGTTTACAGCTGTATTTAAGACCAGTAAAAATAGGGCTACAGATAAATTATTTTGCACTGTTTCATCTATCAGGATGGACAAAGATAAGACGTATTGAAGCAGTATTTTCAAACATCCCTTAGACTAAGGTTTTATTCTTCACCACTCCTCACCTTGTGCAGTCATCTGCATCTTCGCAAAGACACTGTGTGTGCTTTTTCTAATCCAGCAACATTTCACTTTCAGCTTGCACCCACTGAGACAAATCCTTAGCAGGGGAATATTGGTAATGCTTTATTGCCTTCAGCAGAATAAAACCTCTATTTTAAACCGGCTGAGGATACTCTGTCCCACTTCATTTAAGTTTTGAAAATAGCACCTACATCCTTCCTTGCTGGGGCCAGCACCCAGGTAGGTTTATTGCACAATCTGTTAAGTAGTGAAAGCAAAGAACTGAGTCATTTCTGATCATTGTGTTACATAAAAGGGAGCAAAGGAGAACACTACCTTTTTCAGTCCTAATTGCAGTGTAGATCACCTGGTTTACTGCCTCTAGCTGAATCCTCTAATTGCCAAAAATGTTTTAATCATTACATACCCTTGAAGTGAACATAATATTATGACAGCTGTTTCCAATACAGTGAACAGCAGCTGAAGTGCTTCACCACTGCATGGAGCAAATCCCTTCAATGACTTTGTTCCTTTCATCATTCAGCTCCGTCCTTTATATCATGACTAGCTCAGGAGATTTTTCCCCCCTCTGCCAGCTGCTGTTCTTCAGTTCCAGGAGGTGATTGCTGGTGGGATTTGCAGACAGGTACGGTCACCTTCGTACACTTGACTGGATCATAATTGCTGCCTGCTTGGGCTACTGGTGGGGGACGCAGCTGAGATTTGCCACGCTGGAGGCAAAAGTGCTGCTGCTGTTACCCGAAGTGGATCTTGGTTTTCTTGGAGACCTGTGTTAAAACTCACAGGCAAATAAGGGAAAGATGTCTCTCTAAAAGAGAGACAGAGCTCCTGACCGCACTTGTGAGCACTGCCTTGAATATTGCTAGTGTTCAGAACAACAGTTGTGGACATACTAGGTGGTTTATAACTGTTAAAAAATTTTACAATGCACGTCCCCCTTGTGCCAAGATCTACTACATGTATACATGATACATGATATGTATACATGACACATGGGGGGGTCCTGATTAATGTTTACAAGTATCTAAAGGGTGGGTTTAAGGAGGACGGAGCCAGGCTCTTTTCAATGGTTCCCAGTGACAGGACGAGGGGCAATGGGCACAAGTTGGAACATAGGAAGTTCCGTTCAAATACACGGAAAAACTTCTTTACAGTGAGGGTGACAGAGCACTGGAACAGGCTGCCCAGGGAGGTTGTGGAGTCCCCTTCTCTGGAGATTTTCCAGACCCGCCTGGATGCAGCCCTGAGGGATGTGCTTTAGGCAATCCTGCTCTAGCAGGGGAGTTGGACTAGATGATCTCTAGAGGTCCCTTCCAACTCTGAAGATTCCGTGATTCCGTAATTGCTGACCCTATCGATACCTATGTGTTCACTTACAAGCACTACTAAATGTAACTGGGGCATCTCTCGTGACCAGAAAGGTACGGAAGTGTGGGAGCTGTTATTGCAGAGCCGTTCATGGTGTGCAAGCTGCGTGGATAAGTTAAAGATCTTTTGATTCTTCCCTTACATAGAAACTAAAGAATTTGTTTAATTGGCATAATTGTGTTTCTGGCAGAAATGTAGTCACTTAATTGGGTGGTGAGAAATGTACAGCTTGATACAGCAAAGGGACAGAACAGGCTGTGGACTGGAGATGCTTAGGTTTACATCTGTAAATAGAACTACTGAAACCAATCCTGACTTCGACCAATCTACAGTGTAGACATTCAGGGACTTCTTTCATTTTTTAGAAATAGTTATATGAAGGATGGTGGAACCTGCTCAGTCTAGGAGTTAAGTCTGCATGTGCAGCACCTTTTCAAGCCTCCTAATTCTGATTGCCTGATGCGCATTGCTCCTTTTGTTTCTCCATGACCCAAGAACAGCGAGTACAGTGCATAGAATACCACTCTAACTACCGCTGACATTGTCTGAAACACATTTGATGCTTGTATTTGAACTAGAAGTCAAAGCAGCTAATCTGGAAGATTGTTTCCCAATAGATTTTACCAGGCGGTGTTTTACAAAGATGTCGCTGAAACGTCAAATACCACATAATTCTGCTCTGGACCCGTCATTGAGTTGTTTTGTCTTTTACTGAGTGCTTGCTCTGATCTAAGGGCTGTAAAGTCATTGAGGTTTGGCTGTCAGTAAAGTAAAAAACATGTTAAACATCATCTTTGTGTTGCTTTGGGGGGGAGTACAGCATCTCCAAGAAGGTGGAAGGCAAAAGGGCACACCGACTCTCTGGCTTCATCCCTTCCCTAGCACCTGGGACAGGAAAATACCCTTGGTATTTCCACAGCAAACGGAAGATGGTTTTCCAAAACTCCTGTGAAGCAAAGAGCTCTTCTTGTGCTGTGTCTTTTACCTTTTACATTTACCTACCCATGATTTAAAAAAATATATCGTGTTTTGAGCTCAATCTTCCCAGAAAACCAGAGAAAGCAATGAAGAAAAGTAGCAAATTTTGAAAAAGGAGATAGTTTTACCGTTAATAAAAAAGATTAAGTCGAATTACTTCATATTTGCCACAGGCTAATACTGTGTGGGCAATCCGGTCTTGTGTTTCAGCTGACACGTGGCAACTTCTTGACCCACTGTGATTCAACAGCATACGGGGCTGAAGGGGAAGGGAGGAAGCAGCACTAGAAGCATAAGGAGGTCTCAGAAACTCAGGCTGAGCTGAAATTTGGTGCTATTGAGATTAATAATAAAAATCCCAGTGACAGCAGCAGCCAGATTTCCTTCTGGGTATTTAAAATCAATAACCTGTGAGCCAAGGAGATGGACTTAACGTTCCTGTGCATGCTTTTGCAATGTTTATCTTTTGAAATGGTGGTGCTGACTGGATGTGTTGGCATGCTGGCTTCCTCCTGACACTGGGCCAGTGCCCAGGCCCTGCTTTCGAGTGCATCACCCTACAAACTGCAAGGTCTTTCTTTACACTGTTCTAGTATCTCTAAATTTTACTGACGTTCACTAAGCCCCACAAAGTATTTCTGGGCTTTAGGGCTTTGGATTTTCCCTTTCGAAGCTGGATAAGGTGAGAAACCGAAGTGTCCTGAGCCAAAAAGAAAGTAAGTTGTCTGCAGAGCCTCGGATAGAAATCAGGTCTGGGAATTTCTGCGGTCCCTGCTTCCCCGATCTCACTACACTTTCACGTACTGAAAAAAGTGCCCCTTGAAGCCGTCTGTGGAGTTTGTTTCATTTGCACTATATTCGTCAGCTGGCAATGTAAACACAAACCTCTTGCAGAGAAGGATATTAGACTATTAGGGAACAGCTCGGAGAGGAAATTTTGTCAGAGATATGTGTGGAGACATTTTTATTATTATTTCTGCAGCGGATTCTTGAAATTCACAGACACTCTATTTTCCTCCCTCTGCCAGACACTCAGCAGCTCATGACCCAGATGCAGCATTGCAGACCCCCAAGGGTAGACAAGGAAAACTGTTTCTGAACTGGTTCGTTTTGTAACTGCTTGAAAAATGTGTAATAACCACCCAAGCAAATCAGTGCTTGCTATCTACTGCTTGCTGAATGAAGCGCAACTACAGACTTAAGCCCCTTGAAATGTCATCACAGAATCTCACCGAGAAGGTGTAGTGGTTTTCCAACTGTATGTATTTTCTCAGAACTGGTTTGATGGGCCCCTTTTTGGGGAACATGACTCCCTCAAAACCAATCCTGAGAAGGGCAGTGTTGTCTGGCATTTGTGAGATAGCATTTAATCTTGAAGCTCTGGAGAAAATCCATGTGCATTTGTTAAATTTTCACTGCTCTTTACAAGAACGTAGTAGCTATATTCTGTTAAGTGATCTGTTACCTCAGTGAAATGTAGTCTTACTCTTTAATTCATTTACAACTCTTTTTGTTGTTGTACGAAATCATTCCAATACATCCTCTTCGCATTTTATTTTGGGTTGTTTTCTTAGAATAAATAATTAGATTTGAATGAATGACAAGGACAATGCCCAAACAGAAAACCTGTGAGCCCCGGAAAGTGGAGGACAATAGAGATGGCATTTACAGGCAGCAGCAAATTGTAGGGAACTAAAGACCTGATTTTCCCACAGGTGCTCGTGCTCTTCGACTCCTCTTGACTTCATTTAGGGTTGTGGGTGTTCAGTGTTTCTGAAACCCATCCTCACACATGCATAGGCCAGGGGTTGTGGTACTAGCTCAGCTCAGAATAGGTCTCGGGAGGTCTGACTCATGGTCTCTTGCTCTAATTGCAGAGTTTGCAGGGAAATTACTATTGTTATTCAGGAAGGGTGTATTTAACTGTATATATAGATCCACATACTCAACTAAATTGCAGTAATTCCATTGACTTCTATCAGATGAGATTCTTGTCTTTACATTTTAGTAACCATTCACATAAACTTCGGACTATTTTGACAGAACCTAGGCTTCCTTTATTGGTTTATGATTCCCTCTCTCCATCATTGCTAACTGTCCAGCCACAATAACCATGTATAAATAGACATGCCGTCATGCTTTCTAATTAATAGTTGCCTTCTGAAATGAATTCACAGGTATGAACACAATCCTATCTTGATATCTCAGAGAATAATTATCACCTGGGAGTAATGTGTGTATGAGCAAGGGTGATTAGAAAGGGTATTTCTTTTTTCTTTCTTTTTTTTTTCACTTTGTATATAGATTCACTGTTTATAGTATAAAGATGAATCTACAATAAGGAGAGCATTCTAGCTTATAGGAGCACACACATGGTGCCAGCAGTAGTTCTTTAAATATATGAATAGCTGTTTGTTATTACTGATGTGCCAGTTACAGAAATGAGGACTGATGTACTGAAGGACTTTCAGTAGGTGGAAGCCCACAAATCATAACAACTTGTTTGTATTTCCCATTGCACTAAAAAACTACACACAGTTATTAATAGTTTATAATAAAATTTGGTTGTTCCTCTTTTTTCTTGGATGTTTTCTGGTGCGATTCTCATTTCAAAGTAAAAATCCAACCACATATTTTCTCAAAACAATAACTAGGTTATTTTGTTCAACTGAAAGCAAATGCTTGCTAGTGGCATAATGCAGACCACTGTTGCATGCAATATTTTGTTTTTGCTCATGTTAGTCCAGGAAACTTGGAATAAAAGACAATTTTTTTACAGCTCTCTGCAGCAAATACAAGCATAAGAAAGTGCTCTGCAAGCAAATTATGATTAAAAACATTACTGCCACTTCTTCCCTATTCCATATATGTACATCTTCAGCATGGAGATGCATATGTGCATCTCCATTGCACGGAGAGCAGATAAAACAGATGCAGAAGAAATGTCACACTTACTCCAAAGAGGCCAAATGTTGAAGTGAAGCCACTTTCATCCTAGGTGAAAAAATGGCCCAGCTAAAAAGAAAACAACATTGTCTCCACAGGGTATGGTTTGCTGCTGTTGACTTTCCCTTTTTCATGTCAGCCTCAGTGTACAAGTATATCCTTCCTTTTATTTTTTTCTTCCTCCTTTATTTTACAACAAAAAAGCAAGATGTACTCTGTACTGGCAGATGTTCTGAGAACTGCACTTACAGATTGTTTTAGTTACAGCAAAGTCAAAGCTGGAGTGCAAAGATCCACTTTATTGCAGATGGAAGAACTAGCTTGGAAAAAATAAAGAACGGGATGGCTTCTATGTTATAACTCAAACTAAATCCCAATTCTGATGATGAGGAAAGATAAACTGTATAAGATTTAAATCCTGCTAGATCTGACCAGAAATAAATTCCTGCCAATTATTTTTTGACTAACAAAAAGCATTTATGTGCATGTATGTTAGGACTAGTCCCTCTTTGAACTTTTGTTACTGTTTTTTCTTCATGTTTGTGATTCCTGATGAAGGAATGCAAAGACTTTGAAATCTATCTGGAAAGGCAATAAATTAAAGTTCATTTAAGCAAAATTTCATAACCAACCAGTTTTCTTCAAACCTTTTACTGAGTTTTGCTTATTCACAAGGTTTGGGTAAGCAGCCTCACGTTTTTGAGCATTAATCAGAGCCAAGCATCCATGTCTTCTTGCAATTCAGGCTACAATCACTTCTGAAGCAAACAATGGGATCTAGGTGCCTGGGTAAGACCTCTGGGCTTCAGCTGCCACTCTAGAAAGGACAGCCTAGCACAAGTTTTGTGTCATGTCTGTCAGCCGTGTGGAGATGTCTCAGACAGCATGTAATGAGAGGCCTGTATCTGGGCACCAGGATTGTTCTCAAGGTGTCTAGACATCAGCTGCCACTACTGCTCCCTCCAGGGAAGGGGTTGTGATGTTTCATTTTTTCCTCCCTGCCTTTAATGTTCTCCACAGTTGCTCGATCAATATGTCCTGATGCTTTTATGGCATTTGTTCTTGACCTATAGAATTTTAATTTCAATCCTGGTGTCAAATGGTTTCCTGTAAAAGGTCTCTCTGGATTTATTGTTAGAGTTGTACAAGCCTTTGCTGGTCACTTCTACACCTCGATCTTGCAAGACAAAACCTTGCTTCCAGTTGTAATTCGTTTTTGTTTTGATATGTCGTGGAAATAAAGAAAAAAGTATGGAGTTCAACCCTTCAGCATGGGCCTGAATGTTCAAGCTCAGTAAATTTGCTCTTTTCTCTTTGCTCATTATGCAGTCTGTGTTCAGTCTAGCACTACCTAACAAGCAGTCTTCAATCCCTTGTATGACTCCTGAAAACTTGCACTTTAATATGGGCATTGAGAGAGCTGTGGTCTGAGAGCAAGAATAGTATCTGGACTTTCCTAAACTTAACCCCAGTGGCGACACTGACTCCTTCTGTGACCTTGGAGAACTCATTTGGATCAATGTGTTATTGGATTCATAAGCATTTAAGTTATAAGATACAAGGCTAATGGCCCACATGTATCTGTCAAGAGCAAGCAGTGCAGGGAAAATGAGCCATAACTGAATATGTCAAGGTACAGATTTTTGTTTAAGGAGGAGCAAAAGGAACCTTTGAGTTTGGTAGGGATTTCAGGCTGACGGTCTAGACTCCAGTTAAGTCTGGAAGTTCATGAACAGCTATACTTGGAAGGCAATTACCAAGTGGGCTTCTGCAGAGCTCTATCCTGAACCTAATACTGATCCCTATTTTTATTCACATGCAGAGTGATGGCACAGAGCGCATGAATTGGACGATGACAGCAAATTAGGGAGAGCTGTGAGCACATCAGAGGACAGGGGCAGAATTCAGACTAATTAGACAAAAATGATGTGATTCGTTAGGGACAAATACAATCATCTGCACTTAGGAGTAACTGTCTGCCAAAACGCAGAGTGGGGAATGAGTGGCTGGAAAGTAGTGTTTCATTAACCTGGAATATAAAGGAACAAAACCTTAACACCAGTTAATAATGTTGGAAAAAGGGCAAGCACTGTAAGAAAATATGTAAAAAGAGTATCTGCTGTACGCCGCCTGAGATGATCCTTCTTTTGCTGCTTGTAAGGCATCATTTGGATCACTGTATGCGGTTTCAGGCACAGGACGTGAAAAAAATGATGTATCGGAATGATCAGAGTCTAAATAGCATTGCTGTTCTAATTAATTGAAGTGACAAGGTGTAATGGATAAATATCTTAAAGAAGTTAAGTTTCATCTCCTGGTGGCTAACTCATATGGTTTCAACAATTAGCAGCTCTTGGAAGGCGGACTGGGAATTCTCCTCTGAATCTGCCCACACAGCATAATAGGCCCTTTGGACTTTACCAAAATATATAACTGGTGAAGTTGGGGAAAAGGGAAAATTCCACTTAAGGAACATTCGTGATCCTTTTTCAGCAGAGGCACAATTGGTCCCCAAAAAGGAAAGGGGGAGTAATAATTTCATTTTTCAACATTTTCTTTTGATATGTATATTACTTTTTACATCTAGAATTAATTGATTTAAAGTGTGATTCTGGTCTCTGGCACCACAGGGGCCCTGCATTTATTGTCTTCTTTAGCTCTAAGAGCAAGTTCAAAAGGGAATGAACAAATAATAATAATAAAAAAGAAATCTAGCTGTCAGTGACACAAATTCATCTTCAGTCAAGATTGTCTTTTTTATTTCCTTCTGACACGTTATTGCTCTTGTCACTACAACTGTCATTTTTCATCATGCTTCTTATTTACTTCTTAATTGCCCTGAAAGGTATTCAGTGTTTTTCAAGAAATCCTTTTCTTTGGTCATATCATGTACAGCTATCTTGACCTCTGAGTGATGCATAGCAAATGAAGTTAAGAGGTATCCTTAGGAAAACCTTATGCTAATGTTGTAAGAACCATGCAGTACTAGCAGATATCTAGCAGAAATGGAAGAATCACTTTCTGTGACAAAAAAATAGGCAAAATGCCTTTAAGAAGAAGGTCTAGAGAAATCTTGGAGAAAGGGAACATTAGTTACTCATATTGCCTTTGTTGTTAGCAAGAGGCTTATACTTCATTGAAAAACAAACTCTTAAAAGCCCCAAAGTCTTTGTGTGACTTGTGTACAAAGAGTAATAACTGGATGAAGCAGAGAAGGGGTGAGCTCAGGCATGAGCCTCTCATCTCATTCCCCGTGGCAAGTCACTGGTGAGACCCCTGAGGTGGAACAATATGAAAACACTGATAGATCTGGGTCTTGCAAAGTGCTGGACACCTTCTGCATGCCACTGGCCACCTCACTGCTTTCTGAGTTTGCAGAGCTAAGCAATAGTGCAAAAGGGCAGGAATTTTTGCGGTAATATATGGGGCAAATTTTAGGGATATTTAGATGCTTACTTTCTATGTGTTGCTTAATTACCTCTGAAAAACTGCTCCAAATCCCCGTTGTGCTTCTTCTGAGCAAAATCCTTTGAAACTGAGAAACTTTTAAATTTCTCGTGGATTCCCCGAACCCTGTGTTTAAGAAGCTTACTCTAGACCTGATTCAAAATAGGACAAAATATCTTAATTCTTTGAGAGAATATGCAGGGATATAGAACAAATGCATTTTCAGTTTTCCTGGTCAAATGAGAGCCCCTTTGTTTCCTATTAGTGGGATTATAAATTGCTGCTTTTATACAGTAAATTCAAATAACTACTGAATACATATAACCAAAAGTATTAGGGGGTCTCCGATAAATTAGATCCAGGAATTTCTAGATGAAAGATGAATGATAAGCTTGTGTTGAACATCGAGGAAGAGCTTAAGACCATCGGCTCCCAGACAGTGAAGCTCTTCTGTGTTGTCTCTACCAACAATTTGAGAACAAATGTTTTAATCTGAAATATTTTTTTGAACTGAAACTTTGCAAAGAGCAAGAACTTCTGCTAGGGCTAACATAGTGGAGATGAAACCAGAGTAGCATTAGGTCAGTACATCTAGTGTTGCCATTGTTCAGTCGCTTTTACTCCTGGCTGATACCATACCGGATTCAGCTGAAAGTGCCTATGGTGGGTGCTGGTAGTGCAGTGCGGTGCTGGGGGTGGTAGGGGTAGCTGCTGCACTGCAAGAAGACAAGTTGCTCAGAGGACATATTAAATTAAGGATTTGTTTGGTTGCCCACGTGGAAATTAAAGATCCCATGGCAAGTTTTAAAAAGAGCGGAAGATAAACCAAGAAATTATTTGCCTTCAGAGCCACCGGACTATTCAAGCATCAAACTCATTGCTTTAAAGCACATGGGGATACTTGCACAGCGTATGAAATGCACTAGTCCAGCCATTTTTTCTTTTTTTATTACTTGGAACTGTGTAGGTTACACAATCTCTCAGCTGAGTCGCTTTGTTTAGCTGAACTTCTTTCTGAGCAGACAAGAGCCCTGCTAGCATAGCCAATTTGAAGTCTCTCTGGAGCACGGAGGAGTTTTCAGCCTGAACCAACAGTTTTGCAGACATACTGGTCTCATTTGTCTTTCTGTGTTTGTGATTTGAGAGCAGTGATATCCTCCATAATCACAGCTGCACTCTCAAGACTGTCCTGTCTCACATGCTCTCCCGCAGCTGAAGCGGTGGCAGGTATTCTAGAGACCCTCATGACTAGTTTCAACTGCAGGTGCTGAATGCAAGCCAAGTGGCTACTGCTTGGCTTAATTTTCTATTGATTTTACTTCAGAGCATCCACCCAAGAGAAGTTAACGTCTCATAACAGAAATAAGATGACCTTGACCCTCCCCTTTAAGAAAATAAATTCTTTATTTTCTTATCCAACTCTTATTTTCTGGATCAGGAAAGCTGGTCACTCTTCATGATTTTTGTCTACCACTTTTACATTTTATTTTTTTTTTAATTTTAAGTTAAGCTGACATTGTTATCAGAGCACTATTTCCAGACTATCAATGTATTTGACTTTCACAATCTAAGATTTTGTACTGGATGTACACGGTGTACACAGAAAAGCAACTCACAAACCGATATACAAGGCCTTTGGCCGTAGTGGAAATGGGGGTAGCGATGGGTTACAGCTAATGGAGGCAGTTTGTACCCTGTGAACTCTTGAAGGCGCTACAAAAATGAAATAACCCTTGAGGGCCAGAGGCAAGATGTGTCAGTACACTTCAAGTGCACTTTCTGGTGCCTGCATCCAAGCATAAAGGCAGGAGATCAGCTGTCTGAGGACACAGGTTGAAAGACAGGCTTGTTTGGGGAAGGAAATGGCAGAGCAGATTGTGAAGGATCCTGAACTCTGATCCTCATAAAGTCCACTCTGATTGGTTTTGTGGGTCACTTTTAAGTAGGAATCTACTGTCAATGATTTTATTCTCTATCTTTTAAATTACACAGATAGGTCTTGAGCAACTTCGGGACAAGTTTTAGTTTTACCATGTACTCCTTAAATTTTAACCTACAGAGAGGAATATGTAACCACTCTAAGTTACACAACATTAAAACACTTGACAATTTTCATAATAGAAAAGCATGGGAGTTGAACGAAAACATCCATAAAAATTAATTAAATCAAGAAAAATATTAAAATGAGAAGTCTTAATGAATAAAATCATCAGGAACAGGGAAGCAGGTTACTCACTATGTGGAGACAAAACTCTTTCAGAGACATAAAAAATTAATTCATGAGATATGGGAAAGAGTTTCCATCTTAGACAGGATGGAGAGATAACTACTGTACTCTTCTCTAGGTCAGATCTTTCTGAACATAAATCAGAACACCTTCTTTGGCTCTAGCTGAACTGTAATTATTTACTACAACTAACAATTTGCTCCTAATACTTTTTGAAGTGGGCTAAGTATAACTTATGAAAAAATTAAATGATAGGTTGTATCTATGCACAATTTTATGAGTTTGACATTTTGTGAAAGTTTCTTATCTGAAAGATGCAACTGAAGGATCCCTAGCAATAACTGTGTGTCCTCAGGATTGTCAAAATAGTTCACATCACGTGAGAAATGACATGAAACTGTTTAACCTATTGGACTGGCCCAGAAAGACACACTTGGATATTTTAGGATGAAAGCATCAATCCTAACCATTGACTTTGGTGGAATTAGATGGGATTTGCACTGCTGAATGAGGAGCTAGAGTCACTGGCAGCATCCAAGGAAATAAAGAGTGAAGAAAGCAGTGCCCTTTACACAAAACCCAAAATGTATTGTAGAGAAATAAAGGCATCGTTAATGTTGTAGCTCCATGTAAACACTTACTGGAATGGCTGAAAGGATGTGACAGAAGTGACCTGTATTGTTGTAAGCTGAGAGAATAAATTTCAGCGGACTTTCCCCCGCAAATATCTTCTGAGCCCAAAGAAGTTTGACAAAGCTTGGATCCCACCGTAGTCTGTATGAGAAGAATGCCTGCAGAGTAACTGTAGGGAGGTGGTTGCTGTTATACTCATTAAAATTACTTATGTTGTAGCATAGTCATAGAAATAATAAGATTTCTTGATGTGTGTTTATTTCCCACTGGTACAGTATGTTGTATTATGATAGCTTTGCAGTTGCAGTGTGCTTGTTCTGGTTGAAGAGGCACATTCATTACAAACCCTTCTTTTCAGGTGCTTATAAATTTCTGGAAAAGATTAATCCTTTGGCCTGACATTTCCTTTGTTCTTGTCAAACAAAAGGTGCTGATTGTTTTCACTCTTTTTCTTCTGTATTTGTTAAAACAGATTGGTTGCTTTGGGGTTAACAAGCCAATAAAACCCATCCAGTTTGCCATCACATATTCACATGATATTTTTACCCATAGATAATCTGAAATCTGCTGTATTTTAATATCTTATGTTTCAAGTAGATATAATCATCAGGACGAGCTGTCTGGGGAAATCTGAAGAAAATTTAAACAAAGCTCATAGTGATCAGAAAACTCTCATGCTAAATGTCATATAAACTTGATCCAGGATTCAACCAGTTTGACCCTTTCTTTCAAGTCATAAGTGTGGCATTTCCATTTTGAGAGAGGACAAATTTTGATGGCTTAAATGAAATAAGCATTTATCTTATAATCCCTACTAGATAGTTTTCCTGAATAACCGAAGCAAGATTTTTGTCACTGAGGATGGCTTTCAAGGTTTGGCTCTGTTGGCTATTATTCGTCTGTCTTCAATTGCTATAGCGCTAAATTCCTGATATCCAATATATGCTTTGTGTGCCTGCCCCCGCTGACACGTCTGGAGCATCGCTCTCTGAAACACAACAGCAGTTGTTTAAGAGGTGTCATTTAGTCTGTCCTAATATTAGCCACTCTTGACCTTCTGCATGCAGCCATCCTTCCTGTGAAGCCCTGCTAAGATGTTTAGATGAAAGCATGATTATCATAGCTTTCATTCCAATCAACTTTTTCATGCTTCAGGGCTCTGCACCCCGCAGCACACCACAGCCTACACTGTACGTGCGTGCCTGCTGCAGACTCGAGCTGGGCATTCAGCAGCAAAAGGGAAGGAGAAAAAAGGCTGGCAGATCTATTTGGTCCACCATATCAATTCAAGGCTAATCTGCCAATTTTCCCATGCTGCTTCTACGAACTGAGCGATGTTTGTTACAAGCTGGTGGCATTAAGTAGACTGAAAACCAGCAGAGATACTGAAGACCAGATCAAATAAAATCTGGACCCGTTTTAAAAGTTTCTGTGTTTTCCCCCCAGAAAAGCGGGGATGTATACAGTTCAGATTACCCTGTCCTTAAAATTTTGAGTAGCAAATTCAAAAGGCCTTGTACATTGTACTTGCTCCTGAGATCCCAGGGGAAAGATATATATTGAAATACATACAGCCATGCCTGTTTAAAGACATTAGACATTTATCTTTTAACATGGGTTTCTGAATTGCACTTCCATCTAAATGTGCTAGCTCTGTTGTTTCTTGAAATGTGCTGAAGAGTGAGTATTACATTTTCTTCATAAATTCAGGGGTACTTCTACAGCTGGCATGAACTGTCATAGCTTTTCTGAAGTGAAAGGGACTATGATAATTTACAGCAGCTATTCTATAAATGTCAGTAGTACCTTTCAAAACTATGTTCCCTGGCACAGATTTACAGTTACCTTGGGAACAATTAGTCTGTATTGTATATTTAGATTCTCATTGTCACATCTTTTCTGGTACCGAATCCCAGCGGTCACTCCCACTATAAAATCCCCTGTATGTAACATGATGGCAGCATAGTTCATGAGCAACAGAATAAGGGGAAATTACACAACCATTTAGAAAAGGCAGTTAGAAGGGTCTGGCATACACAGAGAGAAACCGAACAATTAAAGTAAGCAGATGTTCTACTATTGGCTTTAGTGGGAACAGGAACATAAGGTACTCCTTGTTGTGAGAGATCTGAGGGTTTAATGACATGAGCAATATAACGGTACAAAAGGAGACAGACGAGTCAGAATAAAAACAGAGCATGATATAGTGTAGGGAAATAATATCATGGATGCAATAAACTCATCAAGGAAGGAATAAGGTGATGCTACCTCTTATTCCTTCCTGTCTTCTGACATTAGAGCTCTGATCCACAAACCTGGTCTGACCACAGTATTTGAAATAATAATGAGGCTGAATATTAATTTGAAAGAGTAACTTTGAGAAAGCTTCCCATGTTTGTGAAGTCCAGGAATCTGAAAAAAGAGTGTATGTTTGGTATGTACATGGAGATTCACCCACAGGGCTGTGTCAACAAAGAGAGAGACTGGCCATACAACAGGTGCAGCGCGATAATGAAATACACGCTATCTCAGGCTGTGTGAGTGGGAGCTATGAATTTCAAGCCTATTGAGCTCTTCAACTTACTAAACCTCTGTTTGTACCTTACAGCCATGTAACAGCATTCTGAATTCAATTGAGCCACCTGCTCTGTATCATAATGTTCCACCATGAGACAGATATGTATTAAATAGTTGAGACTTACTGATCTTGAATATTCTAGAATTGGAAAGTATTCCCACAAAATTGCACCCGCGTTTCCTGTGTGGAGCTTCGATGTTTCTGAATGGCAGCTGCATCCTCATGGCCTTGTTACCTAAGTTATCTGGATCAAGGATACCTCAAGTGTCCTACATACACTGCAGATATATTTCATTATTCCACTACAGAAAGAGCCCAAAAGCTCAAAGTAAGAAATCACATTGCCACAGGTATAACACATTTTTAACATGGTTAGCTGTTAGAGTGTAGGTGTACCGTTGCCCGGAGAAGTAGGGGACAAAGATGGTGAAGCTGGCATATTTGAATCCTATCCTAGAAATCAGTTTTACGTATCCCTGGGGTATAATTTCTGGCTGCCACAGTTTTTTCCCCAGTGTTATTAAATTTGATTTCTGTTGTTAATTGTTCCTTTTTTTCCAGTGTATTGGATTAGCTTCTCTTTGACCAAATGATGCCTCGTGTACATCTATCAACTTTCAGAGCATGTTAGCTTGATGATAGGGCCTTCTAGAGGTGGAAAAATGTGTTTGGAATCTGAATTTTGAGTTTTTCTGTCCCTATTTTAAATGCAGTGGAAGTTAGAGGTAACAGATCTGTCGCCAGATTGGTGCAGCTTTAGATGCCTATCAGGTCTCTGGTCCTTGTCTCAGTTTTAATGCAGATTTTCAGAGCAGACCTGGATATCATCACTAAACTCACAGCATCAGTTTTCTTTGGAGGTTGTGCAGAAGTGGTTATCGTTGATTGCCAACTTCTGATTAGGGTAAGTTATGCTTGTAAAGCTCTTTATAGATAATATGAGCCATATGAGCTTCGCAAGGGCTAAGGTAATGTGTCTTGGCTGCGGATCCCCTCAGGAACTGGAGGAGTATGATAAAAATGTCTCCTCTTTGCCATGGTAGTAATTTTTGGTGCTGAAGCAGACAGATAAGAAATGCACTTTGCCCTTTCTCCAGATCTCAGTTGACTCTAGACGTCCGGGATTAAAAATCCAGTCTAGAACTGGTATCTACAAAAAGTGTCTCATGGATTCTGTGATTCTGTTTTCGATATATTGCTGTCCAACACCACTGACCTCCTGGCTCCCACTGAGGACAGGGACAGGCATGTTTCTGCGCTTGAAAGGACAATGATGTGGCTTTTACCACTTAGGAAAACAGCCCATAACCTTTCCAACTCTCCTATTGTTTGAAGTGGTGCTGAATAGATCATCCGCATCTGTGGTGATTGTGGCAAGCAAAGGAGGGCTTGGCAGCACCAGGCAGTGATTTTCTGTAATACAAGAAAGTTGGATGCTTATGATTCCAAACTGATTATATCATACATCCTTTCTACACAAAACTAATTTACATAACCAAATCATGAAGCATCTTTGTGCTAAAGAACGCTACTGTAAAAGACCAATAGAACTTAGTTTTTGCCTAGCTAGCTTACTTTCTCTCTCCTTTTTGAATCTCTGAAATTAGCTGTGGATGACAGTGCCATCTCCCAAACCTCCCTTTGGAGGTGCAGTATCAAAAATACCACTCCTTGTTGCCTTCCTTCCCCTTTTTTGCCTGCTAGTGATTTTTCCTCTTCATAAGCTCCTTTTCCATCCTTGCTTTCTCAACACACCCCTAGAACAAAAAAAATGCTTTAGTATTCTTCCCCTTGCTACGCACGCAAATATCTTGCTTGGTTAATCATTTATCTGCAGACTTCCTGCCACAACACCTTTTTGGTTATTTATCTCCCCATAGCCCTTTTATGAGATTTTATGTATCTTTCCAAGCATGAAATAAGTACATGCATTTCCAGGAAATATATTTTACAGACCAGTGGGACAGATATTCTCACTGGGGTTAACAGCTCTATTCCATTTTTGACTCACTGTTTGCATGGTACCAAAGACAGCTAGTTTTCATTGCCACATTTTAATCTTTAGTTGTTATTATTTTTTAATAGCAGTAACATACGAATTTTTAAATACACTGAAAATAGTCTAAGAATAGTAATTTTAACTAAAAATCCGAATTCCCCTTGAATATATGGTTCCATATCCTTGTTTTAATAGAAAACTTGTACTTGAAGAATTTAGTGAAGGTAAGCATTTTTAAAGTGCTTTTGTGATAAATGGGTCAAATACTCCTCTCTCCCATGTAAGAAGAGACATCTGGGAATTTTTCTTCAAAATACATTCAAAACTTTTTAAGATGTTTCTAATAAACTACATGTCAGGATTTTCAAATCACTTGCCTAAAGAAAAATAAAAATAATCAAATATGACAGAATGCATCATGGTTGTCTCCTCCAGTACAAGCAAAGCAATGATGGAGCTTTCAATTTAATATAGTAATTGGAATTTTGTGTGCTGCAAATATCAAATTATCCTTCTGGAAAACAAGGATTTATTCTTCAAGTAGCAAAAACAGTAGAAAAGAGGCTTCCCATTAGAGAAGAATTTGAAAGAGTCTGAGACAAACTTTTACCTCCCAGAAAATGCTCCGTATTTGTTCTCCTAACTGAGTGCCAAAAGAAATGTCCAAGTTACTGAAGAACAGCTGTCTTAACTAATGTAATCAAAAGTAAGGGTGATCTGTGTTAGTTTAGCCTGTGA
Source organism: Chroicocephalus ridibundus (assembly GCF_963924245.1). Classification (NCBI taxonomy): domain Eukaryota; kingdom Metazoa; phylum Chordata; class Aves; order Charadriiformes; family Laridae; genus Chroicocephalus; species Chroicocephalus ridibundus. The sequence goes on from NC_086284.1 coordinate 156,406,358, forward strand.
GGTTTGTACCCTCTAAGGGACTGACAGTCAAAGACTGTTTGAAGAAGTAGTAACTTACTTGCATCCCTCACAAGGAGGAAGCTGTGAATTTTTAATTTTATTTTTTTTTGTCTGTTTTACTCATCACCTGCAAGAATTCTAGTGATTTTACTACGGACAGTTAAATTTCTGCAGCATATGTAGGAAGAGAAGTGTGCTATCACATAACTGGGCCAAGAAAGCTGCCTGTTGACTTTATGCTCCTTAAACAAGTAGCTACTCAGTCATCAAAGTCCATAATCCTGGAAAGCATGCTTTTTTCAATGTTTAAGCGTATACTTTCAACATAAGCTTAAGCCCTACTGGTGTCTATAGCATAAAAGCAGGTCCCCAGATGCTTTCCTGAAAGAGGGTTTTACCTCAGATAACTTTGTCATCATAAACACTTTCCCTAAGATGGGACAAATTTCTTGGAACTTTTCTTGGTCTTTACTGAGCCCAAACTACTAAACTACACAAAGCAACTAACCTGTATATATCAGTAAGTGGATCTGATTCTTGGAAGCTTTAATAACATTTTCAATATCAGACTGTCACCAAAAAAAAAAAAAAAAAGGGGTGGGGGTGGTGGGGGAAGTTTACAACTAACTTGAAATGTTAGTGGATACATCAAAGCATTTTCCAATGTTTGTCATATTACATTCAGGTGTACGCAGTACCATATTAAATCAGGGATTATATCCCACCAGAGGCTCAGCTAGTGGTCTTTTGACATTCAATGACCCTTTGAGATGTTTAGCCAGACCTTTAAATCGTATAAACAGAAATAAACGCAGTTGTGCCAGTTCACACCTCTCGGTTATCTAGCCCATGGTAGCAATACTGTAATTCCTCAAATGCATGTTTTTAAGTATACGACTTCTTTATTTGCTCACCCAGAAGTCTTTCTTTGGCCACTGCCAGCCACCTTGGTGTGATCTCATTTGATTTCTACAGCAGCAGACCAATTTGCTTGGGGCACCACACGATTCAGAAGGAAAAAGATGCAGCTCTGCACAAAGCAAACTCACACGCATCACACGGTTTGTTCTCTCTATTGACTTGAATTTCTCCCAGGGCTTGCTGTGGTGGCCGGAACACATGCTGAACTGGGGCTGGCTGGGCCATGCTAGCAAGGCTATTGTTAATTATTGTGCCAGTGTTTCTAGATTCCCTGTGCTCCCGGCTCCTGTCGACAGTGTGATGTATGTCCAAGTATAGATAAATTGATTTCAGCCTTAAACCACAAGACTGAGATTTCTGTGAGCTTTGCATAAAAGGCACCAAATTGTTATTTCTTTTACTTATCTGCCCTTTATTCTTTAATCCTGCTCTGTCTTCCCTTCTTTTCAGTGTTCTTAACACCTTGCTCCTTTTAATTCACTTCTGGGGCCTTCTGGTTATTAATTTTGAGTTAATTTAATACAATAGCTTGGATTTGATTATCTGAGAGGCTATTACCTATGAATGTCTCCATGGTAAAGAGCAGAAAAGTTCAAGTTTAAAATGGCTTTGAAGGAAGCGCTACTGAATTCCTTTGGTTAAATTTGGACTCCTTCCTAAAATTTTACTCACTGGTAGTACCACAGGTAACTGAGTTTTTTTAAAAATCTAAATTTTATGTATGTATGCATATATACATATATACATTTGTGTGTGCATACTCAAAAACTTATAGGCTTCTCGCAATGACAAAATCAGTTCTCTTGGTATTATCAGCAGGGATAAAAACCAGAACTGCCAGGCAGCTTCAAGCAGATTGGTGAGATTTCATGTCAGGCTTAACAGACCAGAAATTTATACATTTGGGATATATATTTAATTATATTGAAAGCATTAGCTGTCAACAAAGCTATAGATGGTCACAAAGGTTTACAATCTATTGCAGTTCAAGACTTCACAACAGGCTAGGAAGGTACAAAAGTGCAGGTTTTGTTCCAAAGACATCATGTTTTATCCTCAGCAGATGATTCAGTCCTGTTTATATCTAATGCCTGGAGGATTTTGAGTAGGAGCACACACCGGAACCAGAAAAGAGTGATGTAGCTGATGTCTTTTTGGAAAGAGAGAAAAATTGAGTGACCAAGAGTTGCATTCTGCATATTTCTGCAAGGGGGTAGAAGGGACAAGGAAAAAAATAATTGCTCAAAGGTCAGAAATACAGACACCTACGTAAAGTCTGACTCTAAAAGCCTAGTGAGTGTTGATTAAGTCGTCACCTGTATGACATTCACTTCAAGTAAAATTAAATATTGCATTAATTACTTTTCCGAGTTCACTACCAGGTAGCGCTGCCAAGGCAACTCAGTCCTGCCTGGCAATATGCTCCAGCCTCCTGTTTTGGATCTTCCCCAGCAAACATAAGCAATTGTGCTGCACTTAGGCAGTAGCTCAGTGCAAAAGAAATGTTTTGGACCTCAGTGGCCCAGGCTGTGGGCTGAACCCAGCCTGCAGTGATTTCTGATATAGCCCTGTAATGCTCGAAGGGCTGAAGGTAAAGAGTGAAATAGGCATAAACCCAGCCACTGACAACTTGCATGTACCCCGACAGCTGCTGGGATTGCCCTGGCCCCCAAGCCATGGACATGTCCCATACCAGCAACTGGCACTAGAGTCTGGACCACCCAGGGCTAACCATCAAGCAGAGCTGTACTCATGCTGCAAGCCAGGATTCACAATCACCTTGTCAGATTTATGGCCTCTTTGATGCAAGGGTTCTCTTGTCCCTCCTTGCCCTGCTGCCATCCAGGGCACGGAAATCACCATTAATGCTGTGGGAAACTACTCCTTCCCAGTTCCTGCTGTCTGAACAAGCTCTTTGCAACTTTGGCTCAGTTGGTTTCTCTCTTTTCTCAGATGTTATCTACTGTGTCAGCTTTCTTTCTGACACACCTAAACTTGGTAGCATTTTGTTCCTGCTTCTATTACTTAGGTAACTGGTTTTGTACTTTTAAAAATAAAAGTTATTCTGCTAAATGCTGATGTACAGCTACTTTTTTAATACCTGTGCACAATAGTTATATGCTGCCATCTCCCCATGAGATGTCTTTCACTTTTATTAGTATTTGATTATATGTTTGATACAGTTACTCATCTCACAGATGCTCAGACCTCTGTTTTCAAAGAGACTTTACCTGGACTAAATGGGGATAAGGCCACTTACCTCTTTTGAAAGTGACTTTAATCTGGGACTGGAAAACCCTGATTTCAAAGCTCAATATTTTTTAATTTTTTTCCAAAAAAACCCTGCTATGAATGAAGCTTTGCAGGACCAGACCTTGCTTTGAGACAATATCAATGATAAAATGATTCTGTTAAATAGAAACACCATGAAAAGTTATTTCAAAACTTAGTAAGTGAAGCATCACAAAGAGGCTAAAAAGCATAAACAAAGCTTGTCTACACATAGACAACCCCACAAGATTTAAATAACTGTCTGACTTTTGTGCTCTCTCATATGTAACCCATGGCTGTCTAGATGACACAGATGGTTAGCAGAGTTACTGGAGTCCTTGTCCTCCACCAGAGAGAACCACTCACAGCAGGGAATTAGAATTAAGACCTATAAAAAACATGGTATTCCCTTTACTGGTAAAAGAGGGTATTTTTTTGGGGGGGGGGGGGGTTTGTTTGTTTTGGTTTTTAACCTTTGGTACTTACCCAACAAAGCACTGAGCTGATGTACCATTCAGTAGATGATTTGTTTCTTCCTGTTTATGAAATTTTTTTTGGCTGCAATTTTTGCTATCTGGAACTATTTCTATTCCCTGTCTATTCCATTGATGTCAATGGCAAATACTGTGCATAACAAGAACCACTAAAACTGAGTGTCCAAAGTCAGTGTAATTCCTCTAATAACTTTCCTCCCAAAAGGTATGAGACAGTCATACAGCATGTGTGCAATGGTGGATTTGTTGTCATTATCTCCCAAATGTGTTTGTTAACAGCTAGATTCTGGGCAAACAACCCAATACTCTCGTGTACCAGTTTATACTCTGGCTCGAGAACTACTCGTTAATGTCATGAAAATATTACCCTAATTCATCTGAGAAAGCGTTGGTTTTTGTTTTGCAGTTTCATTTTCTATAATACCTTAAACCCACCATTTTCACTTACATGCTTGCAAGATCTGGAAGCAGAATGCTGAGTATGGGCAAGATCAATATATCGTTTTTCTAGCATAGCAGCGTTGCATCTCTGTAACTGATGGTATCACTGTGTTTGAGCCTCTGGTAGATGAAAATCACATTGTAGCTTAGTAAACAATTTAAGATTATACTCCACTGTAAAGTCTGCTGGGGGATTAATTCCACAAGCAATTCACTGATGCCCGAAGAAAGCAGGTATGATCATATAAATATATATACAAAGGCTTACTGAAACTAGACTGGATTAATTCTATGCGGGCCATGAGATTAGTTCCAAAGATTGCAGCTTTTTTTGATAGAGAGGAGGGAGGCTGCTTTGAGGTTTTTGGCAATAACTGCATAAAAGATGAAGGTATTACCCTAGGTTTAAACATATGAGAACAGGTTCAGAATCTGTGAATTTCGTATCTGCCTTATCTGGGATATAGATAATAGAATATTCTTAAGGAAATTAAGATTAGTTTTGTCTTTGCATGAAAGAGTGTCATGTCTATAAATAAGAATATGGCATGCATATTTGACTCTCATAGCAATTAGTGAGACTTGAAGAAGTAACTCAGTAAGAATTATCAGCCGCGTTTCTTTTCAAATCACCTGGAGTTTTTTTGATAACACTGCCTGATATTACAAGACTTTTTTGGATTTAGTGTTTAGAGACAGCTCTCCCACTGTAATGATATGTGAAACTTCTTTCAACGCATTCTTAATTATTTTTTAATAATGATCGTGACCGTCTAGAAACTGTAATTGCATGCATACACCCCTGATACGTGTACGTACATATGCATGCATGAACAGGCACATGGATATGAACATGTGTGCATGCAAGCACATGTACATAGCCACACACTCAAGAACTCAAGCACTCACTAGGAATAGCGTGTGCAAGTGCATTATGACAGATAAGCACTTTAGCAATACTCAGATGTCTACAGGAAAATTTGAAATCGCTTTCATTTCTTTGTATTAACATGCATCTCAAAAAATACAGACAGAATTATTAGCAATAATGGCATGAATTGTTAGGCATGTGCCTAAAGATGTTTTATTATTATTTCCTAGTAAAATAGCACAGAGACTTCCAGCTTTCCAGCAAAAGTAAAAGCAGAATATTAGGTCACTGTTTAATAACTGGCAGCCTGCCTGCCTGTCTAAGGAAGACTACAGAATAATAATAACCTGGAGACTGACTCTTTTCCTAGTAAATTATTCTTATTATTTTTTAATTTGCAGTGAGCCGTAGAACTGTAACTCCTTGGAATTCATTGCTCTCCAGCTGAAAATGCCAACTTTTTGACAAAACAAACAAGGAGATACATTTCGGAAAGAAAAACAGTGCTCAATTTCAAGTCTTAAGTTCTAAAAAAGCCATTTTTAACATTCTGCAAATATTGTTTTGATTCATTTGTCCTATTTTTGCAGCAATTTTCTTCAACTGAACTTAACAAAATATCTAATACAAGGTGTGTGGGCGGGTGTCCTCTGTGTGGCAGGCACTGTGCAAACACATGATGAGAAAGAATAACTCTGCTGAGGTGCTTTCGGTCCTAGCTGGAATTTCTGAAGAGAGTTGGCTTCCATATCCCGCAGCCATTCAGTAGTTTCTATCATCTTTTTATTTAAAACCCGTGGGAAATTTCAGCCCAGATTTCTATCAAAGAGACATAAAGCAGGGAAGTACAACAGGTTGGGAATTGAGGCATAAAGGTAGCTGATTAGATGATTCTCTCTAACTGAGGAAGGACATTTAACTGCATGCCAGAGTGATTTCCTTGTAGCCTAGGGAGATTTAAGATGCCATTTCTAAAAGCAGTTCTCTCGCCTCATTTTTAGATAATCCATCACAGCTTCATCTATTAGTGTTCTTCTTTGGAGTAGTGGAGCAATTTTGAAGCAAACTGCCTGGTCTGAATTAACTTCACCCAGAAGCTCCACTTCAGGAGTTCACCAAATTCAGCCCACTCCCATAGGGACAGGAAAGTTCAAAACAGGACCTGGTCCTTTGGATGCTTTTAAACAACTTCTTCAGTAGTGACTTTCAGTCCAGGGGATCAGATGAAATCTAGTCTGAAGCAAAACCCTCAACTGCAAACAGCGGACATGCAGGGAGCTCAGCAGGGGCTATGTCGGCCTACTACTTTGCTCCTGTCACACCAAATTACTTGGTAACATAGACATGTCCATCAAATGGGCACATGTCTGACCATAGTCTTTGGTGAAGTCCCGCTGGTGCCCTGACTGAATTCTGTCCTGATCAGACAAGTCCTTCCCAAATGAGCATCTATGAAGATAATGATTCTGTGCAGCATTTAGCAGATGTCCAGCATTAAGTGAACAAGTAGAACCATTGACCAAATTATTTAAAAGGATTTAAGTGTTTTGCTGACCTGAGGCCAGGTGAAACTTCTAAGGCCTCTTGGAAATCTTGCTGTTTCCTTTAACTGAGGAGCTGAACTTTTTGGAAAATCTGGCTGCTGTTAACTTGATTGTTCTCATCGGGCTAGTGTCCTTCAAGTCCAGAATTTGTGGCTTAACCACAAAATTATTTCTTTTGTCACTGCAGAGGTTCCCTTTCATCCCCTTTCCTATTACAAGTCACTGTGGGAAAGGCATTCCCTAAGCATCGTATTTTCTTGAAGGGAACGTGCTGGTTGAATCTCAGGTGAATTGTTTAAAATTACATGGAAAATTAAACAAGTCAAATTTCTGCTCTCCAGGATAAAATGTGAGGAAATATAAATGGAACAAGGAAAGACAATATATCTTACCTATCATATTTTAGGGGGTAGATTTCCTTAAATGGTACATTGTGTTAAGTTAATAGACTTAACAGCGAGAAAAAATTTTTATGAAACAGACAGTTTCTTCATTATACTTTTTTTAAAGACTAACCAGAGTATTTTTATGGCATTTATAATATCTTTGAGCAAGAGTGGAATTTCCTGAAATTAAATAACCATTCCTGACTTTTAATAGATAATTTTGTGCTATTCGGTTATGTTCTTTTGTGTCTTAGCCATTGTCACCAAAAATGACTAGAAGTGGCTTTGGGTAGTAAGAAGACAATTAAATAAATTATATCAGTGGCTATTTCATCTTCTGGATCCCAAGTGCTTTATATTCAAGAATGGCTTTACCACTGAAATGGACTGAGCCAGCTGCAGAGCACTGGGGAGCCAGAGACAGGGGCGAGGGATACTGAGTTGCTGTCACATGTCTGTCAGAGAGGTCTCCATTAGGAGACTCCAAAATGTCTAGTCTGAAACCCCTTGGACACTATACTGTACTTCAAACATCAGTAAAAAAACTGTATAGTGTCTTTTACTACATCCAGGGAATCGGAAAACTCTGCCTATATTTACTGTGAAGTGTTCTTTGTGAACAGGGTTTCGGCTATGTAACTTTGTAGCGAAATTCTCTGCCTTTTATTGCAGAAGTAGAGAGTTCAAAGCCCAAGGGGTTTTACTTTATTAGGAATGCCTCATATCTATTATTCTTGCAATTTCAAACAGATAACTACATTTTCCAATACATAATTAATTTTGGCATCCAAAGGTACTCTCCACATTTAATAAAAATATTTAATCTTTCTTTTATTGAGGCACGTACTCATTGTAGTTATAAGTTCATGAAATTTGAAGAAAAAAAGATTGCTGCATCGTATCAGGCACATCTGTATGAACAGTAGTCACAGAGGTCAACCAAAGGAGCTGGCTGGGCATATACATATGAGTACCTAACAGATATTTTGTGTTGACAAGAAGGAAACAGTAACTTTCTCAATTTGAGGGGAAAAAAAAAAACCAAAACGAAATGAACCCTCTTCCTGTAAAACCCTATGTATGTCCCCCTTGTCAGAGAACTAATCCAAATACCCAGTGACATTGATGGAAAAATTAAATGCCATTCCAAGGGCTTTAAATTAGGCCTTAGACCTCTTCAGTGCGGGCCATTGAACATCTCCTATCAATCAGTTTGTGACCGTGACGTTGTTTATCCCTTCCTGTTATGTTGTGGACTACCAGCTTTAAAACTACTGAGGAAACTAATTAGAGAATCTTATTCTTTCTCTAGCCGGCAGGGCTGGAAACGGCAAGTGAATGGCTCAGTGACCAAAAGAGAGAGACAGAGCCTGCCTGAAGTTGATACCTCCTGCTTCGTTTCTCCTGCAAAAGAGTAAGGTGGGGTTTTTTTTTCCTCATTCTTTGCTACAATCCATCTGTTGTAAGAGAGAGGGACAAAGGAGAAAAGTGCGTCATGGTTCAGTACAATGAGTCTTGAGCAAATGAACTCTATATCAGTATGGATGCTGAGGAAAGTGCATGTGTTCCTGGTCTGGAGTCAGCCCAGGCACCCAGTCCAGGTCGGCTGCAGTGGCCAAGGGATTATTTCACTGGTTTTGCTCTGTTTTACCATACCTGCCATTCTTCTGCAAGGAGTGGGAAAAGGTGTCTCTGTCCCGCATCGCTCTCAACAGACTGTAGGTCACTTTGGGCTGTGGAGCAGGTGCCCAACATCTTTAGGAACTCATCAAGAATTACAGAATATTTAGAGCTGTTGTCATTTATGCCAGGCCTTATTTTGAATTTCCAAATTCTCAGAGTGACAAGAAGTCACTCTCTACAGTTCTAACGCAGGTAGCTTTCTCTGACACAAGTCAAAGAGACAGGGAGAGATGTAGAGTGTCAGTATATCTAAAGCCAATCCTGTTATGTATGCCATAGCCACTTAACAAGCTACTGCCTTTTTGAAAACATATTGATTCCATCCCTCCTTCAAAGGCACAGCAGAGACATCATAAACCCCATGGGTTCTGCAGGGTTTCAAATCTCCTGCAGGTAAAACCCACAGAGGAACTCTCCCAGAAGAGAGACCGTCGCATCACAGAGCATCATATCGCCAAAACAGGGAGCTGAAAGTGTTTGTTCTTGGATTGAGGTGTGCCAGAGAGAAAAGATAAGACAGGATACGTGCTTTACCAACGGGGCATCATTTTCAATCACTTTAATTCAGCTGCAATATAAGAGCCCCTCCAAATAGGTGTTTTGAAAGACACATTCACAGGTTCTACAAGTTCATAGCCACGGCGAAGGACTCATTTTTACAGAATACCCTGTTGCACAGCTTGGTGTGTGGGGACCCCACTCCTGGGTAGTGAAAGGCAGCTCACCTCAGCGCTCTGTGTCTTAGCTTTCCCATTCTCCATGCATGTTAAGATGAGGAGAGTAAAACTTCCTCCTTTTCATGTTGCTTTGAGTTTTCCCGGTGACAAATGCTTCAGAATGAGTAGGATTTGCCAAGGATCTTAGTGGTCACCCCCTCCATCTCAGTGCTTACAGCAGAGTTGCGAAAGAACAGAATAAGCTGAGGGAGATAATTAATAAAAAGTTACTATTAATTTATTTTTATGCCTAAATGGGAACCGATCTCTTAACAGTAGTCTTTAGTAACAGTGCTGTCCTCTGTTACTGCTTGTGCCAGTGATGTCTCTTGTAACCTGTGTCCCTTAAGTATTTTAAGTTCTATAAGAGCAAGTATCTTTAACCTGTAAGTAATACCTGTAACGGCACAGGCTGTCCCGAAAGCAGGGAGAGAGACAGGGAATGCATGCATTTGTTTAAAAAAACCCAGTTTGTTGTATAACCTTAGTGCTTGAAAGTCCACTTGAGAAAAACGCTTCTTATGTTTTTTCCTGAAATATGAGCTTTGTATGGTCCACTAGTCTTCAGCTGATAAGCACAAAAAAAGACACGGGAAACCAAGCCTGTGGTTGCATTATGAGTCTGTTTGCTTCTTCCTAGCGGTGTTTGAATACATTGGCCAGTTTCAAAGTAAATTAACAAGGGAAAGGTCTCACAGATATTCTGTTTCTATAGGTTTCAAAAAAAAAAAAAAAAGGATGTGAGTGGATGAAAAGACCCAAGCAAATATCCCTAGATGAGAAGAAGGTTGAAGTGTGATCTCAGCACAAATTAGGCATTAATCAATCTACATCACAGCATGGATGCACCACTCTTAGGAAAAACCTGGAGACGAGAAACATAGCACGAGCATGAAACCTCTGAAAGAAATCAGAAATTGTTTTTACCCATGCATAGCTAACAACAGGTGCATTGCAAAGACACCGCATTTCCATCTCTGGTGCAGCTGAACATCAGAAGGAAGCAGCAATATCACTTTATCCTCCCCAGATCACCCCATCCTTTCTTTCAGCTTGGAGACTACATCTCAGATGATGGTCAGCGGACAGCCCTCTTAAACATGATGGAGGTGACCTTGGATGAGTCACTTAACTCCTTTTTTCCATTTAAAAAACTGATATTATAATGATAATAATATAATATCTACTTCACAGGGGTGGGAGACTTAATTAATGTTTATGAAGTGCTTCGAGATGAGATCTGAGGATGAAAGCGCTATGCAGGTGCAAAGTATTATTATTTTTATTATAGCTTACAGCTATATAATTGATGAAATATTCCAAACCTAATCCCACACGGACTCACTTCTGTACTATAAACCCTGATTATCTTCATGCACAGACTGTTGATACTTACCTTGGCCTGATGACCTGATTGACTGCATCAGTGATCTCTTTTTGTTACTATTTCTATGGCCCAATTGCTGACCTACTCCTCCATTATCTTATTTGGCTTTAAATTCAAATTATTTGCTTCAGTTGCTAATGAATGCCAGCAAAGGCTGGTTTTGGTATTAAACCACATATTTAGGTGGCAGCTAACAAAGTGGCCTTGTTTGATCATTAGAATTACTTGGTCCTATGTAAATCATTTAAGCTTTCCTGAAATCTATGGGGCTGTGCCAACATAAATTAGTGGAGGGTCTAGGCACCTTTGCCTTTATCATGGCGTCTGCATGGGAGAGAGAGGATAAATGCAGTCTCTGCAAAGTTCCTGAGACCTGCAATGGAGAAGAGTGAGTTAAGGGGCAGGACCATTAACTGCAGGACACAATGGAGAGCAGTGCAGCAACCTCTGGACTTAAACCTGTTAAACTCCAGAATGAAGCCTTGTCCTCTGTATGAATGCACCGGCCAGCTCGGAAAGAGTGTGGAGATCTCTAATACGTTGATCATAGATCAGCCATGCAAACATCTTGAGTGAGGATGCTTAAGGGCTTTTTCAAAGGAAATGAAGATATGAAGAAAGACAGACAATGACAGACTAACCAAGGTTGTGAAAGAAGGCAAACTTGAAGTGGTAGAACAAAAGCCCTTCCAGACTTTTTATCCAGTTTGCTTTGACACTGAAGAGCTTTCACAGAGATTTATCTTAACACAGCAGCAAACACAAACACGTGAGGAGACTCCCCAGTGGCAAGTTGAGTTCCTGACCTGGGCCTGGTGGCTTTGCTGGCTTATGGGTTCCAGTTGCTCTGTGTGAGCATACAGAGATGTCAATTATAGAGCAGACGAGACACTGCCAGGCATGCTGATGTTGGCTGAGTAATTCCTTCCAGCAGAAAGGAAGAGGAGTGGCTGTTATTAAAATGTCAAACGCCTCATATGCTAGCACACCTGTAAGAGAAGTCAGATTTTGCAGAGAAAATGAGACATACCCAGTTACTTAGCAAGTGCAACAATGAGGTCTCATGATGGGTTTTGGTCCTCCTGGGTTGGCCCTGTAACAGCGTGCCTACAGTAGGACTGCACTACAGGTGGGGATAGACAAGCCCAGGATAGAAAAGCCCAGGCCTCATGGACCTCCCACCAGATTGCTGGCGTTAGTTTTCCTAAAGTTGTCACAACATCTCTATGCTACCACCCGCCGGTGGCCACCAGTACCAGACAGTAGCGCAGACAAAGCCATACATAACATTGCAGTCCTCTGATGTCTAAGCACAAGTGGAGCAGCAAATTAAAGAGAGCATGGCAAAGGCCCCTGGATGTTCTGTTTATTTAGACATCCTGAAACAGAGTCCAAGTGCCGACAGCACCCCTATTGTGAGTGAGGGTAAGTTTCTTTAAGGGTCACAAAAATTTATACATCGTATTTCCCCTACCACTTCTGTGTGTGAAAAGAAGTTATCTCGTTGCCGAAAATACACAAACCAATCAAGTTTTGCAGTCTTTGGAATGACAAAGTTACAGATTTTTACAGTCAAATATAGGTAATCACAAAGCTCTTTTTAAAAAAGCCTTCATGCCTGTTTAATTATTCTCATATTTTATCTGGGGTCTTGTCAGACCAATTGACAATTTTTCTGGTGTCCTTTGTTCTCAATATTTTGGGGGCTCCCGGGCACTTTATTTCAGCTGCACAAATGTTGGCTGAAAGTGAGTGAGGAAGGAAAAGAAGGTTCTTTGTAATCTCCAGCAGCAAACAGTCCTCATACCCCAAGAGACTCTCAAACCTGACTGAAGGAAACAAAAAGTCTGAGTATATACAGACTGTCATCCTCAGCACTAATGTAAAAAGGGGACAGGGGTTTGCTAGGGCAGCTTAGTGAGCAACTTGTTTCCATGGCAGACAGTTTGGAAATCTATATCTTGCTGCAACCCTTGTTAAGAAGAACCTATTAATAAAGATCTGCCCTGAGATCAGGGGAGGTACCACAAAGTAACGGCTCACAAAGCAATTCTAACTGCAGAGATACTTTTCCCATTTACTGTATCCTCTTGCCCTTTTCATAGCACTGATCTCTTGCCAATCTCGTAGGTACTCAATTATTTCAAAGGTAAAAAGATGCACACCTACAAATGGGTGCTACATATCTGCTAGGCAGAAAACTGAGAGCTTAAAGAACCTATGATAAATCTTTCTCTCTTCTACATGCCCTCTCAGACAATAGGATTTAAACTGAGTGGCATTCGATATCTTTGTTCCACAGATGCTAGGAAATGAAATATAATCTTCATTTTATAATCATGTCTCTGTGTACCCCCTCCCTCTTTTTTTGTTTTCTTGTCTTGCTGTTCCTCAGAGGAGTTGGTAAATGTTTGCATTCCTTATATCCTCTGCTGCTTTTCAAAGTCAATTCCACTCCATTATCCCCAAATTAAACTGTCACAGAGAAATACCCTATAAACGATGGTCTTCCAGTACTTAAGCACAAAACTGGAATTTAAAAGTTAGAAAAAGAATGCAGCAATTGGTAGAGATTTGGACTACGTACCTCTTACTCTGTGTGAGCTATCCCTGCCTTGAGTTCCCTTACAGAAGAGGACATGTTCCCTTCCAGAAGGACACAGGCAGACCTGACTTATCGGCTGGAGTGGCTGAGGCCTTGCAAGCTGGGCAGCTGCAGGGAAGTGTTGCCATTAATGGCCAAAAGCAAGCTTCTGTCTTGCCCTCGAAGAGAGGAAGCCTGACTGAAGTCTGACCTGATATCTCAGATCCAGAACAGCTCTCCTAGAAAACTGCAGCTAGCCTTCCAAGGACACACGTAGATCCCTTTTTTGCTCTTGCACAGGTTCATTTGGTACCTTCTCCCAGGGTTTGGTTAATCAGTTGCAGCCACAGAAAGAAACGGCTTTTCACGAGCTGTGGTTGATGGAGACATAAAACCCTCTGTCAGATTTCCTTGTTCCATTCTCAGTGTGAATTTTTGCTTTCTGCTTTATTTATACGGGGAACTCCCCTTGGCATCAAAAGGACTGCCGTGCCAGCAGCTCCAGTGAGAGCAATCCTATAGCAGTTGCGGAAGAAGCAGCTGGGCCTGGATGAGTATCAATCACTAATTGTAATCTTATAATGAACGTGGGAGCTGTTATGCTTCTGCAGGGTGCTGTGCCAAGCTTTTTGCTCTCTGACAATCCAGCTGTGGAGCTCTTCCCTTCACAATCTAGTCTGTGGGCTGATTTTCACCCCTTAGGATGGTAATCAGTTTGTCTTTATCCAGGTTACCTTCCTCTCCTCTCCTCTCCTCTCCTCTCCTCTCCTCTCCTCTCCTCTCCTCTCCTCTCCTCTCCTCTCCTCTCCTCTCCTCTCCTCTCCTCTCCTCTCCTCTCCTCTCCTCTCCTCTCCTCTCCTCTCCTCTCCTCTTTCTAGGAGGAAGGAGCCAGTGAGACAGACACTCTGCAATATCCGGGGCTTGCACACCAGCATGGGGAGCTAGGACCATTGCAGGATTTTCTCGGTGCCAATACACGCCTGCTCGCTAAAGTCACTGGAATCACAGAGAAAATCCATTGTGAAACAGAGATTTGAACTTATTTCTCCCAAGGCTCTCCCAAGGCTCTTGCCAACTGCAAGAGTATAAGCACTCAAAATGCCCATGGTCCTCAGTATTCACTCATTTCCAAAAGGTCCCCCTCCACATTCCAGCATGTTAAGAAATATTGTAAGCTCTTCACAGTGTTTCTGTTTGGCGCAGGTATAAGAAAAGAGATCTGCAGAGCTCTGCAAGGAAAACCCTGCAGCCATTTCAGCCTGTTCCCTGCAGGTTTCCTGCACAGGAGAAGAGGTGTGTCAGAATTAGTAAATTTAAGTTCTTCGTGATTTTTCTCTAGGCATGCCAGACAGAGCACACCATGCTGCACACCCTGCAGTGGCACCTCAATGGCTGAACTAAATTGAACACAGTACCACGTTGACCTGGTGGTTTCTGACCCATTGAGACATTTACTATGACTTTGGGGGACGTGAATGTTTTTCGTGGGCCATTGAAATGCCTAGTGCAGGTCTTGCTTTGCAACAATATTTAACTGACAAACTTGTTTTCTAGAGACAAGATGAATTCAGACACCAGACTGATACCCAGATTAAGACAAAAACCATCAGTGCCAAGCAGAATTAACAGTGGCTGGGAAAAGAAAAGCAGTCACAATTTTCCAGCATCTAAAATGCAATTACAGGACAGTGTGTTAAAAAAAAAATTATTGGAGTAACCTAGTGAATCAGAGAATTGACAGTGCACTGCCTACTTTTCATTTTTGCTTAATATACTTATTTTATTAATTAAAAAGGCCTCGCTGTTTATACTGCTGGTTGCCTTTGTTCCCCTCCTCAGAAAAAGGAAACATTTGGAAAAAAATAACCTGATGATGTCTTGATTCAGTATGTGCCGTGAGGGGGCTGGGCTGATGGCCCTCTTTGCCGAACAAAGAGGCAGACAAAACACAATGAATACCCAGGGTGGCTGAAGCCCAAGGTATTTTGGACTCAGAGACAGGAATAAGCCTTTAATTGGTGTTGAGAAATAAACTGGGCAGAGAAGAAGAATAAATAATAAATATGCTTTGTGGCAGCACAGCAAGAGACCGCTTGTTTTTCTGCTTGCTTCCAACACGGGCCGGTACATCGTGTTCTCTTCGCAAAAGTTCCAAACGACTTTGTTTGGACTGAGAAATTTAAGCCCTTGTTTCTAAAACAAATCTATCTAAATATTTTTACATTAACAGCAGCATAAGAAAACCCAACCTGTCTGCACTTTCTACACAGCTGTGATGTGTTATTGTTATTGTTACTGTTAATTACAGCTGCTATTATTACCAGTAATGGCAGAAGACCGCAGAAGACAGTCCATGAGCGCTGCACCTCACCCCCTGCCCAGCGACAGACAATCCCTGCTCCAAGCAGGCTGTAGCATATAGATAGGATGGATAGAAAACGTTATCCTCACTTTAAAGATGAGATATTAAGGGCACAATTAGTACTAAAGTAACTTACAAATCTGCACACTTTTTTAAAAAATGGTGACAGGACCCTCTTACCCGAAGCTCAAGAAACTCACGCCTCAGGACAACTATGCTAACAGATATACAATAGTATTTGTATGCATGTCTAAACGACAGTTTCAGCGCTATTGTCTTTACATACAAAAAAAACCCCAAACCTTTGTAAATTCAGCCTAAAGCACTTAAATTGCTTTAACAATGAAGGAAAAAAAGGTCAGTTAGTCTTTCCACCCAAGATGCCAAAATATAAATCTAACTCTACAGAGCCTTTAGGGTTCCTGTAGAGTCCAAACTGTTTTCAGAAGAAATGTCATTTGCTGATCAACTGCAGTTTTAACACACAAAATGGTTGCAGGAGCAACATTGAGGTAATCCAGTTGGTATGGTGGTACGGTGGGGAGTGATGGAGAAAAAGTATCATTACATACCCAGGAGTGTATTTATCTCTTAGTTCTCCTGAAAGCTCATTTTCTCTCCAGTTATGGAAGTTCATCTGCTTCTTAATAAAATCTGTAAATGAACAAGAATAACTCTATTTCCTTTATTAAAATAGCAGTAAGATATAACATTTATTCTAAGTGTTACGGGCATAAAACTTAAGAAAATAATTTATTAGAGACGGTTGGATCTTCGGAATAAAGATCCTTTATCTTGAAACGCGTGCTGTATTCTTACAACTAAATTTTTAGCAAAAAGTTTTTTCTATTGCTATTATTTTTCATGCCTTACAAAAAGTGTTACACTGTTAAAATTTTAAGATTCTTAAAATGATTATTGAAAGTGATTAGCAGGAGAAAAAAGTTGCATAATAATTTGATTCAATTTCTTAATAATGTTCACAGAGAAAGTCTGCAGGAAAAGGTTATGAAAAAAGCTTGATTAAATGAAAAACGGCCCTAAACTTTTCAAAAGGGAATGAGTTTTGTTCCTGAAGACTTTTGCGTGTGTGTGAGAAAGTAGGCTAACGATCCTGGTTTTAATGGTTTCCTCAAACTTTCTCCAGAAACGTCACCTTGGTTTTTGAGATAAGGGTAATTCCAATCTTCCCTCATATCTAGAATGGTTATTCTATAAGGAAAATTATTTTTCAGGGTAACAGGATGAAAAAATAAAAAGGAAGGCTCATGTGCATACTGGATAGCATCTGGTTATTGGAAACAGACTAATGGATCTGAGGCATATCTGGGATAGGGGTTCAGCTCACTTGCTTTCAGCCATCTGAAAGTTAGCTGAGGTGGCTAAATTCTGTCTATGACCAATGGAGGGAGATAAGAGTCGCGGGCTGACAATTCACTCTGTCCTCAGTTAGCGTCTGTGATAGATGGGATGTGCTTTCTTCAGGATATACCTTCACCCCTAGCTCGGCTATAGCTGGAGCTTGGATAAATATAACTTTGAGATGAATCCTGCTCTGTCTGCTTCTGTCTAGTCATTCCTATCAGCAGGCAGGAACCTCAGCCTATTTCTAACATGGAAAAGAGATTATCAAAGCTAATTGAACAAACAAAGCTAATCGAACATATCAAAAAGACATTGCTTTGATATGTACAGGAATAAAATGTGGATAAGGTTTTCTGGCTGCGGACACAAGTGAACGCATATGTTTTATTTAGATGGTAGCAATTTCCACTGGCTAATTCAGGGCACTGCTCAAGTGCACGTGTTCTTTAAAACATTGCTTTTTTGGCTGACACCCTAAATTTATGACAACTGGATCTACCACTTAATTTTCTCTGTTACTTTTGCAGAAATGGAATTCTAAGGACTTTACATCCTTGATACGATCATTGTTGAGGGCAACAGAGAAAGAAATAAAATGCCCTCATGTGTTAATAGGAAAATTGCATGTAGTCTTAAAATGGACTCTTTCATTAGTGAAAAGTTCTTACACTTGGAAAGAGAAGCTGTTCTTTACAGGATCACTCCAAGTCATTTAGTTCTTCCCATCTTGCAATATTGTTCACACAAGCCACATCGGCTCGTTCAGCCTATCTTTTCCTTTCAAGCGGAAGTTTGTTTGCAAAAGAGAAGCTGTAGTAAAATTACACCTCACCTTAAACTTGCAATTCAGATTTGTGAGAGAGAACCGACATCAGCCGAAAAAGAATCCATCTCACTACTATTTAGCTTAATTTTGTGCAAAACTTGATCCCTTTTCAGGCTTTGTGCAAGCTGATCTGGGTAGAAACCGTAACCTTCTGTTTAAGCTTGCAGCTTCCGGTGCCAGACAACGGTGACAAAATCTCAGCTTAAAAAAAAACCAAACAAACAAACAAAAAAACCCCAAACAAACAAAAAACAGAACCGTAGCCTTTAACTTTTTCAGAGTTCATGTTCACTAACCTGTGTGTAACTCTGCCTCTGTTATCTGGCTGAGTCTGCAGCTGGCGGCGGCTGCTGCTGCTCATCTGCGTGGGAGACGGCACCAAGGTGTGGCGGCGGAGTTACTGCAGCCAGAGCCCTGTCTGATGGCGTGTGAAGTCGGCGGATTTCCACCCTGCAGCCCTCTGGAAGCACTTTCCTCTAATAAATGTAATGAAAGAGCAGGAGTTCTGCTCCCGTAAACCTCAGCCAGGTTTTTTGGATTTGCAAAGAGAAAAAGCCTAATGGCCATTCAGTAACATGGGCAAGAATGCTCAGGCAACGCCAGCAGTTTATAGTCTGTAGGAAGTACATGCTCCTAGAACAATAATTATATTTGCAAGGAAAGTTTGACACAGGATTAAGGAAGAGAGAGGGATGAAACTTCACATACACGTTTTTACTTGACTGCAAAGAAGAAAATCTTTGCTGATTGTGCGTGGTCCTGGGATCTGTAGCCACAGATTTTAAGCAAATCTAAACATTTGGATGTGCGTGCCCACTTTTAAAACATTAGCCACCGAGTCTCACCTCGTTACCTGTACCCTGACCTGAAAATCACATCAAGGGGTCTGATCAGATACAGACATTGGTTTTGGACTTCTGGATTGTTTGTTTTTAACTATGTCCAGCCTGTGTAGATTTTTTTGCCGCACAATTATTTATTTATCTCTCAGCTTCCCAGATAGCTTTCAAAAGATGACTCATTCAAGTTTCTAAACAAAACAGTCTTGAGTGTCCTTCACGTGTGAGGACTTGATCATATAACAATGTGTGTGTCACCTGTTTACAGTAAGGTCACAACAGCGGGTATTGTAAATCTCAGACTGATCTCCAGGAACATAACAAAAACTTTGTACCCATCAGTACTTTAACAGTTCTCTTCTGCAAATTTTAGTTAATTTTTTCAATATTTTCTTTATTTTCCTCTAATTCCATACTCCTGCTGCTTGTGTGAGACTAAGTTAACAGTTTTAAGTCTTAAATGCTTGTGGAATCATGGGGTGTACTAGAAAAACACATACAGAGGCACTGGATCACGGGAGGGTGTGGTGGAGGACACTCACTCACTGCCCACTGAGATGTGACCTCAGAGCGGACTAGCGGGAGCGCCGAGATGGCCTCAAGTCTGTTGGTAGCAGCAGGAATCTTCTGAGCACATCTGAAAGTCAAATCCGTGGCATCCCCCCATGGAGAAGCCCTTCTCAGTGAACGCTTCTGAAAAATGGAATGGATTTTCTAGGAAGTTCAGAGCCTCAAGGCCGGTCCATGTTGGTCTCTTGTTCAGGCAATGGCCAAGCTGCCTTTTATTCATTACTGACTCTGACTCCATATCTCACATCTGTGTTTCAGAGAGCATCACGAATGCCTGAGAGAGGGGCTGGTTGTTCCTCTCTTTTTACCTGTAGCTTCTGCTCTCTGCCCCTGGAGTTTGCAGGGATATCCACGTGTGCATGCGTGCACCTGGGTTTCTGCCAGTGGATAACCTTACTGATAGTGTGGAGGCCTTGACGAAATTTTAATGTCCTTACAGAATAACAGTTGCTATTCCTTCTTGGTCACTGAGACTTCAAAAGGATGTTTTGTTTTATTTATTTGGTTAATCATCCTGGTTACGACATTGCTGTTAGACTAATGTACCTCCTCTTCCCCCAAGACAGCATGGAAAACCCTATAAACTTATGTACCAGCTGCAGAGAAAGAGGCTGCATGACTATTTCCAAATCCTCTCTTTCTTTGTATTATCCTAAAAACAATAGCAATAAGCAATTCAACATGGATGGTATTAAGGTAGGCTAGAAACAGCTGTTCACAGGGGCTGAATCAGATTTTCAACTGGTATAAATCAGGTAAATCTAGTGACTTCAGTAGGGTGATGTTGATACCCTCTGAAGATCTGAGCTGCTGCATTTCATGTCTGATGTGTTTTCCTTACAACTTCCTTTTTAAATGGCTTGTAAATTACTCATGCTGTAGAGAGAGAAGGGAATAACAGTCAGCTGGTTTCGTTGCATGGAGTTTGTGCCAAAGCTATTACCATGAATGGTCTGCATCAGTAAATTTGGGAGGAGTTAATTTTAAGCAGTTACTACTGATGTCAAGCTTTTTTTACCACTTCCTAAGAAGTAAGGGTACTTCCCCTGTACGCACCCTAACAAAATTTCAAGTTATTATTTTAATTAAATAGAAATAAATTTGGAGGGCAATGTATGTGAGAAATAGCTAATGTAAAAAAAGACAGCCAAGTATAGATGTTCCCTGTCATTCAGAAAGCAGAAAGACTTGCCAAAAAAATTATTAGACTACGGAAGTGGGGTCTGTTTTCACAGAAGACATCTGCTTAAAACAAACAGCCACCCCTGCTCTCTCATACCCAGTACATCATTTTGGAAACATTTTAATGTCAGTGTATAAAACAGAAAGCATTTCCAACTGCAGTAACTGGTATCTGTTTATTTCTGTATACTTTTCTGTTATAGTCCCTATGATACGATTTAAAAAGCCTTTTGTCATTGCTCTAGGCTAAATATCTGCAAATGACCCTAAGTGTCTAGGCCAGTTCTGAGAATAGGATTTCAGCATTTGGTTTGTTTGTTTGTTTGGGGTTTGGTTGGTGCGTGTTTGGGTTTTTTTGGTGCCTTAAGGGTGGTACTCTTAACCGTGAAGAACAGAATAGCATCTAAATGTTTCTACAAATCTTGGTCACGAGAACCTACGTCAAATGGCAAATCTTTGCAACTGCAACTTCTGAATCTCTTGTGTCGCTTTTCATAGGACTATTCAGGTGGGAAGGGACCAGGGGTGGGTCTCTAGTTGAACTTACTGCTCAGCACAGCTTGTTCAGGGCTTGATTAAGTTGGGTCTCAAACTTCCAAGGATGAAAATTCTGCAAACTCCAGGTTCAGCTTTTCCAATAGTTAATTATCCTCACAATGAAAAACCTTTCTAATATCCAATGGCAATCTCTCCTGTTTTAGGAGCCCTGTTGTTCACTGTCCTTCCATGCACCCTAGGGAGGCTAGGGTAGGACCTGGCTTCCTCTTCTTGATAACCTCCTCCTAGGCAGCAGGCTACTCCTAAATCTTCATAAACCTTCTTTTGTCCAGGGTAGTGATGATTCCCATGCATCCTCAGTCTCAGTCCACGAATCAAGCTGTTTGGTTGGGTTTTTTTTGTTTGGTCAGTTGGGTTTTTGTGGGTTTGGCAGTGGTTTCAAACTGAACAACCAAACGAAAATATTCGGAAAACATAATCCTGTACTGTCCTTTAAGTAAACTACTGTATACGCCTGTCTGTATATAAACGTGTATGTATGTAATAAAAAGCATCAGTAAAGTTTATGACCCCATAGCACATATTGTTAATCTTTCTATCTTGCTTTTTTATCGTGTCCTTTGTTTTTCTTGTTTTAATTGTAAATTCTTCGGAGACTGAGTTTTCACATTTGGCTCTATAGAAGCTAAGACAATGGCTAAGGATCTCATTTGTGGTGGTTAGGTGTTAGCACAATAGAGGTACTTATTAGAAATATCAACATTGTTTTATGTCAGCTAAATCCCGCCAAGAACAAATAATAAGATTACTTAATTCTCTGCCACCATCTCTGGCCTCTGTCATTGCACATACCAAAAAGTGAGAGCTGATTTAGGTTGAAAAAAAGAATATTTAATCCAATTGTAGCTGAAGAGAGGATTTGAGGTAGGCTGAATAACTGCATTTGTCATACAGTAATGTATTGTAGTCCTTATAGCAGCGTGAAGAGAAGCCCAGAGTGTGTTTGCATATTTGTTTTTGCATTATAAAGTGAATATTTGATATGATACTAAAGGAGCAAAGATTCCTCAAAGACACCATCAGAGAAAGGATATGAAAGCAGTTAAGCAATATGGACAGGTCCTTGATGGCCACTGCCTTACAGACCTGCATAACACAGAGCTATTTTATGTGAATGTGACAATCAAAATGTAATGCATAATCAGAATTTCTTCTAAAACTGATGTACCTGACAATATCTTTTGACCCAAAGAAGGAAAAGACTAAAAATATTTGAAATAACCCAAAAGTTGTTTGCCTCATGTTTCCTGCTAAGTAGCTACGTGTCTTTGACGAGAGAGCTGGTAAAGACAGAAAATTTCACCTCCTGGATGAAAAATAATGCATTCCTCCTATCAGAAAAAAAAAAAAAAATATAAAAAATAATCAAGATTTCTTGTAAGCTGCTGCTTCTAAGAAATTTTAACTTTAGAAACATCGACAGATGGCAACTCCTAGATTGGAAACCAGGTACCAGCTGTGTCCCTGTTGTCTTGAACTGACACATGACCCTGCCATGGTCTGAAGCAGGTCCTTTGAGTACAATGAAGCAGATGACTAACTCTAGCTCTCTTCAAACCCTCCTCTGCATGCAACCTGCAGGATAAGAGTTCACCGCAAAGCAAAAAAGGTACAGAAATGACCACCACTTGGAAGGCCAGCCTCAGCTAGCCAAGTTATTCTGTCAAATATTGAGCATGACATAAATAGTATTTATGCCAAATACTTAGAGTAAAATGATATCACTCAGTTCAGTATTGCAGTACTGAACACATGGAAGGAAAGCTTATGGGGTATCTAAGCATTGCTAGAGGGCAAATTCTCTGCAGAAATTGCTGCTGATAACTCTTCACTCCTCTCTGATCACTACTACATTTAACACTGGCAGCACAATGGCAAAACGTTCAAATAGGAAGGAAATAAAAGCACTGCACCTCACATCATCAACATCATCTGGAAGAAATCTTGCAGAATCATTAGGCAGCAAATTAACACTGTTTAGAAAAGTTATGATGCAAATATGAAACATGATAATCAGCTACAGCTAGTGAACTTGAATCCTTAGTTTAGCTAATTTGTAGATTAGGCATATATACCCTGTCCTTCACTTTCTGCAGAGAAAAACTTCACCTGTGTATCAGATGTGCTGGGAAAATCCCCGTGACAGCCTAATTCTGTCCTAACTGAGGTCTGTAGTACCAGTGGGAGTGAAGTTACCTCACCCATGTGTGCTCTTATGGCTGGTCAAGCCTTTTGCAGGGGATAATCACAAGGGCAGAGTGGCTCCGCCTTTAAAGGAAATTTAAGTTTTCAGACCTTTGTAGGAAACAGGCTCCATCTCAGTAAAGCACTTCAGCATTTCTACAATAATGGGGACAAGCAACCCGGTTTTCACAGCGATGAGTCAGGCCTCACAAATCAATGAGCTTTGTCCACAAAGTGCTGTGAACAAATGTGATGTGCTTGATAGTGTACAGTGGGGTTTTTCCAATAGCTTCCTCCCAAAAAGTTAACGAGGAAACTAAAATTTCAAGAAAAGAGGGAAATCGTCTCTATGATTTAATAACTGATTACAGGGTGGGAAATAAGGGGAGGAGCGAGCCCCTTCGTGAGTTTTCAAAGAGGGTGGATACTGGCAGTGGAGCCCCAGAGGGACCTGTGTTGAAGCCCATGCTGTATCTTGCTTTTGCAGGTATCTGGTAAAACAAGTGTAGAATGAGGTGTCAAAATCTGATGACACTAAATTAAGTGCGGCAATAAAATTACTTTGTAGAGTAGCAGAACCATCTCACAGTACTAAGTGATTGAACAATGAAATGGCAGAAGAAATTCAGTGCTGGTAAAAGTAGAGTAATGCAGACAGGGAAAGACTCCCATAAATACACATTGATGGACTCCAAACTGTCTATCATAAAACCAGTTAACTTTATGAAAATGACAGTTCATCACTCAGAAGTGAGTAAAGAAAAGATATTACTAGAAAAGAAATGGAAAACAAAGCAGAAAACATTGTGTTGCAATATAAATCCAGAGTGTGCCCAAATCATAAAGAGCAAAAGTATTTCTGGTTGCAGCATCTTGAAGAATTGATGCTGCAGAACTAGAAAAGGTGCAGAGAGTGGTGATAAGAATGATCAAAGGTATAAATGTCTTCCATTTGAAGGAGATTAAATAAACTAGGTACTTATCTGCATGAAAAAAGGAGATAATTAAACAGAGTAGAATATGGGGCTGTGAAATTATCACTGGCAAGGAGATGATAAATAAAGAACCATTATTCACTGTTTTGATAACACACAAATGAGAGGCCATCAATTGAATTTATCAGGAGGCAAGTTCCACCTAAATTATAAGGTTTTTTTCCCCCCAACTTTTAATTCAGCAAACATTATTAAAACCAGAGATAGCACCTCTGGCTTAGGAGGGTTTTAAAGCACATATCATTGTATTTGGGCCAGTAGGTAAAGAAGAAAAGTTGCGCGCTTGGTGTGCTCTTAGGGTTTTCCTTTAGTATCCATGGCTAGACATAGCTGGACACATTTTGTGGGGCTAAACAGGCATTTGGCTTCACGGTCTATCTGTTGTTCTTTAATAGTAGGTACCAAAAAATACTGCAGTTAGGCACATTTGAGACTTTCCAGAACCAGAACTCTTGTCCTTGTTACAAAGGCTCAAACTGAACTTTTCCATCCCCCCATGGCTGGCTTATGTGGTGGAGAATTCCTGGTGTTTTACTTCAAGCACTTAAGACTTTCCAGATAACTGCTACAGAATAGCATAAAATCCTCATGTGGTATGGAAACTTATTCCCTGATTCTTTTCTAAAAAGTAATTAGTCTTGAGTTAAGGTAGACAGGATGTACTGAAGGGAAAACACTAAGAGATGCATTGAGTTTCAATTTGAACACTCTGGAGTTTTACTTCTTTTTTTTTATTTTATTTTTTTAACGACAACTTTTCCTTAATTAACATCTGTATGCAACCCTAGTATTGCTTCTGTATGCTGCCTAGTCCGCTTTTCTGGGACAAGCTTTACCACGTGGGGCTGCAGAGAGCTAAAGTTCCTCTGTTAGCGATGCCTACCTTGTTGGGGGTTCCATGTTGTGTATAGCAAAGCAGCAGTTCTCACTCCACCATCTGCTTTCCTTTTGAATTAGGAGATGTCTTACATCCATAAACCCTGAAAACTGGAATCATTGCTGAGACATATAATTTAGCATCAAAAGCACAATGGGAGCCCTTGGGTACCCTGACAGTAACCCATGTGCAGGTGCATGGCCAGAAAGAAAATACATATAATTAATGAACCAGGCTTCTATTTCTGGCATCTGTCATTAGTTATAAATGGAATAATAATGGATTTACGCTGGAAAACATCTTGACAGGGCATATTACTTCATTTTCCAAGCTACTGTCTGTATGGGCATATTAAAAGTGCTACTAGATATGAAGAACTACTAAAAAATTCCACGAAAGCAGTATTACAAAAGAGAAGATGATCTCACTACAATATAGTGCTACAGTTGGCTTAAGGCCATGGTTCAGCTCTGCAAAATGACAAAGTTATGATTTCTTGATTTACAAATCTATTCAGTGTATGTATTTAAAGCTGCCTTTATTTTAATCACTCCTTTTAACACTGCTAACACAGCCCAGATATGAGGAAAGAAAGGCTGGATTTTTCTCCTGACAAACCTGTCTTCAAGAGAATTGTTAACTAATTTTGAGCTATTAGGGTAGAGTCTGCCTTCAATCACAAACAGACAGTTCAGGATTACCCAAGTTTTAGGGCACAGAGAGTCTTTATTACTAGTGATGATGAACAAGCTAGACAAAAAGCAGCTGGGCTTTTAAACCCAGCTTGTTTGTAGAGCTGACAGAAAAATCTTTTTCTTTTTTTTTTCCTCCAACTGGATAAGTTGCAATGGGATTTACTAGGAGATAAAAAAAACATGGAACTTTGGTTGACATGTCTTTTTTTTTAAAGGAGTACATTTGAAGACCAAACAAACAAACAAAAGAAATGTAAGAAAAGTTTCCTAGGTTACATCCAATCCTGCGGATCACCCTGATATCAAGACGTGTTATCTGAGCTGCTGTTACTTTTGGTCACTACATGATCAGTTCCTAGAGATTGCTTTACCCACCAATTAAATGTGGGCAACTGAAGGACTTCCTTGACCTCAGAGGACCCAAGGTGTCCTGAAAGTGCAGTGTCTGAAGCAATCAGGAATATGAAAGAAATCCTAAGCTTTCCTATTGGAAGTGAATGAGCAGAAGAAAAACCTATAATTCAGTGGCTCCTTTTTGCTGTTCTTCACTTTTCCATTCCCCTTTCTCATCTGAAATGAAGCCAACAAAATACTTCAAATTCTCTCCCATTTATATTCTTCGTATTAAGATACAGACCCCATTTGTTGTTGAGTGATCTCCTAATAGGCACCTTTCCCATTCTATATTGCTAGGAGAATATTTTCCCCTTAACATATGGTTCTTGTTATGCTGTAATTTATTAGTACACAGCTATTTGGTTGTTTTAAAAAGTTATTTTTATTACCCTTCAGAAAGGTCATGTATGATTATTCTTGTCACTCTCCTTAATGAATACAGGTGGCTGGGAACTTAGGCTAAATCCAAAAAGTAGCAGTGAAATCTTAATTTACTCAAACTTAGAAGGAAGAAGGAGTATATTTGTCAAAACACAGCACAGCTCTGAGGCAGTTACTCTGCTGTCAGCACAGAGGCTACTCCCTCTGCTGCTGTACAGCTCTCAGACATCATACTGCATTTTATGACATCAACAGTCAAAAGCTTACTAGCGTCATGTAATGGTTTAATTTTACTTCTTGACTCAGCAGTGTTAGTTCTAAGATTTATTTCTCTCTGTAGTTTATCTTTTTTCAGATGTACACAAGTTCACTTTTATACAGAGAAGTTGTACGCTACTAAGTCCCGTTTAAGCCCTTTCTGCAATAGTTTATAAGCATCTAAATTAAAAGATCTATTTAGATTCCTAAATTCAAATGAAAATCCAGCCTCTCTGGATAGCAGTTTCTCAGAAAATATAAATATTTCCAGTGAAAACTCGTTAATTCTTCAGCTGGTTTCAGAAAGTTTTCTCTTAATAAAATGCCCATTCAAAAAGCCTATCACATGAAAGTCTATGTTAAAGAGCCAATTATAACATTTTGATGCACAATTTGTTGTCCAGAAAAGGAAATGTTCATTTCAGGTGCTCTATGTGTTTTATTTTGCATAAGCATTTTTGATTCTTCACTTAAAGTATGAGATCTTTACTGAGAGGTGTCTTGATATGCCATCTTAGGTAATATGAAACAGAATAGGGAAATGGCCATGAAATGTCTTCAAAAGCATGGAAGAACTGTTTATACATTGTAGTTTTAACAAAAATCACAGAATCACAGAACGATGGGTGTTGGAAGGGACCTTCAGAGATCCTCTAAACTAACCCCTGTGCCAAAGCAGGTTCACCTACAGCAGGTTGGATAGGAATGCTTCCAGGCAGGTTTTTAATGTCTCCAGAGAAGGAGATTCCACAACCTCTCTGAGCAGCCTGTTCCGGTGCTCTGTCACCCCTGAAGTAAAGAAGTTTTTCCTTTTGTTCAGATAGGATTTCCTGTGTTCCAGTTTGTGTCGGTTGTCTTTTTCCTGTCGCTGGGCACCACTGAGAAGAGCCTGGCCCCGTCCTCTTGACACCCATCCTTTAGATATTTATAAACATTGATAAGATTCCCTCTCAGCCTTCTCTTCTCCAGGCTAAACAGACTTAGGTCTCTCAGCCTTTCCTCATAAGAGTCACTGTCATTCTTCCTGTAATGACACGAGCACATAAGACACTCTGAATACACTCCTTATGGCACTGGCTACCTACTGGCATTTCTCTAACCAAGATGTTTTTAATGGTCCCACACAGGTAGCCTTGCACTTTGTCCTTACCTGCAGATATGAAACCAAACACAGCACCAAGGTGCAGAGCACGTGTGGTCCTACTTACAGTTTGTGAACCTTTTAGTGGAGACGAGAAACCAGGCAGCACAGCATTTGTTTAGCACATGTAACTGAGAATTGACGTATTTATCTCTTAAGCATGGTTAATTGGACTCTACATCTATCACGGGAGCTTCTGCAAGAAGTCTAAACACCTACTAACAGAGTAAGGCATGCTGTGCATGGCCTCATTCAAGACTTTTGATAACAGTAGCCAATGTAAGGAGAGTGGCAACTTCCTCAGTTAAAAAATATAAAAAAATATAAATATATTTTAATATATATATTTTAAAATATAAAAATATATATTATATATATAAAAAATATAAAAAAAATATAAAACCAAAATATGTGAACACCCTTGCCTGTGAATTTAGTATACATCACTGAAGGCTTTAACAGCCCACATCTATTCTTATCCTGTTTGCAGGGCTAAGAGCACCTGGAAAAAGAAGATAGTGAAGCATCTGCACTCTTCACGACTGTATAGAAATGATGTCTTCACCTTAGCCATTCACTGAGGAAAACTGGAATGGAAAACTGGTTCCTTGGAGCAAAGCTCTCCCCAGATCTCAAAATTTGGCAGAAAAGCTTGTGACTGAAATTATATTTTACTGTTGTGTGCCAGTAACATGGTCTTCATGGGCCATATGAGTGATGGAGTCACTACAGTGAATCCAGTCCAGTCTGGATTCTTCTTCCTCCAAATAAGACACACGAAAAAAATCATCTTATTTGGGAAACCAAGTTTGAGATGTGACCAAGACACATACTTTTTCCTTTCAAATTTTGAAGTTTGGATACGAGGTTCATAAATGTTTGTTACTTGTTGATTGTTGGCTTTCTTTGGTAGAAAGGCCTCAAAAGTGCAAAGTGAGAACAAATAAACAAACAAACAAACAAACTACTGCTCTAATTCAAAAAGAAACTGGGTAAAAACTGTGCTTTCCCTCATTGCTGCAACCACTCTTCCCATGTTGCTTCCAAGCTTCTTCATTTGTCTATTCTTAACCTTTTCAACTCTGTCACTCTGACTGCCTAAAAACACACTTTCCCCCCAGCCCTTCCCACCATATGAATATTTCTCCAAGTACCTTTCTAGTTCTTAAAGTCTCAATGAATAGTCTGTTCAGCTGAAGAGAGAAGGAAAAGAGACTGTTGAATTTGTCCTAGTAGTTCTCTTCACTCTTACACAAATTACATTTCTGAGGTTCTTGTAGGCTGTGTGTTATTAGATATCACAGAATGGTTGAAGTTGGAAAGGACCTCCACAGGTCATCTTGTCCAACCACCCTGCTCAAGCAGGGCCACCTAGAACCAGCTGCCCAGGACCACGTTCAGAAAGCCTTTGAATATCCTCCAGCATATTGTCCTGCTGACATTGAAAAGACAAGAAAACGAAAAATAAAGACATTTTGGTCCTGCATATAAATATTTGTCAATCTCTTGTGTCAGGTCCTAAACACAGAATAAGATAATAAGAAAAATAAAAGGCAAGGACTAGCACTACAAAATCTGGTGACAGCGAACTACTGGAAGTGAAGACTGCATCCACAATGATGGTTTAAGTGCCTTTCCTGAATGGTAATTTTAAAAACAAACTTATAGCAGTACATGCAGAAGCACATCAGCTTCTTGAAAGTTATAGCATGGTTTCAAGTTCTTTAGCATACAAATAGGTAGATCTGAAGGGAAAAAAATCATACTAAAAAAAGCACTGACAAATCTTTTTAATTCATATCAGATGTACTAAATTGCTTCAGTTAAAATGCAGAACAAAGACAAATGAGAGAAAATGTGGATCTTCCATCCGGTAATTCCCAGGCAAAGTATTTCAGGGCTTTCAATTCAAAGTATTTCCTTTTGACATTTATGAGGCAAAATATCTCAGTCTTTCATTTTGCAATGGCTTTTATTTCAAATTTTATTTCATTTATTATATGGAAATAGCCCATACCACTACACAAAGCACTTTCTTCCATCTAAAATGAATACTTTCTGACTTTTCAATTACTCAAAGTAACCAGGTCAGGTTATGGCAGTAAATGTCCACCCTCCTATGTTTCTCCCACCCTTTTTCTTTTTTTTTTTTTTTTGGGGTACTGATATTTAATGGATAAGTTACTTGTGTAGGACTGTACTGAGATTGCCAGTGTTAGTGATGTTTTGACTGGTTACTACATGAAGAAGCATTCAGAACTAGGGCCAATGTGCTGTGTTTTGTTGCATCTTGTTTGGGTTTTCTTTGTTATTTTTGTTGTTGTTGGGGTTTTTTTAGTCTGTCCCTTTTAAAATTAAGAGTCAGTAGTGAAATAAGGTCTAAAAGGTCAAAATTCTTTAAAATTAAGTCTATTGCAAGATAATTTGGAAACAGATACAAAGTAAGGGACATTTCAGTCTGTTTTGTGTAATCGACATCAAGTGCTCATAGCATCAGATAAAAACTTAAGTTGCATTCTTCGTGCGTAATTCACTTTATTCTAGGCTGTGGTGCATAACTTCAGATATTTAGCCACATTCATGCAACCTGATCCTGTGACGATATTTATGCTTACAGCAAAATGGAAATACAATTTCAAAGATCAGAGCACAGACGATTGGCAAACTAAGTCAACTTGAGGGGAACCATGGAGAAATCTTGGAGTTTTCATATAATGCTTTAACTTTGATCACAGAGATCAGAGTGTTCTACTGGAAAAGCAAACTGGGAATAGTTTAAAATATTTATTTTAAAAGGAGCAGGCAAAAAAACCCAACCCTCCCATACCATGTACTTGCAAGCATATTTTGGGGGAAAACATCATAAAAGCTAGTTGACGACAAACTCTTTAATTAACATGCCATATCTGCTTAGGTATGCAGCAGCAGAAAATTAGGTAGCTTTTACATATTTAAGAGGTTAGAATATTAATCAGGGAAGAGCTTATTATTATTATCAGACCAGAAAGGATGCAGACAGAATAGTTAAACAGAGATTAGCCAGAATACATTCCCCAATGTAAATCGGTCTGCAAATACATCAGTTTCACAGCTAACCAATATCTGTGGTACAAGTCAAATTGTACTACTTTCTGTCAAAAGGGACAAGCATCCTCTTCAAGCTCTTGGCTAGCGAGCACATGTGAAAGCAAGACTAAAAAAGCAGCCGTCTTCTCTCCATTCAGCAGAGGGCGAGAGAAAGTGCAAACCCCACGAAACAGATGGTATCTGCATTCCTGAGCCTAGTACTGGATAGATGCAGAACTCAGCAATAAAGAGCATGTCAAGAACAGAGTTGTTTCAGACAGCTTGCGAAGTACCACAAACTCAGTTGGCTGGTGATTGCCCCAGGAGCACATTTACTGCTGGGAGCAGCAGGAACAAAGCAGGTGTCAGTCATGAGCTGCCCTTGGCGTTTTCAGGATAGACACCTTTATTATACAGCGGCACATGAGAGATGGTGTGAGCATCACTCCTTCAGGCCACCAGCTAATGACTTCTGTATGTCGGAGAGCAGCCGGTGTAGAGGATCACGTAAAGGGAATGAGACAGGCCACAAAAATAAGGTCTCACCATCCCCTCCTGGGAATAATTAGCACTGGAGAAAATGGGGCCGTGCCATAAAAAGTTAATTGCTCTGACTGTCTGAAGGGAGAACGATGTATAATTTAAACTGTTTCTTTTCCTTTGCTTTCAACAAGTTTCTCATGCGTTGCTTTTGAGAGGCATAACCCTCTTCAGATTGGTGAGGATTTTTTTTTGTAGTTTTTAGTAGTTAATGTTTCTGCTAAGCAGTAAGGAAGCATCCAGCTGTTAAAAGCCTTTAATTGGTGAGTCTGCACTTCTTCAGCCCCTAGAGGCTGGCGACAAATAAATAATTTTGTCTTTTAGCCATACCAACAATAACTGCAGATGTTATTGAAGTAAAGGTGAAAACAGATAATTGTGACTTACTAAAACAACAAATTCAGGGACTAAGCACACCTTGCTCTGTGAAATTGCAGTGGGATACCGAGAATTTTCCATGCTGCAATACAATGATTTGCTGCTAACATTGTTTTGCACTTCTTCATTAGGACCCGGGCTATTGGGAACTACAGCACCAGTAACCCCAAGAATTGGCCTGGAATGCTGTGATTTATCTCCCTTCATTACACTAGAGCTTGAAATACAGCTGTATCCATCAGTACATTCCTAACTTTTCTTGACGTGATAATTTGAGACTTCCATGAGTTTCAGTGCACTGAAACTGATATTCAGCCAGCAGTGGCTGAATTACAGCTTATCTTCAGTTTATTTTAATATTTTAACTTACATTATTTCAGAAATTCAGTCTTTCTTTGACAAACATGACATCAGTTCCATACCTGGAATCCGTATTCTTTGTCTTTATGTCGCTACAAGTTGCAAATCCTGCAGCAGCTTCATTTAAACTTTTTAGTGGAAGTTTGTACTGCTGTCTGTTGTACAAGCATACAAGAATACAATAATCTTTCTGGCTTGAAATTAAGTTCAATGCATTTTGTATTATCCTCAGGTTTTCCCTGTGCTGTGGCTACTTTAATTTGTTACCACCTAATGGCATTGCCAAGACTGCTTTGGGAAGGTGACTGACAGAAAGAAATGGAGTCTGGGAGCATAAAAGCAGGGATAAGAAACATTTTGGACTTATGGGAGTAATTAATTAATGAGGTAGTTCTGGAAGATGGATGGCTAATTCCCCAGGATCTCTCTTTGTCTTGTGTTTCCTATAACAAGAGTAGAGTTCACCCTGTACCATCATCAGCTGTTTCCAGCTCCTGCATACTGCTTGCCAAAGAGACTGACTGTTGCCTGCCAACATAGGTGGTGTGCAGAATGATCTATAGCACTGCCGTGTCTTCCCTGGCTCCTGAAAGGCAAAGCCCAGGAATCTCCTGTTTCCGCTCTCATTCCCTGAGGCACCTGAGGCCCGTGTCCCTGGGACATTGGTCTGGCCTGGGCAGAGACACACAGTCCACAGAGTCAGATTTGCCCAAGTCAGATTCTCACCCAGTTCAGTCTTATTACCTGACAGGGTATAAATGGGGTCAGTAGATCGGGTAAGAGTTAAGCACCTATTTACAGCATTTACTGGATTATGAAGAGATAAAACCATAAAACACATTGTTAATAACTTTACTCTTAGTTGGGAGGTAAGGATTTCTCCCTCAGGTAGCTTAGACTAGAGACATATCCCAGACACCTCACTTCTGCCAGGACAGAACTTCTTTCCTCTGTCCTTTCTTTTAAGCCTAGCTCACCATTTGGACACATGTTTCATCAGAGCCGCAAGGGAATGTGAACGGTGTCTCCGTCGGGGTATCTCTGAAGAGCGTTTACTGCCTGGCAGTTTTAAAGCATGCCTCAAGAACTCCCTTTCCTTGCAATATGCAGAACCTCTGTATACATAATGATCCTTATATTATGTGGTGCTGTGTAGTATCAGGAGACTGATACAGGAATGCTCTTGTGTTCATGTGAAAATTCGTGTTAAGTGAAGAGGATTATGGATGTACTGATTCCTCGATCCCTTTGTATTTGGATATGCACTGCACTGTGATCACAAATCTACATTTTTGTAAATCCTTCCACATTCTGCAGTAATTTGCCCTTCATTTTTACCCACCATGCTTCTCTTGTCCCTTAGCCAAAGTAAGATGCAACACGAACCTTTTTACTTGCTTCACAGTAACCTTCCATGCACTTATTAATAAAAGTGCACTAGCAAAGTAATGCACCTGACAGACCTAACAGTGGCTTGTAATGCCAAAACTGTGTGATTCCCATGGATGCCACACAACAAGCCAGAAATTACATAAATAACTTGGCAGCTAGAGTCTCTCTATCTCCCTGCTTTGGCATATCTAATCAATTCTGTTACATTTCCTACCTACAGAGTAGTGATCCAACCTATATAAAGACATTATTAGAAAACTTTTTAAATTAACTAAGAAGGGCACAAGGAATTGAAAAGTTTTGTTCTTCACAAGTGCTGCCTTTCTCAAAGGCTTCTATGTCAACATTGCTGATTTTACAAACCAAAACGTAATGTCTCTAACTGCCAGTGTTGCAAACCCAAAGCAGAGCGGAAAATTGAACTGCATTGTTTCTCCATCATCAGAAATAGAACTTGTGCAATCAGAGCTGAGCTGACAGATTTATTAATGATGTGTGAAGCAAAACTGAATCCAGCTCAGCCTTCCATGGCGGTGTTGGTTCTGCAGTGTTAACAGTGGTAAAATCATCATTATGGTTATTACTAAAAAAATCCCTAAATGCAGTTCAAAGAAACACAGAGGGTGTCAATACATTGAGTATGATGATACTGGCTTCTACAACCCCTCTGTTTGCTATAATAACATTTTAAGTAACTGTTTGTGTGTGTGTTTAACTGTTGCTGTATTTATACAGAAATAAAATGTAATTTGTTGACATTGACTTCCTTGGAGAGTGAAGCTGCATTTATAATAACCTTGGAAGAAAGCAAAAAGGCTCTCTGAAATAGCTGAACAATAACTAGTCAGAATCAGAGACTGGAACAAGAATTTAACATGTTGAGAAACTGTAGAAGATGACCAAATAGGTGATCTTAATCTTTGGGAAGCAGGAAGCCATATGGAAGCTGTGAAGTTAAATGTAAAAAAATCTTTTAATAAATATGAGAAAGTCTGCGTAATGCTGGTAAAAGACTACAGATCATAGGTTTGAGATTTCTCAGTTGTGTAAGAGGAAGAAAAGAGCTGCGTTCCTTGAAGAATGCCAGACAAATTATTATACAACACAATATGTTTTCCCATCTCTTATGGTGATGCATTTATGGATGACTTCGTAAGGAAAACCTTATAGGATTATTCTTCTCTTATTTTCACACCTTGGATTTATCTGTAAAACAGGGCTATGTGAATATCAATGGCTGTTTGCTTGTCATTGAAGAAATAGTAGCAGACCATCTGAATTCACAATTTTGCATTACAAAGCACAGTATTTAAAGGATTAGAATATAATTTCCAGATAATTTTTAAAAATGGGGACTGTCAGTCCAAGCGGAATGCAGTAGATAGATAGTGCTAATTTTGGTCCAATTCTATCCCTAAATAAATGTCATACTGTGAATAAACAACTTGGATGTCATCCAAGTATAAAAGATCACTAACAGTAATTGTGCTATATAAGCAAATCGGAAATCCTGATATTGATTTAAATAGGACAAAGATATTGTGCATGATCAGAAGTAAAAGTTTATGAAGGAGCCTTTTTTTTATACTTACATTATTCTGAATTGTGATTTTGCTTCAAATGGAAATGTTTCATGCATCACTCTATCTCTTTACTAATGAAAGGTTACTACTTTGGGGTCAAGCTACCTTAGAAACCTAGTCCTCAAGCTGGGTCAGCTTTCAATTATTTACTATTGAACAACATCCTTTTATTCTTATTATGACAAATACTTTTTGTTTATTACATTACCCAAAATACCAGATCGTGAATAGAAATATGCTTAGGGAATGTAATAATACCTTATGTGTCATTAGAGCTCTTCATTAATACTAATCATTAACTATTTCTAATTAAGAGCTCTCCAGGCAAAAGTACCTCCAGTTGCTCTCCTGAGTTAGAATCAAGGGCATCAGAGAGTGTAAAAGTAAACACAGCTGACTATTCACCTCTTTTTACTTGTTTAGATTACAGCAGTGACTATGCAGTTTCCAGGTGGAGTCACAGGCCACAGTTCAGCAATGCCATAAATGCTGGTTTAAGGCCCCGTGTGGTGTAGAATGAAAGGTAATAATGACATATAGTATTCTACTACTGTAAATTAGCACCAGTAGTTGAAATTCGTTCATTAACTTTGTGCCTGTCATCATGACGCCAGACCAGATACACCCTATGACATTCTAATCTTATGCTTTACCAAGTACTGCAACTTCTTCCACAGCTGACATCAAAGAAAAAAGTCAGTATAAACTTTTTGCTGTGTGTTCCTGCATATAAGAGAAATTCAGTCGTATGCACACACTTATTTGGATTAAGTTTATACTGGCAGACAATTCCTGCAGTGGCTGACCTGGACTGTGAATCCAGAGCTACCGTTGCTGCCACAGACCGTGTTCAGTGTTTGCTGTGGAAGAGCAGGGAGCCAAAGTGAAACCTCACTCATTTGCTACAAAGTGAGGTTGAACACCAGACCAGCACAGAATATCACCAGTACACAGGCTGCCATCAATGGGCTACCATCCACTAAAGTCAAAGACACACTCACCCCACCCCATCCTAGTAAAATGCTTTTTTGTGTATTGCAGTTCACAAAGAGGGTCAAAGAGAGATTATTGTGGAGTCTAGAAGTCCAGTCCCTTCTGTCCCAGGCAGATTTAACCATGGTTATTCTCTCAACTTTGGAAGGAATAAAGTGTTTTCCTGTCCTGCTCCTCTAGGAACGCTGTTCCTGAAGCTCATCGCTCCTGTGCTTCACAACCTTTTAAAAGTAACTTGGGTGTATTCATGGGTGATTTATCCTTATGTGTGTTTGTGCTAAGAGAATTCTTTAGCTCAAATGACACTCCCTTTTTCCTTTGTTTTTAGCACACCCTAAAACTTAAAATGAACAGTCATACCTTCGATCACCTTCCAGTCTGTAAGCTTAAAATCTCAGCTCTCCAAGTTTCTTCTGATAGAATAAACTCTCCTTTCTTATGCTCATCCCACAAACCCCATTCATTTGAGCTCATACTGGACTTTTCTGGGCGAATGACCAAACTTGTACTACATAGTCCCGCCAGTGCTTTCCCAGTGACACGCCTGTTTGCTAAATATTGCCCACCTTGGTATTTACAGACTGCATTTGCTCTCTGCAGCGCTACATCACATTGATGGCTTAGAGTCAAGCCTTCATCAACCAAAGCACCCAGGTTTTTCTTCTCTTCTCACAGTTCCAATAGGCAATATCCAGCTTGTAGCAGAAGTTCTCGGTATAAGCCCTTCTGCATACGACCTTGCATGTTGCAGTGCTAGCATTTCACCCTCTTTTTATTAACAAGGTCAACCATTACTACTTGCGATATGCCAAACCTTATCAATATTGATAGCTACCAATGTGATGCTGTGAGCAAATTTCATGAATGTGTACTCACACTCTTTCTGTTAGAATCACTAATGAAAAATAATAAGTAAAAATGTGTAGTTTAGCTCCAAATAATCATGTCTACCTGCCCTACAAGATTGTGTACACTCTGGTAATACTTTACATTATTTACAAGGAACAGCAATGATTATTTCCTGGTTTGTTCAGTACACAATCTCTAAGAACATGCGTGGAAGTAAATTGTGTACTTCTGCATGATTGCAAGGCTCAGAGGGTGGTGAAGAGGGCGGTCACTCACCTAAAGCCTAATAGGTGCTGGCTAAGTACTGATCTTTTTCAGGGCCTTAAGAATGAGATAAAAGGAATGTTGTTTACGATTTCTGCATTCTACTTAGAGCCAACTCTTAGCTAGTCACCAAAGGCATTAAGTCCTGGTTCTTCTCAGATTTTGTAACATTAACCAGTAGACAGACGTTTATATAACGTACGATCATCAGAACAACTAGTATTGATGGTACAGAGGCTGGCAATTTAATCTGAAAGACTGAGGAGAGAGGACCAGAGGTCTGCAGTGCAACTGGCAATCCACTCCTCTGCATCTGGTTCAGGACTTAGAGCATGGGTGATAACTCTGCAGCAGAAACTCAGCTCCTCCTTTAGCACATTGGAGAAAGGGGAAAAGTTAGTGGTGCCGTTCATCCAGCGGCTTCAATAGTCTCTTGTGTGTTTGTGGCACCTGAGCCCTGTCTTTTCTCATTCAGGTTGGACATGGTAAGATTGACTGACCTGTTCACCCTTCATTACCTCTACATCTAAAGCAAACAGAGCTCTGAAATGATTCAGTTCTTAAGAGGATCTCAGAGACGAATGCTGCAGAGACATTTCTGTGATTAACCTTTCTGGCCACTGAGTACCTCTGACGCTCCTTGTAAATCCAGTAGAACTAAAAGAAACTCACAAACAAACCTCCTGAAGAAAGGCAGAAAATACAGTGACATTTCTGATAGGCAAGAGAATGATGTGACACTGTAGGATCAAGCTGTCTTCCTCGGCAAAAGAGACAGATCTTATGTAGGTTGTCTGATAGGACATGAAGAAAGTAAAGGGGTGCTTCCTTTAGGATGTCATTTCTTTGTCCTCTTCTGATCCTTTAGATGTGTGTGCCTGGGGAAATGAGATCTGGGGGAGAAAGTACATTTTCAGGCAGTCTGGGGAGAAAACACATAAAGTTATTAATTTTGCCTCTGGGTATTTATACTGCAGAAAATTCCAGCATGTTGGCATTGATTTTTTTTCTCCAAATCACAGCAAAAGTCAAAAAAAACAATTTGAAACAAAACATTCAAATGTTGAAGATGTTGCATTTACTTGCAGACTGACATTAGTCCAGCTGAAAAGCTTCAGCCCTTCGGCACAGTTTCTTTCAAGACTCTTGTGCCTATTTTCTGCCCTCTTGCTCCTTCATGCTCTGTGTTTTATTCATGGTGCAGCCCCATCACAACCTGGAAACAAAACGTTTTCATTATCTTGTTCTGGTGAAAAAATCAATCAAAACGATCCTATTTTTCAGACAGAAATATGTTCAAAGTGACAAATTTTTGTTCTGACATTAAAAATATTGTTTCAGTACAGTGTTCCATGCAGTCTTAATTTAAGCCCATTCACATGGATTCATTTGGATGGCAAAGAATAGATCACAGCTTTGGTGCTGTATATATAAAACATATTCCTTCTTTGGAAAGCACAGTGCCCTTTCCACAATGAAATTAGAGCATTAGCGTGGTGCCAGAGACAAGGCAGAGCCAGCAGTGTTCATACAGCACAAGAGAGTGAACTTTGAGAGAGTTTTGTTCCCGAAAACAGTCATGGGCACGATGTGTGCATGGTGAGTGACAGGCATGTTGGAGGACCATGACTCTCTGTCCCACAGCTGAGACCCACAGCCCTTTTACTGGCTCATTCATGTAATATTTCACATTTGTGCTTGTTCTGCTTATGAGCATAAATTGCTGCATTTCAACCTCATAAATACTCATGGCATATGACTCAAAGGGCAAAGTTTTACTGATGAGCTGTTCCTGTTCCAGGGCCTCTTGTCTGTGCTTTAGTGGTGTTTGGGGTCTGAAGCGTGCTGCTTGGGTGGTACCTTTAACCGTAGGTCAGCAGCAAACACGAGAAAGCTGGAACCATACCCAAGTCCTACTATGAAATAACACGTAATGTCGGCTACCCAAACCTTAGGGAAGAAAGGACTGTATCTTTCAAAAATAAATATGCATGAGGAGTAACTGTGAAGTAAAGGGACCTGCCTGGGGGGTAATCCAAAAGCCTTGCAGAACTGCTACACTCATAAGACGTGTCTTATGTTTGACTTTTATCAAGCTGTACGTTTTAAAATGTTATCTCTGTGAAACAAAATGGAAACTGATAATTTTTTTAATCCTGATTGTTAATAAATGGAGATTCCGGAGGGATCATGAAGCATTTTGCTGTCACATGTAGCTGGGCAGCTGGATTCTCATTTTATTCATGTTTGTTCATCTTTGAGGAAAAGCAGAGACATGTATGAATCCTTGACATGAATTTACATTCTGAAGACAGTAAATTTGTATAAAAAAACTGTACTTCCCTGTGCTCTTTTCTCTTTAATACACCCAAAAGGTAATATCTAACTGCAGAGATAAGCAATATTGTTCTTTCCAGGGCTTAAAACTCCAGAACAAATCATCAGCCTGGCACAATGGTTAACACACGAACTTTCTTTTAAACCTGACAGTGGGCCAGTTTCTATTTGTCTTCTGTATTTAGCTTTTCTATAGTTGAAGCCTCCAGAACTGAAGAGTATCCTTCTGAAAGTCTCCACCAGTGCAGAAAGGGAGCCCTAACTGAAATATTTCCTGAGCATATGTGTGACCACATTTACTGAGAGAGAAAAATGACATCACTGGTAACAAAATTTCAATCTGTTTTAAGATAGTCTGTATCACCAACACCTTCCATTCCAGTAGGATAATTCCTTGTCAATCCAAGCAAGTCCCTGTATGAATATCTTAGTAATCAACAGTGTCATATATTCCAGTATCAGTGCTGGATTTCCCCACAGGGATCATGAAATGGATGTAATTTCCATACGCAAAAGCATACAAAAATGGGGCTAGGTCCCTCCTTTGGAGGAGAAGTTTGTGCTTTCTTGCATACTTTAGCTGAATCTATCTGATCATTTAGAAAAGGCTGGGAATCCA
The DNA here is from genome assembly GCF_963924245.1 of Chroicocephalus ridibundus. Classification (NCBI taxonomy): domain Eukaryota; kingdom Metazoa; phylum Chordata; class Aves; order Charadriiformes; family Laridae; genus Chroicocephalus; species Chroicocephalus ridibundus. Next base: position 156,446,666 of record NC_086284.1, read on the forward strand.
TCACATGTTTAGACAATGTACAAATACAACAAAATTATAGTCCCTAATTTGTCAGTTATGGGTGCTAGAATGCATCCTATCAGTCCTTCCAAAACTGGAAGAAATTGAATTCAGTTAGTCCATTCCCAGCCAGATCCTATTTCTGCTAAGACATCTGCAATAAAACACAAAGACAAAATACTCCAGCAAAATGGATCAGAATTTTATTTTTTTCTTTTGCACGTTCTGCAAATGGAGGGCACCAAGTATCTTGATTATCAGTTTACAGTAATAATTCTAAGACCTTGCTGACTCAGTGACATGACCACTCGATGACAGCTGAGTGGCAGCTCTTAAACAATGACACCTCTTCAGCAATTTATGGCAGTGTATCAAGCTTCCAAGAAATGAACCATTAAATTTAGTCAACATCAGGTATGCTCTCAGTCCCCACTGCCTTCAACATTGGAAAAAAACTCTGTTCTTCCAAAGGGTTTCCCATGTGCTTGAAATTCTTCTGATAACTACTGGCAAACTATGCATTGACTAAAGAATGTGAAGGTGAAAATGTAGAAGTGTATCTGTCTTCAGCAAAATGATCGTCTCCAAAGTGAAACAGGTCATGGACAACAGGTGAAGAGATGAAATCATGGCACATCGCAGAATTAAAAGGCCACTTCCTAAGCTACCACTCTGCAGATCTGCAACAGCAAAGAACCTTCTCTGTCACAGCAACTAACACCACCCACCCTCAAAAGCAACTTACAGATACCAATCGTAAAATTCAGTTTATTTTGATGAGAGAGAGAGAGAGGGAAAAAGCACATGTATTGTATTTTGGAAGTAACCTTACATAGTATATTTAGTGTGATCATCACTTTATACCAGTAGAATGCACTGTAAGCTTTTTTAGGGTTTTTTTTGGGGGGGGTGGTATTTAGGCTGGTATTGATACATGACTGTGAGCTGACTATGAAGGAAATTTGCTGGGACACAATGTCAGTATATTTTTCCAGCTTCCTGTTAAATTATCTGCCACATGACCAGTACTGATCAAATCACCAAGGGTCTGCTAAGAGCTCAGCCTTCATGCTTTTCCAAGTCCTGTCCTGCACAGATATAATTCTTCTCCTCTCTTCTCATGAATATGTAATTCATGAGTGCAGACATTGCTATTGCCATCTTCCTGATGACCAGATGAATGCAAATGAAAGTGAGTCATTGGTGGCAGGAGTTTTTCTACTACTTTGATTACCATGAGAAGAAAATTCAGTCTGGGTCTGGAATCTGTATAATTACTTTGTACTGGCAACTGTTTTGTCTTGTATTCAGTCTGAAGAGGCATTTTGTATCCAAGTAGTCTGCTGTACTATGATGATCTGCACTAGAGAAACACATCAGGTGTCAGCAGAGAATTACACCACCGAAGGGTCATTTTGGTCATTTATAGCCTCCCACTATATTTAAGATAGGATACTTTAGATTAGATTTAAAAATTCCATTTATCTTTGTATATCTTGAGGCTAATTAAGCAACATCTCACAAAAACTAGATTGCTTAAAAAAAGAAAGGGCCTCCTTTGGAATTAAGATTGTCATTAACTTTAAGTAAATGGAGAGTTTGTCGGTACTTGCAACTAATGTTCCTTACTTCTTTTAGTCACCTCAGTTTGTAGTACTGCTGATGTGCCTCATTCTAGACAGCTTAATAACAGTTTGTTCTGAAATGAGAAGGAAGGGAATGGTTTGGATGCACACGTTTGCTCAATATTTTGTCTATCTTCTGTTTACCAACAGTTCTTCACATAAACGAAGAAACTATTGATCCTGAATAGCTGATCACTGCCTGGCAGGTTTGAGTAAAATATTTTACATGCCGTTATATTCCTTTGACACATCTCATCTCTTTGGGTGGTGAAAAAATTTTCTGAATTTGTAGAAATAACTCCATAATTTTAAAGTCTTCCCTGCTGTGGTGTGAATTTTTTCCCACTTTTGCATAAACAGAACAGTTGTACATTTGTCTTTTCTTCATTGTCTCCCTCCCATTGTATTTTGCTGACAATAGCAAGAGGGGGAGAGCTAACAACATGCACGGAAACGGTCCCATTATTTGTGAACTGATTGTGTGGAAAACATCTGTTTTCTGCCTATCTTCACTTGTTTGTACACACTCCCAATGATGCAGTGCTGAGGAAAAGGGACAACAAAACACAGTAAATCTGCCTTGCTTGTTGGTTGTCCTAGTGGCTCTCAGCCCCACTAGTGCCCCAGTTCATCAAGAACTGGCAAGCCACTGAACTAAGCGTATTAGCCGAATTAAAATCTGTTCTGTACTGTCATCTAAGGATTCTTCATTTATGTATGAAGATTAGTAAGCTTTGTCTATGCCTTATTGCCCTGTCCTGTTGACTTCTGCGGTTCTTAAATATTCCCAGTGTGCAATTTTGAGTGCTCTGCTTACTGTTTGCCTACTGGATACAACCATATGATGACATAAATGTGAATGGTAGATGACAAACGGTCAGCACTATTCAACTGTATACCAAGACTGGAATCAGGGCTATCAAATGGGAAAAGCATTAATATGTTTAAACAGATCTTTACATTTATCATATTTTAACCTGTTATCACTTCTATCTCCCCCGTGCAACTGAAGTGGTAGATAAAGTTTCCCTAAAGTTTGACACTTGGTATTTGGCAAGGAAGACAAAGCCAATAGCATTACGCTTCCTAGCCTTTTCCAGTCATCCACTTCATTGCTGGATTATACTTTTCCTTATAGATCACATTTCCTCTCTCAAACTGGAATGCTGATGGATCTCATTGAGTAAGTTCAGCAAGGTCCCCTTTTCTGGTCAAGTGATCTGTTTTTACACTGGGAATCCTCACTGTAGCCTCACTTGAACTTGAATCTGGTATCATTGTTTTCTCTGAATAATATTGACTTCTGCTGGAAGTCCCAGACATGCCTGTACATTATTTATGCAGTACAGTTTGACTCAGTGTGATGATGGTTTTATGTTTTCTTACAGTGATATCAGAACGTCCCAAGCAAGACCAGGAATTCAGCTGCACACTACCCAGTTAAACAGCAAAAGAAAATATTGACCAGAGAACTAGCAGTCCAAGAATGGGGCCCTTGCCTCCCTGGGACAGTCCTCTCACAAGCTTTACACTGCTCATGCCCTCCAAGAGTTTCAGGCAGTGGCTCATGGGCTCTTCCACAGAGATGAAATTTTGTGCCTGTAAGTCCCTGTTACCTGTTCATTATGTGTGTCTTATCCAAATGAACACAAGTACTTGTACATATTCTGTTGTTGCTAATGGATCCAACTCCTTTCTAATTTATTCCCTTAAGAGAGCTTCTTTTCCCTCCCATAGTATCTTTTTGATGAGCAAGACTGGATAAGGGAGAGCCCTTAAAGTATTCCTAAATATTATTTTTACTCATCTCCTCACTGTTTCAATTCCACCCCAGAAAAAGATATTTTGCCTAAATCCCACAGGGAAATGCTGCCATATGCTTTCAATCTTCTGTGTAGACCCTGGCCTTCATGAAGCACCCACAATTAATAAGGGGGCCAGGACATGGGAAGACAGGCACGCCCTGAAGCTGGCCCAGATCACTCTTTGTTGATCTAATTTTGTGCCCCTCTGATATGGTGTTTTCCAACTGAAATGAAACTTGTTTTACAAAGACACTATGCTGTTTTCCCCAAAGCTTCATCCTAGCCTCTCTGCTGCAGTGATCGGTGGTTTGCAGTGAAAAGGGTATTGTGGGAGAACCTCAGCAAGTGTAACCCAGTGTAGCTCTAGTAGTGTCAACGATACTGTATTGACTTAAATCTGCCGAGGTCCTTGAGAGATGTTTTTGATCGACAGGTTCTGTTCCCTGGGAAATGGATGGAATAATCAATGACTCTTGTTAGCACGGCTTGATATTAATACCTTTTTAAGAGACAAGCATCCCCAAAGCTGACACTGACTTTGTTCAAAGAGGATAGAATTCTGTGGACCCTGGAGGATGACTGTGGTTGAACACAAAAGAAGAATAATCTTTCTTGAGGAAATCCTTTTGCATTTTTTTCAAATAATTTTCATGTCATCCCTCAGAAAGGGTTGTCTCATAATCCCCAGCTATTGTAGGGGAGTCATATTAAAAAGCATGGCTTCTTCAAAAGAAATACTAAAGGGAAAAAATTATTCCAAACTGGAAGTGGAGGAATTCCTGTTCCCTCTCCCCACCCCAAATATGAAGCCTGATCACCACTCCTTCATTTCTATCATCAATATCTTCTCCTTCATTGATCACCTAGAAATTTGTCTGTGTTCAATGTCTGTTCAATAAGCTTTTTTTTTTTTAAAAAAATCTTTTTTATTTTCTTTAAACTATTGATTATTCTTGCCATGTTCAAAGGCAGCAGTCCAGCATCCACAAGTAATCTGAAAAGAGAAAACAAGAGTGCAAAATACACCACTGCTGGACAACCTATTCTTGGCATACCATGTTGTGCTAATGTTAAGTAAACAATAAAAGGCAGTCAGGACACTTATTTCGCTCACCTGACCCCACAGACCCCATAAACAGCATGGGAGATCCCACTGACTCTGTAAACAGTACGGGAACATTATTTTACTGTCAGGAAAGATATCACTAAATATCCTTGCAAAAGTAATGTTGTAATACACGGTGTTCTCTGTAACTTTTTAGTTTGTGTTAACATTTGGTAGGCTGAGCCTACCTTAATGTTCTTCTCTGGGTTTATTTTTCTCCACTCTTCAGTCCTACATAAGTTACCAGTCTGCAAAGAGCTGGCATTATTTCATGGTTCTTGAAGGACAGTACAGCTTGCTAGCTTTTGCCTCAATGCACTTCTTCTATTGTTTCTCTTATACAATGCATGCAAACCACAATGTCAAAGACAATTGTATCGCAGAAGTAATAATAATGTTCTAGTGCTGGAGAGGGCAATGATCTGTTTTTTTTCTTGGACACAAAGTATTTGGCTTTGTCAACTTTTCTATTTAGAAGTTGGATTAGTACCCATAAAGGAGTGCCCTTGGGCCCTTCTCACTTAATTATAACTCACAGCCTCTGAAAGTAATTCTACTTGGAGTTTGGCAATCGTGACAGCCAGCTCTTGCAGAGGTCTTTTCTTGCTTAGATCTCAAAGCACTTTATGCAGAAACTCAGGGTCATTCTGCAGATGTAGAACCTGAGAAACGACGAGATGGAATGAGTTGCTGAAGTTCATCCAGAATTCGAGCAGAAAAAAAACCCATAGAAGAATATTAGTCCTTACTTAGTCCTTACGAGTCATTACAACAGAGCTATCTGGAAGGAAAAATACAGTTTCAAGACTAGGGGGCAAGAAAAAAGGTACTAAATACAAAGGAATTAAACCTATCCATCAGAGTCTTTTTCAAAATTTAAAATGTGTCTCTTCTTTCTTTTATCTATTCCCACAGGAAAAGGAGACTTTCTGGTACAGAACAAGTCCTTCCTATCCCCACGCCTTTTTATAATAGTGCTGTGGATCTGGACATTATATCTTATCAAGATTTTAACCAAAAATTCTCACCCTTTTAACATGAGTCTATGGTTCTGGAACATGCTTTATTTCAGTCTATGTCTAAATGGACTCCTCAGAGAAACACAACTAAAGATGAGAAATCCTATGAAGAAAGGGAAACAGCTTCAGCCACTAGAAGCAAGACACGAAGGTTTGAATGATTTCCACTCAAAAAACCTGAAATCTGACCATTAGAAATATGGTCTCCAAAGCCCATTGTGCAAGACAAGTCATATGCATTTTTTCAGCACAATTTCAGGTTGTTTGATTGAAGTAGAAATGATTTCTGGGTATTAACACATAAATGTGTAACATTGGCTGTCGAGTTTTAAAGATTCATACAGTGAAGATACAGACCCTAGCATCTTCAAATTGCCAAACAACTTTTGAGTTGGATGGGAATCTCACAACTAGCTAAATATCTATCCACTGTCATTTATATTAAACATAGCATAACTAGCATTTTCTAGATGAGTAGCCAGATTTATTTCACAAAATGGGTTTAGATCAAAAGATTCTCCAAAACATTGCAAGTAGTATAAATGAGTAACAGATATATCAAGATTTTTCAATCTTTGTTGTCCAGATCAGTTAATAAAGGTATTATCTGAAAATATCTTCACAGTGGCCTGTGAACTTCATGGTATACTTCAGTAAGACATTAATAAATTATCACTCACGTCAAAATTGCGATAGCACTTGACACATTAAGCAACCTTACTAAAAAGGTGAAAAAATTCACTCTCTGACAAATGGATGTGTCTTCTCATCAAGACCAGAAGACACAGGCTTACGTAACTCCTCTGTGAGTTAGGATTTCACATGAAAAAAATTTTAAACAGGACATAATGTACATCATAATGTACTTCATCCCGACACAGTAGCCTGCCGTGAAAGAAGGAAGCTAGGGACTCAATATTTATTTTCTTCTCTTATACACATTCTATTAATAACCCAAGTGTTTTATCATTGATTTCTGCCGATGTGGAAATCAAAGGTTAATCCAGATAGATAGCTGTCAGCAGGCTGACATGTTTTTGCAGCACGCTTTCATCACTGGGACAACAGATAACCTCAAATTTCAGGCATGGGTCAAGATGTGGGAAGGACAGGTTCTGCATCCAAGTCATCCGAAATCATCTGGGAGTGGGGCATCTACTTCCTGTTAGCTCCCTTTAAAAACTGTGGCTTGAGTCTCTCCCTGAATTTGTTCCTTCTCTTTTAAAAAGGATTATTACTTCAGTCTGCTTGTCTGATTAGGTGATACATGAAGTGGGGTCAAGGATCATCTTTTGCTATTGAGGCCCTGATACAATGGAGTTACGTTCTTAAATAGGAATCTCTTATTGCAATCATACTATGAATCTGTCTGATAACAGCAGAAATTTTCTCCTCTGGAGTCTTGAACACAATGTTGTCTGTGACCATTTAGCATCAATACTTAAAAAACCAGAACAAATCCCCCCAAATTATTCCTGTATTTCAAATTAAATTCCCCTTTTTTTCCTGAGGTATATAGATTTTGAAGCAACAGTTACTTTTGACACTGTCCCGCACGACGTCATGGTCTCCAAATTGGAAAAGCATGGATTTGATTGATGGACCACTTGGTGGATAAGGAACTGGCTAGATGGCCGCACTCAAAGGGTTGCAGTCAATGGCTCAATGTCAAAGTGGAAACCAGTGATGAGTGGCATTCCTCAGGGGTCTGTACTGGGACCAGTGCTGTTTACCATCCTTGTCAGAGATATGGACAGTGGGATTGAGTGCACCATCATCAAGTTTGCCAATTACACCAAGCTGGGTGGCGCGGTTGACATGCTGGAGGGAAGGGACGCCATCCAGTGGGACGTGGACAGGTTTGAGAGGTGGGCCTGTGCAAACCTCATGAAGTTCAACTAGGCCAAGTGCAAGGTCAGACCCCACCTAGAGTACTGCATCCAGCTCTGGAGTCCTCAGCACAAGAAGGACATGGACCTGTTGGAACGGGTCCAGTGGAGGGCCACGAAAACGATCAGGGGGCTGGAGCACCTGTGCTATGAGGACTGACTGAGAGAGCTGGGGTTGTTCAGCCTGGGAAAGAGAAGGCTCTGGGGAGACCGCTATAAAGCGGCCTTCCAGTACCTAAAGAGGGCCTACAGGAAAGATGGGGAGGGACTCTTTATCAGGGAGTGCAAGGATAGGACAAGGGGTAATGGTTTTAAACTGAAAGATGGTAGATTTATATTAGATATTAGAAAGAAATTATTTACTGTGAGGGTGGTGAGGCAGTGGAACAGGTTGCCCAGGGAGGTGGTGGATGCCCCATCACTGGCAGTGTTCAAGGCCAGGCTGGATGGGGCTTTGAGCAGCCTGGTCTAGTGGGAGGTGTCCCTGCCAATAGCAAAGGGGTTGGAAATAGGTGATCCATAAGGTCCCTTCTAGACTGAACCATTCTATGATTCTATAATTTGAGATGAATAATAGCATCTTAGCTAAGAAACTTTCAGTGTGCTTTTAATTTGCAGATGAGAAGTACTGATTTGTCTCTAACAGGACATTTACATGCTACAGAGACATCAAGTATGGAGATGTCATGTGGCCTCTGCATTTAATAGAATGACAGCAAGAGGAAAAGAAAGCACTTGAGGGATTAATACAATCATTACCTCCAAGATACTCCTGTTTGAAGGAACCTTGAAGACGTTTCCATCATTCTGCACAGATTAATTTCTTGAGGAGAAGAGGAGCCTAAAGTAAAGCTTGTAAGAGCTCACCAACCATCTGAGAAGGGTCCAGGTCCAGAAAAGGCACAAGGGGCATTCACTGAGCTTATTTTCATTAAAGCTTTTCAATCTTAACTGTCAGTACCAACACTCATATCCTTGACACCTTGACTGAAAAAACTCTTTTTCTTCTCTCTGACTCCCTACAGTAGACAAGAGTTGCAGCAAATTCTATAAACCACTTGGTGTTTGTATGAGTTTATACCCAGTTTAGCTCCAAAAGCAATGTAGAAGCTTGGTAGAGAAAAGCCTGGAACTACCCAGGTGGGCTCCATAACCCAGCAGGGTCCAGATGCCAGGTATAAAGGGGAAAGGAAGTCCTTTTAGGAACTTTATGGGGGTGGGGCTAGGTCTATGGAGGTGGCTGTCTCTTACTAATGTTAGAAGGGCTTCTTTTTCTTTGAAACCCTAGGGAGGGTACAGAAAGGTTATGGAGGTCATCACTGGTACATTGTGAAAGGCAGAAACGTCCTGCTATTCAATGGGATGGCGTTTTAAGAGACTGGAGTATATGGAGGGCCCTCTCGTTCCAAATAACTTTTGGTCTATCATCAAAGTGGCAGTTACTAATCTTTTGTAAATCCCTTCTAGGCTGTATCACATTCTCTCTATACTCCCTTACTGCTTCCTTCTGATTTTAACATCAAATTCGTTTGTTTCATCTTCATTTTTTGTTCTCTGACTATGACTTCTGCATGAATCTCTGTTCCGCTTTCTCATCAAACTGTTTGTCCTTGCCGTATTGATTTCCATCTCACTCTCCTCTCCTCCCCTCACCTCCCCTCTCTGTATTTCCGTCTATATCTTGAATGATCTCTCAGTTCACCCCATTAGTAAAATCTCACCTCTTAGCCTTATAACATCTTAGAGGCGTGCAAATGTTAATTCACAACAGCTGGCTAGGCAAGGAAAAACAAACAAGAGTCTTCTAGTGCATTGTATACTGGTAAATGAGAATTTCAGTATTAATACATCACCACTAAAGACAAATGACTTCAGAGGTTAACTGCTTCTGAAGTTGCATCTTTTCATATGTTGGATTACTGAGGAAAGGAAACGGGCGTCTAAACATGAATAATCTAAGATTAGGTAAGAATTTGGGCATCAAAATGAACTGTTGTGTGCCAGGGTAGTATTTTATTCTTCACATCCTTAACATATTCACAGAAATGATTCCTCTGTATAATAAGAGGTGCATACATAAACCACAAATAGCAAACTGAGGGCAGGACTTGAGACTTTAGATTCCAATTCTCATTTTGTCAGTGTTTCCTTTAATGAATAGAACCTGAGGAAAAACATCCAAATACAAAAGCTCTGCTTGTTTTTAAATACTCAGTTTCGAATATGAGAGTGAAGAAGTCAAGATAACTACAAAGGATGATATTATAGTATATATTCTCCAGCTTACTAAGATAACACTGTCTTAACTTCTTTAATGCATTTTCACTGAAGAAAACTGACATATTTTTATATATTATGTGCATCAGCTACCAGATTTGGTGGACTACAGGGGGCAGGTCCGTGGATATCAGTGTTGACAGGGCTGCTCAAGTGCAAAATGCAAGGGTCCTTGCCATGTTTGAAAGTCAGAAGACAATTATTTCTCTGCAATACAGATATTTGTAAGTTGTGGTTATGCGGTGATCTAGGTGATTCACATTTACTTTTGTCAAAAGCTGATGCATTAAAAGGGTTGGGGTTTTTTTGTTCTACAGAAGCTATCTAGAAAGATAGACAAGTAGTGCCAGATATTATTTAGGTACCCCTTGTACTTTTAACCATGAACTGAAACTAATAAACCTTTAAAGAAGACAAAACACTCCCTGATTTGAAGCTTCCTTGTTATCTAACAGGCACGGAAACTTTCCTCAGAACAGTAATAAAGACGGAAATACCATTTACTGATCTATGGCTCCTCAGTCTCAATTTTTTTTCAGCATGAGGTGTGTACTAAATGTTTAAATTTTCTAGTGCATGCGTGACGAGGGTGCTCACTCCAATGGTTTTCTGAGAATGAATGTTGAGTCTTGCAGTACGGAGAACAAGGCAGTCTGACAAAAAGCTCCAAAATACAGGCAATTCTGAGTTCAGCAATACACTTCATCTCTTTCTGTTCCCTGCTCCCTGGGTTTTCATGAGAGAATTTCTTCTGCATAATGCACACTGTGTTCTCTTCCTGCCTCCTCCCTGCAGACTCAGGTCACCATGATCATTTCAGTCTCCCTAAAGTTTGTTATGACCTCTGGTATCACTAAATGAAATACTTGCTCTCTTTGCATTCTTGTCACTCCTTGCAAGGAAGCACTAAGGCTGGAATTTAACAGCCCTGTAGAGGGAGTGTAATTCCCAGACAATGTTCTACAAATTAAGAATTTCCCTGTGCCTTTATAGCACGTAACCCTCAATAGTTGATGTCTTTTCCCAGCTTTACTTTGTTTCTTATCTCAGCACACATATGGTTTCCACTGTGGGTTGCCTGGGGCAGGTGAGTTTACAAGACGACAGCACCATCAAACACTTGAAGCTTCCTTAAGTTTTGACCAGCAAACCTTGAGAGGCTTGAACTGATTAAATTTTTGGATTTTTGAGGAACGATCAAGGTCATGCCATGTTGATTGATCCCTTTTTTTCTACAGAGGTTACAGTCTCTTGTCTACATTTAGGAGATAAACTGTTCAAGCAATAGAAGGTCACGGACTACGAAAAATCTCCATTATGTTACTTAGAAAAGTAGAAAACAAATTCAGAAGTTGATGATTTTCATGAAATCTGTGTAGATTACAACTTTTTTTAAGGCTGCAAAATCCTGCCTTTGAAAGGCTGCACTCCATGAAAGGGATGAATTCTTTGTATTTAAAATCCTGAAAATAAAATCATAGAAGGAAAAGATCTACCTGTAATTTACCACAATAAAATTAAATCATAAAGACCCTTCAGCTGACCTGAAGTGCTGTAAAACAATTTATTGTCTGAAGACTTAAACTTTAATGTCTACCTTTTCCTCATGCAATAACTGCAATTTTGTGTTAGAGTCACAGTAACACCTCTCCCAATGCCTTCATTTCTATCAACAGTAGACAGGGGCAAGCTATGAAATGCTTAACTTTTTTTTTATTATTCTGAGACACTAATGAGGCCTGTAGACACTATGAAGTATAAAAATAAAGTATCCACCTCCATGAAGAGATAGACAATAATATGCCCTCTCTTTTATAAAAATCTTATTGCTTACAAGAGAGACAAATATCCATACGTTGAAGTTTCAGGAGTCCAATGCTGTGGAAAGTATAGTATAAATGAATGAGATTCTTCTTTAATTGATACTGATTGGTTTATGGTTATTCTCGTGCCAACCCATACCACTAGTCTTCTCAAAAAGCACTGAGCATTTTTCCCTGCTCTCATTATCGAAGCTAATATCTTTCTATGAGTCAGCAAATGCAGACGGCTATTTTCTACTTCTTACTGTGCTGAAAAAGCAATTTGTTACATGTTTCCAGCTCTGCCTGTATAATCCTGCTGGTCAAGAGTTATTAAGTACTGCCATCAAATGAACTACAACAGTGGCTGCTTCAAAGGCCTATCAGATATGTAAATAGTAATGATGCAAAATAAAATGTGGTGAGTTCATACTGAGCAAACAACACCTATCTCACTGAAAAATTTCAACATGCTTTCCAAGATTACCCTCAGGGATTTACTCTGCCGATGTACAGCCCTGAGAACAGCAAAGACAGACGGGATGCTAGACAGCCTGTCTGTAGAGATGAGCTCGGCAGTAACGATGGCATAGTCTATTCCCAATGCCAAAATGTGGTAAGTCCAGTTTCAGAATAATCATGGAGTGGGTCCACATATTGTAGATTAAGAGTGTTTCTAAAAGGGTTTTTAAACATCAGGTTTTTAACCATCATTTGGCAGACACAAAAGTGAATGCCTGTACACATCATAAAAATTTGGAGTCCGAACTAGTAAAAACACAGACTTCTCCATCTGCTTGCTCTATCTATTCTCTCACTCTCCAGACATAAGCTACTGGTTTGCTTCCCTCCCTTCTCACTAGTCTGCTTTTCTCCTTTTTTCCACTGCCCATTTCCCATCTTGTGCCCATTTCTCTCAACTCATGCCCTCTCTCTCTCATTTTGCCTTTTGGAAAAAGTACATCTTTCACCCTGTTTCCCTGGGACAAATTTTTGGTCACAGTTTCCAAGGATCTCCATAGTATCCTAGACCTTTACCACCATCAAACTTAATGCTTTTGTTCTTTATAAGTGATGGATCTATGAAGCCTATGCAAAGAATTAGTGATGTGGCCAGAGCTTTATTTTTCCCATACAGATATCCTGTGTTTGTATTTCACCTAGTCTGACAGGTGATTAGACTGGAAATGTCCAATTGTATTGCTGTATGAGAGTAGAATGCAAAGTATTGTTTTCTTACATGTTAAAATACCCAAAACAAATTAAAAATAAGAAAAAGAAACAACAAACAACCAACCAAACCAAGAGCAATTACATGAAAAGAGAGAAGTCCTGCTGAAGATAAGTCTACTTGCTTAGGGAAGATGTTATTTAAGCACATATAGCTTCATATTTCTGTAAAAACCTACAAAGGATTTGGATCATGGTTGGTATTTTAAACAGCAAGCACTTACTTAGTTTTACAAACAAATAACAGCATTCAAGGATGAAGTATAGCTCATGTCACAGTCAAAGGAAGTGAAAACTACGACTAAACTGCAGATTTGAAGAAAATTAATGGATTCATTTCTCAAATTTCATAGCCTCCCAGTTTTTCATACCCGATTTTTAAAAAAAAATTGCTGTTAAGCAACAGTCATTCATGGCAAGTTTTTGAACAATACTTGCATTATTATGCAACTCACAAATATAACAGAATATTTGTGAACTGAAGAGTGGTAACGTACACTAAATGCAATCACTATAAACTTTATTCATTGAAATGTATTCACTTAATGCTATTCTAGACCTCTAAGGGACTGCCTGAAACAGCTTTGTCCTTTCTTCTCTGCATTTCTTTATATTTATTTTGCAATGAAAATGAAAGAAAATTCCTTTGAGATGCAGGACTAAAACTTCAGTTAATTTACAGCTGTTCCATGTGCTTTCCCTGTAATCTAAAGCAGGTTACTCTCTAGTCCCTTACTTCAGCCTCCTGTCTTTAGATGGTAATAAGAAGACTTCTTTTATTCATCTTTTTTCCTGTCTTGTCTATTTTAGTTGAAAGTATTTCAAGGCCAGAATTCTCTCATTTTGCAAATATTGCTTAGCCCAAAGAGGTCTGATACTAGCTGGTGTCACTAGAAGGTGTTGAAAGACAAACAATTCACAATCATACCACTTCACTAATAATTTGGCATAATTTATCTTTTTTTTTTTTTGATGGAATTCAAAGCAGTTCAATGTACAAAGAGTTATTTCTTTGGAGAAAGTTGTAGAAGGCTTTTCAGGGAAAGGCAGCTTTAATTTCTTTTCTCTTAGCTCGGTTTTCTGCATTTAGGACTCAGCATATGCAAAAGCACCTATTGAATCCTCTATAGTGGATATCTACTAATCAATAGGCAATTGTGCTCTTGCTGAGTCCAAATGGAAAATGATGCAGCAGAAAACAAAATGTGCTAGGGTAAAACTTGAAGTTGTTAGTTGTTCTCACATTTCTTTAGTCACATCTCTAAGTAAGCCAGAGGGACTGCAGGATGTAGCTTCCTGCATTTCTCTTATTATTGAGTTTATCTGGGAGGTTATTTCACCCTCTTACATAGCAAATGTGAAAGAGGCTGTTATCAAACTGACATTATCAGACCTAACTAGCTGTTGTAGATTTTGAAAACATTGACAATTACATTACACTAACAATCTGGATAATTGGCCTTTGGTAACAGACTTCATCAGGCATTTAAAAATATAATAAAAACCAAATCCTGGGTGCAACAAATAATTTTCATGGGATTACCCCCCCCCCCCCAAAAAAAAGAAAAAAAAGAAGTTGCAGAGGGATGAGGCATGTCAAAGAGTAGTTCTCCTCTGATCAGCCAGGGATTTAGAAGAAAGGTTCAAACATTGCCATCCATCTCTCCACCCTCTTTATAAAATCTCAAATTAAAAAGTTGCAAACCCTTGTTGCTTTTCATGAGCTTCCTTTAGTTCCTCTGTGGCTTAGAAAGGCTTTTTCAAAAACAGGAAGATTTTGAAAACCTTTTAGTTGGGGATTGAGTTGACAATATGAAATTTTCTTCATGTTCTTTTGCAAAGAGGCTCTATGAGGAAAACAATTCTTCAGAGCTTAGAAGTTTTATCACACTATTTCTTCAGGTATTTCAGAAAACTTCTATTCTCTTCTTCAATTAGGGTAGTCCTGAGCTTCCTTCAGAGATTAATAAAAAGGATTTCAAATCTTTTTTCCCTGGTCTTTCCACCAGCATCTGCCAACTATCCCCTCCAAGTGTGAGACATGTGAGATTACTGAAGCTTTATTGTAGCAGACAAAATGAACGGGGTGGGAGGAAAGAAAGTTCAAGTGAGACATGAAGGTGATGCACCTGAGTTTCAGCAGAACCTGAGGCACCTCTGACTCCAGTGGCAGACAATGATCTGGATGCTTTGAGGCCATAAAATGAGTGGGATAAAAGTACTATTTAAAGAAGTGGCTTGAAAGTGCAACCACCCCCAAAAATGCGAACTATTCCTGCAGAAGTCCTGAGACCGATATATCAGGCAGACAACACGTAAATTCCTTTGTTTCTGTTTGCTGCTTATTAAATAAAAAGATTTTGACGAGAACAGGGGTAAGTCTTTTGAGTTAGTCCCTGACAGTCCTGAAGGGAATGCAAGAGCAAAAGGTCTCCAGTGCATATCCCCACTGGATACGGATGGTTTTGCATACCTCCAGTGAATCTTCACAGGGTAATATGTCTTTTTGGCATTCATCGTTCATGGTTCATTTCCAGAATATGTGACCTTATGAAAGTCTACTTTTCAAACATGGGGACATAATTAAAACCTCTGAATTTTGCATTTGGACACACGAACCTGGCACCAGAGGAGTTAGCGGTTGCACATGAAAACAGAAAGAACAGTTGTGAGCTTTAGTACAGCACCTGTCTTTGGCAAAGGTGTCTTTGCTATGCCAAGGAGAATAATTACAGATAAGCAGAGAGTATGTTTGTGTTTTGGAACCTGTTTGTCTCTTCCCATCTGTCTCTAATATAAACACAAACGTCTCCACTGGAATTTCTGAATTTTGTTGCCACTGTTTGTTCATTACCAGTTCTGATGACCCTGACAAGTACACCTGGAAACCCAGGTCTTTGGGTTGAATTTAACACATTTTTCCTGGCTTGGGATTCTTCAGTGTGACATACCTGCTTAAAGAAAAGGTTGTTAACACTATATGGCTCTATGCAACCTCCCATCAGCAGTTACTTACGTGACGAATCACTACATTCCACGTGATCCAAAGTACCCAAGTGGAACCAGCTTTCCTGGACAAGATAGAGAGGGCTTGACAGATCTAAATGATCCCCCCAATCAAACACAATTTGCATGACACTGACAAATGCAGTCTTATCCCTGTGATTTAGAGGAGTGTTTAGAAATGGAACCTCTCTGCGACCTCTGACAACCCTCCCCATGCAAGTTTTCCTCCATTTGCAGGTTCCAATCTTAAGCCATGTTTCCAGTCATAGCATCAGATCATGCCGTGGCACCAATTTTGTCCGGATCAGAGCACATAGTCATTTTTCTGCCAAATTGTCCAAGCACTGATAGAAAGTGGAAGCTGGCTTTCTGTTCTTATGTCAGCTGTGGGAGGGAAGACAAAACGGCATAAAGTCTGTTCATATAAGGTGGATCTGGCAACATTGTTTTTACCAAATAGTCAAATAGTAGTCTTTATGGGAGATTATATCTATATCTATATCTAATCTATATCTATATCTAATCTATATCTATCTATCTATCTATCTCTCTAACTATCTAAGGGGTGTTATTTCAAATACAAATCCATTCCATGATCTGGTTTGCACACAAGCACACAAATAATTGTGTTGGTACATATATGACATGGAGGCAGGGACAGCTGGGAATGCTCAGAGCTGGGATTCCTGCTGATGTCCCTATAATGTGCATTTATGACCTCAGTCTCTGTACAATGACACCTTTAATAACCTCAGAAGAAAAAGCAATCTCTGAGCAGCTTTCCTCTCCAACTTAAAAAAAAAATAAATTCTCTTCTGCCACGGCAATCTGTCTGACTGTATTCTAGTACACTGACAAACTCCTTAGCCTCTGCTATTGAGGGGAGTAATTAACACAGGTGTGTTAATTGTACAGGTGGAATCTTATAGATCACAATAAATACATTTACACAGTAAATGTTACTTATGTTTTTATATTCCAATGCAATCATGGGCATTTTAATACCAGCTTCTCTTTCAGGATAACAATACATAATGGAGTCAGGGTGGAAACTAATGCATAGTAATTTATAGTTTTGTACCTGTAATTTCCATGAAGATTGGTATGTAAGTGGGAGAAATCTGATAGTGTTACAACTGACATTAGTAACTGAAGTTAAAGCGTGTCCGAAATAATTGTCTCATTAACCGTCTTCAAGTTCATAGGCTGGACAGGAATATGACTACAGCTGACAGAAAACATCTGGTAAGGTGAGGAAAAATAGAAAATCATTTGCAGGCTTGGCCTAAAAATCTTATAGCTGCCTTGACATACCAGAACAGGGACTTGTCAGTAGTAAAGGAGTTTTGTGGGGACTTGGCTGCTACTGATTTCATTAGGCCTTAGCTTAGGGCTACAGTGACGTGTTTTCATGGGTATCAGGGAAAAAAAAAAAGGAATGTGGTAAAGTGATTTAGGTAACTGTAATGTGGCCTTTAAACAGAATCCGGGTATTTTAAATCATCTGTGCACCAGTGTGACACATTGTCTTTATATCAATCACCATTTTTTCTCTTTTGCTCATTTCTCTCTGCTCTTCCTACCAAGGTGTGAATTCCCGTGCACCCCTGCAGTTCTGTGAGAAGGCAAAACCTGATGTCAGACACACACTGCCATCTCCAAAGGACTTGAGCAAAAGATGCTACTGGCAAGTTGATGTACTGAAGGTTTGCTGCCCACTGTCCAGGTCTGTCTGGAACTCAATTAATCTATAAGCCATTAAGTAAATGAAATCTAAAGCTGTTTCCCTATTTCTCTGAAGTATCAATACATTAGTGCAGTCTGCTTAGGCTCCAAGCCATTAAAATAATGGAGTTAGGACTACCCACACACTCATAATTTTCAGGGAATTCGGCCTCACGCCCTGCTCTTCTCATTAGAAAGAAGACAGATCATATTTGTCTTCTTTTTTTTTTTTTTTTCCTCCTGTTTATACTGCCGCATCCTTCCTTCTGGAGTAGCCTCCCCTCTCCTCACCTACCTTGCTCTGGAAAGCATCTCGCTGCCAGCTGGCTTCCCAGGGGAGTTGAGGCAGACAGATTTATTGCGGCAAGGCGATCCGAGCCACTCTCTTGTCTGGTCTGCAAGTGAACAGGAACAGCAAACCCTTTCTCATCACCTCTCTAGGCCACAAATACATTTGGGACTTTCTGATCACCTAATGCACCATTTAGCCAGTGCACACATTTCGCTTGTCAAGTCCTGAAAATTAACATTGGCAGTTAAGACACCAATTAATAGAACAGTGTCTATGGTGAGTACTTATGCATCCTCTGTGACTGTTCTATCTCAGCCAACCCACAATCTTTCACTTACTTATCCTCAAACAATGCCTGACAATGCACTGAAAAGAGACTCCAAAATTTGTCCTTGTTTCTTGCTTAATTTAGTGAAAGAGTGATATTATTTAATTACTGTTAAACAATTTTTTATTTTTTGCTATTGGAATGCAAAAGATGAATCTGTTAGGAAAATCTGTATATTTTGATAATCTTATCGGCTTGTCTTAATGATGAAAGCAAGGTTTAGCCTTTTCCTTTTCCGTCTTGTATGTTGCATGCTTCTTTTCTTTGCACTGCACTGCCTCTGGGGTGATGAGTAATTACTTTCCCTGTTCAGGCTTTACCCATAGCTGGCCTCATGCTTGGATTGCAAATATCTTCTGGTGGTCTCAGCCTGGATAGAAAAAGGTGCATGAACAGGCATGAATGTCTTTCTCGGGGCTTGCAAATGCAACACGACCCAATGGGAAATGGCTTCTCTTCACTTGCTAAGTTAAGTTATCTGGCTTCTTTGTGATTTATTTATTCCGTCTATAAAATGAAAGTTGCTTACCTTCTTTGCCTGGAACAAACAAATTCCTTCTTGACCCAGTCTTGGATCTTCTGATGCTTTTCTGGATCATTTTTTCCATGCTGCTTATAAAAACAAGTGTCTGTATTCTGTAGTCATGCCCCAAACCCCATTGAGAAACTACATTTCCATTGCTTCTGAACCTGCAGTCAAGCTACTTCTTGTTTCCATTGATGAAAACCCTAAGCTCAAACTTGAGCAAGCTCTGTTGTGATTCCTGACAGTCCCCCCAGGCAAGTGCTGCTTCATACTACATACAAACTAATGCCTTTGGATGAGCTGCCCTAAGCCTATTTATTTCAAATCTAGCTCAAGAATTCTCATCTTCTGGTCATTACAGGCTTCTTTTCTTTGGTTTGATTCTCTGATTCCCCGAGGCTGCCACAGTATTTCTTAGCCTCCCCCCAAGACTTGGGTTCTGGTTTATAAGCTGTCGTATGACTGCTCAAGCAGTAAAGAAACCACAGGTTTGGATTATGTATTGGTAGCAGGTAGCTGAAAAGTTGCCTAACTGTAGCTATGCAAAAATTGAGAAGAATTAACACTTTTAAAAGCAAAAGTTTTGCTTTAAAAAAACAAAACAAAACAAAACAAAAGCTTATCATCAATAAGCAGGTACTCATCAGTAATAATTAAAAAAGAGTCATGTTATACAGGGTAGTTAGTCTCCAGTCCTGCTTCCCTTCACTGTCTCCTCCAGGGTTGATAAAGTTTGTTCCTTGGCTCTACCCTGATGTTGGCTTCCTCTCATTGACCATTTGAAATCAAGTCAGATACCTGAAACACTGGCTGTGGCAAATACAAACAATCTTCTACAAAACCCAATATTTATTAGACCCTTGAAAATGACTTAGTGAACACAACAGAGTTGCTACTTGTTATTTTTTATTTTGAATGCAAAGAACCAGAGTTTATGATATTATCTTGAAGAGAAAATGTCTAGGTGCATCAGAACTGAAGGCACTGATGACAAGACATACGTGGTTGTCAGCACATTCACAGTGAGGCTGTTCCTCGCTGTTTCCATACAAAAGTAAGGTCTTCTCATTGGGTCACTATAGCTGTATTATGTCTAGGGATGGTGGGATCAGTACTTTCTTTCAAGAATAGCTCAATTCAAATTCTATGCTCATACCATACTAAGTGCGCTCTGAAGGCAACGGGAATGTCTCAGAGTGAATGAGGAGTGAGTGGAAGAGGATTCAGTTCAAGCAGGGCCATTCATAACTTACTTGGTAGTTGGTGAATTTGGTGCTAACCATTGCGACTCCTACTGATGACTGGCTGTTTACTTCTAAATACATTTTGCTATAGGTACTGTTGGTCTTCAGAAGTCTCTACATAGAATTTTCCAGATGACATTAACTTTAAAAAACTTCCCATCCCTGCTTCGGAAATTCCAACAACAGCCAACTACAATCTCTTGAAATTCTTTTTTCATTTTTTTTTTTCAGTAAATTTGTTGTTACATCTCATTAGAGCCCTTTAAAGCATGTTATAACCATTTTGAGATTTTAGTTATTTTTTTACAGTTGAAATGTGAATTAGAACTTTATTCTATTCTTTCCTGTTACTTTAATTTAGTGCTAATTTTAGAATTAGAATTACAAAACAGATTAAAGATTATAAACTGAATTGCCCATTTAGAGTAGCTGATTTTCCTTCTGGAGCAGAGAGTATCCGAAGACAGTTTTATACTTCCTCATAAAAAAAGACTTTATTTCACTCTGTAAACTGAATTTGTCACGGGTAGTAATGGTGGCCAATTGCACTGAATAGTACATGTGTTGTTTATCTATAAAGTCCCATGAAACATTCTCGGCAGCCACTGTGCAAGCTTTTCATCTATGTCTAACATTACATTCATCCAGGTGGGAAGGTCAGATCACATCCTGGAGTGCATGGGGAATTTTGCTTCTCTAAAGGTACTGTTTCCATGCGTGACTTTATTAGAACTCACCTTCTGTAGCTACTTCAGGTGTCTACCTCACTCTGCCTATCTGGATGTTGAAGAGATTAGCTCTTTGAAAAGCTAATTGTTAGATTGTGGGGTGACTTTGTTAGACAAGTAGGGTGATTGTGGGGAACGGACCCAGCAAACCACACTAAAGGCAATAGAAAGCCCTCATTGGTTTCAGAGGGATTTGAGTTAGATCAAGTTGAAACAAATAATACCTTGAGGGTTTGAGGCAGGTTGATTTTGTTTATTTTTGCCTTAATCTCCATGTGACTGAAAAAAATTCCTTAAGGAATAAACTGGCTTCTGTTGGCAGGTTATACTTGCACAAGCAAAGCATGATATGATGCCAAAATATTATAGTGATGTTTTATTTGAAGTGGACACCTGCACACTGGAAGCTGGCTTGCAACCAATGATTAATTCCTCAATTCATTTCAATTCAAAAAGATTCAATTGGCATGATAAGCTATACAAGTGTAGCCAAAGGATTAAAGAGGCAGATCTTTCAGATATATGTTAGATGATGGGTCAAATCTATTCATATAGGAGCTATATACTCGGAAGACTTTGGTTTCTGACACACATTTAGCTACTAGAGTCCACCCCTAATCTGATATGAAATTAACATACGTTTTTTCTCTACTGACTACACAGAATTTTCCTTGGTTTGTGTGTGTGTGTGTGTTTATATATATATATGTTTATGTAGACATTAATGTGAAGTTTGTTCCTAACTACCTCAGTTAACCAAAGTGTGTACCTAACTATCCTTGTGTTTTGGACATTACAATGAAAGTCAGACCTTTGTCTTCCCACTGTCACTTTTTGTGCAAGGTCAGTAATAGCTGGTTTGGTCCTGTGTTTTCCCTAATTGTTTGGAGAAGTCATGACCCAAATGCATACATTGAGAAGATAGTATTTGAAACAATTGGCTCTGTTTCTTATGGAAACTTTTTTTGAGACAGGCAATCCTTTCCTAAAAGATATCTAAATTCTAAGTTCTTCCCAATGGAGATTCATCTCTGAAGTATGAACTTAAACATTTACAATTTTTTTTAAGTTATTTTTTCTGAAGTGAATGCCAGTTGTGATCATAGGCCAGAATCTGTTTTAGCAAGATAAAAATGCTGAAGCACTTTTGGAATCCACACTTCACATACATCACAATATAGGTGAAATATCACTTTATTTTTCTCTTGGTACCAACTGTAATCTTGGAAGACTGACCAGTAAACAAAAAATGAGAGTATCAGAAAAGAAGGTTTACATCTAGGTGTGCCTGAGATTTTCCGTAGGTAACTAATTCTTTTCCCCTTTTCCACCTTTACTGTGTCTCCAATGACTTCAGCTTCTTCAAACACATACTAGGTCAAGTACTTTGGCTATAGTACCTGCAAAGAGAACAACACTTATTGCTGAACTTTAACCTTTCCATACTTTTTGAAGACACCAGCTCTGAAATGTCTATCCCAGACACCTTAACTGACCTGAAAGTGAACATGGATAGTATAAGAAAGAATCCCTTGGAAATAAGAAAAAGCCAAATGTGGAAAATACATTGAAACTAAATGCTAGAAGTGTTGCTGCAGAATTGCCTACTAGACATTAAGATCAATCACAATGACCTCTAAGTGATGCATTCATAGCAGGAGAGTTGCTGAGAGCACCTAACACCATTGTACATTACTTGCTGTGGCCTCCCCACATGAAGAAGTGGTTGAAGTTTGGCTGAGCTACCAGCTTTAAAATCTCAGCCTTTAGCATAAGGCAGGGAGGGGAGAGCAGGGGTGGTGGTGGATGGGAAGGAGAACCCTTACTCTGCTCCCAGGAGGATAAACTCTAAATACCTATTTCTTCTCATTCAGCTGGATGTGTTCTGTAGCTTTGCTTTGTGACATTTTAAAAGCAGGTTTTTTGGTTATTAAATCTTGTAAGGAAGACTACTGAAAGCAGTGTTCCTTATCTTCACACTTGCATTTATGTAATAGCTACACCAAATATTTGTTCCTGCATTCTACTTTTAAGATAGTTTCTCTTTGACTGAAACATCTTGCCTTCCTCATTTAAACATTTTTTCTGCCTGTTGTGCTTCAGTCATGGATTAGAGTCCCACTCTACTATTTTCTGTGTACATAAATATGAGAAAAGGGAATTCCTACCCCTACAGATTTAAACTTTACAGGTTTGTGGCCCTTGAAACAGCTTCTGCTTTAAGAACACAGCTGATAACCTTAAGGAGAAGCAATCTGCTTTTTCATCTCAGGTCATCTGAGTCTGACTGATACCATCCAGAACTGAGTGGGAAATGATTTTTCATCCATGAAGATTTTAAAGTTCCTTCTTCCTCTTTCCTGCGACAAAACTAAGAATATGAAAGCTACTTGGATCTTTGTGTTTTCTTAGGAGGAAAATAAACAAACAGCTAAACGTACTGAGAGAAAGACACCTCACAAGAGCACTATTTCAAAATAGGGAGAAGACCGGAAGTCACACCTCTGCAACTTTTTGGTGAGGGCACTGAACATCCTCCCCTCTGGGACCACTGCTTTCAGGGTCTTTCCCACATTTCAATACTCCTCTGAGTACTCCTGAGACAGAGCTTGGACCTGAACTTGGACTGATCTGAAATCTTCCCTAGATCTGCAAAATCTTTATCAGAAAATTTTTCCAGAACAGGTAATTCCTTGCTCAAGAAAATGTTCCGTTTCAATAAACAAGTTTTTTCCAGCAAGGTAAAGAAAGATTCATTAAAATGACTCAATTAGTCTTACCCATCATTTCTATTGCAGAACTGACACTACCTGGTGTATTTCCTAGGCTTTGCACATAGTGAAATATCTTACATACAGAGTCAGATCTCTCCATCTTCTAAGCAACAGATGATCTGTCTAACAAAATTGAAAAATAGAAGGCTAAGTAGTGCTAGACACAGAGTGACTGGTTGAAATGAATGCAAGTATATAAACGCCACATTGAACAAAGCAAAATGCATGAGTACGGTAGGGTACAATGATGTTAATTTGGAAACATTGAGACTTGAAAGAGACATCATAGGCTTTGGAAGTTGCCTCTCGGACTGGTGGATGTGAAAGCTCTCTGCTTTATTAACATTCTGATAACAACTCCTGCATCTGCCTTGGTAAATACTGCAGAGAGAGGGCAGCTGCCAGATCCTATTGTATGCTGCTAAAGGGAATGCTAATGAGGCTCCTGAAGCAGCCCTCCTAGCTCTAACTGAGGATATTAAAAACATGAAACCTGTCCTGTAAATAAGAAAAAAGAAAAAAATAAGAAAAAAGGAAAAATCAAACAAAGGACTAACTTAAAGACCTTCTATTATGAGTTGTCAAAATACTGTTTTCCAAGGGGTTTACTCCATCTGATGTCTAGTTCAGCTTCCTAAGTACTGGTTCTATTGGAAGAATCAATGTATGTGGGTGGCAGAAGAAAACAAACGAGCCAGTTATCACCAACTATGTTGATAACCAAATGTTGTAAATTGCCTTCTTGAAGCAAGCTGTATTTAGTTTTCTTCAGAAACAAACTAAGATTTAGATGCCACAAAGCCACGCTTAGAGCCTTATGTGCTGGTCTCATGTCATTATTCCACAGACACAGGTATAATTTTCTAACTCCTTCTCTGAAAAAAGCCCCCCCACTCCCCCCCAAACATTACAGTAACATCTGTCCACCTACAGAGATCCTAAACAATACTTTCAAGGGGAGTTGCTTGATCATGTCACCTCAAAGGTCGTTCAGCTCTGATGCTATTCCTCATCTCACATCACCAGCAGAGAACTCAATGTAGGGCAGGACTGATGAAGGACGGTGAGCTCAACCAGCCCTCCAGTCTAAGCTGCTGGGGTTTCCCTTGCTGCAAGTGTGCTTCTCCAAGAAAAGAAAGGATAGAAAGATCTCCAGCTACCCATCAGGGGGAGGTCCTGAGGAAAAATAAATTAATAAAGCGCAGAAAGACTGTCAGTGGAGGTGTGAACACCAAGTCCATGACTGGCATGGATACTAAAGTGATAAAACCCAAAAACATGTTCATTGGCCTGCTAATGGATATCTTTTTCCACTTTCTCTTGTAGCTGCTGTAGCTGGGAATCATTAAATGTTCCATCATTAAAATCTTTTACTCATCTCAATTGATTTCACTTGTAGTATCCTCAGAAGCCTGTGGATCAATGTATCTCTTGCTCTGATTCAAAAACCCAGTTGAAAATTTGAAGTCATTTGACCATTTTTATCTGGCCATTACATCCACTCACTATACTGCCAGTCCTATACTGCCAGAACGCCAACAAGACCCTGTTTAAAAATATGTTGTGTGTTTTGAACTACTCTGAAAATTAAGTTTTCAACTTGAATATTCTTGTCCTTTGATGTTAGGTTAGATGTCTGGCATTCCTACCCTGGAAATCCCAGATCATGTTCTCCTTCACTTATATTACTGTAATTCCATTAGCCTGGTGGTTTACACTACTACAGCTAAGTGGTGGACAATAAAGCTGCCAGAGATATGTACGGAATCTTTATTTACCTATAAATCACTCTGTGAATTGACAGACCTATCACTATGGTAATGATTTCCAATGACTCAAAAACCTTTGTCACAGAGAAGCTCTTTGCATCTGTAGTGCTTTAATAATACCTCAAGAATCCTGTTTGCCTTCTGAGGGTATTTTTGCACTTTAAAGGTGAAGTATGTTGTCCAGAAAGACAGAAATATATGATGACTGAGACTTGGGAGATCAAGAACAACAAAGTGAATTTTTGAGAATATCAGGATGTAAGAAGGCATCCTGATCACCCCCTTTAAGTCATGCTGGAAGAACGAAGGATTCGGGGATGGACAGAGCTATGCTTTTGAAAATCTTCCAGCATCTCTGAATGCGCAGGGGGCTGTAGCTTTTGGGGAGATTTCAAGGAGATATGGCACTCTAATGAATGTATATTCAGTAACAACAGTGACAGGTTGATAACTTTCTAGTATTGTGCTGCACCATACTCCTTGTGTCCTTTGTCCAGAAGATATCTTCTTCAATTGCATTCCTCTTCCTAGAACATTGTAGGAACATATGGATCATGCAGTGTGTGCTAAAGGTGTGTTAGATGGACAAAATGGTAAGTCCTGATCATTGTGCCAGTTGCGCCGTAACTCAGGTCTTCCCAGAAGCATCATGAAGTCCAACTGCTCTGATCACTCTAATACCCTTGACAGAGCCCTCCAGGATATTATGAATACTGTCACAATGAAATATCATGGGCAGAACTGTAGTAGTATCTACCCCACACAGGACCTGCTACATTGCCTTCACACTCAATACAGGAAAGTTTTTGATTGGAAACAGTGTCCCAGGTGGCCAGTGCATACCCCACAAGGCCATGAAGCGTGGCCCACACCACAATACTTTCTTGCCATACACCAGTATTTCTGCATCTTCCTGTAAAATGTCCTTGTCACAGGGTAATAGATCACTGGAACAGGCTGCCCAGAGAGGTTGTGGCATCTCCTGGTCTGGAGATATTCAAAACCCACCTGGATGCATTCCTGTCCAACCTGGCCTAGGTGAACCTGCTTTGGCAGAGGGGTTGGACTAGGTGATCTCTGAAGGTCCCTTCTAACCCCTACCATTCTGTGATTCTGTGATTCCTTAACATATGTAGGATGTGCACTTTTCTCATTTATACTATCATGATACTCAACACATCCTCCAGCAGTTGGTCACATTGTAGACTCTGAATCTGGGAAGGGGACCAATCCACAACATCATATGGATGGGATAAAAACATCAAAACTTTCCAAAAGAGGCATTTGAATGAGGAAGCCGTTTCCCAGCTGTCTCCACATAAGCACTAGAACAGGGTAAAAACTAATAACAAACAAAAATGAAAGAAGGCCTATGACCCAATGACCACTCCTGGTTTGGGAGCAGGAAGCCATTGTTGCCTAGGATATGAAGTACTTAAGGAGATCATAAAGAGGACTGTGCTCATGCAACACCATGAGCCTCATCACAGACTGAAGGATGTCTTTAGAGAGGAGGAAAGTGAGACACGTCACACACCTGTGTGGATGTTGGCCTCTTCTCATCACAGGCACAGCAATACTTAGTGACACTATCAGGAGAGCTGAGATCAGCCCATAGCTACATCAGACCTCTAGTCCCACCATAACAGATATTATAGTTCAGCATTATGGCTCTAGTATCCTACAAAGGGTTCTTTAGTACAAGGCTTGAGGGCTGACTTTCCTCTAATAAGTCTTGCTTCGCCTCCTCCTCTGACCAGCACCAGCAAGTTCTTCAGGAACCGAGGATAAACAGTGTCTCTCCTACATGCCCCTGTACAGGCTTTCCATGACTGTTTAGTCTCTCAGTGTACGCCAGTCACTGAACTTCACTGAGGAGTTATTGAAGGGCCCTCAAGAGTGCCTGGTCCTCTGGCAGACCCAGGGTATTGACAGAACTTTCTCCTGCCCTTGCACAGATTGTATAGTAGTCAGTAGTCACTGGTGATCAGGAAGGAGTTCTCCATCCTGGAAAACAAATATGACAACTTCAACAGTTTCCCAACTTCACCTCGGAATTGTAAGCCCTGCACTGATGATTGTAAGCATTATTGTTTTCAGCCTAGACAATAATAATTGATTTTCTACCAGTGTCATACACACTACCCTTAGGAAACACCCTCCCAAATCTACCCCAGTATTTGATCCTAATATGGCCAGATTCCAGTCACATCCAACACAAAAGAAGTATATAGTCTTATGACGAGACACCACATTTTCATGCCTAAACAGCCTTCTGAGAATATAGCTGCTGAACAAGGACTGGAGAAGCCAAAGGGAAGGGAAATAACAGCCCGCAGGTGTGTTCATCATCCTGTTTGCCTCTCTCAAGATCCCCATCTGAACACAGGTGTCCATGCACTCAGGCAGGCTAATTTTGCATTGGTCATAGTCCTCGTGCTCTAATAGAAGATTATGTTCATTATGTGAGTGTTATTAACTTAGAGGATGCTTCATTTTACACTCACCTTCAAAACTATTGGCAATCAGCCTGTCCCAGGTGGCTCTGTGCCAGGCCCAGCAGGTTGTTGGATTTATTGCCCACAGCCACCACTTTTGTCCAGATTTATCACACCTCACTGTGACCATTAGCACCCTTGATTACCTCTTCATCTTTGCTGGTTTGAAACATGAGTTTGATGTATAAGATCTCCTCAAGCAAGGACATTTCCTCTCCAATGGCAATACTGAATGGAACACAAACAACTAGAAATATCCCATCAGCTTTTTCAGATGCACCAAGTTTGGGTCAAGACTTTCACTCAGTTCTCTGAATTTAATTTAAAAAACATCAAGGTGGTTTTTTTTTTTCTGATGGCTATTCTATTCCATCTAGTAGCCATCATTGTATGCCTATGTTGTGCCTTTAACTTAGTATTTGCCTCAGCAAAGAGAGTTAGTGATATCTAGCTTCCAGAATGAGAAAAAAGGCCAAGATTTATTGGGGTTTTGCCCTCTCCAACAACAATGCATGAACCAGTTTCAATAGGTTTGTGAAGTGTAGACTTTTTCAGCCAGAATAACACAGATCTGGGACAACGATGTTAAATAATGAACAATAAAGGGAGCAGAAGCTTATCTAGAGGACACAGGATCTCTTTATTAGCTCTTCAGTCAAAAATCTCCTCCCATACAGTCCCCTGTGCTTTGACAGACCTATCCAGAAACGTCTGTAAAGCCCCTCTACAATTGTCCATTCGCTCTTAAGTGAACAACAGTAAAAAAACAGGCTGACTCTGGTATATTGAGGCTACTGTCTATCCCACTGACACAAGGCTGTTGCAGGTTTTTCTTGTTTCCTTGTCTGCCTGAGTTCACCTGTTGTCTCTTCCTGCAAGCTACAAAACGCCCAGTAAAAACAGATGCGAGGCTATAGCTATGTATCCAATGATAACAGGAACAATGAAGATTTCTCTAAAGCATATTGCAGAATAAAAGGAATTCTTTTACTGAGCTTGTTTTCTCCTCCCGTAGACTATACTCCTATTACAGTAAGCAGCAAACTTCATGGGAGAGACCCTCATGGACTGAGTGCTCCTGCTTCTCTGCCTGGCGTTGATGGCAAGTAAGCTGTTTCATATGGGTCCTACAGGATTTGTGTTTGGATAGTCTTGACATGTTTCATTGCAATGCTATCCGGGAAAAAAACAGCTGGAGAACTATGCACATTCAGAAGGTCTTGGGACTGGCAGTACCTGGGAACAGATCAACTCAGTCACCTTGCCTCAAACAACTTGTCCTCCTGCCTGGCACACCTAAAAAACTCAATGATAGTTGGGCACTGACCTAGCTGTGAGCACAGCTACATGCAGGCACAGTGCTCACAGAAGCAAGGCTATGGAGACAGCACATTTCCCACCACTTGGCATGAAACGGTATTCACCACGCAAGGCAGTGCTACCGCAAGGGATACCAGGCCGGTAAATTCACCTCTGGTAAGAAACAAAACGGTAGGAAATATCACAGCATGGTATCTGATGACCTTTGCTTCCTTCATTCTGACAACTTTACCTGCCTGCTATTCTCTTTGAGCTGTAGAATTTCCTCCCTCTCTCCCACGACAGTGAGGACCACAGGTTGAAAAATTGTTGTTTGAGAGCAGTATTTCAACCAAACCTGGTGAAGAAAAAGAATACACAAAGTCTTTGTATTAGGATACTGTAAAAGGCAGAGGTATTATAAATAGGGCACCCCAATAAACGGAAACATGTAAGAATAGGCTCCACCCTCGCTGTGGAACAGAAAATACAATTACAAAACACAGAGCAACAGAAATTCTGTTGCAATGACCCTTGGAGTGCTTGTTTTACCATCTGCTTACAGGGAAATCCTTGCACATCTTTCCTTTGTACACTTTACCTCCAGCATCCTGAATCATTTTATTGTCATTCTAGATACCTCTTCTGCTTTTGCTCCATCCCCTCTTTCCTAGTCTAGCAATTTCTTAAGTACATGCCTTTTCCATAACTATAAATAGTCACACAGAGGAGGGCTGCAATGGCCATTGCCCTGTCAGATGGAATAAAGATTACAGCTGATGGATAAGGAAGAGGTTCAAACAGTAAAATTGTAGTAATGAGTCCACCCAGTAGCCTGCATTATCTTAGTTCACTTGCCGCTTGGATCCTAGCAGCCACCAGACCACCTGCTTTCTGTCACTGCGGCGCAGCTGTTGTTCACAAATTTCAGATGTTTGTGCCAGTAATTAAATTGTGCCAGCAAAGCACTATTAAATTTAGTTATTGCAGAAAGGAGCTAAAATAATTGATCAGATCTGAGTGGATCATCAATGTGTTTTTGAATATAATGAAAATGAGAATTGGGTCAGCAGGAGGAAGAGGAGACATCAATTAAAAAATATATCTATATTGGAGTCTCAAAAGCCATTAACATTGATTTCAATCCAGGACATAGGGCTTGGCTGGCAAAAGCGTGGAAGTATAATTAAAGAGGCATTTTTTTTTTCCTGTAGCAGAACACAATAACAGAGCTTCAAGAAGTTGAAGTAAATAGTAATCACTCCAGAGAGCTATAAAGGGTTATGGGAAGCTATTGATGCCACTGCTTTTGTTTGGTCTTCTTGCTTATCTTCATTTGCTTTTTTAAGGTTGAATATTTACTTTTAACAGACACGAATGCAGTATTGGTATTGGAATTCCTTCTGCCCCCTCGAACTGCTCTTTCCACAGGCTCTTCATTGCCCTGAAGCACTGTGAGAGCTCCTGTTGCTGAAGATGGATTCCTCACAGCTGTATCCTGTTCAGGTAGGGGTGGTAGCATGGACTGGCTTGGATTTACTGTAGTTTGATGTTTGCAATATCCCCCCCATAAACAATGTAACTATTCTATTCTTGAGTCAAAAATGTGTAACTTCTGAGTCAGCCCACTCCCGTGGAGACTATAGATGACATAGATGCACTTACATCTTCCTGCAAACAAGCCTCATTCCCTGCTCTTTATTTTCAGGTCTGTATTTTCTGCTTTGAATGACCCAAACAGGATCAACTTATCAGGAAAAATTAGTCAGAAAGCTGATAGATGGCCATAAGAACTTCATTGCAGATTGGATCCAGGAAGATTTTCAGGTCTGGTAGGAGCAATCCCTCTGCTTGTGTCTGTGAAGGATTTCCAAAATTGCAGCTACATGACTGCCAAGGCTAGTCTTTTTTCAGTGTGGCGCGTCAATAAGAGTCAGGTCACATGGTGAAGAACTGAACTAAAATTTGAAAGCATTTCTCCCCCCCCCCCATACTATTGAACATGTGGTTATGTCAAGGGGACTGAGGCAAGCAGGTCGAGGGAGGTCATCCTCCCCCTCTACGTTGCCCTGGTGAGGCTGCACCTGGAATACTGTGTGCAGTTCTGGGCTCCCTGGTTCAAGAAGGACAGGGAACTGCTGGAGAGGGTACAGCAAAGGGCTACCAAGATGGTTAGGGGATTGGAACATCTCAACCTGCTCTAGGTGACCCTGCTCTGGCAGGGGGGTTGGACTAGATGATCTCCAGAGGTCCCTCCAAACCCTATCATTCTGTGATTCTGTGATCTCTGCTTTTGCATCTTTTTTTATATATTTTCTGATCTGATTCAACCCACTAATCCTGCAGAAGAGTCTTCAGGATCAAGTGGTTTTCTTTTTTGACAGTTTGCAAGGGTTTTTTCCTCAGCTAATGAGTTGAGGTAGCTCACAGAGGGGTCTAATAAGTACCAAGCTCCCACAGGGTAGGCAATGGGGAAAAGAGGCAATGCAATACAGGGCCTGGAGTAGAGCTTTCTCTTACTGGCAGCAGCATACAGTTACTTTAGCCAAGAGACATTACCTCCTTGAGTATTTGTGACACTCTCGTTTCTGACAACCTTCTTGCAAATAAACCAATTCCTTGCATAGATGTGCTTGAAGAGTTTGACTGAAAATGCTGCAAATATCTGCCAAGTAACTTACATTTTTATATTCAAAGTCTGCAACTTTTTACCCAAAATGCATCTTTTACTATTTGTGATAACATTCGCTTTTTTTTTATTGAGTTTTTGGGCAGTGCTTTCCAAAGAGCTTTAGATATCAGAGCACTTTCATTATCCCTGTAGGATATAGACATTCAATGGGAACACTGAGAGCAATATTGTTATTTCTTCAAAATTCTTTATGACCTCCAAATCCTTCTCGAGTATACCAAGCTGTTCTGCTTAGCAGCAGTTCCATGTACTTTCACTACCGTCATGCTCTATCACCTTTTCTGGACTTAGTTCTGAGAAGGCTGACCTCAGAATGTTTCATTCATACTTCTGGAAAATTAGCAATCCCTAAGAAATAGCATATGCATCATTTAAGTCTTGTTTATATCCTATTTTAAGAGTCTAAGTGAACTGTAAGCCATTTATTGGTGTTTGCTGAGTTGTCATAGTAGGGTAACATTCACAAGGAAGGAAGGTTTGTATTCTTCCTAAACTTATTGTGGTCAGCCTAGAAAAATCAGAACAAAGCAATTATGTATGTCCTCTTAGTATTGCCTTGGTTGGCGCATTATTAGACTTAATTCCACTAATTAGTGCAAAACAGCTGTCCAAAGGCTCAGATTATTCTATTCTCTACAAAGGACAATACTTGAAAACCTTTTACTACTATATCAGGCACACAGGTTAGCTAGTTTATGTGTGCCCAATCAAGTTACCTATCAGAACCATAATAGCTTTCTTTTCTGAAAATGGTGATTTACTTCATTCAGAGACAAATGTAATTTAAGAGGTTGCTACCACTTATATTGGAACTAGTTATCAGAAGACTGACACATCTCGATCAGGGATGTTGTTGGCCTAAGAACTTAAAGCTGGTGGCCAAACATCTTCTGGGCATCACTTTATTTTCTTACACTTGTTTTTCCTATTGGCTGACAGAATCCAAGCCAAACAGTATTTAAGTAACACTGCAAAACTCATAGCTCTTGCCAGATTGCTCACTGTAAGTATGGGAATTGGAGCTAGTTGTTATTTTTGTGCCTAATTATTTCATATCAGCAATGTAGTTAAAAAAGACATATATCCTGAGATGTGCATTCAGGTCGCTTAAAAGAAAAGCAATTCAAATGCAGTTGTAGTTTTGCAAGGTAAACGTTCCTTGACATCTGCACGGTGGATACATTTGCACCTGTATATTACCTAACACATTTCCCTATACATGCATGAATCCTGCACCAGGTGCCCACTCTGTCAAGTTAGCTTAAAAAAATACTGGAAAAATTCTATCTTCTCTTTGTTAGATAAAAATCAGCTGTGGTATCACTACTGTATTCATTACGTTACTAGTCAGTCAATAACATGTTGAATGTAACTGTTACACATTGCTGGGAAACAAAACTAATTGTCCATAAAATGGACAATTGCAGCATGAGCGGAGGAGGCAGGAAAATAGGGAGACTGATCTTCAAGACAATACCACGCTTTGGCTGTCGCTTTGGAAATTAATTTTACCTGAGTATGACTACACTTTTCAGCAAAATCACTTGACAAATAGATGGCCTAGCAATTATTATTTTACCACCATAGCTGAAGTGTCATTAAAGCTAAACTCTCTGACAAAACAGAAAAGCATTTTCTTGCAGATGGTGTGTACCTACTATCATGGGGGGGTTCTGCAGATCAGTCAGACTTCAGCTCCTCTTGTTCACTTGCATCCGCTTGCATCATATTTTGGCATGATTCCTTGTCTTACATTTACATTGGTCTGAGAAGAAGAGCAGATGAGTGGTCTCTGAAACGTTTGGAGAAAAACAAATATGTTGATTGGTTAGTTTTGTTTTGTTTTGCTGTCTGAAAATTTGGAAAGTTCAAGGGAGTACTTTATTAACAATTTCCTAAATCTTATTAGAATTTTTACCTTTTGATCAAAATCAGAGGCTTAATTTAAAGCCTGTTGGCTTCATAGTCGTAACTTTTATAGGCTTAGTGAGCACCAGATTGGACTCTAGACCAGCTGCTGGAGAAGCTATTCCATTTCTGTAAGTATTCGCTTAGGTAAATAAATTCACTTTTAAACTCTTCTCAAGTTGTTCTCTTGCACAGAAATGACCTCCTGATAAATTTGGGAGTAAGGCTAGAATGGAGGAAGTGACGCAGGAATATATACTCTTCAGTACTTCTGGAAAAATAAAATCTCATGAGGCCTCGGTCTTGGGCTCAGTGATACACCATACGATAACCCTTTGATAACGGTACTAAAATATTCTTCAGTGTTCAGTTATAAACCCATCAGGACAAAACAAAGGTTAAATCAGGACAGAACCAAGGCCAAATCAAACGTGCAACAGTCAGTGTTAGAAGACAAAACTGTAGTTTTGGGGGTCATGAGTAGTGAGGTTGGGGTGCATGGCTTGGACAATGAACCTGCACAACTTTAACATCCTCTGATTTTGTGTGGGCAGAACCAAGCTTTCAACAAATAAATCAGCCTGAGGACATCAGTTATATTTGTGAGGGCAAGTCCCATGTGCACAGCTAGATTTGTATGTTCAATATGTGTTGCCCTTAAAAGCGTAGATGCTAAAAAGGGAGTTATTTTTAAAACACAAGATGTCCAGAATATCTGTTTACTGTCTGCTAGACAGCACGCTATCACAGGGAAACCACTAGGAGGGGTAAGTCAGAGGCACAGCAGGCATTCAAAGGAATTTGAAGAGCCACACCAGATGACTGGCCTTAAAGATCCGAGGGGAATTTATTGTCATTTGGACCTATACTTATGCAAGCTGCACCTGGACTTAGTAAATAAGTTACGTCTGAAGATACGCTATTGCTTTTTTTTTTTTCCTGTAGAATTCCAAGTGTCTTTGACTTAACTGTAGACCTTCCCCTGAGCTTTTCTGCTTCTTGGCAGCAAGCAAAATGTTGCCCACTGTCTTGTACTTGTCATACAAAAACCACCAGTTCATGTCCCCTCTGTTTCCAGAGAAATCCCTGAGCCTCCCATTCGTCTCAAGCACTGACTGCAAAATGCCTGCCTTGTTAGCCCACTTCCAGACCTTGTATTTGTCTCCCTCGCCTCCTCCTTCCACTCATTTAACACCAGCTTCTTCCCTGTCCCTCTGCATAATCTCTTGCCATCTGGAACACCCTTCCAGTATCTCTCTGGCTCATCAACTCTCCTTCTCTTTTCAGATTTCATCTGCAAACATCTCTTCATTCCTGTGCCTGCACCTCTTAATTTCTTTCACTCTCTTCTCTCTGTTATTGGCCTTTATCTCTCTTTAATATATTCTACAGGCAGTGTCTTTCTACCACTGTTTGTCTGTAATTTATACAATATAATATCCATGGTCTTGTATTATTTAAACTTGTAAAGCATTTTAGGATACAGTTCACATGAAAGGAGCTATGAAAAATAAAGTTGCGTTGCATTATTGATAGACTGTTAAGCTGAGCTTGTTCTATAGCCATCTCTTTTCTTTTCTTTCTTTTCTTTTTTTTCTTCCCTTTAGTATACTCCTAGGAGAAATCACTTCTCAAAATATAGACAAGTATACATACACCCACACACTCATACACTTCCTGATTTCAACTAAATCATGAAGAATGCAAATTTCAACGACTCCGTTTCTAGGAATCAGGGACAAGTATCCTGGGAAGAGTATAGGGATGCTGTCTGGTTGTGTAGGGATGGGGTCAGGAAGGCCAAGGCGTGACTGGAGTTGAACTTGGCAAGGGATGCAAAGAGGGGCTTCCACAGGTATGTCAGCCAGAAAAGGAAGATAAAAGAAAGTGTACCCCTGCTGATGAGCAAGAATGGCAAACTGGTAAGAGGCAAGGAGAAGGCTGAAGTACTCAACATTTTTTTTGCCTCAGTCTTCACTGGCAACCTCTCTTCCCACACCTCTGGAGTGGATGGACTGCAAGACAAGTACTGGGGGAACAAAGTCCCTCCCACTGTAAGAGATCAGGTTCGTGACCACCTGAAGAACCTAAACACAAATAAGTGTATGGGA
This sequence comes from Chroicocephalus ridibundus, assembly GCF_963924245.1. Lineage (NCBI taxonomy): Eukaryota > Metazoa > Chordata > Aves > Charadriiformes > Laridae > Chroicocephalus > Chroicocephalus ridibundus. The sequence goes on from NC_086284.1 coordinate 156,482,318, forward strand.
CCTGACAAAATGCATCCCAGAGTCCTGAGGGAATTGGCTGATGCAGTTACCAAGCCACTCCATAATATTTGAAAAGTCGTGGCAGTCAGGTGAAGTCCCCGGTGATTGGAAAAAGGGAAACATTGCACTGATTTTGACAAAAGGTGGAAAGGAGGACTCTGGGAACTACTGATCTGCCAGCCTCACCTCTGTGCCTGTGGGAAGATCATGGAATAGATCCTCCTAGAAGCTATGCAAAGGCACATGGAGTACAAGGAGGTGATTCGAGACATGGCTTCACCAAGGGCAAGTCTTACATGACCAACCTAGTGGCCTTCTGTGATGGAGTGACTACATCAGTGGACAAGGGAAGAGCTACGGATGTCATCTATCTGGACTTCTGTAAGGCGTTTGACACAGTCCCCCACAACATCCTTCTCTCTGAATTGGAGAGATATGGATTTGATGAATGGACTGTTTGGTGCATGAGGAAAAGGTTGGCTGGTTGCATCCAGACGGTAGTGGTCAACAGCTCAATGTCCAGATGGAAATCAGTGACAAGTGGTGTACCTCAGGGATATCTGTTGGGGTCTCTATCGTTTAGCATCTTCATCAATGACATAGAGAGTGGGATGCAAGTTTGCAGCTGACACCAAGCTGAATAATGTGCTTGACACACTTGAGGGATGGGATGCCATCCAGAGGGACCTGGACAAGTTTGAGAAGTGGGCCTATGTGAACATCATGAGGTTCCACAAGCCAAGTGCAAGGTGCTGCACCTGGGTTGGGGCAACCCCTGGTATCAATACAGGCTGGGGGATGAAGGGATTGAGAGCAGCCCTGCTGAGAAGGATTTGGGGGTACTGGTGGATGAAAAGCTGGACATGAACCAACAATGTGCATTTGCAGCCCAGAAACCCAACCATATTCTGGGCTGCATCAAAAGAAGTGTGGCCAGCAAGTTGATGGAGGTGATTCTGCCCCTCTGCTCTTGGGTGATGAGACCCCACCTGGAGTACTGCGTCTATCTCTGGAGTCCTCAATACAGGAAAAACATGGCCTGTCTGAGGAAGGCCACAAAAATTATCAGAGGGCTGGAGGGCTGGGCTATGAGGAAAGGCTGAGAGAGTTGGGGTTTTTCAGCCTGGAGAAGAGAAGGCTCTGAGAACACCTTATTGTGGCCTTTCAATACTTGAAGGGGGCTTGTAAGAAATTTATATTTTAGTAGGGCCCCTTGACAAGGGGCAATGGTTTTAAACTAAAAGAGGGTAGATTTAGATTGGACATAAGGAAGAAATATTTTTATGATAAGGTGGTGAAATATTGGAATGGGTTGCCCAGAGATGGAGATGTCCCATCCCTGGAAACATTGCAAATCAGATTAGATGGGGCTGTGAGCAACCTGATCTAGTGAAAGATGTCCCTGCTTGTTGCAGGAGGGGATGGACTAGATGACCTTTAAAGGTCTTTTCCATCCCAAACTATTCCATGATTCTACGATTCTAGTCAAGAAGACTTAGATGGTTCTTGCTCCCCTATTGCTCTTTCCCCTTCGGACTGCTGCAGCCCATCATGTGCCCCAGAAATGTGTTTTATCTGAGTCCAGAGTATGCACCTCTTATTATCTGAATAGTGATGACTTCACATAGTTAAATATGTGTGACTGGTAAGATCTGAAAGCAATCCTGTCCAGGCCACCTCAAAGAAAGGAAGAAACTTTGAAACAGAGGTCACCAAAAGAAAATGGGAAAAATAATTTAATGTAATTCTCAGGGTTTTATGGCCTTGGAGCAGCAGAGTGCACAGTCACACTCCTGGGCATAGAAAAAGAAGAAAGTAGCAGGAGGCTCTGACAGTAAGATTTGTTAACTTGCAGATATACCAAATCACAGACCTAATATGAATGAGCTAGCAGGTTGGGCACTAAGGAAAGATGAGGAGTACAAGTGTCTTCCTCCTTCCTCCCTCCTGAAGGTCATGTTTGAGGAGCACTGTGTCTCCAGAGCACAATAGTCACCTGGCAGATTTCACATCTAGAGTATTGGTCAAAAACTTTACAGTCACATTGTTGCCTGCAGCAGTACCAGGCCCTTAATAGTTGGCAAAGAGTCCTACAGAAACGGAGAAGGTGCCAGGTGGGAATGAAACTTGGGAATGAATCTTGTCCTTCTGGTCAACTGAGCAACGCAGTTGGATAATTACAAAGCAGAGGCAAAGGCAGTCAGGCAGAATAATTTAAAAATATATCTTAAATTTATTCTTTTCATTTCCCTTCCAATTCTTTCTTCATGAATTGCATAAATATGAATAAAGTCATCAATTAGAGTAGAAGATCTTCAAAGTCTTTCATCAAATTCTCATTTTGAGTCTCCGTTTTCATTTCGTCTTCCTGTTTCTTTCTCTTGTGCTCTCTCTTTTTTTTTTTTTCATCTTGCTTGCAATTACCTGCATGAAACTTATTTATATGTTTAATTTACTTCATGATTACAGGTACATTCTCATACTTTCTGGTAATTATTGCTGGAGCAGGATGTGATTGGCATAGGTAACGATGGCTAGTCTCAACAAAAAAGAGTCTGAAGTTCTCTCACTTCCCTGAGAGATGATGTACAACTTTCCTCAAAGCTTCACAATGAAAAGGAAGTAAGGTCACCTTAGTCTAGAGGCCAGTTGTTATTGTAGGTTGTAAGTCAGGTCCTCAGCTGGGGCAAGTCATTGTAACTTTGGATTACTGTTAGTGAGCTACAATGTCTGAAGCTCTGCTCCCCTATTTTTATGTACAGCCTTTCCCATGCTGTTAATATTGCAGAATGTTTTATGGACACTTTTATGTTCTGCAGGTAAATGAGATGTTCTGAGGTGCTTGGGGAAACTTAAAAAAAAAAAAAAAAAACAAGCAAAAAAAATCAAAAAAGCTCTCATCAAGGTAACGTTTATAGAGAGGAGTGCATAGGAGTAAAGGGTAAAAAGGCCAAATTGTAGCCAGAGAGAATATCTGAGAAAAACATGCTCTGAGATTTATTGTCTTAATGTTAAGAAGGTTAAGGTTTCATATCCCACTATGAAAATTATGTCCTCAGCCAAGGGCTAGAGAAAACTAGCTAGAAAACGGCTAGAGAGCAGCATGAGAGGAGGCAGCAGGTAGGGAAACAGAGGGGAAAGGAAGTCTGATATTAAGGAGCTTAGGATTTGTATGTCAAATACAAACTCAGGGAAGATAAGTGAGAGACATCCCAGTGTCTTGGGCAGTACTGGATCCAGATCTGATTGAGCTGCCCCATTTGCTACAGGTGGCAGGTCTCCTCGCCCCAGTGCTGGACTGCTGCTACAGGAGAGGCCCAACTGAATTTCACTTTGGGAGAACTGCCTTCAATAAAATCAGGTGGGTTTTGTTTCCCAGTTGGGTAATACATTTAATGAATGAAAGACTAGTTAAGGGCAAATGATCTGGTATTTGCATTCAATGTTGCTTGGAATAAATCAAGAAAGGGTCCTTGTTTATACCTCCAGACAAAGTACAGCCTGAACAGCACTACATCTTCTGAATTTGCATTCGAGGACAAAGACGATGGATTTTTTTAACAATCATGTAACAGAAATTGTGATGCAACAAATAAGAAATAAGGCTACACAATGGCTTGTTACGGATGAACTGCTGTGAGGACAAATTTTTAGATGACATTTAACCTATGCTGACATTTTTGTTTGCCCTTAGAACATCACATAATTAACTGTCAATTTATTCTGACAAGCCAGATGTTTCTGTGGTTACTGCACAGGAGTCATGACATACCAGATCTATTTCTGGCTCTGCCACTTATCTGTTCTACAACCTTTGCGAATCACTTAACCTCTTCACACCTCCAAATTCTGTTTGTGATACGAGAAGAATGTGTTTTTCACTGTGCAAAGGCTCTGTACAGTTCAGTGCATTAAGATCACTAGCTGTTTCACGGTTAATGAGAGGACAATGGACTTAAGTTTGTGGAACTACATAATCAGCTGGCATTAACTGGTCCACTTCTGACTTAAATGGTCTCTGACTAATTCATATTGTCTGAGGATTTGCCTTATTTTGTGCTCTCATTTAATTTGCGGTCTGAATATTTCACTGGTTGCATTTTTCCATTAAGGTCCCATTCTGTTACAGTGTTGTTAATAAACTATTAACAAATTTATTAAAGGGTAATAAATCGTTATGGAGTCATCCAAGTCAATGACTTGCTTGTTATCATTGCTAATGAGTACCTTATATTTCAGTAGTGTGCTTCTAAGGTATTTTATTAAAAATAGTTATTGCTATGTCAGTCTTTATCAGTAGCCTTCAAAATGTTTTAGAAAGCAACATACATGTGTTTATACAAATATCAAGGCCTGAACTTTAATATGAATTTTTTATTAAAAAGAAGATAATATTTCACACTTAACTTTTTTTAGTTAATACTTTGGATTAAATTTCAGATTAAGTATATTGGTAGACACAATGGAGATTTGGTTTTAATCACAGAGGAAACAAATTTCCCATCTTTATATAGATTTTATTTCAAAATGTCCTCTATCTCAACTTTGAAAAAACAGTGGTAAATGGAAAATAGGCAAGAGCTATATTAAAAGAAGGAAAGCATTAACTCTAGTAAAATATGTTTTTAACAATGTTTTTCACCTTGGTGTCTTTTTTTAAAAAAAAAGAAAAGTAGTTAACTTAAAATGTTGAAATTAGAAGTAAATTTAATCTCTTCCTAACATTCAGGTTTTTATGAGATACTTCTACACCTTTGACATTTATGGGGTTTTTTTCCCTTACAAATTGGGATAATTATCAGAACCGAGAAAGCATCAAAATCTACCCTTCCACATTTCTGTTTTCTAAGAGATATCAAACTTACTCAGAAAATGACCAAATTTTGTGTCCAGTAACAAGCAACTGTTAATACAGTAGCATTTGCTGAAGAAGAGATGTGCAAAGTGACTGGGTTTTAAGGAGGGAAATCTTGCCAAAAAGCAGTATCCATTACATGATGCAAATATAGCATTTGATTAAAAATTCTCACCATTCCTTCATACTTTGCTTTCCTTGGAAATGTGGGCTCAGGGATATTCCTTAGGCTTACATAAATGTAATCCTTTCAATCAGACTAAATATGCAAACAAGTTAGAAAGAACTGATAGGCTTGTGTCCTTCTTCACTGCTTCTTTCATCTTCATCTCTTAGATTTCTATATTTTTTACATACTTTAACATCCCGTTGTATGTTTACAGATGATTCCTTTGATCTGCAAACTTGATCAAATTACCTAGCATTACTCCAGCAATAAATGGGCCCTTCAAAGTATTCCGGGTGAATTTATTTGCAACCGTTCCAGTAAAGATGTGTAGACTGCAAAGTGGAGGCAACTACTGTTTTTCCCATGTTTTGTTCATGTTGGATCTTTCATTTTCCAATTTTAAAAATATTAATTTTCGTATTTAATTATTTGCTTCTATAAGTTCAACCTTTGTGCCTACATCTGGAACCAGAGGTCTCTGAGGCATGCAATTAATCATTAATACTTTTCTCTTAAACACTTTTTCTGTTAAGTTACTTACTTGTTAGAAGATGATGGTGATATGGATGTGTCTTTTGCATACCAAATAGAAGTAGCAAAGTTGACGCTCCTTCTGCAGATACTTCCTGCCTTCCTGATACTGTGGATACTTGCCTCAACCTCTTTAATAACAGAGGCAGGTTTTAATGTGTCTTTTTAAATAAAGGAATGCAAAATGTGAGAAAAAGGCATTATGGCACCACTGATGTGTATGAGCTGATACCTACAGGAGCATAGCTCAGTTTATACCATATTGGATTGGAGTTCGCTACCGGAACTTAAACTAGATAGAAAATGGCAGGGTCAGTATCAGATTAGATATTTCTATCAGAAATCTCTGTGCTTCATCAAGTAGACAGATGGCTACATTTCTGCAGGGGCCCAGGATGTATAATGGAGTTTTAATAATATCCCCAGGAATCTGGTTTTAACAGCCTGATTTAAAACTCTTGGGAGGGAGTCTTTCCACGGGCACTACCGAGCTTTCAATCAACATGCTCACACCTCCAGAGTGTTCATTTACCTTGGACATAGTACTAATGAGTCACTGCACTAGATCAGTGGCAATGAGCCCAGGCAGCAACTTGTGGCTCTAGAACCAAATTACCTCAGCCTGGAGGATGTGTAGATCTGGGGTTCTGACTCAGACTCCTACTTGAATTATTATTCCTTCTTATCTCCTAACTGAGATTTAAAATTGTTAAAAGATGGCGATCCCACAGTCTCGGTGCCCTTCATCAGCTATGCAACAGCACAGGATTCTAGCAACATGGAGATACTCCTTCTCGCATGTGACTTCTCCAACCCAACGCCCACAGGAACTCTCATTGCTTCAGCAGTATGGGCATTATTCAAATTATGTTTTTCCACAGCACTGCCCTGGCCTCTCAAAAGCCTTTCTCAAAGGCTTGCCTTATATGCTGTACTTCGTTAAAGTAACCATATGTTTCTCTTCCTCCCCAACAATGGCAACAACCCCACTTTTCCAGGGAAAGCTCTGATGTTTGTGAAAAAGACGCGCTGTAGTGACCCCCAATGGGTTTCAGTAGGTACAAGAAGGGAAGGTCTTTCTAGGACTCTTAACTCTGTTTTGTTACTCTGTGCAGCTCTGTATTGGAACTGTTTGCAGGCTGTGTAAACATCATCAAAATTATTCAACCTATTTATTACAGGCTTCTCAGTTTAGACATGTTTGCGCCTCTTGTCTTTCATGCATTTCACATGGGTGTTTGTTTGAGGCCTAGATGTGCATCACTTAAATACCTATCCAAACATGAAAACTAGGATCTTTCTGTCCAAAAAAAAGAGTTCACTTTCCCATTTTCCTATTTGTTACACATTACTTGTCGATTGTAAAATGTTCACTAATTGGGGAGCAGAAACCTTGTCATGTGACTTAACTGTTCACCCCCTGTGAGCAACAAATGATATGTAAATAAAGCCAACTATGTGTGGAGCTGCCATATGCTGGAATTTACTGCTAGAAGCTACTTGTTGAGAGCTGTGACTAACAGGCACTTGCAGTTTTCTTCCCAGGCAGACCCAGGGGTAATGTCTGTAGAACGAATATATTTGATCAGCTTTTCTCATAGTATACCTGGGTGTACAAGAATATTTTCTATGTAAAGTTTCTTTAGAAATCTCAAGTAGGACTTAAAATAAAAAAAAATCCCAAAATTTTTCATGTTGCTGGTTTTTTTTCAAAATAATATATTAAACTAGTTTTCTTGGTGGCTTTATTGCTCTAAAAACGTGAGTCAAATTCCACAAAAAAGTTTGCAACGATATTCTGAACAAAGACGACTAAACATAGTGATACTTGCTAAAAAGGTTGTATAAATTTTAAGTCCTTCTGGTATGAACAATACTCTATGGGATTATAAATAAAGAGGTCGTTTGTGTTGTGTTCCAAACTATATCTATGCAAAACAAAGGAATAAGAATGCAAGTGAACTCATCATGGTTTGAAAAAAAACACTTATTTATTTCCTGTGTTTGGAAACAGAACTGAAAGTAATCCTTTGCTGCAAAACTAAAAAAATCAAGTATCTTTTCCATGAGTATGGATGAGAAACTGACCCTATATAAATCAATGACACTTTTGCAATTCACATTAACAGAGTCAGGATTTGACCCTCTGACCACAAAGTCAAAAAATGTTGTTACAAGTTGTCATATTATTGCTGTATGGTAAATTTTCTGCTTACCTGCAAAACAACAAAAAAAAAAAAAAAGAGGGGGGAGGGGGCAGGGGGCAAGGAAGGAAACAAAAAGTCCTATTACTTTTATTTATTTTTTTGCAAATCAACTCTCTCTCTTTCTCTGAACAGAATACCCCCTTCCTTCAGTTTAATTTTTGGGTATGCTTTCAAAGTGGGTAGGAAACATCTCTTGCAAATGACTTTCTGCACTGTGGACCCTGTTTCACTCTCGATATAGAAAATAATGTCATGCTAGAAAGAGCAAGAAAGATTTTGTCTTCTGTTCCCTGGTGCCAACACACAAAACTACCCCTACTTGATATCATTTGAAGATGTTATCAGAATGTCCTAATCTTTCAGCAGTACATCAGTTTTCATTTTTTCTTAAATCTTTGAACATCTGTTCTTCTTTACTTGTGGTTTGTGGTCACTTCAAATATAAGGTACGTTTGAAGGAATTGAACTTTTATGAAAATGCAAAGTGAAAGAATTTCCAAAGGGGTAAATGTAAAGTCTCATTGTACAAGCCGGCACGTTAGTTATTATCTTCATGAGCCTTCATAAGATGTTTGGCTTTGGCAAAAATGTTCTTGCAAATTGAAGTAACAGTGGATAAAATTAAGAACAATCTAAAATGGAACCAAATGTATCTTAGGAATTTGTTTGAACTTACATAAAATAATTTGTATGGCAAGTATCCGGCGCTTATTATGATCTCTTCTCAGACCAAAGACCATGATTCTCCCTTCACTTACATCAGCACTAACTGGCAATAATTACCTTAAAATGCATGGAGCTGCCCTAGTGCAAAACCAGCGTAACTGGAAGAGAAATCAAGCTCCATAGATTTATATTAATTCCTTGATAATAATATTGTTTGATCTTCTTTTAATTTCTGATTCTCTTTTCAAAGCTAGAAGAAAATGACCTAAAGTGTTTCCTCAGACACACAGCTACAAGCTTCTTAACTTGATCTCCACTCTCATACAAGCTTCAGAAGCTTTACTCTCTTTCAGCCGAGAATTCTCAAGGAGGCCTTGGGAACATTCAGTATCTGTCTCAAACAAATTAATCCCTTGGGAGATAAGCATCCAACATCTTAGAAGGAATTAAAACTTCTTTTTAAGTGAACAGTTTTATTGTCTATTACAGTCCTTGTATAAGTTTATTCAACAAAGATCTGCCTGGAGGCCACTGACTCTTTACGTTTTGTGCAGGTGTTGATGTGTTTTCTGGAATCAGAGGAAACTGCTGTAAATTTATAGAACGGTGTGTTCTGGTGCATTCTAGTCACCACCATGTGTGTTCATGTCATGAGTAATTAGGCAGGCACAGGAAGTGTGTGTAACATCTTTACTCCTTTTAACTAACCGTGCATTTTCAAATTGCCTCCCTTTGCTCCCTCAGAAGGTGGCATGGAAGTTTCTGATAGCACATCTAATTAAGTAAAACAGAGATTCCTCCTAGGCAAGAAGCCACAAAGGTTTTTCTAGTCCCGGTTATGACTGCAGTTTCTGAGTCCTAGAAACCTCCCGAATGCCTCTGGTCTGTGCGTGCAAGGGCAAAGTTAGCTGGACTGGTGTGAGATGTTTTGTGAGGGTAAATCACTCAAATGATGGCTGTTGATACTGTTTTCTCAAGTACTGCCAAAGAAAGGCTTTGCAGCACAGATTTTAGGTGTATCCTAGCTGCAGACATCAGGTTCCAAACTGAGGCTATCTTACCTGCTCCACGACCTAGAGGGGCCCTGGGGGTCTGGTCAGTAGCATTCTTCCCTGGGAGGGTTCGTACCCACTCGCCGCTGCCAGTGGCAGTTTGTCCGTCGAGGATATGCCACTGGGAGCTGCACTCCTCCAGGAGAACTTGCAGCTGGTTGAAGTATTTTCTTTTATGCTGACTTCTGGACCTAGTAAATCACTATTGATACTTCAGCATTTTAAAAACACCTGCTAACACAGAGGGAGAAGGCCATGGGTTGTGAAGCTCTGTTTAATGGTGTACTTTCAGCTTTACCACAGCAAAAGAAATCAAAGTAAAGATGATACCTGATACCAAAAACACTTTCCTCTTCAGTAACCCAATGCTCAGATTTTTCGCTCACCGTGGGAGTCTATACCCTTTGTTTTTTATCCAGAAGGAAGAAAAGGGATAGTGTTTATTAGACACAAACACTATTTCAGTCTGAACACTCCAGAATGAGTACTCTATAGAATTTATTTTTATTTTTATTTTTACTTTTTTTTTTTTTACTTCTGTGCAGTCTATGAAAGATGAGTAATAGGTAATCTAAAGCAATCCAAACCCATAGCTGTTCCAATGAGTGGGAACATTCTACTAGATAAGCGTGGGCTTCTTTAGGGCTTTCTGAGCTGACTAATAAGATCAGTAGGGAGGAGCTTGCTGACAGACGAAGCGTTGTTGTTAAGAATAGATTTCAACCTCTCTCGTTCACTCACCCAAGCTGTTACAATATCTGAAGTGTAAAGCAATAGGTTTTTAGGAGAGGTGAATATAACACAAAGAAAATTAATCTAGAAATATCTAGAACACCTAGTGGCATTTAAAAACATGGAGAAGAACTGGTTCATAAGAGTCAGAATGCGAGTGTCCTGCTACAGCTGCAAAAACACTCCAGTCACTGTGTCTTCACTATTTCTTCCTTTCACCTTAAGGAGAAAGTTCATACTGTCTGCACTGCTTTCCCATAGATATTTTTCATTTCTTATGAAATTCACAAGGGAACTTCAGACAAGGTCCAACCTCAGAAACATCTACTGAAAAGTCAGGAGCAATTCAGAACTAGGAAAAATATAGAAGACCTTAGGCCATAAAATACATTTACTATTAGAAGACAAAAAACCTTATCCTTCTTCATGCAGACCACTGAAGTTATACATGCATGTGTACATAGATAGAGATCCCACAATGATTTTATTTAAGGATCCCTCAATGCATACATTTGCCCCTCTGAAGCTATTATTAAATTTTATTTCAAATATAAACAATAAATGAGTCTGTAACTCTCGCTTTTAATTTCTATTGAATTGTAGGCATATTTAACCTTGAAGTGTGAACTCTCTCTGAAAAACAAATGCAAGTAATGCTTTTTTATAGTAAGACATATGCTGAAATAGGAACAATAAACTGTCTTTTTCATAAATCTATTTCACCATGGCAAAAAGCCATCTTCTGAGAGTGATATAGTCACTGAATTATTTCTCAGCTGCTATTGTCACTGACATCCTATTGAGAAATTTAAATCTTAAATAATTTCATGAAAAAATAATTATATGCTACATTAATCAATGAGTGCTGATCTTGCAGCCAGTTAAAACACCCTACACACCTACATGCAACTTCCGCTGCATTTTTCAGAAGGAAGAGTCATACTCGATAGTGTACTCTAAAGAGCGGAATCCCAAAAGATGCCCCTCTCTTCCAATAAAGAAGAATTTTGTATATTATGCTATTGTACATTGTCTACTTTGAGACATTGAAATATGCTCCTACCAGTTTACAAAAAAAGCCCTGTTGTACTCCTTAGTATGAAAATACTGTTTCTCTCTTTTTGTTACATGTCAGACTGCATCAACACTCTTCCACAAGGTATGTCTTGCTACCACAGCCTTACATACATGCTGCCAGCGGAGCCTTCTTAAACCCAAAAGCTCTACTGCTCAGATAACACGCGAAATTTTGCTTCACTCTAGCCTCAACATACAGAAAACTTATCTTTTTTGCCTCTGTTTTCCAGTTGCTCGTCCACAGCCCCCTGGAGATACTTTGGCTATTTCTAGGGAAGGCAGGAAGTATAGTGAAGAAAAACAAACCTGTTCTCACTAGTCTTATATTTGCGGCTCCATTAGGAATTTTTTTAGGGTATATAAAACACAAAAGTTTGAAAACTTCTGCTCTAGGATCTTACAGTCTAGATGTTAGCCACTTGGCAGAGAACAAGGAAGAAGGACAGGTAACAAGGGAACTGGGGAAAGAAGGATGCAACTAGAGGGAGTGAGATGCAGTAATTTCTCACATTAGAAATGCACATCTCAGTGATCCTGTCAAAGGGGTTGTGTTTTACCTCATGGAAAAATATATGTAGCTTATTCTGTGTCCTTTTCAAAACAATGAATTTCTAATAAGGTTAGAATGTGCTGTGACAAAGTAGACTGTTGATTTCAGGTGGGGTTTCACTGTTTTTTGAAAGCAACTGTGTGCTTGAATCGGTACCATTTACCCACTAAATTAGTAGATTTCCCTGCCCCTTAAGATATAAGAACAAACACATAAATTCCTGGGAGTTTCAGGGTGGGGGGTGTTCTTTTCCTCATCCATGAGGGTGGGTTTTTTTACTGAAATTGCAGATATTGGCATGGATGGCATTATTGTTATTATTATTGTTATTGTTGTTGTTATTGTTATTAATAAACTAAAAAGCAAAGCATAATACTTAAGCAGGAAAATATCAACGCAGAGAAAATGTTCCATATGCCAGTGTATAAATAGATCTGGCAGAGAACATAACAATAGCTCTGCTGCCGCTCTTTCAGAGCTGGGCTGATCCTAATAAAAACAACGGGTGATTGTTTCTTGCTGTCTTTCACTGCAGATGAGAGGGAGCCATTGTAATGATACTGCCTATTAAAGAGGATGTAACTCAGTGAGGTAAACAGTAATTATACAACAGGAAGAACAGACCAAGTAGGTTTGAACACGTTCACAAATAGGTTGTTTCTGTTGGAAAGCAGTGGTGAGTTCTGCCTCTGCCCCCCAGATACTTACATGGAAGCAGAGTGCTTTGTCACTGCAAGTGGTTGCTGCCTTGTGCTGTGCTGTTAATCCCGAATTACCACTTCCTGTAAGCAATGTCTGGAGAGAGCAGATTCTTGCTCGGTACACCAGTAGTTGGATGTTTTGATGTTGAACTGCCTTGCAGCTGCTGCCTAAAGGTTGCATGGCCTGCCTAGCAATGGTGAACTTTAATAAAAGGCAGCACGCCTGCATGAGCAAGGGCAGGGAAATTAAACAGTCGTTATCACTGGCAACAATTTACTTATTGACCATGGTGCCCAGAGCAAATGTAATTCTGCACTTTGCTATTTTGCTTTGCTATTTTGAGAGACTGTGTGGCCTGAAGTCTTAAAATAGGGAGCAAATATCACTTACCTGGTTTCCCTGCCCTGTATGGTGGAGATGTCAATACTAGCTGCCCATTACTGAACTCAGGCAGAACAAATTAGTTCATATTAGCACAGTTCTTTGAAACCGTGCATGAACCTGCTTACTCTTGAGTTTCTTTATCCCAGAAGCAAAAGGAGCCTGGTGCTTCTTAGATCCAGAGAGGCGTGAGGAGCTCTAGACTCCAATGGTGCCATCAGCGACTTCTTTTGGGTAACCTGGTTAATCAGGGAAGGCCTCGGATCCTGGGTGATTGGTGCTCAAATAAAGGATGCACAGACAAAAATGCTACTCATCAGAGAGATCTTCCAAATCCACTACATTGAGGGAAGAGGTGGAATTAATCTTGTAACAGACAAAAAGGGAATAAGAATTCAGGCCACAAAAAATAGGTCAGATACAAAACATTGCACATCCATGTTCATCATATAGCATAAGAGGAGCTGAACCTGCTCTGTGACCTCAGAACCAAGGTAGCTCAAAAGGTGCCAGTTAGCTGAATAAAGAAGCAAACACACTTCGCATTTAGCTTAAGCTAATGGGTATTTTCTTTCTCATAGAAACAAATTGTATCAAAATAGCAACTGTTTCCTTCCCTCTCCTCTCCTCTCCTCTCCTCTCCTCTCCTCTCCTCTCCTCTCCTCTCCTCTCCTCTCCTCTCCTCTCCTCTCCTCTCCTCTCCTCTCCTCTCCTCCCCTTCCCTTCCCTTCCCTTCCCTTCCCTTCCCTTCCCTTCCCTTCCCTTCCCTTCCCTTCCCTTCCCTTCCCTTCCCTTCCCTTCCCTTCCCTTCCCTTCCCTTCCCTTCCCTTCCCTTCCCTTCCCTTCCCTTCTCCTTTCTTTTTGCTGCTGGTTAATAATTTCCTATATCCTAGGAGTCATGAACAAAGATAATATATTTTCATTTTGTGGTAATGACTCTGATTACATCATGCAGGGGACCATGCAACAGGCAGTATTTTTATGATTTAGTGAAGACAAATATTATATTCCATAGAGGTGTTGTGGCTAAGCAGATCATATGCTCATTACACAAATCACATCTGGGACCTGCTTCTTGATCTATCATTTTACCTGTTGTGGAATTGGCGTGCCAACCTCTTACCTCTCAAAGTCTGGAGTACTAACACATCTAATTATTTTTTTATATATATATCTCTGTCTGAGGATAGGTAGTGATACGGATTATTACAACTCTTCAATTCTTCACCCCTTATTTTAACTCTTCCTACTTTAAATGGCCAGAGTTTACCATTTAGATCCAATGGAAGTATTATATGCAGAATATATTTTTTCTATTTTATTGAAACACATATTTATTTGTGAGTGTTATCAAGACAGATTGTTTTGGGAACATAAATCTTTCTGGTCACTATTGGTTAGGGAGAAAGTCCCTTCTTCCATTGTCTTCCTGACAGGCTGACTTCTTAGATTCACAAATTGATGTTTTGACACAGCTGTCCCAGAATAAAAATCTTTTTTTCAGTGTTCTTGTCTTTACAGTGCAGAACAAAAATAAATTGTGAAATACTGATGGGTGTCACCAAATGAAATTGGCATTCTCCAGCCAACTCTAATTTCATGCAACATGACTGTTGCATAGTCCTCTGTGAATTTGTTTAACTGTGATTCCCTACGTAGCCATTATTCCATGAGCTGCCCCACACTGTTAGTGAGTCTTCAAATGTCTTCAGTGCTATTTACCTTTAAAAGTTTTGTCCAAGAGAAAGATAACCTGTAGCCTACATTATTTTTCTGATGACAGAAATGCTGGACAAAAAAACATAGTGAAACAATAATTTTATTTTTGCTAGATTTTAAACTATTAACAGGGAAGTTCTATTAAAACCAAACAGAAAATCAGTAAATCCAGCCATTCTCCTGCTCATGGTCACTTCTACCGAAAAAAATCAGGTGTCCTACCGAAAGTATGGATGACCTGAGCCCAGGGGTCTAAAGTACATCAGCAGACATCTAGAGATCAGAAGTTCCTCATCACCGTGTGGACACTGTGGCTGGGTTAGTGTTGTGGTTTAGTCTTGGTAGGCAGCTAAACACCACGCAGCTGCTCACTCACTTCCCCAGCCACAGTGATGGGGGAGAGAATCAGAAGGATTAAAGTGAGAGATTTTGTAATTTGAAATAAAGACAGTCTAATAAGTTTTTAAAAAAACAACAATGACTGATGTCCAACTAGTCCTCAAGCAATGGAAGCCCTGGCAAACTTTCCCCCACCCCCAGTCTTTATTGCTGAGCACAGCATCATATGGTATGGAATATCCCTTTCGTCAGTTGAAGTCAACTGTCCCAGCTGTGTCCTCTCCCAGCTTCTTGGCCATCCTCAGCTTCTTCATTGGTGGAGCAGTGAGAAAAGCAGAAAAGGCCCTGATGTTGTGTAAAGCACTGCTCAGCAGTAGCTAAAACATTTGTGTGTTATCAATACTCTTGTCATCACAAATCCAAAACATAGCACCACACAAGCTACTATGAAGAAAATTAACTCTATCCCAGCCAAACACAGTACAGCTGTACAATAAGGACAGGAACTGAAGTGTTCAGCAATGAGCCCAAATCTCCTTGCCCATAAACACACACAGAGGCTGAAACTTAATCTAGTGATATATAAATACCCAGAAAGATTGAGCAGAGATGGTCATTCTTTGTCTGGATTCTTATTAGTTAATTCACACAGTTTCTTGTTGACCATCTTCTATGAATCTTAGTTCTTAAATCTCTACAGAAAGATTCAAGTACCTGGCTCAGGGCTGTGAAATCTACAAGTTAATGTGGTACAAACTGCTTCATTTTGCAGGACTAGACCTCCTTCTAGCCTTCAAAGGCCCAGAGGATGGCCTGGGATGATGAAAAGTGGGTTTCTTTTCTCTCTCTTCTGTATATGTTTCTCTGTTTATTATTATTGCCTGGAAGTGAAGAGATTTTGGTCTTTGTTCTTCAGCATGCATGTTTGTACAAAAAACTGGGATTGATATAAGGAACACTTTTCCAGGTGTTGTCATTTTCTTTCCATAAAAACACACTCAATGTAGACTACAAGTGGAAATCTATGTCAGAAAGGACTATTAGAGAATAACTTGAAGTCTGTAAAATGTGCTGATGTTCACCAATACATTAAGGGAAGACTCTGGGGGAAAAAAGAACAAAAACAAAAGAAAAAAAAATGGGGAAAGCAAAACAAAACAAAAACCCCACCATAGTTCACAGACAAAAAAGTGTGGACATTTTTCTTTGGTTTTAAAGAAAAATCCAAACCATACTACCCATGTTTCCACTCGCTGGTACAGTGGATGGCCCTGATTCAATGAAACACCAGTGTAGAGATGTAATATTAATTGTGTGCTTGAATCTAACCCTATTTCTTGAGTATTTAGATACATAAAGTTTAACTTTGTTGAATCAGAGACATGAGTAGGAGGAACAAATAACCCATGCATTAAATGAAATAGATACATGCTTGGTTGCTGCGCTCTTAATAATTTCTGCTATAGCACCTTTTCCACATGTATCTTTCCCCATGTTACTTGAACAACTTTAATTAGTAATGTCTCATAACACTCCTTCGAGGGAGATAATCACTGTAGTGATTTTGCAGATTAGACAAGGAAGCCAAGACAGATTGTAGCCTATATTTTTGTTAAGTGCTTCAGTTTTTTAACAACTAACTTGAAATACCAGAGCCCTGATTCTCAGTGTTAGCTCCTCTGCACAACAGCCACACACATTAAACATTCAGTAGTTCAGCCAGAGCAGCCTTATGTTCGGTACTATATACCTCTCCTTGAAGGAACTGTTTTGAAAACTGGTGCTTAAGTGATTCATTAAAGCAATAATCCTGACTCCTGAGCATGTTCTTTAATCCTTGAAGTCCAGTTCAGAACATAACATCTCTATTCAGGAAAGCAACCCATGATCTGCTAACCTTTAAACAAAACTTTTTTGCTGAACATTGAGGACTCACTTAGGTGTTTTCATGAACTGATATTCTGATTACACCATTGGGAATCATCATAGAACACCCCAGGTGTTACAAAAGTTATCAATAAACGCAGACCCTAGATTTGTCTTTCATATGGAAATAGGAATGAAAAAGCCCTCTCCCTCATGGTTTACGAAAGTAGCCTTTTTACTTGGATCAGTTGCTGTGCACAAATTCAGCTTTAATGGTAGCTATAATATTTCAAAAGCAGTCATGCAAAATTAAATAGATACAATTAATTGGAATAACAGGGCTAGGCAGTTCAGGTACACAGGTATGGCAGTTCCCTGAAGAGACAAATCGGGAACAGAATATTAGCGATTTTTACTTTACTAAGTTTGCACCAGGAAGTGATTTTTTCTAAAGGTTCCAAAAAACTCTGACATGTGAATATTCTAAGTGGCTCATAACGAAATGCAACTAGATTTACTTCAATGTGTTTGTCGTTAATGTCAAAAAGAGTTTATCTCTTTGCTCTGGAGGAAAAAACCACACTTTCTTTTTTCTAGGGGACTTATACAAAGTTCTACTGCATCATTGTTGGCTCCACAAATGATCCAAGAAGGAATTGCTCTTAGCAAAGGCTATTCAGTTTTTGAAATGTGTGTGATACCTTGAGGAAGAGTACAAACTATAGTAATTTGGTATTGGTGGTTGAAAAGATAGTTTGATGAAAAGACACTGTTTTGACCTAGCAGAAGTCCACACTGATAACTCATAAGGTGAAAGAACATATGAAAAAGTAGATTTTAGCTATTTCTCATTCTAAAGGTTCATACAGGAATTGGACAACAACGGATCCAAATCTCCATTTCTGTGTAAGATTACCACGTGTTGTGATCTATAGTTTTACTGGATCTCCAAACATTACTAGAAGTATGCCTGCAAGAGACATTTCTAAAGTGCTCCAGAACTCATACAGTTTGCTGGCCGAGTTTGACCACACATGATTGATTGCTCTTAATAATCATTGCAGCAATGTGGAACTTCATCTGATACCTCTCTCTTTCTAATTTAAAGGCTTATTAGAAAGGCTGCTTATACTTGATTTAATACCAGCTTGAGCTACAAAACTATTGTCATGCCTCCTCAAGAGTCTGTTCTTTTTCAGGCAAAGCAATTCAACCAACGGGCTACTGCACAGGAATGTAAAACCAAAAAATTTTAGGGTGTACAACGTGTAAATACTGCCAGAGGGTCCATACACTCTATGTCTGCTGAGGTAAACTGCATCATAAAATTTTGTTGTTGCTTTTATTAATATAATCATTATTAAACAATCTTATTGTCAGGAAATGGCCTAAAATAATAGAAGGAAGCAAAGAATGGCTTCTTATTGTCAACTTGCATAGGCATATATCACCCTTTCTAGACTGGAATAATGTGCAGTTTTCAACAAAGGATGCAAGTAAATTCTCCAGGGAGCTTAGGAATATACTTTGAGGGTTTTTCTGTGATGATAATGAAGATGAAGAAGGGAAAAAACGTGACAGGATTTTTAACTTTTATGGAAAGATATTATTGACTACAGTTCAAAACTGCACAGGGGAAAAAAAAAGATAATTTAAAAGTAAAGAAGTGAGTTATGGAATATGTGACAGTAACTTACTAGTTTTATCTAGATTCTAAAACTGAAGTTTGAAAAAGCTGTAGACATACAGCTGATATAAGTCAGTACAACTTTGTTGCACCTGCTAGAAATAGAAAGGAGAGGAAGTCTGAGCAACTCCGTTTGGTGGACTTTTTTTTCTTTCAAATAATAAGCAGATAAGAGAGGTATGATATACTAAAGAAAGTAAGAGTTTTAATTTTGCACTTAACCATTAGTAATAAAAGTGTTTACAAATTAGTTCTGACAAATAGACTCGGGCAGCAGTTCAGAAGAGTGCAGCGAATTGAGAAGGGGTTTTGTACTGAGCTGGAAACAATAGAAAAAGTGAATAAAGGTGAATACATTAACAAGTTTGGTGGCTGAACAACAGCACAGTGAATGAAGATGAGTGTTAATAAATACAATGCATTAGATGCTGGAGAAGAAAAAAACCCAAACATACTGATGTAATTTGCTGACGTTTTTCATTTAAACATGAGTGACACAGGTATAATTCCAGACAGATTAGCAAACCTGTGTATTTAGTGTTCTGCTAAGTAAATAAGGCAGAAGGAACTTAAACAGAGAGGTTTACACTGATTTATGAAATAACATTAGGCAATCATATTAGAACATTTTATCTAAGTGGTGTGGTTTCATCTGGGATAGTACCTGCTGTAAAATGACCTTGTCTCAAGAAAGGTACTATAGAGGGGGATCAGAAAGGGAAAAAGAATTGGCATGAAGCATGAAAAAAACAGAGCCTTGGCTGAACAGAGGGTGAAGAAAAAATTATGGAATCCTTACCTTGGAGATTAAGGGCATAGGAAAGAATACGGAAAAAGTAAAAATCCAGTGAATAATTGCAATATGGGAATTTGCGATTCCAAGGTGGGAAATTGCTGTTCTTGCCAAATCAGACAAAAAAAAAATCCACCGTGGCAGAGGCCATCAGCTGAGGTAAAAGGTATCAACTTCAAAGCTCATAAAATAAAATAAAAAATTTTCACAAACTTAATTCAACTGTAAAACACATAATTACGCTGTAGTAGTCAAAACTGAGGATTATCCTGAGCCTGAAAACTTTGCAAGGTTTAAAGAATAAGAGGGTATTTCTAGATATACCAGCAATATCCTAAATTATAATAGCAAATGCTAAGACAAACAGTAGAAGAGACAACAAAAGCCATGCAGGAGAATTTATGCAGCTGTAATTCTTTGTGATTAGAAGGAGACTTCTTGGAGGAGGCAAATTATCTCATGTCTAATGAAGAAACTACTTCGCACTTTCTATAGAAATACCCAATTCTGGCCATTGTTGGAGAAAGGCTGCTAAATGTGTTAGTCTACAGATTGGGAATTATTTACTTTCCTCATGCTGTGAGTCTGAGACGCACAAAAAAATTCTAAAGAAATTCCAGCTGTGAAGGAGAGGAAGTGAAAAATGTAGAGACAAAGAACACAGAACCCAATTTAAAGAGCAAGGCAAACAAATAAAAGATGTATTTCTAAGTCCATATGTAAAGAGGATAGTGAGCTGTACTGCAGAAACTGCAAGCTGGCCCTTAGAGAGCGGGCACACCACACAGAACCCTAATGATTTGGAAGATACCAGTTCAGGTACTGAAAACAGAACAGTCACAACCACATGGAATTTCACCTGAGCCAGTAAGCCCTGCTCCATAGAAGAATTAATTAGAGAATATTGTGTCTAACTCTGTGTCTAACCACAGAAGCACTGCTGTCTCTGATGGCTCAGGACTCCTGGCACTGTGCGGTGCAAAGCTTTGGTGAGTGTGACACTTATGTCATTACCAGCGGGTGAAAGGAAAAGGATAAAACAGTGTGGTATTGTTCCTGACCATGATGAGTGATGTCTGCCCCAGCACGGATGACAAATGGAACTCCGTTCACTCTGATTCAAATCAGCAACTCACTAGGCACTAAGGAGAAGGTGCTATCCAGCATACTTAATGTCAGGTTATTGTTAATGTCTGGTTTTAAGTGAAGTTGTTGTTGTTGTTGTTACTATTACTGCTTGAATGCTCATCCCAGCTGTGTGTTATGTGTGACCACCGTTGAACTGGCAATGTTCTTCTCCTGCAAGCATCACTGCTCCAGTAGGTAACAATAGACACAAAATACAACACTTTAAGGAGGAGAGAGACAGAGAAAACAAGAATCCCACAGGAAAATGCTCACTGGGAACCTAGGAGGTGTGCGTTCCTCTCCCCTCTCCCCCCAAACTGCATTCATTTTCCTGTTTGTATTTCTATTGGGATGGATCTGAGCTGCCCGCAGAAGCAGCTTGCTAAAAAAGTGATCAGGAACTCCTATTTTAACAATTCTGTTCCTGAATTTATGGGCTTTGGATGCGCTTTGAATAACCATTCACTCCATACGTGTGTTTGGGTGAGTAGTATCAGCACTAGAGAGACTTTGTACGAGCCCTGTGGCAAAATCAGAAATACAAAGGGGAAGTGTCTACAGAGTTACACTGCAGGAGAACTTGGTTCCTTGGCTTGAACTGCTTAAAGAGCTGCCAGAGCCCTTGACTTCATGCCTCATGAAGATGAATCCTTGAGTCTGTTTGTAAAATAATATTTTGGGAAAAATATTTCCCCCAGAACTGTGAACCTCTTTAAATCTCTTCACAAAAAACCCAAAATTCTCAGCACTCCTCTGGAGTCACTGGAGCTTTGCACATAAACCTGCCAAGGGTCTAGCTGCCCTCAGAAAAATTTGCATTTGAAATACCTCTTTGTCCTTCCCCAGTTAATTAAAATAAAAAGAAGTGCATGGACTGCCTGACTCCTGCCTTCCTATGTCCATACACCATACCTGTGTATAATGCAAGTGAAAAGGACAGGTTTCCAGTGACTGAGGCTCTCTGCAGAAAAGTTCCGCTTACACTTTTGCGATAACACAGCTATTTACTTAGGGCCTCTACCGGAAGGAGATATTCATAATCCTGAGCTTCAGCTTACTGTGTTCTTCAGTGTATGTTAGAGCTTTTCTGACACTTCTAAAGGACACGATGAAGTCTTCCTCATTTCTAGCCACTGACTCCAGCTAATGGGTACATGCAATGCACAGAAACAGCCCTCTCTGCTTTCCGCAGGGAGTCATCTTCCAAGGAACACAGCATTAAAAACAACAGATGTGACCTCAAAGAAGATCACACCAGATGTGCAGCTCATTACTGGTTTGCATTTGCTTGAAGAGCTGCAAACACACATGAGAGCAACGGCCGTATGTGCAAAGGTGTGTGTGTGCGTGCGTGCGTGCACACACAGACACACGGACACACAGACAGAGGGACCCACAGACACTTCAGACACAGGGACACAGAGGCAAAGAGACACACGGACACAGGGACGCAGTGACACAGAGACACACGGACACAGAGACGCGGGCACGCGGGCACAAGGACACACCGACACGGGGACACACGGACCCACGCCCGGCGGCGGGCCGGCCGCTCTCCAGGGTGCTGCAGGCGGCGGGTCCCAGCTCCTCCGGCGGCTTCCGCGGCTCTGCCCGTTGGAGGATTTTCCTATTTTCTCCCGATCAGAGACACTTCAGGCTATAAGCTCCTGAGTTTCAGGTTAAGGAGGGCGTGTGATTCTAAGGTCAACATAAAGTAAAACTTTTATGCAGTAGATAACCCACTCCACACACACGCACACAATTTAGAGGATTTTATTTAACTCTTGGCCTTTTAAGAGCCTTGTGGCACAGCTGTAAAACATATCCTGTTATAAACACAACAATATGACTGCTTGCCCCTTTGTTAATGCTTTTTAACTCCTATATCACATAAATTGAGGCCGTATTCTTCCTCTTGTTTTCTTTCTCCTGAAAGTCACTTTTCTGTCTGCACTCAGAAGTATATCTGAGAGCCTTGAACACATGCTGTACTGTCATTTTCAGCAGCTGTCTTTCCAAGCCTGGACAAAGGTGACACAGGTTCTCAGCAAATACTTTTTGCAGATTGTTTTGAAACTGTGTTCGGATCTGCCCACCTATATATTTACTCACCTGGGACGCTGCAACATTTGCAAAGAGCAATTATTCCTACAGAAAAAAAAAATCAACCCACCCTGCAGATCTGCAATTTATAGGGCTTTATTGATAGGCAAACTACTTGAATGTTTATATTAAAAAATGCCCCCTCAGCTTTGCTGTGCCTAGTGGGATGTTCTTCCAGTTACTGTGTTTATCCTTAATAAAACAGTAGATTTGATTTTCCAGTTCACCACCTAGCTGCTCTGCACGAGAGGGGATCAGTTTGGCTTTGAAAATTAGACTCTGAGACCTGGCTAAACCTGCTGGGAATTTCCATTTCATCAGTGTGGTCTATTTTCAATAATTCCTAGTATGTTGGGCTTTGAGATTCAAAGGGGCCACAAAAACACTGTCATCATGCAGGGGGGGACTGAAAGAAAAGCTTGATGACTTTCTCTTAGTAAGGCAGTGCTTAATGTTGCTGGTGGCTGAAAGCAACACACCTCCTTGCTAGCTGTGTTGGTGGGCTCTGAGGTTTAACTGGGAAGGAGAAACTGAGGTGCTCTTACCTCCCTTAGAATTAATGATATCCAAGCTGTGATATGTCAAGGTTTCAGTGCCTTCCCCTGGCAGATCTAACTGTGCTTTATAACGCTCCTATGGAAATACTGCTCTGGACACAGCTAAGTGATTACGTACCCTTTTCTGTTAAAGGTTTGACCACTAGTTAGTTTAACTCATTTAATTTCCACTGGTAAGTGCCTATTAGCGATTTATTTGCATGGAGTCTGACTTGCCGTTGCCTCCGTTTGGATTTGTTCCTTCCTTTCTTCTTGCTCTCTGCAGTCCCCACCATCCGGATGATTTGCTGTTGCGTTGTCCCATTCTTGCCAGCATTTTCTCATCATCTGTCCAATGCCTGCCTCCCCCGTGTGCAAAACCATTAAAATCAGCTGTTCATTGCAATGCTGGAGGTAAACAAGCGTGGAAGCCCCAGAGATGGCTAAACAGCAGCAGAGCAGCGTGATGGGTGGTGGCGAGCACAGCCTGTAGCCAGGGGACCAGGTGCAGCAGCCCCGGGGCCTGAGCTGGTCCCTGCTGGGGGTGCAGTGTCCAGCTGGGCTGGGTGAGTGCCACTGCCTCCCCATCTCACTTGACACCTTGTTTAATAGCCTGGCTTTGCTTGTGCCAAGTGCCCATTTGCAGGCATCCTTTGTCCCAGAGAGAAATTAGGGCTTCTCCATGATCTTCCTTGCCTCGTTGGCCTAAAACTTTTGGCAAAAACTCTAAGGAAAGAGGTGCCCTGAATAAATGTGGCTCTTGGAGCTATTTCTTTCCCCTGTGAGGTGATGTGTCTGCCTCCAACAGGGACTGGGGAGAAGATCAAACCTCCAAAGGGAAATCAAGCATTTTAGTTTGCAGAGCTGGCTGTCTCCTGGGCTTGTTCTCTCAGTCCCCTGAGAAAGCCATCTGTTGGCTGGGAAGCAGGTCACCTAAGCCATGGCAAATGGGTTGGGAGGTAGCTGAGCCATCAGGATCCCCTCCATTGGGCACCCACATGTCTAAGGGTGCAACCTCCCTCCTCCTAGGAAACGTGGCAAGTCAGAAACCATAAGCGAGGGCAGCGGGGCTGCTTTTCTTAGCCATCCTTATCCACCTGGGGATAGATAAAGGCTAACAGGAGGTAAGATCTCATCTGCCTTGGCTCTGGGTGGACATGAGTGCCTCTGCAAGTGAGAGGGAAGCCGGCAGTTTCACCTGGGGTCTGCCCTTTTCTCATAACCTACTAGTCCCAGCCATGTTGCAAGGAGGTAAAGGAGGCGTATAGGGGCACTGAGGAGGGGGAAGTAGGTGCTGTGGAAGTGTGGGGACAACCCGCCCAGGGTACTTTGTCCTCGGCTCCTCTGTAACCTCCCTCGCCCTTGAGGGGACCTTGAGTCTCTGCAGACATCTCTGTGGCCCCCAGGTATCAGGGCTGCACTCCCCCTTGAGTACAAGAGAAAAGATCACGTTGGAAGTGGTCGCCGGGGACCTCTTTCCTCTCCAACCTTCGCCCACCCAAGCTATAGAACCCTTGGGACAGGGTGCTCGTCCTACCGGAGCGCACCCCAGCAAGGCGGCTCCATGCCCGAGGAAAGAAGCAGTCTTTTGGGAGATGTGTAGCTACAGGCAGGGACACGGCCCGCAGCAAAGTCTTTACTAGAGATCACTCGGTATCACTGGGTACGGATGCGATTTCTTTTGGAAATCTCCTCTCTCAAAGTTGCTGTCTTTGCTTCCCTTCCCCGGGAGCATCTTTTGGTCCCTCCGCAGCAGGAGAAGATCATCATTAGCAAATACTCTCTTCCTTATGCGCTTTCCTTTTTTTTTTTTTTTTTTTTTTTTCTCCTGCGAAGGAAGGGCTAAGCGCTTTGTTCTGTGGTTTTACGATGGATTTATCTCTACAGCTGTTTAGCACACTGTAAATGACTCGGCTCCCCCTCCCTCCCTCCTCTTGCATGAGCACGGGACGAGGGGAGGAAATGCGTTTTAAATGTTTTAAGCTCGGGAGCAGCCTTTTTTTCCCCTCAGGAGGTGTGTCTAACACGTAGTGCTCTGAAGAGAGGAGCCGGTAATAACAGATGCTCTGTCAAACTTAAAAGGCGCTGCTTACCACGGAGTCACCGGGTGCCATCAAGATGTATCTGCTGGGATTGATTAAGAGCAGGGCTCCGCGGGCTCAGGAAGGCAGCGCTGCGCACACGCGTTTCGGCTGGGGGGCTGCGGGGGGGAGCAAATCTCCACTCACCCCAGGCGGGCTGCAGACAAGGCAAGGTGGAGGCGGGGGTCACACGGCAGGGTTTCCAGCACCGGCCTTTTATTTCCACGCCGGCGTGGGGGGGTGATGCGTGCGAGTGAGAGGAGCTTCTCCCCGGCTCGGGTGAGGTTTGCACGGCGGAGGCTGCCCCTCCGGCCGTCCGAGCTCTGCAGCCGTGAGACCACACGGCGTTGAGCAGCGTGGCATTGGGGGGCCCCCTGCAGCTGGGTACAGCCGAACCACAGCCACAGCCAGAGCCCGCAGGTACCTCCTGCCATCGCTCCAGCCGCGGGAAGCAGCGAGCTGCTAGAAGCGGGCCTTGCCCCGAGAGCTCTGCCCCTCTCCTGCGACGCCACCCCCTCCCTGCTCCTCCCTTCGCGAAGGGCTGACTCGTGCTCGCGGTTATTGAACTCTAATTAAATCTCCGGGACTCAACGTGCACAATCAAACACTCGCGACGTCGCTGGGAGGGAAAAAACCAACAATAATAATAACAATAATAAGCAGAAGAGGAGGCGGGCATTGTCCCTTTTGAGGCTGATGATGATCTTGATTAATGAGTGTTAAACTATGTTAAGCACCAAGGTCTTGGAGATGGCCCGTGGGAGGTGCAGGGAGTGACCGGGCTGTCTCACAAAGGACAAGGGCTATGGGGGTTGCTGTCCCTTGCCCCGGCATGGTTGCACCTGCAACAGATCAGACCCAACAGAGCCATAGCCTCCTCATAGATTGCTTCAAAACTCAACTGTACCAAATCTCACCTGAGTTGCACAGATAGTTGTCTCCTAACTGCTATGAAGTCCATGCTATGAAGTCCAGGCAAAGTTTTCTGTGAGGGCTAAAAAAACAAGGGACAGACATCAGGTCCCAGCTGCCTTGATGCTCCCGAAGAGCCACAAGTGATCCAATCCTCAAACCCTATGAAAGTGCGTTCAGGTAGAGAAACATAGATTTGTGTAACACGGAAGCATGAATACCTCCAAAATTCAGAGTTCCCTACCTCCAAATTAGCCCTACCACCCGAGGCAGGGGAAATACCCACCCTACAGCCGCGCAGAGTATTTCCAGAGTCCTGCTTCCCTGAAAGGCACATCGCCACATTACCCTCTTGGGGATAAATCCACCCCTGAGATTCTTCCAGGAGCAATAGCTAAATGTATGTGAGTAGTGTAGGCAGCTTGTCTGCCTGGGGCAAGCCCAGGCCAAGAAATATTTTCTGCAAAGTGAAGGAGTTTTTCGAGTGGAGAGGAGAGGAGTGGCTGGGCTGTGGGTCCATTGGCCCTTCAAGAAGAGAGATGGGGCAGGGGAGGCAGGGCAGGCAGCATCCAGAAACCAGGGTCACCTTCATAAGGTGCATCTCTCTCCCCTTGTCTCTTATCACTTTCCCCTATTATTGTTCAGACAATAGATGAGATGGGTTCCCCTCTCCTGCTTCCCACCCTGACAGCCCCTATCCCAAGGGAAAAAAGCCTCACTCCAGACCTCAAATCAATTCCGGTCCTGGAGAGAGGCAAAGATAGACAAATCAAACCTGAAGATGTTTATATCTAGATTATTTACATGGAACTGGCCAGTTCCCTTAAGCAAAGTAAATACTTCTCGGCTTAGTGACTGTTAGTTAAAGGTCAATGCTTTACACCCAAGGAGAATTAACTCTTGTTCACAAAATGTATCTGTTTCCCCGAATTAGTTTGTCATTGTGCTGGAGAAGCTTTCCATGAATATTTCAGCATAATAATCAGTTTAAAAAAACCAAACTGAATTTAGTGTAACAACATTTTTCCACAGTGCATGGAGACTCTGATGACTGCAATAATCTAAAAGCAATATCTTTCTCTCTTTCTCCTGCTGTACATCACTTTAGCCTTACAACTATCATGGAACTGTGAAAAAAAGTAACCAGAAATAAAGAGGAGAGCATTGTGGGGAAAGACGGGTAAGAGGTAATTGAAAAAAAAAAATAATCGGCTCTGATGTGCAAATTGTAGATAAAGACTTCTGATGAGGAAGAGGGGAGTGTCTGATGAGGAAGAGGGGAGAGTGTGTTGAGAGATAACAAGAAGCAGTAATTTCTATTCAGCAAAGCCACCAAATCAGAGAGCAGTGCTGATCTTATTGGAGGAGAGCCTTCAACAGCAACTAATCCTGTCATATTGAAAGAAAATTGTAAATGTTCTCTGCAGAAATTGCCTGCCCATTGCAGCTAATCGAGCCCGCTTCGCGCTCTCGCACACCCACACACCACACACCCCCGCAGGCGGGCAGCAAGCGGACCCACAGCCACAGCACCCCACAGCAAGGACATTCGCCCGAGATGCTCACCTAGGCGCCCCGTTTCCCTCCCTCACCACCACCCCCACGAAGGTGGCAGCTTGCCCTCATTTCCTCAGAAGTGCTGGGGGAAGTATGAATTATTACCAGCTCACTTACGAGTCCCAGCTTCTGCTATTTTTAATTTCTCCAGTTTTGTCCAAACCGTTAAGCCAGGTTTGATAGCACTATTGCTCTAGTATTTTTTATTTTTTTTTTTTTTTTAAAGCTCAACTTGGCTGAACTGAAGCGGAGATTCCCAAGGGCCAGAGCCACGGAGGGTGTGCGTGTATATGTGTGTGCCTGTGCGTGTGGGAGGGAGAGAGCGAGCGAGGGAGAGACAAAAACTCCCTCAGCCCGGACAATGCCACCTCTTGTTTAAAGCTTCCAAACTGTTATTCTTTCCCCCACCACACACCCTCCATTATCACGGTACCAAGTAATCTGTCTTTCCCCCTCACCCCAACCCCCCCTCCCTCCTCTTGGAAGATATGGAAGAGAAAGATAAAGCGGCTGCCGCCGGGCTCTGACTGCGCGCAGCCCGCATGCCTCTGCCGCCACAGCCGGCGCGACTCCGCAGCCGCCGCTCGCAGCGAGCCGCTTACAGCGGGATGGGATGCAACTTCTGGTAATTGGATCACAGGTAGGAAAGCTTTGGGTTTTACTGACGTTTCCTCTGTGTTTTTTTTTTCTCATTTCTTTTTTCTTTCTTTCTTTCTTTTTTTTTTTCTGTTTTCTTGCCCCCCTCCTTTTCTTCCTCGTCCTCTACCCTCCTCCACTTCTTCGCCGCACCTAGGATTTCATCCGCTGCTGTCATAGGAAAGCTCCCGCCAAGAAAATAATGTCCAAGTAAACGAGCTTACGTTTTGCTTCCTGGCAGAAGGAGCAGAACAAAACATAGGGAAACTTTTGCTGGAAAGGTCCATAGCGGTGCGGGTCAGCAGGGAAAGGCAGCGGGAGGAGAGAAGGCAAAGCGATTGCCCCCGACACAGAGCCTTCCTCTCCTGAGTTACAGTTGTGACATTAATCCCAGAATCGAGTCTAGCATGGTATATAGCGGGGAAGGAGAGACGCAGTACCCTGATTTATAGAAATCCCCACATTTTCCTGGCGCTGTCCATAGGTTTTTTTATGTAAATGCTGCATTCCAACACACGGACATCTCCCGGATTACCCTTCCCAAATCCCGCTGTGACATGCTTGTTGACGACTCCTGCAAAATGTCACCGGGAGCCGAGAGCGGAGCCTTCCCCGGGGAGTAGAGCCTGCCTGCGGGGCGCACTGGCTGGCGGGCCGGGAGGGTTAGAAACGGGACGGGAGGGGGATATCCCTGCCCTGCTGGGGACCATGCAGGGATGCGGGGTATAAGGGGAGGGGAATTCCGCTGTGTCAGTGTGGTCCCTCGCCCTTCAGCATCCCTCCTGGGGAGCGGGCGCCTGCCCGGGGTCAGTGTCCGTCTGCGCTGCCTCAGGTCTCCGGTCCTGCCTCGGGGAGGGGGAGCGCGGTCGCGGGGAGCAGCCGAAGGCGGGGAAGGTGTGGGGTTTCCCCGTCTCATTTCCGACCCAACTTCCCTGGTTCGGTGCCCCTGGGTCCCCCGTGCGGCCAGGGAGCCGGATGCGGCGGGGGAGGATGCTCCAGGGCCGGGTAACGCTCGCCCCGTTCCCCCGGCAGGATTGTGCCCCTGGCAAGACCCACCCGTGCCTCTGGGTTCCTTTTCTTCTCTCTTTTCTCCTGTGGCCTCTGCCACAGGGTGCTTGTGGCCAGAAGGAGCGAGTTGATGCCTTGAGAGGCAGCTCAGATCAGGCTGTGGGAGAAAAACTGCCTCCCAGAAACAGCTCTGGGGGCCGAGGTCCTCGTGCCCCATCCCCCCCCCATTTCGGAGCCTCTGGAAGGGCAAAGTGCTTCTTCTCAGGTCAAAGCCGAGACCCCCACCTCTCCGGCTAGTGCCGCTCTTCACCTCGCGCCGTCCTACTGTTCTGCTCCCTCTTCGTGCTTGCTGGCTTCCCTGGGACTGCCCGAGTGCCAGAGTGATGCCCCACTGGGGGAGCAGGTGGGAAGCAGCAAGGCTTCTCCCCTCTGCTCATCTCCCCGCAAGGCAGCTGGGCTGGAGGGTCCCTGCCCCAGCTGGAGAGGAGCTCCCGGCAGGAGGCTTTGCTCACCACATCAAGGCCCGCTGCCAGCTCCGAGGGGAGGCTGACAGGGCTTGTAACTCCTTCTCACAGGCCTAGGGGTGAGTACTCACCCCTTCACTGGGGAAAGAACAAGGGACTGTCCCTCTGTCCCCCATAAGATTGTTTTCTCCTACTACTTTAATGTGCTAAAGTAGTGCTCCTTTAGGAAAAGGAGAGGTAGCCTTTTCTTTTTTTTTTTTTTCAACTAGAAGAGGACACTGGGGAGAGGGGTAATTCTTATTGCAAATCTAGCCAGAATAGCATCTCTCCCCATTTGTATGTCAACCAGTGTGTTTTCACACATTGGCTTGTCCCTGTCCCTTAAGGAAGGTCTTCCCTTTGCAGAAGGAAAAAAGGCAACGGGGAAAAAAAAGGAGGGGGGCAACCTCTGCTTGACAACCTGCTTTTGCAATTTTTTGGGGGAAAAAAAAAAACAACCAAAAAAACCCCCCACAAATGAAAAAAGAGCAACAATGAGGACGGTTAATACAGGAGATGAGAAGTATGTACGCTGTCTGCTTTTATGGTATTGCATTGCCTACAACCACAGACCCTGTCTAAATACACACCAGCCTTGATAGTATGGTTTATGACACCAGCCGCTCTCGGTGACTTGTCTATAAACTGCATTAAGCTACACAGAGTACATTCCCTCTCTCATTTAGGCTCTTTTTGATTATAACTTTGGTTGAACTTCCCCTTTGCAGGATCCCTGGACTGCAAAAGCAGCCCTGTTTGCTTTTGTATCAGGAGAGCGAGAAGTGCGGTGGGCTCACTGACTTGGCAAGTGTGTGCCCCACTGAGTTGCCCACTCTGCCCCTGCCCACAGCACCCTGTGATTTCTGCATTGCAGTCAGCTCGGGAAAGGGGCTCAGTACATGGGGAGGGGGGTCTAGAATGTCCCCAGGTTGCTTTGGACAGAGGGAAAAATAATAAAAAGGAGATGTCATGCTCTTCTCCCATACAAATCCAAGATTTTAAGTAATATCCTGTACCCAAAAGGTTGTTACTCTGCATCTGGGCAGAGGTTTGGGAGATCTGGACCATCGTGATCGGGAATGTTCTGGGGAGGTGGAAGGGGCAGCAGCTGTGCCCTGCTGTGCCATCACCCAAGAGGGGGACCAAGATACAAAAGGGAAAAAACAATGCCACCACTTAAAAACAGCATCTGTGAATAAAAGTATATTTTTTATGTTCAGTTCATGTTCAGTTTCGTGCCCCACTGTCACTTTGTTTTTCACCTCTGGGCTGACTCCCTGTCTACGTTTTGTGGCTCTCAGTCTCTCTCAGTGCTAGGGTCTTTCAGTCCATTGGGTGTCTAATTCAATAGTTTTTTGAGGACATCTACTATGAAATCCCCCAGTGTTGTTGATGCAGTACCAGGCGGTTACTCTGCCCCACTTCACTCCTGTAACCCACTCACCCGTTCACCCAGACTTTCTCTTCTCCACTAATATCATGACCTACATGCAAAAGACTTATTTTCTGGTCCCCGTTTCCATAGCAATGCAGCATGGGGAACACAGACAAACCAGTAATAATGAAGCATATTCCCTTTCTGTGAAATCAAGACTGCTTTGAAAGTTGAGTTCAATTTAAGGGAAAATAGGGATTTGAGGAGAGTTGGATTTCCGGCCCAAAGCCCAGATCTCTGCACCCCCTAGTGCCAAAGGCAGGCGAGAGAGAGCATCCCTGGACATAGGGGACATGAGGCTTGATAGTGAATTACAGAGGAAGGAGAGAAACAAGTGGTATGAGATAAGGACATTCCCCCCAGTGTCTGTTTCCAGCCAGCTCTTCCCTTTCTAAATTCCAAGCTACAAAAAAAAGGCAGGTGGCATTCAGCTGATCCTGGTTCAGTTACCCAGAAAGCTAATGCTGGTGTGTGGGTTAAACTATGGAGGAAGAGATATGAAGAAATTAAAGCTGGGAAGCCCAATCTGTATCTGGCCATTTATTCACAAATTTGGGATTTCTCTGTCTTTGAGCTTTACAGCTCGCAGCGACTTGCAGCTAATTCTCAGAGATTTGAAGTCACTGAAGAGGATTACTTCACTTGTGAAAATGCTGCCCTGACCTTCTATGGGGTCTTTGGGCAGGGGAATGGGTGGACAAGAGTAATCAGGCTAAGGAAAGCTGAAGGGGCTTAGATGCAGCTCATATGAATGACAGGGATAACTTTTTCAAAAATGCTTGTAGCCTTAAATCTTAAAAAGCTGAAATTGTATGGTAGCATTTCAGGCCCTGTTAAATCTGAGCCTGGATTCCTGTCTCTAAGAACCAGGCTGGACAAAAGACCAGGCATTGAGAACCACTGTAACTAAATGAGACAACTAGCACACGCCCCACACACCACCCTACCTATATTTTCCAGTTCCCATATTTTGGCAAAGATAGGTTTCAGTTTTGCCAGGGTGTCCATGGCATTTCGTGGGTTGGAACTGCCCAAAAGATGCGGAGTTATCTACTTGCTTGTCCTCGTCCCACTAGCTGAACACCAACCTCCTGTGCCTAGCAGATTGCATTCCCAAGCGCTCCGTACCAAGCTGAGTGGGGATTGCTTAGTGATTTATCCCACTGCCTTCCTACATCTTCCCGATACAAGTGGGCAGAATTAAAAGATGAGGCCACCCTGGAGCTGTATTAAAAGGCTGCATCCCTTTCCCTTGGGCTCTGAGCTTGGTTCTATGTAAAAATGCTTTAGGCTGTGGAGCTGCCTGTCATTTTGGACTGTCTGTCCTACCTTTAAAGCTGGATCATTAGCTATATGTAACATCATCTGCTCCCTGTAGAGAGAGATATGTATCAGCAGGCGTTCCAAAGACACATCTCTCCTATAACATGATTTTAAGTCCCAAGAGGATGGGACAGGACGTAGTGAGTTTCATCTCATTTCCATCAATAACTTCCTAAAGAATGCTTGCCAATGAGGCTAAGACAGGCAGTGGGATTTCAGTAGTCCATGTGTTCCATGTATTCATTTTTAAGAACATGATAAGGATAAAATGAAACAGACCATCATTTAGGGCCAGCTGCTTTGCTGAGAGACTTCTGTATGTTTTCATTTTGATGAGATGATCCTCTGATTCCTGTCTTTTCAGTATCTCTTTTGACTCCATGGGCTAGATTCTCATCTTAATTACGTTCTTTCAAATCAGAGGTGACTCCACTGACTTTAATTATTTCTGGTTTATTCTAGTGCAATTGAGCTCAGAATTTGACTTTCACAGAAACATAGTAAGTGTTGTAATCAGAATATGCCAGTGTTTTGACAACTGTTCATGGAACAGCTCTGTTTCATCAGTCTCTGCCTAAAGGGAAATGCAATGTGATAATGGGCATTGGGAATAGTATGGGGCACCTCTAACAGTGACGACAATAAAGATCTCTACGAGATGCCACAACACAAATAGGTGAGAAAACCAGCATCTCCCAGGGTTTTCCTCAAGCTCTTAGAAAAGCTCTGAGTAAACTGTGGGCAGGTGTGGGTTTTTTTAGGTCTTTGTTCTTTTTTTTTTTTTTTTTTTGAGAAAGAGGTGGAACGGAACGAGACAAAAAATATCTTCATAGATCTTTCTTCTGAATCATTGTGAAAATTACTGTTGGAAACCAAGGAGATAAAATAAACCTAGTCATTTAAAAGAATTCTCTTGCTTAGTAATTTCTCTGGGTCAGGATTCTCAGGTAGTCTGAATATGTAAAGCTGTCTTGATTTTGGTGGAGATAGGATGACCTGCAAACTCTTTTTTATAATTTTATAATCCATTTTTATAATCCATTCCAGCATGTGAGAAGTAAAAATTAACAAAATCTGTCCATGGGAAAAAGTAAGCCTCTGGTACAGCCCGTAGCATGTTCACAAGTTCCTGGGAAATTTTCTCTCGGCTTTGAAATGAATTACTGATGTCCGTTTTATACTCATCTATCTCATATTTAGTCAATTAGAAAGCAAAGTGGTTGTATATTGAAAATGATTCACAAATTTGTTCATGAATAATGACAACAAGCTCATTCTACTATGACTTCTGAGGTCATTTAGTGCAAGCCAGTGACCAATGATTTATTCATGAAAATATGCATACATCTCAAAAGTTTCATGAACGTTAGCATGAATAATTAACAGATATTGTGTTATTTGTTATCATTACTCATTATTTTCCTATTCAAAAAGGCATCAGTCATCCAGTTAAAGACCATTAGAACATAATGATTGCAACATTGGATCAGGCAGGTATTTTGTCTTGTCCAGTATAGTGTCTTTATTAATGTCCCTTACCACACGCTTCAGAGGCACGTGCAGGGAAAGCTGCCCTAGATAAATGTGCTTCCCTGAAGTAAAATGTTTTAATACTCACCAGTTTGTGTTTGCTCACTGCCCGGAGACCATTTCCAAATGAAAACAAGGTACCCGCCTTCCTCATCAAAAGAAGGTTCTAGACAAACTGCAGCCATACTCACAGGCCAGATAAGCAGCTAATCAGGTTTTGCCTCCAGTAAGTTCACTACCTTAGTGATAGCATGTAGCAGTGATTTCAGTAGGTTAATTACATATTTTTGGGGGAAAAGCACACTCCAAGCAGCCTTTGATCTATTTAAATTAGTTGTCTTTCAATGTTATTGCTACCTCTCTTTTATGTGACATGAAAAGGCCAACAGGAGCACGCAGTTCATTGTATAGGTGCCATTCATTCACTCAAGCATGAACCTTCTTTTTCTTTTCTTCTTTCAGACAGTCTCAGGGTTCCAAATCACTTTGTATGTCTTAAAAATGACTAATTCTTCCATCTCCTTTTCTGGTGACGGATTGACCAATGTGGACCCTGTTTTCTGGATGAGAACTATAGGCTTATATAGTAAAACTGTGTTCATTTTAACAACTTTTACTCGTTGCACTAATGGAAACTTTCTTTTGTTTGTTGGGTTTAGGGCTTTTTTTTTGACTGCTGCTGTAATTGAGCAGAATTTGCAACTGGGTTGTCCACGGTGACATCAATATCCTTCCTTCAGTGGTCACAGTTGGCTTAGAGTCCAGGAAGGTTTCTAAGTATTTCACTCCACCCGTGAGTGTTCTGTATCGGCCAATATTTATTTCCATTTACGATGTGAATGCTAGGTTCACCTGACTTAACTAGCACACTCTGAAATACTTCAGTCCTTATTCCCTTTATCTGACAGCAATAATTTCAGTAAGGAAGTTATACATGGTGTAAAATCTTGGACAACCCAACGGTTAGTATTTTACAGTGAAAAATGAACACTCTTGTGTAGTTCCTGCTTTCTCTCTCTTAAACAGTTTCAACTTGTATTAATAAGCTACTTCTTCTGTGTTTACTTAAATTCTTCAAAGAAAATTTGTCAAAGGATTTAAGAAGATACCTATATATACACATTTATTGAGTTGTTTTTCTTGGTCTATTAGCTTGATGCTTCAAAGAATACACAGAAGAGACATTTCTTTGAAAGAAACTGATTTTTTTTTCCTCTCCTGTATGTAATTCTAGTTTTTGTTAATTTCAATCAATTAACTTGAAAGTAAAATAAGACTTTTCAGTATATAATACCTAAGTTCAATCCAGTGCCTGTCCTAAAGATAGGTATGCTAGCTGCTACCCTCCAGTCCTTCTGTAGCGTATCTGTCTTCAGCGACAGCTTGCGTATTTTTGCTATCAGTGCAGCCACTTCATTTTCAAATGCTTTCCAAACCCTTGCATATATAACCATGAGGTCCTTGTGACATGCTGCTATTTAGTTTATCAGTTTGTTCCAGTGTTTCCCCTTTCAGCGTTTCACATTCTGACAGCTCATGTCCTTTCTTGTCTTGAAAAAAATAGGTCTAGTGTGGACACTGGCACAGCATCATTTGTGAGGAAGACTGACTCAAATGAATGGTTCAGAACCTCCGCAAAGTCCTTTTGCTCATTACTTATTCCCATTACCCCCTGGATGTGCAGCAGATCCCATTGGTTCCCTCTTAAACTGGGTGAATTTAAGACCTTTCAGAAATGTCCTGCAGTTCCCCCCTCCCAAGCTCTTGTCAGTTAACACATCCTTGTCCCTCATCTTTTACAGCCGACGTTTTGTTAGTGCTTTTTTATAATTTTCCTCCCTTAGCCAGGAGCTTCACCAAAGCAGAAGTGCCATTTCCTGAAAGTTAGTTGCTTGGCTCAAACAACCTCTTGGACCTTAACATTTCACAGTACCTTTTTCTTTTTTCCTACCTTGCCTTTCAGTTTGCTTTCTGCATGACTTCACTGAATCAGAAACTGTCTGTTAATATACCTGTTGCTTTGAATCTATGGATTTTATGTTTTTTCTTCTTTTCTTTCCTTTCCTTTTCTTTCATTTCATTTTCTTTTATTTTTTCTTTTTCTTTTTTTCTTTTTTCCCCCTATTCTCTTTCTACTTCCAGTACTTTTTAAGCAGATCGCTAATTATTATCGGTTTTAACCTCACGGTCTTAGCGTAGTAATAAGTTCATTACTATTCAGTGGCTTAACTGTACCATTTCTTCAGCTACTTAAGACTAAGTTAAGAACCCATAATGTTATGTTGTCCAGTTATTCTAAAAATCACTTAGGAATATTTCTTTTAAAACCTGTTCGTACCAGTTGATCTACCAATGTACAGGTGGGTGAAGTCACCAATGATTTCCTTTTTATTAGACTTAGTTGCCTCTTCGATCTCTTTCCACATAATCCATTGAGTATCCCAGACATTTCCTGGACTAAGTGTGCTAATGCTTTGTGCAAGCATCAAGATTTAATTAAAGTAGGATATTTTTATGCTGAGTAAGACGGACCCAGATCAAGGAGATCATAGATAAGATCCTGACCATGCCACCATCCTCCTGCCTGACCTTTGACAAGTTCCTATGGCATGACACAAAGCCTGCTGAGATCAGAGAGAAACTTTTATTACCTTTGGGCAGGCTTTGGCTCAGCTTCCTGAGATGAGAAAAGTAACTCTTCTTGATCTCAAGATAGTGTTGTGAGGATTCAGTCGCCATGGTTTGTCAGGTATTGAGGTTTCGCTGTGGTGGTGCCACATGAAAACAGGAGCAGACAGATTCCATCCAGAGGGGCTTTTTTTGCACAGGGGTGTTGTAAAGTTGAGCCTTTTGTAGCTGATTATCAGGAAAGTTTTAGTTCAGAACAGAGGATAAGTTAATATGTTCAGCATCCCTCCAACAAAAAGGTACTGAAGCTTCATACTGCTCCAGATCTTGGTGAGGATTAAAAGGATAAAATGACTAACATGGCCAGTTTTAGCTGGAGGAAAGCAGATCTCATAATATGGTCTTATTTGGGGGAAAAAAAAAAAAAAAAGAAAAAAAAAGAGAGAGAGAAATAAATTAAAGGCAAAGTTTAAGGACTAGATCTAGAGAAGAGGACTAGCAAGGGATATGTCTTCTCTGCTGTTGCTTTTCTGTGCTTAGATTAAGCTGCAAACTGGTCTCCTGATCTGTTACTGGCATCTTTCACCCACACTAATTTCACTTTTCTAGCAGTGTATTCTCAGCCGATGAAAGCTGTCAGAACATGAGTGACATGAAAGGAGAGGCCATCACCAAACAAAGTGCTATATTTAACCTGGCAGTGTCATGCCTTCTCAGGTCTGACCTTGAGCCGTAGCAGTGAGGATATAAATGGGGCATCTTGGTTGCAAAGTTTATTCCTTCTTAAATACAAGGAAAAGCAGCGAAGAAGGAAGGTAATACAAGTTACCCTTCTACTTTTGACATTTGTGATAACCAGCACACTTAGCTGCCACTAGAAGGAAAGAATACATGAAGGGCTCACTGTTAAATTCTCATTAAAAATGTCTGTTTGATGTCTGCAAGTCATTTTCACAATCTCATCCACTGGGAGTAAATGTAGGGATCTTTGCTGAAAGGTTTTGACATCAGAAGCAGTTCCCTGCAAGGAGTATCATACTGTTATTATTCATTTTGCAATGTGATTCAGTAAAGGCAAAAAAACCCAAAAGTATACAATTGGAAAGAAACAAGGGAGGAAAAAGAAAGAAGAAGAAAAACATTTTGTCTCCTTCATTTGTAGAAAGCTTGTAACTATCTCTCCCTTTCTTTAGCAAAGAGTGAGACTGTCTATCTCCTGCTTTGAAGCACAGGGGAATGCAAACTATCTGACTTCAAAAACCCTAGACAACTCAAGTATTGCCATTATTTCAGATGACAAATTTCACAATTACTATTCCACATTATTCTCTTTAATGCCTCTTAAAAATCAAAGTGGGGTGTGGAAATAACACATAACTAAAAAAATGAGGAGCAATTTTCTTGTTACTTCATTCGGACAATAGTGACAAGGGCTGGATTCATGGTTTCACCACAGGTTGCTGATGAGACCATGGACAAACTCAGCAATCTCCTGGACCTCAGCTTGTAACACGGAAATTGTGCAAAATAGCATTTGCATTCTCACGTGTTTTGTCTGCCCTTCCTCTTCAGATTTGAAAGTGTTTGGCAGAACTCCTGTAACAGTATGCACAGAGGAACCTTGCCTAAATTTGGGCATCCATAGAAAGAAATTAATAATACAGTACCTTTCAAGCATTCGGTTGCTTTTTATTCCATATGAAAATTAGCTTATAAAACGGACTCGGTCTTTCTCTTCTTTAGAGAGTAAGAGCCTTTCCATTCACCCAGGGGGGTTGCTGGTACAGGTAGTTACACATGGAATACCTCTCAGAAGCCTCTATCTGGAGCAGGTCCGTGACAGATCTGCTTTAACCCTGAGAGCAGTGCTGCCCATGCTAGTGCTGCAAGGGTATGGAGAAACTGGGAAAGGTACACAGAAAGATGGAAAAAATGGGGAGAATCACCTGCCTTCCAGAGACGAGATGTTCAATAGACTAGGACTCATCATCCCAGAAATGATATGACTTCTGAGGAATAAAGGTAGGTCTGAGCAACCTTGAAGAGAGGAAGAAGGTGAACAGGGGACCATTTCAGTATTTTCACAACATCAGACCCAGAGCTCTCAGGTGGATATTAACAGGCATAAATTTAAAAAGTCACTGCATGGTTGAGCTGTGGCACTTACTGCCCTATGATGTTTTGTTGATTCCAAAGGTATAAATGAGTAAAAAATGATCAAACAGGGCAGGCTACTGCAAGAAAAACACTACCAAAAGTTTTGTGATTCTAATAAAGTCACAGGGTCAGGGACCCCCCCATCACTACCACCAATTCCTTTGCCCTAAGAAAGGTATGCTGTAGTGGTGTCACTGCATGCCTGCTCCCTTTGCTACTGGCCACTTTTGAGAGAGGATAGTGGGCAAGCTGGCTTAGGGAGAGCTGCTCTTGCACTCGGAGACTCACTTGGAGTCATCAGGGTAGTTGTCTTCTTTGGACAATGCTCAACCTGTTTTACTTTTGCTGCTCACTAGAAATTTGTTGTCTTTCTTGGCTAGGTGCTTACCAAAACAGCCACAAGACACTTTGGAAAGTTGTTTAACTAATGCCCAACTTGCCAGAAAGACCTCCTACAAATAAATTCAAAGATTCTTCAATTTAGTTGCTCATTGTAACAATTGGAAATTTTTAATATACACGTGGTTTCCAGGCAGATCTCAATGCCAGTCACGAAGTAAGCATTCTTGCCCCACTGACTGTAACTCTGATATAACAGCCTGAGATAACCTCCTTGCAGACATGCTCCTCTTTCGGCTTAATGCCTTTGTGTTCCCTTTATAGGTGTTCCCTTTACAGGGGACCAGTGAGTTGAGAAAGGGAAAATGTGGTCACAGCTCTGCCTTTAGTCTCTCTTTTCATTCAGTCTTCTACTTCCAACAAGTAAACTGGAACAAAACAGCCTATATACACCAAAAATGAGGAAGGATGTGACAAACATTGAGAGAGACCTTTGCATCCCTGTAAATGTGACAGGAGAAAGCTTCCCTCGATAGTTGCATGCGTACAATTTCTTACCTCATTAGAGCAGACCTGCCCCTCCCAAATGCCAAAAGAGAGATGATGCCTTCTTGCTTTTCACTTGAAAGCTCCGAAATCACAGTCTGCTTAAAGCTCTGTATCATTTTGTGTGCTGTATCAGGATTTAGACAACAGCCTCTTAACCAGTGAGTCCTAGGAAAAAAAAAAGAAAAAAAAGAAAAAAAAAGAACTTTACAGAATAGAAAACTAAAGCTGAACTTAGGATGAAGGAGATACTTCCTGAAGATGATTTCTACTTTGCTGAGGTCTTTTAGGTCTTTAAATGGTGGTACATGGGTTCACTGGAAAGCTCTCCTGGTCAGAGTTTTCCTGTTATGACCATGGTCCCGTGAGAACCACAACAGCATTCTTTCACCCATGCAGGATTGCACTGTACTGCAATTGCGTGCCGATCTAAAGGCATGAACTTAAAGGTGAGTTGAAAAGCTTTGAAATGAGCAGAAGCCAAGCTTTTTGTTTGTTAAGAAACCCACACAACAGCAGCATTAAAATTACGTTTCCAAGCTCATAACAGCTGAGGCCCCCACATTTTCTACTGAATAACTGTAAAAATTATTTCAGGGTGCTTTGCTTATTTAAAAGTCAAGCTGTTAGTGTATGTACTTGACTATGGCTTTAGAAATCCAAGTTTAGGTACAATATTTTTGACTCTAAGCCAAAATCTTTATCAAGCAAAATAAAATACATCTCAAAGAAAATATGGGCTTGCTTCCATTCTATCTGGAACCTAATTTCTTTCCTTGCTGCCCACAAGGCTGTAAAAAGCTGCAGCTCTGCTTGGGCTACACTTCAAAGCTATTTTATATACATATAGATGACTGCAAAATACTGAAGGCAGAGGAGAGCCAGGCCCATACCACACAAATTAGCAATGCAGTGTTTGTGGGTTTTAGAAACCAGTGAGCAACTTTGCAGGTAGATGATATAAGATTATGTCAGGCCCCAGTGAGCTGAAGTTTTTTCACCTGACAAATATTTCAATGGCATTCTCCAAGTTATTCTGCAAAGAGGACAAGGGAAAGAAGTTAAGTTTGGGGACACACGTCCCTGCTTTGCCAGGGTTGGCTAGGGAAGACGCTGTTCCCAGCTAATTAACAGCTGTAAGTTATCAGTTCCCATGACCTATCACCAGGTCTGATTTTTTCACTTTTCCCAACCCACTTCAGTCATTTGGTGATTTCCTCAACATATTGGTGGTACGTGTGTAAAACAAATAAACAGTGTAAACTAATACATGATATGTGTTATATATGCTGGTGTAATACAAATTCCCTCTCACTATAGCTGGTTTGCACAAACAATGTTGAGACAGGTTCACAAGCATGAAGATTTATCAGTGAAGTCCATGGATGATGGCCTACATTGTCTCTAACTGTGAATAACTGAGGAAAAGATAAGGCACGGAAAAATAAACCAAGAGGACAGCCAGAAGGGAAAGCACTCCTTGTGGCACTCGGCTGGGAAGAGAAGCAACCAGGGTTTCCAGACCTTTCCTGGACATCTGCTGCTGTGTGGCAGCTGTTTCCCCCCATAATACTCTTCCCATAGTAACTATACAGTTTCCACCAGTACTTACTCAAACCCTCAGCTGGTCATCGCTGCTTACCATTAGTATTGATTGGAGGATGCATTTATCAGGGCAGGGGCTGCATGGCCACTTGCTTGTGCGCACATGAACATTATTGTGTCTCTTGGATAAACCAAAATCTATAACCAAAATGTAGCAAAAGTTGGGGGGAAAAAGGCTGATTCTCTTGCTGGTGGTAATTGCTGCCCATAACAGCCCACCACAGCAAGACTACCAGGGTATGTAGGTGCAAAGCTATAAGGGTAACAGCATGGGAATAACAGCATGGGAACAGCGAGGGGAAAATACTGCCCCAGAGGCTCTGAAAACATTTCCCCAGTGGCCTGGATGGGAGGGTTACAGAGCCGTGAGGAAAAGGCAGGCTGCAAAGTTGCAGAGAGAAAGCCCCTAGGCACGCAAACCAGCAACAGCAGTATTTTCCTAGTATGGGAAGATGTAACAAGGTGACATAGTGGTACTGCAGAAATCAAACGTGCCGCTGTTTGGCTTTGGACAAAGGGTGCAGTTTCTGAAGATGCATTCTCGCAGGAAGCTGTTTGAATCACGCTCCCTGTGTGAGCTGGGGCACAGGCTGGATGGCCAGTTCCTCTCTCAAAGGGGTCTTCCTGCTGGTGAATTGAATGAGAACAAATGCCTTTCTCTCCACATCCCCCTTTCCCTCCCATTGTTTGTTTAACACTTAAAACATCAAGTTCCCCCACTGCAGGTCAGCAGACAAGAAGAGCTGAGGACATGTTGATTCTGTGCTAATGATGATAGCATAACAAGTACCTACAGCACAACTGCAAAGGGGAAATACATTCTCTGCCTTTCATTTTCTGATACATTTTAGATGTTACGTTGAGTTTAACTCAACTGGGAGGAGCAGAGACTCCTGATTGCATGTCTTAGCAGGTGAAAAACTCTCAATTGAACTTTTATTTCCAGATAGGGTAGATGGAACAACAAAGAAGGTCTTCAGCCCTTTACTTCAAGGCATGAGGAGACTGTGGTTGAGCTTGTTTCCTAACCCTCTGTCAGTGTTAATGCAACACAACAATGAGAACAAGGAGAAAAATCCAAGAGTGCGCTCTTATTTGGTTTTGGTTGGTGTTTTTGTGTTGGTTTTTTGGGGTTTTTTTGGTTGTTTTTTTTTTTAGGTGTTCTTTTTCATTTGTTTAATTCATTTATTTATTTCACAAGAAGAGCTCCATACCAAGATTTTACTTATTGTACTTCACTTCTTCATGAACCAAGGAAGAAAACTAAAATCACAACAGCCAGGAAGGAAGAAATTTCTTCCACATAGACATGAGAAGAGATAACTAAGTAAAGAGGAATCATTTACTTATTTAGAAGGTGTATTAAGACCTCTTTGATATGGATCACACCAATTTATTTATTTTTGTTGCACTGACAAGCACCCCATCTCTTCAGCCTACTGTGCTCTGCCATGGAGCCAGCTCCTGCACTGCAGCATTAAGAAGTAATTATTACCCTTTACTGTGTAATGATTAGTTTTTGCACAGGCCACGTAGAAGAATTCTGCAGTCGTCATGCCAACTCTCTCCTCTATCCTGATTTAACCCTCTCTGCTCTGCTGCAACAATCAGCCACGGGTGTGTGG
Organism: Chroicocephalus ridibundus; assembly: GCF_963924245.1. Classification (NCBI taxonomy): domain Eukaryota; kingdom Metazoa; phylum Chordata; class Aves; order Charadriiformes; family Laridae; genus Chroicocephalus; species Chroicocephalus ridibundus. Next base: position 156,525,296 of record NC_086284.1, read on the forward strand.
GGGGGCATTCAGGCTGTGCACATCCCATTCTGATTTCACTGCATCCAGGACACTAAAAGACGGTCTCACCTCGTGTGTACAGGCACAGGGATTTTAAAGACTGTTATCTCTTGCTCAGCCCGAGTTTCCCTGCCATGATCTGAGAGGATTACTATGTACCCTGAGTGCCAGACCTCTCGCTGCTCTACAGTGAACCCCTCTGGGTCCTTAAAGTGCAGCCTCAGAAGGAGCCTAATCCAGTCCTTGTCAGCTGGCAGCACGTTTCCTCTGATACCAGGGCTTGGCACGCTGGGGCTTGATGGGTGTTTAGCAGAGATGCATGAAATGAGGGGGAGAGGTGCTAAAACGAGGCAGCATCTCACAGAGAACCCAGATGCACTCAGCTGCTCTGGTAGGAACAAATGTGTCTTTCCAGTTACCTCTCAGTGCTACTGCTGAAAGGATCCTAACCTGGCTGGTGGTCCTCTTTTGGGGGGAGAATTGCTTAGCTAGAAAATGACACCACCACCTTTTCTTTAAAGTGGTGGCTATGTGCCAGTGGGGAGAAAGGCCGCATATTGTCTGCTCTCCCACTGTTCCTCGTACTCCAATGTGAATCACACAGCTAGGAAAATGAGAGCTGGTCTTTGCTTAGACAAGCGTTCTCCAAGCAAATTTACAAAATAATGACACGGCTGTTTGCATTCCTATAGGAAATGATGTACATGCCATCCCAGCTTTAGGTTCAGTCCTGCAGTCCTGCATGCTGAAGGGTGCTGGACCAGACCCTTTGTAGCTAGTTTAGCTCATGAGTAACTGGGATTTGATATAATATCCGTATTCAATACTTTTTTTTTTCTTTTGTTGCTTGATGCAATTAGAACCTACAGCCTCTCAAGGGGAAAAGAAAAAAAAATCTGCAAAAAACCTCCATAACAAGTAGATCATGTCATGCAGTTGCTCTTACTGTTATTTATACACAGATGATTATGTTATCTGTCTCACAGTGAGGAATGAAGGGCTTAATTGGAGAAATTATCTGAAAATCAAATTATTCTTTCCTTGGTGTTTCTTCAAAGAATAGATTTTGCCAATGTTGCTCCACATTTACTTTTTTTTTTTCCCCTTAAACAGTCTATCAGTTCTGTAAGTAAACATCTAACTGAAGGGAGCAATATTTTTCCCTTCAAGAAACAAGTAAAAGATTTATTATTTTATGGAAAGCATCACTCTGGTAACCAGAGCTGATGGGAGACAGTGAGCAAAGGATGAGGAAGGAGAGAGGAAAGTTTCTGTCTTCAAATTTCTCAGTCTTTCTTTGAATTCAGTCTACATCCAGGAGACTGAAAACAGAAGACTCTCCCAATCAGATTCGTTCTTTCTTACTACTCTCTCTTCCATACACACCTCTCCCTTCCACCATGCACTTCTCATCACTCTTTGAAAAGAGACAGCCCAGCCAGTAATCAAATGACATCATCTGCTATTTAGGTCTTTGAGTCAATGATCACCTAAAAAGCCCCAGTCACACTTAGAAGGTACCATTTTGCTTGGTATTCCACATCCACTGTAGGAAAGTATCGCTGTTCTGAACGGTTTGCAATCTGTCTCTTTTGCCTTTGCCGGGGTTGTCTGATTGTTATCTCTGTCCTCTCAGTCTAAAGAAGAGAGGGCAGGAAAAAAAAAAGTTGTCAAGCTATAGGTAAAGAATAGATGTGGGACAAAACCACACCATTCTCTTATATTCCAGCCAGCTGCCCTCCTGGCTCAGCCTTGCTCATGTGGTCATTATAAGCTTGTGCCATTCTCCAGGGTAAGGGCGAAGAAATTTGTTTGCAAGCAAGTCATCTGATCACGTTGGTGTGCTGAAGCGTAATGCCAACACAAATAGTTATTATGGGGACATAATTAGTAGGTTTCTATACAGGAAAATAGCTGTGAATGATCGATTGCCATTAACCTGAAAGATGTGAGAAAATTTTTCACTTTCCAATAGCCTCAAAGACAGTTGTGTGAAGACGGACATTTCTGAGAACAGATATTCCCTCAGTCCTGAGTGACTGGACATTGGTCCCATCAGACAGCTGATGTTCTCTTTTGCTTTCAGATCACTGAAAAAAAATGACCTATGATGTACAATCTGTTAGTTGTCATTAATTTGTCCTCTGGATATTTTCCCCCTATATTTTGAATTGTCCATCTGCAAGTGTGCTGGCTAAGCTTAGCAGTCTGATTAATAGTTTCAATGATCACGTCAAGGCCAAGAAATTCTTCTAAGTTTTTAATGTTCAGCATTGAGAATTTGGTATTTTTCACACGTGATTGTTCACTTAACTCATGTGACATAGCTTCCCACCTCTAATTTAATGACCTGGAGCAGTAGCTGAAGATACCCTAGATGGTGGGACGGGCAGATAAGCTGGCCAATAACTGCTCCCTTTTGCTCTAAGAAGAACACAAGGATGGCACAGCTGAGGGGACAGATAAAAAGTCAGAAAGATCTTGGAGAAAAGACAAAAACATAGGGTTGGTCTGTTCATCAGGGGCTGTATTTACTGTCCCTTTCCCACATCAGATAATTATTGCAAATCTCTGGTGGCTGACTTCACACCTCAGCTTGTTCTCGATGACGGCTTGCGGCAGGATCATTTGATTCAATACTGATAATGCTGACAAGTTACAGTTTAAGGCTAGAGGGGGCAATATTTTGCAATGTCCACTTCTTTTTCTTAAAGGGAAAGGTAAGTATCTTCAAAGAGGCATTAAGGCCAAGCACAGGTCCATGTTGTGGGTATCTTTGGGGCAATGGTGGGCAGTACTAGAAGCTACCTTTGAGGACATTTTCTTAGTTTACACCAGGATGACCACCACACAGGACAGAAACTGTGCTGCATCTCCTTCACCCTGGCAGCGGCACAGGGTCCAGTCCACTCCAAAAGTACAAATCTGGTTTCCTATGTGTGTCCCAAGGGAAAGGTGTGATCCTGACAGGTCTGGCTTCCCTGGGAAACCACTGACTTGTGGTTTCCTTTACTTCAGCATCTGGCTGTTCCATCATCCCCTTTCTTGAATGTTTTGTATCTGCAATGCAAGCAAAGGGATTCCAGTCTTACAAAATTTTTGCTGGTTTTGCACTGCCTTTTTTTTATACCACCTGCTGTCTCTTCTGCTCACTGTAGGTCAGATGCTGCTGCTTTTTTACTCACTTTGAGTAGTACACCAGTGTTGAAAAAACACCCCAGAAATGTTTGCCATGTCAACTGCTACATGCTGTGAGGCAAGGTCCCCAGGTCTGGCACAAAACAAGGACAGAACGAAATGGTATCCAGTCTGAGCAAAGACTGCAAAATCTTTCATGATCTCTCTCACCCACATTTCTTAGCACCTCTTCTCCCACACATACAACCTGTTCACACATGCTGAAAATACAGAGAAGCACATTTGAAAGTGTTTGCAAGGAATATTTTACCCCGTGTCTTTTATGCTGTTAGGTGGCAGACTATGGGCAGTTACTGAAGTAGGCAATGCAATGTGTTTTTAAGAAGCATTGGTCACTCACATGGAAATAAGCATCATCTTTAGGTATACTAATTGTTGTGCCTTCTATGATTAAAATTACTACTGGTATCGGTTCTCATGTACCTGGTTTTACATTGATTACCAAGTCAGAGCTCAAAGAGGTGTCCTTCCACTTAAGAAATGACTACTGATTGGTGATCAAAGTGCATGATTTTTCCTTGAAGCATGAAATATAAATAATTACTATATGTCAGGATGTATAATTACTGTACTCTTGGGTAGGGGCATCAGTGATCCCTGTCAACATGCAGATTCTTTGGTTTCAAAAATATCTCAGACTCATAAAAGAACAACCAAAAAGAGCATGGGATATGCACAGGGCACCAGGGACCTTTAAATAGACAGAGAAGTGTCTCAGCTAGCACGGTTAGAGAGATTCTGTTTGAGATGTCACTTCTAAAGAGTCTGTTCTTCATTTGGTGCACTTTGGTAGCAAAGCAGAGCTTATAAAAGTCCATTTCTCTGCATCAGAGTAAACACAGGCAGAAGGAAGAATAAATGGCTTCTGTCTAATCTCATGTTGATTGTTGATGCCAAGGAGAGCAGAACCCAGATGTCCCGACTCTGAATTCAGCACCATACTCTTATTATTGGACCATCATTTTACACGGAGCTTTTATCTTCTTTTTTTTTTTTTTTTGGAGGGGCATTTGTTCATGTCAGCCAGGACTGAAGGAAAAATATTATGTATAATTACAGAGCTAGACAGGCTAAAACATCACCCATCAGAATCATTTAATCTCTGGTATTATTCTCTGTTCTTACTCACCCTCATGTCAGTGCTGCCTCTCCCTCCACCTCAAATCCTTAACTCCTCCTTCCTCTGACAGGGTGTACAATAGCCAGAGCAGTATAAATCAAAGCCTAGAATCAGGAAAATTAGAATAGATTGGAAGTGCCAGTTTCTCAAGAAGGAAAAGAAAGAAACAAGACCGCGGGAGATCAGAAGAGTGATTGCAGCTTCATTATGAGGGCCGTTGTACCATCGGAACAGGTTATTGCCTGTCACAAGCTGTTTTTATTTTCCAGCTCCTGACTGATGCAGAGCTTGATCTGAAATAAATGCCATCTATCCACTTGCTTTATAAATCTCCTCACTGTATTCACATTTAATGTTTACAGGTCTTCACATTTTTCAAGTAAAATATAATTTTATACTTGCAGTATTTTTACTGTAAAACAGCAGCAGAGAATTTGAGGGTTACACAGGAGCTCTTACTGGTCCATGCTGAGGTGGGACTGTGACCCTTGGGAATGAACTCAGCTATGTCAAAAGACAGGATAAACCATGGTAGGACTGCCATGAAATGCACCCTCAATGTAAACTGCTTCTTTAATCTGTGTCACGTTCACCTACTAACAACAGATCGTGCAAGTGGTCAAAATACTTCAGTACCGGAGTATTACTCCAGTATTAAAGATTACAAGTGGTCAAAATACTCCACTACTGGAGTAATAATCCAGTATGAAAGATATCTTTCATGAATTTACTTAGCAGTTAAAAAAACACAAAACTTTCTTCCCAACAATCCCACAATATCAAGTTTTTTGATAACAGAAGGATTTCAGCAGCATGTCCTTGGGAGTTTCAGATTTCGAGAGACCAGTAAAAAAATACCTGGAGCAGAAAGAGGTAAAATAAAGATGGTCATTGCCTCAGTGCTGACTCTTTCTCTGCTGAGAACCTTAATTGAGAACAGATTTCCATACTACCTTTTGTTCTGGGTGGGAAGAAAAAAAAAAAAGAAAAAGAAAAATCTCATTCAGATAAAGATTTTTTTTTTAAAAAAAAAACAAACTATATGTAAAACAATAACTGATCTTTATATTAGCAACAGCTATAATTGCTAGACCTGCTGCTTACACAGCCAGCACAGTATACCTGTGCTTGTTATTTAGAAGTTGCGTTTAGTGGTAACTGAAGAAACAACTGCAGTGTAGCTTATGAATTAGTGGGAAGGCTTATTCTTCTTATGCTCTGTAAATAGTAAAGTGCTTCAGGTTATACTTTTTGAGTAGCTGCAGTCTTTAAAGCAGCCTCAGTGCCCTTAGCCTGAGGTAGAGTGGGTGTTTTTCTCCCGTTGGCAGAGTTTTGAAACTGTCACTCTCACAAGCGGTCCCTCGGATGTAGGTAGATGATTTGCATGAGTAACAGTGGTTTGTTTCAGCGAGGAGTGCAGAATTGAACTCCTTAACCAGGAATGAGGAGCTCTCTTTGCCTGAACAGCAACTGCCTCCAAACAGTGAGGGAGTGATCCAGCCCTGATTTCCTACCTGTGCATTGTAACTCCGCGGAGGAAGGCTGCTAATGACATGGCACAGGAATGATTATTTTTAGAAAATGCATAATGTAAGTGTACACTTACAAGCATGAGAAAATCTGCCAGTATTGAGCATCAGCTCACTGTAAAAGCTGGTAATGAACAGGCGGGTTAGATTAGTTATGCATCGGAGTAACTGTACTTCCCCGCTGCTGAAGCTGGTCCCATTAATCGTAACAGTTTTAGTACATAGCTAGTCTTGGAAGGCAAAATGTTCACTCCAAGTTTCAGAGTAGGTTGTCTGAGATCAAAATGATCTTATTTTGCTACTTCAATGAAGTGTCACAGTGTTGCTTTAGGTTAACGTGTCATTGACTGGGTAATTGTCCTGAATGGGCCGGTCTAAGTTGAAAGCTCCTGGCAACAACGGGAGTCAAAGAAATTCGTCAGATTTGCTTCATGTAAGTGTTTCTCACTGGAGATGTGTTTTCACTCTACATGGAATTGAAGAGTAAGATTCCAGCTATGCTTACCTCTATTGAATGTCCAGATTTAGGACTAAGTATTATCGTTTCAGTTCATTTTGTGACCTTCTCTTTATACTCACTAATTAATTTATAAGACTCTGAGCTGACACCACAGTTGCAAGAGCTCCCCATTTCAGACTCAGTCTTTTTTTAAACAGTCTGCTTCTTTCATTTTCAGTTATTATAGTATTTATTTATGCATTAAACTCGTTTATTAGTATATGTATTACAAAATTAATGCTGTCTCTAATGAAAGAAAATATTTTAGAGTAGAGGAGGTTTATTTCTTTTCAGATATAGTAATTTCCCTTGTATTAGCACTAGAAAACACCTAATAGGAGAGGAAGATAAACAATAAACATCTCAAACCGTGGATAACTGCCATTTATTTGTATTAAAAAGCAATGAATGCCAAAAAAATACATAAATTCAGGAAAATCATTACTTTAATATACTTATTAAAGAGTTCTTAGTAAAACATTTGATTTTCTATTTGCTAAAAATTCTAGTAGAAAATAATAATAAAAATAAACAAAAGAAAACAAAAGAAAACAAAAGAAAACAAAACCTAATTTCTTCATGAGAAATTTCATACAACGCATTTTATCAGTTTTGGGCCAGCTCATTGAATTGTTTGCTTTTCATTTCTATCATTTTTAAACAAGTTTTAAAAAACCTTGTTGATCTTATTCGCTTAACATTGCTTTGAGAGATGACAGTGCCAGCTCAGCAGCATGCAAAGTATATGTGGAGAAACCAAATACAATGCCAGATCAAATTAGTGGAGGCAAAGAAGAAGAGAATAAGGGGATATATGCCTTGGGAGATAACGGTAATTTTATAAAATTATATTTGTTATTACTGTGATATAGCCCATCAAATGATATGATTGTGACCCAAAGGCTTAGTATTTTTCTTGAGTAAAATACAGTACGCATTTTATTTGACTGGATCTACTTACATTTGGAATGCCTTGCAATTTTCTGTACATTAGGTAATTCTATCTATTTTTTGTGAATAGGCTACTATGAGAATTTCTTAGAACAGACTACACCAATTTGCTACAAATGCACATTTTGAACCTGAAAACACTTTTGCCTGTCTAACTTTGAACAGAAACACTTTTTTGTGCCTTCTGTGGGACTGTCCATGTGTTTGGCTAGGCATAAGTTTGTAAGTAACACTTGATCCACCTTTTCCTGTTGAAAGTCTTGCAGGGTGATCACATTTCTATCAATATCACCATGAAACATAAATACTTGTGTAGGATGAAGTGTTGTCACAGTTGTTTGTGATTGCTGAACTGTGTCAGGGCTTTGAATACCAGGCAATTGCATTGCAGGTTAATGTTCTTTAAATTGTCACCTGGTTCAGTTTCTTTCACCAGATGGGGACTCGGAGGAGGGGGAGCAGTGTTTTGGGGTTCTTATTTTCTTCCAATAAGTTTTCCCTTTCCGCATGAGTACTAGCAAGTACAGACAGACACAGGCTTATACCCTACTGAATTTAAACAACATGCTTAACTGACATTCTGCAATGGGATTTCTGTGGGTGATGTAATTTGGACAAAGACACCAGTGAACACAGGAGAAAACAGCAGCCTGACAAACTTGCACCAAAGCTGGTAGGAGCGCATAGGTGGGCAGGCGTTTGGCAGACTGTAGGACATGCCCAACTTGGTGCAGGCATGAAGGTACAAGGAGCACTTGAGGTTTGGAGGGACCTGACAGTGCTGGAAAGTGGTATTTTGACCATTGGTCAGGTAGAAATGGGACAAAACAAAAGGAATTGCGGACTTACACCAATACCAGCAAGAGCATGTGCCATTGCAAAAGACAGAGAGGATGGATCATGTGGCTGGAGAGAATAATGCTGAGACAACACTTTTTTGGCTAGACAAAAGTGAAAGACACCCCCATGGGGCAGGGAGGATAAAATTCTACTAATGATGTTGCTGTCTTATCGTTTCTACTATCTCACTGGCTCTGGAACAGCAAGTGGGAGCAACATGGAAGGGAGTGAGCCTGAAACAATCAACAGTGCTTCTTCAGGAAATAACTCAGTCTTGAAATCTATTTTCGTTTTGCATCTGAAAGAAAATCATTATAGGATCCATAGGAGGTCACACATACATATAAATAAAAAATTACACCTCCACAAAAGTTGTCTAGCTTACACTATTTTTTAAACATGATTCCGAACCAATTAATTATTCCTCTCCATTCTGAGCTCAGATGAGTAATTGACACCTTTCTTATTTTTACTTTGTGTAAAGATGTATGGGAAAATAAATAAAAGCATCAAAATTCTTCCCGATAGCCATGGAGGATGTAAAACAAAGGAACGGGTTAAGACACAATTTGAGATAACCACTCTATCCCTCCAACAGAACATAGGCAAACCACTTGAGTGGGAAATGAATATTAGCAAATTATGCTCATTTTTCCAGATTAATGGATAAGGGATGTAACCATCCCAGTGCTTTGGGCCAAACTGATTTGCCTCTTAAATTTTGTTTAGCTGTCATTTGTTCCTTCTTCAGCTGTCTTCCTCCCTACCCCATTTTTCTTTAAACTAGCCTACATTTTTGACTGGAGTTCACAAGGAGGTTGTTATATGTTACCTAATTTACTAGAGTGCGCCACTTTTTCTTTCTTTCTTTTTTCTTTCTTTCTTCTGGTACATTTCCGGTTTATGTTTCTTTTCCATCCTTTTTCATTTTTCAGGAGCTTTTTTTCATACTCACACAGAGGGATTTTTTCACCTTTTTCCTGCCTCTGTTCTCACTTCTCTACTTTCCTACCTCATATCTTATTCCCTATAGATGTACTTTTATCTGTAGTGATTTTGCAGAGTGAATGAGATGGCACAATTCTGTCCTCCGATTCTTTGCAAGCTATGAGTGTCACAGAGGGAATCCTAAACCCAAGTGAAGTAGCTAGGATTTGGCTTACAAATCTGGGACGTGGTTTTTATTTACTTTTAATGTACAATACAAACTTATTTTTATTTTCTGGCTCTCCTTTTTTTCTACCAGCATTGAGGGTTTCAATATTCCAGCTTCTGCCACACAGGGTGACTGAAACAGACCTATCCCGGGATTATTTATATCTCAGTTTCCAGCAAAGCTGCACAAGCTTTGTATGTTATACCATGCCCTTCCATCCTTCCTACAGGTAGATGCTGGCAAAGTCTCCAGCCTCAAACCCATTGACATTACTAACCTCCACAGTGCATGGAGCAGGCTCACCCCAGCATTTGTACAGCAGTAGTGGTGCTGCTGTGGCAGTTTCTGTCAGAGCACTTACTTTTATATTTCTTTTAGAAATATCTGGATACAAGAAGAGTGTAAAAGCAATCTGTCTCCATCACACTGTCATCTGAAAATAACAGCAATTATTTCAGGGGCATCAGGTGCCAGATGAACAACCTTCTCCTGCCTGCTCCCACCACCTTCAAACCTTCAGAGAAGAACCTAACAGCAGTGGCCACAATTGTGATAATATAATGAACACTAAATTAGACAGATTGGCAATTTCAGGCTAGAAGGACTTCAAAAGTCTTCTACATTAAGCATTTTATAATAAGCCCTGAAGAGTGCCAGTGCCTGGAACAGAAGTGGGAGCATACGTGCCTCTGCTCCATTCGTGCCATATTACCTTAGCAGAGCTTTTGAGTCCAGGGTATTTTTAGGCTCTCTGGACTGCCCGTACGTATCATACCCACCTGGTGCTGCCTCTGCAAGTGCCTCCGTGTTGGCCTGCTTAGATCAATGACCTGACTGCTCAGAATGTACCGCAACAGAGCTGGCAGAGGATGATTTCTCCCTGGACACAGTCCCCTGGTGTGAAAAGAAGCACCTTTTGTCTACTGAGATGGGAGAGAAATTCTTCTCAAAGCCCAGGGTGCTCTGGAAATAAAAGAGAACACAGTTCTATTCTTTATGTTTGTATTGATTGTAATCTTCATATTTTCTACAGCAAAAGATAATTTTTATGTGTATTTAAAAACAAAACAAAAGAAAAAAATGCACAAGGAAAACTTAGCTCCTTATTCTTTCTTTCTCCTTTTCTCTTTTCATTTTTATTCTGCATACATGTATGGATTTTCCTCAAGTTTTACTGAAGAAGCTCCTAGAACGCTTAGGAGAAGTAAAAAGATTAATCTTAAAGTCCTGGTTGCTGTTCACTCAGTAGTGTTCTTCTTCAGAAGGAGACTTTTCCTTGTTAATGCTAACGTTTGAATAAAATTCTTTTTGTCATTTATGGCTGCTTGCAGCTAGCATCCTTTTATCCACAAACAGTGGCAGCAAGTCTTCCAGTTTACCCTGAAACAATTTAAGCAGTAGTTTGGTCTTTTGATTGCAGAAGGAAAATAGTTCACAAGATATCTAGAGTCCGTGGGCGATATAGACTCCTACACAGATTTGCAGAGAGCCCTCTACTGAGGAGAATAGCTTTGTGGTATATTGGGAAATTACCTGGCAGCTGGTAAATGGCGCTTTTGTGTGGCACTGTTTATTAAAGCAGAAAGTAAGAGTGCGTCCAGAAAATGTCTTGGAGCCTGGGATAGCAAAAAGCCCCACAAGAGCAACGATAATCAAAATACATTTAAAGAGTATGTTGTTTCAGGTTATTAGCATGAGGTTGCTTGTGCATGCTGTCCATTACCTGCTTGCTAACAAGATGCAAAATATTTCATTGTAGTGCTTAACGAACTCTGTGCAATGCAGTTGTAGGAATTAACGTGACAGTGGCAGAAGCAATGAATATCTGCTCTGGTTTTTATGTTGATGTACACTAAGCTGAGTTGCATTCTGAATTTCTTAGTGATATCCTGTACTCTACGCGGCTGTTTTACCCAGTTACCTCTGATATGCACATCAGCATGTTCCAAAAATACCATATTTCTTAGGACCTTCAGTGGTCAGAGAGGAAATCAAGTTTCCATCCATTTAACTGGGAAAATCAGTTCTTCTAAAACAATGTTTCAACTGGTAGGAAGAAGAATCATAATTTTCTGAAAGCAAAAAGTAATAAATGGCTCATCTTCCAGGGTTTTGCTCTGTTGTTGTTGTTTTTTTTTTCTCTTTTTGTCCTGCAATACATCACAGCCCTTTAGTGTAATTTTGTTTTCTCCATTTTAATCAGTTTATCCTCTAACTATGACATTTCTCTGCCTGCTTGTCTTTTCTTTTTAGCTTTCAGACAAAATTATTATAAACCAGGAAAACCAAAAGAAAAACATACCAAATCGAAGTTGGATTTCCAATTAAGTGTCCAAACAAGACCATCTCTAAATGAGAACATCTTGCTGGAGGTACTTCTGTTTTGAGAACAACCTTCCCTTTAGATATATGTCTAAAGTTTTGTCAGTTTAGTTTGGTCAGTAACACTAACGAGAAAAAAGATCATCGTACTCTACATATTTATTTTTAATTTCATGCATTCTGTAGCAAACAGCATATGATTTTTATTGGATAGGACTAGTGCCCCTTGGTTTCTTCTTTCTGCTTTAATAAAAGTTCTTTCTCTTTGCCACCTGTCAGGAATGATGCGTAACAGACTTATAGAAATTAGGAGTTTTCAGACACCGACAAAGCAGCATGCCTCCCTGAGAATTAACCTAATTTCCTGAGCTTGGCATTAGAGCAGAATCTCAAGATAGTGACACGAATGACATGTGCTCTCGTACCTTCTTCTCACTCTTTCCAGTTTCTTTCTGGCATCGTGACTGTTTGCCCACTTAAATAAGCAAACAAACAAACCTCAAAAGTAGCAGAAGAAACAAAACTCCGAAGTCATTAATCAAAATCCTACTGTCAAAGCCACTTGCTCTTCAGGCAAGATCACATCTTTCTATAAAGGGTAGTGTTGAATTCTTAATAGGGCAGGACCCTTGTGAAAACCCTGGTTGTTCTCAGACCACTGTTATGTTCCTGTGAAAAACTGTCCTTTACATGTGAGGATTGATGTCCTACCTAAAACACAGTTATGAAACATACTGTTTCTATAACAGCATTATGAAAACGCACTACTTCTGCCAGGCCAAAGTTTTTGATAGTCTAATGGATAGAGCACAGTTTGTTAAAATACCATGTGATTATCTCAAATCTGAAGTTCAGCCTTTTAGTGCACAAAATGGCTTGAGCTGTGCTTGAGATTTTTCCATACATAGATCGCTTGTCCTCTGGCTTTAAGCAAATGACTTAAAAAACATTTAATTTAAAATTACTTAAAAACCATAAAAAAACATTGGGGAGTGAGCTGGCAAGGAGTTAAAAATTTTAATGTGAAAGATAATCTCTCTTGAAAATGCCAGGGACACCACAGTGTTCCTTGTCCCACTTGATCAAGATTAAACATCCCATGTTTCTCACAGCAGAAGCTAAACTCATCAAAGAGGCAAGTTCTTGCAGCCAACCCTCAGCAGGCTATTTGTTTTCAATATGCAGTGATACAGCTGGTAGGATTTTTTTTCAGAGTTGTCTGATTTAAGTCCCTAGAGAAATGACCACCCTTGGACTGGGGCAGGATTGTCTCTCAGGTGTAAAAAAAATCCTCTTCTTGCTGAAGCTTCTGATTTTCCTGTGGATAACTATCAGGTTGATAATATTTTAGAATACTACCCTATGTAAAACTCTTCAGGACCCAAATTCCCTTCTCTCCTTTTATGGATACATCCGATGAGCAATTGTTTCACAATGATGATGTATGGGATGATCACATCCCAGCGTGGATGAAATTATTTCAGACCTCTATTTTCTCTTGTTTTCTGCCACAGTGTTGCCTAATAGCTCCCTGGCTTTATAGGACATTTAAAGCACTTGGAGTAAACCATTCATTGTTCCAGCATTGGTTATAACTGTTTGATGGAACAGGGCGTGTGGCAGTATTTGGGGACAGGCAGTTTGCATGGTGAGTTGCTAAGATATTGGATAATGTCAAAATCATGTCTGAATTGATGGATTGTGCTGTCACTTAAAAAGATTTTAGCTGCACCTTGGTCTTTATTTGTCTTCAGAAAAATGCTGGCCCTTAGAAGAATCATTTCATTTTTGACATGCTGCAAAAACTATATGACTCAGCAGAGTGAAATGCCCTCTAGATACGATATCCATCAGCAACTGTTCATTAGTTCACTAGTACACAGTACTAGTATACAGTTCACATCAAATAAATTCTGCCTGGTTTTCCCCATTAGGTGGAAAACTCAGGTCACAAGCAGCTGTCATGGGAGAAATCTTGTTTCCACAGAGGTCAAAGTAGATCTCCCTTTGCTTCTGGTCATCACAAAGCTTCATCTTATGCCTTTGTGGACAGGTAGTATTAGACAACATCTTACTTCAAATTAAAACAACCATGCAGACACACCCTCAGACCTCCTAAGAGATAAGGGGCTTTTTTAACCTTGTGAGAAGGCTTTATCTTTATAAAACAAGTATCTGTCTTGATCAAATTCTTCACAGAAATCAGTGGAAATGTTTTATTCAAGTTCAGTCAGCCAAGAGTCCACCCTGGTAAAAATTTTGAACAAATACTAATCAATTTATTTAACGTGTCCCTTTGACTAGTAACTTTGCATAATCTTGAAAAGCCTTGACTTGGCAGGACTTTGAACCTATATGCATAACTTCCACACAGTAACTTTCAGTTCTATGATTATAAAAATGGCTATCTAACCAGAGCTTTCATCTTGTCTATGCTGCATTCCCCCGTATCACTAGCAATAATTACAGGAGAGTCTTCGGTACCATTTTAGGGAAGCCTAGAGGCTGATTTTCTGAGATTTTGGGAATCTCTTGCTTTCATAGCCTTCAGTTGGAGCTGTTAGAGCTCAACACTTCCAAAAATTGTGCTAGATTCTCCATTATGTTTAATCGGATGTTACTGGAAGTGGAGTACATTTTCATGTTATCTATCACCTTGAGGGAGTAATAAAATATATTACTTCAATCCACTGAAAACTCCCCACTGCATTGTATTCAGTACACTTCTGGGCTGAGACATGCCAGCTGGTTCAGAGTATTTAGCAGAATTACATGTTATCAAAGGATAGGAAATACAGTATGGTATCCCATTGCAATGCCAAGTAGAATTTTAAATATTGGAATTTAATTACCCAAGTTGTATTAGGGTAACAGTTTTCTATCTCCTTTAATCCTGCTCATTATCATTTGAGAGAAGAGACTTCCGAGTCAAGCACAATTGCTGGTAATTAACTGCTGGTGATACTAGTGGTCTCTGGAGGCAGTTTTATCCAGCCCTTGTAATGTTAAAAGAGAAAGACCCAAAACCAGAACCGTTTGAAGGAACAAGTGAGGAATAAAAGAAAATCTGCTTTAAGGAATGTCTTTCACATAACTTCAAATCAATCACTGAAAGACTTTCCAATAACATACAGCTGAGGCCTAATATTTTGCAGCATTGTAACGGTAAACCTGAACTGTCTGCTTCAAACCAAAAACCACTAACAGAATTCATGGGGTTTGGAAGGAATAGACTCTCTTGAAACTCCTCTTTGTCTTCTGAGGAGAGAGGAAGTCACAGAGACTAGGTTATCTTTTGAGATCTGCAAAAGATCTTTGTCCCCTTCTGCATAGCAGTAAGTTCTGCTTAATATTGGAGATGGACAGTGATCAGTCAGCCAGCAGTTACTATGTATAATTAGGCATGTTAAAGAAGTCTTGGACCCGATCCCCAGCCAGGATGTTTGCCACAAGCAGAAAGAAAATCTAAATATTTTCTGTATCCCGTTCCCAAGAAAGAACATTTCAAGCTTTTTATGGGCACATTTATCAGTCTGCTCTGTTGTTGACAGTCAGGGAGTTCTTAAGAAACTTTCTCTGGTGGTGCATTGGAATTTAGTGTTATAGTGATAATATCATAAGGGAAAGTAACTGAACGCAACATCAATTACCTTTCCACAGTACTATGGTATCTTGCTGTCAGTCATCACTGCAGCATATTTGAAGTATAGGTTTACAGTCCTACAAGAGCAGTGAAGGAGGCAGAGTGGTAAACTAAAATGAAAAGAGCATTGGAGGGTGGGACTACAAATTTAATGTTAATCTCTTTTTCACATTCCCTAGTACTTTATGGCGGCTCGTTGACCCCATTCTTTAAAGATTTTTCTCATGACAATTGCTTTAGTAAAACTTGTTCAGATTCATGCTTTTTGGAAATGGAACAGAGAACAATAAATCTACAGTGCCATTACACAGTGAAGTGATCAAAGGGATGCTGAAGCCTTTTAGGAAACTTTCAGAAACACACAGTCTTTTAATTTAGTTGGTCTATCAGATACTGTGTTTTATTTATTTTTTCCTTGCAGTCAGATTCTGCCACATTTTTTCATTCTGAGAACTATTCTTCTCATCAGACTCACATGTTTCTATGGGTTTACTCAGCAGCAGTCCATATATTCCAATTGAAGAATTATGTCTCAGTAAGCATGAATCCCATACATTTCCATACGGCAACTCAGGAAGTAATGTACTATTTGCTATATAAACTGAGTTTATGTCATCATGATAACTTGAATCACTGTGCATATGTTTGCTTGAAATTACTGTTGGCAAGCATATGAAAGCAAGGAGCAAGAGTTTTTTCTGCTTATATTCATTATTTGCCCCTGCCGTGACACCATAAGCATCTCTGCTGCAACTTACTGGCACAAACAACCTTGTAATTTCAAATGAAAAGTAAGCATCTAGAACAGATACACATCCCTAAAATCCTGCAGCTTTAGCTCATGTATTTTTTCTCTGAGAAAATATTCATTGCAATATGTTGCAAAAGGAAATAAACACAAAACAAAGCTATTATAGAAACTAAAAATTTATTCAAATCAAATACTTTAAAGACATCCATGGAGGCATCTTTCCAGGGATGCACTGCAAGATGCAGCAATAACTTCTTTGCCTTAAGTAGCACTTTCTTGATACAGTATAGTTTTCAAAAATTAATTGTCACTGGTATGTCTTTATATATTTTTAGAAATATGTATCATATATCAATACTAAATGTTAGATTCTGCTTTCTTGTAATGATAACATCTACAGTTCTAGAAAAAGAGAGGATTAGAGAGTAACTTTTACTATGCTGCTCAACAGGAGCCTAAATGGGTGCAAGGTTTTGTCTTAAGCTTTTCCTGACTTATCCATGCTTTTACGGAGTGAGCTGGCTGTGTGTGCTTCTTCCCTGTGACAGGTTGGTAGGGCATTCATGAGGAGTCTTGTCTCTATGACATGTCTGCCCACCAGGAAATGCAGTCATGTGTTGTCATTGTATATCAATAGTGAATGATTACTACCTAGTTTCCCTCAAAAAGGAAAAAAAGATGATTTGGGTTACAGAAAAATGAATGGCCAAACTACCTGCCGACTTATAGCTATCAGGGCTTTCTAGTTCCTGTTTTTCAATGTGTAGTTGATTAGTTTGTGCACAGCTGTACAATTTATCCTAAGCCTACCTCTCAAGGTTTGCCCCTCCACTCATGTACCCATGATATCTGCGAGGCATGATGTCTCCAGGAATTATTCCTTGGGGTGATTTTCATTTTTTTTTTTAATCATCTCCCACTCATTTAAAAATAAAATAAAAAAAAAAAGACAAGCACAGCTTAAACAGATTGCCTTTGCACAGCACTGGAAAAATTAAGAAACTTGGGCTTTAAAACAGTAGGGGAGATGAGCTCCAAAATAGATGCCTGTGTGTTCAAAATGTCCTGCTATCGCTCCCCAGTGGAGCAAGACAAGGACTCTTGCCAAGAGTGTATCACCACACAATTTAATCAACACATTGATCAGCTGTTTGCATAAAATAGTAATGTGGCATTTAGTCTTTCTGTGGACCTCAGCACACGCATCTGTAAAATGCATAGCATGTTCTAAAATTCATATAATACCTTGCAGGGGTTTTGCAAAGCTAAGCTAATTAAAGTCAAGCAGTCAGCTGAAATTTGCTCTTTAAGAGAAATTAATTTATCTAAACCTTCACAGGAAGAAGATTTCTTAATACCTTTTCATAAAGCTCTTATAGCCATCATGCTGGCCATTTATTACTTATACATCAAAACCAAACCATAGGAGAGAAATGGGCAAGCCAGAAAGCTTGGAAATAATAGCCATAGGCTGTAAGAGAGATCTCATTAGGGACACGAAAGGGAAGTACAGAGTCAGTGGAACCAAAGAACAGTTTATGATATTGTACTTGCATATTTAGCAATGGCAGGAAATGATATTAGAAGATAATCATCACTCTGTCTTAGCATCTGAACTTCCTTGGACATAAGCATTTGAATTGAGTTTGGAAAGATTCTTGTTTAGCACGTAGAAAGACAATCCAGAATCTGACCATCTTTGAGACTACTGTGAAACCTCCTTCTTTTATAAAACTTTCTTGGCCAACCAATAATACCTTTCATAATCATTTTGCACTTTCTTCTCAATCACTGCAAAACAGAGCAGTCATACAACAAACTTACTCAGAGATGGTTAGACATGAAAGGAATCAGAGATTTTGTAAATTCTGCTGTGGGTCTTCATCTTGGTACTCTAATTGATGCAGAAGCTACTGAGTATGGAAGCTGTAGGTGTAGAGTGACTGCCACTTATCAAGTGCTGAAATGAAAGGTGTGTGTCACCTCTTGTCCATTTGTATTAAACTGTACGGTGCTGGAAAGGAGATTGTAAAAGAAACAAAGGAAATTGCCTGTCATAGAAGAAAAGGTAAAGGATTCAGCAGTTTCTGCTGTTCAACGCACTGAAGATGAAGAGGAACTCCCCCACCCACTGGAGGCAATGCTGTCTTCATAAGTTCATGGTTCGACACCATGGATCTCCAGGTGGGTCAAGATTATAGAGATACACCAACCTGGAGGACTCCATGCTGTTGAGCTGTTCACAAGCAGCGGAAGCCAATAAACTCTTCTCAGCTACCAGGTTATTTTCCCTGTGTGCCTCTGGAGCTCTTCTGACTGAATTCCTCACGTCAGAGCAAATTACCCATGGGAAAAAACAAAAGCCTTACGCAACCGAAGAGAAGAAACAAACCTCTCTCTGCTGAGGACTAAAGCACAATCAATGCTGATAGACAGCTAAGAAGATTTCCAGGTTGTTACCAAGTGTGTGCATGTGTGTGTACTTGCTTCTGCAGTGGACTTTCTTACACCTTTCTGTGAATGCTGTAAATTTCCATTCAATGGCAAAGGGAGAGGATGAATGGGCAAACGATGTTCTCTGTGAAGCAGCTAAAATAATGAGTGGATAGTTATCTACAGTAAAGAAAGCAGGCACGTTCTGAAAGAGTATGCCTACACTATCAAAAATTTATGGGTGTGAGCCCATTCTCAACCCATACCTGCCTTCCATCCACAGTGATTACCTGTAGAGGTGTTAGCAGCTCTATATTTAAGTTAATCTATGATTTTTCTGAGAAAGAAGATCCCGGCCCTTTCCCAGCCTCTGCGTGAATGCAAACTCTTGTTTAAGTGATATAGACAGGTCAGGCTGTGGTGAGGCGGAGCATGTTATGCTCCCAGAACATCAGCAGATATGTGAAGTACAGCATTTTCCATGTATAGTGGGGACATTTGAACTATAAATACCAGTGTGGATGGCAAGGTCTGAGGTCATGGGGAATGGCATCCTTACATCCACTTTTAAGCCCTCTTGTCTGTAAGTGTAGACATACCTATAGAGGACGTCTCCTGCATGATAGTAAGTATTTATATGCATTGGTATGATTCAGTATTGATTCCTTTGTTGTTCACTGGAGTGAAGGCAAGTCTTGTCATACTGGAAAAGGGGAATTACCTCGGAGCAGAAGACAGCTGCTCAGGTCAAACACCTTGGTGCTGTTGGGTCATTAACTTGTTGCACCTAAGAGCACTAAGGCTCTTCAAGGGGGTTGGCAATGAACCATTGCAAATCAGCATTGTTCTCAGCAATTGTCAGTGGTAACGCTTAGGCCATTGTTTACTGGACTTATTTACATTTTGTATTTACTACACAGATTTATATTTGATGGTTGAGTAGGAGGTTGGAGAGAGAATAAACCTAAGCAAGAACTCTATAAAACAGGATGTATCCTTACGCATGCTGCACTGAACTGTAATTTAAATATGTCTGGGCTGCTACTGATGAGAAATTTAAGAGTGATTAAATTTTCACAGACCTCTTTTGCTTTCCATAAAGATTTTCTCTTTTCTTTAGGGGAAAAAAAAAAAAAAGAAAAGACAAAGAAAGAATTCTTTGGGGGATAAAATTACTTTCAGAGAAGAACAGTGCATCTGTATTATACAGTATTGATTGTGACGTGGCTGTGAGGTACATGAAATTACAAGCTCCCTTGCTCTCTGTTTCACTAGGACCGTTCCATGTGTTATGAATTGATATGGGACCCACAGCTGAATGGCCATTTGTTTTATTCTTTTACCCGGGTCCTTAAAGCTGTTGGTAATGATTGGGAAGAGGGGGGAGCTGATAACCAGGGGGAGTGGAGGCAGCGTATTACTCACTTTCAAGTGCCCTATTAGCATACTGCTGAGCTGACACGGGGGTAACAACCCTCTCCAAAGGAATCTGCAGTAGTGCCGCTTGCCAGCAGCAGACAGAGAGCAAGAAAGCACATGGGGTGTCATTTTTTGGCCGGTGACCTAATGTTATGAAAGAAACTTTTTTGATTCCATTGTGGCCAGGAGTCACCAGATCTACTATTACTACGAAGTAAAATATCTTTAATTGGGAACAAATGAATGCCCCTCCCCTTATTCAAAAAGGGCTTTGTGGTATTGCGTGTTAAATTCTGGCTGTGTGAACGGATTGTGCTCAAGCAGATCCGTGACGTTTTTGAAAACGATGTTCACCCAGTAATGTACCTTTCATTGTCCTCAAACAGCTCCTGGAGCAGAGCAGGACCTTGCTGAGGCAGAGGGGCTCAGATCTGTCTGCACCCATCTGTCTAGACATGCCCGGAGAGGGTAGGGTGTAATCATTGTGTCTGTTTTTCCCTTGCCTTCTGAAGAAGAAATATATTCCTACTCCCTCCGGTTCCTTTAAGAAACTCTGTGCTAACTTTTATGGGTTTAGGGCTTTTTTCCCTTATTGGTGGCTTTTATTTTTAGACTGTGATTGGTGCTCAACTACAATACACCACGACAGCTGCTTATTCACGTGTTATGGCTGTAGCTTTAACTCCGGTTGCTCTATGGCTCATTGTAACAGTCTCTTAAAAATGCGAACATACTTAAAAAGTAGATTACATTTTGAACCAAAGGGAAAAAAAATATGACCATTTTCATTGTTTATGAAATTTCATGGCATATGGATATTTTTAGAAGGCTAAGAAGTCCTAGCTGGTGTGTTTAGTTTGAGAAGTGTAAGGGGTACTGCAAAGTGGCTAATCAAGTTGCCCTTTTCAACCTGCTGATTTTATAAGGGTTATAAATCTATCCTTTACATTCTGGTGTGGCTGGATAAATAATGTAGCAACTGTTTGAAACTAGTCCATATAAAACTGGGTACAACAAACTGCAAAACTGATCCATCAGACTAATCTAGTTTAATATGCCAAGGGGGATGATTCTAAATCTTTTAAGCATAGTTAGAATTCACGTTTTCCCTTCCCTCCTTTCATCATACACACATGGAAAGAAAAAAAAGAGTAGACAAGTGAAGAAAATCTCATCTTCTAGCATGTAAACTAATAGAGTACAGGTTTTAAGTTATGCCACCATCACCACAGTAAGGGTTGCTGTCTTTCCTCACTAGAAGCACAAGACACTTCCTGTATAGGACACTGGGCAGCAACACAGAAACCTTTACACAACGTTAAAGTTTCACCTAGCATTAGCTCTCTCCTTTGTGATTCCTTTCTACAGATACCAGGTATGGACTCAGCCTCACCTCAGCCCTGGGAATTTCCCCAGGTCAATCTTGCTGAAGGTTGTCCCTCACCAAGCATCTTTTAAAATAATGCATTTTGGTTGTTCTCAATTCCTTCCAGATGTTGGAATGTTTTGATAGAGCAGAATGACAACTGGAAACTTACTTTGTTTCAAAATATTAGATGCTACCGTTACCTGATTCACAGAACTGGGTTTTTAAGGGAGAAAAAAATCAAAAAGAACATACATATGACTCACGTTAAAATTACAGGATCTGGCAGTACTAAATTTTGCATCTCATTTGTAGAGATTTTTTTTTTCCTACTGGATTATTATTCCCATTTTCAGAAAAAAAACCCACCCAAAAAACAAACAACCAAAACCATAAATAAAGATGAGTTCTTAGTAATGGCTTCTTCCCTCAGCTGCAGCTGCTGAGAAGATTAAAATTCTGTTTGTTGTTCAATACTACTTTATTGGATAAGGAAATTAACACTTTTTTGAAGGATTTCAGTAAGATGAAAGCCAGTTTGAAATAGGAAGAGAACCTATTCACAAGTTGGATTACTGCTCTCCCTTTCTTTCTATAGTTGTATGAAGGATGTAGCCATCTCATTGCTGTGTTTTCTACTCAGAGTAGAAACTGTGGCCATCATGCATCTTCCTTCCTACTCCGCATTACAGCACCTGTAACGCAGGTTTCTTCTTTGAGGGCTAGGTGACAGGAGATCCCCTGCATTAAATTCCCACCCTGAGCCACTCATGCTTATACTGCTTGTTGCCTTCTTGAAGATGTGCAGGAGGAGCTTTCTTGCTCTTCTGCATCAAAGATATTCATTATGGGCACTCCTCAGCAGATGCTTTCGATGGGCTGTGGTGGAGCAATACCATTACCAATCTCACACAGGAAAAGCAGAACACAAGCCTACATGGTTAATGTAGTCTCAGTCTAAAGTGCGAAAAAGGAACTTCTTGATCCACATTATGTATGTGTCCTTGAAGATTTCTGCTTCATTTACTGACCAAACCAAGATTTTCTATTGTTAGCAATGCAGAGCTATTACAATCTGAAAGAATGAGCTGTGTTCTGTTCTGGTGTATGCGCCATCAGCAAAATTGTCAGCTATGTCTTAGTCACTGCACTTTTATTATAGTAGGTTTTAGACATGAGTCTGGGTTTGCAGGGCTTGTAGACACTCAGATTGTCTTTTTACTTGTGCACTCAGCAAATATGGGATAGAAATTTACATAAGCCAGAAAATATGGACTAGAACCCACTTGATACTTTTACAGTGTGGCTTTTGTCATTACTACTGATCTTTGGAGTGAGGGTAAAAAAGTCCCATTATTACTCTGCTTTGTTTACAGAACTGCCTTCCATCTCATTTCTACTGTGAGTTCTGTCTCACACAAATAATGGAGAGAAGGAAATAATACCTTTAGCTTGAAAGCTTTCTAATCACATCCCAGGGGACTGACATTTTACCTAACAATAGCCAAAGAAATCTATGTGTTTTAAAAGCCCTTGCTAATGTCAAAGAAAATGAATAATAGCTTTACTATTTAGTAAGCACCAAGACTTTCATAACACAGTTGTGATTGTGTCTCCTGTTTGTAGTGGGAAGCTCCACTAGTGAAATCTCTTAGTTCAGCGAGGTACTCCAGTTTAGACTGGAGACGGGATTTCTCCCAGTCAGGTTTCAAAGTCTACTTGCAAGTTGGGCTTCTAGTCTACAAGGTCTGGCTAGGGTTTCTCTATAGTAAATAAACATCCCCTGGTGGCAATTAATTGCATCCTCCTATGGGGCTAAGGAAGAGGGGATGAATTCCCATCTAGAGGCATCTCTGTGTTGTCCTTTACTGTAGAGGGACCTTAGATAAGTAGCTTTGATAAGGTACATAACTTTCAGAACACTAAAATCATGCAAACAGAATCCCACCGAAGGAGAAGGAAAATAATTTCTGTAGTCTGTCTTGCATGTTGTCTTCTCTTTTCAACCTCAAACCCTAATGAACATTTGTTTCAACTGGGAAGGAGTACCTTCCCACAGCCCTTGATATACGGCTTATCATGAAGTGTGAAGAGCAAGGAATGATGGGCAGACTATCCTAGTTACAGAGACCTACTGGTGGTTGTAGCCCAACAGACAGTGGGTACTGATGGCAGCTCATCTGCCAACAGACTAGAATGTCCATCATGGTATTTTGCACGGCAATTTTGAGGGTGAGATAAAAGAATTGAGGTCTGAACTGTGTTCCATATGTCCCATTTGTCCTCTTCACCCTCAAAAGGCCTTGGATCAGGTCAGGGTGCAGATGATAGCATGACTGCCTGGAGCTGCATAGAGTGAGGAAATAACAGGGCATGCTTCCCTGAAACTTGGTGAGGCTCTTGTTTCTAATGGACATCTGAAGGACTCCTTACTTCAGAAAGCAATGGATTTTGATAGGAGTGGAGAAGATAACTGGTCTACCTCCAACAAACTCCTGCCTTAAAGATATCTGTGCTTGCCTACTCAAGGGACATAACAAACTGTTTTGTTTGGATCGAAATACAGATCATAAAGGTGCTCTTCCCAAGCAGCTGTGAAGAGTTGCTTTTGTCTAGGTATTAACATGAAGGGATGCCCTTTTAGGTGATGAATATGGTCCCAAAGGAAGGCTTGTCCTGCCTAACTGCTTAGATGCTGAGCAGGCACTGGCTTCTAGGCAGAAAATGAGGATGGTCACCTGAAAGTACCCTATCTTCAGACAGGATATTTTCAAGGAGACAGAAATGTTCTGGCGGCATGTGGGATGTGCATCTTTCCATAGGTACTGGAAAAAAGAGATAGTACTTATTCTTCTCCCTTCCCACCTTGTTTGTTGAGACTTTAGATTGTTCTGTGGAAGCTATTGAGAGCTGTTTCATTGATTTCAGCAGTAGTGTTATCAACAGGACAAGGTGTGTCCGTGACAAACTTGTTATGCATTTGCACTGTGGCAAGCTTTTTAGTAGCCTCTGCTTTTGAAAAAGAAAATGCCTGTGATCTGGGACCCTGAGCCTGGAACATATCCTAACCCCCAGCACAATATTTGCTAATACTCTTTGTCTTAGTTGTAAGATACACAGCAAGCTACTTCTGTGTATTAGGTTTTTTCTAACAAATAAAGGTATGCACAAAATTGCCATACCTAATTCCTATTTAATTAATGGTGCCACTGGAGGAGGATTCAAAGTTGCCAAGAAAATTTCCCTTATACTAGATGCTGAGCCAACAGTTAGCTCGAGCCTAGCTCCAGACAGCTTAATTCCCTGGACATTAAAGCTCCACAAATAAATTATTTTCAGAAATAAGCAGATAACCAATGTCCCACTGAGATACGGTTGTCAGTGATCTTAGTCCCCCTTTCTACTTAATGTTCTCTGTGCCTCTGAGATGTTTAATGTGAAAATTACTCTTCTAGAGAGGGGAGAAGTGCTGTTGTTTTGAGTTTCTTTCACTTCTTTTTCTAACTCAAGTTATTTTATAAACTAAGACATATTGCAGTTGCATTTGCACTGGTTATCTACTACAATTACATTTACCTATGTATAAAACTCTCTGATGTGTCAAAGGATTTCTTTTCTCAGCAGAGAAACTAGATTTCAAATTACTAAATGGCATATGAGGATTTTATTTTGGCCACATATTAATTTTAAAATAAATCCATCCAAGCAAGATTTCTGGCAATGAATTTTAGTTTTCTAACTTTTTTTTCTGATGGCAGGCAGAAAAACAGTGAGTGAATAATTGTCTCCCTTTTGAAATATACAAATTTCAAAAAATGCCATTGAATTGGGCCAGTAGTTTGTGTAGTTCCATTTTTATCTATCCCTTCTCTTGAATCAGCTAAATCTTGCCTCAGTGCTAGGATTTCAGGCTGCCTTTTCTCCATGCGGTTTTAGGTTATCCCAAAACGAAACTGCTGTAATATGAAATATTGAAGAATTACTATAGCCTACAAAATGCCACCTTCTGCATACCCCACAATAGATGAGTTTCATGTTACAAAGGCTGACAGAATTAAATTTATAGTGTAGGTAAGTTCATGCACTATCTTAATGTATGTATACTGACAATTTCTGGAGTTTACAATTTTTTCCTGCTGTGAAGGATTGCTTTGAACTCCTAACTCTCCTGATAGCCTTTCTAAAATGCACATCTATTTGAATGTTATGCCCATGTTTTTAAATGTTCTGTCTGCAAAGAACTGAATCTTAAAAAAAAGTATTGGGTGTTTTTTGCTTTACTTGAGGTCACTTACCTTTATTGCAATGCCCTGTGGCATTCCAAGTGTTGTAACTTGCATTTGGTTTCAGATTCCAAAGATCTATGCAGGAAGTTTTACATTATTTCCTTCTGCTTTTTGATTCATTTAATTCTTTATTTGATCTTGGCAAAAGTATTAAGGGAGCCCAGTAAAAGTACAAAGTGGCTTGATTTAGAAAACATAAATAGATAAATCTTGTATTTTTAGATTGTATGTAAAGATAAATGGTTGTAAGTAGAAATCACATTAAGTCAAAAGGTATTATATCTTTATCTAGTCCTAATGCCAGCGTCTCAGCAACTGTTACATGACGCAGCTCCTTTACAGTTAATAGAATGACAATTTGCTGTAGCCAAGACATTATCCCATAATATTTCCAGAGGCCCAGAAACTACAGGGAGTCCTGTGCAGAGAATTCTTCCAATCACTGCAACGTCTCTTAAGTTACCTTTTAGAAGATCAAAATGATGCAGCAAGTAACCTCATCAAATTATGTCAATACGGATAGCAAACTTGATCATACCCACACCGGAAATATTTTTTTTGTTCTGTTCTCCATTTTTACAGCCACCACCACTGCAACTGTAGGTTTTCAATCACAGGTTGCTCCAATTTATCTTTTCTGAGCCCATTACAGGATATTCTAGGAAGGGAGGTGCATGCAGATGGTATTACATAGCTACGCTGAAATTGCGAAAGAGATTTCTTTGCTTCTTCCCATATGTTCACATGTTATGAGAGAATCCCCTTCTTCGTATGGAAGAATTACTATTTTTTATATAATTTACCTGACTGTGATATAGAATAGTATTGCTGTTCTGTGCACTCATAGACATTCGCTGTACTAACATCGTGTGTGAATTTGCTAGTCATCCTTAAGAATGCCAAACAAGCTCAATAGGGTAAAGCTGAAAATCACAGGGAGAGAAAACGTAAAAGAGCTATTAAACCACCCACTGGTGTATGCCTCTTCTCTTCCAGGGTTTTCCTGCAAGCATTTTAATGGTGTCATGATTAGACCTTTTAGAAATTGTACCAGTAGACGCTAGAAGGGGACTCATGATGTTTTTACTCTTCTTCCCTGGAAGTAGTCTCAAGAATGTCTTGATTATCCTCTATAGATGTTTGTATAACCTGATATTAAAGACCTCCATGCATGGAGATGCTACAAAACTCTTTTGGTACACTGATCCAGTGTTTAACTCTCCTTTTAATTAGAACTTTTAACTAATTAGGAACCAAAATTTCTTTTGCTGCAGGTCAAAGTAATTATTCCTTGTGCTGTTTCTTATGAGCATAGAAACAAGTTTCTCACCCTTTGAACCAGCCTTCTGAAATTCAAGCTTCTCTAGAATAAAAAAATCCAATTCTCCCAGCTTTCCCTCTGTTGCATGACTTCTTGACCTCTGATCAGTTTAATTCTGCTGTCCTGGAGCCCTGATAATACATCTGTGCATTTCTGAAAGTGATATGCTAAATAGAATGTAGTATTCCAGCTGAGTACTTATTGTTGTAAGCTACTGGAATAATTATTTTCCTCAATGTGCAGATTTACACTTTCCGTAATCAAATTTATCTTTTCATAGCAACATTGTATATTGGCTCTTACTAATATCCAGATCTTCTTCATAAGCACTTTATTCTCTATTTCATGTGTGTCCGTATAATTTTCACTTTCTTTATGCAACACTTAATTCTTGCCTTTATTAAATTTTATTTTATGATTTTTTTTTTTCTCCAACGAACTGAATCATTTGAAATTCTGATCCTTATGCTAGGTGCTTATCGTTTTTATCCACATACTAACATTGGCAAAGTTTCTGAGGGATCAGTTCTCATTAACATACCCAGGGTTTTTTTCGAGGGAGAGATTGTCATCTGTGTGGAGCCCTCTGGAGTTTGTCTCTACCTGGCCCAGTGAAGGAAATCCACATGTCCCTGTTGTGGTTTTGTCAGAGTGGTGTGGGAGGGCAACTGCTGCTTTTTGCTTGGTAAATGACCTTTCCAAGGAAAATGTTAAATCACACTGGTCTTTGGTATATATATTGCAGTGCAATATACTGTCTCATTAATGTTCCCTATTGCTCAGGCCTCTCAATATATTATTTTTTTCATTTTCATTGCATATTTATATTCGGAATATCTTTCTTTAAACTTGATAATTGTTATAGCTATTATCCTGCTCTGATTCCAAATCTAATGAGAATCAAACTCATGAAAATATCCCCTCGAAAAAAGTACTTAAAAAGACATTTAATCATAATCCTGAGTTTTAAGTCAAAGTTATGGCATCAGATTTCACAGCTAAGGGGAAAATAACTCCTTCCTTCCTCTCATTCCAGTGGTAAAGTGCACTCGTGAGGACATATGACAAAAAGAGGTGTCATCGTGCAATGTATTCCATCAATATCCTGGCCACCGCCAGCACTAGAAATACATTCCTAAAATTTGATGTGTAATTTTAAGCATTTTTCTGAATAAGTGACTGCTGAAGTATTTTCCAAAATCAGAGCTCAAGCCATTTTGCATTACTTTTCCATCTGCTCTATTATTTCCTATAATATATTCACATTGTTTAATTTCTAAGCTGTTTATGTTCTTGTATTAATGAATATGTTAAATAAAATTAAATCAAACAGCTCTCCCAGTAGCCACATTAGAGGATATCTCTCCCCAGATCAGACAAAACACAGAACTGTTATCTTTATTTACAGTCTTTTGTTTTTCCTTAGTTCAGGGACAGTAGTTTTGCTATTTAAGTCAGGGGAGAGCAACATTTCATGGAAACCTACATTAGATACTTTAATATAATATGCCTTCATTTTTGAAAACTATTTGATATTCTGCCTCCTAGAGAGTTATGTGTAAAATTACTATGCGGATAAGGCACATGATATGAACGCAAATTTAAAGATCTATTACTCATTTATCTTTTACTGCCTATAGATATTGAACTGGGGGTCCTGGTACTCATTAAACACACTGTGATCTTGCAGTGAAACTGTGGCGTTGATGCACAGACCACTGTTCAGAGGTGGGTTGTAACTTCTCAATTAAGACCAAAACTTGCGACCTCTAGCATAGGGGCCAGGACCAGGTAGAGAAAAAGGGCATAACTAGGAGAGAGAGCCAGAGGGTCTTGGGGGAAGCAGTCAGCAGCTACCATTTCTGTCAACAACCATCACTACAGCGGTATCTGCGTTTAGATGTCTTCTACTCTTTCCCCCAGCAGTAGCATCTGTGGATTTCCACAGCTGTGGCTTTGGCAAAGCAGGCAGCAAGACCTGCTCTTGTTATCTGGCACTGCACACAGTGTGGGGGGTTCTGCCATCATGAGACTTGTCCCTAAGAGTACTGTGACCAAACACTTGTTAGATCTTTACTGAGCTGGTTAAAACAATACGAGTCTCTAGTATAAACGGGATCCAGCCCAGATTCCAGCCCATGAAACACCCAACTTCTCATACAGCTGGTAAAACACAGGCCTCCACTGGCACTGCTGTGAAACGCTCGAGCAGCCAGGGGAATATGCAGTCAATCTCATTTCATTGCAAGCACCAGATGCTACCCCTCAGCTCGGGCTATGGAGGTGATAAGGCAGTGTACCAGGTCTATTTATAATTGTAACCTTTAGAGAGTTTATTTTCAGGACTAAGCTCAACAACACGATAACACTGTGGGGCTGCATCTCAGTGTGGTGGTGGTATAACACAGTGTCAGAGTGGCATGGTATAATGCGATGTTCTCATGTCATATACTGGCTCATATCACTTACAGATAGAAAGCCCAATACCGCTAAGTGCTCCGGGGGCAGGTTGCGGTCTCCTCTTAGAGTTACTATCTGATATTAAAATGGTGTACTCAATTGTACTTAAAAGCACCAGGATGAGCAGGGGCATCCTGAAGCACAGCGAGAAAGCAACTGTTTAATGGTATTTCATTCTTCCATCAATATCCTCTATCAAGATCTATCGTACACCGTTCCTAAGATAGAATTTATGGAGATCTGATGAAAGGAGAGATAGGTGACAGACCTCTATTATTTAATCATGTGCCTGCAACTGCAGTTTTGTCTTTAATTTTTGCTAGCTTGAAAAAAGGCAAAGGAAAGAAACCTATGTCTTTCTCTACCAACAGGCTCAAACCTTTCCTCCCACACATGAAAAGAACAAGGATCTTTACTAGTCTTAGGCTGCTTCCAGCTATTGTATGGCCAGAAACCAAATGAAACTTCTGAAGCTTTAAACACAGGGTAATTCACCAACTACACTGGACAAATCCTCCAGGGAAAACCAGTCCTGTGCCTGTAAAAGCTTCATAACATATAATTTTTCTTTTTTTCTGGTTTTCATTTTTTCTCTCCCCAATATCATGCCTTTCTTCCTCCCCTTTTTTTCTCCCCTTTCCCCTGATCTTCCTTCCTCTCTCCCTCTTTTCAATCCTCTTTCATCATACACTTCCTATTGCTTTCACTCTTCTATGTGAAGGTTTCAGTCCTGCGATAGGGATGGATGAGTTGCTCTCACAGAAGGTACTCCAAACAGCTTAGAGATATCCGGCATGCTATAAGGGAAAATCTCTCAGATGCCAGTATTCAGCCAGGATTGGGGAGCTACATGCTACATATTGTGATTCAGTTCCTGAGATGCCTGAGACCCCCAGTGACTTCAGCATCTGTATCCCTGGTAGGGATCCGGCAAAGCACAACCAGTGACCTCAGGAGATTGCTGTGAGGTTCTGTTAACCAATATACACAGAAACTTCCAGAGATGCAATTGCAGAATAAAGTTCCACCTATTGCAGGAGAACAAACCTGTGCTCAAACCAGCCAGGGGCTGCAGAAGTCTTTCGAGCTTTTAGCAGGAATGTTTTTACTTTGCAAGCAGATTTGTATTCATTAGGTAGACTCTAGGACCACCAGTCCATTTGAATAAGTGCTTTGATAACAAGGTCATGTCCCCAAAGGATGTCTGATTTGGACATGTCATTTCTCCTGTAAAAGATGATTACAATAGGCAGACATTGATTGTCTTCTAACATATTTTTTTTTTAAACCTAAAGAAATGACACTTCTCCTTCAAGGTTGTTCAGTGCTGATGAAAGTTATTAGAGTGATGACTCTGAGAAACAAAGTCCTCTGCCTCATAGCATAGGTACTGTTGGTGTAAAAAGATTTTGCATATTTAGCAGCACTGCATGACCAGCAGGGTTCAAACCCCCATCCAGGGACAATCCTCAAAGGATAACAATTCTATTCCAGCTAATGCAAGGAAGCACTGCCATGGTGCTGCATAGCTTCAGTCCAAGATCTCCATATAGCCTTTCAGCTTTCACTGTCCTGTTTTCTGTCTTTCTTTTTTGAATTTGCCAGAAAAGATACAAGCATGTTCATTAGGTGTGCAGAATGTACCCATCAGTAACCAGAAAACCTATCTTGGAGCACAACCTGAAGGACAGCCTGTTTTAGGAGTTTTAATCACATAAGCATTTCTGAAGCAAAGAGGCTTTTAATTTAGTCTCCTGTCTATATGAGAAACATCGTTTCAAGTTTGAGAGAGCAACACTGATAAGTCAGCACAAAAGTTGTACAGCTGATTCAGAGTGATACAGGTGGTACGCTTGGTGGGTCTCGGGGTAGACAAATGAAAAGAGAGCCCCTTTAAAAAAGTTGTCCTGATGCTGTTGATGGGAAAGGAGGGTTGGAGATGGAAGAGAACAGTGTACACAGGAGACAGGTAGTAAATATGTTTGGAGGTTTTATAGATATAAACATAATAGCAGGTTTTTTTCTAAAGATGCTAAAGCAAAAGCATCTGAGGGAAATTGCTCCAGAAAATGCTTCTCAGTAGCTCAAACACTGCGCAGAGGAAACCCCACCTTAGGCAGAGCACGACCACTAGAGCAGGTAACGCAGCCTGCAATTTAGCTGTAAGAGATTTCAGAGATGGGCATGGAGTGAGGTGTGAGATAGCTACATTATTTCTGGGAGCCGCCTCTTTGCTGCACTCTCTCCCCATATCACCTCACTAGAAGTGGACTCTCTTGTCCCCTGCCTGCCTGCATGTTGAGCGTGTCATACAACCAAGATATCATAGGATGGGGCATGAGCCTGACACGTGAGGAGGGTCCCAGCGCTATGGGTCTGAGAAGGAAAGGACAGAGCATCCAGTCCTTTTGTGCTTTCATTAGAGGCGCCTCCACATTGCATTTACAAGACGAAAGGTTTTTCAGCCGTGCCCTCGGAAATGATGAGACTGAATGTGGAATCTGAGTGTTATTAAGTGGCAGAGAGTTGGAAAAAAATATCTAGAAAATAGGGGAGTCAAATTCTTTATTGATTCTTTCGGAGAAGACTGAATTCATCCCAGTAGAAAATATCAAGTGCAAATAAACCAAAATTTGCTCCAAATACGTCCTCCTCACCCAGCTGTTTACTCAGGGCATACACTGTAATTCAACATTTAACTACATAAGGCCAAAAAAGACAGTGAATAGTTCCCTATGGTCTCTTTTCTAGCTTTTTCATTTTCGCTGTCCAGTTAAGTTTTTATCACTCGGTTTGTAGGATGAACTGGTGGGTAGGATGAACTAATTCATCTTACGGTGAGGTTGTGAAGCATTCAGATAACTGTGACACAGAGACAACACAGAACATAGATGCCCATCTTTCTTCTGTTTCTTCCCTCTCATTTGCAACTGCCTCACATACCCAATTAATGACTTTTTCAGTGCTGGAATCCTAAATTCCCATTTACCCTCACTGGTCAATCTCTGGGTTTTAGTGTCACAGTACTCCTTTCCAAATCCACATACTTTTTACTACCTCTTACTACTAGTGCAAATAAAAGTGACAAAACAGAGTCTGATGGCCTATAGAATCATTTTGCTTTCATTCTTCTTCTGTGCTGTTTCTATTTCTTTCTTAGTACCGTATCATTTTGAAACTTTTATCTGGACACTAACTTGTAAGATAAATAGTGATAAAGTTGTTTACACCAGTCAAACCTTTAAACTAAATGACAGTAAAAAGAAAAAAGGAGAAAAGACACCTTTTTAGCCTAGGACAGTTGTTTAAATAAAATGACTGCAGGAAAATAGCTATACACTAGCGTAAGTAACGTTTCCAAATGAGCCCTATTCCATATGTGATGGAGAAATATAAGAACCCACATGTCTTTTGGAACTCAATGAGAATTGCAGATATCCTGCTGCTCTTTTAAACTTGCAGCCTCCTGAAACAGCTAGGCATGCTTCAATGTTTTCTCTTTTCCTGCTGCTAATATGATTCACTTAATCTTCAGTTGGAGGCGAAAAGATTATAGTCACTCCAGGTACTCTCTTATGGGGAATCAGGGGGCTGGTGCAAGATGCCATGCCATTTGGTGACAGTAAGAGGGAGGGGCTCATCGTAGTCCTCCTGCCAGAGCTTTCAAAGTACCTTTCAAATTCCCCTATGACAAAACTTGGGTCCACATTTGCAACCACAGCTAAAATGCAATGCTTATTCCCATCACCCTCTTTGCAGAAAACATTACAGAATAAAAGGATAGGAGAAGAAATACTTGGAACATATTTTGCTTTCAGCTGTCTCCTTAGATCCCCAACATATGCTTTAGTGAATTTTAATACTGAAAAAAGTTTTACAGCTAAATAAGACATTTGCTTGGTAGTGAAACAGAAGTAATTGCTGGCATTTCAGCATTAAATTAACCCTGAATTCTTTACTCAACATGTGTGGACCTGCTGGAGGGAATTCTTTCTCAGACGTGCCACATTTCTGTTCTTAAGAGGGGTAATTCCAAGTTCTATAGTCAACATTTCCCTCCTTCTCCCTCCTGAAGGGACTCCTTGTCTTGTGCAATTTCATGAAATAAAAAGGTTTGCCCCTTTTTTTCCTCTCGACTTTCAAATATTTACATATTTATCCACTCCCACTAGGTTTTAATAGACAAAAGATATTAAAACTCCTGTCTAAAATAGCAACATCACTTCTAGTGCTGCACTTTGGTAATGCCCCTCAGCCTGGGCACACCTCAGAAATTGCAATTACATCTGTTTATGGCTGGGGATCATGAGCCAAGCTTTCTGCTCATATAATCAATGGATTTCTCCAGTTGCGTAGTGGAATTTTGCCAACAGGAGATTTGGCAGAGAGTCAGGCTGCCACGACTAGAGGGAAGTCATAAAGGAATTTAGCAGATTTTCCTTGTATTTATTGTTAGAGAAAAGGGAAGGAGAAAAATGGCCAACTATAAAATCTGATTTTGTTTTACTCACACCCTCTCAGATAGAAACCTAACTTCTATTTTTTATAAGATTCAATTTCTTAGAAAAATTCCACAGTCAGTTCTTCCTAGTGATGTTTTCCCCTTCAATTTTACATAGTCTTGAAACGTTGGCATTAGTGGTGCAGAGTTTGCAACGTGCTCGTTAGTGCCAAGATGTTTTGTCCCCCATGCTTTCTTGGTAGAATCTTGGCCTCACCCACCTCATTCTTAACTCAGAACCAGCAACCACATTGTCACTCACATCACATTTACCTGCCTCTGGCAAGAAGAGAAAAGCAATGCTTTCTTAGAAAAATTTGCAACAGCAGCGTTGCCAAACATAAATTAGCCGGGACAGACATCTTCAATTTGCTTAAACAAATTAGACTTCTAATGTCAGGTCAGGGCATACAGACTAAATATAGGGAAAACAATGTAATTAGATCTTTAATCACACAGCTTTCCTGAGAAAGGGGTCTGTGACCAGAAATGCAGTACCACACGCCCTCTTAGGGCACGGCTAAGAGCTGCCTGTTCCAGGCATCGCTGCTCATTGAAAAGGAAATTCTTTGCCTTCCTTAGAGCTGATGTTGGTTGCAGCCACGTTTTCTTTGACAGCTTTTGGGAACACATAAAGGGGCAAAGGAATCGACTGTTTGCTTATGGTGAAACCTTATCTTTATAAGGCCATTTCCTTAGCTTTAAATAAAGTATGACCGCTGTTGTTACAAATACTGTTGTCTCAGCTGAGGCACAGAGTGCAGGGCTTTGCACGGAGGTGGCCTTCAGCCTCATGCATGCAGGCAGGAAGGTTTTACACTCAGGACGAAGCCCCTCTGCATAATTCAGATGGAATGAAAAAGTGAAAATTATGCTAGAAATTGCAAGCAGAAACCTGCTTTGAAGTTTGACAACCCTGTCACCCACCATGATTTTAGGGATAAACTGGCAACTGAGAGGACTGCACAAAAATAAAGTGTGTGGGACCAGGCCTCCACTGCTAGAATTATATTAAACAGGGTTCAGAGGTGGCTCGTCAATCTGTATATTATATAGTCAAGGATCCTTGACTGTTAAACATGCCCAAATTCATCCATCCTTTATCACCCTCTGTAGCAAAAGGCCGGAAGAACAAATAATTGCCAAGTGCTTCCTTGCTTTTAGTATGTAGCTTCTTCCTTGGTCGACCACCACATGTGTGTTAAAGGCATGACAGTTGAGAATTATTTCTATTGGAAAAATAGCCTCCACAGGGAACATTGTTTTCCACAGGGAACATGATGTTTTCTTACAGTTCTCTGTTACCCATATATTGTCTGGAAGGGGACTTCAAATGCTCATGCCTAACAAGATAAACAAACACCATCATTTGCATTATCAAAATACTAAATTCTGCATCTTGGTGGAGATTTTAAAAGTAACAGAAACAGAGGGGTTTTCAATTTATGTTAAATTCAGTGGGGGATTTTCCTCCAAAGATTTGCTTTGTACGGTCAAATTTTATTTCAAATATCTTTTAAAACAAAAATGTATTTTTTCACTTTTAAACCAAGAATTTACACTATAATCCTGTAAATGCTTATATACACCTAAACCAGTAAAATAAACCCTTCAATAACTCCTAACTGAAAATTATTTCAAAATACTTTCTGAATGTTTAATACATTTCTGTCATAGCAATATACAAAGTCTTTGTCCCTTCTTACATTCCTGTGTTCCTCGGTTCATCATGTCCAACCAACATTTTGAAGGCAGCCATTTATTGCAAGATAACAGTTCTTCTGATATGAATATCAATTATGCAGAAGTGTGAATAATAAAATTCATTTTTCTGAAGATAAGATAACCCCCAAAATACATCTTAACTAGTTATAGACATTTAATTAATTCCAAATGTTAGGCCTTTGTAAACCAGAACTGAATTTGACAATTGCTGTAAACAGTGGAATTAACATGGATGCCTCCGTGACATGGACTGTGTGAAATTTCTGTCTCTCTGATGCTGTCAAAAATCCAGACAATATATTTGCCCTTTTTGACCAGATGCAGTGTCTGGCATTGTACTGAATTTTATAATTCAAGGAACCTCTGCTAGTATTGATCGTATTTGCCCTGGCAAATATGAAACCAGCCATAAATTGTAACGTCAAATTGGCTTCAAGAAATCCAATAATCTGGAAGAGCAGCTGAGTCTTTTGCATCTTTAATGATCAGTGAAATAGTACAGAAACCCTTTTGACGTAAAACACCTTTTAGTTAGGTTTTACAAAGTCTCTTACATGTAAAGATATGCTCTAGGGTGCTTTAAAATGCAAACTTCATGTAGGATATGATGTGCTGTTCTCCTTATACTCTATTAACTTCATGGTTTCATTAATACTATGCGGCAATTTAAAATATTACCTTTTGTATTGAATATATGATGCAGAGAGTCTGATCTTTCATTCTTCCTCCCTGATTACACTCTACAGTTTCTCTATTTTAAAGAGTAGATAGATGTCTATGCAGGGAGTGTTTGCTATGGGCAAGCCATGCAGATAATTAACCTTGGTATTGTCTCATGTCTCTCAGCGTAAAATTTTCACTGAGCAAATTTCAGGTAAATCATCCAGCCCACTTCACTTAATAATACCTCTTTAACATGCTCTGCAATTATATCATTTGTGCTGTTGAGCTCGGCCATTTTCCTTCTTCGTTATTCATCTCTCCCCAAGGAATGGCAGTTTAACAGATGTTTCCAGTGATGTAGGTAGTTAAATGAGGCCGTGAGCTGTCACACTGACCACAGGGTTTCCCTCTCATGGTAACCACTGCAGTCTGGTTGTCATGTTATTTTCAGGAGGAATGCATCTTCCAACCTAGGCCACCTGGGAAGACTGGTAGAGCTGGTCCTTACCCTGCAAATATGAAGCAGAAGATTGGACAGAGAGGTCCATGATTTGTGCCCCATTCTGTGGTTCTTCTGTCGTACTCATCCAGCCCCCAGAGAGCTCAGCAGCAGCACTGCTCAACAGCTGGCAGAAGGGACCAAAGGGATGCACTGGATTATGCAGGTGATCAGCCATCGACGGCTGCCCCACTGAGCTTTGGTCTTGCAATTTCCAAATCTCTGCAAAGAGGTTGCAGAGAACGTCACTATTCCAAACCTCAGTATTTACATGAGGTACCTGCACATTTTGATGAGCATGTTCTTTCCCCTTCCTGTAAAGGGAACTGTCACTATGAGGCAGAACACAAAACTATACTTACCTCACACTGTTTAAGCTCAGATCCAGCTCCTGGCAACTGTGAGTTACTGAAAGCGCCATGATAGCTTTTACCCTTATGCTCAACTGGTCTTATTTTTCTGTGGGAAAGAGTCTTTCCTTCCCATTCTTCTCTTCTCTGTCCTCTCCTTTGTTTTTTGGAAAAAAAATATGGATTTTTCATGCAGCTGTGACACTCTCAAGCCACTGCCACCTGACTCCAGGTTACCCCTTAATTGCTGTCTCATTTTTGCAATAAGCAGATCCAAAATCCTTTGAAACCTACTGATAGGCAAAGACTGACTCCTGTTTATAGCAACAAGAGAAACTACCTTCTTGGACAAGATGGAGTGCTGACAGGGGTGTTGTTACCACAATTTCCTATGCAAACTGCAGTGAAGGGTTCTGGTAGGATGGTGAAATAGCATTAAGGTTCTCATACCTGTCCACATTTGAAAAGGAGTACTACCTCCACAGAGTCGCATAATAGCCCCATAATGTCAGCAGCTAGGATTATAAAGGGAAAATAGTTAATACACTTAGCAGGCTTCCTGAATCAAAGGCATCCCGGTCTGATAACAGCTATTTTGGCACAGGTTTACTTCTGTGGAAACGTTTGAAGAGTCCTAGTTCTGTTTCAGTGTAGAATAAAAACCAGTATTAAGACCATCAAAGCTGCCCTCAAACGGAATGGTTTCTTTCTGTCAAGTGGGAAATAACGTGCCAGACACAGATCCTGTGTGCAATAAATGGATGTAAGTGAGTGAAATGAAATTCAGTACGTGACATCCCCTTCAGGGTGAGTTTCCATACATTTAAGCACATGATACTATGCCAGGATCAAGTGCATACAGAAGTGGAATAGTCAAAATACAACTCAATTTAGTGAGGTATTTCACATAGCTATAAGGAATGCATTTATCAGTGCATAAAGTGACTTTGATAACAGGGTCGATGGCTGGAAGTAGAGGTAAAAGCAGAATTCAAGAGGAAATTTAAAAGACTTTAAAGAAGAGATGAAGTCTTTTAGATATAAGCAGACATAAACAAACCAAAAGATTAATAGGAAGACTATGTAGCAGAGATTAAAGTCTGTGTTCCTGTGATCTAAACTGAAGGGAAGTTGCATTGAAGAATATCAGGACACAAACACAGTAGTGGCTAAGAAACCTCTATATGTGTCATAGAATCATTCTCGTAACACCTAGTTCCTTTGTATTTGTACTTGTTTGACATGCATTCGTTATCATGCACTTTTTTTTTTATTTTGCACAAAAGTGTTTTGGAGAACACCAAGGTACTCCCATAACCCAGAACAAGGATACAAGAAATAAAATAAGGAGGAAGGGCAATTTCATGAACAGGAGAGTGAGAGTTAGCATTATCCTCAAAACGGGGTTCCAAACTATACTCTGTCACTGACTTCCTTGGCTTTCCTTTGGAAAAAAAGTTCAGAGCAAAGTTTTCTTATTTTTATTTGACTTCATCTGTGAAAAAAAGATTGGTGTCCTTGCTTCTCATACCCAAAGGGAATTCCCCAGTGTAAATTAACTGCAACA
This sequence comes from Chroicocephalus ridibundus, assembly GCF_963924245.1. Taxonomy (NCBI): domain Eukaryota; kingdom Metazoa; phylum Chordata; class Aves; order Charadriiformes; family Laridae; genus Chroicocephalus; species Chroicocephalus ridibundus. The sequence continues at coordinate 156,563,895 of NC_086284.1, forward strand.
GGAGTTTGCACCTGTCACCTTCCTTCTCAAGTTCAAGGAGGAAGCACAGACAACAAATCTCTTTTATACCAGCCTTCCAGACATGGAAAGTCCTCTTAGGGGACACCAAGCATAAGAGCTGTTGTAAGATAGTACTTCTCTGTGACTGACCATGTAAATTAGCGTGCTATAACCACATCCCTGAAGAAAATCTAACTCTCTATGACTTTATTCCTTAACTACTTGCCTGTAACAAATAAGTTTTATTACAGAGAATAATATTTCCTTTCTTCCATCCTTATCTGTCTAGTTGATAAACTCATTGGGAAGGAAGAGTTTCTTTCTTCAAATATTCAAAGACAAGATGCTCAGGCACCGGTATAATTGAATTAAACCCACAACAGAGTTATACTGATTTATCTGAGCTGGTGATTTTACCTTGAAAATTTTAAAGGACCACATCCGGTTCCTGCTAGATCTTTCATCCCAAAGTGAAGAATAAATCTGTTCTGCCCTGAAACAGCTGTAAGAAGTACTGCCATCAGTTCAGACAAGCAGCATGTTGAAAACTCAACACTCCCCAGGCCTTTGATGTGTTTAATATCATCTTCTGCAGTCACCCCGTATCTCGTCACTTTGTTGCTTTCCATTAGATTCTGAAAAGTTAATAACACTGTCAAGACAATCATGCAGTTACTAGACAGTGTCAGTTCCTATGCCTTTCCCCTACCCTGTTTCAGTTTTGGAGCAAGTGTACTGTCTATATACATTGGAGACTTAGATTAAACTCTCTATTAGAATCATTGTTTGGCCGTGAATTGTGTTACCTGAAAGTAATTGGAGAAAGTTGTGGTTGTGAATACAGGAGAACACTAATGAACTGCAGCTCCTTCTCAATCCATAAGCTCCCAGAAAAGTTACTCTTGTTGAGGGAAAAGCTCACATTCAGATTAGGTTTTGGCTGAAGCTAAGATTGATGTTTGCTAGTGGAAATAAATGATTTATCTAAAATGAGAAATGACCTTAATATTAACCTAAAGCTCAAACTAAATCCATTTTCAATTATGAAAAGATTGGGTTCATGTGTGCATTTGTCCTTTTGTTATTTATCAATAAATGAAAATACCAACAGAGCAAAATAAAGACTGTTCTCATCAATTTAGTTCAAAGAACAGGAGAAATAGGAACTCTCAGAAATATCAAGGAACTAAGTGATGAGAATTTCAGGGAATGAGGCCAACAGCATTTAAAATTCTGGTAAACAAAGTAGACAGCTATTCAGTAAATGAATTTCTATTGCATTTTGGTTCATTGTGACAAAATAAGTGATTTTGATGAGAATTTCAGTAGGATTTGTTTACCAAGATTCAGAGAAAGTCAGATTCTCTTCAGGCAGAATTCTGAAATCTTGGATGCTTATCTAAATTCAGTTAAGCACTTGGAGTGTCACCTACTGCAAATTCAACGTAAAACCTTCCAAAAGGAAAAAAAGTCAATTAAGTGTGCAAACAGGTCACCTGCTCTATGTGACCCTACATAAGCAGGAGGGTAGACCTCCAGAGGTCCCTTCCAACCTCAACTGTCTTGTGATTCTATGATTATTTTTTTAATGCTAGTGTCCTGAGCTCACACTGATCTTTTAAAAAAGTACAGTATTTTTCCCTTTTTCTTTTAGAAATAGTCACTGAAAATTAAAGAGACTGTAATCCAGCTGTCAGGCACCTTCACTGGTGATGCACTAATGTGTTTCATGATTTTGAAGGTTAAGCTGGTATGTGCATTTGTGTGCTTCTAATTTTGTGTGCAAAGCCTCAAATTTTCTTTGTCAAAACACTTATCGGGTGTCAAGGTACCTACTCACTGTTGAGATGGTAGGACAGCAGGACTGTAGAGCATCCTCGTAGCTGCTGAAGCTGCTTGTCACATCTCTTCTTGAAACAAAACTCCATGAAGGACAGTAGCAGCTCTAGTGCCACCCTTCTCCGAAAAACCTTTCCAGTTGGTGTGGCTATGAAAGGAATGTGTGGGCTGGCACCCCAGCCTCTGGTAGCATTTGGCAGTCATCAGTAATTCAGGAGGACTTCAGAGACCACATCTTCAGTGTCAGGGGGATAAGGGTCCTAACAAATAGCAAAACACACTTCTACCTCCTCTTTTTTTAGCAGGTTTCAATCATTTTAGGCTACAGCCCTAGGATTTCTGTGTCCAGAAACCTCTCATCCTGGCTACACATCAAAATTGCCTTTCAAGCATGGGCAAAACCCAACTACTTATTTAGGCTTGCTGTGTGTTCATAGATTTGAATCCAGTAGAGCTATGGAAATGTCCAAAGCATAGCAATGATGAACGCCTGAAGACTTGAACTCATATCATCCCTCAGTATAGGCCAAAATATGCCATGCCTGCATTGTGAGTGGGGAGATACAGCTACAGATTAACCTCTTCAACTGGTTCTTTTATCACATATCTCAAAAGCCAAAGCTCAGTAGGCAAAACATATCTTAGATGGGCCTAAGCAGGCATGAAAAAAGTGCAGTGGATGTTATTGACACGTGCAATTTAAAAATCTTCACTGTTATGATATAGGCAAAGGGAGCACAGAATTTGGATATTAAGTGCTCGTCTCCACCAGTATCAATTAGAAAAGTGTGTCCTACCCCACCCTCATGCCTGCTCCTAGTGATAGCATAGAGGTAGCCACTGCAAGCATTGATGGGGGTACTCGTTCACGTCTCATTTCCATGCAAAAGTGTCTGAATTCCCTTGTATTTCCTGAATTCCCTTGTACCAGTTGCGACTGTGCACCTTTCCACTGTTAGAGAGCTGTTGACATCGGCTAATTGGAACAAATAAGCAGAAAGATTTCAGCAGTCAATACAGTAGCAGCAAGTGAGAAAGAACTCATCATTGCAATGCATTTGCAGAGAAACAGTGACTTCCATAGGATAATTTAGATGACACCTACCTAAACTGTGCTGTTAAACATTTTCTGGAGTTTGTGTCTACGGATTTATTGTAACTGACAGCCTCTACTGCTCCTATTTGTTCTTTTTTTAAGAGTTCCTTGAAACTGTCATATATGAACAACATGTTTCTCATCCTAAGCCAGAGGAAAAAGGAGGAAAAAGATTATAGGCCCAACTCAAACAAGTGGATATGGGGAAGAATCACAAGTATTTGTATTTTGTAATGAGACTGTCCTAACTTTAACTTCAGTATATTTATTCCTGATAAAGTATTCAAACTAGAAAAGCATATTTATGTGCAGAGTCCAATACACAAAAAGGCATACTGTATACATGTATAGATGCACATATATATACACACAGACATACTTGAAGGGCAGGTGTGAGTGAATTGAGTTATGAGGTATGAAGCCTGGCTGACCACTGCTTTATTTCAGTGTTATGCTGCTGTGATATAATTTATTTTCAGGTAGACACACCAATGTATAAGTGAATTAATGTAGAAAGGGTCTATACGCCACATGTTGCAGGTATAGTGGAAGGCCACGGTGGCAGTAGTGTTGACTTCTGGAGTTCAAACATCTTTGTATCAGTCCTAGGTTTCCTCTAGGAATTCGGCACCATGACTCCCAAGAGAGCACTCATGGCACTGACAGGTCCCCACAATGCGTAGCAGAGCAGCAGTTAGTGCTAGGAGGTAGGAGTTGCTGTACCTAATGCTGTGATACTGTAGGCTTAGGCTGTAGACCATGGGAGCAGCAGACATTTATTTCCAATATGGTCTCTGACAAAAGACAGTCCAGGTGTCGAAGTGTGTTGGTCAGAAAAAGGTACCTGCGTTGAGCAAGTAGAGGTAGGAAGCACTTCTTTGGGGGCTATAGGAGTTTCCCTTCTCTCAATATCCCCTACCATTTACACGACTGAAAACTCCAGAGCTTAACAGCAAAGAATTTTAATCAAACTACTTAATCTGAATAACCACTGAACAGAAACTGCAGTAATAGAGTTAGAGAACAGAACTGCTGCCAGGAAAATGAAAACAGGTTTTAAAAAGAGAAACACTAGGAGTGGAAAAACAGCTTTGAAAGGAACTATGTTGCACTGACCAGCACTCCCTTGCAGGATTTTAGCAATTCAATTAGAATTCTTTACAGGTTTAGCAGCTCATCTTTGGAAAATACACCTCTATCCTACAATGCCTGCTGTTGACGCATAATATCTGGTTCTGTGTAATCAGGATTTCTCTGTGGCTCAGAGGGCAAGTGAGCCTGAGGCTCTCACATCTGCTGAAGAGCATTCGAGGTTTTAAAAGGGGAGCAAGGGTAAGCCATGGAGAGAAATTATGAACACCAGCATCTAGTCCTGGTATGGGAGAAGAGAAGGAAAACGAGCATGCATGGGAATTAGAACTAAAGGGACTTGCCCCCAGAGGAGAAGCTGTCTCCTCAGGGCATACTGTTGAGTTTCTGGGGTAAAGAAGTTTCAGTGTTGCTTTTTCAGCCTTTGAAATGGGCTGCATGGAACTGCAGGGAGGCAGGCAAGAAGGAGGCAATGGGGGAGACTGGGGTTTGGGAATGAAGCGGTTGTCTAATCCAACAGATGGTCAACTGGCAGTGTTTTTCCTTAAGCAAATTCCCATAGAGGAGAATTCAGCTTAAGTTTGAACCATAATAAAAAAGTGTTATGAATTCAACTCTGATTTGGGGGGGGGGAGGGAGAGGGGCATTACTGGTGTCTCAAGTAAGTATCTGGAGCTTTTATCTACGCTGATAAAACTGACATTTCTCAAGCGGCAACCTGTTCAGAGATATGTCTGTTTTTCACATAGAGACAGCAAGCAGTCAAGCACCAGGGCTGGGACTGTGAGAGTATACGAGTTTTCCACTTGTAAGCCATGGCAGGTCTTTCCATCTCTATTTACTATTGTTTTAATTTTGAATGTAACTGTTAAGTGTCCCAGAAAATCAAAATGGAACCTTGTATTTCACCCAGTTTTCACTGCAAACTCTAGTTTGTTTGAAACGGGCTCCATATTTGCAAAAAACAGGTTATGAGAGATGATGAGTAGGAATTGGGCTTTGAATATGCTGTGAAACATGAAGTCAGAGACATGTTGAGTGGGTAGAGCTTTGCAGATAACTGTTTACACTGCTGCTGTTAAAATTCCTCTAACTCATCCTAAGTTGCTATAACCTTCACCAGTTCCCTTAACTTGGCTGCAAAATGTGTAAAATTAAACCCATCTGCCCCATGCAGTTACAGAAGAGCTTTCAGAATTTATATTTCTGAAAGGCCTTTGTATACAAGTGATTTTCTGAACTGTAATATATAACAATCGGCACAGTCGGCAATAAGAGCAACTAAACCCAAACCAAACCACAAAAGCGCGGTTGTACTGACTCTTTCCAATTATAGCAACAACGAAGGGGGATAGAAGCAAGGCATATGAACACTTCTAATACGGAGCTGGGTAACCCAAGAGGATGGAAAGGTGAATGAAAGGCCAGTGGTAATTTAGAAAATGAAATGGCTTCTTGATGTTATTTCACTGTGCAGTTTTGTAACATCTGAAAATACAGTAGCTGCAGCTGGAAGAAAGAAAAAACAAAACCCTAATTATAGTTTACTTTGTGGCCAAATTCCTTAGTCACATCTGACCTGGTTTCCTTGATCTGACATCCTCATATTTCATTACTGAAAAATGAAAACTCCCTTTCCACTGTCTCAGGTGGTTCTGCTGGAGGGCGTCACTGTGGGGTATCCTTGTGCCTCACCTGATGTCACTCATTCCCACTATTAACAATCAGCATAAACCTGCCACTTCCAGGATGAGTGGGAACCTGTCAGCATGAAACACTTCAGAGTTTTGTACAGGCCAAATTTAGGGAGAAAAATAGAATTGGGGGGAGGTAAAAAAAGTTTAACTAAAATATTTAATTTCTGTCATATGCAAAAGGTCAGTGTAATTAAGCCAAAACCTGCGAATACATACATATGTAGTCTCTGCTGGCGTCAGGCGCCAACTTATGGGGGAAACATCTATTGTTTGTTGGCAGAGGAGACACACATGGCAGCCTTCCAAAACCCCACTTCCCGTTTCATGTAGGCACAATACCCAAAAGAAACATTTGTGCCTAAATTAGCTGGCTATTCTTCCTAATGACTTCTATGATCAATGTATAGAGGTAGGCTCCTCCAGAGACACACTATGAGGAAGTGCCTAGTTTATGTGCTCAAAGCCACCTCTTTCCTTTGGCTCTAGAGAAGACCACACAGACAAGCCAGCTGATTCACAGGACTGAAACTGGGAGTTTCATCCCCCCCTTCTCCCCGTTCATGTCTCTCTGCTCGTATATTACTGCAGTTTCTCAGGGAACATCGCTAGTGTAGGGTTAACTCAGGTTACCAAAGATGGAGACATGCAATTAAAAGCAATAAAACCTCTGTGTCTTATTGAGTTACAGCTCATCAACTGATTAGAGGTAACTCGTTAAGCCTCAGTAACTCAATTGCTTCCAGTCGTGTGTGTACCCTTAGAGGCAGCTTGATTCCTCTGGAGCTGGCCTCCCTTGGGCAAACATGGTCACGCTGCAAACACTGAAGCTGTGGTGGGAGACTGGCTAGTGACACGCTCTGTGCAGGGATTAGCAGTGAGTGGCTGAATTCTCCCTTGCTGGTTTGAAAATAAGCATTACTCAACCTCTGTTGCAGCATGGCAGACTGGGCACCAGCTGTTAGCAAGCCTCCACACCCAGAGAAGCAAGACACCAGGCACTTCAGTTCATCCACCGGCACGGACGCAAAACACAGCAAAGATGTCTAAATCATTGCTTAATTCAAGTTAGAGTCTGCTCTGTGTGTGCGGGAGTTCAGCCAGGAGCAATGCTAGAGTTATACCTTATGCTAACATTTCACTGAGGACAAGCTCTCCTCAGAGAAAAATTAAACTGCAGTGACATACAGCTTCTTAACACTCGACAGAGAACACCCGCAGGATTTTTAATGCCCTTTAATTCACACCATTAACTGATTCAGTTTGCCTTTGCTGCGAGTCCCTGGGTAGCCAGGCCTGCAATGAGGGTTAGGGCACCATGAGCTACCTGCCCGCGGTGGCGAAGATGAGACGAAGCCCCCTCGAAGTCTGAAAGGGGGCATGTATTTTGCCACAGAACTCTCTCATCCGAATAAGCCAAGGTAATTGAAATAAATCAAGTTAATTGGAACATTTAGTTTCATCAACTTTCTCTTTTTTTTTTTTTTTTTGGTTAAAAAAGGTGTTCCTGTTCCACAGATGTTTACCTGTGCTCAAACCCAAGATTTTTTGTTCCTATTACCAGGCTATTAGGCTCCATTTCCTCATCAACACAAGATTTTCTCCTTCATTATTTCCCCCAGTATTGAATTAACAACAACAGCAAATAAAGGCAGCACTATCATAATCTATGAATAATATTTTAATGAAAATGAAAACTAGACACAGTTAAGAACACGTGTTAAGCAGGGTGTCAGCAATAATCCTTGGCCCAATATTATTTAATAAAATCAAGTGAGTTTCTGAGTTTATGCAGAAAGACGTGGTGTCTTTCAAAACTACACCTCTTCAAAGCGCTCCTTCCCTGGCACACTGCAGGAAGAGCGCTTGCACGGATGTGTTTGCATGGATATTCTTCAGCAAACCACGCAAGAGTCCTAAGATACTCCAATCTTTTCCTACTAGAAAATAGAGAGGAGGAAAGAAGAGAGAAATCTAAAAACTTTTGCCTGAATCTCTTCCTTAAAAATTTAGAATAACAAAGAAACAAAAAGAAAATAAAAAAAAAAAAAGAAGATGGAAAGAGGATCTTTTTCCTATGACAACAATTATAGGATATTTCAAGTAGAACATTTCAAACAAAACTTTTTTTAATCTAAAATAAAACCCCAACACTGATATTTCCAGTTGTCAGACGTACTGTAGATATTTTTGAATATCAAACCTATCAGCCTTTCAAGACTAATAATCTTCACTTTGATCAAGACAGTAAACATTTTGCAGTCCAATATTTCCAAATTGAGATTGTTTTCCACTTTCTTTTATGTGAAAATAGTTGAGATGTCAAAAATTCATCAGTGTGGTTTGAAAACTAATTATTAATATTTCCTACGGAAAGACAATTTAATTTTCCACATTTCTCTGACTGAGAAGCTATTCAGACGACCCTGCACTTTTATAGCATGCAGGCTTTGAAGTACCTGAATACCCTCATGTCTTATTAAGACTTGGTTTATGTTCTGTGTAAGCAAAGACTCTTCACCTCCATCCTTCAGCTCTCCTCAGACCCCACACTGTCAAGGAAAAAACTTTCTTAAAGAGATAGTAAGCCAACAGAAATAATATAATGTCCAACCTCAGTATAAGATCGGTCAGAGAAATGGACCTGGCTTAGTTGCTTTTAATTAGTTGCAATTATTAACAACCTAAAGAATTCAATAAGCTAAAGGAAAATGTTGAGTTGGCAAAATCAGCCAATAGCAGTGGTTAGATTAGCCAAGATAGTAGGGTTCCAAAGTACTCCTAAAGATTTACATTGCATACCAAGGTGGCATGCAGGTGCCTGAGACTGTCCATGTACATTGATAGGATTTGAAATCAAATTAACCTTTCTAGGGAAATAAAATAACAATTAAGGACCCCTAGTTAATCAGAAACTGATGAGGGAGGAAGTGAATAAAATGGAATGTGAAGCAGCTCATCCACAGTGTTTTCACAGAATCATATAGAATCATAGAATGGTTCGGGTTAGAAGGGACTTTAAAGACCATTTAGTTCCAGCCCCCCTGCCATGGGCAGGGACACCTCTCACTAGACCAAGTTACTCAAAGCCCCATCCAGCCTGGCCTTGAACACTTCCAGGCATGGGGCATTCACTACTTCTCTGGGCAACCTGTTCCGGTGTCACACCACCTCACAGTAAAGAGATTTCAGTTTTCAGCCCTTTTGTCTTGGGTTTCAGTTGTCCTTAAGAAAGAAAAGACAGAAATGGGAAGGTCTAAAGGCACTGAGAGAACACATCAGTATAAGAAGGAATTGGAGAGTCTAGGAGAGTCTACTCTGAAAAGAATGGAGTTATATCAATTGTGATGGAGTTATAAAAACAAATGAATTCCATAGAGAAGGCCAAATAGAGATGTCTGTTTACCTTGAGTTCAATAATACAGGATGCATTAATAAGCAGCAAATGTACAACAGGGGAAAAGAAATACAGTTTCATGCAACATTTAATTAAATTAGAGCTTCTCACTGCAGAGAAATTTTACTGACACTAAAAGCTTGGCAAGATTTAAAAAAAAAAAAAAAGATTGTATTTGTATGAATTACACGGAGTATCCATTCCTATGTTTTGGAAATTGGTTGACTACAGAAGATGCATTATTGCTCAATGAGGTACATGGCTGGAAACCTGGGGCTTGATCCCATTATCAGTAAAGTATATGTAGAGCTTTTAGGATGGGAAGAATTTCAAGCTCCTGTCCTGCTATGACCTCACTGCTATAAATGTCAAGAGTACTTTGTTATTGACTTTAAATGGTAACAGAACAAAGCAAATTCTGGGCACTTTTGGGGAATCCCTTCTTTAATTCTCACTCTGAGACATTCAATGGCAACCAAGGTGGCAGACAATCTATTGACCTTTTCCAGCATGCAGCAAAGGTCAGCTAAATACTTTACTTCTCATCTTTATTCCTTCAATACAATCCACCTCAGCAGTATGAGGACTCTGCAGTCTATAACACTAACTGACAAGAAAGAAAATAGAATTGTTTATATGCTTTACCCCAGTTTATTATTCCCTGGCACATCTCCTACCATGGTATACTGTTAGAAGATAAGCCACCAGTAACAAATTAGCACTCACACATAAAAGCAATACTAAGTTTGCACTGGAGACAAAATAATTTTAACAACCCATATCAAGTGCTGTTTTATAAAACAGAAAAATAATATCATAAAGATATAAAAATATAAAAAATAAATGTTTTCTGGGAAGTTTTTCTTTTCCAAGCCTGGCTTCAAGCAAAGCATTGCTCTCCTAAAGGTCTGTGGTGTTCTGACACTCTTCACTGTTATACCTGTTTCGCTCTTGTTTCTCTTTTTTCTTAGCTTCTGGAAGTCCAGTCTTTAGACCCAAGTGCAATTTTTAGTAGTAAATAAATTTAGACTTGGATAAATTCCCCAAAAGAAAGCGGTGAAGGAAGACCACTTTTATCTCCTGTGATATACTTCTGACAAAGTATAATTAAAATATTTTCATGCTGGCTTGCCTGCTCTGTCTGCCTTTCATGAATGATGAAGTCTATCAAGCTATTATTTGTCTCCACATTGTGTGAGGAAGGATTAAGCCACCGAGGTGTTCAATATCAGTAAATGATCTGGAACTCCATAAAAACATCAATTTTTATGCAGTTAAAAATGTCTTTGTGCTCTCTGAGGAAGCTGGAGTTTTGTCTTCATTCCTCTCGTGATGGAGTGTGGGGATGACTGTCTCCAGAGACAGAGAGTGCATGTACAACTGAAATGTAAGCTATGGAACTATGCAGAAGAGAGGGGATTTTCTCAGTTATTTATTCAGATACACCGGAAGCGAAATGAAATCCAAGTCAGTGCAGAAAACGGTGCCCCACTCAGATCTCTGAAAAGACGTGCTCTTCTGACCGAGCCCCTCCATTTTGGCCTGACACAACATAATGGAACCGTGTCCCGGGGCCACATAATCTTTGAGATTTTTTAATGGAGCAACCAAAAAAGAATTGTAATTCATTTGAATGGAGTGGCGCCTTGCTGAGTTGTAGGCAGCCTGGAAACCTACTACCTGGGGAATGGAGCCCTGCTAAAATCCATACAGTCTTTTTTTGTTTTAGCTGATAGGACTCTGCAAGCTTCGATGCAGCTCTGCCTATTTGCAGCCAAAGAGGATCTGAAACATCAAGCAGGGAGATATATCACTAACTTCTCTTTACAAGCTCTGATGTCTCAGCATCACAGCTCTCAGACCTGGTAGCACAGGAATAGCACTTCATGTACAACCGGGGAGATACCACAGGCTTCATCTTTAAGACTCTCCACCATTCCCTAAGTCTTTTCCCCAAGTATAAAATCAGTTTGAACTAAAGCAAATAATATATTTGCATTTGGTAGAAATTGCATATAATCCTCAATGTAATTATAACATACAAAAAATAATGCTGGTGACCTTAAATTACACAACAAAATAACAGAGGACATCCTAAACTTAATTCTAACTAAATAAAAGCATTACTCAGTTAATGAATGATTCATGATTCGTATTTCTCAAGTTGCCAAACATTACCTCAAATTATAGATTGGGCTCATCCTTTCACCACTATTAATAATTGCAATTATGTCAGTGTAAGTAATTTCAGCTACAATAGCCAATACGTTATCCCCTCTAAGCCTTCCTGCCTCATCCTTGGAGTAGGACTAAGCTAAGGTCCCTAGAGCACACAAGGGTGCAGCGGGGGAGTGCATTTTTTCAAAAGAAAGGCATCTTTGGGAGATCTACTGTGAATGGCCAGGGGCAATCTCAGCAGGCCTTGTGATAGCCAAACAGTGTTGGACAATAGGGACACAGGACTTGCCCGGTGAGTTTTTAATCCTTCCTCTGCTAGTGTCCGATAGTACTTCAAATAACCTAATCAGAGATATCAGAAGCTCCTAAACAAATACTAGGAAGCACAGCTGCTACTAGGGGGAAAAAAAAAAAGAAGAAAAAAAAAAACCACCCCAAAATCTCTGTAAGTCAGACTGCTTATAAATTGTCTTAACCTGAAATCCAGCCACAGGTGAGTTAGAAGACCAACACACCACCTCCCTGTGCACCTTGCAACCTTGTATTGTGAACATTTTACATATACTTGTTATGAGCATGTATTTTCAGTCCTTTTTAAATGCTGACAAGTCCTTGATCATAAACCTCTCTTGTGGCAATGAGCTCTGCAGCTCTATGTGCAGTACATGAAACTCCATCTCCTTGTACTAGATTCATATCTATGGAGTTTCAAATTTCTCTAAAGTCCTCTTATTAGAGAGGGATGGGGCAAAATAAGGGTCCGGTTTAACCTGTCTGGCACTGAGTGCCTTTCATGTGATCACAGTATCCCCTTCTTTTTTTTTCCTCCAAGATAGACAGTGGCAGTCTTTGATCTCTCAGTAGGTAAACTAAATAAACCTTGGTAGAGAAAGAAGAAGTGAAAGACATTTTGATCTGAAATATTCAGAGAGAAGAATCTTAACTTGCTGTAGCCGTTATACAGCTTGGAAACAGATGCTTAGAGTACTTTGTGGTAAACACTGGAATGAAGCTTTTCTTTCCCTTGTAGTTAACTTTCAGGTAAACACTGGAATGAAGCTTTTCTTTCCCTTGTAGTTAAACTGCTTATTTATTTATTTACTCACTTGTTGGACAACAGGGAGCATTTAAGCTAACTTTTGAGGTAATGAAAACCGTAATTGAACGAGGGTATAAAAAGAAGAATGTAAGTGGTGCTTGGATCTTTTCTAGTAGGGAATTTTTCATGACTCAACAGAAAAATAAGGAGCAGGAAAGCTTCTTCTTTAGTAAAGAGCAAAAGGCCTCTGCCTGCTGTAGCTTACAGGTATGGTAAAGAGGTAAAGAGCAGTAATCTTATCATGAACCAGGATTACAAAATGTAAATATTGTGGAGTTGTAGAAGTATCTGCTTCAGGATTTGAGATTAGCTACATGGTTGGATTTGGATTTCTGAAATATATTATCCAGAAAGGTTTATTGAGCTTTCTAGAGTTGGGCATGGTTTAGTCTCTTTAAGTGCTAAAAATCAAGGCCCTCTTTCTTCATATCAAAAGACTAAAGAGAGCAAAGTCTCTTTGCTGCTGATTGAAATAGATACTGAAGTGCCATCGTGCCTGCCATCGCTACATTCACTGACCTTTTGCCTCAGTTTGACTCAGGGTAAGTAATTGAGCAACTGCTTTTGTAGAAATTCCCACTTTATCTTCAACAGCAATGTGCTGGAATTTTTCTCCTTTCTCTGTTCCCCCTGCCCTCACAAAACACACAAACATATCCTTTTTACTCCCAGGTGAATGTTACCACACCACTGGAGTATCAGCAAATTTACACTGCTTACTTTAGTAGTAGATAAACTCCATTTTGCTGTGTCTACCCTCAACTATATTGCCACTGCACACGGCTTGGGCTATACTATAGCTTTTATTCCCCACCCAGAATCCATCTGCTAGTGCTCTGGCATCTCAAAGAAACAATGCATAGCTGCCTGACATGCCAAGGCAATGCATTTGAGGAACATCCAGTTGCAGTCATCTACTCCATGGCAACAACACAAAAAGTCAGGAGAATAAATTATGGGGGAACCCTTGCAGTTTTATGACACAGTTTATTTGCCATGAGCCGGACACTGCTGGATCTCTCCATCCCCAGGAGAGCAGGATTGCGTGCAGATTTGACTTGTAACCCAGCACGAGATGAATGGGCAGCATTAGGGAAATGACACTTGCAGCTGAACATAATAAAAAGCATCTCACAAGGGAGGCTGGATGGTCAGCTTTATTGCCATCCTGTTTACTCCATTCATTTCAAGGTATTTATAAGACACTTGACTGACTGTCATTTTTGTCCAAATGAGGTTACGCAATATGTCATGAAGGGGAGATGAGACAAAGATGAGAGATTGAAACGCTCCCTAGGACTAAACTGGATAGCAGAGACTAGATGGCACAGTTTGCTCTTTGGCATGGTGGGTGTTCATGCTCCACATCCCTCTGCACCCAGCTGAGGTGCCTGGGTTAGGAGCCTAAGAGAGAGCAGAGAGAAAGACTTCAGGAGGCTAAATCAGAGCTCTGAAGAGCCAAATCACTGTGAAAGAACATCTCTGTCTTCATTCATTGCAGAGCTGAAGATGAGTCTGCTACCTCAATTGTACCACAATTAAACATCAACTGCTATAGGTATGAAAACTCTCTCCTCCATCCTTCTTTTGTTCTGCAGTAATTAACCACTAAACCAGTAACTATTGCTGGCAGCCAGGTACTGAACTGCAGGCTGGCACAGCAAGGCCCTTACACCTCTGTCGTGATACCATTCCATCTGCATGGCTTTTAATCCTACCCATGGACAAGGACTTTCTCCTAATTTATCCCCTCTTTGGCTTTCACATTTTCTCACTCTTTTTTTCTTTACTTTCTTAAACTTTGTTGCACAGTCCTGGAGTGGAGAATCCTGAGTAGGCTCATGAAATTTCACAAAAGGGAGCTGCTCATTTCTCACCCTTCACGAGGTTGACAATATCAGTAAAGGTTGTTATCCTTACCATTACAATCAATGCAGAAGTGACTTTAAAGCATTAAGGTAGCAGGCTTGGTCCTGCCTGCCAGCAGAGATGAAATCTCCTCTAAGTTGACATACATGACACATCTCACTTGCAATATTCTGCCATGTGTGTTCCTCTCTATTTCCAGATAGACTTTAAAGTAATTTTAATTGCAATCTGTAAAGCTTTGCACACAGTTCTGACAAACAAGAAAAGCAAGTCAACAGAACTAGGTGAGCTGACCAGATCAGGCCAGAGTTCAGAAGTCTTAGACACTTGTCAGCTGCTCTTCAAAGGTCAAACCACCTACTGGACATTAATCCATTATCAATCTGTTTCCAGTTTTATCCTGGAAATATCTCATAAGCCTATGCATGCCATTGACAGTAATAGTGAACACGGACTATCAGTAGTTGGGGTTGTCTGAAGACAAGCATTACCCCATTGCTGAAAAATTTGACTCCTGTTTGTAGGCTTGTGATGAACACAGCACACCACAATTTCCTGGGACAATGAAGAACGGATTCTTTCCTGTTGACCTTGAGGTCCACCACACTGAAACATTTTGGACCGGAATGACTGAAAATCTCATTTGTGGTGGCTTATGTCCTTGAAAATGCACTAAACAGAATTGCCCTGCCCATTCCTGTGCACAGCGTATGGTCATCAGTATTGCCATGAAAACAGAAACTGTTGTCACCGGGGACTCAGCCTTGCTTCTTTTTCTTTTTCCTCAGTGGGTTTCTGATGCAGTGTCTTTTCCTTCTAAAGCTGCTGTTACAATGGGTCCCAATAACCAAAACTGGGCAATCTGTGTAACAGTCACTTGAGGCTGCTAAAAAAGTACCTGGACAAAGGCAGTTCATCTGCTTCTTTTCATCAATATCTTTGTTCACATTTTTGGGTGCTCTATTGTCAAGAAGCAACTCTTCAGTACACATTTTTGGCCACTCAAACACAACAGGGTTCAGAAAACCAGAGAAGTGTTTATTTGTGAGGTGAAAGAACCAGTGTTACTATTAACTGGAATATTCTTTGCAGAAAGCTGCTCAGGTTCCTATTGAATATTACAGATATGCCAGGAAAATAAAAAAGAAAACCAACAAACCAAACTCAAAATAATTACACTTGTGTCAGCAAGCATCCTTTGGCTTCTTTTACAGGATTCAAATTAGTTACCACAATGTACAGTTTCTTGCAAGGAATCTGATAACTGTAACTTTCTTTAAATTGTGAGCTTCCCCATTTAAGGTATACTTTAAAGTACTATTTCAAGTATTTATGATGTTGTTAAGGAATGAAATAATCTAAGTGTCATAAAGGAGAGTTTAACAGGTTTCCTGGGCAGTGATCAAATATTTTTAGAAAATGTAACACGAAGTGATGATGATCTGTAGCTATTCTTGAGACTCCGAAAATATATTGAATATGTGAATAAACACAGGAAGAATAGGATCTGTGGTAGTCAGAGACTGTTTGGGGTAAAAAGCACTTCAGTGAGGCAATCTGATTCAAACCCTTCTGACATCTCAAGTAGCAGAGAATGTGAATGCTAGACAATGAAATTGTTGAGAAATCTCAGTGGTAGACTCCCAGCAGAGTCTGGCAGGCTGCTGAGTAACAGCAGAAGAGCAAGGCATGGTAAAGCCCCTGCTCACACAATACCTGAAAGGCCAGAAGAGGGGGGACAAGGAAATAATCAAGTAGTTTTCTGCTAGGCGTTTGTCACCTGATGTGACAAAGATCTAAGGGAGTTGGTCAGTGACCAGAGACCACCACCTGCGCTGCTGCATGCTGCTGCGTGGGCTTGCAGATAACTGAAGGGTTACAGGTCTTAAAGGTTCCTTCAGATACCTGGTGCCTCAGTTTATTTGTTTCAGTAACATGTGGAAAGTGCTTGAATACAGCTGGCATGATCTGAGAGCTCAAAAAATTTGGGACAAAAGTATCATTTTGCAAAAGCTATGTTAGCTCACTGGGGCACTACTAATGGTGGAGGACTGAAAGTGGGGACGCAGCATTGAGCAGTTACAAGTGACAGACTGGAGCACTTGATGGTAAGAGTTTTTTTCTGGACTTGGAGAGCTCTTCAGAAAGTTTGTACAAATGTTTGCAGAAGGAGCAGCCAAATGTAGGGGACCTGCTGTGAAACCAAACAACACTAACCATTGACAAGACATTTCTTAAACACCTTCTAAGCACCACGGCCCTTCGTGTCTCAGAACTGTCACTTTCTGTTCCTGAATGTCTACAAAATTAGAAGTAAAGACTAACAGGAAAGCAAATACCAGGCAGAATGTGTTTCACAGGTTTTTGCAGGAGGAAAGATATTTTCTCTCAGTAGAAAAAATGACCATGAAAAAAAAATGCCACTTTGAAAGCAGCCCTGTGGAGTCATCAAAACCTAAACAACTTATCTTTGCTAATCTCCAGGGGTGATGGCAAACGACAGAACAGAGAGACATGGTGCACAGGTTAGTGGATACAAACGATGGAACACACTCTGGTGTGCATCAAACAATCTTTAGGGAAGCAAATGTGTTTGGAATATTTTCAGCAGTTTTATTTCAAATGGCATCAGAGGACCAGTTATGGAAATGGATGAATTAATGAGTCAGAATGTATAAACATTCAGGGGAGTTCTGTAACTGAATTCACTGATAGATCTTTTAAAGCAAAAGAGAGGTGGTTAAGATGACACAGTCTAGCTAGTATCCACGCCAAAAACTACCAAACCAGTGCTGTCAAAACATATTCTAATCGATCAAGAAAAGCAGACATTCCTTGAGATATTTCTGATCTTCTCCTTCTGTGTTGTGCATTATGCTTTCCAATATCTTTTCTAAAGGACAGAAAATGTGAAGGAGTAATGATGAAAATTTAGATCTTGCAAGCATCATACTAGGTATAGAGCTAGAGTTTTGTTGCAGAAATACCAGGTTCTCTCCCAACACCAGTTCCTACACACTTAGGTTTTTATCTCCCAGGGTTTCTCTGGTCCTCAGCATAAACTTATAGGAACCCTGCATACAATAATATCCCTGTGTCTGTCTACATATGGCCTGACTGAAAGATATCAGGCCATACGTAGACAAAGCAATCTTAATAATAATAATAACACAAGGTAAGGGTTCAGGATTTTTTTTTCCATTTTTTTTGAAAGGAGGGATTAAGAATCTGTTCATCTCTGTGACTATCATGTATCACCCTTCCTGTAATCAGAAATAAGAGCATACCCTGCCTGCTGTACAAGCTAGCCATGAGCCTAGTTTAAAAATCTAGTTTATAGTTGTGTCTCACTCTGAATTTTCCTTCCTGCTTCCTTCTTGCTGTGTATAACAAGATAACACAGCTTTCAGATCTGGTTTACCTTTCCTTGGCCTCCTGGTTTGTTTATTATTTTCTTCTTTTTTTCTCTCTGTATTCTACTCTATTCCTACGTTTTTCTTTCTACTGTCGAGCATATCCCCTATCATTTCTTTCAACTTCATCACAAGATTACTGCTCTTTAACTCTTTACCATCCCTGTGCTTCCCTCCTCTGAACAGTTCAAGCTTCTTGCTGCAGTTTCACATGTGGCAATGAATCATCCCAAATTCTCTCCGCCCTGTGGAGGCACAATCATTCCTTATATTCCTTCCATCATGTTATTGGCTCCATCTTTCACGGCCCTCTCTGATCACCAACTGCTGTTTGACATACGCACTATCCACAGCAGCAGAATTTTGTCAGGAAGTCAATGCAGAAATACTTCACCCAAATATGGGTAAGAAATAGGTTCCATATGCCAGACCACAACCGAATACGATTTATGAGCAAACAATTCAGTGATAAAAGTACAGAGGCAAAACAGGAAAGATGAGCACACGATGCTGTAGGAAAGCCACCAATGAAAACTGTACTGTGTCACTTTTTCTACAGTAGCTGTCCTCAAAATAAATGAGATCTGATAAACCCAAGACACTGTAGCAAATAGCAACAGTGATTTTCAGAGGGGTTAAGCCTGTAAGTCCCCTCTGATGCAGGGGAGTGTATGACATGACTCACTCACATTGTGGCTGATGAGAGAGACCACCTTTCAGGGTTGCTTTCCACTTTTGGAAGGATGCAGCTTTTCTGGAAGCAACAATCTTTACCTTTCCTTAGAACCGAAATAGTGACATATTATAATGTCTTAGCTGTAATGTGACATTATAATGTTAACTGTAAAATTCAACACGGGAACATTTGTACAATATCCACCCATTACCTCAGTACTTTTCTTTTTTCCTCTTCATGTGAACATTTCAGCCAATTCCAAAACTCTTTAGTGAAATGTAAGATTAAGCTAAAAGCATGTTAGCAATTTTGACAAGGGCTGAAAGTGCAATGGAAAGGCTTTAAGAAGAATCTGTGGTTTTTTACACCTGTATACCATACAGAATTACCTGTGAATATGCAATAACAGGAAAAAAATTAAATCCTTGTTTTCATTAAAGCTATTTTATGGAGCAGTCATGAAAACTGTATTGGAAAGACCTGCATAAAATAATGAGGTAAATTGTCTTCTGGATGAGTCATGAGCTGACCTCCGAAAACAGCGCCTGAGATGTGCTGTCATCAGGGCAAAAATCTTCTCTGGGTTTGCGAGCCTTTGTCATTACAATAATATTCAAATGACTCCTCAAAATGAAACCTTGATAGCCTACTTCTGCGAATACACAGAAGCAATCTCTTTGCAGTATTCAGAGAAAGCTGGATGTTAATATCAGGCACTAGATCCACAGTTTAAAGATTAATTAAAACACTAAAAAGTAGCTTAAACTAACAACACAGTTATGTGATATAATTCCTCACTTACAACCCAATTAGACAAAGGAGGATATTTCTAAGTCTGTGGTTTTTTCCCCCTAGAATCTTCTTTCTGATATTCCCCAGCACTTTTTGACTTGATGAAAATGTCCCAGAACATTTCGATCTTGGGCTTTTACAGATACTGTACAGACCCTGTGGGGCAGTCTGAAATGAGACTCAGCTCACAAGCAGTCCGGCTGACAGCACTAAGATTATTTTCAGGTTTAGGACTAGGTATTATTGAGTTATTCATGTATCTAAAGATGTATATAGTCATTTAATGGGGCTTACAAAAATGCCTAAGCATGCTAGACACCTAAACACACAGAAAAGCTAAGAGATGATAGAATCTGGCTCTGGGACATAATGGAAGTTCATCTTTAAAACTAGGACTTGCTGGGACTCCATATTCCAGTGAATTGATGAAACACTTTGTGGCACTGGCTTAATATTGATGTAACGAGGGAGAAAAGAGACACCACCCTCCAATGACCCTCTCTGCAGGAGGCTGAATTCCCCTTGCAGTGATTCACTGGGAATTAAATTGCTGCAGACATTACAAAGCTGGATATTGGCTGAGAATACAGGAGTGTTAAAGAAACTACAGTGAATATCAGCAACTTTGCAGTCCATTTATCAAAGTGCCAATGGCTCCCATTTCAAGGCAGGTAAGGCAATAATATATAAGGATTGAAGAGATTGTCTGTTTCCAGAGTAGTTTAATATATAAGGAAAATAATGGCAGTTGGGGGTGGTAGGGTTCTTGGTTTTTTTCTTGCTGTTTTTAGGGAAAATACTGCAAACCTGTCAGGCTTTTGCCAGTTCTTGTTACTGCAGCTGGAGCTCAATACTTGCTTATTTACTGTTTCATTGAACATAGCAATATGGAATAAGGTCTTGCTTACCTTCAGCACATAAAGATGAAAGAGAAGGGGAATGATAAGCATGATTCAGTTATTATTTAGCAGTCTTACTTGGGACAGTTCTGCCAGGCTCACACCAACCTCATCGTATCATTTCAAGGCTTTGATCCGGGTTTTACCTCAGCTCCACTGCATTAAATGAATCCTCTTATCTTCCTCCTCTCTCAGACCCTGCTTTCTCCTTTATCTTTTAGTATTGTTCTAGCCCTCCCTTAGCAAAAGCTCTCTGTGTGTAGATGGAAATACCTGCCATCAGCAATGTGGCCAAAAAACCCACCAGTTCCCAGCAAGTGCAGGGTCTGTGTAACTATGGGGAAGCACAGAGCTAAAAATAAACTCATTCTTTGCCCATTTCACTGGATGTCCTGCCTGAAAACAAACACGCAAGTAATGAAAAGATGAACAAACCTCCAGCTCCCTCCTGTAACTTGAACTGTGTCGTGCTGAGTAGTTGTATACCAGCTCTAGTGACCTGAAGACCTATTGTGGTTGGCATTGCTCAAATGAGAGTGAGAGATCACTCATGCCCTGTAGATCTTTCAGGTCTTAGCTGCAAGATAAACTTGGAGCAGGAGAACAATAACATGCACAGACAGAAGACTGAAATGGAGAAACAGATTGCCATAAACAATAGGATTTGGGTGCCTGAGGTGCCTTTGATGTCCAGGGTGATGCGTTGTGCCCACATTTTTCAGGGACAGAGCTGATTCCAGAAAAGTTCAATCTATGCCATTGCTTTTACTGCACAACCCTTGTTCTTTTAAAGCCATGTGCCACCAAGTGCAATATCATCATCACATCTAGTGTGATAGTTGTGCCCTGACACACGCTCACAGTTCTTTCATACTCAAGTATTTTGCAAAGTACATTTCTCATGCTATTAGGTCAGCCAAAAAATGACAATGCTGATGTGGCTGGGTTGCCAACAGAGCTGGACTAGTTATGGAGGTAACTATTCACTGAATATCAGTATCATTTTTGGACTATTCTTCAAATGGAGTGAATCAGTGCAGCCTCACCATCTTCAATGATGGATGACAATCAGAACCACCATGTTAACAGCTGAAATAATAATACAATAAGCCTGGCTACTTTCCTGCAAGCCTTTGTGGTTGAACTGTATGTGGTTAATCTTGATGCTTCCTGTGCTGAGCCTTTACATTGGAAAACAAATCCAAGCCAGATCGTCATTGCAGACTGCGTTCATGTCAAGGCTATTATACTCACAGAGGAAACAGCTGATCCTTCAAGGCCTGCATGCTTGGGACCAGAGATGGACAGCTGTCACTGTTGCTAGTGAAACCAATTTGAAGGGATGGGAAAAGATAGACATCATGTAATAGAGACGGAAAGGCTTACCTCTTCGTGATCCTGTTCACTAGTATTCTGTGGATCTGATAGGGCCTGCTAAAACAGTAATTTCTCTAGCTTATGCATAAAATAGCATTTGTTTGGAAGACAGCACAGAGCTTGGGATCTTCTTATTTGCTTCATTTCAGCAGGGTTAAGGGCAAACATGGGGCCTGATTCACCTGTGCTTAAAGGCCTTTTGCTTTGATATGAGCCGAGGTATGTACCAAAGCAGTCACTTTTGTGGTTGAGTTCCAGCAGCATACAGCTTTGCTCCTATAATATACGTCCTGCTCATACTGTGCTTTGCACCAGGAAAACTCTGGAAGTAGGGCAGAATTGGAAGGGTCTGATGATCTGTGCTCCCTAAGCTGCTGCTATGGGTCCTTCCATCTACCCTTGTGGTCTCTTTCTTTCAGACCAATTCCAAAGGGTAACCGGTGATCAGCAATAGGTCAGAGCTGTGGAAATCCAGGCAGGGGGAATCTCTTTCTGATTCTCTAGGGCAACCTCTTAGCTTAAGCTCCTGGGAAGCAGCAGACATCCCACATTGTGGGCTACAGGCTGGTAACTCCCCCTGGGCAAACACTAGGGCAATTAATTCTAGTGCAGACCAGATGCTGCAGGAGCTTTGACTTGTGTGTCACCTCTGTATGTGTCACCTCTGAGTAAGAAGCCAAGGATCTGCATTATGCTGATTCCTTTTTCTCTCTAGCCTGCTTTTGCCAGACTTCCAGACTGCTTTCTGCACCATCCTATGGGCTGCTTTCGTAATCTCTGACTCTGTATTAAACAAAGAGATATGTGTTCTTGCTTCTCTGCTCCACAGTACCTGAGAATTTCATGGCATATGCCAGAATCATATAACCACAGAAGCACAGAATATTTAATGTAGAGGAGTCTCAGGAGGTCTCTACTCCAATGTTGTGCTCAAAGCAGGGTCAGTGTCGAGCTCAGACCAGGTTGCTCAGGGTTTTATCTGTTATGTCTTGAAAAACTCCAAGCATGGAGTCTGTACAAGATCTCTGGGCAACCTGGTCCACTGCTTTGCTGTCCTCGTGGTGAAATAATTTTTCCTTAAATCCACCAAAATCTTATGCCTGTTTTGTCTCATCCTCCTACCCGATACCACTGTAAAAAGACTGGCTTCATCTTCTCACTAGCTCCCCTGTAGGTATTGACAGGCTGCTATCAGGTAACCCCAAAGCCATCACTCCTTCAGGCTAAGCAAGCTTGTTTCCCCCAACCTCCCCTCACAGGTCATGTACTTCAGGTTATCAAATAGCATACCCTCTGTCATTGATCTTAGACCTATGGTTTGCTCTTAGACTGCTTTCAAAGATTCATCAGACAAAAACATTTCTGTTATAAGACTTTTCTAGATTACAGATATTTCTGGTCTGCTGGACACAGCCCCCTCTGGACATACCTTTTGTCTCATGGCTGATGTGAAATGAGGAGGTACTCAAAGCCACACTGCCCACTGGGTGACAGCCACCACCACCACAGTGGTAACACAGCAGAACGGAATGTGAGTTGAAGGAGGAAACACTACATTTGTCCCAGCGGTGATTCTTACACCCAGTTTTGCAGCCAGAGCCCAGTTGCCCCGGGAATGCTGCATTACTTCTGCCACTCTGTATGCGTTCAGCAACTGAACTGAAAGAACCAATCTTCCATTCAGCTGTTCTCTTAGAAATTTGCTGTAGTCTCCATTGATTTTCTTTGAGAGGGAAACATATATATAGCATTGCCTTTTGCCTTTCCTTTTACAAAGAGAGGACTTTAATTAGTGCCCTTTGTGTTAAACCATTAGATGTGGCCACCTGTGGTATCTTGAAGTTATTCACGTTTTTAAGTGTTTTTAAATGTTGAGTCTAAGCCACCCAGAGATTTTCCAGCAGGGGGAAAATTTTCAGTTGCCTGGAAGCTTTTCCATTACCTTACACCACAGGACTGGCATAAAAGAGCTGAAGAAAGGATGAATCTAGTACTAATGTTTCTACTACAGGGAACATTGTGGAGTTTTTTTAGGAGACGGGAGGGTGAGTGTGAGGGAGTTCAATTTGTTTTGCTGATATTTACTAGTTCTTTTGTCTTATTTGCTCAATGACAAGACCTGAGTAAAAAAATGTGATTATTTAGATGTCTTTTGTTTTATTCGAAGAAACACTTGCCCGTGACAGTCACATAATTTCTTTCCAACTTTTGTTTGCAGTATGATGACCTCTTTTTTGCCAGGACCTCCTCCATCCCACTGCATCCCACCCCGTCTCAGGAGCTCTTCTCCCTGCAGCTATTTCCACAATTTTAATTTCAAGTTTATAGAGGCATGTCTGTTATCTGCATCTCTTTCACACAATAGGTGAATGGCAAAGATGAGATTTTATTCCTTAGTCGTTCTGCTGCTTATCATGTCTATTCATAATACTATGATCTTTGTTATGATGCTTTTGCTAGCCTTTGTCATTTACAGTGCTTTTATCATTTAGGGATTCCATGTTACTTTATGAACACAAAATGGTTATATACATAGAGATCTATTTGGCCATAAACAGAATGTGTCGGGTGAACTGCAGCAGGTGTTTAAAAGTGGGGAAGTGCTGTCCAGTAAACACACCCGGAAAAAAGTCTGCAAAGCAGACTGCATCTATAGCTCTGGGATACTCAGAAGTCCATTAGGCTCCAATCCGGAATACAATGTTATACTTTGCATATTTGTTTTGCAGTAAGTTATGTGTGCCAACTGCCTGGCAACAGTCACAACCCCAGGGCGTTTTGCATAACCCTGTGCTAAGGGGAGAAAAGGGAAGTGTTGTCCTTTTTAAAGACAGAAACTCTTGGTTGGACGCTGAATGTTACAACGGGGTACTGGAGACAGACTTTTCTCCTAAGTGATGAATAGCAAGCGTGATTCCAGGACAGTTTACAGCAGGGAACACAAGAATATAACTCTGGATCCAATAAAACAATGAACTGGGACTAGTCCCTAGACACCAATCCTGGTTTTTTTTATTTTCTTTTTTTGCAGAAAAGCCCTAAACCTACCAAAAGCAACAGCAGTTTTGCCACTGGCGTACACAGGGCTTTTGACCTATTGATTTTTGTCAGAGCAATTTACCATGGGATTTCAGACTCTGAAATTGGAGTTTGGATGAGTAATGTAGCCTATACATTAGACCCCTGCTCTCAGCACTCTCTGAGTCAGGCTTTCTCTGTCAGTGCTGATGTGTGGAAATTTGCAACTCACTTCATGAAAATTCTGTAGTATCCTCCCAATGGCTGCTGTTCTCATGAGCACCCTGATATTTAATTCATTCTTAAGAATATAAGCCTGCATAAAAGTAGCATGTTTGCAGAGCAGATGAAGTGAATCTAACACAAGCAAATATTATCTGTGCATTTTTGTTATGAATAGATAGCTCTGTTAGTTACAGAGGGAGCTCAGATTAATTCTGTGAATCTCAAAACCAAACAATATAGAGGAAGAGACATCAGAGACACTGCACGTTCAATGGGTGTGTGCTTTCTGACAGAAACATCGGTTATTGTTGATTAGCCCGTATAATTTGGATTATATTGGATTTACTGTCCTTTGTCTAATATTCACAGTTCTGTCCAAAATCCTTGTGTACACCATGACAAGAAGACAGATAAACAGGAACAAATGCAATACGGATCAACTATATCGAGAAATATATCAGTAAAGGACAAAAAGGATAGGAAATAACAAAACTACAATACAATATAAATATGCATTCCATACATACATACACAGAGAAAGGGAGATTATACTTTGCAGGCATTGTGGGATTTTGATTTTCTATCTATCTGCTGCACAACAGGTTCCTTTTAAGTAAGCAGGAAAAATAATTACTTCAATAGTGATTAGCCCTAATCACCTTTTGTATTTTCTGGAGTAGCTGCTGTCAGTGTTGGTCATATAACACCTCCTTGAATAAAAATTGGAGAGCAAAAGGAGATAACCAAGACTACACAATAGGAATAAAGCATCAGCATCCAGGCTGTAAGAGGAAGGAAGGAAGGAAGGAAGGAAGGAAGGAAGGAAGGAAGGAAGGAAGGAAGGAAGGAAGGAAGGAAGGAAGGAAGGAAGGAAGGAAGGAAGGAAATCACTCAACTCCCTCTCTTAAAAGCGAGGAAACACTCAATACTGAATTAGGATGGTGTCAGCTGAGCTGACTAGGATCAGGTACAAAATGCACAAGAGAACCTTCCCACTATGTGAAAAAGCATATGCCAGAGATATCTGACACTGGGATGCATTTGCTTTTTACTAACAGACTTCCTGCATGTGTCTTGTGAGAGAAAAAAACACGCAGGTGTCTTCTGACTATTCTCAAAGTAGCAGGAGACAGGTTGTGCTGCTTAGCTAGCTGTGCAAATTGGGGTTATGCTGAAAGCTCCTCACTGGTACCGTTGAAAATTCACTCTTCTGCCTAGCTGGTATGTTTGCTACAGTGAAAATAAGAAGTGAGGGAAATCTTGGAGAGTAACTGTTACCAAATATTAGTAATAATCTAAATGAAACTCTGCAAATAAAAAAGTCATCTAATCTGCCAAAAGTACTCAATAGACAAGTCATGGATGCTTTTAAGAACTGTAATTAAACTTACTTTGAGGAATACATTTGCAGCTCTTTTGGAGACCAGAAGATCTCTCCATATACCTTTGCTGTGCTTTTATAGTTTGTCTGCTATGAACACAGTTATTCCCTAATTGATACCTTGGTTAAAGCACAAGGCTTCAGACAAGGTAAGGACCCTGCTGTGCTGGGTACTGCACAGCTGCTCCAGAAGCAAACCCAGCTGAAACTTACTTATAAATTCAGTGAAACTGTACAGTGGCCCACCATACCATGCTTGCTTCAGATTAAGGTATCAGGAGCTAACAGGTACAAAGGAAAGCCATTGGCCAGCAGATGCCCATTGTCCCAAAGACAACAACAAACCATGTTAATGCCAAGAGGTATGAGACACAATGTTTTAAGCTCAATGGATGGGGCACAGCAGCCTATTTGATTAGCGAGGCCCTTCCCCAAAGCTCCCAGCTGCAGAGTGCACAGGGAGAAAATACATGATGTGAGGCTCTTGCCTAGTTGCGGTCTCAAGGACTGAGCTGGTGGTGAGAGTCTGCGCCTGGGCTTGGAGGCAGGGGGAGATGGATGTTGCTTCAACATGTTTTTCATGGAAATCAAGGAGAGGGTTTCTGAGGCGCATAAGCACTTTCCCTAGCAAGCAGTTGCCTTGTGTCACCAGTTTCTCACTGTGAAGGAAACAGTCCCATCAGAGTCAGAACACTGTTAACCACTCAGGCTGGCGAGGCAAAATCATGTGGGCTGACTCTTCCATAGCTGACAAAAGCATTTAGAAAAAAAAACTCACAAGAATTCAAAACATTTCTTAAACCTCCACACTGGTTTTAACCTGCCTGGGTAGGGAGAGACAAACATACCTTATTCATGGCAAGCTCTTACCCAAGCTGTTCTTTTGAGGCTGAAGACACCTTTCATTTAGCTTTTCTCCCAGGAGACTTTCCACTGTCCCTTTCCTGGGCTCCAAGGCGATGAAAGAGAGGAAGCCCCGATGTGTCTAGGCTGTCTGGGAACAAGAAATGCCACATTCTTATGAGCATTCTTGAGTTTAAAGGCTTAAGAAAGTTATATATGAGCATCCTAACTATCAACTTTTTATCTAAAGTGAAACACTAAACTTCTTGGCATTTCCCATCGTTAATACTACTACATTGGTCAGTTTGCTTGTAAATCTCAAAAGAACTTTATGAGCTTCCTTTTTCAAAAAGAGAGAAATCTCAAATACCTTTTGTCACTTCCTGTATAGAGCCTTGGAAAACCAAAGCTTTTGGCTCACCCCTCTGAATTTACTACATAAGCTTTATTTTTATACTGACTGTAACAAACACAGGTAGATCGAACCACTTTTTGACCACAGAAGCACAATGTGCATCACAAGATTGCAAAAGAAAAACTACGAAACCTGTGAGCTTTTCCTCTTTTTACTACATTGTTTTTATTGTCAGCCGAATATTACACTCTTTGGATCAGAATACACTGGATCATTATTTACTTGTTCTCAAACAACACCCTGTTTTCCAGTAATGAAAGAACAGAAGATTTCTCAAGCTAAGTGCATCAGGTTCATGACAAATTTGACAGAATGCCTGAAATTCAAATTTCTATTTGTGTTTGAAGTCCATGTGTATTTACATGGGAGTTTAAGGCATATTTGCTCTCCTTAGTTCAAGGTAAACTGCATCAGTTTCTCACTATCTGGAGCGCTAAACCAGTCCATTGATGTAAAGCAACAACCCCCCTCCACCTGTGAAGACTACAAGGCAGCAAGAAGAGATTCTCCCAGAAAAAGTGTAAGAGTTCAGTTCTCTTAATCTTTCTGCCATATCTGCAGTTGAAAATAGTTATGAACTGTGTTACTAGGTTGGGTTATAAACAGGTTGTGCAGAAGTATGGGGTATGAATTACGTAAATCATAAGACCCAGCAGGAGTAGCTAGAAAAGACATTTGTCTTATTACCAGATATAATTGTGTCATTTGTGAATACCATCTCTTGGATGCTTGATCTTCTTTGCACAGGTGATATAATTCAAATGCGCTATCTTTGATCTAAATGGATTATGCATTTGCAATACCTACCTTGCAGACAATGAAAGAAAGAATAAATACTCTTCTGTGTAAGATGTAAGTAATGAATTCTGTATTTCTCCACATCCCTTACATTTTTTGTCCCTCACCTGTTTCCAGCCTGCGAGGACAACTGAGACACCCCTTGTGTCAGACCTTAGAAGCATAAGCAAGATTGTTGACAGAAATGAAGCAGTGATGATACCACTCTTTGCTTTCCTTTCTTCTCAGAAGAGAGTTCCCAGATCCCCATGTAGCCTCTTATTCCTGTATGCAGGAATACTCAGCACTGGTGAGGCCACACCTTGAGTATTGTGTCCAGTTCTGGGCACCTCAATATGAGAGAGATATCGAGGTGCTGGAGCGAGTGCAGAGGAGGGCAACGAAGCTGGTGAAGGGCCTGGAGAATAAATCTTATGAGGAGCGATTGAAGGAGCTGGGACTGTTTAGTTTGAGGAAGAGGAGGCTGAGGGGAGACCTCATCACTCTCTATAACTACTTGAAAGGACGTTGTAGAGAGGTTGGTGCTGGTCTCTTCTCACAGGTAATTAGTGATAGAACATGAGGGAATGGGTTCAAGCTGCAGCAGGGTAGGTTTAGGCTGGACATTAGGAAAAAATTCTTCACGGAAAGAGTGGTCAGACACTGGAATAGGCTGCCCAGGGAGGTGGTGGAGTCACCATCCCTGAATGTGTTTAAGGCTCGTTTAGATGTGGTGTTAAGGGATAGGGTGTAAAGGAGAACTTTGTAGAGTGGAGCTGATGGTTGGACTCGATGATCCCAAGGGTCTTTTCCAACCTAAATGATTCTATGATTCTATGATTCTAAGAAGTGGGAAGATAACCAGTTATTTTTTGACTTAATTGTGCTGTCATTCTCCATTGACCACCTAGCTGATGACAGTGGTATTAGCTGATATTATGAGGTAGTGTGTTGGATACCATTGGACTCTGTGTTGACAAACATTACGTTGCCATCTATTCCTGCAGGGCCCATCCTTATCATGTAGTTACACCAATGCCGGTTTCAACTTTCTGTTGCACCTGACAGTCAGAATGGCAGCTGTTTTCAAAAACAGCAGACCCCCCACAATATCCATCATACAAAAAAAATCAAAATTTTTGCCTGCTCTTCCAGACATTTGAGAAATTGATATGAAAGTATAGATAATGTACTGACATAGTTTGTATCTTATCTAGACTCCATACTGTTAGTTCCTCAGATTTATTTTCCATTTGACTAAATATTAATAATTTAGACCTTTTTCTGGAATAATTATTTTCTCAGAGCAATGCCACCCATCCCCAGTTAGTTACTGAGATTTTCCTACCTAGGTTACTAAAAGGCTCTTCATTTAGATGCAAAACCACAATCTATTAAGATTGGAAATGTTTCTAATATGATGTGGGGTAAAGGGGAACCATACTATCCCTTGAAATACATGGTCCAAGATATGTAAAATTCAGACAGTTAGGAAGAGAATAAAGGATGCTGTCAGTGGCATAGCAGGTTGAGTGGCATTTGTTTAGGATGACCAGCGTCATTATGAGTGGATACAAAATTATTATAGATCTCGGTAAAGAGAGATGACTGACATTTTTAAAAGCTCATTTACAAAGTAGTAAATGTAAAGAAGCTGATAATTAAATTTAAAGGGCATTTTCCAACCATAACATTAAAAAGCTTAAGATGTTGAACATTAACCTGACTGTAAATCCCTCCATTATGTCTTTCTACAAACAAGAGTGTCTGCATTTTAACCATTCGGTGTCATTCAGTGCATCATCATTCAATGTGATTGCATTTCATATCACAGACTAAAACAGAAAGATCCCAAATTAACTCATTTAAAATGTAAAAAAGAATTTAATCCTACTTTACATGAAGTTTTATACACACACACATACTCCCCCCCAAAAAAGATACAGTTCAGACACTTTATGACCATCCAGAACCTCATTTATGTGGAGGACACTGATGTTATAGATAATATGTTCGAAACCTTAGAATGGACTGAATTTAGAACTGAACTTCATTTGCACTCAAAAACAAGAGAAAACATCATTTCAGTGATGTTGCCTATAGCCTGGAAGGGTACCACCAACCCCCAGAGACTTTTCTTACTTATTTTATGACTGAATCTGCAGCAGGAAGCAGTATATGATTTGCATATGCATATGCATATGCATACGTGTATGCAAAGTCTTGATATGAAAAAATCTGAGAGTCTATCTTGGACATCATTCCAGCTCAACCCAAGGAGCCTGCTTAGAGATGGAAAGTTGCTTGCCTGCTCTTTGGCAAGCCCACTCTAAAATGACAACATCTGGATTGGGATCACACAGCCGTTTTTCTTCCTCACTGCCAATTTTATTTTGTGGTCTTTGTAAAGTAAGAAGGAAAAAATAGCCCACTGAGAAGCAGTTATACCAAAGTATCTTAAGCCTGTTATATCATGAGCAGAAAAAAGAGGGACAAGCAGACAATCTTTCTTGTTTTATTTTTTCTTTTTTTCCTCTAAACATTTCCTTTCAGATGTCTCTTTGAAGTCACAGGCTTATAGTGTGAGTGACTGAGAGCAAGGAGCTGTGAAATGCGCCTTTGAGCCATAGACTCCTCAAAGACTATCACAAGGCATATATGACTGGGGTACGTGACATCTGCAAATCAGTGTGGCGTTATTGAGGCTTTGTTCAGCCTCAAACTCTGGGAGCTACTGAGAATCAAAAACTTCAGCAAGGGAAAATCTTTTCTCCCATCCTGATTCTATATGGGGGGGTGTCTCACTGCTACTGTGTGCAGTGTGACTTTGTTGGTGTAATTTGCTTATGATGAAATAATTGAACATACACATATATTCTATAGGTAACATAATCGTTCATTATATATGCATTAATCAGGTATAATTACCATCTTCTGTTCCACTCAGCCCTGTTATTGCTCTAGTACTGGATACTTTTGCATTGTTAAAAATATACTGCTGCTCCTCTGCTGTTGTAAGGTTGTCCCTTCAAACTACCCTCACAATACACCACTCTTTATACTTATTAAAAACAATTCCTGCTCCGATGGATCTGATTCATTTCATAATCAAACACACAGATCGGCAGAACACCTCACTCCTAACGCGTGACATCTCCTGATTCTCCACTCATGAGTCTCCTGCACTTCTCATCCCAAATAATTTCCATTACTTCTCTTACATAAAGGATATTATAAAAAGGATACTGCACCCTACTGGTAATTCTCAAATAGGGAGAAAAACAGGTGATTTTATCAGTCTGTACTGATGTATTAGTTTCTTACAAACTTCAGAGAAATGCTGATGAAGGTTAGGACTTTTTCTGTAAATTGTCCAGTAGAGCCACTGATCAGCCTCACACAACATTTATCTGGAGTGGGAGGGCAGCACCATTGTGTGTCATTACAGCATCGCTTCCTGCTAGTCCCATTAGGAGGTTTATAGGAGACTGCATGAATCTTTTTTGTCTTTCTGCATTTCAAAGTGCTCAGAGAAATGGGAGCTGAGCACTGCAAAGGAAGTAACTGTTAGACCAGAGGATGAGAAAAACAACATAGTGTGTCCTGAGGAAAATGATAGCTAGAAGACTGATCTGAACAGCAGAGGGGTGGAGAACAAGATGAGAAGACCAGAGAGGCCGAAGGGTAACCAGGTGTTGCACTAGGCAGCAAGGAAAAAATGAAAAGGGAATGAACCCCTGCCTGTCCCAGATCCAAAGGTTACAGATCAGATCCTGCTTCTCCCTAATGCAGAGCCACTGCAAAGGTCTGAGGGAGGAGCGTTGCGGTTAAGGAGAGGAGATGCAGAGGCAGCACTTAGTAATACAACCAGGAGTGGGGGAAAAAAGATACCAAGTCAACCCAAATCCCCGGGACACGACTTCACAGAGAGCTGTGGCTGTTCCGCGGTGCCGAGCTGTGCCTCTGCCAGTTCAGCTGAGACAGCAGGGTTGTGGTGTGCTGGACACTAGGCTCCAGGGGTCCCTGCAGTTCAGTCACATTTTCCCTTCGTTGCTTAGTTTATGTTATTTCTTTCCATTGTATTTTTGCATGACTTGCGTTCCCCAGGGATCATGGGCAGAAATACAGAAACCCTGTGAGAAATGCCAGCTTTATCTGGAGATAAACATCTGAATCCTGATTGATTATCTGAATCTCATACATTTTGGAGGCAGATCCATCATGGAATTGATTGCTAACGGTCCCAGACCCAAGGTCATGGCTTTGCTGCAGAACTGAGCAAGAAAAGAATGATAGGGCAAAAGGGAAATAAGTTCAAGTCCACAACATAAATTTCCTGTTTCCACAGGAAACAACAAAAGCAATCTACAGAGAAAAAAATCATCTCCATAGGGAAATTAAATACATTGGAATTCCTAATTAGGGAAAGAAGGGTAACTTTAAAAAAAAAATAAATTTCTGTTCTCTTCTCCGAAGAGGTTATGGAGGCCATGTCCCAGTGAATGGCAGCAGAATTTAGGAAATTAAATGTTTGAATGACTATTGGAGGTGAGATTTCAGATCTTCAAGTCACTTCAGTGCTTCCACAATACTGCTCAATGCGCAAGACGTGAAGGAATGCTAGCTGATCTCTCTGTGGGCTGGCATGTGATAATACAGACAGGTACTGAAACCTAGGCTCAGTGGAGAATATCTACTGAAAACAGGCAATAAGGGATGGCAATTTAAGATAAGGCTTTTTTGAGCTGCATGAAATTGTTTGTAAAAGATTTTCCTATTGTTTTAAACGTTCCACAGTTTCAAAGAAGTCGTTCAAAACAAAATGAAAATTGAGCTGGCTCAATAGATAGAATTGAAGGGATTTTATTTAGGAGGTTCTACTCATGTATTTGTTTATTTTGTTTCTTTTCTGCTGGGGAGAATGGAAGTGAAAAGTGGTTACCAATGTTCAAATATTTTTTTTTAAATATTAATTTTGTTGTTATTCAATTCTAACAGAAAAGATAAAAATTATTTAATTGAAAAATAGAAAGTGTCAGGAGAACTGTAAACCATGTAAATTGTCTTTTAATCCATAGGTTGTAGAAATTCATTCATATTTTTCAAAGATCCCAGGTGAATGCTCTCTCAGTACTCTTCATTTCTCTTGCAGTCACTCTTTCTTTCTTTCTCCTCATTAATTTTCTTTCTTTTTCATTCACACCTCAGTCTCGTCCCCCTTTCCTTCCTCTTGCTCTCACTCTATTGATTTTCTCTTGCCCCTTGCCTCCTGGTACGTCTTTGTTTAGGCATGTACTGGTGCCCATCAAATAGGTTTGTGCTGCGTGGAGGCACGTTGCAATGCAGCAATCGCTGCTGAGTGATTCTGCTGCTCTTGCATGGCACAGTGGGAGGGATTTAATCTCAGACATGACACCCCAGGGACTCAGCCGTTTGATGGAGGAGATTGTTTCCTAAGTACATTACCAGTTAGTATTCCTCTCAAGATAGTATTTCACTTCCCATAAGTTTGCTTTACCATCAAGTCCCAATTTAAAGAATTGTTAAGTAAAGATGAAATTAGATTGAGATAACTGGACCATGTGGGTGATACTGCAGAAGAACAGGGTAAAGTAAAACCTCAGGAAACAAAATATAATTGTTAGTAGTCTTTTCCTCCTCAGACATGTTTGCTGTGGAAAGGTGCTCTGAGATGAGGAAGCAGAAATGGCAAACTTGCAGACAATAACAGATAAGCCTGCCAAAAGGAGGAAGACAGTAATCTACAGCATAATTATGGAATTTCAGGATATTAATAAAAAAAGTTTGAGATCCTCAATACCAGAAATGGGAGAGCAACTGACTTCATGCAAGTCAAGTAATTCTACCATGATGAAAGCGATGTGGTTTTTCTGCCATGATGTGAAAGAGGTTCCCATGCAGTAAAATATAATGGCACTGTCTCTAGAATCCTGAATTTCAAAATCAACCTATTTGTCTCAAAAGTCTTTCTTCTCTTCTTTTTTTAAAAAACTCATCTTTGCATTAGAATGAAACGTGCAAGGGCCATCAGGTATATTGACCTCTATCACCCTATGGAAGCTCCATATCTCATACACTTCATTGCTAAAGTAACAAGATCAGTTTGCAAAACCCCATGTGGGGTAACAATATTTCCTCTACACACTTGTGTCCAAGCAGTTACTGTGACAGAGGCATAAGGTTTTGTGTTTAGTAATCGTAGTAAACAGTCTCCCATCAGGGAGAAGCTGAGCTGAAGCCTTTGCACCGAGGGACAAAATTCTATGTGGCCTTTTCATGTCTCACAGTGCAGATCTATCCATACAATAATTGCCTGCTCTTCTCTCTGTGC
Organism: Chroicocephalus ridibundus; assembly: GCF_963924245.1. Classification (NCBI taxonomy): domain Eukaryota; kingdom Metazoa; phylum Chordata; class Aves; order Charadriiformes; family Laridae; genus Chroicocephalus; species Chroicocephalus ridibundus. The sequence continues at coordinate 156,598,324 of NC_086284.1, forward strand.
TAGTTGATACCCCTTAGGCTTTTAAGAGTTTTGGTTTCAAATAACCCCATTTAGCACTTCTGAAACCTTGCATTTTAAATGTTCCCATTATTTTCTTTTTTGCAAACATGCAAAACGTCAAAGTTTGATGTGAACAACCTTTGCAATGTCTCTTTAAAAATCAAAATGAGCAGAGAGTTTGAGAATATTTGCTTATGCATTTTAGTTTTCCTGGCCCAGTTATGCTGAGTATATTTTTAACAGAAGGTACATGGTCAGAGACAAGTCCCCCAATTTCCTGTTATTAAGTTAACCTTGTTAAACATCACATTATTGTTAAACATAGGATAGGGGCTTCTCTTAATGCCATGGTGAATTATTCATATGCAAAGCTAAGGCATTTTACCTTGTTAAGAGTAACGGCAGCGTGTTGAGACCAATATCAGGAGCCATGCATCAGAAGCAGAATTAGACATGGATTTCTTAAACCTGTGGTGGAGTAAAAATGCAATTAGTCTGCAAGTACAGTTTATGTAATTAAAGTAGGTAGCAGTCATTAGTGAAACATAACACAGTCAGAGACTTAGAGAGCCTGTAATAATGTAGTAACTGTGAACATAAATGCTGCAGAAAAACAGCTAAATAAATATTTCCTTCCTTTGGCAAGGAATATGTAATCTTTGAAGTTCTCTATCCACAAAAGGGGAGATGATCATACAGGTTCACGGCACACATTCATAGCTGTGATCAACATGTTTATAATTAACTATAGCAAACACCTCATTTGAGATTTTCAAACATTTTACAAACATTTCGTTAAGTATTCTTAGCAGCTTTCCATCTCTCACAAATAGACTCCTCTCAGACTGCAGAATGCACTTGGAAATATGAATTGTTATTTGGGAATTTAAGTACCACTCTTTTCTGGTGAGGTAAAGACCTAATTACTTTTTTTCACTATTTCACTGTCACTGCCTTGAATGTGGTCTGCAGAAATACCAGCACAAAAAAGATTTAGATGCTGCCTCAGAAGCAAGTTTGAACTTGAGTTCAATTTATGCTTAAATTCTTGCAAAGAATTTGAGCCAACTCTTTATATCTGAGTCAGCTTTCTTCTCTGTGCTTCTGATCTACATCTTAGGTAAGCTGTTAAGTAAGATGGAAGATGTGTAAAAATCACCAGGATTAATGGACACAGAAGCAGAACGGACTAGATTTTCAAGTTCTTGGGAATTTCATGTAAGAGTGGCCATGGTGGAGTTACAAGAATTTTAAAAGTATTTGCTGAGTAAAGAAACCGGGTACTTTCCAAAGCAGGTTCAAGAATCATCCAGAGGTATCACAAGTGAGTCTGATGGATCATAAGCCAGTGAATAAGGAAATCACTGATAAAAGCAATGTACTAACACTATTTCCAACCAAGGGAAAAGGAAAGATTTTCACTAACTTCAGTAAGAGTCCCTTTGGGCCCTCAGTATGTTAATATTCCTGTCAGAGACACTACTGAAGGCTACAAAATCTCTGAGGAACAGTGAGAGTCTCCATGGGTTTATTCAGGGTCCCAAAAGGACCTCCACGGCTGGGAGAGATTTGCAGAGATTCACTGAAATATCACAGCATCTTTGCTGGACTCACTGGCAGGCTGAGGGAGTTAATCAGTGGTTCTTTGAGAACCGCCCCCTGTACTGTATTATAGCTCTCTGTTATTATTTCATCACCAATATTCCTTCAGGCTTTGGGAGGAAAAAAAATCATTTCAACCAGGAAAAAAACAGAAAGAGTGTGGTTTTGTGTTTTTGTTTGTTTGATTTGGTGGTATTTTGGTTTGGTTTGATTTGGTTTGGTTTTAGATCTACCTGTACATGTTTTCAATAAGAGATGCATTTCTGTTATGCATTACCTCTAGGTATTTAGAACAAATTGTGAGCTGGTTTCATTCAGCCTTCTGAACTCTCTCCTCTTTCCCTAGCTTTGCCACTTGTCACCCAGGGACTTTGAGTAGGTCTTACAAGGTTTTTATATTTAGTAGCACAGGCATGATAGCTGATATGAGGATAATGAAGTACTGTGCCTCCAATTCACGCTGGGCTGCAGAGGGAGTACTTACCTATCACGGCACTGTTCCTTCAGAGAATATATCCTGGAATCTAATGATCTTCAATTCAGTCTTAACAGAAGCTTAAATAACTCTTCTGCAGAGGGAACCTTTCTCAGGGCTGAGGACAGGTATAATTTTAGGCTGAGTTCTGGTATGAGTATTTTATCTGAAGTGCTTGAAGAAGATAGTTATAGAAGCATAGAATCATAGAATGATAGAATGGTTTGGGTTGGAAAGGACCTTAAAGATCATCTAGTTCCAACACCCCTGCCCTGGGCAGAGACACCTCCCACTAGACCAGGCTGCTCAAAGCCCCATCAAGCCTGGCCTTGAACACTTCCAGGGATGAGGCACCCACAATTTCCCTGGGCAACTTGTTCCAGTGTATTACCACCCTCACAGTAAGGAATTTCTTAATAATATCTAATCTAAATTTCCCCTCTTTCAGTTTGAAACCATTACCCCTCGTCCTATCACCACACTCCCTGATAAAGAGTCCCTCCCCATCTTTCCTGTAGGCCCCCTTTATGTTCTTAAAGTGCTAGTTAAGTAGGAAGGGATATGAAAGGAGGTTGTAGTGAGGTGGGTGTCAGTCTCTTTTCCCAAGTGATAGGGCAAGATGAAATGCCGTAGTCAGATAAAACTTGTCTTGTTGGGGTTCACTGGTATGAGGAGCTTCGGTCAACTGAGGGAAAACTGCAACTTGTCGCTTTGATCTTCCTTTTCTAGATAGCCTATAAGCTCTGCAAGTGGAAATCAGCATGGAATGTGTGTGTGGCATAAGCTTGTTCCTAGTTTTGCCACATTTTGATGACACCAGTCACTGTTCTGATCCATTTACAACCTACTCTGAAACATGTTGAGCTAGATCATGCCCAAAGTGACAACTAAATAATACTGGTTGCAGTGGGTAAGCTCAGGCATGTGTGTCTGTGCAGTGGTTAACCCAGCCTGATTATGCGTCAGTATTCTGACTGTTTGCAACAAGAATATCTAACTGTAAAGGTTTCAGAATTTCATCAAATTATATCTCTGCTCCTTAATTCCAATAAATAGTACATTGTAATTTAAAGTGGGGCTCCTCCCTCTGAGAGATAAGTAAGCATCTAAATTTTCAAAATATTTTGAAGCCAACCTACTGCTTGAAATGATTGCTTTGCATGGCAGCTGCCTTTCTGTGCCTCTAGATGGAGATCCTATCCATTTAACTCAACCCTCTAGAGAGAACTGTGGGATGTTTCAATACGAGCTCCATTTTGCCCTTCGTGCTCCATAGACCAAAAATTACTTTTTTCTCTGATTTCTGGGTTATAAAATTATTTTGATCTTAGTAACTGGATTTCCAGACTCCCACACTTCACAGCTTACCAGAAGAAAGGAAAAAAAATCCTATTCTGTTCTAGCTTTCCAAAGCGAAGGTGTCCTGAACTATTAACTTTGCCTGAAATGTAATGGTGAAGCACTCTGTCTTTTCAACTTCCATTCTGCAATTTGCCTCTAGCTTTTAAGAACCTCTGACAAGCTGAGGTGCACAGTATTGCAGGTAGAACAGAAGAAATTATATAGACCATTGTATTCAGTCATTTCTGCCATTTGGGCAACCACATTATATGGTTCCACCAGAGTGTTGAGAAAAGCCTTGCCATAACTTCACCAGGAGACTAGGCTATTTGCTCACTGGTTTGGGACCAAGGGTTCTTTATATACAATCCCAGCAAGAATAAGGAGGCATGTGAGTGAAGTTATCTCCTCTAGTCCAGGAGGTAAAAATCACTTTTTGTAGATCAAAACCAGTTAGATAAAACCATACCTATTAAGCATATTTTTCAGGTTTGCCCAATGCATTAAGATGCAGAATTTAACTTGGAATGATGTCAGCTGCCTAAAGACCAAATGCAAATTCTCTCTTGATTACACAGGTCCTGAAAAACAAAGACTTATCTGCAGCCAAAACTATATTTACAAAAAGATATCAATAGATTAAGTGCTCTAGTACCAGTGGGTCACTATCAGCATAAAAATAGTAATAGTAACAACAACCATACCAATATAGTAATAATACATAATTAACCAGACCTTTGAGGAAAAACTGCTTCCTTTTGGTTATTTCCTGAAACTAGAGACATTATTGTATTTTTTTTTGTCTAAACTACCTATATTTTTCTTTGTGTGAATTTGTATCGGAAATACTGTGGCCAGCAGGAACAGGGAAGTGGTCATCCCCCTGTACTTGGCACTGGTGAGGCCCCACCTCAAATAATGTGTTCAATTTTGGGCCCCTCACTACAAGAAAGACATTGAGGTGCTGGAGCGTGTCCAAAAAAGAGCAATGAAGCTGGTGTATGGTCTAGAACACAAGGCTTGTGAGAAGCAGCTGAGGGAGCTGCTGTTGTTCAATCTGAAGAAAAGGAGGCTGAGGAGAGACATTATAGCTCTCTACAACTACCTGGAAGGAGGCTGTAGCAAGGTGGGGATCAGTCTCTTCTCCCAAGTAATAAGTAATAGGACAAAAGGAAACTACCTTAACTTGCACCAAGGGAAGTTTAGACTGGATATTAGAAAAAAATTCTTCACTGAAAGCATTGTGAAGCATTGGAACGGGCTTCCCAGGGAAGTGGTTGAGTCACCATCCCTGGAGGTTTTTAAAAGATGTGTAGATGTGGTGCTGAGGGCCATGGTTTAGTGGTGGACTTGTCAGTGTTAGGTTTACGGTTGGACTCAATGATCTTAAACATCTATTTCAACCTAAATTATTCCGTGATTTTGAATACAAACCAGTTGGGCTCATGGCACTATATTTACCAGTTTCAGGCTAGTAGAGCAGCAGTGAGCAAGATGTAGTTTACAGCTCTACAAATGCTCAGGCCCTAACAATAGCACTGAGGCAGGAGTGTTGATGCCAGCTCTGCCACCTACTCACGTATAGTTCCCTGCTGCTTTTGGGGGAGTATTTTTATTTTTGCTTTTTTTCAATTGTCATTAGTGGAATGGTGCTAGTCTGCTTTTGTTAATGTTGTATGACTCTGATCTGCTTGTTGTTTCAAGATATGTGCAGAAATTGTTTATTTTGCCCTTAGGTACCCTTCATAATAAGTAGATCCAGACAGGCCCACAGAATATCTTTTTTTGTAGGACATGTGTTGATTGAGAAAAACAAAAGTGCATGAAAATGGGAAGAATGGACCACACCGAGGCAGTAACACTTTGCAAAGATGTTTCTAGTTTCAAATGGATTGCAGAAGGTAACCATGTGGTGAAGACTTTAGTCTTCTGATATTTGGGAATTTTCTGAAATGTAGTGGGTTTGTTTCTTTTTTCCAAAAGCCTTGACTAGATTTATAATCTCTCTTAAAGTCTGTAATAAATTCTGACTAACATGCCTAGTATACTTGTCCTGGGCTTAGGGATTTTGTTTCTCTCTTTTTTGTCACACTGTGGCTTTAAATGGTGCCAGGAAGGAATTTAGAATCAAAACCGGTGCAGTTCAGCATCAAAATCAATTCAGGAAAAAAATAAATCTGTTATTGCTACAGCAAAAATCAAATCCAATTTACATAGGTCCGGACTGGAGAGGAACTGGATCAAAGAGGAGAAGTTAAAAAAGTATATTTTCCTTTTGTTTGAGAGCTGAATGCTGAAAAGTGCTCAGAGTAGCAATGCACATAGGTTCCAGGGTAATCCCATTTAAATCACAAATATAAGTTTCAGGTACAGATAGTTTGTTTCCTCTTTCATGCCTTGACCTTCATATGGCTTCAGAGGATTCAAAGAAGCCATTAAATCCTTACCATATTTAACTTGGCAATATGCATAACGCCGAGGAGGGATTTGTCTAACAAGCTTTGACAGGCATGGCGTATCAGCCATTTTTTTCAATATACACAACATTTCCATAGTCTGTTTTGTGACAGATGTTGGAGATATATTCTAAATTTAAAGTTAGTTATTGCTACAAGATTCATCTGCACCAAAGGGATGGGATCGTGTCAGAGCAAGTGGAAAGCACAGTCAGCAAGATGTAGTACCTAAGTACCTCCTGTTTGAGGATCATGATCCTAAGGGTGACATGCAGTCCTTGTTCCTTCTCCTTGCCCTCCTGTTTCTGCAGGCCTCCTCCTCATGGTCTGCAGTGGAATGGGATGAACACCCTCAATGGCATAATTTTTCTTCCTCACACTCACGGCCGCTCCCTTTTACACTGAACCAGTTTGCAGATTTCACCCATCAGACATGTTGCTGTTCCAAGAAATCTCTAGGGAGGTAAATGAAGGAAAGCAAAGCACACCATGGCTGTCAGCATACTCTGAAGGTTTACTCCAGCCTGTGCCAGCCTGGACTACTTTTCTCCTTGCAAGTGCTAATAATAGTCCAGGTCAACCCACCTGTGCCCTGCTTCTGCCTGTCTACTACTCATGGCAAAATGACCTGGCATCACACCAGGCCAAAAGTACATGAACCTTCTAGCCCACCAAATGCCCCAGTTCTGCCCCAAACCCATGTCTAGTCAAGAGAAGTGAAGGGAATCATTTTCAGCACTATGAATTCTTTAGAGGGGAGAAAATACTGCACTGGAAATGTTTCCAACTACATATCAAATATCAAGCAATGAATTATTTTATATGTGGATTTCTTGGCTTTGGGCATTTTCCGTGCAACGATTATGGTGTTTGCATTCCACAAAGTCATATATATTTTAAAATATATTCCAGAAAATGAACTTGATTTGTTTTCAGGTCACAAGAGAAATTTCTTGCCTTTTCTGGGTATTGTCTCTTTAGCAAGAATGCATTTAGTATACAAGGATAAATTATGGTAGCCCACGGGAGTCAGTGACATATTGTGCAACTCACACAAACACTCATGGGCTTGCAGAGGAGCGCTCTGTTTGTTGAAGAATAAGATCTGGTACTTCTCATAACAGGAGGTCATATTACCTTAAAATGCCTCTGCCCCGTAGGTCTGCCTGATGAATAACATCTGTTCCCATAACAACTGCCTCTCCAGCAGAAGAGATGGACTCTGTGGCATGACAAAAAACAAAAGCAGTCCACAGGCAGTCCTGTACCAAGGGAGAAAGCGGACACAATAAGAAACAGAAACCTCACTATGGGCCTGATTCAAACCCTACTGGAGCCAACAGGAAGAAGTCCAGGAAATTTCAGGGGCTCTTGGGTTAGGAAGCATGCATACCCCTGTCTCTGCTCATGTAGTGGTAGTACTATCAGCAGCAATGATACGTGTCAGTTGAAATCAAATGTTTCTCCAGCCCTATACCTTCTCGTCAACACACACAGCAAAACATGGTTCACTTAACAATCATACTGATGCAAGCAAAGGAAGATTTTACTGGAGTAAGTGATAGCAGGTATGTTTCTCCTACTACATATATATACCTAAGAAAGCCATAATGGTCAATGCGATGTGCAGTCCGGAACTACCGGACTCCTTATGGCAGGAAAGTTTTGTGCAAAGAGAAATCACTGGGAAAGGGACTCCTCAGTTTGCTTCCATTCAAAAGAACATAGTGAAATCCTATTCCTAACAAGTACAATTAGCTTTTAGCTCTCATCCAACTCCTTGCACAGAAGACAATAAAATCCAGAGAATTTATACTGATTTACCAAAATTTCCACTGGAAGTGGGTAAAAAAATCAGCTGAAAAGAGTTAGGAATAAAGTTAGCTGGGAGGTGGTAATTTGGTTTCACAACAAGTTTTAAGGTTTTAAGATGAATTTTAGTTCTTCAGTAGAATGAAAACAAAACCACTGAACATTTTTTCAAAATTAAATTCTAGAAAAACACCTGTTTTCTTATCATAAAGCACCATTTTTTCAGCTCTGATCCTCTCTCTCACTCTCTTCCCTTCTTGCTCCCCCTCTCACTCTCTGTCACCAGAGGTAGCTGCAGAGCCCTAGATCACAACCTCTTTCGGCTGAAATTTTTCTGAAATCAATACATCTCCGTGAGTTGTTTTGCCTTTTCATCAAAAATGCATTCTGTCAAGAATGTCCGTAAACAACTCTGCTTCGAGAAGTTCTTAGCTTGTCCCAAAAAAATTGATATCTTACACGTCTAACTGGATAGCCAGCTGCTCAGCTGTGAGGTTTTGGGTGAAAAGCACACAGTGAATTGCTGAAATGACAGTCCTATATATTAAAGAAGTCTGGGCTTTTCTCCTGTCTATTTTTTACACAGACTGTAAATTCTGTTATATTGCCCTCAGCCTATTCTTACTGTACAAAGCACATATTTAATTAAAGCATTCCTCCTCACACTTTTGCTCTCTTGAACCTGATCCCAAGGATTTTAGGGATGTACCTGTGAACAGGTAGTAAGAAAAAAATGTATGTCTAGCCTTATGTTGCTCTATTTATTCATGTATTCACTTCAACATGGAATTGGCAAACAAATCTTAGCTGTTTTTTAAACCAAAGGCAAATGCATGAGCCCCACCTTCTGCAGCTGTATTTCTTTAAGTGTAAATTACAAGATTACAAAGTGGCCTCAGACAGAAAACCTTTACCCTGGTATAGCTTTTTGATTTTTCCACAGAGACAGACTTGCTTATTTTTCTTAGAGGTCAGAAGGGTTTTTGCTGTTGTGCTGACATTTTGCATCATCTTCTTCCTGTTGCATATAAGAAAAATATGCAGTGATGAAATGACACTGAAAATGCTTTGCTCTGTTTAAGTGACATGGATTGTATATATGTGTACATCAGCAGGTTAGTCACAGGGGGCAGAGAAAGATTCCTTAATTGCTGCTGTATGGAGGAGCCAAGCATAACTGAATTTTTTTGTCTTCCTTTGATTGCACCCCCACTTTTAGAAGCTCTGTATTAAAGTGATGCCTTACAGGTGGGGAAAAAAGGAGAATATTCCAATTAGACACAACCTAACTCCTCTGTTACATCTGGCCTTCGTGCCTCAACAATCCCTTGAGCATAGCTCATAAATAAGGAACGGTCAGAGACTAGCTGTACAATTCCAGTGTATTTGATTGACTTACAGGGGATGCACAAAAAGATAGTATGTATCCTTAAGGCAAAAGCATGTGCTATTTTCTTGGTCTTCTATCAAATGTATATTTCTAGCACTTTAATTACTATTTATTGAGTACTGCTGGTAGGCTATACAAGGCATACATTGCTGTGTATAAACAAAACGGATTTTTATCTGTTTCTTTCTTTATCATTACCCTGCTATCCATTTCATACCTTTTGTCATAGCTTTATATGATACAGATTTAAAAGAATGTGATTTGAAAAAACTGAGAGAAGTACAAGCAAGCAGGCACCAAGAGAAAACCTCATCATGTTGAAAAAAAAGCAAACAACAATCCTTTTTCCAGGTACAAATAGTCAAGAGGATGTAAAAATCACTTTAGTCTCACTGAAATGAAAAAAACCCCACAAACTTGTACACATCTAACTAGATAGCCAGGTGTTCATCTGAGGTGAGTTTCCTAATTCTATTGACTTCAATAGACCTACCCTTTTTTGTTTATTGGGAGGCTCATAACTTTAGTTTGATGGAGTGCCAAAATCTCTGCAAGTGTTGACAGAAGAAGTAACTGCGGTGTAAAAAAATGAATGAGACATGATACAAACTTGTTCCGTAACCCTCTAAGAAGGATAAACAGGTGGAACATGACGGAAAGATGGAAACACAAGTCACCTTTGTGTGCCCCGGCTCCTGGTAAATCACATCTTCACCTCAGGTTATAAGAACAGCATCCCCTTATGACTGGATTTTCTTTTATTTGGAATAGGGTTTGAAATGAGCAAAGTGAACTATTTGTTGGTAGGAAAGAAATCAACATTCATATCTGGTTCCAAAATTTTCAAATCATTAATAGCTGTATAACAAAACAAAGGGAAAAATGAATCTGAGAACTTACAAATCTAGATCTGGATTCAAATGTTGTGTCTTTGTCGTATTTAGAGATATCTTATTGGTATGTTATTCCTAAGAGAATATCTGATGTTGCAAGGTGTTTTCATTAGCCAAAGCTGACTCGTCCTTCTGCACACATCTTCTACCTTTAAACTCTTTCCAAGTAGTTTTTCTAGGATCCATTTCCTAAAAGCAAAGGGACTAACTTCACAATGGTATCTGTTTTGTTTTTTCCTCTGCAGGCTTAAGTGTTAATTTGGTACCTTGTTAGCAGAACAGAAATGAATAACTCAACGTACATAAACTCTTCCACTGAAAATATGATGGCTCTGGAGAGCCCCTATAAAACAGTTGAGGTGGTCTTCATCGTCCTGGTAGCAGGGTCTCTCAGTCTAGTCACCATAATTGGGAACATCCTGGTCATGGTGTCAATCAAAGTCAACAGGCACCTACAGACTGTCAACAACTATTTCCTGTTCAGCTTGGCCTGCGCTGACTTGATCATCGGCATCTTTTCTATGAACCTATATACCCTCTACACTGTGATAGGCTACTGGCCCTTAGGGCCTGTGGTGTGCGACCTCTGGCTGGCTCTTGACTATGTGGTCAGCAACGCCTCTGTAATGAACCTCCTCATTATCAGCTTTGACAGATACTTTTGTGTCACCAAGCCTCTGACATATCCTGTAAAGCGGACCACTAAGATGGCAGGCATGATGATTGCAGCTGCATGGGTGCTCTCCTTCATCCTGTGGGCCCCTGCAATTCTCTTCTGGCAGTTTATTGTGGGAGGAAGGACTGTCCCAGATGGGGATTGCTACATCCAGTTTTTTTCCAATGCTGCCGTCACTTTTGGCACTGCCATTGCAGCCTTCTATTTGCCTGTTATCATCATGACTGTCCTTTACTGGCAAATCTCTCGAGCCAGTAAGAGTCGGATAAAGAAAGGGAAAAAGGAAGCTGCCCAAAACCAAGATACGGTTTCCCCCAGCCTTGTCCAAGGTAAAATAGTGAAACCAAACAATAACAACATCCCAACCAGTGGGGATGGGTTGGAGCACAGCAAAATTCAGAATGGAAAAACCACTGAAGAGACTGTGACAGAGAACTGTGTTCAAGGGGAGGAAAAGGAGAGCTCCAACGACTCCACCTCTGTCAGTGTTGTTGCTTCCAACATGAAAGAGGATGAAGCTGCCAAAGATGCCAGCCAGGCTTCTGCCTCCCAAGACCATCTCAAAGTGGAGAACTCCAAGCTGACATGCATCAGGATAGTCACCAAGTCCCAAAAGGGTGACTGCTCTGCCCCCACCAACACTACTGTGGAGATTGTAGGCAGCAACGGGGAGGAAAAGCAGAACAGTGTAGCCCGGAAAATCGTTAAGATGACAAAGCAGCCAGCCAAAAAGAAACCACCTCCTTCTAGAGAGAAGAAAGTGACAAGGACTATTTTGGCCATCCTTCTGGCCTTCATCATCACCTGGACACCATACAATGTGATGGTGCTCATCAACAGCTTCTGCACATCCTGCATCCCCGGCACTGTATGGACCATAGGTTATTGGCTCTGTTATATCAACAGCACCATTAACCCTGCTTGTTATGCGCTCTGCAATGCCACTTTCAAGAAGACCTTTAAGCACCTTCTTATGTGTCATTACAAGAATATAGGAGCAACAAGGTAAAAATAATAATAATAATAAAAATAATAATGGAAAGGGTGAAGAAGTTTCAAATTCAATTAAAAAAAAACCCACAATGTCACAGCACTTTATGCTCTTCTACGGAATGTGCAATCCAAGATGTTAGTGGAAATACTGACGTGGGGCATCAGCTCCACCCCTGAGAACTACACTTAAAAACATTTATTAATCATTGAAAATAAATCTTGAGGACATGGGTATGTTTGAGGAATTATTCAAGTATGTGGACTGGAGGCATAGTTCCTTGCTTTTTGAGAGTATTCTGCAGAAGGGCTTTAGAGTCTACGATTTTTTGTCATTCTGTGTAAAATACTTGTTCTCCTTTTTTTTTTTCTTGTGTCTGTTTACTATGTCTTCATCTAGGGGAAAAAAAGGGAAATTTTAACAATAACTGTGTGGAAGAGTCATAGGAGTTTGGAAGATCCTTACATAATCTGAATGGATCACAGTAGAAGGTTTCTAAAGCTGAAAGTTGTCTAAGGTTTTTTTGTCACCATTATGTAAGAACCTTAATGTTAGGTAAATCATAATGAAAGTTATTTTATGTTGTTTATGACACTACCATTTCAAAAACTTCATCAGTTCTGAAAGTGTTCTTATGCTCAACATGTAACCATTGCCTAACCTGTTTATCGTTCAAGGTCTGCCACTGGCCCCCTCCTAGGGGCTTTTTTTCTGTGATTCCTTCATCGCTTCAAGGTAAAAGTGAAAAAAAAGCGGTCTTTTCCAGACTGCTACATCCCAAGACTATTTCAGCATCTGTGTAAACCAAAGCTTTTGAGACAATTTTGTTCAGTTTGTTTGTCATATAATATCCACCCGTGGATTTGTCTTTTACCTCCATCAAGCTTTTCTTCCATTTTGTACCTTACTTGTCTAGGGCACGAAGATTGAATATCTAAAGAAGTTGTAGATTCAAAGGTCTCACCCAGTCAGTCACCATGGTGGCCAAACAAAGGGCCTCAGCTAAAGAATAGAAACAAGGTTATTACTAGGAAGGTTACATCCTTTTAAAGCTGGATGTACAGATGAACAGGTATGCTGAGGCTCCACAGAATGAGTAGTTAATATTAGATGACTATGCTCTTGATGAGTCAAAAGATGATTCACATTCGTTTATTGGGGAAAAGAATAAGATGGACTGACGTGCCCATATGGATCAAGCTCTGCCTAAGCCCTTAGTGTGAAACCAAGGGCCTTCCTAGGTGTATCCTGGACAAGAGGTTTACTTTGTGGAAAAGATACTGGCTACGTTGCCTTTTGAACCAGCTGGGAGCAATATTTTCACTATAAGCCAAGGGATAATGCTAACAAAAAGGCAGAGAAGAAAACAGTGATTACACAAAAACAGATAATGAAACAGTCTGGATGCAGGGCTGGCAGAGGTAAGGTTCAGATATTATCTGCTACTCCACACCAGCTCAAATTCAGATTCTTTCTGCCTGGCAAAGAATTTACAATTTCAAAGTTTGATATTTATTGTAGCACAACTGAGCACTGTGTGGATTGGACAAAGCGTATCAGATTGCTGAAAACAGCAATTGTCTGTGAGTTATGCATACTCTAGTTACCTCCTTTTTAGTAGCTCTAACTTCCAGACATTGGTGAAGGTACACCTACAGATTTTGTTACCCAAAAAAGTAGTTTGCTGCATAGACAGTGTCCTGAGAGACTGTCTTCTGGAGTGAAAGCCACCTACCAAATAGGACACCAAATCATTCTGTTATTTCATGCACATTATTTCATGTATGTTAGAGTCTTCCAAAACGCACTTCAAAATAACAGCCTTCGAGATTACAGGGAAATTAGTCTTGTGGACAAGTTTTACATTTGACAAGCTTATTGAAACGCAGTGTCAAAGCAGTTTGGCAATATGACAATTTTCATGTTTCAAAGTACAAGTTCCTAGCAGAAAGTGAAAATGAGGAGGATTAAACTGCAGTAAATTAAGGCCACATTAAACTCAGGATTAATGTGTCTTAATACGCATTCATTGATTTTATACCCTTAGTGATTTCATCCTAATATATCTAAGTATCTCCATGCAGCCAAGGATCTAATTTTGCAACTCTCACTCGCCTTAAGTCATATTTACTATCACTATTTTGATCTTCTTCCTTGTAAGGAAGAATAACTCGATGATAAGGCTTGCAAAACTGAGTGCTGCTTGTCTTTCAAAACTACATTCACTAGGCTTATCTTGACAGGTCAAAGGAAAGACTTACATTATCATTTCTAGACCATTTATTCTCCTACAGTGTTAAAAATCCTGATAGCAATCAAAGATAAAATTATTCTAAATCTTACTTCTTTAGAAGAGCTTTGTAAGAGAAGCACATCTGCTGCTTGCTTTCAGCAAGTGCTGTATCAATAGTACAGATACTCAAATTGGGAAATCACGGTTTGTATATTTTTATTTAATCTTTTAACTCCAGCTTTCCAGCAGGTCTGCAAATCCTTTATTCTGACCTTTGATATTTTGACCTTTAATATTCTGACCTTCTTCATAAATTATGAATTCTTCTAACAACTAAGGACAATTCTACAGGTTAAGTGCAACATATAGATTACAATTATATTTTTTCATCATGTGATGTGATGACACTCAAAATACCATGCTGAAAAAAAATATTTTTGGGACAGTGTTCATGGAAAAAAAAAAAAAGAAAAAGAAAGCCCTTCAGTGTAAAGTTTTCTAGGACATCTCCCTAGCATCACCCCTGCATTTGATCCTAAAGGACAAGATGCTTTGGTTTGCGTTATAGTATATTTAAAAGTCTTGCAGGACACACAATCCAGTGTGTGTCTTGTGTTTTCACCTCGTACCAGTTCAATGAAAAAAATATTTCCATAGTAGATCCACATTCACAGCCAATTAACAACGTAAAAATACATGACACGCACCTTCGTACGTGCACACAGGCATGCAAACACACACGCCAACATGGTTTATACGCATGGAAAATAATCATCTAACATTCAAGCCATTGCATGGGATTGTGTCTGTGTTGCACTCTCTGGCAGCTGGTGGGAGATGCAGAGCCAACACTTACTCATGACACTGTCTACCCCCTCCTGGAGGCAGAGAGGAGAAAGAGCCTTGCCTTGAGATACTGGGAACCTCTCAGGTCTTCAGATGATTGTGGCTCAGTAAGACAAAAACTGGGATGATCTTTCAGAGCCGCATAATGATTTGTTCTTTTGAACGTCTTTTGAGCTCTCATGTCTTTCCTTTGTGTCCCAAATCACGTTCACCAGGTTTCACTTCCCTTCTGAGTGATAGTTCTGCAAGATGTAGATGTCGGTCTTGAAGAGCAGCACTCCCTGGGTACCCACTCCGGCTTCCCTGGCTGTCACCCGCGCCCCGTCGCCCCCAAGGCCCCAGGTGGCCCTGCTGCTGGTGCTGCCATGTCTTCACCTTGGGCTTGGCCAGAGGATCCCAGCGGCATGTCCACACCATGTGCTGTGCTGGCCACTTCTGTTTCACATAGAAATTGAGCAAACTGTACAGGTGACTCATGAAGAAAAAAACAAACAAACAAACAAACAACAATGAAAAAAAATGTAACTAGCACTTCTTGCCCTCCTTTTTTCTTCCTTTTAACTATTTCCAGAAACAGACTAAAACTGAAAAGGCCCAACCAACCTTTGACTGTAGCCCTGCTGCAGCAGGGGCTGTCATGTCAGCAGCCTGTCGGGAGTGACTTGTACTCTCACAGGCCAGCCCTACCTTCACTCTCCAGGGAGAGGACAACAGCCTGAAGATATGTCAATCCAACTGGCATCTTTTCTGAGTATTAAAGACAACTATGGTTAAAAGAAAGAAAAAAAAAAAAGGAAAAAAGAATGAATGAAAGAAAGAAAGAAAAAAGCTGACGTAAGGTTGAGAAATCTGTTTTCCAGTGAGGACAAAACCCAAGAAAAAATTCTGTCAGCCTTCTGTTTGGGATTTTCATTTGATTTATTAGGAATCATGAGGATCTGTTTAGAGACAGCAAAGTGTTTGAACACCACCTGATGAAAAATAGTCCAAAGCCAACAGACACATCTATATAAGTCAGATTGCTCTTTCTTTCTTTCTCCTTCCTTCCTTCCTTCCTTCCTTCCTTCCTTCCTTCCTTCCTTCCTTCCTTCCTTCCTTCCTTCCTTCCTTCCTTCCTTCCTTCCTTTTTCTCTATTTCTTTCTTTATTTCTTTCTCTCTCTCTCTTTTTCTCTTTTTCTTTCTTTCTTTCTCTTTTTCTCTCTTTCTCTTTTTCTCTTTTTTTCTTTTTCTCTCTTTCTATCTTTCTGTCTTCCTTCCTTCCTTTATTTCCTCCTTTCTTCCTTCCTGTCTTACAAATGCTCATCACAACAGGAGTGTTCAAATGGACCCCAGGGATCAGTTGTTTGTCATCCACAAAGCGTGAAGGGGACAAAAGCAAGTGTTAAATCTATCAGCCCTCTGTTTTGTATTTTTCTGGTGGAGGAAAACATATTGACAAGAGGAGGCATCTTTAGCGATCATGGCTGTGGTGAGAACAGCCCACACACCAGTGAGGAAACCCTCGGGGTGTCCCAGCTGCTCCTGGCCATACTAGCTGCAAAAGGGCCAGGATGGGATAGATAATTTTTGTTTGTTTCATCTCCTGATGGATTTGAATGTGTCCATGTGTCTGCTCTGCAGCAGGGCTTGCTAGTAAACTCACAAACCCCTTCACCATTTTTGATTAATTTTCATCCCTGTTCTCTAATTCCTATGGATGCAACAGCTGCCCCAGTGCTGCCTGGGGATACAGCTCCTGGTTTCTCCCGTGGTGCCGAGGTGGAACACTTTGAATTTTTCACTTCTGCTGGCAGCACCTCTTTTTGTCACTTCTGTTACCCAAAACTTTTACCAAATAGGTAAAGGATCCTCACAACCACCTTATGCTGCAAAACTGGCCTGATGTAGCTGAGGGGGACAGGAAGAGTGCTGCTGATATTTCTTTTCCCTCACTTCCCCTAACAATTATTCCCATAGATCTTTATTTTTTTGACAAGCCAGGTTGCTTCTCGTGAGAAGCCAAACTCTTAGGAAAGAAACAGAGAGCAGGAAAACAAGCTCTGGTCCTATGAGCAGGAGGTGTTTGCTGACAGGTAGTGGGTTTAGAGTCTAATAGCCTTTGATATTTTTAAAGATGTCCTCCTAGATGGCTCTGTACTCTCAGCTGACAGCAGTGCAAGTGGTAGAAATTGAGAAGCTAAAAAGAAGCAAGCTTTTTTTCACCCCTGGGTCTACAGATGTTTTATATAACATGTCTAGAGACACTTGCTAGGGATGTGATTTCTATACAGTATTGCTTTTATTGTTCCTGTATATCCTGAAAAGCTCCAGTCTTCTAAGAAACCTTTTTTTTTTTTTTTAATTCATAGAAAACCTTTCCCTGAAGGAAGCTGATAGATGGTCCTTAATTTGCTGTGGCTTTTTTTCTCATTTCTCTGCCTGTCTTTCTTCTTTTGTCACAGTCTTGACAAAAAGCTTGCTTTCTTCCTTCCTCACTGTAAGAAGTATCTGTCACCTGTGTTTCAGCTACAGGTGTGCAGTTTCTCTTGCCTTTCGGGCACTGTGAATGCTAGTATTCACACTTTTTAACCGCACCAAAAATACTGCCTTCCCTAGCATGCAATTTCCCCTTCATGAAAGCCCAAACTACTGTGTGGAGTGAGAAGTTCTATAAATCCTTTCTGCACAGGTTTTAAACTGGAAGTAAAAAAAAAAAAAAAAAAAAAAAAAAAAGTCCTCACGTGAAACAAAGCTAAATCAATTCCCTTTCTCCCCAGTTTTGTCATCTCCATATTAGAGACAATGGTGGGTAATAGCAAAAAGTGAATGTTCTTGTCATAGAATATCATACAACAACATGAATGAATTTTATGCCCTGTGCAGTGCTAAGGCAGCCCCCCCTTCCCTTGAATCCCCTTTTATTCCAATGCTTACTATCAAAGTATACACTGAGAAACCAAGCCTAAGAATGCAGTTATAGCAAGGCTGAGCTGGACATGAATCATTTACCACAACCAATGCAATTATTTATCCTGTATTTTCACTTCCTTCCTTTTGCTATGGCCTCTTTTGCTACATTGTGGGACTAGTGGCTCACACGAGCGTATCAGTTCTCCCAGGCCTCATATTTCAGGGTACTGGGTAGATTTGTTATACACATTTCAGTCTGGTATTAACCAAATAAAGGGAAACAAATCTTGGTGTCTTTTTGCTTTCCAGAGCTCTGCGTAACCTGAAAAGTGTCATTGGGTAGCTATTCTTTTTCATCTTTTTATAGCGAGTTTCTTTCTTTTTTTAAAATTTTTTTTTACCTCCCCTGCCAAGAAGCACATAGAAACTATTTTCTTTGCCCCAGAGTGCTCTGACCATCTGGGAGAATCGGCTGTGGGTGGTACGTGAGACACTATGATCACAGCCCATGTTGGAGTGGCCTTCGGATGGAAGGATTTAGCTGGGTGTTTAACGTTTGTACCGTCTCACCTGGCAGCACTGAAGAAAGCACAGGGGGACAAGCTTGGCATGCCCTAACTTGCAAAGGGACAGACAGGTCATGGTTGGATTGCTTCTCTGCACCCCCCAGCTCAGGGGCTGAGGGGAAGAGCGGGAGGATTTCTGCCCCCACCAGAGGCTCTGTCTCTACTCCTCTACCCCAAAGACAGCCCTTCTCTGAAGCACACTATGGTAGTAGCGGTAGTAATAAAAGTAACAAATTTGGCGAGAGTGCCATGATTGCCAATAAACAAACCTTTTTATATCTTAGCTCTTAATTCTGGTGCCACTTTGTAAAGGTGGGTGGTAAGTTAGAGACTAGCAGTTTGTAAATACCTTTAGATAGCGTGTTTTAACATGACCAACACCGTATCTTGACTGTGTAAAAAAGTAATACATTATGTGTAATACTATCCAGATAAGGTTATAATGTAAATATAATTACAATGAATGTCCAATTATTCTTCAAGCTCTATGTACGAGGAAGAACCTCATTTCTTCTTGAGACATTTTTTAACTTAAGGGTATGGAAAACCAGTTATTCATTTATATAAAAAAAACAACTGCATTCTTTTCTTCAAAAGAAAATCCTGCTGCAAGGAAGTAGGGAATGTATTACGTGTACGTGATATCCAAAATCACATGGTAAGACTGGGAACTGAGGATCTTACAAGTCGGGTCTGGTCAAATTCTTGATGCCGTACATTTGAACTCATATAAATAAGATAAGCACAAGTTTATGGTTAGCTGTGTAAAGCTGACCCATTTGATTATATATACATTATAGAGATATATTTATATATGCTGTATAGATATATACATATACACAACATTCATACAGTGAAAGCAGAGTTTGACAAAGTCACGTTAACAGGGAATTTGGATGTAATGTTGTGCTCCATTTGGAAGAAAAATGTCTGTGTTATTCAGCAACATTCAAATACGTTATGCAGGATAAAAGAAGAAGGTGCTTCACCAAAATAACTCATGAAGGACTGAGATGATGAGGGTTTGAAATATCTTGAATACTCAACTAAAATTACATGCAATATATGTGTATGTACTTCTGCTGAGTTGTATTCCTAGTTAAAGTATTGCATTAAACAGCAAATTATGACAATAATAAAAATGTTTTTGTATGTGTTATCTTTGTTTATTTTTTCTTTTTACTGAGTGAACTACACTGTGAAATGTGAAACTGGAATAATAAGTGGAGAAAAATAATTTCCCTACAGTAGCCCTGGGGCTGTGAGACTGTCTGTAGTAATGAAGAGAAAAATTCTAACTTCGTTTTTGCCAGACTTCATAGAATCGTAGAATCATAGAATACCAGGTTGGAAAGGACCTCAAGGATCATCTGGTCCAGTCTTCTTGGCAAGTGTGAAGTTCAAGAAAGGTCTGGAGCACCACTTCACTCATCCTTGTCTTGTCCACATCTCTGTTCCTCCCTCAGTTCACCTCCCCGGGTGACTCTGCTTCCTTCAGATTTCACCTTTTAACTGCAAGGTCCCTTCAGCAGTCTGACAAGGGCCTCCAATATGATGACATTCCTCTATATTTTTCTGTCATCCAAGTGTTAAAAGGGAATAGTTAAGACTCTTTTGTAGGCATCCTGTTATATCAAAGGAAAATAAGTTTTTAGTTATTGCTATGGGGGGAGATGGTACCGCTAACAACCAAATGTATTTTGAGTTCCCTTTGCCTTATAAATGCAAACCTAACTGCATAGCATACCTAGAAATCCTCTGGGAGTAGGAATAAAGAACATAGGTTGCATATCTTCAGCTCCTCAGGGTCTCAAGATACCATCTCACACCCACTTCAGGAGAAGAGGGGCTCAGATGCAGCAGAGGAAGCCAGTGGTAGTGACTGGGGACCATCCTTGCCCAGGTAAATCTGGCTTTTGGTGTACAGTCAGTCTAGCAATTTGACAAGTGATTGAAGAGTGGGTCTCCTGAGAATAGTGGGTGTATCATCAGCTCTGTCAGGATCAGGATACTTCAGCCCAGCCGCTCCAGAATGGAAAGAAGTAATTTTGATAAGGTGCTCTATATTGCTTTTCTTCTTTCTAAATTTTTCCTTTGTTAATATTTGAGGATTTTCTCTGTTTCTACCTTTTCAGGACTTTATACTTTCCACCACTGCCATTTGCTCTGTTGTTTCTTCAGTCCAAGCGCACCTTCAGCCCTTTCACCACCATTCTGTCCATAAGCTTTCCACAATGAAAGCCAGAAAATTCACTTTTTTGCCTGCCTTTTTCTCAATTAGATAAATTTATGTGTTTGAATATATTCCTTTGCTTGCAAGTCTCTTGAACTCCGCAAAGCACATACTCTACTGATAAGCTGTAAGGTGGGAAAATATTATTATGTCTCTTTTACAGGTAGATCCTGATGTTCAAAAGACACTTGTCAAGATTACAATAGAGACACAAATATGCACATGAACTTTGTTTTTCCAAGCCACAGTCTGAGTCTACTTATTTCTGATTTATCTCTTCCCTTCAAAGAATAAATTACCTTTTTCAGACCCCTCTATGCTAACCATCACACCACAGACCTCAATATGCGTAACTCAAATTGTCAGTGTACCGCTACAGTCCAAATAATTCTCTCACACACACACTACACCATCCTATAATTGCCAACATATGGCTTCAAGGGGGCCTCAAGATGCCAATGGTGAGATTTTTAACAGATGGAAGAGGTTTCTGCAAATAGGAGGGTTAACTTCAAAATGGGTGGAGCTGCCAATCTTATTTGAAACACAGCATGGCAGTCCAAGACTTAATCCCCTGCTCTATGTGTTTTGGAAAGCAGAGTTCAAAAAAAACCCTTTTTCCAGCAAGCACACTTTTTTTTTTTTGTACATGTATTTAAGTTCACTTAACATTACAGAAAGCCTACAACCAATGGTATCTGTAAATGCAGAGCACTGACACTAAAGCTTAGTTTGTCTTCCCTGAGGAGTTTAGGCATGTTTCACTGACCAAACGTATTTAGAAAACTTTGTTGCCAGAGGGGGATTGCACACAGGGGAAAACGGATGCGGCTTGTGCCAAACTACTCGTCTCCCTGCCTAAGCCGTTCAGTCAGACTTGCAGTTTCACCACTGAGCTGTGAACACGGTTACCTTTTTCTTTAAAAGAGTAGAATCACACTCAAGCACAATAAAAATTTTCACCTCAACCTCCACATACAGCCAGTAACTTTTGCAATTAATGTAATATCTAATATTATTCATCCTCTCCCCCTGGAGAGACATCTTTAGATATCTGTCCCCCAGATCAGAAGTGTCTTCATTAAGTGCTTCCCTCTGAGGGCTTTTATTAGCAGAAAAAATTGTAAAGTGTAACTACTTACTTCTCCCTGAGTTCTGGAAACACCCTGAGAAAATCAATACAGCGAAATCCTGCTATTTTGTAAATCCATTGGCTGTTTCTGGCCTTTTGCCAACCATTGTATGCACTGTCTAGACATGGGAACCTACTTGGCAGCACTAGGAAATTGACTCTGCTGCCTTCTTCTCAATGGAGCTTGCCAGCTTCATTTCTACCAACGCACAAAACCAGGGAGAATAATAAAACCAGCAAGAATGATATCAAAGAAATGGAGAAGGAAAAACACCCCTTTCCTCTGCCCTCAATCATTGCTCTGTTTTTCCCCCCCTCCCTCCATCCCTCTCTTGCCCCTTCCTCCCTCCACTTGTTCCTTTCTCTTCCTCTCCTGTCTCTGAAGGCTCTGAGCTATCTCTCCAGGTTTCACTCTCTCATTAACAGCTTCCTAAAGGTGCTGAATAAATCACCATGAAAGCAAAGCCTTTGGCTTAAAAATGTGAAGTGATGTAGGAGGGAAGGAGACAAGGAGGAATGCCTCAAGAAGCTCCTGAGTTAATTCATTTAGGTTTAGAGACCAAAGGCTTTCCTTGACACCCACCATAATCACTACTATGATTTTGCCTGCAGATGAAAAACGCCCAGGAACAGGGCTGAGCGGGGGTGATTGGATCCATATGGCACAGCAGCAATATTCCCAAATAGAAGCATTACTGGTGGCAGCTGCACCAAATAATTTTCTGGGAGTATGGGCACAAGAGATAGGTGGCATTGTATAATTATTCCTACTGAAATTCCAGCCTAAAAAAGAATAGGGAGCAAGGTCAAAGCAGTTAAATCTCTCCAGCATAGAAGATATAGCTCAGCTCCTTGTAGAGATGGGAAGACTAAGAAGTGCCAGTAGCACAAAGGAGCAAGAACTTCCCTTTGTAAAAGTCACATTCTTTGTCACAAATTAAGATACTCCTGGGTCATCTGGCCAGGCTGTCATTTTGGGTAACAAGGGCTATGCTACTGCTGATGATTGCATGTGTTACAGCAGGAGGGTTAGGCTTCAACTTTCCTGAGTGTAACCAATAGAGAAGGATGAGAGCAGAATTCACCGTATATAGGCTTAGTTATTAAGAGAGTGAATGTTCTATAGAAAATATAAAAGAGACATTTCAAATATGGACATCAAATCCCAGATTTTGTTATGCTCTGTTCCTAAAATGAAAAATAAAGAAAACAAAAGTTTTCAATGGTTTTAGTTGGTGTATTTTCCATTACACGTATGGCAAAAAAAACCCCACATAATTTTATACAAGGGAGGAGGAATGTCTTCTGTTTGGTGGCTTTCACATCCTGTTGAGAAGACATGACCTAGACAATTACAAAATAATGGAGCTGGTTGGGAGCTTTCCAATGAAAATTTTTTCCATTACAAAATGCTGATTTATTAAATTCTTTTTTTTTTTTTTTTTTTTTTTGGTGGGATGGGGTCAATCTCAATGGATTGCCTGGTTTTGAAATGTTCTAGGAAAAAATCAAACTTGTCTTAAGAGACTACTGTTAACATTTTTTTAAAAAAGTTCATTCTTTGGTTCAAATACCTTTCATTCCTAAAGTTTAAGTACCAAAAAAAAAAAAAAAAATCAATAAGAAAAATGAAAAGGCTTTTAAAAAAATGTATATTGGTTTATCCAGTCTTACCTGGGTGGAAGGAAAGAGAGCATAAAACTCTTCAGAGATTGACTGTCTGCCAAAATTTTGGAAGCGAATGGGAAAAATTTTCTCTCATTCAACTGCCCATTACCAGTTTCACTTGTGCAGTGGCCACAAGAGCCCTGATCTGCCATCACTGGGTGTATAACAGCATTAGTACGCTGCGGCCTAGGAGACATTTACTAATGAAAATACCTATCAGACACATACTTGCAGCAAATCTGTCTCCACATTGATCTAAAGTCCCCTCCAAACCTTGTTTTCCCATGTTGCTAGCTTGTCTGAGAGGATGTTTTGGGTGGCGAAGCACAGGGTGTCGGGGAGGGCTACAAGTCAGGGCAGTGCACTGGAATCGGTCCTGCTTAGGCAGCCGCTGGAGAAACTGTGTAGAGGAGGGCTACAAATAGATATTGGTGACAAAGCCAGCTGAGTGCTGCTGCTCCAACACCTCATCATAAACTTGCACAGGGCAGTGAGAGGCTGTAGGACTTGTGCACAGCCTTGAGCAGAGGACATCAAAGAGATGCACTGTGCTAAAACAAGCATAAGATTTCCACAGCACTTCACGGAGAACAAAAGTGACCATGCTTTTTGTTCTGGGCATGTTTGTGTCACACTCCAAAGCAGACAATCAGAAAGATTATGCTTTTATGAACACTTAGGTAAGTGCTACTTCAACACTTTGGACCCTGCAAATGGGAACTATTTATAAAAGGGAGGAATATATATTTCAAAAGATGAATGCTAAAATATGTGTTAATCCCTGGGCAGACACAGTTCAGAGTGGAAAGTGTTGAAAAGTGAAAGTCGATGGTGTTTGCAAAGAACTATGAAGCCACAGGAAGAAATGACGATGAGGCATGTCACGCTTCATCTGTCAAAAGTAGGGCACCCTCCTAGGGGCAATGTAGGAACATAATTTTCTCTAGAACAGGATCGTTATTTAAATGGGTTGAAGGCCTCTTTGGATAGAGTTGTTTCTGCCTATACTGGTGGTAGGGAGAGTCAGGGGGAGTAGCTCAGCAGACCTTCTTTTGAACATCTACAGATTCTTCCTGGCCCAGGTGTGCACAGCCCCGGGGTTTCAGCCTTTGTTAGATTTTATAGATGCAGCTCTAACAATAATTATAGTAACTGGTATTATGCTAGGGAAAAAAATTACTGCTTAATGATTAATTAGTTGCTTGTGCTCACAGTAAGAGTCACAAGCTCAGATGCATTCCTGACGTGGGTTGTACAAGACAGGAAATAAAAAGTAGAGATGGGAGGAAAGGAGAGGAATCCATTATGCAAAGTTGCAAACTGCATGGAGGAAGAAAACAAAATGATTTGGGTTTTATGCCTTTGCTCTGCATCCAGGAGCGTCTTTAGTTTACATCTCTTGGAGAACATTTGGTTCTTAATACAGCTACTGCTGATGCCATGACGGCCAGTTTTGCATGCCCTTGAACACAGCAGACCCACCTTTATGGTAAGTTTCCAAAGGTGTAGGAGAAGTTTTCTTTCTTGTAGGAAAGTTTTCTTTCCCTGGTGTGACTGCAGTGGTCACGGCTGGCATGGAGCTGCCCTCCTCATCCCCTACAAAGGCTCTTCATGTAAAATGAACAGAGAAATATGGCAAAGAACCCTGGCTTGGTGCAGTGCAAACTGGAAAAAAGCAGAGCAGCACTGCTCTGCAAACACTGTCTGACACCCCCATCACGTCAGCTCCTCTCCATCACTCCCTATTAGCATGCATCTTACTGAAGGTGCTAGGAAAGTCACTTTGCAATAACATTACCACATAAGAATACTAACCTGAAATGAAAGGAGCCTTACAAAGGAAACTGCTAATCTGATTGCAAAGGTCTAATGTGACAAAGCCCCAAAGGTCGAGAAAGGGACAGGCAGTAGTTTCCATGCACTTTTTCCATTTCCATCCTCTCCTCCCTCTCCTACTTTGCATTTTGTGCAGAAGGGACAAAAAATAACAGATTTGGATTCAATTCCATACAAGCCGCTGCTCTTCCTGTTCTGCTGGACACTTAGGTTGTGACTGTGACGGATAAACAATATACTGAAGAAAAACAAATCCACCCTTGGTTGTTCGTTTGCTAGGAGAAGCCCTGAGACTCTGGTTTAAAGTAATTTTGGTTGCACAGCCTATCTACTGCTGTATTACCTTTTGCCTACTGTTCAAAGCTACCTCCTCCAAGGGGTTTATTTTCCATTAGGTTATGGGCCTAATCATGAGGCAGTAATTCCTCAGGGGCCCAGATAGCGTTGATTATCTTCTAATGAGATAAAGTACCTCTCATCTCTAGGTCACTGCCTTGAAATCATCTCTAGTTCCTCAGTGGCTAAAAGCGATCACAGTCTGTTGATGACAAAACATGTTGATGGTGGTGGCTACTGCTGCCCCAAAGCAAAGCACTTTAAGGAGGAACCTAGATGAAAATGTAGAACTTAGGGAGGGCTACGATTTTTACCTTTAATTTCTGATGGTTTTCGTTGGGTCAGCAGCTCATCTGAAAATAATTGAAAACTAACCTTCGACTCAGAGCAAATACAAGCTGAGTAACAATTAGTGAATACATCTCACCCATATATTTGTCAGGAAATTATATTAGGGTGAAACCAGGTTTTTTGCAGTATCATACCTGTACTGATATAAGCATCAGAAATGTGACTCAAAACCAGAAATTAAAAATTCAATAAAAAAGGAAAGTTTAATTTCACGCAATTCCATCATTTATTCATTGCTTTTTGTATATATTTCTATATGGTTTTATGAAAAATCAGTGGAAGTCATGCACCATATAACATACAATTTCGAAAACAGATTTTTTTCAAGATTTCTCATTTCATGGGAAGTTGTAGAACCAAGTTTTTGTTCCAAGCCTAAACAAAACAAAAGAAAATAATAGTTTTCTAGTTTTCCATTAATTGGAAAACTATATTTCAATGTCTCTAATATTTACTTATCTTCTTCAAATGCGGACATATGTGCAACTGAAAATATTTTTCAGTCTCATTGAAAAAGCTGAAGACCAGGATGTTGACACTCTGGACATTTACAAAAGCAAGCACAGAAGCTGAAGTATAAATAACTACCATCTCCTTATTCCAAATATTTATTTCAAGAATTATTTTAAAATTTATATTCAACGTCATTGTGCAGTGAGTATGGTTTGAGCAGAACAAAACAGAAATCTGCTATTTTAAACTTCAGGCAAACACTGAAAAGCAGTACTTTTTCCCACTCTCAAGCATGGATGTTTGGTGTCCCATTTTTATTCTGTTCCTCAGCTGGGAGGTGGTGGCTCAGCTTCATGCCTGGTGCAAACATGCCTCTCCAGACACCTGGGAGTGATGGACCGCAGAAGGGTTTATGCCAGCTGAGCAAGGGCAAGAAGGACCCTTGTAAGGCAAGAAGGGAGCTCTCCTCTCTGCACAGCCTGCGTGCCAAATTTCCTGCACCCCTCTGTTTCAGGAGCAAAGCTCTGTGTATTGATCAGCACAATACAGCTGTCCACCCACGTGGTTGCTAACGGATAATAAACAGCTCAAGCACCCACAAACAGCATTTTTCTTAGGAGGCACCAGCCTGGAATCAATTAAATAACGAGAAGGGCTCTAAGAAGTGCCATCAATTGCAGAAGTTATTACCCTCTCAGGACGTTTCACTGAAAACTCCCACACAACGCAATTAGATGTCAGATGCTGCTGTGTCTTGATCAGGAGTTTTCAGCAGGGTCAGTGCCCCTTGTGGGCACTGTCTGGTGCCAAGCAGCAGTCCTGCACGAAGCCATCGAGTCCCCAGGTCCCTCCTTGTTTAGCAACCTGGATTGACTACTGCGTGGTCTTCAAGAGTGAGAGCAACAACTAGAACAGCCTGAAAGGAGCGTGGAGAGCAAAGCACAGAAAAAAAATGACCTACAGCTGGCTTCCAGTAAGGAGCGAACCCTGTTTCCTGGCCAGAAAGCCCCAAAATGTTGTTCACCTTCCAAGGGAGGTATAAGGAAATGTCTAGTGTCCCATTTTCACTCCTTCATTTAATAGTTTACTGTTGGCGTACATGAAAAAGGCAAGGGTACCAAAACACAGAGCAAATTAACCTGATTTTAAGGCCAGTGCAAAAAAAGAGCTAGATAGATATAACATTTATGTTCAGGAAAAAGCAAGACAAGATTTCTTTTCCTGGTCATTTTTCTTGGTGATAAACAAGCTATTTTAAGCAGTCCCAACTATGTTCCGTAGTGTAAAGCAACTTCCATCCTTACTTTATCACATTGCTCATACTGAGACTGTAATAGCAAAGAAGGGAAAGGTGATTGACTTCAGGCCACTAGTCCACAGTAAGGGGGAAAAGTGAATAAGCGTCTTCAGCAGAGGTCAGCAATACCGAACAGGTCTCATTTCCCCTGTGCCAACACTTCTGACATAACAAATAGTCCAGAAGTTTCAGCAAGAATTATAATACAGGAAAACAATAAAACATACCCAGCATACCCATACTTTTTGCCAGAAGGACAGAGAAGCAGCCATACAAAATGACGGAGAAAAATATTCTACTTAAAGGAGCTATGAAGAAGTTACATGGTAGCTGAGCAAGGACTTTGAGTATGCAAGCATTGGGCGCGGGCTCCCTATGTAGTAATAGGATGGCAAGTAGAGGACTGGTCAAACATCCCTAGTGCCTAAATACTTGCAGCTACACTGCTAGAGCTGCCTCTGCCTGCTGAGTGCTGACCAGGGAGACTCTCGGTTCATTCCCAAGCTCTGCTGGGATTCAAAAATTCATAAATAAATATTCCTCTGCCTTTCTGGCCTGAGGCAATACACGTTCTCGCAACAAACCTGCCAGCTGGGCTCTGCTGCCCACACTGTCAACAGCGCAGCACAACCCACCTATAGCAGTCCTCCCCCATGGCCACAGCACTTGGGCAGAGCATGCCAGCCTGGGCTCCCGTGACCCTGGAGTGATGCAGGATGGTGTCTCCCAGCAACGCTCCACACTGGCAATGAGACCAGGCTGTAACCAGTGTCTCCTCATATTGCCTGGCTGAACTTTTCCTACTTTTCAAGAAATACTTAAACTAGACAGGAATAAAGAATGACTCCTTACCCGCTGGATACCTGATATTAGGATATTCAGCTGGAGCAGCAGATACCTATGGATGCCTAAATATTATCTAGGCCAACTACTAGCACTGACTTCTCTTTTTGAGTCAGTGCTCCAACAACGAGGTTAGGGGTTCACTCTGTTTATCCCGCTAAGCATAAGAGTTTTAGCTGGATCAGTTGATCTTACAGATTCAAATAGAAGATGGATACTTGAATCTTCTTGGACATGACAGACAGGGATGTGAACAAAAGTTTTCTAGAGCTAGGCAAATCACTAGGCCATTAAAGTATTGCTTCAAGTCTGAGAAACAGGCAGCAAGCTGGGGCAAAGTTGCATCTAGGAATACAAAGTACAAGAGAAAATGTTCAATTTTATTAAGCTCTCTTTTTTTCCTCACTGCCTCCAGTTAACCAAAAAAGGCAGCTCCTTCCCAGTAAGCCAGCTTTCAGGCCTTCCTCTGCAAAGCACCCAGCTCCTTACAAAGGGAGCTTTTCTGGGCCCTTCCCATTGAAAGGAAGCATACCAAAATGTCTGGCATTGCAGTTCCTAGGTCCTTATGTGGCTCTGAATTTGTTAATGAGGTAGATGGATGTTTTGAAAGTCTGCATCTGAACACATCCCAGAAGATCCATTCCTATCCATGACATATACTGAGAGCAATTCAAACTCAACAGAATAACTACAGCAGCAGCCTAGAAAAAAAAATTACACTTTCTTTCAGTGCTCTGAGAAGGCAGTATATTCTTCATGACACATTCATCATTACAAATGTGTCTGCAGCTGAAGATGATTGTTGCCTGCTGTTTAATCAGAGGGAAATGCAATGCAATGATAAATCATTCCCATGGAGGAGTTTCACAGGCAGCTCTCCCAGCTGGGGACACCAGGCTGCCACCCGGGATGCTCTGCCACCTGTCCAATGCTTCAGGCTCTTCAAATCAGGATCCAAAGGGGTTTCTTCTCTCCAGCCCTAGAAGAAGGATATTTCATATGCAGCTCTGTAACCTGACTTGCCAGCTGACGACAAACACAAAGTAGGCTAATAGGAATTACACACAGAAACAGGCCTGGTAGCTGAGATAATGAATCAGCTCAGGTTTCATCAGTCAGCACTATTTTTTGAATTAAAATTAAGCTCTTGATCTCACCCAACCTCCCTCCAGCCCTGCCACCCTTCCTCTTTCCTCTCCTGCCATCCCTCAGCTTTCACCTCAGGAACAGACCTAGTGGCAACCCCTCACCCTGTGTGGAGGGGCACAGACTTCTGGAGTCATGGAGATGCCAGTGGCGATGCTCTCACTGCATAAGAGGCTGCATTTGAACATGAACTCATCTCCTTGTAGGCAGCATTCTTTCTTGTAAACTAAGTTTCAGGGGTTATGAGAACCCTGTTCATCTTTAGGACTATCTGAAATGGGATGCCAAGACAAATGGAGGTGGGTTCTGAATCTCTTTTCTCTTCTGCAGTCACAGCATGCAAATTTTTGAAAATAATGAGATTAGGTGATTACTGCAGTCTTCCAGCTGAGACATTTTTTAGATGGCACTATTTATTTTAGAAATGAAACAACAGTTCAGGCAGAGACTCTGATAATCCAAAGCATGTACTGAACCTTCTTTGAAACTTAATCCATTTGCAAGCTTCTTATTTTACACTAAATGACGGAATGTTCAAAAGAAATGTATTTTTAACAGTGAGTTAGATTCACACCACAGTAAGAAAACATGAGGGATGCCATCCCAGAATGCCATCTCTGTGGTCTTAGGTTCACCACCTCTCCATATTCCTGGGGCCTTTCCTTGTCTATGGCATGCTTAGTAGAACACAAAGAAGAGGACGTTTTGAAGACAAATCACCATACATTTATGGTTAAAATTTTCTTATAAGCTTTCTCTTTCATTTCTGGGGAAAGTTGCATGGGTACATCTCTGCGTACCATTTGGAACTGTCCTATAAAGTCTCAGTAAAAAGAGAGTGAAATTGGGCAGAATAATCTGTTTCCTGTGCAGAAATCATCACTGATACTGGTGAGATTCAGCATTAGTGTTTTCTTGTAGCCAGCTACAAGCCCATTCAGCAGTGAGGTGGTCTGATAGCAATTTGCTTCCATCAGCTATTTATCTGCCTTTATCATGGCAATTTGCTACTATTTATTAAGCGTAACTAGTGAACAACCATATAAACAGGAATCTACAAATTTTTGCTATTGTTTCTCTAGAACTAAGACTGCTAGTTAGCAAATCTTCAAGGGAGAAAGCTGGCATGTAAGCCCATGGCCTGTGTGCTTTTCAGTAAGGGGAAAAGTACCAGAGAGTGAGTTCAGATTCTTTTCTTAAAATCCTGCTACTCTGACTTTCTGCATAAAATAGACCATGGGATGTCATCAAGCAATTCCTACAGCAAGTTCAGAAATTCCACTTGAATTAAAACTTATTTTATAGAAAAACTTTCTACTGAATCTTGAGACAGTTTTAAAATAATCCTAGTTTAATGACAGCAGTTTCTGGCAGATATAATCCATTTCTCTAAAAGGTGCTTAAGTGATTGATTATCCTTATCTTAAACTTTTGCCATTGATTTCTGTTCTGAATTTGAGTAGCTTCAGCTCCCAGCCATGAGAGCCTTTTTGCAGTTTTTTATGCCTTCGTAAGGTTAAAATGTTGTCTTCTAGTAAATCTGCTCCTCTTATAGGCACTTATCTACTGTGAACAGGCACCATTTACCTTTAAAGATAGACTAAAAAGACTGAATGTCATGAGTTTTTGTAGGAAAGAAGATTTTCCAGGACTCCAGTATTTCTTATAGTGCTTTTCTAAACATTTCAGTTTGCCAATATGCTTTTTAAAATACGAAATAGAGATGATTGCAAATACTCTTTTACTTGAAACACCTTTTCTCAATGAAAGCCAAAGCTTTCCATGGAAGCATATTGATTTACAGGAGATTTCTGAACTGCCTCGGAATTAGACCAACAATGGAAATGTTTTCCAGGGATGTGGCTGACACATGTTCAAGTCATCCCAGTTCAAAGCAGGGATCTTGTGTCTTTAACTCCCGTAATCCGAGGGATTGACCTAATCACTAAAACAGCAGTGCTCTACGCTGATTGTCTCCAGTTGGAGTTTTTGCAGTTTGTGTAACTTAATGAAGTTCAGTGGACCCAAACTGACAAAATAGTAGTTTATAATGTGCTGTGAAAGATCTCTCCTGGCACCACTCCTGGCATGAAAAACTTGGGTTCAAATCCCTGATCCAAACCCAGCCAAGCAGACACCCGCAAAGCTTGAGCCATAACCTGGTAGGAAGCACACCCTTCCTGGGTGTCCTTCGGAGGGACTGTCCAAAAGTGCAAACATGCCCAGGCCTTGCTGCAGCACTCCCATGGGGTACGAGCTCTGTGGTGGCAGGGAAAGGAGACATCTGCCTTCTTGGGATAGTCATGGAGGCTCAAATGCACCAGGTGCCAAGATGTACTCAGGTTACAAGGCACCCCATGGGGCACTCAATCCAGCCACTTGAATTTAAGCCCATGATGGCCCCAGGGAGTCACAGGCTAGCTTGACTTCCTTTGTGTTCTTTAGCTTTCGTGTAACAAAAATCAAAGAATTTCAGTTTGCAGGGCTAAAAACAATGACTATGCCTTCAAACACCCTGCAAAACAGAATTTCTGCTTTTCAGATAATCATGGTTTAAATGCAAAGGCTGTATGCAGCCTTGCTACATAGGGTGGTAGCAGCACCTCTGCTCCTGATAGGTCTTTATTTACACAATCAAAGACTGCATAGACTCTTGTCTTGCTACTGCATCATCCTTAGAGCTTATGTTGCCATGATTATCCACTCTGATCCTTCAGTCCTTTATCTCAATCATGCTTTTTAAAATAAACCTTCATCTTATATAAATAGGGCCTACGATTTTCATTCCTAGATGAATAACCTTGCATTTAGCTGTATTAAAAAAACATGTTTGTTGTTAACTGAGCCCCCTATGCTATCATCAACATACAGCTTTGGAAAGTTTCCATACATCTCATCCTTCCAGCGGGAGACAAGATTTCCACAGCAGATGTGACTGAGGGAACTGAGCAAAGGGAAAGGGATCAGGACAAAGAGGATGAAAACAAGAAAGCTAGGGAGATTTGCCTTACTTGCATATAGAAAGGCAACTCTGAAAACTGCAGTAGAAAGATTTCTAGTTCTTAATCACTTACCAGCTATCTTTCTGATCCAGGAAAACCAGGCCTCTGAAAAATATGGAGCTTCCCACACCTTCTAGAGTCCTCTCTCATTCTACAAATTGGCATTAATATAATTTGTCCCTCCCGATGCTTCAGTCCCTCATATAGGCAATCAGTTTTGAAAGCTAGTCATGCCCTTCTCCCTCTCTCTGTGACAAGAAATAAAAAGCAGTCCAGACGGGAGATTGTATATGTCTGTGGGGAGGTCTGTCTGTGTTTTTTTCCAAAATATGGATATAATTACTGGGCCTCAGGCAAAGAGAAAGAGAGACAAAGAATGTGTGCCTAAAGGCACCCAGCTTCACAATTTAACTAGGGCCTGCACAACTCTTCCAGGTGAAGGTACTGTTCAGCTGAGTTGTTGCATGCCCAAGGACACATGGGAGACAGGCTCTTATTTTCTGAAGCACAGGGTGGCATTTGTTGTATGGTGTGAGGGGTTTTTAATGACTATCCAACTTGTGCCTAGTACTTGTTCCAGCCTCCTTATATGAGGAACTTTCCAAGAAAAATAGTAGGAACTAATGAAAAATAGTAGTCCTAGTCCAAAACTAGGACTGTCTCTGTCCCCTGCAGCATGGGTGCACAAAGGAATCTTTTGTTTGGCCTGTACTTGATGAAAGTCTATTCCCAGCTCCCTCTATATGAAGTGTAACTTTTCAAAGATGTGCACAAGCACTCTGGTAGCACTACGCTTATGCATGCGAGCTTGCCTCTGGGTTTTGTCTTTTCAATATACTCACATATAGTAGATTATTTCTAATTCATCAGCTTGAATGGACTCCTCTCATCAGTGCCTGTTTTTTCCTATTTATCTCTGGATGAACACAATGGATTTATTCACCCCAGCTTTTTTCCCAAGACAACAAACTCCATCTTCTCAAGAGAGCAATATCTGAAACCTTTAGTGTGCTGTAGAAGCTCCAAAATTACCCCTCCGTTTCAGAAGACAATCACTTTCTTTTGTGAATGTCTTTTTTTTTTTTTTATTTGTAGACAACCAAAAAGTTTTTCTTGGAATTGCAGCCTCCTACAAAGCTCATTTTTACCAACTAGCAATAAGCTTTCTTTTCTCCCCTACCTTTCATTCATCTCCCCAAAGCCAATGGACTTCCAGGGCACACAGGGCACAGTCTGACGGAGCAAGATATATCCCTGCATGGAAAAGCATAGTGTGGGTAAACAAGACAATGTTTTTAATATATACAAGACTACAGGTTAATCCAGGCTCTCCCAGCGTCTACTGGTAAAACAGTTCCACTTCTCATTGAAATACAATCCTGGTTAGTTATACAGTCCAAATTGAAAAACTTCTATCCAAAACTGCCCAACACTCTCACCCTTTAACTATATCGAAAGCCCTATCTGTTGGTTTTTAAAGTTTCTAAATACAAGCCAAAAAAATTGCCAGGGAAAACTGCGTTTATGAAAGTAATGTTCAAGGCAGAGGGTTAACATATCCATAAAATTAAATTTCAACAGGAAGATTCTCATTAACTGTAATTGCATGTTTTAAAAGGCGTAATATATTCTTGGTCTCAGAAACCACTGCATGTGCAAAAAGAGAACACAGAAAGCTCAGCCTTCCCTGAGGCAGTGGTCAAAGGGAAGGCCTTTAATACAATTCTCGTAAAAGACACCTAGATAGCTCATGTCAAACAAGAGTAGCTCCCTATCACCCATTTCCCAAACCCGCCTCTGAGCCTCCAGGCGCAGCAGCGAGGTGGCACAGGCTGCGGCTGCTGTCACACAGCTACACGGGCAGAACATCATTTCTCACTAGGAAAACAATCAGTGTCACAGCAGATTAACATAAACCCCTTTTCTTTTCCAGAGTGGGGAATTTCTTGATTACCATAAGCTGCAACCTCATTAAAATATCACAAGGAAGAGCATATTTCTGACATTTCCAGTGCTTTTGGTTTTTTATTCACTCATCCTCACCAGAAGCAGTAATCAAGAGTGTGGGAGGACAACTCCTGTTAACCAGAAGCAGCCTTCAAGGGCAAACAGCTCTCATCCAGGCTCTTGAGGAAGGGGGAGAGACAATCCCCAAATGAAGTAAATCTTCAAAGGGTAGCATGAAGACTATTCTAGGCGAAAGCAAAGTATGTGTCCCCCTGAAGTTTAACATCCCTTTTTTCCTTGATTTTCAGCTTCTAAACCAGATACAAATATAAACTGATTTATTTTTTTTTTCTTTTTTACTGTGGTACTGTTTTTGGACTCTATTGGGCAGCACTTTACGAACAAACCCCAAAATTGTTATTGATGAGGCTGCAGAAAATGAACAGTGTATGAGTTAGGGTGAATACAAAATATGAATATGAATATAAAATACTGGCAAACCTGTGAAAGGTGAGATGGCAACAGAACAGTGGAAACAGTCACATAGAGCTACTAGCCTACCAGTTTGCAGTCGTTATGCTGTCTGTGGAGAACGGCACTGGAAGAGCATTTGATTCACCTCCAACTGAGGCGAACTCCTGTTTACTTCAGACAGCTTGTTTCAAGCTTTCACAGAAAAGAGGTGGCAGCTTAGGGAGAAACGTGATGGACTTTTAGTAGGGATATGAGTACAGGTCTCCCACCATTTAAAGCAATTATTGGCAGCTGCTCTTTCTAAGCATTATATAAATTATTGGGCAGACTGAACTAAGGAGGGGAGTGGAATCCAGCCTGGCGGTAGTTCATTTCCTCCAGCAATGCTCTCCTGGTCACTAGAATATGTGGGACTAGATTAATATTAAACAGGAATTGCATTTTGAGAAAATACTTGGAGCTTTACCACTTGTTTTCCCTCTGCACTGAATTAAAGGCCAGACCTCTTTGAGAGATTTGGTAAAATCAGACAGATTGTGCTCAAAGATCAGTGCAGGACAGAGAGTGCCCAAGTTCAGGTCCCTGCTGCTCTGGAATTTGCTTCGTCCCAGGCACAAGCCCCCCACAGCAAGCTATAATGTCAGTCTCCATGGGGTTATCCATTTGGCAATGCTGCACATTCCTTGCGCATGCAACAAATAAGTTTTGAGTAAAAGAGAACATGAACCAGACAGGTTCTGTCGCTCTCACATGTTGACATTAACTGAGAATCAAGAGAGTTCAAGTAACCCACCCCAAGCAACTCTAAGGGATAAAAAGAATTTTTGTTTGAAACTGCAATGCAATGACTAAATAAGTAAATAGTATATTCATACATATCCTGTCACACAGAGATATAAGGGGTACGCAGCCAACAATTACATTGGAAAGTGCACATGAAGGACTATACAAAGCAAATATAAAGATTATTTCTAAAGAAATTAACTCACTAAGGCAGAAATCTTACCCGAGTTACCTAAATTCATGAGCTAAAGTCACAGAGGCATTTTTGAAGTATCAACATATGAGAATCTCTACATGAGTGCAGGCTTAATAGGAGGAGAGCACCTTCTCCCTGATGGCCTTTCTTTCATTTTAATCATTTGCATAAAGCTATCTCAGTATATACCTTATACAAGACGGTCAAACATTATAATACTGCTTTATCTTAATCTAAGTAATTTATAAAATAAGTTTATCAAGTGCTTTCTGATGAGACCAAGCTCTTCTGATCTGTGTCTCTAAATTTTCCTAGTTATCTGACTTCCTAGTACGCTAACGTAAGTTAAACTGTCATGAGCTGCCTCTATTGTTCCTCATTTATGCAAAATTACTGTCCCCATTTTTATCTTGTTCTATCCCTAGTGGTTTCCACATACTATTTCCTACGCTGTCATATGCAAAATCTTACACTGAGACCTACCAAAAGACTTAGGATTGAATGATAGCACTACTAATGCACATGTATACTTTGACCAGTCCATTCAGTCGGATGTGCCACTTTGGTTAATCTGCAGTATCCTACCTGGGGGGAAAAAAAAAAAAAGAAATAAGAAAAAAATTATCTCTCTTATGGAAGGAATATCTTGAGTAACATTTATTCCTTGAAATTTGCAAATTATTCATGTTCTCTATTCTGGTACAATGAGGCTTTGAATTTTAAGTAAAAGAAAAACACAGAAAGAAAAAGCACAAAGTTTTTAAAACAAATTACTAACTTAATGAATGCTTCTAATCCAGCAGCTAGGCCATTTCACTTTGAATTAGTTAGCACAAATGATCCAAGACATGTCCCCTCTAGGATCCCTTGAGGCTTTTATTGTCCTAAGCACACAATCAAATAACAAAACTGGGTGCCTCCAAGTCATCTAGAAATCATTTCAGGGACAACCTGTGATTTTGCTCTTCATGCAGAGTGCACTGCTGCATTAATTGTGAATGGAAATTTATGCATATTCGAATCCCAAATAGCCAATAGTCTTTGGCTGGCTTTTCTTTGGTCCCTTCCGTTAAGCAATCATGAAAACTTTAAAAGCTTAGTTTTGCATAAGAACTCAGCTCTTCATTGATGAATGAACTGATAGTGAATCGCCAAGGTACATATGTTAACCCTCTGAAGAGAACATGCCCTTACATTGTCATGGGATAGATCTCCAGTGCAGGGGAAGAGAAGGGTCCAGCTTCCAGTTTCCTCCAACACACAGAACAAGAATTCATTTCCCTGAAAAAAGCAGTTGCTCACCTCTGTTTTACACTCAACTTGCACTTAATTCTATATTCGGTAGATGTAATTACTGACAGGTCTCAACGGGGTCCTTTCTGCATCACTTTTGAACTGCTGTAAACAAATGATGTTTCAAGACAAAAACATTAAGCCCAAAAAGACAGATTTTACTGGCATGGGAGTGTGGGACTATTCATGCAAGGGTGGTGCGCTCTTTTCCTTTTCCTTTACCAGTGACATCAGGGAGAAACAGAATATTGTTCTTTACGTGCAGTCACTAATTATGCCATCACCTCCCTCTCTGTGTGCCCACAGTCTTCTAATACTTTTATAAGATGTCACATGAAACAAATATGAGCCCTAGGCAACAGAGGAGAGCAAAATAAAGTTTAGCAAAATAAAGTTTAGCAAAATAAATGCACTTATGGGTTTCAAAGAACTGGTCACAGCATATTACAGGATCCAGCAAAATCTAATGAAACTTCAAGAGGATTGTAGAAAACAATCACCATGCAGTTACTCTGCAGATAGGGTCAAAAGTAGGGGCTAACAGAAACGGCACTTGAAAAGAAAATAAAAGCTCTCTTTTAAATTGAGCGCGCTACATGTCACAAAGCTAGTAGGAGTATTTTATTCCCACCAAATGCAGGAGGGATGGGAAACAGATTTGTCCTGATAAACAACTCTGGTCCTCAAGCAAGTAGATAATTAGAGGTACACTTGCCTTGGTGATGGCAGGTGCCGCAGAGGAAAAGAAAGAGGAGCAAAAGCTGCAGCTTGTTCCCACCACTCTTCTACATTCCTGGAAATCATAAATTACAGGAACCTACTAGGAAAGGGCTTTCTAAGCCCCTCCTCATTTTCTGTCTCTCTTTAGGGAATTGCCAGGTCCATATAATGCAATAACCCACTTCTTATTCCTCTGTCAAGGTTAACAAGTTGTCCCGAATACTGACATGATAAATGTATGAGGCTAACACTTGCCTAAATGTTCTTCCCTGTGTGGATATTAAGTTCTGAAGGTGAGAAAGTAATGAGATTTTGTACATTTATGGTTACAGTGGAACAGAAAAACCTTTGCTTCCTCTTGCATGTGCTTGGGGCTATGTGCACGTGTGCCAATATACATTGTGTATGTATGCATATATGCGGACATAGGCTGATGCCTGTGTGAGTGTGCATCTCTTTTTGTGGCTTACTTTTCCAGCAGAATATCTGGTGGCATCTGATAGTTTATGTATGCTTTTTTTTTGTGCACAAAAACTCTCACTCATACACCGTCCTTCAAAGGCTCCCGTGGCCCTGTCTGCGGGGTTTTTTGCAGGCAAACAGTCGCTGCCCATAGGAATGCTTCAAGGGGAAGGGAGAGCTTGTTTCCAGTGTCAGTTTATCTGCAATAAAACTGCTTTCTCTGCCTCAGCAGGGAAATAAATCTGGAACTTGTAGCTTCTCTACAGGTTATTCCGAAATAGGTCAGCGACACGTTGACAAATGAACTGTATTCATTCTTGCCTACTGCTAGAGCTGTGGTGAACTTCAGCTTCCTTGAGAGATGCAGGTAATAATAAGGAGGAATTGCTTGTATATTATCAGGTAAAAACATAGAATGTATGCGAAATTCACCTTCACCTTCACAGTCTCCTTGCATCATCTCTGAATTACGCCAATTCCCTATCAATTTAGAGAAGAATTTTCTCAATGCGGAAACTAGAGATCAGCAGGTACCACTTCATCAGGATACAACAGGGATGGCATTTGAGAAGCAACTTTGACTTGTTACGGTCTTTCCTCACCAGTGCTTCAGTATAGCTGTTCCAGGAAGTAGATTTCCTAAGACAGAGACAGACATCTTTTAAGATGTTGTGACATATCCCTCAGTAACTCTGTTAAGTGCACTTGCAGTGTAATGGTATGCCACTATGCCTTGTAAAAGATCAGTACAACAATTGTGCCAAGACTAATTAAGAGAATTTATGAAATCAGAAATTTGAAGTCAATGCAGAGATTATTTTAAACTCCAGCTAGACTGATATAGATGATGAATAGCTAGTTTTGCTCTCTTTGTCTCTTACAGTTTCTTGCTCTTTCTTTCTCCTTCCGTGCCTTACTTACAGTCTAGTTCAAATCAATTAAAAATGTGGTTTTTCAACAGAACCCTCAAAATGTTCTCTTAATTTTCTTGGTAATTCAAATTCTTCTTTTGGGGAGGAGGAAAAAGTTGTAGCTGGGTGAGAAAAAAGAATGAATATATATGGCCACTAATTTACTGATACAGCACAGCAGAGATGGAAATATTCACAATGAATTTTTGCTTTTCTCCACAATATTGAAAATCCGAAAAAGAAAAAAAAACA
Source organism: Chroicocephalus ridibundus (assembly GCF_963924245.1). Lineage (NCBI taxonomy): Eukaryota > Metazoa > Chordata > Aves > Charadriiformes > Laridae > Chroicocephalus > Chroicocephalus ridibundus. The sequence continues at coordinate 156,637,830 of NC_086284.1, forward strand.
CAAATCCAGAAATAATTTTTAGCAAAAGCAAATTTTCCATCTCCCTGAGAAAGGCCATCTGAGGAGTCAAAAATAACGTAGTGTGAATATGCGTCCTGCTTTCTTTTCACTAAGGGAGACATTACATAAAACAGCATCATCATTAGTTTAGTCATAGCATTTTTCACTTTGAGATTTCAGAACATTGCCAGTATTTATTTTTCCACTGGGCTCATCCTCAAGCTCTTTCTAAGTATGCATAAATAAATTCCTGACAGATACATATATTCACTTTTAACAGCAACAGTTTAATTGTTCTGGTCATAAGACCCTATAAATTAACATTAACAAAGCAGTTATGCTTCCGTTGAGATCATTCCTCAAACAAAAATACGCCAAGCATTCAAGCAAACTGGCCCAGGAAAAATTTCAGAGTATAGGAAAGAACAGAAGAATTTCACGGACCCATCTGAGATCTCAAACATGAAAAGCCAATTTTTAGACCATCCTGGATGCACTTTGCTGATATGTGAACGCTTATGTAGACTGCAGAGAAGTTTCTCGCTTTTGAATTATTGCAAAGGGGCTGTGTGCCTCTTTGCTCAAAGTCAGAGCAGGGAACAGCTGGTTGCAGAGTAATGGCTCTTCTCCTCAAACTGTAGCTATGAGAGAGCAGGACCAACACTATGGATTTTGCACCATTTCAGCTTGTTGCTGGTGTCAGGAAGAGAATTTGAAGCTACTTAACACTGCACTTTCCTTCCTAGCCCTAGCTCTGCTTGCAGCCTAGCCCTCTCTTCCCTCAACAGTTGCTTCATCTGGAGAGCAGAAGTTCAAAGCATTTCCCCAAAGCTGAAACGGCAGCAGAAGTAATCCCTCATCCTTTAAATAAGATGTGTGTGCTGCTGCTGTCTGTGATTTGTTCAGATGGGAGCTGCCAAGGCTTCCATCACGATGAGCATCAGGAAGCATCCATCACCCAATATCCCTAACAGGCTGGGAGAGCCCTTGCCTACAGCTTTCCGGCTCTCTCATCCACACTTCTGGCTTGCAGCTAAACAGCTCCATGAGGAAAAGAAGCCAAACTTTTTCCCACCTTTTCCTCACAAATTGGTAATTATAATTTCTTTTTAGTGCACAGTCACTGAGAAAAGAAAGAAAAAAAAAAGAGTTAAAACAAAGCCAGCAATCGATGAAAAATTCTTGAACAAAAATAAGTGGCTGGTTCTTCAGTAAGCAGTGCCTCACAGATACATCCATAAATAATCCCAGAGTACCACTGTGACAGTCCAGTCTGGCCCAAAGCACAACACAGGTCATGCGACTTTCAGGGGTGAATTATTTCTGTTTGGACAAGTGTCTCCTCTATGGAAGAATTATCATTTTTAATGTCACAGTTTTCAAGAATGGAGAATCCATCACAATTCAATAGAATTTTTTTCAGGCTTAACAACATCCATGGTTTAAAATGTGCTTCATTTGAAATGTTCAGTTTACTAGATGGCTTCAAGTTCAGAAAAAAAATCCAAATAAACTTTCTGCAGAACAGAACATATTTCTTTCTTAGAATGCTTTTTATTTATTATTTTGTTTTTTAAAAGTTTGAAAAATATAACTCTCAAACTGACACATCTGCCTGACCTTCAGTCTATTTGAGGCGTGTTGTAGAAGCATATAGAGCTTTTGCTTTTCTTTTAGTCTTTGCACCGCTTCAAACTGATAATGACATAAGTATGCTGGCTACCACTCCCCTAAAGGAACCTGGAGTGATGGGAATGTTTACCTCACTGGACAGGCTTCCTGTAAAAGCTTATTCTTGTTGCAATAAGGCACCTAACCTTGTTTGACCCTGCATTTGATGTCAAGATAATATGTTGCTATGGATGTCACAAGCTCAGCACAATTTTCCTTCACTAGAAGCTCAAACACAGTCAAAGGAGGAGATGGTTTCAGAGAAGGCACGATCCAATTTAATTGCAAATATCTATAAAATTAGTGAGAGATCAATTGGTTTATGACTTATGGATAAAAAAGAGCTAAGATTTCAGTATCTAGTATCGGCCCTTGATCCTGCTGTCTAGCACAGACACACACTTTTGCACTCTTTGTGTATATGATAACTTAATGTAACAACACAACACCAGCCCTATCCGTTTTAGAAGGAACTAGCATTTTTATGTATCTTACATTCACACACTCTGCAACAAGTATACTAAATTTAATCAATGGCAATACTTCTGTTGAATTTTCTATTCACTGAAAAATATGAATCAACAGCTACTACACCTTTTATGTATTTCAGATGAAATTCTAAAAAGACAATCATTATTTTCATATTTTGCTTTCCAAACTAGGGAGAAAATCCTACAATTTTTCCACTGCAAGTTGTTTTTCTTTCATTTTAAGGCTTATGCCTTCAAAAGTCCCTTTAATGGGAAGTTTGGGCATGTTTCTTCACCAACTACAAAACATCTTTTTTTTTCCAATATGAAAAAAGTGTGGAAAATAAAGTTTTTACAAATATTTTAAATACAAAAGAAATAGTTTCAGCTGTGGCAATGCTAAATAGCTTTAGCTTTTGCAAGACAATTGCACTAAATAGACTTATCTTTCCCAACACCTTCTAATACCAAAAAATTGATCCATGCCAGTGATCCAAACCCCAGGGTATTGACACCTTATAACTTCAAAGCGACAAGAGAACTAACTCGTCGTTGCGAAGCTCTGGTTCAGCAGAGAGTCCTGTGAGAAAATGTCTCCAACTAAAGTGCAACTGAATGCTGAGATTTTTGCCTGGGGAGGGCAGGAAGCCAGTGTCATGCGAGATTCAGAGCAATTCACTTCCTTTGAGCAAAATAGCAACTGATGCTTCTCTAAAACTTTGCCTCTGCCAGCATAAGGCCCATAGACAAGATGCAGTTACTGTGCTCTCCTGCAAAGAAGAGGAAAAACGGTTATCTCCAATGCAAAATACTAGTAATTGTTTGGAAACCATTCAGACCGGACTCAGTAACTATTTGCATGTAAAGAAAATTCAGGGTAAAGCAAACTGATGCTTTTCCTCTGCCACCTCCCACTGTCATTGACAGTTGTTACTAATGACAATAAAATCATCCATCACAGATGCTGTATTGCTTTAAACCCTCAGGGCTAAAATGCTACACCATGTACTCACAACATTTTTATATCACTGACATCATTTGCATCACTCTTAATGACACAGCACAGGGCATTTCTCCGTATGCCCACAAATCACACAGGAAGCTTACGGGTGTATTTGCCCTCCGTCATCCTTTACATAAAGGGAGTGTAAAATGTCAGCAAATGGTAGAGTGGTGACTACAGATGGCTACAAATAGCCTTAGATCAGACCAAAACTTACACACTAGAAGGCTTCACGAGAAAATACAGAATACTCTTGAGATAGTTTACAAATGGATCTAGTTAAAGGTGTTAACTGTGCTGACACCTAATGTTCTCCAAATCACGCCTCATTTTCTGAACCATCCTCTTATGCTCTTCCATAGTCTTCAGGTAAACTGTCAAAGCTCCTTGTACAGTTGAATATCATCAGAAGATTACCCTTACATAAAGGAATCCTCCAAAGGATAAAATAGTCACAGTAGAACTCAAGACTGGACTAAAGTTTGATTTCACCTCCTAAGAGACTGCTTCTTTCATCCTTTTTTCTCAGTAAATATAATTGGTTCTTTTTCTTCCCTAAATGAAGTATTTTCTTTGCATCATGTCTCTTGCTACTGTGAAAGTTAATATCTGTCCTTCTTCCCTGCCTTCCTTCATTCATTTCTTAAAATCGAAAGCCACCTTCAGTGTTGATTAAGTCTGGAGGATTTTAGGACAATATAGAACAAGGATATGACTTTGAAGGTATGAAAGGTTTATCACTATACTCTGTGTGCCGTAAGACACTAAAAGGGAACAAATGCCTATGACTGGGAGACTGCGATAGTTTACACGGCACACAAGACAATTCATAATAAATTATAGCCTGTTTCTAAGGATGAACTCATTTAGCTCAGCTGGCTGTGAGTTTAAAAACAATTATATATAAAAAATACACTGACATATGGTACAGCCAAAACAGAAATTGAGTAGGGAACAAAATAAGACCACATTGTCTGCAACTCCAGCAACTTTCTGAATTGCCTTGAGTTTACTTTTTTCTAAGGGACACCAATGAACAACTTTTTTTTCCATTTGGAATTGCAGTCTTCTCTTTCACTGAAGTTTCTTGTCTTCCCTCCTTACTTTTCCCTATTCTTGCAACAGCATGGAATTGCATTGCTACTAGGCAGCCATGCAAAACCTGCGCTGAAGAGCGTGTGCTGAGAGGCAGATGGGGTACTTCCCTGCACTGGGAGTGCTGTGCCGGAGCCAGGTACGCAGGCAGGAGGAGTCAGCACTGCTGACCAATGGGGTGAATGGGCAGAGCTGGTACACACAGCTGCACTTCTGGCAGCATGGGAAATTGGCTAGAAGATCTCTGGCAAAAAAGAACGGACCAGCCTATGGGCCTGCACCCGCTCTGGCTCCAGCTCTGTTTTTCCCATGTGTCCTAGTTTGAGGTAAAACAGAACCAGTTTTCTGTTCAGTAATTTGACCTCTTCTAGGTAACTGAACTCTCTGAAATGAACAGCTCATTTTTCTGACAGTATCCACTTCCCGAGCAACAAGAATGCCAAGGAACGGTATGCAGAGCGGCTCTTATTGCTAGAACACCAAGGTCAGCTAACTTTGTTATATGGCCCTTTGGAGGGTCAGAAGCAGAAAAGTGCAGAGAGGTCTCACCTGCAGGGGGCAGAGGACAGGACAGGTGACCCAAAACTGACCAACAGGGTATTCCATCCCGTCTGCATCATGCTCAGTATTAAAGCTGAAGGATCAAAGGGTCAGCCCTCTTTCTTCAATAGCCAGAGTCCAAGGAGGACTCTGTCTGTTCATCTGCCTTTGATCCCAGTCCGTGCATTCCTGAATCCAGATCCAGAATCCACCTGCTGTCCATCACTGAGTCCAGTATGGGAGTTTCCCAGTGCCTGCTGGTGATGTGTTCATCACTCTGGGAGCTCGATACTGGTTTTGTATATATTTCATTATGTTGTTTTTTGATATTATTATCTTTTCTTTTTACTATTTTATTATTAATATTTCATTAAAGTAGTTTAGCTTCTTTTAAAGTCCTAAGTCTCTTTCTCTCTCATCCTTCTCTCCCTGAAGGGAGATGCTCTCCCTTCTCTGAAGGGGAAAGAAGTAAAAGGGAGCATCTGTTGTTCATTTTAGTGCCCAGCCCAGCCCAAACCATGACACCATGTCATATTTTTTTTCATTGCAAAGGATTTATCCCCCCTTCTAAATAGACTAAATCAAACCCCAAAAGAGAGAAATGATCTTAAAGAAAATGAACCCTGCTCTGTTCCCTAAAAGTAAGACTTAGTAAAACCAACAAGACTTATAAAATGAAACCAAGCCACTACACAAAATTCTGTAAGGTTGTATTAACAAATAATATTTAGATTGATTTAGACAAAGTCTACATTGGTAACTATAAATTGTCAAAAGCAGCTTCATAAATTTTCTGTTGACCTGGGTTTTGCAACCTTGCCAATTGGTTCTGATGTGTTTGGTCTTTGGAGGTACAAGCATAAAGCATCTAGTATCTATAGATTATCTATACGTGAAAGTGACAGGCACCTTTGCTGTACTGATGCTCGAATCAGCCCATGCAAGCCAGGTAGAAGACCATACAGTTATTTTTTGACCAATGTTGGAGAGCAAAGGACTTCTTAGAATATTCTAGTATGCCAGATGGTTTTTCAGGGTTGCCACACCTCTAGGAATGAAATGCCCAGTGACAAATCAAATCACTCACAGTCTGTTTTATCACTTCACTTGAAAAACAACAAGGTATTTCTCCTAAAGCATGGCTGTAATAAAATGTAAACCTTAACAAATATGGAACAACAAAGCAATCTATTGCAATGCTGCTTTGCAATATATACACTTCTTCAGCATCTCAGTTTGCTTTCACCTCAATTTCTTCCTTTCTTCTGTGCTAAACTAGAATATATCCATCTGTTAAAATGCATTCTCATTTGGTTTTGTGGTCTTTGCTGCCTCCTTTTCTCTTGCCCTCAGAAGAAGGGGGGAGCACAGAGCTCCTTCTTCATTAATACCAAGTTCATGGTACTCCTGCTGGAGTTATTTCTCCTTCGCTTTTTGTAACAATCACATAAAGGCAAACAGCAAAAAGGTAGAATTGTGAAAGAGGGCTCCAATCCAAATCTATACTGTTAATTTCTGAGTGGTTACTCTCCCAGGCACGATCATTTTCTAACATACAGTTCTTACATTTTTTCTTAAGCTTCAATTAATTGGACTTTCTTATTCTGGTGCATATGTAAAAATAGATTATGACATCTTTACTGCATAAGTAATTCCGTCACTGACACTGGATGGTCTCAGAGTAAGTTACCTGCTAGTGTGAGCAAGAGTACCACAGGTGTAACTTATTGCTGGTAGAAACAGTAAAATGCAGATATTTGGATAATTTTTATTTTTTTTTAATGAAGGTGGAGTGACAGTGAGACCACACTGGAAAGAGGGGAGAGAGTATTTTTTGCAGGAAAATGTTGGCTTAAGAAAGGTGTACCATTGCAGCACTTCTGCAAATAGCAGAGAGACACAAGGAGGGTGATCACACAGATTTTCCCTCTGGAGGAGTATCTCCTTCCCTACTGTTGTCTTCGGAGATGGCACTCCTCAGGCAATAGTTGGTCTAGAATATGTCCTTGAACCTTCCAATTTGACCCTGCAAAGTCATGTTCAAGTGGGGATTACTTTCATGTTCCGGCTGGATAAGACACCACAGTCATCAGATCAGCAATTCAGATTTCAGAGATTTTAAGTCACCATGAAGAAGAAGAATATACAACAAACCTCATTAAAGCCTCAGAGTCTCCTTCTGAAATGCTGATACCTCAGGGATCAAGGACGCCATTAGGATATGGCCTCATGGTTTCAAAACAATAGGGTTTCCAGTATGGAAAGCCTCTATTTGTCCATACGGTACCTCAATGAATTGCTGCAAGTATTTATTTTGCCCCAGCAGTGATGCAAGCCTTTCTGTGTTTGCCAAGCCTCTAATGTCAATGGTGGCTTCCATTAGCTATGCAAAGGTTGCTATCACTAATCCTACTAATAGCAACAACTTGCCAGGCCTCAGTTGCTTCATGGACTTGCAAAATGCAGACAGTTAGTGATTTCCTTCATTCGCTGTCAAACCTGAGGTCAAAAATAATCTCAAGAGACCCCAAACTTGGCCTTTTCAAAATTTTATGCTTGTCAAATTTTAGTGCAGAAGATGAATTATCAATGCAAACACTGGGAGAGCAACAGTTTGATGTGTGCAATGCCTCAGATTGATTCAGATACACAGATGTTTATGTGTCAGCAGAATCAGAAAGAGGATGATCCGTCAGTGGTGCTCACAGTGGACGCGTCTAGCTCCCGTCCAAAATGGATCCATTACCATTAGCGTATCCGTGAATTCATTCTTCACTTTCTATGTGCAAGAGCAATGAGGCAAACAGTACAGTAATGCAATCCGTATTGCCTCCCACTTCTCTACAATTAGCTTTCCTTTTAAAAGCCTGCTACAGGCTATATTCGCTGTGGGAAAGAATTGCGAATTGTGCAGGAAACCTATTTCCCCTCAGGGAAGGAGTGGGCCATAATTTTATTCCTTAACATTATAAATCATGCTTTTCTTTGCTTTAAAGGTTAGAAAATGCAGTGAAGATTAATAACATCACTGTTATTAATTATGACCTACCAAAATACAAGTTTCCACAATAAGGAGGTAGTATTCTCAGTGGGAGACTATTCTGATGGTGAAGAGAAATGACTTAGGAAATAGCCATGCCTGAGTCAACTGACAGAAAGCAATTAGAGCTTCTCTTGGGTACTTAGAAAACAGGCAATAATATAATTGACTCATTGTACTTTTCGAAATAAACCAGTCAGACAATGCACAGAAAAGATAACCTCGACACCTTGTGTCAAACTGGAATCACGAATTCTGCTGAACAAAATGGTAGCAAAGAAATATAGCCAGACTGAGGGCAGTAAGAAGACCCTGAAAACAGTAGCAGATTAGGCAGCTAGACAGCTAGACTGGCATACCACTTGTAAATAATGATACAATTGTACTTAGCATATGAAATATTTCATTTTATGAACCTACCCCCAGGTGTTACATATTCTTTTTACTCTGTGCCTGTACATGCATGAGGGAAGGGACAAAGATAATTTATGAACAGGTTGCACACACAGCCCACGTGATACAAACAACACACCTGCGGTGGAGGCAGAATATAATTTCCAAAAAGACTTAGGTGCTGGATCCAAAAAGAATCTTAGATCCTAGAGCACTGAGCATCATAGATACCTATAGGGAGAGGCTGTCGGGTGCTGAGGATCTTTGTACAGTTCACAGGCAGTCTGGAACCCGCAAGGCATATTTTGAGTGTATATCCATAGAGCTAGCCAAATAGGGAACGCAAATTAAGGGGTTATGCCCTCAGTTTTTGTTGGCAGGCCAGTGACATCTGCCCTGGAAAGTCAGAAGGTCAGTACAGGCCTTAATCTGGAAAAGGTGGTGGTCAAACCAGAATCCCTTTCCTTACTACAACCACTTTCTGCCCTGATAAACCAGAAAGGGGAAAAAAAAAAAAAAAAAGGAAAGGGAAAAAAATGTATGACTCAGTTTACAGCTACTGCAGTATCATCTCAGTGTATCCTTTGTGGTTTGTGGCATTTAGTTATGTTTCTAGGACTTTGATGGTTATTTTTTCAAAAATAATACAATTAAATTAAATTTTATAGTTCTACTGACCGATCTGTGCTTCTTCTATTTCAGGTTTTCTGCAAAGTTTTCGGGTCAAAATAAAAATGCATTTTTTGTCGCTAGTTGAAAAAGTGACATTAAATACTATCTGGAACTGGACACCAGTGATTTTCAATTAACATTAAACAGGAAACTGTTTAATATAAATTTTTATTAAATGGGCACATTAGCTTTAAATTAATGCTAAATAGCATAGACAAACTTTTTCATTAAGTGTATTCAATCTTTTACAGAACGCACTCTTGACTCTCAGGATTCCTCAGCTGAAAGATGCTTCTTTATAAATGGGCATTTATCCCATTTATGCTCCTTTAGCTACCAGCTCCATCTGATCTCCATTATAAATATTCACTGGATGAGACATTCTTGTAATTTTTTCTGTCCCTTAATTCTATGGCTCCTGCCAACTAATTGTCCTTTTCTTTGAACCTTTTGTTTGAGCTTCATCTCACACATACCGTTAACTATTTTTTGCTGTTCCACAGGATAAATTCATAGTGTTTGATGCTTCAATTTAAATGCGGGCCAACTGCTGATATCAATAAAACCTTACTGTGTAGGGAAGAAACAAATGCAGAAGAAGGCTTGATATTACTAAAAAGACAACCAGTCCTGTAACATACTCCTCACTAACAGGAGCTGGCATCTTCTAAGATTCAAGAAATTTTTAAAAATGAGCACTGTGTGAATCAAAAAAAGGTCATATCAAGATATTTGTTTACTGAAAAACCTTGCTACTGGCTGAATGATAACTAGATGTTGATTTGCACGGGGAACATGCCAGAGTACATGCCATGATTTTTTACTTAAATGGAAAACCTGAGACTGCTATATGTGTCGGACCATATCTGAAACCTATGTGTTCATATAGTCTTGACGAGGGAGTAGCACGCTCCTCTGTACCTCTGAGATTCTGAAGTTCCTCTGAAACCTTGTTTTTTGGATGTGTTAGGATACAGCTTGAAATCTGAATTATTCATAATCAGAGAAACCTTGTATTTTTTAGTCATCAGATGGGCCTTAAGCCACAGAGACTTCTTGGATCTCTGAGTCCTACCTCCTGTTCTCACAGAGATCATGTTCTTAATCTCCTTGAACAAGTTTATCAAACTTACTTACTTAAAAGTTAGCATGGGAGTCTATCAAAAGAGGCAGCTATGACTGGCATATTGAATTTGGAATTCAAATATCTTCCTAGAAGGGAACCAAAGACATAGGTAGTGTATTAATGAAATCACAGTATAAATATATTTCAAAAGGAATTTTTCTCATCTAAGGGTGGGGAATTCAGTAGCCTAAAATGTATTTTTCAGTGAGTTTGTGAAAGCTTCAGCCTGCATGTTCTCATATAGATGAGCTGTTTAAGTTGGAATAAGAAGCAATTCTTGCAGTCTGCAAACATTTAGTCTTACTGAATTGTCTTCAGAGAGAAAACAAAATAGCATTATGCAGGAATTTTGTGCAAAACAGCTTGTCCTGTGTTTGCGAAGTGGCAGCATGTTAGAAAACCGGTGCGACAGTTTGATGGGTTTCTATGGAAACTGCTAGACTTGAATGCATGGGTGCACAAGCGAGCTTGCCAGGTGCCCGTTATTGGTTTGGAGGAAGGAAAAATTACATTTCCATGACAGCTATAGATTAGCTGAGAAAGTCTCCTTCCAAAGTGTTGTACTTGCAAAAATAGATAAGCGACAACCAGACTAAAATTTGTTTGCGCTTTCTACAGCAAGCTGCGTTAATTTGATCTTCCCTTGAAAATGTCCAGATTGCAGTTTCTGCCCATTGACTGTTTCACCCAAGATACTATGGTCTTCTGCTGCAAGGTAATTTTCTGAAAAAAACTCATAACGTAGCAGGTAGGATGAAGAAACCAAAATTGAAATGGGAGAGTTATTGCCTCAAAGAGACCACACAAGCATTTTGGACACCAGATATGGAATGGAAAGCACCACAAATAGGGATTATTTGATAATCCTTTACATTCACTACACTTGTCTGCTGGGCTATTTTTAAAAATCCAAACATAACCAGGCCCTCAGCTAGTGGAAATTACCATTGCTTTGATTAAATCAGTGTAGTACTGGAACCTTCTCTAAACTGCAGATTTAGTACAGTATTCTTCCATGGGCAGATATAGATCAGGAACAAGGCATTGGCTGAATTGTGCCTGGTGCCTAATGTATGCATTCTTAGTTTGAGTTTGTTGTCTTCTTCATTAACTCTTTGAGTACAACTAGCATTTGAATATGCAACACAAGTACCAGAACATCATGGTCACACCAAGTGAGAAAGGAACTGAACTGTTCAGGAGGTAATGACAAAGAGATTTAGACCTCTGAAAAACTGTATAGGAATATGATTAGGGTAACTGCTCGTGATTGCAGACTGACATACTTTGGGATCCAACAGATAAGAAGTCTTTTCCAAGGCCACTTTAAAAATGTAAAAGGTATGTGAACAAAATCTCACAGAAGTCAATTCACCACTTTCAGCTGACAAGGAATTTGGTTTTATACATTGGGGAATACTCAGGGAGGAGAAAAATGGGCTGTACAGAAGACGTGCATAGGAGGAATTATAGAGATGCTGAAGTATCTGGCCTAAGTCCAAAGAACACAGTGCAAGGGTAGAAACTCAGATATTTCATTGTTTTGTCTAGGTCCATAAGTCTTTCACGCAGTTGGAAGTGGAAACTTTGTCAGTATGTAAGAATCTTCTAATACTCAGAGTTCCTGGGAAAGCCAACTTTTAAACAGACGGCCTACAGTTATTGTGCTCTGGGAAACAGCAAACAACTGGTGAACCTTGTGTGTCCACATCCTTGTAGGACATAATTGCATCCCAGGAGCTTAGTTCTCTGAAGGGAGTCTACATTCAGGGCATTTACAAGAGAGGTCAAAAAAGAGAACGCTGTCACTTACCCAGACCAAAGAAACCTTATAAGTACTTAGACTTATTGCTATACAAGCCAGAACAGCCTAGTAAGTCACCAAATATGAGAGGTCTGTCAAGGTGTCACTGAAAAAAAGCTGAGGGCTTTCAAGAATGGACCCTCTGAGTTCTGTCATTGCCCAGAAGGGCTACTCTTGATCAACTGTTAGTCCAGATGGTAAGCTCAGATTTTTGACAACTATAACTATTAATTAAAGCCTCACCTGTAATAAGACCAACAATTCAGGAACAACTTTTTTATGGATCTTTAGGCATATATTTAAAATGGGTTTGTACCCCCTCTCAACTTCAGTGAAGACTATTCACTTAGATTATTCATTCCACTCAAATTCAGAAATCTGAAGGATAACCTGTATGTATTTACCTGTGGTCTGGATGTCTGAACTCCTTAACACAGTCACTGGAGATCTAGGGCTCGTTTATTTGTCCGTATATAGGCCCACGGTGCTGTTTCAGTTATCCTATGGTATCTTTCCCTACTTTCATTTATGTGCAGAAGAGCACAGGATTCCCTTGTGTCCTGTGTCATATTTGCCAGTTCAAAGACGAAAATTCAAGTATCTTAAAGGAATTCCTGTTGGTTAGATATTTACAAAATGACAGGTAAATAAAACACTGATTCTCCTCTGATTTGAATGGGTACTTACACACCCAGCTCATATGGAGATCTCTCTCTCGGATTCCTAACATAGGTGTCTACAATCTGGAGCTGAATATCCTCACTTCCAGACTCTTTTTCTAAACCAGGGATATTTGCTTATGGGTCTTTATGCTTAGCCATACACCAAATGGTATCTCTAGCATCAAGTATTCATGTCAATGATAAATGATTGTTTAAAAGAAGCTGAATTTCACATAGCAGTCTCCTAATTATATATGCAGATGGCTTTATATTAATTCAATTATACCCTTTTAAAAAGACCAGCAGCTCCACAGTGATTAACAGCAATACAAGCCTAGGCCCAAGCATTTTTTAAAAACACTTAATTGCTGTTTCATGGATGATACTTTTTCAAAACAAACGTTGTATCCCTCTTAAGAAGTGGGTTACTGCATCTTCTTTAAACGTTGACCTAAACCTTTCCGAAGGGTCCGGCTGTGGGTCTTTCTGAGGGGTAGCTACTGAGACACACAACTGTGGCAAATGTTATTTCATTTCATACTACTTCTCTTGCAGATGGGCCACCTGTGTTATCACAGTGGAGGAGGCGGGAATGAGAGTTATCACTGCACAGAGGGCAGCTGGCAGAGGTACAAAGCAGTCTCTGATCCCCATACATTGTCCAGTGGGCTGAAAACTGGACAATGTAACAGCTTCGGAAAAAGCACAAATGAGCATTTTGTACACACGTCCATTATAGCATGTGGTACTTTTCCATTCTTTCCTTTGACTAAATCATAGCTTCAGGATAAAACGATAAGACAAAAAGAACCCTGTACAAATGTATTTAGTATAATGGCTGAATGAGCTGACTCTGGAGAATCTTGCATGTTCAAGCAATTTTTTCTTTCTGGTTTTTCTTGACGCTAATTCTGTCTCTGGCTTCCTATAATACATAATTGATATGGAAATTAAAGCATGAGTGAAGATCAAACAAAAAGTCACAGCACTTGAACTTTGTTATTCTTCCTTTCCTGGACGAAATAATTCATATTACGGTAACGCAAACTCAGTTACACTAAGTAAATATCAATGTCTGAAACCAAAGACACAATAGTGGTCAAGATAAAACATATAACTTTACATATTTCTGAAGCCAAAGTTCAAATCAGGAAGCCTTTTAACCTCAAAGCACTATATTTTTGAAAGGAGACAAAGACAAGAGCTGTCAGCAGGACTCTGTAACTTTCCTTCGTGTTACATGCATGTAATGTTTATTATAGTCCTTACCTCTCTACTGATAAGAAGCTTTTATCAAATGGGAGTTTCACTAACTTACCTGTTCTTAGCTGTAAATGACATCTTGCAACCTTTTCAAGCCTATCAGAAAGCACTGGTCACATAATGGAGCTTGAATATAGCAAAGGGTTGTTTTACACTAGATACAACCACTATTTCTGTGGAATAAGAGTACCAGGAAAGTACATGGAAAAAAATTATGAAAACAAGAAGGGAAACACAAAACAGTTCTGAAAAAGTACATTGAACCTCCCAGTGGGCATCTGAGTTTTGAGAAGTTTAAGCTCATGTAGCCATACACTCTTACAGATACGTGTATCATCCAAATGCTGCTGTCAAATGAGAATGTCTCAACATATAATGCCCTCCCCATGAGCTTTGTACAGCGTTACTCAAAAAAAAAGCCTTAGCAAAGGTTTCCACAGGCCTGAAACACATTTCGAATTCAGGCTCTATGGTTTTCACTCATACTGACACGAGGTGCTGTGAAAAAATATCTTTGGCTGTGTGACAGCAAATTAACCAGTTCTATGAATAATGAGTTGACCAGAGTGATAATATTCTTGTCTTTAGTGCAACAAGGCAAGAATCTGATGAAGCACTAAAGAGTTTCATGGACTTCTTGCAAGTTCTATGTTACTTTTAAAAATGCCCCTCATCTGCTTTGGGTGGATTTTGCAAGGGACAGCAAACACTCTTGCTGAAATAGTTATTGCTTCTGCAGATGTTGAGGGGGTTTCCTTCTGGGAAGGACTGCACTCATGAGGACATGGGAGCAGTTTGTGTTTTCATGGAAGTTTCACTTGGAAGACAGATATGATATTTTGTGAACCAGTAACCTGAATATGGGATACAGATGTGCACAATGTAAAATGTACATTCAGTTTGTCTGACTTAATTCTTCAGAGTTAGACACAGCTGAGGTACTTCAGGAATAGAACAACCGGCAGGAGCCAGCTAAGGACTTGCAAATGCTTTGATTCATCAAAGAATTATGTAAATACTTTTGGAATTAACCAAACGACAGATAGATGCAAAGGCTTAAAACAAAGTCCATACTTAAAACATTGGCATGTACTACAAGTCCTCCAGAACCGGGGCACAAGCCAGTAACAAAAGTTGCCCTATGTTAAACTCATCTGGGAGTCATGTACTCCGTTGCAGTATTTTAACACGTGAAGCACGATTTGGGAGAATATTTTCCCCATTGTACATGAAGATACAGTTCACTTCTCAGTAACACTTCATAACTGTAGGCTGTTCAATTAAAGTTTGACTGCAACAGGATTCTTTCAGATTGGCTAACTGCATCCCTCAAATTCATACAATCATTGAAGCGCTGTCTGGAAGAGGTCTCTGGATGCATCTGGTTGTGCCTCACATAAGAAGCAGGGCTGCTTCTAGTGTTGTTGCCAACACTAGATCAGATCAGTTCTTGCTTTGCATAACTGAGTCCTGAGAACTTCCAAGGACAGAGAGTCCCTGACCTCTCTGCGTTACCTGTTCCAGTGCTGCGCCACCCTCCCAGTGAAGAAGCTTTTCCTAATGTCTAACCTGAACCTCCAAAGCTGCAACATGTGATTGTTGCTCCTTGTTATACCATCTGCCACTGGTGAGAAGAGTTTGCCTCAGGCACCTCTGTAGCTCCTGACCAAGTAGCTGTAAGATGCTGTTAGTTTGACCAATAGTCTTCTCAGCACATTAGGCTAATCCAGCTCCCCAGCCTCTCCTTGTAGGTCTGCTTCAGGCCCCCGATCATCCTATTAGTCCCCTACTTGACCCTCTCTAGCCTCTCCCCTTCCCTCTGGGGCTGTAGAGTCTGTGAACTTGAAGCTATTTCAAGTGCAGCTTCATCAGTGTCAGATTATCACCTCCCCTTGGACTGCTGACCTCACTGTCCCTGACATTGCCCACTATGTGGTTTGTGTGGTTTGCAATGAAAGTGCACAGCTAACGCACCGCTTGGCATCCACTGTAACTCCCAAGCCCTTTTCAGACAGCCTGTTCCCAGCTTGTGCTGGCGCCTGGTGTTATTCTTCCCCATGTGCAGGGCTTTGCACGCTCCTTCCCGCACTTCATGAAGTTCCTGTTGGCCCAATACGCAAGTTTCTTTGGATTGTAACCCTGCTGTTCAGCATGTCAAGCATTCCCCGCCCCCAGTATAGCATCATCTGCAAATTTGCTAAGGGTATGTTCTGTCCCCAAAGTTGAGTAATTAATGTTAATACAAGCTACAGGAATTAGTACTGATTAGATGTTATTCTGTGGTGCTCCCAAGGCTCATGTGAGAAAAATGAAACATCCCAGTCAGGATTTCTAGTTGTCAAGAAACAACCAAGTATGGAATGCCAGAGTCCACAAAGCAGAAACATCTGCTGAATAGCTCTTGCTTGTTGCAGCACAGTGTACTCAGGATGAGTGCAAAATGAAGACAGAAAAAGACACACTCAAAAAGAATTAACGAGAGCAGAACAGATAAACTGGCTAATAAAATGTGGATGAGAACTGGCAGGGTGGACAGTATTTGCAATTTTTACTTTGTCTATGTCTATAGCATTTGTATCCTAGCTGAGTTCTTCACTGTGAATTTATCCTGCCCAACGAACAACACACCTTTGAGGTACCTCAGAAGTAGAAACTGAAACCAGAACTTTGCAGTCTCTACTGTTTAAGTCATAGGTTCCTCCATACGTGTAAGGAATCAGTTTTTCTTTACCAGGAGAATATTTCCCCAGGCGAGTGAGAGCTGATGATGTCATGTGGGAGAAAGTGTAGTTTTCTAGGAGCCAGGCTCAATCTGTTCACAAAAGAAAAAAGAAAGCAAACCACCTCTTGTGCTGCACACTGACTAATGTTTCCTTAGTGCAGTTTCCTGATTCACTCTTCTTATCTTCTCTAGAAAAGGTGTCAAGCAGGCTATTTTCAGTTAGCACAAGGCATTGCATTTCATTAGGTTAGAAGAGATCTCCATTTTGCTCGACCCTGCCTTTCACATATCATCTTTCCCCAGGACAAGAACACTTCAACATTCAGTATCACATCATATCTTTGTTGCACATTGGTCATGGCAAGGGAAAGGAACATTTGGAACTCATGAGAGGACAGTTTCATGAGAAAATGCGTGTCTCCAAAAATTCATGCATTTTTTTCTTCCCGAAAGAGGGAAGAAAAACTTACAAAACAGGTTCCTCAAGACTGAATGAGAATTAGGCGAGTAACCAGTTTTTCCAGGGAACATGTTGATCCTGACTCCATTTTAGACACAGCAAGTCTATTCTGTGCCAAAGTAACTATGTCAGAAGATACACTTACGCCATTTTACCACCAAGAAGCTCCCATGCATCCCTTAAAAGCTCCTACGACCTGAAACATGCTGCATGTTAGCCCGTATCTCTGAAAGACCACTGAGGAAGGACTCCCTGTTCCTCTGGTGAAATGACACTCCACCTCTTCCCACATTTTCTGTTTGCATGGGGCCGTTAACATCCACACTGCATTTTCATGCTAAAAGCAGTGGCATAGTCAGCCCTCCTTGTGCTAATACTAAACAGTTAATCCACAAAAGTGGAATGGCTACAGCCAGTTTTCTTGAGACTGTTTCTCTATTCAAATGATCTGAGGCATGCAGAAAAACAGTTCACGGAATCACGGAATCTTCAGAGTTGGAAGGGACCTCTAGAGATCATCTAGTCCAACTCCCCTGCTAGAGCAGGATTGCCTAAAGCACATCCCTCAGGGCTGCATCCAGGCGGGTCTTGAAAATCTCCAGAGAAGGGGACTCCACAACCTCCCTGGGCAGCCTGTTCCAGTGCTCTGTCACCCTCACTGTAAAGAAGTTTTTCCATGTATTTGAACGGAACTTCCTATGTTCTAGCTTGTGCCCATTGCCCCTTATCCTGTCGCTGGGAACCATTGAAAAGAGCCTGGCTCCGTCCTCCTTAAACCCGCCCTTTAGATACTTGTAAACATTCATCAGGTCCCCCCTCAACCTTCTCTTCTCCAGGCTAAAGAGTCCCAGCTCTTTCAGCCTTTCCTCATAAGGGAGGTGCTCCAGTCCCATAATCATCTTGGTTGCCCTACTCTGGACTCGCTCCAGTAGTTCCCTGTCCCTCTTGAACTGGGGAGCCCAAAACTGGACACAGTACTCCAGTTGTGGCCTCACCAGTGCAGAGTAGAGGGGGAGAATGACCTCCCTCGACCTACTGGCCACACTCTTCCCTATGCAGCCCAGGATGCCATTGGCCTTCTTGGCGACAAGGGCACACTGCTGGCTCATGGATAATTTGCTGTCTACCAGGACCCCCAGGTCCTTCTCCTCAGAGCTGCTTCCCAGCATGTCCGCCCCTAACCTATACTGGTGTTTGGCATTCTTCCTTCCCAGGTGCAGGACCCTACACTTGCTTTTGTTGAACCTCATTAGGTTCTTCTCTGCCCAGCTCTCCAGCCTGTCCAGGTCACGCTGGATGGCAGCATGGCCCTCTGGAGTGTCGGCCACCCCTCCCAGCTTGGTATCATCAGCAAACTTGCTGAGGATACACTCTGTCCCCTCATCTAGGTCATTAATGAATATATTGAACAAAATTGGTCCAAGTATTGACCCCTGAGGGACACCACTCGTTACAGGCCTCCAACTGGACTCTGTGCCGCTGATCACAACCCTCTGAGTTCTGTCACTCAGCCAGCTCTCGATCCACCTCACTGTCACCTCGTCTAACCCATACTTCCTCAGCTTCCTAATGAGGATGTTATGGGAGACAGTGTCAAAAGCCTTGCTAAGGTCAAGGTAGATGACATCTACGGCTCTCCCCTCATCCAGCCAACCCGTTATAACATCATAGAAAGCTATCAGATTGGTCAGGCATGATTTGCCCTTGGTAAATCCATGCTGACCACTTCCAATAACTTCCTGTTCCTCTATGTGTTTGGAGACGACATCCAGAATGAGTCGCTCCATTACCTTCCCAGGGACAGAGGTGAGACTAACCGGCCTGTAGTTCCCTGGGTCCTCCTTCTTGCCTTTTTTGAAGATTGGAGTGATGTTAGCCTTCCTCCAGTCCTCAGGCACCTCTCCTGTTCCCCAATCAAGCTGATTTAGGCTTACACGTACTAGTGTTATAAATCACCTGTCAATGACTTGCAGAGAGAAGCAATTTTTTTCCTTAGAACTGTTTTTGGTTGATTACCGGAGACAAACCTGAGGCACATTTTGTGAAGCATCTCCACTCAGATTATGCTAAAAGGCCCAGTGAGCACCTCGAGAGACAAGAAGCATGTAGTGATCAAGACTGCTTTTCATTTGAAGCTTAATGCAGACTGAGGCATGAGAGTAACTTAGCCTTTTATGGTAAAATTTGGCCTTCAATACAAAGCATTGGCGAGCCTAGACCCTCATACATCCTCCATCAGAAAAAGAACTGAAAAATCATTTCACCAGAAAGAGCAACCGCAGCAAGAAGTATCTCTCCTCAAGATGACGTTTTGCCCTGAAATGCTGAAACAAGGAGAATCTGAGAAACTCTCCTTTGGCCCCAAGAATACACTGCCACTTGCTTTCCCCACATATAGTATCTTCCCTCGTTTTACTTCATCTCCTCCCTGAGCCTGGTGCTAAAATGTCCAATCCTTCCTTGCAGTGAAGAATATTTACTCAGATGGGATTCACACACACAAGGGAGAACTCACTACCAAAAGCAGCTGTTGGAAAGGGTTGGCTTACATTTTTTTCGGATCTAGGCTCAGCTGGAAGAGCAGGGCGCCTTGTGGACTCTGACTGAAGTGCATGGGGAAGTCACCCACCTCCTCTAGGCCTGTCCCTCACTAGCTGCTGTCATAGCAGGCTTCTTTTGTTTGACTTGGCTTTGATCATCAATTTGCACAAATTATTCCTGAGCTTAGTCTATGCAACACATTAATTCACAGGTTCATTTCCTTGCACGTGTGTGCTCAGCAGAGGTTGGCCTATAAAAGCTGCCATCAGCTATTGTCAAATCAGAAATGAGAAATGTTATTAGTGAGAATTGTGATTCTTTTTTCCACTGGCTATGAATCAGTGCTCTACCGCTTGTTTATTGAGTTACAGAATATTGGCAAAATGATGCCATTATGCCCAAGGAACGTTCTTTTAAATTTTTTATAATGACACTGCACCCACTGTAATTGTGTAGCTGCACTTCCTTTGGATTGAGACAACCTGCACTGTGGGAAGTCTCACAATTTAAGAAAAGAAGTGACAAGAATGTCTCAGTCAAAGACAATGGGCAGGCAGAAGGGAGCAAGAAGACATAAATTGCCTAGAGCTATTTGCTCTGGTGCTCTTCCTTGGTGTTCCCACCCTCATGGTACTGTATGCCGGGCCCCAAATGCCTCCTCCTCCCTGCAGTTGCTCCTGGCAGGCTCCTTTTAGCCACTGCTCCCACCTAACCCCAGCCCCTTCCCTGAAGAGCAGCAGCCCTGGTCAGCCAGGCTCAGCTCCCGGTGCCTCCACTCAGCGGTCCCCAGGTACGTATCCAAAGCAGGGAGCCAC
The DNA here is from genome assembly GCF_963924245.1 of Chroicocephalus ridibundus. NCBI lineage: Eukaryota > Metazoa > Chordata > Aves > Charadriiformes > Laridae > Chroicocephalus > Chroicocephalus ridibundus. Next base: position 156,658,107 of record NC_086284.1, read on the forward strand.
TTTGCTGCAGCTCAGCATGAGGCAGCGATTCGGGCAATCTTCCCTCAACATAGGCTTACATTTCTCCAGACCTATGAGGTTAGCCCAGGAGGTTATGATTATAATCTTGAATAAAGATTAACAAGGACTGTAGGAAATGCAGGGCTAGTACTGAAGAATACAGTATAGATATAATATATTCAGTCCCTTGAAAGACAAACCAGTGTCTAGACTAGAAGAGAGACTGACTTTCTCTCACCTAATTGCAACTGTCTACAACATGGACATCTGGAGATGAGCTAGGTACGTCAGGCTCACTCTGCAGCCAATAGAGAAAGCATAAGCACTTCCAAGCAGCCCTCTGAACCTTTTTTGTGCCTCCTTTTGGATGAGGTTCAGTGTACTCAAAGCCTCCCACTGCTCCTCACAGTCTGCAAAGGGGGCACAGGGTGATGCTGCTGCAGAATCCCGTGTTGTTCTTTCAGCTCAAAGCTCTGTTAGTCAAAGGTGAATGGTTCAAATGGAAAGAGAGGAAAGGCTTTCTGAAGAGCCTGAAACTGTGACCTTTCTGGCATATTCAGCTTGCAGGAGCTGGATGGCTGCCAGGAGAAAAGTTCCTTGCTCTGGGAAGCTGATGGAAGAAGCATTTCTTCCACAAGTCCTGCCCCGCCACCAGCAGCTCCAGAAGCTCTGAGCTCCTGGCAAATGAAAACCAGAGCTCAGGACCTAGCGACGAGCATACTGAATGTAAAAGAAAGGGAAGGTGGTGTCCATCTGGGAAGAGAAACCTGGAGGAGAGGAAACTATAGCTGATGACGAGTTGTAACCAATGCCGCTAATGGTTGTTCATCCAGTGACATAAAGGTTGGGCACATGGTTGTAAGAAAACTGCAAAGGATCTCTGGACCAAGATGGTTCCTGAGTGAATTCCTGTCTCCTGAAATACAGTGAGTCTGGTATAACTTAGGAGAAAGAGGAGCTCCTAGAGCAGCTTCTGATTAAGAAATAGGGCTTGAAGACTACTGAAGAGAAACCTGGCTCTTATCTGCCATTTGGAAAGATAACAACTGGCAAAAAAGCCAAGGAGAGAGATATTTTTCCAGCGGTAAGCTCAATTGCTGTTCCAGATGGTGGCAGAAGAAAGTCACGATATAATCAGAGAGTATTTGCACCCCTGTGTATTTTGATGATTAAATGCTACTTACAACTTGCTTCTTTCTGCAAAAACAAAAGGTGTCACAATCAAAGAGGCAAATAAGCTGAAACTTTGCTGTTACAAAAGCAGATTGCTTTCTGCAGATTTCACTTTTCATCATGTCACTGCTCCCCACCCTGCTCGTGTAACCCATAAAATATTATCTTTCTTCCTAAATATGCCAACAGTTATAATTGCACATAGGAGGGAACTAGACACCTGCATGAGAAAGTAACAAATCAGGAATGCCTCTCCAAATCTCTCCACTAAGGATTGTGTAAATGATATGAAAGGGTAAAGTAAGAAAAAGGCACTGTCCTGGTCTAGTGCCATCATCACGCAGTGAATGTCAGAATGACACCACCAGTGTAAAGATGTCCTGATCTGCTGCTGAACACTGACTTAGCAAACTTTCCAGCCACTAGGGGTTTGCATATTACATGGCAAAGACAGAAGCTCCCTTACCTTCGCTAACTCTGCAATGTGAGTTTTTAGACACAAACCAATATTTTTGTTTTAGGAATACAGCAGTCTCTTCCGCCGCCTGTTTACCAGGCAGATCCAGGCAGACGATGCAGAGGAGCAGGCCAACTGGAGCCATGGTATTAAAAGCTGTGAAGAAAAGAACATTATCATGTCTAATACAGTTATGGACAGATGGCCTGCTTGCAACACAGTAATCCTTCAATACAGTTTCAGTGTGTAAAGTAAGTCCTCTGCCTCAAAATAAAACATACCAAATAATGACTCAGGACCCTTTGCTTCCTTTCCGGGGGCAAGTCTCATTACAGAAATAAGTTTCCACTTTTCCTGGCTGCTTAAATCACCAGCTTTTCTTAGCTGCTTGTTGAATGTGACTCCCTCTACTCCCTTTTAGCTGCTTGCCCTCCTTCAATCGCAAGGTGTCTGTGAGAGCCCCTGCAGAAAGCAGTAGCTTGCAGCAAAGCCCCTACAGGAACAATTCCCCCATTCCCTCCCACCACCATTCCCCCAGCATCTGTGAAATCTCAGCAGTAAGGACTTGTCAGGCTGCACTACAGCTTTGCACAGCTCAGTCTGAAAGAAGCCAGACAAGGTGAAAAGGAGAGGAATTTTTTCCAGCTCCTCTGTTTTTTGACAAGGTGACGGTTTTATATGGGAAAAGATGAGAACACGATTTAAAAAATAATAATAATAAAAAAAGAATTAATAATTAGAGAGTATGAATGTGAGGGGGGTTAATCACGTGGTAGCTGAGAGGCAGTGAATCACTGCTGGCATGTGTCATGACAGCATCTTTGGACTGTGCTAAAATGCCTTGCATTAAAGAGCCCTGTCCGCCCCCCGTCCCCGTCCCCGTTCCCGCCCCCATCTCTGAGTTGCTTGGTGGTGTGCTGGGCACACTGGCTGTTCTGAGGCAGGGCTGAGGGCAGCTTGAATGTTTTTAGAGTGCCTTTAAATCTCATTGGCTTCCCAGCAAGTGCATGCATCCACTAGAGTTTTAAATACGACCTTGGAAGGGCAAAGTGTGAGACACACTGTGGCAGGGTGCCCTCCCAGGCTGTCACAGCTCCAAGTTCCTCCATGCGCTCAAACCTAATCAGCCAGATACCAAATTCCCCGTCTTCCCTCCTCCGTCTCTACGATGATTAATAATAGCAGAAGCTTCTGTACCGTCTTTGCTTTTCTCACTCCTACAGTCTTGTATTTAGATTGTTGCTAATAGCTGTGGCTGCTGTTTCTCCAGGATCTTGGAAATCTTTGCAGTATCCAAAACTCACATTGCCCTTTCTATTCCTACTGCCAGATCCCTTTATTACTGCTTTTGTTGGCTGATATTGCATAGTGATTCAGTCATCTATTGCACGCCTACACTGGTATGGACTATAACATATCTCAGATGACCACTAAACCATCTAGCCTAGGTACTGGCAGCAATCTAGCTATTATAAACTGAGTAAATTAAACACAATAAATTAATCCATGCAGGAGGGCATCTGAAAAGCTGCATAATTCTGTGGCCAGTCCATGAGACACCATGACTAAAAGTGCCTCAGATATCCATACGATATCTGCAAAGTGCAAACTGAATACAACCATAGTTTACTGAGGAGCGCCATACACACACGTATTCGCTCCTTCCAATGGACCTTACACTGAAATGAAACAAATAGTCGGTACAGTGTTAGAGATGAAGAGCTAAAAGCATTAAATCAGAAACAGAAGATATTCATCCCTCAGCAAGTTGTGTTTGTCTATAAAGCAAAATATAGATTTTGTGTCCTGAAAAATATATGGGACTAAACTCTGTGCTGAAGTGACTCTCATTTTTCTCTTCCCACCACTTCCTGCCACGTTTTGAATTTGTGGCTGACTTCACACTGGTGTGGGGATTGTAATTGCAATGTCTTAATTTTGTGACTTCCACTCATTTAAATCCTCGTTTGTCAAGTTGCATGCAACTTCGCCACGAAAAGGTCCTCAAGTCAGAAACGCAGCCCTTGTACGCTGCCACTCAAAGCAGCCAAAGAGCAGGACGACAGCAGCGAGAATGCAAAGCAATAGCAAAACAATAAGGACCAGCCCAGCCCTGTCAAACTGCCGTGCTCGGCCAGGCTCCTGTTAACGGGGCTCTGAAAGGGCTGGCTGGAGCTGTGACTAGAAGGCAGTTCTGTCTCCTGATAAAGAAAGCAGGCATGCTGTATTTCCTTGTAATCTGTGACGCTGGATTTCCCATCTTTCACGATTCAATCAATTTTTTGTTGTAGAGAAGAGGGGGTGGAGAACAGGAGGGAAGAGCCCGGATTCTTCCCTTCTTTGGACAGTCTGGTTTGGTTTATTTTATCTTGACTGCAGGAAAGGATAAAATAGCCTGCCTTAGGACTTGTGTAAACATTATTAGCAGAAAAGGTTTTGTTTGCTCTTCCCTTAGTGATTGAAAGCTACAAGCTATTAACATCAGCTGTCATTTTTAAAAACACAGAGTATCAACATTTCAGATACAGCTGTACCTAACAGTTGTCACTGTTCAAAAAGCCAGGCACCAATGTCAGCCTGGCAAAAGTGTGTAAGAGTAACACTAAGCAGCAAATAAAATACTGCTGCGGTAACAGCACCCACACCACCCTCTTTCTTCCCTCCTCTCAGTCAGTGGAATTCACAGCGTTGCTGTCAAAACACAGACTTCCTGGTTTTGTTACTTTTAAAGTATTTGCAAAATTCACTTCTTAATGACACACAGCCTTATAACAGAAAAGTCCTACAGTACTTGCTGACCCAAATATGCTCGGCTTCTGCAAGCCTGTTCTGTTCTCCTGGGCGTCATGAAGCGACGCCAGCATAAACCACCACAAAACTGGCCCACGCTGCAGCCTTCCACGGCTCTGCTGTCTTCCTCGTCCTTAACATGGCTCAGCGAGCGAGCTCTGACAGCGTTGGAGCCAGACGCTCTGCTGGTCCTGCACACGGAGCTCCTCTTCAAACCAAGTTAATTCGTGTACTTACGGCATCATGCGGCCTTCAGAGCTTGTCTGCTGCAACGGGAGCTGCCACCCCTTCTGCTCTGGCCCAGCTGGACCCAGGCTCATTTCTGTTCTCTCCCCAATAGCACTGAGTATCCTTTCCTCCCTAACAGATTCCCAATTCCTCTCCCTGCTGGGACCTCTGAGCTTCACTTTTCATTGCCGCTGTGTGCTCTTCCAGCAAGCGGGACACAGATCTGCTTGATGCCGCTCATGGTTGCTTGGCTGTGAATGACACCAGCTCCGTTTCTGCCCCCATGTCAAAATCACACGAACAGAGCTGGAAACAGAGATACAGCATTAGAATCAGAATAATCCCACTGATAGAGTATTTCTATCACTTTGATCCCAGAATATTTACTGTTTGACCAAAGCAGATTTTTCTGCAGTTGGTTTGTGCAGATGTAAACCTCTGCTCTGTTCGGGAATAGTTATTGCACAAATGCTTTTTGCTCAATAGCTATTCTTTCAATCACCCCCTGCTACCATGAGATAGAATAAAGAGAAGAAAATTCGCAGCATGAGGGAACTGTGGTCAGACCATTCCTAAGGGAAGCTGGACTAATGACGAGGGCCTGCTCCAGTTTATGTTTTCTTTGCTACCCTTCAGAGAAAACTTCCAAATCAGAAAGTGTTTGCTGGATGGCTTTCATTGCCTTGCTGCCAGAGTAGTAACAGATTCTACCACCTCATTAGCTAATCTACTCCCAAATTAAATATGGACTGGATTCAACAGGCACATACGCAGGAAGGGGTAAAGTAGACAAGTGTAATGGAAGTGTAATTGGTTTTGATGTGATGTAATGTCAGTAAATGCTCCGCATTAATTAGCGTTCCAGGGCAATCCGTCTGGTCTCCTACCTAACTGCCCACAGAGGATGTTAGCTTACGGAGGCATATATACAGAGAAAGCTTTTTAGCTATTCCCTTGGTGTAAAGGTCAGAATCAAATGACATTGGGATAAGAAAAGGACACTGAATAAAACAAAATGCCTAGGATGGCAGTGTGCTTTCTTTACTTGACTATAAGGTAAATTTGCCCTCACTTACCTAAGATTTTATAAGCACAATACAATGACTTGCAGTCATGTTTTTCACCTAACCTGTCTCAGTCCTCACTTGATTTTTCAGTAAAGATGTCAAGGAACAAGACTGTGTCAGAAGCAAAAATGGGTTGGGAGAAACCACGTTACCTGATGGCAAGTCCCACTGTGAATTCCTGGATGCCAGAAAAAATGCTGCCAGATCAGGGAGCACTGGAAGAGCCAAAAGCAAGCATGAAGGTGTCCCAGCCTTGATCAGTGACACTGCAAAGCGCTGCACCATGTGCCAGAACCCCTTTGGAAAAAAAAATAAAGGTCTTGTGCCTGCACAACAGGCACAGCCTGGCTGGCACCAAGACATCTGCTCTAGTTCACCTAGCAGATGATTTTTTTTTAAGTCTGTTCCTTGTGTGGAGGAGATGATGGTTTTGCTGGGAGAGCTGGTAGCCCTTGGGCTCCTTGCTGGACGCCTGGGAAATCACAGCAGAGCGACTTGGTGTCAGTGTGTTTGCAGAAGGAGGCCATCTCAAACAGCAGAGATGGCTAAATGCTGAAAATGGATTTTCATGGCTGTGGTAGTGAGAGGGGATAAATTCATGGAGTGCATTCTGCCTTGAAAATTGCATGACAAAGTAAAGAATGGGAGTAATGAAAAACAAAAAATCAGTAATGGTGTATTCAAGGCAGAAACAGGTGGAGTCCAAATGATTTCACTATAAGCTAGTGATGTGCCTTTTGATCAAATTCACTTCCATGATAGGCAAGCTATATTTTTTCAGCAACGACTGAAGAGAAATGCTTCAAGTTATTACTAGTCCCACTGAACCACCTGGATTTTTCCACTTTCCCGGAAAGCTCATGTTCTCTTCAGCAGTATATTGACACAGTAGTAAAATTTTACTGTTTGCTCATGAGGTCACAGTACATGCCAGCCCCTGTCAGCAATGGCTGGTTTGCATTCAGAGTATGCGCCACCACTTTATAAAATCAGCACAAGTTCAAATTGCAACTGCACTACGGGAAAAAAAAAATTAGAAAAGCACATTCCCTAGGAAGAAAGTCAACTTTCCAGTTTCTATTTCAATTAAGTATACAGGGGTGTTCACCTGTTACTGAAACTTCCCAACTTACTAGAACTGAAATAAAGCATTTCATAACTGGTGAAAATGAGGGCATGATGGTTCAGTTCTGATTGTCAGGCTCCCAAGTAGCTCAGTGGAAATTTAGCCAAAAGCAAAAAGTCAGGGAGACTCAGAATAAACCGAAAACTCTTAATGAATCCAGTGTAAAATGTCTTCCACAAATACTAATTCAGATTATAAATGGGTTCACTCCAAATGCACAGGTGCCCTTCTTCTGTTTGCTTTCTGGAAAGAATCCAGCGCTGTGGTTTGCTGGCAAAAAATAGCTCATTTATGTCAGTTTTTGAATCTGAAAATGTTAGTATTCCTCCCATTGAGGCAATTCTAATAGTTTTGCAGATTGACTTAGGGACAGAGATGCAGCCCATGCCATGCTTTGTGTGTCCAGCTAAAAAACAACCAATGCAGCACAAGATTTCACGTAGCAAATCCCTGCAGGAAGGTGCTTGCTATTAGCTTCCAATAATGAATCCCTCCCACGTAGAACAGCATGTAGGATCTGTTCAAGAGCAACAGGGAATCAAAAGAAAAAATTAAGTGAGAATTATTTGCTCATTTAAAAAATATTAGTGAATGTGGGATACGTATGACAGCTTAAGAACAGTAACATAGGGCTGATAAGTGACATCTCAGGCTTTACCCAAGCTTGTGGCAAGGCTCTCCCTCGTGCCCAGAGGAGAGGAGGGCAGAAGACATGAAAGGGTGGCTGCAGCCCTCACCTTCGTGCTCTGCAGCAGGACACGCTGCCAGGCTCCCCAGGCACGTCTCTGGGTGCAGGACCCTCTGGGCTGTCTGCTCTCTTTGCTCTCCTTGAGCTCTATTTCACTGTGCTCACTGACACCAGACTGCTGTAGCAGGAAAACAGGAGGAAAGCTTGTTTAATAAAGGTTGTTTAATAAAGGCTGCAGTAAGGGACACAATGGGCTTATAGTTAAACGTCAGAAACATTACAGAAAACATGAAGACAGACAACCAGGTAAGAGCCAAAGTCCAGCTAGCTCTGTGTGCTGCCTCCACATGGCCAAAATACTTTGTGCTCTCTTCCCTTTCTCTTCTTTTGGTTATTGCTCCTCGACACCTTTGGCTATTTTTTGCCTTTTTATTTTTCATGGTGGGGCTGAGTACTTTCAGAGGTCAAGCATCAGCCCAGCCCTAAGAGCTGTCAATACAGACAGCGGCCAGTTGTACCAGGGGATAGAATAAGGTCAGGGCAAATAAAATAATCTCTCGACTCCCAATTCGCATCTACTGCCAATTCAACAGCTGCATCTTGAAGGCTTCCTAAATTACAGGTGGTAACTTTGCATTTATCAGTCCTGAATGGATTTTTCTTTCTTATGAATTTGTCCAATCACCCTTTGAACCTGTTTAAATTTTTAGCTAGCATAACAACCAGCCAGAAACACTTCCACAACTTATGCACACACTAAGTTTTCAAGAGAGAACCCACAAAACGCACATATAGACTATGCAAAAATATATTCAGATATAGACTATGTGTCAAAATCTACGTATGTATATATGCCTTCTGTATATACATATTTATATGATTGTACATATACATATGTAACCAAGTTGGTCTTAGACCGTTTCAGTATGTCTCATGCAGTGCAAGTCATAGCACGTTGGCCAGCTTGTAGGACAGAAGACCCAGATGTCCTATGGCTCTCTTACTCCTCAAACATTAGTCTCTGTCCTGAATAAACCCTCTTCTTGCTGTTCCCCGTCTCACCAAGACTTTTATCTCCTGCTTCTATGTACACGAAAGCAGCGCTAATGATTCATGTTCCACTCCTCCATCGTGTTTTAGGTTTATCCCCTACAGGTACTTGACAGCTTCCGTGGTTGGAGCTACTGGGTTATGTCTCCAGTTGGCCTCCTGGTCTAGGTGGCAGCTGCATGTACCGGGCATTTTTGGAAACCAATAGCAGCATTCTACATTTTGTACGTTAGGAAAAAAATATGGCCTGCATAAACATTACGTAAAAGAGTTGTCTTCAGTGCATTCTCCACCTGTGCCAGATAGCAAACGGACTCTGCAGGACACCATTAACATAAACTGTTGATAAAGAAATAAAGTAGGCTGAAAACCTCATCAGTATTTCTCTTCACTATGCCACTTCATTTCTTTACAGCCCACTCTTGGAGAGAAATGGAGAGAAAAGCTGTGCCAAATGGTGCTTGTAAACATGATGCCTCTTGCAGAGTGCCCTGCCCCTGGGATGCTACAGTTTGTTAAAGGAATATCCAGGATTAGGGCAAACCCACACATTCCCCAGAGGGCCAAGAGTCATTATGGCGGAAGCTATCTGAAGCAGGGCTCTTCCACACCAGCTCTTTGGAAATGCAACTAGTGTTAGCTCTTCGTTCAGGGGCCATGTTTTCTCTCAGTTGCATGGAAAATGCAACTGAAAATTTTTTTTAATGCAGATTTCCTTCTAAAATTTTTCAACTTGCAAACAGCTAAAAAGGAGTATGGAAGGTTTTCATTTAAAGAAGTCACACAGGAAAAATCAAGGAGTAGAGAAAAGCCTTTAGCTTCGTCCCGTGACTGTTGAATATGTTTCATGGAGGAGGCTCTTCTGATGAGGTGAAGACTAGAAAGCAAGTAGTCTGAAGAGGCATAATGTGCTGTGACAGAGAGCAGAGTATCTGAGCAGAGGTCTCTCACCAAGGGACGGTGAGTTAAACTCCCTAAGCTCTTGGCATGGTATGAGCCTGGCGTGCTTAAGTCTTGCTGGATGTTTACAGGGACAAATGATGCTAAGGAAGTGGATTTTATTTCAGCTTTTTGTTCCCAGCCAAAAGGTATCTGTAATCCATTCTCTTCCCCATTAAAGTCTCTTGATGCAGATCTGTTAACTGTTTTGAGCAGTAGTCTGTCTAATTTTATGAGTGCTGTTTTGCAAGCCTACCTGGCAGACTATGAAAACAAACTTCTCAGGAAAAGATGCTTTCTCTGGCAGGAGGCCAGGGCGTGCACTGCAAGCGCTAGATAAACGTAGGAAGAAACTGTATCCTGTCATCTCTACAATTTGCCAGGCAAAACCTCCTCGAAACTGCAGATGAGGCTTGCAAGTTTAGTTTTCTTTTGGCTCATTTTCTCTGTGTGCTTCACTGTGAATCTGTCACCTTTCTCATCCACCATTTATTCAGAATTTATCATTTTGTCCTTTCCTCACATAATTCAAGATGGCTTTCTGGTGTAGATAGTCGTTATCCCTTCTGTCACTGAGGTGGAATTACTGCAAATGACCAACTACATCTACAAATTGCTCAACTCTGTTACCACAGCACGGATGAGGTTCAATGCCTTTTTTTGCAAATAGAAAGCTCTGACTTCTAAGAATGTCAGTTTAGTACTTCCAAAATTACATGGTGAATTATAAAAATTCAGATTTTTACACACATTCTTTTTCCATGTATACATCTAAAGTGTGTCTCAGGTTCAAAGGCAGTGTTAACTTCTGTTGTACCCATTTGTTGTGGGAATTGTTGTGGGAATTTGTGTGCAGTGTCTTTTTCCTATCCCTTTTTCCATCTCCCACGCCCATGAAAATCTGGACTGTCTGGTCCTGTCAAGAGATCCGTGGGACCTGGTGATTTCGTAGGTCAGAGGCAGGCCAGTTTTGCACTGCTTTCCAGGTGGAAGCCCCCCACTGAGAGAACAGTGACCCTATAAAGGAACTTCATTTGGTGTGTGCTAATCGTTAGGCCTGTAACCTCTGAGGAATGCAGCTCTGAAAGCCATGTTACTGTGGTGCTCCAGGTGCATTCTCTACACTTCAGATTGTGATGACAAAATTGCTTGAATAAATCAGTGTATGTAATTTGGTTTCCACTTTCCTGCTCACATGTGCACAAAGTAAGCTCTATGCCTACCACTCCTGCTATTGCCTTTAAGGATGCAGCATGTTCCTCTCGTTTTGTCTCAGTTCTCTCCTATCACAGTTTGAAGGCTTCAGCTATGCTCACTAACAAACTTCTTCCATCACTGATTGAGCCAGACCAATTTACACAAGCTGAAAATTAGGTGCTTTTTCCAAAACACATCACTGCGATGGAAGACATGTTTGCTTTATGATTTCCCATTTCCTTTTGGCTTAACCTCTCCATCTCACCTCCCATGTTTTATATTTCAATGAGGCATTCGCCTGCAGAATCTCCATTTCAGTTTCTGTAAAGTCTCACCTGATTTCACTCGGAAAAATCTCTCCACAGGTGAAAGTGCTGTATCAGAAAAGCAAAAGCTGCTCCAGCAGATATTATAGGAGTGCGTGAGAATTAGTGATAACGGGACTAGTAATCCACACCGGAGAATCAAAACCTTTTTACCTTAGCCCATTCCAAAGAAAGCTGACTTTAAAGGCATGAAGAAAAATGAAGGACACGCTATCAGAAGGTTTGCCAAATGCACAGACTTCCCCACCTCTCCTAACAGGTTGCATCTCCTGGAAACCACTGCTTGAGGTGGCTTGCTTTTGTCCTAGTCAGCCCTGATCTCCACATCAAATACCGTATCGTGCTTAATCAACTAACTACAGAGCTTAAATTCGTACTATTGAAAATATTATCTCTGTTCAGCTTCTTAAACACCACATCTGAGAAGTCTCAAGCACTTCTGGCACAAGTTGACAAGGCTCCTGGCAGCCAAAAGGCCTGATTCTCTCCAGCTTAGTTGTCAGATATCTGCAAAGTAAAAGGTTGGAGATGTTTGTGATGGAAGGGGGAGTTTGGTACCTTCAGTTTCATCCGATCCATAAAAAACACAAGTCTGGTCTGATTTACAGGTTTTGGCTTAGACCCTCAAAGGTTTTTTTAGGGATATAATTAAAGTCTTGCAATGTTCCAGCAGGTGATTCAGAAAAAAAGAAATATGGTTACTACAATCCTCACATCATTAGTGGAAGAAGCTAGATCTAGGAAACAGTAAACCCAGAAGTTTATCTGAGCTCCTCCCTGCTGGGAAGCTGCTGGCTGCTCAGGACTTTGTATTAAGGGTCCAGCTCATCTGGACTAGTTCCTTATTAAGGTCCCAGACCCTGAATTCCTGTTGGTTTGCTCTACACCTCCACAAGAGCCCAGACAGCAAGGAATACTGTTCTTGAGGACACAGGGAGAGTTAAGACTACCTGGACTAATCCTGGGTGCTTCAACGCACCTAGGGGATAGGGCCCTTAATTGAGCACATGCTTTAGCGCCAACAGCTGGAGGTTCAGTCCCTGGAGGCAGTAATTTTCACAGCCTGGCCTACTGTATCTGCTACAGAAAAGAATAGAAGATTAGGTTTATATTTGCCTAGATTGCTAAAACCATTCTTAAAAACTTATATTTAAAAGGAAGTTCAGCCTTTCTTCTCAGAGATGACATGATTTGGCTTTGAGGTGAAACCAGCACCAACTTGAAACGTGTTGGGAAGCGTACGGCAAATTCAGCACCCCTAACCCATGGCTTAACTCCGTTAAGACACTCTGTTCCCCGAGAGTGGCTGCCCCCCCTGGATCAACAGCACAGCCTGCCAGCCGCAGCCTCAGGCCCCCTTTCTTTGATGCACATACCTCCCACCTGGCACTGAAAGCACAGGTCTAAATATGCAGGTTTTGTCCTGGCGGAGGTTCCCGCCTGCCAGGCATTTGGCTTAGAGCTCTTGTCATTGCAGCCGCTGATATGGATGCAGGGGAAGGAGCGTCGGGCTGGCGAGAGCTCGCTGGTGCCAAACAGAGAGCATGCGAGGAACTGGGATGTGAATAAGAGGGGTCTGTGGGTACTATGATATTTTTTTTTAGGTTTACGTATCCCCTTTCAACTGAAGAATTTAGAGAGATTTTTTTGGCCAGATCAGCTTTTCACAGAGAAAAGTAGTTAAGATACCAGTTTTCTGTCGCTCAGGAGATGCTGAAAGCCTTGTGGGATGAAGTCCTAAATCTGTCAATGGGCAACGCTAGATAAGGAGTGGCCCTGCAGAGCTATTCCCAAACCATCCCCATTCTCGGCCCGTGGCCCCTTCCTGTGCTCGCTTGTTTCCAGGAATTACTGGCCTGCTGTTGAGAAATGCGGCTTCGCTCTGGTTCCCAGCACGGCCATGAAAGAAGCGGAGGCATCCGCATCCACATGCGCATTCATCCGGGGAGAGGAGCTTCCCCTCACACCTGCTGCGTGGCACAAAGGACCCAGAGCCCGGCGGGGGGCACGGCCCCTCCACCGGCCTCCCTCCCTCTCTTCTTCCCTCCCTCAGCTGAGGCAAACAAGCGAACAAAAGCAGGGACTTTCTCTCCCCTCGGCCTCAATACCGACATCAGGTCCAAGGAGGAGGCAGCGAGCTCTCCTCTTCCACCTCTTTCCGGTCCCGCTCGGAGCCGTGCTACGTGGGCATTCCTCCCTCCCCTCCGACAAGAAAGATTCGTGCTGGGACTTCAGTTCTGATCGCTCACAGCCACAATCTGTGGCCTTTTCCTTTTTTTGGCTCCTGTCATCAACGCTGTTAAGACCCCTTACTCTTAAAATTCCTAAGTATCTTTGAAGTGCTGGGTTTTATTGTTGCAGCTTGCTATCTTAACGGGAGGGCAAACTACCAGGCAAAACGCAGGTCAGCCTAATACACTTCATTTCCCTAAGCTCTCTCCATAGCCAGCAAAGGGAGAGGCCCTTCATGACATCTTTCAGATTTGCTAAATTAGCCCTCCACTCTGAATCACCTTCTGAATAGACCTGTCATGCTCCATTGACTACAGAGGGAGCCTAAGGACAACCTCCGAGATTAACCTTCCACCTCACGCACGGGGATGGTGGGTATTTAGCATTGACAAATTGCATAAAAGTTTCTGAATCAAAGGTGTCATCTGAGAGTGTATTACTAAACTACAATACAATGCACAATAATGGCTGTTAAATTTTGTTGTCATTGCTAGTAATAACAACAGCAAATAATGTCTATTTCTGCTTTTAAGATTAGTGTGTTTTTCATCTCCCTCAATGAAATCCATCTACTTCAAGGGACCTGTAGCATAAATGCTGCAAAATAGGAAGGTGGCTGCCTTTTCCGTTGTTTTTATTTCCTCTAAGAGCTTGTCATTCTGCCTTTATTGTACCACTTTATTGTGACCCTTACGTTAAGGTTGCAGAGCACTTACACTTTTGAGTACACATGGCACCGAAAGAAAATTTACTGCTCTTTTTCTTCCCATGCTGGTAGACAGAGCAGTGGCTTATTTAGGCAGCTTTCCTGATAACACAGCAAGTAGGTAGCGCTGACGATACACAGGCCCAGTTCAAATTCAGCTACTTACAAAACCATCTTTATCAGAGAGAGCATATGTTTTGTCTTTGTGACACTCAGTTGTGCAGGCGGCTTGACGGACCCCTGTCATCAACAGAGGACAATAGCAAAGAGAACAAACGTTGTACTTCATTCCCAGCCAAGGATAAACGGAGACCTGGTCCTGCCACTCCGTGGGTTTTTGCACTGGGCAATGCCCTGTTGAAGACTATCTGCAGCACACAAAGCACAGCGCTCATGTAAATTGTTACAGGACTGTGATACTATAGATTTTAGGCTCTTTATACATTATATCATGAGTATCAAGACATTTCTCCAGACTGAAAACGGGCTACTTCACGTTCAGAATATATCCCAAATCAGGTCCTGAATTCAATATAAATCTTTTTTAGTATATCTTGTCAGAAGACAAGAGAAGAAATCTCTGTTTTTCCTTGCAGCCAGTTCCATCAACTGCCCAGGTAATCCTATTTTTGGGATGGGGCCCTTCAGCACCTCAGTCTGGGCCCTTTTTTGTGTGTTTCTCTGGCACATGTACCTAGTTTTTTGTTGTGTTGATCCTTACACTGGGGATTCTACTCCCACCTTCCAAAATCAGCTCTCCACCTCAACATTTCTTCCCAAAATTCCCAGCCTCAGAGAAGTTTGGAGACTATTTACAACAGTGACACATCCTTTACCAGGTAATCACTTACTCCCTGAGTTCTGGGTCAGCACTATGTGGCCTAAGCCCAAGTAGAGAGTGGAAGAAAGACAGAAAGAAAGAGAGCAAGGAAGAATGAAAAAGAAAAAGAAAAGGAGAGAGGCCAGTAGGGATAATATTGCCCTGTGTTACAGCTCTTTGGCCACTACCTCCGCCATAAATGCATTGAGGAGAAAGTGGAAGTCAGTCCATACTTCCAGCTGGAGATTCCCTTTGCATCAAGCACATTCCCAGGCAGCCACTTTGTCCCACTGAGGCCCACTGTGCTCCCTGAAGTGACACCAACCGCACTTGACTGAGGTTGAGTACCCAAGTCCCATGTGCATCTCTAGTGCTATGTAATGAATAATAGAAAGACAAGAATTAATGTAATAAAAAATGCTAACGTTTTTCAGACAGGAAAAAAATATAATAATTTGAGTGCAGAACTCTTTCATTATGAACAGCAGGTTTTTGAAGTTGTATATCAGGGTAAAAAAACCAAAACAACAGACCATATTTCAAAATGCAATAGTACACAAGTTAATCACTGTCGTAGAAAGCTCTTTTCCTTTCCTCCATCCCCAGCATATTACATTTTTCTTTTACTCTGCCTCTAGAACCTCCAGTAACAAACACTTAGCAACTGCTAAATAGCTAACAATTAACAGAAAACGTTTATCATTACATTTATTTATTTATTTGTTTATTTTTAAAGAAGGATTCTTTCTTGTGTTCTGCTCTTGAGAAGCTTTATCCTTAACACGACATAAAATAGTTACTGACCTTTTCAGATCCAAGCTCTCATCTTTTGCTGCTGGGGTAGAAATGGGGGGATGCAGCAAATTAAAGGGTCTACAGCGTAACTAAGGAAGCAGAGGCTGAATAAATACAAATAAAAAATATTCTTTGCCAATGGACATAATAGTTTCAATGGAGATTGCATAGCAATCGAGCCTTCTATAACTCAAGGTACCTGAGTGGGATAGAGATATTTTTCTGTAAAAGACACACTGAGTGTGTGTGTACATATTTATATTTAATGTCAAATCTCATTTTACCACAAGCCATGTGTAATGGTCTTTCTTAAGAAATGGTCTCAGTAAACAGTGAAGATTTTATAACAGACTTGTGTTTTTCTGTAAGATTACAGGGTTTTTTTATTCCATTTGGGTTTCTCTAGAGACGATTAGTATGAGCTAAGTAAAATAAAACGAGAGAGGATCTCTCTGTAGGTGACTTCCCACATCACCGTAAAAGATGACAACGGACAAAGAGCTGTATTATTACTTTATGGGAATGCTTCATCTTGAACATGAACAATTGGTTGTGCAAATTCTCTGTTCTCAGTGAAAATCAGGTGTTGCTCTGCCATCTACAAGGCAAGGGATGAAGTGAGTGTGTCTCTGTGCGTGTGCATGTTCAACTATCATCCACTGGAGCATTAATTACCATCCTACCCTGTGCAAGGCCAGAGGGATAATGAAGTACAAACAGGTTTTTAACTTCAGCATAGGTTGAGCTCTGGGGTCTTAGAGTTCTCAAAATGGCCTTTGCACTGCTAGTGGTTACTTTTGTGTGAATATCTTGTCCCACTCACCACTGGCAGTCGTCCTTGCATCCGTAGACGCACTTAATGAACCACCACTCCCAGAATTTTGGAGCACAAAGTGGTAGGAGAATGTGGGTCTCTTCTGCATGAAGTCCTCTCCATTCATATACTCCATATATAACAAAAGGAGGCTACGTAAAGACAGAGACGACTTTCTAAGACCCTATTCCATGAAGGCAACCCACCAGAAAAAAGCTGATCTTTGCCAGGCCTTGCTTAGTCAGCATCTGGGAACAGAGGTGAGGGCAGGAGAAATTGGAGACCTCTGTGCCCTGCATGATGGTGCCTTGTGAAGCTAAGCATGACTTGAGACAATCCTCAAGCGGCTCAGGCTCCCTGACGAGATCAGATATCTCCCATGGAAGAACAAGAGCATCTTAAAACTCATTACTCAGTAACCTAAAAATGTAACTAACTGCTAAGTAGCATATTAAAAAGGAATTAATTTTTTTTTCTTTTTGTAATTAAACAATAGTAAGTACTTGGTCTCCTTTTCAATGACAGGATTTAGGTTGTTGAGTCCATTAGTGGTTTGAAGAATGCTCTGTCACTTTTCATACCTTATAATGCTTTACTTTCTTCCAAACAATTTCAGAAGTCTGTATAAATCTCCTAGTCTTGTAAACAGTGTGAAGCATCTCCCTCTTTTGGCAGTGAGTGATGGAATAGCTTGTATGTAATTAATTATTCTAACATTTTAACTAATAGTTGGACACAGAAACAAAGTCAGGAAAAGCAGTCGGAAAAGAAAGCAGAGTTAGGTAAAAAAGATGATGAAAGAACAAAAAGAAAGGAGAAGAAATTAACATACAATGAGCGTTACCTGAATTTATGCATAATACTATTTAGTCCATTAATGTAATTTAACTTCTTTGCTCTATTCTTGTTGCTTAATCATCTCTCACCAAACACACACACACTCATTGAAGTCACTGTTAAAGTAAAACAGCTGAGCATGACAGGGCTGGGAATAAGGTTTTCCCACTGCCTAGCTGATTGAGTAATTAAAAAAAAAAAAATCAAACTCCTCATCTGTGTCAAAACCCATCATTGTGTCAATATTATACAGGTTGAAATAACTGTATACTAAACCAAGCTGCTTTACAGAACCGGTAAGTGTCAGGAATTTGGGACTGACAGACTTCGCTACACACAAACCAAAGAGCTGTTTTCTGCTAGAATCATTTTCTGGCATATTTCTTTCTACAGTCTAAAACCTCTTCTGAATTTACAAAGAAAAGTGTTTCTGTGACAAGCAACACCCATAGCTGATGGGAAATTGGTACAATAAAGAAAGACCACTAAGAATACTTGGAATTAATTTAAGAAATTTCAGAAGTCACCTACAGTTTCCACAACCAAATGAGAACACCACTCTTCTGTGTATTAGTTTATTTAATTCTTTATCGCCACTAAGAGCAAGTAAATTATGTTGATACAATTGGTAAACATATACATTCGCTAGAGCCCCCCACAATCCCACAGAGCTAAGGGAAACATTAAGGGATGTTACAGGATTAATGCTTTCATTCTACAATACGGATATATGGCTTTCATACAAGTTTAAAAAAATCGAAAAGATAACACACTGCTAGCTTACAAAATCAATATACAAACTGAAAAAAAAAAAGGAAAAGGAACAGGAAAAAGAGAGTAACCCATGAGAAGATATCATATAGCACTGGTTTAATAGATATATACAGAATTAGAAATCCATTGAATGTGATATTCAGGTTTTAATTTGTTATTTTGACTTTCATTCTTTCTTTCCGTTTAACATCCAAACTACAAGTATCAAGATGATTTCTGTTTTGTTTTTTCCATCTTTTTTTTCCTGTTTTCCTCACTTTTTATTGGCAGAGAAAAAGCCTTTTTCTGCCCGGGTTTATATGTTCACACCTACCGGAAGCCGTTCATCCACCTTGCAGTTTTGAACAAAGCTCTTCCATGTACTTGGTGTGACAGAAGAGAACATCACTCTGATACTAAGTCCTATTGGCCATTTCATTGGCATGTGTTTTGCATTTTCCTTGGACACAGCTATCCTTAAATGATATGCTGGCGAGTGGCAAGAAACCTAGCTCGTCATCCTATATACTACTCTTGTACCCTCATGTAAATAACAACGCAGGACAAAAAGCTCTTTCACTTCTACTTTAGCTTGAAAACATGGCAGCACTAGTCATGAGACACATTTTGAGCTAAGGACACACTTTTTAATAGAGTTTTGCTTCCCCATATATGGGGAGTTATGTATGCACGTATATTTAGAGAGCTGCTGTGCCTGATGCTGGCATCCTCATTAGGTGGTTTCTTGCCCCAAGCTGCAGCAGTACTAGCCTGTCTCTACTTCAGCTGCCCTCAGCAACCACAACACACTCTGGATTATCAGAGCCATTTCCTTCAGCTGTGAAAATCTAGATGAACTACATAATGATAATATGGGAAGTGTAATGAATGACCTAATGAGAAAAGTTAAATTATCTCTTGTTGCCAGGTAGATTAGGGTGAGGGAATTCAAACAGGGTAATTAATTGAATGAAATTGGCTATGGGTAAGACAGCACTGCAGATGCCATCCATTTCCCTAGCTTTACATCACAGAATTCAGGGCTAAAGCTTTTGTGCAGTCTTTAACTTTGAATGACCTTCTGAAATGGGAATACTTGGGAGCCTCTCTTTTATCTCATCAGTAAATTCATACATCAGACACATGCTTTTAGTTTTGTTGTGGGTTTTGTTTGTTATTGTGCTTTTTCTAAGAAAGGAATAAGAACTGTAGGTACAGTTTTCTCATAGGCAACTCTATGATTCTATGATAACTCCCTCAAAGCCGAGCAAGTCAAAGGCTAAGAGATACCTACTGAGTTTTTAGCCATCTGGGACGCCAAGACACTCCACATTTAAATGGCAAACTGCAAAAAGGCAAAAGGATTGCTCAGCCCCTCCAATGAGATAATGGTAGCTGAATATAGTTGAATTCCCATGTTTTCCTTGAAATATCTCATTTCTGCTCAGGTCAGAGTGATGAGGCCACAAGGCAGACTGCCATTTTTGAAGAATAGCAGAGAGGGAACATAAGGAAAACAATTAGGCTTCAACATCATTTAGTTTTGGTCCAAAAGCACACGAAGTTTTCTGCTGCTATGAACAAGACTATCTAGACCTTCTTCAAATGCAAACACCCATGGGGTGGAAGAGGCTCTCTCCTTGCTCCGCTTTGCTCAGGCAAGTCTTCCACTATCCCTGAAGCTCTGTGCACCATGCCTCTTCCCTTTAATTTGGTGGTAAAAGAGGACACAGTGGGAAAGGATGCAGTTTCTTGCCACTGTTTATCTAGCTAAGGTGTTTTTCTGTTTGAGGGCAGACACTCTTTCATCACTGTCTCTAAGTTTCAATCAAATGTGATGCATTTCTGTCCCCTAGGAAGCCTTGCCCAGGCTGAGCTATGAAAAAAAGCCTTGCCTTTACCAGCAAGCCACCTTCCCGCTGAATCCAAGGAATCTCTTTGCTCATTCTCATATTTCCTTGTTCATTGTCATCTTCTGATTAACAAGTTGCTACTATGTCTTTTAATCTTAGAAGGACACAATGAGAGGTACATGATGGTAGGGACTTGCTGGGGCTCTTTTGCAACAGTCCAGCACGAAATGGAGAATACAGAGAGAATCTTCAAGCATGAGGAAGTTTGGCTGCGAGGCCGAGTGCCTCAGCAGAATTGACAGAAAACCTACGAATACTACCACAATTAGGGATGAGTGGGGGAAGGCAGACAACAGGTATAATCTGTCCCCGCAAAGGAGAGAACACAAAAGTTCACAGAAGATGCTGTCCTAAAGAGTTTAAAAAGACCAAATATGAGGTACCTACCCCCACTAACATACTGCTTCCCCTTCCTATAAGAATTTGGGAGATGTGAAAGACTACTGTGTCATGTCAAAATGGCGTACCTCACCAGTATTTTGCTTTAGAAAAGTGGCAGGTTTGCATTGTTAATATTGTTGCAGTTCCTAGACTGAAGGAAAGTCAGGTTGGCTTTTGTCCCATCCTCACCATCGACTTTAAACTAAGGGAACTCAGATAAAGTTCATCATATGTTAAGGGATTCCATTAAACAAAAGGAATGCTATACAATATTTATCTTCAGATGCTCCCTGCTAGCAGCATGGTTAGTTTCAGGGGTTTTATAGGCCTGTTTCTATAAACAGTCTCCATAAGTATTCACTTCCCCTTGGTTCCTCATAATGCTCTGGTTTTTCACTTGAATTGTCCATTGCTACATACCAAGTGGTGAAGGATATACACCAAAGTTAAAGAAATACGTTACATTTTCTCCTATAAACATCATCATAACTTGCACTCCTAAACCAGAAAAAAAAGACATACTAGCGTCTCCTTTTGACATTGCCTCCTGTTGGACACGTTCTATTGAGGTTGGAGCAGGACTTTACTTCTCTGTAACATTCTACATTTGTTTAGTTTTCATTAAGGCACAAATCAAGCAAAGCATAAAAACAGATGTGCCAACCAGTAATCCTGCCTTCCTTACTCAAGGAGCACACAAAAGAAGTTTGTATAAAATGCTCCTGACTTCATATCTGTCGCTTCTTGACAAAGTCTCCAACACTGTCGGTTGATATGTTTTATAATTATTATTAATTTCTCATAATTTTTCACCTTTGAAAAACAGTACAGTTCAGAATGTCATTATGAAATTAGATGATGAGAATCAGTAGGTTACAACTTAGTATCTACCTGCATGTACAACAAATGTTTTCCCTTCTTGGAGCCTTGCCCTATAGTTCTGCTGCACTTAATAGTCTGTTAAATATGCCAGGCTGACAAGCCATGATTCTCTTTCAATATGGACACTTCTGTCAGAAGACATGTCAAAGTCAGAAAATGCCCCAATCCACAAACACTGTTTTAAATCAAGATACAGACAGGCCTAATTGCTTAGAAGCATGGCTCAGCCTACTTGGAAGAAGGGAAGGGAGCTATACCCCAATTCCCCTAAGTTTAAACTTGCTTCTGGATGCAGATTCATCCTTAGCTGATGTTCAGCAACTCACTCCTCTCTTTTCTAAGAGATTTGAGCGCTCAGAAAAAGCTGTCACTGGGGGGATTTCTATCATCTCCCCATAGTGTATTATAGATGTAGCGAAAGAAAATGGAAACCAGTTCTTGAGAGGGACATTCATGAAACAAGATTCAGTCGGTTAAACTAGCTAAGGAACACATCTATGCTAAGTCATTTTCCATTGTAACAGGATAGCACCAAGAGGGTAAAACACATATTTCATCTGAAGTAGCCACCCCCACAGCACTATCAGACAAGCTTGACCTCCCAAAGGAAGGAGGGTAAAAGGTCAGGAAGCAAATAAGGAGAAATTTCAGAATGACTCAAGTGGAAACTGAGCAAGATAGGGTGGGAAGAGGTTTTCTTCAGTTACTTGCCTCTTGCTTTCTTGATAATGTCACTAGTGAAGCAACTGCTCCTGTGAGGTACCAGGTACCTCCTCTCAGAGATGACCCAACTGACCTATTCTATTCAGTCTTCCTATGTGTTCTGACATGAATTGGTTTTATCATCTCCTTCACAACCAGAGTTTCCATAGAATGTTTTCTGCTGGTTTCGTGGAAATTTTCTTCGTTGTTTATAAACTATGAGATACACCTCCAAATACTGTCAACAATAAGATGCCAATACAGACCCAAACATATATGGCTAAGTAGTACAGAGGAAGTGTTCTCCTATTTCACACCCTTTGCTACCAGGACTGTTGCACTTTCTTCTGGTCCTAACATGGTATTTTTTTGTTTGTTTCTTTGTTTCCTGTAAACTCTCTCCATGGAGGCCCTACACCACCATAGGAACTTGACTGGCCTCCTTCAAAAACTATAAGGAATGTTCCTTTAACAAGCCAGATGGGCAGTTAATTATAAGGGCCCTAAGGCGTCAGAGGAAACACAGAGGAATTTATTTTCTTCTTACTCACAGAGGTGGAAATCAGAAGTCACATCTAAAGTTTGCTAAAGGATAGTCAAACTGTTGGTCTCAGCATCATTCCCAACCCCGGCCAGCTCCCTATGAAACATGGACTAAATTAACCAGTGTAAGACAATGGTGCAACAGTGTTTGCACTCAAAGCTGAACCACTTTAAGTGAACTGATGCAGCATTTAGACAGACAAACCTTTGGTGAGTGAAAAAGCTTCTTTCTCCCTTTGCTATCAGTCAGACCTACCAATCCATTAGTTTAAGTCTGAGGCACAAGCACAGGTAGACCCGATTAGACCATGAACACACCAAATAGCACCCAGAACCACCCAAATATGAGCCTTTATGATTTTGGATTTGGTCATTGCACATCCACCACATGTTGGGGACATTTTTAGCTATACCACCGGCTCAGGTATGTCTAACAGCATAGTCAAAATACCAAGGACATCAACACAGACTGCAAAACACACCCAAGAAGTCTGGAAAATAATTGTGTGGCTAGTCTACCTTGAGCTACATGCAGCCTTGGCTAGCTGGCTTCAAAAGGGTTTGGGAACGACTACAGAAGGACTTGTCTCACTGTGAGTTCAGATCAGCCATACCCTCCATGTGAGAAAAAAGAGGGTAAGCTCTGCAACTGTTACAATATTTTTTGCATAGCAAATGGGAGTGATGTTAGTCTGGAAAAAGACACTCTGCTTGTCTACAAGCTAATCCCAAGAGAGCAATGTGATTTACTCAGATGAACACACCCCGCTGCAGCTTTGCTGAAGTCAGTGGGTACCCGCAACAGTACAAGGGAGACTATTCCTCTTGAGCAGCAGGCAGGCCTGCAGCCTACACAAATGGCAAAGCTTATTTCTTGTTGTCGAATTTCAAGTTTTAGAATTTAAAAGCGATGATTTTGAAATTAATTTGGGCACTGAAATCCCTTATGTTTCCTCCAAGAAGTCTGGTCTGCCGGCTGTTTAGTTTGTTAAACAACCCTTTATCTGGGGACAGACCACCCCTTTGTCACATCTTTTTTCTACATTGTGACTTTTCTCAGGACTTGTTATCATTTAGAATAGGTAAAATCGAACAAACTGAAAAACAGCTGGTTATACATATTTTTTCCCCTGCAGACTATTTAAAAAAAAATTAAAAATCACAGAACTATTTTTATTTTGATTGAGCTTTTCCAAGGTCTTTCCGCTTATATAAAAATGGAAGAAAGCAAAAGGTACTGGTTTTATATTTCCCTACTGCTTTACTAACAGAGAAACAAAAATTAATTTCATTCCTATTGGTTTCAACTCCCACAAATTGTCCCTTTTTTGGTCAAAAACATGAACTATCTCAGGCAATTTCCAAACAGATTTCTTCTGTTACTTCCCACCAGACATACTATTTTTCAACCAGCTGTCATTAAAATCAACAGGAAGATTCCCAATGATACAAAAGGGAGTTGGATCAGGCTGAATCACAACAATTTCAGCTAGATTTTTCTGAAAAGGATATCCTCCCTTCTGGCAAAATAAACAAAAGAAAGCATTTTTCATCTTTTATAGGTAAAACAGAGGGTACTACCATCCACCAGCACTGATATGCTAAAAAATGAAAATTTTTGCTATCACTCCACTTGGAAAAATCATTGCTAGAAAATTGTGAAAAATTAGGACTCTTCTATGTCCAACTTTTGAAAGATCTCAGAATTTTTCCTGGCAACATACAAAATATGGCCAAGGATAAGAATGCTACTGGTTTTTACCTGGAGACGGTGGCATTTTGGAATGAACATTCACCACACATCCAAAAAAACTCTATCCCTGTAAATACGCAACAAAATGCCCTCATCCTTTCCTTAAACAAATAATTTCATACAGTTATCCAGATGTACTAAGAACTGAAGAAACAAGTCTGGCTTTTTTTTAAATATAAGATCCCAATCTTAAATATAATTGCATCCAGGGCACCACTGGCGTCAGCAGAGCTCCACACAGGTTCAGGTTCTGCTTGCATGGAGTAATTACCAGATTGAGACCTATGGCAAGACTTGAGAAAAAAATATTTTAAAAACCTCTACATTGTTCAATATACAATAGACATAATTTTCTAAATGAGTTTGGAGTCCTTTATTACAGGCCTCTAAAAATTGTTGTTAGGGTTATACATTAAAAATACTAAAGTAATAAAAAAAGGAATTTTTTTTTCTGTGTTTGCTTGTTTCCTTCTATGGTACCATTAAGCTATAAATAATTTTAGGATAAAATGCCTAGATATAAATGAAACTGTTAACTGATCGTGTTTGCTGATGTCCCTTTCTCACATTGCCCGAGTTGGCTCCTTTAATCCAGCATCTTCTCTTGTTTCTTGCCTTCCTTTTTCTTCTTCTTGGACTCTGTGAAGATAACAATAACCATAAAAAAATCAGCATCTAGCAGTCATTGCAAGAAATTTCATTCAATACCCCTGAAAATTCCCCTTGTTTTCTCTATGCACATAAGAACTACTTTTGTTTCCTCATTCTGACCAAGGAAAGGCAAAACAGAAGGAAAAGAAGAAAAAAAAGGAACAGCCGAGGCGCTAGGGAAGATGGAAAGGGGGTGCATGTCTAGTTCAGAACCCTTCCTATCTGAGCGGCTGACCCTGTTTGGCATGCAAAGCATTGTCTCAGGAACTTGCTTCGAAAATAAGAAAACAGCAGGCAGCTCCTGGAGAAACCGGGTCATAGCTCAGTGGAGAGCTGGAAGAAAGCTTTGCACACACTACCCACACACAAACCCCTCCCTTGCTTCCTTTCTATTTCATTGTTAGACTTTGGCTTTCTCTGAATGTGAGAGCAACTCCAGAGCGTGGTGAGAAAGCGCACTTGTTTCTTTAGCTTCTCCATTGCCAACCCTTCCCCCTTTGTCTGGGACAAACACCTACGCACACTTGAGAGGCAACTGAAGTTTGGCCTGGAGTCGTTAGAGCACGGTTTGTCCAGCCAGCTGGTACTGATAGGACAGGGAAGGGACGAGGGCGCATCTGCTTCCCTGATTCATTTGGGGTAAATAAAGGAATGACGTCAAGGTACGAGTGAAAGTTTATGTATGTATTATACTACCATCTGCGGGAACTTTCACTGTGCTATAGGGTAGTGGGGTGTTCTACAGGTAAAGGAAATTCACAGAGGGACCTAAAAAATGAATACGAATTGAGAGAATTGGGTACACTTGTATCACATGTCACCTTGTAATGGGGGGAACAACAGCTCTCACTGGGAACGTGAACATATCCCTGTGGATACCACCACAAAACACAGCACAACACGTACTACAGAGAGACAGAAACTGAGTTTCTGTGAATTTTCCCTCTGTGTCACTGAACCTCCTGGATTCTGTATTGACTGCGCTCTCTCTCGTGCTCTCTCTTCCCCTCCAGCACCACTTTCTCTGAAAGAAACAGCAGTATTTTATCAATCAGACTAGCACC
This sequence comes from Chroicocephalus ridibundus, assembly GCF_963924245.1. Classification (NCBI taxonomy): domain Eukaryota; kingdom Metazoa; phylum Chordata; class Aves; order Charadriiformes; family Laridae; genus Chroicocephalus; species Chroicocephalus ridibundus. The sequence continues at coordinate 156,683,994 of NC_086284.1, forward strand.
TGACTGTAAAATCTATTTAGACCCTGCACAAGCAGAAAGGCACTCTGCAGAGTTCAACTAAATTTACTAAAAGCAACGAGACATAGGAATGCAGGCTGGCCATTAACAGGACTCTAGGAAGAGTATGTGCAGTTCACGGTAGGGGTGAAGTCACCACCAGGAGAAGCTTTTTGGTCTGGAGTCATGCGATCACATCAGGTCCCCATCCTCCATGACTACCTGCCTTGCACTCGACTTGAGGTACCAGATAACCCACTGTTTATTCATTTGCACTCGGACCCAGTGGGTTTATATCTGCTCCTGTTAGCAAACGCTCAGTCCTCCCTGTTGTCTACCTTGTGATACTCTGCGTATCACCCGAACTGCCAAACCCATCTACCTACAAAGACAAGTGATTCTGCTCCATGCCTCAGCAGAGTAAAGCCCTCGCGTGTGGGATGTAATTCCTCTCACATTATAGGTACTCACACCACCACAGCTTAATCTTTCAGACAGGTAAGCTGTATTGATGCAAAGCCTATTTGCTCTGTGAAATGACATGCACCCCCAGAGTTGTGGCAATATAAAAAGAGAAAAAAAGAAAACTGCTCAAATATTTCCCAGTCCTTAGGCTCTTTTAAAAATCCAACCACAGACACCAACACCCAAGTACTGACCCATGAAACTGTTGCTGTTCATACTCTCATGCTCAAGTCTGCTCACAGCTACACTCTGCCTGTTGACTACCAGTCAGGCTACAGACTACAGTATGTTCATGGCTAACAAAGTATAAAGTTCCTTTAAGATTTACTTTGTTCATGTTTTCTCATTGCTCAGACCTCCTCTTTGCATCTATGTTATTCAGGCTTTTATTGTCCTCCTCTCTGTTCACCCTACACTACTATTTCAACTTCTATGACGTGCTATCAGGTCGGCTCACACAGCCACACTGGGATCCGTGTCACCCTCATCACTTGGTCTGCCAACACTTTCCTTTCGAGAGTAACCAGGCTTGACTGAAAAGGTCACCATGCCAGCACTGACACCACGCTCAGAAGCCCTGACCAGTTGAGAGTACAAAGCCAGTTACCTGAAAGCTCAGCAGTCCCGTGCCCCAGCGCCAGCTGTAGCCATCTACCAGTTAAGTGAGGAAAAGATCCCCTAGATACACTGTCAACAACAATCCCATTCAGATTCCTATTCAATACATGAAAATTATCAAAAATCAATTCATTTTAGCACACATTGGATGCAAGACCTTGAGTTCAGTCATTTCCTACCAGGTCTCTCTATGTGGTCCCAGCCTGCCACCAGAAATTATAGCAACCTGTCAAGCAGGGCCCACTGAAACAGCCTTTACCGTGCAGTGGAGGGAACGGATGAGGGTAGCTGTTTGCCTACCGCTCCAAATGCGCTCTGTGTGTTTGTGCCCCAGACAAACTGTCCTTCCACCTCTGGCATGGCTCAACACACAGCCACACCAAGGAAAGCAGCATATACCTTCTCCACTCTGGACTGGGCTTCCTTCACCTCAAGGAAATGCCTATCTTTACCACCCCTGTGCATCCTTGCAGCAAAACAAAAGTACCAGAAAAGCGAGCTATGTATGCTCCAGAACATTGATAAGGATGACAAAGCAGTCCTCAATTTTTGTGTCTGTTTTACAGCATACACTGTATGCTTCTCCCTTATCGCCCAGCAAGAGGCTGCCTAGCGGTGCCCTTGCTCAGACGGAGGACAGGATCCTGGAGGAGGGCACAGGCAAAGAGCAAATTCAGAATAACTTGCAGTCCCTGAAGAGCACAGCAACCAAATAGTGCGCAGCCATCCTGCTCCCAGAGCACTTCCAGCGAGATAAAAACACCCACATAGCGTTGTACACACAGCCCTGCAAGAGCAAACTATGTCGATGCACACACATGGGATTATCTAATCATTCGTCACCTAAATAACCCTATGAATAGTCGAATGCCTAAGAATTATTCACAGGATTAAAGGCTGTGTGGTCATGGATTAGCACTGGACCCACTTCTGTGGGTCCATGTCGATGGATAACAAAAATTTCAGCAGTGATCTTATCAAGTAAACAAATTAGCTTGATAAGCAGAATTTTCTCTATGTAATTTAGAATGGCAGCAGCCCTCTTTAAAAAGTCATCTTTATTCTGGAGCCTCATTCTTACTATGCAAGCAGGAAAGGAAAGTAATTATGTCGAACAGCAGCCACATACCATTTGAAGCCACTCTTAATGTGTAAGGCACAAAAGGGAGGTAATTAGATTTTAATGGAAGCCAAGATTTGTAAGCCAAGATTTTCAGGTACTTATTTTCATTTGTTGCGAAGAAGGTAACAATTTACTCATGGCACTGCTGAACTCCTACATATAAACGTCAAGCAGTGTCCCCAGAAGCAATCTAAATAATTCAAAATAGCAAAAGCTGTGCTGATGGAAGGTTAGGGTGAAGAATTTCAACACCAGGTGTTCAGGACACAGTTTTCCCAGGAACTAGCACTCAATACCACTGAGTACAGAGGAAGGCAGGCTTTCTAAAGGGCTCTCTACCTCTCAGTGGGGCAAATTTTCCAAACCACCTGGTTGCTATGGTGGTGTGCAGGGGTACTTCCAAATTTTGGGGATGAAATGTCAACCCATGTGGGAGGGAGCAGTCTTGACTTTGACAAAGCCAAAGATTTCATCCCTCAGTGAAAAAAAAAAAAAATCACCTTAAAGAGGTTCACTGTGCTCTCTAGGAACAGAAACTGTACTATCTTGTGATTTCCATGACTGTAAAAACAAATCCCTTTAAATACCCTTTAAATATGGTATTTCTTCTGCTTCCAGAGAAAGAGAACATTTGATGGCCATCTAATTAGTTTTCCTCCTATTTTCCTGCCTTACACAAAGCATTTATGTATTCAAAATGAGTTTAAGAAAGAAAAACTACATTATGATAGCAATTTTGTTCTGAAATGAATTCTTCTGACAAGTCTCTTTGAGAAACACACAATTCTACTGGATGGAAAAAAAAAAGCAATACTCCACTAACTAAACAGCAGTAGAAGGCAACTTTCCAATGAATCAAGGACATTGATATGACTTGATATGATACCTGGACTTGCACAAGGCATTTGACACTGTCCTGCATGACATCCTGGTCTCTAAATTGAAAAGACGTGGATTTGACAGATGGACCACTCAGTGGATAAGGAATTGGCTGGATGCTTGCACTCAAAGAGTTGTGGTCAATGGCTTGATGTCCAAGTGGTGAGCAGTAATGAGTGGCGTTCCTCAGGGGTCAGTATTGGGACTGGTGCTGTTTAACATCTTTGCTGGTGACATGGACAGTGGGACTGAGTGCACCCTCAGCAAGCTTGCTGAGGACGCCAAGCTCTGTGGTGCAGTCGATACACTTGAGGGAAAGGGTGCCATCCAAAGGGACCTGGACAGGCTTGAGAGTTGGGCCTGTGCAAACCTCATGAAATTCAACCAGGCCAAGTGCAAAGTCCTGCACATGGGTCGGGGCAATCCCAAGCACAAATAGAAGCTGGGTGGAGAATGGATTGAGAGCAGCCCTGAGGAGAAGGAATTGGGGATCTTGACTGATGAGAAGCTCAATTTGAGCTGGCAATGTGCTGCTCGCAGCCCAGGCGGCCAGCTGCATCAAAAGAAGTGTGGTCAGCAGGTCAAGGGAGGTGATTTATCTCCACTCTCATGAGACCTCACCTGGAGTACTGCATCCAGCTCTGGAGCCCCCAGCATAAGGACACAGACCTGTTGGAACAAGTCCAGAGGAGGGCCACGAAAATGATCAGAGGGCTGGAGCACCTGTCCTATGAAGATAAGCTGAGAGAGTTGGGGTTGTTCAGCCTGGAAAAAAGAAGGCTCTGGGGAGACCTTACAGCAGCCTTCCAGTACCTGAAGGGGGCCTACAGAAAAGATGGGAAGGGTCTCTATCAGGGAATGTAGTGATAGGACGAGGGGTAATGGTTTTTAACTGAAACAGGGCAGATTTAGATTAGATGTTAGGAAGAAATTGTTTACTGTGAGGGTGGTGAGACACTGGAACAGGCTGCTCAGGAAAGCTGTGGATGCCCCATCCCTGGAGGTGCTCAAGGCCACGTTGGATGGCGCTTTGAGTAACCTGGTCTAGTGGGAGGTGTCCCTGGCCATGCCAGTGGAGTTGGAACTATATGATCTTTAAGGTCCTTTCCAACTCCAACCATTCTATGATTCTATGACTTTTATTTCATTAATATATTACGATTGATTATATCCCCTATACCTTAGCTCTGTTTTGTTTAATGACTTTCTCTAGTTGACTGTAAGTGTTTCTCAATTTCTCCACTCTTTCAGTCACTCCTCTCCAGCAGGTTTTTATTCTGCTTCTCACTTTGCTAAAATTCCGTTTTGTATAGACTTGGTTTGTTCCCAGTTGAACATAAGATGGACTCAATTCTAGCCTAAAGGGTGGATCTGCACCATATAAGCCAGGAAGGCAGGCTGCAATGTGTGTTATGAATGGGGAACAGCTAGATTTATGCCTCTAAGGAACGCTAGTGTATCCGACAAAGAAATGGACCAGAGAGCCACTCATGGAGAAAGTTCCACTCATTTTCTTTCTCATTGGAATTGCAGGAAGAAATAGATGCTGGGGAAAAAAATGATCAAACTAATTCTAAAACCATCCACAAAGCTCTGAAAAGATCTTAAGACAGTCAGAAGCCATTGCTCAAACCTCACTTTTGCATATAAGACCTAAAAAACATTCACTTTAACATTCTTACATAAAACTCATCAGGAATTACAGGAAGTGGGGGATTTTTTAGATGGTAATTTGTTGAAACCAAGAGTTTTCATTAGAAAGGTTTAATTTAGGTGATTTTCTTCACTCAAAAATTTGGGAGAAAAAGTTTCAAAATTTCCTACACAGAGACACATGCATTTTCTGATTTTGCTAGATGGCGATTTGTCCAAAGACAAGGATCAGGAAAGTTTAATCTCATTTTCTTTAAGTCAGGGTCACACGTACCTAAAACATTAAGGTACCTAAGCCTTAAGAGTAAGTATTCATAAGACTACAATGGACAAACATTTCAAGCAAAGCCTGTTTTGCAATTGGAGACTACTGAAGGCGTTCGGCTAACAGGAAAGTGATTTCCAGAAGCAGCTCACTTGTTTCTTCTTTTTGCTGCTTCTTCTTATCTGCCTCTGGTACATTTTTACTGCTGATTCTGCAGGGTATGGCCTTTCTTACTGTTCTTTGTCATGTTCTGTGCTCAGCACAAGAGGGACCCAGTCCCAGCTGGCACTTCAGCCCTCTGTCTATGCTGTACACAAGATCCCTCTTAATGCCAGCGAGACAGGTGCAGGCACAGACTGATACATTCAGAGTTTACTCTCTGCATTCACATGCCTGCAGGAGACTGCCAAAACCAAAAAGTATTAGCAATCCATTTGGAGTTTGGCATATACCTATACAGCAAAAATCTCATACGTTGAGGCAGTTTATGTGTCAAAATGAGATCTCTATTATATATAAAAATATATCTATATTATACATAAACAGTTATTTAGCAGAAAGTTATTTGTGACATACTGTGAATAGAGATGCTATTTTATTTAGTTAGTTTTTGAAAACCAGGCACAGTATTTCTCAGTTCTGCAACTCAGCCTTCTGCATCTGCCCGAGACAGGATCTACCCTGAGGGCACAGGACACGGGCTTGGCTTTGATCAGTGCTCCACACTCCAAAAAGTCACCTGCGAAAGTTTCACGGTAAGCACAGACAGGAGAAAAGACAGAGAGATGACGACGTGGAAAATAAGACGGAGGGATAAAGAAGGGGTAAAAAAGAAAGCTTGAAAGGAAAGGAAGTGAAGAAGTAGAAACGGAAAGGAAAGTACAGAAAGGAAGGAACAGGGCTTTCTCTCTGTTTCACTGCTGGGAACAGTAACGAGTGTAAACATTTGCTGATGGCGTATCTTTTATCACAGCAAATCCCACAGCTTCAGGCATTTTCACGGCTCAAGGGCACTGACTAATGCCAAGGAGTCTGGACTGCTCTTGCAAGCCAGGAAAGTGAGACAATGAGCATGTAACAGAATTGGCACACACAAGGCCATTTAAACTTTCACCCGCAAAGTTCTGTATTAAACCCTAAAAGAAACTCCTGCAGGCACAAGAGGGTTAAACAAGAACATTTGTCACATCCAGTTTTTCATCTTCTGGGGCAGCATAGAAAAAAAAATAATCTGAAATATAAACCAGGGCATATAAAACCATGGAGGTCTAGATTTCCCATGAAACTTCCCAACCTTTTTCTTTTCAAAAGTACCTGTAAAAGCTGCAGAACAACTACAAATTGAAAAAAACTTATTTAAAAAAAATATTTCTCTTTCTCCCTCTCCTACAAGCATTTCCTGCTCCCTGGAATCAGGGCTGTGTCAATCAGACTGATATGTTATGATCCGACAACGTATACAAATTATTTACCCGAACAGTATAATTTTTCAAAGGTACAAAAGCAGTCTCAAGGGTGACCACAGTGCAAAGCCTCCAAGAAACATAAGGCAATGGAAGCAGAAAAGCCACCATTAAAAGACATCCAAACTTTATTAGTTACGGGCTGCACTGGCAGCTTACTAGCAGCTTGAGTCTGGTCTACGCTGCAACCACCATTGTGTTTTATTTTTCTTATATAGCTTACTCTTGTTCACACTTAAATTGAGAAAAATTATATTTCCTCATCTCGTGGCAGCAAGGAGATACGTCTCGGAGACTGAAGTTTCCAGTGAGTTTTACTTCATCTTGAAATAACAAGCCTTGTCCTCAGACTAGCAAGGGGGACAGGGAAACACAACCAAGCATTTAGTACCCAGTCTCACCCCTCCGGACCACTGCTTCTTCTCTTGGTTTTCACATTTCTCAGCTCCATAAGGCATAAATTATTCATGGCAAAACTGCCTCTCACAATGTTTATGCAGCGCTTAGTACAATGCCACTCTTTTTCAGCTGGGGCCTCTGGGCATTCATGCAATACAAATAATCACGATGATAGCAACAACAATAACAGCCAGCTAATGCTGTTCCCATCGCGCATCCACTGCCAGCGTCCGCCCTGCAGAGCTCAGATCACTGTATTTCACTGCAGGCTCCTGGTCAGCACCAGAGGCCATTCTTCAATAAACCTGCCTCATCCTTTACAGCAAAAGAAAAACCTCCCAATTTTGCCTCTCCGTTTTTTGTTTAACTATCACAGCTGTTTCCTAATATGAAAAAATCCCTCATTTTTATATCTAATTAGTTTGAGCAGATCCTATTATTCTGCCTCCTGTAATACTAATTATTACGCTAGCTGCATGCCTGCACGACTAATGAGTTACATTAAAGATGGGGAATTCTGAAACCTACAGAGGGAGATACAGCACGAGTGTGATGCCAAAAAAGGAGACACCAGCATCTTTCAAACAAAAGAAAATCACAGTCCTAACAAGTAATTTCTCCCCCTTTGTCCCCTCCAGCTATTCTTTAAAAGCAGACATTTTTTTGCTGCCCAAAGGCAAAGTTGAGGGAGGGCACCCCAGAAAAAGCAGATTGTCCCAACTTGCAAAATGGAGCGGGCCACAGGTGATCGTTTTTGTCAGTGCAGCACCCCATTTGTCTGAGCAATGAATAGCTGCATTATCGGGAGAGCAATTAATTCAGACAATGTCACTGTCAGCTCCGTGCAACAACCTGCAGCGAAGTCATCCTGCCACAGCGCAGTCAGTCTGTCCTGGCACCGCGCTATGAGTAAGACATCCTCGCTGCAGGTAGAAGTCAAGGCTGCCACGGTAGTGCTCAAAAACCACATGTTGTTTCCTGCTCTTGGCACCAAAGTAAGGATGGGGACACGCCTGCTCATTAACAGAAGGTCCAGCTGTATGTTTTGACACCAACCTCCCTAAGACGACACAAGGTAAATCAGTGTCAAACACTGTCTTAAATCCACTGAGATTACTAATGTCAAAACCAAAGACCCTAGTTAGTTCGGACACTGACCTTGAAGTAAACTGTCACATTCTGATAATTGTAATCGCAAACTAAGGGAAAAAAGGGAGCAGCAGCTACTAGTCAGATCACAGAGCCAAGAGTCAACAGCTCCTAGCTGAGTGCCTGGACCTGCCACTGATACTGTGCAAACCTGAAAAAATCACTTAGCCTTTCTGACTTTCAGTTATCACTTTTTCTTTAAATTGCGCTTCCTCAGCGCCAAGGAGGATTAGCTAATTGCTACCCGTAAAGATTGCTAGATAAAAGAAACAACGTAGTGCAGATTATTTATACTGCACTAAACTCTTAAGTAAAGCTCTTCAAATGATATGAAATTATTAAATATACACAGAGCGCTGTCTTTCCTCTGCTGCAGCAGCACGCACACTGTGCCAAACACAGGGAACTGCACTGACACCTTCCTAGACTCTCAAATGCTACACCTGATCTGCATTAGAGGAAAGAGATTACAGCCATTAATGACTCGGGCAGGTCTTGCCTTCACATGAGAAACCTTTCCAAACACTACATGTGGGAAGTATTATTAATCATTGAAGACAACAGTGGTGTAAGCAGTGTTAATGTTTGCCAACCTTAGTTGGAATTGGTTTCCTACGTGGCAAGGACTGAGCTGAGCCAGGATAAAGTAACTCATAGATCAGATATATGGTAAATTGATAAAAAGTTGGGAAGGGAGATTTATTAAAAAGAACTAAATACAGCCAGGTGAAAAAGTTATCAGAAAGGAGCATAATTCAAAAAATGAAGGGTACATTGCAGAAAGAGCAGGCAGACTGCTTATTCTATTACATTTTATCTTAATCGGAAGAATAAATAGCTGAAAGTACAAGAGTTATGGGGGGGAGAGAGAGGAAGAATGAGAGTGACGGAAAGAGTGCAAAAAGACACGAAGCCTACCAGGCAACCCAGCTCAATAAAAATAAATTCCTCCTCTCTCAGCAGTTAAAGCAAAATGTTTCCTGCATCCTGACAATACCCCATTCTTTTACTTTCTGGCCGGCTGGAACCCGAAACAACCATCAATCAAGTTTGGGTGGCCGTGAAGTAGGCCAGATGGAGTATGTCGGAAGCGTTTTCTGCTCTTCAGTGCAAGTTGGCCATTAGAGCCGCCACTCGACAGAAGTGCCTGAGTCTTTCACATCTGTCAAGATAGTTTAGGGAGACCTTGAACATCCCCGGCCTTGCAGACGCTGATTAGAATATGCAATTGTGTGTGCTAGAGGAGAGGTGGCTGCCTCCGCTGGGATTTTGTGATAAAAATTATCCTTTCATCCTTTCCAGCCTTTGTGATGGGCTTTCTCATGACCTCATTTGTGTACTAAATACACAAACCATGGTGTCTGGGATATCACTGTCATGTTGCTGACAGTTTCTCTGTCCAAATGCACAATATTCAAGAACAAACAACTGTTTTCATCCTGTGTTAACTACACTTCAGCACAGCAGCCCAGGATCAAGCTATTGTCTTCCAATCTGAGAATACCTCAGCAAAGCTATGGAGAAAAGAGCTCGTCAGAAATCCAGATAAAATTCAAATTCCTGATTCATCCTCTGCTCTCCCACTTAAATCCAATATACAGTAGAGCTTCTCCAATAATTCTCCTCTTGGAAGAAGTGAGCTCCAAAATGTCCAAGTGTCGCAGACTACAATCTATACTTAGAGTCAGCTGCTAAGAAGAAAACAACACTAAGCAGAGCAGTTGCTAACAAGGAAAAAATACAGTATTTTTTTTAATTTTTTTTAAGTTTCCAAAATAATGCATGTGCTTCAAAAATATTTTAATGCTTTTCCATGAATGCTGACTAATGATAAAACAAATCCATAAGAACACTCAGATCACTGGTTTATGAGGCAGGCGTTGATTCCCAAGGTTAATTAGTATCTCCTGGTTTAATTAAGCAGAAGTTTTGCCACAACTCATAGAAGTTCCTGGAAAATCAAAATATACTTTTATCAGCAAAATCTGAAAAATGATAACCCTTGGGATTTTTCTGCAGGTATAATTTTCTTTTCTGTTAAGCATAGATCAAACTCCTAAGAAATAGCAGTCATCTTTGAAGTAGGTGAGAGGAGAGAGACAAAGGATCCATCCTACTGGCAAAGCTGCGGCATGTTCACGAGCTGGAAAGGTAGAATCACGGAATCTTCAGAGTTGGAAGGGACCTCTAGAGATCATCTAGTCCAACTCCCCTGCTAGAGCAGGATTGCCTAAAGCACATCCCTCAGGGCTGCATCCAGGCGGGTCTGGAAAATCTCCAGAGAAGGGGACTCCACAACCTCCCTGGGCAGCCTGTTCCAGTGCTCTGTCACCCTCACTGTAAAGAAGTTTTTCCGTGTATTTGAACGGAACTTCCTATGTTCTAGCTTGTGCCCATTGCCCCTTGTCCTGTCGCTGGGAACCATTGAAAAGAGCCTGGCTCCGTCCTCCTTAAACCCGCCCTTTAGATACTTGTAAACATTAATCAGGTCCCCCCTCAACCTTCTCTTCTCCAGGCTAAAGAGTCCCAGCTCTTTCAGCCTTTCCTCATAAGGGCGGTGCTCCAGTCCCATAATCATCTTGGTTGCCCTACGCTGGACTCGCTCCAGTAGTTCCCTGTCCCTCTTGAACTGGGGAGCCCAAAACTGGACACAGTACTCCAGTTGTGGCCTCACCAGTGCAGAGTAGAGGGGGAGAATGACCTCCCTCGACCTACTGGCCACAGTCTTCCCTATGCAGCCCAGGATGCCATTGGCCTTCTTGGCGACAAGGGCACACTGCTGGCTCATGGATAATTTGCTGTCTACCAGGACCCCCAGGTCCTTCTCCTCAGAGCTGCTTCCCAGCATGTCCGCCCCTAACCTATACTGGTGTTTGGCATTCTTCCTTCCCAGGTGCAGGACCCTACACTTGCTTTTGTTGAACCTCATTAGGTTCTTCTCTGCCCAGCTCTCCAGCCTGTCCAGGTCACGCTGGATGGCAGCACGGCCCTCTGGAGCGAGAAAAGCAACAGAAGAGCAGCAGTTACAGATAACATCTGTTTATTTGCATTTTCCTCCAAGAACAGAGGTGGTGAGGAGGAACTTCAGACACCAAGCCACACTAAGGAAACGTGTCAGGTGAAATCTGATACACAGTACTTCACTGGGTAAGCCTAGATGAAATAATCTGCCTCACCTCCTTGGGTTCTTAACTAACCACATTAATTAACTTTTTAAAAATATGTAAGAGTTAGGGAGAATTGGGAAGGGGTCTCAGATAAAGATATCAGTTCCACATGCAAGCAGTGATGAAAAGAAAAACATACTTAGATTTAGGCAGTGTAATGAACAATAAAGGAAGTATTACAATGATACTTTCTTTTTCAACAAAAATCTGTAGAGGACATGCTTGAAATAATGCGTACAGTCCAGTCTCTTCACCTCAAAAATGATTTTGCAACCACAGAATCATAGAATCATTTAGGTTGGAAAAGACCCTTGGGATCATCGAGTCCAACTATCACCTCCACTCTACAACGTTCTCCCTTACACCCTATCCCTTAACACCACATCTAAACGAGCCTTAAACACATTCAGGGATGGTGACTCCACACCTCCCTGGGCAGCCTATTCCAGTGTCTGACCACTCTTTCCATGAAGAATTTTTTCCTAATGTCCTGCCTAAACCTACCCTGCTGCAGCTTGAATAATAGAAGGAATTTAGGTGAGCCCAGTAGAGAGCATTCTTATCATGGATAAATTGTTATACAACAAAATAAATTTAAGTCTGAGGTTTTAGCTTTAAAAGATGGTAAGTGACAAAAAGTAACAGAAGATATATAAAACTACAATTGTTTGGAGAATCTACATAGGGGCTTTTACTCATCCCATTTACAATATGAAATCAAAAGGAAAAGTGATGTAATGGAGAGGTTAGAAACACAACCTCATAGAAGGAAAATTTAAGGGTGCAGGAAAGAGGGCTAGTCAGGAAAATAATGAAAACAACCCTTTTTCTGAAAATACTGGTATTTTTCTGTTACATATTCTCAGTCAGCTCACATCTGCTTTTGGTACTCCCAACCTATTGCTGTCAGAGCTGTATTCCGTGATGCAGCTCTTGAAGCAGACACCAGTCAGAAAGGTAACCGTTTAGCGGTAGAACAGGTTCCTGTAATCAATAAGTCCCTCACTTACTATTCTGCTGCCAGAGCTCCCAAATGCCAGAGAGTCACTGCCCTGCTACTCCAGGCAATCACAGTAGGAATATATAGCACTTGATCAGCATTTACAGGTCTAGCTGCGTATCGACACAGACCTCATCCCTCAGAAGAAAACTGCTGCTTCCAAATAATGTATCACACGCTTTTTCTCTTGCAGTCTTGAGCCATTGATGTGAAGCTATGAGCGAAAATGGAGGCTAATATATCCATTCCAAGTGCTCAGACAACAATCCAGATCTTCCTTCTCATCTCGGAAGAATTAGTCTAACTACAGATTGCATACAGTTTAATTTTTCCTTTATCTAGATGTGGGTAGGGACTTACCTCCAACCTGTAATTTCCTTCACCTCAGGAAGAACACAAATACTCTCATTCCAGCCAACGTGCCAGCACTCAGATTTTTAACTCAGAAATAAAGTTCAGTAGGGCACAATATGTCACACAGCACTCATCTGCTTGACCTAATTTCTTACTCTAGTTCCTCCTACTGCTGCCAAACACACTGTCCAGTGCAGCTCCCATGTAGTTATACCCACTGATCCGCAATATGGATTTCTTATCGTTAGCTCAGGGCCCAGGCAGGCTGCAAGCGTGACTTCACACATGCTGCTCCTACTAATGCCAACAGCAGATGAACGAGCAGGTGGCCTGCAGGAAGATGCCGTGAGATTTCTTGCACAAATCAGGAGAGCAGAATTTCTGCCCACAGTTGTGACGATCACAAACCTACATTTGTATCTATTTCTCCTTTTGCGTTCTTTCAAATCAAATGAAGTTGTGTTTTCTAATTAAGTCAAACCACATATTTGCTGCACTCAGTACCAATCTGAGTTTCAGTCTCCGCTGTAACTCACTCATACCTGGAATCCATTAAAGTTAACTCCAATCCAGCAATTTCAAAAGATCTGCTTTTTAATACCATAACTTAAAAACGACCCTGTACCACTCAACAGCACTGCTCCCACAAAACGGAGCTGCATCGATGCTCTGCTTTGTCTCCCTCTTCCCTCTTCTGACAGCCATTGATAGAATATACTGACTCAGCAGGAGCAGAACAAGGCACGGGGCTACTAGTGGCTCAAGCGGCAGCGGCCTTCTGGCCACACAATAGGAAGCTTCATTCAATAAACTCCCAAATGCCACTTGGGCATGGAAACTTACTCAAAAAAAAGCAATCAATCAAAAAAAAAAGTCCTCCCCCCCAAACTAATAAACAATAAAATCACACAGCTCAAAGCCCTTCCTGCATTCCACCCAGTCACTTCCACCCCCAAATGAAGATGTTTAATTGCTGCCAACTCAACCAAGTCAGTTGGGCTCCGACAATCTAGCTGTATCCTTTCTGCTTCATGGCTTGTCATTATCTACACAGGTTCTAGGCTCAGCGCTCAGCGGGCAACCCCACCGATGGCGTGCAGGAAGACCAGTTACAGCTGTACTGACCGCAAAGCGGATGGAGGCACGCACATGCGCAGAAAGGGTCTGCAACCTCGTCAGACGTGTCTCTGGTTGCAGAAGCAGAGCAGGCCACCTGCAGCTGCTCCTCAGATCAATGGTGCCCCACCATCCACAATTCGAAAATTGCTCGTCCCAGTTGCACCTGTCACTCCTAATCTCATTTATTTTTATAATTATCCAAGTATTCAGAGCCTGGAATGTGTTAAACCTAGCTGATTTTAAGCAAACAAATGCCAGGGTAGCATAGCTTGTATAATCCACTTAAAACACATTACTTCTGTATCTCAAACAAGATCTCACAGTTTTTGCTCCCACTATAAATCATCCTACACACATAACACCTGCTACTCCAACAAAAGAGTACATTAAAAGGCTTTAATGATTGGAAAGAAAATAAGTTTGTCTAAGGGACACCTGGAAACCCAAATGCAGGGCATATGCCTTTCTGTGTACTAGGAATTATGCTATCACTTGCATTTAAATAAGACATATACATTCTGTACTTTCCCTCCTGCTATCTTTGAATAAAGAATACACAACCTCAACAGTGCAGAGCACCCACGTATTTCTGCATGCAGTGAGAAGAACATCCCTTCAATACTACCTGTTGTATCGGGTTTGCATGGCAAGGTTTTGGTAGCAGGGAGGCTACAGGGGTGGCTCCTGTGAGAAGCTGCTAGAAGCTTCCCCCACGTCCAACAGAGCCAATACCAGCCAGCTCCAAGACAGATCCGCCGGTGGCCAAGGCTGAGCCCATCAGCGATAGTGGTAGTACCTCTGTGACAACATATTTAAGAAGGGGGGAAAAAAACCCTGTATGACAGCACCAGAAGAGAGGGGGGAGAGTATGTGACAGTAACAACTTTGCAGACACCAAGCACAGTGAAGAAGGAGGGGGAGGAGGTGCTTCAGGCACTTCAGCCCCATGGAGAAAGAGGAGCCCACACAGGAACTGGTTTGCTGGCAGGACTTGTGATCCTGTGGTGAACCCACCGTGGAGCAGTCTGTTCCTGAAAGACTGCACCCTGTGGAAGGACTCACGTTGGAGAAGTCCATGGAGGACTGTCTCCCGTGGGAAGGACTCCACAGTGGAGCCAGGGAAGAGTGTGAGGAGTCCTCCCCCTGAGGAGGAAGGAGTGGCAGAGACAACGTGTGATGAACTGACCACAACCGCCATTCCCCGTCCCCCTGTGCCGCTGTGGTGGTAGGAAGTAGAGAATCTGGGAGTAAAGTGAAGACTGGGAAGAAGGAAGGGATGAGGAGAAAGTGTTTTAAGATTTAATTTTTATTTCGCATCACCCTACTCTGATTGGACTGGTAATAAATTAAATTAATTTTCCCCAAGTCGAGTCTGTTTTGCCCATGACGGTAACCACTGAGTGATCTCCCTGTCCTTATCTCATGAACCTTTTGTTATATTTTCTCTCCCTCTGGCCGGCTGAGGAGGGGGAGTGATGGAGCAGCTTTGGTGGGCACCTGGCATCCAGCCAGGGTCAACCCATCACATCTACCCAGAAGGAAAGCAGTCCTTTTTTCAACTAGTTGTTATTCGATACCAAACAATGCCTATATAAAAGGTGTCTTTACCAAGAGACACTTTTGCATGCTATTATTGGTCTGTTCCCATGAACAGTTGAGTTATGAAAAGCGTCTGTACTCTGCCAGTCTAGTCACATCAGGAAACTGGTAGCAGTACAGGTGGTCTAAGGTTAAAATTGGAGTTCTAATCTTCAGCTTACCTCTTGTGTGTGAGACTGCCTTGACTATACAACTCCGGAATATTGTCTGCCTGACCGCTGAGAGATAGGAGCGGTGCAGAACTGAGAAAAGGCTATGGAAGTATAATCTCCTGTACTACTGAGTTCCCCCTGAAGCATTTGGGGCATCACAAATGCAGTGATTCAAATGAACTAGTGTGCAGCTCCCAGCAAATGGAATTTACCTTGAGGTTTGGGTTTGGTAAGCTTCCCACAGGGCTTTGAGATTGTGACAGTCTTCTGGCAGTCAGCATTATGAAGGGCTCTCTTTAGGTTCCCGGTTCGAGTCTTCAAGGCAGTATTCAAGTCGCATTCTCCCCAGGCCTGGAACTGGTATTTGCACTCCGCTGCAACGAATGAACAAATGGCAATTTTTAAAACAGAATGATTGAGTGTGAAAACCAAAATGTTATGAGTCCAATAGAATACCGCGGACTGTCAGTGCTTGTAGACAAAAGGATCATGAAACTGAAGAAAGGAATCCCAACAAAATTTTAAGACAATTTGCAGTGATAATTGCAGTCTTCCCCCCCCAAATATTTTAAAATTTAATCCTCTTGGTTTTGCATGGATATTACGTTATTCTCATATAAAGGAAAATATATTCAACTATGAAGATAAACAATAAATAAATTGAAAAAAAAAGAAAGAAACACCAGCAGTGGGAAATATCACTCACTTCCTATATGGCTGTTCCTCCGTTTGTATGATGTGAAAGGTTACCAAACAAGGCTTTAATAGTTTCAAGAATGTATGTGCAACTATGAACTTGTCAAGTCTGAAACTACTGCACTGATTGCCTTGGTAAGGTCACAGTGATGTCAAAGCCATACAAGCTGTTTACTAGAAAAAAAGCCAAGTTTGCAGAAGTAATCAGATCTGAGTCCTGGACAGACATCTTGTTCAGGGCAAATGTGACTATCCTTCTGAATTGTTACATATGAACCTCCTGAACTGAATAATAAAGATGAAATACATCGGTCTTCATTCACTCCTTTCAATAAACATGCTGGTAGCCACCCATGCTCCATGCTGCAAATCACACATCACAAGGTCACGTGAAGCCTGTGGTAACCATTGCAGAGATTCATAGCTGCGAGTGAACACACGACACATCGCTGCTTCAAATAGAGTTGTACACAGCAGATTTCACCATGCTGCTGGAAGACTGAGTTTACGGTAAGTAAGTTATATGGTCTCTCTGCAGAGGAGCTGCTTTGCTCTGAAGAAGCTGCCTTCTGATACCTTGTATGTTCTACCTCCTATGAACTTCAAATACAGGAGCAGCCCCTTCACCAAGACATTTGCAGACCTAAGCAGAAAATACAGGCTTCCTGCTCCATGCTTAAGTAAAAATCAAAGCAAATGCCTTAAGAGAGTGATACCTACCTCCAAATTGCTTCTTCCAGTTGCAGGGAATCTTACACTTCTGAGTCTTGGTGGTTTGTTTGCACTCGGCTCCAGTGCGAGTGCCCTCGCGCGTCCCCAGGCCACAGTCACCATTGGTGGGTACACAGACACTCCACTGCCATTCCCCACAGTCAGACTTCTTCGCTTTTTTCTCTGGATGAAGACAAGGAACCAAACCCAAGCAAGAGAAGTGGTCAGTACCCAGAGCCTATGAAGAAGTTCCCTAAACTTTACTAAACAGTCACAGCACCTGAAAGGGTGAATACGGAAGACATCTGTAAAACAACTGCTTCAAAAGCAAAACGTCTGGCATGTTCTTCACAGTGCTGCAGAGACAGGTCAGCCTCTTTGATTCCAAATCAGGGTGGATCATTCAAATTCAGACCCAATACCATGTCTACTAGTCCACTTAGATATTCTCAAGTGGATCCTCATCTTCATAATGGGGAATCATCTAGAAACCATCAGGGATCATTGACCAAAACATGCAAGAGGGCTCACTCAGAAAGGAAACTCCTCTGTCTCCAGTAGTTGATGGCATGCAAGTATTTTCAGCTCCAACAGAAGCACTACATGGTATTTGGATTAGAAATGTGTGTGTTGACATTGTGTATCAGAGGATTCGAGCACCTCCAGGAAACAGCTGTGGGATGCAAACTTTTCGTTTCTCATATCATGTCACATTTTATGTTAGAATATGACCAAAACTCCAAAGGCAAATCAAAAACTACATGGAGAAGTGTACTTGAAATTCTATTAATAGAGGTGAGTTCATTGCTCAGGGACAAAAGTAAGGATCATGATTTCATTTAAATCCTTAAACCCAAGTCTGACGAGAAAAGACAACAATGTTATCAAACCCAAGGGTTCAAAAACCCAATTAGTTAGGCCCCCAAAACATCACAAGTAACTTTAAATAACCTTACATAACATATCTTCCTTCTAACTCTTGTATATTTACGTTCACATTTTCTCATATTTCTATACAGCCACAATGGTTAGAAACAACTTTTTTTAATGGGAACACCAATCCTGACAGACTCACAGGTCACATTAACTGGTGTGTAAGTAGCCTGTTAACACTAAGACCTTAAGAAAAACACCGAAAGATGTGCTCCTTAAAAAGATGTCAAAACTGGGTTTGATAGATATGAATTTTCCTCCCCAGGCCTGTCTCTCCTATAATGAGGTCCGAGTTCATCACTGACAGAAAGCAATTACCGCTGGATGTCTTGCTGTCTATCTGCAGCAGCGAGTTAGTTCAATTCTTTGTCGGAGGATTTCCACATCACACAGCATTGGCGTAGCATTGTCACATACAACACTGAACGAGCGACATGATAACTGCTTTTTCATCACTCCTGTTTCGTTCTCCCTAAGTCAAGCATAAACCTATTCCCAGAGCAAATTTTAAACTGCCTTGCAATACCCACTCTGTGATAAACAGAGGACTCCAGTCTCTGGGGCTGTCAAGCTGCCAGCTTTCATGGAAACTACTTTTTGTTTTCCTATTTAACACAGAAAAACATGTCACTGCCACAAATCCCTGCTCTATATGTCAAAAGGTTAACGAATGGCCTGAATTTCATAACAAAACCAGAAGCATTTGACATTCTCCCATACATACAATCTGTCTTGGGGATTAACTCTGAATGATGCTGGACCTTACCTGGTTTCTCTTTCTTGCCAGCCTCGGTGGTACTCACAGCTGCCAGAAGGAAAACAAGTGCCAGGAGGGCAGCTGTGAACATTCGACGTTGTTGTTGTTGTTGCTGTTGCATTCTGGGGATTAACAAGAGAGAGGAAAAAAAGGTTGGTTAGACTGTAAAAAGTGGGACCCCCTCTAAAGTGTTGCTACAGCTTTTTCAGCAAGCTCTTCTTCAGGGCCACAAGACACAAGCAGGTCAAACATAATTAGCCATTGGCAGAATGGGTAATTATCTTCTTTCCAGAGAGAATACAAAGTTTTTTAACAATTATTTTTCAGCCTGTGTACCAAATCCCTGATCTATATCGCTGATGTTATGGATGAGTTTTGCCACAGGAAGTTTAGTAATTACTGCTCACCTTCTAGAAACCTGTCAGAGAATCAAGGCTCCTGATGGGCCTGGAACTCCTCTCTTCTTTCCTGACCTCTGGCTGTGATTTATTGTGTAAAACTAAGCAAAACATATACTTTGTGCTTCATCTTACCCTTCATATGAAGTATGGAATGCTACACTGTCCACCTTACAAGGGTTCAAGTCCTTATCAGGCTTAATTGACATCTGAAAAGACCTTCTTTCATGAAAGCTTATATAGAAAATATGTGATATATTATCTTAATTGTCATTGGCATGTTGCTACCTACCTTTTCCCTCCCCTTCAGTTACTGTCTCTTCCTGTAAACTAACTGTAAATCAGTTAAGCTAATTGCATGAAATGCAAAATGGGTGCAGAGACAGGACTGTCACACACAGCTACCAGCTACCCATAGCACACTAATGAACCCAAAATCTGGATTTGGGAAGCAAATATTCAAATATAACAAGGAATTAAAGCCCTTAGTTGGTGGTGAAGCATCAGTTATTAGCCAACCGCCGCAAGTCATTCAGAGCTAGCTGATTTCAATGGTTTACACATATCTTCCCCTTTCACTTTGCTATAATTTGCATTGTCTCATTTTGGCATTGTTTAACCGAAAGCAGGGCCATAACAAATACATATGTTAAAAATGAGCAACTTCCCCAAAACCCAAAGACACGTCCTTAGTAGATAGCTGGGTACCAAGATGGTGGATAGGAGACTGCTTGAAAGCCCAGTCTTCTTTTTTTTTTTTTTTTTTTTTTTAAACTAGGGACCACAACATTCATGCTACGCCAGTCCTCCAAGGAAGCGTCAACAGCGCTAGCCACTAACATGATCTTAAAATCTCAAGTAAACTGATGTTACAGAGAGTTTAGAGGCAACCTGAGCTCATGAGCACAGCAACCCTAGGGAAGAAATAATTCTCACCATGAACAAAGAACAAAATGTTTTTGAAATTTAATTTGGCACTCCTCAGTATTCCCTGCTGGCTACCTCTTGTTCAAAAGCCAGATAATTGTAATTGACATGGAAAACAGGACAGGAATCCCAAACAGAGAGACTTTAAAGTATCCAGCTTCAATATCATGCTAGAAGCCAGATGAGAAAATGTAACAGTTCTCTTTAAATAAAGTTCATGTGACTATTGCAAGAGACTTGGCATTCAAATGTCTGAAAGAGCTGTCATTAGCACCAGTTTGATTTACTCCAAAAGAAAGTACCGGTTCCCATCATGAAGAAAAAGGACCACCAGCGCTTCCAGTGAACTCAAACAGCCCGGAGCAAGAGCGCACATGAGTCCTGCATGAGCTTGGGTTTGGTTTTCCCTTTCTTCTGCTACATGTTTCCACTTAGAGCCTCACATGTTTTACAGAAAATCAAATAAATAAATAAATAAAATAAGCAATAAAAAAAAATATGCAATCTTCCTTTTTATTTAGCTTACTTCAAACTGGTTCTCCATAATCAAACACAGCTGCACCACTTTTAAGACACCAAACCTTCCCCCTTAGCACTTTTCCATTGGAGAAACTTCACCACCAGCAGCACTGCACCTCACATCCCATTTTCACAACGATTTATCTTCTCACTTCCTCTATTCTAAAGAACTCACCAGACTCCCTTGTTGAAGGAGTATTAATATCTTGGCTAGAAAGATATGGAAGAGACAAATACTTCCAAAAGTTGAAGACACTGTCCCAGCGTGCTGCCTGGGGGTGTCAGAAGCTGAAGTAAGGCAGCACCAGCGGGTTTGCTGCACAGGATGTTGCCTGCAGTGGGCTTGGGGGTCCCTTCTACATCCCTCATGCCCACCCCAGGGACCTGGGACATGGTCACACATACCCCAGGGGCAGCTGGCAGTCACCGAGAGCCATGGATAACTGTCTGTAGGGAAGCTGCCTTATATTAAGTTGAGAGAGACTCAAAATCAAATCTGATCAACATTATTTTCAGCAAAACGGGCCAGGAGAACAGTTGGGTTTTGGAGTCTGAAATGTTCCAGAAGCCCTATAAACAAAACCCCACGGAGCCTTAATATAGCATGTTTTCCTAAGACTCCAAGTCTCCCTACAGCCAAAACACTTGCCAAGTTGTCTAAGGCAAACACTAAACCTGCAGAGATATATATATATCTCCCTCTGGCAGGGAGAGCCAGACTGCTTCCTGAAGTGCTTTGCTGTTAATTACCAACAAGTGAAAAGCCATGTTGTACAGATGGAGGCCTTGCCTCACACCACACCAACACCTCAAACTAGATGTAACCAGTATAACTACAGAAAATTGCATCATTTTTTTTGCAAATGATAGATCAGCAAGGGCAGGTGCTCCCACAAAATTACATATAGTACCCATTAAATATTATATATTTTTTTCAGAAGGCCAGAAAATCCCACCTATCGGTAATCTTTTGAGTTCAGTCTTCAGATTTCCTTGCAAATATTTCAGCTGGCCATTAAAAAGATGACCGAAGAGAAAAACTTGTCAGACTGGACTTGTTTATGAAAACAATATATTCTACTGAAAATAACTTTGTCTTTTTGGTTTTTTTTTTTTTGAAATGCAAAGGTGACAATTTTTCCTTTTCATTAGATTCTGTGCTAATATTTCCAGTTCAACCTTTGATTTAAAGAACTGCCAAAACTGCTAATAGCAATGAAAAATCAAGTGTTTCACAATGTGCAAAACGGACTTTTCCTCAACATCTTGATTTTTGTAATAAGCCTTCTATCTACACCAATGGTAACAAGTGAATTGTGTGTTATGAAGGGAAAGTATTTCTAAAATCCTGTATGACAGCCCCTAAGCAGAGCAAGGCAGCAGCACTTAAACAAATGTCAGTGGTATTTACAGCCAACAGGAAGAGACTAAAATAAAAGTGAAGGAAGGGAAAGAGACATTTGGGGTGGGGGGAGCTCCAGGAAACTTCAGAAGAGAGAAAAGATAGAGAGAGAGTTTAGAACAGTTCAAATGATGAGCTGAAACAAGATCAGAAAAAGAGAGTGAGTAATCACGAAAAGAGCACTAAAACAGGAATGAGAGAAGAAAGGAGTTAAGTGATGGTTAAACGCTAAAATAGAGAGTGTTAGGAAAACATGAAGTGTGTAACGAGGTGAGAACCAAAGCCCAGCCGAGATGCACTGTAGCAAGTGACTTCTCCCAACAAAAATGAAGCACAGGAATTGCTTCAGTCTTACAGTTGATTTCACAGTCAATCTCTGTTTGGGAATAAAAAAATGAAGGGAAAATTAAAAAATGGGAGGCAAACAGAAAATTAATGAGTTCATCAACCATTTCAACTGGTTCAATTGCACGTTCAGCACCAGAAAGAGAGTCAGGAAGAAGTCACAGTATGGCTACAGTTTAAAGGACCTTCTGATTGGAGCTCGAGACTCCCACTCCAAATCCCTCAGTGCCCCCGACCTGATTTTACAATCGCACTCACCTCTCCTGAACCTGATTCATTAAATCATTCGTTTCCTGTGATGAGTACAGTCCACATGACTAAGTATACCAACTCTTTCAGGAAATACCTATCCTATGGACTGCAGCACACAAGGCCCAGCTCTACCAGAGACCCAAACCAGCATCGCCACATAGCGTTGCACATGGAGACACTTCCATTTGGGTCCAGAAGCGCTACACATGCTCTCATGCAGTGCCAGGCACTGCATGAACTGCATAACAGCCCAGGAGAAAATTTTTACTCTGTCCAACCCCAGACCCTGCAACTGTGGCTTGCTTCCTGCATACCCAAGTTGGCAGCCCAGGGTGGCCCAGGTGTTCTCATGCTGTGCTCCGTAGACCTTTGGATCTCTGTTAGTGCAAGTCAAGCTTGCTGGAGCAACTCTGTCTGCACTCAGGCAATTAATTCAGACACAGGTTCTCCATTTCTCACATCTGAACAAGTCTTCCCTGAACACAAGCCTCCAACAAACCAACTTCAGACGAAGCTCCGTCGGTGAGCAAGTGTTTATTTTTCTTAGCATTACTGAAGCTAGCATATGCAGCACATCCTAGGATCACATATGTCTTTTGCAGGTGGCTTTTTTGCTGTTAATAACTATTACCCACAAGCCCTTCCCTTCATCTGTTCTTCCCAAACCAACTGGCAGGGCCCCAGATTAGAGAAGCAAGTATTTTATTATTAGTCCATATGAGTCTCATCTCCCACTCTCAACTATCAGGTTTTCTCACATGATTTAACCTGTCCATATCCAGTACAATATGCCAAACACCAGTTGTGTTGATAATGCTGTTATTCTGCAACCCTGCACGTACTGCAATACTGTATGTATTGCCATTGCTAATGACAGGCCACGGGCTTTGTAGTGAGTTTGCAAGGCCTCAGGACTGAGGCTTGTCAAGGCTTGCTCTGTCTGAGCTTTCCTTGGCCCGTCTGTAGCTTTGTCATATTTGGTTTGGCTGCAACAGCAATTTTTCTAATTGACCAGCTAGCTATAGCAAATTTAATTTACTTTTCTATGCCATTGTACGGAGCCACCAAGGTTTTATGACTCTATTATAATAATGTACTCTAGAGAAATACAGGACTGCTGTCTTAGCAAAGGCCTTGACAAGTGGAGAGAGGATGGAACGTAGAGGAGTACAGGTATGGGAGATATGAGATGGGGAATAAACTTGACAATGGAGATGCCCCAGCTATAAACAACTTACCCACGGTCAAATAAAGGAATGCAGACCTGGAGCTGGACTAAACTGGATATAGGAGTAAGAAAGAGAACACAGAAATAGTTTCCAACATACCTAAAAGGTGCCATATAATCTAAGTTTGGACATAACATGGAGCTGCAGACCAATGAAAAAAGGAAAAGGTAAAGCTGCTTTTGTATGTTAGCAAACATACAGAACCAACCCCCAAAGTGAGGAAGAAGAAACCACCCGGTTTCCTCCTGGCAAAAGACTCATGATGCTGACAAGTCACCATAACCATCCCTACCACCAACACTATACCAAAACTATCAACCTTGGGGCTGAGAGGTGCTGGGGAAGGGTCAGCATAACATTAGGAAAAGCAGCTGAACCTAAGTGTATGCATAACAATTTTAATTGTGGTGGTGGTGGTGTTATTGTTATTATTATTACTATAACATCTGTATAGACATATCCCTTCTCTGTAACAATTACATCTACACTAATAATGATTCTTGGATTAGACTGTTAACATTTCAATTACGCTAACAATACATTTTTTACTTTATATAAATATATATATAAGGTATTAGTTCCTTTTTGCCCATAAACAATATTTTGAGTGTAACTATGATTTCCAGCATCGTCTTTTAGTACACTATCATTTTCATCCTATGATCATGAATAAATAAAATTCATCCCAAAAGCAGACTTAAATTCCTACAGACCATTATTTCTCTTCACAACACTGCTCATTTTGAGTCCCCTTTAAGCTCCTTACCCACATTAGAACTACCTTTTGCATTAATCCCTCTGTTTTTCCTGCTTGAATGAATAATTTCTCATCAAGTCCCACAACAAATACTTTAATAAATTACAGTTTGATTAGTCCCAGATTAGTCAGGTCTACAAAATCAGTTTTTAAGTGAGCCAGTTTGGGAGATCAGTCTCCTTTCAGTAAACACATGCTGTGTTTAATGAAACTTAGCATTTACCTCCACTTCTTAAATTATTCTCTTATTCAAAATGTGCTCTATTTTGAAGTCCACCGAGGGCAGATGAACATGTCTGCAGTTACCTAGATCTGTTTCTTTCCCCCTCCTTAAATATAAATATTATATTTGCTACGCTCCAGTTGTACAACAGCAGAAAGTATTTGATGCATGTTTTAACAGTTTTAATGAATCTGAAATGCCAAGTGCCATTTTCGCAGTACTCCAAGGTGGGAACACACAGTTTTCTCTGTAAAAGAGAAGCTAAGACCATTTGACTCTCAGGAGTTTGACCTCTGTAACAGCTGCAGAAACTTCTGCTTTTCCAGGTCTCTTTCTCATACACCGTTTGGTGCATGCTCCTATACCCTACCTGATCTCGCATACTGAAAACCAAGGCAAATGCATGGTTTCGGAGCCGGAGCTTTGTGAATTGTAGTCTTCCAACTGTAAAATGTTCCCCCTCCCCTTGCCCACATACACATTTTCTTTGTTGTCTTTTTTGCTGGACTAGGAAAAAAATTTTAGAAAATCTAGATTTGCTTTTAATTTCCCTTGCAAGATTTAAGTCAGCTTGTGAGTCTCGGTAATCTGACACTTCTGGACTGCCTTGAATGATCAGTAAAATTTTCTTAAATTTCTGCAAGCTCCTGACAGCGCTTTAGTGGGCTGCTCCCCAGGAAGGTTTCGAATTCCTCTCTACAAGCTTTTTTCCCCTCCCTTTTTTCGTGAGGAAACAAATTTCAATTTTTATTTTTATTTTTTTTTACTTTGATATAAAGAGATTTGAAACAATCCTTTTTTATAAATCTTGCGTTGGTCCAACACACATCACTAGTTTAATTTATTTCTCAAAAATAAACTTCTAAAAATGAAAACCTTAATTAGATTTATGTTCATGATCCCGTGTGATATAAACTGAATCAGCTTGTTAACACTCGATACAAGTAGTTATTTTTAAGGATGAGCTTTAAGGATGAGCTGTAAGGTCATACTGAATTAAATTATAAAATAGCATCAACTTTTTATAGTTCTATGGTAGGTAGTGAAGAAATCACATCCACAAATAATTAGCCCCTATTATTATTAGCACCATTTACTTTCTAATCTAAATTTGGAAAGATAAACCCTGCTATGATGAGAGACCTCCTTATATTTTCTTCATGTATAACACTACAAGGTCTTCTAAATTCACATCCAACTTTGGGTTGACACAAAAACAGTACATATTTTTGAATACTCCTCCAAAGTAGTTTTGAGTCATATGAATCCTATCTTATGCATACCAGTAGTTCCTATTTGTTTACACAGTGTCTCATTAATTTCCATTACAGCTATACCATTAGAGGTACCAACTTTTCATTAACAGCTTTCCACTCCCACTACTACAGTTTTCACCAGCAGTAATTTATTTCTTTGTCATGGCTACCCTGCCACTGTAATGTTCACAGACTCATAAAATCACCTGCACTGGAAGGGACCTTTCAGATCATCTAGTCCAACCATCAACCTAACTCTGACCAAAACCATTGCTAAACCATATTTCTAAGCACTATGTCTACCCAGCTTTTAAATACCTCCAGGGATGGTGCCTCAACCACTTCCCTGGGCAGCCTGTTCCAATGCTTAATAACCCTTTCAGTGTAAAAATTTTTCCTAATATCCAGTCTAAACCTCCCTTGGCGCAACTTGAGGCTGTTTCCTCTTGTTTCTTTATCTAATGCTAAATCTTTATTCACCTTACTTTTTCCTTCCTGAGTACTGAAAGTAGACATAGACACCACATACATGCTTCCTTACTGGTAAAGATCCCCAAACTCTTCTCACAGCACAAAGCCTTGAGCCAACCCGCTGATCTTCATCATTTAGTTGCACCTTTATGGATCAAAGAAATGCCTTGTTCATTTCAATCAGAACTAGTACTATAGCCTTAGTGGTCTAAGCCTAAAAGTGAGCCAAGGTTTAAGGAAAGAGAGAACCTTTAATTATAACAACTGATTGCTCAATCAAATTATAGTATGTCTGGCTGAAAAAACATCCCTTAATCTCATTTCTAACAATGGTTATGTTTCAGAGGATTTTCTTAAAGAAAATCTATTAGAATGAAACACCAAGTTTTCTTCTTTGGTCAAATTAAGCAATGAAGTATTTTACCCTTGGAGGGATAAGGGGGTAGGAGGGGGTGGGTGGCTTAGTCAGTGTACCAAAACAAACCTCCCAGATTAATTCAGTGCCCTGCAACTACTGCAAACCTACCCAAAGCAAAAGCTGTGTGCTCGTTTCCCTTCCTCCTTTGACATTCCTGTAAAGGGAAACAGTGATATATTCATGAAATTTTGGGAGCTGCATCAGCAGCACCAAACAGTGGACGCCAGCGGTCTGAGCCTGTGTGCTAACAACTTAGTTCAAAGCGGTGTAGCAAACCCCAAACCCTACTGAAAAAAGCTCCCTGCATTTCATCCACAAGAGGACGGCTGTGTGGCAGGTCTGGCATCTCTGCATCAGTCTCCATGTCCCTGTTCCAACACACACAACACAGTGCAGCTGGCAGGTTGCTCTGTCTGGCAAAAGGGATAGAGAATCAGGGGGTTTCAACTAACAGGTGCGTCTCAGTTTTTCTTTTTTCTACGCCCTCCTTTGCTTCCATGGGGACGGTGGGGGAAGAGAAGAGCCATGCCACACGGAGGCAGCTCCAGTGATGCCAGGGGAAGCTGGCAAACAGCAGCTGGTAGGGAAGAGGCAACTGCTCCCCATGTGAGCCGGTACTGGAAGGAACTGGGTAAGTGGCAATTTATTCAGCAGCACAGTGGCAAATTTAAAAAAATATAAATAATAATTGAGTATAACTATCTGTTTGTTGCTGCAGATCAGCGAGAGAGAAGTGAGAAAGCTCTAGAAGGCTGAAGTTATATTTGTGAATTTTATTTTTTTTTTAAACCAGCATTTATGCTCAGCTACAGCACAGGGTACCCATAATAACAAGCCAGAATCAAAGAGTAGCTAAAAAGGAAAAAAATCACAGCATGACCCTTCTGATAAGCTCAAGTCAAATACTTCACATCAAAACTTGCCGTGTGCAGTTTCGGGACTACATTTTTCAATATGTAATCAACTTCATGTTCTCTTTTATAAGTGGACATCATTAAGGGCCAGAAAAAATAAGCATTGAGACCAACAAATTATGCTAATGCCATAAAACCAAGCAGAGAACCAAGAGCTGCATGACTGAAGAAAATTATTAAAATGTAAACAACAAAAGTCAAAACCAATGATCAATTAACATTCCCCACCTAGCTTTGTTCAAGTAAAGAAGCTAAAGTAATCAGTTAAGTTGTGGATAACAGTTCCCCTAGCCTTTGATATTTGCATAGTTGATTATATGTTTGTCTCTCACATCAGGCTAAGGCAAACACACACGCTGTGGATATTTTATACCTCTAGCTCCCCAGACATAAACTAAATAGTTCAAGTTGATAACAGATACACCCCTGGGTACGTGAATGCTGCCTTTTAGTGCTGAGCAGAATTTAGACTGATTCAAGGCTCAGGGAAAGAGCTGGTCCAAACAAATACAGACAGAACACTTCTTCCATTTTTTCAAAATGTTTTGCCAAAATTAAAATGTTTCATGGGAGAACATAAATTTTGACAAGATGGCATTTTTTATGAATTATTTTCTTTTTATTCTTTTTCACTAATATTAAACTGTATTCCCTTCCATTAAAAATACAATTTTACGTAAGCTCTACAAAGGATCCTACTGTTTCTCATGGGCAGAATCTCCAGATACTTCTGCAACATAACGTCAGACCTAGAAATCTGAACCTCCATTTGGACTTCTCCTTAGTCAGCTCTATCTCTCAGGGAGTGCCAAAAGCTGTGCAATTTCTTCATTGCAAGTTTTAAGCAAAATTTTGCCAACCCAGGACACTGTAAGCCTTTATCTGACCACAGAAGGAGGAATCAATTTTTTTGTGAAAGTTTAGCATTCACGCAGTAGTGTTGTGAACAAAAAATGTAATGGTAACAAATAGTCTCTTCCTGAGAAGAGAAGTGTAGTAACTGGAAACACAAAGTTAAACAAATATAACACACAGTACAGATTGTTAGAAGGCCAGGGAACTAAAAATCTAATAGAGATGTCTAAAACCCTCCAAAGGGGATTAAAAATTTTGTGCTTCTCTCTTTCCAAATTTCCAACACAAGATTTTAGAAAAGTGATTTTACTTTCAAAAAGCCTAGGGAATACACCTAATATTTTTTAAATGTCATAATTGCAAAAAAAACCCCAAACATTCAGTATCTTAACATCATAAGCTGATGTTAAGAAATTAACTGTCAATAAAAGGGTGAAAAACATGCTGTCCTTTCCAGAGAGGCATTACATTTATTAAACATAAAGGGGTGGTTGCTATTTTCTCTGTTGGTCCCCAGCCAGCGTACAGAGATCATTTTCTTAGCCCTGGCCTTCAAAATTTCTCTTAGAAACTACATGGTTGAAATGAACATCGCTGTTGAAATCAGTTTTCTCTCCTTCTTCTCTCCCCCAGCTTTTATTTCACTCTCATCACAATGCACAAGTTTTCTTCCTCTCTTTTGCTCATGGTGGGCCTGAGTGAGTCAGGGCTCTCGAGCGATAACTAATACTGACTTCTGCAACTGCCTCTTCTATTAACCTTCCCCTCCCACAGCACTAGCTGAGACGCTGAAGAAAAAAAACCAAAAAACCCAAACCAAGGCTGATATTTCAGTTGGTTCTGCTGTATGTCCAGATCCTAACTGAAAAAGCCATTTTAAGGCAGTTCTGTTACTGTGGTTTTTTTCCCCTCCCTGCTCTTCCCTCAATGATCACAACTGCTGTGTCACTGTCTACGAAGTCACACTGTTGTTCTTTACACTTAATTTCTCCAAGACTAAAGATAAGATTAAACAGTCCTGGATTTGACCAGCCAACAAGTGACTAGGAAGACCATGGGAGACTCACCTCCATTCTTCCCAGTTATCTTCCTTTCAGTGAGAGGAAGGCCAAGCTGCTGACTCAACTCTCCTGTGCACCATCTGCATCAGTGTGTCTCTCCTAGATGGTGTGGGCATGAGTTTTCCCAGCCACTCAGGTTAATCCTCTCTCTCTCTCTCTATTCTCTTTTGACTCCAACTTCACCGCTCCCCCAATGTGCGAAAGATGTAATTACTTGATAATGGCAGAGGGACAAAGCATGCCAACGTGGGGGATAAAAAGCTCTTATTACAGTTATTCTCTCTGCCTCCTTTCCCACACCAAACTGCCTAGTGTCTTTGCTCTATCTAATGTTCCTCTGGTTGCCTGAGATTATCGAGACACAAAGTATTTTTTCATGGTTTTGCAATGCCTCTGACAAGTGTTTGGATCCCTACTACTCAGATACCATGACACTAGAGAACCAGAAAAGGGCAAATAAACACTGTAATACAGAGTCTTCTGGTATAAGGAGTACAGCTGACATCTATTTGGCTAGCTAATGTGTTTTCATCTACAGAAGATGAATTTTAGTACCTTCTGAAAGTGTTAGAGGAACAAGTGGCATATTCCCATCCACTTGCTAAACCGAGGGCAGCAAAGAGTCCTTCATTGTCCCTATCTGGCCTCGAGTAAATTTCCTTCACTATTGTAAATTCATTTATTGAAACAGAATAAATTTATGAAGCCTCATTTTCTTGACTGCAGCAGTTGCAACAATGTCACGGCCAGAAAAAACAGGAGCAATCAATGAATGTAACTATTTTTGTAATTAGGTCCACAGACAAAGATTATTATTACTACTACTGTGAGGAAAAAACCCGTGTGCAGATATACACTGATGTCACCACAGCCCCAATGGTCATACCATTATTGCGAATGCATCATGATTTGAGAGCCGTTTAAGCTGTGACATGATTTTCATAATGAACAGCTGTACTGTACAAGCCAGGCAGATGCCTCCACTGTAGTCTAATTTTGTTTTTCTCCCTCTGCCCCAATGAGGACATTTTCAGCTCAATGGCAATAGGCAAATCACAGCATCTGTAACTGTTCTCACTTCTCCGTCTACGAAACAGGGATAATAGCACTTGCCTCCTTCAGAAACGCTGAGAAACCTATAATAATAATTATTACATGAAGGAGGGATAATTTTATTATCCAGCATCAGCTGCAGCTTGCTCTACATTCCTAGATCGCATGCCTCTCTAGTTCTAGGCTTTGGGCAGGGTGGACAGGCTCCCCCAAGCAGAAGAGACCAGCAGCAACACTGTGCAGCTTCCAGCAGCTCAGCATGTTGTTGAAGGAAAGCTGCAAGACACAGCAGAACCCCTTTGTCCTCATTAACTACCTTTCCTTGAAAGTAATCAAATTTTGACAAATACTTAAGATTTTATTTGCCTGAGCTGACTATGAGGTTGGAAACTTTTTTTCCCCTCCAATCAGACCCTGGGAAATACTCTATGCTGCTAAAGAAAATGCCCCATTTTATTTCCTTTACTCATTATGACTCCATGTCACCTTTGCAGTCTGTCTATTCAGATGGCAGTCCAAAACATGCAATGCAGTCAGAAACATATCTAAGCTGAAAGCAAAGGGCTTCTCACCTATGCCCCCTATTTATCTTTTCAAGGGACTACGTTTTTGGGGTTTTTTTCAGAGAAATTATCTCCTTGATTCAAGTGACAAATCTCAGGGCACTGGGACATGTATGCAAAAATGAGTGAGGAAAAAATTAATTCAGCCAAAACAAACGCAACGTGCAAATGAAATTTGTGTTTCAGCCACATCGTAACACAGGGCTAGAATGTATTTTTAAATCATTCTCCTCCAAAAGTAGTTAGTGAGAAAAGGGCAGCAGCTGTGCAGCATGTTATGCCCTGTTTGCCAGTCGGAAAGCAAACAGCACCTCCAAGGCACATATGCCCTCCAGTAAGATACCAGTCAGCAAAGAAAGAGAAGAGCCCAGACCTTATCTTCTGCAATTGACATCCATAGAATCATTTAGGCTGGAAGCGACCTTTAAGATCATCACGTCCAACCATAAACCTAACACTGCCAAGTCCACCACTAAACCATGTCCCTCAGCACCACATCGACACTTCTTTAAATACTTCCAGGGATGGTGACTCAACCACTTCCCTGGGCAGCCTGTTCCAATGCTTGACAACCCTTTCAGTGACGAAACACTTCCTAATATCCAACCTAAACCTCCCCTAGGCTTGAGGGAGGCTATTACTTGAGGCTATTTCTTCTTGTCCTGTCATCTGTTACTTGGGAGAAGAGACTGACACCAACCTCGCTATAACCTCCTTTCAGGTACTTCATAGCCCTTCCTACTCAGGTAGAGCCTAAAGAATTGCCTCTCTTGTTCCTGTGTAATTTAATAATCACTCAGGATGAACCCTACCTTGAATTCACAAAAAGACATTGACCATGGCAGTTAATGGTAGCAAAAAATGACTCAGGCTGCAGCTTCACTCCCTTTTCAGGTATGGGAACCTGGCCAACGTTCACCACAACCGCATTAGTGCTATTAACGAGCAGCACCTTTCAATGGCTGTGGTGAAGCACTGTCAGGCACTGATGGTGAACAGCTGCATTCTGTGACAGCCCCTCAAAGTGGTGCCTCCATCTGTAGGAGAATGTCCTTGAAAGAAGTAAGGCAGGGGAGGAGAGGAAAGCGCAGAACAGAAACTGAGGTTTAGAGACATTAATCAACTTCCTTATAATTATCCAAAAAAGTGTGTGACAGAGAGAGAACTTTTTTTACAAAATTTTAGTCTTGCACCTTAACCAGAAAAACATCCTAGACAGAAAATCCAACTTTCAAATATGGCCAGGAAGACAGCATTGTCCCTGCTCCAGTTACTTACCTTAACCGCAGTAAGTTTCATATTTTTATCCAAGGTAAAAAATGTCAAAGGATACTGTAGCTATATCATTCGATGATGTTGTACAGTGTGCAAAACATAAGAGGTGAGAATTCAGAGCAGCCTTTTTGGCATTTAGACTGTTAAGCTCCTTTGCTATATTCCATAAAATCTTTCCATTTTGAAAGTCAATACAGAGCTGCATACTTGTGGAATTTTGGTAGCTACAGAATAAGCCTGCATGCTGCTGTAGGAGCACTATTCAAAGGACACTGTGCCGCAGCTACCTTCAAGCCATGCAACAGGTCAAAATACATTCAATCTCTTAAATGCCTGTTTTCATCTACCCAGGGAGGGCGGGAATGTGTTTTCATGATTGAATACCCTTCTCTGTTATCATCCTCATCTGCTGTAAGGTATTGGAAAAAATGAAGAAACTCCATTCAAATTAAAAATTCTTGTTATCAGAAATCCCAGCTGTAACTTCACCCTGTTCTTTCAATCACCCTTCCAAGTCTCATCTTCTCTAATTCCAGGTGATGTCTCCCCTTCTCTTCATTCCTTTATCCTTGTACACGCATTTTTAAAGAGAATCTCCTTATGAGTCATTCTGTACCTTATGGCTGCTTCAGGTCACAAAGTTCTCTTAAGACCACCAAAACAACTCTTTTTAAACAAAAAATAAAGTCCTCTCTCCAAACTGGAAGATAGCATTCATCAAACCACTGGAAGGTGAGAGTTCCTAAGGAAAGATACATCCTTCCAAAACCAGACATATATCCTATTCCACCTATGTTTCTGTAACAAAGAATAACTTCTAGCATTAGAAGAACATTAAGCAAGAAAAAAAAAGGAAAAAAAAATAAAAGGAGGAGTTATTTATACTAGTAAATATTTAACAGGCTCATTGGATGGGAAGATCATACACAGCAATAATGAAAGAACTGAAAATTCATTGAGTAACAGTAATGCAAAATTTGCAATGCAAAACTGAAACTCTTCTTAAAATGTGGGCAGACAAACATGTATTTCACACTGTTCCCATAGTCTTCATTTTGCATCTGCCAGAGATCTCTGTATTCATTGTGCAAGCAGGAGACAGAAATTCTCCGGGAGACAACTGGATATTTTGGCAGCTAACTAAGGGAGAATCAGACCCATTGTTATCCTGAGGGTCCAAACAGGAGAACTGGATACTCAAAGAGAAGAAAAAAAAAAAAAGTATTAAACATGCTGGAACTTTAGACCATCATATTTGGTGTAGAGAGTTAATAGACAGCTGGGAATAACAAAATGATCCAAGGACTATTTTTCAGTTTATTCAATATTCAGATAAATAAAAATGCAACAGGTCACACATGAAGAGCTTTCCTCAGAGCTGTCTTTCCAAGCCAAATGGCTAAAAAGCTGGAGGTTTTTTATTCCTTTTTTTTAAATAAAGTCCAGATTCTGCACAGACTTGTGTGACAAGAGTCATACTTATGACATACTATATCATCACAGTATAAGCCAGTAGATGCCAGAAATATAAGACCACATTTAGGAAGGAAGAAGTTGGCATTTTTAACCTTCAAAGGGAGGCTACAGCCCTGGAAGAGGCTGGAAGGCAGGTTTTCTTCAAATTGAATTCTTATTAACATATAAATAAGGTAATTTTTAAAAGCTATATTTGTACCACATATCCAAATATAATAATAACTAGAAGGAAAAAAAAATGCAGGCTGAGAACAGCTCAGATTTGTTGTTGATCTACTGGTTGGTTGTTTCCAGGCAATACTTTTCCCACCTCTCTCCAAACTAGACTGTTTTTTATCTTTGGACCTTATATCAGAGCAACTAGGGTCTTGCCAAAGCTCTTTGAGAACCACCCCTTTGGGACTTTGAACAATCAGTTAGTCACACAAACTTGGTGCTAATTCCCTGGCAGAAATTAAAAGAAAAATTATTTATGATTATGCTTTTTTTGTTGAATTTTGTATTGAGTTCAAAATAAAAATGCTGAAAGTTTGGAAGATCCGTCTTCAGATCCTGTCTGTGACCGATAGCTGAGGTTTTCATTACCATTTCCTACTCCTCAAGAGAGCCTTAGCTACATCTCAAAGATTTCTCAGGCAGGCATCTCAATCGCCCATACAGATACTTCTAATGGCCTCAAAGGCATTTTTCTAGAAGGTAGGATTATTATGCCCTAGTGAATGTTTAAGTATTTCATACCACACGATTCGCTTCCACAGGTGATATGGAGAAACTACCACTATAAAGTGCCTTGTAGGACAGTAGTTACAGCATTCAGATATGTGAGTTTTTGGCTGAAAAGAAAAACTTTTCCAATCCAACAGAGATGCGATATGAATCAGGACTCCCTCACTAAATATCCTATCCAAAAGACTACAAGATAAGGGCAAGGCAGTATGATATAGAGCAGCCTCACTGGTCTCTTCTCCCTTGCAGGAGCAGCAGTTACTCCATAACTTTCTTAACTTAACCTGCAGTTTTGTATAGCTACATCTTATAACTGCATTTCTCAGCGAATAAAACATTTGCCAAGTGTGATTCAACAGAATTTTCTTGAGAACGTGTCTCTCAGCAGAGTTGCAAGACAGTCCTCTTTTTTTCACGTGGGAAAGAAACTGCTCATAAGCACTTCAACTATCATAAAGGCAGGATTTTTAGAACAAAGTTCCAAATTTTTTCTGTTCCCTGCACGCTGCACTCAGGGATACTTAGAGATTCAAGTGAGAGAACTCCATAGCCAAACCCATGTTTTTCAGACTATATTCCTAAAGTGGAAACTCAGGTGGTCTCTTTAGAACCTGGTGATGAGTGGAGCTCTAGGGATCACATTGTTTACACCGTTTGGGATGTACATTTTTTCTTTTCCTCATGCAAACCAACACTTCTCCTCCTCCCATTCTCCTGCACTGCTATTACGTGCAGAAATTCAGTACTGTATTTCCCCATATGAAGAAATTGGCAAGGAAAGACCGTGTGCTCTTGGCAGAAGTCTGTCCTGGGATTATGCCAATAAACAATCATTTTATGGTTGCCACAAGCATTCCATTATTTAAGTTCGGCCATTCAGTCCACTCCAGTTCAGCTCCGTTAGTGCTTCCTTAATAAACCCTTATTATCAGGGGCTTAGGCCTCAGTCATTTGAATTCATGCTCAGCTGGGACTCTGTATTCAGAGACCTAGTCTGAATGTCCTTAAAAAAAAAAAAATTAAAACATTTACTTTGCCACAGAGCAGAGACAATGGAATTTCATTGGCTGCAAGTTATATTTGCACTCTTAAGGACTTAAGAAAAGCTGGATTTTGAGGCTTGTTTTATAAACAACACTTGGAAGCTTTGGTTCTCGCTAGGAGAGAAATGTGACAGCAGTCTTTTGCCTTCATGCTTCTTTGCATGCATATGCCTGTTGTTTACAGCACAAATAGATTTTGTTTTCTCATCCATTTTTAATCACCTGCTTTTGGGGCTAGATTTAGGGGGGTGGAGGGGACCCAAAACCCAAGAGCACCTTGAAGCTCCCACTGGGGTAGGTACCGAGCGGTGGCAGCACCTGAGACAGCTCCTCCTCCCATGCCACCACTGCCGGCCACTCCATTGACTTGGTGCCTACGGAGGAGGCAGCTCAAGCCCCTTCTCTCTACAGCATGGGCTTTACCGCTTTCATCCAAGGCACCTCAGTTCTCCTAGAAAGCACCAGGCAGCCTGTATGACTAAGGGCACCACACACACACACACACACACACACACTGAATTAGCAAGGTGACCGGCTTCAGACTTTGAATTTTAAGCAACTGAAGTCAACTTCATTGCTGCACAGATCAATTAAGAAAAACAGTTTGCCCAGGGATTAGTTCTAAATCCTGGAGTGTAGGGTTTGCCACTGAAAAAGCTCACAGCCATCTCCTTCATGTACCCCACTGTCATAAATCCCTTTATATTTAACTTGTTCTTGATTTCCTATTCTTTACAAGAAAGGTGTAAAAGCCATTAATCATAGCAATTTACTGGCCCCAGGCTGGATGTCTTTATGCTTTGTAGAGAGACGTGTGCCTGTGCAGGGCAGAAGCAGTGGCATCTGTACCTCAGACACAGCAAGGATGTCATCCGCCTGCTCTTCTACAGCAAATTCTCTTTGTATGGGTTGGATTCTACTGTAGTTACGGTGACAGCCTCTGGAAACCAACATTTAAATGCAAAATGGTGTATCACCCACAGACCAAATTAGTAAGGCGTTACACTATATTTATGTTCCTTCCCTTCCAATGTATCATTCATCAATATCATGCCATCCTTACTGTCCTAGAGACAAGCACCAGTGAAACACATTCTCCTCCACTCGACCCTCTCCTCTCCTTTCCTCTCTGCAATTATATTGCAGATATGCAAACCACAGAAAATGGAGTATCTGCCTGGCATCCCAATAAGGGTGGCTGGTCCCTCAGAACAAACTGTCTTGCAAGATGTGGAAGTCACTGCTCACTTGTTTTAAAAGAACAGGAGAAAACCAAAAAAGTGTGATAAAAACACATAGTCACTTCTAAAGTGAAGTCTTTTTCCATTTGCTACTGGTAGTCACTCTGCAGGTTGCTACAGAGGGCAGGTCCAACCTAGGAGGACAGGGAAAGTACAGAAGGTTTCTCAAAGAGGTGCTTCTACCCCAGACGAAATCCTTTTAGGAACACTTTTTGTCTCTGTTCCCATAAATCCAACTGAAACCTTTTACCATTATTGCTGACTGAGGAATTTTGAGAAAAGCAGGGTAAAAGCAGCTTTCCAGGGACTGCACTACCACTGTAAGGTGCCATAGTGGTAACAAAGGGGAGCTGGTATGTGGCTGAAAGACCAGTTTCACAGGCTCCTCTCTGGTCCCAGGGGCCCTTGTCAGAGCAATGAGATCTTGAAGGCTCTGGATTCTTCAGTTACACCAGAATTACACACAGATGATTTCTGAGACAACAAGAGTACAATCAATCTCAAATGAAATCAATGTCGTATAAACCTGTGAGATTGCAGCTGTCTAAAAATCAAACTAGAGCACTAGACCTTGGAAGATCTCCACTGCTTTTTATACTCTTCATGAGGGAGTAGAGAGCTGAATATATTTGTAACTCTAAATGGTACTTCCCACTGGTCCTTTGTTTCAAATTTCTTCCCAGATGTTTAATGGACAGAAAAGTATTGTGGTACTTATGGTTATTACAATTTCTGTAAAACAGGAATTCAGTTTCAATGAGTCTCCCAAGAACATGGTCAATTTTAACTACTGAGTTTTGTCATTTCTCATTTTTGTGAATTTGCAAGAAACAATGGTGGGGGAAAAAAAGCCTTAATAAAACTGCAACAGCTGAAGAAGTTAATCGGTGCGTACTGGGGGGGGGAAGGAGAAAAGGAGAGGTGGGGGGTGTTAACTCTTGGTAGTTTTGGTGGAAAGTTATGACAAGTCATGATAGTTTTGCTTCTGTGCAGCTCAAACTTGTAATGCAGTCAGTCTGTTCTTGTATCAGCAACGCACCTACCACCAACAGGAGTGATTTCCCCAGAAACACTCCAGGACTTTATTGCAAAACCCCAACTACCACAAGGTTTGTGTAATCTATCATGAATTAAATGCACAATTTCTGATTAGGGAAGATAATTCAAAGGTCCTCGAGGTAGACTCACTTGCAATATCTGTATAGGTGCAATACAGCATTGCCCTCTGCTGGATTTTAAGCTGCCTACTCGTGCAAAAATTGCCTCTGGCTGAGCTATAAAGGATGATTTTTAGACAAGCACTGTACTAATTATCATAAGGGAATACCTCGCCACCAAATAAGGAATGGAACAGTGAATTAATGCTTATTCCTAAGCCTTTCTTCTTTCACAGGACTAGCACTGCTTCAGACAGGGGCCAGTGTTGACTTATTTAGCCTTTGCCTGGTCCAGCAACAGTCACAGACTAATATGCATTCCCCAGAGTCCAAACACTGGAGAGAATCAGTGCACAATCAGATCTGCAACATCTAAATAGGCAGAGGCTGAATGTTAGGTGAACTGTGGCTAAAACCATGCCACGGTTCTGGTACCTAAAAGAGTGGTCCATCTTACATGACCGTCACATCCACATTTCCTAGCACACAGCGTTCCTGCTAGACAAAAGCCTGCTGCCACCAACTCCTTTGTCGGTACCTCCTCATGAGAAGTCAAGTGCTATTTCCAGTCAGTTCATAGGTATGAATATGGAAACCACCTCAGTGTGGACTGATGTTATGACGAGTATGAGAAGAACAAGGAAGGCCAAACTGATGCAGCACTACAATGTAAGGCAAATCTTTTTGTCTGTTCTTGCTGTTCAGCACCTCTCATTTGCTAACTCTTCCCTGGCTTATTGACATTTGGTATTACTAATCAAATGCACACACATACAGGTATGTGTGTGTACAGATACGTATAAAACCATATTTGAATACTGTTGCCTGTGATGGGTTAAATATAACCATATCATCTAGATAAAGACAAAAAATCCCATTTCTTTACTTCAGCTATTATTCTTGCCGTTCATGTAAAAGACGCAGCAGGGCATTTTGCATCCTGTAGCTTGATGCTGTGCAAAATGGGACCACATGCAGACAATCAGGACATCTGCTAATTCAGACTAATATATGGGAAACTGAGAGTTAGCAAAATACTCTTTCAGAAAAGAAGTGCAGAAAGAAAGCTCTTTTCCATTTATACTAATTTCCAACCCAGAGTCTACCCTTGCGCTTTTTAAATGGTCCTTTATTGGGTTTCTTTTAACTTTGCTTTTCCCACTATTTTTTCTCTCTTTCAGTCTCTACCTTATTCTCCCATTCCAGTTGCATTTTAGCGTTTTACTCATTTTCCCTCTTCCAACAAAAATACGTGCTGTATATTCTCTTCAAAACAGCTAGTCTGCAAAAGCAGCTGCTTATATCCCTAGTTTTCTTAGGATTCCAACTCTGTTATGTATCTGTTCTGCACTATTTGCTGTGGGAGCATCTCACTCTTCTCCATGGGTGGTGGTGTTAACAATAATAACAGCAGCAATAATAATAAACAACTCAGTTTCTAAAGATACTTTCTTGCTTTGTTGCTTGATGAGGATATCTGTACTCTAAACAGCTCTCTCTACTCTGCTTCTCCCTGCAAGGTATTCTGCAGTTCTCTGTGGGAGGCTTCTTCCTAAAAATAAATGTCATGATTTGTTTTCTCTTATGTTACAGCTAATTAAATTTTGCCACCATAACATTTCACCATTTCATTACGCTGCATTTCCAAAGTATCAAACAGCTCTTTGCCCTTTTCCTGCGTCTTTTTTCTCCCTGTACCGTCAAGCCAAGAGGAATGGCAGGGTTTTAACATGAAAATTACCAACGCCAGCCACGTGAAACGAAAATGAAAAACAAACCCCACATTGTTTGATCTCCAGAAATAAGTTAGCACCAGGAGTCAAGAAGATTTGATGATCTAGCAACTTCAGCTTACAAACTGTGGGAAGTAGGAAACTTAACTGTAATAAAAGGTCTGTGTCACTACCTATGAAAGCATTCAGACATGAAAATGTGAAGAATGTATTAAAAGGCTGACAGAGAGAAGATAAGAATTATATACATAGTAAAAAAAATAAAAAAGGTGATAAAGTTGGTATTATCCAGAACTCAATTCTCAAATACAAAGTCTACCTCGACATAAAACTAAGAGTTTTATGGACCAGGCAGGCATTAAAGAACACAATTTACAGCATCAGCTCAATTCTTCACTGCCTTGTGCTTTATTTAATTACATACACTTGTGCAAATGAGCAAGCAAAATGATCCATTAACATTTTATACTCACCTTGAACCAGTGACTGAACAACATGCAAAGCCATAAAATGGATCTTATAATGATGGCAGAAACCTAAACATGCAGTAATTCCAAAATAGTACCAATTACCAATTGTTTTGGAATTACCAGCCATTGCTATGCCCTGTGATGCGGACAATCTCTCCAGTTTAAGACTGGGAATAAGTCATAATGCAAATGGTTCATCAAAGCAGTCAGAGATGCAAGGGAACACAGAAAATTCTCAACGAGTCACACTTAGGTGCATTCCCTACTTTACATTCAAATGAAAAGAAACATTGCTATTTAAAATGTAAGTTGCAATGACAAACTTTACTTAAGACTATGTTCTTGAACTTTGGACACACTGTACATCATAACTGATTATATTATAGTGCATATTTTCTATGTTAGCTATTTGGGTTTTAAATTGGAAAATGCTTGGTGGTGATGATGATATATCAGAATGTGAAAAATCTCCATGTGACCACTGTCCTGTCTGGAACCTATCTGCAGGTAAACATCCACAGGGAAAAAAAGGAAGAAAAAAAAAAAAAAAAAAGACTTTGCAGGGCTACAGACCAGACGGCCGCAAATAGAACAGTGACAATATATCCCTGATACTTCTTAATAGCAATGTCAGAAAGTCAATGCAAGAAAATTACCAAATTGCTCATCCTTCTTTTCTCTCCCAGGGTGTGGGTGTCCCAAAGGTCTTGGCACATTCCAAAGCGCTTTGCAGAGTCCCTGGAGGCCAGGACTGGAGTGGGAGGACTCACAACATGCAGCCTCCTTTCGAGTTAAATGTTGCCAGTGGGGTAAGGGGAAAAAATAGTTTCTTCTCTTTACAGCTATACCATACAACAGAATTTGGAAATTATTGCCAACAAGCAGGCAGAAAAATTCTAACGTGGATTTCAAAATATCTTGCCTGAAAGAAACAGTGGTATTTAAGCTTTTCCTGAGACTGTCTTTTAGTCCCTATCCAAGAAAATACCTATGATGATTTATTTCAAGTTTCAACTGCAGTAACACATGAGTAAGGTAGCACAGTCCAAGCTCTAACAGAAAAACCCTTTCATGGACTTACATGCACTCAGATCTTTTGGCACCACGACTCTTAAGGAAATTTGAAAAATGGAAGAGCCATGCTCACAGAAGGGCAAGGAACAACCTTCCACTGTTGAAACTTTCTGAAAATTATGCTATTTGTTATTGCTTGTTACATGCCAAGAGAAAGCAGAGCCAAAAGGTGCTTTGTGTACAAACAAACCCTAAAGTACTGGACAATTTCATGCACGTATATTCCCTTCACACCTCAATTTCTGCAAAAATAAAAATA
Source organism: Chroicocephalus ridibundus (assembly GCF_963924245.1). NCBI lineage: Eukaryota > Metazoa > Chordata > Aves > Charadriiformes > Laridae > Chroicocephalus > Chroicocephalus ridibundus. The sequence goes on from NC_086284.1 coordinate 156,725,590, forward strand.
ATAATTAAAAAAAGCCAACAACCCAAAACAAACCCCAAAACACTTAATGGACCTGGTGTTGGATCTTCTCTCCCATACACAGCTACAGGTTCACGTGTTCATTTCTGTAAGGCTGCATGCTTTAGAAAGTAAAAACCCACATTAAGTAAACTTGCTGCCTTCAATGAAAGAGGGTAGAGATCCCACGGACTCCATGATTTTTCCTGGTAACCTGCTGTGATGACAGGGTTAACCAGGCAAGTGCTTGGATATTCAGTCCCAAGGGACTTAGGACCTTACTGGCATGCGAGATACCTAGATTCACAAAACACAGATCTTCTGCACCTCTGCTCAGTGCCCAGCTAGTGCTGACAATGTCTCAGATAGCAGTGCAGCTTAAATATAGCTAAATATAAATGTAGCTCAGCTTTATCCTGAATAGCTCGGATATTGGAAATCGCTGGCTTCATAGGGTTCATTATAAGCTAACGTAGCTTATTACCTTTTTGTATTACTGTAGCCACACAATCTTCGGCACCCAAGCTACCGCTCACTCAGCAGGCCTTTATGGATTTCAGTCAGATGCTCTTAATTCTCCCTGTACATCAATCTTAACAATTCCTGATTTCACTTCTAAACAATTAGCTCAACAAGGCTGAATGCACCTTCTGCATCGTGTGCCGGCAAGGGAGACAAGGGATCAAACCGAAAATCCAGCCTAGTCATGTTAGCATTTTTCCCTCTGGAGAGTTTGCGATACACAGTGCATGCTGAAACCTGTTGGCTCTTTTCTATTTTCACTCTTCTCTACTTTTACTTTTTGCTAAGAAGAGAGAAGTTCAGCTTTTGGGTAAGACTGCCACCCTCTCTGATAAAGGGCAGCTGGCACGCAGGCATGCAGGAAGGCAGGGTTAAATTCAGACTTGCTTGAAGTTCCATTTCAAGAACTTCACTTCAATTAACTTCCTTCTCTACTGCCCCCTCCTTAGGTCACCGTATCACATTTACTTACAAGGAAATAAACGCACTGTATATCTGTTTACCAGTTACTTTCACTCTTTTCTTCACCAACAGTAAAAAGTGCTGGCACAGAGCATACCTATATCTGTTCGCATAATGAGTGTATGTGTATGAGATTGCTTCTGAGAATATTTCTTTGTTCTAGCAATGGGAGAAAAAAACCACATAAAGCAGAACACAGAAGGAAGAAAGGTTGAGGAAAGAGGATATTTGATCCTGAAGCATTCCCCTGTCTCCATTTTGTTAATATTCCTATCTTCTTCCTTGATGGAAAGAAGGAAGAACAGCTTATATTGCCAAGGATCATAACACCAGCTTTCTCATGTGTGGGTTCAGGGAGGCAAGAGGGAGCATTCCTGCAGGTAATTAGCCTTGACTGCTAATCACATCAGCTAAAAATGATGAGCAAATTAGAGCTTCGGTAGAGCAGCTACTCTAATGCTCTTCCAAGATCCCTAGGGCAGCATTGCTGGTTAGCGTGACGCTCTGATGCACAGAGACCTGCAATACATCCTCACTACCATCCCAGGACTGGCCTTCACAGCAGTCTGCCCTTGAAAAGGATGGGAATAAAGACAGTGTGTCTTCTATAAGCACCTTGCTCCACTCCAAGGACCATGTTTCCTTATGGGTCAGGGCAGATATTCGACTTCTTGATTCACTCCATTGATCTGCCCTCATGCTGCAACAGTACAAACCAAAGAAGAGCAGAAATTATTTGCTTGATCTTCTCAGAGTCAAGATTTGCCTGGTTTGCAGTTTTCCAGGAAAAGAGAAAAGTCATGATCCAGTCACAACAAACACAGTAAGTGGACAAGGACTTGGATTCAAATTTGTCTGTATCCCTTCTCTACCAATCCTTCTAAATTTAAAAAAAAAAAAAGCAAAGACACTACATTTCCACATGACCTGTCACTTGAGGTCTTATTCACTCCTGAAGATACAAGGTAAAATCTCAACACACACCTCACCTGCAATAAGGACACTTCTATTCAAAAGTTATAAATAAGAAAAAAAGCAAGCACGTAGACAGCACAGCACAGTTTACACCTACACCGTCTATACCTGGGACCTGAAAGAAGTGAGCATGCAAGCAGCCCCAGCAGCCTGTTTTTACAGACCTCTTCCACATGTCATACATGAAGTGTGAGGCTCAAGAGAGACTCAAGAGCATGAGACTCCAAAAGGCCTCCCCGAGCCAGCGCTGGATCTCACACAGGGCAGCTGTGATGCTCTGTAACCTTCCTCCCAGTCCTTGAGACCCCAGACCTGGACCCATTTCCCAGTGAACACTGCCTTGCTGGTGCTGACTGCACCTGGGTGCAAAGAAAGGCTCAGTTCAGCTGGGCATTGGACCCATCCTTCTTTCCCAGGGATACAATTCTAAGATGTAGCCTAGTGCCATATCCGTTACTTCATCTTGTGTCCCACATTTGCATTACTGCAGACATCTGCAGCACAGGAAGAGCAATAGGGCCCCTGCTTCAGCAGCATGCAGGGCCCATTCTACAGCCACCCCAAGGGAGTGAGCCAGCCCAAATGCTGCAAAGGATGCTGTCTGGTGACTCTCTACTACAGCTAGGAGGTTCCCAAGGGGAAAAAAAAATAAAAAATAAGGCTCTACTCTTACCTCTACTTATATGGATGTTCCATATACATGTTATGTAGACATGTTACAAGACACAGTCTCCAAAAGCTGACAGGGATGCAACAAAAGCTGTATGTTCGATACACTGAACAGAGAAACAATCAGTCCCAACTCTGTCAACTCAAGGAAATGACTCTGAAAGCTTTCAGGGTAGAGGACTGTGTCACAGATGGCAAAGGCCTAAAACAGATGGGATGAAAAAGGACTTGGAAGAAGATGACAATCAGGAATGGAACAGGCCAGGAGACACAGCAACAAGCGGGCTGTGCATTGAGGAGGAAGATTGATACAGAAAGTATCTGAACATGAAGCTCAGCCCAACCAACTGTGCTGAAGACACCGGGCCTGAAGCAGTTGCTCAAACACCCTGAGAGCAGGCGACTAGTTTCTGTGTCCTGACATTTTTAGAAACTCAGCGAAGGAAGTGGAGAAAAATAAATCCTTCCAAAGATTCTCTTCTCAGTCCAAGATGATGATAGCTTAATTATGCTGCAACTTATTAAGGGCTAGACTTTAAAGAACAGCACCCTGTAAGATTTCAAAGGATGGAAACATAGAATTTAATAGATATTACTACTAAACCCTACAGAATTTAACTGAAAACAGTAACAGGTAGATGTCAGATCTCCAACCGCTAAAAGATCAGAGAAATTTGATTCCCCGTTGTATATATTTACATAAATCAGAGGCTGCTGAGGATTTAATGACGGGAGTTCTACGTCAGAAGAGTGGGATTGCCAGCACCTATTTCCAGATCTGTGATCCACGTTACCCCACCCCATTTCTTCCTCCGCCCCTGCCACAGGATAGGCTTGTTGTAAGCAGCTTTCTGCTAGAAGAAGTTTGGATGATTAAGGTAACTACCTCACAAGGCTCAAGGATTATACCGTCCTCTTTACTGACCCAGAAATAACCTTAGAAAGAAAAAGCAGAGCTCTTAGTGACAAAGGCTGGAGACTGGGGGCAGGAAGGAGTGAAACCATCTAAGAAGTTCAAGCCATTCCAACTGACAGCAGCCCATTCCCAGGACACTCCATTCCTACCAGTTTTTCCAGCAGCAATTCATCTTCATGGGTTTCAGGAAAGCCGTCTTTAAACACTTCATGCAATCAGGACCTCTGCACACCACCTAGACTGCACAAAACATCCAACCGTTCCTCTGCATGTATTGGAGGTTTGGCCTCTCCTCCAAAGCAAAGACAATTCTGATTTAGACAGCTTCCCACCAAAGCTAGCCCATGGCTACTTTGGCTCCCCTGCTCCATGGCCAAAGATGACACACAGGATATCTAGAAAGTATTGCAGTCTTAAGCGCTGTATCAGTATAAACCACAACATACGACTAATTTCCCTGCAGCTCCAAGCTGTCCTACACTGCAATTAAGTCTCTTTGAAGGAGTATGAACATTGTCCCTTCAGACACAAAACTTTATCAGGATGTCAGTCTGTGCACGACTGCAACAGTAGCTGAAATGGCAATGTTTCTATTAGTTCCTCCAAGTAAAAAGCTAGTTTATTATCATTTGTCCCCTTCTCTTTTAACGTAACAGTGCATGCCCTTCTCCTCACTTCTACTAGCATACCCTGCTATTCTGTAACATACAGTTCAACTGTATGTTCAACTCTGCTATTCTGTAACATGAAGTTCAACCAGGCCAAGTGCAAGGTCCTGCACCTGGGTCATGGCAATCCCAGGCCCAAATACAGGTTGGGCGGAGAATGGCTTGAGAGCAGCCCTGAGGAGAAGGACTTGGGGGTGCTGGTGGACAAGAAGCTCAACATGAGCAGGCAATGTGCACTTGCAGCCCAGAAAGCCAACCACATCCTGGGCTGCATCAAAAGAAGCATGGCCAGCAGGTCAAGGGAGGTGATTCTGCCCCTCTACTCTGCTCTGGTGAGAACCCACCTGGAGTACTGCATCCAGCTCTGGAGTCCTCACCACAAGAGGGACATGGACCTGTTGGAACGGGTCCAGTGGAGGGCCACAAAGATGATGAGAGGGCTGGAGCACCTATGCTATGAGGACAGGCTGAGAGAGTTGGGGTTGTTCAGTCTGGAAAAGAGAAGGCTCCAAGGAGACCTTATAGTGGCCTTCCAGTACCTAAAGAGGGCCTACAGGAAAGATGGGGAGGGACTCTTAATCAGGAAGTGTTATGACAGGACACAGGGTAATGGTTTTAAACTGAAAGAGGGGAAATTTAGATTGGATATCAGGAAGAAATTGTTTACTGTGAGGGTGGTGAGGCACTGGAACAGGTTGCCCAGGGAGATTGTGGATACCCCATCCCTGGAAGTGTTCAAGGCCAGGCTGGATGGGGCTTTGAGCAGCCTGGTCTAGTGGGAGGTGTCCATGGCAGTGGGGTTGTAACTACATGATCTTTAAGGTCCCTTCCAACTTGAACCATTCCATGATTCTGTGATACAAATTGTCCAGCAGAAGGACAGAGATGATGTACAAGCCTGAATGAGACAATTGCTCAAGAGTCACAGAATTAGTCTGCACAGGAATCACAGAACAGTTAAGGTTGGAAGGGACCTCTGAGGGTCATCTTGTCCAAACCCTCTGCTCAAGCAGGGCCACCTAGAGCTGGTGGCCCAGGACCATGTCCAGACGGCTTTTGAATATCTCCAAGGATGGAGACTCCAACACCTCCCTGGGGAACCTATGCCAGTGCTCAGTCACCAGCTCTGTGCTTGGCCAGGAAGAGCCCCACAGTCTCACTAATGCCTGACACCACAAGCAGGCCAGGTTTTGTACAAGGCTGGACACTCACAGACCTGGTCAAATTCCCTTAGTGTGGCATGGGGTTTTGCTTCTTCCAACGCTGGCGCATCCACATCCCTGAATGACATCTGTGCTAACATGCAAGTTTTACAGTCAAGACTCAACCTGCTAGGGAAGCAAGAGTCCTGTGTTTTGATGTTTTGTCGTGTCTGCTCTTCAGCAAGATTTATCTTTAAATGGAGGACATAATTATTACAGCTTACGCAGTGCTCTATTTCTGCATTTTAATTCTCAAAATAGCTTGACAGAGGAAGGGAAACTGCTTGTGCTTTACCCAATCAATCCTATTACGGCCTCTGCAAGGCAAAGTACTCCCACTCCTCAGATAACACACAGATTAACGACGAGGTCAGCCTTATGATTACTCCTGGTACTGGCTTTTTTAAAGCAGAATCAACATTAACAGGTGGGTTTGCTACAGAGAGGGGAAGAATGTATTACAAGCAGGTAGGAAAATACAAAGAAATGTAGGAAGAGTAAGCAAGGCAACACCCCTGAGGGTGAAGCTACAGGACTGTCTGATGAAGGAAAGTGTGTGTGGAAAAGTAGGATCAAGCATAGCAGAACAGGTAAATCAAGTTTCCGCATTAAACCAAATCTTTATACTTCCTATTGTCTTCATTTCTTGTTTATTCTGTTTCAGGTGAAAGGATTAGAGGACTACCAGAACTGAAAGTCCTGCTGGAGAAGATTTATTTCAAACATGCATCTCACCAGCAAAAGCAGATCAAAAAAGGAGCCAGATCTCTTAAGGGGGAAAATAGAATGGCCCCAGTTTGCTGGCCAGTACACCTGGTACAAGAGCTGCTCTTGGGGCATTTCACAGCGCCCTTGCATTGAGAACATTCTGCCATGAACGTTACCATCCTGCAGATACACAGAAATCGCCGATCAAGTGCCGTAATTACAAACATGACAGTGGCTCCCCTCCTATTCGGGTGCCGGCAGACTGAGAGTCTGAGTGTACTAAAGTAGGCCAGCATCTTCCTTATTAACAAAAGAACTCTCCACCCTCAGTCCCTGCACTGCTTCCTTCTACCTCTCATGTAAAAAGACCTATGATGCTTTTATTCTCCATTCACTTTGTCTCTGCCCTATTTCTGAGGTCCCTTCGGCCCGAGTTTGCATACTTCTGAACCAGTGGCTGCTGTTACAGTTTTGATCCTTTCTCTGGCTGGTTTAGTTGCCTTTATCAGCTGCAGCACGTCTCCAAAATTAGAGCTGTTTCTCTCAGCAGTCTCTCCTTTAACATGGAATAATACATATTACAGCTGATTCTCTCCCTAATTAGAGGGCTTTTAAAATCTCCAGAGTTACATATGACTGATAGAGCTCTCATTCATTCAGTAACATAAGCATGCATTCCTCCTTTTCTTCTCAGTTTAGGGTATTTCTGGCTCTCAAACTATTCCTTCCCTATCTTCCCTACCCCCAGAAAACAAAAATAAGCAAACAAAAAACCCCACCCCATGCACATGAACATCAAACTTTTCTAATAACTTTCCTAATTCTTCATTTTTGTCTCCTGTGGTCACTATATACAGCCCCAGTTCTTACTTTCACTGCATCACAAAGATGCAGGATTTCTGCAAATTGGTCTTAAAAATCCAGTGTTCCTTTCGCTTCAAGTCCCTCCTTGCTGCTTTTTAAACAAGCAAAGATATGCTAAGGAGAAAAAAAATAACGCATTATCTTACTAGACCAATTACTGGCTACTGTCTTAAATACCACACATGGGAGGAAAAACACCATGCAAATATGGACTTGGAAAATAAAAAAGAATCTTTCAGACTGTTATTTTATAAGATTCTGGAAATACTTTAAATAATAATAAAAAACACAAGAGCAAAACGGAGGCAAGAGTCTGCCACAGTTTAATTTCGGCAAAGAACCCTAACAGCCTCCAGCAATAAAACCTGCAATTTTCTAGCCAAAGAAAAAACTCAGCACCCTCCTCCACCTGTGGCCATTTTTTACAGGGCCACAAGGAAGCTCAGGGATGTTACTGAATGGTAAAACAGGCAGAGGAACCATAATGATGAGAAAGACCGTGGTAAGAAGTGTCAAGTACCCTGAGAGAGGAGGAACTGAGTCTTTCCAGACATCCCAACTTGACCTGGATGCTGAAGGCTTCATATCAAATGTGGTTCAGAGTACAGAGAGACTTCTATAAATCTTGGCTGCTGAGCACACAGCACAGTTTATGATAGCGGCACACTCAGGACTGGCAGGAACAGTGTTGTCTGGTTTGGGATCTAGATAGATTTAGCAAGTTGAGAAATACAGTGCTGGGGGGAGGTTTCAACGCGAGTTCCACAAGGAGTTTAGCACCAAACTTTTGCATTTTCATTTAATACAGAAAACATATGAGACCAAGGATGAAAAATTTTATACACTATAAAATTAGCACACTTTCCTGCTAGTACACGTTAGGATCAGGTCATCATAGAAGAAGAAGCGGATAACCTTGGGGATGGAGGCATAACAAGTTCTAGAACTCAGTAGTACCAGAAGCAAGATCACGCACTTAGGAACTAACAGAAAATTCTGATTTGAACTACTGGCTCATCAGGTGGCACAAGTCAGAAAGGGGAGTTGTAACACAGACCCTGATTACCATCATGATGTGAATTCAGAGTATGTCACACGCACAGGGCATGAGGTCCTGGTGCCTCCTTCTGATTCCTCCCCCCGTAATCAACTTGCAGAAAAAAAACATCTGCAAATGACAAAATTCAGCAGGTTTTCGTTTGGGTTTGTTTTTTTTTTTTTTAATGTAGGGATTGGCAAGTTTCCAAATTTAGTGGTTTTAGAACACTTAAATTTTGGAGGGTTGAAAACAGCTTGATACACTTTGCTCTACTTCACATGCTGTCTTCTGGGACACAGACTTTCTCTCAGTGACTATTTGTACGATGCCAAGAAAACATCCCTCATCTTTGTTGGCTGAGTCCTCCTAGCACCTCTGTGAAAGAAAGGAAAAAATAACCTAATGAAGTCCCAAAGTGGCTAGGATACTTATATATACGCAATTCCCCCCTCCCATTTCTCGGAGGGGAAGGCTTGTTTACTCAATCGGAAGATTACATTTGTTGATCAAAGGATGAGGGGAATCCTCTCTACCTCGCGCGCCCCATCCACATGCAGATTTCGGAGCACGGCTTCACTGAAGCCCAGTGTATGGCAACACAAATGAACTACCCCTATATTAAGTCACCACATGTAATCCTGACAGCAACTCCAAGCTCCTGAGTCCCTCCTCCTCTGATCTCTCTCTTTCTCCTGCCTCCCTCTCCCTTTGCTTTGATGACTTTGACAGCCAAGTTCTTGGAGAGTTACTCCAGGTTACAACGTGTCACCTTTAATGGAATTCAAAGCTTTAATTCAGAAAAGTGGCCACTCTTGACCTCTGGCCCCACTGCCACCCACTCTGCCGCCCCCCTCCTTTCTCCATCGCCATGGAAATGAATAGCCCAGCGAAAAAATGGGAGCAGGCAAAGTCTAAAGCTTTTCACAGAGCCCCCAAAAGAAAGATGAATGAAACTCATTCATCACTGAGCAAGGGACTCAGAGAGCAACGCTGACTGAAAAGCAAGCCAGAGGGAGAGCAAGCAAGGGAGAGAGACAGACCGAGATAGAAAAGGTTACCTCATGCAGGAAGTTATGTGATTTGAAAAAGAAAAGCACAGGAGGTGTGAGGGAACATAGTCCACTTGCAAAAACTGCAGATTCCGCCAAGAAAGATGCTGTTATTTGGGGAGGAGGGGTTATTTCCTCAGCCCCTTCCTCAGATAGAATTTCTCGTCAGATTACCAGGAAAGGATGGAAATTTGAGGGGAGAAGGGAGAAATGCCTGAAAAGAAATTGCAGTGAAAGCCTAAAGGATGCGCAACTCATTGCAAGAAAAAAATATAATTAGAAACAAAGCTACGTTTGTAGTGTTTAAATTCCCTTCATCAGATCTCCTACTTTAGAGGTATTTTGCCCCCAATGCATACACCTGCCTTTCCTCACCATCAACTCTGCATCACATAGGTCGATTTGTCTTGCTATGTGATAACAACCAAGTATCAAGGCAATTTTTAGCATCAGGGAGCAAAGGCACTGAAGAGGCAATAGCTTATTCACTTAGACATAACACCAGTTTTCTGGTGTGTCCTCCGATTTCCCCTTTTCTCTCAACCTCACTATAACCACATTTGCAAAGAGCTCCTTCCTTCAGGGCATCTGAAACAGATGCACAGTAAAAAAAAAAAATAAAGAAAATTAAGTGATACCATGTACCCCAATATCAGATGAAGGAAAATGTAGTGCTGCACGCTGTCCTACAGAGCTGAGGGAGCTGATGCCAGTGACGGTAAGAAAGGGAGAGGGAGAGAAAGGAAAGGCTGAGATGCAGCAGCTGCAAAGAGCTTATTTGCCTGCACCACTTGAAAAAGAGATAAGCAGGACAGAAGGAAGGTAAGAAGAAGTGGCAAGTGATTCCCTAAACCCAGATTCTTTTGCAAAGGTATTAGACAAGAGTGTCATAGATTATACTGGGATATTTATATCATTGACGAGTTCCCAGAATAACCAGTCAAAATTCATCTCAAGCATAGCAAAAATTAGGCAGGAGCCAGCAGGGCACTTTGGGATGCTTATGGGAGAAAAGCTATAAAAGGCACATCTCAGTAAGAAGCAAATTCTTACCTAAGACTGCCTTCCTGCCTTATCCTGACAGAGAAATGATAATGCAGTTCTCCTTTTGACTGAAGGCCAGTCCAAAGCCTACCTGTTTAGTACGACTCAGAAGAGAGCCTATCTAGAGATTAAGTGATAACTCCAGGAGATAGTCGCCCCTTGCAGAGCGATTACCATTCTGAACCACGAGATTCTTCTTCCTCCTTCCGAAAGTTAATCAGGCATGATTCTTTTTCATTCCCCCAATCCCTTTGCCACCATTTAATTCCTTTTTTTAGTGTTCTAGTGAAAAGGTATCACCCGAGAAGCAGGAATCATTAAACTTTATTCATTGTTAATTCAGGGAATAAGACACTAAACCAAGCTCCCTGGGAGTGGCATTAGCACCTCTGCCGGCCGGTGAGCTCAGACCTAGCGCTCATACTTAAGCTTCAGCTTTTTGATAATCTGTATTACCCACCAAGGTGGCTCATACTTCAGCTCTAGCCTGAGCTACCCTGCAGATTCCTCAGGGAGGAGAGTTCAGGCACACAAGGAGAGGCGCTCACTTCAGTATATATAGTATATATGACCTGTGAATCACAGTAAGAGGGGCCCAGTATATTCACAAAGCCTTTTGAAAAAAGTAAAGTAGAAGTGACAACTTGTACACAAATGAACTGAAACCAAAGCTGGCATTCTCCATTGCTCCCACATCTCTCTTCCACAGCTATCAGAACGTGTCTATCAAAAACAGAAGCAGGCACAGATAACGCTCCTTTTCACCTGCTGAATGCCTACTGCCGACGTGGAGTTTTCACCTTGCTGCTCATTTTTCTTTATTGGGGAATCATTCCCTCCAAATATCCAAAGGCTCGCTGAGACTGCAGGTATCACCTGTTAAAGCTAGTGAAGCACATTTCACTACAGAAGGATGCCAGCACTGAAGGCACAGTGCAGAATCACTGCTACTTCGCTACACCTCCTCCTTCATGAGAAGCTGCTCTGCAGATGTGGAAGATCCAGAAGTAACACTACAGGTTCATAGACTGAGGACAGAAGGCAGTGCACTGCAACAGAGCAGAGATGGACAGGAAAGCGCCTAAGAAACCTTACAGTGCTGCTTCTCACACCTTGCCTCATCCTCCCCACTCCTCTGTCCTACAGACCATTTCCTCTCTCCCCACCCCCATGGACCTGTTGCTTTGCCTCTTCAAAAAGATGCCTTGCGAAGAAAAGGAAAGAGATCACGTAGGAAAGGTTTTGCTAGTTATAAAAAATGACTATTTATTCAGGGCATGGCAGAAACTAATAGGGTGATGCTATTCCACGCAGGCAGAGCAACCACACAGCTCTGGTCTAAAACAACTTTTGTGAGTGCTAAGAACAGATAACAGTAATATCTGAGTGAGGAATTACTGTCTAAATGGTTCTTCTACCTGGTGACCTCAGGCTAAGGCTTTGAATTGTCTTGAATGAAGATGTCTCTGGTTGATCCATGCTTAATTCCCACTGTAGGGAAGTTCATGTCAGCTCTGTGCTGCACATCTGTTTATGTTAAACAGCCAGACTTTGATAGCAGTAAATTGTGTCACAAATGGCTCCACAGAGGTGGAAAGCCTCATTTGGTCTTCAGAGTAACCAACTTTCTACAGTAAATTTAAAAACTTCAGTGCTCCAAACCATGAAGGACACCTGCATGTCATTAAGTACTTAATGCTGAGCACACAGCTTTCTGGGTCACCATCTGTTCAGCAAGAGCACCAGGTCCCGGCTGCTGTTCCCCAATTCTGTGTGCTCCAGGGTATGAACTCCCAGCCTTGGCAGCTCACAACCACCCAAAAGGTAGCATGGATGGATGTTTGTGTCAGCAATGCAAATTGAAAAACAGTGTCCCAAGAGAGAACAATTCAACCAGGCAGAGTTCAGTAAAGTCTGTTTAAGGATTAGGAGTTAATCAGAATAGCTCATAATGTATATGCCTCTGTTTGTTGTATCTACTGCTGCCCTTCTAATCTCCTCAAGGTGCCTGCTTATCTACAGTTATCTGGCTCTGGTAATACTTATTGTCTCTGTTGTTTAAACAAAGTTTCTCTTGTGCTAAAAAGTTTGCTATCTAGGCAACTATTCACAGAAGAAAGTTCAAAATTAACATGCCCTCACCTAAACAACAAAACATGTTGAAAACACTTTTTTGTAGCAATAGGAGGAGCTGCCTCCATAAAGCTAGAGAAGAAATACCTCATCAGCTCTAGAAACACAGAATGACTTTCCCTCTGTTCCACAGGAGCCAGTTTGGCCCAATGCTGGCACTGCTAGCCAAAACTTTCAGCCTAGAGCTTCAGCCTTTTGAAGTTGAAACACCAGATGGTTCCACTACATCAACATCACCATTAAATTAGGCAGCATTAATCACAGAGATAAAACAAAAGGTAATGGGTCATAATGGTCACTGGGGAAGCATGACCTTTGCATAAAACAAAGCAGGGAAAAGAGAGAACAGAGGCTGCTCTAAGGCCTGGGGAACTGATGTAGCTATAACCGCTTTCCACATCACAGGCTTACAACTTCTGCTTTTTGCCCCCTGTCCTCCCCACCCAAGTTGTATTACACTTGAAAACTCAATTTAAGGAAGTGTACTTTGTGGAACAGTTCCATATCCTCAGAGAGAGGAACAAACAAGTTTTTCCCATTTGGGAAAATCCTATTTGGGATTTGATCTTTCAGAATCTTCTTAAATAAAGCCAGCAATTTATTATAACTACAGTCAGTGCTCAAATTGAACTAGAGTTCAAAGCCGCTAAGCTCCTTCATTCTTCTCAATGAGAGGAAAAACAGCATTTCTCTTGATTCTGGAAACAGAACTGGCTTATCTACATGACTAGAAAAGCCAACATAAAGGTCCCTCAATCCCATGAGCAAAGGAAGCCAATAAAGCTGACCCCCTCCTCCTCTCTAATGTCTCTGTTTCCTCAGTCTGGCAAAATCCAAAAGACCTCCTTATCCCTGCATACCTGGCACATTTCCCAACTAAAAGTGTGCAAGAAATAGCACACAATGGTGTGGATACTCTTCTTTGAACTAGCAACACCTAGTTTGATTTAGTTTATTTCACTCTAAAGAGATTTGTTTACATTAAAAAATTGATACAATCTACCCATCTCACAAATGCATGTTTTTCTTCATTCAGATTCACTTTTCAGGACCTAAAGACAGTAAGACAATTGTTGGATGGAGACTTTTTGTGCTAAAGGACCAGGGTTTCAGGAATAAGAGCTATGGCCTGCCTGTCTGCTATTAAGGAAATCATTCTTGATTGAAAAGGAAAGCACACGCTTACCTTGCCTTAGTGGAATGGTAGCTAAGGGGGGGGGGGGGGGGAAGTAAAAAAAAAAAAAAAAAAAACAACAAAAAAACCCAAACAACCCACACACAAAAAAACTCCACAACCAACACATACTTAGAAAGGAAGGAGTAAGCAACTCTATACTTTGATGGTAAATGCCTTCCCAGCATGGCCCTTCTTGAGGTTGTAGAGAGATGGGGGCTGACCTCTTCTCCCTGGTGACAAGTGATAGGACGAGAGGAAACGGGTTCAAGTTACGTCAGGGGAGGTTTAGATTGGATATTAGGAAACATTTTTTCACTGAAAGGGTTATTAAACATTGGAATAGGCTGCCCAGGGTGGTGGTGGATTCACCATCCCTGGAGGTGTTTAAAAAAAGGCTAGATGTGGTACTTAGGGACATGGTTTAGAAGTGGCTTTTGTCAGGGTAGGTTAAAGGTTGGACTCGATGACCTTAAAGGTCCCTTCCAACCTCAGCAATTCTATGATGTACGTTTCCCTGTTCACTGTTTTTCACATGATGTCTGGCTCTATTCTACTAGGTTTATAGCAACTGAGATACAACGTGATATGATAAAAGGCAACACAAGAGGTGCGACTTGCAACATGTTACAGCCTTCATAGAAAGCAAATTGGCACCTAAATTACAGTGTTTGCATATTACAGTTAAAAAGAGAACTCCATTACTTGTTAAAGCAGGACACATTTGCTATCTTTTAAAAGAGACATCTGCTTTGCTGATGTAACCGCATTTCACCTCTGAGCAGCTGAGAAAAACTGTTCTGTCAAGACAAAATGGATGGCCTTACGCAAAAGCCCCAAGTCAGTTCCTTGTACCAATCTTCTGGAATCCACGGCTCCACATGTGCCATCTACGCTTTGTAAGATGAGGGATCCACTGCCTTCTGTGAAAGCTTTTACGAAATTATCATCCTGCCTCCCACCATCAGCACTGTAAAACAGTAAATTAGTTTGTAATTGAATTTTTCTTATCATGGCGTTCCCCAGTAAGTTATAGAGGCCTTCAGTACTTGTTATTTTTCTTCCCTAAAAGATATTTATAATGTGGTTATCTGTTCTTTTTGAGTCTGTCAGGCAGACTAAGCTCTTTAAGCTGCAGAGCAAACTTTCTCCAGCCATTAGTTTGTTGGAGAGTTTTTCCTTTCCTTTCTTTTTTGCACCTATTGAAAATGTTGACCCCCAACACAGAATGCCTTATCCTGCTCTCTGTCACCACCACCATCAACCTCGTCTGGCCATCTCTCATATATGCCTAAGAATTGGTTTTAGACATTTCTCTACAGCACTACATTCAGAGCTCATGTGCCAATGCCCATCTCCTATGACCCCCAAAATCCTTTTTAGTCACTGCTTTCCAGGTATTTCCCACTACATAAGTTTCATTCATGCATATGGAGCTAGGAAGCACTAAAACATGCTGTGCTGAGACACCTGCATCTTTATTTTCAGCCCTGACAACACAACAGGGAAAATGTCACCCATCCCTAAGACACAGGCAAAGGCACGGGAAGGAACAGGTGGAAAGAGGCTCCCTGCCTTTTCCTGGCACCCTTGCCCATTTCTAAAAAGGTCGAAAGAGGTACTCAGCAGCTCAGGCTGAAAATAATGATGCCAATGCCCGGTTAGTAATGAGTTTTGCAAAACTTAGCGTTTTCCTTGAAGACTAAAGTCTAATTCTTCATTCATTTCTAAAAGAAAAAAATAAAAATGTATTTTCAGTCTTCATCTTTAAAGAAAATACTTGAAAGTGTGACCAATGGGTTACATTAAAATAATAAAAACCTATGTAGAAGGCCAGACAAAGAATCCCATCGTTGTTTTGGATTTTCTTCACCTAGTGATTTTTAGGCCAATATCCTGACAGGAAAGGGGGAGGAGTGGGGTTGTCAGTACTGTATTCAATGAGTATAATTACACTGAATTAGCGCTAAGGGGTTTAGAGAGAGGAAAAAAAAAATACTATTCCACAGAGTTAATATAAAGTGGGCTTTCATGTACATACAAACCCACAAGGAGCAAGCTACTGCCTGCTGAGACCTGTTTGAGAGCCAAGGGATTGATCGGAATCAGCCAGCCCTCGCTTAAGAAAAAAGCTGCAGTTGTGAATTACTGTAAAGCAGTATTCACATGATTGATGGGTTTACCCCCACCACCACATTTGTTTCAAAGATCCATTTTGTCTTCTGTGGCGACGGTGTGAATTAACCCCTCTCACAACGGCTGGCTGGATTTCGCAAGACCGTTCCAAGGCCTAGGAGCTTGAGGAAGCTTTTATCTTATGCAGCCGTGTGACTGGAAAAAATGGGAAAGAGATGCTATTTAAAACCCAGGCTTCTGAGGAGCACCGTAACACCAACCTCTTCAAACAGGCTGAAAACTTTCTGCCATCAGACCAGCCAGCTCCTCGCCTGCCTGGAGAATCGTCTTTGAAGGAGCTCTGCCTCTGATCTCCCTTGTGGTCTGATACTCCACCCACTTGTCCTTACATCCAAGGGAGCACAAGGTATACTTATTTCATCCCTTGCCTTTTTAACCCAATTTGCTATCATCAGCAATAGATTTTTTTTTTTCTTTTTTTTCCCCCATGGGGAGCAAGAGGAAGGCTGAACTCTGTACGCAGTAAAGAATCCAGAGACTCCAGTAGATTTGTGATGGGATTTCTCAAGCCTCAGGCACTGTAAAGTAAAAGTAGTTGTTAGAATGGGCAAGGGAATGGGGGAGAACCAGAAATGGGCCCAGATCATGACCAGCTTTTAAAAAGCTCCTGAAATCTTTTGAATTGACAGAAAGACAGATTTGCATGGAAGCCTGATCACATGCCTGCTTTGGAACAGGCCCACAGCATCTCAGAAGCAGCTTATTCAGCCAGGAATAAATCTGTTTCTGTCAACTGCAAACTGCCCTGTGCTCTTCCTAGTTCCCAGGAAGGTACTATGTACATAAAGATTTTATTTTCCTTTACGAGGTAAACACATCACTTAAAGGGGGGTAAAAAACCACAAACAAACAAACAACAGAGCGTTAAATACTATTAGCTACACCAAACTGGCTGCAGGCAAGTGAAATGCAACCTTCCCACGCACAACTCTGCAAAGGCGTTTCACGCTGTGTCTGCACCATTTCATTTCTCTTGCCCCGGACTTCCATAAAACCATGTGTCTTATCCAACAGCACCTCCTCTGTATTCACAGTCCTGTTCTAACCACAAGGAGGGGGGAAAAAAAAAAAGAAAAGAAAAGAAAAAGCTGTATTGCCACCCCAGTCGTCTATGTCACCATACGCCCACCACCACCACACTGCTAGCGTTTCTTCACCACTACCTGCAGCATCCGCTGCCCCCCACGGTGTGTGAGTGCGCTTTAACCCAGCCACTCCACCTGCCATCTCAGGCCTGGCCCTGGGAAAAGGGCATGAAAGCATGGCAGCTCAGCTGGTTTTACAATGAACATTAGATGGGGAAGCTTCTCAGCCTGTTCTGCCTTGCTTTGTCATGGCATATCGTAGAAGTTCCTCGCCCTGAAGTTTAGAGCGCCTTGTAATCCTCTTCGGTCCTTTCATGGACACCATCTTCATCTGCCTTGATAATTACAGCAGATGTTGCAGGAACCCAAACACTGTGACAGGTCTCCGCCTAAAAAACCCAGCCTCCACAGGGACAGATGCTGAAGCAGCACCAAATGGGGTCAAACACATTTCAGCCACTGTAGTCAATTCTCACTTGGAGAAACAAATTCTTAGGCCAAAACGTGTCATGACTGAAAGCACGCAGTTGCCAGGATAGCCCCTGTAAAAAAAAGTTATCAGTAACCCATACAGCTCAGCTGTCCTGGAGTGACTGGGTTCGCAGATGAACACTCAGCACCTCGGCACCATACAGAAACCTCTGTCAGACCTTCTGCGATCCTACAACCATGTTTCCAAATTTTAGGTGTGCACATTCCATCAACCCCAAAGGACAGGGTGTTTCATTTCTCCGTGAAAAACACTCTCAATTGCAGAGAAATCGTCTGATTTGTCAAAATCATTTTGACTTTTACTGTGCTTGTGACCTCTGTTGCTGTGATTTGCAAGTTCTTCACGCATGCTTTCTGCTCCACCATGCAAACAGGGAAGGAGGAGGATGGGATCAATGGAAGGCTACACTGGGACCCCACAGAGGTGCCAGCAGCCTGCAAACCACACTATATGACAAACCACACGTATGGCAAAAGCACACCGTAAGACAATGTCATGAGTCCTGCATTAGCTGGGGCAGGGAGAAACACCAGAGCAGCAGAGTACACTAGCGTTATTGGTGGGCTAACGTGACACTGCTGTGTTAACAGAGCCATCAAATCCCACAGAGCCACCATCCCAAGCTGAAGGCTCACTCCAGTCCCAGGAGGCCAGCGGTCTTTGTTTCTACCCATCATATGACAAAAACGTTTCCACTGAGCTCTGATGAGCACACTAAGTTATCTTCTTTCCCTCACCAAATCCCCTCACTGTGTGCTTCAGTTCAGTAGCAATAGCAGCTGGATGTGAAACATAGGTATGCTACTAAGACAGGTCAAGTTATTTCATTTCCAAAACCTATGCACAGTGGAGCACCATTAAAACCAGGCACGTTTTTCTGCTCATTCCACCTAAACAATGATTTACTTTAAACAAAAGCTACTTGTTGTCACCCCTTCATTTGCCACGCTCAGAGGCGTTGCAGGCAAGTGATCTAAAAGCACCATCGTTAGAAGCAGGAGGTTAACTGCAACCTCGGTTGGCTTCTGTTCCTCCTGATGGTGTGTGTGTCACGGCAAAAGCCGTAACGCATTTAGCCACTCACATGATGACAAGGAGCACTAAGCCCTTGTGCCCATTCACAGCACCCTACATAAAAGCCACTTGAGCTCATCAAGAATAGGAACGAGCTCTTTCTTAAGTCCAGCACAATCCAGTTAACAGGCTTATATGGAAATGCTGAGAGACAGGGCTTACAAGCGGCAATGCACCTAACTTGCACGCATTAGTTTGCTAAAAATTCAGGCAGAACAATTGTCTGCACCACCAAGCTGAGGTTCATATCTGACTCTTTCCTCCCTATATATTTTTACAGATGCTTTTCTCTAAAGACATGAATTGAAGAAAGGGCTTAAGTGACCTTTGTGATTAATAAACATTACTATAAATTTTCTTCCACTAGCAAAAAAAAAAAAAAAAAAAAAGTCCTGTTAAATACAGAAGCCCATTTCTGTCTTCTGATCAATTAGCCTTCCCTTCCTGCTCTTGGCATATGTTTGTGTAAGTTGATTTGCTTCTGCTAAAGAGATGCCAGCATGCATCAAAATAGAAAAAAAGATGCACGGAGGCTTGGAGATTTTTTGTTATTACATTATTTGGTGATAACGCACTACTGTCGCCCGTATCCCTCGCTCCATCTGTGCACAGAGATGCAACCTGGGGAGGGGGTTGGTCCTGACCGTCTGCTGAGGAGCAAACACATACACAAGTGCCCAAACCCTGTCCTCCCACACCGCAGAGCATGAGGGATAGCTCTGAAATGAAGGATGAAACAAAACGTTCCTCCCGTTCAAAAAACACCCAAAGATTTGCTTTGGGATTCATTATTAAAAAGTAATAACCCTGAAGTACCTATAACCACAACTTGCTAAGTCCTGATTTTCCATAATAGAAACTGGGGATGCATCATTTTTGTCCAGAATATGAATAATTCTAGGAGTTAAATGAAAGACATTTTAGAAGTATTACTACAAGAAGCTAATATTACACAAACATTCTCTGTAAGATGCAGGGAGACTAACTCAGCATCAAATTAATTGAACACAGCTAGAATTAAGGGAAAATGGGTAGTTTTCACAGGATATTCCAATTCTGACAACATGCTTGTTTTCAAATAGTTGTCCATTTACCACAGCTGGAAAGCATCAGGGCATCAAATTAGACGTACGCAAGTGCAATCAGCTTGCATTTCTGGTATCACAAACAGCTTCCTGGAGCACAGTTTGCTCAAGTGTTAATCAAAAGAAGGCAGTAACACAAAAAGTGTTAATGACAAATTGTACAGCCAATCTAAATCATAATGAACTCATATTTATGTATTTATTTAGTTGCTTCGGTGGACTTTAGGTCAGGCCTTCAACTAAAATGATTAGAAGGGATTCTTCTAAAAGTAGAAAACGTACAATCTTGAGCTATACTTGCACACACACACCAAGTAAGAAAGAGGAAGAAGTTGGAAGTACAAATGTGACTTCTCAGGCTCTCTTCAAAGAGCATTTCCTCGCAGACAGGTACTTTAGGAGAGTCTTTCCAACTGCAAATTCTGAGCTACAGTCTCAAGGATGGCAGAATTCAAGACTCCAATTCAGACCAGAGATGATCAATGTAAAATACTTGGTGATCAAATGCTGACAACATTAACATTTTCTAGAAAAATGAAAATGCAATCATTTTTTACAAATGTTTTCTTGTCAACATAACCAATTCATATGGCAGCAGCTGGTTGGAAGCTAGCAGAAGGAAAGGCTACAATGAGTTAGTCCCAAACAATGGAAAAGAATTGGTTCAGGAATATGACAGAGCTACTTTTCTAGACTAATTTCCAAAGGGAAAATTGCCACAATTCGAATACATTTCCATGGAATGTAAACACAGAATTATCTCACAATCTTGTGAAATCTCCACCCCAAAGTTACTACATGATTATGGTGGATGCTACGACTAGGAGGTTGTAACCAGTCCTAAGAGAAACAGGCTTCAAGAAGCACAGTCACTTCTTTCTGTTCCCTACAAACCTTCCCTTAATAAAGCATGCAAGAAATGAGCACAGATATCCTGAAAGCATGCCAAAGTGCACTCACTGATAATACTCCTGGCCTCAAAGAAAAAAAAAAAAAAAAAGAAAAAAGACTTCTTAAATGCAGTTTGAGAATTTATTCACTCACAAAATATCTTCAAGTGAAAGAAAATGGGAATCCAGCCCAAGTGAAACTAACGGGAGAGAACAACTTTGGCAGGTGAGATGCAAAATGAAGATTAAGAGGTCCAAGTGCAAGGCTGAGGAACAAGGAGGCAAATACATAGTGACAAGTAATACGGCATTCCTTAAGCACATGGGAAACTGGAACTCTAGAAGAGCCAGTGGGTCCTGCAGACCGTACCACAGACTATCCTGATGCAAAGAAGTCAATGAGGGCAGAAAATGAGATTGCACAGAAGTTAAATGGCTCCTCTGCTTCAGTTTTCACTGCAGAGCAGAGCAAAGAGATGCGTGCCCTAGGGCGATACAAGTAAAGAACTTGAGGCAGAACTGCCAGACAGTGTTAGGGGAAATAAAGTAAATAAAAAAAGAAACAACTCTAGAAATTCGATTGTACTAAACTGCTGCTGCTTTCCAGAGCTGAGAAAAATCAGCTAAAGGCAGGTGTAAACCAGCGAGCCTGAAACAGAAGCCCCACAAACTAGCCTAGAAAACCCATTTTTCACAATGATAAATCATGCCTTTCTGATCTACAAGAATCCTTTAAAAACTTATCTTGGCTATTTTTCACTAGATGTAAATTGTTTGGAATTTCAAAGACTTTGAAGAAAGCTCTTAGGAGAGCTTGGTAATCTTGGGATAAGAGGTAAGGTCCTGTCACTCTAAATATTAGTCAAGGAACTGAGAATCCCAGGGTAAGAACAATAATCAGTTCTTCGTACGGAAGGGGGGGTTGTGCCACCCAAGGTTCAGCCTAGGCTCAGGGCTATCGAGTGCATTTATGAACTACCTGAAAGAAAGAAAGAAAAACAAGGTAACAAAATGTGCTGCCCATATGAAATGGTGTTAATCAACAGCACGGAGGTCCTTGCCCTTGCAACTACCCAGGCAACTGGACAACACAAATATCAGATAAAATTCACCACAAACACATTGAAGTCTAATGGAATGAAAATATATATATGCTTACATACCACTGTATACCAACGATTACTGAATTAACTTCTAGACATCAAAAAAGTTTTGGAGACTAAAGATGTCATGTCCCTGTGCTTAGTGGAAGAGTCATTCCAGACTAGACAAAACTTTCAAATAGCGCTTCTAAATTTTTAACCTGTAATATGAAAAAAAAAAATTGACTCTGGCAATTACATTGCAATTATAGAATGCCTGGTTAAATTTCAACTAAATGTCCTCACTAAAATAAAGGCAGGAATTGTGAGCATGCTTAGAAATAAACAATCCGAAACATTTTGCTGATTTAAAACTAGGCATGGGGCTGCAAAAGGCCACTGAAAACAAGAAACATGAGAAAAAGTGTTATATTTGTGAACAGTGACCTACTACACTACTTAAACAGAAGAGAGGTTAAAGCAAAAAGAAGCTTGTGTTATGAAAATAAGGACATTAGAGACACAGGAACTCAGAATTAAGATTAAGGAAACCTCAACTATTCAGAGTTATGGAAATACCTCTTCAAAACCAGAACAGCTTGGGTGTGGATTATCTGTTTCATTCCAGATCTATGCACGTTTAAAGCTAAGGAAGATGACCGCTACATGGAAAGAGTTTTAAGCAGTCCACATAACCCTGGTTTTACAGAACTCAACCCATGCTCTTCCATCCACTTTCATACCTTGTACAATTGGACTGCTACTCACAGGGCATGATCCATGCCTTAGAAAAATCCAGACCTATTTCATAGCCTGATACATCTGCTATAGAAGCAGCAGCAGCCTTCAATGGTTTAACTCCGCAAGGCAGCAAAACCGGGACCGGACAGGAATCTGAGCAAGGAAACCAGAGAAGTAGGCAAGGCCATGCAATGTGGGCAGCTCATCTGGGATCAGCTGCCACAGCTTGGAAGTCCTGCTACTCCAAAAAGTTTTTAGACCTAGAACACTTTTCTAAACCTGGAGGAACAGAAGACAGATATAAATGAGAATCAAAAGAATATCCCTTTCATTTCACACAAATCACACGCTGCATCAGGCAGTGAAGACGATACTTGTTCCAGACTAAGGGTCTACTTAACACTGAACAAAGGCCAAAATGTTTTGCAACAGAAGCTATGATTATATAGGGACCAAAAAACAAAAATAAAAAAATCCCAAACACCATGTCCTGTGGAGTAACTGAAAAGAACATACACAAGTCTTTGGGAAAAAATTGTATCAAAATTCCATTCTTATTCAATTCTATAACTATAGCAGTAATACTTTTCATAGAATCACAGACTGGTTTAGGTTGGAAGGGACCTTAAAGATCATCTAGTTCCAACCCCCCTGCCATGGGCAGGGACACCTTCCGCTAGACCAGGCTGCTCAAAGCCCCATCCAACCTGGCCTTGAAAACTTCCAAGGATGGGGCATCCACAACTTCTCTGGGCAGCCTGTTATTTTAAATAACAATTATAAATTGTTACAATTGTTTACAATTATTTTGTAACAAAATAATTTTGTAATACAAATAAATTTGTAGTAATTTACAATTATTAAAATTGCTTACAAGTGTTTACAATTACTAAAATTATACGTACAATTAAAATTTTGCATATACGTTATATTCTAACTTTCAAAGGTATATTTTGAGAAAAAAATTAAACTGATCAGGAAAGGGTAAGTTTGAGAAAATGCTCCTCATTGCCCATTGCTGTACACTATACCACTCTTTGTGAGACATCGCGATCGTCAAAATGCCACAATGAACAGCATCAGCTGGATATCATAAGGCATCATGAAGAGCTTACTGTAGCCAATGTATCTATGTCATATGTAGGCTCGAGTTCTTGTTTCCATTCCCTCAATACCCAATTAAGTGCTGCAAGCGTTCAGACACAAACTACAATTTCACTGACCTGGAAGAGAAATCTTAGATGCAGTAACTCAAAAATTTCCATTTCGATAAGTCTTATGTGAAATATTTCAACCTCAATTTTTCTCGACTTTGACAGATAATTTGCACTTCACAGACTTCTCCTTCTTTGGGTTTTTTGTTTGTTTCAGAGTTTCCTATTTAAATAAGACAAGAAATTCCCACCTACAATTACTTGAGAGATATCAGCTGGTAAAATCCCAACTAGAATTAGAGCCCTATTGCACATGCTGAAAGTGTCAATACAGAAAGATGCAAACTTGTCATTTATACTACGTGTCATGCAATTGGAAAGTCTAAAGTTAGGTAATACATTTTTGCTACACATCCCTACAGTTTGGAAAGTTTCTCCAAACAGACTCGCTTTTGATGTGTAAAGTGAAATGTTGGGGCAAAATGTCCACACATCTCATTTGTTTTCTCTATGAAAATGCACAGTCTCCATATTCGCTCAACCTACAGTGGTGGTTAGCACAAGAAAGGGGGGTTCTTATTTAAAGGACTACTTCCTTGTACATATAGTCATAAATAATTCAAACTAAATTATAGTACATAGCAATTAAATGAACAAAGAACATGCTGTAATATACCACCTTTGCTTTTTAGTCCTTTCCTTGTACGGCAGTATTCAATCTCCAGCCACTCTCAAGAGCTCTCACCCTTTGTGAAAATTAACACAGAGAAGCTGTATTTGTGCACAGAGAAGCAGCCAAAGAAAGGCCAGCATAATCACATTATGTTACCTAATAAGAAGAGGTGTTCGTAAATATTATCTCAGTGGCAAAATACTAAAAGGATCTATACATGTTTTTTGAAAGCAGCCTCAGAATTACTTTTCTAGATCAAAGTTATGCTTAAAAGCAAGGAGCTCACCCACTTTTCCTCCCATTCGCACCCCTTTATGAACCTCAGATTTTTGCATCGTGAAAATGTGACCAATTTTGCAGGTAGTTAGGGACAAGGAGAGAAAATGTTCCCCACTTTCCTACATTTCTGAGTCCAGACAGCTTTACAAAACCATTTCAGATGTTAAGCCATGAAGTTTTCTCCCTTCGGAGGTAAAACTGAGGGCTGATCCCAGCAGGAAGGTGGCAGCCTCCACCTCTCATCAGGATAAAGTCAGAACCTTCACAGCACCCGTCACACAGAGACTGGTTTTGGCAAGGGGTTATGCCCAGCCCACACCGTGCCTCGGAATGGCTTCTACATTTACTTTGTCTAAAAAAATCCCGCTGTTCTCAGTGAGGTAACTCACAGCCCATAAAGCTGTTCCAACGCAGGAGACGTGCAAAGACTGTAGCTCAAATTACAAGCTATTGAAAGAAGAGACTGACACCTCTTAAAACACATACACCTATAATCCCAATGGCCACTCAATACTAAGGAGTCCAAAACACCAACTAAACTCCATATCCCATTTAAAGACAGGTTCTTGAGCTAACAAACACAAAGGGAACAGAGCTTGCCTTTTCTTCTTCATCACCCCATAAACACGGTTCCCACACTATTTTCCGAGTGCAGGGAAATTCCTGAGAACTGGATTCAACGTAGATACCCCTATTTAGGCAGCCCATAATCCCTGCAGCTCTTTATAAATCTTCTGATGGTGGATTATCTATTTATGATTAGTAATAGAAGAAAAACAAGAGCAACCTTTAGGCTTCTCTGAACTCTGTAGGTCTTTGGTCAAAGTGGCCAGAAGATCACCATACCATAACAGGCTCCCCCATGGCTTTCTGTTGGTTTTCTTTTCTTGTGTTTTTTTGTTTGGTTGCTTCTACCCCTCCCCACTGCATAAGTATCCCTAGAAGAGGAGGAGGCCTGCAGCACGGAGCAAGTATGCTAATGTCGTATCATCCTAACTGCCATGCCAACGGCAATCACACACACGCCCGCTCACATGCGTCTGCCAAATAATCACTTAAGCAAGCATCAACTACAGAGATTAGCAAAAGCATCTGACAACGCGCAGATCAGACAAGAAACATGGGCTGAAGGGACAGCTTAGGAAAGTGAGGATTTAATAAGTGAAACGACATGAAGTTCCCGAATCAAAGCTTGCTATATTTTTGGAAGATTTCTGAAAATCCTATCTGTTGGCCTTAGATTTTCTTTTTCCACCCCTCCTCAGTCCCTACTGCGTATCAGCTGCACCCAGGCAGACTTCTAATAAAAGCAAGTGACTCTTGCACAAACAAAAACATCTTTGTGACCTCTGAGAAGGCAGCAATCCAAGCAAACAACCAGGCAATCAGGTGGCACAAGCTACTGGGGAGCAATCGGAGCATCTCAGGGGCCTTTCGTCAGTACCAGAAGGAAAGCTAAGCCACTACCATAGAAGACTGGGTTTCCAGGAGAAACCACCCTAGGTGGAACAAGAAGTTTAGACTACTTCCGTTCAATATAGTGGCAGTGGGGAGGCTACTTTTGAATACATAATTTATAGTGTTCAAACTAAAGGAACAGAGTGTTTTCTTACCAGAATTAAGGCAGAGTATCAGAACAATTTCTTGATTTATCTTTAATTTACTAAAAGGTGCTTCACTCCAAAAGCACTTTCAATAAAAGTAATGAAATTCTGCTGCAAGACGTGCAAGAAGAGCCACAACCATTTACCAGATTATAAGTCATTTGTGTCTTATTTTGAAGAATTTGTCACCAAAACAAATGGGTGGGCACCTTTCTAAATCTTAGGCTGAAATCTATAGTTCTTATTATGATGAAGCTCTTGCTGAAGCATCAGCTTTGCCTGAATAATGGTTGGAGGATGTGTGCTTGGTTTAGTATTAATCTCAGCTTGACAGGAAGAATATGATTCTTAGTGAGCTGAAAAAGATCTCAATATGGAAATGGAAGAAGTTCAGTTGTCCAAAAGCAAACTGTGAGTTTGCAGTGCCACAACACTACAGAGACAGCACGGTATTAGAGGTGCCATCTTTATACCAAGCCTATTTCTAAGTCCCTTCCTACACCACTTTTTTCAAAGACAGTAGACCTTTCTTAAGAGATCCATCCATTACCGTCTAACAAAGTGCCTAGAGGAGCATCACAGAAATGTTAAAATGGGCATTTTGAGCCAATGTGAGTCTTTCCACTGTTGCTTGCATGCTGTAAACCTGTAAAAAAAAAAAAAAAAAAAAAGACAAAACACCTGTAAAATAGTTATTTTTAAATACAAAGTTTTTGATATGAGAACTACCTACACACAGTATTAAGTACACTTTGGATGCTCCTGTCACAGAGGGAAAGATGCTCCAGACTGTGAGCCTTCTGTTGCAGGCTACAGATGGGCGCATACATTTGCATTGCACTACTAAGGCTCTTTTGCACTTTGAGATACATGATGTGTGAGAAGTATAGCTAAAAAAAAATAAATACATACATAAATAAATCTGCTGTACTAGTGATCCAGTCGAAACAAGGAAGCCTTAAATGCAACAATCAGAACATCTTTAGTTGGTTATGAAACTAATGCCAGTGTTCACATGGCTCTGAGAAACAAAACCCAAGAACAAAAAAGGTTTTGTGCCTGATATCCAATGGAACTGAATCTGAGAAGCCAGTTCAGTCATTTTCACTGCTTGCAATCAGACAGGGACACTCTGACTTCCACAGATAGCTATGTATTTACTGCTTGTGTCAACGCACAGGGAATTCATCCTTTCTTATATACCCGTAGAGCACAATTAACTGTTTTTTACCTTTCTAATCCTTAGGGACAGCCTAAGACAACAGGCGGATGCAGGTAGCAAAGTCAGACAGTGAATACAACAGCAGAATGGTCTATCTTCCTTAATGAGCTCAGAAGATCAAGACCAACTTTGCACTCAAGCCTGAGAAACAGGCTACCTCCACCTCATTGCCAGCATCCCTAGTGCTTTGCCTGCCTCCACTGCCACCTGGACCAGCCCCACTAAGACAACAGACCACCAGCTAGGTGTGGAGAGAGAGGCTTGGTGAAGGAAAGAAAAGCCTACCCAGCCTCCTCTTCCCTCCCAGTTGTTCTGTCTGGTTTTAATCTTGGGAGGAGAACTTACACAGACAGCGAGTTGCTCCAAAAATATTGTTTGAAGACAGCAAAAATTCTACTTGTTTTACACTGTTAGCTAGCGGTGGGCCAGTGTCAAAACAAGCTTTTGGACTGAGATATTAGAGAAGTTCCCCTCTTTTTCTTCCCTCCCCACAGGCACTTGACAATAGTATCATCTACAACTAAGTGGGGGATGTTTACAAGGTCCAAGCTACACTGGAACTCCGTAGAAACTAATGAGGAAGGAAGATTTTTCTAACACTCGCGTGAAACATTTAATGAGCTCTGAAATAGTGCTGTCAGGCCTCAGAGGAGAAAGGTCCTGTTTAAAATTGAACTTTCCAGTTTACTAAATGGCAGTGGACTGGAGCCCCAAGCACTATTTATTTTCAGAGACTATTTTTATCAGAAAATCCCCAACTCCTGTAACGTTCTTCTGCTCTAGAAGTCTTTACCCCTCTGTCGAAGCTGCCATGCAATCAATGGCACTTGCCAAGTAACATGCTCGTAGGGCCCAAATTAACATATATAATATATTTTTCTTAATGTAATGAAACCGGATTTTGCCTCGGACATAGTTTGCTCTACTCCTCACCTCCAGAGGTTATCCACGTTGAAACCAGAATCTGCTCTTCTGGGAAGGCAAGGAAGGGCAGAGGCTTTTTGGAGTGGAGGGACGGAGGGGGTGGAAATCACCTGGCTGCATCAGTAATACGTCTAACTCTTTATTATATTCACATTCCCCCTTCTCATCTCCCATGAAACTGCCTACAGCTGTGTTCTCTCAACCTTCGGTCTGAAAGACATTAAAAAGCAGTCTGCAAGATGACTACAGTTTTTAAAAAGTCACTCCCACATATGTAAGCAAGCAAGGAAATGAGAAAAGTTTTTTAAAAAAATAAAAAATCATCATGGTGCCACGGCAGGAGGTAGAGCCAAATATTTTAAATGGTTCAGTGATTCCATTCCTTGGAGTAAAATAAGGTGAGACTTATTGGCCAAGAGAGCGTCTAGTTTGCTAAGCCCCACTGACCCTTTCTACCATGATGAGGTAAGCCATGGCTGAAAACTTAACAAACTGAGCTATTTTAATACCACTACATCAAACACCACCTGCAACAGGGCCTTTTAAGTCTTAAAGGTCCTTACTTTTCACTAGTGAAAAGACTGTGAGCCTGAAGAGGGTCTGAGAAGTATTAATGAACTTGGCATCACAAAACCAGTTCTTCTGGCAACTCAGAGCACACAAAATTTTAAGCAGCAAATTCCAATACTGACTGCCAACTCTTATTTCATGGGTTGGATCAAGCTCATGTTAAAGGTAGTGGGATTAAAGGGTTTCTCCAGCTGATGACCAACTCCATTTGACATACGTTCAACAGTTTGCAAAGCATATTTAAATAAATAAATACATAAAAATCTACTAGTCTTTATGTAGTATCTATTACAGTTGGCACAAATAACAGGTATCAGTCCCTTGGAAGTTAATGACACACAGAAGATACGCCTTTCCTCATCTTGTTTAACTGCTGCTGTGTCAATCCACGGAGACACCGCCATACCGTTTCTTACGCAACTAAAATGCTCTGGGAGTTATTGTAGTAAAACGCAAACATCCCTATTACAGAAGACATTGCTCGCTCGTTTAATTTCATTAATTAATGAATTTCAGCTTCATAAAAGCTGAAGAAAGCTCATGTGAGACAACTGACTCAAATTTCCCCCAGCCCTCCTCAAATGCACGCTGAACACTTGACAATGCCCACTTTTCTATTTTCCTCTCCACGGCTCCATCGGAGAGGACCCTCTATGCATTCAGAGCAGCACAATGGAGAATGATTTCCAAAGCATTAACTTGGAGCCATTGAGACTTGTATGTTTTCAAAATGACTCTATTGTGCTCAAAGTATTCTAGACTACCCCAGCTACTCTAGAAGAGAGTCTTTTTCCCTTTCTCAAAACGTCCATCCCTCGAGCCATCCCTGGAGTGCATTGTTGGGGCTCATTCCTTAGTGCAGCGAGTTCCATCAGTCAAAGCTCAACAGATACAAATAATATCAGGATATGGATATAAATTAGTGCGACAGACCCTAAATAGTTTTGACAGGTTTAGTAAGTATATATAGCGACACAGAATGCTATTCCTGCTGTCAGACATCAATATGTAGACAGAAGATTGGGGGCACCATGGAAACTCAGCGACATAAGAGTGGTATTGATTGGATAGAAAATGAGGCTGCAATTTAAGCTTAAGGCTGCCAGAGATGCCAAGAATGGAGAATGACCTCCAGCAGTGAATTTTCAGCATAAGCTCCCTGTGAACAAGCCAGTCCAAGAAGGATAAATCAGGGACAAGCTCACCAGGGATATGGGTCGACCGAATGCCGGCTACCAGATGAGAATCACCCTGTGTGTGCGCGCGTTACAGTGACCTAGTTCATTCAAAGACAGCATTTTGAATGGTTTATTATGGAGGCTTGAAACAAAGAGATTTCCTCAATTAAAGTCCTGAAATGAATCCTCTAAATGAAAATGCTTTTGATACACTGATCAGCAAGAGGTTGTAAATATCGAAGCGAAGCGTACATTGTTAAAGACCAGTTCCCACAGAAAACACCCCGGTTGGGCGTGTAGGTAATGAGGGGGCCCGAACAGAGCAGGAGGTTTCGTGAGCAGTGCCAGCTCCATCCCTAACGCCCCAGTCTTACACTAAAACACTTGCTGCACTATAACACTTGATAAATCATATCCACACTGCCATGAAAACACACTAAAATAAAATAGAGTATGAGTTAAACGAGTGCATTTTCAGAGCTCCTGTAAAAGATTATTTTTAGTTGTTACCTGAGGAGTCGGGAACAACCGTTCCCAGAATGATAGAGAAGAAACACAGGACGTGTCAGGGAAATACCTTGCTGGAGCCACGATTGCTGGAAGTCAGCTAAGTAATAATATTCACATTAGTGACAGAAAGATGAATCTACACAAAACATCCATCAGCTGTACAGCTGTGTCAGGAATAAGATAAGCCTCCAAAGTGTTCTCAGTGTCAATATGGGCGCTAGAGGAACACAGGCATATGGCACTGGGATAGCAGCACTATAGTTTGTAATACGATAGTAAGACCAGCCTTCTGCTGGCAAGGATGTTATCAGCCACAGGCAGCATCTCAAATAACTGGCAAAAGACACCTGAATAATTGCAGAAAGTCTTGTTTTTCTTAGGCCACTTCTACACTATAAACAAAGACTTGACATGTGTTAAAGAAAGACCTCTTGCTGGCTTCTCTTTTTTCCACCTAAGAGCCTGCTCTGGAGCACGCTTAATTCAGTAAGTTTCTGTCCTTCAATTTCATCCAAAGCTTCATAAGCAATAAGTCACCGAAGAGTTTAAGTTTAGCCTGGAGATGGGTATATTAAACCCCTGCTTTCTTTCCATTTAGGGAGGGTCACTAAACTATGCAGGAGGTTTTTTTCTTGCTGTTTTTTTGTTTGTTTGTCTTCTCCAATGAAGTACCCTCTCCATTCACTTCCAAATTTTCATTACTACAGCAAATTAGCAAATTTTGTCCCAAATATGCAGGTTCCTTTTTCCCTTCGGACCATTTCTCTTGATCGAAAGTTCAGACTTTTTTTTTTCTTTTTCTTAATTCTTATTTCTTTGCATGGAGGAAACAGAAATACACAGAAAAAAAAAAAAAAACACATAAATTTACATCAGTTCAAGCACGCTGTCCAGAAAACATAAAAGACGAGTATTTCTTTGTCACAACTTTTCCCATACCCTTCCCATCTCTCTATTTCCCTCCATCCCTTCCCTCCTCCTCCCTAATACATGCAGTTACACCCTCCATCTATTTCTTTTCCAATAAGTTGAACTTTGCTAAAAGCTTGGAACAATCAAGCCCCAAGGGGAAAACAAGGAACAGGCAGAGAGTTCAAAAGTCGATGAGCCACAGGTAAAGCATTCTTCCACTGTCATGCAAGTCACTTGGAGCAAACAGGATCTAATTAAAACACCTACCCACTACTCATAGCTGCAGGGTTATCTCACAGAGAAAGATTTAATGCATGTCGCAAACATGTCCACAGTGCTCCGGAGACCCAACTAGTTTCTAGGGTTTACATCCTAGAATCCAGCTTCAGCGCGTACCACTAAGCTAACGCACAGTAGATATTCACCACCAAAGCAAACCACTTGCAGTGTGGAAGTGTGCGACAGCCAACTGGGACATGTAAAAGAAGCCAATGAGCTCCCAAAGAATGAAGACTACCTTTCCTCTATAAAAAAAACTCTACTTTTAAAGAGGAGAAGATGAACGAGGGTAAGGAGTTAGAAGCACCGATGTTGGAGACCATAACACATTTGCAGAATAGTGTGTACGCTCAACAGGAGGAAACAGTGTTTTCACTGTTGTTAAGCCAGATTTTGTCCCAACCTACCCCTTTGGAGGAAGTCAAAGACACAAACTAACGATGGCAGTTTTAAATAGATCTATCAGCACTTGCTGGACTCAGTTGTTCCACCAAAAGTAAACTAGGGATGAGAAGGCTAAGACACAAGAAAAATAACATTTAAAGTGCTCAGTTTGAGGGTACAATTTAACCTCGTTAACCCGAGTCTCCACCGGAACATTCCTGGCACACGGCAACTGGGACCTGCAGGAGGTTTGCCGCTATGGGGTCACTCTGCTGCCCTTTTGTCCTCTCGAAACGGATCAGCCCGAGGACTCCTGCCTCCTTTCCCCGCTGGGTCACGTCCCCCACTGCCACCTCTCTCTTCTTCACCCTGCCTCGGCTTTTTAACGCTCCCATGGACCAAACCAACGCTACCACCCCCAGCGTGGCGGCCGTCCGGCGCGGCAGCTCTCCCCACCGCCCCGAAGCGCGGCGGGGACACCCCCCCGCCACCCCGTTCGTGCTCCCGGGCACCCCCAGACCTCGCTCCCCGCCTGTCCCTCGGACAGGTGTCTCCGGGGCTGCAGGTGCCCCCCCCGCCCCACCCCGCTGGGTCCGGGCTCCCACCCAAGCCCACGGCCTCTCTCCCCGCCACCCGCCGGGCGGCGAGGGCAGGCGAGATGGGGCCGGGACCGCAGAGCCCCGCTGGGGCAAGTCACTTGGGGATGGGACGAGTCCCCTGGAGCCGGGGCTAGCCCCCCGGAGCCGGGGCAGGGCGGGGGGCAGCGCTTCCCACCCTCCCCTTGGAGGAGCGGGGCGCGGGGGACACCATCCCTCGGGCAGACCCCTGGAGCCCCCGCCGCCCCCTCGGACTTACTTCGGGCGGCAAAAATCTCTTCTCCCGCAGCTGAGAGGGGCGAGCCGCGGGCGTCCCCGCTGAGCAGCGGCTGCTGCTGCTTCTCCTACTGCCGCCGCCGCCGCCGCAGCGCGTCCCTTCGCTTCCCCACGGACGGGCTCGCCGGCCGCCGCCTCACGCCCCGCTCCGCCCGCGCCCCGTCTCTCTCTCCCGCCGGAGATTTCTCGCCGAGATTTTTATACTGGAGGCAGGGAACCTGATCCGCGCTTTGACTCGGCAGAGCCCGGGCTGCGGCGAAGGCGGCGAGAGGAGGGCGGCGGGCGGGCGGGCGGGCGGCGGGGCAGAGCGAGCGGTCGCGCTGCCCCCTCATGTGATGCGGCGGGGGCGCGCCCGACGGGCGGGTCACCCGCGGGGCAGCCTCGCCCCCGCCGACGGGGACGGGGGGTGCGGAGGGTGGGGAGGGGGCGGGACGGGACCGCACCGGGGTGGCTTGCGCCGACGGAGGGGCTCGGCGGCAGCTCCCGTTGCCCCCGCGGCGGGGGGATCGTGCCGCCGGCAACGGGCTTGTAAGCCCAGGCGACTTCCCTTCCTCTTCATCGCGGCACCCCCGGCCGCCGGCGGGGTGAGGGCACCTCACGGTACCCCCCCCGGCCGGCGCTCGCCAGGGCCTCAGCTGCTTTTCCAGGCACAAACATCTACAGCGTTTGCCCGGGTAGCCTTTGAGCTGTCGGAGTTTGGGGAGCTTTTAACTTTTTAGCCTCGCTGACTTCCAGCTTGCCACTTAGCCCACGGCAGTGTTGGACTGGACATACGGCTGGGGGAGAAACAAAAAATAATAATAAAAAAACCCCAGCTTTTCATTTCAATTTGGGCTGAAAGCGCCATGAGAACAACTTTTGTCATGGTGCTTCAACACTTCTGGTTGCAGCGTTTGCTGGACGTATATCAAGGCTTTCATTTAAGAGCAGGCTTTCCCAACTTTTAGGTTCATTACATCCACTGAATAAGCGTGTTCCCCAATCCGCCGTTTAATTTAAAACTAAGTGGACTTGTTCCAAACTCCAGGCAATTTTGGTGTAATTCCCCATCCCCAGAGCAAGTCTCTGCCTTGATTTGAAAGACTGGGCCCATTGACTGCTTGGGTCTCAGTTGGGGTTGCAGCTTGCAGCTCCTGCTCCAGGTTTGCACGGAAATCCAGTTCAGATTCTTCTCCTGTTTCCCGAGGAATGAGCTAAAAAAGTAATTTGTCTGGCACCGTACACATTGCATCATCTAACACCTACCATCTGTGACAATGAAAAGCACTGTGCGGCTGGTCCCAGCGTGGGCAATTGCACCCACCTGGAGTCTTTCTTAGTAAAGTAAACTACTCCCTTCCATCCACACCTTGGCATCTTCTTTTCATCACACAGTTATGTGTTTAGTCCTGGCATGGCTGCTCAGGATTTGCACCACCGGCAGATTTAATGACAGTGATGTAATTTAAAACAACAACTTTGATTTGCAGTCTAAAGTGGCTGGAGCGGGAGTGAATATTCTTTCTAGCAGCTGGACGAGTGGAAATGAGCACTCAATAGTAAACTTCGTCTTCGTGTTTCAGAGCGTGAAAACTGAATGGATCTTTGATAGGTAACTTGTACCCTCCTGAGGGCTTCTCAAGGAAATCCTGGCATCACGGTGCTAAGCACCACAAACATCTAGAGGAAGACACTTTCCAGCAAAAAACACCTGGTAGTGGTCGATGTTTTAAGCCCTCAGAGTTTCTCCATATGCCCACAATAGCACATTTCAGATGGTCAATCATGTCTGTGTAACAAAGAAAAAGTAGGAAAGACGACAAAGACTGATCCGTAAATTCACCTTCACTGAAATGAAAACAGACCGCATCGAAGTGGGTTAAGAGTTTTCTTCTTTTCCATAGAGAAAGCTGAGTCTCAGGTAAACACTGAAAACTTAACATTTTCAGCTTTTCAGAAAACAATGGAAACTTTCTGCAGAAAGCACCTGCTTTTCACAAAGATGTGCATGACGTTAGAAGCTTCATTTGTCCACCAAATTTTAGAAGCAATGTCAACAGACAATCTTTGGCCAAATTTGCTCACAGCTTTTCTTCATACCTAGTTTTCCATAGCTCAGAAATTAATGTCCCGAAGCTGAGTGTACACGCACAGAAACTAGTTTTCTGTGATAACAGCTTGGGCTTTGACTCAGAAAGTCCGAAATAAAACCGCAGTTGAGGTTAACACAGCTGCTCAGAGGACAGATTATGGTCTGAAGCACCTGTAGCTGAAAAAGAAAGTATCTCAGTTTTCAATTGACAAAAAGTAAATGTGTTTTAATGTTAATATTATTTCTGTCTCAATGGCACCTTGAGGCTTAACTGAGGTTTCCATTGCAATAAGCACTGTACAAATACAGAAAGATATTCTTTGCCCCAAATTGCCCGCGGTGTTTGATGTCTTTGATATTAATGGAATTTCTTGACTGAACCTTTGCTATTGAGATAAAACTCGTAAAGACATAGAAGGAGATGAGATAGTTGGTGAATACAGCAGTCTTGGGAGGGCCAATGTAACTTCTTTTGCCAAGAAAAAGTCACCAACTATATGTTAATCACAGCCTTAAAGATGCCTATTGTGCTGGTTCCCAGTGGGAAAGAACAGGACATCATGGAGAAAAGGGACAGATGGATGATAAGCTATGACGATTTACTTGACACAGTGATATTTTCCTTATTAGAAGAACTGTGAAGTTGGAGAGGTTTGTCTCCAGACCTCCTCTGCTGTTTTGTTTTTCCTGACTTTGTTTTCCAGACAATGCTTTATTTCTTACATGATGTCTGTAACTACAGCCTAATCTACATTTCTTGTGACATACAGAAAAATCCATACTGAAAAAATAGTTTTTGACTGTTGCCTTTCTAGTGTGGACACACAGCTAACCTAGAAAGGACAATTTTTTGCAGATTTCCAGTGATACTTACCTTTAAAATCCTCAACATTTGTTTACAGCTGCTGGTTCCACTCTGATCAAAAAGCAGAGGTGAGGAATGGACTGGCAGCTGTAGAAGTCCAATTTCAACTTTCATGTATCCTCTTTGTTACCCAAACCAAAAATTGGCAACCTAATGAAAAAGAGAGACACCACTGAATTTTCTTTTAAAAATGCAAAGTGAAGGTTAGGGCTATAAGAAGTTACAAAAGGACTTCTGATTGATGCCACATGGAAATGCTCTCATAAACAATCGAAAAGTATTACATCCCAATTAGAATCCCAGTTCAATCAGTAAATGTTCAAGGCAACTTGGGGGAAAGAAACTCCCAGCATTAGATATGGTTTGTGCCAAAATGTAGAAAACCACCCATAATAAATTTCCTCTCACTGAGGTGGTTTGGTTTTTTTCTTTGACAATAACTAAATTTTCCCCCTGAAGCTGGGTTTTTTAGTGCTTTTAGATAGTCATTGCACAAGCCACCTGAAGGAGGTCGTTACTTGAATCTCATCAGCTTCTAACAGGAGTTTGCACTTTTTTCCAAAGACACCCTTGACAAATTCTGACTCTCAAGCTCAAACTACAAAGTCAGAGGACAAGGCTTTATGCAATTTTCTCCCATGAAGCGCCTCACTGTTTTTGGTCCCACTGCTGAGTGGAACGAGGCTATACTTTTCAAAGAGCCAACATCACCCCTTGCGCACCAGTTAAAAGGTCAGCTTGGGCTGAGCTTGCTGTGTGTGTTTCAGATATGCTGTAAATATCAATTTCTTTCTCTCGCCCTCCCTAGCCATCAGCAACAGCAGCTCCAGGAAGATGTAATGTGATTCCAGGAAAGCAGAGAAGAGAACTCGACAATAATTTAAAGATTTTTTCACCTTTTGCTCCACTGTCGTTCCCGAGCTATTGAGCTGCCAAACCCTGGCAACTGAGTGCCCTGCATCCCCACTCCTGCGCTAAGATCAGATTTCCATTAGTGATACTGAATTATTTAGTGAATGCACCGAAGATTGAAATCAACTACTTCTGAGCTGTGTACCATCTCACTCTATCTTTCATTTCAAGCCTGCACAATGGCAGGCGTATTGTCACAGAGACTATCCATCCTATAATTAGAGTAGAAAAATCCATGGAGTTCAAAAATAATAATTCATATCTCATTCCCTAGTATTAAAGTAATTCAGTATGTAAAAAAGCGGTTTTCCCAGATGTATGTGGAAGAAGGCAAATAGAGAGCACAAACCCAGGAGACTTATTCTTTCATGTACCTATGCTAAAAACTTAAGATATTTGAAAACAAAGTCAGTGTCCCAGAACTTGGTCTTAAGTTTCAGTCACCAAACCATGAATACATGTTGTAACTTTACACATTTGACTGATTCTATTTTCTACAAAGGGATTAAAGCTCTTGTGCTCAAAATTATTCATGTGCATATATCTGCACGCTGCAGTTTGAAATCCACAAATATAATGCAACACAGCAGGCCCTTCCAGATCCCCAGCATTTAAAAGACTGCTGTTCATATGTTGGCTTCTCTTACTGTTTTCTTCCTTTGTGCTGGCAATCCTGGGAATGGAAGTCCTACATATCCAGGATTTGAAGACTATTTTGTATATATAAAAAAAATCTTAACGATGGTAAAAAGATTCCTGCTTTGCGTACACCATCACTTTTTTTTCCTATTCAAATAAACATATTCATTTCACTCTGGTTTTACAGTTCGGGGTGAACTATAAACCAAAACAAAAAGCCATTTAATTTTGAAGGGCTGAGCAAAAGCTACCAGCTTTGTTCTGTTTTCTGGAGTTTTATCACTATGTATTTTTGGGTAAAAATCAAAGCAAAATGCAGAAACAAAATGTTCTTCCATCGAAACAGAACCAGTAAAGTTGACATTTTGATTTGGTTTCAAACTTCTGGCAGAAAATTACTGAATAAATAGAAGGCAAATTTCCTTTATCAGTTTCTCTCAGGAAGAATTTGATTTGCTAATACCTATTTTTTCTCAAAGTACTATACCCACATGCCTAACTACTCCACGAAAGGACTGGCTTTAGAAGTAGAGAAGGGAGTATTTATAATCCCACCAAATCAGTCCTTGATACTTCATTAAGACAGTCGGCTAGTATCAGTCATAGTACTAAATAGCTTTCCCCTAGACACTGAACTGAAATGGGCAATTTTATTCGCAGTGACAAGCCAGCGATAACAAATTTGAGGCGCTAACTACATAGCGGTCAAGTGATTGGAAAATGAAAAGCATTCCAACCCTGCGCCTATGAGCTGAACCATAACACACAACCATTTTCCAGTTAAAGGTAAAACAAGGGTAACCACATTTTGAAATACATAATTAGTACCTTTCATTCTGTTTATATAACGCCGTGATTTGGGACAGGTTGGCCGATGACAAGATGACAGATGTTCTCCCCCACCTCTCGCTCTAAGGAGAGGAAGAAGAGAGATAGAGAGAGTTACAAGTTTAGAAAAAAACTAAACTACTTTAATGAACTATTAATACTAAAATAATAAAAAAAATACAATGAAATAGATACAATATAAATAAATATATACAGAACTGGATCAAGTTCCTAGGGGGATGTCACTGTGAAAGTTCCAGACTGGACTCGGTGACAAATGGGAACGGGAACACACTGACTGGGATCGAAAGGCAGATGAGCTGAGAGGGTCCTCCTCAGATGTCAGTCACTGGAGAAAGAGAGCCATTGAAGAAACAGTCCATGGAAGAAGAACCCACTGAAGAAGCTCCAAAGACAAAGAGCCAACAGAGAAGAGCAGGAGACAGAGAGCCAACTTGGCGCCTTTGATCCCTCAGCTTTTACACTGAGCATGGCAGATGGGGATGGAACACCCGATTGGTCAGTTTGGGTCACCTGACCTGTCCACTCCTCCCCACAGGTGCGACCCCTCCATGGGGTAAACAACCAAGTCAGCTCACCCTGGTTGCCACGGCAACAAGTAAGAGCAAGAGCCTCTCGCACTGAACAGAAAGTTGGCTCTGCTCCACCCCGAACCAGGACATATGATTAAAAGAAATATTTCTTCATATATTTCCTTCAGAATTAATTACTACTATTGTGGAGAGTGACCATTAGGACACTCCCTGCATCCGTGGTATGACACAAGCAACACAACTCTGAGCTGAAAGTATGAACAAAGAAGATATTCCACACATCAAAATGTTCTCTTGCCTTTTAAAATTATTTCTTTATCAATTGGTAAAGGGTTCACCTGTGTAATTATAATGATGCTAGACTTCACATTCAAAGACAAATATAAGTGGTTTTGACAAGTTTTTCTTATGTGCAATCAAATGATGAGATGTTCTCCTTCAGTACAAGTGCAGAACAGACAGCTAAATCCTTGATTATGAATTTTAGTGAAATCACAGCAACAAAAGAAACACTGAGAATATAATATTGACAAGTAATTATCAAACATGTTCAGAAATACCATTACCGAGAATTCTTTATAGCTGGCTCTTCCAAGACTTTAGTGGCTCAGCCTCAGTCCCCAGTTGAGCTCATCAGCTCACTCTTTTAATGGTTACAGTATAAGTTTGCATACACTAACAGAGGGTTTTTTTCTTCACTTTAGCTATTAGCACTCACAGTAGTAAAGTCAAGTCCGCGCTGAGACCGGCAGTTGTTAAAGAAACAGCAACTCATCCACTCATCCATAAAATAGGACATAATAAAATTCAGGCCCTAAAAATGGTCGCTCCCAAGGATGATGAGGTTGCAAAGCTCTTCAGGTGATAGCTTGCTGGCTAGATATTTTCACATAAAAAAATAAAAAGTGAAATTGTATTAAGGTTAAGTAGGATCCTTTCCCTGCTACTATTTTTAGAAATAACTATAGCAAGTGGGAAATTTACGGCATATATAATGTATAGATATAGACACACACACACAAATGAGAAATCAACATAAAGGCCTGTTGTTAGAAACATAGGAACTGGAAGACGAACAGCTATAACCTGCGCATGTGCAATACCTCATTAGTTAATGTAATGGCCATGATTTTCCCCCCATAAGAACAAAATTAGATACATCTGTTCTTAACTTATTGGCAATTTCTTGCTTGAGATTTGAGCCAGTTGCATGGCCCTCATAAAGCACAATACATCTTTGATGGAAACTCCTGTGGGATGCTGTTGGCTTCAACGTCAGCTTGATCTAGGTTTTCACGCTCAGGAGTTTAACAAAACATGGCATCATCATTCACAGACCTAGAGCTGGACTGGTTGTTATTAAAAAAAAAATGAAGACATTAAAACCCTTTAACATTCACATTACACATTTCATACTGATGTCGAAGTGTGGGGACTACTATGGGTAATGCTAGCACTTCTTGCTAAATGATATAAGTTTTTCCCCAAAGATCAAGTTCCCAGCATTATGTGATTGCATTAGACATGCAGTTTTTGAATAGGAAAAAGTGTACAAGAAAACAATGGGGAGAAAGTCCCGATTCTTCCACTCCCGCTTTTTGTACAGGAAAAGTTCAGAATATAAATGTTAAAAAGCTGTTTAAAAAATCCAAAGTTAATAAAAACATTCAGAGTATGTGTTAAAATCTATAACATATATGATAATATATAATGCATATAAATGTTTAAAATTTGGAACCTGTCTCACAAAGTCTTTTTTTTTCACATTTTTAACTATAGAAACTGACAATATAGTGAGAAAGACTTAAGAAAGTAGCCATACTTACATGTTGTTTTCGTTTTCTTTTCCAGAATATTCTTCGCTTCAGTGGTTCCTTCTGCACACCAGGAATTGGAAGGGAGGAAGAACACAGGAGAAGGTGTCTTCCTGTGCAGAATGCATTCTGACATCACTCAAACAATCCTAATTTTAGGCTTATTTTGACAAAACCACTATAGTTATTGCTGGTAATCATTTTGTCTATACCATTCATTCTTAGAGTGAAATTATGGAGATTTTAAGAGGAGGGCAGTCTGATCAAATGCACTTGGTTCTACTTTGAGGAGCAGGAATAATCAGGGTAACTGTACAATCTACAGTTCTGTTGGTCTTTGGGATTATTATTTCTACTGGGAAATGGCTAGGAAGCAGAGTCTTATCCTCACTCTTCTGAGATCCATGAGGAACTTTGTGCCTTTTGAAGATCCCATGATCTTTTAATATTATATATGCAATGTTTAAAACAAAGGAACACAATCTTAACTAAGGTCTGTAGTCTCTTTTGTCCTAATTTTAGTATTAATGGTAATTAGTGTACACCATTATTGATATGATATTAATAGGCTTGCAGAACCTAAGAGAATGGATGAAGTTGTACTTCAGTAGCAATATTATTGCTTTTTCAATTTGCATTTCAACAGTACAAGAGATTGCATATACTTCTACTTAAAGGTCTTCAGAATTGTTTTTGCCTCCCCAGGCTATTTCTTTTCCAATTATTCAGGCTAAACACTAAGATATTGCAAAGCAGACCTTTCCAAACAGTTAGACTGAGCTCTGTCTCCCTCTCTGCATCTCCACTGTCTTCAGCAGTCTTCCCGCTCTCTTTAAATAACCTGCATCCTTCTCTTCATCTGAATGATGCTAATATAAGATCCTATTAGGACAGTGTAAATAATGCATATCTAGAAATTGTACCACCGTCAAGGAGTTGAAAGCAGCAACACAAGATTTGTGTTAAGAACCACTGTTAACTGCCTAAAGGCAGTATGATATTTAATGAAATGTTTGCAATATTTAAAAAAATGCCCATGCTCCCAGTATAATTTGCCTATTTACGTTTCCTCCATCATATTTTTTCAGAAGGTAGAAAACATGAGTCTTTAACAAGGAGTTTGTATGAATCTATGACCCTGTATCACTGTTGTTGTCTGAACTCTTTCTTTAGTGACATGTTTTAGATTTTGATTAAGTTTTTTTTCTTTTTTCCTGTTTTTTTTTTTCCTTTTTTCTGTGACATCTGTTTTGTTTCAGCTGTCTGGGATAGGAAATGAGGAGCACTTTCATAGTCAGATTGCCTGTCTTTGCTCTAGCATCTACAGGTACCATTCATTTTCCAGCTGAAATATTGTTTTGGAATGTTGTAAAATGATACTCCCTTTATGTCCCAAACTATTCCTACAGCGTTGGTCAAAAAACTGAGAAACACCTAATTTTGAAGCATAGTCATAGGACCAGGTCACAAGTGTAATTCAATGCTCTTTATATAATGTTTTTCCCCTGGTTGTTCTGATGATGAAAGAAGTACTGAGAATTTATTAACTTGTTTAGCAAGTGTGTTTTTTGTGGGGTTTTTTTGGTTTTCTTTATGCATGAAATTGAAAAGTAAAGATGGGAGAAGTCCTTGCAAACTGGTACCCTACCTGATCTGGCCAGGAAAAGGTCATTCTTTATAGAGTCCTGGTTTATTAACAGGGATAACATTTTTATTCAGTCTTATATGAACCCTCACAGCTGGGTTTTCCCCCACAGCCTGTTTAATACTCAGATACATTCTGTAAGGAATGCCCCGATCAGACCGTAGGCAGACATGCATGCAAACTCTACTCAGTGTGGCGCCTGTTCTCACCTATGATTTTCTCCAGAAACATCATAAGCCAGCTGCGTGAGTGAGTCAGAAAAATTACCTATCACTGTACTAGAAGAATTGATCTAGGAAGGGGGTTTAAGGCAAATTTTGCTGGGTTAACTGTCATTAAAGAAAAAAAAAAAAAGCATGACAGGTAAATCCATTGGAATTTGCACCTTCTCAGGCTGCGATAACAATGTGTTCAGAAAACTTCAAGATCACAGGTACTCAGATTCACTGAACATCAAGCTATCGCTCAAGGTGTCACAAAACCGTTATTGATTCAAACTCTCCTCTGATTACAACTTTTCAGAATTCAAATCTCACCCACTAAGATTATTGAACAGAATTTGAGAAAGGCCAACAAAACCATTTTAACATTCAGGTGCTTTGTTATTTGGGGCAGTTGAGAAGAGAAAGAGCATTGAATCTGGAACCACTTCAGAATACAGACCAATGTAAAGCTCAGGCTGTCTAAAAAATGAAGACAAATTAAAGAAAATGGAAAGTGATTTCCTGTTCCCTGTGTGCAGAATTACTTCACCAACATTGTGAAAACCCTAACATTCATAACTGTAAAAGTCATTAACCAAACGTCCTCCAGCTTGAAGAAGTCTTGTTTCTTACATTTCATCAATACTTAAGACATGGGACAAGACTGAACTGTTATTTTTGACGACCATTCTTGTTCCAAATTTGGCATTATGACCTCTGAAAAACATTTGCTTAATTGACATATAAAGCAGATTAAATTACTCACTTCTGCTCAAGGTTTGTTTCTTTGTGGTGGAAAGCAGTTTTTTGTGTGTTTTGTTTTTTTTTTAATTAATACTTCAGAGTGACAGCCAAGAATGGGCAGAGTTATTTCAGGTAGATGAGTTTGAAAGTTTGAGACAAATGAAAAAAGGTGGCTTAGAACAGCAGCTCTACCTTAAGTATAATTAGTTTTTTTCAATTGTTATTAATTACTGTAGCACATTTCATCTGAGAACCAAAAGCTTCATCAATATTATTGCCTGCTGTATACTGGTGGTAAAACTGATGGCTAAGTTAAATTCAGCATTTACTTTTCTTTTTTTTTTTTTTTTAATTAGTAAGTGAAATAAATGCTGAGTCTAAGTTCAAGGCCCTGGATGCTAGCTTGCCTCTGTGTGTGTATGTATAGGACACAAACTGGACACTCTCTGCCTCCAGAGTTTCAGCCCATGCATTGTGCCTGCTCCAATCCCGTGACAAACAGCAGTAGTGCAGCTTGCTCTTTTGGCTTGTGGCTGCACCAGACCTCATTAGACTCCTTTATTTCATGGTTACGCAAGAACACAATGACAAGAAAATGACTGAAAGACAGTGGTGGCTGAGACCTGAGTCAGATTGCTGAACTGTATCTACAGCACGACACCTGCATAGGAACCTACACCTCATACCCTTGTGGCAGGAAGATGAGGAATTACTTACCTGCTTGCCTGGAAATTGCATTTGCTTCTTCCAGTCAAGCGCATTGCTTCTCCATGGCCACAATTAGGTAAGCATGAACACAGCTGTACCCTGGAGCAGATCATTTTTTGACTGTTACGCTTAGTTCACACTGAGATAAAACCATTTTGTTGTTGTTGTTGGCCAGTATGCTGGTATTTGAACTTGTGGGGTAAGCAACTCTGTCTTATTGTATGGCCTAACAGAGGACACGAGCCCTAGACCAGGCTCTGCAGTGCTTTTCAACACTATGCTCACTTTAAAAGGGACAGAAGAAAAACAAAACAAAAGAGAAAACATTTCCATATCTATTGTTTCAGGGGTTCAGAATACAACTTTTGCCTGGTGTCGTGTATATCAATGGAAAGAATGTGGCAGGGCTGCAGGCTGTCCCCTCCTTCTCCTCCCAGTTTCCATTTAAAGGCCCAACACATTTGAGAAGAACAAATGTGTTTCCTATTTTCCGCACAATAGGGATGCAACTTTTAGCTTCAGGGGACAAAAAACCCCAACAACTCAAAGTAAAGTGCATAAGTTCATGAAACAACCCTCAGCACAAGAGAGACTGGAGAAACTAGAAAATTCAATAGGAGACACATAGAGCAATAAAATTTGCCAGATGTGAAGTTAACGTAGTAGGAGCCAGGGGACTTGCAGGTCTGTTCTTTTTCTAGCAATTATTTCCTGGGTGTCTTTGAGTAAGTGAAAGAAACTTATCTTTAGGTGGCTGTGGTGTGTTCAGTCCCTGACTCTAGGAGTCACACACATTTTGTGTTGCCTCAGATTACCAAAATGGGGGCAATAATAGTCCA
The DNA here is from genome assembly GCF_963924245.1 of Chroicocephalus ridibundus. Taxonomy (NCBI): domain Eukaryota; kingdom Metazoa; phylum Chordata; class Aves; order Charadriiformes; family Laridae; genus Chroicocephalus; species Chroicocephalus ridibundus. The sequence continues at coordinate 156,770,041 of NC_086284.1, forward strand.
TTTGTCTATTCATCCTCCCAGGTCCTTACAGCAAGTACTTTTTTCTTTTTTTCTGTTTTTATATAAACCCAAGGAAGGCCTTGATAAGACCTAAATAATGGTCCTAAATGCAAGGATCTGACCCTGAACACCCTGACCCAACTTCAAAGTTGACCCTGGTTTGAGTGTGGGGTTGAACCAGATGTCCTCACCAAACCAAATTGGCCTATGTTTGTATTTCACAGCAGTAGAAATTCAGTGTGTGTTTTAATAAGCATATAGGTTTGTCATGAAAGTCTGCACGTTGACAAAGTGCAGCTTTGGGATCCAGACAGCTTTCTACAGTTCCTAAAGGCTTCTTGTGGGAGGTTACTCATGGTGACTCCCACATCCATCTTGGGTTCAGCAGGCTCATAGATCTGTGTACAGTTGGTGAGCCATAACACATCTCTCACATTAAACAGGAGGTGCAGTTAAGCTTTTTTCTGAAGTGAGATATCTAGGAACAGCAAAGACAATTTGTGAAGGCAATCAGTCACTCAGTGAGAGCTAGTCCCTTCCTTCCCCCCCCCCCCCCCAAATAACTGTGGCTAGAGTAGCTAGAGATTCTCTGACTTGGAAAGGCTTTGAGCAAGTCTCCCAGTAGTGGTAGACCTGGAAACCTTGATGTCCTGTTTTGAGGTAAAACAGAACCAATTTCTCTTCTAACTAACTGCACTCTCTGGAATTAATGGCATATTTTTCAGTGTCTACCTCTAGCAGATAACGTCTGATGTTTATAGTTAATACCAGGGAATGGTACGCAGAGAGGCTCTTGCTTATACTTATTGCTATAACAGCCAAGCTAACTTTGTTATATGTCCCGTTGGAGGGTCAGAAGCAGAAGATGGTAGAGGGGTTGCACTTGTGAGGAGGAGCAGACAGAACAGATGACCCAAAATTGATCAACGGGGTATTCTATCCCATCTGCATCATGCTCAGTATAAAAGCTGAGGGATCAAAGGGGTCAATCTCTTTTTTCAATGGACAGCATCTGAGGAGGACTCTGTTTGTCTGCCTTTGATCCTGATCCTTGCGTTCCTGAATCCAGATCTGGCATCCACTTCCCATCCATCACTAAGTCCAGTCTGGGACTTTCCCAGTGCCTGCCCATGACATGATTCTCATCCTGGGAGCTCGATACTGATTTTGTATATACTGTATATATTTCATTATTTTCTTATTAATGTTATTATATTTTCCTTTTATTATTAATATTTCATTATAGTTTAATTTCTTTTCGACCCATAAGTGTCTCTCTCTGTTATTCTCTCTCCCTCTTTGAAGGAGGAGAGGTTAAAGAAAGCAATTTTTGTTCATTTAGTGGCCTACCCAGCCCAAACCACAACACTTAAGCAAAAAACCTACGCCCTGCCATTAAGGAGTTCTGCTGTGTTTAGCAGAAGAGGATGTTGCATGCAATGCCTGTGAGAAAACAGCCACCAGAGAACATACTGAAATTGTAGCATCCATCTCTCCTCCCGTGAAACAATCCATCAAGTGTTGACTAAATGCTGTGACTGCAGAACCTAAGGGAGCTTTCTTTCCACAGGAGTAGAAAAAACACCTCTTGCTGTGTGTCCGAAGGAAGCCCGTAGTCACCTGCTTTTGTTTGCTTGTGTTCTTTCTGTGATCTAGTCAGGATACACGGCAAAGAGCTGCCAAAAACACTCATATTGGTTAGGAAAGAAGTGAAGCAGCAACAGGGAGGTTCAATATGTCTGGGTAAGACAAAAGTGCAGATCTGCGACAATTACAACTGAGCATCACAGTCTGGGAGCAGAAAGTTCATTCTGACCTCAAAAAGCTTCATCTCCCCAGGTGACAGGTAGCAAGAAAGAATCTAAACCAGAAAAACTACTTTTGGAAAATAGCAACGATGTCTCTGAATTATCCACCACTCCCAAGTCCTTGGCTTCAAGGCCTTCACATACATATAGTAATTTTTTACAGATATCTTTTTTTTTTTTTGGATGACTGAGTTGGGACATTGAAAAAGGCTGCAATTTAGAAGGATCTGTGAATCTAGATTCCAGAAAGATCAATATCAGTGTTTGCTAATTAAAAAAAAAAAAAAAAGAAAAGAAAAAGATAATCCAGATACTGTATTGCTTTGCTGTCTTTCCAAAATCAGAATATAGAAAATTATAGAAGCTTTTGAAAAACAAAACTTAACCATGAGAAGGTTGGAGGGTATTAATACTCCAAATCAAACAGTGCCTAATAATCCTAGTTAGGCCTTAGCCCTTATTCTGTCCCCCACATAGGAACACAGATGCTTAACTTCTGTCTACAGATCTGATCTTCATTATTCAAGGGGGAAAAAAATCCCCAACAATCTGCAGAGCAGTGCAATACACAACTAGGTCACCCAGGAGGAGGTCACTTTTTAAAGATGGTCACTACAAGTACAATTGAGCTTGATGGGAAATCCCGTGTAAGAATTTTGGGGTGACTTGTGGAGTCATGCACACATGCATGCAGCTACAGACATACTGCTCCCATGGTTTTGTATTAGGGGACATTTCAATCTACAAGCTTCAATCGACAGTCTACCAGCTGTCCGTTGGTTTACTATAATATTAATTCCAGTCATATCTGTGAATATATACCAAATATCAGGCCCTCACTGCAACACTAGGTAGCACAAACTGAAAATTAAAATGGAAAAGCTTAAGTGACTGAAAAGACTATGGAGAACTTTTAATAGCTGTGTTGCACTGAGAAACTGTTAGTTTTCCAGTGACCCCTTATTCTGCAATCGTCTTATTCAACTGATCGCAACTGATTATATCTTTCCTTCCATCTTATATTTGGTAAAAGGCAAAAGCGAGAAACAAGGAAAAAGAGTGAACAGCCAGAATAATGACCCCTTATGTTTATATGGAGCCTTGCATCCCAATATTATCTACTTCAGGGATGATACTGAGATCCATTAGCAAAACGCATATACTCCTGAAGCTAAATATATATTCACAATGGAGTGAGAAAGACCAGAGCTTGTTAGAATACCATCAGTTCTGTCAGCAAAGAGATTTATGTGACACATACATGCATTAACAGAAGCAGGCAGGTAATCACACCCTATTTCTAGCAAAGACAATCCTCAGCCTGCTGGCTAATTATGTCAGCAGCAAACTTCCAAATTCTAGACACCAAACACTAGTCTGAATCACATAACAACATTGTTTGACTCATGGTGGTTCAGGCTGGATGAGGCTTCGGGATCCAAAATACCATTCAGAGCTACCTTTTTAATCTTACTATTTCATTTTTAAATCTCTTTTTCATTCTCCTATTAAAAAAAAACAAACCAACCACCCAACAACAAAACCCTCCAACTACTATGTACCCTCCACCTTTTGTCCAGCATAACAGAATATCCACCTGAGCTGACCTACACCCACCCTTTGATGAGAAGCTTCCTGCTTTGGTGAGAAGCCTCCTGATCAGAGGGCTGGAGCCCCTCTCCTATGAAGACAGGCTGAGAGACTTGGGATTGTTCAGCCTGGAGAAGAGAAGGCTCCGGGGAGACCTTATTAGCAGCCTTCCAGTACCTGAAGGGGGCCTACAAGAAAGCTGGGGAGGGGCTGTTTGCAAGGGCATGTAGAGATAGGACGAGGGGCAATGGTTTTAAACTAGAGCAGGGTAGGTTTAGATTAGACGTTAGGAAGAAGTTCTTTACAATGAGGGTGGTGAGACACTGGAACAGGTGGCCCAGAGAGGTGGTGGAGGCCCCATCCCTGGAGACAATCCAAGGCCAGGCCTGATGAGGCTCTGAGCAACCTGGTCTAGTTGAAGATGTCCCTGCTTACTGCAGAGGGGTTGGACTAGATGAACTTTAAAGGTCCCTTCCAACCCAACACATTCAATCATCCTATGCTTTCCTCTAACTTCCGCAGAACACTGCACCCCAAAGTCCAAACCTCTCAAATGAGAGTGAATTACCCTGTGCAGTTTCTTGTGAAGCCATTATGCTCTTTGGTGACAAATGCAAAACATACAAGGCTGCAGTCCAAAAGTTCTTCTGACAATTAGTGCCACTGATTTTTGTTAGCTCCCTGATTAGATGGCAAATTGATTACAGATATTAACCAGGCAGTGCTTCACCTGGCTTCCTGTCACGCTACAGATTGTCCATTTGAGTCCCAGAAGGTAGTTCCCATTTCATATCCATGGGACAGAAAATCTTTATTTTTCAGGGTCAGCTCACCTTTCTACCTGTGGGATTACTTGCCTTACTGATGAATGAGAGCAGCAGGATCCACGCAGTTGGCACACTCATACTTTAACTCCACATTCACATAAAAACAGTTCCTGACAAAAACACACACACTCAAACATCCCTAGTGCCATTTAAGATTATGGACAGATGGGGCAGAAGAAGAGAAGGAGGAGCTCTGAAGGTTTGCTGGTCCTGTGGGATGCCTGCTTTGAACTAATAAGGCTGCAAATATAATTCTCATGTATCAATATCGACCCTTGACCATGAAAATATGAGACCCAACACCTTGAAATTATGGGACCGCTTACAATTTTTACCTATTTTTAAACTTAACAGCCTTGGCGATATCTCTTACAAGCATCACTACCTAGTTTAAAAGATCCCTTGAGAGAAAAAACGACAGTTTAACTGCACGGAAATACTGAAGTCACCTGGCTGCAGTGAAACTGCAAGGTTTTTCTGGGGTATTTTTTCCAAAGCAAATGATTCCTGTCAGGATTCTTTTTTTTTATCCCAATAACGGATTTAGTTTTTTTCATTGTAGTTACATTCCTATTATGAAAGGCTTAGCTTTTTAAAGAAACAGTTAAAAGTTATTACATTTCATATGTAAAGAAAGGTTGCATGAAAAAGGGAATTCCTCACTTAAGAAATTGCATTAGCCTACAAGAAAGATATAGATATGCATGTATGCGTATAGAAATATATATATGAATTGCAACAGCTTTATGAAAGATTTTTGTAGGGTGAGTTGGCTAGAAATCAGCCCTGAAGCAGCTAACATAGCTGAAACGATGAGGAACAAGGGCAAATTGCAATGGATGAGTGAAGCAACAGTTGCACTGTTTTCAGAACTACACACATGTGCAAGGCCACGCACCTTCAAGAATTTTGGGCACAAAATTGGTAGGATGTAAAGCTATACTCTCATTTTTTCGAACTCACCACCGCGCAGCTCTGCCTGCAGGTGGTGGAACACCTCCAGATGTTGCTGTGAGGGCAGCTCTGAGCACATCAAAAAGTGTCTCTTCTCCACGGACATTCCCAGAGAGCAGCTGGCAGCCATTTGGTGCAGCTTGTTACCCCAGAGGAGCTGGTGTTTTGTACCACAGTGCTTATGAACGTCAAAGCTGTGCTTGGTGGTGCTTTCTCACTGTGCAGAAAGGCCTCATGTAACTCACGGCTGGGTTACATTCTCTTCCAGCTCCGGCCAGTCCTGTGCAGGCAGAACATTCAGTCTTTTTAGCACTATTATTATTAATAATAATATACTTAGGCTGTCTCAGACAGCAGGAAAAGGGGGCTTAAGATATCCTTTAAGAGAGACAAGCACGCAGCTGGCTGCTGGCAGCAGTGGTGAGCATCAAAGGGCCTGGAGTGGAGGAGGGAGCCAGAAGCATGTGTGAGGGAGGTGTTTTTGTGGCAGGCGCTGTCCCAGAGGGACAGGGCAAAGGAAACATCACAAAATGATTCAGAAATATGATTTCAGGATGGGAGAGCAGAGGCAAGGGAACTGTTAGGAACTATCAACTTGCATGGGAGAGAGGCCACGAAAACTTGGTGTCAGAAGCGGCGCAGAAGCTCCCGAGTGGGGCAGGGAGGGCAGCTGCTGAAGACAAGAAAGCAAGCAATGACCATGACAGAAATTTCTTCAGTCACACACAGCTGGGCAGAAACAAACAGAGCCATTATAATCATGGGTTGGTCTAAAACAGTGCTAAACTAAGAACCTACGATAATTGGGGGGTGAATCAGAGAGAAAAGCTCCTGAGATGCATAGCTAAAACCTGGAGGTGACCTATATACCTACCTTACAGTTCTGTTAATCTCTGCTGGATCTCTTATGCACACACTGAATGCTGTGCTGACAATCTGAGTTTACTGTGTGACTGAGATTTCCCGGGAAATATTAGGGGTATCATTAATCTTTTCCATTACCATGAGCTTGAAGTTGGCTTATCCAGAGGCCTAACACTCCCTTCCCATCCCTCCCCTGCCCTGCCACACACACAGAGGCAGAGTTTTGACCCTTGCATCTCTTTCCTCCACTCCCCCTAACTCTTCACAGCTTTCGAGTCACACCAGTCTTAGCGCTCTGCCAGAAGTGGCAACCCAGCCCCACTGGCAAATAACACAAGGAAACTCAGCCCAGCCAAGGCATGCGCTTTTTCACTTTTATTCTGTACATTTCCACACAAGTCACAATACAGAAAAAGCGTCCCAAAGGAACAGTAACCAGCTCTTTCACTGTATACAGATTTCCTCCTTCCCCCAGTTTAAAATCTCCTTGTTTAGCAACACAGTGATCGAGATACTTTGTATAAAGAGGAAATGCAAGAAAATCAGGGAAGAAAATACTTTCTCACTTTGTTACAAAAAAACCCTCCCCCTTCCCATTTCCCCCTTCACTGATGATTACCTGGACCCTGATTCTCTGTTAAACGTATAGCTTCGTTTTGTGGGTGCTGCTGCATGCCTCGGATTCCTTTTGCCAGCTGGCAGCCTCATGATGCACAGCTCCAGGGCATTATGCATGGGGTCAGGCAGCATAAAAGAGCCCTTTGTGATGTTATTACAACTCCTGGAACAGATGTGGGTTCAGATAATAGGATATGTACAAATACTGGAACTCTGGATGCCCATGAAATGTTGGCTGAATATGTGCATTTGTTATTTGGCTTTACTGCTTTACCAAGGGGACTAAAGACGTAATGGAGCGGTCCAGATACTGACCTCTGTCACACCTTAGTTCACCTGGAGTGAATTCAGTGCAGAGGAGATCAGGATCTGTCCTTTATCCTTGCTCCACCACCTCCAGGAAGCAGTAGGTGAATATCCACTATATAGCCTGATGGAAGCTCAGCCTTTCCATTATAAGCCTGTTCATCACCATCCCACATGAAAACTCCTTCTTAGCCTTGTTCCTTTTTGCAGGAGGTATACCTCCAATTTCCTAACTCTTTGCTAACTGTTGTCCTCATTCTTTTTCAATTTACATCTCTCATTTACCAAGCAGCCAGAGAAGTTGCTAGTGTGAAGGCCAGAGTCTGCTCCCTCAGATGTTTGTGTTTGTTCCCCAGAAACACTTTGCATTGACAAACTCAAGTGGCGATTTCTGGGCTGTTGGTCAAAATACTGTGATACCTCAATGACAGGACAGAGGTGACAGAAAGAGGTATTTCTGAGGTGGGCTCTCCCAAATGAAACACTCTGTGCTCAATGAACTCAATGTGATGGAATACAACTGCTCTAAATTTCAGCAAAATAGTATCCTCTGACGGGAGGGCAACCACCTGAATGCTTTCGTTGCCTGGAAATATCACCTGAGTTAAAATTTTTAATACAGGGTAGCTCAAACGTGGAAATCAAGCAAAAGCAGTGCAAACTAGCTCATTAGAAACTTGTCATCTTCCAGCACTCTTTACTATCTCAATTTAAGCCAGCTAAATTAAAAAGCACGGGACAGGGCTACTCCCATCGTCCTTCAAAAAATGGTTCCAAAAGAAGCAGGATACTATGTGAAAGTAACATTACAAAGCATGACAAAAACCTCATAAATAGCTAATATACAGCAGGTTTTGGCCTTGCAACACAAAGTACCTTACCTGTGTGTGTATGGGGAGATGATATTATCCCCATTTTACAGATAAGGAAACTGAGGCACAGGAAGGTTAAATGACTTACCCAAACCGACTCAATGACAGGGGCAGGAATAAAACCTCAGCCCCTTGATTTGCTGCCTTCTGCTCTATCCCTTTGACCACAGTACCTCCAGTGAGACATGCTAATAAATCATAAGAAACAGCAAGTGCTTTCCTTATTCTGTGACGCAACCATATGACACACAGCTGGACTTGTAAACTATCATAAGACAGAAGCATGTCATTAAACATAGTGATCATTTTTTGCATAACCTTTATGTTTTGCAATAAAACAACAGGTCAGTTCTTGCTCAGAATAATCCCAGTGAGCTGGCAGTGACAGTCTCATAAACCAGGTTCAAGTCCTTAAGTACATTGTGTTTTCATCAGCACACACTTGCAGCTTGATGAGTATTTGTGTTCAAAGGAGACTCATGTTTCCCCACAATGAATCCTCGTTTTTCCCAGTGAAAGGCGGCAAAGCCATAGCTGTTCTAAAAGCTGTGCAGAAGCAGAGTAGCAATGACAGTGGCACAAAGGAAGGACTGTAGTTTGTAGCAAAATGTTCTGCTCAGTGACTCAGAGAGGACACTGAAACCTCCATGGACTGCCAGAAGGTTTGTGTGGGAGATACAGAACATAAGTCCTCAGCTATATCGTTGGCGAGACTTCCCAAGATCTTTCAAAAGCCTCCTGCTTCCAAAGAGCCGGCTATATCCAAAATGACTGGCACAGAATTTACAGCACAAAATAACACGGGCAGAAGAAAAATAACCTTGACTTCCCACTGTGAAAGCACGTTTCACCTTGCGAAGATTTCTACAGAGAAACGCTGGCAGTCATATTCCACATTCCTTCCCCCAATGCACTGCACCCTGATGGGCCAGCGGCCAAGGCTGGCAGCTCCCAAGTCCATTTGGAAAGAGATTTTTAACCCTTGGTTATTTCAGTTTCCAATAGAGTTACAGGAGATGGAGCACACGCAACCCATAGCGTGAGGGCAGCTAGATGGCACCCATTACCAAGGGCTGTCCCACACTGGCTGCTGTGAGAGGAAACAGGCAGGAATCCCCATCCTGGGGCTGCCCCCTGCCCTGGCACCCGGAAAAGAAACACGTTTCATAAAAAGAGCGTGGAAGAGCCCTTAAGAAAGGAAGGCAGCTCCTACGAGCTTACTGATATCCGTATGTATTTTACGCTCCACCTGGCACATGGTGGAGTGTCCGGAATAGGTAGCCTCCAAAGAGACGTTACTTTTGTCAGTAAGGCGAGAGTTGGATCTCACTGCACATAAGGCATCCCCCCCCTTTCGCTTTCCCCAGATCTGTGAGGTGCAGCAGTAAGCTAGAGAGAGACAAAGCTCCCAAGAGCTGCTTAGTGCTTTGAAGGCTCAGCCACTTATTTTCTTTTCTCCCAAAGCTGTTGTGTGATCAAAGGAGGCAGATGGAGAGGAATTGCTCTGCAGTGACATGTGAACGGAACAAAAAACCTGATAAGACTCGGCCATCTTGTGTGATTTTTCTGATATACGTGCTGAGCAGAAAACTGTAGGGTAGCAGGGCCACCATTTAGCACAACAGACCAGCACACTCACTCACCAGTTGGAAGCAGCTGCCACTTCTCGCAAGCACGTCACAGAGCAAACACAATCACATTTGCCCAGGCAAAGATTATTTAACGTGAAAATTGCAAAGGGAAGGAACATGAGAGTAGACCCCCCCAAAAATATTTTTTTTTTCCTATTGATATTAAAACCAAGTCTGAAAAGGTTGAAATCAGCCCCTCAGGTATGAAATACCCAAGTCCATCATGCTTCCCATCTGCTTAATCCTGAGACATTACAGCTACCCTCAGAGGTGCCTTTAGTGCTGCACATCCAATGCTACCTACCAATGTACCTATGGCTGGGCACGGCCAGTGGAGACCCGGCCACCTACGACTCTAGTCACGTAGAAGTGTCCCAGAGGCAAGCACATGAGCGGGATTTTGACCTTTCCAGTCAAAAACAAAGGTAACGTGAGCTGGGGAAAAGAAGAGGTCATCGAAGAGTAAAGACTTCAGTAAGGAAGGTCTGAAAAGGACAGAGCAAAAAAAGGGAAGGAAAAGCAAAGAGCATTCAAGATTATTTTAAATCAAATTTAAGTAAAATTAGGTTCCATTTCCTTCCTGCCATTAGCTGCCAGCAAGCTCACCTTTTTCATAACTTTGACATGAATTTACTGCTCCCACATGCCATGGAGATAAGGACACTACTACAATAGCAGGAAAACCACAGGAGAATACAACTCGCAACTGGTCTCATCTCCTATTAAAACAAGCACATCAACACCAGTTTCTCCATTCTGATCAAGAAAAAGAAACGCCTGGTCCTGGGAAAAGGGCTGAAGCCATGGACAGGAGAGGGAGGACAGCTATTCACTTTGTGGCCTACAGCAATCGTTGATGTGGCATTGTTTCCATCCATTTGGAAGGAAAACCTCAGGTATGGCTAAAGAGCATGGAGAGGTGTCATTGCACGACTTAGGGCTCGTGTGTCACTTTGCAAAGCCTCAAGATTTGCAAATAGAAAGGTGTGCCCCACCAGCCGGTGTGGTGATCCCTGCAGATAGATGACATAGATATTGGGAGCAGTGAGCTTGGAGAAGAAATGCACCCATCTCACTTTTTTAAAAGTGGATACATCTAATTGTAGGATGTGGATACTCATTACAGTGACATTCAGTAGCTAGCACTGCAAGTGCCTGAACAGAAAATAGCAATGCTTATGGAAACCATTCTGTAGGGTCCCCATTCCCAGGGGCCAGCTTAGCTTTGCTTGTCTAATTTTGCCTTCGTTCATTGTTTTGTGTGAATGTCATACAGAGAAAAAAAAAAAATAAAAAGGCCTAGAAAAGCGAGACTATGTATTAGATCCTAATTAGCCAAGCAGAAATCACTCATGTCTGCTGCATCAAGCTCAAGAGCTTCTTGAGCTTCTCCATACCTGCAAACCTAACTGGCTCCTGCAGGTCCTAGACAGGACCCAGGTTCCTGAATACATGTAGGAACAGGGACAGCCTTCTCTCTCTGCTTGGCCACAGGCTGAGGAAAAAGCAATAATTGAAGGTCATGAAGGCAGTTGGGACCAGAAAGCCATTTTTCTCATTAAAATAAAGTGCAACACTAAGAAATGAATTGCTGTTTTGGTTCATGCATTAGTAGTTAGATAATTGCCGAAGCACTTGTGGTATCAAAGCACTGGATTGCCTCCGCACACACTTCGCTGAGTGGTAGGTTACACATCAAGCAGCCTCCTAGACAGGGACTAATTGAAGAGCCAGGTGTTACACTTTGCCAGCAAACGGAGGCTGGCTCTAGATGAAGCAATTACATATGTAGTACTATATTGCTAAAAGAAGTAGTGCTTATTTCTTGCATGTCAAAATGCTACAGCTTCTATGTACTTTGAATATGAATCCTGGAGCTGTGAACTCTGAAATCGCATTCCCAAATCAGGGCTCTGTTTCTAGTGAATAAGGGCAAAATAATATAGAAACAAATTTCTGAATAAAGTATGTCTTTTGATTTCTCAGATATTCACCTTCTTGTATGTGTGTGTCAAGAGAATCACTGCCACCTTAAATTCCTAAAATCTCCTCCATGGAGGGAATGCAGGAGCATAAACTGACTGCTTTTAAAGGGCTAAGCATAAAATTATTTCCTGAATTATAGATGTGTTTACGTTGAAACAATTCCTTTTGTTGCAAGGCTTTCCCCTGCTTAGATTCTAGAAGTCATCACATGCTACATCAGAATGAGGAGTTTTTAAAACGAGCTGCCTGTCTTCCCCAGTCCCTGGGTAACTAGATACACATGTACTGCATAGGATAGATTGTCTTTCTCTTTTTTTTTTAAAAAAAAAAAAAAAGAAGAAAAAGAAAAAAAAAGTCTGAGAAACAAGAAACTGCAGCCAGCCAAGACTGGAATGTGGCACCTTATAAATAAGGCAGGAGACAAGATGCACTCTGATGGCTGAATACAGTAAGGTTATTCAGCTCTAAGCCTGCCTAATCATTGAAGTCAAATGTAACGAATTTACTGGTGCGATCAAGGCCTGAGGGAGGAAATTTTCCCCTTTTGCAGGAACGGCACCATATGTGGCCAGGAAATCCCTTGGCCAAGGCCGGGGGCGTTGCTCCAGTGCACATGTACGGAGAACGAGAGAATGCCACTGTGGGCATCACCATGGGCAGCCATGCTGGAAACATGCTGGGAAGGGAAAGGAAGGCCCCCGAGCTCTGGTACCTACGGAGGATCTCAGGTAGGCAGTCTGGAGAAGCGTGGTGCCATGGCACAACTTGGAGTACCCTTAGCCATGGTCACTGCTTTGACTGCTGGGTAATCCATCCCTCCCCAAGCCAGATTTTAAATAGAAGTGAGAAATTGCCCAAGTACTTGGCCTACTTTTGGGCAGCCCAAGCCAAGCACGGAGCTGCTCATTCTGTACCGGTAACTCCTCAGCAAAGGCTGAGACATTCTGACCCCTCTATATATTCTGTCCACCTCAAGTGCCGGGTGCAGGGCTGGGTGAGGCATTTCCACAGTGCAGCCACAAGCTGCATCCTGCCCTTCCAAAGGGAGTTGAAGAACTGAAGCTTAAGACACATCCTCCACATGAAATTCTGGTCTTCATCAATATGCTAGCAAGTCACTTTTAGCCCATTAGTGAGTCGCCATTGCAGTCAACAGATTTTGGCAGGCAGGTCATGGGATTTTAAAGCTGTGGCGATCCATTACTAAGAAAAATAGTTGCCTACATTTTTGTTAAGAAAGTGAAATGAAAAGATGAGTACCATAGTGAACCCTGTAATACTGCATCCTGTAGTTTCACAGGTGTCCAGAAAGGCACAGGTTTATGATAAGCTGTTTCCAGGACTGCTGAAATGACTGAAGATGCTCTCATTTGATGCTTTAGATTAATTAGGAAGAGAATAACCCAATGTGACTTTTACTCAGATTCAGTAAGGAAAATAAAGGGAGGAAATAGTGTCTGAGGCATGGAAAAGAGTAGGTGTAACAGCAATAGAAATGTTACTTTCAGATCTTACACAAAAACTTAAACACCATTCTTATAAAATACATCTCCATGGATGTTAGTCTGGTGCAAAAGAAGCAAAAAGTGAGGGAAAGAAAATATCAGGCCTCAAATGGACCAGCATGAGGAACTGCTTCCTTCTTGGAGTACATGGAGTCCAAGGACAGAGTTGTCCTCGGAGTGTTTTCAAGGCATCCAAATTCCCAGCATGTCCATACATTTCTTGATTAAACCCCCAGCAAGCTTAAGGCTACCAGTGTACCTTGCCCATTTCATAGCTTTTTCCCAGACTCAGATTATCTCAACATGCTTTTGATATACTGGAAGGGTCAACGCATAAGCATACCCCAACAGGAGGCATCTGGGATGGCTGAAAGGAAAATAGACACCTTCTAGGTGAGATTGTGTGTTAGTGACTTTCACTACCATTCGTGTCACTGTCACAGCGAAGACAAAGACAAAAAAGAGCAAAAGAGACCATTAAATGCTACTCAAACAAACCTCCCACAGCCACACCACCAGAAAAACCATGCGCCCCACCTATTCATTGACAACTGCGCCAGCTCTGCAAATGTAACTGGGAAGATCAATGGCAACAAAACATCAATTTTGTTCTATTTTCTTTATGACTATGGTGCTTCTATATGACAGTCCTCATGCAGACGGGGCCATCTCATGTAGTCCAAATCCAGGCTACGGCACCATGAGTTGAGTCTGAGCAATTCTACTGCTGCTGGGGAAAAGCAAAGGTGACAGGTGTCAGTTAAAACATCTACAGGCATCTGAAAGTGCTGAAACACAGACAAGCCATCACGTGAAATGGTGAAAGAGCCACTGGAGTCTGAGGCCCATTTTGTAATGGCCAAAATTTGCCTTGAACTCCTGCCTTACTTGAGTCACTCAGCCTCACATCTCACAATATTGAAGGATGCTATAATTAGTGAGAAACGTATGACATCGTCATGTCTTGGATAACACATAAAGATATCTCTAGCATTGAAACATGAAATAATAAAAGTAACTGATGCTATTAAATAACAAAAGTAAGTTTATTTTATCAACATTATAAATATTTTCTTTCCCTCCATTTAAGTCCAAAATGAGATAGTAAAACCAGTACAATGGAACAATTCAGGAGCTCCTCAGTTCTGCTGAAAAGGGTCCCCTTTAACAAAAAATTAAATGGAAAATGACATTTTGTCAGTCCAGCAACCCCAGTAGCTGAGCATCTCTAGGTACTTTGTCATTCAAATAGCACAGTTCTAAAAGTGTGTGCGCGTGTGTGTGTGAGTCTATATATATGCATACAAATATTTATAAATATACATATATATAGTAACATACACACATAAATAGACACAGCCACAGAACAGACACTTTTAGTAAATCAAAATGTTTATATGTAATTTAAGTGGGTTCTCAGCTGCACACTGAAATGTGGGCCCTGCACAGCGCAGGCACAATGACGCTGTACTAAGCTAGACCCCGAGTGCTCAAGAGATTCAATACGCACGTGTCGACTTTAACTGCTGCAGAGTCTGTCTGCTTCTGGTGGCTGTCCGAAATCAAGAATCCCATAGCACTTGAAGAGGGGTAAGGAATAATCCTGCAGCATCCTGGCCCCAAACTCCTTCCCTCAGCGAACCAGCTTCTGATATCCCTGACCGTGTGTCGAGCCATTGCAAAAATCAATGTATGTACTCTGTTATCTACAAATACAATACATCACCAGTATCTAATGCATTATGTGTGCAATGCTTTGTGAGGCCTTGAATATTAAAGGCACTACATACAGCCAGCTCCTGTCCTGTCTACAGTGCTGGGGTTTATTTTCATCCTACAGTAACTGCCTCCTACTGAGCACACAGCACGGGCGGCTTTCCAGAGGAACAACAGGTTCACTCTGATCATAGCATTGTACTCCAGCTGCCAGGGAAAAAGGCAAGCCAGATTCTCTCGTGTGCTCTAAGCTCCTTTGAACGGTTCAAATGGCTCAAAGGACCTCAGGAAATCTGCCTGTCCTGCCGAGCTACTGCAGAGCCAGCCCCTGCTGCAGCCACCCCCCTGGGTACAAGGGATGTCTCACCGAGGGGAGGACCACTGAGGACAGAGAGGGACCAGACCCAGGTCCCTTACCATAATTCACATGTGGCCTCTGGAAGCTACCTGTAATTAGAGCAAGCCTTTGCTGCTCCACCTGCTTCATGGGTCTAAAGGACCAGGGACCTGCAACGGGCTCACTGACCGTCCTCTGCTCAGGCACCCATCTGGCCTCAGCACAGGACAGAACCCAGCCCTTGGTGTCATTGACGCTTCCTCCATTTCTCACTTCAGTAAAACAAAGCAAAAAGATAAATCTGATACTAATAAAAGTCTTGGTTTTCATCAAATATATAGAAATATTACAGCAATGTCTTTCCTCACAGCTGGGAAATGATGCAAGGCTTACCATGAAACCACAGCGTGAGGATCTGCCTTGTGGAAATTTCACATACACCAAAATTATACTCTGATTTTTTATTTTAACAGTTGCCAAATTCTGTTTTAAAATAATATATGCATACTGACCTCTGCCACGAGCCCCTGGATGATTGTCAAGGGAAGGAATTTGGCTTTCGTATTTTATTTTTTAAACGAGAAAGGTAAGGACAGAAAATAAGACAAAATACATTTCATGTCGCCATTGATCTATAGATTACAAATACATATAGTTTCCTTCCAGAGGAAGAAATACTAAAGAAATACTTTGCTCATATCAAATGAACTTTTGAAAACAGAAAAAAAATAAAAAATGTATTTTTTCAGCTCCTCCCTCTCTGCCACAACAATCAGTCTTGTTTAAAAAAAAAAAAAAAAGAAAAGAAAACATTTGCATTAATTTCATTTCCGCAGCTTCTACCAAGGAAGAAAAACTTATCTGAATAATGACCTGAGTTATTTTCATGGTTTCCAAACTGCACGTAATCCCGATGATCACGATCTACTAGACAGCTACACGTAGGTGTGTGAAAACAAACACCGGTGGATCTTTCAAAAAAAAACAAAGCAAAATTCAAAAATATATTGCAAGAATTATGCCAAAAGTGGGCTGTCAGCATGTTCATGGGAACTGGTCAGACAAAGTGGAAGTGGAAGCTCTGCTATTTCTGGCAGCTGACTTGTCTGTAGTGATAGAAAACCTAAAGGTGAACATTTTGTGTATGCCTGTGTGCGTGTGTGTTTGCTTTCTCTCCTTTTGTGGTTATAATCTTTGAGGTAAGACAGAGAACAGACAAGTACAGAAGACGCGGCTGGCCTTTACAGCAGCTAAGCAACTTTACATTTCTGAGCTTACAGTGGGTAATGAGGCAAAGAGCTGCTGTTTGTCCTTCTCCAGTGGGACAGCCTCTCTGAAACTTTGTTCCTTTGGGGAATCGGACAGTTTACAGGTTCAGACAAAGATGGTTTTCCTGTTCCCAGCGTGACTGGGGTGGTGATCATTTGTTTGTTGACAGCAGCAAGCCTAGGCTAACTGCTGATGTTCTTGGTCTCCTTCCTACCTCTGGCCGTAATGCAAAGGGGACTGGGTCCGTAAGTCAGTCCATCAGAACCCCCTTCCTCTTGCCTGGATCTCTCCCCAGTGTAAAACCCCTCTTTTCAAAAGTGAAAAATAGCTATTAACTTTTAGACAGGTCTGAAACCTAAGCAGAACTGGGTTAGTCATTATATGCGCAATGGTGGTGTGAGAAACCTTACTGGCAACTTTCTGCTCTGCCATACAACGTGGTGTATCCCATATAACTCCTTTCAATTCAAATGACTGTCTCACTCACAAGGATATTGGAACCACATACCCAGCAACAATGAGGAAGTTAGGTTTTGTTACTGCTGTAAATCTCACTGTGCCCCACACCCTGGGAAAAAAAGACAATAGACAGAGTCCCCTCCAAAACTGAGAAAACTCCTCTGTGACTGAGCACTGAGGACGCAGCTTCCAAGAGGATGGATGGCAAGGGATGGAACGCAGCCAGTAAAAACACTAGGGTTTTTCCTAAGGGCATCCAGAGCTCCTAAAATTTTTTTTGCTACTGCCTGACCATTTGTGAAGACTTAACACAGAGATAACAGGTACTATTTAACTGATGACAAGTGAGGGGAATGGGAGAATAAAAGGAATGCAGGAAACTGTAGAGATGGAGGAGGGCCTGGTTGGGTGTCTTAATGTCCCAGTTAGTTTGGTTCCCCCACATCCTCTTTTCTCTTTCCTTTTTTTTTTTTTTTTTTTAAATAAATTGTACAGATGAACATGGGAGAAGTTCATGCTACTTGCTGGAAGCAATAAAGGTAAATTTCCGTGGCCCATGGATTCCACAGACCTTTGAACGTGTCCCGCCTTATCCATCATGGGCTAACTTATGGAACTTAACCGTTCCGTGGCAAGACTCAGTAGCCCTTAGAAACTGGTGGCATGTCCTCAGGTATTTTCCACGAGAGTGAGAGACACTTTGATTCCATCAGCTTCTTCCTCACATGATGCCCGAGTGCCTCAGGTGCAGCCTTGCGATTTCCAAGGATCCTCTTTGATGTTTTCAGACATCAGACTGCTGTCTCCAGATCCTCATGGGAAACCATTTGGTAGTTTTGTCGACTCTCCAGGTAGGAGGCCAGATCTGGGTCACCAGCTTGCTGAGCCCTGTCACGAGGGGTCTTACCCTATAATAAAGAAACATGAAGAGAAATCTTGTGCTAACATATTTAGAAGAACAGATGAAAGCATGACCTAGAGAAATTACAACAGGAAGGATAAAAGCAAATTTGGAGAATTTACATATTTGTTGCACAAGTTGCTGTTAAGTGAAGTTTTTCTGTCGGAGTCATGAGATTCTGAAGATTTTCAAAGTCCTTGTGTGGTTTAGGACAAATCATGCAGTTCTTCAAGGACATGCTATTCGATAAACCACACAGAAGGGCTCACATGCTGGACGGAACTGATTTTTCATTCCAGGGCTACAATCCCTATGTGAATGAATATGATGCACAGTACTGTAGCTAACACTTGAAAAGTGCACTTCACAGACTATACACTTTTCTAAGGATGTGCAGAGATGCCCAGCATTTGAGATGAGTTCAGCGTGTCTCATTCTGTCTCAAGTACAAATCATTTTTCAGTGCATCAATTCACTACTTTGTTATATGAGCTAACTTATGAGTACTGTTAAATTGGACCAAAAGTCTTGATCCTAAACTATGAAAAAATACTGGAAACACGTTAATGTATCTCCACAAAAACACTCCTGCTTCTGGGATTTCTGGGCAGATGAAGATTAACAAGTCAGAAGCCACTTGTCTGGATTTCAGCTGTTGTAGAAATTATCTTTTGCAATGTACAGTACTCTCATCTGAAAAAGAGATGATCTCTCTTGCCCTTGTAGGTTACCCCATATAATACCCTACCCCATAGCATAACATGGTAGGAATTGTTTTTAATTGTCTTGCTGCAGCAAAGGTGCTTCTGACACTGGAACCTAAACATCCAACCACCTCTCAGCTGCTGGCCACAGGATGCTTATGTTCAGAAATGCCAGAGGGGCAGCTTCAGGACCATGTTCCCAAGTGATCAGATTGTTGTATTGACAGAATATTCCTAGGGTTTGATTTTGCCCAGGCTTCTTTCTCAACCAAGCGTACACCGAGAGAGGGTTGTGGTTAGTGTCACATCAGTGAGCACAGGGGCAAGCAAGGGCAAAAGAAAATGGTTAGCCATCCTCACAAAGCAAGTCAGCCACAATAATCAAGCCTCACAGACGCTATGTAATCGCAAACCAAGGCTCCCCCAGGTGGTCCTTGCCCACAGGCCTCTCTTTTGACCACACAGGAGGAGGATGCTGCTGTGCCATGGAGATGCTTCATTCACTCCCAACACACCGAATAGTTTGAGGCCAGGTTCCCACTATGGTGAAGATGACCCACGTTGGGGACTGAACTGAAGTCTCTTGTACTTGTTTAAATCAATATAGTTTTCTAAATAAAAATAGCTTGTTTAAAAAGAACTGCTTTTGGCACACACGAGGAAGCCTCAATCATGCACACAGCAGGGACGGATGTTGATCGGTCTCGCTTGGCTGCAGTATTTTATAACTGGTTGACGGGGCTGGGTTACCTTGGAGTCCGTCTTTCTCAGAGAGGCTCCCGCATCCACCAGGAGCTGGCAGACGGCACGATGGCGCTGGCAGGCTGCCTTATGTAATGCTGTCTCACCCCTAGACCAAAGTACAGAAACCAGCAGTGAGACACATCACACCAATGTACATTTACGAAGTATGAGGTGCAGAGGACAGACAGAGAAGGATGTTGTATTTCTGCGAGGTTCCCTCTTGCTGGCAGATAGACTTGTGCACTCTCTCCCTTAGCATCTACATCCTTTGACTCAGTAGGAAAGCCTGCAATGCACAAATAGTAGACGAAGAACTGCTGAGGGGTGGGAAAGAACCAAGCATAGGTTTTATGTATTCAAAGGACTGAATGTCACATTCCCATCCAACCACCAGTTCTGCTAACTGCTGCAAAGGCAAACTAGCCACCTTCTTATTTCACAGCAGGAAAAAGAGCAACAGTGTTTGCTTCTTCCTGCAGTTTCTTTCCTCGACCTCATTCCTGGACATATCCTAGAAAAATCCTGCCTATCAAAGCCATGATGGGAGCCCTTGCTGCCCTGGTTCTGATACCCTGCTCTCTTAGATGTGTTTTTGTTTTCCACTACTGGACTGGTGAGCTACTGGGGAAGCTTGAAAACATGCTTCTCAACAGAGAAGGCTGTGTCGTGGGAGCAGATCTATCGCAAAGCTCCTCTCTCAGACTGGGGCTATGTGTAACAGGATTCTGAGACTGACTGTAGTACTGATGTTAAAGAAATCCATCTAGATTCCATCTAGATATCCTCCTAGGAAGAGGAGGAAAGCACGCTTTGAAGGGGGTAAAAACGTGTCCTTAATACTAGTGTCCCACAAATAGGGCCATTAAATAACTTCCAAAACAACAGATGACAAGAAATACATGTAGCAGGATAAATCTTGCACCTATCTACCCAGAAAGTGAGGGTGAATAAAGGAATTTCAGCCTCAGTCCACGACTGGCCAAGTTGAAATATTAATAGGCAACGTCATAATGAATCTGCCTCTGCTGCATGAGAACTACATTCAGAAAGGGATACTATGTGACTTCCCCCTGAGGGTCAAAAGACAAATTCATGCTGCCAGTTACAGCTTGAACCTTCCCTTTTCAAGAGTTAGCAGTATAGGGAGCTTTGTAAAGGCAAGTCATCATAGCCATGTTCACTTGCACTGTATTTCTGTGGCTGTGCTATGCTACTGGATGAAGACAAACAGGCAGTCCATCCATACTCCATCACCCCTGGACTGCACACATGCACCTTGTGCAGAACCTTTCTGGCATTCTCTGTTAGCAGAGGAAGGCACTGTGGGATGAAGAATGGTAGGTTTAACCCCTATGAGAAAGGCTACTTTTGCTTCCCATATATTCCATATGCTTCCCAGGATTATTCATGCTTCCCATATAGACTCTTTGTGACACCTTGATTATATAACAAGACATGGAGCAGTTGGTAATTGGAACGTAAAGTCTTGTTAATAATAACAGAGGCGATCAATGTTTTAACTACTGGAGATAAATCTTCGACTGCACAGGTTGCGGCCACTTGGGACAACGAAGGCAGAGCACTCTGGATGAATCAAGAAGGGACTGAAGAAAAGGTGTGGAGCAAGAAAAGTAATTTACCCTTCAGGTTGCTTCCTCTGTAACTGGGCTCCGGAAACATCGAAGCCCAATGCAGGACTTGTATTCCTCTAGAAAGATTAAGGAGGCATGGGAAGGAGAGGAAGTCCTTTTTGGAGTTCAAGAAACATTTGTTTTAGGGCAGAAAACCACATATGAGATGGTTGCTTGGGTTTGGGTGGGACTTTTGCTTGCTAGTTTGTTTTTTAAGAGATGTGCCATTTTACAAGCTTTTTTATTTGAAAGTTTGCACTTGAAAACCAAGAGAAATCTGCTAGGATAGTGCACATAATGTGAAGGGCAAGGTAGGTTGTACTTACGTTTCACTGTCTGTCATGTCCAGCAATTCAGATGGACCTGCAAAAGACAAGTCAGGTATGTCATATAGCGTTTGGCTGCGTGACTAGAGGAGTACGACAACCAGGGGAAGATTCTGGGTCCAAATATGTAAAAGCAGCCAACTGAAAGCTCAATTTGCACAAATATGCCAAACTTCAAGGTAGTATTTGCTTGTGCAAGCCCTTGCACTAGGAAAATTCTGAATGCAGAGTCTCTGCTGGAGTGTCAGCACCAGGGAATAGCTGCCTCTAAATTATACTGGGAATGAATATTCATGGAGTTTATTTTCTCTTCACCTTGCTCAATTAAGTGGTTCACATAAGTACAGTGCATTGAAAATGCTGATATACTGGAAACCCTGATATATTGCAAGTTAAAATCTATTGTTAGTACTAGAGGGAAAATGTCATTAGGAAGTTGAAATTAGACAAATTCCACCCTGAATGACATCCCTGTGCTACTCCATTTAATAGCGTTATACAGAATGTAGATCAGGGTGGAATATTCCCAGCGGTCTTTATATTGATATGCAAATCCTGTACTCTGCTGGTTAGCAATGATCAGGAAAGTAAGATTAAGAAAAACAGAAAAGATTTTTGTTAAGTGGGACAAAATAATGCATTTATGCTAATGTTCTTTTGTCCTTGATATTCACTACAGGCAGATGTTTATAGCAGCAAATTCCATCACTGAATTACAGTGATATGGAAAGGCTAGGATCTGGATAGCATTCGAAACGAGAAAAACTTTTCCCTTTGCAGTCTGGCTTATTATTCTCCTCTCCACTGCTCTGGAGCATAGTGCCAGATGGTATGGGGCAGTTAGCAAGGGGCACAGTGAAAGTTTACAGGAATTTTCCTTCCTGTGCATGAATATTTCTCTTCAGCAGACTTTGAAATTCAAGAGTTCTCAAGAGCTTACAGCAAATCGCTCCTGAAACTGAGGAATTTCACACTACTTACTTACAAAGGCCTACACACAACCTCTTTGCACTCCATTCACTCTGACTGTGTGTAAAAATGGATCAGAGCAGCCTGTATCTCCCTCCCTCCTTTTACAACATGCACACACAGTACCACTGGGGCAGCTTGCGCTGCCTCAGCTCCTGAGGCTGCAGGTAGCTCCTTCATTTCATCTTTTGACATCATGAGAAAGAGGTGGTCAAAAAAGTATCGTGCTTAGTCCCCAGTGCACAGGGCATTGCATACCCATCGTGGCAGTTCTCCAGACTCACTAACCACTGTCAATTCCTAAAGCACAGCACCCTGCCTCTACCGCCACACATCCGCATCTCCTCACTTGGCAGTTATGTGTTCAATCCTCCCCATCAAAAAGAAGAATCACTCATGACCTCTGAGCTTCTGAGCTTCCATAAGCATGAAAAGGGATACAGGGGGCTAAGCAGGGCCCCTCATTGAGAGGAAAAAAATAATGCCTGAGAAACTAAAAAGAAAAGAAAAAAAACTCAACAGATGAACAAAAAGACTCCTTTACATCTCCCAGGAGAAAAGAAAATCATGTTATCTCAAAAATAGGGGCAATTCTCCATGGCTTGCTGCAATGCCACATCCCAGTGATAGGTAACCAGGAATGACCTGTAGCATGTTAGAAAAGACATTGCCAAGTAAACTGTTATTTCTGTTCATGGATGGGATAATGAAGGTTGTGATCCAAAGACAGAACAGGGTGACTGGGCTGGCTGCATTGGGCACAGAAGTACTTGCCCTTGTAAGTGGAGGAGAGTGGAAAAAAGTGTTAGAACATTAGAAGGAACGATGGAGAGAAGTTAGAATATGACCTGAGAGGGAGGAGAAGGTGGGGCAGAGTGGGTCTGGAGAGATGGGAAGCCAAGGGTGAAGGAAAACTGGTCTAGAGCAGGAAGAAACAGCAAGGCTAGGACAGAGGAGCTGAGTGCTGAGGACTGACTGGGCAGCCTGCGAGCACAGACCTAAGGAGGTGCCAGGTACATCATGTGAAGGGCACTCTCCTGGATGCTGTCCCAAATAAAGCATTTCATGGGAGTGCCCGAACTCCATCTCCGTCATACATAAGGGCCAGATATTGGGGTTAATCGATTAGCAGCACAATGTGGTACCAGGATTCATTTGTTTCATTCTTTCTGGCCTATGTCTGAAGCTGGAATGTCCCAACTCACACACAGCCTGAGCTGTGCCCTT
Organism: Chroicocephalus ridibundus; assembly: GCF_963924245.1. Taxonomy (NCBI): domain Eukaryota; kingdom Metazoa; phylum Chordata; class Aves; order Charadriiformes; family Laridae; genus Chroicocephalus; species Chroicocephalus ridibundus. The sequence continues at coordinate 156,793,285 of NC_086284.1, forward strand.
TACTTCTTTATTTTATTCTCACTTGTGCTTCTCTTAAACCATCTCACGCCCTCCTCCTAATTCCCTTTCCCCTCTTTTTTGGACCTCATTTTTACATCAGTCTCCCTGGCGCTGCCAACCGACCATTCCAAATCCCCCTCTGCCCCGGGACAAAAGCTGCACAGATGTGGGAAGGGCTGGCACTGGGAAAGCTAACGGCACTGTCATCCTGACCCAGCGGGGAGGCGGCTGTTTTACTCTGGGACAAGAGGCAGAGAAAGAAAAGGGGACCAAGGCGCAGAGAAAGAGAGGACAAAATAACCCAATAGAAATCCGGAAGGGAAATGCATGAGTGAGATTTCTATCAAGGAAAACAGCAGGGGGGGAAATAAAAACAAAAGATAGAAATGTGTGGAGAGGTGGAGAGAGGAAAAAAAAGAGAGAGAGAAAGAGAGAGAGAGAGAGACTCAAGGGCTAAAGAATGGCAGGATGGGGGGGGTGGTGAGAAGTTCGCATGAAAGGAGCTGAAAAGCATGACACACTGAGGGGAAGCCCAGCTGAGATCACTCTCTTTCCTTAACATCTCCGATAGACTGTCTGTGTAGAATTATTAACTTTTTTCCTTCTCTCCTTCTGCCCCCTTTCACTCCTCCAAAGCCCCTCTCCATTTTCTCATGAGGCAAAGCAGCCTGAGCTGGGGATGGGAGGAGGGAAGGGAAGGAGATGCTCAAACGCAGCTGCCTTTTAGCTGAGCTCACTACAACATAAAAGAGAGACTAAATGACCATATTTCAGAGTCATTTCCAAAATATACAGCACCATGCCGTCCGAAAGGCCTCCGGCCCACAGCACACCCTGCCCTCTCCAATGGATGTGGTTACAGCTACCCACAGGAGACCCACAGCTATTAACCCCTGCCAGTCCCCTGTCCTGTTGGTCCTTCATAGAACTCAGGAAGAAGAGTATTTGCATTAAGCCGTAGTGTCGGATATTATCAGCATTTCTGGGTGTTGATCTGTCAAAACTCTCTGTTTAATAACTTGATTGAGGTAGTTATCTGGGGGACAAAACTGGATTTGGTTCCTTGCCTTCAAAGAGGGAATATTTTTAAAATAATAGTAATCTGCAAAGTCAGAACTATTTCAAGACTTCTCTCAACTCCACACTCCTCATTTTCACCTGATGTGAAGCTTAACGCTCTGGTTTTTCCTGCTAGTGTCTTTTAGCTCAGAATTTCCACTGTATCATAGAAGATAGTTGCGCTATAGGAACATGCCTTCCATCGTAACTGTCTCTCAGCCATGTTGACCTAAAGTTTGGTAAACTTACACATTAAAATAGACTTCCTTGTGCCTTCTAGGAAAGCTAAGCTGTTTTCTGCCTGGGGCCCTCACAAACGTCCACCACCCTAAAACATTCTGCAAATCTAGATATACCAGCAAATGTCAGGCAAACTCACTCTCCTCCAGTGTTGCTTTCTGATGACTATTCAAACTTTGTCCCTGATGTACATCTCTGTCACGGAAAAATTTACTTTCCAAAAGTCTTCTTTGGAACTCCTGAATTTGGTCAGGATTCAAATCCAAACTCACTGATGGCTCTCCACTGTTGACTTTGCAGTGCTAAGAGTAACAAAAGCATTCTCCTCCTTACCAGAGGATGCTACCTAATGGAGCAAGGACATTGAGGTTTGAGGTCACAGAAACATTCAGGATGGGATGCTTCACTGACTGACTGTTCCACCAGAAGTTCCCACCACAAACTCCTAAGGCAACTGTAAACTTATTTCCTCTCTTCTGTGTAAAGTTAAAAAATCCTAGGATGAGCTTCAGAATTCTTGTTTGTCTTTCAAGCCTCTAGAGAAGAGAAGACAAGGCGAAAGCAAACCTTGAAATGTCTTGTATAATGGTTATACATTATAAATAGTTCAGAACTGCCAGATAAAGACTCCAAGCCAAATACAGATGATGATTTAGGAGGTCCTTTTTCTAATGGAGCTTCTTAAACCCTCACTAATTCTGTTTTTGTTAAGCAAGTAAACAGTTAACTCTTCTCTAATGTGTATGCATTAGGATGTGAGGCAGTTGCTGACTGCAGCACTAAACAGATACCTACTGAGTTTGGCCCTCAGTTTCAAGCTAAGTGTTCCTTAGCCCAGCTACAGACGGATCTTAAAAGGTGACCCTCCTACTACAAGCAGAAGACCCCTGATTGAGGAAGGCAGTCTTGAACAACAGACAGGTCTGTGTATCTGCCCTTCCTGCACAGGGGATAGAGAGAAACTCTTTTGCAGGAACAGCAGCCAACACAACTGTTCCTGCAGCAGTAAGCAGCTGTCGTCCTGACACCTACTACATTAGTGCTTCAGCTGCTATTCCAGGCTTGCGCTAGTCCACTGCTAAGTGTCTGGCAATACTGCACAGCGGTCTCCTTGTGTGACTCATCTCTGCTTTTTCTAATTTAAGAAGAGTTATTTTCCTCCCTTTAACATCTGAAATCATTCTGATCAAGATCTCAGAATAACCTCTCGTATTAATGTACCCTGCGTGTTTGCAGAAAGCATAAAGCCATCTCCATAAAGCACAGCCTCAGCATCACTACACCATTTTCCCTCCTTCGTGATCCCAGTGCTATGGGCCCCACTCTTTTATCACATCTGATTCTACCCCACAGGCAGCTACAATTCCTGGTACAGTGCTTTTTTGTCTTATCTTCTGTTGTTGTTTTTTAAAAATATTCAGAAGATTTTCCCTGTGTGATTAATAATGGGTTTTCTGTGCTGTGTGCTGGAGGGTATTTTACAGTGGAACTCCTATTAATATTAACCCATGTATGGGAAGCAGACAAAGTACAGAGGAAGTGTGGCTGGGCAGAAGTAATTGCCAGAACAGGAGTAAGGCTCATTTTTATCAAGGGTGGATATCAGCAGAAATGAGAAGCTAGATACAGGGAAAGCCTCAGATATTAGTGGCGTTGGATTGGGTCTTATACACTAATTAATCTTGAGAAGATGCCAGAGAACGCAACAGAAAAACAAGGACATTATGATGATGATGATTCAGCAAGAGAGCTCGTTTGTGACTGAGAAATGCCCAGGGTAGAAATGAGTTTCATTAATTGCTTGGTGGGAGAAGAGAGGAGGCCCCTATTAGAGCATTGTCCCATGCACTCTCTGATCCCCGGAGAATGTTAAACAAACAATGCATTCGGAGAAGCCCAGAGGACATATGTCTGGAGAGCTGCAAAAGCTTCCTGCCATCCTTGGGGATAAAGGGGGGAGGAGAGAAACTGAGCTGACATTTGCTCAACCTTCTGGTTTGTCTTTGTCTAACAGTCCGTAATCCCCCACATTTCTCTAGTCACTTCAAAAATCCCCCTGGTTTCCCTGCTCACATCCTTACCAGCTTAAATGATCTTGTTTTAAACCTTCACCAAAGCAACGGTAACCAGGTCAGACTGAGTAAGTTAAGGTATATGTGACTACGAAAAATCTTGGAGAGGCAGCCATGACAGTGAGTTGGCACAGGTCATTTCCCTGTGAGAGGAGAGGCAGTAAGAAAATTAAATTATGCCTGTCTACAGAATTCAGAGGTACGTATTATAAGCAATGTAACTGATGAGATAATCCAGAGAAGTTAAACAGGAGGTAGAGTTAGCACTGGTAAGACTTGTTACAACTGGGGAGAAAACTAGCCAATATTTGGATATAAGGCCAACTACACTTAGCTACTGATGTGTAGGTATCTATACATAAAAGAGTAAAGTAGCAGTTCAGAACCCTCCATCAGGTAGCTGGGGCACAGTTCAGTTGCCCACACACAGATATTTTGTGCCATTTGGTATGCCTACGGGCAGGTTTGGGATGCGTTTGGAATGACAGGGGTGCTTGGTTGGGGTCCAGCTGCCAATCCAGTATGGGTCTCTTACAGGCCTTGTATGTTATCTTGTAGACCCATGCAGATGTCCTGGATATCCAAGGGCAAATGGCATTAGACAGTTATGTTATAGGTAAATGAATGAAGCACACAGGTAACTGTCAGCTGAATCGTTTTCTGGGCTCCAATGACTATTTTGATAGGGCCTCCCTTAAGTTTGTCATGCCAGAAGCCTGCTGCTACTAAAGATGCCCTCCTCACTTCCGTCTGCCACTGAAAGAGGACAGGTGTCCTCTGGTACCTCTGTCATACACGAGCAAATGAACTGAGTCATAGATCTCTGTTGAGAGTACAGGCACTTAGACCCATAGATTACATGACACCTATATGTAAACACCTAAACTTAGGAGTCAAGCTTGAGCTAAATCACACGCCAATTAACAAAAATGTTAACAGATGGATTATTGCTTCTGCCTTTCCTATGAGTTGCCCTTTTTTCTTCTCCCTCTACAATTTCTGCAGTAACTTTTAGCATCAGCTAACAGTTAGTCCAATTGCCAGAGGCAGTCTCACGGTCTCTGCGTTTAGTGCTTACACTGCTGCTGAAACAATATAGCTAATTTTGACATCCAGAAGTCAAAAGAGCCATTAATATTTTAAAGAGGGATCAGAGAAGAGTTACAACAATGTTTAAAGGACTAGAAAACGTTTCCTACAGTGCAGGAGGCTGATCATTGAGACTTTAGCTCTGCGTGCAGAGCAGTGACCGTATTACTGTACCACTCTCCAGCAACCAGAGAACAAAATTATGGTAGTTCAACAGGCAGAAACTCCTGAATGTGACTGCCTCAAACGTATGTACACACAGAGATTGCTGCATAGCCTGTGTAAGCATGCCTATAATCCTGTTACTGACAGAGATAAACAGAGTTGAAAGGAAAAAAGGGAAATGGCATGATCACAGCCTATAAATATAAATATAAAATGGAGATGATAAATTTTCGTATTGTGTGGTCTTCAATCTAACAGACACATAATATTGGCAGGAAGGGAAGCTAGGTAAATACAGTCTAGAAATAAATGCACAGAGTCCTAAACTGAAAAGATTCAGTATTAAATACTGAAATACCACCAATGGTTGGATGGGCTCTCCATCGCTGTAAATGTTTTAATGGAGATTAGGTGCTTTCCACAACATATGCTCTAATTGAAAAACAAATTAGTTCAGAGGATTCCTATGCCAGAGGTTCTAGCTAGCGCATCACACTGCTGCTTCACAGACCCCCAACTGATGCAACTGCAAAAACACCCATCCTCCTCAAAAGCCATCTTTATTTTTGTTTCCGTGCTTTCCCTTTATCTGGAGCCATGGCTGTCATTGCTATCATATCCCTAGCTTCCTGCTCAGCCATGCTGCAGGCGGACATTTTGCTGGGGTGATCACTAATGAGCCAGGGCACTTCCAGCTGCACGGTGTGGTTTTACCTGACCGGCGCTCAGCTGAAAGTACAGCGCTCTGTGGATTTGCCCGCTGTGACTCACCGTGCTCCAGAATGTATTTCACAATCTCGCCATGCCCAGTCTTGGCAGCATGGTGCAACAAGGAGCAGTGATCGGGTCCTTGGATTAACAAATTGGCTCCTTTTTTACAGCATTCTATGAACTGGAGAAAAAAAAAACAAACACACCAAAGGATAAGATGGGAGGAGCAGAGAAAGAAACATAGAGGCAAATTATTTTCATAGAAGGACAGTAAAAAAATGAAATAAAATAAAATATTACTTTAAAACCAGCTTTTAGGCCCCAATGACAAATTATCTGAAACTAGAAGTATTGACAATTATATGGGTTAAGAAGAGCAGTTTGTATTTCCTAAACAATGAGACATTGCTAATATACTGGTGATGAATTACTGCTTGCTAGCAATGCTTGCAAAACCACTTCTGGTGAAGCTCCTGGGATATTTAAAAGTTTTCCTGGTTTGTTGTACCTCAAACCAGGACAAAAGGGTATGCATTTGACAGAAAATTCTGTTTTCTCTACTGGAAACTACAACTTTTCTGTAGCGCAGAAGGCAAACACTTTCTGACTAAACCGGAAAACTCACAATCAAAAATCCACGAGGCAGTGGGGTTCAGCTGCCCTTTTCAGCCTCTGCCCCCTGCCCAGGGCTGGTGGAGCGCAAAGAAAGCACTACGTGGGGTAAGAACAGAGAGGAAACAGCAACCAGCCAGGTCTCAGAACTGCTGCAGACTCTGGGGAGGTTTGCAGTGCAAATCACTGCAGAAAAGCGGGAGAGGATTGTGGCAGCAGGGCATCGTTTATGACGCAGTACATCTGAAGAAGGGCAAGAAGATTCCCTGTCAAAGCAAAGTCAGGCAAAAAGTTTTCAGGAAGCAGAAAGGGGACAGTATTTTTATGACTGCTGGTTGAAGGACTGCTCCCTAGATGCTGCAGCCACAAGCGCAGGGGCAGAGGTACAGAAGGGGCACCTGCAGGCAAAGAGTTAGCCTAACAGTACTGTCATTTTTACAAATGGCTCCAAGCTGGCTTCTTGCAGATAAAATTGCAATCATTAATCACAGTCCTCATCCAAATTCGAGGGCATGTTTTCAAATCCTGACTTGGCTACTGAAAAGTGCAGCCTGAATAACTGTCAGTTATGGTACTTCAGAATTTGGGCACAAAACATTTTTTGCATGGTTGCCTTTTCCTCCTGGTAACTAACAATACCAAGACACTGTATGTTTTGAGACATCCATCAGACGATAAAACAACAAGCTGAGGTTTGTTCTACCTGGTCTGGTGGTTGCCTGGGCAGAATTTAAGAAGCCTCTAGCAACTCTAGGGGCTTGGCCACCAACCTCACTGCTGTAAAATATCCTTTACTGTGTAAGGCTGTGTCAGAACTACCCTGCTGTTCAGTGTTGCATTTGCCAGTATAGTAATTTCCCTGTTAGTACCTGACACATTGGTCTGTGCAGTGCGCTATGAATCCTGGGCTGAAAGTTGCTAACACCAGATCCTATTCACTCGAATTTCACACCTCACCTGACTGATGTGTTCCCCTAATATTCAGGGTTTCCTGGAAAGGCTGTAAAATGGCACATGCCAGCAGTCCCTACAGCAGTCTGTTTATGTTTTGAGCAGAGGTGTGATAAAATTTACAGTATATCGGACCTGCAAAAAGCTGTGAAAGAGTGGACACTCAGTGTTCTGTACTTACCTTCAGCAGATCACCAGCTATGACTGCCTGTAAAAGTGCTGCAAAAGACAAATAGGAAGCTAATGTTAGGCAGAAAGCATTATGCATATAGCCTCGCAGCTGAGAACACAGCTCACAGTATGTGCGAGGTAAGATGGATGCCTGAGTCCACTTGCATTCTCATATACTACCAAAACTGATGTGAACCCTGCACTGACATGTTGGAAAGGCAGAAAAACGCCCATGTTGCAGGGAAGTTGTATGGACATCAAGCCAGCATTTTCAATACTGCCCTGGAACTGCATGCTTCTATCTGAATTTTTCTCTTCAGACACTTCAGGGACCTTTCAACAGTCCACAGGGTGGGCCCAAGTCTCTGGCAGATGAGCCATCACTAGAGACATCAATGTTATAAACACACAGAACCTGAAGGTATCCTCAGACCTCTCAGATTTTTTCATACTGATGGTGGAGAGGTCAGTCAGCCTCAAATACAGAGTCCCAAGTTGTGGACAATTAGGTGGCAAAAGAGAAATTTCTTAATAATTATTTGTATTGCAAAAATATTTTGACATGCCTGGGGCAGCAAGTCCCCCCAGTTTGGCAGGGTCAAACACTGAAGAGGAACCAGTCCGCTACTTGTTAGCCTTGGAAATTTAAACAGACACAGAAGAAAATAGAGACAAGTGAGGTAAAATGAGCAAAGGCTCACAGCAAGGCAGGGCAGGGCTGTGCACAGAGCCAGGGGTTGCTCACTACCCACTACTGTCTGCCCCATGCCCGTTAAAAAGAAGAAGGAAGGGAAAAGCCTGGGACTCCATATTGCCCGATGTTTAGACTGCATTCAGATAAAAACACCATGGTGGCAAGTAACCACAAACATGAGAAGTTGTTACAAATCTACTGCTATCCTGCTACTTCCTCCTTTTTTACTCCCTCTCCCTATCATGATATATATAGTAAAAAATAATTATGAATAATCTTTCTGGGAACGGACTTACTTGGTTTGCATCCTAGAAAGCATTAAACATCTGCCTCAGTTCATACTTTTTCAAGAGTGCCTAAGCCGATTTCTATCTTCAAGTCTAGGCAGCGCAATCAAGTTAAGCATTTGCTCAAGTGCCATCCTTGATAAAGATGCCAAAAGCTCACGTAGGGAGGAACAAGGGGGAAAAGAAAACCATAGTATAGCCTTGCCTCTGAAAAATAACACACAGGAAACTGCACAGTGTGAATTCCATGAGGAGCTTGTTACGGCTTCATAAATGACAACACATCCAAGCCAAGCACTACAGAAGAGGAAGGGCGTGCAGAGACAACTCAACAAATGTTCCTTTCTTTGGAAACACCTGGGGTTGTGTGTGCCTTTCTGGTCTCGGCAATGCCTCATGCCCTGGCCACACAGCAGCAGGAAAAGCAAAAACCCCTGTCCAGCTAAGTCCTGACTTTGGTAAGCAGTAGCAGCAATTCTTGTAGCATTGGATTTAGGGCAGTTTTTATGGTGACCATGAGTTGAACTAAGTTCTGAAAATCTCCCTGGCACCTGTGGGAGTGAGGACACACAGATTTGAGGCATGGAAAAAAACAAACACCAACGGGTAAGAGCTAGAACTGGAAAAATATATGTGCATCTTTTCTTAAGATTTCATTTTCAGTGGTTTACATCCTTCTTATTTTTTCCAATAGTTCTAATGCTGTCTCGGCCCAAATTAATAGCAGAGCAGAATTTAACCCATGTGTCATTCATTTTATCTCCCTCCTTTTTCACCTATCTGGTCTCACTGCCACATTTGTTCTGTGGGCTACTCCAGTCTGGACTTGTATAAATATTTTTGCTCTCCTCACACACATGAAAAATCAAATGAACTCGTGACGCCAGCTTTTCATCGCCTTCTACATGCAACATTTTAAGACATGGCTTCTCTGAAGGTACTTCCTAAGAGGCAGAGATACATATTCTTATGCAAACCATGTTTAAGATTATAGTTCAGAAAAGCCAGGAGAGAGATCTAGAAAACTATGAAGTGAAAAGAAAAGCCTGGCAAGCCGTGAGATATCTTCTACGTTGAGTATCCATAACCAGAGGTTGGTCTGATGATAAAGCTATTAGGATAAAGCAGCTCTAAAACACATTCAACATAATTAGACCAATCTTTTCCTCTTTCCTAAGCCTCCAATCCAGCAAAGCATTTAAGGCAGGTGCTTAGCTTTGAGCTAATCACATTCTTTCCACCAAGGCTACCTGCACACTTAAAATGAAGTGCTTTGCTAGAGTAGAACCTATTGCATAAATGAATACATTATAGATCAACAAAACCAGCTGGCATAACAAGCAGATTAGACTACAGTAAAATAATTCAGTGCTATAAGCCAGGATGCTGGAAGACTTTGAAGCTATTGAACTAGAAATGGAGACAGGTTCTTTAGAACAGGCAACACATTTACATAAATATATGAATATTGCTTAGCACACTAACCCCATAAACCCAAATGGGACTGCTGGGCATATTGAGGAGGAGGGTGAAGATGGCAAAAATCACCTGGTTGTTAAAGAGGTGGTAAAACAAGCAAGCAGATGGCATTGAAAAGAGAGAGCAGACTGAGAAATTGGACAAAAATGCTGTTAACATGCAATGCCAGGCTAGCTTAAAATTAAAAACGTTAAAGTGAGAATAGTTTTATTTCTTCTGAGCAACACTGCACCACTGGTGTAATATATAACATGAATTATGCAATTGTTTTATCATATCATAAAATACCTTCAGGTCTTAAAGATGCCTCAAAAATTACTTGATGTAATAAATATTTAAATCAAGTCACTATTTTCTCAAGTCCTCCTAAGACAAGCATTTGTCATGACTAATAAAAATGTTTTATTACTTTTTTCAATTATTTAGCAAGCAGATTTATTGCTGGTGAAAGGTGACAGCTTGACAAGACTGGAGACTGAAGTGCTCTGTCTGTATAACAAGGAAGCGCTCGGTCTGCCGCGGTGGTAAACTCCCCAGGCTGCCTTCTCAGCAAAGCTCAACCCTCTCTACCGATACACCCCTGCGGACAACCCCTGCTCCATCCCTGCTCCATCCCTGACCTCTCTGCTGAAACTGCCAGCAAATGTGTCAGTCACTGCCCAGGGTGATGGATATTGACAGAAACAATTACCTGCTAGGATATGGACAGCCAGAAATGTAGACTACGCAGGTAACAATTGCTAGAGACTAGCAACTTTTAGTTTCCACTGGGTAAATTTTGGGACCAGGTTCTAACCACCCCCGTGGGCCAACTTACAAAAGAAACCTCATTTAAAAACAAACAAACAAAAAAAAAAAACAGGCATGAACAAAGGAACAAAAAAATCCCCAAAACAAACAAAAGCCCCACGTATTTGACTTATAAATTAAATACTGAACAGCTACAAGCGGATAATGCAGTAACAGAAAAAAAAAAGCCATGTTAAAAAGGCTGCTAATTGAATTATGGTAATGCTGCAAGCTAGTGCAGCTTGAGACAGAGGAAAACCACCTACTAGTACATCCACAAATGTAAAAAACAATACCTTTCCTGTGGCACGTGTCACTCGTTATTTCTATGTTAGTGCCCACTGTTTCTATTGGAAACAGTTATTTTTATTTCATATTCTAAAAATATATGTTAATGTCACTGAGTTACAATAAATATTTTTGTTTCCCAGCCATAAAATTAACCTACTAAATCACAATTGCTCTCTGGTTCTGCATGTGAAGTCAGGAGCATTAAAACAGTGCTGCAAAAGTCAGTCATTCAACACTGGGAAACAGATAAAGGAGGAGTGAGGTATTTGTACCCAGTAACTTCAGGGGCTGCAAGATGCCTAGGAGGTCCTACAGGGCTGCCTGGATGGTCAGGAAAAAAAATAACCCTCCACAGAAAGCAACCTGGTGTCCCTGAAATAGTTCCTGTTGCTCATCTCCCTCCATGGGCTGCAGAAGTTCCAGGGAAAATGACCTCCAACTTCCAGTACCTAAATTAAGAGCCAAACTAAGACAGACAGGGGATCCTTCAGAATGACATGATGCCAGAAGCCACATCTGATCACCTGCAAGAAGGACAACCAAACAAGGACAAAGTGGAGAGTCCTCCTTTTAAGGGTTTCCAAGGTATGATACTCCTGGGACCAGGCAATGCTCATGGTCTCAGAAGTTTTGGGAGCTCTTTGTATAACATACAGAGAGCAAAGTATTAGTTGCAATAATACATCTTTACCACGGGTTAAAACAATGCATCTGATCAGTGTATGACAACATTTAAGCATATGGGAAATTATGGCAGAATTCAACTGCCACGACTTAACAGAATTAGGGCTCATAAAATCTTTAGCTCTTTCAAAAGACACAATAAGACAGCTGACAATCCGAAGTGATCAGGACCTTGTAGAAACCTTATTTATCAGGCAGTGCCTGCAATTGTCCGTGCCTTTCTAAGACACAGCTAACACCCTGATTCAGCACTTGGAATTGATATGCCATCCACATTTCAGTGCTCGTTGTTTCTTACTGGTTAGAGGCAGCTAATAAAAATATTAGACATTAGAGCTTTTTGTGTGGGGCCCCCAGAATTTGAGCCTCAGTGTCCGCCACCATCTCCTGCTAGACTTGCTCAGGGGAACTCTTAAAGTACACTAGATGAAATACTGCCTCACTCAAACCTTGCTGAGCTGATAATGAAGAAGAAACTGCAGCAGAAGGTGACATCATCAAATTTCTTGAGAGTTATTAAACTTAACTTGGCCTGTCATTACCTTCCAGAACATTTCCAGCTCTTTATTGCTGTTGTAGACTTTGTGAAATTCATAGAGCCAGAAATTTAAAGTAATTACTGTTTTACACATTGAGAAGTTAAAAGCTGACCCTGACTAGAAGAGTGCTTTTACACAGCTGGAGTCTTCTGAGCTGTTAAAGATCAGCATTACAGAAATGATAAGAAAACAAGCCCTCGTTCATAATTTCCCACTAGTTTTATAGAAATCAATAACAACTTTATTTCAATCACTCAAAAAGCTACGCTCTCAAGGGAGTGTGAAGTCCGTATAGATTACCATTGAGAAACACATTCTTTTCTCTGTAAACAACAATTTGCTCATAATAGCTTTGTACGATCTAGTAAGGATCAAACCTAATATGAAAAACTGACAGTAACATAACTTACCCAGAAATGTACAGAACTGACTTTTTTCTATTCTAGCCATAATCTTCAACCTTCAGCCCCTGCAGATGAAAGGGGTGGAGGGCACCACGGGGATTTGGCTTGTGAACTACTCCCCTTCCAAGATGACTGTGAAAAACAAGCATCTAAGATCTAGAGCAGCACATATACTTGACATTTCTGAAGGGTCTGCCAGTGCTATAGAAAAGTTTTAGGGATCTATGGTGAAGACAGACAGCAAATTTCTGCATTTGAGCTTTTGCAAACCCTTTACTTCTTCCCAATATTTTATCTACTTTTAAAGTTACAAAAAAACCAAACCAAAACCAACTTTAAAATACATGTGCCAAACTGTCTACATAACTGAGAAATTAAATTACAAAATTAATAACGCTTTGTTGGAATGACTATCAGCACGCAGGTCTTTGATCTACTGACAATCTCAAGTCTCACGAAAGCTGATGATGCTTAAACATTCCTCTTTGAAGCTAAGCTGAGTGGAAGGAGCAATTAAATATTTCTTCATCTATTTTATGCACCTGCAAGTACTGGAAGCAACTACTGAAGACCATGACAAACAGTAAACGCAAGTTAAGCCTTGTGGGTTGAGGGGTCTCCTAGATGCTGGCAAAAAAACACAGAAATAAATCGTTAAAGCTTTGTGTGGGTACAAGAGAGGCAAAAAAAGCTAGAAAAAATAAAAGCAGCAAAAGCAAAATGTCCACTATGTAGACTTGCTTGAACTTCTGCACACGAAAATAACTACTTCTGTGTTCACTGAAAAAGGACTTTACATCAAAGAGCTGTCTGACTCTGACAACCAGATTTTTCTCCTGATAGAATGGGGCAAAGGTCCCTGACTATTGGCTAACTGATTGGGCCAAAATAAGCTGCACCAGGCTTAAGGACAGCATAAGGACACTCAGGCCCTTTGCAGCCTGTTATTATAACAGTGAACAACTTATGCCAAGATAAGGACACAAATATTTGGTCCTAACATAACCATCAGGACCGAATTTTTCCTTACAGCTGTGCACAGGAGAAGCTGTGTTCAGCCAAAAAAAATGTCCATTTCATGTCTATTTACCATCTATACTGATGGGGAACCTGTCTGATCATAAAGCTTAGTAGTGCTGTTTGATGGTAAGACTCGTGGCTATATCTGTGTCAGATGCTAACCTCCATCTTGTCTTCTTTTTATGATGATTTCTACCTCCACATTGAACTAAAGCTGAGATATAGTAGACGATAAAAAGGCTTGCAGCAAACAGAAGAATATTTTTGCACAATTTTTATACTTTGGGTCTGAGCAATCAATATGGAACATCTTCAGCAAAAAGACGGCTAACAAACTAGGAGAACCAGTTTCACATTTCAATGCTCTAGAAAGAGGCTGCATTACAACTAAACAAGGGGCATTTTGATGGGGAATTTAATTGACTGTAAACCTGAAGAGACAGCAACTTACAAATGCAATTATAGCTTAAAAAGAGGAAAAAAAAGGCTCTCACTAGCCCTTTTAGAAAGTCTAGCCCTATATGTTAGCAACATCTCTTTCTAATCTATCATCAGCCATGAGAAAGAAGATGCTGGTTGTCTGCCCCTGAAAGAGCTGTCTGGCTTGGGAATGGAGAATGGAGAAAGGTTCCTGGAATTGCTAGAGGAGTTCTGCCTCAGCCCAAAGGCTGTATACAAACCATGATGGAAACATGACAACAAAAAGACTTGCGGTTTAGAGGCTTCCTGCCTAGAACATAGTCCCTCTTGTGCTGGCTAAAGCAAAGAGTCATTGATTTTTAAAATTTTTCCAAAATGTGTTTGCTTACTGCCACTATCCCAAAGAAACAGGTGGTAAACAAGATGTCCCCACAGGAATTCAGCTTTGGGAAAGGCTTAGGCTTCTTAGGGAATCCTAGAGCAACGGCACCAGTCTAGGTAGCTCACAGCAGCAGTGCTGTGAGGCACTGCTTCCATGAAAGAAAACCAAATACAGAGCCTGAGAGCTCAAAACGCTCCCAAGAGACCAAGAAAACCGGCAGTGCGGCAACCTGCTGCAACCAAAAGCTCGAAAGCAGATCGGCTGAACAGCAGCCAAACACAGACGCCTGATGACTATCCAGCAAGGGGAATATTATGAAGGCCTTCACACAGCATCTCGAGCTAATCCATCTGTACAGGAAAACGTGTGCAGAAGCACACATTCTCCTGTGGTTTGAGAGACACTTTTGAAGCAAGCTGGCCCTCTGAATAAGTCATACCTCAATAACATCTATTTCTAGGATTGCATAAAGAGGTAGAAAACCCTTCTAAACATTGTGGGCTGTCCTTTAGTTACAAAAGCACCTTATCCCATGAGGATTCAAAGGAGAGAACTGACACAGTTTTGCTTGCATCTGTTTGCCTAATTTAGGAAGAAGACAAAAATTTTAACATGCAAAAAAAATCATCCATTACTCAGGTGGTTATAAATATGCATTACAAACCTTTTCCTTTCAAGAATTTTGGATTCAAACAACACACAGCATCAAACCACTGTTTAGAGAGGAAAAAGGAAGTAAAAACAACCACACAGGCTTGCTGGAGGGAAAGAAAGGCTAAATTCTCACTTACACAGAAGTCCCTTCATACAACTCTGGAAGGATAAAGAGGCTTTCAAGCAGATGTAAATTACACTCAAGCTGCCTTTAAGGCCCCATTTGCACTGTCAGACTAGTTTAAAGGTACTTTGATGCCAATTAGAGTCCACCCTGAATTGTTTATGTGGCACTGGTGCTGAGCTGAGAGTGCAGTTGATAGTTAGGAGTGGAAGTATTCAGACCCTAATGCCAAACTTTTCCTGCAAGACCGTTTAACTCAGATTTACAAAAGAAAGGGATGACCATAAAGAAAAAGGGCTTCCTCTGTAAATGGTCTAAAAACCCAAAGAACAGTTGCAGATAAAATAAGTACCATCTGGTAGACATCTTCACTTTTTTTCTTTCCTTTTTTCTTCCACCATTTTTATTTTTAAGCCAACACAGGAACAATTAGTGTCATTCTCAGGAGCGATGTGATGGAAGAAAATGTCTCTGATCAAGCGAGAACACAAGGCAGGGAAGACTGGCTGACTAATGCAGCCACTTTATCAATAGAGTGGCATTACTTTGGCAGGAAGAAAATTCTAGGTAAAATAATTAAGCAATGATTTATTTTGTATTTAAAAACAAAAAGGCCACATTGTTTCCCCGCTTCCCTGACTTGACAATCACAGGCACCCCTACCACACTCCCTTCAGTTTTTTGCCACTGCAAGGCTGGCCGCAGTGCCTTTGCCTGTCAATATCTAAGTAGCTCTTCCTCAACAAGCTAGGGCCTCACAGTAGGACTAAATAATCTGAAAGTCAGTTCAAGCATTTATTTGCTGGCCAGAGTCTTCAGCAGATGGAGCGAATTGTTTTCTTGTTTTGCTTTAGCAAGTTGCCACTCTTATCCGACCATGAGCAGCCCCCATCAGAAACAAAAAACAGGAGCAAAGTAGGTTGCAAGGTTACCCAGGGCTTCTGCTTGAAAATAGGTGCCCTGATTCAGACAACACATTCTTTACTCCTCCTTCCTCCAGAGGGGAAAAGGGATAATGGCAGTGGCCATCTGGAAAGAAACATTCCCCAGTTTTCCTCTATTACTTGTTCGGATGTCCACATCTGCCAGACCTCTTCATCCCAGCTGCCTACTGACCCCTCAGCCTGCTTAGATGCAACGAGAGGTGGGGCGTAGGCACCTTTTAAAGGTTTGGGGCAGAGAGGACCTCCCTCAGCCATAGACATGTGCTTTGACAGAATGCCTTCTCTTGCTATGGGTACGACGGCTCTGCGTTGATACCAGCCTCTGCTGAGCTGAGAAGTAAATGAACAAACTCAGAGGAGATCCCCAAGGAACTGTTGGCTCAGCTGGCCACAAACATACTTTCAAAACACTATCCAGGAGGGCTTTCTTCTCAAAGTGGCTAATTAATCAAAATAAATACCTGCAGTCAGGAGCCCCCTCACTGTACTGTCTTTGATTTGTTCAGAGAAAGCATTCCAAGACATCTCAATTTGTTGCTAGGTGAAGGGGTGCAACATCACCCTGAAGAATATAGCTTCTCAGCTGGAGCTGCACGAAAGCATCACTCTCTCTTTTGAAGAAATCCAGTGTACAAAATAGAGGTGCCTTTTTTTTTTTTTTGTAAATTCTACCAGCACTGAGACATTTGGGTTCATCTGTAGTTCCCTGCTCGTCCTTCTATTCAGGATGGCAGGATGCTGAAAAAAACTCTTGAGGAGAATGTCCCTTTGCAGACTATGCTGAGCAAGACTAGTGGGCGGTGGCTCCAGAAAGAAGAAAGGAGGCTGGAGAGTGAAGTCCATGTTCCCACAGGCCACCAGGGACAACAGGAAATCCCACGTATTGGAAGTCCTAGGAAGTGTTCTCAGCTCTTGAGCCCTTTTCTGGGGATCCTACAGCCATCTTTGCATGGGTTCAGGCCTCCTCTCTTTAATGGAGCAGACAGCACTGGAGCAAATACCATAACGCACAGCACATTTTGCCTACAAGGCGGCAGCAGATACTGCACAGCAAAGCATGTTGCTGTGCGGCTGCTGTACTGCAAAGCAAGAGCTGCTACTGCCTTCCACGCACACTTTCCTTGTAATTCATACAGCAGCTCTATCTACACCGATATCTAGAAACAGAATTACACCTTCCTGCCCCAAGCTTCCAGTTTGAACTTGGGCTAAGCAATCCCTGTGGAAAATCCCTCTGTTCTAATAGAGGCTAATTTGAAGGTCAGCATTCAAACCTGCTTCACTTCTAATGCACTCTTGGCTCTGCAAAAATCCCTCCCAAGGATAGGATATCCATACTGGATGACTCTAAATGTTGTCATGGAACCACCATCTGCCAGAATGTGAAAGATCTTTGAGTGTTGCCATTCATCTATCCAAGCAGAAATATCACCCTTCATCTTCACCCTTTGTATCATATCATGACTTTGTAATAACCAACTGTCTCCAAAATTTCTCTTTGGAATATATTTGCCTCTTGTCTTAATTTCTCAGTTGTCCCCTGTTCCCTCATGAATTTGGAATCTATTGCACGAAAAAAAAAGAAAACAAACAACAACTGAGTTTAATCACAGAAAAGCTTGCTAGAAATTATGCTAATGCAGCAAGGAAAGCATGTCTGCTAGAAGCAATCAAGGCAAAAAGCCCAGTTTCACGGGTTTATAGAGAAACAAGAGCAAGAGACCAGAGACATAAGTATTTGGAACGTCCTGTCACCAGATCAGAATGCAACTCAGATGCATAACAACTAAGCACTGGGGTTGACTGCTACTTAAGACGCATTAATATAGCCATTTAAAACTTTGAGTACTTCCATCAAAGGCAAGGTTCCTCTGTTTGAAGTTAGGCAAACAAGTATTGAGCTGCATCAGCTCCAAGTTGCCATTAGATAAATAACATGCCAATGTCCACACACTACTCAAGAGTTTGCTGGTATTATTTTTTCCCCAGAAGACTGAAATAGAAATGGAACTCATTGTGATCTTTTAAGAGCATTTCCCCTGGTTGCTCAGGTGATGATGAAGAACAGCCAAATCGGTTACACAGGGTAACCAAAGCATGGTAACGATAACCCAGATGAAACTAGACCAAAGATAATATAAAATATAAGAATATTATTCAATGCATTAGCATAGAAAAGTTTGTATGCAGATTTCTGCAGGCCAGCTGTGAATAAGAGTGCATAGGGCATGATCTAGCATACATACTGTGTACAGTGCAGTATTGAAAGGTGCTGGATGAAGAAAGGGTTTGGTAAACCTCAACCATTCACCCCACGATAATCAGGGAATGACCATGTACTGGCCAGGTGATGCATTAGAAGCCTGCATTCCCATCACAGAACCATACCTGATATGATTTTTTTCAATAGCCTCCAACAGCTTCACACCTCCTGAGCATAAGATCAGGATTTTTATAGAATGAAAATACAGCAGGTGGTACCATTCACTAAGAGGGGGGCTCCCTGTCCCCTCCCTCATGACATCCACCAGGTCTTCTGTGGCCCTGTCATTTGCCTGTTGTTGATTCTCAGCTAGTCCTAGCACCCAAAGAAAGACCATTGTCCTCCAAGGCTGCAAGACATGTAACTGCATCAGGGCTCACCTGACTGAGCAGGTAGCCCTTCCATTTCATTCTTCACAGCCATCACCCTAATCCCCTGTCTAAACTACTATGCTTTGGTATTTACTTAGCTTGTTCCATTTTGTCACTCAGTTAGAGAATTTGGGGATTAGGGTTTTTTTCTGCTCTATTTGTGATTTATTTTTTTTATTAAAAAAAAGAGTGACAGAGAAAAGGAAAGAAGATGGATTTCACTCTTTTGTTACATATTTTCTAACTACCTCCTCCGAGAACAAAGACACTAATCTTCTAAAATCTTTAAGAGGTTTGTTTTTTTCTTTTGAAGTTTGGGATTTTCTAGCAGTAGTGTTTCCCTTTCTGTGCCAATTAAAATGGCTCTGTTTTGTAACTGATAAAGGTGCCTTTAACTCGTGTCCACAACAAGGAGCATTGTGTGCTGTTACAATTGTTCAGTAGATGCCCAGTCCCAGACAGATGGTGCTTTATCCTCACCCTCTCTTCAAGACAGCATAATGCATTGTCTTGTCAGGGATTAATGGAAGTGCCACTCACATTAGATGCTAATTCTGGTAGCAACTCTGTTGCTACCAGATAGATGTTACAGCTACTGCATGCAACTAGTGCTTGGAGTGGGCAGTCCATACTGAGGAGGAGAAGGACATTCAGAAATCAAAGTGAGGAGCACAAGGCAAGAACCTATGTAGAATGCAACCTCATGGTCAAGGGGAAAGAGACATTTGGAAACGGAGATAAGGATGATGGAAAGAAAGAAACACAGAGCAGAAGAAAAAATGAGGACTGAAGATTAAAGAAGACAAAACAAAGATCAGGAACCGAATGGGAAATTAAAACAAAAGATCCAACACAAATAAGAAAAGCACCTTTTCTCAGTAATGGCCAAGACACCACGTCACCAGAAAATCAGCACTAGAAAGGTGCCCCATAACAGGGAAGAGTAGCTGAAACACAGGACATGTGAGGGTAGGTTATTCTAAATTGGATCTCACCCCATTCTGCGCCCCAAAGCATTAGTGCCTTATAAAACTACACATAAATGTTTAACATCTTGAATAGCCACACAGTTGAGTACTGATTATTAATGAAAATAAGAGTGTCAAAACTGATTCCTGGATACCTACTTCAAGAAAAAATACCAGGACAGGTCCGCATAAACACCACAAGAGACAGACAATTCGGAGATAAGTTTTCAGATCTGTCCTGGATCCTCCCTTTTCTGTTTAGATAAGAGATTTCAGATCCAAGACTAATTTTAGATGCTTCCACATATGCATAAAGTGGGCTGAGAAACACCTAGGCTCAAAACAGCTTGTGCTACAGCACTTTCGTCATGTTTTCTTTCTAGTACTGTGGTGACTTACCATGGTCTGTATGTGGCATAGCGGGAGAGAGGAAATCCAAGTATTGGACCTCTCTTTCTGAGAAGCCACTGGGGCATGTGAAATCTTTTGTGTTTGAGAAAAACTCCTACATATTTACATGGATGAAAAATCTAGTTAGATACTCCACACAAAACTTCTAACTAGCACTATCATGTCACTAATTGGTCAAGGGAACATAGGCCTTTCACTCTGCATTTCAGCAGAGGTTTCTTATGGGAGAAAGGGAAGAAAAGGAAGGAAGAAGCTATTCAGAGATGTTCATCAAACCTGAAAAGCCAGACCCAGACCCGGCAAAAGATAGTAGATGGCAAACAGAAAGATTTTGTGAAAAACTAGAATAGTATAAAAACAGTGGAAAGAAGGAAAGCGTTACAGCAGCAGGAAATACTAAAGTCTAAAGATATACAAGGAAATACATTTACACTGTCTGTTGTTCCATTAATAGATAAAAATGGAGCAATAGAATAAATGCAAGGGAAATAAAAAGAGTAGTCTATCACTAACAAGCTTATGCAGTGACAAGCAGCTTAAGTTCAGGTCTTAAGGTCTTGAAATAGTATATTAGAACATAAAGTTTTCAAATTTCTCCTGAGTGCTGGAAAAATGGGGTATACTGTTAACTTCTCACAAGTCTCCAGTACTTTATATTAAGAAGCTGTGGTCATGGTAAAAATCAGATGAACTATTAAACAAGAAAACTGCCTCTGGTTCACAAAGTCAATAGGCTGTAAATCATGGGAACCTGATAGGGTACACCAGCAAATTCAAACTGTATACTTCTACCATTCTCATGCTCTTATTTGTCAGGGGATCCACCACTAAAGGACACTAGGAATGGACTAGGTGGGCTACATGTATATTTGGTCTGACAGGTTTGTCCATTTTCGTGGCTTGCCTTATAACTTTCTTTACTAAGAAATGACACGTCAAGGAGATGGAAGAGAATTTATTAATGACAACATGTTTGACAGCCACTATACTGGACTAAAAAGATATTGGCCAGAGCCAAGGACAATGTAGGTTGATACCTAACTCTTCACTCCATGCTCCAAGTGCACGTACTTCAGCAACATACTTCCAGGCTCAGACCTCCTTACATCTCTATTTGCAATAGTCCTTACTATTCCCTAACTGGATCCTTCTTGAATAATACTTATTGTATTGGCCAGAAATTTTACTAATTGTGTAATTGCATACAAATTAAATGCTAGGAGAAAATAGATTTTTTTTTTCTTTTTTGGTCCAAAATTATATTCTAGATTCAGAGCTACATGATGAACTTTTCCACTCAGCTACAGTCTAATCTCTTTTTTTTTTCCTTTCCTTGTGCAACTCTACCAGTGCAATTACCACCTCACTTGCAGTATGCTTCTGAATTTCAGTACCAATGCAACCATACTTTTACTGTACTCTGGAGGATATTTACACCACCTAGCTCTAAGCACCGAAGTAGGTCATAGTTATTAACCAGATAGTTACTGCAAACTCCCTTTTTAGTCCATAGGCAAAGATCAGATCCTTGAGTCTCCTTCAGAGCAAGCATATTACCATAACCTGCAACTCTTGCTTCCCAAGCCATGAGATTTTTATATGTAGAAGCTCCTAGCGGCACTAAATTCCATACCATGCTACCAAACTGATTTTAGCGTTTACTCAAGTGTCCTGGTTTGGGGTAAAACAGAGCCAACTTTCTGTTCAGTGAGAGGCTCTTGTTTACACTTGTTGCTGTGGCAACCAGTGTCAGCTGACTCGGTTGTTTACCCTGTGGAAGGGTTACCCCTGTGGGCAGGTCGGGTGACCCAAACTGACCAATCGGGTGTTCCATCCCGTCTGCCGTGCTCACTATAAAAGGTGAGGGATCAATGGGATCAGGTTGGCTCCTCTCCAAGGGCCTTTCTTCTTAGAGTCTTCTCCAGTGGGCTCTTCTTCAATGGACTGCTTCTTCAATGACTGATGTCTGAGGAGGACCCTGTCAGCTCATCGGCTTTTTGATCCAAATCAGTATGTTCCAGTTTCCATTTGTCACCGAGTTCATTCTGGAAATTTCCCAGTGCCTGCCAGTGACATCTCCCTGAGAGCTTGATACAGTTTTGTGTATGTTTGTATATATTGTATCTATTTCACGATATCCTTTTTTTACTTTAGTATTAATTTTTCATTACAGTAGTTTAGTTTTTTTCCTAAACTCATAAATCTCTATCTCTCTTCTTCCCCTCCTTAGAGTGAGAGGTGGGGGAGAGCATCTGTCGTCTTGTCATTGGCCAACCCGGCTCAAACCACAACACCAAGTTAACTTGGGTTCAAGCCTTCAAACACAATCTGCTACAAGGCGCTGTCCTGTAAGAGTCATAAGAAATCAGCTCATCTGCATGAATACCATATATCACCCATTAAGCCCACACAGAATTTTTCATAGGTGAATCCCTATGCAGTTCTGTGAATAAATTGCAAACACTTGCAATAGTTCGGTTTGCTGTAGCAAGATTCGTTTTACAAATAACTCAAGACAGGCTTAACTTCTGTCAGTCCAAACTAAATGAACAAACACTTGATGTCTAGGGGCGAACAAAGTTTGAGCATTATCAGTGTCCTTTTTCACCACCACAACTGCGTTAAACACAGCTGACAGCTAGTCTTTGGTCTCATTTTTAACATGCCATTAGTATCTATAAAACACATCTTACCTTGATCTTCTGAAGAGACCGGTGACCTGGAATAAAACAACAAAGTCCAATCAATCTTTGGTATGGAAAGGCCACAAATAAGGTTTGGTGTCACTGTGGGGAATAGAGTATGTAGGAATTGGAAGGCTTTATTCTTGGGCTAACTTAGAAGGGAGGGCTGGAAGGCATCTCACAAGAAAAGCGCAGAAAAGGGCAGAGACAGAGAGCAGGTTCGGCAGACCAGAGTGGCCTTATGGAGTCATGTCCATAAGGCAGCTGCACTGTTAAGCACTCATGCCAAGAGTTTCTGCAGGTACTTGGCAAAGAACTTATCTACTGCTGTTACTGTTGGAAATAGCTGACAGAAAGTCCTGATCCTTCAGAGTTTATTGAAGGGATCATAATTAAGTGTGGCCCAGGAGGAAACCTCACAGCTAGGGGTGGTTGAGGAAATTATAGCTTCAGAGGACCTTGCAGTCATTAAGGTGGCCATTGTGGTGGAGAGCATAAAAGCAACATAAGCAGACAAAAAAAAAAAAAAAAAAAAGAAAAAAAAAGTCTGGACAGATGTAAGTACAGTAAAAAGTAATGTAACAGCAGCAACACAAGAGTTACAGGATACCCTAACCAATGGCTTAAGTCTCTGATAATACATCAGGGGTTATAAAATATGAGAGACCTCTCCGTGCCCCTGATGATGAACAGAAGGTCCCCACTGAATTCCATAGATTTGTGACACAGCTCCCATCACTCAGGATCACACCCATCATTTTATTCAGCACCCACAACAAAGCGACAAAAAGACATGTAAAGTATTTGCTCTACATTTTTCCCTTTGCCGCAGCAGCTTGGATTAGCAAAACTGGGGCTAACTGTACAGCCAAATCTGGGATGTGCCTAAGTTATTTAGATCAGATTGACAGCACAAAGTGGATTGGACCATTGCCTCAGCACTTCCCCAACAAAGATTTTTCAACTGCATATATAGCCTTCCCCCCCAACATAACAAGGAGTTTGTTCCTGCAGTGAATGGAACAAGTCATGCTTCCTTTACAGGATATATTTAATTTTGCACCAAGCTACAAAAAAATAGCAAATTACTAAAGATTTAAAAATGTTAGTGTTGCCAGCAAACAGATGAAAGCTGACATAAGAAAAGCAGCCACAGAAGGGTGAAGGGAAAAGAAGGAACAAAGAGGAAAAGAGCACATGTATATTTAACTGAGTCAGCAGGGGCTGGGGCTGGAGGAGGGGGAAAGAAGAGTTAGAAACCCTGGATTTAGAGGAATAAAGGAGCTGAGGAAGGAGTCATGATCTCATTCCATAATGGGTTTAAAAATTAAGGTTGAGGAATTATAGGACATCAGAAGCAGATATGCAAATATATAGATGCAAATGGGAAAGATGAAAAGAAAAGAAGGAAACTTTCCTAATGAGGTACGCAAATTTTTATTTTTAAAAAAGAGATTTGCAAAGAAAGAGAGGAAAGAGTTACAGCACAGCTGGAGCAATGGTCACTGTGAAAGGAAAAAATGTGATTGCCTAATTAAGATTCTGACTGTGCAAGAAGCCAATGCGTCTGTATGGATCAGAATTAATTAATCCTCTACTCCCATTAAATCCTCTGATTGTTGCTGAACATCCTAGGCATGTATCCTGTTCTGCTGCCAACCAGGCCAGCTCTGCCCTTGCGCTTCAACCATGTCTGTAGAAATACAGTAGGAATGCAGGTTACTCAGAAGATTAGGAGGCATCACTAGGACTCTGTCCCACTGCTTTGACCTGTTAGTTACAGGCCTTCCCCAAAACCCCCCAGTAGTAGCCCTTCTGAAGGTCAAAACTCAACACACAGTGTTTCCTACAAGGTTAAACAGTGCAGAATGGGTCATATCAAGAGATGCAAAATTTTAGGTACTTAAAAATATTTTTACATGGAGGAGTCATGCCAGGTTCCTTAGCTCACACATCCTGACTCTCCATCCATTGCTAATGCAGTATCCCACAGCTTCAGTAGAATTTATTCCGTTGTTTTGTTTCTTAATTGCACAGTTTCATCACCTTCCAGATCTTTATTTGAAACAATAAAATAAACCATACAGATTATCCTATAATTTGGCTGTTCTTTATGGCAGATGTCATTAGTACCTGTTAGATTTCTTACTGTTCAACCACTGCGTTCAAGGCATGCAACAAAGGCACATGGCAATAGTATTTTGAAAAATACATACTAATTTTTGGCAAACTGAATATGCATAAACATATTTTTCATCTCTCCCTTCAATGTTTTAATCGAGAAGGTGGTGGTATTGTAATAGTGTCTCTCCCGTTGTTGATGCTTTAAGGAACTAGTGTTGCCACTAGCGGTGTTTTCATTTGAAAGGCTTCATCAAGCATCTTTTGAAACTGTCTAGCGTGGTATCCTGAGAAAATAAGGTTTATATAATCACAGCATCTTGATGTGTACACATGCACCTCACTGCCTCAGCCCAATAAAGTTTGAGCTTATTGGCTCATTTCGCCCATCGTTAACAGAGGGGTTGGAGAGCCAGTTCCTGCTTTCACAAGGAAAAGAAATAGCATAAGCCCAAACTTTCTGATGTAGCTGCAAAGCCACAGAAAGAGGTTTTGAATATCTCAACCACAGGAAAGCCTCAATGAGAGCTTCTACCAAAGGTTCAACCCCAATAAGCTAGGCTTCCTTTGTTCCACTACTGATGTAAAGTATTTTGGCAAAGAATGGAGAGGACTTTCAACATTCTCCTACAATTTCAGGCCATATGTTTTAGCAGGGGGAGGGATTTTCCAAACCATTCAAGTACTGGCCTAACTACACCAAGGGGAGTCTTGCTTGTGAGTATAATGTAAGGAAGTGAGGCTGCTGAAAAGTCCACACTAATAGTGTTGGGCATTTTATGCATTGTCTGGTCTACCCTGTGCTTATGGGAGCCTTTAAGGGAGGAAAGAAAGAAAGTCTAATGACCTGCTCTAAAGCACATACACTCACTCCAGAGCCACAGGGGACTTTTCCTGACAGCAAAAAAATCCAGTGGATGCTCATATTTCCGGTGACACATCTTTCTCTCAGGTCTGTAAGAAGTGTGAGGGATATACTGTGGCAGCACTGGTCACCAGACAAGTGTCCTGAGAAGGGAGGATTCTCAGCTGCTAACATCCACACAGTAACCATCTATCTAGTGCCTGTCAGCTGCCCTCAGAGTGATTCTAGCTGTGTGTTTGACTGTCATAAAGAAGCAAGTTATCATTCCCACAACCTCTATGCCTTAA
The DNA here is from genome assembly GCF_963924245.1 of Chroicocephalus ridibundus. Classification (NCBI taxonomy): domain Eukaryota; kingdom Metazoa; phylum Chordata; class Aves; order Charadriiformes; family Laridae; genus Chroicocephalus; species Chroicocephalus ridibundus. The sequence goes on from NC_086284.1 coordinate 156,819,036, forward strand.
AAAAAAATAGAGGCAAGTCAGAGATACTTCAGAAGAACTAACGTGCTGTTAAGATCTGTGGTCCCACTGGGGTCAAAACACTTTGCCAAATGAAATCTTGAAGAGATTTAAATTTGGTTAAACATAACAAAACAAATCATACCCTGAAAACCTTCAGAAAAAGGTTCAGGCACTGCAATATCCTGTTCTTGACCGTTTCAGAATGGAATTGCTTGTTTTTCATATTAACTGTTACTTGTTTCATCTTGGTGTAAAATTGTAGAAAGGTTCATCACCCACCCCCCACCAAATGAGTAAAGACAGGCCAGATTGTCTATGACTGGCTATATTTCCAGAATTGTGAGATTAAATTAGCTCTTCTACCAACAATGCCCTTTTCCCATGCGTAAGTGTGAAAGGGGAGCCCAAGTTCAAGTATTTTCACCAAAGGCATTAATCTGACTTTTCCCCTGCCCTGGTTTACAGGTGCTTCATGAAAAGCTATTGCTGTAGTGGCCAGTTAAAGGGAAGACAAATATTACTATGACGATAGGGAAGGGGATGAGAAGGCAGGAGGAGGGGAGGTATGTTATCACCTCCGTTTGTTGTCCATGTTGTTTGTACCCCTCCTTTTGCTATAGGTCCTACAGTAGTGTTCTCCTGTTGCAGGATGGCAAGCTCTACTCAGAAGAGATAACAGCACTTGGAAGCCTCAGTCTGCAAGGGGAGGTTGTGCATTGCCTGTTCCACCGCTCCCTATGCAAGCAAAGCAGTACCTTCTGTGCTTAACACAAGGATCTCCCAGGAAATGAAGTATACGTATTTATAAATGCATAAAATAGCCTGAATAATAATGTAAAAAAAACCCCTACTCATACATTCACTAGATGCTTCCAGCAAATTGGAAGACTTACGATACTGAAGACATGAGACATGCCCACCTAAAACAGCACTGTGCCTCAGAGTCAATGGTCTGATCCAAAGCTCACTGGAATTTTCCCACTCACTCTTACAGGCTTTGGATCAATTGCTGGCAAAAATCTAATCCCCAGGATAGCCAATACAGCCTTCAGTATTGTACAAGCCTTCTCCAAACAGCCAAACACTCACAGCTGTTTCCAAGTGCACTCTCCAATGTGCAAGCACTAGATTTGTTCAGCACTGGAAGGGTGGAAGAAGGAATATTCATTTCTAAGGAGGGAAGGGCAGGGACTGTCACAATTTTGAGCCTAGTCAACTGAGGCTTAGGAACCCAGAGAAACACAGCCAGCCTCCAGCAGATGAATTCTAACAAAATTTCAGCAAATGGGTACATTATTCATGAAGACAAAAGCCTCTAGAGAAACAAATCCAGAGCTGATGTAAAGCAGCTATTTTAATCAATAAACCTGTAGCAGAAACCATCTGCACCAGGCCTATTTAAAACCAGCCATTTACAATTTAAAGGCCAAATGACAATCTGTGTGCAGCAATCCTGCTGGTTTTTATGACCATTTCCCTTTTTCCCTGCTTAAGCAATGTATTTCTGCAAACTTTCAAATTCAGTCTGACAATAGCTACCTGTGATGAGGGGAGGGAAAGAGCTTTCGGATTAAACCCATTCCTTCTCATTTTGTGTGTACATCCCTTCAGAACTGAAAGTGGCATCCCTACTGGGATTTATTCATATACGCTCTGATTGTAGTTGAAGAAAATTTTTAGCACAAAGTATTTTTAAAATAAAGGTGAGGAAACCCCCTCATTCAGCAATCAGCATCAACACCTCTGGGACTGGCAAGTGCCCTGCAGCCCCAGCTGCAGACAGTGCCTCGTATCTTACTGGCAGAAAGACAGAGCTGTTTGCTTTCCTGGTCCCTCAGCATCTCCTACTTGGAGGCACCCAATAAGAGTTAAAGATAATGCTCAGGCATGGGCATCACCATTTTCTGCCATGGAACTTGATGAAAAATAAAAGCCTAAGAATTACTGAGAGCTTCCCCATACTTCTACTTTGACCCTAAATGTGCCCAATTCAGTGACATTGACAGGCTGGGAAAATGAACTACCAGCAGCCTAGCAAGTTCAACAAAGGCAAATGCAAAGTCGTGCACCTCAAGAGGAATAAACCCATGCAACAAGACAGGCTGGGGGCCTAACGGCAGGAAAACAGTTTTGCACAAAGTTGCACAAGTTGAATGTCAGTCAGCAGCGATCCCTGCGACAGCAAAGGCCAGTGACATACTGGGCTGTGTTTGCAAGAGCACAGCCATAAGGTACATCAAAGTGATTTTTTTACCCTCTACTCAGTACTTGTGAGAGTTGAGAACAAGACAGACGTTGACAAACTGGATTGAGTTCCACAAAGGGCCATGGAGGTGGTGAGGGCATGTGAGGAGAGGCTGAGGGAGCTGGGTTCGTTCAGGAAGAAAAGAAGGCTCAGGGAAAAATCTTATTGCTGCCTTCAGCAACCTAATGGGTAGAGTCCAGAGTCTGCTTGAAGAAAGAGGAGAAGAAGCAACAGTCACAAGTTGGGATGTGAGAAATTCAGATTGGATATTAGGAAAAACTTTTTCACTGTTTGGATAACCAAACAGGGGAACAGGTTGTACAGAGAGATTATTGAATCTGCAGTTTTGCAGATATTCAAAACTCATCTGGACAAGCCTCTGAACAACTTCATCTAACTGGCCCTATTTGGAACAGGGGTTTGGATTGGGTGACCTTCAGAGGTCCTTGTCAACCTAAATTTTTCTGCAATTCTATGAGTCTCGCTACAAAGCTTTCTGCTTTTACTATCCCAGATTTCCTGTCATTCTTTCCTCTCAAATATTTCTCATAGACAATGGCCATACTGTCTCAGACGCATGGGAAAATGCTGACCAGCAATGCTCCCTGAATACAAAAAATTCCATTCAAGTTATTTATTATTTTGCAGAAATCCGTTCGGACGTGTCCTGTTAATCCAGAACAGCAACCTGGAGAACCTAATTTTTTCTAATGCTACTAAAAGCAAAGTTCGGTACTTTTTCTAGCATCTCTATAACTTCCTTCTGCAGCATCAGTCTCTACCTGCGCAAAAAACAACGCCTCAGGCTGTTCACAAGCATTCCAACATACAGGAATGTAGCTTGGGGCTTCTTAGAAAAGTAAGGGCAGCTCAGATGTATTCCTTGCTGTGTCTCAGGCACGTCTGTGTCCCTTACATTGTTCCATATTTTTTCCTCATTACTGTCTAACTTTTTATCTCTTACCATTTCTCTGTCCACTGTAGAATGCTTTGAATGAAGGCTTGGAATACCACAGCGCAGCTATACCTGAAGTTGTACTGACACCCAGAGGAGCTGGCTGGGAATTGCTGCTTAACACGGGAATAGATTTTATTGCAAAGTCAGATGTAACCCCAAACATGCTTAACCTTGATTTAAAAAAAGAAGAAGAAGAGAGAGATGTTCTAACACATTCATCTTGAAAAAGACAGGTCTACCTTGGAATCAAGGTCAAAACATGACTTAAGAAAGCTGGATTGTTATTTCCTTGAAGAAGAAAGTATTTCCAAATGACCAGAAGTATCACTGTAGGGTGATTATGTATTGTTTGTTAGGTTGTTTTTTTTAAAAAAAAATTGGCCTCTCTTTCTCCTATCACCATGTGACACCAAAGTATCTCCAGGGAATGTGACATTCATTTTGAAAAGGGTCTGATCCAAGCTTCTTTGAAATGCTGTTCTTCCATTTCAAGATTTGAATTAAATCTTCAAAATCCTCACTGACCTACCTGTGAATTTCTTAACGAATTAGCAAGGCAAAAGGCAAAGGAAGGGCAGTAGCTGGTGTAGCTCTAACTGTAAAAGAAAGCGAGATCTAGCCACTCCATGTAATACTTTGGTGGAACAACAGACTGGATGCTGTTTGAAGCAGCTCTTCATTAAAAAGACCTGGGACAGGCACTAAAGGGGCTGGGTGTACACACTGCCTTAATAACCTACATGAAAAGTGGAAATATATGTTAGGCACAATCAGGTAAAAAAATCATCTGACCTCTTTCCTCAACAACAGATCTGTGTACTTTTGCTTTTTCCAGAAAAAGATTAAAACAGAGATCATTTTGCTATGACCTTAACTTTTTATTTAACCCAGAAAAAGGAATTATTTTGATAACCGCAAAGCCATACTGCAAGCACATTGGGTATACATACCCTGATTCAGAAGTCACAAGCCCCACTTGGCCCTCAGGCTAAGGGGAGATGAAGTACATCAGCTGCTTGGTATCTCAAGACATCACCCAAATAATTGTAGGCCAGTTTGGGTTTCTAAACAATCTAGAAGCCACACTAAGTGGTGTGTTTGTTACCACAAAACAAACCAGTGACTCCTCATAATTAGCCTTCAGTGGTTTTGGGAGAAGAGACAGAAACACAGGAATCCCTCCAAAACAGGTTCTTGCAATTACATTCATAAATATGTGGCCTGCTTTTCACAAGCGCTAAGCACTAAGCAACATTCACTTGCTTGCCATCTTTAAAAAGAAAAAACTATTTAAAAAAAAAAATCACTTCAGTTAATGTGTCTAACACACAGGTCCTACGCAGAGCAGAATTGCTGAGCCCTTTACACTCCTGCTATAGAGTAATTAATGGAGAATAAAACTTGCGATGGGAGTTTCAGATATGGTTTTGTGCTGCACTTTTAGGCACCTGGCACAGAAACAACAATTTAGGAGTCGGGGTTACACTGGCTCCGGGCCACCTCTGGCTCTCTGATTTCAGCTCTTGGCATAATTCACCAGGTCCATCTGTCCCTGCTGGCCCATGGGCATAAACACTGCCAGGAACCTCAGCAAGGCTATGTGTTATGGCCCCACTCCTCATGTATTTCCCTCCCCTGCACGCACCTCTGTGCCAGAACTGCTAAACGCTCGCTTAGTCTCAGCTACCAAGACAAAGCTGTGGGGCTTAGTGCTCCTTTCCCAGTGCAGAGGAGCAATAGGCAAGCAAGGACAACTTTTCTCCCTCCCCATTTGAATGCTTTTAAGCTTTCAGAAGTTTCTCCTCTTACCTGAGAAATTCTTTGGCAGGCATTTTAAGAAGAGACAGTACCTTCTACACCCTGACATATAAGCCCACGGCCAGGGGGCTAGGACGCACATCCTAGACATGAAAGGGCAAGGGCTGCTCTGTGCAGAGCAGCCACGCCAAGATGCACAACCCGGGGAACGTGCTCACACTGCCCCAGCCCAAGCACACTAAACCCAGCACACATTCACAGGTACTTTCTGTTTCAGGCAACTTTTTCCAGAAGAAATAAACTTCTTTCATGCACACCTCCACCAAGCAAAAACAGTTCACCAATATATTTTTCAAGCAGCCCTAGTGAAAAACCTCAACCTCACTTTTTGTTCAAGGAGTTAAGTGAAGGCTTATGCCAAACTATTGCTTCCAGCGTTATTCAAATACCCTGAACTTTGTGGGTCTAAAATACTAAATTGCAAACCTCAAAAGATGACCTGTTTTCACATGACTATGTTTTGCCTCTAGCTTTTTGTTGCATGATATTTTGACAATTTCCAGTTTCCAGCCACAGCTGAAATCCGAACATGCACATATCTGAAGAATGAGGGAAAGTTAGGAAAGGCTTGACTTTTTGGAGTTTCACACTGTCAACTCAGGCAAAGTAGTACTTCTTTGTGATAGCCTAGAGCAGTTATTTTACCAAACTACATTTCTATTCTCTTTGCAAGCCTGGTAAACCAGAATATGGATATCAATAAATACAGTCTGGATGCATATTATGAGATGTCCTAGTGTGAAAGCTTGGACACACTGTGTATTCCAATGTGTGTGTTACATATGTACAGGACTGTGTTTCGTACCCATGCCCTGAAGCTTATTAGCTTTGGCTTTAATAAGACAGCTTGGTACTGAGTGAGAGCACATTAAGAACCAGCCTCCTCTCCGAGCAGATGGCAGCTCCTTATGGCAGGGACAGAGCACATGGACATAGGCTCGCTATGCCTGTGCAATGCTCAGAAAACTAGGACCAGGATGTTTTATTTTTTTGTCTTGCTTCAACTCCTACAAATGAGTAACAAGCACACACAAATATAGACATATATATTACCTAAAACTACAGGCTTCGACTCTTTTCCAACCTTTATTGGACTGGAAGCCTGCCGTGCCAGAGGATATTCACCCTATATTTATAACAGTGCTTAAAGCAAGCCCAGAAGAATACAGGCTGTCAATCTTCCTATATCCCACTAATAGACCCAGCTAGGCCCTCTTCCAGTGCCTTTAATGTCACTGGGGGCCATGGGTCTGCTATTTCCACTCCATAAAGCTAAAGAGAGGAATATTTACACTCTACAGGGGCATCGTCAGCTCCACTGTCTATCAGGTGCAGTTACCACATGCCTGACGCTTGCAGGAAAGCAGTAGGCCCTAAAGATCAAATTATCAAATGTCATTTTCTTTTACCCAGCCAAACAGAAAAGAAGGGTACAAGACGTGACTGTCTTGATATGTTCCCCTGCCTTCTTTGCTGCAGAGCTGCTTTACTTCTCAGAGCAGATTCTGCTTCTCAATCCAGGGGCAAGCAAGGATGGAAGTAAAGGGGAAAAAAAAGGAAAGAGCTGTAACAAGAAGAGAAAAAAGAAAGAACTCTATTACTTCTGCCTTGGCTATCAGCCAGAAAGTGGAAAGCAGATTTATAGCTGTTATGGTAAACAACTTAAAGAAAAGTAAGGCACTCAGCTATCTGTACTCTGTCAACATCAATTTCATCTTTCAGACACACTCCAACAAAAAACCACCTTATATTCCACTTGGAAAATGCTTTTTCATCCCCTTATCTACTGGAACTATTCAGAAAGCATTTTCAAGCTAGGGGGTACTTCACTTTTCCAATGCTGGGGTAGGTAGGTCCGTCTGTCAAGCACATGCATATTCTGTTGCTTGAAATCACCCCAAGGAGAAGAGGAGAGCCGGACTGCTTGCATTTCCCTTTTGGAAAGCGGGATGCTAGTCAAGAAGCGAGATCTCTCTAAAGAAGCCAATTTGTAGTCTCTTGGTGTGTGGGGGTGTTTTGCATGTCACTGTCTGCCAAAATAATTTGTCAGCAGGGTAAATTTCCTCAGCTGCGTATCAGGTGTTGAGATGCTACAGAAATCATTAAGAGCCCTCCTTTTGAGGACTCAGGGGCAGGTAGGTGGGAAAAGAGGAAACTAAAAATCCCACCCAATCCACTCCAGGGAGCCACATTCTGAATAATAAAATTACTCAGTAATAAGTACTGATGAGAAAAAGAATATCTTACAGGATGCAGTACAGGATGTACTCTATTTCTGCCACATATTGAAGGGGCAGAAACAAGAACCCACCTCATCAGATGTGCCTACTGTTGTTAAAGCCCCTTAGCAATTCAGCAGCTCAACAGCAAAGGCTGGAGACTTTATTATGGAAGAAAACAAACACTATTTGCATTGCACTCACATACACAAATAAGGCCATAGACATGCAAATCTAAACCAAACTCTGATTTCTTCCTTTTCCAATTGCAGTTAACAAGATCAGAAGCAAAAGATGATGTCTTAAAGCTCAGTATTACTGGGAAAGAGATTGCCAGAAGGATGTGTAAGTAGGAAATACTACTGACTGTTGCAGAACTTTTAATAAGTAAAAACCAGGATTTTTCTACACCCCAGCTCTCTGTAGAGAAGGACAGGCTTTGGCAGCAGTGACATAAAAATTCTACTAATTAACAAGGGAAGAAATGATTAAATAAGGTTTTCCATGTATTCAATCACTTAAAGGCAACATCAGAAGTTGCTGAAAGTTCATGTTAAACAGTTTCCAGAACCATCTGATTCTCGCCGTTTGCAACGATCCCTCAGGTCTGGTGGATGCAATCACCATAGAGCCACAGCTCATCCTCTGACATAGCAGGGACCATATGTGGTAACACATTCCCTAGTCCTGCTTCCGTATCTTCAGACATCAGAGCAAAATGCCAGGATCTTCCCATGTCCAGAACCATCCCTAAGATAGTACCAACATGGCTGAAGTAATGCAAAGCCTCTTGAATCCCGAGTTAAGAACGTCTGTTCTTGTGTTTGCCTCACCTACACAGTCTGTACATGATACACTTAGGATATACCAAAAACATATTTCACGTGGGCCAGCCTTTGAAAAGATATTTTGGTGCCAAAGTTCCTCTGCATACCCTGTGCTTTTAGCATAGTTTTCCTCTCTAAATTGTGTTCCTTTTTTCTGCAGTTGAATCAAGGTGTATCTGCTAATCAGACATGTCCAGGAGTCCCTTCTCGTGGCTATAACCAGGATTGAACATCACTAGAACTAGAGACATTGCTTGGGGAAAGTGGACATAGATTAAGTGACGATGTGGGAGAGGCTCAAAACTAACTCGTGAATTAATGTTTGTCCGGGTGAAAGTCTTATTTCCAGTTTCATGACAAATCATTTGACAAATTCTTATATATTCTGTATCTACAGCTGGATTTGAGGTTGCTGTATAAACAGCTCCAGAAGGAAAAAGAGAACTTACAGAAAAATTGTAAGAGCTGGACACTTAAATTAGCTTCCAGATAGTAACAGATACCAGCAGCAGTAGCTGTCATTAAAAAAGCTTTTGAAACCCCACAGGCTGTAAAGCAGCACAGGGCACTAAACAAGATTTTTCTCTGCTGTCAATCTGGAAAGAGTATGAATTTCACTGGGAAGTATTTCTGTCTGCAGAGCTACAGTCTCCAGATTGTTCTCATATTCAATGATTGTACCGCAAAGTAAAAATAACTATCCGGTTTTTGTGTGTATCTGTGCTGAACTGACTATACAGAGAAAATAAGAGATTCAAACTATTTCTGGAAGGGTTTGATTTTAAAAACATAAGAATCTCACAAGAAAACATGCTATCTTTTGTTAGTCAAATTCCATCATTTTTAAAAGCGTTGCTATTGTTTGTCAGGCTGATTTTTTTTTTTTCTGGATGGCAAGAAAGGAAGCTTCAAGACAAATTATTCAAGCAATGCCAAAATTCTGCTAGATTTTCATTGTTACACTGTAAGTTTTTAAGGTAATTAGAAAGGGCAGAAATATATCTTTTCAGAACCACAGGCACATATCTTCAAGGTATAATTCCAAAGGAAACCAATAATTATTCCTTTTTTCCCCACTGAAAATATCAAAAAGCAATGAAAGCAGCTAAAATCTTGAAGTATATGGAGAGAATTAATATTCACAACAGGAGCATAAAGCACATGAAATTCATTATTTACCATGCCTGGGCACTACTGTGTAAAAAAATTAACACGTGCCCTCTTTTGTCAAGGAAGTCTCCAGAAATGGGGAAGATTTACAGCAGCAATTGAAGAAAAGATTTCCTAACAGTGGATAAATTGTAGCTTCCATCTGGAACGTGCACAAGATTTTAAGTATTGTGATTGCATCACACTGACAATAGCAAGAGCTTTCAAAATACAGGACCAGACCCCACACTGAGATGCATCACTTTTTCCCCACTCAGTCTCACTCAGGAAACTTGCTTTCCCTCAAAACAATTTCTTATCCGTTTGCTATATTCTCATATTTTATTTTATTTGCTTTCTTCAAAGTACTTTCCCTATTTAACTCATGTTTATCTCTCCCTGAACTATTCTCAGTTCTCTTTACATCACTTTTCCTCTTCTTTGAGTCCTTATCTTTCCTTTCACTAATGCTTCCTCCTTTTTAACGCCACTTTCCTAGTTAAGAGGTGGAAAACTGCTTTAGCCAAACCTTTCTCATGCTCCACTAAGGTATTAAGAGAGTGGTGCCTTACAAGCTATTTGTAAAAGCATCTAAGGCAACAGAAGAGAAATAGAAAGGAGAGTTGAGTGTAAATGGATACTGCATTTTCTTATGCTCTCATTATATTCTAAGGACTACACAGGAGTGTACGGTGAAGGTGGATGGTGATTTATGGCTTCACTCAAATAAGATTTGTTTGAAAGCAATCAGTACTCATGGAACCTTATTTGGGATTTAAAACAACGGAAAGTAATTTGTACAGGTGTACAAATAGCTGGTTAAAACACATGCACATCACTCTTGTGGCTTAGTCTTGTAAATGTGGCTTGAACTAAATCTGAACCAGAAAACTAATTCATATTTTGCTATCAAAACACACCAGGGCAGATTACTCTGCCTATTTAAGAGCCGATGCTGAGTTTTCCAATGCAAGAGTTTTGGGGAAACACATGCATTTTTCAAGTCTTCACCAATCTTCGAAATTTTAAAGGTTGACCATCACTAGGGAGTTCCTGCCTAGTGTGTTCAAATCCTAAGGGTGACCTCTTTGTATTTTCTTAACTTTCACTAGATGAGCATTCCTTCTCCTTTCTACGTGCAAACTTGCATCCCTGATGCTATTCTCACCTTGTACCACACAAAGATTTCTTTTTGGAAAAAAAACCCAAACCACCTTGTAACATCTGTACTGTCACGCTGATTTCCTGGGCAATGATCTGATTCTTGTGGCTGAGTTAAAATACTTGGCATTCAGCCTTTTTCTTCTTCCCTCTCAGGAACTAGGTTATTATTGCCTCATAAAGCAGTGCCTGGGTGGTATTACTAGCTAATTAATGTCTATTTAGTGTAAAGGGCTTCAGCCACCTTCCAGCCCCCACAGGTGTTTTTTCTTCCTCTCCCTGACAGGACCAGATGGCATTTTGGCCAACCTTCACCCACCCTTCACGAGCCATGCACATAATTCAGACAATGCATCTAGCAGCTTTGGAAACACATTACCATCACAGCTGGACAGATGCTAGAAGAGTGGTTGTTACTACCTCAAACAATGGGAAAATGAATGACTTCAATTAAAAGATTTAGATGAAGCCTCTGCCACGGTATAGTCACCTTTTCATTTTTGTATGCTGTGGTGTTTTTTATTTTGTTTTATTATCCAGCTTTCAGCACATAACAGGGTGACAAACACGTAACTAGGAAGAGGAACACATGGCCAACAATGAATGCTTACAGCAGGCTATGAGGGAATGGTCATCCCCATCTCACTGCGCCATTTGATAAATCAGGATGACGAGCCCATTCATGTTCAAAGGAAGAGTCCAATTACGTGTTTCAGTGGAGTCAGCCCAGAATACTTTGCTTTTTTCAAGATCAGGCACCAGTAGTTCAAGTAATTGTCTCCCCGTTGTTTTTTTGTATGCACCTTTCACACTAATTTGATGTTCCTATTAAGCTATGATCTGCCCCAGTTCCTGGTTACTGCATCAAGACGCTGTTTCATGTCCTGCCCAGTCCACACATCAGTCACACATCAAAGAGCCATCAGAAAGGGAGCAAAACATGAAATACCATTAATCAAAAGCCACCTGAGAATTAACTAACACGAAGCTCACTTAATCAAAAACAAAAGCATAAATAATTTTCTCTCAGAAAGACCCCTGCCTCAAAACTATTTCAGTCAAATTACTCTTCACCCCAACAGCTTGTGATCAAAAGCAACACCAAACATCATAATTATTTTTAGATCACATGTTCTCTTCTCTACTTTCATTGACTGAAGTAATTTAAGGGATCTCTCTATTTTAGCTACACTCCTCACTTCTCAGAAATAATTACTTCATCTTAAAGAGTTTATGTGTATATGTTGTATGTATACACACACACACAAGTATATCTAGCAATGCCAGGGACACGCTAAGCAGCCTGCAGCCATACTATGACCAGCTGTGGTCTTATCAGCTCCTAATATCTGAGGAGGTCACTCCCAACCCCTGTTTTGGAGAAAAGTGGCCATTGAGAAAACAGCCCCAGTGGGTCAACTAATGACACTTTCTCTCACAGCGGGTCCCTAGTGACAGGTTATAGGGTATTGCGCTTCGAGGTACAAATGCTGCACAGTATTTTTGACGAGATGTAAAATCCCAGATACTGATGACTCTTAAAAGATCCACGAGAACTCCATGTACAGGAGGAATTATCCCCTCTATGCTCTGCCATATTCCTTTTTGGGAATTTTGCTAAAATCCTTTCCGCAAGTTTTATTCGAAAAATAATTTCTGATGGGACAAACCTCTGTAAAGAGCCTGTGAGCTACTTCAGCTGTCAAAATATAAACATGCTTTTTCTTTAAATTGCCAGCTTAGAAAGGTTTTTTAGGTTGCAAAGTCAAACACCCAGAAGCTTGGAAATACCAGAGCTCGTGGCATCTGAGCATCATCCCCCAGCCCTGTTGCACTCAAGCATTTTGACAACCTGTAATCACATTGCTACCTGCTACGTTCTTCTACCAGACTCTTGCCCCAGTGTTTAAGTAGAGACCTGCTTGATATCCTTTTTGTATTTTGTATATGCAGTGCACAGCCTCAAGTTTTATTTATTCCACGCTACCAAAACAGTGTACAGAATGTAAAATGATTAATTTTCTCCTAAGCATCTCTGACCGAGTCTCCGCATAGTATCCAAGTTTTTTGTGACCATGAAATTTACCCTCACTGTGCTCCTCTCAGGTGAGGTTGCAATATTATCTGTATTCTGCAGCTGGGCAAATGATAGTCAGAAGGAAGGCAGGCACAAACTTTCCATTAATTTTAGTAATACAACCTGAGGCACACAGAAAGCCTATTTCTCAGTTTCTAACCCTTCACTCTCTTTCAAAGTCTCCTTGTAATGGCCTCCCAGGAACCCATCGTACTTCACAGTGGACATGCATAGAATGAGGACCCCGTTGTTACTGGCTATTTGTGAAAAGTTTGTTGTATATCTGCATCATTCAGAAATTCTGTCAGGGAAATTGAAGCGAGAAGCCAGTCCTCCAGAGCAGCATTCAACTGCCTTACCTGTAATAATACCTTGCTTTCTCCACTGCAACCCCCCACCTCATTTCTATACACCATCCAGCTTACAGCAAATGAGGTAGTGTCTAAACATACTTCAGAGTTTACCCCCCAGTGTTACGAATAATCTGCATCAATCCAGAACTCCAGATTCTGGGGAGAAACAGCCACAGACCCGTTCCCCCCATGCCCCTAACCTGTCTGACTCCCCTCTTACTTATCTGCACCCCATGTTCTCCTCCTTTTCCTTGTTCCCATTCTGATTTCCCAGACATCCATATGTCCCCATGTGCTCCTAATTGCCAACTCCCATCCCCTAACCCTGCTCCCCAAGTTCCTGCACACACTCTTTTTGCTTCTACTCCTTTGGCTTTTGCAACCTCTTTTCCCTGTTCCTCCATATACCTTCCCTGACCCACTTTCATGTGGCCATGACTGCTGCTTCCCTTTTCTCCTCACTACTGGAGATCAGCTGGTGAGCAGCTTCCTTCAGCCCAGTGGGCAGGCCGGATTAAGTAAAGAGGGGCACAACTCCTTTATGAGCATGTGCAGACAGAAACTTTTGAAAGCGAAGCTCTTGAATCTGAGATGTCTCCAACATTCACGAACAACGTCGTCACTAGGGCAAACTCAGGAGTGCTTTTCTCAAGACAGCAAAAGGCATCTCCCCTGTATTATGGTGACACTTTATTGAATGCCAAGCGCCCAAAACTTCATTCCAAAGAGTTCATTCCACTACCAGCACTAAAATGCCTCAGGAAACAACCACTGGATTTATTTATCTTAAAGAAGGTAATTTAAAGCAACCCATTTCCCACGGATCTTTTCTTCAGAAACAACTGACTTTTTTGTTAAAGTTTTAACTCAAAGAAAAAGAGAAAGAATCAAAGACTGAGTCTTACTATGAAAATTTCAGCCAAAACAATTAAAGTTCAGAGAAGCTATAAAGAAACAGTTCCTTATAGCAGGCAGTGACAGGTACACTTTACTCTGGGCAGTGCTACTGACTTTGCTTGTAATTAATAAATCTACCATAATTGTTCCAGCTAAGCAAACATTTCCAATCATGCTGATGTAAGCAAAATCGTTCCTCTAATCCATTAGAGGTTAGTCCACATGTTGTCACCATCTCTCCAGAATGCCTAAAATTGTCTAAGTATCATTTTTCTCCCAGCTTTGCAAGCCCCAGATTTCAGGTCCTGCCATTCCAGTCTGTGGAAAACTGCACCACAATCCACCATCCTGTGTGCAAAGAGCACAAAACAAAGAACTGATCCAGAGTCCCTCAGGGCAATGGGAGAAAACCAGATGAGTGATTCCTGGCAACGCTACCCAGATCACCCTTTCTTACCATGACATCTCCTTCTCACATCAGCAGTTTCCAGTTTGCTGGAAAGTTTCCGGTTTGTAGCCACACAGCTACGCAGCCTCCCATCCACACTACATCTGTCCTGGCAGCCTCCCATCCAACACTGCATTTCCCTGGAGTTGTACTCATCAGGCACCTTGCAGCCCCGTTCCACACAGAAAGACAAAGTGCAACAAGGACCACATGGTCGCTATTTCTAATTTTTCTATACTAAGTTTTAAAACCCATCCATAGGGATCCAGATACAATATAACTAGAAACAAAAAGAAGTGATGTACACAATTATACATTATATACTTGGTGGGGAAAAAACAACCCGAAAACACTAGAGTTTTTCAAAGCCAGCAACAGACTTCAGACAGGTACCTCCCATCTAAACTTCAGTACTGATTCCCTATCTACTGCTGGTTTTGAAAATCTAAAGTGAAAGGACCAAAAAGGTGAGAACTACTTCTAAAATAGGTAAGAAGAGTAAGAGACGCTCTTACACAAATCTGAATGCAGCAAGCATGATTGCTGTGGTAGAAGTCTCTTATATAAGGGAATTATCAGCAATAAACCCACTGGTCAGTCCTACACTGACAACAGTATCTCTGGTTCAAGTTTATATGAAAGCTATTGCCTACATCTTTGAAAATAAGCAGCAATTGTAGAGGTTTCTGCTTTGTCACATTGCATCAGAGCTACCTTAAGGGTGAGTGTTTCGGTCTTTCTCATAACCAGTTACTGTGAAGGTTCCCTTAGCTGGAACTTCAGGCATCCAAAATAATGTATTTACTTTCGGAAACTTGGATCAAGGTTTATGAAGAGTGCAGGGTGCCACAGAGAAGAAACAAAGGCAAGAACATATAATAATGGAGAAAGAGGAAGAAACAGAAGGGAGGAGCAAAAGAGAAGAAGCAAAAGGACTGCTGTAATTTCAGCACGTCAGCACAATTCATTAAGCTTAGAGGAGCCACTAGGAGTTGCTTGTGGTGATGGTGACAGTGCATCATCAAGCAGAGAAATGCAGAGGGCTCTTACTGCAGCATATGTGTCTGGCTGGCGTCCTTTTGTTTGTCAGGTACCTCGTAGTGTGGGGAAATCTTGCCGAGGCCACTGTCGCTCAGCATCCTCTTTCGAACCGCAGGGTTCCACCGATCTGATATTCTAGGGAGGGAAGAAGGAAGAGAAAGGCATTCACCTCTCAGAAATTACCTCACATGCTCCGCTTTGAAGCTCTCTTATGCTCACTGGTTCCCAGTATTTTTCCACCCAAAGCAAGCTAAAATAGCTTAATTCACTATGAGTACGAGACTGTTTCTATAGATGAATAGGAGCATTTCTGGTCTGCCCATGGGCTGAGAAGAAACAGAGGCGCTTCACCATCATTCTTACGCCCAGAGGACTTCAGAGCCTGGTATCAGAGCCCTGACCATGCAGAGAAGGGGTTTGTAACTCGATCAATACAGATTTATGACAGGACAGATACACTCAGAGGTGCGAGGAGATTGAAAGGTTTAGAGTCCATTAGCCCTGCTCTGTGTTCCAGGATGCCTGATAGAGTAGATGTTATTTCATTGTCATCCTGTCATTACCATGGCTGCATCTGATCCTGTCCCCAGCTCCCCACCTAAGATCTGCCCTCCCATATCTCCCAACCCTTCAGAAAAGGGGACTGGAAAACAGATGCCCAACTCTAGTACAACTGCTGAAGGCCAGATCCCAGAGCCACTCACCCAGAGGCCTGCTCCACTACCAGATCAGGCATTCCTGGTGGCGTCCCCACCTGCTGTGACATTACCATCTCTGGGTCCAGAATAAAAATCTCGTCCTGCGAAATTTCCGTCACAAAGTGCAAATGTTCCTGTTGGAGTGATACAAGGAACAAATAATGAACCTGCAGCGTCACTGGTCTCTCCAAGCACCCAGCTGGCTATAGGAAAGCTGGGCACACATCAGGGTCTCTGAAGAGCATTCATGGGATTCTGTGTATTTATTTAAGTGCACACACATACACACACACTAAAACCAATGCCACTGAAGTCACCAATAAATACTTCATCGACTTCAAGCCAAACAAGATTCCCAACCAGCAAGCTTCACACTCACAGCTTAGAAGGCTGCCCCTCAGTCACCCTATGTCATTCAGCTGAAAACTGGAGGTCTCCCCAAAAAGCCAAGTTTTGCATTTCAAAATGAGAACCAACACGCAAAGTTTGCCCCCTGCTGATGGCTGACAGACTTTCCATTGTTTGGGGATACTCTCACAGACCTCCTTTGCTTGTACCGCCTGGTTTCACATCTCCATTACCAAAGCTCTCTTTCTCAGTCCCTCTTTTTTGTTATTGACACAGAAGGCTCAATGTCCTTCAAAAAACATCAAGTGAGTAGGCCTGTCTATATAGGCGTATGGGTGGGAAACTGCCCACAGTTTGTGGGCTGGGACCATCACACAATATGAATCTTTTCCTCACAGAAACACAGGGCAAAGGAGCAGGAGGGAAAGACCACCATTTGCACCAAGTCAAGTATTAAAGAAATGCAGAATAAGCCAGAGTTACATTGCCCAGTTTAACCTATAGCAGCATCTTCACCCTTGCTTTCCAAATGCTGAAGCGCAACTCCATCAAAGCATTTATATGACTGTGTGCAAAGAAGCCCTGTGGTGGCTACACACAGACATTGAACCCGGGACGTCTGAACTACAGGCACAGCTCCTTCTGCTTGAACTAAACCACCAGCTGATTTTGCTAGGAAACAGTCATACGTTCCTGTGATTCAGAAATAGCTTACACAGTTCTCAGGGGGAAATGTGTTTCTCAGAAAAAAATGACCACTGTGTGAAATCAACAGTTTGCACTTAATGCTGAACCACTAATTGGCCTGTCCTGGCTACAAATCAGAAACACCAAAAGCTCTGTAAAATTTTCAAAGTGTCTTTTAGAAAATATATTCAGATTGTCTAACCTGTACCACAGGTTTGAATCCAATGGAGCTACACGTTGTTTTGGGGTTTCTCAGGAATATTTGATACAACTCTGGTCATAATTTTCAACTCGTAACATCACCTTAATTTCCATAGTTATTCCATGTCACACACACAGGATCAGGACCTCTGGTGACTAAAAGCATCAGCGAAAAGATAAACTCAGATACTCTGGTGTCACACAGATGCTCTTAGTAAGACATGATAAGGATGACAAATGTAGAAAATTCTGATCTGTACATCAGATTGGTAGTAAACAGAAGGGCAGATGGTCAGCAGATATAAAACTTAAATGAAATTACATCAATGAAAAAACGGCCCATAATTTTTCTCTACTTTTCATGAGATACCAGTAGTATTTTAGAATACACAGGAGGAACAGCAGATAATTCATTTTAAGCTGCATTTGACATAGCTTTAAAAAAAATAATCTATAGAAACGGTAATCGAATAAAGATTTACCTGAGATCTATCAATGCGGTAAAAACGATCAGCAGAAGTTGCTGCAAGACAGAGAAACAACAGAGCCACAGTGAAGAAAATGGTCTGAGCAGAGCTGCGTGGCTAAGATGGGCTGAGCTAAAACCACCACCACGTAAAACAACCTCTGTGTCAGTGAAGTCACAGCAGTTTCACAAGCACATAATCAGATTCATTCATTATGTCCATATTCCTATCCCTTTAAATGGCGAACTTAAAGGTGAGGCTTAACAAAACAATATTCACTGAAATTATTAACTTGAAATAAAAATTTAAAAACATTTAAAATGGATTTCAGGCTTGTAAGAAGAATTGATTACATTAAAAATGTGACAGAAGAAGCTGCATTGTTCCAGTGAGAGTATAGCAAGCATATCATGAAATTGATGGGTCTAATAGGATTAATTCAAATTTTGAATCTAAAGAACAATAACATGCGTGGGAGCTCTTTGTAAACCAAATGCACGGCCACAGATATTCACCCATAATTACCAATACACTCAAGGAAAATTTATGCTACTCATGAAAAACACATGAAAATAGGGGAGATTCACTAAATGAAGCACCTAATATGCATCATGTCACTGCCAAATAATATATATCACCAAACACAGAAGTGATTTCACCACCTACAATGTACTTCATCAGATGGGATTTTTTGTAGTTGTTTCTGCTTTGCATTTTGTTTGGACAGTGAAATCAGATTCGTTCATTTGGAAGTTTTGACACAAGAGCACAGTATGTAGCAGTGTAGTTTTTGGCACTGCAAGGGAAAAAAACGAATGCATCTACCCACCCAGCTTTCTCCAAAACCCAAGCAGAGTCTCAATATGTTTTTTTATCAATTTCCCTCATGAGAGACAATGAAGAGTGATTAGAAATTGTCAAGAAGAAATTGTTTTTGTTTAGAACAATAAAAATTTCAGTCCCCACATGCTGAAGCTTTTACAAAAGCAGATGCCATCCATCTTAGCTGCTAATTCCAGTGCTCTGGAGCCTGATGTAAAACCCAGATAAGCTGTCTGCTTTGACAAAGTCTGGGTCAAATACAAGTGCAGCTCTCCAGGGAGTTACACAAAGTGCAGACTTACAGGGAAAGGGAGGCACTTTTCTGTCACCTAAACACTACAGTACTTAAAGAGAAAGCAGAGCAAAGAACACAGCCTTACCAGCAGCAGTGCTTGCCACAACCGGGCACTGTCATGCAGTAAGTGCTGCTCATCACAGCAGAGACACTAATTAACCAAACCTCTAACCACCCTTAGAAGAATGTGCCTCCTTGGGGTGACAAAGCTACAGCAAGACATTTTGATTGCTAGATGAAGGATCCAGCTCCTTTTTAACCCGCTCAGTGTAACAAGAAGGAACAGTTACCCTTCCATAGTAATACCCTCACATGCACTATCCTTCACATGCACACCAGAGGCAAGCAGCATGCTAGGGACAAGAAAAGGGAGATGCACTTACCATCTAGGAAGCACCATCTAGGAGAGAGCCTCTGAACAGAAAGTACTCTGGGGAAAGAGCTTTCTTGGTCCTGGATAGGGCAGGGAAATTACATTAAAAAATAACAAACTTTTTTCTCTGAAAAAGACTATTTTCTAGTCTCTGCTTTTTGCATTTTGCTCTACTGACATTGCAAAACATGCAAAACCTACATAGCCCAAACCCGCTGGATAAGTCCTCACTGACATCAGGGTTCGACTGTGATATAGAAGACAGTAAACTGACATGGTTAGCTTTAGCCACATCCTCAGCAATCCTCTTCCCTTTAGCATAGCAGCACCAAAAAATCTTTGCATCAAACACAGCTTTCTCAGCTGCCTACAGCCCCCTTTATTTGTGGGAACACAGGAGAAGAGAGAGGTGAAAGAGGTCAAAAAGATACATATCGGTATCAGTACACAACAGACATGAACTCTAAGTACTATGTTCATTTCTTTTCTGCCTGTCACCTTCCTTTATTTTAGTTCAGTATTTTTACGCTCTCCCACCTGCACTGATCTGCCACTCAAAGCAGTTGCCCACTTCACCTGGCCCTAGTGTGTCTCAAACAGTGTAAAAGAAGTGTTATTCTCCACACCCAGAATACAGAGAGCGCAGACCTGGGAGCCACCACCACTGGCCAAGCAAGCAGACATCCTACATCAACATCTTCCCATTCTGGCTAAAAAGACGGGCTTCCTGGAAGCCGATGGACATTATTTCAGGAACCAAACCAAATGACTGGGGAGGAATTAAAGCCTTCTTCCTGACTCGCACTCACCAAGGAGTCAAAGAGGCTGCCTCCTGCTTTTTCAGCTCTCACTGAGCTGGAGAGGCAAAAGGAATCTCAGAAAGCAGAGGGTGGTCGTGGCTCTGTCAGGGGACGGCCAGCCAGCTTCCTAAAGCCACTGGGGAACACAACATTTAAACACAAATAGATTTGCAGAGGGCAAAACACAACAGCATAGATGTTGAGCACACACCCAAAATTTGTATAGAGCCAGATTCTGTCCTTATTTACATCTTAAGCAGGAAAATCAGCATATTTGCAAATGATGTAAGTTCAGGCACATACTGGCTCAAGATTAAACTTTACTCCTCCTTCAGACAACAAACTACAGAGTGGAATATCAAATCACAAGGCAAGAAAAGAAAAAGTAGAAGCAATGGGGAGGAAAGGTACCCTTGAGAAAAGTATTGCTGTGCATGGAACCCACAGAATGTTAATAATGTATACGTACATGTATTCATAAAATGGGCATAGATTGGTGAAAACAGACCAGGATACAATGGTATCTCACTGGGACTTCTCAGAATATCATACAGGAGCCCAGGACCTTTCCTGACAGTAGGATGCAGGACAAATTATTTTCATCTTGGGAATTGTACAGCTATATCAGGTGAGTTGTTGTTTGAAGGTCCAACACCAGAAAGTAAAGGCTGGATGAAAGAGCAAGTTCCAAAAAGAGATTTCAAACAATCATGGGTTTTCAGCCAGAAGGGACAACAGAGCTATGAACGCCTAACCCCTGGCATAACGCAGAAATCCACCACTCCAGCCTGAGCTACAGCAGACCTTTTAGAAAGGCACGCAGCCTAAGTGAGACACTCCAAGTGACGCAAAACCCACCATTCCCTCAGGAAACTGGCACCGTGCACAGGGTTTGAAGGAAGAAAGTGAGGATGCTTTGTATACAAGAAGAGGGGAAAGTGCAGAAACACCAACACAGAGTTAAAATGAAAGTTTACGGTATATCAAACAGATCCAACACATCTGGAACATTCACGCAGATTCTCTGAGGTTCACTGTTTGCTATATATTTTCCTCTGCTTTTGCTGACGGGTGTTTATATCATTAAGAAAACCTAGAAGTAACAGATATTTCTCAGCAATTTATCTTACGGTTTTGCAAATCTGATGTATTTCAAAAATACTTCTTATCTGAGTAGCCACGTGTGAGAAAAGAGTTAAGAAAAAAAAACCAAAAACGTATCGACAGAAAAATGGGAGTTTCATCAGTTCAATTCCCCAGACTGCCCAGACATGTGTCAGTAAGACCATGGGGAAGAAGCAGTTTGCTTTCTTCAGCCTTGGGAAAATCTCAAAGAACGCTGAAGGAGGTTGTCATTTCAGTCTGGCTGGGTTAAAAAAATTTCCAAATTGATTACAGAGCAAATGATGCCCTCTTAAGTTAAGAGGCAGACATTGCTCTTTGATTTACATAAAGGTGTCTGACACTTTTTCAGACACCTGAGAAAAAAAAAAAAAAATGAGGCCACGCTGATGTTGTACAAATACGCACAAGTCTGTGGCTTCCCCAGCTTCCTGGTCAGCATGGTGCCTGCACGCACTATGTGTTGTTTTCAAGCAGCTGTGATGATGATTAGCATTTTGATGGACACTCATTTCTCAGCCAGGTGAACGCATACCAGTGCCTGGCACGATGCTGCAACAAAACGTTATTAATTTCATTTGATATCATGACAGCTTTTGCAAGATTCATCTTATTAGCTTCTGCCTCTGGAACTGACTGGAACCATCTATTATTGCCTTTCCTTTCTGGTTATCCAGAACAGAAAAGCAAAGGCAGCTCCAGACAACTAATTCGTTGTCTCCTCATTACCCTAGAGTTTGGCTATAGTCCTGGCAACAGATCTTGTCTGAAATGGTACTGCAGCAACTTACAGACTTTGCTTGATTTAAAAAAAAATATATATGTGTGTATATACCTTCTGATGCATGATACCTGCATCTATAGACACCCTGACAAAAATAAAACAGCTTCAATTCCTTCCCATGTTCAGACTCACAGATTTTAGTTGATCCCCTAAACCATTCTCTCATGTACAGTTTTTTGTCCCCGACCTCTATGCATTACAGGAGAGATGAAGATAACAACAGCAGAACATTCCATAAAGTGAACTGTGTCTGCACATGGGGACCCAATGACATACCTCAGTGGTAATCTCAGTGGTTTAAACATCAAATTTAGAACACACCTATGTCTTTCTCTATTATGGGCTTTTGGAGTTGCAGGATGCTTAGGTTTGCCTAAGCATTTACACCAACAAAGGTGTAAATGGGAGCGTCAAAGTCTTTCTAAAATCCACTATGTTTGCCAATGTCTATGTATCTACATGCACAAAGCTTTACGTATCTTAATATTTAGCCCACTATTTGCAGAAAGGTGAGGACTAGGATACAAAG
The DNA here is from genome assembly GCF_963924245.1 of Chroicocephalus ridibundus. NCBI lineage: Eukaryota > Metazoa > Chordata > Aves > Charadriiformes > Laridae > Chroicocephalus > Chroicocephalus ridibundus. Next base: position 156,841,355 of record NC_086284.1, read on the forward strand.
GACAAAAGGAGGAAAATATTCAAAGATGACAGTGCATACTGAAAAGGTAGATGATATAAAGAGTAAAAATTCATAGGCCTGGCAGAGTACATAATGCTGGGAAAATGAAGATAGGAATAATGCTGGTAAATGTAAATTCAAATCACAAATTGTATATTGTCATATTCTCTTTCCAAGACTTCATTACAGTTCAACTGCAGAACTAGCTTGGGAAGTTTCAGGCCCATAAGAATGGTATTTTATAAGCGTTAAACTCATTAGAGAAACAAACTGAATGAAAAACAATTCTAGCTTCATTTTTCTTATTTGCACCTGGGCTTGCTGATGTTGTTTCTGCTGACTCATCATGTTTTGAGCTGCAGAGGAATCATGCAAGAGAACTGCATTTATGAGACCTAAAAGTACCCGTGACACCTTATTAGTGAGGTAAGAAGATAGTTCCATCAACTCAAGTACCTTATTCATGCCCTTTATCCCCTGCTTTTTTCTGCTTTCTATAGTATGTAGAGGGATACCAACAAACATGGAACGAACCTCAAATCAACCTAACAAGACAGTTTGTAGAAATGACCCACTGAGAATAACTCAATGTTTGAAGAATCCAGGATAAACAAGTCCTGAAGACAAAACACAGAAGGGGGGTGCATTCAAAATGTAGCATCATAAAAAATTGATAGCATGTTGGGGATTTCACACTGATAGGCACTGGAGGAGATGGCTAGGCAATTAACATATACTTCTGTAACTGCAGATGTTAGAGCCAAATATGGAGCTGATTTCCAACATGTCATACTCTCTTTTGGCCCTCCCCATACATGCAGATTTAGTTAGCCATTTTACCTCAGGCAGTTCCCTACGCATGGAGCAGTCAGCAGCCACTTTAGGTTAATTTATAATGAGCGGAACAGAATAATACAAGCTGTTTTATTAGCCAATTCGCTAGACACTAGTGCTGCTCTAAAACTCAGTTCCAGGAAAATGATTGATACAAATGTCAAAATATGAGGTTAAAATTGGACAGAAAAATGCAGAAAAAAATCCCACGAACTGGTATGAACAAGGCAACTCCAGGAAAACATGCTAAATTGCATTTTCTCATAGCGTCTTCCTGCTTTCAGTGCATTTACAGGCATTCTGGCCAAACTGGAATTCTGTATCACCCAGGTGATCATTAGGCCCCAAGAAGTTATCTACAATTTCACCGCAGTGGGTTCCTGTCAGCTGGGTCTTTGTATGCTTTCACAGTGAACTCATTCCTGCTGATCCCAACAAGACTTGCATTGTTAAATCTAGGGAAAAGGCTATCAACACCGTGCAAACTTGTCTTGTGATCCTAGGTGGGTGATGTGTCGATTGGCCATTGTTTGTGTCAAGTCTCTGCACTAATGCCAGACCAGCTCAGGAGCCAGTAGAGTTAGTCTGTTATTTACTCCCAGTTTAACCACTATGCAGGTCAGTATTTTACTGAGAGAAGCAAATATTCTTGAACAATACTTCCAACTGCAAAGCCAAGTTCTGTATTGCATAAATTGTACAATGAAGTTGCAAAATGCACAAAGAGACCAATTTTAAAAACTAGCCACCTAAAACTAGCACCTGTTTGTCACATGCAAATGACACATTTGTGCCAGAATGGATGAAAAAACTACTCTGAAGATTATATTAAACTAAAGGTAGACGACTGTGCTGCACAGAATTATTAACAGGTTAGGCCTGCTGGCACACCTTTTTTCTGTGATAGACTTTATTGCTACAGCTATGCAATATAACATGTTATTGTTCAGTTTCTTAGACAGAGAAACGATTTTACTTTTGTCATTTGTCCTACAGGACACATGCTCTCATTCACTTCAAGACACTAGGCACTGCTACTGCGATATCACTCACATCATCATGCTATGCTAATTTTAAAGATTATTCCGTAAGGTTTGCAAGGAAAAGGATTGTCCCAGGGAAAGCAGAATGAACCTCCAACATTTGAGGGTAAATGATAATCAGAAATTCACCTAACATACGGGTATCTAAAAAAAAAACCAAAAACCTGTGTTCAAACGCAAAGAGTGCAGTCCACATTGTTAAGCTTATCTTTGTTCTGATACTAAAAGGAAAGCTTATCTTACCTGGTAATGAACTCTCTGTGTAGTAGAAGTTACTGATTGCAGGTCCTAGTAGGAGGATGAAAGACACACCAATGATGAAAAAAATTAAAGCAACAAGAGCTGTTTGCAGTCCCACTATCTGATGTGGTTGGGCAAACATAAATAATTTTGCAAGTGTGTCTCACTGAAACAAACACCACAGAATAGTCATGGAAAGCTCACTTAAAAGTTTTGATTGGCATATGCTTGGTCAAAAAAGTGGTTTTAAAGATATAGAGATTATGTTAATGGATCTTTACCATATCACTATTTGTTCTATGAAAAATATCCAAATTTAGAATATCAGCAACAAAGTGAAAGAAAAGAAGCTAAAACCCATAAATGTTTTTTGCAAATATTATTGAGTAATTAACACACTAAAGAAAACCACTGGCAGTTTTTTAAGACAACCTCGTGTCAGGGAGGTCATATCAGAATGCCCCGGCTATTCATCAGGGTTCAGGAATTTAATTTATTTTAATAGAGATTTTGTGAAATAGTTTTAGCTCATGACATTGCTTACCAAAAAGCCTGGCCTACAGAGCATAGCTCCTCAGTTGGCATGCTAGTTGGCAGAGCGCAGAAACCTTGGCACCTCCATTCCCAGCAAATGGGTCTGAGCCAAATCGAGCACACACAAAAAAAGTAGTACAAACCCTGCAATAGGTTGGAGAAACACAGTTCCTCCACAACCACTATGGGTAATTCAACCAGAACTTCTAACTGTGCTTCCTCCAGCACTATACAACTACTCGCAACCCAGTACTGGCCATATTAAGTTGCCTGAGCTCAGTATGACATCACGTTTGTTATCTGCTGAGAACATGATAACAATTATTTAATTGTTATTTTCCACCACTGCATACCTGAAATATGCATCACCTTACAATATGGTTTTATGTCTGATAATAATGACCACACCTCAGGTGTGACTGATCAGAAAATGCATTTGATGAAAGTAATCCTGGTGGAAATGCAAAAAAGTGAAAGCCTGTAGTGAGATACTAAGGCCCATATTCATGCTAAACGCGCAGAGTTTCAAACTGCAGAGAAGTCAGAGGATCCCAAAGAGTTCAGTGGGAGGGATGACGTTCATAGCTCCTGTGTAAACTGGACCATCTATTTAGAAACCTACGTAAAGTCCTCACACTTTTAAGTATTGTTGTTCAAAGATATCAATACAAGATTAAAAAGTCAGAAATAGTATATTAATGAAAATCTGCTAGTTCTATCACTAAATGCATACACACTTCAAATTATACAGGTAATGGAGCATTTGGAGTCTCCATTTCCCACACTGTATTGTAGAATGAACCCTCATGAGGCAAGGTGTTCAAGACAATAAGAGCGACATTATTATTAGCTACATGAACACATATTTCTGTATATTTGGAAATATCTAGTAGATATTTGTAGTGCTTATTGGTGTCTCAAATTACTCCATGACAGTATTAGAGAATAACATTTGCATAATTAGACCTACTCAAATATCACAATGTTTATCTTTACATAACACACTTTCTAATCACCAATTTGTATAATTTCAACAAGGTATGCGGAGAATCCTGGTATTCCATTCCAATCCAAGGAGAAGAAAACACACCCATCCACGTCAATTCTGTTATCATTGAAAAGGCGTCAGTATGGCTTTTCATTTCCTGCTTAGAAAATATTTTTTAGTGCTACTCCTGTTTTTATTATCATATCACAACTCTAAAGTTTTGTTTTCAGTGGTAATCAATCTGCAACACTTAATATATAGTTGTTGCAACTATTAGATCTCTGCACTCAGAACTGAAAGAAGCATGACATAGATTAACATATGATACCTGAATTCATAAAAACCTCACCTCTTGCAGACGGTCAATGTACATACGACAGGTCTCCAAGTCACAATCTCCTCGTACCACTATAATTCCTAGGGGAATGGCTGGAAAATCAAAACCAAAGATAGACCTCTTTAACTGAAGTCTCTTGAACATTAAAAAATTACCAATACGCTTCATTTTTATATTTTTTTTAAGTTTCCCCACAAAAGTGTTCTGCTAGCTAAATCTTAACAGTCATTTAGAAGCAGGAACATATTATTCATCATTAGTTTCATCCATTTATAATTATCAATGATTCTGGGTTTCAACTGTCTTTCATACTGAAGAAACTAAACCAGATTCAGTTAAATGGTGTACTTTATTGTCTGATGTCAACATCAATTATTAACTGCAAAGAAAGGAACATACCCTAGAACACGAGTTAAGGGAGGTGCTCTTATGCATTGAAATAAGAGAGTGATATTTCATTTTCAGAAGGTCTTAAGAACGTACAAAAATGATTTAATGTAATTAAAGTCACAGCCTGATTTCAGAGAAAATTGTCCGGCACCTTGTTATATTGATGGAAGGCTGCTTTCAAATCAAAACAGACATTATTCCATCTACACTCAAAATTGACCCAGTATCTCCATATTTCCTCAGAGAAAAAGAACAGAACTTGTAAAAATACAGCAAATAATTCCCCTCAGTTAAGTCTGCATTTTTAGTAACAGGGGGTTTAGGTTTCCACTGCCATTCTGTTCTTGCAGACAAAAAAAATAAATCCAAAAAACCCTACCCACAAACCACCAAACCAAAAAAAAGAAAAAAAAACGCAAAAAGAACAAAAAAGGAAAAAAGTATGTATGAACCCACAAGGAAGGTACCAAGAGAGCTGCCTACTAGCATCTCATTAAATAAAAAGAAACAAGTGAAAACTCTTGAGTACCTGCGTTTTCTAAAACTGAATCACTAAATGACGTTCTTTTTTCTCCCTGGAGGGTCTTTAATCAAACAGTGGCCCAAAAAAAGTAAGGGAGCAGCAGGAAAGAGATTTAAATCCTCCTCTGAAGTATTCCAGAAGGAGAGCAGAATATCAGCTTATAAACAATTTTGGTAACTGGGTAACAAGAAAGCAACGTAAAGTCACTGACGGTTCTGAGATAAATAGAAAAAAATAACTGTGCTGCAGCCCCTCCTGCTGTTCAAAAGAAGTTGATTAAGAGGGCGAGATATTTATCTACCGAGCCACTCTTCATTCCGATAAGAGGACAAGAGAGCACTAAAAGATAATGGGGAACACGGCTTACATTTTTGTGACCCACTGAGGCCAAAAGCACAAAATGAAGCTCAGTGGTCTCAGGGAGGAGAGATGGGGAGCACCTACAGAAGTCAAGGTCATTGTGGGCCTCAGAGGCCAGCACAGAGCTCTCAGGACATATCAGCAACACTGACAGCATCGTGTTTGTAAAGCAATTTGAACAACAGAACAGCTATGAACCCGGGAAAACCAGAAGCAGTGACAAAAAAACAAACCAGAAGGAGAAACAAGAAAATAAAGGGAGAAGGCGGGAAGACCAGGGAAGAGCTCGCAGTTCTCCTGAAGCAACACTGACATCGGATAGTGATGCCAATCCACCTGCTCATTTTCAGGAAGGCCAGAAGAGAACTGTGCTCATTGCGACCTCCCAGATTTTTTCATTATAGAACAGAGAGTGAGAAATAAGTGAGTGGAATGAGGGTCAATCACGAGGTTTGCTTTACGTGCTCCAACGCGCTGAGTTACAGACTGATTCTCTTTGCTTAGTGTTTCTTATTGCTTAACGCGCTCTGACAGGAGACCCTTAAGCTCTTGGTACTGAGTACTTAATGGCTATCTAGTTTCAATTCAGCAGATCCCTCTGCAGCCCTTACTGAAAGAAGCGTTTGTTAAATTCATTTATAGCACTAAAAAGTGAATTGCAGCAGACACGACTACACCTCCAATAGCTACAGAGCACTGGGAAGCTACACCACTGGCTCATAAACTGTCACCACCGATTTTGTCTTTTTTCTATTGAATTCCTTCCCTCATGGAGGAGTATATGCACTTAATGGGGACCAGAGCTTTGACCTGTCGAAACAACGCAGCTAACACAAAACTGAAATCCTCCACTATCACCATTCCTGACAGCTCAAAGGAGAAGGAAGGACCTTAGGAACGCCTGGAACTTTTCAGACACTTTGGTGGATTTCTTTAAAGACAACACTAATACGCAATAGATAATTTAGGGTGACGTTTATGGGCCTCATCTACGCAAGTGAAGAAGAAAGTCACGATTCACAGTTTCGCTTAAATTATGTCCCATTTATTCTTGGCAATCATGGAACAAGTCTGGAATTCTGGACTGGGTGACTTTGTTCTTAAAAAGACATGTGCAACTTTTGCTGCCTGGAAATCCTGAATTAGAATGACCTATGGTTTTATGGGTCAATGGCTAGCAAAGGAATAAGGTTCGTGAGGTGGATCTCAAATGGTTCCAGTCTATATGGTTCATGCTCATTTGAAAAATCTTTTAAGTCATTACTGGATAACACTACAGTATATAGAATCATGGAATGGTTTAGGTTGGAAGGGACCTCAAAGATCATCTAGTTCCAACCCTCCCCTGCCACAGAGGGGGTTGGAATGAGATAATCTTTAAAGTCCTTTCCAATCTAAACCATTCTATGCTAAAAAGTTGCTTGCCAAAGGTGGTTGGGGTTTTTTTATGGGGTTTTTTTTGGGTTTTTTTTGCGAGACCCATTTGGCTTTCAGGAAGAAAAATGTTCCCAGCTCTCATTTTTATTGTAAACCACAGTAAGTGACACAATGCAGCCAAGATTTTCAAAAAGTGCTTCACAATAGCTGCTGTTTGAAAACAAAAGCAAATACTTAATGACTGATAATGGGATTGAAACTATGAGATTGTTGCTCATTTTAAATATAGGGCAATGCTGTGCAATAGGGGCAAAATGAGGTACGTTATGATGAACCAGTTAGAGGCATAAATTTAACATGCACGGCATTCAATGTCATTGTGGGCACTTCCGTTCAGGAATGAATGAACTTCCGCCTTTTCTGAATAGCCATGTGTGGATGAGGACATGGACAGTACAGAACAGTGCTGTGGGACACAGTGATTACAAGGTATGCCAGCTGAGAGGACAGTCTTACATTAAGAGCACAGGCACAGCAGAGCAACTTTCGTGTACACCCATACACTGTCCATTCCTATGAATATATGGATATATCCAGACATGGGAATATGCCAAAAATAAGGGATAGCCTCAGATCGCGAGCCAAGCCACAGCATTCAAGTGTCAGATATTTTTCTCCTGAGGCGCCTTCTCTTATGGCCCTTTGCGTCCAGCTCCCAGTGTCTTCGTGCTCCCTGAATGGTGAAAAGGACTTTGTCCAGGGAGCTGCAGATACAGATTCTAATGCCGCAGTGATGAGCAGCAGCAGAAGAATGCCAGGAGACGAGACAGGCAGACAATTGCTTCATATTCCGAAGCAGTACTGTGGAAAGCGTTTTGTTCCCAGCAACAGTAACCAAAATCAAGTACCAGCAGGAGGAGGGTGGGGTAGGTGCAGCAGTAGGGCCAGCACGATGCTCTAATTGACTGCAAGATTAGTAGTGATTTCCTAAATCCTCAGAAATTAGCTATGGAATTTATAAACAAAGAAGAAATCTTCCGCCTATTAACTGCCCATTATGCTGAATACCTAAAGCTAGTGAACTCTTTAATAGTTCTGAGAACACAAACGGAAGAAGCCTGAATATACTGCATATGACACCATGAAGAAAAAATAAAATTCAATTAACTTCCCCATTTATTGTTATGAAAGGATTCAATTTGTGATCTAAACACCATGATTAACCCACTCAAATCCCAAACAAAACAGCCTCAAGACAGATCATTAAGGTAGATGTGAATGCCAGGAAAACTCATTCCAAGTCTGACATACCTCAGGGGACTGGAGAGATTAGACATTAGGTTGTAAATGTTTAATGTAGCAAATAAAGGCTCCTCACTACTGACAATGTTATAAAAATGTCATTTTCCTGAGGGGTTTCCACTGATATTAGAAATGTGAAGGACTAAATAAATTCTTGGGAGAGGATTCTAAAATATTCAGACATGTATATTACAAGATTTGGCTTTCCCAAGTATGGTTTTAATACAACTGAGTTTGTACAAAAGGATTTTCTTACCACACAAATCTAAGCCATGTGTCTCTTCAGGTCCCTTTTGTTTATTATACTGACAAAAACTAAGCCTCCTTAGGTTCACTGATTGCTAATTTTCTTGGCACTAGTGGTCCGGTTTTAAAATCTGCACGTCAGGAGGTAAAACACAATGGAGGTTATCAGACTAAATCAGGCCACATTTGAGAAGGTGGTCGTCCCCTCCAGGCTCTCAGTGACTTCCCCAATACCCTGCCACAAAAAGGAAGAACCTGCCCAAGTCGAAGAGAGAACTTGTTCCAAACACCACATAAAAGGAAACACGTTATAGAAAGAAAACTATGAAGAGCTGGGAATTGAAACTGGCAGGGAATGGGTATCAGGACAAAGGGCTGAAAGAAGAGTTCTGGCTGAACAATGAGTAAAGATTTAGGATTAAGGAAAGGAACAGAAACCTGAGCTGCAAATCTGCAGAAACAGACTAAGACAGGCAGGAAGGATGTGCGTGGGATGGGACAGCCAATGGGGACAGCCAGGACTGAAAAGGTAAGAGGAAATCAAATCAGAAAAGTAACAGGAAAGGAAATGGAAGAAGTAGAATATACACAGAAAAATCTCACAGAAAAGTGTATACCAGAAAGAGAAACTATAGCATGATTTCCTGGAAAGTCTTAAATGTAACTTAATATTCTTCTATTTCCCCACTCTTCTAGGGTCAATATATATTTATATCTATTTGTATTACTGTCCATGTCTTCTAGTTTAAAGGAGATTGCAAACTTACAGGTGACAACTTCCCCACTAGCTCAAAAGGCAGAGGACTGTGTTGAAGGTAGATAAGCCCCATGTGAAGTCAAGAGAGTGTAGATTTAGATTAAATGTAAGGAAGAAATTCTTTACAATGAGAGTGGTGGGACACTGGAACAGGTTGCCCAGAGAAGTTGTGGGTGCCCCATACCTGGAAGTGTTCAAGACCAGGCTGGATGGAGCTTTGAGCAACCTGGACTAGTGGCAGGGGCTTGGAACTAGATGATCTTTAAAGGTCCCTTCCAAGCTAAACCATTCTATGATTCTCTAACCCAATTATATGAGATGAGATTTTAATACCTCGGATTTAGTCCTTCCTCCCAACCCAGGCAACAATATACCATGTTAAATAAATGTTACTATGACTACAAGATCAAGAGCTCAAAGTTTGAAAAAGCCAAGATTGAAGGTGCCTATTTCGGCATCTGTGTATATATTCATTGTGCTACTCCCTTTATTTATCTGATCACATACTACTTTTTCTTCTGTTGTACTCCTGTGTCTTTCTGATCTTTGAATGCATGTGTGTGTATGCATGTGGGTCAATCAAAGCGAGAAATGTAATTCACTGTGCTGTCTGGACAGAGCCCACAAGGTTTCATTCATCAAAAGGCAGAAGGAGATATTTCCTTTGGCACAAACAATGCCTTTGACAACTTTCTCTTTGTTTTTGTCATTTGTTTCAGTTACAAACATTTATCAGTGGTTTGCATCTGTATATACCAGCATAAGAATCTGGGAGATCAGTGGCAGCAGAGTTGCCAATATTTAACTCATCGCTGACTTCTTACCCTCTTGGTTTCATCTTGCTGGGTGACTTTAAGGAACCCATCCAACCCTCTCAGTTTCAGATCTTATTAAATCAGTGTAACAGAGAAATGCATGAATTAGCTAACGTCGACACAACATATGTTGAGAAAGCAAAGCTGTTAGAGCAAGGCAGTGACTTTTATGCAGTGAAATTTAGTAGACAGTCTGTAGGTAATGCTGCCTTTTACAGAGCTTCTACAGATTAGCCACCATGTCCCCTAAGAGACCTCCTGACACATACTTGGACCGTTAGCGCTTCCTTTACAGGATGGAAGAGGAGGTTTGTAGCTACACAACCCATCTCATCTAAAGCCATCCAGATCAAAGGTGCTTCCCAACATGAGCACAGTTCCTTCAGTGACTAATCTCCCCTGTCCTGACTCCATCTGCTAATTCAGGGTTCCCTCACTATAGTAGCCACCTAGCAGAAGGTCCTCTTCTCCTCTGTGCCCTTTACATTATGGATATTCAGGATGTAAATACCGAGTCCTTGGTGTTCACCTTTTCTTATTTAGCTAGTTGCTCACAATTACATGGAATAGTCTCCAAATTAACTTCACCTGCCATATCCCTGAGCTCTACAGTATCAGAATGCATTTCACAGATCAGTGACTCTCAAACTCTGGTAAGTATATCACTGGTATGAGGAAGCTATAGTATCTCTGTACCTGTACACATCCCAAACGACTCACAAGCTTGTCACTCCATGTGTACCTATCCTGTGTACCTAGGATAGGAACTCCTCAGATGACCCCAAAACCGTCAGATAACCCACAGAAATTAAAGGCAGGAACACATGCAATATAGACATCTGGCTAGATATAATCCGAGACAGAATTTGAGGTTAACATCACGTTACACCACCCCCTACTGGCACACACAAACAAATCATGGAGGCTGCAGAGAAAAGGATTGTTATATTGCAGATAGTTCAAGATGTTGAACTAAATATTCTTCAAAAATTGCTTTTTAGATTAGTGTGCCATTTTATTGAAGACGAGACAAGGAACAGCTGCCTCTGTGTAAAAGACAGTGTAGGAGAACTGGAGCTGATACAGAGCTGAGAGTCATTTCTGATACTGCCACCACTGTGGTCAGGTATTATTCCTCCTTAATCTTAGTGGTATTGAGCAAACTAAGTTTGGTTCTCCATGGCTAGAGCATACAAAGCAACAAAGTAAGGGCAGTAAGAACTGATGTATCCTATTTTAAAAAACAAACAAAAAAACCAACCAACAAACAACAACAACCTGTGCAGCTACTGCTGATGTTGAGCTATTTCACGGCTTCATCTTCATGGTGCAAATCTACAATAGTGTTGGCAGGAAGGACTAAGAAGGGTTGAAGACCACTTGATCATTAACTAATTTATGGTTGGTTGGTTTGTTGTTGATTTTTTTTTTAAATGTAATTCATTTCTGCATATACCTCCATTGACAGGAATTTCTTAGTAACATCGGAAAGGGGAAAATAAAGTGTGATAAATAGAAACATTTTGCTATTTCGAAAATAACTCAACTTTTCCACCACAATGCTGCTTTGGATCACACTTTCCTGACAGAAAGTCAGAGAGAGTGCACAGAAGATATGCAGGCAACAGAGACAGAATTAAGTTCTGTCCATCTAGAAACATGAATCCAACTCACTTTTTGAATATGATACTCTCGGTTATGGTCATGCTACAATTATCATATTGGGCAGAAGGTGGTGAAGCTGGTGACCAGGGTGGCAAAAGTTTGGGGCATAGATAGGGAAATGTTAGAGAAGACAGCTACATTTGCAGCAAAGAACATTACAACGTAACTAAAATGCCAACATACATCCCTTTCTTAAGGGAGCGCACAGAAGCATTCACCCCTCCTCACTGAAGGATCAATAAGCATCCTCTGTACCATCATCAATCATCCCACAGACAATACTGAGATGCTGACAGAAGAAAGAATGAAGGAGAAAAGGAGCATGGGGAAGGAAGAAAGGGACAATTCAGAAACAGCATCTTGGTTAAATGCCAGCTGCAGCGACAAGAAAAGTAGAAAGCAACAGAAGGAGAATGGGCTAAGAATGGTCATGCCCTTTAGAGGACAAAATGACATTCTTTAATTGCTCGGGAGGTTTTCAAAATGAGGTGTCTACCTCCAGCAGAGTGAAGATTAATCTTCATGGAACAGTTTGTATGATGAGTTGTTATATGTTGGGAAGTGCAATTTTAGGTGAAGTAGTTGATAGAATCAAATCAGTATTTCAAGCAAACAAGGGGAGCGAAATGTATTGACTGTGAGTTAAAGTGATCCAGATTATTACACTGATGTCAGAGATTTCAAAACTCCATTATGGAGACATGCAACAGGCAAAAAACCATAATAGCTTCTTTGCTATTTTTCCTTCAGGGATAACAGCATGACTCGTTATTAACTGGCTTCCTTTTCCTGTTCAGATTGCTGTGAGATTCTGGTTTGGTTTTCAAATGATTCAAAAGGTAAAAGTGCCCCTGTGGGCAGGGGATGGATAGCAAGTATAGTATTCTGGAATTAAGTTGCAGGTATTCTGCCAAAGCCTGGACAGATATGTAAATTGAGTCTTTTGCAAGCATTTAGGGAGACATACATGCACCTGAGAGTTACAGTCATGCTGAAGGAAGCTAACCCCACTGACAGTAACAGGCCTTGTAAAAACAGTATTGTAGAAACAGGGCCCAATACAAGTGTTCTAGTATTTTGCTAGTACACACATATTATCTGCATTTGAATTTTAATTCACACTAACAAAATTTCAGTTATTCACCTGCCATGGAAATTTATTTATTTCCCCTCCTCTCCCTCCATAATCACTTTCTTTGGTAAAGGACGGAGAGTCTCTTCTCCCTCAACACTCCTCTCCTCCCCCTTTAGCCAAATAACTTTTAATGGCAATGCTCCCTGAAGTGGTTTACTGATGAGGGCATAGTCAGCATGCTTATTTCATGTAAGTATTTAGCATGCCATAGAGTCAGGCAGGCAGCAATCCATCGACCTGCCACCAGGAAACCATTTAAAATTTATCCAATTAGCTATGTCAAAAATGCAATTAAAATGGCTATCTGCTTTTCTTAAAAGGAAGACTTATGTGATTTTCCAGCTTCCTTCTTTATAAAAACTTAAGTCCTCTAGTGTAACTATGCCACTTGATGACTGGCTATGCCTCAGTTTCCAGAAGAGATGCAAGCAGCTTGCAGTAAGTCACAGGAAAACCGGCACATTAGGTCTCTGCTCAGTGAGCCACAGGGATTTCCCATTTTCTGCGTCACAGAATTCAAGCCGGCTAGAATATTTAAAACAGATTAGTTTCTGACTGTTTAGATAGCACTTCTCCTCCTGTACATAATTTCCTTCAGTCGTAAATAGCATCACCCAGAAGTCCTCAAGTCAAGATCATCCTCCTGAAAACTAAAGGTTGGACAATTCTGATAGGAGACACTTAAGCTCTATGTCCAGAGAAGACAACCGATGACTATCAGTGTATGCTGTAAGTTATATGTTCTTACACAGGACGTTCCTAATAACTGGAATGGGTAAGGTGAGGTATCTTTTCTGATTTATTTTAGGTTGATGGGGATATTATTTACTTTCTCATATTTTCACGTAAGAATAGTAATGCACAAGCATTACTGAGACAGCTAAAGGAAGACAGATAGGAAAAACAACTTCATGAAAAGCATCTGCAGAGAATACTCCAGTCCAGCTATGTTATATTATCAAGCTGGCCATGCAGCAACTTGAAAGAGAGATAAAAGGGTCTTACTGCAAATGGCCTGCCAATGTCTGAAAGCAAGCATTTTAACTCTTCATGGACAAACATCTACTTTTTGAATCACAGACAGCAACTGATCAAATGCACGTGTAACCTAAAACCAGATCTCAGAGATTCTAGATCATTCTATGGCATTTTGTGTAGTGTTATCACTATGGTTTTTTGCAGGTGACAACTAACATAAATCCTCATTTACAAATGCAGTGACAACAGTGTAAAGAGATGTATATTTTGTGTCAGAACATGTAAACAGCTTTTAAGGACTACATAATATATACTAAACACACACACAAATTTTACATCCATAGTGAGGATGGATGAGAATAGTTCTCCTCAGATGGGCAACCATATGATGAAATATCAAATGAGTCAGATTGTTTCTAACAGGGTTGGATAGATATGGGTTCAACATGGCCTACTCAAGGTCCATCCAAGGTCAAACTCTCAATTTAAACTTGAAGCAAATTCCTCTCCAGTGAGCCGTAATCCTCATCCTGTTAAAATTCTTCTCCATCCAGTGATGAAGGCTTTGATTGCTTTAATTACGACCAAAATACACTAACAGAAACTTCAGAAAAGGTCATCAGGACCTATAATAAAATTTAAGCCATTTCAGTTCTTTTGTTGGAAGGAGAGCTGGTGAACTGGGAGAATAAGGCGGGGTGGGACTAGAGGAGTGAAAGTGAAACAGTTTAACTATCTTCCAACAGTAAGATAAGCAAACCAATTAAAAGGATTGTCATCCTGTAATTACCAGAGAGCTCTGTATTACAGAGGGAGCTGGAGCTCTGTTGCACAACAAACAGTCATGCTTGTAATTTAATATGAATAATGAGCCAGATGCATGAACAAGACCATTAAATTGTTATCACAAGCAGCCATGTCCCTCATTGATTAATGACTCTATGTGTCACCAAGGAAAGGAACTCCATTTTTAAGTATGGATCATCATCATCCATGTTGCCAAAGCAACCGGCTGTCTGCTTTTGACTTACCCCTGAATGTGGCAATTAAACCATTATATGAGGAAACAAAACAGTGATTATTCTCTTATGTGGAAAACTGAAGGCTGTTAAAGAATAAGAGACTGGGGAAGCCAGATTTGTTTCCCAAGATAAATGCACCCGTGCAAGAACCATGTTCAAGGTCAGAGTACATTCTCAGTACAAAATAAATCATGGTCCCCCAACTCAGTTTCAAATTCAATGCTAATCATAAAATCTTGAATAGTTTCACACACTAGTAGAAACCTAGCAGAACCAACAGAAAGACATGAATAAAAAAAATGTCTGAAAAACACTTATTTTACGGTAAATAAAATCAACTTGCAGAAGGCACAGTTAAGTAAGAAAACAGGTGAATTCTCTATATATGCTTTTTATAGGAAGGAATTTTTATAGAGCGAATAGGTATGTGCACATACACAGATAGATGAATATACACTCCACATGACTCATACAAAAATGTATGCTTGACCCTGCGTTTGGGGCTTTTTGTTGTTGTTTTGGGTGGTTTTTGTTAATGTAAGACTCATACAGAATGTTCTACCAAAAGCATCTAAAACCTGGCTTCTTCCAACTTACAAGCTTCCCGGAGTTTTTCCTTGTCGTAATGTAGCCCCTCATATTCTTGTAAATTAATCCTGTTCACTCTGATCCGCAGACGGTCTGGGATGGAATGAGGACTGCAAGAAAAGAAGAAACTTCTTAGATGAAATGTTCCATGGAAGATCAAAACGGAAATAGGATATGAAGTGATTTTAGTCTTCTCTGAAAGAAGAAAAAGAGCAAGACTTCAAATTTGGGGCAACTCCTCACAGGACCATTACTGCATTTAAAATTAAGACAACCCACCACACAACAACATAGACATTAGACCGTAAATGACAAGCAAGATCAGGAAGCCCACCTGCTGGCTGTGTGGTCTGGAATTACAGAGGTTTTTCTGAGTTCTCCAACGTCTATATAGCTACCCCTCCCCTCTGCAGTTTGCCTTTTTGTACATCCCTAAACCCCTACCACATCCAGTAGAACTGTCAAACTGTGTTTCAGGTCACAGATGCTTTCTTGGGAAGCCTCTCAGGACAACCGTTCCTCTGCCCATGAGAGCATCCACTCTCGTATCCCTAGAGGATTCTCATTCAGCATTTCTCTTCCGGGAAACAGGCAACAGAAATGTGGCTAAGAAATGCATTTCCACAATAGTGAGTCCAATACACAAAATCCAGGAGGACTTTCAAAAGAAGTTGCAGCACAGGAACCTCATTTCTACAGATTTCAGGCAGATTTAGATGCCTCAACTGTCTATATAATTTTGAAACACTCAGTGGGTCCCTATCTATAAATTTAGGTGTCCATATATTGATAGAAAGTCGTCCTGAAAAGCTTTGTGTTGATTTCCTGCTGGCTTCTACCTTATTGTAACCTATTACTTGATTTTGTAAGTTTAGCTGAATTCTATGTAAATTAACTTGGCTACATTTGCGTTTTCTATTTTTAAAGATAGATAACCTGTGTATTATCATGCATATATCAAATGTCTGTCCTCTAAGAGCTGGCCCCTGGCTCAGTTAAAAGCAGATTCTTTATCCTGTGTCTTCCACTGAAAGACCATCTATTTTCTCTGTTTTAATCTAGCTACCAACAGAACTCTGCCAGTGTTATGACCACCAAATACATGTGCTGCCTTTTAAAAGTTGAAATACTGTGCTCTGTCATAAATATGCAGACTTACTTTTATGTTTGTCTCAGTTTTAAGGTATTTGACCCACAGTATTTGCACTGCTAGTTTAAACTCAAATCAGGACAAGCCACATTTAAAAAATGCAAAGTTTTTCTTTCTTTTTAAATGAGTACTTTTTTTGTGCCTGAAAATACTGCAGACCTGACAAAACGCATGGGTCCTGGTTCCGGTGGGGATAGGGTTAATTTTCCCTGGTATTCCATGCCATGTGAGCCACGCCCACCCTGAGCTGCCGGGGGAGGGGGCAGGAAGTTGCTGCTTAAAAGCGGGCTGGGGCGTCCCGGGTCCGGCCGGTCGGCGAGCGGCGGTTCCGTAATCGCGTTTGTATATTCCCCTATCCGTGTTGTTATTGTTGTTGTTTGCCTGTTCCCTTTGCTGTTCTGTTAAACTGCCTTTGTCCCAACCCAAGAGTCTTGCCTTTTCTTACGATCCTTCCTGTATTAGGAAGGCACGTGCGAGCGGCACGTGGTTCTTTGTTGCCATCTGAGGCTAAACCACGACAGCATGGTTTGCGACCATCTCTTGGTAGAGCCTTTGGGATGGCAATTAGTAATTATTTCAGCATTAGTTTAGCGCATGCTTTCTTTCTTGGTATAAACAGCTCTGTCACATCTGGACAGATGAAAATAAGGATGGAAAATCAAGTCCCGGTTAAAAAAAAAAAAAAAAACTTTTTTGGCACAAGCACTCTGCCCATAAAGTGATAAAGGATAAAGAATTGAGGGTGCCTTCAAAATTGGAGTGTAAGACAACATGCTAGAAGGAGCGGCACTGAAGAAATTCCCATTCTAAACCGGAGTTTCTATTTTAATGATGAAAATAAGACTAAAATACATGAAGAATAACTTAGAAGAAATCATAAATGCTTAACGGTGGCAGCAAGACTGATGCACTCAGACACACGTAGGCTGCCCAATATTTTGCCTGTGCTGATTGAGAGGGACTATTGCATCAAAGTGTCCCAAGACATCAGCAAACTGCCCATATTTAAGATAAGCTTTTGCAGTTTGATAACAGACACCTGGGATGGTAACTTCCAGCACAGCTTCAGGGGGCAGCTAATTCAGGTGCCCTTACATCATCCTACAGAACAGCACACTCCACCTGCAGGCTCTACAGCTGGCTCAGCAACCCAGAGAAGATGAGTGGCATGCAAATGGAGGGGAAAGGTGCATAGACGGAACAAGAACATAATTGCACTGAGTCTGGCACTTTTTTTCTTCCTTTCTTTTCTTTTCAAGACAAGTTTAAATGTCACCTTGCTGGCTGAGAAACTAACACGGTCTGAGGAGCTACATTCCATTCCAAATTCTATAAAATGCTATTCAAAACCAAAAATTATAGGACATTTTATTTTTAGCCAAGAAAAGATAAGAAAATGTTTAAGTCAGAAAACATAGGAATTTAAATGCATAGTCTTTGTCTGTGGAGAGAAAAGAAATATTTCACTGCACGTAGTAGGGTTTATGAAAATGACAGACTGACAGCTCTGACAAGTGAAGCCTTTTATGCACTGGCACAATATGGGAAGAAGCTACGTTGCTTTTCCCATAATGCTCCGCTATCGCCTGTGATGATGAAGGTAGCTGTCTTCCAGATCGGTTCACAACCTGGGGATTGTTGGTAGGTGTGGGGAAGGGACTGCTTGTAAATTACCTCTACTTCTTTGAGCTCAGCAGGCAGGAAAAGGGGTTGGGAGACAGAATTCAGCAACTTCTTTCTGTTTGTTATGGTTTGAGAAACGCACAACAATTTATCATCATTTAGACAATTATTCTATCACCCAATGACCCCTCCCCACCCAGGAAAGGGAATTGGAGAAAAATAAAGAAATCTGAAGGTTGAAATATAAACACATTTAATAGAGTAAGACTAAATAATTTACATTAATAATACTAAAGAACCTATATATTGATCTTGATGACAATATAAAATATACAACGATTATACTCAGCCAGTTCTATCAGCAGGAAGCTGTGCACTCCCAGCAACGGACAGCAAACATCGGACACTGTGAGCGCTACGGCTTCGGGAGGAAGGGAAGGGCTCAGGGGTCCGGCACCGGGGCAAGAAGTTCTCCGGATTGCCGCCATTAAGGGAAAGCAAGCACTACACAGCAAACTTTCTAAATTTATATTGAATGTGACATTAATAGTATGAAATAATCCTGTTGCCCAGCTTGCATCAAGTACCCAGATCTCGCTCCTCCTCGTCCCAGCACCTGGCTAAACTCGAAAACACTGAGACCTTGAAACCCACCTAGCACAGCTGGCTATAAAGTAAATATTTTCACAGATTCAGGCACTAGAGTCTTCTAGAAGTGCAGTTTTCCCAAGGATTAGAAGAGAAATTAGTCCTGTATTGCTCAAACACTGTTGTAACACTTGAGAGCCATCCTTACTCTGTGCTGAATTAAGATTAAGCCAAGTGTAAACCCAACCCAAAACAAACTGTCTCAAACTGTGGTTTCTCCTGAAACCAGAACAAAATCTGTACTTTTGTGTCAAAATCTTTCAGCAACCCAAGCTGGAACTCTGTAAATAATATGCTTTCCAATCAGCAGTTCAAAATAACCACTTGACCAAAAGCTGACACTCCTGCAGAAGAATTACTCAGCCCAGCACAGGGAATATTTGCCCACCAAACCAGAACACCACCATGGCCACCTCCCTTCTTGTTCTTTTCCATTTCTTCCTTGCTACAGAGCTCCTCTGTGTATGATGCTCAGACCCTCCCTTCCACTCTGTGACCCAGTGCTGCTCTCGTTACTAGAGGGAAAAGAGTTTAGCACAGGAACTTTGCATCTTCCTGAGGTAAACTGTAATTTTAACTCCTAATAGAAGATCACCAACTCCTTTTTCTCCTTGATTTGTCCTCTTAGATCTTCATTAGCAGATATTTAAGTGATACTTTTGTTTTAAACATCCATTGCATCCCATTAGTCTGGCTTCCCCAGCAACCTACTGGTGTTCTTCACTGTTAAGAGATTAATTTTTTTTTATGTATTTTTGTAACTCTGCACTGTCTGTGCGGAATTTACTACAGCTACAAGATCTTTAATACTTCCCACTCACAATTTCACTTCCTCTCCCTCCACAAACTGGCCTTCTCATGTTCCTTAGGCGCATGGTAGGACAGGAGTGTGCCTGCTACAGGCAACTGGAGACAAGCCATGCTCTATTATGGGACATACTGGGAACAGGGCAGGTAATCCTCTCCCCAGCTTCCATAGGAGCTTGTCCCAGTCATGCAATTGTTTCCATTTCCAGATGTTGAGGTGAAACAACTCAAGCAAGCCTGGGGTCACTAAAAAAACCCATAAGTGTTAATAAATAATTTTTTGCCTGATCCAGAAAAATCATCATTGAATCAGAAGTGATTTTAAAAGCCACTGTTTCAATATTTCTGTTTAGTACTTATACGTAACTATAATGTTTGAGTTTTCAGAAGTGATATTTTTTTCTGTGGTTTCTGGTTTAGATAAGAAAGATGAAGGAAAAGAAAAGGAAGTAGGGATGTAGCCAAGTTTACACACTTAATCTTTGACAGAGGCAAGAATTCAACAGAACTCCTCAGCCAAAATTTCAATCCTTTATTCCCAAGGCCATCAACCCATTCTTCCCCAAGGCTACACCTTCATTCGGGTAAAAGTTAGGCTTTCAATAACAGTACAGTGATATTTTTTGTGTTGCTTTTTTCCCCACAGAGTCCCACCAAGATTTTTTACTTGTAGGTGAAAAAGGAATGCCTGAAAATACTCAGATGCTTGTCTGAATATTTATTATTACAAATAATTCTAATAACTGTCTATATTCTCTACTGGAGGGGGAAAAAGATCTAAAAATCAACAGCAAATCTAAAATATTTTTGTTGCTCCAGGAGCCACATACACTCTCCAAAAGCACCTTTTAACTAGAAAATATTTAAGAGGATACTTCCGATACTCTTGTAAAAAGTATAATTTTTTGGTATATCAGTGCACCGCATATCTCTGAATTTGCTTCTATGGAAAAAACAAGCACACCATCTTAAATGCAGTGGGTTACCTAAGGAGAAATAGTTCTTTTCCAGGTCAAGTGTGGGAGGGTAATCAGATGGCCAGTGTCAGAGTTTCCTGTTCTCCTGTTTCTCCTCCTGTTCACCCCACTTTTTATAGACATGGAACTACTCCATAAGAAAGCTGTGTGTGCTAAACATAACAACTGGAGAGAAACAGTTTAGCTTACTTAGTTATAAAAATGAAACCTTGTAAACAGCAACTTTCTATAGAAAATAAACTATTATCAGAAATATGAATGCTAAGAGGTCCTTTCTACAGGGTAGAGGTTTTATATATCTAGCTAAGTTCAGTCACAGGTAATACATTCATAACTCACATATGTATATGTATGTGCTTACACACAGCTATAAATACATATATATACACACACATACACAAAAAAAAACATTTATTCAGTAACAGAAACTGAACAGTTTTGTTCATGATTTCTTTGCAAATACTCTGCTCTGTCAGAATATGGTTGTTGGCTGGCATTATATTGATGTCCCACTAAATTTTATTACCTATTCGATATAGCTTTGGCTCTAAAATTCACTTTGTGAATATTCATTCTCTGTGCTATCAGACTGGCAATTGACACCAGGGAATATTGTCCTCATCATTCAACTAATTAACTCCTTCATTCACAGAACTCATGAGTTCCATACAGAGTTCTATTAAATGCAGCTGAGGAAAACACTTCTACCATCAATACTTCTGTAATCTTCACAGATACTGATAATAATCCATATTATTATATGAATTGCATGGTTTATCTTGTTCAGACAAACTCAGTGTATTAAGAAACCACAAAGCTTAAGTACATAAGCATGTCCATGTAAAAGCTAATAAATAGGGTGATGAATGTCACTGAAAGCAAGCATTAGTACAGCATTAATAGAAATGGATGTTTCTAAACACTGTATAAAACAACTTGCTCAACTATAAGGAGAGGAAAAAAGCTTTACAGATACAGTAGTAGACAACTGATAAATAAATTTGGGGGGACTGCTACACTGCAATTTAACATAAAATATTTAAATTTCTTACTCCTATTATTCTTCAAAATGGTGTATTACATAGTCAATGAAAAGTAATTTAAAGTACAGATGAATGAATTCCATTACCTCCTAAAGAATCTAATTAAGAACCTCATTCCCCAAACACAACAATCCACTGAATTACATCCTAAAGGTCATATGCCTCATGGGACCATAAATACAGATTCAGGTCAACTGAAACATTCTGTTCATTCATGTTGATTAGCTATAATGGTTTCATTTAAAAACAAACCTAAATAGCATAGATAGGCTAGTTTACCATATTGAATTTTAGCTGATGGACTTTTGATTAGCATGGACCAGAAGTGCACATTCAGAGCATTATTAAATAACAATCCAAACGAGCCTCGTAGAAAAGCTATGCACATTGTTTAGTCGGAACAAACTATGAAAGATTATACAGAGATGTTATGAGATCCCCTCAAAATTATTACACTCACATCAAAAAGATATGTAATTTCAGTAAGAGGATTATTTTCTTTCCTGTTTTAGCTGCAAAAATGGCTGAACAGTACAGGGAAATTGTACTACTTTCTATCAGAAAAACAGCATTTGACTTTTCCACACAAATACAGAAGATCACCTAGATATTGAGTAATTCTTATTATAAAGAACAGGACATGCTTTCTGGAAATTCTTAAAACCTGTAGACTTTCACTGAAGTAAAGCCACACACACCTATTCTGAGACTACCAGCAGAACCTGATCTACTTCCATTCACCAAGAAAACACACTCAGCTTTTGATGAAGCTGTGACTTCCTCCTCTCACCCCTATTAATCATCCATCAACTGGCAAAGAGATGCCAGCCAACTCATTTGGAGCACAGCTGCTTTTCCTAAGAAACATGTTCCAGTCACCCAGGAAAGAAAACAGGCAGAGTGAGCTTGGGTCCTGCCCTGGGCACTCCTGCGCAGCAACCTGACAGCTCTTCTGCCAGGCCATCAGGTTGATTCAAGTGGGAGGACAGACTTTTACATTATACATGCCCTAATGCTTATCTCAATTATTTATGAACCCTGTGAACAATTTCTTATGCTTCGTGTCCGCATAGAGAAAAGAAACAATAATAATAATAAACAGTACACTACAACACTACAGCAGCCTACGCACATACAGATCTTAATACAATTCCGTAAACATAAAAAGAAAAGGAAATCTTCTACTGCCCCTCCTTTGCAAAAAATAAACTTTAGAAAAAAAAACAATCACACCCCTCTGGGGCATGTTTGCAGTGACAGATTAATGAACTACCTATCTCCTAGAGAGGAAATAAACATGCAAAATTAATTAAATGTTCCAGTGTTTAGAACAATTGGCAAGAGGAAAGCAGCAACCAGAGGAGAAAAAGAAAGTAACCTTACTTTTAAGATCTCATTGAAAGAGCTTGGAAATGATACATTAAAAATAACTGTGTTTTTCATAGCATTTATCTACTTAAAACATAAGAGCTGCCACAACAGAGCAGAATCATCCAGACACTTCTGATGGGCAAATTTCAGTGCTTCACAGAAGTCCACTGCTATTTTAAGGCAAAGCTCTTACTAAGCTCTTCACCTAAAAAATACCCCTAAAAATATAAGCTCCACCACATGTTTTTTTTCTTCCATTTGCTGAGCGTTAGCCCAGGTAAGTCAGGTTAACCCAACTGTACTAAACCCTTTTGTACCTTCTTACCTTACACTTGCTTCAGCAAGTGCTTGAGTGTTTTGCTGTAGAAAGGCTAGACCCACACATACACTTAAACATGCACCAAAGCGCCAGGTAGAATCCTGGTCTTTGTTTTCTTTCTCCTTCAGCACTCTAGCTGCAGTTCTCTCGCACTTTACGCTTCCAAGCACAGTGGATTCTCTGATAGTAACGATCCCACTAAATAGAAGCCCTCATGCTAAACAGGAAAAACTAACAAACAGACTCAATTCCCTACAATTCACGTAATGGAGAAGAAGAAAAATATATATATATATATAAGCATTTCCATCCTTAACTATGCATTTGGAGAATAGCTTACAAACACTTTCTCCCTTGTGCCTTGTCTCCTACTATTCTTTATTAGACAATCCTCCTATAGAAAAAACCCATGTTCAACCTAACCCACAAAGATGATTCTGTTTGGCATTTGGATCTCTAAAGGCAAAAAATTCTTTCCTATTACTCCTTTGCTATTCACACAGTTTTTATATGCATACCTTGCTGCAATCATTACCCTATAAAAGAGTATAAACTAATAAGGGGATGCTTGTATTTTCATTTATGCAGATTTTGTAATAAAAAAAAATAAATCACAGCTTATCCACAGTGCTCATTTCACTTGTAAAAGATGGTAAGAGCTATGTAAGTCAATTATGTTTTATTTTTCAAATGGTAATTATTTTTTTTTCAGAACTCCTTTGCATCAACCACTCAACGCAAACGTACTCTCACACGTGCATCCTTCTCATCATCTCTCACATCCTTCTCATCTCAACTGAACATCCAGCTGAAAAATGCAAGTCTTTACCTTCCTTTTAAAAGAGCCTCAATTAAAAATACAACACTTATGTTTACTTATGCACCCTGTATAAATATTTGAAATGGATCACACTACACTTCTACTCTCTTTGCAAAAAAGACCATATGTGCCTGATAATTTTTGGCTGCCCCAAATTCCCCTGCTGCAGAAAACCTGAAATTTATCTTAAGACAGGCTGTATCCATCACCAGGTCTCATCAGGATCTGCCCTGCTGTTCAGCACTAACTGGAAGTGAAGCTCTTTATGTTGTTCAAAAAAAAAAAAAAAAAGAAAGAAAAAAAAAAGAACATTAGAATCTCAAAGCAATCACATTCCAAATCAAATTTCCCTAATACCTCATGGGTTCCTATTTTAATTTGCCAGACGCATTAATTGGCAGCCACAGTGCAGCAGCATGTTTAATCTATTTTTACAGATTTTAAGATACAGAACATCTTTGACTTACAAATTAGTTTGGGGCTCACAAGCCTCTCTCTCCCTGCCTTATCCTGACAGCTGATATCAAATGAGCCATTTAAATGAACTATCAAAACTTGGAGGTCATTTCCAAGGGACATCCCTCAACTTGGAAGCAATACCCACTCTCCCAGACCCACAGCTTACTTATTTTTCTGTGTAAGCAATAAGGCTTATCTCAACCTTTTTTCTAGAGGCTTGCTTAGATACTGCATCAGTGAGAAAAGTTACTTGTATTACTTTCTGTTCCTTAGCAGAGTACAGCAAATATGATCCAGGAATAAAGCACACTGAATTGGAAATCTTTCCTCGTTTGCAAAATAATAATGAGGAACTTGCAGCTTTCTGAAAAAAAAAAGAATCACAGAACGATTGAGGTTGGAAGAGACCTCTGGAGGTCATCTGGTCCAAGCCCCTCCTCCAGCAGGGGCCACCTAGGACAATGTCCAGGGAGCTGTTGAATATCTCCAAGGATGAAGACTCCACAACCTCTCTGGGCAACCTGTGCCAGTGCTCAGTCATCTGTACAGTAAAAACATTTTTCCTGATCTTCAGAGAGAACTCCTGTGTTTCGGTTAGTGCCCATTGCCTCTTGTCCTGTCACTGGGCACCCCTGAAAAGAACTTGGCTCAGTCTTCTTTAGACCCTTCCTTGAGATACCTATAGACACTGACGAAATCACACCTGAGCCTTCTCTTCCCCACGCTAAACAGACCCAGCCCTCTCAGCCTTTCCTCATGGAAGGAATGCTCCTCAGTAGCCTTCATCACCCTTCAATGGCCTCTCCCCAATAGTTCCGTATCTCTCTTGCAGCAGAGAGCCCAGAACTGCACACAGCACTCCAGCTGGTGCCTCACCAGTGCTTACTAGAAATTAAGGATCACCTCACTTGACACGCTGGCAACGCTCCTAATGCAGCCCAGGATACCATTAGCCTTCTTTGCCACAAGTGTACGTTGCTGGCTCATAGTCAACTGGGTGTCCACCAGGACCCACAGGCTCTTTTCTAAAAACTAAAATTTGCTTTTAAAATTATTCAGTCAGTTTTCCCAAATAACTCTTGTTTTATTCAACATTTTATATGCCATCTATTGCACGTGCTCAGTCTTTAGAACAGAAAAGTGTTGGTGCATTGGGTTTTTTTAGCATATACCATTGACTTTCTTCTATGATATAATAGGAATCTTTCTTGGAATCAAGTTTCTGCTCTGAATACCTGGATTTATAGCTCTGAAATTTGTGATTTTCCAACATATATTTCAAATTTGTTTCTTTGATAGTCCTAATGTGTTTGAAAAGATGTCCATCATAAGAGTGGCAAAGCAAGAACACAAAAGGGATGTTGACACAAAGCAAAATATGTCTTTTTTCACTGAATAGTAAAAAGCATTTCTGGAGACAAACAACACTGCCTGAGTTGACATATATTAACATGCATTTTGGGTTTTTGTTTGAGAATTTAGGGGGTTTTGTTTGTTTGTTTTAATTGTGGACACACCAAGGTTTACATAATATGGCATGTTTCCATAAACAGGATGAATTAGAAGATACCAACTTACAATGGTACAACAGTACAAGTACTTTTAAGTGCCAATTCACCACATTTTAAAAAAAGACTTAAGGCTCTTGAATAATTTAGCTACTATCTGGAAAGTTAGTACAGTGGAGTTGCTGACAATCAATATATTGCCAAGGAGCAGGGGAGTTTGGCTCAATCTTCAATGCAGCTGCAGCCAGTGTCGCACCGCTCCTCTGGGGGAATAGTTTCCTGTTTCAATAAGCTCTATCTGGAGGTATGGCTGAGAGATCAGCTCTATTGGACATACAGCTTATGGCTGAGTTTGTTCATAGTATGTTTTTGATCAAAACCAAAGGATGGAAAGCTCTCATCTCAACTGTTTCCAGGGATGGTGCCTGGCACTTAACTTCAAGACCTGCCTGTTGCTATGGATTTGTCTGGTGACCTGGACTCTTAACTGAACCTGGTCACCATCACCAGACATGCCCTGTTCACCTTAGTTGGGTACTGTGGAAGTGTGCCTTTGCTGGTGAGGCCACTGCCCTATGCCTGCCATGCTGTCACCTGAGCTTACGCTTCCCATCTGTCACTGGATTTTACTAC
This sequence comes from Chroicocephalus ridibundus, assembly GCF_963924245.1. Classification (NCBI taxonomy): domain Eukaryota; kingdom Metazoa; phylum Chordata; class Aves; order Charadriiformes; family Laridae; genus Chroicocephalus; species Chroicocephalus ridibundus. The sequence continues at coordinate 156,867,847 of NC_086284.1, forward strand.
CCCGTCTCCTGGCTGAATGACACACATGGTAACAGCAAGAGACTATGGAACTTTGAAAGTAGATAAAAGCCAGATACTCACACAGTGAAGGAATCGGGGGGAGCTGAGACTCTCCTCAAGTCGGCAGACTGCACTTTATGGATACTATAAGGCAGCAGGAAATGAGTGGCCAGGAGAAAGGCAGCACACAATGTGGACAGACAAGGAAAAAGGCAGAGGGGATGAGAGAGAGAGAGTGTGGAAGAGAAGAAAGAAAGAGAAAGACATACAACATTTAAACAGAAACAAAATGAATGTGTCACATAAAAGTTGAATGAAGAGACATGCAGAGCTCCAAGTTCACACTAGGAAGCCAAGAGCAACAGAAGACATGCAAATGGAGAAAAATCACTGCTACATGGCACACAGGAGTTTTCTAAAAGACATAAGTGAGGAGGACCAATGACAAGCTAGGCACATGACTATACAAGGAAGGTGAGGAGCCCCAGGATTTGTTCCACAGACACTGAAAAGTTTCAAGGCAGCAGACTTTGGAAGCAGATCCAGAAATGCAAAGCCAAGATCTGAATGGATGGAATTGTCTCCAAAGGTTGGCCAACTTTAGTTAACATTTAAGAAAAAAAAAAAAAAATACCCTTACTGGAGATTTTGTATCCACAATGACAAATTGCTGCCTCCATTCTTCTTTCACGTACCTTAGGGAAACATGCATTTTATATATAATGACCCCCAAGACTGACTCTCTTTTAGTGTTTATACTCAGATGGACCCTTTCTTTCTCTAAAGGGTACGGAATATGTTTTATCTATGAGTTCTTCCCTCTTCTTTCTCTTCCATCATGCAGGACATTCTTCCTCAACCCAAACTAAAAGCCAGTGAAAGCAAAATACCATCTTTTGAGGTTTTGAGTGATCATCAACTGAGATGTACTGAGCAGCATACTAAACTGTAGTTTCTAATCATAAAGTGACTCCTGGAAAATTGAACCACAGCTTCTCTTCTTATTCCATAGACATTTTGTTTATATCTCACAAGAACCATATTCTTGGCTTGATCATAGAAAACTAAGCTATATGTTGTCTCTTTTACATGTTACCATGATCAATAGTGGAGAATAGGAATGAGAACTTAGCTAGCAAGTCTTTTAAGGGAAGGGGAATAAGAATGTAATTCACTGTTTTGCAGAAAAACTGAAGTCTGATGATGTGGCTGTAGCAAAAATTTGCTTTTGCTGATACAAAGAGAAGAGACACATGAGAAGAAAAGAAACCCACCTTTTTTTCCCCCCCACAGTTCCACTATCTATCTGCCTTGTTTCAATCCATACCCAAGGGTGAACAGCATCACCCTATCCTGTATATTCCTTGCACCTACGAAGTTGTTTCTGGCTTGAAACACTTTACTGGATTGTTACTTATCTCCATTCTAGAGCAATACATTGTAGGATGAGGAAGAGATTATGCCTGCCTTTTACATTTGAACAAATGAGAAACAAATAAGAAGCACTGTAACTGTATTCACCAAGTAACTTTCCTCCACTATGCTTCAACTCAAAATTTTAAAGTTATCAGAAGAGTACAAACTATAAAGATGTCATTGTCACCTACTCAAGAGAACTCATATGTGTATGTCACATCAAGCCAGCTCAATTTTCCAAAAGCAAGTATTTAAAAAATTAATGCTTGATGAATAGTGAGGAGAAAGATCACTAGTTGCAGCAACTAGTCCATAAATAGTTCAGCACAATTCATATACTGAGAAATTTGTTTGTAGGCAATTCAGCAGTGAAAGATGAAATAACCGAATAAAATATTAATTGCCAGTAATTTGCCCAGCTGTGACAAAATGCAGCACATTATATTTACTTGTTCTCTAGCAGCTTGGATGAAGTTTTTCATGCTGCTGCTATCAGCAGGGAAGGGAGGCTCCTTCAGTTTAAGCAGCCCCGCAGAAACACTGGATTTTTATTCCTTTATTTGATTCCGTGGCCGACCTTTTGGTTTTTTTTTTTTTGTTTTGTTGGTTTGGTTTTTTTTCTAAGACTATAAAAGACTAGGACCTTCTACACTGTCAAAAGCGCTGCTGAATTTTTCCCCACACTTTGAAAAAAGGTAAATTATTCAGTAACAAATAAAACAAGGACTCTCAACATATAGGAATTTCAGAGTTGAAGGTCTGTATAGAACCAGAAGGGGCAGTTTCTGGTACAATTAGAAGGTGCTGGAAGAACAAGAGTGAGAAAATGGAGGGAAAAAACAGGTCAAACAAGGTCAGATCCCCTTTTCTCATATACCAGCGACCTCTCAGAGCGTCTACAGGTTTTGAAGGAGAACAGTTGCAATCACAAAGATGGGCAACTCTTACAGTCAGTAAAGAATCATATTTCTAAAGCGCTTCTGCTCCCAAGTGAGAAGCATGAAATCTCTGTTCTTCTCACTCAGCTATTACATATGAGCTCTTCAATTTTAAAATACTATTATTCCCTCACTCAAGCGCATCCATAAGGCAAATGACAAACTCACTATCCTCTCTAAACCCCCTCTCCTTAAAACATCCAAAGCAAAGGAGAACAGAGTAAGAAAACAGAAACACAGTGTAAGACTTGTTAAAATTGAGTCTTTTTCTACTTATGACACTGGACTAGCTAAAACTCCAAAGAGCATTCCTACTGCTCTCCTTATCTAGCAATATCATCAAAACCGACAATAATAGCAACTCTGTGTTACTGTGATGACACATAATTTTTTTAATCACTTTCCTGGCAAGCAGCTGAAGAACAGCTGTCTAACAATTAGTGGGATAGCTCCAGAACCACTTACTTATCTCACACATCTAACATTCAGATGACAGTCACATAAGAGAACAATCTATTGTGTTTGATGGAATATAAGGCTTTCTGTGATATTTCAATAGTATAGGGAGATATACTCCAGATATCAAGTTAAGAAATGTAGATAAACATATTTAATTGAAAGTTTTCTCTCTTGTGAAATACTGCAAATCAGCATCATACTGATTGAACTTCTTACAATACTAAATGCTTTCTAGAGCTTAACCTTTAATGTACCATTTACTTTTTATCATTCCAGGAGATTCAGTTCCTCTCTCTCATTCCCCTTCAATAATTGAAAGCAAAGTACATACACATACAAAGATACAAGTATACATGTAGATATAAATATATACACACACCATTTCTGATACGAGGCTGAGACTAGAGTCCCTGACAGACCATTTTGATTTTCCCAAGACACAGGTCTGTAAATATCTCAGCCAAATCAAAGGATGGTCAGCAATGTAGTCTACCATAGCACATTGAAATCAAGCTAAACTACAAACAAGATCCTCTTGACAACTGGCATATATTATGAAACTGTATTTCTATACCACAGTTTAAATTCAGATCTCAAAATCCAAGCCTAATCATGCTAATTATCAGATCAAAATACCAGGAATTTCCATTTTACATTTGCATTATCCTCCCTCAGTGTAGAAAAAGATGCCCCAGGATTGCTCGCTGCTCAATTCTAGCTTGCGCAAACAATCAAGTTGTGGTTGGATGAAATCAGGCATCGCTGCCTACAGGCAAGAGTCTGCTATTCTTCACTGCTCAAGAGAGATGAGTATACCTTATGTATTTTCCAGGCAAATAGAAATTGCACATTACAGATATGGGCTTCTACTGAAGCTTAAAGCATTAGTTTCAGTAAGAGAACACAGAGTGCTAAATTGAACAGGAAGATGTTGAAAGTAACCAGAGAGGCTTTGATTACACGAACAGATTGACAACAGCGGATGACAAGAAGCTCTAAACGGCTGGACTCAAAGTTTGAAGTGAAGCAATATCTTCCACTAGATGATACAGGTGAAAGACACAGACAACCTTTAAGATATCTGAAGAGAAAAGGTGTGCCTGAAACCTTGTCTGTTTTTTCCAGTTATGTGAGTTTAGACTAATGAAAGATATTACATCTCTTCATAAACCTTCCCTTACCATTACAGCTGCAACAGCAAAATCCCCCACCCACCTCCCCAGAAAAATGAAATCCTCAGTGCATGGACATTGGATGATTGAATGAAATGTGGATCCTTGATAACTTTAGGCTTTTAGGTCGGTATCTTTGTAGAAGGGACAGGCTGGTTTCCTTCACTTTAAGAATACTTGATGTAAAACAGCAAAGGCACTTACTATGTCACTCATTTTAGCAGCAATGAAGGCCTCCTATATGAGAAGTACAATAATCAGTTCTACAAAATAATCTAAATTATTTTATTGGACGGGCATTTTCACAGGTCAAAATTCCATACTTTTTGTTTTGTTTTAAAATATTGATGCAGTGCTTACAATAGAAGTTTTATTATTAAAAGGAAGGTTAGTCTTGTCTTTCCTTCTTTGCATGTTCCTGTTTTCCAGTTATCTTAGGGTTTTTTCTATTTGTCTTTAGACTACTAATTTCTCATTTGGGTTTTTATACTGGAGCAGGATTCCCTACAAAGTGCAAACAGCCCTTTCTGGGCCTCCAGTTCCTTCTCCATAAACAGTCACAGGCAGCATGCTCCCACAACAGAGGCTACAAGATGTCCTAAGTAATTCTTGATTGTGGCCATTTGTTACAGGATCTCCAATGGAGCTTAAAAAGCAGATCGATAAAGTTGAGAAAAGGAATCAAAAGAACTTCAAAGGCAAAAGGCATACATATGCAGAACTGTCAGAAGCCAAGAGGCACACTGCTGAGCCTGCGCAAACCTCTCTAAATAACTGAAAAATACCACACCTCTCTAAAAAGCAAGACAGAGGGCAACCCATAAGATAAAAAGAGTAAAAGAAAATCAGGTAAGTATTTACAATATGGTGGAAAGGGAGTTCAGAAGGTGTGAATTTTTATTTTTTTTTTTTGTAAATGTGCTGCAAGTCCAGTACATGCAAAATCTGTGACTGAATATGCTGCCCCAAGCGGGCCTCCTGGCATTAGGACGTGCACATATCCAACTCACTCATTCAGTAAAGGCATGGATGTTCTCCTCTTGCTCTTCTGCACCATGTTGGCTTGGTTCCTTAAGGAGATTCGAATGAGTGAGGGGGCCAATCGACATGGTTCGCCATCCACTTGCATGGGAATAGACTTGTATGTTAAAAGTGTCACCTCACGGCACTGATGCAACCTCTCTCCATGACCACCCACCTGGAGAGCAGCCTGGAAAAAAGCAGAAACCAAAACCAAACCCAAACAAACACAAGCAAAAAAACAAACCCAAAACAAACAGGAAAGACAAAGAAAAGACACCATAGAACAGATAGTTAAGGCAGTTAAATCCAAAATGCAGTTTTGCTGACAGCATCCATTACACAGCCTTCCATGTGTAAGGCATTCTAACAAGTCACAATAAATGTATTTTCACTCCAAAATTGCAAAGCAGAACTTAAAATTTCACAAGGAAAAGGGGTGGGCAACAAGCAGATACCTAACCTTATGCATTGCACATCTCATCACCTCGGTATGTGTCAAGCATATTACCCACACATACAAATACGTATACACACATGTGCATGATGCACAAATGAATACCTGTACTTATTCTTAAAGTTTTCAATTTGTTTTGGCTGGTTTGTTTTTACACTAACAGTAATGATACTAATTATTTGATCTTTAAAGCAACAACCCTAATTGGGTATGTCTGCAAGAAAAAAACGATTTCCTCTTCCTGAATACAATAGGGTTCTTAACGTGAATTAGATAAATCTAAAATCCTTATTGTGAAAGCTTACCCAGCAACTCAACCTTGAGACAACTAGACAGGCTGAAAAGGACAAGCAGAAGGACCTTGCTTAAAAACAATTAAATATCACATTTTAAAATTCTGTTCAAAGAAATGAAACACGGAGGGCAATAAGCAGATCCTTCAAGTTCTAAGCAGACATGTTTGGGCATAAATTTTTTTTTTTTTTTTAATTTGCAGTGTGCCTATTAACTCTCATCTATCAGATGCAGAAAAAGATCCTGTATTAATGCACTAACAGAAAGCAGCCTAAATAGAAGTCAAGACCTTAAATCCCGCTCTGTGTGCTTAATATTATGGATCAAATGATTAAATGGTTGATAATACTCGTAACAACACTCCTTATAAAGTACTTCTCTTCCTTGGTTTCTCAGACCTTCTTGGGTATGACCAAGCACATGTGGGAGATGTATAGAGCAAGTTAGGATTACATCAACACAGTCTGGGGTTACAACGTTCCTCAGCATCACAGCCAATGTAGACAGACTTGTAGACCCTCAGTTCTGAGCTAGGCTTCCTTTAAAGAGAAACAGCAGCTCAAAGGGCTCTACTACAAAAATTCAGTCCCAACTGAAGTTGTTGGTAGCTTTGAGATCACTCTAGCTACTGCAAGTGGCTGGAGACACATTAGCAGCAAACCCAAAAAAGATTCCAGCTGAAAACTGCCAGTTGGTACATGCTAAATAGACTTTTGACAGCATTTTCAGAAACATACCCTAAAATCTTCAGGGGTGAAGTAAAATATGTTCATTCCACAAGATCTTCTAGACTAACAAACTGAATTCTGCTTACTTGTAGATTATTTCCCTAATCCACTAGATCCATCAGAAAAAAAAAAAAAGATTAAAAAAGAATCCTTAACCCAGATTTATAAATAAATGATTGCTGATCAAGGCAACCTTTTGCTTACTTTGAAGATTAGATTTGTCTGAATTTCTCTTTGCGGAAGCAAATGCCATTATCATGAGTATTCACCGAACGCGAGACGCACTGAGGGCAGGTCACGCAAAAAAAAACCAAACAAACAAACATATGAGTTTAGTGAAAACAGGCTTATCCATGTTAGCTTTAACCTAGTCCACACAAGACACAGCAGCAACAAAGGCCTAAGAGTATGGACTTAAGTCTGACCTAAACAAACTTGCCAGAAAGCCCGGATATCTGCCTTCTGTTGGCCACGCTAAATTCAAGCTGCAGTGCCTTTAGCACGGGGATAACTACCAACTCCCTGACTGCATTTAATCATCCTCTGAAGAGACTGTCACTGTGTTTAACTGCTGTGATAGTAGGACACTAGGGTATTTACAGTGAGACTGCTTTTATAGTCACTCAGCTTTAGATCACTTTAAGGACAGCCTTGACAGAAAGTGCACCGCCAAATTGTTGTCCCCAGCCCGAATAAAAAGAGAGATAACATTTGTGCCGGAAATATTACGAAATTTTCCACAGCTATCACTAAATTTTCACATGTTTAGTGGGCCTATGGTAACTGTATGGGCATTTAATTGTATATAATATTTCGCATTTGTTTCCAGTAGCCAGTTTTACCAAAAAAATTTTGAACTTTTATGCCATAGATTGAAGTATACAAAAGCTAACAAAACCAGCAGTAATTATTTGACCATAGAACATTCCCACAGTAAAATCTTGCAAATTAACCGTATTTTGCAAATGGTACATTTTTTTAAATTAAATTGCACTTCTTTTATTAGAAAACAACAATTTGCCCCTCTCATTTAAAGACCTAATAGCAGAGCATGTTTTGGCCTTAGCGGACTGAATATGTGGAATCATGGTGGTTCTTCAGTAATGAGGACAACTTTGCACTCTCTAATGCCACCCACAGAATCCACCTAGTCTGGTAGCACCTGCAATATACTCACCAGTGAGGCCATGGTGAACCCAATGACTTCAATGTAGCCATCATCATGGCGCTGAGGCTCAAAGTCTCTGTGATCTCCAGGGTTTCCCCAGGGCATTGTGCCAGCACAATACCTACAGAAAGAGGTTTGGAAAGCAAGCTTTGAGAAAGCAGTTTGCCTTGATGGGTCCTGACTAGTAGCCTGACTATTAGCCTGTTCTGCTCTCCTCCAGAAGTAATCCAGATATCCATTCCAGGATTCAAATTCAGGGAACATTGAAAGTTATGCTGGCAAGGACTGGACAAAAGGGAAAATCTTGTTCTTGTTTCTAAGCTGGTACATCATCCGTAAACATATCCATCATAATTTTTAGCAGGTTCCTTTGCATGGGGAAACACCAGGAAATAGGTAACAGAGCAGCAGCACTTTGTTCTCCCTACTTGCTTTGCTTTCTGCAGATGAGCTGTTGAGACAGAAGGCTGCTTGGGCCCTCTGCGAGGCAGGCATGAGGCTGCAGCAGCAACTCCAGCCTTGGAGCTCCATTTCCTCTCTACCTGCTCGCTCAGAAGTTCTAACAGCATAAGGAATGCAAATCATTTCATAGCTTGAGAAGGCAGTAAGAAATAAGAAGCAGGAGCAGATGCCTCTGTGGCATCTATCTTTCCTACCATTAAAGAATGGATGTAAAAGTGATCTAAGAGTGATAGAAGGGGGAACTTTGAAGAGGTGATGTCGAATAGAAGCTTGCAGTGAGGGCAGCGCAGGACTCAAAAGATCAAGCGCTTGGGACCGCATGTGGAGAAAAGTAGTAGGTTGTCTAAAGCAGTGGTCTCCAAAGTACGGTGCATGCACCACAGAGAGTGTGCAATAAAAATTTACAACTGCCAAAACAATTAGGGTGTGCGAAGAAAATATTGTTTGTACTTTTAATAAATAAGGAAAAAACCCACATTAAAATAGTGCTTGTTTCATTTTTATCACATCCTTAATTTCTATTTTTGTGTATGTTTTACAATGTGTGTAATATATTAGTACAGTAATACATGTATATAATTTATAAATAAGTATACATATGTTGGGGTGGTGTTCATAAATTTTTTTACTGATAAGGCTGCACAATAAAAAAAAGTTTGGAGACTACTGCTCTAGAGAGCAGGAGATAGAAATATACCTGTATTCTTAAAAGTTGTCTATTTGGGACACCTTCTAAACTGTTAAAAAAACAGCACCTCTTTCGGTGGTTTGGTGTTCCTTTACTGGAAAAGTACTGATCCTTCCCCCAACACACTACTGCTTTCCTGCCCTTTTTTTCCCGCCCCACACTTTTCTACTATCTCTGTATCAGGTTTTTCAACTTTTTAAAGGATAGTTTAGCTGCACCCTGAACTCAGATCCCATTCCATATTGCTAATTAACAGTATTATAAGCACCTAGCTCTCAAGAAGGCAGCACAGCAGCAACACTCTTCCTGCACATCCACCCAATCTAGGACAACTTGTAGGTATCATCTTTTTTTTTTTTTTTTTTCCTTGTATAACTCCAAGCATCTGTCTTGAGCTTACCTGGGTATGTTTAAAAACACTATACACTGGAACTTCAGCTCCTGGATCTTTGGAGTCAGGTCTGTACCATCACACTACAAAGCCAAAGTGACAGAGCACAGAGAAATTGCTGAATGGAGCCACAGACAAGGGAAGTGTTGCTGCTTTGTAACAACTTTCCCAAGACTTTCCTTGGAATGTGTTGCAAATGTCATGCTCAAAACTGAAAAGTAACAGAGCCATTAAACTCTCACCTCGCTCACTCTCCATTCCCCCCCTCTTCCCATAGTACTATGACACAATTTCTTATACTTACCACAACTTTAACATGCTTGGATAAATCTCTTGAGCTTCTTTGCAGAAAGTCTGTAAAGGCTGCCTGCAACAGAAATAAGTGCAGGAATTGTCATCAGCACTTCATTTCTTCCCTCTTTTCTTATCCCACCACAGAGCTAATGCCATCCTTTTGGTCAACCTATTCTTCTTGCTCTCAGGAGCTATGGTTTGGTTTTGTTTTGGTGTTGCAGGGTTTTTTTGTTTGTTTAGGTTTGTCTTTTTTCAATCATGATGCTTCTCTTTTTGAGAGGTTAACCAAAGATGATCCTTGGGCACACAAGGATTTAAATGCAAATTCTTGCTCACATATTTGTTTCCATGTTTAAGGCACATGGGTATGGTGAGTGTCATCATCTAGAGTGTCACGCATTATCAAATTAGTGTTTCTCTCTGAATAACCGCATTTTAGAATAAAGCACTGTCTACATACCTCCTGAATGCAGAAGTGGGTGATTTTATTTACATATTCACATATGAAAATTAATTACTCCAAATAGCTGATCTCTGCCCTCCACTCCCCATGACCCTACATCCAAGAGTATTCCTCAAAGCAACAAAGATACAGGCTAATACTTGGGGAATTTCACTAGGAAAGTCAATATCAATGTGCTGCCCAAACCCTGAAAGAAGCAGAGCAGTGTGTTGAGAAGCTGATGAGCCAGAAGCAGGGGGAGCAAGACATGACCAGTGTTATGTCCAAAGGAGTAGCATTTCTCTCGCCCACTAAGCACTGTAAAACAAGAGTGCTTCAGGCACTTTCCAACAGAGACATGTCAGAAACAGTACATGTGCGCTTTAAATTGAGACAGGCACAATGAACTGGCATGAACTCCTAATGTGAGAAAGTGAGGAGAAAGGTACTTAAGAAAATATTAAAACAACTAAGTTAGCATCATTCTGTAAGACGAATCACAACTCACCCCTGCATAAAACATTTTATTTCTAAATCGGCTGTTGAATTTCTCTGGATTTGCTTCTGTGAAAGGATAAAAAGGAAAAATATGAACACCCTAATAAAACAAGTAGACTCCATTGTGCTTTTTGCACACATCACTCAGTGAAAATATTAACATAAATATAGTTTTCCTTTGTGAGCCCCCCATCTGTTCCATTATCTGTTATCAGATTTCAAACATTGATATTGAATTCTTTCCCTTTCCTGTAGAGTGAAAATAGATGGAAACAAGAGTAAAGAAGTAACAAGAATACAATCAGTCAATTTAGCACCTCTCAGACTTCATCTTGTGATCCCTTAGTACCATTTGGGAGACATATTTCTACCAATGCAGAACAGACCCTAAGAATTATTAAAAAATCCATGAAATATTAACCCATGCTTTGAAGCAGGAGTAAAGCACTAGTAAATTATGAGATGAAACGGACACTTAACATTCTTACAAATGTTACAAAGAGGTACTGAGAAATAGACATCTCTACCCAAATATTCCTGTAGCAAAAAAATAAGTGGTTGTTCTAAAACCTGTTTAGAGAGCTGTTTCATTTTTGTTAGACCATAAGTGATCGAGAATTTTAAAAGTCCAGCAGTGATGCACATCTAATGGTTAATCATCCTCACTGTAAAAATAAATGTGGGGTGTTTTTTTTTTACTATCTTGAACTTTTCAGACTTCAACTGCCAACTGCTAAATCTTATTATACTTCTCTGTCAGATTAAAGAGCCCCCAACTATCAGATATCTTCTCCTTGAGTAAATACTTATAGGCAGTGATTAAATCGCCTCTTAGCCTTCTTTCCGATAAGCTAAATGGAGCTCCTTTAATCTGCTGGTATAAGGCATGCTTCCCAGAATACAGGTCATTCTCGTGCCTCCTTGGGAACTGCTTTCCTAGCCTGTGGCATCCAGAGATTTTAGAAGCAGCACTTCTGACACTGTATTCAGTGGTAGTACCAATCACCTATCCTTGCTTAGAAATTCTCTAGTTGAAAACATCAAAGTATCAAGATAGTCCTTCTGGCTAAAGCATCACACTAGTGTGAACACTTCCAAATTGCTTCTTCTCAAATAACCACTTGAAACAATGTCTTTTGTTCTCTTTGTAGTCACTACGTCTCACAATATAAGGCTCCATTTTGTAAGAATGGGCTACTTTGTGTGTCCTGTTTGGTTGTTTGCCCAGCTACTGTGTCATCCATTTGTTGTGTTGTGGGTAAGGCCAGAACGCAGTCAGCACCACCTCTTCATCAAAAGATTAATTTAACTGCATAAGTAAATCTCATCTCACTCACTGAGCTGACAGCTCTTTACAGAAAGTCTCAAGACTCCATGCTAAGAAGCAGGAGGCTCCTGAAGGCTCAGTGCCTGTGCTGCAAATTTTCTCTGATGTGGCTACCTCTGATGGCTCTGGGCAGCAGCCACAGAGCACCGGCTCTTACATGGATCTTATGACAAATATTGACCAGAACCAAAGCCCCAGTTTAGAACAGAAAAAGAGCCTTTCTGAGGTCAAGGACTCTGCAAGTCCTTCAACATACTGAACTGCTCCTACTTCTGACATAGCAGATGAGCATGGGTAGGGAGGAAGGGCAATCTGCAATGTGGAATAGAGCCTAAAGTTCATTTGAGTGCAACTTCAATTGTAGAAGTCAATCACTGACTGCATATCCAAAGCTCACTTCATCTTCACCATTCTCAAGCCATCAAGGGAGTATGAAATGAAACGTGTTAGACTCTGTGTATGTGTATTGAGGGGGGTGTGCGTCCTGCAAATGAACAGTCCTGTAGAGCTGAGGGATCAAACAGCATGTCAACAGAGATAAAGCACATTGCATGTCCCCTGCTCCACCAAAGTGTAACAAGGGAGGAAACTGAAAAGAGCTATCCAGAACACTTCCTGAAGAAGCAGAGCTAAATACATTAGGCTTGGAGCCAGCCCTCAAGGCTCAATCTGATTAGTTACAAGAAAAGTGTAGAGGTTGCCATGGAAAAAGGCCACATTCATGGACAGGTTCCTCTGAGACATTGCAATCACTGCTTACTCTGAATATATCAGTTGACCAATCTCTATTGCATAAAATGCCCTGATAGGCTGAGCATTCAAATCAATCTAATTTATTTCAGTTTGACGGAGGTGCTGGAGGGGGGAGAGTGAGAGACCGTAGTGTGTGTTTGTTTTATTACTATATGTGATTACAATAGCTCCACATAAGCAACTGCATACAACCACTTATCTTAATGGACCAAGTGCAACAGCCATGAAAGTGCTTTAAGTTTTGCTATGATTTTCTCTGGATTGTCATCATCTGTAAATGAAATGCAAATCTGTTTTGCACTGCCTAATTCCACATGAAACACAATAAAACCCCCACACCAGCAACACCTCCAAGGCTGCAAGCTTTTCTCTACTAAAACTCATAGGACTCATTTGTATATTTTAGCATTTGAGAGGGTAAGGAAGACACCAGCAGCAATGACTTGTAAGAGCAGAAACTTGTGCTATGAAAAGCTCTCCTGGCCACACGTACCCGCTCACAGACACACAGCTTGCTCTGCCAAGTATTTTTTCACCCATGTAAATTTTTAAAACACTGGCATCTCTAGAATAACATCCATTCTTTATAGGGCTCCATTACTTCATTATTAAGTAATGCCTCCATTAAGTGAGAAAGTAGCCATGCATTTCATCTATATGGTATATTCACAGTCACATTAGCAATGCATAGTGATATGCATTCATAAAAAAAATGCATACAGCTGTCATCATTTCGTTCCTGTGCCCTTTTGTGGCCCCTCATTATTATTCCTAAAGCTTGAAGCAGTCTTAAACATTGTTAAATATGCATTAGCTCATTCCATCATGTATCCTGATCTTTATTTAGCATGGCATTAGAGTGCTGTCTTTTCATCTTGAAATGACACTCTTATAGTATGAAAGTGAAGATAGAGGAGGTTGTCGTTCAGAAAAAAACCCACACCTGCATATGAAGCTGAAATGACCAAAAAGCTAAACACAGACAATTGAAAGAGGTTTGTTTATGTAAGTATGCTTGGCTAAACCATATAAATAGAGCAGTTCACATCAGTCCAAAGCGCACCTGTTAAGCCACATTTGGATCTGTATAGGGTGGTGTAACTGCCATCAGCAAGGGGACAAATAAGATGCTACAACAGCTCACATTCCTGACAGTTTTTCGGACTTCCATTAAAACGTTTCACTTGCATAGAGACAGCCTGGATCTCTACCAAGTCCAATGATATGCTATACTCATCCATAGGTAACAGCTGTTCAGTTTGAGAGCAGAATTATCCTCCTTCTACCCTGCTACTTCCACAGCCTCTCAACTTTTCTCTTCCCACCACCTCCACGCTGGAGGGAAAACTGGCACTTGACTTGCATTTGTTTTTCTTTCTGCTCTTATTCTGACACTTCTGCATCAGTATACACTTCCTTTATATCTGTACTTGGTATCCCCATTAGAAGATAAAAAAAAAAGAAAAAAACAAACAAAAACACCACTTTGAAAAGCTCCCCCTTTAGCCCTTTTTCTCAAATGAATGCCATTTTCTCTTGTACTTTTTGAATTTTTAAATCATTAAGTCCCTTGGAAATTCATGATACGATAACTTCCTTCCTAGTTGCGTCTGTATCTTGGGTTTTTATGTTCCAGCTTTCCTTCTGAATTATAAAAACAGAATGCTAAATTCAACTCCATTTGTAATTCATAAAATAACTGCCCATTCCCAAGGCTAAGGAAATAAAAAGTTCATATTACCTCTAGATTCATGGAACTCCAGTGTAACATGTGCATCAAATCCAAGGCTAAAGTAATTATTGAAGACACTGAGTGGAAGCTGTAATTGGATAATAAAAAGACATGTAAAAATAACATGAATGAAACATTCCGTGACATAGTAGGAAGTAGGAATTAACTACTTTAAATCTGCCATTTCTTGAAAACTCAAGAAGAAGAAAGTGGAACACATTAGGGAAATACATGCAGAAAGTTAGTAATGGCTTGTGGAAGATGATCAGATACAAAAGCCTCAAGAACACAAACATATCTATGTACTTTATGATCATATACATATCTTTGTAAACACATCAAAGGGTTCCTTATGTTGTCATTGAGATTTCCCATAATGCTGCTCCACTTTGTCAATACAAAGGTTTTCCTAATTGCTGTCACTTGAAGCTCAACATGGCAAATGAAACTCAAGCTGTGTCCTTCCTGCTTCAAGTAAAACCAGGAGCAATGCAAGTCCCAGACGAGAAGCCCTAATTCTATTGAGGATGCATGAGGCAGGGAAGCACATATCTGGCCTCTTCACCACTACACATGCCCAGCATGTGGTAAGAGAACAGTAGCATCTGATAAATAAGATGGAAATTATAACTGAGAAGAGGAAAATGGTTCACAATTATTTTTTTTTAATTATAACACTTCCAACTTCTCCACTCCAAATGATACATTACTATAAGCGTGATCCCCTCACGAAGATTTCCTCATTCTTCAACTATCAAGATCATATGGAGACCCACACACAAAGAAGTTAAACACAAAAATACACTACTCCTTGGTGTAAAATAGGAAACAGTTGGTATTTATTAGCAAAATCCAAAAGAATAGAATTCTACATCCTTTTTTTAGCCTTATATCTTTAATTTAGGAATGGATGGTGGTCACAAGGTTAATTCTCCTGCCACCCCAGGTTAACTAGAGAAAAAAAACACGCAACAATGACCTTTCAGATAAGATGCCAGGTATTTTGCCAGGACTTCATTCTTGAGATAAATTGTCAGTGTCTGAGACTTAAAACAAATAAATGGCTGGGATGTATTACATTTCACACACCTCTGGAAGCACTGACACATGAAAAAGCAAAAGGAAGAGATGCAACTAGACAATTAGAAAGTTTTAGAGCCTCCCCACTCACGCATCTTATGGCGCAACCCAAAGATGCTCTTAAGCATCCTATAGTCTCCCTGGGAAAAAGAAGGCTCTAACCTTACGTGCCCCATCCTCCAGCTCGTCCTGTGGCAAATCAGGGTTGCGCTCAACCTGGAGATTCCAGCGGTCCAGCTGTACAATGGTCCCATCTTCTACATGGCACAGGATCTTGGACACTGGCTCGTCTGTATAACCCTGACAGCAGAGAGAGTGTCATCAGAGTATCAGCCATGGGTAGTGAAAGCAAAGCAAGTCACTCACCAATTACCTGGCAGACTTCCCTCCTTTCATAGAGGCCAGATCAAATGTTCCTAAGAACACCTCAAAACATTGCTAAATTTTCATATACCAAGCATTTTAACAAGCCGTTGCTGAGGCATACAAGTCTTGAGTAGGCAAAGTAAGACCACAAGGAGAGGAACTCAAAATGTGTTTGCCTTGCCTGGAGTAACTCCAGTGGTGTAGTTAAGGATAAACACCGAGAAATAAAGTTTAAACTATACTTAAATTAGAAGCCTGCATACCCTCATCATTACTTGGCCCGAAATACCGGACAGATACATCTATGTACACTTTTATTACAACAACTACAGCATTAGTAACTCAAGATCCCAGACTGGAAATTGAACTGAGCTATTGTGCCTCACTGAAGCAGACCTTGGACACAGCCCTGCCTGCTTTTTTTAGCCAAAATGAAGTTGCACCCAACTACACAGCTAAATCAGACCAGCAAGTTGAGAGCCTGCGCATAAAGGTATCCCAGCCAGTGCTTACCCCACCCCAGTTGAGGGTGCGGGCAAGGTCATTCCCAGTGCCAAGCGGAAGGACAGCCACAGGAGGTGGGGGGCTGAGTTGCAGCTCATCGAGGATGGAGAGGATCCAGCCCACCTACAAAACAGGAAGTGCAGAGGATTGTTAGGAAGATTAAAAAGGATGTGAAAAAGGAAAGAGACATATTTTGATCATATCCCCTTTACAGAGAAGATCGAGTAAAACAAAAGGGAGAAGGAAAAATGAGGATGTCTGAAATTTAACTCTGCAACTGCCTCATCTGAGGTTTCACCTTTCAGAGAACAGGTACAGCAGTGTTTGTGAAGCTCCCTTGCATCAGAAGCAGTGGGATGTAAACACTGTACACAGAGTTACTAAGGAAAGGGAGCACATAAGCTGCTGTTTTTTAAGCAGGAAATGAAAACACATAAAATTACAGCTGGCCAAGGTTGCCTAACTGTTGGTCAAAAAAATACTGTATGTAAAAATGAGTGAAGAATAATATGGATGATTCAGGACATTTTTTTTAAGAGTGCCCTTATGCTGTCATGAAAGAAAATATGAGAGACACGTTAAAACAGCACAGTATCTCAGAACATGTCCTGGAACTGGAACAGAGGGTCCAGATCAAGTCAAGCATGGACTTGCCCACAGGTCTCCCATTCCTCAAACAAGTGCCCTTCTTGCTGAGCATCTCTCATTTCAATCATTGCAAAGCATAAACCATATATATTCTAGTCATACATACACACGTATATAAATAGAGACTAAAAGACTAGAATAACAAACTGTAATGCTCGGGGTTGAAGACTTTGGGTTGGAACAATGAATCTTACTCTTCTGTATCATAAGTTACTGGTTATTTTAGAAGAGCTGTTTCTCTCTCCAGTCCCTGTTCCAGACTACATAAAACTTTTACTGCAAAATATTTTGTTTACATCAAATGGTAATTTCCAAGGCAGTAAAAAAGAGTTGCTGAAACTTTTTATGACTGAAATTCTTTCTTCAAGAAAATAGGGCTATTTCTTAAACTATTTCTCATCTTTACAAAAAAAATAATTATAATGTGAAAGAACCTGTGCTGCATTTATAATTAAAGAATTAAGAAAAAAATAAACATAAGATAAATTTTGATCCCTTTTTTTTTCCTGACACCAGCGTTCAAAGATGCAGTCTCTACCAGAAATGTGAACTTTTAAATATGACATAAAACTGAAATCGGGACCATGTCTGAACAGGATTTTTTTCCCCCCAACTACAGGAGGTGGAAAAATCCCTAACTCCCCATTGCTATGATTTCAAATATATTCTTACCCCAAACTGGGATGAAACTGGAGCTTCACGAAAGGTACCTAGCACAACATGGGTTATGTTATGGGTACCACCGTTGGAATTTGAAGGACTGGAGAGGGGGTAGCCTGATAGATATAGCAACCGCCACCCTATTTGATATTCTAGGGTATGTCTTTCTCAAAGTATCTTGAAGAAATTTAATTAAGTATAAACAGCATTTATCAGACAGTTATTTATCATAACCAACTGTACAATAATTAAAGCATTCACCTGGGATGTGAATCCACATTAGGGCTCATTGTCTGACAACAGTCATCTGAACCATTTACAACTCTCATGAACTTGGATGTCACCAAAGATACTTAGGTCTATCATAGTCATCATGGTAGGACTAAGTACAGTCATTAAGAAATTTTCAGAGATATATAATCCTCTACTTTTCAAAAATCTGTCCTTCAATATTGATAACAGGAGGCAGAATAAAGAGTCCCAATGTAACTTCACCAAGTCCAGGAGTTCTTGGAGTCTTTTGTCATTAGCCCTTTGTCATTGCCAATGACTTAATCCATACATCTGTGCCTCGGTCTCTCACTGGTGCCGGTAGCATTACAATCCCCACCACTTTTGTAAATGCTTTTAACAGAAACTTCAAATTACTAATTTATAAGTACAACATTGCTATTTAACTTGAGGTCATTTCTAAACCTTGCACATTAGTTTTACAATCAAGGATGACAAAGACTATCATTTCCCTGTAAACAGAAAGCTCCTGACTGCTTTGAAAGCAAAGCTTTCCACTTATGCCCTGGAAAGGAACAGCAAGCAGCAATGATGGAAAAGTTACAATAAGTCCTGTTTCACCTCAATAATGAAAGGTAACATCTGGTCTCATTGAATATTCACTAAGTCCATTTGAGCCAGATTTTTCATTTCTAGATGTAATGGCTTTGGGAATAACTAGATATTAATTTGCTTCAAACTGAGCAGCAAAGTTAACAGCAGAGTGCTGCTCATACTAATGAGAAGGTGCTGCCACCTGTCGCTTCTACTGCTCAGCAAAGGGAAAAACAAAGGATGGTCAGACTCAAATGTAGTTGCATTTATTTCCATTTTAATACTTTCAGGATGAATAACCCCCCCTCCCCCCAATAAAATATTGGCTTCCTCAGATGGAAGCTGCAAAATATTTCAGAAACAGATTGAAACTCTTTTTTGCAGCTATGTCTCCTGCTAAAGCAATGCCTTGCAGGTTTCTTCAGAAATATTCACAATTCAGTAGTATCTTATTGCCCCAGGTACCAGCAAAACAGTAGTCAAATCACGTATTTTCTTCACTCTTGCAGAGGAAGCACTGGTATTAATAAGCATACAGCTACCATTTTAAAAGCTGAACAGAAAGTTCCCCCAGAAGTTCAAACAGGGATGTGTTGAGATTTGGTTCAGCTCACTACAAAACCAAACAAAAAAGAAAAACAAAGGCCAAAAAAAAAGCCTCCCCATGCCTTAAATGTCTACATACATCTATCCTGGCCAGCCATTGCACCTTGCAACCAGTAATGCATTTTCTTTACCATACTTACGGTTACAACTATTATCAAGTGCATGTTTAGGGAACTGATCTTCGCAGCAATTAAAGGTCAGTTTTTCAACAGTATTTAAGCACTCAGTGGCACAGACTGAGATTTACAATATTCCTACGTACTGGAAAAAGTTAGGCGGTTGCAATGCCTCCATTACCACTCTCGGCCTCCAGGCCCCAAACCACAGAGCCTGTCTCCAACTGAAAGTGCCTAAATCCTGTAGAGATCTGACCCTTTTCACTTATCCAAGAGCACACAGAAGTTCAGCAAAGAAAAAATATTGACCCTGGACCTGCCAGATCCCAGGGTAGTAGTATGACCAACGCAATATCCTTCCTTACAGATGCTTTGTAAAGAAAGTGGGGAAGCTCACTTTCTTTAAGCACAGAGGAGACGCTGTTTGACTGTGCTCAGACATCATGGAGACGATAGCAGGAAGGTGCAGAAATTCAGATATAGTGGCCCCCAGACTGTGACTTAACCTACTAGACCCTCAGACCTGTGCAAAAAGTGAGAGGAGGCCAGCAAAGTTAATCTTTGGTTGTTTTTTTTTGAGCTGTACCAAATCTTTGTGCATAAAGCAGATAGGGTCTTGGTCATTAGGATCTGGCCCCATCACTCCACAGGCCAGGCCACACAAAGTTTTAAGAGTAAATTTCACAAGCGTAAGGTACATTATCTGACTCTCCAGCCATCACAAGGTGGGAATCCCACAACTGTGAGGAATTTATTCTCTTGGCAAAGAGCACAGGGCTGCCAGGCACCAGCCACCTACCGTCCCATCCCCGCCGCAGGCCAGGATCCGCAAGTTTGGCACTTTTCTGTACAGCTCCAGCCTGGCCAGGGGACATAAAGGGAGAAAAGAGGGGGGGGGGGGGGGGGAAAGAAGTCAGAGCAATGACGCAGGCACTTTCTATGCACTTTGACAGTTTAACCACCACTTTTTGCATCTTCCAATATTCATGACTAAAGGTGTGGGTGGAGGCAGAAAAATAAAGGTGTAGGGGGAGGCAGGCAGCATCTGCCCCACTCCAGCCTGAGCCCTGTGGCTCACTTCACACACACACACACACACACACACACACACACACACACACACACAACCACTAGGATGTGAAAGGGGGCCTTCCTCCATGGTTAAGCAGCACCTCTGGAAAAGTATGTGATCAGTTACGCATGTTCCCATGCTAAATCTGAAAGGCCAGATTCTCATGTTGTCTGTAAGCATAACAAAAATCTTCCATTTTTGTATTACCTTAAAGCAAACAAATATAAACATTGAGGTTTTTAAACAAAATTTAATTTTCCTCATCAGGATTTGCTGAGCCACCGTTTCTGACACATGTAGGACATGACAGCTCCTTCAGCTGGTAACTATTTCTTTAACACCACAGAAAGCAATAACATCTAAACAGAGCTCTTTCTCTGGATATCTGATCTAAGATACAATCAGGAAAACCAAAAAAAGCACCCGTTGTAGACTTGTTCCTTCAGCTGCATGAAAGAAAGGCATAATGAAATATCTCCCAATGGAGGGGGTACATTCACAAGTAGAGAGCTGAGTGACCAGAGGACCTAATCCTCCTTTAACTCCATTACACAGCTCTGAAAAACGTATGCATACTTTAAAGCTTCTGTACATCACGAGGAGAGCAGCAGTGGGGGTGTTTGAGCAGGAAAAAAGGCTTGGGTGCTCTAGAAGTATGAATAGCAAATATGTGGACCATTCTTATATAGGTAAATATTTGATTTTACATGATTACTATATTTTTGCGCTGCCTAATTGAAGCAAGTTTCCCTATCTGAAATGCCACAGGATAGTCTCTTAACCCTTAGCAGTGAGAATCACGCCTTTAAAGACAGGTCCTCCATCCCCTGGAAGAGGCTCACAGCTATTGCCTAGAGAAGCCAAATTAGTTACTCAGCAAGTAGAGGTACTTCCAGTGCTGCTGTCATGTATGGAAATCTGGAGGCAGCTTCACCCCATTGCAATGCTCAGACACCAGGAAATGGTCAGGCACCATTGGTGCCTGACCAGCGGGTCCGTCTTGGAGCCGTCTGGACCTGGCTGTCTGACACAGGGGCAGCTCCTTACCTCTTGTCACAGAAGCCACCACTGCAGCCTGCCCCACCACGACTACCAAAACCCGGACACACCCAATGCACAGTCTACCGATCTACCCAAGTTAGACATTTGACTGCTTTCCTGATAAGAGAAGAATTATGGTCTGCAGCACTGAAGGCTTGAGAACTTACGCATCTCTTGGCCCTTCCTGAGAGAGATCAAAGACCTGGCGTGGATTCAAATACCACATAAATGTTTGGAGAACCTTGGTGCCCTGGGAAACGAGAAAAATCAAAGAGAAATTATGAATAGCTTTGTGATTATTAGAAATAATAATGTTAAATATTCACTATATTTGGATTGCTTTACAAAGAAAACATAAACCAAGAAAAAGACAAACTAGGAAGTGGCACAGCAGATGACTGCTCTATAAAATAGAGCCACCAATCTAGGCGGGGTGAACATGTATACATACAGACTAAATTTTACAACACAGATCATTAACAGTTCATAAGAACAGATATTCAAGGTTACACCAAAGGTTCATCTTCCACAGAAACCTGTTCTCCTACCTCTCACCACCTGCAAAAAGAAATTTCTGTTATCCTACACCACTCTCGGCCATCCATGACAGCAAGAAGTTGAACAAGCTTATGGGCAAAGTCACCATCACATTGAACAGTGTCCTGCACAACATCCAAGCAATGACACTACTCTGACCTCCACCATCACCACCATGAACAGTCATAACTGTAGCCCTCTAACACCTAATGAAGCAGGAGCCAAGGACCCTGGGCTACAGTTGCACCAATGTTCCCTCACTTGGTACAGTATGGCCAGCCCATCACCTACAGATATAATTTCTACCTTCTCAATTCATATTGAATTGGGTTCATATTCCAGACACTCTTTTCCCTTCATTTTTGTTCTGCCCAGACACAAAGTGGCAGGGTGTCTTACTAGCGGAAGAGGGCTAAGGACCCCATGGGGCCCACTTGTATTTTCAAGTAATGCAAGAATGCATTTCAGACATAGCCTAGGGGGTGCCAGTCAGGAATTTTTGATAGCTACCCCTTCTGAGCTATTGTTCTCCTGTCTGACACTTTCCCCTAAGTGAAGAACCAAGAATAGTAGTCAAAATGCCTAGGAAAAAGAATAAGAACAGAGAAAATAAATGGGATGTTTGCTGTAGGTATTCTCCAGCCTCAGCTATTTGGAGTTCATAGAACTCTTGAGACAGAGGAGGGGTCCAGGACTTTGGTAACCTTCAGGATTTCGTCTTCTAAATCTCTCCTTCAGCCCATGTAAATTTTTAGCATCCACAGAATCCTACAGCAAGGAGTTTTGCAGATGAATTACACACTGTGAGAAAGGCCAAATTTTTTCTTTGTTTTGAATCCAAGTCTTAGCAGTTTCGTTTTATATTCTCTATATAAATATATATTAATATCTAAATGAGAATAAAACTACTCTAATTTGCAGAAACACTGTTGCTAAACTAAAAATTTGTGACCTGGATCCAGATGATGTTCTTACCTGATTCCCTCCACTTTTTGGATTGACAAAAACCAGTAGCGGCTTCATGAGTGGAGAGGAGATAGGCTTTATCACAAATGGCCGACCTTTGTTATCCTGAGAAACAGAAGCAAGAACAACTTTAGTACAAGCTATATGTGTTTCCACGGCATAACACATGCAGGACACCAAACCTAACTCTGACAGAACTACCTCAGGTACTGGAACCAGTACAGCCATGTGAATGTGGTGCTTATCTGAGACTAATTTATCCAGCTAAGACAACTGAGTAAGAAGATAAAAGGGGAAAAAAAACAAACCCTACTTCAGGCCAGCACAAAATTATTTTAAATTGTTACTCAATGTTATTCACACAGCACTAATAATGTCATATAAAGTGCTATTTCTAATAGGAACAATTTTCCAGTGGAAAATAGAATGACATAAACTACTTATTTCATTACTCCCATCTAACAGACAAGTTGTATCAGCACTCAGTTGCAGATGATCTGCTTTTGATTTCTTGGCCTTGCCGGCCCTCCCACCTTTGAACAATTGCCACAGGCCAAACATGACATGTCAATGAAGAAGCCATTTGCCTTGCTACTCCCTACACCTGCAGGACACTAGAGACTCCAGTAGTTAGGACACCCCCCTGGGCTGTGGCAGGCACAGATTCAAGTTTCTGGTCTGCAGTTGTCCCACCACCCAAGTGAGGACCTTAACCAGAGAGCTCTGGCTATGAGATGAGTGTCCCTCCACTTCTCCCTGTGAGGCTGTTGTTCATCTACATAAATAAACCACTAGGCAGGATCTGAAAACAGTCTTCTATAAGTTATGTGATAAACCAAACCATTCATCTATTTTCTCTCTCTCTGTGGTCCAGTGCCAATTTTCACACAAGCAGAATATTTCCAATATAAGAACTCTTGAGGGAGATACCCTCAAATCGGACCAGACCCTTGTGTCAATGCACTCACCATGAATTTCACAACCCCAGTTTAACATCCCATGAGCCAAGTCTCTTACATCCCAAGGGAATGCTGTTTCATCAGGCTGCTGGTCCTTCTGGAGTCTGGTATGTTGTTTTGTGAAAAATCAACTCAGGAAATAAAACTTCTCATGCAAGTTTTATCAAAACTGATTTATTCCCACAACCAATTCAATAACATGGAATTTTTCAGTGGGGGGAAAAAAATTAAACACTGCAGTAGAAAAAACAAAACTTTAAAGTCTGTATTTAGACATTTAAACAAAAGGACCCTGATTTCCAAACCACTTGAATACCTACTTCATTGCCTCTTTTGCTGGCTTTTCTTTTAAAAGATGTTCTCTTCTTTCGCCGTGTTGAAGTCTTTAATGAGTTCTACATCAAAAGAAAAAAGAATACATGAAAAGCAAAACAAAATTTAGAAGACAGGCCCAGACAGAGCCCCTTTACGAAGCTCTTCCATGCATGTCCACTTGGAGAATGATAAGAGTATCTGGCACATGCTCGAGATTTAAATTACATGCGCTGCATGCTTTACACTTCCACACCACCGTTTATGGAGAAAGCCACACACGGAGACCAGACTGGTGCTTTGGAACTGGAAACTTTCCCACGCTGTGAGGGGGGAAAAAGATCAGATGCTCCCATAGACTCACATAACACCACATGTTGTACCTGCCAACCCTCCCAATAGGGGTAGGAGACGCCCGTTTCCCCTTCGGGGCTCCAGTCTCCTGCCCAATCAGGCTCGTCTCCTGGTATGGAGACCACCTGCATAAAGATGTAATAAAAAAACATGATAAATGAGATATTTTTCATGTTTTTTTTAGGAAAGAAAACAACAAGTTTTAGCTCTGGCAACCATTCTGACTCAACATAACGTAGGCCACCATGGTGTATGATGCTGGCACTGTGCCGTCAGTTCCAGCCTATCAAGAGACTTGTGTAATCACCTGCTAAGGAACAAACTGAATTTTCAGTATTTAAGGATGGGGCAAGGGGTGTTTGTGGGTTTTTTGTTTTCTTTGTTTTTAAATAAGAGTATCACTTAATTACATAGAAAAAAAGCCAAACTATAAAACTGCTTGTAGTTTTGCAGAACCTATTAAAATAGAACTAGCATCAAATTTATTCTCGAGGCTGGCAATAGCCTGCTCAAAGTTGTTGAACACAAAAGTATTCTGGTGTGATAAGAACAGTTTAAAAAGGGGATTTTTTTTTCTTATTTTTTTCTAATTATTTTAATTCAGTAACTGAAGTCATACCTGCAGGATATCCTATCCCTTTCCATAGGATCGAAATTTTGTGTTATAGTAAATACTGTAAATATTTTCTCAGTATTTCAACTCTTAATCCAGCTTTCACCAGGAAATTAAGTAACACAGGGAATTAGAGGAAAGTTTATTGATTTTTTTTTTTTCTGGCTTCAAATGGGGAACAAGATCCACTCAGCTCATCCAAAAGTTCATTTCTGTCTTGACCTTATTCAAAAGTGTACCACTAATGAAAAAAGCCAATGACTAGAGATTATCACATCTGTAAGCAGTGATGTCTTAATCCTGCTTGCTAACCAACATTAACAAGAACAGCTACTAGATTCTATTTAATACCTAACAACCAATTCCAGAATTTCACGACGTCAGTAAAACACACCAGATATGGAAGCTAATATTTCCACATCTCTGAGAAGTTAAGAAAAACTAACAGCTACCTAACTCAAATACCTAAAGACATTTTCCTTTTTCACCCAGACCGAGAGAAGCCTGCCACAGAGCACAAGGTCTGAAGATTTTTGTCACCTCTCTCAACACTCCTTGCGGACCAGGATATAGTCGTGCCTTGTTGGTTACTGAAAATACTGAAGACAAGATGGCTCTGCAGAGGAGGACGTTTGCCCTTTCAGACTATATTTTGGGATACCTAGTCTGATACAAAGTGATCTTGAAAGCATAATAAACCACAAAGACTGCACTGACTACGAAAACGCATTGGCAATATCTCCTGCGTGGTTCTTCACTGCCCTACCTCAATAGACAGATTGACTGTAAACAGTCTTATGTCAATATAAAGGTACAAGACATTACTCTCAAAGCTGCCTCCCATGAGGGTCTCAGTCTAGTTCCTAAGGATTTCTCTGCTGAAGGATTCTCCCTGGAGTGAGGCAAAACACAGGACAGAGAGAAGATATCTAGTCTACCTGCAGTCTTGCTAGTGGTCTGCTGAAAGGTCAGGGGCATATCAAGCCTTTTGCCAGTGCTTCAGACTCTCCAGATGTAAAATTCAAAATACTTATCCTTTCATTGCACTTCAGTGACTTCTGCTGGAAAATTGTAGTCTGTAACTCAAGTTAGGTGTTATACTAGGCAAGTACTTAACTGTATCTCTGGAAGAAGAGCTGTACTTTTGATTCTGCCTTCACAATGGATGGACCTAAGTCCAGTGGCTTTCTTCTGGAAAGGGCAAAGACAGTTCAGTAAAATCCTAACTAATTTTAAAAGAATAATTTAAAGAATGTTTAAATGTAGTTTTCGTTAAATCCCATTATAACATATCTCTTTTTTTTGCCTATAGGTGGGGTGGGAAGAGGCATACAACTATATTAGAGAAACAGTTTTAGTCTAAGCCTCCGTTCATGATTATAAAAATTTTCATTTCCACACTCAAAAAGGCACTAAAAGTATGCTATATCACAGCCATGTTATTTCACCTTTTTTTTAAACATGCCTACACCTGTAGTGTTAAGATAACCTAAAGCTTTGCTATGATGATTGCAACTGCATGTCCATAGCAAATGAAAGGCAAAAAAGCTGCTTAAACATATGCAGGTTCTCTTTGCAAACATGCAGAAGAACAACAGCCAAGAGTAATCATCCGTCTTTGCACATTGAACTGAAGAAATGGATGCATACTACCTTGTCCACATAACAAGTTGATGAGTGTTTTATAAACATGTAATGTTATTCAGCAAAGTACCTTATAGCAAAGCATACCTTTAAAAATGGGTACCATATGTAAATCCTAACTTGCCTCTAGAGAGGAAACCTCTCCTTTGTGGATCTCAGTTTGGTCATCTTCAAAAAGAGATTTTTGGTATTATTGCATCGTCACTATAGTTCTCAGCAAGCTTAGCTAGACGAACAGAAGAATTGGAGTCTTCCTTGTATGGTGGTGTTGGGTGGTGCGAGGGCCACAGACTATCTCAAGCAAATCCAATGAATCCTTTCAACATTTTCCTTTACAACATTTCAGCCTTCATTTTCAAAGGCTTTTAACACACTGGGCTTCAAATGACTTAAATAATGAACAGCCTCTGGGAAGGTCAATCTTGACCATCCTCTGACTGCTCACAAACCACCATCGGACAAGCCAGCTGCTCTCAGAGATTGAGGAAATAAAGAGATAAACCCAGAAATATAAATATTCACTAGCACTTTTTCAAGGTCCTCAAAGGAGGAGGAGAAAACCCCATGTTTACTCACCTTGAACAGGAAAAACTTGGAATTTTACAGTTACTGCCTTTGCCTTCCCAAACACCAGACAAACTGAATCAGTAAGTACATCAGCCAGATCCTCATTATCTACTTTTCTCCCACAACATAAGCATATAGCAAGTCCATTCCTAGAGCTAACACCACTTGGGTTACCAAACCTCACCTATAACAAAATACCACCAGTCAACAGGAAGGACCTGCTTTCACAAACTAGGAGATGGAATTTATTTGAACCCCAGGAAATCAGAGCTGGTGTCAAAGAACTGCGAATGCACTACAGAAATACTGGAAATCTGTAAAGAAGTTACAGAAGTGGCTCGCATTATGAATAACGTGGAATAGGTATTGGGAGTTTTCCATTCATGTAAATGGGTCATTACATACAGGGCTACCACCAATCCCAAAGCTATTTGAATCATTCTGAATATCCTTCATCTTGCAATCAATTGCTTGCAAGAAGCTATAGCTCCCCATTTAGAATGAAGGTTGTAAGCAGAGATTTGTCCTTAACCAATTATACCATTATGCTTCACTACCACAACATTTGTGGTAATCAGAGGGGGAGTGTGCTCTTTATTCAAGCCCAACATTTGAAAGGTGGTGACCCACGTTGTATAAAATAAGCATGGAAAACCATTTTTGTAGCAATAAAACTAAAAATCAGGGCACAGTTTTGCTACAAAAAGCCATCTTATTTGCTTAAAACAAACAACCAACAAACAGGATGAAGGCACCACTAAAATCAGTTTCATATGAGCAGGGAATTCAGTTCAGGAGTTGCCTGTGACCAGTGTTAGTAGTTAATTAGAGCTGAGGAAATATTTTATAACAAAAAGGCTTCTGGCCAAATTTATTCTGATTGTGGAATATGAAAAAAACAGATTGTTGGTTTCATATTTATTTACTATCTGAATTTACAAAAATTTGTGAATACTGTGTTTGTATTCTGTGGACTGAATGCAGTGAATATTTCACAGTGTTTACCAAACATGCATATAGGGTGAAGAGGGTCATAATACACAGAAGGAGAGCTGGCCAGAAACAGCAGGAGAGAAGAAAATATTTCCTAAAAAAATAATAAATAAGAAAACAAGACTTCTGCCAAAAAATCTGAAAACACATCTGAAAGATGCGTCAGTGTTTTCTACAGCAATAAGGAAGCATTCCCCAGAACTAATACCTCAATGGGTGCTGTTAAGAAGTTTCATGGAAATATGCCCATTGGGTGTGCTAAATATCATTTTGATCTAATGCTTCAATTACTCAACATAAGGTTTTTGCATGCTACTGACCATGAATTTCAAGGACTTGAGATGTGATGGAGAGGGAATATTGGACTGAAGTACTTCCTCTCCGCTCATGACTCAGGCATACAACGCTGACAGATATTTTCTTTTAGTGTAGCATTTTAAACCTTTTAAACATTTAAAAGCATTTTTCCCATGAATTATAATTAGCTAGATTGGATTTATTTTTTTATTTGAACTTTTCTGAAAAAATAATGGACAAGAAAGAAAATTCTCTAAAAATAAGGAAGATGCCTTGCTTTGGCCAAATCAAAGGAAAGTTAAAAGTGTTGATTTTTTTTTTTTTTTTTACTAAAAGTTAAAAAATAAAATTAAAAATATGTAAGAAAGACTTCTTTTAGTCAGGTCAGGCATTGATACATCTATCAAGTACCAGATAAGTGTGGAAAATTAGCCAAGGAGATTAAGTCTCTGCCAAGGACTCAAACAGATTCTTCAAGAGAGGAAAAAAAGATTTCTCTAAGGCAGGCTGGAGTAAAACTAGCAGAGAAATAAGAGCGTAGGGCAAAAATACATATGCCAAGGAAACCTTTTTTCTCAGAGTGGAGAGGGCTAGGAATCTTGCCTTCTCTCTCTGGACCTAAAGGAGAAATAGTGGTCTCTTCAGCTGACTTTTTGATTACTCTATACATATATTTCCCCTTCCCCCTAACTCGTCTTCAATATCCAGCTTTTTAGAAATGCTACTCATGCACAAATCTGACATTCATGTCCCTAGATTGGAACTAAAAACTGAGCAGTGTCACAACTTAGACCTTTTTCCAGTTTTATGGCACTAATTTTGTCTTAGTGTCTTGCCTACAACCTGAACTTCTCGGATCCTTGTTGGCAACCAGGACACAGAGTCAGAAAGCCCCGGGTCACTTCTCAAGGACGGACACACTAACATTAAGAACCACACATCCCTACTCTATAAAACCAGGATTCCTGTGAATGGAGGAAAATTACAAGAAAACACGAGTGTGAAGTTTCAATATCCCGGACACTATTCACTTCAGGGAAAAAAACAAACAAACAAACATCAACTTGTTTCAGTGCTTCTGAAATAAAATTTTTCCCAGCATTTCTGGCTCCCCAGTATGTTCAGTGTTTGGCTGTTTCTTTCAGGTCAATCTTGAGTGAAAACAGACTTTCAAAGAAAAAAAAAAATACTTCTTGCATGATGAGAATCCCCTTTTAATTTTTGGCCAGCTCTCTTCTGGATTCCTTTTCTCCCTATTGTGTTCACCAGTGAACAATTGTCTCCAAGACATATCACATCCATTACCAAAGCTTTGAAGTCTAATGCTTGTTACCTTCAACTAAATGAGCACGTGGGCTGACTGCTCGCATTCAGCAAGCACTGATGTAAATAAGACATGACTGTTTAAATGTCCATTAATGGCAAATTCAGAGGAACGCCAGTCCAGCCACAGCCAATTCTTACTCCAATTCGAGTGAATGTTTGTGAACAGTTTTTCCCTGTATTTGCTCAGCTCTATTTAATGAAACATGCTTGACTGCCTAAAACAGAGGGGATTTCTTGCCATAGGCTCATTGAACCCACAGTTACAGGAACAAATCCAAGCTGAATTTGCTCAGAACAGAAGTCACATTTGTTGCTAATCATCCAAAATAGGGAAACTTACTGAAGGGCTGGATGGAGGGGCAGGAGGATACAGGTTCATAATCACCATGGATGTATGCTGGGTTTCAGGGATAGAGACAGGGTTGAACAAGCATGCCTTAGTGAAGGAGTTCCGAGCGGCGAAGCCAGGCTGGCCCTGCGCAGCCATACAGCTTCAGAAACAGACATCAGCATGCAGTTACCTGAGGTTTCTTCACCTTAATGATCCAGGTGGGAGGCACAATGACAGCAGCGTGAGCCCCCAGGGAACATGGCTCCTCAATGTGATGTAGCATGAAACAGGTGACTTTATTGTGAAACTGGAAGAGAGGAAGAGAGTAGAGTCAATAAAGAGGCCAAGAAAGACAAGGACAAAGGGAAAGCATGGAGAAGAGGGTGATGGTACAAAAACTGGAGCAATGTTCCCAACTCCACTGTCTTCAAGCCCTTCAAACCATGGAGTTTTAGCAACTAAAGACCCGTTTCCCTAGCCATGCCTTCTTACCAAAAAACAAAAAAAAACACAAAAAAAACCCCACCACACCACCAAAAAAAACTCCAAAAATGAAACAAACAAAAAAAAACCCCCAAACATCAAAACCTCCAAAAACCCGAATCACTTCTACATAGATCACAAATTGAAGACCACAACCTAGTTTGATGCACTCTATGTATTAAGAGTTCTTTGGCTTCCTGAGCTAGCAGCAGCAGGGTGTTGATGGGAGGTAGCTAGTGACTACATTCTTCTCGAGGACTTGTGTCAGCCAGGTGAAGTTAATGGTGTCTTTGAACAAAAGGAACAGAACTGGCAAAACTGGGGGTGATTCACAGAGAGGGAACCTGGAAAGCTGGTTCAGAGCCCGGAAAAATGCTACCAGATTCCCTGACTACTATTCACTTACCGCCAACTTGCACCAGGAACAACTGATGGCCACAATCTCTTTACTATGGAAGGAGAATTTCTGCTGAAAGCCCTAGAACAAGCAGAAAAAAATGATTAAATTCCTCCTGACTACAAGAAGATTTACGCCAGGTGACCGTGCTAGGCTAAATCAGTTTATTGAAGTCAGATACACTGGCTCAGCCTCAAAGCTCTTGGACATCAAATAGATTTTTGGGGGATAGAACAGTGACAGCATTCATAGCGAAGGTTCAACTGGGACATTTTCATATACACTTTTAAAAACACTTCTCCAAAATGTTATGTTTTTTCTTAGATTTTGTAGTTAAAAACAAAGGAAGAAGAAATACAGAAGTAATGCCTATTTTAATGAACAAAATATTCTCTCATTGCAGTGTTGTTTTCTCTAAATACAAACAAGAATTTGAATTTTCCTTTTTTTTTTTTTTAAATACAGAGTGGAATCAACTACAATGCTGTGTTGAAATGTTCTGATTGGGAAATTAAGTTTATTGTTTTATTGAGCTGACTCAGATCAAGATCTTTTAAGAAAGTTCCAAAAACATAAATTGTCTGATTCGGATCAAACAGATAAAATAAATATTTCTTCATAGCTTTAAGGAGAAAAAAGCCCACCATTACCAGCAAATACAAGATTTTATTCTCCCACAGAAGAGTTTCATTTTGTAGAATGCAATTTCAGCAGACATATCACTTTGCTCTGAATTCTAAAGCTGGAAGAGATCATTGGGTCATATACATCCTTCTTGCATATAACACATGCAACAAATGGTAAGTTACAGACTAAAAATTTGTGTTCAGTTAAAGCTTATTTTAGCTAGAGAAAGAATTGATGTGAATTGAAGAATTGCTGCAGAGATGGAAAGTCCAGAACTTCATTGAACAGTTTGTCATAGTCACCTTCACTGCTTAGGTTTCAGATTTGCAGTTGTCTGGGTCCTTTATTCATTGGCTTCTCTCAAGCCTCCCCCTACTACATAAAGTAGCCCATCACTACCCAGAATTTTCTAATTCAGTCTCTCTACCAAGTCATGAGTTTGTGAGGCAGTTTTCTTTTTGAAAAGCTGAGTTTTACCTAAATTTCCTACATGCTGGGCAATGCCCAAGACCCAGTGCAAAGAATTATAATCTGATTCAGTAACATCTAACAGGTCATTGCCTCACTGCTTCTGTAATTAAGGTCCTTCTTATCCTAGCTGCTCTGGAAAGGAACAGGAAGATAGACACCTGCAGGAAAAATGAGCCTATTGGTGCCCAGTGCAATGACGCTGTCAAGCACACCAAGAAGGAGATTTAAATGAACAACCAAAAACCCATCCAGAGATGCACTGGTCTTGTTAAGTGAGGGACTGAGCTCCAATATGTCCATACATGGTAGCTGAGGACAACCCTATCAATACTCTGAAGAGGAGGCAGCTCTCCCTGTCTGCCTGCCATGCAGAAGCGCACACTGCAGCTTCTTCAGGTGTCCCCAGCATGTATGCAAAACAGCTTGCCAGGTGGATCACACCACCAACTAAGGCCTAATCCTAACAAGGCTTGTGTCACCTCTACCTAGATTTATTTTATTTTTTTTTTAATCCTTCCCCTAATGCCTCAGGTTTTGCATTCAGAGAAATTCAAAGAGATTACATTCTTCGTAATGATGGTGATTTGGCATATTCAGGTTTAGTAATGGAACACAGTCAAATGGCTTCACAAAGACCAGCTGCCCAGCTGCTCCTGGCTGGGCAGATCTAGCCTGCCATTTGGTGCGGGCACAAGAACAGAGTGACAGCACGTATGATACGAGTGCTGGAACGGAGGTCTGACACTGGACAAAACACACTATTCTCATTCACTTATACAAACGCTTCTTAATGTTTCTCACAAATCTCACTCTTTCTTGTCCTAAAGTGTATTAAAAGAAAATTATTTCATCCCCTCATTGGCATGAAATGTTTTGTTTTATTCTCCTTTCTAACAACCAGGGGAGAAATTCTTCTCTACCAAAACCTCCACTAATAAAACCTAAAATTCAGTACATTAATTCCACAGCCCAGAAGTGGTGTATTTTAAACATACGGACTGAGCAGCTTGTCTGGTTCTAGATGGACCATTTTTCATTTATTCAGTAAGCCATTTGGCTTTTAGGGAGTCATTAGAGAAAATGATACAGCAATAACAACATATTAATGATAAGTAGCAATAAAACATCACTTTTCTTCCTCAATTGCTTTACAAATATGAGCTAATTCTTCATATGGATACATGTTGGAGGTAAGACAGCAATTATTTGAAAGCTAGCTTTACAAATAAAGGAACTGATAAAACAAAGCAATGCACTGCAGGTCACAGTGAGATTTGATGGAGACTATCAGATTGAAACACTGGGGCCCCCCATATTCCACCAGAAATCGTCTCTTCTGCCTTCTCTCGATAAGAGGGAAAACTAAAATTCAGCTATCTTGTTCCTGGGTCATACAAGGAAGTCTTCTGCACAAATTTTGGGATAGAAAATTAATTTCACCTTTGTGAGAATAACAGCCCAGAATATTAGCCCATGTTCACTGGCACCCAATTCCCATACCACACAAGAAATCCCATGCTGTGAGCTGCTCCTGCAAAAATAAACAGTTGTGCACACCAGAGGAAGTGTATTTGGAGCAAAAGAGCACCTGAATCCCTAGCTTGTGTCGATGATTACAATCTGTCTAAATAATCTGGATCAAAGTCCACGTTAATACAGACGGCCATGCACAAACAGAGCACAGAGGGATTACTAGCTCCAATATGTTTTTGTTATATTCTCAAATGTATTTATCATGAAAGAGTATTTTCACATCAGTGTTAGGGGGACTAATAAGGGTTTTTTTACATGTATTTTCTCATGTTATTTATTCCCTTTTTAATGCTCCCAGAGATATTCCAATGCAACGTTACTGTAGTGGAGACTGGTATTACTACAGCTTGAATACAGACGGCAACAGCAGCACTTGGATGGTGATCTCTGCTAAAATAACAGAGAACTAGAATTGCCCCACAACTACTAGAAATTTCAATCCTACCATTATATGCAGGGAAAGCATACAGCTCTGCATCAATCCACAGGCCCTTAAAGGGGACCAGTAACACAGAGAGAGTGACACTATAGCTGCCCACTGCATGGGTAGCGTGGACACACTGCTTCCGACACCACAGAAAATTTAAAAAAAAAAAAAAAAAAAAAAAAAAGAGTCTGTTTAGCATGGTGGCCGAATATGCTTTCTCAGCCCTAGAAAATCCCTAAGCCACTGGTAACTGGAAGTATATGAAGAAAGGATAACTTTGCATTCATCTTTAAGCTTCTATTACTGCACACAGTCATGAACTGGATGCGGGGCCACATGATCTGAACATTCTTATGCTGTATTACATAAGGGGAAAAAAAAAAATCTGCTTTTTTGTGATGAACCCAAGTAACAAACAGCTAATAACAGCTAAAAGCTACAAAACTATATCTTTTCCTGCCTGCAAGAGAAAGGAATGAGTTCTTAAACACCACAAATGGTATAGAGGACGTGGTTTGGGAGCATTTATTTGCCATCTCTTCCAACACAAGAGCTATGGAGCATTAGAAAAGACTAATAAGTGACAGGTTCAAAACACCCAAAATGTAGTTCTTCTCACAGCATGTAGTTAAGCTTGGGAATTCCTTGTTAAAGGGTGTTGCAAATGCTACAACTTTACCCAAGGAGAGACTAGACAAGATCACAGGAGAGAAAGTTATCATAGGCTGTTAAATATAAAGGCGCCATTACTGGAAACTCATGAGACAGAAATTCTTAGAAGCTAGGAGACTCTTTTGGGGATGCATCACTAAACACCTGCCCCATCTTATACTTTTCCATAATAAGCCACTATTGAATACTGGGCTCGATGGTACTTTGTCTTAAGAGATACGGCCATCCTTCTATTACAGTTTCCTGTTCCAGAAAAAGGGGAATCATCACATCAAGTAGACAGAAATAGATTGTTTGGTTCCACTGCACTCGGTAAGCTTTTGAACTTTCTAGGCCCCCTTAGCTGGCACCGATATCTGCATATAGTACTTTTGCAGTACAGCAATTAAATCACCCCTGGGAAGGAGAAGAGAACTGAAGCCTAAATGAGACCACGTAAGCTGTATCTGCGCTAGCAAGTGGCATGTAATAGTGGGAGCACAGGCTCTGTTGGTGCTGACAACACTATGCACAAGGATTTTCAGAGAATTTTACTTTGAATTAGCCGTATTCTGGTCCTGTGGACTGAGTCCCCGTGAGTAGCTGCAGAGCGTTAGAACAGCGCCTTGCATGTCAGTTTAATCTAAAAGGAATTCCGTTCATTTGCTGCAGACTGTTCCACGTGTGAACCATGGTAAGGGATGACAATCAGTAAAATGCCTTCCAAACTGCACTTCTGATCCAAGGTGAGACACTAACATCAACACCTCTGTTCTCCGGTTCTCAGGAAGTGTCAGCCATGGCACAGAAGACACACAAAATATAAAGCCACAAAGCCAGGCTAAGGGTGTTGAGGAGAATGAATCCCTTTCCACTGGCTTATGATATGAAGCGTGAGATGGGTATATCCTCAATGTTCATTTCTACTTTCTTTACTCAAGCTATTATTAATCATCATTAAAATACTTAACCATCCAATTCCAGCCATGGGATAGGACTAAGGTTACGCAGCAGTGAGGTCTATCAGAATCATTACGTATTACATTACTTTCTTTTATTGCTTTAAATTTACTGCCATTCCATTTCAATGATAGTTCCCTTTTTCTTGCATTACAAGAAAATATAAAAGTTGGTTTTCACTCAGAGGTACAAGAAACATAGCAGTGGAGCACAAGACAGACAAGTATTTTGCTGTAATAGGAGGCTGCTTGGCCAATAAATATAATGGGATTTTTTTTCTTGTTATCATTTTCCCTAATCCTTCTGCTTCTTGACAAAGAGTAACTCTACTACAATACACCCATGTTGGTCTTAACTGAATACTTCTTATTCAAGGGAAAAACTGCTATTTCCTCTTAACTTCTCCATAACAGTCAGGGCTGATAGGAATTTTAGGATGGACTGGTCACATTGCCCACATGAATTTACCCAGCACAGCTTTTGATTCGATAGGCAGTAAGTACTCCCATTGCAAAATCAACACTTACTGCCTCTAAGGGAGATCCAGGCCAACATGGCAGAGGAGGAAGGGAGCATCAGTGTGAAGTCATTCCATAAGAATACTGCATGCAAAGTGCCTTGTTGCACTGTTTGCATGCTACTTGCTATAAACGGGCATCACATTTTTATGGCATACCTTGTTGCAGCTGGTAACCGGTGATCTACATCAATATCCACATACAAATCTAATTTTCCTCTGACTTAAGCGCTGTGCCATGGACACGAGATACACTTTCTTACTAGCTGATGTTTAGAGGGAGGCAAAAATATAATATAGTGCTAGAGAAAGGAATTAAGACCCTGTATTAATTCTATTTTTAAATATCTCTCAACAGATTTCAGGGGTTCATAATATTTCAGAAGAAAGGTCTTCAGTAGCTAAGGTACTTCTTAGTCCTTTTTATAGCTTTTTAGAAATAAGCTTTTATAAGCTATGCATCAGAGGAAATGTGAAACAGTCTCACAAATTTTACAGTCTGCCAGGGCAGAGAGAAAGAAACAGCATTTCTTTTTCCAGAAGCATGAAAAAATAGGCCATCACGATTTTGGCACAGAGGACAGCACTACAAGAACACCATATTGGCGCAGGGTTAGCTTAACGAAGAAAGAAGCTCAAGGAGCCACAGCCTTCCTCCTCCTCATTTTCAGCAGCCAGTGCAGCGCGATGTCACAGCACACACAATGTGCTCATTCCTGCAGATGCCACTGCCTTTTCTCTTCCCACGTGGGAATCAGGGCTGCTACCACTCAACATATCAGGCTTGTCATCAAGCCTTAAGAGAGGCCAAGTGTTCAGGATAGAAAAATTTCAGTGACCAGACGGACCTACTGGCTACCCTGAATTCATAAGTGCCCAGCGTTGTGCTTGTGCTGCACTGGAAATCTTACCTTTCCACACTGCTTACACTTCCCCTCCTGCCTCCGCCTGTGCACCCAGTGGTGTCGGACAAAGTTCTGCAAAAGGACAAAAAAAATGTGTTATAGGAAGCAATGTCAGCTTGTCCCTTCAGCCAGTGCAATCTTTTCTGGAGCAAAATGCAGCGGTGCCCATGGGAAACCCCAGACACAACCAAAACTGAAGGAGGAATAAGGATGAGATAGTGTCTCTTTTATCAGGGAGTGTTATGACAGGACACAGGGTAACAGCCTCAAACTGAAGGAGGGCAGATTTAGATGGGATATCAGGAAGAAATTCTTTACTGTGAGGGTGGTGAGGCACTGGAACAGGTTGCCCAGGGAAGCTGTCAATGCCCCATCCCTAGAAGCATTCAAGGCCACGTTGGATGAGGCTTTGAGCAGCCTGGTCTAGTGGGAGGTGTCCCTGCCCAGGGCAGTGGGGTTGGAACTAGATGATCTTTAAGGTCCCTTCCAACCGGAACCATTCTGTGATTGTGTGTTCTTTATCCATGTTGAAATGCAGCCAGAACTACTCTCTTGGTACTCTTCTACAAAAAGAAGAAGGTTCATTACATGATGTGGAAATAATCATCACCTAAATACAAAGCACGGAAGGGCCCAAACACTGCTGTGTTCAGCCACAATGCAGGGCCCCGCTCTATTCTGCTTGGAAATGCAGCCTTATCATGCGAAAAATCACAAGTCAGTGGAGGAGAAGGGAAGGAGGGGAGGAAGGAGCAGTCATTGAAGCAGTCTTTTCTCCCTGTCTGGACTACTTACATCCTGGATGGCAGCAAGAGGTGAGCAAGAGATGGGAGGGTGAGAAGCACTGCCGCCCCTCTTTCCGTGCAGGCGAGGGGGTTAAGAAGGGGCCTGTCTGCGCCATGCTGTTACGCCAGCAACATTGAACCATCAAGGTGGCAGGGAATTGAGCTACCTCTGCTAAGAGCAAGCTGGCCACCAAACCAACTATCAAAGTTCAGAGGTTGTTTTTTTTCCTCTTTTTTATTAAAACACAAATAAAATGCCTAATGCGTAAATTAAGTTTCAACGACTATTTTTGGCCTCTTTTTTTTTTAAAAACATTGGCTTCTAACTATGTAAGACAGATAAATGTAGCAATGAGAACAATAGATGTCCAGCACCTTCAAAGGAGCTGAACTCATACAGTAGCCAGTCACAAACTATAAGGGGTTGGAATGTTTGATTATTTTTTTTTTATTATTTTTTTACTAACTTAGGACACTAGAGATACTTCTAGGGGAAAAAAAAACCCAAAAACTAAGGGTGAGGCAAGTGGAAGGAGAGGGAAGCAGAGAAAAAAATATACTAGTTCAGAGGACAGGAAGAAAACAAGAAATGCTACCCAAAAAAAAAGAAGAAAAAAGACAGAATAGCTAAATGAATGGGAAAAGAGACAACACAAAGATGAAATGGTTTCCGTCACTGTAAGTAATGGAGTGCTTCAGCTAGAATTCATTTTATTTATTCTGGGGAGGAGAAAATGTCTCACAGGGAACCAATACTCCATCTAAGATTCCTCTAAATCTAAAAGCTCCGCTGCAGCTCCACGCCAGGTGAATCATCACACAAATAAAATGAAAAGCAATCGTCATTTGTCCATTACTTACTTCTCTTGGAGATCTGGAGCCTCCTTCTCGGAAAGTCGGTTTGCAGCGAAAATTAATCTAGCATTAAAATAAAGCTGTTAGAACTGAAAGTGAGCTGAGACAAAATTCATTTCAATATGTTGATCTAGGCTGGACTTCCAAAATATTTATTATCTATTACAATATTAGCTTGTTAGGTGAACAAAATAACTTACTTGGATGGCAGAAAATCGCTTTTCATATGGCATAATAATTCTGCTTGCTAGACCTCCACACAGCCCTCATCTTCACTAATGCTATTGCCGCCTGCTCCCTTCAACTATTTAAACTGTCACCCCCTTGCCTAGAAGGAAACCGCTTCATCTGTTTGTTTTTTTCTAAAGATCATTTGCAACCAAATTGGACTTAAGCTGAGGTCTCAAAAGTTAATAGGAGCTGGAAATCTAACTCTGTAAGACCTTTTGACACAACCCAGCTTTAAGTCTTCATAAACAAAGCCTGTGGAGAAATCTTCCTCCACATGAAGAGCTGTGCAAATTACCCTAAATTTCTACGTTTTGCTTAGATGAGGCTGCTTTTTTCCACCTCCTCAACCACAAACCCTTTGGGGAGCATTTTACTGCCTCATGCAGTGCTGTTGCCTCCTTTAGATAGGAGAGGAAAGACAGAAAGAGGACAACAGGAACTTCCATGAACAGAAAACATGTTTAGGAAAGTGAAGAGAAAAAGCATTTAACAATCATGGGAGTCCTAAGAGAAAAACCCAAAACCTTTTGAGATTAATAGAAATAAGAGCAGGGGGGATGCAGAAAAGAAAAAAAAAAATATACCAAAGAAAAAAAGAGAGGCACGGGAAAAGGCCAAAGGATATGTGAGGTAAGGATACACTAAATGAAATGGATTCAAGCTTAAGTTGACTAGCCTTAAAAGAACAAAACGCTTAAGGATACTGCACAGCTATGTTTTTGTCAGGAAGGCAGAAGGATCAAGTTTCCCCAAATTTAAACACAATGGTTCACATGTAAATAAGTTCTTCCCTCATTTAATAATGGCCTTCAAAATAATAGCTCAAGGGATGGGGAGTGAGAAAAAATAAAAAGATAAAAAGTAAACAAAATACTTATTACTTAAGAAGAAAGAAAAGCTGTAGCAATATTAGTCTTCCTCCCTTGCTCTTCCCCTGGAGTTGCAATGCGCTGTTTCCATGCTGAGTCGTGACAGGTTGGAAAGACCTCCAGCTTATATTTATTTTACTTACAACTTACACCTTTGCAAAGAGGGCCAAGCATAAGATTTATGTACCAGTTTTAAATTCCACAGGGTTTAAGAGGGATGCAGACTTTATAACAACGCTCTACCAAGAGGAGAATTTCATGGTCTCCAGAATGGCATAAACAAGCCTAAAAGAATGTGGTTTATCTAAGTGCTCATTTGCTCCGGTTGGCAATGCCACCAACTTGCTGGGCTGTGGAGAGTCAGCACTGCTGCTGCTGAAGGAAGTCATGAAAAATTCACTGGTAACATTTTGTGCTGAAAGCATGTGCTAATGCTAATTTCACTGTGGGTAAAAGCATCGGGGGTGGAAATGGTACCTCTCCAACTTGGTATTATGGCAATCACTGTGACATTTGTCAACACAAGTCCAAATACTTGGAAAGGAAAAACTCTTTCCAAAGGGTTGCTGCTATAAATTTGTTATGCATCCACTTCTTTTATGGAAAACAACATTGCAAAACATATAGGAGTGAAAATGAAGCTCTAATGAAATCAATGGGGAAATTCCCACCCATATTTCTTTACACATATCCCACCAAGAAAGAAAAACAGTGGGGGGAAATTTCTTCAACACATTAACAGTTAGGCATAATGAAGAAGAATCACTGATGGGAAGGCAACTCTGTGATAGACATTCTATAGGCACTTGGGGGTAAGGACTCCTTGAAGGAACTGAAAAGCAGGACAGACACTCACAGAAATAATGGCACTACAAAAAAAAAAAAAAAACCAAACACAAACAGGTTTGGTGTCTTCCATTTTAAAAACAAGAACTTAATTTCTGAGATTTTGAGGACAAAATAGTATAGTCTAGTAAACACTGTGAAAAATGTTCATAGTAGCATCTTATGCTGCATCGGTCATAATAAATATAGCTGTAATAAGATGAATTAAGCTGAGTTTAGTTGAGGAATTTTGAAAGGCCAATTTTGTGCCTGAAAGGATACTGCGTTTTTTAGCTTCAATTTTCAATCTAGAAATAGAGGGAAATAATATTTTAATCATAAAAATTGTGAAAGGATTCGGCGGGGGGGGGGGGGGTGTTGATTCTTTTTTTTTTTTATTATTTTGAGGAAATCTATTTTAAAAAATAAGCTGGAATTTTAAGTCAACTTTTTAACAAATATATTGTCAAAACAGCTATGAAAGCCTGCTTTGGCATATGATGTTTTCCAGCCTGAAACCTTCAGTAAAAGAATTAAATGAGTGTTGTCCATGTCAGGCTCCAGAAGATGGCAATGTCTTACCTTCTCTAACTGCTCCATGCAGGCATTGTGGACCACAATTTTGCAGGCAGCACACTTCCTCCGCAGAGCAGATTTCTGCAAGAGGAAAGGGAGATGTGTGTGCATGGAGGTGCACTGTTCTCAGGAGGAAAAAAAGTTAGCTGTGAAACGGGAGACGTTTCTCTCCTTATGCAACATATGCTTATTCCTCTCTCGGTGCTCTCAACTGTTCCGTATATTGAAAAAAGGCCCGAAGCTCTTTCCGTTAAGAATTGGACTTTGTGAAAGACAGAGCCGCAGTACTTCAGGATATGAACTACAGGTAAAAGGTTCCCTTTTAGGCAGCAGGTAAGGCTGTTAACAGTGCAGATCATCATTCTAAAAGGGACCAGCCCAGCAAGATGATGAACAGCACCAGTGTAAAAAGGAGAAAAAACATACATGCAAATCAGAGAACTCGGACCAGTTCGGAAGAGTGTGTCATTTCATTCTTATCATATGATATTTAATTGGATGGGCCTGACCATCGACTTGCAGAAAAATACTTCAGTCATTTAGCAGAGAATGATTA
This sequence comes from Chroicocephalus ridibundus, assembly GCF_963924245.1. NCBI lineage: Eukaryota > Metazoa > Chordata > Aves > Charadriiformes > Laridae > Chroicocephalus > Chroicocephalus ridibundus. The sequence goes on from NC_086284.1 coordinate 156,909,571, forward strand.
CCTTCTCACAGAATGTTGTTAAATGTTTATGAAATGTTACAGCAGGGATAAAATTCTCAGCCTAATTATGCTGGTTAGTTTTATTAATTTCAGTAGGGCTTTTAAAATAATTTCCATTGAATCCTCTGGGCTAAGGCTTATCAAAGGCAAGAGAATACATCCAGGAGAGAGAGAGAGAATATATTTACTCTTTTTTCTTGCATATATTCAATTCAATAAACCAGATGGAATTAATTTTCATCGAATTTTAACTTATAGACCTATGCTTGAGGGACATAAAATTTCTAAACACATGGTAAGTTGAGACTGATTTGCCTCAGATTTTTACATTGAATTTATTCACATTCTTTTAAGTTTCTAACAAGTTATTTCATTAGAATATTCAATATATTGTAAATAAACTCAACAAGAAACAGGGAACACAGCTTTGGCTCACATTGTAGAATAATTATTATAGTTTTACCTGGTCTCATAATGATGAGTCTCATACTTATCTCTGTATAGATACACTACAACTGTGCATGTTCTCATATATGTGGAATGTTGTTCTAATGTTTCACCTGAAGAATCATGACATCGTATAACAGACTAAGCTTTCATGTGTTTTGTGACTCATTAAGTTTAAATATGTTTTTAGTCTGCGTTTGCCCAAAAGAGTGAGACAATATAAAGGAACTGATTCCTAAGATGAAAAACTGCAAAAAGCAAACAAAGCTAATGCCTTACAATCGGATCTTTTTTTTTTTTAACATCTTGCTTTTTAAGTTGTTCTCATGATTTTTGAATGCTGCTGGCATTGCAAGTAGTAACAACCATTTGTAGTGAGATGCTAGTAAAAATTCAGATTTTTCCATTACTTCTAACTTCTTTGATTTATCATGAAATTTCAGCTCCATATTCCAGAGGCTGAGTTTGTGTTCTTTATAGGCTAACACGTTAATGCAAAGTTTATGCAGTTACAGATTAATTATTTCTCACCACTTCTCCATCGAAAACATTTCATCTTAAGTAGTTTACATGTAAAAGAGCTAAGTCAAAGGAAGACCAGGACAGGCACAGAAAGATGCAGCGTCATCAAAAGATTCAAATTGGAAAAGCATTAGCCTTTTGACAGATCAGGTTAAACTAACCACAACTAAAGTTAACTGGATTTTCATTTCCATCTCTAGTTCTTAGTCTAATGAAAGCCCCACACAGTGTTATAAACGCAGATATCACTTTCCCCAAAGGGAACCAATACACTAGTACCTGAAAGTGAAAAGACTCTCAGTCAGGTCAAGCAAAGGCCAGGCAATTAAGAATTGAGCGACTTTAAACCCTGCTGCTTCCTAAATACAACTCAACATCTCAGGCCTCTTGGTTGGAAAGTCTTGTCACCACGTAAGATGACTCACAACATTCCCAGATAAAAGCGTAAGTCAGTGGGTCTAATTCACCAGCTACTGCAAACAGTCCTTCCAGCTCCTAGAGAGATACCCCTCTAAAGCTATGACACAGCCTTGCAAATCGTATGCAACATATTATTACATTTCCATGCTACTTTCAATGAGCTAAATTATAGGGAAGTATTTACTCATTTTTTTGAAAGGCAAACTTCTATTAAGAATACATGAAAAGTCGTATTGGGTCAGACCAAAGGTCCACTCAGCCGAAAACCAAAATCCTGTCTCCAGCTTTTTCCGGAACCTGGTGCCTCAGGACCAATATAAGTGCAGGGCAAACGCACAATGACAATCCTCTTGATTATTAGCCCACAATCAGCAGTTTGCTACTGTTGGGACTTTGCTTTGGTACTCTTTGTAAACAGGCACAGGCCTACCCAGGCTTGGCTTAATCTTATATGCCATAAAGTAACCAATTTTCCTGAGAAGCTATAGGGGATGGATATTAAGTTGAGGCTACGGAAAGCACTAGTGTTTTGGATCAAAGTGCCCCAAAAAACGTGAGTGATTGGTGAATCAAAATGCTTCAATTTGTATCAAATGTTTTTGTTTGGTTTTTTTAATAAAAACAAATAGATAGTATTGAAAAGAGTCCCAGGCAGTATCCACAAACACCCCAGAGAAGACAGCCTCCCCTTACACTTTGCAGTCCAAGAGCACGGATGCTCCCTCGAGTACTGATTCAAAGCAAGGGCTTGAACACAGGATCACACTGTCTCACCAGGTTTCTTAAATACCAAGATAAGACAGTTGGTTTTCTTCTTTTCTTCTGTTGAAGCAGTTTAACTGAAATACTAGGTGAAGAGTTGCTGAAGCAGAGTGGAAGTATAACAGTGACTCCTCAGCCAAAGAAGAGACACACACGGGTTAGAGATCAATCCAATGAAACTTTTTTATCCACAGCAGAAAAGCCTCAATAGGAGAAGGAAAAGCTCAAATATTCTCAAACAGAAGAAAAGCTTCAATAGGAGAAGGCAAACACTCAAATATGAGTGCACTCATTGCTGGTGAGTGCACTCAAGAGTTTGGAAAATTCAGTTCAAATCCTTGCAGTGACTAAAAATCACAAAAATTTGATCATACTCTACTCTCAGAGACTGCAGCAAGTGATATGTTTGTGTATATAAATAAAATAGGCTACTTACTTTGAACATTTCTAACTTTTTTTTCCTTACCATGTTAACAAAGCTACTCATTACATCCATTCTCATTGTGTAAACAATCTGGATCAGTCAAAATTGTCTGGGGCTTTTTTCCCCAAGCGATGAAGTATTTAACCAGCAGCCTTTTGTCCCTTTTGCATCCGGGAGCACAAGCATCAACAGCAGCAATAAACAATTCAAACCCCTAAGATTCTGAGAAGTATATTGGTCTGACATCAGGCTCATTACCTCAGAAAGAGAAAAAGAAATCTGAAAATAACTCACCGAGAATTTGACTTGGCAGCTTTCCTCCCCCAGGTAGCAGAGGTCCCCAGAAACATTTGTCTCCAGCCACAGATGCTCTCCGTTCACAGCATTTTCCTGAGAACAGATGATTGTTAATCTTGTTTGTGAAATTCAGCTGAGTACAGAGAAAAAAAAAAAAAAGATCTGATTTTCATCACTAATTTAGAAAAAGAAACACACACACACGCCAGCAACCACACAACCACGTGTTGTTTTGTTTTTCTACAACACAAAGCTATAACAGTATTACCCTGTCTGACCACCCCTGCTTAAAGGATGCTGATGATACAATGAATGATGTGTCACCAATCAGAACCAAAGTATTTCACTAAATGTACACAAACTTTGTCCATGTTCTTCCCACATGCTACCTAGATTAACTGGGACTCTAAATTTCATAAGCATGAAATGTATGCAGACTGTTAAAGAAACAGAAAGTCAAGAAAGGTGAAACAAAAACATGATACTGAAATTTGAGAGCTGGGTCCAGAAGTGCAAAATAACATTAACTGTAGGTTAGAAAAAATATTTTCTTTAAAATGGCTGGATCAACACTGTATGTTTATGAAAACATCCACAAAACATTAAGAGGCAAAGAGAGAGCAGACTTTAATTTTATACCTGAAAGAATGATACATTCAACTGAGAACACTCAAAAAAAACAAAAAAATCTACCTAGCACACTGAAAACTAGTAGTGATTAACAGAGCAACATCTAATTTTTCTTTGATAGTCTCATTTGACCGAATGTACCTTAATTCTACAAAAAAAGTTTTGGTCTGAGGAAATCTGTTTGTAGAAAGACTACTGTTTTCACTTGGCTGTAATCCTGGCTTGACTAAAAAGCCTAAGAACTCTACTGTACACTATTTGAACAAAGTGAATAAACAGGATTGCTGTTCAGCCAGAATTAGAGCATGATGGAAAACGCTTTGACAGTCTCTGACATTTGGTTCCCACACTGCAGAAGTCACAAACGATGACGCTTACCAAACAGATGGCGTCCGACAGCAGGATGCTCTGAAATAGCCATCTTAGTTAAAATAATTTATTTAAAGTACCACTGACAGTTTCAAAGCGATGAAATGAGAAAGCTTGTCTTGCCGTGTGGATTTCTTAGGTAATATAGAGAAGCAGAAGTGGCAAATTCTTTGGTTTCTGGAGAACAAGCGCATTCACAACAGCCAAGACCTATGCAAGTTTGCACATGGTGCCTACCAAAACTATGGCGCTCACTTCAACTAAACCAAAAGAATAAGACGTTGTTTGTTGTTTGGTTTTTTTTGGTTTTTTCTTTTTTTCCTGGAGAGAGGTCTACTAGTCCACAAGTCTTCTAACTTCATCAGAAATGTTCCCATTGAGGTCAGACCCAGTATTATCCCCCAGCACAAGGGGCCAGATGAGAGTGAGACTTGGATTCCAGCCCACTGCGATTACATTCTGATTAAACATCACTTAGTTGCACACCATTCTATACCCCCAGTTCTTCTCATCCTTTTGTCTGCCTGTCCACCTGAACTATAGATTCCCTGGGACAGAGATTTTCCTAAACATACAGGTCAGTGCATGAGAGTATAGGTGAGGATTTTCAGTACTTTTATAATGCAAAACAGTTTTTAAGGACTTGAATTAGCTTAAAAAAAATTCTTCAAGCCTTACTCAGATGGTAAGTTATACAGATTGTAAATTCTTTCCTTTCAAGTTTATCCTTATATTAAAGCAATTTTCTCTGGCAAGAACTATATCAGTTTTACAGCGCTTCATGGAAGCCTAGCCACATGGTACTAATAGAATGACTATGCTCACAGTATAGCCCAACATATTAATGTCCTGCCCAGTTTGTGAGGAGCCAGACAAGACAACCAAAGCAGGAGGATACGAGCTCATCAGAGTGTTTGACCTGAGCACATTGTCTGCTGACAAAACAATGCAAACTCCACATTATAATCCAGAGCTAAATTTGACGGATTATAAAAGATGTTTAGGAAGGATCAACTATGAAAGCTAAATAAGAAGGCACACAGCTCCTGGGACATAATTTTTAATGAAGAATCAAAATTCCATTAAAAAAGTAGATTAAACATTCCTTCATTCAGGCCATGTCCACATAACTTGCCATCCAGGATTTCTAAAGATAAAATGGCCTATTTCTATAACCTAGTTTAGACTCAATGAGTTTGTTCTCTGTTGTTCCAGACTGTGTCATAGATTCACACGTCTGACTTTAAATCACAGTGTAAATACAATCAGTAAGTAGTCTACAAGGATGACCTTTGTAGCTCACGCTGTGATAAATTTCTGACAAGACTAGATAATAAAAATGTAAATAACCTGATCTGGTACGAGTGGCACACCTCCAGATACCTACTGTCACAAACAACTTCACAGCACTGTGTGTGAAGACTCACAATTTCAGTTACAACAAACTGACATTTGAAAAAATCTTCTTCCATCCCGAATCAGAGCAAAGGGCTGAGATTTCCCAAGACGAAAACGCCCTCCCTCAAAAAGCTTTGCCTGTCCGTTATTTTGTCTCAATAAGATCAAAGCGAATTATTTGAACTTCACTGTTTTAAATTTTACAGGGCGCTGCCATTTATATGATGAGACATTCTGTTGCCACTTGTGAAAATCAAGATGATATAGTCAAAGGAAAATGCTTTGACCTTTTCCAAGCCCAAACTTTCATTCAATTCTAATAGGATATTTTGACAAAAATCAATGCATTTTTATGAAGAATTTTGACTTCAGGAAATCAGTATTTTCTACTCCGAAATTTACAGGCAGTATTCCACAATGTGCTGGACAAGAGGGCACTCCATCTACCAACACTTAAGCTGACAGAGGTCACTGGGACTACCTCTAGTACGAGCTCCTTTTTAACACAGAACTAAAGCACAGTAAAGGCTACATCATCACTTTTTATTTTGACACAGATATTTTTCCACAAGAATTTTGAGTTCAGCAACCTTTTCATATATAATTTGCCAGTTTGGTTTATTTTGCACTTCATGTCTTCATGTTGGGTTTAGGAGTAAATGGCTACTAAAGAGGCAGTCGTCCTCTTTCTGACCCTGACCCCTTAAGACCCCAGTCTCATCATCTTGCCATTTCCCTCATGCTGGATCTGGTGGCTGTGAAGCTACACATGAATCAGTTCAACTGCCGGAAAAAATAGATAAATTTTATCTACCAAATCAGCTAGACAAAATGACTGACCTTGTGACCACATAACTGCTGGATCTGACACAAGGAGTGGTGGGTTAAAGGTCGGTTCAGTGGGACTGATGGTTTTAGTACCAACTCAGTGTTAGACCAGCTTAGCTGATCTGTCAAATCATGCTTTTAGGCTGACATGCTCTGCTTTGATTTGCTACATAGAGAAGGGATACTGTCCGTCATCGTGGATAAAACAGCAATGAATGTGGCCTAATATTGCACAGTTAAAGAGAGAATTGAGAACTCTGATTCCTCGCCTGGCTTCCCAGCCCTTGTAAGTGTGTGTCCTCGGTGTCCTGTGGAAAGAAAGGGCCCCTGCTCACTGAAGCGGAGGCAGCAGTGCTTTCCTGGCAGATGCAGCCTGCCTCACAGGGGACGCAGGAACTCAATATGCTCTCCCAGATGGAGACCTCCCATTTGATTGCTCCTGATCCATTACCACCTTAATAGCAAACAAAAATAATTTCAGAATAGCAAACATTCCTTGCATGTGAAACAAAAACCACACACAATCCCCCCTGAAGTGAAAGAGAAATCGGAATTCAAGAACTAGGAGTTTGGGAACCGTGTAATTACATGTACGTGATCATAACTTGCTGTGCACATTTCACTAATTCAACTAGGTTTCTTCTCTTAAGTGCCCCAGCGTGGTTAAATGACAGAGCAAGCGTTACCATTTTCCTAAAGCCCTTAGTATCTCCATACCTCACTGTTCAAGCTGCAGTCAGCATGGTTTCAAGAGCAATGCAGACAAACCTGGGTAATTTAATTTGCCATGTCAAGCAGCCATAGATACTCAGCCAAACAAATACACCAGCCAGCCCAGCTTTCTAGTTCAAAGGTGTTGTAACTCCAATTGTAACGGGAGGAATGGAGCTCTCCTCCACTCCTGCCATGACTGACCTTATGCAAAAAATTATATAAGACAGATTTCTAAAATAAGCCAGTAAGAAATCTTTCCCTTTGTTTCTCCCTTTCCCTCTCCAGTGAGAGAGATGAATCTTCTTACAAATACACATTCGGGTGATAAACTTGATTGGTGTAAAATCAGTGCCCCTCAATCTAAATTTAATTAAGCACATTTGTAAACAAAAATAATTAGCTTTAACCCTTTTCTTTATGAGATCACTATCGAGAGAAACAAGTTTGCATGTCTTTTTTCCCAGATGTCTTTCTCTCATGTATGGCTTGTTTTTTACCCTTAACTCTGAAATTCCAGAGTCTGCAATGCTCATGTTGAACACAATAGCAGTGTCCCAAATGTTTTTCTGTTGATATATATTCTCAATTTTAACTCCACCTTAGCACACTTTAATTTGGGAATATTCTTCATGTAGAGGTCATCTTTTCTTTAATTATTACAAATGTAATACAGGGGCATAAAACAAAACATCATGGAGAAGATACGTAGGCTCCAACTTTCAGAACTTTTTTTGGGTGTTCAGCTTTTAGGTCAAGGTTCATCACATTCTCTAGTTTTTTCTGCCATTCTCCTTTCCCCCACCATTCTCTCCAACATCCCTGCATTAGTTGCCCACTCCTGTAGTCTCTGCTGAGTTTCTGAGATTGTTGTTACCATCACCTGAAAGATCATATGTATGCAGAAGCAGAATAACAACATTTATTTTCATGAAGGAGCAATGTCCAGATGCTATCAACTGAGACAATGACTCCCTATGTTCTCATGAACCATTATTTTGGCTGACAACAGCTTAACTTCAGTCCTTTTGACAGCAATGGCAAAAAAATACCTATTTTCAAGGGTACCTTCTGTAATATCGCTGAATCCTCTACACCACTGAAAAAGAAAAATAGAGGTGGCCACCATTTTGAAATTCAGTAGACCTTTTTTCTCTTTAGATCTCTCTGGAAAGAACATTAGTTCTCAAACCTTGATGAAATAGAAACAGTAAAGCAGTACTACTGATCCTGAACACATTGCTTCAAGTGTCATCCGCACACCAATTTCCAGCAATTTAAGTATGCACAGAGCTTTCACTCATCACTATTTAAGCGGAACTAAAGCTCCCAACACCTCTACACATTTTTATATGATTAATGGGATACCCATACCCCCATAAAATCCTCCTAGCTGGCCTGACCCTTCTTCCACTTGTTGTATTGGAAGGCAGAAGGAGGATGTGTTTGGTCTGGAGGGGTTTGTGGGGAGGAGTGTGCAGGGGTGTTGTTGGGTGGGGGTTTTTTGTTTTAATATTTGAGTTTTATCTGGAGATCCTTATGCATCCATGCAGGCCTTCTGATGCTTTTGCTTGACATACTGCATGTGAGGATGGACTGTTCTTGAGCATTGAGGAGGTCATCTTTAAATATCAACTAGTTTTCCTGGACCCCTTTTCTCCTCAGAGTCATATCACATGTTACTCTTCCAAACAGCTCCTGGAATAGGTCAAAGTCTGCTCTCTTGAAGTTCAGGGCTATGATCCTGCTATTTGCCTTGTTCCCTCTTTTCAGGATCCTGAACTCCACCATCTCATCATTACTGCAGGCAAGACTTCCCTGACCTTCACATTCCCCACCAGTTCTCCTTTGTTTGTAAGTATGAGATCCAGCAGAACACCTCCCCTCATCAGCTCCTCAGTCACTTGCATCAGGAAGTTCTCATCAATGCATTCCAGAAACATCCTGGAATGCTTGTGCCCTCTGTTCCTTCAGCAGATATCAGGATGGCTCATGTTGTCCACTTGAGTATCAGGGCCTGCAAACATGAGTCTTTCCAGTTGTCTGAAGAAGGCCTCATCTTCTACCTCCTCCTGAACAAAGCATCTGTAGCAGACACCCACAAAAATGTGCCTATGTTGGTTTGCCGTCTAATCTTGATCCATAAGCTCTTCGCTTGCTCATCATCCATTCCACAGTGAAACTTTGAGCATTCCGACTTCTCTCACATATGAAGGACAACTCCCCATCCTCACCATCCTGGCCTTGTCCTTCCTAAAAAGTCCGTATCTATTTATTGTGCCACTCCAGTCATGTGTGCTATTGCATTATGTCTCTGTGATCCCAGTGAGATCACAGCCTTGCAATCTTCTGATATTTAGTAGAAAGTATAAAGAAAAACTTTTTCCTGCATGTTAGAATATCCTATGGAACTGAATAGACCCTCTCAACCAACTAATTTTATAGAAGCAGGTAAAAGTAAAACCTACAAAACTGGTATCACATATTGACAAATGCCAGTTTTCAACTTCTACTCAAATACATAGTTTTCTATTCCTGTTGAGATCTATAAGATTTTTTTGTGTGTCTTTAGTACATATAAATTATGGTATAAGGTTATAATGTTTCTCCTGTGAAGAACATTCATCTTGCACCCAGAGAACTCTGTGTACTCACAGAACACAAAGCACAGATCAGTTTCAAGTTTTTTCATTGAACTCCAAAAATGGAAGCTGCATGTCTTCAAATGCCTCTTAATGGACATAACTAGCATTCTAAGGCGTGTGGTCATGGGCCATAAATGCCTACTAATGAGAAGGTAAGAAACTGGCATCAGCAGTCAAATGCATGGTAGACAAATAAAATAATGAGACAATTTTGGCCAGTGGGAAGCTCAACACACTAATATCCTAGGTGGCTGTCAAAATTTTTGTGGGCACCAGAGAAAGCAAGAGCTAAAAGGCAGTACTTAAAAGAAAATTGCAGGATGACTTTGCACAAAATCTTATGGTTATTTTCCTTGGGAGCAAATGGCAGTATGAAAATATACAAAGGCCCAGATCCATAATGCTACATAGGCACTTTATGAGGTGGCTCAGTCTGTACCTACTTGAGAATCTGAGCTAGAATTGCTTACATTATCATTTAACTTGTGGGAGTGATGGCTAAAATGGGGAAGGGTAGGAGAAGAGGCTACGCATAAACACATCACAGGGACAAGCAGTTAAGATGGTTCCTTTTTCGTAAGGCATATTCTGCATTGCCCTCTGGCTATAACATCACCTATGCCAGAGAATGTATACTGTATGGCCCTGCTGTGAAAAGACAGCATTACATTAGACAAAGCTACAAGTTAGCTTGAATTAAGTGTAGCAAATGTGATGAAACTGGGCATTTGTAAGTATGTGAGAGAAAAGAAACCTCAGGGATGACAGGCAATAACAAAAACAAAAATAAAGCAATACTGTTTCTTATGTAAGGGTCTTAAGAGACATCAGAATCATCAGCTCCATTTTACAGCTAGAGACGTTAACATATTGAGTGGCAAAACAATTCATCTGAGCCCACTCACAAGGTAAGTGGCAGAGCAGGGAATGGAAATCCCACTCCCTGAATCAGTGTCCTGTTCACAAGATCATCTGATAATGGCAAATCACCTTCAAGGACTTACCAAAAATGGAGACTATAGCCAGGGAATTCTTTCCGGTTATTACTGTGAAGATAACAAGGAGGAAACATTTTCTACTGTAAAGTCAAGTGACAACTTATGTTCATGTCACTTAGACTTTGGAAAGATCTCCCATCATGAGTCCTTTGAGAATCATCCTCAGAAATACTGAAGAACAGGATGATATATATGGGGATGCAACACACACTGACTAACGCTGCCTTCCAGTGTTTAAATACAAAGACTTTCTGTTTGGCTCCAATACATCTTAATCCAAATATCTTTTCACTCTACCAAATACACTTCTGGTATTAAATATTAGCACTTAAAGCTTAACTTTTTTTTTAATTGATATTCACTACCCATGATAAACTTTGGTCCATTTCAGCTTCTTCGCACCTCCACATCACGTCCTTATTATCTTTTTTACTTATACTGTGCCTCAGATTTGAGAAATGCCTTTGTCCCCCACATTCACCAGTTACTACAGCTGGTCGGTTCAGGCTCCTTCCAGCCACAGATGTCTGCCACTCACTATCATTCCCTTTTCCCCACATGCCACGGGGTTGCCTCCCTTCTCCAATCCAAGTGTGATGTAAAGCAGCAACACCGATCTGAGAGGCTGGAACAGTTGAGAAATTGAACTGATCAAAAATCTAAACCATAAGCCAGGAAGTGCAAAGACACCCCATGCACACAATTAAAACCCACAATATTTCATCAAAATTCAACAACTTATACCAAGTCTTGCAGCATTTATGTGTTGGGATCACATGAGGAACCACCTGGTAAAATGAGTAGCAAACAATCGACTTTGCAGAAGGGTAAGTTGTGGTTGTTGGCCTTGGGACTTAGGTTTTTTATTTTGGGGTTTTGTTGCTGCTGTTGTTATCTAAGTATAATTTTGAAAGGTGTTTAGTTTACCTTGTTCCTAACCCCTCACATAGGTGACTGATCCTTCAGATTTCTACTAGACAGCATTGATGACTCTAAGCAGGCACATGTTTTAATACCTTGCTGAATCAGGACCTGGGTTTCCTGGAGCAAAAGATCAAGGTATTCTCCAAAGCTCTTCCAAAAGGATTCTATGTAGATTTTCAAACACTAAATTTTCAAACTTTAAATGCAACAGCTAGGGTTGAAGCTGAGCACACCATCTAGGAAAGCCATTCAGTCATGGCACAGAGAATGGAGATAAAACGTAAGCCATATTCATCAAAACATAAGTTATCTTTACCTAAAAGCTACTTGGGTGGCTGGTGCCTTGATACTGCAATGTACTGAGTTCTTCACCTATAGCCAAGTGTAAGATTTATTGCATGCTTTGCTTTAAATGGGACGTTTGTGTGACCTGCTGGCTTAAGGCTCGACTTCTTAGTACGTACCAGTGCATAACCACATGTAAGGTGCATGGGAAAGGTTCAAAGCTGTGTCAGGGGAGATTCAGACTTGACATTAGGAAACATTTCTTTACCGAGAGGTTAGTCAAACACTGGAACAGGCTTCCTAGAGGTCAATGCCCCAAGCCTGTCAGTGTTTAAGAGGCATTTGGACAATGCCCTTAAAAACATGCTTTAACTTTTTGTCAGCCCTGAAGTGGTCAGGCAGTTGGGCTAGAGGATTGTCGTAGGTCCCTTCCAACTGAAATATTCTATTTTATTCCATATTGTCCCCTTATGAACTAGCCCAGAAACATAAGAGAAGAAAGACAGGAGGGATGGAAACATATGTTCTCTGTGTCTACAAGCCAGCTTGGGCTCAGAAGAAATCTAGTCATACCTACAAAGCACCATGACCAAAGGTTTCTACTACCTACTCTACAGACCCAGCCAACTCAACATGTGTCTTTAGCCTTACACTTTAGTCTATCAAGCAAAGGTACAAAACCCTGCTGTGCTAAAATCAGATCCCCTTTGAATGGCAGACCTTGTCAAGAAGGCAGTGAGCAAACGTAGCCAGACAGTTCCCAAGCTGGAAAATCTGAACAGCTCTGTCCTGTGATGCTCAAGTCTCCACAAGTTTTCATGTCTCTGCCCTGTGCTTCATTTCATAACAGAAGCATGTTCCTAATGACCAGCACTAATTCTGATAGGAACACAATGTCTTATGTTGATTTAAGGATGGAGAGAGCACTAACCAGAGATACTGCTCAAATTAGCTGCCAAAAAAACCCAAACACCTACAGTCCACTCTAAGGCCGCCCTTGGTTCCTTCACAGGTCCATTGGAGACTGCAATGTTGAGGGAATGCACAGGAGCCAAGTGCTGGAGGCCTGACCTGGAGATTGCTTTCCTGCAAATTGAAAAGAAAAAAAAAAAAAACAAACACAAATAAATGGAGTGTATATCCAATATAATTACTCAATACAATTATCCACCCCACCCTTCTCCAGAAATCAGAAGAGGTAGTACAGCATCTAATTTCAGCTTGGGTGAAATGGTGCTTGAATGCGATCTCCTGCTAAACCAATTTAGGAAAAAAATAAAGTAATCTGATCACTGAAAATTACTGTTTAATGAAGATCGGTTACTCATCTGGCACTAAGCTGAAATATCAAATCCAGTGGACTACATATGGTTCTGTTTGCCAGCTTCAGTGGAGCCCTCATTCATTACCCTATTCCTTACACACCAGCTAAACCTACTGAATCAATGTATCCATGATTCCAAATAGCCTTTATTGGAGCAACGAAGTGTGAGTTTATACAAAGAGCGTAACACCTGTTGCTTTTACTTAGTTTATAGGCTGGGAGAAGTCATCCATTCGGCATCAGACTATGTAAAATAAGACATGGGGACACCACTTACAAAGGAGAGTTTTACACTACTACCTTTTTTGATCATATCAGCATCCCTCAAGGTATTACAGCTTCTTTTCACATATATTTCAATTCTGTCTTTCTGGTGCAAAGTCATTCTTACAGCTCTTGGAGCATAGATATACCCTCCTTCAGAAGTCAGAGACAGTGACCAGAAAACCTCCTGGAGCTCCACAAGCGCTGAGAGCGTATCCACTGCCTGTTTCCCCAGCGGCATCCAGCCCTACCAGATCAGCCTCGAACGGTGAGCCATCAGGTGGAAGGATGCAGAGTACACTGCTGATACAGAGCTCAGCTGCACCTGGACAGTAGGTTTCACAAAGCTTCATAACATTACTGCCTTGTGTATTTTAGCACCTGATGGTGATGGCCAAAACAAGCTCAGAGCTTCAGCTGCAATGATTCAGAAGGGGACAAAAACATCTCAAGGAGAGATCTCCTTTTGTAAGCCAAATACACTCATCCCCCACAAAGTGAAATGACAGTCTGTTTGTGTAAAGTGCATTTTTGTGATACCACTCCCACGGTGCAACAGCTATTTATAGCATCTCCTAATCTTACCACTGTCCCAAGGCAATAAAGGTCAATTGAGCCAGTGATGACAATCCAGGTCAGCCATATGCTAAATAAATCTTTTCATTGTCCTGAAAACATACAGTGCAATATATATCCCACAGTAAAGGAGCTTGGAAGCCTCACTGCTCACAGTGTACGTCCAGAAAAATTGAGTGGGATGAATCAGAATCTCTTAAATTCCCTTTCCTGTGGGTAGCATGAACAACTCAGAACATTAACATCAGCCTCTGATCATCCAATGCCCCCTTTCTGCTTAACAACACAGGCAAGGTACTGACATTAAGGGTTTTCTTCCCAAATATTTTGCATTTGATGAAAACCCATTACAGGGAAGGAGCCCATGAAAAGACATTCACTACCTGGCAATGTATCAGGAAAGAACAATTTAGCAAGAAAGATTTTATGCCATACGTGTTAGTACAACATAAACTACATGTTTTCTCAATGACTGGATTAAGGCCTTAAAGAAATAAGCCACAAGAAGCCACAAAATTAATATTATTTTTTAAAATATGTTTTTCCAGAAAGCTGTCCAATATTTGGCCACCCCCTTCCATGCTGTTTTGGGCATCAATTCGGTTGTTAGTGCTTCCTAAACAGAAGAGTACATTGTTTCTATTCAGTGGTTTATAACACAGTAATTTGTTTTGGTGGAAATGGGGCAGTATCACATTTTCCACCCTGCATCTGTGACAGTGATAAAGCAAGCTTACTTAGTCCTTCCCTCGCAACAAAGGAAGGTAGCACCCACTTTGTGTAAAGTACTACTTAAGCAAAGGTGGCTGAATAATAAAGTGCTAGCAGTTAATTATTATTTGATGAAAAACGCCAACATTTTCAGCCAACACGGCTTACAGCCTATTACTTGTCAAGCAATACAGCCTGTAAAGTTGTATGCATCCACTAAGCAAATTTACTAAAGCAAAGTCTGCGATGAATATTCCTAGGAGCAAATTTATCTGACCAGTCTGAGGATAAGACTTCCAGCTGTAAGGCAAATTCAGCAGAGACTTAAAATGTAAATATGCCTAATGAACGGCTACAGACATCTCAGCGTCAAGCCTTGGATACTGTTTCAAGTCAGAATTAGAGATGTGCAAGCCTCCTGCAGCAGAACCTGAGACTTGGCTCGCGTTCCTTTAAAAGCAAGCTGAGGCTGATGAGCCTTTTGGGGGAGACTTGGCACAGATTTGTGCCAACAGCCTGCCCTTCTTCTGCATGCCAAGCTGGATTTATGGCTTTGTCTGGAAAGCACACAAAACACATGCACACGCATGACAAGAATGCCTTTTTTTTTTTTTTACGTTTGTTTTAACATAAAAGCCTTAAAACAATCTCAGGGATTGCAAATTTGCACCGACCAGCCAGAAGTGACCCTCAGGCCTAGGGGCAGGTTAAAAATGCCTACTTTTACACAGCTTCTTATCAGAACTTTATCTCAGAACAGAGAGACACACAGAGTGTCAAAACACGCTGCATGCATCAGAGGCCTTTCCCATTTAAAAAAAAAAAAAAAAGGGAGGTCAGGCTAAAGAGCAAACACACAGCCTTCTAATCAGTATATGGCAGACAGGAGAGGGGAAAACAGAGGGAAAGGGAAGGTAGCACAAATCTGATAACAGAACAGATGCTGAGTATCCAGGTGACCATATCCCATATTACTTTAAGTAGCAGATTACACCACCTGGCACTTTTCCAATAGCAAGGTGACACAACTGGCTTTTAGTTATCTTTCCCAGCAATTTCATCTCCCCTGTGCTGAGTGCATGAATGAAAACACAGGCTCAACAGTCAGCCTTTCCCATAGAAACAAAAGTAATCGCTGTTCCCCTGATAAGAGAGAGCCAGAAAAAGTGAATCTGTGCTTTCATGATATATTCCATGCTTCAGACTACAAAGTCCGCAACTTTGTTAAAAAGGGCACACCAGCCAGCTTGCTGATGTAGCAACCACCAGCAAGGAAGTGTCACATCATAAGTAATGAGCTGTGTTTGGATAATTATTTTTTCATGTCAGTAATTTGTAGTAGATGTTATTATCAATTCAGCGAATACACCACCATTGTGAACAAGCATGGGTGCACATATATGTGTATGTCATTAAATATACACCAGACAAAAATATCTGATACTAATTCCGTAGTTGATACCATTAAGGAAATCCTTTGACAGAGCAGTTCACTGTCCTGGAAACCAAAAGCAATCAGACATTCAAGCTATTCAAGTATAATAACGATTATTTTTTTAAAAAAAGCATTACATTTTCATTTTGCTGAAGAGTCAGGCGAGACTCAACCTACTTATTAGATCAAAGGATACATATTTGATTAGGAGGGATTTGAGTTTATATCCCAGGCTTTGGCTTTACTGAGCCTCTTCCTCAGGCATATAAAAAATCCTCCAGTGAGTTGTTTAGACTGAATAGTTATGCCTGAATCCTCAAAGACCACAAAAGACAATTAGTCAATAGTATGCAGCTCATTTAAGTGTTAGAAAAATCTATTTGGAAAAGAAAGAGTAAGTTAGTGCTGCACGTGGTTAACAGATTTGAGTGTCATTTTAGTTGTCACAGGTGTTGGAGTTGCTGCCTTTCCAGGCTGGGATTATTACCCTCCTTTTTCATAGGGGCAGAAGTTACTATTGGGGTAGTCTCCCAGCTGCGAGGTTGAGAGATCATAAAAATGCAGAGACCAGCTTCCACAGATCCCATAGCTAGGACATGTGCCAGGAGAGAGATTTTTGGGAGTCTTTTCTCAAAATTAATCTAGGTAATTACAGAGAAAAGGATAGTCATTTGTATACCAATGTTTAAGTTACAATAGCTCTGCTTTTCTTTGAATTTTCAATGTAGATAAACCCTAGACCGGCCAGCTCTGTGCTTTACCACAACCACAATTTGAAAATCCCTGTACAAGGCCAGAGAGTACCTGCACACTGTATGGCCAATTTATATGCGCCCGAGTTTGTTTGGAGGTGGCTTCCACTCCTGCAATTTGGTGTTTATGAAAGTCATGAACAAAATGTACTGGCTAAACTCTGGCATTATTTATGTTTTCCCCACGCATCTCTGCTGACTGCACGGCACTCCTGCAACCTGCTGTTCCCAGCTTGCCTTCCCAGCATGTAATGTTCTCCTTTCCAGCTGACCATGGGGAAATGACTATTTCACTGCAACACCAAGACTCCCAAATTTTTTTTGCATTTGATATAAAAGGAGCCAACTTCTGTCAAATCCAATAATCTGTCTGGTCCAGTATCCCATTTCTGACAACAGCCAGTAGCAGGTGTCTAGAGAAGCACTGGCACAAACTGGGTGATCCTTCCCCTGACATACTCCAGTCCCAGCTTCCAGTAATCAGTAGTTTAAGGGCTTCCTGAGCTGGAGGCTGCTTCCAGACCTTGGCACTTAATAGCCTGTAATGGCTCTTTACTCTAGGAATGTGTTGATCCTTCCCTGAACCCATTTATACTCTTGGTCTCCACAGCAGCCTATGTAATGAGCTCCACAATTTAATTATGGGCAGTGTAAAGTACTTCCTTCTGTCTGTTTTAAAAATTCTGCCTGATAATTCAATTGTGCATCATATTGTGAGGAACAGCAAGTAACCACTTGCTTCTCTACACCTCCTGTGATTTTATGAATCTATCCACATACCCCTCCATTCACCCTCTCCCCCAAGTAGAAGCACCGTAGACCATTTAGGCTTTTGCTGATACTGAAACTGTTCTGTCTTCGTTAGTGTTTTCAAGTCCAATTATCTCTTTTCTGAAGTAGGATTGCCAGAACTAGAACAACAATTCAAGATCTGGCTGCACCAGAGGGTTATCAGTGCTGTCATCATACTTTCTGCATTGTCCTCTTTTTCCCCTCCCTTTACTTGCCTTTTTATCGCTATGAGCACTGAATTAATCATTTCATAGGAGTACTTGTAATTATCCAAAGAACCCTTTCCAGAGAGCTAAATGGTAATATAAAGTCCAAACTTCAAAGCTTCTTTCCCCCCCCCCGCCATGTGCATTATTTTGCCTTCATCAATTTCACATTTCAATTGCAATTTGCTGCAGAGTCATTCAGCATCATAAGATCCTTCTGCAAATTTTCCACAGTCAGCCTGTGCCCACCCCAACTAATTGTGCGGAGCAGCAGCAAGCTTTACCCCCTCGCCCTTTGCTCCCTGTGAGCAGCAGCACTTGCCCCATCTCAGGTGCCTGGTGGTCCCCATTGGTAAACTCCTAGGTAGAACTCTGAAAACCACCTGCCAATTGCTAACCACCCCATTGCTCACTACATTTAAACTGTTGTTTAACCATGCAAGGACCATCCCTTTTAGCCCTAATTTCTGTACCAAAAGCTTTTTTCCTACCTCACTGGAAGCTTTCTGGAAGCCCACGTGCACTCCCCTCAGCCAGACCACCCCAGTTCATGGGCCTTGTGCCTCTATCAGCAATTTATGTGACTCAAGTCCTGTGTTCCTTAGGAAAAAGTTGTGCTGGCTCTCCTTCAGCACACCACATTCATCTGTGCATTTATTAATCCTGCATTTTACCACCAGCTCTACCAGTTTCTCCGATTAAAACTTGCTGCTGGGTTACCCCATCAGC
This sequence comes from Chroicocephalus ridibundus, assembly GCF_963924245.1. Classification (NCBI taxonomy): domain Eukaryota; kingdom Metazoa; phylum Chordata; class Aves; order Charadriiformes; family Laridae; genus Chroicocephalus; species Chroicocephalus ridibundus. The sequence continues at coordinate 156,928,020 of NC_086284.1, forward strand.
ACTCTGTGAGACCCTGTGGGACCACCCCACTCCTTTAGGACTGAAGCTGGTCTAAGGGAGCTATTATAAAGCCCTCTCGGCGATTTCTTATTTGAATTCCATCAGAATATTTAGCAAAATCAAAGCTTAGTGATTAGTTATTGGCCCTTTTGTCAATGTGGTCTTTAGCCTCTTACATTAACCTTCCCATTTTCCTCAGGTTAATCCACACAAATAGCGGCTCAGCCTAGAACACTCTTAGGCACCCTCGACAGTGAACACTGATGCAATAAACTCAATTGTGACTAAAAGAAATACACTTTTCCAAACCCCTCATGAAATACTTGCTTATGCATCTGTCATTGCCTGCTGCCCAGGGAACTAGGGTATGAAAAGCAAATATTTGGGTAGCTACCCAGACACCAAACACCAACATCTCCAAGACCCCAACAGATCTTTTCCCCCTCTCTCTCAACCCCTCACCACACAGACCAGTTTGATAAAAGCTGCATGGAAACTGGTATATCTCCATGAAACACTGCAGCTTTATGCAGCTCTGACCAGCTTTGCTTTCAGCCTCAAGCCCAGCCCTCCTCTACCTAATACGCACCTCATGTCCACTAGAGACCAACCTGAAGACAATGAAGCAAATTTCCAGTAACAATCTTACCATGTACTTCAAACAGCAATCCCAGCACTGAGAAGTAACTGCAGTACGTCAACTCCCCAACCAAGTTCTGGTAGGAGCATTTGGATCTATCGCATCAAATACCACATTCAGCTTGTATTGATCAGATGCAAGGCCAAACAGACCCACCCAGCCTTTCTGTGACCATCTCCTTGAGTGAAGTAACAAATCCAGTAGACACAAGAAATACACAGGAATCGTATGAAAGGAAATAAGAGGCAAAGCAAAAGACCTGCAGAAAGTTTGATGAGGATAATAGAGGAAGAGCCTCTACCACATGATGTTGTCTTTTCTGAGTCAACACTGCAGTTCACAGCCATTCCCACGTTCTGCACATGAAGGGATATTCCTTAAAAGGAAGTCCTTTGGTATTCTTACCCCTCAAACTCTGCGTACAAGAGTGGCAAGTTACTTTTCCTACCCCAAAAGGACAAAACAAATTCATGGAACAGGTTGTGCGTTAAAAGAGGCATTCACAAGTTGTGTCATGAATATCTGTTTGCAGTTTCTTAAATGCAGACATGCAAATCATCACTGCCCCGCAGTCATACTTGGAGCTTGGGTTAGTGTCAAAACAGCACAAGCCAGAGTAGTTCAAATGCCAGTCAAAGATCTCTAGCTTCACCAATGGGAATATATTAAGCAACAGATTTTACCTTCTGGAAAGTAAATTATGGGTTCAATTAGAACTAGAGCTGTGCTAAATTACTCAATCCCTTAAGTCTTATCTTACGTCAACAGTTCATCTTCTCAGAAGTCAAAGAAAGCACACACCTTTACATCAATTCCTATCAAGGGGACCAATGTTTTGGGCTAGATCTAAAAATCACTTTGGAGTCTATATTACATCAAAATCATCTTTTTGTTCCTGCATGCCTTCATTGGCCAAGCCCCAGGTCCAGCAAATTCCCCTGAAAACTCTCTAACAATCCTCAGCTGCAATATGGAAACTGAAAATGCCTTAGATCCAAGAGCTGAAAAATTAATCAGATAATTATAAGAAAAAGTCAAAGTTATGTGGAATGCTCTCTGAGCTCCTTTCAGAGCTCGGACTTGTACATATCACTGGATATTGCCCATTTCTGTTCACTTAAGGTTTTTTTGCCTTTATTCTTAATTCATTCTCTAGATTTCTTTCCAAATAGGATAAAACATCAAGGGTACTTACGGTAGAAGTCAACTAAGTTTTAGGACCAACAGAGTCTCTCCCAATCTTTTGTTTAAATATGCTATTTCTGAAAAGATATGGGCAAATGTGGCGATTACTCTTACCACAAGAAGTGACGGACCTTGGAGGACTCCCTGCGGTAACAGAAATGCCAGCATTAATTTGTGAAAAGGAAAGGAAAGAAGTGATACAGCTGGTGATGCAATAAAGATGAAGAGTATCCTTTATCCCTGTAATTCACAAAGAAAGAGACTAACAAAGGAGCTTAGGAAAGCAGGAAAAAAGTCAAAATGCTTTCTTGGACTGAATTATTTTGCTTTATTTTGGCCACAGTCAAAACCAATTTTTTGTTTGGTTGGTTGGGGTTTTTTTTAGCCTTTAGCTTTTGAAACTAAGAATGCCAGGTCTGGAAAAGACCATCTAGATTATGAAATCTAGTCTTCTCTATTTCAGGCAAACTTAAAATATGTTTGAAATCATAAAGTTAAAGACCCATCTCAATCTAGCCCAGTTTTTCCCCCTTTTATTTCTATTGAGAAGCTATGCCAGATCTCTACTCTTATCATTAATATACTTTTCTGTAATTTCCATTTAATATGCAACCCCCTACACAATTTTCCTTAAACTCCTATTATTAGGATTTTCACATTTCATCCAAAGAGTTGAAGACGAATGCACAATTGATGATTTTTTTATATGAACCTTCTGCAGAATAGAAGGCACCTGAAAACCTTGATCTAGAAATCTTTAAATCATTGGGTTAAAACCCTTTGAGTGAGGTTATGTAGGATGGAGATGTGCACATGGAGTTGGAATCTCACATTTCAAAGATTCTGGAATCAATCGAGTAACTGGGATGATAAAATTTAATCACTATCTTTCCAAGTAAACAATGAGAAATGCTCTAGGGAACTCTGAGCATAAATGATTTCCAGCTGCATCACAGACTGGACATCAGCCTTGCAGAACATTGATAGGTTTTTACTATTTTGGAGAGCAAGGGAAGTCTGAATGGGAAATATTTTCATGACAATACATTTGATCCAGACAAAATCATAGGAGATGCAGGGCCTGCATTCTGTAGTTCAAGTGTAAACAAAAAATGACAGTAAATTGGATGGGCATGACTACAGTATGATCATGATATTTATTTTTTTTTATCATATGCAAAAAATATATATACTGATTTTCAAAAGGGGTGCAGATATTCTGCTTTATCATTCTGCCAACCAGAAGAAAACAAGAAGATTAGGGTCTTTTTTCAGGGTACTTCTTGGTGGTATCAAATAATCTTCATTTGATCTGGAAGATAAAGAAAACAAAACACTACAAGACAGGGAAGGAGGACTAAATCCTCAGCAGTCTAGAACAACAAAGAAGAGTTATTTTTACTTTTTAACATTAGTCTTGGAAATGTTTTCTTGTCTCTCAGATGCTAGCACATTGCTTTCAAAAATAACCTAATTTAAGGTAATTTCTCTGTCAGACCAGGATCGTCCATTGGCATAAGCTATTTACACAAGCTGAAATGTCATTATGACTCAAGAACTATATGGCCTCACACAAACTATATAATGAAGTATTCTGATTTTCTTCTTTGCTACAAATCAAATGCGTGCCTTGCAGTTTTGATCTGTAAGCTTCAGAGACTTGTTTCAAATGTGGATTTTTTGGAAGCTATTTCCATGTCCCTGAATTGTTAAGTGTCCTTTTCTTTGTTTGTGTAGTCTCTCTTCCTTGAAAATGGAAAGAGTCAGAAATTCTCACCATGCATCTCTGCATTTTTTCCCCATTATAAGCTTCCATTTAGCAAACAAGGGTCTCACAGGGGTTAAAAGTAAGTGTCTTCAATTTCTGAGCATGCAAACAAAATTTGAAAAAGGTAATGAAGATCCATACTCACTAGTCAAATGAAAAATACTTCAAGAGTTCTTGGAATATTATATTTTGTAAGAGAATTTTGTTACCGAGTATTGTTACAAGAATCAAATTCTCTTCCTCCCAGGTGCACAAATAACTAGGACTCAAGGAATGACCCAGAACATAAGCAAGCTTTAAAACAATCCAAAATAACAAAATTCTGTTTTTTCTAACAAAAGCTTTTGAAAGCACATGGGACAGAGAAATACCATCTCTCTTCTGAAAAGCAAGTTAGACTTTTCACTTTACAGAAAGATAAGAGTCTAGATAACAGAGCAGGGAAGGGAGTTCAGGCTTTGCCTGCATACTTTTTGGGGGGTGGAGGAGGGGGAAAGAAAAAAAGCCTGCATTTACTTTTCATTAGAGTGACACTTGAGAAAGGCAGATAAAAAGTAAAACTACCATTCAATAACCAAATAAATTATATTTTCTCTCTAAGGAAGGAAGCCCAGCAACTGAGATAAGACAAAGCATTTGTCCCCCACCTTCTTTCTTCAGGGCTGTATGAGATACAAATGCAGACAAAAAAATTCAACAAGTGCCTTTTTCTTCTCATTCCTCACTACAAGGACTATAGAGTTCAGTGGTGTATACTGCTGTGCTTAGAAAATCTTGTTCTGAGCGCCTGGAACAACAGGCTCCTAATTCCTCCAGGGCTGGTGGCTGGTAGGCTGGACAAGCACTACTGTGCTCCAACCATCTGCACCTTTGTCCCCTCCAGGGCATTGCTGAATTTCTTTTATTTCTTCTGGCATGGTTTGCATGCACCAGACTAAGTCCCAAGGGAGCAGGCAACGTGTCCACTGCTTCCAATTCCTCTCCTGAAGGGGTACAGCAGAGGGTGGAAAAAGAGGATGTACTGCAGTAAGTGAATAGCAGATGAAGAAAACAGAAAGCAAGTGGCGAATCCCCAGAAAGCCGGCGTAGCAACCTGTTCCTGCAGAACCCCATCCAAAGCTCAAATTCAATGAAGAGGTTTTGATTACTTTTAACACGTTTCAGGATCAAAGACTGGAGGCTTAAGGACAGATCTTCAATTCTTTACACCAGCCAAAAAACTAAACAAGGAATGAGGGATCTGAGTAGAAAATATAAATCAAAATAAGTCACCACCTTCCCCTTTCCCTGTCACCAACTGTCTGACAATTCAGAACCAAGGAAAAAAGTACACCTGATGTGACAATATTCCCTCTTCCTTCAATCCACAGAAAGCAGAAAACTTAAGAAACAGCTTAAAATAAACTTCCAGAACCGAAGGAGAAACAGAGCAGGGATTGAGTCAGAGGTGTTAACCTCAGAATACCCAGTGTGTTTATAAAACATGAATCCATACTCATTTAGCCCTGAATAAAACATGAGTTGTCTACCAAAAATACTTACGTTTGAAGCTTATTCTCGATAATCAACTTTGGAGTTACACGTAACCATTCAGAAAAATCTGTCTCTGTACTGAGCCTTAACATTTCTGCCTGGAGGAATGTCTCACATCAGATTAAGACGACACCATTTGTGTCATGTAATGTTACAAATCTCATTAGAATCACGCTGAGGGCCCGCTGCCTTCAGTACACAGTGGCCACTGAAATGGTGCTGCAGGGAGGGTCTAAGGCACCCACGGTCAGGAGGGAGAATATTGCACTCCCGCCCGACACCAAGGGGCAGCTATCACAGGGTCATGCCTAGGTCTGAGTCTTGGAATAGGAAAGCTTTCAGAGGGACACCGAGGCAGAAAAGTGCAGGCAGTACATCAGCTAGAGCAATTATCTTCATGGTCGAGAAGAAAGTGGAGATCTTCAGCACTCATCAACAGTTCTGCTGGATCTAATTAAAGAGATACTGTAACTGGAGTCTTTTTTTTATTTTTCTTTCGGAACGAGTTTCAAAAATGCTCATTTTTCTCATGATTTGTCCTTTAAACAATTTTTCTGTTTTTAATCTAAGTTCTGTTAAAATATACATATGGGGTTTCTCTTCCTCCCTGTTGACTCACCAGTTGTATATAAACAGGCTAAAAACAACCACACTACAAAGCACTGTCAAACGCACATAGCAAGCAAACAGCAAGGGAGGGGAAGATTTGTTTTTTCCCCTCTAATTTGGTTTTGGCTACAGTAATACTGGGTGCTGCTTCTGTAGTGCCTACACAGCTCCAGGAAGAGACACGGTAAGTTGTGGGTGCTCCTTCAGGGTCAGATAAATCCTCAGACACCGTGACCTGCCAGCAGCCTTCTGACTTCAGCCCACCTCAAGCTGGAAGAGGTCTGGACATTAACCTCATGACAGGACACGTCACACTGCTTGGGCATTATTTTAATCTGAAAGAGATTTTGAGAGTACAAAAGGGACTTGTAATGCCATGGTCTTGGCTCTTGTGTTGGTGTATCATTTATTTGCTGGAGTCACTTGGAAAGAAATACTTATTTGAGATGAAATCACTGAACAAGACTACCGTGGGATCGAAGGAAAATATTATCTGTTTATGCACTGTTTTTATTATGAAAGAATAAGACCAGCTTCTGAGGCTTCTTTCTATCAGTGAGCATTAAGATGTGAAGATAACTGTCAGCATGGGAGATTAAAATCCTTTACCACAAAATTACCAGAGGTATCAACTGTACAAACCTCCTGCCCACTTTTACCCTGGAGCACCTCACCCTCTGCCCAGAAGTAACACTTGTAGTGGGGAGAAAGTAGGTCAATTGCCAAATTCAATCCAGCTTTGACCTCGTCTTTTCTTGGGGCTTTCAACAAGGGAATCAAGCGTCTTTTTCCTCCTGCACACAATAAAAATACATGTCCCCTCAGATTTGACCTGTGTGGGAATGCTGCCTCATTTTACAGTGACACACAACTAAATAGTCATTAAATCATGCTGTTTTCAGATAGAACTAACAATTGCTGTATTAAAATCAGTGAGCGAAAGTGGACTGCTCATCATGCCTTGAACAGTCACTCTCTCCAGATACAGCATTATTAAAAGGGGGAAAAAAAAAATCCAACTCCTCTGAATTAAAACTAAGTAGCACTTTTCTTGAAAACTTGTTTCATTACATCAGCCACATCAAAAGCACAGTAAGGTACAGAAATAAATTTACTGCATTTTCCCTGCACTTATTTTAGTGTTACATCACCTATTCAAAAAGACACACACAGAGAGAAACCATTTCTTTAGATAGCAACCATCTGAGAGATGAAATCACAGCTTGACAACAAAATGACCATTGCTATAACCAACAGGAGCAAAAATACTCTGAGAACTTTTTGCTGCTGACAGATACAGAAGATGCCAGGCCAGGCCACCATCTGCGAGCTCACTGCATATGTTTAACTCAGGAGAGATAAAACCTGACCTTTTCTTAGCATGGAAATCCAAACCACTTTAGAACGTCTGATCCAATGAAATCGTAGCATGGATGTGAAGAACATCCAAGCACAGGACGACTAGATTACTTACAGTTGCTTCTTATGTCACTTTCCCAGCACTCAAAACTGCATTGGATCACTAGGTGTCATGCTGATTTTGGTATTCATGTACTCTAAAAAGAGAAAGAAGTCTCCCCCAAACTCCATCCTAGATATCCCTTGAATAAACGCAGCCTTCACAAAATACCAATGGACAGTGAAAATGGATGAAAGGCAGGAAAAGAAATATTTTTAATATAGTGCTAACTGAAGTAGTATCATTGCCCTCCTTCTAGTGATATTCCTCAGCAGAGGTAACAGCACAGCTCGATCAAACCAACCTGCTTGCCTGGGGACCTGAACCACAGTGTGAGTCACCAAGGAGGAGGAGGATGTGAGTGAGGAGGCTACACGCGCACCCCCACAGTGCGCTACCACACCAAGCCATCCCAGCTTCATTCTTGTAGCTGCCTTTACCAGAGCAGAAGGACAGAGTGAACACAGTGAAGAGGAGAGAACATGAACCAATGCCACATAGCAAAAGATAGATAAATCATGAAATTTTAAGAGAAACATGCTAATTTCTGCTCTACCTAGGATTAAAATGTACTTTTTAGAATTGATTTTTGCTGCCCTCAAGGTGAACATAATCAGCTACTGCTGCTGATAGGGGAGGTGCCCACAGAGGAACCGGACTGCTGGTACGGACTGGGGAACTGCAGAGCAGAACCATTAACAGCAGAAGCGCGGTGCTGTTAACAAACACCTCTTTGCCAGAAGCTGGCAAAGAGTTCACATACGGACACATCCACATCAGCAACAGGGAAGAGAGGGGAATCCACTGCTTCCAAATTTTGCAAAAAGTACCTAATTGGCACAGTCAATACAACCACAAGACCCATCCTTGCTGGCTGCCCTCACAGCGGGTTGTCATGACAACTCCACAGGCGATGCTGCTTCCTAACAGCCATGAAGTGATACTGAAAGGTTCAGAAAAGTTCCTTTAGAGAAAAATCCACCGGGGAGGCAATTGCAATTACCCAGTAGGAGCCTGGCAATTACAGGCCGGTAACTTCTGTAAAGCAAATACCACGCTGAAGCTCTCACACAGGTAAAGTGCTGGGCAGCAAGAGATTAAAAAAAAAAAAGAAACATAAACAAAAAAACCAAACAACCTCTTACATGGGAAGCAAAACGGAAATAAAAGTAGTGAAATAGTCTTGCCATCCTCATCCTTTCACCGTCGATTTTCTTCAGTACTTTCTCTGTTCCCTGAAATGAATCAGGATGCCCGCTCCTCCCTAACACTTGGGGACCAGAAGCAGCCTTGCTGGTAACAAGAGACCACTGCTTCAATCGGCAAGTACCGTGTACCTCTGGACTTCAGTGAAGCAATGCCACTTTGTACCACTTGAGGCATTATCCACAAATAAGTGGTTCTTAACTGATGAACACTAACATACCGAATCAGTTCTTTAAAAGTAATACTAAGCAAGGACTGAGTTAAAAAAAAAACCAAACAAACAAACAACAAACAACTCTAAGGACTTTCAGGGAAAATTTAAAACAACAAGAAAACTTCTCTGAGTCTTATTGCTGTTGGGAAGCACAGAAACAGGTAACTTCTATATACAGCAGGAGCTAATAAAACATTATAACCCACACCAAAAAAAGCACAGAACACAAAGACTTTGTTTACCTGGAAAATTGCAGTGCTTCAACTTCAATGAATTTTTGAAATACTTTAATCTTACTAGTGCAAATCAGAATGTGGAAATTACTTCCTCTTAGTAACACCTTATTGTGATTGAGGTGAAATCTGTGCCCCTCAGACCTAAGGTAACCTAAAAAAAAAAAAAAGTCTGCTAAGGGAGTACCAACAGAAGAAGCTGTAGGTGGTCTGAAGCCATTCAATTCACGCTGGTATGAGAATCAAGTGTAAACTTACTGCTCAGTAAAGCTCTAAGAAAAACATAACAGTAAGTTGTACAATAATAAAACTCGTACAACGTACTGTGCAATGAATACTAACTCAGATTCTTATAGGTTTTCCAGAACCTCCACCTATTTCATTATTCTGATTGCTTTCATTTTTAAGGCATCTGGTTTCAAAGAGCAATACTGAAACCACAGCCCATCCATAACGCAGCAACGCCTGCCTGAGTTTGAAGAGAAACTGATGGAGTAATTTTGGTTATAAAAGGGTCATGATTCAAATGCCAATGACATTACTTCAGCACTGTTGACAATGCACTGCTAATCAAGGCACGCAAGAGAGATGAGGATGAATACCTACGCAGCCTATTTGAGTGCTCATTTTGGGTAGGCTTTTAAAACAACATTGCAGGTAGCAGCAATACTGTAAGCTTCATCTTCTTGACAGGTCAGGACTCAACTTTCCAAAGCTGAGAAATGCCGCATTAACTGATGAAGACTGTAATTCCATCTGGGGGAACACGATAAATTTGAGCTTTGTTCTCCTGGCCTAGCATGTTACCAGAAACCTGTGCCGGAGTTACAGAAGTAGTACATGCAGATGAGAGTGCATTACCTCATTAATAAAGTGTTTCAGGAGCTTTTCCAGAAGCAGCAGCAAGAAAACAAAGAGCAACTGAAACTTGAGAGAAACTATTTGTTATAGCTTATGAGTTAATTTATAATGCCAAAATACACTATTAACTAAAGCAACAATTTATTTGTAACTTCATTTTAAGCTCATCAGTAACAAAAAGCTCTTTACAGCACCATACATTGTAAAATTTCATTTCTACCAAAATGCATTATAAAGCAAGGAGTACACCAGCATTACGTAGATATGAACCAGAAGAAATCTCTTCCTCAGACATAATTTGTTTCCATAGATCTCAGGATCAGCTTTGGTCAGAGCAGCTAATAGTTTCATCAAATGCTGAGGATTAGGATGTTTTTCTTTTAAAACAGAAATAAAAGGTATTTGCCATCATATCTCATCTGAATGTCTGCAATCTAAATTTAGAGCAGTATCTTAACCTTCTAATCTATACAAAACCTTGTTATGGTCACTTAAGTGTGTCCATTTTCACTGGCTTGAAATTCAAATGAGAGAGGAGAGCACTAACAATAGTTTTCTGATAAATACTCCTAGGAAATATCAACAGGGAGAAGGGAGGATATTTTTATTCTACACTATTATACATATGATCTGTCTCGCTAACATTACCTTCTTCCGAAAACCACCCAAAAATGGACTTACTACTGAGTTAATTGCCCCCAATTGTAGAACTCACCAACCTCATCTCTCCCCATAATTTCATGTGACAGAAACACTCTCAAGAAAATGAGGCCAGAGTCTATACAGAGGGAACCAGACTAACTAGAAACTTGCAGTAGTTGTAGATTGCCCGGAAGTAAGACGGTGCCCTGAGCCTTTCCCTGCCATCCCCGCTTTTAGGAATTTCCTCCCCACATTTAGGAATTTCTTCTGTCACACTGAAGATCAAGTGGCAAGTCTGGTGCTAGTACCCCCAGACGGAATTTTTCCCCCCCACCCCAGACACCTACACACCCCTGTCTTCTCATAATTTAAGAGCTGCCTGACGTTGAAGTAAATGCAAATACGCTTGCCATCTTTGGTTCAGCTCCATATGTGAAGTCCTACATTCAGGGAGCTCAAAGTGAAATTATGTTACCTCCTTTCACCAACCAGGTTCAGAGAGGCAAAACGTGACTTTGTCAAGGTTGTGGTATAAGAGGAGGAATCAGGTGGAAACAAAATTAAAGCCACTGCTGAATCCAAAGCCACCTCTCTGATCCCATTTTACTATTTATATTTGATATTTCATGCAGGTATCTTGTCACATTTTAGGTTTAATTATCTGCATTGCTTCTTTGACACTTTGGAAAGGGACATTTATATATGTAGTTCTCATTATTCCAAACAGGTTTTAATATTTGCAATTCGAGAGTTTTCTGAAGGTTGTGACAGAAATGAGCAAAGTTCAGATGCAAAATAAACGAACAGCTTCTATTCAAGTGGAGAGAGAAAGAGAGGACATTTTTGAAATCAGAACAGCAATATAAGTCAGATCTGGAAACACTTTGGTGATTTGTAAGGGGAAACGAGGATGTATAATGTTAAAAATCTTTAGTTGAACCAGGTTTCACCTAAGACAATAGGAATATTACTGTCAGCATAGATTGGATCAGTATTTTATCCCTCAACTAAAGTAACTGGGTTTAAAACTGTAGTTTCCTTTGCCATTATTTAAGCCTTTTTAACAATATTCTTTATTTCCCCTTTCCTGCATTCCACTTTTCCATGCAGTGTTCATGGCGCCAATTATAAAGAATTTTACTAGTCTTTTGCAGTAAATATACTGTAAATACTTAAAATATGTATCAAGCCTGAGAGTTCACAATATTAGAATTATATTTAAATATTCATTTATAATATCATGTGTCATACTAAATGGCTACCAATATTTACCTGCAGAAAAAAAAAATAAATATATCTGCATAGTTACTGGCTTCTTTTGACACTAAACAATGAAAAAAATAATTAAGTCATTTAGACACAAATAAATCTAGCATTAGGGAATCCATGAGCACAATAATGAATTAGAAAAATGTTTTAGATGACCTTGTTCATCTAGCAGCTGAAGTACAACTAATACTTCCAATAGCTGTTCAGGGATTTATCTTGTCTAGCTATGACTTTCAACTGATGGGAGCCCCAACACTTCCCTTAGGAACCTAACCCACAGACTAACAGACCTCTGGGACAAATTCCTGGCTGTTGTAAACTGGTCTGGTTCCGTTGGCTTCAGGGTAACTAGGCTGATTTTTCACAAGCCGATATATTGTTACAGGATTACAGAGCAGAGAAAAGTTAAATGTCATTTTTATAACTGTCCACCTCATTTAACACAATATCTCTTAAAAGACTTCAGCGCTGCAGGCTTCTTTGTTTTAAATGCTTAAACAGGAGAGAAAAATGTTACCCAATAAATAAAAGACCTTTAAGATTCCAAAGCCATTTCCCCATGTTTCCATGGAAATGGGGACCTCGCTCCTTAACCAAGATGACATTAATGATCAGGTGCCTGGAGTCACACAAAAGAGAAAAAGAGGACAGAAATTACCAGCTACTCAACAGCGTGTCAATCTGGAGCGCAGCCTCCCCAGTTAGGGGTAGGACTTGATACCCCTTTTGCAATCGCAAAGCTTCAGCAGAAACAGCTCTCACAGTGTGAGAACAGAGGCGGGCTGCTGCTTTATTTTTAAGCTGGCTTGCTAACTAAGTTTGCTAACTATAGAAGTAAAACAAATAAAACAATGTCATCACCATCTGAGGGAGGAAGAGGAGGAGGAGGAGGAGAAAGGGCAGCTTTAATAAAAGCAACACTATGAATGTGATGCCACGCTCCAGCCCCCTCGCAATGTGTCTGTATCTCGGTTTTATCTAGCCCTGCCACCCGTGGCTAAATGCTGGGGATTGGAAAGGATCACTTTAGATTGCTGTGTTTGTGATTATCACCATTACAGCATGAGCTGAAAACAAAAATCAAGGCTTTACTGAGCTAAGAAAGTATACTGCAAATGAAAGACCCTGCTGTTAAGAGCTATTGGTGTAACAGCGAGTGGAAAGGAAGCAGAGGAGTGAAATGACTTGTCCAGGTTCAGTCTTGGCCATGGCAAAGACAAGAGAAGCAAGGTCTCCCCGAGACCCCCATCGCATCCCCCAGCCACAGGAGAGCACTGCCTCTGTGCTGTGCTGAGAAGACTTTCAACCTGGCAGATCTAAACAGCAGGTGACTTAAGTCACTTCCCCATCTTCGTTCATTTGTGTCGAAGTGTCCTAACTGCAATATCATCATTTTTCCTTGGGCAGAGCTAGAGCTTTTAAAAGGATTCAAATGAAGAACGCGCAAGATGAGTTTGTATGGGACCCATTCAAAGGGAAGGATCTGGGCAAAGGAACACCACCCACCAGACAGGTGCTAAAGTGCCAAGGAAACAATCCCTCCTACTTTGACCAGAGAAATCCTTCTGTGAGCCTTGAGATCCAAGGGAGGAAAAAAGCACGACGTAGGAAAAATGAAACCTACATGTCACACACACACAGGTGTACATTTGACAGAAAATATGCACCAAATTACTATTTTTCAGGACATTAAAAAAGGATACCTTAACACAGTATTTTCTGATTACTTCTACATAAGTATTTCTACTTTGGATCCTGCTGTTCAATGCTGCACAAAAACATGGCTCTCCTGAGGTGTCACGGGGACCAACCTCTTGGGAACTGCTGCTGAACTTTTTGATTTTTAACACAGAATTAATAGCAATAAAGTGAAATCAAGACTGAGTCTGTAAGCAGGCTTGCCAACCAGAAGTCACATTGTGGAAATGAAAAAAAAAAAAAACAACACAGACTTAATTTGTTAGTATTTATGCTAGCATACTATGCTAGCCCCAGAGAGGCTGCATAAAGGAAAGAAAAATGTTCCCTTTCTCCTCCCAAATTTACACCTATAAAAGGGAGTAGCTCCAAGTTAGTCGACGAAGCGGACCAGCCTGGGATCCTTTGCATCATGACAACCCATGAAGTCAAATGTGGAAGTTCTGAGGCAGTAGATCTAGAAGTCTTGGAAATTTATTTTATTTTGGGTTTTTTTGGGGGGTTTGGTGGGTTTTTTTAATCAATTCTGTACAAAAGGGAGGGCCTCGTCTCAGAGGAGCTCAGAGCAGCTCAGCATAGAAGGAATGCCAATGGTGATTCTTCCGCATAGATTAGAATAAAAGACTAGCAAACATTCAAGAGTTTTTAGCTTTGTTTGAGCATGAAACTCTCAGTAGATTTCACTGTGAACCAGAAACAGAAAATATATGCAAAAGAGATCTCGTATACAGAATTTCCCAAATGCTGCCGTGATTCTACACGTTAATCTGGAAATAATTATCATTTTTCAGAATACATATATTTATAGCATGTTATATAAAGAGCTGGAATTCAGAGAACAAAAATAATTTTCAGAGTAATATGTATTATATATGCATAAAGTACTACCTGCAACAAAAGTGTTCTAGCAAAAAAAGTAAAGATTTGGGTGACCTGTTTTACAGCTGTAGAGTTTTCCTTGTTTTTATTTGAAATATGGTCAAGTCTAAAACCCCCACAGAGGTCCAACCACTAATCCAATTCTGCATCAGTCATCATGCAAGTGATCAGCTTGAAGCCTAGTCACAATGGCAGCAAACTAACTGTATGACATTGAAATAAGATTCTCAAGACACTTTGATGAAACCGAGTACTTAATGCAGAGGAAAAGAGCAGTTGGTTTGTTTTATTTAAGATCATACTAATCAAAAGCAGCAGTGCTTTGCCAACTCGGACTCAAAAAAAACTCAGCTTTAGATAAAGACCAGGACCAGAAATAACTTCATGTTTTGAGTAAACTCTGTGAAGATACAAAATGTAAACACTAAACACAATCTGTGATATTGATTACAGTAAATGCATGAATCATGATGCTGTATCTACATGTCAATATATTTAAGGCTGGTATTACTTTTGAAGCTAATACACCTGTAAATCAATCAAAATGAAACTATCTGAGTATAACAACAATCAACTTATTTGGCTTTTGCTGCATTTAGTATTTTGGCATCCTCCGGCATTTATTGATTTTTCTAATAGTGCTACCATGATAGGGAAACAATAATATTTTGACTTTTAGAAATTAAAATGGAAACAAGATTATACTGGTGGCTTGTTCAACTCCCTACAAAAAACTCAAGAGCACAGAAGGAAATCAAAGCTAGACTCTCAGACCATTACCTGAAGCCAGAAGACCCACATGTTCTTTTCCACAACTGTAACTGCTTATTGGTAACAAAGCGCTGTGCTAACCTACCAGCTTAAAGAAAGGTGATGGATGGTGTTTGCATCTTCTCTAAGTGGTAATTAAAGGGAACGAATGGAGAAATTTCACTGAAGCAGGCAAGACCAAGCATAATGTGAAAAAAAGAAGGAGAGTGGGTGTAAAAACAACTTTGCCTTTCCTGTTCTTTAATTTTTCTCTCCCCTGTGGTTCCCTAAGCATTAATTTTAGTAGAGGCTTGGGACTCTATTCCGGTACAGGATATCTCCAGAGAGGAATTTAAAACCACATATAGGTAACAAAACAAAAACATTACCATATCAATTTACTTTAAAAAAACAAGTAAAAGCAAAATGAGCATTAGTCTAGAATAGTGTACAGTCTTTGGGGTAAAAATTAGAAACATGCGGTCCATTATGGTAATCAGACAGCGCAGTTATGAATGTTGAGGGATAAAGTAATAAAAAAGACCAAGCTGCTAATTATATTCTTGTCAATTGTGTTTGGAAGACAGGATCTGAGCTACTAGAGCAAGAGTTCGAATTGCAAAGCAGGAACAACATTTTTCAAAGTAAGTTACTCTTCTTTGCATCCAAACTTAGTTTAGCTCGCTGTTTTTCACAGTTACTGGATGAACACCTCAAGAATTCATTGTACGCCTACACTGCAGCACGCTGTTCCCTGCTGAGATGCCAGGGCTTGCTCTGTCACCGAAGGACATACAGTAGCGTTCGCATGACGCTCTGGTCGGCAGAACTCACCCAGCCAAGAAGCCCAGAGTTCCTCTGTGGTAACACAGACGTGCTGCACCCTGCGCCAGGTGTACCTGCTCGTGTGTCTGCACCCCCCTGTGCCACGTGGCATACACACACCACCCGTCTTGCATCTAGCCGCTGAGTAATCTCAACGGGGCCAGCAGAAATGGGCACTCCATGTTCCACCCTCTTCCCCAAAGAGACAAATCCTTGCTGTGAAGGCAGCTCTCTTGAAAGGCTGCAGAAAGCATCTCCCCTCCCTGCCCAAGCTTACCCAGGTGCATTAGTAGGAGAGCAGGGGTGGTAGCAAGGAACAGAAACAGGATGCTACAGCATTGGGCAGACCCAAAAGTGACCTCTTCTGGCTGCTGCTATTTGTGCCACCATTATAAAGTGGCTGGAAAAAAAAATAATTTCCAAATATTTTACTTCAATGACACTACTGTGATGCAAAGAAAGATGAAATCAAATCAGGACCCATCAAACTGCCATACTGAGAAAAACTAAAGCATTTACTATATCAAACCCAACTGTTCACAGGCCAGATTAAGCTTCCCAGTCTAAGGCCCTGTTTTTAGTTGTATATGAGCTGCACTATCCTTTAAACACACAGGCTGAATTTTCCTATGACAGGTTGCTGCCTCAGGATGATGATGGTTTCTTTCAATTTTACCAAAAATACTTGAGCTATAACCCAAAACAAGCCCAGTAGAAAACATGTTATTTATTTGGTATTTAAAACATACAGGAACCTTTTCTTTGATCTGCTTTTTGCAGCAGTAACTCAACTCCGTGACAGACAAGCACCTTTTGTTGTCCTTATGGAAATCCACTTGAACTTGCCCAAGGGGTAAGTCTTTGAAATTTCATACGTGTCTCATGCTTTCTAGAGCTTGCTCTGAATTAAAGAGCTGAACTGCCTGAAGATCTGCACTGAGGTCGAACAAGCTTTTCCCCACAGCGGGCAGTCTGGGATGCTAAATCCAGGTTCAGATGAAATGAAATTAAGGTGCATGTCTCTGCTGCCTATAATCCTAGCCGGCACATCCAAACGGCATGAAAAACAAAGAATTTCTATGAAGACATGATGAGACACCAGCTCACACTGGAGAACAAATTGAGCATACCAAGAACTAAACCAGGCAGGAGCAGAAGAAAAGCCTAGGACTAGAGTTTAAAGTGAGACACTGGGAATGAAGATTACAGCTGATGGAGATAAGGAAGTCAGAAACACTGGTAATGCTGCTTTTCCAAGGCAGACACTCAATGCTCTTTTATTCCCAGTTCATGAATGGGGCCAGCACAGCATCCAGGATCAGACAGGACCACTGCAAAGTGTTCATGAAACACTGGCCACTTGTGCTGTGGTGAAAATCAGGAAGAAAACAAAACAATAAGGCCATCAATAAATCTTCCCTCATTGCATGGCCTGAATAATGCCATGAGAAACAATAAGGAGAAAACAAAATGCTGAATAGCTTCTCATTCAAACATCAGTGGATGTCCTGTGCACAGAGGGAAACAGGAATTATGTGGAAAAACAGTGTGTAACTGTGTAATTAAAGACTGAATCATAATGCATATGCGCAAGCAGGTGGGAAAACTAACGTCCTGGCATTTCCTAACTTCTGCGTGTTTGATTTCACTGTCCTGATAGCACTCTTTTTCCATAGGGCACGGATGTGTGTCCAGTACGTAAACAAACACTCAAGGCTGTAATTCAGCATTGTGCTCTCCCAATCGAACGGTTGTAACCCTGCTGAACCACTTCCTCGCAGGTGCAGCCATCAGCTGGTGCTCTCGCATGGCAGCAAGGACAGCAGTCACCTGGAGAACTGCTGCTGGGGAGAGTGCCCAAACCACTTCTATCCCCACTCTATAGAAATACCCTGAAACGGAATTAGAAGAACAGGTCCGTTTCTACAAGTGAAAGATTGACAAGAAAGGTAATAAATACAGGGGGAACTGTAGGTGTTGCAAAAAATAGCCTTTAAAAGAAGATTGTAGCTAGTGCAAAAAGACTAGCGCTCGCAAGCAACTTACAGCAACCCAGAAGAAGGAAACCCAGAGGAGAAGTCAGTAGCTAAGGGAATAGGTTCCAATATCAAGCTGTCTAAGGGTTTCTGCAGAATAAGTGAAGGTATAAAGGAAGAAAAAAAGAAAAAAAATCTCAACAGTGTCTCCTTTTAAGGGACTGAAATTGTCTGCAGTTACCCAACCCAGCTCACAGGCCACACTCCATTTCAGGCAAGTTCTCCACCTTCCTCCCATAACTCCTGCCTGCCAATAGAACATGTGATAATGAATAGTTGGACTCTGATAATCTGGGTTTTGCCATGTGAAGCACTACGTGGGCAGTTCAGAGGCTGTTGATACACATTGTTTCCTCCCCTTGCAGAGATATGTTTTTGGTTTAAATTATTCCACCTCAAAGCCAACGCAGTGACTTGAGGACTCCAGGGGCTGACTGTACTGTATTCATTTCCAGAAGAAAGAAAGGAGGAAGGTCACATTTTACATTCGAATTACCTATAGAAAAGCTTGCAATTCTTCCAGGCATTTGATATTAAGCGTTATTAAATAACAAGTGAACGATGACTTTATTATATAGCAAGTTTTGTAATTTTCACCTCCTCTGCCTGTGCACTGAATGTGTGCGGAGGAGCAGGGGGGAACAGAAAATAGATGTCAAGAAACGGAACACCAGCATGTCCTAGGAATAGTTGCATTTCTGCTCCCACTCCTGGCTTCTCACATCTCTGACCAATCTTCCTCAGATAGCATGTCCTATCCCCATCTCTCTCAATGACATCCCGTCCTCAAACAAAGTCTTGGGGTACAGCAAATCACTCAACCACCCCTATCTTGCTGATTCAACTGGAATTAGCTAGCAGTTTCTCCTTTGGGGAAACTGAGCTGTGGACCACATAGCATCAGTTAAGATCAGTCCTAGGAACAAAGTGGAGCAGAGCAAAAAGTACTGGGAGAGGGGAAGGGGAAAAAAAAAAAAAGAAACCACACACAATGCAAAATGTCTTGCTAGCATGATCTCTTTACATTGTTATAGGTGGGTGTGCTTTAGTAGCTAGCTAATATGTTCTCCCTCCTCCCTGCACTTTAAAGCCCATCTTAAATCCACCCATAATGCTGCCAAAACCACCCTGCGAAATTCAGCAGAAGGTCAAACCAGATCACCAAAATAGACGCACCTCTAGGGCTTTCAGTGTAACACGGAACCATTTCCTCCTTCCAACGTGCACTTTATGTCGATCATCTTACTACCTTAACACATACACACAGCAATATGTGCAACAGCCCAGCCAAGACTCCATTTTAATAGATCATCACAGTCTGTTCTAAATCAATTAATGACACATATTTTGTTCAGAACATTCACAACTAGTTTTTCCATATCTCATAGTATGCAATATGAACCTAAGAGTTTGCAGCTTTGTTACCAAAGCTAATCAACCCTCCATACTATAATAACAAACACAATGAGCAACAGACTAGGGAATGACAAAATACATTCAGCAAGAATAAAAGTGTCTCTGTGGTACAGGTCAATTTTGTCTGAGATTATCTTAAGAAAGATGTATTATTTTTTTTTCCTTTGCCACAGGAGCTATCAATCATATTGGGGTATCAATTCTGACACAGCAGTTTGGCTGGGTCTCCCCAGAAACACACCTCCATTGCTGGTCACATAGACTGCTTCAGAAGAAGCACAAACCAGCAGCAATAGTGGATCTGATTCTTTGGGGCAGCTCTGTTACAGGTAGAAAAATCCCAGTACAGCTAGAAAATTCCCACCCCAGTTCCACCTGCTAGCCAACTTATGTCCTCCTTCAGCATTAATTCAGCCTGCTGCAGTTAACTGCTTTTGAGCTAGTGTCCTCAGTTATATTTATTTATACAAGCACTGCCTACCACTAACAACCCATGCAAACAGCTGAACTCGATATACAAGAGAATCTGGCAGTCAGTGTTACAAAATACTTTCCAGCAACACTACTAGCAGTTGGTTCCAGTGAGGAAAGTGTGGTTCTGCTGGAGTAGAGCCCTGGTAAACAATTTGTTTCATTTTAAAATAAAAGGCACTATTTTGAAAGAGGTGTTATAGTACAGTTTTCAAAAACGCCTAATGACTTGAAAACCTAAAAATAGCCTCAGGAATTTAGCGCAATCACCATGATTTGGCAGTCAAACCTAGAGTTAGACCTTCAGATTGCGGGCAGAAGCAAGAGACAAGAGCCAAAAAGGGCACAAGTCAAGACAAAGGGAGTCAAGAGGGACACGCAGGGTGGGAGGGGACAGGCCACGCCGCAGGCTCAAACCCAACAGCACCCAGACAGCAGTGTGATCTCACAGCCACTATATGTCCAGGTCCTGGACACTCTGGGGACAACCCAAGACAGCTCCTAACAGCTCCCAGCACCTCCAAGAACCGCTCCAGAGTGGGCTGGGGAGATGCCAGCTCCTTGCTCACATCAAGGCAGTGCACGGGGAGGCCAGGTATTGACAAAGAATGTGAGACCTCTTCAGTCACTTAAGTTTTGGTTTGGTTTTTTTTTTTTTTTAAGCTGTTACCTGTGTCAACTCAGGAAAGCTCCATTCATCTAAAAGTCACAGGAGAATGCACCTCCTGTTTGAGGCCCTGGCTTTGGATTTAAAGTGTTTCATTTAAGCCTGACCATGATCAGCTAAAGCTACACTAAGAAAAGTAACATCAGTAGAAGTATTAGCATCCAGATTAATACTGTGAGTTTAAATTTATCTCAGAAATTAAAGTGCTACAACCTCCCCTCTCAGTATGACCTTACTTTGCTGAACAATTTGTCTCTTTAATCATCTGTACTTCCTCTTTTCTTTGGAGCTTCCATAAAAAAAAAAATACTCAAAAACTCCCTAATATAAAGTATCTCCTACTGCATTTAGAAAAGGAGCAAAGAACACAAGTATTTGCAATGGTAATATTAATGAGAGAGAAAAGATAAGAGCTACTTTGACACGAAAGATCTGTTGGAGTCCTAGCTGGTCCCCCTGGGCTGCGTTTCAGACAAACTAAGTTAATTCCGTACAGGCTTGGTAGGAGAAGGGGGAAGAAATTCTTAGTGAAGAGGCCTGGGATAAAAAGAAAGTCTTGATTTTCCACTTCAGCACTTTAAGCTCTAATGATTTATTTTTTTTTTTTCACACAATAAGGCGTACCAAATAGATATCATATAAGAGGTATGAAGTACCTTTTCCCCAAAAAAGGTTTCTCATCTTTAGAGACACACATGGAATATCCGGCCTGTCAAGCTGATTCAAATTGAAAGTAAATGCATTGTTAACAGTAGGATCTTTCTTGTATGTGATGTGTTCTTCTGTATCAAAAAGTGCTTTATAAAGCGTGATTTAGTTTCCTTATAGCCCTCTTTACCAGTGCTCCCTCCAAAAACACAAGAGACTTGAATATTCCCCTTACTTTCATTACTTTGCTCTCCTTGTTATCCACCAGAGATTAGATCCTGTATCCCCTTAGTTTACTTCCTGTTCAAGTTTGAATCATTATCCTCCTCCCTTTTAAATCCCCTCTGAAGGCCTACTTCTCCTGCATTACTTATAGAAAACTAGGTAAGCATAGCTTTTGTTCTCTTTACCTAATTATCATGCAGGTCAAGAGCCAAAGCAGGGGAAACAGGGAGCTGAAGTATAAACAATGGTGGAAAAGGGGAACAGAGCACCTCTTTACAAAAATCAAAGAATGCAATAGCTACAGAACCACATGCCTATCACTTGCAGCCATCAGCTAACAAATCACACTGCTCGTATCACCTTTCATCCCTCCCAGACCTTTCTAATTCAAAACTATGATTACATTTCCTACTTTTGCTGGTATAGAGTTAGCAATAAATTGCTTTTGTGGGAAAACATTTTTTTAAAATACCTAACCAAAAAGATTGGAAGCAAGGAGGTATGTTGCTTTTTTTAAGTGCAGAACTTTCTGTCAAAGTATCTATTTTCTCTCAGTTTGACGCACTACCTTATGATACATAACATGCTGGGGGGCTGCTTTATGCACTGGGTACACCTCAGAAGGGCTCTGAAAATGAATAGCCAGAAGGGCAGGTCCTTGGGTGAACTTACAGACTTTAAACAGAAAAGAAGGAACGCCATGTAATCAATCTTTCATGTGAGTTTTCCAGGTTGTTCATTTCAGGCAAATCAGAATATCCCCATTGCTTGTATTACGCCAGTGACTAACAAATCCCACACAACTGGCACCCCCATTGCGAAGAAAAGAATTAAACTCCCCCAAAACTTTATTTTCCTATATCTTATGTGACAAGACCTACACCTTTCTTATTATAGGCTGAGGTAGCTGGGAGGAATACGTCTCTCCAGCCAGCTAAAGCCATAAGCCACTCATTCCCCAAGCCCTTGCTGCTAGAGCAGAGAGTGAGAGGTGCCAAGCAGATGTATGAGACACATGAGAGCAGACAAAGGCCACTGGCTGTTCCTTTGGCTGGTAGTTGCATCCACAAATGTGTCCAGAGCTGTTATACTAAGCAGGTGCCACCCACGCCATTCCTCAGCTGCTCTCAGAACAGGACAGAAACAGCTTGCGCAGTACCAGCCTCCACTGACCCAATGCTCTTATTTCCATACCACGCGTTACTCGCACATCTAAAGGCCCGTAGCGAGCAGGAGGCATCAAGCTAAAGGGGGGATGTTCCAAGCCTGACAATCCTGGTCTGCGCAGAGGCTGAGAAACCACTTGTTGCAGATTAGAAAGGTCAGCCCTGGACCCCACGGGGAGCAGGGATGGCGCTCTTCCCCCAGCATCCCAGTGCCAGGAAAGGTTGTTTTCCCCAGCCAAAGATAACCGTCAAAAGACCAGCACGATGGCGCAAAACACTTGCTTGAAATGAACAGTGAATCAGAGACAATATCATCTGATCCCATGCACCTTAGTTTTGGTGCGTTATACACAGCTAAGAATGAATTCTGCTCTTCAGGTGTCTTTTCTTCTCTCCCACTTTTCTTGTAAGGCCCCCTTTCCCTACATTTTTGCAGTTTGGGGTTTTTTTAGTTTTGGGATGGGGTGTTTAGGTTTTTCCCTCCCCACAAATTGCTTTGCAAAACATTTTTTCTTTCCAGTTTGCAAGGCAATGAGGTCCTTAAGATCAAAGGTGGATAGACTAAGGCGCCTGAAAAATCACTTGACTCTCCCAAAACTTTTGTTTTCCTCATGGAGGCTGTATACATCTCATCATAGGACTGAGGGGACCACCTTGACTTCTCCTTCAACTCCAGCTACAATCAGTCAGAGAAGAGGCTCAAAATAAAAAAAAAAAAATTAAGAAGGAAGGGAAAAAACAAGAAGACTTCTGAACTGGAAACTGTTGCAAAGAGATGAGGTTTACAACAAGGCAATGTTTTCTTTCTTTACCACATTACTCTTCCTTAATGTAACAGCCAAACCTCAGAGGACTGGTGGAGGGCACTGTGTACACATATACAGGAACTGGAAATTACTTTTCATTGTTTTTCCTGGAAACTACGTGCCAGCTTCTGTAGAGAATCTTTTTGGCATGGATCTCGAGGATGCCACATGCTGAAGAACAAGTGGATATAAACTGAGCTCACTGAAGTCCGTGATACTGCCTTGCAAAAAAACCTTCACTACAGCTTCGACCAAAAAGCAACTGCTGTTTTTCAGCTGGTATAAACTGAACAGCACAACAGAGCACCATCAGTGTGCAGTGGCCCGCACCATTCTGTACAGCCCTGCAACGAAGACTAGAGCATCAGGAAAGGTGGTGGTGGGGAGAGAGAATAGCTTCCATTCCTGTTCTCTTGCTTTGCAAACAACAGAAATCTGACAGATGTAACCATTTCCTTGCCTGGCAGCTCAGCAAAATTCCTTCTTTCAGACTGATCTTTATGAAGTTTGAGGGGTTTTCTGAGCATGGGCTGCCCGCCTTCAAAAGCAAAACAAGAATCACGTGGGCAACATGGATTATTTCAAGCTTGGTGAACTTTCCCTGTACAGCTAAAATTCCAGCTTTCCACACACAAACTGAAACATTGAAACATAGCAGGAACCATCCATAAAATAAAAACAGGCTCCAGAACAAAAGCTCCAGGCAGAAGAGGATTCACACGTTTTGATGCAGAGTTTCGTAATGCATACATTGTAGATAACAGATCCCACATTAAGAAATATGGCCTCCCTATATATATTATGGAGAGGAAAGGAATTAGGTTCCTCCAAGTAATGTGTCAACTAAGCTGGCTGCTAGGGAAACGCTCAGAGAGCGTGGCGAGGATGGTCTCCCTTGCTCAAAATTCACACACAGCCCTGACGCCTCTGGGACAGCACGCACCTCCATGTCTATATCACTTCGTGTGGATGGACATCAGCCCACCCTGTATGCTGAGCCCCTCTGAGCCAGCAGGATCCAGTAATCCTGCTAGTAGGGCTTTTTGGATCAGTCTCAGCATCATGTCAACACGGTGAGCTGGTTCTCAGGCTCAAGCTCACACACAGCCTGTACTAGCTCAGGGCAAAGGATACAATAAGCTCACCTCTGTCTACTGTAGACAGACCTCAAGACTAAAAGAACAGCCTTACCAAGACAGACCAAATGTTTACCTAAGCCAGCAGCTTTTGGCTGCGGACAGTTGGTAATAGATGCTCGTAGAAGGAG
Source organism: Chroicocephalus ridibundus (assembly GCF_963924245.1). NCBI lineage: Eukaryota > Metazoa > Chordata > Aves > Charadriiformes > Laridae > Chroicocephalus > Chroicocephalus ridibundus. The sequence goes on from NC_086284.1 coordinate 156,952,493, forward strand.
CACACAACATGGCAAGACTGAAGGTATATTATTGCCTTCCACAACCCCATCCTGCCTTTAGCAAAGCAAAGCTTTGGGCTCCTTGAGGTTGTCTGTGTCAAATCCTCCTAATTCATGCTCACCAATGGATTTTTACAGTGTTCATTTACTTGGTCTTCTAATAGAGGTATGTTTTTTGTCTCTGTGACATTATGTGGGAATCAGATCCACCTTATAATATTGAATTGTGAGCAAAAATAACTCCCATTCTTTTAAACCTGTTTGACAAGTTTATTTGATGCTCTCTGGCTCTTACATCATGGGAAGGAATAAATTAGCGTTCCCTACCTGCATTCTGCTTGCTCCTCATGCCATTCAAGCTGGTAAAACTTCTTCTATCAAGTCTTTTCTCATCCATAAACTGTTCCGTTTCACTGATCAAATTACTATTGCTCTATTTGCCTTCTCTGACTTATATTTGCTTCTCTGAGCAGTAAGCAGAAATATTCATGGAGTTATCTACAGTGACTACTAAATCTCTCTCCAAATGGGTAATAACTAATGCACAGTCCAACCTTGCCTGAGTTAACTGCAAAGTAATGCAGATGGAGAAAAACACCCCTCTGAACACAGAATTGCACCCCTATTTTATAGCACATCCATTCCCTACAAGTGATCCTTTTGCAACGCTGCAATTAATTTTCGTTTTGGGTAGCCTAGATACAAGTTTCATCACCCCACAGTTCATTTCCTGTTTCCAAACAGTTTCCAAGAACATATTTAGCAACAACCATTCCAGCTCCATGTGAATCCCTGATAATATCCCTTTAGACCAAAAACTGATCATTTGCTTCTAGTCTTTAATCAGTTACGAGATCAAGAATCTTCACCCCTTGATCAATGCAATTTAGTTTCTTCTAGACTAGAGATGATGAATTCTGTTCAAAAAAAGAAGCAAATACAGATACGTTATGCCAATCAGATCATAAAATAAACAAACAGCTTTGGCAGAGGAACCAGAATTAGTGTGACTAAATACTGCCACTTCAGTATTCAGTATTCCCATCTCCAGCCTTGAGCAGTTTTACAGTCAGGCTTAGGGATTTGTCTGCATATCAATAGTAAATCCAAATCCCTAGAGGATTCAGAGTTATCTCAAAGCTCACATGTATTGGAAATAAAGCACTAGCCGCTCACCCCTAAAGCTGTAACATACGACTCGCTCTTGCTCACGGGTTAGTTATTAGTGGTCCAAAGAAGGTGGCTGTAAGAGGACAGTAGTTTTGCTAATTCACGGAGCGTTTCTGGAGGTTAAGGTACAACGGAATAACATGCCCTAGCTGCATGCAGAATAAATATCTCCCTTTCTTCCACACACAACTCAAATACAGTATAAAAACGCAGAGGTAGGAAGCATTGCTCAGTTTTCTCTGTGTCTATTTAGATTAAATAGATTTAAATATACTTAGGTCAAATGCAATCAAAGCGTGCCTCGATAGCTGCCTCCACTGCTGTCACCAGACTGCTTAGAGATTTATGCTGCCTTTCAGCTGCCGGTTAACTCTGACACAGCAACCTTGCCACACCACTTCACCAGTACGGCCAGCATGTCCCTGATGCCTGCAGGAAACTGGGAAGGGCTGAACAAATAAGAAAAGAAGTGGAGGTGCTCACAGCCTCTGCCGCATGAAACTGGGTCGCTAAGGAGGATACACCAAAGACACTTAAATTATTTTAGCCCGCTAGTAAGGCTTCATGAGAAGCACTCACAATGAAGAAAAAAAAAAGTCTGGGCACTCAGCTGCATATAGTTTTTTATCTCTGCAATTCCCCTCAGTTCACTGGGCTGCGCAGACAATCATTTTCTATACAGCCCAATAGTTCCATTTGTTGTCTCAGACTTCTTCCAATTTCAAGCCCTGTAGACTTCAGTTCTGCATTGTTTTTAGAGAAGCATTGTAAATCTATTCAAATTCACACGCATCTCTAAATTAAAGTGCATTTCTGAAGCCTTTCTCACCTTCTCCCCTTAAAAACATCGGCATCCTTGATCCGAGAGGAAGACGACAACTACAGTTCCGTGTCAATGGTCCTGATCATAGAAAGGACAATAAAAACTGAACTTTGTTTTCCACAGAAGTGTATTTAAACAGCAATGCAAAATACTTATAAAACAAAGAAAGAAGTCCCTATCCTATGGATAAAAGGCAAAAATTGTTGCTAGCACAGTTTTTCTAGCGCAAGCAGCACAGCCATGAAACTTTTCCTGGAGGTTGTAAATAGGACATGACTGCAAAGATGACCACTGTGCTAAACAAAACAGCTATAGGGTACGCCTTGTGGAACAGAAAGTACCACGGTGAACTATGTTTGAACCCTACCCCTTTGCAGGGCTGAGGTAAAATTGAGAGAGTTCCAAATGCATGCCAAATAATTTATAAGAGAACTGAGCCTCATATTGAGCAGGAGCAAGAAATGCTGGGCTATAACTGAAGCCCAGAACATTTGGATTTGTTCTGTGTTTAGGAACACCAACACTGGTATCAGCAGAAACATTTTCAGAAAACCATTTCCTTCCCACACAGGGAATGGCAGAAGAGGATGCGACGCAGTAGAGTGACAGTATTGATCAATTCGAGGGTTTATGGACTCTATAATGACAGCAGTTTTGTGTTTTCCCATAGAGCATAATCCTAAACTGCTCAAGGTCCCACTTTGCGTAATACCCTTTCTGCACTTTACAGGAAATAATCATATATTTACAAGTTCGCCAAAATATGAATTGACCCCTAACACTGATGAGCTTCTAAGCAGTAAATAGTGAAGAAACAACTTTGTTCTGTAACTAATTTTAGGCACATCTTCCATGGAATTCACATCCCAACACAAGGTCTGCTGACACAGGGTGATTTAGATAATGACCCAAGGAGAGGAAAAAAAAAAAAACCAAACTCTTAAATAATACCACTATGCTAAGAATTTTACGTGCTAATTTTCTCACCTAAAACATCCTGCAGAGTGCATAGTCTGTATTAGGTAAAGCAGCTATGCAGAAAGGTCATCTGTCTACTTTGCTTTGAAGAGGATGAGATCCACCTGGAAACGTACATAGGAGCGTGCCTCCTTGTCTGTCAAGAGGAGAGATACCCCAGGGGTTGCACTTACAACCTAGACCCAACAGCCTTTCTGAGAGAGGCCAATGAATTGCCAATATTGCTAGTGAGACATCAAACCTATCCAGTGGAATAACAAGAGCTTCCACAGCTCCTCATGTTGCTCATCTCCCTACCTTAACTCACCCCAGCTCACCCAGCCCATGGGAGTTAGTTCTCAGCCTCACCTCCAGGGAGGTGAGAGGGACGCTGCACCGACCCAAGGCTTTTCCCTTTGGGCAGAGATTTTTGCCATCAGGAACTGCTGACTGCTTTTAGTACCAATTTGTACTAGCCACACTCATTTTGACACCAACTGCTGAAAACAACAATGTAAGACAGATTCCTGTCGTAAGCAAAATCTCAGACCTTACATTCACGGGGAAAAACTGAGTCGCGCATCATCTGTTCTGCCCCTGTATCACAGTCTTTCCAAAATATCCAGATGACAGGCTATTTCTCTCCTGTGAAGGGGCATGAATCACAACCTACAACTCTTTAAAGGGTTAAATATACCAATCCCTATACTTTCTCCATGTCCCCACACCTCCAATGCTTTTGCTAAGGGCACAATCCTCAGTTTTAAAAATAATCTTTTCAAACCTGATTTAAAATAGCAGTTTCCCACTCAAAAACAGGGCCACGTGAGATGCTCTCGGTTCCTCACAATTGCATACATATTCACCAGAAAAGAGAACAGAGAAGTGACAAAATAAATCATTTCAGATGCTTTCTTTAAATCAACATAACAAATAAAGACCTTTGGCAGGGGAGCACTGTGCTCCTCATAGGAGGTCCTCTCCAGCCAAAGGACTCCAGTGATACATTCACAATTCAGAATGATTAGATGAACATTTTCTACCCTGAAGCGGAGGGAAAACCTTGAGTTAAGGGAATTTCAGTAAATATGGAAACACCTGGCGAGTTTCATTCAAGATCTGTGCAGGCGAGGCAAAAGTAGGAGTTAGGCAAAGGTTTCCTACCTCGATGCTGCTTTTGATTAATTACAGTGAAAGTGCACTCTTTTTATCGACTATTTTAAAGTAGAATAAGATTATTACAGGAGAGACTGATCCCTGAGAAATTACAGTAGACATCGATGAACCCAGATACCGACTTAAATTTCTACTTTACCTCCCCCTGTACTCCTCAGAAATCTCCTCTTCTCTTTTTTCTCCCCCTTTTTTGTTTTTTTTTTGGGTTTTTTTTTTGTTGTTGTTGTTGTTTTTCCAAGTGCAGTAACACTGTTTAGATATCCTCACTGAAATATCCGCGGTGACTTTTACTCCTTGGAGAACCCCACAGCTTTAGAGCACGTCACTATATGTGAATTTAGATCATTTTCACCAGCACACATTACTTGACATTTAGAGAACGTCGCCATGATACATAATCCCTGGTGCACCAAAATCTACTTGGAGATTTTTGACATCCTTCACAGTCTCTACCAAACACTTTCTCCTCTCCCTTTCTTCAAATATGACTACTGCAAGTGAAAACTGCCCTGCTGACAGGCCTATGAAATGCTCTGCTTCTCCAAAAAACACACAGGCAGGCAAACAGATGGGAATCTTTACCTTCAGCTTTATCTCAGTGTTGATACTATCATGTAAAGGGATCGCCCCCCTAAAGGAAGAGGGTGCTCAGGGTCTAAAGGCCACAGAGCTCTTCACCTCCCTTGTTCAGTCGGGCTACCCTGTAACATCACAGAATCTTCATGGTTGGAAAGGACCCTTAAGATCGAGTCCAACCAAACAACCTACAATCTCTGCCACTAGAGCATGCCCTGAAGCGCCACATCTAGACGTTTCTTAAACACCTCTAGGGATGGTGACTCAACCACCTCCCTGGGCAGGCTGTTCCAGGGCCTGACCACTCTTTCAGTAAAGTAATTCTTACTAATATCTAATCTAAACCTCCCCTGCTACAGCTTCAGACCATTTCCTCTGGTCCTGTCATTATTCACCTGGGAGAAGAGGCCAACACCCACTTCTCTCAGGTGGCATCCAAGAGTTGAGAGCTACACAGATGGTCCCTGTCTCCTTTAAAAGAAGCCACAGCACTGCGTACGCATGCTTTCGCGTGCTTGCAGCATTTGGCATGGGCACAAATACTCATCTGGAGTTTTAGGAGAACGTGTCCTTTCTGTGCTCATCTTTGACAATTTGGTTGCACTGGGGTATTTGAGACTATTCAAACGTTAGGAACATTTGATGAAGCAACCATTGCACGCAGATCTCCCAGAAATCAAAGAATAAGAATACCCTGATGAGCTATATTCATCTATCTCCAGGGTGAGATACAAAATGTATGTACTGCTTCAGAGCAAAACAAACCGGAACTTAAGAACCTGCTATCTAAAATGAGCATTCTTTGGCAGGCCAGAGATGAGAGCTGGCAGAAGTTATATTCACTTTCTAATTATTATTGTCACCATTTCATGGTGTGTATTACAAGTCCTGACACGTAACTTAAAGAAAAAGCCCTCTGAAAAACATAGTAACTCAAGCCTACCACACTACACAGTCCTTATTCTGTGTCCATGTGTAATCCCACGTCTGTGCAACTTCGTTCTTACGGAGTCTAACAGGTGTAAGATTCCTCCTTCCAAATGAAACTGTAATTTGACCCTAGAATTATGCCCAGCCAGCCATTGCCCGTCATCACTCTCCGGAGACTCTCATTCAGTCCCCCTGCAGCAGCGAGGCAGCTTGCCCATCTCCTGATGGCCCAGACCTGGCTGCTCCATTTGGGAAGTAGATCCCACACTGGTGCTTTGTCAATTGTCACGAACAGCTGCTGATTTTTCAGGATATACCACATGTCCTCATCGGTACCTCTGCTATTTCACACTTTATTCCCTGCAGTAACCCAAGACGAGTATCATCCGGTCTAGGTGATCTGCCACCCCCTGGGTTCTTAAGTTGCTTTATATAAACCAGGCACAAGCAGATCAAAATCCAGAGTATTAATAGTAAGTAATACAGAGTAATGTTTTGCTCCTGATGTAAAAACCTCAAGTTTGCTTGCAACAGATATTTCCATAATATGAGGTTAACAACTTGATTTTAAATTTAATCATACTGGGAAACTGAAGTTTGCCTTGAGGTCACCACAGATGCACCGAAATCAGAGCTTGCCATCCTGAATCTGACTGCAAACTGCTGCTGTCTGAAAATTTTGAAATATGAAAATAGAGTATCTTTCTCATAGATTAAAGATTACCATCAGACTTCCAGTTTCCTCACTGGTATTTCTGATCACTTCTTCCCCTCATTTCAAAACAAAAAAACCAAACCAACAACAACAAAAAAAAAAACCCAAAACAAAACACAGACACCAGTGGCATAAATCTAGGTTTTGGGCAACCAAGGGTTTACCCAAGAGTTTCCACTGTAGAGTAATTACTACCATCACCTTTAAGGAACTATGGCAAATTTGACTTTCAGTTCCAGACCAAGTGGAAAAAAATGCCTTCCAATTGCCTATACAGCTGCAGATAATAATTTGACCTGTGAGATTACCTTTGTCCACAGGAGACTAAAGGTGTTAAAAGTATTCAGCCTAAAACCAACCTATGAAACGTTGACCATAGTTAACCCATTATGCATTTTACACATGAGGAAACAAGAAAACGTACGCTATATCCACCATTTCCAAAATAAGGGGAATGAAAGTGTCACATCCTATTACTTATATTTTCAAAGTCAATTTGAAATTAAAACATCAGACTTGAAAGGGACACCATTTTCCAAAATGACTATGCACCCAGGCTCAGCAGATTAGCTTAGTGGTCTCAACATGGGTATCCAGCATGATTGTAATACACTTAATATATTTAAATATTTACAATATACTTAATGTATTTAATATAAATGTATTTAATATAAAGAATATTATAAATAATGTATTTCTATTAAATATAAAATATTTACAATATACTCCATTTAAAACTTTATGCACATTCAGAAACTACATTATGTTTGCTGCTAAAGTCAATAGAAACAATGAAGCTTTTAGCTGCACAGAGAACAGCACACCCAGCCAGAGTCAGGCAAACAGGTGATACAGGTAACAGCCAGAATAATTCCAAACTGCCAGACCCAGGAGCACATTCAGCATCCCCTGTTGCCCCTTTTCTCCAACAGTTACTCCCAATGTTGCAAAGGGAGGGGAAGCCTCAACTCTGTTTTTGGTTTGTTTGGGCTTTTGGTTTTTCTTAGGGTTTCAGCTTATCCATAGTGCTGGATAAGTTTGACTATAATAAGCTGACTAAAGAGTCTTCTGAAAGCAGGCGTTCAGACAACACTGCTCTGCCCACATGCATGAAATCTCTTTCTGGAAATTGAACCCCAAAATGTCTGGATTTGGTTTAAACATCCATGGCTTTCCAGGAGCTTATTTGGAATTTTCCAAGCTTTTGGCTGCAAGATCAGTCTGTGCCTCCCATGAGGACCAGCTTTCCTCATGGGCTCCTTGCTCCTTGGCTAGAGGCACAGTGGGAATACCTATGCCCAAGAGAAATCCTCACCCCTCTCCGCGTGGGTCTGCCAAAACCTCAAGGGAAGGTTGGCAAAGGTCTATGCTTATGAGACACAGTCCCCATGCTGAGACAGAACAGTAGACACACAGAAGCAGAGAGGTAAAACTGGTAAACAACAAATCACTAAGCTTTATAATACTGAAAAGAGTGCTTTCTAATTCCCTAGAGATATTTCAGCAGTGAAAGAAGTTTTGTTTTTATCTTAGATGACCTATATATCAGTATTAATTAGTAGTCATTAGAAGATATTTTCTAATGGAAAACAAATGTACTCGGAAAGGAAGGACTTTCTAAATACTATGAATTTAAAATGAGGCACAATTCTCATGCACACAAACTTATTACCATTTATTCCATTGTTTTGTAGATGCACGTTTCACTGAGAAATGACTGAATGTTCAAGTAAAAAGAATGTGATTTCAGAAGTCCAGTTCCTCTGTGAGCACACTGCTATTTTCCCTACACGGAAAGGTGCAAAAGGCGAAGGACAACAACCTCTAAATGAAATCACAGCATCACACAGTTCTGCTCGTTCAACTATTACGTTGTTCTGGAGAACACATTTTCAAAGATAACCTGAAGCTTATAAGTGTCTTGTTACGAACAGGATGCAATACTACACAGGAGCTGAAACTAGGGTTGGAAGATAAGTTCTTTAATCGATTGTCTGAAATATTCTGTCTTCGTCAGATCAATCTTAAATTGCCAACTGGGGGTGGAGAATTATTCCCCTGCCCCCTTTAGAAGTGACAAATGAAAGCAATTTTCTGTGGTAGGAAAGGGAGAGAAGTTTTCAGGTTTCATCGATACATGTCAATATGGTATTAATATAAATGTCTCTTTTAATACCTCCACAAGTAATCTCAAAGAGTCAAAAAGTCATTTTTCTGTTACATGATGAATAAAATGCACTTAAAGATCGCTGATTAACCAGGTTTTATATAGAAATCTATGTCCAATTAACACAATGAAGTTCCTTAACTTTCCTAATTAATGAGCATTATTCAGTATGAAACCTTTCCCACTATTATTTTGTTTTAAGTGTGATTGATGAAACCAAGTGCAACCGAATAGCAGAATTCCTCCGGTCCATGCTCAGTATGATGCAGAAATTGTTGTGAAGGTCACACAGGCAAACAACTTCCTGCCATTAGCCTGTGCCTGGAACATGAGGGAGGTCGTCTACAAAGGCAGATGGAGCGGGGGGGGGGGGGGGGGGAAAATCCAACCCCAAAGCAAAGCAGAATGTCACAGGAACCAATGAAAGCTGTAACTGAGCCTGATCTAAAGCCCACTGCAGATGATGACAGTCTTTCCAGATCCACCAGGAAACCCTGTGTCAAACCCTCTGCATCACATGGCAGAACTCTTTTCGGCTTTGCAGGAACGTTGAATTCCTCATCCCTTGTTTGGCACAGGCAGGGATGTCTTTCCAAAGACTGTATTAACTTTTGAAGGGAGTCCTATTCATCCCTTCTCAGCCAGGAATGACCCCCAGGATACCCTTTCAAATGGGGAGGAAAGGGTTATCTGTGGGCACCCAGGAGGGAGAAATCACAACGCTCAGGTGTGAGAGCTGCCCAGCAGTAGAGAACTATTCCTTTCCAGAAGCTAATTCAAACATTCCTTACCATTGCCCAGAAAAAAATGGCATAACCAATGACTACAAGCAAAAGGACTGGCATTTCTGAATGCATACTGTGCCATCCCTCCATCCTTCCCAAGGCCCCTCTGCTCTCCCCATCTCCATTCTCATGCCATTTTCCACAGCGCTGTGTGTGCACAGTACTGAATGACATGAGCAAACATGATCCAGCGCAATCAGCGAACTGTGTTGAACACGGTGCATCTAAAAACATCAGCAGATACAGCATCACGCGTGATAACTGTCATTCTTTGTGTGTTATTAGAGGAAGGAGATACAGAAAGCTTGAAATACATTCAGTGCTTGCAGACGGCAGTCAAACAAGACTGGCCATTATGTCACTGAAGAGCTTAAAATTCAACAGTTCCTGCAAGAGCCCACTTACCAGCTATCCAAGGAGCCTGGCACGGACAATTTACACCTGTTCTGTTTCCTGCTGCTTTTGCAAAAAAAATCCATGCATCCCACATTCATAACTTCCAGGAAAAGCGAACAAAAAAATAAATCTGAAAGTCCAGCACCTCAGAGAGCCAGGCTAGGTAGGAAAATAGAGAGGTGTTCAATTTTTGAGGAAATCTTCTCCTGTTTCAACTCATAAGCCCCCTTCCCTGCCTCCCACCACAATATGTCAAGCTGAATCAGGGAAATCTAAAGCGGGAGGAAGAAAAGAAGTATCAAAGGCCAGTTCTTGTAAGAGAAGTGGCGCCTGCAAGCTGGTCGGTAGGAGCCTGCTGAAATGATGTATGGCTAGGTGGGGAGCGTATATGTGCACACACATGCACACAGACGTCACACCCTTCCTTGGAAGTGGATTAGGCGGCAGATGGTGTCAGAACCTGAGCTGCTGTCAAGAGCAGAGTTCACGCTGTCCTACCCCCCTGTGCTTAGAGAGGAAAGCGGCAAAGCCCAAGCCATCAAAAAAAAAAAAAAAACCCACAAAAAAAAAGGCTGATAAATAGCTGACAATCAGCTTTGTCATTGCCAACGAGTGGAACGACACCCCTTCGCTTGCTCCCTTCTTCCCCCAGAGTCCCTACAGGCAAAATCCTCTCTGAAATGGAGACAAAAGAGGAAACAAACGTAGACATGCAATCTCCAAGCATAAGAAATAGCAGAGGCTCAGTTTTCATAAGGAAACTAGAACCTGCTATTACCAACCCAAATATCAGAACCCAGGACAGAGAGGGGGGAGGAGAACACCCAGCTTAAGGTCTATTAAAAGCAAAAAAAAAAAATAAAAAAAAAAAGAAGAAAAACCCACTGCCTTTGATTGCCAACACAATGAAAATAAATGAGGGAAATAACATTTGGGAGGGACGTACCAGCTGAAAGCAGTCACAATGACTTTGTGCAGGAACCCCTGTTATTAATAATTATTACAGATAATAAGGGTTTTCAGGCTGAGCAAAAGGATCTTTTCCACTTCCTAAAACCTCATCTTTCCCTGTCCTGTCACCTACCTCCCCCCCTTTTTCTCTCTCCTCTGAGCACCTGCTTTACATAGCTTTCCTTGTATTATCATTAGCTTCATGGATAATTGATAGCTGAGCTTGTCCAGCTGATGCTAAGAAAAGAAGACAAGGTGGTTAGACACACGCCTACTATAAATAGACACACAACATGGCCAGCATTTGCCAACATCTGATGATGCCTTCCCTCCTGGGTCCTAAAGTTAGCTAGTTTCTGAAAGTCAGGGAACCAAAGGAGAGCAAGGTAAAATGCTTTCAATTAATTTTGCAGAGATTGAAGGGATAAAAATAAGAGTGGGACTTTATATTTTTATGACATGCTAAAAATACCCACTTTATGAAACCTTCAGCACAGTTTGCAAAGCGCAGTTTAAAAGCCTTTACTTTTTTTTTTTTTAGCAGCAACCGTGAAGCTCAAAATACTTAGCTAGTGCTGGGGTCAGTCTTTGCCGGTAGGGCTGAGAAGGGTCATGAGAAGATCTCTTTGCTGAGCACAGCGTGCGGCAGCTACGCAGAGAATAAAGCAAAAGGAAAAAAAAGAAAAAAAAAACAAAACAAAACAAGCTCACAATTGCGCTAAGCCCCAAGTTATCTCTGCAAAGCGTAAGTGCTCGTGCTCGGGAGCTCAGAGGGCGAAAGGCTGTCGGTGGGCAAGTGCAGGGGAAGCACAGCTGCCTCCGCATGGCTGGCAGGAGGCACAGGCTGCCTCAGGCACTGAGTCAGCAGCAAAGCCTCCAGCCTCATCACTGGTTTGTTCTGGACACTTCTGGGGCAACCTCCTGACCCGTCCTTGATCGGACATGCCTGAGGTAGGCTTCCAGCTGGAAAATCCTTGGCTTTGCTTGGCCCATCACCAAAGGCTGGGGGAGGTATGCTATTCCACCACGCCTACACCTTCTTGCTGATGTCCCTTCTCCATGGCACCTTCTAGTCCTGCAGTATAGAAATTACCTTTGCATGATTCACCCAGGCTCTCCAACATGCTCACCCCACCTCTCAACAGTCTGCAGAGCACACAAAGAACAACCTGCCTTTCAGGAGCCAGGTGGTGTTTTCTGCCTTTGACCAGAGGAAAAGTGCCCCTAAGAAAGGATCCCTGAAGCGTTTCTACCTCTGGCTGTGAAAGCCGGGCATAAGCACAGGCTGCTCTCAGCACAATTTTTCTTCCTTTTGCAAAAAGCTAACCCAACACAATTAGGCTCCAAAAGTCATTTGCTCCTGGACTGGGGCAACTGTTTGTCTCTTTTTGTCTTAGTCATCGTGGTTGGTTCCACTTTGCAGATCATATTGATTTCCCACACACACACACTTATTTCTAGCGTAAAATGCTTATTTCTGGAAATTCTTAGTGCCCTCCCTCTACAAACGCTAACACAGGCTGTTTCTATTTGCCAGGTCTCGCTCACTGGCAGCCAACTAAGCTTCGTCAGTACAAATAAGGCAAGCAGCAGTTTAAAATCCATCCTGCCTCAGGGCAGCAGCTGCAGCTAAGTATTTTGCCCCAGCACATGCTGAGGTATCAGCACTGGTTTTGTCCTCACAGGAGCTCCCTTTTCAGAACTGATGAACTCACACATGCGATCAGGTCTTTCTCATTTTCTTTCTTGGTGGTAATCTCCGCCTGAAAGCCATTTTAGGCTGCAGGAGTAGAGCTATGTGAAAATAGACAACCGTTTGTCCTAATTCTCAATCGAATATTGAGATGGAGAAAATCTGGCACTTCCAATTGGAGAAACCATTTGTCTCTCACAATTTACCAGGGCAAAGCCATCATCACGTGCAGACAGTGCCCTGTCATGACACAAGAGCAGTGTCTCAGACCACAGGGAAAGGGAAAAAGAAGAGAACTTAAGCCAAGCCTCTGTGCAGCTCTGTGACAGGCAGCAGGCACGCAGCAGGAACGGTGGTACAAAGCCACGCAAGTTTGAGGAGTGGGAGGAGGACGACTTTTTCTTAAAAAAGCTCCAGAGATCTGCATAAGGTGGATGTTTCATCCTGAGAAACTTGTAGCTCCAAGCTAGCAAGAAAAGCTGCGTCAGGAGCAAAAGAAAAAAAACCCTCCCTTTTATAAAAATTGCTTACCTAGCCAGTGCTGGAGGGCAAGCACACTACAGGGAAAACAAAGAGAAAAAGCATTCAAACAGTTTTTCCTCTCACTGGCCAAAAAATACACACCAGAATGGAAGCTTTAAATATTTAATGTCCAAAACAAACAAGCCAATTTCCCTAAACAAGACTGCTGTTCAACACAAGCCAGCAGCGCTCACAATTAAGACAATAGAGGTTTTACATGCAGCTGCACCGATACCAGTTGGGGACAGGTAAAACCCACTTAGAAATGAAAAAAAAAAATGAAAATAAAAAAAATGCAGGGTCACTTTACAGTAGCAGAGAGCCAGGGATCAGACTAAGAACAACTGACCTTCCCCGTCTTTGTTACGCTTGCATGAAGCGGTTAACACCACCAGAAGAGTGGGAGGCAGTTTGCAGGGATCAGTGGTAGGAGTCTCGATAGATTATGCTATTATTTTGAGATTCTGTAAGAGAACAAATTAACCTTCTTTATAACTCTTGGCTTACTTTAATAGCTTTAATAGATGTCATAGGCTGGAAATACCATCTAACATTCCTTTAATTTCCGTGCAGATTGTCCTCCTTACAATGAAAATCCACTATTTGAGACCTTGAGGGGGGAGCACTGGTGCTGTTAACCACACAGTCAGACCCTCAGCTGCTTGACTGGTGTCTTGCTCATAACCCCATGAGTGAAGCAATCGCCACCCCAGCATCAGGAATGCCTTTCCCACAAGCCTCAGACCAGCAGAAGCCATTGGGATTTTTCCACCTTTCCTTAAAGCAGATGGCATGGTGCGTTTCCCCGAGATAATCTCAGTATTTTCACCTCCAGATTCCCACTCCTGCAGGGACCCAGGAGGCTGGAAACATCTGGCATCTCTCTTGATGGTTCTTTGTGGCACAGAAGAGTTTTTCAAGTGTCATGCTAAGAGGCTTAATCTTGCTACAGGGATATAAGAGTCCCTTACAATTTTTCATACAAGAAAATTTAGAATATCTTTTCTTTTTCCAGACAAGCCTAGAGCGTGCAATTGTTATATGGTTACCTGTGATCACAGAGAAAGGACCCAATGGCCAGCACAGTCTCATTCTTTATTCCCCCCTACTTTTTTTTTTTGTTCGTTTTTAAGTCTCTACTGTTTTTCCCACCACCTTTTCAAAAATTGAAAAAAAAAAAGGGGGTGTTTTTGACAGGCACACAAGCCTGTACACCTCACACAAGCAGAAATGCATTTTTTCCTGTAGATTAGCCAAAGGTGTGATTGATTTCCACTCGTGTTCAGCCCACTACTGAAATTCTACATTTCAGATGCAGCTGTAATATAACATCTTATTTTACTTCAAATAGGGCTGAACACCTAGAAGTTACTACTAATGCAGAACCCCAGTGCAGAGTACGCAGAGGAAACAGGAGTGGAAGGTTTCCAGATGAAGGGAAAACATCATTTCCCAATGAAAGGGTAAGTAAGATGGAGAAGCGATGCACTAAAACTGGCTCCTGATGGCAACAATTGCAGAAGGAGATCAGAAGGGACAAGGTGAGAGATCAGTAGGCTGAAACTAAGCCTGGGAAAGGGAAGCCTTCCTTAGAAACATAGTCATGCCAGTATTAACTCCACACAAACCGCTCAGTCTGCCAGACGCTCTGTCTGGCTGAAGACCCCCGAGGCTTCACCCCATCCACCACTGACCCTGTTGACTCAATCTTTGACTATAAATGCTATAAATGGGAAATGTATAAAAGGTCTGGGAGGCAGAGGGGTTGAATGGCTGCAACCCCCTCTAGAAGAATTCCTTCACAGTGCTTACAAACCAGCTCATGGATTTGGCATTTCCCCCTCTCTGACAGAGTTTAGCCACAAGTGAGTGCCTAGGGTAGGTGTCACAGCTTTCCTTAATACGCTGTTCTGCAGGCAGACCAGAACAAGGGAGAAGTAAGATGCCACAGGCTATACTCATGAATTCATTCAGAGCACAAGACGCATTGAGGTCTAGCATAGAAGTCGTGGCATTTCTAGGCACATCACTGTTGCCGCAAGAACAAATCTTACGGATTTGCAGGACAATCCCATACACCCTCCTGATTTTTTGCCATTACTATCTGGGCAGCTGGAGCTAATAGGCATTTCCCTATAGCTCTGCCAGCCACAACTTGTCACGGCTGCCCCAGCGCAGTCAAGGCAAGCAAGAGAATGACAACAGGCTCCCTCCCCAAAATAGTTTGGGCGTTGGTCACAGAACAGTTTTGAATGTTATAGGGTCGTGTCCTGTATGGTTCAGTCTGTCGGCCACTCAAGATACGCAGATCACATCTGCTTCTTGAGGACAGCATTAGCTCCTACCACCAAATTCAAGTCTCTAACATCAGGCCTTTATACAAATTACTCTAAAACATGTATGCTACCCAGTCCTACGAACACTAAGAGCTTTTTCTGAACCACAGGAAGGCGTTAGAAACTGGAATTAAGGAGTGCCCTGACCCTAAATTTATGAAGCAAACATATGGGCAGAGGCAGTGTGGAGGACATTTTTCAGCGCTTTTCAAGACAGGCATGCCCTGTAGCTCTGGAGATTTCATTTCCTTTGGGAAAGGCATTTGTGCCCTAGCTGTCTACTTCTATAGAAATGGGTCTTTTTACAGGGTCAAGGGGAATACAAAGATAAGATGATATGGGAACTCACAGGAACATGTCTATCTGAGGAGCTCCTGATGGCACAGTGTTTGCAAAGTAACACACTGCCACACTTGGCTTTTGTTTCTTTTTTCTGTTTTGTTTTATTTTCCCACTTTTTTTCCTTTTTAGCGCTATTCTTTTTTTCTGAGGTTTTTTGATGTCCACAGCTCTCTCCAATTAACCTTGGCTCCCACACACACACTTTAAAATAAATGCTATGTATTTCTAAAAACCTTTGCTTTCCCTAGGTAATAGGACATTTTCTCCTCCTTTTCCTGCTCCCACCTTTTGGTATCCTCCCCCCCACGCCTGTCTAATTCAGCATTCTCATTACATTTATTTTCTTTGCCTACCTTCCTTCTTCCACCTTCTCCATTAAAGCTCCTCCCTCCCATTGCCTTACAAATCCCTCCCTTTCTTCCCCAGTTCATTTTCTCTGCTAACCATTCCTCCCTTCCCCTTTTATCCTATTCGGTTCCTACTCCCCCATTTCATTCCTACCCACACAGCATGCATTGTGCCTTTCTCTCCCCACCCTAGTTTCAAACCTCCTCATTATATTTCATTTTCCTGAATTCTATTCAGGTTCATGTATCAGCCTTCTCTAGGCTCAAATGCTTCGTTCATCACGTTACTGCATATTTCCCATCTCCTACCCTTTCTTCCCTTCCACATTCATTCCCCATCCACTCTCTCCAATTTTAACTATAGTAGGATAGGTCCTCTTATTAACAACTATGACCTATCAAAATTTTGGACAAAAGCTTTTCTGATCAGGAATAAAGTCCCTGCATCCCCCTGTGTTATTTTTGTGTGTCTATAAGATCCATGCATGCCTTAGTCCTGCTACATGCAGTCTTCTCCTACCACTCATCCTCCATGTGCTTTCCTAACCTGGGATGAACCATATAATTTAACCCTGGACAGTCAATGCTGATGAAACCAGGCACACATTATATCATGCAACTCAAACAGCAGCTCTTTCTGGTAGGACAAGCTCACAACTTGCTATTTAATCCTTGAATACCAAAATCAGCCCAATTTCAGATTTCACTAGCAGATTGATTGATGGACTCTCTCTCACACACCCTTGCCGGCACAAGCTGGTGCATGTCTGTGTGTGCGTACCCCAGGATGAGCAGGGAGCGCTGCACTGTGTCCACTGCTCAGCCGCAACGTGAGCTCTAATGGAAGCTATGCCAACCACCAGATGCCAAAGGACAAATACAATTCCTTCTCAGCATGAGGTGTGGTTTTTTTTCCAGTAGACAGAATGGCATGATTATAATGAGTTATTAAAAAAAAAAGTCAAGAAAGTGAGATCAACAAACAAAATCCAATTAAGGAAATCACTCAATCAGCCTCCCAGGGCTGGGGTTGATCAGGGAGTCATTCAGTAGGACCTCCAATACACAGCCTTGAGGCTGTACAAAGACGGTTATTTTCCATGCTGTGCTGATCTAAACAAAGGCTATACTTAACCTCCTTCTGCCTTCTCTCACTCCCAGAATCAAACGACTACACGCTTTGGCATTTTAACTCCAAATGGAAAAGCCACAATACCTGGTGAGAGATGTTGTTCTCAGCAGGACGGCTGGCGTCGAGCAGTGAACAAACACAAGCACCAAGCACCCAGGCTCTTGGAGCTACTACAGCACTGTAGTTTAAAAACAACCCAATGAAACAAAACCGACATTTTAAGTTTTCTGCTGAAAGAGCAATGCTTGTACATACACTTATCCCCTCTGATTTTGAGATGGGACGGTCTGAAGGCCAGAGAAGAAAGCTGCTCTCCAGGTGTCATCAGATCTGGGAGAAGGAACGTGGCTCCTAGGACCTCCCAGAGTAGGGGTGACAACTACACATCATATCCACAAGCCTTAACTAATGCCCCTTCTGCACTTGCCATTCAGCTTCTAAGGTCCCTCCATCTCACCCTCACCATCTCCCATTCCTCTCTTTCAAACCACAGAGAGAGGGAACATAATTCAGGACCATCTGTAAAATATTCTGCCTCGTGACTTTAAGACCTAGCTAAACCAACATGGAGAATTCATCCTCCGCCTTTGGTGCTGGTTACACAGAAACGTCGTTCTTCAGCAAAGGAGCTGATGCTGCTGCTGCAGCTGGGAAGAGGTCTTTTCAATCCAAAGTGTTGGGCCTTGTGCTAAACTATTTCACCATCCCCCTCTCCTCCCCAAATCCTTGAGGTGCTTCTGCTGGTAGCCAGTTGCCATAGGAACCCTAATCTTTATCTGTTTTTCTTGTTAAATAAGCTAGCATCAGTAGTCTCCTTTATGGGCTGCTCAGTCCCTCTCCTCCCTTTAGCCTTCACTCCCTCAAAAAGAGATTTAAAAAAAAAAAAAAAAGAAGATAATATGTTTGACAGCCCTCCTTTCCTCCCCTCTCCCCTTCTCCACAGCTCCTATGAGCTTTTCGAGTCCAAAATCCAGAATTCAGCAGAAGCGGCCACCATGATACAGAGGGGTGCATGAAGCCTGTGTGTTCTCTGGATTCAGCAGATAGGAGAGGAAGCAGAGCCAAGACGGAGAGCAACAGGTAGGATAACACAACTTGGAAGCCAAACTCTACAATGACAGAGACACCTAATCCCAATTATTTTAGATGAAAGCTTTCCAACACTTCCCGTGACACCCCCCACCTCCTGCAGTCCCCAACATCAGCCTTGTCCTACCTCACTACACCTGAAGCAGTGCAATTTTAATGCCGTTAGTGAGAGGACAGCCTTGAAAAGACATTTCAAAACTGTTAAGCTGAAAATGGAAGGCAAAGAAAGCTAAACGCACAAGAAACACCAAGAAGACAAGAAGTCTGCAGCGCCTGGAGCTTTGCAGCATGCAGCCGTTTTTTTCCCCTTCTATGGGCCAGAGATCTAGGCCAGAATTATGTAGGTCACAAGCAAACCTTGTTTCAGCTGGTCTTAAGCCAATTCTTAGAAGGTGATAACTCCCACTCAGAGACCCTTCCCCCCCACACGTGTTTGCTTGAAAGAGACAAAGAACTGAAGTGGCAAGGGATGCTGGGTGAAAGAATAAAGTTGTCTGGCTTTGCATGCACGTGCAATAGTCTAACCACGCTTTCCATCTCAGCAGGCATATACATGTGCTAAATGCACAGATTCTGAAGCTGTCCTTCCCCTCATCGTGCTTCCTAGTGCAACAAATACCATCCAGAGAAAGAGCGATCCTATCTCGTTCACTCGAATGGAAGAGAAGACCTAGGAAATTATATAGTGTCAAGGTAGGAAAGAACAGGCAGAAGGGGAATCTCAAGAGGCTGTATTCCCACTGCATCCAACAATGAAGCAGGGATCCTATCCACCTGAATCTGAAATAACTAGGTACTCCTTCATTCACACCACAACAGAAAAAAAAAAAAAAAAACCACACCAAAAAAAAGCCACCCTCACACCATAGCAGAGGCATCAGTTGCAGGATCATCTGGGCATACCCAGGGATCTTCAGCAGCTGTGCACTGGCATATGAATCATGGTTCTCATGGAAGACTTTGCAATGTTCAGCCTGTCTCCGGAGGATAAGGGCACAACTCCGAAAGCAGCTGGACTGCTGATTTCTAGCTAAATCGAGACTTGGGCTGGCCTGCGTTTAGCTGAAAGATCCAGCAGCTCTGGCAGGTCAGCGCCAGAGAAGCAGCTGCTGCTACAGCATGTTTTGCAATTAATTGCCCTATTGCTGCACTTTGCACGTAGGTCCCCTGCTCGTCCAGCATGCGTGGATGCTCTCACATCTCTATTTAGCAGGACCGCAGCTAGGCTTCGCCCGGCTTTTTTAGAAATACGCCTCCTTAAATTAGCAGCCCTTTAATTAAAGTTCAGAGTTCAAGCATAATTCAGGTGAAGACTCGGATGTCCAACTCTGCTCATGCAAACTTTACCCACCCTAGTCCATACTCTGCCAAACTGTAATCTCTTAGGATCTGGACCCTCTTGACATCCCTGCTACTTCTCACTCCCAGGAGAGTTGGAAACAGCAGGCAAGCATCAGTCTCTGGGGATATTTATGTATGTGTGGTCAGGCCCACAAACAGCAAGAAGAGACAAGGGAATAAAATAACATTAAGTAAAAGTTCATCTAAGGTTCATTTATATGCTGGATGAAGATGTTGCAAATTCCTACTTTAAGTGAATCTGTCCTCTGTCAGAAGTCTCTCTTCCTTGATAAATATGGTCCTTGTTCTTCAGGAAAGCAATTTTTAAATCCAATTTAAGTTCCTTCTCCCACTCTACTCTGCTTTTTCCATTTCTCTGCGAGGGCTGCTTTTTTGAAGAGGTGCACACAGGAATCCCAAGTGGCTTTGCCAGCCCCTTTTTATAATGTATATTCCAGGCTGACAGAGTGTACAAATCAGCAGTAAAACATTGTGGGGGTTATTTCTTCTGCTTCAATCCCCATGAGCCTCCCACCTCCAGTTTTGCTCAGAGGCTCAGAGCTGAACAACCTTAAAAAGAAACTAAGTTAAAACAATCAAGCTTCCTCTGAGTTTGCGTCTGAACTAGAAAGAGGTGGCCAGAGGCCGAGGGGAAAATTGTGCAAGATTTATCCAGTAAGTATTAACGATTTGCTGTTTATTTGAAATTAGACTTCCAGTCACTCAGAAGGTTTGCACGCTCTATTCTCACAAACTTTGTGAGGAAAGCATCGTAATGAAATAAGTGGGCATTGCAAGAGCTTGAGGGCTTAATCGCAAGAGCTTGGCACAGCAGTTTTTGTTCCTTTCCCCTCCCAGCTCAGCCCATACGAAATTTTCACAGGGTCCTCCTCAGTTCATGAATCGCTGCCGCACTAAGACTTCTCTGCCATCACCCCCACTCCCTCAGTGACTCAGACTTATTAAGATAACTTCTCTTTTTCTAGTTCCTCACCTCCAACATACCCAGTGCATTAAGCCACACACTCCTGCACTTGTGTAAAATCCTCCCCCAACCACCCTCTCTCATCCAACTTTCCTCCTACAGTTCTTGCACTCCCCCACCCCGAGATGACAGAGCCAGTCAAAACCCACCCAAATGAGCTCACAACCTTTACTTGTGCTCCTGGCTGCTCTCAGGCATCCCATTGTGACCTGGTGCTTGTAGACACCAGGACAAACAGGTCTGGGGTAGGAGTATAGATCTCTTCTTCCCCCAGCACAGCTTTTGGCAAAGTCAAGGTTTGTCCCATACAGACGACCAGCCATGACCAGGTACCTGGTGGGGAGAGGCCCACAGCATTGCAATGCAGGTAACCGTATATGCTACATAGGAGGTAGGGGCCTGACCCATAGGCTGTGTGCAAACCACACTCATGGTGTGCTATGGACTGGTTGTGGAACCGACTGGCTCCTTAGCAGGGCAAAGCTTTGTCCCACACAGAAAGACAGATTTGTATACCACTACTTACACCAACTTTAAGAGGTCTCAGGCAACAAAAGCTTCTCATCAGGTTTTAGGACCAGCAGGCACCCTAATTTCCCACCAAACTACAGATGCTGTGTAGGCAGTGGTGCTTGGCTGGTCACTATCGGTGACCTATGGTGACCACCATAGGTAATGGGAGGCTGAGGCAAGACAAGAAAAGAGTCCTTCCAGCCGCTGGGTCCCATTGCCTCTGCTGGTAATAGAAGGACCATGAGCTGCAAAGAAACACTGGCATTGAACGGGGGAAAAAAGGCTTTCGCCAAAGCCAAGGATTTGCTCAGATTAACATCTTGGCTGCTGTACAGGGCTCTGAACACATGGTTGCGCTTGCTTTTGTTCCTGCTTTTCCATGACCAGCAACAAGTGGGGAGGAATGGGATGTGCGTGAAGAAGTAGGACGGGGCAGGAGCAGAGAACATGTTCCTGGGACATTCAGGGATACGTGTAGGGAGAGTTGTCGTCCTGGATCAGAAAGGGCCTCGGGACTGGGAGGCAGAGGGTTTGCTGAGCTGTGGGTCGCGTAGGGAGGAACAGGGACACACTTCTAATTCTGGCAGCATCAAGTGAGAGTAGGGAAAACAGCTGAGGAGAAGGTTGAGGCAGGAGGAGTGCACAGATCAGATTTAAAGAAGAAATCTGCATCCTTTGTACAAAATGTAGTCACTCTTAAAATCATCTTCTGTCACACCTTTGTACTGATTAAGAGACAATGTTCACTTCTGAAGCATACTTCTGTGAATCTTCATTTCCTAGCCACTGGCAAACTGCTGGAAATTCCTGGAGTAAGGCAGACAGCTTCACTTCGTGTGCAAACCATTTTGCTGATCTGTAGAGCTGTTTGACATGCACCACTTCTACTGCAACATTAGGGTCTTTCTTGAGCAAAGACATCTAACTTATCCACGATGTGCATAAATGAGTGACCCTGCTGGAGACCCAGGAGAGAATTTGAACTCTGGCTGTCTTGGGTGATTCACTGCAACCCTTCCAACCACCTTCTTCAGTTGACCAGTATTCTGATTTGCCCTGCAATATCCTGCTTTTTGGAAAACAGGAGTCAGATTCATTTTGTTCCTCACTCAGAGGCAGACACACAGCATATATCTTCTTCTCAGCGTTTAAATGTGCAGCATAAGCCTTGCACATAAAACACCATCAGAGTGAAACAGCATTAGGAAGAAAAGATATAGGAGAAAGGTTGCCCTCTTCACTTCTTCAGTGTTTTTGTTGGGTTGCATATTTCACGCTCTGGAAAGTTGCTGAATTACTTTGCTCAAAGTGATATTTAATCACTATAATTATGGGTCCTGATAACTGGATGGAAGAAATGCATGTTCGTTATTTAGAGAGCTGTTAAGACATCAGCAGTAACAGAGAGACAGCAGCTAAGCCAAGACACCTCATCTTTGAGCCTGAAGGTATCATTCCTGTGAAAGGAGATACCAACATCTGGACACATACTAACCTAGGCCTCCATCTGTGATGAGTTGCCAATAAGTGCTTCAGCTCCCGTTAATTATGGTGGTGTTTCTACAATGACGAGATGACTTCTCTGTGGAGAAGAGCTCTCATCAGGAAATTGGTTCTATTGCAATTAACATCTTTGAATATCCAAATTTAACATCCTCCTTGAGCCTTCTGCCTTGTTTCAGGAAGTTTGTGATCAATCAAGTCCTGAAATAGAGCTGGAGATCTGGGATTCAGAAGAGGGGGAAGCAGTTGTATGTTTGGGGGCAGGAGGGTTAAGTACACAAGAGCTTCAAAATCAGCAAGTTGATGCCTCTAGCAGCATTTCAACGTCCCATCCTCATACGTATTATTTCCAAGAAAGCTACTATCATCAACATCACCGCTATGTAAAGCCAGAATAGGTGACACATCCATTCCGTTGCCTCAGTCCTGTCTTCAGGTTCAGCTATAGAGCAGGATCTGAGACACAGACAGTCAAAACCACATAAAATATTCTTATCCTCAGGACATTCAAATACCACCTCCCGGAAAAATGAATGCAGCATGCCACACAACACACCTTTTCTCTTCCCCGCTTCCCCAAAAAAGGCCACAGACTTCTCAGTTTTGACTTTCTAGGGCTCTCTGTCACTCCATCAGTCCCTACCTACTGCAGGTCCTTACAGAGCTGAGGAGAGAATGAGCAGATGCCAAAGGAGAAAACAAAACCAGCAACGCATCTTGCTAGTATTGCTCTGGACCACATTGCATCTGAAATGTCCAGTACTTCCAGCAGCAGCACTGCCTTAACCTAACTCACAGGAAGAGGGCAAATAAGTATTTCCAATATATTGCTTTCTGGGATGAAGGAAAACAGGTTTTCTATCCCAGGCACGCTTGAAGAAAAGGATTAGACCTAGCCAACAAATTTTTCTAATCTTGTACCACAACAAGAAATCTGAACAATAAATGCACTTACTTTATATCACCATCAACAACTGGGGGAAAAGCAGCCATCCACAGATCTAGCAAGAACTTCAGTGCTAGCTAGCTATTAAATTTTAAAATAAAATTCACAGCAATGCCAACAGAAGGCTAAGTTTTATGTCTTCTAGGTCATAACCGTGATTTTTTTTTTAATAGTATAAGAAAGACCCAAAAGAAATTTTGCTGTATTATATTCAGTTATATAAAATTTTATTTCCTGCTAGATGGTGTTACACATTATACTTTCCCCAACTTTAAAAACCCAACAAATACTGAGTGCTTATATACTTAGCTAGGCAAATCACTTTAACTTAGAGAAATGCTACATTTGGTGAAATGAAAATAAAACATAATACCACTTCAGGTTCTACACCGCCATCTCTTGTCATAAGTGTCCAAAAGAAGCAAAAAAAACCCAAACTTTCAGTGAAACTTGAAAAATAAGTATAAGAGTCACATGATTAAGTCCTATAAGCTTTAATCCTAAATCAATCTTTGTTTTCAGTGGGGGATGCTGCTGAGAGAGACAGGAAAAGACTTGGATAAAAGTATGTTCAAAGAACTCTAAGAGGTAGAATAAGAGAAGTGGAAACTAGTGAGCTGATGGGTTAAAAAAAAAAAATCACTGCACAGCATGAGGGCTTAATAGCCAAGAAGCCAGGGCAGAGGGGGCTTTCGATGTTCAGCGCCTGCCTGTGAGCGGGCCCTCAGGCAAGAGAGCAGCGTCAAACTTTCTGCAGCGCTTCATGCTGCATCTTTCAACTGAGCAGGTGAGACAAGACAATGAAGTTACCAACTAAATAACATCTTTCAAAAGTTACACCCAATATTATGGCTCATTAGTGACAGATAGGAACTAATAATTGGGGTTCCCTTGTCCAAAATCATTCTGTATTTAATATTCTCTGTGCAGCGGCTGTTACAAACTCATCACCCTGTCTTCCAAATCACTGCAATGTGTCTGCACTTACGGTGAAAAACATCTTGACCATGAGAAGTTACAAATAAAATGTTGAGGGGTTCTGAAACTACTAATTTTGGGGATTTCAAAACCAGGTTAATTTCAACAAAAACTGACAGGAACACAAAAGATTTAGAGGATAACAGGAAAGCCAGCTCTAGGGAATCCCATAAGAATTCTGCTCACTGTGGAAACCAAGTGGGGAATAACCATCAGACATGAGCTCTCGATCTATCCACACAGGTAAGCAAACAGGAGAGGTTACTTCAGTTGCTTCTGAAGGCAGCCCAGCTTTCCGCGCCTGCTGCCAGTGGGTCAGCAGCAAGGAGCACCTGCCACATTCAGAACATCACACCCTAACTGCAGGAGGAATGAGAACTGCAGAGATCACAAGCATTAAGCAAACTTCATTCTCAGAGCAGGTCAAATTTGAGTCCTCTCACCCTTGATAAAACCCCTCTAAAATTTTTGCACTTCAAGGCATAAATTCACAAGAGGTTATTAAAAGCGTAACATTATTCAGAGTCCGCGAAGTTCTCTGTCACACACCAGAACTTCCACTGTTCCACACCATACATCTGAAGCCACTTAGTCCTTGGTGACATTTAAAGATGAAATTCCTCTTCAGCTCCTCACTCAAATTGCCATGATGGAAACCAACAGGGTGAACCCTTTAACCTTACACAGCATCTTTGTTTCTCTACTACATAAGCTTTGTTATTGTACACGTATGAACAACATGCTGACACACACATTACCACAACTTGGCCCATGTAGATGGTCCACATAGATATATACACGTGGCAGCTTGGACCACATAGATGTATACATGCAAGCATATACAGAAGTTTCCAACCTCCGCGTATTCCAAGGATGCTTGTCTTTCCACCGGTCCCACATCCCTGAGAAGTTCTGCTGCCTCCTGCCCCTGCACGCGGTGCCCGTCTTTCTTGCCAACTGCAGGAGCTGCCCAGCTTGACGGCAGGAAAGCAGTGGACCCAGGGAGGTTTGAGAAGTGCCCTGCAACTGCGCCAGGGTACTTGAGTGGGAAAAGGGGGTGGGGGGGGGCGAGGAAAGAGGTGGTTCCTGAGATGTCACTGGAACAGCTGTTATATCAGCAGGCTCCACTTCCCATTTTTTATATTTAGGTCAAAATATGAGTAGTTACTTATAAAAGGAAATAAAAAAACACCAACCTCCTTATCTTATTTTTTCCATGGACAATGTTCGAACATCAGGACAGCAAGTGAAAACAGAGCAAGCAAAACCCATATAACTTCCAGATTCTCCTGAAATCTTACTTTAAATCTAGGGACCATAAGCATCACAAGTTAGGGTAGGAAATAAAGAAGCCCTTGCCTTTGCCTCAAACAGATAACAACCACTCTGGCTTTGCTAAATGCTCTAAGTGTTGTAGCCTTTCATAATGAGTAACAGAGTCAAGCAAAGCACATAACACTCACCTTTGTAATACAGTATAATAATAATGATAACACTACCACAGTTTGCTGGTACATCTTTACAGGACTAGGAAGAAGCTACTATATTCATCTTAGAAATATTAGGAGCTTTGCTTATAGTCACACAAAGAGTCAGAGGGGATTCAGGACTAAATTTACTTAGTTTACAATGCGCAGCAATAGTCCATCCCATGCTAATGGGAACTCTTCTGTCAATATGTTCTTTCTATTGAAGGGCTGCATGGCTGTTTAGCTGGTTCATTTGCTATTTTGTGCCACACATCATCAGCTCTTCTGTGCTGGTGTTTTCCAGCCTTACAGCTGAGGATTATCCCTTTGGGCTGACAGTCCTTTTTCCAAAAAGGTAATGCTGTGAAATAGGGGAAACAGGTATAACAAATCTGGAGAGCAAAAAAACCTTTCATAGATGTCTGGCAACTCTTTAATCTTTCCATTCCCCAAATGCATGCTTCCCCTTAACACCTACTAACCTCCTACCAAAGTGGCTGAGCTTCAGTGCACACACAAAGTCTCCACCCCAGGAGGTGGTCACAGCATCCCACCTTCCGCAGCTTGCCCAGGCTTTGCCACCCAAGGGCCTCCACAGTCTCAGCTCTCAAGCCCAGCTCCAAAGGCTGCTAAGCCACCTCACCCAGGTAGCAGTTCTGTCCTCCTCCTTCCTGGGACATCCCATCACCCACATTTTTCTGGCACCTGTGCCTAGTAAATCAAGGGACTCACTGACCCTGGGTTACATCGCTGACCTTCACCTTGAATAACTACTGCCTCTGCTAGAAGTGACCAACTCAGGGCACTGGCCATGATACTCCCAAAGAAGCACCTTCAATTTGGAGTGATCTCATCATTACTACTACTTCTAACGCTTGCAATCATTTCTGCACAGAGATAAATAAATCCCCATCTTCTCTCAGAGACTGAGAGACTCTTCTGAAATATTGCCATTCAGCGTTTTTTCCAAACAGCTTCTTTAACATGTCTTTTTTTGAAACCAAAGCTGACTCACCCTCTAATGCAAGATAGTCTGACTCACATTTAACACTTTGATCTCCATGCTCATTTTGGTCAGCAACTGGCTCAGCCGTATCCTTGTACTATATGTCAGGGGAAAGAAAGGAGAGAGCAAAATGTACTTTAAACATTCAGTTCCAGACCATTGAGAAACGCTCAGGATAAATCTGCAGAGAAAGGAAAATTGTTTCAGCACCCAGAGACCTATTACAAATTAGAACAGAAATGAAATTTTTCAGCAAGAGACAGATTTGCACTTTCATGTTCCCAGATTCAGATGAAAAGGGGGCTCTGTACAAGAGATATTTTGCTAGAGGGGTTTCTTTTTCTATTTCACCTCGTCAAAATCCTCATGATAAAACTGAATGGCACCACTTCAGAAATGAAATAATAATCCAGAAGTAATTTCACATTTACACATAATCTGAGGTGGAATTTATTACTTAATACTGCTAAAGTATCTAAAAAGGGGAGCCCTAAAAAGTGAGTCCTGAATTTAGGTCAGATATAAACTGCTACTGCTTCACCCATGGGAAGTCCCCAGTTCGGACAGCAAGGGCAGCATCAACATCCCTGTTAGATCCACACAACCCTGATCCAGGAAAGGCTCCCTTGAGATGGATCCAGTTAAAACACCTGCAGCAATTTTCCAGAGGAATCCAAGAAGCTGGTGATCGGGTCTTGTTGACATTAATAGGATCTGGGAGACTGGTCCCCTTCAGCTTTCTTTGAAAGGTCTCCTGGTTAGCCTCAGAGTTTGGCCTTCACCTTGCTATGGAGATCACTAATAAAACCAAAACAAGGACTTTGCCCACTTGGGAGCAAACTAATATCTCCTATACACAGGCTAACTTACAAGTAGTAACAGATTTCAGTCCTAACTGAACTGAAACACGTATAAACTCACAATCTATAATTTGTTTACTAGGCTTGGGTGTGTTTTTTTTTAATCATCTTCTGATTAAATAGGATGAAAAGGACATAATAGAATGTGGGAGAAGAGGTGAGAAAACTTGACATAACGACTGGAAATTGATTTTAAGTGACAGAAGGTGTAACAGGCTTGGCTTATGGACATGTTTTGGAAAGCAGGGTGCGGGGACCTCAAGATACCCATATAAACACATATAACGAACCATTCTTGCTCATGATTCTTACCTAGATATCAACAGTCAGAAAAATTCCCCTCGCTTCACATACTTCCTCTGTACTCGGGCAGCTGTTAGCACTCAGACCCGCTGCACCCACATGTTTTTGAGTTCAGTCTGTGTTTAATGTCTCATGAGATCACAAAGACCCGCACTTTCAGCGGACACTTCCGTGGGCCAAGCAGGAAAACCGTCTGCCTGGAGGCAGGAAGCGCTGCCGGTGCCCATCCCTGCAGCATCCGAGCTCTGCACAGGCAAAGTGACTTTGAGAGACATTGTGCTAACTTGCAAACGTGTTTCACACCCTGTTGGAAAGGAGCAACGGCCTTATCCTGTTCCTCACCCACAGCCGAGGCACGTCCTAAGCTCTCCTGTCACGAGGGGCGCCTCCATCACCAGCCCCAGCAAGGAGAGCAGGCACTCAGCGGAGAGACAGTCTCAGT
Organism: Chroicocephalus ridibundus; assembly: GCF_963924245.1. Classification (NCBI taxonomy): domain Eukaryota; kingdom Metazoa; phylum Chordata; class Aves; order Charadriiformes; family Laridae; genus Chroicocephalus; species Chroicocephalus ridibundus. The sequence continues at coordinate 156,980,946 of NC_086284.1, forward strand.
TTTTCTCCGCTGTGAGGTAGCCAAAGGTCCAATTTATCATATGGCTCCACAGTTTGTCAGCTGCGTGTGATCACTCGTGAATAATGTTCTCCGGCCCAGCTCAGAGGCACATACCCGTGCCCTCTCACTGACCGTGTGTCACAGGCAGACAGGCACACGTCTCCGAGCCGCAACTGATACACACTTACCCAGTGCTCTACACGCACAGCAGTTAGAGTTAACCTATACAAAGTGATACCTATCAGACCCTTCAACCCTCTCTATCTCAGGAGTACTAACGTGCTGCCTCCTTAGCCCACAACATTAGGAAGAGTCTGCATAATACACCTGCTGAGCAACAAAGGAGCAAAGCCAGGTGACAGACCTGCCACCAGGATAATGTACTGTCCATCTCCTCCAGCTCTCACCAGGACACTTTTCCTTCCCACTGCACACCTTGCCTGTGCTGCAACCAAAAAGGGAGGAATGTGGTGCAGGCTGTTGAACAAAAAAAAAAAAAAAACCACCACAAAAAGCCCTCTGATTTCACAGGGTCATGGTCTCTTAAACTGCAGCAGATTTCAGAGGAAAAGCTGCATCTGAGAAGCCACCTGGGCAGAGCTTGGTCCCAGCTGCACTCCCTGGGCTCCCAGCACGTCCCCACAAGCTGACATCACTGAACCAGGTCCCTGGCACAAACCTTGGGGAAGCCTGGCACTGAGCTGAGGTGCTCCCAGGACAGCCACAGCCCTTGGAGCACCTCCATACAGGTAGGGAGAACTTTGCAGACCACTGGACAAGCATAGATGGAAAAAATAAGGTAGTTCCGTGGGTATGACAGTCTCTAATTAACTGAAGTTGCATACCCAATGGTGAGCACACCTCCTCCACGTGGAGGAGCTGATAAAATGTCTGCAATCCTAGCTCTTCCCCCAAGGAAATACTATTGTGAACTGGTAGGAAACTCAACTAGATCACCTATTTTGGAAGAGAACCACCGAGATCTAAGCAGCTGAAGGTTTTAGCTCCAATGCTCAGGTTGTAGGTGCAGGCACCAGCCGTCTGCCCTGCTCTGGGCTTGTCACTCCACCCTGCCCTCTCCATTTACTTCTCCGGGACTTGGGAGGACAGAGCTGCCCAACCTGCCTGCACAGCTCAGAGCAAAACTGCTCCTATTTTGTAAAATACCTGCCTTAGTGGATAGGACGAGGCAGAGCACTGCTCATGGCATTTATAAGCTGCTTTTCCCAAAGCACTGCACAACAGCAGGGTAGGATCCTTGGCAAGCAGATCCTTTGCCTGGGGGCACAAGGGCAGGTTGAGGCGAAATGCTGTATATCAGGCTGCTTCAGCCAGAAGGAATGAAGGTCAAGGGCTTTGGGAAAGAAAAGACAGCTGAAAAACTGTGCTAGGAAGGCAGCAGTCAGTAAGAGTCAAACCTACCTGCACTACACCCACTGAAGTCCTCCGTAACACTGGAAAAATCCTCATCCTGTCTAAAAATCAGAGAAAGTCTTAGGTGCCCCAAACACATGGGTACCCAAAAGAGCTCTTTGCACACCTCTAGAAAACTTTTGGAAAATCCATTGTCTAACCTTTATTCCCAAATTTCATCTCCCGCAGTAAGAGGCCAACAGCTTGCCCTCCGCCATCCCAGTGCTGCTGCAGGGATTAATTTATTTCTGTACGTGGTTTTGAAAACCACTTTAGAAGTCTCCAGAATTTTTCTCTCTTCCCAGAAAAAGCTTCAGAGAGAAGGGTTTGTACTCAGCACGCTGGGGCCAAGAGCAGGGCATCAGCAGCACCCCAAGGCAGAGGGTGACCCCGCACAGCATCACAGGGACACCTGGGATACAGGTGACTGTCTGCAAGCCAGCGCGCTCTGGTAAGGATTCCCACACGCTGTGACAGTGGGTGCAAGAGTAGCTATGCTCGAACGCTCACAGCAGCAATAACCAGACGGTGCTATTCTCTCTCCTCTTCGAAAGTCACAGCAAGGACCAGCATCGTGGTGATGAGCAAGACAGCCGGATCCCCAAAAAAACACACACATCAGGAGCCCTGTGTTTCTGCTCCCATGCGGGCAGAAACACCCATTCCTCTCCAGCTCATAGAAGAGGCACCAAGAAAACTGAGAAGGAAGGAGACAAAAAGAGTTAAGCAAATGTCACAAGAGCAAGAGACAAAACAAAAGCACTGATACCCACAAAGAAGCCCTCAGGCAGTTTCTTGCCAGCAAGCCCATCCCCAGCACTACCCACAGCTATTCACACTACTTTCCGTCCCCTGTTACGTATTAATAATTCTTGTCGATGGCCCTTCAGCTAGTACATTACTGCTGGAGTGGTTTGGGTCAGAGCAGTAAACAGCAGCAAGAACAGTCAAGCGGAGGAGACCCTGCCTGCCTCCGAGGGAACGTGCAAGAGCACCTGAGATGGCAAAGCAGCCAGCACAGATATTAACTCTGCTGAAGAAATTCAGCATTTTTCAAAACTTTGCCTTATGAACTGCATACAGTCAACAGCATGGAAAAATTGTATGAACTGACCATTTAATACAGTAGTTCAGATGCCATCTGCTTGGGTGCAAAGAACCCTGTTTGCCTGATTTAATTTGCTCCCTGTTAAGTAGCCCTCCTAGCCTTTATAGCACTGGCAAAAGCTAAAGCATCAGATGACCTATCCTGAAATATTCTAGCTCCAGGAATCACGATTTTCATGACACAACCATTTCCAGACAAGCCATGAAAATTTGAAGCACCCTCACAAAGGAATTAGTTAAGATGCTCCAAGATTCATTTAACGTTTATGTATCACGATAATCATGTTTCCCATGTTTATTTTTTAAACCAGCTACAGTGGAACGTTAGCCCCAGTTGCACATAGTTTTCCATGCTTAGAAACACAACAGAAAAGATTAATGGAGGGGGTAAAAAAAGTGTGGCTTCACACCTGGAAAAGTCCACATGAGACAGGAGATCTGTTGCTCATTCTAGCATCTCTATATAAATGAGATTTTCTTTACTCCACAGCATCCTGATAGACCCCAGAAGCTTAGAGCAATATCCTTTTGGATGCACAACTGTTCCTTCAGTGCATATTTACTGACTTTCTTCCAGCCCATCGTTCTTTATTTGGAGCTATATTTTTATGCACAAAACAGTAGTTTTCGGAGGAGGCAGGAGTTATTAAGAAGTTCATCTGTTCCAGCTGCTTATTCCTCACTTAAACTCATCATTAATCCTCTTTTTATGACACCATAATTGTCCCTATGGCAACCAATTATGATGTCACAAACAAGATTACAATTTTAGATAGGGGAACAGAATTAGCTTCTTCGTTATTTGTTTCGGTCCCCAGCGGCTGTCACGCCTGATCAAATCACTGGCCTGTGAGTTCAAGAACTCTCTTTTCAATATCCCACCGATACCTGGTATTTTAAGGCAGCCAGAAACACAAGCAGCGGCGCGTGCCCAGGGAAGGATGGAAAGTTGTACTGCACAGAGAGGATCCCTTTCCAGCCCCTGCAGGTCATTCTCTTGCCCCCTGAAGCAAGAAAGCATTGGCAACTCTGGCGACACTGTGGGTAAGTCAGTAGTCAGACTTGCTACCGATATGATTAATTTTCACGTAAAAGCCTAATCCTTCTTTGGATCCTACTAAATATTTCCCTTTGATGATTTGCTGCAGCACTGAATTCCCTATTAAATACGCACAAAACAATTGTCTATGGCAAGTAAAGGAAAAGCCCCTGAGCTCACTTATTTCATCGCGTTTCCTTCTACTCATAAACCAAATAACCACGTTCTATCATCTCTCTTCCTGCAGAATAATCACAAACACACTTGAATGCCTGAAGTGATTTACATTACCCTGCTCCAGTCTTTTTTCATTTCATCTGTACTTTTTCAAGCTGCTAACAAGTCAAGGAAACAAAAAAAGGAATAACAACAAAGAGTTCAAATATCAGCCACCCAGCTAGCATTCAGCACACCATCAACAATTGGAGGTGTCACATATTCAAGATAAAGATGATTTGTCCTCATTCCTCCCCCCGAAGGTTTGGTTTGTGCCATTCTGGCGAGGTGAACGAGTTAGGGTAGCAGCAAGAGTTAAGCTAAGAGCAAAGCTCATTCAAAAAAGGGGACTGTCCCATGGAATTACACCAGGACCTGCACAGAGGCATCAACTGCCCCACCTCTGATACATGGTCCTTTCACCAGCCAGGTCTGGCTTTGAACCATTAAGGAAAAGTCCTCAGAGACCAGCATAGTCATGGGCAATCCATGCACTTTTACTTTCCAGGTAATTTGTAGTAGTTCACGGAAAACATGACAATGTGCACAGATTCCATAGAAAAAAGAGACAGAGAGGGCAAGAGCTATACTTCCATGTCCTGCATTGAGACCGAATCACAAAACAACTGCCTCCCAGCTGCCCTTACAGCAGGCAAAAAGAGTGCCTCTTAAAGATGCAGTTCACAGCAGGCAAAATGGCAACGTCTCTGTTTGGCTCTAGAGCTACTGCAGCACTTTTTAAAATTGACATACTTGCCAGTATCCACTAAAAGAAGTCACCACATCCACTTCAACCCAGATCTCTCTTTTGCCAGAAAAAAAAAAAAAAAAGCCTCCCCCTGAAAAAAAAAAATCAAACATGTTTTTTTACAGAAAAAGTTCCCTTGTTTTGTTTTTTTTTTTAAAAAAATTTGGAAACATTTGTCAAATACTAACAAGCACGTACATCCATTCACCTTATTTGTAGAAGGGCTCCATGTAAAAACTAATTTTAACTTTGTAAGACTGCTCTCCACAGACTGCCTGCAGTCAACAGAGATGGGCTCTTCCAGAGGACAATTTGGAGCCAGAGCCTGAATTCAGCTGGCAAAATGGTCCTCTGGAGAAGACTGTCTTGCTTGCTAATGACTGTTGAGGACATCAAGGGAAGGTAGCCTCCCCAGCCCGACATCATCCTCCAAGAATAACTCCTCCCCTCCTCATATTGACTTCTTCACACGTATCAGTACTTGCAATTTTTCCAGAGCCAGTAAGAAGTGACACCCACCATCAAGGCGTGCACGCGGGGCTGATTCATCACAGCAGAGCCATTAGAAGGAAATGCATTAGTCTTAATGGCAAGAACTGCACACTCACACGGTCTCTTCCCAAGAAAGTTCTTAAACCCTTTGGGAGTCAGATGTCGGGAACAGAAGAACCAGTACAAGTAGACACTGCTCTTCGACTGACAAATCAGCAACCCATTGCTCAGACATAATTTATTATCATAAACACTGTCTCACTATTTTCTATATCATTTGTATTGCTTTTTGGACTGTAGTTACTAACACCCTTCAGCCTTGAACAGAAGACAGTCATCAACCCCTTACATGTAGCCATTAAAAATATGCTGGCTGCCTCTTTCTCCATTGATCAGGTTAGTTGGCTAGGACGTCCAGTCCCGAGTGCCAAATCTCACGGAAATTTGACTTGTACAAAACTCTCGCCCTGTTGACCCAAGCATAGTGTGGTGCAAACCCAGTGACCAGAACACGGGTGGGAGAGACCACCACGCAGCCGAGATCCACCACCTCGGTACCCCTCCCTGAGAGGGCGTAAATGCAGATCTGACCACACCATGATGGGAGGGAGAAAGGGGCAGCAGAAATGGCTAAAGAACAGGTCAACACTTCCCAAGGGCAGGAGCTTTTTCAGCCCTAACATCAGAGATCACTTTCATCCTCTGTCTAAGATAAGAGTTAGTGTCCAGTAAGAGACCACCTGGGGCTTTATTTAACCAGGTGCACTCTGCCACTAGCTGCAGAGGCAGTCTCCCAGGCACCAAATATTCCCAAAAGGAGAAGAAAAGGAGGGGGGGGGCGGGAAAAACAACACATCACAAAAAAACCCAACCAACATTAACCATACGCCTGACATATTCATCTTTCAGCCATCCCTGGAGAACAGCGTCTCTGTTTAGCTATAAAAATGTGGATGGCCATCCACTACCCAACATTACCCTGACAATATACTTTAATCACAACATCAAGCAGCTTCTGCTAGCAGTCAGAGGACAGTTCATCTTCCATGTTCATTCAGTCTCTGGCCCTTCAGAAGTGTTGGACAGCTGATTAACACTAAATGTGTTAATTAACGTGTTAAACACATTTCTGTCATAGAAAGTTAATCACGACCAAGAAAGTTTCCCAGATGCTACCAAATAACAATTTTGCCTTGCCAGAACTCAGCTTTTTCATTCTTCGGTAAGCTTTCATATTGTAAATTAAAACAAAATAAGTTTTCTTTTCTGAATCACAGTGAAGAAAATAACACAGCGTGAAAAAATTCCAAGGAATTATAATATCAACTATTCGATATTTCAGATATTAAGATGAAGATATTAATGTGTTGTTCATCTTTTTTTTTTTAAAAAAAGAAAATCAGCATCTTACCCAGAAGATTTCAGTTGGAAAATATTATGTCAAAATTCTAAAGAAAAAAAGTTCCACTGGAAATTTTCGAACCACTGTTCTCCATTTATAGCAGAATGGAAATACAAGCGAATGTGTCTGTTGTGGTACCTTCCCATGTATTACCTCATGCCCTTGATTTAGAATGCGCGAGAAGTCACTTTATTTTAAGGAACAATCATGTGGTTTCCCATTGCCACTCTGTCCTTTGTGGAACACCTTGGAAATCTTCCTCATCTGTTTTTTGCAGGCACCCACAGCTCGGCCTGTCAGGCAGGATCCCCCCAGGTGTTCCTGCTGGCTCCCACCACCGCCTTGTTCGTACACCTCTGCCACTCGAGTCAGACGCTGACGCGCACTGTTGTGCCTGCAACCGCCTAACGCTAAGATATTCTCACTGTTTTGCATTCATCCTCCTATTATTTGTGTTTTCACACATAATAGGAGCCGCTTTGTCTGCCTGCATAGTAAATTCGCCTCATTGTCTTACAAACTTGCTGCGAAAAGCTGTTCGGATTGATTCACAATAGGGCCAACATTTCCATCAAGCAAAATATCACTCTCAGCACCTGACAAATTGTGACACCGTTTGCACAGCGACTGAATCAGAAACAAAAAGCTCCTGCTGGATGCTCGGGCGGGGGGCTGCTGGGGAAGGGGCTACCATGCAGGGAGTGGAGGCAACTGCCCAGGCAGGGCTCAGCCACAGCAAGACCCAGGAGAGGCCCACGTTTCCCGGCCGCAATCCCCAGGTTGCCAGTGGGAGTGGGCGGGAGAGCTGACTTGCCAGAGAACAGCCTTTTGAGGCAGCAGGCTGCTCCTCCAACTGGAGGGGAATTCTCATCTTTCTCTTTTTCAACCTTTAGATCAAACTGGAGGAAGTTGGGCTACGATTTTCCACCCCAGCTTATTTCCTCCTCCTTTTCTTTCTCTCTCTGTTTCACATCCCTAATGGCCTCTTTCAAGCTTGGAAAAATTGCTGTTATAAAGCATTAAGTAGCACAGCTCAAGCATGACTTCCCACCCTCCCTTCCTGTCTTCGTCTCCTCTTTCAATTGCTTGTGACCCACTGGAAGTCATAGCATACCAGGTTGGAAGGGACCTCAAGGATCATCTGGTCCAACCGTTCTTGGCAAAAGCGGTATCTTTGGTCAGCCGAAGGGTCCAAAAGCCTGACTGGGGCTGAAGTGATCCAATCTTCTTCTCATGACCTACAGCTCCCTCAAACACAAGCAGGGAGAAGCAGGCGCACACCGGAGCTTCCAGACCCAACTGCAGGCCCTCGTCCACATCCTCCAGGAGACAGTCAGCTGCAGCTTTCATTTAGTGAGATGCACAGCTGCAGAAGATAGCAAAGTAAGGTCATTGGTGACAGAGAGGCAAGGCCATCTGGTATCTCGGCACTTCACATGTGAAAAAGGATGATCTCTGATTTTCAGGAAGCAGAGAGACATGAGTAATCTCAGGATAAAGGCCAAAGACCAAAAAGAAAGTGAATTACCTTCTTTTTCTGCTAAGTCAGAGAGCGGCATAACCAGCATGTGATGAAAGCTTTCCCTGCGGCTGCCTGCGCTGCAGCTCTCCCCGAATAAACAATGGCCCTTAACGGTTTGGAAGCGAGGGGGAATGAGCCCAGCACTGTCACAACCACAGGTCAGCTCCCCTCTTCTTTCCACCTCCCTCCCAAAATTAAGTCATCGCATCTTCTGTTCCCGCAGAGAGACAGGGGGAGCTGCGAGACGAGAGGAACCCCCACGTCGGGGTTCAGCAGCTGTGGCTTACTCTTCTTCTGTATTCACTTCGTACACTTGTTTCCTTGAATTCGGTACAAGACCGGGTACTAATATAAACACCAAACTCGAAGTCTTTTTTACCAAAGAAAAGGGAATTGGAAACGTAAGCAACTATTGTGTGGACAGGTCCAGGATATTTTCACAGTCCCAGAGCTGATGGCAGAATTACATTCAGTTGCTTTCATTTCAGCGCTAAGGAGGTAAGGGTAAGGAGAGTGGAGCATTTTGTGCAATCCAGGGATTAAGGAGAAAAGACCATATTGCCCAACCAAGGAATTAGAGGAGACTTTTCTTTTAAATTCCCTGTTATCTCTCTCTCACATTTTCATCAGAAGCAAGGTGAAAATTGGGAAGAACATATTACTTGATCTTGAATAGGTGACTCTGGGTGACTACATACGAGGAAATAAAAATATCTGTGTGTCATACTAAAGATCTCTTCCAGTTACCAGTTATAGCCATCGGAGATAACTTAGCTTTGTGTTTGTCATTGAAAAAAAATTAAGAAAAACCAGCAGAATTTACTCCATTCAAAAAAAAAAATGGAAAGAGATCATCCCATATGAGTTTTTTCTGCACTTAAGGGGGAGACCTCACACACAAGCTCTCTGGGTCCATCCTGCCCTGTGCCCTGCAGAGCATTTCTCAGAGTGCTTCTGGCTTGAATGAACATACATAATGCTTGGCTTATGCTATTGATGGCCATCACAACCCCAGGAGGGGCCTGGGCAGAAGCTTGCTGTGGCTGGGAGAGCCCAGGCTATTCCCAGAGGGAAAGACACGCTCTATCGTCTCTGGAAAGCAGAAAAGCTGCGCTCCAGCCATCCCTCCCTTCGGAGGGAACCTAAGTCTTCCAGGCCAGACTGTGAACAGCCATCCCTGCTAGAGGTTGTGGTTTTTCTCAGATAAAGGTTTGATAGGCAAGTGGATGCTTTGGAAAAGAACTGCCACGCCTAGATCACTTGTCTGAAGGCCACTAGGTTAGCTGTTTCTAAACGGTACGTATGAACTTTGTGAGGGGGCATTTTAATGGCTATATTGGTCTCAGTCCAGCTCGTAACTGCCCCAGCATCACAGCCAACATTAGTCGTCCCTCCCACTATCTGCTGAAAGAAGGGAAACTAAGAGTTTACAAGACAGAGAGCAAATCACCCAGCACTCAGTAATTTTTCCTGTTCACTCTAGATCATAGTGCATCTATCAGACGATGATATGGCACATCAGACAACGGGGAAATGCAAAACATTGTTTTGCTGTTTGTTGTCCAGGCTGAATCAAGATTCACAAGGTCAAAAGAGAGTCATCACAATACTATCCTGTAACCAAGCCACTGTGAGTCTGCTCCAGCACTGTTTGCTGTGCACCAGCAGGGCTTGTTGAGCATCTTTCAGCATTCCTTCAACACCTGAAAAAGCTGGGAAAAAAATAAAAGCTGAAAAGCTGGAGAAGGCAACTGGTGCCACCTCCTCTTTGCCATAGGTCTGCACTACATTGACAGGGAGAAGTCAAAAAACAGCCTCTTATCTTTACATCCAATTACACACAAAACATGTACATAACCACTTTGCAGCCTCTGCCACATAGTCGACCACTGTAGGGCTTGAAAACTTCCAATATTGCAAATCTAAAGGGGAAAGGAAGCAGCTTATCCTGAGTGAAGAATCAGAGATGCAGCACGGGACCATAAAGCTCATACTAGCCTTGGAGGCAGGAACAAACTGTCGGAGAAAGCTCAGTAACTTATATCTAACCTTGTAGAATGTGAAGCCCAGTATTTATGTACTTGTGGGTTCTTCGTTCATCGTACCATGCACTGCACAGCCCCAGGTACGTGAACGCACACAAGCACAGGTGTCCTGGCAGAAAGGCAGATTATAGAATAAAAAAGGAGATGGAGCAACTCAAAAATAAAGAAACCCAGGAATTCTACCGCAGTGAAAACTGGTCAGGGACAAAATAAAGAAACTACCTGCTCCAAAGCCAAACATACTGCCCTGAAAGAGAAGCGACAGTTGCAACTGTTGGCTACCTGCAGAGACAAAAATGAAAAATAAAGAATAGCTTAAGTTCTTCTCACTAATGGAAGGCCTCCCACAACCAAACATGCCAGCTGCATCGGCACTGCTGCTAATTCCTTCTTCAATGTCATTTTAAATCAGGCTAAAACCTGGAGGTGACTATAGTGCCAGCAGCAAAGGATCCTATGAGCACAGGCAGCTGGCAAGACATGGGTACTGGATATCCCTTAAGGCAATAGCATCAAAGGCATTTTTCTTTTGTTTCCTACCTACACGGGTTTTTAACATGTGAATTCTCTCAGTGTCTCAACTTACAGCTAACCTCAAAACACATAATGAAACTTTATTCACATCTTTGGCATTTCACTTACGTTCACAGGAGAGTCCGTTGCCCTCTTGGGCATCATCTCGAAACCATAAATCAGGCTAACATCAGCAATTAATAACCAAGGACCTGGCCTAGCATGCACCTACACATGGCATTTCATTGCCTTCAGAGAACCTACAGGATGCAGTGCTCGAGTTGGAATGAAACTCGATGTGTTTTCGCAACAAAAGGATATACTCCTGGGATCATTCACTAATTGGATAAAAGCATAAGAACTACCCCATTACCATCCCTAGAGGAAACTCATTAGCAACCTAATGAAATAAAGTGATGACAGGAAGGTATTTTCTCATCATCTTTTAATGCTAACAGGCTTCAAAGCCATTTTGCTTCCTCACCCTCTCCTATGGTGCCCAGAAACCCCATGGCACCTCTCAGAGCATCGCAGGCAGTCCCCGCTCCTGCAAGTTACACAGCATCAGGGAGCAGTTTCAGAGCACGGAGGGATTCTAAGATGTTCAACTCATCATCTTTGATGAATCTGTGCAATTGAAGCTTAATCCCTGCCCCACTTGGAAAGTGTTCCCCAGTGGGTCAAGCTTCCTGATGAGTCATACAATTTAGAAGAAATATAATCTGGCTATTAGGGGCTTTGCTGTTTGTTTTTAAGAAAAGCCAAACTCGGAAACATTTGGAAGAAATTAGGAATATTGAAACAAAATATTACAATTCTGAAATGTTTGGGGGTTCGTGAGATTGCAAATATTGAAGCGAGTATTACATAAGCACAGTGATTCTTATAATTATGTCTATATTAAATATGACCATTTATTTTTCTCCTCCTGTAAAAAGTGTCACATCATACCCCCAAACACTTGTGTATCACATACCCTTCATCAGACATACTTTAGATGTACATATTAAACATACATTCCTTAGTAACAACAAGGGAGGAACGGATAATTTTGAATCCATCTGAAGAGTATAATAAAAAGCAAGACAAGGTATTCATCCACCACATTCCCACTACCCGCACCTACACCTCTCACCACTAAACACCTTCCTCCAAGTCCCTGGACAGTCAGAAAGAGCCCACGTCTCTCCACCAAGAGCTCTTACGTACAGTCAGACAGCCAAAGACATCAATATTATTCATCTCTGCAATGCATCTATAGCCTTGCTGAGGCTATAGGGCAGCCAGCGGCACCGTTCCCCAATGCCAACAAGCAAAGGTACATGCCATCAGCAAAGAGCTAACAGCAGCCTGAGAGAACAGCATCCTACATCTCTTATCTCATGTTTAGCCACAAAGGTACACAGGAGGAGCAATGATGTGTTAAGCTGGTATGCCTCAAACCTATGTACAATTAGAGACCTCTGTCCTCTCTGAATACACGCCATTTGTCTGTGACAATGGGGATTAGCGTTAAGTAGCCTGTAGGGCCAGTGAGCTGGAAAACTTTCTAGGGTAGAATTTGAAGCCATAACCCCTCAAAAAAAGTGTAGGCAGACCAGACGATAAAATAGCAGTTTCCTGTTATGAACTGTAAATTTTGAAGTTAGCTAAGCTTTCAAACAGCTGTTAAATGGAAGAGGATTCTGGCGGTGCCATTCAGAGATGCACTTGAAGAGAAATCCAGGACCAAAAAGTTCAGGACCTCATTACCAAGTCTTTTTCTAGCATAAGTGTTTCAAACCACTAAACTTCCTCAAAAATGCAGTATGGAAAGTATTGGGGAAATACCAGGCTCAGTCCCAGAGTACAGACAGGCTCAGCCCTACACCAGCATAGTTCGCCAAGAGTGCAGGTATTTAGTGACCATTAGTTCCTCAGAAACAGCTAATAAAATCTTCCCCTTCCCCTCACTACCTTTATTCTGAGCCATTTCAGCACAGGAGCTGGAGATGCTGAGACATTTAGAAGAACCTCTTTGTGCCCTGTGGCAGTCTCAGGTTACCATAGCTCTTTAAGAACAAACCCTCCCATTTGCTCAATGCACAAATGATTCGGAGGCAAAGCTTGGGTATGTTGTGCTCTAAACAAGATCAAATTATAATATTCATGCAGAGCTGTCTTCCGCCTCTCCCCCAACTTTCAGGTTTTCTCTGAAAGTTGCAGTTTCAATTCTCTTCTGTTCCCCTCTCCTTGCACTTAAAGCTAGGGTTGAGTATGATTCTATCCGTTCCCACTTTGTCACACAGGTTCCATCTGCCATCTTAAGTCAGTCACTTTATCTTCCTGTGTTTCTCAAAGAGGATTTACAAAGAATCAAGTAGCTATTATCACTTACAGGCCTTACAGGTGAAAAAAGCTGAGACAAAGTATAATGGACAAGTATTAGATTTTTTTTTTTTTATTCAGTGTTAAAAAACAAACAGCTCCTTCCTTGACACTGTACAGTCTCCTACTCCATTTGTGGGTCTCCTCTGCAGACAATTCTAGCGAAATCTAAAGTGAAAAACCTCCACTCTCCTTCCTATCCACAGTGACCCCAAGCCCAGTGTTACCTTCAGAGGAGGATTCAGGCACAGTCTGGACAGGGACAGCGATGCAGAATCAAGGCCAACCTTTGGCACATGGCAGCCAGCACACATTAGACAAGGCGGTGCTGGTGTGAGGTCCACATGCATCTTAATCACCAACAAAATCCTGCTTGAATTCATTTATAGGCAAAACGCAAGGTAAGTTTCCAGAGAGGCAAAAAAAGTGCCTTTACAAGCTGGCTGAGATGCTATCAACCTCCCTGTTGGCAACATGAAGCGGGCTGCATATCCATCAGCAACAGCCTTACCAGAAGCTCGGCACCCCAAGAGACAGGGTTACGGGAGAATTCAGGGGCTGGCACAACACGGGCACCAGGGCAGCAGTTATACCCACAGGCCGGCACATCCACACCGAGAGAACCAGGGAAAAAGAAATAAAGAGTGCAGTATAGACAGAAATGAGAAGTGAAACCAGAGACCTGGTGGCTTTAGATGGGCCTGCAAACCTTGGACTCAGCTCTTGGCACAGCACTTTGCATCAGACCTAAGGCCTTCAACAATGAACAAACACATTAAAATTTTATATGCGTAACTGTGTATAACCTCCAAAGAAAGGACAGTTAAATAAAGGGAGAAAACCCACACACCATACACTGGAATTAGCAACATAATGACATCCTTCATCTTACATTCCCAGGCATTCATACGGAGCGTGCACCGAGGCTCCTGAACACATAGCCCAACCTGGTACACTTTCCTCAGCCCACACAAGGTCTTATAGGAGGCTTCTATAGACTCTGTACACATACATTCACACATATACAATCTTCTCTTAATGTACTCTTACGTGCTTTTTCACATACGCCCAGTCCCACACGGCGTTTCTCTGTTAAGAGTGACAAGTGGTCAAATGATTCAAAAACCACAAAGTGGAAGGGGGGAAGCTCAAACATCAGGGGTGCACAGGTGAACGGTATAATTGAGTTAATGCATCACTCCCACATAGAAAGACTTAAAAAAAAAAAAACAACCCAAAACAACAACTTTGTAGAGTGAGACACAAAAAGGAGCTCCAACTTTCCACAACCATTTTATTCCAAGGTAAAGTTCCATATCGTTAATTCTCTAACTAGAAGAGGTTGCCACAAAGCTGCAAGCCTCCCTTGCCTGATTATTTTCTTCTTCTACTTTCCCTCTCCCTCTTTTTCTTAATATCTGGGAAATCCTTTGGCTGATAGTGTTCCATACCCAGGCTGTGCTGGATTTACCAATAACGAAGCAGGAAGAGCATAGAAGAACATAGAATAGCCAGAACAAAAATATTTCTTCACACACATACCCCCCAAGTTATGAGGCATCTAATTTGGCATTTATTACCCAATGAAATCTTCCTCCTGCGACAGTCCCAGGGAAACTGGAGTCTACAGGTTTGTGCCTGTGCAACACAACAACTTCATTAGAGGCTCCCGCTTCCAAATCACTGCTGCATTTATCTCCTTCTGAGTACGTACGCAATTCCATTGCGGCTCACATGTAGCTCTACCTGGAGTTATCATTCACAGCATGTCTTTTGTAAAGTACTGCTAACCTCAGATACAAAAGGGAGGACACGAGACATGTTCTAAATTCAAAGACAGTCCTTTTACTTTGTGTGACCTAGACACACTGACGGCCAGACTTGCAGCTGCATCTCAAAGTCAGGAGGGAACTTTAAATGTCAACCTGTTTTTCCCATGGTATTATTCTTGTTTCTGAACTACACAAGCTTTAGGGTACACAGAACTTACACATCAAAGCTTTAGGAGTCAAAGAGCTTCTTGAAGGCCCCTTCAGGTACCGAAAACGTCCAGTGATGTGCTTTGGGAGAAAATGATAAAACGGTGACGGATGTTTTGGGTGACAAAGTAAATTGAGTCACTGTTATGCGAGTGGGCGGTAACAACTCTGTGCAGTACATACCCAAAACTCTTAACAAAGACAGTTGTAAGCAGATCTTATGAGATTAGGCTAGGGAGTGAGAATTATTTTCTTGACATTTGGTAGAAGACAAAGATTCATCCATCATTTTCATACAGAACGACCTCACTTGTTTTTAGAAATAGGATGTATTATGATTCAAGGAAACTTAAGAAATCAACACAATCAAGAGATCAAAGGCTTGTGTTGCGTGTTTTCATTTTTACAAATGTCATTCAGCTTTAATTATTTATAATGCTTCACAGTACACTAGTAAATGCTGTCATATTTCATAAAATAATTAAGTCTTAGTAATAGGAGACACCTCCACCATCCTGTCTCTATTTAATATTTACTGAGAAGTGATGTGCGTTTTATGATCATTATCATGTCTGTAAATAAATGAAGCAAAATGAGGATGTTTCCTACCCTTAAATTTCTATTTTGGTCCAAGGCCCCCATCTGTAGTCCCAGGTATTTATACGCTCATCAACAGTGACGAGGCTTGTGTAATGAGGGATTTCCCACTATTTCTCTGCCGTAACTTTTTCCCCTTCAAATGCAGTAACAAAACCCACTCTAATTATAACTCCAGCTACTTTTTGCCACAACAGACAGGCAGATGGTGCGGGAGGGGAGGCCAGCTCAATTCTTGGCTTCTGCTTGCAGAGGAAGGGTCAGGAAGGCACATTAGGCGCATCCCAGACAGACTTGTTTAGGAAGTTGGAGAGAAACATCAGCCAAGGAAACTCAAACCACCTGTTTTTGACAGCAGCATTTCTGAGTGGAACTGGACGGCCAGTGGACACGGTGAGTTAAGAAAACCAGCGCCTCCAACCACTTCCATTGCTAAAAGCGAAACTCATGGTTTCCTGCTCAGGCAAGCCACCTTAGCCAAAGACGAGGCACGATAACCAAGCCACCAACCCACTGTCTATTGGCAGCACGGAACGCCGAGACAATTTGTTACGGCCCCGCTTTTGGAAATCCCTGAGCTGCGTACAAGCAAGAATCCTAAAGCCTGCCACCCGCTGCATCGGGCAGGATTTCTCCCCTTGGTCATAGTGAAATTACATTTCTCTAGATAAACTATTCCCTAGCGACAAGCGTTTGCCAAACGCCACTTGAGCTCTCACAAGAGGGCCATTAAAACTTACAACTTTATTTTTATTTCCAGTGCCACTAATCAAGATTCCTGGGATTTCTAAATAATAATTAATAAGAAATTAAAAACCATTTGCATTATTGATGGTTTTGGTTGGTTTGTTTTTTGGCTTGTGTTAGTTGGTTTGGGGTTGGTTTTTTTTTTGTTTTGCGAGTTTCTTTTATTTTGGGGGGTTGTGTCTGTTTGTTTTACTTTTTACTGTTTCTCTAAGCTGAAATAATTAAGTGACAAGACTGCATTTCAGATAAGTTTTTAGAGCTGCAAACATCTGCTGGATAGAGCTCTATTTCCAAGGTTTTCTCTCGCCATAGCTTTTTACTATGGAAATATTCTTACTGAGCGTCTCTTTGGTTGAATTTGAATTTCTCTTTATTTCAAGAATTACTTTGGGAAAGCTACTTTAACCTCTACTTTAGCTAAAAGAGACTATGAGCTTCCTCACAGAACTTTGCAGTGACAAAATGAAAATTTAAAGGAAAGAAAAATTTACCCACTAGCTTTGTATCACGACATCTTGTAAATATTCTGCTGGGTCTAGAAATGTAGGGGGTAAATACTACTCCAAGAATCAACCTGTAGAGAGCATTTCTCTCTGGCAGGGGTACATATTTAATTCCCTTTTTTTTTTTTTCATTTGCCAATTTCTTCACAGTGGGATGGGAAACTGAACTTTTGCTTCTATCGGTTTACGAAAAAAACATTTTTCATTTTGTGAGCCCATAGTTCAGATTTTAAGCAGAAAAGCCGAAACATCGTTAAGGTACTTAATTCACAGAGAGGTACTTAATAACACGGAGACCAGCTCTGCAAGATACCCCTCATCAAAGGATCGACCCTTCTGATCGCAGACCGCCCCTTCCCTCCCTCGCCAGCCCCGCATCGCCAGCCAGACCAGCGGCACCCACCTCCTGAGCTCCCGCGGCAGCAGCCCCCGTTACATCAGGCAGGGCAGGCACCCCGTCTGCAAATTAAGATCCACTTAAGGGATGTGTGTTGGCAGCGCACACACGCGCGCAGAGAAACAGGCACACTTTAAACCCATTAGCTCACGCAGAAGCACAGATAAGTGGCATATCCCCACTGTGTATGTATACATAATCACAGCGTATTACTAGAAAGAAAACAGCAAGCAAACATCTACTCTTAACGGGATGACGAGCTTCTGGTGCAGGCAACGAGCTTCATGAATGTCAGGTGCAAGGTGGGTATGGCTGGGAACATGGCAAGGTCAGGGGAGTTTTCGAGCTCCCTATGAGGCACACCTGTATTATTTAAAGCAAGTTTTTCCTCCTCATGGTTCATTATGGGGGGACAAACATGCCTACATTGGTATTTACTACACAAAATCATTACATATTTAATATAGCAGCTTCTACATTGTAAGCTGGCCACATCAGTACAAAATATTGTCTTCTGAACTATGTTAAGTCCTGGTTTTGGTACAATTCTAGAGAAACTAACAAGTTATTTGTATGCAACAACTATGTCATTAGCTAAATAGTTCTGCATTACAATGAAAGCAGTTGCTGTTCTGAAACAAAAAAAAAAAAAAAGGAGAAAAACATTTAAGCCAGATTCAGGTAAGCCGTAGTTTCATAATAGGGAGTAAATTCATACAGGAAATATTTTTCTTCTTCCTTTTTTCCCTTGTGACAATACCTTGACCTCTCTTTCAGCCACCCGTTTCGTTCCTTCAATTGCCACCAACAGAATTTACGTGCATTTTCATGAATCTTTATTATTTTAAGCAATTTCCAACTGTTGGATTTTTTCCTGCATGTATAAATACAGATATTATGGTTGTATGTTAATGTAATGCACCTGCATAGAGAATCCTAAATGAGCTGTTTGAAAGTCCATATGCTGCCTTGAGTATTTTCTATTGCATTAGTGGATAAGGGAGTCCAAGTGCCAACATAAATAGATTTTCCTGTATATAATAGAGTCATTTACAAATGTATTTCAGCACCATAATTTACTGAGAGAAATGGTAGCAATTTAAGGAGCCTGGGGGGTGTCGGGTGTGGAGAGCTCAGTGAAAGCCCTTTGCGGAATTTTTCTAGTCTTCTGTCTACTCTGATTGTTCTCATTACAGATAAATAAGGGAGTGTGCATTATCTGTAGGAAACTAGATCCAAAAGAAGAAAAGGTGTGGAAATCCAAGGATGCAAAGAAAGTGTACATTCTCGCACATACCCTAAGCCAAGTAGAATGAATAATATGCATCAAGAGATGCTTAGGAAAGGGCTTTTATGTCTAAAAGTTCAGGACTTGCTGTACACTTGCCTAGACAGAGGAGATGCAGAAGGAGGAAGAGAAATAAGCCACACCTTTCCTCCTACATGCATTTATTATGAAACCCTTACAAACAAACACCACGCAGAAAGCTTCAAGGATACCCCTGTCTTTAACACACTTGTAGTTGATCTAGAGAACAGGACATTATAAACAGACTGTAATATCCCTCCCCAAAAGGGGAAGATGCCAAACCTAATGCAACAAAAATGAAAATGCATAGCCTGAGTAGAAGCACCTCCAAGATTTATTGCAAGCCCCATGCCTTCTGTACCAAGACACATTAGCAAACCTGTCTCATTAGCAGTTACTTCAACAGCCCACCTACAGAATCTGCCTTTACCTGCAATAGACAACTTGCCCCTAAACACCATGCACTAGGAAAACTGTGAGAGTAGAGATGGAAAAGTACCAGGAGACAACTGATGTAATGCTCTTTAGGTGTCCAGGAAGTTTTCCTTTTCACATCGCTTATTGAGTCTAACACGAATGAGCCCAAAGTTCACACTGACCAGTGAGACCATCAGCCCTTACGGGGAAGTCTCCCTGCATACATGAAGTCTTATGTAAAACTTCAGCTATGAAGAGTGTTTAATTACATTGGTTTTAAGCCCTACCACATGCAGCGACTCAAACCGTTACTAAGTTATCTCAGATGTAAATTGACAGCACATTAATAAAAGTATCTCCATGTCAGAGGAGATTCTTCAGCTAATTTACCTAGAGCCAAAGGCACTCTTTCCTTGCAGAGACAAAATAAGTAGCAGCTCTGTGTTTTCTGTCCTCCCAGTTAAGAGGGCTCATCCCTCAGCACGCTGGAGTACTAGTTACTGATGGTGTGCTGCCTCCGCTGGGGCTTTGCAGCCAGAAAGCAGCCAGGATTAGGTAAGACTTGAGAACTTTTTGGCATAAAGCTTCTCAGACAGCAATCACTTTCAGCAGCTGCTGACCATTAACAGATCTTAGGTAGTAACAGAAGAGCAGACCAGCCCCTTCGTACAGGTGTATTTACCGCAGGAAGAAAGCTATTTATTTGACAGCAGAGACGGGGGTTAAACAGATGGCCATAAAAATATGTAACCCTGGTTATGAAAGTAGCACCCTGCTTTGGCTATAGCAGGTCATGTGGCACCCCGGGGGCTGCCCGCTCTCAGCCCGCAGCCACGCGTGGGGGTGCTGGGCGCAGCAGCCCATCACTCGTACCAACCGCTGGGGCTTATGCAAGGGCGGCCGGCACGGGTGGGGAGCGGGCAGGGCCGGGAGACCCGCACTGCGAGACATTTCCCACAGAGAGACACCCCCCTCGGCAGCAGCGATGCCACCAGAAAGGTCTTTCCGATCCCTTTTGCGAACGTTTGGAGGCGGCGCCGGGAACACGGGCAGTCGTGTTTTTAACTGAAAACGGCAAAGCGTAAAGACGTACCTATTCCCCCCGGCAGCCGGGCAAGATTCCCTGACTCTGAGAAACTCTGAAGTTCACCCACGGCCACCGTCCCCCTCCCCACCTCCCCTGGCGCTGCCGCGCCGGAGGAGCACCGCAAACCTGGCGGCAGCGGCGGGGCTGGGAGCAGGTCGCCGGCTTAACGGAACGCCGATCTGAGGGGGGGCTCTTTTAGGCTTCGGGATGAAGAAAAAGCCCCCGCAGGCTCCAGGGTGCTGCCCTCACGCCGCTGCCCGGCCGCACCGCCGGCGGCCGCCTCCCCGTGTCCGGGAGGTGCCACCGCCGAGAGGGACAGACAGGACGCCCGGACCCGTCCCCGCCCGCCCGGCACCCACCTGTAGGACACCTGCTTCCTGAAGGTGAGGCTCCGCAGCTTCTCCTCCAGCGACTCCTCCGCCGCTGACAGCCCCGGCTCCTCCGGGACCCCGGCGGCACCCGCCGCCTCCCCGCCACCCTCGGCCCCCCGGCAGCCGCCGCCACCCGCCGCCCCCGTCTCCTCCCCGCCGGCTGAGGCGGGGGGGTTCATTGCGGTGGGGCAGTGGGGCCGAGAAGGAGGAGGGGGTGGGGGGGGCAGGCGGGGACCGGCCAGCGGCTGCAGGCGCTGGGGGGCAGCGGCGGCGGCCGGGGGGACGCTGCTCGGGGGCCCGCGGGGCGCGCTGCGAGCCGCGGCGGCTGCAAATGGCAGCGCGGCCGCGCAGCATCCATCGGCGGCCGCACTGCAGCGGGGCATTGTGGGAAACTCCCGGCCGCCCCCGCCCCCCCGCCACGCCCCGCCGACCGACAGCCAATCGCCGCGCCGGGTCCGCCGCCACGCCCCCGCCCCCCCCCCGCCGCCGCCACGCCCTGCCCGCGCCCCGCCCCCGCGACAGGGCACCGCAGGGAGCCGGGGATGCCGGGCCGGGGTCTGGCATCAGCCGTGCCCGGTTCCCTCCCATCGTCGCGTTAAAAATACCGCTGAGAGGGAGCGCGAGTGCCCCAGAGCATCCAGCGGTGGCCCAATTTCTTATATCCCATCCTTGTTTATGTATAAACCACTTTTAATTGTTATTTTTGTTCCCTCGGGTAATCTCAATTCATCGCACTCGGAATCACGGAATCACAGAATCACAGAATGGAAGGGGCTGGAAGGGACCTCTGGAGATCATCTAGTCCAGCCTCCCTGCCAGAGCAGGGTCACCTACAGCAGGTTGCACAGGAACGCATCCAGGCGGGTTTTGAATGTCTCCAGAGAAGGAGACTCCACCACCGCTCTGGGCAACCCGTTCCAGTGCTCTGCCACCCTCAAAGTAAAGAAATTCCTCCTCATGTTTTGGTGGAACTTCCTATGTTCGAATTTGTGCCCGTTACCTCTTGTCCTGTCGCTGGACACTAACGAAAAGAGCCTGTCCCCATCCTCCTGACACCCACCCTTTAAGTATTTATAAGTGTTGATAAGGTCCCCCCTCAGGCATCTTTTTTCCAGACTAAAAAGACCCAAATCCCTCAGCCTTTCTTCATAAGAGGGGTGTTCCAGTCCCCTAACCATCTTGGTAGCCCTAAATCAAAGCGCCCCAGGGGATATCTTTTGACACAAGCATCACAGTGGCCCTGAGTAAAATTAGTTGTCCTCCCACCTTGTTCCCGCTTCTCCCTTCTGTTCACTGCAGGGGGGGGAGACTTTCCAGGGATGCATTGGCGTGGACTATTTAAGCACATGAGCCGACAGCAACAATAAGATTAAAAAGTACAGAAAAGGTCAAGGTCTGGGGCTACACAGGAATTGTAGCAGGGATTATGCAGAGCCAGTGCTTTGTTTCCAGCATCCAAAGCTTCTCGATGCAATCCAAAATAGAAAGACATAAGAAAAAAAAAAAAAAAAGAGGTGAAGCAGGGACGATGACACTCCACAGAGAAGGCAAACCCCAGAGGAAGAGATTTCAGAACCAGCCCTTCTCCATGGGTCACCTCCCTGAGTGGCCTTGCCCCTTCTTCGTGATCCTTGTGCCGCAGCACAGCCAGGGGCGTGATCGAAAATCAAACAGGTGACCGCCTTTACCTGCTGCCCACACGCACCAGCGTGCAAATGGTGCAAAGTGGTGGGCATCAATCCCACTTGTGACGGTCAAGAGGTCCTTTACACCTGATTCTTGCTCCTTCTCCAACCCCACTTGAAGATTCAGCTTCTCCATACTTAGCACATATTGTGTGTACACCTTTCTCCTCGACTTCAGCAATTACAGGCTCTCCAAGCCAGCCAATTAACATTTCCCTGGTTTTCGTTGGCAGTAGAGAAGGGGGATGAAAAGTAGATTATTTTTTTTTACCGCAGTCCAAGCATTTAAAAGTTTAACCAACTTTCGAAATGATATTCTACCCCATGCATAAATGATGATCTACATGCACATATGCTTCCCCCAATATGGATATACGTGTTCTCAGAGTACTTTTAGTTACTAATGAAGTACTTAAAAGAACGCATAATTAAGCAATGTAATAAATGGCTTATTACAAGGAAAACTAAAGCTCTTACACAGAACTGTAAAAAGGTCTGGGCCCTGCTCTGAGCTGCGTGCAGAGAGAGATCTGTGAACCAGCATGGAGCTCTACCGAAACCATCAATGCCTTTTCCATGCAGAGCAGGGACCTCAGTTGGAAAGCCTCCAGCTGACCTTCCAGGGAAATTAGCAGCCAACGCTGCTAGTGAAAGCATCCAATTTAAGAGCACGTGGCAACTATTTTTTTTGCAGAAAGAAATGAAACCCTTTTGGGGTGGAACTGTCAAAGACTGGTTTGGAGCTAGCCCAACAGCCAGCCTCAAGGATGAGGAGCAGCGCCATAAGCCCCCCTCTAGCCGTCGAGTTATCCTCAAGGTTTTGTCGTTGGTGAAATCTGTATGTTCTGTGTCGGTCTGAGAAGCTGCCAATGCCATGCGCAAAAAAAAAAAATACTTTAATTGCAAATTAATTATTGCAGTTGGAGAGCAGAACAGTGTGCATCATCTCACAGCTTTATTCTCCTTGCCTTTGGTCCCTGTGAGAACAGCACCACAGCCTCTGCCCCGGCAAACTGCTCCACCTCCCCCAGAGCATTGGGGGCAAAGCCTAACGAAAAAAATCAGAATTTCCTAACCCCTTCCTCCAGCGAACAACCACACCACTGAGCCGCCTCCTCCAGCACAAACCCTGTTGTAGCTCCTGCTTGTCAATAACCGTGTTGCCCACATGAGCGCATTTACGCTGTGCTCCGGGATTACCTGTTTTTCCTCCGACTGCTGCAATTTGCATGACTCATTTGCGACATGAAGTGCTAAATCGGCTTCCTATGCCTTTTTCTGAACATGAGCAATTATCAAGAGAATCTGAGGCTCGTGAGGGAAAGCCCAGCTTACACAATTACCCCCAGGCATAGCTGTCAATTCCTGGGGTTTGAGACAGGCAGCGACAACAGAAACTTCATCAGAGCATCACGTTTGCTCCAAGACGTGGCTGCAGACATGCCGCTGGATCAGGAGGGAAAGGATGAGCACAAAAATAGATTTTTTTTTAGCAGGTTTTGCCGGTATCTAGGATCATTGCGCTGGCAAAAGCCTGAACTCCCACAGCTGGGATCTCGTTTCTTAGTGCCAAGGGCTGGGTTGCTGGGTTAAAAGGAGCACCTGGTGTCACTCCCTGGTGACATCCCCACTCATCTAGGAGGGCTGAGAAGCTTCAGTGGGTGAGGAGGCCCTTTTCCTGGGTGGGAACTTCTTGCCATACCGCGTGCCTTGAATAGCAGGGTGGGTAGTGGGAATGAAAGAGGAAATGCAGAGAAAGAAGGGGATTCAGCCTTTTAGAATAAAGCTAAGGGAAGGAGGCTCAATCCATTACTCACATGCCTGTGTGCACAGGCTGTGAGCGCTGCAGTAACTTCTATTCAGAGTGGGAGGGACTGAAAAATCCTATTCCTGATGGAAAAGAGGTGGATATATGAAAACGGGTAGTGCGGAAGAAAGGGGTGAGGCAACCTTCCTTGCTCAGCGTGCCAGGCTAGCCAGTGAGAAGTCTATATTAGAACTCCATATTTGTTAAGAGCACACAAAATTAATCCTCAGGATAACCCTCAACATTTGCCCTTCAGGAAAACATACAAAAATACTTATATTTATACACATATGCAGGTGTACATGAGAATTTGTGTTCCCTAAAATTTTTTTATTTTTTTTTTTTTAAACATGACTAAACAAGCAGCCAGCTTCTCTCCCCAGATCCCATGCTGATAGAGATGCCCACAAAACCATTCACTTTTGGACAGCCTTTGAAGCTCAAGTGGAGCATCTGTTACCTGTTGGGTAACTGAGGGATGCTGAAGCTTAACGTGGAGCAACCTGCCCTCACCTCAGCAGATCTGCCAGCACTGGCTCCGTTTAGCTCTCCGGTGAGTTACTGCTTTCTGTTATGTTCTTTTTTTTTTTTTTTTTTTTTTACCGTTTTACAGCTATTTCTCAGCACTGCTCACCTCTCTGCGTGTAGGCTGCCATAGCTAGAAATATGCCCTGATTCCTGTCGTTAAGGTGTGCGGTGGAGGTGACAACAAGGGCCTGATCCTGGCTTGGAAGTGCCTGGGTGCTGCCTTTTCACAAATGTCACGGGTCAAACCAAGGTTTTTACCGAATAGGTTTATTAAAAGAGGGATAACCATAACCCAAGCATTTCTTTAGACAGTGGAAGTGAGACAACCTGACAAACATGGACTTACTCTGCAGTTGTTATCTTTCCTTGGTTGTATCACAGCAAAGATAAGGGCCAGAACTGCTAATTTTTGTCCTTACTGGAGATCCACAAAAAGAAGTAGTTTTATAGTAACATATAGAACTCGTGTAAGCACAATTTAAGATTAATTCTGTTATAAAAAGTTATTCCTGGCTTCTGTAGGGACCGTTTGAAGCCCATAGGAGGCAGTACTGAGAAAATGAGAAATCAAATCAGTCAATTCTTGAAGCACAAAGTGGGGGGAGAGAAGACACACACGAGTTAGTTACTCATTCAACACGAAGCGCAGCAGGCTTTTGTTTCTAATTACTACCTCGTCTGGATCACCCTGCTTTGGTTTATCTCAGCGTGCTTTATAGAGAGGAGGAAGCCACCACTAGTTCCCTTTCGTGGCCCATGAATCTGAAGCATGGAGAAGGGTCAGACAAATTCACCAGCACACCTTGACCCAGAAGTTCGTTTCCTCAGTCCCTCTCCAGTGCTCTCTCGCTACAGGACATGGCTCCTACAGAATTATTTTACTTATGGCAAAGATGCAAGCTTTTGCTCACTGCTTCTAAACTGCAAGCTAATGAGGTCCATGTTTCTAAAAAAAACCCAAAGCAAATGAACCAGGAAAGGGAGCACCAGTAATGTACCTACCATGAAATAACATGCAGGGGTGGTGAAGTCTGTGCTGTTGCAAAATCATAGAATCTTAGAATCAGAATGGTTAGAGGTGGAAGGGACCTTTATGATCATCTAGTTCCAACTCCCCCGCTGTGGCCCAAGGACACCTACCGCTAGACCAGGTTGCTCAAAGCCCCATGCAATCTGGCTTTGAATACCTCTGGGGATGGGGCATCCACAACTTCTCTGGGCAACCTGTTCTAGTATCTCATATTTCTTCCTGATATCTAATCTAAATCTCCCCTCTTTCAGTTTAAAACCATTACCCCTCGTCCCCTGATAAAGAGTCCCTCCCCATCACTCCTGTAGGCCCCCTTTAGGTACTGGAAGGTTGCAGTAGGGTCTCCCTGGAGCCTTCTGTTCTCCCAACTCTCTCAGCCTGTCTTCACAGCAGGGGTTCTCCAGCCCTCTGATCATCTTCATGGCCCTCCTCTGGACTCACTCCAACAGGTCCATGTCCTTCATATGTTGGGGGCCCCCGATCCGGACGCAGTACTCCAGGTGAGGTCTCACAAGAGCAGAGTAGAGGGGCAGAATCACCTCCCTCGACCTGCTGGCCACGCTTCTTCTGATGCAGCCCAGGATGTACAAGCAATAGCTAACAGCAAAGGGTGAAACCGTACTACCCGAACCACGCCATGAGAGGCATTGTGAGATGCATTTGGACACCCTTCCCTGCAATGGGAATCAGCCTGAGAAAACGGTATCAAAATCCAGCCTTGAATTCAAACAGTAACATGCGTTTCAAAGAACAGCATGTACCAGGGGGTGATAGGTAGTGAGGCTGACAGCTCATCACCCAGTAGTTCTCCATTGTATGTGGGTTTCTTTTCTAATCACAGAATCCCTGCAGCATCGCCTGCTGTGTGATGCTTTAAGGGTAATACAGAGACCCGAGGAGGTTCTTAACCAATCATTAACCACCAGTCGGTGTTTTGTATGCTTGGAGGAACTGAGCTCAGCTAAAACTAAGGCGAGGGTAACTTCCCCAATCAGTTACAGTCTAACGATTTTCCTCTAAAAATGTTATGTATGGCCTGATGCTGCTAACAAGTGCCCTGGATCAATAGTTCTGGCAAGTGAAATTGCCTGTTCGGAAAGCAAGGGGCACCCAGCGGCAGCAGGAGAAAGACGGCGGCCCCAATAACCTCTGGAACGATGAGAGCGAAGGAGCGGGATGCAGAACTTCAAGGACAAAGTACAGCCCTTCTCCCCCCACCTTCTAAGAGAAAGCACCACAGACCTCCTTCGTTCAGGTAGAAAAACCAAATTTTGTGAGAAAGAGCTGCTTCATCATCTGCTGTGACCGAGGAGGTGGGTTAGACAATACGTCTGGTGGCAGACTCGGACTCTGCCTGAGAGAGCTGTTCTGCTACAGCCCTGCACAGAGGCTGCGAGTGCGATGGGGCAGACCAAAAAGGCTGGATAGGGAGAAAATAAACCTCTCATTCCAATTTCATTTGCTTGTGATCATAAATGATGGTAGGCAAAAAAAGGCAATCCTTGGGTTAAAAGCACCAGGGTAGAGCTTAGGAGAGAAATGCTGGTTTTATTTTTTTTTTTTTCCTTCACTGCCAATTTATTTTGCTACTTTAACCTCTTTAGCCCAAAATCGAGGTGTTTCTGAAAGTGTGCATCAGCCACAAATTTAGTGTGGGCCAGGGTGTTCCAATTTTCATGGTACGCTACCTTCCCCAACCTCTAGAGCAGCTTTCCTTAAGAGGCCTTGAGAAGGAGGCACCAAAGCCATCTGTCATGCTCCCCTTTTCAGTTCAGGAAAGCTGGAAGTATTACTTCCATCGCTAGTATTTCCTGCGGAGGATAAGCTCTTGGCTGCTATTATATGGATGCAGAGTACTCATATACGAGGTCCCTTTCTTAGCAGAAAACCAGCGTAACACAAGTGACCACACCGTTTGTGAAGCCAGCTCTGCACAGGGTAATTTTCACATCTGCACTAGGCCATCCATCGCCATGTTCCCTTTGCTGCTGGATGGCCAGCAAAGCAATACAGTCCCCACATTGGAAGAAATCAGGTTATTTTCTTTTTCGTGTCTACTCAAAGCAGCAAAGGTCAACTCCGTCCCCTGCCTGGATGCTGCTTCTGGGCTGCAGGGTGTAGTGCCGGCTGTTTGCACAGGCGAAATAGCAGCTTCGGAACTGCTGGAGAAAGCTCTGCAGGGTGAGTCAGGGTAAGGGAAGGAGCCGAGGCCAGCAGCGGACCCAACCCCTAAAAGCCCAAGCAGAAAGAGCTCTTTTAAGAGTTCACTTCAGTGTAAGTAATTAGTCGCCCGGTGTAAAATCAGTGCAGGGAAAGGCCTTACCTTCCGGGAGGCTCTTTGGCCCACACGAATCAAGGCCGAGCGTGCTCCGGCACACTGGTATCACTAGGCTGAAGGTAGTGCCCCCTTGAGCATCAGCCTTCCTGGATCCCACTTTTATATGGAGAGAATTTAATATTAATGGGGCCATATCGCATGGTTGCACTCAAGTGCCATTATCCCTAGTAAATGCCATCAGCCTAATTCCCACCCATTATTGACAGATACAATTCTCCGCTAATCTCAAAAAAGGGAAGGGGCAGCCAGCTTCAGTAAAAACCCACATCGTTGCTTTTAACCTTCTCTGTCTAGCAACGTGCTGAATTACCGGCGTTCTGCCCTGTTGAAGACAGATACATTGCGCACAACGCCGCGCTTGGGAAAGCCAAGGGACCAGCTCTTTTCCAACCATGAGGCAGGCAAACGAGTTGTACTTGCTTTTTCTACAGAAAATATTTATTTGCAAGAAATGAAAAGCATAACATACTTAGCTACATACATGTTTAGGCTACAAAAGCAGGTAGTCTGTTCTTTCATAGAATCAAGCAGACAATTTAAAAAGGAAAAACAGGGATTTCTTTTCACCCGATGGCCGTGTTTGCAGTGTCAACAACCAAGGTGGGACCATATCGAGATGACTTGTATAAAAATGGGGAGGCCATTGAACACACTTGCACCGAGTAAAAGAGACTTATGGCAAAAGAACCGAGATATCTGCAGTCAGAAGAGGCTCCAATGCAGTTTACCACGCAGTTTGGGGGGGGGTGGGGGTGCTTTTGCACGAGTATCACTGTCCTTTTCCTCTTAAATAGTTTTGAATGTTTGCACAAACCCATGCTGTATCCACATGAGCGGAGGGAAAGGGAAAGATCAGCTGAAATGCCCTGGGGGTGTCACACGCAGAGTGACTCAGAGTCACACGGAATTGTTTTGCACGGCCCAAGGCAATGGCTTTGGCCCTGGTTATGTCTTTCTCTTCAAGCGGGTAACACCAGGTAATTTACCCTTGGAAGGCCCAGCAAATCTCAGGGAAATCGTGAGGTACTTACATCACCGTGTGTCCCTCAGAGCAAACCGCTGCCCCTCCCTGGCATCTTTCCGCACCTCTGGGGCGGATAGGGCAGTCCTGCTCCCAGGGAAGGGGGAGATCCTTAGGGTCCTCTCCCAGAAGACCGGGTCAACAAATTGTGTTCCTTGAGCTGTCAGCTCCCAGGGGCCACTTCTTAAGGCTTACTCACACCATTTTAAGGAAAAAAACCCCAAACAATAACAAAACATTCAAAGCCATAATTCTGCGGAACAAAAATGACACCCGAAGATACAATAAAGCTTAAAGCAATTTTTTTTTTTGTACCAAGCCAGAGCTGTCATACAGAAAGGCCAGACAATTTATGCATACACACAAAATGACACAGTGCAACAACACTCAGTCGAAAAATGCTAATAGGACAGACTTCAGACAGCAATTCACACGACAGTTTTACAAGTGCTCAGTGATGCGGAATGCAAACAGGTTTCAGAGAGAAAGGCCTGGACTTTCTGTTGCACCAAGTGGAATGTGCCCTGTGTGTTCGGGTAGATGCCTTTATTTAGTGATGCTTACTACATTTGAAAAAAACCCACCCTCTGTGTGGTTTTTTTTAAATTGCTGTCAATGCAGACGTGCACAGATGCACACACACTCACACTCGTTCTTGCTAACTGTACAAATGAAGAAAGCAAGACGCCGTTACATCAGCACCATTGAATTAAAATCTGATATGGCAAAGTCAGACACGAGCAGAGTTCTGTTAAAAGAAATTGATTACTTGCCTCCGCTTCCCCCTCTCTCCTTCCCACTCCCTTAATTACAGGCTGCTAAAGTTCAAAAAGATTTTTACCTGCTGGTTGGAAGGAAAAATGGCATATACCATAAAGGTCAGATATGCATAAACAGGACTGCATAGTATCAAAGAACAAGGAGAAAAGTAAAGCTAAAACAAGGGGGGAACTAATGAAAAAGACTATCATTGCTGATTTATGGAATCAAGAACTAGGAAGTTTCCCTGTGATGTCAGGAGTCCCCTTGTCGGCCATTTATTTCATTTTTTCTGTAAGACAGGTCTACAAACCCAGCTGTCCCATGTTTTGTTTTCACCCATTCAGTTCCAGCTCTTAGAGGAAGAGTATGGAGATGGGCTTTAGGGCAGAAAAGAGACTACTGGTAATAAAGAATACTGAAACTCCATTTCAGCATCACAAATGAGAGTTTCCTGCGAGACGCACTCTTCTACGTAGGAAGTCAATTCAGGTATACACCTGAGTGAAGCAGAAAAAGGCCTGACATGAAAACCACAAAAACAAATGGCAATTTCCCTCTCAGTCCTGGAGTCTCCAATGGATGCCGACCACCTAAGTAATGCAGTAGCCACTGAGATCACCCTTCAGCATATCCCTGAATGCCCACTGTCATTTTATTGGCCACGGAAAGCTACGAGATCTTGGCCTGTTGACTGAAGCCTTACATCTTACTTGTAAAGACCTTAACACACAAGCTAGTTCATTCACCTTTGCAACCCCCAAAGTTATTTCTCCTTAACCCTATAGTGCAAAGCAGCAACACACCATGGCTCTACACCACTTATATAGGCGAGTATAACTTTTGCGGTTATAAAGTACTGACCTACCATCTCACCTTCAGAATACAAAATGTTCCCTTTCTAATTAGTGACTTGAGAAAGAAATATTTTAGTCACCAGGAGTATAAAAATACCCCGTATACTTCTCTTCTTAGCTGCGTGAGTTTTGTGCAATGGCCTCTTGGCATTAGCTAGAATCTAGAGCCCAAATACTCAGTGGAAATCCCTCCCAACGTAGCAATTAGTATCATTCATTTACTTGACCTACATTCTAAATGTGTCTAGACAGAATTCACCGCTGATAGTTTGGGGGGGGATGGGAGTGGAGAGGTGGGTTGTTTTTTTTAGCAGGGAAAAAAAAAAAACCAACCCAAAGAAAAGTTTTTATATTCTTTTTCAGCTCTACATTAGAAAAATCAAGAATATGTTGAGACACATTGTTTCACAGAGAGATGCGGAAGAGGTCCCCTGCCAGTATAAATCAGACCTGCAGCCTCCAAAAGCAGTAAGTGAGAAGCGCGCTGCGTTCCATCAGCTGGGATCTGGCCTAAGAACCTCAGCCTAATCCATTATTAGTCTGTGCTGCTGAAAAACATTGAATGGTACGGATGAAATAAAGAGAAATGCAGCAAAGAACTATAAATAGCCTGGGGAAAAAAAAAAAAAAAAACAAACAACGTTATCTACACACTGATAACAAGGTTAGAACTGTCACATGCCCTGTGCTTGATACTTTTTAAATATATATATATAAAAAAAAATAATGCCCTACATTCCTTCATAGCTTATCTCCCTAGAAGCAAAGACCCGACAGATCTAGGCATGCTTTAAAGCTATGGGCCAAAAGGTAAGTTTACTAATGTGTATAAAGTCATGCTGACAAGCAGCATAATGTTACAGCTGAAGACTCTAAGGATCACTTAAGTCCACTAGTGGAAATGGAAATTAAGTAGGCCTTTGCCTACCCTGTCCATACAAACACATTATTCTACAGCACCAAGTCACTGATCATTGGAAAAAGTATAATGGCAGAAGGCTAAGATCTCAAGTAATATAGCTGAGCTAATTAAAAGCATTTATCCCGGTACCCTCCCTGAACACGCTTTACTACTCCTTCCCTATGCCCTTAACACAGAGCACATTCAGCTGCCTCTCCACATGGTCTGCGGTGCACCAGCGCTCGTGCTCCGGTCACCCCTGGGCTGCCGAGGCTGGCAGTGCAATCGCACGTGTCCTGCCTCCTCTGTCCCCCTGCTAGGAACGTTACCACGGGCATAAACTACCTCTGGAGACAGTGAGGTCCTTGTCGCATAACAGCCTGTGGGTAGGTGATGACAGGAGATTCTTTGGCTCCTAGTACCTAGCAGAGAAACCTGTTCTATTAAGGCCCCCTGAAGAAAAGATCACACAAATACCAAAGTAAAGCAAAGGTTTCTCTTACTATAAAAGAAGCAATATTTAATATCATAAATCCCCAAGCAACGCGTGTGCTAGGTCAAGAGATTCCCTAAAAGAGTACCTAAAAATAACTTAAAGGATTACACAAATTAAGATTATAGAAATAGATTATCAAACAGTTACAGGAAAACTGGTATTGCCATACCGGCTTGGATGAATTAGTTCAGAGGCCTGACCCAGACCACGGCCAGTTTAAAACGGTCCAGTTGAAAACATGACTGTCTTCCAACCAGATTTGAACTGACATGCCCAAATTAAGCCAATAGAATAGCAAAGCTTTAATGGTGACTAGGGCAGTAGGTTTCGGAGCGGGGTGGGGGGTTGTTTGGGTTTTGCGAAATTGTTTGCCCTTTAAGTATTGAGAAATAATTCAATTTTGGTTTTAATACTGTGAAGTCAGCTGTATCTGCAATGGCAGGTGATCCATTTAACTGATAATGGGCATGAGCTCAGGCAGAGCCGCCTCCTACTTAGGCACGGTGCAAACTGCAAGACTAGTAAGAGCAGAGCTGTGCTCGACAGCTTGGGGCCTCTTTTGCAGAAGACATTCGGTTGCCCTCAGAGGTGGCAAACCATGGGTGCTCTGAAAAAAGAGACCATTTAAAGAATCTTCTAAACTATGACCTTGCCCACTCACACTGACCAGCCATACGGTAGTGGAAGGGTCAGTCCCAGCCGCCTTCTGTCACTTTGCTGACCTCATGTGGCTAAGGAATGCAGCCATCCCTTGTGGCACCCTTGGTGGCACCCACCAGTGATCATTATTTATGTGAAGCCTTAAATCGTTGCTCGAAAAAACCCCATACAAAAGTCATTGGTGGATACTGGAATGATGCAGAAGACCCAGCAGGATCACTGTACAGGGAGAAAGGTTTTAGGGAGGAGACTGACCCGTGCAAAGAAGAAGGGAACACTCACAAAATAGACTACAATGGCATTTCTCCTCTCATTGCCACCAAAGGTAAAATAATAAAAAGGCACGCGCATAGAAGAATAGGGCAGTACCTAGAAAGCACGTCTGTACACCAAAACTTATTGCAACTTCATGGAGTCAGAGACATGTTTCACTGTCACTAACACGAAACACCTTCTTAAAATGGCACAGTGAGGACTGATCCACAGCCTGCTGTAACCCTCCAAATTCTTCCCATTAATTTCACTGAGATTTGAGTCAGGCCTGAGGGCGGCAAAATAGGATACTGAAGGAAGAAAGTCTAAGGAGGATGAAGAACAAGAAAGGAGCTGGTGTGGCAGCTGCTGTAATAAAATACAAATCCAATATTTTACAAAATAGAATACTTGCAGGAAATATCTACTGTACATGGTAAAAAATTACTTGTAAGGCTACGTTAGTTTTTCCCTTATTTATCATTAGGAAAAAAAAAAGAAAAAAGAGCTTCAAAATTGTTTATTCTTTTTTTAAATTGACTTCTGGTAGACTGTTAAGTAGCTATATGCTAGCCTGCTGAATTAGGATTTTCACATTAAATCCATCCTCAATGGAGTCTGAGCACCCTTCTGTAGTAACCAGACAAAACCCTGCTCAAATCCTGGCATAGCTTTGACTGTGCCGCTCCAAGGACAAATTGCAAGAAGCACAGGTCGGGCAAAGGCATGACCAGGGTACTGAGAGAGGGAAAACCCTTAAAGGCAACAGCTACATGGGACAAGGAGGAAACAAAGCAGGAAAAAGAGTACTGCACCAGGATCGGACCTAAATACTCCTCTTGGCTTTTTCACTGAACTTGGGCCGGTCACTTTACCTCCATATGTGCCCATCTCATCCCTCTTTTGCCTTGCCTGATGCCTACATACTTAATTCCTCAGGTCAGGGGCTGTCTTGCCATAGGGTTAATACAGTATCTACCACCTCCAGGCCTGAAGTGAGCCTAGCTGGGGCTACCTGTACCCCTTATCTTTTCAGCTAAGCAGTTGGTCTAAGATCACATCTCTGGAAAAGGAGGTAAGAGGAAGATAAGACCCATGGCTTAATTTATATACCAATTCCGGTATGGGGGGAAGGAATGGGTGTTCAGTGATATTTGTATGTCTGATTTCAGAGTTTCCCCAGACTGCTTGCAGGGTTAGGGAAGCTCAGTTCTCTTCATTGCGACTGCTTGAACAAAATTTTGCAAAGCTAATAAATACTATTTACAACAGTAACAGGAAAATGGCAAGGAAAGGAAAACACAGGACAATCTGAGACTGGGTCTACATAAGAAACTCCATCAACACATCTAGAAGCCAATAAATTAAATCCATACGGTCCTCTCAGGAGGCACTTCCGGTTTGAGCCTTACATTGATTTAGTTTGTTGGGAAGGAACTGATTTAAGCTAAACATATTAGCCTTAAGCAGACTAAAGGACATCCATCCAAAACATTGCATAAATTTAACAAAACCTGCTTTCTAAACAGATTTAGTTGAACTAGTGTAATTCTCCCACACAGACAAAGTGTGACAAGACAGCGACTGATCTTTGCTTGAATTCCACAAGGGTGGAAGCAGTAGAGAACCCTACCAGGGCTGCTTTCAACCCAAGGAAAAACCTACCCCACTAAATGATAAAGGGGCTGGAGAGGAGAAGAGAGAAAGAGCTAGGGGAGGACAATTCAGCAGTATAATTGCCCGCCCCTCTCCTGCCTGCGGTGTTAACTCAACAATGTCAGGGCCCACCCATGTCCCTTTGGAAGCACACTCATCATGCTTCTCAATCCCCACAAAAGGCTCAAATGCTGTAGACCAGTAGGCACAGAGCTGTGGCAAGGTTCTGAGCAGCGCTATGCTGCATCTTCTCTTTCTCTCAATTCCCTCTCCCAAGAAACCTGTCACCCACAAGCTCCCATCAGTTTTGCATATTTCACTCTTTTACAGAATGTCTTTGTGCTCAGATTAGGATGTGTGCACGCACGCACGCACACCCACCAGTCACCGGCACACTGCTGGCATCATCTGCCATCATAATTCAATCCTGCCCTTGCGGTATCAGACAGGAAAGGAATAAAAGCAAAGACAGGGACTGTGTGCGAAGCGAGGAAGGGAGTTACAAAGGCAAGAGATCCCATCTGCAGTCACAGCCTCACCAGTCAATGCAGAAGTTGAACTCCCTCTCTTTTGTGCTTTGGTTCACTGAGGATGACAAGTCAAGGGGACTTTGGTTGAAAATATGTGGGAAAGAGGGAAGTCAAGAAAAAAGGCCTTTTTTTATTTTTAAGAGGTGGCATTGACTCTTCTGTCTATTTCAATTATCTTCAGTGTTTCGTTTCCTTCTAGTTCGGAGTTGACTCTGCAGGGAACAAAAAAACCAAAACGACAAAGGTTAACGCTAATAGTTAGTCATTTTTAAAAGCGCATATCCTGCTTGAATTGGCTAATGCTAAAATGGCACACAGTATTTACCAGGTACTTGTCAGTTGGGGTATGGTAAGACACCAAATTAGTCATCTCTTTGGCTCTAGGTATAACTTTGACACAAGTGCTCAGAAGGCATGCTTGGGGTGATACGGCTCATCCTAGCCCTCAGAATAACATTCTTTCAAACAAAATCCCTCCCTCCACTGTTTGGTGTGCTTGCTACTGCTTGTCAGCAGAGAACAAGATGTAGGCCAGCAGGGCAGTGGCAGGACAAAGAAAAGGTAAAGTGGAAAGAAAACTGCACATACATATTTAAACCAGTGAAAGTGTCTCTTTGCAAAGGCCCCAAAAACTTAGATTTAAGATTAAAAGAAAAAAAAGATATGAAGGAGCTCTGTGTTAAGTAGTTCAGATAACCTTACAGGTCTGTCTCTAAAGACCGAGTCCTGCAAACTTTCCACAGTAATGCTTTAGAAAGATCACTGTTGTGAGAAGCTCCAGCTCTTCACGCCCTAACCTCGTAGAAAGCCCAGTGAGTCACAGCCTTACACTTCCACCCAACTGGCAAAAGCTTATTCCTTCAGGGGACAAAGAAGTAAGTGCTTAAAGAAGTGGGTAAGCACAACTAGCGGGCTTATAGGGGTTAGGTTTCTGGCAGAAGCACCGAGTTTGGTAGCTGTATTACTACAATACTGTTGCAACCACTTCTCCAGAGTAACAATAACTCTGCCTACAAGCTCTCCAGATAGAGACCAAACTTTTCCTTCACGTTCCACAGTGCCCAAGCACAGCTGAGCCCCTAATCTTACTGCTGGCCTCCAGACACAAATGACAGTGATGCCAAACACCTGGATGACAAGCAGCCCACCCTGCACTCACCTGTGCTGCTGCAGGCCCAGCAGCACCGATTTCTCTAGCCTCGTCTCATTGGCTATTGTGAACTGCATGATATCATCCTGCTGTGACCCTGGCATGGCTTCCAGGGACAGCGCTGCGTACTTGGAGGTGTCTGCTTGCCTGTCATTGCGATCTGCAAAGGAGATCGGGCTTGACGACTCCTCCAGTTGGTGAGGCTCTTCATAAATTAGCAGACTCCTTGACCTCACTGCATACAAAGACAGAAGGCAAAAAGAGATGAGAAACAGGCAGCTCGGAGAACAACCATATCATTTCAGGAAATGGAAACTGTCAGAGCAGAACTAAAGA
Source organism: Chroicocephalus ridibundus (assembly GCF_963924245.1). Classification (NCBI taxonomy): domain Eukaryota; kingdom Metazoa; phylum Chordata; class Aves; order Charadriiformes; family Laridae; genus Chroicocephalus; species Chroicocephalus ridibundus. The sequence goes on from NC_086284.1 coordinate 157,017,223, forward strand.
TGCAAAGGTCTTTTCATAGTGATTATCTGGTAATTTGATAGCTGAGGAAAGATACCACAGCAGTGGTCCAGGTAGGGATCAAAAAGCCCTGAATTATTCACAAAACAAGAACAAAATGAAACAATCATTTTAGTAATATATGTTGAAAGCAACTGGATCGTTATGGGTATAAAATACTAACAGTTTCCCACTCAGTCCTTTGACCGTCTGTTGCTGCTGGCAAAGGAGACACCAGCTGATATCAGTTGCGTGTTTTAACAGGATGAACATTTGCTACTGAGTAGAAATCCTGCTACCTTTTACAAACCACTAGCCTTAGTCCCACAAACAGAAACAAAACTGCTTCAAACAGAAATACCAAGCAGGCTAGTGGGGAAAGGCTTTGCCCATGTCTACGAAGTCTTCTGCCATCAGAACAGCTCACCAAGCTATCCTTTGAAAGACACAGGTATATCAAGGAATGGCCCACTAAGGAGCAGAAAAACAAGAGGTGCTTGAGGAGGGGATTAGGGATGGGGGTGGAAAACAAGTGCCGAAGCACAACCAAGCAGGAAGCAAGACCGGGATAGCTGTCACTTACCAATGGAGTCTGTGTAGGACTCTGGCGAGGAATGCTGTCTGGGCAACACCATCTTTGTAGCAGAAGGATACGGCCCGTAGCTCTGAGAGAAGCTGCCAAAAACTACTGCAAAGCACAGCACCACCATCTGGCAACAGGAAGATGCAGAAGAGGTAAGTGCACTAGCTCTTGGCCCACATGTGCCCATCAAAATCATTTGAGGCTATTTTCATCACTACTTACAGTGTCTCTTAGCAAAGGCACATATAGAATAACAATTCAGAGTTTTAAAGGGCAGATTTCAACGCTGAAGTTTGTTTTCAATGTCTGCCACCATCTTGGCCTGTAGCCTTATTTACTGCCAAAGTTGAAAAGCAGACACAACCACCGCGTGTGTTTTACAGGTGCTGTTGGGAATTTCCAAGGTTATTTCTGCTGCTGGCCCCAGTCTTGCTTCGAAGTAAAGGAGAGGCTGGCAGACTAGGAGAACAACTTAGACCTTGAAAATAATTTCCATCAATTTATAGCACTAGTATAAAGGGAATTTGCTGGCTGAGTGTAAGGAGGGAAAAGGGAAAAGTTTCATTCTAATCCTTTTCTTATCCTGACTACTATTACTGAAATAGGCCAGAGGTAGTTTTATAGCCTTAGTCATATTTTTATTTGGATGAGCAAGTTTATTTTTACTGGTATCAAAAGAACCAGGCATCAAAGATCACTCTTGTTTTAATTTTACAACTCTAGACACCATTTCTCACATACAATATTGTAGGAAATAGTAAAACAGGTCACTCAGAGGGACAGTGCTCCTTCTTTCATCACTGCAGCATCCAATGAAAAGCACAGGCCCGGTCTCCTCCAGAATTTAATGCCTTCCCACAACCATTAACCTTCACCAGCCAGGAGTCTCACCTACCTCAAAATTAATTGTCAAATTTTGGAGAGAAGTTTCCCAAGCTAAGAATTTGGAAGTGAGTGGCTTCACAGAACAAGGGATGTGCCTTTGAGCAGTGGAAAGAAATTATCATTCCCCTACAATTCCCAGCTTTAGGGACACTCACCATAAGACAGGTCCCTGTCTGTGTGCTAGCTGCCTTACACGAACGGGACACTTTCCCAGCAACCATGGCTTGGAGTCTCTGCAACTGCTGCAGAAGTGTTCTGGAAAGCAAAGACAACAGACAAGCATCAAATGCACTGATCTACTTGCCGGTTAAACAGCTTTTTGCTTCAAATCCCACACCTGGCAATAATATAGCATTTATGACAAGGTACAGATCATTGAAAGTCCTCCCCTTGAAGCAAGGAATGTTTTCAGTTTTACAAGACTTTTACATATGGACCTTTTACACTGGACCTTTCAAAAAGATCTTTTGGCTTTCCCTCAACTGATGTCCCTGAACAATTACTTCTTCGGCATTTTCAGAAGGCTCTTATAAATAAAAACTGTATTTTCAGTGTTTCTACAAGAAACAACTGAAACTGGTCTACATTAAAAGTGACTAGATGCATATACAACCTGGTTCTGTGTCATGAATTCAGCAGGAGTTTCACCATTATGTGAAAAGGTGCAGAAGCAAGTTTATAACTGCTCTAATTGGTGGTAGAGGTATACAGCTATGTCCTTTTTCTGAAAACCTGCCATACGGTGGTTTGGACCACACGCTGGACCATTTTCAAAGAGAAGGTCTTAAAACTAGACATAAGCACAGACTTAATTTCTTATAGATTGATTTATTAAATAAAGCACTTTATTGCTATTTGCTAAATACTCCCCAAGTTCACAAAAATCATGGATGCTTGAAGTGGCTACTCTGACTGTGTCTTTCAGAGGCTCCAACCACGATAGCAATTCTGTTCTGGTTGGAGTCAATAGTCCCAGACCAGGGAGATATTCTGTCTCGCTGTTTTTCTTTTGCTGTATCATCATCAATTATCACAGTTAGGATATTACTAATTTACATGGGAAATTATCTCAAAGAATGATTGATATAGGGTTTTCACAGCAGTTTTCATTTTGTTTTCATTAAAGCTTTTTGACAGACAAGGAATAATCCAAATACTTGCCCTCAGCACAGTCAAATATAGTACAATTTTGCATCAGGATGTTAACTTTGCTGTTTGCTTCCAATTTTACTCTTCATTTCTCCTGTAAGTCTCACGACCTATTTCAGAGGGTAACCCCCCACAAAACTCCAGGCAACAGCTTTGGAGGCTGTTAACGTCAAATGCTAAAGCAAGAGGCAAGGTTAGGATGTCAAAGAAAATAGAAGGATTATTTTAAGATCAAACTGGCTAAAAACTAATTGTAGGACAGACCCAGAGGTGCCTTCACAGCTCAATATACACTTGCCTGCCTATTATTATAGATTTTTTTAATCATCAATGCTCATTGCTAATTAGGGTTTAATGAATTCAAGGACTTCAGCACTGCATTCTGAAATGAGCACAAGGCATGCTCGCAGCAGAGATTTATCTGGGCCAGCAGATCCTTCTCAACTTATGAAGGAAGGATGTCTTGCATGCTCTTGAGAGCATGGCTTATTCTGCAACTCAATATTTAAAAAAAGAAAGCGATTCGTCTAATTCAGTCCTTTATTCACTATTAGAGAGACCACAAGCAAATTAAGAGATGAAAACACTGTCCATCACGTAAATGAGACCATCCAAATTCCCTGTTCCCTTCTGCATCTTTTCCCAATTCCTCCTCCAATTCACTCCATGGAAGAGGGTTCACAAAGACTTGGTACATGGTATATATCACTTCCCGGCACAGAACATGCTGCATACAGTATTCCCACCATATGCCACTAGCTATGCTATACAGCAATGCCTTTTTAACCCTGCACTTTCTGTGCTATTATAGGAGGCTAAATTTCCACGCAGTTTCAGGCTTGAGTCACTGGGCTCGACACAGAACAGCTCCGCAGAGCAAGGAGGAAGGAGCTCTCCTCCTCCTCAGCTCGGGGGCTGGCAGCAGCAGCAGCCTTGAAATGCTGATCACTCTTGCCACTTTTTGTGGAGGCGTCAGTGAGAAAACAGCTAATGGCTGGTGAGGAAATCAACAGAGAAGAGGCAATTCTCCTCATTTTGCTCATCTCTGCCTTTTTGTGTCCAATTTAAAAAACGTGCTGGGCAGAGCGGGCCCAGAGAGCCGATTCCAAACCGCTCTTTTTGAAAAGTATAATTAGGCAGGTATTCTGAGGTCTCCTATACACAGAGGAAGATTCATCACCCACCTTATTTACCAACTACCTTCATATAAAATGCCTTTCTCTCCCAAGCCATTTATCTGTTTGAGCAGAGCTACTGTCTTCTCAGCAGGCAAGGACTCGGTGTTGGGAGCTGACAGGCTACAGGTGCATCTTCAAACTAAGAGCAAGAGCCAAGGCAAGAGCAAGCAAGAAACAAGTTTGTGTGTTCAGAGATGATTATCAGTTTACCCTGCCACTGCCCAAATAGGGCACTCCTTGTTGCTTTTATTCTCTATTTGAATCTGGATTGGTGGGAGACTGGATTCCAAGGTCAAAAGATCTCCTTTCCCATGCAAAAGCTGCCTTCATTGTCACCGGATGGCTGCAGGGATGATCTGGACTAAGAGAGGGAAAAAGAGCAGCTCTGTGCTCTGTAGAACAGGAACTTAGGTTAAACGGAGATGCTCCCTCTAAATAGCAGCAGGAAGGCCGCGAATGCTTTTAGTGAAACACACTGCCTGTGGCTAAGTCCTAACAGGAGAAAATGGAATCCCAAGGCAACATGCATCAGGGGGTTTGCACCCACAGGGATTATTTTCACTGTCTGACACGTTTCCCAGTGATATTCAATTAGAGGGTCACCTCCGTAGGAGGTGTGAACGTGCTTTCACGCTTTTTCCTGCCAATGGAAGCACCTCATAGAAAGCTGTAAAGTGACTGAAGACTCCTGCTCTCCCTTCCACACACTGCCAGCAAACTCACTCTGCCTGTGATGTCTTGTTTTCATGTGCACATTCACGTATTCATCTTCAGAAGAGTCCCTTTCACCACCAAAGCAAGGAACGAGTCAAGGCTTCTCCTCTACTTTCAGTGACACTTTGATTAAGGAGAGGAAATTTGTCACTCCGGGACCTAGCCACCTGGGAGGCTTCTTCAATTCAGTGTTTATGTTTAAAATACAACATTGATTTAAACCAAAAAGACAGTTTCTAGGGGACACCAAACACTGTTTGTTTTGATCAAGATTTTTCAGAGAATTTATCTACTTTGTGAGGAACAAAACCTAATTTTGATAAGGAAGGAGAAAAATTGCTCTGTCTTTCGACTCTACATACAGATTCCTTCTCTGCCTGTCCTGTTTGTAGGAAAGAGAGAAGATCACAAAGTAAGGTTTTCACTGAAAGACCAGAATACCTCAAAGCAGAAAAAAAATCCACAATTTTTCCTCATTTGAATTACAAAGAAAAGATCCACCAATTTTTCATCAAAGATGTTTCAGCATAAAAACACTGTCCTGCTGCTGTGAAAACAAGGAGTTGCTCCGGGGCTGCCATGCTTTGTCAATTATTATGAGAGTCGTCTGAAGTGAAGTGCGAGATATCTCACTGCAACTTAAATCCAGATCCTTCACTCCTTGAAAACGACTTGGCAAAATGGCTTTACCAGCCTCAAATAAACGAACAGCCATGCAAATCACTGAAGTCTTACAGCTTTGGTGCTGATAAACCCTTGGTGGGTCAGACTGATGTGCAACTTAATCTTTCGATGACTGGTTAATAGCTTGAGCAGGAGCATGAGAAATGGAAGAACATCTCAATTGTATTTATAAAGCCACTGCCTTTAATGGGGCTGTCAGAGTAGAGATCTACACAACTTGCGAGTCATTACTGCACAGGAGCAACTCAAGCAGCTACTTGCATGCCTTGTCCATGTGTAACACTCTCAACCACATGCTAATTGGATCCTCTGCCTATCATTTGTCCAGGAAAGTGATTATCAATATATTTATAGAGAATAAGTCTTATGAGGAGCAGCTGAGGGAACTGGGCTTGTTTAGCCTGGAGAAAAGGAGGCTGAGGGGAGACTTTATTGCTCTCTACAACTACCTGAGGTAGTTGTAGGGGTTGTAGCGAGATGGGGGTCAGTCTCTTCTCCCAAGTAACAGACGCTAGGACAAGAAGAAATGGCCTCAAGTTGCACCAGGGGAGGTTTAGATCGAGTATTAGGAAAAATTTCTTCACTGAAAGGGTTGTCAACATTGGAACATGCTGCCCAGGGAAGTGGTTGAGTCCAGCCCTGGAGGTATTTAAAAGACATGTAGATGTAGTGCTGAGGGACATGGTTTTGTGGTAACCTGGCAATGCTAGGTTAACAGTTGGACTTCATGATCTGAAAGGTCTCTTCCAACCAAAACAATTCTATGATTCTGTGATTCTATGATAAATACAGACTCAACAGAAGTGAAAAGCAAAACTAATTCTCATACGTCATACACAGTACCAGATGTTTCAATACTGTCTTTTAGTCCAAATAGCCATGGCTCACAGCTCAGCAACGCTGGTGTCAGAGACGATATTCAACCCCCTAGATCATTGGCAGTTTCTGCTTTTGGTCCCAGTGCCAAAACGTGAGTGGATCAAGCCTTCTTGGTGACTGGGACAAGTCAGTTCAACTCTTGGTGCCAGCTTCTTCTCACACCCTTTGCTTTTTAAGACAGCAGTACCCCACACGTTCAGATGCTACTGAAAGCAATGAGAGCCTGGCTCACTTGTGGCTACGAGACATAACAGATATGCATGTAATAATGTGCTTCCTTAGTTTTGAGAAAACTGCCTAGAAAGGAACTTGGATGGGTTTCTTTTAAGGGACTGAGTCACATAAATTAGAAGAGGAAACATATGCTAGTGTTCTAATACTGAAGGTGCCAAAAATGCTGCAGTCACCCACTCAGAGTAATAAGAATTAAAAACTCCCCTGCATCTTGATCCCCAGCCTCCTGCCTTGCCTTTTAAGATGCATAAATGCCAAGGGAGATGCTTCTGGATGTGAAGTTTTTGACCACACTTGCACCTTTTACATTACATATTTTCAGATCCAGAACTTCCGGCTAAGGCTCAGGGAAGACTCTTCTCTAAATTTTTTCATGTTGCTGAGAATAAACTAGGAACATTTTTACCAGAAGAAATTCTAGTGTTTCCATGGTCTGGAGCCAGATTTTGAAATGCAAGCAGGGTTTCCCTGAAGCCTTAGGTATGTAACTGTGCAAAATGCATTCTATATATAGAATAACATGCTCTAAAAAACTGATTGCACATCCTGAAAGGAAACTCTGCTGTTCAATAGTTTTGGAAATTGCCCTTCAGTTCCTTTCAACTCAAGCCAAACTATAAAAACATGATACTGACTGACAGCATGTACATGCGCACGAACTTTTTGGTAAGCAGCTATAGCCGAATTTTCCAACAAGTAAAATACCAACTTTGTCTTCATCTACACTGAATGCATAAAGATTTTTACATGTAATCACAGCACTTATTTTCCTGTTATCGTTCTTCCACTCTTACAGTATTTCACAACAAAAGAACAGCTCTAAAGTTTGTAGGTCTACTTTTAGATAAGACCTTCAACAACGTCTTCATTTTTTGCTGCATTGAACACTCAAAATTGCAACTAAAGTCAACTGGGGCTCTTCTTTGGGTATATTAAATAAGACGTGTGTATGACTGCTAGGTATTTTGAGGAATAAAATCCTAACCATTTAAATTTGGACATCCAAAAATAAACTGACACTGCATCATTTTGACCATCACTGCTTTGAACTTTGATTCCTGACTGTATATAGGAGAAGTACCTATGGACATAGCTGGAAGTACCAGCTATAGGATGCTGTGAAGAGAAGTTCTAACACATTTGAACAGTTTCTGGATGCCACATCAAGGCTCTTTGCAAATACCAATGAGAAAACCAGACATTTCGAATTCACCCTAGGAAGTGGATAACATACATTAAACAAGGGCCTAGAATCATTCTCTGAATGAGATCTTTGAACAATTATACACTAAATAAGAAAAGTGGCTCTTTGGGGTTATGGTGAAAAAACCCATAATGCAGTACATTACCTAATTCAAGCTTGATGAAAGCAGACAATTTTACATATTTCTCCGTACTTCAATATGAAGCTTTAACAGATTTTAGGTACAATTTGTATCTAAATAGCAAAAACAGCATCGCCATGAATTACAAGAATTTCTGTGCAGAGGGTCAGGAACATCTGCTTCTCTGCAGAACATTACAAATCAATATCGATACTACTGCAGAGGAAAGAAAACAATTCAACTCATCCCACACGCCCAGAGTATGAAGGATTTGGAGATAATATCACTTTGCTAAATATTTTTAGAGTATTTAGCATGAGACAATTAAGATCATCAAATAATAGAGAAGATGCTAAAGATCCTGTATAAAAGGATGGTCAATACCAACAAAGCTGTTCTCATGACTGCATCTGCAACAACTCCGAGATGAAAACAGCTGGCCAAATTTAGCTGAGCTGGGGAGAAGAACTCTAGGCTTGACAACATGTTGTTCCTGAGTGGTTCATCCACAGCTGCACCTTTTCTTATTGCAGCTGGCTTCAGCACCTCCTGGGACAGATCCTGGGACAGAAAACCCTACTCCACATGTACAGAACAATTCCTGGTTCTTTTATATAAAGCCCTGGAGGTAGATACAGGAGGCACAGAAATGGCTTGGCTCTCTTCAAACAAGCAGCAGATGTCTTTATGCATGAGCAGTGTGTGGGAGACTCTTCAGCAAATTGCAGTTCTACAGGGTCTGGCTCCATGAAATTAGAGATTGGATCCGGAGATTAGAAACAACACATGCCACTCAATTAGCAATACACTGGCTGCCAGACAAGCTCTAGGGCCATTTTCCATGATTGTGGGTCTTATCTTCAAAACCCAGCCTCCTCCTACACTTCAGTACAACCATCATGTTGAACGGTAATATTCAACCATCACTACAAATGTCTCTAACTAGAAGGTGTTAACAGCGGACTTATCTAATACCTGCTCGTTGGAGTCTGCCATCATTAGAGAACACACTGACCATAAGCCATGACTGACACTCCACTCTCAGCCAACATCTGATTAAAAGCTCAGCTCTTGAACGTTTTCTGCCGCTTGTTCTTTGAGAAAGACACCATTGAGTCACCCATTTATTCAGAAATGAAGAAACAAGAAGCTGATTTTCCCCCTCCAAATGAAGGAAATTCTGGAGTGTGAGATGGTTGCAAGGGTGCCCAAAAATTGCAATGACATCTAGTAGTCCGGAAGGAATTAATAATGACTTTTGAGCTTCAGCACTGTAATTTCTGGAAGTGTGATGCTCCAGGTCAAGGTCTCCTGTCAAAACAGTCTTTCACTAAGTAAAGACAATTTGGAGAGTTGTGTTGTAATTTTTTGGTTTTTATGTGCTACTAACCATGTTTCCTTAGGCAGTGGAAGAACTCAAAGAAGAGTGTTAAAAGGTTTCCCAAGCACAACACAGGCTAGGGAGACAGTTTAAGGCTGTCTTCAGGATCAAGCATATCATCAAAGCCTCTATGATTTACGTTACACTGCTGTCATGATAACTGGCTTTCCTCATTTTTCTTTGACATTAACCAGATCAGATACAGCTATTCTTCACATTTCAATTGATCTCTTAACTTCCAGATTTTCACTTTTCACTGTAATATCATGGTACAGTTTTGTTTTATTCCCTTTGTACCTTACCTGTTAGTATTCTCCAGGACTTCAACCTTCTTACGCAGCTCACTATTTTCATTTGAACAAGTCTCAACTCTGGAGACAGTACAAGGAAAGAAAAAGGAATGTAAAAAATCAGTCATTTATTAAACATGCTTCCACAGAGACCTCTATGATCTTGCCTAGATTTAACGCTAAGTTACACCAACGAACTTTAGTCATAATCTTTAATCATATTTCATGGTGTAGAAGACATTGCAAAAGACACTACTAGCTGTGGAGCACCTGCTTAGAGTGCTCAACTACATCCCAGCAGGTGTAGCTCACTCAGGATGGGCTGTCACTACTTTTTGCCCCTTGAAATAGCAACAGCAAAGACCCTGCTCAGACTTTCTCTGTGCATCAGGCCAAGGGACAGATATTTTAAAAGTGACAGAACATGCTATATTTATGTTGTTATCAAGTATTTTGTGCAAAGGTGTTCAATGTGTGCGTTTCATTGCTAGGATGAGACACCAAGCAATTTAATGAATGCCACGCTTCTGAAATCAGATCCTCGAATTTCAAGTTTAGGGAGGTTAATAAACCATGCAGATTCATTTACAAGAGTGCTCATTTCCACACTGCCCCTAGAAACCTCCTAAACTAAAGTTAGTTATCTTATGACATGCCACATAAGACATACAAGTGAAAATATGGGACTCCTAAAAAGACAAACATGACCAGACAGAATAGTTTCAAGAAGGAAAAAGGTAAAGGGCAACACCTTTGATATCTGTATGTACACGGTGGAATTTCACCAGAATAACTCTGAGAAAGCAAGACTCGTCCATAAAGAGATAAGAAGAAAAAAAGGAAATTACATCAAGGATATCACCAAAGATGGTACAAGGGGTTTAACAGATCCATCTGGTGAAGTGCATAAAAGAAATACTAGAATACTTGTCTGTTGGAAGAAAGATTAAGTTGGGATATAAATCACTAACTGGGGATTTGGCTTCTTCTCCCTAAAGGAAGTTGATGGGTCACATGCTGTTTTCCTGAGTCCTGCTTATTTTCCCAAACAGTCTTGACTCACCCACTTCCTATTGCTGTATCCATCTGCACTAGAAGACAGAATATATTCACTTTGAATCCACCTTTCCCTGGACACTGCCTACCCACTAGGCCAACAGAGTTGCATGAGGGCGGGAGGCTGACAGCAGATGGGTCTTGCTTTATTTAAGGTTTAAAGTCTTTGTCGGCACGTTAGCGACGTGCTGGAGGTAGACACAGTTACGAATGCAGCACCGCAGCACCCCAGCACGCCTACAAGCAGAAGGCAGAAGAAGGGCCTTTTCTCAGTCACAACCACGAGGTGGCAGCTGGCACTCTGTGCACCAAACAGTCCCAGCATCAACAGCTGGATCCCTTCCCAGTCCAGCAACTAGTGCTATTGGCCCGTTTGAAACAGGAAGAAGGCTGGCTTACTTTTTTTCCAGACTGTCCATGTATTCTTTCTTTTTTCTTCTACTTTCCTGGGCAGAGATCTAAGGGAAAAGGAAGAAAAACACCAAATATTTGCATAGAAAAAAAAAGCATCAGAGATGAATTAATAAACTGGTAAAAAGCCCTGAAGTTACTCGATTCGAGCCTCCATGCTGTTCTCATTTCTATTCCTGGTAAGAAAAGCACTGACTTGGTCTGTTTCCACATCCTGAAGCAAGACTGCTCCTCTCAGTAGCATGAAAAAGATCATTCCCTGCTCTTATAAAACTAACCTTAAAAAGTAAGTCAGATTCATCTGGAGAGAATATCCTAGGACAAATACTAAAAGATGGTCCCAGGACAATGCATCTGGGAGAAGAAAAGCCCATGCATGCGCTAGAAAGCAGCTTTGTAGAAAAAGATTTGCAGGTCCTGATGAGCAAGTCAAACATAAATCAGCAATACACCCCCACAGCAAAGGCGGCCAACCAGATCCAGGTCCACATTAACAAGATTGTAGCCAGCAGGTTGAGAGAAGTGGTTCTTCCCCTCTATTCAGTGCCTGCAAGACCACAGCTGAGTACAGTGTACAGTTTGTGGCTCTGAAATAAATACTTTGGTTGTACAGAAGCAAGCCCAGAGGAGGAACAGAGCTATAATAAGCATGCTGGAGCACATGGCATATCAGGAAAGGCAGAGAAAGCTGAGTTTGTTCAGACTGAAGACGAGAAGGCTAAGGAAGGAATCCTATTGCTGTCTTCAACTATCTTGTGAAGATAACGTCAGAGTCTTCTCAGAAGCTTACAGCAAAATGGCAAGAGGCATCAAATACAAATTGCAACAAAGGAAATTTCAATCGGACATTAAGGATTCTATTTACTTGTTTTTACCACAAGAGCAGCCTAATATGGGACAGGTTGCCCAGAGATGCTGGGGACTCGTCACCCTTCAAGACAGGAAAACGTAACTGGACAAGTCCTCGAGCAACTTGCTCTAAGCTGACCCAGCTTTCAAAGCAAGGATGTGGACCAAAGGACCGCCAGAGATCCCCTCCAACATAAACGACCGATTATATGAAAGAGGTACATAAATTGCACAAGGTCACTTCCAAAAATTTTGAAAAATATATATTACAATAGAAAATTCCAATTCACTGTGGGCAAATTTACACCTCTATCTGCAAAACCAATAACAGAATGCATTAACCTTCAAAGATGTACTAATATCTTCTAGAAGAAGTGAGCTGGCCAGGTCTGAAAAAAACCCCTGCTTTCTTTCCTATCTCTAGGCTCTTCCCCATGTTGGAAGAAAGAAAAGACTTAAGCACTGAAATACACAGTCAGGTTTTAAAACATGAAACAGTGGAAAAGAACACCTTCATCACCGTGGAAAGAATACAGAGGTCTTTGCCTACCATAAGGGTAGGATTGTACTGTTTTTAAAATGGAGCCAAACAACAGCAACTTGATACCCTGCTTACTAAATACTCTATTGTTCATGTGTTCAGGTAAATACCTAGACAGAGACACGCTGTCACAGTGACAGGCAATTTGATGGATGTTTTTAGGAACAAAGAAAAACACTTTATTAAAAGACGTCTTACGGGATTCAACTGTACCACAGACCATTACTGCAGAATTGTTGCAGCATTTTTTAAAATGAATGATGAATAGGACTAACTAACATTTACCTTGTTTTTTATTTTCCTGCGGATTTTCTTCAGCACTTTCTCCTCTGCTTTTGTCAGGGGCAGTTTGGTAGGGATTGGGTACCCTTCTGCTATCAGTGTCCTCTTCTCCTCCTCTGTCAGGATGAGTGGGCCGGTCCCCTGTAATTTCTGCAAGTGTCATGAAATAATACAACAGTAAGCGGATACAGCCCTAAAGAAAAGGGTGTTAGGGAAGAGAGGTAGGAGCTCTCCCACTTCAGAGAGGACTCTGTCTACTAACACAGCAGTCTCTTTCAATTGGGAATGAGTGGAAGGGGAAGACCTTTTAGATAGCTTCCATTCAGAGACTGAACCTTTGGGGCAGGATTCCCTGAAAATGGTTGTTCTCGGCCCAGCTCTGCATACAATGTGGCCAACAGTAAAACCTTCCTTGGCTCAAACAGGGAAAGAGAAACATGAAAAGCACTGCTGAAAATCCCTCCCTAAAGATCACCACTTACTTTTGACATGACAAGAGGACAGATGCAGGTCTACCAGGGACAGGTTAACCCAGCAGGGCTGGGCCCTAATGCAAAACACAATCCATGGTGGGAGAAACTTAATAACACTGTTGAACCCTGTCTTAACTTTGAGGAGAGGCACATGCTGTTCTCTGTGGGAACAGAACAGACCAGTGTGCAAGAATTACTGGATTGGCAGTTTTAACCAGAGATGGTCAAATCCATGGCAAAAACAGCAATTAAAGAAAAAGGAAAAAAAAAAAAAGGAAAAAAAGAGAGACAGACAGATAGATGAAGGAAAAAGCCAGCCCCACTTACATGTGGTGCAGTCAGGAGAGGGGAATTGGAGAGCGCTGAAGCTGCGCGCGATGTCACTTTAGCTGTGGCTTGTAGCTGGATTGGGCTTGAGGGAGGGAGCGATCTCGCTGGGCTCTGCCCTCCTTCAGAGTCACTGCCATGGCTGCTGGGAGGGGTTGGAGGCAAATGCAGGGGATCCACTGCTAAATGGCAAGAGAGATACGTAACACAAGGTTTTGAGGTGCTAATTTAAATTTCCACTAGAGCCATGACCACCACCCAATTTCCAAGACTAGGACTGTCTGCTAAAAAATGGATCAGGGAAAAATGGCAACTTGGAAGATTTTCAGAGCATGCAGGTCTCCAAAGGAGGAATGAAATGCAGCAGCTATCTTTAGGCTCAACAGACAAAACAGCGCTCTGCGCATATGCTCCAGTCATTTCTACCTACACTTCAGCTTCTCCAAATGCTTTGAGGTTTAAGTATAACCCTCCAGTACATGTCCCCTGGCCCTGGGAAACCACATTAACAGAGAGGATTTGAGCCAGTGTGCTGTCTTTGCAAAAACAATAGTCTTTCCTAACTTTGCTGTGGATTAAACAAATTGCCAGTATTTTTCAAGAGAAGGGATCACGTCCAAGGTGTTACATGAATAGAGAGGAGGGAAACAATCTGACTCCTAAGGACGTGGTTTGGCACAACTGGGAGGAAGTAACAACCGAGTTACAGTGAAGGCTTTAATGTACTGATGGAGCTGGAGCAGCTTAGGCAACTACGACAGGAACCGCTGTCACTCTGTGCTATCCAGGGCCATAAGCTAACTTCTACTGCACTTGCAGCCAAAAGAACCTGTGCTGGAACTGGCAAGCGAAGTGCCACTTAAGACCAAATGGGTCTGAACCAAGAGAAACAAGGCAACGTCTCACCTACTCATATTACATGGACAATTTAGCAGATGCCCAAAACAGCCATAACAAAGTCATTATTTCTCTGAGATAAATTCACAGCAATGAAAACTAGGAGTAGGAAGATACAGGGCTGAATTTGCCACCTTCCACTTCTGTTATACTTTGGAAATTTGAGTTGAAAAGATCAAATGGGTGGTGGGGGAGGAAGGAAGAAAAATAGTAACAAAAAAAAGCTATTATACACAATCACTTTCTGTCTAGCATCTTAACTCTAGCAGTTGCCAGAAGAAGATATACACCTGAAAAACAGCAAGGCCCTTAACCCCACAAACTGAGCAATCAAATCTACGCCCTGGGTTGAGATATAGCCTCCCTTTTCCACCTGCCACATCACTTGCTTCTCTCCCTAGAGCAGTTCTAATTACCTACACAAATGAATTAACTAACAGAATATCAAGTATCAGACAACTGAGACACAGTTATCTGCTCAAATTTCAGCCCAAATATTTGGCTCATTCAAACTTTTCTTGGGTTAACATATTATGTATGACAAAACCACGTTTAACTTTCAGGGTAGGGATCATTGCTCCTTCGTCCTCATTTACAGATTAGTGCAAAGGGATCCTGGTGTCTCTTAAAAACTCTACTAAAACTAATATGCTACAAACAGAAGCACCAAACTTTTAGTTTCATAAACTCACAACCTTGCTATTGTATCAGAGGTTAAAACGGTAAAGTTTCCACTTATGCTCGTCATGCCTTCTATGCCTTAGTTAAGTCCCCTCAAATTGATTTCTCTTCTACCCTAAATAATCATGTACTTTAAGGATTCAAGTTCCCTCTAGCAACTGTACAATTCTTAATACGCTACAGACAAAAAAGGGATCGTTTTCTTTGTGATGAGCAAGGGGAGGAAAAAAAGAAAAAACACATAAATGGATCAGAGAGAGGCTGGCTCTTTAGCAGCCTGAGTTGAATCCCTAGAAGGCAACAGCTTCAGCCTAAAGATTAACATGGCGAATGAGGAGGCCAAATATTTAATCAGGGTAAAGTACATTCATTGTGCATTCTGGTCATCTCCCCCTGCATTTTGGGTTGGTAATTAACAGACCTTCCTTAGAAGACAGGTTCAGGAACTGATCCACTTCATGGGGCTCCAATTTAATCTCTGGAAGAACTTTCTGGCTCAGTGGTTTCATCTAGAAAAGAGAAATTAACAGCATGAAAACCCAAGCACACATCTTAAAAATCTTAATAGAAGGCCACAAGGATGACTTCTCCATAAATGGAGAGGTTTCCCTCCCTCCTGCTCTGCTACAGGCAAAGCTTTAACTGCTTCTAAGCAGTTAAACCAGGCTACAGAGAATACTGCCCTGACTACTCCCACTGTGACTTTTCTTACTACTATATTTAGCTAAATAAAAGATTACGCCTCAGAGATGACATTTCAGACTGAAAGCTAGCATACAACCCACTCAAATTACTTCTCTTAGCAACAGAGCTGCTGCTAGGATTTGCCGGACTGCACAGTCTGTTCGAGCAGAGACAGGAACACTCCTGGCAGTGGGGGAGAGCCTGTTCAAAGACCCTCGTCATCTGGGAGCAAGAGCAAAGTGCCGGTCACTGAAGCACCAGATTATCAGACCCAAGTTCATTTCATGGTGTGGAGGAGCAGGAAAAGAGACAGTCACAGCTGACCAAAGTTTGGAAGACATCTGGCTTGCCCTGTTGACAGGGCTGGGGCACCAGGCTGCCAAGCTGTTGCCCAGAGTCTGCCTGAATGCTACAGTCCCAGGCTTGAGGAAGTCAGTCTGGCACATCAGCATGCTCGTTGCAGCCAAAATCTCTCTCAATAACCGGTGTAACTAATCCGTGCAATGGTATTGAGCCAGCAGCTAGTCCCAATATACTCTTTGTAAACCACAGCATCCCAAGCTACGGCAGGACTGCGTACTGGGGACAGCACATGCAGGATTATGGGAGGCTTGGGAATTATGGGGAGGATTATGGGAAACTTGGGTTTAATTTTTTCAGTTTCTCATAAAATAATTTCTGTTGCACATATTTCTGATCCACGTCCAAGTGGAAACATTTATTTTCAGCACATACTAACTCCACCCGGCCTGGACTGACATTGCACCCTGGGGACTGAGAACAGTCATGCTTCTTCCTCCACTGACGGGGACTCTGGTGAGCCATCAGCTGCTGCAGTTCAACCACAGCCAAACTAAGTCCTTGTGAATGCCCACTGCTTGCTCCAGCTGTGGTCAGAAAGGCATCACAAATGCTCCTTACGAGGGAGGTTGGTGTGGAAGCAGCAGTAGCTCAAAATGTCAAAGCCTCATAGATCTGGCAAAAGTGACTTAGCAGGCAAACAGGGAAACTCTCCAGTTGTTTCAAACAAGGAGTCTTGTTCTGATAAGGGGAAGGCACAGCAGCACTAAAGCAAGTTATTATGCCCTTGTCACAGGCTCAGTAGGGCAAATCGGTTAGTCAGTTCAGGTGGAACTGGTTCATTAGAAACTAAATATTTTTAAAAAATGCATGAGCCCTAGGCTTTGGGGCTAGCATAGAAGAGAAAGTTAAGACCTGAAGACGCAGATAACTGTTTTCAAACACAAACTCCTCTTACAGCAGTAGTGGGACACCAGCAAACATTCAAAAAACATTAAAGCAGCCTGCACTGTGCACCCTGAACTGACAACCTTTGGCACCAAGGAGGCTACACTGGTACGCAGTCCTAGGAGAATCTGTAGCTAATTGTGCAGGAAGGAGAACAGAAACTGCATGTACCAGGGCATCTGTCTGTAGCTCAGGTTGTTCCCCCTCCATCGACGTGGCCGTGACAGTGAGACTGACTGAGGGAGCAAGGCCTGACGTCTCGCACAACGCTGGCTCAGTCTTTATTGCTGCTGGAGTCAGCTCTGTACCCAGACACCATTCCTCATTTTCCAGGTCACCTGCCAGGGAAGGAAATTGGACACCACATGTTTAGGTCAGAGACAGAAAGACTACAAATGAAAATAATGTCACCCCTCCTCCAGAGAAGGGAAACAAACACAGAAGGCATTTCAGTCTATCAACAAAACTCTGCCCTTACTATTCAGCTCTCCGTCAATGCAGACAACCATGCCATTCCAGGGCTGTAACCTAATCCTAGCCCCAGGATACAGAGAGGACCAGCGAGGAAAGACACAGAGCGCTAATCACTGTACATTGCCAAAAGCTGCTAACACACAGCAGAACAAGACTAAACAAGCCATTGAGCAAAGCAGCCAGGGAGCCATGTCCTACACAGGCTAATGTCTGCTGACTCAGTTTTATTCCTCCTTCTAGAGACAGCATTTAGCGAGACTTCTGCTCCTTCTACTGCTTGCAATCATCAAATAGCTGCAGCAGTGATATTATACTTTTAAGAACAAAGGATTTTTCACACTCTCAACCTCAAAATTTTCCCCCCAAGGATTCATTTAGTAAGTATAAAAGAGGATAACGGCTTTGATGATTTCACAGGAGGACCATTGCCGTGGTGATCATTCTAATTTCCTCCCCAGAGCTTCTGGAAGTCACAGCACAGGATGCACATTTTGACTGGTGTTGTGGCTTAACCCCGGCTGGCAACTAGGACCACACAGCCGCTTGCTCACTTCTCTCCCCAACAGTGGGATGGGGAGAAGTATCGGAAAAATAAGGAAAACTCATGGGTTGAGATAAAGACAGTTTAACAAGTAAAGGAAAAGCTGTGCATGCAAGCAAAGAAAAACAAGGAATTTATTCACTGCTTCCTATCAACAGGCAGGTGTTCGGCCACCTCCAGGAAAGCCAGGCTCCATCATGCATAATGGCTACTTGGTAAGACAAACGCCATCACTCTGAACGTCCTCTCCTTTCTTCTTCTTCCCCCACCTTTATATACTGAGCGTGACATCACATGGTATGGAATATCCCTTTGGTCAGTTGGGGTTAGCTGTCCCAGCTGTGTCCCCTCCCAACTTTTTGTGCACCCCCAGCCTACTTGCTGGTGGGACAGTGTGAGGAGCAGAAAAGGCCTTGACTGTTTAGCAACAACTAAAAACACCAGTGCGTTATCACCATCATTCTCATCCCAAATCCAAAACACAGCACTACACCAGCTGCTAGTAAGAAGGTCAACTCCACCCCAGCCAAAACCATGACATTCTCCGTCCTTTATTCCACACCATTTACGTCACGGTCCGGTCCCACACTATCCAATACATCCTCATTAATCACCCCGCCTTCCCATCCTTTGATATAATACACAGACATCATTCTTTTAGTCTGGCCAATTCCACAAGGCTATTAACAACCCTACTTGAAAAAAAAAAAAAAAAACAAATGCATTTTTGGCAGTTGCAATTCTGCCTTAAAAAAAATTCCCATCCCTATTGTTAGAGTTCTGTCATGTAAGTTCTTTTCTCTTGCAGGGGAGTACCCTCTACCAGCTGTACTGCACCCCAACAGCGTACAGTGGGGTCCTCTGCCACAACTTGGCAGTAGTTGCAAGAAGTACGTCCATAAATTAAGCAGCTGGAATTTGAGGCCAAATATACGTAAGAGAAAAAGAGTGTTGATCTTTCTTTCAAAGCTTTCTCCTGCCTTCATACAGAGTATTTACTGCATACGAGGAATTAAAGCAGAAAGCAAGCACGTACGCAGTATGGCTAGTAAACAGCAGCAGAGCTTCGAATTAACTGCACGCTGCAGCAGCACCGTGGGAGGCAGCCCGGGTGCTGGGGCTGTGCCACCAGCAGTCTGCAAGGCTGGCACAAGACCCTTACACATCTGAAGGCATCAAGCTGGTGAGATGTCAACAGTGTTCGGCTGCAAACAAGTAACAAAAATAAGAGTGGGCTTACGGACCCTGTGCTGCTGTATGTCCTTGCTATTAAGACCACACACGCATATGGCACACAGGCACTGGGCATAAGCCGGGTGACTGGAAAAAGGGAGAAGTATGTAAATCTCCAGTGCTAGTTATTACTTTGTGGTGGGACCTAACCTCCACCGCTGGCAAGGAAGGAGGTAATTTGAGTAAAGGCACGCCAAGGAATTCAAAATGAAAAATACGTATCCTGTAATCAGAAGCTCAAGGACAGTGAGCCCAGCTCTGCCAAGAGAAGTAACTGTACAGCAAGGGCTAAACACCGTATTTAAGTTTCTGGAGGGCTTACTCCCAAAGCTTTCTGGGAAATGCAGAAATATAAAAATAGAAGTATTTATAAAAAAAAAAAAAAAAAAAGAGGTACCATTGTCTAAATATTACCTCAGGAGAGACAACATTGCTCTCTTTCAACCCTCCCTGAGCCTCTGTACTCACAAATAGGAGAGCGCAGCTCCCGTCCCTGCTGACTGCAGTGAAATATGCACTGGATCCATGGACTCCCTCTAGCTTGCCATGTGTGGATCACTCAGATAAGAGCTTTAAAGCGGTATCTTTGCCTGGAAATCCAGAATCCCTTGGCAAATACAACTTTCAAATGCTTGTTTGGATAGCTTCTGCCAAAACCTCCCCCACATCGTGCTGTGCAGAGCCTCTGCTTGCTGCCTCTCTTACCTCTGGGTCGAGCTACGCGGTGGCAGTGCTATCGTCTGTAATCTACTTTAGATTCCCTTTGGGAGGGAAGGCTACATAGAAATGAGATCTATCAGTGAACCAAGTAATTAGCCCTGAAGTTGCTGAGATTTGTATCATCGTGCAAGTAGAAGAGAAATCTAGCCCTGGGTGCCCAGCGAAACAGGGCATGTCCTCTAAGGCTGCACTTGGTGATGTTTATCACCTCTAATCCCCAGACTCATCACGGGGATTCAGCTGCTGTAAGACAGCAAGATACACTGGCCTTCAGCCAGTCATTTTTCTCCCCGGGAACCTGACTTTGCTGATTAACCTGCCATCCCTGCCATCACCACTTAGATCCGCACAAACTGCTTGGAGTTATTCTAGGCTTTAAAGCCAGCCAAACCAGTTTGTAGGGTTATGGATGATCTTCAGAGACAGTAACACGCTGCATTTAACACTGAGATAACTTTGAAGAACTGCATCTAACACTTTTTTGACACTGCCTCTTATGATGCATGGTGACAGCTGTCATTCCAGATGAACAACCCTGTGAAAGGAAGGGACGGAGCAAGACACTGGTCAAATCCCACCTTGATACTCCCCTCTCCTTGCTTTTGCCAAGCCTCTGTTACGTATTCACTATCATGGTCAGTGTTGTTTTGACACATTCCAGCTTCTGAAGTCATCAACGATCTCTCCTGTGATCCCAGAGAGCTGGAAGGACATTTTCCCATTCTCCTTTCTCTTATTCCTGAGCACAGCGGGTTGATGTTATCTGAAAATCGTTCTTAGTTTATTCTTGTAACAGCCCCTAAGCACCTCAGTCTACTCAGCCAAGCACTGTACTAGCCAAACAAAGTGAGAATGCTGCACAAAACCAGACAAATTTAGTCAAATAAGGGGAAAATTGAGCAGGCTACAGAATACTGGTCATACTGAGAGGCATGGCCCACCCTCCAAGACACGGGTATTTCTTATGGAGGGGTACAAAGAACCATGAGAGGTCTTATGGAATAATAAGAACAAGCAAGAAGGTGCAAATGAAATACTGAAATGAAAGAGCAATGGAGGCTGGCTCAAGGGACCCACTGAAGGGAGGTGTCTTCTCCAAACCAAGCAAGACATGCTATGGAAAAAGAGTAGATGACTGGTGTCAAGAAATTAAAGGTGAGTGTTCATATTTGATATGATCCAGGAGGTACACATGAACTATTGAAAGAGACTCCAAAATGAAAGGCTGAGAAAATGATGTTGGTGACAGCGTTCCAGATGGATATGAATAGGGCAATACTGCATTGCTAAGGTCAGACAAAAATACACTGCAAACCATTCAGATATAAAGAGAAGAAAGCCTGAAGAGATTTAGCTATTCAAATGGCTAGAAAAATCCATATCCTGTAGATGGTGGCTTTGCCTTTTAGAAATCTCTTCTCAAGGTTCAAAATCCCAACTCCAAAGTTCACTGTTGAACAAATGATACCAGCTGCTTTACCCCTGCTGAAACTTCCTATGAACTTCAGAGCTCTATCGTGCAATAGTTCTTCAGATGAGAATCACTCCCCTCCACCTACCCTTTCATAAATCCATTAATGCTAGGGATTTTGGCACATGAAATATGTCATTTAAGGAGTCTACATGGTACTTAGCAAAATGCCAGCTAACGCTTCTATGTGCAATGCACTGGCACTACTGAAGTTCACATAAGGACTATGTTCACTGAACATTAACGTTGCAAAGTACCCAGGTATTAAGCAATACCTATGAAGGTTTAATTCAGTGTACTTTTGTACATCATATACACCTAAAAATAGGAATGTTTTAATAATGTGATTAAACAATTTCTCTGAAAAACCTGTGCCTTACCCAACATGCAGAATGCATGGCGCTCCCTTAACTGAGAGGCTGTACCATGTTTTGTTAGTCTCATTGTTTCATGCACAGCCTCATCTCTCCTTTACCAAATACAATTCAAATTCTGTTTCCACAGAGCTGTTTAATTCCCTCCTAGGGCACAATCAAAATGCTTCACCAACCTGAATTAATTTCCACAGTGGTCCTGAAAATTCAAGTGAGCCATGGAGAGATTAAGGCCAAAAAGTATCTAGTAATTTAAAATGGCCAACTGGAATTGGATTTTTCAGATGATTTAGCACTGTTGTTATACTTTATCAAAACACAGTATGCATTGAGTTTTCAGGTGCGTCCACTTCTGCAAGTTAAATGTAGAGTTTCAAATCCAGCATCCTAAAAAAAACACTAATCACAGCCACCCAGGGTTTGTGACACATGCATCTAAGATCTTATCTTCTGTGTCAAAGACTAAAATTACATTTCTTCAGAAAGCTTTTGTGTGCTGCTTTTGTCATCAAGCTTGTCCTACTTTTCCTGCAGACTCCTGTTAAGCATGCACCTTCCACCTTCCTTTTTTTTTTTTAAAAAAAAAAAAAAAAAAAAGGCAGGAGCCTTACAAAGCACAAAAGTAAGTTCAATCAGTGCACTGAGCAAAGTTCTCACTGATAGGAAAAACTCTAAACATGTCCTCTTCTTTTCCAGCTGCATTCATAGCAAGTCCAGCTTGGTCCCAAATACAACATGCGACGTGTTTTAAGATGCTGTGTACTCAACAATGCAGGAGAGGAAGCCCAAAATGGGACGTAATTCCCTCAGTACTGTAAGTGCAAGCATTGCATGTTGTGCATATCTACAGCAAGGTGTCCAAGTAGCAAACTCTTTATGTCCTCTGTCTTTATTTCAGAGGTCCTAATCCTGCTCCAGGTTCCATCATCTGCAGTTAAGAGGGACGACGCTAGTAGGATCTGCCCAACATACCACAAGCGGGCTTTCCCTTTTCGCTTTCCTTTCTCCAGATCACTACATCCAAAAGGGAAAAAGCTATGCAACATTTTGCACAATGAAAGCTCAAAATCTTTCAAGTCCATTCTGAAGACTGAGTTATGCACAAGCGCTTGCCTTTGGGTGCACAACACACCCAAGTCAACTTCTCTCTCTGCTGCACACCACATACATTATGGTGATAGTTTTCAACAGAAATGGATTTCAGCGCTCCTCTAAGCATCACAGCTTAGCAACAATCAGTATGTGTGACTTAGGCACACATGAAAAACACATATCGAAGAAGGGCTGTGTTTGTACACGGCAGAATTAATATGTGCTACTTCTGTGTTTGTTAAAAAACATTTTTTAATATATCTGTATTTACATACAGATAAAAAAATAAATCAAATAGTCTCTTAACAACACCGTGTGCAGCTTTCTAGGATACTCATACTTCCCTGAAGAACTGCAACATTTTGCTTCTTTCCTTGTTCCATATAATATCATGGGAAGACAGGGTAGGAAAAGTGGAAAAATAAAGTCAAAAAAAGCTCACATCAACTGTCCAGTTTTTTTAACATCAGAGTTCTCACTGAGTTTTGCTTTCCTTTTTAAAATTATTTCTATCCATCATTATTCTATCCAACTAACTCTTCAATCTTGTCCAACGTACCACCTCCTTCCCTAAGAGAAAGTAAATCTTCCCCAATATTGACTAAATTTCACCCTCTGTGATAGATGTACAGAGAAACAGAACTTACAAAGTAACTAAAAAGATCTCCCTTGCTCCTCACATTCCTTTCAGTGCTATTCATTAAAGAGTTTAACAGAGACTTTTTGCATGGGTAACCAAGTTGCATCAGTGAGTTGCTGTTTATTTTTAAATAAATGAAATTAAAAGATGCACTCTCTATCTCTTCCTTACCCCTCCCAAGCAGAGAGAATGCAAGCATTCAGAGAAACAACACGTTTTTCACCTTCTTTTCCCCTGCAATAAAAAGGAAGACAAGCACCAGTAGGTAAACAAACCCACACAAGGGATGTACCACTGAACCTAATCTTGAAGGGAAAAAACCCACCCCACACCACCATTACCGCCACGACAGATCGGAATCGCACAGAAAACAGACGCATGCACTGCATGTCATTTGAAACAAGCTTGCAAATAACACCTGTAGAAGCATCAAGGCGCATCCTTATATGCATAAGCAGAATGAAGAGGCAGCTCTCACCTCCTCGAAGTTCACTGTCCAAGCAACAGATTAAACAGCTAGAGAAAGACAAAACCAGAAACTTAAGGAGATCACAACAGACTACTGGTCAAAGTGCTTCGCACAGGTATCGGAAGAGACATCTCTGGACAGGGTAATGCAAGAAGATGCCTAAAATGAATCAAACTGTTCTCCAGCCAAGCGTATTTAAATAATCCTCCTCTTCAGCTGTGTCATGGATTTGAGCAAAAGGGCTTCAACTAATTCCTTTTGGTCCATGACAGACCTTGCACAGCTATCATGAACTACAGGGCTTGGATGCACAGCCCACATGCCTTCTGCACAGCCATGCCATGTACAACAGTAGGCAGCCTCAGACTCGGCTCATCACACATTAATAAGACACTTTGACTCAGATGGTGCTTAAACTTGCACCAAGGGTCCACGTTTGCAAACCTGTACTTTGGGTAAGCATTCAGTCCTTGCCTGGATCCTAACTCTGGGTTGCCACCCCCATACAGCAGGACCCAGGGTGCTCACTAGCTCTACACCACAAAAATACAGCTGCAAACCAGCAGCTGGCTGACTGCAAGGGGAAAATGCTTCCTGGGGGAGGCTTACAACTTGTTTGTGGGGGAAATGGCCACTTGCTCTCTGTTGGCAGAAACACCCCAACCTGAACCCACCTTTTCAGGGGTGCCCAGCGACAGGACAAGACGCAACAGTCACAAGCTGGGACACCGGAAATTCTGTCTCAACATGAGGAAAAACTTCTTTAATTTGAGTGTGACAGAGCACTGGAACAGGCTGCCCAGACAGGTTGTGGAGTCTCCTCTGGAGATATTCAAAACCTACCTGGATGTGTTCCTGTCTAGCCTGCTTTAGGTGAACCTGCTTTGGCAGGGGGGTTGGACGAGATGATCTCTGAAGGTCTCTTCCAACCCCTACCATTCTGTGATTCTGTGAAACCGAAAGGGCCTCTTGCTGATGCACGGATTCTGGGCGTGCTGCTGGACATGCCATTCGCAGGGAAGTTCAGCATCCCCAGCTCTGCAGTCTGAGCCTTTCCAGCCTCCCAAAGGCAAGCTGAACCTTTCTGGAGGAATAACTGTGTCCTTGTCTTCCCCCTGGGCTCACACCGTCCCCGGTGCCCAGCTCTAGGATCACGTAACACCCCCTGGCAGATACAAGCCCCGTTTATCATGCCTGAAATGCTGAACTCCAACGCCACTGCCGCTGCCTCCCCTCCCCCTCTCCATGAGGTGAGAGCCCCCATTCATCGACAAACAGTTTCTCTTACAGATTTTCCAGATGGCATTTCCCCCTCCCAGCATGCACACACACTCCCACCGCAAATAATGAAACCAAAGCCCTCGGAACAGCCTCGACAAAGGAGATACTGTTTGACTACCAAACATTGGGGTCCTTTTTAAAGTGCCAGGAAGGGCAAATAAATAAATGGGCAAAGATGAGCGGCAGCGATACATAGTAATCACAACGCACAGCCTTTCTCCTAGCAAAGGATCACCAGTCAAATGGGCATCCCCCACTTTGAGCGGCACAGAGTCCATCTAAAACCCAGAGATTTGGATCACTATCAAAATTATTAAGATAGAACCAAGGACACATTGTTCTTCCCACACCTAAAAAACAAGGGTCAGTGCCCTCTTCCCTGCAGAGAATTTGACGTTTTTCAATCAGCATCATTTTGTCACGTAAAACCAGCCAGGAGATGTTTTGGGGTTATGGGTTCTGCCTTAACCTCCCTTCGGGCTACGACTTTACACAAGCATAGCTGTCAGCTGGGATATAGTCCCTGATGTTTTTAATTATTTTGCTTAGGGGTAGAAAAATATTATTTTTATAGCATTGCCCTTTACATACATGGGAGTGAGGCGCAGAGGGAGATAGTAGCTTGGATTTATAGCCTTAAAGCTTGATATTATTAAATAACCTATAAAATACCGTGATTATATTTTTTTAAGATATGTGAAAATTATCCACAGAAGCAGTGTGTTCAAATGAAACAGTTCTCTCTTACCCATCTGAATTTTTCTCCCCACACAGATGTTACGACAGCATATCTGTATTACGGCAGCAATCAGGCTTCGACACACATTAAAAGGGCTCGATGCTCACAGCACATAACGAAGTGAGCATGAACTCCCAGTGCAACACTACAGAGAGAATGAGATCACTGGTTTCAGAAAAAACAGGACTGGAAGTGGGAGGAGTATTCCCCTAACATGCATCATTAGGGAAACTATTCCTGGGAAATCAGCTCCTGCGATCACTTGACACAGAGTTTTGAAAAGGAACTGCAAATGTCCCTTTGTTTAGAAAGGAACTGCAATAGCTCTATGTCCAGAAGATACCCCTATAGGGAAACACCAAGAAGTGCAGTTCATTTACACTGTATCCAAGCAGAAATCAAGAGGGAACTCAATCACAGCCTATGGACACCTGGGGAAAGAGGTTTCTGAGAGCAGATGGTTGTTTACTCCAGCAGGAAAAAAGGCCATAAGATCTCGTATGTGGAACTGGAAGCAAAAGGAGGTCTGACTGCAAATAAAGTTGTCAATTATTAACAGTAAGCATAAGTAAGCACCAAAATGCCCACCTCTAAAACAAAACTGACATTTTTCAGACAGACAGCTGCCAAGTAGAAGTTACAGGCTTGATTCAGTGACCTACTGAGATTTCTGACCTTGGATGGATAGAAGTTCAAAAGTCTTCTCATTCTTTAAAACCATAGGCGCTGACAAGGACTGACTGCTACCCTTTCACATAAGAATCACACAAATACAGGCTATCACCACCGAATGGCTTGCTCCCCATTTCCTAAATAAACACACAAAAATAAAAAACCCACATAGGAAAAACTTGCATTGGAATGTGCTCGCAAGAATTATCAGTATGGCTTTGACAGCATCTATTCAAAACACAAGTGAATTTCTTTGTCCAGTTCCATTTTCTATAAAGTCAGGGCAGAGGAGGTTCCACTGTCATTGTTCACATTTCATTGACTATTTAACAACTTTGTTGGCGACAGTGCACCCTCAACAAGTTTGCTGACGGCACCAAGCTGTGTGGAGCGGTCAACACACTGGAGGGAAGGGATGCCACCCAGAGGGACCTTGACAGGCTTGAGAAATGGGCCTTTGTGAACCTCATGAAGTTCAACGAGGCCAAGTGCAAGGTGCTACACTTAGGTTAGGGCATTCCCGTGCACAAATACAGGCTGGGCAGAGAATGGATTGAGAGCAGCCCTGAGAAGGACCTGGGGGTGTTGGTTCATGAGAAGCTCAACATGAGCCAGCAATGTACGCCCACAGTCCACAAAGCCAACCACATCCTGGGCTGCATCAAAAGAAGCACGGCTAGCAGGTCAAGGGAGGTGACTTTGCCCCTCTACTCTGCTCTCATGAGACCCCACCTGGAGTACTGCATCCGGCTCTGGAAGCCCTCAACACAAGAAGGACATGGACTTGTTGGAGTGAGTCCAGAGGGCCACAAAAATGACCAGAAGGCTGGACCACCTCTCCTATGAAGACAAGCTGAGAGACTTGGGGTTGTTCAGCCTGGAAAAAAGAAGGCTCCGGGGAGACCTTACAGCGGCATTCCAGTACCTAAAGGGGGCCACAGGAAAGATGGGGAGGGACTCTTTATCAGGGAGTGTAGCAATAGGATGAGGGGTAATGGTTTTAAACTGAAAGAGGGGAGATTTAGATTAGGTATTAAGAAGAAAATTTTAGTCTGAGGATAGTGAGGCACTGGAACAGGCTGCTCAGAGAAGTTGTGGATGCCCCATTCCTGGAATTATTCAAAGCCAGGTTGGATAGGGCTTTGAGCAACCTGGTCTAGCAGCAGTTGTCCATGGCTATGGCAGGGGGAGTCGGAACTAGATAATCTTTAAGGTCCCTGCCAACTCTAACCATTCTATGATTCTACGACTCAGTATTTGCAGAAAAACAGGCAGAAGCAGGCCAATGCATCTCTCTCTATATGTAAAGCCAATATAAAATTGGGGTATATAATATAACCTACTATACATAATAAATATGACTAATATATACACCATGTATACACATATATATTATGTGTGTGTATATATATGTATATATATAAAATATATGAAGACCACTCTGAGTCTCAAGCCCACAGGCGTCTCTACACAAAGAGACAGCACATGACACTGATGACTGCTCGTGGACTCCACATACAGGAAAATGCTTCCTCTACAGAGCACTGCTTGAGATGAGGGCTGATTTATCATTGAAGGGCTATTTGCCCTGGAGAAGTGGGAGCCATAGACAATGATTTTCATAGTTTTGTTTGTTTGTTTTGGGTTTCTTGTTTGTTTTTTTTTTTTTCTTTTTCAAACCATGTAGGGAGATGGAGTTGAAGCTTAAAAGGAAAATTTGTGTTTTAAAAGCACATTACAGGGAAACATAACCTCAGCAGTAAAAAACTCAGTAACAATACAGGTTATACTCTTGGGCCAGCTCCAGTTTTGGCACAGCTAAGCGTAAAATAGAAACATACCATTTCTGCAATCAGGCTGTCAAACCTTTAGCCAAGACAAGCCGCTTCAAATCCAACAGTAACTTCAAAGCATTCCTGAGCAGAAAAGCACAAACCGGAGGGGCAGGTGGGGACCAAGACTAGTTCCAAAAGCAGAGCCCTCAGGGGTCGGGGAAAGAAATGCACCCAACCACCTGGCCACAATTTGAGGAGAGAAACCATACAAATGACTAGTCCTCTTCCCACTGTCTGAGCCCTGCCAGGCTCACAAACTAAAAAACACACACACAAAAACCAAACACCGCACACCCACTGCAAAGCACCCCCTATCACTTGAGCCGATCCCAGTGGATGAAGAGCCCCACGCAGATGCTGCAGCCTCTGCTTCCACACTCCTGCTGCACACCAGCCCCTCAGTATTACTTGTACCCAGTTCTTGCCTATGGATCTTACGCATCCAAAACAAAGGGCAGACACTGTCCTAAAGTTTGTGCCTAGGGCTGACAAGATGAAGTATCAGAGGGCAGGGAAGGACCCTATATTCGCACCTCAAGTCACACAGGAGGCTAACCGTAGTTCCTGCTGAAACTTGGTTCTTGCCTTGCTCCTGGCTGTCTGACCCACAGCCCTCTCTTTCCAAAAGGCTGCAGAGACTGGAAAACTGAAGACAGACATACACCAACCGTAAGAGAAAATAAAGCTTTTTTTTCGTAACCATTTACAACTGTTGGAAGCGAACCTGTGCCCCAAAAGGCTCTGATGCGCAGCAAGAGGTCTCTCTTATCCATCAGCCCTATTTTCAGCCTCCTCTCCCAGCTTCTTCATTTCCTTCCAAGAAGCATTTTCCACTTCACAACTTCCCATTGTGCTTCTCCACAGCTACTCTCCAGTTGTCTCAAAAAACCCAGGGGTCACAAGTAGAAAGCGGAAGCCTGCTGTGTGAGAAGTGGCAGCGCAACTGGTGCAGCTCTTCGGTACCTGGGATGCAGCCTCCTTTTTTATGTTACAGCCTGGAAGCTTCTCCCCAGGCCAGGTGCCTTGTTCACCAGTTCAGGCAAACAAAAGCACGTGATCAGCCAGCTGCAAGCAAGCAGGTCAGGCGTGTAAATCTCTCTCTAGTATCTTTAGTCTTAAAAGTTTTGCAAAGTTGAATATAAGAATAGATTCTCGGGTGGGGGAAAAACGAACAACTAAATGCCAGACGTCTTGCTCACATCTGCTTTAAAATAGTTATTCTTGCCAACGCTTTCAAGGCTGGATATTTATGGACTGACGCCTTCAGACACCCCACACTAGCAACAACCTGCCAGTACTTAGAAAAGTTCTTCTGCACAAAACTGGACAAGTACCCTCAATACAATGAAGAAGAGTGAATAACCAGGGAAAACCAACGCTGGGACCTTGGTCTTATGGATACTTAATCGTGTTCTCACCTTGAGGTCAAGAGGACTCCTCAGAAGAGTTAAACCCAGGCTTAGAAGTTTGTCAGGTTTTACACTTCTAGAACTTTTTAAAAAATCTTGATGTAAGATTTACAATTACATGAATAGGTTAATTTAGTGGTTGTAGAAATCGTGGTAATGGTCAGGTAGCAGCCAAGGAGAATGGCTCACGGCCAAAGTTAATTACTCCCCTGCAACAGTTGGCAAGAAGTTGCTTATGGACTCAGAGCAATCATTCACTCCACCCTAACAGCCAAAAGGAAACATTAAATAAAATTTTCAGTAAGGTTGTCAGAGACTTGGCGGGGAAAAAAAAAGATGGGAATAGACACTAAATGGCTTAAGAAGATCATGTGTCTTGATGATCATGTGCCAAACAAGACGGGGCCTTTTATTCAACCCCCCTGTAACCTGGGGCTCTGGGACCCCATACTTGGGAATAAGTAGATGAAATGGCTGCAGACGTTGGGTGCCATCGAACCATCGTGTGATTGACTTCACTGCAAAGAGAGAACAAAGCCTGTTTGCCACATGCTTTGTGTACAACACCAGGCCCTTAGTCCTCTAGAGCTAAAGGCGAAGTTCTGAAATGGCATCCAGATCCAGCTCAACTGCTCTGTGCCATCCTCCTCCTCCTCGCACTGCTGCTGACCGCAGGAACGCAGGTCCTCAGCACGTATGTCCATAGCATGTGTGCACACACACATGCAAGTGTCATACACGAGCTAGCCTGTTTCTACTCCCAATCCTGCAGATCATGAAGCCCCACCATGAAAAACCCATGAAAACACGACAGCTGTAAGAGCTCACCAATCTGCACAGTGGGGTGGTTATTTGGAGAATGCATATTTTTTGCTCGTTCTTTATATAAGCCCCTTAGCCAACCTTGTTTCTCAGCCTCTGCTACTCCACAAAACCAATCCCAGTTCCCCAGCAGTGGGAGATCATGCTGGAGCACATGGACCTCCCCCTTCAGACCCTATACCTCCAGCTCCCCAAAAGGACACTGGTGCTCCCAAGTAGCCGTCCCCTTACTCCACCAAGGGAACTGGCACTCACCAGCATTGCCAGGAGCACTGTGTACCTCCACTGTCTAACAATGGAAATGCTTTCAATCTCCAGTGCCAAACCTTGCAGTACTGCCACCCACAAAATCCCCCTCTCCTGCTCTCATGTACTCAAGGACTGAAAAATCATCAGAGTGATGCCTTTGAATATCTATCAGACAGCCATGTTAACTGTAATTCTGCAATTTCCTGAAGTACTTCTCCGAGCTTCAGTGTCTTGAAGTCGATAGGTATTGAAAGGTCATGAGCATGATTCCAGGGTTAAAATTAAATAAAATCCCAAACACCGAGAACAACTCCTCCTCCTCCTCCTCCTCCTCTCTTATGAAACGCTCTGCAGAGTGAACAGAAGATGAAATGCTTTCCATTCATTTTCTATTTTTAAACCCACTTGTTAATGTTTCTTGGCTTTTTAAAACATCGTTTGACTAGAGCTCTATTAATTACCCAGTGGTATCAGCAGTATGAATTTCTTTAGGATTTTTCCCCAAAGGAAACTCCTCTCACTTTTAGCCTAGTTTGAAGCTTCTCCCCGTTAACTTCCAGGGAAGCTTACTTTCTGAAGTTTCTTGTGCTTGTTTCTCCTGCCACAATTAAGTTTTCTATCTTCTGTATGTATTGATTTAAAGATATTCATATAAAACAGTTAGGAAATATAAAATGTGAAGGCTTTATGTAGATTATGTTTCCAGATCATCTCCAAAACCCCGTCTCACACTGAAAAGTCTTCTCACAGATTTTATTAGTTGTCCTCTTGTGAAATCTCTAACAGACTGCATCTTGTTTAACAAGAGCGCTTTGGACTACAAAACTGTCAGCTTTTGAAAACTCACATCCTGATGGATCTTCATAAACAGCTTAGCTTGTTAATGCTTACACATAAGCACTAATCTCTCTCTCCCTTTTCATAGAATCATAGAATTGCCTGGGTTGGAAGGGACCTTTCAGATCATCGAGTCCAACCATCAACCTGACTCTGACTAAAACCATCACTAAACCATATCTCTAAGCACTATGTCTACCTGTCTTTTAAATACCTCCAAGGATGGTGCCTCAACCACTTCTCCAGGCAGCCCGTTCCAGTGCTTGATAACCCTTCTGGTGTAAAAATTTTTCTGAATATCCAGTCTAAACCTCCCCTGGTGCAACTTGCTCAGCCTCAGTGCTGGCTAGACATAGGAATAGGGAAGAAGAGCATCTTAGCATCTTGTCTGCCCCAGATGTGACTGCCCTTAGTAACTGTAACAAATTAATCCATGACTGCAAGCAATTTGTTTCTTAACCTGACTTCTAAAACAACAGTTACTTCGGTAAGTGATTGGGGACCTAAAGGAAGGTTCTTAAAAGTAGCTGTAAAAAATTACGCATAACCTAAACTAGGCTATTATCCTACCTCATATTAGAATAACATAATTCTGTTACTCTACTATGTACATATGCAATAGAAAATATTAAACTTTGATTATTTTTTGTATGTATCCAATCTATAGATAATTATATGGTTGACACAATGATTTTTACAGTAACTTTTATCCCAAAATTTAAATACAACAATGTGCTCTATTTTTAGTCATTTTAACAACTGACTTGCATTTAATTTCATCTTTAACTGCACAATGTGTTATATTCATTACACTTTTAAAATTATTGTATTTTCTGCAATTTAGATTTTAATATTACAGAATGTACTCCATAACGAGTTGGTTTGGTTTTTTTCAGCTAAGTTATTGTTTTAAGTAATTAAAATCTACCAGATAGCTCTTTTTGTCTAGACCCCAATCCAACAAAGCCCGAGATATAATTAAATCCATATATGTATCACCAGACCACTTTCAAAATAGAATCATAGAATCATTTAGGTTGGAAAAGACCAAAATGGTCTCAAGTTTTGTGTGGAGTATTTTTAAGCATCCTAGCTAGCTTTCATTTGCCATTCTAAAATGCATCTTAGTACTCCACTGCTTTTCACTGTAAAGCTAATGTTCAAGTCATAAACCAATTATTAGGAGTGAAAGTCTGCCATGATGATTATTCCTAATAGTTACCAGATATTCATGGCCTTGGTCCTGTGCCAACCTCGTTTTTAACCTTGAACTCCCCTTCCTGACAGCCGGCATCTTCATATCACAACAAGCAATGTTGGATCCATTCCTCCCATCATTCCTGCATTTCCCATTTTTTCCCTCCAGTTGCTTATAACTGCTGAAGTGAAGATAACTGCTAAAAAATGTGGTTGGTTTTCATCATTTTCTATGCATCACTATTTCCCACAACCACAGAATCTATAAAGTTGCAGTTATTATGTCTTTAAAAGATCACCAATGACTTCTTGTTGGGCATTATTTTTTTCCTTTGCTTTTTTTTTTATTTTCTAAGAAGGAAAAAAAAAAGTAGGGCTTCAGCAAGACAGATTTTAAGACTGGGGCAGCACCTGAAGTTACATTCCTACACGTGTGTTTAGAAACATACATATGATCTGATTTTCATTGTGGGATACCAGGAAGCTCCAGATACTCACTACTAAAAATAAGTAGTTTTAAAGGTTTGTTTGTTTGTTTTTAATAAACCTGAAATCATGTAGCTTTGACGGGACCTCTGGAGAACATCTTGCCCAACTCCTCATTTGGAGGATGGCCAATTTGGATCAGGTTGCTCAGGGCCTTGCCTAACTTAGCTTTGAGTACTCCACGCCTGAAGACTTCACAGCCTCTCTGGACACCTGTTCAAATGTCTGATCAACTCTCATGGTGAAAATTATTTTACTAACACCCAACTGGAATTTCCTTTCCTGCAACTTGCAACCATTACCTCTTGTGCTATCACTGTGTATCTCAGAGGAGTCCAGCTTTTTCTTCTCTGCACCCTTTCATAAGATAGCCATAGACAACAATGAGATCTCCCCTTTGCCTTTTCTCCTGAAGACCAAACTTCCTTACGTGTCAAGTTCTTCAGTACTCAGATTTCATGGTTGTCCTCATTTGACTCATTTGGTTTATCAGTCTCCATTTATCTTCAATAACCACAGATGCAAATACATGGAAACGACTGTATTTCTGGCCCTTCTCCCATTCCTTTTTGATGGTCACTTTACTTCTACTTCAAAATGTTTACAGTGCTAACTTAGTAACTTCTGCTGAGCACAATTTTCCTGTCTATGGACAAGTTTCTTTATTCATAATGCCTGCAGACTTAAAACAAATCCCTGCTGTGATTTCATTGTAGGTATTTCAGTTAGCACCGAGCGCTCACATGCACCCTTAATGCATCATCACCCCATCAGAAACATTTCATTACTGTATCATCACAACAAATGAACAAGGGCTCAGTGCATCAATGTCAGGAGATCTCGCACACATCAGTACTACCTTCATTGAAGTTGTCATCAGTCGAGATGTGGGTCAAGGGAGACTGGGGTCGAGAGTCCCCACAGAGGGAGTAGCTGTGTTCTGCCTGGATGAGGGGCGCTGGGGATGCTGGAGACAGTTGCACCTCCATTATTTCATTCTTCTCAGACAAGAAGGGATCATTCAAGAGCTGGCCTAGGACATCTGGTGAAAACTCATCCAGGAACTCTGTGAAGTGCTGTGGAGATAAAAAGGAGGAGAAAAGTTTATCTTGTTGCCTGTCTGTCATACCAACAACAGGAGACCATTGATCAGAACAATTCCAGTATCTGCACTGGGCATCCGTGCCAGTCAGCAGCAGGATCTACCAGCCCTGCATAACAACCTCCTCCTCCAATCACTACTTCAAGTTAAAGAGCTACAGCTAGAACAAAAGTCCTCTCAGAGGCATACATTACAACAGAAAAGCCTGTGATAAACTTGCAGCGAAAACAGAAAATAGAAGCATGGTAGTCACGTCCTGAAGCAGCCTCCTCCGCCCCTTCCCCAAAGGTACTCACTACAGCACGCCACCAAAAATGGAAAAGCACATTTCACCCAGACAGCAAGAAAGATCCTGCAGGATTTATCATCAGAATGCTTTGTGCATGGAATAGGACATATTGGGTTAATGTTCACTGAAGCAGAGTAGAAAAAGGAAACACACTCAGACACAGACTCTGACTATTTTAGCTGCGCAGAACATACAGTGTGCTCTAGGAAAATGGGTCCATGCACGTCCCCAGCCATGCAATTAACGCATTTGCTATAAAACAGGTTTCCTGGCTGATTTATGTATCTATTTTAGAAGTCGCATTCCACCTAGGACTAGAGCCCGTATCCAGCTTCTAGGCCCTTCAGTTGGAGCTCCTGACAGTCAGTACTAACTACCACTTTATATATTACACTGAATCCATTACGCTGACAGCACATGTAATGGCTGTATTTAGTAGGATAATTTTGTGTTTGTTTCTTATTCAAAATGAGCACAAACCAAATCTCCCAGTCCACTTCCTTGAGACTCCAATGCAGTCCCCACCAACAGACAAAAACTCTGTAGCTCTTCTTGGTTTTGTTTCCAACGTCAGAAGAATGTATCTTTGACAGACCAAGAAACCGCACTGCAAGAAACCATTCCTGCTCATCTCATTCACACAAAGAATTCTATTTTTTTACAAAAATATTGGTACGATGAATTGTAATGAGCTTTCCCAAACAATCAGGCATTATCTACCATCTTACATAGGAGTCTTTGTTGCTTGGGGCATGATCCTACAAAAGTCTAAGTCTGTTTTTGCAAGCAGTATTGATCTTGGCTCTTCGTCTTGCTCTCTCCTGCAGAAACAAACACTGAAATTCAAGATTTGGCTTCCTGTAGGCTAAATTAAGAATTAAACAAGTCAATATTGTATAAATCCATGAAGGTGTGCTCACACCCCCATGCACACACATTTCACAGCTCCAGCAGCATCTGTGGCCTTGAAGCCTGATGCTGGAAAACACTGAGCACAGCTGGCTCTCACAGAGTCCCCTGGAAGTTGAAGCACCTCTTCCAAGATGCTCACAAATGCTAACTGTGCCTTCTTTCAAAATTAATAAGGCTTCAGTCAATTCTGACTGACACTGAGGAAAAGAAAATATTTACTAAACATAAGGCAATAAACAGAGGACGACAGTTACTATGGTGGAATAGCAAGCTAGCTGAAGTAAAGCCTTTACAAATGGCAAAACAGATTTGTAGCCTCATATTTACTTGCCATAAATGATAACACTATTAAACAAACTCTCAGATGACTCAGCAAGAGGGTCATGACCACCTTAGAAATCCTCGTTTATTTTTATTTTGATAACCAAGGACTCACTTGGACTTCACATCTAGGGCTGCCTCCCAACATTTGCAAGGATAAAAGCATAAACTACAGTTCTCCACTGCACAAAGAAGAAATGAAAAAGGATGCTCAAGACTAGCTGAACACCCTTGGTGCATCGATGAAGATACTGAGTAGGCAGTCATCAGAACATAAACAAGGAACAGAAACGCTTCCCAACCACAACAGAAGTCGATGCTGAACTTATAAAAAGCAATGCCTTTCTTAGGGAGAGTATTTTCCCCACAGTCTACACACTTCATTGGGGCTAACGGTGATAGTCAATTATGTATGTTCGCATATTTTCCTAAAGTTGGCTGGAACCCTTCCCTCTTTCTAATTCTTGCATGCATTATTCTGGCTGATGACTAGGAGATGCTGAAATAGGGTTGCTACAATCTTTGTACCCTGGTTTCAACTAACAGCTACTTTATCACCGGTGTCATCCAATCTGAGGATGTCACCCTTGCAAACATCATACCTAAGTGTTGACTTAGTCTGACACTATTTAGATGTTCTAATTTAAAAAACTCATCTGAAAGACAAAATGACCACAGGCTACTCGGCTATTTTTGACAAATTCCCAAATAAAGATTTCTATTAGCCTTCTGCGTACTACTTCTTTGATATGGAAGAAATTAATTTTTAATACTATTTTACTTCTTCCATTTGATTAAAGTCAGTTAAGTTATTTTGGGTTTTTTTTTTTTTCTTTCTGAATGGGGAATTTTCCTAAAACTGCTTCAGGAAACGTAAAGAAGGAAACAAACATTCAACTTCCCAAAACCAGAGAGAAAGCGGACCTTGGGAGTGGGGAAGGATATTCAACATGTTCATCAACATTTATGCTTTCTCCTTTTCACATGCAGCTGCAAAGCACCAAGCTGTGAGGAAGAAAAGAATTTGCGTTTACAACAGAATTGTCTGATAACAAATAAATGGTCAATCAGTTTTTAAACCGATTCTCTAGTTTCATTATAATTTTTAATCTTATTTTTAATGGTCTGTGATATAACTTTGAATACCGGTCAATAGAGAAGCCTCAAACAATTGCCACAGGCCAGACTGCACAACTACTGAACTCTGGGAACAGACAATTTTAGGGATCTGGACTTCTCACTGAGTGAGTTACAGGAATCTTTCATACGTTACACACACCTCTGCTACAATGAACGCTTAAAGCCAACTCACTTTGATTTATTTTTTTTTCCCTTAAGCAAACAATTATCTCATTGAAAGCAGCTCCATTTGCCTCGAGAATTAAAAAGGAAAGGGCACCTGAGCAGCAGTTACAGCAGAAGCCATCTGGGAGCAGTAAGGCCTCCATCTCCTCGAAACTTCCACCTACACTTCAAGCTGTCTTTTCAAAGCACGTCCTCCCCTTGCCAACCCTCCTCTTCCTCTTGCTCCTCTCTGTGCTCCCCTCTCCGCTTCCGCACGCACTTTAGTGGTCATCAGCTGCTTCCAGAGCTGGAAAGCCACAGAATAACCCTCAATTCTGATATGGCAGGAACCACCCCTGCACTCAGGAACAGGAAAGAGCAATTTAGGGAGGAAACTGAGAATTTTACACTTACAACCTGAATATATATTTGCTTGGAAAAGAAAGGCATTCTTTGTCTGTGGCTTTCAGCTTGGCATCTTTCACACAGAGAGCTC
Organism: Chroicocephalus ridibundus; assembly: GCF_963924245.1. Taxonomy (NCBI): domain Eukaryota; kingdom Metazoa; phylum Chordata; class Aves; order Charadriiformes; family Laridae; genus Chroicocephalus; species Chroicocephalus ridibundus. The sequence continues at coordinate 157,054,916 of NC_086284.1, forward strand.
ACCTTAAAAAAAAAAAAAAAAAGAGACAGAGAAAAGAGTACTTGCAAGAAAAAGTACCTCTTTTTCTTCTTTTTTGTTTTGTTTTGTTTGTTTTTAATATGTCCGTAGACAGCCCTGCTGCCAGCTCCCTACTGTCCTCACACCCCACTGGCAGCCACAGCACTAATTGCGGACATGTGTTGGTACAAGGAGTCCGCTTGAATTATTAAACTATTCTCCCTACATAGCAAAGAGAGGTGTTCAGCTGGGATTTTAACCTCTGTAAAAAGGCATGGATTTAGGACAGATGTAACCTTATCTTCCGCTTCCCTTTCCCCCAGAACACTGAAAAGACAAACAAAACAGCAGCGCTCTTGTTTACAGGGAGAAAGTTAAGTTGCAGCCCCATAGAATTTCACCACCAACATGGTTGGATGTTTGCTCCTGCTTATAACCCGGGTGCTTTTGGGGAACACAAAACACCTACAGACATCACCCCGCGGTAAGCAAACAGGGGAGAGCTCTTATATCCGGGCGTGCAGTGGATTTTGGATAGCTCTTCGAAAGTAGTATTTGGCTGCAGACCAGCTGGCCGCGGGCTGCAGCTCTCCACAGCATCTGCCTGTTCCGGCCAGACAAAGGCCCTTTTCTTCAGCTCTGCCTAAGGGGCAAGTTAGGGTTTTTTTCTTTCTTGTCTGATGAAATGAACATCTCTGAAGTAAAACAGAGACTCAGGTTTTGCTAGGTGCATGGCAGTGTTGACTTCTCCACCAGATGACCTGAAACCAGACGAGAGCAGCACTAGCACCAGTTGTCTAGAGACGCCACGTTATCGTGACTAAAAATGAAACAGTCACGTTCAGAAAACTGGCTTTCTAAGAATTCACTGAAAAAAGGAATGAAGAGAAATCAAGAGCCCCAAATGACACTTCATAAATATATTTAAATTATTAAACAAGTGACAGGTTTTGCTGAGCCTGGAAAACGTGCTGCGCCAGCTCCAAGTCCCACACACTGACTGCAGCAGCACAACCCACCCTTTCCAACAGACCCCCACCCCCCCAGAGGGGACCTGCAGTGGCAGCACCATGGCACACCCCAGCACCGGCACCCAGCTCATCAGCCAGGTGCTGCAAAGCAAACTCCGCTCTCCAAGCAGCCATGCGCAAGGCAGCCTACAGGCAACATGCCAAGGTGAGAACCTCCTGGGAATTCAAGATATTCTCCTTCCTGGCTTGCCCTGAGGTCTGGAGGGATCAATCCCCCCTCCACAAGAGGAACTGCCAAGGTGGAAGCATCCCTTCTACCTAACAGGCACTCATGGGATAAAAATTAAGCCCACCATCTACCTGTAGCTACAAAACTGACTGATATTTATCTCTTGTAAGGCTTCATCAGCAATAATGGGGGTCGGGGAGCAAGGATTGCACCCTTACTTCTGTATCAAAGGAATCAAGAGTCCATGTAATATACAAGGCAGTGCTCCTGGAGAAGATGAGGAAAGAGGGGAGAAAGGGGAGACCACAAACCAGCCCCCATCCATGGGGAAGTAAACGTGCACCACAGGCATGAATTTGCCCCCTCCTTCACCCCCACCCCCAGCAATTTCTTCTCACATTAAGATAAGAGGGAGAAGAGGAAATAATTTCTTTAGCAGCTCTTTTGTGGTTTGCATAAACAAAGGTGCATAGGAGATAAAACACAAAATACCGCAAAAGATAGCAGCATTTTGAGTGAATGGCATCAAACGGATCAAGAAGCGTGGCTACATGGAGATACCATCTCCTCTTCAAGGAATGAAGCACACATTTCACAGACATCTGGCAGCTGTTTATACGGTAGCTGAGGAGGTCTGAGCAGGAGTGACAGCTGTTAACAAAAGGCTTCAAGCTCTGGGGCATCCACGCAAGACGCCAGTTGTTAAAGATGGCACATACGTGCCATGAAGGCTGGTCAACCTTCATGGGTTGAGCTCTAGACTTGACCGCATGGAAAGAGCTGTAAAAGGCACCACACATCTTGCTACCAGCTCTGCCTGGGTTTGCAAGTGCAGCATCTATACACAGGGTCTTGGAGCAGAGACCTGTCCTTTTTAGCTAATGAAGAACCGTGTCTAGAGATGCTGCTCATGGAGGACTGCACACACAAGCCTACCAATGATGACAATGCAGCAGAGAAGTCCATGACTTTCTGCATGTCCAACCTCAAGGTTAAACCCCAAGGCACAGGTTAAAAAACTTCCTCAAAGCAGGCGTTTTCTTCACAGATGTGTTCCTGGTGGTGCTGTTGATTTTCCTGTTGCAAGTTGCTTGGTGATGGACTGGAGGTGTCAGTGTGCACCAGCTTCCAACAACTAAGACAACTGTTCTCAGTACTCTTTGACACTTAGGCATCAGTTAATTTTCAGAGATTCAAACACAAATTCTGCAGTTTCAGGTACTTCACCTCTCTCAACCTCTTCTCTTTCTAGAAATACTTTATGTTTGCAGCAGGGAAACTGGCCACCACTCATTCTTCTCCAAACTCAGTGACGGCTTGTATCGCATGGTACTCATCTTTGTCAAGTTTGAGAAGAGCTACCGATGGAGCCCCTCTAGCCTCACCTCCGCAATTCACTCACATATGACCTGCAGGGAACAGAAGAGCTCCTCTGCTGGCATGGGGTGCACTGATACCTCGCTATTACAAGGCACAGATCCAAGCTCCTGTTGCACTGCTTTTGCAAGGAAGAGAAATGAAGGACAGCCTGGCAGCAATACAGTATTTTTCCATAAGATTGATTCCAAAGGTGGGGGCTGAAAGAGAGACAAGACCAACCCCATAGAGTCATTCACCAACATCCCCACAGGGAGAAAGAGTGAAAGAGCAGAAGGCTGCAGCCTGTACAGTTTGATATATCAGGGTGCTTACCTTTGGTATGCATTAACTGGGGAGGGGGACACGGCCAACTATATTTGGCAGCAAATATTCAAAAAAATTAATGCTACTACACCTGAAATAGCTGAAATCTAACTTGCTGAAGAGACCTCTTGGACAGACCACAGTATTGAGCAGGCAATTGCAGGCACATCTAAATTCTTACTCTTAAAAAGGACACAGAGATCCTCCCTCTCAGCCTGGTGAAGGACCAAAATAGCTAGAAGAGCTTTCTGATGGCAGGAAAAAAAGTTTTAGATGCAGCCATAGCAGAGAACAGAGAGACTGCGGACTGTAAACAGTCCCCCAAGTCACGCCTAAAACATGCTGATAACACAGAAGAGATTTACCCCACCCTGCCTTATGAACCTGCCAAGGGCAAAGAGGGGGAACCTGAGATTTCTAGGTGTTTATCTTCTACAGTGTAAAAATCAAAACCAAGATGCAGAGAAATAGTTGCTCAATTATAGTATTCTACTACAAAATTCTTTACTGTCTAGTCATTAACTACACTGAAATTACCTCATTTGCCAGAGTATATGGAGTGTAACATGGAATTGGTATTTGAAAACAGCAAAGAGATCCACCATAACAGCAGATATGATCGTCTGGAGTCTCACACCAGCAATTACTCATTTTAAGCATTAAAAAAAAAATTTGGACGGATTAAAAAAATCCACTAAGTGAATAACATTCAGGTTGTGTCATCAGCAAAACAAATGCCAAGAAACTCAGAGCTAATAGATTTACATGGTAATTAAATCTGCACATCTTCCCAACTTGCTCAGGTTACACCGTTGGAAACGCTGAAGTTCATGCTGAGCAAATCTTATAATCCACCCCATTATGCACACATGCATGCCCACACTTCCATTGCAAACACTCAAGTATTTCCAGCGCACAACCAGCAAAGAAGAGATGTATTTATTTTTAAGTAACTGGGGGGGATTTTTCAAGAACCATGTTTACTGCTTTGTCTTTCTGCATTCCAAAATATTATTTCACGTTCCTTAACATCCCTTCCAAGCATTTTGTATTTAAAAAGATAATAATAGAATTAAACTCTATAATAACTAGAAGTAAAGATGGGTTGAAAGAAAAAAAAAAAAAGAAAAAGAAAAAGCCCTTTTGCACTTGAGGCAAGGGTGAGAAACACCCCTGAAGTTCAGTTTTTCTTGATCGCACTGTCTGCAAGCAGAGAGAAGGGTGCTATTGCTTATTCCTAGCCCAAGCCTCTTGGGAGTCATATAAAATAGGAAAGTCCTTCTCACATTCCCCTGCCCTTCCCCCAGTGCATAGTTCTTGGATCTAGTCTAACTTTTCAACAGGCTGGGCACATGTTTTGCTATTTCCCACCCTCTCCCCAGAAGAGCCAAAGTCAGAGAGGAGTGAGTCACGGGGGCCAGAGCACCAGAGCAGTGAGTCAGCGAGCTGGAAGCCCTTCAACAAGGCTCCCCCCATCTGGGTCCCTGGCTGAGATCTCAAAATACATTATTAATTTTGTGTTGCAAGCAAACATCTGGATTATGCTCTCAGGTCAGATGCATTCATTCTTTTGTCTCAGCTATTTTTTTTTCCCCTCTTATTTTTTTTGCCTCTTACACCAGGCTCCCTGGTATGCAGTTCATTTGTCTCATAAGTCAGCTTTTGGGCTGCCAGCTTGAGCGGCAGAGCCGCAGAAGACCAAAACTCTCCATCGCTTCTCCCCATGCCCTTCTTTTCACCCACTGAGCAGCAGGGTCACAATTCTTTACCGCCAGTGACTGCAGAGGCTGCAAGACAAGCCTGACTGACAGGTCTGCCTTTCACGAGCCTCCAAACCACCAGAAGTAGGGGTGAGCCTCTCCCCACCACCTCCGGCCAGCGTGACTCACCCTAGACAGAGAGGGGAGCTCACCTTCCAAAACTTAGTGAGTCATTGGTGTCTCTGATGATTTTTGGCACCCAGGCGAGATACTTAGAGAGACCAGTTATGTCATTAAAAACTATCCAGTGAAGAAAGGAACAGATGCAGTTGTCTGGGTTGTTTTTTTTCCCCCAGCTATGCTATACACATGCAATCCCAGTCATAAATATTTGTTGTGAGATAATATTAATTTGCTGGGTTACGCCCAGGTACACCTACAAGCTCTTTGGAGGAACTTGCATTTACCGCAAGTTTTACATCTAACTAGTGTCTTCTGGGTAGCTGCTGAGCGTTTAGCCAAAAAATAAGCAGTGAAAGAAAGTTTTCAGCCAAGTTGAAACCTTTGTGTACATATTTTACAATTCACCAGTGGGCATTTATGGTCTTGTTTGCTGCCCAAGTGCTCAGCAGCAGGGATAACACATTTTGTTGTTGCACAGCTGGTTTAACTTATTGCCACTTCTGAAAGAAAACAGTTACTCGGGTTTCTTCGATGCATGCAGATTGATCTAAACATTAGAGGAGCGTTTCACAACATTTGGGCACACTGCACTTGGTTTCATTTATCCTCTTCCCTCACCATGTAAATGGGAGGGGAGAAAAGCAAGGAAAATTCATCTCAGTCTTCATGTAAGAGCATCCCTTGTCAATGAGCACAGGTAAGACCTTTGTAAAGGGCACAGCCCACATGATTCCTGGGTTTTAAACAGAATCCATTAGTCTTGCACCCATTTTAGAGATCACAGAGTATCTCAAGTTAGAAAGGACCCATAAGGATCATCAAGTCCAGCTCCCAGATGACTTTATGGATATAACAGGAAGGAGGAAAGGATAACCAGGGAGATATGTCAGAAGTCACAGGGACTGTCCAGCTAGCCTAAAAGGAGACAAAGCCCTCCCCTCAAGGATGACTAGCACCACGCAATTCAGGGACCGTTACTTAAAACAGAGATGCTGTAACCTGCCCTGCAGGCCAGCGGCAGTTCGCTCATCTGCTCACCCTGCAAGGTCTCATCACAGTCCCCACACGTTAAGCAACACTTGAAGCTGCCAGCCTCTGCCCACTGCCACAACCTCCCAGAAACATAACCGTCCCAGCGGGCACGCTGTGCCGGGGTGCCGTTAGGAGAGCCCAGCAAAACTGTAATTTCTCCTCTAGGTTCCCCTTAGTGCAGGGGGCCCCTTGCAGAACGCAGATGCTCTCCAGCTCAGCTGTTTCGTGTTTAAAGCATTTGCAACAACCTCCTCCCTGAGGACCAAACCAGTATCCTTCAAAGGAGGATCTTTAATTAGTCTGAGCAGTGTAGGTAGGAAACAACAACTTCTGCTCCATCAGCAACGCTCACTGCACGCTCTGCCTCGCCACTCCTGACTGACAGGACACTTGACATTTAAAATAAAAATCGTTACTTTCTTCTTCAACAACGTTACTTCTTTAATGGCTGCAAAGTTTAAATGGCAAGGTTCCAGCTTGCAGGAGCACTCATTCCTTCTTCTTCCTGATGCTGGCTGCAAACCTACACACCACCCGTCAAAATTCAGCTCTTTAATTAAAGCTGTCTGGTTATTATAAAATAAGTAAGGCTTTACTATTAGTACTGGCAGCTTAAGGAGAGATTGGGCATTTTATTTTACTAAAGAGTTAGCAGGCTTTGTTGTATAGATTCATTTTTAGCACCGGGGAGTGGTCCTGCTGGGTTTTTTGTTCATTTGTTTTTAAGAGCAGAAGCATGGAAGCTGAGGCTTGAAAACAAAGGACACAAACTTAAGCTCCTAAAGGTTTAAGTGCTTTTAATTTTTGAAGTCAGACTACCTCTTCAAGTGCCTAAATGCAGACTCCCTGAGTTGATTATGGAAAATATGAATTAGCTTTTGTAAATGCTGCCTAGTATTCATAGACATAATGGGCAAAATTGCAGATGCATGCGAAGTTTTAAAAATTAAAAACACACCACACATGTATAACCGCTCCCTGAACTCAAGAGACGGGTGCTTGAGCACAAGGGAAGGAGAAAAAAAACATAAGGGTGGTTTTGCAAAAACAAATGTGAAGAAATCCACAGGTCATATCACCTTAACCGATAGATGAACTCCCCTGCCTGATTCAGAGCTCAAGGATCAGCAGCCTTTGGCTAGCGGTGACCTCAGCTGCCACGGGTTTTAGACCCTGCCCGGCAGAAACTGCTGCCTCCTCTATCAGACAAATATCTACTATCAGAGCAGAAAGAGGAACAACACTGGCAGGACTTTGTGTTCAGTGCTGCTGTCACAGAGCGTTGTACGCATTAAGTACCATGCACTAAAAAAGTCTGTTTGATGTCAAATCCTGTTCCAGCATGTGATCTCGCCAGATAGTGGAACAAACGACTACATTAAAGAACCCCTTCCCAGTAAATAAGTCCTATACCTTGCTTTCAGTAGAAACATCTGACATACCTCTCATCCTTCCCATAAACTTGCACTGAGCCCAAACGCTGTGGATACTCACAGAGATGATACTTCGCCAACAGCAGGTATAACCAAAGCCTTCCTGTCCCAAACTGTCAAAACGTCTGTAGCTTTCAACTTTGCAGCACGCTTCATGTCAAAACAGCTACTGCCCCAGGAAGCTAAGGAAGATCAGAGCAATAGTATCTGTTGATGACAACACTGAGGAAAAACACCTGTACCTTGTACCTGAAGCCATGACACTAGAGCTGCTTTAGATCAGCCAGACCTGCCCAAACCCATCCCACAGCAAAAAGCCTTGCATTTTGAAGCTGCCTCCAGTAGTCCTCCACACCATGAGATGGACACTTCAAAACACTCACGTTGCACTTGTGTAGCCTTAACTCTGCAGAAATTCACACAGGAACCCACAGAAATCATTTCGGCACCTAATTGTGCATGGAGCAGTACCTCCATTAGCACTAGTACTTTGGCACCCTCCCTCTGAGGAAAGATGCATTTCACTTTTATGTCACCACAAGAGTGGTGGGAGTCACTTGGTTTTTACACTTGTCAAAGGCAGACCAAAAGCAGTTTTGAAGCTCTACTGAGAGCTGTAGAGAGAAAGGAAACAAGGACACGGGATGTGAACAAGATCAAATAAATATATATTCAAAAGTATGCGCAGCATTCGTCTAGACAAATTATTTTAAGATACCCCATACTTGAGAGCTGGTATTCCAATTTCCTATGACAAGTCCTTTGTCAGAGTGCCAGAACACATTACTTCAGTCAACTTTATTAAAAAAAAAAAAGTAAAAATAGGAGCAGTACTGGATTACGGTTCAGAAACCAAAATAGCAGTAGATGGAAACATCTGTATCCTAAGACCAGGTCTTAAACAAAAACCAAAGTTGTGTGCTTAGTTCTCCTCTATGCTTTTTCCCAGAGATGCAGGGACTAGTGGAACAGCCCATTTAATAACGTGTGCTGGCTCTCTCTCTCCACGAGTCCTCATAATACAGGGGAGACTTTCCACCCAGCACTGCCTTCATTTACCTGCAAACAGGCATTTCAGTTTCTTTGGCTAGCCCTCCCCACTTACAGCACCCCCTTACGTCATCTGTACCGACCTCTGTTTGCAGATCTTTGCCCCCAAGCAGGTGAAAGAAAGGCGTAAGCTACTCATCACCTTGCAGGACATAAAGACAATCAGCAGAATCAGGAAGGAAGTCACAGGCTGCAGGCAAAGACCCTGGAGGAGCAGAGCCAGAAAAGCACGGGTGCACAAGTAAAGCAATGGGAGGAGGAGGGAAAGTCACAGTACTTGGGAAGGGATAAAATAAACCCACAACAGATAAGCAGCATATTAAGATTGTGCAAGAACTTCCTCCATCCCCAGTTGCATATTTTTGCCAAGCATAACTGACGTTTGTGCCTTGCCATTTAAAGCTGCCCATCAGTGGTCAGTCTTGCAACTGCTCTGGACTTACCCTCATTTACTCTTCCCCACCTGAAAGGCAGGTTCAAGAAGGAAAGGAGACTCGGTAGGGGCCACTACTAGATTCCTGCGTCCCTGAGTCAGAGAAATGGAGGCCCGCCGCTGCAGGAGCAGTGCCAGCATGCCGCCAGGCAGCAGAGCCCTACCCTTCTCCAGCAGCAAACATTTCCTCCAGCCCATGCTCTGCAGTCTTAAAGAGATGGTCAAGCTCTTCAAGCTGGCCCCATAAAACAGGATCAAGAGAACCTGAGAGAAGGTCTTTAACCAAGAAAGCATCAATGTTGATTGTAAATCATTTACGAACATTTCAGCATATACCTAAAAACCAAAACCAAAAATCCTGCCATCTCGTAATGGCAGGGGAAGAGAAAGCCACACTGGGCAAACAACCTTGCTTACCATGGAAACTTACAAGTATTACATATTTGGGCTACTGGATGAATGGAAAAATTAATGAGAATTAACATAAATCAGAACCTAGAAAACAAGCAAGAGTTAATAGAAAATAAAATTCAGGGGCAAAAAGATTGCTTCTGAGTTTGTCAGGACCCAGAAGAATGTCAATTATAGATCAGGCCATTGCTCAGCTGCAGTTGGGGGGCGGGGGGAAGATCAAAATGTTTAATTGAGTATTCCTGGGAGGGGGTGGTTCTGAATTACTGCTCTTTGTACGAGAACAGATGATACAGCCATCCCACAGGATGGTAATGAAATGATTTTCATCCCAACAATAACGGAAGAGACTATAAAAACAACAGCTACTCAAAGCTGGCCCTTTTAATTAGCAGACCTAGAAAACCTCCATCTGAAAAGTCTAAACAGAGCTTCTAAGGAGCTCTTGAAACTATTTTCAGTATGAGACAATACTGATGGACTGGAAAAAAATAATATGAAAATATTTAAGTGTAAACAAGGCAACCAAGGTAACAGCAAGTTAACCTACCTACTGTTCATTCCTGACTAAGGGAAGAGATGGAGAAGGGGAGAGAGAAGTTAGAGTCCAAGAATAAAAAGGAGAGAAATCTAATTTATGTTTATAATTTCACAATAATTGATGATCTAGCTTCTCAAATTTTCTCTTTTTGTAATAACATTAAAAGCTTAATACACCTTGTCTCTCATAAGGCAACTGACTTTGTGCTACACAAAACAAAGCCAGAGTGACATGAAGTCAACAGGCCACATTCAGCGCAATAAAGAAATAAGAAATCTCCAGATGGGAAACACAAATCAGCTGACGACATCACATGTTTTCATTGGGTTCCCACAGGGATCAGTTCTTGGCCCCAGACTCTAATATTTTATCAATGACCTGAGAGTCACCACCACTGAAGTTTGCAGATAACGCAGCATCAGCAGGAGCAGCGAGTAATAAAAAGGTCAGGTCACAAAACCAAAACACAGAGTAGTTGGTAAGCAGCCATAAACAAGCAACATACTTTAAATAAAGCTGAAGGTAAAAAAAAAAATAAAAATCTTACTGCTGCAAACAAAAGGCCCCAAGTCACACTCGGGTGACTGACAATCAGAAGCAGAGATCACAAAAAGGACTTGGGACCCTGGGAGGGAAGTGGCTGAAGGAGTGTCTGTAGGACAGGTACCTCAAGTGCTGGGTGCATGAAGGAAGGCACGGGGAGGAATGACTGCAGACATCTGCTTACGCTACGAGCACGAGAGACCCCTCGCTGCACCCCAGGTCGAGCCCCTTGGCCAGAGCATCGAGGTCTCATGCAGTCCCAGTAGAAGCCCAGCGCTGGGGACCCTCGCATGGCCATCCAAGTGGAGCCAGTACTTACACACCCAAAGAACAGCAGGGAGGTATTGGTACTGCAGAAATTTTGCCTATTTTATTTTGATAGGGTTTTTTTGTTTGTGTGTTTGTACTTGCTTCTTAAATGAGGCTTCATATTTAAAAGAAGTCGCCCTGAAAAGCTCAACCCCCAGCTACAGCTTCGTACTACAGCCTCATGCCAATTGCACAACCCGCTGCACAAGTCTGTGTCCCCTGCACAACCCAGAGTACACGGGTTTAAGAACTTCAGAAGACAGAGGAGCGCGAGGCAGGAATTCATTTTCTCCGTGCTCATGGCAGATACAGCTTCTACTGGCCACAGCCAGGCTCCAATCCTATACCACCAAATTCCAAAAAAAGGATGTTGAACAATTGGAGAAAGTTCAGAGAATCACAAGAATCACTGCGGAGTTGGAAATCCTGCCTCACAATAAAAGCAAATAACAAAAGAAGAAACCAATGTATTCAACTTGTCAAAGAGAAAACGAATGCAGAACATGAACTTTCTTAAGTACTGAAAGAGGGAATAAGACTTAGAGAATGGCTCTACCAGCTTGCAGCTAAAATTACAAGCTGAAGCCAGATCCATTCATCATGGTTATAAAGGGACACAATATTAAAAAAGGGAGAACAATCAATCATGAAGAAACAGTGTGGATTCTTTGACCCAAGCCATTCTTAATTGAAGACTGGAGGTTTTCCTACAAAGATATGCAGGAATTGAAACAGGAAACAATCTGGGGAGGTTTTCTGGCCCATGATTTATATAAGGCTAAACTAATCAATCATAATTGTTTCCTTTGGCCTTCTTGCAGCAAAACAAGGCTGTTTACTAGAGCAGCAGCACATTCTGTAAAACTCGATACAAACCTGGAGTTGGGAAACCTGCTGATGCTGCTTTGCATTCCTATATTCCAGATAACTCGATATCCTTATCGGGAAGGCAGCTAGGGAACACAGTTCAAGAATCAACGTTTAAAACCAAAGGTTGCTTGCATTAGACACAACCCACCCGCTCACAAGCAAGCTCCAAACACAGCGCTTGATAAACTTCAAGTAGCCAGCACATCCCACAACACTAGCCCACTGAAAACCTTTTCCCTTAGTTTATTTTTAAGGGTGGGTTCTTGAGCCCTACTGCACAAGTGAGTCAGCTTTCCTCCTCACGCCCAAGCTGGGCTGGCGAGGGCTGCGGACACCCCAGCACCGGTTGGGAGAGGGAATCCCTACCGCTTGCCATTGCCCCAAAAGCTGCACCTCAATAGAGAGCAGGGAGAGGGTCACAGAGGAAAAATTTGGCAGGCTTGCACTGGACTTCAGGGTTTCTCAATCAAAGAGATTGAAAACACAAACACCCAACAACACCCACACATGTAAACTATCCTATCCTTTCTTATCCTATTCCCTACCCTTTTGAAACAGATCCATTCCTCAGGACCAGAAGGGTAGCTGCAGTCGTGCCAAAGCACAAGCAAATGCCTACAACAAACTGAGGATTCACAAGCACACAGTGTTGTGATCATTTTCAGAGTCCACATTTAATTTCCAAACAAACCACATCCAATAGATGGCTGATTTCAGTGCTGATGGGAGATTCCCCATGAGCCCAGGCGAGTGGAACGCTTGGGGTGAGTGTGGGAATTAAAAGGGAGCTTCCACGTGGAGGGAGCAACTTCAGAAGAAGTCATTTAGCAGTTACACATTTCCAAGTCTCTTTTACAATGTCTCCTAGTTAGCAAAACTGCACATGCCTGCGCAACTCCTCCATGGCCTATCGTCCTTTCCAAATACCAATTCTGCAGCAGCAGAAGGCTACCCGCAGGAGAGATATCAATGGCAAGTCACTTTATTCTTGCTTTAAACCCAAGAAAGAGCCCTGGCACAAGCACGTAATATGCAAACCCATTCAGACACACAGAAAGAACAAGACAGCTTGGGCTCTTATTTTATGTTAGGAAAAAAGCTTATTTTTTTTACTTTCATAAACATTAAAAGCCAACAGATGACGGGAAGGAAGGAGAGGGAGAATTTGAAGGAAAAGAGGAGTTTCATCCTGCTTTAAAGATTAATTACAAGATGAATCCCACCAGGCAGCGTGAGTTTTTGGCATTAAAGCAGAAGGGCGCTCCAGCCAACACATACACTCGCACCCCTGCACAGCATCTTCCCAGTCCACATCCCTCAAACAGTGCTAACGCTCAAACAAAGCCGCTTTCACTTGCAGCACTATGATTTAATTAATTGGCTGTATTGAGCCAGGGTGCTGCGCGGAAGACGAACTCTCCCAGAGACTGCCAAAAACGCCTGCCAGCCTCCTGGGGACAGAGACGGGCGGAGGGAAGTTTCAGACATTGCATAAGCACTGGCACACGTAATCACTCGCTCGCGCCATCCCGGCCAAGGCTAACTCAGACGCCTGCCAGCCGCAGCCAAGATCTGCTCCGGCTCTTCAGAGGTGACTGGGTGCCCAGTGGGCCGGCGGCGAAGGGAGGCAGAGGCCCAGCCTGGGTGTGTGTGTGTGGGGATGGAGACGGGGCCTGCTCACGGACGCCCGTCCCAGCACCTAGGAAGCGTGAGCCCCGAGCCTCCAGAGGCCCCTCTTGTGTAACCGTTACCCCAGAGCTTAAAAGAAGGGGGGGAAAAAAAAAAAAAGTGTTTTTTCCAGGCTCTGTCAACATTGCTGGAAGGAAAGAAATAGGGCCATGCGGTTAGAGGGCCAGGCAGAAGCCGAAGGTGTCACGTGCTGTGTCCCACACGGCCTGAGTGGGTCCGGCCTCTCGTCCCCTGGAGCAAAGGTGGCCTTCGCCTCTCCGTTCCACACACCTGAGGGCAATAACAAAGTGATATTCTCCTGCCATAAGGGATTTCAAGGATAACAGCGTGGAAGATGGCATCTCATTCAATGCCAAGATTATCAGCATCATAAAAATGCCGAGAGAGACAGGACATATAGGTAGCCCCTTGTCGCAGGGCACGGTGCTGTGCTGAGGCCTGGAGGGAGAGACCCACAGAGCCATTTTGGGCTTTGAGGGTGACTGAGAGGTAAAGAGCAAGCTCAGGAGGTCAGAAAGCACAATTTGCATTCAAACTTCAGGTGTCTTGGTTTCTTCCCTGCAGCCTGTAAGCCATCTGCGGTGCGTGGCCACGCAAAACCCTGGCTGCCGAGCACCAAGCCGGCACAGCCTGCCCAGCATTACACAGCTTGAGCGGAGAGCACCTAAGGAGGGGAAAACACTTTCCCGGAGCTAAATGAGTCTCTTTGGCTCTAGGGAAACATAGGTACATAGCCAGAAAAATAATTGGAGGAACCTGGTACTGCTTATCAGCAATGCATAATTCCAGAGCCAGTTAAGGCTACATACACACAGAGATATATATATATGTGTGTGTGTGTGCACGCGTGCATGTCTGTGTGTATTAAATATAGCTCAGTTTTTTAATAAGGCACCGTTGGCTGTGGAACAGTTCGGATGAGCATCTGCTAAGACCATCTGGACTGGGAGGGAGGGAGAGCGAAACGCTATGGGATTCTTGAGGAATTTGAAACTTGCAGCAGATTTTACACAGAAAACTGTTGCGTAAGGTACGCCGACAAATGTGTGTTATCAGGAAGGTTATCAGAAAAAAATAAAAAAAGGAGGAGAAGTGATCCTGAAACTGCTGCTTCCTGTGAGGGCTGGAGTTGGCTGCAGGCAACAGCACTGACCTCATGCCACTGAAATTCAGCATCATTAAAAGAAACAAAACCAAGTTCTCAGGACATACGTCTGTATGGGAGAAGATCTAGCGTTGGACTGGTGTTGCCCCAATGAAGTGAAAGTGGTACCTGACGTTCAGTGGGTTACCATAGAGTATTGTAAGCTTCCATCAAAAAATAAAAGCTCAGAAAAACCACAGCAAGTTTTTATTCATTAAATTAGCATACAAGAACAAATGGTTTGTGTGTAACGCACTCTGAAATCCTTCTGACTAAGTTGGCTTCATATTCATAACATATACGCACACATGGAGATATTACCAGTATTCTTCTCCAAAGACAACAGCAAAATTATATAGAATCCTAGAATGGTTTGGGTTGGAAGAGACCTTAAAGATCATTTAGTTCCAACACCCTGCCGTGGGCAGAGACACCTCCCACTAGACCAGGCTGCTCAAAGCCCCATCCAGCCTGGCCTTGAACACTTCCAGGGATGGGGCATCCACAGTCTCCCTGGGCAACCTGTTCCAGTGCCTCACCAGCCTCACAGTAAAGAATTTCTTCTTGATATCCCATCTAAATCTACCCTCTTTCAGTTTGAAACTGTTACCCCTTGTCCTATCATTACATTCCCTGATAAAAGAGTCCCTCCCCACCCTTCCTGTAGGCCCCCTTTAGGTACTGGAAGGCTGCTATAAGGTCTCCCCAGAGCCTTCCCTTCTCCAGGCTGAACAACCCCAACTCTCTCAGCCTGTCCTCATAGCATAGGTGCTCCAGCCCTCTCATCATCTTCGTGGCCCTCCGCTGGACCCGCTCCAACAGGTCCATGCCCTGAACTAGAAGATTTTACAAATCAAGGTGCACAATGACCATGTCTTATGCAGAACCAATACAAAGACTCAGACGCGCCAAAACTAAAATTGCCAGGTTTTCAAATTGCTGAGCAATTTTTATCGTTTTTTTCTGGTTGCAAGATCTGCAATGGGTAACAAAGGAAACTAAAGAACACGAAGTAAGCTCAAGTCTGCAGAGTCTGCAAACTTCCCCAGAAAATTTTTAGGTGTGCACAAATGACAAGGGATTGAAAAACACTGTTCTGATTCTACAGACAAGTTGCGATGACAGATGGCTCGGGAAGATCTGGTCTTCAACAAGAGTCAAAATGAGCATGGTTGGCACTAATGCCAAATGGGAACTCAGTATTTCTGGGATTTCCATAGGCTGAATTGTACTTGTCCTGTAACAGTAGCAAGCTGCTAGCGTGCACACACTGGGAACTCAAGCAGAGGACAATACAATACAGAGAAATAACAACTCTTCTTTTGGAAAGAGCAGCTATCCATCTTTTCCCCACTACCAGTCATCTTTATTTTTCCAATATTGCAATAAAAAAAAATAATCTAATAACACTTCAAAAGGTCCAGTAGGGTAGTATTTTGTAAAATGAGCCCACAAAACCATTTTACAGAAGGACATAATAGCTCTGTTCCACGAAAGGATCCAGTTACACACGCCTCCAGTTTGAGCTTTATGGGGACAGCCAGCCACACTCAGAAAAGCCAGCAAACAGATGGAGATAATAGAAATTTAAATGGAGCATCCAGCTTTCAGTATAACCACCGTATGTGGTATTTTATCAGTTGCCAGGCGAGTAGGAGTGAAGGGAAGAAGTAGAAGAGATCATCAATCTCGCCACCCTGTCTACATTGCTCCAATCTCTGGCTCATGTAGCAGCAGTTAAAACTATTCCCCTTTTGACAGGGCTTGTTAAGCCAGTCAGGAAAGGTCAGGACAGAACATGGAAATAGATTTAGACCAGATGCCCATGCTAATAGTAATTCAAACCACATATTCCCCACCTAAAATGAAAATATTAAATAAAAGCAGTGATAATCTGATATGCTTTTAAAGGTTTAGTGGTCTAACCATTTTTATTTAAGCAGATGATTTGTCTGATCCTTATGCAAACCCATTTTTAAAAGTTCAGAGAGGGAACAAAGAAACATGTTGAGAAGCAGCCTTTTTTGATGTGCAGAAATTTGTATTCATGGCTTTTTTGTTGCTAAGATAAAGGCCATACACACAAAGCTGTAACTGCAGGAATAAAAGCTTGATAGGACTTTTCATTGTAAATAAAGCTTACCTATTATTAGACAACACTGCTACCATACACCTCCAAGATCGGCAACCAGAGCAATAATAAGCAAATTGCCTATAGACTCGGCCAAACTGTGAAGTCTCTCATTGCTAAGGGATGTCCACACGCATATTCAGATGCTCTCCTGGTACACTCTGAAGTTGGTGTTTGATGTACAGAAGAAATCAAGCAGCTAAGGAGGACTATCGAGAAGGTCCCTGCCAGGACTTATGAGAACCCCAGCACTGACCTGCTAAAGCCTTCAGTGACGAGACAGGCAGAAAAAAGGTGCAAAGACACAACTGGGGAGCAGGACAGGCATGCACACAGCTCCTTATCTTGCTTTTCAACACTGAAATTCTCATGGCAATGACTCTTTTCTTATCCCTAAAACAAGAGGACACTTGTGTAACTTGTGTAACCGGTGCAGGGACAGCCACAGGAAAGCGTCCTCTGCTGATATACCCAAGCTTCGTCCTTGGCAAGATAACCTGTAGTAGTAAAAAGGTCGTGCGGTCATTTACCTCGTTCAGCCTCCGCCGATGGTGGCACAAGAGCACGCTGCTTGTGATGGGAAGAACCCTGGGAATGTTAGGGAAAGGGACGACATTTCGCCAAGAGCCACCCAGAGCACCCCAGGTGCTTTTTGCACAAGATACCCATCTAGCCCCAGGATACCCACACCCCTCAGTCACTGCCCGAAAACGCAGACAAACAAGTTGTGGAAAAAATCCAGAAAAACAGCCCTAGTTTAAGACGACATTGCCCTCCAGCTCCCTGCAGGACTACTGCGCTCGCACCATGGGAGGAGCAGGCCATTTCTGTTCACAGGAGGGGCCAAGGTGCCCAACTCGCCTTCCTCAGCAGTGTAAGATAAAACACCAGTGCATAAGGCCTGGGCGCCTCTTCCCGTGGCAGCGTTCAGCAGAGAAGCAAGACAGACAGCAAGAGGCGGCAGCATGAGAAAGCAATGCTGTGCCGCAGCTCCCCTCTCACAGCTGTCACTGGGCTTGCTTTAAAACACATACTATAAATTAAAAAAATTCTCAATGCCCAAAAGATACAGCTGTTCAACTTTCCTCGGCCATTAGAGCAACACCAAGAGCTGTGCCGCTAAGCCATTTATTTTAATAAATTAAGTAAATACAGCATCTCTCATACCCAGCACCACCCTTGGAAGAACGTGCATTTTGGAAACCGGCAAAGAAAGACCAAGGATGTGCCCAGAGCGGTTTCAGGGCTACTTCAGCCCAAAGCACAGACAGAGAATTGTCATCTTCGGAAAGTGGCAAGAGCATCCCCACAATTCACCCCGCTAAAGCCCCAACCCTGCTCTCACACTTTACGTTTAACTGCTGGTAACTGATGTGTTAACCATCCCCCTCCCCCCCGCCCCGAGATTTACATCATCCCTTTCGTAGAATAAAACCATATGTATTCAACGGGTTTTAGTTAAAAGTTATGCACGCATGCAAGGCTCAATGGTCCCAGGGTCTCAAACGCCTGACTGTTGGCGCTGACCCCTGCTCCTTCCCCACCCACCCAAAATGAAACACAGAGACATTTGTTGTAAAATCGCTCCACCGCAGGCGCACAGAGCGGGGACTGTGCGGGCAGGGCGCAAAGCAGAGGTGGGCTCCCCACCGGAGGGGAGCTGTGCTCCGTTTCCCTTTCAGACGGATTTCTGAGGCTCTTTCTTCCTTCAGCCGCAGCCTGTCCAAGGTCCATAAACAGAGAAAGTGAGACATTTCTGAGCAGAGGCAGAGCCTTGGAAACCCCATTTCTTCGCCCTGCGGAGAAAGAGCAATAACCCCAACCTCCCCCCACTCTGCCAGCAGCTCCACAGAGCTGGCGAGAGTCCAGCCCGCCCGGATACCGCGCCGGGAGCCTGCAGCTGCAGGAATGTCTGGGACCAGGCGCACGCAGCTTTTTTTAATTGCACGCTTCTGCTTCCACCGTCTCGGTCTGTCCTGGCTGAGTATTTTTTTGGGTTGGTTTCTTTTTTTGTCCCTTTTTTTTTTTTTCTTCCTTTTCCTGCATTCTGCTTTTAAGTGGATGGGGGAGAGGAGGGCCAAGGGGAGCAATTATAAGGCAGGCTATTGCGATGGCATGCTCCCCTGACTATTCTTAGGTTTTGAATGGACACCCTCCAGGCTGGGTGACCACAGCCTTATCTTACCTTCATTTCTGTCTAACAGTTAGGGGGTTTTTTAAACTCTGAGAAGTCAGTTTTCTCTGTCGATAGCAGTGGAGAAACTAGGGCTCTCAGACGACACAAACCAGCGCGAACAAAACTGAAGGAACACATTTCAGAAAACCCCGATGTGCCTGAAAACCCAGCATGCGGGGAGGAGTGTTGTAACAATATCAAGCTATGAAACATACTTTGGCAACCTGTCTTTTACAGCTCAAGAGGCTAAGTGCTGCCCATATGCAATGGATGAGAGCACATCTTGAAAACTGAGCAAGTCCTGGCAAAGTCACATGCAAACTACTCAGATACGCCAGCTCTATCATCAAGACTCACTGAGCACAACAGAGGCACGTTCCAACTGCAATACTGAGTCTGAAGCCATCACACCAGATTTCAAATGCAAAAAGGAGTTCATAAACATGCAATCTCTTACACCCCGACCATACATCCTATCTGTTTTCTGTGTGGTGCAGCTGTTTCAGGTTCTTTTCTGCATCCCGCAGCATCAGTACTCCAAACGAAACAGCATCACTGAGAAAATCCCAGCATTGCTGTGTCACTGGGAATTTTGAGATAAAAATGTTTAACAGGTATAACCTGCAGAGATGTGTGCCATTCTGCCAGGAACTGTGTTGTATTATTATTCACGTTCAACAGAAGTCACTGTCCTTCCCAGAGGTCAGTGTTCCTTCAGAGAGGACAGCTTAACTCCACATCTGCTGCTCCAAGATGGATTTGAAGTCCACTATTCAAGTTCACGCATGCCACCTTGGCAGAGCAGTATGAGGGAGCTACTCCAGGTTCAGTTATGCTGGCAGATCACAAGGGGCCAGCCAGGGTTCTAGCATTCCCAGCAGAGCACACCTAACCAGAGCCAAAATCACTGATCAAGCATTGAGCCCTGCACAACTCAAGCTCTCCCAGGAAAGATGAGATTTTTTTCTACCCACCTCTACTGGGTTTGCATGGCAAGGTTTTGGTAGTGGGGATGTGGGGAGGTGGGAAAAGCTACAGTGATGGCTTCTGTGAGAAGCCGCTAGAAGTTTCCTCTATGTCTGACAGAACCAATGCCAGCCAGCTCCAAGATGGACCTGCTACTGGCCAATGCTGAGCCCATCAGCAATGGTGGTAGCGTATCGGTGATAACATACTTAAGAAGGGCAAAAAAAACCTGTGCAATTGCAGCCAGAGAGAGGAGTGAGAAATATGAGAGAGAAACATCCCTGCAGACACCAAGGTCAGTGAAGAAGGAGGGGGAGGAGGTGCTCCAGGCGGTGGAGCAGAGATTCTACTGCAGCCCATGGTGAAGACCATGGTGAGGCAGGCTGTCCCCCTGCAGCCCACGGAGGTTAACGGTCGAGCAGATATCTGCCTGCAGCCTGTGGAGGACCCCACGCCAGAGCAGGCAGATGCCCGAAGGAGGCTGTAATCCCATGGACAGCCCGCACTGGAGCAGGCTCCTGGCAGGACGTGTGGACCCATGGAGAGAGGAGCCCAAGCTGGAACAGGTTTGCTGGTAGAACTTGTGACCCGTGGGGGACCCACACCGGAGCAGCCTGCTCCTGAAGGACTGCACCCCCTGGAAGCAACCCACGCTGGAGCAGTTCGTGAAGAACTGCAACCCGTGGGAAGGACTCACGTCAGAGAAGTTTGTGGAGGACTGTCTCCCACAGGAAGGAGCATGCTGGAGCAGGGGAGGAGTGTGAGGAGTCCTCCCCCTGTGGAGGAAGGAGTTGCAGAGAAAACATGTGATGAACTGACCACAACCCCCATTCCCCATCCACCTGTGCCGTTGTCAGGGTAGGAGGTACAGAATTCGGGAGTAAAGTTAAGCCCAGGAAGAAGGGAGAGGCTGGGGAAAGGTGTTTTAAGATTTAGCTTTTATTTCTCATTATCCTACTCTGATTTGATTGGTTATAAATTAAATCAATTTTTCACCAAGTCAGGTCTGTTTTGCCTGTGATGGTAATTAGTGAATGATCTCTCCCTGTCCTTATCTTGACCCTTAAGCCTTTCATCATATTTTCTCTCCTCCCATCCAGCTGGGGAGGGGAGTGATAGAGTGACTTTGGTGGGCACCTGGCATCCAGCCAGGGCCAACCCACCACACCACCTCTCAAAACTGCATTGCTTACAGCAGCAGCCTGCCACACCGAGAATTACTTGTTGGACTGTGCTGCATTTGAGGTCTGCCTCTTAGCTGTAGCACTCCCCCAAAGTTTGATCCCTCCAGCAATCCTTCATTACAAAGTCACCAAATCCAGAGGACACCAAAGGAGGTATAGTTCTGCTTCATGGAAAGCGGTGCAAACACTGACAAGGGGGTAAAATCTAGTCAAATCCTGCATGGCTTGTTCTCCTTGAGAGGAGAAGCTCAGTCACACCCGCTTACAAACCCACCACCTGCACAAACACTGCCTCTGCACCAATGCTGCTATCAGATGAGACCAGCTTCCAGGCACAGGGCTGCCTCTGTCTGCTCAGGCTTTGGCTTCCACCAAGGCAAACCCATTAGTGGGCCCTCTTAACAAGAGCATCATTTGATCAAAAGGAGTTTTCCTCCAAGAGAAAAAGTCAGATCAGTGGATGCGAAGAACCTCACAGGAGATGCCCTTGTAGCTGCTGTGCCCCTACAAATAGTACTATCTTGCACAGAGCACTGCTCCCTTTACAGGTATTACGAATGATACAATTTGTGATTTAATTGCAACAGTTAGACCATTCTGGCTGAAGTCAGGTCCACAGGCCTTCACTGAAATGAAAAATGCACTTCCATTAAGGGAAAAAAAAAAGACACCCATATTCTTGCAGCAGATTCTTTTTTCAACCACATGGGCAACTCTTCATTTTCTTTAATTGTTCCCAAAACCACACTACCGAGGCATGTTAGTATTTATTTTCCAGATAAGGCAATGCATGACGTAACCTCCTCAAACTAGAGTAGCATTTGTCATTGGAAATGCAACGTGAACTTGAGTATTCGTGTATTGGGATATGTAAATCTACCTATCCATACACATAAGGCTGGAACACAGCCCTGTCTTCAGCCTCAGGAAGAACCAAAACTAGCATAGAGACTAGACACCTTTAAAGGTTCCCCACAATGAATAAATTCTTCTTACATTCATGGGATGAGCAACTTGAGCTGTCAAAGACTTCACAAAATTTCTTTGTGTGATGATGCACTTTAAAGACCAATTTCACTAAATTGTCATCCCACAATTGTATGAGGAAAAAACACATATTCAGGTATTTTATCCGAGTTTGCATTGTATAACTGTAACACATCTCAGGATGAACTGCTCTTTCTTGGAGAAGACTGTGTGGTTCCCTACCCTTATGAGCTCATGGATCAGCCCGAAACATCTCTGGCTACAGTGCATCCTGATCAGGACGTACTGTCTCTTATAATGTTGCAACAACAAAATTTAACCGCCTAGTAGGACTTTGGAGGTTACTTACCACAATCCTGAAATCCCTGATGGGTGGAGCTTCCAGAACTACCATAAATCAGCAGAAGCAATCCTGCAGGCTGTATTTACAAGACTGACACTGCAAGTCCCGGGAGTGCACTAGCTATGCTGCTTCCTCCAAAGTGCGCACACACACACAACTATTCAAACCTTCCTACTGAAGGGAATATCTGCTTCTGGCATGCAATGTCCCTAAATGCCATCAAAAAAAGACTACACAAGGTAATAAAGTACTCTATGATTGTTTATGATCACCACAGGCAGCCTCAAACTGAAGTATCTATTGATCTCCCAACCATTTGCCATCCAGACGACACAAAGTACCCGACTTGTTTCTTACTACAGAAACAATCCAGACACGATGAAGCAATTGGAAGAGAAAATTCAGTTGAGGTTCTTTTGGTAAGCAGCCTGACCACTGCAATGGGTCTTTTTTTTCTGGTCTTCCATATATAGTTGTGACAACTGCAGTGAAATATGCGCTCGGCCACCCTCCCATAGCCAGCCGAGTCTGTAACCACCCACCCACACCACAGATGTATCAGAAGTTATGAATTCCTCCCTCACTATTTACACAGCATGACAAGCTGGGATGTCACCACTGCAGCAGCACTGGTGCTCCAGCCCTCCCACAAGATACCAAACCTGTGTTTCCCGAGCAAGGGAGTACCTATGCAACGCCTAAGGAATCATAGAATGGTTTGGGTTGGAAGGGACCTTTCAAGGTCATCTAGTCCAACTCCCCCGCAATGAGCAGGGACATCTTCAACTAGATCAGGTTGCTCAGAGCCTCGTCCAACCTGCCCTTAAATGTTTCCAGGGATGGGGCACCTACCACCTCTCTGGGAACCTGTTCCAGTGTTTCACCACCCTCATCGTAAAAAACTTCCTCCTTATATCTAGTTTGAATCTACCCTCTTTTAGTTTAAAACCATTACTCCTTGTCCTATCAGACAAGCAACTTTGATGGCACCTTTCATTCAACAGCCATGTACTTCCCACATTGTTCAAGCTCACTGTTGAGCTAGCTGGGAACAACCAAAAACTCATAACAGGAACGATTTTATTTTAATAAATAGTTATTAAGTCTCATTTTAAGCACTGCATGTACAGGGGTAGACTGAAAAACATTTCATGCTTCTGTGTTTTCTTCTTCACATATGCTTCCATGTAGCAAAATCCCACAATATTAATGAACATGAACTTCACCTTCCCTTATTGCTGCACATAATTATAACTAGGCAAAAGACGTACCTTCCACTTATAGCTTCCAAAATTTCTTAAAGTTATCTAAACTACAGTATTTAAACATTATTTTGCTAACGTGCAAGTGCCACATTCTGATATGTTCTGCTTTGGACCGTAGACTCCCACACTTTCCCCAAATTACAGAAATTGTCTCCAAAATACTGCACATCTCCAACAAAAACAACGCACCAGTGGACAGATCAAAGTTTCTTGACAAGGCTGAATGCACTCCTTTCCCTGGTGAAGTGGGAATCAAATTTGGATCTTCTGAGGTTTGCATCACTTTCCGGTAAAGAAACATTTTATCTTCTTTTTTTCTTCCTTTAATCCTCCCTACCCCTATAAACTCAACCAGAATCTCAACTGAAGTAAGTGGCTGAGCCAGCTTGCACTGCACTTTATCGGTCAGCCTTCAACCAAGCAACGCAGACCTCCTACAGGTGCCTCCGACCAGCAGTCTCAGCTTTTAAAGTGGCATCAAAACACACAACTGCATGATGTCTGCCAGAGAAAGATAAAAGAAAGCACAATCTGTAGATAAAGATACTGCTACTAAGTCATAGGTTTATCACGCATATACTAGAAATATGGAATAAAATGAATCCAGCCTCATTTACCAGTAACTCCCCTTTTAACTGAGATTACAGCCAGTTTTTACTTTCTTAAAACTCTTCCTGGTCAGTCCAACTAGTCTTTATTAAAGTTTTAAGCTATGAGTCCTCCTTGCTAATTTTTTTCCCCCAAATTCAGTCAAACTGATTGTTGTCCAGTCCTTGCCCTTTGCCTCAGTCTGAACCCCCTGAAAAGCCCTCCAAACCTTAATTCGTAAAGGGAGGAAGTTCTCCTACTTACATTTACCCAGCAGCAGCTGGCAGGCTTGGGTCAGATACATAAAAATTTAACAACATAAGCTCTCCAGGAGAACCAGCAGCTACCAGCAAGGTAGGGAGCAGAAGTGGCACCTCTCTGTGGTACAGTCTTGAGCATTCTCCTGCACTGCGTGATTTCTAGGGCAGGAGTTGGCTGGAACAGCAAACAACTCTCAGTTGCTCTTCTACTGCCTTCTGTCCTTCCCTGGATGCCCTCAACAAATCCTACGGCTCTATCCTTTCCCAATAAAATATTAGAAGCCCTTTCTACTACCCAGAGTTGTTACACTTGTGCCCTTTCATGTAAGCCTGTCCGCCAGTTTGAGAGACTGTGCACTAGCCAACACCGGAGGAAAGACCTAAAAGGGATAGAGCTGCTCCTCACATAAAGAATAACATTTAATACGCTTGTTTTCCCTCACTGTCACAGAGGGATGGAAAAACTCTCTCCTTCCTCTCCATCTTTTTTTTTCCTTTGCGTTTTTTTTTTTTTTTCTTCAATGAACACCACCAGGACAGAAAGATTATTTCCTAAAAAGAAGACTCTGAGAAGTTAACACTAATCTTGAGCGTTTAAATATACTACTGCCTGTCAGTACACTGCCCAGAAGGTCCTAGTACAGAGGCCCCACCGTTCACTCCCTAAATGGGGAACATCCCTGTTTGGCTTGGCTCAGCCTCCTGAAGCACTGCGTCACTAACTGGAAACAGGCGGGTTTGCACGGAGCTTCCAAGAAGAGGCTTGGGAGGAGTGACACAATGTGGGCATCCCCCCTTAGACCAAGTCAGGGAGAGTCGGGCCTTTGCTGGGTCCTCGGCTAAACTGACTTGCAGCATGTTCTGGGAAAAGTGATATATAGGTTTTTCTGTATGTTTACTGACAGCTGGGGCTTAGGTGTCTCTCTGGATTGCAGACAGGACTGCTGAGAGACACAGTTAGGAGCCTGAAAGCGTTGGTCACATTACTTGTGCCCTTGTACTTTACAGAAATCCTTGGCAATCTGTTTAGAGACAAGAAAACCATGACAGCTACCTCCTCCTTGCTGCTACGAGACACTGCACCAAGCTATACATAACCTCAGGGATGATCTCTACACCAGGTCCCTCTCTCCTCCAAAGTCCTGAGGAAGAGATAAGCACCTGTATGGGTACAACTTGTCATGGGGAAAACCCACTACAGCCTGAGATGTTTCCAATGTCTCTGCTTAATGCAAGAGCTCTAAAGCAAAGCATCGCACAGACACATTATAGATAGCCACAGCGCTACCTTAAAGCTCAAAGATATTACAGCACCTGCTAGTGACTGAGCTTCTGAAAGAACCATTTCCCAGCACCAATCCCGCACAGCCGTTTCTCTTTGGTATGTATTGCAGACCACTGAAGTCACAGCCTGGTCTGCACACAACTCGTTACGCTTCCTTGCCCGATTTGCCTCCAGGTTTCTTCACACCGCTACTCGGTCCAGATTTTCTCCGGCATCTGCTCACTCGCTTTAGATTATCTTCCTGGGCCCTCGACTCGCATTCTTTCCCTGCTGCTAGACTAAACTGGCGGAGCACAGCCTGCCTGGCTCAAATACCAGACCTCTTGTCGGAGATCTACACAGAAGTGTGAACTGAGATTTTTGGGACACCTGCCTGAAAGGGCCTTAAAAGGGCTCAATTAAGAGAGGACACTTTATTGAAGAAAGTCCCCTCCAAGGCATTCTAGCACTACTCTGAAAAGTCAAAGTCTTTTAAAAAATCACTCCCTGTTCTTAGAGCCAGGAGGGAAAGCTTTACATCTCACTTCTGCTTTAATTTCCATATTTTCTATTCTCTCGGCCATAAGCCAAGTGTCCAGTTCCCCAGTGGTTGTTTCAGGGGTGAGGGCAGCAGCCTGGAACAGCAGCACTGCCCCTCCACGTGGTTTCTGTACAGGCACACCTGGCCCGAGCAGAGATCTGCTCCTCATCTGCCAACCACACGCTGCAGAGCCCACTGTCGCGAGGAGCTCAACTCCACGACATATGCCAAGCAGAAATGAGATAAGGCAGCTTTGCAAAGATAAACCTGCTGTGTATCAATCGCAGGAGTGGGCTAAGAACACATCCAGGCTCCAGGCACTGACAGCGTGTTGCATGTCTTGCACTGTTGCTCTGCTGACGGAAGTTATCTTTCCGCAGCAGAATGGCAAAGGCTGTCACGGGAGGACTCCTCTGCTCCACAAATTAACCAGCGCTGAAGGACCAGGGTTGCTCATCTCTTCTGTCCTCGGACAGGTAGGTCTGAGTGGTGACTCCCAGCAGCACACGTAGCCTCAGCCTCTCCTTCTAGACCCAGCAGAGCCTGACCATCAATCTGAGGAGCTTCATTCCCAGCCGCATCCCAATGCCGAGCAGCAGGGCAGAAAGGGGTCACTTCACAAGCGCAGCAGCTCCCTCCGACACCAACACAGCACAGGCGTGCTGGGACCTTTATGCCAAAAGGAGAAGCAACACTGCTTCAGAGAGGCTAGGCACCCTCCTGGCAATCCCTGCCTTTCCAGTACAGCTTTTGGAAATTTCCAAGACATATCTGCTGTCCACGCTACACCTAAATGAAATATTTTTCCTGCTAGCAGTTTTCCAAAGAAAAACCAAAACAGCACTACTGCTAGAGAAGGTTATGGCATACTATGGAAGCAGTTTAAGGCAGTGTCTTCTGTCTGCCAGCTACCTAAATACAGAGCATGTCAAGGAAGAAAAATTACGCACCCTTCCCAAACTCTTCTCCTCCTGTCTCCAACCTGCATGCCAAAATTAAACACAAGACCCCTATAAACTATGGCGGGACTAACTATGCATCAAACACAAACTACTAGGCTCATTAAAATGCTGCAAAAATTCTGGATAGACATTAATAAGGTAAGGCCTGCCACAAGCAGTGGATTTTAAGCTTTCTCCAGCTGGTGGTAAAAAAGCTTGTAGTATCGCAGCAAAAGAGGCAGAGGGACAGTAACAATCTTTCACTGTTAAAAACTGGGGTAAAAGTTGGTACCACTGGTACAGCTAGGATCGTAGTAGCCACCACCTTCCACTAGCTCTACCTTAAAAAAGAAAGCTAGAAACTTCCTTTTTCATCCGAGTATTCATCCCACCTCCTCATACGTTCAGTCTATCGGTTTTTGCTCATACCTCATCCTAACTGCTTTGCTTTCTTCCTTTCTTCTCTCATCTTTGACCTGCCAGGGCTGAAGACCCTGGACAAACTGACACCAATGAGGTGTGTTTTAGCCAGCCTGCCCCAGACAGAGGTACAGGGAATACAAGGCCATCTTTGGTACTCAACTCCAAGAGGGAACACACATAAAGGTGGCTTTGTATATTGGGACAAATGCCTTTTTCTACCAGAAATCTTACCCTTTCCCACATGCCTTGTGCGCTGTCCCCTTCTGTATGTGCCGAGAGGTGTCATGATAAACACAAGCAGTTCAAACAAGCAGTTCAAACCATCTTGAACAGATTACAGCATTTATTTAAACTTCACTGAAATCAGTTTATAAGAATGACCAAATGCTATGATGGATTTGGACAGATTAAAGAAGTCATGTCAGGCACTGCTGTACGTTCTGCCTTGCAGTATCCAGAGAGTCAACAGGCCCAGCAATAAAGTTTTACAGCATTTAAAGCCAGGAAGGACTATGAAACCTTCCTAATCTGACCCTTCTACATGTCCCAATCCACTGTTTCCCTGCGCTACCCTTTTATAGGATCTGAGTTTGTCCTTTGCTGAAACGTAACTTCCAGGAAAGAACATCGGTGTGCTGCAAAGATTGAGAAATGAGCATTTTCCCCCAACTCCAGTGTATTTTTAGACCTTTTGTTTGTTTGTTATGCTTTCCAGTTCTTCCATATCCTTTTTTAAGAGTTGAACTTCAGGAACTGGACACTGTGTAGTAGCACTGGTTTCACCAACACTGTATACTGAGGTTAAATAGAGAAATTATTTCAAAAAACATGGATTTTTTTGGAACAAATCTCTTTCCTTCAGAATCACCCTAGCAGAGCACACTGAGTTGCTTGTCTACTCTGAAATCTAGACCATTTTCCAAGTCCTGATTTCCCATATGCATTCACCTACCCCGTAGGTACAGACACTTTTTTTTTTTTCCTAGACACATAACTTACTTTTGGATCATGGATGAAAATCTTGAGAAGCCTCCTGCCTGGTACCTTTTTGCAAATTAAAAAGAAATCTATCCTCTGACACCAATTGTCCATTAGCAACTCCTTTGAGAAAACCCTTTAATTTCACACATTTTGTGGTACAATTTTTTTAATCAATACAATTAAATAAATATCCAATTACTTGCAAAATGCCTCTACCTACTTTCAATTTTTTTTCATCTCAAAGAATGAGATCAGTTTTGCCTGACTATATCTGCTTTTCATAAAATCCTACCTACCAGGGTCAAATCATATCTGTATCCTTCCACTCTGTAACTATGGAATCCTACAAGAGCTTTTCTGTATTTTTAGATATGTTACATACCAGGATCTCCAGTGCATAGTTTTCATTTCCTCCCCTTTATTCTTTCTTAATCAATTTAATGTTTTCAGACATTTCTTCATGATGTCATGACCCAACAAAAATCAGTGTCAACAAGCCAAACTCCACTGGGACCTTTCAGCCTATGTGGATTTCCAGTTATCCAGGTTTGTTGGTTCCAAGAAGTTTTGTAACCTGATTACTGACAATGGTTAATTTTCATACTACGCCATTAAAAAAGTCCTCTTTCTACCGTTACACTTGCCAACATTGTCTTTTCCCCTTTGATATTCTTAGCTGATCATCATCAGCTCCTCTCTGTTTCACATAGATCCTTTTTTACTCTTCTCTAACCTGTAAGTATTACTTGGGGCAAAAAGACAAAAGGTATTTTCAAAGGATATTAGAAGCCTAAAAAAGGAATAGTTTAACGATAGCTTAAGATTCATAATCCCCTTCATGATAATGGTAATTTTATTCCAAGCACAAAGCTCCGAAGGGATCTTGCTGCAAGTACAATGACACTCATTATCTGAGTGTTATGAGAACCACAGCTGAAACCAACGTTTTTGCAGACTCTCTATTCTGGTACTGATACCGAAAATTGTATTATATACATCATATGAAACTGAGAAAGAAGCCTCAATAATATTAGTCTGAGCTTAACATAAACTGTTCTGATCATATCGCTTCCACATCCTCTTCCAACACCTGTCAAAGCAATACGGATCTAATGTTTTTAGTCTTTCCTCATAAACCAGCTACTTCAACCACTTACTTTTGCCGTTGTTCTTCAAGTTCTCCCAAATTAGCCTTTCTTTCAGACATCAGGTGTCAAGAATTGAAAAGCCCACAGACAACCAGTAGCATACGGACACCTACAGGCCCCAGGTTTCCTTGCATCTCCCCAAACTGTACTTTTCAACACCTTAATCACCACTATGGCAGTGGCACAGTTAATTGACCATCCACAGTCATAACCCTGTCTCCTTTGATATATGGACTTCACAGCTTTCTGCACTGAACAACTGCTTCAATTGTTTCTTCCTTTGGCCTTCAGCAACGCAAGCCTGCAGATTCTCATTTCTCACCTATATTTCCAACCTCCTTTTTTCCCCCCCCCTCAAATACCTGCAAATTTGAAACAACACCAAATGAGTCCAGAGGTTCCTTGTAGCTCCATCACAGCTACCACATCATATAATGTCCCTCTTAAACACTGAAGCCACATCTTAAAAGCAAGCAGTTTTTTTCATCCCCAACTAATCTTGCCAGAAAACTGTTCCAAACAAG
This sequence comes from Chroicocephalus ridibundus, assembly GCF_963924245.1. NCBI lineage: Eukaryota > Metazoa > Chordata > Aves > Charadriiformes > Laridae > Chroicocephalus > Chroicocephalus ridibundus. The sequence continues at coordinate 157,084,856 of NC_086284.1, forward strand.
GTACTGAGGAAGGGGTTGTCTGTACGTCTCTCTTCCACATCTTTTTCATTAAAACTAAAAAAACATGTTCTGGACATGAAATGCCTTTAATTTTAACTTTTTAGAAAAAAAAAAATCAAGACATTTACTGCACAGTTTTCAAGCTCAGTGCCACTTTTTTGTCAGTTTTGATCTTGCAGACGTGTTTGTAGTTGAGGAAAAAAAAACTGCAACAGAAATTAAGTGCATTTTTCCCCTGTGGTTTTGCAACATATTTCTAACAACCCAACAAACAAGCAACAGCAATAGGGAAACATTCCCAAGTCCCAGAGCAAACTCCCTGCTGTGCTTTTTCAGTAGAGAAAGATAATAGTCAGTAGGAATTCAGCTGAAATTTTGCTCTGAATTAGTACAGCCAAACGAGAAGCCACAAGTCACCCTGAGACAGTACAAAAGTAAGACTTTTCTTTCTCTTTTAGTCTTTCTTGTAAGCGACAGCATCCACCGAAAGCCATGAGGAACAAACCAGCTGAATAGAAACAACTGCAAAAGCACTGAGGCGCGAGGAGGAGACAAGTTTCACATTCAGAAAGCTCGCACCTTAAAAATAGTTGCCAAAGCTCCTTTTCAGGGAGTCAGGCCTGAGCGGCGTCTCCCAGCTGCCGTCAGGACCAGCTGGCTGGGCATCCCCAGAGCAGGGCTGCGGCACAGCATCCTTGCACATCTGGAGCCCTCCTGTGCCAGCTCCCACCCTCCGCCGGCTGGCTGGAGAGCTGCTGTCATCCATTCGATAACTGTGGGCAGGAGCCTCCCAGGGAGCCTTTGCTTCATCTCTGTCAGGGGTGCTGGGAGGGAAGGCAACAGGCAGACATGCAGGCGTTGTCTGGAGAGGCAAGGCGGGGGGGAATGCTTTCCGATGAGGAAATGGACATCCCTAGAGAGCCCACAGCACTTCACCAGGGAGCGCAGGAGGCAGCAGAGACATAGGTAGGCACGGTCAGTTTGGTTTTCTTTTTTTTTTTTTTTTAAAAAAAAAAAAAAAAAGCAAGCTCTATCCTTTAGGCCTGTTCTCTGAAAAATACAGCCGAGCAGCATGCCCCAACGACCACACCAGTCCCAGCCCTGAATCACCCGCACAGCTGTGCGGGGGGGACGGGGGACGGCGGAGAGGAGGAGGGGAAGGGAGCTGCAGCACTGAGGAGCTGGAGCAAGATGTACCATCAGTGCTGATGACTAGGCCAGTAACACCCGTGATGAGAAAGACAGATGTTCTGCAGAAAGTCAGCCGCTGCCTCATATTAGGAGGTATGAAAGCGAACAGTTCAGACGTCATATTTTCCTGAGTCGTCATCCTTTGCTAGCCAGGACAGATCCAAGAAAGCCAGGTATATGGCTGCAAGAAATAATGACCTTCTTAGCCTTGGTTCCTCCAGAAGATCTCATCCTGTCCATAATATCACAGGCCTTCCCCACAGGCAACAGTCCCATCACTGCTGTTGCAGTGAGAAAAGCCGGAGGTGCAGATCAGCTTTTATTGCTCTTAAGTTTTGGTTCCGCACATATTCACACAAATCTCTTTTGTGGATAACAAAAGCTCCACAAATGTGAATACACATGCTTTAAGATAACCCACACAAAAATCAAAACATTGCAAGCAGATTACTGACGCTGACAGAAGAACCGACAGGTGACTGGGAAAAAAGCATCCTGGGGATAAGCTTCCCCTTGTGCACGAAATTTGCTGCAGGATTGCAGGGGTGAAGGAACAAAGACCCGCTTGGTATTCAGGGCTTGGGTTTTGTGTTATGTTGTTTTTTTCTTGGCTGTTTTTCACGTTTTAGGTCTAGAAAACCTCCTCCAAGCTAGTCACATGAGCCACTAGACAGGGTGGTCTCTTCCCACACCTACAGTTTCAGGGTTAGCCACAAAAAGGAAATAACACAGGTAGTAGCCAATCCTTACAGGTATGAGGTTGCATAAAGACAAACAGCCTTGAAACAAATGGGGTAGGCTCTTATACGGTTATATCATATGACAGAAGTGCAAGCGGGTAAGGTACGCAGGATTTTATCAGGAAAATCCTGAACAAAATGACGGCTGCATAAACAAACCACAAGTCCAACACACCACTCTGCACATCATGTGTGCTGCACGGAAGGAAAGCGCATGAACAGAAACATGCATTTATTTAGGACAGCTGGAACTCAGTTCAGTTTTCCTTCTCCCCGTTTCAGTAAATCCAAACCAGAACAGCAAAAAACAACTCCAAAAGCATCGCTTCTGTGAAACTGTGGTCATCAGAAATACCCGTTTCCTAACAAAACTCAGTAAAAACAAGTGGCCTCAATCACTCAGTAGCTAAATGGGGACATGAAAAACTCTGGGATCAGACTACTGCCTAGCAATGCCGTATCTAAACCTGAGCAAGGCAGTGCCTCGGGCCCAGGACTGCTGTGGAAGGAACCACAGCACAGCTCCAGCTGGAAGGGGGCTCAGGAGGTCTCTAGCCCAGTCTCCTGCCCAAGCAGGATCAGCACTAAGCTCAGACCAGGTTTCTTGGGGCTTTATCCAATGAGGTCTTAAAAAATTCCAAGGAAGGAGATGGTGCAGTCTCTTGGGCAGCCTGCTCCAGGGCTCAGCTGTCTTCACAGAGAAGCAGTTTTTTCCTTACCAGTTTGAACCTCTCCCACTTCAGTTAATGTCCATTTCCTCTCATCCTCATTGTCATGCGCTGGTGTAAAAAGCCTGGCTCTTTTTCCACTCTTTTCTACAGACCCTCACATCACAGGATCCAAACTTTGGAGGAGGAAAATTAAACAGGATACCTCAAAACTCAGCAATTTAAAGGTGCTTTCCTTGCTTCGCAAGCCACCACATGCTTAAAAGCATTTTGCCGCAGCTGAAGACCCTGCTTACATCCAAAATCAGGGGCAGCACACAAAATCCTCGGTGCAGAACAAGGGCGAGTGACTGTCCCCCCCTCTATTGGAGATTAGCCCATCTCACACAAGGGAGCACGCACTTCACCTCTGCAGGCAACCTCAACACTGGTAAGAGCCGGGACATGAGTGCTCCAGGGTGTCACCAAACATCCAGGGCTTGTCCTGGCAGAGCTGCAGGAAAGGAGCGAGCCCAGCAAGCTCCAGGGAAGCCACTGAAGTGCATCAGCAATATTGCTCTTTACCCCTACACGACAGGGCAGAAGCCTCCACCGACACCAACCCACTTCCCTCCTGATCTCTGCTCAGGACACATCAGAGACTTCGCAAGGAAGGAGCCTGAAGCTCCCTAAGGCGCCTGCCCAAAGCTCCCCAAGAAGTTATCAGAGCAGCCTGGTCTCTATTTCTCACCCCATATGACTAACAGATTGCGTGAAAGGACAAAGCCAGCCCAGCACGACTGCAGGGGAATGTTTTTCCTTGGCAGAGAGGAAAGAGACAAAGTGGGTGTCACGTTTTTCCATTAGATTTTTGCTTGTCACCGCAGCAGAGCCAGATCACATACAGAAGATTGAAAGCTGGTTAGCAGCAGATGGCAAATAAAAAAAAAATAAAAAAAAAAAGAGAGAGTAGTTTCCAAGACACAGCGAAGGCACAGAGAGGTCACTGGCACTATTAAAATACACATGGAAGCTATAGGGACAGCTCTAGTAATTCAGCCCTATCCCATTTAACCAGCATTTCCTTATTTTCTCGCATTGCCTTCTCCGCTTCCCAACTCACCCTCATGAGAGGGAGCGCTCCTTATTTGATAGAGCATTTACAGCCTTCCTGCACGCATTTAGCACTGAGACAACTCAATTCAGTGACTCTCTTTTGTGCGGCCACAAGCTACGTTTGACAGCTCGCAGGCAGAGAGAATGACAGTCCCTGCTACGAAGAGCTCAGCATTTCAGACCGGAGACAGCAGACGCGATGCCCACCTCTGCTACGCCTTATTAAACCTCACCGTTTTTGACCTGTCTTCTTTACTGCCTATTACTCACTTAAGTGAGGTGAAAGGGTAACACATTTGCCAGGAAAAATGTGGCCCTGAGCCAAGCTTCTCTTTCACACGCTGTTTCTGTCACTTTTATACAAAACAAACAATTTGGCATCCAAGACAACCTCCACTTCTCACCAACCAACATTCAGAGGGATGGCAGTACTACCGACCAGATCCAACATGAGTGCTTCTTTGAACCTCAGGTCTGTCCATTTCTCTGCTACATATCCACACTTTTCTCAAACAGCCCTTCTTCCTATTGATCCTTGAACAACTGCCTCCCGCAGGTAACCCCCTTTCTTTCCAGTGACATCTAAATAGTAGTCCACTGGTATCAAATAAATACACACACAGACGGATCACATCTAAGCACAACCCATAAAGCTACGCAGATCATTCCCACTGCACATTCCTGTACCCCAGAATGCAGTTCCACCAGCTATTCTCCAGACAAATATTCCTACCTCCACTCTCACGTCAGCACCAGTACCTGGGCTGCCCCAGGGTAAGCTGTGTCAGGGAACCGATAACCCTGAAAGCTAATTTCTTGCAAGAAATTAATTTTTACAACTGCAGCTGCCACAACAGCCTGCGGTTACATCCAGGTGCAGAACCGCACTGTCAGGTCTTGTCACCCAGAAAAAACACAGCCAAAGGGCATCCAGATCGTACTGATTTCTCATCTCTATGATTCAGAGAGAGATGAATAGGGAGCACAGCAGAAATGAACGTGCCCTCCTTGAAAAGCCAGATGCAGAACTCTACTGTGAGAGAGCCCCTCAGGGACCCACTTGCCCTTAGAAAAAGGAAAGCTGCTCTAGGGGGTTGGAGGAGTTAAAGGGAGGACCTCGTAAGCTCAGGGCAGGCGGCCAATACAGCCCGTGAAAAATGCCGCTGAGCTGGGTTAGTCACCCTACCTGACTGGCTATCAATAATTGCTGAAGTCTCGCCCACAAAATGATCCTTCTCCAAAAGGGAGAGAAGCAGCCCAAGACAGAGGAAACCGATGATGTACGTCTACACCAAGCATTACAAAGTGACTGGAAAACATCTTTTGGGAACACAGGGCATAAGGAGTACAGGCGGCACTCACTGAAGGACAGCCTGATAACCAATATTTGGATACGGCACAAAAAAGCAGCATCTATCTGCAAGCCAGCAAGATAACTTGACCAGCCATAGCCAGAGGGCTGCTTTCAAAGGACCATCTCTTTGCTTTCAAAGAAACGACCACGTATCTCAGGGGTACCTTGGTAGCCGAGACACCAAGAAAAAACAAGCCCACAGTGACACAGACCGCACAGCTCTGTGGAGGGGTGAGCAGCTAGCAAGACACAGCCCAAGCTAGATACCTCAGTCCTTAATTGGGAGCCCTGGGTAGGTCTGTAGCCCCTGCACGACCAGGGCCATGGCAGCCACGACACTGAGAAGGTGCCAGCTCATGAGGCAGACATCCCCCTGCTCCTGCTGCAACGAAGCTGAGCACATCCACTCTAGCTTAGCTCTGCAAAAAAGACTATTTAAGGGACACTTACAAGACCCTCTAGCCTGGGGGCACCGTTTTGTCACCACAGCATGGTACTGCGGCACATAGCATCTCCTAAGGAGCTGAAGCAAGTTTTCTTCTGCAGTGGTTACTGCCCTCCCATATCTGTCAGACAGCTTGGACACAAAGTGGCTTTGCCAAGCGGTGGTATAGGTGACAGCCACGCAGCAAGAAGCGGAGACAAATTAAGAGACAGTCAGAGCTGGTGGTACCTTGGTCAAAGGCCTCTTTGCTTTACCTTTATATTTATTTTTATTTTATTTGTCACAGCTGGCACAAAGATGATCTCTTCTCACCATATACAAGCAAAAGCACGAAGGCAGGCTTGCAGAGGAGGAGAAATACGGCATCAACGAACCGCTGCAGCTGAAGTCAGTGCATCAGAGAGCAAGAAGGACACAAAAAGATCAAACCAAACTGCACATCCCCATCTATCTGCAGCTAGTCAGATCGGCCTCCTCCACAGATGCAGATGATCCTAAAAAGTGAGAGTGCTTTAATAAAAGACTGGTCACGCACACACCCCCAGGACAGTGGAAACTTACTTAACCTCCAGCTCTCAAAGACCCCAAAGATGGGGCCCTACACAGTGTGAACAATGACCTGCAAAGAGCACAAGTTTCCCCCGTCCCTGTAGATAAGTTCAACAACTCCAGACACAGGAAAACCCTGTCTGGTAACAACATGAATGAAATTCCTTTACCCCAGCTATCGCACAGACCTGCACTGCGCTTAACAACTGGCTTTCCAAAGTAAGGAAACATTTACAGAGGACAGCACAGATCAGCCAGGTCCATCAGGGAAAAAAAATAAAGATTGTTTTTGTACGTTGAACACTGGCTCATTCTTATCTATCATGCTTCAAAGTCAGTCCCAGAACAGGCTAACATTTTTTCCAGCTCTCGTCCTTGCTACAGATCAAGCACTTCACTATACAGTTACAGACAGTCCAAATAAAACCAGCCAGCAACTCAATACACTTATTTTTCTAATTTTAACTGTCAGAAAAAGGAAGGGTAAAGTTTCAAAGTATGCCACTCGTGTTTATCTCATCTTTTAGAGGAACTGCAGATCATTTAGACCCATTACAAGTACCTGACGTGTCCCTTGGCAAACAAGAGTGATCTTCTTATTTACATTTGGGAAGAAAACAAGGAGCGGGGCAGGAATGGCTTTCAGTGCAAGGCACTAATATAACTAATTCTGCTGTTCAGCAGTTTTAACCCTGATTATTTATTTTTTTATTTTTAATATGGAAAGTAATTCTCAAAATTTAACACTACTGCTTTGTACAAAGTCTGCATACAACTATTTAGAAATCTCACTCTCTCACATTTCCCCTCTTTACTGGAGGATTTTGGCAGAATCCTTGAAAGTACTGACTTTACAAATATTTCGTCTAAAGTTAGCTGTCTGGTCCTCTGTATGCACATGTATAGAGAAGAAAGGAGGAGAGATTTCAGCTTTCTTGTTAACGGGCAACAGGCTAAACCCCACTTCCAAATAAATGAAGTACGTTTCCCTCAACCAAACTAACAAAAAATTAAAAAAAAAAAAAAAAAACAGATCAAACAATACTGACATCAGATTTTACAGAGAGCTACATGCAGCCACAACAAAATAAGATACAGCCAGCTCCACATCCACACATGCTGTGGTAACCGCAACTTTTAATTAAATACACACAGATTCTAAAAATGAAGCACTGTTGTCCATTTAAATTAACTATTGCCACTGCCATACTCCCAAAACTAGAGGCAATCCCTGGCAGCTTGTCCAGAGGCAGAATTTCTGCAGAAGTCATGAGAACACAAAGTAACAGCAACCATCGTTTTTGTGACAGAGGAAATGAGTCACAGCAAGCTCCCGGCGAGGTTCAGAGGCTTGTTATGGGCAATTTTTAACCTCAGGAAAGAAGGACGGCTCAAAGTTTCCCCAGGTCTTCTTAGCTGACCATCACAACCCTGAGCGTTAACCTTCAGGGACGGATCGCTTTGGTTTTGCTCTCGCAGGGAGACAGCAATTCGGTAGCCAAGGCCTCCGCTGCTTGTGCCGACCTGCGCTGCACCCATGATACAGGGTTGAGCTGCCCACAGCGTCACCAGCCACATGGCAACAAGTTTGCTGAGCTCAAACATCGCTCAGGCAAATACAGGCTGGGTGCAGAATGGATTGAGAGCAGCCCTGAGGAGAAGGACTTGGGGGTGTTGGTTCATGAGAAGCTCAACATGAGCCAGCAATGTGAGCTCGCAGCCCACAAAGCCAACCACATCCTGGGCTACATCAAAAGAAGCATGGCCAGCAGGTCAAGGGAGGTGATTCTGCCCCTCTACTCCGCTCTCATGAGACCCCACCTGGAGTACTGCATCCAGCTCTGGAGCTCCCAACATAAGAAGGACATGGACCTGTTGGAGTGAGTCCAGAGGAGGGCCGTGAAGATGATGAGAGGGCTGGAGCACCTCTCCTGTGAAGACAGGCTGAGAGAGTTGGGGTTGTTCAGCCTGGAGAAGAGAAGGCTCCAGGGAGACCTTATAGCGGCCTTCCAGTACCTAAAGGGGGCCCACAAGAAAGATGGGGAGGGACTCTTTATCGGGGAGTGAGTGTTGTGATAGGACAAGGGGTAATGGTTTTAAACTGAAAGAGGGGAGATTTAGATTAGATATCAGAAAGAAATTCTTTAATCTGAGGGTCATGAGACACTGGAATGGGTTGCCCAGAGAAGTCGCCCCATCCCGGGAAGTGTTCGAGGTCAGGTTGGATGGGGCTTTGAGCAACCTGGTCTAGTGGAAGGTGCACGTGCCCACAGTAGAGGGATTGGAACTAGACGGTCTTTAGCTTCCCTTCCAACTCTAACCATTCTACAATCAGCAATAAGGTATTTGAGGCACTTCAATTTTTTCATATAATGCTTCGAGTTCAATAGTCAGGCTCTTTAAAGAATAAGCAATTTGGGCTACTTAGCACTTGAAATATCTTCTAGTTAATCACTCATCATCAAGACACTCAGGACACAATATCTGGGAATTTAGTCCTAAATATTTAAGCCAGCCGCTGCCCTCACATACCTGTAGGGCAGCTGCAGTTCTACATCTGCCATGCCAAGACCACAGTCATATTTCATATTTACATTCAGCTGCGTTTTGCTGCCATCTGGAAGCAGCAGCCAGCAGCTAGTATGTTAAAATAACCATGAAAATGGGGGGGGGGGGGGGGGGGAAAGCCTGCCTCCTCAGTATTAAATAAGGAGTTTTTAAATGTCAAAGGCTCGTAAGAACCATCTGCCTTTCAGCTGCCTTCCAGCAACGGGACAGGTAGTTGGCATTTCACAGCATGTTTGTCAACAGACTTATCCATCTGCATCAGATCTGGCATTTGTCACTGAGGATGCCATCACAGCCGGTCCGCGGATCAACTCCAAACGAGATCCACAATGGCAGGCAGAGCTCTCCCACTTCAAGCCCAACTGGGTGTTAGGGAAAGTAAGAGCAGCGGCAAGAAGGTGAAGAGTTTGCAACCTGGCCACACTTCTGCTCCCTTTGGGTGGTGGCAGGCTTTGTGCTTCCTTTCTGCTAGACTACCAGGAAAAAGAGAAAGCATATAATAATAATAATACCTTGCACAATGCCAGCGTACAGTATTACCCACACAATCATAACAAGCTACAGGGCATATGTATATTATACATGCAGACACGTCACATATGCCATGAACACACCTCTGGGAAACCTTTCAGCCTTTTCTTAGCTGGGAAACTAAGCCACTCTGGAAAAATAACAGCTAAAAAGCTATCTGGCATCCAGGTGATTACTATAAACTGTGAAGACTCTAATGAGCCACCTCAAGGACTGCTGCCTGCCTACACCGGAGCTGAGATCCTCAAGGCCCCAGTTTCTCCCAGCACAGCTGAGGATATCACTGACAGCACCAGCGGAGCGAGGGTACAGTTCCTCACGCTGCTCCAGGCGCCGGTGAAATCATCAGCTGTTAAAGAAAAATGTAAATCCCCGGGAGGCTGGATTTCAGCCCTGGTAATTAAGGCAGGCCGGAACAGTTTAAAACAGAGGTCAAGTTTTTAAGTCATTGCATACTTTCACACTTGTCTGCTAGCTTCAAATCAACCAGACCCACGAGCAGACTTTGTGGTCATAAAAAGGTTAAAATTTAACTTTAAAATACACAAAAGGCAGCTGGCACAGAATTCTCAGCCTTGCCCGTCTGCGCACATGGGTCCGACTGCCAAAGGACATGGATCCTTCTTCCTGCTTGTGACGTCTCCCTCCTCCCCCTCGCCAGTCCAGCTCACGCTCCTGGGGCTGCATGACTAGCCCAGGCACCTTTCCTAAGCCCACTCAGAAGTTTTCCTGAATGTAGACTCGCACATCCAGCTATGGGACACCTCAGGAGTGTGCAAAAACCAGAAGATGCTATAGGACACGTGTTCGCACGTTCCTCAGCCGTGAGGATGCTAGCACTGGTGGTGGGCACTCAGGCAGATGGAGCGCAGGAGGGTCTCCTCATCACCTTGATCTTTTCAGAAACACCCTGCAATAAGTTTACAGACTCATCAGAAACAGCTGGGTCAAACCAGGCCTCCCAGATGGAAAGCATAAGCCAGGAGAAGAACAAATGTTTCATCCAGAGGGTTTTTTGTTTGTTTGTTTGTTTTGTTTTTAAAAATGATTCTATGAAGCTTTGGCCAGAGGTAAACTTGCGTTTCATGATATCAAGCATGGTATTTTTCCTCCACATAATAGGACACGCTTTGCAAAAGAAAAAGTTCAACAGGCAGAAACATCATTCTCTGGGGGGAGGGAATAAAAGCACATAATTTCAGAAAACTTCCCTTTTTTCCTTTAAGGATAAGATCCTAATACACCACTACACCTGCTTTATCCATAGCATTTAATTGCTTTTATTTTTTTTCCTTATAGCTTTTTTCAGAGGAATTCCAAAAACAACAAAAAGGTTCAATTGATTTCACACTTTTTATTTGATTTTAAGGCAGTCTAAAGAAGTCAAACAAAAAAACACACAAACAAATCAATGGTAGAACGTTACTCCCAATAGGGAAGTCACAGCCCAAGGTTTTGCAGATGCACTGCCTCTTGCAAAACACACATCATTGTAGCATTTGAAGCTTAAAATCCCCAATAAAACTTGAAAACAGCAGAGGGAAAAGCATCACGTTTCCATCTACCAGACAGCCAGGATGTTTTGTTTGTCAAGCTACACTTAAAACTAAGTCCCAGGCTCCTTGAAATAGGGCAGAAAACATACATATACGTGTTGCTACAGCCCCAAGTTCTAGTCCAAGCTCAAGATCTCTTTCAGGGCACTAATTAAAAAAAAAAAAGAAATAAAGAGGGGAACACTAAAGGAAGAAAACAAAAGTTAAGAGTGGCAACTCTGTTCTCATCACAAGGATCCAAACAAAGCAGGAGGAAGTATCCCAGCCCAACTGTAAAATCCGAGCGGGTGCACTCTCTGAAGAGCCTCTCATTTCATTCACAACGTTCCTCTTGTTAAAGTAAAAAACTATGTCTTGTCAAAGAAAAAACACAGGAAAACAGCTGTTTGAAGAAAGAGCTTTCCATTGTTAAGTGGTCCTGCTGGCTCTTTAAAAAAAAACAAACAACCAACCCACCATAACATATGATTGCTTTTCCCCGGATCTACCAGAAGATACACATTGCGCAAGAAGGCCCAAGAATTTTCAAAGACAAAGCAGCCAAACAATGTTTAAAGACAGTCATGCGTGCAGCAGCAGGCGTGCTTCCTGCTGAAATGAGGTTTGGTGCTTGTGACGGACACGACCCCGGATCAGTAAGGCCACCGCGTACAACAAATAAGGTTTTCCTTGTTTGCCTTTCGAGACTAACACCACCATCTCCGCACGGCCCCAGCACGCTGCCTTGCCGCGTGTGGTGCTGTGGGATCACCACGGCTCCCACGAGAAGAGGTTGGTCCCTCTCGGCAGGGTGACCGTGTTTGCACCTCACTCTCTCAGATGCAAGAAGGAAATGAAGAGAGCCCACCAGCACCTGCCCAGGATCTTTCCTCAGGCACTCTGACACATGCTAGTCACCACCACCATGCTACTCTGGGTCTCCATTCGAGGACGTGCTCGACAACTACAACGTGCTTCACACAAATGGTGGACTCCAGCAGTCTTCCGTGCACCCGTCCTGTGAGCTGGACCATCCCAAAGCAGTCCAGCTCACTTCCAATTAGGATTCGCACCTATACAGCTTTAGAAAGTGGAACCTCTCTGCTTGCAAAAAGCCTCCAAATTAATGGAGAAACAACAAAGCAAAGATGCGTTTCCTTGGGATTATCCTGACTGTGTGTTTTGCACAAGCAAAAATATGGGGATTCCAGTCAAAAAAAAAATAAATAAAAGATCATCAGAACTTCACGCGCTGGCCCTAAAAGCCACTCAAGCAAGGACTTCATCAACATCTTTAGAAGACTCCCCACAGCATGCCTATGGGACAGTCAACTTTCCTGGCATGACGGCCAACAATCAAGTTCCAGGGAAGGGGAGCCCCGTGGTTCACGACATCCATCTGTCCGTCCCGGGCTGCCGGGACAAACCTTGCCCTTCCATCGCTTCCTTCCTGCGCTGGGACAGCCCGGGAAGCGGGAGGGTGTCCGCAGAGCCTGGCTTTGGAGGAGTTTGGAGAACAAGACGCATCCGACGACTCTTGATGGGGCCCCGGTAGAAGCCGCCAGCGCCGGGGGGGAAGCGGGAGCCCCGGCCGGGCGGAGGGAGGGCTGCCCCCGCAGGGAGGCGGCGGGGCCCGGGCTGGGCTCCAGGCCTGTCCCGGGGGGCACCTCACTCCCCCGGGGGGGGGGCCAGGCCCGGCGGGGCGGTAGCCCCCGGAGAGGCGGCGGCGGCGGGCGAGCACCCGCCTGGCACCGACGCCCGCCCCAAGGTGGGGCCGAGGCCGCCCGGTACGACCCCCCCGAAACGCGGCCGCCTCAGCCATCCCGCCCCCTCCCTCCCGGCACCCCCCCGGCCGCTCCTCACCGTGTGGCACAGCAGGGTGTCGGGGTCGGCGGGCTCGCACAGCTCGCTCAGCTTGCGGTCCCACTGCAGCAGCGGCTGCTCCCCACCGCTCTCGCACACCTCCATGGCGGCCTCAACACACGGGGGCACCGCCACCGCTGTCCGCCCCCCCGCCCACACGCGGCGGCCGGCTTACACCGCGCCGCCCGCTCCCATAGGCCGTGGAACCCCTCTCTCTCCCGCCGCTGCCCGGGCCCGGCGCCGCGCTGAGGCCGCGTCCCCGCCGCCGCCGGCAGTGTGCGGGTGTCAGGGCGGGCGGGTCACAGCGCCAGCTGCGCCCCGCCACGCCCCCGCCCCCTCCCGCCTGGCCCCGCCCCCGCCGCCCGACCCGCCAATGGGGGGCGAGGAGCTCGGCCGGCCGGCGGGCCGCGCCCCAATGGGCGCTCGGCCCCCCCACGCCTCCAGCCGTGGAATGTGGGCGGGAGCTACCCGCTGCGCGTCACGGCGAGGGCGGCCCCCCCATGCCCTGGTGCGGCCAATGGGAGAGCCGCGACCTCCGGGAGTGACGGGCGCGCCAGCCAACGGCACAACGACAAGACTGCAGCCGGCGCGCGCCGCCCCGCCCACCCGGCTGTGTGAGGGCGGGGGCGGCGGTCGGGGTTCGCGGCCGGAGCCGGGAGCGCAGCGGCGCCTGCTGCCGGGCCGGAGCGCGGCGGCCCGGCCTCCCCCGCGGCCCATTCTCCTGCCAGAGGGCAGCGGCTGGGCCTCCCCCGGTGCACCGCAGCCCCTTCTTCAGCCGTTTGGCTGGGTCCCCCCGCCCCGCTCAGGGCAGCGGGCTGAGGCGGTTCCCGCCAGCGAGAGGACGGGGCCGGCCTCGCCTCAGGGAGGGCAGCGCTGGGGGGGGGCGGCCGCGGCAGCTTCCCCCCTCCCCCGCGCCACCCCCAGCGCTGGGGTGACCTACCCCGCAGCAGGGTTTGGAGCAACCGGTCGCTCGGTCTGTCAGTCTGGTTTAAAAAGAGGCGTGAAAACGGCCAAAGGTTGGATAGGGCCGAGCGCGGCCCACCGGTCGGTTTGCGCCGGGTCAGAACTCGGCTTGTAAAAAAAAGAGATGTTTTACAAAGAACTGTGCTTTAAAAGGCTGTGAGGCCCCAACACCGGCAGCCACGAGCGCTCTGTTGGGTGTTTGACGCCGTTCCCAGAGCACTCGTCAACTATCAGTAAAAATAACCCCAGTCGATGGGAAATTCCGGTATTTTCAGACTTGCTTTCATGCCAAGCTGGGACAACACTGACATTTCATCATCCTTTAAACAAAAAAAAAAAAAAAAAAAACCACACCACAAAACAAAAACACCAAAAGATGCCAAATCTTCATGATTCAAGAAACCAAGCATTCTTCAGTGCTTCATTTCAGCTCCTGGAACCCAATCAAGGCATTTTATTGTCGGTCAGTTCAACACTAATTGTCATTTCCATGCTGCGTTGTGCATGAATCGCAACTGGATTTCCTGACGCCTCCCCTCTCTTCTAGACCTCCCATTTAGACTCCATCTCTCGTGGCACACCGCTTTCATTCCCTCACAGAGCATCAGTGACACAGTCCTTGCTAAGGAGACCATCAACGAGCCCTCTGAGGAAAATGGTCAAAAGGACTTCCCAGCACCCATCAGGCACAACAACAATGAAAAGAGGAAAAATAATGGTGATTTTTTGGGGGGTTGACCCTTTAAGATTTATTAATTTTTTTTTGTTTGATAAAAAAAAAAAACCCACCCCATATAACAAAAGCTACATTGTTTGGTGAAGGATATGAAGGGAAAATCCCTAACTGCCCCAACCAAAGATCTCCTGCAAAGATGAGTTATTTTAAGTTATTGTGAAACGAGTCAGTCCAGTATATGCCCTCAGCAGCACGGAAAACATCTAAAGCCAAATTACTAGCGCCTGAATTGCTACCTACCACTTTGGCAAGCCTGACTGGAGGTACAAACTTCTTGTGTCCTGGCACTGTCATAGCAATTGCATTGTGCCAGTCGGGGGATGCAGATTGTGAAACTTGCAAAGGTCAGTTCCTTATCCAGAAACCTCCGTGTTTTCATTGCATGCGTTCTTACTTTCAAAGCTTTTGCGGCCTTGTGATAATCCATCTAACAAAAGGCTTTCCATCACTCTGTTGGCTGACATTAGATCCTTCTAAAATTACTGCTGTGACTAGAGAACTTCTTTGGCCTGGGGCACTAAATTAATGTTTTGCCCGTGTGAGAAGCCTAAAGGGAGAGCCACGTTTGCCCTGTAAGCCAACAAAATAAAAGCCACCTTAAAAGAACAAAGAAGGTGCAGACTGGATGACTGCAACTTCATTTGCTGAACATGCTGAGGATGAGGGTCTCATAAGGACTTATTTGACCAAGAGTACTGGACTGAACTTTCTCATCCTAATACATTTCTCAGGAAGAAATATTTAGGAAACAAGTCACACAGTACATATGTCTGTTGTTCCCCCTTGGGCAAAGTGCTGACAGGAAATTAGGCACTCTGGGTAAACAGCGTGCTGCTTTTCCCAAGGGTTTCCACTCTTCCTGCATCACATAAAAGTGTGTCCCTCTCCCCTCGGAACTTTCCCAGGGACTCTCTCGTAATGTTGGTACTGAGGTGTGGCTGCCGCTGCAGTTCACAGTGCTGCTGAGTATTCATAAGCACCTTGGAAGATTTCTTTGGCCACTGAAATATTTTGGTACACAGAGACTATCCATTTCCGGGGCTATTCACCAATATAAAACATGATATTGGCAACTAGTGACTGGTATCCTGAACTGGCATCCTGCCCGCTTCCTGACATATTATTAAAATTAGTGTTCAAGGCTACATCTCATTTCTGAGCTCCAATGTTCCTAAAACAATTCCCTGAGACTTTCTAACGAAATACAGCCAATTTGCCCTGCATGGTGTCAACTAACAGTACATAGACCACAATGAAGTTTTTGTGCTCCAGCACCAGTTCTTCTTGGGAAAAGAAGAGCTGAGCTCTCCTCTCCCCTCAGCCCTTGTAGTAGCAAGTTTCTACTAAAAATTGGCAGCACATACGGGGCACCAAGAAGGAAGAGATAAAAGTGGAGGAAACTAATCCTTTCCATAGAATATTAATTATTCAGTGTCCTGATACAACACATGGGATAGCAGTCTAATGTGTCATCTGTTGCTGCTCGCAAACTGACGCTACGCCAGAAACCAGGCACTGTGGAAAGCACCACAAAACCAGCAAGAACATTATACAGACACAACTATCCTCCTAACTTTTTCCCATATTGCTTGGAGGATTTTAAATTGTAGACCTCAGTAGTTACTAGCATGCTGAAAATCAAGGCTCTTTTTTTCTATGTTTCGTAACTCTCCTCTTGGAGCAGCTTTAGTAGTATTTTTAAGCTCCAACTCATCTAATTCTGAGAGCATTTTGATTTCTCCTTTTGTATAAAGCCACTTCCTCACAACAGACTTCTGAACGGGGTTTGAACTCACTCTCCAGCACAGACGGACAGTGCAAAAATTGACCGACAATCTACAAGATTAAAAGGTGGGGGGTTATTGTCTGCAGAGGTAGGGCTGAGGGGAGAGGAGAGCTCAGCTTTCTTTTACTGAGCATTCTGTCGCCTTTCTGCAAGAAGTAAAAAGCCCATGCAGAAAAAACATATAGCAAACCCACACAGAAAACTAAACCAGCTAAGACAGAGGAGGCTGTTAAGGCAGAGCTCCAAACAAACACCACTTTAAACATCAAAGAAAAAAGCTAGCAATAATACAAACCTTGTAAGTCACAGAAAACTTGGCAAAGGAAAGGTGCTCTCTTTTCCTTGCAGATCCGGGTTACAGAAGCCATGACTCCTGTGACCGCATCATTACTCAGTTCTCCATCAGGTCAGTTGCACAAAGCCTCATTAAATATTTACAGGTGACATTTTTCTGACTTGTGACAACCAGGATCAAGATAACCATCCATTTTCTACAGCCATTCTGTTCAAATAACTTTGAAAAGTCAACCAGCAAGAAAAGAACAAATAGCAACAGGGCCTACAGCATAACAATTGCGAGGGTTTTGACCAGCTACACATGAAAAATCTTACCCCTTGAAAGCCACAGAAAATAGCCATAGTTAGAGGTTTCTTCAACAAAATTTGCACCTCTTAAAGAGTACAGGGCACAAACTTCAGGACTAAGAACACAAAGAATGACAAGCGATCAATTTCTAACCACAGTATTTGCTGCAGATTGTTCAGAAATGGTGAAGTATGGTAATGAGCTGATTTTTTACTGGGGACATAAAGCAACAACATAAAGCAACAAGCAGAAGAAAGAAACCTCACGCACACTAACACACATTTCCCACAAGATGTCTCTGCAGAAACCCCACGAAAGTTTATTTCTCTGTGTGTCCTGTGCAAACATGTTACTTGCACTACCCAGTACCTGGTAATGAACTAACAAAGCAAATTTCTTGTGTAAATGAGATCTAAGTCGCACTGCTGTGTGGAGAAGCTCATCATCGCCAAGATAAAACAGCTACCAAGTCTTAGTTTGTATGTATAGACATGCTCAACTACTCAGCAAAAAGGCTTCCACCACAGAAATTTCAGAGTTAAAAACAGAAGGTGTGCTTGAGAACCGTGAAGTTTTCTTCCCACAATCCCGGCATTATATTCCTTTTCTGAAATGAATACTCATGAAAGAAGAGGGATCACCAGTACTGGAGACAGCCTACTACTAAAACCACAGCACTGGTAAACTGACAGAAACACAAGTTCCCTTTACCAGAATATTCCTGCCTCCTGTACCCAGGGACTTCTCAAAGCACAAATTCAGCTTTCTTGCCTTCGCAATTCAAGGCCTCTCTGCATGGGCTTTTACCAGGCTCCTGCAGGCACTGCTAGTCTTCACAGCAGAGCTGTGACAGGGCTCAAACACCTCCCCCTTCACACAGGCCACCAAGCAGTCACCAGGAGGCAAGTCTTTTGGCTAGGTTAGAACCCAAGTCTGGGAGCTGCTGGTAAAAAGCTCTAGTAATTCTGCACCAGTTCAAGCCTTCGGTCATTCTTACTTCCTCCTGTTACTCTATCCATAGAAATTGTGAGTTGTGAAACAGAAACAGAAGATGCTTCAGCCAAAGAAATCAAGTCCCACTTCACTGAAATAGCTCTCTCGCTACCCTCCATGTTATTTGGGGTTGGGGAATTTGTGTCTGTGTTCCCAAATACAGGTCACACTTCAATTAAAGCTGAAAATATTTTTCGCTGTGTGACACAGACACAATGCTCGTCGTGTCTTCCTCAAACCAGCGCACTACAGCCACAGAAACACACACAGGAGAAGAGGGTTTCCTACACCTTACACCACACTGGCAGAAATAACTAAGTGGCATTGATCTGTGCTACAGACCAGAATAGCTCTGTCTCAGGTCTCTTAAGAAATGCTCCAAATACTTGCTTAAAATGCGCTGTCATTTTAAAAAGAAATAATCTCTATTTTTTACCTCTTCCAATCTATCTCCATAAATACATAAGATAAATTCCTTGTTAAGGTCAAACACTTCTAAATGTCCCAGTTGATGCAAGCAATCAGGGTTTGCCTAATCACGTTTACACAAGAGGTTAACAGGGACAAGCAAACGCTGAATGCCATGTACTAAGGGACAGCGTGGAAAAAAACCTCATTGCCTAGTTATAAACAAAGTATCACTGTTTTAACTCAGTAGATACCACTTCCATTCTTTCACATTTCCTCACAGAGCAAGTACCCAGCCGTAAAAAAACCCACCCAACCCAGATGCTATAGGAATGCTGATTTCACACTTGATTTTCTCATAACAAAAATTACTTAGTTACAGATTAACTTTGCCCCATAGCAGCAAAGCAGACATAAGAGGTGAATGCACAACATACCTTTGCCACAGGTTATTTTTGACGTAACTACGTCTATGGCTAACGCAGAATCATTTGTGAAAATCTACCCTAATGCAAAATTGCGATGAATGCTCAAGATACTGCACCGCTTTTCAAACAGTGTGTTCTCAAAGTAGGTATGTGTTGTCTTTGTAGGAGGTCAATCTTTAAAAGCGTACTAGCAACTTTAAATAGAACAACCGGAAAAGCAAAGAAAAAGTTGAAGTTCTTGAGCAAATATTTTCTTTGTTGGCACCTAATCCCGTACCTTCTGCTAGCTCAGCGCAGCTCTGTCCCCAGCCTGAGCCAGGGGCAGAGATTAGTCTGAGCCATCCAGCAGCCACCGAGAGTTCTGGCAGTTTTGGCCAGTCCACGTGCAGCAGTAAATTCCCTTCTGCCATTTGACATTGCTGCCACCTCTACTCCGAGTTCGGAGCCAAAAGCCACTTCCCAAGCTCCAAAGCAGATGCCGTCATAAACTGTGCTGAGCTCCACCACCACAGCAGAGTGCAGAAAAGGAGGTAACCACCAAACGCACGGAGGCTTAGCACGTTCACGTGAGGCCTCCTAGATGTGCAGAAAGCTTAAGACAAATCCCAGCTTTCAGCTAACAGGAAACATTGGCGTGGACCACACACAAACTGTATTTGGATCACGACTGTAGAAATGGACCATCACAACTTCTCCCAGCAGTACAACAGGCTCAGACTGAACAAGAAGTAGTTAGGGGAATTAAAGTCGGAACTTCTTATTTAAAAAGATACCACAATCTCCTGTGGGTAACAACCCATTTAAGTTGCTAAGCATTTCCAGCAGATCTAACACCTCAGCATGCCAGTGACAGGGGCACTAGCCACTACTACTTAAAGCATTCACTTCAACGAGAAATAAATGCTGAACTGAAAGAATCTAAGTTTTTGGTAGTACAATGCTCACATAGAGAAGTATAAAAAAGGTCATCATTCTGTAGAGGGAAGAGCTGCAAAAAGCTATAAATAAGCATGCTCTCTACTAGGCTCAGAGAGAGATGAGATACAAAATCCCACCAGCTTTGAAGGCAGGAAATTGTCACCTCTAACGTTTTTCTTTCCCTGTTCACATCCCGCTGTATTACAGTGGGAATTTCACCACGTCTCTGCGTAATAAAATGAAACACCTTTTAATTGTGTGGCTTTTTACTTACAATACTGACAAGTCTCAGTCTTTCTGACAATAAAACACAGTTAAAGCGAAACAAATGCCCACGTTAACCGAGAATCCCAGACCAGGAATATTTTTCACAGGCTACCTCAAGCCTCTCAAAAGGAAGAGCCAAGGCAGCCGTTCCTCCAGCTCCTCCTGATGGCAACCGACAGGCACAGCACCCTAACAAGGTACTGGCGTGAGAATGTTGATGTCATCACAGAATCATCATATGTCAAATGCCATAATTATGAAGACTTAAGCACACGACCAAAAGAGGATTTGGTCACACCGATTTGATCAAATGCTATGATCAATGGAGGGGCAAACCCAAATGCACAGAAGGCCTTCTCCTGGTCTGTGACAGAGAAACTTCAAGCTGAGCACCAGGTGAGGCCAATGGCTCTGTTGTAAACTTATTGCCCAGTTGACTTAGTTAAGGAAAAATGGAGAAAGACACCTATAGAACAGAGGAGGGATGTTAACAGAAAGAGACGATCAGGCTTTCAGGCCCCGCAAGATGGAAGAGAGATTGTTAAGGCAGCCAAGGATATAACGTTTGAAAATGGCTGAAGATACAAAGGGTAACTTCTACTTATATATTCATCAGATCAAGAATTAATATAGCTGCCTAGGTTACCTTTTCTCTAAAGGGAAAACAAAAAAGAAAGAAATCCAAATGATGACGAACAGAGAGAAAGCACACAGGAAAACAACACAAAACACACAAAGATACCCTACAGGTATCAAACTTTTTATTTATTTTCAAGAAACTACAGCAATACACATGATTACAGAATTATGAAGCACTGTAAAACAAAAGGAATGAAATGGCCTGGGGTCCAAGCACTAACAACTTCACACCTTGTCTCTCATACCACCATCACTCAGAAAAATTACATTATCTGAAAAGAAATAAAGAAAATTTAATCTCAGGACTGTTTTGTCCTGTTGCAAGCCTGCACACCCATAAAGACAACCTATTTGTGTTAAAATAAGCTGCAAATACATGTATTTTGGAACTTAGTTCATAAAATAAAACAGTGTCCAATGCAGGGTTCTTGCTCAATCTCTCCAGAAAGCTGACAATTAAAGGTGACCATATATGCTATGAAACAAGTGTGCTATACCTGACGAAAAGTTGCTGAACAGTCAAAGATACCAGAAACAGTTTAAAATAATGGTTTGATTCTTTGACTGTGATCTCCATCAGTTATAGCTTATTTCCTTTTTCTTTTACCATTTTCAGTATGCACTACCATGTCACCAGCCTATGGGACTACAAGAAGCTCGTATTTCATCAAGCCTCAGTAATTTCTAAAGGATCTTGAGACTGGGGACATTGAACACGAAGGAGAAACCATTAGGATACATCCTAATTAAAAAAAAAAAAAGAGACTTGCTTCTCCCCTCCAGCTATTTATAAACAGCAACTTACAGTACTGCTAGCTGAACTGCTCATGTGGAAGTTTGATTACTATTCTTTTAAAAAGACCACAGAGCAGAAATATTCAGAATTGTGGTTGGGGTTTTTTTTCCATTCTCCTCTGGCCCATTTTTTTTAGATATACTTGTATAACAGAAATGTTTTCTCTACTACACAATAATTTTAGCCCTCCCTCAAAAGCCACAAGATTGCAGCTCTACCCACAGTAAAGATGTAGGATGCTCATGCTATTTAAAGGCTCAAGGAAAAAGCTGAGTTTGCCAATTCTTTTCTTCATTGCGTCTACCCAAGGGACAAGTCTACTCCCTGTCCATTCTGTGCTCTTCTTACCACGACTGGCTACCAGGCTGAGCTCTCTCTAAATTCTCCATCAAGTTATCCCCACATAAAACATCTTTCACAAACAGAGGTCCTTAAAATTGGTGAAGCCTCCGGTCTTAAACAGGAAGAAAAATTCCCTGCCAAACCAAGACAAAGCTACTAAGCAAACTCTACTTTGCTTAGAAAAGGAATCTGCCTGACCCTGCAATACTACACACCACAGTGTTCGTAGAACACACAGTAACCACCTGCAGCACCAACTGGTTTGTGTGAGCAAACTACGCAACAGCTCACAACTATATGCTCTCATTTGCTGTGTTTTCACAAGCAGTGCCAGAGGACATCTAGTGGTGCAGCCTATTTATTCTCTCAAAATCCCCAAGTGTGGATACTAAGGATAAAGACAAACCAAGCTCTATTTCAAAGGTCCTCCACCCCCTCGCCAATTTAAAAGGGCAAGGTAGGTCCCAGTATGATGTTCCTTACCTGCTATAATTGTTGTGGCCTGACGCCTCACATTGTTTTTATCTGTATATTCACCATAGTCGATCTTCCCTTCAACATAGATTCGAGCACTGAAAAAAATGAACAATTTGGTTCTGATCAGAGAACTGTACTGTTGTTTTCTCCTCTGTATCTGATTCTGAATACACAGGCTTTTGCCTCACTTGTTTGTAGCATGTCTACTAACTTACTTTATGGCACTTCTATCTTAGTATAGCTCCTGGTCACTAGAATTATTACATCAATTGATTATTAAGGCATTAAATCCTCAACCACATTTGTTATTCACTTACCCCTTCTTCACATACTGATATGTAACATCCCTGAGGCCCGGTCTGAAGACAGAGATCCTGTGCCACGTCGTCTTCTGACTGATATCACCTAAATTGCATAAAAATAACAAAGTTGGATGCCAAATCCTCTTTTTGATGCAAACCTCAGAAATCAGTTTCAACACGTGGGTGTTCTCAAATTGTGAAAAGTACACTGCTCATTGCAGACTCACCTCCCTGGTTTAGCTCACTTTCCCCTGTTCGCCACATCTCATTGGTTGCAAGAGAAAATATGGTAACGGGATTTTTCCCCTCCACTTGCCTCATGATAGGGTCCTGTCCAACCCGACCAAGCAACTGAACACGATTCATAGCTGAAACATGAGAAAGTAAATACATACACAGGTGAATTATGATGCTTCTAGTCACGGCAAGTCATAAGTCGGCAGCTTTTGTCAAGGGCCAGAACAATGACTTTCTGTACCTCCTAACCATTTTTCCAGCTCTTGTGACCTTTTGCTTTGGGCCCTGCAGACGGTTGACTGTGCCTGTACTATCATTACCACTGCTGAATAAGATCATTTAGAAAGCTAAAAGTTCTTTATTCTTTCTATTCCTTTGTCATCTTTTTCACAGACTCATCTATATGTCACTTGAGACTACTTTGCATTTACTGATCCCGATGGGTTTTTTTCATTATGATAAAACCGCAGCATTGCATCGCTTTGTCCTTAAAACAATAAATTTAAAACAACAAAGATGCATTATTGCACCCCATCCACTGAATTAGAGGGTCACTATTTTTTTTTTACACAGGTACCAGGACTAGGTGGATGCAATTTATTCCTTCTCCTTGTTGAAGGACAACTGGAGGAGGTTGGGGAAGCATCAATCTTGCACAATGAGCACGTGAACTGAATGGTAAAGCCTGAGGTGTGCACATGGAGCAAATCACACTCGAGCAGCAGCACCCCAACAAGTCCCCCAGGCACATGGGAGTCTGAGAAACACGCACAAGACACCTAAAGAGAGGTATTAAAAAACATGACAACAGCCTATTCGATTCGCTGCCATTGATAAAACATGACTATCTGCCTTTTACAGGTTGTACTCCATGTCAGGGCTTTTTTCTTTTCCCCTTTAGGGGCTGCTTAACTTGACAGAGACCAGACAGGAAGCTACTTTAGAGTCCGTTTGTTTGAACCAACACATTCTTAGTTACTGCATTCAGGAGCTGCCACTCCCATCTGTTCTTCTCCTGACATATTTCAGCCACTCTAAAACTGAAATAAAAACCACAAAGAGTAACAGCTAAGTTTCGTCTCAGGAACTACTTACATCTTTCTAGTACCAAAGAGCCAACCGTATCAGACTCATGTCTTACAAACTGGCGAAGCACCTGAAGGAACAGACAGATGTTAATTTCCAAGACACAAAATACGAACCGTGTTCACGTACCTTTACACCTCGTTTTCCAAACACTTACAGAGGTCTTGCAAGTATGTTCTTTTCCAGTGACTTACAGGGGGACCAAGGGAAGAAATCCATTCAGTTAAATTAAGCCAATAGGATTATTCAAAGAATATTTGGTTAAAGTGGTGTTAAAAAGGATTATTTCTCGGACATGCAGTAACTACTGTTTTTCTGTAATACGTAATAGGAGGGTCGGTGGGGTTTGAAGTGGAGGGGTTGTTTAGTTAGTTGGGCTTCAGTTTTTGCAAACAAACAGAGTTTTGATAGTTCCACCAACTTTCTGTTTCACTTCAGAGATTAACAAAATATGCCCCAAATGTACATCTATCCACTGCCATAAGCAGGACGACGCACTGATAACCCCTTGTTCCCAAGCAAACTGCATATCGAGGCTACAAAAACCTGAGTGCTGCAGCTAAACACAAGCAAGAAAAAAGAAAAGGAACTGACTTGATGCTGGCAAATATCACGTCCTAGAAGAAAGGAAGAGAAAAGCAAAGCCCAGGAACCCCTCTGGCCCATGTGCAGGAACTAGAAGGAAAGCCCATCACCTATAACAAGTAGTTGCAAAACTTAAAGGAAAGTGGGACTAACAGTCCTAGGTGGAACAGAGGAGCTAAACCAGAGGAAATGCAATTTGTAAAGTAGAAGTTCTTTGGCATATCTGTATAGTTCATTGATGTACATGCAAAACATTGAAGATTATTTCCATGCACATGCTGGATCTTTTAATACATCATTTTTTCAGTAACCAAGTAACTAAGTTCCAGCACTTGTTTTCTTGTAGAGTATGAGCGCAAACAGAACCTCCCTCTCTTCACCACGGGTAATACCACGTTTTTTTGAGAAATTACATAAATAACACCTGTGACCTGACAGGAGAATTCACACTTCGCCTCCCGCCCCCCCAAAGGGCAGATTCAGCGTTGCCGTGAAGGCACCAGCAGCTACGGCCGCTCGGTGCAGGAAAAGCGACTGGCGGGCAGCACAGCCCCGGGCTCCGGCCCCAGAGCGCTCCTCCAGCCCTTACAGCCCGACTGGGAACGGCTTCCGCGACGAGAAAGTTACTACGAGCCCGCCGGGGACGTCGAGTCGGGGCCAACCTCCAGCCAGGGCCGCCGCCCGCCCCTCAGGGGCCGCCCCGAGCACCGCCCCCTCAGGGAACCGTTCACCCGCCACCCGCGGCCCTGCCCCCCCGTCCCCGCAGGGCCCTACCTGCCACGCCGGTCGCCACAACATCTCGCCGCCGTGCCTGCAGAGGGAAAAGCAGGGCTGAAGCAGCGCCGGAGGAAGACCGGACCAGACCCGAGCCGTCCCGCCACCGCCTCCCCAAGCCCCGTCGACCCCCCGCCCTCTGCAACTCTCCCGCCGCAGCGCCCGCAGCCGTCCGGAAACGGAAAGGGAAGCGGTGGGTCCGGCGCAAAGAGGGGTCCGGGCGGAAACGCGTCCCGCTCCGCCGGCGAGAGGTTCTACGGGGGGCGGCGGGGTAAGGCGGCCCGGGGGGCGGGAGAGGGCAGCGCACCGCGGGCTCGCAGTGGAAGACGAAGGAGGGGATGGCGCGGCCTTCTGAGGGGCGGCGGGGCCTCCCGCCACGGCTAGCGCCTGCCCTGCCGCCCGCGGTCAGGCTTTCGCCCATGGGGGATCGAGGTCTCCCGGGTGGCGGGGAAGGAGGCCCAAAGGGGAAAAAAAAATTAAAAGAGAAAGTCACGCTGTCGTAGGTAAAAGGATTAAAATCTTTATTTGCACGTTTCCCTTCTTAAAGCATAGCAGCTAACAGTTTAAAAGCCGGCACTGTCCAGCACTTGAAAATTAAACCGGTAAAACCTGAAAATAACCGAGTTACAACTTTACTCTCTCCCTGGTAACAGCACACCCTGTGTGTCCAGCTGCCACAGCCAGACACAGAGCCGACGCACATTCAGGCAGTTACATTAAGCAGGGGCATAGCAAGATTTAATAAATATTAAATATATACACAAACTTTTACATGGGCAGCTCCAAAAAAAAAAAAATCTGACAAGGCCTCAAAAGCCATTTCTGATTTCCCCTCATCTTTGCTGAAATGATGCCGCAATCAGCGGGCAGTTGCGCCCCATGTAGGAGACTGGAAGGCAAACAGAAACACAGCCACCTACCAGCGCGCCAGTCGCTCCCCCCACTTTAAGCAAGTCCTTCCAATCGGCATAAAACAAGTCTGGCATCAGGGACCAGCCTGCAACAGCTTAACCACATCAGCTACGTGGTATCGTGCTCACTGCTGAAAGTTAAGGGAGGGAAGCGCTCCTTCAACTTCCACAAGCAAGGCCCCTATGACTCAAAGTGTTTCCTTTTCCTCTTTGACCCCCTCAGTGAAATGACACTCCAGCTACATCCACCACTAAGTCCACCAGGACTGCAATGTAACCAGTCTGTCTCCTGATGTGTCATTAAAACCGTCTACCATAGTCTCCACCTCCTCACTTCCAGGAGGACCCTGCTGTAGGTGCTGTCTCCGGGTACAGCCACTATCTCCCCTTTAAAGATACACAGGTGGCCAGAGTGTTAAGACGACAAAAACACCATCAATCATAGGGCCCAACTGAACAAAAAGGGAAGCGAGTAGAGGAAATGCTGTCCTTTCCCTTGGTATGGCAGATAGAGCAAGTCTAGAGCAAGACCAGTTACACAAGAAATTAAACAGGCAAAAGACTGAAGACAATGATCTGGAATTTCATGATTGACACTGGGAAGCTAGTGCTTCTTCCCTCAGCCAACATCTCATCAAAACTAATGAGGGAACCAAAAACCACAACAGGGAGAGCTAATATGGGGCATTGGTCTGTGCAAACCCTCTGCTTTCACAGGGCCATTCGGCAGCCAGAGCTTTTTGGACAACACTGAAGTTCAGTAACCCAGAGTAAAGCTAAATGAGCGACAACTCTTCCCTCCCACCAGGCGCTTCTGCTTAGAAGAGGTTTCAGACTCTTGCAACTTGGCACTTCCTAAGGGCTGGTCCTTCATGAGGGTCTGGGCAAGGCGGGCTGCTTTAAGTTCCCTGCAGGGGGGAGACGGAAGGAAGAGCAGAAGAAGAAAACCATGACACACATGAATCCCCATCAGCTACAGAGCTCTGAACAATCTTGTACAAGAGGGTTACTGCAGTACTCCAGCATTGCTGGAGAGCAGTGACTTTTGACCCCAGAGGGTGACATGAAAATTACTGTAGGTTTTGCTAGATTTTCTACTTCAGAACAGGTCAGCTTGGAAGGTTTAGCAAAAGGGAACTATGCATCAGGTCAGCAACACACACCTACACTGGCACCAGTGTGAAGACTCCCTAGTTCAGTTTTTCTCCCATTGTTTCAAATATTTGTGAATGGTGGAACTTAGATCAGTGCCATCTCTGCATCACAAATACTCCTAAGTTCTTTTCCATTGCCTTTTTTCCCCTGGTGCTCACTGCTCTCCTAGAGCATATGCTCTCCTGTCTACACGGGAAAACCTATTCCCCAGCTGACTCTTGCACTAAGAGGGGTGGTGGGGCAGTTCCTAGATCCCAGCACCTCAAAACATTACTGCAACAGCAGGGAGAGGGAGCCAGGGGAAAGAGGATGTCTGTCACCACCTGATATTTCACTTCCTTCTGTACTAGGCCACTATCTCCGTGCAGTATCAATTCCTCAACTGCCCACTGGCTGCATATTGTTTCAGTATATTCCATCACCAGTGGCTGCAGTAAGCGTGCAAGTTCACTGCTCTAATTTAGCCACCTCCTCAAAGCCAGAAGTGAACCACAGCTGCTCGGGCACTAAAGTCCCTGCTACAGCCCCATCATCCTCCCGGCTCCAGGCACAGGAGCTGACTGGCTATTCCTGCACATTGGGTCTCCCAACACTACCACCCTACATTCAAGCCTGGTGACCAGCACTTCTTGTGCCCATGTCTTCTCCCCTTCATGCCCAAACCAGCCCTACCTTTCCAGCATGGCAGTCTTGCACTTCTCCACATTCAGCTGCTTCTGGAGCTGCACAGCTTTTCCACGTGAAGGACGGAGAACTGGATGTTTAGTAAGAGCTGTGGCAGAAGGTCTTTCCGCTGGGTCAGGATGGATCATGAGCTAGAAGGCAAAGGAGTTCAGGCTTTAAACACTCCCTCTGTAATGTGCCAACTGGAAAAGCCTCCATCCTGTCAAGACTATGTCCTCACCTTGAGAAGTTCAAGAAAGCAATGAGGAAGCTTCTGGGGGATCTGTGGCATATTGCCTTGGCGGATGTGGTGCCACATGGCCCCATTGTGAGGCAGCGGTGCCGTGCCAGCTGCTAGAGCTACTGTGAGTGCCAGGGCAAAGATGTCCGCCTTTGGCAAATAGCCATATTGCTACAGAGAGAAGATAAACAGTTATAGAAAGGTGGGTTAGGATGCCAGCTCAAAAAGAAACAGCCAAACAAGTCTATGTATGATACTGCCTTCACCAGGCCAGTTGGCTGTTTTCTCATCTTTAGGATCAAAGTACCAATAGCAGGTAGTATCGGTAACTAATAGCACATTGGCTTTCACCCAGTCACGAGGAGCTTGCAGCCCACATTAGGATCGCCACAGCAAATCCAGAGGACGGCCTAAAAAAAAGTGTGCCTCCAGCCTTCACCACAAGGCAATAAGCTAGCCATGCCCAACTAAAACTAAAGACTGCATGTGATATATTGACCTAAGAGTTCCTAAATCCACTTGCAGCGCAAAAAAAAATACTGTCACTTAAATACCTGAGTTGATGAACACATCTAAGCTGGTTGTTACATACCAATTCCCTTTTTTGTTCACTGCAAAACTGCAGACAGTTTAAGAGGTGTGTTGTGCCTCCCACCTCTCCACACCACCTGAGCAGTGTTTGTTGTACAATGCATTTGTCTGGGTGCATATATTCCTCAGAGATCACATCCAGCAGTTTAATCTCAGGTAAGTGTGTAACACGGAATGTCTCTAAACTGGTAAAGGTTTTGTCCCATCATCCCTCACAGGTAGAATAGTTGCAATAATCTAAAGTTACTCATGAAGTACATTAAATATTTACATGACAACACCCACACCTATACTATTCGTAATAAAGTGTTAGTTTTGCTGATTTCACAGCCAGACCAGACACAAGAAAGAGGAGATAAGGCAAGGAATATGCCAGGCTAGTGATTTCACTACAGTTGGTCACTCCCCACTTGCTCACCACCCTGTTCTCCCCACCACCCCACTAGCAGCTGTACCTCTTGCAAAATCTCATTGGCCAAAAACCGTCTGTCTCCTTCCTCCACCTGGGGGTTTGTTATTGATGTCACATGGCCAAGGTCACCTGAGGCAAAGAACAAGCAACTAATGGAGCAAACTGGTGTAGATCTCCTCCACCAATAAAAGCCTGCATTTTATAGGCACCAGAGCAGTCAGGCAATACTAAGAGGGCAAGCCTGCTTCTACTCTGGAATCTGGGCTTGGAAACAAGCACATGAGTTTTCTAGGACTTGTCTTCTTAGAGGAATTAATTCTGGTAAGTAGCAGAGGCATTCAGGACTATGCGATCAGTTTTGTAGACAAGTCCCTTCAGCCAGCAGGAGAGATAAGTGTCAAGCACTAATGAGCAGCCCTAATCTTAAGCCAGTCGTAAAGTGGGCTAAAACCTACCAATCTTATACACCACACTAGAAGAGAATTCATCTTCACTGTCGCTTTCTTCCTGCCCAGCAGGGTCTGCAACTGCCAGCTTGTGACAAATGAAGATATTACCTGCAAGACAGCGAAGTTTAGCAACAGTGTAGGATCAGTAATCAGACTGCAGCAGCCTGACAACTTGGTAAAAAAATCCCACCGGTCAAGCTAGTCAAGCTTTGCAGCCAGAGAAGCTATGCACACACTTCCCCCCCATTAGTCTGTTTCCCACCCAGCTCACGTATTCAGCAGTACAGCTGACAGAAGACAGTTGTGCGTAAAACATCCTAGAGTAATTAACTTTCCTGACCCTCCCTCTGCCCCCCAAGTTAGAAGGGCTATTTCAGCAGGAAATGAGGAGCTCTACTGTAAGGATGTAACTATGTGACCATGTGGGGAGCATAGCCCTGGGAGTGCCCATCCTCAGCTGCAGAGAGGAAAGCTTGTTACTATTTTTTGCAGGAATTTAATCCCTCAAGGTAGGTACAATAAATATTCACTTCTCATTCCAGCTCTCACATACAAAGGTCAGGTGTTGTGCAACAAGACAGCAGCAAATAAGGAAGTCCACATCTTCATTTGCGGCTCTACTTGCTCCACCAGTATGAAAGTGGAGCTCGGATTACGAAGATCATGAGACAGAAGTAAAATGCTGCCAACTATCAGAGAAGGCTCAGTTTTAGAGCAACAGTAGTGGCAAGATCCAAAAAACCAACAAAACAGCAAAACCAACAACCACCCACAAGATACTCACCTTTTAGGGCAACATCACCTTTCCTTTGAAGCACTGTAATAGGTCCAGTCAGAAGGACCTATTACAGGTCCTACCCCTGGAGGGTCACTTGCAGGACCCTCCACAAAGAATATACTAGCACTATACTTACTAGGTTTGATATCCAGGTGCACAAGGCCAGAGTTGTGGATGTATTTTAGCCCCATGGAGACTTGTAACAATATTTCTTTCAGCTCTGCTTCCAGGAAATACTGGCCGAGCTTCGCATTTTCCAGCAGCGCATCTTGGAGACTCCCACCTAGGTGAAAACCGTCAGTCTGAGACATGACAAAGATTTTGTGGAGCAGCAGGTTTGAAATAGCTTATCAGAAACTAGTGCCCAGAGCATTTGCAAGCTTGCTAGTGACAAAACCCAGCCAGACCAGCTCTAGTGATCAACTTGGACATCAACATTTGGCTTCAGCCTTTCCATTGCCACAGAGCACCCTGCCTCCTGCTTGCCAAGGACTGAGCAACTGCAGTTCTACCTGCAGCACCAGAAGGGCTGACCTGGTAGTGATGCTGACACTGCTGCAAGCAAACAGTGGAAAAGTTAATTACTTTTGCCATACTTACAGGCAGAAAGCAGGTATATGAATGGTGGAATAAGGAAATCAAGCTCCCACTAGCAGATTTTTGACTGAAGAATGTAACATTTGACACAGAAACAGAGTTTTGTGGGTTTCCATTAAGGCACTCTGGCTATTTCAGGACTAGCAAATACCATGGACTTGCTCCCCATCAGCCTGCTTTTCACCACTTCTCCTTTAGTCTCAGACATTCATCCACTACAACTCGAGAAACACAACAATGCTGAAGCAGTGAGCACCACATTTCATGGTTACCTCCACCAGATTTGAAGTCATTACTGCAAACAGGCATCACCACTCACCATTGAGCCCCAAGACTACAGGAACAATTGGAAGATGAGAGCTCTGTATTCGCCTTCAGCTCTTCTGACAGCCAGAGGCGTCTTTTCTAGCATCTCCCAAACCGTGGTGTGGCCAAGGGCAAACCCAAGTAAGAGTGTACCACCCTGCCTGCAGCACCCCATTTACAGTTTACCTCATTATTTAGTTGTGTTCCTCTGCAGCTGTTGGGCCCTTTCTTCTACTCAAGATGCCTTCATCTCAACCACGTGATCACTCTTCAAATCATTACTCCCCTTTATTAAGAAGGGTTTGTTTCCAAGATACATGGCACTTAAGTTAGCTGCTCTTGAGTCACTCATAGCAGGTTTTACTTGGGCTGTCCCAGACACAGCTCTAAGCATCGGCATGGGGAATACTTTTCCAGGCCAGCCAACACCGAGGAACAGTTTTAAAATCCCACAAATTAGAGAGTATTCACTACTTGTAAGACACTGGCACCATTCAGAGTTTTGTCTAAATATTATGAGTCCTTACTGGATTCTCCATGGAACTGTAGCCCCAGCGCTGTTTGCTTTGTTGTAAACCAAGTAATCCCATTTTTAAGTACAAAAAGAAGGTAACTGTACCCATCCTGAGAGCTCAGCCTTTGGCAATGTCACAGCTCTTACCATTGCAGTGTTCATTCTGGATAATCATGTGATCATCCTCTGCCCACGCTGAGTAGTAGCGCACAACATGGGGGTGATGTCCAAGGACAGCGTGAGCATAAACCTCGCGCAGCGCCAGCTGCCTAGAGAAACAGGCACAGAAAAAGCAGTGTGACAAGGTCCTGCTTGGGGCCACAAGAGGAGCCCTGTTTTGCAGCCTAGCTTGAGAAAGGGGAGGCAGAGTGTTGAGGACTTTCTCTTGGGGGTTTTTGGCAGACAGACTGGCTCCCACAGCTGCTGAAGCAACACCTGCCCTTGCCCAAATGTGCTGAGCAGCTGTCAAAAAAACCCCACTCACTGAGCAAACTTTTGTTAAAGAGGCAAAGGCAGCTACAAAGGTTTTGCTTTAGCATGCAGGACAGCACTAGCTGGTCAACACAGATGTGAACAGTGCCGGCCATACAGCAGGGCAGGGACATACCACAAACGAACTATTTGATATTGTTTTAAATAGACTGGCTGCATGGACCCAAGGAGTTCAGGTAAGCAGTCATCTCACCCTGTGATGCACGTGGCTTCTTCCCTTTCTCAGACATTTATATCCGATAATCCTGAAGTGGTAACTTCCCCCACTCTCCCATCTGTTACTTGGGAGTGCAACAGCAGCCAGTTTTTGCTCATGCCACCCCTCAGATACCTTTAGATCCACACTCCCTCCTTCCCCATCACACCTCCCAAGAACATGCCCATCATTTCAACTGGCAGTATCTAGCTAGCACACTCACTCATCTGAGGATCCTGCCAGAGGCCTTTTGGAGCGTTTGATGGCATAAACGCATCCATCGAGGCGTTTGATGCACTTGTAGACAGAGCCAAATTCCCCCACACCAATTTTTTCTAGTTCCAGGAACTCTTTCTTGTAGCGGGAAACCATGTTGCTCTCTTTCAGAGGATATCTCTACAAGGTCACAAAAACAGCAGAGACAAGTATGAGTTAAGAGACTTAGATAACAACATCTGTCATGTTTTTAGAGCTGTGTATACTTGTGTCACAGAGCACCCATGTTGCGCCCTCTCCCATTCTGGATGTTCATCCAGGCACGTGTGCAGGCGCGCTACCAGTTCTTCTTGAAATGCTACCATTCACTTAGGTACGTTGTGGAGTTTTTTCTGACCACCTAACAAAGGCCATCTTGGCCTGGTTTGGCCAAGTTTTTTTGTGGTTTGTTTTTTGTTTTGTTTTATTAAAGCCATGACTTGCAAGTCGTAGAGGTAGAAGTTGCAGCTAAGGAGAACTGTAGTCTAGTTGGCTGTATGTGCCTATGCCTCCTTGGGTTACTACCATGACACGTCTTCCCTTGGCAGCCCTGCCCAGTTCCTAGACCCATGGCTGATGGAGTCAGTCAGGGATGAACAGCAGGCAATAGCAAAATACTTGTCTTTTGCCCAGCTGCTGCAAACTCAAGAAGATGTGTTACCAGCCTTGGTAGGTGGAAGCCCAGTACCTCTAAGTTAGCCAGATTCATGTACTGAACTTGTGTTTAACTAAGAGCTAGGTCCTATTTTGAACTCAGGAGAGAAAAGTTTGATGCATTGGCTTAGTGTGGCCCCGGCTATGTAGAGGTGCCTTACTTTGGCAGCTAAGGTTGCCTGCAGCAAGGACATTCTGCATCAGTTCAGGCTCCCATCAGGTTTGAAGCACCAGCTGTTGACTAATGGCAGATTAGCAGGTCTCAGTGTATCTGTTTGTATTCCCAGTGATTTCTCACCAGGAGCCACTTTTCCACAAAGGGCTAAAAGCCTGCAGAACAGCTGGAACATCGTTATTGCTACAGTAATGGTCACTAGGGAAATACAAGCTGCTGGTACTGCTTGTAGAGTGATGTCTACTGCCAGGGGAGATAAGTAAAGAAGAGATAAGCAGTGGAGCATGAAGTGAACAATAAGAGAACGGACTAAGTGATTTTTCTTCATCCTCCTACATCCCTTACAGGGACAGTGGCTCATGTTGCATGGTGGTTTCCACAGAAACCACTGCTGTGATTGCTGTAGTACATGGTATATGACCTTAAAGGGCTGGGTTAAAGAGTTGGTCCTTACAACCAGTAAGATGTGGCCCATATGAAAGAGAAGGCAGCTGTATTTTACAGTATCATAAAAAGCTCAGGGAATAAAGATAACCTAGTACATAATTTTATATCTATATTACATACTCTGTCTAATCAGCACTCAAGCAGAATAACATTTCAGTAAGACACAAGTTATTTGAGGCTTTCTTCCAAGGAGAACAACAATTGTGATAACCCCGGATGTTACCTGCAGTTTTTTCCCCCCGCCAAGACCAGTTTTTCTGCAATATCAGTCTCCTCGGCTAGAGGGTGCCATCATTCTTCCAGTAAGCCTAACTGTTTCACAATTACAATGAACAATGCTACCTACTTGCACAAGACAAGATACTTCCTTCAAGGGGCTGCTCAGAAAAATTGAGATTTTTACCTCATCTGAACGCAGACATTCAATTTAGGCTTGGCTTGCTTTCCAGAAGCCAGCCGGATGGGCCAGCTTCCCCCCCCAGATAAAACTGGGAAAAAGGAAAGCAGCTGCAGGAACCCACATTCCCACACCAGCTCCCCGTTCTGCCAGCACGGCTAAGGGTACGCAAGACCTCACACTCTACCCCACACAGCCAGGCCAACACACCCCACCACTGAGGTTTGTGAGCAAAGCACAGAAGTCAGCAACAGCAAGAGAACTTGGGTTTGAGTTGTAAGACAGTGCTTGCCATTCTGTAGCTACATAAGCTGTGGTGGGGCCTTCCCTTGGACCCCAAGGCATGTAGATACCCCCCAGCTGTACATTTTCCTGCTGAAGGAGAGTACAGGATTTGCTGCCCTGCCTCAGAACTTTGCCACTGTGACTACTGCAACTGAAGCTCTGCCCTCAGTACTTATCCACATCAGAGCTGTACAGCTCAGTCTGTGTTTTTGCAGTGCAGGTCCATATGTTATTTGCAATATAGAAGCCATGTTCCATTCACATCCAGAGACGCTCACTACACTGATTCATAGGAACAGCAATACATCTGCTTTTTCAAACCACAAAGGTACCGTCACTGTTTAGGCTAACTCAATAATATAGTAATACAGTTCCCCTTGAGGAACACGAGTTATATTATATTTCCTAGCAAGGCCTCCTAACCAAGAATCAATGAGTTTTAGGATTACTTGTCAAAGTTTCAGATCTGCTTTAGTACAAGTTTCCCTTAGAGATAGGGATCATTTCAGAGTTTGTTGTCTCAAACAAACGTTAACATAAAACGTTCAGCCCAGAATTATTCTGTCAGGTATTCATCTTCTGTCATGCCACCATGATTTATACTCCAATAGCAGAATAAAATTTATCAAGCAATCTTTACAAGCACCTTATCCTCTCTGTGGAGGGGAAAATACAGAGACACTCACCTTTGTAGGTAGCTCCTGTTTTATCTGGCTGCTACAATCAGGATCGCTCCTATAACAGAAGTTTAGGAAAGTCTGGATGTATCATTTCAGTGAAGCAATCCAACTGAGATTTGAAATTAAAACATTTTTCAAAAGAATTTTCAGACCTTGCTCACAATTTAATTCAAGATGTATTTTGTACAGCATTAATACACAACAAGTTTCCAATTGATGCCTCAGACTGTAGTCCCAGGCTAGAAAGTCTTTGTTTCCATCTAGAAAGCCTCCACATACCAACTTCAGTACTGCCCACAGGGCAGAGTACCATTCTCCAGGGGCATCATTCTCCTGGTCACCTTATTACTGGTGAAGCTGCGTGGGAGGTGACCTTGCACAACAAGCTCCTAGTGAAGGAGAAAAGTGTCCCCACTGTGCTTTCAAGAGGGATACCCAGCTGAGCATTTATTCCAGCTGGGGCTATGAGAGAACCTGAATGTCATTGTAGCACACAGGTATTTGACTATGTTTGTGTCTTGGTTAACCCAGACCAGATCTGGAACTTTTGCATGTCAGCAGTAGCCTGCACCCATCTTAAACGCTATATTACATGCAAACATGCACGTCATTTCTTCCAAGTTGTGGGTTTGTGCATACCTGAATCAAGCTCCACTCTACCCACGGTAGAGAAAGAAAGAGGTACAATTTTCTCCTACAGCCATAGCATTGAAGTTAGGTGTTGATCCCCCACTAACATTTCTGAACAAAGGCAAAGATTGATTTTTATTTATGTTTCTATTATCTTCATATGTCTGCTAATGTTTGCTCTGCACCAATGAATACCACGGAAGTGGATGATTCATTGTTAGCAAATAAGTCCAGATACTAAACGTCTCCATCATTACTTATCTCCTTCAAACAGTCTCCTTCCAGCCTCGTATTTAAGAGTAGCTCACTTACAGCTCTCCTCTGGTCTTCCGCTTGCCATTAGGAAGAAAGAGCATTTGTCGATACGACTCTGGTGTAAAGGGATTAATGTTGACAAGAGAAGCTTGGGTAGAGTCATCCGAGTCAGCACCAGGAGTAAATCTCAGGTGTCGGAAGCCTTTGTGTGGGACCTTTGTCCCAGATGAAGGAAAAGCTGTCTTCGATAACAGGCTCTGTATTGAGAAAAGAAACATGGCAGATAAGCCAGCAAAATGTTTTTGTTGCTCTGCCACAATAAAAATCTCTGCTCTCCTGCAAATCAAAAATTCGTCTTCCTTCCTTGGGATAGCTGAATCATTAAAACCCTGCGACCCTAATTTAGTCCTGACAGTTTTTCTCCTTCCACAAAGTATTACGGACTTTGCCAAGCCCTTTCAGACTATTCCCTGCTCACTTGGAAGAGGGCTGCAGAGCCATTTTGGCAAGCACAGTCCTCAGGAGGAGCCAGCTGCTCATCTTTCCCACCTACAGAGACACAAGAATTGCATCATATATTGCATCAACATGGAAGACCCAGTTCTGCCAAGCATGGACTGTTGCATCAGTTTAGTCAGGACAGGTTTGTCAGGACATGAAATAGAACATCACCCAGGTTTCCTTTCTGCTGCTGGCAAAGGTGACAAGAAACTTCCTTCCTTTTACTACTGGCAAAGTGACAAGAAAACAGTTCTCCTTGAGAAGAAAAAACAGAGTTTCAGAAACTTAAGTCCAGAAGGAACTTCTGGGCCTTCTATATTTCAGTTTCCCAAAGATGACAGACCATTCGGTTTCACGTACTAGTCCAAAACCTTGGGCTCAGTAAAGGGTAACTTCAAAGAAGCACCCAGTCTTGATCTGAAGTCAGAAAACCCTGCCTACTTTCCATTATTTGACCCCTTCAGTAACCATCAGCTTTTTGAAATATAAGTTTGGTTTTGACTTGTTTCAGCTTCAAGAGAGTGTTGTAAGTCTAAAGAATTTTTAACATATCTCTTCCTCTAGTCAAAAGCCCTTCAAAGACCCAGAACTCTCCCCATCATGAAGATCAGGATACTTCTATATCTTTTTGATCCAACAGTGGTCTCAGTCTTGTGAGTGGAGATGTGGCTCCAGGATCGTATCTACAGTTCCTCCCATCTCTCATTGAAAGTTTTTGAGGATAAAAAACCCTAGAGCTGCATGCAGTATCCTGCATCCACCTAATTGATGATGCATTCATGGATACAGCTACTTCTGGGACAACCCTCTATTTCTATGCCATACTTGGAAGTACAGCTCCTGGTTTACTATGACCCTGAAAGTGCTTATTGATCACTTTCTCAAGCTCTGGTCTGTGTCTTCTTGCTCTCGGATGGAGAGGTTCTGCACATGCATGTATTAAAAGCAGTATATGTCCAAGCCCCATTTACCCAGCAGCCTAGAAGCTCTGTAGAATTGTGGCTATGTTCTAGTCTAGACACAAGTCAAGAAAAGGATCTAAAATACCACGGCAGTCTGCTGTTTTATGCATGCACGCAATTCCCATCTGCTCTTCTAGGGCTCTATGTCATAGTCAAGCAAATTTGTCTCCTATAACATCATCTCAGAGTTGCTGCTGCCATACAGTGTAACTAGCTGTAGTAATCTGTTCCAGGATTAGATAAATCTACAAAACACAATCATCTGCCTCATCTGCATCCTACCTGAGGCTGCAGTGCCCATCTGTCTGCAGTTAGATGTGGCTCTGCTCTCTTACCCTTCCTCTCACCTTCCAATGTTCCAAGATCAATGCTCCCAGCCATGTTTATAAGCAGACTTAGGCCCCTTAGAGCCCACCTTCTGCAGCATGCTTGGAAACCAAGACCTTTCTCCCAGAAGAGAGCAAAGGGAAAGTAAATTGTTGATTTAGTGCAATTGCTGCTCATAGACTACAAAGTGACAAACCACAGACAGCATGTCCTGAAGCATCCAGCCAAGAAGTTATCTACACAAGAGCACACAGTGAAGTACCCTGAACTACCATAGAATGGTTCGAGTTGGAAGGGACCTTAAAGATCATCTAGTTCCGACTCCCCTGCCATGGGCAGGGACACCTCCCACTACTGAGGCTGCTCAAAGCCACATCCAACCTGGACTTGAGCACTTCCAGGGATGGGGCATCCACAACTTCTCTACCAGTAGCCCATCTGGTCTGGAAGAAATTCTAGACCTCTCACCTATTTTCAGATGAGATTTGGGGAGATTTCTTATAAAGGGTCATTCCAGGAAATCCTTGGACTAATGCCGCTTTCACCTAGAGAGCAACAGGCCGTTCCTCAGTAACTATGGCCACACAGTTTGTTGTATGCAGCCATAGGATCATCCTTCTCCCCACATAATCAGGTTTCTGGAGGGGGACAGAAGTCAAGTCCTAGCTCAGAAGCACTAAAAGGACTGATCTTTGGTTTACCACTTAAGCAAAGGAGCAACTTCAGTTGAGCAGGAATATTAAGAGAAGACTGAAAGAGCTACATTTCATTGCAAGTCTTGAATGCTAGAAGCCAGTGCACACAACAGAAGTTATCTAGGAACAGAGAAATTGGCGCCAAGTCTCCACTTGTGCTTACAAGAGACAAAAAGCAGTTGTGTTATATTCTATACAAGAAGTTTCACAGAAAATAGGGCCTGGGATTGTTCTCCCAAGAAACTAGCTCAGTAGATAAATTACATTTTAAAACAGTGACAGAGGAAGCCGGGCTCGCCTTCCTCCACAAGCACACATCGATTTGTTACCCCTTCCACAGGGGATTTGCTGATACCCTGAGAACAAATTCCTGCTTTGCCCAAATTCACTGAGCAGCTCAGTTTCACACAAAAAGAGAATCAGCATCACTGGACAACAAGCTGGTTGGAGGCAATCCAGACTTGCCAGACAAAGTACACTCCAGCCGCAACACCATTTCCAACTTTCTCTTTAAGAGAAAAACCCACTTGCATTCAAAATTGTGCTGAACAGAGCAGTCAGGGCAGCTGCCTGTCTCCAAGCTCCCCCTGGAATGATGAGCTCCTTGAAGAGAGATGTATTTATCCCTCTGGGAGCATACTGCTCCCAGCACTTCCTACATATATTCTACAGATGTTCACTCCCCTGAGCAGAGCATGACAAGCACATGGGCAGCCAAGGCACACAGTTGCTTGGCACACAGTTGCTTGGTTGTTTTTTTTAAAGTCAGACTGGCCCAACACCAAATGATTGGTTTTAACAACAGCTTGGAAAGAGTCAATACACTTGCTCCCACACACAGATTTCTATTCACGCTCACAGTAAACCCTTCCATAGCAAAGAAGCTCATGGTCCAGGTTTTAAGGGAAGAGCAGACACTAACAACAGTAAAATTAAAAAAAAATTCTTTCCACTAAGCTAACAACCGATCCCCTCACCAACCCTTGCGGCGATGCCCCAGCAACCCCGCAGACCCTGCCTGCTCAGCCACAGAGATGGTACACGTCATTACCTTGGGGGTGTGGGGGGTATCACACAGCTGCAGCTTTTTCCAGGTGATGTGCAGCGGTGTCTCGGCATTACCCGGTCTCTTGCTCACCACTGGGGAAGCATTCAACGTGGGACTCACCCAGGCTTTTGTCCTGCTCGTGAAAATCTCACTTAGCTTTCTTTGAGGTGTTGCTGGCAGAGGACTGCTCCCTTGCCAGTTCTGGAACTCGCAGCTCCTGGGGGGGCTCGAGCTCAGGGCATCCTCCTCATTTATACTTCCATCTTCACTCTCTTCACCACAACTGGAAAAATCCAGTCGCTGAATGAATTCATTGTTGTTGTCCCAGTTATCCATTTCACCATATGAAACAGAACAGGTAGAGCTGACGCTGGCCTGCTTTAGGCAGAGAGAGAGGAAGATAGCGTTATTTACGCAGGCAGACTAACCACTCTCTTCCTTGCCTTACCAAAGGCCCTGGGTTTACTCACCACATGCACTCCCCCACCCCAATCCTACATACACAGAAGCCTTGATCACTCATAGACATCCTTTGATGGCATCGGTCAAGGAAGGTTACCCCAGAATTAGCAAATACAAATCCATTCAGTTACTGTTCACGTAATAACAACAAACGCAATAATTCTGCTTTTCACCCTGTTGGTGCAAGACAGATACAACTCAGAAGTCACTGCCTTTCCCAGTAAGCCTCCAAGGCAACTTCTTCACCGACCAGCACTTCATCCACTGCTCTCATCACACATAGAAACAGAGATAAAACCCTGAAGAACAACACACACCAATCCTCCCCTCATCCTTCTCTACTTTAAATTTCTGAGTCAGAGAAAAAGAACCCATGCTACATACAGCTGTAAAAGCAGAGGGTGCCCCAAGCAGTTACCAAGACACTCTACAGACAAACCTTCTCCTGCCCTGGCACATTTATAACCACCCTACACACCTGAGCCATTGCTAATGGGAAACATCTGGAGCTCAGCAGCAGCTGTGCACAGTTGCCCGTTGCCTAGGAAAGTTGGTGGCTGAGGGGTTTTGCTGTGGATGTGGATTTGCTGTGCCTGCAACCAGCTCTGCAAGGAGCCAGGGCTCCCTCTGACTCATCTCCTTGCTTCTGTGGGCTCTTCCCTCCTCCAGCTTCTCGGGGCCTATGAGGAGGTGATGTCTGATGACAGCCAGTCTGCTCCGTGTTAATCCCATCACAGATGCAGTCTTTGTGGGCTTTACTTTTATAAGTGATTAGTCTTGTGGTGATGGGGGCCTTGCGCTTCTGTCTTTTAAGTGTGGATTTCACTTCCTGCATTTAGATGTGGATTAGTTTGGACAAGCATTGCAGCCCATATGAGGAGGTTAGCAGCCCAATTTATAACCCACTAGACTTCAGGAGAGAGCTAGGGACCATACATAGGTCTTTGTATGGGTCCCACCTTGAGGTTCCAAGGGAGAGGAGGGAGAAGTTGGGTGCGTCGGTGAAGGCACCCCGTAGGTGAGGTGGCTCTGCGGGTCGATGTCTCCTCTCGCTGCACCTTTCTGTAAAAAAACAGGAATCTTTCTGTGCCTTTGGGAGCTTGTGTTTCGAAGAGGGACCAGAGTGAGGTCTAACTAACTGGGAATGAGGTTATGGCAGCCTTTTTTCTTAGCATCGAGGACAGCTGCTAGAAGGACATGCAGAAATTGGAAGTGCCACTGCTTTGCTGTGCACACGTCAAGGGGAATTCCCACCAGAAAATACAGGGACACGTCAATCTGAGGTCATTCAGCCCTCCCAACCTGGCCTTTGAATTAAAAATGTGGCCATACGGGTCTCTGAAGTTGCTGTTAAGACTGTGACTAGCAATTCATTTGCTACAGGCCACCAAAGCTGCATGAGGAGGACATGCCAGGAACGCAGCGTTGGGTTTACTGCTGCATCTTGCTCAGAGGTTGTAGTGCTTCTTCCAGGCACGGAGCCTGTATCTGCCGTGCAGATTCCCTTCTCCCGCAACGCAGCTGCTGCGTCTGCCTGTGCCTTGCCTTGAGCAAGGTCCAAAAGCCTGGGAGCGCCAGCGCTGGCTGCTTTTTGCAATGAAAAGCTGTCTCTGCAACATCTGGCCAGCTGAGATCATGTGACAGGAGCACTTTAGTACTGCTGTGATCTGACTGTATTAATCAGGTGTTTGGCACTTGGAGCCTTGGATAGGAATACTTTATTTTAAATCTGAAGAAATAAAGCTTTTTGTCCCCATAAGTACATTTTGATTAATAACCCAGCAACGAAACTCCTTCAGACCACAGTCTTCAATCCCATCTGAAACATTTTTTTTATATTTTTTTTTCTCAGGGTTTATAGGCAGTATCCATTTTTCTAAGGAGGAATGTGATACGTAAAGAAGAAAAGCTGGACTTGCTGTGTAAAGAAGGCCCAACTTGTTCATCTTGCATCTTCTAACTAAAAGCCACCACATTTTCACTTCATACTTTTTTCTGGAGGACTACTCAAAGATCTGATGACAATTTTCTTGGCCCTCAGTTGGAGGGAAAATGTGTTCATTTTCTTTCAAAGGAGAGTTTTTTCTCCTAAAAGGGCTATATTCTCTCCTGGCCTAGGCCTTTTCGATTTTAGTGAAATAATAAAGTAGAAAACGTGGCCTTTGCTTTTTGCACTTATTTAACAAACAGTGTGCCCTCAGCAGGCCCAGATTGCTGGCCAAAGCAGTGTATATAGCTCCGGTGCCATTGGATCTCTTGTCCCATGAGGGCTTTTTCACCAAAAGCCGAGAGCTCGGAGTGTGATGACATTTCACGTATCTCAGAGCCAGCGCTGGCAGCTTCTGCTCCCAGTCACTGTGTTCTCTCCTGACTGTGTCCCCTCCCTCGTGCTGGGGTGATGCTGGTGTGGCGGCACAGCAAAGGGGACCAGGAACGGCTCTGCACCACAAATAGCCATGCGGGTGGCAGAAGAAGTTTTATTTGGGATTTGTTTTCCCTGCCTGGATCGTTGTGGGGGGACAGACTGACATTTGGGCCAGCCCCACTGCAGGGATGAAGGAGAGAAACGAGCTGTCACTTTAGCATCACCGACACGCAAAAAAATATTCATCAAAATGAAGCTTGGCACTGTCTATACAGTTAAAGTGAAGCATGTGGCCAAGTATGTGCAGAATCTGGCTTTTCTTTATACAGTAACAAAATATTGTGCTGGGTTTGTTGGGGGTTTTTTTCTTCACCAGTCACCTTCCATGAAAAACTCCATCTGCTAAACACCACCTACTGCAGTTTATAGCTCTGCAAAGTAAACTTGTGCATGGGCCTGTGAAACAAAATGCCCACTCAGTGCTGGAGCTGTCTGAAATGAAGCTCACAGCAAATGGATGCTAATGTTACCAAAAGAAAAGAGAAAAAACCCAAAACCTACTCTTGAGGAAACTGGATGATGAGTTTCTTAATGGTGTATTGAACACTCAGAGCTGCTCAACAGGAAAAATGTTAGACAATTAAGGCTTTTATGGCAGTATCTTCCCTTTAATTGTGGCCTGCTTAATTGGGTAATCCAATTAATCAGAAAGTCCTAAGGAACCAAGTGAAACCTAATGACACTGAATGACTTTGGTGGCAGCGTAGCAAGGAGGGTAATTACAGAGAAGCTGGCTGCCTATGGATGCCTCAGTCATGCTTGTGTTTCCGTCTTTCAGCCTCAAGCTGATTCTGCGTGTTCCTCTGAGAACTTTCACATCCTTCTATAGCACATATATTTATATATGTATCTATATATATACACACACATCAGTATACACTAGATCAATATCACTGACTCTTTCAGATTTGTGGCTTGCAGCTTCCAGCGCAGCAATTTGGGGGTGCAGGACACCGCCCTGTTCCTGGCCCTGAAGCTGCTTTGCTCAACACCCTGTTCTCCCCCAGGGGGATGGGCTCCCCTTTAGCGATCCTGCTCAAACAGGCAGCTGGGGCGTCAGGCTGGGGGGGACAGAAGTCGGTCTGCCCTGCCTGCCGGGAGGAGGTGAAGCACGGGGAGACCAGTGCCCTGTCTTAAGGACCCCCCCGGTCCTCCCGTGCCCCTCCGGGAGCTGGCACAACAGAGCACTGAAGCGGGGAGCCCCTCCGCCCCAGCCTGCCTACCCCCAGCTACCCACCGCCGTCCCGCAGCCCGGTGGGGCGGGCATCGCCACCAGTGCCGTGCCGTGCCGTGCCGCGCCGCGCCCCCGCCAAAACGCGCCCCGATCCGCGCCAAGCCCCGCCCCCTCCGCGGTAAACCCCGCCCCTCCCCTGCAAGCCCCACCCCCCGAGCGGCTCGCCCCGCCCCATTCCGTGGCGGAGGGCGTGTCTCTCCGCGTCCCCGCCCCCCCGCGGCGTCCCCGCCCCGGAGCCGCCCCCGCCGGCGGCCGGTGCGGCGCGGCTGGGCCGGGCGCCGGGCGGGCGCGGGGCCGCGGCCATGGTGGAGCGCGCAGACGAGGCGCCGCTGCTCTTCTGGGCCGAGGGCCCCGCCGTGTCGGCGCCGCCGCCCCCCGCGGCCGAGGCGGGCGGCGGCGGCGGCGGGCGGCGGCTCGGCGGCAGCTGGAGCGCGGTTCCGTGGGGCGGCGAGGGGCCGGCGGAAGCGGTGGGGCCGCCGCGGCCGGAGGCGGAGGAGGACCAGATCGTGGCCGTCTTCGTGGTCACCTTCGACCCCCGCACGGGTGAGGGGCGTCGGTGGCGGGCGGGCTGGGCCGGGGCCTGCGGTGGCCGGGCCTGGGGCTCCCGGTGCCGCCGGCGGAAGATGGATGCGGGCCGGGCTGCCGGTCCCTCGTATCCCTCCCCCCGCCGCCTTTGAGGGCAGCGCCGCCGGACCCCGGTGGAGAGC
Source organism: Chroicocephalus ridibundus (assembly GCF_963924245.1). Taxonomy (NCBI): domain Eukaryota; kingdom Metazoa; phylum Chordata; class Aves; order Charadriiformes; family Laridae; genus Chroicocephalus; species Chroicocephalus ridibundus. The sequence continues at coordinate 157,129,162 of NC_086284.1, forward strand.
GACCCGCGGGAGCCGAGCTGCCCTCCGCCCCCGCGGGAGACCGCTGCCTCCCGGCACGGCTGCCGGTCCGCCGTGCCCCGGGCCGGCCTCCCGAGGAGCGCCGTGCTCCAGGGGACCGAGGGCCGGGGGGAGGGGGCGGGATGCCAAAAGCGGAGTATGAGGGGGATTGCGTTTGATCTCCATCCCGCCGAGAAGAATTTATGGCGGGAGGAAGGCGCCGCTCCCGGGAGAGCCGGTGACCCGGGCAGGGCCGGGCGTAGCTCGGCCCCGCAGCGGGACACGGGACAGGGATGCTGGAGACGGCGCTGGGGCACCCCCGGGTGGCCCCGCACGGCGTCCAGGAGTCGGGCCAAGCCTCTGCCCAGCGCTGCCTGGGGGGCACCAACCTGTTGGCAGCATCTTGAGAGCATCCCGCTGTCTCCATGGGGTGGCATGGACCTGCCGGCAGCTCCCGGCCATGGATGGTGGGTACAGCGGGCATGAATCTGGCAGGCACGCAGGGTGCGATCCCCAGCAGCAGCAGCCTGGCTGTGTGTTTCTTGGTGACCTCTGTGTTAGAGGCTGGCCTCTGATGGGATCTCTGGAACTCTTGGTGCTTTGGAGTGGAGTGCTGCGATCCAGGAGAGCAGAGGAGAGGGGCAAGGGAACGTGTTTTCCACCTTTCACTGCCATCTCCATCTCCCTTGGCACTGCTGGACTTCGGTGTTGTATCACTTTTTTACTGACAGAGGTTTTTGGTTTCAGGTCTGCAAATCAACATTTCAGAAAACATCTTAACTTTGTTTACCTTAGCCTTGCGGCTCTAGCAAAATCCAGGAAACAGGATATTATGACACAGTTAGATAGAAAGTTAGCGCCCATCTCGCATCTGTTAACTCAGGTACTGCGCTTAGGGATCTGATGTCCTGAGACAGATCATTGGGTCTTTCAGTTGCCTGGCACCAACCTGGGGTGCAAAGACAAAAGTAGGGGATAGCTGAAAGTCTTGGTACAGTCAGAAAGTTTAGGAAGTAGCTTGGGAGATGCAGGAGCTCGTTTGCATCTGGATCTGGTGGGAGCGAGCTCCTCTCTCCTCTGTAGACAGATACTGTCTCAGCAAATCCATAGCAAAAGTACTAGAGGCAGGAAGAGCTCTGTGAAGCGTGTTGGGGTCCGTCAGAGGAAGGGGGAGGTAACTGCCATCATGCTCGCAAGAGGACCCTGGTAGTGAAGACTGAATCCTGGTCTTGAATGGAAAATCCCAAGGAAGCAGCGAAAAAAAACGGAGGCACAAGTGCGATGTGGTGTCAGAAATGCACGGTGCCAAACAGCATGGACGCTGTGTCCTGAAACACCAGAGGCCTTTTGAGAAGGTACCTGTCAGTGAGAGGTGTCTTCAGTCTAGACGTCAGAGGCTTTTGACTCATCAAAATTCAAAATGAGTTTGGATGTCATCTTTCCAACAGGAGATGGAAAGGGGAGGTGTTTCTCCTAAGTATCCAAAACATGGAAGAGTCTAGATGACTGCAACAACAGCAGGTTGTCTTTCAATCTGAGAGCGTATGCCTTCTATGAAATGGTGAGATTTTCTTGGTTGGCAGAAAGCTGAGCTGTCTCAGGAGTTTGTCTGAACCAGCTGTTGCTTTGAATGAAGTCCAGGGAAAGTTGGGAAACAGCTCTTCTCACATCTGATGTGCAATTAATGCTGGGTGTCATCAGCCTTGGAGCAGCCTGTCAAGTCCAGGAAGATTCAGCCTCCCACTGCTATTCAGCGCTGATGATGAATGTAAGGAGCATGGTGGGACTGTGAGGAACACATCAACAAATGGCAGCTTCACAGGTGGAGGGCAGAGTGCCCTATGGAAGATGTGGACTTGGAAAAAAGATCATGAAGCTGCAGTGGTGTGAACTTGCTAGGGTCAGAAAGAGGATGTGAGAATTCCATCACACCACATCAGATGGTGTGAAGGACTTCTGTAATGTTCATAAGGGTATCTGGTCCTTGTGTGTGACTTAAAGGAGATGATCCAGTTGGTGTCTGAGCTGGAAACCTGCTTGATGCTGCCCAGGAAAAACACAGCAGCTTTGGTAGCTGCTTTGGTAGCTTGCTCTCAAGCATGTGAAAGGCAGAGTTTCTGTTGGTGGCTGGGAGGGTAGTAACTCCAGGTGATGTCGACACAAATACAGGCAAGCAATTGGGTGAGAGATGTTTTACTGTAGAAGGATGAAGTGGTGACTAGGCTAATAAAGAACACAAGAGCTTCTCTCCTAAAATTCCCTCCCAAGAGCTTGAAGCAGACAAGCTCAGCGTATCCAGCAGTTGCAAGTGATGAGTTCGTGAAGGTAGGCTGTGGGGTTGCCAGGCCAGTTACGGTTCCAGTATCCCTGGGACTCTGTCAATGTTTATGTGAGTGCCCGAACATAAGAGCCAGAGGCAGCTTCTACATCAGTGCTGCTGTCCTCACCTCCAGCATGGTGAACATTGTGGCACTTGAGAAAGAGTTCTTTTCACCGCTATTACAAAGACGGCTCTTGCATTAACGCAGCAAGCAGACTGTAAATCAAGTGCAGAATGGTGTCAGCCCGGGAGCCAACCATGCCGTCTTCTTGTTGCTCCCTGGCCTTTGGCAGTCCCCTCCTTCAGGGAGTGACGAGTTGTGAATGCTCTGACACCTCAAAAAGCATGAGCACCGCGTCTACGCAAACACTGCCCCTTAAAGAGCATCGTCACAAGGGGCTTTAATGAGGCTGCTGAATTTCCCAGTGTGGGTGTTCCCTTGGGTGGGTCGTAAGAGAAGACCCAACTCTGTCTTGGGCAGCCATGGGGATATATCTGGTAGGTGTGACTAACTTGTCATTAGGTTTGAGCACGTGTGCTTTCCAAGACTCATACTTGCCTTGGGTAAAACAAGTGGGGAAAAAAAATAGAACAATAAATTTTGCTTTCTGAGGGAGATAAATAAAGATGAAGGAAAGTCCGTGGCTGCATCAACTCTGTTAGATCAGAATAGTTGAAAAGAAGCTGAACCTTCTTAGCCCTTTTTCTGTGATGCAGATGATGGTAGTCAACCTTGTGGAGGTCCCACACAGTCTGTTGGCTTAAAGGGTAATGTGAGTAATGGAGGGAGACGGAGGGAAGAGAGGGAAGTAATCTGTTTTGCACCAGGGAACATGCAAATATGCTGTTTTTCTGTCATGCATTTCTTCTATGCAGGAAACAGAGCCAGTGTGATGGCTAAGTCACACTTCGTACTTCTTGTGCCCTGGCATTGCACAGCTGAGGACCCTAAAGGTCTTGGGAAACATCTAATAGTGAGGAGGGCCGGGTGATGACCACCAAATTCTAGTGCCATCATCACTTCTGTAAGGATGTGAAAATCCAGGGGAGAGCAAATACAAGAGAAAGAATAACCTTAACTTTGCACACCAGAAACTGAGAGTGCTGGTTCTGACCTGGCCTGTAGCTGGGAGATAGCTGCCAAGAGATCTCCAGATTTCACTCTCGGCACTTGCCCGCTCTCTAACCCTGGGTGACTCTCGCTTGGAAAGTTTCCCCTTGCACACGAGAGCTGCTTTCTGTGTAGGGAAGGGCAATGCTTCCTGTTTTTCTACAACATTGCTCCCTCCTCCGGTTTCTCGGACAGGCTGGCAGTCGCTATCGCGTCTGGGTGAAGTCTCTCCTTTGTTTGCTCTACTGTTTCACCGGACTGACTTTCTTAATATTTTTTTTTTTTAATCTCCGCGTTTGTTCTCCAACTGCCACGTCACCCGTACGTTCATAGGGCAAGGTGGCGCGAGGAGCTGCCAGGAGCGCAGGTGTGGGTTGCTTGTGACAGGGGGAAAAAAAAAAAATAGCTGCGTGATATGCGAGTTGGTTTTGTGGTTACAAGTAGGGTAAGGATCTGTTTCAAGACATCTTTTCCTACCTTCCTGCTGCAGAACAGTCACTGTTCGGGCCATGTCCACTTCAACACCTCTATAGTGAGTATTCTCCCTGACAGTAGTCTTTGTGACCAAACTGAACCAAGTCAAACAGTTGCCCTTGCTCAATGGTGCTCCTGCATATTGATCTATGAATCTATAGGTAATGACCTGTAAGTGATTCTCTGCAATGCAAGACTTAAAAGCAAATCTGGCTTTAACCACAATTTCATGGTTAAGAGGCAACAGTCTTAAGAGCTGATTTCCTCAGTCTTTCAAGGAAGGGTCTTGTGCCTTTAAAAACACACACACAAAACCCCAAACAACAAAAGCCAACATCTATATATAATATGCAAAAACTACAGGGGACCGCACAGGCTGACATGATGTCACTGGCTTTCTCTGCCAGCCTTTCACACGCCTCAGAGGCGAAGATGCTTTATAGCAGAGCTCTGTGGTTTGGTTTGGCGTGTGATTGCACAGAGCTGTGCTCGGGGTCACGAGGCTGCCGCTTGCTCCCCAGCCAGCCCGGCTCTGCGGGAGAGGTCCCCTTGCGGACTAGCAGTGGTTAGTTGGATGCAAAACCTCTCCTGTTGCCACGCTTAACGCTGTTGGGTTTTGTTTTGGTTTTGTTTTTTTTTTTTTTAACTCCTTGCCAAGCAGGGTTGGGGGAGGTCTGCTGAATACGGTATGTGAGAAGAAAAATAGCCTGTTTAAATGTCAGTAGCTAAGCCCAATTCCTGTGCGAGAGTGCATGCATATACTTGTGCAGTATGAGTAATGACACAACAGACAGGCTTCAGAAATGAAGCCTCATATTTAAATCTCTCTAAAAGGTTCGGCTGCACGTAAGGTCCTTCCAAATGTACGCTGTTTGTGCAAGCACAGCTGGGATGCTTACCCCAAAGCATCGTCTCGGTGCATCTGCCATTGCATTATACTGAGGAATGTTTGTTTGCTTTGTTGTTAATCCGAAATAGCATTCCTTCCAATGCTGTTGCTATGGGCAGGCTGACAGAGAACAGGAATTCAGTGGGTAAACCTGGAGCACATCTCGGTGCAGCGGGAGTGGCCAGATGAGCAGGTTAGGCTCTGAAGTGCTGGCATGGGAAAGCAGAAGTCCCCCTTTTTTGTCCTTGGTAAACTTGCCAGCAGCGGGGCAGGATTTCATCAGCTTTAGGGACTTTTTATGACTTCTCTGATATCATCTCTTCCAGGATCAGGCTCCTCAGGTGGCCTTTTCCACTGAATAGCTGCATGCTTTCTAGCTGGGTTGGCAGGTGACAGATGTTTGCTAATCTTGATCTAGCTTATAATTTATGTGCTTTTTTTGTTTGGTTATTCTAGCATGCACAAACATCTTGCAGTACTTGGATCACCTCAGCCACCATATAAAGCTAACTCCTCCTACCCTAAGCTAATCATGAGAGATTCCAGGGAGAAGTAGTGATGATTGGGGTGCTGGCTTAGGGGTTTCTGTTTGACCAGCCCTGCCAAGCATAAGCCCAAGGAGGATGATGACGGTGGTATGAGCTTATCACAGAAATGCATCCTAAAAAGCTGCAGCTTTGGGTTCTTTCTGTATCAGATCCTCGTTTAGACACCCTGAGTGGAACAGTGTTAATATCATACATAGCTCATACACTGTCAGGTAAAATTAAGCTTATAAAGGATAAACCCACAAAATAGCACTAGCTTCAGAAACAGCTCAGAAAGTTCTGCAATAGCTGGGTGTTGTGCTGCAACAAGTAACGTTTGCAAGAGGTATACGGAGTATAGTACATCAGCTACCATCTGTGACAACTGGGAGTTCAGGAGTTGCATCAGTGCACTGTAACTGGCATCCCAGTGATGTAAAAGCAGCAGCTTGCTGTTGCTGCTGTTTGCCCTTTAGAAATTAGTACTGTGTCCATGTTTACCCAAATAAATTTGCTTTTCTGCAGGCAACATGGTAGAGTGGTGTTTACCCCAAGATATTGATTTGGAAGGCGTGGAATTCAAATCAATGGCAAGCGGGTCCCACAAAATCCAGTCAGATTTCATGTGAGTATGTCTGAGCTATGTTACTTCATCTTTCTCTTAGCTATACATCTACACCACCATCCCTTAATTCAGAACGTGCAAGAAAAACGGCATCTATCAAGTTAAGTTCCTGCATAAACATGCTGCTAAACTCTATCTAGATGAGCCAGAGATACTCTTGCAATACTCTCAACATCATATCAAGTAGCAGCTAGCTGCGTGGGATCCACTGTATGACAGCTTTTAGTGGTGGAGGTCCCCTGGTGAATGGGGTAGGGCAGCTTCTCAGTGGTGTGCAATTTTTTTGCGGACTGGGCAAATCATACTGCACTACCCCTACTGGGACTGTCAGCGGAGGCCCAGGGTGAAGGGAGAGAATGGCAGAACTGAAATGGGAAGGATTTTGCAGGAACTGGACTTGGAAAAAAGTTCTTAATTCTGCCAGTGCCTTTGGATCCTTTAAACGTGGTGATAAACAGTCCTTGCTCACTCTTTTCTGCTCACTCCTTCCTTCAGTGCTAGGAATTTTCTCCCTTCCCATCCCTTTACTAGCCCAGTGTTGCAACACAGCAATGCCTTGCAATGAATTGCACTGTCACAATTTCATTGGTCAGGAATAACAGTTACTTTCTCAAAGGCGTGCGAACTTACCCTTGCACTCCAGCTAGAGTATGCTTCCATGGGCTGGTGCCCCATTGACTGGGTCCTGCATCCTCTGTGGGTCATCCTTCCAAATTCTTTCCTTGCTTGTGTTATCAGCCTGTGATGTGGCTGGTAAGGCCTTTAGTGGTAGAGGCACTGGGAACTCTTGTCTTAAATGTCCTGCCTTGTTCCCGAGAAGGCTAGGACACCATAGGTGTATTTTTAGTGGTCAGTTATCTTTGTTTTTTCCCCTGCCCTCTTTTTAACATTAACCTTTCTGTCAAATATTTGTCCCCAGTTATTTCCGGAAAGGGCTCTGTTTTGGCCTGGCCTGTTTTGCCAACATGCCTGTGGAGAGTGAGTTAGAGCGTGGTGCCCGCATGAAGTCCGTGGGGATTCTCTCCCCTTCCTACACCCTGCTGTATAGGTACATGCACTTCCTGGAGAACCAGGTCAGGTAAGTTCCCGTGGGGATGGGACTGGTCGCTCCTTGCCTGGGAGAGGTAATGTTGCCTTGACAGAACGGTTTTAGGCATGAGTGAGAATTTGGCTACAATGTTGAACTTGTGATTTCCTCAAATGACAGCTTCTCCAGAAAGATTTACAGGTTCACAACGGGAAGGAAACAAGGACGTTATTAGCAGCATTCTGTTGATTGCTAACAGGCTAGTCAAATGCTATCCAAACCCCACTTATTTTGTGGGGACAGAAGCCTCAAGGGGAAGGTTGAGAGGACAAGAAGTTCTTTTCTGCTTCTGAAAACCATTTTACTAAGGGCTTAGAAAAGGCTTCTAAACCTATGACGGTTATGCCGGCTAGTTGTGTGCCTCAGCTGTGTTGAGTGGGCCTGGCAGGGAAAATGATGATGTTAGAAGGGAAAGCTGTTCCTACCTGAGCATAGTTTAAAACAGGATCAGTCTCATGCATACATCAGCTCACTCTCTGCTTCGGTCCTGCCCGTGTTCTCGGTCTGCACTGAAGGTTGGTGTTACTCCTGATGCTTCAGCTGCCCTCCTGGATATGTCTGTGCAACTGAGGCAGCCAAGGCTCCTTTGCTAACTAGGAAAGCAGATGTTGGCTGGGGATGAGGCACTAAATACGCAAAGTCTGGAGACACCACAGCTATCCCCGTTTTTCCCTTTCATTTCCAGACACCAGCTGGAGATGCCAGGGCACTACTCCCATCTAGAGGCGTTCTATGATGACAAGAAAGGAGTTCTCCCTGATAGCAAGGGCACCCCCACCTCTCAGCAACCTGTCCACTGGCTGCCATCCATCCACAGATACATGTACCCAGAGATGAAGGTAAGGCAGGTGCTCTGAGGCTTGCAGGAATGTGCAGTGTGCTGCTGGTCCTTGCTGGTGCCTCGTACTTCTTTATATAAGCAGACCCTCCAGTGCTTTGTAGGCTGCTTTAGGTAAGATTTTGTTACTTGTGCTGTTACAAGCTGCAGTTCTCTGTCATTGCTGTGTGCTGGTCTTGCTCCCACATTTAGACTTAGCATCTGTGCATGTGTCCCTGTTTCACCTCTGAGCTGTTTTCTTCCCTTTCCCTCCACCTGCAGATCACACACCCTGCTGGCTGTATGTCTCAGTTCATCAAATTCTTCGGTGAGCAGATCCTTGTCCTCTGGAAGTTTGCCCTGCTGCGCAAGCGCATATTGATATTTTCACCGCCCCCAGTTGGAGTTGTCTGCTATAGAGGTATGTTTCCAGGGACACCGCAGAGCTCTGATCTAGTAGGTTGAAGCACTGCAGAAATGCCTGTGGGTATTGAGGGGATAGACATCGTGCAGGTCTTCAAAATCCATCGCAACCGTTCCTTGTGAAGATACCGTTCAGCCTGCATTTACCCATTTCCTACAAAATGCTTTTCTTCAGGCCTTTTGGGTAAGGACATACCTGACACTGTCAAACATGGTTCTTGTCAACACAGAACAATAAGAGTGCTGAATGAATTTGTGGAATCTAAAACATGGGATTCCCACAGGAGAACTGATTATTTTCTATCCAAAATTGGATGTGTGGAGAAGTTCTGGTGTTCGGGGACATTTCAAAGCTCTAACCATTGTCTTCATAGAAATGTGCAAGAGAACTGAGTAAGCGGGGTTCAGAATGCCCGTGAGGGAATACTGAAAGCATCTCAGGATGTACTTCTCTTGTCCGCAGTGTATTGCTGCTGTTGCCTTGCCAACGTTTCTCTACCTGGTCTTGGAGGAACTGTCCCAGAGTCCAAACCATTCTTCTATGTAAATGTGGCAGACATAGAAATGCTGGAGACAGAAGTATCCTATGTGGCCTGTAAGTATGATGGATTAGGCATGACGTTTTTAAATTCAGGCTGCAAAATGTCTTGATACACCAGACTGTGGCATAAAACTGATGAGAAATAGGATGTGCACGGAATGACTAACTATGAAAGCAGGAGAGAACAGTTGGTCTGCAGGGAAAGCAACACGCTGCTCTGAAAATCTTCTCTGATTATGGCAGGTACAACAGAAAAGATCTTTGAAGAGAAACGGGATCTCTATGATGTCTATGTGGACAACCAAAATGTGAAGACGCATCATGAGCATCTGCAACCACTCCTGAAAATTAACAATGCTGACAAGGAGAAGTACCGACGGCTCAATGACCAGAGGTAATAAAAGATATCTGAGTGGTCCTGGTCCTAATAGGACAGCAGTGCGATGTGAGATAAAGAGGACTCTGCTCCTTTGTCCTTTCTTTGTTGTCTTAGTATTTTCAAAGTTTCCCACTGCTTCAGCTCATCTCTTTGAGATTCTGGTTCTACTGTAGTTGATTGCTTTGAGAGTCCATGGGCACTCCGCACACATACGATCCCTCTGCCTGATGGAGCAGGTAGAACGCAGGCAGAGAAGCAGAGGTTGTGACTCACCATTGGTTCACCACTGATCAGTAGCAGAACTGAAAACAGCCTGACTTCTAGACTGGTGTCTTAGGACTACCCTGTTGCTTCAGATATCGAGGCAACAGTGCTAATCTGATTTGTCTCCAAGAAATGGATGTGAAGTTTTTAGTTGTAATCTTTGTCTTCTCATAATGCTTTGAGGTTCGCTGTAGGTAAGTGCATTTAATCTGTCTCCCTTCTCTCAGGCAGATGTTAATGTATTCTCAAGAAGTGGGTGAAGATTGTAGCTCCTGTGAAGAGGACCTTTTCATCTTGTGAGTGGCTACCTGCAATACTTAGTTGGTCACTGTTAGGTTTAGGGAGCCTTTTTCACTGATTCCCTGTTGTGCTGGTTAACATTAATTCCATAGTCAGCTGTCTTCCCCTTGGGATCCAAGAACCAAACTGTCTCATCCGCTTCAGATCATCTTCCTTTTGATTTGAGAAGCCAAATGAAGCCATATTAGTCTCCGCTCAGGTCTCTTAAGTGCGGGGAGGAGACGGGTATTTTTAAAACACAATTAGAATTCTAAGAATCCCTTCCTGTTTTTGAAAACATAAGCACCATGGGACTTCTCATGCCAGAACACTTGGCTGAGGAAAGGACAACGTCTGTGGGAAGCAAGCACTGTACCATGCTGGAGGAGGTACAGGGTGGAGATAAGACCTGTATATGAAGGATTGGCCCATTGATGTGGCTGGCTTTGTACTTGGCAAACAGAGGAACCAGAACTGGGTGGAGTCCGAGGTGCGGAATTAGATGAAAACCACACCTCTCCCACCTTCACTGCCTGTTGCTATTGTTCAGTCTGCAGCAGGTGAGAAGTAATGGGGTGAAACTGTGTGAAGGGCTGTTGGGGCAGCGCTCTGATGGTTGAGCTGCACAGCTGTAGTCAGAGCTCTTCTGAACAGCTGTGCGTGTTCCTCGGAAAGCACTAGGTAAGAAGTAGCTCTCACTGCTGCATTGTGCACCAGTAATGGAGAATTTATTTACCCAGTGGCTTACTAGATGGCTGACGACACTGTTCCCTCCTTTGCATTATAGGAACTGTAGGTCTGGTGTACCCACTTGGTTACCACAAAGTACACATTAGCTGATAACGTGGGTCGCTTCTGAAAAGCGGAATGCCTACTATAAATCGGCCAGACAGAAGTACCGCTGTAAATTACAAGTTACTGCTTTATCTTTGTTTATTCTGTGTCATCCATAGGGTAGGTGGAAAACTACTCCAAAGTCACCTCAGAAGGGGGGAGCTATGATTAAGGGGTGTTAAATGCAGTTCTGTGGCTCTGCTGCCTGTTTGCTAAATATGCTATCTTTTGGGGGGGTCCAATGCCATCATCTCAGCTGACTTTATCCTATAGGTTTTTCATGGAGCAGAACAACCGCATATTTCAGACGCTGATGGAGGTGTCAGCCAGCCAGGACAAGACACTGACAGCTGACCACGCACGAGGCATGGGCCTGGATCCCCAAGGGGATCGAAGTTTCCTTATGGACCTGCTGGAAGTGTATGGCATTGATGTTATGCTAGTCATTGACAACCCCTGCTGCACTTAAACCAAGGGCAAGAGAGATGGGGAGCAAAGATCACTTTTAAAGACTACCAGACATTGCTTAGGAGGATCACTGGAATGCACCGCAGCCACTGGACGGATCTCATTTTATTTAATAACTTTATATGGAGGATATTTATAATTTTAAAACAAAATGTGATTTTATTTTCTCCCCCTCCACTTCCCAATGAGTACCTCCTCCATTTTTTTTTTGTCTCCCTTTCTCTTTCATTTGTGTTTGTTTTTGTTTTGCTCAGATAGGACCAGTGGCACCTTTGCACCAGTCCTCACTGGTGCAGTGACAGCTAGGTTTTGGCCTAGCCTGAATACCTGAGGGCTGACTTCAGGAAAGCACTTTGTCTGATGGGGACCAATGTGAAATGCTGTAGCTGAGCTCTCACGACTTGACTGGAAAACCCTGCTATCATCCCCTCTTCCACTTGGGGACTGAAGAGAGCTTCAGCAGAGGCTGTTAGCGGCCCAGTCTCATAAAACATCTCCTGTCCTACCATGTTTATTGGTGGGGACAGTTTAACCAATGATAAAAAACAGAACTCCTTTAAACACCCCTCACCCAACTTCTAGCAGCTGAGTTGGAATAATGTTACCATTCTTTGTCAATGGCAGAAGCAAGTTTGGGATAAGGGGGTGCTACAGGATCTTATGACTTACCGGAGCAGCACGGTTTCACGTCCAGCGTTTGAGGTGGTGTAAACTGGCAAAGACTATACTACTGACTACCTATCTCATAGCTGGAGAAGAGCACCATCTCTACTTAAACCCCTCCTTCCACTTCCTCTGGTTTTCAGTTGCATCACACCTGCTGCTTTGGTTCGAAATCTTCAAACCAGCAAGACGGTCTCACATTTAACAGGGACCAACATCACTGAGCCACCTTGCAGCCGCTATGCTCTCCAGCCTCAGCTCAGATGGAGCTGGGCGGGATTGGGTTGATTAAGTATGCTTTAACTAATGTCACTAGCCCTTCCTTTGTAGCAGATGGTACCTGTCACTCCTGTGCTTTAACGTTGTCTGCTGATCCTCCTTTTCTCACGCAGCCTTCAGCACTGCCTGCCGCTGTCCTTGGCTTTATGTGAGACCAAGAGCAGTATGTGACCTTTCAGCTGGACCAGCTTTGCAGTTTGCAGGAGGTTCCTTTTGAGTTCAGTGTTCTTAACTGGCAGAGCAACGCAGACAGAAGCAATGTCTAACAGCAAGCCTTTTCTTTTTCCTGAGCAGAGAAGCTGTAAAACCAGATGAACAGTATTCTTGTGCTGTGGAAAGAACAGGATTCAGTTCATGCAGGGACATTGGTTCCCTCCAGGAAGGCTGTCCCTGTAAGAGTAATCCTTTGGCCGTGCTAAATCCAAGAATGATACTGTGGGTTCTAGGTGTGATGTACTGTTTTGCCCCAAATTCTTCAGCCAGTAGTAGCATCAGCTTTAAGCTAACTGTTCTTCTTGAACTGTGGCTATAGCTAATTAGCTGCTGCTTCTACTGTAATAGACTTCAGCACCCTTAAAGCCTTTCTGCAGTTTGTAGAAATGCGAACTGTAGTGGATGTATCCATTTATCTTAGCATTTTATAGGCTGAGAGAGAGCCTGAACCACCAAAGTCTCACCTGCTAATTCCTTTTAAAACAGCTGAAGCAAATATTCTCCAAGTAGACCTTCTGTGGATTGTCTCCCTCTGGAAGGAAGGAGGCTGGCATGGCTTGTTTTTCCTTTGAAGGCCGTCTGGAGCCAAGGAGTAGTTTTGCTTGCTGTGGATTCAGAGGTTTTAGTGAGGTGTGGGATCAGGGGCCTCACAAGGCTTAGTGCACAGTTCATCGCTATGAGCTTCAGCATATTATGTTCCTGTGATCTGCCTGTCTCAGAGCAGTCACTCCCTTGCCTGCTTTTTCAGGGCTTTGGATGTTTTTGTACAGGAAAAATCATGCTGCTGCGTCTTATACTGCCAGTTGCTCATAACTGTAACATAATCATCCTTGGCAGGTAGGGGAAAAAAAATGGAGAAAGAGGAAAAAGTGGAGCTGAATATCATTTAATGGAAAAGACCAGTCCTTTTCCTTAAGAAAGTCTTTGTTTTTAAATTGACATCTCTATTGTAGAAGTGACCCACAATCTCCATGCTTTTTTCTAATTTCCACTTTAGTTTTAACATGCTGTCTGCGGTGAAGATCGCTGAGGAAGTATAGCTGGCACTGTATTGCTGTCACTTACTTAACTTCCTTCAGATGCAAAAAAGGGAACTCTAGTAATTCTTCCTCTCACTTTCTTGAACGTTTAGCTGTGGTCAGCTGTTAATGACTTTCTGTTCTCTGTGCTATCAGTAATTCTTTTGTTGAACTAAATTGGAACAAACCTTTAATTTGTCGTTGAAATTTTACGGCCTCTGCAGTCAGAGGCTTTCTAACACCCTGCATTAGGACACTGTGTTTACAAGCTGTCAGAACATCAGGTCTACTAGACAGCACTGCTAGAGTCCACCGAGCAGAGCCTCCTGAAATCGCCATTTGACACTTACTTAACATCTGCTTTCCAGAAACTAGGTCTTCAGTTGCTAGAAGGAGGGTGGGTGCAGAAGCGTCAAAGCAAGCAGATTTGTAAGCAGACTGTAAAAGTAGCATCCATGCGCCATCCCAGCTGGACAGCTGCAGCCTATTTTGCTCTTCCTTGTAATTTTACTTCTCTACAGCCTCTCTTGGCAGGTGACTGCTACAAAAGACAGAAAACGGAACAAAAAGAATTCTCTGTCCTAACCCTTCCTTATTTGATTCACTGCAAAAGAACTTTCCACCTGCACTCTTTTTCTAATAGACACTGCTTTAATTGTTGTGTGTGGAAAATCCTTGATAAATAGGTACATAATACAAACAAATGGCTACAGCTTGGGCCATAAGGGCTTGTTGAACAGGCTGGTTTTGTTTGGAACCAACTTTACTGAATCTTATCTTTCTGGGAGAGAACATAATTCAAGGTAAAACAGTTAAGTGCATACATTTAAAATCCCCTCCTTGGCACTTAATAGTTGCAATAGTTTTGAATACTAGGAGCTGGAAGGGAGACAGTTACTTAGTGTATTTTGAACTAAAAGCGGGAGAAAAGTGTGGAATAAGGTAGGATATTGCTGATTAGAACAAAAATCCTCTTCTCCATTGGAAGTACTTTGCCTTTACAGTGGTGCCTTCAATGTCTTTGGTGTGATGTCTCTGGTCAGTTGCTTGTGATCAGAGCCCATGCTGAATGGTGGTTACAGTAACCATGTATGTACCCTGTGCCCTAGTAGACAGTCTGGTATGTTCCTCTCTTTAACACCCAAGTTGTAGTACAGCCATTGCAGGTTCTCAATTGGTACTTGCTTGAGTTTAAACAGGAGAGCAAGAGCTTCCTAGCTGCATCTTAACACAAGTTGCAAATAAATGTATAATCAAGTAAAGAATTATTACTACTTGTACTATCTGGATTGGATATATTATTGAATTATACTATCTTGGGAGAGAAATAAAAGCTAGGTTTTCAATCTGAACAAGGGACAGCATGCTAGACACTTAAATCATGCAAAAGTCTTCTCACTGCAAGGTTAGGCCAAGCTGCGTAGAACCACATACAACTAACAGCTCTAATGGACATCAGGAAAAAGGCATTTTATGAATTAAGAGTTCAGATTTGTCTTAGAGACATGCTAATACCTTCTTTTCTAGCACATATGAAGTGGTTACTCTAATGTATGTTAGAGCTAATGGTCATGTGTCTCACAGGAGATGAGCTCGCCTATCCGTCATCCTTAAGGGCAGCAGAAAGTTCCATCACCTTTTCAAGGGAAAGTAACTTACTGTACAGCTTATTCTGTAAAGCAGTGCTACTCTAATACTTTTTCCATTTTAAGAACTACCAAAGTTAATGGACAAAAAGCTAGGAGTAGCAGTGGCCCTCTTGGTGACAGACTATGCAAGGGACAGGCACGCTTTGCTCTGGGAGGGGGAAAGGCAGTGGTTTCTGGAATAGCAGGGCAAGAGCATTTTGTCCTAATGCAAAAGTCTAGGTACAAAGCATGCGTACTAACGCACATTTTCTCATCACAGCTATTCTAACCTAGTTGCTGTCTCCTTTCTGCTCCCCCCCCCACGAGCTAGTGGTCTAGCGATTATGGGAGAAGACAACACGTTAAGTCCTTTGTGAGGGACTGAAATGTAGTGACTTAACAGAATAGTACAGCTGTCTGAAACAGAGGGTGCTAAATGCCTGTGAACCAGGATTTCAGGTCCTGGTTAATGCAACATGTCATTCAAACGGGAATGTTTAATCGTGGTTTAAACAAACAGGTGCCTTGGGCTGGTCCATCATTAGGTTGTTATCCTTTCTATTTATTTATTTTACAGTATTTAAGTCCTTCTAGAATGGACTGTAAATTGAAGCCAGGATAAGTGTTTTCATGAGTGGGACCTACGATTCTACTCCTGCTTCCCGTCTTGGAGTTCATACAAAGAAAGTTGTTTGTTTTGCTGTCAGAAATATGAGAACTGAGCCCTTTCCTCAACACTGTAGATAGCGGATTCAGCCCCTGCTTATTTTATGTAATGTTTTCCTCACACCTCCCCTCTCAATGTTGCAGTTCAGAAGTCTAGAACCACTCCACACTGGAAGACCTCTGAATTGTAGAGGAAGGGGAAAAAATTACTTGACTGGTATTCATACAAGCTACTCAGCTTATGCTGATACAAATATTTAAAAATCAGCCTGTGTCTCGGACAACCCTTGGTACTTTAACATCAGAGCAGCATTAACAAGACCAATTCTGAAGGGAGCTCTTGGTTACCCTCAGGCAAGGAATCACACTGCAGTGGGAGCTGCGTGTCTGATACTACGGAAGAGAATTAGTCATTTTCCCTGTAAAATGGTACAGATGAGCCAGAAGTTAGTTCTTATCATCTCGCCCCTAGCGGCAGGCTGGTTGTAGTCCTAACAGCTCTGATGTTGTTTGCATCTTGCAGATGTGTGGTTGCTCTCATAGGCCTGTGGCTGTGTAGAGAAACTGCTTACTAAAACATGGGTATTTTTTAAATACAATTAAAGCTTACCTTTTTGAAATGGCTGCTGCCTTGTCTTTCCTGCCACTTGAGCAGAAGCATTGCTAATTTTATTACAGAAGCATCAGCTTGATGAAAAACTCAACTGCTGAGAACCGCCCCTGACTCCGAGACAGTGGCTGCAGAGCAACGTTCCGGCTGTCTCTGTGGCAAGCAAAAAGAGCAGAGCCCAGCCCAGCCAATGTGTTCCTTGGAGAGTATCCCAGAGGTCCACTGGACACTATTAATTGCTGCAAATCAGAAGACAGACAGAACACAGGCCCTATCACCAGCATAACTATTAAAACGAACTAGGTTTCTACTCCCCTCGGTCTCGGTCAACAAAGGGATGAGTGCTTGCCCCAATAGCTTAGGTAATTAGTTTCTCCACACTGTAGTCAAGGGAAGGACAGCATTCCGTTTGATTTCGGCATCACCCAAAAAGCCAACCCTACTTCCCCTTTCAAAACACTTTTCCTTTAGCAAGTCTCCAGCAGAGGATGCTGTTACAGCAGCATGTGGCCAGGACCCAGTCCTTAACAAAGTCTTTAACAAAGCTGCTCGAAATCAATTCACTAATGCCCTTACTTTGATTACAGCAAAGAACCAACAGATGAACTTACAGGAGATCACAGCATAATATGGAGACTACGTACAAATAACAATCACATCAGAAAAATAAGGATCAATTTTTTTTCTTCCAGTAAGCAAGGCAGAATCATGTGAACTTTTAAGTTATAATAAGAAGGGCAACAGATAACCTTGCCCAAGTCAATAATATTTCCTTTCAGCAATTAAAGTGAAGCTATAAACAAAAGCTCAGAAAAGCAACAAAACTAATTACAGCACCAGCTCCAGGGAATGTAGGTTGCATAAGGAGTGATGAGCACTGTTTACATTAAAGAGAAGAGCAACCAGGTACAAGGAATAAAAATGTTATTTGGATGCCCTTATTTGTGTTATACTACTACAGGAATAAAAGGAATACTTACAAAAAAGACTCATGTGACTTGTTAAAGAGTCTTTCCACATGTACTTCATACAGCTGTGGGTCAGTTATGACATTTTCCAGTTTGCTTCTCTATAACATACCTAAAATCAAGGAATGTATTTCTACTATATTATTAACTGGAACTCTGTGCTGTTGAATCTGGCAAGATGAAGAAAACAACACAAATATCTTATCCAGATACATACGGGGAGTTTTTAAACTTCATCTGAAGCTTTGTATCACCGATCTCAAAGTTATTTTGTGACAGAGTAGATAACCAACCACCTGTTTTAATGTGGCAATTCCAACATTTCATAGACCTCCCTCACATTACTCCCCCAAAATAAATTTTTCAAAAGATCCCAGGTTTTGCGAGATTTATACATAGGTAAAGTAGACCTAAACTCTTAAAACACAATGACAAGTGTGCTTTCATTTTACTTTAATATACAATTGCATTAAAGCAGTAGCATCTGGCACACAGCACTCAGCCTGCAGTGCTGTAAATGGAACACTGATGACTTCTTTGGGGGGAAAAAGAGATGCCATCAAATTACCATGCATTTCTTAGCATTTTCATTTGCATTTTTAACCCCTTTGAGACTAGCCAAATTAGCTTCTTCCACTGGAAATACCTTGTGCTTAAAAATAGCCAAATGGCTTATCAGTCTGGTGGGGCTTATCAAGTCAGTGAGGTCTCGTGTGCCTTGAAGAGACCCTGATAAGACTGGTAAACCTTGGTCCCTTTGACATAAATTCTCATTGTACTGCTGCATGGAGCATCTGCTCTCTCATTCTGGGATCACAGAAGAACCGGAGTTTGCGGGGTAATAGCTTCACCTCCACAGGCATAGCTTCATACTCTTCATTATCAATGCCAAAGGATCCCTCAGTGCCCTGTGTACAGATAACAGTGCTGGTCAGGGTTAAACATCAAACAGATTATTTCGGCATGCTGTAATACTGGTACCCAGTTTTACTAATAGACTCTAGTTGAATATTTAGCTGAGCCCTAACCAAGATGACCCCCTCCCTGTGCCCTCCAGCCCATTTGGTCTCAACAACGCAGCGAGAGCTACCTTTCACTGCACATAATATATCACATCTGTTGCATAAGATGTTACCTCACTTAGTTGCTAATTGGTGATAATTAAATGCTTTAATGACCCACGTTGTTTATACTGATGGAGTCTTTGCTATTGGAAGTACAATTACATGCACTTAGATCTTGGTCTGCCAGTGGTGACACAAGCTAATCTGCAGAAGTGCCTGTTAAATAACTCCTATTAAATCCATGTTACAAACACCTTTTGGTATTGTTTTACTATATCAATCTGAAATGTGAGATGCAAAGCAATTCATGGGTCAGGAATTACTCAGCAGTAGAATTTTCTTGAGCATTTTCTGTAACGCTGACAGTCACCAATTATCAAAACCATTCATCAAAATGGCAGGTTGACTTTATCTAACCAAATTTAGTGACTGCTTTGCATGCACTTGACTCAAGGTAAGGCTATGTTATGTGGATACTCAAACTAGCTCCAAGTGAACTTGTACACCAGAACAGCACAGGTTAGAGAAAGTAGCATAGGTCCTGGAAGTCAGAGGTACAGCAGTCCACCTGGATCAACGTATCCCGCTTCTCTGCAAAGCTGGTGAGACTCAGCTGAGCTGCCTCCAGCTCCTTCATGAAAGCTAGGTCAAGGAATTGAAAAGCACTGCTTTGTGCCATGCACACGTACTCCAAATATCTTCACAGCAGTTGCAGTATGAAGAGCTCATTTTATACCACAACCCGTAGTTATGGCACAGCTGTACTTAGCCTAGCACTCTAGAGTATTCTTTCAGAATCACAAAACTGACATGATACAAGCTTGATGCAAGTATTAGGATGCTGCCTAAGCAAGACATCATAATTCATGATTTTCACATTGTAGCCACAGATTTTTCCACCTTTTGGCAAGTTCTATTCTCTCTTAATATTTGCTGAATATAGAATAGATCATTTGAAGATAGAAATTATCTGAGACTGACTTCATGTCCTTGCTAAAACAAGAAATAGTCCTCCCCAAGCCTGCAATAACAGCCTCTTCCTTCTAAGAAGAATCTAAGATTCTTCTAAGATCTCTAAGAATCTTAGAATTCTAAGATTCTTCCATCTAAGAATCTAAGAATTCTAGAATTCTAAGATTCTTCTATCTAAGAATCTAAAGATTCTTTCTAATCTTTAATTAACAAAAGATTAATCTAAACTACACAGGTGGACACAGTTCGGGCTTCTTTTTCAGCCTCATCTATTCAAAGTTTCAAGACAGTTCCCTATAGTGACCTGAGCCCCGCTGCCTTGAGTCACCCTCCTTGGTCTCCACAAAGCTTCTAATATTTATCTTCTCTACAGCACAATCCTTTCTAGAGTAAAACGTAGATGAGGAATTCAGTATTCAGTACTAAGGAGGAAAAGGTGTGCATATGCAACAGCTACGACCACTGTCTACATAAAAGGTCTGTCACTATTTACTGGCAGAATGAAGTTCCCCCTCTGGTTTACAGACCACTTTCCCAGTGTCTCCTAGTCAGGGACTGAGCTGCTGCACTGAGAAACTGTGTTTCACTGGCAGTGTAATCAACCTCCCAGATTTGGAGTAGGGAGTTCCTAATGTGCAGCATCAACAGGCACGAGGAAATAAAGTGACAGTTTTCCAGCTCCCTCAGCTTCTCACCTCTGGAAGCTGCAAGATGCATCTGCTGGCTTGGATGCACTGACTCCCTGCAGGGCACGCATGTGGATCACGCATCTTTTGACTTCTGTTCAAAGCAAAAGAGAGGTAAGGTAAAGAGAGGATTCTTTAGGAAATAGCCATCTTTAGGGATGATGTCATTACGGGCTGGTAAGTCACTATGCATTTGGTAAACTTAGAGGTTATGTGCGTATACAAATATTTGTGGGTTTAACTGTGAAAGTGAAATAGACATTTTCTCTTCTGCTGCAGTCAATACATATAACAGTGTTCACTGACAACCTCCAACCAGCTTCAGTTCTGAGGCTCACTGAATATGTTTGAGCATACTGTTTTGTATATTTGAACACACAGGACAGTTTTGTGCTCCTCACTTACATGCTGACCTGTACAGTTCCTGCAATCAATGACTACCATCTCCTCGTGTTCCACACACCCACATAACTTACCAGCAACCTAAGCAACCCTAAGCCAAAAAACATGATAGAATTAGTTATACCGAACCACTAAACTACCATCTAAAAAACAACCAACCAACCAACCTCTTCTCACATCAACACCAGTCAGCATGAAGTTTCTTACTAGCTGCTTTTATATCATTCTTGTGAAGAAACGCCCAGGAACACCATAATTTTACCTATTTCAAATAATACACCCGGGTTTGTCAGTTACTGTCTCTCTTCTGGTGCTGGTGAGATTCTTATTTCTGTACTGTACTTACGGAAGTGCTACTTTCCTACTTCTGTGGATGTCAAACGGGAGCACATAGAAGGCAGCTGCCTGTCTTAAAGCTGGTCATGCAAGTGCCACGTGGTCTTTTTCAAGACTTAGGTTGCTGTCCTGTCACTGGTTCAACTGTTAAAGAATAGTGCATTGCAATTCCTTTTCCCAAGGTGCGCTGCTGCACAATAAGCAGAAGCTCTTGGGTACGCTGACCTGCCTCTGGCCTCCTGACTGAACACACACATAACCTTTTGGCTGACCTTTGACAAGGGGTACAGCGCACCCCAGGCAGTAACCCCTCAGTTTGGGCCCCTCTCCAGACAGACAGCAACACACAAATAGCAAAGGGGACAGCAGAAAGTTACAGCGTTAATGTATCACAGCTCTTGAGCATGGCAGAATCATCACAGATATTACTCCAACAGGCAATGCCAGCTGTCCCCAACTTTTCTGTCTGTTCTCAGATTGATATGAAAGAAGAGTGTATTTAAATATTGCCCAGTCACAAAAACATGTCAGAAACTCCCCACACGCCAAGACTTCTACGCCCTGAGGAATGCAAGCACCTCTTAAAATCACAGAAAATCCCAGAGAAAGAACATGGGAAAAGAGCACTGAAACAGGAGATGATAATCAAAGACAAAGGGAGAAAAACTAAGACAACAAAGGAAAGGGCAGGGAAGAACGAAAGCAAGATTAACTGTGGAAAGTTTATTTTTAATCAAATATGTATATACTAAAAGATTAATGAGTGAATGTGAGGGAATTAAGCATCCTCCCGGCAATATAAATTATAAATCATTGATGGCATGCAATACTGTCAGTTTATACAGTGCTGTACAAACAAGCAGCAAGATTGCCTCCTTAAGGTTTAACCTGCTCAAAGCCTGACATACAAGGTCCTAGATATTGCACTCAAGTGAGCAAGTAGATTTTTTGGTCCACGAAGGTAAAATGAGGCTCTACATAGATGCAATTACAGGGTCAAGGGAAGCTCAAAAGAGACAAGAGATGGAACTAAAGATCAGTCAAAGGAGAACACTGGTAGAAGCAAATAGACACAACTCCACTCGCAGTGATTGCCTATCTAGTGACCCAGTATAGAAGGATCAGAAGTTATTTCCGTTTGATTCCGCTCCTTATTCAAGATACGACAACAAAGTGAAACGGGAGCAAGACGAAAGCCTACCAGCAACAATTCCAATTGATTGTTTTATCCCACTCCATTTGCTGAATTACAAAAATACAGGCAGAGAGAGCGCCACAACACCTACTGCAGATAACACACACAATTTTAACCTAGTTCTCGTCCCCAGATGCGGCTGGTGTGAAATGATTCAGAGAAAGACTAACCAAATCTTCTGCACCATAGCTGGTAACTGTACTCATGCCCTGGAGTGACAGCTCTTCATGTTTTCATATACAGAATCTAAGCTGGCTATCAGGATGTGGATTACTGATGCTCCACCTACCATCCCCGCTCTCCTTCCCTCCAGCACTTCTTAGCAAGCACTACAGCTTAACCACCTGCTCTTCCCCAACCTGATCTTAAACATCCGCTCTACCCATGCTGCAGATGCTCTTGTTCACACGAATCTGATCCACAGCTGGAGGGCACTTTCATATACACCTGGGATGACCTACTCCTTTCTTTGAAATCCAACAGCAGCTGCCCTCCAGCACTCTGGACACACACCCCTTTCCTGAGCCTGCACGGTAGTTTCCCCGCTGTAAGCGTGGTTTCCTCTGTGTGATCCATCAGTTCTGATCAGCTCGTGTCAGTGTCCTCTTCACTATATAAAAAACCCCAAACTTGCTACCTGCACTGATAAGATATTTGCCCTAAAAACCTTTTCAACCCCCCCAATTCTGGTGGAGTTTAAAACTAAGCATTAAAAAAAGAAGAAAAAAGAAGGAGCTTCACACATTTCGAAAGACAAACACCGTTGGTGCTAGGCAATGGGGAGCCTCTAATAACGGGCTTGATTCAAACATAGCTGCCAAAGGGCATCGTGCGGTGAAGAGCTTCTCTGAACACCCTGATTTTTGCCTTGCAAAAACAGGGCACATTTTTTCTGTTCTGACTTTTCTCTGCAGGACTAACCAGTCCCTCCTGCCGCTCCCCCACCCCATACACCCCTCTTTCTCTTTCTTTTGTTACCTACAGATTTTGGGCACTATTTAATCAAAAGAGCTTGTTACTTTGATCTTTGCTTGAACAGCAGCTCAAAGCTTTTGGTACTGCCTTTAATTAGTTCTAGCCAGCAGGGCACGTTAACTCTCATCAGAGGCTTTTTCTGCACAACAGTGTAACTGCAGTCAGAAATGCGACATACTACTCTGTGAAGCATGTCCATGCTTCAAGGGAGACATTCTTTACATGGGTGTACACTCGAATACTCCTCCCTCAAATCACACAAATTCATCCACATTTTTTCTGCTAGCAAAGTGTCCAAGAACACAGCACAGCATCTCCTTCATCTCCCTCCTTTAAGAGGCCAGATCCCTCTTGCTGCTAATAGGAAAATCTCCTCCTCCTTTCTTTCTGTAGCCTTCAAAGCAAAGATTTCAGTCCCAAGCAACCTATGGTCCACACAGCTCATACAATTTAAAGCAGTTGCAAGTGGTAACCTGACCTACCATGTATGCATAGGTCAGAAGTTCCTATACCCATTGAGGCTCGTGAGATGCTCAAATAAGAGGCCTGCTGCTGCTCTTAGTATCATAAACAAGATATACGTGCAGGAATTATTAGGGTGATGACAAGCAAGTAAAAAGGTGTTGAAATCTTTCCATTGATTTCACTAGAGGGAGCTCTAAGACTAGAAAACAATATTAGCAAATAAAAAGGTAATATGCAGAGGAGCACTTTTGGATACAGTAGGAAAATCTGTTGCTGGTAAAAACTGCACTGAAGATGCAATGTATTTGTTAGCGGGACTGTATGGAGAAGCTGGAAAAAGCAGCTCAGATTTGTGTCTGGTGAGATCAGGAGGAACAAACATACTACAAGACAACATTCTAAGCACAAAGGAAGCAATACGTGTTCACTCTTTCTCTACATGCTGCTTCTTCATACCTGCAGCCTTTTAACTCCATATGCAAGCAGCAACAATACATTTGCTTAAAGCCCCTGTTTAAATTCTCATCTTCCAAAAGTTCTTCCAGCTCAGACCAAATTTCTTACAAGAGGCACTGAGTCAAGGAGCCCCCCCCACTTAGAAGCAAGACCTGTCTAATCAGAGTTCAAAAATTCCAGGTACCACTAGTACAAACATATCAGCTCTGTGACTCGCCTCTCAATCCACTGAGCAGCTAGGGCTAAAAGATTCCCTATATAAAAGAATGCCTATAAAAAGATTCTGTACAGCTCTCTGTAAAACTCTGTTATGACAGTGTTATCCAAATAGCACCAATCAAGGTATAGCAAACTCAGAAGCCAGGAAGAACTCCACGTAAACTATTCTGCCTTGTTTCCAGAAAGAGAAAATTAGTAAGAATTGTAAAGAACAAAATCAGTAATCCTCACGAAGCATTACTGACTGGTGCCCTTGTAGCCCTCTGCTGATGAATTTTGCAGCACAAGATCAGAGAAAAATAGCACACTTCTCAGAATTAGTGCTCCGACTCACAGATTCCGTCATCTTTTTGCAGCCTTCCCATACTCACCCTCTGTTCACGAACTGTCCTTTGCTGACAGTATCTGCTTCGATGCAAATATCCATGAAGTCTTCAGTGCGCTATGAAAAAAAAGATTCAGAAATGAAGCAGTTAACTCTTCAAAATGCCACACCCATGATACTGCAATATGTTCACAAAATGCCCAGTCCTTTGTCCCACAAAAAGAGGCAGAAGATGCATTTCATGCTTTTTTTCTACTCTCAACTTGAGATTTGGATTATAAATTATAGATAGCAATTTCTCATTGATTACTATTCAACAATAGCATTCAGCAACAAATACCGCAAGAAGTGAAATAATGATTCACACATTTGGCTTCTTGTTACATTTCAAACACTTACGAAAGACAGCAATAACAGATCGCTTGGTTTTACTTCTGTTCAGAAAGATTTCTAATCAGTAGGTCTTTCATGACTTTAAGCAATAATACAATGATGCTACATTTGGCCAACAAACATTACAGTAAGAAGGTTTTAAACAATACAAACTGGAAATCAAAGTGTTCTTGATATCATTCCTTTAAACTCCTTACTTAGCTTCTTTTCTATTTACAGCCTGCCCTTAAACTAGTATACAGTAAAGCTTTTGCCAGGAAAGCAACTTTAAGATGCAATTCATTTTTTATTTATTTTATTTATTTTTACATTTCTGTCCTGGCAAAAGTCCTACTGCAGATGCTATCAAAATGACAAAATTAAAAATAAATGCATCTACTAATATAACTTGTTTTATTTCTTTGCTGTATCGCAGAGGCAGGTCTGGCACTGTCTGAGCTGCACCTGTATGGCTTTATCAGTTTCTCTTCAACAGGGCAGCCTAGGCGGTAAGACAGAAAGACAGGAGTGGCTGACAATACTCTGCAGATATGCCCTGGTATCGATTTGAGAGAGTTGTTGTTCAGCTTTGATGGCTACATGGACAATGGCTTCAAGAGCAGAAGTTAAAACACTATAAGGGGTCCATATCTGTAGAAAAAAAGATGCAGTATCAAGATATGTCCAAGCTCTCGAAACAAAAAAGTACAACTGCCCTAACATAAACCTGTCCATTTCTCTAGGCTACGCCAGAGACCTGAGAACCTGACATCATTTCTTTGTTCAATACCGGTATTAAAAAGCACCTTGAAGGCATAAAGGAGGTGGGGGGGCGGGAGAAAAAGAAAAAGGACATAAGGGTGATGAGATACTTTTTCAGTTCTTGGCAGGTCTGTTTTTACTTCACAACACTGACTGCAATCTAGTTCAGCAATTAAAACTGTTCTGTTCAAGTGCCATCTAGAAACCGCTAAAACACCAAATACTAGTCTCCGTCTAGCTTCTACCATCACTAGGATGCTGACGGACCAAATCATAAGCCACTGATGAAGAAGAAACTAAAATTCATGTGGTACATTCTAAGGAGAAAACAGGAGGAAATTTTAAGTCTAGGTTTACCTGTTTTGTTTTTTTTGACTGATCCTACAATGATAACATATCAATATAACACAAATTTTCAGGTTCTTAAAGACCATGAAATCTGAGCAAGAAACAACTTGAAGTAAGTTCAACACCTCCTGTTAATCTGGGTGTAGTGGCAGTGGTTTCTCGCAGCCACGAGGAAGACACGAAGGGCATGTCACCAGTACAGGATCACTGTGTTAGCATTTTCCTGTAAAATTAAAGACTGACATCTACCTGAATAGCTTTCACATCAATAAAATTGCAAGAAAACAGAGACATAAGCCAAAGACAAGTTTTAAAACAGTGAATGAACAGCATGAGCATGTTGAGAAGGTTAAGATAAGAACAGTTCCCTCACTCCCTTGGTTATACTCTTCCACAACAACCTGCGTTTCCTGTCCTTTAACTCAGTGTAGCCCCAGTCCTTTCTCTCATCCCAATTCTTTTTAACCCTTTGCTTGGCAAGCCAGAAGACAGAAAAAAACCACAATTCCAGGAAGCCACTCAGGCTCACAGCTTCCTTCCAGCACCATCTGATAAAACTGAAATCACTCTCTCATGGGTCAGGAAGGAAAGGAGTGCCTGTGTTGATGCCTTGTTTTCTCCTGGGCAATCCTAAAGCTTCTGTTTGGCTAGTGAAACCTTCTCATTATATAAATCCTTCCTGATCCCACTGCATCCCAGTTTTACATGCATCTCCAGTGCTTTTACACTGGCTCTGAAACTTGCCTATTCACTGATTCTCCCATACTTGTATGGGGTGGTAAGTTTTATTTATATAGATACAAAAATAGGATTTTATCAAGAAAAGAAAACTGCGTGGGCAGGCAGCATTTGGAATCCAGTTATACTATGGTCTTACTGTCAGATCAAGCTGCCTGTTCTGAGTTGCAATGGAAAGCTCAATGGTGGATAGATTCAGTTCTTCCCAGTCCTCCGGGGTTACCTCCTGGGGGATTTCTGCGAATCCAGAAGAGAAGACACCATTAAGTGGAATTTAATTACACACATCATCATTTCACTGCTATGAAGCATGAAATATCAATCTGCAAAAATCACTCTGACCCATTGTGACCACTAGCTTTGTTTCTTTCAAATGTCAAAATCTTAAAGGAAAAGGGAGCTTGGACCACTGAAGGAAAAGAAAAAAATACCACCAACACTCACACAGTAGCAGGAAAGACTATCGAGCACATTACATGGCAGCTCTGTGAGTCCTTATGCCCAGGGATTAACAGATCTCCTGAGCTAATATTACAGGAACATTTAGGAAACACATGAAGCACTGCTACCAAAAAAACAGGACTCCAGTGTTCAGGGTACACCAATAACATGCATTTTCTATAGAAGGAAACCCTAGGGTTCGGTTCTCCTATACAGGTCACTTAGTCCACACTTCTGTCTAAATCACCTCCGCTAGCCAAGAAGGAATGATAAGGACTGTGCACCATTCCAGACTGTCCAAAATACACGCTCCTCTTCCTACTGCTGTCTGCCACATGCGCTGCCTAGCTAACAACCCAACCCAAGAGAGGATCACAGAGCACAGAGAAGAAAATTGATGGTACCAAAAGGAATTTAATGTACTAAGAGAAACATAAGGCTTCTGCATGGCCCAAGTTTTATTGTTCTATTTTAAGTAACATTTGTTACTCTGTATCAGCAGCTCCCCCCCGCCCCGACCCCCGCACAGAAAAACAAGGGCTGCTCTTCTCTCGCCTGCCCACTAAGAAGCAATTCTACAGGAGGAAGACTTCAAGAAGCTCGCCCATAAGAGCCAAGTATCACTTACGGAGGATTCCATAGCAATGGCAAGCAACTGTGAGCCCAAGAAACATCCCGGGTTCTTTACAAATGCATTTTTATTTATGAGACCACAAGCACTGGGAGGACTACGCTGTTCCATTTCTGGCAGATAGCACCGTAACTATCTTGATGAGGTCATATTTTTAATAAATAATAATATAAAAATGAGAGAGCAGAAAAGTAAAGAAAAACCCCACCCCACCCCCCGCCTCTGATGTATTAGAGGAGTAAAGCCTGCCTGTGAGTTTATGCCAAAATACACACACCTCACCTTTTGGAGGAGATGCCCAGTATAACCGAAGTCGTCTGTAAAGCCTCACATACAAAGGAGGTCTGGACGGTTTCTCCTCTGGCTCTTCTGGAGGTCTCTCAGTTGGACCCAGATACATGAGAGCAGCTTGATGTTTCTGAGGCCATTCCTTGGATTTACATGGAAAGGAAAGACAGAAGATAAAGGGCCTTTTGTTGAGCAACTGCAAGTTTATTCTTTTAGTCCTTCAGACTATTTATTCTGTGCTCCCAAGTACTCCTTCGGAGCCACCTAGATCCCACCACTGCCTCAGCCTACTTTACTGCTCCCCCGCCTCCAGATACGTATGTGAGATGACATTTTTGCAGCTTGTAAAAGATTGCCCACGGTTCCCAAGTCTACTAACCTACTCCTTCCCCACACAGAAGTGAGGAATTTTCCCCTCTATAAGTAGAGGGTAAAGGGATGTTTTCTTTGCTGCTGATGTGTGGCAGGGTGACACAGCTGCTTTTGGCTGGAGGCAACAACCAAAACTGGCAAGGTCAACATTCATGTTTGAAAGCACAATTGGTTTCTGCATGGCACAAAGGCAACCTCAAAGAGCAACTGCACAGCAGGGTCTAGGGCAAACAGGCAAAGACTACGGTGCTGTGTGCAGCCAAAGGGCACTAAAACCTGGCAGACCTTTGATCTCCAACAACTCAAACAATCAAGATCTGACCTGACAGTCAGGTGCTTATAGACAGCAATACAACAGGTCTTAGGACAAGTCAGATGAGCTTTACAAAGCATCTGGGGGGGGGGGGGGGGGAAGAAAAAAAGAAAAAAAAAAAAATGTAGTAGTAATACATTACTCCTGGAGATATTTC
Source organism: Chroicocephalus ridibundus (assembly GCF_963924245.1). Classification (NCBI taxonomy): domain Eukaryota; kingdom Metazoa; phylum Chordata; class Aves; order Charadriiformes; family Laridae; genus Chroicocephalus; species Chroicocephalus ridibundus. The sequence goes on from NC_086284.1 coordinate 157,157,760, forward strand.
AGATTCCAATGCCAGAAATTGATGGACTACAGAAGAACCTTAGTTCTTGAAATACTTCCAAGTGCTGACAAAGTTTATTTCCTCTCATTGTGTTTTAAAAATAATTTCCGAAATGCTAAAGACATAGGACTTACGGAGGGAATAATACGATTTTTTTTAAACGTATATACTAAAACAACACAGCTAAGAGCTCATGTGTACTCAATACAATTATTTTTCTATGCACAAGACTTGAGCCTGTAGCACAGGTTAAGCTAATTTACCTTACAACTCTGAGAGCAAGGTAAGACTCCACTATCATACTTAGATAATAAACAGGACAAACAGAGGTTTTATCAGTAGGTCAATGCACAAACAATAAGTATTAGAGGAAAAAGCAGCAATGCTGTGATAATTTAAGCCTGTATATTTTAGAAGAGATGATAACACTCATAACAATGTCATCAGAGGTGAGTTCTTTCGCTTTACACTGTTTTCAGCCTACAGGACATCCTGTTTCAAAGGACAACTACAGCAAAACCAGAAAAGATGAAGTGCACATCTGCAAAGACAAGCTAGGAAGGTATTAAGCTCTACAGGCTGAAGCCATAATTTCTTACGGAAATTAACAAAATGATAACATAAGAGGCACACAAGGCAATGAACATCACAATTAGGGGAGATCAGGTAGAAACTTTTCTGTCTTAATAGCAGAAAAAGTGGGCACTTCTCTTTAATGTCGAGCAGGTTAAACAGATCTTTTTGATGTGCCATGAATAGTTCACCAGTGAAATCCACTATCACTGCCACTAAGGACTCAACAAGAGTGAGAAAGGGGCTGGAGAGAAGTGAAGAATGTTTCTATCTAGAATGCCAGCAGACAGAATCATCATCTCAAATTTCCTGGGGATGTGGCGGGCGGGGGGAGTGGAATATCTTTCATGGACACATTACAATTTAACTTTTAACTCCCCTTTACAGGAGCATCCTATAAAGGAAGCATTGGCAGTATCACAGACAGCATGGTTGGACTGCACAATCTGATCTACCATACCAGCTCCCGGGTATTTCCACACTTCCATGAGGCTCCTCATACGTTCAGAGAACAGGAAAAGCATGTGAATAAAAATGCCTCACCTTTCAAGCAGGTCAAATTTTAATCTTTCCAGGATCAATTTTAATCAACAGAGAAGTTTAAGGTGAGATAAGCTATTAATCTTCATGTTCATTTTACTACACATGGAAGCCTGATTATCAACGTGCATGAGCAGTCTAATTACAGACACTCCTGCCAGATGAATAAATCAGGATGAAATGTTATCATTAGAAAGATTGCTGAAAAAAGGTGACAGAGCACTTCAGCAGTTATCTTTGCCACCACTACTGCTCTCTAGTTTCAAAGGTAGTTACTGGCTCCCCCTGGTGATCTTGCAGCAACAGATCCTCAGTAAAGAATTTTTTTTTTTTTTTTTTAAAGTGTTCCTCCTCCCCTTCATCTCTTCAGATGTAAAGTCTATCAATTGGTAGGTTTTTTAACAAGTTGAGTTTCACTCCCATTTTATATTGTTACCAGAACCTTCCATAAAAACTTGCAGACAAATAATACAAAGCATAGTCAGCCTTTCCATTTCACAACTACAAAACCACTTTCCCTGAAATTACTCTTTACCTTAAATGTACTGAAAAAGTGAGCTGCTTTGGTTTTCAGAGGCCCAAGGTACCAGTACCTGAAAAAAAGAACAGAGAAAGAACTTCTAAGATATCCAGGGGTCAATACTGGGAAAGAGAGAAAACTTGCATGAAGTCAGAGCACACAGACTTGTTTGCCACTGAAGTTAATGCTCCCCTACAACATTTAGCTTTGTGATACTGTAAGACAGTTTCTATACATCACCAGCAGCTTAGCAGTGACATCCCTTTCCTGAGTCGCAGATCACAAAAATACAGTATACAATCTTCACAACAGGCTGCATGACATCTCAGTAGCAGAATTTTGCCTAGTTATGTGATACAACTGGGAATGATTTAAAGGTCTGTGGTCTAACAGCTGGTGGGATGCATTTTCGCAATATGCAATAAAGAATGAGGCTGGAGGAAACAAACAAGCAAAAATCTATAGCTTCAGTGACAACAGCAGCTTCAGAACAGAGCCAGCAAGCATCAGTTTGCCCCAAAGGATTCTCAGATCAAAATAGATGTTTTGCAAAATAAAAATCCTGCCAGCCATAAAGTATTGTATAGAATCTAAAGATGTGACTATATTTAGGCAGGCTTGGCACACATTTTGATCACTGTCTTCCACCAAAGAAGGTCAACAAAGCACATTAAACACCATCAGCTCAAAAGTACTGCAGATTTAAGTGTATCATTAACTACTAAGGCATGCAACTGTCACACCACTCCCATCAAGTCGTGAAATTGTCTGCAAAATAATAAAACCTCAAAAACATAAAACAGCACCATGTCTCCACCAGGACAGTGCTTAGCAGAGGGACAGTCAGACAAATTTCTGTAACTGTGGCTTATGGCTTGAATCCCTTCATAGTAGGTGCCGCCTTTTAAATTTAAGATCAGTTGTACTGGAATACTCCAAACGTTCATTTAAGCCAATAACCCATCTCTGACAGGGACCAAAAGTGGATGCTTAGGAAGAAGTATAAAAACAGGACAAGTACACGTGGTCCTTGTCCCAGGCACATTCTGAACACCTGTTCTTTTGTGGCCGAAGTGCTTTCCAAGCTGGACACATTTTCTGTATATTCAAAAACATTCATGGAAGAGAAAGAAGTTTGAAAATGTTCACGCTGCCCCAAGTACAAGAGATGCTATTGTGCCTCCAGCACTGAGTCCAAAAGATTCTTGCGAATGGGAACTGCTGCAGGAAAAGATGTGAAGGCTGACACAAGGCAAAAAACAGGACACACACAGGAAGCCTAGTGAGAGTGCAGTGGGGAGAGACGTGCACTTCCTTCATCTTGCGGCTGCAATTAGCAGGAGAGCCTGCAGCACAACCAAGTCAGCACCTACACAAACTACCAAGCATGTCCCTTGCTTCCCAGGGACAGACAATCTGGGCATTTACTGCATCTCCCCCACTCTATATCACCTCTTGATCCTACTCAAATATCTGCCAGTCAGACTCCAGAGGTCTGCTACCTCTTGTTTCCTGACAAAAGGTAGCTCATTTCCCAAAACACACAGTATTTCCTTACAGCTGTGCAGCAGAGGCACGTGCTGCAATTCCTCCCTAAGTCTGAGAAGTGAACTGCTTTGGCCCTGCTGCTTCTTCACCAGATAATGCTAGTCATTTGATACAGACAGTGGCATATTAAATGTCCATTTGGAGAAAACCCAACAATTATTAGTTTAACATTCAGAGAACAGTCATCAGACAGCATGGTCCATGCCATTTCTGGCAGGAACTGAAGGGCATTTCTACTGCATCCGATGTCCCTTGTTGGAATTGAGTTACGGAGTCTGCGTACATCTTTTCATTGGCAACTGATGAAAAACAATGGCCAATTACTTTACTTAGACTTTACTCAAGGGAGAGCTTTTCCCACTGATACCATCTGAATAAAGTTCCAGAAGTGGGCACCACAAGGCAAGCAGAAAGTAAGTACTTAAAAGCACAGGTCAGCACCAAATAAGCGTTTATTTCAAATGACAAAAATGCTGAAATGTCTTACACTCCCATGTGTGTAATGCAAGACTTAACAAGTGTGGGTGCCTCTGCCTGTCAAATGCCTACACTCAAAAAAAGACTTCTTTACAAGAAGGAAGTATGTCTTTTTAGGCAACAGATGCTAAAAAAGGTACGGTTTCAAAAAACAGTATTTTCTTACTTGCTAACTTTAACTCCTGCATCTCTGTAAGATCCCCATCTTAAACCAGTCACTGCAAATACAGGCTGTTCCTTTTCTCCCTGTAAAGAAAAATAAACATTGTGAAATTGCTTTCTCTTATCTTTCTTCCAACTTTGTTTTTTTGCATATAGAAATATATATATTTCTATACAAAAACGGATTTCTGATTCATCCTAAAAGTGAAATTTCACAGAAGAGGTACAATGAAAAGCCAACTGCAATAAAGCTAAGCAAAATTTAAGTGCTATACATTTCATCTGCTCCCAGAGAGGAATATAAGAGGTGAAGTTTTGAAGAGGCTGATGGAGTTTGATTGCACACCCAGCAGCAACCATTTCATTTTGTAGATATTGTCAGCCAAAAGCAAGGAACTCTGCACAGTGACACTAAGTTCTCACTGCAGAAATGTCCATTCTGCAACATAACAGAAAAATTGTATTCAAAAACCACAGGAGGCATAGTCAAAAGTTTTCCCATTTCACATTTTTCAGTTTGAAAAAGAAAGCTATTAACTCCACAATACATATGAATGCATTAAATCAGCTCAGACAGCTATTGTTATCCCTCACCATTTCTACAGAAATATCGGTGTTAGTAAGTTTTGTATTCATAAATACTCTCTGAGACTCAAAAAGAGATGTTTGGGCATTCTAGTGTTTTCTCCAGTTTAGACTATCTGATGTCATAGCATACAGTGGAGAAATGACTGCCATCAGAACTGCTGATATCATAAACCAAAATTCATGACAGCATTACACAGAGGAAAAGCAGTCCACGTAAAGAGAATGAGATGATAATACGAAAGTTTTAGGAATCTTGGGTGCCAAATAAGCAGATGCTTTTACCTTGATCTGCAAGACATCAAGTGGAACTGTCTCTCCCTTCAAAATGGCCAACGTAGCATTAGTAATATGTCTGCAAAACAAACAGGAAAGAAGCAAAGGGTAAGAAACAGGAAGGGAGGAAAAAAGTAAGCTTTACCATCACACTTTTTTCCAGCAAACCTCACTCCAAGTCCAGGTGGGGCTTTTTTTTTTGCAGCAAACAGAACAACCCCAGGGAAAGAACTCTGAGAATCAGAAAGCAAACTGGGTGGGTGCAACACATGACAAAGCCTGTGTTCTAACAAATAGCAAAAGACCTGAAAAGCAAAAGGAAGTTCTTAGCCTAAGCTTTTCAGAGATTCTTCCTTCTTTAGCTAATCTGTCAGATTACACGCCAACTCTGTTACTTGCCATTTCGGATACTTAACACACTAAGGACCCAAATCATTGTTTTATTTTATTGGTAGCAAGTATAACAAACTGGGAGAAAAGGGGACGGTCGTAAGACTAGTCTCAATTCATGGGTCTGGGATTAAATTGCCTTAGTATGTAAATTTGTTTTGTAGTTTTTAATCAACATAAATCTACCTATCAGCAGTGCTCGTGTGGTTTTGGTCTCCATTAAGTTGTGGACAGTAGCTAAGGCACTTTCTCATTTCAAGTCATAAAGCATGGCACTAAAGATTTTGTAAACAAAGCGTTCAAGTTCATAAAGTGTTCAGACCTTGAAGCATATATTTCATTAAAACTCCTTCCTTGTTTTCAAAATTGGGTAAAATTTAAATTCACATTGCACACATTTCCAGTGTCTCAGCTGCACAGGGGGAAAAAAAAAACAAACCAAACCAGACGTAGTTTTCAGATCTAGCCCAATATTCATGTGAACCAGCAGGAGAAATTGCCTTTGGCTTCATCAGGCTTAGAATACCGAAATGGAGAAGGAAGCTGTTCTTCCCTCAGCCCTTCTTTTCTCCTAACTCTTTTCTTTCTGTAAGACCTCTACAGTTCTCATACTCCAAAGGTAAACTCTAATAGTGCCAAAGGAATCAAAGCCCAAATATTTCTTTTTAAAATATCACTTCTGTACTTCTTAAGTCAGGTTCTGTTACTGGCGTGGGTTGTTAAGCAGCCTATTGACCAAATTCCTTTCAACTTCACCAATATGCTGCAGTCTCACCTGCACAGTTCATTACCTTGGGACAAGATGATCATTCATTTCAAACAGCCTCTCTAGAACCCAAACATAAATTATTATTTTAATCTTAGCTGCTGATTACAGCCTTGTCCATCTTGCTGAGCTTCAAAGCACTCTGGTAGTTTTAATGAAGGATGTTATGCCAGTTGGCTCGTGGGTTTCATGTATGATGGATACCAGCAAGGGTTCCGCAAAGAAGAATGTTAATGAGTTACTGGGAGAACCAAAGGGAACAGATTTCAGGAGCGAGGAGAAGTATATTCATTAGTATGGGAGGAGAGGAAGGAAAAACTTTAAAAGAAATGAAGTGTGGGGAAACAAAAGCATAGTTGACTAGCCTTTTTACTTCAGAAATGGACAAAACAAACTTACAACAAACAGAAATGCAGACAACAGATACTGCCAGACTGGATTATATCCAGGATGCTGACAGATAAGATTCAGGTTGTTGGAGAGTTGCCAGCATCAATCCCATCACAGGGATCGGCGAGAAACCCTGCAGAAGTCAGTAATGGGATCCAACCTTTCCCATAAAAATACTCTTGCATGTTTTACTTTGCAGGTGCTAACCAGGTTATATGTGGACTGGTTTCTAGAATTCTTAAACTACAGCAGGGACAGAAAGACCACTTTTTTTGTTTCATTTTGTCATATCCTTGCTATATCCTTGTCATATCCTTTCTGACTATTCCTAAGAGGCTTGATCCTTTTAAGCCTTTTTTGTTTTTGAAAACTCTGAATATCACATGATCACAGAGAAATTAGCCACAGCAAATTATTTCATGTTCTAATAATACATACATTTCCTTCTTTTAATTTTAGTCAGTTTTTGGAAGACATTAACTCAGGCAAGTCCAGAGAATCATCAGGTTCTGCCCAGAGACTGCCAACTTCTATGTAACATAGAAGAAAAAGGAAAGTATCAAGCTACTGAGAAGCACTGCTCCTTGAAAACAAACCAAAAAAAGCCCCCTTTCAGAAACATGTAATACTTACTGGACTTGGTTCGTGCTCTCAGGGTAGAGCGTGTTGCTCAGAGTGCAGGTCTTCCCAAGAGGTATGAATCCTATAGGAATCTTACTGAAGACAGCCTGGACACAGGAGGAGAGTAAATTAACATTTGCATCAGCTGAACGAAGCTTCCTGTGTGGAGATCACAGCTGTGCCTGATATCACCCCTTTGGCACTAAGCAGCCAGGCACTTCCTTAAATGAGGCAGTAATACATAATGACTCAGAACATGGCATCCGAATCTGTGAAGCCACCACCGCCAACTGGGTACAAAGGAGCTCTCTGTAATCATTAAGAGCATTGTTACATGCAGGTTGGCAGCCACATCCTAACTAATGCATGGATTCTGTCAGCAATCTGCCATCTTTCTTAATACTGACGGTGGCATCACAAGCTCTGAATCTCATTTACCATTGCAAAAATCCCCATCTGATCGAGTAACCTTGCATGGCAAAGAGATTTTCTCAGTTAAGGAAAGGAAATTAATTGATTCCTCTGGCATCCAAATCATGAAGCAGCAGAAGGTCTAATTTTTGGAAGTCACTGACCGTGTTATTTTTCTGTACCACAGTTCAGCAAAAGGGCTTGTTGAAGGAGCAAGTTATTACACTATACCTCATAATAAACTGTGCTTCTTGAAGCGTGTCAGCGAATCAATGTAAACTACCATATATCACAATGTACCATCTCCCTCCTGGGCACTGCAGCTAGCAGCGCCATGATACTGCGAATCCACGCCGACTAAATAATACCCCTCTCACTTCATGCCCACCCGCTCACCCTTGCTATCTCTGTCACCTGCAAGTCTTAACACGTCTCAAACACCCTTTTCTCATTTTCTTTGGAATTGTTTTACAGCCTGCAGACGACAGGCTGTTTGTAGCTCGTGCAGTCACGCTCTGCTCCCCTGGCTGCTAGGAACAGCGTTTCTGGAATACCACGCAGCACAGGCCCATCTTATCCACGCAACACTGGTATGAGATAACCGAGTAAAAAGGGGAAGCAGAGCACAGAGTGAGGGCGCCAAACTGCAGATCTCTACTCCTAGGACAGAGGGATATGAAGGACAACAAGAATTCCCTGGCTAAAGGCATAAAGTGACACAGTGGCAATACTACAATGCAGTACATTCCACCCAAAATAGTGCCAGATGCTGAATTTTCTATGCTGCTGCAAATCAACCCAAGCTACGTAAAGATAGTAAGTCAAAAAACAGAGAAGAAAAACTAGCCAGTAAAGCCTCTAAAACTTTTCTTCCAGTATCTTTCGATTATGGAGGTGTCAGGGGCCAACTATAATAATATTAAATTTAAAAAATTGATGTCTCAGAATTGATACAGCCAGCGTCCTTTTAAAAATACCGGCTTGGTTGCAGAGCTTCTCTTGTCACATTCAGACAAAGCAACTGCCTAAACAGATACAATTCTAGCTGCCAAGGATATCATCATAATCTTGTCTGGATCATTTAATTGAGTTTTTGCCAGCTCCTGCCAGAAGGTTTTGGGAACAATGATTCCCTCCTTTCTTCAATAACACTGTCCTCCCTCTTTAAAAAGAAAAATCTCTCTCATTTCCATTCAGAGCGATCCACCTTGAGAGGTTAAAATTTGCTTTCTGCAGCCATCTGCATAGGTAGGTATTCACCGCTTGAAAAAATGGCAAAGCAATCATAAAGTGATAGGAGCACGGCCATAACTGGATTCAGATTCAGGCTTGTGCAAATATGAGAAAAACATGTACTTTCGCCTGAAGCTTCTGCCAAACAAAGCGACATACACAGCTGGTCCCTGGATCTTTGAAAGTTGTGCATTTGGCTTGTCGACATCCCTGCTCTGATGCTGGAAACTTCCCAAAGCCATGGCTTGGGAGCCACTGCACTCCCTAAGAAAGGGAACGAAGAACAACGGGCAGAATTGCAGGACACTAGCATGCCTGACTTATTACGGAGCAAGCTGGCTCCAGATTAGTAAGGAGCATATCTGTAGAAGACAGCTGAGGCCAAGAGATCACAGTGAATGCACAAGACACTTCCTCTAAGAAATAAACAAAATTTAAAAAAAAAAAAAAAAGTCACTCTTCCTCACCTCATCTGCTCTGCGGAGAAGTCCAGTTACGACCTGAAAAACATGGGAAATGCTCAGCTCTGAGAAATTATTTTTTCAGTTGCAGTAGAAAGCTATGAAATTCATACCCACATTTACTGTTTGGAAAAGATTTAAGGAGCAGCCACTCTTTTGTGAAAGGTCCTACAGTTGCTTACACAAGAAAGAAGGCATGTTTAGTGTGCAAACATGGCGGAAATAACAGGGTTATGAGTGCGCATGAGTATATGCTGGTGCCACAACCCATGCCAGTGGAAACATTTTAACACTGAATAATGCTCTGCATAACACAAAAATAGCATAGGTCAGTGTGCAATTAACAATAATCGATTTTAAGGCCAGGAGAAACTTGCAAACGTATTCTGACCACTTGCTCTTAAAGTCATTGCATTTCATTTAGCCATTGCCTTATGAAGCCAGTGTTAGCATTCCAGGAAATGCTTTAATAAAATACAACCTTCCTCGAAAAATAGAGTATCCCCCAGTTCTGCTGGTAGTTTGCTCCTGTCATTAATCACCTTGACAACAGGCATTTATTAAATACATACCGTGCTTTGTTATCACTCACACATAATTTTTAAATTATTTGATTCCCACTTAGCAAAACATGCATTCCTCTGGGGGAGCACAGATAGGAACGAACTTTGAAAATTAAACCATTACAGTTACATTACACAGAAAGAAAAAGTTAGAATCATGTCTCCCCAAATAAATTTCTCATTCTAAAATAAAATTCTTCAAGATAGTTATGTCACACACTCCTTCTGCCCCCAATCCCATCTCCCATCATCACTTTTAGACTAATACCAACTAGCAGAGTTTTCTTATCCCCAGATTATAACATTGACTGAAAACACAGATACTAACATGGACAAATCTTCAGTAATAGCTGTTACGACGTCACTACATTACACAGACTCAGTCTTCTCACCCTCAGCCTGACTACGATTCTCAACAAACCAGGTTAAAGCTTCTGCAGTACCTCCTGTACTGTGCCATCTCCTCCTGCAATAATGATCAGATCAGTGTTTTCCATCAATTCCAGCAGCTTTTTCGCTTGTCCCTCATAATCAGTCTGAAGAAACAGAAATCCAAACGTGAGAACTCAAGTGACTATTTCTAGGATTTCTCTTCTGTAGGAAAAAAGACAGACTCATCTATCCATTTGCTTAATGGTTATTCTCATACAGCCACAGAGTGCCATATATTACTTATATTCACTGAAATTTCTTCAATTTCTAAGACAAGTCTGCTGCCTACTAAAGCATGTGCAAGCAAACACATACACACAAAGGCTAAACAAAGGCTAAATATCAGAGATGATCTTATTCAACAGATTTAGAATACAGCAACAATAATCATATTTCCCAGTAGTTTTATATTGAAAAAAACCCACAAGCAAACCACGCTCCTGCCTCAAAAACCTGGAGAAAGATCAGACACCCTTCATGCTTACTTTTACTTCTTTTTCCAAAGAAAACCTCTCTGCTAATTCAAACCATTTAGAGCTCAGCGTTCTGCTTTCACGATGGGAATGTTGAATTATTTGGGGATACACTGAAATATCTTCAGTGTAAAAATAAAAGGTTATTTTTAATTAATCTGAACAGTTCCACTGCACATCAAAATTCCTCACTTGTGAATTCTGCAAGTTCAGGCAGAATTGACAATTTCAACAGTGATGGGCACGCACCACTAGCCAGCACTCAAATATTTAGAGGTTTTCTCTCAAACATGAATTATAGAAGGGCCGCTGCAGACACACAGACAAGCACATGTACTGCTTTAGCTGAAAGTTAAAAATTCAGTACACAGTTTGTAAATTACCTGTGAATTAAAAAGAAAAAGATTAAGTACCAACTTAATGTCTCAGTATTTATTTCTTCTCACAAGATGTCTACAGGACAACTGAGAATTTCAAATGCATCCAGAAATGAATTTCCGTTCTTCAAGAGGACAAAGCAGAGCAGACAATGTATCTACATTAACAGAACAGTTCTTACCTTAACCACCGTTACATCCAAGCCAGATAAGTGCAAAATTGGAGCAGCATTCTTTTCAAAAAGGTTCCTGGCTTTGCTAGAAAAAACAGAGTGAAAGTTATTTCATTAGTCTGGTGGTTAAAAGAAATTAAAAGGAAAGAAACCAATGAATAACATGAAGAAATCTTCTTAAAAACAGAGCATACAATCTACACAATCAGGCACTCAACCTGCCAGTCAGGAAAGATGAGATTTCATTTGGTTCAAATGTATTACATTTCTAGACTCATATCTCAGATGTCAGCTTTTTGTTGCAGTTTTAATAAATGCAGTAGAGGTTATCTAGGTTTCTCCAAAAATAATTATAAAAAAATCAAAACAAAACAAGATCTCCAGAAAGAAATTTATTAGAAAATTAATTACTTACAGAGCACCAGAATTTACGACCACAAAGAAGGCCCATTTAGGTTTTCAGAAACATTAGAAAAATATTTATTGTTACATATTATTAAATAAGTTTAGAAGCAAAATTTTATCTGACTTTCTTTTGTTATATTTCTGCCTGTAACTGCATAATAAAATAATTACGCCGTTAACTATAAATCGCTTACAAGTAGAAACATGAGACTAGAAGTCAGAGACTTAATTTATTAACACTTTGCATTTTACAGTCATGCGTGTTTTGAACAAAAGCACATAGAAGTCCAAGCACTTCCATGTCGGATACATAATTCCTTTCATACTGACAACTCCCCGCCCCTCCCCAAGATGCAACTGATACAAAGCTTAGCTGATCAGCAAAGAGAGACACATATCATATCCAAGGTAACTGTTTTTCTGCTAATGAGCATGCAAAAATAGCAGCCGACCTCTTCCAAGAGTCTTGCTCTGAGCCCATATTTAGCCTCTCAGTTTGTGGACACATCCCTTTCAAGGACAGGTTCCCACAGAAGTAAGATCACGGCTGGCTAACTTCGAGCCTTGAAGCAATCAAGGTCACCTCTTATTTCTACAGTTTTTGATGACAGAAACGCATCACATACAAAAGTGTGGAAGGAATACAAAGGAATTCCACAAAGGAGTGACGAAGGCCAAAACACAGGATAAAAGAAAAATTAAAAATATACATATGTTTAGAAATCATTCTTTCAACTGAAGCATCTAGTTCTATTTCTCATCCCAATATTTTTGGTGAAATAAAGTTTGGCATAGTTACATAGCACCAGCTTGGCGTCAGAGGGAGGCAAAAATGAGCTCAAAAATCTGGCTGTATTTTATAGTGGATGGCAGAGCAAAAATAACAGAAAGAGTGCCTCACAATGAGTGTAAAGAAGGGGCAATTTTACCCTTTGCAAGCTGCTGGGTTGAGGAACACTGTTGCTTTCTTCAACGGCATACTGGAAGGGATCAGCTCGTTACCAAAAGCCTAAGTGAGATAAAAAGAGCAAAGTTCAGTTTATCTTTTAAGCACACTGGTAAAACAGTTTAAAATAATGCATCTCTCCAAATGTCAATGGGCTTTCAAGCCTCATGACATTCAAATGACTTCCATCTTCAGCCATTGTACAGGTCTGCTATTCAAAGATCTGCACTTTTAGCAACAGCTCACACCACTGTCACAGTACTTTTTAGCTCATTTTTACAATTCCACCACCGTTTCATTTTTGTCAACCTCTGGTTTTCCGCCATGGGCAGAGATCCAGGGAACTACCCTTGACTCCAAGGTTACTTGATTTTCCTTCCTTATGTAATTCTCGTACACCTGCCTGCCACCTTCTTTCTGCATCTTTTTCCACTTCTGGACTTGGTTTCTTATATCTCTTCTGCTCATTTTTGTATTTTCTATGGTTAAGTTTTTGAAGATATGGAAGATAATCACCAGAGAATTTGCCCTGACCTATAAGCAAGCTTACTGTTTTTCAGACATTTTTTCTTCCTAACGGCTCCATATAAAAATCACTGAAATCCTCTTCAACTTTGAATCCAATTCTTAATAGGTGCCTCAATTTTAAATCCTCAAGAGTTACTCCATACAGCCTCTTGTACTTTTTAGCCATTTATACCTATTTCCATAGCTTTTCAGCACAGGAGAGGCAAGAAAAGGCAAAGCTTCCACACAATGTTACTTCCCACTCTGTAAACCTCTTTTAGATCACCTAAAGGCATCCTCACTACCACACCAAATCAAACTGGTTTTGAGTAGAGGGATGACAACGTATTCAGCAGTACCATCCAGAAGCCCCAGAAATAAAGCAGGAACAGAGGACTACTGTGCTGAACTACAGAGTCAACTGTCCCTGGTTGTTTTGTTTTTTTTTCCCCATCTTTATCTTAAAAGTAATCCCCCTAGCAGGAATTTTTTATATTGAAGAAGGTGGACACTGTACACAAAGCACAGTTTAAATTCATAATTCATTCCACTTGCCAACTTTGCTCAGGAAGCCTCAATTAAAAGAAGCGTGCAGCTGGCTATGTTGCTTATAACATCCAAATTTCTTCTTCAAGAACGGAAAAAGATGAGAGAAGTCACTGACAGTAAAGGAATCTTCAAAGAAAGAGAAACAAATCAACAGCTCTTAAGCTTTACTCAAAAAACAGCTGGAAAACAGACCAACTTCTTTTATTGCAGGAATTGGGAAATATAGGGGACTCCGCCATGTTACAGCTGTTAGAAACAATTAATTATTTGCTTGGGGGGCAGAATGTGATGTATTTGCTTGCCCTAAACAACCTAACGAGGCTAATAAAGAATTTATGAGTAATGACATAATCACTTCTTTATGTAATATACTTAGACATTTTTGTGATGTAAAGAGGGATTTCTAAAGCAAATGCTGATTTTTAAGACAGGAAATAAGAAAATAATAATGCAACATTCTGGAAGTCTTTTTTTCAGAGCACAACATAAAGAAAGACAACTTCAAGCCAGAAATTTAAAACGGTTATTAAATACATATAGGAAGGTATAATTTAAGAAAGTTAATGCCTTTTTCACTTCCTTGTCAAACGCACACTTCCAGATATTGCATTTCTGGACTTCTAAGATGACAATCACTATTTTGCAACTATGAAAAACCCTTTACACAAAGGCTTTGTAATGCTTTATGAATATTAACAGAGAAACTGCATTCCTTTATGTAAAACTATCGCTGCTCCACAGAGTGAATCGTTTGCCAGCTAAACAGGACCTCTTCAACACATACCCAGAGCTCAAGAACAACAAGGTCAATCAGCAAGACCACATTTGCAAAGGAAGTTCACAGTCAGCTAACACTGGCTTATTCCAGACAAGGAAGTGTAAAAGGTTTTAAATTTGATAAATGGGTTCTTTATTATAGAATCTTTCTATGATCATCTGCCACCCCAAGGCTGTCACCATAAACTGATACTTAAACTCAGACATGCACAGTGGAGTCTCTGCATGAAGTACTGCTGTAGCAGATACTTTGGCAGGAAGGTGGGCACCTCATAAATTTCATATCGTAACAGGCTTAAAAATTTAAAAACCTGATGTAAAAATAATGAGGGAGACCACCCCACGTCACTAAGACTAAACTTCTTCTTGGGTGAGTCTGCCTCTGTTTTTTCCCCAATACTTCTACAGCACTATAAACGCAAGTAGCATTTTTCAAACAATTATAGATTGTTGTTATTCTGAAGAACATATCAGACATTTAATGCCTTACTGCGGTGTTATTTCAAGCAGTATTTGTCTCTGACACACCAGTGAGAATGCAAATTACAGCAAGAATTGATTACTAGGCTTTCTGGTTCACTCCTTTCTAATGCAGGAGTCTTCTGCAGGATATTTTCCCAGGCTTTAACCACTGAAATTGTAGGAAGCTCTATTGACAGTGGTTTTGCACTTTCATTTACAAGAATAAGCCATAATGGAATAGATCCCACAACTTAATGACTGGAATTAAGAAACAGGAAAGTCAGAATTTCCACAGAAGAACTGTCTTCTTGTACCAGTCTTTCCTTAGCAGTTACACCTTTTTGAAAGCATACACGCTTAGGTTTTTTAACTTCTACTTATGCATAATTCCATCGGTACCTTTTTAAAAAAAATTTTAATTTGGTCAGTATGCTTCAAATGCTGAGGTATTAACTGCTATTTTTGGCAATATAAAAAACTTCTATTATGCAGTAAAAATGAGTATTGAAAACACAAAAATCAAGAACAACTGATACTATGAGTTGGAAATGCATTTGACTCTGAAGCTGTAAGTATGATTTATGAAAGCAGGATTTTCAGGGAAAGATTTTTCTTATTCTTTCATTAGACTTGAGCTCCCTTTCATCTATTCTGGCATGAAGGTCCATTGCCTAAATCAAGCTGCTGTGAATATCTTTCCCTCAACAGCAGGCAGACTTAAAATTGGGATTATTCAGGTGCACCACAGAAGCAGGGTAATCTAAAGGAAAGTTTTTTAACAAGAAAATTAATTTTCACCATTCTTCTCAGGCCCCAGTACATAGCAATGATGGGAGCAGTGTTATACCCTGCAATATCTTGAAGATCTGGCATGGAGAAGCAGGTTTAGAATAAACTTTATTTGTGGGAGGTAGAAAGACTCTTAAAATCCTACAGCACACCACTGGGGTAATCAGAGCCCGTAAGCAGTACCTGTGCAGTGATGTCATCCACAGGCAGCAGCACTTGTCCCCCTGAAAGACTGCGTATTAAGGACAAGATTTCTTTATGGGAATACTACTGTATTGGAATTTGTTTGTTGCTGGTTGCCCATGCAGGCCGCAAACTACAAAATGCAGTAGTCAGTATACTCAGAGAATAACTCTCTGAATACTAGCCTGCTAAATACTGTCAGTGATCAGCAAACAGGTTGTCTCCATTAATTTCCCAGTACATGAGTCTCAAAAGCGCTAGGTCAGTCATCCCACTTAGTATCATAAATCATATCACAGAATCACAGAACGGTTCAGGTTGGAAGGGACCTTAAAGATCATCTAGTTCCAAGCCCCCTGCCATGGGCAGGGACACCTCCCACTAGACCAGGCTGCTCAAAGCCCCATCCAGCCTGGCCTTGAACGCTTCCAGGGATGGGGCATCCACAACTTCCCTTTGCAGCCTGTTCCAGAGTCTCATCACCCTGACAGTGAAGAATTTCTTCCTAATATCTAATCTCAATCTCCGCTCTTCCAGTTTAAAAACGTTACCCCTCGTCCTATCACTGCAATCCCCGATAAAGAGTCCCTCCCCACCCTTCCTGTAGGCCCCACTGAAGTACTGGAAGGCTGCTATAAGGTCTCCCCAGTGCCCTCTCTTCTGCAGGCCAAACAACCCCAACTCTCTCGGCCTGTCTTCATAGGAGATGTCCTTGATAAAGTCACTCAGGATCAAATAGACAAGGACAAGGTCTCTTCCAGCTGAGCACTAACACGAAGCGATTTGCACTGCTTCTGCCCATCGTGGTGCATCTGAGATTTTCGCCTTATCAACAAACCATCTTCCCACCAGAACTTTACAGACACAGAGTAATTACACCTGCCGAAATGGAGGTCTGGGTAGCTACAGAAGCAACTAAGATTACCCCAGTGATAACACTGCACCATCCATCCCAACAGCAGTCAGGGCACGAAAGGTACAGTACCCTGGCTGCAGGCTGTGTCCACCCTTTGGCATTTTAGCAAAAGAACACAGATGGCATTGTTATAAGGCTTGTCACGTAGAGAACCCTTTGGGAAAATCTCAGGAGCCCTGCACAACCAAGATAAGAGGGAGATTTTAATCTAATTTTATCACTTTAAACAGCATTACCTGGGCTTCTTGGCACGCAGCTCTTCGTAGCAGGTTATCACTATTAGGTAAGACAGAAAAGAGAGCAGACATTAGGTTGTGTAAGTTTAAAACAATTTGCTCATTTCTAAAATGAAGGTACATACTATTTTTACACACACTAAATTAAAAAAATGCAGGTTCTTTAAGTCCTATTTAACACATTTTAAGGATGAAACACACCCATTTAAGCACACATGCATAGTTTTTTCCTGCATGTGCACACAAACACCCTTTCTAGAGTGAAGAAAAAGTAGAAAACAAAGACCAGGATGCCAAGTGTGCTGAGATTACATAAGCTATGAGACACTGTATCACTGTGATTTATTTTTAAATTGCTACATAACTGTACTCCAGACCTAAGGTGTGGGTTTTTTCAACGTTAATACTGCCTGTGATTTACACTGCAGGTACTTGCCATTCTGGCAGTATAGAAGGGATTTAGAGTAGACTTAAGTGTAACTTCCATGGACTTAAATCTTTGTGCATTATAATTGTGAAGTCCCCTCTCCATCAGTTTGTAAGCCAAACACACGTTTAATGCAGCACCCACCACCCACCTAGGTCTGAGCACGGACTAAAGCAGTAACTCAGAGAGGTGGGAACCACTTGACTCACCTAAGTGAAGTTTAAAAATAAAGAAGAAAAAATACCAGTATTAGATATGCCACTGATGGTCATTTCAGAAAGAAATTCCAGACTAATCCTTGTGCTCGTCATTGGTGACAGCACTAGCAAGGTGGCAAGCAGGGTGCAATTGGCAAGCAAACTGGAGACAGAGCTACTGAGTGAGGGACAAAATTACATTCTTCCCCAGACCAAAAAATGCCCTATTGGCCCCAGTAGACAAAACAGGGAGTCCTGTTCTGCAGTGCCCAAACTCTCGCTTCTCCTCTAGATAGCAGATACTCCCCCCCTCCTCGCTAAAACCAAAAAACTCCTTCAGCTTGCCCTTAATACCTGGCAACATTATTGTCTCAAAAACATCAAGCACAAAAATCCCAATTATATATTTAGCATACTAAAGTGAATACACTACAGCAATTAAAAGGATTCAAGGCCAACCATGAAAAGCAAGTGACCAGGAAAGCAGCACACCCCCACCACAAAGTGTGGCTCATCAGACCAAATCCTGCCATGGAAACGTCAGAAGAGAAGGCAAGGCCTTGGTTGGACCCCTGGACCCAAACACAAGTGCCATCTACTCAATTCCATCAGCTTACTCTATTTAACCGTCACTGAAGCTATATAAGCTGCTCTCTTTGGCGTCGCCAAAAGATGCTGCAATGCCATAAAAGGAGAAGTAGGGTGACTGCAGATGAGATACAAAGTTGGGTTCTGAGAAAATAACTCTACAGCAAAAAAGCCACAGATTTATTCCTGGTTATAATAAAAAGCCAAAGGAAGAATTCGAGCACGAAAAAAGAAAATACATGAATAATACTTCACCAGGACAACAAGTAACTGGAATGTCTTAAAAAAAAATCCTGAGAGGCATGCTTGAAACTGTCATGTTTGCTCCTTAAAAACCAAGGAATAAGTCATTTATATCAAGTACCTGAATTACTACTTAGAGGAGCAACAGACTTGGTTTTGATTGCAGCAATACAATGAAAGCACACTAGTTAAAATAACTATCTCTGAAAAGGTTTGTGTTCCAAGCTAAACAACATTGCCACAGCTAACTCCAGTTCAATCAAGACAGCATGACAGGCTACGTCCACACGGTGCTGCTGAGGGCACCAGCCCTCATATAGGGACATTTTTTCCCCCTTCTGTAACTATATGTGGCCAGAGCAAACACAAAGCAATTGCAATTTCAATATGTAAAGTTGAAATATTATGGGATATCAAGAAAAGCCCACGATCAAATGATAGCTGCACAGTTGTTGTATTTGACAATTGCTGTCCTAACCTTATTAACAAACTCTAGTCAAATCTGTGTTATCTGTTTACTTCACACCGATGCTGTTTTGTCCAGAAGTCAAGCTGGGTCACATCATCAGCCAGCATGTTTTCCTGGTGCCCACAACCTTGTGCTGCAGTGTTAATCGCCTTTAAAATGAAGTCCAACACAACTTTTCAAATGCAAGCAAAAGATACTGTGTTCTCCATCCCAACCTGCAAAGACCCCCAAACTACTGTCAAGGAGCTCAACAGAGTCCTAACCATAAAAGTTAGGCTTGATAGTTTTGATGTCAACATTTAAGCTTATTTTTTACTGCACTGAAGCATTTACAGAAACAGAAAAAGTCTACTCTGATACGCATATCATTTTGGTGTCAAAGGAAAGGTTTAGATTCTGAGACCAGAAGAACCATTTACTGTCCAGTAATTTACAGGTGATTTGTCTCAGCTCTCCAGTAGTACAGCACCCAGGAGCCCATGTCATCCCAGCCATACTCACAAGATTCCCACTAATTCAACTAGGACATATATTTCAAAGTCATTGAGTATGGCTTAAAGATGTCTCAAGTTTGGCTTAAAGATGCCAGGTAACATGAAAATTTTTATTTCCTTAAAATATTACGTCAACACTGAACAATCTTCACACTTAAGAAAAAAAAAAAAAGCACAAGTGCACTCAGAGTGGTGTATCTGTGAGAACAGCAGTCCTCCTCCTGTATCACAGCTCTTACCTTTACTCATCTCATGGCTCACCTAAAATACCACAAGTGGGTCTGGAAGTTCTCTGTGGGTCATACCAATTAATAAATATAGCTAGAAAAATGTAAAAAATAGCAAAAAGGTAATTTCTTAAAGTCTTCTGTCTCAGTACATATTAGATTATCAAAATATGGTTGCGTACCAGCTCCCAGAGGAGACTTTAATAATAATAAAGTATAAAAAAATCTAGAAAATTGTATGTTTGACTAATATTATGTAGTAACAAAGCCTTTTCAACAACACTCAAACATGAGCAGGTGGAAGCTGAGGGAAATTGCTGCACTGCCTTAAAAAACACACAGAGATTTCTTCTGACTTGCACCATGTCCACAGCAAACTAAAAATCAATTTTTACTTTACGTTTCCCCTAAGGGCTTACAGGCACAATTCCAGCCTTAAAGCAAGACAGATGAGCATTACCGCATCTGCTGGCCAACCCGGGGCTGCCTTCCCGCTGTGAAAATTAAGCATCACACAGCTTACAACTGGGCCAACTTGCTTAAGCAGTAAAAAACTGGGTGACAGAGAGGAACAAGCAGTGGCAGTGGGGTACAGAAGAAAGAGGATGTCCTAAGCTGAACCCACGGACAGAACTTTTGACTGCTTTGACAACGGTATCAGTCAATCCTGCAAGGCCGTCAGCCACCACAGCGCAGACTCTTCGGAGAACAGAGCAGGCTTACGGCAAAGCAAGGAGCCAACGCAGAAAGCAACTGCCCAGAGCTCACCCGGCACCAGCCGCGTCAAGGTTCCCAGAACACAGTGGGCTGTGAGAGCACAACACCCGTGCGACCTGCTCAAACACGGGCTGTTTTGATTTGTCTGCAACATCCCCAGCGCAGGGCTGGTGGCCACTGTTCCTGTCCTCAGCATTTTCTGCTAGAATAGGGAATTAACACTCTTACATATAAGCGCACAGATCCATGCTATTTAGTACCTACACTCCTCCAGCTGAGATTGCATCCTGTGCCCAAGTGCCAGCAGAGGACAGGGCTCTAAGGATGGTTCCCATGATGAAAGGTGTGAGATCCTATTTCAAAAAGAGTTATCAGGATTACGTCTAAGACTATTAAGTACATTCAAACAAGAAGAGGCCTAAAAACTCTCCAGTTCAGTGTCTGCATCAAAACACAGTTTTGTGAAGAGAAACTTGACCAAAGCTATGCATACAGGATGACTCCTCAAGAGCTATAACAGAACTAACTCCTTAGAAGAGATTTTATCTTAGCAGAGAGCTTTTTGACTGCTTCCAATACAGCAAGAGCACAGCATTTTCTTTCCTGGATATTAGCATTTACTTCCAACTTGGCTTTGGAACGGCATGAAAGACAAATCTTAGTTTTCATCAGCTTTAACCAAGACTCCATTTTTTTGACAAAGTTTGATAAAATAAAGTCAGCCACTCAGAAAGTATACACAGAAAGGTGATAAAGTGAGTTATCAGTCTGCAAACATGCAGACACTAACATTCAAATTATAGATAACAATAACACTCGGATTACTGGCAAGCAGTCAAAGGCCCAGATGCCTTGCCAGCGTTTTCTACGGAGAAAGTCAATACTTTAACATATACAGAGTAAAACTGAGTATCCGAGGAGTCTACTGCCTCAGTACAATATCGAGAGTCCCCGTGCTGACAAAGTGATGATCACTTACCCAGTGACACCATTGTAACAGTCTGGCTAAATCTGACAATCATTTAAGACGATGTCCATCATGCCAGAGATTAAATTTTTGCTGATTTGACAGAGCTGGTGACTCACTGCACCACCTGGACATAAAAAGAACAGCAGCAGCTCAATTCAGGAAAGGTGACCCAGGACACAAAGGTGAGAGGGGCTTCCAAACTTGGTGGAAATTTTAAAACAATCATATGGTATCTTTACTTTATCTGCAATCAACCTTACGTGTATATGTTAAACAGAAGTACGTTACTGTGTATGAGCACGTATCCGACAATCTGCATACCCTCTAAGCTTTTATCTACTGCACTAAATTCAGTGTTCTTCGTACCTGTAGTAGGATATGCTCTAGATTAAAATGATGCTAACACATAAATTCATGCAATCCTGAGAAATTAAAGGGAGACAATCTCGAGTGTGACAACACTGAGTTATCTTCTTACTTCTCCAACACTACAAGAGTATTTACTATCCTAAATAGGAAAGACAATGTATTTTTAAAACATAATCTTTTATGAGAAAAAAAGACATTTTAAGACTCACTAAGGCTTTGTAAGAATAGCAATATGATTTTAGTTAACAGTAGTTCAACCGGACATAACGTCTATCACTTTACACACGAAAAACCTTTGCCACCTCCTGATCGATATCTCTTTTGAAGAGGCACCTTCTGCTATATTACATACTTAGTACAGCTGAATCACAAATGGGGGAGAACAAATCGGCACAAGGTTTCCCTCTTTACTCTTCGTTCATTCAAAAACACCTTACTGTTAAATCAGTCAGTATTTGAACAAAAACCTCTCAAGATGAACGGCTGACACACCGATCCCCAAACTAAATGCTGCATGAGAAAGTATCATACAAGACTGGGCTAGGAAGCTTCTTGACCTTTACAGTTATCGTCATCCATAACCTTTAGACTAACTCGGCGATGAACCATTACACTCCAGTGCCCCTCGTTCCTCTACAGCCTGTAGAGCACAGGGGTGTCCACGTCAGACCCCACAGCACAGTTGCAGGGCACAGGAGTGGGACACCCACGTTCATTCCCAGGCAGGGAAGAAGCACAGGGGCAGGTCTGCAAAAGATAACATTCTTCTTGTCCATATTTGTCCATGTAGCATCCTCCAAAGTCTTAAGGAACTACTCCACGGATCTTCTGTCCCTGTGGGCATGTAGGTTCCAACTATAGAGGAGTTGCCATTTATTTGCAGGACAGATTGTTATTTACAATAGCTCCACTTAATGCAGGCATCATAGCCTCTGCATCCAAAAGAAGAATGAACCTTGAGAAGTCAAAAAAGCAAATGATCTTCTCCTTTCAAGAGAAATATCTTAGAAAATCCAGGAGGACAGAACAGCCAAGAAGAGGGATGCAGGATGGTGGAAAAAAAAAAACACCTTCTTCAGCTGCAAATAAACAAGCAACATCTCAGACAGCTAATTCCAATAAGTCGGAGGCTAATCTGAACTGATGGTGTGCTAAAGCAAGCCCCTTCGTCAGAAACTCCAGTGATGCCAGAAACAGAAGCACAAGACTTCACTAAACCTTTAATCCGTTCTAAAAGGGCAAATACAAGTCTAGTCAAGTATGCTTCATGCATAGTAATTTAGCCCCTGATGTCGATAACGGCAAGCCTCACAGCCAACATAGCCGTGATTCTCTCATTAACCTCTTGAAGTGTTGCCTGCAGCAGTTTGTGCATGGGGCAAAAGGCACCTCCTCATGCTCCCCAACACAACTGGTACATAAACAAAGAAAGTGGGGAGAGAAAACGTACAAGAAAACCCGCACCAACAGCCATTGCCACATTTGGAGGCAAAACAGAAGCTGCAGAGAGGGATCCTGGCCTCTTCCCTGCTGTCCAGCAGCCACAAGGTAAGGCCTTCACTGCGCGCAGAGTAGCACAGTAGGGCTGCCGAGACCACCTTTGACTTCTTACATTCTTGCCGTCAGCCTCTTCCATCATTCCTCATTTTTCTATTCCCTGGCTGAAAAAATCCTCCACAGATATCAAGAAACAGCTAAATGGTTGCCACTTTTCCCAAACGGAATTTAAATCTCTGAAAGCAGTACTTACAGCTGTGCTATAAGTCTACATCAAAGTCACACAGAGCTGTTTGTCATCACAGGATTTCCTACCTTGCATTTCCAATATCTGGTAAAGAAATGCTGTATTTTCCCTTCTAGAAAAAAGGGGATATTTAAGAATGGGATGTGTAAACATTTTTCCCCCTCCACTACATCTTCTGGGTTAAAGCATCATACCTACACTTGGTGCAAATAACCTCCAAGCACTGAAATTTAGATACCAAAAGTTCTCTTTTTGTTTGTTCACCTTTCATATTTCCCTCCTTATTGACCACCATATCACCCACAGTGCGCTTCACATTCTCTGTGATCATAACGTGTTTTCACAGTTATTGCACAGGAAATCAATAGAGCTGAAACCAACAGTGCACAGGCACGTGAATTCCCAGAAACGGCAGACATGAAGGGGAGACTGGTTGCGTCTGACACTGCTCCAGGCCTCCTCGAGTGCCCACTCTCCATATGCACAAGGAGCAGATACAGTCTTTTTCTTAATGCTGTACACTTCAATATCTCTCTGTAGCACCCAGGCCTGACATGCACTCCACTGTCATTAGTATCTGTGGCAACAGAAGGCCAGCAAAGAGGCCGCTCACGTAAGCGGGGTACCTGGGAAGGTCAAAGACTGCTCTGCCCCACCAGCCAGCCCCTCATATGAATGCCAACAAGCAATTTTTTCCTCCTCCTTTTGCGCATTAAGCTTAGTCTTTTGCTAAGAGGTAACTAGAATGACAGAACTTCAAATAATTACTCATTAACATTTCACTGTTTTATCTGAATTCAAAATTCAAGTAGTCAGAGGGAAAAGTGGAATGCAGGCTCAAGGATCTACTGACACTACACGAAGGTATTGAAAAAACCCAACCTATTTAGCACAAATTCTTACGTTTACAACACAGCAGTATACTATGTACTTCTTTTCTGTCTGTTAGTCCATGTAGGCATATGCGTAAAACCATGACCTTGTTACCACCACTTTCACACACTTATTCTCTCTCTTATCAGAGCCTGCCTTACAATCAGCAATTACAGGGAAAAAAGCAAGGAGCGAGGGTTTTTTTGCTGCTTGCCCTGCAGCCAACTGAATCATAGTGCTTCAGGTAAGAAGTAAGCAACTAAAGCAGATGTATCATTCAAAACAAAGACTGATTTAATGCAAAAGTCCCTAGGCAAAAGGAAACAAAGAGGGAAAGTATAACAAACAACATAAACAGATTTATTTTCCTAAGTTTTCCACCGAGGCTTTGGCAACATTTTCATATAAGCAGAAAAAACACTGCAAGAATTAAAAGGACATTAAGACAGTAACAGAATAAACAGCAGCACCAAAACTAACAATTTTTAAAAATAATTTGGCCATACTTGCATTTTAGTCAAATGTATTAGCCATAATCTTAAACGACAGGGATTACAATATAAGCCTAGCTATTTAACAATTGTGAAGGAGGATTTTGCTTACCATCAGGAACGTTTGCTCCACAGACAAAAAGTGGAAATGAGACCCTGCTAGGTTCAGCTTATGTTAGCAACACGGCTGCTGCAGCAGTTGAGGGGCTCCTTCCAGCTAGGTGGGCGACAACAGCAAGGCAGGTGCACCAGAGAGGGACAGTGCATGACTGCCACCAGTGCCACACTTCAAGAAAGGCACAACAGAAGATCTGGCATCTTTCATGAGGTGTATGGCACCGTTAGAAAGAAAAAAAGGAGGTGGGAAAACCCACCCACAGCCACACAACCACCATGCTGTGATGGCTGCCTTCTGGGCATGAAAATGGCTTCCTGTCAGCCAGGTACCAGTGGCACTGTAGAATTATCCAGGTTGGAAGGGACCTTTAAGATTGAGTCCAACCATCAACCCAACACTGCCAAAACCACCACTAAACCATGTCCCTCAGCACTATGTCTACCCGTCTTTTAAATACCTCCAGAGATGGCGATTCCACCACTTTCCTGGGCAGCCTGTTCCAATGCTTGATAACCCTTTCAGTGAAAAAATTTTTCCAAATATCCAGTCTAACTTCCCCTGGTGTAACTTGAAGCCACTTCCTCTTGTCCTGTTACTCAGGAGAAGAGACCGACCCCCACCTCGCTACTTGTGCCATCGGGATGGGAGACACGCAGCACCTGAGTGGACGCAGGCAGGTGCAGGGCCTCTGGTTTCATTCATCCTGATAATATTGGTTAACAGCAAGGAAGCCGAGGGCACACACCTGGCATTTTTTTTAAGTTAGAAGAGAGCAATCTTTCTCCTCTCCAGCCAGCCCCAGAACGATTCAACCCACTCTGTCAACACTTTTGCTTCAAACTACCGCCTGAACCAGCCCCAGACTCACGACAAGGCCAAGGCGGAACGGTGCAAAAAGGCACCGGGTCTTCCAGAGCTCATGGCTGCTGGAAGGGGAGGGAGGGCCGCGCCCCGAGCCGCCGCAGCCCCTCACAGGGCAGCCCCTCACAGGGCAGCCCCTCACAGGGCAGCCCCTCCATTTTACCAGCGGGGAGAGGAGCCGGCCTTAAGGCAGAGGGCCCTGGGCACCCGAGGACAACACGGTGGCCACAGCTTCGCCGGGCGATGAGGCCGATGGCTTGTGAAAGCCCCCGGGCACAGGGCCGGGCCGGCGTCCCCGCTCTCCCGCCGCACGCCCCCGCCATCCCCCAGCCGGCAGTTACCAGTGCTTCCCATAGAGCCAGTGCCCGCCCCAGCTCAGCAGGCAGACCCCGAACGTCGTTTTCTTCCAGTGATTCCTCAGGGTCGTCAGGACCTTCACCACCCTGGCCATGCCGCCCCGGGGCCAACCGGCCGCCGCCCCCTCCCTCAGGATGGGCCGGCGGGAACCCAGAAGCGCCGCCGCTGCAGCCGCCGGATCCGTCCCGGCTGGAAACGGCTCCCCCGACACTGGCGTTCCGGGCACCGGCGCATCCCGGCTCCTCGGAGCGGGACAGGCCGCCGGGGCCCGCCGGGCTCCGGGCTCCGGGCTCCGGCCCCCGGCTCGGAGCGATGGCGGGGGGGGCCTTCTCACGGCCCCCGCCGTGCCGGTTGTGACCAACCTGCCTCCCCTGAGGAGATCTCATCCCCCGTCCATGTTACTGTGCCCCGGCCTCGGGCCTTCTGTGCCCCAAGGAGCGGTCAGGCCACCCTATCTCAATTAAATATTGGGTGTTTTCACACCCACCCGTGTCCCAGCCCTCGAGGCCTCACTGCATCGCCGTCCCCAAGACCGCCAGGCGACCAGTAGCCGTGGGCTCTTGCCAGCAAGCCCCGGCCACCACAAGAAGCAGAGGGGAGCAGGAGGTGTTCTGCGTGGCCGGGGACAAATGTGCATAGGTGTTTTTTCCCCACTCGTAGAAATATCCAAGGTGCTCCCCCCCAAAAAAAAACAACCGGGAAATATTTCTGAAGGTTCATCTAGAAGAACAGTTGCCTAGGAAGCAGCTGGGGTTTGCTGTTTAAGCCCCACCAACGGGATGACCACGTGGACCAAGAGAAATGTCTCCAGCCGTGCACGGAAGACAGACCATCCTCGCAAGGACAGCGCAGAGCCGCGAACAACGCGAACGTCCTTCCAGGGAAAGGCAGAGACACGACCAAGTGGCAAGACCTGCCCTCATGATGGGAGAAGCTTTGGGACCATCCAGCGGTGGCGGCCCCTTCTAGCATAAACTCTAGCCCTGGCTTCCCGTGATGCCTGAAAGATGGTGAACAGCCTCAGACATTTCACAAAATGGCCGAGTGGAGGTGTGTGTGGCTCATATTCAAAGAGGCCCTGTCCTGTGGGAAAGGAAGACAGATGGCGGTCCCTTCAAAATGGGCCATTGGCTAAGTAAGCGGTGTGAGGAAGCACTGTTGCTTTTGTCCCCCTCTTGACAGGGACCTGGGCTTGCGTACTCAGGACAACATGGATGCAGCCTGGCAGGGACCAGCAGGTCAGGATAATGAACATAACACTGGGCAGAATTTTTTTTTTTTTTTCAGAATGGCTTTTTCCCTTTTGCAAAATGCCATTTTCAGCAAAGTCTGAACATCTACAAGAATGTCCAAGTCAATAAAATGGCTTTTGTGTAAAAAGCTTCCCCAAATCATTCTGCTTGATGATGTCCGGATGGGATGTGAGTAATAATATAAGGGGGCTGCTTGAAGACAAATTTGGGGCTCTGGGTATGCAGAAGTCCGTTCCACAAGAATCACGTTGACACAGTAGACAGTCAGAAGACACTCTGCTGTTAGTGACAAGGAAAGCAGATTAAACCCTATGGATTAGTTTCCCTACTAAGTTTTGGGTTTTCTTTTCCCTTCATTTTGTAAAGTAGAAGATTTGGGATTTGTTTTTCTAAGAAAAACATTAAATTATCAGCTCCTGATGAATATTTCAGGCACACCCTCATCCAGTAGCCATCACTTCCCACTTAGATATTCCACGTTCATCTGTCCAATGCATCTCAATGTGCTGAGTACATGCACTTGATGCGCTGATGAATGTTCCAGGTGGTGCGGAGTGATTAAATGTCCTACTTTTTTTTTGGTGGTGTCCTACTTTTTGTGAGGATTCAGGTGGTGTGGCCAACTGCTAACAGTAATGATAGCAACAGATACTAGTACTTTCATCCTGTTTTCCTTAGCTTATGAAAAGATTGTGTGCTGATAAATACTTTTCCAATTCATAATTCTCATGAGGTGCCACAAATAATTTATAAGCAGCTGTAACTTCCTATTTCGCAACCACGTCTACTGAGTACAGTTGTGTTTATTAATGATGCTTCCAAAACAAGCTTGAATTTTTAAAATAAATCCTCTTTAGTATGCCAATACATGTTTGGAGCAGTCAGAAAAATTCTTAAATGTATGAAAGACCTGAATATCTCTAAGATGGCTGAGTGGAAATTTTCCTGACTTCATATGCATGAAAACACATTTAGTATAAATTAGAAATTTTAGCTCAAATATTAGTTGTCTTTCAAAATCCCTAGCAGAGGGACTTGACCCTGCCCTGAGCAGGGTGGCTGGGCTAGATGAATCATAGAATCTTAGGATCATTTTGATTGGAAAAGATATTTAAGATCATCAAGTCCAACGGTAAACCTAACACTGCCAAGTTACCACTAAACCATGTCCCTCAGTACTGCATCTACGTGTCTTTTAAAT
Organism: Chroicocephalus ridibundus; assembly: GCF_963924245.1. NCBI lineage: Eukaryota > Metazoa > Chordata > Aves > Charadriiformes > Laridae > Chroicocephalus > Chroicocephalus ridibundus. The sequence continues at coordinate 157,186,100 of NC_086284.1, forward strand.
ACATCCAGGGATGGTGACTCAACTACTTCCCTGGGCAGCCTGTTCCAATGAGCTCCTGAGGTCCTGTCCCACCTCCACCATTCTGAGATTGTGTGACATTATCTGAGGATTTGGGCTGGTGATTTGAGATGGGGCTTTTCAAAGAGAACTGCCCTTAGAAGAAAGAAACACTGCAGACGACAACGGCAGATTGCGTACTTATCTCATTACTTGGCTTTACTTAGGATGCAGCGTCCGTTCTGAAATCCCTCCTAGCAAGCACGTATGTCCTAGTTTTTGGCTGTGGCCGTCTGATCACCCTCAAGGTAGATCACACCTGCCATGCTGCTGCATGTACCCTTTTAGCTCTCCTAGTTTTTTGTATGTCAACTCAATAAAAGTCGGTATTAGAGTATGTGCAATGGAAAATGAGAGGATAAAGGGTTGATCTTGAACATCCTCTAGATTATATACTGTAGTCATTTTTTAGGCCAAGTAAAACAACTGCTACCTTTTTCAGAAGACTGCTCAGAGGAGGCTGGAATATGTGTTTTGTTTTCTTGTGACTGCTAGATGGTTTGTGTAAAAAAGAGTCATTTGAAAAGCTGCTCTGCAACTCTAATACTTGACCAGATGTGTGTCACCTAGATTTTTTTTGTTTGTGAAGACAGGTGGGTGCCTCATCCCATTTACTCATGTCTGACCCATTTTTGAGGAGCAATTTTTTTATCATCCTAACTCGAACATCAGCGTCAGGCCTGCCAGCAGAAGAAGCCTCAGATACATGAACATGCTTTAGAGACATATTATTCGCTTGTAACTTTAGGGAAGTCACATGCTTGACCATCTCAGTTCTCTTCTTAGCCAGAGAATATGGGTGAAACAACAGAGAGATTTTTGTCTGCTACTTGGCAATGCCCTACGATTGACAAGGACAGCGAATGATTTAGTCTCCTTTTCTGTCCAGCACAATCTGTCCTCAGTTCTCACCTCAGCTAACTCTTCTGGGTTGCTGTTTTTGTCTTGTGGTCGTTTCTCTGGGAGTGGGATTGAACATATGTAATCATTTTACTGAAGTCACTGGTTTCATCACTTGGTGTGCAGTTTTGAGTGGGACCTTCAAAATCAGGAACAGAAGTCCTGTTCACAGCCACCACGTAGTACTAGTGGGGCTTTATTCAAATTCATGGTCCGAAATCTAATTCTAGCCATGTTGTCTATATGGCTCAACTGGGTGACCCTCTCCTACATCTCCAGTAAGCTCTGTATCAGCACTGTACAAAGGCAGGGGAGAGGTTTTGCATGATGGTGACGTGAAGGATACGTGCCTGGGTGTGCATAAAAGAAAGGGACATACCCAGTCCAGTATAGTGGGTCTGTCGTCCTTACAGCAACGGGGAACTGAGACCCCTCTGCCTGCTGGTTATTCTGCCATTTGTGTCTCAGGTAAGGATGGGCTGAGGGTCTGAAACAGCAGTGCTGTCAACCACATCTCCTGCCATCATGGTGATTGTATGTCTTCAGGTGCTTCCTTGCAAGTACAATGCAAATAGCTACTTGTATTGCAAAGAGACCAAATTCATTGCTCTGTAGGAGCTGCGTGTTTGCCACACAAATGCAAGCCCGTGTTCCTGCCAGACCAAGGCAGCAATGTTGTGGTTGCAGTCTGCCCGGCCCCCCTGGCTCCCTCCCTTGTTACACGTGATTAATATCAGTGTGGCCAGGGTGACAGGGGAGAGCATCTTCACACAGCCTTTGAGCTTTTGTGCAGCTGATGAGAAAAACCCCAGACTAAATCTCTCCATGCCTCTGGCCCAGCGAGGGAGGCTATAATTTGCTTTGCTTTAATTCCACAACACCTGAACACCAAGCATGATTTAAGGTGGGGAAGAGCCCTTTTCCTTGGTGGCTGGGAGCAGGACCGACTGAGACTCTCTCCGGATCAGGCTGTGGGATGGGAGCGCCAGCTTTGCGGGCGCATCCACCTCCAGCTTTTCTCTCCCCACCAGCTGTGGGCATAGGCTGGGCTGCAGAGACAGCTCTTTCTCTCCCTGTCCGGGGGCGTTCCTGTGCTAGCTGAAATCTCTGTTGGGCTTCCCAGTCGAAGTTTCTCTGCTTCTGTTCTCCAGGTTTTGTGTCCAGGGCCTGAAGCTGTTCCTCCACTCAGTGTCCCAGGTCCCGCTCCGTTCCACCTCTGGCCACCGTCCTGTGTAAGAGAGGGGAGTGCTGCAGCCACTGAAGCTAATCAGAGAAAGTTCCTGCTTGTGAGAGCAGACAAAGTTCATGATGGATTCTCTTGCCCTCATTTCCAGCTCTGCCTAGAGGTGTGAGTCCCCAGGGTAGTCACGTCTGCAGTCAGTGCCTGCTCCACTGACTTGGAGAAAGATCTGAATCACACTGGCAGGGTTTTTGGTTGGGTAACTCAGAGAGACTCTGCACGAGAATAATATCTCCCCTTCCTTCCCCTCCACGCTCTTTCTGGGCTCCTCTGTAAGCAGAACACGACATGAGCTTCACCCTCCCTAGAAGGAAAGTCAGGAGCGTGCCTAGCATATTTCTACAGCAAAACCCACCACCTTTACGCCCTGCCCCCTATTCCCACAACCGAACTATTACACGGAAATATTCCCCGATTCTCAGAGTTTATTAACCTTTTTTCCAAGGGAATGAATAGAGATATTCATAGCTTTTGAACAGCAGCAGAAACCCATTAAATTGCTCTGTGGCAGTCTTGTCGGGAACTTGTTCCTTTAGCGGAGACACGTTTCAGAAGGCTCTGCACTCACTCCCAACCTATTTGGATTCAGTAAATGCAGGTGCCACTGAGGCATTAGGGTGAGCAGCCCTGGACCCTAAGCTTTAAATGTAGCGGGGCGACAAAAATTTCTCTCTGTTTTAGGTCTCAGAGCTGGGCAGAGATATTAAGTCATTCCTAGCACCAGTTAGATCTCCTCTGGGTCTGCTGCAAATGAAGGAACAAGGACCATGTCCTGGGACTGGGATTGATCTGTTCATCCAGCAGCTCAAACCCCTGCACAGAAAAGTCTGTAGCAGCTCCTGTGCTAATACGAGCCGCTCTACACTCTGCTTTTCAGTGAAGGTCTCAGCGGGAGCTACAATGGGGACACCAGTTCCATTACTGGTAGAGGTTCCTACCCTTCAGAAAGTCCTGCTGACCCAGGCTAAGGTCACTCACTGCTGAGCTGATGCTGTTACTCATCTGAGCTGGTGTTGTGACATATTAAGGGGCTCTGCATGGAAAATAATACGATACAGGGAGGGAGGGAGGGAGAAGGAGAGAGACCAAATGCACGGTGCAGATGTGCTCACGGGATGTGCACGCCTCTCTAAGCAACAACGTTTTTGGAAGGGAGGTAGCCATCATCCAGCGTGCTGGTAACGCCTAACCTCTCCTGGGCTTCCATCTGCAAGCGGGTGTTTTCACTTCTGCAGACAGAACCTGGGTGGGTGATTTAGGCCATGAGTATCTCCACACAGGCATTTTGCTTCTGGCAGAGATTAATGCGCATTGTTTAATTAAAAAAATAAAACACAACACAAAAGTCAATTCATATTCTCTCCACCTATCCCTGTTGTACAGCTGGATGAGAGAGAGGGTAGGAAATTAAGGCTTTTATACTGTTTCTTGATTTCAGTGGGTCCGCAAATGTGGTGTTACATACTACTTACCTATGTATACATTACGATATCACCTACCTGAAAATCCAGCTGCTGCCATATACCATCCTGGTTGCATCCTACAGCCGGATGATCTTACATTCAGAAGAGCTCCTGAAAGCTACTAATACATCTCTAGCAATGATTCATTTTTCACTGAGGCAGTGACATCCTAATCTATGGACCAGATGGAGTGGGGCCTTGGGCAATTGTAATCAAAGAGCAACAGCCACAGTTTGGAGAAAAGAGGGATTCCCAGTTGGTTTCCTATTAAATGCTTCTGTTTTCATTTTGTTTTGACTCAATTGTGTGCATCACCATGGCCCACTGAACACATCTGGCCGACATCTTAGATCGCACACCCAGCACATTACTGTGTTTGCTCAGAGTTTCACTTCTCCCAAAGTCAGTGGCGATGCTCTGTGACGACAAGTTGTTTTATCCTTGTCCTTAGGTGGAGTTGGGGGAGCGACAGAATCAGTCGCAGGCAAAGGCGGGCTGAGAAAATCCATCACTGTAATGACGAGGCACTCCTCCCATTCCTCTTCACCAGCTAAATATCTTTGCCTCTGTAGAAGCTAGAAGATTAATTGACTTGGATTCTGGAGCACAAAATGTGGCCACTTAGGAGAAGCATAATCCTGCTGAGTTACTATAAATTGGTCTGGATCAGTCCCTGCTGAAAGATACATCCCACATCTAATGCTCACAATGACCTTTGCTTATGAATTGTTACTGGCTGTTTCATTGGTCTGTGAAATAAAGGTCTTAATGTTTTCAGGTGTTGATGAATATATAATTGTACTTTGATTATTTTTTTTAAATTAGTAAAATTAGAATAAAATCTGATAGTCTGCTTTTTCATCATCTCCCAGCTTTCAACTATTTCAAAGGTCATCTTTTTACTCTTCCCATCAGAGAAACTTGCTGGAATTACAGATTCTGTCATATACACTGTTTCCTTAGGTTTTGGAAGACATTTGAGAGTTCCTCCAAACATGTTTTCTGTATACACTCTGCAGCATTTTCAGCAAACGTATTTCAACAGGCTCTGCGGCTAATTCAGTTTTTGGACAGTTTTACATTGCATTTATCTTCCAGAAAGTTACTAAGTGATATGGCTTTACAAATCGTTGGCTTTATTCTTGTGTTATTAATCGATGTGCTAATTATGACACAGGCATTGCTTTTGCATTCTGTGTAGTTTCTTTCGCTGCATACAGCGTAGTTTCTTTGAATTCGTATTGCATTGTGATCTGGTGTCAGTTCAAAGGCTGGCCTTTCTTTTTGTGCTGTTTAGATGTTCTTCATTCTTTTTAAGGTTCTATGATAAGATGATGTTAAGGGCAGCGTAAGACTCTGTGACTTAACTAGGCTCAAGTAGAACAGCCTTGTATTTTACATTAAATGAAAGCGGTTTGAGCCAGTTACCAACCACTACCTGTTAGCCGTGCTCTCCGAATGCTCCAGCATTACTGACTCCATTTATACGACATGTTTTCTTGCTTTCCCTTTCTAAGAACAGATGGGAAAAGTAATTTAAGTACTGAATACCATAAGGTACCTGGAGTAAAGTAAATTAGGGAAACACCATGAGTGAAAAAATGAAGCAGTTAAACCGCTAACAGGAGATTTACAGTTAAGAATTAACAGAGAAGATAAGCTTTGCCAAGAGACAGAAACCACTTGGTGCAGAGTGAATCTTGCCGGGGATGGACAGGGCTCTGGTGTTACAGGTACGTGGAGAATCCCAAGTCATTGAAAAGAGGAGACTCGAGACGCCAAGCATGTAAAAGAGTTTATGGATTTATACACACTGTAGCAGGTGACATAAATTGGAATAATGTCCACTGCGCGGTGAAAGATGCAAGGAGTACTAGGGATTACATTGCTTTACAAAAACATGTGAATAACAACAGAAGGAATATACAGGATGGGTAAAGAAAACAAAGACGGTACCACTTGCTTAGATGAAAATTAGCAAAAATGAACAATGCAGCAGTCAAAGATGAAATGACTGGAAGTAAATAGGATATTTCTGGTTTAACTGTTATACAGAAGCAAATGCGTTGCCAGAAATATTTTAGCAGACGCTTGTCGGAGAGTCACACATAGCAGAAAGTAAATATGGAAAACAGAATGGACGGTGATAAGCTTATTAAGCACAAAGAAGTATGTGAACAAAACTTAAAAAATAAATGGGAAGTATATTGGAAAAGGCATAATTCGTAATAGTGACCCAGGAAAGATCTCAGCTGAATACAGTGCAGACCTGGAAGAGTCTCCCTCCCTTGGCCTCATGCTACCACCTCCTCCCTGCAATTCTTGTCTTTAGGAAAGTTACCCTTAAATCAGAGCCAAAGAGGGGATGTTAGCAGGGACATTGGCCAGCAGATGACAGAACAGGTACCGTCACACTCTTTTTTTGTAGGGACAAAGCATAGTATCTTCCAGTGCCAGAACCGCCAGGGCAAAACTAAGCAAACAAAGCAGAAAATTCTAGATAATGCAAACAATGTATGAATAAATGGCATTAACAGAAAAAGTCAAATGAGTAGATCATGGGTGAGATGGCAGAGGAGAGTTTGTCCACACAGATGAGGAAAATGTGTAAAGATTCATGGGGAAGGTTGGTAACATGGAGACATTTGCCCCTAATCTAACTGCTCGCGGCAACCACCTGGAGCACTGTTGTGTGGTGGCGTTTAATGGATGTGCAATGTCAGTATTAATACAGAGTCTGAGGAACTGAAGGGGTTGATTAGGGGACTCTATTCCAACGGTTCACAGCACAAGAGTGAAGTCATGCACTTCTTTCTCCAAGGACACACTTAGTGGTGCTGCAAAGCTACGCTCAAAGCTGCAAAACAATGGCTTCTGTGCCGCCGATGCTAATGAAATGTGATATCGGCACGCGCTAGTAGATAAATAGATTTTGGCTTTAATTCACAGAAAACAGTGTTTGCTGAAATTGGCCATGTCACACGCACTGAGATCATCAAACCGGTTGCTCCCGGGAATTACTGTTTGCAGTTAAATGCACAGCTGGCGGGCATTTTGGGGGGCCCAGACCCACTCCCTGTGTGCAAATGCAGTAGGTGCAGCTTAGAATTAGATTTCCTGCATAATGATCTGACGTGGGAAAACAACCAATCAAATATCCAAACTTTTGTCCAACTTTGAACAAAAGATGAACTGTGATCGCCAGAGATATAGCTGAGAGACTATAGAGAAAATAAATAATGTTATTAGCAGAATGGCTATTAAAAATTGTGTAGAAACTGTCATTAGTTAGGATCAAAATGGATGTGTGAAGGTCCTTCAGGGACTGAAAAATCTAAACAAAGAGCCAGGAAAATATTCCACAGACGATTAGAGGCACGGAGAAAGCTGGTAAAACTCCCCGTATATGCTGAAAATGCACGTGACATAGATGGTTCATTTGGATGATGGAGGGCAAGCTGGAGAGCTGTGTATCTGCTTGTGTGTATGTATGCTAGTTACCATCACTTGCTGAAAACACGAGCAGCTGTGAATTCACTGAAGATTGTCACCTCCAGCACACTATCAGTTACGTGATCATCTCCAAACCCAAGAAAGGAAGAAGGAAAGGGGTGATGCATCTGTTGTTTCATCCAGGAGAGGTGAGCAGCCGCAGGATCTGTGGGTTCATGGCTACTGCTTTGTCCCAAGCCAGCACTGCAGATCCAAGCAGCAGCAGCAGGTTCCTTGCACTAATGCTGATCCTGAAATGTCACTAAGCATCGATTTAGAAAGGAAGACATCATCTTAAGACTATGGCCAAGCTTTGATGGCCTGTCACCGCTGTGCTGTCAGGCTTTTCTTGCTGTTACACATGGATGATGGGAGATGAACAAGATGTAAGGCAGAGCTCTTGAAAGCCAGGCCGCTTTCTGAAAACACAGTTTGATTGCTTGGACATGTCAAAACCTCACAGTTCACGACCCAGTGTATTTACGGGAGCCCCACTGCCAGTAAAACTGGCAGCGGGACCCCCATAAATATGTTGAGTCATCTCAGATGTGGGTGCTGAGTCCCACCTCCACCACTGCATGCTGGGCTGTGGGGCACCACAGCTGTTTGCCCACTCGCACCCTGGGCAAGGCTTTGTCCCACAGCCTCACAAGGGGATGGGAGAGCCTGGACCAAGCATCAGTCACCAGGTATTTCAGCGTAATGAAATGTGTACCCTGGTAATTTGGCAATAATTGTACCTTAGGTTAATAGCCATTGATATCTTCCCTCACCAAGTTTATTTACTCCATGACATAGTCACTGTGTCTTAAACAGAAATCACCCTCAAGGTATCATCTAATTATCTTCTCCTCATTCTGCAAATCTGTTTTGTATTACCAACAGTCTTATTACTACAACTGCAACATTCATTAAGCAAACAGAGGACAATAAAAATATATACAATAATAGCAATTAAATTAAGTTTAAATCTCACAATGAGTGATGGGTAATTCTGGAGCAGAACTATGAGATTGTTCTCATAGATTTTTGCCCATTATTTTCTAGCTCTGGAAATTCCTGTTTCATTTACAGGGTTCTTTTCTAAAGTCTGGCCATTTTACGTGACCCAGTTACCACAAAATGGCACATTCGGGACCAGAGATGGTCACGGAGTCCAGCCCTTGTGAGCGGGGAGATCTCTCAGCAGAGACAACATTGCTGGATTCCCGTGGCAAACACCAGTCCCTGCACAGGCCAGCCTGGGGGGCTGCCGGAGCCACGGTGAAGCTGAACTCTGTGACAATGATCCAGCATCTCTTGGGTACATCAGATGCTTCCAGGTGAGATACTGGATGGTCTGGCATGAGACTAGGAAGCCATCACTTTCTTCTTGGCTCCTGATGTTGCACTGGGCAAAGTAAAACCACAGAGGAGTTCTGGGCCATCCATGTTTAAAAGATCTGGGGCCTGATCCTCAGCTCGTGGAAGTAAATGGAAATACATTCATGAAGAGCAGACGGCGAGATTTTCAAGCTGTTGTTGCCTATCAGCTGTGCCAGGTTATATTTAGCTCTGTTACACCTGCACAGGGCCACTTGAACATGTATCAAAACAATTCCCGTCTCTAGCTTTGATCCATACTGTCTAGTCCAACAACAGATCATCATTTGTCTCACTGGTAAAATAACTGCTGACAAAAGTAAGGGTTTTTTTTTCAGCTGCAAATGCATGAAAATATATTTGGAACATTTTATGGGTACATTGCACACCTGATGGAAACATTTATGACTGCTTGCTCTCTGGGTATATCAAAAATAACCTCATCCAACTTCACTATTTTTATCAACTCCACTCTTACATTTAATGTTCATTCTGGCCTGGAAAATATTTTTTCTGAGTATCACAGATGAGTTTGTGACCTCTTTAGTATGCTCAGCCAAATAGCTAAAAAAGAAATCCACCCCTGAAGTAACGTAGGTCCCATTAAATCAATGAGGCGATGGTATGTTATGAGGAGATGGTATGTTATGAGGCGATGGTATGTTATGAGGAGATGGTATGTTATGTGCATGTGTGTATGTGCAAATTCCTGTGTGAGAGAGCGCCGAGGCAGAGAGAGGTGCCTGGTTTACTTTGGACTCAGGAGAGGTTACTGGGCTTTGCCTTTCTGTGCTGGCCCAGCCCAGCCCCTTTCGATTTTGTATTCCGCCAAATAATTGAAATCCCTTTTTATTTAATATGCAAGCTTGAATTTACCTCAGTAATTCAGTATTATTATTGCAAATATAATAGAAATATAGAGCTACCCAGTTACATTTATCAGGAAAGTGGGCAAAGGCACAACAAATAACATTTTTTTTAAAAGCTACAGAACTCTCCTAAGTCCATGAAGAAAGAATAAAATGAGAAGTCGGAGGATAACATCCCACCCCTGCTGGTATAACTGCCTGTAAATCCCTTGTCCTTTTCCCATGCGTGTTGTTGTCACCCTTCTGTAAGGGCTACACTTGCCTACAACTATTTTCCTGTGGAGAATACATCACAGATGACGTATGCAGCCAGTTTTAGGAGAAACGAGGGGAGTCCTAGGCCACAGGGGCTCCCACTACGCTGTTGGAAGTGACGCAAGTCTTCCAACGTATGAGGAGGAACAAGAGGTTGAGGTTTCCCCTCTGCCCAGCTCCCCCATAACTCACGTCCCGCGTTGCACATTGCCAGCATTTGTTCTGCTGCGATGCCGTCTGGGCTGAGTCAGGAGAAGCAAAAATGCAATCAACTTAAAAAAAACCCAACACCTGAGCTTATCTATGTGGTTAGGAGTTAGCCCAGGGCTCTGCCCGGCTGCAGGTCCCACTCAAGACTCCATTTTATCATCCTTCTGCACGGTGAGGGGGCACCCTTACTCTGACCAGGGCTGCTGAGGAGATGTTTCTTTTTCTGCGGGGAGTTTTTGATCTCCAGTGCCCTCACACTGCTTCATCGGGGCTCGCCAGGGAACAGCATTTGTAGGAGATCCCTTTCTAGGCCGCCCTCCTCGGGGCTGCAGGAGGAAGCAGGGGCAGAGCGACACCTCGCCAGCCCTCACTGTGGTTCGCAACTTTGGAAATGAACTGTGAGAAGACTGGAAATCAGTAACGTGGTTCCTCCTGGCCATTCTTTCATTGGGACAGAAGCTAAACAGCAGACCTCCGGAACAGGGTTTGCCCTCAACCTCCTCTGATCTCTGCAAGCAAAAAGGCAAGTGTTTTCCCAGCTGGCAGGCGTGAATGTGACAGCAAAGGAGAAACGAGAGAGGGAGGAGAACGAAGAGCTCCACACAGAGGTGACACCCTTGAGGGTAGATCTGGCTGGCTGAGACCTTGGCCTGCTTGCAACAGCGTGTGCTATTTGAGACTGGATGCAGGCAGCAGTGAGGCAGTAAAAGGCTTTTTATTTAAGGTGCTGACACTTCAGGAGAAAATGAGAAAAAGAGAGGTGCTAAAAGAAAAATACATTGCTTTTCATTCTTCTGTCCTCTCACTTCTTCCTTAAATTTTATGGGATGAACTCGCTCAATTTAAGTACTTGTCAGCAAAGGTCTGACAGGACAATCAAGAGCCATCCACGGTGCCGGCTGGGAAAACCGCCGGAGGCCAAGTGCTGGCAGCCACCTTGGCACTGCCGGGGGGCAGAGCACTGCTCCCCTCCACCTCCTGCCCTCTCTCCATGCAGTGAACCCGGTGCATGACCTCCCACACCCCCATTATCGAGTCCTGCGAGCCCTCAGGCCAGAGGAGCACACTCTGTGTTCAAGAATAGATGAGCATATTACTAATAAATGCGCGACTCGGATCCAGCTCTGCAGAGAAGTAGCAAGGCTGGTGAAAATTAATTTGTTGTTACTGGCAAAATGGCAAAAGGTGGCTCTGGGACTGTTTTATACAGACTGGGACTATGCCACCTGGCAACACTTGTAGCAGCAGTGCCTTAGTAGCCTTCACAATAAGCTTTTGTGGATGTTTACCTCTGTTCCTGCTTACTGGTGGGCAAAGGAAGGCAGGCAGGTGGGTTGCAAGGTCTTCTACAAGGCAGTTCAGCGTGGGGCTGTTCCAGCTACAGGAATCATAGAATCATAGAATCCCAGAATCTTCATGGTTGGAAAGGACCTTTGAGATCATCGAGTCCAACCAAACAACCTACAATCTCTGTCACTAGAGCATGCCCTGAAGCGCCACATCTAGACGTTTCTTAAACACCTCTAGGGATGGTGACTCAACCACCTCCCTGGGCAGGCTGTTCCAGGGCCTGACCACTCTTTCAGTAAAGTAATTCTTCCTAATATCTAATCTAAACCTCCCCTGCCACAACTTCAGATCATTTCCTCTGGTCCTGTCATTATTCACCTGGGAGAAGAGGCCAACACCCACCTCTCTCCAATCTCCTTTCAGGTAGCTGTAGAGGGCAATGAGGTCTCCCCTCAGCCTCCTCTTCTGCAAGCTAAACATGCCCAGCTCCCTCAGCCTCTCCTCATATGACCTGGTCTCCAGACCCCTCACCAGGCTGGTAGCTCTCCTCTGGACATGCTCCAGCACTTCAATGTCCCTCTTGTACAGAGGGACCCAGAACTGAACACAGTACTCGAGGTGAGGCATCACCAGTGCCGAGTACAGAGGCACCATCACTTCCCTGCTCCTGCTGGCCGCGCTATTCCTGATACAAACCAGGATGCTGTTGGCCTTCTTGGCCACCTGGGCACACTGCTGGCTCATGTTAAGCTGGCCGTCCACCAGCACCCCCAGGTCCTTTTCTGCCGGGCAGCTTTCCAGCCACTCTCCCCCAAGCCCGTAGCGTTGCTTGGGAGGAGGAAAGCCTGGCTGACTGCCCATCCTGAGACACAGCTTCCCTCAGGGCATCTTCCTGCCTCTGCGGATTGGTTTTAAGTTGCCAGGTTTAGCTTGGGAGCATTCAGATCCTGCCTCAGACAATGTGGATGTTTCCATATGATCCTCCCCTAGTGGGCTCCTCTTCAGGGCTCAGACCCAGAGCAAAGATCTCGACAACGGCAGAGCCTCTCAGCTGAAAGCATGAGCCGACGCGAGGCACCTTTGTCAGGAACGGCAATGACAGCTGCGACGGGCAAAGGTGTCACCCAGGACACAGAGCTGCTGCCACCTGCATCCACTGACTTGTTTGGGCCTCCCGGGAAACCGTGCATCTTCATGGAAAAAGCTGAACTATGAACATAATATTTTTAGCCTGGTTTCCTAAGGAAATGAAGATTCTGTCACTTCATGTCTGCCCATCTGTCCCCATCAACCTTTGAATCTGCTGGCTACTTGCAAATGAGTTTGATGGAGCATTAGAAGTCTCAAGAATATTTAGATTAATTGAGAAAATCGGTAGCTGGGGAGAGACAAGAAGTGCAAGGTAATGGATGAATCTCCATCTGACAGAAGGGAAGGAAGGGAGGACTCAGCAGTTGCCCGTTCTGTTTGAAAGCTCCTTATAAAGCTCAGCACATGGTATTTTTTGCTGCAAACATGGTGGGTAGAGAAATTCCCAAAGGGAACGAGCTAGGTTAAATGAAGCGGAAACTGCAGCCTGTCAGAGACGCCCCAAATGTGAAACTGAAAAGTCGAGGCTTTGTTCAATTCACAGAGCAACTTGCTTGCCTCTCAGCCTCCTTTCCTCTGACAGGTTTGCAGGAAGCTTGTAAGAAAACATAACAGAAAGGGAGGAAATCTGCCTTGCCGTGAAGATGGATGTTCGGTTTTGTTTCGTGTTTTACCTAACAAGTTGAGGGTGCCCATGTGTCTGCATGTGTTCATGCCTGTGTCTGCTCACTTAAAGTTTATTTAGCCATCAGAAGGCATCGAAGTACTAAGCAGCTTTCTGTGCATGGTGGTTTCAAATGTGTATGGCCAACTCCAAGTGCCTACTGTTGCTATGAAGGCTTCGCCTGGCATTTTATTCCCTTCTCTCACCCTTTGGCTGCCTCTGCTTTTCCAAATCTCATGCTCCTTATGGCAGGGTTTATTTCTCCCTTTATGTTCCTGGCATGCATTTTGAGTATTGCTGTGAGTACAGTTAGGAAAAGCCAAAGCAATATCCCTGGTGCCTCCAGCTCTCCTGTTTAATACCTCCCGAAATACCCACCACCACCTTTGACAGAAAGGGCTGTCTCCAGGGGGTTGAGTGGGGGGAGGTGATGGCCCAAAGCTTGGTCTCTGTGACCTCTCTCCAACTCTATCTGCTGGCAGTACAGCCCTCACGCTGCTGGGCATGCCCTTGGGCCACCAGCTCATTTCCTGGTAAAGCGCTGAGCTCTGTCAGAGGGCTTTGCTGTCACGGCCAACGCGGGCTTCACTCTGAGCAGCCAGCTCCAGGTGAGGTCCTCGCTGCTGGTGACGGACACTTTGAATTTTGGAACTGAGAAGACCAAGGCTTTATCTGAGGATGGGAAGAAATGGCAGGGAATTAAGCAGTCAAAGGGAAAGTGCAGTTTCTTATAAAGAAGCGGTCGGCGGTCAGCCTTTGCAAGTCAACGGCAGATGCAGGGTAGCAGAGAGAGGGTGGTTGAGGCACGCTGGGGACCCTGGGGCAAGCACGGGCCCTGCGCAGTGAGCTCTGGGGTGGCAGCAGCCTCTGCCGCTCCTGGCTGGGGACAGGCTGACTGCTCAGTTTGGCGTGGGTTAGCAGGCTGATAAAATCATAGCTGAGCTGGCGTAGTTCTTCCACTTCTGTCTGATGCAAATGAACAAGACCACACTCCCCCTGAGCAGGGAGGGAGCGAAAATTTTAGTAAATGTAGCTTGTTAGGTGGTCTGGTTTTGGTCTCTGCAGGAAAAGAGCTCAGCCGTGACTCTTTAGAGGGCCCCTGGGGAAGAGCCCGATAATGTAATGGAATAATGAGTGTCGAGCTATGAAAGCATTTCATTACCAGCATCCTCACCCCATGCAGCCCCAGTCCGCTGCAGTTATCATGTGCTGCTGACAAGAAAGGTCACCGTGAGATTATCCTGCCTCTGAAACAGAGCGGCTGCTCTGTTTTTTCAGTGAGAGGGTCCTCGCTTCTGTGTGGGCTCAAAGCATTAGCAGATACCCCAAAGCAAAGGGAAAGCTGCGCTTTGGGGTGCTGCTCAGGGACAGAGCAAGGGATTTCACTGCTCTGAAGAACTGGAGTTGTTGCCCCCGTCCCTCCTTTCGACCTGCTGAGGCCCCACTACGTTGCAGAGGAAACCAACGAGTAGATTTCTCTCTCCTAAACCTAATTCTCAAAATATTTGCTACTTCCCTTCCTAAGTCAGTAGTTACTTCCCTTCACGACCAGGTGGAGTCTTGAATAGACAGAGGTATCTTTGAAGGTGACGGCACTAATTCGAAGCGGGAGTTGAACCATGAGAGATGAACGCTTCTGCTACACTTCCGTGAGCTGCCGAGCGTGGGTGCCCGGCGTGGCGGGGAGGCAGAGTCCGTGTAAGGCAGCCTCAGCCCTTGCCTTCCCGACTGAGACAGCCTAACACGGGCACCGCAAGCCCCTTGCTCCACCATGGGCGGCTTGTGTGATACTGGGTTATTTAAATCCCTCTGTTCTCTGTTTCCTCTGTGGTGAACTACCGTTAACGAGTCCTCCCTTCTCTTGCTCGCTGTCTGCTTTGTCTAGCTGGATTGCAGGCTCCTGCGCGGTGCTGTGGTGCTGCCTGGTGTGTCCCCTTGTGCCAGAGAGCAGGACCCCAAGAAGTGAGCAGCACCCCGCAAAGCAGCATGGAGCCGGCAGCAGCAGGGCTGAGTGGCCCAGGCACCGCAGGAACCCAGGGCACTGTGGGATTAAAACTCAGCCCTCGGGTGGCTAAGTTTTGTTTTACGCACAAATCTTTCCCGAAGTCAGACCAATCTCTGTGCAGTGCAGGCCCTTCCACGGTGGCATCTCTAGCTCAACCTTCAAGGAACAGCCGGCTCCCTTGGTTCACGTTCTTCTTCCCCCTTCCCTGTACAAGCGCTGAGCGGCTGAGCCCTCTGCCCTGCGTCCGTGCTCCCAGGGCTTTCTCTGCCGTCGCCGCCATGAGAGAGGGCACCTGCTTTCTCCCCCGCCACAGAGCGAGCTCTGCAGACTTCCATTTTTAGCACCGATGAATCACGTTGCCTCTGCTGGTGGCAGAGAGCAAAGACCTGAGCAGCCCCTGCCACCAGCATTTGCTGCTAACCAGAGAGGTTTCACTAAGCAGATGTGGATGGCTGGGTGGGCGGCAGTGCCTGGCAGCATGGGCAGGAGTAGGCAAGAAGAGACTTTTAATTGAAAAGGTTTTAATCCCTCATGGTGCCGAACATGCCACTGTACAACCTTTGCTCCCTTCACCTGCCCTGGGGAGGTTGCCAGCTTCTCTACCCCCCGGCCAGGTCTTTCCCCCTCCTGTTCTCTGCTTCGCTCCACAGACTTTATGTGCGGGAGCAGGTGGGTCACAAACACTGGTAATGCAAGCGATTGCACTCAAAATGTGGCAAAACCAGGCACATCCTCCGAATTCTGAGGGTCTCACCAAGATTTCTCACTTACTTGGACATTAGTGACAGGGAAGAGTTCCAGGAATTTATGGTAGTATTGATGAGGTTTTTGACGGAGAATTCCCTTTTATGCTCCTCTATTCAGACCCTTCATTTAGCTCCTTACTGCAGTTGGTATTTTAGACAGCACATCCTTGGGGGCAGGAAGGACTCCATCCTGAGCAGGAGATTGTTTTTTGTCACTACAACCCCAAGTCTCTTGCTGAAAAACATTCAGCTCAGGAAGAACCATCAGGTAGAAAAATGTGCCACCTGGCAGGAAGTTTTAGGTGCCTCCTTATATTTGACGGCGAGATCTTGATAGGCACAACTGCTAAATCAGGTAAAAACAGCCAACACAGACAATTTTAATATTTAACACCATACCCAACAAAATTTAAAAACAACTTGCCTGCGTTTTCTGTAATAGTTTAGTTCTAGGTTAATTAATTTAAAACTCATTAATTAAACAATTAAAAACTTGTGGTTTTCTCTGTGATCTACTCTTTCAGTTTTCCTTTGCTAGGACAGCTGAAAGCACTTTTGTCCGTTCCTCTTAATTTCTTTTTATACATCTGGGGTAGTTTTTGTACCTTTACATTCGTTACGAATACTCTGATCTTTGGGTGTTCAACCTGGGGCACCCGCAGCCCAACTCTAGTTGCCCACTCGAAGCTGTGTAGCGAATGTCTGTCTGATTCGTTGTTGTTGGCCTGAGGATACAAGTGCAGTGAGGAAGCACTAATAGCAGCGCCGCATCGCGCCTGCCTTTGCAGCTGAGCACCGAAAACTCAAATGACTGTATTTCATATTCCGTTCTGTTTGTTTGTTTACTGGGGCAGGGTGAGGGCTAAACTACTGCGGTGTCTCTATACGTTTTAATCACGTCGTGGACTTCTACGAATTAAGTGGCTCCAAAAGGGATTAACGGTGTTAGAGTATATGCAGTTCCCAAGGCTCCAGCAGGAATCAATCCCTCCTACGACAGGCAGAAGAAACTCCTCATGAATAGTCAGGTTGAGATACTGGTTGTGTTTGTAATGTTTTGTACAGTGTTTCTGAACAGAAGCCATCTAATCATTATTAGTAGTGTTTTTTAAAGAGTGTTTTGAATACCCCGTAGCTCAGAGGCTGCCCGCCTTCCAGTTCTGCCCTTTGTCCTTCATCCTTCAGATGGGGATGGGGGTGGTGAGAGGTGTCCAGCCCCGCTCCTGACGCAAGCAGACACAGCCGCTTAAAACACACAACATGATTTTTTTTTATTTGTTTAATCAGTTTACATTCCACAATTGACAGTTTACTTATTTATTTTTTAATTTTCCATGAACAAGTTGTTTAGTTAGTTACCAGACAAGATTTTAATCGATGGAAATACAGTATTCTGTGCCAAACTGGATAAAACAAAAAAAAAAAATCAAAACAGAAGGAAAATTGTAAGATGTAGCCAGTTTGTCGGCAAAGTCCTGTGATGCTTTCTGCCACTTTTGTCTTTCCAAATGACAGGGGTTTGTTCATTCTCCCTGTTAGATCCCTGATCTCAACCCTGCCACTGAAATGATCCTTCAGGACCACGGTCCTGCAAACACCGACGCACCTCCATAAACACCCGTGTGTCTGCAGATTAGCACCTTGGAGTAACGGAACAAGAAGTTTGGGTCTGTTTCACATTTAAACGACTTCTGTTCACCTCTTCTGCAACAGATTACAGGAAGAAATGGAAAGTACAACGCACTTGATGGATAAGATGTCGCTTTACTTCAGAAATTAGCCACCGCGCTCACATCTTACCAGCGCGACCTAACGCCACAGTCAGTTGTTGGTGATGTGTTGTTAGCACCGACGGCCACAAGGAGCCACTTTGCCTCTTGCAGCAGCACAGAAGTCAGAACCTCGCAGGACGTGTCACCCTCGATTACATCTGACAACGGGATGGTACTACCCAAAACTCATTAAACTCTGCCTGGATTGGCTAAAAAGTGCTCCACTGGGTTGAGCGGCTGCATACACAGTCCAGATATCCTTGACAATGCCCGAAACATAATCAGAAATGGACACATTTTTGGATTTTCAAAATATGCTAAACGTTAATATATTTTAAAGTAATTCCCAATCTAGCAAAGCAATTAGGCATGTGCCTAGCTTTAAGCATGGCAATAGCATCATTAATGGGACGTTCATGCTTGAAATTAGGCAAGTGCTTATGTGCTTTGTGGGATCAAAGCATCGTAGCAGTGCTCTGATGGAGTCAGGATCCTGAGTGTCCTAATCCTGGCTTTCACATTTACAACCACTGCAGATTCGGATAAACCAGCTACGGTCTGGATTTTCAAAAGGGTGGAAAACACAAGGCTCCACCTGCAGCTAGTCGAAGTTGCAAGGGGGCATCAAACCACTAAACATCAGGTCTTTTTCCCGGCTTTTGGCTTCCTGTCTCTAAAATGGCTGTAATACCTACCTGCCTCAGACAGGTCTGATGTGACTCATACTTGTAAAATTTTCTGAAGAGAAAACGTGCCAGATAAATGCAGTGTATCAATGCATTTCTCTGAACATGCCTGAGTATTGTGGCATTCTAGGTCTTTTCTAATGCAGCTTTGATACGTGTTGTGCTGCACTTAGAGGAAACATAAACATCTGGCCAAGATGCATCTGCATGACAAATGTCTTGTACCAGTCATATTATTTTACTTGGGAATGTCCTAGAAAAATGCTGACATACTTCAATTCGCAAGCATTTAAGTGAATTATTATCCAAAGCCTTCCAAAGTGTCAATTAGAAACAGTGGCGATTGCAACTTTTGTCATCACCAGAAGATGGTTATGGGAGTTTTTTAATTTCTTCTGAGCAAAAAGATGCTTTTTCTTAAGGAAAAAAGGACCAATGAGGGAGTTAAGGAAGGTGAACCCTCCAAAAACTTTTGGCCAGTGTGGTAGCTTGTGGCTAGGGCGAACATTACTTGTGGCAGAAGAAATCCTAAAGAGCAGATATCTGCATGAGATGCACCTACTGTGGATGGAGGAGAGTCCGGTGAGCCTGATTTATCACTGACCGTTGTGCAAAAACACTAGTGCCTTCACACAGGCGGGTTTTGCCATGCCTGCACGAATTTGCCATAGGAGTGTGTGATGGCACAAGACAGCGACGAGTCAGACCCACAGCTCTGAACTGGCCGAGTGGCTCATGAGCAGCACCGTGGGAGCTCAGCAAAGACCTGATGCTTCAGGTCTGTGATGTGAGACAGCCACGGGTACCGCACCCATCCTCCTGCCTACCCCCTCGGATCGCCCCGGCGCCCAGGCGTCGCTGCTGTCCCACGGGAGGCTGTGCGTTCCCTCCCTGCTGCAGGGTCACAGGAGTGGTTATGGCTTTCATTAGGAGGAGAGACAGGGTTTTTTAAGAGAAAGTGGAAAATTATCCAAGAAGATAATATGGGGATGAGGGGTCAGGCAGGCCCCTCTTGGTAAGCTACACCCTCGGCAAAGTGAGTCCAGCAGGTTGGAGATGCAGGGCTGTTGTAAGGAATGGGAAAGTAAGATAAACTGGGATGGAGTCGCCCTTTAGAGCCTCCTCCCACGTGATGTTGCACATTGACTTTATCACCTTTTAAATGGAGGTTTCCTTTGACAGTACAACTCTGAAAACTCTGCAAAACCCTCCTGAGACATAGCGAGTCAACAGCTAAAAGAGTGACCTTTAAGAGTCCCACATCCCAGGACCGTCCCTATCCCTCTCACAGAGAGGGATGGCAGAAGGGCAATGATGAGAATTTAGGAATATTCTGAAAAGTCTTGCAGAAAATGGTGCTGCATCCTTAAATTTGATTTATTCTCAAGCTCCTCCTCATTTCCAGAGTTCACTCTTAAAGCCTTTATTTCTTTTTCACAGACATCTCAAATAACAAAAGTCACATATGCAAGAGTTGGTATGGAATGGGATTTAGAAAAAACACCTTTACAGGACGCATCTCTATATTGTCACACAGAGGGAGGAAAAGGATGAGAGGGAGAGAGAGATACATATCTGACTCCTCAAAAAAGGAAAGGGAGAAGAGGAGAGGAATGTCAGGATGAAACAGTATGGCTTGGTCAAGGTGGTACCATGCTGAAAAATAACTTTTGATCCCTGGAACTCAGCTTTATCTTTCACTTTCTAGCTAAAGTATTTCCCTAGGTACTGGTACACAGTATTGAATCTTTACTTCACAGGTCCCCGCAGGCCAGCTGAAGTCCCTCTTGCCATAACCTTCACAGTATTTTCAAAACTAAAGTTGTTCTGAGAGATGGGTAAAGAATTGTCAAGTCACTGACTTAAATTTAGCTGTAGAAATAAACAGTAGTGACCATACATTGGCACACCATCCAAAGTTCACTCAGCCCTGGAGTTTCCAGAAATCAGGTTAATTGTCCCACTCCTCTGACTGTGTTTGTTTTGTTCAGGTAAAATATGGGAATATACAAGAGCTCCAAAGTTCTTATACTGGGTTATATTGCTGGTCCTTCCAGACAGACTTGCTACGCAAATTTTGGCTCTGAGATACTCTCACCATCAGATGGAGACGTATGTTCAGCCTTGTCAGAGCAGCTTTCTGAATAATCCAGTCACACTTCATTCTCTTATTGAGTCCCCAGTTTAGTTTTTCTGAGGACAACGATAATCCCAACAATAAGGAATGAAATTGCAGTCTCTTTAATCTCCATGTAAGCTGTTTGTAAAGCAGTTATTAACATTGAAAAAAAACCAGGAAACTACCCAAACTGTACCTTGGAGGGAAATTTTCTGATTATCACTGCCAGCTAGATGACCTTTTTCGCGCCGGTTTGGGGACAGAGTGAGAAAGTAACCTTTGAACAGCTTAGATATTCAAACTTTTAGGATGTAAATTCACTCTCTGAACTGCTTCAGCAACAACGAGGACTGACAGAGAAAGGTGAAGAGTTCAAAACAAAGATCTCTGACCGCCAGCACCGGGACCACCCAGTAGTCTGTGCCCAGAGACCACCACCAGGAACTCACCTCAAATGTAATTTCTAGGGGTTGGGGCAAGCCCTATCCTTTGCAGACATTTTGCAGTTAGGGAGGGGAAGGCTGCTGTGAACATCTCCTTTTGCTCCAACAGTCTTCCACAATTAACACGTGCGTTTTGCATGGTGAGCCAGGCCATGCACCTGAAGCACACGGCACAACTGATCTCCATACGGATGCTCTTCTCCATTAGGTCCCTGATTCATCTCACCAGGATTTAAGATCTTTTAAGATCTTGGGACCACCCAAGATAGGTGAGTTGTCACCCTATGGAGTGAGAGGGAGATCCTAAAGCTGACTTAGATGTCAGTTTTACTGGTTCACCATCTAGAAGCAACTGTCTTTTCATTAACTATACAAGAAACCAAGGGAGACAAGCCCATTAACATAAGGAGCTCGGTTAAGTGCTTAAGGTTAATGGGGATGAATTCAGGTTCAAAAAATCCAGGCCTTTGTGTAGCTTGACTTCACCCACAGAGGTGCCCCTCAAACCTAGTGCAGAAGAACAGCATCTGTACAAAGAGCTTCTTAATAAAAGATAAGTGAGTCTACTGAGAGTGCTAACGTGGAACAGAAATTCCGCCAAGGCTTTTTCAGTCCGTGTCTTTTCCTTAGAAAAGCCCTTGAGACCCAGTCCTGTAACTGGGTATACGTGTGTGGGTGTGCGTGCTGCTGATTTTAGTGTGGTACCCCTCCTCGACTGGCGCAATGGCAGAATGAGGATTTTCCTGGGAAACAATGATTTTTAACTTGTTTTGATTTAAATCTGAGATACATGAGGATTGTGAAAAAGAAACAGTCCTTTGCCTGAAATTCTGTACATCAACCTCAGGTTATTTCAGGCAATCATGAAGCTATGGACATTTTTCATAAATTTACAAATATATATACATATATATACATATATACATGTACATGTGTGTCAGCCTATGGGCTAGCTTTACCCTGCGTTATTCCAGCCACACACAAGTATAATGGTTGTTTTTTACAAAAAGAGATTGGCATAAAGTTGGAGTGACTTAGCAGTGACTGTTCCTGTGTCTATGCAAAAGATCCTTAAGTGGGCTGACATGTAAGTCATATAAACAGGACCCAGTCTTACAGTTGTTAATGAAGCAAATTTCCCATTGATTCCAAAGACCTGTAATCAAAGGGAATTTTATTTGAGAAAGTATGGAAAGTTCAAGCCCATGTTAGGTACAGTTTACAGCTTTGAAAGTTGTAATATCTGTCATACTAGGCCTCAAAATGCTTTAAAATAAGTGAAGTTGCTGCAGAAGAATATCTTCAAAAGTCCCCAAATATGCTTTTCTGCGTAAGTAGGGGAAAATTTGTCCTGCAAAAGATCAAACAACAAATACATGAATATAAACATTCTAAGTGATGGAAATTGCTGAGTAAAAATAGTAACAGTTTAAATTAGATGTCTGTGATTGTTGTGGGTGCCCAGGAGTTATAAATAATTCAGTACACTCTAACTGAATAGTCTAAGGCTGCACTTTTATTTTATTGTTCTGATTACTTGAACCTTTTTCTTATGATCTATACTGTTAATGAATAACCCTTCATAAAAAAATGCAGCCTTATGCTCTGCAGTCAGATGAAAACTATGCTCGAGCTAAAATGTCACAAGAGCTTAAGCAAATTAGGAGCATATATGTTTTTCTTTTTAAAATCATGCAGACACCAAAGGCATTTAGTGTTTTCCTCCTATTCACCATCTAAAGAGGAACTGGATGCTGAGGCTCTTTTTTGTAGCTGGCCCCAGGAGGCTGAGCCGTATCTGATTCACGCTCCTTGGTGTCTACATCACTGAAACTGGGGCAAAACCCGCAGGTCACGCAGCTTTTTGAAGACTTGACTCTTTATCTCATCTGCCGCAGAATTGCTGTCGCTGTTTGGGTATTTCTGACCAGCTGGCAAAAATAACAAGGCCACTTGAAAGGAACTGCCTTTACAGAGATACTCCTGTGCCCCGCTGCCACAGATAGGGCTCAGAGCCATGGGGATGTGAAGCTCCCTGCTTTGCCGAGAGGCATCAACCGTGGTCTTGGTGCTGCCAACAGCCCGCACAAGCCCTCTGCAGAGGATAGAAATAGGTGTCCTGCCATGGCATTGCCTCTCGGCACAGTGGGATTTTTACACTAGGGGATCATAAACTCTTTTGATTTAGAGGTGATATGGTGCAATTTTTTTCTCTTGTGACTATGGCCATCTGCGTTGAGACGCCCCTTGCAACAGAGGGCTGCAAGAACCAGTCTTGTGAACACCAAGGCTGTCCTTCTGATGGGACCTCAGGTTTTTCCCCTTAGCTTTTTGCACTCAGAAAGTGACACGTGTACGTATCGCACATGAGTGGTTAGTACCAAGGCCTGTGCCACTAGAAGGTAGGAAGGACTTGCGGACACAACTGCATTTTTGGAGGTAGAATGGCTAGCTCAGGACTGTCTGGATCAGAAGGAGGTCTGTAGAAACCCTGTATTGAAGAGCACTGATGGTCAGCCCTGGAAAGTCTTGCTGCAGTGTTTCAGGATGTTTCTGCCCTGAGCTGCTCCCTGCCTCCCTTTTTGCTGGACGTATCTGCCCAAAGGCAAAACAGACAGAAAGAAACATGTTTTTGTGTCTCAGCTGCTTCCTTTCCCTGCATCTCTGGGATCAGAAGAACATCAGCAACTATTTCTTAAATATCTAAATACATTTTGGTGGTGAATACCCAATTCATCCCAGTTGTATTGTGTTTCCCCACGTCTCTTCAGCAGATAGTTTCCAAGTTGTGCACGCACAACCTAACACGGACGCCGATGGCATCTGAATTGCATTGCAACTCCTGAGTTAAGTACAAAAGAATAGAAAACAAACTATTATGCTGCATTTTGCCACGTATTTTCTCTCTCTATAGTACACATATTTACAGGTTACTAGCACCCACGTCATGTTGGGTATGCGTGTGTGTGTGTCTAAGGAAGGAGTGGAGTGAGGGTGTCCATGCGTATACACCCTATGCAAGAAAACTTCTGAAGGCGCTTTCCGCCACTCTGCGGGAGTGTCAATCAGTGACGGAAAAATATAAAAATGCAGTCCTGGAAGGGACTGACAATTCCTGCTGCTGATGCTGTGGGCAACGTTGGATTGTCCTCACGTTAACTCTATCAATGCCCGTCAATTCTGACCTATAGCAACTGCCGTTTGGTTTCCTTTTTTTCACTCCCCCACCTTCCCCTACAGATAACCTCTCTGAGCCTCAGTTATTTTCATTGCAAGTCTTCCCTGAGCAAGGAAGGACAACTGATTTGTGATTCTGGAGTGCTTTACTAGAGGTGACCAGCATTTCATTTCCCTCTTGCGGCCTATATTGAGGCAGTCAGTCGCCTAGCCTCTTTCTCCAAGTTAAATCCTAAACACGTGCAAGGCATACTGCAATTAAATCGACAGCATTGTATCAGGCTCCAGTTCTCCCGCTGATGTCAACAGGGAACTTATCAGACCCCCCTCACACCAGCAGTAGGTCATTTGTTTTAAAAAGTGTTGTAATGTCTAACTATGGCTCTGAAGAAGGCTGTAAGATTGGGTTATTAGTGGGGCAGACAGGATGGAAAACCTAAATCAGGGAGAAAAAAAGAAAAACATAACATTCGATGACCAAAGAGTAGATGTTGTGAGTGTGTAAGCACACATTTCATTTTCAGTGTTAGCCAGGACCAGCAGTAAAATTATTTTCTGAGGTACCTGATCCAAAACTCACTGGAGCCAAGTGGAAGCTTTCTATGGACTTCAACAGATTATGGAACAGATGCATTATATTTCTTGCTATTACTGGAAAGAGTGGGGCTATAAGTTTTGCGCTAAGCCCCGTTTTTATGAGTTTTTCAGCTCAGACTGGCAGACTCAAGAGCTTATGGATATGGCCTGGAGTTTGCAATCAAACCTCAGGCGTGTTTGAAACTCAGCTCCTGACCTTGGAAATTCACCCATTGCTAATCTTTACATGCCATTTGTGCTTCATGCACACTTTTTACTCTTTGTCTCTCAGCGGTGCCTGGCAATTGTTCAGAGCTGTCTCAGTTTTTCATCTTGAGTCCTCACTTGCTGGATAGATGAGCACAGCAGCATGGGCCATGAAAGAGTGCAAAACCTGGGGGCAAGGAAATGCAGCGTTGGTTTGTGTGAATGTGCCTGAGCACTCCTGTAGCCCTCCTAGGCCTATGTAGAGACACACAGAAGAAAGAGCCCGAATAATGTATGTCTTTATTTAAGCTATACTTGGTAACATATTATTTCCTCTCCATTTCACTGCTGGCAGTTAGCTTGGCACTCAAGAATTAAGGACAGATTATAGTGATTTTCTTCTGAGCTCTGCTTATCAGTGGGGCTTCAAGGATGAGCCTGATTCGGAGGCGCTGCATGGTAGGTAAATGGACAGCCATGGAGACACAGTCTTCCAGGAATGCTTGGGAACTTGAGATACACCCTGCTTATCAATCCTCTCTCTCACCGATGTTCTTTTATTCACTATCCAGTGAGCTGCACAGCTAACATGCCATAGCTAAAAGTGGTCCCAAATGACTCGCAGCTACAGGAAAGCCGAATACCTGCATGCTCCTGGGAGGATGAGGATCCGCTGTTTAGAGGACTCTGAGGGGTGGTTTTTTTTTTTCCTTTCATTTGTTACTGCAGCTGGAATAACATTTTAAAAAGTAACGGCAATTTTTCAAAAGCAGTATTTCAAAGAAATTGTTCTGGTCACTGGTGGTTTGTGATCCACTTGCGACTGTCCCTCGAGTAGAATGAAAGAAAAAAAATAACTGGAGGGACTGTAATATTTAGATCAGGGAAGATCAGTTGTGTGTTTGCAGAGAGGGAGAAGGGAGAGATGATATATACAGGTGGCCAATGTGAGTCAGGAATTTTAACACCAAACAGCTTTAGCTTGAAGAAGAAGGTGTTCTATACAGTACATAAGATACAGAGCACATGGACTCCTGCCATGTAGCCCCCTCATGTGTACAGTGCCCCCAGCAGGGATGGACAGCAGGACCCCCTGTAGGTAACTCGCTGCGGTCACAGGACAACTTCACTGTACAATAACTGAGGGTCCCTACACATAAAACCTCAGCCTGCAGATCGCAGTGGGTTGAGCCAGTTCATCCTGCGTCCCTAGGACTGGCATTTCATGACATCTGCGTTCATTGCAGTCAAGTTCCTCCGTGGTCTCTGGGGCATAGAGACGTGTTGTCTCAGCAGTGCAATATGAAAGGCCACGTGAGGGAGAGAGCCTGCCAGCTACAGGCCCCACGTTACCACCTCACGGAAAGGGAGACCAAACAACCGCTGGTACATCAGGCTAGGACAAGAGTGTCACTTTATCTACAAGGGTGGGATAGGAAAAGAAAAGCGGGGGCTGGACTCTGCAGGAAGCTGAACATCATCCAGGAAAACACATTCTTAACTTTAAGCATATGAATAGTCAACCAAAATTAAGGGGATTAGTCACATGCTCCCAGCAAACACATGCTTAGGCACTTCACCAGAGCAGATCTGAAGGATGAGGTCAAGCCCCTTAATGCCGGGATCACAGCTAACAGATTTCTAATTAACTACTCCTTCAACTTGAAAACCAGACGCTAGTCAAAAAGCTTGAATCTCTGTGCAGAAAAGATATTTCAAAGCATCCCAAAAATGCAGAAACTCAGACTAGATGGCAGTGTGCTTTGGCTCAGGACAGACAGAGACACTAACCATTGTAAATTTGGATCCGGATGTATTTTGAGTCAACCCTGCTCTAAAGATGAGTCTGAGCCAACAGAATGCGTGGTGGGGCTGTGAGCCCCCTTCAAGGGTATCAAAGCACATGGGGCTCGTCCTGGTTCTGCAAGTAACAGAGGAAAATTCACAATATCCCAAGGGGGGTTGCCTTTATTTGAGGCAAAGACAAGAGAACTGGTGTTTGGACAAATGGTCCCTTTGGGGATCCGGTTTGAGATTAAGGTTATAAGATCATTTACTGCTTCAGACACTTACTCCCTTAGTTTTTTAGATGTTTCATAGCCACACAGGCCTTACAGAGCCCATGCTATAGCACGTGGAACATCACAGAACTGGTCTAAAGGTCCAGGGTTAACACTTGTCTCTTGTAAATAAAAATAATCCTAACCCTCTTCCACCATCGCTACACACAGACAAACACACAGGCTCATACACAGCTTGTAAACCAACACTGTCAGAGAATAATTCATCAAGGCAGAACTATTTTCATGCCAGCCGCAGAAAGAAAGGAAAGCTTTGAGAACCCACAAAACAGCAAAATACTTTAAAGTTCTTTAAATCTTACCGCTATACCTCTTTCAAAACTGGATCTGCAAAAGAATACACCCTGTGGATTGTCACGGACCACACAAGACTGTACATCATCACAGGAGCTGTCATACTGCTTTCCATGCCACAGGACATGATGGTGGGCTCCAGCTAGACACCTCCGTGCCATTTTGTTTACCTGGCTCACTCCAGGTATCTGTGTTCACATGAAACACCTTCCCTATTGCGCTCAGCACTGCAGAGGAGGAAGGAAGTTTGCGTTCAACGCTGTTTTAATAAAACAATTACCATTTTTCTAAAGCATTAATCTCTTAATGAGAGATGGTTTTTCTCAAAATTTTTCATATTTTGAAAAAGTTCGTGAAATGTTTATAGGTCTCTCTTGGTTTTCAGTTATTGACTTTCTGCTTTTAGTTTTCATTTAGCTTTCCAAGAGCTGATTTTATTTTTAATTTCCTTCTTCACTCCAATAGTCATTCATCAGCCTCCTCACCTAGTAGGCACTTGCACAGTTAAACGGTTTCAAAGCTTTTCAAAACCACTCTATTTGAAAACCTTGCCAGAAAAAAAGCAATAAACCGATCTACTTAAAAAGGAGGTTTCTTCAAAAGGCATTTTCAACATGAATAAATAAATACATTCTCCAGTCAGATCTAATGGAGAATGAAATGACAAAACTTCAGTTGCCAGGGATGGCACTTCAATGGCAACACACTGGCTTGGCAGCTGGCGTTGGCATGTTTGGGGAATTTGTAGACCAGAGAAAGTAAAAGCTAGGTAGTTGAGAAAGAATGAAAGCAACTCAAATCTACCCTACTCCAAAACACCCTCCAGAAACGTCCTTTCTTTGGGCACTGTTAATAAAGCAACATCATCACATAAGGTGTAATGAGGAGGGGAAGTAGGGCTGGAAGGGGAATGGCTGGCTATGCAATTGTATTGCAGAAGAATTATTTGTTGGTTGGATTTTTTTTTAACCGAGCAAAATACTGTTCCTTGCCAGCTGTGTGAATGGCATGACCTGGAAATTAATGCCTTCATTTATGTGCAGTAGGCAGTTTCAACAGGTTGCCTCCTTCTCCTGGTGAGTTTTTGTAGATGCAGAGGATGACTTTTGTTGACTAATGAGGACTGACAGCATGCAGCCATCATGTAAGAAAGGATTGCTGGTACTATCCCTGAATTAAGAGCATGTTGGGTTGGGTTGAGTTGGTTTTCAGGAGGCCTTTTTTCTTTGCCCTGTCTCCCTTTGCCTGTATGTTTGTCAGTGGTACCCTCACTCCCGCATACGGCCATTCAGTCATCACCTCTTCAGACTCCCTTTGGTTACACCCTTGGCCCTTTCTCCCCACCTTCCCCTCAGCCACTGTTCCCCTAAAGGGCCCGCTGCCCTCACAGCCAAAATGCTTTGCTTCCCCTAAGGGCATTCACCCGCCTCTCCAGACTTAGCTGTTCCTTTAGCTCTTCTGGTACCTACCACCTGAATGATGGGAAAAGCAGAGTGAAGGAAAAAGGAGACAACGGGAAGAGGAGTAGCAGGAAAAAGAGAAAGACCAAAAAAAGAGAGAGTCCCATTTGCAGATTCACAATTACATTATACAACGCTTGAGCTCATGGGAAATGGGTCTCTTGTTTTCTGCATCTGACCCTTTCGCTTCCATCTGTACGCAGTTCTCCCAGCTGAAGAGTGGAGATGTCCAGTGAACCGGGGCAGTTTCCAAAGATGTGGGAAGGTCTTATTTGGCATACATGAACACAACAAGAGGCGTCTCTGACTTCTCCCTTACAAAAATCAGCTCCCCTTTTCTCCTCGGCAATGGCTTTTGCCCAGTTGTCTCAAACATCCAAAATGGAAACTTGATGAAATCCCACTCCAGTAAGTACCTGGGAAGAACAACTGCCAGGGCTCCCCCCACCTCCCTTCTTCCTGGTCAGTCTTCCCTTGGATCCACCATCCTGAACTCTCAGATGCTCCATGAAAACAAAAAACCATCCTGAAATCCACCAGAGGAGACACGCTGTCTCAGACCTGATGGGTTTCCTCACGCTTCTGCAGTTGCAGTGCCTCAGTTTTGGGCCACAAACACAGCATGGATGGTTTATTGGACAATCACATTGCAATGTTTTAAATTTTTCTTTTTCTTTAAAAAAAAAAAAGGAGGGAAGAAAAAGTTATACACACATGTATCACAGCATTTTCAAAAGGCCTTCTGCTGCATTTACGTTAGCAGTTCAGCCTCAGTTGTAAGCCTGGATGTAAGGCAGCTGGAAGATTAAAACTGCATTGTTGGAAAGTCCGCTGAGATGTCCTCATGGAGTTTTTTTTTGTTGTTTTCTGTTTTTATTTTGTTAGATCCTTTTGTTACTAGTATTATTATTTTCACTTGTTTGCTTCTTTCTAAAGTTTGGCAGGCAAAGAGAAAATGCTTTTCTGCTTTTCCCCACACGTTCTGTCCACTTTGTTTTCTATGTTTTAAGTAAAAAAAACCAAAAAAACCAAAAAAAAACCCCCAAACCAATGACAGGGCAGGCTTCTGTCATTTTGTTTTAAGAAAGAAAAAGAAAGTGTGTGGGTTTCTGATGGCCTTGAGGAGGTACGTTGTAGAGGTGGCTCAAATGCTTGAATTGTTCCTTTGCTTGCTGTTTGCATTCTCCCTTCTGGCTGCAATGGTCAGGCTTTTTGTCCCACCCACCCCATCCTCCATGTCTCGTACAGATTCTGATTCCAGATCCCCCCCATGGACCCCTTGTTCCCCTTCCCAAACGGCAGTAAGTAGGTGCAACTGTATGTTCATTTGACCTCTAAGGTATGATGCTGAAGTTAAGAGTTGGATGGAAGAGCCATGTGAGAGAAAAGCTTTCCCATCGTTGTGAGAAAGAACGAAGCAACACAGAGTCCAGTGGAGATGTGAGTGCCGTGTCGGACTCAGCTCTACCTTGGCACTGGCATTAATTTGAGTATATATATATATATAATTATATATACATATATATGCATGTATAGGTATACATAGACATATATATATATATATATATATATGTATGTGTGTGTGCATTTGTTTGCTATTTGTTTTAGCACACTGTCCCATTCTCAGGTCTAGATTTGGGGCAGTTGGTCCTGGGGACAGGTTGGACAGAAGGGGCCAGGGTGCAGAAGAAGCCAGAGATAAGAGTGAGGCCCAGGCCCCCCCACGCACAGAACATGGACCAGCCATAGCCATGGCTGATGTCGTCGGGAAGTCCGTACAGGTAGCGGGGGTAGCGGGAGAGCTCAAAGTTGATTCCAGCCACGCACGTGCACAGTGAAATGATGCAGAAGGTTCCTGGAGGAGAGGGGGAAGGGGAGGAGGAGGAGGAGAGAGGAAAAAAACAACGAGAAGTTAGAAGAGTGATAGACCCACCACCTCCCGAGCCGCCTGAGAAGAACTGGTGCAAGCAGTAAGGAAATACCTAAGGGAAGATGTTCATATAGAAAGTGGCTTACTCTGGCGGCTCCACAGGGAGTGAACCGAGTGCCAGCAGAGCCTTGCATATCGATCTGACACTGAACAGAGCTCTATGGAGAAACTTTAACAGGAACAGTTTTTTCATTAGGAGCACTCCCTTGGGGACCAGAATGCTTCACAAAACCACTGATTTTTCTGAAATTTTGCTTTAGACAAATACGGAGTGAATCATTATGTTTCAATATTTTAGGGGGGAAAACCCTTGAATTTTTTTGTTTAATTTCAATTTTTCAGTGATGGATCTTATAAAAGAAAGTATTAGAAAATACTTGATATGTTCTGGCTGTGTTGAAACATACATTTGAAATTACTTGGAGAGCTTTTTTTTCCAGACTTCTCTTATATAAAAATCTAAAATCTTTAATTATACACCCCCCTTTTAAATATCACTGTCAAAATCATAAAATCCCTCACAAAATTCGGATTCTACCCTCTGCATGACTGCAGTCCCAATCTAGATGCCCTCTGCAGTGTTGGGGAAATCTTCAAAATATCCTGTTCTTGTTTTCGATCTCTGCAGCAATATTTCCTTTCTTCATGAGAACACTGCGAGGACAGGCTTCATAACTCTGTCAGGTGGTAAGTGTTATGGAAAGTCAAACATTTCAGATGAGGCTGAACCTTAGCCCACCCGGATGAGTCTAATTTTGATCTTTGGCCTCTAGCTTCATCAAAGCTAAACTCTGAGTTCCTGAAATGTCACAGTTGCCACCCACACACCAAATAATGGATGGCTACAGACGCTATGCGCCTGTCTCAAGAGATAACAACTAAAGTCAACATAAAGATGGTAGCTTATTTTTCCTCTCTAATTCCTCCCTGTGTGGGCCTCTCTGAATTGCCTGGAGAGCCCTGGGCACAGAAGGCATATTGCAGGATGTGTGCTATAGTAACACGGGTGGCCAGTCCCGTGTGTCATCCTGCTGTTCATGCACAAATCAGTAGCGTGCTACCTGTGCTACCTCTGCTACCTGTGCAGCACGTCCTGCATCTTTTCACTAGCAGCTGCTGGCGAGGAATCTCCTGTTCTTCCTGGTCTCATCCCTAAAACAGCACAATCCCACAAAGCAGTCATTGCCAGCCTGGGTTTAGTGTCATGTTCTTTTCTTCTGGTGCCCTTGCATCCTTCTACTCCTTCCTGCTCCTGCTTCTCTCCTGCGACACTTTTCCTGTTGTTTCTCCATTGCTTTGCTATTTTAGTTGCAATTGCTTTGAAGAAATGGATTTTACGCTCCCCACTCTGAAGACACAGGCAAGATTACATGGCAAAGTCACTGGAATCAGGCTCAGAAACTGAGGGCGTTTCTAGGAAATACACCACCAAAAATGTGTGGACTTCCCACCATACTCAGGTCCTTTAATTAGTAGGCATATCATAGAGGTCTAAAATCTGTTGGCAAATCTCTGTCACAAACCTGCTGAGAGACCACTGTCATATCCCTCTCTGTTGTCTCTTCTGATCACTGCCTTCTCTATTTGCACTGCCTTTTCTCCAATGTGTTTTGGAGTCCCACTTGTAGATACTCTCTGTTGTAAAGGTCAGGGAATATGGGAAATCTGGGTGCCTCCTCTAATGCTATATACAGCTCCCAGATGGCCCAGGTTATTCATAAATACTTGTATTATGATAGAGCCACAGGCACTGTCCGGACTAGTACACGAGCTGCTATGGTAGGTACTATGGCTAATTAAATAAAGACTGCCTTCCTGCCTCACAGCAGCACCCAATTAGTCTACAATCAGTGTTCCGGACTTTTACAAAAGCCTTGTGACACACCAGGCCCTGGAGCTGTCTTCAGAGATGTCCTACACCGCTTCAACACACAGAACAGGATAAATGGGGAGGTCTCCCTCCCAGAATCCCTTACTCAAAAATCAGGTAGTTTGATTAGAAGCCACACCCGCCTTCTGTATTTTACCACGTCACTTAGGTTATCCAGTAACTTGAAGGTGTCTGGCAAGAATGCAGTTGTTCCCTGTGTGACATGTCAACATGACATTGTAGGATCGGGGGGAAAGGGATCCATCCGAGCCACTGAGCTCTGAACCAAGCTCCGTGGCTCATTTCAAATGGCTGTGGTTAGAAAATGACATGAAAGGCCTTTCTTTGCTAGCAAGAACATGATAATTTCAGCGCTCTCAAAATATAAGATTGTTAAGAGAGGTGGGTGGGAAAATCTGTGCGGCCAGACTGAAGGTGCATTTGCTAAGTAAAAAAGGGAAGGAAATAACTTTGGATTTCAAATACTCCCTGTGCTTTCACGCTTTGTCTTGGCTATTTTGATTACAAGCTCCTCAGTGCAACGAGCGTTGCTTACTCTTTGTATTTGAACAGTGCCCAATATATCGGCTCTCCACCTTGCTGGGGGTATTCTGCCCCATAACAAACAAAAAATGAGGAAGAACAAGTAACAACAGTAGAGAATAAAGCAAATCATGAGCATGAGACTTCTTTAAAAAAAGGCTGTCCCCATCCTGCCCCTTCGCTGAAGAATGTGCCAATCCCATGACAATAAATAACGATTGCCATGCACAACGTCAGAGGATGCATAGCACAGTCCTCAGCCAGCTACCCCCCAGTGCTTCTGCAGGATGTCTTGTACGGCACAGGTTTATCAGCCTCCCTAGTGCTATTCATTACAGACACAAAAAATGCCATTTTATCCCACCTAGAGGAATCTTTATGGCCATTATACGAGTCCTGTGTGTTGTTTGTATTCAGCCAAGCAAGGAAGTTCCCACTTGTAGTTAATCTGGCCTCTCACCAGGAGGGTTACTGATGAAAACTGAATATGGTTACTACCTTAGGACTGTTCGGTAGCTTTTCCTCATGAATTGGCAATCATAACACAAGGAATCATCCTTGCAAATTGCACGATTGTGGGCCATCATAGTGAAAGAGTCACGGGTGGAAGGGATGCAGCGACTGAGCATACCCTTGGAAATGCAGCCTCTGCTAGTCTGGGTAAGACACAGAGCTGGGATGGCAGGAGCTGGGAGGCTGTCACTCCTGCCCATGACACTGCCTGCACTATGGACACGGCGCTTCAGAGACACCAGGATTGCAGCAAGTCATGAGCATCGCCAACCCTGAGATTCTTTCTCTCCCCAGAAAATAAACTAAACCCCGTTTCATTTTCCTGGCAGGTTCTTGCCATCAGTGAGATGCCAGTTCTTGCCCTACATGTGCACTAAAGCCCCGGATCCCTGGGCAGCCGCAGCAACACAGACTTTTCTTTCTTTGTGAAAAACACTTGCCATAACTCTGGCCCAAGCAGACGACCAGACCTGAAGGCTGGTGGTCCCAGGCTCGGCACTTCTGCCGCGGCACTGACACACAGAATGTGAATGACAGACGGTAATAAGAGCTCACCAGGGATGTGCTGATATGCGAGCTGGACAGGGGAGATAAAGACCATCGCCTTCAGCAGCTGGGGAGAGCAGAACGTGCTAAGTTCTTTGTGCTGGGATTTACATGGTATCATCCTGAGCGAAACACTAATGAATGAGACAGGGCAACAGCGGTGGTTTTGACAAAGGAAATTCACGTGTCATTGCAAAACGCTTCAGTCAGGTGGGAGATGAAACTTCATGTAAGGCCATGTCTGCACCACGGAAACTGCTGTTTGACGTGTAGTCAAACCTCCACCCTGGACTCCTCATCAGACAGCCGCCCTTCCTCTCGGGCTGGTTTTTACAGTGCCTGTCCTGCTAGCGGACTGATGATCAACAGTGGTTTGATCACCTCAGCTATCAAATACCTCATGGCTATCTTGCGCTTTTCCTTCCTATATCTTATGGAAGAAGAATATTAAACATTGTACTGAATGTCTCTTCCATTTAGACTGGAAGTTTGTTTAGGACAAAGATGAACTTATTCGCTATATATGTGTACAAGATTGGGGTCCTGCCATCCTTGCTGCAAGGGGCAGATGTGGTCAGGAAAGGGATGGCTGGGAAAGGTAATATCATTGTCGGTCAAAGCCTAATTCGGTGTGGATTATGAGTCAGAGCCCTTTGGTGTAGCTATTTTAAGCATGATTTTATCAAGCAAAGCTGTGGGCCTCTGCTGCTAGGAATTTTTTTATTATTTTTTTTTCCCAGTAAATGTTCCTTTTCTTTCCAATTATTCTGGCTGTGCAAGGGGCTGCAATGCCTCCGTCCGCAGTTTTCAAACTTCACCTCCAGGGGAGAGCAGAACCGCTTGTGAGTGAACCGCTTTAAACACAAGCAGGCTCAAACCATCCGTACCAAATATGTTTGAATTTTGCCTCACGCTAGTGCCCCCCTGAACCACGTCCTTCGCCCACAGACCTGGCTTGGCTTCGGGAGCTATAGAGCTTGAGGGATTTCACAGGGTCTGTGGTGTTTTGTGAGACAAGAACTGCTGCCTTTCTTAGATACACTGCAAACGAAGGTGAGCCTTCATGGTGCTGGTGTGTAAACAGGCCTCGCTACAGGACCTTCATCTAAACATCCTCCTCCCCAGTATTAGGGGTGAGGTGTCTGACTCAAGGAGACGTCACCAATTTGAAGTCAAGGGAAATGCAGAAAGCCAGCAGTTACAATGATCTGGTGACCAAGCCCACCTCTGAGACCCTCCTCTCTACAAATCATTTTTCTCATTATTTGGAAAACATTTCTTCCACGTCTGATGGAACAATGCTTGTTCTCTCCCTTCCCCCCGCAACAGGCAGAAATGACTCACAAACTAACCGTGCTGTCAGATGTAAACAAACAAAAAAACCCTGATTCTTCTTCCTTTCTGCTTTTTTTGCAGAGATAAAAATGTCAAGTATTACTTATAACCACTAGTAGATAAAAAGAGAAACACAAAGGTATGGATTTTAAGATGTCCTCTGAAACCAAGCAGTTTTCAAATAAATGTGAATCTCCACCCTTTAAAGTATTTCTAGTAGCTGCGATTGATGGCAATTTGTGGCCACTAATGTCTTCGGAAGGAGTGCTGTTTATTTAATTATCGTCACTTCTTTATTATAGGGTTATGGGGAAAAAAGTCTCACAAGTGAAACAACATTATCTTTACTTTCTCTTTGCCCTACTAGTTTTTACTATTTTCAAGGTACATCAAACAAACAAATAAAATGAGGTCTGATCCTAAGGTGGAGTGTGTACCATTAGCTATTTAAATTATATTACAATCAAATGAAATTATTAAAGAATAAACCGAATTCCCTCCCAACGCAGTGATGACAAAAGCCTTTTGAAGGGAGTAGCTTTGCAGTAAACTCCTTCTGTGCACGGATTAAACGCCTCAGCAGCACGCAGCTCTTGAGAACACTTTATTGCTCTGTGCATACACGCATAGAATATAAATTATTGCTTAATTATGTACTGTTCCAGCAGAAGCAGCTTGCAGCATCACCAATAGGTTGCAGAATAGGAAGGGGTTTACTGGAAAATTGCCCTTATAAAAAAAGCTGAGATGGAAAGAGAAGTCTGACTGGGTGATGGAGATTTAGTGCGGTGTCCTTGTGAGGCGATAAACCCACCTGGGTTGGAACTTAATACATTTTTATTTTATACTAAGAACCGGCGTA
The DNA here is from genome assembly GCF_963924245.1 of Chroicocephalus ridibundus. NCBI lineage: Eukaryota > Metazoa > Chordata > Aves > Charadriiformes > Laridae > Chroicocephalus > Chroicocephalus ridibundus. The sequence continues at coordinate 157,222,156 of NC_086284.1, forward strand.
AACTGTGGGGTCTATAGCGGTGCTATGCTATTGCATTATAGCCACTGTCAGAATGCGGTTTGCATTTGGCCTTTGGCCTCCTACCTCAAAATGTACCAACAGCATCCATACCCCACCAGAGCTGGACATCTGCTGCGTGTTCCTTCAGCAGCGGTGCCTGTCTATTGAACTGCCGCTGCACAAGCCGTAATATGTTATGGCATCAGAGGACCATGTATCCTCTGTCACAACTGCAAATACTTAATGGGTACCATCCTTAGGCTCATATAAATCAATATAGTATATGGAACAATATTACAGCAGTCAAGGGCTGATCTCCAGTTTGCCGTGCTGGTACAATTGACAGTCAATCTATATTGCACGTTATAGCACCCCGCAGATTTGCACATGGTGACATTTCTGCTGCCACATCCCACAGCGCATGGGACTGCACCAGGAGTGGATCCCCATGCTGTGCACTACAGCAGCCAGCGAGCACCAGCTATGAGCAAGCACTCTCTGATGATAGGGGTTGGCACGGAAGGCAAAGGCAATACGACTTAGCTAAAGGCACTTTGTTTTGATAAAATGGACTAGGGAGAAATAGGGGAGTTGATCAAAGCCCGAGTTGAATAGCCCCCTGATTACTTTAGCAATGGTGATTCCTATGACCCCCCCAAAATAACCTAGCAATAATAAAGTGACTTGACTACAGCCATTAAGCAAACATAACAGCTCGTGAACTTGCAGCCACAACAGAGGAAGCTGCAAAAATTTTGCCAGTTGTAGTAGTGCGATGTGGTTCGGTATTTTACTGGGAGCAGAAGGGAAAGAAAGGAAGAAGATCTCTTAATGTCAAAATGAAGAAACATCGTAATCAAAGGTTAGTGAAATTATCCCATCGCTGTGCTGGCAAGAACCTTGCTTGGCAACATGCAAAGGCTGCCGGCAGGTTTCTTTCATCCCCTGCAGTAGGGACCTCCCAGGATGGCCCAGGCAGAGGCTAAAAGATTAAATGGAAAGGGGCACTGGAGGTCTGAGCAAACTTGAGGGACTCCATCACATCTTAGATTTTCCAGATGACAAGACACAGAAGTTTAGTATCAAACTGTACCTCAGGCAGGTGCTTCCCAGCCTAGCACTTGACAGAGCTGAAGAGAAACTTACGGGGCCAGGTTAGGTTTGCCTTGCACACGACATCTCCCATAGCATGAGGAATCCATTCACCATATTGCATTTGGTCTTTTAACAACCAGGTCATTTTGCCTCTCTCCAAGTAAGGACTTTTTCTTCCAGTCAAAAAACTGAACCTCTCTCAGACGGAATTTCAGAAGGAGCCTCAGAGGGTTTGTGTAATCTTTCTTTTGTAGGAAAACTTAAATTGCTGAAAAGTCTTCACACAGATGTTCTTCAAGACAAGTGAGACTGGAGAACAGACACAGCACAAACAACTTCAGTGCAGCCTTCTTCCACGCTGCCTAGTGTGTGCCACTAAAAATATTCTTAGAGGGAATTCTTTCAGGGCTGAAAGGGTAGAGTTACTCGCATGCCTTTTTAATCCTTTTCTTTGCTGAAGGCACTATTAAAGAAGACATTGGGAGCCCTGGGTGATGGTGGTGGCTACCTGATTCGGATATTTCCCCCTTCAGGTGTTGGAGAGAAGCCTATCCGTTCATTTTTTCAAGTGACCAAAGGACTCCGGTTGTCCAACTTTTTGTTGTTTGTACTGAATGATGTGAACTAAGGATCTTTGCTGCAAAAGGCTCCAGGCCCTATTACTCTTTCCCTGAGCTGACCTGCCAGGAACAAAAAAATCCTTTCTGTATGTGCTAAGTTGTTTGCATGCCTGGCATCAAAAAGGAAAGACTGTTGCACATTTAACAGAAGAAAGGGTAATACTGGCATGATTTGCTGGACAGGAAGAATTCTTTATTGAGATATAAGTTATTGAGATATAATAGCCAGAAATCAAAATAAGATGTAATTGTCTTGCCAACAAGGACCACTAGATGCAGCCCACCCCTGTGAAATCTACATCATTCATGTTGCTTGCAAGCAATAAACTACCCTGACCCCTTCATTACTCCCTTAAAGGGTCACATGCTGAAATCTCCTATCCTGTTGCAGATTAAATACCTCTGCAGCCCACACAAGCACATTAGCACGACTCATCTCTGTAACCCCTGAAAGAGCCAGGTTGGGCAGAAACAAAGAAGGCCCCGCTCATCTAGTTTTTGCCAGGTCCAGATCTTTTTCTGTGGAATTTCCAGTGGCCGGTTGGACTTTTTCCAGGCAGCTTAGACCAAGCAAGCGTAGCAGTGATTTGTCCAAGGGGAATGTTGTTTTTCTAAGTTGACAACCTGAGGAGACAAAAAGGTGAATCTAAACCTTGCTTCAGTCTCTCCATTTAACAAGATCTGCCACACACAGAAATTTACTCCCCTTTCTCTCTGTAAAGAATTCTTCCTGCCTAGCAAATCATGCCAGTATTACTCTTCCTTCTGTTGCATGTGCAACAGTGTTCTTTCCTTTTTGATGCCAGGCATGCAAACAACAAAGCAAACGTCTTTTTTGTTTTTTCCAAAAAACAAACCCAATAATAAATGCCAGTTTTGTTTTCATTGTCTTCCTTTGGCCTTAATACATCTTGCCATTGGAATTCAGAAGCCAGCAACTGATCAAAGACCTGGTGACATTATTAAGGGATAAGGAACAACCACAGAATTTTAAAATATACATAACTTGTTTCCCAGGGCTGTGCATGGGAAAGCCTTTTGTATTTCTATTGTATCTGTCTCCCCTACTTTGCTTCTACTTTAATTCACCTTCTGTCAGCCTCCCAAAGACCTACTGACATCCCTGAGAAGCAAAGTAGATTGCATGCCCTTCATAGACTATACTAGGTTTTCTCGTACCTTCTCTCGTAACTCTAGAAGGTACTGGTGCTTCTGTCAGTACATCCCATCCTGGTGCGGGAGAAATTACAAGCCAGTATAGCTGACTTAAAATGAACACACACAGGAATATGAAGATTTCTTTTTGCTGAAAAGCCCGAGTGAGCTGACTCCTTAATTTACTGTATGCTCGGTTCAGGGAGACTGATTTGAGTGAAGACTGAAAAACAATGAGTTTATAGGTACACATACACTACTTGCCCTGTCTTTTCCTCCAGACTCCTCCAGACTATGAGATCTCTGCACCTCATCACGAAGCCTTTCCTCTCTTTCTCCTAAATGCCAGTGCTCTTCTGTGACCAGCTACAAGGTTGCAGGAATTGGTTGTGTTGGTATTTCTCCCCCAGTGTGCAAATGCACGTCTAGGAGCATCAGAAACGAGCCACAGGAAAAAAAAAATCCAACTTATTTGAAGGTTGACTTTGAAGTCAGCTGATAATGTTTCCATGGAGATCAAATGCTATGCAGTTGACAATGAATTCTCTCACTGTGCCTTTCCTTCCAGGAAAAAAAAAAGAAAAAAAAAAAAGACCTCTAAATGACTACACACTGCAGTACAGCTGTGTTACTGATTTGAAAAAAAAAAAAATTTCTATATCCCACCCCACCCCCATTCTCTTATGGAGGTGTTAACTCCTAGGTTCCGGCTTTTCAGAGCTAGGTCTGATGGTATTGACCTAAAGAATCAGCTAAATTCCTCAGGTATTGCAAAAAAATAGCATCTCATGAAAATAATATTCTGTGAGAAGAAGGACATAACTCTGCTTTTGAACTTATGCTGTAGGGGATGCAAAGATGGGTATTATGATTCCCCTTGAAGAGTATTGCAACACAAAATTTTAAAAGAACATTTCAGTGGCAGGTACACAGTGACGCACAGAAGCCTGTACAGTGAAAGTAGGTGATCTTTCATATTTCCAGAGAGTTTGCTATTTTGTTTTCAAAATGGGTGCCAGCATTAATAAATAAATGTAAAATGTGTTCTCAGTGCACCACTAAACATAGAGAAGTACTAGAAGTAAAGACTTAACACGCTACCCCAGCTCTGCCTTTTAAGCATAATGTGTGGTGAGCCTTGTGCAGTCCGCTGAGCAACTGTTTGCTAGCTTGGAAACGCTAAACAGGCCACCTTGACATCATATTAAAGCCTCAAAAGATGGTGAGGGGGATGTATGTCAATGTCTATTTTTGGAGTAAAAATAGGAAATTAGATAACATCCAAAAGGAAAGTGATACTAATTTGTAAAGGGTGACTACTAACGTTTAGTTGGTCAGGATGAAGAAGCACCTCCGGTCCTATCCATGTATATGGGCTGGATATGTATATGTCCGGTGGACCTATATCCATATATATATATATATATGTATGTGGACATGTATCCATCAGTGTCCAGGTTTTGAAATACATAAGAAAAGAAGAGCCACTCTTTAGGCCCCAGAGACATAGCCTAAAACCGGACCAAAGAACATGACCTGCAGCCCCATCTGTGAGGGGTACCAGAAGCTGTGTAGGAGAGAGCTGTTTGAAAAGAGGGAATGACAAATCCTGAAAGTGAGGGAAAAGTCTATTTTTAAAACCAGGCTAACTCTTATTATATTAATATGCAGCGCTCAGCCTCGTTACTTTACTGCCTGATGGGTACTGAGGCACAAAGCCTGCATGGCTGCTCCGGGTTCAGGATCTCATCACAGGTCCATAAAGACCTTCATCAACTCCTTTTCTGCCTTTCCCAACACCCTTGTAATGTGTTTGACGGTTTTAAACAATCAAGAGCCTTAGAGAGGCTTAAACATTTAAAACCTATTAGCACTGTACATTAACTCAAGTTCATTCCAATTCGAGGCCTTAAATCACTTTAGAGCATAATGCAAAATTTAACCAAAAGCACAAGTAGGAACAAGAGCCTAGTCTGCGGTGCGGGAGGCATGGCAGAGCGGGGACTGACCTTGTCGTGCTGGGGTTTGTTTCAAAGACTTTCATAACCAATTTATGGCATCTCTTGATACAAACCAGCCTTTGTCTCCATCTGGAGGTCAATCCACATAAATAAGTTCTTACAATGGTCTGCAAGGAGTTTTGCTGAATTCTTAAATTCTCTGCAGTCATCACTAATTTAGTATCTCTTGCAGGATTAAAACACGATCAGCACCTCATTTTTCCCAGTGATCCAACTTTTTTTGAATTATAAATACTTTTCAAACTGGCAAAAGGTATTATGCCCTGGTGAAAACTGCATTTATGCCAAGCTTCACAGCTCACATTACAGCCACTTATTGTAGACCGCAGTTTTTGTAAAGGTCACATGCTGTTGCTTAAGATCTGTATGCATACACTTCTGCACATACATGTGCATTTCACTTGCCTTTCCATATGTAAAAAAAGATTTTATGTAAGCTATCTAACGCTATTTTTTGAGGAAAGAAGCACAAGACATTGGATTTTCAAAGAATAATGTTGTGGAAAAGAAAAAAAGTAAACATGGTCACAGAAAATATCTTCAGTCTTCAGTGTTGTGATTGATCATGTCACTACTGAAGAATGGGTAGAGACCTTGATCATTAGTGAGAAACAGAAATCCTAGGTGCCCTGTGAGACCCAACATATTTCCACATGAACTCCGAAGAATGTCTTTTAGTTTCTCTTTTTGTTTATCTTTTTCTTTGCCTCCTCTTGGCAGCTGCTATGAAGGTACTTCGTAACTGCCTAGGAGATGTCAATCACAGAGCTTTGCCTTACACTTGCTGTATTAAATTGCTCCGGTTTTGTTTCTTAAATTATTCATCAGCGGAATGATTATTTTGAGATGGCAGGACCACAGTTGTGTAGAATAAACACTCTTATTTTCTACCGCTATGTGCTATTTTCAAAGTACAGTGAGTTAAATTTGGGACTCAAATGACTCAACAGCTGGTAACGATCCATGGCTGCAAACACACAGATGCCTCAGTTGTCATCTACTAACATATGCACAGCGCGGGCGAAGGAAGCACAGCACACAGGCTTGAGGATTTTGGAGACGAGACTCTCCATGGAGGCGAGGAGCGAAGGAGGATACAGACGTGTGCAGCACATCTGTACCGACAACTGTGCCGCACGGGCTCCCAAGCCCTGTTTTGAAGTCCCCCTTTCTGATGGGGTTTGCGTCCCTCAGTATCAGCCTGGTCGTCAGCTCCCGGACACAGCAAGTAGTGCTCTGGTGGCTGCTGGGCTCTAGCACACACGTTGGCACAAACCTCTGAGTGTGTCCTTGTCCCCCCGGCACCTGGCGACAGACCCGCATGAAGCGTGGCATGGCTGGGGCAAGAGAAGGTGACGCAGTGAAAAACGGTCAGCCCGTCCCTCCGGCTGTGGGGATAATAAAGCAGTTTGTTGACCTACCCCTGGAATGAGGGAAGGAATACTTGGGAAATATTTCTGAGAAGGGAGGAGGATGGAAATGATTTATAAAAGGTTGTTTCTCCCTGGATTAGAATACAAAAGCAGAATGCACTCATACATTCCTAAGTGGGTTGTTCTTTATTTCTTTAATAAACATCCTTTCTGCGTATCTGAAATAAAGCGTTACACTGTGCCAGCACACCTGCATAACTTTATTTTTTCTTCCCTCTCACACATCCTTCCTGCCTGCTTATCTCTGCCGCAGCAGCCAGCCCTGGAGAGAATAGGTGGTGTTCACCTCTGCTGTGGGAAAAGGTTTGAAGCTTTTGTAACCCTGACATAAGCCCTGTGAGTACGGATGGGCTGCAAAGAGCAATGTCTCCCCAGCACTCTTAGGTGGGTCAGAAGAAACTCAAATCTGCGGGAGAAGAGGAGCTAGCAAATGGTGCTTGAATCCCCCGTATTGGCAGATGATCACCGGAGAGGAGGGAAGAGGAGAGGATGAAAGAAATTCCTGATGTTTCTGAAAGCAAATGCTAGGACAGAAAATCAGAGAGGGAAAACTCCATAGCACGGCTGTATGTGTACAGCAAGGCTTTCAGGCCTTTCAGTGCCAGCAAAAAAGAGAATTTCAGACTCCCAAGCAAAGCCCCAAGCCCAGTAGGTCATGCAAAAATGTTGCCAGACAAAGACAAGAAATGAGCTGCTATATGAGACTACAGATCATTTTATTATAGATCTGCATGGTGAAGCTAAATCACATGAATAAGGGCATTTAGCAGCTGGAATAATTTCCAAATAGACTAATTAGAGACTGAATTATTAATGGTAAAATTTATAATTGGCTCAAAGCAAGGTTACAGTAAGAAACACACTTGACTTTGCAAAGAATAATGAATATTTGCAAGGCTAGTAAAATTATATGCTTCTCTAAGGAAACTGTTAGCAAACAGGGAAAAAACCCTAAAGTGATCCTGAAGTGCATGTCACAAGACAAAACTGGCAGAGACCAGATAAGAGTGAAGAGAACAGGTAAAACAGTAAACAAGTGCAGAGATGATTTACTGCATTTATTTGCAGTAAATTTGGAACAAAATGAGACAACACAGAATTCTCTCCCTGAAGGGCTTCCTTGTTAGGCATGCAGTAAAACCCCTAACTATTTCACTGAAATGTGTTCTCAATACAAATTACAGACTCACGAAAGGAAAATACATGAATGTGCAGCTGAAGGACAGAGCTCTGATAAGGATGATAAAATGCCATTCTTTGTGGGTCTTTTAATTCATTTACAAAGGCAAGGGATGTAGCTTCGGCCAGGGATGTAATTTTGGCCAGGGATAATTTTGTGCTGAAGAAAGTACAGGAACAAGATATTGGAAGTGCCATTTTATATTTCCAGCTGGGACAAGGGACAGCAGTTCAGCAGGGATGCGGGTGCACCAGGTAGAGAAGGGGAGGATGAACCACTGCCGAAATGCTGTAGGGTGACACCATGGGGCAGCCCTGCCACCCACCTTCCCCGTGGCAGGCACTTGATGAGGGGGAAACGGGTTCTGGAGCATTTAGGTACAAAGTCAGCCCTGCCCTCAAAACTAGAAATAAAGGAAGGCCACGTGATGTTTCAAAACAGCTGACTGAAATCAAATCAGAGATGAACTAGGAAAACAGCAGGCTATCAGAGATTGTCTTTAAAAGCTGATATTATAAAGCAAGTACAAGAACGGAAGGTGTGGTGAGGTTGGGTTTGCGTGGTTGTGGAAGGACAATCAACTTAGCAGAATCCGAGATGCTGAAACAAGAAAATGAATGCACTGGCGAGCAGGTGGCAAAGCCAATAGTTAGATGGATATATAGCTTGTCTGCTTATCATGATACAGGAAATAAACAACTTGATGAAGAACTGAAAGGAGGGGTTCCTGAAGATACAGGAATTTGCCTTGGTAGTGTTGCCAGTGTGCCAATTCATAGCATCCCAACTCTTCAAGGCTGGAAGTAAAACTGAAATTTGACCTTGAGCTGGCAATAATATTACCTGCTGTTGAGGGAGTAAAGACACAAACCAAATGAATTGACAGGTTTGCCACGATAATAAAACCAAACAAGTCAAGTATTTGGACATATTCAAAAGAACTTCTGAAAGCCAGAAAATGGGTGCGCTACTTCCTGGGAACTGAACTTCAAAAAGCAAAGGCATGGTTTTGGTGCAAGTAAATATACTTTGGTCAAATCACAATATATAAAATACCCAACATGCATTTCTTCAAGTAGATTTTAAACTGAATTCCTTTTTGACTGATACTAAGTACTTGATGTGCATGAAAGCATCAGTTTTGCCACAGGACTCTGACATTTGGAAGTAGTGTTACAGCTGCTTCTAAGGTTCCAGAAATTATTATAAAATTGCAAAATTACTGAATGACATGCCCAGTATGGAGCTTTTACCGGTGCACAGATTTTCATAATTTGCACGTAGAGAAAATGCAAGAAGCTGCAAGAGGATGTGCTTGGAGTCATGTATAATTTGAGTATGACCCACTTCTGTAATAGAATTAAATAGTCTCAAATAAGATGCATAAAATGAACCAGTCTTAGTAAAACTAAAGAGCACAATTCCAAACAGAATAACTCTCCAAAAGAGAAACTCTCCCACCTTGCAGGATAAAAATCATACTGACAAAACTGAAATGAAACTACTGCAGATAGTGCAACTCTGGGTACAGGACGCTATGCAATAGGTACCATCATGCAAAATGAAGTCCAAAATACTGAACAGAATTTGCAGTATCCATCTGGGTCCATACAAGATGAGGGACTGAAAAAAAATCCTACTGTGGTCAGACAAATGCTGTTGTTCAAGATAAGGCATCCAAGTACAAATTCTACAATAAATACAGAAAATTATGCAAAAGACCTTGGAAGCCATAAGAGACCTGGGATTGCTGTTGATACAGATACATTTGAACTAAACAGGAAAGATAAATTATTAATAATTTTTAACTTGTTACAAAACATACTGAATAACAGTGTAAAACACACTCGAAATCACAGTTTACATGTCCTGGATTCCAGATGAGCTAATACCAGATAACGGCCTGCATTTCACAAATGACTTATTTCAGCAATTTGTCTGAGAAATTAGATCAAGTACACTAAAGTAAGTCCTTATTAGGCACTGCCACATAGGCCAGCAAGAAGACTGTTTACCAGAGGTCCAAGGAAACCACGTCCGGTCCTGTTAGATTATCACAGCACATTTCTCAGTGCTCCATTGAGATTTGCCGTTCAAAAATTATGGGCAATAACGGACAAAACCCATACATATGGTAAGCCAGGAATGTTTAATTATTGCAGAAGAGCTATTTGTCTAGAAACTAAAACGGAGCAAATGGTACAAACGTAGCCAAGACAAGCAGCATTGCAAATGGAAGGGAAAGTTAGATTTCAGGCTGATTATATATCTACCAATTTAACACAGTCTCCTCTCATCTGCAATGAGGTCAGATGTGATAAGCCTCCCAAAGCATTTTTCCTGTTATTGGACCCGAGAAAAAGCTAAGGAAAACTAAGAGCCACTACGACTCCATGCATTTTGAGGACACGTAGGATGATATCTTGACAGCATTTATGCCATGACAGAAATAACGAGTTTGTCTTCAAACACTGTCCAGCGATAAAAAGGGTCAAACTGTAGAAGGAATAGCTATGTAACGTATGACACAGTCTGAAAACGCTGATAGCTACTGACATTTAGATTAGAAGGCTTTTGTTGTGTTTTTTATTTACTGACTACTTCAGTTTGTAGATGTTACTTTATGCACATTTGCTGTTAAAAGAAATCAGGAAAGGTACAGCAGTTGCACTGACTTGTGCAAAACAAGGAGAAGAGTAACCTTTTGTAGCCCTGATCCACCTGTCTATGCTGGAGCAGAAAATAAATTTGATCTCCTCCCAACACATCTTTATTAATAATATCACACATCTTGACAGAATTTGGCAGATAAAATAATCTGGTGCCTCTCATTTCAATTAGTTTCAGATTCCAGCTGCTGGATCTTGTTATTATTTTGTCTATTCAGTCAAAAAGCTTGCTACTATCAGATGGCTTCTCCTTGCATAGGTACTTCCACACTGTGTTCAAGTCAATTATAAACCCGTTAAACAGTTTCAAGCAATTGGCTTTTCATGGCATGCTGGTTTTCTTGTTTTTCAGACCTTGAGTCATTTTTGCAGCTCTTCCACAAACCTCTCCCAATCTTTCCGCATCCTTCCTTAGTATGGACACCAGATGAGGACGTCCAGAAATAGCTTTGCTTTGCCCAGAGATAACCCCACCTCATGCTCTTATTGCATATTGCCATCAAAACTGGCACATTTAGCAGCTGAGAGCTCCTGTGCAGCTGGATGATCCCAGCAACCGTGATCCCGGAGACCTTTTCAGAGCCACTGCTTTCCGAGAGGCAGCCTCTCATTCTGCGAGAATGACTGGCACTTTTTGTTCCCAGTTGCATGACCTTGGATCTGTCTCCGTTGAAACGCGTATTGTTTGAGCATACCAAAAGATGGCTTTGTAAGCTGTGAGTGACCCATCCTATTATGTATGGTTACACCGAGTCTTATTTCACCTGAAAACTTTTATCAGCCATCTTTCAAATCACTGACAAATAACATTAAACCAATAAGTAATCGCTGCAGCTACACTACAAACTCTACGATATATACGGATAATTTCCAATTAGTAAGCAAGACTTACATAGTTTCTAAGAAATTGAAGTTTTCTGCATTTATTTAGTATAGTCCTAATGTTTTAATCAGAATGTCATGCTGTAGTAAGTTAAATACCACACAGATATCTGAGCATATTACAGTAAGATAGCCACAGTGCAAACCAGGCTTTTAATTACATAAGAAATACCAAGCTAACTTGGCAGACCCATTGCCCACGAAGTACTGACACCCACAACAAACCATTTACTGACATCCACACATAGACCAGTGTGTGCTTGCACAAGGTACTAGCAGACTTCAAATGTGTTTCTGAGCACCGAGAGAGCTAATGTATATCTCACCAGCACCAACAGCACTGGGACATAAATATATGTTACTTGAGCACTTAACTCCTCTCCTGGGACTACAGAAGCTTTCCTGTATTTCACACTCTTAGCTGTGTCACACCACAGCACAGATGAACAGACAACCAAATGCACTGAAGTGATGATCTGCCTGGGGGGCAAAAACCCAGCCAAACAAAAACCACCAGCAGAGGAAAGAGGAGAGAACAGAAGTAGTGCTGTTCACTTTGAGACATTCATTCAGCGCTGTGTTTGGGACTTGACTCTCACACCCTTCATTTCAAGTAACTGTGTGCCATGAAACCGGCCGACGACAGAAAGCTGGATGACATCTGTAGTGAGAAAGGCTGAAACATTACATGGGAAATGTTGGGTGACCTTGAGGGCTGGTGTAGTAGAAGTGGGAAGAAGCTCAAAAGCACAGAGTACCAGGGCATGTACCTGGGGAGTAATAAACAGAACCTCTGCTGTAAATTGGGAGATCATCAGTAGGAAATTACAAAGGAGGAGAAAGGCCTGGATGTTTTATCCAATTGAAGGATGACTGCGGGTCTCCAGTGTGACGCAGCATGAAAAAGGCAAATACAACCACAAAATACTTCAGGCAAGGGATTTCCAGCAGAGAAAGAGAACTGACACATCACTATACGAGGCATTGATCAGACCTTGTTTGGGAACAGTCCTTCTCATTCGTATTTGACAAAGGTGAGTACAAACAAGAACAGAAAGGACTGCTGGACTGATAACTGGTCTTACAGAGAAAAGTCAACAAGAAATAGCGTATGTAGAGTGGGAAAACAGAGGATACTGTTGCTCTTCATAAGTACATCAGAGAAAGAAAGAGACACATAAACTAAAGGTTGTATTTGACTCCAGAACAACTGATGAGGAATAAATATAGGTTAAAATTTTGAGCACAGTTATCCACTTATCAAAGTGTCCTGCTACGAAATAGGATAGTGGTGGGAATAACATTTGCATAATCTTCAGATTTTTACTACTAAGTTTATGGGTGATAGTGTTACTTGCAACAATAGAGCACTGGATTAAACAACTCAGAAGGCCATTTCCAATCCTATGACTTACAGATACTGTTTTGTGATAGAACATGTCACTATGGTTGGGTTATCCTTGATGTACGCCAGAAGGAGCTTGGAACGAAACAGTACAGACCACCGAAAACAACTCTGAAAACATGTTTTCAGTGACTTAGAAAAGGAGGGACATGTGGAAAGAGGGAACACAAAAACAAGAAGGAAAAGAACACATTTCTTCAAACACCAACATCCTTACCTCCCATGAGGAAGAGAAGCCCTGCCACATACTGCATAAGGCCTCGATCCCAACAGCACCCCAGCACCCCGATAATCCATCCAAAGAGGATGATGGCCACAGCCATGCCCATGAAGCCAGCTGTCATCCTGCGCAGATCTGCAGTGGAGAAGACAGAAAAACAGCATGCTCATGAACAGTGATAAATTATCATCATCGGAGGTTCAAAACAGTCTTAATCCAAAATGTTGCCGATCTGCAAGGTCTTCAGTGTGTGTTGGCACTGGATGATTTGAGTAAGAAGGGTTCAGAGGGAGGACAATCCATAAATTAAGGTACTAGCTTGGGCCGGGGAGAGGGTGGAGGTGACCATTTCACCACACAATGAAGCTCAGTGCATATGCACCCAAGTGACTTGTGACAACTTGCTCAGGAATTAGAATTTGTAAAATGGCCTCAGTGCAATGCTGTGCCTAATAGCTCTAGACTCTGTGTACTAGTACAGCGTGGGTTTAGAACCTGCCTTCTTGTCTGCATCTTTTACTCCACTGCATCCAGTGGATGTACCTGCTCAAACTGGTATGGCAAAGCAGTCTCTATGCTTTGTTTCAGCACAGACACGACGGGGGATTTACCTCAGTTCTGACCCCCTGTGTGATCTTGGGCAGGTCACCGAATCCCTCTGAGACATGGCTTCCCATGTGTAAGTTGGGCCATAGTGCCTTGCTGTCCAGTGATGGTGTGTGTGAAAGTCGGTACCTCCAGGATGGTGAGACACCCAGATGTTCTGGTATCAGTGATAATAAATGCACTGCAGGTACACAGCTGGGGCATAGGACACTTTATTGCCCTCTCTTGTATCTAGACGGTGACCTTGTCCGATGATTTTTGGTGAGGACTTTTTTAAGTACTCTAGGGAGCACTGAGAGTAGGAGGAGAGCAGGGGGCTGGAGGGAAGCTCTACAAGCGGGGACTGAGTACTAAATCTGGTACGTGTGTATGTTTGACCTGTATTTGTTTCATAAATAAAGGAAAAAGATTCCTGAGACCTAATGTAAGGAACCCTTAAATGAAGAACTGACTGTATTGCATATTTGCCTTCTGCAAAAACGATGGGACTACTGGGATCCCTCCTCCTGCATGTGCTGGGGAAAAAAAGTCTTCACAGCTGTTTATGATGTAAAATCTGTGCAGGAAGACCACCTGGCAACCAAAATAGCAAGTACTATGAGAGTGAAGACCATCTTTACACCCTCAAATAATGGAACAGATGGGGGCATCTTCACTAACATTTGATTGTTCCCTGTCTCCCCTCATGCACGTATAGAAAGCTTAAGATCTGATTTGTCAAGAGTATACATGCAGGGAAAATTCCAGCCAAGTCAGGTCTCTGAACATTTGTTTCCTTCTTGAAACATTTTTTTTTTTTTTTTGCTTAGCAATGATTTAACTTTCTTTCAAGAAACAGAATGCTTATGACAGGGAGAGGAAGATTTGAAAACTGTGAATCATCCACCAGCCTCTGTGGCAGCTTCTCTCCTTGGCTAGCCTTTGACTGTTTCTCAATTTCTGTTATTTTTCACCCTTTTCCCACAGTGGATCAAAAGGACCCCCAATACCAGCAGTGCACATTCACTGAAATTTATGAACAGTGATAAATTAACATCATCAGAGATTTATAAAAGTTCTTATCCAAAATGCTAAGTGTCCACAAGGTCTCCAAGTGTCCTGGGACAGAATGGTTTGATTCAGTGGAAGGCAGTTTACTCAGGGCTGTGTTCATTATAGCAATACTTATGCAAGATCGAGTTGCAGAACACAACCTCTCCCTTGAAACTATAACCGGTTCCTGTACGTTGTCACTGTTTTTTGCAAGGAATTCCTCTGACAACATAAAGATTACCAGGCCTTCAGCCCACCAATGACCCGGGTCCTTTTAACAAGATACACATCTTAAAATTCAGACTTTTATCTTAGGTTTTGTGGCTGTCCCACCAAAAAACTAAATACAAGCTCCCCACAAAGCATTTGAATATGTTCAAGGAGGTCTGGTGCAGAAAAAACCAACATAGTTCCTCCAGAAAATTGTACTTCCCACAGGCAACCCTAATCCCTGTTCCTTGGGAATTTCTGAGTGCTTTCTAAAACAATCGGTGAATGTTGGTAAGCATCTTTTATGCGTCTTCCTACTTTTCAGTCCGTGAAGGCCTGGGCTCAATTTGAAAGACAGATAAAAACATAAAACGTTTACTCTTTCCTGTGTCATCTTTAATAACAGCACAACACGTCTCTCAGAAGCGCTGCACAGCTGTCTGTGTCAGCTCTACAAAACCCTTCCATTTTAACTGGCGACTGCTGACTCTGGGTAACAGCACTTGCTTGTCCTAATGGAAACATACCCTAACAACCTGCTTTTAATGAGCTGAATTTAAATAGCTTTATTCCTCCGCAAGTTGTCAGTAACTACTCAGACCTAGCCCAATGACTAGCTGATGCAGCCAGTTTTCATAGGTCCCAGGGGAGATCACAAGCATCCCCACATCCTATATACCAAACTAAGGAATGTTTTTTACCCCACTAAAATCAGTGTGAGTTTTGCCATTGAATAGAAGAGTTAAAGTATCAGGACCAAGATTTCTAGGCTCAATTTTGAGGTTTGTTTCACTTGACCTCTCTTCCTGATGGAACCTGAAATTCCCTTTCTAACAACACAGCAAAATCCATCATCATCTTAACTCTGGGCTTACATTATCTCTTGAAAAAAAACAGCCAGAAAGCTAACCTCTGACAGACACTTAATACCACATGCAAAAAAATTCAAAATTGAAATTCTTTATGAAATCTTAGTTCTTGCAAGTTCAGTGGGCTTAGTTTAAGATTGCCACTGCTTAGGCCACTTGCAAATCTGCTCCTCACAAGCCCATCCATTAGGGCTTATCTGAAATAAATAAAATATAAACTTTCTTTTCTGTTCAAAACCATCTTGGCTTTTGTCCTGCCATAACCTTCCTCAAGGGCAGACCTTGCAAATGACAGCTGGGAAAGGGGGTTGCAAAGTTGGTTTCATAAACAGCCTGCACTTGTCCAAGATCATCTTCCAGGTGCTCCTCACCTGTCAGAGGCCACATGAAGCTGAGGTCAGTGCTGGAAACAAGTCTATTCAAAGTGATTCTTTAGTGGGAGAGTACTTAATGTATGTAATCGAATCATTACCCTCAGGCTATTTAGTGAGGAGGAAGCCAGGGAACAGGAGCCTATATTCTCCGAACACAAACCTCTATCAGTGGTACTTTTTATGATTACTGTTCTGTTGGTGTGGTGCTTGACATGGAAAGGACAGCAGAAAAGCAAAGATTTGCACTGTGTACTTGAGGCAATATATAAATTCCTTCTGCTCATTTAGGAGCAGGGGTTGACATATAAATAAACAATAGCTCATCAGTATAAATTGATGGCGTTTTGTCTGAGTTTGATTGGCACTGATAAGACCTTTCCTGAATACATCCTGCAAAGGTAAAAGGGTCATGCTTTGTCATGTAACACCACTTTATGACATTTGAGCACATCCTGGGTTTGGTTTTTTATTTTTCTGAAATTGCTTTTATTTATTTTTAGACTATGAAATGAACGGTTCTTTACACTCTTTCTTTCTTTGAAAAACCTCTCTGAGTAACTACAGCATCTCAGGATCACGGCATGACAATCCCAATCAACAGAAAGAGTGACTATGCCAGCAAAATGCACTGTTGAATCTTATGCAGCCAAACAGAAGCTGCAACAGCGAACACACCTCACCTGAGCTCACTTCTGTGCACTGTTTAGCTGGTTTTACAGCTGATCCTCTCCTGGATACCCACCCTCACACTGTAGCAAAGTGCACAGATTGCGGGGGTACAACAAATCCCCCTTCACCATCTAATAACCCAAACCTTTAAAAATGTAGCTAAAGGATGCAAGTAAGGAAGGTATTACGTTGCTTGTTCTGTAAGAGCTATAATACAGAAGTTGATTTTCAATGCCTTGCCTGTGTGACCAGTAGTTTCAATGATTTACTACGTGGACTTAGATGCCACCGTCACTTGTGGGTGAAAGTGCAATATTATCTTTCCACTCATGTTTCAGTCATCCCATTTTCTTTTTTATATTAACAGACTAAAAGCTATGTGTGAATATCTTCCCCTTGGGAGTACTTTCCATGCCTATCACTGCTACAGGTGCTGCTGCATGTAATAGGCAGGGAATGCAATCCTGACTCAAAAGCAACGTGGATCATCAGGCACGGAATACAGGCAGCATGTTCATGTAGGCTGGAAACAACAAATTTCTTGACTGATAACATTGGAGAAGGGACAGGGAATGAAGTAATCCAATTCCCATGGCTGAAACTAAATGGTAAATTTGAAAGCCACAAGCTTTGTGAATCGTGATGAAAAGAGAAACATTAGCATTTTAGACAACCTTCTTAAAATAGGGACAGATTCTCATAAAACAGCACGCACTTCCTAAAAGCATTTTAGTCTTCCGCTGGAGAATATTAACTCTAAAGGTTTTCTGAAGATAAAGAAAGGCAGAAGAGCTGATTAAGATCTATTTATTTCCAAGCAGCATGTGGTAGAAGGTTGTCTCTGTTAGTTTGCAAATGCCCCTGCCCTTCATTTCACCCTGATATCTGTCCATCTGTATTTGTTGTGAGCAATAAAGTAATTCATGCTGGTTGTCACATCGTGGAAGAAGTTTCACACCTCAGCAGCTGCAAACATAACATGTTCTGAATCAGCGTTGCTTCTTGAAAATTTCAGTATGCCTTTTTGACTTCTGATGTCCTGTCCTCTTCCTTGAAATTGCAAGTCATCTTTCTAAAGCAAGGCTCAGTCCTCCTGTTGATATCTATCTTCCTTTCCACAGAGGGGTTTAATAATACTTCAAAAATATTAGAGATTACTTTCCTCACAACACATACAGGAAGGAAAATACGAGCCTCTTGTGAAAGATGGGGAAACGAAGACAAGATGAGAATAGTCAGCCCGCCCATGGCTACGAGAAAAGTTTGTGGAGGAGTGTATAATTGAATCTATATTATTGGGCTTTCTGCCTTTCTGCCCTTTAACCGCACAGCACCGCTTGTGCTTTCACAACTGCTTGTTGTCAACCATTTGTTACCAGATCAAACTGCAGTGCCTGTAGTCAGACCATCAGAAATTGCAATACTGCTGCAAATAGTGTGTCAGATAGTCCATCCTACATCGCCTCCTTTCTTCTCCTAATAGAGAAAGGTCCACAAGGACTAAGGACCCTGAAGTCTGTATCCAGAATATCTAGAACAGCTTGGAAGACATTCTGGGTATAGCACTGTTCTTTCCTGAGGTGTCCCAACGAAAGGGGAAAGTGAAAAGGAAATCACAAATGTATTTCTGTGCCCACCTAGGACCAAATGTCATAATATAGTATCACCATGAGCAGAAATAGACTGGGATAGCATATTTCTTTAGCATAATCCTTCATTGCAGGTGACTTTGATCTATACCCTCCTGTACTAGATTCATTCTCATTTGTCTTTACCAGTGTGGGACTAAAAACATTTGTACTTGAAAAGAGTCTAAATCACTCCCTTTTCATCTTTTTCCAAACAAATGTAGGTATTGGAAATTGTTCAAGAACTGCACACAGCCCAAGCACACAATTTACCAGATTTCACTAAGCTTTCTTTAAATGACTTCTTACAAAGAATCAGCAGCATAGACGTACCCTTCTCTGTCATCACCCCTTCTCTTACCTTGCCTCAAAACTACAGGGTGGGACAAGATCTAAAATTGGGCAGATGTGTCTTTTACTGAATGCCAGCCCAAGCACCTCCCAGCTACAACGAACAAATGAGTATTAATGCAGGTGATTTTGAGTGGCATCTTCTGGCTGTCACGATTCTCTCTGCACAGCTTAAGACTGTATTTTGGATGAGGTTGGCAAGTAGAGGGTAAGGTTTTAATCTTTCTTTACGCTTCAGGTATGGAGAGATAAGAACAGAAATATGTATTAGTCTACCTGAGACTCAGCTAAAATCTCTGAGTGCCTTTTACTGGATCATGTGTCAACCCAGTCTTCAGTTTAAAGATTACTCTAACACAATCACAATGAGTACAACCCACTTCAACAAAATTAACAGTGGATTGGATTATATTTATATGTTAGTACTCTACACCAGACAGCGACTCGGAAATACACGTCACAAACACATACACTAGAACATAACCCTCTCAAAGCTGAGACAAAGAGCAGCAGAAAGCCCTCACAGAAAGAAACAGGCACTCTAAAGGATGTAGGTAAGCCTTCATATCATAAGAGGTGCAATGGCGTTTGTAAGATACACAGATAACTTCTCCTAAACCAGAAAATTTCATCACCTTCTCTTGACTAGAGTTTGTTGGCTGTGTGATGAAGTGTTAAGTGTTTGGTTGCCAGCACGTATGAACTTGCCTACGTGGAAATGCTGCTAGGAAGCTTCACAAACTGGCTGTGGTCTGTGCTAGCCTACAAGTCCCTCAGGACTGGGTGTAGAATGAACATCTATATGATTTATTCTTGTCAGGACAGACCATCTATCTGGTTTTCCTCCGTCAGAGTTCTTAAGTGTTCTTACAGGTAATTAAAACAGAAACAATCACAAAAGGAAGGTGACAGCTGTGCACTGCTGGCATTTTAGCCTGCTTTCCTTCATAAGAAATCCCACAACTTTAGAGTCAGGTGAGCAGTTCATCAGAGGAGGAATGAAGTCCTGTCTTTAGAGGTTCATGCTGACAATCGGCAAACTCCAAGTGACACTGCAATTTCTTGCCTCCGGTGAACCTTCTCATAAAGCCCCAGAGAGGGAGGGGGCATCCCAGACCAGGTCACACACTGGTGTGTTACTGTCTGAAAGCAACTCCTCCAGTATTTGGGAAAATTCCAGGGGCCTACGAAATTCTGCAGTGGCTGAAAGCACCATCTGGAGCTTGAATATTGTCCTGGCTTGAGGTAAAACAGAACCAATTTTCTGTTCAGTGATTTTACTTTCAAGTTAAGTCTCTTCTAACTTAACTGCACTCTCTGAAATTAACGGCATGTTTTTCATACAGTGTCCGCTTCCAGAGAGATAAGGTCTGATATTTATAGCGAATACCAAGGAATGGAATGCAGAGAGGCTTCTGCTTCTGCTTATTGCTTATTATCTGACTAAGGTCAGATAACTTTGTTATGTACCAACTTGGAGGGTCAGAAGTGGAAGAGTGTAGAGGTCTCACACCTACGGAGAGAAGTGGACAGGACAGGTGACCCAAAACTGACCAATGGGTTATTCCATCCCATCTGCATCATGCTCAGTATAAAAGCTGAGCAACCAAAGGGACCAGTGTCTCTTTCTTCAATCGCTGTCATCTGAGGAGGACTCTGACTACTTGTCTGCCTTTGATCCTGATCCATGTGTTACTGAATCCAGTTCCTCAGTTCAGCCCCATCCATTGCCGAGTCCAGCCTTGCACTTTCCCAGCGTCTGCTGGTGACATGATCATCACCCTGTGAGCTCGATATTGGTTTTGTATATATTGTATATATTTCATTATTTTCTTATTAATATTATTTTTCCTTTCTCATTTTTCTCTCACTTGGGAGACAAGTTAGAGAGCATCTGTTGTTCGTTTTAGTGGCCAGGCCAGCCCAAACCATGACAAATATCAAGTCCTCATTTTATTCTTGCCTTTTGCTTGTGTATAGCAGAGAGAAGACAAAAGACAATCCCTAGATAATAAGGCAGAGATTTAAGGAGGCAGAAGAGAAGAAAGGAAACAAAGCTTGTTTAAGTGCATGGGGGAAAAGGCGAGAAAAAGTGTCTCGTGCGGCTGAAAAGATGGATTTGTCTTCAAGAGACTTTATGATATAGATATTAGAGAGGTCAATGCATAAAGGAGGCAATAGCACAGCAGAAATTTAACACATCAGATGCAGTGCTACTGTAGAAGGCAGAAAACTTATGTTAGGTCTTGGGAGAAAGATGGCTGTAAATACCATCCCACATCCTTTTGCTCCAATTCTACTTCCCTTTCTGCTGAAAAAGAAACTTTGGCCAGGGAAGAAAAAGGATTTTTTATTACCTGCTGTGTTGCTGCTCAGCTCTGAGTGACAGCAGGCTAGGAAGAAAACAAAAGCTTTGCCCTTACAACAGGTGATGTAGTGGGCCAGAGTAGCTGAGCCTATGCCAAAGCATTATCCCACTCTACTCTACTTTACTCTACCCTACTCTACCCTACTCTACTCTACCCTACCCTACCCTACCCTACTCCAAGCCATTCCCCCCTCTTTTCTAATTCTGGTGAGGAGACCTTTTTTCTCAGAAAGTACCTGAAGCTGATCATTTCTACTTATTCAGTGATGTTCCAGAACTGATCTTGAAGAGTCTTTCTCTCTCCAGATTTACTATCCGGGCTTTTAGCACTGCAATATACGATCATCTAGGAACATTTCCAAGCTTCTGTCCCAGCAGAGTACACTTGTAATTTGCCCAGTCAACCCTTTCATCCCTCCTCTCCCTCTGTCGTTCCCTAGAAACGGGGAAGAAAGTCTGAGGCACCCGCATTTTTGGCCATCCTTCTTCATATTCATAACTTTAATCCTTCCTGCTTCTGCTAGGTGAGGCCACACAAAGCAAACATTTCCCAGTTGTAGCCATGCCAAGAGGCTTTTCATTACACAGCTTTCACGGATTATGCAGGTGCTGAAGAATTTGAGGCAGATATAATAAAATGGCTTCTGCTCAATTTCAGTTTGAACTTTGGGACTTTATCAGATCAGAGCTGTGCTTGTTTTCATTTTTCTTCCTTCCTGTTCCCTTGAAGAACTCAGGGAGTACACACTTCTTCATGCTGGTCACCTCTTACATTAAGTGACCTCTCCTTTGAGCCACGACACCACAAGTACGATCTTGCTGGGGAGGAAGAACAACACAGTCCCTCAGCACCACGTTAGCCTGGCCAGAGAGATCATTCCTGGAGGATGTGAGGCACCATCTCCCTGCGCCAAGCACCTCCAGCCCGGCAGCAGTGAGAGAGGCCAGGTGGAAAGCCCAGCTTTCTAAATGAAAGCTTTCCTGCCTTCTCCAGTGTTCTGGAAGAAAGCTGCGATGGGCTCTGGGGTTCAGGGCAAAGACGACACCCTTCATTGTAAAGTGCTTTCAGTGCTGGTGAGAAGTGCTGCTCTGACACCACTGGAGACTGAATTACTCCATTTATTCCCCCCCTCACACACTAGGCACAGTGCACAGGAGGAAATGCAAAGCAGGGCATCAGAGCAAGCTTCATCCTGCACCTCTGCCAGAGTGTCACGGGCATCTAGAGACGCCTTGGGGGCAAGTGGTCTCTCCAGCACCCCTGCCTTCGAGGGACTGAGCATCTAATCTAGAGTGAAGAGCTCAGTGAGCTCTGCTTTCCCTGAAATCACTGGGAGGGCTGGGTGCTCTGAAGCTTTCCTCTGAAAATCAGGCTTTTTCCAATATCCCAGGGGTGCTGTGGAAGCCAATTCACCACTTTTTTTTTTCAGAGGTATTCAGATAATAATGATGTACAGAGTACAGTAACAGTTGTGTAAAAATAATCCGGGTACAGAAAGCCCTATATCCTATTATATATAGTTTACAAAAGTCTGCTTCCACAGGGAGCACACTCTGCCCTGTTACACTCTGCCTTTTCTATGCCAGCCACCATTGCAGTATCTACAAATCCAGTATACTAAAATCTAATGTTTGTTTAGTGTCTCTTGAACCACGTCTTGCAAAGGTGGCCAGGGCTCACCAGGGCCAAAAGGAAGCAGAAGAAAAAACAGAAACAATTTTTTTCCTCCCTTTTTCTTTCAGTGAGGAGAGAAGAGAGGACAAAAACAGATGGAGAATGGAAGAGAGTGATGAGAAAAATTAAAGTAAAGTTTGTATTAAAGATGACAAATGGAGTGTGACAGGAAGCAAGAAACATAAATGTATGTAAAACCCCAGTATCAGGCAGTGTTAAGGGTCTTTTGTAAAACGCAGATTTACCCTAAGCTCCTCCTGAAGATAAATGGAGTTGGAAGTATGCAAGAACAGAACACAGAAGGAGCAGGAGGGGGAATACAGAAAGAGAGAGACTCGGTAATGCCTCCCCTGTTTTACCTTCTTCCCTCTGCATTTGACTTCCCTCCCCTGCTGCCCATCCCAGCCTAGCGCCAAAGCCTTGCTCACATTCAGAAGTGACTACAACATTATCCTAAAGGTTTTTCTTCCCTTTCAGCTCCTGCCCCAACCACTGGTGCAATATTATGCCGCACAAGCCTGAGAATAATCCAATCATAAAGCATTCAGAGCAGCACGTTTGATAAATGGCTGGGATGAAAAAGGCTGGAGGTGGAGGGATGGTATCTCTGCTTTATCAGTGCCCCAGCACTCTGCTCAAACACACTCATTCCACGTACCCCAGCATTAAACATTTTAATTCAGGAACTCTGAAAGGTGTATTCTTGTTTTTAAAAAAGACCGTTTAATGCAAGTGAGGCTGGGCTGGGGGCTGGGAAGAGAAGAAGGACGATCAGGGAGAAGGAGGGAGGAAGTATAGAAAGACATTTAAAGCTGTGAGAAAACACTCTCCCTTATGGAGAAATTTTGATTTTGAAGTTTACTCTTCTATTAACATTTAAATTGAAAGGCGTTTCTTCCAAGCTCCACATAGGAAACCAGAAAATCTGCATTTAAATAGATACCATTTAAAAGTGGGGAAAAACATATATCAGCTTTGAATGCTTCCCCATTTGTCTGAAAAGAACTTCACTTATAGATGATTATTAATTTTTTTTTTCTTTTTTCTTTGTGTGTGCTAAAAAGAGAAATTGGAAGTACATTAAAATTCTGCTTGGCACAAGAAGGAGGCAGGGGAATGGCTGCTTAATTGCCCAAAACCCAGGTTTTAAGCTCAGATATTCTGCAGGAGGGCCTCTGGAGCCTGCAGGAGGAGGTCCAGCCTGCTGCCACAGAGGGGACCAAGTGAGTCCTCTCCGGTCTGGTCCTGGTGCCATGGTGTTCATGCCCAAGGGGCTGCACACTCCCACTGAAATGCCTACCTCGCTGGGGATGTCACCAGCGTCCCCAGTCCCAGCTGGAGAATCAGACCTTCTGCAGTTTTGTTAGACACCTCTGTACCTTCAGGGAACCATCTAGAAAGCAGGGCCATGCACCTCCCCAGAAGCCACCTAAGCACAGCTGTTATGAATGTTGTTAACTGGGGTGCCACAGGAGGAGAGCTCACAGCCAAGGAGCCAGTGGGGTTTGAGCAGGCTGTGTTCAGAGGGTTTGGAGAGAAGTCTTGGGACAAGAAGAGATCTCCATATGTTGATCCACATTTCACATCACACTCATCTTGTGTGCTGGCACCCAAGGCTTTGCACAGCCCATCACAAACCCAGAAACCTCATATGAGGTTTGGATCTGGTGTTCTGCACAGTGCTACCTCCTTTCCTGCAGCAAAAGCAGCAACAACAAAAGCAAGAGGAGGTTCCTGAGCAGGGGAAAGCTGAAATCCCCAATGCACTCAATGCAGGTGGAAAGCTGGAAATGAATAAAGGTAATATCCCCATGTTGCATGCAAGTTCTCTCTACCTCCTGCCCTCACCTGCTTGTCCCTGCCTCCTCTCAGTCTGAAGTGACCACTCTGAGGCTCAGCCTTGCCACATGCCAGTGCCCCGCAACCTGGATGTTGGCCATCGGCTTGCATACAGAGGGACGGGCAGGAGCATGGAGGGGAGTAGGGACGTTCCTGCCTTGTGAGAGAGGGGCCTCTCACTGGCTGTGTCTGCTGTAGAATCCCCATTTCTTGTTTTTTTGTCGTGAGTGGTGAAATGTAATTTCACTACCAGCAGCATTCAGGGAACAACAAAGAGCCACCTGTGCATAGCACTCACTCTAATTCCAGGGCACAATGGGATTCATTGCCAGTGAAGAATCCCTGGGACAATCCAATTATTAATATTCATTCCTTTTTATCTCCGCCTCATTTTCAAGCTCATTCCTACAGAAAAGGTCAGACACGTACTACCCCCCAGCAATGCATTATCGGCCACCTCGAGGGCCTTTTCTGCCATGTCAAAACGGGAATAATCAGGAGTGAAGGAGCGTTGGTGCCTGAGAGGCTCAGGACCCATGGACTCTGGTAGGTTTCACCTTCAGGTCATTGGTCTGAATCTAGGTCAGGCTTATGATGGCTGCGATCTACAGACCAAAAGCTGGGCAGTGGTTCCTGTGAAACAGAAGCTCCATACAAACCTAAAGGACAAGCACCTACACTGTGCTTTATCTCTTTTTAGAGAGTAACAACACAACACTGATTTAACTTTTTGGTAGGGTCTGGGCACTTCTCCCCCTCCTCCTCTCGCCTCTCTAATGGATGGCTCCAGTGCTTCCAGCTGGACATTAGGTTGACTTTAAAAAAACAAGGTGGAAAAGCCAAAGAAAAAAATGAGGCATGAGAAGGATGGTTCAGTGATCCAGATACTAGCTGAGAGTCTATAAAGATGCAGATACTACTCTCCGCTGTCTCACAGACCTGCACGGCAAAACAGACAGGCTTTCTGTGCCTTGGTTCTCGTAAACTGGGATAATCTCATCTCACCGGGTTGTTTTGAGGATTAATATATTAAAGACTGTGAGATAGATTCTCTGCAACGATGGTACCAGAAGCCCTAAAAATGCCTTGAACAGATAAAAACTTTGCAGTAGGAGATGGGAATTTTTGTCATTGGTGACCTTGAGGACAATCTGATTAAATCTGAAAAAGCACAGAGATGAAAATAAGCAAAATGGTAGCTCTCATCTGTATACAGGCACCTGTCAACTTGGGGAGAGCAACTGAACATCGTGACTATTTCTTGAGCCAACCTGAAACGATGGAACCAAGACCCCCAGACTCCCAGATTGACACTGGGTTTTGCAGCATGATCCTGTCTCTAGTCACTGGGTCAGTGAAGACGAATGTCTGCTGATGCTCAAGACCCCAGTGAATTTGGCCAACTTGCTCTCATTGCCTCACAGCTTGCCAGGATCTCACAAGGAACAGCCTCCTTCTTCCTGGGGTCTCTAGCTATTTTTTTTCCTCTGCAGATGGCAACCACTTTCTGAAAACATATATGTGACAAGAAGAAATGTTTAGTAGAAGCAGGTGCCTGGAAAATGGATTCCCATTTGTCCTTCCCTCCCCCTCTCCAAAACCCAATCATTTCCCTGTTAATAAGCTCGCTGACTATAATGTGGCACTAACCTTTCACAATTGATGCCAGTGACATTTTGACAGTTCCACATATGGGCCTGCTGAAAGCAGAAGGAATATAAATTTGCAATTTGGTAAAAAGCTGGGTGAGCAGCCAAAGCAGCTTGGGGGAAGGAGGAGAAAACCGCCAAGCAGCCAAACAAAAGCCCACTGCACAGATGTTACACACAGCAAAAAAAGAAAAGCGCATCCACAGCTGGATGTACCCCAGCAAATATGTGCTCCGAAAAAAAGCCTTAGGCACCCATTAAGCTTGAGATGCCTCCCAACAGATTCTCCTCACGTGGCAAACTTAGGGAGTTTTTCCTAGCAGAAGGGAAATGGGACACGGCACTCAATCTGTGCAAACTATCCCGTTAACATCAGATGTCACAGGACTCGGCGGTTGCTCTAACAAGGAATCGTCAAGATTTCCACCAATGTGATCAGCCGTAGGGAAACAACTATTTTCTAACACTGTTTTGTGGTGTGTCTTTGAATTTACTTCTCAAGGTACCTCTGCACAAAACACCACTGACAGTTCACAGATTGGCTCTGCTACTCGGCGCACATATCACACGCCGTACATCTTCCCCAAATTACATTTCTATTGAGTCCTATAATATTTGTCTGAAAACTAACTTCCAGAAAGGGGCCTGATCGTCAGGCGACAAGATGAAGGTCAGAAAAATGTTGCACTTAGTGGCTTGCTCATGTGATGAATTAACACCCACTGTTAGAAAAACAATCCTGTTCTTTCATTTGGATATGTCCGGTTTCTGCTTCCAGGCACACTTATTGCCACACGGTGAGTTAAGCGGTGCTGTGATCACTCCCGTTCTTTCTGATCCCTGTTCCAGCAACACCGAAATAACTTTTTTTGCTGAAATCGGAGGACTCTGGTTTTTACCATGGCTTACTGATGCCTCGGTGGAAATTGTGGAGGTGGAGTCGCCGTATAAGCATTTGTAAATAGTCATGTGTGGTAATGGCATAGCTGTTGTACGCGGCTAACCAAAGATGCAAAATTACTATTTAAATATAATGGTTTATTAGAATTTTCCTTATGACAATGTGGGTCTTCTGGGCAGACCAGACAGGAAGAACAAGGGTCCAGATAAGCATACCCCAGCTTGCAACTGAGAGGCAATGGGGCATGCCCTTCCCATCTCCAGAAGCACAGAGCCAAATGTGGAGCTCAAAAGAGCTCTAACAAATGCCAAAATGCTCCCTAAGCAAGGGTAGTGGGAGCCACTGGCCAGCAGCTGCTGGTAGAGGTGGACTGACGCTGAAAGTACAGCCTCAGAGAGCTGGGTCTTTGCACCAGCGGCGAACAGTTAGCCTGATGAAAAAGTCAGATTTACTATTTTTCAGACATTTTCCCTGAAGTGTTTTTTGTGATGAAGAAATAATAGTAGGGTAGCTGCTGGATCGCTGTATTAACCACACTTGTGGGGAGTGTGAAGCCCAAGACCTTTATGAAGTAATGTCACTTGATAGGCAGGGGACTGCTGCCAAGGCTGGACCAGGCGTGGGTGTTTCATGCGATTGCAGGATACAGATGACTGCTACAAGCATGACATTTGTAAGGGGTTATGCTTGATGGGACTGGGAGGATGATGGGGGTCAGAAGTGCAGGGTGTCCAGCAGCTGTGACAGAGAGCACACTGGATTTCACCATGGCATGCTTGATCTGAAGCCATTCACCTGTCAGAATTCAGGAAACAGCATGAAGTTGCTTCCAAAGCCAGTATACCATGTTTAGCTCTGACCGCTTCTGGCAACACATTGCTTCATCTAAAATAACCGGTAGGATCCAACTTGGCATGTGTGACTACCTGGTCTCATTGGACAAAATAGTAGGACTTATTATTTGACTTCAACTCTGCAAGCAGATAGGGTTTCCACATATGGCACAAGACAGAGAGAGCCCTGCCTTGTTTTAGCAATGCTGATGACACAGAAAGCCCATCATCTAAAGCTTTCTCCTCAAGTCAGCTCATTCCCAGCCTTGTAGAGGGTGTCTCAGGCCCAGCACCCCATTCCCACCCTCCAGAAGACCTTATTTGCTTCTTTGTCTTCCCAAGCCGCTAACGAGCTGTGCTGCTATTCGCCCTTTTTCAGGAAAGACCTATCTTTGCGCAGGCTCCCCTGATGGCAGCCGCAGTGGAAGCACCGGTTAGTGGCAGATTTTTCTACAGCAGCGTTAGCACTCCTGCTGCTGCTATCATTACAAAAGCCTACACCAAACCGGTGCAACTGTGGGAGATTTTCTGAGAAATGACCGCACATTAGTGGAAGTTGGCCAGTTTAAACAGCCTCCGCACGCTGACTGGCAGGGTAGGAGGATGAAAAATCTTGCAGCTGTATGTGGTCTCATAGGACCTGTTACCTTTTCACGAAGAGCACCCCTCGATCTTTGCTAAGGAAAACAGTGAGCGCTGCTCATGCAGTAGAGTCGTGCAAGCAATACTCTGCCTACAGCTCCAGGGTGATGCAGAGTGGCGTGAGGCCATGAGATGCAGCTGGAGGTCTCTGAAGGGACTGATGCTTGCATGGTAAACAGGACAGAAGGGCCCTGTACTTTCTATAAGATTATTTAAGACTACCTAAAACCAACAAACAACTCCCCCAACACCACCAACATACCCTGGTGCTGTTGCTTTATACCATGCGTTTTTCAGCTGCCATTCCAAACTGGATGATTGTCGCTGCTGTATACCCACCAACCCAGAAGTCCCTGTGCACGGAGTCTCTGAAGTCTGCAGACTGCACAGCAATGTGAGGACAAAGGGTGCTATCTGACTTTATCCTACCTACCTCATCCATCAGCCAGGAGTAGGGCTGGTTATGTTGTTTGTGGACGTGCAAAAAGAGACATGGGGAAAGAGCTGACAGTTATAAATGTTTTGCAACCTGAATGTGACATTAATATATGTATGCAGTGTGTTCACAACATTAGGTATTTGTGCACAACCCTAATAAATACCGTGTTCGACAGCAGTTTCACAAAACCACTCAGTGATCTAGAAGAACTTGCCGTGAAACAGACTCTCTAGTTTTACTGAAAAAAAAGGAAATATCCCTGTACTTAGTCAGGTTCTTTACTTAGTGGAAATCTAGAGCAACTCTAATGAGCACATATAAAGTTTAATTACTCACCAGCAGATTGAAATGACCAGATAGCCAAGCGATCAAAACCTGCTCCATAAAACACGTACTTGATTCTGTGCCCCAGAAGAGAGGTCTAGTAAACTTCCAAGCCTATAAATACTGATATAGGATGCATGGAGTTGTAACATCTGCACCCAAGGGACTCTCTGCGGAAGGGACCGCTATCCTGTTTCTCTCACTGAGTGGTGGTCCAGTAGCTGAACTCAGAAATCGGAATTTTCACCATACTCCATGGCTTTCATTACTTGTTCACTTCAAAGGCTGAGTCTGTGATACAGAGGTAGTTCAGAGATGTTTATAATGCAAGTTGGAATCTGACTGCCTTGACTTGCCCCCACTGCTTCCTCAAAAGCAGTGCAACAAAATGTCTGTGTAGTTATCTGCTCTGGTTTTCTACTGGTTTTGAGATGTTAAAAGAGAGGGAAACTTAAGTATTGCTTAAAAAAAGTTGATACGCTCCATATAAAAATACCGGAATGTCTCATATGGGCATTTTCTTTGAATAAAACTTCTCACTTTTCATTTTCCTCACACCGCCCGGGTGTTGTGGTGCTGTATGTGGAGACATGAACATACATGCTGTGCTGCTGTAGGTGGTCCATTCCCCCTTGCATGGTACCAGAGCAGTCTTGAGGCTGCTCCCGTTATGCAGGGCTCAGCCATGGCCCCAGGACTGGAGCACGCACGTCAGGACCAGCTGAGGCCAAATTCTCCATTTGACCAGATATACCATCCCCTGCCCCTTAGTACAAAAACTTCTTTAAGAACTAAAAGAAGACAAGGTCCTATCTTAAATCTACACACTCAGATCAGGAACAGTGTGGTTGGTAGCGGTGGGGAGTGGGGAGACACCTGCCAGGCTGATGCCCTGCCCTTGGGAGCTGCTTCCAGCCAGGGTGACAGCCCCTGCCCCATGACTGCTATGGTCTCGCCATGTCATAGCCAGGCCTGGGCCTGGCCAGGGACACCCCACATCTCAATCAGGACCCTGCCCCGAGACTGACTTCCCAGTTGGCCGTCAGACCTGCCTGGCCACCGCAAGTCTGCCTGGATGCTGGCCTCCCCAAGAGGCAGCTGGCCCCCACTGCTCCCTGGCAACTGAGCATCCCAAAAGCAGTGCAACAAAATGTCTGTGTAGTCATCTGGTCAATTCTGGTTTTCTACTGTTTTTGAGATGTTAAAAGAGGGGGAAATTTAAGTATCGCTTAAAAAATGTTGATATGCTCCATATAAAAATACCAAAATGTCTCGTATAGGCATTTTCTTAGAATAAAACTTCTGAATTTTCATTTCAAATCAGCTTTTTTTTTTTTTTAAATTGCACTTACATTAAAAAGAAAAAGGAGAAAGGATTCAAAAGGGTTAAATAAGACAATCAAAGCATCTCAATTCAGCCAAAATTCTTTTGGCTGCTCCAAAATAAATTGTTGTTCATTTTGCTGAAAAACTTCTAAAAGCCACCTGCAGCCCTTCCACCATGCTGTTTTATTCACTTTGCCTTTCCAGCCAGAAAGCCCTTTATTTCCACAGCTCTGTCCATCAGTGCAGCCCCTGAGCGGTGGCAGAGGGCTAATAATATCACTGGCAAGAATGAGAAGGCTAAACTTGGAAGCCATGCTTTGACAGGTGAGTAAAAAAGCAATTCGTTCCCAAATATTTTGTTTCGGAGATGACATATGGTTTCATTTTTTTGTGCCTACCCACGAGTGATTCAATTGATTTGGGATCTGAAAACCATGTAGCACATTTTCTCACTTTTAAGAAGCTTTTCAGTTTGCCTGTATTGGCTGGTTTGCTCACTTCCTAATGGGTCTCTCCAGATCTGATGCAGTGTTTGAAGCTGTGATGGGTACATACGCGAAGGAGGGGGAACAAATGGAGGGAAAAGCCCACTGTGCATTGCTAACAGTCGCACCGTTCCGAAAAGCTGTGGTTAGGAGATTCCTAATTCAGTTAACCTCTTTGATCTCCTCATGCAGTATGAAATATCGAAAGGTAATGAAAAGATTGCAGGCAGGTCTGCTACGTTTGCATATCAAAACACATGCCTCAGCCTGGTAGAAAGCAGGAGACAGATACAGTAAATACACTTGTGATAGATGGAAAAAGCATCTTTTGATTGGGAAAGAACAGCTTTCTTCCCGGGCGTGTAGTGCTCATGCATGTGCAATAAGGAAAAAAATCCCGAAAACTTGCAGTGTATCAGGAAGTGATGGACACTGGGGCCAGGATTCACTTCTGCTGCACTCCGCTAGACCATGGGCATCATTTATCTCCCTTTTTCCCTTAGTTACTAGCAGCAGAGCAGAAGGCAGACAGCTATCCTGACGATGACAATGATATGCCCCTTAAATGAGCCTATCCCGCCAAATGCTCCGTCACCAAAATGTGCGACACGTTCTATCAGGGTTCAGGTTCCCATTCTTCTTTTCTTTAACTGAGGCCTGTCCAGCTAGAGAGATGAGGCACATGTCCAATGCATGTATTTTAAGAAAATATATCACCCTTCCCCTTACAGCTGCCAACCTGCTCCCTTCAGCTATCTCCCCACCTTTCCTCCTATCTTTCCCTCTACCCCATCTCTGGTGCAACTTCCCCTCCTTTTTTCTACCTGCTCTTCTCTGCCTCATGGCACTCTGGTTTTTCACTGTCTTTTTTGCTCCTCCTTTCTTAACGCACACCTCCTTTTCCTTTCTGACTTTCCCCTATAATTTCCTCCCATCTCCTTTCTCTCTCTCTTTCTAGGTTGACACATCTTAACACCCTCCCAGTGACATTTCAGACATCTGAAAAGCTGCAGTTAGGTATCGGTTTCCTTACGAGGTCAAAAGAAAATATTAGGGAAGTCAGTGGCCAGATGCAATGATTATGGTTCAGTGTGGACAAGAGTGACACCAGTCTTTATGGTCCCAGATGAGATTTAAATTGTTGGTAAAATGCAACATCATTGATTTTCCACTATCTCCCTTTGTGGTATCTCTCCAGAGCTGAGGTAAGAGACCTTGGGTGCCTTATCTCTGCATTTCTCACCTTAATGTAGTTGCCTTCTCTTATGCATAAACTCAGCTATGAATATCCTGGATTTCTGCTGTTTGATATTGTCCTCTACTATTTTTACCCATAAGTTACTGATACTCTTAACTGTAATACCACTTGATGTTTTGCTTAGCTATTTTCTTACTGTGCTTATTTTAATTTTTTTTTTTTTTTTAAATCACATGTAATGAGATATATAGGAAAACCAAAGAGAATCCTGCCTTCTGATATTTTTAATGGCTGGATGACCTGAAGTAACACCTTTACATCACTGCTCCTAATTTAACCTTTTTTAGGACATATTCACTGTTTTGCTGTGGTGTCACACGCCCAAAGCACACTAGTGACTTTGGCTTCTCACCTTTGATCAACATTTTCATCTAGAAGCTCTATAAATGAGCCTACCGCTACAGCGAGGGGTGACGGGGAGTCTCAGTGTCCCTGTGCTCCAGGCTCCATTCTCGCAGTGACTGTGCCCCAGCCACAGGGGTGCCATCCCCCATCCACGGTGGGTTTCTGAGCCCTGGCATACCCCTGCCAACTGCGACCTCTTCCTTCAGGGGAGGGACATCCCCAGTGCCACGGAGTCTCCGCAGCCCACCGTCTTGCTGTGTTCAATAAGCCACAGAGGAAATGTGGTGACTGCTTGGACTCCATTGTCTGCACCTCCAAGTGACCCGAGTCTGGCGCAGATGCTGATAACCACACCATCTAGACACAGCAACCATTGACAACTTAGCTTAATTACATCCTAATTTCTTCATGTAGAGCCTATGAGCAAGATTTCAATTAACTGTAACTATATATACGTTTGATACATCTCTATCATTCCATTACAATGATTTGGGACAAGACAAAGATAAACATAGATGTTAACATTCTGTAAAGGATGAGATTTTTAATTAATTTTAATGGAAAAATTAATTATCAAGTTATTTATAAAGGCTTGTAAAATTCATTTTCTAGTCACAGAATGTACTTTCTGTATATTTGGGATAGGTTTGTTCTGTCTCTCAAAAAAATAGAGATCCTGAACCCCTTTTGATCTAATCTGGTTTTACCATGGAGTGTTAATCAGCAATTCTTATTAGAAAGAGCTTTGGAATCCTCAAATCAAAGACCCGTCTAAGTGCAAAGTCCTATTAGGACTTTCAGTGAACATTTTTATTAGCATGAGAAGAGCTAAATAAGGTTTAGCTCAGGCTGTAGCCTGTCTGACTGAACCAAACCTCTTCTTGCTGGGAGGAACAGCTGGAAATATGCCAGACCCTTAAAACGAAGCCCCTTTAAAGTTAAGCTCCGCTATGGCCCATTACAAAGTCACCGCATCCCTGAGACAGGGTTTGAAGCTCTGCTAGCACATAATTAAGTAAGCATTTTCAAGCGAAGAATTCCATATGATAAATCTGAAGACGAATCCGTCCGTGGAAGAGGATGTGTCCTGAGTCGAGACTTTGGATTCACTTATTAAGCGGGCAGCTTGGCTTCAGGAAATGCCGGGTCAGGGTTTGCTAGCCATTAAAGCTGCCCTGTTTGCTGGCTATTTATTAATTTTAAGCATGGCTGCAGAAGCAGCCAACAGCCTCCCATGTGCTGTAGCACTATGTGCCGCTGTTCAGCCAGCAGCCAGGTTTCCCGGCTGCAGAGCTGTCACTTGGAGCGATGCTCAGAGCCTGGGGGTGGCATTCCATGGGCCCCACGCAGGGACAGCCATTGCCTACATGTAGGGCAGTGTCTGACTGCTCCCACCTGCAGTTACATTTCCGGGGACATCTCTCAAACCGTGAGCAAGTTTGTTAGCCCCTGCCATCTCCCCACAGATGGTTTTGAAAATGCCTGGAGGATTTGCACCAGTGGATGCCTCTCAACTTCTCTCTCTGGCTGATGGCAAACACATCCATACTGCTGGGGTTGTGACGCTGGGAAGCCCAAACCCTGAACCTCCTGCACCTCCCCGCCCCGAGAAAGGCATCGCGATAGAGAGGAATGGCTGGGCTCTCGGGTCAGAGGCTGGGTGCTGCCTTGTGGCAGCCATGCTAGCTGCCATCCCTGTAATTAGTCGCGTTAGTGGGTTGCTGTGGAAGTTTCCCCTCCCTGGAGAAGGTGTCGGGGCACTGCTCAGAGGAGATGAGGAAATTAAGGAGGAGGAAGGGAAAATGCAGATGACTGAAGGAAAAACAACATTGCCTGTTGAAACTCCCCCCAGAGCATTATCTCCTTGGCCACAGCAGACCACACACTTTAAAGTCAGGACTCATTGACTGTGTATTTTGTCTCCAGAGAAATGTTCGCCTTGGCATGACTAATACAACAAGCAAACGCAGCACAGCAGAAATGTCACCAAAGTCCCTCCCACACAGGACCTGTGATTACCATAAGCGAGCACTCTTAACCTGCTTCATCTTTAATTGATAGCTAAAGAAAGCTGTGAAGGAGGAGAAAACTATGCTGAATTTTTGCGTCTTCTTGACTCTCAGTAAAAACATGGCTTCTGAAAAGAAAAAAAAAACCATCAGGCAAATTCAACTCCCTTTGTGCTACTGATTCACAGCTTCCAAGCGCTGGAGAGAAACAGAGCAAATCCCTCGCACGACTGTACCTCCTGATTCAGAGGAGAGTGCAAACAAGACTGAGGGAGAGATTTAGTTCCCAGCCCACACCAACTGCTGCACCGGTGGGGAGAAGCAGCTGGGGGGAAAAGCTGGGAACGAAAGTCTTTAAATGGTTTTTGTTCCTCCGGTGTCACAGGGGGTGAGAATCCATAGTCTAGGTAAATCTGGATGTAAAACGAGCAGGGACCCAGCTGGAATCAGTTTAGTGATATAAAGACACATAGTCTTAATTAAGGGAATTGTGATTTGCCAATGAAATCCCAGCAGGGCGTCTGTCTGCCTGATCAAAGGCTCGACTTTCTGATGGAATCTTAAGTGCATGAGCCATGAAATTACTTTTTGAAAAGGGAACATGCGGCACAAAGAGGCAGAGCGAGAGGGGAGGAGGTGGAAGGGAGGAGGGAGGGAGAGCGGAGCAGAGCACCAAGTGATGCTACTGGGAGCCTCCATTCCTTCCCTCCAAACAAAGCTAGAGCAGGGCAGGCTGGAGGAAAAAAGGTGCCAAACTGTCAGCAGAGTCACCATCTAAAATCATTACCCAGCCTACTGAATAAAGACACATTCCTAATTTGCTCTTCAAAATTATTTTAAAAGTGCTTAGCAGAATTTGGGGGCAAATGGTTACTTTTCTAAATCCTGTTTTCCCACCCTCATGCCTTATTCGTCACAGACTAGACAAAGGCACCTGCTATTTCTGCTCTGAACCTGATTTTCTAAGAAGCCTGGAGATCCAAAAAGCAAGGTGGCTATCTCCAAACATTTCCTCTTTTATTTTATTTTTTTTTTGACAGCAACACAACCTATTTCCCTCTGTTTTGTTGCATCAATACTAAATGCTTCAAACTAGCTGTTCTGAAAGATACCGAGCTTTTCAGTGTACATAGGAAGAGCTTTGGATCAAATCCCAAAGTAGGCAAATTCTGCACAATCTGGAATTATAATGCTGTGGGGTCCTAAACCACTGAAAGCTCTGTAAATCAAGACACAAAGTTGACAGAAGAGACACAATCTACCATCTTCATTTATCAAGTCTGTACCACATGAGCAATCCCCACAGCACTCCATAAACTTCCCAAATCCCATCTCCTCACGAAGCTCTGCGGGATTAACCCAGGACAGCCTTAGCTTGGTTTCTGAAGGTCTGGTGGGGCATCCAGAGGACATCACATTTCCAACCGTCTTACACAGATCTTCTCTAACATTTAAATGTGTATTTTTTAAAAAGCTCTCTCATTGCCCGACTAAAACCCAACGTAATGATTACAGAAACTATTATATCAGAAAAAAGCCAGCTGTCACCTTGCCATGCCATCTTCCTCAAAAGTGTCTAAAGCAAGTGCTTCAAAGGAAGAAATAAAACATCCATATGCACCTGCTGTGCAGGGCAGGACATCATTTAACGGAGGAATAGTCCCAAGCAAACACACTGGGCTGTTTCACTGGTCAGGCAACAGCATGGACCTAATAAATCACAACTGGTGTAGTGATGCCATGCCAAGATTTAAAGTAAAAGATAAAATAAGCAATCAAGCCCTATGAATTTCCAGCTGCGTTCAAAGAATCTGGAGGAAAGCAAGGGATGTGATAAAATAAAAATAATAAAGTAAAAAGAAAGACGAAACCAGCGTGGGAAAACACTCCATTCTGAAGCATCTCCAACAGTTTGTGTAGCAAAAAGCTGAAGGGTTTCTGACAAGTGGCTGCGCAGCACAGAGTGCAGCTCTGACCCAAGCCAGTGGCGTAAGCAAAATGGTGCCTCCACTGCTCCCCAGTTTGCTTGGTTCTTACTGATGTTGCTAGATCTAAAAGGAAAATAAATCTCAGCATCATTCACTGAGTCAGCTTTAAAGCTCTGCTTTGGGACTGTGTAGCTCTTGAGAAAAGCTGCAGGTTGAACAAATAAATAAGAGGGTCGCAGAACTCAAACATTTACCATAATTACCCTATTTCAACATGTGGGTGTCTCCCTTCATGCCCCATTCAGTAAGTGTCAGTCACCCGATTTATTTAGTAAGGTATGGTTAGCTATGCAGTGGCTGCACATACCCAGTTCTTGAGCCTAGTGAAGGCTTTCCCAAATCAGAAGTGGGCCTCCTGGGCACAGGTGCTTTGCTCACACCAGTGGAAGAACTTGTGAAGCTTGCATGGGTGAAAGAAATATTTTCCTCAGTGCTTTTTTCCCCACATCATCAGCTATCACCAGGTCCCTCTCTGCACAGCTTCACTGC
Organism: Chroicocephalus ridibundus; assembly: GCF_963924245.1. Classification (NCBI taxonomy): domain Eukaryota; kingdom Metazoa; phylum Chordata; class Aves; order Charadriiformes; family Laridae; genus Chroicocephalus; species Chroicocephalus ridibundus. Next base: position 157,259,145 of record NC_086284.1, read on the forward strand.
CATGGGATAAAAGAGCCTCCTTCACTGCAGCTGTGGCCGCCAGCTCCCATCCACTCAACCACCTTCTCACTTCTCAATCTTTTCACATCTCAGGGAAATGCATTTTCTCTCTTGCCTCTTTTCTTTCTCCCCTGCCACTGTTATTGCACGCAGGCTGATCCTGCGCTCTAAAATTTTGAAGAGAAAATTTATATAAAACATACAGCTCAAAGTATAAAGGAATGTGTTTTCCAGGAGATTATAACAAAAAATGTGGGGTTTTTAAGGAGGATTAACAGCCATTTCACATACGTGGCTTCTTCAGAACACTTTTGTTCTCACTATCAGAACAGGCTTCACAGCAAAGCAGCAATTCACAAGCTCGAGTTTTCCAAGCAGGTTCTGTGCTGTGCTTGAGGGGCTAATTAAAAACACCAAAATACACTATTAATTTGTGTATCTTCAGTCATAAACTGCTGGCTCTGCTGTTCACCCCCAAGCACATTTGAGATCTAGAAGAAAGTATCCCAACGTAACAATCCCACCAAGTTCTCATCCGAGTTGCTCACAATTTATTTTCCAAGCCAAAGAGCAGTGGGTGGCCGCTCAGGGTCAGGAGGAAATCTGAATTTCAGGCTGCCTTGACAGACAGAATTCCCCGTGCCTGGGACTTCACATTGTTGCCAGGTTTCTGACTCAGGAGCACCCAGCACCAACTTCTGAGCCATCACACAAGCCAGGATGCTGCACGTGGCTGGTTACTAACACCATGAGTGGTTAGACCAGGAGTAAGATCAGCACGGCTCCACTGACTCAGCGGAGCTGGAGTGCTTTACAGCACTCGAGCATCAGATTCATGACATATAGCTAGATCTGTGTGCCTGTGTATGTGTATGTGGCAACCGTGCACATATTAACGCTGAAATATGAGACTGCAGACTACGCAGTCTTTCAGAAATTTCTTTGAAAGGTTTCCTTTGGGATACTTTTCTGTATTTCCCTGAAAAACCTAAATGGCCAGAATCTTGTAATGCCATGCCAAATGCCCTCCATCACTATAGGACCAGATCAGCAGGAGTATGGTTTTCTAGTTAAGGCAAGGAATGAATACTTGGGAGGAGTGAGGCCTGCTCCTGGACTTCAGCCCTCCATCCAGGAAAGTGCACTTTTTTCCTTCTGTCCATCCATACCTTCTTCTCTCCTTCCCTCCACCCCATAGTATAAGGCTTGTCTCCTTTTCAGATGCTACAGTTACACCAGATAAAAAAAACCCAACCAAAACCAACAAAAAACAGGAATTAGGTGCTCTGCCCCTTCACAGACCATGTTTTTTTCTGCTCTTGTGGATATGTATTTCTGAGTGCTTCTGCCTTCTCAGAAGAACTCTATCAGTTCAGACAGCAATTTCTCCTGTAAATAAAAGGGGCTGCTTGTAAAGATGTGATCAGCAGTCATTCCCTGCTCGCAGCTTCTAGCTCTGCTGGAGTTCATACCTGGTTTGCTCATCCACAGGGATCTCCTCTACAGTAGATTCCCCCTCCTCTTCCTTATACAATGAAAAAGTCCTAATCCATCCCTCCCCACAAACACTCTACTTAAAATCAGTACTCATTGTAGTTAGTCCCCAGTTCTCAAAGGGCATTAATTGCTTTGGGCTTCACCTCAGAGCTGTTGAATACTGATAATAACTGGGTTGCCTGGGCTTACTGCCTAAATAGCTGATAATTACAGCCCAAGAACAGCAAGGAGCATGCTGTCTTTCTGCCACAGCCGTCTGTCTATCTGGTTTGCTAGGCATCTTTCCACCTGTCTCTAGGCAATTGTTCTTATTTCTACTTGACTTTGTTCCCCTTCTCCATGTCTCTCTTTTTTTATATATATTTATTTTTCTTTTCAATCTCTTTTTTGTCTTTTCCAGAGCCCTGACATCTTTGATCTCTTGTCGACAGGGAACACAGCGTACTGGCTACACATGCAGAGATCCAAACATTTTATCACCCCCCAGAAGCAGCTCAGGATGTGACAGGTGAAACGTCAGAAACAATTACAGAAAGAGAGAGGCTTTCCAGCCCCACGGGGGAACCATCCGGTCTGCATTCTGCGCTTCACCTCCCACCTCTGTGGGAATCGGAGAGTCGAGCCTCCCCAGCACCCATCCAGAGAGACAAATGGAAAAAGATACAGACACACAGGCAAGATGTTGAAGTTTTGGGGGGCTGAAGGGGGAGATTCCTGCAAGGGAAACCAGTTGGATCGTCAGCTAGATTCCTCTTTAGCTGTTGCAAGATGCAGTCTTCTGTGTATCCAAGAAAAACGTGCCCCCATCAGAGGCAGTTTTCGTATAACCTCATTGTGCTATTGTGACCATCTGCTGCCCTACCCTGCCAAGCTCCTGTGGACCATGAGGATCACCGTACACTGACCAGGGAGCCAGGCCCTGAAATAGAAGCACAACGTTACAAGCCAGAAGGGCGATGCGGGAATTTGGTCTCTGCTGTAGCCCACTGCACTGGAAACCCAGAAGGATAAAAAGAGCACAGAAGCCTGCTGGGAAAATGGGCCAAAACCCAGGGTTGCCATATTGGTTTGCAGACCATGGTACAAGGCCCACAGAAGATCAGAGGTGTGTGTAGTGACACATATCAACAGTGCCTGAGGCCCCTGTAGCTCACAAGAATGCAGGTGATGAAACCCATGGAATAAAGGCACATGTGGGAACTGGCGAAGCCTCTGATGTCTCCCAGAGGCTGCTGGATACGGTTGAGAGAAGAAAGGGTTGCCTTGAAACAGCTCTGTCAAAGTGTCTGAAGAGTCACAGGCCACCTGGGGCTGCCAGGATGTGTTGATCACACAACCTGGAGCTCCCCTACTAGGACTGCCACATGCAGGTAGGAGCGTACAGACCTTTCCATCTCCTCCTGGTTGCTCAGAGAGTGCAGAGGAGCAGCAGAAGGAGCCCTGGACACTGCTGCTGCCAGAGAAGAACTGCAATGTGTTTATGTATAGTGACACACTTAAATATTTTGGATGAGGAGCCAGATGGATTTTGAGGAGCTCTAGGTGAAGAGCTCTCTCCCATTATTAACTCCCTCTTTGCAGGCCAAGAGGCCAGAGCCTGGCCCTGGGAGACCTTGCTGTCTCCTCCCTGCCTCCTCCACTGCCTTCCTGGACACAGAGACCTCAAGCACAAGGCACAACTGATTTTTGCTGAGGGAGCAGAAGAAAGACTCGCCACCAGCTCATCCTAATGGCTGCTGCTGAGCAGCTGCCTCAGTTCTGGGAGGATGGGCAGGGACCTGTCCAGGTCACTCTGCACCGAGTAGGATCGAGCTGTGCCCCAAAATGTGGCACAGAGCAGGGCACAAGATTAGCCCTGTTCATACAGCAGAGGTGTAGTTGTACTGGTGGTTCCTAACGGGTACTGTGGGATACCACGTACCTCTGGAAGCATAATGCCATTGTGACGTCACCCTGTCAGTCTTGTCAGTGCAAACAGAAAGGCTCCAGGCTGGGAACGCACAGGTATGTCAGGGAAAGTGATATACCCACAGGGAGTCAGCCACCCACACGTGTTGCATATGTATTAGCCACCAAAGACCAGGAAACAAAAGTGCTCATGAAATGGGCAAATAATGAAAGCAAAAACTAGCCCAAATCTTCCCAAAACTCTAAAAAAGTTGTCATTTAAATTCTCTGTGAAGGTTCTGCTCCTAACTCCCCTCCTGCCTTCACCTATCCCTCTCACACAGCTTATAAGCAGACATTCGCCGGGTGCTGGAAAGAGCAGCTCACCTCTGCACTAAGAAATGATCTCACCCAACTCCTGTTCCTGCCAATGGTACAGAATGGCTTTCCTGTACCTTCTTCTTCCCTTTCTTTTCCTCCATAAAATTGATCCGGCAAATAATCCTTTTGCTTCCTGACAAATAGCACCATTTGCCTCCCGTGTGCGTGCACCCTGCCAGATGGCAGAGTGAAACCACTATCTGCACAAGGAAGCATTCTGGCCCTCTATGCATAGGAAATGAGCCAAAGGAAAAGGAAAACCACTTTCAGATGATGTGCCTCCTGACACAAACTGATGAAAATCCAGGAGACTGGTAGTTCAGCCTCTTTGCACTTGTCCCTCATTTAATTTTTTCCTGTGCTTTGATCTGTGGGAGTAGAGGACTGCCAATCAATAGAGGCTAGAGCAGAAGCAAATGTAAAGGCCTGAGCTCTTCTGGACGCTGAACTAGTGCTACAGCTCCATGTCTTTGCTGCTGTTTTCCAGTCCACAGTTGTTTTCAAAGATGGATCGGGGAAAAGAGAGCAGCACCCTTACCACTCCAAGTTAACAGGCCTTCTCTGTAAGTCATGCACCGACATCCAGAGCTGGGATGGAGGCTGAGTTTGCCTCGATATTTGTTGCAATGTCATGGACAGTAGTAATTCCTTGTTCCCTAACATCAGTCAGGACATCTGGGACATGAGAGATGTTAAATCACGCTCTCATCACAACACTGCGATCCTTTGCTACAGCTAACTGTGATGGCTTGGGTCATGTCTTCTCGACCTTCTGGTGAAAACAGCCCCAGCAGAGCCTGTCTCCTCATCCGACCTCACCTTAAAGAATTCAGTCCAGATTCAAATCTGGATCCACAGCTTGTGGCAACAGCGATTTAAGCTGATGCTGCTCAGTGCACATACAGCAGCAGCAGCGGTGTGGCCCAAGCGTAGGCACCTCAATAATACCCGCCAGTGTCCTGATTTAACCAGCTCCCATTCAGCCTGCAGAAAATATTCCATATTTGAGAGTCACCTTAAAGAATAAAGATATGACTTTTTCCTATTGTTGCTGAAAGAAATTCAGCTTGAAAGTCTCCTTCAGTTCACACTGTACCTGGGAGGGCAAGCGTAGCTTGCCTGGGGAGTGTAGATCTCTGTATTCCTAGTCCGTCTGGAGAAGAAAACAGCCTGGCAGCTTAAAATTTTGAATGATTGAACATTTAACAGCAGTGAATGCAAAACAAAACGAGCCTGACGCCATTTTCTCCAGTGATGTGCCATGGCTTATTAGGAAAGGGTTATAAGCTGCTTTCCAGTGAACTTGTTCTCGGAGAGATAAGCTGACTAGTGGGAAATCAATCACTATGAATTTTGATAGCAGTGCCTGCTGAAGTAATTACTTCAAACATCAATAATTCTGCTCACCTGCCTGTGCAGTTTTCAGTCATACTGAAGGTTAGATTAACGCCGTTGAGCTCCTGGGCACTTTTTTTTGGTTTTGTTTTTGTTTTCCTATCCTTTTCCATCTACTTCCTTAAATATTTTTTTTAAACACTGATGTAATTGAAATGTCACATTGCCTGCTTCCCTCTTTCTCTGTCTTCTCACCCGAATCATCAACATGAGTTTGCTCATATCAGTGAAATTGTCTCTGCAATTCTGTGCGTGCAGGAGCCGCTGCTGATCCTTCCTGTCAGACTTACCAAGCGTTGAACGCTCACGTCGCATCTCTCCTTGGCTGTTTACGCCTGTGTTTAAGTTAATACGTATTTAGAGAGAAGGTCGAAACAACCTCCATGCCAAATGCTCTTGAATTGAAGACCCTCACAGTGGCCTCTGGTGTGATTTCAGTTCCCACATGTTGGTTCAGGCTTTGCTACATTACGCAGACTGGGTGCACAGACAATTCATAACCTAAAACACATCCTACAAAAATGTTAAGGTGACATAACATCACCTAAAATGTCCCTGACTCAAAATTAATTACCCTTGAAAGCACAAAGAGAATGGTTGGTACAACATGTGTGTACATGCTTGCATGTTCAGCAGATGGTAAATTAAAGACGGTATTACTCCACAGAGAGGCCAAATATTTCATCCGGTTACTAAACAACATGACAAAATTATAACATTATCCAAAAGACGTACTATTTTCGTTTTAAATATAATGTATGGTCTGAGTTTTGGACTACTGTGCTTCACAGACTGCGACCTCCTCCATTCGCCACATCTCCTAAGCTCCTGGATATCTCCTGCTGCCTTATGCTAAATATCCTCCAGGTCTCCCACTGCTGCCCCTTTTATACCCAAATTTCATGCAGCCTCAGTAGCTCTGCTCTCTCTGCTGGAGCAGCAACATATTTATTACTATATTATTATTGTATTTCAGCTCCCAGCTATAGTAAATTCCATCCTGCTGTAACCCCTACCTCCATCTACCATTAGACAGCCTGGGATTCCTACAGATTTGGCAAATTTGATAGATTTGTTTATCAGCTCATCAGAACTGAAGCATGCGTGGACTTACTGGCTGACTGCAATTGAAAGCTAGCAGAGATGAGCCAGGGGGTAGTTTTCTCACTTTCCTTATCTTTCTCCATCCTGTATGGGGAGCAAACAGCAGCGATATTCCAGACTATTTATTTGCACATAGGCTTCAGTCTCATAAACAGCCCACTCCTCTCAAATTAAACATTTAAAAAATTCCTTTTAATGTCAACTATACCAGGCTGTGAAGCCTAGCTTATATTGATGTCCTTTGTTTAGAACAGTGATTGAACACCCATCACGGCTTTCAGCAGAGAAAGCCCTCTGCAGACCCAATTTCAGATCCAAAAAGTGTCCTGCTGACAATTGCCCGCATAAATCCAAGCAAGGAAAGAATGCAGACTAAAAGCAAGTGCTTTCCTGCCTGAATGACAATTCAGACTCCTGGCAAAGGATGACATCCATCACTCTAGCACCACTTAGCCCATCGCTGCAGCCATGGTGGGAAGGGGAAGGCAGGGCAGGGAAGAGTGCTCAACACCATGGATAATCAGGACTCTCTCACTCAGGCTCCTTACTTAGCTGAAGGCAGCCACATGCGAACATAAAAACTGCACCTTTCGCTAAATTCTACTCCCATTATCTTAATAGGGCTTTGCTGAAGTCAGGTAACTGAGCGCTGAATTTGGTCCATATAGTCCATAATGACAAATCGATATTTGATGACCTCCTGTGAGAATGTCTATTCAGTTTATTAACAGGAAAGTGCTCTTGGTTGATCTGACACTGTTTATCTCATTGTTATCAAACCTCCTCTGAAATTAACTGTTAGGAGAAAGGAGGGCATCTCTCCAAAGAGAAAAAGAAGTGAAAAAGACAGAGGCTTTTAGTGACTGAGGAGAAGGGGATTTCAACACTACCCAGCCAGTGAACAACAGGTCAGCAGAATGGTTCCTAACTCCAAATTTTAAAACAGAGTTTACACTGCTCCAAAATACATTTTTGAATCTCAAAAGTTTTCTTTTCCATCTTTGAAGTAGTAGGAACACTGCATGGCAAAAGATCTGAGATTTGTGCTATTTGTTTATTACTTTACATCAACATGTTTAGTAGGGATCTACGAAAAGGAGTGAAGAGGGAGGTGATTAAACCTCCAAACGATGCCATTTATTCAGTTTCATCAAGAATGAAGAAGATGATAAAGACTTTCAGCTGTACCTGGTGAAGGTATGTGAATGAGCACAGATGAGAAATGAAACTCAGTGCTGACAAATGTGAGGAACCAGAAGGAATCATCTGAACTCATCACCCACATTACTAGCTTCTAAATTATCTATGAACTCCACGGACAGTTCAGTGTGCAACAAAGGCAATCTTCAGGTTGAATTAAATATCAAGATGCATGAAGAAAAGAACAAAGAAGAACGCGTGATATATTATAATTTCATTATAGTAATCCGTAAAAATCCATGCACGGGGAAGAATTTAGTAAAAAAATTCTTAAGGGTATGACCAGAAGAAAAAAATGGGGGCGGGAGGGTGTGTCAGCTTCAGAAAGAGCAATTGTTAGAAGATTGGAAACACTGAGGGAAAAAATAAATTTTAAAGACTGAGTCTGTTCAGAAGAACAAAACCCATCCTGGAGGAGAGAATGGCATGAAAACAAGAAAGGGCAAAGAAAAGTTAAATTAAGTGATCATATTTCTCTCTCTTCTTCCTATGACAAAAAGATACATTAATCACTGGGTTGAAAAATGACAGTTGCCTGGAAACCCACTATAATGACCAGATTACATTCAATAAAGGCAACAAAGGTCAGCACCTACAAGTAATACTTAGCTATACATACCCACACAGAGTACACAAATACCAACAAATACTCTTAAGGCTTCAAGAGAAGGTATTTGAAGAAAATCTGAGTGAAACTGATAGGGACCAAAAATTAGACAGGTAACATGACTGAAAAGTGGAAGCACTTTATAAAGAAGAGTTAATTAACTAGTCAAAATGCTAGTCTCACAGTCAAGAAAGCTTACAAACTTGGATAAGAAAACAACGATTGGTTTGATGGCAAATAAAGCAGCAATTAGAAATAAAAGCAACATATGGCAAAATGTAAGGCAGCAGTTACAGGTAGCAGTCAACATAAATGAAAGTTATGGGGCGTAAGTGACTGATAAGGGAAACTGAAGACATTAGGGGAAAATGCCTGTCTGACAGAGTTAGGAATGACAAAATGTAGGTGTCTGAAGATACTCTGGGAACAAAAGAAACCTGAAGAAAAGTGAAAGTGTGGTACAAGTTAAAAGTGGTAAAATTGTTAATGCTGAGGTAGAAAAATGTCATATAACCGTTGCTGTAGCTATTTAATATACCTCTTCTGAGTTGGCAATAATTAATTCCATTAGTAAATAATTAATATATTGGGGGACAGGGACAAGTTCTGCAGGCTAGACAGCCTCTTCCCACACTTCTTAAAAAGCTGGCTTACGGACATGCGTGGCCTCCTGATGTTAATTTTTAATACATTACAGGATATCAAGGAACTCAGTATGACCAGGAGACTCCAAATGTTGAGTCAATAGTCAAAAAGGGCAGGGGAAGTACGAAGAGTTCTCAGCCTGACAATACTCCCAGTAAAGATCACAGAAATGCCGAATCAGGATTAAATGCTTAAAGAATTAATGGATATCAATAAAATTCATGCCAGGCAACATAAGATTATGGGGACAAAGTCTTTTTAAAGCAGTATGTTTTCATACTCTAATTAAATTATAAACTCAGTTGACAAAGGCAAATGAATGCCTACAAAAATCTTGGCTTCTGTAGAGCTTGTGACTTACTACTTCATATCGTTGTGATTTAAATTGCATTACACATTAACAATAAAGTACCTATTCAATGGGTTGAAGACTGAGGAATCTCAAAGGGAATAATGAACAGAGAATCATCATTCAGTAGGAGGATTTGGTGTGAGGTTCTGCAGAGATCATGAGTAAACAGAACATGATTTTACATCTCATCACTGATGTGGAAATAAATGCAAAATATTTGAGGTGAAGTTTGCAGAGACTGGTAGAGGAGCAGACATGTAAAATGTATCATATAAAGTGGATCGCTTCTAAATTATACCTGTTCAAACTGAATATATTTTAATTTAGCCAATTTATCAAAGACCAAGTAACACAGACCACATCTACAAAGCAAGAGACTGCAACTAGGAAAGCAGGGACCTTGAAGAAGATTAAGATTCACTGTGGATAAGCACAACTATGGAAAAATGGGTGAATGGAAGCCTGGAAAGTGAAGTAAACCAAGCCATAACAACTGAGGGAGCTGGGGTTGTTTAGCCTGGAGAAGAGGAGGCTGAGGGGAGACCTTATCACCCTCTACAACTACCTGAAAGGAGGTTGTAGAGAGATGGGGGCTGACCTCTTCTCCCTGGTGACAAGTGATAGGACGAGGGGAAACAGGTTGAAGTTACGTCAGGGGAGGTTTAGATTAGATACTAGGAGACATTTTTTCACTGAAAGGGTTATTAAACATTGGAATAGGCTGCCCAGGGAGGTGGTGGATTCACCATCTCTGGAGGTGTTTAAAAAAAGGGTAGATGGGGCACTGAGGGACATGGTTTAGAAGTGGCTTTTGTCAGGGTAGGCTAAAGGTTGGACTCGATGATCTTAAAGGTCCCTTCCAACCTCAACAATTCTATGATTCTATGATTCTATGATTCCCATGACTGAATCCTGCCAAGTCACAGGCAGTTTCTGGGCATGAAAGGAATATTGTGAGAAGGCACTGGAGAAACTTAATCATGGCTTTGAGCCTGAATCTTCACATTAAAGCAGGCAGCTCATCAGCTACAGTAACGACAGCACCCAGGACAGACTACTTAGCTCTGGTTTGGAAGAATATTTTTATATATATAATATTATTATGATATACATATTTATATACATTATATCTACCTGTATGTACATATAAATAAATACATGTATATGTATAACAGTGGGGAACTAGCAATGGGGAACACCAAAGCAAGAACCTCTAATAGCTGGACAATGAAGACAAGTCCAGGAAAAGAGCACAAGTGGGTAAGAAAGTGAGAGAGCCAGAGGACAAGTGAGTAAGGGAGAAAGGGAGATGCTGGTTATGTGCAGAGAGCCTGTGGAAAGGCAGGAAGGATATGTAAGGGAAAGGGGGTTGGAAATGGGCTTTTGGCTGTAGCAGAACATGGGAAAACAGAGGCAAAAGGGAAGTACAGAAGGAGCTGAATATAAAGAAATGCCAGGGAAGCCAGAGAAGTAAAACAACAAACACCAGAAAGGAATTCATCGATGAAAAGATAGGAAGGGAAGAGGACATCTTTCCCTTGTTGCTCACTGGTATAACTTCATTACGTCTCATATCTTTTGTTCTCTCTCATACCTTTCCTTATATTCTTACCAGTCCCTCATAGATATTTCTCTTTAGAAGCATTAATCTGCACAGATTCCCTCACTATGCCCCTGCTTCTCCGCTTCCCTCCCACCCCAGCACACAGCCGTGATAAGAGGAAAGACCTCTCACCTCTACCTCTCCCCAGCGTGAGCTTTTGTCAGCTTAAGAATCACTGCCAGGTACGCGACACAACGGCAGAACAATTTACCTTCAAAGAGAAAGCCTCATTCTGACAAGCCCAAAGTTTGTTTCCACCACAAGATGTCCCCCAGGGGATGGAATTTAGCAAATCATACGCAGTGTAATATTAATTTTTGTGTGTTATTTCAAGCTGACATGCTGTCTGTTAGATGACTGTTTTTCCCTAACAGGACTATTCCACTGGGAAGAAAATTAACTCTTAATAAGCATTCCTCCTGTACTCTGTCAGGTTCCCATTTTCTCTCTTCTTCAGTTTCCCTCATATACTCCCTCCATCTGCCTTCCTCGTCCTCTTCCTTGATCTCTGTATCCCACTTCCATCTTTCTTATTCCTACCTTCATTCTTTTTCTTCCTCCATCCTGCCTCTTTCCCCCTTTTTTCCTATTCTGTACTTTCTTTCTTTGACTTTTTCCTTATTCTTCTTTTTGCCATTTTTGCCTGCTACATCTCCTGTCCCACTCAATCCATTCCCCACAACCTGCACCCAGAGAGATGCATAAGAATAACATTCAAAGTATTTCTGTAGTTACCAAGCCATAAGGGGAGCCAGCCAGCCTATTTAGAAACCCACCCAGCCAGTCCTATGGAGACTCCAGTGTCGCACGTTATTCTGCAGGCCAGTAATTTCAGCTCCCACAGCCATATGGGAACCGGAATAAAAACCAGCACCCTCTGGCACTGGGTGTTCAACATCTTTGGGGCCCCAATGCAAGAATCTGACCAGAGCTACACAGCACTCCAGGCTTCAGAAATGGATGTGCAGAGAAGAGATTGGGCAGGATTCATTGCTGCTAAATTCAGGTGACTTTAGGGTAGGTGTCTTATCTAACCCTGCTGTATGTTTGTGCTATAGTCAATGGGATGACAGGGGAGGCACTTCCAAAGAATGAATTATTCCATAATAAATAACTCAATAAATAACTCAATAAATCCCATAATAAATAAACGCACTCAGATGGGGTGGCTGTCAAGATAGCCTCAAAACCAGCTTAAATTAATAGGCTAACTTTCAGACAGTAAAACCTAGGTAACATGGAACATCTAAGAAGAAAAAATAGAAGGGGAAGTCTGAATGAGGGCAGAAAACCGGCAGAAACTGGAAGAAAAGCAAGAAAGACGGGAGAGATACCTCATTTACTAGTGTACAGACCAAAAAAAATCTTTGCTAAATCAGCACTACATCGAGGGCCAGAGCTGCAGACAAGTTGAAGCCCCACAGCTCCCATTGATTTCTCCTGCGTTTCGGACTGCTCAGCATTTCTAGAAGCCAGAACCCTAACACCTCTCCGGAGCTGGGAACTAATCTAAGAGACTTGCCTTTCACGGCTAATGCTCTGGACATGTCACCCCCAAAATGCTGACTTCATTACATTTTGCACCTAGCTGCTACCGAGGAAAACATTGGAGTGAAAGAACAGAGAATTAACACTACGGGGTCTCAAGAAACTGGTCAATATCTGAGAAATCTGTCTCAGGCTATTTCCCTCACACCATTTTCCACTAGTATAATTTCATCTCCTGACAGCACGGACTGTCAAGTCCCGTAAGGGAGTGCATGGGCACACACACATGCTTGCACGTCTGGCTGCTGAAGCGTCAGCGATTTAGCTCTACAGAGATGTATACTGCAAATTGTCTCTTGCCAAAACTGGGAAGCGCAGCGTCCTTTTCTGGGGGGGCCTCAGCGCTGCCTTCTGCAGCTGGCGGGATTTGGCATCTCCGTGTGTTTATCCACTGCGTATGAAGACACAGGATTTAAATCATCAAACATGGAGCGAAGCTGAGTGCAGTGCTGCTTAGCCAGTGGTACAGTCTGCACAGGTTCATATTCAAGGGTTCTCTATCAGGCAGGGTACATGAGAAGCACGTAGGAGACAGGGTGACAGGCAGGAGATGGACATTTCAATGAAATTAAGGAAGGAGGAGGCGAACATAAACCTACAGTATACACTACCAACAGTTCTGTGAATAATCGAGGCTTTCTATGTGCAACACATCCCAAACCATTGCAAAATAGGTGGGCTTTATAAATGGCTTAGACCAAAAGTAGTGCATAGGAATGATTTTCACTTGTTTTTTGGCAGTGAGGAAACAAAGGCAGTGAGAGTAACCCAGTGTTAAAAATGTTGACTCTGACTTAGAAACAGCATGCCTACATGCTGACTGTATCAAGCCTTCTCAATACGCACAAAAAGTTTGGGGCCTACAGCCTCCAAACCTCCAGATCCTGGCTTGTGGATGGCTGGGAGAAGAGCTCAACAGAGATACCCTCGCCAGCTCTTTTGGTCGACAGAGTATTTGCAGCGCAGTACTTGTGGTGTCAAACCTCTTGTGAAGTATAAAATGTATCTACAGAAAGAAAGGACAAGCAATTTCCAGACTGAATGTTTTCATGAAGAAAAGGGGATATAAAATGCAAAAGAGAATCAGTATAGTGTGGTTTCTGGCTTTTTACTTTATTATTATTTCCCTTGTGTAAAGCAGCTTCAAAATAGCCTGTGGGCTAGTAAATCAATATAGCCCTTTGCCCAGAGATGCTTTTGGTTTGGTTCCTGTGCCTTGCATCTGAGCGACGCTGCCTTTTCACTGGTCTCTGTCAAGTGAGAACACCAGGACTTTTGAGGTGATTTCTTTAGGACATAATTGGGGATACTGGCAGAGGGCATCCCAACAACAGACCCTCAACCCTGAAGCTCATCTTCTTTCTTGGCCCTGCCCAACCTGAATTTGATCAGCATTCATTTACATGATTTATAAGGAATTCTGGAAATATGATTTTAGCATAATGAGAAGGTCATTTCCATTTTCTAATAGTAGCTGGTGCGTATAACTGTGCTATTCCTACCATAGCCTTATTGATTAAAAACAAGTTACTTTTCTGTAATTGCATATTAATCCCTGCTTGTGACTTTATTATGTTCTCATGGGTTTTCTGCCATAAAGAGATTGCATTGGAGATACTTTAGAAAACAAAACAATAAAATGAAACTATTTGAGAGTCATGGATGCATCTAACTACTCTGTGGTCATATGCAATCTATTAAGTTAACATGTAACTAATTTGGAACACTAGTATGACTTCTCTTTCTTTTAATTCAGTGTTAATAAGTTTTTACAGGAAATGTTAGCCTTGGTTAAGAAGAACCAGTGTTTGAAGGAAATGCAGTGGCTGGAAAATATCTCAAAAGAAGGAACGAGGGTTGGACAGTAAACATTTGCCTCACAAGCAGCGGGCCAGTGCAGAAGCACGCATGTGCACAAGCCCTGAGACACATAAAATCATAGAATCGTTTAGGTTGGAAAATACCTTTAAGATCAGTGAGTCCCACCGTAAACCGAACACTGCCAAGTTCACCACTAAACCATGCTCCTCAGCACCACATCTACATGTCTTTTAAATACCTCCAGGGATGGTGACTCAACCACCTCCCTGGGCAGCCTGTTCCAATGCTTGACAACCCTTTCTGTGAAGAAATTTTTCCTAATATCCAATCTTAACCTCCGCTGGCTCCACTTGAGGCTATCTCCTCTTGTCCTATCCCCTGTTACTCGGGAGAAGAGACCAACACCCACCTTGATACAACCTCCTTTCAGGTAGTTGTAGAGAGTGGTAAGGTCTCTCCTGGACCTCCTTTTCTCCGGGCTGAACAAACCCCATTCCCTCAGCTGCTCCTCATAAGACTTGCAAGACATCCATTCTAAGTTTAATTTGTATTTCAGAGGAAGTGGTGAATACAAACAATAGCGGTGATTTCTTTATTAAATGTACCTTTCTGAAAAAAATTGGCACCAACAATGAGCAAGTATGAGAGGGATGAGGAAAAAAGAGACAGTGTTTGGGCTGGATCACCTTGCTGAGTGAAAGCAGCCAAACCAATGTATATGTGTAGATAATTTAGTGTTTCGTGGGATTTTTTTCCCCATTTTACCTTTTCTCTCTCCATTTTAAGGTGAGGGGTGACGCATGCTCTAGCAGCTATGATGACAGCAAAAGGTGTTGCCAGCAGTCGGAGAGACAGGTAAGCACCCACACAGCCAGCAACTGCCTTCACCCTGTGTCATCACCCCTGTGCTCACCAGCCAGTTCCAGCTGATGGGGACGACTTACTTCTACCATATCAAGGGGCACGTTAATTAATTAATAATGCATAATCTGTACTGATCTGCTGATTAAAACACACCTCCGCTGCAACCTTTAAGAACAACATGACTCAACTCAGAACTTGCCAAGTCCTGTCCTCCAACTCATCCCAGTCAACCCCAATGAAAAGGCAGTAGGGATCTACTGTTCCAAGCAATGTGATCTTTTTCCTGATTTATAGCTTCAGAGAGGTGTTTCAGCAGCAGAAGAGACTATTAACATATTTTCTTTCTTCCTCATCCATGTTGTATATGCATGTCCTACTATAAATATAGGTAAGATTCTGTCCCCTCAAACTTCCCTGCATTATACCCGATTATATTTTTCCTGGAGCAAATAGAAAATGAAATTGTTACAGAACAAAGAACCCAGAAGGGCAGGTACTTTTTGAAGGCTGACAGAAAGTAAAAAGGTGGTGGTGGTGGTGGTAAAAGTAGGGGTGGAGTAAGAGCACATAGGAGAGGGGGAAGCTGAGCAGCTGACCCCAAGGGGAAAGAAGAAAGAATAGAGGCAGGATAAAAAGAATGAAAAGCAGGGGGAAAGCACGGCTAACGGAGACAAAACTGATGGGCAAAAGAATGAAAATAGAGAGAAAACACAGAAAGCAACACTTGCGGGTAGCATTCAGGGAAAACACAATGGAAGGCAGGCATGGATTTACCTGGAGAGCCTGAGGGGACTGAAACCCCTTTGGTTCTACTTCCCTCTGTGCCTTTCCTTCCAATTAAAACTACTGGTTCTGGATCAAGCTCTCAAGTCTCTTGCCACAGATGTTCTGACCTGGCTGAACAAGACCTCTCCCCACCCCTCACTCAGATCAGGGGGAGGAATGCGAGGAGACGGAAAGGGAAGAGGTGACACAGAAAATGGGGCAGAGATGGGAGAAAGACAAAGATGGAAAACAGGATGATAGAGTGACAAAGCTATTATACTCAGGTATAGAGCACTTCATTCTCAGGAAAGTAGGTAATTTGGGGCTGTTCAATAGAATGATTAAGGAAAGAGAAGGACTATTACCTAGCCTAATTTATTTAATAGGGAAAATTGAAAAAGCTAAATAGGATGGTTAAATAAGGAAAATCAAAAAGGTATGGGCATAAGGTATCTTTCTCAGAGCAGCATCACAGAGGATGTTAGTCAGGTACCTGAAAGCCCACTGTGCAATATCGTGAGACACAGACCTCAAAATTCTCTACACACAAGGTGCCCACCTAAAAAGCACATAGGGAGTGCAAAAGGCAAGCAATGGGTGGTGATGTATAAAAGAAATTCCCCAGATGGACACAAGCGGGTGCACATCTATCTGCCTGATTTTTTTCTACCATGTGCACTTAAGCAAATATCTAGGAACAATGGGATGAAAATGAGCATAATAAAAACCAGCGAGATCTCCATGGAAGCTGTTCTGACTTTGAAGCCTGCCTCTGACCCAAGCAGAAGCTCCCTTGCTTCCATATGGACATTTAAACTAGAGTGAAGACTGTATTTGAGGAAACAATTGTGAAACATGCGTTACCTAGGGAAAGGACATGCAGTATCACTGGCTCTTAGAAAGGAACCTCCTAGATCTTGATAGTTCAGCTCTGTTTTGCACCATCTCCCTGTCCTCCTGCTTTCACACACAGGCTTGTGAATGATGTTGAGGCGACTAATCAGCATCAAGTCCCCAGAGCACCTCCTGCTCTGGAATGCCACTGATGAGCAGATGGGATTTTTGGCAAGAAGTGACCTGGCATGAAAATGAACAGAGGAGGAGAGTACTAGAGGGGAGGGGGAACTGCCTGAATCTCTCCATTTAAAAGAAAAGAGGAAAAGAGGTTTTTCTTCTCTGCTGATACCATATTCCAATGTACAGTCATATATGGAATTATCAGAAGCCACCTGTGCACATTTACACGAGCCAATTTCCTCCCCTAAGAGCCTGGTATATCTGCATTTGTGTAGACATATCTAACTTAACTTGGGGATTGCTAGGACCTATCTACAGTAGCTCAATACGGGTTAACTGAAAAATGTTTACGCAGCCTCTTGGGTAGGCTTTGCAGCTCACACTGATGTCCAGGCAGATACCATGCTAGGAAGACTCTATCAGGCTATTTTAAGCTAGTGTGGCCACATCTGTATAAACTACAGCAGTGTCAGTCTAGAAAAAATGCCTGACCCCAAGTCTTTTGAAGCCTATTGTTCATTGCTCTTCACATATCCCTTTGCTCAGAAGACAACAGACAGGCTTCCCCCTGACGCTCACAAAATTCACATACAGGAGCTGTGGGCTCATAAATCCTTCAGTCATGAAATGGGAAAAACACCTCAAGGTTTTCCACATTGGGAATTACAGGAATTAGTGTCACTTCGAGTGCAAAGAAGATTCAGCTCTTACAGGTCAATGGACACTCAGTTTTCACTCTGTAAATCTCACTGGTGGTAGTGGAAGCTGGGGAGACACATCCCGGGTTACTATCTGCACTTTTAGAGTGCTACAATACTGAAAATCACTGTTACACATCTTGGATTTAAATGTGAATATAATACTTGAAAAAGCAACAAGGACTATTTATCTTAGTCATATTCCTTCTTTTTTGAGAAATCTTACATCTTGTGGAGTTACTAAATTAGAAACACAACAGCAGAACACAGAGTTAGCCTGGAACAAAGCAGTCTGTGTGCAGGCAGCCTACGAGATGAGCACCTGCTCAGCAATCATTAGTGAATGGAGATGGAAATACTTCATTGCCCCACGCTCTCACTTCACACGCGCTTTGAAGAGACATGTGGTGCATCATTTGGTGATGCACATGGCACAGTAATGCTTCTTTCTATAGCTCATGCTATACAAGGCTTACAAAACAATTTACAAATACTAACAAATGAAGCCCTGTCTCTACAAGATCAGTATTATCATCTCTCTTGATTTTCTCTTAAGTCTCACCACTTTGCTTGTTCTAGTTTGTTTTGTGTGAAGCCCTAATTCTCAGAAGTCAACTGATATGCAAGATCCGTAGCATTGGGCAGGGGTTGGTGAAAATCAAGTCTTATGATTCAAAAACCTGAAGTTAATTGAAAAACAGTTTCCACTTGAAAAAAAAAAAAAGTCTTGCTTCTTAAGTCAATTTTCTTATTGCAGCACTGGCTTCTGATTTCTAATTCTTGGGCTGGTAAATTGGAACATTTCTCCATTAATGGGCAAGTACTCTTATCCCTAGCTGGCAGATCAGAAAATTACAAGGCAGCACTAAACCTGGCCACAGTATAAGTGCGTTTTCAACACAGTTATATTCCTGTTACATACTGCAGGGATGAACTGTGCCTATAAAAAGGGCAAATGAGGCACTTAAGAACAAAGCGTGGGCAAAGTCTAAAGTAAAATCCAACTGTCTTACTCTCAGTCCAGTGTCTCAACCAAAAAACATGCTCTTGTCTAAACATGGAATTCAGCAAAAATCCTCCTTTTTTTAAAGAAAAATCTGCAAGCCCACCTGCAGAGCTATTTGAGGAAAGAAAAACCTAGTTAAAAACATCGTAACTTCTCATATCTAATTAGGGAGCCAAAGAAGAAAAGGAGTACATTCTTAGAGCACTTCGAAGATGTTGCCTCCTATCTAGACTGCAATAAAGTAGGAACAGTTTCCTAGCCTGAGCAAGAATCACAGCAGCAGTTCAAGACCTTCATGCTGAGAGCTAGTTCAAAAGACAGGAGCAGAAAACAGCAGGAGTAGGGGGCTGCCCAGAAGCTAAGGAGTTAAGCAGATTTCATTCCCATTCATTGTACATCCTTAAAAAGTCATTATAGATACATCTCTAGCATAGTTGGGACCCGGAGGCCTTTTGTTTAGCTGGCAGCGTACGACACGAGATGGAGCCCACACTGTGTTGTTTAGTGCCCGCTGAACAGGATGATACGAGCTGTTTCATGCAGTGAAAAGGTTGCACATCATTCCCGGTGAGTAGATGGCTACTGACTTCTCACAGACGAAACCTTGCTGTAAAAGCAAAGCAAGAAACATACACTCTCCCTGGCTTCATCCTGCTGTCCACCTCTGTCCCACTTTCCCCTCCATGGGACTGAAAGCTGGAAATCTGGAGGAACACAGAAATTGGTTTACACCATCTGAACATGAAGGAAAAGAAATAGCAAAAGAAAAATTAAGCAAATGCAAAGAATAAGCAAGTTCTCCCTAAAACAGCTGCAAAAATAAAGAAGCCTTTGCAGGCAATTTAATTTCAACACCTGTCTTAAGGGAATAAGAGGACTGGATGGCGTTAAGGTCCATAAAACAGATTATAAACTGTTACACAAGAGCAACACCATATATTGTAACATGCAATTTTATAGATGCCTTCAAATGAAAGTGAAACACTGGGTAGTTGGGGCTCTCTTACGTGCCTGCAAAAAGTTAGGAAAGAAGAGATTGTATCAGGAATTTATAAACTGCAGAGGAGAGAGAAGACACAAGAGAGAAAGAGCTAGTAAACATTTTATTCTAAAATATCATGTTATTTGTTTCAAAAATAATTTGGTGGGTTACTTAAATTTATTTCCCAGTTAAAGAAATGAGTAAGGCTTCTGTGAGGTCTTTCAAGACATAGCTATTAAGTAACAGAAAACACCACTTGAGTAATACATAATCAAGGCAGGAAATAGGGAGGGATGTTAAAAAACAGAACGCCCCACGCAAATTAGTTACTAGATGTCTCAAATGTCTTTTCTCTTTTTAACCTGGGGGAAGAGAAGGGGTGAAAGAGATAAAGAAAATAGAAATAAAATTAGAGAGAATAATGTTTTTCCCATCCTGGCATCTGTCAGGACGAGAATAAAAGTTTTTCTTGGAAGGTGAAGGTCAGGGGAGACAGCTACGACATATGGGTGTGCAAATCCAGGAAACCAGAGGTCCTCAGACTCCCCATGATGGAGAAGCCTGACCTCACGTACCCTGCATTGATCCGCTGGCTCTTCCAAACATAAAAAATGACCAGATTGAAACTAGGCAGCTCACCCAGGGGACTCCGCCTCTAAGCCACTTCTGTTTGCTCCCAGACCGGCAGACAAGGTAAGCAAACTTGTCAGAGCAACAACACAGATACTATGGCTGGGCTCGCAGCATGTGACTCCTGCGCTTGCTGCTGTAGTGCCTTTTGAACTGGGACGTTCACAGATCTCACCTCTTCACAAACCGCAGCTGAACCCACGAGAACAAGCGCTGAGTTTACGTCAGATAAGGAGGACGTTTACAGGCTGTAAAAAACGCTGTGTGAGCACAGAGTACCCCTTCCAAACAACCTATAGCTTCCTGGGATGTCACCGTAATCACCAACACTACACATACCGGCCACACAAAACTGCAAAAAGTCACTGAGGACAGAGCCCAGGCCCTTCTGATCCCAGAAGAGCAGCCCCTCGCAAACTGAGCCATAGAAGCTCTCGCTGAGCGAGACCTACAAAACCGCAGATAAGCAGTTTCGCCTCTCTGCAGTAGTTAGTGGAACCTACTGGCACTTCATTACAAATGCATTACTGGCTGTAAAATGGTGAGAGGCTGAGACAAGCACACCAGTTTATTACCCTGGGCTGCGTGACCTCCCATCACCAGAAGCACTGGAGGGAATTGCAATGGGAGAGCCAAAGGCTGCTGAGGTCAAGACAGGATGGAGAGGACTCCTACAACAACACCGCTGTCCCTCATTCCTTCTTGGACTCCTCCTCCTCCCCCTCCTCAGATCATGGGTGAACACAGCAATGTGACACAAAGAGGAGCTCCAGGACATGCACTGTTTCACCTGGTGGCTTTGTCTCCTCCATGCAACCTCCAACGGGCACTCGACCTCAGAGACACTGCCATGGGGCTCAGGCTGCACACCCCTCAGAGCAGGGGCTTTTCTGGTACCTCTGTGAAGAGCCAAGTACGGCTATAGTACAGTACTGGCATGTCGGTGGCACTAACACTGGACGACTGAAGGAAGGCCAGAAGCATTCAGGTACTTTAACCTGACTCCTGTTTGTCGTGGTGCTTTCTCTCTGACGCACTTTCATTACCTGCAAATCCCAGTACTGCTGAGCTCTCTGCTGGCATGGGACCACTCTGCAGAACTTGTCATTCAGAGCCTTTTGAGAGACAAAGAGCGGACGTAGGAAAAGGGCATTATTTTCTAGAGGAAATGTTAACCCTCAGCTGCCTCTGGATGTAGTGAAGGAACCGAAATATGGGGCGCTGACTATGGCCATCTGGAACATTTGGACCGGGTTAATGAGAGGACAGAAACCATCCATGCATGTAAGGAATAAAATCTGTCCTGCAACTGAACAGTTTCACAGACTGAATCCCTTTTGTAAGAAAGTAAGTTTATCATTCCCCCTTTCCACAATGGGAAACAACAATCTTTCTTCTTTTCTCTCTTCCTTTCAGCTTCTCTTTTTCTCCCCATCGGTGGCTATTTTGTGCCTGTGTCAACCACCTTCCCACCTAGTGTAAAATCCTCTGACTGTAAAACAGAAGGTTGCAGCAAAAATACAACTGGCACCGAGTGCCGATTCCCTCATTTCCTCCTCTGTTTCTGTCTCTCCATGAGTCAAGCTCCTGCTCCCTGGTTCCACACATGCACACAGCACGGCACAGCACGCTTTTGCATAAAAGCAACATTTTGTGAAAGCAGCCCGAATTCTAAGTGAATTCCTACTGCAGCATTTACCCTAACGCTACTCTCTTGTCCTAAAACATGTAGCTTTCATGTAGCTTTTCTCTAGGTAGTTCCAAAATAACAACAGTTCCTAACTGTACCATATGGCTGACAAGGGACTGCCAGCCATAGGTCACACTCAGACAAATTCCAGCAAAGGCTTACTCTCTGCAAAGAAACATTTGAGAACCTTTTATTAACACTGCTGTTTGCATTAAACTATGGGGTCACAACCTCAAATAACAGGAAACATTTGCCAAGGAGGCAAAAGACAAGACCAGCAGCCTAGCTGAAGTCTGAATCCTCAGTGTTTTAGTCTGGATTATGGTTTCAAAGCCTTCATGCCCTTTTTTTAACTGACTAGCTTTATACACCTAGTAGTCCTACTACTAAGATTAATCTCCTTTCTTTAATTTCAACCACCCGGCTCAGTATTCCCGAATGCACTTACATAGGAAGAGGTAACTATGCAATGACAAATCTGTCCTTTTGTTGTTCATGTCATTTCATCTTTCACAGATGCCAGTCCTCAATATCATATGGAAGATAAATCATCATCTCCCAGGAGTCCATAAGAACAGAGCCAAGAAGCTTATTCACTTGAGACCTTGTTTATCTCCAGTTCTGATGATTAAAACGGTGAGCAATGCATAGCAAGGAAGGACTGATGCAATCTGGGTTAAAACCAATATTCATTAGGTGACAGTAATGACCCTCACTCCTTCAACAGAAGCGTACAGATGCTGTGGGTCAGAGTGGTGCTTTACTCGTGTTTTTTATTTCAAATGAGATAATGCTGGTGAAAAGTGCTATGCTGACAGTCTCAGAGATAAAAGTCCACCATCTGCACATCACAGGTAACACAGGAAAGCAACAGCAGTGATCAAACGTCTGGAAAACATGACCAAAGGGGTCAGAGTTTGAAGGGAATTCAGAGTGTTTAGTCTCCAGAAAGCTGAAAGGAGATACAGCAGTCTTCAGACACGGGAAAGGTGACTGCAGAAAGGCAGGCAATAAACCTCCTTGTTCATAGGGAACAGGACAAGAAATAAGTTTGAATTGATTGTGGTGAGCAAGATGCGGGTTAGACCTTAGTGAAACGGTCTCCAGTTGGGGCTTACCATGGAAACAGACCATCTAGGCTGACTGCAGGGCTCCCGGGGCAGAGCAAGTCATGCAAACACCTGGCAGAGCGGGTGTGAGTGTGGCTGGTCCTGCCTCCGTGCAGAGCGATGGCTTGCCTGGCCAGCAGAGATCTGATCCAGGCCTTTTTCCTGTGACTCTCAGATACCATCATTATAACCTTTGCCTTGCCAATGTGCTTGTACCCTCAACTGGAGATGCCAACACCGAAGTTTATGGGCTATCTCCCTGTCCATACCATTCAGTCCGTGGTCACATTGCTAAAAGTACCGGCAGAAATGCTAGCCCATGCAATTTGCACTTTAGTGTTGTTGGCATCTGCCTATTTGCAAAAGAACTGAGATCAACTGATGCACAATATGACAAGTGATCATTACAAAAAGCCTGAAACAAACCAGACAGGAAAGGAAAGGCTCATGACGCAACCAGGGAGTGTTAAAGGACAACTGGACTCCAGGGGCATTCAATCCACAGTTTGGCCCAACAAAATGGCTGTGCACAGCTGAGGGAGAGACTTGCCAAGAACTTCTCTGAATGTGTCTACAGCTTTAACATAATCAGGGCAACTCCTTATAGCTCTAAACTGCGCTTGGTGGCCTTCCCTTTTGGTTATGTCCCTTGTGCCTAAAATATGAGGTGTAAGCAAGCCAGCAACTCAACTTTATCCCAGCTGCTTGGTTACAAAGACTTGCTGGCCCCTTTCCTCTTCAGAAGTATTTGGAGAGACTTTAGTGATCACTTGCAGCTGGAGGAACAGTGGTTGGCAGTGGAAATACTGGGTACACCTACCCATGTCTTGTGGAGTGTATAATGGGAAAAAAACTGATGACAACACACAAAAAAGCAATTTGTTACATTTGACACCAGAAATGTTACCATCAGCCTCAACAAAGTAAAAAATGCCTTTATTTTTACCAGTGCCACCATCATCCCTGCTGTGATTGCCACTGGGACTCGGTGCTCTTGGAAGCAGAGTGGTAGGAATAGCCTCCGCGACCTTTGGCTTAAATTCCTCTGTCTCCCAGACACCATGTTCTGCCTTCTGACCACAATGTGTTGGGAGAAGCAGGAGGAAAACAGAAAGATGTTGGTGTCAGTGACAATGGTCTCTTTGCCAAGAATGATGAAAAATAAAGACGATGGCATTGACACATCATGACTACAGTGATGATTATTTTGCCTGGAGTTAAACAGAGGAGGGAATAAATCAGTCCTGTCACTGACAGGCATGACAAGAGGAGTCTGTAAAGCACATGTAAGTAGCACTCAATTTTCCATTTTGACTATTTCTCGTCTTCCAAGTTCCTCCACCTCTGAAGTTGTCTGTGAGTGCAAAGAGAAGTGGCACTCTCCACTCAAGGATAAGCTGACAAAGTTAATTTGCTTTACTTGCTCCCAAATCCCTGATTCATCCACTGCATCTTAAAAGGCAGTTACTAAGCCACTGGTCTAACTAAGACATTATTGTTATTAAAGCAGAGTCTTTGGCATTGTGGTGCAAATTAGCATAACGGCATCACACCCTGTGGGGGCATTAAAACAACTGCTTTTATCGTTCCAGTTTAGGTCTTCAGAGATGGAAGCCTCTGATTGTGAAACTGCTCTCAGAAGTCTCATTTAAGTTATCCTGCTGTGTCCTATTAGGGTGAACCAAACTCCACAAGACCAAATTTGTGATTTTCTTTAGATAATACTGAAAAGATCCAGCATGTCCTAGCTCTCTTAAAACGTTAACTCATTTACAACTACCTTTGTTTTCCAGTTCTGTAAATACATTCTACCACAAAATGATAATCTCGTTAGTTACAGCGACTTGCAGCAGGCAAAAAGCCAGTGTATAAGTGGTTGGTCCTCAACTTTGTAAACTGCCTAAAATGCGAACTGAAATTATTCTTGTACACAACTGCAAGAGACTAAGCTCCAAATCAGCAATTTTTCAGTTGCTAAATAGATATATATGATGCATATACATGCCATAGTTATTTTTTTTGCAAAGAACAGGAATTCCCTCCTCTGAATGCATGAATGTGAGGTTCCCCTCTACACAGTGAGACTGAGAGCTTCCTGCTTACAAGAGGGTCCAACCCTATGGAAATGCCCTAACTAGGCCATATAACTGGGAAGGAGTTCCAGCTCCAGTCCTTTCTAGTGACAAAGCATTAGAAAGACATGCTCCACTTAATTACTTGCAAGTAGACCACTTGGCTTGTAAACATACTGGACAATGGCGCAGAAACACGGGTTGGCTCTGTCTAGCTCTATATAGATCCAACTAGCTTACCAGGAGGGGTAACCATCGTGCAAACACACTGTTCTGCATCCAGAGCAAAGCTGAATCTGTGTGTGTGCTCAGCACCCATTTGTTACATGCATAGCTCAAAACAAGGTTTTAATTGCCCTGTTAGTTGAGTAGAAAATCCTTCTTTCGTTGTAGAACATGTCTCTGCTGGTGGATCAGCCAAGAAACCTTTAGGCACAGAAGCTCACCCTGCAGGACAAGGCCAGTCCTAACTGCCTTAGCAAGACTCGCTATGCTCTTTTTAGGCAACTCTTCCAGCCTGGCTGCTCTGGGAAGTTCTGCCCAGGGGTGGGATATCCACCAACAAGCTTCCTGTTTCGCTGGGTCTGTGCATCTCTAAGCACTGTCTCATCCTGGGTAGCAGGTACTGAGCAGGACAGACCAACAAGCTTGGCCACAGACACCCAAGCTGGGTCTAGAGCTGGTTCGCTTTTGCGAGTGAAAACTGTAATATGGTCTGTGGCTTTCCGTACCTGGAATTCATGCTAAACAAGATATCGGGGAGTTTTCGGTATACAGTTAGCATAGATACATTGGTGCAATTAGTAGACTAAGCTTTCAGTACTGTTCCCCTGACTATTTTAGCTGTATCCACTTCAAAACAGTTAGTTCTTTTGCAGGCCAGACCTATTCAAAAGAGAATCAGGCCCTTCGATGTAGAGATTTCTCTTGAAGCCTGGCCCTTGGATCTTGCTGAGTTCAAGTGGTTAAGAATAGCAGCCGCAGCATTTCTATCTCTGGCCTGGGGACTCCCTTTCTACGGCAGTGCTCCACTTCTCAGTGCTAGAGTGAATATCGCTTCTATTCCTGGCTTTTGAGTAAGTCTCCCAAAAAGACTGAATTCCAGCTGTGACACTACTGTACTGGGTGGCAAACTCCAGCACACAGGTTCCCCAGAGACGTGCCACAAACCGTGCGTGTCTTGCTGAGCATCAGCTCTTTGTTTGCAAAGGCCTGCCTGTTCAGAGTGCTCATACCCCCCACCTAAGAATGCATTGCATTCTCCCTTAAAATTACTTTTTTCTTTGGTAGGCAGTTGCTGCTGCTGCTGCTCTCACAAGGAAATAATGTGCTCTTCAGCAATTGGGGAGCTTGTGCAAGATGGCAAATTGGAAGGAGGAGTCCACAAGCCGCTCTCTTTACATTATAATGTAGTTTACAGTTGTGAAGCAGACTGAGAAGACCTGTAGTACAGTAGCCGAGAAGTGGTCCATGTTATGAATTACACATAGTCCAAGATGAATAACAAGTCCTGCTGTAGTCCAGCTCCAGAGGACCACAACAGAACATGTTTCACACGAGGCTAAGTACCATTTCCACTCCAATTTGAGTGTTTGGATGAGAACATCATACTGTGTGCTTTCTAAGCTGGTAGATAGGTGACACAAAGTCACTTTTATGCTGCATGTCCCTGCTCTTCTCCTGCCTTTCATTTATGTAGCTGAAATATAGTATTTTCCTGTTCTGACATTGCCAAAGCAACCATGAGCAGCCCCAGTTTGCACATGCATCTTGCAGCCCTAAAAATTAGCCCCAAAGAGACAAGGAGGTAAAGAGGCAGTATGTCCTGCCCCTTTCTTCAGCTGTCCTGAAGACAGCCTGAGCACGCCTGAGAAGCTTCCTTAAGAAACCACATCTCACAGACTAGCAGCAGACCTAGCACCCAATACTGCTAACGTACCTCTGTAACCCAAAATCCATGATCAAAACAACAAATACTGGCCTGTGGTGTCAGCTCTCCAGCTACCATAATGACAGCTCAGAATGAGCTGGCACCACATACGGCCTTGATGTGAAGGTAGAATAAAATATGAGGCGGGAAGTGAGAATATCAAAAGGAAACATGAGAGTATGCTATGCAAGGCAAGGCTCTTTGAAAATATGCGGAAGGACTGCGTGTGAAATAAAAAAGGTTTTCAACTTCCCACTGTGAAACCTCTCTCTCTTGCCCTGCGACAGGGGCTCGGTAGGGACTGACCCAAGCTGGGTAATTTCCACCCTATTGCCTGCACAGCTCTCTCCTAGAGTCTGACAAATGATCTTTATGATAGCCCTGCAAAAATAATGTCAAATGAAAAACGACTGCAACCCAGACGAAGCAGCGAAATGCTAAATTCCTGCAAAGTGTGGTAGGCAGCGCTAGCAGGGAAAAGGCCTTCGCAAAAGGCAGCCAAACAGGGAAGACCCTGGGTAGAGACCTGAATGGGGCACGTGAGTTGTGTGGAAAGAGTGAAGGAGGGCACGTGGAGTCTGAAAATGAAGAAAAAAGGAGCCAGGTAGGAGGGAGGAGAACAAGGGCAGGGCTGATGCAGCCACACAGCCTGATTCATTTAAATGGTAGCTACAGTGGCATAAACCTGAGCTGTAATGGAGTGGTGAGTCAGTCCCTTGTAATTAGCCCTAATCGGCAACATAGCTAAAGACAGAGGGGGGTAGAAATAGCAGAGCAAATTCTGTCCTATTTACACTGATGCAAATCCAAAATGCTTAGTTTTAAAGAAATTCATCTTATCAGTGTTTTGTTCAAAAAGATTAAATAAACCCCATATTGTATAGGCAAAAGGCTTTTCAGACCACGTGTAGAATCCTACAAGCTTGCCATTTTCCTTTTACAGTGCAGCCACTTTCAGACCTTCAGGATTAATATCATGGGGGTTTCCATATTTTTAGTAGTATTGCAGGAGGCGTCACTACTAGAAAGGAAGCTATTTCTCATGGCACAACACAACCACTAAAAAACAGCATCAAACTATTTTCCATTCAATACAACCTATTTACTTGACAAGTTAAATGTTTCAATACAAGTTGAGAACTATATTTCTTTGAAGACTGAAAGATTTTAGTGGGGAATTTTTGTGAACAGCTATTTTACAGAAAAGAGATGGCCCTGTGAGTCAGGACACTGTCCTCTGGGAACCTGAATTCACACTTTAACTGAGCACCGTGAGTTTGATAATTTCATTCTCATCCCAAAAGAACATCAAATACTTCTCACAAACACACATCCTTACCCAATATGAATGGCAACTTCTCCTCAAGACCTAGGAGTGGAGCACAGAAGCAGTTACTGCAAGTGAAATTGCCTGGCAGATTTATTATATTTGCAATGGGGTCTTTCATCTGTCTACCACACGGTAGGATATCAGTGATATCACCTCTGTTCTCTAGCTAATTGAATGAGAACTAAACACTGTCGTGATGTACTTGCCAAAGAAGAGACACCTTTCATCCCTAATTGGTGACGAGGCCATTCCACCTCTACGATCCCTCATGCAAGCTGAACTACAGTCAATGTTCCGCTATCAGGAGTAATAGGGGAGAGAGGTTGGGTTATCCCAGATAACACAAAATTAGTCTTGCTAAACCAGTGAGGAATGTGATACAGAAACGTCCTGGGGTCTCTGTATGGACCCAGCTTAAGTCCAAATAGGTTTATTAACTCCAGATGAAGGTTAACCCTCCTGGACTAGATTGCTTGCCACAGAGCCTCTGGGGTGGGGTGTATGTCCATCATGGTTCATAGCATTCCCAGTGCCCAGAATCTTTGAACCAGGTAGAGGATGGAACTTCTCCATGCCTCCAGCATCAGCTGCATGTAGAGCCCAGGTGGGGCTGGGGCGGCTGGAGCTTCTAAAACCAGCTGGATCCACAACAGCTCCGTGCAGGATTGCCCCCCTGCCGTCACTCCCTTCCCCACTTCCCCCAAGTCCAAGAGCAACCCAGAGACATCCAAGCGATTGCACTCTTAGAGGAGGTGCTATGGCCCTGGATGTAACGCAGCTTCACGCACACAGCACTGTGCCTCACGTAATAACCTTTCTGGGTTCAGGCTGCCTCTAACTTCCAAACCATGGATAACCAGCAAGCCAGGAAACATCTTTCTACATGTTCACCCCGCACCTTGCAGCAACAGAGGCAAGACTGGGCTCTCCCAGTCACTGAATTCACAAGGGGCAACAGGAGCCTTCCCAGACTGCTCCATCCATGCTGACAGACCCCAAAAAAACACCCGCCAACATGCAAAGCCCAAACTTCTCTCAGAAGTGGAAGAGAGAAGCAGAAATGACGCTGAAGTAAAGGTGGAATTTATCTCTCGGGAAGTGGAAAAATCAGCACAGTGCGTTCCTTGCTGTCAAGCTCATCAGCACTGGGAAGGTATCTGTTCCAAAAATGCTACCCAAAGGCATTTATCTCACAGTTATGAGTACAAGCTAGTAGCCTATCTTCGGATGACAGTTTTTTTAAAAAAACACACCCTATCCTCGCAAAAGGTGAGAGCAGAGATGTGAAGGGAAGGGAAGGAAAGGAACAGGAGCAACAGAGCACGGGAGGCAAATGAAGGGGCAACTTTTTACTTTTTTTTTTTTTTTTTTTTTTTTTAAATCTTCTATCGATTATTCTTCCTGACTTAAAGCCTTCAAAAATCAAAAATCAAATGGGCTCAATGGTGCGGGCCACCTGCTGAGCCAGAGAGCGTCACGCCAAACTGACCTCCAAATGTCCAGGTTATTTACAAACTAATGGAGGCAGCAAGCAATTCCACTGCTGCAAGGGCTCTTTCCAGCAAAAGGCAGATCAGAAGACATCACAGCCTGATTTAATAGATCATCAAAGGCCGGTGATTGAATTATCACGTTGGACATCAATCTTGCTCCTCAGTCAGACTTTATTACAGAGAAACAGTTATAGAAGGACCTCTGTGAAGAAGCCAGAGAAAGATCTGCATTTCAAAGCAATGGGTGAGTCAAGGTGGGGAAATTATAGCTATGATTCACCAGAAAAGAAAACTGTTCATTTCACTCTGCCAACCTGGGCAGAAGGGGAGGCAGGAGAGCAGGGTGGCGAGGGGAGCAGTGCTTAACTGCTCTTGGGATTTTCGTCAGTGTGTAAATGATTTCCTTCTCCTTTACTGAAGACTCAGCAACATCTTTGGAAGGACTTGTAATGGAGTCTCCTGCTGGAGAAAAGGGAAGCTTAATTCCATCTGAAACCCATCCTCCTTCTTTCTAATTCTCATTAAAACAAGAACAGATGTCAATAACAAACGCATCTCTGTCTCTTAAAAATACTTATTTCCTGCTTGGGCCCCAAGCCTGGGGGATAACAAATGTTCTCAACCGCTACCGGACAGTGAAGCTCAGAGGAAGGCCTTGGGGAGGATTAGACACCAAATGTCACCAGTCCTGATTATCTCCCCACCAACGACTCCCACAGAGGGAAAGTTAGGATTGGGATTCCTGGGGGTGGATAGGAAAAAGCGGGCTAGGGAATGTAAAAGCAAAGATCTCAAACAGATTAGGGAAATCTTTCCAGAACCCAAATGTGGTATTTTGATAGGACTGGAGCTAGTCCCATCAGAAACAGTGAAAGAGGAAAATTAAAGCCATTTGAGGACCTGGGAAAACAGGACAAAACAAAACTTTGAAGATTTCTGTTTCTGACCTTCTATATTTCACTTCCTTTCACAACAATTTTCTTGTCTTCTTGGTCTTTTAGAGCCAGGGCCTACAGGGTGATTAAAATGATGTGTATTAATGCAGCATTTACTCTGTATGCTACCAATCAGCTACCTGAAATACCCATTCAGAGATGTGTAGGTGTGGGGATCAAAACAGGAGAAGCAGGGTTTGGAGGTGAGCATTTGGCTGAAGTTTTAGGGGGGAAGTCTCAGCCTGGTTCTCGGCAGAGCACAGCTTCAGGAAGGCTGAGACTAAAAAGTCTTTCCGAAGGGATGCTGCATGCCGATGAAATGATGTCAAAGCACGATGTGCGGGGGGAGCCTGGTCACAAGTCAGTAACTGAGTCTCAGTCCCCAGCCCTGCCATTCAAGGATATCCCAAGGACCAACCTGGGATATCCTGTAGCAAAAGAGTAACTATGGAAAGGTCTAACAGTATAGAAACCTAAATGGAAAAAGAAAGCATCATTTTTACAGGCCACTGAAAGGTCACTTTGTCCTTTTGCCTGTTGTTTTCGCAACTCCTAGTTCCTCCTAACCCTAAAAGCACAAGGCAAGAGAGGCATACATGTAAAATACATGTGGTTTTAAAAAGAACAAAACAAACTGAACATCAAGAACTTCTCTAGAATAATTGGAAATATAGAATGAAGTTGAGGAAGATATAAAGGATAGAATCATAGAATCATAGGGTTGGAAGGGACCTCTGGAGATCATCTAGTCCAACCCCCCTGCCAGAGCAGGGTCATCTTAGAGCAGGTTGCACAGGAACGCGTCCGGGCAGGTTTTGAATGTCTCCAGAGTGTTCCGCCTCCCTCTCTCCTCTTCCCCCAAGCTCACCCGACAGGAAGAGGCAGGTAACAGACTTTGTCAGCTCCTGATCCACACGCTCATTTTTGATGGCAGAGACAGAAATTAGAAATTCAGCTTTCACCCACCTCCACACACCCACTGGAGCTGAAAGTGATAGTTTGAATTAAACCGATGATACTTCCTTTTAGTCTCCAGGGGGGTGGAGAGTTTTGGGGGTGGGAAGAACAATTTCACACTGTCTTTTTTTCTGTCTTTTTTCCTTTTTTTTTTTTTTTGGACCAAGTGTGAGACAAAAAAAGCTGTATTTGTTTTGTTGGGTTGTGAAAGGTGTGGAAATAATCATTCCACGGGATAAGGAAAGAGCAGCCTCCCCCTTTCCATCAAAGCTACTACACCTACAGCCTGTGAAGAGCAGAAACCAGCAATTGGGTTATAGGAGTGTGAAGGGCAGGAATACCCTGTTTTTAATTCAGAAGTTGTCGACTCCGGCAGTCGTTTGCCTCTCTTGTCTCTGCTGGTCTCCATGGCAACAGCAGGCCAGCAAAAGCATTCTTCTCTTGTGGGCTCCAGCACAGACGAATTCAACCAGGGGTCAAAATTAGCCCGTGCTTTCTGGAAAGCAAGAAAACGTGCTGTCTTCCTTCCCCTCCCTTTCCACTGCCATCCTCTTTTCCATTTTTTTTTTATTATTATTTTTGGTGCATTTGGGCGGGGGCTAACCTATCACACTTGTTTTTCTTCATAAAACAGCAGAGAGAAATCTGTTTTATTTTCATGTGTCTCTCCCGACAGCCCGATCGGCCATATTGCATGCAAGTCGGGATGTTTGTGAGAGGCACGCCAAGAGAAACCCAGGTCGGGACATCAGGCTCCAGCGTGGCTGCCGGGACACGCGTGCCTTGCGATACACTGTGGAAGGGCTGCCCAAGCAGCACCCGCACTGGATTTATGAATGAAAGCAGAGGGCGCACCGCCGAGCCATTTATAAGTGCTGCATTGTTCTTTGTTGTCTTGTTATTTAAATATCTCTTATTGGACATTAAAGGCTTAACGGGCATTGTCCAAATTGACAATAGAAATTTATTATTCTCTATTCTCCCGTTGCATTTCTTCTACTGAAAATATTTCAGACATCTGGTCAAAGAGCAAAAGCGCTACTGGAAAACCTATTCCAGAGACGAGTCAGTCATGCAGCAGATAGCCACAACCTTCACTGAGCGAAAAGTCACCCACTGCTTGGATAACACTCAGAAAGAATGCATTCGCCATAATCAGAATCAGTTTGCAAACAGAAATGACCCGTGTTCACTGAATATTTTATCTGGAGCTAAAAATTGTCCCAGTTCTTTTTCTGATTTCTGTGGGTTTGACAACAAGCTTTACTTATAGATACATAAAGATAAACAGACAAACAGCTCAGTGTTTTCTGAAGACCTCTGTCACCACAGGGCACCCATGAATATAAATATAAGGGAACAACAGGAGTCCTACATCCAAAACACATCACTCTGTGCTGTTCAACATCTTGCTTTACCTAAGAGTCCTGGGCAAGAAGGTGGTGGCTAAATTGCGCCTTTGCTCCTCTGCCCCTTCCCGCGCATTTCCACTTTGCCTTTTATAAACTCACCAGCCCTCTTAGTCCTTACCAAAGTCTCTTGCCAATTTTCAGCTGGTGCTATGGAGAAGGCTGGAGTCAGAAGATATAGCTAGGTCTGCCCTGGCTCCAAGGATGAGCTGTTTTCTGTCCCGCCATTGATCCTTGCTTCCCTTGCTGGGGTGGGCAACAGAAGCTGCCGCTGGGAGTCAGGAGAGCCTCGGGCCAACTCACAGTCACCCGTCCACATGACAGGGAACCACCTCCAGGCAGCAGGAGACTAAAAATTGCGAAACAAACATTTTTAATGCTGTCACCACACATGATGCTGTGAGGCTCTGCTGCCAAGAAGCGTGGTAGCTGATGGCATCCCGGTGTCTGGTTCTTTGCTGGAGAGCAAAGTATTTAAATGTTTCTGAAATGTCTCCTGTCTTCTTCCCTTTCCAGGCTGGGAGATGCCGCCAGCTGCTTCTCCCCATCCTCCAGATGTGCTCCAGAGAGGGCACTGCTCTCCCACACCAAAAAGAGAGGAAAGCTGTCAGAAATACAAATGTGGTCTTTAAGCGTCTGTGGGCCCTACCCACTCTTGCTCTGTTCCCACTCGTTACACCCGCTCCAAAACTTGTTTTCACATGTCAAAACCACTCCCACTCCACTTCCACAGGTCCCACGTAGTCTTCCTTAGCTTCCACCTGCCTCCCCCTTGCTTCCTCTCCGTCTCCACTCAGCCGACCCACTCCTGTTCCACTTCTGTGCGTCATCCCACTTCTGGCATGGGAAAGGGTTGACAACCTTAATGCTGAGCTATTGCAGACTCTCCTCACTCCCCTCCCTTCTCCCTTTCCAACCTTGCACATATCTATTTATATTGATGATATACTTTAATCTCCCCTTAAGTACTGTCTTGATGGCCTGTTTCTCTAACAAGCATGCATAACTACTGATTTTGATTACCCGTCTGGTCTCTGCTTCACAAGCAACCATCACGGCAGAGACTGCGAGAACATTTTTGAAAAGCTTTAAAATAGACAGTATTTCCTTATGCCAGAGGTCACTGCATGAAGCCCCAGGGATACCTTTACAGCATTAAAGACAAGATGACCCCAGAGCTTGCATGCATTTTCAGGTTTTGGTAAGGGCAGTGATGCTCCTAGAGAAAGTAAAACAGCTTTGTTTCCTAAGATAACCAATATCAAACAAAAACAAGGTGGGGTGAAAGGGGACATGAAGGATAAGAAGGATTGTGACAAGCTGACAGGATCTTACTCCCCCACTATACAGCTACGTGTGTGTATGCTACACTGAGGTATGCCTTTTCATGTGTGTGAATTTTGACTGACATCTAGCATACCAGTTAATAACCTCAAGAACAGGAAAGCCTTGGATGTTTGGTCAGTAAAGCCTTCACTCATAGCCATCCTCAAGCTGCAATAGAAACAGATGTCAACTCATCTCGGCAGGTTTTATTGTAAAAGACACTTGAGATGTCCTGAGAGGGTGTACTGAAAGACAGGAACACACACAAACACACACAGTGTCACCTTTCGCTTTTAAATAATCACAATGGTATGGTGGAGGTTTTAAATCATCCTCCTGTTGAAGGGAGAGGTGAGCTGACTGAAATGAAGTTGACCCAGGAGATGAATTTAGAATTAGAAGCCAAGATTAATATGTCTGTTCCTCTGATTTCCAAAGTAGAAAACAAGGTGGAGAATGAAGAAAGAGGGAGGCTGGAAGAGAAGTGGAGTATATAATTGCCTAATTAACAGGATTTTCTCCACTGATTATAATCACTTCCAAATTAAAGAGAGTTTAACTGCATCATAACCAAAATTTTTCTTACGCTTTTTTTTGCATTAGAGAAGTGCCAGCAGTGTCAATAAGACCACTGCAAGGTTGGAGCTCCAGTGACAGAGCTCTCATTAGTGACCCAGGGCCAAATTTTCACAGCTGGCCTAACGTGGCACAACTCCAGTAAAGTCAGCAGATTAAATACGACCTCGAGACTCACTCGCCTACTGTGCTATGGAAGAGGAAGAGTGGAAAAGCAAATCTTATCTGGGTTGTTTGGCAGTGTCCAAGAATGTTCAGTCAAACTGCAGAAAGTATTTCAGCAATTATTTTGGGAAAAGATACTCGGTAAACCATACATTATTATGCTATGAGATGGGAGGAAGGGACATGCTTTTCAAGGCAACGGCTCAAACTTCATGAGATGAAAATTTCCTGTTATGCCCCAAACTGCAGCATTTTCATGCATGTTCCTTTGCTGCTGCAAACTGGTATTTGAGCATCCAACTTTGGATGAATTGCCTATTCAGACACCATTTGTTTAAGTAAGTGAAAACATGTTCCAAATTTGCATGCATTACCTTTCCAGCCTTGTCTGATGTTGCTTATTTTTTCAAACGCAAGCAGGAAACATTGACAAATCTCTTCAAAAGTGTCTTTGTGAAACTTCGCCTTAGTTTTGGAAAAATTAAAAAATGTCCCCAAAACACCTGGACATTTCTTTGCACCAAGTCTCTGAACATTTCAAAGTGGAAAAGAGTCCCCTTGGATACACATGATATCCACAAAGCATAGAAGGCCCTCCGTTTGCCCTGGTTCATTTTTTTCTTATGATAGCCACAGAAAGATCCAATGATAGCTCTTTTCCAGCTGAGGAGAAGCACTGGGCACTTTAGATTAAAATCTTTATAGGTGAAATGGGCTTCCATCATTTAGACGTGAAATGACCTTCCGCTGCAAAATGAAGAGCCATCTTTAAATAACAAACTGATGGCTCCCTGTGGATAACATAATGCCATACACTGTACTACACTGGATTTTTCTCTTCCTTTGAGAAACTATCACAAACATTAAGAACTTCCCATCAGTCCTAACAATCTTAGGAAAATATTCCCAAATGTCTCTATATTTTACAACATAAATGCACCTGTATGCATAGTAATATTTTTTCAACTCCACAATATATGTCAGGTTACCCCACCTAAGCGTTTATCTTTGAAAAGTATAGGAACGCAGGAAGACCCACATGTATGCAATGCATAGTGTACATATGTATATATTACAAGCTAAATTCTTACTTATAACTCAAACATCTACAAGCGCAGGCTTGGACATATCCTCACATGCACGAATCACATCCATATATCCTACCCTAACAGCCAGTAAATACGGTAAATGTTCCACATGCTTATACAATAATACCTCTGCGCTCCTGCCTAACCCCTCCACACACACACATCTGTAGTACACCCTGTTGTGATCACACAGCTGTAAGGTGAGTTAGCACCATTATGCTGCGTGCACCACAGCCACATGCAGGCATACATGGCATTCCTACAATGCCATGCAAGAATTCTGTGCCTTTTGCTAAAACATACACATGCAAACAATCCCCAGGGAGTAAAAGAAGGGTATTACAAATAAGAAATCTCTTCAGATTATCTAACCCATTCTCAGCTAGTGCAGCATGACTTCTTCTAGATTACTTCCTACTTATATCGTAGATGACCGACAGGCTCATCCGACCATACACAGAGATGCAAAGCACCTCTGAGGAGGACTGGGAACCCACAAACGTCAAAAGGCCAGGTGCGCCCATCAGCCCTGACAGAGAGCAACATACAGAAGTATACCACCTCTGTCTTCTATACAGCGTTTCTCCCCGGAATAAAGAGATATTATGAACGTCTGACCCTGGTCTCCCTGGGGAGCTGAAATGACATCTCCACCTGCCCGTTTATCGCCTCCAGCCCTTGACAGCATTGGCAAGGCCATCCATATTGCTGACATTTTTCTCCACCCTCCCCTCACTGCCACCCTTGCTTGCTATGGCCGGGTAGTCCTGCTAATGTTGCCATTTACAAGAACAGCTGAGACAGTAGCGCTGATCAAGCATTTCTGCAACGCCATTATCGATTCAACAGGCGTATGAAAAGCCGAGGGGCGCTCACAATTTTTCTGTGCACTTGCACAAAGGAGGGAGAGTCGCAGAGCACAGAGCAGACTCCCCCCTGTGCCTCCCAAGCACACACCGTACCATGGCTCGCCCTGGATGCTGAACACGTCTGCCAAACCCATCAGCAGCTTGGCCCTTTGCCATAAATCAATAAGTTCTCTTTAGAATTCCACCTTCCAAAAATATTTACTGTACATAATTTAATATAATACTCTCCTGGATAAAGAGCTGACATGTTTAATTACCTGGCTCAAGTGCTTTCCTGCTACAGAATACTGCATGCCCAGCCAGGAACGTGGACAAACACACAGCAGATTTTTAATCTGTTGGGACCTTGGAGGGGAACAAATTTCAGCCTAGAGACTCTCCTCTGACAATGTCCTCCCATTCCTAGGGTGAGCTTGGGTTTGACCCTAGGAGGGAGCAGCCTCTTGCCCACACAGCTGGAATAGGTTCTGTCTTTGTCTTACCAGCACCTGAAGGGTTTATCGGGAAAGGAAAGGCTGCCGAAAAGAAAGCCCGTATCATAATCACCTTGGCAGATCGCTGTTGCCATTGCTTTGAATGGTTGGACCACTTATCCCAGAGGGACTTCTTGACCAAACAGCACTAGCAGAGCTCTGTCACCCACTACTGTTTTGTAAATATGGGTGTTCAGGACCGCTGTTCATAGGGCAGCCTAATTACACAGGAGCAGTCCACCAATTTTTCCTCACAACTTTTAGACTGTAGTTATATTTGAAAATTTTTGGTATCTAAACCCCCATTTACCCTTTGTTTTTATCTTCCATCTCAGCATGTACATGCTGCCCTTTGTCTAATGTGGCATCCTTGCCAAATGCAATGCATCCCCTCCTGTGCTTAGGATGCCATCCTAGAGACCACCACCACTAACTGGGGCTTTGGTTTATTTAGCCTTTCTTAGTCCCCTAGCTGGGGAGTTTTCATTCCAAGGTCAAGGTTTTTGATCACTTATTCCATGCTGCCTGCTCCAAGATGTATAAAGTCAGTGAAAGGTGTGCTAGGAACCAGGTATGGACCACTGAATACAGGTATATGAAATGACGGTGGCACATGAATGCAAGGACGCTCCTAGGAGTCTCAGCCAGTACACTTCACACAGCTTTGTACAGACTTCAACTTTTGAACATCCAAAAGCTCCAAAACTTAGGAAAACTCACTAGTGCACACAGATATAATTTCAGATTTCTGGGAATGAAAACATCCCATTTTGCATATGCTGCTGAGAAGTTCTGAGCTAATTCTGCCAACTGTTTCCCTTTGATGACCAGACAAAATGGCAGCTCTGCACCAAAAGCCAGAACCAAAGTCAACTGAAGCTTAGTCTAGGTATGTTGGAAGAAGGTGCCTTTTCTTCCCTGCATGACACATGTCAGCAAATATGTGTATCCCAGTTCTACCATGTTTGTCTCACATTTTCATGAGGAGGTCCCAGTGATCAAGGAACATCACTGCCCTAGTTTTCACTTACATCAGCTAAAATATTTGTGGCTCTTTTAATGACAAAATATTTCTCTGAGGCTTATTGATATACTGAGTAAAATTTTCTCTACAGTTGCTAGGGTCAAGCAATCCAGGGGTACAAGTGCTTGAAGTGAAAAGTGAGTGTAGGTATTATCAAAGCTGTTCTTTTGTATGTTAATGATGCTTGTTCAGCAATTCAGAATGGCAAAATATCCTGGACTGTTTCAGTTCTTTGGAAAAGACAGTCAACCTATTCCTTCAGCTAACCTGATACACGTCCCCTCTTTGAAACAGAACCTAAATTTCATCTAGTTCTCATAAGAACCCTTTTACCTAACCCTCAGTTACTTCTGGTCTCACTCAGTTAAAGCTTGATGATCACTTCCAAATGCAAATCAAAACCTACTTCTAAAGAGGCGGATGTGTACTCTGAGCAGGAAAGTATAAATTTAGACCCCAAATGTTTTCCCAGTAGGGGTTTTGTCAGGTTTTCAGACCTGACAAATTTACTCCCTTTCTTGGTAATTCAGGTAGGTTCTCAGCAACATTTGATTTTTTTGGTTAGGTTGCTTTAGGGATTTTTGCAGCAAGGCAGGTCTTGGTTGATCAGATTTGTCCCTAGCTTGAACACAGTCAAAATCAAAATGTTAGTAAAAGTCTCCCTCCCTCCCTTGTCTCTGAGGAAAGCAGAGTGTCTCGCACAGTACTGTGGCGGATCTGACACCTTGTGTGCAGCGCTGCTGTGATGCTGCGTTGGGTGCAATGTTGTCACGCGTGACATCCCATGGTGACGGCAACATGCATGCCTACAGCTCACAAAGCTGTGAACAGGAGTCGCTAAGTAGCTCTTGAAATGCAAGAAATGTGGAAGAATTTGGAACCCCTTCTGCTAAAAGCAGAAGTCTGAAACCTTCAGAATGGCATATCTCCGGAACGGATGCAGAAGCTTATGTTACATGCTCTATCCAGTCATGCACCGTGCAATTTTTCTACACGCAATAATAGATCACTGTCAATGTACCTCAGTCTTCATCTGCAGCGTTTTCTACTATTCTTGTCTCCAGACTGTCTTACGCAGAGGCTGCCTATCACGCTAAATTTTCTGCTAGTGACAAACATCTCGCATGTAAAAATAGCCCTGAACCAAATATCCTTTTTCTGGCCAGTTCCACGGGGCTGAGAGAAAACAGATTGAGAACAAACATTTGGAATTTGCAGCTGAGGTTAAAAAAATCCTCCTAAGCACTGTAAAAATCTAGTACTGTTGTAATCTAGATTCAGATCTGGTGTCTCCAGATAATCTCTGATGACCAGGTCTACAGAGAAACCACAGATTGGTTTCTCTTGTGACCTAACAACAGTTACTGAAAGCAAAGCGTGGTCTTCTGCTGTCTTCAGAGGTCTGAATCAGGCACTATATTAGATTATAAAACAAATCTAAGATCTAGCCAGTGTATTTACCACTCTGTATTCACGTATCCTTGTCTCTGGTTACTCTCTAAGAGAAGAGAGCTCTGCTCCTCCGTGACCCACTGCATACCAGCTCCCTGCTTTTTGTACAGGCTAACTCCTACTCTCCCCAGGAATAACTTATCAGAGTCTCCGGCATTGTTTAGCTGGCTATAAACCAGCAAGCAACTTCTGTCTCCATGGTGAAAGATTCTTTGTCATTTTTTCCTCAAAGCTTTCTAATTAGGCATCCTGTAATTTGCAGCTTTTCTGCAACATATTTGCAGTGGTGTGTGTGTGCATGTGTGCGCGTGGAGAATAAAAATTAAAATGTGGCAGTGAATCAGCAGTCTGTAAATAATTGCAATAAATAAACAAACTATTTTATTATTATTTTTTTTAATGAGACATGGGCTGGATCTTCCTTTCAGGCAAGCAGCTGGTCATTTTATTGCTTCATCCTTAAATCCCCAAAGCCAATCTGCTATAACAAAGAACAACATCAGTTTCCACCTATTCTCACCATTATGGGATACATTTTGGTGATCTGTCCCACAGTCTGTGGGTAAAGCAAAGAATGGATGCAGAGAAAGTAAGAGCACAATAAAATAACCTGCCATTTAAGAAAACATTCACCTCCGGTTTAGCATTTCTTCTTTAGTCAAGAGCAGATCAAATTTGTTAGCATTTACTAGACACCTAGCATACTTTGTGAAACGAGCTGCTGATTTCATCTGGTTCATGCTGGACAGGTATTTACCTCACAAACGCAATCTTTACAGCAGGTATTACTTATCAAGCCATGGAGACACGCCAAAATAAAAAAGGAGCTAAAAAAAATACCGAAGCGGGGAGGCGGGAGATAGTGGGACAGAGGAGAAAAGGGAAAAAACAGAACTTGTGATCCAAACGACTGCTTTTTCCACTTAAGATCCAAACAGCTAAACTGCTTATGCCTGTGTCCCCATTTTACTCACGACTGCCTGGCCACCCAAAACATGGAGACCTGAACACTGGTGCAGTCTCCTCTGACACAGCTCCCCGGCTGCACGAAGGGAGTGAAGAGTGCACTGCCTGGCACACCTCCAAGCACGAAGCAACTTCAAAACCTAGACCTGCCCCATGGCATACTCGCTCCTGACAGAGGAATACTTCCTACTACCCAAATGAATGACTAAGGGGTATTCATCCCTTATTCAAAGCAATGAATAAGCTCTCTACTACTGCCTTCTGACCTCCTCAGTGAAATAGTCACATAAAAATAATGTCTTTTTATACATTACATAGGCTCGTACATACATCATATATGCTCTCTCAAATTGATTTGACATCACTAGGAATCCTGCAAAGAAAAACTGATATTTCATCAGTGTCTCACTTGTTCCCTGGCTGAAGTTGCAAACCCCTGCTTCTGGTAACGCAATCAACTCCACAGAAATATACTGCATTGTCACAAAGAGGGGCTTACAATTTCAATTTGGGAATAATTAGATGGAACAGATGTGAATGTCAAGAGTATCTGTGTCTGAAAATTCCTCCAATAATGCATCTGATGACCACAAAATGTTTTATGAGGTTCAAGCCTCATCCACGGCTAATGGCTCCCAGTTAATAGAACCAGTCAAAGGGCAAAGAAAGGAGAGGGGGGGTGTTCATGAATATTTATGAAGCAAAACAAGCAGCAGAGATATTCCCTTTTAACAGGCTTCATTACTTCATCTTCCACTCTCCTGATGAGGTAACTGCATTACAATCCAGGCATTTGAGTGTTTCTCAGCTGCCACTCACAATCAGGCTCATAAAATCATTGGAACATATATGTATTTATATCTACAAATGGAAACAAGAAGAATCAGACACACTGTATTCTTTTTAAACAATTTTGTTTCTTGAGGACAGGACCAGATTGACAGACAGCCCTCTTTGGTGCCTAATTCTGCGAGCTGCTGAGTACCGCCTGAAAACACTTGAGTCTTCTCAGAGCCACGAATGGAAGATGAGAGTGCTGAGCCTCTCTGCAGAGATGTTCAGCAGTTTGCAAGGCTACTTCCTTCATCCTCAAACCAAAGGTAGTCTGGGAAGGCTTTACCAACGTGGCTTGTGTCCATGCCCTTGGTCAGCATGGCTGACTTCTAATAGAAGGGTAATTCCTCGTCAGCCCTGGTTGCTCCTTAATGGTTCTGGTGAGAGAACTGAGGGGAATGGACCTAAATGTCTATAGGCATGTAAAAACTTAGTAAGATCCAGGCCTACCAACCCTTATTACATCTGCCTATAAATAGCAATGACTTACTACTCTCAGCAGGTTGGAGTTGCCTGTAACCATATCAACCTACTTTGTTTAAGAAGTAGGCTCACACCAGCAAGCAAGTCTACAGTTGGAATTTCTAAACTTGGTACGAATGTCACAGGTTACAGGAGGACTCCCTTTACCTAGGTAGTGTGCCAGGCAGCCATCAGCATGCTGAAAGGCAGAAAGTGGTGGGTATAGGAGTGGACAGGCCCAACGTGTGATGGGGTTTCTGCACAGCACTGTCATAGTTCACAACAGAGTGCTGGCAGAAACTGGAAACACATCAAATCAGGCATGAAACTCTGAGTTTCTTCCCAGGTCTGCAAGACTCACGCTGCATCTCTTGCAGGCATGCTGCAGACCGTCAGACAAGCGTACATGCAGAAAACATACTCCGTGCACCCCTACAAGACACAGAAACGTATCTAAATTCCAACCGTAGCACAAAGAGATTTGTCATGATTGCATCTGTAATGTGCACCTTGTCCTCCCTACTGGTCTCGACTGCAAGCTCAACAAAGGAATGGCAAAATTTTTGCACAAACTCAAGGGATAATATTCATAACCAGTAATCTTAACAATCTAATTGATACAGAGAACATTCCCTTGGCTGAAGTTCAACCCCAAGACCTTGGGAAATGAAGCCTGGTCTTCCAACCAGCCCTTCTCTGCCTCCCAAGCAGTCCTTTCA
This sequence comes from Chroicocephalus ridibundus, assembly GCF_963924245.1. NCBI lineage: Eukaryota > Metazoa > Chordata > Aves > Charadriiformes > Laridae > Chroicocephalus > Chroicocephalus ridibundus. The sequence continues at coordinate 157,302,026 of NC_086284.1, forward strand.
CAGTCTTGATCCTGAACACCTGTGGGAGGAAGAGGGGAACATGAGCTCCATATATCCAGCCACATCCTTGAGGACTCCAAGGACCAAACACAGAACATTCACTGTCAGTACCAACAGCCTCTGTATCTTGAGCTTTGAAAATAAGTCTGTTAGTTGGGTCTGATTCCAGACTTTTAACCTTGTGGATGAGCTGAGACAGGAAGGCTTCAAACCAAGCCCCTTGATAGCGAGATGGTTGCAGCGACCATATAAAATCCCCACATCCTGACCTGACACTGTTAGTTAGTCCTACCAACTCTCTTCTATGAAGAAAACTAAGGAGGAAGACAGAAAAAGAGACAAAGAGCATAGCATCTCATCTCTTTGTTATTTCAGTGTCTTGGTTACCATGCTGAAATCCAGGTGGGAATCAACAGATTTATGCTCATTTCCCCAGACAGCGCTGCCTAGACTAGAGTGTCAGCGATGCAGAAAGTTTGAAATGGCATCCTGACAAGATGTTAACTTTTTCATAGCTCAGCACCATATGCACTCAGTCTACTGACACAGCCTGGCAGCCCCCCCATACACCAAGCCTCCAAAAGCTCCCAAAACCGTGGTGTCCCATAGGCACATTCGCTCAGATCAAGGCAAAGCTCCTCACTGAGTTCTTAAGCCCCCAAGCACTACAACACTGCAGAAGGCTGGAACATGGTTTGCTTGGGTTTTTTCCTATGAACACTTTTAATTGCAAAAAAAAATACATTCTTTTCATCAAAAACTTCTATTAGTAATGCAAACTTTCATGAAAAAATAAAACTTAAGATATTTTATTTTTGAATTAAATGCTTGTCTATGTATTCTTGATTTTGTCTAATGATTTGTAAACATAGATATGTTCTTGTAAGAAAGTACGTATTTTCTGGAGACAAAAACCAAATGACCATGGTTTAGACCAAAATAGAATTTGCCATCAAAGCAAGCCCTTTTTTACCCAGTCCCATCCAAAATTTTGTGCAACAGATGAACGTTTTTGGCACCTCTTTCACACAGGGATAAATTGGTATACCTTTCTAGCATTTTTTGCTGCTAGGGCAGCTTTTCTCAAGCAGATTTCATCATCCACAGCCATATACCTGACTGTTCACACCTCCTGTTTGTAAATCGTTCAGCCTTGATTGTTCCCAAATTATCAATGCCTATACTTTTTCATAAATGTACCTGGTCCTTTTAACAGCGTCTTGACCTCAGGTCTTTATCTGCACATGTAAAACACATTAATTCTGGAGATTTCTAGCAAAAAGTAGACAGTTAACGGCTATTTTAAATTTGAACATGGATCAGCAGGTCTATGTCATTTTAGCCGCCTGCCATTAAAACTGAAATGCCTCAGCAAGATGTTTACCCTCAAAAATCCCACAGGATCATGTATGGTAGAACCAAAATTGTCCTTCTTGCAGCAGAAAAATGGTCCTTCTTTCTTTAAAACTCCTTTTAGTACATCATATTGGCTAAATGTAAATTTCTTTGCACAAAACGATGAATTTTATCTTCATCTTGCATTAACATAATAAGCGTGAGGCTCCCGTGATTTTCATGCAGCTATTTTTTAATTTATTCCAATAGAAGAGAAAAGGCAACTAGGTTTTCATCCTGCACTTATTACTATACACAAGAGACATTTCTTCCACATATTCACCACTCCTGAAAGCCAATTCAATCCTGATCATCAGATTATATCACTTATTTGTCTAACATGCAACTTTTTCCCTAGATGAGAGGAATAAGCAACAACCTGTGCCTCAGTATAAATTGGGATAGTTTGGGCGTCAGCAGTACACGTCTGTTATGCTACACTCAATACCACAATATGTATATAAGTCACTAATGAATTCTGAAATATATACATGTGGCCTAGAGTTCATCCATAAAGTTGTGTTCCCAATGGCTAGAAATATTTGGGGTCAAACAAAGGTGAAGGTTATTAGTCACTTCTAAGCTCTCAAATTGGACCATTAATTCCAGTCTGCTCCCAGTGATGCTTAGTTGCAAGCAGCAGTGGCTTCTCAAGTATTTGTGCAATTGGCTCAAAACTACACAGAACATTTTTAATGCATTTAAGAAAAGTAAAATGTTTTGTTAAGTAAATTCAAATGGATGCTTTGTAAATTTTCAATGTAAAAAGGAAACCTTAAGGTTTTTTTTCTTCTATAAAAACCTTAAGGTTTCCTTTTGACTTGCAGCATCATGACTGTTGGGTTTTATCTACTGACAGTTCTGGAACTTATTAGGAAACAAATGATTTCCCAAATTAATAGAATACTGGAAGTCACACTTCTGCAATTTCATTTCTGAAGGACTTTTACAATGCTCAAGCCCAAAAGAATTGTTTCCATGGGGTTATATGTTAATTAAAAAAAGAAACATAACAGTGGAAGGCATTTTAAATATAAACTAACAATCTGCTCTGGCGATTGCATCTCTGTGATGCTGCATAAAACCTAAAATTGAAACTGAGTAGAAAATGACTATATAGGCAAAAATGAAAATCACTATCACCTCATTAACGGAAAAAACTGCATTGTGGTCAAACCATATGAATACTGACGAATGAAAACTATTATTTTAATCTTCAATTTAAATCTTCTAAGGTTATTTTAAGTAATAAAGTAAGTACATTTGTTTTATTATTACCTTTAAATACAGAGACAAATTATTTGCTGGAACAGCTCTATGGTGTACTAGCAGCCCCATGATTTTTACTGTGATCAAACCCTTTTAACTCCCCTGTTTGCAGGGAAATTCTGCCCTCATTTTGAGAGCAGTCAGCTGCTATTTAGCCTGAAATTGTACGACGTTTTTGTGGGATTCGGTCTAAGACATAGTTCAAGAAATAAACTATTTGGAGATCCAGAAACTGACTGTGAGAAATCTAAGGTCAAAAGTTTCTGCCAGAGCTTACTAGATGATGTATCAAAGGCACTCCCCAAACAGATGACTGAATTTCCTTTGAGAACTACTTTACTTTATCAGAGACTGTTCCTATTAGCTCCTTTAGAAAGTCTGTGACATCTACACAAAAGTGCAGGAGAAGCTTTTCCCTACTTAACTTGTTGTTCATAAACCCTTTCATAAACCTGGGCTGCCACCTTTCAGCTCCAGAAGCTGGGAAGTGCCATTGCAAGTCATCATCATACTTCATGGAGAGGGCCACAACACCCGGGAGGGCTTCATGGACTAATCCAGAGGAGACAGGCTAACTACGGTCACCGTCTGTGATTTCTCCTACTAGCTGGACAGAAATGGAGAACGTATTCCAGGTCTCTCCCAACAGAGATGATGGATACCTGGTTTCACAACTGAAGAATCTCGTATTAACCATTAGGCAACTGGGTACTACAGAAACCATACGCCACACTAGCGACCTGTCAAGCCACTAGCCTCCCTTTTCAAAGCAAGTCTGTTGAGAACCTGGCACAAACCCAGACTTGTGTCAGGGCGCTCGATGCTGTTTGGTCACCTTCGGACCAACGCACAGTCTGAGGACAGGACTTGCTGCACTGTGGGATGAAAGGGAGGCGAAGTGCACCTCGTTCATCAAGGTCATGTTGCCCTGTGAGAGGTTGCAGGAGTGTACAGGGCCATTCTTGAAGCAAGGTTTACGGAGAGAGATAATATCTTTTGTTAGACCAACTGATATAGCTGGAAGAAACAGAGAGACAAGCTTTCAGCCTGAAAAAACTGTTTGGTTTTTTCCAGCTATACCAGTTGATCTAATAAAAGATGTTCTCTCCCTATAAAACTTGCCTCACTTACGTGTTTTAGACAATCATGACTACAGAGATCCTACCACTGCTTATTTTAACCACTCCAAAGTGGCCCTGGGTCCTTCCTCTCAGATCAAAGACAGATGGTCACTATGGTTAATTTTTTCTTCCACCTCCACAGCCCCTTTGGGTCCATTCCTCCTACCCAGGCTGCTGGTAGTAGTGATAAAACCATACAGCATGAAATGCGGATTCCTCTAAGGTGTATTATCTTCTTTATAACTAAAATAAATAGCATTTTTCCCAGGTTTTTCAACATAGGCTTGCAGAAGGAAGAAAACACATCAAAGACCTTTCTTCCTCTAACACTGCAAGTCTTCTACCAACATATTAAACCCACACGATCTTGCAGTCCACCTCCGCAACAGGCAGCTTTGCCTTCCTGTCTCCCAGCCATTCGTCCTCTTCACTGCCCTCTCCTTGCTGGCAGGGGACAAGATTGAGAACCAATCTGGATTTTAAAATTTTGTATATCTTAGGGTCAACTGAATACCAAAGTAATGAAATCAGGAAAAACGTAGCCTACATCCTTTTGCCGCTATAAGGATTACATCCCATCTCATCAGACATATCTGGCTATTAAAGTTCAGGTATCCATGATGTCAACATTTGACTGTGACGACTAGTTGTGCATAGTTATCCAGCCACATAATTAGAAGAAGCTTAAGCGCATGTAAAATGAACCTGCTTATTTATTATTAGCTATATCAGGTCATTGTACACATCAAAGACTCCTCGTTAAGTTTGAGGCCATTTCAACTTTTCTATCCTCTGCTCAAGTTTGGGGTTTTTTTCCATGCTACTGACAGTAGCAACTGAAGGGAACCCCCTGTAACCTCCAAGATAACTGCACTGCACCTGGGCAATTAGACCACTGACTAGCAGGAGAAGACTCAGAGATACAACTTTTACACACTATAGCCATCACTCACATATTTGTTAAAAATGCAGGTCTCCCCATGTTCAGACCTGAACACAAAACACACGTGTGTAACTGCCCTACTCTCTACAGAATTGCAATTCATGTGTTTAGCTGCTGCAATATACTCAAATATACTACAAGATACATATGCATGTACATGCACAGTCTGTGGAATGGGAACAAAGATTATTAATATTATTTCACTTGTAATACTTTAGCAGAAGTTCATACACTTTATTTATGAGGTCATATAAGCATTCACGTGATAGCTTGATCAATCAACAGATCAATAGCTCAACTGATCATCTGTCACCTTTAATTCTTTCAGGATTACATATCTTAAGACAAAAGAAAGACACATCTTTCAAATACCTTACAAAAAAAGCAGACATATCAGCTGTTTCTCTGGACTAAGTGAATATTAATGATCACAGGATCCTTATAAGCCTCTACTTGTCTTTTGCATCTTCATCATTTCTAGCAGCACATTCAGTTACTGTATGGAAATAGATGCATTCACATTGTTCACTAGAACACCAAGGATTTGAATGAAGCACACTTAAGGTCTGTGAAAGATGCTCAACTCATGTCTCATTGCTTTTTATTGTAGCTCATGTGGTAAACTAAGTTCTTTAGCTGGGTTACTTGACCAGAAACCAACCATCAAACATTGATGCTCCCTGAACTACCTCACATCTCACCAACCATCAGTCAGTCCAGCAATTGCAGGAACAGAGTCTGGATTCTCAGGTCCTTCTTTTCTTTCTGCAATTGACTGCCATGCATCTTTGGAAAAAAACCATCCAGCCTTACTGTGTCCAAGCGTGAAGAATGGGTGGGTTAAGTCACACTGTGCACAGCAGGCATTGCTAACCAGCATCAATGAAATGCAGGATGCAGCAACCTGCATGTGAAAACCTCATGTCTGGCTCACAGCAGGAACTGAACAAGGGTCCTGCAAGCACTGATGACTTTAATCCGTCCGATTTCAGGAAGATAAGAGGCTTCCTATACTGTCATCTCACACAAAGTAGGCACAGAGGGAGGATGCACCCCCTACATGCTGCTTATGGATTACCCTTGGACAGAAATGTTGAAGATCCTACAGTCTTCTGTGGCTATAAAAGGTCCTGGTCCTGGAGAACAGCAACACAGTGATGCAGAAGCAGAGGCACAATTTGAAGACACCTTTCCAAAGGCAAGTCATGCTCTGGGGAAGCTCACAGGGTCAGGAAACAGGAGGATCTGCAAAGGGCGGGGGTGCAGAGCAGCAGGAGCTGTAACACAACCAGTGATATGAGATCCTTAATTCACAGTGAAAGAAGAGCAGTCAGGGCAGAGGCTGGCACTTCTCCAATGCCAGAAGAAAACTGAAACATGGAGAAGTGATGGCAGGTCCATCCATCATCTTTGGATTTCTAACCACCACATTCAGAGTGGAGGGCCCACAGTGAAAGAGGCTTACCGTGTTTCAAGTGGAAACATTCAATGACAATTTTCCTTACAACAGGAACTGCTGCTTCTTTCAGCTGGGATCACATCTTGACAGGAAGATCAGTGAGGTGAGGCACCACAGGAAAGGGTTAAAGTAGTGTCATTCATTTCTAGGAAAGTTGTGTAATAAACAGGAAGAGCAGTAAGGATAGCAAGGGAATCCTCTCCAAGAAAACTTTCCCAGTCCTACCAAAACAGCTATAGGTTGTGTTTTTTCAGGAATTCATTTAGTCTGAATAAACTTAATGCAGAATTGACCAGATGCTCGGGTCAGCATAAATCGGTGCAGATCCCCTGACTTCTGGGTAGCCAAAGCTCAGCACAGGGTACACCCAAAGTGCGAGACATTCGTCATTACTAACATAACATACCACTGCTCACTGGAGTAAAGGCTTTAGTGCTGCTTCAAGACCCACGCAACTACAGAACATTTATCTTTCCTGATGTTCAGTTGTTCCCTGCCTCCTTGAAATTAGTGTGCGGATTTGTTAAACTTTTGGTGTGGTAATGTGCCTTACTTTTACTTACTTCTGGAAAAAGTTACAATTTTCATTTATCTCACAACACACACAGTGTATACAATCAGCTTGCAAAATGTCATGTGACCTAGCCGCCTGAAAGGTACTCTATGAGTATCATAAATCATTCTTTATCTGCCTTGGCTTTTTTTATAAATAGCACATCTTGGCTTTGTATGTCTGGAATGCTTTGGACCATTTCTTTTGTTTAGGGGGGAAAAACAGCGATAAGGATTTGTTTATTAACAGGGAGAGAAAGACAGGTATTAATATTTTTGTGCTGTTGCTGAAAGCAAAGTCCCAACAGGGGCTGAATTTCCAATCTTTTGTATAAAAGCCATCGACAACCTTTTTCACTAGGCTACCCAGGATGTTGTTTAAAGCTCAACGCACACAAGAAATTTCATGTAAATTAGCCACCCGAGGGTACCAACACGGACCCATGATTGTAATAGAAACATATTGACATTGGCATAAAAAAAGGCTAATTAACTGCTTCCTTTCTGCCAATTGCACGCTAGACACACGCTGCTGCTCAGCATCTCCTGGGCTGCTGCAGATATGCTGGCAAATACTCTCATTTCATGGAGTTCAGCACAACAGCTGCTTAAACGGTCTGCACAGAAGCATAGGGGGACAGCAATACGAGGGGATGAGTGCTCTGCAAGCAAAGGGATAGAGAGTTCAAAGTATGTCCCCTTCCTTCAAACGGAGTAAAGCTCTCTTCATGCATGCACCATTTCTGGAAAATCAGACTTGACTTCATAAGTTTTTCTTCCTCAGTACAAAGAGCCATTGAAATGCTGTAGTCCTATGCAGCATGTTTTGGGCTGATAAGAATAACAGTGGGGGGGGGGATTTAGTCCTTCATTTCACACAGAGGAAAACCGACTTTGTGGCATATTCTGACTGAAAGACAACCCCAAAGAAGGATGTGAACTCACAGCTTCTAGAGGTTAAAGTCAGACAATTCATCCAGGGAGTTGCACACTCTGATTAGAGGATCTTAAGGTGTTAAGTAAAAATCTGTACACTTCCATGAATGCAACTGAAATAAACTGTGAATTACTGAAGTAATTCTCAAGCGGTACAGGGCTTGATTGCCTTGTATAGTGATTTGCACCCACACATTGTGAGTATCAAGCAGGTGTAAAATGCCTGCAGTGGAGGAACAGGGAATGCTGATTTAAGAGCATTTTATACACACATTTCCCTGAACTTAATAGGTATGAAAGTGTCCTGCAAGGTAAAGTGTAAAGAATTCAGTCCCTGGAACTCAAAATACATGTCCTTTGTGACTATTAAGCCCTTTATTTTTGAAGACATTTGAATATTGATGCTTATTCTTACAATGAGAAGTCCATAGCAAAACCCTGTTTTAAGTCACACAAGGATCTGGAATACCTGAAACCTGCTCCCAGGCTTTCCTGTTCACGCCCATTTTTTTCAGTTTCTAATCTTTCCATTTTTTTTACTTGCTTTTTTTCTCTGTTGTACACAGCAGACATTTTCCCTGTAACCGTCCACATCATGACCTCACAAGAAGAAAACCTTTAGCCACGAAGATGACGTAAGAAAGAGTGACTGCGCAGGTCAGGTGAGTGCTAATGGGACAGTAAGCCTTTCATCTGAGGTCACCAGAAAGAATCCAAATCATCTCAACACAAAATGAAAGCAAAATGAAAGTTGTTCCATTTTAATGACTTTTTGGTCAACTGTGAGAAAGGAGTTAGTTTCACAACAGATTGAGCTCCATGTCACAGCAAATAAATAAGTAAAGTACGCAAACAGAAAACGGTGCAGTCAACTGGTGTCGATTCTACCACCCAATAATGAAATCAGGTCTGAACACCAAACTAGCTTCTCATCTTTTACCTTCTAGTTAAGAATAGAGGTGCTCTAGTGGGAGGCGGAAATGTGCATTTCTGTTGCCTGTTCTGTCCTCATTCTGAAGACAAACACAGGACTCTGTCTGGGGATGTGAAGCCCACACTAAAGCCACCACAAAAGAGGGGAAGAGATGAAGGGAATGTAGGGTACCAGAAAGAGAGATTCTCTGTTTACTCCTTACACAGTCGCAGCCCAAGGAGGAGCAGAGGACGCTTCCCTTTAACATCAGCTCCTGGCAGCTTAGTATTCTCTCGCTACTAGATGGACGTGCACACTTCTAGGGTAAAGCTCTTTATGTGTCAGAGAGCACCAGACGCAAAAAGAGTAATTTATAAGTAGCCAGCACCCCTACAAAGCTAGCTCATTTCACATTTTTACTTTCTCCAAGCTCATCTTAGAGATAACACTTTCCCCTCTGGCTAGAAATTAAAACATCTTTTTTCTCTCCTTTTTATTTCACTGGATTCAAAAAAAAAAAAAAAAGCATTGAGAGGACACTGCTGCTGTGGCAAATGCACACTGAAAACGTTAAGAGTTAACAAAAACACTGGCTAGGAATAGAAGATACGGCTAAGGGCAATGACCTTCTTTTTGCTCCTGAAAATGTAGAACAAAGGTTAGCTGTTCTACTAACCCTGCTCACTGTTATTTTTTGACTCCTCATGGCCCAAAGAAGGCCTTGAAGCAATAATATTGCCTCAAATCTCATGGCCTGTTTGAGGTGTTTGTTCTTTGAGAATCTCTTCCTTTCATCAGATACAAAGGAGGTGATGAATGAAGCCAGCTCTCCCCGAAGAAAGGAGAGATGCACATGAACACACACTGGGCTTGGGGTACTTGAAGCACTCTGGCAGCCATCAGCTGCAATTAGGCAATTTATTTCTCCTGTTACATGCCTTCACATTAAGCACTGCATGCCCAGTTGGATTACTCCAAAGGACCAGTGCTTAATTCCATTAGTGATGACCAACTAAAATTCCAATAAAACAGGGCAGGAGAATAATGCTGGAAGGCATACTGATATGTCACTATCCTAAAAAAAACCCAAACCCTGTAGTTGACCATAAAATAGAAAAGGAAGCAAATCTCTCACATACCACTTCGCCTAGGCCTCCAGACCCATTCAGACTGGTATGGCCTCTCTGAATTGTTTCCTTATTTTATTAACAGCAACAGCAACGATCTGCTTCCTCTGTCTCAGAGCTCTGCTTGATATTGGAGACTGGCTTTCAAACTGCAAACAGCTTTTGTGCAAGAGGCTTGCTTACCTCTTTTATTCTTAGATCTCTGTCTTTAAACAAAATTGTAAGGCTGGCAGGATTGGACTGAAAAAGAACCATTAAACCTTGATAATTTTCTGCTAGAAGAAACACTTTTAAGCCAAAACGACAGTCAGATCAGGAAAAAACATCCACTTTGATAAGCTGGTAATTAAACAGCAAGCAAGCTGATGAGGCAATATGATCAGTCAACCATGCTGGCCAAGATGTTATTGTCAAGTGGGACAGCAAGTTTTAAAGGCAAATTTTGCTCATCACCTACTTAAAAGAAAAACAGAAGATGCCACAGATACTCCACAGCAGAGGAGTGGCCATGAAGAGAAAATAAGAAAGGATCCTGGTCTTACAGGAGAATCCAAAACACAAATGTTGTCCCAAAACTCGTGGGATCGTTTACCCAGTGTGCAAGCCAATAACACTATAAACAGTATTAGCTGTTTATTAGCAGTTCTGTGCAGATTTCGGTGTTAGAGGGTATTTCCTCAAAGCTAGCACACACAGCACTGAAATACTCATTCCTTTATACATTGTAAATTTGCATAATTAACATATTCATTGTTTATCAACTTTTTATTGGTGCTCACAATTCCTTATCTTGAGGCTGATTGGTGTAAAATGTCTTTGTCTTCATTTAATGGTACAGTGTCTCTTAATTTTACTGCATAACTCAGTGGGTGAGTGCCCTCAAGCAGAGGCAGGTATCCTAACTTCTAGAGGGGTGGTTTTCATATTATAATTACTCAGGTTCACCTAAAGAGCGTATTTTTAGCTGATTCATGTGGTATAGCCAAGTTTCTTGGTCGATCAGCCCTCTGAAGTTTCTGGTTCTTGGTTTTAGGTCTGTTTGTTCCTTCTATCTCATTGTTTTGTCAAAAACTGTTTACCCAAGTGATTTACAGAGTTGCAGTTGTAGAGGTTTCGACATCACAAGGAACATGCCAAAGGAATGAGAAAACTGAAGCAGAGAAATGTTTTTAGTATTTTATTGATTTTGTCACATGCCTTGTGATGTGTGAGCTGAAGGGTAACTGACTTGGAAGCCCTCAGACAGCATATTAAGTATTTCAAATGTCCCAGAGCAATAAGCCATCAGCTGAAGCAATCATAAAGCTGAAGATTCGGGAAAAGATGGGTTTACATGGTATATTTTGTGAGGACCAGAACTGGCCCTGAAGGCCTAGGAGACTTGGAATTGATATGGGCCAGAGGAGTCAAAGAAAGGGACAGTACAGAAATCTATGCAGAGGAAAGCATTTAAAATCACATCAGCTCAGCCTGTGGAAACTGAGCAAAGGCAGGTGGGACAGACCGTTAAGACTCGGGCCTGTAAAAACAACCAACTCGCACTAATTTAGCAGTTAAGCTTTGCAGAGCCCTCCCACCTCACTACGTTTGCTGATGTTGCTGAAGCTGTTGCTACCAATCCCTTCACCTCCTCCCTCACTCAGCACCAGTCCCTGACATGAACAACACTGGACATCTGGGGAGCCTTCAATTCAGGGCTGAAACCCCTGCTCGGGAAACGGTGGTCTGCTGGCCACTGCACAGCCCCACATGTCCGCCGGGGAGGAGTGTTGGTTTTGTTTTAGCACACCACATGTTCAACCATGAAAGAGGCCACCACAAAGTCCAAGTGAGGAAGAACAGTAAAAACCCATCTTTTGCCATTTTTACCTCTGTGTACACGTGCAGCCCTTCCCTGCCAGACACTTGGCATGTGAGTCGCCCATCAGCGTGCACACCAAAGGTTCCCCATTCCTGGCAGGTTTGAGTTGAAAACCAGCTGTGTGGCAATTGCAGCCCACATGACATTACAACTTCAGTATGTGGCTACCCAGATATCTCAGTTATCACCTATCAGACAGATGGAGAGATCAGCACCTTTAGCAAAAAAAAGGCAATTTTTTATGGCACAAGCTAAAAATATAAAATTCTATTCTTTATAAGACTACTAGGGCTTACAAAGTCTGTCAATATAACAAAAAGCACCACAACTGGTCTATCACCTATTTAATACAAGACACAGAGAGTCCAGAACAGGTTTTTCAGAAAGCTCAAATAGGAGAAAAATACCAAAAAAACCCCACTGAAATCACTAACAGCGTTAAGCAATGACCTCTCACGTCACTAGAAATTCATATTACCTCCAATGGATGCTGGATTAGACTCTTGTAGAGTTATGTGAATTACTGAAAGTAAATACTTTATGTAGAGGTTGATACTCTGTTGTAGGTTTTTTTTTGTTTTGTTGTGAACAAACTCCTAAAAATATGTTTCCTAGTCAATACTGATGAGTGAAGGTTTAGTGCCAACAAATCTGACCTATTAAATGCCTTTCCTGGACAATTGTTATGTTTATTTGATCACTTTATTCCCATGAAGCGGCCTCAGTTCTTTGAATGAGGTGAACGTAATCATTAAGAATAACCAAGAAGTGTTTTAAAGACAGTGACTGAAGAGAGTAAGAAGTCTCTCATTCTACAAGTCTGTCTACTGACAGATTGCATTGTCTTTCAACATAAAAAAAAAATTGTCAACAGGTAGCAAAGTCATACTTACAAGGAAAAAAGGACCGTGTAACACATGGAAGAGGAATAAATATGAACCAAAATAAAATTTGACAAATTATTTCTGAATACTTTTTGCTACCACTCAACTACTTCTGCTCATAAATCAGTAGTAGTACAATTCCCAGACCAATTCAAAAAATAACGAAGTATTTTTAAGAGTATCCTTAAAAAGTACCATAACCACATGCAGTGTGTATTTAAGGAACGAGCATTTTAGAGTCTGAATATTATCAAAACATGGCATGTTTCGATTCCTGACATTTTAGGTTATAACAAATCTCCATAACAGTCAGCCAAAACAGCCATTTGAATAGCAAGGCGTTAAACAGCATCCTCCCAGGTATTGCGGTCTTTCAACCAGGGTTCAAGACTGTAGAAAAAACGATGAACCAAAGATAGCATGTGAAAAGAAAATTACTGACAGAAGTAGGAACAATCAGGAAAATTAAGACCTGTGATAAATAAAATCAAGCTATCACTCTGTTCTCAGTTATTAGCACAGGAATGAAAGACATCTCTGGTCAGGTCACTGGGTCTTTGAGTCTTGAACCCTGCTGCTGCCTGACGCTTCAGAAGATGGTAATAGCTGTGGCAAACCAAATAATAAGCTGTGGTGTGGAATGGGGGTAAAAAGACATCTATACTGGCTTCTGCACATGATCAAAGTTCATGTGTTGTATGAATTTGTGTCAGAGCCTTCTAACACACTTAGGTCAAATTCACATATTGAAATAGATCTCAGTAAAGAATGAAGATGGACCTATACACCGTTTGTTCCCACCGTCCAGTATCAGTGCTCCTTTACCTTTAATTCACATACACGCATCGTCACAAGTATATTTTGCCACAATACTTCATCTGGGCTGTAATAATAGTGATTCTGACTAAGCGTTGGAGCTAGCCAGTACCACTGTCAATTACCTTCATAACTTCTGTTTTCCCCCTGTAGCTACACAGTAAGGAAACGGTCTTATAAGCTCCTTCTTAACATACTTTTAAAAAGTCAAGTACTTCTCCATAGCTCTTCTCAAACCTATCGTAGTCCAGGATGCTATTCTGATTTACACCAAATATAGTGCAAAGCATGCAGCAAAACCTGCTGGAGAAACATAGGAAAGAAAAGGAACTACTGATGGATCATGGGGAGGGTAGGAGGGAAAAAAAAAAAAAAATGAAAAAAGCTTTGCAAATGTGTAAGGAAGCTTCAAAGCCAGAAGTTTCAGTCCAAGTTTCAGACTCTTCCAAATCCACAGGGATTTGAATCTGTAAAATGTAACTTCAAATTCATAATCTAAACTTTTCCTCCAAAGCCTCCAAGGACTTTGAGATTTTAGGTTTGTATTCAGGCATATGGACTTCAAAACTGGTAGAAGTTTCCTTGTCACTCCGAATAGTCTGAAACATTAGCAACCAATAACACTTTCATTATCGCTACTGCAGTTTCTCCCATAGCAGGGAGCAGTCTCTCACTCCCTGCTCTTAGGTAATCCTCAAGGCTTCTTCAGTTTTGGCTGATAAACACTTGATTATTATCCTGTGGGCTTCTCCCCACCTTCTCTTTTATGTATGCTCACTGTGTATCTGCACAGAAGACATGATGTATATTTTGCAGCACAGTGCTTTAGCACATGGCTCAGCATGCAGAAATGCACGGTCTCTAGTCCGACTGTCGGTGTTCCCAGCGTCAGAACATAGCTAAATAGCTCTCAGGATAGGGCTCATTAGGCTCCACCGAATAGCCAAGAGGAGCAATAGATTTCATAAGTGAAAACATTCACCAGGTGGAAAATACTCATCACTGGATTTGAGCAAGGACACATATTGCTCCTAAAATACTTCCTAGTAGAAAAAAAAAAAAAGGTAGAAAACTTCATCTGAATTAGTTTTCTTTGGCTTCAATGTCACTGCAGGGAAGGTGTATTTTGCAGCACACCCCAAAGTCCTGTGGTCCACCTAAGTGAGGAAATCACTGCAGCCTTGTCATTCCCATCTGCCCAAGTTTACTCCCAAAGGAAACAGGAACAAGTTGGGAATTGACATCTGCTTACGCTCTACCAGACAGTTTTAACACTGCCAAAGCAGCCACTGCAAACCACTATGAAGAGTTCCCAACCCCAATTTTAGATGTATGGGATCAAATCTTGTTCCTTTTATATTGAGTTTTTGTCTGCACTCCAGAGGCCTGAAAGTGGCCATTCCAAACCACCAACTGCACATCTTGACTGCTAAGAAGCACAACTAAACACTTGAATCCACTGAGTACATTGGAAAGCACAGGTGGAGAACAAAGGTGATGAGCGGGCATTAGGATACACTGTGGCTGTACAACTCAGAGATGTTTCCTGATATAAAGCTATTTCATTGTCTTGATTCATAAAGAGGAGTTTTCTGGTACGTTCACTAAATTTGAGAATCTTTCATGCCCCAATGAGTAAATTTGCATGATACAGAAATAACTTATTAAATGCAGAATGCTCCTACAGAATATGTTTTTGTTTGATTACCATTAATCCTTCTCAGGACTGCTTTAGCACAGAAGCACATTTTTTTTTAGATCATGCAGCTGTTGAACTGAATTTCCATTTATTGCCAGTGTGAGCACTCGGACAAACACCAGCAGACAGCAGGAGAAAAGCTGTAGGGATCTTCTCAGGGCATCTAGTGGATCTGTACTGAGAGGGATCTTCTGCAAAAAAACAGTTCCCAGGACAGCCCGTGTTTGCAGGGTAAGTGAGAGGCTAGGAAATTCATGCTGGAAGCATCTGCACCAGCAGAATCTGCAGCTGCAGCAGCAGGGACACGAGGCCTCGAGGAATTTGTCTTCAGAAAGAGCTCTACCCAAACAGAGCCAGAGCAGACAGCCAGCTCCTGACAGCAAGGGTTAAATAACAGCTCAGAGATAGTCTGAAGGAACCACTGAGAGTGTCAGGCCAAGAAGTGAAATCTGTGAGGACACTAACTGTGAAGTGATGAAAACTGCCATGCCAGGGGCCGTATCATGGGCACCTTCTACCACATCCCTGCAGAGGAGGCACTGCCCCGGCAGAGACGGCACCCTACATCCACAGAGAGAGGGACCAAGGGAGAGGGGTCCGTCGCTGCCTGGCCCTCCTCACTGCTGTAGTCAAGAGGATGGCGTCGGGCTGTAACCAGCCCTCTGACACCAGAGCTCAGCGCAGCACTGCATTCCCAGAGGAGCCTTTGCCCTGCTGCTGCCAGTGCGGAGACAAACCCGTGACATGTTTACTGAGACAGGGAATGCCATTTTTTATACTGACACCATCCGTACTTTGGGTTTTTTATCTTTTTACTGCTGATGCCTGCCCTTGCTGAGACTAGGGGAAGTCCCACATTCATATGACAGTGGTTCATGTCAGGATTTATTAAGCATGTTTAAGTATTAAATAGTCAATACATGCCAAATAGAGACAAATATTCATTTAAAATGTAAAAAACGTTTCAAGTCAGCAAAAGCCAATGATACATGAGCTCCCACTCAGGGGAGTGCGCTGGCCTGACAGCACCAGAACAAATGTCCCATCCCAGAAGCATTGTTTCAGCTTCTCTTGGCACTTTAGGATTTCTTTATGTTTTTTGTTTTGATTGCAGCGTCAAGTTTATCCTTCTTTTAGAAAAAAAATAACAGAATTGCCCACATACAAAATGCATTTCACTCCCCCCTCTCAGGTCCTGGGGGAGTTTAGAAATAGCATATAAGTCATCCCAATTCAAAATCTTTGAATGACTAGTATTTCATTGGTGCACACGATGCAGCAGGGCAGCATTGAAAAGGCCACCTTTTGCCCTGTCACTATCAGCTCCAGATGTGGCTGTGGCATGACAGGAGAGTTCAGACACTGCAGCTTGCCTGCAGGCTGTGCTCAGTCTCTG
Organism: Chroicocephalus ridibundus; assembly: GCF_963924245.1. Taxonomy (NCBI): domain Eukaryota; kingdom Metazoa; phylum Chordata; class Aves; order Charadriiformes; family Laridae; genus Chroicocephalus; species Chroicocephalus ridibundus. The sequence continues at coordinate 157,318,397 of NC_086284.1, forward strand.
CCACCTTGCAAAGGATGTGGTCGACACCAAGCATCACTGAAAACCCACAGCTGATGTGGAAAGGTTGCTGAGCACAATTTTCACTGCTGAAAGAAAATTCAGCACTTTCCATATTGCTCTGCCTGCTGAGTTCAAGGTACCATGGTGCCCACTCTTCACTGTTGCACTCTTATTGATATGGCAAAGCTACAAGACCCTTTAAATTGCAACCATGATTATTCATGCCATACCCAGCACTTGGCTGCATTAGGTTTCCTTGAGAATGTATGGAAGGCCTAAAAAGGAAAGATACTGTACACAAAAGTGTCATGCCAGAGAAAAGCTCTTCTATGTTGGATGAGGAATATGGTTAGCAGGTAGCCTGAATAAATCATTGGAGATCCATGGTGAGACTCCAGTCACAGCTGCAGTTATAACCCAATGCTGGAGTGAGGAGAGGGAAAAATACATGCAGGGTCTGATTGAAACTTCAGAGGATTTACTTCAGAGGACTTTGGCTCAGGAGCTTGTTTTACAAATCCTCCCAGGCTTGATTTCCACACCAGCCAGGTCTGCATGGTTTTACATCGTTATGCGGCATAGTGTATGAGCCAGAATGCATGCAGAAGCTGCCTAGAGGTTTTCTCTTAGGTGTCTGCAAAGAACCACATATTTAAACTGCATTTCCTAAATCATAAACAAGTAAATACGTAAGACTTCCTGATTTACATTCAAGGTGGGTTTTTTTTTAATGTGAAGGTCACCTTGAAAGCTGCAGTGTAAAGAGCTAACTCACTTTATCTCTAGCATCATAGTCCTGCCTCTGCCTACAGTAGCAAAAGATCCTCACCATATGAGAAACTCATTTTTAACTCTTGTGCAAAATTGACTTGTCACAGATTTTGACTATGCATGATCAAAGAGCACCTGCCTGGCCACGTTGAAAAGCTGGCTGGGTAGACAAGCGCAAGATCCCTTGGCACTTTGCAACCTTATGAAATAACTTTGTAGAGGCAACATGGTTTTGGAGATATGGTGGTGGCCCCGGCATTTAGGAGACCTGGATTCTATTTCTGGCTGTGCAACTGACCCACCGAGTGACTCAAGACAAATGACTTCAATGCATCTGCCAAGTTTCACACAGCAAGTGAGAGACTCGCACTCTCCCATTCCCCCCCGCTAAGCTGTCCCCTCACAGCACCTGCATCCCATACGTTTGCAGCGTAGTCATGGTCTCTCTTCTGCCTCGTGATCCCTTATACAAGCTGCAATTTACCAGCCCCCTCCTGACATGCCAGCCTGCTGTGTCTGGGGTACAGGGTCCCAAAGCAGGAGGGAGAGTTCAGTGCTACAAGACACATTTTCCAAAAGCACCTACCTCAGTTGTCTCTCCATTTCTCAGGGCCTGATGTGTCCATGAAGGCTTCCTTCGTGGGACACAACCCATGGACTACACCAGCTGCACACCCAGTGTTCACATGCATGTATCTCACAGCAACATGGGAAGTCAAGTGCACTTCCATTTGCAGGCCTCTATTTTTCCTTCTACTACTTCCACTGACATTAAAAATTGCTTGGCACAAGGATAAATTTCCCATGGCCTGCGTGGCACAAAGAGGCTCCAGCTCTCCTGAGGACCCCGAGTCCTTCTCTGCCTTCGTGACCATAGATTCATTTTCCCATCCAGTAGACCCTTCCTCTATGAAACCATCTCTGCAACCACTGAAGTACACCACTAGTGATCCCTTTTCCCAGGGTTAGCATTAATTATTTGCTGGATGATTTTGAAAAGTATTTTACTGTCCTGGGCTTATCTCTGTCATCCAAATGCAAATACCACCGTAAGAGGGGAGCAATGTAATCTTTGACTGAAAAAAACTACACGTGAACCAGCTATTATCATCATTATTGTTAAATATTATGATTATTTCATTAGTTACTCTGGCAGAAGAAAATATGTACTATGAATAGGAGTCACTAGGGGATTCTCTGCCCAGCCTGGTATCAGCCTGTTCTCTGTAAACGTGGACTGCCTGCAGCATGTTGATTTTTGTTTACCTTTCACAATGGAGAGTTAGAACTCTAATGCATGAGTTTGATGATTTTTCCACAAAAAGGTGTTACAAGGAAACATAACTACCTGTATGATTTAAATTAGGCTTCCGTGCATACATTCATTGATGTTGTTCTGCATTTGGTATTGCTTGAAATGAACAGAATTCTGTGTGAGAGGATGGAGATTCTCACTCGTTTTGAGGGGAGAAAGAGCCCACATCAAGCAGCAGGATGACCAGACCTTTCTGCAAGAAATTTTAGCCACTTCTTGCATGATATAGTAACAGGAGTAAGATGTCTGCTTCTTAAAAACACACTTCAGTTTAAGTTACTTTATACAAAGTGTCTCCCCACAGCCCCTGGATAGTAACAGAAGAGAGGAAAAGGTGTTGCACCAGGTCATCAGCACTATAAATGGCAAATGCACAGAGGGAGAAAGGGGATAACAGAACATGCCTCAGGGGATGGGGAGAAAATCTCAAAGGGAACCTCAATCAGCAGTGAAGAAACCCTCATAGACTTCTCTGAGCACCACTTTTGCTCTACATGTAATAACTAAACTGCCAGCAAAGGAAAGGACATCACTGAACGGGCACCGTGCTTACACACAGAGGGTGAGGAGAGTGAGCCTGAAAACTACATGACGAAGAGACAGAAAAGGGAACCAGAAGGAAGGAGCCATTTGACAGAAGAAAAATCGTGGCCAAGAGATAACAAGTTGAACATCACAGCGGAAGCCTGTTTCAGAGGTAGGAGTTTGAGACCCAGGAGCGTGCCCTCACCTGGACGGTGCCCTGACATAGGAAACGCAGCTTGTCTCCCGAGTGTCCCTCAGCAGGGAGGAATAAGTGGGAAGCTGGGACAGGCTGAGGAATAAAGTTCACTTGCCTCTGTTCAAGAATGCCGCATCCAGGAAACAAAGAAAGTAGGAATTCTCTTTCCTTTCAGTGAAGGACATTACTTTAAGCAAAAGCTCAAAGGTAAATACCTTGACAGAAAAAAGCCAAAGCCCTATATCTGAGAGGTGGGACAAACCACTCACACAGGCTTCTCTGAAATCCTGGTTGTGTTATTCTTTTCTCTGAGAGGACAGTAGCTTTTTACCACAGTTTTTCCCAGCCTAAATAATCTTTGGTATTTAAAAACTGTGAAACATGTAGTTCTTCCACCCTGGCTTTAAAATGGGGTCCACAAGAGTACTGAAGAAAGACCATTCCTCTCACTGACCTTCATTCACAGGGAAACCAATGGCAAGAAAACACTCCAGCCCAAGCCTTCTTCCTTAGGCTTGCATGCACATTCTTTTGGTGGGACTACTCAGTCCATGCTCACGCTGGCTCAAGGAGCCAGGAGCTCTTCAAGCCTGGAGCTTGAGGTCCCCCCTCAAGCTTACTCTGTGTAGGAGGACTTTGTGCCTCTGTCTGCAAAGTGTGTGTCAGCAAGGATCCAGCAGCCCTTCTCAGCAAGCTCCCACCACTCACTGAGTGTATCAACAGGAGAATCCCATTCCCTGCTTCACCCCTGTCCAACAACTCGCAGCTGAGTGCCAGCACAGCAGTGCTCTCCTTGGCATTAATTTAGGCATATGTAATAAGCATTAAACTACTTCCTATTTCCTGATCTTCTATTTCTGTAATGCTGCCAATCCACACTTACTGCAGGCTGTTCTCAGTGGACTCGGAGATTTATCTGGGGAAGCTTCTGGTTGCTCAGTGCACGAATCTTAAACTCTGACCTTGGCAAGGCAAAGTAGTGCACTGGTAACTCTGTCAATATTTCAGGTCACTAACACAACAGAGGTTGCAGTCTTCCTCTGGGGAACACAGCCACAGAGTGGTGAGCAAAGGCTCCTGTGGCTGGGTTATTTAGGAGGGTCAGGATACAGTTATCTAACTGTTTACAGATGAAGACCTGCAACCAGGTTAGCCATGCATGCCAATGAGAAGAGGTAAAAGCAGGCTCCAAGGTCCCCTGAGAAGCAAGAGCGCTGTGCGTCTTCCCTGGGTAAGGCAGCATTCTCCTCCAACAGGCTCAAGGCTTCGGACTCCTTACTCAAAGGCAAGCGAGTAAAACACAAGCACTGAAGAGATGGGTATGACAGAAAGGAGAATGGAGGATTACCTGGCTCTTGCAAAGTCACAGGGAACCCATCCGCTTGAAATGTGAAATGAACAATTCGCCAAAAAAAATGTGCTGTGGATATAGGGTCTTGTTGTCAGCCCCTTCACTGTTAGCTATTGATTTTACAGTATTTGTAAGATTTATTCCCTTTTATTTTCACCAGGGGAAATTAGGCTGTCAGGATCTATTAACCCGAAACAAGCCATTATCCCTCTCATGATTATCGCCTTCCAGGGCTGCCTGCAAAGTGCCCCCAGGCTCCGTCTGCCGGGGAAGGAGGCTGTCCGCTTCTACGTGCCTCTCGAGGCCACACTGCCTGTTCCGCTCAGGGTGCGGGTGGATCCAGCTGACTAACCTGCAGAGGACAAAGCCAGAAACCCGTGCCTGAAGCAATACATGTGTCCCCCTTCCCTGCTACTTGCCCAAGGTCCAGTGCCAAACAACTCATGCAATCCCGTTGAAAAGCATCTCCCTCTCATGTCCTCGTAGCAAACCGTGACACCCCCAGGGCGGTGTGTGCCCACTGCCAAGCAGCAGCACTCAAACCAGAGGTACGATCATGTGCATGACTCAAGATGACTTACACATTAAAACTCAAATGCAATACATGCTTTTCCATTTACTTTCTTACAGTGTTTTTATCTGCTTGCTATGTAAGAAAGGAGACTATCAAACGAGATAATGTTAAATCCACAGGGATACAGAGCTCCCAAAAATACAGAAACTAATTTGCTAAACACCACCAGAAAGGTGCTCTCTCTCATGAAATTTTGTTTGAAAAGTGTGTGCAGGCTCGTTAGTGGCACTTCCAAGGAGATCGGGGACTTCAGTCTGCACCTGACCTCAGTCACTCCACTTTTGTGGAGCACAGCCATCCTCAGGGGCTATGTTAATGTGCCTACTAAAACCTCTGCTACACACCTTCAGCGTGGGATTTTCAAAACCCCTTAAACTGGTCAAATAAAAATCATTCGCTGTTGGATCAGAGCCATAGGCTGTTCCCCAGTGGCAACTATTTCCATAACGAACCACAGCTCTCAAATTCCAGCCGGCTCGGCCCCAGCCAGACACACTAAATAGGAGTTGTGAAGCACAGAAAATTATGAAGCACAGACCTCGAAATAGGATTCATGCCCTCTCAACTTCTAGAGCTGAGTGCATTTCCCCAGGCAACAGAGGCATTTTGACTGGTGGAGTAGCAGGCACTATAGGACACGCTTTTCTTACCTTAAGTTTTTCAAGCCATGTGAAAATCAGCCTGGGCTTTTAAAGCCCTTTTGAGGCCTACCCAGTTGACTGCAGAGTGAAATTATTCACTCACGAACAGTACCTCGTTCCTGACATGCACACTTAAGCCCAGCAAAAACACTTTACAGTGCAGGCTCAGTATGTGATTTTCAGTGCTAATAGTGTGGTCAAATCAAACCCAATTTCCTTTGGAAAAAGGCCACACATCACTCTTCAGTGAGGAACATTTCCACCCTAAATCACAACTTTCAAACACGTGCCATTACTGCTGAAAAACAGCTTCAGAAAACCACCACCACCACCTAAAAGACATTCCTCCCCTATTTATTTTTCTTAGGAATAACTAAATTAACTTTGCTCTTATTTGAAAAGATGGAACAGAAAAAAAAAAAAAAAAAAGAGAAATGAAAAAGCTTTATTTCAGACCAGAAACTGAGTATGACAAGTCTTTGCCAAATGCAGAATGCCTCCCAGTCTGAAAACAGAACTTTAAAATTTAAAGCACCTTGATAGCCTTAAGCGCAACTCTAACTGCATCGGTCCCTGCTAAAAATGTTCATTCCCTAGTCTTTCTATCACTTAAAACTGCTGGTGGTTATGAGAAGAGAGAACGTGGCAAGTACATCAAGGCATATGCGTGTCGGCCACCGCTCTGCTAAGTGAACAAGAACAGCCAGCTTCCTCCTAATAGCTGGTTACCAGACCTGGCGCTGCAGGCAAGATCGGGTCCAACTGGGGACTCAAACACTGCGGCCAGGACATAACTCCTTGGGAAAGGCTGAGCTGCACCATCTGGGGTCAGCTCACGTCCCTGCCATGGGGCCATCTGCATTCCTCTGATGTTCAACCTTGCTCTGCAGAGACACACACAAGAAGCCAAAATAGAGACTGCACATCCCCTAGATGTGGTTTGGGCTTTCCCTCCTGACAGCAAAAGGGGATCAGCCCTGTTAAGTTCTGTCTGGGTGCAGGTACGTTGCAAAGCAAGCCACCAAGATAGTGTGTTTCCATGCATGTGATAGCAAGTAGTGGGGGCACTGGATTAACAATAAAACTCTTAGAGCAAGCTCTCATCATGCATTTGAGGCTCTACGAGCTGCAAGCTTTATAGCCATGCTCATGATCAGAATTTGACCGCTTCTGCAAAGAAAACAGTGTCCTGGAGTCACTTGTAATGAGGTACTCCCAGTGCAGCCCCGATGGCATGCGGAATATGTAAAAGCCCAGCTGGGGACCTCAAGGGTAGCCACCACCCCAAAGACACTTTGTTTTGGGGATTTTTAAACTAGGCCTAATGTGTTGTGGAGCTTGTACCACTGAAGTGCTCTGGGGAGATTGGAAAGGAACAGTCTCTGACACACCATTCCTCATTTAATTCCCTCTGGAGCAGGATGGTGCCAGAGCTGACCAGAGTAATTAAGCACACCATCTGGGCCTCAGTGTCTCATGTATGCACAGACTAAGACTGCATCTTATTAACCCTTCTGCATCTATAGTCTATAGTCATTCACTGAGATAAGTTATGCAGTAGGATGAACAAAAATTTGGAGTAGGCATAAGGGATGCAGCTGCAGAGCCTTATGCAGGTGGACTCAGCGCTGCTGGGCTGAATTAGACACTCTCCAGTTCAACCATGGGAAGGAGAAAATGATCCAAGGGTGGAGCGGGTGCAGTCTGAAAATGATCATCCACAATGCGAAAAGCAATGGTTGCAATCTTTCAGACTTGTCAGCAGAGGCAGTCAAGCCTTTTCATAGAATGAAATTAAACCAAGAAACAACAGAAGGGACTGCATCAGCAAGAGCAGGAGACTGGCCAGATCACAGCTGTCTCTACTGAAAGGTTTCCCAGGTTCAAATGTTGCAAGTCAGAGGATGACCTAGTGTGCAGATGGTGTACTGAAGACAGAAAGCAGCAGAAGCCCTCACAAGAGAAACCCTGAGTGGAGGCAGTGGATGGGCCTCCTTGGACATGGAGCTCATCAGAAGGGGGACTGTGGGGACTTCTGATAAGCTTCAAAAACTCCTACTGTAATTTGTTTCATTTTAGTCAGAGAAACAGAATTTGGTTTAGTTATCTTAAAGAGAAACTAGGTTATTCCAAGACTCCTCTTATTTACTCTACTGGCTTTCCATCCTACTAGGAATAGAATCCTAAAGGGCCAAACTTCAGCTAGCCATAGAAGGAGCAGGATACCATCACCCAGGTAATGCAGGTGGTCTTCAGGAAAACCTCAGCTAAAGGGAAAGATTGTTCATTAAAACGCATGCATTTGATCAAACTGAAATGTTTGTTAGATTTTCAGAATGGCTGGCTGAATTAAAAAAGTGGAGAAGGCAATCAGAGAGATGTTGTGCTTACCAGATTATGCAGAGACTCAGGATTGAGGATATGATGTAAATCATGTTAAGAGACTAAAGAGTAGATAGGTAACATTCAGGACTGAGAAGAGGAAGATTATGTTCTGGCAGAAAACCTTACAGAGTCTGATTTGTGATGTGAACTGTCCTTAAATGTGCAAATACCACAGTTCACTCCGGTAGTAACAGGCCAACCCATGACAGTCTCACCTAAGAAAAATGCCTCTTAAGCCCTGCCTGACTCAGAACAGTGCTTAAGGAACAGCCCTTTGCTTCCTCACCTTCCCTCTTCAAAAATGCTTCACTGAAAAGTATGTAGAAGCATCTTGACACTGCCCAAAAACACAAGTATCCCTGGGGAAAATGAGACAGTGCATGATAAGCACACAGTGCTCTTAACCAGCTGAGAAACACCACTTGTCCTTTCCGCCTACCTTTAGACATGCAGCAATGGACAGGCAGAGAAAAGGCAACTGACCAGTTTATGAGTGCACCCACGACATCTCCAGGCCACATCATACAAGTTTCTGGCTAATCAAATATTCCTCAGTGATTCTGGAAGAGGAGTTATAATAAAATACTTGGTTTACATCCTGTTACCACATACTGCATCTGAACAGTTCAGGAAGTCAGGCAGCAGCTTCCTCCAAGGGTCTCTAGGAACACAGCCTACAGATGCAGAGGAAGGAAAGTACTATATTGTTTTGTTCTTCTACCTGCCAGGGCACGCATTAAACGCATTCCTTTATTTTAAGAAGCTACATCTTATTCTCTTACAGTCTTGTTCCTTAATACGTGCTCTGCAGTCTTTGACATGCTTGGATGCCTTGACAAAAGGGAAGAGCAAAGGAGGGAAACATGGAGCTTTGAGGAAGGGAGCCAATAAATGATGTGCAGTGGCAGGCACTGCTGAGGTTGCAAGGAAAAAGTACAGCCTAGTGGATAAAACAAGCAAGGTCAGAAGTGTGTATTCTTCCCAGCTCTGCCACTTGCTTATGACGTGGTTATGGAGCACCCCACCTTCTTTACCTATTAAAGGAGAACAATAATGCTAACTTACCACAGGGCACCATGAAGATGAGCAATTAGTCTTTGGAGAGTGCTTTGAGATCTTGAAATGCAAGTTATTATGAAACACATCATCATTGTTTTCCACAGAGGATCATACAGATGAATTTTAATGGGAACAGGTATGTATACTGCCTTTGTGTAGTACATCTATAGCATGGCAGGATCTGTTTAGGTCTATATTTTATTCCAGTAAGAGGAGAAGGGAGATTTAACAGTGGTAGCACAATAGGAACAAATGAAATCCCAGGACCTTTCTTCATCGCCAGATCTTCCTCTGAAATTCCTATTTATTGCATTTTCCCCGCAGCAACAAAACCACAGAAGCAGTAGCTATTACTGTTCCCATATACAAACCATATTAGACAGCATTTACAGTATTAGCTGTCAAATAATATCCTTTCCCCTACCACCCACTCCTTAATATACAGCCACTGATGTGAGGAAATGAAGATTTGGGTATTGGGAAGGCAGGCATCTCTCCAGGCAGGTGTGGCTGCAGACAACAGCATCATAGGGACACTATCTGTAGGGCATGTGGGGAAGAATCTCAGCATTGAAAAGGAAAGGTAAAAGGGCAAAACCTGAAGTATTTTCTGTGGAGATGACTGTGCTTGAATTTTCTACGATATTTTTCTGTCATGCTGCTACCAACTGCCTCTTTCAAATATTGTGGAAAGCTGTGATCTTTATTTGTATTCCTGCAAGAAACCGATTGCTCAAACAATGCACAATTAAAAACAATTTTTTTCTTTTGCAACAAAACATAATAATATATTTCTTATTTACATAATAGCTTTCAGCCTGCGATTCCAAAATCATTTGCAAACAGTAAGAAGAATTTGCCCTCTAAGCACGATACAGCAAAAAGCTGCAGTCCCTTTTTATCAACATGACAACTGAGGCACAAAGATGTTGTGTTACCGAGTTACAGTCGCAGAGGATGGTGGCAGGATTAGGAGTTGGAATCCAAGTCCCCTGACTCCCAGAGCTGCATAACAGGACTGCATCCTTCGTCTTCCACTTGTTTAGCCCTGAGCAATCGTACCCCCTAGCCCTGTCTGCTGCCAACAAATATGCCAGCTCCAGTCCAAGCTTGCCTTGGACACTCAGGCACCTCAAAACATGCCTGCAGTTCCCCATATGCCTTTACGTATCGTGCAAGCACACGTGTGCCTTCCCTTGTGCACAACCACTCGCTGAGAACTTCCCTATGACAAGTGAATGCACGAAACAACTACAACAACAGCAGCAATGACATGGAGAAAGGACCACCTCTGGCCTCTCAGACCACACAACAAAGAAGCCCTGTACCACTGCAAGGACCATGCGACAAAAGGGAGACCAAGTTGAACCGCTGGCCCCAGCCCACAGTAGCTCTTATTGACTGTTGAAGCAGGGGGGTGGCGGGGTGGAGTAATCTGCATTACTCAGCAGCTCTGTAGGCTGCAGAGCAACGCTTACCACTGGAGCCATGTCCCAACTCTCTTTTTCATGTATGATTTCTCATGGAGTCTTGTGGAGCTTTTTCTTGTATAACAAAATGCTAAAGCAGTTTGTTTAAAAAGAAAACCAGACTGTCTCCCGGCACTGTGCGCAGCCGTTCGCATGGGCACGCGGTGACTGCAGCACGCTACCAGATCAAAATGGTGGCACTTTGAAGTCTCTTGCAGTGATGCAGATGACCACATGTGGCACAAGGCAGCAAAGGATCAGAGTCTATCCCCGAGCTGTTTTCCCTGAAGAAGATGAATGTGCTGTCAGCCAGTGAGAAACCTCTCACATCTAGAACCACCAAAAAAGGGAGTCTGGCTAGCAACTTGCAGGCGCTCCTGCAGCCCTGTACGTGCCCATCCTTTCACGTACAGCAGACCACATGGACATACATGGCCAGGAAAAAGCTGCTACCTTCAAAACACAAAGCTTACACGTGCAAACACGCACACTGAAAGACACCTCTAGTTATGCTGACAGCTTTTACGCTCTCCCAAATTGCTTCTGCAAATGCAATTGTTCATCTTCTGTCAAAACACAAGGAAATAAGTTTGCTCTTTGGTGGCAGTTTCTTAATGGGGAAGAGGGATTAGCATCAGCCTTTAATACAAAATGAGCGTCCACTTCATCATCACAGTCAATTCCACCCAGGACCATGGGACCTACGCAGCCTCCTGCCCTCAGTCCATTGATCCACTTCCTACATTTTAATGAAAAACTGGACCAAGGAGGAGGACGGGGGTGGAAAGAGGGAAAGCAAAGGCATAAGGTCAGAAACTATGTCAAGTAGACATTATTTCAGGGAACCCTTCCACTGTACTAGATTATTTTTTTTCTTAACTGTTTCACTGCTGGTATTTCTACAGCATGCTGGGCTACTGTTCTACAGTGGGAATAAAATAGGACAGTGTGAACTAAAGAGATCTAATATTTAGGATCTTAACTATCCATCCAGATAACTTCAGTGCCATCACTATTTTCATCTCAGAGATATTAAACTGGAAGGAATTTCAAGTGCTAGATTCAGCTCTATGAAGGGTAAACATGTGACACCCCCACATTACAAAGTTGCAAATGTACACCAAAGCAAGGTTTTTTTGTTAAAACTAGGTGAAGTTAACATTTTAATTCTAATGGTAACTATAACATCAACATTTGAAGTCATTCCAAAAGTAGACGTAAACGAAATTTTAAAATTAACTTTTCATTTAGGAGTGAAGTTTTCTTCAAGATTTCTTGGGGAAAAAGAAAAACTTTGAATTTATAAAGTGAACGAAAATGAAAAAAAATGAAAAAAAAAAATCAGGAATTTCCATTCATATATGAAGCTATTAAACTTATTTTGCTCACTTGGCCATCTTTTGATCATTTCCCCCCCCCCCAAAAAAAAAGCTAACAGTCAAATGCCCATAAAAGACTGCAGGGTGCTGTGGCATGGGCAGTTTTCGTGACTGGAAAGCCAGTGCCTGTCCATAAAGCCTTTGCATGAGCCAGCCAGCAGAGGGGAGTACCTTGCTCTGGGTTCAAAAGCTGAAGTTGTGCCTTGGGCTGCTGACCCTGTGCTCCAGTCCTGGCGTGGGCTGCAGACCTTCCAACTCTGCACCACGTCCCAGCACTGGGACTTCATCTCAGTGAAGGGGCCACATGGGGAGATGATCACCAGTGTAACCACTGCCCACCTATTCCCCAGGACATCCTCTCCTGATTCACAGAATCATAGAATTGTTAGGGTTGGAAGGGACCTTAAAGATCATCTAGTTCCAACCCCCTGCCATGGGCAGGGACACCTCCCACTAGATCAGGTTGCTCAGAGCCCCATCCAGCCTGGCCTGAAAAAATTCCAGGGATGGGGCTTCCACCATCTCTCTGGGCAACCTGTGCCAGTGTCTCACCACCCTCATGGTGAAGAACTTCTTCCTAACGTCCAATCTGAATCGACCCATCTCTAGTTTTAATCCATTCCCTCTAGTCCTACCATTACCCAACATCCTAAAAAGTCCCTCACCAGCTTTCTTGTAGGCCCCCTTAAGATACTGGTAGGCCACTATAAGGTCTCCTTGGAGCCTTCTTTTCTCCAGACTGAACAACCCCAACTCTCTCAGCCTGTCCTCATAGGAGAGGTGCTCCAGCCCTCTGATCATCCTCAAGGCCCTTCTCTGGACATGTTCCAGCATGTCCATATTATTCTTGTAGTAGGGACTCCAGAACTGGACACAGTACTCCAGGTGGGGTCTCACGAGAGTGGAGTAGAGGGGGAGAATCACCTCCCTCAACCTGCTGGACACGCTTCTCCCAATACAGCCCAGGATACGATTGGCTTTCTGGGCTGCTAGTGCACACTGACGACTCATGTTGAGCCTCTCGTCCACCAGCACCCCCAAGTCCTTTTCTTCAGGGCTCCTCTCAAGCCAGTTGCTGCCCAGCCTGTATCGGTGCTTGGGATTGCCCCAACCCAGATGGAGGACCTTGCACCTGGTCTTGTTGAACTTCACGCAGCAGAAGGTACACTTCTGCTTATTAGAAACAGAAAATGCTACAGCCTCCAAACCTGCAAAGAAACCACTGAAACCATACCCCAAGTTGAGGTGAGCGATAGCCACCTAGAATAGCCACCAGCTTGAAGGTGTGCAACTACCACTGCTCTCAGCTCTGGGCATCCCATGGACAGCATTGGCCAGCATACAGTAGAAGAAACGTGGCACAGCCTGGGCCAACCAGGCAGTTACTCCCCTAAACAATAAAACAAACCCTTTTTCTCCATGTTGCAGACGATACTGGTACTTCCTTCACTCGAAGGAGAAGTGTCACAGCAGGGAAGAGGATCCAGCATTGCTGTGCCCACCTCTACGAAACGGGTGGGGATACCCGCCAGGGACATCTGAAGTGGGCGCAGAGGGAATTAAGACGTGAGGGTACAGCTACAAGTCACAGCATGGATATCACCCTAGCTCTGGTTTGGTCACGGTCCTCGGTTGCTCATTTAAGTAGCTATATTTTACATCTTCCTCCAAATAATTTTTTGGATTACCTGTGTCCATTCCTCATCCCAGGTATGCAGGGCTTTACATTATAACATGCCCAGCATAACAAGTCACACCAACTCCTCCAAGATAGTTTCCTTGCTGTTTTTTAATCCATGTACAGTCCCCAAATATCACAGTGATAAGCACTTTATAAAAGGCAATAAATAGAATCTATGGATTCTGACACTTTCTAGTGTAACAGGCACTTTTCAAGGATGAGGAACAGCAAAACATTCAGGAAATTGCCAGTATCTGAAAACCTAACATAATTCTCTAAAACAGAACCTGATGTAAGAAAGACAAGGCATATATTTTTGAGAGCCATTATCACCAGCAAATCCTTTCTTTTGACCAAGAGAAAGATGCTGGACTAATGGATCTTTTATAAAATACGCTTTCACTAACAGATTTTTTCTTGTGAAAATTTCAAAGCCATTACAGGTACATCAAAGTCACTTCCAAAAATTACCAGTTTAGACTGAAAGACTCGTTTCTTAAATCGAGTTACTATTTAATATTTTTTTAAAGCACCACTGTCTCTTTATTTACGTACCAACAAAAAAATAAACTAAACGCTTTATAAAATATTTAAAATCTTGGAAAATCATACAACAAAGATATTTTGACTTAAGCAACAGTTAACATTGCTAAAAGACAAGTATTTATTCATCTATAAAACATGGATATCAAGGGCGGAACTTGGGACATACAAGCAGTGATATTTTCTAAAGTTCACTCACAAAGTACAATACTAATCTAACTTGGGACTAAGTACTAATGTACTTGAGACGACAAAGCAAAACGTCAGCCACAAATCCTGCAGTTGTTGAAACTGCTTTCATACATGTTCTGCCAGGCTTCTCTTGGGAGAGTTCCACAGATGGGACCAAAATTAAGGAATATTTAAAACTGGCCTGGGTGTAGGAAAATTCCTCCCTGAGGTGCCAGGTGATCCTGATACGCCAGTTGAAATAAACAACTTCTACTCCTCATCGCAGAGGAAAAAAATGACAATGACAAAAAAGCATCTGTTTGTAATATGTTCATCCCTTTACCGCACCAGAAGCTGATCAGCAGTGCTGCAATTCGTGATGTTACCACTGAAATTATACTAGCCAGGCACCAGACTTGCATGCTACCAAGACAGCTCCCAACATGTCCACAAGCTATGGTTTCAGGCTGCCTGCAGACTCAGGTGGACGCTGCTAACTCATTTTCATAATTTTCTTCACAGCCAGGAAGTTCAGTGACTTCATTTTAAAAAAAAAAAAAAAACAAGGGTGTGAAACCAGAGAACAAGATGATAGCCAGGTCACTGATCTCCTACAACCCAATTCAAGCCCCAGGAAATAAATAGCTAAGGAGCTCATAAATTGCATTCTGCCCATGCAATAAACACATTATTCTTATCAAGTGGGAAGAAATACCTTTCATCACAGCCCAGCAACCCTGAAAGTGACCTGTAAAGGGACAACCAGCTTGGGTTTGAGCTTTTTTTTATTGCTCTATGAACTACGAGAAGATTATTTTTTTTTTTAGGCATTTGCATTTTACAAGGTACCTTCCTGCTGGTGTCTTATATGTGAAGTCTTTATATTTTCTGGAAGATGTTATACTGTCTTGAGAAACTGAAATATTATTTATCACAAGTCTAAAGCCAGGAAAATTGAAGGAGTGATTAGTGGAAGGGATTTTAGTCAGGCTATTTAAAAGTTTGGGGATTTGGGCGTTTCTGGTTATATTTGGATTCAGATGTGCGAAGGAGGTTGCTTGCTTATTAACGTACTTTCTAATACCAGAGTTATATAGCATTTGAAGGAAATCAAGCCATTTTTAAAGATTCTGCATCATTCTCCTTTCAGTTATATAAAGCAGCTAATATGCTGCTGGCCCACCAGATCACGTACTTGGTCCTGATACAGGCTGAACTCTGCACACGCACCTGTGTCCTTAGAGAAGATCAGAACTTACATTTCTCATATTTTTAACAACCGCTCCAAACTATCACAGCTTGAACACTCTTCTAATTTACGTGAATTGCCAGTTGTCCCAAAAGGTTAGTATGATAGTGAAAAAGTAGCACTGCACAGGAAAGAGATGGTATCATCCATTGACTCTTTACCTCAAAATTGCCGGCATCAGGAAAAATCAGACAGAGAGAAGCCAAAAAGCTAGTATCACCAAAGACAACAGATACTACATTTTCTGCTGCAAAATTTGACCAACAGGGAGTATCTATGCCAATGAATGGGATTTCAGCCATTACTACTTTTCAAATTTTTAATATTTGTTTCCTTCTGAATGCCTGCATTTTGTCTGTGATGGAGGAAACACACTTTCTCAGACCTCAACCAATTGAAGGAAGCTTTTTGGTTTCAACCTGTTATGCATACCTGGCATTACAACCTTAGGCACTTGCAAGGCGGAGGTTTAAATAAACTTTATCTTTTCTAAACAGCAGTTTGCTAATGACCTTGCTTTCCCTACCAGAGACCTTACACATGGCTCAGAAGTTAGAAGAGGAAGCAAATCCATGAGTACAACTGTCTAAAAACTGCAGCTCTGTGATATGAACCATGGATGCACAACACAGAATAGAAAGAACAATGGTTGGATATACATCAGGCCAGAGCTTGTTCAAAGGTTCTTGGCTTTGTAGGTAAAATTAAAATTTTGAGCAGCAACAAAGCAGGTTCTGCTCCTTTGGGGAGTGAGAAGCAGTGGATGCCAGAGGGACGAAGAGGCCTGGCAGTGAGTTGAAGGCTCTCAGGAGATGGTGGATCTAGGCAGGGGCCAAGAGAGAAGAAAGGAGCTTTAGGGAACCTCTTTATTCGTACACGGTCTGCTCTTCCTCTTTGGCCCTCTCCTCCTATCCCCAGTCCTCTGAGATACAGCATTTCCCGTAGTCTAATCTGAGACCCCTAAACTGTCACTTCCAACCTACTTCTGCAATCAAGTCTCCTCCTCCAACTCTCCCCCCACCACCACCTTTGCCAGCTGCTACAAAGGGCTTAAGAGGAGGGAAGGGCAGCGCTGCCATCAGTTCCACTCTTGCATGATACAGGGCAGAGAAAGGGCAAGATCAGGAGGGGCAGGGTCCCCACAGAGCAAGGATTTCTGCTCCCCCCACGCCAGGAGTGGGGCAGGAGCAGAGATGGGGGTTGTGATTTTTTGCAATTAGGAGATGTGACATCTCACAGCAGTTGTCATGCCCTCCCAACTCCCCCTGTCCCTTCCCTGGCAGCCTGGACCCTGCTTGCAGGGTGGCTTCTTGGAGCAAAGAGGCTGCTCTGCTTTGGGGCTGGTGGAGCAGACTGCCAGGAGGAGGGGACCAGCCTGGTGACAGAGAGGGCTAGGAGCTGTCACTGGAAATGCAGGGCCAGGAGGAGCTCCTAAAAGGCATTGCAAAGCAGAGGCAAGGGCTGGATGGAAGAGCTCCTCGCCATTTCTCCAGAAAACCAAGCTAGCTGCCATCTCACAGCTGCCTACTTGTCCTCTGCCCTGGGTCAGCTCTGGACAGGCTGACTCTGGACAGCCCAGTTCAATATGGATTTCATAACACTCTAGTTTTGAGGGAAGCGCTGCTTCTGCAAAGTACCCCATGGTGCCCGGTGGGACTGACGCCAAGCACAGATCATCACGTACACTCCAACCACTGGGCTCAAGAAGTAACAAATCATGAAATAGTGCCAAACAGGAGGCATCTCCACCATGGGGACTACAGAGTGCAGGAGATAAATGGGCAACATACTAAAACAGAATAATGCCAATAAACTGCAGCTGGACTACAAGGAACCTATTAGAAAACAGCTATTAGCTGCTCTGATCAAGCCTGGCCAAATAGTGCTGTGAAGCAATCCCTCCTTGAGAAACAAATATGTAGGCAGACAGAGCTTGCTGTGAGAAATGAAAAAAAACAAGAAGGGGCAGAAAGATAGCCAGCTTTTCCAGAAGCTCCTCCAAGTTTTTTGTGTTGCAAGAGAGAAAATACCAAGTGCCATACTCCAGAGCTGGGAGCTAGGTATCAACTCTCATCTTGTCATGGTCACAGAGGAGCTGGCATCAGCCCTGCAGTCACATTAGCTTTTAATCGCTGCTTCTCCTAGCTCTACAATTGATCTGTTTTACGAGATTGTGCAAAATGTCTGAACTATATGTGACTCAGTTTCCTTAGCTCCAAAAGACAGTTTTTGCTTCTCTTCCTCATTGGGACTTTTTAATTAATGTTTGCAAACTGCCTTGGCAACATAAGTGCTAACTATCGCTACTCTCATGTACCCAAGAGAAAAACATTCGCATTGATGGTGAAATTACATCTACGGAATCAGGCAAAGAGAACCATGTAGTATGTTCATCTCAAATTTTCCTTCACTGTTTGGCAGGCCATTCTCTCCTCAGCTAAAGCCACTAATCTTAGGAAGGTTGCACTTCTTTTTCCAGCACAATGAGCTGTTATCAGGGCTTCTTTGCCACACATTGTTTTGCTAAGGGATGCAGAGGCCAACTTGACGGTGCAAAGGCACAGTGGGTGAAAAATCCAAGAGAAAGATTACAAGGTCAGCTACACTGCTACTCTGCAAAATCCACACTCCTTGGAGTGCCTGGAATGCCTGGAAAACAAATAAAAAATACCCAATTTAATTCTAGGAGTTCATATAAACTGGAAGAAGTTCCTACTTTCCCCTACCTTTATTTAAAACAGATAGAAGTTGGAAGAGGAGTGCAATGGGTTTAGAAGGCTCTCAGCAGGTCTGGAAGGTACATGCTTGGGAGGGCCCACAACCCATTTCTAAGCCAGCAAAACCCTTTCCCAATCAGTTCATGTGCCTGTTTCCTGCAGTTGGCTCCACTGAGAAAGAAAAAGACCTCCTATGGCCAGGAGATCATAACCCCAGGTCACAAAGTGCAACAGAAACACTCTGTTGGTCCCCAAAGGGAAGCACAATGCAGTGGCTTAAAAAAAATAAAAATCACAGTACAGGAAACAAAAGCACAGGCTGGGGTTGCGGCCTGTGGACACGGTGACTATTAACAATGTACGAGCTCAGTTACCTGGAACCTGCCTGCCCAAAGTTGGGTGAGTAGAGAGAGGTTAAGTGAAGAAGAAGGGATTTAACTCTCTTCCTTCCCTTCCTTGAAGCAAAAGATCAGTGGTGAAAAATGACATCTGTACCTTCCCTTTCACCGCAGCCTGTTCCACCTGGCTCTCCTCTAGCGCATACACATGACAGCTTCAGCCCTGTCTGCTACCCCCAGCTGAAGGTGCGGATTTCTGTCCATGCTGCTATTCCCCAAAATGGGAAAAGGGGTGGAAAAATGAGAGAAAGCAGCTGCTTGCAGAGTGAGCCAGTTTGGGAGATGCTCCCACTGCTCACAGCCCAGGGGGGACCATCTCCAGGAAGGGAGAAAAAAGTAGTGAAAGAGGAGAAGAAAACCAAAGAAGAAGCAAGAAGACTTAAAACAGTGTGGAAAGACAAAAGAACCATAAAGAGACGGAGAGACGGAAAAAGGGGAGAACAGAGAAGGGGACTTATCAACTGAATTTAGAGTATGAGTGTGGCAGTCCTACTCCCTGTGTCAGTGCATTTACCAGTGAATATCTGTGGAGTGTGTGCAGGTCATTTTTTAATATGGGTGGCATACCCCTTAAAGGGATACTTCTCTTACAGGATTGAGCACAAGACCAAACAGGATTCACAGTTTCAGTACTAGTTTTCTGGATGCCCCTGAGCATCTAATATTTGCACCCCAACCTTTGCATCCTTTGCAGGAAATGAAGAAAATCCAGTTAATCTCACAAAGGGGTATAGCGAGCTCAAATTCAACTTTTTGTTCCTTAGGAACCAGGAGGTCAGTTCTCGGCTTTAAACTTGTTTCAGAACAGCAAAAATAAGTTGACCTATACTAAAAATCAAGAGACCTACATTTCCCAGAACCAATACAGTCATACCATGAGATGGCCTGAAAATTTAACAGATTAGCCCTGGGTAATGCTAACAGATGGCATGGCAGGACACACACATGGCAGAGCAGGCAGGTACCACTTGGTCATCTCCCTGCTCTGCTGTTACACTTGCAGTGCTCCAAAGTTGTATTCAGCAATGGGCATTGTCCCCAGTTTGTTCCACTGGCAAAGTCAGCTTTGCCTGGGAATAGAGCAAAGACTGAATCCCTGTGCTGTCAAGCAAAGGAACACATCTCAAAAACCACTTTGGGACTCCTTGTTATTGTTCCTGCTAAGGGGACTGTAAAGTGAAATCAATTGGCGAGCAGGTCGAGGGAGGCGATTCTGCCCCCCTACTCTGCTCTCGTGAGACCCCACCTGGAGTACTGAGTCCAGCTCTGGAGCCCTCATCACAAGAAGGACATGGACCTGCTGGAACGAGTCCAGCGGAGGGCCACGAAGATGATGAGAGGGCTGGAGCAGCTATGCTATGAGGACAGGCTGAGAGAGTTGGGGTTGCTCAGCCTGAAGAAGAGAAGGCTCCGCAGAGAACTTATAGCGGCCTCCCAGCACCTAAAGGGGGCCTACAGGAAAGATGGGGAGGGACTCTTTGTCAGGGAGTGTCATGACAGGACACAGGGTAACGGCCTCAAACTGAAAGAGGGTAGATTTAAATTGGATATCAGGAAGAAATTCTTTAAGAGTGGTGAGGCACTGGAACAGGTTGCCCAGGGAAGTTGTCAATGCCCCATCCCTGGAAGTGTTCAAGGCCGGGCTGGACGAGGCTTTCAGCAGCCTGGTCTAGTGGGAGGTGTCCCTGCCCATGGCAGGGAGTTGGAAATAGATGATCTTTAAGGTCCCTTCCAATCCTAACCATTCTGTGATTCTGTGTGAAACTGGAAAAGACAGGGAACAATTAAAGATGCCAGGTAAAAAGGGGCAGGGAAGGAGAGAACAACACAAGTCATCATTAAAGGGTCACACGCACATGAAGAAAAGAGCACAAAGCCCCTTCAAAAGGGGACTGCAAACAATTTTCCAAGACAAAACATCTGTTGAGAAGACACTGCCTGTAAGTTGTTGGGGCAGCCTTAGAAGAAATAAAGTGCTAGGGGAAGGGAGCACCTTCTCTCTAGCCAGCACAGCGTGGTTTTTTCTCATTGCCTGCAGCAGAGCTAGTGCAGTGCCATCTCGTGGTACTTTTGGATGACTCACGCTAGATAAAATGCCAGTCTAAAGCTTAATAAACAAACGTCAAAATGGAGCTCATCCCATTGCAGTTGTGCTGGGGCCTAAGAAGTAATACCAAGGACCTTGAGCAAAATGCCAGTGTGGGTGAACCCACTGACATTGCCATAAGCAGTGGCACCAGGCTGTGGAGATGGCTGGTTTCAAAAAGGTCTCGTCCCCCGTATTCAGACAGCTCATCAGGCATACACCCAAACAAATGTAGCCTTCCAGCTCACACAGAGATCCCAGACAGACCAGGTCCAGTGACACAAATTCAGGTAGGAACATGAGGCGGAAATACCCGGCAGCATAGGGAAGGCAGTATTTACCCCAGAAAGTAAGCAACGCTCTGCTCACTGCCCATCTACCATAAAATGGACTTTGTACTGCAGTGTGGCACTGCATTAAAGCCATCTCTAATCTTCTTTGATTACAGCCCAGGAGCACGTGCAAAATCCAAAGCCCTAGAACTGCACCCATACTGTGCAGAAACTTTTTAAGACCAGCACCTTCCTTATCTGAGATTCTGAAGATCCAGAGAGTTAATATAAACCAGCAGCAAATAGGGAACAAAGACTTTGCCTATAAATGTCTCATCAGTACACAGAAAGGGAGCTATGCAAAAGCATAAGGAGGCAGCCTTCTACATCTTATTAAATTTCATTCAGCAAAAGGTATTCTTAGGATACAGTGGAGATCCAAAGATTTTCTAGAACTACTTTTCCTCTTCAAGCTCAACGCTGGATGAATGGGTGCACAGGAACCAAGCTTGCACATATGCTTTCGTTATGCTCTGTTGTTTTAAGCTAACTAAAATGGTACTAAATCCCAAATTAACATGTCCCTAGAGATTCCATTTCACCTTCATACAGAAACCTGCATTCCGGATCTCACAACTAGCAAATAGAGCTCATTGCTGCGCCTAAGATGAGAGCCTCACAGACCTTTACTGCCTGCACGATGTCTATTTCTGCTTCTGAGAAAATACATCTTCCCCTTCAGCACTAGCCCTTCTAGCCTCATCTCCTTTGTGGATCAGCAGACCTCCCTGCAGGAGAGTGAAGGTAACATTAACTGAAGTTCTGTGATCAGTGAAGGTAGATGGCAAAGCCTGAAAAACAGAAAAAGTTTTCTTCAGTTATCTGGGACTAGGCTACTGATTCTCCAGAAAACGACAAAGAACATGAACTATGTCCCCACATTTCCTCCTCTTCTTGCATATGCCTACATAATCTTTCCTAAGAAGCTGCTTCTTTTTTTTGGTCCATGCTCAGCACAAACATGGCTCCAAGCAAGCTTTAGGGATGGGAAGAGTGAGCCTACTTGACTCTACAAAAGGTCGTATAGACTGCACTGTACTTTTCACTGTGAGAACACTGTGAAGTTAAGTCAGGTGAAGCTTATTTCAGTGCCCCTCACCAGAGAAAAATAGTTCAGATGACTCCCTACAGAAAACAACCAGTATGGAATATCTACAGGTTTTGCGAGAAGTTTGCCCTAAACACAGCTCAGACTCACAGACCAAGTCTCCTGGTGACCCGCAAGACACAAATTAGCTACCAACAACCTGGCCATGTGGGAGACCTACAGGATGGTGTTCCTCTTTTGCAGCCTTAACCAGCCTTTCACTCATGTCACAGAGAAAGGACATGAGGAGTGAGGGTAGTGCCGTGCCCTAGCAGGCTTTGTGACTTTGGCCCTTGTGAAGGTTGGAGGATATGGACTGTAAAACACCTCAAGTACATATGTCCCTTCATCTTGAACAGACACAAAGAAAAGTGTGGAACAGACATAGCCTCAAGGAAAAGATTAAATGAATTTATTGTTTGCCTAGCAGAGGGTACACAGAAGGCTAAACTGAATTTTTTTGTGTCCTACTGGCCAGTAGGGATGAAAGTAAATGTAGTGGTTCAGTGGGAATAAGTGGCTGTAATCCTTTACTGAAAGTGGTTCCATCATGTGGGCTCAAAATTTCATTTAATTTAAAACTGTCACATTCTGTATGGGTCTTTATACCTTCTCCCTTGTTCATCTCATTATCTATCCCAGTGAAAAACAGCATTCAGATATGGCAGAACTATACTGATTCAGAGGCCAGCGTGCACAAGCAGCCCTGCCTTGATGTTGCAAAGCCACTTCCCCCTGGTCTCACACCACTGCCCCATTGCACATCCCATGGGCTGCGGGCCTCTGTAATAATCTGGGCTGGGAAACTGATTCAGAAGAAAAATAAGCATTATGAAAGGGGATCAGCATCCTGATCTAGTCCACTCTACAGACACCAACAGTTTTGCACTGGCACCACTAAGGAGATGGTAGAGAGGTAGAAACAAGTAGACAGGAGACAGCACACTACTAGTAGAAATACGCACATCACAGCACTTCTCAAGTGACAAAACCACGAACTGCACAGTGTCTCTTTACTGTATCAAGTAGACTTCATAGCCTACTTCCAAAACTTTATACTAACATATATTCCCTATATGTTACATGTTAAAAAGGTCTTTCTGGAACAATACAAAGAGATTTTTAAAGTGCTGCTAGGACTGTGTTACTCATTTTTTCAGCTTAAGCACCAGGTGCCTTAGTTACGACAACCCCAACCACAGAGGGCTCAGAGGGAGCCATTAAAACTGCAAAAAAAAAAAAAAACTTAAAAATAGCTTTCCTATATCTAAAAATATGTTAACTCTTATCTCAGACCTTTTGAAAGCTGTAGGAGAGAGTTTGTCCCACTGGGAAAAGAGGGTGACTTCCCTTCCCAGTGGCACAAAACTCTTGCCTCAAGCTGTGCACGGCTGCAAGTTATCTGACTTGCACCATTTCATATCGTTATGTCCAAAGGATCAAAGACCACGCATTGACCATTTTAGGCCATGTTAGTAACCCTGAAGGGGAAAAAATATATATATAAGCTCATTGTAAGAGAGGAAACACTACTCTGGCCAGGCTAATTTTTTTTTCTTATTTAGTGTCAGATTTATTTTTTTAAAAATACTGGAATACAATCAGAAAAATAAATTACTGAACAGAAGCCAGTTGACATACGTGTTTAATTGGATCACATGACTTCTCAGTTTAATATCACCTCTGCATCTGTGAGGGGATGTCCATGTGTATCTAATCCACAACTGCTGCCAAGAAACATTGAAAGAGTAATTTTCTCTGTTTATGTAGGTCCTACCTCGTGTTGTGTTTTACAGATTCAAAATAAGCAAATGGAGCATCTGCTAACTGAAAAAAAAAAAAAACAAACCACCAAAAACAATTCCCAGGGCAGAGAAAACGTTATCCAACACTGTGCAGGTGTTTCAATAATGCGCTAAAGCCAGGTTAATTTTACACCTATTGGAAACAAAGAACTATGGAAAAAACTTATATGCTCATATAATGCATAACTATCCCACCCATACCCTGCGGCATAACGGCAAAGGATGGAAACATTACTTATGTCCCTTGAGAAAGTTTCACAAATATGAGAAAATACACAAATCCAAAAATAAAAAGCAAAGTGAAATCTTAATTTTCATGCCAAAAAATCTGACTCCACTTCATATTAGCTATTTCAGTTAGTTATACAGGTGTTTCAAAGCTCCTTTTACACTCAAGAGCCAGAATTTCACTAGTGCCCATAAAGCCGCTATTTAGAGCTTTTCTCTCCGGCTGTCCAGCCATAATCCAAAATTCAGTCTGAAGTGCTGAAATTTTTACCACCACTGCATATTATACCAATATATGTAAGAAATCAGACTGAAGAATATGCTAGCAATTTACCACTGGGATTAAACTGACTCTTTTATTTTTGTTCTTTCAAGATTGCATTGCTTGCAGGGAAAAAAAGCAGTGCTCCTGCCTCTATTGCTTGGTTTGTTGTTTTTTTTTCCTTTGAACAGTTGGCAAGCACAGCGCTATTTCCCTGTTCTTCCAAAGCCTTAGATGCCAACATAATTCCAGTTTGGTTTCTGCTATGTCCATACATAAGTATTACTGATCCTTGCTGTTCCTTGGTCTTCCTGAAGTGCCTCTGGCAGTAGAAGAGCAATGGAAATTTTAATGGAAAAGGTTTTTTGTCAAAGCAACTGATAGAAATGGAAAAACCAAGATGCAGTCAGACACGCAACCCGTTCTCCAAGGGGTAAACATTACCTCTTCCTACAAGACTTGATGCAATTATATCCTGAGACCATCATACCTAAACCAACACTATCAAGACTATTTGGGTGTGGTTCGTAGATTATAGTCAGACCACATTCATATAGGACTGCCTATGGTTAAACATTTGCTTCTGCTTTTATACTCATAGCTAGATTTTTCCAGCTTCCCTTTAGGGAAGTTTTCAATGAAATGGCAAGTCCTGCAGTGAAACCTGAAAGCAGCAAAACTTGGATGTCAGTGTACCACTGGAAGCTTTCACAGAGCATGCTCCCCACTGTCACACTTCATGTACTGCATCTACATGATAGACCATGTTTATCTCTCGCAGGCTTACAGCAGGTTCTCTCTGCTGTAAGACGTTGAACAACTGCAGCTTTTTTGCCAAGTCCTGTCAGGCTTTGAGATCATACAGCTCCCCCTTCAACACAGGACAAGGCTCGTCACACCACACATGCACTTCACAAGCAGAGCTGTAGCTTCAAGTCGGTGCAGTCCTGAAAACTATGGAGTATTCAAGTTCTTCACTCTTTGAGTTCACTCAGCAGAAATGAGTGCATTATCACTGAGTACTGTTTATATTCAACAAAAAAACAACAGTCTTTTTAAATGTTATTTTTAAAAGTCTGCTGCTATGAAAAATATACTAAGTAGAAAATTTAGCTCTGCGGCACCAGTTCTCACCAGCATCCCAGAGATCTGTGCTTATGTGCCTGACAGCAGAATTTAGTCCCTACAATTTAGAGGCAGGCCTAGATCAAAATATAGGTTTTGAACCTAAGGCATAATCTTAGAGACATATTTCCTAAATAATAACTCAAACATCAGAAAATTAAACTGAACCAACTAGATAAATACTTAAAATTATTTAGTGTTAGAGATTTATGTCGAACTGACTGCTCTACTCAGAAAATAAGTACAGTTTATGGAATCCCATATATATCCACTCAGCCGACTGGAATTCTGCTTCAGGTTGAACTTGTTTTCATTCTACTCATCTTCCCCCAGTTATGCTCATCTACACATCTGCATTATTTACAGGACGTTCATTTACATAGTGTTTAAGCACCTTATAATTTATAACATCAGTCAGGGAAGCAATATTTATCCCAGTTTTACAGATAACAGCTGAAATGCTGCAGTTACATGGCTTAT
This sequence comes from Chroicocephalus ridibundus, assembly GCF_963924245.1. Lineage (NCBI taxonomy): Eukaryota > Metazoa > Chordata > Aves > Charadriiformes > Laridae > Chroicocephalus > Chroicocephalus ridibundus. The sequence continues at coordinate 157,344,226 of NC_086284.1, forward strand.
ACACAGCCACCTCATCAGGCATCAGTGACGAAATCTGGAACTCGAGACTAAATCAAGCCTGCACACTGCCTCTCCTTCCTGCTTATTTCTACGAAGGTTGTTCTTTTTTATGCTCCTGGTTCCCTAGTTTCTATCCTGAATGTCAGCAAGGTACGTTATCAGCATTGTTTAAAATGCAGTGGATCTGATAGCAACGATATCTGTCCAGATTATCAAGCCGTAGTGATTGACACCCATTACCTCTGGGCTGGACGTAAACTCAAGATTTAGAGATGAAAGTTCTTCATCCTTGAAAATGAAATAAAAAGATGGAATCAGCAGCTGACCTTGTGTTTCTACCACACCACTATCTCCAGTCGTCAAAGGTCAAAACCTATCCCACTGAAAAATGAGGAAGAGGGACCCTCTTCTGGAACGCCCAGATTGCTGCAGTGGTTTGCTGGAGCCATGGCAGAGAAATGAAGGAGCCGAGGGCCAACTCCCCAGTGCCAGACTAGCCTAAACCATGACAGATTGGCAGAGGAACCAACCTTTTCTAGTGCCATTGTAAGGAACGTGCCAGGGAAACAATGAGCTCCAGTGGAAGTGGCTTCTGGGGTGAAAGAGATCCAATAACCCCAGAGCAGCTTCTAAGGCTACCCTAAACCCTGTCAGACTACAAACTCATCTTCTCTGTTTTTTCCTGGTTGAAGTTTGTGTGTGGCACTGTTCCAATCCACAAGGGGCTTTGTTAGGAGGGGAGCTGGTCCCTGGCACTGCATCACCTGCTTACAGCAGCAGCAAACACAAGGACCACAGGTGACTGCAATACCTACAGCAGGGACATGGAAGTGCATGTTACCTCTTGCAGAGAGTGTTAATGAGTGTGAAAGGGAATGGGACTGTAGCAGAGCATCAGAGTAAAATGAGATTTTGTCCAGAGAAATCCCCCAAGCCTCCACAGGTGTCACTGTCCTACAGTGAAGAAGTAGCTTAGAGGCATGAACCCAATCCCTTAAGCCTCACAGACGCTGTGTAAACAGAGATGTGATGTGCAGCATGTAGGGTTTTGGGCTTTGTTAACGAATAAAAACAATTCATCAAGCAGCCCACTCCTAGGTGCTTCCTAGGACTGTTTCCGGTGCTTGCCACATCACCCCTTTCAGCATGGATGAGACGCCCCCCTAGGCATTGCATAATACTAGCATTTAGAGGATGGCCATGCTAGCACCTCAGCTTGGAGAGTGGAGAACCAGCAGAGAAGCAGGAACTGCTCCAGTACACAAGCGATGGCAGAGCAGAGGGCTGTCTCTCTTTGATCAAAAATCAGATTCATTTCCTTACCACTTTTTAAGCAGAGGCTTGCATGGAACAGGGTAATTGCTAGCTCTCTATCAGGCAAGTTTTACACCACTTTCAGTACTGTCAGATAAAAAAGATAATAAACTAATTTTCTTCCTCTCCTCTTTATTTCCTGACTCACTCTCCCTTGCCTTCTTCTGCACTTTGACATTCCATCCTTAGCAACCAATTTTCACTCTCTTCACTGATTATTTTTAGCTTGTGCTACTGACTCTGTCTTTCCGTCTCTCTTTTTTGCACTCTCCTTTCCCCTCTCTCTCACTCCACATACTCATTGCCTTCTTCTGTCCTTTGCCGTCCTTCCCTCCTCTTATCTCTGCTCACCCCTATACCAACACAGAGAGACAAGTCTTTTCCTCTCTCATGGTTCCACTGGCTCTTCTAGGAGAAGTGGAGGATATAAGTAATTATCTGAGCCAAACCTTGACATGCTAAATTAAGAAAACAACCTGGGAAGCTTTTGGCAGGTGCATCTGATGGGCAGGAGTCATCTTCTCTCAGTTCACTAATGTGCTGAACAGTGCCGAGTGACCTAGACACAGGAGACGCTTCAAGGCCTGCCACTCTCCCCCTATTTCATGTACTTCTGTAATACCACAAGACGTCTGCTAATCCGCCTGACTGGAAAGCAGGGTCTTTACAGCATTCTGGTAAATCTCTCATTTGAAGCAAAAATCAAGAATTTTATTTCTGTTTCAGAACATTTCTTGCTTTGCATTATTAATAATGTTTTGGCACGCTATAGCCCTTAGGTAACTAATCCTTACAACCACTTCTCACTTCCAGACTGTCAGGTAGGGAGATGTTATCATTTCAATTTTAACATTACAGACAACTCAGTCAGAGATAGCAACTGAGCTGGTGAGCCACTGGAAGAGCAATGTCAGCGCCCGGGGAGAAGCCAGGAGCCCCTGCTTCCCAAAACCGTTATTTCATCCAATTCTCTGGGGAAGGTAGTGTCACTAATAGCGTCTTATTAGCATATGTGTAGGAAAGCTCAGTGGGAGGTATAGCTTGCTATATTCCCCTGGGGAAAGGCAAGGAGGTGTCCTAGAAGAGGGATCTAAGGGCTCTGACAGGCCTCATATATGGCAATCTAGAAGCAGCCTAACAGAAGGAGAAGACAAGGGTAAATCCATCCCAGGGAGGGAGAGACCCCAGTGGAATCTCCACATTAAACCCAGAAACAGAAATGCTGAGGAGCATCCCACAGAGATATCGAAGGCAGCGGGACACAGGCTATCTCAGGTCTGGGTGGTTAGCGGGCTCTTTAGTGCATGCACGGTGCCACTGGGAGACAGTTCTGCTGCTTCAAGGTGCAAGAAGATGCATCCACTGGGATTTTCACAGTGCTGTACCACACACAATTAAGTCACATTGGTATTGCTTGGGGGATCCTGCACCATGCCCCATCACACAACGTACACAGGATTCAAACTGGTGTTGGATTATCTGGACCACCTTAAAACCAAATCTCAGGAAAAGATAAAAATACTAGTCCTAAACAAAATCCATGCAGCCTCTCTTAGCTTGGTAAAGCATCTGGTTGTTTATACGTGCCAGTACAGCTTGCTGGAAAGTACTGTCAAAAATTATTATGTTTTAAAATGGGAGCCTTTTAACTTAACATTACTCATCAGAGGTTGTCAAAATTTTTCTGTTGAAACATCTTTTTAAATAGATAATTAGATTTTGACAAAAAGCGATGTGGAAGCATTCACTTTCCTTGGGAAAAAAAAAAAAAAGAAAAAAACAGTTTTTCTTGGAAAAATAAATACTAAAGACTTCTCAGCATTTGTCTGCAGTTTGGGAGGTTTTGGCAGTTAGTAGTTACAAAAGATCAAGACCCAAAAAGTTTTTGCCTGTACGCTATAAAAGAATTGTTGGGAAATGCCAGCATTCTCCTCTCAAAACAAGCATTAATTTTTTTTTGTCAGGACCTATAATGAAAAAACATTCTCCAATCACGCTTATTAATCATACTTGGAGCAGTGATAACTTGATTCATTTAAACAAGTAGCTCCAGTTCATGTTTTCTCTTGTACATGGTGTTATACTACCCACTTGTTTTATTCATGCAAACAAGCTTTTTTTCTACTATGCTAACACAAAAATGAGTAAACTGAACAGTATTCTGCCTTGCACATCAAAGTAACTATTAGCTAATCTCTTTCTGGTAACTCTCCTTCGTGTCATTTTGCAAAAAGCAAAAACCACCCACCTTGTATTTCAGAACAAAGGTTGGGTTTAAACATTTTTGCAGTTGGATTATTAAGTAAAATATTAAGTAAATTCAATAGGAAAACCAGAGCAGGTAAGGAACGCTGATGTTCTTTCCACGGATACTTTTCTGTCTACAGATTCCCTCTTTACAGCTCTTCATACCCTATCTCATTGCCAATGACCTGTGTGGAATGGAGGAACAAAAACCTGGTATCATATTTTTATGAATAGTAAGAGTTTGATTAAAAAAAGGTAATCTCAGAGGTGCATTTCCCACAAAATCAGCCTAAATATGGCATTTTTAAAGCTATGGCGTAAGAGTTTTTCTATTCAAGTCTATTTGTTTATTATTATTTTCTTCTCCTTGTTAATGTAGCGCTACTGAAAGTTGCCAGATTGAAAGCTCTAGAGGCATAAGTCCTATTTACTCCCCAAATAGGTCAAAAACAGTCATTGAAGCAAATACTTCCCCACACTCACCTCAGCCAAGAAGGCACTGTAGTTTGTGCAGATTCAGTGATGCCAGTTTTCTGTGCTCAGCTGCTAGCAAAGGTATTTGCTCTGATTAACTGTGCAATGGACATCTCATTCCTGTGAACTATATTTGCATGTCAAATCTTTAAAGAGGCACCACATTGTAAAAGCTTTTCATTAATTTATGAGCTGATGATGTATCTTGAGGCTCAACCCCCACCAGGAAGATGGGAGAAGTACCAGTCTTCCACCCATCCCATTTAATTCCAAACCTGTCTGTAGTTTCTGAGTTGTTGGGCTTTTTTGTACAATACAGGTGTACATACAAAACAAGAAGACATCCTACTGCTATTTCTGGTGTACACACCTTAAAAAACCCAGAAGAAATAGTATGGTCATCTAGGATCCAGAATTCCCAGACATTACTAGCATCCTTAGTTTGCAGTTGACAACAGAGACAAGCTTTCATTAGAAGACATTCACTGCCATCAATCCTCAAAACACATCTGGTTCAACACAAAAATACCACTCTGCTCATCTATAATTTCCACACTCATTCTTTCTCTGTGTATCTTTTATAAGTACGTACTGACATTCAACAACTGTAAATTAGGTTTGTCTGTGAAATCACAGCAGGAAGCATTAAAGTCGCAGTGGGAAAGAATTTATCTCTGTATTCAAAAAAGCCTATCTGGCAAAAAAATAAAATAAAATCCCCTGGCAATAAAGAAACTAAAAGAGAAGTGTTCGCATACCAGAAACTGGCATCCTCCATCAAAGAGTATGTGTGTCAAAAATTGAGGCACCTTCTTTACAAAGATCACGTCAGTAACAAACATCCTCATCTGTACAACGACGAAAACGCAAGGCAACTTCCTACCTCCCGCGAGACAACCTGGGCCTCAGCAAGCTCGCAGGGAGTGAGGTAGGGATTACAGAGCAGCACGAGACCGCACCGTGCTGCTCTCCTCCTCCCCACGTTTGGTGAGCTGTGTCAGTTTTCAGAGACTGGTGAAAAGCCAGAAGGGCGTCTCATGTTATTATAAAGGCCCAGAAACAGTTTACAATGAATAGGCTTGAAGGAGACGCATAATTATCTTTTTTAATGTAGTCCCTTGCACGTCTTTTTTAACAGTACTAACCAGAACACTTTCAGATAGATAAGATGCTTTCTAGTTACAAACAAGTGAGAAGATGGATGACGGCTTCATGCCACGACACTTTTACCTCTTAAGTAGTTCCTTCAGTACTGCTGACTCCTCATAATTTAAAGGACTCAAAAACTGCAGCCCTTTTAGTATCCTACGTACAAGTACTCACAGGCCAAATCCAATACGCATGGCGTACACATGCCCAAGCCTGTTTTCACCAGCCAAACTGTATTTTAAGAGGATTAAAAAAACAAGGTATGTGAAAAAAAAAAATAAAATCTGATTTTCACAAGACATCTTTCATATACACATATATGAGGGGTGCCTCATATATGCCACTCAGGTGACACAGTTTTATTACTAGTTCTATTTCCCAAGTTGCTCAAAAACACTGTGTAAAGAAAAGCCACTCTTCCCTCCTGCAATCTGCTGATAAAGAGGGCAAAACCTCAAAATTATATATATCCAAGTTCAGCTCAAGCCTGCTCTCGGCATTTCAGGAGAAGGCTCAGGAACCCTCTTCGGAATCCTGTTTCAGGGGTTGATCTCAAGCAAAGTTATCCAAAGCCCGGTGCCTCTCTCTCCTTATAAGTAATATACTATATATTCATCGATGAGCCAGCTAAAAGAAGATAACCTCTTCTAGCAGCATAAATACCTGCAAAACGTACAGGATGATGCCAAAGAACATTGTTGAGTAACTGATGTTTGTGAAGTTTAGCGTGGGTGAAAATTTGCCGTACTGAAATCCTCAGTTTATTCACACAGCAGAAACAGCTCGGAGTGGCAGCTTGCAAGCGCAGTTAAAAAGAACAAGAACTCGTCTCAGCTGTGACCAGGAGGGAGCTTACCTGCCAGACTGAGACCAGCACAGTCTCTTGACTGATTCAGCCCTTGGCCTCTCTTCTGAGACTGCTACGAGGTACCCACTGCATAGGTAGCTGTGTGAAATGGCTGGGGAGCTCACGGAATGAGAAGGGAGAGCACCTGTCTCTCAACACTGAGGCCCTTGCTCTTTCTGTCTGAGCACACAGTAACTCAGGGATGTTGTATTCTCACTGACAGCATTTGTATATCAATGTTAAGACACTCGTTTAAGGGCACTAAACCTTGAGAAGGCATAGAGAATATGTGCAAGATGTCAACATACATGTGACAAAAGTTACAGATACTGTCAAACTCTCAGAATATCCAGTTGTATTGACTTCCACAGTTTTTCAGTGCAGACAACAGTACCCAAACTTAGCATTAGTAACTGCATAACAACCAAATGTTTATTTATATTCACCTCTTGCACAACTGGGACATCTAGACAACATGATGGGTTTGCGCTCAGTCCCATACATATATAGCATGTGTATGTGTGTGCTACAGATACACGGGAGACAGTTTGCAAGAATAACTGAAGAGAGACAAATTCTATCAAGGAATGAAAACTGAAGACTTCAGTGCTCTTCGGAGGGCAAATTTATTAGCTACGCTTCAACTCAGGCGATCACATCATGTGGAAGGGAAAGTTGTTGGAGCATTTAAGTTCTTGCTTGAAACAAGAAAATACCAAACACCAAGAATCTTGTTGGTATGACAGTTAACTCTCAAACTAGAGGATATTTAGGACTCAAGAGGACACAATAGAGCAGAAATGCATGAGGAAAGGCAGCCTCTTTCTGCATGGACTAGTTTAGGTAAGTTCAGTGGGAAAGACAAAAAACTCTCCTCTGGAGATGAAATGGGATGTGAACTGTGAGGAGAAAAACCCAAGAGAACATCCTTAGATGTCAGTACAGTTCTGCTTTTACTGCCCTGTGAGAAATCATATCCAAATACCTGTAGGATGAAAAGGGTCTATTGAAGAATGAACAAAAAAAAAAAAAAAAAAAAAGAAACGGGGAAGTAGTCCTGTAGAATATTTATAGAATAGGAAAAGCTAGACAACTACAACGTAAGGAGATCGCTGGAAACTGCAGAAGAGTTTATTCAGACACAATAAGATTCCTGTCATTCTGTCACGGGGACAGAGGCAGCATCACTCTCTACCCAGAACCACTGAGACTATAGCTAAAAATTTCTGCCTGAACATAAGTGCCTCAGCCAGACTGCTTTTAAGAACACACAACCCACACACACACTTCTGAACTTGAACTGAGCTATACTGCTAAATTTATCTCCAGCCACTTAACTAATTCCAAATAAAACACCTTTGATATTTTGTGCAAGCAGTCTGTTTAAATCAAGTGTCCTGAAGAAACCCCTGACTACAGATTAATCCCTTGGGCACTCCCTGGCTAAGAGTTGTTGTTTCTTATGCTTATGTATTCTTCATGGATTTTTAACATAAAACAAGATCTGTCTTCATTTACCAAAGGGTTAACAAAAATTCCAATAATTAAATTAACAGCAATCAGCTGAGAAGCTCCCCAGTGCAAAGTCTAGTAAATATCAATTCCTTTCCTCCTCCAGCATAATGGACCAGCCAAGAAAACTTCCAGCTGTCCCCTGCAGGGCTGTAGCTAACAGGCACAAATGTGTACATGTACTGCCCCATCTCTCCTTCCATCCACAGCATAACTCCAGCTCCCTGTGGCAAATGTGACTTTACATAAAATGGGCCAACTCACTTCTGGTTTTCCTGCATTCTCCAAGGCTGAATGTCTACTATGACAACTGCAGCAAATGATTAGAAAGAGAGACTTAAAAGCATGTTTTAAAAGATCCAAATACACTGTGGTCCCAGAAAACTAGAACTTACACATGAGCTCAGCAGAGGACTGAGAACGGCTCTCAAAATCCTCCTGACTCCCTGACGTGGGCTTTCTTTTCACCATCCCCCGTGAATGAAATCTCTGGGACAGAGACAGCCTCTCTCAAATGGTCAATGTTCTTTCTAACAGAGCAGAGAGCATTCCTCCTCTTTCCAGATGTTAAAAAGTCAGTTAAGACTGCAGAGTGGGGAATAAACCACAAAGTTAGATCAGCCACAGAAATCTCTCTTGCACCCTTTGGATGATGCATGATGTGTCTTGTTCTGATTCCTCTTGAAGGGGGGCCATAAGTTGGGAAACAAAGCTTTCTAGAGAGTCACATCAAGAGAGTTAAGGAAATGACATCAAAAGATTATAAAAAGTAACTCCGTCATGCAGATAACCTCCTCATTGTTAGACTTTGCACGTGTCAAAAGCTCTCTCTACAGTTAATGGGCCTCTAAAACTGAGGTTCACAAACTCAGACAAATGATCCTGCCCAAGAAATAATTTGCAAGAAATCACATGAGAAAAGCCCAGTGCAGCATTTGCTGAACGACGCCACCAAGATATTCTTAATCAATGATTAAGGGAATCATGCCACATCCTGAGCATCCGCAATGCCAGCCAAACCTATCAGAATATTTAGGACCGAGCAGGATGCAATCCCAGAGGAGGGCGGCAGCTGCTTCTTTCCCCAGAGAGAGAAACACGTGGATTTTTTTTCCAACCAGAGGTCCATTGGCTCGCTGCTGCTGAGGGCTTCCCAAAGACATACTGCATCAGCACGTTCACCCATCAAGTTTGGTTCTGCTACTGCCTGAAATAGTCTTGTTTATTTGTGAGCGGCCACAGCTGGAACCCAAGGTATTTGTGTGCCTTGTGCCATTATGTCTTAATCCCAGCAGTGAATAAAATCCACAGTGATCATGAAAATAATTTGCTTTTGTGATGTAAATTTATAAAGAGCAGTGCATGCTATTTGTTTTGCAGTAGGGAGTGTATGTTTGTCACTGAAAATATGAAGGTGAAAAGTTATTTGTTGATCTCAGCATTTACAAGTTGATTTAAATTTTACATCAAACATTTACTGCAGCAATTTTGAAATTTGCAATAATAAACAGCAATTATCAATACTATCTGAGAACATCCACCTTGCCACATACTTAAAGGATATTAAGAAAGGGAAGCCTTAAATTTGTCCCTAAGGGAGTGTGAGGTGACACACAGTAACAGCAAACTAACTCAATCTTTATCATCAATATTTTTAACGTAAACTGAAAAATACAAGCTTTTTTCAATATTAACTACATCAAGACAGAAGTGCAACCACATAAAGAATAAATTATCTGTGCATTACTGTTAATAAATAAATTCTGTGCACTGTTAATAATAAATATGCTAATAACATTCAGTTCGTAATGCTGATTTTCCTCAGATACTAGAACTGTGTGACAGCTGCGTCTGAATTTTATTCTGTAAGTGATTCAACTAGAATAATAACTAGTTATTTTCTTCTCTTTTGTAACTAGAATGTAACAAAAGGTATCCCTGTGATAAAACTAGCACAAGGTTAAGGAAATGACATCAAAAAATTATAAAGAGCAATTCCATCGTGCAGATAACCTCCTCATTGTTAGACTTTGCACGTGTCAAAAGCTCTCTCTACAGTTAATGGGCCTCTAAAACTGAGGTTCACGAACTCAGACAAATTTTCCTACCCAAGAAATAATTTGCAAGAAATTCAAATTCAAATCACGGCTTGCTCTACCACCCGCTCCCTAGGATGTTGTGACACTGCGGTACTGGACTTTCTGCAGCTCTAAAGATAGAGCCGTGCAGTCAGAGCCTGAGAGCTGCCAAAGCAGCACGTGAAGGACCTGGGCCGCCCCGGGCAGGAGGCACGTGCAGAGTAACTGCTGCCTGCAGGATCCTGAGGCTGAACGTATGGGGACAGGGGCAGGATGCTGACATTATGTTGTGTGCAACGTTAGATCTTGCTCAAAAACCTATCTTGTAATCAAACTGTTGAAGAACAAACCTGTCACAGGTGCACTCTGGAGCTTGGCTGGTAAGAAAGCAGAAGCCCAAGTCACCTCTCAATTCAGGCGCGGACAAGTCCCTTCCTGCCCAGCCATGGCCACCACCATGTAGCTCCTGCTGCGTCCCAGAGACATCAGGGGCTCACGCTGGACAAATGCACTGGCAGCGTCTCCTGGAAAACACCCCAACCCGCATGCTGCAAGTCTTATTAGCAAGGTGCTAGTCTGACCTTCTACAGAGGAAACGTACATGGAGAGAGGTCATAAAGGAAACAGAGTAAAGATGAAACATACAGACATGTTTCATCCACATAACAGTAGCAAATTGCTGACTCTGTCTCCCTTAGGGCAACACGTTCAGTAAAAAAAATACCCATATGCAATGAATAAATATCCAACATGCGAACGTCAGAGAGATGACGAAGCCAATGAAAGCACAGAAACAGGGCTGACGGAAGCAGTATGAGAATTTAATAACCATATTGACTATTATAGGAAGGATTCACAATGACTTTTTAAAGGAAGTATTTTACAATCTGGCTGTTGCAACTTTTGCATGGCAACTTCTAAATCCCATTAGGGAGTTATAGAGGAATTGGTTTGTTTCTTTAATTGCTATGGATTAGAAGCCAATAATGGAAAAATTCAAACTCTGAGTTCACGCTACAGTTTGGAGACAGGACAACGTATGAGTATGGTTTCTTTTTAAACACATAAATTTGAAAGTTTAACTCATTGCAAGTATATGCTATTTTATGTAATTACAATCCTCAGTCTTCTCTTGAAAGACAAGTTGTTTTTCCTATGTTCGGTCTACAGGGAGTTCTGAAAATAAGCAATCATTTTTTTCTAAAAATTCTGGATTATCTGAGATTTCTCGAATGTGCTCTCATAAAAATGAAACTAGGTGTGACTTGATGATGACACTATCAAACATCTTGCAAGGGCATGCAAAACATCCATGTGAACTCAACAAGACACTAAAGCCTATGTTGCCTGAACGGGAGACTTTGCCAGCAGTATAATCATGTTCCTTTTGGAGCTAAACCAGAGTTTCACATTACTAACCCACTTAAAAATCTGAAACAGGGCTGGGCCAGTAATCATGGTGGTCTGAAAGAGGCTGTTTCAGGAATGAAAATGGGGAAAGAGAACAAAAGTATATTGCATAGCCCAGTAGGAAATATTAAGGTCTGTTAGTTCTACATTCGCTAAGCGCTGATACCAGGCAGGCTCTTACCTGGAGTAGCAGCCACACACTCCAGCGGCAACTGCTGCCACCAAATGTTGCTCCCAAGCCCTCTGCCAGCTCCACTAATGGCCCCTACCATACTCCAGGTTGTCCCCCATATCCCTCTGTGAGCTATGTCAGCAAGCAAATGAAGAAGAGATGATGTGCTTGTAGTAGAACGTTGCTTGCCCAGCTCTAGATGGTACTTTAAATGGTTCGTACTGAGAATTATCTAGAGCTCTTCACCCACTCATCCTGGCAAGAAGTCAGCTTGCCACTACTCACCTCTCTCAGATCAAAGGAAACTCAATCTCTGCTCTGTCCTTTGACTGTCACCACAGGCAGAGGCAGGGAAATGAACCCAAATATCTGAGAAACCATTGTTCAAATAACTAAAAATTCTCTTATCACAGGGTACCTGGAACCAGCCTCATTGCTACAAAAAAAAAAACAAAAAAACAAAAAAACACAAACAAAAAAAAACCACATCAGGCAAAGAGAGAAATCATCTGGGAAATCACCTCGTGGTTACATACAGAAACAACAGGGATATGCCTATGGATACTAGATAATTTAAAGTGAGAAAGATAATAAAACGGATGCATTTGGGAAGGAAGAAAAAAAAACAGGAAAGGAAAAGAAACATAATTCAACATGTTTATTGGAAGGTGGGAGGTAAAGGGAATTCTGCCTAATGAATGACCCACTCCCCCAGATCAATACTCAAGCTCATGCTGAGATCATTATTTCAAATAGCATGTCTGAAGGAATCCCAAGTTTTGCAATACAAGCTACAGATGTAGCGGTAATTATGACTACTCATCTCATGAGAGAAACCTGGTATTCAGGAGGTCCTTTAACTTCAGCTGCTATTTGCCACGTGTCTCCCAAAGCCAATTCATACTAGGATCACCAAGACAGTTTGCATCCATCAGTCTTTGTGCTGCTTCATCTACTCTAGGAACAAAATATGGGATTTTCAAGATTTGCCTGTGACTTTCAGGGTTATTTGGGATCCCAAGCGGTCCAAGTGCTTTTAGAAATCAACACAGTATGGTAATTTGTCCCAGAATTATAGTTCTCCTGGTTTTGGAACACCAACATCCACTGTATGTGCAGAGGAAACTTCAGACGTAGCACCAGTACCATGGCACAATTTTGCACACAGCCTTTTCTCCATGACTTGGTTCCTAGACAAAGTTTGCTCCTCCAGTGAGAAAGCATCATCATCACTGGAAATCTCAGGTCTAACGCACGCAGAAATAACAAATACAACCAAATGTGCCAAAGGGACACCCTTGTTGGGCAACTGCCTATACTAGGAGGTACTGATGCACATAACCATAGACAGATACTGACAATCTTATTCAGGTTATGAGGAATGCCGAGCCCTTTCCCACTGACCATCAGGCACCTTCAAGCATACTTCATGTCAGACATCTCAAAATAAGGTACCCCAGTTCATGTCCTTCTGAAAAAGCACATGCTTTTATAAGTAAATATCTCATTGATGTGAAAATCATGATCCAGATAAAGGACTGCTTTCTGTCACAGCTAACAGGGCAGCTTTCTCCACGTGCTTTCCCACGGCTGCCTAAAGGTCACATTTTTGTCTACAGCCACTAATTTTGCTTGTGTGACAGTGGGTGTAAAACATGCTTATGAGGTTTTTGCCTCTCCTTTGTAAACATAGCCTGGAATTCTAGCATACGCACCTGTTCTTAGCACCAAAGAGTTCAAGCACATGGAAAAAAGACCATCCTGCCTTCCCATTTCAAGGCCCAGGGCTAACCAAAGTGTCGTGGCTTAGAAATGGATGGAAAGCAATACCAGGACCCTAGACAAAAGGATTTACAAAAGCATTAATAAATGTCTATCACTTCTCTTGCCTCAGGACTTTTCTAGGTAAATTATTACTCTTTAAAGCAGTGCACTAGGAGTAAGCTGCCTGACTCCCATTAACATTAGTAGCAGTGGCATAGCATAAGGTTTATGTGCCAGTTCTGAGGATTAATCACAGAGTCGTATCTGTAGGGCACTTGCTTTGAACTCAGCAAATCTGCAACGGAAGAACTCCTCTTTGTCAGACCCTTCTTTGACGAAAAACCACAAGAAAGTGGGTGGGCTGCCAGCTAAGCCCCCTTCTTAACCCACCAGCACTTCCCCCATAACTCTAACAGAACAGTAAATCAACAAGTGAAAACATTAAATAGCTCTCTCTTGCTGCATCTCCAGTAATATCAGCCAAGGCAGGGGAGCAAGAAGGGACAATTTTTTTGGAGCAGGAATAAAGGATAAAAGAAATAACACAAAAATAATGTAATAAATGTGCTATCAAGTAGAGATTGGGTTGTTGGGTGTTTGGTTGTTTTGGGTTTGGTTTTTTGTTTGTTTTTTTTTTTTTTTTTTTTATACAGGATGAAAGCTGGAACACTTGAGAATAATTTCCATGTATGGATTTGGAAATCTAAAAATAACACCTCGTTTAATACAAAAAAAAGCGACAACAACTGACCTTAGAATAGATAGTGATGAATACATTCAACATTAAATTTTCTCTATTCTCTCTTCCCTTCAGTGCTTGCTGGCGCTTTTCCCCCAGCCCAGCCCTTGTCATTTCCCTAAAGAGGGAGAAGAGGTAATTGTTTCTGAGCAGCCACGAAGCAGCTCTGGCAGAGCAGGACAGCTGCGATGGCTAAGGCTTCACAGGAGGGCGGCTTCATCAACTCAGGGCTTGTTATTGTTTACATGAGGTGCTGGAATTTTGTCTCACTTAATGCTACAGTGAAAAATTTCCACCTCCTGTGGTTTCCACGTGATGTTGCTCCATAAGCTTTTAGACCTCCCTTTTCACAGCTCTTTTGTTCTACTCCCCTCAGCAGCAGTACATCTCCCTGGCACAGGCTTTTGGCTTGGTACAACCCCGAGAAGGACCCATGCGGGGGCACCGCCAGGGAAAAGGGGAGTGCAGGGATGCTCTTGAGGCTCAGCCTTCCCCTCCCAGGGGCTGCCGACAGGCCCATGGCCCCTCTCTGCACCACTTCGGTTGTGACACAGCAGCACCTTCACCGACTCCTCAGGCATCTTGAGCACCTTCAGCTTACAGAAAGCCCAAAATCACTGATTCCATGCTTAACGCTGTTTCTCCCACTTCACAGCTGAATAAGAGATGACCAGAGGGTGTGAAATTTACTGGTGCAACAAGTTCTCGGGGCCATGTCTGTCAGGCCCAGTTAAGACACACTTGCATCAGGGGCCAAAGTGCTTCCTAGATAGCTGTATAATCAGCATACACAGGCTGCCTGCCCCAAAACTAGCAGCTAGGTAAAGCCAAACAGGACTGAAGACTGGGGCCATGAGTTGAACCCTACAAATAGGTACAAGTCTAGAGGTTCTAACTTCCTCCAGGAGAGCACGACACTGAAGCAACACATGTTCTGACGCGAGTGGCAGCCCCAGGAGCAGGGCTGCATGGCTGCTGCTGCGATAGTGCTACGTTTTGGGAAAAGCAGGGCAACACTGCAAGGGAAGGCTCGATACACAGCAGCAAAGCTGTCTGAAGACAAGAGAGTGCACCACACCAACAAGGGATTAACTCTTGCTAGAACAACACTTTATACACTGTGATTAAGCACACCGGTGTGGCTGTAACTGGGAAAAGTGCCCAGTACTTGCCTGCAGTATGCCTGGGCTTAGCCGGTGCTGTCAAGTCTCTTGCTTTCACAAGCAATACATTATTTCAGCCTTCACACACATGCACATAACCCCAAATAAAGAGAAAACTCATCTTAACACAGGAGCCAATGTTCTGTTCCTGCTGTCTGTTCATTCACACCAGAGGCCCACCAGAACGGTCACATCCAACTGCATCTCATTCACTTTTATTTATGATGGTAGCATTGCAGCAAGAAAAACAAAACAACACATTGAGTTCAGGACAACTGAAAAATCAGTTTTCCACTCCTTCATAAAAGGAAGAGTCAAGCATCAGCTACTGCTATTTTCTAGCAGTAATATTCCACTTACGCTGTTTACTCTCCTGTGCCGCCTGTTGTTTATCCATCCTAGACATTCACATACAGGTGGTATAAGATGGGTATACACACCAGCTCCACGGACTAGTACCTACAATAGTGTTTTTATAACTTGGTGCTCTAAGTAGCCAGTGATCCTATCAGTACAACTATTTTCTTGACCATACTGTGTACTGATAGACCTTTTAAAACTACTTCACCAAAACCTATGTTTTGATACTTGAATGCAACAGTGAGCAAGCCTTTCAGTATGCAGCATTCGGTCAGGAAACAGAGTCCAGTGAATCTCACACACTGTCTAGTCATGCTGCCTTTGAGCTATACGTGTAAGGTTTGTTGGGGTTCAGTGCACTGGCATGGCTATGCCCCACATGGCTGATTGAATGATCAAATGACACCTAAATGAGCTAATCATCCCACTTTGAGACTTTTATGGAAGTCAGTGCACCAGATGTGTTGTATTACTGGACAGCTACATGTGATCATAGAACGGTTTGGGTTGGAAGAGACCTTAAAGATCATCTAGTTCCAACCCCCCTGCCATGGGCAGGGACACCTCCCACTAGACCAGGTTGCTCAAAGCCACATCCAACCTGGCCTTGAACACTTCCAGGCATGGGGCATCCACAGCTTTTCTGGGCAACCTGTTCCAGTGCCTCACCATCCTGACAGTAAAGAATTTCTTCCCAATATCTAATCTCAATCTCCCCTCCTTCAGTTTAAAACCATTACCTCTCATTCTACCACTCCACTCCCTGATAAAGAGTCCCTCCCCATCTTTCCTGTAGGCCCCCTTTAGGTAGTGGAAGGCTGCTATAAGGTCTCCCCAGACCCTTCTCTTCTCCAGGCTGAAGAACCCCAACTCTCTCAGCCTGTCTTCATAGGAGAGCTGCTCCAGCCCTCTCATCATCTTCATGGCCCTTCTCTGGACTTGCTCCAACAGGTACATGTGATCTGGTACCAACTGACACTACAGATACCGACTAACACCAAAGTATAGTCCCACCCTCGTGTCACCTGCAGCTCTGCCCTGGATGCTGTGGTCTAGGAAATACATATGCCCAAAGCTGTATGGCACTGCAGCCAGTGTTGTGGACCACTGGTAAACAGGAAAATAACAAATCTAGCCCTAGTGAAATACTTTGGCCAGGGTCCTCCATGTACATGCCTTAAAGCGTATCTACCTGCTGTGTGATCCTCATACCTGTGCTAACAAGAAGAGTGTGGCAAGCAGGTCCAGGGAGGTCATCCTCCCCCTCTACTCTGCCTTGGTGAGGCCGCACCTGGAGTACTGTGTCCAGTTCTGGGCTCCCCGGTTCAAGAAGGACAGGGAACTGCTGGAGAGGGTACAGCAAAGGGCTACCAAGATGATTAGGGGACTGGAACACCTCTCTTATGAAGAAAGGCTGAAGGATTTGGGTCTCTCCAGTCTGGAAAAAAGACGACTGAGGGGGGACCTTATCAACACTTATAAATACTTAAAGGGTGGGTGTCAGGAGGATGGGGCCAGGCTCTTTTCAGTGGTGCCCAGGGACAGGACAAGAGGTAACGGGCACCAACTTGAGCATAGGAAGTTCCACTTAAACATGAGGAGGAACAACTTTACCCTGAGGGTGGCAGAGCACTGGAAAAGGCTGCCCAGAGAGGTGGTGGAGTCTCCTTCTCTGGAGACATTCAAAACCCGCCTGGACGCGTTCTTGTGCAACCTGCTCTAGGTGACCCTGCTCTGGCAGGGGGTTGGACTAGATGATCTCCAGAGGTCCCTTCCAACCCCTACCATTCTGTGATTCTGTAACATCATCCTTCTGATGGGGTCAGTATAAATAACATGCAGGCAAGAGTTTGCCTGTGTGTCCCTTGGTACTTTGGTTTTGGGAGCTGCCCACGCTATCGGCGTCAAACATACTTTTAATTGCTGTTTTCGTTTTGTCATTCAGTCAAAATGAAGAGATTGATCTATATCGATCTGTGGAAAGGCTCGCTTTGTTTGCTTAACCTTTCTGTTGCTTATCAGGGTTGTGCCAAGAGCTTGACACATACAGAATGAGAAGTAAATTTTAAAAAGTAATGAGTGAGTGATGGCAAACTCATGCCAGTTCCATTCACTATCAGACTTTGCTGCAAAAGGAAAATCAACAGCTTCTGGTTATTGTCTCAGCAGTGCCAGCGATGTCAGGAATTTGTTTGATTTTCACGTGAATCTAATGCATCCATACTGATGCATAATAAACAGAGAGGTTCTCTCTATAAGCAGAAGAGCATCTAGGCATCACATTTTTTATTTCCCCCAGCAGCTTTTCCATTATTCTCTGTTCTCTCTTTTAGCTTCTCCCCAGGTATTTACATCTGTAAACCCCCAAGGTTTACATCACCTTGGCTTGCTTATTCATATTCTTAAAGGCACCACTAAAAGCTCATCCAACTGTGTCCTCAGAAGAAAAAAAAAAAAATACAAACACACAACCACAGCGTACCAGTCATACAAAGAGTTCTTCTCATTCAGCACCCTCCAAGGCTGTAAGAGTCCTGCTGCTGTACCTGGGAGTGTTTTCTCTGCTCCCGCCTACAATGAAGGAATAAAAGACTTGGAAAGCAGCAAAGTTCTTCCAGCTGCCAACCACGCCCCTGAACACTCACCCATTAGATGTCTTTCCCTTTCTATCAACATCAAAATGAAGGTAGCTGCAAAGCAGGTGGCTTTCTACTCCAAATTACTTTCCCCCCAGCTCCACCAAGAGCCCTCTGCGGATAACTTGGGGCCGTGCCAGCATCCTACCTATATCCTCTTTGACTGAAGCTCCTTCTGCCAACTTCATAGACAAGTTTGCAATTATTATAGGCCATTGCTGCCTGCTCCCCCACTCAGGTGGAACCCTTTCAGCTAATGGACCTCTCCTGGGGACTACACCACCAGGTTTAGGGCCTCCCAGACCTTACTACAGGGTCTTAGCCCCTACAACAGTATCTACTATGCCTTCTCTAAGCATTGATTTTGTACAGCAACAGATCAACTCTTCTGCTCTGTGAGAAAAGGACAGCAAAACACTCATCATTAATCCAACAAACTGATGACAAATGGCCTCTCTTTTCTGGCTAGTAAAATACTGAATCTCCCCCAACAGTGATAAAAAAAAGAATATCCTTAAATTGCACTTGGTGTCATCTGACTGCCATAAAATGGGGATTCATTTACTTCTGGAACTCTGCTCTCTTACTTGTGTAGGGGATGCATTCCCATGGAAAGCCAAAGCCAGAACCGTTAATCAGAGAATCCAATGAACTAGCAGCCAGAGAGATACATCAAGTGATCTAAACCATCCATGTATCACAGATTTTCAAAGTGCTCCTGCCTGTACTATCCTTGGTCCCTCAAAAAGCTTCACCTAGCAGAGCTGTCAATTCAGCTCTTCAGAGAGCCACTGACTCCTCCTAGAAATCTTTGGGAGGACTACTCTGAAAAGCTAACTTTATTGGCATACCAAGTAGTTTTTGCATTTCTCTGCCCTGTTCCTTGTTACAAAAGGCTTTTGTGTGAATTGTCTGATTCTTTAAAAAAAAATTCTCAGCTCCTTCCACATGAAAAATCTGATCCTCCCTGGAAATGATGTCACCACAGACTTTTCCACTTCTTCAACTGAAGTCAGTACAGACAGCTAGTGCTCCAGTAAAGGGTTAAGTGTCAGAGACAAGGCTTATTTACTGAATAAAAATCCTGCTTTCATGCAAAGACCTAAACAGCAATAAAATACATCAGAAATAGTCAACACATAGGTCCTGATATGCCAAGTTCCATGAGGGATGAAGATATTCCTGAAATGAGCCAAAGACCAGTTCAACCTAGGTTTATGTTGGAACAAATCACAGGTAGCTTTACTATACCCTGGCAGCGGATGGCTGACAGCTAGTAATCATGGTGCAGGACTATAGCTGTCAATTAATCAGTTCCTCACCCATGCCATTTTAGGATGAGTTGCAGAGCTGGCTGTGGCCACTCTGCTGGCCAAGGGGCATTCATCATACAGCACAGGTTCCCCCCAGATCACATCGGGAAGGCCATTTCAAAATTATTTGCCTATAGTTTTCCACTTGGTGTGCGTGTCTTCTTCCAGATGATTTTTTGGCTCTGTAATAGGGCTGATAATTATTCTCTCTCAAAATGTACTCATTTGATCACTTTTCAAATAAGATGACAGTTAAGATTACTTGCAGGTAAAACTCTGAGTACCAGTATGTCATTCTTGCCGTGCGTATCAGTTGTCATGACAATCAGTGAGGACACTGGTTTAGAGTCCAATTCATATGTGGCAGAAAATCCACAGCACCTACACATACTCTAATGGAGATAATTTTTGAAACTATTATTGATTCTAGTTGCTCACCCTCAGATGTCTCTGAGGACCTGGTTTTCATCAGGTGCTGAGGAATCCCTACTTTGTATCCCTTAATTCACTACCAGCCTTTTAAGGTTCTTTTGCCATTATTTCTAAGAGAAAATCACCACTAATGTATATAATGGATCCTGGGTTTGGCCAGTTAGCTTTCACTTGAAAATTTTTTTTTTTTTTTTTTTTTTAATATCTTTAGAAAACCCATTATCCTTGATATAGGGTTTTGCAATGGTCTTTTCGGGAGATATGCTGCCTAATCTCTGGCACTACAGGAGGCAGCATTGTCTAGCACTTACAGCAGTGAGAATCCAAAGACCTGAGTTCTCTTTCTGGCTCTTTCACTCACTCTCTGTGAGACATTTAGCAGGTCAATTAACTTCTCTGTAACTCTTTTTCTGCATGTGAAATGGGTGTGCTTGGGTTGTATTCCTCCTTTGGCACCCTGTTTAAGTCAGAAGGATATTGAGTGAAAACCATCGGCCAAGTGTTTCAAGACACTAGGATGGAAGGTGCACTGCCCACTGTCAGCAGCAGCATTAACAGGAAAGTGTAATTGTGGAATCTGTTCATTTTCTTTAAAATGTCAAAAAATCTGAAATCTCAAGGAACACTTTTCTTTTCCTGAAATCTATTGAGGATTTTGCATCCAGATGCTGATTTCACATTATTTTTGTCTTAGAACATCTACTCTTGTTTCAGTAGAATTATTATTCTGGTATAAATATAAGCAGAACTAAACTCTTAGTCCCAGCCTATTGGTCCCTTCTGATTAGGATCATTGTGTATATGGATTCATGCCACTACTGACTTCCTCCTGATACTAGAAAAAAAATATTAAGCCTTGCCTTGGCATTTAACACTTTTCTTCCCACGGCAACACAATCAGGCATGAGAGTGAGTTATAAGGAATGGCATTACATCATGCTCAAAAATTATAACATGCTGCAGAATGGATTCTACAAGGAAGACTGATTTAGTATGTGCCTATCGTGATTAATGAAGAGCAGCTAGTACCAAGCTAAAGATTGTATCAGATAAAACCAGTAACTCAGCCACCTCCACGTCCCCTCCCATAAAATTTTAATAAACCCAATCTTATGGGAGGAAAGAAAAGACAGGGACCCTACTGAATTATTTACAGCCTTAGTTGTGTATGGCAAAGAAGCCCTCTTAGGTCAGTAAGTGATATTCTTCCATTGATTTCCTTCTCTCGGAATATCTAGTTGAGAATCAAATTTGGGGTTAAAAAATCCAAAAGAAACAGGGATGCAAAGGGCAAGCCAGAAAAGACAAAGCTGATGGAGGCACAGATGAGAAAGAGTTTGTATTTATGAAAGAGATATTGATCAGTTGCACAGACCAGCAGCAGATAGACTCAAATTAGCTGTCATAATTCCAGTGATGCAGAGGGACACGCAGGCCCTAGCTCCATTAAATATAACCTACATCCAGAGCAGCCAGATGAGATTTGCAAGACTGAACTCTGAAGTCCCACAGGAGATACCCGCAGTTGATTTATATTCCTGATTTCCTATTCCCTCACCAACTGTGCAATCAGTTCCTGGAGGTGGGCAGGGAATAATTGAACAGCTAAACTGTGATTCACCCAGCCAATTAAGGAGTCTTGGGATGGGCCTTAAGACAAATCCTTCAGCTTCATCCAGTCTTCCGGGGCAAGAACTGGATGGATACATTCAGATGGGACAACATGGCCAAAACCATCACGGCCCAGTTAACAATATAAAAATCTGGGGATGTAAAGCTGTATTATAGTTTTCACACATTAATATTCACACATTTTAGACCTTTTCAGAGGAGCAAGTAGGAGGATGTCCTGGTTGTACATGACGATCAGGTTTATTCTGTAATTCAATGTAAAAAGAGCATCACCGCTAAACAGTAATTAAAATGGCAACCACTGCCTAGTAGCTATCAACATATAAAAATCACCCACATGTTTCAGCCTGCAGCTTCTGTCAGGGTCAAAGCCAGGCTGTTTGATTCAAAGTTTCTTGGCATCTATCTCATGCTGGCTGCTGTGATGTTCCCTTGTGGATGGTGCATGGCTTTGTGAACAAATCACAATAATTTCATTTCCAAAATGTTCCACTTAAGTCTTTCTTCTTGCACTGAAGCAAGGAAGCACTTACTTCTCATTACTAACCCTGTGTGTGGCATGTAATCACCTTGAAATATTTAACTGCATGGCTTTCATCTTGCTAACAGTGTGGGGTGGGGCATCGGATTGGGGTATAAATAAACTGGGATATAAATCATCATAAACCAGGCATTAAATTGGTATATAAATCAAAAATTACAGAAGTCAGATGGAAGAGACCCATTAGATCATCCTGTTTGTTCTTTCCTGTGTTCTCACCTTAAGAATGCACAAGGCATCATTCTTGATTAGCCAAGAGACATAGAAAAACGCCCATCTCTCCCCCTCTGTGTCTCTCAAGAGGGAGAGAAGGGAAACAGAGAGCTCCGTATGCATATTAATAAAGCTATATTTTGACTGGCTGAATGACTGGAAATGATTAGCAATGGTATGTTTTACCTGTCAACATCTTCACACTGCAACAGGCAAAATGTCTTTAAAACTCCTTTGCAAAAAATCACCAGTAAGGCTGGAGGGGATTTGCTCTCAATTTTTCTGCACTTAGAACAGCCCTGTAAATACCTAAAATTCTTTTTAATTATGAAGATAAAAACATGTCTTCTTTTTTCCAATATAACAGTAAGAAACAACGTAAAACATTGCCTAAGCCAAGGTGAATGCAAGTCCCTGCACTAATAAATATAACAAAAAACCAAAAGCAAACCAAAAAAAATATCAAAACATTATGAAGGCTGCCGAGTCAAGCATAACAAAGTTCAGAAATACAAGAATGTGACCCTTTGAAAGGGTCAGTGTGAAAGGTGAGAACACATGCAACACTAAGCTGCTAAGAGCAGTAAGTGCTGAGATCAGTCAGTTGACATATACCTTCCTCCTCCCGCTCACACAAGCGCTGCCTTCTACATGTACCCCAGAAGTCCTTGGTGTTAAGTCAATTAGTCTAAGAAATCTCTTTAGAGGTGGTCCCTAGCCATGTTTTCCTCATTTACTCTGACCCAATGAGAGTTGGGTGACCATTTGAAGTCTGATTCACAGGGTGTGAAGCACTTATAGTTGCTCTGAAAGTCAATGAGAGCTGTGCTCTGAACATACAAAGGGTATTTAATGCTAAGTACTGTAAAACCCAAGTCTTCATCATCTCCAACTGGACACCCCAAAAAACCCAAAACAGTTAACTTTGATTGCCAGGCCTAAAATGGAAGTTACAGCCCACCTCAAAAGGTTATTAGATATTAACATATTTATCTTTACATGCGTCAGTACAGTAATTAGAAATGTGACAAAGCTCATGAAGCAGCTAACTCCGTCTTTGGATCAGGAGCTGTGTGTTCTGCAATAAAGAGGCCAGCAACCATACATTAAGCAATGAAAAAGAAACCAAACATTGAAGACATCATTGAATGGAAACAGAATATCCCAAATGTGTGGCACAAGGCAGGAGTCCTGTGGAAAACACAGTATATGATTACAGTAATTAAAGACTTGATAATGAGTGTGCTCGAAGGAGATAAATTAAGGCCAAGTATGCAGCCTGAACTGCGTCATCTCCTAACTTTACATGCTTGTGTTTGCAACCTTAAAAATGCTCATCTGATTTTATTTAAAGTTCTTAACTTTAAAACAAACAACAAACTGCAAAAGCAGGAATTCCACTGTGGGGTTTCTTACCAATTCAGAAGGGTGGCAAGTGGTTCGTCAGCAGAACCCTTCTGATTCACCTCTGAGCCCCCTGTTATGTGAGCTGGTAGAAGAAGCTGCCAGCTGAGGGAGCAGGATGATGCCTCCCCTCCGCCAGTGTTTCACAGGTGTGTTAGTGGTAGATGTACAGTAAGACTCCTGACTTGTGCACTTTGAACAGGGCTTTGGAGGGGATCCTTCCCTGTTTGTTCCCTGCCCTTCTCCAACACACAAAAACAGAGCGCTTGGCCATTTTTGCACCTTCCCTTCCAAGTTGTTCCAGTTGACCACTCCAGCCATTATCCCAGTCTCAGTGTCCAATAATCCCTCGTTTTACCTCTCCCAACTCACCAGCACAAAGTTTCACTCCTTTCTCTGTCCTCATTTCCTTCTTTCCCAAATCTTGACCATGTTTCCTACTCAGACACCCCTTGTTAGCTCAGGACTGGGAGGTCTGCTGACATCCTCCCTTACTACTGCCCTGCTCTTCTGTCTAACAAGCAAAGGTACTATGGGAAATAAGTAGTAGTATGCAGTTGGGAAAGCTATTCACTAGTGTAGGTAATTAAGGTCACAGCTATATTAGCACATCCTAAGATGAAGCCTAGCAAAATAAAATCCGTTACAGATTTCAAAATAGGTCTTATATTTTTATGCCAAAAAACCCACATTTTTATATCTTAGCTTGAAATAGCAGGATACGAAGAAAACCCTACAGCAGAGAGAGAGGGAAATGAGCAGGTCTGTCACTACCACCTGGTCATTAGCTATAGGAGTGATGAATATGATGGATATCCAACAACTAGACCTCCAGGCATGTGAGCACCTGCTGCCTGACTAACCTCCAGGTTGCCTGCCCCGTCTGCTTTAATAACCAATGCTTTAAGAAATGACATCATATTGTCAGCCAAATGGCACTGACCAGCAGGACAGTGTCATACTTCAGGGTGTACCTCCATCTGGGGGTCAAGGTAGCTAATTAAAAATGAAACAGCATTTCCTTGTAGAGGAAGATAAGAAGGGAAGGAAACCCGAGGGAGTATGGGGGAGAGAGAGTGGAAGAAAGGAGCAAGAAAAGTGGGTTGCTGCCTGCTTATTTCAAACATTGCTTTCAGTAGCACCCAGGAAAAAAAACCAAGACCAAAAATTCTCTCGGGTCAGCACTTAATACAGATACAACAATGAAATATTTATTGTTGTGTATAAAAGCAGACGGGGTCAAGCCCGTGAGCCTACTAGTGTTACTAATGCATTGCCAAGCTATCAACAGAGCTTCTATGAAAGTCTCAACATCTTGTTCCATAGAGTGATAAGGCTTGGGAAGCCTGTAGAAAGTCTTTTCCAGAGTGCTAATTGTTGCCACTGCCATCAGAACCATAACTGACCTCCACAAAAGATTTTTTCCAGCTCCCCCCCGTAGTTTTACTGGTTATAAGGAGATATTTGAGTGCTTTGTAGGCCTAAACAAGGAAGCCTCAATCTCCTGTAAAGTTTGGACCATTAAGGCTGATAAAATCCACTCAGCTTTCAGCATAGATGCTATATGAATAAAAATATAACCACTTTCCACATCCTGTACAAATCCTTCATTTCCTCCAATACTTGCTCCTCTTAGAATGTGCCAGGCTATTACTTTTGACTTTACAATTCATTTTTTACGCAAATGGGTTTCAGACCACCACAAACACAGGATTATTGCAATTTTCAACAGCACAGACAAACGTTATCATTCCAATTAACACAAAGCATTATGGTTCCTTTTCTCCTGACAATGCAGCTCCCCATGCCAATGCTCTAAATTCATAGCCCATATCCTGTGGTCCTGCAGCAGAAGTGGGGGTGTAGGAGACAGGCAAAGGAGATCCCACAGGGCCAGACAAGGAGCATTTCCAAAAAAAAGCAGGAAATTCTAAACACTTCTCAGGAAGCATCAGCTACCTATTTGTGAACTGGTTCTCTCTAAAGCAGTCTGGTGACACAATTTCTAAGCCGTGCAGGAAGAGATCAGTTTCCATAGCAATTCCAGCCACTTTCTGCCCAGATGCAGCACTCTCCATGTTCCTGGACACAAAACACGGCTTCTGTGGAAGACAGGCCTAGGCGGCAATGGCAAGCTGGAGAAGAACAGACAAACAGAAATGCCCTCTTTTGTGGCCGCATTTAATCCAAAGTACAAATTCAGGTTTGTGATATATAGGGAGGAAGGAAAAAAATAACAGACTGAAAGACCTAGCTATCTACCTCGCATGATAGGCTCTGTGAGTCAGCAAAATAAAAGCTTTTGGAGAGAAGGAAGAATTTTTCATCTCTTTTCTGATGCAGACACTTTCATGCGATACAACACAAGGCACTGGGAGCTCTGCCATACAAAGGCTCTGGGCGCCATGCAGCATTTGTCCCATTTCAGCTACCAAGGTAGGAAAAAGGGAAGAGGCAGTGGTTTAACTTATTCTGAGAGAAAAAGAAGCCTCACGCTTCAAGAAAACACATCAGCAATTTGCTTGTCTGCAGTGCTTTAAAGCCACAATACTTTCTTCCCCTGCCCTGGAGGGAAGGTGGCCCTGGAAAAGCCCCCTCTAACCTTTCCCTTGCCAAGACCTCAGCAAGGAAGACTGCAGAGTGACCCACAGGCGTTAGCCCTGTGGGGTTCCAGGCAGGCCTAAGCCCACAGCAGGCTAACCCACAATCCCATAATACCTACACAGTTGTTCTTGTTGAAATCATTCAACAAATGGATACACAAAGAAGTCCCTTGGCAAATACAAGTATGTTCAAAGGTAAAAATGAGCAAGGAAGCATAAGGTCTAAACAAAAGCAGCTAGAGGCAAAAATAAAACATCATCATGCTAGACTGGCTCTAAGAAAGAATGAAGACAATCCCCTCTCATCTTATCTGCATCTTCCTCCCTCTTTTGCACTATTTGGCTTCCTCAAAATAAATTTCTAATCCTAACTCTCCCAGCAAGACAATGACATGCAGATAGCTGGTTTAAGCATACTTAGACATTTCTCTCTGCATCCATCTTCTATGCTGTGGTTACCCTTTTTCACAAAACAGTTGTTTCTTAGACTGAAGCAGAAGATCAATTTAGAGCCTGGGTTGTCTATAGCCTATTTGAAAACAAACAGCAAATAAACAACAATGGAATGATTTTCCTACAGTCCTTCTAATGGTATAAATCAACCCAACAGGTTTCTAGTTTGCTCCGGGAGTAAGCCAGTAGACTAAATACTCCCAGGACTTTCAGTGCTTTACCCCTCATATTGGCTTTAGAGAACAGCACTGTTGGTTCCTGGAAGATGCCAAACTGAATATATCACATCCCCTCATTGCCTTGGTGGTACTACCATTTTCAAAGCAAACACAGCCTTTCACCTTCTTTGCCATAATATACCAGATAATGGTGTCCTGAAGTTTTTAGGACAAGAGCAAAAAAAAAGTTTAGCACCAACACAACCTCCTTTTTATGGACAACTTTCTTAAAGTACAAGTGTCCAGTTAAAGTGCTCATTCCATTACCTGAAAATGCCTCTTACCCCTCATAATGCCCTGTACCGTATTCCACAGCTCAAACCCCTGCCATGATAATTTTCCCCATGTTTTGTGAACACAAATTTGTAGCACACTGAAAGTGAACCTATGAGAATAGCATGAAACTCATGGAACTGAATATGTGAATAAATACAGAACTGTTCAGATTTTTTTTTATTTTTGTTCTAGTATATACCTCCATTTCTAAAAGCATCAGCGATGGTGCTAGAGTATTTCAGAAGCCAGAAATATGGACCAAGTTTCTGTGCCCAAGACTGGGGCCAAAATGCAACATAACAAATGCCTAATACTGACTCAATCACATCACATTACACTGGCATCTTCCATAAAGAGCCAGTTACTCATGCTCAAAGTTGTTTGACACAGCTTTCCTTCCCTTCTCCCTTCCCCTCCCAGCTCATATAGGTACTCGTTTTGTCTAATCAGATGAACATTTATCTCCTGACAGGTGAGAGCTGGCAATACTACAGTCATCTTTCCCTCCCTCCCCTCCATCCCCATTTAACCAGAGATAGTTGAGAGGAAGTGATTGCAGGGAAGTGAAGTCCTAATTTCCCCAGCTCATGCTGCCATAGGCAATCAATTTGGAGCAAAGGTTCCATCTTGAAAATGTCAAACAGAATAAAAAAAAAGATAAAATCAAAACTTATAAAGTCAGCTCCAACCATTCCTCCAAGTCCACCTGCTCCCTTGGGTTCCTCTAACATCACCGACAGTGCAGCTAGAGGAATATCTGCTTTCTGTGCTGACTGGTGCCATGGGGTCCTCAGCCTCAAATTAATTGCCCCTCATCCACTCCTGCAATTCAAGAGAAACTGCTGGAGCATCAGTCCTGCCCACCAGTCTGCTGGGCACAGCTGGAGCCCTCTCTCTTCTGCTCCCCCAACCCCGTATGCAGGCAAAGCAACAGACTTCCTCACCAGGCCCACAGTTTGCCGCCCATGCACCAGGGAAGGAAAATAACCACCACTGAAATACAGATATGTCAAAGCACAGCAGTGGCTTCAGCCTGGAAACGGCATTTTCTTTACTAGGGTGATCAGACAGCCTGGCTTCACCTTTCTAGTTCCTCTGAAATTGTCCAGGATGACATTTTGCCTCAGTGTTTCATCAGGACATAATGGTTTTTTTTTTTCTTTCTTCCATCTTATGCTACAGAACTGAGCAATTACCCATGACAAGAGCATAAGGAACAATAGGCCTGCGCCCTGCTCTTTCACTGTTTGCCATAACACTCAGTGAAAGGGAAATTCTGTATAGAGAATTGTTCAGAGGAAAATAATGGCCAGGTTGAATTGGAAATGCTGTTCTGCTTCAGGATGAGCAGTGGCAGGCTGAAGTAACTGTGCCTTGGATGAAGCTAGTCCAGAACTACAGAACCAAGCCAACTGCTAAGGCTGAGACTAAAATTACAGAGACTTTCTGAAGGGACTTAGAGTCTTACCCACTTTTTGATTACTCCATTGCAAATGTTTTCTAAAGGGAGAACATCTCTCACAACCAAAACATGATTTGAAGAGATTACTATTGCCCTTGTTTTTTTAAAACAGATGTTTTACAGCAAGGTCGCTGTTCCTACACAGAAAATAGTCATATAGGTTCAGTTCCTTCTTAAATGCAGTGACCTCCAGATCCTCCAGTGGCTAACTCACATGTATCAACCACTCACCATTGCACCTAACTGCTCTGGAGAAGAGAGAGATTCATCAAACTATTTATTTCCTTTCCTGTCTTTAGATAGGGAGATTCAAGTTTCAGCTCTATCTACATCTACCTACACTTACCTGACTCATGAACTAGCAAGAAAATCTGGGTCAGAAATATGCATGCACACCCACACACTTGGTGTACCCTCCCCAGGGAGGGAACAAACAGCCTCGCCCTGAAAGTGCCTTGGACCAAATCAGATATGTAGATGTGTGAGTACAGCTTGTCTAGACTGACACTTTGGAGACTGATGAATGCCTTTCTGAAGGCTCCTGTCAGCTGCCAACACACCAAGCTCAGGAACTTGCTGATCCCACCAAAGGATGCACACACCGAGGGACTAACATGGCCAGCCATGTTAGTAATTATATTTAAGCTGAAAAAAATACAAATACAGCTTACAAATAACCCTTTACCTGAGCCATTCCTAAAATAAAGATGAACTTCTTTAAGACAACGACTCCTACATTAATTAGTGAGATTCCCAGTGGATAGATGCAGAAAAGTCATTGTTGCTCGCAGCAGTGGCAAAAGCATACATACACAGTCAAAAGCATACACCAAAGACCCTTCCTACTGCCCTATGAACCCTAACAGAAGATGTCTTGGGTGGTGGGTGCACTTCTTTTTGGCCAGATAAACAACATTAACATAGAACTGGCACCAGCAGAAATGACAGGTGGTAGCAGAAAACCTGAAGGAAACCGAACTGCCTGATCTTCTGATTACAGGAACAAATGAGCACACCACAGTATTCTGCAAATCCAGCCTTTTACAACCTTCTGAGAGGCATAAGTTCAATATTCCTTTTCTTCATGTCACAATAAAAATATGTATTTATCCAGACACATTTCATAAAAAAAAAAAAAAAGCCAAAACCAAAAAACCTAGGAGTTTAGCAAGACCCTGTAGAACTTTCTTAATGCTTTACCAGATTTGACAAGGCAGATCTATAAGCACCAATGAGTCTCAAACCAGGCCTGATCTTACCAATGCAGGAAATAGACTATAGCATTACACTTTCTCCTCCCCAGAGCTTTAAAGGACCCTCCCAAAGCAATAGTCACATAAGGAGGAGTGAAACAGGGACTGAGGCACCTTTGCAACACCAGAGGTCTTATGCAATTCTCAAACTGACACAGGCTGGACAGTAGCTGCTCACTACCACTTTTCAAGGTTTTCAATCAGAATCAGCATCCCTCAACCCCTGCCATCTTCAAGGAGCTGTTAACAGCTTCCTGTTAATAGCTCCTCTGTCTGAGACAGAGGAGCTCCAAACATTCATCAGTCCCCATGACTGTATAGTAACAAGAGCAACTTGCGGTGGCATCCTTCCTTGTGAAATCCTACCTCTTCCATTTTATCAGTGAAACCCCTTTTCCATCTCCAAGATGAGAAGGAGAAAAGCTTTAAGGCCAGCCAATACATCTCAAGGCAATTCCATCCCTGTCAGATCTTGTTGCTTCAGCAAATATTACAAGTTAGTGACCACTGGCTACAATTATCACTAAGGGCTAAGCTCCTTCCCTGTGCCTTAAAGGGTGCAGCATTTCTCTTTCGAGATCTTCAAAGGAGAGTGATGCCACACTCACCCAGGAGCTGCAGGCAGCAGGACGTATTCTACAATAAAAGCCAGCAATGAATTCTGCTGGAAGCAGGAAACTCAGCAGCAGCATGAACTGCATGAGAATATGCTCACGTATAAACATTCTACTGAATTAAAAAATAGGGCATTGATTTTGGTATTAATTTTTGTATTTAACTCAATATTAATTTCTGCATATGAATGCCTCTTCCCCACTGCCACTTTTTCATGCCTCAGCAGAATTTCTAGTCAGCAGCAAACAGAGATGTAGGTCTTAAGCATAAATCGATCAGCCTGCTGCAAAGGCAAACTGTATGTGAGAAGAGGGCTCTGAGCGGCTTGTCAGTCAGAGCCTTCGTTCTCGTTCTCTGTTATCAGTGAAGTACACTTAGTCCACACATGAGGACAACGTAGAAGAAAGCCAGCAACACTTACGCAAGGCATGCCACTCATCCTGACGGATTGTCTTCGTGATGTTGTAGGTGAGGTTCTTGGGAATGGTCGCTGAGGAGTAGTGGTACTTGATGTACGTGCACCGCTCAATTGCTCCTGGGAAGGGCAAAATACAGAAGAGAAAGTGCTGTTAAATGAATGCCACGCGTCCTCCCAGCTGTAGGCTAGATGGGCTTGACAACAAAAAGCAAAGGCTAGGAGCAAAGCAATCTGTACCATCAGTCTACTGTGACAACCAATGCTATCTTTAGCCCATGACAGGCACAAGCTACCTGTAGAGTAAGCTCGCATCCAAACTTACGATACACCAAAGGCCCTGCAGTAGCTGCCAGAGTATCTGCCTTCACCATCAGATATATATGTGGCAAATCATCCCTTCTTTCATTTCTTTTCTCTGAACCATGAGCTAGAAGCAGGCATACCAGCACTTACTGTGTAGAAACTGTAAATTCACATCTTAGCTTATCATGCAGTAACATATCTCCCATACTCCAGGAGATACACAAAGGAAACATCTTTGATCTTTCCTTCAGTAATAAAAACAGCACAGGAAAAATAATATATATAGACCCAGTGAACAGTTTTCCTGAGCCCCTTCCACCTCACAGCCAAAAAGCAAGACAAGTAGAAGGATACGTGACAGGCTATGGTATGTCCCTTGAAGGTACCCAGACACTTTCATAGCAGGCTCAGAAAAAAAATTTATTGGCACCCCTGAATAATGAGCCTCAGATGGCAACGCAAATGGCTGAAATGAGCCATTTTTTTCCCCTGTAGGTAGGATCTCATCTATGTTCCATGGAAAAAAGCACCACGTGCTGCTTCTGTTTGTCTTCTGGTTACATTACTACATTCTCCTTTAACGGCCAACTTTCCTTCCTCTACAATCAGCACACCTCCAGGCCTTGATCTCCTGGGATCCCTTTGCATAGTTAGTGTCCTTAGAGGAACCGGTCTGGCATAGCCTGATGCTTTCCATGAATTATAGCCTAGCCAAATTTTGCATCTGATCAGAAGAAACCTGTGATAGTGCAACCATTCTTGCATTGATGAATAACAGTAAAGTTTCCAACATCCCTTTTGCCAGCATCCTCAGCTAACACTGGCTTTATTAGACCTTCTCGCTAAGCAGTCAGATTCAAAGCCCATGAAAGTCATTTTTCTATTAATATTATGGTATTTTGGATCAGGCCTTTAATAACTAAATAAGCATCCTTTATGTGGTTGGCCACACTGTTTGCTACTAGCTACCACTGGTGAGAGAAGCAGCTATGCTGGAAATGCTTTTATGTATTAAAAATACATTAAGACAGGCACTCAATAGAATAAATTAAATGAAGCAATGAATTATATAAATAAGAACGAGTGCTATACACCAAGAGGCAGGTAGAGAACACTTACTATCAGCCTGAACTGAAAAGCCAGAGCCATTAGCCTTATATCTACAGCTATAAGGGGTTAAATATGCTTTTATGCCACTAGAAATACAATTTTCTACCTCAGGTTGTAAAATATTACTTGGCATGAACTTAGATGATACACCATGAATTCACAGCATGAATAAAAAACCCCATGAAACAAAATTATTAGTTACATCACAGTCTACTAGCATCTTCCAAAGTTAGCGCAATACAAACATTTGAGGTCCTCATTGTTTGCTCCTCTTAAGCATTCTTCACATTCTGCCTTTGACAGCAATTAGATTAGACAAAGCCAAATATTATAGGGGAAAAAGGCAAAATATTTACATATGTATCCGCCTGCCCTGACAGCGTGATGGGCTTCTGTGTGAGTCTGCACCATCTGGGCACCAAATGTACGCCCAGAATTAAAGTTTCAAACCAAGAATAGTACTTAAAAAAAGACAGCTAGTGTGCAAAGAGCTTTAAAAAAAGCCCCAAATCACAACCCTGTTGTCTTACAGGCTTTTCTATCCCCTTTTTTCAGCTGCCTTCATGGATCAGAAGCATTAGCAAGAAAATGGGAAATGCTTATTTGTCAGAAAATAATCTCTAAGGTATCAGATACCTGCCCAGAGAAAAGATTTATATAAAATAGCAGACAAAGACACAGAGCCAAGATTCAAAATAAAAGCATTCAGAATGAAGGAAGAAAAAACCTGTTCCATTTGCTATAACTTCTTAAAATAATCAGTAGAAAGCGCCTCCTCTTACATCAAAGAGGCTAATTACTAGCAAGGTCCATCAAACTTTTTATTCTTACTGCAAATACTGTTAATAGTAATGCAGTGAGCTGTTCGCAATCTTATATCACCAAAGCCTAAAGCAGAAAGAGAGATTATGGTCTGAATTCAGGTCACCACTTCACCATATATATAATTTTGGGCTTATGCTTACATCCTCATTGCTTTAATGAGACTTAAGTACATGTTTAAAGACTGTCTAGAACTAAGAGTACAACTGCAGTGGCAATGGTTTCAATGGTAGCTGAAGTACTGGCAGATTTTTAATTGTAAATTCCATGATGATCTCCTTTCCAGCCACACAATGTATTTCAACACTGTTCCCACCTCTAAGTAACATGCTATTAGCCAATAAACATCATGACTCCAAACAAGAGTTTGTAGGGACCAGAAGGTAAAGTGCTCTTCAGTGTACATGGTGAGATACATATTCCTTTTCCCCTGCTTGCCTCTGAGACTTGGATAGATTGCACCAATGGGCCAATACTAATGGAATGTGCTTCAACAAGGCCAAGTGCCGGGTCCTGCACTGGGGCCAAAACAACCCCATGCATCGCTACAGGCTTGGGGCAGTGTGGCTGGAGAGCTGCCTGGCAGAAAAGGACCTGGGGGTTCTAATTGACAAGCAGCTGAACATGAGCCAGCAGTGTGCCCAGGTGGCCAAGAGGGCCAATGGCATCCTGGCTTGTATTAGAAATAGTGTGACCAGCAGAAGTAGGGAGGTGATCGTCCCCCTGTACTCAGCACTGGTGAGGCCACACCTTGAGTATTGTGTCCAGTTCTGGGCACCTCAATATGAGAGAGATATCGAGGTGCTGGAGCGAGTGCAGAGGAGGGCAACAAAGCTGGTGAAGGGCCTGGAGAATAAATCTTATGAGGAGCGATTGAAGGAGCTGGGACTGTTTAGTTTGAGGAAGAGGAGGCTGAGGGGAGACCTCATCACTCTCTACAACTACTTGAAAGGACATTGTAGAGAGGCTGGTGCTGGTCTCTTCTCACAGGTAATCAGCGATAGAACAAGAGGGAATGGGTTCACGCTGCAGCAGGGTAGGTTTAGGCTGGACATTAGGAAAAAATTCTTCACAGAAAGAGCGGTTAGACACTGGAATAGGCTGCCCAGGGAGGTGGTGGAGTCACCATCCCCGAATGTGTTTAAGACTCATTTAGATGTGGTGTTAAGGGATAGGGTGTAAGGGAAAATTTTGTAGAGCGGAGCTGATGGTTGGACTCTATGACCCCAAGGGTCTTTTCCAACCTAAATGATTCTATGACTCTATGAAATATCAGGGCTGGCCACTGTGTGCGCTCAACAGGGCTGAGCAGAGTACGGAGATTTCACTTGTACCTGGAAACTGTCCCCACTACTTGTCTTAAACAGGGAAATAGACCCCCAGGTCAGACAGACAGGTATGCTGCTCCTGGATTTTCACCCATCTCTGAAGCATTAAGTATAGTTTCACTGCTAGAATGGGTAAGCCAAATTAATTTTTTGTTACAGGACTCAAAATACTTTAGTCTAATCCAAGTTACTGGGCTCAATAAAGGGATAAATGGGTGAAATGTAATGGTCTGTGATATACCAGAGGTCAGCCCACATGAGCTAATGGGCCCTTTTGGCTTTAGGCTATTAAACTCTCCTGTGAATGCTGAATTTAATACACTCAAGAGAATGTAGTTCAGAATGTTTCAGTGCTGTCTTCTACTAGCTTCCCGCACTTCAATTACTTCAGACACTAGAACAGCAGCAAGCGCTGGAGAGAGTACGTGGCCATCCTTATCTGCATGGCCACTGCTGATACGAGAGGCAGTTGGAATCTTACTGGGAACATCTAGCTTTTCATATCCCAAACTGACAAAGTTTGTGATTGCTTGGCATTTAAACATGAGCCATTTATCTAAACTTGCTCTCACAGGTACAGAAGAGTGACCCTGCTGAGTTAATGCAATAGCATCAGCATATATCTAACTAGAGGTGAGAACTAGCTTTTGAAACTTAGAAAAAGGCTTTCATTTGCCTGGACCTGCCAATACAAATTAGGAAAAGGATGAGTTTATAGCAGTGACAATTTCATACTTCTTGATGTCTCCCTACTTGTCCCATATGGAAGAGAACTAGGCTCATGATCCCCAAACATCCGGTTCCTGGAGGTCCCTGGGAAGACAGAGACAGTGACTGCAGCAAGTATCAGAAGTACTGCTCTCCTGGAATGTCCTCTCAGAAAAACCATAAGAAATCCTTACCTTCAGATGAATTAATAGCTATGCTTACTCCAGTCTTTCAGGTGGGAGGGGAAGCAAGAATAAAAAAGAAAAAAAAATATAACACTTTCCTTTCCATCCCTCAATAGGATAACTGCAATTTATGGAGCATCTCCAGCCTTCAACACTAACTTAGACCAAATGCAACTGCAGCTGAGCTCTGCACTTTGCTCAAATAACTGGGAATACTATTTATAGAGCAAACCAGTGAGTGGGTTTTTTCATCTACACAGCTGCCATAGCAAGTGTTATAGCTGGCCACAAGAAACACAAAACAACCACAAAGCTGCTCCACTGACAGATGCAGTACATCCCATCTTCCTCCAATCAAAGGGGAAATGTTTGCTGAAAATCCTAAAGAAAAGTGGCTGACATCTCCAAACAGAGTGCTAGGAAAGGGATCAGCAGGAAGCGGCAGCTAGAACCATGCAGAGGAAAACTCTGCCATTCCATCCTCACATAAGCACAGATGCTCAGAGGGGATTTGGCAGCTGTAACTCTATGGTTGGCAATCCCCGGTTCCAGCAAAGTTCAGATGCCAAATAGAATTGAGATAAGGAAACTAGAGATAGCTTCAACCAGAGCAGCTAAGTATTCACAGCATCAAATACGCCAGTCCTCTTACTGATCCCCTTACCTGCTCAGTTCCCTCCCATATCTGTTCAGCATCGCCCCATAATGTTACTTTATTATCATGTAATATTTCCTCTTCTCTCTATTACAAGCAAAATCCTTAAACTGTGCTACAGCAGGAGTATCACCTGAAACATTGTGCGATCCTTTTCTATTCAATTTTCAAAACTATCCCAATAAACTGATGTTAGTTCAGCTGCTAGTGAAACTTGGCTCCCACTGCATTACTAGGGCTGTAAATACTACCCTAGTGGAAGCCCCAGGGTGTTTGGTATCTGAACCGTTCTCCCGCCTCTAGGCTGAACAGTGTTGAGATAAATTAAAAGGAAGGTCATACTGCATTTGTCTGGTGGGTAAACAGACAACTTCTTTCAGAACTTTGGGGCCAGTGTCTTTCTTCATCATCAAACCCCTCCCTCCACCTTTGAAACATCATAATATTTCAAACTTTCAAACCACTCCAAGAAACAGTCTTTACCCATGGTTAATTTAAGAAATAGAAGGAAAATTCAAAATGCCACCAGGGTATTGGTCGCATTAGTCCTAAAACGTGGATCTCTGAAGTGCCCAGCAGCATTTGCCCTGTGAGGTCAGCTTGACTTCTGCAAAGGTGGTTGTCAAGTTTCAAGAACTTACTTACACTGTCACTGTGATCATATAGTTTAGTCTTCTGCATAATACAGACCAACTCATCTGACAACTGGCAACAGGAAGTAGTCCTTCAGGTGGTGGTTCATGAAACTGGTAATCTGTGAGAGCAGTCAGGTAAACGTCAGTAATGTCACTTCAGATCCAGCCCAAGATGGTACACAGGGGAGTTACTTGCACAGGTTATCTGACTATACTCCTCTTCTGCCAATGAGGGCTACAAGATTTCACATTTTCCCTCCACCACAACTTTCAGGACTGCAGGTTGTGGAACCATCCTTAAGGTTCAAGTACAGATTAGCCCAATGCCTGTGAACAAGTTACCTTTGGTAGCTGGAGAGCTCACAACTACGCATAAGAATTTCTCCCACTGTAAGACTCTTTGCAGCAATCCTTGGGTAAGAACAATCAGGAATCTCAGACAGATGCAGGGAACTAGCAGCTCACTTGCTCTGGATGAACTGTGGCATGGCCATCACAGAGTTCACAGCAAGCTAGCACCGACATGACAGTCGCCTTGCTTTCTGGAATATGCAGAGATCTGAAACCAGGTGGTACCCATTCTTCTACTGTAGTATCTAAGAAGGATCCAGCTGTACAGCTAGTATTTGTTTTATTACATTTCCTGCCAAGGCTTTTGATATGATGAGCTTCCCTGAAAAGACTGACGTGGATGTTCTAAGCCTTTGCTACCTCCAGGCAGCTTTTCATTCTTCCGTGTTTTAGATACCTCTGGATGAACTGTTCATAGCAAGCAATTTATTCCACAAAATTCACCCTTTGTGCTAGCTCTAATTTTTACAAATCTATTTGAGAATTACTACACAAACATTTCCTAGTAAAAGGAATCTTAGCCTCTGGCTTGCAAACTGCACTCGCAACATATATTTGCTATTCATTATGAGAAACTGCCTTCTATAGGAGAGATTGCCTTAATCCCATGGTTTGGTTACTGTTCCCTCATTGGGTAACTATATCCATACCAAGCAGAAAGAAGATGTAGACTGGTCATTTAGCCTCTAATTGTCTCACATTACCTTCAGAAAATCTGCAGAGCATAGAAAGTTTACAATTTTTTGTTAGCATAAGTAAGGTTTCCAGAGGCTAAAATCATAGTTAGGGCTAGAATCAGGTTACACAAAGCAATTGCATGTGGCATATATATCTGTTAATGTCTTAGAAGTCTTGTCTCCCTTGGAAAAGTTCACTGTTGTGCTGGCATTTTATGCAGCCTCCAAACCAGGCTGGACTCAAGAATTATTGCTTTCAGCTGTATGTGCTACCCTCAGTCTCTCAATTCATCTCTCATGAATCATCAGAGCTCATCTGGAGGTACCTTAATATAGGCAAGGTTGTTGTTGCAGTTTCAGCATGCATTAACTGGTCAAACTAAATCCTGGAGGAAGGTAGGAGGAGAAATTAGGCTCTGCCTTGACCAGCTGCTATGACAGAATTGCAATCAGATATGCTGATTAGTTAATGAACTCATGATGAGTAACTATCTTCTTAATGAAGGCAAAGACTGTATTAGAAAGTATTGCAACACACTTAACTGGATTATTTCATTACCTCTGGAGTAATACTAACCATGAAAGTACTGGTTACATATTTGTGCCCATCTATAAATACATTAATGCCAAAAATGAAGGAACATTATTCTTGTGCATTAACTGTAGAATCATTTATGTTAGAAGGGACCTCTAGATGTCAACTGGCCCAATCCCCTGCTTAAAGGGGGAACAGCTTCAAACTTAAATTCAAAGATAGTTCACATTGCTCAGGGCCTTGTCCAGTCAAATTTTAAATACCTCCAA
The DNA here is from genome assembly GCF_963924245.1 of Chroicocephalus ridibundus. Lineage (NCBI taxonomy): Eukaryota > Metazoa > Chordata > Aves > Charadriiformes > Laridae > Chroicocephalus > Chroicocephalus ridibundus. The sequence continues at coordinate 157,382,502 of NC_086284.1, forward strand.
GAACGGAGGTGCACAACATTTTTGAGCACCTGTTCCAACGTTTGACCACCTTCATGATGAATTTTTTTCCCCTAATACCTAATCAGAATTTCCCTTGGTGCTACATGAATATCTTGAATACTAGAATACCTAAGGGTAAAGGCTTTAAAAAAAAAAGTCCAAGAAGAATATGCAAATAACATCACCTTAATCAACATGTCTGCTGAATATTCATTAACTTATATGCATAAATAGAAGCCAATGTTCTAATTAGTGAAGCTCAAGATAGATTTTCAGACACAGCATGGGCCAAATTTTTAGAACAGGAGATCATATTTGTTCCTGGCTGGCTCTGGCATCATCCTCAACTGAGGTTCAGCTTGGGCTGCCAGTCGGACTTGTTGATATTTGTCCTAGATAAAGTGAAACAACTTCTGGTACTGGTTGTTGCTGGCTGTGGGCTGCGAGGAAATTAGTTTGATGCCGCCCTTTCAGTTGAGAGGTTGGTGTTTGAGTCTTTTGGGTTTAAGACTAAGTTGCTAGCCCCTAGCTGCTACCTCTACAAGTGGTGAGAGGTGCACTATCAGCTTCTATTCACCATTTGCAGGTTCGTGTAAAAGTCAGAGAGAGGGATGTGATACAGTCCCCTTCCCCATTCACAGACAGACCCAAGGGTCACATATTGGGAGAGACAATGAATGTGTCTCAGAGGTAACACTTAGCATGTATCAGGAGTGCACTTTTGAAAATGACCTCCTGATCATCTCTAGTTTCCATGCTTTGATTCATAACACAGTGTGCTGGAAGACTATGCCAACTAGATTCTTCATAAATAAAACTAAATTGGAAGATGAGCTAATGGAAATTCAACTAATGGTGCAAGAGCAGAGCCAGTCTGAAGTAATATCCCCTCCCTGAAAACACACACAAAGTGAACATTCGGTCCTAAGCACCAATTGTTTCTTACAAATCCACCACCATTGTACCACACTTCACAAATGTAGATCTAACCTATGCTGCATCTCTGCTGTTAGAATCATCCTAGTAAGGGCTGCCAAAGAAAATTCAGCTCCGGGTGCCCACAGGTCTAGGAAGGCCACCTGGAAGGATGCCTTATCTACCTAGATGGTTGACCTCCAAGACTAGAGAAGCATATGGAGCAGCCACCACAGCACAAACACAAGTCTGCAGTCAGGTCCGAGGTGCAGAGCTGCAGTCATCACTGATACACTCACACCAGCAACGCTCAAATACAGCTGGGCAAATAGTCTGTGTTTTGGGTTCAAAGATCAACTTGAAAAATCGGGGGGGGGCCCACAAACAACACGATGACACTGACACAACCAAGAAAAAAAAAAATAAACAAAGCAGAATTTCAGAAGAACTGAGAAGTTTTATACAGCCACAAACCTTTATTCATCTGTAACTTATTTATACACCTTTAAAGAAAATTTTTAAAAATGTATTTCAATTGAAAGTCTGAAAAAATGTATTCTGAAAATTCTAAAGCACTGATATTTTTCTTAATTTCATAGTGTTTTTTCCAACTGAAACCATCAGTCATATTGAATCAAGTTTCACAAGTGGTTCTGCTCCCTCGCAAGCTCTTTGCTTCAGCACCAATTTTCTGCCTGAAAATAAATAACAATTTGCTAACTGTACTTAACTATAGATGTACTTATAAGCACACTAGGCACCTAGATATTCCCTGCTGGTTAAAATGTAGAAAACCTGAGAGGCTGCCAGTGGCAAAGGGATATTTCAACAGCCAGAAATCTACAATATCACCTAATTTTACTCTTTACATGTAGATGCCTTTACTGACCACCAGAAGATATAATGAACACAGAACTTCAGCAAAACACTCAGAAGATAACAGCATTCTCTGTTTTACCTGAAGCTTGCTTGTATTCCCCAAGTTGGCAGACACTGAAAGGATGAGGCATTCATAAGATAAATATTACTTCATCCCTGAAATGGCACATACCCAGCAAATACATTAACAGAACATACAGCTTAAAGATTTTCATTAGGAAAGTAAGCAAAGGTTTTTTCAGACTGACAAGCAGAACCTTCCAGCTCTTTTTTCCTCCCATTTTTCTTTTACAGTTCATCTCACTTGATTTCCAAATAAAGGTTCTCTCAGAGCCTCTATAGCTTAGTAAAACTTGTTAGACAATGCTCAGCTGGTGAAGAAGTCTTGTAAAAACCCAGTGAAAACATAGCAGGGGGGATGGCTGAAAGGATCCACATACTGTACTATACTGTACTATCCATACAGAAATGGAGTAATAGATGACAGTATGCCATTCCCATTCTTCCCAGGTCATCTGGGATGAAAACCTGCCAGCTCACTTTCAGTGCTGATCCATTAGGCCTCTAAGGATATGGAAGAAAATCAGATACAAAGTGCACATGAAATGGAAACAATCCATGCAGCTTATGGATCTCCAGATGCACACAACAGCTTTGTCATCTGTGGGCTGTATGGTGACCACATTCCACACAGGGACTTCCAAGTATTTCAGACCAAAACGCCTACATTTCAATTTTAACGTCTGTTTCTACACCGAAATACCTAAGTTTCCTTTTCAACTCCTGTGAGAGTAAAGATAGAGGTGCAGACGTGTGCATGCACTGAGCAGACAGCAACATTTTCAGAGTAGAGGAGAAATGAAAGTGGCTGAACAGCTTTTGCCAGGCCTGTTTCCCACATGCTCTCTGGATATCCCAGCAAATAGCAGCTTGCTTAAAGCGACCAGCTGGCAGAAGATAAATATTCCACCCATGGTAAGAAAAGAATCCAAGTATGAGACCAAAAGCTGAATTTGCATTGGAAAGCGATGAGCTCACACTTTCGCTCCAGGGACCAAGGAAAGGGGGCTGGCAAGGAAGCTGGAGCAAGAAGATGGTTATGAAACACATTTTTACTTCAGCTATTAATAACAGTCTCCAAGCCACAGGGCACTTGAGAGGAGGAAGGCATCTCCTTGCTTCTATTAATCTTTTTGTCCACCTATTTGCATTGGGCTGGCCACAGGGGAGGGGGAAACAGAGCACGAATGAAAAGTTAAGGAGGTTAAAAGGGCTGAAAAATATTTGCTCCTACTTGTTTGGAGGCAGAAATTAAATGATCAATAAAAAGTCACTGAGACAGCAATTACCAGTAAAAACTCACTGATGACCCAATAGCTCATGGAACAAAGCATTATCTCAGCACTGCTGTCAAGCCAAAGAAAGAGGCACAGCAAAGGCTGTGCCATGGACAGGTTTATTTTATATGAACTTATATCTTCTTATTCTCATAGTAAAATATTCCCATGAAGCTTGGTATTTATTGAAGCAGCTTTGAAATCTATTTCAAAGAGATGTCTGGGAAGCAGGGTCCCAGATTGCCAAGAAAATAAGGATGGGTCCATCGATATCACTAATTCCTCAGAGGATCTGTAATCGCATGAAGTGAAGTCTAAGAATACCTGTCTCTGTACATTTGAAAACTATTTTATATGCTGCTTTACAATGTAAATGTGCCTTTCTATACACATTTACTCCTCTTTACTTCTTAAAGTGAGAGGAACATAAGCCCTCCTCCACGTCTCCATACTGTTAGTTTACAGCGAGCTCCACAAATTGCTGAGCTGGAGAAAGCACTTAGCTTTCTTGTAGCACTTCAAGTTCTGGTAGCACTTCAACCTCGTGTTTAAACAGCAGAAATCACAACATGACAGAGAATCATTCCGATGCTTTGCATCCCACATTAAGGAACTTAAGCTGAGACCTAACACAGACTCACGTCCCCGAAGGTCCCACTTACAGGCTCAGCCTCACCCAGCACCTACAGCAGTCTCTTAAGTCCTTTCATTTAAGTGATGTTATGTGGGCTATGCAACATATCTATATGACGCTACTTTCATGTAGGTTTTGCCCCTCAACTGAACTTGGGGCAGGGGGAAAGGGGGGGGACACAAGAGTTTCACAACTTTCACTTGAACATAAGTTGTTGTGAGGAAAAAGGAGAGAGAAGGATTAAGTTCTTGGCAGGGGTCATAGATTAGGGATTCACAGGAATCAAAGTAAGGAGACCAATTTTTAGAAGAATAACTATTTTTTTCCCCTATCTTAAGGGCTGGCACACAGTCAAAAAGCATTTTGCTTATATGATGAAGTTAAGATGTGGTTTCTTAACTCACATGGGTTACATGTGAGAGGTCAACTGGCTTGCCTTACGTTTTGGCAAGTAAAACACCATTAGCATGGATCCTTTTTGCACACTTTAAACAAAAAGTAACTGTGAGATACCACAGGATTTGAAAGGATTACAGTTCCAAAAAAAACTGCCAGCAGGCAACTTGCCTACCAAAGAAATAAGTGAGGAAGGAATTCAGCATCAGCTTGTCAGCAAGGCTGGGGTTTTGGTTTTTTTTTGCCATGAGAAGACTATAGCATAGATAGACCAGAAAGGGTGCACCCTGCTATGCCCATAAACTGTTCTCTCAATCTACTGTGCACTGAGCCCGTAACCTCCTTTGCTGATAAGACAGACTATTGCCATCCACCAAGGACTCTATTGAGACTTCAAAACTATGTAAACAGAAGACTTTGGACTTATTCTCTCTTCGGAGGAAAGATTCTTTTCTTAATAAGTACATCCTTATCTTCTAGATTCCCTAAGATTCACTAGCCTTTTTTTATGCTGTCCCCATTCTAGTTATTTCAAATAAGCGTTAGGGTAGTGTGGTTGGAAGAAAGGCATTTTCAAGACATCGCTTCATACACAAAGAAGTATTTCCCAGATAAAGGTATGCTGCTGTTATTAAATGTATGTGCGGTGTAAAGCTAACAGACAAGATCATCCCTAAGTGAGCAGAGTTTCTCCTGCAAGTTCATAATATCTCTTGCCCCATAAACTCTACCAACTGAAACTCTACCAACTCAGATCACACAGCCCGATGGACAAAAGCTACTAAAACTACCTTGAAATAAACCTTGGGACTGTTTACAGGCAAGTAGAAACCACTAAATTGTAAAGATAGTATGTATAATGGCTCTCCAAAGTAAGTAGTTTCATGTTTGACCATGCTCTTTCCCTGTAAAGTCATTCCCTGGATTGTCCTTGTTCAAGTTATTCATTAACTGGTGAGTTGCCATCACTAAATTACAAGGATGCTCTATCTTCCTTTGTAAAGGAGTATGCATTCAGAGGGACAAAAGATTTCACAGCTGACTGCCCTTTCCTTGCAAGGCCATTTGCTGCACTTTTGTAACTGGACTTACTATCATACATGAAGGCCTGAATCAAATAAAGGGCTTAAGAAATTAAATGTTGCGTAGATATTTAAAAAGTAGTCCTTGAATAGTCAAACAAATTGAAAGACAGAACTAGAGGGAAAGGGAGAAGAAGATAAAGAAGGTGGTAAGAAGATCAGACAACTGTACTGTGAAATCTGAGATGAGCTAAAGCACAATTTGGTCATTCTAAAACCTATGAACCACAGATATTGTTAATCTCTCTGCAGCTGTCTGAAATCATAAGTGGTTTCTCCCTTACAGAAGGAAATGATTCTTGAAGATGTATTTGAAATAGTAGAGGTTGGCGGATGTGATCAAAAAATATTTTTCCAATTGACTGGACTGTGCTGTTACTTATCCAGTGATGAGTTTTGCAATACCATCATACGCTCTTGTGTCCAGAAGGCTTAGACATTGAGTACCTCTTCTCAAATGCTACAATAATTCATCTTTTGGTGCTAGCATCAAGTTCTGGCTGTACTCAAATGTACTTAAGTCAACAAATTAGGGCAAGAATCTCAACATCACTGCAGGCACTCTGCACCAAATGAGCAACACGTCTTTTAGAGTGGCTGAAAATATTGAAAGGATAAATGCCCTTATATGAGGATACAGGGGGCCAGAACCTGAGAAGGGACCAACTTATCTCCAGCCACAACCTTTCCTTTGCTTATTCCCAATAAAAAACTGGGAGGACCGGGGTACACCAACAGCTGCCAGCTACAGGAATGTTAGTAAATGAGCATACCTATTCCCAGCATGGTCTTCAACTGGGAATTAAATTGCTCTAGCCAAATCCCAACGGCATGCAGTCTCCAAGCACATTAGCCAAGATTCATGTCATTCCTTTTCTTTCAAGACATGTATAAGATGTGCCATTTAATGCAGAAATAAAAAAATGGCAGAAGCCAGCCCAGTTTATGTAACAAGGCAGCAAAACAGAGTAGAGAAGACTAAGTAGCCCTAATAGCATCTATTACTTTTTTACATGCCAAAGAAAGTTACAGGTTGTAAAACCATGCGACCCTAGCTTAGACACAGAGCTGGTGCATATTTAAATGCAGAAAGACTGTTGTGGGATGAGAATTTCTCATCCAGTAGACACATGTCTACTGCTGGGTCAAGTGCAGACTGGGCTTTTGCTGCTGCTGTTGGGTTTGGGGTTTTTTGCAGGGAGAGGTAGATGTTGCTTTGCTTTTGGAGGGTGTTGTGGCATGATGTTTTCTTGCCTATAACATCCTCTTGTCATTTGGTAAAACTAATCTAGCACTTCTTGCATCTTCCTGTCTGAAATGTCAAATCAAATTAGAGGGTCACAGCATGAAAATTTCCCACTCACTGCAATGTAAGATGTTCTAGCCAAGGCAAGCTGGACTAAATATTTCTGCTGCTTGTCAAGAAGGATTTGTAGCTTGAAAGACATGACTCAAAACGTACGGAGTGCCATTAGTTAATAAAAATATTGACAGCAGCAACAACCATTACCTAAAAAGTAAGTGTCACAGCTCTGAAGAGATTTGTCACTAGCCATCCTGTCCCAGCACCCCTATGCCTGAAAGGCCAGCAGAATCCCACTGGGGCTTATAGCCCTAAGTGTTATTCAGCCCTTTACAATTCAAGAACCTGCTTTATGATCTTCATTCTGACAGAGAAGGGGTCAACCATATCGCAAAAGACCCATCACCATACATGAGACCAGAGAAGAAAGCACTTCCAGTACCACTTACAAGGTACAGAATAGCCCTTTAATTCCACATTGGAATTTCACCAGTTTTAATCATTGCGTCACATTTAGAGGGAAGGAACTATGGAAACAGGCATTTACTCAGACACTGTCAGCTCAGGATTTATATTCTTTTACTCTTTACTCCTAGACCGAGCTGTAATAAATGCCTGTGTCTCGGTAGCATTTATAACACCCAATGGGACAGAGCTCTTGAGGCAGAAAGATGTACAAATACAGTGAATCGAATCTGTGCCCTGGAAGACTTCTGCTGTTCCTGTTTTGTATCTTCCCTCCCCATCTAGTTGCTTATTTTGTTTAAAATGTAAAGATAAGTCTTGAATTATAATGCTTGGTTTTAGAAATTAACAACTCTATGATTCAGAACCCTATGTGCTTCTGGACTCGTATTTTTATCTGTACAATTAATTCTAAATCCAAGTATTATTATAGACCTTTACATTCTATTAATGCTTTGCTTTCTATCCTAATTACTCCTCTAACAATACCTTGCACAGTATATTTCTTAATAATATCTAAAAGCATTTAATAAAGACAGTACTGCTGACCAGCATTAAGTTACATACTATCCCCCCAAAAATGTCAGGCCTTCTGTTTCCTACCTTTGTACATTAACTTGTGGACAGTACAACCAATCCCCTTTGCAATAGGTCTAAATGCAGACTTTAATCCATCATTCTATTAACTATAAATTAAGTTATTTAAGAGACAGATCTCTATTGCATGCCCCCCCACATCCCAATTAAAAATTAAGGCAATAAAAACATGGATAACAGGTAATCACTGGTTGTCCCAAGTTAGGGACCAATATCTTATTACAATATGGAATTCTTCCTACATTAAATTACAACATGGTTTAGGAGAAGGATTGGGCAGATGCTAACCTACCCCCCTAATTTTCTTTCCCCTTATTTTGTTAGGCACTCTGTTCAGCCTCTCAGCCTCCAAAAGCATGAGGCTTCAGTTCACTGACTGCAGGATCAGGTGAAGAAGATCCAGGGTGATTCTTAACATGCCTCCACTGGACCATCAACCACTCTGATGAAGAGTATGAAGAGAACATGTCAACTTAATGGAAAATACATTCTTTGGAAAACATCCAAACCTTTAAGAAAATATGCCATTAGCTTTATTCTTATCCCCTAGGGTTCTTCAATATCAGGTTTAATTACAACAGTTGTGACAAAAATCACAGTGAAGAGATATAGCTGCAAGCTGATCTTGCCCAGAGATTCCACCCATCAGGGTAAGAGCCAAATGCAGCACTAGGAAGAGACTGCAACACAGGCTCAGTGAGCAAACTACATTCAAATCACTTTCAGCAAAAATATTTCTAAGTACAGCCTACCTCAAAGGGAACAAGAGATTAAGGTGGCAGGTACATGGCTGAGATTCAGGGAAGCACTCCCAGGACAAGGGGATTTAGGAAGGAGAAGCAAAAAGCTAGTCCCATACTGCAGTACAAACGCAGTGAGGGTAGACAAGGGCCAGACTCACTGGCAGAACAGTCAATGCCCCGAATTGTCATACAATAGACTTGTTTTTCCTTGCTGGAATCAGCTAAAGAAACAAACACTAGCATCATCTCCTCTGGCAACTGATTAGCATGATCATGCCTAGAGAACAGAGCACCCAAGCTTACCTAGTTAACAGGGTGGGTTACAGCACTTTGTTTGTAGCTACGCAATGGTGCAACAGGAAAAAAAAATAAAAAAGAGCTAGCAGCTCAGAGCTCTAGAAGAAAAGGGGAGAGGAATAAAGGACAAAATAGCCCAATTTCTGAAATCCTACATCATCCTACATCTTTGTATAACTCATTTGCAAGCGTGGTGGATTTTACACCTTAAGGATTAAACAGCTTTTCTAAAGATATCCACAGCAGATGCAGGATACAGGGGTAACCATTCTCAGTACAGGGACACAGTTTTGGTAAAATACTCCAGTCCTGGGATACCAGAAAATGAACAGCTTGAACTTACATGAACGTGACTTCATCCACACAAAAGACAAGCCTTTGCCAGGAGCATGCACAGTGGTGAGACTGGATGTCAGCACTTCATAATGAATTACATTAAAGAAAAGACACCTCAGCAATACAGAATCCCAGAGGTTTAATAATTATCTGTCCAAAATGAGTGAGCGAGTGGCCCAGCAGCAGAGAATCCCTCAGCAGGTAGAAAACAGAAATTTCTAGGTAGTGTTTCCCACCTTCCAGCAAACGTCTTTTCTACAGGAAAATAACCAAGTTACCTTAAGGAGTGAGAAATAACAGTATTCACCCATTCCTCCACAGCCTTTCTGCTATGGAAGATAGATTTGGCGATGAAATTGCATGACAAGAAGTGACTTTAAAGAAAAATATGCAGCACCCCATGTCAAATAGACTATAATATTTAAGAACACTGAGGTTGTCATCAAAAGGAGGGAGCAAGAGAAAATACTTTTGTTGTCTGTTTAGGTTTCCTACAGACTTGGTGACATTTGCCATATTTCAGCAGTGCTGTGGCAATGCCTAGGAGCCTCAGTCTTGGATCAGGTCCCCATGAGGCCAGGCGCTCTGCAGTGCTTCTGAATGTTTCCAGTGCCACATCTAATAAGCTGATTTTGTACTGGGGTGGGGAGACGTACTTAAAAATCAGTGAAAGAAAATAGCTATTTGTATTACTAATATTCAAGGTCCAAGAAAAGACATAACCAGGTGGAACAGTCTCATTGTGCTCAACCATACATCTCACCTACCCACGTGGCCTCATTATGCTCAACTATACATCTCACCCACCCACAAGAGTTCTTCCTTGAGGACATGCCTGTAATTTTACTATTCATATTATACCAGGGCAGAAAACAGAGTTTGAAATAGCCCCGGTTGTTTAGAAGACTCGGGATCCTGTACCCCAAGAGGAAGTAAGAAATGGGGAAGTAGTAAATGGTCATGTAAGCTGCAAATTGCCTCTGCAGTGTTCCTTAAGCCCCAACATGCACCTCTGATTTAATCTTAAAACTGACATCAGATGCCTTTTGTCTGATTAAGATAAATGAAGTCTGAGGTTTTGATCATTCCATAGGCCTGATTGCATGCCATGAAGTACAAAATCACTAAGGGAGGTTACTGCGAATGATTGCACATGACCCATGGTAGTAGCATAACACTTGAAGCATTTCAGCAGTAGATGGCTCTGCAACTTCTCACCACTGACGCTGCAGTACTGGAGACCTAAATATGCCGCCCCAGGCATCAAGCTGAGCATCATTTCCTCTCAACTATTACTCCTAATACCATAAAATGAATTTGAGTAATGCCACGTGGCCTTTGTGCACGATAGAAGTGAGACTGGCATCTTTCAGCTAATAGGAAAAGAGCAGACTCCTGTCACCACAGATACTCTTAACAGAAGATTTTTTTAGAAGGAGAAATTTATATTTTTTTTTTAATCTATGCTAGATATAGTCTGTTACTTCTTTCTATCTAGAGAATGTTGGTGCCTGCTGGATCCTCAGCCTACTGTTAGAAAGGACAGGGAAAAATCACTAGAGTGCCTTGTAAAAAATGGATACCCTCATACTTGCAGGAATGGTGAGATTCCTGCAACAGCTGTGTTGCATCAGGGATGCAACCTCCCTAGGCAGGGAGAGGAGATATTCACACATGAGCTGTACTGCTCTGCCACATCACATAAAAGACAGCACAACGGCAGGTTTTGAGAGTATCTTTCATTAGGGTTAGGGCTATGCTGCTCTCATCAGTCAGAAGGAAAGAACTAGGAAAAGTTTGCGTATTGTCCTGCCAGAGACTCCATAGTGTGTCTTGGTCAGCAAACCCAGTCTCCTGTCACAAATTACCCAACCAGAGGAAGTGCAGCTTGTTGCAAGATTAAAAACAAATATCCCCTTCATCGGTTTAACCTTTGGTTCCTTAGCCCTGCAGTTCATCTCTCTGAACTACAATCAATCACAAGCCATGAGTATTTAGGTGAGGGCAATAGCTTCTCCCTAGTCCAGAAAAGGAAGTTTAGTGTGAATGGCACTATTTAGCATGAACCCACACCAGATGATTATGAAATGAATTAGCAATAAAAATTTATTTCATGTATAAAAGCCTTTTAAAAAGAAGAGAAATAAGCCAGGCTCCAAATTACCATTAAAATTAACTTCCATCGACACTCTGCCAGTGCTGCTGAACTAATATTCTTTGCAGAAGCCGAGTGGATTGTTTGATGATTGAGCGATATCAATCAACACGAACTATTGTGCTAGTTGCTTCATCTGCAGATCAAAGGGTTTTGTTCTAAGGAGAGCGGAAAAATACAGTACCACTACGGGTTCCCCCTTCTGCATTACACTCCATTTCCAATAGATAGTCTCTGGCACAACTAGCATTCTTTCCCAAGCAGAACTCTCTGTATTTAAGTAACCACCAACTATAAAGGCAAAACAAAAATCCCATCCTCTGAGCATTAAAGCTCCGAATAGGACAGCTCACAGACCACGGGCAACCGAAATGTTATATTACAACACTATCACACAACTAACCATGGATGAGTGATGTTCAGGTAAGTGGACGCAGCTTGTCCTGGTTTCTTTCCCTGTGTCTCCCTGGCAAGAAGTCAAATCTCTTGTCAAGGTGGCTGCCTATTTCTTTCATACGTTTACAAGCAGCACTATTGGGTCTTTTTCAGCTCGCTTCCTTGTCAAATATCAATTTGAGATAGAGTGATGCTTATATTTTTCTCAGCTTATAAATAACCCAGTTTTTTGATCCATGCCAGTGGGCTGCAGCTGGGGGCAGTTAAGCAGTGAGCTAGTTGTGACAACAGTGAAGGAGCATCAAGAAGGAGAAAATTACATATGAGAGAATTCTGACTGCCCCAGAGACTCTCATGCAAATTCTCTCAGGTCTCTCAAAACACTCAAATCAGTAGTCTAAACTGAAGCTAGTGTCTGGGTAAACAGTTCAGGAACTATTCTAGCCTTTGTGACTTGTGCCCAGACATCATCTGTGTATTTTGCCTTTGACTCACACATGTTAGGTCAGGTACACAGGATTGCCACCACCGGAATTTCTCCGTACTGGCTGCAAGTCCCACTGTGGTAACCAAAGTCAAAAAAAGTGGTCTACCCTGATTTCAAAGTAGTCAATGTCACTACAACGCAATCCAAATATGGGATGTCAACAAGTGCATCAACTACAGACACAGGAAACAGGTTCATGAGATTTGTTAATATAGCATCTTAATTAGCACAGGAGTTATGCCTGAAAGGACTGGACCACTTAATACCTAAAATGCATCCATTGCTGCTCTTTAAGGGCAAAGGCAGCACAACTCCAGCAGCTGCAGCAAAACATGACTTCACTTGGCTATAGCATGCTCTCCGTGCTAAAGCCCAAAATACCCTTTTGTAGAGGCAAATAAGTAACGGCAGGTACAGAAAGGTGTTAAGGGACAGACAAAGGGTACATTTTCTGATGTGTTTTGAGAGGAGGTAGAAAGCCAACGAGGCAGAAAAAGCAGATTCCGATGGCAAGAGCCGCAAAGGAGAAGACTCACATCAATAGGGCAAGACTATCAACTATGAAGAGACAGAAGGTTAAGAATGAGGCCAAAGCAAAAAAACCCACATAGGTGCAGTGCTATGGTTTGGTGTGAGCCACGAAGGAAGGGCAGGAATTCTACTTTTTCACATGTAGCTTAAGATGTCTATGGCTGGGATTATACAGAGCAGTTGCTTGCAATAGCAGAGGACTACTCCGATTCAGCAACTCTCTCTAGTCCTACACGGAGATGTCAGAAGACGACAGCAGGAATGATCTTGATTTCTTGGAAGTGAAGAGGGAAAACACACATGAGTATCTAAACATTTTAATACTCTACTGTGTATTCTGACGCTATGACAACACTACATTATTTGAAGAACTCTCTACTTGTAAAAAGTGATTCTGAAATTAGTTTGACTGCTAACAAACTGCATCTTCTTTCACTCTACTATAGATCTGGAACAGTGATTCCTGCTTCATGTATCTGCCTTAGTTTAATTTTGTTGTTGTTTTGTTTTACAGATTTGTTTCTATCATGATGAAAGCTAGACAAAATACTACAAAGCAGGAGAGAAGGAATGCCAATATTAGGGGAAACTGAGTTTTCTCTTACCTTTCTAAAAAAAAAAAAAAAAAAGGTTAGTCAAGATTGGTGGGAACAATCTCAGTGGAAACAGAAAACCTGCAAACTATTTTATTTTGAGGGGAACTGAATTCATTGGTATGATTAGAAAGTACCAGGGTAAAAAAAAAAAATCAATATATTTCACTAGTTAAATGTTCCCTTCCCCCTTACATTTAACATAGGTACTTCTAGTAAGGTAACACTAGAGTAAGGACTGACTTTTGGAGTGGAAACAGTTGTGTTTAAAATTACTTCCTTGTGTTTGATAGGTGGATAGCACAGGTGAAATCTGGGTAACACTAAGGACCTGACTCAGACTATGTCCTCTCCATGCCCAAAGCACCCCAGGTAACAGTCAAGATCTGAGTTCTGTGCAGATCTGCTTTATTTCCCTGGCAAGCAACAGGTATTTAGCAGGATAGGAGCTGCTCGGGTTTATACTTAGTCTCTGAATGACTATATCATCTTAGGAAGCAGGATTCACACACCTTGATCATTAAAGCCAACCTCTTTCTTTTTTTTTTTTGCCCCCACACTCATTTCTCCCATGTAGACCTTTCTCAATATTTCCATTGCCTTTGTTCATTGGCTCTGAATGCAGAATGAAGCACCGGCCACTTCCACCTTTCAAAGCAGGTATGGGTCACACACACGCCAACACCAGAAGTTTTTACATGGCGCAGGTTCTGAAGACATTCCCCTACGAGGCTGGGTAGCCAGTCACCAGCAATCTCAGTTAAACGTGAAGAGCAGTTAAAAACTTAGATGCTCTGTGTGTGGTGCACATGCAACTCACATTCCTGAAAAGATGCCCAGCAATTATAGAAACAATTAAAAACATCTTTTCCTACTATGCAGTGAAGTGCATTTCAATAACACTCCTGTGTACTTATTAGATGTTTTCCCCTGGAAGATCTCCAGAATGATAAACATTCGTTAATCACCGCAAAGAACCTGTAAGGTACCAAACTACTTGAAAACTACATCAAACAGGTGATCAGAGACAGAGCTAGAGGCCATTTTATATTAAGACAACTTCATGCTGCTCTGCTGACAAACAGCCAACTTGCTGTGAGCCATTCCAGCCCCAGAAGAGTTACTTTTCTTGTAAGAAAACATACTTTGGCCAACAGCACCCCTGCCTTTGTCAATCATCCCAAAAGCTTCAGCCAAGAGAAGAGAGGGAAGATCCGGGCATCCATGAACTGATAACCTTCAACTAACTCAGCAGCTGAGCCAGACCACAGGCTGTCAGCACTAAGTGACCTTCAGCCACCTCTAATGAGTTCTCATGGGCCAGGATGGAGGGGAAGGAAGGACAGAGCGAGACGCCACATTTTCCCCACAGGATCACAGAATTACGGTTTAGCTAGCCAAGTCACCCACATCTCAGGAAAAAAGGACAGAGACCCTTGCCATTGTAGCAGGTGGCTCCCACCACCCACACCTGACAAAAGCTTCTCAGCCCGTAGCGTAAGACTTCACTGGAATTAACAAAATCCCCTAGAACACAGACTCAAGGGGTAGTCTGTATTTAAATAAAGTTTTGACATTATTATTGCAATACAGGCAAGATTTCTTCTGAAAAAATCATACCAGCAGAAATTCCAGTGTTACAGGCAAACCACCCAGTGCTAATGTAGCTCGGTTTTGTTCCACAACTGGAACAAGCTATTCTATTGGAAAGCTTGGAGGTTAACTAAGAAAATTCAGACACCAACAGGTTTTTTTGCTTATTTCTCAGAACAATTGCTAACACATCACCAAGTTTGAAATGTTGTACCAATGTAGAAAAAAAAGACTTGAAACAAAGTTTACAGATAATTTGCACTGCAGAGTACTGCTGTCTCTGATGCTCAACCAGGAGAGCATAGAAGTTTTGGTACTTGCATTTGTATACACGAGTACATATGCATAAACATGTTTTCATTAAGCCTTATTAATGTACTTACTCTTTTTCTCACTATAATTATACAGTTATACAGAAAACCATTCAAAAGTCTAGATGACTCAGGAGTTCGACAACAAGATACAAACTGCCAAATTTAGTCAGTAGTACAAACCCTGCTACCCAGTTTAAGTCATTAATCCTGAGCAGACTGAATAATTTAAATACAACTTTGACAAGTTTTGTCCTTTTTTCCTTTGTTAATTGTCTGTTAGCAGGCTGCAAAAAAAAAAAATCTGAAATTTATTCATTATTCACAGTGATTCATAAATGTCTTCACTGACTAACTCTTGGCCTACAAATATCTTAAGCTATGACTGTCACAACTAAGTAAACAATTTGCAATTCATGGTGTAACTTATGTAATGAATTTCCTCACCTTATGTAACCAGCTTGAACAGTTTAAACAGCTGACAAACACAGCATACATTTTTAATTGCACACTTGCAGCTAACAGTTGGGTGGTTACAGGAATCACCCTCCCAGGAAACAAACGATGCCATGTGATTTAGGGTTGCAAACACAGAATCTCTCACTTGAGGATGTGCTTTGAAACTCCCTTTCTTTGCCCACACCCAATGAAGTATGCAAGCCTTCAAGCTATAAATGAGTTTTCCACATATCCTTCTGCTCTAGTAGTAATATTAAAAAACCTTCCAATTTAAGCATGATTTTCTGAAATTTAGAAGATGGCAATTTAGTTCATCTTCTCTAGAGAACGCCAAGATTCGAAAAATGCACATTTACCAGGAAGCTGTTGCCTTTTTTCCAATATCACAAAGCGTGCAGAAACTCTGCATCAGGCGTTGGCGTTACACTAACACGGGCCATGTGCTCCTCTGCTCCCTTCTTGATGCTGCACTCACTTCAGGAGCTTGAGATAAATACATGAAATTACATTACAGAAGACAGCTTTAAGCAGTTTCTCAGACAAATTAAGAGCTTCAGGCAACCAGGGTTTACCATTTATCTCAGAATCCAATTCCACAGCTTATCAGCACACTTGATTCTGTCTTGTATTGAACTAAAATTTTACATTCCAGTTCATTATTAACATTTCCTCTATGTGTTTCTCTAAACTTTCCTCTTATTAGAGCCATGGAGAGCTTGATGATGTCTTTCCCTCCATTTTTTGTGCCAAGGTACAAGCCATTAATCTGGCTCTCAGAAGTAACCCTTTTAATTGTGTGTAAAGTCAGGAGAAAGAAGGTGACTTTAATGGGGCTACTACTGAACATGAATAGAAGCTCTGAAATCTGGCCCTACTGATTTAACTTTGAAAATAGTTTAACTCCTAAACCAATCATCCCAGTGTCCCAGTTTTTACTGTTCTTTGATTACCACCCAGTATTATTCTGATAGCAGAGTGAAATATTTGTGCAGCCAGACAGTAACTATCAACAGTTCTGGGGTACTCTGATGCTTTGCCCTCTTCTACACTACAATTTTAAAACCCTGTCAGTTTAATATCCGTTCTCCCACAGGTTTGTATTTTTCACTGAAAGGAACTATTCCCAGACAGGACTCTGCCCACCAGCAATAAGAGCTTTACAGAGCCCGGGCTTGAAAGAGCAAGGGGCCCCCCATGAGGACTCTGGCATTACATCTGTGAAGCACCTCTTGCCAACAAGCGTAGGGCAGTGGTGAATCAGACCCTGGGATCATTGCCTTCAAGAAAAAACACCTTTCTTCACCAAATCATTTAAGTCTTCCATGGTTTTGCGTGTTGTTTTGGTGGTTTTTTTTCTGCTACCTTCCATGGCTATATACTTCTATGGAAACCTCATTGAAAATTTACTTTAAAGATTACATGAAGATGTCACTGAAATGCCATAGAGGAAAGACAAAAGAAAATGAGCCTACTGTGTACTACCTAAAAAGACTGAGACTATCTTTCCACAACTGTCTTCTCATTTTTCAGACAGCTCTCACCCCTGGGACTCCGTCTGTTCTCAAGACTTTCCTTTACCAGTGGTAACACGTTCCTGATGATTTGCCCTGAATGTACAAGCAGCCACGTGTACTCCCCCCAACACACACACTTGCCTTTTGTTCCTTCCTGCCCATGTTCCACTGTGCTATTTTAGTCTCTCTCTCCTTCTGTCTAGACAAATTTTACAGCTATTCAAATTACTGCATTTTCCTAATAAAAATACCCCTGTGCAATCTGCCATCACAGGGCCTATATACCATTTAAGATAAACACCCAAAATAAAGCTGAAAAGGTGCCCAGGCCTCGTATGTTCTGGATATGCAAGATTATTACACAAATATTAACTGTAAAAGCAGGTTATTCCAATTCTTCAGAGTAAACAATTAGATCCTTTTCTGAAAAAACCTCACATAAGGTGGATGACGGTCCCACCAACCTCAACTTCAACAGCATATCCCAGGCAAAACGATCTTTTTTGGCAAGACTATAGCACTTACAAAGAGTAGCATCAAATTCTGTATTATGCTCCAACTGCAAAGCAGTAGCCAGCCTTTTATATTTTACCACTACTTCCCATAATATTTTGACTTTTAAAAGGCTCACCTCCAGGAAGCTAGCAGTTGTACTCAGGGAGGACAGCCGAAAACACACCCTGAATATCTGGTTATTGATCAATAACGAGAAGAAAATAAAAATTAAGCCAATAATTGTCAGCCATGTATTGGTTTTAAATCTCAATTATTTTTTTTTAGAGATAGATTGACTTTTTTGCACATTTGAAGTCGATGATGTCAAGTAATGCACAGAATAAAATTCAGAGATATGAACAAAAGCATTAAAACATAGACCTTAACCATAAATCCTGCATTTAAGAGATGGCCTTTCTAATACCTGTCCCATTTAGAATATTCCTCTCAGCAATATTTGGCACAAAGCAGCAGTTATCCCCCAAAATCTCCCACAATGCGATACATATTATAATAGGGTTCATTTAATATTTTCACTTACAATGCATAAAATGTCAATTCAATTAGGCAGCTACCATTATAGCTTCCTAGCGATAGTTTGCTCCACAGATGTGTGACCTAGTCCTCTTGCTATTTGTTACTCTGGGGGAAAAAAAAGTGTTGCTATTGCACTATATAAGAACCATCAGAAGGTAAGAAAGCTGTTAGAGCCATGGTTTTCCACCTATTTAAACTCATGGGCCTATAAAGCATCTCAAATAGAGGTATGGATCCCCGGATAATGAATTTAAGCCTAATGACAATAGCCTCGCTTTTCTCATTACCTTTCACAAACCCTTAGAAATAGTCCCTGGACCATTGGTCGAAGACTATTACTTCAGGGCAGCGAAGAATTGCATGCTGACACATACAATACTGCTGACCGAGTCACGAGCTGAATAATTACACATATTGCAGCAAAGCAGTCACTCCTGTGACTGGCCAGTCCTAGGCTCTGTGCTGGTGTACAGGTACCTGCGCGAGCAGCTGCCCCAGCAAGCAGTGTCAGTGTGGTAAAGGAAACTACGCAAAGGTGTTAAATTGCACACAGAAGTATATGCTGGGTTAAAGACCTAAACAAGGATGCAGAGAACTTTTAACTCCCCACCAGCCCACCTCGCATTCAAAACACCCGAACTGGAAAAACAACACATACCTAAAGAACACGATTAGTCCCATTAATTCAATTGAAGCCACTTTTCCCAGTCCATTTGGCCCCTGAACAAAGACCTTTCTTGGGAAAGCGTTGATAAAGTCCTTCCTTGTTTAAATCTGTTTCCAGTTACTTATAAGTAAACGTAGACCAGACGAACATGAAGCATGTTCCCCACACTGCTCGTTTAGCAGCTCCACTGGCCTAGCTATGCTGGGCCCTGGTCCCCCCAGGCCCACAAGCTTGGAGCCACCATGGCCTGCCAGCGCTGGGCCAGCTTCAGTGGGGGCAGTCGGGCAGATGGAGGCCCCATGCTATAGCCTCCCCAGACTGAGAATAAAAAAGTTTAAGAGGCAGCCTGCCTGAGGACAACCCCTCTGCCGTCCCTGCCCAGCCTCAGGCACCCACCAGGCAGGGGGTCAGTGTGGTGCCTCCCTCACAGGCAGCCATTTTCCTTACCGGGATCACACACAGCTGCTTTACAAGCCAAGCCTGCGCTAGTGCATCAGCCAGCACCTCTCATGTGGGCGTCACCACATTAGGTGGCTCACCTGAGAAACCCCCACAGCTTCTCTTAAGGGGCGATGCCACAAAATAATTGCAAAGTCTCCCCAGGCCAAGGGGAGAAAGAGATGCCATGTCATCCCCAAGCTAACATGGTGTTTTCATTTTCTCAGGCTGCACAGCCGAGAGCTGCACAAGCCAAGCAGACACCAGGGAGATCCCTGCAGCACCTGCAGGTCCCATGCCACCTCCCAGACCAGGGGAGATCCCCACCTGAGGGAGGTGCCACATCTGCACCCACAGAGCCACGCTCCAGAGCAAACAAGCAGCATGGCCTCTCGTGCTCCTGCCTCGCTCTCCCCTCACCACCACGGGGTCTCAGCCAGCTGCTGCTTGCCTTCACAGAACCTGCCCGCAAGGAGACCTGTGCCCAGTCCAGGACATCGCTGAAACCTGCACTGTTGGTTCAGCCTGTGGGGACCACAGCACCCTGGTCCTCAGCCCACAGAGACAGCCCAGCACCAGCCCCCAGCAGCCACAGGGGAAGCCAGGTGCACAAAAACAGGCCCTACATGCACCACAGGGCCCAGCCCAGCACACACCTTGTTCAAATGGCAGGCAAAAACTCGTGAGAGGCACAGCCCTACCAGGCTGAACATGGGGGACCTGGTAGCAAGTTCTATCAGCACAACAAGAAATAAGCCAGAACAAGAGAAACACCCCCAGAGAGAAGACGGGAGACCACCACCCAACAGAGCTCAGCAAAGGGCAGAGCTGAAATGGCCCCCAGGTGTGGGGACAGAGAGGCCCCAGGTGGGGCCAGTTAGGGCTGTTAAGGCCTGTTAGTGCCCTAGGCCAGCACCACCATTAGCCCCATGTGCTGTGTGGGGCCTGTTCTCCCCACAGAGATGTGGAGGAGCTGTATCCAGAGCGGTGCTTCCCCCCACTGCCTCGGTGGCTGCCCACAGCAGGGGTCACTGGGCTGAGGGATGGCAGCCACTGCAAACGGCACCGCTGGCATCCAGCAGTCAGAATCCGGCCCTGCGATGGTAGGGCTTGAGTGAAATGTGGTGTTTCCTTTTCCCTCAAGAAAACTTCAAACTGATAAAAGGCAAACAAATCCTCCCATAAATTTTCTCAGGATTATTTACAACGTTTGCTTGGCAGAAGCAATTAACATCTAGGGGCCTTATGTATCTTCCTCCTCCAATAGTAAACAGCCGCTGAAATAAATGAATTGTCAAGCAGAGAGCAAGAGAAAAGCACCCAAAACTTCCACCCCTGCAGCAATGCTTCTGTCTCTCTCTTGCCTCCCTTCTCCAGAAACCACGGCACCCGCAGCCAGCTGAGGCATCCTCCTGCTCATGTCCTCGACTTCTTCTCCTTGCCCGAATCCACAGCCCTGCCGCAGCGCCCAGGCATGTTTCATGCCCACTGAAAGCACCCTCCGGTCATCTGGAGTCCAGAAATATTTAGGAAGCAAGGACCAAAGATCTGATCCAGACCTGCTGTCTTCAGATGTAAACAGTCTGCCATGCTGCTTCAGATGAACAAAATGAAAGCCATGTGAAGTTTACTTAGGGAAGAAACCTAAATTGAAAGGAGCTTTTATTAAGACATCAGACAAGGCAGATGTTTCAGCCCTTCTCCATGATGAAACAGAAGCCCGGGGGATGCGGGGTTCAGGAAGCAGGATGTGGGGTTTAGGAAGCGGGATGTAGGGTTGAGGAAGCAGGATGGGGGGTTTAGGAAGCAGAGCTGCAAGGGGCACGATGGCAGGCACGCTTGGGTGCTGGGATGGGCAGCTCTCGCCCCTGAGCGCCTGGGCACTGTTGATGGAGGCTGCCCTGCAGGTAGAGAGGAGCTGGGCCTCAGGCAATGAAGAGATTTGTGAAGTGGCACAATGGAAGAGTTTCACCTTTAAGAAGGAGGAAGACCCTTGTCCTTAATTGTGTGCCAAGGAACACGATGGGTTAACTCACCAGATTGTAATGTGTTTAGACTAGATATTTAGATAAAACATTTGCAATATTGGGTTACATTAACAAGATTCCCGAAATGTGCATGCTCACTGGGAACATAATATGGAAGTCATAACCATGTAGCAATAATGTAATATGCAAATTAGTTGTGTTGGGTTATAAGAGGACAGGTTGAATGAATGGTGCATTCCCAAAGATGATATTTTTAATATTTCTTGATCATCTTGTTCTATCAAGCCAAGAGTTCACAAATGTGAAAGGGATGACAAGCCCCTACATGGTTTGTGTCATTAGAGCGCTCCTTTGGTCGTACTAATGAAGCAGATTAGTATTGCTTCTATAACTTTCCATAAAGTTCATTCTTGTAAAAGTATCTAGTATTGATCCATCTCTATAGTCAACCTGTACTTTGGCCTTTTTGTGTGTGGCAGAATATATGGAAGAGAAACCGACAGTGCAGAAGAGACAAAATGTGTGATAGATGGAAGTTGCCTCAGCCAGGTGAACGGGTAATGTCCAGTTCACCTCTCTTCTGGGGAGGCTGACGCCATGCAGTATAGCCTCCGATATTTGGCCTCCAGCGCCTGTTACCTACCTTTGTTGACCCTTCACTGCCAAGAAAACCCAAACAGAAAGCTAGTACTAGAAATTTCAACAGCAGAAAGTTCATGGTAGTTTTCAGACTAATTTGTCACTTCATTGTGTGTCATTTCTCATGATATACCCCTTTGAATCACACAAAGTAATTCTCCTTTTAGCATTAACACCCCCCAAATATTTGTAGTCTGTTAGCACATCCCCACCTTCATCTCTTAGCCACATTTAGCACTTCTAATCTTTCCACCTAAATCAGTCCTGAAGCCATCCTGATAATTTTTGTTGTTCTTCTTTGAACTCCTTTCAATTTGTTGAGATGCTGCCAGTAGAGTTTTGTGCAAAGCTGGATGTGATGGTTTTAGGTGTGAACACATCAGAACTGTATAGAGTAAATCTATTACCACCTTGAGCTGCAATACAGTGCTTCCATATATGCAGTGCAAAACCATATCGTCGCTTTTCTGCAAACATGCTGCTTTGCAAATTAACATGTAATATCCTATCCCAAGTCTCAGAGTGATCTCCAGGCTTCTGCTTCTTTCTGAAGTGACATGAGTTCCAGGTTATTTTCATATCTTGCTTTTTCCATTAGTAGACAGATACAGAGCTGAGAGGCTCAGAAAGTCTCAACTGGAGGATCATCAGAATACACAATAATAATCAGAAAAGAAGGCTTCAGCACATTTTCCAAAGTCCCCGTGGCATTTTGGCCCCAAAGAAAAACTTGTTTTGGCTAAATCCTTGTCTAGTTTCTGTGTGCACAGACATTACTCCTGGGACGGCAAAGGACCACCAAATCCCACAGTCACACAGTCCTGAGACCACTGTGGACCAGCATCCATCACTATATACAACCTATACGGCCTCGGATTGTGTATAGCTGCATTCCCACAGTGAAGGAAGCTGCTGATCCTCCAGTCACAGGATCACAGCTACAAAGTCTTGCACACAGATGGACGGATTCAGAAGACAGTGAGGAAACAGCACTGGATCGGGGGACTCAAAGATCACCCAAGTCATACATGGGACAAACAATCACCCCAGCCCTGTTTAAAACCCTCCTAACCTTGCCTTGGTGAGGTGTAAGTCTCCTCTCTGACCCTGGACCGACTGCTGGCCACTGACTGTCCTAAGGCCCCCTGAGAAACCAGTGACCTGTGTGCTCCTGCTGTGGGAGGCCAGGACTGCCATGTGCTGGCCATCTCTGGCTCTTCAAAGATAGGGAATCTTATGAGTTACACTGTATAATTTGCATGGGAAGGCACGGGGTCAATGCAGAGGGCAGGGGATGAAGGCTGGGTTAAATAACAAGCTAACTTAAAAGGACAAGCATAAAAATAACAAAAAGGGACTAGGGAAAAGGACAGAAAGGAAGGGAGCAGAGAAGAGCTGGATCAAAGGCACAGAAAGAATAGCAGCATGGAGGCAGAGAAGAAAGGCTGCTGAGCCCCAGACTGTCACGCCGCAGGGCGTCAGACTGCGTCAGGCCATTAGGAGCACGATCTTGTGTCACTCACAAACATGATCCAAAGGAAGCCCTGGCAGCTTCCAAAGGGACACCCTCTGCATTTCAAACGCTACTGACGCAACATGGAGGAGCCCCAGACTGAGCGGCTAGTAGGTGAGTAGGTGTTTGAAGGCAACAGCCACCAGCTATTTCTACTGAGATAAAACCCAGCCACATGTCTGTTTGAGAAGCCAACAAAATCTCATCTTTCTCCAGAGAGAAACTGAGTAACTCTAACAGCGTCGTGGCAGTAATACTCCTTCCTTTAATACTGCACTCTCTACTAACAGATTTCAAAGTGCTGTGCAAAGGAGGTATCTCATCTCCCTCACCGATAACACATGAGTAGGCTGAGGCGCTCAGGAGGGTGAAGTTGCTTCCTAAAGTGGTCCAGCAGCATATCAGGGAATAGAGACCAGCCACCACTGTCCTGCTCTAGTGTGCTATTGCAAAGCAAAGCAAAGCAATGCTTCCTGTAAGTGTGATCTGCTCCCCTCTCTACCTAATGGGGATCACTTCTCCTTCAAACTGAAGAATACGCTTCCTCCGCTTTCTTACGGTTACCCTGGTGACAGGATAAAAGCCAGGTGACATCCACTCTTCCCTTTAACATTCATCATCAGAAATGAGGAAAGTAGGTATGGTTAACGGGAAGGACCAGAGCCCTCCCAAGCAGAGAGATACCCCGCTTACCCTGCATCAGCCTGGCTCCCTCCTCCTCGCCTGACTGCTCAGCATGCTAAGTATGTGGCAAGTGGATTAAAATAACAAGACTTAACACTCATTAAAAAGAGGTGAGATCTCAAAGCAAGCTCAAACTGCGTCCTTACCTCACCCTGAAGAGATGGAAGATGGCAGCGTGCTGCACAGATCGCTGGCAGTTTCTGTCACAGCCCATGTCAGGCTGTCACACGCGTACATTAAATACAAAAATGTCAAGGAGCTCAGGAGGGCGTTCAGTGTCATGTACTGAACCCATGTAGTACCTATGCTCAACAAGGAAAGCTCCGGGGCCAGAAACCCCAAAATCTGACCGCATCTTTGGTTTGCCAGCTGATCACTTTGCAGAGCAGAGTCCCACAAATTCCTCTCTTTCCCCCCTCCTTTGATCCCACAAACCCATTTTGCTTTGGAAGCTGGCACAGGGGCACAAAGGTGGGGGGAGAAAGGCAAAAGGGATTTCTCCCAGGCTTAGTATCACAGGCGTGATGCTAAGTGGGTCTGTCTGGGAAATATTTGTCTAAAATGAAGTGCATTTGTGGTGGAGGAAAGCACTACATAAAAACAACTCCATCAGATCTGCTCTTTATATCATCCTGTTCTGGCTTGCTTTACAGATAGCATGCATTTAACCAATTAATGATGAAGAGTAAGCCTAGCTATGGATGAATGGCTTGGATTAATCTTTTTTTGTCTTGTGCATGATAAACACCAACTTGACAGCTAAATCCTGTCTGTAGAAACTTTATTAAGGATGATTATGCATGAGTCAGAAAGGACACAGCTTGACTTTCAGATCCCAATTTGAGTCTAAGGGCTGGCTGGTTAGAAACATCACCTTGAAAACCAAGTAAATTTGATCTGGATGCCACTGAAGAGAATAAATACGGAGTCTGGTGATGTCATTTTTCTCCAAAGTCACTTTTCTGTCTGCAGCAGGATTTTACCTTTATTTGAATGAAGACCTTCCTTTTGACTTTTCTTGTCTTTGCACTTTATAAACTATGTAAGAAAAAAAGAAAGCAAAAGAAAAAAAAAGATAATTGTCAGGTTTGTGCAATGACATTCTTAGCTGTGACACTCCGTATAGCTGCAGATGACAAAAACCAATAAAGGTTATTTATAGGGTTTTTAAGTTGAGTAAATAGAGGTCAAGATGTTTACCTGACCCATGGCTACAGTCAATGGGCTGGAGGATGTTTCAGAGGAACCAGAGAAGGATGAAATATTTACAGGCCCATAATAAAGTTACACATTATGAAAATTTTATGCATTTAATTTTCAAATCATTCTTGCCTTTTTCACATTCAAAAATATAAACTAGAAACTGTCAACCAAGAAAATATTAAATGTCAAATTAGGTGTGCAAGATCAAGCTAGCAAAAGTAAAGATGCTCTTTTAGTAAAGAATGATCCATCAGATACAGTTGGCTAAATGGAAAAATCAGGAAAAATTAAATTTGAATCAAGCCGAATAAAATTTTTAAAGCTTTTCAGTGAAATGTTAAGACAAAAAATTTCATTTTAGGTCAACCCAGAATGTTTCGGTCAAACCATAATGAAATGCTCTGACTCCTAATACTTTTAGCTAGATCAATTTTCCTTGAGAAATATCCCTAAAAAATGAAAGTCTATTTTAAGAATACTAAAAATTGTCATTATTTCCCCAACGATATTTTTTGTCCTGAAAAAAAAATGCTTTTTCTGCTCTTTGTTTCCCTCGACCCGTCCTTACCTTCTAACACCATAGTGACTATTTTGTCACTACACTTGACAAAAATTCACAAGAGCCTTTGATAGTCCCTCAAATTGCTAAGCTTACCTCTTAACAAAAAAAATGTTTGACCAGCTCTGCAATGCCAGTAATTCAACCACGTCACAGAGACGTCACCTTTTTTTTTTTCATGTGTCTGATTACATTGACCTGAGGCTCTACTCAGATTTATAATACTGGAGACAAGAGTCTACATTTCTCTGCATTCCCTGGGTAGACTATTACTTGAGCTATTTAGGAAGGAAGGATGCTTTTATAGCTAAGGCATAATACTAGGAGTCAAGATATTTGGACACATTTCCAGCTACAGCTCAGATTTTTGTGCAATTGTGGACAAGGCATCCTGAGTTTCTCGGAAAAAGAAGGAAAACAGAATATTTCAATAATTCTTTCGCTGTTTAGATTTTACGCTTTGAGGCAGTCTTTTTCCTTACCGCATTAGTCAACCCAAAATTAGATACATACTCCTTAACTGGGAACTAGGCCTTCTGTTGGGACCCTTGGTAGAAATCTCATGCTGAAGCTCAACTTCAACGCTTTTGAGGTGAATTTGTTGTGGGTTTGGTTCTGCTTTTTGGTAGGGGGAAGCTGCGTATTTTCCCCATCAGCAGAGCTTACTGTAAGCTGGCAGCACCGTCCCTGGCAACCTGTACTCCTCCAGGTTGGTGGTGCCCTTCCTATTTATTGGAAGCACCGTCTGCTTCAGCTCTCTCAAGCCCCGTCTGCCTGGATGAGCTGCACCTTGACAGTTCCCACCTGGCACCTCACGCCAGCGCCACGCAGGCCACATGCTGCATCAGGAGATGCTAACAGAGGGCTGCGGCTCCTGCAGGCTCCCCCGATATACCTATGCCGTGCTGCAGCTCCACTGAGGTCTGTCAAGATACTCCTGCCCACGTTTCCTGCTTGTTTTGGGGAATCCCTTTGAGTAAGCCTCACTACCTCCTATCACCTCCCTTGCTGCACAGTCCCCCGGTCAGGGGACACAAACACCTCCGTGCAACCCATGTTCAGCTACGACAAAGACGGGCTCACTGTGAAAACCCAGTTAGCAAAAGCAGCAGAGCCCCGTTGGCCTCTGGTCGGCATTCCTGCACAAGGAGACACGCGAGGCATTTTGCACCCCAGATCACCCCAATGAAGAGCATTCAGGGCATTGGGCAGGAGGCATTTCTACAGGGGTTACCAGACGTCAGCATCCAATTCGTACCCTCGACCGGCAGGACTACGCCCAGCTGCAGAAGCAACCAGGGTGCGGGCATGGAGCAAAGCTTTCCCCCACTGTAAGGAGAGCTATAAAGACATGATTAACTAACGGCAACGGGTCCGGCTCCAAGAAGGCACTTTCCTATAGCTGTGCACAGAGACATTTCAAGCCCAGTACAACTGGCAGGGCTTGGGGAAAGGAGAGTGGTGGAAGAGGGGAGGCTTTGAGGATTTAGCAGCAGGCAGCGGACAACACGTGCTTACCAAGATAAATGAATAAATAAAGAAAAATCAAAATGAAATATCTCAGTTAATAAAGCAGGGGCTTTCAGCTGATTCAAACTGAATGTCTACTTTTGGTGGTTTGGTTCTGAGAAAAAATGCGCTATTTTGACTTTCCAGATCAGTTCTTGCAAGCCTTCCCCAGCTTGGAAATCTGCTGCCTGTAGCTTCAAGCAAAACGGCCCAACTGCTCTCCCTCCTCCTGGGCCACGGCTCTGGCTCGGCATCTCACCCCATCTGTACCCCAACAAAGCCAAGTACCTCTGGGTAGTCATATCACATCTGATGGTGCTCTGTGGCTCAGAAAGATCTGGCAGACAGCATCCCTGTTTGTCCACAGTGTGATACCCTGCCTAGACCAAGGCTGAGCACGTTGTCGCATCGGCACGCTAGGTAAAAACCATGTGCTGAGCACACCCTGGGCTGGCAGCCTCTGCCCTGCCTCAGCTGCCGGAAAGGCTTTATGCCGCCACCTTTGTATCTCCTGAAGATGGAGGCTGTCTGGGGAGCGGGACCGTCCCATGTGTAAGTCAGAGCAGCCCCAGAGACTGCTCTAATTTATGCAGGCCTGAAGTACCTCTTACGGCTATTTTACGGCTTGTGTTATTTTCATTCTCTTGAAAGTGAATAAGCACAAAACTTAAAGCCTGTTCTCCTTGCACTTTTGCTGAGGTTTCAGTCCAGCCGTACTGACCCTGGCTCTGCTTAAGACTTCCCAAAAAAGCACCATTTGTGATAGTGGTTTGGTAATGCAGACAACTGTCTGCTTATAATTGACTGAGACCAATACATTTCACGTAAGCCACTTATGGTAATAACTTTTGGTCACCGGTGATGCGATCAAGGTCAAATTAAACCCCATGGGTAAGAGACGGCATAGTCCGTTCTGAGTCCCTTAGGACATCCGTTCTCCAGTGGTGATAACTGAAGTAGCAGGGTGGCTTGCCGAGAAAACTTAATCTGCAAGCGAGGAGCTTGTGCGGGGCTGTCAGCAATGTGACTCTGCTGGGATGGAAATATTCTGAGTGAACATGATAAGGTGAAATTGGCCAGCACCAAGGCCTCAGCACCATGTCACTCCCAGAGCTCTGTTTTAAGGGTTCCAGAGACATTTAAGTGGTGTAAAAAGTGAATTTCTCCCCAGAGACAGAAACTGCCTATCCCAAAAGCAAAACAAACACCAAGTGATTTTAACTTAAGCAAGGTCTGAACCACGTGTCCCATAATGACAGTATACTAAGAAACAAAAACTGACCATCCATGACCTGAATTATAACTGAATGCCCCCAAGCATAAAGCAAAAAGTTCAGCTCATCTATGTTTTAAAATGAAGGGATTCTTCCCTTTCTTTCGCTTCTTGCAGCAGAGCACAGCCATGACGCCATCTTCTCCAGAGGCCATCAGCTCCTCCTGCAATTGCCCAGAACCCGCTTCTGCCAAGGAGGTGCCGAGGGCAGGAGATGTAGGAACTCAGGAACTAAACAAGGAGGCCAAAAGGGCTTCTTCTGAAAATGCAGTTATATGAGTTAGTTGAGAGGGGCTGGGCAGTGACCACTTCGGAAGTTTTGGCTAGTAAGTGCTGATTCCCTGAAAATTGCATCCTGTGACTATCTGCAGGCTAGGGAAAAACATAAATTAAGTTCTTGCTTTTTAATTGAAATACAGCATCGATCTCTGTTTTTTTCAATAGCCTGCGTTCCCATATGGTATAACATCTATGTAGGAATTTTTAAGTGACATGATGCAGCATGTCTCTGTTTAAAATAATAATAATAACAATCTTATCTCAAGCCCGCAGGATGCTGAGGGGTTCAGCTTTGGGTGAAATGTCACCCTTGCAGAGGACAGGCAGAGGAATTTGTGTGCAGCGGGAGCTTGTGATCTGAGCACAGGGGTTTAGAAGAGGGCTGCATTTCATGACCTACAAAAGAGAAAAAAATGAGATTTACATTCCAAATGTGCTGAGCAGCCCTTTCCCTTTAGTTATTAGAGGCACTCGGCATATAATTCATAATCGCCTAATGGCAGGGTGGTGGGGGGAGGTGCACCATTGCCGTTCAACATCAAAATCCCTCCAGGAACAGCAGTAACGGGGTTCTGCTCTTATTTATATCGTGACACTAAATGGCTGGCAGGAAGATACCAGCAAATATCAGAATAAATAATTCAGTAAGTGTAACGGAAGGTCACAAAGACTAACAAACATGTTTCTGTTTCCTCTCCTTTTCTCTCTCCCCACCCTTTCTTTAGATGCTCTTGCTCTTCTAGTTTCCCCCTCCCAAATCTCCCTTTTTTTGTGCAATAAATACTTCTCCCCCTTTTTTTCTTACGTACGCAAAAATATGGCTTAAAATGAAGCTTCCCATTTTTCTGCCTTCTAGCCTCTGTCATGCTCCTGACGGTTTTCCTCCATCTGTCCTTCCTCTCTATCTTTTCCATATATTCTCTCCCTCTTTTATTGCCTGCTCCTGTCATCACCCACCACATCCCTTCTTGTGGGACAACTGACAGCGCTGACTTGCCAGGGTAAACTCAGGTCTGAGTTACGCTACAGTAAAATGCTGCTGAACTTGATAAAATCCTCTTGGCTTGATCTCGGAAGAGCAGCAGAATATGGCCCTACGTTAAGAATGTTCCTGGGTTATTGCATTGCTATGCCACCAGATCCACCCAGTTACCCAAAGTGCGGCAAGGATGTGTGCTTTGAAGTGGATGTGTTTATGGCTCTGCGTACTGACACACATAAAATACTACAAGTTTTGATCTACATTCAGGAAAGCCAGAAAACCCCTTGGCTGACACATAAAATACGAGTTCTTGGTGTCAGGCTCTCATTTTCCAGTGCCGCAACTTCTGTGTAATGTTAAATCACAAATTACGAGCTCAGAAGGCAACTCTGTGATTATTCACTCAGATATCCAGTAGACTACAGGCCATGGGACTGTCCTGAATTCATTTCTGTTCGGAAGATATAATCTACGTATTCAAAGTGTTTTCAATGGAGAATTTGCCACCTCTGAGAGCAAGCTGTTCACGGGGTTAATACCTTCCCAGCTAAAATGTTTGGCCTTATATCTTGTTTGAATTCAGCTGGTTTAACCCCAGCCTTCCACTTGCGTTGAACCCAGCATCTGCCTGCTAGATACAGAGTCCTCTCTGAGCAGGTTGCCTTTCCATTCGCAGGTTTTACAGCCTATGATAAAGCCACCCCTCAATCTTCTCTTCATTAAGCTTGGCTGACTGAGCTCCTTAAGCCTTGCGTTACACAGCGCGCCCTCCTCGACGGCACCGTCACTTCTGCCCTGAACCCTCTCTGATACCTCAACCCTGTGTGTGAGGGCCAAAAATGGACAAGCCACAGAACTTACATTGGTGTAAAACCAATATCATTGGCCTTACGAAGCCTTTGTTGCCCCGTGGGGTGCTATGCAGGGATGATGTCTGGGCCAACTGTATCCCAAGACTTCGTCTGAGGCACAGCTAAGGTACATCATTTGCTTCTGGTACAGATGCTAGGCAAGATCAACCATATCTATATGCCATTTCACTGTCCCAAACGCATGTACCTAAAGTACACGTTGTTTCTGTCCACCTCACAAAGAGATCCAAACCATTTCCACAGGGTTACCTGGTTTTCATTGTTATTTATCACTCCCCAAACTATTGTTAGCATACCTTATGGATCACTTTGTCATGGTTTTTTTTCTAGTTCTTTAATAAAAACGGTAACTACCCTAATGCAAAAAGCTGTTAACTGTTAACATCCTGTGAAATCTGTTTTATGTCTGTAGACAATTTCATTTTAAAGTCTATAATTTAGACAGCTTTTTAATCCGTAGAATGTGCATCATGTTGGTTTCTGTAGCTTATTAATCAAAATGTCATCTGATACCGAGTCAACTGCCTAAAAGAGAAGGACTATTCAATCAACACTAGCACCTTTATCAACAAAAATTAGTTTAGTGACATCTATTGTTATAAATTCATGTTGATTAGCATTAGTTAGCATATCTGCATTTGATTCTTTATTAATTTATTAACTAATTACATTAGCTGCTACATTACTTTTCCCAGTATTGCTATATTTACACTTTTCAAGAGTTTGAATAATACCAGCTTTCTCCTCCATCTTTGATATTTCACCAGTATCCTGACAAATTCTGAAAAATCACCATTTATGTGAATTAAGTCTGGAAATTTCCTTAGCCAGCTCTTTTAAAATGCTTGGTATCAAATTATTCAGATCTATTAAGTTAAAATGACTGACTTTATTAACTGTGCTCTGCCAGTCTAAATTACTGCTGGAAAAGAAAGTATTTTATTGTCATCATATGGCAAGAATAACTCATCTAGCTTTCTTCCCAAAGAAGAATACAAATAATTATTAAACATAGACTTGATTTCCACTTTTTTTTTTAATCATTTCCATTTGGCAGAAGACAAATCCTATTGTTAGCATTTCTATCGTTAGTATGCTTTGCTATTGCAGAGTATATAATAATAATTTATTTGAAGTTTCCGCTTTTTGATAGCTTTGTTTCCCGTATTAACTCAGCTAGTCATAGCGTTGCACTTCTTTTCCTATCTAGTTTTTGCCATTCCTAGTTTCTGATTTCCAGATATTTCAGTCTGTTGCCCTTTCTTCTTCCTGCATGTATGAACAGGCACATTCACAATTTTTACTTCCTACTACTTCTGCTTCCCCTCATAGTGAAGTTATTGTAGTTTTTAACAATATGGTCTTCTTTCTCATATATAGCACCATGGGTTTTTGCAGACGTAGTATAACATTGCCAATAAATTCTCAATTACCTGTTAGGATTGTTTAGATT
The DNA here is from genome assembly GCF_963924245.1 of Chroicocephalus ridibundus. Lineage (NCBI taxonomy): Eukaryota > Metazoa > Chordata > Aves > Charadriiformes > Laridae > Chroicocephalus > Chroicocephalus ridibundus. The sequence goes on from NC_086284.1 coordinate 157,414,616, forward strand.
TTATCTCTGAATTAATTTGGTCCTTCATCAGTTTCAGCTTTGTGAAATGCTACACAGCTCTTTCTCCTTTTGCTTTCAACCTTCAGGGCTTTTTCTTCTTCAGTACGTTTGGTGGGATCCGTTTCTCAGTAAACACTCTCTCTGTATATGCGGTTGCAGACGTGCAGGGCAGGGAGATGCTCATGCAGAAGGGATAGGAGCAGTCCAAATCTACTCTTCCAATGCCAGACCAGCAAGACAAAACTTCACAGGCCTGAACGTGCCATCGTGTCACCCTACGGTCTGACATCCCCCCCATGCTGTTAGCCCCACGCTGACCCCGACAGTCAGCAGCCTGCCTTTAACTTAAAACCCCCATACCCAACTGTAGAGTCATTAAAGTGTACTTAGAGCTACGCATCTGTGCTGAAAGGAACAATTTAAGTGAGTTAAGCAGAATGACTTAAGTCACCCCTAGCTATGCAGTGCGCTGCCACCCATGGGTAAAGCAGGCGAGTTTTGTAAGCAAATCCTTTCCCAGCACACGGGCTTAGTCATCAGTGAAAGCTGCTGGCTCGCTCCCATCCCAACTGTGGTTCAGCTACTGCTCGGAGGTCAGCTCTGCAGGCACTTGATAAAGCTTCAATTAAGTGCTCTTCTTGCAGCACTTGCTGATTTACACATCTTCTGCCCGCATCGGCCATTCTGCTGAATAAGCCCGCATAATGGCAAGGACCGTGTGCACGGAAGTGTCGAACTTTCCATGTCTACAGCACAAATTCAGCTCCTCAAGCCTGGGCGTCACCAGGCAGCTTAAAATAAATAATAATATTCAAATGAAGTTTTTGAAAGGGTTGGAGGGGGGTAATAGAGCTGCAGAGGGCATACATTACATTGTACATACAGTACAAATACTACTATAGATACTTCAACTGGGCAATTAATAATACATGGTGTATCTATTGCAGACAGTCTCTGAGCTGTATTTCCTTGTGGAGATGTGCACGTCTACGTTTAGACCCTACCGTGACAGGATGGTATAAAAATTTCAGTGACGTGAACATCATGGTACGCTTCTCCAGCCTGTGTAACAGCCTGGCAGATCAGCCCCTCAAAGAGATTACAATCAAAAGGCCTGACTTTACCTGTTTATTAATGGGGGTCGCACTTAACTGCAGTGAGCGGTTCTCATACCGAAGCCTTGCACTCGTATTCAATTGCTTAGACTACAAGTCAAAATGGAAAGTGACTCGTAATGATTGCAAATCCCTCTGGGAAAAATGAAAAAGTAACAAGCATCAGGCGATGGAAATGATTTGGTCGACACGACGCGCATCAAGGAAGATCTGCGTTATTTATTTGTGGGTGACACTGTTTGAAAGGGAACGTTTACATTTGCAGCTTTCACAGAAGAAATGAGTTCTGCAGAGACAGCGAAGTTAGAGGTATATTGGACTATTCAAGGAAAGGCCCAACATTTTCTTTAGTGAAGGTAGTTATATGAATTGATATATCAAGTCTGAGATGATTTTTCCTTGGACTTTTTTGGGCAGTGGCTCAGAATAACAACCTTAAAAATTCACTTGAAAATTTATCAGCCCTGGCACAAAATCTTCCTCCTTGCCAGGAGCCTAGTAAAGAAACAAATGAACATCATTTCATTCCCTCCTCAGGAAAAAATACATATCCCAGCCAAATAGGCAAGTGGAATTTGGCAAGACTGAATTGTTGACATGCTTTTATTATACCAACAAATAAAACGTTAACTGCAAGTGTAACGTGGCACTTGCCTTGTATGTAGGTCATTTTCTCTAGGCAAAACTCTTGCTCAACTCAAGGAAATATTTCAGGGGACTCACATGGTAGTGAACCTCTGCAAGACAGAGTGATTAGTAAGCCCCTGGGAGGTTTGCTCTAGAAGGCCTTTCTCTACTTTTTCCTCAAGTCTTTTCACAAGCAAAAATTAATGCTGGGCAAAATCTGTGTCCCACTGAAGTCAAAGACATGCTTGCTTCCAACTTCAGCAAGACTGACTTTGCTCCCCTGGACTTAAAAGCAGTTTTGCTCGAGCAAGAACAGAGTAAAAGCTATGTGTGATCTTCAGCACATTGCCCTGGGCTAACTCCAGGGAACATGATCCTCTCAAAGCCCAGCTGCAGACATGAGAGCTTATTTAAGGCTACTTTAAAATGCAAATTACACCAGCATGCTCATCATATGCCTATGGATCCAGTAACATGGAAGTATGCACAGTCCAGAAGTATCCACGATCTGAGGAGGCTCACCAGAGCCAGGATGCTGAGAGTAAAGACTGAAAATCCCAGACAAGGGTCCATCCTGAACTTATGCAATGAAGAACAGGCTATCAGCATGGATTTACTCTGATTTTTCATGTTTTTCTCGGTTTAAGTCAGAACGCCTAACCTTTTTTTAATATGGATTTTCTACAGACTCACCAACAGAACCACTGCCAGGCAGCCCTGAATTGCAAGGATATAAATATGTCTGAGGGCTGTGGTGGCCAGAGCTGATACAGTAAATGATTACTCTAACAGATTACTTCTCAGCGCTGCATTTTGAAGAAGCAATCTCATCGCTGATTATTCCAGGTAGCAAGCTAAAAAAAAAGGCACCATGATTACTCTGACTTTATGATCCTGGCATGGCACTTAATGATTCTATTGTGTTGGTGCCACTCACAGTACCAGACCCAGGGTAACGTCCCAGGGCTTACACGCTAGGCAGGGTTACGCAGGTCCTATGGAAACGGTCATCAGCAAAGCAGGAGCAGTTCTCCCGTGGGCAGCAAGAGCCCACACAGGCGCAGCATTGCAGGAGGTCACAGTCCGCGTGCCGTGGAGCACAGGAGGCATCGGGCAGTGCAAAGGGGACCCGTCAAGCCAGTCTTCCTCCAGTAAATTGTCCCACAGCGATGGCTATAGAATACCTGCATTGCCAAACATGAGGCCTCCAAGGGCGAGGGAGACCAAGTGACTTTGGCAGGCGTTGATGCTGCCTGGAAGCTATGACCTGTCTGCATTTCTGAGAGTTCAGGTAACCTTGGCTCTGCCTCCTCCCCACCTTCCCTTGCTTCTTGCTGCAAGGGAAAGCCATGGGGACCACGATCTCCTGGACATCTTGCTCCCAGACTGAGCTTGTTTGAAGTGGTTAAATCCAACAGGCTCTTGCATCCTCTCACATACTCCTCTGTACACACGCCTCATGCTAGTCACAGCCTCCTAGCAAACTGTATGCTTTCATACAGGCTGTACTCTGCCCATGATGTCAGAAGGGGCCTGTTCGGCTATCTGTCCTCGCCCCTGATGGAAACAAGCTGATGCCTGCTGTATTTTCACGAGAGCTGTGTCCCATCTAATTTTAAATGTCACTCGTAATAGCTGGTTTTTCTTCCCCAAATACCTTTTGCAGCCCTGCAGTTGAAGTCATCTGAAACCACAAGATTGGAGTTTGAATGGCCCTTGATATTATCAGTGAGCCGAGCCATTGCTCGGTGCCTCAGCCACTGCTTTCCCTTTCCATCGTTCACTGAGACGTACGCGCAAACCCAAAGGAACCAGTCAGTCAAATGCAGTGAAGCCATCAAACATACTGCTCCTCTTCCTTGGCAGAAGAAGCCTCGCTAAAGCTGGGGGGGTATCTAGGTAAGTGCAGCCAGTGGAGGGATTTAGGGCCTCCACAAACGTGACAAAGCTGTCACTAAAGCAATACAGCAGTACTGGGATCCTGAAAAATGCAAAGACAGTAGCGTAACCAATAAGGAGGTCTTGTTGTATTATAAATTATTCCCAGCATACCACAGTATGCTCTTGAGCCTTGTGAATTCACTGTCATCTGCAAGGCTCATATTCCCTTGGAGGAATTGCTGCGTTATCCAAAAGCTCAATTACGCAAACTTACTCAGGGTCCCTTACAGTGTTATAAGGCTCGCACTGTATATGGATTTGTCTTCTCCTCCTCCCTGCCCACCTCGGGGCCTCCTCTCCCATTTCATGTACATTGCCTTCCTGGATTTCAGAGGGAATTGTCTCAAGGTCATACCAAGATGCTTCAGTATGGCTCAGCTATGAAAAATGTATGTAGCCCAAAATATTGTTCAAAAGTAATAGACTGCAAATAATGCCTGTGGCCTGAAGAAGCCCTGATTTATTTAAGATACAGGGGTATATATGCACACTTTTAAAAACTGTCTGTACTTCACCAGTTAAAACAATGAGAACAAATGAGGCTGTGATCTGTCAAGTGATCCTTCGTCACTCCCAGCACAGGCCCATAATCCTTCAGTTGTGATTATGCAAAGGAATATTACATTGATCCTGTAAAATATCTCTGATTGGATCAACGTTATTTTCTCTCGCATTGACAAGGTCTTACCAGAGAATGACTATAATTCCACTGCTAACACTGTCTTAGTGAAATCCCCCAATAAATCCTCCAAGCAGCACTGTTAGTAATACCTTTATTAGACTAACTAAACAAGATATTTATATGCAGGGCTTTCCAAAGGACTCTGGCTCCTGCTTCAGTTTCTGGAGGAAAACTTGATCAAAAGTGCTCTGCTGGAAGACTTGCCCCCAGGGAGGCTCTGCACAGACGTAAGTGGCAGGTGAAACTACCCTTTCAAGATTCACATGGTTGGTCACAGTTGTCCTGCCCATCCTACAGTAAGGTCCAAAGTGCATCCTTGGCAGAAAAATCTCACAGCGAGTCTGGTTCACAGGCATGACCGGAGTCCAGGGTCTCCCCTCACCTTCCACCAACCTACTGTCAGTACAACAGTTTGCTAATAGTCAAAGGGAAAAAATGGTCTTTATGTACCCGCTATCATTTCAATATTTGTTCAAGACCAAATCCTGGCCTTCATACTCAACAAAAGACCTGCTCCCCTTGTAGCCACTGCTGTCTGCTCACTGGCGCTTCCATTCTCCTTCTCTCTTCCCCTTCACTCTTTGTGTGATTCTCTTCTAATTTTGTCTCCATTTTATTTTCTCCACAGCTCAAAGCTTTCAGTCTCAGTGGTTTCATTCCCACACCATCCTCCCCTTCATCACTGAATTTCAATTGTCATCTTCTGGCTTGAAACACAATGCTCCAGTGAGAAGAACGGCAGAGTCCAGCGATCATCTTGCCAAGCCATTTTTTTCAGGCTGGCTGAGTGCTCAGGTACTCACTGTATCTCTGCTTTCCCTTCTTTCATTTCAATAAAGTTACCTCTAAAACCATGAGAGCTACAAACGTGCCTCAGTCTTACCTTCCTAAACCTTTAAATAGGACCGTAACAATCATGAATAAACAAAGTACTGTGTCTAACATAAAACTCAAGCACAGCTGAAAGACCAGTGTATACAGCCATACATCAATTAGCAGATGAAAAAGCTACAAAGACAATATATCAGTAGAAAAATATCAAACAAACAGCATAGCAGACAATATGCCTTCTTAAATCCCTTGAAACCGGGTTGGCATCTACGATGGGTAAACTCTGGCTTTTATATGCTTCATGTGAAAACTTTCTCCTTATTCTTTACAGCAATATACTGAAATGTCAGAGGAGTCACTTCTCAGCTCCCAGGCCCTTAGAAACAAAGGAAAAATAATTGATATTAGCCTTTGAAAAGGAACAGCCTAACAGTAAAAGAAACTGTTAATGACTATAGAGAGGACTCCTGGCCTATTTCCTCCATCCACATCCAGTTTTTTACATGTGCCCTCCACTTTCTGCTTCAAGTATCTGTGCACCAGATGCCAAAACTGTGGTGTCAACTTTGAAGGTCATTGTCATCGCTGTGATGGATAGCAAAACTTTCTCAAATGAAAGCTTAAACTCAGGAGCACTGACCTGCCTTAAGGGGTAGGTTCTGTGATAAATGCTACGGCTATGAAATTGCACCATATAGGCAACTCAGTCTGCAGACTCTGATGGCCTTGGTTAATACACTGTCACATCGACGGGGTCCAAGATGTGTGAGACGAGCTCAAGGACTCCCACCCGTTCACCAACCAGGCTCCACCAAATCTACCAGAAAGTTTCTGTGGCCTCTTCCAGCGCTATGCAGAATTATGTGCTCCTGCTCTGGAAGAGGGGCGCAGGTCAATTAGCACAGACTGAAACTCTGGAAAGAAAGTGTTGAAATGCATGGAGAAGTGCTTGTATTGGATCCTTAAATGTTAGGACAAAGGACCTACCAGCCCTACCTGGTAGAAATGGGACAATTTGTGCCCTTTGAGAGCTGGACAGTTGGATCTCACTTCAAAACAAGGACGCTGAAGACAAGCACTGAAACATTATCTCAAGCAGCCTGAAAAGTCTTAGTCCTCAGAAGAGGTATTTGAATGCCTAACTCACGTGCCCAAGATGAATATTCAAATAACTTAATTTTCTAGATGACAGATACAATTGTACCATCTCACCACAACGATCAAGTGCAGGTCACCTCAAAATGCAGGTCCAAGACCTCCTAATATGCCATGAACTACATTCAAAGGGAGGAGAATCTTTAAAGAAGGCACATCCTTCCAGTCATCCTAATGCCACCAGCCAAAAACTACACCCTGGCTGAAGTACGGCAACACTACCAAATGGACGCCACAACCCCTTGGTTTGAAGCAAGGCTGGCAGCAGGCAAAGCGGAACTTGGGCCTGAAGACTTGCCCAAGCCTCAGCACTGCGAGCAACTTTCTGCTAAGAGAAATCGTGCTTCTCTCACCTTCCTCTCTCTTTGTACTGAAAGACAAGCACAGGAAAAGAAGACTTTGGTGCTGAAGAGTTCATCTGCTCCTGCTGCTTCTTCTTCATTGGAAGGCATTGACAATGCAATTAGTTGCTGTGTCACAGGCGGGATGCTAACAGTAACTGATGAACAAGATGGGGAAAGATGTGCGGTGGTGGTGTGGTGTGGCACGGAATGCAGGGACAGGGTTCCTAACTGCAGGGATAAGAGGGAAAGGCTGGGTGGAAGGCAGAAGCCATCCCCATAGTGCCATCGCTTATGCTGACATACACCTCTCCTCCTTCCAACCATTCAAGTAGTCTCTCCCTCCTTCCCTCAAAGGCACTTAAACAAGTTGCCCCACTTTGTCCCCTGAAATCTCCTGTTTAAAAACCTCTTCCCATGTTTGAAACAAGTCCCCATGCTTTCCCCAAGCAGAAGTTTCAAAATCCAGAGGCCAAGATGCTGCACAAGCCCCTTCTGCAGCCACTTCATTACTGGGGAACAGGACCTTATGGAATGGTCAGTGTGAGACAGTGTTGTCATGCTCCTGTCCCCACAAAGCTGATGTTACCTCTGGGAGCCTGTGGCTATCTCTCCCAGTTTCCCACTAGGATCAATGAATCACAAGGAATAGCATTTGAAAACTGGAGGCTCCTCAGGACACCAGGTAGAAAGGATTCCTCTTTTTGATATGAAAGATTATTTCATAGAAAAAGGACAGATGACTCAAGTCTACATAAATGAGCACAGAAAACCATGTATCTCTGCCTTTGTCACAAACCCTTAGCAGGGCATAGTGGCTTAGCATAGCATCCCTCTGCCACAGATATACAGCTCCTACAAAGCAGCTGTCTCGCAGTCACACAGTGCACAGGCAGAGGACCTCACGTCCAGCTGCTCCCATGTATGTGACGTGCTCACAGAAGCACCAACAACCTCCAGTCTCCCTCTCTTGATCCCTGCCACTGCCTTTTCCAGTTCACCCGGAGCAGAACGGAGGCTGCTTTTCCTACAGCTGTGGTCATTCCTCAAAAGTAGAAAACAAAAATGCCTTCTCTGATCCACCTTAGATACAACCCTCTTTCTCCAGGTGCTCAGGGGCAGAGCTGGGTAACAGTTTCTTCCAGGAATCTTCTTCCAGAAGACAGCTTTGGTACTTGGAGTCTCAGGCAAGGTACCCCGAACATCCAGACAGACAGAACATCCCAGCTCATCTTGCTCCATACTGATTGATGGAGCCCTACTTCCACCTTTTCTGGGAGCTGAATTATAGCCTAATAGGCTATGCCAGATGATGCTTTCCTGCCTTTACTGCTGTGGAGCCTTGCAGTTCCCTGTAAGACCTTTCCCCAAAATTCTTGAGAGAAATGTGGTCTGCTGCTGCACACATAGCAAAGCCCAGGAGTGGGTGCCTTTAGCCCTCATAAGCTGGTGGATCCTGTAGCAAAACCCTTCCCGCTATAAGGAAACTCACCCAGCACCACCAGCCAAATGGCTGAACATTTTGTGAACTGAAATACACATCTCATAGTAATTTAAATATGTGCAAATAAGAGTTTAATTCCGTTGCTGCCAGCCATCCCAAATGTTTAAATATAGTATGGAAATTCTCTTTTATTTTATATAAACTATTTTAATGTAGAAGTTGAAGGCTCTGCGTTCTCCTGGCTTATGAATACAAATAGTTGAGAATTTAACAGGCCTTTGCTGTCGTTACGCTAAGGCAATACGAAATGAAAGCAGATGAGGAAGCCAGGAAACAAAGATCCTATTAACTGCATTATCTAAAGGAAAGGTATGCAAAATGTGCGTTAAGTGGACACTGTCCTCATCCCTAGTCCTTCCTGGATGTGTGGGGTGTCACAGGGAGGAAACAAAATGCTGCTCAGATCTAGGTGAAAGAGAGAAAGCAGCTGGGATGATGCAGCTGGATTTGTCTTAGGTCCCTTCCCTCTCACCAGACACCCATGGCTGGTATCAGGCAGCTCAGTGACAAACACTCCTTCCATCAGGTCCTGCTTGATACAGAGCTGAATATGCTCTTCCTTGGGAGAAAAAAAAGAGGAATTAATAGTAATAATAAATTAATCCTTCACAGTCCTATGGCATGTTTCACAAGGACACAGCACTAGAAAGGACCGTATTAATTTTTCTTGCATAGCAGGCAAGTATATCATATAATCTCCTCTTCCTATATATATCCATCTTCACCCTTAAAACCTGTTAGAAGTGCTGTGCCCTCATCACTCTTTCCAGAGCCCCACTTCAGCACAGCTTCCAGCCTACATATATTCATGGCCCTCACACAAACAGTTTTCCCTGATAATGTTGTCCTTAGCTTATACACACCTTCCTTCTCTCCTGTGTCTAACTCCATTTCCTCTGGACAACAATTATATTTATAAAATAGATTTTCCATTGGTCTCCTCACACTTGTAACCCCACCCTGGACCTGCTTCAGCTTGAGTTCATCTTTCTCAGAGGCGGCTGACAAGAATAGCAAGGATTATAACAGAGAAGCCTTGATTAATACCTTGCCCACAACTTTAACATTTCCCTAGTTGAAATATCTGGCCAGCCCTGTTCTTCAATCACATCTGACTTTCTCCTGGTCGTGGCTCTGCCACTCTCTGCCTGCACTTGAAGATAGGTGCACCCTCATGAGCCCCTTTGTCCTTGTCCCCACTGAGGTGCACTCTGTGATCACATCCCGACTGCACGTAGGGTGAAATTCAGGTATGCACCTTTCCAACCTTGAAAGGGAACTTGCCGCAGTACCTGGACATGGAGGAAGCCATCTGAGCCCCAACCTTCCCACAGCTTGGATGTCTGGGGGACCAGATTTCCAGCGTGAAACACAGAGGGTATTTATTTGCCCAACAATGTAAACATGTCCTCCAGGACCAAACGTTCACATTGAAAAGAAATTTCACATCTTTCCTATCACCCAGTTCTCAACATTACCCAGTTCTTCATATATAATATTGCAGGCCGCCTTTCTCTTGGCAATGCCTCATCATTGTGGCAGCAGCAAATGTCTTAAGTTCACTGCTTTGTGCCCAGCTCAATGAGAGCTACCATCTCCCCTTACAGACAATATCATTAATGACATCATTATTAAATAAGGTTGGTCCCCTGCTTCAGGAACTCTACTGCTGACCTTCATCTTGATACACCCTCTCTCAGCACTTGTTGCCTTCCCTTGGCCAGTTCCTTAAACACACTGTGAATTGTGTACTAATTACCTTAATGTTGTAACAAACCATTTCCTTAGGGACGGAATATAAAATCCTTTACCAAAATCCCGATAACTTACGTTTAAGGCATTTCCTTGTGTCAAAACCCATTTAGCTTCCTAGCAAAATATACCAGGGTAGTTTGGCACACTTCAAAAAGAAAAACATACATTGAATGTTTATTTCATTTCCCCCCGTGCATTTAATTAATCTTTCCTTTAGAACTTACTTCAAACTCTGCTTGGTATTATTATGATCAAGCTAAAAGGTCCGCTGTGGCCCAGACAACTTTTTCTCTTTTCTTTAAATATAGATTTGCTACTTTTCATTCCTAATGTACCATCCTAATTAAGATAGATTTATTGAAAATCCTTTTTACTGGACTAGCAATGTCACATACCACGTAATTCAGAAGTCTGAGATGGAAATTATCCAACTTCCCAATTTGAGCCCATTAAGCTATTTGAGTTTTTCCATTTGCCCTGTTCCTGTTAGCTGGCTCCTTTGTCTCTCTGATCACTATAACATTCCTCCCTCTCTCTTTAACCATTATGGAATATCATATGAGCAGAACTGGGTAATCTTGAGGACTGGTGAATAGAAAAGGGATGAAATTTAACACAAAACACCAGCTCATGCAATTAGGGACTAACAATGAGAAATTTCTTTCCAACGTGAACGTTTGTCCTGAACGATGTTTGCATTGTTGGGCAACTGTCCTCTGTGTAAAACCGGGATAATTCCACTCTTCAGAAGTCCTTTATGGTTAAAGATCAAGAAGTACAGTATTCAGATACTATCTCAAGGGGAACCACCTAAGCAAATTACAGAAGAGAATCTGGGGTAGTGACCTCTCTGCCCCTTAAGCTTTATGTTTTAGTGTCTCCTCCATTCAGTTTACAACCCCGTTTGACACTGTCAGTCACCGAAAAGACAGAACTTCATACTGCACTCTCCCCCCATCCTCCTGTTCCACTGCTTGGACCATCCCCTGGTCTCTTTCTGCAACAACCATCAGCCACCACCTTCGTGCTAAACTTGCTTGGCCTTTCTGTCACCTCAGATCATCAGTATTAAGGACTTCTTGTGAGCTGTCAGTCCTTTATCACTGTCTTCATCATTTCGTTCCTTTCTCTGCATGCTGATGTTATCCATGCTGCACTCTTTCATTCATAGACCTTTTCCCCTGCATTTCCCTACCTGCTCCTGCCCTGCCATCCCAAATCCCAACAGACCCATAGCAGTTGCACTCTGCTATGTCTCACACAGCAGAGCATCTCTGACCGGAATCCCACTGTCTGGCTGACTTTCTCCACTGTAAACGCATTGTTCCTCCATTCAGTTCTGCTCATTTCCTAGACTTACTACTCCAGCTCAGCTCAGTTAAATCTCAGATTCAGTCATAGTCACCTCTTTGCCACATTTGGCTTATTCTTCAGACCCTCCCACCTCCTCCAGCCCCCACTTAAGCCGTTACACAGGATTTTACCCAGTTCTTCCATGAGAAAAATGACAAACTATGATCTTCCTCTTCCAGTAGCTTTGCCTTCTGTTTCCTCTTCCCCTCCTACAACTCCTTCCTCATTCTTCTCCCACAGATGAAAAAGTCCTATGCAGCTCTCTTCCTTCATTGCTTCCATTTGTTGCCAAGCCAGTCTTACCCTATATCCTGACCTTCCTTATGGCTGTCCTTGTCCTCTCATTCTCTCTTCTCCTTGACCTCTCACGCCCCTCTGTCTCTTTACTCTCATAATGCAAGTACCATTCAAGCTCTTTTCTCTTAAAATACTCTCATCTTAAAACATTCTTTCATCTTAAAACATTTATTTTCCTCTCTAAATACTGTGTCTTTTTTTTCTCCTCCCTTTCATCATCAACCTCTCTGAATACGCCAGGTACAAATGCCACCTGGAGTCCCCCCTACCGGTTCAGTGCAGCTTCCTCTCCCTTGCAACTGCAGCTGCAAAATTCTTTACTTAACGTACTAGGCAAATTTCAGCACAGTGTGACTACTCTGTTCTCATCTGCTGCAGCATGTCAGCTACCTTCAGTAGTCTCCTGTGCTGTTTTAACCTGAAATAGTGTCTTTCTTCAGCTACCGTGACATTACTCACTTCTCTTGCACCACCTTTGAATCTGCTCCTTTTGCACGCCCTCCAGAAGACATTTTTCTTCTCCCAGCTCTGACATAAATTCATAGGGCTTTTCTCTTTCTGTATTTTACTCCTTGGTAATTTCCGTCACAAACATAGATCCCACTACCATCTCCATGCAGCAATCTGTGGATTCACTCCTCTCAAACAAACTTGTCTCCCTAGCTCCACACCCACAGTCTCTGATACTCCTTCATAGACATACATAGGGCTTACCATAACTAAAACAAAGTTCCTAATGTTCTTCTCCTGTCTTTACTATTTGCATCCTTCAGTGATTCCTCTCTTGCTCATCACAGCAAACACTATTACTTTCCTTGTTGTTCTGGTCAACAACTGGAGCAACACCTTCATCTCATGTCTCTCACTACATCCACAGAAGCCGGGGATTGTCTAAGGTTTGCATATTCTTTCTCCATCCAGGCGCTCATTATCTCATGCCTTTATTACTACAATATTTCTTTTTCTGACCTTTACAAATGTGATCCTGCCCTCCGTGTATCCATTCAGGATGCTGCTAGAAATATAATTTTCCTAACACATCACTCTGACCACGTCATTTCTCTTAGCAGCTCTAGACTGCTGTCCCAATATCTATCTCATTATTGTAATCTACTTGTCTTCATTAAGGAAATGTCAACTTCCTCCTGCAGTCAACCAAAGAGGTCGATCCCCATCACCTACTTATTAATTTTTCAAGCTGACATGACCCATGATTCTTCTGGTGCTATCCCTCAATATTTGGAAGACCGTCTTGTAAACATCTGCACCTCTTATTCATTACCTTTCTTTACAACTCTTTTAGGAATCCCGCATTTCGTGGTGCTTACAGCAATGTCGTGAGCCTGTTGGTGTTTTAAAACCACTATCAGTCACGCTGAACATAATTACTTTGTCGTCACCTTGTACTCTCTCATAAGGCTGCATTACTCTCCAACATTTAAAGTGCAGCAACATGTCAAAAGGACAGGGACATTTTTCTGATCCATGATTTCTGATCCATGATTAAGGCTCATAAATCCTACGGTAGAACTCTAACTGATATTAATAATAATGAACGAAATCCCTATTATACTGCTACTGAGCTGAGGTACAAGGGATTAAGTCACTTGCCTCAGGTCATGAAGAAAGACTATGGCAGACCTTGGACTGAATTCTGGCTTTGTAAGCCCTGCCCTAACTGCAGCGCTACCTTTCTTCCATCTATTTTGGTAATTATCTACAAAGGATTATGATTTCAGCAGGCTCATCTGGGCAGTTCTGAATATTTATTTGTGGAAGAATTAGGCTTTATGAGAAAGAAAATGGGGAAATTTCCATTTTATAGTCTGATTTCTCTCCTGCAGAGAAAATATGTTAGTTTAGTTTATATTCTTTTCTTTTAAGTGGATTCTGGATTCCAGAATCCACATTCTTTATTTATTTATATCTTTAAAAACTAAGAAACACCATCTCATTTCTTTCTTTTGATCTTAAAGAGGTGAATACGTACTCAAGGGTTCCAGCAACATTTTGTTAGCAATGAGCCATTAAGTAACTTACAATATAAATGATTGTCATTATTTTTGCAGAACCTACAGAACATAAATTCTTCTTCCTCATTTACTGGCTCTGCAATAGTTAATGAACTCATTCCACTCTCGATGTTATTCTGAGTGCACAGAAAGACTTCTTCAATGAGAAAAAGCAATATTAATATGGATTTTTATTGCTGGAGATGACAAAATAGTTCAGATCATTTCACCTCTATTTAAGTGAAATAATCCTTCATATTTTTTACAGTAAACAGAACACATCTGCACTCATATTAAATCTTTCCTCCTCACTTTTAAAAAAGTTTTTCGGCCATAGGCAGAAAGGATAAAAATGCTGAGATTTCTCAAAAGGATTTGGATGCTCAATTAAATGAACAGGAATTAAACATGCAGTCCTGCAGGCAGCTCTGCAAATATCAGTTTCTCTTGCGAAGGGCATGATCCCGTCATTTTGACTCAGGCAAAATTTCCATTTGTCTTCAACGGCAATTTTGCTTGAAAGCCAACAGCTTGATTGAAATTTGCCCTTTAAAACAGCATGATTAAAACCAGTTGCAGCTCTGTTAAATTACATATATGTTCTTAGTATTTTTAGCAGATATATATTATCAAACTAATTATCTCAGATGTGTCAGAGGAACGTGTCAGATTCTCATTACTCGTGGTAAAGATACTCTTTAATGAACTGCTATTTAAGTTTAATGCAATTAAAATATTAAAATTGCTTATTTAAAATATGATGGGCCAAATCCTCCTGGAACTCACATGCATGGAACACCAGTGATTTCATCCATCGAATGACTGGAAAATGTCTGAACGAGAGGATGTCTTTGCTGTATCTTCGAAACATGCAGTTATTTGACTTCCAATCTACATCGACAGATAATTATGGCATCGAAAACGGTGAAGGCTAAATACCTTGTTAGCCTAAGATTCAACTGAAAGCCTGTCTACTGCTTAAATTTCACTGGAGATCTCCAGCAGAACTCTGCTGTGACAGAAGGGAGCACAGACCTCGCATTGGCCTTTCTATCCAGGGACAATTTTAACCTCAAAGGAAATACTAAAGGCCTGAACTTGCTGCATCACCACGTTCAATAAAACATTACTATTGACTTCACTAGGATCAGAATTGAGACTTCAATAAAGTCCTTTTTATAATGGAGAACAGTTGGGATTTCAAACACATTTTAAACAAAGCATTTGGATTCTTTAATGTATGAAGGATACATGAAAAAAACGGCTGTCCTGGCAAAACCATAGCAAAAACCTGGCAAAACCATTGCATTTTAGAAGTAAAATCTACAGCAACGAAAGGTATTGCAAGTCCTTTTACGGGAATAAATCTTTCTACTCCTAGAGATAGCTGCAAATAGCCTCTCTTCAGGCTTTTCCAACTGTGTATAAATAATCCCTAGTGACGGCTGGAGTAGTCCTGTTAAGCCTTTCTTCCTCAGTTGTACTGTGCATCTGACAAACCAAAACAGAGAACGCTTTCATCCCAGAAATCTTGCATATTATTTGGGGCGGAGGTAGGCTGCACAGGAATTACTTGCCTTTTTTTTTTTCAATGGGCTAAGTATACTCGCAATAAAATGTTTTAAAAATAGGATTTACTATGACTTCCACAGATCTTGGGGGAAGAGGGAAGGTAAAAAGGGTACTGAAATAACAAGGTCATTGTGATTATTTTTTTTAAATACAATTGGATTCCAACAGCAGGCAGCAGAGACCCATCCAGACAGGTTTAACTGGCAGCCTTCCAAAAGCGAGATGAAAGGTCCTCCGAGTAGTAATTGTCTAAATGGAACAGTCTCTGGTTATTGTGCAACTTCTTCATCTACTTTATTGTACCTTTATAATTAAATGATGTAATTCCTTTTTTTCCCTTTCTTGCTTTCTTCCCGACTAGTGCAGGAAAGCATCTGAGCAACGCTGCCATAGGATGCAGACAGACTTTGTGGCTTCCAGTTTTTTTCAGGATCACTACAAGTCATACACAAGGAGTTGCGAGCAGGTGGTTGCCAAAGCAGGACAGAAACTCTGCCTTCTCCTGGCCATGAATGGACACTTACCTGCATTTCAAATCTCTGCTTAAGCATTTTAGTAGTGGAGGTGGTTAGTTCACTGGGATTTTTTGGTTGGGTGAGGGCATGCTGCTTTTGCTAGAAACTCAGTGGTAAACCAGCAAACAGTGGATCTAACAGGATACAGGGAACGCTACATTTAACAGGGTATTAAGCAGCGGGTCTAATTCGCTGAGGAGGCTGAACAGACACATGACAATCAGAAGAAGCTTAGAGTATTGTGCTGAACAAACCCAGAGCCAGCGTCTCCTGACTGTGCAAGGCTTTAGGGATCAGGCGTGAAACTCTGGTCCCAAGATGCTAAAAGACTTGATCAGATGCAAAAGCAGAATCAGAGGACCAGCTTTGCAAGCCTTCTTTTTGGCTGGTCCTTCTTTACAAGAGTGCCCTGACTCTACGTAGCCCATTCACAAGAAAAAAGATTATTCAGGCGAGTAAAAGTTAGCAAGACTGGGTATGTTCAACTCCAATAATTTCTTTATTGACTGTAATTTATGTTGTTTCTGGTTTTATTTTTTTTCATTCATTATGACAAAAAGAAAAAATTAATTGCCTAATTTTGATGCAGTTTTAGAATATTCTTCAGGTCTTTGGTCTCATGTCTGCCTGGCTCTCCCTGAGTATGCTAACTTGTGAAAATCTGTTTTAATTTATTGCCAATTTATCTAATTGTATTATTTTGAAATATGCACCTGGATTCTATGGGAATATAAAAAAAGGAATAGAAGAAATATAAATAGGTCCAACTAATTTATATATGTATTAGTGTCTATTATATCTATTCATGAGAAATCTGAAGTAACAGTTCTCCAGTTTTTCTATCAAAATCCAACAAAAAGGTTTTGATTTATTTGCCAGAAAGTAAAACTAATAAATACAGAATAGAAGCACAGAAGTGACCCAGCTTCTTCAGAAACAGACCTGTTTTTTAAAACCACTGTCATCACACCACTGCCAAGTACCACAGGGCCTGATCCTGCCACAAGCCAATTGCTTACGGCTTGTATTAATTTCAGCAGAGTTCATAAGCAGAATAACTGGAGGGTATTTGCAAAGCTAGTTAGGCTCTTAATGACTATTTTTTGTTATCCTTTGACAGACAAACCTACCATTCTCAATACTGGAATTTTTGCCTAGGGAAAGATGTAGGATCTGTCTCAAAATAAATGGATCACTTAGATCCTGTCCAGCTGAAAAAAAAAAGGAAAAAATAAAGCACCAACCACCAACCCTTAATAGCATTTACATTCAATTACATATAGCATTACACGCAATATTTGGGGCCAGAACCTACATTAGTTTATCCAGCTCCGGAAGAGGTGTGTTAGATTAAATTAACAGCTGGCAGAGGAAGGAGAGTAAAAGGCCTATGTACCAATAACATCCTCTTTTATATGGTATTTGCCCTGGAGCTCTCATTTTATACAGAGAGAGATTTCGTCTGTGCAGGAATATGTCCCCAAATCAGGGTATTTAATTACTACAGGTAGAGAACTTCTGCAGCTCTTTACATCTGCACAGGGCATGCTTTGCCCAGGCACCCACCCCTGCAACCTCTAACTCCAGATGAGTGTCTGCCACGGAAGAAAAACTAGAAAAGCAAGGTGGTGCTGGCGGGATGAACCTAGAACACCTGCATGATTTTGAACTCATAGCTGTTCTCAACATCAGATAGCAATAGCAAACATACTTATGCCACTTTCATAATATAGCTGAGGATTGTAAAGAAACAAGTCTAGCAGCTGTCTTTCGGTGGCAACAGGGACACTAGTTGACTATCCATGTAAAGCTGGCTCCTTCTAATTCAGTGATTCCAGCATACAACGGTTTTTGATAGATGAGTATTTTACATTACTTTTTGGTAAGGGGAGAGTTAAATCCATTAGTTCTTTTTGATCTAACAAAACATAAAGTGGACAAGCAATCCTATAATATCTCCAGTTTTATCTCTGAGCAAGTCAAACACTTTATTTTATCAAATTGCCATTATACTTGCTTTTCTATGTTTTGATCTGGAGGTGCCAAAGGAACACACCTCTATAGCATTAGTGCTAACGTGTATGACTCTTCACCATGGCTGAGGGTTATAGTATAAGACGATCCTCACTCCAAAAAGACCATAAAATGAACTATAACATTGGTATTCAGTAATACAAGTCTCCCTCCTTTAACATTTCTCTCGATGTACAATGAAGTTTGTTAAATGTGTACCAAAAGCCTTTAAAGAAGGCAAGGATGACACACACTGATATTTGCACATACCTCCCTTATGTGCACAATTTGCACTTCTGACCTTGTGGCAGCGACTCTGCGAAGTGGCTATCTGGCCATCTGCAGACACATATGTCCAGGAATATGTGTGCTGGAACGCACGCTGTACCTGAGCCCGGGAATCCCTTGCTACCAGCTGAACGCTGTATATTTAGAGTTAGTTCACCACACTCATACTCATTCACACACTCATACACACACACGGTCACACATAAATTACAGCCGGATCTTTCAAAGACTATCTTCTCCTGCATTTAACCACCTCAGCTTGAGTTGCCACACTTTCTCTACGGTTAACAATCAGCAGAGCTGCCCTTACACATAACCCAGTGCCAGACAATTTCAGCAGTTTCTGGCAGAAGAAACAGATGTTCCTGAGCCCAGGACAAGGCAGGCGGTGAAAGAGGGACGAGTCTCACTTATTTCAACATGAAAAAGCTCTCTAATAACTTAAACTCCATTTGCCAAAGGTGAGCTCTGGTGACATGTTTGTCCGCTGTCAAGGTTGAATTTCTTTGTTTATGCCCCAAGCACAGCAAGCACACGTGGCAGAGCAATCCAGCCATCCCCAGCCAGCCCAGCACATCCATGCCCTCACCCAGATGAAGAGGATTCCCTCCTTCAGCACTGAAGGCAGCAGCAGGGTGCTGGGATGCTGACAGGCTTTAGACATGTTGACTTGTCCATTAAAAGTGGAACTGAAGCAACCAATTAATTTCATATAGGTCGTTAAACAGCAACTAGGCATTAAGGGTCACTAACAACACAGACAGGATCCCAACTAGTGATCAAGGTTCCCTGCTACACCACCTGTTTTTACTGTCTCAGTGCAAGGCTATACTGTGCTACTCACCTCTCCTGCTCACTTTGAAAACATCCAGAACAAAATGTATACATTGGCAAACACATGTGAGAGTATATCCCTCATGAATAATTAGCTTTAAGCAATAATTCTGTTTGCAATGTCTGAAGAGGGAATTAACGCAGGCTATCAAGGGAGTTTGGGACAGAGAACACACTTAGAAAACAAATATTTTTAAAGATTGCACGGTGTAAGAGACAATGATTTCACCGTGACGGAAATAAACCACTGGGGAATCATCTGAATGCAACAGAAGAACCATGGCAGGGAAATGTTATTTTGTTGTATGGAATAACCATGCTGTGGATAGCAAAGATGCTGTCATCCTTTACTGAAACCCTCACCATCCTGCAAAAACATACATCTTTGGTAGACCAGATGTTTAGGCTGGGTTGTATGCATATCTCCCCTTCCTATACTTTGGATCAAAGAAAAATTCAAGGCAAACTGACCATCACCTTGAACCTTGTACCTTGGGGGGAAATAAAGAAGAAGGACCAAAAGACAAGAAAATACATAGCACAAAAATGCTACAGGCAAACAGATGCATCTGCACCCCAAGAGAAAATTATGCCTTTCTAACACTCTTAATAAATTCATGTAATGTTTTGTAGATATTGAAAATATTCCAAAACATAGCTCAGTGTAAACAGCAAGCTGGGCTTCCTGCTGCTCTTTAGCATTTCTCTTTGTTTACTCTCCATTTGAGGATAGAAAAAGCCTACATGTGAGCACTGCAAATGGTGTATTTCAGGACTGATGGTGTATTTGGTAGGGGAATGATGAAATACAGACATATGTAACCTCCAATAAAATAGTATGTACTTTGCTTGAGTCAACAGGGTCAAACAAAATTTAAAAAAAAAAAAACAGCACCTGCTTTATTAATACTTTTTATTTGTATGTGGAAACTAATCTGATACCATGGTGATGGGCAGACTATATTAAGCTTTGAGAGACAGAGATATGAGAGACATTCTGGGGTGTGTCTGCTCTCACCCCCACTGCCTTTCTTGCTCCCAAACCCCACGCCTCAGTAGAGACCCCATGGGAAACTGCCCTGGCAGTACTTCAGGAAGCGATGCCCAGCCAGGCCAGTTCACCCATTGCAAGGAGAGGTACTTGGCTAGAGATGCCAGCTCCCATCTGTGAGCCCAAATGGC
Source organism: Chroicocephalus ridibundus (assembly GCF_963924245.1). Lineage (NCBI taxonomy): Eukaryota > Metazoa > Chordata > Aves > Charadriiformes > Laridae > Chroicocephalus > Chroicocephalus ridibundus. The sequence continues at coordinate 157,434,633 of NC_086284.1, forward strand.
TCTGCTCAGCCTCTGCTCAGCTCAGGAGGGCCTGGCACATTTACATGGTAAAAAACAGCCCTTACCTTTGGCAATCAGCTCCTCCAGCTCTTGGTCAAATCCTTGTCGGTGGCATTTCCTCCAGAGCCCCATGTTGGTCGAGTTGTACTGTCTGTTGCACTCATCGACTGCGCTCATAGCAAAGATCTGCCTCCTGTTTCTTGCCAAGAGGAGTTTCCCTTCCCAGCGGTCCAACCTAGACCTGCTGGCCCTGAGAGGCAGGTTGTTGTTGGAATTATAAATGAAGCCAGGATCATTTCTCTTAGTGGTGATGCTCTTGCACCTCTCTCTGTGCTTCCTGGCATCAGTTTCGTACCAATGGTCAGAGCAGATTGCCACAGCCAGCATGCCCAGGGCACAGAGAGCTAAAGAGAGGCCAGCATACAACAGTAACCTTCCAGCAGCCATACCTCAGCTTCACAGAAACACCATGGACATCTTCACAACAGGCAAAGCCCTTGAGCGTGAGACCACGCAAAAAACCTCCGGAGCAGCTGCTAGGTGTCACTTGGCAGAGACTGCCTCAAACATCCCAACTCCCGTGGCTCACATCCACGCTGCAGAGGGATGCTGAGAGCGCTACAAAGTTCTGCCCTGGAGGCAGTCCTGGAGTCTCATCTGCCTCTGCTCCTCTGTGGAAGAGACCTGGCGAGGAGAAACACAGCCTTCCACCTCGAAGCCAGCAACCCACCTACTAAAGATGTCCTGCTCCCCTCCACCACGAGCACCGAGCGACAAGGGCTGATGGGTTATATCCCCCCTGAAGCTGAAAGCTACAGCTGTTTGATCAGTCCATTAATCTCTTTCAATCTGGCCAGCTCGGAAACCCAGAAGAGATGGCTTTCAGATCAGCAGGCTCACCACAGCATCATCACAGGACAGAAAAGTTCAACAGCTAGAGATCTCCCGCTTGCAAGCAGCCGGGTATCCGGGTTGCAGGAACGAGTGACTTGCCTTTTCTTTTGTCAGCGGCTCAGCGAGAGCATCATCGTCTGGACGGTCGGTCGTTTGCTTGGGTTTAAAGCGGGGTCGAAGGGGAGGGAGCAGGAGGGGGGAGCAATCTGTTGTTGCTGCTGCCGCTGCTGTTTTAAATCGTGGCTAAAACACAACCTCCTCGGCTGGATCTGGAACCGCAGGCATGCACAGGTCTCTCTCTCGCTTAGCAGTCTTCGCTGACAGTCACTGACATCTTGGCTTCGGAAACACCTCGGCTTCTCTCTGCCAGCCTTGCCATTCACTCGCCTGCTTTTGTCGTCTGCGCTGTCATCCAGGCAGCGTTAACGCCACGGCCCCTTCCCCGGAGCGCCCCGGCAGCGCCTCGGTTCTCCTCCCTCCCGGCGAGCGCGGCGCCGACCCTCCCCGCTCCCGGGCCGGGAGAGGCGGCGGGGGGACCTGCCGCGACCGCCCGCCTCCCGCTAGGCAGCACTGGAAGCAGTCCTCGGCCCCGGCATCGTGGGGTTTTTTTCCACCACCACCACCACCCCCTTTCCGCTGGTATATGAAAAAAGGCTTCCTTCGTCCCCGGCGCTGGGATGTGTTGTGCACAGTTTGCCTAACACGGCGGCACGTTAGCCATCTGCAAGATGAAGGCGGGCAGGCAGGGCTACGGCTGGCTGAAAGGAAGCTAAGGAATGGGGAGGGGAGGGAGGTCGGGGTAAATCAAACCAAAACAAACCGGGGGGTGGGGATGAGGATGGGGGTGGGGGGGAGGTTACACACACCTTACGCGGGGAGAGGAAAGCAGCCCCTAACAGTTGTCAACAGCTTTCGGTCTGCACCATTTCTCTGCCATATGGGCCGATCTCCACGTCGGAGCTGAGATTTTTAGCTCAGCAGCTTCATACGAATCGTATCCCCAGCATCAGCAGTTATATATTCAGACATATTTTTCTTTCTCCTTAAATTTCCACTCCCTTTCTCTCTAATGGGAATAACTCACCCATTTTGTAGAGATCAAGTGCAACAGAAGGCGAGCTGGAGTCCCCAAGCTTTAGAAATCTCATTTCACCGTTTTTAACCCAAATAAGAGCGAATCCAATCTTCTGTACACCTGGGAATCTTTCCTTGTTCAAACACCGAGCCCTGCAGCCTTGGCTAAAGCCTACAGACAGAGAATACAGAGCGCTGAGCCAAAAGCCAGTGATGTCACCCATGCAACGTGAGACTCATTTCTTATTTCTCTAGCCTCCTTAAAGATAAACTGCACCACTTCCCAGGCAGGAAATGTCGAAGCCTTACTTTCTTAAGAGGGGAAAATGTAAAACCTGGATTTAACTGGATCCTCCTCAATCTTGGTCACAAGCCCTTACATTGTGTCAACCAAATCCAAGACAAGCAGAGCTGTTTCTTACTGCACCAAAAAAAATCCCAACCTCCTATGTAACACAGAGCATGAGCTTGGAAAAAACCCTGGATTCAAGACCTGTGCGATTCAGAAAACTGAGGCCTCCAGACTCTGAACTGCACTATTTAAAAAGGAAATAAGCACAGCCATTTCCCTTGCATCAAAAAGAAAGGGATCTTGCATCAAAAAGCATCTGGGATCCTGGCACACCCTGTCACAGTATCCTGGAACTGGCAGAGGAACCTAGTTAGCCCCATCCAATATTTGGCTCCTACACACCAATGACTCCACAGCATGAATAGCAAACAACGCAGTCACTCCTACTGCACCAAAAAGTCCACAGCCCAGTGTCTCTCCATGGCCAAGTCGCCACAAAAATCTACATCCACGCTGGATCCTATCAGCTTTTGGCCCTTGAAGCCCAAGCCGTGTCATCTGAACAGAAAATAAGCACAGCGTTTATGGAACCCCTGGGCTGGTGACAGCCCTTGGCCCCAGGAGGGGAGTACTGGGATTTTGCTAGCTTTTAACCCTAGCCACACAAATTGTACTTGTTCCAGTGGGGAGGGCAGAACGGGGACCACATAGCTCTTCAGGTATCAGAAACACATACCTGGATTTTCTTGTGGAATAAAGCTGCATCAGAAAAAAACACAGCTGGATCCTACCAGGATTGTATCATCAATAAAGGCAAGATGTCTCCTTCCATTTTACCTGGCAAAAACAGGGCCCAAGTCAGATGGGATTTCAGCTATGGAAGGTCATCTCTCCCATTAAACCATTTTTGGTTTGAAATGTACTGTATTGTCTAACCCCCTTGCATGATTACAAAACTTGCAAAGGAAAGTTGATCATCCAAACCACAGGCACTGTGATCATCCACATCCTCTGAAACAGCTCCATTGCAAAATTTCAGTTATGTTATGAATATTAACTGTACCTTAAAAGCTCCAGAGTTAATTGTTCAATTGAAACAAGGCACTAGTTTAATTTTTTAATTTTTTTTAGCAGTAACTTCCCTCTGTTGTTCATAATAAAGGCAAATATTTAAGCATCTAGGGCTTTTTAAAAACAGTTAAGCACAGGTGGATCCACTTCTATGACTTGATTTTTCAAGCAACTACATGTCAGTACATAAAAAGAATTAAATTTTATAGTGGGCTTGGAGCAGCCATACTTGTCTGTTCAGAGATAAAATTTAGAGGTCTGTGGTCAAAAAGCTGCTGGCTCCTATAAGAAGATGGCAAACAGGTTTCTTGCATTGCACCCACACAGAGATGAGACTGCACCTGGATTTCTTCATCAATTTTTAGCGTCAAGTCCCAAACTGAAGGATGAGAACAGGGAACAAGCCTCATGTTAACAAATGTCTTTTTTGGCTGATAGGATTGTTGGATTTTTGATTTAAGCACAACAGTCTGCTATATTTATTCTCTATTCAGACTGAACTGAAAGACTGGAGGTAACAGCAAAATGGAGGATCCAGCTACTAGAGCTATTTTTCTCATGATATTAGCCAAAGATACATTAGGGGATAGGAAAATCATACAGTGTAATCATACCTACATTTCTTTTCTAGTTAAACATTACGATTACAGTCCAAAGAGACAAGATTTGTGTGGACCCAGGTAGGTCCAGGTGACAGGCTTTTCCATCACACTCCAAGGCAGCAAGAGAGTTTGGGGCAGAGGGACCTTTGTACCTGCAGAAGCCAGACTTATGCCCTCTTCTCATTCTTAAACATGGGTTTCAAAGCCAAAAATTGGCATGCAGTTCCAGGTTTTCACTTTTTCTCTGAAATGGCATTTCAGTGGCAGTTTCTATGCATTTTTATTTTTTTGCTCACATTTGTAGCTTTATCAGATAGCAATCTATATCCTCCTCCAAGTCATCTTAAATATATAAATGTAGGAGAGAGTGTTGTATTTCAAATGAGCTCCACTTTAACTCTTAGAATTAAAGATTTCTCTCCCTCACCATCATTGTCCCCTTCTTTTCAGGAGGGGCAGAATATTGCTTGCTGCAGGCATTAGGAACCTTTCCTCCGTCTCTTCCCGGGATTATTACAGACAGCCCCTTCTCAGCGCAAACAGATCATTATTAAATTCTCTTCCTCCCACCCCACCCCCACCTCGCCACAGGGGGAAAAAAAACAATTCTTGTCGATCTTCAGATGAATGTAAGCTGGGAGAAAGGCATTTAAAAAAAAACAAAACAAAACAAAACAAAACCTCCACGCACACTTGGGCACGTTACGTACCGCTCTCTACAGTGAATTAAGGGCATCTTGGCAAAAAGGCAAGTAACTCATGGGTCTTGAATGAATCGGAAAGGGAAAATGCAGTTTTTCTAAAGGACTGAAAGATGAGGCTTTCTTTTCTGCAGGTTACGATTTCAGTGATACAGAGGGAAAGCTAAAGCACATGGGTGCACAGGAAAAATGTCTGAAGGCATGGGACAGGGAAGAGCCCGGCAAGTCTGTTCAGAACAAATTCCTTGTGACAAGGCGTGCGTTGCCCGCTAGACCTCACCACGGATGTTGTCTTACAGAGAGGGACAGTCTCGTCTCCCTGTCCTCCCAGGATTGTTTCCGCCTTCCTTAGCATCCTCCAGCTACCATCACCCACCGCCTTCCAAAACAGCTTCAGACACCAAAGGAAGGAGAGCGCCTGTACCAAGGTACACACAGGCGAGGTGCTGGGTTAGAAGGGGGGAAGGACAGAGTTAATGGACAACCAATTGCAATTTGCTTTCTTCGTTGTTTTTTTTTTTTTTACATCAAAATGACCTCCACCATATTTTTCTTCTTCCTCCTCTTTTTTTTTTCTTTTAAAGAAAAAGAGTTCAGTGCCATCTAGTGGGGGAGGGGATTGAGCAAGTCAACGCGCTTCCCCCTTATCGGGGTCTGTGCCGGTAACTCCGTTTATTCAACAGGGAGAGATGATCCCCACTATTCCCCTTCTCTCTTTGTGATCTTCATTTCCCAAGAGGTGATGCTTAATTTACATGGACTCCAGCCTTCATCCATTGTAAAGAACCACCTACTGAAGCCAAAGGAACTCGTACTAGTGCTGTATTACTTGGGGTAGCACTGGCCCTGGAGGCAGTTCGCTGCTCTAATTACAGGATTTCAAATACAAGACAGTAATCAAACCAAACACAGATACAACAAATAATATCTACTAATATTTTTTTATCGTTCCAGTGCACCTTGGATACTGCTGTGGGTGAATCCTGAGCATGCTAGCCCTTCCACTAACACAGACGTAAAAGATGCTGCCTATCCCATAGAAGCATCTTATGGTAACTCCCAAAACACTTGACCCATCAGTCAAACAGATTTTGGGGTGTTCAGGTGAGTCAGAACCAATCAGAGGCTCTATAAAGGAAGATCTGGAATATAAAACGCCACATAAAAGTTTGTCATCTAAAACCCAGGCATCTATACCAGTTTTAATGTTCCTTCTAGTATTTTTTTTTAACAGAGAAAGGCATTTTCAGAGGGAAACACCAGCCAGCTGCATAAACAGAAGCTCGCCATACGCACAGTCACGCACACAGAGATTAGGCAGACAGCTATGGATGCACTAGTGTTTAGCTGGGCACACACTAGTATCTAGCTGCACACACTAGCACCTACCTGGACGACTTCTGCCCTCCCCCCTGCCAACTCCCCAAAGGGATTTGTTTTGCTCTCTCTAAAAAAACCACATTTGGATTGCAAAATCAAGCAAGTTAGTGAATGCCAGATTTAAAACAACGCATGCAACATTAATTCTCCCGTTATGCAAACACATTATGATACAATCTTTAATTACATGACTTTTGTTTCCATGGGTCTCCTGCCTTTTTCAGTGCAAAGGATGGATGCTGCCCACTTAATGAACGCTATTCAAATTTTCTCCTATCCTTATCATCCAATGTGTGGTGCATGTACTATTTACTGCAGAGCATCCAGATCTTGCATTGAATACAGAATGATTAATTTCCTCATGGGCTTTTCTATAGTGGTGTTCTCATTGTAGTGTTTGACGAGATTTTTTTTACAAACATCAATGAATTTATCTTCAGAGCTCCCTGCTGAGGAACACAGATAAAAGCCAATATTTTCAAACATGTCAGTGTATTTTGGGTGCTCAATTAAAGAAGCTTAGAACCAAAACTTTCAGTGTGCTTAGCACTTTCCTTCCTCAGAGAACAGCTCGCAGTCACCTTAGCTCTAGACACAGTGGGCAGTATTTCTATGAATTAGTGCATGGGTGACTGGAACTGGATACACAGAAAATGGGAACCACATGGACAGCAGTTGGGAAGAATGTCATTTATTTGAGTCACCCAGCTTCATAATAGCAACTGTCACAAAGGGTGAAATAAAATCCAATTTTCAATTTCAATTCAATTGCCTTAACCCTGTGACCATGATTTTTCCTACCTGTATTCCTCTACTAGTCTACTACACAACCTCCAAACTCTTTACCAAACAGCCACCATCTCAGGACTGCAGAGTCCCAGTTCATCCATCATCTACCATGAATAGAAACAGAGTTTGTGTAGAAAGTAGGGTCTGATCATGTATCTTACTTCATGAACACACGACACCAATGGCAATTCATGGGCAATTTTTACTCTGGTGTTTTCTTAGAGTCTTAATCTAGTGACCTGAAGTTGTGATGAACCAGAGAAGCATGCATGAGATGAGACAGAATTAATCAGGGGGTCAGGAGCTGAATGGAGTGTAGCATCAAAAGAGTAGATTTGTTCTGGGAGGAAGCAAAATGCATTGTTGGGCAGAATGCAGGAAGCCATGTAGGTGAGCAGTCCTATATCATCTTTTTCAATAAAGCTGAGGGAACAGCCAACACTAAATCGCCTCATACAGAGACAGGTAAAAGACAGTACCCAACTAAAAAGAACGACACTATAATGTTGTTTTTCCAAAGACAAAACCAAAAAAATGACTGGGGGCTTTCCACTAAAATTGCTTCCTCCAGTGAAAACTTACTCTTTATTATCTAGCTGTCAGCTGTCAAACCCACATCACTACTAACAACCTAAGGCTACACTGTGGACACAGTTAACTATGTATGATGACCACTGCTTCTCATCATAACATCTCCAAGAATATTTTTAAGCTCACACAAAATAAGGATGAACTTTTTTAAAGCAAATTATAATTAAACTTTCCCCCAAAGTGCCCAGTGCGGACATCACGCTTGAAAAATGTCAGCCCAAGCAGTTAAAGTTTAGCAAAGCTATAAACTACTGAAAACAAGGGCTGATAGGCAAACTTAGTCAAATGAAGAGATTGTCCATGCACCACCTGAACACAGACTTGAGTGTTCATGGGCATTCTGGTAAACTGCAGAATAACTTGGAACCTATCACTCCATCTTTAAAGGTCTTGCCACAAATTTTAGCTTCTTCAACCAGGTGGTAGGATCTAAAAGTGTACCACACTCACAACTGAGCGCTAAAGTGACTGAGGAAAGCCAGCCTTGTCCCTGTCTCTGTTGAGTTCTGAGTAAACAGTGAAGTTCTTGCAATGTCAGAGGAGCATCAAGAAAATACTTAAGAAAAAGAAAAGGTCGACATTGCACACGTGTAAGTCTCTGTTGTTACAGGGAGTTCTGCTGGGCTAGGAGACTACTCAGCCAAAGCACAAAGGCAACCTTTAGCCCTCAGGGCTATTTCACATTCATCTCCCTGCAACAAAAAACACATCTTAGACCTTGCTTTCACAACCTGAGATTCAGCTTCACTGTGGTGCTCCCTGTGATCACAGCAGGCACGCTGTTATGCCTCCTGCTTATTGTCTTGCCAACTTGGTAGTCAACATCTTCATATTCTACAGCTCCTTCTCCTCTGAGTTGGACTTGATTTCACATGAACTCTCTCCCGTTTCTCCAAATGCCTTGCTAAGAGGGCTATTGTTTCATATAGCCCCCATATTTCCCCCGGTTCACCTTATGGATGCATCACGCCCAGCCTCTTACCCTAAATCCTGCTGCAGGAAAAAGCCATGACTTGCTGCAGTGACGAAGGTGACATTGCTCTGAATGCAGGAGTTGTACAGCAAGGTTACTTGCTGCCTAAAGCCAGCTACAGAAGGAAGATGACTCTCCGACATTGCCATCATTGGGCTCATCTGAAAACACAGATATTACTTCTCATTAAAATTCGTAGATCTTGCAACTTTTATAGAAATAGCAAGAAGAATCCAGGATGGCAGAGATGAGATGTTAGGGCCAAAGAGTACTGACTCAGAGCAAAAGCTCAGACTTCTGGCTGCCACTAATAAGCATATTTTGTAAAAAGTCACTTTTATTCTTAAAGCTACATCTAACACTTTGATCTTCAATACATTAAAGCTTGAATAATTCTGATTTTGCTGTAGTGCATCAATATTATTTCATATGGGCAGTCTAAGATGAAGGTGCATCTGCAGTACTGTTAGTTTGCTCGATGTGGCAAGTCACGCTGCACAACCTTCCCTAAACTTCTGACAGATTTCAGAACCCATTCTTCATTCCCAGAGAGATTTCTGGACATGGGTTCTATCAGTAGATATTTGTTAACTGATCTACTGAAAGAGCCACAGTCTCTGTAGACCACTAACATGGTCTTTGGTAATGAATCTATCGCATCTGTGATTGGCTCCCAGCTGCCAATTCAATTTGTTGCTTCTTTTAGTTACAAAAGAAGAACAAGGATTAGTTAGAAATCAGAATTCATAGATCATAGGAAATGATCATAGAAGGGACTGTAAAGAAAACCAGTAAGCAAAAACCAAAAATAGCACCTGCTTAGAAAAACTATATTCTCTAAAAGCAATTCATTTTGGAACATGACTCAGAAGACCTCGATCTTCATGTATTTCATTTGGCTGTGAAGTCCTAGCAGAGTAGATTCATTTAAAATCAAAAAAAGAAAAAAAAATATATACATAAACATTGTGTGTCTCTGTAAAAGCACCTGACATCTAGGATGATAAACTCTCTATTTAGACATAAGTATGCTGCTATTTTCAACGGTTTTGCATTTATCTGTCCTCATTTATTGTCACCAACAATATTTGCATGAAAAGAAAGCATTTGGTTCCTCAGAGTTTGTTCACTCATGCAGTCCCCACCTGAAACGTTAGCACTGTGATATCACAATTGGTTGTCGAGGAATTGATTAGATCAAAAAGAGAGGATCAGAGCTCCAGGTGGGAAACACACAGCAGGAAGAGATGAATGCCTAAGCAAGAAGACCTAGTTTCTATGCAATTGCCATCGGTTTGTTAGTCTTAACAAAGAATAAAGGAAAGAGGAGGAAAGAAAATCTATACATTTCGGCAGAATTGCTACCAGTGCTCATTTTCTAAGAGATGGCCCCAGCTCTCTAAGGACTATTCTTCTTCTGTCAACACTGAGTTGAAATCACAACAGCAGTTAGTTTCACATGCCATTGTTATTTTTTATTGAAAATTGCAATCCAATATATTATACCACTAAATCTGATACACAAAATGAAGCCTTTACAGAAACCTACAGCTTGATGTCTCTCTTCTAGAGCACCTTTCAGAAGCTGGGCATCTCAAAGGGCTTTACAGCAACAGTGTAGATGCTTACGGTGCAGTGAATGGATGCAAACTCTGTAGGTACAACGTGTTAGAGGGAAATGCCTGTTTAGAGTGTCCAGCCCAGACAGTGAGTAGCTTTCCTCCCCACATATCTGACTTAGGGCCAGAGTGATCTCTGCAGTCCTGTATTCAAGAGGATTTATGGTTGGAGACCCCACACAGCAGCTGACCATCTGCCAGTGACTCACATGCCGTCAGCAGCAGCTCCGATTGTGAAGACCTTGTGGAAAGCTAGGTTCTGCAGGCGCAGCCCCTTGCTGCCATTTTCAGGAATCCCGTTCAGAGCAGAACTGACCCATTACTGGGGCAGACTGGGGCCACTCCAGCCAGGTTGGACACAGTTGCATTTCAAAGTTCAGTAGTAGTTAGCTGCTTGTCTGCTCAACTGATGGAGGAAGAGCACTCCAAGGCATCTACAGCACTTCCAGGAATCCCAGTGTAACAATAGCTCAGCAGGACATCTCTAAGACCATGGCAACAAACGTATCCCTGCTTTAAATACCATGTTAGCACGGAATACAACAAGGCCATTCATAGAGCAGGACTGAGCCTCCACCACTGAGGGCAAGCAACAGACAACAAAAGGTCTTAATGCCTCCAGAAAGTAGTTTGTGCAGACTACCCACCACAGCAGGGCAAAATGAGGAGTTTGATATGCTTTCAACAATTATTTGGAGTATTCAATCACCTGCAACATAGTCATTATGGCTCCTACTCTGAAATTGTTCCAGTGAGAACTGCTGTGCCATGAAAGATATACATTTATTCACCTTTGCTGTAAAGGCCTCAATAAGTACCCACCACCCAAGAAACAATGGAGAGTACTAAGCCTTAATGCCTTACTCTGATTGTCCAACAGGTATGTTAAAGAGACTGGCCTGCAAGAAGCTAATTCTCTTGATTGTTTCCAGAGAAATGGACTAAGGAACAAAACTTCCTGAAGACAAAAATGGAAAAAAGGAAACGTGGGACTCACAGCCATAAAATCTGAAGAAGGAATTTTTCACAGGAAAAAGGGAACAGATGCCCAGAGAGCACGTATAGGAGCAGGGCTTGTTCAGCCTGGGTACTGGCAAGGTCAGAGAGAAAAAAACGTTTGCAGCTCAAAGGACAAGCTCAAACTGCAAGAATAAAGATCCTGAATACTCCCCAAAACCTGCCAGACAGACAGAAGAATGCTCCTACAGGCTGAAGAAACGGAGACTGGGAAGTGCATGCAGGATTAATTATGTTTCTCTAGGCAGGCAAATTCTGAAGCAAAGAGCAATGCTAGTTACTAGTGCTGTGCAAGGTCACTGAGTGTATTCTGGGGCATCATAAACGGCAGCTTCATGTCACCCACCAGAACTGGAGCAAAGAACTTCAAACTAAAACCAAAGAATTATCTGTTTACACGGATCTGCCTCCAAAAGACTGTAGAAGGGGAAAAGGCTGATCAGTGATGTTTAGGTCTACAAAGAGTGCTACCAACATGGGGTACCTGGGAGTCCAGCCAAATCTTGGAAAACCTGCTGACTTGCAAATAGAGGCAGTCAGAAGTGGATATCTAGAGTTCTCCCAAAGACCTAATGATGTATCCTGTGATCAGCATTGGTCGGGATACGCAAAGACAAGAAGGTACTTAAACTAGGAAAACAGAGAGAAACCTCCATTGGGATGCACTATAGAGATCAACAGGGATATACAATATCAAAGCCTGCCAAAACTCAGGGGAGCCAACAGCTCACAAACCCAAGAGGTCCTGATCCAAGACAGCATCTTGACAAGAATTCAGCATGCAGAAACAGAAATATGAGCTCAAACAGACCTCGCCAATCTCCTTGGATTTTCTGTTTAAGAGATTGATGTCTTCCTGAAAATTTTACTGCTGGAACATTTTTATTCGCTCTTTTTTTTTTACACTTGGTGAAACAGAGTTTGAGATGGACAGCTGCTTTGACCCCATTTGAAAACCTTGGTGGATGTCCTTTCAGATGAATTCTGCAAGGAATGATGGAAGAAAAACTACAAAAGCTTTTATCATCAGTGAGCCAGATGTCTCCATTATTTCTTCTCTTTTCAGCTGATTCCATCATTTTAATATTTTTCCTTTTTTTCCTCCCCCCTGCAATACTTTGTTCCAGCCAAAAAAAGATGCGACTTTGTTATTGTTGCCTTTAAAAGCTTTATATGCGCGTTGTTGGTAAAGTAACAATAATACTTCTGTAGTGTGTTTTTTTCACTAGGGGAAGCTGGAGCATTTTCTAAGAATCAATTATTCTTCACAACCCATTTCTGAAGCAGACATTATTATCCCCAGTTTACAGAGGGATGAAATGGCAGACAGGTTAATTAACTTTCTTAAGGTCATTCAGTGAGTTAGTAATGGAGCTATGAAAAAACAAGATTCAACATTTCTCATTCCCACTCCCTTGATCTAACCACTAAGAAATATTCTTTCTCTTCAGTCTTAAGTACTTCATTGAAATCACTGATCATTTATTCTGACATATTGTTGAACTATAAATTAGGCAGTCTAAATGACAAGCATGTAGATGTGTGGCGATCTACAGCACCCTCCCCTCACTTGCCCGTTCAGCTTCATGCACCCCCTTCTATGCTCGTCTGCCATTAAAAATGGATGTGCTACAGTTCTTCTGGAGAACTGTTGGTACCATTTCAGGCATCAGTCCAAGGGCACCATAAGAGAGAGGAAGAGCACTTGCTCCCTTTCCCCAGGAGGTGAGAAGGCTGCCTCAAAAGCCCAGCTCTCTGGGAAAGCAATAAGCTCAAGATGCCAACTGACTTTGAAAAATAATTTCTATTTTTCTTCTATGCTGCGTCTCCCTCCCAAGTGTTTCCAGTGTCAGATAGCTGGAGTGTCAGTATTTAATAGCTGCATCTTTGTAGATTTCACTCTGTGGCACTCGTTTGATGAGTTATTTTAAAGTCAAAATATCCTTCAAATGCCCACCCAAGGTCTGTCAGTCTTTTAATATACCACATTCTCTCCAGAGGGATTTGCATTGCTAGATGTCTCCATGGCTCAGTGTGAATCGCTGCGCAACAAAATACAATTGAAGTTCACCAATTAATCATGATCATATAAAAAATTAATAACAAATGTGTTCTAAACACAGATGTAGCCAATGCAGTTTTACCAAATGCTTAGAGGGTCCTTCTACTTGACTCAGATGATTTTGTTCCCTTGTGTCAATATTTATAACAAGAAAATGTTAGAGATCGTCTTACAGCATGAGATGATAGTTCTAAGCGTAAGACTTAGAGTGAAGTTGATTACTGTGTCATACAGGAACTACTCAAATGCCTCGTTTCCAAGATCAAATGAAACAAGTTCAGAGTCTTCTTTCCTCATAAGTGTCAATAAACAAGCACCAATAAGCAAACTGGCATCCTCATATTTTTTTTCTTTTTGGATATACCTTAGTCTTCTCAGGACAAAGTCACAGTGTTGCTTTTTGTTAAAACTAAAATGCATACATAGGAGGAATTAACCAGATAAGTAATTCCAGATCACTATTGATCATATAAAATAATTCCAGATAAAATTCTGCCAACTCGTCGTAAAAAGGTCTTCCCTGTACTTTATCATGAAGTCTCTTCCCCACACACACTATTTTTTTCCCTCTCTGCATGTGCCCTATGCATGTTTCTTCACTCCCTTGATTTCTTTCCTTCACAACAGTCCCCATGCAAAGAATGCCCATGTTATCTCTGAGGCCCACATCAACTCACTCTCCTCTTACTCCTTTCTAGGGTTTTACCTTTTTCACTCACCCATCTGCTACTGATTTTCTTCTAAATAATTGCTGATGAGTCCAACCACTTTGCTTTATTTACAACAAAAAGCTCAGGAGGATCTAACAACATGTCCGTAGAATTCAGCTCATCACAAGCCCGTTCCAGCTGTCAGCCTCTGCTGCTTCCTTCCATTCCCTGTTATTATCATCCCCTAGCGTGTCAAGTCTAATTTGGACTGTAAAAACCTCAGAGTAGGGATGTTCACTTTATGTGTCCAAAAGACTCTATGCACACTTACAGCACTACATAAACAGCATTACATTGGTCTGTTTAGAGAGGTGGCTTTGCATAGCAGTTTGTATGCCACCAGCTCCAGAAAACGCACGTCTGGCTCTTGTGCATCCCATCTCCACAACCACCCCATCATTCTGCACTACCGTGACAGTGGATGAGGTTCACGGGGATGAAGGAGTGGGACATAAATGTCTTCCACTCCTGCCGCCTCCCCACAGTGATAACTAAAAAATTCAGCAAAGAAACACCTTCTGTGACTAGAGGTGCAGTAGTGAAGAGCTTGGACGTCAACCTGAATGTCAAGCACTAGCAACTAAACCAGGACTGCAGCCACCTGTATAGCGACGATGGTAATTATTCCCAGGGATGCACGTTACAGCACTGCTAAGCAACCTGACTGGCCTGTCTTAACTTGTTCTCATCATGTGCAGTATCTCAGGAAGAGTGACTTGGACAAAGTCCTCCACCATGAAAAGATGAAAAGCATCACCCAGTGAGCTTAAACTCCCCAGCAGAACCTAGGGAGAACCAGTCCCTCAGAAGAGGTGCTGAAGACCAGTTATGGCTACATGGGTTGCAAAGCAGACCATGGCGCCACCTCTGCAAATTTGCAGATGGGTTGAGTTGTCACTTTGTTGACTGTTGTGACCTTGATATTCCTTCCTGAGTGCCTGCACGCTGCCTTACTAGCTAACACACTAACCCTGGCTGGGAACTTTGTGAGTAATTCTTCTCATAACCACAGTAATAATAGTGATATAGTAACGAAAACATGCTCTTGTGAGTGCACATTTTTCCTTTATTCCTGGTCTCAGATTTAATATTTGCATGTTATTGCATGGCTGACAGAAGGAACAATTGGTTGTAGAAGAAAAAAGCAGAAGAAATGAACTAATACTGACCTGATTGTATGTGTGTGCTTCCATCACACCAAAAAAGCTGGAGCTCCTCACGAGCACAGAGTTATACATTTGTGTTCCTGCAATGTATAGCATTGCAGGCAGCAATGTCTGTGTCTCTGAAGAGAAAAACCATGGTATTCCGACTCCTTCCTAGTGATCCAGAGCTGTGACGTGTAACTCTCAATAAGAAAGTCAGTTTGCCTTCTGCCGTGACCAGGAACACTCATAATTCTCACATCAGCCTAATCCACTAAAGTCTCTACTCCGAAACTCAGCAGAGTAACTTCAGACAATCAAACACCAGGCTGATAATGTTGCTGGAACACAGAAACGGAACCAGAACCGCGCTCTTTGGTCCATTTTTAGGGAAACCAATAGTTTGAGGGAAAAGAGTTTTTTCAATGTTTTTCAATGGTCTATATGCCGCTTCTCTGAGGTTGTGTAACATGGAAGAAAAACTGGATATTGTCATTGATGAGAAGAAATGAGATCAAACTGACATAGTTACTGAAACAGGAAAGATGATTTACCAAATTGGAATATTAAAATATTTTGCCACAATCCTTTTAAACAAATAAAGAATTTTGAAGATCTGAGAAGTTAACAGCACAAGATAAACCAACATCATTATTTTAGAGATGCTGAGGCAGTAACTTGTCCCAATTAACCCCATTGAGGAGGGGTGGAACGGAGACGGCTACAGAGAATCTAACGACTTATTCCTCCAATGTGCAAAAAGTGTGCTCAGTTTGGAGGTGTATGAGGAAAAAGCCCCAAACAGCCAGCAGCCATATCTCATTAGAGTTTATAAAACTTATTTTCTGTTACAGAAGTAATTCCAGTCTATATGGAATACGTATTTTGGAGCTCATAATGTTTAATTGATTTAATCATGGGACAAAAAAATCGGTGGTTTCTTAGGAGCCAGCAATCACAATTTGATTATAATAAGCGAAAAAGGACAGTCCCAGCCAGGGAAACATTCTCCTACACACACACAGACGCTTCAGAAAGACTATCTTCATCAAGATGAGATGATGAGAAAAATAAGATTCAAAAATAGAGATAGAAATGTAAATGAGAACTCTTATCATCTTACTCCGTAGTCTAGAAGTCATGATTGCATAATTAACAAAATGGCCAATTTTGGCTGAAGGACAATTTTGGCTCAGCAGCAGGATGAAGGAAACACTCAGAAGTTAAAAACATAATATAGAATAATGTGTAAAGGCAAAAATATAGGAAAAATGTTCTGGAGTATAAAAAAAAAATGAAGACTAAAGAAAAAGCATGAGTGATGTAACTCCAGACAGTAAAGTGAGGAGTGCAACAATGCTGACATGTATGACTATATAGAGATGGTAAAATAGCACAGAAGTGACAGAAATGGTAAAAACTTCTATTCCCTCCTTAGAAAGATTAAGGAAAAGGGACTTTATTGTCTAGCTAAAAAAAGAAGCACTTTTCAGTCCATTAGTGAGTAACGAAGATGGCAAACAACATCTACTAGAACAGAACAAGTATTTTAAAATTAGGGTATCTAGGCAACTTTTGCATAACAATCCTCGAAGAATTGGCAAAAGAAATCTCAGGAATGTTAATTTTAATAAATCTTGGAATATGAATGAAATTACAGATCGTGCCAACATTCAAAAAGGGCAGGAAAGCTGTCAAGGGTGCCCAGGCCACAAGGCTGATCTGCCCAGGGCAAGCATGGAAAAGGCAACAGAAAATTAATCAAGGAAGGACTAACAATGTATTTAATGCTAGTTAATACATGCTCTTCGAGAAAACAGACCCAGCCAGCCAAACACACTTTCATTCTTTGATGGCATTACACGTTTGCCTTATACATGTAATCACCTGAGTGTTATTTACTCAGATGTTTGCACAGGGCCTGATTTAGCACCTCCTGGTGCTGATTAAAAATTAGGATAAATCGAGCACTGAGAAGGCCTGCATAAAGTGGGCTTGGGAGGAGGTGGTGGTGTGGAAGTGCTAGGAGGCCAGGCCTCAGGGCTTTCCCGCCGCTCTCCTTGTCCCCCAGCCAGGACCAAGCCTGGGGACGCGAGGGTGAGTGACCCCGCAGGCGCGGGCAGGGGACCCGCATCGCCACCGAGCGCCCCCACAAAATGGCGCCCGATGCGGAGAAGGAGCGGCCGCTCCGCTGAGGTACAGCGCCAACGGCCGCTCCCCAACGGCCGCCCCTCCCCGCCTCGCGTCAGCCGACGCGACGGGGCAGGCACCGCGCACGCGCCGCGGCGGACGGCAGGGCGGAGGGGTGAGCGGTGGGGGCGGCCATGGCTGCCGGCTCTCGCCGTCCTTGTCGGGAGGAAAGGGGGAGCGGGGCCTGGGAGTGTGCGCGGAGAGGGGGGAGGTGGGCTCCAGGCCTTCGCCCCGGGGGGTTCGGCCGAGGCCACGCCGCCTCCCGGGCCCTGCGGCGGGACCCCGGGCCCTGCTGGGGCTGCCGGGCGGGGAGCCGCTGGCGGCGGTTACCCTGAGACGCGGTTGGAGCCCGCGGGTGGGTTTCCCTGCTCGCCCTCCTGGAGGGAAGCAAGGCGGCGGAGCTGGAGGGGACAAGGTTGTGCTGGGCTCTGCCTGGTTTCGGTGGCCCGGGGCAGCCTTCTCTTCCCCGTGTGGTCATGGAAAAATCAAAAGTAATTCTGGAAACAGGTCTCCTGGCATGTGTTAAATGAGAAGGAAGCGGTCTGAAGCAGGCTAGCGCATCGGAAAGAAGAAAACTCATCCTGGGCTGGGGAAGCAAGGCTTTGGGTAGCAGTAAGGAGTGTGGAGCAGGTGAAGAAGCAGCTCAGCGCGGTGGTTTTGCTTTGGGCTTAGGTGTGCTAATTACCAGTAGGTGATCCTGAAAATATCATCGCTGTTAAGTGGCAAGAACAAAATTGTTCTGGTAGCATCTGGTAGAATCAGAGGTTGCCCTAAAGCAGGCTTTGGATAGCTCTGGCACTTGGTGTTTGTAGGGTTTGCCCTTCTCATCTCTCAAACGTTTTTTGACTGGCAAGGATTAATGGAGGTTTCCAGCCGAAGGTGCTTGGGCTATTTAGATTCCTCTAGTGATTCTGAAGTGAAAACTAGGTCCCTCAGACTGGTTTGTGTTGTTCAGGAGCTAGAGGTATCTTCATTTCAAGGCTGCATTTGGAAGAGTTTAAGCAGGCTTTGTATTTGAGTTGAATCTGGTGATATTTTTCAGAGTGATGATGTGATGAAGAGTTTTGGGGATAATTTGTTGCTTTATCTCTGAATATAGGAATTAGGACTGGCTGTTCTGAAGTGGATAATTTAGCAAAACTTAGTGATTGTCCCCCCATGTAATAGATGCTCAAGTTGAAGTGCTGCCCTGCAGTCATTTAAGAGCTTCTATCTTCTCACACTAGGCCTGCTGCCTTAACTTGAGGTCTCTGACACTTTGCCTTCCCTTCTGTTACTCCTTCCATTCTTCTCTTTGATTCAGATTACTTGTATTATTTTCATGCTTGAGTATTTTTTCCTGTTTCCTTTCTAATGCTTTGCTAGCAGGAGTAAATCAGAGTAGATGGTTGTACATCAGGTCCTCCAGTGGGCAGACATATGTAAGTGAGGTTATGAATACTTCAGACTGGTGTTATTAAGCAACAGGCTCCCTGTTATCTACTAAAATGGATTTAGCCCTCTCCCACTGATTATTCTTGTCCCTGCTGTATGCTCTTTAATTTTTTATGCTCATCTTCTGGAATCAGCTGTGCAATACTTATTAAAACAAGAATTTAAAACTTTAGCATAAGTGTAGTTCACTTGAACTTGAAGTCTCTGGAGACTTATGTCATCACTTATTCAAAAAGGCACAGTACAGGCAACATACAGCTTCAAGTACAGGATTATGGGACTCTTGTCTATTACATCCCATTCTGCAAAGAAAGAGTAAAGATGCAAAGAAGAGGAGAAATGGGGAGGAGTAGGAAAGCTGAGAGAAAACCCTTGTGCATGTTCCTTTAAGGGTGTGAATGTTATCTCTGGTAGCCTAATAACAATGGTTTTGTCCTTGGAGCGTTTTTGTTGCAGAGGTGTCTTTAGATGGGAGATGACTGAAAGAGAATGGGAAGCTGCTGATGTGGGGCTTTCTTGAAAAAAAGAATCTAGCATGAGGAAATGATTTCTTTCCTCTCAAAATAAAAAAAAAAATCATAACAGACTGAAAAAAAAGGGGGGGGGGAAAAGACTATGGAAATGATCAAGGGAAGGGAGTTGTGATGAGAAAGACCTGTGTGCTTCATCTAGAGAAACATGATTTGTTTTATTTATTTTTACAGTTAATAGTCCATTTTTGCTAGATGTACTGTAACAGTGTTCGTACAGTGGTTTTAAATAGGGTGAGAAATTTTCATGAGGGAAAAATTCCAGGTTGCTTGCTCAGTACATTTAAGTGGTGTCTTGCCTTCTTGTATAGAAGTCAGAGGCTTTGCAGCAGGCACCGCTTTTGGCAGAGTTCACATTGTGATTGTTCCTGTGACTGGAGTTTAAAGGTAGCCTTAAGCAAGCCGAGTGGGATCTGCTAATAAACTGGCCATGGTAAATTGTGATAGGTACTTCTACAGTCTGTATAGCTGTCTTTAGTGTCCTGGTTAGGCTGTTAATTCTACCTGAATTAGTGTAGACATTCTTTATATTCAGGATTATGTACTGAGAATTAGACTGATTTCACGCAAGGAATGCATGACTTAAAATGTATGATCAGTCTGTGATGAGTTGTTTTGTGTGCCTAAATTCTGGGATAGCTTGCAATACTCAACCATCTTACAGTTGTGGCCTTTTGTGTTTCCTTTTGCAGGAAAGTGCATCTGTCTATGTGTGCCCACTCTTCCTTGGGAGATGTCCAATGTTTCCAATTATGCCCTTCGAATGGCCCGGCTGAGTGCTCAGATATTTGGAGAAGTTGTCAGGCCAACTGACTCAAAATCTATGAAAGTAGTGAAGTTATTCAGTGAGCAGCCTTTGGCCAAGCAGAAGGAGGTCTACAGCTGGTATCCTCCTCACAACACCTACTATGCTCTCATGAAGAAACTCCGTTACTTTGGTCTCTACAGGTAATCGCTGCGCTTAGAGGGTGGGAGCAGAACTGGGGATGGGAAAGGGGGTAGGTGTGAGTTTTGTTACAGTTTTTTTCCTCAAGGAAAAGAGGAACATAGAAGGAGGTTTAGTTCAGAATATGGCGTACATGGAAATAATGCACTTGATTGTTGCACTGAGGGCAAGGAGAGTAAAATACGTGGCTACTGTCTAAGTAACTTTTAACATAGCTTTTGTGAGAAAGACTTTAGGTGTAGTTATGGGCAACCAGTTACTTAAGAAATAGTTCTTGCTTTGGCGTTGTGGGGAAGGGTTGAGAGCTTTTCATAGACAAGACTCGGGTCTGTAGATCTGAATACGGCAAACAAATGTGCTACAAAAAGGTGATGTTACCTTAAAACAAAAATTGCACTGAGACAATCTTACCATATATTCCTCAATCATTCAACAGCTAATAAGTGAAATTTAGAAGAGAAGGAAAGTCTACGTTAGGCTGGAGAGGCTTTTTATCCTTAAAATAAGTTAAGTTAAATTAAATTCAGATGCGGTTTAAATAGCCTTGTTGATTCCAGCTTCATCCAAATCAGTTGTCTGCTTTCTAAAGTAATTTCCACAGTCTTGAGTAGGAAAAACTGCACTGCTGAAGAACATCAGCAAGAGTCAAATGCAATCCTTTGACTTCAGTCAGTAACACTAAAGAAATCCCTTTAAAGTGAGGCTGCTAACCTTGTAAAGTTAAAACAGATTAATTTCTGTTGCTAGTATCACGATACTAGCCATCAAGGATTGCATCCAGGATGCTCTTGGTGTAGGTGGGCATGCAAACAGTTTTTAGAATAGCTGACTGTTGACACAGAAAGCCTCAATGACAGGATAATGTTCTTTGTGCTTCTCCTTCCCCTTCTAATCTCAAGTTTCTTCTCTAGCTGCTCTGTGTATAGAGAGCTTGTAGGGGATCAGGTTTGCTGTCAGAAATAGGTAATGAAGAGTTGTAGAGTAAAAGGACCTGATAATAACTTGCAAGCTCTTTGTTTCTCTTCTAAAAGAGTTGTACTTAAAAATAGCAGTGCAGTAATCTTAGGCCACTTAAGATGCAGTTGTGACTTTTGAAAAATACTTTCACGCTGAAAAATACAGGGACAGAGATTAAAGAAAATTTATTAGAACACTATTGAGGATTCATTATCTCTGCCAGCCCCTTTATCCTCCTTCCTGTTTTATTCTCCTATTAAGATTCTACCAGTAGCTGATGCTTTCTTCATAACTCATTCTTGAAGTCACCTGAGAGCAGTGTTGTGTACAGTAATTACTGCTCAGCATGCCCCTGTTTTCTTAGAAGCTAATGACCTGAACTTAGTATCTAGCACAGAAACACAATGTGCTATTGCTAGACTGCTGAGCTAGATGAGAAGGGGGAAATTCTCATATTTGTCTCTTGCTGATTTTTTTAAATATTTTATTGCTAATTTAAACACAGCGGATCAATAAATGCAATGGAAATAATATATATGCACACACCATTTGTTGCTGAAAAGGGCAACCATGTTAGTTTTGAAAGTACCAGAGGAAACCTTTCATATTCAGTCCAAAATTACTGCTAGCAGTAACACTGAATACATTTCCATGTGGACTTTGCTGTTAAAAAAAATGTTTTGAGTTTTTTCATTATACAGTTCAAAGAATGTTTCACATCCAGGTATTCCAAGAAAGAGTAAACTTTTTTCTTTCCTCCCTCATCTAGGGATGAGCATCAGGACTTTAAGGAAGAGATGAGGCGATTGAAAAAGCTCCGTGGGAAGGAAAAACCAAAGAAGGGGGAAGGAAAGAGAGCTCTCAAGAAGAAATAGTGCTGCTTGGACAATATAACGAGCTACTCCAGAAATGCTGGTGAACAGCTGTAACCCAGAATTTCTGTTCCCGGCTGGAGAGGGCTTGGTGTGTGAGCTGCGTGTGGGGCACAAGAAACACACTGTGAAATACTGGAGTCCACCTTGGGAGTGCACTTGGGTCTCTGTGGTTTTATTGTTTTTTAATTCCTATGTATTGTTTGTTGTACCACATTAGTTTCAGAGCCCTCTCTTACCCAAGGAGTAAAAACAATAGTAAAAAAATAAGTGCTCAGTGTTTTTTCTTGCAAACACCTGTAGTTGTTTCAGTTCTTCTGGACCTGGAAAATTGTTTGGTTTTCATTGTCTGTTCTACTTTCTTAGATTAAGATCACCCCTGTTCTGCATGTGGCCACAAAAAAATTAGGTTTCCTGCTTCTACTGCTGCTTGTCATCTTGCCTATTATAATGAGTTTCACTTCAGGTACCCTTAGTGGTAAAGTTTAGGGTTTCTTAAGGTGCTGTTAAGATCTATTGTTCTGCATTTTGCACTGGACAATATTTCATGGTCCGTTGCCTGGCCACAGCACCGTTATTGTACCTGGAATATTTAGATACTGCAACAGAAGAGGCTGAAATATGAAGGCTCAAACTGTTTTGCAGTTTGAGACCCCTCTACTAATTAAAACACAATATTCAAATTTACTGTAATAAAAGGATTTTGAATTTATTTTGATTGCCTGGAGGACATGTATGAAGTACTTCATAAGTTGATGAACAGTTTTACTGGTATTCAGTAGGTGGTTTTATCACTAGGCTGTTTCAGTGTTGCTATTATTAATGGTTTTATATATTTACCATTCTTGCCTGTCAGGGGACAGAAAGTACAGAATGCAGCTATGCTCCTCTGCCTGGCCACATGTGCATCTTGCTTGTGTGTGCCCTGAAATGGTGTATCTTAACTTCCAGACCTTGTAAGCTTAGAGGAACATCCTTGAGGTAGCAGAGGAGAGCTATTAAAAATGTAGAGTGACTGGAGCAGAAAGTATTTGCACAGTGAGCTTGGTGTGCGCTTGATTTTGCATACAGGGGCATTCTGAAGTAGGCAGCAGTACTAGCCTACTGACACTTCTAAACCAAGCTTGTTCAAATTTAAGTGTTAAATGTATTTGAAGGGATTTGTCTGATCACTGAAATCAATAGATCTACATAAATTTGTAACAGCTCGACAACTGTACTTCACCAAGGTTATTAATTGAAGAGATGCTGATTGTATGAAAAGTGTTTCTGGTGAGCTGTGGAATTCTAGGTCGGTATCCTTACTGAGTGTTACCTGGTTTTCTAAGCGTTGAGAAGCTGATTTTTAGGAGGTCCACAGTGTTGCGGGAGAAGCACCTGAGTTCTTACCACTGGCAACAAAATGCTATAGAAGTTAGTAAAATCTGCTCTGTACTGTAGTGGTAAGTTTCTCTCATAACTTAAAATCCTTTTAGTAACTTACAACTTCTGATGAACTTTAATGTACTTACAGCATTCCAGTGTTCAATGTGTTGTCTATGGGTTGTGACATCTCTGGTTCTGAAGTATACAGACAGTACACAAAGGGCCCTGTGATGGGCCCTCTGAGGAGTACTTATTTCCTGGGACGTGTGTGTAGCCAGGGGAAGTGGTCTGGACCCTTGAATTCAGGAGAACAGTATGGAGCCATGTACTAGGTAGGGGAGGGAATTGCCTGAGTAGGAAGGTTTCTGCTGCCTGATGCTGTATTTCTGGCTGTAAGGGGTAAAGTTGCTCAGTTGCTTGTTTTGGTGGAGGCAAAGACCAGTTCTGAACCTCTTCAGTAGAATTACTGTGGCAGCTTTGGACAGATGGTGATTGTACTTCGAACAGCTTTGTCACTGAGAACTTGATGTCTTCTAAAATTAAACCAGACATCCTAGAATGGCTCAGGTTGGAAGGGACTTTAAAGATCATCTAGTTCCAACCCCTTGCCATGGGCAGGGACACCTCCTACTAGATGAGATTGCTCAAAGCCCCATCCAGCCTAGCCTTGAACACTCCCAGGGATGGGGCATCCACAGCTTTTCTGGGCAACCTGTTCCAGTGCCTCACCATCCTCACACTAAAGAATTTCTTCCTAATATCTAATCTCAATCTCCCCTCTTTCAGTTTAAAACCATTACCCCTTGTCCATTGCTCCACTCCCTGATAAAGAGTCCCTCCCTACCCTTCCTGTAGGCCCCCTTTAGGTAGTGGAAGGCTGCTATAAGGTCTCCCCAGACCCTTCTCTTCTCCAGGCTGAAGAACCCCAACTCTCTCAGCCTGTCTTCACAGGAGAGGTGCTCCAGCCCTCTGGTGGCCCTCCTCTGGACTCCCATCAATAAAAATGTCCTCCCTGAAATTTCAGATGAAAAATCAACAGGATCTTTTTTTTTTTTGTTCCTGTGGAACACTTTGACAGTATAAACATGCAAGAGAGAAAGTGTATGTGCATCAAAGAGGGAATTATGGTCCTGCTCCAGTAATGTAAGTATGTGTGGCCCTGAACTGTGTGTGGGGATACCCGGTTATGAGTACACATATAATGATATAATAATACTTCTACAGCATGTTTGGCTACGCTTCTGAATCCACGTTCCACCTACTTAAGGACTGAGCATGTACAGAACCTACTGAGGGCAGTGAATTCTACAGATATTCTGTATCTTATTGTGCCACCTTGCTAGACGCAGATACGGACTCAGCGGTGTAAGATAATTAGGCTTGGGGATCAGATCTGCTCTTCCTTGTCTACTCTGAAGCTACCTAGCTATTTATGGATCTTGAGGAGGTCCTGTCGTGAACAGGAAAGTGAAAGGCTTGTTTGGCTAGTCATCTGTAATGATCCCCTTTGTCTGCCACCTGCCAGAGCAAACCTGCTCTAGAATCAAAGCATCACACTGGGAACACACTTGGGGAAGATACTTAACAGTAGCATATCCAAAAAGGGAGAGAAACTGATGGAAGTTCCTGTGAAGTATGCACATGTGAAACAAATGGACTTGAATTATTGACTTTCATCTTTCCTCTATAATGTTTGCAGAAACAAAGTGGATGGAGTGAAAAACTATAGCTTTTAAAAAGAGCAGTATAAGTACAAGAAAGGTTCCTCCACCTAATTTTTCATGATTTTTCTTCTGTAGTACTCATTCGTGAGAACTAGGTCTTCTCAAATATGGCTGTT
This sequence comes from Chroicocephalus ridibundus, assembly GCF_963924245.1. Classification (NCBI taxonomy): domain Eukaryota; kingdom Metazoa; phylum Chordata; class Aves; order Charadriiformes; family Laridae; genus Chroicocephalus; species Chroicocephalus ridibundus. The sequence goes on from NC_086284.1 coordinate 157,459,687, forward strand.
TCCCCTTCCCTGAGACTTCACCATAAAAAATGATGATTCAGCCATTTTTTGAGTTTATCCTAGTATTAGGGTAATCCATTGCTTGCTAGGTGTATTTGTGTAACTATTTTGTTCCAGAAAATACAGTGTTTCCACTCCATAGCTGGGATGGATAGAAATAGGTACTTTCCGATCTCCCTCATACCCCATGCTCTGTCATTTAGGAATAGCTGTTGCCTGAACATGACTGCTTTTTGTGAATCACAGCATCTAGATGAATTGGAAGTCAATCATGAAACATCATGCCAGGTATAAACTCAGTATGTCCACTTAGGAGGGGAAGAAGAGGCTCAAGCACATTCTGAGGGGTAAGGATGGGAACGCATGATTCTTGCAGCTCTTGGTATTGTGGTATATCCCTTTTCTGTACAAATAATCCAATTCAATTACATTTTTATTTTGGGCTTTCCCCTCACAATGATTCACTTCACCATTCAAACCCTACTGTGCTTTGTTAAAAAAAAATCACTCTTTTCCTGAGGGTGCGAGCTGACTGTCCTCACCAGATGTTTAGATGGTTGTTTTAATTCTCAATTGGAATAAACCTGGTTAGCTGATCTCTGAGGGACCAAGAGAATCAAAACCCTAACCTCTTCCTGATCCTGAACAGCTTCATTAATTGCCACCGCTTCCTAATTTTACATTGCTTTAACTATATCTGTCCTTAATTATATTCTGGTATAATATAGCTGCTGAATACTGCCTTGATAATCACAAGTTATTTGGTAAACAGGCCGACCCAGCTATATCCTATAGGTTCTAGGCTGGTATTGCTAGATCCTCTTATTGTTGGAAGTTCTGCAGGCAGGCAGAAGTTCTCTCGTGTACGACTGTGCTTTGTAAAGATGGAAGGAGAAAAATAAAAGCAGTGTTGCTTTCTGGCAAATGTACCAGTATGTTAAAGCATAGATACATATGCTCTGCTCAGGAAAGCATTAACTTGAAAACAATTTTCTCCTAGGATAGAAAGATTTTATTCCACTTATTAAAGCAATGCACTGAGTTTACACAGATCAGCAAAACGCACCTGAGTTACTCTATGGCTTTAGACAAATGCTTTGTCTTACTTGCCTGTGTTTTTTCAATAGTAAAATTAGAATAATGATTACTTAGTGAATAGTGTCATCAGAGTAAGGTGCTTCTAGGATGGGAATTTACTCCAGGAGAACCTCATCTAAAGACCAGCTTAGTCTGGCTATGGTAGGACTTGTACCTCTGTGTTTCAGAGCTTTATTTTGGAGAGATGATTGTATGCAACAGGTGATGACATTTTTAAGACATAAAACAAGCCATGGGAAGTCACTGTCCTCACTGTTCTGTTTTAGATGTTAGAGACTTCAAATGCTGAAAAAAATAATCTTGATTTGGTCAGAAAGTAAATTTTTTTTCAAAAATAACCACAGGTATTTCTTAAGCTGTAGATATTTTTGAAATGTTAAAGTATTTGTGTACATACTCCTCTACCACTTTAAGTTTGGAGGCCATTTCAGGATCATTTTTTAAAAAAAACACAATCAACAGGGTCTATATGTTTTGGAAAAGCTTTATGAATCTGAAAGGCCGCTTTGATGAGGGAAAGACTGTGTCTTGTGGGTTTTGCAGGGCTTTTTGCCTTTTAAAGCACAAAGGATAATATGCAACAAAAACAAATGCTATGGAGATCTCGGATCAATTCTTTTAAGCTCAGTTCTCCTCTGTAACGGTTTGATTGTGACACTTTGGGAGTAGATCATGGAAACAAAATCCTCCAAGGGGACATGCTCTCTGTTCATGATCTTGAGATGTGTGAGAGCAGAAGGTCTTGCTGTTTAACCTCTTCTGGGGACAGCTTCATTGCTCTGAACAGTCCGAGCAACAATGGAAAACTCAAGCGTTATAATAATAATTTTTAAAGAGGATTTCTTAGGCATAAGCAAGGAAACAGAAATGAAGCAATATCCTTGTCTTAAATCCTAGAGGTACCAGGGCCAGATATTTAGAATGGATTGTTCTGTGTCTGCACAGCAGGGGTAACATGAAGAAAGAATTTTAGTCGCCATTTCTGTCTCCTCCTCCTCTTGCTTTTCCTTGTCCTTTTCCTCAAGAGTAATAATGTCTTGAGTACAGAGAGGAAGGAACAGACATGAAAACATCTGAAGGAATTTGCATGTGAAGGCTCAGTCCCAGCAGAGCACAGCTACTGTGTGTCTAAATGGTGAGGAACGTGACTGTAGACAGATATTAGCAACCCATAACCACATAACCACACTGGCTGGGAAATTATTTAGGGCTGTCTATGAGAGTAAATATGAAATCAACATGATAATGATCACGACACCGAAGAATCTTTATAAATACCGTGTTGAATTGTTCTGGTCGGAATACTGGGGAAAATTCCACAAAGGGAAATATTTAGAAAAATTGAGAAGCCTCCCAAGAAGTGGGTTTGGCTTCTGTTGTCTGAGTCAGGCAGAGCTAGGCTGAACCAAGCGTTATAAAACAGAGCACTGGGACCACTTCCCTCCTGGAAGAGGAGGAGGCAGACTGGATGACCTCATACATTTTCTCACATCATAGCTGGGTCTGTGAAAACAAATCTCCCCAAGAGCTAAAAAAGGATTTTTATACCCATTAGGTTTTCTGTCTATGCTTGGAAGTACTTTACTTCATCCCAGGGCTCCTAAAGCTGTTTGTAAATGTTTCATGGAGTTCAGAGGGTCTCTCCCGCTTCAGTTGTTGTTTCTGCAGGTCTGATGTTTGCCTTATGGGCTGTTTCAGTAAATAGGCTTTTAATGGTATTAGGAGCAAAAGCCACCTGAGCTCCAGAAAGTCTAAAACCTATTCTACTGCCACATGCAATGGTGTGTCACTGCAAATGCACAAATGTAAATGCATCGCATTCCTCAACTTCCACTCCAGTCTTGCCTGGATAAAAATGAATGGGGTAACTTGGCCCCAGACTTCCAAAATGGATATCTAAAATGTGATTCCAGATTCAAGCAGCAACACAAGTGGTCTAATTTTAGAAGCTGTGTGAATATTGAGTATCTCCAGCTGGTATCAATGGGACTTACCTCTGAATAACAGCTAGGTAAATCCTATGCCAGCATACAGGGCTGTAGTCCCCTTAGCCTTTGACCAGTAGTGGTCTCTTTGGGACAGGACTGATGAAACAACATCTCTCTAGAGACCCTGTCACACCTACGCGTGCAATAGCTACTTCCCTGGTGATACTCAGTGATGATCAGAATAATATTGGGCTGTCTGGGTACCGTGTGTTGGATTCCATGAAGAGAGCTGTGGGTGGCTTAAGGAAAGCCCCATCCCCTGAGAGACGGGAGCGGTACAGCTGTGCTGACACCTGGGTGATGCTGTCTTATTTACAACCAGCAACTCTTACGGACAAGGTGCAACATTTCTCATTTCTATACCTGCACGTGAAGGAGCCTGTGTGTGAAAGGCAGCATCAAACTGCTGCTCAGAATATTTCTGGGGGAACAGCAGGCAGTGACAGAGAGAATCCAGATGTGAGGGTATTGCATTTGGTTTGAGCTGGCTAGTTTACAGAGATGTTTATTGTATATTTGGTTTGTTTTTTTTAATTATTTCAGAGATGTCAGAGTTTATGCTGGCTTTTTATTTAAGTAAGAGATATGACTGATATTTTAGCTGATGTTACTTACTATTACGTTTAGTTTGCAGGCGGAGGAGCACTTCATGATGGCTCCAACTTAAAGCAGTATTCAGTTAGCTTGTCCAAACTGGCACACTTATGGGAGAGCGGCCCCTGAATGAGGCAGTGCAGATGCCACCTAGACAGACGACGTTTCTTGTGTGAGTGAATGGGAGGTGTTTAATACCACAGGCTGTGTGTGAGGCAGCATGTGTTATTTCCTGGCTGTCTGTCCTGGGTCTGTTTTGGTGCAACTGATGTGCAGGGAAGTGTTGTTCACAAGCCCTAAAACTCACAAATGCTTTTTGAATGAGCAGCATAAACCAAAAAAAGTATTAATTAGGCTAGGAAATGTCAGAGTTGTTACTGACAACTAGAAAGTAACACTGCAGCCTCTTTCTCCTTTTGCGCTTAGCCATTCTGCTTATATCTTGTGATGTTTGACAAAATACTGCTCCATTGCTTCACACCAATGCAGCCAAGTGTGATGTGTCTCTGTATTTTCAAACTCAAGTTGTTTGATAGTATCATCAAGTTTATTAATAAACACTAATGCCCTCTGAGGACAGATGGTAGGGTATTGACTAGGCATGCAAACCACTTAAAAATAAGATAAAACGAAGATCTGAGCTGGAGCCTTGCAAGAATTCCCCCAGAGGGGGGTAACAGAAATTGGGTTCATTTACCAAAACAAATGCGTCTTCTGGAGAGAGAAGTCATATCATATTAAAAAGGAATAACCATGTCTGAGAGCCTTTAGCATAACCACAAGCTTTGAGCAATCCACAGCATCAAAAACGTTGAGAGGCCATTGACCACTGCACCAGAAATTTTGCCTTTGGCCAAATACATACTCACAGGAATGAAGAGAATAAAGCAACGTGGTTCAGAGACTGTCCTAATTCCCACGTGTTTGGCAGGCAGTGTGCCTCTTTAGGGAGACTAAATGTCTGTGGAGCTTGTGTTGGCTTGGTGGTAGTGAGGATTAGAAGACAAGGATGGGTTGTGAACTGTGATACTGACTCTGTCAGCAAAAGACATTTATGTTTAAATGCATAAGATGCGAGTATATTACAATACAAGCATTCATTTAAAAACATTATCCACCCTATTTGACCTGTCACTGAAGAAAAATAACTTTTAGAACTCCAGTAATGCGGGGTATTGCCCTGAAAAACCATGATCGGTCACCACAGTCTCTCTGTCCCTCATCAAAGCTGCGGTTTCTGTATGTGATTCAGATTACTGATTTAGTCTTTTTGGACTCTTCCTTACTCCAGGCCAATACCAACCCTAATGGACTCTTTGTGCTCAGTGAAGAGGCTAGAAACTAAAAGGGGCAGTTACAAACTAAACTGTTATTAGATCAGAAATGTAGAGAGTTGCCAACCCATTTGTAAAGTGCTGGAGAATCAAATTACAGCAGGTATTCAGGTCGGGGGAAGATCAGGTAGCCTGGATATTATGATGGAAAATCCTAAGACAGGAACATAACTGAACACTCATTTTCTGAACAGCAAAATAACTTGCTTGAGATGGAATCCTTTCTTGGAACTCACTCAATCGCGTTAGTGCTTTTTTGTGCCTAAATGGGATGGTTTTGAGTTATGAAATGCGATTGTTCACACTGGAATAATAACACTAGGAATATAAAACTACTTAGTCCTTAAAGCTGATCAGCTTATCACTATCCAACACAAAGGACTTGGAAATCAGATATCCGAACAAGCTGAATGCGTTAAAGCAATGACAAAGGATGCTAAGGTAACAGAAGTGTCTTGACTAATCCTCTCAAATGTGAGAGTTGGTCACAGTTTCAGTGAAGTACATCAGGCAGGAAAATCAGTGCCCCTCTACTCCTTTGTTTCACTACTTTCATCTGCTTCTCATTTCTTAGGAGAGCTGTATTTTCTCCTCCGCTGGCTACTTCCACTATTTTCTCTCTCCAACTAATCTCTCGTCCCATTCCTCCCTCTTCTGTCCCACTGTTTGCTACTTCTGTTCTCTAAATAGTGGTTCCAGGGCTCGTTCTCTTTTGGGTTCCTTATATACTACATTTGTCAGTATTTACGCTACTGTTCAATAAAACGTGTAGTTTTCTCAGCTTCTCGTGCTAGTAGGCAAGTGAAGGCAAGAAGCCAGCAGAGAGAGAGGCAGAGCACCATGATGCAGCACACGTGATGCTGGACCCTGACGTCACTACTCGGACAAGGAAGGAAACAGGTTAGCATGTTGTTCTTGCGATGCCAAACCATGTGCAGGGCATGGAAAGGACATATATGCAAAGTTCCATGTCCCAGTCCCATCCCCTTTCCTGCTCCCTGCCTCCCACACACTGCCTCCAAAGGAAAATGTTTTGGTTTTAACTTTTTGAAGGTCTGGGCTGTGGTTTAGGGAGGGAAGAGCAACAGTTTTATAAATAATGACTCTAAAATAAATTATGCTTGACTCAAATGAAAGCTATGTAAATATTTCCAATATCATTACAAGAAAATCCAGAATATGTTATTATTTATATATATAAAAGAAAGCTTATTAGATCAAAATTGTTTTTAACGGTAGAATGAAAATTGAGTTAAGAACCTGGTGGCTTCACATTTTCTTCTTTTTTCCCTACCTCCTTTTTTTTCCTCTTAGTCTCCACCCAGCCTCATCACTTCTGTTCATGTATTTAACTCAAAGGCAAAGAGCTATGAAGTCTCCATGAACTGAAAAAAAAGATATAGATGAGATATTGTTCAGCTGCCAAAGTCAAATCAGCACCTGAATATTACCTAATTTCTCACTGAAGGTATGAAAGTTTGAGGTTCAGCAGTGTCACAGTAATGGTAAATCTCCTGAACTAGAAGTTCTCAAGAAGTTACCAAAGGAAAAAATACATATGATCTGTACAGCAATAGTTTAAAGAAAAAAAAATAGAGGAAAAAAAAAGCAGCCTTGCTTTCTCTATTGCCTCACATTGGAACAATCAGACAGCAATCCCTAGAAATACGAAAAGATGTATAGTATATCTTAACGTGAGTAGGATAATATACCTATATAGGTGCTAACGAGAAGGGGGGGAGGGGAATAAATCTGGGTTCTTTCCTCAAAAAATATCTTCAACATTCTTTTCCTGGAGAGCAAAGTAATTTTCTTAAGTATATATTATTCTGACTAGTAATCAGAAAATGACTAAACTCTGGACAACAGCCTAATTCTTGTTCTGCTTCACATTTTCTGGCCAAGATGACAGGGAATAAGACTGTTGTCATTAGTATCTGTGTTCCATCAACACCTGTATTTCCAGTGGTAAGGGTGAGGATTAATCTGATATATAAACAGTACCGTTGCCTTAGATACATGAAGTTGTGCACTTCCATTTCAGTGAAAGAATTTAAAAGTGATGTGTATATTTTAAAATAATTTAGAAGGTCTGTAACTACTTTCTAGTGGTGCAGAATTTAATTCAGCATTTTCAAATGTACGTGGGCCAAGCGCAAACGCTGCCCTACAGGGTATGGGACAAATATTGTCTTTTCAGTGTGTGAAAAGGCGAAGCCGTTTTTGGAAATTTGGACGAATTTAAAGGGCACTTTAGACATCCAGAGTTTAAGATGTGTTGAATTTTCACAGCACTTTAAAAAATCCATTCCTATTATCATACCAATATGGAAATGATGTACTTTTTTTTTATTATTAAGAAACTGGAAGGCTGGGGTTTTTTTGAGACATTGTCTTCTATTGAAAGTATATCATAAACAAGACCAATATTAGGTTTCATCTAATATCTCTTTCGGACATTCTCGTTTTAGAGCATCTCATTAATTCTTTTTTTTTGGTGGGGGAAGGGTAAAGATGTGTTCAAATGCTCACAAGGAGAAGTTGCTGTCAGGTAGCCATACAGTTTTTTTCACTGACTCATTAGAACATCTTTCTCTGGAAGTTCAGGTGATGTTTAGATCAGACAAATGTTCTGGTGGTGGGCAATCTAGCCAAAGAGTCTTTGCCTTTTAACAGCTGGGCTGATTTTCTCATCTGAATTAAAATGAAAAAAAAATTCTGAGGAGGATCAAATCCCAGTGCATAACTAAGACTTTGATGGGAGGTGGCAGGTTTTGTGTTTACAAGTATGCGTTACCTGCTGCAATACCAGATAAACTGGCTGCGCTGCATTGTAGGCATCAACCAGCCAGTGCCCCACGTGGCCTATAGATTTGGTAGCAGAAAACAGCCTTTCACATCTCGGTTGTAAGTTTGATTTTGACCTATGTCGATAACGAAAGCTAGCCTCTGTAGAAGATGTTGATGGTATCAATTCTTAGTAGATAGGATTCCATATCACCAAGAAATAGTGACAGTTAATAATGATTTCTCTTCTATCTTGATAAATGAAGCAGAGATCAAAGATGCCACCACGCAAAGGAGCAGGAAATTCCATTTATGACTAGGTGTGGATTCCCCCCAGACAAAAGGAAAGTATAGCATAAATAATATATTTGTCTCCTTCCTACACAAGTATCTTTTAAAATAGTATTCTGTTCTTTATTAAAAAAAAAAAGTACCACCTATTTCATGTATTTTGGGTGGTAACTCTGCTGTCTTCCTAGTTTTGGTCATCAGTTGTCAACTGATTTAGGATTTAAAATTAAATAGGGTTTAGAACTGCAACCCTTCAGGTGGTACATCAAATGTAATAACGAAGTCTAGCAAACATATTGTATGTGAATGCAAATCTTCTGAAAAAAATCAGAAGCTCAGGAACAAAGGCATGCAAGATTACTAAACACGTTGGGAAAGGCATTACAAGTTACAGATTGATAGTAGCCTACTAATTCCATGGCTAGTTATGCCCTGGACATAAGTTCCTTGGGGAATAAAACAAGGTTTCTGACTATGTTCTGTACCTTGAGACTACATTATTCCTTTGGTATAAATTCATTGAAACGAATGGACCTACTCTGTTAATTAACGTGTATTATTCTGTTGGCTTTTCCATTACCATCAACAGGCTGGGTGCTGGGAGAGCCATCTCAGATTACCTCTGCCGCATTTTCCTTCAAAGATCAGAGAAATTTGTCCCAGCATTTATTCCTCAGCACGTGTGTTATTTTCCAGAGTCTGTGTGCGCTTTTCGCTTCCATTACGCATTCCCATCGCCTAGCAGGAATTGCTGATAATTATCCTCTTCATTAACGTGGCTATTAGATAGAAATTTCTAAACTTGGTGAGCTGCTTAGTTTGTACATTTGATTCTTATGCATCTGTAGAGCCTTTTTGTTGACTGTGCTGCAGGCCACCAGTCGTAGGAAAATCTAGGCTATCTCAGGAAAGGGTAGCCTGTCAGATAATCAATTAAAATCCATTTAAACATTAACTAGATTATTTTGCTTAATTTCTCATTGATGTTCAGGAGGCGTTTAATACCGCATAGCCCTCTCCAGAAAAGACCCTCAGCTACATTCATGGCCAAAGTTCCTTCCCTCCATACCCTGGGGCCTGTTATGCCTGACGCCATCGTGTTTTTGATGTCTCCATACAGTAAATTGATGCCACATTTATTCACCAGCTACAGCACTGCCAGTATCGAACTGCATTTGAAACGCCTTTACACTCCAATGGCCACAGTGTGAAAGGTGAAATATAAACCTTGGATCTATCGTCAGGATTATTACATTAAGAGGTTGTACGGCTACGTGTTCGCAACTCAAGGGAAACAAAGATAAGGATGTTTGCACTTGCATGTTTTAATTGGCTACCATAAAATCTATCAGGTTGTGACAGAATGGCCTTTACCTTCTCCAAAATCCTGCTGCTGTTGTGATGCGTTAGCTTTTCTTTGCAACGCATTAAAATACTGTTACCAATGTGGTATTTATCATAAAGGCCTTTTCAGCCAGAAATCAACTTAAAACACCTGATTTTGTGAATGTTACATGTGTGTAAGTGGCATTTCCATGGGTGTGGCAGGCAGGGATATGCCACAGGTCAATTTTTTACTTTAAACAGGAGCACTCTGACATGGTGGTGGAAGATGTTGCTGGAAGATGGCCGTGGGCACTGGGGACATGGGGGAGCCGGCTTTGGGGGTCAGTGGTGGCTGCTGGTTCCAGCTGCTCCTTGTTTCTGAGATGGAGGGAGTGACGTTTCCCAGCACACCCTACCTACCACCCCGGTTCCTCTGTCATTCACACCAGAGGACTGAAGGCCACCGCAGCTCCTGCTGTCTGAGCCCACCTTCTTTCCCTGGTGAGCTGGGTAGGCCCTGCACGTCCCCTCGTGCAGACAAAGCGCAGACAGGATGGATGCTCCTATTCGGAAACTGAGATCTGCTCCTAGACCTTCACATTGGACAAAGCTGGCCAGAGGGTAAGAGATAGGTGTTACCAAGGAGAAGGATGGTGTCCCGATGTCTGCTGAGCTCGTGACCAGGCCTTTCCCTCATCTGAACCACCGTATGTAAATAAAGCACCAGCTTGTGGCAGCTCAAGGCCTAAATGCTGCTGACGGAAAAAATGAGGATGTTTTATGAATTCAATTATTTTAGTTATAGCTAGAGTAGGCACAACACTTTCAGAGGAAAATGTGATTTTTAGAAGTATCTCTGTCATTGTCACACGGTATGTATTTATAAAGATTTACCTCAAAGCCACGACACTATAGTTTGTCAAACGATGTTGAACCAGCTGAGGGTCTGGTGGTCCCTCTCTCTTCCCTGTTCACCATTCTCACCACACTCCTGTCCCGGCTCACACAGTATGTAAGAACCACAGAATGGTAGGGTTGGAAGGGGCCTCTGGAGATCATCTGGCCCAACCTCCCTGCCAAAGCAGATTCACCTAGAGCAGGTTGGACAGGAACACATCCAGGCGGGTTTTGAATATCTCCAGAGAAGAAGACTCCACAACCTTTTTAGGCAGCCTGTTCCAGTGCTCTGTCACCCTCAAAGAAGTTTCTCCTCACGTTGAGATGGAATTTCCTGTGTTCCAGTTTGTGCCTGGTGCCCCTTGTCCTGTCGCTGGCACCACTGAGAAGAGCCTGGCCCCATACTCGACACCTGCTCTTTAGATATTTATAAACATTGGTGAGATCCCCTCTCAGTCTTCTCTTCTCCAGGCTAAATGGACCCAGGTCTCTCAGCCTTTCCTCATAAGAGGGATGCTCCATTCCTTTGATCATCTTTGTAGTCCTCCACTGGACTCCCTCCAGCAGTTCCCTGTCCCTCTTGAACTGGGGGGCCCAGAACTGGACACAGTACTCCAGATGTGGCCTGGCCTGAGCAGAGCAGAGGGGGAGGATGACCTCCTTGACCTGCTGGCCATGCTCGTTATAATGCATCCGGGAAGACCATTGGCCGCCTTGGCCACAAGGGCCCATTAATGGCTCATGGTCAACTTGTCCACCAGGACTCCCAGGTCCCTCTCTGCGGAGCTGCCTTCCAGCAGGCCAGCGATCAAAGACCCCATTAGCTCCTGATCTGAACCCCGCCGGCCCCTCAGCCCGCAGCCCCGGCTTCCTTCCACCCGCGCTTCACGGGGCTCCCCGTGCTGTCACCGCGGCCGCCGCACGGCAGGACCCGCGGCGCGGCCAGTGCTGGGACCCCTCCGCAGAGCCCACTCCGCTCCGTGTTCGACCTCCCGCCTCCGCCGCCGCCAGCCCCGGGCCCGCCCGCCCTGACAGCTCCCAACGAGCCGGGACGCGCCCCGCGGGGAGCAGGGCCTTGCTCCGCCCGCTGCGCTTCCGCGCCGCTAGGGGGCGCCGCTAGGGGGCGCTGCGGCGGGGGCGGGGGCGTGGCCGCGGCGAGGGGGCGTGGCCCAAGCCCCACCTTCGAGTTCCCAGGGCGACCGGGGTGGTCGCGCGGTGACGCCAGGGTGTTTCCCCGGTGACGTCGGGGCGACTCATGCGCAGTGAGCGGCGTGCGGCGATTCTGGGTGACGTCACGGGCCGGGCGTGACGTGCCGGTGGCGCGGGCCGCTGGGAGCTGGCCGGCATCTGCGCTCGCCCCCCCGTCCCCTCCCCCCTCCCACTACGGGTCGCGGCTGGGGGCGTCCCGGCGGCGGGGACGCGGCTCCCCCCTCCCCCGCCCTCGCCCCGGCGCTTCGATCCAAGATGGCGGCGCTGAGCAGCGGCAGCAGCGCGGAGGGGGCCTCGCTCTTCAACGGGGACATGGAGCCCGAGCCGCCGCCCCCCGCCCTCAGCGCCTGCTACGCGGCGGGCAGCGGCGACCCAGCCATCCCGGAGGAGGTGAGGCCACACGCAACGGCTGCGGCAGCGGCGGCCACCCGACGCCCATCCCGCCCCCTCCCCCTGGCCCGCACCCGGGGGCCGCCGGCGGGCCCGGACGGGGCGGCGGCGCGGGGCCGGCGGCGGGGATCCCCGCTGCGGGGAGGCCCCGGCCTCCTTCCCCCCACCTCCGGCGGCCGGGGGCGCCGCCGGCTCCATCCGCCGCCGGTGATGCAGCGCCGGGGCGGGGAGGCTCCGCGCCGGGCCGCGGCCTCGCTGCCGCCGCGCATTCCCCGGCGCCCGGGCCCGCTCTCTGCCGGGGGCGGGCCGCGCCGCCCTGAGGCGGCTGCGCCCGCGGGGGGCCGGGGCTTCCCCCGGCCGCGGGGGGGGGTGTCGGGTCGGGGTCTGGTTTGAGGCGAGCCCACCGGCGTGCCCCGGCTGTCAGCCGCGCCGTGGTTTTATAATCGGGTTTCCCGCCCCCGATGGTTTTGAAAGACTTGAAATACATTTTAAAACCAGGGTTGGGGTACGGTTCCTTGTGTGGGTGTGGGCCTGGCTCGCCGTGCCTGCAGGAGGGGTCTGAGGAGGCGCGAAGGGCCGGGGCACTGTGCGGGCGCGGGGGGCGTCGGGCCTCGGGGTCTGCCTCTCCCTTAGACACTTCCTGTGTTTTGGGGCATATTACTTAACTTCCCAATCCCACGGAGAGCGAGCGGTACTACCTGTTTTGCTAGCGTTAAAGCGTAAGTTGCCAGCGCTTCTGAAGGGTTTGCAGAAGGTGGAATAAAACGTGCCGTGCCAAGACGAGGTATTTTGCAGGCTGGAGTACTGTAGGCATTGAAGTCAGGAGGAATTGCCAGATGCCATGCATCAAGTCTGTTCTGGAGGTAAATACAGATGCCAGAAGCTCTGCCTTCTTGTGCCGAGCGTTAGTTGATGAAGATGATTTCAGTTCAGCTTTCCCGAGTGTGTCTGTGTAACTGGTACAGGACCTCTCAACTGTGAGCGGAGGCTTGTAGCCCCATGAGGTGCCAAGCCCACCAGGTCATGGCTCCTTGCTGCTCTGGGGGGAGAGCCTCCAGCAGGGAAAAGGAGCTGGCTTGGATCATCAGCTCACAGAGGGGTCCAGTTTGACTCCCAACTCACCAAAAAAAGGCTATCTTTTTATCCATTTTATTCTTCAGTAGCTTAGTAGATTACAGCAGAATTAATGAGTTGAAAAGTTTGACAAGTACTGGAGCTCAGGCCGGGTTGGTGTCTGGAAAGGAGAAATAGGGAAGGTGTTTTCCCCTACTGGTGCTAGTAAGAGATGAGATTGATTCCCTCATCTTAAGAAGCTACTGGCTTACTTGCTGAAGGAGGCAAAACTCAGCAGTATGCATGTATTTAACACCTAACCAGCAGCGTGATTAAATGCTTTGAGTAATGCAAGTCTGGTCTTAACTTTCCTGAGTAAGGAGAAACTCAACTGGTTGAGAAACCTAAATACCTAAAGAGTGGGGTTTGACAAATGCTTTCTTTCAGCAGCAAAATGAAGTTAAAAAGTTTCTCGCTGACTTTTATCATCCTGATTGTGCTAGCACAACTGGACACGGAACTGAATTTCTCAGTTATTTCTGCCATAAAAAACTCCAGATCTCTGTGGAATCATTTCAATAAGTGGTTTATATTGTGTCCCTAGGAACAGTAATACCAGTACAGTTGAGTTGGATAATTGAACTACAGTGCAAGAGAGAGGAGCGGGGAAAGCACTGGCAGGAACCAATACTTTTTTTAAAAGTCGGTTTTTGTACCAAGGGAGATGTTTGTGAAACTGCTGTAAGTCACTTGAACTTCAAAAATGCTTTAGCCTGTGTCAGTCATTAGATTTGACTCCAAATGCTAAGTTATATAGTGTAGCTTTTCCCTGCTCCTCTGAATATCTTATATCCCTCTATGAGAGAGAGGGAGAGAAGCAGTCTGGTGTCTGAAACACCTGCCAACTAGAGAGGTTGGTAAGTCACAAGTATGCATGCATATATTCACGGTTAGGAAGTGTGTAGGGGTATTCTTGTATTATTTAGAAGGAAATGTTTTATACGTTGGAAATACTGAAACACACAGGTCTAAGGCGGAGCTGGTGCTAGAATCTTTGGTTTCTGATGTGGTTTTGTTCTTTAGTTAGCTAGTTCTAATTACTTTTTGTTTACTATATAAGTGCACCTATTACTTCATCTAAACCTGTAGTTTTAATAAAGTTCAAGACCAAAAAATTGCTGATACAGTTAAAATGGAAACTATCCCTAATACAAAAACAAGCCAACCTAAAGTGTAATGCAAAGTCAAAGTCAGAAAAATACTGATGTGCTTCTAAGTGGCTCGTGGCTTTAATGTAAATACACATTCTAGTGTTCTGTTTCGTTCCTTCAGGACAATGTAAATCTAAGCTTTAAGAGTAAAGTTGCTGTGGAAGCCTATTAAGGAGCATAACCTCACTTATTTTGAGGAGATACCTGGAAAGGTTTTAGTTCCCTATAATTTTTTTGGGAAGGAAAGCGTTCGGTTCTATACTGGAGTTTCTGGTTTTAAAAGAGGATTGACCAATAAGAATCTCTGACAGACCTTGAAGTAGCCTTACACAAACTTGTAAGTTGGAGCCCTCTGGTAAAGGAGGTATTCTTTATCAAGATCGTAATCGAGTGCTGCTGTGCTGGTTAAAACTACGTCAATGCCACTTACAAATTCAAGGATTGGGGTTTTGAAAAACAAGTTTAAGCCATATCATTCAACTCATGGCCAGTTTTTAATCAAATAATGAATTTAGTTCTTCAGAAGTTGCTTCAGTAGCCTAACTGTTGATATGAAAAAGCTTCTTCTGATAATGAAGTCATTACATAAGCTAAAGCTTTTTTTTCCCCATATTACAATTCAAGATTAGCAAGAGGAGTTGCACGTGCACTCATATAGTATGTTTAGGAAATAGGTACTTGGAGGCATAAGGATTTGAAAAGGGTAGAGGCAAATGAATTTAGCAGAAATTTTCCTCTTCTGCTCACCCTTCAGTTGCTGGTGTTGGGAGGCCTGGGATGAGTGCTGGCATCCGGAGACATGTAGGCTGGCTTCTACCCCAGGATGAATTCTCGGGACAAGAGATTGTTTGGATGGAAGGTTTTCAGAGTATTACAGGGTTGTTGATATAGTAAGGAGTGTGTGACAGCTGGGAGGAAAGGCTCTGTTCTTGTTGCTAGAGATTATTTACACCAATATTAAATAATTCAAATGGGATTTTCTGTACTCGGAGCTTTGTGCCCTGAACTGCTCTTTGGAAGACGAAAAAAAGACTTTAAAGGTTGTGAAGTGCAGGCCTGAGCTGTTGGGTGGTTGACCGTTTTCTAGGCGGCAATGCTGGAATTTATCCTGCATGAATATTAGTTATATATTTAGAAACCTTAATCTTATAAAACATATTTAAGAAGAAGAATAAAATACACGGAATGGAAAGATGCCTCTAACCTTATAATATGAAGTAAGTGGTGGGTTCTCATAAAGCAATGTAGGTACGCAAAGAAAAACTGGGGTTGTTTTTGTTGCTTCTGTTTGTGGTTGAGTTAGGGAACCTATCGTGCTGAGAATTAGAATAACTTTCCTTTTAAATTTCTATTTTTCTGTGGAGTTTACAATTAAATGTGCTACTTATTTGGAAAGTTGAAATGATATAAGCATTTTTTTTCATTTATAGTTTGGGGATATGTTTTATGTTGAATCTTAGTTATGTTTCACTGCATTTGTGTTCAGTGTTGAACTAACTTTATAGTCCGTGAATGACATCCTATTTACTTGTGAGGACAAGTTAAACTTTAGCTACAAGATACTTCATATACAGCTAATATTCTGCAGGAGTGTATCTCAAAAGATAAGTGAAATAGTTCTATTCTTTTGCACAGCACAGGAAAAGCCTTAGCCAAATACTACGTCTGACTTTGGGTCACAGCTTCAAGAAATACATGGTCTAGCTGAGGAGAGCCTAGAGAATAATAATGCCTAGAGAATAATAAAGTCAAGAAGGTTAGAGCTCTGAGGGAAGACTAAAAAAAACCCCCCAAACCTGAGGTTGTTTAAAAAAGAAATGGAAATTGTCAAATCTGATGCAAAGAAGAATGCAAATAACTTGTTCTCTGGGCTTGTGGCAGTTACTGCCAGAAGAAGTGAGCTTAAATGGTAGCAGAGGAGGTGGCTTCACATTACTGTTAGACCTTTTTCTTTATGGCTAGGTATAGCGAAGCATGAAAATAGTCTTTCTTAACTTTATCTATAAAATGTCCATTAATAGATTCTGTCGCCTCCACATGTGAACTGATGTCAGGAGTGAAGGGGAAAAGTTGATCAATGTGTAGAAAAGACAGTGACTTTGATAACTTCTCATCTTTTTTTCCTTACACTTTTTACGATTTATTAGTGGCAAGGTAATTCAAACATTAGAACACAACCTTGAAGTACTTGAATTCAGTGGGGATATTAAAGAAATTTCTGCTTATGATGTTTTTCCCCAAAGACAATAGAATTAACAGCTCTGTCCTGTGGTAGCTTTTTTGATTACACAAAACTTGCTTAATAGAGTAGTGGCTTCTTCTGAGAAGTTTTTGTCTCGGGAGGCTTGGTTCTTGTCTCTGTGAATATCCACAAACTGGTTGGGTACGAAGTGTTTGGTGCTGAGTTTTTTGGTAATTTATGTTGTTACTTAAGCCACTAATGCTATTCCCATTTGTATTTTGTTGTAGTTGTTAAACTCAAAGACCTCTTATTTTTAAAGCTGTTCTAATTATAACCTTCTTGACACTGGTTTAGCCAGGAAAGGCAATTCTTTTGTTGCATGCGGTTAAAAATAATGTAGACCAAGTGAGATTTGTTTTGGTGGGTTTTCTGGATTTTTTTTTTTTTAACGGGCAGATCTTTTGATGGTAGCTATTTTTTAAAACTTAAAAAAAACCCCATATTTCCTTGAGGCTCCAATATTTCGCTTTGTTTTGTTATTTTGTAACAAGTCCGTAGTTCAGTTTTATTAGTTATTATTGCAATAGAAATTTGACTGCATGAAATATTTTGGAGGGAATTTCAATTAGAAGAACATATAATTTCATTTGTCCTTCGAAGGGAAACAAAAGGTTTCAAAAGATCATGAAATCGCTAATTCTCTTCCAATCCAGTTGTACGTAGAAGCTGCTTCAGCTTTAAGCGTTTTTATTGGAGACGCTTTTTGGCCAAGTGTAAGTTTTATGTAAGTCTTCGTTTCAGTTTGAATAAGTTTCGGTTGAAGGGCTGTGTAAAGTATGATATAGTAGAAATGCTCTGTCATAACTGTAGTCCTTAAGGGTTGGTGCTGCTCCTTATCACTGCAGTTACACTGACGTCCATCAAATGGTGCTCTGCTACCCGGAGGGTAGGTCTTGCTGTTGCCTGTGCCTGCGTTGGGCCACTCAGCCACATCAACTTCCTTATGCCAACTTAGTATCACGTAGGTCCTTTCCGAAGTTGATTCAACTCCATAATGCGTAAGAAAATTCGCATCGCTTTTACTGGGTTAGTTTTCTGCAAGGTTAGTGAACTGAGTCTCCTCAACATGGCACCCAGTGAGCTCCAAAACTTCTGCAAGGCAGGAGGCAAAAGGAACGTGGTTAGGGGGAGCAGTGGTAGTATGGTGGGTTCCCCCCCTCTTTTTTTTTTTTTTTAAGATCATCTCTGGCCCATGGAACTACACTGCCCTTCGGGTTTTTTTTTTTAATATTTGAATGAGAAGTTTTGTTCAGCTGAGGCTTCCTTAGCTGGACGTGCCAGGTTTAGATCCTGGCATGTTAGATCTTTATGGGCTTGTGCTTTTCCCGTGCTTGATTGTACCAGTCTTGGTCTCTCTGGATTGCTTCTGAGTGTACCTTGCACACAAATATGATTACATCCCATAGTTTTGCTGGTGTGACAGGGATGTGAAGGTCCTCTCTGAGCTTCTTGTACAGTAAGTATAGTTTTCCAACAGCTGCAACAATGGGAGAGTTCTGGGTACAGTATTTAGGTTTTTGAGGTGTGAGATGGGTTTTCGTAATTTTCAACTGTTCACACATCTGTGTGTGTGAACACAGCTACTTTCTCATAGCTAGTGCAGGATACAGAAGCCAGTATGCAATATACGTGCTTCTTTGCTTCAGCTTTTTTTTTATTCCAGTTGCTCTTGAGCTTTTTGGGCGTACAATGGAATGCTCTTAATCTTCCCTCCTGCACACAGCTTCTTTCCAAAATGATGAAATACGTATTTGTACAACTGATTTCCTCTTCTGTGGCCAGTGCTAAAGTTAAACAAGACTGCTTGATGCACGATTACATGCTTTTTCTTCTTTTTTTTTCCTGTCTAACCCCCTTGCTGCAGGTGTCTGGCTTGTTACTCCACCTTTTTAGCATTTGTGTGGCGGCAACAGTGCCTTTCTTTATTCTGTTTCTGATGACGTTTTATGCGTGTGGACCCTAGCAAAAAAGGGTGAAGTGGGCAAAGGTCTAATTTTTACCCATTCCCATTGCCTGACAGTGCTGTCAGTTCAGGCAGGAGTTTTCAGGAAGGGGTGCTGCCAGCTATCATCCCACCATGGCGCTCCCCAAACAACGTGAACGTTAAAGATGAGAAAATAGAACCAGTGCTCTCATCAAAATGGAGCTTGTTGTGCAGGGTGGGTAGAGCGCTTGGTATCAAATGAATTCTCCACG
This sequence comes from Chroicocephalus ridibundus, assembly GCF_963924245.1. Taxonomy (NCBI): domain Eukaryota; kingdom Metazoa; phylum Chordata; class Aves; order Charadriiformes; family Laridae; genus Chroicocephalus; species Chroicocephalus ridibundus. Next base: position 157,478,303 of record NC_086284.1, read on the forward strand.
CTGTCTATATTGAATTCAGATCACAGGAGTGTGTGTTTGGGCACTGAAGGAAGCTTTTATTTTTCTAAAGTTCTCATTGAGTGAGACATTTTTGTGGGTTCTCCCAGTGTCCCTGCACAAAACTTAATATGGAGAGGCAATTCAATTTCTACATAAAGGCTACCAACTTTCTTTAAAATCTTTCTTCTAGGAGGCAAGCAAGTAAAGTTGTTAATGGCAAAATGTACTTACTGTTTAAAAATGTGGTGCGTAACTAAGTGGCTAGGAATATTATTTTTTTTACCACAAAAAGGGGGATACCAGCCCTAATATAATACATGTTACGTAGCGAGGTCCCTTAAGCAGTATAGTCATTAGTAAAGCTGTAGTTAAATGCACTGATACGTAGTAAATACTTTTCAAATGCAGTTACAGTGTGTTCAGTCAACATTTTCTGACACTTGAAGCACAGACTTGGTAACTTTTAATCGATTTTTTTTTCTTTATTTCAGATGAAGGGATTGTTTTGAGGGTAGGCATTTCTGAAGTCTGAGTAGCATGTCTGTAGTTTTTTCTGTCTGTCTAGTAGTAGTTATTCACTAATGGTGTTTGAAAACCAGTATGAAATCAACATGAAATAAAATGCATCATTATGACTTTAAGAAGTTGGTCGTGTTTAGGTGCTTGAAACTGGATGGTTGTATATTGGTGCCTCAATCTTTGAACTGGTTTTGTAAATTTATTCATTAAATCTTAATAGCTCAAACATTCTCCTAGTTAGTGGTAAGTAATGTAGATTTAAACGTGAGTCTTTAGCATCATCTGATGTAGCTTTCAGAAAGGATTTCTTTAAGCATTCTCATAATTTTACTGCAATTTGTAATTGCTAATAAAAATCTCCTGTGACATTTTTAAGCTTATGTACATTGTTTTAAATTGATGTACCTTTTTCTTTTTTTTTTTCTTTTTTTTTTTCAGTTTTCTAAACTAGATGGTCGTTTTCAACATCCTTCCATGGTAGCTGTTGTATCTTGGTTTCGTTTTGTTTTTTTTTAAAAAACTCTTCTAACTCTACAATGGGTGGCAAGAAGCCAATTCTGCCTTTTAAATTATTTCATTTTTCATGTTGGTACTGGGGTTACTAAGGCAGCATGATCTGCTGAGTAGAACATAGAATGCCATTTAGGAGAATGTGGTTTCTGTGGCAGTTTCTATTTGTGGCTGTTTTCTGTGATTGGGAGCAAATTACTTGTGTTATACAATTAAAAAAAAAAAAGTACATTTGCTCTGTTTCAGATTTTGAGACCTGTTTGTTGGCCATAAAAATGGGATACCTTAGGTACTTCATTGTATCACAGATATTTCTGAACAAACAAAATATACTTATACTTGGCTAACAATTCCATCTGTCTCTTACGTTTTCCGAACCAGTTGGTAGAAGACACATGCACAGTGTAGTAATAGTTTAGTGGTGAAATATTGCAAAGTGTATAACAAATTATTTTATGGATTGATAACATGAACTTTTAAATAGGTGCTGATTATCTTTTCTGGATAGTCTAATTAATTGTGTGCTCTGGCGAGGAGAGAGCAGAATAAGTTCTGTAGTTCAGCCGAGACTGAGTTTATTTGTTTTGTCATTTTAATTAATGTGACCCAAGCTCTGTGAGAGCTCTGCTCAACTAGCATTTGCTTCTTATAGGCAATTATTGTAATTAGCTGGTTGGCTGCTTGCTTTCCATTACAAATATGACTTGTCTTCAGCTTAAGGTGTGCGGAGAAATGGTCTGGTGTATGCATGATAGTATTTTTTTAAATTTCCCCACTGTATGGATTTAACATGTTGAGAGTCTGTGGTAGTTACCTCTCTAAAGCAAAATTGCATTCTTAATTCAGGAAATCTGGATAGGTTCCCCACCCCCCCCCCCTTTTTTTTTTTTTAAACCCATGACAGTCTAGGGAGAAGTTGTTAAATTCACAGATGTAAATACAATGAATTGTACAAGAACTTGATCTGTGCATGATCCTTATGACTACTGAATTAGTACCAAATTCAGAATAAGAGACTAGTAGTAATGCAGCACAAAAGCCTCGAGGAATGTGGAATTAAAGATTTAGTTAGATCAAAGAAAGCTGTGCAACTGGTGGTTAATGATTTAAATGAAGGATACAGACACCTCTTATTTTTCACGCTCTGCCGTTCTCCTGTGGTAGAAAACATTTGTAACTTTGCTTTTTATAGTGCTGGGGGGCAAATTCTACTTAGCAGCAAGCAGCAAAGATGGCAGGTGATGGAAAAAGTAGGAGAATGAAAGAGAAGTGAAACTTAAACAGGAAGGCTGCCGCTTCATGGCAGCGTGAATCCATCTAACGGTGGGCTATAGAGAGGAAAGGTGACTTTTTGCACCAGCTCAGGTGGTCACTGGGTCCTCTGCCAAGCTGCTTCAGCACAGTAGACTGGCAGGAAACTAACCTTGACAAAGAGAACAATTTTGTGCTTGTTTAGCATACTGAAATGGTTCAGCCAATGGTTTAAGTTCTGAAGAAAGAGTAAAGAAGGGGGCAGAGGTAAATAGCCAAGGACAATACCATAATTTCCCCTACCTTCTAAGTTGGTGAAAGCTGCAAAGCAGCACTGCCTAAGACTCTTGGTCACTGTTCCCACAGGGAAACTGCTTCGTTATGTTACAAGGGTAGACTTTATTGAGCTTTATCCTTTACAATTTGTCATTGTATTCTAAAACATATTTTTAAACACTTATAAGAAGTAAGGAACTTTTGAAGTCTGAATTCCTTTTCTTAAAGAGGAGGCAACTTAAGAGACAAAAGCTCGATAGGCTGAAAGGCTATTTATTCTGCTTTAAGAGTAGGGCTGAATGATGAGCAATTCAATTTGTATTTAGAATTAAACAAAGGAAAAGACATAGATTACGCTCCGTTGCAACTAATGGTTTGCAAATAAATGAGAGATGCAAGAATATTAAGTAAAAACTAAGTGTTAGTAATACTAGGGTTTTGTGTGCCGTAAGTCCTCTGGTAAAGAAAGCAAGTCTTTTATTGAATGTGTTTTTCTTAGAATCGCAGAGTTAGTCTGCCACTGACTTTTTTCAATACGGTTTCTGCTGCTAACTACTCAAAAATGTTACTCTGGTACTTGAGCATTAACTTGATCAGATGTTTCCTAGTTTTTTTTGGAGTAGGGAGGGAGTTGTTCGGTGTTTAGTTTTAGTTGTGTTTTGGTTTTTTTGGGGTGGTGTTTTTCTTTTGCTTAACAGGAACAGTGTCACAACAGACACAGTTGAAAACTTGTGTCGCTGGTTACAGCGGTTAAGAATTGGCCTTTCCTTCCTAAAAAGTGTTACCTGTTAAATGGAAAACAGTTTTCATCTTGAAGCCTTTTTAATATTTTACTAACTGTTGTGCTTACAGCAGATGCCTGCTGATCACATTGCTGTATTAGCTGACCTAGTTATGATCCTAGTCATCAGGCAGAATGGTACAAAAAATGTTGTACCTCTTCTTGACAATTTTTCTTCTTGAACCTACTATTATACATCTTCACCAAGGCCTGTCTTCATCAGTCTGGAAAGATACATTCGTAGTCTTGTGTGGAAAAAGAGATACCGGATCATTTTTCTCTTTGCTGCAGTAACTTCTGTAGACATTGTTGTCCATAACTTATGTACTAATCTGTGACTGTAAATTTTACTGGACTCATTCTGAACTGTCTAGCTAGCCAAAAATGAAAACACACTGTTAAAATTTTTTCAGACATTGTAAAGGAGCTGTGATAAAAATGGTTCACCAACATTAATAAAAAGTTTGTGAAGATAAAGTAGGAAAGGCAGCTTCAGTGTTGACGTTTGTGTCACTTGTGTAAACTCTTAGTGAAACCCATCGTAAGCTGGTTTTCAGTTCAATAAAGTCTTCCAGCTTTTATTCTTTTTCATACTTGCTTAATAAAAAGTTTAACTGCACTGTTGAAAATGTGGTAAGCATGAAGAGCCAGCAGAGAGTAGGAAAAATGCGAGAATTAACACAATGGATGTGCAAGTTGAGAGAAGCTTCCACTGAGAGATGTAAAGGAGCTAGAGCCTGAAGTATAGGAAGAAGGAAAGGATTATTCATCCCACTGTATGTGCAGGTTCCAGCGGATGACTGCAGAAAATGAAAAGCAAGCTTTGTAAGAGGCAAGAAGAGGACTAGCACCGTTCAAGGTTGATAAGGGGGGAAAGTAACTTAGGAAAAGGTATCAAAATGTGAGGAAGAGGTAACAGTGGTTTTCAGCCAAAGAAACTGGGAAAATGCAAACTCTGCATCTTGACGTGCAAATGCTGAGGTGCAGTGCTGAGTTATTAACCCCATTCATATGTCCTCTTGCCTCCCTTTCACTCTAACACTTTGCTTTCAAGCTAGTTAAGACATTAGTCCAGCTAAGAATGACCTCAGGTATAATAGCTTTCTAAAGCGTTTTCTGACAAAACGGATCCTAGCTCAGTGGACCAAACAATTGAATTGATTCTGTAAGAAAGAAGCCTGAAGGGGCTGATTAGAGTAGTATTGGATAGGTATTGATGATTTTGTCTTCCTTACAAAACAGTTTCCAAATCAAATGCTAAATTACTGATCTTTTTAATTAACTAGTTGGTTCTATCAGAGTATTCTCCATCATCACCAAGTGTGATAATCCAAATGCAGGACATACTGTGCCTGGACAAATAATGGCTTTTTTCTTTTCTTTACAGAATAGATTTGAACTCTCAGGTGTCTTCTACCAAATGTGAATCATAGACCTTAGAGTTGGGATGTGCTGCAAAATTTGAGTACTGATGCCAGGTGCAAAAAGTATAAAAGATAGTTTCCTTTGTGCTTTCTCAGGCACTGTGTATTTTGACAAGCAGCAAAGGATGCGAAAATAACTTTGTGGCTTGTAGCCTCGCATTTGTGGAGCCACAGTCTTCCTTGAATAGGATGGATTTTAGGCTTCTACTGTATCTGACTTGCCTCTGGCTTGAAATAGGTCATCATCTTTATTACATTGCAAGGGAGTGCTTACTTGCAAAATTAATGCACAATTATCCACAATAGGCAGATACAAGTTGATATATTCCAGTATATCTGGAATATTTCCAGTCTTCTGGCTGCCTGTGTCCACGTTAGCCTGCATCAGCTTCCTTGTGTCAGCAGCACTAAAGGGAGACTCAAATCTAATCTCTTGTGATAGAGAATAATCTTAGCCTTATGCTACCAGATAAGACTGAAAAATTTATTTGAGGCTTTTTTTGGAAAAAATGATAAGGTTATATAGGCTGTAAAGGATTCATTACTTTTTCGTGGAACTACGGTGAAACGGTGTGACTCAAGTAATGGTGCTGTTTCCTGTGAGAAAGGACTGGACTTGCATGTGGACAGTACAAGGTGCATTGCAGATTTACTTCAGAATACATTAAGCTTTCTAGCAAGTGTCCCTTAGGCTGGCATTGATTTTTGTATTTCTGCAAGATACTTGGTAGCTGTGGTTTTATGGCTTCCTACAGGTATGGAGTTTCATAAGTGCAGTGGAGTGCCCATAAGAGTAACAAAAAATATGTCTGTTCTTTCTTAATGACCAGCTGGCTTCTGCAGTTTTCTTTTACTTCTAGAGAAAGTGTGAATAAAGTGTGGCTAAAGGGATTACTGTGAGAGCTTGAGGAAGGAATGGTATTAGTGTGTACACATTTAGCTTGAAAAACTTGTTTTTATTCTGTTGTCTAGGAACAAACTCTTCGGTCCAGAACTGATTGCTAAAAGGATTCTATATTTCATGTTTTTTCTCTCTCTGTTGTTAGGTAATTCTTTGCTGCTGTCCTGGAATGTATGTGTTTCTGGGGAATGAGAGCTTACTAAAATCCTAGTCAATTTTTGTACAGCTAGGTTTTATTTGGGTAGTTGAAAGAAACCCATACATCTGTGAGCGCTACTGAACTCAAGAGACTTAATTCTTAAGAACCAAGTGTTTCAGGGTTTTTTTCCACAGAGATGATGGGAATGTGTCTTGGCTAGAAGTCTGTAAGGATGGGCTGGTGCATGTGATGTGAATTTAGCTGGAGTAACTTACCTGAACAAGCAAGTTAGAGAGGAGAAAAGAGAGGCTGAAGTTGCTGGCTCTGCTGGTTGTGTAAGTGCAACAAGTCTGGTGGGTTTTTGGTGAGGTAGAAGCTGTGGGCACTGTGGAGTGTAGAAGCAGATGTTTTTGAGTCGCATGGGGTCACTTGCGCAGAGCACTAGTTCCGAATTCCAGTTAGGAAAAGGCTTGAGTTCCTTCAATTGAATGGAAGTAGTCACAGATCCTGTGTAGTAGGATGCAATATACTTGCACAGGGGTTGATTCTCAAGGAGCTATCTAGTTAAGCGATGCTCTGGACCACCAAAAACTGTGCATCAGCATATTCACTAATACGGGAAGGCAGAAGGTAAGTTTTGTTTAAGTAAAACAAGTAGAATTTGCCACTTAAAGGGAAATTCTGAAGCTTGGAAATTTGCCGTGGCATATGTATTCTTGAGCCTACTTGATTAAGGGTAGAATATGCTAGTCTATAGTAGGATTGTGAAAGTTTTTCCAGCTTGTCAGAAGACTTTTGATGAATATGGCACACAAAATAGGTTTTCCATTTCTGTGAGCAACAAGTAATGATTTGTTGCTATGGTTGACTTCGATAAATTTCCTTCTGCCTTCAGCGTACTTCTAACTGTGTGAATAGCTTTTTGAAGATGATAGAAATCCAGATTAAGTTTGCCTGTAAGATTCACTTGTGGAAAGGTTCTTGGTTTGGTGCACAGATGTATAGTAGGTAATTCGGGGCACCATTTTCAGCTCCTCTGAGCGATGTTGTCTTCCACTAGACTTCCACTAGAACTTCAGCTTCTTCTGGTGAAGACATTTTTTGCCGTAGCCTGGTAGCTGGCACTAAGTTTCAAAATTTTTTATTTTCTTCATTAGTCAGTTCTTGCTTTTGTCATGATATTTACTTAGCAGGAAGATTTCTGCCCTTGTTAGAGGCTGTTTGATTCTCTTGCCAACATCTCCTAAATAACATGCTTCTGTTGTGCATATTACTGCTGCTCAATTATATTTTTCTATATCTTTACTGTAAAAGAAGAGAGAAGCAAGGTTGTAGTTACGGCACAAAATAGAAAATAACATATGAGCAGGGAACTTACTCATTATCCATCTTCAAAAAAAAGTATTTGGAAACTCATCTGATGTGTTTATTCTACTCAGCACTGCTGAGGACAATTCTGGGCTCCCCAGGAAAAGAGAACCATGGCCATACCGGAGACAGTCCAGTGAAGGGCCACAGAGATGATTGTCAGTGAAAGGAAGACGGAGCCAGAATCTTTTCAGTGGTGCCCAGTGACAGGAGCAGAGGCAACGGGCACAAACTGAAACACAAGATGTTCCCTCTGAGCATCAGGAAGCACCGTGCAAACAGAAGACTAGGTCTAGGTTTTGTGAATGTTGTTTACACATGTTTGGTTTGATAGAACTCCTTCACTAAACTCTGTAGTGCTGTAGAAATTGGGTCGCAAAGTCTTGCGAGGAAATACTTAATATGGTTTTGATAAACATGAAAAATAAACTGTTCTTTAAACGTGTTTATTCGATGGTTCCTGAATTTTAAAACCAAATTTAATCTTTCTCTGTTTATCTCGTAAGCAAGCTGCGCCTTACTGACAGGGGGTGAACAGGATAGCTTTGTGCACTCTTTTACTGACAATTAAAATACTTTTATTACAGACTTCTGTTATTAGATATCAAGAAAATGTAATTTTTTTGGTTTGGGACAAATTCTCTAGGCTCCTTTTGATTATGAAAATTTTTAATTTTCTGTTTTAGGTGTGGAATATCAAACAGATGATTAAATTAACACAAGAACATATAGAGGCACTGTTAGACAAATTTGGAGGAGAGCATAACCCACCATCGATATATTTAGAGGTAAGTTTACGTTCACATGAATGTGGTTAGATTAATGATGCGTTATCTTAATGTTAAATGAAGCATCTTATGTTAAACCTGAGAATACCTGTAGTAAAAGAGAATATTCTCCTTGTGAATTAGAAACTGAACTGTTTCCCTGGAGATGGAAAGGAACTGCATGGGATTCCTCATATGCATCAGTAGGGGAAGATCAGTGGCATGGTCTAATAGTTATGTTGGTGGAATTGAAATGTAAAACGTTGGGGTTTTTTTTTTTTGGGAAGGGGGGAAGAGAGATTGTGTGTGTATAATAGAATAATGTGTTGTTAAAAGCAAACACATACACATGAAAACATCTTAAAAGACTAGCATTGCCTTTAAAGCATTTGACTTCATGTTTTTTCTCTTTGACAAGTAATCATGTGGCATCCAAAAAATGCTATGAGTAGAAGGGAAATTTTTAAAGTAATACATAAAAATGTAGGGCGAAGTACTATTTTTAAGCTGTGTTTAATTGTAAACTAACTAACTGCAAATTAAATTTCTGTATTCTTTCATCACTCCAGATTCTTAAAGTTCCACTGACATAGGACCATTAAAAGCATAAAAAAGGGTTGCGTCCATAAGTTACATCTGTTAGAAATTGAGTGGGTATCACTTGCTCCAAACCCTGCCCTTTTCTTGCTTCTCTCAAGTATTGAAATAACTGGAGGTCAACTAGACTTCTTTTGTAGTCTTTTTAATTGTAATTGCTGCCTAAAGGCACTGGGTAATTAAAAATAAAGATCTCATTATTTGAGGTACCTCTAGCTTTTTATCTTAATATGTCAGAGCAGGGCACTAGCTTGATTATACAAATGTTGACATAACATCCTTAACAGTTAAGGTCAAATGAGGCCCTCTACAGTTGCTTTACTTGTTGCTAATGTGAAATGGGAGTATTGAATGAGTGCTAATCACTATTTTAACCACTCAATGGTATATAAACACACTTCTGTTTTCACACGAACTGGTTCATTTCATATGTCTGGGTTAATATTGCCACGTGTATGTTGGTTTCATCAGATTGTGGATCAAATTGCAATAATAATGTGCTTAATTTGCTCTAAGTCTGGATTTCAGGTAGGGAAATCCATAGTTCATTATAGCCTTTCACACTTGCTTGTGTCTAAATTAAAACTGAGATCCCCACAGTGAAAGCTTTCAGATTATTCTCCAGTTCATTGGTAGAGAAGAGGGTATTTACAGTCATAAGTGTGTACTAGGAAATGATTACGATAGTGTAAAGAGTCTGGTAAGTCTGAAATAGTTGGAGCTTAAAGTAGGTTTGCAAGTTCAATGGTTCCATGTGCTGCTGAGATGAAACTGCATTTGTGGCTCATCAGCATAGTAGGGAAGCCCTGCAAGACAGAGCGGGGTGTTCCTCTGCTGCAGTGAGTTCTGCTGGATCATGAGGCCAGTCTTGTGACAAGTAGTGCTGGTGCTGACTAGGGAGCAGTAAGCCATTGGGAAGAGGGTGGGAGTGACAGGGATTCTGCTTTTTCAGTTGAATTATCCCATGAGAGAGTGAGTCCTGTGAAAAAGCCCGCCACCATTGGAACGAGAAGCCTTGTTTTCCCCAGCTCTTTGCTATGTGATTCTTCTAATAACCTTTGTTCAGGTATTTGCAGTACCAGTAACGGCTAAGACACTTGGAATCACTAACCTGGAAGGAAAATATTCTGGTTTTGTTGCATTAGTTTGCTATCCGGTTAGTAGATTGAACTTGATCATGAAGTCTATTGAGCTCCAGGTCTGTGGTTAAGGTTAGGGAAGAGGAAGAGCTTGCAGCTGTGAGCCAAGAACCTAGAAAATGGCGTGAGAGAGAAGAGGAACTCTCTTTTTTGGATGGTCATTAGCTTAGATTAGATCATCCTCAAATGGATTGATTGCAGTGACTAGGATTAAATGCTGCAAACCTGTCGTTTGTTTAGTGTGTAGATTGTAGAACTAAAGGGGGGGATGTAGAAGAAATACGTTACAGAGTACCTGATACAGTCATAAGCAAGATTACTGTCTACCCTTGACTGTTCATTTCAATCTAACAGCAGTTGTCTGGTGCATCCCTTCTGTACATTTCCCATATTTTGGCTGCTTTTGGCTTGGTCAAGAACAGAGGTTGCTTTCTATTGTCAGAATTTGCTTTGCAGCAATTTACCTGAACCCAATCTGTGAGTGCTAGAGCTAACGCTTTGACTTTCTGTATTCCTCCACCTGTCAGAAAAAGGGCCAGAACAACCCTGGCTGCAGCATGAAATGACAAAGCTGTATGTAAAAAGCTCTGAATGTAGTGTGATTAAAGTGTGGAAGAACACATTTGCTCTTAGGAAATGTGGAAGTAAGAAAATACAGTTTTGATATGAATAAGAAGAACAGGAGAGCACGTGGAATACACATGGATAGCTTAAGTGGTTCAATAGATAACTCATCCTTCTAACAGGGGTTAGAAATAGCAAACTCCCTATTAACAGAGCTGCTGTGTGATATTGGGCCTGCTCAGTCCTGTACCTGGGCATCATCACTGACTTCTGTGCATGACCCCTCTTTCCCCCCAAGCTTTCACGCCTAGGCTGTTGTCTAGGTCTTGATGCTATGGTCTGTGTATCTCCATAGTGCTTGAACAGGAAGGTCATGTAACTTATACTCTGGCCATCCTCTTCTGACTTTCGTATGTTGTTTGTTTTGATGAAGTCTTATTTCTGGCTGTAAAGTGCAATATTGTCCTGCTTTTACCCAGAATCTGTATAGCTAATTTTGGTAGTCTGTTACTTGAATTGTATCACCCTTCCCTTTGTTTCCTTCCGCTGCTCTGATCTCTTTGCATCTTCCATAAAATGTGAGCGACTCTTAAGGACTTCTGCACCTTGTGCCTGTTGATTTTCTCGAGTGCTGCTTTGTTGTTTTTTGCTTTGTTGTTTGCTTCTCTTGGCAAAAGTTGGAATTAGCCAAAGCTAATTGCTAGCTAAGTACCTGCAAATGAACACTTTTGCTTTCACCCGTATTTCCTTTCACTGTTGTAAACATCTAGTTTGTTCTTGTAGTACTTTCTGCAAAACCGTGCCTTTTTGTATACCTGTGAAAAGCTTGACAGCTATCCATCCATCTTCTGACCTGTCGAGTTTCGGTACAAAGGGATTTGTTGAGTTCTTTTGTACTTGTCTGGCTTTATATCCTTCGTTTCTTACCTATCTTACTAACTGCTCACGCTCACAGACCTTACACAGACCTTGCGCTAGCTCCTGGACTGTGCTGGAGCTGCCTCTGTAGACGTGTCCAAGTACAGTTGTGGTTGAAATTGGTGACAAAACTGCATTTCAATTAAAAATGGAAAAGAAGAGGTTGGGGGAGTGGAAACATGCAAAGGAAAGCGGAAGAATTGAACAAGAAAATTAACTCTGAAAACTGAGCATTCAAAGCATGTAGTAAAATTATTTGTGTTTTGAATATAAAACATACACCTCATTTAAAAATAAAAAGGATTTATGCCTTAGTTATATAGTTGGTCAAGAAAATAGACGCTATCGGGCTTTTGTTTCTGTGCTCATCTGAGAGAAGACAAAATGTTTTTTTGTGGCAGACTTTTTTTTTAGTTCTGGGGGGGTTCAATGCATTTTACATCAAAAGAACTTTAAAACTGACAGCTATTGTCGCAGCCATCATTTCAGGATTCATCAATTGACTATGAAAGAGGAACGGATTTCTTGAAATACCAAAAGTGATTGACATGTGCTCTGTTGAATTCAGCATATATTTAATTATTCCTGCAAGAGGGGATACTTGGATTTGGGGGTATCTCCCTGCCTTGACCCATCACTCCTCAGTGATGGCCTTAAAAAGGTGACTGTAGAGCATCGGGAGTAGTGCGTGTAAGCCTGCCCAGGCTGCTTTGGATACAGCTGCTCAGGAGCGGAAAATGTAGCACGAAGCTGGAGCGCAGCGGGTGGCTTGTCTTTCTCCTCTCTGGGCAGGAAAGTAGGGCCTGAGGAAGGAGAGCAAAGCTGCAGAGGTACTTCTGGGTGTGTGTATAAGGTACAGGGGTAGGAAAGAAAATGAACAGAAGAAAGAAAAGAAGGTTTGTCATTAACCGCATGATTTTCTTCTAATTGTTATAACTAGTAATAGCTTCAGGAATCTTATCAGTGTTCTCTGGTATGATCAGAAGGAAAACTTTTCTGTTTGTTCCAGTGGGAAGAAATAATAAATGTGGTAAGCAGTGGCTGTATTAAAATCTAAAAATGGCTTATAGCTAAAATTCTTTCTTAGGTAATCCTAGTTCTTAACTTCTTCCATCCCCTTTGTGTGAGCATGTATCTCAGATCTAACAGACTCCTAGAAATCACTGTCAAATATTTGAAATAACTGCTTGACTCAGTAGATGTAGAAATATCACTAATAGCATTTTTCTTTTCTTCTGGAAAAGAGGCTGCAGGAGCTCCTCGGTAGGTTTTGCCATGCTTTTTGGAAGCACTCTGTATCACAGCAGCTGAAAACATCAGTGATTTTTGTCTTCCCACATAATTTCTTAGCGTGTTACATCTGTCCTTGAAGTGCTGTTTCCCAAAATACACAGTTCATGATTCACTGTGGAAAAACCCTTTTCTTAAGGGTTTGTCTAAGCATTGTAAATATTGGAAATCTGTATTGCAAAGAAACCTAGTATTATGATACTGGGAAAAGCTGGGATTCAGTTAGCAAAAATGATTAAAATATGCAATTGTGTATTCTTCTGTAATGACCATCAGAATTAGGGGTTTTGTTTTGTTGTGTTTTTTTTGTTTTTGTTTTTTTTTTTTGTCTCTACCAACAAAGTACTGATGAAAAGGATAACCTAAGTTAAGGAAAGGAGAATAAAGATCTGTGCATTTCAACTTAGCATTGGCAACAAATGTGGTTCACAAACTGAAATGGGTTGTACAGATCCGAACTAGCCAAAACCAGTCAGCTCAAACTTGGAAAGGAGAGATGGTGCTTAAATGACTTAATAAGATTTGTTAGCCTTTGTAGACTTGTAATGACTGTCCAGGGAGGTCTTACTTATTTAAACTTCCAAAATGCATTGTGTGTCCTTCTTGTCTCCTAGTTTTGTGTACAGTGTTATCTACCAGCACGTAATCTGTGAGAACTTAATTGAACAGTATTAGTCCATTTGCATGTAAATAGTTCTTCGGGTGGTGTGAAGTTCCATCCTGGACCTGTGGGTTAGTTCAGCTAACTGAACAGGAGCAAGCTGCCTGCTTTTTTTATTCGGTCTCCACACAAAATAAAACAGTATACAAATGCATGGACAGAATGATAGCGGCATCAAAATAAGCTTTAAAACTCAGTCAGCTTTCTAGTATTGTCCTAAAAGAATCATCCTCTTTCCTACTTCTACTCTTGGAAGCAATTTAAAATGAGAATCAGGGGAGTAGAGGTATGTTTATCCTCGACTACTGTGATTCTTTTTCTTTTTTTTTTCTCCCTAGCCTTCTCTTTTCCTGGGCTATTAAACATATCTTATTCAGAGGCCTTACTGTTGCCATTTTTGAGAGTTTGGCTGGTGAATTTCAGGAGAGGATTTCATTCCTTATTCCTGTATATCTGAAAAATCCACACAGGAGGTCAAATTAATTAATTAAAGAAGATTACCTCTTTGCTGATTTAAAGGATGCTTATTGGAACAGCAGGCGGATACAGTCCAAAATGGATCTTAGTACTGAATCTCAGGTTGTTTCAGACTGTTTGTGGTATTCCAGGAAAATGCTAACTCTGTGTATAGGCACTGGAAAATGTGGCGGTTCTCAGGGGAAATTCAGATTAATTTTTACCAGGCTCCTAACAGATGCTGATCAAATATGTTGGACCAAAACTGGAGTGTCTATAGTTAGACTAAGTACAGATTTAGGAGTCTTACTAAATGAAGAAGTCCTGACGTACATTACTGTCTATCTTCAGCTCCCATTTAACTTAGTGGGATTTGCATTTGATCAACAGCCTAAAAGGTCAGACATCTTTTAAATAGAAACACAATCTTGGTTTCAAAGGCAAGGAAACTGTAGTTTAGGCTTTTAAGAGTCTTGTGATGTGTGGATATTATCTAAAATTGATGAAGGAAGGGTGAGAGCATGGTAAAACCAGTTGGTCTGCTTGAGTTTAGACTGAGTTTCTAACCAGATGTGGTAGGGGGCCGGGAGAAGGAGAAACTGTATTTTGCTACTTGGTCTTGTCCCAGATCAATTTTTAAAATAACATTGAACTTGTTGCTTTTTCTTTCCTTAGATGTTATTACTCAAATGAATAGCCTGGTTATGGCCCAAGAAAGCAAATTTCAAATATAGTATAAATAATACGTAATACAGAAATACATATATTTCTGAGAAAATCCCATGTCATCATCTTGTCAACAGAACTCTTTTGGTGCCTCTGTGTAATATCATGCAAATTCTATTGACTTCTAAGGTCAGTTTTTATATTGTCAATGGGTTGCAATATATAAGAAGCAACTTTAATTATGGCATGTATATACATTGTATATAAGCATGCCAACTCCTAATGCTTTATATGGACTGGGCAGTTTACCAGGCCTTAGTCACTTCGCTTAGTTGAAGCCTCAGGAGTATTCTCACATCTATGAGACTATAATATGATATGTGTTCATACTGATATGCAATATAATTAAAATTAGCTTTTTGTTCTATTTTAGATAGCCATATGTAGATTGACAAGGTGTGCCAATTTCAGTCTAACAGTCAGCTTTTCAAATGTATATTTTCCTTTAACTTTGTGAAATACTGTAAATTCACACTTAAATGGGATCCCTGTAGCAATACAGCAAATGAATGCATTTGTTGAGGATAATGTATGTTATTAAAGACAGTCTGTTTTTGACAACTAATAAACAAGCTGGAGGGGTTGAAGAACAGAAGCCTCGTGACAAGAAGCAGCACAGTGACAGAGCTGAACGCGGCACCTGGGACAAGATGGCTGCCCATCAGTATGGACAGGGGGTGGCTGGGCAGCGGCTCTGCAGGAAAAGTACTGGGCAGTGCTGGTGAGCAACGAGCCGAGCTGTCAGGAACCCACCATCACCCAAACAGCAGCAAACTTCAGGCTGGGTTGCATTAGGAAGGGCGTAGCCAGCATGAAGAGGGACCCATCTGCTCACTACTTGTATCACCCCATTGTGGGGTCGTGTTTAGCATGGAGAAGACAAGGCTAAGAAGGAACTTGCAACTAAGAAGGCTCTTGCAACCTGAAGAGAGGGACAGACTGTCTTCAGACATCCCCCGCAAAAGGGGAAGAGGCAACGTCATCAATAGCATCGAGTGAATTTCATAAGAGGAGATTCTTCATCATTAGTGGTTTTTGAGACTTGAAACTGGTTGCCCAGGGGTTGTGCAGTCTCCATCCTTCAAGACTTTCAAAACTTGCTTTGGTAAGGCCCTGAGCAACCTGATTGAATTTCAAAATAAGCTCTGTGTTAAACAAGTGTTTGGACTAGATGACTTCCAGCGATACCTTCCAACCTATTTTTTTCTTTTTTTTCCTCCTGTGATATTCTGTATCAAGCTGAAAGCAAGATTTAAGTTTTCTTGTAGAACATTACTGAATTCTTAATGGGAATATGTGAACTGAATGGATTTCATTCTAGATTTCATGAACTTTTCCTTCTGAAATATCTTTAAAATCCTTAATTTAATGAATTGCTGGAGCATTCTGATGAATCGTCTTCATGCTGAAGATACTGTAAAAATAAGGTTTTTTTGTTTGGTTTTGAAAAACAAGGTTAGAAATCACCCTTATAGTTGACCCCGAGGGCCTTGAGTGACTTGAAGGTTTGGGTAGCTGTTGATGCCTGTTTGCTTATACAGCTGTGCTGCTGAAGGTCTCTGCTGTAGACAGGCCAACCCTGTGGCATAATCTTTCTTTCAGTTAGAAATACTTGCCATCGGTCAGCTTTGCTGTTGTAATACTCTTTCAATTTAATCTCCATACTTCTGTGTTCTGTTGACTTGGTGCTGTTGGCTGTGTAAGGTCTGTGGGTTGTAGTCATCAGCTGAAACCAATGTCTCACCAAAGTACTTAATCTTGGTGAAAATAAGATTTTATTGGAGCTGTTCTGTTTCTGCTGCATGTACTGTTGCTGCTTCTGTATAAAAAGAATTTATTTTTTTAAGACAGAAAAATGCATTTAAAGTCTACTGATGCATTTCTAGTTCCGTTATGTTTTTTTACAGGATCTTCTGCTATGATATTGAGTAACAGTATAATACTTGAGAGCTTTTGTCTCCATAAAAAATAGAGAGCTTTTCATGCAGAATTTAATGGTATAGAACCCAAAGCCAGTAGCAGCTCCTAGCTTTCCATGCTCATTGTTTATTCTTGTAAGATAAATCGTTTGACTTTGAGTTTGCATTAGTGACAGATTAAGCTGCCGGTGTAAACATTGTAGGATTGAGTATTTTGAAAGATGTGTGTAATTTTGTGAAGGAACTAAGCCCGCAAGTATCGGGAAGCAATGTAATGTTGCATGTGTTCAAATAATATTTTGCAATGTTCATGAGAAAAGGAAGTAAGTATTTAGAAAAGTATTGGTGAAATGGTAACAGTTTATGATTCTTAATTTTTGTTTACTGAAAATAATTCTTGACGCATGGAACTTTTACTGGAATTTACATGAAAAGTTGATCCTGGAAGTCAGAGAGACACTTGTGTTACCGTACAGCCAAAAAATGCCATTGTTTATAATTGGGTAACCTTTCAATTTACTTTTGACAGTAGAAATTGGGTAGAGTGAAAATATTTTGGTTTTAAGTTTCTAAGTTTGGGGTCTACTTGTGAAATGCTAGACATCATCAGTTTTCAAAAGAAATAGTAAGTAGTTCTCAGTTTCCTGCAACTTATGTCCGTTTATTAAAAATGGAACCCATAAAATTTATAATTTGAAATTGTGATGTTCACCACCATTCTTTAAAATATGTTTTCTTTCTTAGTCCTTACTGTCAAATTATCATTCTCTGTGTTAATGCTGAGGGGATGATGACACAAATTTTGAACGTCGATCCATCCTGAGGAATGCTAAACCTTGATGAAAAGGGAGGAGCCAACCACTCTTTACTTGACAAAACCAGCCTGGGTTAGGTGAATTTGCACACACTACGCAGAGAAATAAATTAATGGTAAAATGTAGTATTTGTCGCAGCACTACTGTATGCGGGTTATTTTTTCTATTAACCTTAATGTTTCTTTTCCACATGTAGACCATGCAGACTTTTTGGTCAGTTCAGTTCTCCTATAATTTAACTAGCAACATGTTACGCACACAAAACTTGAGGAAAGCAACTTTAAAAAAAAAAAAAAAAAGTATCTTTCCCTAACATAAATATCCTTTGTAGCATTGAAAATTTATGCATCTTAGCATAGATCTTGGTCTTGGAGAGATCTTGGAGAGCTAAGTAGAAAATTCTGTTCCCTACTGCTTAGATGTTAGGTTTGTAAGATGTTTGTTTCTCCTTGTTTGTAAGGATCTAACACATCCTTGGTTAACACTGACATGCTCATGCAGTGTGAAACACACATTCCTTAACTGATTCAAAGTTTTGAAAATACTTTGTACTAATTTGTATGCTAAAGAAATAATTCTTATACTTGGATACAGATCAAAATTTTCTTGTTACGAAGGCAAACAAAGTTGATGAAAACAAACTTTAAACAAAAATATATACCAATGACGTATTTGTGTTATAGAGCTTGGCAATAATGTCTAACTTGGCTATATTTAATAAAAAATTAATGGACAAATATAACGTTACTGAATTGGATTGTTTAAGAAACTTGGTCAGTGTGTGATCAGGTTCTACATAAACTTGGTGGAAAATCAAATAAGTCTCATACAGATGTTAAAAAATTGTTTCAAAGGATCACTTTTACATTTTTATGGATGACTTTGTAACAGGGCAAACTTACTTGTGTTCTAACTGAAATAAAGTTTTTTGTTGCATCTGGTATGAAAGAGTAGTGCCAGAGATGAAAGGTGTTGAACAGTGAGCTAGGTGAGTTGTCAGATACAGAAGGTAAAAAGCAGATTTCAGCTTTCTCTTAATTATTGCATTAGATGTATTTAGCTGTCATTCCACAGAATGATAAATTTAGCTGTAGTACAGTAATTCAGCAATGCAGCTGACAACATTTGGTAAAAATTGCTGTCTTCTTTAATGTAGTTTTGAATTAGACTATTTAGTGCAGATGCTTTGAAACTGTGGCTTATGATTTCTTTTATCCACTTATCCATTTAATCTATTAGAAAAAATTAGTTGTTGATTCAGAAGGTTTAATATAATGAATTATATGCCATTTCTTCTTCGTGTCCTACTGAAAAATTTGACCAGACCATTTTGTTCATATTACTGCGAAATTTGAATTAGTTTAGAACGCGTTTTATTTCGTGTTCATTCTGGATTTAGATCTCTGGTTTTGTCTGAGGCTACCACATCATTAAAACAGCTGCTTTTCCTTCACAGGCCTATGAAGAGTACACCAGCAAACTAGATGCTCTACAGCAGAGAGAACAGCAGTTACTGGAGTCCATGGGGAACGGAACAGATTTCTCTGTCTCCAGTTCAGCTTCAACAGACACAGTTGCATCATCTTCCTCCTCTAGCCTCTCTGTAGCACCTTCATCCCTTTCAGTTTATCAAAACCCTGCTGATATGTCACGGAATAACCCTAAGTCTCCACAGAAGCCTATTGTTAGAGTCTTCCTGCCCAACAAGCAAAGGACTGTGGTGAGTCAGTTTCTATTCACATACTTGTAACCTCAATATTTCGTGTATCTATCTCTCTCTTTCTGTATGTAACAGTTAATTTGGGAGCTGAAAAAATACCTGTGTGGACGCCAAAGAGGTTGCATGATCACTACTTGTGCTCTGCCACGCTCATTTGTTTTGGTGTGTTGAATGTTTTGTACAGGATTAACACAAAGACATCTGTTACAGCAGTAATACAGGATACAAAAATTTCAGGAGTCTTATAACAATGAAGATACCTCAAGAAATATTTCAGCTTTCTTGGATAAATAGTGATCTACCATTTTACAATGGTAAGGAGGTGGCAGGAAGCTCCGTTTCTTGTAATATACAAAATTATTGATTAGCTTAACAGGGCAAGATTGGGGAAAGTGTTTTCCACGTTATCAAAGTTACTGGCAGCAGTGAATGCTTTAGAGCAAGTACCAGCCTCCTGCAGCTAAGGGGAGGCTGCACAGAATTGCTTAGGTTTGTGGTTTTTGGTTTTTGTTTCTTTTCCTGCCCACTCACTGTGGTGAGTGTTTCGTGTTGGGACCCTGATGCTATCAGGCCCTGTGTAGAGGACTTGCTAGAGGATGGACTAGTTGCTATTAGGAGAGGCAAGAAGCGTTGCCTGCAAACTGCTCAAAAAATAGCGTTTATCAGTTTTGACAATGTTAGTGATTTCTGGAGTCGTGGAAGAAGAGCTGATTTTTTGCTGGCTATTTGATTATCTGTTACAGGCAGGATTTTTTTATCAATTAAGAGCTGACAACTGAAGAGCCTTGATATGTGCTTGCAGAATAGTACACTGCAAACTGGTACATGAAATTGCTGACAAGCCATTGTCTAGGCTCTGTTTTGCAAGGGGTTGCATACTCTTAGAAGGGAAGCTGTGGTTCCAGAGGACGTGGAAATGAATGGATAACACAGCCAGTGTCTGTGTGAAGCCAGTGCTTTTCATAGCAGTAAGTCAGGTGTTGGCTGTCACTGGACTGTGACTGCCTGTGTAAATTGAGTTGCTGGCAAAGAGAGGAAAACATAAACTGAGTAGTGCTGGGCATTGGGAACATGTTGCTCTCCATTCCCCTGCCACTTTCCTTCCTTCCATCCCTCCCTCTACCTGCCCCGCTGAACAAAAGAGATCATAAAATTTACAGTGGGAACAACAGATTAAAGGGCAGTTGTTTTCACCTGATTTGTGGTTTGGTTTTTTTTTTTTTAAAATATTGCTTAACTGTTAAAGATTGAAATTAGTGTTTGGCTTCGAACTAGAGAATGAGGGTTTAATGTAAACTATGAAAACTGTGCAGATGTACAGTGTTAAGCAAGGTGAATTTGTTGTCTGCCTATGAGGTATGGCTAGGCACACAGTACTACCCACATTGTAAAATTTGAAGAGAAGGTACTGGATTTCAGAGAGACTCTGGTTTCTTCGTGTGTTCTGACCCACCCTGTCTGGCTGTTGTAGGCACAGCCCTTGTCATGGGGCTGTCCCACAAATTGTTTTTCTCTTCTACAATGGGCCACAGTATATGGCTTCCTGCATTGGTCAGTGCATTTTCTTTTGTCTTTCCTATGTGTTATCTTGCCCTCTTCTCTAAGCAATATAGTATATATACTGCAATATTCCTCTTCTGCTCCTTTCCCTCTCCTCTTTTTCACCTCTTCTTCAATCCTTTTGTCAGAGCTGTAGTAAGGCTTTTCTCAAGTCTGAGCGCCTTATTTCAAGGAATAATTTTATATAAAGAATAGTTTACGATTATGAAATACCACATTAAACTCAGTCATTAATTAAACTTTTTTGATGTTTTATGTGTATATTTCACCAAGTTTGAGTTATTTCTGAATATGCAAATGTGCTTACAAGTTAGGAAAAAGAGGCAACTGTATTTCAGTGTGAACCAGGTGATACAAGTTTGGGCTAGTACAGAACTGTCTTGCTTCATCTGAGGCATGGTTTTGTGCATGATGCTGGTCCATTCTAATCAAAATAAAACAGGTTGTCTT
The DNA here is from genome assembly GCF_963924245.1 of Chroicocephalus ridibundus. Lineage (NCBI taxonomy): Eukaryota > Metazoa > Chordata > Aves > Charadriiformes > Laridae > Chroicocephalus > Chroicocephalus ridibundus. Next base: position 157,499,054 of record NC_086284.1, read on the forward strand.
CACCCAATGCATCTTTAAGTTCCTAAGTAGCAGTAACAGATCAGCTTGGTATGCCCGAAAACATGTATAAGATTGTGCTTTCATGAACTCGTGTGTCTTCTCACTTTTTGTCCCTAAGCTTTGGGGGTTTTGGTGAATATTGTGATTCTGTGGTATCAGTTGTGCTCACAAAGAGCTTGCAGATTTAGCCAGAGAGATTAAGTTTAAGAGTGACAGCTCTGTTGCCATGTCTTCACTAAGAGTTAACTTCCTAGCCTGAGGACATGCTGCCATTTGAGGAGGAAACTGTAGCTCTTAGCGGTAATGCTCAGTGGCTGGCAGCAGGACATAGGAGTTTTTTCCAGCACTGAATCTAGATGCTCTTTCCTGGCTGTGGGAGACAAACGTGGTCAGGGAGAGACTCTTGCTCCTGTCCTCAGCTCTCTGCTGGAGTCTAAACACCATTTGCCTTATCAGTCTAGCCTTGCAGCCTGTTTCCAATATTAAATGTAGATCACTAAGAGTAGAGCTTCAGGAAAATCTGTAGCCTTGTGCTGTGGCAATTAAAAAAAAAAACAAAAACCCAAAAAAACCCCAAAAACCGAAACCAAACCCTAAACCAAAACAAAACAGTGATACCAACAAAAGAGTAGGAGACAGGCTAGTGATAGAGGGAAGGTGCAAGACACTATGCTAAGACACATGGAAAATAAGGAGGTGATCTGCGACAGCCAACATCGCTTCACTAAAGGCAAATCGTGTCTGACAAATTTGGTGGCCTTCAACAACGGCATTACAGCATTGGTGGATAAGGGAAGAGCAACTGACATCATCTACCTGGACTTCTGCAAAGCATTTGACACTGTCCTGCATGACACCCTTGTGTCTAAATTGGAGAGATGTGGGTTTGATGGGTGGACTACTTGATGGATAAGGAACTGGCCGGATGGCCGCACTCAAAGAATTGCAGTCAGCAGCTCAATGTCCAAGTGGGGATCAGTGATGAGTGGTGTTCCTCAGGGGTCAGTATTGTGACTGGTGCTGTTTACCATCTTTGGTGACATGGACAGTGAGATTGAGTGCACCCTCAGCAAGTTTGCTGAGGACACCAAGCTGTGTAGTGCAGTTGACACGCTGGAAGGAAGAGATGCCATCAGAGGGACCTGGACAGACTTGAGAGATGGGCCTGTGCCAGCCTCATGAAGTTCAACCAGGCCAAGTGCAAGGTCCTGCATGTGCAGGCAATCCCAAGCACAAATACAGGGTGGGTGGAGAATGGATTGAGAGCAGCCCTGAGGAGGACGACTTGGGAGTGTTGGTGGATGAGAAGCTCAATATGAGCCAGCAGTGTGTGCTCACAGCCCAGAAAACCAACCGCATCCTGGGCTGCATCAAAAGGAGCATGGCCAGCAGCTCAAGGGAGGTGATTCTACCCCTCTACTCTGCTCTGGTGAGACCCCACCTGGAGTACTGCATCCAGCTCTGGAGCCCTCAGCACAGGGAACATAGACCCATTGGAGTGAGTCCAGAGGACTTTTTTACTTCTGTTTTACACGTTCTTTGGATCTAGTTGTGTTACTAAGTTGAACTTTTTTTAATAGACCTAGTAAACTGTCTCTGTTTTAGAGCTGGGACATGGTGCTTATAGGAACTCCGAGTGTTCGGGTTATTGGCCTTGGAGCTGAAGTTCATTTCTCTGAAACCTGAAACAGTGCTCATGTTATTGAGCAAGTCAGGAATTTCTTGTATGGTGACTCTTAAAGTAGTTAATGTAGTTTCTCTGTTTTCAGTATTCATTGATCCTGCATGTAGTCTGTTGAAAACTGAGGAAATTCCAGAAGCAAACCCAATTCAGAAGGATTTGCAGCTTACTGGCATTTTTAACTGCTGGTAGTCAGATGATAGCAGTAGGCTAATAGCCTTAAAAAGCTCCCAGCAGTTTTCAGTGAACACTGAGATTACTTGCTGTACGAAACTTCCTTTGTTCTCTCAATGGATAGAGAAGGGTCCTACACGTCTTTACTCTTTCTTCATAACCTTTGGCTTTAGAAAGAGACCTGTCGTGTCTCACTTGTGCCCATGAACTGAGCCATTTGCTTATGTAGCCATGATGGGAGTTTGGGGTTTTCAACTATACAGGATAGCTTCTGATGTGATGGGTTGAAGCAGGAAGGAGATTCCTTGTGAAAATACATGGTACCTGCCATTAGGGCCTTCCCTTTGCCCCAAGGATAAAATGTGTCCTACAACCAAGCACAAAGCTGGGAGAGGAGAGATGCTGTTAAAAGTTGCACTGTTGCAATAAGCTTCCCCCCACCCCAACCGTAACTGCTTTCAATTAATATCTGCTTCTGAAATAAATCTCTTTTTAATATCACAATAATATTTTTGGTCACTTCCTCCAACCACAGACCCACTTCAGGAGGGGAGAAATCTTGTCAGGTACCAGGGAGCCTTGTTTTATTTTTATCTGGGAATGCAATGACAGTTCTTAAACTGACTTAAAGTGACTGGAATTATGTTGGTAATGGAGAACGAACCTCCTTATTTATCTTTGATCATACTCTGAAGCAGTCCCAAGTACTACAACAGCCTTCTGCTATTTGTTTAGAGCTGTTAAAAATGCAGGAAATGAGGGGGGATGCTTACATTTTTGGGTAGCAACTGCCTTGTTACTTGGGGGTTGTCAATGTTTTTTGTTTATTAGTAGTATTGTTTGTGTGTAGGATCACGCAAATAACATCTGTTTGAATCGGCTCCAATTAGAAATATAATGTGAGGAAACTGATGGAGTACAAAGAAATGAGACCGCGTTGATCAGCGTAAGTGACTTCTGTGCATAGCTCGTGTATGTGTTGTGGTAAAGCAGAGTGTTGGACAAAGTTTTTCCTAATGTGGGAAAACATGTGATGGTGCTTCCTTGAAAGTCTAGCCGGTATGTGGTAGAGCCTACTGCTACTGACCAATTAGCAGTTGAAGTCGGCATCTTGATTCAGCCGTCTGCACAGCAGGCTTGGAATGTAACTTTTTTTGAAAGCAAACCCAAGTAGCTGGCTTGGTTAGTTGGAGGGGAATCAATGAATAAGTAGAGTCAGAAATAGAAGATTGTTTTCCTTTTTAGTTGTCCTGGAAAGGCATGAAGTTTCCTTCTCTGAACAATCTCCTAGGGGAAAAAAACCAACAGATTGTTTGCTGTTCTCGGGATGGAGGGGGGGGCTGGGGAATGTTTATTCCCTATAATGCAGAAGAGATAAATGTCTGAAATACATCCACTTCCTCTTTCCTCAGTGGCATGGTTCAACTGTCAAGTTAAATGTCCTTTGGAGAAGCATTCTGCATAGATGTGACCAGGATAAGGCTGTGCGGGTGGATTTGTTTTGTTTTGTCCTAGGCCAGAGGGGAGGATGTTGAAATAATACAAGTGCAAGATGGTAAAAATCTACCTGAGACCATCAGTTGTTTTTGCAGAACAAATTGATGAGGCTTATCCAAACTGCGGGTGGGAGAATTTAGGGAAAAATCAGTTTGAAGGTTGTTTGGGTTAGGAATTTAAATGGCTGTGGGGTGGATAGTAACAAAACTGATAATTACGGGAGAGCTTTTGGATGGGAGAGGGAGGTAAGAACTCTGACCTTGAGCTGGCTGCTAGAAGTCTGAGAGATTATGTTAGATGCTGAGACTTGGTTTTGGTGGAAGGGAGATAGTCTTGAATGGGAAGTGGATGAGAGTGTGTCAAGATAAAAGCACAGGTTACATTTACTGATGAGATTTCTGAGAGAATGCATGGAGCCAGAAGAGGACACACCCTTGTGGGGTCCTTAGATAATTGTGTTGTGGTTTAGGATTATTTTTTTTTTTCCGAATTATATGACTGAAGGTGCAAGCAGAGAAGGAAATGAAACAGAAGACAACACTCATACAAATGAATGGGAAGAGACGCATAGCTGGTTATTGGGAAAGGGTAGTAATTCAAAGAGAATGAGGATTAACAACTTGATCCAGAGGTATGAGAAGTCATTAAAGATCTCAATAGGATAACTTCAGTTTGATGTAAGAGGCAGAAGACAGTGAAAAAGTTTAAAATAAAAAGAGGAGGAATTCCGGGCAATGCATGTGAGCAGCTTTCTGTGAGTGTGAAGATTACAGGAATATGGTATTTGCATATAGGACAAGATTTAAGCATTTTTTGGGATTGCTTCTAGTTGTGGGACTTATTTGTTTGGTTTTTTTATTTTTCTTTGAGGGTTTGGGGTGGTGGGTTTTGTTTTTTGAGCATCTGGGTAAAGTATCTTTTGCATGTCTTTGGGAGTGCCAATTTTAAACTGGTAGGCTTGAGATAAGTTAAAAATCCCCATTTCCAATTGCAAGGACTGTTCCAGTTTTTGCCTTCCCCATTAAAGTTGACCAAACAGTTGAAATTATTTAGGAATTTCACCTGTTAGATTGCTTGGTTACTGGAGACCTTAAGATATTAGTAAGACTTTTTAGACAGGTTTCCTTGGGTGCATCAGTTGTGGCTGATCCCTTGTAGGAAAGTGTTCTGAGACCTTGAATGGAACGAACATTTTGTGGATGTACCTGGAGTATTTCAGTGTTGCAATGAAAGAACACAAGAACAGGGCAGGCACGTGTGATACTTTCCCTGAGTCGTCTTCCAAATCGGAGCTATTTGTCACTCAGGAATGTTATGAGTTTAAGTGTTTTCTATTTGGAAACCTCTGTCCAGTCTCTGTTAAACCCATGCTACGGTTACTGGAAATTTGTGTCTCGTGGTAAAGAATTCTATGGGAATGGTTATATGTGGTGTGAGCGTGTTGATCTTTAAATCTGCCACGTGCTAGCTCTCCATACTGAAGGAAATAGAGGCTTCTGAGAAAGCTGTTTAATACCAGGCCTGATACAGAAACAAGTAGCTAAAACAGGTCATAACTGAGGAGAGAAACAGTATTAGCAGGTTTGTGATGTTGAAGTGAAGTCTTGTAGGAAATAAGAGAATGTACTTGGGGGAAGGGGGGTGGGTCTTCTAACTCAAGTACTTTATGAACAAGATCATATAACTTGCTTATATTAGCAGCCCTGAATGATTTTGATTACCCAAGAAATCTCTTCCAGCCAAGTACTTACAGTGTGGGAAGAAACAGGCTGAAACCAAATGAGCAGTCCTGAATGATGGTATGCTGGAGTGTGGAACACTAGAAAAAAAATCGGTGGTTGGGTGTAAGAAATGATGGGCAGTTGAAAGGCATCAGGTGGTGATGGTCCTTCTCTTAATCTGTATGTAGCCTGTTGCTGTCTGCTGCACACTGCTAGCCTCCAGAGGAAATGTTTGCTTCGTGTCTTCTGGCCACCTTGGTGGAGTGGCTGTAAGGGTGGTAAGGAGTCTCTGCTGCTCTGCTCAGGGAGCTTATAGGTCCTCTTACAGCTCCAGTGCCTGCTCTCTTTCTGTGAGCAGGAACAAGGAGTGGATTTGTTAATTTTGAATTTCATTTCTGTCCATAGTGGTCTGAGTAGTGACAGTGAAACTGGGTGGGGGGCGGGGGGGGGTGAGAAAGGGTCGGGAGGAAGAGGAAGTAGAAGATGCTGTTGCTGCTTTGGGAGAGCTTGGTGGCCTCCAAGTACTTCAGCTCTCAGTCTGCAGATTCTGGGTAGGATCAAATCATTGTCCGTTTTCACCCACCGTGAGGTCTCAAAACTTCCTATGGCAGCTTCTAAACCAAAAAGTAATACTTTGGTAAAGAAGAGAGTTTCCCTTTCTTCTGTGTTCAGCTATGGAAGATTGTCTGGTTTTTGGTTGTTCTTTGTTTTGCTTTTTTAAGTTTAATTAGAGTAATTTGTGTAAAAACTCAGCATAAATTCGGGCCAGTAAAGCTCCTTTCCACTTCGTGCGTTGGTACGCTTCATATAAGTGTCATAGTTACATACGTATTAGAAAGTTAATGGAAGTTCTCAAAATTCAAATGTGAGACTGAGTTTTTAAAAGGGAAAATTTGTATTTTTAAGACTTACAGAAACTAAACAGGATTGTGAATGTTGTGCAGAGGGACAGCTCTTATTTCAGGTTTCTCACTCTTGTCACACCTTGGTTAATTAGTGTACATCTGCCTTTTAATTAGACAAGCAATCATGTGATCTTCTCTGCAGTCAAGACTGGAAGAATCAGATATTTTTACCCTACCTAAATTCTTAGCATAAATTAATTCATCATGCATGCACAACTGGGATCCTTCAAATGTTCTGATTTTAGATCTGGTACTTGATGTGTTCCTTTAGACTTAAGATTTGCATCTTGCTTTCTGTGGTTTATGCTGTGAGTTTGTGCCTCAAGCCTACTGAGTAGTGAGCACTGGATTTCTATAGGCATTCAAGCTGCCCTGCCGGTTTCACCTGTCAAGTATAAGGAAAATTCAGAGAAGGGATGTTCGGGCAGCTGAATAAACTAGTTTCTTGCTTTTAGTTACACACCTGGTTTAAGATGATTGGGTTTTTCTAATCAAAAGCAATTAAAAATTCCTATGTTGTATTAAACATGCAGCAGAAATGGATTTTATTTTTAGCGTATGCCAATGGATGCCTGCTGAATGTATCTGAATGCTTTGGAATTTTGTGCATCATATAAGCAGACTGGTAGAATGAAGTAAACGGTAGTTTACTTTCAAGTAAACATCACTTGATTTTTTAAATTTTTTTTAAATACTTGGATCATCTGGCAGAGCTATTTGCCTACCTATCATGTTGCTGAAAGGCAAAATCGTATTAGAGATTAAGTTATCAGTTTTCATTGGGAAGAAGTTTAACTATGGAAGACCTCTTTTAAGCTGTCAATAAGCAAACAAAACTTTATTACATCACAGGAGTTGTACAATGAAATAAACTTTACAGCTACCATGAGGAACTGCTTCATGCCTAGGAAAGCCTGAAGAATGTGTCTTTGGGAGGTGTTTAGTGAAGCAAGGTGAGCAGCGGTGCTACAGCAGACTGTGCCCGGGTCTGGCTTGAGTGGAGTTAATTTTCTTCACAGCAGCTCCTATAGTGCTGTTTTCAACTGGTGAACGCAACTGTGCTGACAACACAGCAGTGTGTTCGCTATTGCTGAGCAGTGCTTGCACAGGGTCAAGGCTTTCCCTGTTTCCCACTGTCCCTTCCCGCTGAGGAGGGGACACGGGCAGGACAGCTGACCCCAGCTGACCAAAGGGATATTCCATGCTGCATAACAACATCCTCTGCAATAAAACGGAGGGGAGGTTTTTCCAAAGTAGCTATTGCTCAAGGACTGGCTGGGCATCAGTCTGCTGGTGGTAAGTAATTGCTTCTGCATCACTAGGAAAACTTTTTCCCTTCACTTAATAAATTGTCTTTATTATGACCCAGGAGCTTTCTTGCTTTTGTCCTTCCAATTCTCTTTCCCCATCCCATTGAGGGGGGAGTGAGCAAGCACCTGGGTGGTGCTTACCTGTCTGCCAGGGTTAACCCAGCACACAGCCTAAACTCAGTGTTGGTTAAATTCAAAGTAGTATGTGTTGAAAAGAAAATAACTTAATCTACTTCCATTTTATTGACACACAGTCTTAGATTGCAAAGTCAAACAATATTGAAAACTTGCCACTATAAAATTGGTGGTCTGTCATCTGGAACGCTTCGTGCGACATTGATCGCTGCTTTTTAAGAATATTCCTCAAGTAAGGAGAGATTAGTGATTTCTTAAGAGATGGAAAGTCTGTCTGTAGAAAGTAATGAATGATAAAGGAAAATATTATTTGGAGCGTGTTTCCTTTACCTCATGATGTGGTAGGCAGGCACTCTGTGAAATGGAACGCAACTCACAAATCTGAAAATAATTGGAAGAAATTTTTTAATTCCATGTCTAGTAAGTCATGCTTAAATTCGTGGCTTCTTGCGTTGTTTAATCAAACTAACCAACCAAAGCTTTAATATTTGTAGAGAATGTGTATACTACCTGAAGATGAAAGTATCCATTTGTTTTTAGGATCGGTTGCAACAGTTTAGAGAGGGATGTGAATTCTAGCCCTTCTGCAGTACAATTTCTTCCCCCCCTGCCTTTAAGGCATTTGGAGTGTGATCATCTGCAACAGGATACTACGCAAGTGAGCTATGAGGCTGACCTATTAGAAAGATTTATTTAAGCTATTTTGTAACTTAAATTTCTAGTGTGTTTGCGTTTTGGTTTGGAGAGCAGCCAGCTGACTTTTTCGTCACTAGATCAGGAACCTCAAGGTCCTGGGTTTTGATTCCCATATAGTGGTTATGTATATTTTTCTAGATAAGCATTTATCTCGAGTCTGAAGCCATATTTTCCAAACTTGTTTTTAATCAATGGGTCACTGTCAGTCTTCATGACTTCTGGCACTGGTATTCACTCTAAAAATTTAAGATGGTGATCCTGCTGTCTGCTATCACCTTACAAATGATGAGTGCTTTTCTGAACATGGTTTGGGTGCTGTCCCGCAAAAGCTTGAAAAATGATAGTGTGGAGCCTGCAATTGACTAGGAACAGCAGGTTTGATCCAGTATGGTTTAGTGACGGCATACTCTTGAGCAAATGTTCTGTATTCACATAAATCAGTCCATTGTGTTCTACAAATGAGTACCCCTTAATTGCGTTGGAGGTACAAGTGGGTGCTGATGCCGATGTCTTTGCAAGTTAAATGGGATACATTTGATGGAATGGTAACAGCTTTGTAAAATGGGTAAATTCTGTTCAGCTTCCCTTGGAAACAAGATTTAATGCAATGGAATTGTCTCCCATTTGTCTTACTAATGTCCCCCATTAAGAATGTATGTTCTTAACTGCTGCTTTCCCCTGTAAGTTGTCCAGAGCTTCACACCCTGAAATCCAGAACAGCTGTGTCTGAAAGCCGTGCTCTTCATTTTACAGAGGTTGTGATGTTCAGTATCATCTTATGCCCTCTTTGCCACAGAAGGTGTTAATTTTATCTGTTAGTGCTGTAAAAAGTGTCTGACTGATTCGGTTAAACATTTGTCCTTCATTCATTGTATTTTTACCAAAAAAACTATCATGTCAGAAGGCAAAACTAGTTATTTGGCGAAAAGACAGCTTAGCTTATTTCTCTCCCAACACATTGAACTCTGTGAGCACGTTGCTGGCATTTCTTAGTCATACAGATACCACAGTGGGAAGAAGTGTGATCTTTCAAGGTGTATGTGTTGAGGTAAGTAAGGCAGTATTTTGAAGTGGTATTTCAAGATCTGTACTACTTGGAATATTCTCACTATTGTATCCAGTACTTTGTTTAACTGTTTAGAATTTTTCTGAAGGTCTAAGGTATGTTAACTTTACGTACATACGTAACACTTGGCTAAAGTGAGCTGAACTACAGTGCTAGGCTGAAGGAAAAAAAAAAAACAGAACCAGATAACTAGTTTTAAGAAATATAATACTAGATATTCAGAGCTGTCCAGTCTCTCCACTTTCAGAAAATACCCTTACATTGATTTTTTTGAAGTGGTTCTCAGTCTCTTCAGTCTCTTTATTGCTGTAATATATTGGAAACTGCACTGGGTAAGGAAGCATTTTTAACTTCCTGAGACTATGCCAGTTTCTGCTCTGATGTTAGAAAAGTGATGTAAGAGTTATTTAGGGATGTAGCCCTCAATTTCTTACTGAATCGGGAATGACCTGATTTACAGAAAGAAATGATTTATTATGCATTGCTTAAATGCTTGTGGCTGCAGTACTAAGTATATATCAGCAATGTTGTTATGAATACTTACTGTCCACAGAAACAGTTTACATGAGTAACAGAAATGAGGGTATTAAATGCTATAGTTCTGTTTAATCTGTCTAGGTAGTAAGACTCTGCTTTGAGAATTTTTGGAGCCTAGAATAATTTTCATTCGTTTCTTGGGACTTCATATTTGCAAAGTTGAGCGTGTGTTTTTGTGTCTGCACTACTTGCCTGATTCAAGATGCACAAGCAAATCACTTTCTTTGATATATTATTAAGCTATGCACTGAACACAGCTTGCAGTCTCTATTGGCAGCTTCTCTACTGTTCCGTAGTACCGTATAGCCCGTACTCTGTCATGTTCTTCGCTTGTGAAAATTGTTCGCGGAATCAACTTTCAAGTTGTTATAAAAACCTAAAGCTTTTCTGATCTACAGATCTTAAGTATATAAGTAACTTAAAAAGAAAGCACTTAGCAATTACAATTTGGAAACAGATTCCCTAATTCCGTAGCATGAATTTCTAGGTGGTAACTGCTGTTGAACATATTAAGATTCCCTTAGTTACAAAACTGAGGGATCAAAAGATAATGGAAGGAAGTGGATAAAATGGGTTTGAGATAGCATTGAGCATTCTTTGTTTCAATAAAATGCAAATTTTGTTCAATTTACTGAATTACAGTTACAAGGGTGCATATTTTGGAGTAGATCAGAAATCTTCTCCTGGGGAACCGATTTTGTCAAAAAATGCTGATGTGATTTGTTGAAAATACTCTGTGGGAATCCTGTCAAAACTCTTGATGGAATTGATAAACCCACTTTGGTGCCTGCCTGCCTGCGGTGGTGCAGCTGCTGGGGTGGCTGTGCCATGCCGGGGGGCTCCTGCTCCCTGCACTTCCCCGGCTGCGGGGACACGCTCCCTCCCTCCGGCTGGGGGTGAGTAGGAATCTCTCTGAAACTCCTGCTTCGGGGGCAATGTCTGTTAGCCAGAAAAAAGGAATTTGTTTGGTTTTGTTTTCTTAAGACTGAGTATCTCTCCAAATCACTTTCTTGGAGCGGGATTTCTCTTTAACTTTGCCGTGATTTGGGTGTGAGAAGAGGATGAGAGGGGAGGAAAGGAGAGGTTTTAGTGGGAATGCTTAGCAGGGCGAGATTTCTGCTTTGCAGCAGGTGCTGGTAGGGACTGAAGGAGGGGGCTGAAGGGCTACATGGACAGATGGTGATAGACCGTACTGTACCAGTCAGGGAAAATGATTAATCAATACTACAGGGATTTATTCTAGTATTTAGTTCTTTTAATTTAGCCTTCTGTTTCTCTGCTCAGGATTCTGTAAGAGAATGTTCTAAATGTGATGCTGATACAGGATCTGGTGATTTTTTGAAAGTAATCAAAACAGTTCCCCAACTGTTTTTTAGCTGGATCTTGTTGCAAATGGCAGTAAAGAGAACAAATGTTCTATCCGTGTTTCTAATTGCAAGTTGCATAAATATGACTCGGATTTTAATGAAGGGGACTTGGGGAAGTAATACTGAGGAATAGCAAATGATAAGTGAGCAAGATGTTTAATGCACGTTTTTTATAGTTCTATTGCACTTGCATTGCTGTAAGCAACCTTCATTCTGATACTTCCCAAGTTTTGACAGCTTGCCTTTCTGACTTTATTGATTTCTTAAAAGGAAGCCTGTAACTTCATAAATCTTGTTTTCAGCAAAATTAAAAATAAAGAAAATATTTAATCACCTGAAGTGTCGTTATTTACACCAGTGTAATTTGTTAATAGAGTTGGAACTTTTAGGTTCCTGATGCAGGTCTTTGCTTCATAAGGTACTGGAGGATGTTATCGCCCTTTATGGAGGATCAGTGCTGGAGGAAGAAAACGTCTTCCTGTGAGCACAAGGCTCCTTCCTTTTTTCTATTCATCTCTTCTTTAATTTTAGTCACCTTTCCACTGCTTGGGTTTTCCTCCTTTTTCTGTTCTGTTCCCTCACCCAGGTCTAGATTTTACTACTCTGGTTTCTCTTAATACTTACTGCCTTGAAGTTTTCTGCCTAAGCTAGAACCTCTCCCCGCTCTGTGCTCACTTCTAACGCGTCTCTTAGGCACTCCCTCCCCCTGGTGCTCCTTGTCCAAAATGAGCTGTCTTTTCTCCTAATCACAGCGCACAAGCTTCCTGTTCGAGATGTGCTTCCATCGCCTCCCCAGCTGTTTCAGCCTGCGGTAGTTCATCATATCTGTGTTTCCTGCCCTCTGCCTCAGTCTGTCTGTCTTCCTGCTGTCCTGTTTGGCTGTTTCCCACCAACCTGCTCATGTCAATACCCTCTCTCCATGTACACATGCTTTCCCTTGTTAGTTCTTAAGTTTGTCCTGCCCCTCCTCACTTCTTCATGCCCAACCACTTTCCTGGCTCTCTGAAGAGAGAGCCTTTCCCCCTGCCCTGGGTCAGTCTGTCACCTGCTCAGTGTTTGAATGTCTTCTTCCACTGTGGGTGTCGGTGGTGAAGTAACTGAGGTTGCTGGAAGGGTAGATGTGAAGTGTCTGTGGGGGCTCTACCTCAATCCAGCAGGAGCTGTACTTACAGGACAAATAGCCTTGAGCCAAAGAACGCTTACTTGCTCTATCGAAATGGCTTATGATGGGACTTGATTTGTATGGGAGGTCGGAGCCTGCCTCTGAAATCCTCTGAGATTTTAGCCAAATTCTTCAAAACATATACTCTGTATTTGTGAATAAATATGTTGGAGGCAGGGAGAACTTGTCACCCAACACTGAGGGGAGAGAGAGGTTCTTTTAGGGATCCTTGGCAGAATGATGATGGCACTAAATTGTAGTTACAATTAAAGCTTTATTTTCTTAACATTATGTTATGATTAGTATAGCACAGAATTTTTTTTATTAGAATGGCACAGGATTTCTACAAGCAGAATCAGTGTAGCGATCAGTTTATTAGTAGCATAATACAGAAACTATATTGCAATTTATAATTTCTAATCACCTGGACTCTCTGTGGATTGGGTCAAATCTTAGCACATGGTTTGCTGTATCAATATAACAGTCATACTCTAGGCTCTAAATTCATATAAAAGAATACGAGTCACTCCCTCAATCTTCTGAGGAAGCAGAGGACGATGGACGTGTCCCTGGCCACAGTGGGCCCTGGGTCTCACTATCCAACAGCAGCTCCAGTCCAAGTTCCTCCCCTTAGGACTTAAAACTGCTTGATTTTCTAGACAGTGTTCTGGGTGCTGTTATGCTTCCCTGTTCTGTGACAGGGCCATCACCAGCGCCTGGTGCCCTGGGTGCCTTGGACCATCAAGGCCAGCAAGGGAGGGAGTAATCATCCTGGCGCCCAGGAACCTTGAGGTCAGTAGGGAGGGGAAGAAGAAATCTGTTTGGTTTGTCTACTTGGTTCACAGGACCTTCAGGGCCTGGTAACAAGGGGAAAGGGAACAAATACGTGACCCACTCGGTCACCGAGAATGGCTGCTTGCCTTAAAATGGCGTTAGTTATGCTAACCACATCGCCAGGGGTCAGGAACACGGGGTACCAGTTACGGTGGGACCCTGTGAACAGTTGGTTTTGGTGTGAACAGTTGGTTTCGGTGTGAACAATTAGTTTCATAGAGACATAAGCAACAGAGGGCTCGGTTTTACAATGGAAGATTGTTGACAATATTGATGATAACTCATGCTCCCAGGCTTCCTCTTAATACCAGTGACAGAAATTTTGTAACAATTAAGTATGTTTTATGCTGGAGGATTGATCTACAAGTGATTGAAAGCCACAGGGTTAACTTCTAGGATGGGCAGAAGTTGCTTAGATTAATAAAAAGATGCATTAAGAAGTAATGGAACGCGTAAAACAAAGTCACTTAAGGCTGGACATCAAGATTGTAAAGCATTATGCTATAGGACGTTTTTTCCAAGGAATGAGTAGAAATTATCTTTTTTGAATGTTTACATGTTGATCAGATGAAACACACAAATATCCTGTAAGAAGCACTTTTGTATTGATGGGAGGAAGGTTATGAGGCAAAATGGTCCTTTAATTTGTCTCTTCTGAGAGAGCATATGTGTGAGTTCTAGAAATGCAATATATAGCATAACCTCAAGTGGTGTTCACAAAGCTACTTGAAATAGACTGCTACTTTTCACTGTCACCCTTAAGTAGGACATAGGGCCCCTAAATACCCATGGAAATTTAAGTGCAAGGAGCAAAAACTAGGCCCTGATCCAAAGCCAGTTGAAGCTGATTAAGAGACTGCTTTTGGCTACTGAGGGCTCTGGCTTAGGCCACTAGCAAGCTAGAACTGGGTCTCAGGTGTTCAGGCAGACTTCTTTGGTTAGTTTGAGGGTTTTCCTTTTGATTCACATTTGAGATGCTGTCAGTGTTCTTAGGAGATGTCCCAGTGTGTATGCCACCTAAAGTGTTACATATTTTCACTATTTAGTTCTAGAAATAGTAAGTGGGTAATAATCAACACCTGAACTACACTTAATTGCCAGATCATGTATTGTTCTGTTTTTATGGCTTGACTCTATACATTGTTAAATCACAGGTATACCTAGAGATTATATACTTATTCCTTTAAAATATGCCTACAGCTAGAATAGAGGCAAGGAAAATCTTTGCTTTGCATAGATTGCAGTTCTTCGGCTAGTTTTAGTGTGCTTCTCCATTCTTCCCATCCTGTTAGATGTTTAAATTTTTTGAATAGTGAAACAGAAGAGAGGAATATGTTTTTCAAGTAGGAAGTGTCTGTAGAGTTGTAAATATAGGTTTAAGTGAAAGGTTATGGTATGTCTGACTCAGATGATTTATTTTACTTGTTTGCAAGTTTCTCTTCTATTTTAGAAATAAAATGTTTACATTTTATCAAATGTTTTTTTGAGTGCAGTCCAAGTTAGTTCTTTCATTTTAATTCCACTTGGCATGTTGCCCCATTTAATTTCACAGCTTGGCCTGAACTTTCTGTGGATGTATGTAGTTATTAGCTGTCTGTGTGCTGTGTCTCCACTTTCTTCAAGTTGAGAAGAGTTGGAAAGTCGCTTTTGGAGTTGGGTCAAGACTTCATTCTAAAAGTTAATAGAAATGTAGAGCGTGTTCTCTTCCAGCTGAGCTAGATTGCTTATATACTATTCACCAATAAAACTTTCCATAGTACAAAATAGATTTTGAGAAATTTACCTAGCATTCTGTAAAGCATCATGAAAAGTAAGTTTCAGCACTTGAGGGTCAAAACGCTTGCATCTATTTGGGGGGATAAATTGGAACTTGTTTTAATTAATTTCTTTTATATTTGACCTCTAGGTTCCAGCAAGATGTGGAGTGACAGTCCGTGATAGCCTAAAGAAAGCTCTGATGATGAGAGGTCTTATTCCAGAATGCTGTGCTGTTTACAGAATACAAGATGGGTATGGTTTGTGTGTGATGGTTTTTGTTCTTAGAATCTGTTCTTGGAGTTACCCAGTTTGGCTGATTCTATGCAACATTGTGGAAGTTGTTTCCCAAGTTCAGAATGATATGATACTTTGCACTAAAACAATATGTGTCTTGAAGACCTATAAAAAGAATGACAAACTCCTAGAAAAAGACTTAATCACTTCAAGAATGGGCATGATATAGAATAAAGTGAGCTTATAGACTGCTGGCAAAACACTCATCAATCCAACTCATGCTAACCAAACAAGTATTAAATGGGTTTTGTTAACTTTTTGGTTTAATTTTACTTGGTTATAGTGCATTCCTAACTGAATATAGAGTTCCTGGGGGTGTGTGGGGGGGAGTAAATGAGTTTCCAGCACTAAAAAGTTTGTAGATTTTCTTACTGCACAAAATTAGTCATCTCTTTGGATCTCTTATGGGGCACGTATTTTCAGAAGGACTTTGTTTGATCAGAAAGGTATCTGTCACGTTGGAACCAGGGAATGGGCCACTACCGGAGCTGGTTAAAAAGAGTACATTTCTTTCATGCAGTTTGTCCAGGGAAGGCGTGCCCTCCTTGGCGTGTGCCGAGCTTAATGTCTTGCCTCTAAAGTTTCCTGCAGTTAGAGACTGGGTGGCAAACCCCCACGGTGCAGCTTTCTATCTGATCTCACATCTTCAGCAGGAGACCTGCAAGGGCTTGTGGGCTGGTGCTAATGAAAGGCTTATTTACACTTTAGAGAGAAGAAGCCAATTGGCTGGGACACTGACATTTCCTGGCTCACGGGAGAGGAGTTGCATGTGGAAGTCTTGGAGAATGTACCACTCACAACACACAATTTTGTATGTATTGGTTTTTGTGCAATGTTGAGTAGGGTTAAGCCAACTTTGTGCTTTCAGATTCAAATTAACGACTTTGAATAATATTTTGTATCTGGGGGATGTGGTGGGGGTTGCAAAAGAAGTTTTTAATCACAATAGCCGAAGTGAATTAGATAGAATTGTAATTGACGTAAGTGATGTTAGAGTACTTGATCGCCCTTAAAACTTTCACAATTGGATGGAATACACCCTCTAGAATCTATAAATGGAGGGGGTTTAAATCAGCACTGCATTGCAGAGCTGTAATAATAATCTACTATTTTTGTATTGCTGTATCTATAAAATGTATTCTGGGCCTCCCTGCTGGCTCTGCAGCAGCAATTAACTAATGAACTAACTATTCCCAGAGCAGTGCTGACATCATCAATGATGCTAGTGCACAAATATGTTTTGACCTGATAAGGCATCAAGTAAATGGAAGCTGATAAACAGAATCCATCTAAACAGTTACAGCTACATACAAAATCCTGGAAATAACGTTTTTCACATTGAGAAGAAAGACCTTTTATTTAAATAAAAACTCAAAATTCTATTTGCAAGATACTTAAACTATTTTACGCAAACAAGCTAGTTTGGCTATGGCTAGTTAGTTGAAAGTCTAGTAGGCTTAATGTTTGGGGTTTTTTTTGATAGCCACCTGAAATTTTGATTACTACATGTAGTAATACAACTAGAATGTGTTTTTATGCCAAGTATTGCAAAATTTGAAAAGAAACTAAATAATTTCCCCCCCTATAATATGGGGATAATTAATGTTCACCCTTTTGCAATTTTAAACATTTCTGAGTTTCAGTAGTCAAAATTACAACTATATATGTAACCATACGTAGAAGCCATATATATAAGCCATATCTGTATTTCCAGTCCTGTGAGCGTTGCATAGAAATGTCATTTGGCTCCTGGAAAAATTAGAAGATGAGATAATCTTTCAGCAGCTTTTGTTTTTGTAGGTTGTATCCAATTAAATTCTGAATGTTTGTCTCTTGCATTATAACAGTGACTGTTTTGCTTTGGATTTGTTGCTGTTTTTCTTACTGCTAATGAAATGAAGCATTAATTCCAATAAATAGTTGAAAGAAAATTTTAATGTATGTAGACTATTTCAAAAAGGAGACAATCTTTTATGTCAGGCTGTTTGATATATAAAACTGTAGCTCCAGCATCAAAAAAGAGGCTTTTAAGTGTATTTGAGGGAGGTAAAAGCAAATAGTGTATCTTAGGCTTGCAGAAGAGCTCTATTTAATTACGATTATTTTTTGACAATATAGGTACGAAAAACATTCTTCACGTTAGCTTTCTGCGACTTTTGTCGAAAGCTGCTTTTCCAGGGATTCCGGTGCCAGACATGTGGCTACAAATTTCACCAGCGCTGTAGTACAGAAGTGCCACTGATGTGTGTTAATTATGACCAACTTGAGTAAGTAATCACAATTCTTTTTAAAGTTGAGCCTTTTATTAAGCTTACAGCTGTCGGTGATTTCTTATGTTAAATCTGTGATGCAGGAAGTCAGAGGTGGTGCCTGAAAAAAATATAGGAGCTCAACTGTTCTCATGAGAATGCATAATTCATATTCTCTCTGTGCTAGCTCAGACAACCAGTTCATTTTTTTTTTTCTGGACTATGAAATGCTTTCTTTGAAGCATGAATGGGGTGGCTGAGTACTTGACTGTATCAGACAGGCTTCTCATTGTTCACAGTTGTTATTCTTAATCAAAACTGGGTCTTTATGATGTGATGGCTAGGGCCCTGTTCAAATGTTTAGATGTGGGTTTATTCTCTTCAGCCTGAAAAAAATGTTAAGAGACACTAGTTTAATATGGTGAAATTGCAGTCGGTTTTACAGCGATTGAAAACAAATCCGTTAGTGAGTTTGATGCCTAGGTAAGAAACATAAAAGAGAATATCCCAAACAGTCATGTGTTCTTGAATTTAATTATTGATCTATTTGTGTAAGTCTTTGATGTAGGTTAAGGATCTGGTGTAAATTTGCTCTGTGTTCTATTTGATCGGTTCCAGTGGATGCTATTAAGTCTTTTAAATAGACTTTCATGTAAGGAATCATTTAAAATGCTAGTTTTTCCCCCAAGAATAAATTTAATTTCTGCTTATGTTGGTATTTTTAACTGTTTCCTTGGGCACCTCTAGAATTTGTGCTCAGGGCTTATGGATAACAGTTCTATCCATTTGACATTTGGGTCTTGGCATTGCATCAGTGCAAACATTAAAATAAATTCATGTACTCAACATTTAGGTATAAGTTATACATTCTTGAGGAACCAGATGTTTGTGATTTCAACTAAAAGATTAAAAAATTACTTTCTGGAAAGTTATGTTTAAGGCATGATCTTTTGATCCTTTGTCAAGTAAACACTATTTTAACGTATCTTGTGGATTAATGTGTTAGTGTAGTCTTTATTTTAAAATTTAGAATTTGATCAGTGAGGGGTTTGGGGGTTTTTTGAAGAGGATTCAATCATTGAGTGTTATATTGTGAAGCTTCTGGGTTTTGCACAAGTTAGGCTGTTCTTGTTTTGTTCTTGCCTCACAGTTTGCTGTTTGTCTCCAAGTTCTTTGAACATCACCCCATACCGCAGGAAGAGGCCTCCTTAGGAGAGACCACCCCAGCATCTGGATCGTACCCCTCAGTGCCCCCCTCAGATTCTGTTGGGTATGACCTTATTCCTGCTGTTTAATAACGTAACATTTCAGTACTGTATGCTTAGAAACACTCAAAATACTGCTCTGCAACTCTATCTACTTTTTTGTAATCTGGCTTCTCATGCAAATATATCCACCTATGCTTAACTTCAAAGTAGTGAATGTTTTCATTCACATGAATGATATAAATTAGTAATGAACCTAAGTTAAACGTGTGCGTAAGTGTCTCTAGAATTGGGGCCTTACCTGTTAAACTGATTTCTTCTGCATGGTAGCTTAGACCTGGTCTAAACTGGAAAGATTTTATACTTAAAATTAATACAAACCAAAGCTATGTCCTCACAAATTCTTTTAGTTTGTGGTATCAAACTACAATTTACTTGCCTTGAAGTGACATACCTCTGTTTCAGAATAAGCCACACCACGATAAGATTAGCGTGAACAGATGCCAATTCCAGGTTCATAGTACCGCTTTAGTACCTTTTCCTTATACACATTGCTTTAGTATCCTCCAGACCAGCTGTCTTCCTCCTATTTAGATGTTGGGATATACCACTAGCATCTGTTTGCTGCAGATCCAGGTTTTGTAAAATTACACTTCTAAAACTGACCACGGCCTCCATCCCCTGTATTTCCAACAAGGATTCTGGACCATATCTCTGTGAAGAGATAAATGATCATATTTAGATTATGTTCCCGGTAGCTAAGAGGTCACTGACATCACACAGCACTAGACAGTAGAACAAATCTCCAGGAAAGAGTAATCAAGGATGTGTATCAAAGTCAAGAAACCTGATACAGATTCATTAAGAGCACCAAATACAAAAGCCTTCAGAAAAACATTCCTAGGACATGTGCTACGTGGAGATGAACTGAATTTGGCAGAGAGGCTCTCTTGGAATAGCGAGCATTGTGCCCAAACTAAAGCAGAAACACAGCTGGAAGCTACACAGGCACCTATGGACTCTAACTAGAAGAGAAATTCCCTGAACAGCCAAGACTATTTTATGAAAGATCAAACATGATGCCTCCCAGGAAAATAGATTGACAGTCCTGCAGAGGGAACCTCATTTGGTAAGTACAAAGAGAGATGATGTTCTCATTTTTACTGTTTTATGCAGTTTCAAGTAGATTTGGAAGTGTCTCTTCCAGGTAGTGGATGTTGCCTTTGTATCCTGTGGACATTAGTACAGCAGGCTGTGGACAAGGCGGCTGCCATGATTCTCTAAGTTAAGCAGGCTCTGCCTTTCTCATGGTAGAGCTGAAATTATACCAGGCTAGAACTATTAATATGTGAAGAACCTTGTTTATTCTAGCCTGTGGGTGCCAAAGACACTATGTAGCCCCAATCCTAATGCTGGTATATGCTAAGTTTTCCTACTTTTAAATTGCCTCCGCTTCACATTTGTATTTTCTTAGCAGTTTATGAAGATACAATAGGATGGATTATCTTAATTGATACATATCCTACTTCAGACAGTCTTAGTTTTGTGAAGTAAAAATGGAAAGGAAAAACTGAGACCAAAGATGTTTAATGCCTCAAGGTTTTTAACTTCACTGATACACAAATGTTAACATTTAAATATACTTGCGAGTTGAGGTTAAGGAGCTTTTCCTAAGTGTTGCATCCGTAAATGTTTGTGGTTGCAGGAAGCTGTAAAAGTTTCTAGATTCCTACTTCTTTTGCGTTTTTCCTCTCTGTATACTTCATTGTTAAACCAAAAAAAGGCATGCATCATGCCTCCAGAATTCTGTTTATTTTGAAAATGGTTTATGATTATCAACTGGTATTCATAAGTAGCGTGCATGTTACAAAGTCATGCAACTTTCCCCAAGCATCTATGTTTGTAGTATTTCCTTTCCAGAAGCAGCTCTAATGCTATTGTATGAGCATATAGCACTCTCCATACCTTCCTCCAATTATCCTTTTGCTTTTCTTTAATAATACTTACCTGCTTTTCAAATATATAATTGTGGAAATATTAATTTATTTGATTTGTTTTAGAGTTTAAAAAAAATGCTGGCATTTTCTATAAAAACGTATACTTACCCACGGTTTTGTTAAAGGGAACTCCTACAATATGGGACAACAGCTCAACTGGAACAAAAAAAAAAAAGTCTGACAATTGAGGTTATCTTGTCGGGAAGAGAGGAATTTGAGAGTTGGGCAACGGGATTGGAAATGTGAGGAACTAGCGCTTTATTAACACTTATTAGTTTAATAATTGTTCCTTTGATTTCTCTGTTCTCCTAGCGTCTTGCATGACACAGCCCACAGAGGAAGGGATGTTACTAATCGTTTGGTAAACCTGAGGAAAGAGAAAGCAAACATCCTTCTTCATCTTTAGCCTTGTGAAGGGATTCCAGCGGCAGGCAAAGTGCCCAAAGAAAGGAAGAGTTTGTGTTGCAAGACAAGCTCAAGAGCAAAGGCGTGTGTGACATGCTGAGAAATTGTCAAGGGATCAAATGGAGAAGTTGGAAAGAGAAAGGGACATAAAGGAAAAGACCATTGGACATGATGCAAAAGCTGCTAAACGTGCTGGAGAACTCTGTTGCACTTCGCTCATGTGTAACATCCTAAAGCAGTCCAGTCCTGTAGCCTTTCGTTATTCCAGCTGTAAGCCATAGGCAGTCCCCTCCAGATGTTCCTCCCCAAGATGAGGGAGTACCTATGGTCCCACTTGCACATTTCTGAACCCCTTATAAAAATGTTTCCAGCCTCCACATCAGGTCTTTTGTCCCATTTAAGTTCTTTCAGTTTGCACTATCTTGTTGTGCCAAAGCAGTCATTTTAGTTATAATCTGCACTTAACTGGAAAGAGTTATTGAAGTGTAGGTCTCCCTGATAATAGCCATTTGTAATAAAATTGAAGTACACAAACTGTATGTAATACATTGTATTCATTTCATTCATTGCACTGTCATAAAGTTTCTTCTGTATCTTTGCTCGTAAAATATGAGCACAGAATTTCTGTGAACCCAGTTCCCTGGATGTTACAGATACATGAAAAAGGGAGAGATTAGCTGTTCAAAATATTCCAGAGTTGTCCTTTTTCACCTTCCATATGTTCTCTCAGATGTTGTGATCTTGGGCAAAACTCAGCAAACTCACGAGGCAGATGTTATGGCAGGGTAAGTAACCTGTGGAGCGGGTGGTAAGGGGGCACACGGTCAGACCTTCAGTAGCAGAGTGGCAGGTTGGACTCGATAGAAACCGAGGGCATCTGATTTGCTTGAGGCAGAACACAGCGAGTAAACGGGTTGGCAACATCTTGGCTCTTTGAAAAACAACATTTCCCAACATGCTTAATCTTCTAAATTTGAGGAAGGAAGGAAGGAAGGAAGGAAGGGGGACTGTCTGGTGCACCGTTCTTGGAAGCTTGCCAGTCCCTGCCTTAGAGCAGGCTCCAGCCTGTGATTAAACACCTCTGCTTTCCTTTCTGTCTTCCAAATGTTCACGGATTATTCTGCCTCAGCCAAAGATATTTAAATGTCTAGAAAAGCTTCTGAGAAGCCAAGGAAACAAAAACACAGTCTTACAGTATTGTATTTAGTACTACCACACCATTTAGATCCCCGTGTGTTTAAGTGAGCAAAAGCTTTGTGTTTTATTGCATAAAACAATGATGAACTCTTCCCCTAAAAATTCTGGCACCAGACCTTTTCCAGGGCACTCCATGTAAATGTTAGCAAACTTCCTACAATATCCAGCTTGATATCCATACTTCCTGAGCAGAAAAGGCCTGGTACCAGCATCTTTAGAATAATCATCTTTAGTCTGTACAACAGGTGGGGGAACCCCCTTTCTCCCCAAAACTTTATTTGCAAAAGCATGCTAGTGAACCGAAACCTGGTTTGGAGGACTAATGACACCTGTGGGGCTTCTCTTGATAGCCCCTGGTATATGAAGCTATCAGAAATTTTAGGAAAGCATTGCTAAGCTTTGATCTGGGCCCAATGGCCAATATAAATGCACACTGTTGTGATAATCCTGGCAGTTGTTTTACCCCTACAAGCCAACATTGATGAAAACAAGTTATCATGGCATAGAAAAATACACTAGTCCACATGAAGTTGTGACTGTTACAGATCTGTCCCATGATGCTTTTAGACTGACTTCACAGGATGCTGTAAGAGCGGTCTTCTCTAGCTTGTAGTTACAAACTTGTGTTTTTCCCCAAATCAACATTTGATTTGGGGTTATTGACTATTTCCAGGCTGCAGAGGTGGGGAAAGAAAAAAAATTGCTTTGTTTTCTGGCAGTATCTATGGAGGACCACAATAATTACATTAGAACACGTTTGGCCTCCAAAACTTGCAGTTTACCTGCTTGCTAGTGTAGCTGAAATACCATGGTATCTCAGATCTTTAGTGGTCCAAACCAATTAAAAAAAAAAAAAAAAAAAAATCACCAAAAGAGCATTTTAGCTTGCTGTAGGTTTGGCTTGGGTACGAGTGTGCAGTCAACCAGGTGAATAGTATGTACTGCACTGAGCCCTCTGGCTAAACTGAGATGCACTTGTTCAGGCTGGAAGGGGAAGAAGAAAAATCTCAGCCCAGTAGAGCTGGTGTCCAGTAGAGTTGGTGTCATCTTAAAAAGGGAAGTGGCACACACCCTAAAACTGAAGCTAGGTGAATGTGAATTTTCAATTTAAATATTTGTCTAACTACAGCAAAATGAAAATCCAAGCAAAAATCTTGAAGCCCAGACAAACCTCTTTTAAGAAAAATCTTTCCTGAGTAGACCAGCTCTTAAATATATGAAACATCACATTGGTGAGTTGAAGTAAATTCAGGAAAATCTGTATTGAAATTTTCCTTTGTATTTGTAAAGTGAACTAACTTGTATCATTGCAATTTCTAAGATTTGGTGGAGGTACTGTATATGATTTTATAAAAATGGTTTGCTTATATAGAAGGTAGCATGTGTGGGCACTCTTCTGAATTACCTTCCTCTTTCCCATGGACCCAATTTTGTAGAATAGTAAAACTGTGGACAGGTTGGCACTTGCTGTGATTGACAAAGGGTAAAAATCTACATCTGCCTGCAATTACTCCTGTCTCCTGACAAAACCTCTTTCTGTTTTGTCTTGATAAAAAGGGAGGGAACAATGTGCTTATCCCAAATACATGGTCCAAGGAAAAAGCATGTTCTGTCATACCACCAGGCAAGGTTCTAACATATTAAATCAAGATTTGACAGCTCTATCAGCTTATTGCCTGGGAAGCTGAGAATTGTTTGTTAAAGGAATGCCCACATCTAAGATGCTGGAAGAAAGTGTGCAAGATGAGGTGGTATAGCCTCTCAATACGTCAGAATATTGACTTTCTTCATTGGTAGAAGGTCTCCTCTCAGGTTGGCTGATAACTGCTCCCAAAGGCCACAGGAGCAACAGAAACTTGGACCCTGGTATTTAAACTTCTGCTGCTTTAAGGCCCAGCCTGCTAGACACGTTTGCCACAGTAAGCAGGTCTTTGCAGTAGTTGTGTTCTGGTCCTCTTGATTTTTTTTTTTTTAAAAGATTTTTTTTTTTTTTTTTGGCAATATGTTTTCATAGCCTACAGAACTAGTTTTGTAACTCACCTGGAATCATCCTTTTCCAAATGATGATGGCTGGTCCTTTTTGCTCCATTGTCTCTTCTGCCCTCCTGGAGTAATTAAAAGTTTGGGCTTTTGGTAGCTAAGAGGATTGCTGCATTCTTTGTGGTGACATGTTTTCTGTAGATCAGTATCTTGATGCAAATCGAGATACAGCTTTTGCCGCACACAGGCAGAGGCTGGTAGTAACCTCTTCGGAGCTTGTGATCTCAGTAGGCCATTTTGGCTAGCAAATCGCTTGTGTCTTTCTCTTCTTCACTAGTTACCTTTTTCAAGCAAAATATAGATGGACCACATGGCGAACTGCTTATGAGAGTCCCATCTCTGGATTGTTTGGTATCTAAAATGCAGAGATCTCACCAGTAATAGTTTACAGACTCCAAAAAAGAGAGTTCTTTATCAGCCCATAACTGTTTTCTAAAGATCTGAACTTGCGCCAGCTGGACTTTAACGAGTAGAAAAGGCTCTTCAAATTGTTTTCAAATGTGATATGACATAGCATGCTGTCTGTGCCAGCAACATGATGGGCATGACGACCTGTGACCAGAAATACAGAAGTATTTGCAGATTCCTTTAGCAGATGACCATTTATGACTCAGAAGCGGATGTAGCTGAAACAGTATTTCTGCAATTTGGTTTTCTCTCCTTTGGCTTGCTCATGATCACAGAAAATCTGATTGCTTCTCTTCTCGTCGTGTGGCAGAACTCAAATGCTGTCTCACAGTCACTCCTAGTGCAATGCTCTGATGTTTGTTGTTACACATTTCCCTTAATTTCATTATTACTGAAAACTCCCAGGAAGTTTGAGCTGGAGTGAGCTATCCCAACAATTTTAGGCTTTTCTTCTGAAATCTTTCTGTACAGCATCTGACACACTTGCCTTAACACGAAAATATAGTGCCTTAGAATGTCAACCAAATCCTGTGCTTGTATCTGTGGGGTGTCCCGTCTCCTGATGTGGGTTCTAGTTGCATGATTTCCTTACAAAAATGTTCAGGAGTTCAAAACTTCCTCATCTACAATAGAAAAGATTTACCTGAAGGCACTTGTTAGCAATGAATGAAAACTTTAGCTTATGTATATGTATATCGACTGCGTTTAAAATTTTTTTTCTGAAATTCTGAGCATCTTCTGAAATACTGGGCTGTTCAAAGCCCTTTCTCAGAGATTTGTCTGTTGGCAATTTCGGTTCATTTATATTTATTATTTATATTTATTATTTTTATATTTATATTTATAGTCTGTCATGTTGACAATAGGTAACTATTTTTTTAAAAAAGTTAAGCAGGATGAACCCTGCTACCTATTCTTTCCCGCCTGCCCCCCGCCACCTCCAAAACATAATCTAAGTATTTTATTAGAAGACTTACTAGACTGTTATTTGAATTAACTTGCAAGTGCTCCGTTTTGCCATTCTCAACTGTGAGACTGTTGGCCAGGAAGGAAAAGATGACAGGTACCTAGGATACGGGTATCACTGAGTTCTGGGATCAGTGCCAAACTGTATAAACTCTTCAACGAAAGGTGGGGTAATAAAATAGTCTTTAAAAGCAGACCTGTTGCTGAAAAAACGTCAAGAGATCCTGTTGAAAATGTTAGTTGGCCCTAAAGATCTTTGGGGAGGCCAAGGAGCGTTTGCTTATGGGAGGTGGCACCAGGACCTGTTGCGGCTATATGCTGCTGTATGGTTCCTTTCCAAAGCTGCTCCTTGCGGGCATTGCCTTGGTGGCCATGGTAACTCACCCATGAGTTACCAGCATGGCTGGAGGACGCTACTCGTCTCCTAGGAGTTGTGTTTTCCATAAGTTCTAAAAACCTTGCTGTTGGATATCATGTGTATTTTGACATAAAGTTTTCTTTGACAAAGGTGGCAAATGTTTCTCCTTGGCCTTGCCGTATATCCATTAAATTAGACTTAAGAGTGACTCCTTGAGTAAGAGATAAATGCCAATTTATTGTGCTTTAACAAAAGAAATGGATAACCAAAGAAGTGACATTCTGCCTTCTTACAAACAAAAAAAGCAAGTGTGCAGATGTTTTGTCTTTTAAATATATGATTCGTGATACCATAAATTAAAGACTTTGTTTACATTTATGACTGGCAGCATTTGCATTTCTTCAGAAAACTTGTCTGTATAGTCTGAACGCTTATCTTTCAAGTCAAATCTATTGCATCGCCTAACTGTTGCACTGTAAATAACATTTGAAATGTTGCGCTATTCAAAGTTATTTCTTAAAGGTTGAGGTTAAGAGGTGATATATTTATTTTTAGTATCAATAATTTATATTACACTGGCTACAATATTAATAATTTATGAGGAGTGACCAGTGTGTAATTTTTAGTCTTTCTTCATTGAAAAAATAATCCCATCCATACAATTTGTTTTGTGACATCTTCTGACTGTAATGTTGACGTGGGATGTTAAACATTTTTAGTTCTCAATGGGTTGCCATTAAAAAGAGCGTATTGCGTTAACTCTGAAGTGAGGAAACTGCAAAGTACCTTGCTATCTGCAGTGCATGTCGGGCTGCGTGAATTTTTCAGATCAGGATTTATTATTACTAGTCTGGTATGGTACGTTAGGGGTTTTTGTTTTGTTTTAACTCAGAACGCTTCACAGACACGTAATTAGGTAGTTTGTGCAGCAGAGAGCTGTTGCAATTGATCATAGGGGAGTAGAGTTTGTTCATTATAAATTGTTTTTATGCAGGCCTCTAGATCAGTTTTTTTAATGTATGTATTATTATAGTTGAAGAGGACTTACCGCACCCACTATGCAGTATTTGAAGCCATTTGTAGACCTAAATCCTCTTTTTCCTTGACTTTGTTTCTCAGACCACCAATTCTCCCTAGTCCTTCTCCTTCAAAATCCATTCCAATCCCACAGCCCCTCCGACCAGCAGATGAAGATCATCGGAATCAATTTGGGCAACGCGACCGATCCTCTTCAGCTCCCAATGTTCACATCAATACAATCGAGCCAGTCAATATTGATGTAAGTACTAATAACGTTTGGATCAGGAACGGTAGATTTGATGTTTCCCTTATGAATATTAGTGCGTTAAATTTATCACGTACACAAATGCCGTGCTTCTAAGATAATCCTTGGTGGTCTGTCAGAATGTTCATAGATACCATGTAAGACATTTTTGCTACTGAGAGCTGTAAGGACGCAAATAGCCCATTCTCCAACAGCAGAAACTGCCTTTTGACGGTCCTGTCCTTTCATTTTCAAAGAAACATTCTACCACAAACCACTCTCTTTTTTTGTCATTAGTCCCAAGGCTCGTGCTGCTAGCTGTACCACAGCCTTAAGAATATGAAAGCCACTCTCGCAAACCATTGTACGCGTTAAGGACATTTCTTAATATGCAACATAGGGATTTTTAGTATTCGTAATTCAAGTAATATTTCTGGCATTGAAGAAAATTAGATTATTGCAGTAAACTGGGTTCAGATTTACTGAATGTTCCTTAGGATTTCAAGAGCCCAGTATATATTGGTCTGAGCATTCTTTTGGAGCGTTCAGAAACGGCTACACTTCACTTGTTTTCCACATTTTTGAAATTCCTGGATGCTGAATTGTAAATAACAACAACAATAATGGTTCGTATTTAGGCATAAAGCCAGCTAGGACCTTTCAAAATATTGGTCACGGCAACCCCTTTCTAATTTTGCTAACGTATATAGCTTGTACTTTACCCTTCGGTCTATTCTCTAGAAATTAGTCATTTGTCAGGGTGAGCAGGCTTGAAGTCTGCCTCGACACCGAGGCACAGAATCTGTTTTGCATGTGAACTGAGCGAAAGGTGAAATGGTAGTTGTGTATTAAGAGTGTGGCCACGTAGACATTTGCATACAGCGTGTGGCAGTGGTGCAGCTGAGGGGCAGGGCCAGTGTATAAAGCAATAAAATAATTGTGTAACCAAAAAAAAAAACCCAAAAACTTGATGATGAAAATGGACATACAGAGGGACCTGCTAGAATTTTCTCGTTTTCTTCTGTTTAGAAAAATCCTTAGTGTAGTTTGCTTTTAGTCTGGATATATTGTAAAAGATACTCTCAGTTCACAGTGAATTGCAAGTGAAGGAAACCTTTTGCAGTTAGTCATTTCTGAGAAGAACAGAGTGCGCCTGGCTATGCAAATGAGGTGCTTTGTAACAAGATAAAACGAAGCAGAACTCATTTGACTGATGTACCTCAGTACAGGAAATTGGCGTCCCAGCTTCTGATATGACGGTTCAAATAATTTGTGCCACAAACACTGTAACTAGAACGTTTGGTTCAATATTTCTTCACGCATTTTGTCCAACTGCGTGTTTAAATCAATGTTTTCATGTCAGCATCTATTTTGGGTGGCGTACATTTCACTTTACTACTGAGAGATGCTGTTTTAAAGCAACTGATTTTGAAAAGTTTAGTAGTTGTTATAAATAGTTCTTTGGGGTCTCTGCTGTTAGTAAGCCAGGGTAGGAAGTAACTTGTATTTCATGGACAACATACAAGGTTATGGGTTCTCAATTTGATCAGTCTCAATTGATTCTGGAATGTAAATAATAATTCCTAAATTAAACACAATTATTTTTTTTTTTTAATTTATAGGACTTGATTAGAGACCAGGGTTTACGAGGAGAGGGAGGTAAGTAGTGTTTAAACTAGCTACTGTGCTTTATTTAATTACACAACCGCTCTGTCCCTTCCCTTTGTTCTACTTCCTTCTAAAAAAGACAGGCACAAAGGAAAATACGACTAGAACAAAAAGTGAATTTACATTTGCTTGTCCATGAACTTAATACTTGTCTGACAAAGGTTTGAGTCATTTGCCGGTCATTCTGGGAGTGGGGGAGACGGAAGGAGAAAAAGTTTTGAAGTGGTATCTAGTTTTTTAGTTTTAAAATTACCTTGCACCGTCACTTTTTTTGCTCTCACACGCATACACTCATTCACTTACGTGGCCGCACACAGATACGTTACAACTTCCCAACTCTCTCTCAAAGATTTTTGTGCCTGTTGTTAACTTTCCACCCATGGAAACAACAGGGGTTCTCATTGAAAACCATCGACATGGTAGATGGACCTTCCACACAAACCGCTGCATCCTAAAGCAGTGTGAAATACTCCGGTTCTTCTCCCCCTCTACCCCTGCTGAAGATGCTGCTTTGCTGTACTGCATGCCTGTGCTACTCTTGGAACCAGGTTGTTAGGACCTTACGCTAAAGCCGGGTCTTTTTATTTTTCCTTCAGTAATGCACAGCCCTAGTTCACAGTTAAGTCAGAACTAGTGCCAGAAGACTTATTTTTTTTTTTCTTCACATGTTATGCACGGGCCTGTTAAGTCACTTCTCCCACTGGCTGTCAAGGTCCTGAAAGGGCTTCTTACGTGCTGTATTTATTCCTATGAATATATTAATAATATAGAAATAATAGAAATAAAGAAATAGTAAGTAGGGCAGGCATAGGACAGTTATTCCAACTCCAAATCATTAACGCAGTCGTCTCCTACTAATTATAACTTGCTTCAGCCATAAGTAAAGTCTGAATTACCTTAGCGCACTCTCTCCTGATCTCTAAGGTTTTATACTGTGGGATATCATTGATGTTGTTTCTCCCATCCAAATCTGGTAGTTGGTGGGATGCTACCTACCTACTGTATTGTGTTTGATGGAGCTGTTTTTTCTTATGGCAGCGATAGAACGCTTTTTAAAAAGAAATTTCCTTTAATCCCGCAAGTTTACTAATTTGAAGTTGCCAGTTTTAGCTATTTTTGTATGTGTTGGTAGGTGTGGCTCTTCACAGTTTTGCCCATTTTGTCCAGCATTTAAATGTTGTGCTATCATGTCGGTTTTAACTTTTGATCATAAACTGTCTGCTTGGCATCTGAAAACAATTGGCTGTTCCCAGTCCTGAAACAGTGTTATTAGTAATTGACTTTTTTTTTTTTTTTCCTTCAAAGTACAGAAGCAATCTATGAATAGGAGTCAAAGCATCCTAGTTATTTCCCATGACTTCTTTCATTTCTTCTATGTGTCTGTCTTTCTGTCTCTGCCTGCCCGTCTCTTTCTCTCTAACAGCCCCTTTGAACCAGCTGATGCGCTGTCTTCGGAAATACCAATCCCGGACTCCCAGTCCCCTCCTTCATTCTGTCCCCAGTGAAATAGTGTTTGATTTTGAGCCTGGCCCAGTGTTCAGAGGTAGTTGGGCTCTTCTTTCTTGTTTTCACCCAAACAAAATAAGTAAAACCACAGATGCTGTTTGTGCCTCACCCTCACACGGTGTGTATGTAAGTGTGTGAGTTTATCAAAACACCTCTGTTTTTTGCTTGGCCTGGCTGGAATGCTTTGAATGTGCTTTTCACACATACTCACTTTCACCTTTACACGCGTGAAAATGACTATAAATAAAATCTGGCTTAAATCTTCAAAAGCAAGGAATTTCATAGTTGAGGGTTTGATGTGGACCTTAACATAACTTTTCTAAGCAAAGGTCCTTGGATTGCATTGCAGTGATTTTAAAGACAAAGCGATGCCCTTAACTTAGAATTTCCTTGACTGTTCAGTTTAAGTCAGTTCAGTGCTTTAACAGTTTTCTATATTTAATATTCTTTGTTTTGAAAAGTAATCTAGGAAATCAAATGTGAATTACAAACATTTCCATTGATATCTTGTTAGGTCTCAAGCTTTTCAAGTAATGTGTCATGCCAACTTTCAACAAATACCTCATTTTGAGAATGTGCTGTTGATACCCCATTGGGGCCCTAGATGGTTTAGGTCATGCAGTTTTTATTTAGTTAGTAAATTTCCAGTGAAACAGTATTTGTTTGTGTCCTGTACCATGTAAAATAGGACTCTTCCATTTTCACGTCATCGACTCTGGGGGTAACTCAGGCCTAAAGCTGTCAATGGATCTGTTGTATTACACAAAATCCCCCACAACTCTGTGGGATTTCATATGCTGGAGAAACCAACTATTGAGTAATAGCATGAAATGCGAATATTTTATGTCTGTACATATACATGTAGAAATGGGTAGTTCAGTGCATGTAGTGTGGTTTTCAAATGCTACCATCTTGGCTGTTTCAAAGACTTTTGTTTCAGAATATATCAAGAGCAGTTCACCTTAATGAACTTGTAAAGTTCTTCCAGAAGTCTTCGTAAGAAGACAGGTGTTCCCAACAAGCAAACTGGCTACAGAATGAAATATAGCTTCAAAGTCCAAGCTAATGACTGAAGTCCAACATTATCTGTAGTATTCTACTCTAATAAATTGGAAAACAGGCCATCTGGTGTTATTATGAACAGATTAACTGTAATGTTCTACCATGGGCTGTAAGCATTTTTGGTGAAGGGTGAATATTGTGCTAGTGTTTCTATATTGTGGTATTAAGATTTGAGTAGGAGACTTTAGTTACCTCTAAAGAAAATGCATTTTAGTAGAGCTTTACTGTTACAGAGTAGGTCTGTAACCCAGTAAATTTTTGGAAAATTGCTTATGTTCTGGGAAAATCTTGCATTTAAATCCACATATGTATGATTTCAGGCAAATAATATAATAAATAGATGACAGTATAGTGACCGTAACATGAATATGAACAAAAAGTCCACTCATTAGGTCACTGGCCTGCAGCTGCTTGTAAATGTAGTTAGGATGCCCAATATGCATCTTTATTGTTGCATTAGCATGTGGGACAAAGTTTACGGATGCTGTGTCCCATTTTTGATATGTTGGTATGTCATTATTTTGAGCTTCCACTTCAAAATTTTATGTATTTTAGCTCAGTGAGGACAGGCAGTGATGGATATATATATATATATACAGTCTGATAAATTGGCACACGCTGAGTGACTGACCTTGAGCAACAGTTTTAAAAGTCACAAAGTCAATTTTTGAACTCAAGTTGGCATTAGGAGACGCTTTTTTGGTAAGAAGGGGGCTTCTGAAGGAATATGAGGAGCAGTATTGTCTTCTACCACTTCCCAGAGCACTGATGTGAGGGAAAGCGTTGGAATGTTGGAGGTCTTGTACAGTGACATACATTGTTTAGCAGAGCAGCATGAATTTAATTAACAGTTGACCCTATTTCATGTCCTTTGCATTGGGAGGGTCAGAATAACCTTGTTACAAATAATTACGGTGTATTTTAAAAAGCAGTGTCTAGATGAAGTGCTCTATTTGTAAAGAGCCACTGGGGCTCTGAAACGCAGCTCTGTTAGTGACATTTTCCTGCATCGGTTTGTTTAGATACATATAGGCTACAGGTGTACTGTTCTTTTTGTATTTAATCGAATATGCTTCAAATAGCTAACTAAAGTATTTGGTTTTTGTTTTTTTTAATCCTTCCTGCAGTCTAGTATTTACTTCTAAATAAGAGCTCTCTGCTAACAGATAGCTTTAAAACAGCCAAGTGGTTTTCAGGTGGCACTTGGAGACTCAACTAGAAGATATTTCAATTTTTTGCATTTAGTCTACTTTGATTCCCAAAATACAGTATTTCAGCTATTATTTGGGTCCCTAAAAGGTTAGCTACAAGAAATCTGAGAGGTAGCTACTGCTAACTAAAATGCTACTACTTTTCTTCTCGATGAAACCGGTGGAATTAAAAACTACTTTTAAATTTTTTTTTTCTATTTAAAGAGACATTGTCCTGCTGGTAATTCATGAACAAGAGACTGGGAACTATCTGGTTTACAGGGATGTTTGCTATAGCCTTGTCTCTTCTGACATCTAAGACTTGAGCACTAATCTAATATTAGGACAATATTCCTAGAATATGTTTTTCCCCTCTTAACATTTACATTGATGTTTGGAGATACTGCATCTTAAACACAATTCTTGCACCTAATTTCAATACATTCTTGTAAGCTGGCTTCTTATGGATAAAATTACCCTGTTTCTGAAATTTAGGTTCAACTGCAGGTTTGTCTGCAACACCTCCAGCCTCTTTGCCTGGGTCACTCACCAATGTGAAAGCGTTACAGAAATCACCAGGACCCCAACGGGAAAGGAAATCATCCTCATCCTCAGAAGACAGAAATAGAATGGTAAGGGAAAGATCGGCTATTTTCATTCATAGTATGGTGTGTTCATAGCATAGAAATACTACACAACCATCTTCCTCTCACTTTTTCTTTTATCAAAGCCTTCTGAATTATTTTGAAGATAAGTATGGTAATGATCAAGGACTTTAAACCAATAAATAATGGAATATTGAAATGGTGGGACTGATA
Organism: Chroicocephalus ridibundus; assembly: GCF_963924245.1. Classification (NCBI taxonomy): domain Eukaryota; kingdom Metazoa; phylum Chordata; class Aves; order Charadriiformes; family Laridae; genus Chroicocephalus; species Chroicocephalus ridibundus. Next base: position 157,532,524 of record NC_086284.1, read on the forward strand.
CATAAATCATTTAAATAATTGACTATACTCGCTTTTACTCCATTGCATCCAAGTATCTCGGTGTGCTTCATATTATAATGCCGACTTCCTTTCAAATAACAGCTTAACTTTTCCCACCGTGATTCATGAACTTAGAAAGTTCTCCAGTGATTCTCAAATGTAAAAATACATATTTTTTAATTCACAATTTAGCATTATAATTGAGTAAGAATTAAAAAATAAACGAGACTTCCTTTTTGGTGAGAGTTTCTTAATATTTGCTGGTTTTAACACTGACAGAAACCTGTGGCAAATATTTCATGCCAGGAAATAATTTAGCATGCTGAGGATTTGCATATGGCTGGCCTGAAAAGTCAAATAAAATATCTGAAAAAGAAAGATCTTTCAGGACTTTAATGATATGAGATGCTGATACCAAATCTGTAACAAACGAGCTGTTTTCACAGATGTTAATGCACTTGCTTTCTTCCTTGTTATTGTTTATGTATGCATATAAAGAAAACCCTTGGTCGACGGGATTCGAGTGATGACTGGGAGATACCAGATGGACAGATCACAGTTGGACAAAGAATAGGATCTGGATCATTTGGAACAGTCTACAAAGGAAAGTGGCATGGTATGTGGCCGTCATGGCAAATAGTTATTCTTAAGCAAGTAACGTTGCCTGCTGGGGGACACCCAGCTGGAAAGCAGCTTCTCAGAAAAGCATCTGGGGATTCTGGTGGACACCAAGTTGAACATGAGCCAGCAGTGTGCCCATGCCTCAAAGAAGGCTAACGATATCCTGGGCTGCATTAGGGAAAGCGTTGCCAGCAGATCAAGGGAGATGATGCTTCCCCTCGGCACCGGTGAGGCCATGCCTGGAGTGCTGGATTCCAGTTTTGGGCTCCTCAGTATGAGAGAGACATGGACATACTAGGGAAAGTCCACTGAAGGGCCATAACAATGATTTTTAAATTAATAAGTAGTGTGCTAAATAGGTAATGTTAGAACTTCAAACTATTTAGAAACTCAACTCTTGTATATTCTTATGAATTCAATAATTATTAGGATAAAGATGAAACACAGTTACTGGAAAGGCTGAAGTATTTATCTTGATGAATAGGGATTTGAAATGTGTATTTGGAAAGCTTTGACTTGGCTAGGATTTCTCAGAGTAAAGTAAGAATAGTGTTTATACATTTTACAGAATATTTACTTATTTTAATATTGTAGTGGTTTATTTCACAAAAGCTAGAAAATAGGGTATCTTAATATTTCTGATGCTCTGTATAGCATTTTCTCAATCGACAAACATGTATCAATGGCACTTATGAAAAATTGCTATTTTGAAGGTGATGTGGCAGTGAAAATGTTGAATGTTACGGCACCCACACCTCAACAGTTACAGGCTTTCAAAAATGAAGTAGGAGTGCTCAGGTAAGAATTATTTTTAATGGCATAAAATAATGTGTGTAGATTTATGCTTCATTAATCCCTTAGTTTTAGATTTCCATTATAACACATTTTTCTTATTCCTCCATGATGATACTTTGGGTAGAAAATATAACTTGCCATTTAAAAATATTTCTTTGTATCCACTGCTACTTCTTCCTTCCCCTGTATGTGTTTGTCTGTACACCTCTGTTGTGAATATAGATATGTCCAAACACTCAAGACAGGACTGGTTTTTGCTATTGTACTCCCCCCAGGGCACATCAAGCCGAAGTGTGAACTGTAGGACTTTCTTTCCTCTCATCCATGTTTTAAAATTGAAGGGAGAGTATTGACTAATTGTTCGTTTTGAGCATATCTCATTGATATGTTCGGAGGTATCTAGTTCTTCTTGTTCATTTGATGATGATAAGAATGTGATTGACTTTTCTGGGAGGGTGATGAGAATCTTTCAGATTGACCATATTATACGTTGCTTAATAGTTTCTGTTCGGTAGCATTGACTTATCTTTGAAGGAATTTTTAAAAATGTATTTCTCATAAAGTCACTCCTTGATTTCCTTTTCTTGTGTCTATTGCTTGTGCTTTCTCAGAGGAAGTATTTGTCTTGGGTTCAGCTCTTAAAAGAGGATCCATCAACACGGTACAATAGAGTATTTATTGGGGAAGAACATTAGCATCCAAGTACAATCCTGAGCATAAATCTGTTTTAAGATCTATGCTCTAAAGAAGGGGTTTGCCTCTGGAAAACTGATGTGTTGAGCTGGGTGCCTGTGCTGGAGCACCATCTCCAATAAGCTACATGGTGAAAAGGGGATGGTCAGCCTTTTTCCCCAGGAAATGTTAGTGCTTAAAACTCTAAACCCATAGTTGTGGAAGTAGAGGCTTTCTGGGGTACGTTACTTTGGATATCTCTGCATATTTTTGACATACCTGCTCAGGAGAACTTAATGAAAACAAAAATCAAAAATCTTGCATTTCTGCTGGCAATCCTATAGCTGGAGTTTGGCCTTTCTCTGTTATCATTTCAGCACTTACACTCAATAGTCAGTTGTCCTACCCTTTGACACAGACAAGCCAGATTTGCCTGTAGTTGTGCCTTTTCCATTATGCTTCGGCATTACTTTCTTAGCTTTGAGGTGGGATTTGCCAGAAACCACTTACTTTTTATTCACTCAACAGTTACTCTCAGCATCACTTGACAAATCCTCAAACCTGAAAAAGGCACGGTCACATCGTGTAGAACTGTCCTAGTCTGCATTGCTGAGAGGACACAGGGGTTCACGCTCTTGGCTCCTACGTTAGTTTTTTAATATAAGAAAACATAAAGAGCTCTGCCATCTTCAGGAGCAGCATAGGTTTACGAAGCTACCATGGGTTTTAAGCTTGGTGTGTCACATTTCATCAACAGTGAACTGACTGCCTTTGGTACCAAGCTGTGTTGGAAGAAGATTGCCTTTATCCTCAGCCCATGGTAGAGCTAGGAAATACTCCAGCATTCTTAGGTGCCTCATCTTTGTAATATCTCTTTGGTATGTTTGGAGGTATCTAGTTCTTCTTGTCCATAAGAATGTGATTGACTTTTCTGGGAGGGTGAGGAGAATCTTTCAGATTTCATAGTGTGTCAGTAGATTCTTTCAGGCCTTGAATCTACTGGGGTATCTACTGAGATAATCGTCTCGGTATTGTTTGTTGTGAAGTTTTTCTGTCTGGAGTTGCTGTGTCTTTGAAATAAGTTTGATTTAATCTGGCCAAATCTCTGTGGTGAACTCCAGTCTCTCACAGTGCTGTTTGGAAACAAGTTCATATCATAAACTTCTGGAGGTATAGTTTTCATACTTGTTTCCGTCATTTCTTGTATGCTGGCTCCATAGAGAGCACAAAATTCTTGTCAAATAAAGCACTAAGAAAAAATGAAGCCTTGTCAAGGAAGCGTATTGATGGGCTTCTGAATGAAAGGGCTGTCCTTCCTAGAAGCCTCTGACACTGGAATTTCATTTTGGATGTCCTCCTTATGGGCAGCAACATCTCATAGCTGGACTGGGGTTACAGAAAAGCAGACCTGCCTGTAAACCGTTGCCGTCCCATGGGGACCTAGTGGTAACAGCATCTTCTCAGCAGCCTTGTGCTGAGTTCCTTGCAAAAGCAAGAGGAAGTGCTGCTTAACTTAGAATAGCTATTCCATATCATTATCATAAGAAAGGCTAACTGCTGGAATAATTCATTAAACTGAATCTAGCAACAGGTTATCGTAGAATCATAGAATTGCCTAGGTTGGAAGGGACCTTTCAGATCGTCGAGTCCAACCATCAACCTAACACTGACAAAACCCATCACTAAACCACGTCCCTCAGCACTGTGTCTACCCATCTTTTAAATACCTCCAGGGATGACAATTCTACCACTTCCCTGGGCAGCCTGTTCCAATGCTTAATAACCCTTTCAGTGTAATATCTAATTTACTAATATCTAATCTAAACTTCCCCTGGCACAACTTGAGGCCGTTTCCTCTTGTCCTATTGCCTGTTACTTGGGAGAAGAGACTGACCCCCACCTCGCTACAGCCTCCTTTCAGGTAGCTGTAGAGAGCGATAAGGTCTCCCCTCAGCCTCCTTTTCTCTAGGCTGAACAACCCCAGTTCCCTCAGCCGCTCCTCATAAGACTTGTTCTCCAGACCCCTTAACTTACTAAAAGTTGAGATTGACCCAACAACTTCTATTTGGAAATATATATTTAGACTGTGATAGATCTACCTGGGTTTTTCCTGTTATCCTGGTCCACCTGATTTCCTCCTCATTTTTTTTTTCCACCAGGAAAACACGACATGTGAATATCCTGCTTTTCATGGGTTATTCAACAAAACCCCAGCTGGCTATTGTTACACAATGGTGTGAGGGGTCCAGTTTATATCACCATCTACACATCATTGAGACCAAATTTGAAATGATCAAACTAATTGATATTGCACGACAGACTGCACAAGGCATGGAGTAAGTATGGTATTACTTGTTTGCAGATGAGCGCTGGGGCAACGCTTGCTTATCCCCTTCACGCTGACTGACAGCCAGCTATCTGCTCGCTTTGCCAAGTTCAGGGTCCTGCCTTGACGGTCAAAGCATTTGGTGAAGTGTTTATTATTTTAATTAGTAAAACAGACTTTGTGTTCTTTTTTTGGAACACAGGGGAATACAAATCATCAGGGAAATATAGTAGAATAAAGATAATTACAGTATAGCTAAACTTTCAGTCTTGTGAGCAAAGATTTCTGTTCCAGGCTTTATAATCTCCACAGTGCAGAGAGTCTTATGGTGGGAGGTAAAACATAGTTTAAAAAGAAACACACTGTGAACGAAAGAACACAATCCTGTAAGATAATGCAGAAGGCAAACAGCCCTGTTAGCAAAAAGAATTGACTTTTTTTTCATCTTTTCTTATAAGTATTGTAGCTCTCTAAATAATAGATTTCAGCATTTGAAGAAAACATACCTATTTTGTTTGAAGGACTGTAAGTAATCCATGCTCCCATAGAGGGCAATTGAGTGAGTTAGAATTTACAAAACTAGCCCAATATTGCGTGTCAAAATCAGAACACTGATGTAAGATCAGAGAAATCGCCCTCCAGCTGGAAAACCATTAAGATGATTGCAGTTATTTTTGCCATTTTTCTACTAAGTATTCTATTACATTTTCAGTCGAGGGGCGGGGAGGGAGGTGTTTGAAGCAACCAGCCTCAGCCCTCTGTTAGCCTGCTCATCTCCCCAGGCTCCCTCCGTAGGTAGTGGAGATGCAGAAGCTGTTTTATGAGCGTGATTCGAAGTGGAGACATAAATTGGGGCTTTTCCAGCAGGTTTGTGCCGATCTCATTGACTAAACAAAGAGCCATGGGAGGCTAGTTGCCTAATTTAGGCTATATCTATGCTGCGGGGCAAGTACTCCCCTCTGTGTTCCTTGCAATCTATTTAGCCAGTCTGCAATCAGGGGATCTTTTTTCCCAGTCCCATACTAAAAAGCAGTCAGCATACTTGGGTACACACTGAGACTGGGAAGCACATTTAGCTCCCACAATTTAGAAACACGTTACCTAAAGCTGTGACTACCCGGCAAAGTGTCTTGACAGTCACCATTAAGGCTGGGTGGCAGAACCTTCACCACTGAATGGCGTGTCAAAAGCTACTGAAGTTCTTCAATTTTTGTTCTGAATATTGAGTTAGAACTGAAAAGCAGAAGTTGGTCCATAATTGTTATTTAATTCTTCAGTAGCATCAGGTTTGAGTAGGAAATCTAACCGTTCCCGTTCCCCCCCACGCCGTGACTGTTACAGGAACTGTCATGGGTAACTGAAATTTTACCACCTTGGTAATATATGTGCAGTTTGAATATCTACAGAATTTGTGTTTCAGTAATACAGTGAATTTTGAATTGTTGATTAGTGAAGTATCATTTAACCCACCTAATCTCTGATGTTCCTTTTCAGTTATTTGCATGCCAAGTCAATCATCCACAGAGACCTCAAGAGTAATAGTATCCTTTCCCAGAGATGTGACTGTGGAACGTGACAGCATTCCTGGTTGGGTTGTTTTACTGCCAGCAATGAACTTACTGATGTGAAAAGCCGTTCACGTGTGAATATTTGCTGAGTTGAAATTTTGTTGGGAAGGGGTAATATCGCTAGTAGCAGAGTAAGGAATGCTCACGGTGTCTGCTGGCACGATTGCAATAACGTAGCAAGTTTTGTTGTGGTATCACAAAGATTTTCGCATCATTCGGTTTCTGCATGTAATGAAAGATTATGCCAGTTCACTCATGGAATATTATCAGCTTCCTGTACTTGGCATTTCAAGAAAGTACTTGGCATTTCAAGACAGCCACCTGGGCCATGGTCTGTTCAGCGCTGGCCCAGTCATTATTTGTGTAACCCTTAAGTACCATAATTCACTCTGCAGGCTGCTTAGAATCTGTATATGAAAACCACCTTCAGTGGTGCTGGATGATTCAAACTGTTACGTCTAATGGTGCAGATTTGTAGCTGCTTATTGTCCTTGTAGGACAGGACCAGTACCGTTTGTTTGTTTCCCCTTAACGTTTTGCCCTTAGATATTTTTCTTCATGAAGACCTCACAGTAAAAATAGGTGATTTTGGTCTAGCTACAGTGAAATCGCGATGGAGTGGATCCCATCAGTTTGAACAGTTGTCTGGATCTATTCTATGGATGGTAAGCAAGGAGGACGCAGTGTGTTTGTTTCAAGAAATTTACTTGCCTTTGGCCAAAGTTTCTAAGACAATCTCTCCAGCACACTGACAGAAACAAGCTGTCTTAAGCTGGAAAAGGCAAGCAGTAATATGAAGTACTAATTCAAGGCTTTTCAGTTCTTCCTCAAGCATATGTTTTCCAGTAGTCAGGAAAAAACTTTAGTGTTGTCGTCCCTTTTTCTGAGGTTTAAACTGAAAAGAAAATGGTGGCTAAGCAAAAAGGGTACGATTAATCCAGGATTGAGGAGAAGGTGAGAAAAGCCATGAAAAATATCCTACAAAGGAGCAGGGGAACTAGCACAGCCAAAAGAAAGATGCTCTTAAGTTTTAAGGATTTAAGCATGGTTACTCTCAAAAAGCCGTACAACTTGCTTAAGTCTTAATAAGAAGTACGGTTACGACCTCCTGTGCAACTCCGCTTTCTCCTTTTCTCCGTGAAAAAAACCTGAAGGCTCTGTTAGTTGGCATTATTTTCAGTGTCATAATTCTAGTTACAAAATAGCTTCTCGGCCTGGACAAGGTCACTCTGTTTTGTCATAGAGGAATAAAGGGGTCACCACGCTAAAAAGAGACAATGGATTTTGAGACCCGTGTCAACATCCACTCTATAGTAGGACCCAGTAACATCTGAGGGCAAGAGTGGGCCTTGCACCTGTTATGCTCTGGACAAGTCTCCACGTTTTGTTTCTGGTATGTGAGGCGCAACCTGATGTGGTGAAATAAAAGCTAATTCTTTTCTTCTATGGTACAGGCACCAGAAGTTATTAGGATGCAAGATAAAAACCCGTATAGTTTTCAGTCGGATGTATATGCGTTTGGGATTGTTCTTTACGAACTGATGACTGGGCAGTTACCGTACTCAAACATCAACAACAGGGACCAGGTAAGGGAAGGGACTGACTTCAGTCACCTGTGGCCTGAAACAGAGATGGATTCAGCCTTGTGAAGTGCATGTTCTGATGGTTTGTGTATTTGATTTGTGTTTCTGATGCCGATGTTACAAGATGACGTTTCTACACTTCCTAGATCTGCCTCAGCCACGTAGCACCTATTTACTTACTTCTCTTGAGGTATTTTGTTTGGTTTTTTTTTTATTTCAAGTGTAGATTTTCAGCTTCTGATCTGGTTGCCAGGATACTTATTAGGGAGAGAGCAGGTTACTTAATAGTAATCTAGTTTAGAACAGTTCTGCAAAGGCAAAATGATCCTCCATATGTTCAGTTATTCCTCCCCCCCCAGCCCCCCCCAGCAGTGAATAATAGTTCAGCAGCAGGACTGACAAAATGGAACAGCAATCATTTCACTGAATGTTTTATATTCATTTCAATCTTGAGAAATGCGTGCACCATCTAATTGAATTTCAGGATATCAGCATTTCTCAAATCCTGCTTGATGGAGTATATGACTTTCCAGAGTGTGTGAATCCTGTAAGAAGACTACTTAATTGTGAACAAATATTCCTTAAGTCTAATGATACCACGCGCCTGTAATATATCTCCACAGGATAGGCACATTTGCGAAGGCATATCTGATTCATTATTTCTCTGTCTAATCTGAAAATAGTATCTATGCATCAAGATCCTTGGTGCAAACTATTGCATGTCTGGGCGGTGATATATTTATGTTGTTTCTGTGTCCGCGTTCCTTGTTTTTTCACTGTCAGTACTTGAGAATTGCAACCATAGCAACGTTCATCTGTGAATGCCATTTTATAAGGCTGCTTCCGTATTTGTCAGAACACTTCATCCCAATTCATCAAATTTGGAGTGACTCCTTTTTGTATTATTATTTTTTATTTTTAATTGTTTTTGCCTTTTGAAAGAAGAGAAATGTCTGGATTCCTGGCCAGACGTACATAGCCTTCTAAAGGCAGTATTCGGGCATTGTTTTGTTTTTACCTTTTGAGATTAGAAAGATGAACCTGGTGATGTGGGTGCTCGCAACTGAGTACCGAAACAAATTTTAAATTGCCAGTGAAGCCAACATATAAAATGGGATCTGATGTCTTGAGTTTTGTTGCTCCCCATCTGTTGTCTGAAAAGACGGAAATATTGCTTACTTTGTGTTGGTGCATCTGCATCAGCTACTATGACGTAACTAAAAGTCTTGGTGAGCAAAGCATCGTTCTTGTTGCACTTCAGAGTGTTTCTCTCACCTTGACAGATTTTTCTAGACAGACTAGGACTGTTCTTGTAGTGATACTCGCTTTTCTCTGGTTAAAATAAAAGTTTAACCCCTGGATTATTTGTAAAGAGAGTATTGGAAACATAAATGATAACAAATTTTGAATAGTTTCAACTTAAGTAGTGTAATTGTTTAGAAAAGAGTAACTTCTAGATGATAGTAAGTCTCATTGCAGCGGAGGTAAGGGATAGGGTAGACAAGTCTTTACTATGAAATGCTGCCCTGGCACATGGGGATTTCTAAAGAAACCATATGGGAGTTTTATACTCCTTGGTGCCAACACAGATGCGACTGAATCAGAAAGTTGAAAAAGGACCAGGATTATGTTAGTATAAATAACATGTATAGCTTGCTTGAGAAGTGAGGTCTTTCTGTTAGTTTTTGGGTTGGGTTTTTTTTGGCCTTTTTTTTTTTTTTTTTTTGGCCAGTGTCAAGATATGAAATAGTTACCCTTATTAAATATAAGGTATGATACACCTGCTGGGTCTGTCTGAGCAGTCAGAAAAGGTAGTGATTATCTGCTGCAGCATGAATGGATCTTTGATGAGCTACTTTGAAAGGGCTTTTTAGTGTCAGTGCAACTGCAGTACTCAAACCACATTGCATTTGACCTTGGTTTGACATGATGATGTTTGATGGTTTTTTTTATATATCCAAGAGAACATTAACCATATTTATGCTTTGCTTTCCTGCTTTCTATTACTTTACTTTGTATTATGCTTAAGTTTTATCCTTAGATGAAATATAAGCCTTCCATGTTAAAGGAATTACCGTGAAAATACAAAGCCTGTCTGTCTCTTTTTCTACAGAGGAGAGGCAGTTTCTCTTTTGCTTTTGTGGGGTTTTTTTGGGGGGGTGGGAAAGGTGGTCAGAAGTCAAGAATAAGCTTTTGTAGTGGAAAAGTATATGAAGGAATTTATTCTCAAAAGGTAAAGGTTTTTAATATCTCACGTCCAGAGTTTCTTAAAATACATTTCAGTGTGAGCTTGCTGTTGACTTACAATATAAAACAGAATATTTATTTTTACAGAATATTTATTTTTAGGCATTCTGTTCCTGCCACAGGGTTGCTTATTCTTGGTTTTATAACAGCTTTTGACACCGAAGAACCATTTCTTAGATGGCTATTGCTATAAATGGTAACCATTTACTAGTGTTCAAGTTTCACAGAAATCTCTCTTAGGAGGTGGAGGGAAAATCTGATTTTTTCTCTGTACTGAATAGGTTAGCAAGCATTACTCTAAGAAACTTGGCAATTTCAGTACCAGATAATGTTTCCTGGGAGCAGAAAACTTGCTGCCAGGACTTAAAAGGTCTGGCAAAAAATGTTCATCTTTTGTTACTGTTTTTGTGGACTCATCTTATTCCGCTTTGATCTTTTTTCCCCTTAAATAAAGATAATTTTTATGGTGGGACGAGGATACCTATCTCCAGACCTCAGCAAAGTACGGAGCAACTGTCCAAAAGCTATGAAGAGACTAATGGCCGAATGCTTAAAAAAGAAGAGAGATGAGAGACCCCTTTTTCCACAGGTGAGAAATGTTCCTTTTTAGTTCTTAGTAGACGTTACAATTCAAATACTAAAGATAAAGATCAGTTATGAACTCACTTGCCAGTTCCAAATTTTTTTGATTAGTACTATAGCATGACTTCATAAGAGTACCGATTCCGTACCTGGTTAGTGCTGTTTAATCAGAAATGTGTATTTTTGATTCAAAAAGCAGGCATTAAAATGAGTTATGTAGTTGGAAAAGCATTTTTGTGTTGGAGAAAGTTTCAACTGGGAGACAGCGAAATTAATAATCGCCATTAGACACACAAATTAAAACTTGCTGTGTACTTTCTCAGAAATCTTTATACCTCCCCGCCTTGCTCTCCCCAAAGCTTTATGAAGGGAAACTGATAGTTTTGTTACAAAGCTTGATTTATCGTGCCTCCTGAGTAAGGTCTGGATTCTAAAAGCTTGGAGGGGGACCTTATTTTTTTGGTTGTTTTGAATATAACCAAAGCGTTTTCAAAAAATAAGGAGCTCCCCCTGCTGGCTTTATGGCAAATGGTATTAAGCAAACTGCTGCCAAAGCTGTGTTTGCGGCGATGGTAGGTATAGGGACTAGCGCATCAACAAGGAGGCAAATAAAAGGCAACTATATTCATTATGCTCACAGAGGGAAATCGATACGCCCTCTTAAAGGGCAAAATGAGACAGTGTCTTCCCAAAATGTCCTTTTCAGTTTTTTGAGGATATAAGCGTCAGAGTGCAATGCAGTAATCTATTTTTAAATGTTTCTGTTTAAATTTGTCTATAAATATTTTTCTGTAGCTAATTGATGTTCTGCCTTTGCTTTTAAGAGACTATTACAACTTCAGAACAATATATTTGATCACTTATTTTCTACTTGTTTGTAGATTCTTGCCTCCATTGAGCTTCTGGCCCGGTCATTGCCAAAAATTCACCGCAGTGCATCTGAGCCCTCATTAAACCGGGCTGGCTTCCAGACAGAGGATTTTAGTCTATATGCTTGTGCTTCTCCAAAAACACCCATCCAAGCAGGGGGATACGGTGGGTTTCCAGTACACTGAAAAGAAATGTGAACGCATGTGCCTGCGTGTCTGTGTGCTGGTGTGTTCCTGTGCGTGCAACCACACGTGTGTGTTCTCGGTTCCTACCAGCTATGTTTTTAAGGTTTACTGTGGGAATGAAGACTCACTTCCCAACACTGGGCATTGAACGTCCCGAGCACAAAGTCTGTGTTGGTAAGGAATGCTCTGGGAACAGCTGACACAAGAAGAATTATAAGGTCACATAAAAGAAATGGGAAAAGTCACTTCAAAACAAGGAAAAATCCTCTTAAGGTCATTGGGTGTTATTTTTGCTTGCCTGTGTCATTTTTGCCTAGTTTATTGGTTGGATTTAGTTACTCAGGAGTGTATTTGGTTTTAATCTACTCAAGCTGTGGTGTAGTGTTTTGTTTTGGTTTTTCTTCAGTTGAGGTCATTATATTTGAGCAATAGGCTTTAGATTCCTCAGTTAGTAATGCTACTCGTATGTGGGAAACAATTGGAAAAACAAACCTAGCTTCAAGGCTGAGCACGGTCAAAATTTCTGGTGGTCAGCAGAAGTGAGCAGATACAACACAGAATCCAAAGAGAGACCTTAGCGACATGTGACTTTTATTTTGAATGTTGAAGTTTCAAATAGTGCTGTTTAGAGAACATCTTTTCTTGCCGAGGAGTGGTTTTTTTTTTTTCACTTTTTATTTTTGCTTTAATAACTCTGACCTGCTATAGTTTAGACCATCTGAAAATGTTCTATTACAATGCAACATAGAATAAATTCTGAATTTGCTTTTGGGGAACTGCAAGAATATTACTGGTAATGGTGCCTGTATCCTTCAATTAGCATGGATTTCAAAATTAAAAAAATATTTTAGATCTCGTGCATAACTGAATAGTTTAAGAGGAAAAGGCTGCTAACACCCATAATAGGAAAAGAGGATTTGAAAAAGCAGTTGTTTTCATGGAAATCAGTATTGTACCATGAATTCTGTTAATATAAAATGTTTTACTTACTTTAATATTGTTAAGAATACCACTGAACATGTTTCTGTTCAGTGACGAATTTTTTCACTTTCGTATGAAAGCTCCTAGTTTGGCTAGAAGTGAATGAGTTAGACTAGATATCTAACTGAGAAAGCTAGACACCTTACCAAGATCCTATCGGCTCACTTTAAAGATTATATTTTTCCTCTGGAGCATTCCTCTGGAAGAGGTGAATCAAAGTAGTAGTTCAGGTTATATCAGTCTTTTGACGTCAGATACGAAAACACTAATGTCATTGACTGTGTTCTTGCATATTTTGAAACTAGTTGTGTGGGGGTTTTTTGTTTTAAACTGCTAAGCTATTAATTTTCAAAGATTCTTCTGCATCGGAAACAAGCTATTGCTGCTCTTGTTAGGACTTCAAGGGCCAGGAGTGTTCTTGATGGCTTCTGATTTTCATACTTAGAGAAGTTTTTATGTTGCTAGTGGTAGGTTTTTGAAATAGATCAGGATTCAAAAAGGGTTTTCTTTTCTTCTGTCTGGCAACTGAGCCTTTTAAAACAGGAGGCAGAGTTAGAGAGCTTGGAGAGAGATGTATGTAATTCCTGGCTGGATTCTAATGGTCTTTTTGGCTTCTGCTGTTGGAACAGTTTGGGAACTAACTTTTCTCATTTTGTTAGACAAGAAAATTCAGCTGTTGAAATCTATATGGAAGTGGTTATGGAGGACAAAAGTTGTTATTGTGTTAGAAAATCTGTTTCCCGTCTTTCTGGTAGCGTCACCTCATTTTGGCCGGCTTGTCTTAAAAAGAAAACAGGGTTTAAGTGGGTTTTTTCCATCTTTTTTGTTAATATTTTTTTTTTAATTCTAGACAGTGAGGAGGAATGCTTCTTAAGCTTTGGGGTGTGGTATTCAGGACAGGCTACAATGCCCATCTCAGTAAGAGCAAGAGGATGCTGCTGGGTCTCCCGCAGAATCTAGAAATGCTCTATCCCAGGCAGACAAGGCTTAATTAACCACGCAGGGAGTTATGGAGAATGCAGAATCATCATCACTACCCTGCCCAGGCTTACTCTTTTTCAGGTCTGTCAGATCAGTTCAAACAAGTTTTTCTGTGGAGTAGTGTAATCCTCCTTGTTGTTAAGGTTGTTCTTCTGTGCTACAGGAACTACAATTATGGAGGGAAGAAAATGCTGCCATTCTTAGACACGTTTGGCCCCGTTTCCTGCTGTAGGGTCAGCACATTAGAATTCCTCCTATGTGGCCTGTTCTTACACGTCGAGCACGGTTTGGGATCTATGGCCATAACGTGAGCTTAGCTTCTCGCTAAACATTTTATGAAGCCTAAAAGGAGGTTGTTTTTTGTGGATCATTAACTTTATATGACATAAAGGCATTTACGGGTTTAACTTCCATAGTTTGTAATTGCTGCTTCAAATGAGATTTGGGAACATATGTAGGATGAAGATGCCTAAATAAGCCTGTGGATTTGGGTCAGTGTTCTCAAAAATGCAACTCAGCTATATTGTTAGAAACAGACACCTATTGGTCCTGAAAACAGGTCTGTCGAATCCCAGGCTTTTCTGGAGGGGTAGTTTATACTATGTGAGATTCTTTCTTTCGTTACTTCCCTACATCTTAGTATAAGAAACAAAATCCGTATTGGTACCTTTTAGAATGACACCAGATCCTCATAAGTGCTGCTGTGTGTTCTTCTGAGGATACTAATTATCCACATCAGTGTATGTTCCAAATTTTTATTGAGCCGGTGAGTAGCATCCATACTAAAAGATTGACACAAGATCCAACTGAAAAATCCCTCTTTGTCGTACTTTTTTTCTGTGCCTGTGAATGTAATCCAGGCAAGGTGTTGGAATTTGGTGTTTCCCTTCGATAAGTCTGTTACTCTCTACTTCAGTAGACAAGGCCAGCGCAGACCTGGAAGGAACCGTTCTTCTTATGATCCTTCTGAGAAACACGGCATCTACCCCAGGATAAGGAGTACAGTTGAGATGTCGTGTATACATCTTAGTAACCTCATGAATCCAGATAACATACATTTGTGAGAGTAGAGATTGGTAACTGCATCTTAAATCCTTCCAGGAATCAGGGGCAGCAGGTTCGCTCAGAACATGCCCTTATAATATATTATTTGGGCACATCAAAGAACTGGATCACCTTTTTAGTACAGATTTTTTGAAAGTGTGCATTTAAAATGGTTTCCACTTGCTTTGCATGTGACAAGCGTGAAAAGAGTGTAGCGACTAACTTGAAAGGGCTCTGTAAGAAGTGTAGATTTTCAAATGGTGTCCGTCCTTTGAAAAGGAATTTCCTTGTTACCAGTAAAAGCAAGTGTCTGAAGTTTTGCATGGTAAAAAGCGCATCAGATGTCTGGCTCGCAATGAATAAAAATCTGTTGTTTTTTTCACATCCCAAATCAGAAAGCACGTGGTTTCATAGCTTCATGGTAAGCTGATCTCATTTGGAGCAGCCACGGCCCATCTCCTTACTCTTGCACTGGCAGATGCTGTCCAATTCCATGAGTCTGTTCCATGCAGTTGAGTGGGTTCCCTCCACTACCAACAAAGCAGCTCTCCAAAAACAGGTTAGAAGACTCTCCTTGCCCACCAGCCTGAGCTAGCGTTTGCTATGTCAGCTTCTTGAGCAATCTTGCCTCAGGGACAGCTAGTGCTGGCGTGGCACAACAGGCAGGTCATTGCTCTGGTACAGCTCAGGTCAGGAGGGAGAGTGGGACTGCAGTAGCCCCAGTTTAGATGAGCATTGGCCATTATGGAATGGTATGCGAAGACTTAGCAGGGCAGAAACAGGATGATCCTGTTCCTGCAGGACAGGGCATATCAGAGCAAATTCCTTAAGGTGTCTTAATTTCGTCCATTCATTGCTCTTGGGCAAGACCTTCTTGTCTTGCTAGAAAACAGTTCAGGTTACTTCATTTATCTGTACGCATCTGAGTCTCAGGAAGAGGTTGCCTGTGTTTTCTCTCCCTCTCCTACAAGTAGGGTTTCTTTCAGAAGTTAAAAGAACCAGCTACAGGTATTTTACATCTTCAGAATAGAAATGGTGACAGAAAGCGTTTTAGCTACTCCTTAGGAAGTCTGGTCAACACCTAGCAGAGTGGAGGATTCCTGTAATATGGATAGGTGTAGCCATCTACATTCCTCATGTAGGGAAAGCTGTTACTGGTAACCACATTTTATACATGTTCAGTCAACATAGTCCTATTATTAGACGAACGTGTTAACTATTTTGGTCTCCTGTTGACTTCAAATCAGATTAGCACCTGAATTTTGAAAGGGGAGATTTAGCATTAGCTTGTCAAATAAAATGTCTTTGCTAAGGTTTTATTTAAACGGCAGAAAAGTCTGAAAAATCACTTTTTTATAGCTACCGTTCTATCTATCTGAAATGTTTAACTTCTGGTCCTGTTTTTCCATTGCCCTTTCCCAATTAATGGTTCATCTTTTATCTTCCGAAATCCCTGTACGACTATTAAAAGCTGAATTATTACCAGAAATGGGCAGAAGGACAAGATGAGTAATGAGGGAGCAATCTCTTGTTTATAAATTGATCTTTAATCAGCAGTTTAGGAAAGCAGACTGAGAAATAAATTAAGTAGAGCATGTTTTGAAAGTGTAGCTAAGCATGAATGTCATTCTTAAAAATTAGCCTCGCAGGCAATACTTGATGACTTTTTTGTCCTTCTAATCTTAAAAGATTAAAAAAAAAAAAAAGTACAAAAATTGAGGTGTTTCTAGAAGATACTATGAAGAGAGTTGGGAAATCTGTGAAATGTGCCAGAGAGGAGCAAGCAAAAAATATCAAATATTTAGAGTATGTTAGAGCAAGGGTTTTATCTGTTGGTAGAACTAGTAAAATAAGCAATTGGATCCATCGTAAAGTTTTTATTCTCTTGTTGTTATAACTTAAACCTACCACCACAGCCTATCAAGACACATAGAGCTTGAGGTTTGTCGCAGCCCCCTGTGCCAGCCACCCTTACATTAGACCTTGGGTGTACTCCCTTCTCATTTCCTACGACGCACAGAGCCCTCTCCCCTCTCCCTGCTTTCTTCATGTTCCCTTAGATCAGGTGGATCAGCTATTCCTGCCAGGCCCTGTTAGATGCCTTTTCTTCCTCCTCCTCATGCAGACTGCTGATCGCTGCTCTTGGTTCTCTTCTTTATAGAGCAAGACACTCCATGGAGTTATTGCTATCAGCCTAAAATTCTGTTTGCAGGGATATTTCTGGTTTGTTTTCAGTATTCAGAATAAGAATCTTAAGAAAAAACGAAGCCAACAAGACACTTGCTCTTGAAAGGATGGAAGGACACCAAGATAGGGGGCAGTTGTTTGGATGTAATGGCGTTCAACACGCTCCTGTTGAACAAAACAACAGGGTCTTCTACGTCTGCTTATCACTCCTTCATTATTAGGAGAACTCTGACGAGTGCTGTCAAGAAAGGGGCGTAAACTAACACAAAATTAATGTCAAACCCAACAAGGGGAGGTTACATACATGGGTTCTTTCTTTTGCTCCTGAGTCCTTTTGGTTAAGCATAGTTGGACACCCCTCCCTAAAAATCCTATAGAATACAATTTCTTTGTGGGTGACGGAAGTTTGTTGAGTACCTTAGATTCAGCTTCTATTCAATGTTTTGGCAAACTTCCTAAGACTTTGGGCAGCAATTTTACTCTGTCCCATAGTTTCATCGTCTCTGAAATGGGACTACCAGTCTGTCTCGTGGCATGCTGACGCTAAATAAACTAGGTAGAATTTCAGGAGATCACTGCATGTGAAAGCACTGCACAGGACTGTTGTTTATTCAGTAATTCTGAAGGAAGCATGGGGTTGCTTTATTTGTGGTGCTCCCTATTAGTGGGGCCTAATTTCTGGTCTGGAAGTGAGTAGACAATCTCATCATTATAACTTTTCCTCACAGTAGGTTGCTATGTTGGTCTCTAAACCAGATTCCAGCAGTCTTTAATACTGGCTAAATGTTCAGGCACTTTAGTATATATAGTCTTTAAAGGTTAACAGGTGTGTCAAATAGTTGTTTGTTATTAAAACCAGTTTTACACCAGAATAGAAATTAGTTTGCAGTCTGACGCATTTATTGCAAATGTTGCTTTGCAGGAGGATAAATGTGCAATAAGGAGTTTAAAGTGAAATTAAACTGACACGTTTTATTTTCAAATGCATGATGAATTAAACTTTGCTTGAACTTTCAGACCTCTGTCTTGGGAAGAATGGGCACAGCTTGCTTTCAAGAAATTCTTTTTCGGTAAAATATGCTGGGTCTGTATTCAATGTTCTCTCACTGTGTATTCTTTTGTGCTTTAATTTTAACAGTTTGCATTTTTAACATCTTTTATATTCAACCTAATGTTCAACTAGCCTGAAGAAAATCTCTGACCACCTAGTAACTGAAATCACCTTATTTAAACCAAGCTCTTGTCCTCCCTCTACAGGAGAATTTGCAGCGTTCAAGTAGCCACAGCACCATGGCAGCACCCACTCTGTTACTTAAGTCTTGTGTTCCTACAGTTTCTTAACATCAAAACTCTATTCTGCTCCGCAAAAACCTAAAGTAATTTAGAAAAAGATATCCATAAGCTTAAAAGTGGAGCAGAATGAAACTGCCAGTCCAACACAATGGGAAAAAGTACCTTTTTTGGGAACCAGAATCCTCTGCTGCCAGTGTTTCTCCTTCAACACAAACCACCGCGTGCATTCGGAGACCCGCAGTGGCTGCCTGTGCCGTTGGCATCATTCCCAGGAGAGAGGAGAGGGCGCTCGTGGTTTGACTGTGGTGCTCGGGCATGAGGGGACGGAACTGCTGCTGCAACTTAGGAGACTTGCTTTGGATGGTCTGCCGGTGGGCTTTCTCCTTCTAACAACGTGCCATCAGAGGCTGAATCTCTGATGAGTGCTAATTTAAAAGAATCATCCTCTGTTCTCATCTTTTTTCTTTTTTTTTTTTTTTTTTTTTTTCCTCCTGGTGTACTCACTGATTTATGGACAATGCAGTATCCCCTTTTCACTCTAAGACAATGTCAAACACCTAAATTTGTCTCTATTATTGGGTTTTATTCCAGAAAAATTAAAACGATGGGGTGATGGTAGCTTGAGATGTTACTCTAAAGGCAAAGAGCTTAATCTGAAGGAAAAGGGGATGTTGCTGCACCTTTTTTCAGATTTACTTTATCTTCAAAAAGCAAACAACAACCACCAACCTTAACCTTTTCCAGTATTTTCTTGGTGTGTGCATATAAAACATCTTTTAGAAGGATTAGGTATATCCTTCTTTTGTTGGTCCAGCAACAAACTGAAGTTTAAAAAAAAAAATGTAGCAAGATTGTCCTCTCTTTTATTTTTTTTTTCTTTTGTATCATATGATACAATGTATTTATCAAAGATGCTACCACAGCATCTGAAGTCTGTAGAATTCCTGATACAGACTGTGAATGGTGTATGTACCTACTTTAAAAGTTTTATTTTAAACGAGGGTGCAGGTTAATGCCAGGTACCTTACCAATATGTAATGTTTTCATAAATGGGGAAAAAAGTTCTCAGGTTGAATTGAATACAAATACAAAACCCCCTAGAATTAGACATTCCGAAAATTATGTTTTGGTACTTTCAAGAGCTTTTTTTAAAGGATTTTTATCCTGTTAACTAAACGTCCTCTGATAAGTGTGTGTGTAAATGTGGAACATCTTGTCCCAGGGGCAAGTTGTTAGATGAAAACAAAACGGTACTTGCTGGATCCACGCTGACTACTTCTCCTCTCATTGCTTTCCTCCCTGTCATCTCTTCCCTTCCGTTGGTCTTTCCCTTTTCGTACGCTTTGCAAACTGGGATGAAGGTGGCGGTATCTCCATTAGAGTGCTTTGTTTTCCTGTCCTCCAATCCTGGTTTTCAAATGGTTGGTAGCTTTTTGACAAGTTACCGAGTCGGGGGTGGGGGGTGGGGGGGTGGGGGAAACAGCTCGTAAAGTTCTGCACATTGTTTACCTCTAGTAGAATATCTTGTGATGTGATCTGTTTGCAGAGTTCTCTGGTATGTGGTATTACATGTAAATTATTTGTACAGAGGCAAGTCAGACCACATTAGAAAGAAATTCAAGCTCAGACAGAAGTTTTCAGACTTTGATTTGTATCTGCCCTGTACCACCCCAGGTGAGGCAGGAGAACTGACCCCCCCTCTAGCAGGGGAGGTTCTCGCTGGGGGTTGGAGGGGGGTGGGTGGGTGGTGTTAAACAAAATCACAACAAATAAATGAAGGAGTTAAATGTGTGTGAATGTGGTGTCCGTACTAAACATTGGGTGTAGTGGGTGAGGACTCTGTCCTTCCCTCCCGAGGAGAATCGGACTGTTTCTGTCTGCAGAAGGTTGCTCCCAGGCGAAAGGGAGAAACGCACATCGGTAGTGGAATGTGCTTTATAAAACCCTGGATTTCTGCGGTGTTGCTGGTAATCTGTTATGTGTGTCAGTAAATATTTACTGGGGTTATAGGGACCGGACTAATCTGAAGTGGGAATTATAACTGAAATACTGTGTATTCATATTAATTCCGCAAACATTAGCAAGACAGCAATAGTGAATGACTTAATAGTCACTACAAGAATGAAGTGATTCATGTTGGTACATGAATAGAATCAATTTTGTGTACAGGATGCATTTTAAAAACAAACAAAAAAAAAAAAACAAAAAAAAAGCACAAATTTTTTCTTGTCTGCTGTGGGTCTTCAGATGCTGTAAGGTTTGGTTTGTTTTTTTCCTTACTGAGATTGGCAGGAATTTAAATAGTAGCAATAGCCACTTTCCAGTGGGGAGAAGCTAATGAGCGAGCAGTGGCATGCAGACCGGTGAAATCACAGCCTCCCCGCTGCTGCAGTGACAGAGGGACGGTGGCGGTCAGCTGAGGCCAGTACCTAAGAGATGGAAGGAGCCTGGGGCCACTGGGGCCAGCAGGCAGGTGAGAGCACTTGCAGATACAGGCTCCCAGAGGCTGGGTGAAGCGTAGTCACTGCTCGCTCTCCTTCCACCCTGCGCATTGCTCCAGACCCTGTATGGGCTGTGGCCAAATCTGTATGTGTCGGGCATACTGGAAATTAATATTCTCTCGAAAGAAACCGTTATCAGAGCAAGTATGTACAGGTGGTTCAACGGTCATGTGTTTCATGGAGCTTGTTTAAAGCCCTAGTTTCCTTCCACAAGGTCGTGCTGGCAGAAGATTGTCTGCTAAAATATAACTGTTAGGAATTTTATTCTATCTTTGCTTAAAATGAACTTATTTTTGTGAAGATTCATTACCCATTAGTCTACAATATGCTTCTTGAGCCCATAGGAAAAGCACAAGGAAAATTGCTATCCTTGTCCATGCAAAGCACTTTATAAGTAACATGTGATCTTTGGGTTGTTTTTTATTGGGGTTTGTTTGTTTGTAGTTTTGTTTTTCTGTTTTGTTTTGGTTTTTTTTTCCCTGAGGAATGTGCAAGTTGTCTGGCTGCTGTGTAGAGAAGTCCTTTCAGGATGCATTTCTACTGGTTTTCACATTTGTTTGTTTCTCTCCGGGTAGCTGTAGTAATGTGTGTTTGTCTTTAAGAGGTCCCACGTAATACTCATGCAAAACTTTGGAAGAAATTTGGTTTGTAAATAATTGGGATTTTTATTATTTTTTTTTTTTTACCTTCAGTTTTTCTGGATGTCTTGCATGCCATCAGAATCAGTCTTAAAGGTGCCCTGTAGATGTTTAGCGAATGGGGAGGTAAGAGTAGAGAAGAACTGAGTGGCCTGTATAGGAGTGGGATGAAGGAAGTAAATTGAAATGACCAATAACATTCATCTCCGTTACACCAAATTTCTTCAGCTTCTTCTCTATGATGTCCAAACCACAAGCACATGCCGCAGTATGGAAATGTTATTACATATGTGTTTTGGGACAAACATCTAGACAGTCATACTGCTTTTAGCTCTACGCTATCAAGCATTTAACATTATTTTCACACCTGCCAGTATCTAGTCCCAACTATCCAAGTCTTTATTAACCACGCGTACACCTTCCCCTCTGTCTTTCCTTTTCATACAGTTAGACGAGACCTGTTACATCTTCCCTGTCAGTACGTGATTGTTTCCTGCAGTGTATTTGCTGGAAATGGAACGTTGTAGTGGAGCTTAAACCAAATGGTGTGAGCACAGAGGCCTGGTTATTTTGAAAGTAATTTCTGCCTGAATTAAGACCTACGTGGTCCCAGATACAATTAGCCCAGTCATTTCTTTTCTTTGCTAAACTCATGCAGGTCATTAAATGACTCTACTTCTGCTTTTTTTGTGCTTATCTAAAATCATCTTTTCTTGTACTTGAATGCTGTAGCAGCTGATGATGATGCAGAATGTCAGGAAGGCCAAATACTGCCATCTTATTGTGGCCTCTCAACATCACTTGGATTAGTCTGTGCTCATTAGAGGCAGAATTTGGCCTTCGTGACGTGAAATGAATGAAATGCTGGCTGTTGATAAGTACCACGTCGTTCCACAAACGGCCAAATTGGGGGAAAAAATAGACACTGCAGATCACACATAAATAGGTTTGCTTTTGTGTTTGCCAGGTGATGTAAATGCATCCAGCATTTTACAGAACATTTGGGGAAGCCAGATCCCCAGAAACCTCACAAACAAGTACAAGCTGAAGTTTTGATAGGCGGCGGGGCTAAATTTAGGGAGGAAGCATGTAGACATTTCACACTTTCGCAGCCTGTAGATTTCATTCCCTTCTTGACTGTGAGTGCAGCATGTGTAGCACAAACTATTCCTAGTACTGTAGACAACCCGTCTTCTGTCTGTTGGAAGAAGTATCACCAGTAGCACAATGCGACAGGCAAAGCTTCTAGGTACAGTCAAGTTCAGTTAAAATGCAGTTGCACGAGTGGACTGTTACGGCATCACTTTGAAGGTGCTTGGTGTTCTGGTTTTCTGTTACGTGTTTGACATAGAACTTTACGAAACAAACTTTCTGTTTACTGCAGCCTTGTTAATACACGTTTGCACTTCGTTTTGGCTTGCATTTAAAATATCTTGCTTCGTTACTTCTTGCCTAGTAAATCAAGTCATCAAAAAAGCAGAGCAGAGAGAAGTTGTTAAAACTTCTTCTTTGCATTTAAGTGCCAGGATGCTAACACAGAAGCTACTAAGTCAGCACCATGACAGCAGTAAATAACTTCGAAACTGTGGAAGGAGGAAACTGTTTAAAAACTGCAGAATATAGAGTACACCAAGGGTGAATTCAAGTGAAAACTAGCATATATCTTTTCTGTAGAAAAGAGAGCTGCCGAGACCCTCTGTTAAATGGGTTACATAGGGATCCCCCAAAACAGTCTTTGCAGTTTGCCAAATGATCATGTGCCTTCGCAACCTTAAAAAGTACAACAGAATGTAAACCAGGTGCTTCGTAACTAGAGCAGTGGCTTTGGTTTACTTCTGATGCAGTAGTTTTGTATATAGCTATCACTATAGGTAGGTAGTCTGGAGCTGTACTTCTGTAAAGGAGGGCGGAGAGCGTTCCCCAAAATACCTATGATCATTTCAAAGCTAAGAATTGAAGGATACCCAGTTCAGTTACAGTAAGCCTGCTGCTTGAAATCTGCTCTATCGAAAGTTAAATGAGGTTCATTTAATTTAAAAATAAATAAGCCCTCCTCCCCCTCCAAAGACACAAAGATCTTGTTAGAGAAAGGGTAATAGAAAGCTCCGAAGAGGCCCAAAGTTACACTGTCACAGCATCTTGGAATGAGACAGTAGGTGAAAAATGAGAGCTGGATGAGGAGAAATTGATGCCTAGTACTCATGTAATCGAAGTCCACATATATCAGAGCATACAATTAACTCCCTGGCCCAGAAAGTGCAATTAATTTTGTTTTCTGGAATATCAGTGGCTTTCCTTAGTTCCTCCTCGGGCCCCTTGCAGTTTCCCAGCACTGCAGTTACTCTTCAGCGGTCACACAGTGTCATTGCACGTTAACCTTGGGAGATGGTAGGTGTCCTGTCAGCTGAGGAACAACCAATATGTTGGAATTTGATTTGTTCAAATTTCAAAGCGGTGACGCAGACTTCTGGCAGTACCTACATACTAGTGTCATATTTAACCTACTCGTCCATAAAGGACAAAATAATGGGTTTTGTTATTCGTGCTTTTTCAGATCTTTTCCTTTTCTTCTTTGGGGCAAGATTTTTAAGCATAATTGTAAATTATAAAGTTATGTCTAAATGCACGGTTCATACAAAACATCAGACCAATTTTAATTTGGTTTTGTTCCATTTAGAAAGCAAAGTGTAAAAATGTTTCACCGATCTTCCAGGAACTATCTGGAATCCTTCTGCCTACCCCAAATTCTGCGCTAAAAGTACATGTGGGAAGATGGCTGGCTTTGTGTGTTTTTAAACAAAATCACAAAGAAACTATTTCCCTAAGAGAAGGGAGCTGATGGGGAGCGTTTAGAAACCTCTGAACTACATAGGCATTTGCTTCATCCCATCACAGCAGCAGCGTATTCAGCTCATCCGGCCTCTTTAAGAGCCAACAGGGGCCCGTCCGGTCATTTTTGTCTGGTTTGTCACGTTTGCAGCAGCTGTACTTCAGAATAAGCCTTGTGTGACATTTACTTTTGAGCAAGTAAAACACAAAAAATAACTATGGGGTTTTTTTTCTTTTCTTTTTTTTTTTGTTCAGGTTTGGAAAATGGTTGGGTTTTTTTTTTTTTTTTGATAAATGTCATTCTGTGTTGCATTTATGTATTCGCCCTAGTTGAAAAGAAAATCTGTCTGTGCGTTTGGGAGTTGGGTTGGAACATTAGGAGAAGAAATGAAGCCCACCATCTGGGCACGGGCGTTGGGTCTAGGGGGCAAAATGGACCAAACTTGGGTGTTGGGTTATTTTGGGATGGTGGGGGGTTCCGAGGGCATAATTTAAATTAACTCTGTCTAAAATAAAATGTAAGTGCAATACATGTGCTTTTTTTTTTTTTTTTTTATTCAAAGCTGTGAACCTTTAGGGAAAAAAAAATACAAAAAAAAAAAATCAACAAAAAAAAATGCACATCATTCCTTCATGAGCCTTGTGTCCTACCTGCCTCCCCTTCCCTCCCCCCTCTCCACACTTTCTCCTCAACTGACAGAAACCCGACAGTGGCCAACTTGCATGTGTTGGCAACCCAAATTAACACCGCTGTTTTTCCCACCTCGTTTGTTGGGATTGGGGAAAGTCTTGCCCCCTACTTCTTGCCACCCATGGAATCCCTTTGGGATCCAGTGCTGACCTGTGCCGCTGGAGCCGGGACTACCACTATCTGGGAAGCACGAGCCAGCCCACCTGCGCTGTGGTCATCCTGACTGCGAGGGCAGTGCTCCTCCTGGCCCTTCGGCCTCCAGTTATAACTTCCCTCCCCACCTCGTTTCAGGTGATGTTTTTTTCTTAAGCAATTGCAAAAGGTAATCGGGTCATCAGCTGCCTCATTGGATCCCTTTTCCCCTTTGTCAAAAGACACGTGCAGGCTGGCCACTGTTGCCTTCTGTGACGCTGCCTTGTTTTGAAGGAGCAGGTATCCGTGTTTGTACTCCGTGGTGCATTACTTGCACTGGCTCTTTCTTACTTGAGCGCAGGCTGCTGTTCCTAGATTAGGAAAAGCGCACCGGTCTCTTGGGGGGGGTTTTCCACGAGAGGCGCGATGCATACGTTTCATTAAAGTGATGCAAGGTGTAGCACTCGGTAGTCGGACCCTATGGGGGAGTAAGAGAGGACTGGCTTGTTTAAAGGATATAGATCTGTGTATCTATAAACTTTAAACTTGATTATTTTTATATATAGTCAAGACAATGGCATTACCTCATAATACAGAGGCTTGTTTATGAGAGGCAAAGTATCTAGTAAGGAGAGGAAAGGGAAATTTATATACAGATTTGATTTCTTTTTGTTCGTTTGTTTGTTCCTTAGTGCAATGAAATGTATGTCCCACCAATTTAAACTCTGTGCTAACACAACATTCCTTTCAGCTGTATTATTTTTTTTTTTGACCACCAGAGGTTTGCGAGGAGCTTATGACTGCAAAGAAGGTCCAGTCTGGTTACTTAAAAAAAACAAACAATTGTGTTAGTAGATTTCCATAGCTGCTTTTTAAAATCTACAATGGAGTAATTGTTTTGAAACTTGTATTTATTTTTTAATTCATAACAAAATGTTTATTTTCGTTTTCCTGTCACATAGGTCATGGCAACTCCCCTTCTTTCCTTCTCAAGTTTCCCCTGTAATTGCCAATACAACTTATTTTTCTCGTTTGTTCCTTCCCTCTTTACTTTTGTTGTCCCTTCATTTGTACTTTGGAGTCTTTCTCATGTAAATTTGTACAATGGGAAATATTGTCCAGTTTGGTTAGAGAGCATGGAGACTTAAAACATATTAAAATTTGATAGCTGAATTCAGATTGAAGAAAACTATTTCTGTGTAAAGTTATTTAAAGAACTCTGTATTATATAAAAGGCAAAAAGTTCTATGTACTTGATGTGAATATGAGAATACTGCTATAATAAAGATTGACTGCATGGAAAAGTCTGAAGGCGATTGTTTATCATGTAATTCATAACTCCCCCTCTCTGTGAAGTTCCAGAGGTGCAATTTAAGGTCGTTTAAGGGGAGCGAAAAATTTACTCTGATGTTGCTTTAGAATGTAACTCTGAAACGAGAAAAAAAAAAAAAAAAAAAACACAAAAAAACCCCAAAACACTGAGGGATGCCTGGAATGTGACCCACCTCCCTGCATCTGCCTTGTGCTGGACTGCTGCCTCCTTGACTGCTGTGCTTAGCGCTAAGGCATCTTTACCTCTGCAGAGGGTTTCGCTTCACAGGGATTATTCTGGACTTTGATAATACCCAAGGGAGATTTCCCCCTCACCCTGGGGAAAGCTGGGCACCAGTTGGTCTGTCTTCTCTTCAGGGTAACTCCCCCTGCTTCTGTGGCAACTGTTATTCGACCTGTTATTTGGTGACAAGATTTCAGTAAAATGTCTTTAAGTTAGCTTCTCTATAGTTCTAACATGGACAAGTTTTATTCCCCCCTCGCTTTAGCAATTATTTGGCAGAGCTTTAATGATGGGATTCTTGAATACTATGCATTCATGGCAGTTTTAAATCGCTCTATGAACATGGAGATATCACCTTATTTATTGAAGGGCAGCATATTATATACTGAGCAAACATTACAGAAGCTCAGGCGGACTCAAGCACCTCGCCTCTAAAGCTGTAACATTCATTCCCCAGAAATCCTACATCACTCAAAAACAAAGTACAATTCAGCTTAGAAGTTTTTTTGCAATTAACTTTTATTGAAATAAAGACCAAGGAGCCAAAGCTTTGGTTCCAGGGGCCTTTCTAGTTCCAGGGACCTGCAAGTAACAGAAGAGAATCCTGAGAGCCTTTTCACCCATCCTTTTCCCACCACTGACAGCAGGTGAAGGACCTCCTCAACAGTGCCCACGCAACCTTCAGCGGTAGTTGAAGCTGTTAGATACACAGAGCCATAATGTGACACCAGCTTAAGAGAGAGTGTATTTAAAGAATTGGAAACAAGCAAAATGCCCCAAACCTTTAAGGGGCGAATTGCACTGGTCTCTCTCTAGTCAGACAGCAAGCGTGTCCTCGAGGTTAGGTAATGCTGGGTCTACAGAACAGCATGAAGAAAATTTTAAACTGGTAGCACTTAAGCTACAACTCATCAAAAAATAAACTGACAGACTGCAGGCTTATATTGCCAAAAGCAGACTGCCTGCACTTGAGCATTCAGCTACCCACAAAAAGTGCGTGTGAAAGCAACAAAAAGAAGCAGTGCAGATATCTGCATTCTGTACAACAGAGATTTGGCACATTTACCTTTGGAAGCGCACAAATAGCGTCCGGGTACTTGTAGCAGTACCAAGAGACGAGGGCCAGTAAGCAGGGCCAGGGACGATGCCCCGGCACTGCATCACAGCCGGCAGCCTTCAAGCAAAGCTAAAGCACAACCCGGGCTGCGTGTGCGCCGGCGGCGACTGGGTTTATCGCTGTTCAAAGCAAAGCCCGGCCTGGCTGCAAGACCCCCCGGGGGCTGACGGCCCGGTGCGAGGAGGGGCGGGAGGGCGTACCGGTGGTGCTGCCGGAGCTCCGGCACCCGCGGCTGGAGGCGCCTATTCCGCGTCATCCGGAGGGATCCCCAGCTCCTCGTCCGTCCAGGCCGCAGGGTCGGGGTAGGGGAAGTGGCCCTGGCAGAGAGGGACGGTCACAGCCCGGCCCAGGCCCCGGCCCCGGCCCACCCCCCGCCCGCCCGGACGCCGCCGCGCCGGCCTCACCAGCACCATGTCCGAGCTGTGCCAGAAGTGCCAGAGGATCCAGAACCACATGAAGCCGCTGAGGATCTCGCTCTGGATCACCTGCGCCCGCGTCAGCTGCGGGAACTGCCGGTACCGCGGCGGGATGTGCACCCCGCCGCCCGCGCTGCAACGACACCCACCGCCACCGGCTCAGTACCGGCCCCACCGCTCCGCTCCCCTCCCCTCCCTTCCCCTCGCCCGCCACACTCACTGCCGCAGCCCGGTGGTGCCGCTCCCGGCCCGCAACAGCCGCCCCGCCGACCGCCCCAGCGACGCCAACATGTTAGCAGATCCACCGCCTCCCCCCCCCACACCGCCAATGTCACCCCAGCACCTCCCAACAACAGCCGTCGCGATTGGCCCGCCTCGGCGCCTACCAACTCTGGGTGCGGCGGGGTGAGGAGGCCGTGGGCGGGAGAGAGGGAAAGTGTCACGCTCCAGACGGCTGCGTGGCACGGAGACATCCCCGCACCGACACCCCGTTGTCGCTGCCGCCTGCCCCGCGACGGGGCCCGCTGTGGCTGCGGCGGCACCCCTGTGTGTCCCCCTCCCCCCGCATCCCCCGGTACTTGGGAACGGCGGGACGTCACCATCTTACCGGCGGGGGGTTCTTCATGAGTCCCGAAACTTGCCGTCGCCCACAGAAGGCGCAGAGGAGGGAGCGGATCGCCCCTCGCCCTCGACAAACAGCTCATTTCGGAGTGGGGGCAGAAAGCGACGCCGGCTGCGTCGTTTAGGAAGGGGTTAATGAAATAACCCTCCCCTCTTCTCCCCCCTCCTAGGCCGCCCACTTGATCCAGCCCGCGGCGTCCGGTTGCGTAGCAACTGGGCAGGCGCCCGGTGATGGCCGTGGCGGGTCCCGCCGACACGTTCCCGAGGGAGCGGCGGGTGCGGAACCTCCTCCGGCGGCCGCACCGGCGCCCTCTTCAACGCCGTGCTGTTCTCCGGAGGGGTAGGCAGGCGGGGAGCAGGCAGGCAGGCGGGGAGGAGGGCGCCAGCCGCCGGGGGCCTGCAAGGCCTTCTCTGTAGGCCGGCTGCTGAGGCGGGAAGGCAGGGACACCTGAGCACAGAAATACCCGATAGAGAGTCTCACGTGAGCAAAGAGCTGCATGCGTGAGTGGGCTTTTGTTATTTATTTCTTCTTATTCTTGTTTTTTTTTTTTCCCCTATAGCTGTTAAAATGGTGCAACTGCCCAGTCAGATGCTTGCGTAGCTGAAGCAGCAGCCTGGATTCGATCCCTGCGCTTTGAGAACGGCACAAACGCTGTGAGTGGCTTGGCTGCGGCGTTTGAGGACCCGGGCTGACAGTCAGTGTATCTGTTCACTGACGTACTCCCAGAGCAAGAATCAGAGGAAATCTGCCAACTTCTTATGGAGAACAAGTTGCATCCAGTACGTGTTCTGTACCTGTTGGGAGATGGGAGATTCAGATGATCAGGAAAGAAGCAAGCAAAAAATAATGGAGAAAGTGGCCAGACAATTAGGGGGGTCCTTTCAAGCAATCCAGCTCCCCCCTACTGCTTCTGAAAACGTATGCCACTAATACAAGATTAGGGCATACTAATTAGTTCCTCTTGAATCTTTATTGGATGACATTTCACAAAGGAGAACTGGGGAAGAGTTTCTGTGGCCCTCTGGAATGGTAACCTTGTTTTGCCTAACAGCTTATGAACAAAGCAGTCTTTGGACAAAGATTTAAAACAAGTTTGGCATTTCTGTGACAGGCTGTACCTGACATCCCGAGCTGGCATATCCACCCTCCTAATTGTACACTCACTAATTGTTTCCTCACTGCTTGTGAGGAAAGAGCACTTCACATAGCCCCTGAGCAAAAGGCATCACCGCCAAGACTTGGGGTCAAATTTGGCTGTATCTTGGTCTAGCTCCATTTACTTTCGCAGGGAAAGACTTGCCCTGTAAAGTGATTTCATTGAACTTCACAGACCAGCACTTGAAAAGAGGTCTCTCACAGGTGAAGGTGAAGATCCTGTAGGAAAGAACAAATGCCTTAACTTTGATTTTACTTTTTCTTTGCTAGGTAACTGTACAGCTTTGCCTACAGCCAGTGTATCCTGATTCACAGACTTGAATGTTATTTTACTCTTAGGTGAGGGGGGTCAAATACTGTCTTTTAAATAAATAACAACGTCTTCTAAATCTGTTAACATCCCAAACAGCTGACACTCTCAGCTGTAACAGCATAGGTTTTGCGTGTCTACCCTGTGGATGTCCTTGTAGTTAAGGGATTTTAAGTTCCCTGCTCTTCTGAGTCTCGTTAACAGCCCTAGTGCATTTTCAACAACAGTTTACAGGGAATAGTGGCAAACTACTCAACCGTTGTTTTTACTTAACACATGATTAATGCAAATAGAGTTTATCTTTTCCCATAAAAGCTGAACATTTTAATATAAGTTTTGTAGTTTTGTTGTCGACTCAACCTCCCAACTCTCTTGCATTTTGTCTTTCTCCCTTCTCGTAATCCCTGGCATATAATTCCCCGTGTCATTGATCTCAAACACTTCACATTTTCTATCCTGCTCAGGCCAGATGGCTCCACTGCTGGCTTTGACCTGCAAAGGCAACTTTGTCTTCTACACTCAGTCCCCACCTTCTTCATTCTTCCTTGACTTCAGCTCCTTTCATTGACCTTACAGCTCTTCCTTGCTTGGAGAGTTTGGGTAGCTGCATAAGAAACAGGGTACAAGAGGAGGCAATGCACACATGGCTGCTGGCTGCCCATAAGCTACTGTTTTAGAACCAGGGGCAGATGGACTGGAAGGAAGCCAGCAGGGTTGATAGGTCTGCATTGCTCCTGGGGATGGGAGAGGCAGCTCCAGAAACCCCACCCTGTCTCCATTCTGCTGCCTGTCTCCAAGCTGTGCCTCGTCCTGAGAAATCGGTATATTTTCCAGCTGCAAAGCTCTTCATTTAAATCAATTAACTAAAAGGCATAAGAATTAGTAAGAAAAGAAAACTTCTGATTTAAGAATCACACGCTTACTGCTTCCTTCACAGTAGAATAAAATTATGATAAGATCTGAAATGGGCCAAAATGGATACCTACTATAGCTTTGTGTGTACTTGAAATGACATGTTGTCTTTTGAAGAACACATATCATCATGATTGAAGAAACAGTGATACAATACACCTGCTACATATCTAGCAGCTGAACAGAAGGCAAGTGAAATGCAAGGGATTTTTTTTATCATATAGTTCTTATATTTTATTTTTTATATTTCTTGTTTCCAAGCATGATTTCTTAAAATCAAAACCATTTATGATGAGCTTACAAATAAACAGCATAGCACTGTAAGATAGTATGGAAGAATTCAAAATATAAAGTAACATACTGGAAAGTAAATTTAAATTTTAAAATAATATTCCTGTTTAAGGATTTAAGTGTTCAAAGATGATGCTCATCTGCTTCCATCTCCTCCTTCCCCCCTCCAGGTAAGCTCCACGTCCATCTCACGTGTCCAGTGTTGTCATACAGCTAATAAAGATCCCTTTGGCTCTCTGCTGCCAAGATGTCCTGTAACGTAGTAAGTTCAAAATCTAAAGGTGGGTCACTGGAAATGCAGAAAAAAAAAGAAGCTAGGAAACAAAGACAGTTATTGCGGGGTGGGTGGGTGTCCCATGTGGATTTAGTTTGTTTTCATTGCAGCAGGTTGCAGAAGTTCTGTTGCCAAGGTCTTCATTACTTCTTGTATTTTTGTTTTCTACAGCTTTCCTGTTTGTGCGTGGAACCCAGATTCCCTTTGTATGACCTTGATATCCTCAGCAAAAAAGAATTTTATTGATTCTTCCCCAGAGGCTTCCAGTTTCATGAGGGGGGCTCGTGTGTTGGCAAGGAGAGAAGCTGATGGCTATTACTACCTGGGCCACATTGCCCAAGAGGTGAAGGTAGCTATCGATTGGGAACTATGCTGTAAGAGCATCTGTGTGTCTTTTCCCTGTTCTTCCCATGTCTCACCAGTCCCATGCCCTTGCTGTGGGCTGGCTCTGCTGCGATACAGTGCACTTCATAACCATTATTCTCTCCCCACATCCTGTTTTCATCAATTTGCTGATGGCTGGCTGTTTACTGTGAGGAGTCCTGCAAGCAGAAGCAGCCAGGAAAACAACCCATTTTACTAGTTATAATAAGTTGTTATTCAGAGACAATCAAACAAAACAGGTCCCTTATCCCTATTGTCTACTTCCGCCCAGTCCAGCAGCAAAGTCAATTAGCTAAAAAGCATTAGTAAAATTAGCTAAACAGCATTAGTAATAGTCATCCAAAATGTCTGCCTCCAGGGACCGCCTCCTCCTTACCAAATTGAGAGCTTTCCTCATTCTCTTCCTTCTGTGTTTCTGGGATTTGTGAGATGATTTTCGATGCCAGACAGAAAAATCCCTTTCTGCAGGCTTTCTTTAAAAATCCAATGCGTTTTCCAGTTCATAGGTTAGTTAAATAAATAATGATGCTAGTATAGCTGAGGATGGCTGTAAGTCCAATGTAGGGTGGAACGGATGGGGACAGCTAAAGGCACGAGTGACTAGCTGGATTTGGGGCTGACAGCATTATGTGTGTAAGCGCACTCATAGATCTGCAGGGAAGGCTGAGATTTCAGTAACAGATCTGCCCCACGCCCATTGCTGGAGGCTTAAATTAGAGCATTTAAATTTATGAGAGTTAATGACGTTTTACTGGTTTGTTATCCTTTTGATTGCAGTATAACAAACTGCATCATATACAGCAGTTTCTTTTGGCTGCTCTTTTTCTGATGGGAGGTTTTCCTGGTAAAATTCTGCCTCAGCCAGATAAGCCTACTAAAACCTAAGTTCAAAATGAAAGGAAGAAAAAGACTGTCAGCCCCTTAAGCTTTTTAATTACTTTTAAAGTCCAATATGGACACAGTACAGTGAAAAACCTGGTAGAATAGGAAAGCTACATTCACAGATCACGTTCCACTTCCTGGCATTTCTGCCACTTCCCTCTTAGCACTTATGTTTGGCCATTAATTGGACCCAGATGTCTGTCTTGCAAACTGCATGTTTTACTCTTGTAGGGCTCCAGAGAACGCTTTTTAATTGAGTTTGACACAAGTCGCACTCTGAAAGGCAAGGTACAGCTTCACATGCAGGAAACGCCTCTCTACGACATTCTCCACTACGAAGATGCCAGGCGACAGCCTCTTGCTCCAGGAGACAGGGTCTTGGCACCATGGGAGGCTAGAGCTGAACGTTTTGGCCCAGCCACTGTGCTGAAGGTTATGGAGAACGAGGAAGCACGTTTAGGTACTGGGTATTGGCTTTCTTAATAGTGCTAGACTCGCCACAGTTGCTGGTCACTATACAGAAAAGAGAATGGTCTCAACCATGGAAAATTCACCACCTGCTGCTTGGCTTCTCTTCATCATCGTTGTTTTTTTGTTGTTGGCACTAAGCAGCCTGTTCTTTTTTTCAGTGCCAGAATTAATGCAGCTCCCAGAATTGGCCTTTGATTTGTTCTGCGAGTGGAAACTTCCTAAAAATGTGGAGGGCAAGGGGGGTGGTGTCCTCCCAACAGAAGGAGAAAAATGTTCCTGGCCCTCATGAGTATTCACCTGATTATCTGTTAGTCTAGTTTCCAGCTTTTGCACGGTAAAATCTTGGCTCGCTGTGTCAAGAGAGAATTTTGCTACCTGGTTTGTCTTCAGAGGAAGTTCAAAAGAAGTTCAAATTTTAAACTTATAAAGAAGAAATCATGGAAGTTGTTAGAAAATTGACTGAAAGACAAGCTGTTGCTTTTATCTCCTTCTAAAAATAGGATCTTTATCTCCTATCTCTTTCTAAGAGATAAATCACACAGGTTGACATGCTTCTAATATATTCTTTGCCTTTTTTTTTTTTTTTTCAAAATGCACAGCACACAACAGAAGAGGAGTGCTTGTGAGCTTCTGGAATGGGCAGACTAAGGAGGTGTCTTCTGACCAAGCTCTGCGGATCCCTCTGCCCTTAAGCGAACGCATCATCCTAGAACTGCAGATGCCTTTAGCAGCCAGGAAGATGGTGGTGGATTCAAGCTTGGATTACCCATACATTGTGACACCGGGTTATAGAGCCTCAGGCCATTACAGGCAGGGTCGCTCACACCTGGACTACTGGCCAAGGGGTCTGTATTCAACCCAGCCATGTGCCAAGTGCAGCTGCAGGTGTGCCTCACTTCCCCATTGCTGCCTTGCAGCCTGGGAACCCACATGGCCTACAGGGTGTGAAGTGCAGGAAGAAGATGCCTTCATCCCAGGAACAAGCTTGACTAAAGAAGAGCACAGCAAGAAAATAGAAGAGCAGCTGTCTGAAGTGAGGATTTCTTCAGAAAGTGTTTCCAGAGAGGAAGAGAAAAAGGAAGATAAGATATTGAAGACAGAAAATGCTCCAAAAGATGTTCAGTCTTGTTTGGAAGAGGACAATGAGGATATAGAACCTAAGAAGGTGAAAAGTGCTTCACTCTGGCTCTCCTGTTAACTTGCCTTCTGCTATTTGCATAATGTCTGCTTTGTTACCCTGAGTTTTCTGCTCTTGGTACCGAAAATTATTAGAGGTTTTAGGCCTGGCCCTTATGTATGCCTGCTAAAGAATGGAGAGACTCTGCTCTGCACTGTCTTCCTGATCCTTTGACCTGGGAAAGAGCTAGAAGCTGTCATTGTCACTGCCTGGAGCAGACTTCTAGAAGCTCTTCCACAGATGCAAAACATGAGAAGTGTCGCATAGTCCAGTTCTTCATCCTGCCTCTGCGTGAAGGCAGTAAAGGCAGGAAAAAGCATCAGGCAGAAGACTTTACACCGGATAAGGATTACAGTAAGGATTGCTCCATACCAAGGCAGTCCCTGGTGTAATGCTATTAAGATATTTCTCCACCCGCGGTAGAGGCATCACCTCCCAGAGACCAAAAGAGACTTTTGTGATCCTCAGTATTTGATTTGGGGTTGTGAACAGGGCACTGGATGAGGATTAGTAAGGAGGAGGTTAATGTGCGCTGGCTACTGCCAAACTTTTGTCCATTGCTCTGCAATGGTTAGAATCCTAATTTCTGGCATGTGCCAGAAATGCGACTGTCTTTCAGCCAGAGCTCCTCTAATCTCTTTTGTACCAGTTTGGACCCTTCCAGGCAGAAGTACTGCCAGTTTTAGGTGATCTGAAGATACAGAGAAACCCACAAAGTGATCAGAAGTTACTCTACTTAAGGGTTGTTTCTTTATTAAAGAACTCCCCCAGAGGCTGGGGTTTTTTTTAATTCTTTCTCAAACTTTGGCTGCAACTTAAGATCTTACGTTGTAAATCCATGAAGCTAACCTATTCTTTTCCTTATCAGGTCTGGATTATGATTGCATTTCTTGTTATTTCTAGAGTTCTCAGAGGGAGATGGCTCATGCTGTGGTTGATACTGCTGTCAACACAGACAGCTGGTTAATGGAGACAGTCCACAGGGAAGAACCAGACAGCAGACAGCAGGATGCTGAAACTGAGGGTAATTTTAAACACAGAACATGGTATTGAAATTGTAGCTGTTTTATCCAAACATAAGACTTG
This sequence comes from Chroicocephalus ridibundus, assembly GCF_963924245.1. NCBI lineage: Eukaryota > Metazoa > Chordata > Aves > Charadriiformes > Laridae > Chroicocephalus > Chroicocephalus ridibundus. The sequence continues at coordinate 157,567,902 of NC_086284.1, forward strand.
CCACAGAATATCAGTGCAGCAGGCCTTCATGTCTAAGGTCTGGTGCCATAGTTCTTGATGTTTCAAAACAACACGCCATAAAGCCATGCTGAATATAGCCAGCGTAACATACTACTATTATATACATCGGTATTAATGGTAGTATGGCTTGAGAAGCTGTAAAACTTCTCAAGATGAAAGGTTTTGAGGTGGAAGATGGGGTTTTTTAGCTTTTACACATACAGTTAAAAAAAACAGTATCAGCCTTGGGTTTTCTTAACCTTTATCATACTACTGACTATAAATATTATTTATTATAAAATTTCCTTACTTTAAAAATTACTCTGTAACATTGACTGCCTAGAGCAAAAAGATTTCACCAGGACTGGTCTGCACAACACTCCTTCTCTTATCTGGGCTGAAAATTATTGCTTTATAATGTCATTGGGTAAACTTTTGTCTCCTTATTATCCAAAAGGGGCCGGATCATGATTTTAATCAAATTGTTGCTGTCCTCAGTTTAAGCTAGTTTTGTGACAATTGCAGGCATTTAAGTGAGCAGTCTGAAAGCCTAAAGCTTTCTCACTTTCTCCAGGTGTTACTGCTTTTCTCTGTGTCACTGCTGGTAGAGGGAGAATGAAGAGTCAAACAGAGGTGCACATTTCTTCCCAGATGGTGTTCCAACATCATTCCATGCAACAACTGCCCCTTAAATCCACACTGTCTTTAGCTGAAAGGTGCGAGCAAGCTCCGCCCATGTTCTCAGTTACCCAAAAGCTGCCTTAGCACAGTGGTGTGCCCAAGCTAATTTCTTCTGTCTCCCAGCAGGATGTATAGCTCAGGCTTTGCATTATCAAAAATTTATAGGTTTTTTTTGTCTCAGAACATTGTCAGAAGCAGCTCATGTCTGTCTGCGAAATACCATGTAAACCACCCCTTAGCCTGAGTAGCTGTAAGTGCAGTCAGTGATCTTGTGTTACCAGGCAAAACTCTTGCTTGACCGCAATGACAAGCTTGTTTTTTGAAAGCTGGGACCTGTTTTGTGGACACTAAAAAATGTCCTGCATCCTCAGAGGGAAACATTGGTACTAAGTCATAAAATTCCTGCTTGAATATATTTTATATGAGAAGACTTTTTTTTTTTAAAAAATTTGCTTTCTTTTTTTAAGCTGTCTGTAACTTCTTATGTCCCTGCCCTAATTTATTTGAAAGGTCTTTTTGAGTCCAGAGTGGCAGAAGCTCCAATCCAGCATTCCCAAAGGAGCCCTTCCCTGGGAACCAGTGCTTTGGTCCCTTTCAGGCGCCAAAGCTTCTTTGACCGAGTGAATCAATCGCTAGAGAAAGACAGCCTGACCATCGAATCAGCTCTACGTGTACAGAGACCACACAGTGCCTCCAATGTGCAGGCTAGGAGATCCACAAATCTCCTAAATCTTCTAAAAGACAAAAGCATTACAGTAAGTGTTTGGTCCAAATTAGATTTAGCTATTAGGATCAAGCGATATGTTTATGTCATGTGAGAATATACTCTCTTTTGATCTCTTTCTCAAAGGTTGTTATTGCAACAAAAATTATGCCTGTGTAGAATAATGGCTATGCATAAAAGAAACATAAGGTTTCCACTTGGGAATCAGCGTTGTACAGGAACAAGGCACTTCTGGTATTTTTACTCAGTACTTTTGACAGAGTTTTTTATTTCAGATCTAATCTCTTCTAAATAAACCTCTCAGCCAGCTCTACTAGATAGCAAAAAAATTATTCTTCTTTTACAGATATTGCAGGCAAAAAAGAGAAAGTCTAGGTAGTCAGCTGAATCCCGTAGCAGAGAGTGCGTGTCAGGGCTGGGGTGGAACTTGGAGTCTCCTAATCCTTAGGCCCGTCCTTTGCCTGCTGGAAAACACCCTGTGCTCACCTCCCACCTATAAACCACCTTTGAGTCTCTCTTTGATCTCTCCCTGTGTATGTCATTAAACACAAACCATCCGCAAGGTACAGTTTTTGCAAAGAATAGCAATACACTGGAGAACAAGGGTGTTTACTGCCCCTAGGAAGCCATACAGATCAATGTGTTGAGAGAGATCAGTCAAAACGTGACATGAGACTGGCAGGGACATTCTTTGAAGGTCCTGTAGTGTTTTCCAGCTTGTGGTATTAGAGATGTCCTCAGGAAAGGACTGGAAGCAGACACTCTGATTGCAGAGAAACAGCTAATGGCAGGAACATGCTAATTTCAGCTGGGAATAGGAGAAAGGATAATGCATTTGAGAGAGGAAAATATTTCGTGGAAACTCTGTTCCAGCCCCAAACAGCTCTAGCAAAGTAAACTGGAATGCATGTCTTAAGTCTTGGTGATGTTTCCTTGCTCCTTCCCTCATACAGAGCACTGTAAGGAGTACAAAAGAAATAAATATTTCACTATGGCTGTGAAAAGAAGCCTTGTAGGTGTTCCTTCCTCTCTTCACACAACACAGTACACTTAAAAATGCAAATTAGGAACACTGCCCAGCATTGAAATGCAGCTACTACTGAAGAAAACACAAAGACTGCTTGACCATGGGTAGAAATCTCAGACAACAGGAAGTGAAGAGTTAATACACCTACACAGAACTCCAGGAAGATTTTGTGTTTGGCCAGAGGGAGGCAGATATTTCTCTTTCTAATAAAATCTAGTAAGGAATCCGTAATATGATTTGTGGTCAGAATCTGTATTTCCCATCCAATCCAGAAGCTGACAGAAAGACTGGGCAGTTTTAAGCATTGGCTCAACACCGGAACAACCAGAACAGCACAGCCTACTGACCTATGAAGAACTCTTAAAATCGAATTATCAGGCACCCCTTTGTTGGTTAAGCCCAGTCTTTTGTACAGGTTTTAGCATCATACTCAGTGTTTTCACAGATGGGAAGTGACACTGTAGTATTCATAAGCCAGTGCGGCTTCCAGAGCTCAGGAATGACATTAGAAGACTAAGCTGTTCTGGTTTTGTAGGTTTACAGTTTGCATTAGAAAAATATACTGATGAGATTAAGGGTTTGTTTTGGGTTGTTTCTTTTAGAAATCAATCCTTAATGGTGCATCTCAGGAGAGATGGAGAGAGATGGACTTCAACAGAGCCAAGATTGAGCACAAAAGGTGGCAAAAGGAACGGAGGCAGCTGGAAAGGGAGCAGCAGCAAGAGGCGGATGGCATCCGACGCCAGCTGTGCAGGGACAACCAGAGGTGATACCTACGACCTAACGTTTTTTTGTAGTAAATGTTGAAAGGTTGGTAATGTCTACTCCCTAGTGCTCTCATTGGGTCTCTGAACATCACATGTTGTGCCTCATGCCAGTCTCTGCAGAGTGGTCATGGTGGTTTACTAATGGGAATAAAATTGGTGATTGAGGTATGGACAAGTGGGTACACACGGACCCATAGCTTTTAGCATTACCTCCAAGGGCAAATTCCATTCAGTCTGTCCTCAGACCCAAATTCCCTTTGCCTCCCAAATCCCTGTTCCCTGGCTCTGACCCCACAGTCCACTTAAGCTTAGCAGGTCCTTGCCCCCATGATCCACCTCCTTCCATCTCTTCTCTTGCCCCTGTGGCTCCACCATAAATACACGCAGCCACCCAGTCGTCCACATTAGTGCTACAGCCCTGCCTGCACAAGCCATTTCCTTGGTTCCTCGTCTTCAGGGCCGAGAACACAGGTTCTGTAGTCAGGTGAACAGATGACTGCAGTTTGCTGACATCAGGCACCAGACGATCTGGGGGTTTTGCCACCTCTGTTTAGGACACAAGTTTAACCCTTGTAACCTAACAAAGAGTCCTGGAGTATTAACTGAGCACGGATTGACAGAATATCTGCTTTGTGTCTTATGCACTGTCTTTTTCTTTTATTGCTCCTTCTTTCTGAGAAATTTGAGAAGTTTTGTTTTGGAAACAGGCAGCGGTTGCGTCAGAGAACATTGCAAGGGCTGGAGAAACAGCTGGAGCACAAAGACAGAGCTTTGCAGCGCAGGGCACTGCTCCAGGCTGCTGGGGCAGAGAGGAGCAGGAAGGAATCCTTCTTGTCAGAGGAGGAGAAGAGGAAGGCAAGTGAGAGGCTGCAGTTCTTAAAGACACAGCGTTTGCAGAGAGAGGAGTTGCAGGCAGAACGCAATGAAAGGAGCTCTGAACAAGAGAAAGAAACGCTGGTAAGGGCAATTCCAGAAATGTTCTGTATTCTGTACTCCCATGTTTCCACCAGTGGCACCATCCAAAGTATTTGTCTTTCACCTATTTTATATCAAATATAATTATGTCATTTAGAGATAAAGAAATGAAGAGTAACATTTTTGACACATGTAGGAAGGTGAAAGATGGGAAGTAAAATTCTCCATCTCTGTGGTAGAAGGAGTCTTTCTGCATGCAAGGAAGGCTTTTCCATAGGTTATACCCTTTTCTGCATTCTGCTAGTGATAATTGTGGGTGAAATTCAGCACGAAAGCTGGCTGTACAATTGTAAATGTCTTTATTTTTATGTAGGATTTCCTCAGGAGCAGAATGCAGTCACAACAGGAAATGTTGGAACAAGAATCACAGGAGCAGGACAGGAAACAAAAAAAGCACCAGGCTGCCAAAGGGAGAGTGTTCCAGAGCAGAGACCGTTCACACCAGAAGATGGAAAAAGAAGGCCAAAAACTCTGTGACCTCCAGCAGTACCTCAGAGAACAGAATCTTTTGATGCTCCGGGCATCACTGCTAGCGTAAGGAAGCTGCAGCATGGGTGAGCAGGCCCTTGAGCAGTTCACAGACCTGCTCTGTGTCTTGTAGGTGCGAGTCTTGTAGGTGCTGGAGGTTGGGTGCTTGAGTGCAGTTGTGACAAGTGGAATTATGATTCCTGGAGAAGTCTTTAATGTCCTTTTCATTGCAGCCAGAGTGCATTTTCGCTTTCCTTTACATGCCTTTCTTTATGGAGTTAGTATTGTAGTCCACCTCTGCCAAATGTTATTCTGTGACCCTGCTGGCAGACCTGACTCCACAACAAAGAGCTACCTGGGTATTTAATATGGAACACAGCCACGGTGCCAAGTTTCTGCCCCAAAAGCATCTGAAGGAGGCCGGCTCTTCCCACAGGACTCCAAGGAGTCAGCAACCACAGTGCTGAGTGTTGTAGTCTGAGGCTGGTGAAAGTGTCATGAGACGATGCAGAGTGGAGCAACAGAGGACCTGTGAGTTACGAAAGTGATTGAAAAGGTACAAGATCAGAGGGGTATCAGGTTGTAGCTGCTTTCAGGATGACAATGACAGGGAAAGGAATTAGTTAAGTGAGGGCATGGGCCATACAATAGAGTAGGAAGTGAAGAACAAGAATGAAGGTCAGGAGAAAGGCCCTGGGAATGAGTCCCTCAAGGGAAGTGGTGCAAGCACAGGGTAATACAAACCTAACACAGGCTAATACAAAGTGTCCCAGTGCACATGAGTTGTAGAGATCCATAGGGAAGAAGTCACAATACATATGACACAGTTGTGCTACTTCCTGCCAAAACTGCTGTAAGGGGCAGGGCAGGGATCCAGTGACATAAGAGGTGCTTCAGAAAACCCTCCAGCTTGGGCCTCAGGTAAGTGTAGATCTTCTACTGCCAGGGCATATGTACTGTTTGGAATACATAGGCCGCTTGCCTAGAGGAAGAACGACTTGTAGAAGCCCAAAAAGAAAGATAGTTTTTTGGTGACAAGCCACCCTTTCTAGGCATTGTGATGAGAAAAATGTCTGCTCTCTGAGATACCCGTCTTTGGAGAATCACCAAACCCAATGGTGGGCCTGGGGATCTGTTCTGCCTACGATCTCGCTTTCAGGCTGGCAGACTCCAAAAGCAGGAAATCTTATGTCAGAAAGATACTCAGATATCTTTGCAGATAGGGTGCCTGGTCAGAATAAACAGACTTTTTGCTTTTTGTTCACCATGAATAAATGACAATGCTACAAAGACAAATGAATTGGCAAACTGACAGTTAATAAATTGCATAAGAAACCGAGGTAGCCATACAACTATAGGAAGAGTTCCCCATTCAGGCGATAGCATAAAACACTAAACGTGACTCCCCTGATTTTCTAATTGCTTTACTGACTTTCCTTAACAAAGCCTGTGGTGTCAGCCACTCCCATGGACAAGCTATCAGCTTCTCCCCTCCCCTGAAAGGAAAGAGTAAGGCACCTCAAGAGACAGTTTGCTGCAACAGGAAAGGAGAGAAGAGGTTTTTTTAATGTATTGTACTCCGATTAGTGGAGGTGCTTTCTTTCACAAAGCAGAGGAAGAGGTTATAGTTGCCACATCCTGAAGTGCTGTCCCTCTTCCTCGTATCATCAGAGGTACAAAATATAGCAGCTGTGTCACAGAGAATGCTGTTATCAGCTTTGGGTAGCCAGAAATGTAACTGTTCTTTTCATGTGAGGATTTAGGAAAGCAGAATGGGCATGGCACAATTTATTTGCTGGAACACTCAGAACCGTATCGAAGGACGTTCTTATTTTACACAAAATTATGCTCATATATATGAATAATATTTGTAATACCTTGTTTTAAGCAATACCTAAAACCAAACTAGATACAAAATTTAAATGATGTTGCCTCATACTCTGTGTACACTTAGAAAGAAACATGTTACACATTTTCTGGCACATCGCTCAGCAAAAAACATTATTATAAGAATTTACCCCCTTTTACAGGAACACAGCACCAGTGATAACAGCATTTTCTAAAAAAAAAACCTTAAAATTGAGAAAATTGTAAAAGGGAGCTCCTTTGAAATTCTGCCAAATCTTTTGAATGGCCAGCAGTTTCTCAGCAATAAATCTCAGTCTGTGTTCCTCCAGAGATAACTGAGAGGCTATGCCTTCAGCTTCTCCCAAAAAGACAATTATTAAAACTGTCTCTCATCCAGATGTTTACAAACTATTCTAAGGCCTTAATAGCTAAAAGGGGTATTTTTAACTTTAGGATCCATAATATGCATGAACCATACTGAGATTTTTGTTTAAAAAAAAATAGGGGGAAAAGGAAAGAAAGACAAACCTATATATTAAGTGAAGACTTTGACATTTTGTTTGTTTGTTTAAATTAAGTTCTGAAAAAAATGTAACTTGCTGCATATATTGAAACCATATGTGAAGCACACACAGTTTTGCATTTTAGATGTGGAATTCTAGAATTTGGTTTAAGCTCGGTTTAGCCTCTGGAAAAGTTGGGAGAAGTTTGCTCAGCAAGAAGATGGGTGGCTGTGCCCAACACCTGCCCAGCTGATGGACGCAGCAGAGTGCTGTGCCTGGCACCTCTGCCCCCTACCTGGGGTAGCTGGGTGGGAATGGGAGGGGGCATCACATTACTGAGTGAAAATGGGTGCTGGCAGCACATGGAGATTTTCTTTGATGTAAAGTTTGGGTGCTGCTTGCTTTTCTTCTTTTTCAAGTTCTCTTTTACGCAAAATCATGTGCTAGTTAAGACACCAGGGTACCTAGTTATAAGTCTAACTAGACTTACAGAAACAAGCCTAAAACTTAAAAGAGATTAAACTCTCCTGCTTCTTTCATTCTTAAGCATTTGGAAATGGAATACGTAATGATTAAAGGAAAGTACATGAAATGTATTGAGCAGAATCTAAACTTATTTTTCAGACTTCATTTATATATCATTAATCATTATTTTATAATCACCATAAACCAGCAGATTGTCTGCTTATGTACTTTCTCTACATTGCTTCACCATCTGAAAACAGACCACTGCAGCCACCCTGTGCAGCTGCCATTTCACATACAGTATATCTGGGAATATATTTAATATTACAGTATTTCCAAATATTCATAGGCTGTGTTTCTCGCTATTTAAAAACAGCCATAAAATAATTTTAATACTACTATTAAAATAACTGACTGTAAAAGCCATGCAGAATCTAGAGCTTTTGGTGGCTTTACTTAATTTTAAACATTCACAATGTGTTTTCCATCTATTCGGAAAATGCTTGGACTCCTTATTTTGCAAACTATTGGAAAAAAACCCCAAGCATTTGCATATTAGTTAAGGTTTTGAGGCGACTGGAGTTGAGACTAGGTAGTAGGAAGGAAACACACAGGGGAAAAAAAAAAAAAGACTTTTTTTAAGGTTAAAAAAAAACCAATGAAGACCAGTATAAATATTCCCAAAAGTTGTTTTTATTATGGATTTAGCTTTTCTGCTGAGGCAAATATTTTCTTTTGCTGTTTATAATTCAAACTCCTATAGTATTGTGCTAGAGTATGGAAGTTTGAAAAATCAGATTGACTCGTCTGTTTTTATCATCCAAAATGACTACGAACAGACCATTCCACGCAGGATCTCGGGACACTTCTACAATAAAAGTAGAAGTTAAAAGTACAAAAGACAAAAAGGTTTACTGGCTTTTTTCAGCCTGAATTAGGGTGTTAGAACATCATTTCTCATACCACAGTGACAGGTAAGTCAGTAAAGTAACTTTAAATATTTACCCTGATAGATTTCAAAACAGACTTGATCAATGAACATCTTTTAAAAGACTTCTAGACAAGTAAGACTCATTTTCTCATCAGGCTGCAGTGATCTTGTGCACCTAAACTACATGATATGTCAGTTTAAAAACTGCCAGAGCACATTAGCTCTTAGAACTGCATAAAGTCAGAACTCTTCAACTGTGCAAAGTCTTCATGGTTTCTGGAACAGACCTCCTAATCATCCCATGCCTGGTGCTTGGCTAAAATGACTGAAGGCAACAGTCATGGAAAGTAACCACTGCATGGCACTTCTGAGATATAGGTGACTTTTCACTTTCAGCTTCCATCAGCTCGCAGATGGCATAGGTAACCCTGCACGGTGAAAGGGCAGCAGCCACAAGAGTCTATTCGAGGACAGAAGCTGCAGTTTTGATGAGCAGTGGTTTGGCTGCCTCTAGGATGTCCAGTTCCGGGTCCAGTGAACGACCAAGACCTTCCAGAACCATGATGGCAAAGATGATTGAAGCAAAATTGCTCTCGAGCTTCACCTAGAATGACAAGTGACTGAATGAACTCAGTGGAATTTTTTTTTTTTTTCCTGAGCCCATTCCACAGAGGTACCAGCTCTAACTAAGCTGAGAGGGAAAGGAAGAGGCTGGGGAGAGCATATACACATCTGAAACTATACTGAAACTCCATCACTTGGATTTCAGAATACACTGAAATCCAGTAGCAGGCCCAGAAATAAGAGAACAGTTTCAGCGTAAGTGCCCTAAGGAAACCCAGGAGTTTGTTTTTCAGTTCCAAGAAGGGGAATGGAATTTTTTTTTTTTGTTCCATACTGGAATAGCAGGAGCTTAGGAGTGCTCACCATTGCTAGTGTACTTATAAGCTTCAGTAGTATCCAATGTCCTTGAACACATGCACTTGTGTAAGGGGGAGATCACCTTCTGAATGGCCATGAAAGACCTCCACAAATCACAGAGGAAACCATCCCCTGCTCTGCATGTGAACAAACTACTCCCCAGTTCCCAGCCAGGCACCAGGATTGTTTCAAGGCACACCGGGGCATTAAGAATTCATGGAATTGGGAGGACTTGCTTTGTAAGGGCCTAAATTACATTTCCTGTTATTAGAAACCAGCTGAATGACAAAAACCTCTAAGGAATGTTTAGGGGGACCCTTTGCAGGCCGGGCAGCCCTGTGGCTGACAACCTTCTCATCTCCTCTAATTCAAGTCACCATAGCTCTGTTGATTTCCAAAGTTGCTTGCAGCCATGGAAGGTTGTCCCTCAAACACTATAAGGAATCTCTGTTCTGTGAGCAGCTCCTCACTTTTGAGGCCTCTAACAAACCAGTAAAGCGGCCTAGCGCTGTTACATAACCACGTATCAAGAAAGAGATCAGGGAAGAAAACATGCAATGATACACAAGCGGAACATATATCAGATTTCATTTTCTGCTTCTAAGGGACTATAAAAAAAGAGATAGAGAAAAACCTACGTGTTACAGAAACATTCCTTTTAGTAAATAAATTAGAATTCCTTTTAGTAAAGAATATCAATGATTAAATGCAGTATTAAGACAAAACCCAACAAAACAGAAATTGGTCTTGGTAGGGTACATATCAAGGCCTGAGAAACAGTATGCCTACAATACCTGGATGCATTCCTGCAGCCTCCCTCTTAAGCAGTTTGTTTCAGAAGTCAGTGTCCCTCTCCTTGTGACCCCTTCATGTTCCCCATAGTTCTCCCTCCCCAAATGAAATTCCATCTATTGAAGGCAGACAGTGACAGGACCTCACCTTATGGGTCATCAATAGTTTAAAGACATTCGAGAGGAGATTTGCCACCTGAAGCTGGAATGAAAAAAGAAGTTAACAACTGATCAAAAAAACTGTGGTCAAGAAGACTGAGCCACGTGAGTGACAGGCAGGATTCTTCTCAGTGTTTGTTACCATTTTGTTCTAGTGATGGTACAAGATTATTGGGCTGGAAACAGACAACACTGAGGTATGATCCCCTGACCCCACCCAGGATAAGGAGTTCAGCTGTGACCCACGGTTCTGCTGATTTGCCAGCCCAGGAAGGCTGAGAGTGTCTGACCTCACAGTAGTACACAACATGCACTGATTTGCTCAACAGCACCGTACTACACTCTCTGAAGGGCCCAGGCTGGCCTTAGCTAACAGGATGCAAGTTGTAACATCAGGCTCAGCAACTCCTCACAGGGAACTGCAGATGTTAGAGATTATTTTTTTAAAACAAAAGAAAGAAAGGAAGCAACAAAAAGAAAACCCCCAAAGCAACCTACAACCAAACACATGATTTTTTAATTAGAAGGAAATAAGAAAGGATTTTATGGACTTTTGCTGCACCTGAGAGACTAAAAGTGCCCAGTACTGGCTGGTGGTGCTGATAAGATCAGAGCTGGCCTTTCCACATGGATCATTCTGAAAGCCAAGTTGCACTGAATTACAAGTAAGTGAGGATGGGACATAGTTTGTGCACTTGCCTTTCCTAGGGCAATGGTGTTCCCCCGGACCTTGGTCACAAGTTCCGCCATCTCAGCTTTGAATCGCTCAATGTCTTGGCACTGGTTAGCACGGGCGTGATGAAGGATCAGTTCTGCCACTCTTTCCCCCTGTGAAACAAGTTGAAAAGGAGAATCAGAACTTGATCACTGGTGCCAGCAAGGCCTACAGGGAGCTGGACATCATTGTCCCTAGAAGGCCTCTGCTGCATAGGTCCCTGGAGGAGGCATACTGCAAGGAGAACTCCCAGGGCCATGCCTTCCCATTCCAGCAACGGAGACACAACAAATCAACAGAAGCAGGTGCAGAAAGAGCAGAACTAGTCCAAAAGTCTTAGCTGGTATCTGGCAAAACCCTGCTTATTTTTCTTGCAGGCCTTGTCAGGTAGAACACAACAAAGACATCTCTCAAACAGTCAGGAGAACTTTCAGGGGGAAAAATAAAACCCACAAGACTGTAATTTTTGTCTTAGCAGAGGAGATAATGGTGTAAGGAAGGGCATATATTAATCTCCCTTAAGGGCTAAGTCCAACCTTCCATTTGAAAACCGCAGAGGAAGAGAAAGCTGATTGTACACTAGCAGATGCTTGACAGGAAACGGGGGGAGCCATATCCAAGCTTCACTTCTTGGAAGGTGCGTCTGACAGCAATATACAGAGCCAGAGGCCCCAGGTTTGGCAATAAGACTTGCTGTAGAAGTTTTTTTACCTGTAGATCATGAATCACACCCAGCCTGAGCAATGAAGGAATTGCAATCAAATGTTTGTAGTTTTTGTGTGGTAGCTGAGAACTTAGTCTGGCAGCACAGGATGGACCCGAATACGTGGTTTAGCACTGACTCCTCAGTATGTTTCAGCAGATTAAACTGACCAAGTTAAAATGTGTCCCTCCTGAGATATGCTGGTGAGCCATCCAACCCACAGCTGAGAAACAGCAACATGCAAGTATGAGCACAGATGCTTGTTCTCAGAATGAAGAGGAGACATCAGCACCAGATTCTTTAGTCCATTTGAGAGTGTATTTTAAGCAAGTGGGAAGGAGGATAAAGTAGTTCCCCTTATACAGAGGAGCCTGGCAGAGGCCAGACCCTTCTCACGCCCACTTGTTTTGCTTCCTCTTTTCTACAGACACTGACGCAATAGCAAAATAGAGGATGGCATATGGGCTTTCCAGCTGCAAGGCTGCAGAAGAGAACATGTGTGGAAGACCAAGATGTTAATCCATTCCCTCCTCTTCTCTAGCAAAACCTGGCAGATTCTGCAACAGTCTCAAATGCAAGTGGCTCCCAGGCAGTCCTAACTTGCATCAGAAGCACTCCTAACCAGGGGGTGGCAGCCCATTTAACTGCTTCCCATTTAACAGTTTTTGTTTCCTGGGACGCTGAAATTGCTCCACTCTGGCAGCCTCCTGGCTGTAGTTGAACATCTTATGCCTACGTCTGGCATAGCTTCCATGCCAGCAAGTCTCCTCTCCTCTCTTAGGGAGGATTGCAAGGGGAAATAGAGATAAAACTATCACTTTGTCCATCAGATTTTCCAGCTGTCTCCCTTCCCCAGCCTCATGACAGAGGCCTCACCTGGCCCTGGACCACAGCCGTGAAAACCGCCCGGAAGTTCTGCATGTCGGCGCTCTGCAGCTCCGCCACGATCCCTGCGTCCAGCAGCACCAGGCAGAGCCGTCTGAGGGGCGGCTGCACTTCCACCACAAGTGTGTCACACAGGTCCACGATGGCTGTCTGCTCCTTGCAGCTGGTGCTGACGTGGGCTGTGCCTTGAACCAGGATGTTCCCAGGATGCAGGTCAGCATGGACAAAGTTGTCAACAAAGACCTAGAGGACAGGCAAGTCTTAGAGCAGCTCATTCCAACCAAACCTGTCGACACCAAAACTCTGAGGCAAACAGCAGCGGTTTGTTCCCGGTCTGTTTGCTGTCGTTAATAATGTACATTACCCTATGCAGAAACACAGCAAATGGCTTCTGCTGGACACCAGCTATGCTGACATTGCATGGATGCTACTCACTCTAGGGGAGTCAGCAGAGCTGTGTGAAACAATCCAGTGTTTCATAGAGTTAATTTAAGACAGCCAGGAGTCCCTGCAGGGAATGGTAGTGCTCTCTGGCAATTAACCCTAAACTGGGGACATGCTGGTGGGCCTTGGCAAAGAGTAATGCAGTAAGAATAGGCCATTTGCCATTAGTGGCATGGTTTATAGTGAACGGTTAACTTTCTCTAGTCTGGGACATCAACCCATATTACAACTGTATTGAAAATAAGGAAAACAAGAGAAGAGGAAACAAGTGTACGTAGCACTTCTCTGCCTCTGCTAGTAGTTAGCAACAGAAAGGACCATCAAGAGGGCAAGCACAAGACAGTACTTCCCCACTAACCCTCCTGGCCACCTGGGACTGCAGGACTTCCTGCCCCAAGGAGGTTATCTTTGTATTTCATGGATTTCTCCTACGATTTGTGCAATTGCCACATAAATAATTAGAGCTGTGTGAAAAAAAGGAGTTTTTAGGTGTTGCCTGCAAAAAAATTACCTCTGATAATTTTATGTCCTCCACATTGTTCTTTTGAGAAACCATACACAGCAGATCCATATTCACTCTCATGCACTCATGACTGCATATATCTCTGTCACAAGCTACTAATTTCTCTGCTTTCCAGATTAAAGAGTCCAAATTATTTCACCATTCCTGTATGGAAGCTACTCCACACCCGTAATAATGCTGGCTGCCTTCCTCTGCACCTCTTCTAGTTCTGTTAAAGCCCTTGAAATGGAGGGTCCTAGACAGCAAGGGACTGGAACTGCACACAGTATTCCAGAAACAGGTATTGGTTTTACTTACAGCCATAATGTTGTTTCTTTAATTCTTTCTACTCCTAAAATTTGAGGGTTTTGCTTTACTCCTAACCATTGAATCCAACGTTAGCATAAACTACTCTGGTTCCACTATTGCTTTTCTGAGCAGTAAAAGCTATTTCAGAGTCTGTCACGCTACATGGAGTCAGAACTGCAGGCCTCGCAACCACCCTAGCATAATGTTGCAGTTATCAACTGAATTTCATCTAACGCTTACTGTCCATCCACTCAGTACTGTGAGGTTCTTTTGCAACTCTTCCACGCTAGTTCTCAGGGCTCCTCACAAGCCAGTTGTGTCACCTCTCAACACTCCTTTCCAGATCATCTGTGGTTATTTCAACCACAAAAGAACTAGACAGCCAGAAGCTGAATCATAAGCTGAACCTGGACAGGTTTGTTTTCTTTACTCCATATTTAATGCTTCCTTAAAGAAGGCAGTTTTGGAGGAGGGGTCAATAAATGAAGAAACTAGCTAGCTGCGTTCCCTGTGAGTCACATCCAGTCTCTGCAGAAAGCACGATATTTGCTAATTACATTGCACTTTATAGCACTTGGGCAATATGTGAATATTCATTAAATGGATTAGTAGGTTTCCTAAGCAATGCACTGATCAAGTTGCATAGGAGGACCCTACTGTGTGCAAGCAGATCGCCCTTCTGCAGTGGAAGAGGCTCCATGTCAGTCTGCAGTAGTGGTGTATCTAGCCCAGGCTTTACTCAGGCCTTGTGTTACATTGCACATGAAGTACAAAGCCTCCCTCTGCCAGCTGAGGAGCTGCACAGTGCCCTAGCAGCCCAAGTCCTGGGTTACCACGAGATACCTGGCATCCACAGGCTAGCCCCAGAAGGCACAGCTGTATCATTGAGTCCATGGGGAAAAGGGTAGGAGACGTGGGAAGCAAACAGGTTCTCTCTTTAGCCATATTGTCTTATTACCCCAAATGAGTTACTTCTGCAGGAAAACCACCTTCCCTTCCAGTCACAGCCAAGTGCCTACCATTTTTAGCAGCATGTCCATGCCCATCTTTGCAAGTCTCTGCCTCAGCTCTGTGGCAATCTCTGCATGCAGGTAGTGCGAAATAGGTTCACTCTCCTGAAATAAACACAGAGCTGGAGTCAAAACACAGGTGCCGAGAGTTGAGAGAAGGCAATGAGAATACCCTAGAAAGGACCTGCTCAGTAGAGGCTGCATGTAATGTGATGGAGAACATAAGAGAAGCAAGGGTTTGTTCTTTAGAAAGAGGGTGTGATACAGCTTCTAGCAGAAGTACTCTTGCCAGGATCACATGCACGAAAACTAAGGCTGGGAGTAGCTTTTGTCTGAGACTCAAACATCCACAAGGGAAGAGAGGCAAGCATCAGAAAGTGTCAGATTGCTGAGCTCCTTGCTTTGACCCACCACAGAGGAGAGCTGAAGCATGGTGTTGATTTGCAAAGCCCAAGCAAGCACATGGTGGCTGGACATACTGCTGGTCTGCTTAGTTTCAGGACAAGCATTCACTTCTATATGGAGTTGTCTGCCACCTGTCTTCTGGGATGCACTACTTACAAACAAAGAGAGTGAAAGAGACACTGAGGAAGGACACCAATCTCTTTAAGCAAATAAGAGGAAAGCATCCTCCTGCCTCTGGTTTGCTCGTTCTCAAAAAAACACCTCCTTGGCATGTTCTCCTAAGGGCCTTCTCACTGCTACCACCACTCCCAGACCCTGCAATTCTTACCTCAAATGTTTCCACTAGAACATCTGTCGTTACCAAAGGCCGAAGGGGAGTTGGAAACTTTACAAAATCGACATCGAGGAAATTTTGTCGGAAGCGTTCCAGATTTCTGGCCTCATAGCGTAAGTCAATCTCAAGGGAGAAAAAGCAGGTTGGAAATTAGATTCGACTAGAATTAGATCTGCAGGATCTTGTATGAGGACATGACTGTACTCAATACCAACAAAGCTAGTCAGAAAGCCAGAATGAAAACAAAATAGAGTGGTGCTTCTTACATGCTTATAGCTTTCCTGATGGAAGAGTAGAGTAACAGACTGGGTAACAGATGGCCCACAACCCAGCACCTTCAAAATATGGGTGACTTACTATAGGCATGGTGCCTCAAAAAAGACCAGGACTGCATTATTTTCAAGGGTAAGACAGATGCTGAAGCAAAGCTTACTGTCCAAATAGCAAGGCAGGCAGACAGAGTAGAACTGCAGCCCTAGCCTCACTTTACAGGTAAGACAGCCACAGCAGGAAGAAACTTAATGTAACATGTACAAAATAATCCACTATGCAAAGTTCTGACCCTAGCTCTTCAGTGATACAGTGCCGTGACACAAGGGCATCTCTCCTGCCCACTGCTGCTGCTCAAGGAGGCAGGATAACCTTGCCTCACCTCCCTCATCTGGAAATGGGAAATATCCCAGGAATACTTCTTGTTCTTTCAAAGAGAAATGAAAGGAAATTACAACAAGCCTATCAGATGTTTGTTTTATCCTCAGTCTTCAGTGCACCCACCAAAAGCTTTGACAGACTAAACTGGTACTAATGACCTCGAGTCACATCTGACTAGAGTCAACAGTTTACAACATGGATTTACTGTGTAGATTTTTTTGCAATAGTAGAAAAGAATTAAGGCTTTCAAAAAGTTTGTAACAGACTTCAGACTCTGCAATCTAGACACAAAAATGAAATTAGCAGATAGTTAATTTTAACAGAAACATAAGACTAATTAAGCCTGTAGTGAAATCTTTATAAGTTCGGTAGTAAGGACACTTCAGGACTGTGTCTTTAGAAGACATTAGTGAATCTGGACATGTTTTCAGATCTATTTGCAAGGCTTAGCTTTACCAACACTATGAGTCTGATAACAATAACAGTATAGAATGTATTATTAACTTATGTAAAAGTATGTTAGTTATGCCAATACATATACCTCAGTGCTAACAAACATGACGAGTGAGTATAGACTGCAAATATATGTGTAGGATTAAAAAGAAAAAACACATGCCTGAGGATTTGTTTGGAGAGATTTTTTTTCCTAAGGAGAGGTCTCTCACCAGTGGTTGCCTTCACAATGCTGCAAAAAGGACTGTCAGTATGGCTAGCTAGCTGTTCAGGCTGTTCACTAGAAGACATACTCAAAGTCTAAAAAAGATTTTTAAATCTCATAGTGCTTGTTACATTTTTTCATTGCTTTGGGTTTTTTTTTACTCTCTGATCATATAAGCTTTCCTACAGTAAGATTACGATTGATTAGAATAAAGAACATAACTAAAGAACAAGCAAGCCTTCATCTAACCCTTTAAAAAGTAGCAGTATGAACAGAGTTAGCACCAGCCAGTAGCAAACAAAGGGCAGTTTTGTTTCAGTACATGGGGACCATGGCATGGCACGCACCTGCTGAATCATAAGCTTCTCAAACTCCTCCACAATCTCTGTCAAACTGAGCCACTTGAATCCAGGGAGAAGTCCAATGATGTGGCTACCCATCTTCATGAGAAACAGATCCATCTGGACTTGGTGGACTAGTCCAGGGTGCAGGACCTGCACAAGAATGAACGGTGGCAAGATCAACTCCCCAAACGTTGTTAAAAGGATGGTCCGTTTCAATCAGCTAAAGTGATGTGTTCCAAATAGACAGAACCCAGCCTATAAAACTGGGAGCTAACAAAGCTTCCCCAGCTAGTCCACATAATAATTTGCATTTTGACATGGATTAAGGTGTAAAGAAACACATTATAATCTTCAAATGGAATATATCTGTGCTGAAGCCTACCATCTCACCCCATACCATTTTTCATTGCTTTTGCATTCTCACCCTCTCCGTGCCATGCAGTACTGACTAATATTTGGAACAGCTCAAATGTAAGATTTCTTTAAATAAGTTTTGCTGGAAAGAACTTGTCTGTTACAGATTCCTTCATGTGATGAGAAGAGATTTCGTTTTCTGGAAGGTGAAACCAAGCTTAATATTCATTATTTTAACACAAACTGGGCCCTTGCAGGCATTTCTGGTATCCACATGCCACGTCAAAAATGCCACAGGCAGTATGCGTACTCGAGCTCTCTGGACTGGGAAGAGCTGTGACCACCGTAAGTCTAGATTGCAGCTGGCTGGAACCAAAGCACTGACAAAAGACATCGACGGAGACAAGCATCACTTCTTTTGCTCTACCTGCCCCTAGCCAGCTACTCATCCTTTGGGAACCAAAATCTGATTGGCCTTGTCCAGCACACTCGATTTTCATACATCTACTGTCCAGATGCATGACTTACTTTAATGGCTACAGGCGTGAGATGTCTGGCTGATGAAGGATTTGCATTCTGGAGTGGTTCGGTCATCTGCTCCGTAAGGGCTGTCCCATTCACAGGACTTCCCCAGGAGCGGTCTGCTGGGCTCAGCTCCTCTTTGCTCCTCTCATCCCACATCTCCTTGCTCTTCCTCTTCCTCAGCCACCTGAGGAGGCCTCTAAAGCCTGACACTTCCCATGCTTCAAAAGCCGACCATAACTCTGAGCGTGGCGACAGGTCCTTGGCTTCGGAGCCAGTGATAGCTGTGAGGTCAGCATAGGCTTTATACACCTGGGCGACGCAACCTGAGCCGACCGGCTCCCGGCTTTGGAACTTGAGGATGCCTGTCCAGTCCTCCCCGAAGGCCTTCCGCAGGAGCTCGTCAGTATGGCCCCACGGATGCGGGCTCACCTCAACATGCAGCTTCGAAAACTCATCACAGAAGGCCTCGGAGAAGAGGTCCCTCCGGGTGCTGGCCCACTGTCCCAGCTTGATGCAGGTGGGGCCAGCAGCCTCGGCCGCCCTCCGCAGCAGCCGCAGCCACAGGGCACCTAGGCCGGGCCACAGGCGGCTCAACGGGTAGAGCAGCAGCAGGGGGCCGAAGCGCAGCAGCAACCCGCAGGCCCGCAGACCCAAGCTGAACACCAGACCCAAGCGCCGCAGCAGCCCCCGGGGCGGCCGCTCCGGGCCGAGCTCCCCTACCCACACCGGCCCCCGCTGTCCCGGCCTCTCCTTCCAACCCGTCCCAGCGGGCACCGCCAAGGCCACCGCGACCCAGCGTCCGGTACGCAGCCCGCCGCGCCCCGCAGTCGGCCAACCGGACAGCACCCCCCTCGCCCCAGCAGCCCGACCGAGGAGGGGGCGCGGGAGCGGCAGCAGCCGCACGGCGCCGCCCGCCACCATGACCCGCCCGCCGCCGTTAACGGCCTCTAACGGCCGCCCGGGGGGGGGGAAGGGGAGAGGTGAGGGCAACCAGCCAATCAGCGCCGGCGGGAGGTGGCGGCCCGCCCCTTAAAGGGACAGGGGCGGGAGCCTCGAAGGAAGGTGAGGTGGTTCTTCCCGCCTCAGAGATGGCACCTGGGGGCTCTGAGGGGAAGAGCCCGGCTGAGCGGTAGCCTCTTGGGAAGTGTCCCCTCAGGTTCATGAGATGCCAGAGGAGGACGAGAGGCCCCTTCCCTCTTGTCACTAGGCACCCACAGGGATGTGGATGCATCCCTGTGGGCACCCAGTGACAAGGGGGAAGGGACCCGCGCTTGAGGCCTTCACGTTTTCATCCATTTTGATAGTTGAGGTGGGCTCTTGCCATCTTGGTTTTGGGCCCACCTTGGCTTGGAGCGTTGCAGGGAATACAGGTGAAATGTGAGTGGCTGACACGTGGGGGGGGTACATCAGCCACTGCAGGGTGGCAGCCACCTCAGCCACCTTTTTTTTTTTTTTTTTTTTTGTTTCCATGATGTGAGAAGCTGGTGGTGCTGTTTTTCTAATTTTAAGCCAAAGCAGAGTTGTTCCAGCGGTAGTTGAAGTGTCGTGATTATTAGTGATTTCCTTAGTGGGGTATTAATGAAACAGTGCTTTGGCTAATAAGAGTATCTGAGGGCACATGATGGCTGGTAAAAGAAATTAAAAGGAAAAGCCGGCTGAGGTGATGATGGTATTTCAGTAGAGCTACTGAGTTGTTTCATCTTCCAGGCTTGCTCTGAACCTTAGGCTTTCTGCTCTGACAGCAGTGCTGGGGCTTCTGGCTATTCCTGAGTAAACTGGCAATGTATTAACCTCACTTGTAATTAGATGGCTACAAAGGATTGCTCATATCCTTTGCAAAGGACACAGACCTTTTATAAATTGAAACTAATGAACCTGCTGCTGAGGACGACATCACTGGGGTCTCCCTTTTGAGAGCTTTTGTGTATATGACTGCAACCCATCAAAGATTGTGTTTTAGGGGATGGTTGCTGCAAAGGTGACACTGCAAGTGGCATTGCCATCGTGGCTGTTCAGCAAAGCTATGGTCTTGTGCAAGGAGGCTTTGGGCTGGCAGCTGGTGGCCTTTCGCACTGGAGTTCAGTCGTTTCTCAGCTTTGGGTGTATGTTACTAACTGTGTATTTCTACTCAGAGGAGAAAACCCCTTTCTGATAATTTTCTTTTTAATGTGCCCTGGGAACTGAATACCTGTAGGAAGAATTAATCCCCTTTCCAAACCAGATCCCTCCCTTGCTTTAAGGGCTGGCTCCGGTCTGACCGAACAAATACCTGTGCCAACAGGATTACGGCCCCGCGCAGGTGAATGGATCAGCTGATGGAAATCGTCTCGAAGGCTTGAGGCTTTCCTGGCCAGCTGCTTTCCCATGAAGCCTGTCCGTGAGCTGCTCAGACGTCGTGACAGGCTCCTCCAGCGACGGGAAGCTCTTGGGAGTAACCGGTGCCGGTTTTGGTCACAAGTAAGGACTTTCTGCTTTCCCTCGGATATTTCTGTTTGCAACCAGAAAGGCGATTTGTGCACCTCAGCTCTTTTTTTTTTTTTTTTTTTTTTAATTTCTGGCCTTGCCACCGGCAGGCCCCCAACCTCCGTGTACCCCACCACCGCCGAGCACCCCCCCTTCCCCGCCGGGCACCTCGGCCTCACCGGGCGCCCCTCCGCCCGGGTCCGCCGCCGTCAGCCCGCGGCACAGGAGGCGATATTCCCCCGGGCGGAGGGGCGGGAGCGGTTGCCGTAGCGGCGGGGCGGGGCGGGGCGGTGCTCCTCGCCGGAGGGCGGCCGGGGCCGGGGCTGGTGCCGGTGGGGGGCGGTGGCAGCGGCGCGGCGCTGCATGGCGCGGCAGGCGGGGAGCCCCCAGCTGCGCGTCCGCACGCCGCCAGCCCGGCGCCGGGCGCCGCCGTCGCTATGCCGGGGCACGGCCCCCCGCCGCCGAGGAAGGTAGGGGGGCCGCGGAGGGGCCCGTGGCGGGGCCGGGGCAGCGGCGGGGGTTACCAGTGGAGAGCGGGCAGAGGGGCCGGGCGGCAGCCCCCGCCGCCTGTCGTCTGCCGTGGCGCGGGATCGGTGCCGCTCCAAAAAATCGCTAGTTCATTTTTTTTTTTTTCCATTGAGCCCCTAAATTAGTTTTTCTTCCCCCAGTAATGCGTTTGGCTGTAGAGACGGAAACCGGGGGGAGTGAGCCGAACCCTGCTGGCGGCTGAGGGCGCCGCCGTTCGCCCCCGCCGCTTTCCCGCCGGGAAGGGGAGCGCTGCTGCTCCCTCCGTCCCCGCCGGCTGCGGGTCAGCCGGGTCGGCAGCCGGAGAGGCTCTCGGCCGCGGGCGGGTGGGAGAAGAGCCGAGGGGACGCGGGGAGGACGGAGGCGCTACTGCTGAACAGTCGGCCCAAGTGGTTCGGGAGCGATGGGGTGGGGGAGCAGAGTCAGCCCAGCCGCCCAGCGTGGGGCCCCGCGGTGGACTCAGCCCTGCCTCCATCTCCCGCGACAAAAAAAGATGAGGAAACGCTGAGTAAATTCTTTGGGGAAAGCCCGGGCCCTACCGGAGCAAACAGCAGAGTCCCCCTCAGTTTTAGTAAAACTCTGATTCCCTCTGTGATCGTAGCTCTGCATTTCTCTTTCTGCTCTGGATAGCCTGCTTTTCTCCTGCTTTGCGTTCAGCAGGAGGAAATGTCTGCACTTGAGTGCAGCCTGTAGCTAAGAGAGTGGCATTTTTGACTCCCGCTTGGGGTCTATGAAAGTATTCACCTGTCCTGGGGAAACACCAGCTTGCGTTCCTGCTGTGGTGCGCAGGGATTACGAATGCTGATGCGTTAGGCATGGAGTTGGTGGAGGGGAATGGTGGTTGGGAAGGGAACAGGGGAGAATTTACAGCTGTCTGCTGCCGTGGTCCCAGGGTGTCAAATGCAAACTGGCAGGTAAGCTGTGCAAGGTGTGTTTGGGATGCTTTCAGAGGTTTTGGTTTTATGAGTCCCCAAGGAGCCTTGCTGTTGATTATTGGTGCTGGAAAAGGGATGATCTAGGGGGGATTGAGGCTTTCTGACTGCTTGGGGGCTGCACTGGAGCCTTGCAGGAGCAAGTAGTAAGTGCTAAGCATGGGATAGTTAATTCTGCACTTTACAAGAGCACAATTTGTTTCCTGGACAGGTCAGCAAGTTGTATGGGACCTGTTCCTGACCCTGCAGTGTTTCCGTCCACCTTTGCTTTTGCCATTTAAGCAGGATTGTTGCTTTTGGAGAGGAGTGTCTCTGGCCTGCAGCTCAGCTGGGAGGATAAAGAGAGCAGCAGAGGGATTTCCGTGGGGCTTTCATTTGCTACTGGGAGGGGAGCTGCTGGTGTTGCTGATGGATTAAAAAGCTGTTTTTGGTGTTTGCTGCCACCTTACTGACCACTGATTCCTGGTGTGTGGTGGTGAAGTCCAATAAAGTGTACTGGCTCTGTTTCTGAACCACCAGAAAGGGAGTCATTACTGCATCCTGACAGAGGAAAGGAATGGGTTTCCTTGACCCTTGTGTTTTATTCTGAATTGTCATCAGAGTAGTGTTTGTGGGGTTTGGTGGTTGTTAGTTTTGGGGTTTTTTTTGTTTAGTTGGGGTTTTTAAAATAATACAAACAGTGTTTCAGCATGTGAGAATGGATCCCCCATGTTGGGATGGACTTGGAAACAACTGAAAACTCTGTTAAGTATGGAAAAGAGAGGAAAGCCACAGGATTTCCCAGGGTAATATAGTGTCTCTTTGAGAAACGGAAGAGAAACCACCGAAAACAAAGGGCGCTGGAGTGACCCGGAATGTAAAAAGCAGGCTAAAGATTTATGGCTCTGCTGGGACCTCTCTTTGCCTCTGGTGAGAAGGCTGTGT
The DNA here is from genome assembly GCF_963924245.1 of Chroicocephalus ridibundus. Classification (NCBI taxonomy): domain Eukaryota; kingdom Metazoa; phylum Chordata; class Aves; order Charadriiformes; family Laridae; genus Chroicocephalus; species Chroicocephalus ridibundus. The sequence goes on from NC_086284.1 coordinate 157,590,845, forward strand.
GCTGAAGCCTGGGTTGTCCTTTGGCATGTTCCTTGCCCTGACAGGCAGCACAGAAGCGCTCCCTGTTCATCAGCTCAGATCCCCAAGCATGATTCTGCTTGTAGACCTCAAGTGCATGTGGAGTGTCCCAAAGTGGTGCTTTCAGTAGTGTCCCCAGCTCACTGCCTTGGGAAATCTTTCAGGACATTTTGTCGGCAGAGGCAACCACGTGATGCTTTCTGTTCTTCAAAAACAAGAAGGGCATTTAGATCCTTTGTCAAGCGCTTGCAATATGCTTGTCTTTCTCCCATGCCTGGTGTGTTTATGTGTTAGAAATGTTAATTTCAACAAGGAGATGATAAATAAAGACCATGTAAGCAGCAAGGCTATGGTTTTCAGAGGTGATCTTAACTCAATAGGACCTCTTCCACGGAGTTTTTTCTGGATATCAGCCGTAACAACTAATTCGTATGGACAGGAATTGAAACCTGTATTGTGCTGGGTGCTCCGGGGACACAGAGGCAAATGCAATCCTTGCGCCAAGTTTAAGAAATTCTCCAATCAGATCTTCACACAACAGAGCTTTAAACATGGGGAGATGCTGGACGTCTCAGAAGTGCCTGGTAAATGTTATGTTCTTCTGGATCTCGCTGAATGCATCATCCAAGGTAGTGGGTTCTCTCTTCCTTTTGTGGTACCTGACATTTATTTCCCGATTGGAACTGTGATGAAGTTCCTCCTCCTTCTGAAGTGGAGGCCAGACCAAGGGGAGAAAAGGCTCTGTAGTGCACCATTAAGCCCATAAGAGTGGAGGAAAAACCTCTCTTAAGCTCTTGTTGAGGCTGGTTAATTTTGATGATCAGCTCACTTAGGCAGCCAGAACTGAGGTATAAGCTCTTTAGGGAAGCATTTTTTAGCGGAAGGATTTAAGTACTAGTGGCTGATATGTCTTTTGGCAGGATCCCAAGAGCTGGCTGGAAGAGGCCTCTACTACGAAGGAAATGCTGAAATAGGACTTTTAATGAACTTGCATAGCAGTTCCTTAAGGACTGAGAAGACTCTCCATGGGGAAGAAGGGAGTGGGATGCAGCTAGAAAGAAATTCCTTTTTGCATTTGCGTTCTGACAGTAAATGAGTGAGCCCGGATTTGCCTAGATACAGCTCAAATAACATTGCATCTGAGGGGTTGTGATCTGTAAGCATTGTTTTACCCAGACAAGGCTGGAGAGGAGAATGTTTCCTTGATTGTAGCTCTGAAATGCAATGGAAAGACAACAGCATGCTTATCTTGCTCATGGGATTTTTCTCTGGCTTTCGCCTCAGCAGCTTTATCAACTACTGGAAATGAAAGCACAGACTGAAATCTGTGAATATGCATGCCCTTTAGTGGTGGTTTCAGCCCAGGTTTTAGTGAAGAGCAAATGGGACCGCTTTAATTCTCGGGTGTCTGTGGTCAGGCATGTGTACGCCATATGACTGAACTGCAGGCTCCTGGCTTTGTGAAGGCTGTGCTTTTGAAATGTAAGCTTCCGCTGGGGCCTTGGGTGATCTTGAAGTTGGGTGCCTAAGACAAAGAAGCTAGAGTCCCTGGAGCTGATGACTCTCTACAACCTGGGTTTTCAACTGAGGGCCGTGTCCTTGGGTGGAAGCCTGGCACAGAACAGGCTGAGGATCAGTTCAAGGTCTCTGTTGTCAGTATGGCACTAGAAGGCATCATCACTGTCTGACATAAGCAAATACTTAATGGTCCTATAGGCCAGTCTTATTCAAGATCTGTCCCAACCTTTATGTGGTTCACCACCTAACTGGGTCAAGGTATTCTGTGTCTGTAGATGTAGGACCGATAAGGTGAAAGTTGTAAGTCCCCAGTCCAGTTCCTGATCGGAGCAATGGATACTTGCCAGCTGGTCATGCAAGTCTTCAGCAGTTCATGTCTTTTAGCAAGCCAGGAGCTTAGTTGGAACTGTGAGAAATAAGTTCCGGTCCGAATGAAATAGGCTCAGGCAGAATCCTCTGTGAAGCACATTTTTGTTCACATTCTTGCAAGAGCAGGTGACCTAGCAAGTAGGCACACTTTCAGTTCTTGAAACACACCTTTTTATTCCCTAATCCTGGCCGAAGCAATACCTGCCTTTTTTACAGAACTCATGGCATAGAGCTTGCAGTTAAACCCCTTTGGGGCTCTGCCATCTTGATGGTCCTGTCCTTCCTGTGTTGAGATGGCTCTGAGCAGCTCTGAACCATATCAGTTTCACCCCATCACTGTTGCAGTTGCTAACGGATGTTGTGTTCTTGGGATAATCCTGGTGTGATGGCCACAGTTATCCTATGCTGAACCCTCTGGGTTTGTACTCCTCTGAGGTAAATACATTGCCTAAACATTTGCTGGCCAAATACGGGGTGCCAGGTATGTGCAACATAGACCCTAAAAGGGGGCTCATGAGAAATCTTCCTTAAAAGAAGTTTGAAACGCTAAGACTCCTTTCTTTAATGCAGGTAACATGCACTGAGAGCTGTATTTCTGTCCCTTCTGCAAATAGTACTGTCCTGTGGTAAAGCTGAGGGGAAGTCAAGCGTAGTTGGAAAGATAGAAGCTCAAAAGAGTAATGTCCTGCTGGAGTGAACTCTGTGAGTGCTGGTATAATCTTCATCCTGTGTTTCAGTGCTTCTTCCCCTCCCCAGGTTATGGAAACCAGCTGCATCTGGCATACTGTTAGTTCCAGGGATTTAGCAGGGGAGATTCAATAGTTACAGCAGTAATTAAAGGTCGGTTTTTACCAGTTAAGCTTGTTAGGAGTTAGTACATCTCTGAGGCCTTCTTGTACACTTCAGGCTAGGTCATCATCCTAGTACTGGGACACTGCCAGCCAGGTTTGCTTGGGGTCTTTTGGTTTTCTTTTTTTAATCGCTCATGCAAATGAGAATTTGGCTAGAATGTTACCTGTTATCTTTATGTTCTGTTACTCATGGTCCTTTGCTGAACATGAGATAAGCCTGTGTCGGCCATCTCATGGGCGGTTGGGATAAAGCCTGGTGTTACTCACTGGGAGCAGGGGGGCCAGGAAAGGAGGTGGTTGCACTGTGGCCAGGCTGCTGTGTTCAGCCTGGGCAGGATTTGCTGGTCCTCAGTCCCCCTGTGCTGCAGCCAAAACTCTCGCTCAGCCCTGTGCTCCTGGGCTGGGAACCGGCAGTGTTTATGTGATGAAAGGGAGCAGAAGATGGCTTTTCCTGAAGGCTGCCTTTGCCCATACATGTGCTGGCCCAGAGCCAGGATGGAAACTCTCTCCTCATGAGCAGAGAGAGGGAGATGGGAGGGGCGAGAGACGGAGAGGGGCCCAGAAGCAGAGGGAGTTAAAATAAAAACACCAACCCGTGCAGAGAAAAGCCTCTAACAGATGGGCCTGGCTGTCCCCCGGGTTCTTCTTGCAGCTGGCTTCATGTGCAGTGCTGATGAGGTCTCATCTAGGAGTGCGGGTGTGGGACTTGCATCATTTTGAGATGTGTGATGGAAGATCAGAGTAAAAGGCAAAAGGAAGGAAGCTAGACAGGTAAGTTAGCTATTGTTCGGCTCTATCTGTGATGCCTGAAGTGGGGTTTGTGAGTTGCTACTGGTGCTGTGCCACTACGGTAGATAATAATAAGGTAGATGCTTCTGCATGAGCTGTTGGAGGGGCATTACTTTGTTTTCAACTGTGGCCTCCTTTAACTGCAGCAAGTCTTGTCTTCTCTGTAAAATAGTATTGCTAATGCAGACGGAAGGTTGTTTCACTGGTCTTGTTTCTCTAGTGCATGTGCAGCAGAGAGCTAGTGATCTGGATTGAGACTAGTGTAGAGATGGGTTCTCCAAGTAGATGTTGCAGCTGTATTTTTCCTATGCCCAGCTGCTCATTAGGCATCATGGTAAGTATTCAGATTTGCTGAACAGTTCAGCATAAGGGATGCTGACCTTGCTTGGAAGGGTCTTGCCTTGGTTAGATATCTGTGCAGGAGACTGCCTGGCAGAAAATCTGGTCTCGGAGAAGCAGTCAGAAAAACTTGGCTCTGACCTCGTTTGAAAATCTGGCCCAGACATTTAAAATGTTGAGGGATGATGATGAATAGGGGCAGCTTGAGTGGGGAAAGGTGCCACCTCACTTGGAAGTGGACGAAAAAGTTCTGGGTAGGACCCTGCCAGGCACTGAGACTCCTGGTCCTGCAGATCCCTGAGAACAGATGGCTCCTTACCAAGTTCGGGCACGTAAGTTGTGTTTCCAGAAACTTAGTGGGGTCTCTGGCAATCCACCAGAGAGACTGTTTCAAGGGGCAAGGACTTACAGCTCTTTGTAACAAGAATAATTTTAAATGGCTAGATGCTCTGTGTTTTAATTAAATTTCCCTTTGGGAATCAAAGTGGTGAAGTGTTTCTGTGATCCTGCTATGCTTAAATATTCTGTACAGTGCCCCCAGTTTGGCAAATCATTTAAGCAGACGTGTAGGTCTAAGCGCATGCTTAAATCCACCCAGCAGAGTACTCTGGTGCCCAGTGCAGTACATCATTCCCACTCAGGAAGGTCTGGACTGGACTTTATGGAACGTAAGCTTAAATCTAACTGAAGACAGTGGGCTTTGAGCATAGGCTTAAAATTAACCACCTGTTGAGGTGTTTTCCTCATCATAAGTGGTCTCTCACACCCAGTTGTGTTCGGTAGAATCATTTTATGTTAGTGATGTCCTTGAACATTGCTTTCCTCTTAATATCCTGCGAAATGTCTTGCCAAGCACGTGCTGACAAGCCGTGTTACTGTGAGCAGTTCAGGTGAGATGCTGTCACAGCCGTGGTATTTTGCTAGCATTGTGAATAGGCATGCATATGTGAATGATTAAATCAACCCATCAGGGTGTCATCTGGAGAGAAACAAATGCTGAGCTTGCTTTGCAGGCTGGGGGGGAGGATGAGATCCCCCTCTGCAGATGTGCAGCTGCTGAAGTTCTTTGCCAAAAGCAGGCCGTGACTTCCAGAGCTGGGGAGCATGCACGCATCTGTTTGCAGAGGAGAGCAGTGAAGGGGCTTGGGTCTCCTGTCCTAGGGGATTATGTTCTTGTGATAGATTGTGCTGACTGTCATGGAGGGAAATGGCAAATTTCACAGGGCACCATGAGGGCACTTCATAAATAGGAGTTTGCTTGCCAGCGTCAGCCAAACACCACCTTGCTAAATTGAAAAGGGAAGAGCTGCCAAAGACTTTTCAGACTATTGGAGCTTTTTCTTTAAAAAAACGTTAAGCCCCCTCCTACCCCCTGAAGATGGATATGTTTTCCACATACAAAAACATGACGTGGTGCAGCTGCAAAGCATGCTGTGAATATAGGCTTCACACTTTCTTTTAGGTAAGAATCAAGTCTTGCATTACCCAGAGTGGCACAGAAGCAAAAGGAAATAAATCCCTCTTACTGAAGTTGAGAAGGGTGTCTTCTCCAGCACATGTAGCACTTCAGTAATTGACATCTGGCCAAAAACAGACCCTGAAAGCATCCTTCACAGTCTACTGAAGTCCATGGGAGCTTTTCCATTAATTCAGGGAGGTTGGGATCAGGCTGTCACTGAGAATTTGTTTTTCCCTGCCTTGACATGCTAGGCTGTATGTGTGGCAATCTGTAGTCAAATTCTGCAAGAGAATTTCTTACTGAGAAGAGATGTGTAAGCTATTGAGTTCTTTCCAAATGATGTAAGAAGCCCTCGTCTAGCTGCCTGCCATTTTTCAGCTTTGTCAAACTCGGAGAGAGGACTGAGGGGTTTCCTACTGGGAAACCAACACGTGGTAACTGGTTTTTTGCATCAGATTTCTGTCTCTGTCCCCTGAGATTACTATGAGTGACTCGAAGTTTTGCCATGAAATTTTGCTCACATACAACAGTCGTGTACTTGTTTTGGTGAAGGACACTGACAGCTATTGCTGCTTAGTTTGTACTAAAGTTTGCCCTGTTGGTATCTTCTTGTTTGCACAGCAGGAAACTTTTCTTGTAGGATGATGTAGCATACACAAATTCAGTGGGAAATCAAGGTTTCCCCTGTTAAATTCCAAAATTCCTCGACTAATCAGAGAAAGACACTTTTGGGTGTGTTTCAAGGAAAAAACAGGATTGCCTGAAAGGCACAAATTTCATAAAATATTGCCAGAATTTGATGAAGTTGGGTTTTTTTACAAGCTAACTTATTCTAATGTAATATATTGCTTCGTGTCCCGCTTGCTTAATCTTTGCTTGCATGGGGTAAAATTATTTTTCTGATCCAAAGCTATCTGGAAACATTATCAGAAACAGAGCACTTGCCCTGTCAGAGCAGTGAAGGACTTAACTCTGACCAACATTCACTGCAGGATTAAAAATTTTATCTTTTCTGTTCTTCAAACCAAATTTAACATACGCTGATCCCAGTCTCTCCGCTCATTCATGTTCAAGGCAGCTTTCCAGTAGGCTTTTTATTATTGTTATTGTTTGTAGAATAGACTAGACTGTTTCAGTTGGAAGGGACCTACGACAATCCTCTAGCCCAACTGCCTGACCAATTCAGGGCTGACCAAAAGTTAAAGCATGTTTTTAAGGGCATTGTCCAAATGCCTCTTAAACACTGAGAGGCTTGGGGCATTGACCACCTCTCTAGGAAGCCTGTTCCAGTGTTTGACCATCCTCTCGGTAAAGAAATGCTTCTTAATGTCCAGTCTGAACCACCCCTGGTGCAGCTTTGAACCATTCCCATGCGTCCTACCACTGGGTACCAGGGAGAAGAGATCGGTACCTCCTTCCCCACTTCCCCTCCTCAGGAAGCTGTAGAGAGCAGTGAGGTGACCCCTCAGCCTCTTTTTCTCCAAACTAGACAAACCCGAAGTCCTCACAGGACATGCCTTTCCAGCCCTTTCATCAGTTTTGTTGCCTTCCTCTGGATGTGTTCAGTAGTAGTACTTTATTTTTATTTCAGGCTCCTGATAAAGATCTGCTTTTTGAAAAATCAAACCTGACCTTGGATTACATTGATTTTTTCCTTCTTTCTATTTTGAAGTAAAAATAAATTTTCAAAAGGCCTGGAAGCAGGTAATCACCAACCCACTCTTTTTTCCTGAAGGACTTAAGAAGTTCAGCCATCTCACTGTCTCTGTTACACAGGTAGCTTTTTCTTTTAAACTTGTGAATAGTGTTTTGCAATAAAGGAGGTTTTGGTAGGACTTGCCATGAAATCCTTGAATGCAGAATTAAGCAGAAGATTGTGTAATGTACCTTTTCTTAAGCAGCTGCTTCACAGAGTCAGTGTAACTTAGTGATATCTCTCACCGTGCTTCATCAGTGTATGTCGATGAGATCACCAGAAAAACAAGCGTGTGTCAACTGTCATTGCTCCATTAACTTTAGCTGAGCGATGGCCCGGAAGTGAGGTTTGGGGCTTTTTGGTACTTTGGAGAAAACTTTATGGTATTTCTTTTTCAGTTTTGTAGTTGAATAAAAAAAGTTATATAAATAACTACTTGGAGAAAGATGGCAGGGTAGTCCCATCTCTTCCCTTGCCTCCTTCTTTTCCCTTCAAAAAAACAAAATGTTGAGAAGGAGGGGAAGCCCAAACAAAGTGTTTTGGCTCCTTTTGAAGGGGAGGGTTAATACACACACATCCAATCTAGGTAAATTTTGGTAGGTAATGTCATTTCACAGTAAAGAACCTGACTCTTGTAAGCTTCCTTCAGGTTACATCAAATGTTTTCTTGAAAGTTTCTCTCTCTGTTGGGATTTTTTTTTTTTAATACTGAGTTTAGATCAAACTTGTCAAAAAATTTTTTCAGTTGATCAGAAACCATAAGTAATTTATTCATCCAGCAATACTCAAACCAGTTTGATTTATGCTAATTGAATTGCTGAGACCATGCAGCTGTATTTCAGGTGAGTGCATCTTGCTCAGATGACTTAGTTTCTGGACCCTTTCTGGTCAGGTAAGAGAAACAGGCACTTTTACAGTATGGTTCAGAGTTTGTGAGTATTAAAGAGGCAAGTATTAAAGAGGGTAAAAGAGTAGTTTACAGGCGATCATCAAGAGTTATCTGAGATGGATTGGTCTATTGTTCCAGTTCAGTTCCTCCATAGAAATTTATATTAATCTGAGTTATCTGGGAGCATATTTGCCATATAAACTGCTTACTCTTATCTCAGTGTACAGTATTTTGAAAAGTCAGTCTTGCTAAACATATGGCCTGAGGTAGGACTGATTTCTTACTCATCATCATTTTTACCTGTCATCAAAAGTCAGATTTGTGTGAAGAAAATCTAAAGAAAAGTGATTTCTTAGTTTTATATAACTGTATTTACAAACACTAGGCATCTCTAATATGCCATTTGCTTGGGAAGGCATATAAGCAGAGATATTTTCTTGCTAACCTATTTCTAGTGCTGAAATTTCTCTTCCTTCTTATTTTTCTTTTTAATATGAATGCAGTGAACCCACTTGGAGAAGGGGATGATAGATTTTTATTAAGTAAACACTATCCAATCTGAATGTTTGAGTTATTGCATGTGGAAGAGATGGGAAGAAGAATGCCTGCTTGAATGCCAAACATTTTTCTTACCAGTCAAGAAATAAATCAAGTATAGCATTACATAATCTCTTCTTGTGCCTCTTCTAATTGAATAAAATGTTTGGGGAATTTCCCCTAAAAGATCAAGTTTAGGTTTAGTTTGCCAGTAATGTCTGTAGACATTCTCTTTCCAATAAAGAAAATCTGGTTGTTATCAAAAGATCCATTGTGTTCAGCCATGGGTAATTGAATCAACATAGCGCAGCTTCTACCTTTGCATAAAGAAGGTGGTTCTGGTGAGGATATGGGGTATCTAATCTAGAGAACATGTGCATTTGTTAACATCAGCATCCTCTGCAGGGAGAAAAACATTCATGGAGAGCCTCTTCCCTGAGCCAGACCTTTAGAGCTGAGTGTGTAACGCTGATATTTTTGGGGTGGGGGGATGGGAAGTTCACAGAGGAACCTGCTTATCATCAGGCTGTTGTATTGGGTAAGTCACCTGTCTCCTGGTGCTGGTCATCAGCTGTGGGAGTCCTCATCTCTCACCCTGTGGGAAACATTTGTATTCTTTTAACATTGCATGAGAACCTGCAAGACTTGTCCCTTCCAGAGAGGTTTTATGGACTTGAGCTGAGGGGACTCTGCTCAGGTTTCTGTAGGTAGACCTGTGTTGGTGAGGAGCAGAAAGGAGGTGAACATGGAGGGTTTGGTGGGTGAAATGCAAGCCACACCATAATCACTGGAGTCAAATCAATACCTTCAGTAGAGCTAGGATTTTGCCTCACATGGGGCTGGAAATGAGATGTTTATGAGCATTTAAGATGAAAGGGGATGATGTTTATTGAATAATTCAGGGAACAAGGGCTTCCGCAAAGGGTTTGACTCCAGAAGACTCCTACTTTGATATTTTGTTGTGGGTCCTGTGAAATGTGCTCTTGTGAAAAGCATTCAGTGCTGGCTGCTTTGTAGTAATGAGTTTTTCCTGTGCACAATAAACAGTATTGGGGCCCAGTCCAGGACAACGTTCAAACATCTTGGGTGGAGTATGCCCTTGTGGTTACCCTGGAATACAAAACTTGGATGCACGTTCTCTGGGTTGGAAGCTTCTGTAAGAATAGTTCTGCTTCGGTCATGAGATAAGGGCTGGATCATACATGGGTGCTCTGCTTCTGCTGTTATCAAACAGTTTGATGTATATGAAAGAAAGTAAACAATGGAAATTAAAGTCCTGTAGAGTATATATTGCCTTTAGCACATCCCTTGAAGAGAGCAGTGAACAATATGTGCCTGTTTAATAACTCCAGTTTCTAGGTTTTCTGCCATGAGAAACCCAAAAGAAATGCTTCAGCAAAGAAAAAACCCAAATCTCCCAAATAAATGCTTTCAGTATTTCTCAAGGGTTTTTTTTCTAATTTAGTTATGAAATAACTTTAAGCTTTTAAAAAAACAAATTGCACCCTGATCCCTCTGAAAGTCCAATGAATTTAGGAAGAAAGTATTTTCTTTTTCTAGGAGGGAGAATTTACAGCACTCATTAATATTTGCCAAGGTGGATTCATGGCCTCCCTAATAGCTTCCACTGAACTGTTGAAGTTTGTTAGACACTACAGAATTACTAGGCACAAAAGACTGGAAGTGTGTTAGGGGTAGCATAATTGTCTATCTTGTTTTAGCAGCCATTTTTTACTGCTTACTTGCAGGTCAGTTGGAGAAAGGCAAAACATATCTCTTGGGGAGGAAGAGCCACCTAGCAATACTGTTTTGAAAGGGATATCTTTTTGCAGGTTTGGGGGTGTTGGTTTGGTTATTTTGTCTTCTAGAGAGAAAATGAGAGTGAATTTTTTCTTTTAGAGTAATTAACAGCAGGTTATCGTTGTATAATCCAGGTTGGAAGGGATTGCAGGAGGTCTCTACTCCAGCCTCCTGCTCAGAGATTCAGGTCTGAGCTCAGACCAGGTTGCTCAGGGTTTTGTCTTGAAAACCTCCAGCGATGTTCCAGAGCTGTATTAACCTCATGGTGTGTTTAAAAAAAAAAAAAAAAAAAAAAAAAAAAAAAATCCTTATATCAAGTTTCTACGTTGCTTATGCTTGTTCCTGTTGCCTCTCATCCACCCAAGAAAGAAGCATCCAAGGAAGTGGCTTCAGGTCACGCACTGTGCTACACCGATGGTTTTGTTTTTACAAGAAGTAAAATGTTCAAAAAGTCATGACAGAATGTGGAAACCCAAGTCTCGTTTCTGAAAGGGACTGGGACTTGTGTTTTGCAGTCCAGATCTAACTTGGACACACTTAAGTGCAGAGCGTTACTGGATCAGTCTGTCCATCTTCTGAACTGCCAGGACATGAGGAAGCTCTTTAGATTAATCAGATCTTCTGGAAGTACCTTTTTCAGGACTGTGACCTATTATCTTGGACATCTCCCACATTAGCAAGTTCTGGTGGCTCTGTGGAGCTGGATCTGGCACCTGGTAAGTGCTAGAGTTTGCAAGGTATGTAGTCGCATGAAGATGGAGATAAGTGGTTTCTCAATTTTCTTAGCAGTACCTAGACATTGCCTCCTGTTGTGATGAGTGAAAAAGGAATGAATGCTTACAGTTCTTTGAAAATGTTAGGTGCCTTTACAATGTTTGTTTAAAAATAATCCAATTCTCAGTTGTTTTTGAAAACTGGCATTAAACTTCAAAGCTGTGTAGACATTTCTAAAAATTTTTACCTTTCTTAATTTTTGGGTGTTTCTTGCCACTGAAGTGGCAGAAGAGGGTGCTACCAAGTCATCATGGGCTTGTGCCAGCATTTTTGCCTGATGGTACCAGAAGATCAGATCTTTTTTCCCCTCCTGTTATGTAGTTTTCTTTTATAGTTAGAAGCAGCACCAAAGCCCCTGGGGGACAATATATGGATGGTTATAAACAGTAGACTTGCTCCTTACGCTCCACCCTTGTCCAGTGGGTCAGGGAGCCAAGGAGCACAGGCTCCTTCCCCAAGTCGTTTTGCGCTTGGGTTGCTAAATGCCTGATTACTGAGAGGCATGCGGGCAGCTGAGAAACATGGCCATGCAAGGTGATATTCTTTGTGTTGCGTTCTTGTCCAGGGGTGCCAGTGTCAGCGCAGGGGGAAATCCTTGTTTCCCCAGGCCATTGCCCTCCTGACACCATCCTCCACTAAGCCCCTTCAGCAGTTCCTGCACTTGAGATCACCCTGGGAGGGGAGAGAGTATTGAACCGCATGTGAGAGTGAAAGGGCGGAGGAGGAAGAGCAATTTTCCCCAGGATTTGGGGGTTTTGGTTAGTGTTTTTTTTTCCCACTTTTATTGGCCGTGAGTGTAATGACCGCTTAACCACATGGACGGGGCGCGCTCCCTCCCCCATGCTTCCTCTCCCTGGCAGAGCACAGGCTCTCAGATTTCCTCCCAGCGCGGGCGGATGGCGGCTCTGAGCTACATTCCTTTTAGTACAAAAGAAAAGGAAAAATTGCTCTCCATGCGGGCAGATGGCCGACTGTTTCCTGGCAGCTCCGCTCCAGTGTCCTTTTTCCTATTGTCCTAACAAACACACGCACGCACACACCCACAGAAGAGCAGCTTTCCTCCTGGAAAAATAAATAAATGCAAATCCTCTTTGCAGAGGTTTTTCTTCTTTGGAGCTGCGCGGCTTCCCTCTTTGGGATGGGTAAATCTTCGGCGGCTCACGTGCTGCCTGGCCCTGCTCTCTGCTGAGGAAGGTTGAACAAGGGGGTGGTGTGCTGCACTGTGGTTGAAAGATTTCGGTAAGAAATAAGATCTGCAATAAGCAGATTCTGCATTTGTGATGTCTGAGATATGTGGAAGAGTGATGGTGGGAGGAAAGAGGAGGTTGAGCAAGATAGCGGGAAGCAGGGTCTCCAGGATCAAAAAGCAGTTTACAGCTGACTTTTTGCTTGAGTTCAGATAGTGCGTAATAGAGACTGACTATAGCAGCAGGTCATGGACTCAGAGCTGGTACAGAAAGATCTCCTGAAGCATGCAGTGACCAGGGCTCTGCATATGGTGCCCCCAGGTTGCGATGGTGGACATTTCAGGAAACTGTGTGCTAAATCCTCGTCAGGAGGGGCAAGAGTCAGCATCCTGCAGGGTGAAGGCCACCAAAGGAGAGATTTGCTGAGGCTCCGTTCGTCTTCCCTGATGATAAGTTATTTTGGAAGAAGTTGAGGTTCTTCATTTTAATGCTCTCATTTCCTTTCTGAATGTGAGACAATTTGTCTTCCTGCCAGGAAACTCTTTGCAGAGCTGCTCCTTGAAGGGACCTCTTTGAGTCCCGTTTAAGCTAGAATAGCAGAGGTTATCTCACCACATTGAAAATGATTTCCAGCTTCGTTCATGGGCTGAACACTGTATTTTAGTGGCAGGTTGTTTCCAATGCTGTCAAATGTTTGGGTTTCTTCTAAGTAATAATAAACCTGAATTCTTTCCAATTCTTTTTACTCTGGAAGTGATTTACTGTTGCAGTAGGACTGGTATATTTGTAACACAGCATTCTTGTCAAAGGAGGGTAAGTATCTACACCAGTTGGCTACACTGGCAGAAATGCATGTATGTCAACGTAGCTTCGTCTTTGTTGGGGACTGAAGCCAGTTCCACTGCATCTGCTAGGAATTCTGCCTCTTCATCTGGCTGGTAGATGGTTCTGCAGGCGAACGTCTGCTCATGTAAATCTGGTCCGTATTTCTTTTGTTTTATTCCATATTGACTGCAGTCGTCTTGTGTGTGGGTAATTTCGAAGCCAAAGAAAACAGGTATGAAACGCCGACTCCACTAATGGCATCAGCAAGCTTGTGTTTGCTTCACTAACACAAGATTCACCACTAATGTCTTCTTCAGCCTTGACTTAAAGTAACTGAATTTTCATTTATTAGGCTGCAGAGCATAAGTAAATATTAGCCCACTTTGAAAGGGGTTGAGCATCCCCACTGTGTGCACGCATAACCTAATGCAAGATCTAAAACACAAGGAGATGGTCTAGTATTGCCAAGAACCGTCACAGAAGAGCTGTCCTCTACTCCTACCTTCACTTCCCAGAATCTTGGTTTCTCCATCTGGAATTATTTTTTTTTTTTTTAATTTTTTGTTCATGACTTCCTTGTAGAAAGCTTAGCCTGCAACATGTCATTCCACTAAACATTGCAATTAGACTTTTTAGCAGCCAGATTGGGAAATACTGATTCTTTCTCTTCCCATGTGAATTTTTTCTTAATATTTGTTAACCTACCTGCAGGAGTGAAGATTCATCACGTCTCTAAGCAGTAATAGAAACCATACTTGCCACCACAAAGAATAACAGTATTTACCTTCTGTACATGCAAGACGTAATCTGTGCTTGTGAGCAGTGAATTAGAAAAAGAGCGTTGCTGTTTTGTTTGACGTGGTCATGTACCACACCACTGCTAACCCTGGAAATGCTGCATTTTTTGGCCGAGGGTGTGGTTGCCTGAAGGAAACTGGAGGGATGTCGAATACCCTTTGAGTTGTTGAGCTTTTCTTCTGTTTGTTATGTGTTTAGAGGGAGGAACAAAGGGAAAATAAGACAATGGGAAATATGGGACAAGCTTAATAATAGTGGGTGCAGCAGGCCCCACCTTTAACAGAAGACAATTCACATTGTGAGACCCTGTTTTCAATTTCTGCCTTCAGGTCAAATATTTTTTGTTTCAGTCTGAAGTTTTCCATGCTGAGCGTTTGCCTCTGACTGAATTACTTTTTAAAGCCTTCAGACAAAATGTTTCAGCTGTTTCAAAGAGTAAAGCTAGGGGAGAAAAATGTGCTGTTTCCCCTGCATTAGAAAGTGCATCGTGCTTTTATTTTTTGCTAAGACTAATCTTATGCTTTGAAACAGAAGTGTTGTATGGTGCTTGGACTGGAAATTTGTCCTTTGCCACTCCTGTGTCGTCTCTATCTTAACTCTTCCAAGGGTCTGCGGGAAGAAAATTTCAGCTGACACATGGTCAGCAGAGATTTTTATTTTTAGTAGCTAAAATCTTCAGTAGTTACCTCATTACCGAATGTGCTGTCCTTCCAGCTCCCTGTGCCAGGTAGGTGACCCTGTGGAGCTTCACTTGCAGCCTTCAGCAAATGGGTGGTGGAGGGAAGTAATGGACAAGAGGTGAGGGTAGCTTCTTGAGGGTCCTGCTGCTTTACTGCAGAACAGGGACAGCCTAAAGATGTAATTGAGACCCAGGGTGAACCACAAATATTGCCCACAGCGTGTCCTGCTGTCTCCCCTCTTCTCATTGCTGAGGGTTAACTTCTTTCCAAGCAGAGCCTTGTTACCAACCTAGTCCTAACCCTGGTCCTATAATAAAGCCCCAACCTGTGAGTCACATATGAATGGACACATGCCATCTGCAGCTCAGTGCCAAAGGCTGGCCTCCTAACCAGACATACAGAATACATTTCTGGGGTTTAGTAGGACCTCGCTGTAAATCTCTGTCCAGGAACAGTGGACTAAATTACCGGGAGTTTTTCCTCTCCTGTGCCATCAGTTACTCCACTGGCATGGTAGCAGAAAAGAGGCGAAAACAGCTTGATTTACTAGTATCCAGAAGAGGCAAAGCCTGGACTAGGAAGGAAGGAAAAGATTCTCCATCCTAGTCAAGGTCAGTGATTTGGACACAAAGATGCAGTCATTCTGCTTCTAAAGAAATAATTGCTACACTGTGTATGTGTGGGTATGCAGCGAGGGAGAGGTGTGGGATCCGCTCAGGATATTGGCAGTGGACATGCACGTAGGAAGTCCAGTGTCTTCAACGTGTAGGTGCAGACTGTCCATGTAGGGCAAGCATTGTCTCAGATAAGCACTGTGGACATCCAGGAGTTTGGGTGGTGTGATAGCCAGGAGAGCGCTGGAGTGGATCTAAAATCTGGGGAAATGTGCCAGCTTCTCAAGTTCTGCCCTGTAAGGCCAGGCAAAAAAGGAGGTGCTTAAGCCAATCTGGTGTCAGGTGGCTTTGTTTTGATGAGACTAGGCCTGGGGGCAGGTAAAAAACCTCTCAAAACTGGCAGTTGTAGGGAAGCAGCTTTTAAGGTAGTAGATTGAGTAGTGGAGTCTTCCAGAAGCTGGAAGGGAAGCTGTTTCTGCTCGAGCAGGGAGGTAGGACAGGGGTGGTTGAGAAAAACTGAGGCAAGGCTGAGGGGCCGGGTAAATCTGGGAGAGCCCTTATTTTGGGCAGGGAGGGGGAAGTAAGGGGAGGAAGAGTCTGCAGCTAGGAGCCATTGTAGAAAGTCCTTAGGATGGAGAGAATGTATTTGGATGAGCTATGGGTAGAGAAGGAATGGCTAAGGAATGATTTGAGGGGACAAGTCTGGAAAGAGAGGGATACAGGGAAGTGGTGATGGGGAGGGGCAGAGAGGACCTGGCTGGGACAGCTGATAGTGAGTGGGAGGAACATGAGATTAACAGTGGGTGAGGAAAATGGAACTGAAATAGTGACCTCAGAGTTAAACCTGGTCTGTCTGGACAAGGGGAGACCTTGCAAGCAAGGGCTGCTATTGAGTAGGTGAGGAATACTATATGTAATAAGGTTCTAGTGTGAGGAGGTGAGAGAACAAACTTAAAAATAATGGTGTGCCCCCATAACCTGCTTACTTCCAAAGCCTGGAATGGAGCGGGTCCCTGTGTCCCACCAAGCATGTGCAAAACCCCTGGCAGAGCGTCTGTCCCATCCTCTTCCAGGAGCTGCTGCTGTTACCAGCTACTCCACTAACTCAGGTGCCAGAGGTCCCTGTGGTGGAGTCAAAGCATCCAGCCATACTGGTAACTCCATACCATCCCACACAGTGGGAGCCCAGTGGGTTTGGTTTTTTTTTTTTCAGTTTGCATTTAAACCAAACAAACCAACCCATAACTGAAACTTCATTTATGTTCTCCAGATGCAGTTTCTGTATGTGTGAAGTGGAGCACTCAGGAACTGAGAAGCACCACATTTACAGTTGTCTGTGCTGTGTCAGTTGTGTCTTACACGTGTGTGTGCTGCAGCTGTTAGGCTTTGCTGGGTGGTCACAGGTGTCTGTTTGGCCTGCTCTGGAGGTGAGTCAGGGTAATGTAGCGAGTGAAATGGGTGCCTGCAGGTTCCTTGCTTAATTTGGCAGGTAATGAAGGAGAAATGGCTAGGAACCTCCTCACCTGCTCTACCCAGAGCTCACCACCATGTCAGACAAACCCTGAAGGCAGAATTTTTGCCAGTGGCAGCCAGCTGTGTGTTCCCTGGCCTGGGTGCCAGACATGGGGCAGTGAGGCTGGCCGCATGTCCGCTTGTGAAGGCGGTGGGGTTTGCAATTGGAACAGTCTGAAAAATCAAGTCTTGCTCTTAGAGCAAATTGTAGCTTTGTCTGTTGTTCGTGCAACCCAGTTTGCCATTTATATGGTTATCTGGTGAGCAACAAATGTCCTTGAACGAAAGCAGTGGGGAGAAAGCAAAAACAGCGAATCTGTCCTAGCAATATGATTTCATCCCTTCCCTTCCATGTACTTCAGTGCTCATCAGGTTTTCCACGACAGGTGACTGATATCACTATACAAGCAGAAGACTTTTTGCTTTTCCCTCCTTTGTTTGCTAGCTTAATTAATTTAACCAGCTAGCTTGCTAACCCTTGCTAGCTCAGAAAGTGCTTTACAAGAATTGGAGCTGATACAAAGGAAGCAGAAGCAAGAAGGGAGGAAAAGCAGGCACATCCTTAGTCAATGGCATCTATTAGATCTGATGAGGCCTGCCTTTTACAAAGGACAGGGATGAGACCATGGACAGGCAGCCAAGGGAGGAGCAGGGGCCCAGGAAGAGGGAGAAGCAGGGCAGTCCCTTTAACAGTAGTAATCCGTTAAGTCAGGTTAGTGACATATAAGCAGGCAGTTTGTTCTATGGAGAAGGTCAGTAGAATGAATTATATCATAAAACTAAAGACATATCATAACATACAGCACAGCTTTTCTGCACACAGGCTGAACACTGACACTGTGAGTTTCTGCATTCCTTGCATTGCAGCGTTGTTCCTCTGACATGGGGTGCACGCACAAAGAGAGAGGTTGCGGTACATCAATTCCACTTGGGGTTTTTGAAAATACAGTTTCTTTTGACACATGGGATTCTCCTGACCCCCTTGTAAGCCTTGTGGTGCAAGATATGATAGATCAAAGGGAAAAGTTAGGGCAGAGTGGGGCAAGCAGGGTAAGAGGCTGTGTGGGATCTGACTCTAAAGGATAATATAGGAGCATATCGCTTCCCAGTCATTGGTTCTTCATGGATGTGTTTACTTAAGTTTATCCTGCTTTTTTTTTTCTTTAATAAATGACTTGGGCCTGACTGTCTAGGGTTAGGATCTCATTACTAGGGCGATGAACTGAACGATCCTGCTGGTAGTGTCTTCAGTCTCCATGGCCTGCAGGAGCCTTGTGTGGCCAGGACAATCAGTGCCTGCAAAGAGGTGACAGCTCACCTTGTCCCAAACTAACTGTGCCCAGTACAGGATGGCAGAGTGGGAAGGTGAGGTGGGAAGGCACCTCTGGAGGTGGCCAAGGACAAGAGGACACAGGTTCAAGTTATGTCAGGGGAGGTTTAGATTGGATATTAGGAAACATTTTTTCACTGAAAGGGTTATTAAATATTGGAATAGGCTGCCCAAGGGAGGTGGTGGATTCACCATCCCTGGAGCTTAAAAAAAGGGTAGATGTTGTACTTAGGGACATGGTTTAGAAGTGGTTTTTGTCAGGGTAGGTTAATGGTTGGACTTGATGATCTTGAAGGTCCCTTCCAACCTCAGCAATTCTATGATTCTAAGTCCAGCCCCCTGCTCAGAGTGGGGTCATGTAGAACAGCTTGCTCAGGACGTTGTCCAGTCAGGTTTTGAGTATCTCCAAGAATGCAGCCTCCACATCCTATCTGGTGCCTAGTGACCCTCTTGTTAAAAATGTTTTTTCTTATGTATAGGCTGAATTGTCCTTTCACTGGATGCTACTGAGAAGCCCTGCTGTTGCGGAGGTGGTCCATCCTCCCAGACCTCAGCAATTCTGTGATGCTCACCTGCAGGGCTGACTGGGAGAGGAAAGAGAAACTTGAGCTCAAGTTTCAGAAAACCCTTGCCTTGCTGCTGGGTTGTCGTTGGACACCTCGAGTCAGTGACTCCTCCACTGCAAACATCTTGTTTCACCAAAGGGGACTGCTTTTGGGTGCTGTTGTCCTTCTCAGCCCTAGACACATACTTGCTCAGCTGGTGTCCTGCCCACTTTGTGGGGGCTCAGCCCCTGAGGTCATGCTGCTCCTGGGACACTCGTGAAGGCAGCGTGCTCGTACCCGGGCCCAGGGACGCTGCCTGGTGCTGGGACTGTGTCCAGAGACCCGCGCAGTGGCCTCTGTGTGTGTGTTCGTGCACAAGCATGCGTCCTCATGCCTGCTTCTTTCCCCAAAAGGAAACAGGCTCCAAAACAGAGCAAGGGCTGGGGGAGGGTGCCTTGAAGGCTTTAACTGTTGGCTTCCCCTTACTCACAATTTTCCTGTTAGTGTTTTGTCTTCTTGGCATCCTTCCTGTTCTTTATATATGTATGTTATATATTGTTGTCTCATTGTTGCTGTCTGTATGTTGCATCCTTTGTTCTGTAAAGCAGTGGAGTGGAGAGGTGTTACTTGCAGGCTTTGTCTGTCTGCTCAGGGTTACTCATGAAAGTTATTGTAGATGCCATTTCTGTGAGCACCAAGGAGAAGAAAGCATACATGAGCTTTAAACGCAGCATGTCTTTTTTCTTCTTGGAGAAGAGTTTGACCTGCTGTGGGTTGCTCCTGGTGCTGTAAAGCCGTATTGTTTATATGCCCCAGTGATGTGGCTAATATCCAGTTACGGACTTGGATCTGATTTTTGTGTGAGGTGCAGAGTAAACAGCAAAGAAAATCTTGAGACATGGCCTTCAGCACATGGTGATGGTAATACTCATCCCCAAACCACAAGC
Organism: Chroicocephalus ridibundus; assembly: GCF_963924245.1. NCBI lineage: Eukaryota > Metazoa > Chordata > Aves > Charadriiformes > Laridae > Chroicocephalus > Chroicocephalus ridibundus. Next base: position 157,610,322 of record NC_086284.1, read on the forward strand.
CCCTTTGAGGTATCCTTGATATATTCCCCACAAATGAAATAGCAAAGAAGGGAGGCCTGGGACTTGCTTCCATCACTTACTGGAGGCAAGACTGCATGTGTACAACCCATGCTCTATCTGTGTATGTTTCTGATGATGTGGACTGCAGGGCATTGGGTGCACCTCTGCCTTTTGTCATCGTCTGGTGGCTACACCAAGTGCAGTGAGCAAAGCTGTTTTTTTCCTCTCCCTGAAGGAGTTCAGCTTGTATCCCTCTGGAAGACTTCTCTGTCCTTTGGGGGTGGGAGCGTGCCTACTGTCAGTGCCTCTTTTTTATTCACCAGTTGCTTTGGAAACAGCGCGTAGTATCTAGTGCCCTGAACCAGATGTGTGTACTCCAACCGGCATTTTGATCGGAAGTGGGGAAGAGGGCATTGGAGGGGGGGTGGGAGGGGATGGGGAGGAAAACTTAAATTAGAAGAAAGCCAAACAGCTATTGCTGGAGACAGATGATTACAGCTCATTTCAAGGCTGTTTCCTGCATGCCAATGATAGATCAGTAAACAAACGCCTTTTTGCGAACACAAAGCAGGCAGGAACTCTGTTTGGAAGAGAGAGGTCGGAGTAGGTCTCGCTTTGCTTGGTAGCAGGAAGCCCCTATCACATGGCCCTGGGAATCATGAGGCCGGGTGCGTGTGGGAGATAGGCCGAAGAGTCTTCTTCTGGGAGACTTCCTATCCTTCCCAGGGTCCAGTCAACAGGTTTGAGAGCTTCCTCCCCTCCTTCTTTCCTCCTGCCTCCTCCCCTGTCCTTCCTTTCCCAGTTTAATTTTGAAACGGTATCAGATGACTGCTTTGTTCCCCCAAACAATGGCAGGGATTACTGCATAAATTGCAGTGGTGAGGCTCTGCATCTTCTCGCCCCTTTTATGGCCTTGCTGCTCCGGGGTGTAAGTGCCAGGAGTGGTGGCCCTGGGCTTGGGTTGCTACATGTCTGTGCTTCCCATTGCTGGTAGAAAGATCTCGTGTCTTTTTTTACAGAAAGCAGCAGTTGGTCAAGAAGTACCAGATTGATGTATGTATGTCCTTCTCGAGTCGCCTGCTAACTGAACTCAGCTCTGCTTGTTTTTTCTAGGCAGTTTGTAGGGCCCTGGTGACATTGCCCATGAGGCAGGAAAGCAGAGCATTTTGGATAACACTTCTGAGCCTCTGGCAGGTCGCCCTTCCCCATCCCTACACTCACACTTTCTTGTGCTCTCTCTCTCCCCACTTCCCTCCCTCTTTGTCTCCTGTCCACAGAGTCCCATCATCTCCATTGTACCAGATTGGGTGCATGCTGGACCCCTTTTGTGAGCTGCTTTGTCTAAAACTCTCAGCGAGCTATAGCAGGTCACAGACGTGCTCCAAAGAGAGCCCAAGCCAGCACACGGTCAGAGTAGTGTGTGGTCAACAGTAGCAGAGGTGTGGGGAGACACGAGGAACAGAAGCTTCCCTTGCCCTTTGCAGTGAACTGTCACGTTGACTCCGGGTGCCTTATGGAGTCAAACCTCAGTAGAGAAGATCTACCTTTTGTTTTCCTACTGGAGGCAATTTTCCATCACTGCCATCCTGGCTTCCTCTTGTCGGTGTTGGCAATGCCTGTGCATAAAGCCTGCAAGTCGTTTGGTGGCCTTATTAACAGAAGAGGTGATACTATTGCCTTTGAAGTTCATTTGGGATTGGCTGCAAGCAAATCATCTGACTGTTGGACTGATTGGGAGAGCTTCCTTATTATTTTCTGCTATTTTATTCCAGAGGTGACTCTTTTTTGCCCTCATGTTTTCCATTGTCTTTGGATATTTACTCTTTTGGGCAGGACCAGACAATGTCCTACAATAATCCCTTAGGCAATGCTGAGGATACCCTGTACACCCTGCTGCTCTGGGGTGAAGGCACAGCAATCTCTCTATCTCCTAGGGATGACTCCCCTAAGCAGGTTGTGTTGTCAATGGGTATGTTGGTACGTACCTGGTTGTTGTCACATTGCAGCATCTCGTCTTGCTGCTTTGGAAGCTCCTGGCCTGCTTTTTAATGTGCCTAGTGTGAGTGCATTGCTCTAGTTACTCCTGCCACACGTAGTAGCAGTGGGGGGACAGATGTCCCTCTGGCCTTGGCTCCAAGTCATGCCTATCTGCTGATTGCAGTGGTGCTCCTGTCACAGGAGACTCTTTTGCAGCACTCAGCAACTGCTTTGTGCCTTGCTTGTGTTCACCAAGGGTGATGGGGTTTGTCCCATCCACTACAGATGAAGAAATGAGCGCGCCTCTTATTATTCTGTAGTACATTCTTTCTGGCCTCTGCCACGGGAGGTACATCAGGTACGTGATTGTGCTGAGCACCAGCAAACGTTTGCTCATACTCAGATGTTCATTTTCAAGGCAGTGTTTGTTAGGGGGCTGTTGGAAAACGCTGAGAGAGGGAGTTTCCTGATGGGGGAATTGTGTGGTCTTATCAAGACAGAGGAGCTCATCCCAAGGGAACATTTGGTGTGGCAGCGGCGCCACAGGGGTTGTGTGTATGTCGACTCCTGTTGTTCTTGTGTTTCTTACCGCTAAAGGCAGTGCCGAGGAGGTCCAGCCACTGACCCTGCTGTGTGAGGCACTAAATGAGTGATGAGTAAAGAGACCGACCCTGCCCTAGGGACATTGTAAGCCAAGTGCAGAGCAGCCTCTGTTGCAGCTTTGCAGGAATCTGCTTGGGCTGCCTGAGTGAGTCATTCTTTGGCCAGGGACATGAGCGATCGTTAGTTTTTCATTATTTTCAATCCATAACAGTTAACGGATGGATGAATAGATTTTGTTCCTCGGGCTGGTAAATTTTCTTGACAGTGTTGCAAGGCTGCTCTGTGTCTAGAAGTGAAGTGGATGTTTGTTCCAGTTACTAACGAGGAAGAGAAGCCAAGGGGGTTTATTGTCTGGGGAAAGAGTCCGCTAAATGGTTAGCAATGAGCTGCCCCGAGTGTGTACACATTTGAGTTGACCCAGAGTTCACTCCTTGCCTTAGGAACGTTGCCAGTGTGGGATAAAGAGAGGGAGAGAAAACTGCAAACAAACAAGACTGTTTTTTGGTGGTTTTTTTCCTTTTCTTTTTTTCTTCTCTCTGCCCAAAATACTCGAACAGTGGAAACGAGAGATCCTTTTGTTCTTTACTGTTTCTGGTGTGGTGTTTTTTATTTTTTTAACAAGAACCTACTAAATTTCCCAAGTCACTCGGTGGTGGTGTCAAATGCGCAGCATGTCGGGTCAGCACCTGACAGACCAGCCAAGTGGGCAGATTTGAGAGGCTTCAGATTTTCCAAGTATTGCCTACAAGATGGTGAGCCCTTTGTCATTACAGTGCTGCAGAGCAGGCAGACCACCCTGAGAAGTGAGGAGAGATGGTAATGCAGAATAACACAGTAATTCTTTTAATTTTTTTTTTTATGAGTAAGAGTATTGTGGGGCAATAAAAAGGATGCTGCTGCATTGACTGGTTAGCAGCAGTACTCAAAGGAAAGAGAGGAACAGTCTTGCTCTGTGAACACTAGAAATCACGAGGCAAACAGAACGACTCATTTTTGTGACTGGTTTATCTTACCTCCACTAGGAGTTGTCCTCTGAAAGCAGACCAATAGCAGCCTAGCTGCTAGCCTAGCAGACCAGACCAGCACACCAGAGGGAAAAATGTCAGGTAACCAGTTGCTGCAGTGCACTGTCTCTTCAGCCTAAAATGTTTTCTATCGCGAGCTGGGGACATTGTGTCAGTGTTGCATGCACAGGGACTGCTTAGGTCATCTGACCTTGACATATGTGATTTTGAAACATTTTTGTTTTAGTCTTGTGTAAGGGGAAAAAACACAAATAAATCCCCTGAGATTTTGGCAATAATAAAAGCCTTCATAAAATGTTTTGCGTATTCAAGTCATGGTGCAGCAGTTGATGTTGAGTCAAAGGTAACTTTTGCCATCAAAACCTGTTGATTCCTCACTGGGTTTCTGATGGGTAATGCTATCACACCTCTTTCTGTTTTGCAGAGGAGGAAACCGAGGCTGTCCTCAGAGAGCTGTCATAAAATCACAGAATGGTTAGAGTTGGAAGGGACCTTAAGGATCACCTAGTTCCAACCCTATGTCATGTCTTGCTTCTGCTCTTCTCCTGGATTTCAACGAGAAACATGCATGTGTGTTTGTGTAAGGGAGAGAGAAGGATGCTGAGCACAGAGCAATGTCTGTTCCTTGTGTCTTTCTGCAGGTGACCTGCTGCCCTGCTGTGTGCTGACATGATGACAGCTAGCAAGGCAACCGATGTGAGCAGCAAGTCTGAAAGCAGTGTCTGCAAGTCTGTTGAAAGGTGAGAGCTTTCCATGTTTCAGTGTTGGGGTGCTTTGCTTGTGTTTATTATCCCCGACAGAAAGGAAACCAAAAGGAGAAAACATTCTCTCTGTTCTGCACTGTCCCTCTCTCCTTTCACATTAAAACCCCTTTATGTTTTGGGTGGTTTCATTGCCATCTCAGGACTGTAACACTGTTCATTTTAGCATCCAGTCAGAAGTGCTAGAAGAGGTCTCTTCCAAGGCAAGACCATTTGTGATGATGACATCCCTGTCAGTGTTTTCCCTGCCTGCACAACACTGGAGACTCTGCGGACTCCTCAGACAAGCCCCCCTGTCTCTGCCCATTGCAGGTTTTCTCCCAGTGTCCAACCTTGGTTTCTACTGCGCAGTCCAACCACCAGTGGCACTGCAATGCCTGGTTCCTTGGGAAAGACCATGGCATTCACAGTGCCAGCTCTTGACCAAAGCATGATGTTGTCACTGAGACAGCCAGGAGTTAAATATCTGTGAGGCAGGGAAGAACAGTATCTGGCTCTAGTCCCGTTTCTGCGCAGAAACCCGTCCCAGACTCAATTTGCACTACAACTGAGTCTGCAATGGCTGCCAGCATTGCTTAACTCCAGGACAAAGCTCGAGGCCTGCCAGCACACAGGGTATCCACATGGATGCTCTTACAAGAGCACAAAGTTCTGGGAGAGGCACGCTTGATACATTTAAGTTAATAGAGCAATTTCCTGAGCTGAATCTCAGCGTTGTGATCATGGTTAAATGGGGCTAATGATAGGGATTTTTCATTCCAGTAACTACCTTGTGTTGTGCTGGTGGTGCTCCTTCCCAAGCCCAGGCAAACCCAAAGGGACATGGCTATGTGCTTTGGTTGAGAAACATTTTGTGTTGAAATAACGTTCAGCTGGGACTTTACTATATTGATAAAATATCACAATGTTGATATTGTGATATCACACACTCGGAAATCCCTAGACTAAATATATTAGGGATTTTTGGTGCGGTTTGGACTCCAGCAATGAAGACGTTTAATCCTTTACTCTGAGGATGTTGAATCGTGTGCCTGGGTGCATGGAAGCCCAAGCGCCTGTGTGGCCTGGGATGGTAGAGCCGTAGAAATGTAATAGTGAAAGTGCAGGTTTTGTGCATTAATATGCATTTGGGGAACACTTGTATGGACCAAGAGAGATTCTTTGAGCAGGCACTAGAGGAATGCCAGCTGTATCACATGGTTTCTTCTCTGTGTAACAGCAGCATTTTTGCTGTTGTTTGCAAATGGTCCATTTTGGATTTAGTTGCAATGGACCTGCTTAATGCCCTGACAATGTCCAAAACCCTACTGCACTTCTGAACACACACACAAAAATGTTGGTGAACCTCTCAGTGGTATCAGCATGTCTGATGTGTAAAAATTACCTCGCTCACCTGCCACCTACTTCTACTACAGAGAAAGATTTAATTTTCGACTCTGCCTTAGTCGTAACAAGAGGAGAGCATTGTGTTCTGGCTATAAGGACCATTCCCTAAACGTCCTTCCCCATAAGCCCATTTCTCAAGTGCTTGTATTGAGCATCCTTTGCTGTTACCAGCTTTATGAGTAGAACTTGTGGAGATGATGGACTAAAACAAGGGTGAGCAATGCTGATGAATGCTTCTTCTCTTTTTGTCTTTGCTGTGTAGGATCAAGCTTGCAGATAAAAACAATACAGCAGCTGTGAAGGAATTAGAAAGCCCTTTGTGTGCATTTTTGAGTGAGAGATGTTCTGAAGGTGCCTCTTTTGCCCTGGGTTTAACACCTGAAGCTGAACCAGTTTCTTCTGTGGTGAAGAACCCACTGGGAGCCTTGGAGAACTTGATGCTGGATCCAAGGCTAGACTGCTTTCAGCAGAACATGCTTAGTCCCAAAATGATCATCAGTGACCCATCTGTGGATCTGAACGTTAAGGAAAATAGTAAAATCATCAGGAGACAGACAGGAGGCACTCAGAATATACGGTCACCTGGAAAAATTGGCTTGAGGAATAAGTCCTTCAGCATCAAGGACAAAATTTCAGAATGGGAAGGGAAAAAGGAAACGCAGTCTGCTCCTCGCAGAGAGGAGGAGCAGGGAGTTAAAGAGGAGCACAAGGTGCCCTGTGTAACTGAGAAGACGAGTGGGGAAGCACTGGTAATTCGGAAAGTGGAGACCAAGAGATTTATGAACTGGGAACTGGAGTGTAAAGGGGCAGGCAAAGAGAATGAGCGGAAAGCAGGAACTCAGAAAGGCACAGGGCAGGCAGCAGAGCGAAAGGGGGAAGCGCAGAAGGATGAGGAAGTGGAGTCCAGCCCTGGAAAATGCAAGGAGGTGAAAGGTGGGAAGTGGGAGGTCCAGAAGGAGAATCTTTCAGTGCTTAGTCAAGTCAAGAAACTAGAGCAGGCTTTGAAAGATGGCTCAGCAGAGCTGCAGCCACAGTTGCCTGGTACTTACTATTCCCCACAGTGCTTGCAGGAGAAGGCAGCACAAGGACACACTGCTCCTGAGGGCCATGAGAGCGTATGTGGGGCTGAGCTCAACAAAAGGCTTCTTGGCTTGGACTTTGAAATCAGTGAGCCAATTTTTGGAACTCTAGAAGAGGTAAGAACTTCTCATGCGAAATCCAAGGACTGCACGGTGGAGAATGTGTACACAGAGCCAGGGGTGCCAGAGAAGAAACCCTTCATCAACCCACTGCCAAAGCCCCGGCGGACTTTCAAACACGAGGGGGAAGAGGACTGGGTGCCAGCAGCTAGGAATAAAAGAAACTTACCTCCTCTGCCATCCATTCCTCCGCCTCCTCTCCCCTCTTCTCCTCCCCCGTCAGCTGTCAGCAGGAGGCTCTGGAGCGGAAAGCACAAGAACAACGCCGACCACAGGTATTCTGGCTGTGTTTCACAAAGGTGTTGGTCTTGATGGTGGAGTCCTTCCTTCCTGTATCTCTCTGGGAGAGATGGATCTTCCCTGGTCACTCATAATCCCCAGAGAGCCTTGCTGGTCATAACCAGCTCTCGGTCATCTCTCTGAGACCTGTGACTAGCCAGCACAACTTCGCAGGATAACTGTGAAGGGATAAGTCATGGCAGATGTGGGCTGTAAGGTCACTGTATTATGTGGCTTAACTTCAAGCCCAAGATTGAGAGGTTTGGCATTTTGTTTTGGGTTTTTAGCAGAAAATCTATTTAATTACAAAATGACTACAGCTGGTCTGGAACGAGGTCTGGAATGATAATCTCTAGACATTACCGCAGCATTTTCACTGTTCATAATAAACCTATTCCTCTAACTGAATCTGATGTGTATATATTCTTCTGTAGTGCTTTCTTGCCTTTTCTCCCCTCCCACATGACTGTCACACATCTTTGGGGTGGGGAGCATAAAACGCACAGCTGTTTCTAATGCCCTCTGCATAAACTGTCACCTGAAAATTCCTGGCTTGGGTGCAGGAAGGAAATTGAAACTTTCCGGGTTTGTTAGTGGAGGACACTTAATTGTTTTTACCGTTTCTACCATCCTGCACGTGAGTATTGCTTTCCTCTCAGGCAGAGCTGATTTTGGGGCCCCCCTATTCCTGACAAGGGTGGAATCTGCTGTAAATGGGATATCTCATGGCCTAAGGTTTTGTGCCAGGTTGCAGGATGGGCCACTTAACACTTGCATCTTCTCAGTGTGCTATTGCCATGACAACCCAGATTATCTACAGCATCCCCGAAATGCCTTTATTTGTGTCGCTGATAAAAATAACCGATCTCGGTGTTACTTTTTCATGCTTTTTATTGGATGAGGCTGTGAAATGTTCTCCTCTCAGTAATTCATTTCGCCAGCTGTGTGGCATGTTGGAGAAGGGAATTAGCCATGATTTGGTTATAAATGCTGGTTAACTATATCGCTCTCCTCTTTGCTCCTTCTCACCTGCCATCACTGGTGCAGGAAGTCATATGAATTTGAAGACTTGCTGCAGTCATCGTCGGAGAACGGCCGGGTGGATTGGTACGCGCAGACCAAGCTGGCCCTCACACGCACTTTATCTGAAGAGAACGTCTATGAAGACATCCTGGGTAGGAGCTTTGGGCAGGACATACTGGATAGGAGCTTTGTGCAGGGGAGGGATTTCACTGCTAATGCTGAGTGACTGAGAAGACTCGTAGTCAACAGGCACTCACTGGAGGTGCTGAGTAAAGTATGTTTGTTATCCAAATGCAAACCAAGACACATTTTACATAGATTATTGGCAAGTAATAAGAAAAATGGATGGAATATTTCAAAACTCCTCAGCTTCAAAGGTGAACCTGAAGCATGTGGGACCAGCTTTTATTTTTTGCTGGTATCTCTCCTCTGTCTTCCTTTTGTCCTGTGGACTAATTCTCCCAGATCTGGTCTGTCCATTGTGGTGAGCTTATTGCCACTGAGATGACATGAGCAGTCAGAAAACATAGTCTTGGAGTCAATTCCACAGTTCAGAAATAGGTTTGTGTATCGCTCCAGGTACCATTGAAATTAAGAAACTGGGTCCCACAATCTTTGAAATTGAGTTTTATTTCATTCTCTAACTTTGATGGCAGATCATTGCCATTTTAAAGATTATTTCCTGTAACACTCTCAATTTATATAGTGTTTTTTAGTATTGTGAGTTAGATGGCCTTTTATGGAACATAGAATAGAAGCATCCCTCTTGAAAAAGCCTTAAGAAGTTCTAGTAGCTGTAGACTGGTGCTGTGTAAAGCTCTTGGCTGAGTTCAGCAGAACAGGAAGAGAATAGCTGCATCAGCTCTCACCAGGCAGCTGTAATCATACAAAGATGGTCTGTGTTGTTCGGCACGGGAGGGGCTGCACTTTCTCAGGAGCAGGCAGGGCATTATTATTTTGATATGAATAAAATCTGATCACACTTGATGGGAAAGATCTGTCAAATGAATCATGTTCCTTTGGGACTGATGGCAGACAAGGGGATGCCAGTCTGACGTTTTTGACATTTTTGAAGCTGTTGGCCTCGTTTGTGGAGCTAGGGGCCTTGTGTTTGCTTTTTTGTTCTCTTTACTTGGGGGTCCAAAGGAACAGGGAGTGCCTGAGCAGCTGCTGGGGTTTTTTGTGTTAGGGCGTGATGGGAGGTCTCAGAAACCACTGAGTAAGGGTCACCTCATCAGCTGGAATAACATAGATAGCATTACAGAGTGACTGTATGGGCAAATCCATCCATTCAAACACAAGCACACCCCAGTGTCCCAAACTTGCAGTGAGCTTAAATACCAGGCTGAAATTCCTGTCGCCTCCAGCTTTTAGTTGCAAAGATTAAAAGAAAACAAAGTTATGGGTAATTGTCAGCTAATGGGGCATGTTTGTTTTTTTGTTTTCTTGCTGCATGTTTAGGCTTTGCCTGGAATCAGTGATCTTTAATTGGTTCCTGCAGTCCTGGTGGTGTTACCATGGAAGCTTGGGAAAAGGGGCGGACAGGAATTACTCAAAAAAAAAAAAAAGCTACAGTTTTGTTTTTCACAAGACCACAGGCGGGTACAGTCCACAAAACATAAACAACATGTGAAAACCACACCAATGGAGGGAGAACCAAGATCTCAGCTGCAGGACACTAGTGCTGACCCACAGATAGAATCATGGAATTGTCTAGATTGGAAGGGACCCTTCAGATCATCTAGTCCAACCATCAACCTAACACTGACAAAAGCCATCACTAAACCCTGTCCCTCAGCACCACGTCTACCCATCTTTCAAATGCCTCCAGGGATGACGATTCCACCACTTCCCTGGGCAGCCTGTTCCAATGCTTGATAACGCTTTCAGTGTAAAAATTTTTCCTAATATCTAATCTAAACCTCCCCTGGTTCAACTTGAGGTCATTTCCTCTTGTCCTGTTACTTTGGAGAAGAGACTGACCCCCACCTCTCTAATGATGTGTGTCCATCAAGGCATGCAAACACATACATACACCCCATATTCATATGCGTGACTTGGGGAGGGTTCAGCTGCTGGCAGAGTGGTGGGAGAACCATTCCCTTTCCCAGCAAGTCACAGAGATTCCCTTCATGCACCATCTTTTTACCCCTTTGTCATTGCATACCTGGAATATTGGAAATTGTACTGGGCAGATAGATGACAAGGTTTATTTGTCAAAAAGAGGGAAACCATGTTCGTTCTTCTAGACCGAGGCTAACTGGACATGCTGCCGAGCATTTTGGGACAGGGTAGGCAACAGAACCCTAACTTGTTCTTTTTTCTGCAATCTACCCCATTATGTGATAGCTGAAAGTACATTTTCAGTACTGAAGTGTGCCATTGGAATTAGGAAGTGGAGGCACTTTCAGGGACAGGAGCATGTTTGCTGACAGAATGTTCATGCAGAGTTGCTTTGCTATAGTGTCACACATGCTTACCTTCTCCTCCTTGGTGAATTCAGATCCACCGCTGTAGTGCTGGGTATCACCAAGCCACAGATAGAAGGCAGCATTGGAAAAGATTTGGGTTTCTGTCTTTGAAGACTTCAGCTGCACTCCTGCCCCAGCAGGGCTGGCAAGTGGGAGTGTGGTGGTTAGCCAAATCCTACAGCCATTACTGGTCCCTGCTCCAGAGGCCTGCAGCATTACTGACCTCCAGTCTTTTTTTCTCAGCCAACCATTACATGACAATAAGAGAAAGGTAGTTGCTTCGAGTCCCAGCTGTCCACTGGGATGGCATGAAATGATGGCAATAAAAACAGAAATCATCTCATAACAAATTGCCTGTCCGTGCAAATGCTTGGGCTAAGCCTTTGCCATTGGTTTCTTAGAAGCTCGGATGGAGATGTCACAACCTGCTTTTTCAGAGTTGTGCGTTCTTTTTGAATACATCAGCGTTTGTACTTCCCAGCACTGTTGAAGAGTGGGATGTAAGAAGCTCATCATATATAATTTTGGGTGTTTAAGGGTTGGATTAGTTCTATGCCTTGTCTCCAGAATCTGTGGAAAGAAAGGGACGCTTCCTTGTGGTTGTCAAGCCTTGTGTTTTTGAGGGGATCCTAAGTAAGAACTGAGGTGAACGTTACTTTAGAGGTGTCCCTTTCCCACCCCCCACCCTCCAGGGAGAGAGCCTCCTGACTTTGGATGGTCTAGGTTAGGTGAGGTGAATCCTTCCTTCTTTCTAAAGTGGGGCGTATGAGATTGAGGCATCCTTGATTGGTAGATGTGTTTGCAAACCTATGTTGTGCGTCAGATATCCATGTTCAGAGAGTGGATTAAATCTTTCTGTAGTCAGCTCAAGAGCAATGCACTGCATCAGCCTCAATTAAATGATGACCAGAGGTCCCCTTAAACATGGGGTTTAAACAGAGGAGAGAGGACTCTTATGCTAGCCTTCAGCTCACAGTTTCATTTGGAGACAATTTTAAGCAGAAGACTGGAAAGAAGGAAATATAATTATGGACTGACGTGCATGAGAACCTCACAGCTCCTCTGAAGACAGGGAAATGAACTTGAGAACTCGCTGGGTCTTTTCCATCTGTAGTATCTGTGATAAGTTCCTATGGCTGCATATGTCAGTGTCAGGGTTTGGACACTGTCCAGCGAGCAGCTGGACTTCTAGGGCTATGGAGAGAATGAAGCAATTGCAGGAATGCTTGAGAACAGGTCTTTATGTCTGATGTGGGAGGTGGGAGAAGGCCAGCAGATCCCCAAACAGATTTTTATGGCAAACCTCAAGGATTTTCTGCATTTACAATCTCTTGCTTGTGGCTTTTTGCTGCAGATCCACCATCGAAGGAAAACCCTTACGAAGACATTGAGACCAACAGCCGCTGTTTAGGGAAGAAATGTGTCCTGACCTTCCCAGCATCCCCCACCTCTTCTGTACCTGGGACTCCCACTAAGGTACTTTGAATTCAAGTGGCCACCTCTTCTGCTCCAGGTGTTTTTTTTGGTGAAATCCACGTTCTGTGGGAAAAAATGTTTTACCAGTTTGACTTTCATCATGTCAGTGTTTTTTCCCTTTTCTTTTTACCACTGGTCAGAGTATGGAGTGATAAAAGGGGATTTATTGCCCTTTAGCAAGGTAAAAAAACAGCGTTCCCTTATTCAAATGCTTTGTTGGCTTTCATTGTTTTTCACACCAGGGCTACCTTTGCCTGGTAGAGGGAAACCTTTTTCTAATACAGTATAAGAAAGGTCTTTCTCTACTCAAAGAGGGCATTTAGGTGCTTGGGTAGTCAAGCCCTGCAGTGATCTTGGCTCAGTGTCAGTGGGCAGTACACAATCTGCCTGTGCTGATGCCAAGATGCCTCTGCAGCCCCGTCCCTCAGGATGCCTCTTATGCTCTCTCCTTGCTGAGACTGGGTGCTGGTAACTAATGCAATGCTAGTCCCCTGGTTAGGAAGCTGGTACCAAAAGGGTGTCCCCACCAGCAGCATAGCTCGTAGCCCGGTGCCGCTTTCCTCCCTGGCAGTGGAACCAAAAGAAGAGGTAGAACATTGGTCTGCACCTCTTGCTCAGAGCTTGCTGAGGCCAGCTCTGCTCTCAGCTTCCCGAGCTGTTTTGGTTGGTTCCTGTTGTCTATTTAGATAGTCCACGCCTGGAACAGCAGGGGCAACGTGACAGCAAAGTCATCTTAGCAACAACTGGGTTCAGAGCAAATAGCAGGGATCTAAACACGGTTTTCCTAACCAAAGGGTTTTCCCATGCTCTCCAAGTTGCAGCTATTTTTAGAGCCGTTACCCAGTATTTTCAGAAGTTTGATGTGCAGTATTCCTTGATGTGTTGCTGTTTTCCAACCAGCTTAATCAGCAACTGAGGTTTCTCTGGATAATTCAACACTTCAAAGTGAAAATTGTTCTGCATTTCTCAATCCGTTCTCCTTGTCGTTAATTGGGTCTAGAGCAGCATGGGTCTATGCACGAGCGTTGGGATGAAGTTGATTTCTCTCAGACAGCTTTGCAATCACCTGTTCACCCTGATTCCCCACCTGTGCTATCAGAAGGGGGCTGCAGTGTTACACAGGAATGCCTTTCACCATAGACATGGTTCCCTGCAGGAGACACTTGGTAAAGAGCTGAATGGGAGTTATTATGTTAAACTACAGTGCTTTGACATCTAAAAGCCGTGATCTGCATCAGTCAGAAAAGAAGTGCTGCAGCTCTCTTGGCAACTAACCTGTTTGCAACTGCAGTGAGAGTCACACTGGAGAACCTGCCCAGGGTAGAGACTGATAGGGAAAGGATCTGGACAGACTTTCAGTAGTACCTTATATCACTAGTGCAGGATGAGATTCTTCAGTGCAAAGACTCTTCCCAGATTCATTTTTAACATGTGGCTTCTCTGTGGGTAGTAAGCATTTTTGTGAGTTGGGCATCTTCTGCCAAACCATCCACAGACACCTGAGCTAACCTGAATGAATGAATTGGTCTGGCTAATAACTCTGCTGAGTGTGTCTGTTGATGGAGGCAGACCATTATGCTGCCTCAGCTATGGTTCTGCAGTGGCGTGTTCAGAATTACCTTGGATACCTCTTCCCCATGCCACTTAGTGCCATGTAGGTACATCCTCTGGGAGTGCAGATATAGTGCCCACAAAAGGTGTAACTTATCCTAACTGCTGGGAAATTCTGTAGAAGAAGACAAAAAGAGTTCTTATTGAGCATCTTTCTTGTCAGAAGTGGTTTGCCTTTCTTTATCTGGAGCTGAACTTTCTGCTTCTCTGGTGCTGTTTTTGGTCAGGGACTTTAAGAACTTTACGCTGGTACTGTTGTGCTCCCACTGAACTTGCTAATGACCTTAGGAGGAAACCAGTCTCCATAATTGTCTATCATGGCATTTCTTGTACCCTCCTGTGTAATATCTAATTCTGGATACGGTCAAAGACAGCCATACTGACAGTGCTTTTTGTCTGGTCTCACTGCTTCTCTGTTCTTCCTGGCTAGCTGCTCCTTATCCCAAATGCTTGTGGTTGGCTGGTTGGTTAGTCTTGTCCTGTTTACAGTCCTAGCCTCTGGGTTGCACAAGTCCTGGGAGACTTTTTTTCACACCGGAGCAAGGCTTCTTGGCTAAACCCTGAGCTTGCATTGTGGTCTGGAATGAATATGGGATGTTTAAATTACTAGTCAAGATAGTGCTAGTCTAGCCCGGCAGCTGTGTGAGTTCCTTGTGTGTGCAGAAATCTGTGACCATTTTCATTAGTTTGTCTGTTTTGCCAGCTGAATGCTGTGGCCACCCCACTGGATTTACTGCCATGACAGTGTTAGCAACGAAGCAAAGGTACGTGAGGTGCTGTGTTCATTCATTCTTTCTCCTCCATTTCCAGTTGCTTTCCAAGCCCATTTTTTTCCGACAAAACTCAGAGCGGCGGAGTTTCAAACTGCCAGACTTACGGAAACTGAGCCGTGATGGCACTGGGTCACCATCCAAAATCAGCCCTCCCTCGACTCCCAGCAGTCCAGATGACACCTTCTTCTCCTTGGGAGACCCTCAGAATGGCAAGAGGAGAAGGAAGATTCCAAAGGTAAATCTAAGCCTTTCTCTCTTTTGCTTGTCTTCTTCCAGGCAGGAATGTGAGCATGAGACAATGTTTTCTTTAGTTTCCCATGTAGTATCCCTGCAATATAGCTGTTGTCCTGACAATTGACTTGACTTGTGTTTAACCCTTTTTCTGCGTGAAGGAGAAGGCTCACAAACATCTCTGCAAGTTTTAAAGAAGTTATTTTTCCATCTGAGGTATCATGATTTTCAGGAGAGAGAAAATAATAAGGAAAAAAAAAATTAATTTTTGGATTAAAGTTGTTTTTTCAGATGGGAAAAAAGGTAAGTAATATTTTTGCCAAAAACATACCCCATCATATTGCCTTCTTTGCTCGATGGATAGGACAGTCAGAAATTGGCTGTGTGTTGTGTTGGTGTTCCCTCCTAGAAATCTCTTGTTCTTTGCTAGGTCTGATTCATGCATTGACTGTTTCTAATTCAAGGTAGGATGTGGTTGTAGGTGAACAATGAAAATACTGACACGTGAATGACAAAAGGAGTTGTCTGTAGTCATGAGCATTTTGTGGAGCAGCGTTTCCTACTTCGTATTTGGATAGTGCATGACTCCGTTTCAATTTTATTTTCTTTCAGATCTAGCAGGAAGTGCATTCAAGCCAAATGGGGTTTGGCAGCAGTCTATCTATTGAATGCTTCAAAAACACGGTTATAAAAACACAGTTGCTTATCCCAGTCTTTGCAGAACAAGCAGAGGCTACCAGGGACTGTCTGTGTTCTGATCCCACAGTTTTCATTTGGGGAAAAAGGGATGTGTTTGCGTATCTTCTTTTTTTCATGGTTGTCAGATCTGTGTTCATGTTTGCACATGTGATTTTTGAATGCCCTCTCTGTATACCTCAGCTCTTCAGGAATGAGCCAAAGACTACAATCGTCTAGGGTTTTCTTTCCCAGTATGTCTACACATTTGTGCATGTGCTTGAGCTCTATCAGTGTGTTCACACATACTTTTATGTCAGCTGAAGAGAAGATTACAAGTATACGTTTACCAGGCAGCGCCACTGAGCAGTCTTGCAGACCAAGCTCAGAACTGAGATTTACTGTGTCAGTGGCAAGATCAACCTGAGACTTGAGCTGGGCAGGTGGATGGAGGCTGCGCTTCCACGTCAGAGCATCCTGCCTCTCACTTAAATATTTGGATTCAGAGTTCCCTGACCAAATGTGTGGTGGGCCTGTCTTACCTTGAGCTCTCAGCTCACTGCTGTATGCAGTGACCCCAGTCTTTCTGAAATAAATCTGGATGCTGTGGCCATGTCTTGCAGCTCCTGCCTGGGACCCTGACAAGGAGACAACTCTACTCAAGGAGGCTTGGGGAAGCCTGGCATGGTCCTTCTGTAACTCTGCTCCCCTTCAGGGATGGGCAGGGAGACCAGAGGCACTGAAGGAGCCACTAAACCCAGTTAAGCCCAACACTAATACGTTCTCTCTCCTGGTCAGCTGGGAGGCGAGGGATTAAAGAATTTGCAAAGCAAACCACCAGGATAAAGTACTTCAGTATCATTGGCTTCCACCCATCTCAGCCTCATAATTCCTTGTGTGATGTGTTTTCCCCATGCTTGGTATGAAGGCTTTTCCAGCACATCCCACAACAGATGTTAAAGGCAGAAAGACGTTAAAGTTTGCTGTCGTCCTCCAGCTAGTTTCCTGCTTTCAAACCTGCAGACCAGGGCAGTTTCCCAAGGGACCTTCTGGTGCTCCCTGGAGCATGGGCCACGGTATGGAGAGACCCAGGTGGGCGCCGTCAAGCTCATATGGCCATACAGTGTGGAAGTGCATTAAGGCCTGGCCTTTCATCAGGGCTTGTTACCTTGAGTTCCTGCCGTGCCAGCATGACTGTACTGCTTCTGTACCAGACTGATCATGGCCGTTAGCAGCACAGATGCAGATTGCTGTGCAAGGTCTATGTTAGATGCTGGTTATTGTCAGTTCTGGGCCATCGAGTGACGAGTTTGAATATGGCCAGGGTTGGGAAATAGAGCACTTTGTGTGAAATTTTAACTTTCTTACTTGCCTGGGGAGGAAAATAACCTTGTTTCTTTCTTTGTGTGTTTGCTGAGCAGCTTGTGTTGAAAATCAATGCCATTTATGAGGCACGAAGGGGAAAGAAACGTGTCAAGAGACTATCACAGTCTACGGAGAGCAATTCAGGGAAAGGTAAAGGAACTCTGAATCATACATCTAAGACTTTTTGAGGACTTGTCTTAGAGTTTAGGCTGGCTTACTCGTTTATATGACATTTTCTAGAGCTTCTTCCCATCCAGAGTGAGATTGAGTTGGGGCTTCCACCCTTCTTTTGGGAAGATAAAGGCTGTTCCTCTGCCCAGAAGACTTTCATTAAAACAGAACTTTTTTTATTTTTCTTGCTTCGTTTTCATTCCATGGCTTTACGTGATAACCTTATAGGTCGCACAAAAAATGTCCCCCCTTTTTGATGTTTATTTCTGGAACAGGCTGGAAGCTTTGGAGGGGAATGTTCTGTCCAAAGAGAATGATTTGTTGAGATCAAAATATTTTGCGGGAATGTGTCACTTTAATGAACTGTCCAATGGAAGATAGTAGATTTTGAAACAGTCCTGGTTCCTTCAGCATCCCAATAAACAAATAGCCTCAGTTGGGAATCGGGGTTTCTGGGCTTGACTGTAGGCCCAGTCCATCATAGCAAGATTGAGACTTTCAGCCTCCCACTGTCAATTAACAACTTGTCAGAAGTGTTCAAGTACTGCAGAACATCTCATCTCTGTAAAACTTAGTATTACAGCTTTACAACATAGTATTTTTTTCCAAACCACCTAATTTTCAGTGGAAAGTGACCACCAGCTCTATTTGTTTCCCGCGATTACTTGTTACTCTTCATCCTATCTTATATAGGATAGATACCCACAGGATGGATGAGTGTGTATATATGAACTTTCAGGGAAAGCATCCCAGGTTAGTCTCTACGTCATTTTTTATACCCTTCTCTGAAGCATCTTCATTGACAGAAACATGCTATTGGACCATATAGACCTTGAGTCTGATTCAGTTCAGCAACAGGGGTTTTTTGTTTGTTTACTTGTTTTTATCCCTTGCCCTGCAAACTGCTGCATATTAATCAGTATTTTGCCTTGGTGCTGTGCTTATACAGACTTGGTTAAAATACTGCTCTGTCATTTTATTCTTTATGCAGCTCTTTTGGTTGTGCCAGCCTGATTTTGTGAGGGTTTTTTTTTATTATTCCCTGAATGAATGGGAAGATACCAAGGTTGGTAAGCTAAATGTCTGTGGGTATGTGCACCCTTGAAAAGAACAAGGCCCTTAGGATCTATACTGTGTTCCCCCTGAAGTTGCCAGGCCTGGCTGTCTCGTGCCAGTGATAAAACTGCACAGTTATAAATAGGCTTGACTTCATTCATCTTTCCCTTTCTTTTTCCCTAGTTACAGATGAAAACAGTGAATCAGACAGTGATACTGAAGAGAAGCTGAAAGGTAAGGCAAATGTGTGAAGAGAGCAAATAGTTCCTGATAAACTCTGCTCTGAGATCCTGGGTCAAGATCTTTCCTCTGTGTTCTGCTTTTGGAGAAGGAGTTGTTTCCACTCAGAACACAGTGAGAAAACAAAGATTTCAATACTGCAGAAGAAAATCCATGGCCAGAGGACTACCGGTGTCCAAAACAAACAGCTGTTCCAATTCCCATCAAAGCTCTTTCCTAGGAGATTGCTTGGGCACTGTGGAAATACAGTGAGGTTTTTCAAAGTACACAGTCAAAAATGTGCGACCAGGCTGACAGAAGCAGTGTTGCATGGGACAGGGTGTTCAGAAGCCCCACTACACATTTACTAAGGGAGAACCAACAGGCAGGAAAACAGAATTGCACTACATGATTTATTGCTAGTTAAACTCTTCTATGTTGGCTGAGTCAGGATAAACTGCTGCATTGCTTGCTTCACTCTGGTAGAGCTATATGGTATATTGGTCTCCGTAATACTCTTCTGAAACCTTCTTGTACTGGTAATTAGCCCTTTAATGTGCTGGTGGGATTACGATCTTTTGGGAATTGATGTGGCAAATTCAAAGTCTTGGCAGTCTTAGAATGCAAGAGGGAGACTCCCTCAGATTCCAAAGTTTCCTGACTCACACGCACACCTGCTCTGGGTAGCAGGTCAGCTCCCAAACTGAAGAGACAGGCATAAGCAGCAGTTCCCACTCTGTCACCCACAGTGTGTTGTGCTTAGGAGTGTTCATCCTTACCCTCTTTCAGGTTTTTAGAACAGAAAACTCAGACTGAGTTCTCTCTTGTGAGCACAGCTTCCCACGCAAGAACTACTGTATGCTCTTGCTCTCCTCTGCAAATTGGGAAATCTTTTGTCTGTACTGCTGTGTTCGCAAAATCAAGCTGAAAATTGCTACCATCACCTACCTTTTGACGGTTCTCAGGCTAGCCTGGAGACAGGGAGAGAGCATTTGTGCCCAGATTGCGCAGAAATTACATTCACATCTGTCTTGAAACATGATGTTGTGAAATATAGTCCATGTTCAGATGTAGCTAAGAAAGACAGTGTAGGTGTGGCCAGGAAGACTCAAACGCTTGTCTGTTACTGGTTGCCATAGTGAATCATGTGCATCACCTTAGGTTTCTCTGTAACGTGTATAACTGCAGCTAGGAACAACCTATAGAGGGGATGATAGAGATCGGGTGAAGTCACCTCAAATCCAGTAGCACTGGACTCTGAACAATATCCAAATCCATACCTGGATCTGAGCGACGTGCAAGTCTACATAATTGTGAAAAAGAGCTCTGGCACTTGCTGTTTGCTCTAGCTACAGCTGTATTTTGCTTTATGCCTTGTTGAACTGTCAGCTTTCACCTGTTTTTAAATAGGAAAATAGGAAAGTGAGATGATTTAGCAAGTCTCTCATATCTGAGACTTTCAATTTTGTATGTTTTACTTAACAGACCAAACACACCAGCCAGGTACCTCTGCTTAGCAAGTCACTGTACGCCATGTGAGACACAGTAAATCATCAGACAGTAATGAACAGACTGCATGTCAGAGCCATAAGTGCTGACCCTTGGAAAGGAAAAATGTTCAAAGACAAAGCCTGCCATGATGGCAGCGGTACAACCCCGATATCTTTAGTAGGTTGCACAGAATATAAACAATGCAGAGTTTGAGCGAGCTTTTCTCCTTTTGAAGTCCCTGGTAAAACAGAAACCACTTCTGAAAACTTTTGAACATTTACAGCCTTAGAACAAATAGCATAATAGGTGATGAGAGAGAGGAGTCTAAGCCATCTTTCCAGGGCTTTAACTGTCCAGGGATTGCTACACTCTCTGATTTAAGAGGCACCTCAAGATTGCTTTCAATTATATTGTCCGGAATAGTCCACGAGTGGCACAGCTTTACCAGACAAAACGTCAAGAGTCTGTCCGAAAATATATACCATCTCTCAGGAAGCCTTGTCTCCCAAGCAGACATCTTCTGTATTTGGAGTTCCCGCAGTATCCCTGTGATTGTTGTTTCTGTTTAAAACATTGCATTGCCACCCGCATTCGTAAAAAGCACAGTTGTGAGAATGTGCTGTGGTGTCTGCTTGTAGTTAATTCTTTCTTTCTTTTGTAGTAGGGGTAGGGGAGACATCATGGAGATTTAATTTGGGATGCGACTGTAAAACAAAGCAGGGGGGTGGTCTTAGGGAATCTCATCTGCTCTCTTCTCAGCAGGCAGCTTTTCATTACTTTCCATGCTGGAATGTTTATTGTCCCACAGCTCGTGTGTTGCAGTTACAGCTTGCTTGGCAATTTTTCTTGTTTTCCCATTATCTTGGGTGAACTTGTAGAAACATGGTCCTGAGAGATTAGTTTTAGGCATAGGAAGGACTGGCATGAGCCAGCCTTTTTCATTTGCACCTCTTTTCACACTTTTTTGTTGTTGGCCTACAGCCCAGCCTGCATTACTGAAGCTGAGAGTCCCCAGTGTTACTCTGCCAGTGGAGCTGTAGCCTGACCCAAGTGCTGGTCTTGTAAAACCATAGGGATTGCTACCCACAGCCTCCCCTGAACAAAGGTGATCAATCAGCCAACTGTCCTGGCTTTGAAAGATGCATAAATGAATGTTAGGATGAATGCCCAGACATTATCTGTTACACCATGTCCCATATGGATCTCAGTTTGGGTTGTCTTCAGCTGTAAAAGCTATCCATGAAATCCTTCTACTGCCAAAGCTCTTCAGGGTGATGGCACTCACAAGATTACGTCCTGTCTCTGTCGATATTTAAAGTGCAGCTTCCAAATGGTTCCCACCTCTTACTCAGCCACTGACTAAGCAAATGCAGTGAGATTGTTTCAAGTTTATCCGTAAGTCTCTGCAAAGCACTATTGCTGCTCTGTACAAAGAGCTAAACAAAGTCACAGTCTCTAATCTTTTTCTTCGTAGCTCACAGCCAGCGCCTGGTACATGTGAAATCTCGCTTGAAGCAAACACCACGGTACCAAACCTTGGAACGGGACTTGATTGAATATCAAGAGAGGCAGCTGTTTGAGTACTTCGTCGTGGTGTCACTGCACAAGAAGCAGGCTGGGGCTGCCTATGTCCCTGAGGTTACGCAGCAGTTCCCATTGAAGGTGCGGTGCCTGTCGGGAAGGTCTGACTGACTTGCCTCAGATTGCATGGTGTGCTTGCACAGCTTCTCTGTTGATTGCACGTTATATGAGTAAGCCCTCTGCTGTGCCAGTGTTCAGTGAGGCTGAAGATAGAGGAGCTGCAGTCGTGGTATTCCTCATTGTTGAAAGAGCAGCTGATTTAGATCTTTTACTGCCCTTGGCTATGACTTTTACATAGCTATTCCCTTTCTCCCCCTTTTCTCTTTAAAGAAAACTGACACCTGGGAGAAGACACGTGTTCTTAAAGGGAAGGCACAGCTTTCACCAGTAGTCTAGCTCAAAATGGGGAAGGAGGAATGGGAGAAACACAGAGACAGTGTGAGGTGTGTTTGTAAATGGGATGTAACCAGAGCTCCCCTCAGACTTCAGTTCTCTTGGCCCTTGCTGGAAGATGTGTCCCCAGTTGGAGGCACAATACAGCAGGGGCAGGTGCTGCAGATGCTGGGCTTGGTGGAATTGGGGGCACAGAGTTACTTTAAGATATCTAAAGATTAGGTGAGCCAGAATCACAGAAATTTTAATATCTTCCAGGCAGAAGCTTAGCCTCTGTCATCACCTCTTCATTTGTCACAGGAAAAATATTTGAAGTCATTCCATCCCCACATGACTAATTGGAAACATTCCTTCTCTCTGTTCTGTTAGCTCGAGCGCTCGTTCAAATTCATGCGCGAGGCAGAAGATCAGTTGAAAGCTATTCCCCAGTTTTGCTTCCCTGATGCAAAGGACTGGGCCCCCATCCATCAGTTTGCCAGGTAAGTACTGTACTTTGTATCCTGATTCATGAGAAACAGATTTATGTATCCAGCTAATTAAATGTGAGAGCTGTTACGGTAGAAAATTGGGCAGAGCCCTGAGAGGGCTCTATTGGAAATGCAAAAATATTGTGGGTTTATTGGGTTTGTACGCCAGAGACTTTTAGTGTGAGTGATGGGTAACTTGTCATTCTGGTTTCTCTTTCTGCAGTGAGACGTTCTCGTTTGTCCTGACGGGCGAAGATGGAAGCAGGCGATTTGGATACTGTAGAAGGCTGCTGGTAATTATCTCTGTTTTTTTCTTTTCATAGGGATGCAGCCTTCTGTGGGGTTGGCGTTACTGGCACCCATTCTGGAAAGCGGAAAGCTGCTGCTCTTCTCTTTCAGTGTGGAAAGAAGGAGCTGCAGCTTTGCTCTCTTCAGCTCTGCTCAGTGCCAAAGTCCCTCTCTGAGCACCATCCTCTACTCCAGGCATAGCTCTTTTACCTTTTCCTTACATCAGCGCTTAACGTTATGACCATGGACTGTTGTTTCATCACTAAGCTGAAGGCAGAGTTTGTCTCCCTTGGGTTTAGGTAGCTACTAAACAGTTGTCTAAGCTGTGCTGGTCCTGTGGGCTCGGAGTTGTCTCTGTAGAGCAGTCTGCCCTGCCTTAGTCATTTCACTTAGGAAGGTTGGGATCATACTGTGGATGTGCCCATTTCTCCTCGCTGTTTCTAGTGTACCAGGGTTTGAGCCAGACTTAAGGTATTGTCATCAGCAGCATACTGTAAAATGTCTGCCAGTTTCTGAGCCAATCAATAAGCTGCAGAACTAAGAGACCAGTCACTTGCTCTGCGGTAGTTATAACTGACATTTTCTTGCTGTTTTTTGCGTGTGTGTGTTTGCATTTGTCTTGAAAGCCCAGTGGGAAAGGGAAGCGTCTCCCAGAAGTTTACTGCATCGTGAGTCGCCTTGGATGCTTCAATCTCTTCTCTAAGGTGAGGTTGGAGAGAGAGGGAATTTGTGCTGTAGGCCCAGAGGGACCTGAAAGGGAAGTCAGCACCAGAAGAATGGGGATCAGGGAAGCTGATGGCTGAAGAAAGGGCCTGAAATGTGCTGGCAATGTAACCACGTGCTAATTCCAGAACCTAGCAAAAACGCAGTTAAAAGTAAAAATGGGTTGTCAGCTGTTGTCTTATGTCTTCAGCAGAACTACCAGAACACAAGCACTGAGAGATTAAAAGGTGGGGTCCTGACTCTGAGGATGACGGGAGTTTGCAAATTGTAAGCTTTCCGTTGACCTCACTGTAGATGGGTTTCTCTTGCTGAAGGAAATGAAAGGTCTTTAACTGCACCTTTTCCTTCTTCCTTATGATTCAAAGCTCCATGTCAATGCTGGGTTAAGGAGAGAATATAGATGCTTGTGCACTTTATTCCTGGTGTTACCTCCCTCCTCCTGATTTACATGTTTTTGTGTCTTCATGCTTTTTTTTTTTTTCAGATCTTGGATGAGGTTGAGAAGAGACGGGGCATTTCTCCTGCCTTGGTGCAGCCTCTCATGAGGAGTGTCATGGAGGCACCTTTCCCAGCTTTGGGCCGGACTATTACAGTCAAGAACTTCTTGCCAGGCTCAGGAACAGAGGTAAAGACACCATCCTAGAGAGAAGGAAGGCTTAGGGCAGCAAATGGTGCGGGACTGGTGGCTGGAAGTTGGGACTGTGACGTAGAACTGGGGACCTTGGGCAATCCCAAGCACAAATACAGGCTGGGTGAAGAATGGATTGAGAGCAGCCCTGAGGAGGGGGACTTGGGGGTCATGATTGATGAGAAACTCAACTTGAGCCGGCAATGTGCTGCCCGCTGCCCAGAAAGCCAACCGTATCCTGGGCTGCATCTAAAGAAGTGTGGCCAGCAGGTTGAGTGGGGTGATTCTCGCCCTCTACTCCACTCTCATGAGACCCCACCTGGAGTACTGCATCCAGCTCAGAGGCCCTTAACATAAGAAGGATCTGGACTTATTGGACCAAGTCCAGAGGAGGGCCATGAAGATGATGAGAGGTCTGGATCACCTCTCCTATGAGAACAGGCTGAGAGAGTTGGGGTTGTTCAGCCTGGAGAAGAGAAGGCTCCGGGGAGACCTTATAGCGGCCTTCTGGTTTTTAAAGTGGGCCTACAGGAGAGATGGGGAGGGTCTCTATCAGGGAGTGTAGTGATAGGATGAGGGGTAGCGGTTTTAAACTGAAAGAGGGTAGATTTAGGTTAGATATCATGAAGAAATTCTTTACTGTGAAGGTGGCGAAGCACTGGAACAGGTTGTCCCGGGAAGCTGTGGGAGCCCCATCCCTGGAAATATTCAAGGGGAGGCTGGATGGGGCTTTGAGCAGCCTGGTCTAGTGGGAGGTGTCCCTGCCCACGGCAGGGAGTTTGGAACTCGATGATCTTTAAGGTCGCTTCCAACTCTAACCATTCTATGATTCTATGATCTTCAAGGACAGATTGTCTGGCAACTGTGTGGTGAAGCTAGGGAGTAAAATAGGGTACCAGAGGGGATGGCATGGAGACTTCAGTGACTCTGTGACCTCAGAATCAAAAGGGAAATCATACGGTAAAAATGAATGTAAGGACACAGCATGCTAATATGGCAAAATGAAACGGGCATTGGCCTTGAGGCCAAGTGGCACAGACTGGTGGACCCCTTACTGCCTGGCACATGATCTTGGATCTGCTCAAGGCCTCCCACACTTAACTTCTTGAAGACAGGGTTCATAGCATGTGCTCCAGCATCCTTAATACAGACCCACTGTTTGTGTGGGACAGAGCACGGGGTTCTGGTCAAAAAATACCTGAAACCACACAAGGACAATGTTGCAGCCGTTCAGAATGGCATTTTCACAGCATGGAGGTGAGGGTATGTGTTGCGTCTCCCACAGCGTGGTGTGAGGACAGTGGGAGGGTTTTAAGAGTGCAGAGGTTTTGGGCGTAGCATTGAAGGACTGTGGGAGGGTGGAGGGAGCCAAATTAAATGTAGTCTTGGCCATACTTCCTGTTGGGCATGGTATGCCTTGAACATGAGAGAGAGGAAAAGTGGGTAGGTTGATAGAGGTTGTGTTTGAGGGCTTTAAGCATAGCACTCCATGATGGCATTCTCCTCAACCAAACTGGAAACGGTCCGAACTAAATGAAATTACTGCAGAGCACGTGCATCACTGGTTAAAAACCTGCACTCAAGGAGCAGATTCCAAATGGTGTGCTGTCAGGCTGTGGGAATGTTTTGGCTGTTTTGTTTCTAGGATCCTTAATGGTCATTAATTATCTGGTTGATGACATAAACCCCACAATCACACAATGGGTAGGTGAAGAATTGGGATGGGTTGCAGGCACTTTGGAGAGTAAGGGATTAAAATTCAAAATGACCTTGCTAAATTGAAGGTTTGGTCTGAAATGCAATGCGGACAAGAGCAAAACATTGGGAAAAAGACATGAGTTGTCTAGTACAACATGGAAGTAACGGAGGGAGCAACAGTGCTGCAGAAAAGGAGCTGGTGGTATAGTGCGCCATAAACTGAGCAGAAGTAACATTATGGTATTATTTAGACAAACTCCTGCATTGTGAAAGAAAGTGAAGGGATGAATAATAAATAAAACCAATTTTTCTGCTTTCCAGCATTGGTGGAAATTTATTCAGACTATCATTTTCCAAAAAATGCAAACACTAGGCAAAAGCCCCAGAACAGTAGTTCTGCTTACTAAGTGGTTTAGAAAATACAGGCAAAGCTTGAGAAAATTGTTTTCTTAATATAGAAAACAAAGGACAAAAGAGGACATGTGATAATGACCTTCCAATATACAAGAGATTTCCTCCAGAGAGAAAGGTGACCAGTTGTTCTGAGTGTGTACTGAGAGTAAGACAAGTAGTTGAAGTAATTTGCCACTGACGTGTTTCAGCTGCAGGCTTGGTGTTGGTAAGGGTAGTTCAGAACTAGAGTAATTTTCTTCTGGGATTTATGAAATGTGTGGTGTCGGAGGCTTTCAAGAACAATTTAGATAAGCAT
The DNA here is from genome assembly GCF_963924245.1 of Chroicocephalus ridibundus. Classification (NCBI taxonomy): domain Eukaryota; kingdom Metazoa; phylum Chordata; class Aves; order Charadriiformes; family Laridae; genus Chroicocephalus; species Chroicocephalus ridibundus. Next base: position 157,636,601 of record NC_086284.1, read on the forward strand.
TTGTCTAAGATAAGGAGTATGAAGTGCTAAGGTGCTGTGACAGGAATTACTTAAGTAGATAGGGACAAAGAAAAATGCCCATAGGCTGCTCTTTTCTGTAGCTGATATAAAAAATTTATAGTCAGCAAGTTACGCATCCAGATTCTTGCAGTAAAAAAAAAAAAAATAAATTGTAACTGTAAAAATTAGAGTGCAAATTTGAAAGGCTCCGTGCCATTCTGCTGCTTGAATGCCAGAAAGCCTGGAAACCACTCCTAGCTGGACACAAACTAGTTTTCCTCCTTATGAAGAGCTCCCTGTCCTCAGTCCAGCGGGGAGAACTTGTGGTTGGTCTCATGCTGTGCCCATTGGAGTGGACTCTGGCTCGTCTTCAGCTTCATCTGGAAGAAGGATTTGTGGGAGGTAACACAAGGAAAGACTGAGGGCTTAACACTGTGCAGTGTTCACCAGCACAACTGGTAATGCTTGTTAGCTGTCCGTGCTTGCCACCAGTGAGGGCTGACCTGTGGTCTTTTTCCTTCCACCAGGTCATCGAGCTGCGGCGGCCTCTTGACTCCAGGCTTGAGCATGTTGATTTCGAGTCCTTGTTCACATCCCTCAGCGTGCGGCACCTGAGCAGAGTGTTTGCCTCCCTGCTTCTGGAAAGGAGGGTGATCTTTATCGCAGACAAGCTCAGGTAATCCTCTTGCATTTCTTTAAACAAAATGCTGCCAAGTAAGGAAGGCTTGAGAAGACTGCAGTTACTGGTCTCTCTGCCTTGTTCTTTTTTTCTTCTCGGTTCTTTTCCAACTTCTTACCTGATGTGAGTAGGGCTGTACTTCCCAGAAGTGCGGAGCTCAGGCTGCAGCTTTGCAGCTTGCAAAAAGCATGTTACATCTCATCCCCAAGGAGAACCAAATTCCCTTTCCTCCAGATGGCTTTAGAGCAGAGGCCTGGTGCTAAATAAATGAAACCCCCTCCTTTTGCTCCATGATGCTGCAGTGTTCCCCACTGAGCTGTGCTGGAGTTTCCAAGGGTCAAGCCTCAGGCAGAGATCACCATCCCTTCTGGGTTGCTCCCTGATGTCACATCTTCTTAAATCTTTAGCTTTTATTTTAATATTGGTTTCTAAAGACTTTTTTTCTTTGAGGGATAAAAGTAAAGGATGCAGTGAAGGGGAATGAGACAGAGGACTTCCCCCTTCTATTTTGAATCTGCTGGATTTGCTTTTCTTAAAATTTTTTTGTTTGCTCTCCTAAATTATGAAAATGGGCTCAGGTTTCTTTAAGGTCTTGTGCAGCTGGTGGCTGGCATCTTTCCAGCCCTTGAAGCACTTGAGGATTCAGGGAGGAGAGTTCCGCCAAGGCTGGGGAAAGAAAAGCTGCCTGGATGAGTAATGACACTTAGGAGCACGCTCGGGTTTCAGGAGCGTCCAATGCCCCTAAGCTGTCTGTTTTCACAACTTCCAGCCAGCAGGCTGCACCTCTGGGACTAAGTGCTGGGACAAAGGATGGGGAGGCCCCTTCTACAGGAAAGTTACGGGAAAAATTCATCCTGCGGGGATCCGGGGCTCTCTGCGGGCAGAGCTCAGGCAGTCTCATCACAGGAATAGGAAAGCTGGAGAGAGGGAAGCTGTAGCATCCAGGCAGCACTGCCTGCTTGCAGTTTTTGGCAGCTGCCTTGGTTCAGGGAGGGGAAGGTTTGCCTCTTTATAATCACTGATACTTTATATGCATAGATATTTTGTATTCTGGATAACTAAGCCACACATTTCATGCGGAGCATTCAGATTTGCATTGAAAATGGGAGAATTCATCCAAACGCTGTATTTCTGTGTAGCACCTATGATTTATGTGATAATTTATGATAACAGGCTTTGTTTTCAAAAGTTTTTCTCCTCTACTGTAGGACAAATTTTACATCGTGAGAAAATCTGATAAGGACACAAGATGACATTTTAATGTCTACATAGAGGACTGGGGGGTAAGAGTAAATGGAAGGGAATTTTTTTTTTTTCTTTTTTAAGGCATCACTTTGGAATGAACCTTTATTTACCAGATCTTTTCCTATCGCATCTTTATATGACAGCACATCACCACGTATTCTGGTGCGTGTTACAGAATATCTCTAATTCAAAGCACATCGATGGGTTTTGGTGGTTTTTTTCCCGCTGTATCTTTTGTTAGTATATCCAGGATCCTTAGGAATGAGTCCAGCTGCCCAGGCCTGTAAAAGAGAGTGGGAGAGAGATACAGAATTGTAGTTTCTAGAATCTCTAAATATACCATAAACAGCGTTCTTCTGTGAAGAAAAGAATTGTCACATTTTAAAGATCCAGGGTCTGTCAGGTCACAGGGCTCAGATTCAAATATTTGTCATAGATTTGCCAGCTTTCTACAAGACATTTAATGTTTGATGTTTCTGAGAAGACCTTGCTCTGAGCAATTTCGGGAGAGTCTTTTTGTTTTCCTGTAACAAAATGTGAAGTTTCTCAGGCTCATTTTTGTGGAGAAAAAAAACTGCAAATGACCCCAAAGACTGTAAAGGCTTGAAAAACAGAAAACAAAGAAAATAACCCTCAAAAATAAGTAAAGTATTGTATTTTAATCCAGTCCAGTGACTTGAGTGCACAGAATTGGCGAGCCTTTCATAAGGTCAACAGTCTCTTTTACTTGTTGGTGGAAATTTCATGTTTTGAAAGCTGATGGTATCATAGATACAGGATCTTTTGTCCAAATGATACTTTTCCTGGGACCAGGAACACATTGAACTCAATGAATATTAAGTAGTATTTACTTTAGGAGTGAAAATGCCAATTTCAGAGGAAAGAAAAAAAAAACCACTCTGGCAATAGCTTAAGAGAAGAAAAAAACCGATAAAAGCAGCTGTTGGAAACTGCTCAGAGGTTAGGAATGCTAGAAATAATCCAGCTGAGATGGATTAATGGGGAGAGTGCAGGTGACATGGTGGAAGATGCATAATAAATTACATTTATGATTCATCTTTGCAGTTCTTCATGTGGGCACTATCAATAACTATCTGTACGTGTATGTAAAGGTGTGTCTGGGTGTGAGTGACAGAGAAAATGATGTGTGTAATTTATTTACATCTTTTAATTGCTATAAAATAAGTCTGTGGGAAAAGAAAACTGAAAGGTCGCTTGCCAAATACTGTGTGAACTGTGAAATGTTTTCAAGCTGAGACAAAAAATGCATCTAACAAGTGTACAGCAAGTGAAATACTTTGTCTTTTCCATCTTTAGAATGAACATTGAGTGTTTTTTAAAGACCTGTCAATCCAAAGCTTGGCAGCGGAAAAGGAAAGAATTTGGTTTATTAGTTTTTGGGTGGTTGGTTTTTTTTCCCCTCTATTGCTATGGAAACTGGCATATGCATTGCCTTGCAACCCAGGAAAATGACTTTGTTAAAACTATGTTGGTCTGTGTAGTCTTCTATAGCTTTTGTTTGCTCCTGCACTGTTAAGTTTAGTCCTGGGGCAGTGGAGGCCGTGGCACGGGTTAGACACTGCAACACAAGAGCTGCTTTTGTTTCCAAGTGATGCTGCCTGGCACGCAGCTCGAGGCACTGAAGACCAATGATTTAGAAAGCATCTTCCAGGTAAAAATGGCCTGATTTCACAAGGTACCTAGAGCTGAGGGGAAGACGTGTTAGATTCAGAGGGCTTTTTAATTCAGGAAAACTTACATGGGCTTAAAATCAAGGCACTGTTTTTCCAGATCTCCTCAAAAGCCTGTTGTGGATGTGACCAACTCAAGCCTCTATCCCTGCCAGAAACCACAGCTGTGTCAACAACACAAAGTGGTCATTGTTATCAAAGGCAGATCTGAAAAAATTAGAGTAGACGCTTTAAATCTGGTCATCCCCAGTAAAAGGTAATTGATCATCAAAAAGAAGCCTTTTCCATGTGCTACAAAAACAAATCTGGGACTGTGACTCCCAGCCTCCCAGATTTCTCGTTTTTGTGTTGTAGTTAGGGAGAAGAAGAAACCCAAGGATGAAGTTTGAATGTCAGATAATAGCATTGTTTTTTCAGAGCATCTTAACGCTTGCTTCTTCACCTGCGCTAACCTGCCACGTCGGTGGCAGGCAGTGACGATCCCCGCAGCTGGTGGAACTTGGCATCATCCTGGTGGGATTTGCAGCAACGCTGCGCAAAGTCACGGGGCAAAGTTTGGAAGCTCCTGCGCCTGTTAAATGTTGTAAACCAGATCTGCAATCCATCATAAGTAAATCCAGATGTGACACAGTGTCAGAAATCCAAAAGTGTTTGTAAAATGAATCCTATTGTAGCAGAGCTTATAAAAAAGAAAAGAAAAAAATGCGTAATCAAACAGTCTAAAATTGTCAAATGCCAGCATATTTTCATCAGTTTGGTCAGTTCAGGGAACAGTGGGCTTCCTGGCATTAACCTCCAAAAGGCTGATTGATTCAATAGCAGTTTTCAGAAATCATGAACTATCCTAAACCCAAAGAGAGATTCAGCTTGGGGGTCTTTTTAGCATAGGCGCTTGCCTTTGGAGTGAAAAGCTGGAGACCTGTAGTCACTCTGAAGTTCATGAGAAAAGCAGCCAAACTGAGCAGCCAGTACCCTTGCTTAGAAGCTGTTGTACGTTGTCACGGTGTCTTTAGAGCAAGTCAGGCTAGTCTGGGAGCAAGTTTTGCCAGGAAAGGAGGAAGAGCTGTTGTGTGCAGATTCTGTCTTGGCCACATCTGCTGAAGGTGACTACCAAAAAGCAGCAGCTGCACAGGGTGCTGTGTGATAGGTTTTTGCATAGGATGCCATGTGGTGGGGAAGCCTTGTTGTTCAAGCAAACAAATGTCACAAATTGCTGCAATGTCATTGTTCTGACCAAGGGAGCGCTCAGCCAGAAGATATCTGTGTGTCAGTCTATATCCAAATCAGCCCTTTAGGGAGAGATTTGATACAGTTCTTTGTGTATATCGATACTTTTTAGCCTCTGTACTAGCGATATCTCATTCAGTCACTCTTGCAAGCTCCTGTGCAAGCGACATCAGACATGCAGCTCAGCCATGATCCCTACAGGAGGCTGAACAAACCCATGAAAATGTGCTTAGGAACTTGAAAATGTACTTTAAAGACCTACAGTGTTGTAAGGATTAGCTGCTGAAACCAAAAGCCTTAAAAAGCAGTGTCTTTGTCCCATTTGAACAATTGGCGTTGAACTTCTGTGGCTGGAGGGTAGTGCATGGCACTCTGTAGAATGCACTGTGACACACTAGGTAGATCTCTTCACTCCTGGTGGCATCTCCAAGCAAAACACAGCAGTCTGTGGCAGTATTACTCCAATGGCAGCAGTCGTCATCAAGGCTGGGGCACATACATCCTGGGATATCAGTATTTCAGTAGGGACATTGGCTGTAGCTACCCAAAGCCATTGGCTGCCTGCATAAGAACCCTTGAAGGGGTGATGGACATTGAAATAAATAGTGCTTTGCAAATGCATTAAACCGTTCAGGTTGTGTTAAGGGATGCGCATGTCTCACAGAAAGAGATGGCCACCCCTCTACTGCTCTCTGGTGAGACTGTGCCTGGAGTACTGTGTCCAGTTTTGGAGTCCTCAGCACAGGAAGGACACGAACCTGTTGGAATGGGTCCAGAGAAGGGCCACGAAAATGAACAGAGGGCTGGAGCACCTCTCCTGTGAGGACAGGCTTAGAGAGTTGGGGTTGTTCAGCCTGGAGAAGAGAAGGCTCCGGGGAGCCTAGTACCTGAGGAGGGCCTACAGGAGAGATGGGGAGGGACTATTTATCAGGGAGTATAACAAAAGGACCAGGAGTAGTGGTTTCAAACTGAAAGACGGTAGATTGAGATTAGATATTAGGAAGAAATTCTTTACTGTGAGGGTGGTGAGGCACTGGAACAGGTTGCCCAGGGAAGTTGTGAATGCCCCATCCCTGGAAGTGTTCAAGGCCAGGCTGGATGGGGCTTTGAGCAACCTGGTCTAGTGGGAGGTGTTAGGCTTGGAATTAGATGATCTTTAAGGTCCCTTCCAACCTGAACCATTCTGTGATTCTATGATCCAGCTTGAGCAGTGCCCAGAAGTTCAGTGGCCACGTTCACTCTCTACACAGAGTGGTACCTGCTGTATTATGACTGTGATGTAGTTCAGGCAGCCTCCTCCGTCGCTGCTGGCTAAAGAGCATGTGGTCACACGGATGGCATAAAAGGACTGTACCATACTGGATTCTTTTGCAAGGCTCAGTAGCTGTGGTGTGAATCAGCAGTCCCTCACTGCTTATTGCAGTGCTGTATGCGAGAGAAGGAGGGATCTTAGGCTTGAGTCATTCCAAAGGACCGAGGTTCTGCTGGGCTCCTGGCAAGCTGCGTCTCCCTGAGACTATCTGCAGAACAAGTCTGACTGAATCATATGTGGAAGAGCTACCTCAATGTTACTTCCTCTGTGTCCATCTCTGAATTGCTTTGCCTCCAAAGGAGGTTCTCAGACCTCAGTCCTGTCAGTATTGTTCCTTGAAAATGTCTGCCCAGTGAGAAATGTTCCAGAGCAGAGATCACTAGGATTCATGCTGAAGGCAATGAGGCATTCACAGATGGAAGGGTGGAAGGGGAAGCTATCTTTACTTCCCACTGCGTGGTACGTACAATTTCAGACTTACACAGCTCTGTGACTTCCACTAACTGGACCTCAGCCATCTTTCCTCCCACTTAATCTCTCACGTACCATGTGTACTCGCTGGGACTTGAGAGCAGGGTTGAGGGAAGAACAAGCCACCATAAATATAGCAGGAGACAGCATGCCGTAATATCTCACCATGCCATAAATAACCATATACTTCAGCTGCACACTGTTCCTCTGTGGAGTTACCTGGAATCACAGAGATCCTTTCCTTTGTTTCTCAAATGCTGTCCGTAAAGGCAGTTCCCAGTTTTAGGCAGGAAAGTTGGACGTGCCTTCAAGATTGAGGGTTTGTGACAAAGGTGAAACTTCTAACACTTCCACCTTCAACCTCTCTTCAAAGAAGAGGAAGTCCAGTGGTGGTGGTCTAAGAGCAGTGCCACAGTGTGGCGCACAAGTGATGACAGGAGTTGTTCTTTCAGCTTTCACCATGATGCTGCTGCTTTTATTACTGGGGCTATTATCAGTCAGAGATTGAGAAGTGGTAAATATGCTCTGTAGTAATGGAGAGGAAGAGAAGTCTCTGCTTTTGCATCTGCTAACCTGGCCTGAGACATATGAGTGTACAAGTAACACCGCCTCAAAGGGGACAGTTTTTAAAGGATCTCATTAACTTGGAGAGCACTTCTAAGATGGCACATTCACTTCTGTTGCAGTTCCTTTCAAAATTAGCTTGTATGAAAGATATGAGAGAAATAATCTACTCTGATATTGTTCCCACATTTTTTCTGGGTAGGTTTGGCATTTTTTGTAAATGTTCCTGTTTCTTACTAGCTCTATGTTTTCCCACTATTTTCGTTTTGTTTTTCTCCTATTCGTTATCTACCTTGCCTGTGTGGTAGACACAGCAAGACATGGTCTTACTGGTGAGGGCAGTCACAGCTTGAGAGCAGTGACAGAAGAGCAGCCAGCGGGAATGAATGCGGAGAAGGGAGGGGGATACTCTAAGACCTTCCTAAACAAGGATGTGGAACTGAGGGGGTTTTACCAGCTAAAGGCTTAAAGCCCGTTCCCTACCTGTTGCAGTCCTAGATAAAATTCTCACGTGAAGCAGATTGCAGCCTCTCCCCTGAGATTTACTTATCTTCGAAAAGCATCATGTGTTTAACAATGTTTACTGCCTGATTTCTTCATACTGATGTCCCAGCAACCATAACTGTGTTCTGCTAAACTGAACTTCTCTGATGGAAGCCAGCCAGCTGTAGCCCAGCCGCCACGCTGCTCAGCGTGTGTTAGCGTTACAGCACAGGGATTCAAATCCACCAGACTTAGCTGGAGCTGGGGGGGAAGGGAAAGAAGGCTTCACTTTTCAGAGAGAGCTCGAGTCCACACCCATGAACCCCCCTTCCCTCTCAAATCAGCAATAAACTTCCAGATCCGGGATGCTGAGTGTAAATTCCCCCATGGAGTTTAACAGGAGCCAGCTGGGCGCCCTTCCTCGGCGACATGACTCTTCCTGGCTGCACCAGCCTCCCTCCCCTCCTCCAGCCATTCGAGTCCTGGATGCTAGTAAAACAAAATGACGTGATGTACAGGGTTTATAGTGGCGAGCCTTCCCCCTCCCTTGATGCATACAAATGCTTCCAGACCCAGAACGGATGAGTAACTGGTGCCCTGCAGCAAGCTCTGCCGTGTCTGCCTGCCTCCTGCCAGAGAGCTGATGGGGTTTCTGGACAGACCCTCTTGGAAGTTGTCACCAAAGGCGCTTCCAGCTGAGCTGCTGGTGGTCTTTGAAGGGGGAAGAAGGAAGTCTGTGGTCCTGTGAGCCGCAGGCAGCATCCCGCAGAGGCCTGCCATGTGCACCCCTCCGGGGATTTCACTCTCCTGTGGTTCTGAGTAGCCTTGGCAGGCTTCGCAGGCTGTGGGGTGCCTGTATAGCCTCGGCTGGAGGTGGCTGCCTTCCTCCTTCCCCCATGTTCCAGCATGGCTGCTAGGAGCTATTGGAGTGATTGGAACCGATATAAAAGCATACCATTGGAATGCAATTACTTCTGCTAAGGGTTGCCCAAAAGCAAAGCATATATGCTGCACAGGTAGCAAGCCAAGGGGCAGAGGTGGACCATAGGTGGAATGACGTGCAGAAACACCTGGTGACTTTGTGGCTGCAGGCTGCACCCAGGGATTTGCCGGGGAGTCCAAGCAGGTTGTCCAGCTGAGGCTAAGAGTATGGCCAATGGTAAGTGGGCCACAGTTGGGCCCAACAGATAGTTGCTGTAGTGGTGGACCTGGCTTCTGCACCCCACAGCTGTGTGCTGTCTGTGCTGGAGAGTGTAGCCCCTGTGCATTCAGACCTGTGGCTTTCCCATGGGAACAGCCACAGAGACATGCTGTGGGAGAATAAACTCGTTTCTCTAGTGAAAGGCAGTAGCATGGAAGACGCCATCTGATGTTTTCCATCAGGGCACTAGAGGAACAGATGCTGGATTCAGTGGGACCAAGCTCTTGTCACATGTGTGCGGGCCAGGATCATCTTTCATAACCTGGGCTCCTACCTCAAATTATTGCTCCTAAAACTGAAAAATGGGGTCAGAAATCTGAGAAAACCCCTAGTAATTACAAGGATCAATTGAACAATTGAAAGAGCCCTGACCTCTAGGAAGCACCACTGATCTCCTGACTGACCAGCCATTGCCCTTTGTTGTGTTTCATCTTCCAGCACTCTCTCCAAGTGTTGCCATGCCACAGTGGCCCTCCTGTACCCCTTCACCTGGCAGCACACCTACATCCCTGTGCTGCCGCCTTCCATGATCGACATCGTGTGCTCTCCCACCCCCTTCCTCATCGGCCTGCTCTCCAGCTCCCTGCCCCGCCTGAAGGAGCTCCCAGTGGAGGAGGTGAGCCATGCCCCCACACCGCAGCCTTGCTCTTGGTTGCTTCCAGTGGGCTGAGTTGTCTTCTGTCCCAGAAAGGCTGCTCTCGAGAGTCTGCCTTGGCAGCTGGCAGCATGAGGGAGCTGAGCTCTCGTCCTCTGGCTCCTGCAAGCGTGGGGATGAGGGAAGAGGCGGACATCCCCCGGGGAGACAGAGGTCTGCGCTCTGCCTTGTCCGCAGCTTGGGAAGGCGGGGGGCTGGGATCTCCTACCATGGGGCTGCAGCGGGTAGGAGATGATTTTATTTAAGTTTCTGTTGGTTTCTGCGTAGCGCTGTCTAGGGGCTAAGCACAAAGTCTGCCAGGCTTGACGTATAATTGCTACAAATTGGCCAGGATAGCTGGCCCTCTGATTAACACAGGTGCCTAATGGAAGGGGTAAATAGTTAAGAACAAGGTTCATGGTGCACAAGGGTGGACGCAGCAAGGCTGAACATGATGGGGGAGTCATCTCCCTCCCTGCCCACCCAGGGGACAGCAGTGCAGCACATGGGGAGAAAAGACGGAGCTCTGACCCTGATGGGGTGGTGAGGAGTGGTGGGATGGGCTTGGAGCACGGCCTCCTGCTGTCCAAGCTGTTCTGCGGTTTGTGGCGACATCGTTAGAAAGCCGCAACAAGGGCTCCGCTTTTGGCTTGCGCTTGGGTGCCTGCTCCAGCTGCAGTGCTGGGTAGGAGGAGCAGGGGCAGGGCCGAAGCATTTCCTCCAGAGCAGTTGTAGATTAAGATAAACTCCAATGATGGAAATAATGACTTCCCCTTTTATTCTTGCTCTGTCGTTCTTAGGTCCTCGTTGTTGACCTTGTAAATAACCGGTTTTTGAGACAGGTGAGCAGAGCTATTTCGTATCCTCCATCTTCTATCCCCTTCTTCCACGACGCCTTACCTCCATCTGTGTTTGCTGACCCACCTGGGTGGCTGGATCACTTACTCCCATGCAAACTGTGGCAGGATTTGTGATTGGCATTGTTGTACGAGTTGCTGTGTATATATGTAATATGAGAGTCCCAAATCACAGCTATTGAGGACCAAACCATTGTCCATTATCTATCTCTCTTTTTTTTAAAGAGGGAAACAGTGCTACTTGAGCACTGCAGGTCCTTAACGGGTCCTTAAATGGCATCCTGTAAGGCTGAGGGCAGAGCTGGAAAGCCTCGGCTTAGCACTGTCTGCTGGGGAGCAGCGTGGGCTCTTCCAGCCTGTGTCTGTCAGTCCTGCTCCTATCACGTACCTGGCCCAGAGCGGGAAAGGGAGCCTTGATTTCTTCAAATCCCTTCTTGCCTGAGGAGCTTGTGATTCCTTGCTCCTTGCACTAGGTGTGACACAAGTAGGAAGCTGGTAAATGGGAACCCAGCAGTTGCTCTGCAGATGAAATTGCCTGCTGATTCTTACTTCCCTTTGTTGTGGAAAGGAGGAGCAGGATGTTGAAGGGAAGTGGGCAGATGAACGAACGTCCTTCTGGCCTGGGAAGCTAGTTTTTCCCCTAAGCTCTTCAGCAGATCACTGAGCAGTGCTGGCTGCATCGGTCTCTGACATGTGTCAGGTCCCGTGGGTGGGAGGGGACGAGCACATCTCCTGCTGCAGGGTGTAGCGTGTGGGTGAAGGCCACTCCTTCGGTGCAGTTCTTGCTTGACAGCTGCCTTAGCTGCAGGGAAATGCTTTACTTCGCACCTCTCTTTTGGAGGTTTAAGCTAAATCACACTGTCTCAGTCGGGGCACACACTCAGCGGCAGTTCCTTGGTCTACGGGAACCCATTACGCCTCCATAACGCGATCGGTGCCTGAGCGGAGCTGAGCAGGGGGTTGTGCTCACCTGGCTGCTCGCCAGCATTGTTCAGATACATCCTCTTTGTGGTGGTGCGAGTGCTTGCAGGCAGACAGTGGGGCCACCGGTGAGCCCTGCCCAGTAGCCTCCCAAATAGGACATCTGAAATTCTTCCAGAATAGGAGAATATTTGGGACAAGACACCCCCTTTCTTTTTCCTCTCGCGCTTCTTGATAGTCCTGCACTGGGAGGTGCTGGGAAAGTGCCAAGTGTATTACAAGTTCTCCCTCTTCCTTTCCTCACAGTTCATTTTTAGTGCTCCCCCTGCTGTGCTAGGGACGGGATAGGAGCTGGTGAGGAGAAGGGCAGGGTCTGGCCATGTCCGGGTCCCAGGCCCTGAGGAGGTGGCTCTGTTTTGCAGATGGAAGATGAGGACTCCATCCTGCCCCGCAAGCTGCAGGCTGCCCTAGAGCACATTTTGGAGCAGAGGAACGAGCTGGCAAGCGACAAGGAGGAGGGCCCTGTCAATGGCAAGCAGGGTAAAGCACAGTGCCTTTCAGCTTAAAACCACGTCTCTTCCTGCCTCTTTTTCTCCTGTCGCTTCTTAGGGGAAAACTAAGCTTGTATTGAATTTAACACCACAGAAACTGGAGGTAGGTGAGGATTTTGGTTGAAGCTGTGTTAAATATTCTGTTGCACTGGGGACAATTCTCTTTGCGTGAAGAGAAACAGTATTTGCCTCTTCCTGGCTCTGTCTGTTTTCCCCTACGGCTCCAGGGAACCCCTTTTGGTGGGGAGGGGGGTGTCCCACAGGTCTCTCTGCTGCTGACCCCGTGAGTGATGCAGGCTCCTCTGGGGGACAGGCCCCCTGCGGAGCTGCAGTCTCTGAGGTGGCTGTGTAGCTCACAGGTGACTGGGCTGAGGCGGCTCTTTCGGGTGCAGCAGGGGCATCTCCTGGTTGCAGGGGAGACAAGACAAAGCTGCGTGGCTTTCAAGGGAGTAGTAGCCCAGTCCTCTTCCATGGCAAGCACTTCCTAGGATGCTCTCTGTCTTGGGCATCTTTTCCTGCTCAGGTCGTAAAAAGCCAGGGAGTTTGTGCCCAGGGCTTTTCCTAGCATGTTCTTACAGCACTGTCCTCACCGCTGCCTCTTTCTTTTCTCCTTAGAGACCAGCCCTTTGAATGAGGTGGTGTCAGAGGCCTTTGTCCGTTTCTTTGTGGAGATCGTGGGCCACTACTCCCTCTTCCTGACCCCCACCGAGCGAGAGGAGCGGACCCTGCAGCGCGAAGCTTTCCGCAAGTCTGTCTCATCCAAGAGCCTCCGACGCTTCCTGGAGGTCTTCATGGAGACACAGATGTTCGGGGGCTTCATTCAGGAGCGGGAGCTGCGGAAGCAGGGGGTCAGAGGTGAGGGGCTCTGCCTGGGTTCTGCAGTTGTGGAAACTCCACTGTTGCTCCCACAAGAGCTGGCACATGCTCACCAGCCCCATCCCCAGCACCGTGATGCTGGGACACCAGGAGGGAGATGGTAGGGAAGCAAGAGTGCAGGCTGATGGTTTGTTCTGACACCCCTGGGTGGCCTTCAGGGAGTCACTCGGGGATTTTTTTGTCTCTGCTTCCTTATCTTCCCCAAGGGGCACATCGCCTCACAGGAGCATAGTGGGACATAGTGGAGAATGGGGGCTTTTTGTGTGTGATCTGGTAGTTTCTCATTGAGGTTGGCGTTACAGGCACCCTTCACCGCTGCAGTAAGGGACATAAACAGTATCCTCCATGTGTGTGCCTCTTTGTTCCATGTTGAATTCCCATCAGGACCGTCACAGAAGGGGTACACTGCTGGCACAGTGTATGGATTGGTTATAGCTGTTTTGGCTAGTAGAAAACATGAATGCACGTGTCCTTCCCAGAGCTGCTTCTGTTGTTTCACTCCTGTTATCCCACAGTCCCAAGGGCTCTACTGGGAGCTGAAGTTTTTCATCCCTGCTGCTGCTTGATGCTGGCTTAGCCGTTCCCCGCCAGGCACCAGCGAGCAGTGGGCACTTGAGTAGGTGGCTGAGTAAAAGAGGTTAAATCTTGTGTGACGATTGTTGTTGACTTGTTTTTTTCTGCAGGTCTGTTTGAGGTACGGGCTCAGGAGTACCTGGAAACACTTCCCAGCGGGGAGCAGAGTGGAGTCAATAGGTTCCTGAAAGGCCTAGGTAAGGAACAAGCAAATCCCTTGGCTTCTCAGGAGGCTTGGGCTTCTTGTTGCCTTCAGGTTTGGCAGCAGAGAAGCTGCTGAAGGGTGGTAGGACTCTACTAGTGACTGCATGTGGCTTCCTGCAGAGCAGCGCTCTGAGTCTTGAGCGATCAGTGCCTGGCCATGTATCCCTGCTCCAGCACCCTGTTGGCTCTGTCCCCTGGTCTGCCACTTGTCTGGAGGCTGGTGGGGAACCAAAGTTTGGGCCATGAGCTATGTCGTGCCTTCCAAAGGATACAGACGGGTCTGAGGATGCAGTGGAGCAACCAGTGACTCAGGGGTGGTGGAGGCAGTTCCTGATGGGGAGAGTGACACAGCCTCCACGGCCTTCAGGTTTGCCCTTAGGGATCAGTGGTGGGAGTCGCCCAGGAGTATCCTAAGGCTGAATCCATTTTCTGCTGTAAGTGAGGCTAGACGAGAGCTACAGACTGAGGTTAGAAGTCCTTGATAAGTCATTGGACATCATGGCTAAGAGAGTTTGATCTTTTGTTCAGATCACATCCCTGGCCCTCTTGTCTTTTCTTGGCCATTTAAGAGCAGCAGTGTCAGTGAGGCCGGTGTGCCCTGCCTCTTACCCACACACGCTCTGCCCAGGTGAGCTTAGTAATACCTTCACCTTCCAGGACCACTGGGCAACTGGGTTTCTGGAACGTGTGTCTGGGAGCTTGCAGGGTCCCAGTCTGCAGCGCTGCCCCCAGGGGATGGGCAGAGCTATGACCTGCTCTGCAGGCACCTACTTGAGCTTTCCAGGGCAGGCGGAGGTGGGTAAGGACCAAAGGCTGGCAGCAGGAATGATTCTCTGCATAGGCCTGCATGGCTGGTGGTGAGTGGGGGGGAGAGTGACACTTGCTTTACCTGTCGCTGTGGGGAGTCCATTTTCCTTTCTCTCTCTCCAGGTAGCAAAATGAAATTCCTCCACAAAAAGTAAGAGCGAAGCACATCCCCGTTCCACAGAAGAGAATGGCTTTACCATTTAACAGCAATAAATCAGACTATTATCATCTGTTTCCATTCGGCCTGCTCCCAGGAGCCAACAGCCTCGGGCGAGCTGACTGCAGCCAGGACGTGCTCGCATGGATGTGTGGCGCCGCAGGAAGATTTGATGGCTGCGGGGCTGCCGGGACAGGTTTCTGGATATCTACAGTACCATGCACTGGACCAAGCACTCTCTGAACTCTGCACTAGCACGTTGCAGGCATCCCAGCGGATTGGATCTCTTAGCTAGTCAATTCTTTGTTTTGTTGTATTTTTTTTCTATTTATGTTGGGGTTAGAACAATTATTAACCGATGACTCTTGCCCTGCCTCCTCTCTGCCTGGTGCTGCAGGAGGCCGAAGCAGGACTCCCACGGTACTGAGCAGGCAAAGCTCGGGCATGGAGGAGGGGAGGAACAGAGATGTATGGAAATAGGTCCCTGCAAAGCGAGGATGCTGAGGGCTGCAGGGGCGATGTGGACTGACCAGGAGGAGCTTCCAAGCAAGGGAGAGGGGGTGAGGGGGAACCACTAAACCTACTGAGGACTTGATGGGCCGGCCAGCTCCTCGGGCGGCTGTGCCAGGGTGTCCTGGCACGCAGAGAGGCCTTTCCTTACGCAGTGTAATTAAAACCGAGTGGTGTAAAAGGCATGTGGACCCTTGGTGTTTTGGGGAAGGTTGGTGAAGCCGGAGAGGACACCTAGGAGCTGAGCCCTTGGCTTGGCCAAGCCCTCGGCTTCCCCGTGAGCCTCGCAGCCCGGGTGGCCTCGTTCGCTCGCCTGGCTGCCTGCAGGGGGAGCCGAAGCGGAGCCTGCGTCTGGAAGGCGAGACGGGCTCTCCGCTCCCCTCTCAGGTGTTGCTGCCGGGGGTGCAGTAGGAAGCCGGAAAGGGGGGCGTGCTTGCTGCTGCCTTTGGAGCTCCTGGGTGGGGAGGAGGTAGGACCTGCCATTGCCCCCCTCCTGCTGGCTTCTCTGCCTGTTTTGGTGGGGAGGAGAGGTGGGAGGTGTCAGGGGAGGTTTGAGGAGCTTGAGGGCAGGATGAGGGCTCTTTCCAACTGGTGCAAAAGCTTTTTCCCTTGTACCGCTTGTGAGGGCAGTGTCCAAAGCTCTAGGTAACCCTGCTTGAGCAGGGGGTTGGCCCAGATGACCTCCAGGGGTCCCTTCGCACCTCAACCCCTCTGTGGTTCTGTGGTGAGCACCATAAACGCAGGAGAGCAGTAGTGCCGTGCTGGGCAGGGGCAGGTAGGCAGCACCTGCATCTCTACACTCCCCAACTCCTCTGCGGAGACAGTTGAAGGAGCGATAGAAGGGGGTCAGAGAAGCCAGGGGCATTTATCTGCCCCCTCCCCAGGGTCAGGCTCCCGCAGGGGTGACCAGGGGATGGTGTACTGAGCAAAATTGTCACTACTTAAAGCCCACTCCATCAGAGGAGGCGGTGGTGGTCTGCCAAAGGAAACTGCAGTGGAGGTCAAGGTGAATCAAACACTGTGTTTTGGTTCGCTTTTTAAAAGGTGTTTTTAATGGAGGCAAAAGGGGTTTTGCGAAGCCGGGACGCACCCACACAACGCAGAGGCGGCCAGGATGCCTACAAAGCTTTGTGGCGTGCTAAATGAAGCTGCTCTCGTGGCTCAGTTTAGGCCTCCAGAAGCAGGTCTCCTACATGGTCCCCCACCGCCAAGCCTGTGCCCGGGGGCTCTGCGTTCCCCTTCTCAGGTGACGTTTCCAACAGCGTGGGACTTTGTCTTCCTCGGTGGGAGCCGTGGTAAGGAGCTGGGCGGGTTCCCTGGGGCACACGATGCCGACAGGCCCCTTGGCTCAGCTTGAACTCGCGTGTGAGCATGCTGAGATACTGTCAGCTTTTACTGCAACATCCTTCTCGCTCGAATCAAAATGGGTTGTGAAATAGCCCCGTTTGTCTCATTTAGGGGTCTCCAAGTGGGCTCTGCCATCACTTGGCTCTGTGGTTACTCAGTGCTTTCATTGGCAGCTCTCAGGAAAGCAGGAATCAAGCTGACGTAGCGTACAAAATCCAGGGGAGTGTTAAAAAACAGCGGCATGAGAAGTGCAGTGAAAGTGATATTTACAGCCATGTCATGAAGGATTTAAAATGAAACTCGGACAGAGCGTGCTGGTCTCCAGCTGCAGGACAGCCTCTCCAGCTTTACCTCGAGCCGTGTTGCTCCGGGATGAGGAGGACCCTGCGCCCCTCAGGGCTCTGGAGGCTTTGGAGGAACCCACCTGTGAAGAGAAGCTGTAAGATGGGCTGTGCTGGGTCTGACAACGGGCCCGTGTGTCCTCCCAAGGAGGCTGCCAACAGCAGATGCCGAGGGAAGACTGTGTGAACAGAGCCCTGTACACTACAAACGTACACACACACTATATATATTACTGTATATACACCCAGAACATTATACTTGCCTACTGTACATCCCACAACCAAGGGTTTCCCGCACCAGAGCTGGTGTCTGGGTGCTTTGGAGCCTTGGATGAGTTTCTCCTCCGTGACCATGTGTATGTGGGTGCTAAAGGCAAGGGGCCAGTCCAGGGGCAGTATGGATAGGCCGAGGGATGCTGGAGACTGGGGACACTCTCTCTGTGTGGTTAAATGTTAAAAACTGCGATCTCCACTCCGTGATGGTCCCTGAGTAATTAAGCAGCTCGCACACGCCAACGTGAGCAGCTCTGCGGGGCTGGGAGCCCGTGAAGTCCAGGCGAGCTGAGCTTGGTGACTCCCAAGTCACCTGCTAAACCCTGAACCCCGTACCCATCCTTGGCTTTCTGAGGGCTCAGGGTGCTGGGAAAATGCCAACTGACGGTGGCCAGTGGTGACAGGACAGATGGGGAGCCCCGTGCGTGGAGTTTAGGAGACGAGACCATGCTCTGCACAGGTGGGCCTGATTTGGTTGTGGAGGGGTGTAGCCGAAGGGTGGCTGTGTGGGGGGCTCCCCGGCGGGCGGGTTGGCGGGGGGGGGGTTGCAGCCTACCTCTCTGCCTGGAGACGGCTTTCAGGTCGCAGGTACCAGCAGGCAGCTTGCAGGTGTAGAGCCCCAGGCAGCCACCGCAGTCAGAGGGCTTCTGGCAGGGCCGGGAATGGATGCCATGGCAGGAGTGCTACAGAGGGAGGGAGAGAGGTGGCCACGGTGCCGGCAAACAGCCTTGCCCAGCCCTGGCCTGGCACCCCCTCCCAGGCACAGCCTTGTCATCGCTCTCTGCTCACGCTGCTGAGAGCCACGGCCCCCAGGAGCCTGTGCCATGCACAAGCTCGAAGAGATTGTTTCTGCCCAGGCTTGGGCTGCCTGAGAGCAGCCTCTTGTCGAGTCAGACGGTTTCCTTTTGGGGTGTGCGTGCCCCACAGCCGGTTTTGTTGGTTTGGGGTGACGTGAATTGCTCAGCCCCAGGACCGCACTTGCCAGGGGCTGTTGGCTCTGGCACACTGGAGCTGACAGCGATGTGATACCTTGGGGGTGAGATGAGCTCAAAAGAGCCTCTTCATCTCCCCCAGACGGGCAGGCCGGAGAGGCTCTCCTTAGAAAGCAAAGCCAAGTTGCAGAAGATGATACGATATACTGGGATGGGCATTTGCTGCTGGATGGTTGGTTTCCACTTAAAATGGTACCATAATGCAGTAAAACCTGCAGCAGCGGGACAAGCTGCTCAGCAGGCTGCAGAGCAGCAGCTTCGTGCGAGCAGCTGGAGAAGTCGGGGCCGGAGGAAGCGGTTTCAGGGGCAGCCCGTTCCTGCTTTGAGCAGAAAGCTCGCTAAGCGGCTGGCCCCCGCGGCTGAAGGGCGGCCGCCTGTGTGGCACCAGGTGGGTGTCCTCAGCCCACCTCCTGGGCATGGCGTTGTGGGACACGGACCCAGGCCTGCGCTCGCCTCCTGACCCGCTCACCACCTGCATGCACAGCCGCCGGCTCTGCCCTGAGCCTCGCCAGGTGCCAGGTGGGGTGTAGGGCTGTCCCTGCCCACCACCCTTGCCTACCCCACAAGCCGAACAGCGCTGTGAGGCTGTCTTGTGGCCAGTGCTTTCACGTTCGGCTCATGAGGAATGGCCCAAAAGTGGCTTTTTCTACCCAATGTTTGCAGGGACACGGAGCGCTCAGCATCTGCTCCTGCTGCCCTCAGTCCTATCTGCTTTTTATGTCCCCACAGGGACTGCCGGGCAGCGAGGTTCTGCGTGGGGATGCTGAGGGGTCAGGTGTGTGCGGGGGACACGGTTTTGAAGCTGGAGAGCTGTCTGAGCCGCTCGGGCAGGTACCACCAACGTGAGGGCAGCCCATGGGTCACAGTGTGGGTGCAGGAACCCTCTGCCTGGTGCCACTCCAGCCCTGCTCTCCCAACCCCCTTGCCTGCCTGGCGCGGGTGCGCAGCCAAACTGTGAGAGTTTGGGGGGCAAAAACTGCCGGGAGCTCAGGGCGCAGGTCTGTGCCGGGAGGGTGCTCTCCCGCCCCTGCGTGGCAGCGTGTTTTGGGGCTGTCCTGCCTGGTTTCGGTGTCTCTGTGCTGCACAGACCTGCCGGAGCCGCTGCTGGCTCCCTGTTATAACAAGGTCCCGTTTCTTTGGCCCCATCCTCTTCATTAGGCACCTGTAACACCATCACGTGCAGCCCCTCCGTGCCCTGCAGGCGGGTGAGCTGAAGGGGCTCACTGAGTTGCCCGACCCCGGGGTGAGGAGCGGGGGGCTGGTGCCTCCCCTCACTCCTGGTCCCACTGCAAACCCTCATCCTCGCTGGCCCCAGGCGGCTTGTGCTTACCGTGTCCCCGTTGAACTTCCCGTGGCCCTTCAGGTGATGGCTCAGCCCCGGGCTCCTGCTGCGGGAGGGCTGCCGTGGGAGTCTCCGGAGCTTGCCGAGGGGGTCCTGCTTGCTGCTGCCCAGTGGGGGCTTGGCCATGGCCTTGCTGGGGGACCTGGAGCTGGGAGAGGCCTCTCCCATCACCTCCCATGCACCGGACAGGGGGTGGCTGCCCTCCGAGCCCTGCGAAGGCAAGTTGTCCCCTCCATCTCCAGGTGCCCGAGGGTCTTCTCCATGGCTCCCAGGTCCTGGCTGCCTCTCCCGGGTGCCAGCACGGCCCCCCACTGCCTCAGATGGTGCCGGAGCTGAAGAGAGCAGCACCAGGAGGAGAGCAGTGACCGTTAGCGCCTGGACCTTCATCCTCAGGGCCTGGCTCTGCTCAGCATCCTCCTGCCCGGCCGATGCTGTTGGAGGCAGGAGCAGAGGTGGAAGCTGCCTCTCTTCCCTACCGCTGGATCCAGCCGAAGTCATTTTTATAGCGCAGGGACCTACCCCGGGGGCACAGCCCTTTCCCCCGCCCCTGCTGTGTCCCACCTCCCCGCCCGCCCGCCTGCGAGCAAACCCCGCTCCTTGCGTGGGCCCCTGTCCCCCTCCCTCTGCTCCCAAAGGCCCCAGCACCCTCCTGCCACGGCCACCCTGTCCCCGCTGGGTGGCGGGTACGTGCGTGTCTGTGCACCGGCGCGTGGCGTCTCCCACTTGTGAGCGCGGAGTCTTTCAGCTAAGCAGCACTTGCAAGTAAGGTCTTAGTAAAAGGAGGGGGGCGCCGGTAAATGTTTGTGGGTGGGTGGACGAGGGAGAGGGGATGTATAAGACCAAAGCGGGTCCCTTTGGCCTCTGAAAAGGCAGCCATTGAATTTTCATTGTGTTTCCGAAGGAGGCAGCGCTGATGTGTTGCAGCTCTATCCTATTCTCCAGCCCACCCCTCTTGCCTTCTCAGCTCTTTGCCCAGTTTTAGCCAAATCTGATGGAAAGGTGGCAGGCTCGGAGGGAAGGAGTTGCTACCAGCCTGGTGAAAGTGGTCTGGGTGGAGGGAAGACACCCAATGAAGGCCTCCATCCGTTGCGGTGGGAGGTCATTTCTTATTCAAGAGCAGAGCACATATGGGAGAGCTGTGTTTGACTAAGCTTTGGTTGGCTTTTGTGTCGTGTTAGATACCAGTGATCTGCTCCTCAGTCAAGGGTCCTCTCCAGTGGGTGACCTCTGTGTGAAACGAAGGGTGAGTCCGTACTCCAGGCTTACTATCCATCGGGCTCAAAAAACAGCCACCATCAACACCCAGCTCTGCTGGAAACTAGTTTTAATGAGTTTCAGTGTTCACCAAACTGTTGGCTGGTTACCCATGGTGACCACAGTTGCATCTGGTGTACACCATGTGTTAGGAGACGGAGGTCATCCTTCCTCATTGCTTCCATGGGAGATGCCCATGTTCCCTAATACTTGTCCATATTTGGCCTCTCTCTCGGATGGGGAAGAGACAACACCCTCCACCATGTCACGGCCTTCCTGCCAACACCTTCTTGATCAGAAGGCTGTAGTCACAGCCCTGAGCATGGGGACTAGCCCCTTTCCCTCAACCCCACTGTCTAGCAGGGAGGCTCACCCCTGGAGCCTTTTTCCACTGAGTTCCGGCTCCTCGTCCACCAAAGGGCAACATTTGCACGTGCACGGGGCTGCAGAAAAGAGGCTTTTCGTTCAGAAATGTTCTCTGTACCTGCTGAGGAGGGACCGACAGCGGTGGCTTTAGATGCAGCATTTGGGTAGGGTGCAATTACCGCTTCCAGCCAGAAGATAGCTCTGAATTAAAGAGCTAGGCAGGACGGGGCAGCAGTCACACCACCGCAGCCTCCGCCGCCTCCGGCTGCTCCAAGGACAGAATTCCAGTGTGAAGGGAGGAAGGACTCTGGAGGGCTTAGTGAGTGTTTTTGTGCCCGTGTAAAGCTGAGTGCCAGTTCCCCCTGTCCCACCATGGCTTCAAAGGTAAAAAAGAAAAACCACCCACCACAGCAGGCTCCTCTGCAGAGCTGTCAGCCCATTGCCCTGGGTGTGAGCAAAAGGAAGGCAGGAGACCACGCAGGAGACCAGAGAGCTGACTTCTACACATCTGCCTGTGTAGGAGCCCCCATCCTGCCCTCCCCCAAACATCACTTGGGCATTTGCAATTGCATGGTGGGCATTCCTCTGTGGACTGGGGATGAGTTCGCGTGATTGCCGTCCTGTCCTTCTCACCTCTGAGGTGGGAATAGCTCAGTAGGCTTGAGCCAGCAAGCATCCCCCTGTGAGACCCACACAGAGGTCTCCTGCCCCTGGCCCACTGCCATCCCCTGCTACTCCCCTTTCAGCCACTGATGGTCCTGTGTAAGACTGAAAAAAACAGAGGCAGAGCTGGTGCCTTTCCACCCTTGAGTTTAGTCGCTCTAGGGCTAGAAGACATCTAGAGGAGCTATCTCTGGGAGACCAGTTACACAACAGAAGAGTGAGAAGCTGATTTCCATAGCCAAGCTGGCAACGTTAGCTAATTGCCAAAAGGCTGTGGAACAGGATAAAATTGATCTAAGCGTAGATGTCCTTGCTAATAAAGATGCCGGAGGGGTTAAAGGCAGAGGGATAACCGTGCAGCTCTAGCCTGGGCAGGGTCAAGGAAGCTCTGCTCTGTGCCTGCCTTTAGAGTCATTTGAGCTACACAGCTTTCGTGTCCACCTGTAAACAAGGGCTGTGCTTCCCCTCCTCATTATCTGTCATTATCCTGCGCTTCTGCAATGGTACCAGGAGACTTCTTGTTCTGGAGGGAAGCGAAGGTGCGAGTGAATGTTTTGGTCCCAGCAGGCAGCGCTCTGTAAGGACTGTATGTCTGCCAGTGCTCCTCTCCAGCCAGCCCCCAGTGGGAAGTTTTCTGTGTCAAGTACCCGGTGTTTTGCCAAGTGGTCCCAAAGGGAGGCATGGAGACAGGGGCTTGCTCCAACTTTCCGAGGTGTGTATGTGGGTGAGCGGGGTGTTTGCTCTTGACACTCTGGGCTGAGGAGGAAGGAAGCCCCAAGTTCAGATGAATGTGTGCAGGACAAGGGGCAGTCATCTTTTAAAGGCCACCAGCTTGGCCCCTGGTTACCCATCTTTGGTTAGTCTTGCCTGCTTTCTCCAGGGGCACTGGACTTCAGGCAAGACAGGGCAGCATTTGCTGCCTGGCTTGGGAAGACTGATGAGGTTGTCACCAGTTTTTCCTTACAAAGAAGTTCCCTGGGTTGGGGCCTCCTCCTCTGAGGGTTTACCCAAGACCAAAACAGATGAGTGTTCTCCTTAGAGGGGGAGGTGAGATAAACTGTGAACAGGCAGTAGACAGAAGAACCAAGCTGTGGTTGCTGTAACCCATCAAAAAAAAAAAAAAAAAGAAAAGGGAGAGGAAACAACAACAGACAAAAACATGAGCGCGAACAGTGCAATACAAGTTGTCACCAAATGCACTCCATTGACACTTTAGCTCCCAAAAGGTATTGTGTGCCGAAAGTCTAAGTCCTCTGGTCAGGAGCCAGCTTTTGAGCTCAAATTTAAAAACACGGCCCAGTTCCTGGAAACAGCAATGTCGGGAGTGCAAGGAGGTGATGGCTGAGAAAGCCCTGGTGCTCTAGTCCATCTTCCACACCTTTACCTCTGGCCAGCTCCTGCTCTTGACTTGCTCCTGGCTGACACTGGAAGTGCTGATTTCTGGGGAAATTGGCTCGAAGGAACGGAGAGACAAGCTTGCAGCAAGAAGACCCATCCGGACACAGGTATCTGTGTCATGTTTAGCCAGCATCCCTGCAAGGATTCCCGCCATTAAGCTATGGAGAGAAAGAAAGGCAGTTTTGAACACTGGGGAACAACTTTGACCTCAGTAACATGACCATCCATTTTTAAGAGCATTCATTTGGACCCAAACCAACACCTACAGAAGCAGGATATGTCAAACAGAAGGAGGGAGGTTATAATGAATAGTTTTTGCTTTTTTATATTTATTTTTAAATTTGGAGTAACAAATAGTGCTATTGTTAGCATTTTATTCGCTTCTCATCTGCAAAGTTGACATACTTTCCCATTCCACCACATATTCTTTTCTCCCCAGTTTTCCAGGTGAGGCAGGAGAGAAGAAAGGAGTCTAGGAAGGGAAGAATCTCTTTTTCCCTTGCTCTTTAATTATTTCGTCTCTTCTCTGCTCCTTGTTGGTGCCTCGTTACATTCCCTCCTATCCCCAAAGGGGTAGATGGGAAGAGAGGTAAAGCCTCCATGTATATGTGAGTGGGGCAACAGACAGAGCTGGAAAAAGAAATCCAAAGCTGGAATGAGATTGTAGCTTCAGAGTTTTCTAAAATTTAGCCGTGGTTTTCCATTTGGGATTTCCCAGTAGAAATGATGTGAGTGGTTGGAACAACAGTGGTCACCTGCAGGTCCTCGCGAGGCACCGAGGAGACGGTCAGTAGAAGGGGACGACTTTGCCACCCGTGTGGCCTGCAGGGGAAGGCTGTGCCGAGGCACGGATATGTGCAGGGTGGTGTTTGTGATTGACTGGGGACAACTACTGTTTATTCATAGCTAAATGCAGTAATGACGCTCGGAAGCTAAGAAAGGACAAAGAAGAAGTGAAAAAGAAGGGAGAAGATAATGACATCTAAGAGGAAGAAATATGGGCAGGAAAATGTGATGGCAAGGAGGATTAACGAGCAAATCTATGGGGAAGGGAGAAAGACCACTTTTTTTTTTTGCGCTCTGGCTAATTACATCAACATCTTTTTATCCATAACAAAGGCACGGAAGATCATGGTTTCCAAAACCTGTTCAATCTCTCAACAGCTCCAAGGGTTCAGAGTAAATATTTGGGGAAGCATCCCCTAGCAATACCGTGTGCGGGCACGTGGTGTTGTGTTGTCACGGCAGCCGGGTGCAAGGAGCAAACAGCCGCTGCTCTCCGCACACACGCACGGCTCCTTGGGCAGCATCTCTGCAGCCGTAGGAGAGCCACGGGGTCGAAGCGAGGCGTGAGGTGGCCCGGATCACTGTTTCTGGGTGCGCAGTGTCCCCTGACCAAGTCTTCAAAAGTGTGAGGGTTCACAGTGCCTGCGCCATTGAATGTTACATCCTGCTGCACAGTCCCTTGAAAGTGCCAACAGTCTGGGCGTGGGGGACTTTGCCCGTTTACGTGCTGTGGAGATGGCGTGTACGTCAATGTAGTGTCCCGGCATTTCCAGCCTTTTTTGGCACTCTGTAGAAGAGGGATTTCTGCAGCTCAGTGGAGCAGCTGAAGTTTACCAGGAAGGAAAACCCTGGACGAACAAGAGGACTATGAAAATTCCCACACGGACCTGGTGACTGTGGGGAATGGGTTTTCCAGACCAATAGTACTGCAGGAATGCGAGCAGTAATGGCCGCTAGCTTTCAGATAGCTTCGGGAGGAAAAACAAACTTCAAGTACTCCTGTGTCACTCAGTGGAGGTGTTTGGCAGTGGCACGCTTTATCTCACCTTTGGTCTTCCCTTAAATTAGGCTTTCAAAAAGGGAAAAGAAACTCTATAGAAGTTTTTTTCATTAGCCTCTAGAAAAAATTGTCCTGCGGCAAGGGGTAGTTGTGTACCGAGGAGATGGTGCAGAGGGGAGGCTGTGTCCAGGATGGACGGGGGGGGTTGGGCACATCGGCAAGAAGTAGTGAACAAAGCTGAGCTTTCCTTAGGATGGGCTGACACCACAAGGTTCCTCCCAGCCCCCATTCCTCTGCTGTTCCACTTACTGCTCCAAACACCACTTTGGTCATCTTTGGAGAAGACCAGCTTGCGTCTGCAGTCAAATCAACGCATCCTGGTGTTAAGTGGGTTAACTAGCTTGGCGAGAAGCTGTTGATTGATCCTAACTCAAATATTGAGGACTCTGTAAGTTTCAAAAAAGAAAAAGACTTTTCATTCTGCCCACTCATAAAATAAAACAGAAGTGTTGCTAGAGTTATTGGTAGGTTGGAGTAGAAAAATAAAAGGAAATATCTGTCACATACAGCCTTTTGGTCTAGTCCAAAGCCATGAAAGGGTGGAATCAATTATTGTAGTGTACGAAGCAAGAAGAAAAAAACCCCTGACTACTACATGTAGTTTGACAAGTTAACAAGGAGCATAATAAAATATGACTCTGACAGACTGAGAATTGATCAGTGGGGCTAGGAATAACACCTGTCATTTCCTACTCGTATGTACAGCATTGTGTGAACAGCTCGGCGAATTATACAGCAGACTCTTCTGAAGCACGAGCTATTCCCAGAGGCAAATGCAGAACCTGATGAAATGCTTTTATCGGGCGATTTTAGCTACTGAGTGGCAGTCCCACTTCCATTGGAGAAGCGTGGAAGTAGAGTCGTTAGTTAGTAAGACAGCTTTGATGTGAGGTGGTTTACTTTGCTTTTAGCAGCTCAGCCTGGACTAATTCAGAACTACTAGATTGCCGTGAAAGGCTTGGATCTTAAAGAAAAGCAAAACTAATAATGGCAAGACTGGCTTCCAGGATGCTGAGGGGGACATTTTTAGCAAGCTTTGCAAGGGATCACAGTAACAAGTCCTGTTCTTGCGTCCTTAGTGTCTGTTCCTCAAGAATGTCCTTTGCCTTTGCAGTAGAATTTCAAAGAAATCCACTCGCAGCCCTTCCACATTTAGCTGGAGAAGACAAAGTAGTGAACAATATACCTGTCACCGGCTCCTGAGACGTTGACTATCTCCTCCCTGCTGATGTGGATGGCGGGGTAGTGGGTGGCGCAGAGGCTGGCAGCAGCAGCAGTCTGTGGGGGCAGAGAAGGAAAGTCAGTGGGAATTGCCCAAGCTGATAAAGCCTGGGGTGGCTTATGCCATCCAGACCTGCACGGATGCCAGAAAAAGAAAAAGGAAAAAAAAAAAAAAAAGGCAATAATCTTTTTTCACACTTTGAAAGAGATCAGCGATTTAAATGAAGCTTCCTAAAAATGAAGCTTGCGCTTATGAATATTCACGGCAAGCACATTTAAAACTAGCTGACTATAAACACTGCTGCTAGGAGCCAGCAGTACATGGACAGAGAACTTGATTTTCTTTCAGAGCTGTGTATTCCACCCCCCAGACACGTACATTTGCCAGCAGTGATGCCATGATTCCCAGCACTGCTGCCATGCCACCAGAAATAGCAACGGTGCTGTATGGTCCCAGGAAAAAAGCCTCTGAGAGCTCAGAGTTTGTCTCCTGTGCCCTTACCTGTTCGTGGGCTCCTGGACGAAGCGAGATGCTGCCTCCCAGGCTCTTGCCACACAGGAGGATGCCGTGAGCGCCAAGGGTCACCACCACACAGTGCAGGTGGGCCAGCAAAGGGCGGGCCAAGGCCACTGCAGTCTGGACAACATCCTCCGACCTGGATGGCAGCTCTTCAGAGAGTGGGGAAGAAAAAACTGTGGTATAACTGTAAAGGTCCTCGACTGGCCTTTTTATGGGCTGGCAGCCTATTTATGAGCACCCCTACTACTATTTATGAGCACTTCTGAAATGCAGTTGATATAATTTTTTTTCTTGAAATCATAGGAAACACGGAATTCTCCAATGTTAGACTTCCATAACGTACCTCTATCCTATGCTGAGGAAACCACCCCTCGT
The DNA here is from genome assembly GCF_963924245.1 of Chroicocephalus ridibundus. NCBI lineage: Eukaryota > Metazoa > Chordata > Aves > Charadriiformes > Laridae > Chroicocephalus > Chroicocephalus ridibundus. The sequence goes on from NC_086284.1 coordinate 157,663,502, forward strand.
GGGACTAAACTTATGTCTGTAGAGATTAAAAAACTGTTCTGAAGCATGACTTCCTTGTCTTAAAGCTGTTGGATTTCCACCTGCCTGTGGTGGGATATTTCATTTCTGCAAAGGGTGGTACTGTTGGGACAGGTGCCCTCAGAGCGTCATGCTTCAGAGACATGTTTACAAACCAGACATTGTTCCTGTTTAGCTGATGAAGTGAGGCAAATGGGATCTCCAGTTTTGGACATGGAACCATCCCAGGCCTACTGTGTTCTTTGGTAGATAATCTGTCCAGCCTGGGCCACACAACGCGGTATGGTGGAAGACACCAAAAGTGCTTAAGAATCCCCACTGTGTTATAACCCGATTTGCTTGAGATGGGGGCTGGGGAGGAAAATGCGCTTCTCTAGGTTCTGAGTTATCTAAAAGCGTGACTGACCCTTGTGAGCATTCAATACCTGCTGGCAGAGGGTTCCCCAGGGTCCGATTTATTGCTCTTAGCTCTTGCAGGTTGGGGGAAATGTATGTGAGCGCTTTCCAGCTGTCTGAGAGGAATGGCTTAGAGGCCTTGTTCTCATCTGTTGGCTCATAGCACACTTCAAAACAACATTGCAATTGGTTAGTTAATTAATTGATTAGCGGTTCATCTCTACATCCAAGCAGGATGCATCGTAGAAGATTTAGCGGATCTGCCCAACTGGGGTTATATGTGTAATCTATTAGATACTGAAGTACTATTTTCCCCATGCTGGGGACAAGGTCTCCCAGGGTTTCCTCTCCAGTGCTCAGCAACGACGCCATTGCTTCTGGCTCCGGAGTGATGTAATCAGACTTCAGGTTTGTTACTCCTCTTAGCTGGTTTTGGAGCCTCTGCCAGGTTTTAAGAACATTGCCTCCTTCTTCAGGTTTTGCTTTTAAAAATGAAGGCATAACTCCAAAGGTTTAGGAAGCCTTGTGAAGGATCCCCTGCATACCAAGGGAGGGGGTTACGTATTTTATGGGAAGTGGCAGAGAAATCCTCTCAAAAGTTGTCTTAGCACTTATTCTGGGAAGCAAACTATATTGCTGCTCAAACTGGCAGAAGCACACACATTTGTGCTTGCCTTGAGATTAAAGGCAAAGAGAGCAGCTTTCCCTGGCTTTCTGGCAGTGCCCAAAGGCTATAGCACCTGCATTACAGGAAGTGGGATTTAGCTGCAGAATGAGAAAAACTCGGAGAAAGCAGAAATGTTTCATCTATTTCAAATAGAGCAGCAGAGGCAGCAGAGTATAGAAAGGAGTGCTGAATAACATGTCAGGCAACAACTGGGCATCTCCAGCAAGCCGCAGTGGAGAGTGCTCAGGGTGTGCGGCATGTCTTGGCACACACTCTGTTAAGAGCTGCGGGGCCAGGGCTGGGCGAGTTCTCCTTACCTGCTAGCTGATGCTCTCTAGCTAGTTGGCAGACGTACTGAATAGTGGAAAGAGGCACATTTCCATCAATGCAAACTAGAGGGGCCTGGCACAGGTCCTCCTTGAACTGGGACACCTAGTGAAAATCCAGGACACAGAGTAGAGACAGCTTGAGTCATTGCAGAGGGACAAAATTATTGGTGTTCAGACTCAGGATGCGGGACTTTCATTCGTATTACAGTCCTTAGGTGCAGGCACAAACCTAAAAGAGTGATTCCCTAAGGGCAATGGATTTTTCCATTTGTCTCATCTCCTTCCCTTCTTCTCCTTCCCCTGCTCCCTGACATCAAGAGCTGGACTCAAATGGCAGGGCCCCTCCATCAGAGAAAGATAGCTGCTGGTCCTCACTGGACTACTTTGGTACCCATGGGTCAGTCAGAGACCTACAGGGAAAGGGAATGCTTCTATTTAATGTAGGATTCCCTCTGCTATGCCTGGCTTGACTACGCTGCGCACATCATTTAGATGTCCCTTGTGTGCAACGCCTCCTGAGACAGGTCGTTCATCACAGCATTTTACTCCTGGGTCCTACTGAATTGTGTTGGGACGGGGGACAGTGGAACAGCAGAGCGGGGAGCTGCCATTCCCTCCTTTGGCTCTCTAAGGCTGCTCCACTACTGCCTGAACGCCAGGCCAGTGCCATAGGCGCTTGTGCAGCATCCCTCCCACGTCTCTGCTAATCCTGGTTGGAAAGAGGGGCTGCCAGAATGCACTTGCAGCAGAAGACCGGTTCAGAGTTTCCACTGGCCACAACTGTTTTCTAAAGCTCAGGAGAATTAATCTGTCATGTAATGGTTTTCTGTGCCAAGGCTTGGGAGAGGCAGGGTGGGGATGGAAGTGGGAGCAATGACCATATTTTTCCCTAGGAAATCTCCACCTCATAGGGATGCCACTGGTAAGTAAATTGCACTTAACTTCCATGTCGCTGTCAGTCATGAAGCTTTTGTTCTGTCAACAAAAGAATGAGTAGGGAAGGAGGGTGCAGTGATGGGGCTTTCACTGAATCAGTCCTTAATCACTGCTTCCATTAGCCCCGAGGTTTTGAAGGTTTGGATGTGCTGAGCAGCAGTGCCTGTTGATAGAACTCAGCATGTAGAAACAACAGAGATGGTGGGGAGGGGATGGAACAGGAAAACTTGCTTTAACCAGTGTTCTGTTCACTTTTTTTTATTTTTCCCTAAAGGAGGAAATACCATTTCTTTAGGTGGACTGGATTTGTTGCTGGCTTTGAGGTGCCAAAAATTATAGGTTAGTTCTGGCCTAGATGTCATGGGATGATAGTAGTGGTGATACTGTATGGAGCAGAAACAGACAGAAGCTCCACCTGGGTCAGCAGCAGCAGGGGGCTCTGGTAGCTTGCCATGCTGCTATCTGAGTGGCCAACATGAGGGGATTAACTGTAGGATTTCCCACGTTGCCTCTGCACACTCACTCCCTCCTGGTACAGCTTCACCAAGCTGGCTTCTGACACACATCCACGCTCCTTCGCACAAGAAAAAGCTTACAAATCAGATGGTATGCTTACGTATTGCTCTGTTATCTGGTGGTGGATGTCCATATCTCCCAAGCCGACGCTCAGCTCCCCAGTGCTAGTGATCACAGCACAGTAAGTGGCTGTGCTCTTCCCCTCCAGCTGAAGAACGGCCTTCATGTCCTAAAACAGGGAGGACAGTTACATCTGGAGCATGTTTCTCTTCCCTGGCACACTGGGCTCATTTTTCCTGTGTGCCCACTTGATCGGTAGCCCAGCTTGCCGTTCTCCCTTTCAACCTCCCTTCTCCCTTAAGATAACCAACATTTCAGAGGTACCTTGGTCCAGACAGTGCTGGCAGGTGGCTATTTTTTAATATTTACAACAAATGCCACAGGTTAAAGAAATCATTTAGTAAATGAGAGTGAGAGGTCTCTGCCGTGCAGTTCCATACGTTGTGTCTCTGTTGTAACGGAAGTGGCCTGCAGCCCCGCCTGCTCCCGCCATCCATTCCCATAGCTTGTGTGACACTTCGATGGCCTGCCAACGTGCTGGCCACGTCTTGGTGACACACCCCAGCTAGCAGTTATGTTATCCACCCCACTGACCACACAACTTGATTTTGAGGGCAGCCTTGGAACCATTTTTACAGCAGTGCTGCCGACAGAGGTATGAGGCATCCCTCCTCTGTGGGTCTTGTGAATGATCGACTTAGAGAATTCAGGGCATTTCTTGGAATATATGTGAGGATGAAGAAATGCATCCCTGCCAGTAGTTCACAGGGAAGTTGGAGATTTTAAGGAAAGGGTCCTCTCCAACACTAGCAGTAATGTGTTTTATTACAGCCAAGAATTGCTTGACAGCTGGCCAGCTAGTTGACCTTCTCTTGGGAGACTGCTGACTTTGATGGCACAAAGTGCGCTGTGCTGGGTAGAGGAGGGATTATAGACCTGCTGCTACAAAGCCTTTATAAAGAGTTCATGTTCTTATTGCTTCATTTACTGAATTGCTCAGGTAGCCAGAACTAAGGTGCCCATGTGCTCTGTTTGGATACCAGGGCCCTGAGGGCACTAATGGGCCTTAATGGCCCAGACTCAGCCTCACCTGGGGTCTCCACCCACACCCCTGGCTTGCCCTCAGCCCTGCCTCTTCACTATAGAGACTCTTCTCCTGGCTTTGCTCCCTGCTGGAGGTGGTGAGGCTCTGCCTTGCAGCCCCTGGCGAGCTCCTGCTGCTCCTGGCTCCCTGACCTCGGGGGACAAGCTGCTGCTGAAGTCAGGTATTCCTTTGGTGCAGAGTTAGGGGTGTACGTGGCTATGGGGAGGACCCTACTCCTCTGAACTTGGGAGGTGTCCCGCCTGGGCTCCCATTTCTAGGTTTTCTCTGTCTTGTGCTTTACCCAAACCAGGCTGGTTTTGGCAATACTTTGTCTAGCCTCAAGGTCAGGCTTTGCATATTTATGGCTGTGCTTAGGCCTTCCTAGCATTTTTCATGGTTCCTCCTGATTTACCTCTCTTGCTCCTTCAAGCACCGCTCCCCAAAGCTGAATTCAGACCCCGTGGTTCATACTCCAAGTGGTACATACATCTAGCCTGTGTTTTGGGGGGTGGCTCCTTGCCTTCTAATTGTCTGTAAGTAAAGGAGCATTGAATTATTCCTACTCTCTTATGTCTGCCAGGGTTGAGAAGGCTTTTCCCTCTATGCAACATCATCACTTGGATGCTTCTGAGGTGACACTACTGTGCAACGTACCATGTGGTGGCAGTAGTGCAGGATGGACTCTGAATGTTCATCCTTCCCCACAGCTGATAAAAAGAGAGGAGTCTGTCCAAGACGGCTTAAGCAGTCTAAAAAGCAAATGCAAACAAAGATATTAATAAATCCATCAGAGCACTGTGAACACAGTGACAGCCTGTGCAGAATGAGTGTCTGTAGGAAAGCCCTCTCCTGGAGAACTTAATGCACATCAATCCTTGTCTGGGAGGATGCTCAAGATGAAACTCAGCCACAGCTGCTGCAAATGGCTAGCTGGGGTTGAGTGGGGTGGTCTACATCTGCCTGCTGCACCAGCACCCTGAATTCTCTGGACTTTTTGGAACATCTGGGAATGAAGGGAAAGATAAGAAGGTGGAAGAAACTTCTGCATCAGGGAAGAAACCCTGGCATCATCTCCTTTACCATCACAGGCATGTGGGCTTTCACACATTGCTCCTGTGCGCGGCTTTTCCTGCTGCTAGCCTTCCCACTGCTGTTCCCATCACGCTGTCTTACTAGAACTACTGAATCTGAGCGGATTCATGGGAAACCCTTCCTCCTCTCCCTTCAAGTTACCACACATTATATATCAGGAGGTGGCATTATTTTTTTCCATTCAAGCTTCCCCATTTGTGATCTGAAATGGTAGTAGATTTGTGTTAGGAAGATTTGGGAAAGGTCAAAAAGCTGGAATAATCCTAAAATTGTTTTGTAATCTGCCCCTGGTAATTTCAATACCTGAATGCTGGTCTGCTGCTGCTTGGGGAGCACCAGGTACAAGCGTGATCCTCTCTTGTTGCCAACAACTGTAGCCCTTTCTCTTCTACAGTAATTCCTGCACCGCAGTTCCTCTTGTCTGTGGTGCATGGATCATCATCTTTGAATAAGCCTATTCCTTTCAAATTCTTGTTCACGACATACTTCTATTGCAACTGTAACCTGGCATTAATTCATCACTGAGGGCCAGGCTGTTCAGCAGTCGCTGGAGATCACTGATGCTTATTTAACTTTGGTTTGGGGTCACTGTACTACGTACTCGTTAACTTTGTATTCGTGGACCTTTCTTTTCCTAACCCCCAACTCCCTTCCCTCTAATTTCTTGGAATGGCCCCTGCCTTTTCCAGGCAGTCTGCCCACTGGTATATTGCCTTACGTGTCCCAGATGTTAACAGCACTCAAGAGCTCCTGCTGTTGAAGGAATACCAAAGGACAAATCACAGCTGGCATGCACCCCCAGGCAAACCCAAGCACTAGGCACCTGCCAAGTTTCTTCCAACGCCACCAAAGGTTCGTCTCACTCTTCCAGTGTTTGTTTGCCCACCACCCTGGAAGAAAAAATTGTTAATCGGCAAAACTGGGAGGGCTGCTTGGCATAGATGCTATGTCTCCGTTAACATGTGAGGTGAAGTTGATGCTGCTGAAACGTAGGTCAGCAATTAGAGGGGGCAGAAGCCATCTAGCTACCAGATTGAGGGCAATGCAAACTTCCACAGCCCATCTACACGCTTCAGCTTTGATGACAAAGGCTCACTCCCTAGGAGGGGAGATCAGTTTGGTCTTCCAAAGCATTGCTATTTTGGTCTTATTTACTAAGACTTAGAACAATGCTAATGAGTGTTTCAGTGGATACAAGCTCTGAATTTACCTGTTCACACCAGTGCTGGGACTCCAGAGCTGCTGACCCAGACCTGATGGGTTCTGCAGCTGCCTTCCAGGCCCCTTAGCTCCCCCCACTTAAGCAGTCTGGCACTTTTGTTGTTGGTGGTTGTTTGGGGTTTTTTTCTCTTTGAAGGTAAAATGAGATTTGTTACCTTTGCTTATGCTGCCTCTGTACTTTACTTGTGGAAGGATCTGTTTCAGTGTCTGAATAGTTTTTTCACTCACCCTTCTCTTCCCAAACATCTCCCTCATCAAAAACACCCTTCTTCTCCACCTATGTGGTTATCAACTTCTCTTTTCTCTTGCCTTTGCCTTCCACTCCTCTGTCCATCTGTCAGTCTGTCACAAACAGCCAAATTGTCAGAACACAGGCAGTCCTTCACCCATTTCCTCCTCCTTCTAATTTTCCTGCCAGAAGAATTACACCTGTAAGTGCTCAGATCAATGTGGGCTTCATCTGACTATCAAATGGTTTTAAAGCTCTTGTTTCATAAAATCCTGAAACATATTTTCCATTTCTGAGGACAGCTTGCCGCTGGTGGTCATAATGATCTTCACAGTTCTGGATAATTCAGAGCTTTCACGAGTATGTTGAGCATTTGGGTGGCAAGCGCTGAAGTGTGTGCGTGCCTGCATACAGCAGCTCCTGGCCCACATTCTCTCTGCCCCTTGTTAGCCCAGGTGCACCAGAATACCCCTGCACATATATGTTTTTCTTGCTTGCAAGCACCACTATCTATTCCAAACAAGTAAATGTATTGCTGTCTCACAGTGTGAAATATTCTGCCTCCAACCCATCACTGTTCTTAGGCATTCTCAAAACTCATAGTGAAGCTCCCCAAGGACCCTTCTTCTTCCCCCACCCGAAGCTGTACCTCTGTCCTTTGCACACAATGCTTTCCTCCGCATCCGGCCTTGCAACTGTAAGAGGCTCCTCCCATCTAACTATGCTCTTTTATTACTCTTCTGACCTACAGGCTGTGTTTGTTTGCCCTGACTCCCCCCAGTTCTGCAGCCTGTAAGACTTGGTGCCAATTCTTGACACCTTTGCTTTTCTGACTGGCAGTTTTCCAAGCCCTGAACTGCTCAGACCACCTGAGAGAACTGACTGTATAGAAGCAACCTATGGCCTCTGTCCATCTTTCCACTACTTGTCACTCCTCATTAAACCAGATGCCCCTCCGTTACTTTTGCTCATGCTCCCTGGGAATTGCCACTGGCACTGCCAGGAATGAGGATATTTCCATCTGTAACTGTCTCCTGCTGAGCGTTGCAGATTTCCAAAGCACTGAGCTTGGCCATTTTAATTCTGAAACTCACTATCCATAATAGAGGCAGCCAAGGGAAAAAAAAAAAAAAAACCAACAAAACCCCACACCTACTCCAAAGTAAAAAGCAAGGAGGCTTGTTTAGGCGAGTCAAACAACATGGCTTTGAACGCTGGCCCCTATTTCAATATTAAAAGAGGTACTAACTGCCATCAGTAATGAGCACAAACCCTATTTTATGCAGTTCCACTGTCTGTTTTTCAAAACCGATGCCTGCAGGAATGTTGAAAATACTTATGAGCTCCTTTCGTTGTCTGACATGCTGATCGTTTAGTTCCCTGCACATCCCAAAGGCAGAGTTTCGGGTTTTTTATAGCAAGCCTTGCCCTAACAGCAGATGTACCAGCCTCCCACCCAGGGACCCAGCTGCGGGTGTCCTCTGCTGTTGTACAACCCCACACGGCCTAAAAGAAATGAAGATGTAAATCTCTCTTCAAAGTAGCAGGTGGGTGCAGTGAGAGAGAAACTAGCAGCCTGCTTTTGAAGAAGAAATGATCAGCTCTCATCACACCTTGCCAGCTCAGCCAGTAACTCTAAACCTGAGTGGTACTCGGGTGTCCCTTCTATGTTGTGTTCAGGTGGGGCGGGTCAAGGTGAAAGAACTTAAATGAAAATGGGCTTGCTGAGGTGATTTGAAGTAAGAGTAGGCTGATGCTTTCTGGCAATATTTCAGAGAATTGAGAGTGTCTCTGTGACCTTCTTCCCTGTCCTAAGAGGTTTGAATTCCTAATGTAAAAATGACTCTGCTCAACTTCTGGATATCCTGAGAGAGTTATAACCACAATGCTTCTTCTAGCACCTTTCTCTGAACAAGACCGTGCATCCTTCTCTGCAGGTCAGACAGTTACTTATAAAGCACTTTTTGCTTCTGGATAGCCTTGAAAGCCATATGGGAATTACAACCAGGACAGAATACAGCTGCTTTCTTGCTAACTGGGACAGCACGAGGTGCGAGTGGTGCCCTCTGCGACAAATCCAACACGCATAAGGGTGGGACCTGCTGGGTGCTGAGCTCTTTGAAAAAATCTGTCTTTAAAAGCCAAAACAAAGCAATGCTGTTGAGTGTGCCTTTTCCTCTGTGCCTAACCCCAGCAGCTGTCAGCAGGAACGTTTTGGCTGTCAGTTCCCAAATCCTCCTGCAGCTTGGCACAATTGGACATCAGCTCTAGGTCTTGCTGGTGTACAGAAGGGCAGCTAATGCCTCGCTTTTTCATGCAACAGTAAAATCCCCTTTTTCCTCTTCCCCTGTCAGCTGTTCCCAGCAGGGTCTATAGCTGCCCTTGGCCTCTCACCATGCCATGGGTGGTCCAGGGATCTGCACTCATGTCTGACATGCCAACGGGTGGGTGCCCACCCTTGGACACAGCTTAGCTCCTTATCCTGAGAGCCGAGTGTGGGGTATGTAAGTTATCAGTTAGATCACAGCTGAAGCAGTTGAACTTTTGGCTTTCCAAGCCTTCACAGCTGATGCCACAGCATGTGTTACCCTTGACCGTTATAATACCGTTTGGCCTCTGTATCACTGACTAGCCAACTTCCTGAAGGACAGCTTCCCGAGTGTGTATCTTTCCCTATCTACCAAGAGGTTTTCACAGACTGCCCCGTCTGATGGCAGCAGTTTCCTGCCTTGGCAATCAGCATAGAGTAATTTGAGACATCAAGCAACTTTTATGCAAGTTTCACCACCTCAATCTGTAGTACTTCATATAGCTTGATAAAAATTGTATAGGCCATGCAAATGGCTGCCATTTGCATGGGAATGTCCCAGGTCTCTTCCACTTTAGCTTCTTCGTTGTTTCTTGGCCAAACCGAACTGAGAGGGAGAGGGTCTGGTAACATTTAAAGTGTTCTATTTTTCTAAAGCCATCTTTTTCAATTTTTTTTCCTTTCTTTTGTGACTCAACTCCTTTGTGCCTGAGGAAGTTGGTACTCTTGTTTAGCTGCAACTGTCAGTACTACTTTTCTCAAAGGTTTCTTACCACTGTGAGTACCCTGCACAGAGTGTCTTGCTCCTAGTCATGTTTTTCATAGCTAAGACAGTCCCAGGCAGCCAGAGCTGGCTCTTACCTGGGGATTTCCTCCCTACAGGGCTTGTATTTGAATTAGAGGTCGTTATAGCACAGGCAGGGTCTTTACGTATTGCTTCTAGCTCTTCACATATGTGCTTCAAGAGTGCCCTGGCAGCTCTTCTGCTAAAATAGCTCTTTGGGCTTGTGGCATCAGAGAATAGCCCCAAGGCACCTTAACATAGACTGTAGAGGCCAGAGTCATATCTGGAGATTGTAAGGATGAGACGTTGCTCTGTCCCTGTCTTGAGTGGTAGGGATAGTGACTTTCAGCACAAGAATGGAGTAGGTCAATATGTATCACGCCATTGCCCACCTAGACAACACGCCAAATACGCAGCACGATGCCTCCCAAGTTTGTGCACGTGTGTGCATACAGACATGTGGATATCATGCATGGATACCACCTTCCCCCCACCCCTCTTTGGCTTGGCACTCCTGTAAAAGTAGCTGGAAATGGCAGTGGTGCTAAGAAAACTGCTGTAGATACAGTACCAGGATGACAGGGTTCTGCGCCTTGGCTATAAAGTCAACGTTGATACCTCCAATCACCACCTTTAAGAGGGAAGAAAGAGGTAAAAAGTGGTTGGAAGGACTTGAGGAAAATACTTCCAAGTCATCTTTCCTTTTCCTAGTCACTTTTCCCACCCTCTTGGAGCTATCTTATTTAGACTGTGAAGGCCTGTGCTTATTTTGGATGGCTAGACATGTGTCTGTACAGTCCCAATTAGAAAGAATCCAAATCTCTTCTATATGTTACTTTCTGAATTACGCCTGCTCATAGCCAGCCCAAGCATGGCAGGTGGGATGTTATTGTGCAGACAAATGGGTGCTGGCAGTTTCTCTGTGTGGTGACAGAGTAATATAAGAAGTTGCATGAGTCCGGTCACATCAGTGCCCTTGAAGCCATCTCTCCTGGGACAATTTCTGACTTACCAAACCCCAGAAACAGTCAAGCACTGCTGTGTAAAAAAGCAAAGAAAATGGGGAAAAAGTGGGCAGAAAAATGCAGTCATTTCTTGCAAGCTCCGTGGAGAAATTGCCATACCCAGTGACACTTTACAGATCACTGTCATCTTATTGTCCTACAAAGCCAGAAAAAGCAGTACAGCTCCACAAACAGGAAGTTTTCAGATTCTTTGGGGACATACAGCTGTTTTTTCTCATTCCATCAAATGCTGGGTTGTTGCCTCTGGATTCACTTCCCTCTTTTATGTTGACAAATCCTATTGCAAATGGGTTTTTGAAAAATTTTCATCTCTCTAAAGACTACCTAAAATAGATTTCCTGTAAATTATGCGGCACACACGAAATCCAAGATAGTGAATAAAGTATTAGGGTTATAATGGATCTCGTTTGGGATACGCTGTACCTCTTGTAATTTTGGCAATCATGAGCAGGAGGCCAGCAAAGAGAGATATTTATAAAATGCTTATGGCTCAGCAGCTCAAAATATCTCCCTCCACCCTCTTCCAGGACTACTCCTGTAGTCACGAGTTCCCTGGCACTGAGATCAATACAGTTGAAGTTGTACGTAAGGGCACAGTAAAAGGTGAAAAGGTGATTAAATTTTTAATGGATTTGATGGTCTAAGACTTCACGGAATTAGGCCACTGCCAGTGTTTATTCCCTGCAAATGGGGGTGGGGGAGGAGGAGAGGGTATTTGTCTGAGAAGAATAAAAAATACTAAAGAGAGAATGTCTGCCCGCGTGAAGCAGAATGATCGGTCTCTGGCTGAGTCACCTTTTACTTTTGGGAATAGATATAAATTTATCCTGTGCTGTCAGCAGAGAAGCATTATGTGGAGGACAGCAGGGGACTCACTGGCTGAGGTGGGGTTGTGTCTTCTTGCCGAGGCAGGTTTCCCTTTCTTCTGGCTTTCTGTAGCTTGCTTAGGGCCACTGCAATGCAGCTGCCCACTCTGGCATTGTTCTGGATCAGAGCAAGGTCTGTTTGGCATTTCTTTGAGGAAAAGAAAAAATAGCAGCAAGACCGACCCATCAGAAGCCTATGTAGGAACTGCCTAGAAGGAGAAAGCAGAAAATACATGCTGTAAGACTCGATAGATTTGATGCCTCTATACTATAATCCTTTTGGGGCACATGTACTGGGTTACAATACTGCATGAACACCCTGAATTTTTAAATTTTTTCACATTCCTCCTCCTCTGTCCATGGAGAGGAAACCTGTCATCTCTGTTTGACAGATAGGGAACAGAAGCAAAGGCTACAGAGAGAAAAGAGAAGGTGAAGTGCTTAAACTAGAGCCAGAGAGTCTAAAAAACTCAGAGGATCTTGGCCAGCTTTTCCAGAAGGAAATGCCTACTGAGATTTTTGCCAAGTCTCTATAAGCAATTTTTCAGCAATTTCTCTGGGAGCAGAGTATCAGAGGCTTTGAAAGCCCTACTTTGTGGCTGCATACAGCTCTAATATCCAAAAATGCCTTTACCAATCTGTCCTGACTGACCAGGTCTCTTAGAGGGCTGGCAGCAGAGCCTGGATGTGAACCTGGCTCTCACAAATCCTACACTTACATCCCAGCAAGTAGATCTGCCTTTCTCTTGCCTGTGGAAGAGGATTCCTGCTCACCCAGGGGTGTTTTCCTTCCAAGTTTCTATTACTCTGCACCCACATAAAGAGTTGGATAAGGCAGTGTGATACACAATGCAGTGCTCTGGGAAGCCCAGGTACCTTCCAGTGGTAAGTACCCCACCATGGACAACAATGTCCTGAGACTCCACCACGGAGTAGGCAAGTTGAGGGATCAGATGTGAGGGATCTCTTTAGGCTCTGGACTACCTGCTGTCTGTGCTGGCCTCCAATTTTTAATGCAAAAGTGGATGAGGACAGTAAGGGTGCTCCTGGAAAAGCAGGATGCAGTAGCTAAGCTCTCATCTGTTTGCAGATACTGAAGTGTTTGCCCCTTTCTACACTGTCAAAAAAGTGACAGTGTTTTCCACCAAGCATTATCAGAAGACATATGAGGTACACTGGAGTACTTTATTTTCCCCCATTCAGTAAAAGGATACTGGATTCCAGTGATCTCCCATCAGTTAATTCATTGATCTTCTGTAACATAAAAGGGGTCAGTTCTTTGCCTGTGATCCCCTTGGACCTGCAAATACAAACAAAATGCATGCAGATGAGGAGGACTGAGCTGAAACAGCATCAGAGGAGAAGCACTGCTAATAGCAGATACTTTATCTCCATAAACACATACCATAAAATGGCCTGTAAACAAGCTTCAGGTTAGACAAAACTACAGTTGAAGGCGTGTTGTGGGCTCACCCATGCCCATGGTTAAGCTGTGCTCACCGGTTCACCCTGTGGGCTCACTGTGTGAGCAAAGGATAGGGCTTAGATTGCTTCTCACCTGGCTTCGCTGAGGGCTTGCTGGATGGCCTCTTCGATGACCTGGCCCGAGGCAGCTCGCTCCTCGGGACAGGGCACTGCTATCAGCACCCCGCTGCTCAGGCCTAGCCCCAGAGCGCTGGCTGGGAGAGGACAGGCAGATCGTTAGCGGTTCTCCTTGGATAAATTAAATGCTGAAGGAAAAGGATAGAGGAGAGTGGGCGCGCGTGAGGGAACCCACATTGCTGGAGCTCCTGGTCTTAGCTGACTCTAGGACAGGCTCTTTTCCAGCTACCAATCAATTTACATCTGCCTCTTTATTTTGAAACTGTCTGTACCATAAAAGGGGCAAACAATTTTATTTTTTTTTTTTAAAGAAAACTGATTCCACTTCTGAAGGCCCAGAAGCTGCTTTTGTAAGCACATTAACTCACTTGTTCCCTGCCCTTCACCAGTGTGAACAAAACGTGTAGGAGCATGCCAAGGCGGCTGCAGCTAGTGAAAAAGCTTGCTGTAAAGACTAAACTTCCGCGCTTCTTTATTTTTGAAGCACTGAAGCAGAAACAGGGGAGGTGGAATGGTTTGTTTTTCAGGGCAAACTCTTCTCCAAAGTTAAAAAAAAGTGCCTCATCCAAGGTGATTTTTGTGTCCCTCTTTTCCAGGCCCCTACATGGGCTTTTCCCTTCTGAAACACACCAATGAGTTCAGCTGCCTCCTCTTCATCCCGGACGTGATACGGTGCCTGGAAGCCGCTCTGGCGTGAGAAGAAGGCTGGGAACTCCCTTGACTCACCAAAGGCAGCCACGCAGACTCCCTGAGTCTCCTGCAGCAGCGGAGGTGAGACAAGCAGGTAGTCAGTGGAGGGAAAGGGGACCCACCAAAAGACTGAGACTTTTTCCTTCTACCGAGCTAGAAACTGCCTTTCTTTAGCACAGGATCTGGTTATTTTTACACATCCCATTCTATTCTGTTCTATATCACCAACATTTTTCAAAGCAAAGAGCCAGACTTGGTAACCGGTTAGATGGAATCTGGCTTACTGAGACACAGGAGACATGCACGTACTTTGCTTGTGCTCCGAGCTGGTCAAAAGCCATGCAGCTGTCATTAGCACAATAGCGATTCCAAGGAAACAACCTGTGATCTGAAGATATGTGATGAGCTGACAGGAATATAAATGAGTTCTGTTTGCGATTGAGAAGTATTGACGTTGGCTGTTGCCTGAAGTGCTGGCCCTGGTGGCTGCCCACATACCAAACCTTAAAAAGTGACTCTACTGAAAGTCATCTTGATTCCCATTTTAATTCTGTATTTTATTATTTTATATAAGAAAATACTTTAATAAATATAAATAACAAATAATTTTAATAAATATTAAAATAGAAATATTTTATATTCGTATTATTATTTTAGTGTTTGATGGATCTAGCCTGCCTGATCCATCAGTTCTGGAGCATTGCCCCAGAAAAGCTGGGGCTTTGCAGACTTGCTTTGTCTAAGGGCAGAGAAAGAGGGCATGGCTAGCTCTGCCTTTTGCCTCAGTTGGAACAGCTGCTGGAATGGCCCCTTGGGCATGGATAGATTTATGTTAGGGAACAGCCCAGTGTTTTTATAGCCCCAGGACAAGATAACTGTAAATACGGCTTCATGTCGTCTTGATGGTCATCCGTAAAAATCTGAGGCTTAATACCTGCCCCGACACCACTGGGCATTCTGTACACAAAGTACAGCATTATCTGCTTTCAGGCTCAGCAGCCCATGCTACCTACCAGATATTCCAGTGTCCTGCCAATATCAAGGATAGACTTGACTCCCGCAGATACAACAGCAACTGGAGTTCGTCCTAGCTCTGTCAAGTCAGCACTCACATCCAGAGCTGTTAAGGGACAAGCAGCCGTTGTGTGGGTGATTGTGTTGTATTTCAGGCTGATGTGATCTGCCCTCTTAAAAAGCCATATGTGCCTGGGATGCCACTGCCTGCTTTTGTAGCCACTTAGATCCACAAACAAATATTATAGGTTTAGATCATGCCTTTTGGAGTTGCGATTGAAAGAGACAAAAAGAAGTCACGTGGCTGAGGGCAGAGGCGTATCTCTCAGCTCTTTCATCACATCAATAAACAGCATGCAAAAATTTGGTAGAAAAGAAATAAGTTGTTACAAAGCAAGGACAAAATTCAAGGAGATGGAATATAATTTAAGTAGATTTTGATTTTGGTATTGACATCGCTGGCAAAAAAAGCACCACAGGAGCTTTGCTGACTTCAGGAAACTCCCTGGTCTGGAATTTACATCACATCTGAAAGAGATGGCATCCAGCAGGGCAGTGCACTTACGCTATGCTAGGAAGACATATGGCTAAGAAGAGAGAATGTACTTAAAGGTCACAAACTACACTGCCAAGGCTGGGCCATTTTCCAGAGAAGAGCATGCACCTCTAACACAGCCCAGGGCCTAAGTCTCTTTCGTGGTGAGACTCTCCTCCTCCTCAGCTGAGAGAGAGTTGATAACAACACTGTGCTTGGTAGCCAGTATCAGGTTATTCAGACATTACAAAGTGGGAGAGGTACAGTCAGGTCCTGTTGCACCAGCAAATGATATCCATATAACCCCGTGAAAGCAAAGGATAAAGAGAAACTCCCACCCTCTTAACTGGCCAGTGCTCAAGAGGAATATTCTGAAGCTTCTGGAAAGGAGACACTGGGGAGAAAACAACTGTAGTATGGTCAAGAAGAATGATAACTTTACTCTCCTCAACAGACAGTTACTGCAGGATAGACTGGGAAAAAGGAAAAAGATGGAATTAAATAAAACAGTAGCAACATAGATAAAGGTAGAATGTATTTATTTTCTTACTGTTTTCTCCTCCCCGATGGACACCTCCTATGCCGCCTGTCACAAACACGGGGATTCCTGCTTTGTGTGCAGCAATCATTGTTGCGGACACGGTAGTGCCACCAGACAAGCCCTGTCAGGGGATAACCAGTCACAGTCAGCACCCAGAGTGGCCTGGAGAATACTGTGTGCAGGCAGCTATGGTTGGGGTCTGACAGGCAGCAATGTCACAACAGCCTGCTGTCACCAGCTGACAAGTGAAATTCTGATAAAAATATTCTATTAGGCAAAAATGCAGAGGAATCATCGTCCCTGCTATGTAAGCCGTTCTTGCCCTGATGATAGCAAAGGCCTTTGTTCTCCAGGGCTTTCCAACCAGAAGGCTTCATGGGCAGCTAGTGTCACCTTAAGCTGTCACCTTAAGCTCAAGATGGCCTGCGCGTCACATAGTTTACATGTAATGTGATGATACTTTATCATGCCAATAAGAATATTCTTAGCCAAGGGCTTATGGCTTGATAGACAACCCAAAATGACTTTGCAGGAGCCCTATTTCACGGCTAACATTCCCTTACTCTGTTGCATTTTGACTCTAGATAGGACCACGTTTGAGCTTACCAATAAGATACCACCTCACATGATATTTTCAAGAGGTCTAAAAGCCACCTGGCTTGAAGCTGGAGAGCACTATATTATTGCTGTATAGAAAACGCCACAATCGAAAGTCTGCATACCATACCTGGCTGAGGACAAAAGGAAGATCTCTCCGAGACACTTTAACTACATTTTCACTGCTTGCCAAGAACTCAAGTTCCTCATCTGTAAGTCCCACGTGGATCCGACCCCTTAAAATACCTACAGTGGCTGGCACTGCTCCATTTGTTGTTACAATTTCTTCCACCTCTCTGGCCATGCTAGAGTAAGGTAAGACAACAATTACAAAATTAGTGAGGCAAAAAATCAGACAAGAAAACTGCCACGTTTGACGGCCATTGTTTCCAGTTTCATACAGTTCTCCTGATTTCAGCTAGGTCCAGTTCCTCTTCTGTATCTTCCTAATGGCAGAATTCTTTGCACTTGAATTTGCAGAAATGCAGAGCTCCCACTTTCAGAACTGCAATTTCCAAACTCTGTGATTCATTTTTTTAAAAAAAATCACTTGGTTTACAGGCAAATCTGGTTGTACAATAGACTACTGAAAATGGGGATCTTCTCAAAATACGATGTTTCTGTATCTATTACCTGTTATTTCTCTGAGATCATAGCCCTTCTCAAACGACTGGGATATATTTTTCACAATACAGGCAGTTGGATATAGAGTAACAATAATGCCAAAAATCTGCAGCCTGAGGATACTTTAGCGCTGCAGACTAGATCTTTCTAAGCTTTGCAGGTATTATACCTGATCATTTGTACAATATCCTTTTTAAGAGCAGCAGCTTCTCCCCCTTTCTCAGCTATCTGTACCTATGTTAGGCAATCTTTAACTACTGAAACTACTCCCTCTCCAAAACCAAATTTCTAGAGCTTCCTTCTAAGACAGAATGCCAGGTAAAATAACCGCCAGGTAAAAAGCAAGATGGAAAATCAATACCAAAGCCTTTCTGTGCTTTCTAGAAGGACGGAGGGGAGACTGCAGTGATTTCTGACACTGTAACTCAATGAAACACAAATCTACTTAACACCAACAAATAAAGGGTAGAGATGGGCGTGTGTGTTTCTATACAGGGCACAGAAGGCAGCGAGAGGGACCAGCAGCTCTCACAGTAGCTGCTCTGAGTGGTGCTAAGGAACAGATTTCACTATACAGATTTCACTATTGTGTTCCAGTCCTTTTTGCATTACAAAAGATACACCAAAAGAAACTGCAGAGTGTTTTCAATGTCTGTGCAAACTACGCTGCCAAAAAAGCTGGCAGCTCTCTCTTAGAGCAAGTGATGACATTATCTGCTGCCACATTTTAAAGGAAGCCAGAAATTAAAGGTGTTGGATAGGGAGATAAAAATAGGTTCCCCATATGTGTCCTTAAAAGTGCAAACACAATTGTTTTACACTGGAGCTCATACTCTGCATGCCTAGCCACCTCACATTTCAATTTGCCCTTACAAGGGTTTTGGCTTCATGAAGAATACTGATACTGACCCATCAGTTATATGCCCTGTTCTTAAAACTTCATTGAATGAGGAACATCAAAATTCCTCACCTCAGATTCTGAGGATAGGCCATGCCGTGTGTAATGATGGTGCTTTCCAAGGCTACAACTGGTCTCCCCTCCGTCAGGGCTTCCTGTATGGAGGGCTGAATCCTGACATAGGCACCTGGGGATAAACACAGAAGAGTGAATTATTTGCGTGGGTATTTGCAGTAACTATTGAGTTGTTTTATAAAAGGCAAATTGTCATCATCACAATAAATTTATCACCCTCTTCAGCTGTTCTTTGGGGTGAATTCACACATAACTTCATGAAGACTAAAGCTGTGCTTTATGTAAGTGAAATATTTGCAAAATATCTCTACTGTTAATATGAATAATAATCCCTATCATCATCACTGAGTGTTCCCCTGCCACCATTTTTGCAGATGTGTTGTCACTGGCTCCAGTAACATTACTTTAAATTAACATTACTGTGAATGAACTAAGCCCTGCAACCATGCCCAAAGAATATGTTTTAAAAGAGTGGAAGCACCAAGGATACCATAGTAACTCAATATATTATAAGACTATCATGCATGAAGACTATTGTTGCTCTTTGCTTTGCTCCCAGAACACTGCCAGCAAGGACCCTGCTGCATTTAGATAAGGAAAACTCTTTCCACCCATGAACTGTTTCAGAATACTCTACTCACCATGCAGAAATCTTCTCACCTGGGTGGTCCCACGTGCCACAGCGGACAAATGTCTTCCCAGGCTATAGGTTATCTTCCTAATCATCTTGTGCATATGCATGGTCCTGAGATAACGAAAGTCAGGTAAAAATGAAATAACTAATTTAGCAATGGTGTGACCATGTGAAGCTAAACATAGCACCTCTTGTCTTGATCGTGCAAGGTAAACAACCCTTGCCAAAGGGGATTGCCTGGGGACTCCTGGTGTTTCAAGCATGAGACAGGGTGTCAATGTAAAATGTTAAACTGCAGAAATGGAGTTGGATGAGTTCACCTGGCCCACTGTCAACACTGGGCTGAAATCGTGGTGGAGCAGAGGAAAGGATGAGGAGAAATGAACTAGAGAGAGTTTAGAAGTAGACAGCCTTTTAATTTCCAAAGCGACTTGCTCATGACAAATTGCCGGCTCAGCCACTGCCACCTCCAACCTGAAAGATCACAAGGAGAAATCTACAAGGTGGACGCAGGCAGAGGAATGCTATAAAGAGATGAACCTGGTTTTTGCTGGTGTCTAGGAGGAAACGTGCAGGTCAGTAAAATAAAGAAAGAAGCTGAGATCTGGTAAACCAGGCTGTAACTACAAGGAGCAGCTTTCCCTAGAGCTGGGAGTGCTTTATGCAGGCTCACGTTACATCATCCTTGTGTGCAAAGCCTTGGAAGCAGAGTGGCAATTCAGCCCCAGCAACAAACTCCAGAACTCCTCTGGTCTCTTAGCAACTCCTATTCACTTTAATTAAATTCATTTCCAAACAGAGAAAGACGAGGAGGGAGTTGAAAAGGTTAAGAGACTGGTCTGGTCTGGGCCTCGGGGCAGTTTCACTCAGTGCCTGGCTGCTTCACGTATTTTCCCTAGGCATTTGGTCCTATCTCTCCAGCCTTTCTATTCCTCACCCCTTCACCAGGAGGAAAGGATTCTTTTCTTCAGTCCTTTGTACCTATTGTTAACTTAGATGGTAAGTTAATTAGAATACAGTACTGTGTTCGTGTTACATTTAGCAGAACATGGCTCCGATCTCAGTACAGTGTGTGACACGAGAGCTGTACAGAACCATCTTACACCCAGGAGGAGGGATTCTTTGCCCAAAGCTAAAGATTCATCTCTACAGGACAGCTTCGCCTGTGTAATGCAGGAAAAGGGGGACCGGTTCTGCTGGACATCTCAAGCCATCAAGACAGACGTTGTCATAAGAAGCAATACACACCAATGATCAAAATCGTAAGGCTTTTTTACACTTTCCAAATCCTTTTAAAGACAAAAATCTTAATTAAGTTCATGGAATTATATCATGACACAAACGTGGCAAAAGCTCTTACTTTATGCTTACAACCTCTGCCTGTGCAGTGCTAAGTTCAGCAGCCAGGAGCCTGAGCGGTTCATGCAAATACTCTGGTATCCCTCTGTGTGCGTGTACACACACCCCTTGCTCTCCAGGGCAAAGTCAGCTTTGGAATAAATTCATTAACCAACAAGGTTACGCCAAGGATCGGTTGAGCTGCTCAAGCTGTGCTCTGAATTTTAACAACCCCCCCTCAAACTCTGAAGCACTACAGCCAGGGGTGCTCAAGCTGTGCTGGCCGGTGGATAAAAACCAGCTGGTCACCACCTGAAACCCAACACGAATTAGCTGATGTTCGCTGGAAACTCAGCCAACACTCAGCCTGAGCTGGCTGAAAGATTTTTGAAGCTTGGCAAGTTTTGCAGCGAGACCCTTCCGACCTTTCGCCTTTTAACAAAACTTTGCAGATTCCTAGCGCAGCTCTAGCATAGCCCGGCTTTCCTCCCTCCTCCAAACCGTCCCTGCTCGCTTCCCCTCGTGACCGATGCGGCACACCGACCTCATGGAGCAATGCCCTGGCGTGTCTCTTACCTCTGTGTGCCCGTCTCGCGTAGGGAGGCTGGGTGGGTGCTGGAGCGGTGCCTGATGCAGAGCAGGCGGGAGGGGATGGGGGCTGGCAGCAGCACGGGGGTGTGCAGGCCAGGTGCTCCTGGCTGAGGGAGTCCATTTATTATTAACCACAGGCGCAGCTGAGCTCTGCAACTGCTCGCTGCCTGGGGCGCAGGGGGCCATTTCACCATGGGGCAAGGAAAGCTTCTGTGATTATTTTTGTTCACATGGTGCCAGATTTCCCCCTCACTCTTTAAAAGACTTTTCTCATTTTTCAGATTCCTTGGCACTAATTTTTTTTTATTTTTTTTTTTTAAATTGGTGAATTCATTGCTCGCTAGAACAATGCCCCTGCAGACTGAGCCCCTTTGTACTTGTTCCTAAAAAGCAGAGGAATTGCATTCACGCCTCCGCTACAACTTCGCCAAATGCAGCTGTTAAGCTCCTGCTTCTCAGGGTTGGAGCTCTACCCAGCTCCCAGCTCCCCAGCGAGAAAAGCTGTAGGTCTAAAAGCCAGTTGTGGCCGTACTCCATAGGACGCAGATGCCTGTCCATGCTGAGAACACAAGCTGTTCTCAGAGAAAAACTGTTGTAAAGATAACCTATTGTAACAGGTTTAGGGTAGCTTTGAATGAGGACTTTGAAATTAATAGATCTTTGTCCCTTCATAAAAAAAGCCAGGATACTTTGAGATCTAACGCACAGATATTACGCATGTTTCGATTTTATAGTCTACAGAAAATATCAGAGTTCAGTGTGAAATGGCTACCATGAAGGAACTGATTTATGAGATAAAAGACAAGACATGATTCTGTGCAACTTCCATGCATAACATAAAACTAGCTAAAGTAATTGCTAGTGTATTGCAGAAGTAATCAGCGTCAGGGATTTTACTGCAATCCATTAATAAGGACATAGTAAAACATAGGTTGTTAAAGCAGTATTTGGACTTTACACTTCAAAAGAAGTTTCCTGCAACTTTTGTTTAACTCAGCAATCATGAATGTCGTCTTATTTTCCATCCTTCCAATCTTTTCAACTAAACACATTCAAGGAAACTTCAAACAAAGCTTGCTAAATTACAAAGACAATCCCCCTCTGACTTCTGCTATGTGGTCTGCTGGGAATTTAATTGCAGGAATGATAGATTGCATCCTCAGATACCGTAAAAGGCTGCTGAAGATTTTGTGAATGGTATCTTCTTCCTGGGGGGATGGGTAGCTAGGCGTATTGAAATGTGTACGTAAAATTACATTTTTGAAAAATATACACAAATTATAATGACACCATTTTACTTTCCATTAGATCTATTTGGAAAGACTGCAGTACTGAGGAACCTACCTGGGCTATCACA
Source organism: Chroicocephalus ridibundus (assembly GCF_963924245.1). Lineage (NCBI taxonomy): Eukaryota > Metazoa > Chordata > Aves > Charadriiformes > Laridae > Chroicocephalus > Chroicocephalus ridibundus. The sequence continues at coordinate 157,685,529 of NC_086284.1, forward strand.
TTTTTGGCATGCTACAGGACAAGATGATTTAGTAATCAAGCTGGTCATTCAGTTTCCAACTGTAGAGATCAAGATCATCTCCAGATGATCTTATGCAGTGGGCAACCAGCTCAGTTGGCCGTATCAGGTAAGTCAGGGGTAAGAGCGTGTTGGTTGATTTGCTGTTTTTCTCCTCAAACCAAGTGAAAACCCAGGCTGTTGGATTTCTAGCTCAACTTTCCAATATGAACTGTAGGCCTCTGAGACAAACCAGGGCCACTAAAGCACTCTGAAGGCACTCCTGCAGTCTTGTGCACATCCCAGGTTTTGGATTTGTCTTCTGGGTTTATTACAACGAAAATAAGAGCTTGTATGAGCAATTTTCAAGGGCTAGCCCCATCTTTTGCTCTACGAGAAAAGCCACTAAACCATGGAGAGAATGGGCCAGTTTGATACTGGCTAGCCCTGAGAGGCAGGCTGGCTGTGATGCGCCCAGCACGTTTCTGAAATGGGATACATGGCTGATGATGGCATAGGGACAAGTGTGACAGGACCACAGTGCGTAGGTGACCGGGAGAAGAGAACAGCTGAAGACAATTTTTGTAGGGAACTGGGGGGGGCCGCATACAACTTGCTCCTCTGCTTGCTGCAGCATTAGCTGACTTTCCAGTCCTGTCTGCCCGCAGCGCCACAGAGGGCTTGCTGCTGGTGCTTCCCCCGCCGGGCCTCAGAAGCAGAGGTTAATATTAAACAGGTTGCTGGTCAAAATGAAATCGCCATGGCAAATTCCTACTGCCTGCTGGGAGCTGGGCCCTCGGGCCACCCTTGCACTTTCATCTGGGAGTGATTCCTACCCAAGTTACCATCTCCTCTGAAACCTTCTCTCTCTCAGGGGCATCACTACTGAAGGCACCAGGGAAATGAGAAGCTCCACAGTAATTTTGTCACGTTGGCACACCTGCCTTGGGACAGTATTTTCCTTTCCCTGTGTACCTGATCTGTCAGAGCCTATTAACCTGCAGCAGTCTGTGAGCTGGAACGTGCTTATTGGTGTCTCCCTGTTGTGAAGCGTGCTTCTAGGCCGCCAGTATCCAAGAGGTGTACTAGGGACACGCAGAATCATACGGAACACGCTTATTTAATCATTTATTTATTTTACCTTTGTGTGAACTGTGGTGCCTGGAACTGGCTGTCTTACCAGGGCTGCCACGTTAGGCAACAATCTAACCAATACAATGGCCTGGTACAGTTGTTCTTTAGTCATTTATCCCATCTCCAAAGGCTTACATCCTTGCACTCTCAGCAGCATTTTCATGATCGTTCTAATGGTTCCGAAACAACTTTCCAGATTATCTTAATGGCTTGGTGATAAAAGTATTTGATTAATTTCTTTTTTTCCTAACATAAAGTATTTTTTTTCTCCATCTGTTTCTAGCAGAATCTAAGACTGAACATACAAACCTGGTGCGGTTTTTGAACTTCTGTTTCAGTGCTGAACTTTGTATGAAAAATGAGATGGAATCAGGTGTGGAAAATAAGTTTCCTCTTATTAATGTGAACTTTTATAAAAAAAGGTCTTCCTCATTCTCGTGGCTCAGTTTTCCATTGAACATCCTGGTGTTCTCACAACAGTGACTTGTGGAACCAAATTTACAAACTACCTGGCATTGATCACTGTGCTGCTGATCTCAGGAGGGAGGGAGCTGCTGCTCCCCACTATCAGTGCTGCATAGAGAATCAGATCAAGGCCTCTGTCTGATGCCAGCTCCTTATCTTGGGTGAAGGTTGGTCTTATACAACCGACCATGTTCATTCCCAAAAACTAAACATCTCTGTGCAAGGACCTCTGTCCACCAAATCCTGTGAAGTTCAGCTTTTGGCAATCTTTTTTTCTGATGCATACCTTTACCTTGGTTTGAAGACTGCTACAATCTGTACATATACTTCACCACCTTTTAGAGTTATGTTTGCCTAGGTCACGGCTCTGAATACTCCAGAAGATGCCAGAAATGCATTCACATTACCTCATTCTTCAGGTCATTCAAGGGCACGTAAGCCATTGTTTCAAGGCAACCTGAAAACAGATTTACCTCTTCTGACCTTTCTAGCGCACTTCCTGAAGTCCTGCCGTTCTGGGATGGTGTCCTACTGTCTACTTTTAGAACAAGTGCCTAATTTCAGGATTTCCTGAAGTGACTGATAGCTTAGATATGTTTTTTTAATACATTTTCAAAGAGATATGCAAAACATCAGTAACATTGCACTGATGGACTTCTCTTCACCTTGCCCCTTCATCCTTGCTTGTCACTCTGCCCTTCTGGGCCGTGTCTAGTACTTGGCATAAAACTCTTGGCAGCGGGAAGACAAGGACACGATGCAGACCAGGCAAACAGTAGTTTCCCAGCCAGGATTGGTGATGGCAGAAGGACGTGATGTTTCTCACCCCAAATTAGCATCACTGAGCTCTCCGCTGCCCTAGTGCCAATTTTCTGGGTCTGGGCTTTCGAGGCGCCACCGGCTCCGTCTTCTCCCCTCCCCCCGCCCCGCTGCAGCCGGCGCCACGTTGCCGTTACGTGTCCTGTGTCCTTCCCTCCAGGGCACGGCCCGTTTCCCGCCGCCGCCTCAGCCAGCCCAGTCGGCGCAGCCCAGCCCGCCAGACGGCCGCCTCCGAAGGCCCCACCCCGTCAGGCGAAGCGCTGCCGCTCCTCACCTCCGAGGGGGGAGAGGCGGCCCCTGAGGCCCAGCAGCCGGGCCACGCCTGGGCCCTGTCCCCGGGCCCAAGGCCCCAACAGACCGTTAAACTACTGAGGCGGCGCGCGGCACTAACCCTCCCCCCGCCCGGCACATTCCCGCCCGGACGTTCCCCTCCACCAATCGGAGCCACCGTTCGGCGCGGTGGGGGGGCGGGGCCCGCCCCGCGCGAGGAGAGGGGGCGGGGCCGGGGCTCGCCTCAGCCGCCCCGCCACCCGTCGCCGCCCCGCCCCGCCGCTCCCGGTCCGCTCGGCCGGAAGGATGTGCTCCCGGAAGTTCCGGTGCTGCCGCCGTCTGGGATAAACACTAATGGCGGAGGCGGTGGCTCTGGGAACAACGGCGGGCGCCGCGGCGGCTGCTCTGGGAACATCCGCCGCCGCGGCGGCGGCGGGAGCGACGGCCGCGGCCTTCGACTTCGCAGCGGTGCCGCCGCCCGTCGCGGGGCCGGGAGGAGGCGGCTGGACCAAGCAGGTCACTTGCAGGTACGCGCTGTCCGTAGTGGGAGTGGGAGGAAGGGCGGTCGCGGTCGCCCTTCGCACCCTCCCGCCCCCCCCCCCTTCCCCCGCGGCCCTTTTCCCTCAGCGCCGCTCCCCTCCCCTCCCCCTCCAGTCACGTACGCGCAGCGCGCGGCCGCAGCGCCCCCCTTCCCCCCCCCCCCCCCCCGCCCCGCCCGGCGCCCCGGGGGAGGCCTGCGGCAAACTGCGCAGCTGGCCCGGCCGCGCCGCGCCCCGCGGCGGCGCCCGGCGGAAACCGGCCACGGTGGCGGGCCTTGTGGGGGTTGTAGTGCGGCCCAGGCGGCGGCGGCCCGTTGCGGGAAGTGCCGGCCGGCGACGAGAGCGCTCCGGGCCTAGCGAGGCGGAGTCGGGCCCAGCGTGCCGGAGCCAGGCCCGCGGGCGGGGGGGTGGTGGTGCAGGCGGCGACCTTTCTTCTGCCCCTGCCTTACGGGAGGGTGTGTTCCCTGTGGCTCCGCCGTGCAGATGGCGTGTGGCCACCGTCCCGTTGCCATGCCGGCGGAGTTTGGGAGCAGCATTACTGGCTCCTTGTGAGGGTGCCGTGGGTCACTGGTTATTGTATGAAAGTATGTCTGCAGTGATTGGTGTGAAGGAGACTGTAGAATGGAAGTGCTGTAGCCGCGTTCCAGAAAATACGATAGAGCAGGAAATACAAAATGATTTAAGTTCTTGTCCATTTGAATAAAAAATTAAAAGTGGGAATGAATTCGTGATTGATAAGGCAATTATTTATTAAGCCAGAGAACGGGAATAAGTCACAGTAGACTGCAAAACGTGAGGGGTGCTGCTATTTGTGTTACGTTAAGATTCTGTATGCTGCGTCATTTTCTATTTGTAGTTTCCTTTAAACTGTATTTCTGAGAAATCTTTTATATGGGATTATGCAAATCATGCTGCATATTGCAGAGCTTGCCAGGTCGACTATTTTTAAACTTACACTGCCGGCCTGTTTGCAGGCTTAAAGGAATGTAAAACAGTTTTGTGAATATAGATATATTTTAGTCAGTTTATATGAAAGCAAGTGGTGATCCAATATTAGCATCCAGGAGCATCTCCTGATTCTTTTTTCTTTAAATTATTATGATTTTTTTTATTTAAATAAAGCTGTAAATTATGCTTAACTTGAATGTGTTTCTGGGCAAATACATTATCACTTAGAAGAAAAAAAGAACGTCCGTTGGGCAGAAAGGAAGAGGCTCTAGATCTTGATGTGAGATCTGTATTTTCCTCGTATATTTTTCCATTTGGGACAGTTGCAGATTCAAATAGCAGTATTAAGAACCGTCCCCTGGCTTTCACAGTTTGCTTGCCGTGTCTCTCTTCTGTGCTGTTAAGTATGCCCTGCAGTATTTAAAGCATTCCAGTTAACAGTTGAGAACTGTTTATTTTGGTTAATGCACTGTTAACGCGTCCATTTGAGGAGCACTGTTTCTCAGCTCTCTCTGAGTGCTTCTGCACACAAAGAGTTCTGCTTGTGAATAACCGGGTTAATATTTGATGCATGGTAGTTAAACTTGGGCCAGTGATGAGGAAATGGCCGGGAATGATGCTTAGCTCAGCTTTTAAGTGAGCTGCAAGGGTATAGGTTAGTGCTCCCTCTATACAGATTGCCTCATTTCTGAAGATCGAAAGGAGCAATTAGGTGAAATGGATTGGGGAGGGAGATACACACATCTCTCTTCTCAGGTAACAGACACAATCAATCAATTTATTGAAGACAGGGACTGCCGTTGTACAGAAGCAGTCAAGTTCACCAGTGTCATGCAGTGCACTGAGTCTGTCTAATGAATATATTTATTTACAAATGCTCAGGACTAGTGGGAAGTTAAAGCTACTCTTTTGTAACAGTTAATGTGCTTTAATGTGATCTTAAATAAAAATGAGGTCTCAGCTTTGGAACTAATGAACCTCTCCCCATTCTTAGTTCTTTTTAACTAAAGTTCTTTTTAACTAATCCTCACAGTTACCTCATTGCTTGCTCATTTACTTGTTTATTTTTAGTGGACCATTCAAAATTTCAGGCAGACTAGCTTTCCTTAGACTTTGAAGTGAAATTAACAATTTCGACTTGAGCTTCTGGGAATGTATGATAAGAATTTTGTTTTTCTAAGTTCGTTTTCAATAGGATGTATTCATATTCAAGAAAACACATTTCTTACTATTAAATCCTGTTTTACCTTCATAAATGAGCTTGAGGATTTAACTGTGAGATGAAGAGCTTAAGCTTCAAAATGCAGGTTTTTAATATAGTAGGTAGAGCAGTTCCTGTTTTGAGTAGTTCTGCACAATACTGCTGGTTTCTAGGCTGTATTTACTTGAATCGTCATATGGGTGGCAGTAAATGCTGTCTGAAAAACTTCTGGGAGATAGTAGTCTCTTCAGTAGAAGTGCTTTGCGCTTCATGGTTGGCTAAGGAATAGAACTGGAAGTTTTATAACTGGTAGAATACGTTCTTGCTGCTCCTTTGAATAGGTGATATGATAAATTGGTTGGCTAATGAATTTTATTATGCCAGTGTGATATCCTTAGGATGGATGATTGATATCGGAGAGTGAGAGACGCAATGACTAAGATGAAGGACTTTGATTTCTGCTAGATGTCTAGTTTTGCAGATGTTGCCCTTCTGCTTTTCTAGCAGCTAAAGTTTAGAAGTCTCACAGTGAAATGTAGGAATTCATCGTGTTCCTTAAGAGATGATGAAAAACAATTTTTTTGTGTTTCTTCTACGGTTTAGCAGTTTTCAAGGCTTTTCTGGTGTGTAATAATGTATAATATTTTAATCTGGAATAAACCACAGGGGATTAAACATTTACTTTGTAACTAATTCTTATTTAATATTTTGATCCTTTTTGTTATTGATACGTTTGAAGTAAGAAAAAGAATGGTGGTCCTTACCAAGTTCCTCTGTCCTTCCAGTTTCAGATGAATATGTGGTTTTATTGAGCAGTGGTACAGCCAATGCTTTTCTTCTAAAGACTTGATGCTGTTAGCTCCGGATATTTGTGCTTTCCAGATGTCATGCAATAATAGTTAAGGTCATCAAGTTGACGTAAATAGATTACATTTAAGTTGTTTGTTTAATAACTGAATGTAAACAAAACCCTTAGCAACTAATTGGTGTATTTTGTGAGTTGTCTACGTGTTTGTATCTTTGTTCTTTCTGAAAACCTAGATCAGGTATTTATCTGTCTTTTAATGTGAAGAATCTTTATCAGTAAAATATGCCTCCTTAATTCAGGGCAACACTAGTGATATGATGTGGAGTGCAAACCTCTTAAAAGCCCACCTTTATTGCCCCTTTCTTAGCTGCTCTCTTCTGGGTCCCCCACTAGCTTCTTGATGAAGGAGGTTATGGAGAAGAAGAGACAAGAAGATAAATGCTATTAAGACCTACTTTTTCTTTTTTTTTAATTTTCCTTTTTGTTAAGGTTATTAACTTATGTAGAATTTCGTCAGCCACTCACGTGGCTCAACGCCCACGTGCTGTGCAAGAACAGCCTGCCTAGTCTCTTCCTTGAGAATTCTCAGTCTCTGTATGGCACCTGAAGAAGCTAATGACTGCAGTCATTATCCTGAAGTTCCCTGTCTGCCAGTCATGGCAGTGTCTCAGTTTTTGAAGGAGGTCTGTTGCCAGGTGTGACTTTCTAATTCAGCAAAACCAGTAGTTTAATAAATGAAATGGGGTTACCTGAAAGCAGAATTAAGTGAGTCTTAAGTAAAGAACAAACCACACCTGAATAAGCAAACTCATTGCAGGCTTCAAAAGCTATGGAAAGAAATATTGTGTATTGATTTGACTAATAGGATTACAGGGTTAAAGACTTAATATATTGAAGGAAGCATCTGAAAGAAGCTGGTGCATATTCAGGATTTTGGACTGTACTTATATGTGTTTAACACTGCATTGTTCTTTTGATAAAGGCATTGCAAATTCTTCTTGTCCAGCTTATGGCAAGTAATAGAAGTAATATTCTAGCAGTGGAAACCAAAATCTTTGGTAGATTATTATACTTTAAAGCATTATGGAAATCAAAGTTGTTGAAACCTGGATAAACTTGAAAATTTTAAGTATTCTAGTAAATTAATAGTAGCACTTGTAACATCTCTACACCAGTTGGAGTTCCAGGGAGTTGGAGACATGATTAGCTTTGTGGCCTTGGACCAGTGTTTTCTCTGTACGTTTCCAAAAAATGCCCACTGGATCTTGTCTACAACTTGAGGCTTTTGGGTGTGCAAAGCCTGATCTCTATGACCTTAAGTACCCCATGAAAATCAAGATGTGCTATTTTGATCAAGGCATCCATAATTAGACATGAATTGAAACATTTTTCAGTGATAAAATGCCAGTGCAGGCAATTATTACTTCTGGGTGGTTCCGTATCTTGGTATCACTCATGTTTTGTGCAGTCATGCAATGAACCAAACTGGGGAGATGATCTGGGTTTGGAGCACAGTGAGTTCTCTGGTCTGGTTCCCCATGCAGCTCACCAAGTTATGCTAGTATATCTGAATAAGACAGACAGAGAGCACTGCTGCCAGAATAAGTGCTTTTTGGATGACAGCACCATAGACAGAGAAAATTCAGTTACATACTCGTCTTGATCTAGCTTTACTTTTTCAGATGAAGTGATATGTATTCTCTGAGTACTTGACAGAACACAAATTTTGGATATCCTTCTAAGTGTCGCTAAGTGAGGCAGGTAACTCATGTATTTCTCAGTTTTAAGGATCCTTTTTTCCTGTAACAAGAAACGAGGCTGGTATTGCTGTTGTGTAAAGTTACAGTTAAATTGAATACTCTGTGTGTGTAAAGGTCTCTCCAACAGAAGTCGTGTTACCTTTCACCAAAAATTTTTTCAACATGACCAAAGCATATCTTAGCCAAGCACTGCAGTTTTATATGTAAAATGTTAAATTCTTACCTGTTAGAATCTTACCTCTTGTCGGGGGGAAGAAGTTGGTATAATCCTTAGAGAAATACATTTTTCTCTTCCCACCCCAGTCCTCTTGTTCAAATGATGGTGAGTTTGCTGTGTTGGATTGCAGGCCTTTAAAAGTGACATGTGAATTAAATTGAGCTTGGGAATGTTTCAGGTTTGGGTTTTTTTCCCCCCCTTTATAGCCTACCATCTTGATGTGATGAATTGTGAAAATTTTCAGAATTATACAGAATCTTTGTTTGCAGAGGGTTTTCTAACATGAGCTGGGATAGAAAGAAAGGGACTTGAAGCTCCATTTCCTCTGTCTAACAAGCAGTGGGAGGGCCTAGTTTTGAGGCTTATGTATTTAGTATAAGTTATGTTGACCAAGTACTTTTTAACAGAAATCCTCGCTTCAGGCTGGTGCCTTTCTCTTAGTCACTTATTTCAGTCATAATGGTGTGCCAACACTTCGTTGGCTTAAGTAGCAGTGGGGCTGAGCAGTGATCTGATCTAGATTAAAAATAGCCATGGGGGCAGCAAAAGGAATGTCAGGTTGCATCTGAAGCTGTTTCCTGATCTGAGTCAGCAGGTGGCTATGAAATTGCATGCCCCAACACATGGGGGAAGCAATGCTGTGTGGAAATAAGCAAAGGGTGGAGATAACAGTTGTTAAAGAACAAACGTTTAACAACCTGAATTATTTTTTACCCTCTTGGTGTGACTCCCATTTCTTAAAACAAGCCAGAAATTCCAGTTATGTTCTGGTTCCACGAGTTTGTGGATTTTTGGCTTTGAGGTGGGTTTGTCTGTGGGTGTGTTGTGATCTTGAGTTGGGAGGTGTGTGTTTCTGATGGGTTTTTGGTGTGGTTTTTTTTTTCCTTTCCTTCTCCTCACCCCTAGTCCAGAGAGCTGGTTTTGGAGTGTGGGTTTTTTGTTGTGTTTTTGCAACACCCCTAGTGTGTGCTGGCATAGCTTTTTGTTCAGCCACCTGGCAAACCTGACTTGGGTACTCATCTCTCTGGGGAGAATGTCCTGCAGAGCCTCATCTGCTCTTACACCACCTAATTTTTATGTAGGACCACATTTCTTTTCTGGTTACTATGAGGCTGCAGTGTACAGACAGGTGATTGTTTTGAGTGTGAGTTGCAGACTGATGACAAGTGTCAGACGGTGGTTTATAAAACCACTTCAGATTTTTTGTTCATAGTACCTTGAATACACCACTGGTTTTGCACGTGGTGGGTTATCAGCCCTCTTAAGACTCATCTCAAGTTTTAATATATTCCTAGTACTGAATTACAAATGTAGCTCTGCTTATGTCCTTTAGTGAATTGTTCACTTTGATTTATCTGACTGCTTAAAAATCTAGCAGACCAAGTACCTATGCAGGACTTCATGCGATTTAACAGCTTGCCACCTTTTAAGTTAAGGAATATCGACTTGAACATGCCGTTTTGTGAAGAGCTATCCTAATCTTAGTTTGGGCTGCTGAAAGACGATCCTGCTGTTTCTTGTGCTGGCTGTACTGCTATGTGTCTGTGCTGTCAGCTGGTTGGAGGACCTGGTTCTGCTGGCTGCGTAGGTGTGGTAGTACCAATGCAAAGCGGTGAAAGTGTGTAAGAGGAGGAGGGCAGGGCTGCCCCTTTCAGCAGCAAGATAGGCTTAGAAGGGTATAATCTGCTTCTCAAGCTTCCCTCAAGTGGTGTTTTACAGGCAAGCAAAGAATTTGTATGAGACCTAAACCCGAACAATATTTTTTTTGTGTTTACCAGGTCTTGATATTTCCAAGGAATTCAGAGTTTGCAACTTGGTATTTGGGGCCCAGTGCTTCTCTTTCTAAGCTGAAGTGTTGGTAAATGTGTTGATGGATTCAGTTCTTCCATGACTGGTTTGGTGCGGGGTTTTTTGTTGGGTTTTTTTGTTGTTTTTTCTTGGCTAGTACTTCTGTGTTGATTGGGAAAGATGTACTTTCAGTTGTGGTTTTGATGTGAGCGTATTGAGCCTGAATAGTTACAGTGCCTTAAATTTAAAGATGCTTGTGTCTTCTAGGTTAAAACTTAAACTAAATAGAAAAATCACTGTTCAGTTTTCTTGAATAGCTGAATTTGAGGATGCTCAATTAAACTTGCATGACTTGACATGCTAAAATTTAGTAAATTATCCTCAAAAGCTTTGAAACTCTACAATTCTTTCAAGACAGGCAGCACAGTATTGAAGCTGGGTGCTTCTACTGATTATTTGGCTCCTACGGCAAAAACTAATATGTATGTTTTGTCAGATGTGATTATCCATCACAAGCATGTCTTTACATACTTGGAGAGGAAATTACTTTTGATTGAATTATTTACAAAGTCAAATAGATTTAAGCCCTCAGGAAACTTGTTTAGGGTATGGCTGATTTTGATTCTTGGATTCGGTGGTGGGCTTCGGTCGTGGTTTCTGTTGGTATCAGAACACAGGGACAAATTTTACTTGTAGCTCCTATCTGCTTTGTCCAAGATTCTTTCCCTTTGGTGTTATAGCCCAGGATAAAGTTTGCTTTGCAGGTTTTTTCAGGCTTTTGTAAGTGTAAAAGTCCCTAAATGTGAGGTGCAGTTCGCTTGAATAGTTAAGGGTTCATGTTTTTTCAGACGTTCTTATTTGTATGTTTATACTGGGATGTGGTCCCATGAGTCATTAGTGGTGTTCTTAATTCAGCATACCTTGATTTATAGAATAACTCATTATCCAAATACTCGGTTTACAGCTTCAGTGCTTCTACTTAATTCACAGTAATCTTCTGTCTTACAGATATTTCATGCATGGAGTTTGCAAGGAAGGAGACAACTGTCGCTACTCCCATGACCTCTCCACGAGTCAGTCTGTCATGGTGTGCAGGTATTACCAGCGAGGATGCTGTGCTTACGGAGATCGCTGCAGGTAAAGAAATGCCGTTGGCCATCCTGTAGGGGAGTAATTTCACTCTGAGTCCCCGAGTAGAGAGCTCACAGAGAGGCAATAAATCTTACAAGTGTTCTCCTCTTCTGTTGCAACTTCAGAAATATATAAAAATAGATTCTTTTCACAAACTGCCTTCTTTTGGTAAATACTATAGTGTTTGCTTTGCTTTGCAAATAAATAAGCAAAGGCAAGGCAAAAAATCTAGTTTTCATAAAAGTTCTTGTTGTCAGGGTATGGGGTGGGTTTTGTTTATTAATAACATGAGTAGATGATTTAATAGAAATCTGAGGCTACATTCAGGCTAGCTGAACTGATGGAACTGAGTTCATTTGGTAAGTGGTCATGAAAGCCTGAACAGGTAAGAGTTTTTTCTTTTTCCCCTGATTGCACGTGTGTCTTCAGGAATTGCTTCTCTGTGAACTGCCATTTTGAAAAAGTAGCTGGAGTGTAGTCATGTAGGTTCTAAAATGCTGCCTGTACAAAATGGTTGTACATCATGAAAATATAGTATGAGTTTAACCTACACCCCTGAAATTCTTAAAAAGAAAAAAAGTGTGAAAGGGATGCTTTCCTAACGTAGCAAAGCTTTACAAAGGAGTAGGGGTGTTTGCATTGTCTTAGGTTCACTTTATTAAAAATTATCAGGAGTTCTAACATTCTGTCTTGTTGCAGCTGTAATGCATGATGAAATATTCGCATCATGACTTCATATGGTAGTTCAGAGTTAGTTTTACTTTCATATTTAATATATGGTTACTTTGTTTAAGAAAGATAACAAAAAGAAGCCTTCTATCTGCCAGTGTTGCTTTTTTGGTGATGTAGACCAGTGCTCTCCAAAATTTTGATCTCACACACCATCAGTAAAAAATTTTTGAGCACTCCCAATATATATTTATTTATAGACTATGGATATATACTACTCATGTACATTATAAAACATACACAAAAATAATAATTTAAAAAATACATAATAAAGATGGAATAAACAATATTTTATAAATATTTTATTAACAGTCCATAACCATTTTTGCTCTAAAGCCTTATTAGTAATAATATTTTTTTACTGACAGTAATTTTGATTAAATATGCTTCATTATTTTTTGAAATCTGAGTTTAACATCTTGTAATGCAGCATTTTGAAGGCCACATTCTAAGTTCAGTTTATTTTAGTACTTAGTTTTAATGGCTGTCATAGCTGAAAAAGATAATTCACAAAGTTATGTAGATCCAAAAGGAAGAATTGTATTGTGGGCTGCACTTACCTTGCATGATAGTAATTTTTCAGTCCTATCCACCAATTATGCAAAGATTTTTGTTAAAATTTGGCTATTAAATTTCCATCTTCCTTGATCTCGATGAGCTCTTCTTGCAGACTAATTGGAAGGTGTTGAATTTTTATATTTTTAACAATTGGGTCCAAAATCCACTAAAACTCTTTGGAAGATTTCTAAATATGTAAGAGAATTCTGTTTCCAAGTTCAAGTGTACAAGACTCGAGGGTGTTTTTTTTATAGCTGATGCACTTGCATCATTTTTGGCAACAAAATCACATAATGGTGGAAATGTTTTGGGGCAGCTGTTTTCAAAATGCTGTCTCCATACTGCAAGTTTCTTTCAAAAAGCAGTTACTTATTCTTAAAACATCTTTACCTTGAAAGAACAGATTGAGTGTGTTTTATTTTTTTTGAAATTATCTGTCATTGTGGTAAAGGTCAGCCAATTTGGAAGACTTGTCGCTTTGTGAAAGAAAAATGCATAACTCATCTTTGACAACTTTTAAGCCCTTTACTACAAGATAACCAGCAAACCTCTGTGTGGTACAGAAGACTTTCATGGTTGCTCTCTATCTCATAACAAAGTGTTGTAAAGATTTGACTTTTTAAAGGTCTCTTTTTTTTTTTTTTAATAAAATTAACCGTATTGATGACACTTTGTGTGATTCTGACTCCATCTTTGCTACAATATCTTGCTATGAAGGATGTATAAATGAATTTCTGCTGTGGTGCTATCTCTGTAAACTTACTCTGGAATCTTTTTTTTTTTTTAATATATTCTAGTCAATGCAGTGGCTCTTTCAGTGTTACACTTGCACAGTTTTTCCGTAAAACATTGTTCTTATTAAAGAAGTCACTGTTGAGAATATATCTTGTCCAGCACATCATTTTGTCTGTATTAATGAAGTAATTTGTTGAGAATATATCTCTTTGGGTACATGTTTTCTTTAGTGGCTCACAAAAAGTACTACTTTGTGTATTTCATTATTAAACCAGAATCTAGCAAATATCAGAAGCTGAGACATGTTAGACACATCTGTACATTCATCCAGCTGTGCAGCAAACTTCTCATGCTGTGAAATTTGTTCTAATACTTGTTTCTTCAAAACTACAGTGTGTTTTCTGTGTGTTTCCCAACAGAATTTGCTGACAAAGGAATGTGTTTTACTTTGTCCCCATACTGTTCCCATGTGTTATTTCAGTCATTCTTACCACAGCAGGAAGAATAAGTGGTCCAGTGGTATGGGGCTTTTTGTCTTTCGCTATTATGCAAGAAGCCTCAAAAGAGGCTTCTAAACATGTATTGTGAAGTTTTGTAAAGTACTGGGTTGAGCATCATGTGACTTGAAACATCTCTGAAAAAATTGTAGAGGTTTGTCCTCATGTTCTGGATGTTTAGATTTTTAATGTCTTGCTAATTGTGGTGGCTTCATACTACCATTAGATAATACCTCAAGACACATTATACACTGAGGGCAAGGTTCATCATTAATAATAGTGGATGTAAATCCATATTTCAAATAGCAGTCTTGGTAATCTTGATTTTCTTTTTTTTCTTTTTTTTTTTCCCTCCCCCTCTCCCCCTGAAGTTCTTTGTCAGATCTGTTTAGGTTGGCATTGTCTTTACCTTGCAATGTGGCTGATGAAGAGCTCATAGTAGGAGTAGGAGAAGCGTTAGCTCTGACATTTTCTTGTTGTTTGCTTTTGCTCACGTCAGTATTGTCTTCAGTCCACAGTTTATTTGCAGGAATCTTTTTAAGCCACTTGTTCATTTTATCAGAGTTGGTTTAGGTAAAACAAGATAATATAATCTGTCAGTCCATTAATTGGGCACAAGCAAACTGCATTGTGTTGCAATATGCTCAAAGTGAACAAACAAGTGAGGGTGCCACTGTCATCCCTGCTGTGTGGTAAGACACCTTGCGCATACTGTACATGGGACCCTCTGACATATAGACCGAGGGAGGACACTGCTGTCAATCTGTATGTTAAATATTAGTAAAACTTAATTTCTTTTTTTTTTTAAAAAAGACAAGAAGTTCTAGTATCTTCTTACTGCATCCCAGTGTGTTGTCTTGCTCACCTCATAGGGTGCTTGCATACCACTTCGGGAGCCACTGATGTAGAGGTCTGACGGCTTGACTTTCAAATTCATGCTTCATAGCTTCTTTAGAATTTCAAAGCTGACATTTGGTTGGGAGGATCTCTTTAATATGCAAGAACTGTGACACTTTGTTTTCAATCTGACACAAGGTAAATGAATCACAGTTTTAAAAGTTTTGTATGATCTCAAAAAACTCCCTCCCTTTGTCCTTGCAATTAGTTAGCAAATATCTTAAGACTTCAAAGGTACACCTGTAATTTATTTTCCCATGTAATCTGCTAGGTACTGGAAGGCAGATTTTTGAGGGAAATGCTGCTTTCCTGTTGTTTGTGGGTGGTAAGGAACAAAGTGTGCTGAGCATCTTTTTCCACAGTAAGTTGAAAGGGGCATTAGAAATAACTAGAAATTCCAGATAAAACTTGAATGAGGCAAGATGCTCAGCTACAGAAAAAGAATCATTTATGTTGGTGGGAATCTCTGGAGCTGTGCTGAAGGCAGAGCCAGCTTAGGTCAGGTTGCCTAAGGGGTTGTCCAGTCGAGTTTTAATTATCTGCAAGGATGAAGATCATGCAGCCTCTCTGGGCACTTATTCCAGTGTTTGACTACTCTTACAGTGAATTTTTTTCCTAATACCTAATTGTAACTTCCCATTTTGGACTTGTGTCTACTTACTGTCATCCTATCGCTGTACCTATGAGAAGACTCCGTCTACATCTTCCCTGTGGCTTCCCACAAGGCAGTTGAAGACGGCAGTATCTGCCCTTACTCTACTCTTTTGGAAGCCGAATGAGCTAATTTATCTAATTCAGTAATACCACATATGCATAATAGGCACGTGACCGGTTTTGGACATAATTGAAGTTCATTCTGTGTGAGTTAAGTATTGTGCATGCTGCTCCATAACGTCCAAAATCATGGAGTATCTTCTGTTTCCTTAAGCAGTGCTGAGAGATGACACAAGTGGAAGCATGTGTCTATAAAGGGTCATCAGTGTCTTTCTGTTCCAAGCCTAGGTCCTCCTTACAAAAAGTGTGTTTACATCTAAACCAATTTATTTCCAATACCTTGGGCTGCTTTATGGCGGTATTTTTTTTGTGAAGAGTTGACGTGATGCGTTTTAACTTTTTAGATATGAACATACCAAGCCACTGAAAGAGGAGGAAGTGACTGATTTGGATCCAGATGAAAAAATCTATCCCTCAGTATCCTCAGACTTCATGTTACTCCCTGAAACATTTGAAGAAATTATTGCTGAGATAGAAGATGAAAATGCAGATCTGGCAGCTGCAGGAGTAGGAGCTGAAGACTGGGTGAATGCTGTAGAGTTTGTCCCTGGGCAGCCATACTGTGGACGTGGTAAGCTGATCATGGGATAACAGTAAATTTCTGTGATGGGTCAACAGTTTCAATGTAGTGCATTTATTTTAATGCTTTTGGTTTTGTTGAGTACAGCTATTCATATTTATTAATCACTTCAAGTGATCTATCCTTAACTTATGCTTGAATTTTCTGATGTGAATAGTCGGACTGTTCCATGTCAGTTACTACTGCTGTCCTGATGATCTGAAACCAGGTATACTTTAAGACAGTCTCTGCATAACTGGCTTCCCCTTGTTGTGACTCTGAATGACTTGGAGAATCTCTTTCTTTGAAGTTTTAGTTTGCCTGTGTGATGGGAGAAGAAAATACTGCTGATGCAATTAATATTACTACTCTGGAAAGATAATCTGCTGCCTTTTGGTTTTGGGTTTTTTGTTCATTTGTTTGTTTTGAGTTATTTTGCAGTTAAAGGTTTTCCAGTGGAGATACAGATTCATGTAGAATGAATTGAAGCCTCATGCTTGCTTTCATGAATCCCATGGCAACTCAGACTAGAAGCTGAAAATCATTTATTCTGGTTACCTTTCTGAGGCTTGACTTTCTAAATACTGTGACAGCTCATGTTGAGAATGAGGTTGAAGAAGCTCATCATGTGGGACCAGACTGTTAAAGTAGCATACTTGTCATCTGCTTTCCCTGCAGAAATATAGCACAAAGACTTAAAATTTAAGTGAGGAGCAGGCTGAAGATGTTTACTTTAGCATAATTTCTGATCTTTGCTGCTTTAAAACTGAAGGCTTATGGCCATGAGTACTCAAATAATTGTTTGAATCCAAACAATTGTGTCCAGAGACTTTGAACTTGTTATACAGTGCTCAGACTTACTACTTTATCTCCACAGCTTTTCTCAGATCTGGAAAGAGAATTACTTTCTCAGTGTTACAGGGTGTTCCTGGAGCCTGCTCTGATCTGATTTGAGGAAGGGTGAAGAGGAAAG
Source organism: Chroicocephalus ridibundus (assembly GCF_963924245.1). Taxonomy (NCBI): domain Eukaryota; kingdom Metazoa; phylum Chordata; class Aves; order Charadriiformes; family Laridae; genus Chroicocephalus; species Chroicocephalus ridibundus. Next base: position 157,702,328 of record NC_086284.1, read on the forward strand.
GGGAATGGTCAAGTGACGTTGACATTTTGCTAGTGTTGTTGAGAAGTTTGGTTATGGAATTGTGTGGTGTATCTGTGATTTGGGTATAGTCAAAAGGAATGAAAACTTGTCTTCTAGCTGTTAATATGTTACCTTACTGTCATAAAAGATACAGTTTCTGTGTTCATTGAGATAAATGATACCTTTTTTAAATCTTTTAATCAGAATAGAATAATTTAGTTTGGAAGGGAACTCTAGATTTAATCTAGTTTGTTTCCCGCTCACAGCAGGATCAGCTACGTCAGGTTGCCAGGGGCTTTGTTTAGTTGAATCTCTGTCCTCGGAGATGGATATGCTATAAGCTCTGAGCAGCCTTTGCAGTGTTTGACTTCTTTCACATGGACAAGCTGTTTAATAGTATGTATTTGGATTTTCCCTGCCTCGCTTGCCTTCTGTCTCTAGTCCTGTGCACATCTGAGAAGAGTCTGGCTCTGCAGTTTTTGGGTTTTTTCCTTTCCATTAAGTAGTTGAAGATAGCAATAAGATAGCTTCTTAAGCTGAACAAGTCCAGTTTCCTCAGTCTCTTTTCATGGGCTTCAGGCCCCTTAATGGCTGGGTGGCCCTCCACTGGAATCAATTCATTGCTAGTTTGAACAGCCAGAGATCTTTTAAATACACCTACTCCTTATAGGAGAGCTGGTGCTTTCTCCTAAATTCCTGAAGTGTAAGGGCATTTCATTGTACCTTTAATTCAGTTTTACTGAAGCAGTTCCTCTTTCTAGGGGGTCAGGCTTATTTTTCATGGAAACTTGTGCCTGCCACAGATTAAGTTAAATAACATTATCTTCTCTGAATCTTGTTCCAAATTCTCTGTTTTGTATCCTTTGAAATTCAATGTATTTTAATGTGTAAACATACTCGGCTGTTTGTTCTGAACAGTGCTACATGATGCTAATTCACATGGTGACTTCTTAAAGTCTGTGATTCAAAAACTTTACTTTTCTGCAGCCCCTGTCTTTATTAAGCTATAAAAATGAAGACCCTTGCTTTAGTGATCAGGAAGATGTGTGCAGTGTGTTGCATAGTGTGCACTTTAAAAAAAAAAAAGCCTTAGAGATTATTCGTTTCAAGTGCCTGGAGAAATGTACAGGTACTTGGAAACTTTAAAATGGAACCTATTTGTCAAGATTAGCTAGAAGCATTTGTGTTTTAAATTCTTACAGATGCTGGAGATTCAGGGTTGCCAGTTTAACCATGCGTAGCTTGGGCTTATAATGCTCGTCTTTTACTATGAGGCAAGACATTCTGCTAATGCAGATAATTCTCTGATTTGGGACTAAACCTGACCTCAGGGCCTAGCGAAGAAAATAGTGACGATTCTTCAGATATTCACTTGTTTGATGTACAGATGTATCACGTTTCTGTATTCTGCTGCTGCTGTTCTAGAATAATTGAGGGAGAGTAGAAAGGCAGAAATATGAGACGTTCTGCATTGAGTGGCTGTTTCCTGCTGCTACAAGCACAAAATGTGTCCCAGAGTGAACACAGGTGGTGTGTGAACTAAAGGCAATGAAGTTTTTTCACTAGTATGAATTTAACCCTGTTGACTGACATGGGCAGTGAGAAGATAGAGATTGGGTCCACCTACTGGAGAGCAGTGGTTTTGAACAGCAGACAGTACATGTTTACTCTCATGGAGTAAATGTTACTCTGAGGGATGTTTCATTCAGAACTATGGAGGGAATACAGTCTCGTGAGTTTCTCTAATTTTGCTTTCAAATAGGAAGCAAAATTGTAGCAGATAGTGCAGTAGATACAGGAGATATGCATGCAGGGCTTTAGGCTGTGGAAGCTTGCGATATTCAGAAATGGAAATACTAATTTGATCTTTATTTCACAGAAATACAACTCTTACTGAGGGGAAGTACTGGGACAGCACAGAAGGCTGGGACTAGAAAACTAATGTCACTTTTAGCACGTTTTTCCAAGTACCCAGAGCTGTTATTAAAGATTGACATTGATAGATCTTTATCTTGTTGTCTAGGTGTCTTGTCAGTAGGAACTGGTTATACTTCTTTGTGCAAGGATGGTATTGTGGACTGGGCTGGAATTTAGTAGCTGTAGTGTGCTTGTTGACTTTAAGTAGTTGTAGTTGTTGTTGTTGGTTTGTTTTAAGTAATAACTCTTACTTTTTTTGTGCCAAGATGTGAAACTCTGCTCTCTCCTGTGGACCAGCATAGTAAATATAAATGGGTTTCTAAGTCAGTCTCTGGAGGGGTAAGACTTCAAAGCCTTTATGCTCAAAGAACCTGAAGTAAGAAGTGTGTTGTGTGTGTGGCTTTTGTGTTTGTGGCTGGTTTTTTTTTTTGTTTTGTTTTTTTTAATGACTAAAACCCTTACTGAATAAAGTTTTGGCAAAAATTATCCTTGAGAGGAATGCAGGTGACTCTGGAAAATTTTTCTGTTAAGAGAAGCTTCAAATGTGCCTCTCATTTCAAAGTATGCATTTTCCAGGGGTATAGGATTGCCTTAAGTAAATACTGTCTTGCCAGCCCCATTAAAAGAAGTGGAGGCAATTTGATTCCTTTAAAACGCAGCTGCGTTTGTCGGTCTAGTAGCCTTCTGCCCATCCATACTATGATCTCTATGATCTATTGAACTTCCTTCCTTCAGTAAGGGTCAAACAAGATGTCAGAAGTCAGGTGAATCAACTAGGTAAAAAACATGTAAAAACATTAACTAGAAAAAAACCTGGCAAAAATGGCAGTTGATGGAATACAAACTGACTAGTGATTGTGACTTTGGAAGTGGAGACCATGGATTTCAAACCTGGGGGATGTGTGTTCAATTAATAAGTACAAATTGTCATATTATATTCGTCTGCTCAGAAGAGTAGGTAGAGCCTTGTGTATGGTTACTTGTTACTTTTCTTGGTGCCGGTTCATTAGAACTCATGGGGAAGAATAAGTAATGAAGATTTTTTTTGTCGGGAATCTGGTACTGAAAAATGAGCAGGTTGACAATTGACTTGTTATTCTGTCACTCGCTGGCTTTTGAAAAGTATGTTTCTAGCAAACAGACTGGTCCAAGATCAGTGCAAGTGACCTCTTAAAGTAAGAGATTGTTCAAGAAGCAGACTTGAACTTATTTTGAGAGCTGATATTTTCCTATGCTAATCTTCAGTATTTGCTTATCCCCCAAAACTGTGAGCTCTCAGGGACCTGCTTTTTCTTTATGTCCAAAAGCTAGCAGGGTGATTCATGTTTATTGTATCTCTTTGCTCCGTGGGGATGAAAGCTGTGTGAGTGTGCAGCCTGTGATTCTTCTTGAGAAGGAGTCTGACTTTTACTGATCCAAGTATGCCTTTGGTAGCTTTTGCTTACTTCTCCAAATCTAGTGCTTGAGCAGCTCATAAAAGTTACACTTTCTTATAGCACAATGACTCTTTATTTTTGTAACAACTACTTGTTACGCAAATGAAGTCCAGTTGCTCCTCTTCTTGGTGTTTATTTTGAATATAGGAATACTTTGTTGTTCCCCTGCATCTACTGTATCTTCAGTTTCAAACTGACTGCTTTTGTCTTGTAACTTAAGTTTATCATTGTGCTTATGTAATGATCTCAAAAGGCTGTTTGGCTTGTGGTGGCACAGACAAGAATATGTTCAAGAGGTACAGGGGGAAGTGTTAAGCTGAAGCTGTCTAAATGGGGAAGAGAAATTAATACAGATTTCAGTTCAATTTAGAATTAGGCAAGGGAATTTACTTAGCCAGGATTTTGCAAAACTGATGGCTAGCTTAGAATGCAATGAAAATGCCCTGAATTTCAGTTTCTTAAAGCTAGGTTTACGTGTCTGACTGGTAGATTGGATATCTGTGTAGGCTAGGGGTTTTGGCAAATAGCTAGAATACAGTTAGTTTGGTGAGAGGTGTGGACACCTCATACAGATGCATGGGAATCTAGAAGTGAAAGTCTGTTGTTCAGGCTGAACAACAAAATACTAATTAACCTGCACATAAGGAACTGCTGGTGTGGTGTTCCCATATTAGCATTTTATTATGCTATATATTATTTATACACCTTCGTTGCTTCAGCTGCATAATTTCTGGGAAAAAGCCTGCTAACTTTTGCCGATGTGGAATTGATTCTCAAAGCAGTGAGAGACTTGTAACCTTATTTAATTGTTGCTGCACCAGAGTTCATATAAAAATGTACTTGAGCTGCTGAAAACTAGTGAGATTTTTCTAGTGTGGACTTAGCCTGTAAATCTGAATATGACCACTGAAACCTTGATAGCTTTAGTCTTGTCTGGGTTGAAGAATGAAGAAATTGGTTGTGTTTTCTTGAGTGGGAAAAGAACTGTTAGTTTGGGTTGAGGGTTTGTGAAACTTGGACTGAAATGAACCTTGTTTGTTTTTATAATTCTCTTTGGATAATGTGAGCAGGGTTACCCAAAGATTACTTTGCATTCAAACAATGTATTCTCTAAATCTGAATGTATTGCTTACTGTCCTTAATCTTGTTCCCAGCTGCTCCTTCCTGTGCCGAAGCACCCTTGCAGGAATTGCAGGAAATGGTGATTGAGGAAGAATATGAAAAGCAGCAAGCAGATGTGGAGATAAAGAAAGAGCTGTGTCCCTACGCTGCAGTAGGAGAATGTCGTTATGGAGAAAACTGCGTGTATATCCATGGGGATGTGTGTGATATGTGTGGACTGCAGGTCTTGCATCCAATTGATGCTGCACAGAGATCCCAGCACATAAAGGTAGGAAAACAACTGTCTGGTGTTAAACAGCTTTAAGTTATTGCTTCCTACCTCCCTGCAATCACTTGTCACTAATTCCCTTTCATTTGAAGATGCATCCAGGTCAGGCAGTGAATGAAGTTCCTGTTGTAAACTGGACCGTTTCCTGTCAGGGCCATATTCAAAAGCAGCTGGGTTTCCTTATCTGTGCTGGCAGAGCAGTCTGCTTAAAATACTAAAGCTTTGTTCTCTGCCTAGTAAAACCGGATGGTCTTTCAGATTGCCTTTCTCATGTTTAAAAGCAATGTCTGAAGAAAGTTTGAACTCTGAATTGATTGTTCCCTGCTATCTGAGTAAACTTTTTTTTAGGATAAAGATTTTTTTTTTTTAAGCTTAATTCTACTCCATGCATTGTGCAAAAGAGCAGAGTTAAACTGATCTTAAAACCCTGCTTAGAGTTCACCAGGTGACAGGTTGTCTCTGTAGTAGTTTTCTTTGTCTCTCCTTTTCAGTCTTGCATTGAAGCTCACGAGAAGGACATGGAGCTTTCATTTGCCGTCCAGCGTAGTAAAGACATGGTGTGCGGGATATGCATGGAGGTGGTGTATGAGAAAGCTAATCCTAGTGAGCGCCGCTTTGGGATCCTCTCCAACTGCAGCCATACTTACTGTCTCAAGTGCATCCGCAAGTGGAGGAGTGCTAAACAATTTGAGAGCAAGATTATAAAGTGAGGCACTTTCCCATTTTGATTGTGCTTTGTTACTATGGAAGAACTTAGTAACTTTTGACAACTTGCAACAGACTTCCAGATGCAGGCTGCACAGAGACTGCATTTAATGCATACTAACTTTGGTTTGGAAGTGAAATAATTGTTAGGGATAACATTTACGCTCTGATTTGGTTAATATGGATTAAGTTTGCAAAACTCACTTAATGGTAGAAGATAACTTTCTCTTATTTAGTAGCGTGTTGTCCAATTGTTACTGTTAAAGTGTTGGACACCCAGCCAGGAATCTGAAAACAGATTAACCAGTTCAGAATGTACGCTTCTTAATTCATCACTACCCTAGTTCATTAATAGTTGGCAAAACATTTCTCCATTTAAAGACTGTTTTAAAAAAACAAAGTTCCAATCAAATAAATACAGAAATCAAGCCAAAATAAATTTATTTAATTCTAAAGGAGTCTGTGTGAACTGTTTTTTCAAGCTTTTGTCAGACCAGCTGCCATTTAGTTCTTGAAGAAGAGAGTTCAGGTTATCCTCATGTGTAAGAGGGAATCTAGATTGAAAAGCCCATACACAAGTGTGTGGGTACAATGCATCTTTAAAGACGGATATATGCCATGACTTCTTATTATAGGCAAGAGAGGCCCTGTAATGTGGAATTTTGCAGCACAGTCTGTTCATTCCCCAGGTCCTGCCCAGAATGTCGGATCACATCTAACTTTGTCATTCCAAGTGAGTACTGGGTGGAGGAGAAGGAAGAGAAGCAGAAACTCATTCAGAAATACAAGGAGGCAATGAGGTATGAGCACTGCAGCCTTTTCTCAAGTTGAGACAGCAGAGATAAAGGCATTCCTGGAGAAGGGTGTTGATATAAAGCCCTCTCACACCTCGTTTCCACCACTACATGTGAAGTGCGTCCTTACCTATCTGCTCACAATTGCATGCAGCCATACAGTTGCGAAGCTATCCCTGTGTTCTTTGACCTCAATCTTTCCCTTCTATGCACAAAACACTGGTGGTGTAGCCATAAGGTAGTACGAGCTTGTGCGCTGCGACCCGTCAGTGTCCCTATGCATGCATCGACCCACACAAGTTGTGTAGTACACTATTTCTGCGTGTAGGTGTTACACTGACAAAATACCTTCAGCTCCAAATGGTACCTGAGATCCTTTTGGACTGCAGGTAAATGCAGTTCTGAAGTCTGGTTGGGGCTTGCTGTGAGTAAGGGTTGCGGTATTTTCCTTTCCAGCAACAAGCCATGCAGGTATTTTGACGAAGGCCGTGGAAGCTGTCCATTTGGAGGAAACTGTTTTTACAAGCATGCATATCCTGATGGCCGCCGAGAGGAGCCACAGAGACCCAAAGTGGGAACATCAAGTAGATACCGGGTCAGTGCTGCTGTTTTTTGTCTTTTCTGTACAGAGAGAGTGCAAGAGGGGTGTGCGTTAAATCAGCTGCATTGAGAAGAGGACAGGGAAATGTTGACTTTTTTTTACTTCTGATGGATCTGCGTAATGGTGAATTTGAAGGAGGTGATGGTCTAAAGTTTGTGAATGCTGGAGGCCAAGATGGAAAGAGTGGATTTAAAAAACTTTCCTAGTACACCAACATATTGAAGTACAAATGTTGAGCAGCATTAATAGGGGTGTGTAAGGGTAAATTCTACTGGAGGTCAGTATCTCCCTGAATGAGAAAATGTGGTTTCTTGTATGTCAGAAAGCATGCTGGGGGCTGAACCTTGTCAACCTCTGGGAAGACTCCTACCTTGTACCACTTGGTCACCTGGGTATATACTTGTGTTCTACTTGCAGGCCCAGCGGAGGAATCGGTTCTGGGAGTTCATTGAGGAGCGAGAGAACGGTGATCCGTTCGAGACCGATGAGGATGAGGTGGTGACCTTTGAGCTCGGTGAGATGTTGCTTATGCTGTTGGCAGCAGGAGGTGACGATGAGCTAACGGATTCCGAGGATGAGTGGGACTTGTTTCATGATGAGCTGGAAGATTATTACGACTTGGATCTATAGCACCTGTCAGTGGAGTGTGGACTGTCGTCTTGGCTTCAGGCAGTAGCTATTACCTGTGGTGTTGTGGCAGTGCCTGTGTTTCTCCTAGGCAGGCCGATCAATTCCAGGTGCTGTTGTAATAACTTTTACCCAGGGTCTGTCTCTTCCCTTCCCATCCCCTCCCACCCCAGGAGTGTTGTTTTTCCTCTGTTTAAACAAATAACAAGAAATAAATCTTTAAAATGTTAGTTTTTGTAAAAATGAATTTAACTGTCAAACAGTTAGCTTAGGTTTGTTGCTTCATCTGTGTACCCAACAGAGTTCACCCAGTTCCAGGGTTAAAGTGTTTACAGGACTTCCACACTCATTTTGAAGAGCCCAGATACAAAAATGAGCGGTGGCCATGCAGTGGGGATGTAAATTGGCTGATGGCCTTTTTTTCTGTCTTTGTACCAATATTTCTGACTTTCAGGCCAGATACAAATACTCTCTTTCTGGCATCAGCTCCGTTCCAGCCCCCTCATGTACACATCTTCATTTGTGATTTTGGTCTCTTGTTTACTTGCACATTACTATTACTACTGTGTAACCAGAACCAGGTGTGAACGTTCTGGGTTTTTACTGTGTTTAGCATGAAAGGAAAATGTCTTTGTGAAAGGAGAACTCTCTATGTGTATATACAGATAAATGTAGAGTTGGACCTCAAGGATGGGGAGACTCTGTGTAAGTTAAAAATAACAAAACCATCTTTCATCCCCTCTTGGTGCATGAAGTCTAGCCTCCAATTGGACATGAAACTGGTTTAGTGGTCTCAGCCCAGTCTGTGGCAGTGATCTTAACTATTGCTTAACTTAATAGATAGCACTCCCTAATACACCAGCTCTCTTTCATGTGTATGATTAGGGTTGTCCAGGAGCAGAAATCCGGTTAGCCAAGGTAGGGTCAGAGGAATGACAGAGAGAGGCCCCTTTAGCTTTATTGCTCTGTAAGTTTTAGAACTTGGTGTAACCACTTAAGCTGTGAGCTTCGCTAGGAAATTGCTGTGCCTCTCAGCTGGTTCGAGGTAGACATGCCTCTCAGCATCTGAGTTGGGCAGGTTGCCTGGTAAAGCTCTTCAGCTTATATGAGTTACTGCTTACAAAGGCAGTCATGCAGTTTCTGGCTGTAATTTGCATTGAGAAATTACTTTGCCACCAAAGCCCCAGCACAGGAATTTTAACCTTGCATTACATTATTGCTGTTTTTTATTGACTCGTGGATGCCCCGTGATCTGTTCTCCTGCTGCTCTTGTCCCTTAGACTGCCTCTCCTTTCACTTTTAAATGGAATGAGAAATTGTTCTGAGGTCTATAACGTATTGTTTTGCAGCTGCCTTTTGTAAGAAGCACTTTTCCCAAATAAAAAAAATCAAAAAAAGTGAAACAAAAAGTCTGTCTGTTCTTTTAAGTTTGAAGCTTCTGTTTCAGCTTGATTGATTATTTGTGTGTGTGTAAATATAAAGGCATTTATGTCACTTAACTCCTGCAGAATAATGTCACGCTAACACAGAATTTTAACTTGGTTATAACCTTTCCAGCAAAGAGCCTGTAATGTAAGGAAGGCATTTTGAACAGACAGCTGAGACAATTGAACTGCTGAAGGAATATATGGGGCTGTTAGTGGGAACAAATGTGGCTTGCTTTCTCAGAAGTCTTGAGTTATGCACTATGGTATTAATTTTGTCCTGAACAAAGCCAATTGCAGTACATATTCTATTGACAGTTTCCTGTTGTAGTGCTGTTTGGACAGCAAGTCCAAACATTGTTACAGGCCACTTCCTGAGAATCTACATGCTTTTTTTTAAGCCTGTGTGTGTTGAAAAAGAAGCATTCTTTTGCAGAAATACATAAAGTTAGGAGTAAACTACTAGAAACATACTCAGATGCTGAGGGATATGACTAAGAAAAGTTTAACTTAACAGTCATCTTTGGCTTGTTTGGTTTTTTTTCGAGAGGCATGTAGCAGAAGGAGAAAAGGATTTGAATGCAATTTGTGCAAATAACATTTAAAACTGAGATAGGGAAAAACAGAAGAAATGGCTTTGTAGCAGAACTAGCCTTTTCTCCCCTACATAGTGAACGTAAGTTCTTAACATCCAAGTGGAAAGCTGCATTCAAACATAAGTTTAGCAAAGATGTGATCTGATAAGATGGAAAAGGGTAATAAACTTAACCAGCCAGAGCATGTGGATCAGCTTCCCTTAATAAGCTGTCAGAAATAGCATGCTTTACTTCTTGTGTGGGTGTATGTATGGCACAATGGTGGATGCTGTTGCTTCTAAACTTCTGCATGCTTTCAGGGGAAGGTGAGAATATGCAAGTAAGTGATTTGCTGTGGTGGAGGCTGTTCTGTCTAGCTGCAAGGTGACTGATGTAGTCAAGTGCATCCTGACAAGTAGTTTCTGTTGATCTCCCGCTTTGAAGCGTGCTATGGTGGTTCTTCTGTAAGGTAAAGAACTGTATGTATTTGTCATCAAGCAATAGTGCTGTCTGTCACTTCCAGTTTGAATCTTGCTGTTGGTAGGCCTGCTTCTAAGCTTCCTGTTGTGTTATGATTTCCCACCCCAAACTGGAATGACTGAAAAGAGTAGGGCCTTTGAAATGAGTAGAGTATGTTAACAGGCTCCTGTGGTTTTCCACCGTAAGAACAGGAATAAAGTCAGTAGAATTAAAACAAACTTTTAATGTGAAAATATGGAGGGTGACAACTTAGGCTATGCTATGTTTTCTTTAAGCAAATACCTAAGGTACAGAAACTGAAGAGGCCACTGAGAATAGTGTTAAGACGAAAAAGGTATAAAGACTCATAAACTTCCACCAGCAAAATCTTGATTTCAAAACGTTTAGAAAAAGATGTATGCTCTCCCTTGAAGCACCTTGACTTTACTCCCTATGCAAGAACATATACATATGGTTTGCATCTTGTAGTAAGTGCCAAGTAAGTGTCTGCTGCCCATTCTAGTTGATCTGAATGTGATGATACAAGCAAAGAGCACGTCTTTACAATCTCTGCTGCTTTAGTTCACATCTTGATAGCACAGCGTTTTCCCGATTGTAGCCCAAGGTGTATTGTCACCTAGCTGAGGGGATGCCTGGTTCATTGAATGACATACAAAGTAACTCTTTCCTGCTACAGCTGGTACAAAATAGATTTGTTTGGAGGGCCCAGTGGGCTATGGGGTGTCTCATGTTTGGAACAGAACTTGTATAGATGGAATTATTAATGCTACAGCAGCTTAAAGCAATAGAGAATCTACGTTGTAGTCCCTTGTGATGTTCATGGACACATCTGTAGCAAGGAAATGTGGGATTGCAAATATGTTAAACTTTCTGCTCCTACTTGCTGCTGTTATCCATGGGTGTGCTATTTGTCCCTTGCAGTCAACCTAGAGTCAACACCTGTTTGGCAACAGCTTGAAGTGAGTGCATAGATAGAGCCTATGCAGGCAGCTGAATTAAGGTGGATTTTTTAGAACAGCAGCACTAGAAAAAGTGCTTTAAAAGTCTTTTACAAGTCCTACCTCTCTCAAATGGCAAGTTCCTATTAAAAGTTGAAGTACTCTTACTTAAGTAAAAGGGGCTCTTGGCCTGGCAAAAACTACTGTCAAAGGACACTGATAGCCCAGCATTGTCTGTTGTAGCTCCAGTCCTTAACGTGCTCTGGAGAGATGCTTGAAAATGGCTTCAGGGGTCAGTGCACTGAGCAATGATTATTAAAGCCCCCCTGCCTTGAGCTGAGTGTGGTGTTCTGGGAAATGAGATATATAAAAACCTGCCTGTTGGCAGCCCACAGCTGGGAAGGGGAGGCTTTACATAATGCTGTGGTTCGAGCATTCACCTGGCTGGGGGAAGCTTCAGTTTCAGTTCCCTGTCCAAAAGCATAGGCATGCATCTTCTTCCTTAAAGAAGGCTCCGACATAGAGTGATCTATCTCTGTTTGTAGCCTGAAAACTGCTTTCTCTGTCTCCTTTCCAACTATACTTTAACTGGAATGACTAGATAAGAACCTCAGCTTTTGTTATTAAGAGCCTGTTCCCTGATGTATGAAGAAAAGCTTGACCACACAGGCAGGGCCATGTGCTTTCCACAGCACTGAGTTGCAGTTGTGTTTACTTTTAAGACAGCTTCTGGGAGGTGTCAGAACTTGCTCTGTTCTAAAATACTTCTAGGTTTTTTTGTTACCCTGTTAGGTGGATAGGTGCTGCTTCAGTCTCATAGGGCATAGGTGTGATACCAATGCAAGTATTGTGCAACAGCTAAGATCCAAATACTTCTTCCAAGTAGATTAAAAAAAAAATCACAAATAAGCTCATCTTCAAGCTGGATGCAGCTCTTAAAACTGTGGGACAGTGGTTTTTTAGAATAGCATTGTAAAATAACATTAAAATAAGCTACGCTTTACTACAAGTGCATTAATGATGCACATTGGATTTGCATATGATGCTGGGAAAACAAACATATTAATATAAGGTTCCATAGCAGTTAATGTGTCTTGCATTGTCATAGCTGCATGCTTCCATCTGCTCTGTGATAGGGAAAGGCACAACTGCAGAAGTTACACTGTGCCTGTTTTTCAATCCAGTGGTTCTACCTTACAGTCTAGAATAACATGCTATAATAAAGGGATTTTTTTTTTAAGTTATAGCTTTCTTCACATATTACCTCATGAGTAATACTGTTTACCAATATGCACTCTGAAGAACCTTCTTGTGGGCAATGGCTGCAGCTTGCTCGTCATTTATGAGGGCAGCTTAAAAAAAACACCCTATGGAAGCCATTCAGTGTAACTGTCCCCAGGGCTTGAGGAAGATGCCAAACAACCAACCAAAAGAGGTCACACTCCTGTTTTAATTGCACAAGGGGTAGGTATTTAAGACTAGTTTATTGAAAGGGAACAGCACAGCTCAAAGCACAATCATGAGCCTGTTTTCCATGATCCTGTGTTGCAGAGCTTTCTGCTAGCGAAGGACTTGCTCTGCAGGTGGCTCTGTGTGTGTGGGAAGAGAATGGCAAGAGCCCTGTAACCTGTCAGTGCTGGGCAGTTCAGGGAACATGGGCCTGCAGAAGCCCCCACAGTGGGGGTAAGCAAAAGAACTTCATACAGTAATCTCTAATTAAGGCAGTAAACCCAATGAAGCATACAGAGGTTAATACTCTGCTGGTAAGATCCTTCCTCTAATTCTTGGCTAATGAAAGAGCGTAACTGGAGCTGAACACAATACTTTTCTATTAAGGTCTCCTAGAAGATTAGTATTTGCTGCAAATACTATCTCTGGTATATCTGAATGAAACTGCTAGCAAACTTTGTTCCAAGTGCGGATACTAAAAAACAAAAAACTGCTATTGACTGTTTTCCCAGTGACAAGAGTTGTAGAAACTAGTTATTTGGAATCTGGATTGGTACTTGTTCAGCTGCTGTGAAAGGTTATGGTGTTTACTGCTGCCTAAACATGCAAACTGAAATGCAACTACTAGGCTAATACCAAATTAAGATTTAGAAAGAAAACAGATCAGAAAGAGGATGCCAGAAGATGATGCAGCTTTCTCCTTAGCTGGCTATAGCAAGAGGCTTAGAGGCTAGCATTGACGATTTCTCCCTCAGTTTACACATAGCTGAATTAACCCCCCTTCTTCACATGGGATAGCAAAGAACCTGGCCAGAGGAAGCATTAATAATATTAGAAATATTTGCAAGACTATAAATCAGTGATTCATCCTACTTTATTTTTTTTTACGCTTCTCAGACAAGATTTTTTCCAGAAATATTTGCTACATGTTTTTTTCCCCCTATTTTTCAGGCACTTGTGAAACATGGGTAGGCTGCTGTCTGGTAAGCTAGCAGCATACTGGCCTTCCCAGGGCTTCTCTGCATGTAACCCAGACTGTATTTTAGCATTACAGAGTTTGAGCTCCAGTTCATAGCTTAACAGTAACTGCTTAAGTGATACACTTTGGTACATGTGGACTGCAGTCAAAAAAACTTCCTCTGTATAATATTTCTTTCCTCCTCCTCCTTCCCTGTTTCCATCTACTGAAAAAAACCCAACCAAAACAACAAACTCTTCATTCAGTTCTGGTACATAGAAGCAGCCGGTCCCCAAAAGCAGAGCTTGCATTTGGGAGGAGCAATACAAAACCTTTCTATTGCTACCAAGATGTTAAGTCTCCCTAACAGTAACATATACACTTGCCTAGGGGTAGCTTTCTGGTATGCTCCACACCATGCCCTTACGGTGGTGTGGTAAGGTTACACAATTAAACCATCTAACCCCTTGCTCAGTTTTACAGGAGCTGGAATCCCTTCTTCACACTCTCTTGAAAAATCTACAGGCATACTCTCAAGCTGTCTTTGGCCCATCACACAAGCTACAGAAGGCTTTTCATTAAAATCAGCACATCAAAAGGAAGGACCAAAAAAAAAAAAAAAAAAGTCCTTTCAGCCCAGCATTGATTTAGGCCATTACTGGTGCCTTGGAAGCTTCACTACTCCTGGGAAGTTTATGTAGCAAGACAGAGATCACTACTGGAAACTATCCTTAGAATTAGAGAACAAAATGGAAGACAACTTTTCCCACCCCAGGAAGAAGGCTGGGACCCTAATGTATCATATTCTGCCTGCTGTGAAACCCCAGGGATGTCTCTAGGTCTGCCTGGTGAGGAAATCAGTACAGATGTGAAATCATGTACTCTGTTATGATCCTTGGGATGAGTGGCTACACATCTGACATCAGGAGTGTGCTAAATGCAAGTTTAAGCAACAATGGGCTACTGCTGTCCAAGCATGTGCCAGACTTCTTAAAGCTGCTGGCAAAAAATAAAGTGCTTGCACTAGAAAAAACAACGTAGTTTAGAAGGATCAAGTCAATGCAGAGCTCTGGTGCAAATTTATCATCTGACACAGCCAGAAAAACATTTAAGGCTATAATTGAAGGCAATAATTTTTTTAAAGTTCTCTTTGGTTAAGGCAAGGGCTGGCAGCTTCCCAAGTCCTCTCAGCTCAGAAGTTTGTGTTAAAGTATCAGCTGCCACATTCAAAGCAACCTGTGCTATCAACATTAATGATCTCTGAAGATACTTACAAGCCAATCTGCAAGGTAGAGATATCAGAGAGATGGCTTGAGGTCACATAGCACACTTTCATCAATTGAATAAAATGAAATCAAATAGCCTCAGAAGAATGAAGACTTCTAAGTTCTTCCTGAACTCTCTCTTCAACAGAGGCACTGGCTCTTCTCCACACTTGGACTAGCAATCACTGGCCTGGAATCAAGATAGATGCTGTTCGGAGGGTTCTCTCCATGAAGCTGTAAGGTATTCCGGGCTATCAGCTCCTTAGCCATTAATGTGAAGACCTCTTCTATGTTTTGAGCTTCTTTTGCCGATGTCTCCAGTACAGCTAAGAGCCCATGCTTCTCTGCCAGTGTGCAGGCATCTTCAAACAGGACCTGGCGCTTATCTAGTGAATCTGATTTGTTCCCTTAAAAGAAGGCAAGTAGAAAATTAAATAATTTAGTCTCTCAAAAAGTCATCTTTAAATGCACTACATTCATTCAATTTTGTTAAATAATAGAATTATGTTAGGAATGAGAGTTACTGGAAAAACAAGATGTGAGCACATCAGTCTCACGAGCACAGGATGTGCATCAAAACTGCAGTTATCATATTAGTGATCTCAAATGAGTTAGAAAAAACCAAAACCAAACACAAAAAAGCTGTGTTCATCCAATTACTGTAGGTAGTGGTGCCAGAGGATTATTTGGAAGCAACTGTTGGTCCCTAGTGTTTTTAAACCTTAGATGGCATTTAAGTTAAATATTTTTAAAAAAGAAATCTTAGTGATCTTGGAGCTATAGTGACTGCACACAGGAAACCGAAGAAATGTTGCAGAAAGGTGTATTCCACCTTCAGTGGACACCGTGTGTGTTATGCTATTGTCAAGCAACTTTGACACATCTCAAAGTGAGTGCTCAGCTCTGAAGGTCTGGGATGTTGTTAGTCTAAAGCAGATCTCCTCCAAAAAAAAAAACCAAACCACACCACACCAAAACACAGGAAGAACCTGCTCAACTGTTAATCAGATTTTAACATGACCCATTTGTACAAGTCAGTCATTTTAAGATGATGTCAAAAGAGACAATTCACACCAGCTACCTTAATGCTTAAAATGTATACTTAAGAAGTTTCTGCACATATAAACTTTTACTTGAAGCAGTTTAGTCAAAGTCTGTCAAAGTCATGAAACACCTCAGATAAATACACAAAGGCTTTTTAAGTAGTTGCAACACGTGTGGAATTATTATCAGTTCTGGTACATGCAGTACTTGGCTAAAGTCTACATTCATAGTTTCAAGACAACCTTTCATCAAATTCATATCTTGAATTTGAAGCAGCTCCCCTCCCATTAAGTCCTTTCCAGTTTTTCTAAAAGGAAAAAAATACAAAACACCAAAACCCTCAAAAGAAAACCACAAACACCTCCCCCCCCCTCCAAACCACCTTGCTTGGGGGTTATTTGCTTTCTTAAAGGGTCCCCCTCTCTTTCCTCCTTCAGTTCCAGACGGGAAAGTTAGACTTCTTAACTTCACACTAGAAACAGGTATAACATGACTACATGCAATTAAATGTGCAAAGACTTCCTGACAAAGTAAGCAAAGCAAACAGCACCAGCTTTGGAAGAAAGCACCAAGCTTGCATCCTTGACAAGAGCTTTATGTTTAAAAATTGCAGAACTTCTCTTAAAAAATTAAAAAAAAAAAAAAAAAAAAAGAGCCTCCACCAGACACACAAAGGTCTTGCTCTTTAGATTCAAGAGAAAAGTTAGAGAAATCCCTACCAAAGTTCCACAGTTTTTCCCCCCTCCTTACTAATTCCAAGCACTGCAGTTACATGCAGGTCAGAATTTGTTTGTTTCTTCAGATGAAGAACAGGAAGAACCACCACGGCAGAGGTAAGTAATTTGCTATGAGCACAAGCAGAAGCGTAGGTCCTACACCTGCTGCGCTGTGGGGCTCAGCGCTGCATATCCTCAAGAGCCAGATTGGGCTGATGCGGCTGCGTGTGTTGCTCTGGGCACAGTGCCACAATGGGACAGGCAGAAGCAGTGGAATGTAAATAAAAAGCTCTCATTTGACTACCTCAGTTCTCTCATTTGCAGTTTCTTCCTTGGGGGATGGAAGACCAATAATAACAACCTGAAACACACAGGGAAAGAACCACACGGCTTCCTACCAGCTGCATTCTCGGGAATTTCTACCCATTCCTTTTCTCAAGAGGCAAAGTTTCCTGAACACTAGTGGAATAAACGAGGAGAAGGAGGGGAAATGCAAGCAGACTACTTTGTGCTCTGTAAAAGCCACGTCCCTATCTACTGTCTTACCTGATCGGAGTCCCATTACAGAGCAATGCGTATGCATATCAAAAGAACAGAGAGGAAAGATGAGAGCAAGGAGTTCTGTTGCTCTGCGCATTCCCCTTCGTCTTGAATTATTGAGCCGCTAAATTCCTGCACACCAGGAGTACAGAGTCAGACTGACTACAGTTCTAACCTCCATGAGGTTTTCCCTGCTTGCTAGACTAGCAGCAAGTTTGTTGGATTATTATAGCAAGAAAGGAACAAGTTGCACTGTCTGCAGTGGGCTTCGTCCTGTCAGGACCAGGCTGTGACTTTCCTAATTTTTTAAGCTTAGGTCAAATTGATACTATTTCTGACCTTTTAAATTATAACTGCATTCTTCTTTAATGCATAGTTTATGGATGCTTTAAGTAGTGGGGGGAACTTGAGGGGCTTTTATACATGTATTAAAAAAAAGCTATACAACAATTTAAAATTAGATTCCTACCAATTAACATCATGACCAAGTTTGCAGCACCATACTTTTCAATTTCGTGAATCCAGTGAGGAATGGATTCAAATGTGGACCTCCTAGTAAGGTCATAGGCGAGGATGGCCCCATGGGCACTCCTGTAATAAGACTGGGTTATTGTCCGGAAGCGTTCTTGACCAGCTGTGTCCCACACTTGGATCTGTAAGAGAAAGGATAGAAGTTGTAAAGATGGGCAAATCACACTTCCTAGGTGTTTGCCATCAGCATCTATGCTTTTGAAACCCTTTGAAACCCCCTAGAAGGCAGATAGACCTGTCCCAGCTCACTCCACTACACCCACAGTGTGGCTTTGGCCTCTTGAGATCTGAAGAGGCATTTACATGCCTGTAAAGACAATCCACACAGACCAAAGAGAAAACCAGGGAAAACCCAGCTTTGCAAAGAGACCGAGAAACCCAGTTTCAACAACTGTACTAAAAGATATAGAGCATTACAGCCTTTTAATAGGAAAGGAAGAAGAGCCAAGAAGCCCCGAAGCAGGCCTGGGCAAAGCAAAGCTATACAAAGGGCAGGCATCTGAACTTTCATCTGTGCGTGCAGGTAAGTTCTAACGATCTATTTCTTCTTAGTGTTCATCTTGTAAGTCTTCATCTTCCCTCAGATCAAGCATGCATCAAAGTGCAGCCTTTGCAAACCAGAGAGGGTTCTCCCTCCTCGGCGTCCCAGCTCAAACCCCCCCATCTCTGAAGGGGGGAAAGAGACTTCCCCCTCCGAACCAGAACCACTGGCCAAAGAACCCCCTGCAGCCAAAGCATGAGCCCTCTCCTCGGGAAGATCCAGAGAAGCCCCAAGGGCAGGCATGTACACAGATGAGGGTGACCGTGTCCCTCAGGGGACGCTCCTGAGGGGAAAGCTCCCCTCGGCAGCACCCCTAGTCAGGGAGGGCCGAGCAGGAGACGCCGTGCACCCTGCCACCCCCCCGGGAACAACGACACGGCGATGGCGGGGGGAGGGGGGAGAGAAGTCGGGCGCTGCCGGCCCGAGCAGCCTGGGCTCGCTCCGGCCACCGACCTTCACTTTCTTGCCGTCGATGTCCATGGAGCGCACGGTGAAGTCGACGCCGATGGTGTTCTGCTGCTTCTCGTTGTACTGCCCCGTCTTGAAGCGGTGCACCACGCACGTCTTCCCCACGTTGGAGTCCCCGATCAGGATGATCTTGAAGAGGTAGTCGAAGGCATCGTCCGCGCCGGAGCTAGAGAAAGGCATCGCGGACTCCCGCGAAGGGCGACGGACCTGCGGCGGGGGAGCGGGGCGGTGAAGGTAGCGGTGGGGGGGAGCCGCCGCCCTGGCCCAGCTCACGGCAGCCCGTGGGGGCCTGGAGAAGGAGCCGCCGTCCCGCCCCACAGCTCACCTGCTAGCGCTCACCTGCCGGGACAGGCGGGGCCCGCTTTGTACCCGCCCCGGCCCTCCCGGGGCCGGCGGGAAATGTAGTCCCCCTCCTCTTCCTCTTCTTCCTCCTTCTCCTCCTCCTCCTCCTCTGGCTGAGCTAGGGGAACGCTGCCGGTGCCGCTCGCTCCCCGCCCCCTGTGAGGGGGCCCGGGGGCAGAGCCTTAGGGCCCTCCCCGGTGGCGAGGGGCGGACTACAGCTCCCGCCGTGCCCGCCGGCCCCTCCCGCCGGAAGAGCCGCCTTCCGCGGACTTCCTGAGGGCCGTGCTGGCCGCTGGGACCGGTACGCGGGGGCGGCTGGTTTCTTTCGGGGCGGGGGGATAATGGTTTAACGGCCGTGGGTGGGCTAACGGGTGCGGTGGGGCTGGTGCGTGGTCTGCTGCTCGGCTCGGCTCGGCTCGGCTCGGCTCGGCTCGGCTCGGCTCGGCTCGGCTCCCCACCTCACCCCCCCCCCGCGCTGAGGACGTGGCCGCTGGGCCACCTGTGCCGCGCCGCGGGCGGGGGCTCGCTGAGGGGAAAGAGCCGCCGCCTCCCGGCGCGACAGCCAGCCCCGCAGGTGAGGGGGGCCGAGAGGGCGGCCTGTGCGCCGGGCCGGGCCGGGCCGGGTCTCCTCCGCTGGAGATGGGTTAACAGGGCGGGGTGTGAGGGCCTCTCAGCCTGGCCCTTCCGCAGCCATGGTGGGATCGAGCCGGGATGGACTCAGGAGTCCCTTCTCCTCCCTCCACGGCGTCCCGCCGCGGGGCGGGGGTGACAGGCCTGCGGTGGGCGACAGCTGCCGAGGGCCTGCGTGGGTTTGGGGTTGTGCTATTTTTCTTCTGTCTGTTTGGAAAGATAGTATAAAAAAAGTTAAGTTGTTTTTTTGGTTTTTTTTTGGTTTTTTTTTTAAAGAATATCTTGTGTTTGCTTTGCGCTTTTGGAATTCCCAGGAATGTTAATTCTGGTCTTTCCTGACGGCTTTGGAGGACGACAGGGTGGTATTAAGGAAGTTTATTTTGAACTTACGGTGTCTTATTTTGACCTTAAGTGAAGGGACAAGGGAGAATGCTGGAAGCTTAACAAAAGCTTATTCAAAATATCGGTTAGCTGAAGGTAAATAGTGTTAAACAAGCAGACAAAGCACCCTAGAAGTTATCATCTTGCTTTCTTAAAGGCTTGTGCTTCACTTCCTTGAGTTCTCTGGTTTATCCTGCCTCCTAATTTTTGCTCCCCCTCCACTACAAATTTAATGCAGTATTCTCAGAGTAATCAGAAGACTAATTTGTGAGGATAAACTCTTTATTTGAATCAAACTTTATTTGGATATAAAAAGGGCAGGCTGAAGAAAGGAAAAAAAAAAAAAGAGAAACAAAATCTTTCATAGTCATCTCTATGCTGTAAATAAGTGAAAAGTGTCGTCCGGTGCCAGAAGGTCGTCTTCTAGAAAGCTAGCTGAGATTGAAAAGCTCTGAGGAACAGATAATTTCAATAGTAAATGCTATAAAAAAGGGGGGGGGGACACGACGACTTTAAGGTCAAAACCAGGTCTTAGCTTTAAAAAGACTTGGTATCTTGGACAAATAAGATCTAATATTTGCATGTGTTGACATGAGGCAAGTAGTAAATCTCGTGCTTGGGGCTGTGAACTGATTACCCAAGGAAGGAACTTTTCCCGCAGTGTTGCACAACTGGCGGTGTTTTGCTTTCCTCAGGAGAACTCTGTTATCTGCTGCTGCCCAATGGGAGGGGAAGAAGAGGCAGTGATGGAGAACGAGCTCTTGTGTTGGACCGACAGACCGCATTGGTTCACAGACCTATAAGGACCATGGTGCTCTGAAATTGGAGTCCCTTGGGTTCCTTTCTCTTCTTCATGCAGCTTGTGGGGGGGATAGCCCTGAGCAGTTTTACTGGGAGTAGCACTGTGTGGTACTTTTGTGGGTGCTGAGTTTTCATTCACTGATGTTGAGACACGTTCAGGGACCTTAGGTGGACGTAGTTTCACGACCGCTTGCGAAGATGCTTCTTGCAGGCTTAGCCTTGCCTTCCAGCAGCCTCCTGCCGAAGGTGATTTTTTCTCTCTGCATGAACCCAAGCAGCCTAGAAGCATGTCCCTGCGAGAAGGTGCTGCCAGAGCTGGGCGGTCTGTCCTAGCTGGAGGAATGGGAGTGTGGCTCAGCTGCACCTGGGTTGCGTAGATGCAGTCAGTCTCAGATCTTGTATAGACTTGCTGCATTTGTCCTGGATGAGAATGGAGGCGTTCAAGTGTGGTGTAAGGTAAACATGACTCCAGTGCCTCAAAGGTGTAATAGCTGGGTCACTATTACTCAGAGGATCTCCATGCCATACTCTGTTTTGAAGGTCAGATGGGGCCTCAGTTTCTGTGATGGTTAGTGTATCCGGTAGTAGCTGGCATCTCTTTGTCAGTCAGGCATGCATCATCATTGAGAGAACAGGAAAGGAAGAAATATTACAGTGAAAGCTGTCTTGATGAAACCTTTAAAAGTTATTAGAAGGAAGAGCAGAAATGTCTGTGAAATAGAGGCTTTTCAGCAGCAGAAATCTGGATAAGAGAGAGTCTGGGCAATGACTTCTAATTTCTCCAAGTGAGGGTATGAAGCTGAACTTGAAAAATTTTCTGTCATATTTGCAAATCATTGTGAAAAGCACTTGTGGATATGAAAGAACACACAGGCGCTATGTTCTGTCTTATTTTATCTCTGATTCTGTGGGGGACAGGGGTGGTGGGTTATTCTACCTTTCCTTAGCGTTCAGAATGTGTATGGTTGAATGTCTTCTGAAAATGCAGTTCCCACCAACTGATTTGTCTAGCTGTCGTAAGCCAGCTAGCGTGAATAGAATCAAGTTCTGCCTTGAGAATATACAGCGTATCTTTGTCTGCACTGCGCTCTCTGTTGCACGGATGTAAATGTTTGTGTAGCTGCTTTGTGAGCTGTGGCAGGGAAATCTGGCTAAAAATATCTCCGCCAAGAAAACAGAAGGGAGGTGTGGAGAGAGGTTCACCACCTCGTTACCCCAGTTGGGTCGTTTCCCAACTGGGTTTGCAGAAACAGCCCCTCAGCCACATCAGCGCAGCTGAGGGAGTGGAGTAGCGTGGCATGAGCCAGCACTAAGAAACTGTGTCTGTCATAGCCTTTCCTCAGTACTGGTAATATCTGGTATCTAGAAGTTTAGGCAGATGTCACCCATGCCCTACAGGCAGGGATGCGAAGGTATGACTTGCCACATGCTGTACTAATGAGTTAGTGACAGATGGAGCTATAACGTAGGGCTTGAGAATGAATAGGGAGGGAGTCTAGCTGTTGGATTTCAGCACTGTCTTCAAAGTTACTTCCCTTTTTCCAGCTTTGCAGGTTCATTCTTGGGTATATTCTTTCAACGACATCTTAAAGAGGCAGTGAGATCCAAAACCATTTCCCACCAGTGGCCAAATGCTGCTTTCTTGACTTAATCACCAGTCTATGGCCAGCCACATAGCAGTGAAAAGTTAGCTTATTTATGATCACTCTGTAGTGCACTGTGTATGTAAAAGGTGCATAATGGTCTTTGACATGGGAGTGCTGGAAGTTGGTAGATCCTGGGCAAACTGCTTTGGTGATGGGCACCAAACAGGCATCTGCTTGGAGGGGAACAAAAAAGAAGTGAGTTGGGGGATAACCACAAGGGTACTGGGAGAATGAGAGTAAAAAGACGTTTCTGGGCATAGAAGGTGTCAAGTAATGTACGGGTGATGAGGTGGGTAGCAATGTGAAACAAATTGGAAAGGAATGGCATAGAGTTGTTTCTGCTGAATTCCAGCTGTTTGAGGAACACAGCTGTATTTTATACAAGTATTTTAATTCAAATATGTTTTGTTTTCTCCTCCCTTCCCACCTTCTTCTGTTTAAGTGAGAAGAAAAATGACCTAAGCAGCATCCAGCCTTTGAGGCCAAGGGCAGGAGCAGGGGTGGGGCTGCCAGGAGGATGGCTTTGCCTGGAAGCTTACGGAGGCAGCCTGCAAACAGAGGCCTTGTGTCCCATTGCACCCACCATCATATTGTTGTGTTCCTGCTGACCTTCTTCAGGTAGGTTGAGTGTGTCTCTGCACAGAGAGGGGTTAATCTTGCTGAATCTGGGAAGGTGAGGGCATGTCCAAAGAAGGAGGATGAAGGTAGGGAAATAGTCTTAAACTTTCGCTGTAAGCCTTGAAAACAAAAGCTAGTCGTACCAAGCGGTCTGGGAGTCAGGCAGCGGTGAAGCTAAGTGTGCTGTTCTCCTGAACTTAGCTTCCCCTTAGCTGAAGCTAAGTGTGCTGTGGGGAATCCAACCACAAACAGGGCTTGCACCAAAGATGAGCCTGACTGTGCCAAGCCAGCAGCATCCTGTTGCAGAAGGGTGAATGCGTGTGGGTGTGAGGAGGAACTAGCTGAAATGAGGAAGGAAGCAAACCCTAATGCTCAGAACTTGTTTAATACCCGTTCTGACTGATGGAACATGCTGTCATTGCTTCTGGGGTCCTCTTCTCTTCTGAAAGTGCTGTTTGCAGAGGGTGGATAGCCTCTAGAACAGAGAGGCTGAACCGCTTCAGGTCTGAAGGTCTACTAGATTTGTTTGTTGAAAGTTTGTCTGTTACACCAGCTGACAACAGCTGGAATACCATCCTGCCTCTACTTACACGTGTTGCCTTGCTGATATCCTTTGGTCTTCACAGCAATGCTGCCACTGATACCTGATCTGTCTCTGGAAAGAGCACTTGTGATGGTGGTTAGCCAGATGAGTGCGTCTTCTGTTTTCTCTTTATTGGTACCTCATTGTTGTTGCACAGTCACCTCCTCTTTTGAAAATGAAAGAGGAGGTCCTTTCCAGTCAAGACCTTATTTCACACCTCCCCACTAAAATCAGTGTGTCTACCCATAATTTGAGGGTTCCCACTGCAGACTACTGTCTCCAAAACTCAGTCCTCTGCTATGCTGCCTGCTTAGACAGCATGTATCTATTTTGAGTCCCACCCTTTCCCACTTGACCTTCAGAGAAGATTTGTCCAACCTGTGCTTGTGTGTTTTCTGGCAGTTACTCCTTGCTCCATGCTTCCAGAAAGACATTCAGTAATGTCAAAGTCAGCATTTCGAGCCAATGGACTCCCTCCTGCCTAAACAGCACGGCCCCTGAGCTCCGGCCATATGAGGTAAGGACCTGAGGGACAGGCAAGCGTGGAAAAAAATGGGTAACTTGCAGTATGCTGAGCTTGTGGTGCTGAGGAGGTCACTTTAAGTGTCTGTTAGGGATACTTCTCAGAACGTGAGCGGGAACTTCGGGTGTCTGAATTGTAGTTTTCTGGATCATCAGGTGATGGTGAAATCTTTCGTAGTGGTCCCCAGAGAGAAACTTCTGAAGATACAGTATTCCAATAGAAATGGGGATCCCAGGAGAGTCTCCGTAGCAGCCAGTAGCATGGAGGTGGGGGAGGAGAGGGAAAGAGGGATCTTACCTCTGAAGTGTCAGTGGCAATAAATGAGAGCAGTTGATGGGGTTGCAGAGATCTCTGTAAAATTCTGGCTGCGTCTTTCTTTGTGGTAGTCCTTTTGCTGCTACCCTGTTAAAAGGATAGACGAAGCAGGAGAGAGAAAAGCTATCTGAAAGTGTTAGCTGCTTACACTAGATGGATACTGAAGAATGACGTTTTTATCTTGCATCTGAACAGCCTGATTTCCAAAAGTTCTGAAGATCCAGTCCCTCTTGTCTGTAAAATCCTAGCCTCAGTGAAAATGGTGGGAGCTTTGTCAGTGTTTGCTTGCAGAAAAGGAAGTTGTATACTGCTTGCACCTCACAAATGGGTATGCAAGAACTACCTGCTGGCTCCTACCCATCATCTTTTTAAGGGGCATCCTTGTTTTTAGCAGTGGCTTGCCACGATGCTTTTGAGAAGTGGAAGAAATCTTACATTAACAGCTTGGTTGCAGGCCATGACATCTATTAGAGGAGGGAGTTCCAAGTCAGTTGCTTGGGTGTTGTCTGCATTAGAAATCATCGGTTATGTGAACATTTGACTGAGGGATGATAAATGCTGACTTTCTGTGATAAGTCAAAACGGTAAATTGGGCCTGTAACGTGTTAAGGATTTTATAGTATGACAAAAAAGAGGGAGCATCTCAGGGATGCTAAAATGAAACACACTGTGTTTATATTTAGTTCCTTAACTGACATTCGAACAACTAATATATTTTGGACGCTGTTTTGATTTTTTTTTTTATAGATGATTTAGTGTATGCTGGATGTTGAGGTGTGTAGGTCTGATCAAGAAAAATGGTCAAAATGGTCCTTTTGATATCAATTTAGGTTACGCCAGTTAACAGTAAAGTGCCTTTTGGGAAATCGATAGGACAGATTAAGAATATGAATAGATAAGTCACGTGCTGTCAGTTTTGAACTTTGGTATATCTTTTTAACTACAGTTTTACACCTTAAAATATTTTTTTAAAGTATAACAAAGTATTTTGTGATTGTTTTGTGAGTAGGCAATAGTATGATTTAATTAGAAGGACAACTTAGATCTATACTTCTCAGCCTTTAAAGATTTGTGAGTCCCATGGAGGTTGTTCAATGAATTTGAGCCTAATGACAAAAGATTTGATTCTTTTCACTTTCTAAGACTCTTAATAGCTAGTGGACCTCCAGGGATCTCTGGTTAAAAGTTGAAAGCTACTGGTGTAAGTAGTTGTTGGTGGCCTCAAGTGGCAAAAAGTATTTTTCAAGGGATTTATTAGTTTTCTTGGACACAGGAGACTTAAGCAGAAACTGTGTCAATAGGCCTTACCAATGTTATATCTCTTAAACTAAGTGATGTGTAATTAGTGTTGTCTGTACAAGATGTTCTCCTGGAGAGGCAGAATCAAACTAAAACTACTGCTGTTTGAATTAGACACATCCATACATCAGGTTTGGATTGGGTTTATCTGTTTGTTTTTTCTAATGGGGGAATGGTGGGGAGGGAAGAAAACTTTGTCCTGATTAATTTTATTCATTCTTCAAGTCATCCTCAAAGCTTGCTATTTTCAGCTAATGTCACTAATCTTAGTTTAGAGACAACTGAGTCTTTTTTTTTTTTTCCCTTTTTTTCCTTCTTTTTATCATATTGAAAATAAAATGAAACTCAGGGTAAGCACAAACAATAACAACATTAGCGACTGGAGCTCATTTTAAATAGTTTCCAACCAGTCTGTTTCTTCCCCTTGTTCCTTTTCTGTTCTTTCTTTTCTGTTTGTGGTCTGTCATTTCTTATTATGGTTGCTGCCACAAATACTTTAAGAGAATTATTCATTTAGTGAAGACAGCAAGATAAGTGCAGAAGAGACACTGCACATAAACCAGAATATGCCTTTATTGTATTATTCATTAAGATGCTTATCAGTGTTTCTGTGTAAGAAGCTGTCTAACAGTTGCATGCTTGTTAGAAGTAGGGTTTGTTTTGCCAGTCATTTGTCTCGATCCAGGTGGAAGGAGCATTTCTTACTTTTGGTTTCCTAGCTTGCACTTTAGAAGTGAAACAAAGTGGCAGTGGATGTTTTCTGCAGTAGATAATGCCAGAATTGTTCTTGATTTGATAATTAAAGCGTTGGAGGAATGGGAGGTTGCTGGGGCCAGATGCTGTTCTGCTTTGGAGTTGGGGTTTCCTTTGAAAAAGAGTAGAATGAGCTATGCCTGTCCCTGTTTACCTATTAAAATTCTCTCTTTGTAGCTCTGGAACAGTAGCCATTTATTTCCAAATGCAGAAGAAGCAACTCTCTTCTTGGGGACATTGGACACTATCTTTTTGTTTTCCTATGCTGTGGTGAGTAAAACTAACCCAAAGATGCTAAGCTTTGGTTGAACCTTATTGGGATGATCACACCCACATTTGGAGGGGATGAACAGGATCATCTTCTTGGATTTGCCTAGCACTAATGCAGTAAAAAAGCTTAGTTCAGGAGCAGATTTTTTTCCTTCAATTTCTCTTAGTTCTGCCCGTGCCTGTCACCCATGTGAAATGCTTGTTAACAAATGCAAGAGAAATACTGTCACTTCAGAGCTTCTCACACACCTATCACCATTGGGTGGAAGGGCAAGTGTATCTCTCCAAGAGTTCTCAGCTGAATTTTTAAAAAATCAGAAATTTAACTATGAGCAGGGTTTCTTTGGTGGCAGAAGGAGTGGTTAGAATCAAACTGTAAGTTGGTATAACAATATTTGGACCAGCTTGACCCTTCTAGATGATTTTAATTCTTGCAGATAACAGATGCAAATCTTGTAGCTTTATTTAATGCTGTGTTTTGTTCTTAGGGTCTCTTTGTCAGTGGCATAGTTGGGGATCGCCTGAATTTACGCTGGGTTTTGTCTTTTGGCATGTGCTCTTCTGCTCTGGTGGTAAGTTGGAACATACTAGTGTGAGTTAGAAATCTGTCTTAGGGTTTTCAGATAGGGTTTTGCTTTAGGGGAAAAGAGGTTCTGTTTCTGCGTGAATCTGCCCTTGAGCTCTACCTCAGTGGTCTCAAAGTCTGCGCATAAAACTTTGTCCTGGATGCACTTATTGCATTGTTTAAAGAGTAGAGCTACGCTAGATGACTCACCTCTTCCTGAAATATCTATTTATGGATACTGTGTCAGAAGGAAATTCCTAAGTTTGAGGCACTGTCTAGAGACTTGATGAACAGCCTTTGTACAAGATTGGTGTATTTGGACTTTTTGGGACTGTTTTGTATTATAACTGTTCTCCCAGCCCACATATGTTGTCATCAAGGCTTTTGCTTCCAAACACAACCTTTGCTCTCTTCTTTAAATGACATGCTAACAATACTAAGCATTCATTTACTTATTTTGTAATTGCTGGGAGTGTCAAAAAAGAATGTCCGCTTAAAACAAAAGGTTTCTTCAGGTTCAAGCCACTGCAGATAAGTGTGAATCAGTTTTATCTCATTGTGGTTTTTTTGGTTATTAAAGTAGTGGTAAAATGTATGGAGCACTTTTGATTTACCCAGTGGCTACAAACCCCACTATGGCCTATTGCATTCTGCAAACACACGACCACAAACGTGCATCAAGCACAGTATGCCACAAAGTGTGTTTATTTTGGCTAGTTTGGGTTAGGGCTCTTAGTAATTTGAGACTTGGCTGTAGTATTTATGTTAAATTTTGCTAAGATAAATGACTGCTGAGGGTTTTGTGTTTGCACAGTCCTGTGGATTTAGATGTCAGTACAATAGCAGATCAAGAGACTACTGTATTTTTAGTGTTGTTACTGAAATCATCTGTCTCTTTCTTTTCCTCTCCTGTTATAACTGTGCTGTTTATGAAGATAAAAGTCTTTTGGAGTGTAAATGCCATGGCAGTGCATTTGTCTCTGGAGTTGTTTGGCCTCTGGAGTTCAGTGCTGTGGTGGCTCAGCAGAGGGTGCTATTAGCTCTGAGCTCTTTCTTAAACAATGCCAGGCTTGCCTCTGGCTGGCCCTTGCGTGAGACCTTCTCCCTGAAATGTTATTTCTTTTTTAGGACCCCACTCTTGCCTGGCTTTCAGCAGTAGACTCAGGGTTTCTCCTCTGTCATGTTTTGTTGTTTTTTTCCCCTCCTCTCTAGGTATTCTTTTTTGGCACGCTCACAGAATGGTTACATTTCTACAACAAGTGGTTCTACTGCTGTCTCTGGGTTGTGAATGGCTTGCTGCAGTCCACTGGTTGGCCCTGTGTGGTTGCTGTCATGGGCAACTGGTTTGGAAAAGCTGGGTAAGTTGAGTTTTCTTCAGTGACTCATTTATCTGACCTGCTGAGTAGCAGATTGAGTTGAAAGTCTTAAACCAAAAAGGCCAACCGTTAGGTCAGAATTAAAGTTATATGGGATGAAATATGCCTTACTTGTTATATTATCTTTCTTGTTTCTTTCTGGAGCCACAGAACAGCTTGGTGTGAACACTGTTATGTGCATTAAAGGCACAGGTTCAAACTTCGAAAGTCCCATAGCGCAGAGTGGCTGAACTTGAATTTTCATGCCACTGGAAAACTTGTTTCTGTTTACCAACCACTGAAGAGTCTGAATGGAAACTGACTCATTGTAGGTTCAACTCTGACACTTTGGGATATTGCTGATGAGCTCTGGCCATAGTTTGTAACCTTGTTGTTGCCAGCTCACCTCTGTTGTAATACGGGTGTTTCAGGATAGAACATTCCTCGCTTATCTATTTGGTATCCTCAAGTTATTATGTGTTTTAAGTGACCTTTAAGTCTCTTTGAAGGGGATGCTGTAACTTTTATTATTAAGTTAAAGTTCATTCAAATGTTTTGTCTTTGTCTTGCTCCTAATGTCATCTTTCCCTACATTGCCTTTTTCAACTTTTCTTCCCATTCTGCAGGAGAGGTTTTGTGTTTGGACTCTGGAGTGCCTGTGCTTCTGTGGGAAATATCCTCGGGGCATTCCTTGCCTCCTGTGTTCTCAGATACGGCTATGAGGTAGGCGCTGCTGTCTGGCTTATAGCTAGGACTGCATGTCTGATTGGGTTATGAGAGACTAGTTCCTTATCCTGTCTCTGGGAGATAACAGGCTCGGACTGTCCAGTTTCATCGTCCTGAATTCTGTGGTACCACGCAGTAGGCAAAATAGAAAGGGTATTCTGTTCCTGACCTTGCCAAGATGGGAGAAGTGAGTCTGAGACTTCTCTGTAAAGGGGACTGGTGTTACTGAAGAGTTCTAGTGTCATAGTATACCCTCTTCTGGTTTGGGTGGCTTAAAGTGCTCTTCAGAGTCCTCCATTGCAGGTTCTCACTAAACGCTGAATAGTGGTGAGGTTCTGGCAGGCATGGAGGCATAGCTTCTATAACTGGGAAGAGGCCAGGCACACACTATATTGCTGTAATGCAGCAGGCAGGCAATTGAATACAGGGCATGTAAGTGAACCAGTACATCTTGCAGCACGTGACCTACAAGGACAGGCTAACAGACCTGAGCTTTTCACTCTGGAGATGAGGAGGCTTAGGGTACTAAATAGCAGCCTTATAAAGCCTGTGAGAAGATTTCTGACAAATCAGAGCCAGACTCTTTCCTAGATTGCATGGTGAGAGAGCTAAAAAGCAGTGGGTATAAGGTGAAGCAGGGACAATTCCAACTTGATGTTTGGAAAACTATTTCACTATGAAATTAGTCAAGCATTGGAACAAGGTGCCAGAGCCTGGAGGATCTGTCTTTGGAGGATTTCAAGACCCGATAGAACAAAGCCCTGAGCAACCTGGTCTGAATTTGGTGTTTGACCCTTCTTTGAGCGGTCCTTTCCAATATAGCTGAATCTGTGGTTGTGTTGGGTGAGCTTGTTCCTCGCTGCTGTCACCTCAATACACTAAACCAGCTGTTTCAATGTGGTCTTTCGGCCTAGATGGAACCAAGTCTGTTCAGGAGATGCAGAGATCACTCGTTGCCAAGTTTTATGGATTTAGTCTGGGTTGCTGTAGCTGTGTTTGCTCTCTGCCAAGGTTAGAATGTAAAGAAACGCTTGTTAGTCAGGGACATCTATGTGACTGAAAGTGTTTTTAAAAAATAATCTTTTGTGTATTTATCTTCAGTATGCTTTCTTGGTGACTGCCTCAGTACAGTTTGCTGGAGGAGTCATTGTCTTCTTTGGGCTCTTGACGTCACCGAAGGAAGTGGGTAAGTAAAAGAGAGATGTAGTATTTCAGTCCTTTCATGGAAAGCAGATCTGCAGCTTTCCATGTAGTACTAAAAGTACTGCTCATTCTGACAGCACTTATCCCCAGGGCTCTTATAAAACGGTGTTGCACTTTAGTGTATTTTATGGAGCGAATGCTTTATTTGCCAAGATCACACTAAATGCCACCGTCCATCATATGTATAGGGTCTGGATATTTTAAAAAGCAAAATAAAACAGCCTGGCTCTATCATCTCCATTAGGACGTGCCTAATTGTCAGTTTTTCTTCACCTGGAAAATCAGTATTTTTTAAACAAACAGTAGGCAAACTGGTAACTAGCTATTGTAGGAGAAAACTATGGCAAGCCTTAACTGTGCAGTGTGAAAGGAAAGTACTTTCCGTCTGCAGGTCTCCCACAGATGGTTAAGTAGCTCTCAGGTTGGATACGGTCCTTCTCTGAGAAGATGGTAGGCAAGCCAAAGTGTAATGGGAAAACAAAAGAACTTTTGGGCTTTGTCAGGGCCATGGAGGAGGCTTCCCAGGTGCCTGCAAAGGCTATAAAGTTGGTAGCACTAAAGCTACCATAAAGAGTGCTCATAAGAGCGCTCAGCAGCCCAGAAAGCGCAGTGCAGTTCCTAGGGTTTCCGTTTCAGTGGAGGCATTAACAGGCAGCAGCTGTCCGAGTAGTTGCTGGTACACTCAGCCTCCATGCTCAAGGGAAGTCATACCCAGGAGCCAGGTTTCGAGGATCCCAACCACTAAATAAGGGGGGAAATGCACTAATTTGTTGTGTCTTCCAACTAATGGCCAGACACTCAGAACAGACAAAGGCGACGCCAGGATCAGACAGAATTCTTTCAAGAGCACTAGAAGACAAAGGGTAGAAACTGGCGACACTGCAGAACACCATCTAGAAGAGTTTCTAAGCCAAAGGAGGATGGAGGTATGGGAGAGCAAGGGAATTGCTAGAAGGGAGAATTGCTTAAAAGAAGCAAGCATAGCTTTAGAGTGGGGAGAAGGTGAACAGGCTGTGGTCCGTTTTTCCTGTTCCATATCCCTTGTAAAACTTAGGCCTCCCTGAGCTTGGAGCAGATGAAGACGATGGTGTGGAGGAAGATGCCAACAGACCCTTAATGGACGATGATGATGCAGATGATGATGACCGGAATTACTCTATTCAAGCAACTGACACTGACAGCCAGCCAAAGGCCATCGGGTTTTTCCAGGCTTGTTGCCTGCCAGGAGTAGTACTGGTGAGGACACAGATTTTTGAGTGAGATCTCACTTATGTTGTTAAACATAAAGCTGACTTATTGTGTTGTCAGCATTTGTTGATGTCATTGTTAATATGATGACCATGTAGTAGTTGTTGACACCTGACTTCTTAGGCTGTTAAAACCTTGGGGTGGGGACTGTTATCCTTATGCGCTTGGATTATAGTAAATATTGTCCAGGTGTCTGGTTGCATGTTGTCCTTTCCATCAGACTCCTGCTTCATTTAATGTATGTAATGAGCCAACTAAGGGCAGCAGAGATCCTGCCCTTTTTACTGCTGAATTTAGAAGGGAGGCCATGAGCCAAGATGGCTGTATGATGCTTTCTTGATAAGGTAGCTAAGATGCTCTGATATCGGGATTCTCACCGATAGCTGAGCATCACACAGAACTCTGCGGTGCTGACACTGGGGTTTGTTTTGTTTGTGGTTTGTTTTTTTTTTAGTTGCCTTAAAGCAGAAAACTCGCCTGAAAAGCCTTAATAAGCATGATGCAACATGTGGCAAAGTAGGCGGGTTTTTTTATAAACAACTGGAAACAAGGCCTGATGATGCGGTTTCCACATATCCTCGTCCTGTCCCTTGTGTGAGAGCTTGTACTTCTGCATCAGCAGCATTGCCCAATTCATGGATTTGATTCAGCTGAAAAATTAACCTGCCATTAAAAAACAATGTTAACTTTCTGTGTCAGTGGGCTGTGTGGCCCCTGAATACTAGAACCAGTACAAGAAAGGGGTCAGGGTGGCTGGCTCAGTAATACAGTGTGAACTGTCTGGATTTGATCATGAAGCAGAACTGCTGAATGGACAGTATTGTCAGATACCCTTAATGAGTAAAGCAGTTGGTTGTTGTGGTTAAGGCAACGCAAAATCTAGAAGGGATGGGTGGATCATCAGTGTGTAGAGTGAGCAACCACAGTTCTGTTGTTAAGACCTTGATTGAGGGATGGTAAAAGAAAGCATACCCATATTGAGTTCTTTCCTAATATGGCTAAATGCCATATAAACTATGGATTGGTTTTGGTAGTGCTAAGAATGGGCTAATGTACAAAGAACCTCTAGGTGGGGGGGCTGCCTCAGTTGATGTGTGGCTTTTTTTTTTTTTTCATTGGCCAGAACATAAGGAGGTATTGTACAACTATTATTGCTATTTCTGTACTTGGGATTTTGAGGATGTGTTCTGTGCATTAACTCAGCAACATGAATATCTGAGTCTGTGAATTTTATCTGATGTCAGATAGGTGCCTAGCCAAACCAGGACACTATGTCAGATCAGTAAGAGACCAAATATCAAGAGAACCTCCAAAGCCTTGTCAAGATTCTACAAAGACTTTGACATTTTTGCTGTAGTTCCTCTCTTCTCCTGCCGAGTGATATGGTTGAAGAGTTTTAGTACAGACAGCTTTCCCCTGAGCTTCTAGAAATTCAGTGTTTAATCACTCAGACAATCTGGTAGACAGTTTCTAAGCATGTTGTAATAAATATTGCTTCTTATACTACACCTCTTACACCCAGAGGCAGGAGAACTCTACCAAACATCCCCCTGTCTTATATGCATGGCGGAGATTACTTTCTGTCCTCTAAGAGTGAAAAAACATTAATAATACAGCTCAAAAGGATGTATTTGTTAAAATAATATAAATTCAGAAGAGATGATTTTGTGGAGTTTAATATGTAAAAAGATCTGCTGTTTGAAATTCAAAGACAAGTGTGTCTGTACACATATATGTAGTCTCAAAAGCTGTGATTCTAACAGGTTGTTTTTTCTGCCTTCACCCTTGTTTATGTCTTCAAATATGGGTTTCTTGAACTACCGTGTCAGTGTTTATCAGGAGGCCTTACTGAAACAGCGTGCCTCATCCCTCTGTGTGCTGGGCCAGCAATCCCAAAGAACAAATCTTTGCCACTCAAATGAAAGCTCTAAAAAGGGAGATCTCTTGCTAGCTTAGCAGAACTTGAGCCCAGCAGCCAAAAGCAGGAGGTTGTCTCAGCTGTTGGGTTTGGAAGCATGTGCTTAGCTTTGGCCAAACCTTTCATCTTGTGTCCTGGAATACCTGCCTGGGGATTATGACCAAAGCTTTCTCTTCTGGTGCTGTAAGCAGATGAGCCTTCTGAGCAGCAAAAGATAGCACAGAGGAACTACTTCACATAACTTTTCTCAGCATGATGCACAGATGACTAAATCTCAAGGTTGTTTCATGTCACATGGTTGGCTCCCTTCTCTTCAGAAGGTGCATTAAATTTCCTTCATTTTTTGAAGCCTGGTGTAATTTCCTGTCAAGACTACACTGAAAGTGTTTTAACCCGTTGCATTCAGTGAAAAGAAAATAACCTTCCTGACAGTGATTTTTATATTCCTGGGTTCCCTTCAATGTTCAGCATTAAGCTTTCATAATGCTGCTTTCTTATGTGAAATGCAGAAGCGCTTCCACCTGAAAGCCTTAGCTGGATACAGAGCTTTATGGGAAGAAGCAGAAATGCTGTTTGCATCTCTCGAGTGCTAACTGCTTGCTGGCCCTCTCTTTATTCCAGTACTCTTTGGCCTATGCCTGCTTGAAACTGGTGAATTACTCCTTCTTCTTCTGGCTGCCCTTCTACCTCAGCAACAACTTTGGATGGAAAGAAGCAGAAGCTGACCAGCTCTCGATCTGGTATGATGTGGGAGGAATCATAGGTGAGTGAGTAAGTGAATGACATCTTCCTGCAGTTGCCCTGCTAGCATTTGAAGATGAAAGACGGCGAATACGGCTCAGAGCAGTCATGTTCATTGGCATCTGTCTGTTTACTGAATATATGAAAAGTCTAGTTATGTATGTGGCTGCGTGGCTGTTTTTTTTTTTTTTTTTTCCCTAAAGCACAGAGTAAGTGAGCCGCGTAAAGAGTTTACATATAATTTAAAGGGCACTATCATATTCTTGGACATTACCCACAGCGGGTGTTTTTCTTTACTCACTAGGACTTCTTGAAAAGTGCCGTGTACAAAAATGGTGTTCCTGCTTCTTGCTATTTCTTTTCTGACAGGTACCCTTGAGGGAGGGTTTAGATCTGGACTTACTGGGTTTGGTACTGTCCCTTTTGTCCTGCATTTTTAAGAACAGACTCAGCGCAGGTCTCAGCAGAGCAGGCACAATTGTGTTATGTTCAGAAATAAAATGTAATTGCACTTGTTTCTGCTGGCTGCAAAATCTGACCCTGTTCCTCCAGAATAAAGAACATATTGTATATGTGTTTAGACTTCCACTCTCCTGTGCTCAGTTTCTTGCTTTATTACCTTGTCCAGTTAGCTTTCCCAGAATAGACATCCTTGTATTGGTCTGTCCAGGGTCAGGTTTTTTGCCTCTGTGGCCTTTTCTATGTTAGGCTTTCTCAAGGGTCTAGTTTTTACCAGCAGAGCAGTTCCTACAGAAATAGCAATGATACATAAAGTGATTTTTATCAGCTATTGGCATTTGTTGCACCTACCCTAAGTAGGTGAGACAGCAGGGAGTGTGAGGCCCCTGTGTGCTAATGCTTTCCCTGTGAAAAAGAACTGCCTTTTCCTGCACTTTCTGTTAAAGAAACCTGTTAAGCTTGCTTACATCCAGGGTTCTGGTGATCCTAGAGCTGTGATGGTCCTATAGGGGAAGGAAAAGGAAGGCGGGAGCACCGGCTAGTTGCATGCCAGAAAAAAAAAAAGAAATAATAAATTCCTGAGAAAGCAGTATGAGTAATTTTCCATGGTCTATCTGAGCCACTTAAGTTTACTGTTCTCTATGAGTGTGGGGCAGTAAGGGCAGGTTTTCAGGATTTTAGAGAAAATACATATTGATGAGAAGGCAAGGGACCACCACACTCAGTGAAATGAGTTTTGTTGAAGGTGTTAGCATCCTGTGCCTGACAGTGACTTATTGTTTTGCAGGTGGGACTATCCAGGGCTTGATTTCTGATGTGCTACAGAAGAGAGCCCCAGTGCTAGCAATTAGCCTGCTCTTTGCTGTAGGCTCTCTTTTTGGATACAGCCGTGAGTATGCTTTTGCCGCACAGTGATAAGAGGATCATTCAGTACTTCTTACAGAGAACCAGAGCACAGCCTGTTCTAATTATGTTTTCGGTTTTGAAACTGCTTCTGGATCAGGGTGGTGCCTTTTGGTGTATTTTGCCTGAAGTGTGGTACTGCACCGAAAGAAATCTGTTCTCTGGTTAATGAGATGGAAAAGAATTAGCTGAGTGGTTGGATTTCCCTGCACTGGTGAGTTATGGTACTGATCCTTCTCCAGTGTCAGTGACATTTTTGGCATTGTCATTGTATCAACACCACAACCGACAGAGCAGGAAATCTCAGGTGCATCCCTATAGTAAGAGGAATGAGAATCTGGGGACAGATCTGTGCTGGAGTATAAATACACTACAAAGATGCAGAAACTCTTAGACTTCACTACTTACGCATCTGCAAGTGGTGAAATTGAAGAGTTTCTGCCTCTTTTATAATAGATACAGTTCTTGGTGATTGGTTATTGAAAGAAGTCTGTCAGGAAAACTGAGTAGAAGGAGACAAGCAGATCTCATTTCTATGAAACATCTCTGAAGCTCTTCTAAGGGTAACAGTTTTGTGTCTTCAGACATGGCATCCTGTGCTACCAGAGTGCTTTAACTTACTGGGATGTCATTTTGCTTCTCTGTGTCTTCCTCCAAAATGGGGTGGTGATACAGACTGGCTTTTATAGGGCACTTAGAGACCTGTGGACAGCAATTGCTGCCAGAGCTGGACACGAACAGCAAAGTGCCTTTCTTAAGCATGATGGCTTACTCAGCATGGTCTCAAAGTAATGTCAACAAGGTATAATCGTTAAATAGCAAGGATTGGGTTTGGTGGAGTTTTGTAGGCTCTTGCGCTAACTCATTACTTTTGAAAGTGAATTGGAAGCAAATATAAAATTGTTGCTGACAAAGTTTGGAGTTTGTACTAGGTAGCAGAACAGCCATAGGTCCAGGTGTCTTGTGCTTAACTCAACATGTGCTGCTGTCCAGCCGGATACAGAAGGCTCAAACAGGCAATACAAAGTTACTGCAGTGTGATAATTTAATTTCCATCAGCCAAACCAGGAAACCTTTTTATGCAACTTAGTTTGTTGCACATACGAGTAATAATGGCCTGAGAATATGTGAACAGGGCTGCAACTTGTCTTACGCACAGTAACTTGACTATGCGTGGGCCCTAAGTTGAAGTGGTGAGTAGAGAATTCAGGGGATGCCTGGAAGTGAGATATCGGGGAAAACGGCGTCTGAAAAATACTGAGGGACTGTAGTGGAAAACCAGCTGAACGTACACATTATGATGCTATTCCTGGAAAGGCAAGCGGAACCTGTAGGTGCTCAAGCATGGCATTGTGTCCTGGTTTGAAGCTTTGTAAGAAGGAATTAGGATATGGGGTTTTGCATTTTTTTTACTTTATTGTGCAACATTGTTTAGGCAGTTGCTGGATTACTACCTCCAGATCTAATCTCTGTACTTTAGAAAAGATTTTGGAAACTTCTGAATGAGTGGAAGGAGTGATTCAAGTGCTGAATACTTCATAGTGGGAGAGTTTGAGTTGAGCCTAGCTACCCCAGAGAGACAGAGGGAGGATATTCTTACTATTCAAATGGACTTTCAAGGAGAGTAAATGCAAGCTGTGTGTTGCAGAAAGAGGCATAACAAGGGCTAGAACCCAGGGCTAGGCAAATCTGATATGAAAATAGGACAAAAAACATTTTAATGGCAAAGGTGACTTTTCTACTGTAAAGTGCTGTCAGGAAACTTCTGGGTCTTTAGTCTCTAAATGCCTTTGCAGTAAGACTAATCTCTGTAGAAGTCTCTAGTCAAATAGAAGTTACTGTTGTCGCTATGTAGTTAATTGAACAGGCAGTTCAAACTGGATGTTTGCATGCCCAGAGCGGTGGTGGAGTCTCCTTCCCTGGAGATATTCAAAACCCTCCTGGATGAGTTCCTGTCCAACCTGCTCTACGTGAACCTGCTTTGGCAGAGGGGTCGGACTAGATGATCTCTGAAGGTCCCTTCCAACCCCTACCATTCTGTGATTCTTTCTGATCCTAAATAAGTGGCTTTCTCAAGTTCATTTGTTTTATTTACAGTCATCTGGTCTTTCTCTTGCAGGTTCTCCGAACAGTAAACCTATCAATGCGGTGATCATGGCAATTACAGGTATCTTATCGAATGCCAGTGTTATGCTAGTAGACATATATCTACGTTGCAGAAAAATCAGTTACACCAGCCTCAGGTGGTGGTAATGCATTTGTGTACGCTGCCATATCTGCTGGTTTTGCAGAAAGAGTGAAAGCTGAGGCCCAATTTCTGTTACTTTTGGAATACAGCCGTAGAAAAACTACCTTACGGAGGGAGGTGTAGAATATAGACTATAGAATAATGGCTTGGAACTAAAGGGGTCTGCCTTGGCTCAGTATGATGAGGACAGATTTATGCCAAAATACTTAGCAGTGATCTGGTGTCTGAGGAAGTGTGTATGTGGCATATATGACAAAGTCATGAGTTGCAGCTCAAATTTGAGGGTGTTTGTCAGAACCCCAAATGCCCTGTGTGTTGTGGGGGGTCACAAGCTTTGTGTGCTACCAGACATACTATGCTGTGTTATGGAATTAAGATTAGCCTGCATGAATAGAGTCTTTCTTTTCAAACGCTCCTACTTCAGAACTCTCTGTCCTGTTGCATTTTTTCTCCTTCACCAGTCCCTGGAGACTGAAGCAGTAGCATGGGGGGGGTGTACTACTCCAAAGTAGAAATGTGTCTAAATCTGCTTCGTGTTGAGGGTTTGCATATGCATGCTGTTCGAAAGTAACTTTCTGTATGCAGTTTGGTGTGTCCTGGCTCTTCTTGCAGAGCGTGCTACAGCTCATTACCTCGGTTTTGCTGTTGGATAAAAATACACTTGTTGGCAATTTCTGTGTGCTTCCTCCAGGTGCACAAGGTGTGCCATGACCATATGCTTCAGCTGTGAGCGTACACTTCTACCTACAATTAGTCTGTGAATGCTGTCCCTAGACTTAAGCCTTTTCCTGAGTTTGCCTGGTGGAAAAAACATCTCCTGTATTTCGAAGATATTCTGTTGAGAACCTGTCCTCGTGCTTCTTTTGCACCAAGGCTGTTTTCTTGGCATTTGCAGGATTTTTCATCGGAGGCCCTTCTAACATGATCAGTTCTGCAATTTCTGCTGACCTGGGGCGCCAGGATCTGGTGAGAGGCAGCAGCGAGGCTCTGGCAACGGTCACGGGAATTGTGGATGGAACTGGCAGTATTGGTGCTGCAGTGGGCCAGGTGAGGCTACCAAAGGAAAACAGAGGTCTGGGGAAGGAGGCAGAGAGTCTGTTGTGGTTAGAGATGTCAGCTCATTCCTCAATTCAAAGTTGCATGGAGAGAGAGAAGGAAACAGAGGGTTGAGTTTTGGTTTTTAAAGAAATTATTTAAGAAACTACCAAGGGAACATGTACGTCTTAAGCTTCCAGCGGACACAATTTACAAGCTAAACTAACTATTCATGGTGTTAATGTCATGGCACTTTCATAATTCAAATGAATTTTAGAGACTTGCATATCCTGAACTCCAAAAAGCAAGTAAAGGTCAGCTTCACAAAGAGTGAAAATAAAATATTTTGAAGTTTTGTTTGGGATTTTTTGTTCAAAGGTAATAGCAAAACCTTGGCTTACAGAAAAGTTTACTTGTATAATCAAGTAAAATTAGAATACCTATTATGAATGTTACAGTGTTTACAAAGTAATTTAAAATTTGTTCTTATTTGTGGTTCCCCTTTTTATCTGTGGATGTCTTTTACACCTTGTAAATCCGGCACCACTTGCTTCGACAGTCCTTACAGTATGCTGCCACAGGTCTGAAGACTAGACTGTTGCAGAAAAGGAAGCTGACAGTGTGCCCACTTGGGGACATTCTTTCTTCTCAAATACAAGCATTAACTATGTGGAAGAACACAGTGGTGCTTTGGGGAGGGGAGGATTTAGTAGCAAGATCGGAGCCAGTTCTATTCCAGGCATCCTCTAGAGCTCGTAAAATACCAAGGATGCAGGCAAGGCATACAAGTTTCTTTTCTGGAAAGGGATTTAGGTTTGTACTTGACGTTGATTGCCTGATAAATACAATCGTTCAGTGTCTGTTTTGTAGGAAAGATGTTGCTTATCTCCTTTAAACAGGGAAAATTACAAGTGCTTTGTGGACATCTTAAAGTGCACTGTTACACTCAATGTTCTTCTTACATTGTCTACAGTGTTTCTGTCTTCCCCCACACATACCATTCAAACTTAACGTCATCATAAAAATTGGGTCTTTAGTTCTGAAAAATTCCACCTGCCTCCCATTCTAACATTGCATTTATTTCAACAGAGACAAGCATGATGTCATTCTGGGGGTGTGTGAATAGCAGCAAGCGCACAATGAACATGTTAGAAATTCAGATCCTGTTTTGTGCTAATATACCCAGTAGTGGGTATATTAGAAGAAGGGCGGCCCTTGTACAGCATCTGAATATAAATCTGTTAATAGGGAATACATTTTCTTTTGTAGCCTGTGTAGTCCTATTGAACTAGGATGCAGTTCAGAACAGACTGTAGTCTCAAGTGTCTAGCCTACGATGAAGGGTTAAGTAGTTCGTAGTTCGTAGCTCTTGAAAATGCGTCCTGTGTAATTTATAAGCCATTCTAGAGCTTTTAGTTCTTCTGAGAGTACTTACATCCACTTATGTCCCAGTGTTCTGCGCAAAAACCTTGTATTCAGCGGAGTCAATTTGTCACCCTTTGAAACTGTAGTTCTGTTCTGTCTTTATGTTGCTGTGAATTAGTGTAAAGCTTCAGGATGGTATCTCTGCTTTGCTGAGACTGTAGGCTTTATACAGAAAGGCTGCTGTCCTGAGTCATCTCTTCTGACAGGAAAAGATCAGCTGGAAGGTTTTGTGATCAGCTCTGTATGGAGTGTTAACAGCCCACAAGTTCTAGAAAATGAAAGAGTAATGCCTGTAAGTCATGCTTATCTTCCCAGTTTGAATAATTTTTTTTCACCGTTTCTTTTTTAGTATCTAGTGTCTTTGATCCAGGAGAACCTGGGATGGATGTGGGTTTTCTACTTCTTTATTCTAATGGTAAGAAATCACCTTTTTTAAAAAATTCTTTGTCAAAGTTCAATTTGCAATGGAAAGTTTTTGTGCGAGAGCCTGAAAATTATGGTTTAGACATGCAGTCTATTTCTGCAGCAGCTGCGAACTCTGATGCCGTTCTCAAAGTTGTCTCTAGTGTGCCTTTGCCTCAGGGTGTCTGAATCAACTGGGTTCATTTTGGATCCTTTAAAGTCACGCTGCCCAACAGGAACTGAGATTGTGGCAGAAGGCACACAAATACTTGCATGGAAATACCTATGCGTGTTTCCTAAAGCTCGTACCACCTGGCTGACTTCTAAGGCAGAACTTTTACCTCCTTCATTTCCATGATACGTAGTTCCTAATATTTTCAGGGAGCTGAAGTTAAGCTGCTTGCTTGTTAGGCCTTGAAGATTAGTGGAAGGAGTGATGAGGATCTTGAAACTAAAATGAAAATGCCTTGCCCTGGTATACCCCTGGGGAAGAAGACTGTTCAGGCCCTGATCTCATCAGTGTGCCACAGTGGTGAATGCTGTACGATTCACCTGTTCTTCCCTGCTGGAAGTGCCAGGAATTGTCTTTGTATCTGTGCTGGCAAGGGAAAAGGCCACTTTGGTAAGCAGCAGAGGTGGCCAGGAGGAAGGCCGTTGAGGAGGTGAAGAGCTCATCTTTGCATGAGCAAGCTCAGTCCTTCCATCTGCGGTGCCACTTTGTCATCGCTTCTTTTAGCCTGTATCTTTCTGAGGAGGCCTTGAATGGACATTGGAGCACAGGATGGCAGCAGCTATGGTTGCTCTGTGCTAATTGTGCTGGATATGCTTCTTTTCACAGACGAGTTCAACAATCCTGTTCATTTCACCATTAATAGTGAGGGAGGTCAAATTGCTTCTGCATGAGCGGCGCCTGCGAATGCTGGCCGAGTGACGACTTCTTGCCTCTGGAAGGACTGTTGTACGGACCTGACAGCTGGGACACTAATCAAAACTCTGGGAGACTTGTTTCTTACATCCTCCAGGTTTGGACTAATTCAAAATGGCTCTGCAAGACTTCGATTGACCTGCCTTTGCAAGCTCAATAGTGAAGTACCAAATACCCGTCCTGAGACCACCCGCATCCTGGAGCTTGCTGACCTAAGCTAGACAATCCACAGGACTTGGCCGGGATTGTCCCGGCCTACCAGACTCTTCCATGTCAGCAGTCACACTAAGGTCTTCTGTTGCGTGGTCTCACTGCTATACCCTTTCTTATTTATTTCTGGATGTCCTGACCAAAGGTCAACTGTTTAAAACTGACGGTGGAGAGGCTGTCTTGCAATGCATTTTGATGCTCTGTTGTGCCAGTGAAATCATACAGTGCATTTCATGGGCAGTCGAAGTTTACGATCGCTTTAGCTTTTAGAAAGGGCAAAATTATTTGGAACTTGCGCTGTCCGGTTGTTTAAAAAATACTGTTGCTAAATCTCTACACTGACGGACCTCTGCTATCCTTAGCTATTAACTGTCACGTATTCCAGTAGATCCACATGGAGAAGTTACCTCCATATTTGTTTTTAGCATTTTTTTAATAATAATAATAATATTACTAATCTCTGGGAAAGGAGATTTCAGTTTTTAACTATTTAAGCAGACAAATAGTGTGCAATACTTTTACTGTGATCTCTGAGAATAAGCCTTAATAGATCCTTTGTGTCTAAAGGATGGCTTTGGGGATCACTAATGGGACACAAATACTTTCACTACTGCTTTGTTATTTGAACTCTGATCAATACTGACCAAAATGGGACTGTCGGGTGGCCCTCTGAAGGAAACTGGTGTCACTGATTTCATACTCATTGGGCAATTGCTCATCTCCGGCAAAGGAGAACCAGAATGGAATTAAAGGAATTTTAAGGGACCTGGCTGCTCTTGGACATGGGCTTCCAGACAGGGACTGCAGTGTACTTGTGGAATAGCATCCGTGAGCAAGTGCTGCTGTCTTTCCCTGTGCTCCTCTGCCTGTGGCTGCACAGGGGACCTCAAGCTCTAGGGTTTTAAAGCTTCAGTTGTATCTTGAAGAGAAAGGTAGATGCAAGTCAGCACTAAAAAACATGTGACTGCACTTAGCGTGGTGGTATTTGAGTGTTTTGCAGTACTGCGGTAAGCAGGGTGACCGACTGACACCTCTAACATTTGTTGGTGATGTTAATGGGATCGTTGAGTAACTTTCTCAACAGATTGTTTTCTGCTTATGCCGTGGGATGTTTCATTGTAATAGGCGTGCGTTAACCAGCAGAATTTCTG
This sequence comes from Chroicocephalus ridibundus, assembly GCF_963924245.1. Lineage (NCBI taxonomy): Eukaryota > Metazoa > Chordata > Aves > Charadriiformes > Laridae > Chroicocephalus > Chroicocephalus ridibundus. The sequence continues at coordinate 157,745,402 of NC_086284.1, forward strand.
ATCAAACGCTCAATCTAACTAGTCATGCGGGCAGGAAGGTTCTTGGAGCTAAAAATTTGAAACTTTTTAAATGGGAAAAGTTGCCTTTTTAAAGTGTACAGTGATTTTATTTTATTTTTTAAATTTATGAATGTCAATTTTTAGTCACGTGCTGATTGTAATGAGTGGAACATTATTAGTGCCTTACGGTTCTACTGTATCGAACGGTTGTTTGGTGATTGCTGCTTCTGCAGTGATGGCTCTGTGCACAGCTTTGCTTACTGTGAAACTCAGTTGCTCCATTTTATTTTTTTTTTTTTTTGAGAGAGAGTGAGTCTCTTTCTTTCTTGGTGGAGGTGATTCTTGCCTTTTTTGCTAACCCTTGAAAAATTTTAATGCTTGGGAAAGCGATGCCATTAAGCTGATGAGGGACCTGAATCCTGTTCTTGTCTCTTCTCATTTCCCATTCCAATTTTTGCCTGTATAATTAGAGCAGGAGACTGGTAATCTGTCATCCTGTTCTTAGAATTATGCCCTGGGGTTAGTGTTCACATCCCAAGCTACTCATTAGCCCCTGTACAAATAGAATCAAAACCCCCTGAAATTTAGTTCTAAAATTGATGGTGGCACCGTTTGCCCCAGCCACCGTGTCTGAGAATCTGTGGTTTCAAATTCCAACCTGGATGAGCTTTTTGGCCGGTCATCTGGCCACTAGATAAGCTTCTGATGAAAGGTGGGGTGGGAAAGGGACGTCGCCGGGGCTGGGGGGAGGAGGAGAGGCAAGCCCCAGTGACAAATGGTTTCCTGTAAACAGTTCTGTCCCCTCTCGAGAAGTGTCAGATGCGTTGTGAGCGCTGCAAACACAAGCTGCCCAGCAGCTCACATGTAAGTGAGCGGCTGTGCTTTGAAGCCACCCTCAATTAGCTTGGCACGCTGAGGACTTCAGGATTGTTTTGTTGTTGTTGTCCTGGATTTTTTGGTTCTCTGTATTTCCTCAAGGTGCTCAGATGGAGAAAGGTTTTCAATGTGATCATGTCCAAACTGATGTCACATGAATAAATTTACTTTGACTTGATCTGGGCTAATTCCTCTGTGTGCTTCGTTCCACTCTTCTCAGTGTGGTTCTGCTGAGTGTGTTTTTTCTCCCTCCTCATTGTAGGCCTACCTCTAACAGCTGCTTTTTACTCAGCTGCTGTGAAGGCCGGAGCCCTGGCTAACACTGAAACCAAACCCTCGTCCCAACCTAACAAGGGACTGTGTTCCCACATGCTGTGGTTTGTCACTCTCCCTTAGGGGACTCTCGCGAGCAGCTTTGCGAGAGTCCCCTACAGACATGCCCATAACAGCGTAATTAATGGTCTTAAATGAAGAAGCCAGAGTATATACTTGGTTTTATTTATTTATTTGTTGATCTGCATGTAGAAGTCAGGTGTTCTTCACCTGAAATTAAAAGTGCCACGTGGCTGCTGGCCCTGCTGTGCCTTCTCTCCGGTGGCTTGTTTCTTTAAACACAAATCCACACCTACACTTAGCTGTGTTTAAATGGACGCAGTGGGGAACTTTGTAATTGTGTTTGTGTGTTACACTTCACCGTAAATTTGGAGTTGAGCACAATACTGGATTGGTGGAGAAATCCCCATGCCTGCAGGTTCTGGTCCCTCAACTCCAACTGGTTTGGTGGCGCTATGATGCTGTTCCTCAAGCAAAGTAACAATTCATACTTTTACCCCTTTTCTGTCACTTTTTTTTTTTTTTTTCCTACTGGAGGAATTTTCCAGCCTACTCTGGAAGTACTCTAAGGAGTAGAGCTTTGCCTGAGTATCTATTTGAAAATGCTGATAGTAGCAGTCCCCATCACCACCACTGCGAAGGTGATCTCCAGAGCCCAATGTTTGGGCAAGCAGAAGTGCCGGAGTTACTTCAGAGCACAAAGGAAGTGCCTTAGGAACTCGTCTCTGGGCGTTTGGCTGTAGCCCAGGACGTGACAGACTGACTGACCGAATTGGTTATGAAAGGAAAGGTGTGCTTCAGCCCCATAATGCTTTTCCGTATCAAGGAAGGTCCTTGCAATAGGTGCCCTACAAGCAATGCTACTGCATCCTGATGCATCGGAGGCCTGGAACCCAATGGCCTGGTGACAAGTCAGCCTGGTGGCAGTTATGACTGCTCTCTGAAGGAGGGAGAATTGGGCTTCTGCTCTAAGTCAGGGCTGCCTTAGAGAGCGCGTGAGCTTCTTGTCCTCACCAAACCCAGAAGAGCAGCTTTCCCTTCTGCAGGAAAAGGGGGAGGAGAAGCAGCAGCAGCAGCATATTTTAAGGGTTATTGTTTTCTTCCCGCAATAAAAGGAGAAAGTGCCTATTTTGAGATGGTCCCACCGATCTCACCAGTAGAAGCACTAGCTGTTCAGGGATGTCTCAGACACCACTGATTACACTCTGTGGAATTTTGCCCTCTATCCAGCGGTGGCCAAAGTGCTCTGCCAAAACTATTTGCAATTTCTCCCCCCTTCTTTTCTAACTGAAAGTGCCTACAGGGGTGTTTTGGGTTCTGTGTTGCAGAAGTTTTCTAAGGCACAGCGTGGCCACCTTCCTACATCTTTGTCAAGCCTTATCTAATCCTTTTAGTAAAACAGCCTACCATTCTCCAAAGGCTGTAAATACAAGCTCTTAGACCATTTTGTGGGGTTGGATCTTGGGGGGTGTACGTTATGTACAGGCCTGTGAAAGCACCTTGGTTCTATTAAAGCCTTTGCTAAATGAGAGTTGCTTAGATGAGTTTTTACAGTAACGCAAAGAAGAAGAATTTGGGCAATTGCTGTGAATGTTCCCTTTGGTTCTCTTGCATTGGCGATTGTGTCTCTGTACAGCCAGATCTCCGGTGGTTCTCCTGGAATGTCTCCTTTGACCACCTCTGCAACAGAGTGCCGGTGTGTATGAAAACAGATGCAGTGGGCAAATCAGAATGTACTCCTGGAGCACAAGGGCAGAAAGCAAGCTTTGAGGCTTTCTTGTTAGGTTTAAGATAACTGTCAGGAGAAGGAAGATTTCTACCAAGAGTGCTACTGAGATTACAGAAGCTCAGGTAAACTGGGAACAACCTATCTTGTTTTGGAATGGTTCTAAAGCAGCAGGTGGCAGTTGATGGACCTCTAGGTGGATTGGTGAAGTCTGTGTCCGTTGGTGTTCTTGCTCAGTTGCCAATGATGGGAAATCCATCCACCGCCACCTCTTGTCCTTGTGGGCCACATAAGTAACGATATAATCCAGTGCGTGCCAGTGGAATAACAGTGGATGAGGATAAGATTACTCAGGTGTGCTATTTAAATCTTCTTTCCTTATAGTGTGGTAAGCAAACTATTGGGGATTCGGGATGAGTCGATGTCTCTGGGCTCCTGGATTTCAACACTCAGAGAGTTTCAGCTCAGAGAGCTCCTACATCCTCGCTCCTTTTCCCCGTTTGTCAGGTGGGACCAGTTTCCAGAAACTCGCTCATCCGCTCTGGGGTGCCTGGCAGAGAAAAGCGACATTGGGCTGACAAAAGCTGGCGCCTGCCTGCAGCGAGTGCCAAAAATGACAAAGCAATTGGGTAATAGCTGACTGCGCTATTCAGCCAGAAGGATGGGAGTATCCGAGAGGCAGTTTCATCGGGACTGGCTCCACTCTCTGCTCACCTCTCCTTCATCCTCCTTGCCCTTTGCTGTAACTCTGGCATCCTTCTGGGAATATTAATGTTTCATTTCTTCCAGTCAGAAGAAGCAGGTTCATCCCAGGACGTGCTTATCGCGGCGTGGCAACAAGTAGGACAGACGGCAACACGCGGCTGCGGTTCCTGCTGTTGAATGCCAAGGAGCTGTTAGGCCAGGAGAGATGCAGAGGTGGGAGCCCTGCCCGCGACAGCAGGCGTGCGGCAGCGTTGCGCCAGCACAAGGGATGTCTGAATTAGTGCACGCCTCCGAAACCTCAGGTGAGCAAGCGTGCAGGGCTGGCAAGGTCTCCGCTGGAGGTGGCTTTTCACTGCTGAGCTTTGTTTCTGCGCGCGTCTGCGTTGCCTAGGCCCTTTTCTAAAAAAAACGCACCATCTTAGTCCTGCGTGCTCAGCGTCAGGGCTGGTTTCCCTGAGGGAAGGAGGAGGAGAGCGTCGGGGGAACGTGGAGCCATGGCCCCAGCAGCTGGGTGCCAGCCTGGTTCTGAGGGACTCTGGCCTTTGCTCCTAGATGGCGAAATCCAGATGATTGTTTTATGTGCCTGGTTCTGCTGTACTTTGCCACTTGTTTTGGCTGCTGTTTTGCTATCAGCTGGACGGGGATCTCTGCCCGTCTTCTGCGACTTCGCTGACTGCGGTTTTCTCAGCTGCCTTCTCTTCTTAGGAAGGGAGCAGGGAGTCGCTTTGGGGAGGTTTATCATAAGTCAAGGTCTTGTTTTGCCAGACTTGCTCTTTTCTTCCCGCTTCCACTGTTTCACCTCACGTTACCCATTCAGTCTCAAATGTGCAGGGCCGGTTTCCCCCCTCCTCTCTCCCCAGTCCATTTTCTTTGCTCCAGCCTTTGTGGTAGCTTGTCTCCAGGACTAGAAAAGGAGCCAGTATTTTCTGTGCTAACAAAGTGAGCATTGTCACGCAGTTGCAGAGTGGGTGGATGTGATTGCCGACAGACTATTCCTCCTGCTAGGGTGTGGATTAAAGCTCAAGGTGACTTTGTTCCTGCATAAATTTCACTAACTTTCCCCGGGGAACCGAAGGGGCAGGGGTGGGAGGGGAGGAGTGTGATAAATGAAAGTGTCGGAAGGAAATGCGCTTGCATTGCACGTGCTACCAAAGTATAAATGTGTGCTCTGTAAGGAGCTTTCAGCATAGCTTAAGGTAGCGCTCCATGGGTTAAAAAAAATACCCAGGAGGATGTTTAGCTGCGAAGTTGAGCGTGGCTCTCTGCAGGCTGCTATCCCAGTGTAATTGCCTGGGTAAGTGGATGAGCGAGCGGCAGCGTGGCTTGTTCAGGGTTAGGCGGGCTTCGAGGGGAGTGAGGAGGGCACCGTTCCTCGCAGGAGGATGAGGGAGGCAGGCTGCCTTTGCCGCTCTCTGCCAGTCAGACCCGTTCCACGCTGAAAGCCGTGGCAGACGGCCGGGCTGTCATCGCCTGCGCTCGCTGGGAAGGGTCCCATGGAAACAGTTCCTTTCAGAGCTATTGCTTGTCCTTATCTGCCGCGAGGTGGGTATGATGACAGCAAATCACATCTTGGGACACCTCTTCTCTGCCTTTGTTGCCATGGGAATCGGTGTCTTCCGCAGCTTTGTCTTCTGTGAAAAAAAAGAGAAGTACTGTTACCTCCTCTGGCTCACCCACCACAATGTGTCGAGGATGGAGGGGCAGCCACATCATGCCTGGAGCAAAACGTTCGTGCTGGGGACAAAGTCGCTCGTCTGAATGTTTCATCCGTCCCTCTGCGGTAGTTACCACGTCTACGTGATGGGGTGGCGATGCAGAGCACGAAGCGGTGAGGCACGCTGGCCCAGCTAGCCCTGCTCCGCTCCCCCTGGGTGTCAGATGCAGAGCCGTCTTGACCGTGCCACCCCACCTTCTACCTACCAGGCAGGTAGAAGAATCTGGGTCACGCCGACGTCTGACACGCCAAAACATGATGTCGTTTGGAAGGTCTGGGATGGCCCAGGGGTTTGAATGCCCATCCAGTGGGGGGACTCAGGTGGGGTCCCCTGCAGCTGTGGGGGGACAGAGGGCGCACCAGACTCGTGGGGAGAGGTGCCGTGTTTCAGCTCCCTCCCCGAGTGACCGAGCAGCCCCTGGCAGGGATGTGAGAGCCGTGTGGCTGGTCCTTCATAACCAGGAGGGGAAGGCACTGTGGAGCCTCCAAAGGCACCCAAGGAGCTCCCGGGAAGCGAGAGCCTAACCCAGGATCTGCATCTCTCCTGTGCTTCAGCTCATGGCCAAGCCCTGACGAGTGTGGCAGGGCGAGAGGGGAAACTGCATCTACAAAGCGAACGTTAATTCTTCGGGGAAAAGGGGAAACAGGTCCCTGGAATTTTCCATGCTGTACCGGGAGTCAAGGCTCTTGCTCTGAACTATCCTGAGGTGATACGAGATATCAGCTCGGTTCAGAGAGCTCCCCACCTTTGTACCGTACGTCTTGTTCCTTCCTCCCAGCCCTCGCTCGTGTCATTTCTTTAGATCGCAACAGATCTCTATTTTAGTTACGCTTCTTGAGTGGATTACGATTCTGAATTAAAAGATATTTATCTGCCCAAAACTCCTACGAAATAAAGAAGTGGTGTTATTTCCACGGTACAAATGAGGAACTGAGTCAGCGGGAGGCTAAATGACGCATCCGAGGTTACCCAAGAGAGCCGAGCACTGCTGGGAACCGAATCTGGCAGTTCCTCTCCTGGCTGCCAGAGCCCCCCCTCGCCTTCCGCGGCGCTGGATGTGGGGCATCGCCCCCCTCCCTCCCCGGCCTCTCGTCTCAGCCCAGGCCCTTGGACTCCGAGACGAGCCATAAACGCCGTCAGCCTCTCGCAAGGGGAAAGAGTGATTTATCTCGAGCCCTAAATGTTTGGCACCGGAATTAAACGTAGAATTTGAACCTGTCCGTGTAAATGCATTCAAACCGTGCTGCTTCATGCTGCGCAAAGAATCTTGTTGATGTTCAGCTGTTCAAATGTAGAAACGCAGATGAAAAAGACGGAGTGCTGGAGCGGCAGGGAAAAAATGTGCCATAGCAGTTTAACCTGGGATGGAAATAAAACATACAATTGTCTCTCAAAAATGTGTGCAAATGCTGTGTTTTTAAATATAAAAAATACCCCTGTAATAAGCTGTTTTAAATGAGTCATTTGAAAATGCAGGAAGTTTCACTTTCTTGTGTAATAGATGCGTGTTTCTGTGTTTGCCTTTTGCATATGTATGAGTATATCCGCATGTATAAATACATGAAATGCTCACACTGTTGTAGCTCAGTTTTTCCATATTTCTCCCTCTTTGAGTGGCGTTGTTTACTCTTCAAGGATATCCATCACAAAATCCACTTTAACTTATGTGCTGCTGGTTTAACAGAAAGGGCCTTCAATTGCAGCTTGAAGCTGTTTTCGTCGCCCGTGACCTCTTGGGCCTTCCTGGAAATTGTCAAGAATATTGAAGTAAAATGACGGGATAAAAAACAATGAATAATAGAGGGTGGGCAACAAATGAGTCACCACGAAATACCGTCAATGGAATACGCTGAGCTGCAGCTCAGCTCGGTCTGGGCCACCTATGCATCATCGCCGAGTTCTTCGAAATGTGCCACGAGAAAGGGCTGACGCAGGCAGCAAACCACAGCGCAATGGTACAACTTCAAAGCTGCGGGAATAACGAAAGTCGCGTCTGCCACTGTCTGCTTACTCACCCTTGAAACAAGCTGGGATGAAAGCGGCGGAGAGCAATTTTAGGCTCGCAAACAAAATGACTCGCCGGCTGTGATGTGTTAGAAATTAGTCGTGTTTCGGTCTGGGCTTCCGATTTTACTCAGCAGCTGTTTGCGATGCCTCGGCCTCCGCCTGCCCTCCTGGAAGTGGGGCAAGATGGGAGAAAGCAGGGAGCGATGAGGGGAGAGGGGCTTCTCCAGAAAGGAAAAATCGAGCCTCTGAGCCGCCCCACCGCAGGCGGGGAGCGCACGGCGGAGTGGTGGCAAGCAGCCCTCCACGCCGGATGGCCATGCTGGTGCCTCCAGGCAGGGATTTGCACGGTGACCTGCTGCTGAGGGCTGAGATTCGCCGGCGCTGCCAAGCAGACAGGAGCGATGGATGTTGGGAAGTGCCTGTTTGAAGGCACAAAGGGATGCTTTGTTGGCCCCGGGGCTTCTCATTCAGTGGCTTCCCCGGCGTGGACACCTCCGCAGGGAGGTCTTTTACCTTTGCCAGAAGAAAGGAGGGGACGGTCTCTCCATTGTTCTTGGTCTTCAAAACCACGTCCCCTCCCTGAAACTGTGGGGCCAGTGGGGGGTTGCTTTCGTGGCGTTTTTCTTTCATGGGTCTGGGGGTGGGTTAGGCTGATTTTCAAACACCTTCCTCCAGCCTTTCCCTTATTGTACAGCCATATACTTCTGCCGACAGGCAGTAAACCAGCAGTTAAAACCCAACCCCATGCTGGCCGGCTCCGCGAGCCCGCCCCATCCCTCCTCCTCACTGCCCCGGGGCTCAGCCCTGCCCTGCTGCTTTTGGGGATGAGTGTACAAAGGTGCATCCGCCATGGCCACAGCATTTCCTGGAGATGGGAGCTCAGTGCCCGCCATGCCCACAGCCCTGCCCCGTGCAGCTTGCTTCCCCCAGCAGACTGCGGACACTGCCCGACAAAGCTGGGCAATTTTCTCTGCTTATAGAATCATGGAGTGGTCATAGAATCACAGAATGGTTCGGGTTGGAAGAGACCTTAAAGGTCATCTAGTTCCAACCCCCCTGCCATGGGCAGGGACACCTCCCACTAGACCAGGCTGCTCAAAGCCCCATCCAGCCTGGCCTTGAACACTTCCAGGGATGGGGCATCCACTGCTTCTCTGGGCAATCTGTGCCAGTGCCTTACGGCCCTCATGGTAAAGAATTTCTTCCTGATATCTAATCTAAATCTCCCCTCTTTCAGTTTAAAACCATTTCCCCTCATCCTATCACTACCCTCCCTGATAAAGAGTCCCTCCCCATCTCTCCTGTAGGCCCCCTTTAGGTACTGGAAGGCCGCTATAAGGTCTCCCTGGAGCCTTCTCTTCTCCAGGCTGAACAACCCCAACTCTCTCAGCCTGTCTTCACGGGAGAGGTGCTCCAGCCCTCTCATCATCTTCATGGCCTCCTCTGGACCCGTTCCAACAGGTCCATGTCCTTCCTGTGAAGGAAGTGCTTACTCTGTCCTGGAAGCCCACAGGGGCTGCTGGCATTTCCACCTGCTCCCCGTGAGAGCGGAGCATGGGATACCTGTGCTGTGGTGGGAAACAGCCAAGGGAAACGAGCCTGGAGACGCAGCGCCATGCAGAGGTGGCACCTCGCTGTCCTCATGCTCCGAAACAAAGTGCCCAGTGTGGGAACGAGGATGCTGGTGCCGCGCTGGGAATGCAAAGGGCCTGAGCAGCGGGTGGGTTGATTTGTGAGACGTGCAGCGATGTACTTTCCCTCGTGCTGTGGGTGTCCTGGGTTGTAAAGCGTGCAGAGACTGCCAGGTGCTCTGCTGGAGCCCGGTTCTTAGCAATCGCTTTTCTTCCTGCCCAGTACCCGGTTGCAGGGGACACAACCTGGGCAGTGTCACGGCCGAACACAGGGGACACTCACCCGCCCAGCGCGTCCCCTTGGCCCATCCACCGACAGACACGGCGCCGTCAGGGCAAGAAAACCTGCATCGGCTCCGGTCTTTCAAAAAAGAGCTGGGCAACGTCGATAAATCCGAGCAGAAGCTGTAACAGCTGCTTTTAATCGATGAGAGGACATCTCCCCAGTGAGGGCCAGCTCCCCGCCATGGGGTCCTGCAACAGGACCCCCTACGAGGGGGTTACCCAGCACCACCAGCAAAGCCCCGGAGCCCTGTGTTGAGTTTGGGCTGCTTAAATGTTTAAGGGGTGCAGGTGCAGGCCCCCAGCACAGGCGGTGGGGCAGGGGGCTGGCGACCATCAAAAGAGAAGGGGTTTTACAGCGCGTGCTGCAGGCGCTTTTTGAAAAGTTAATATTGCATTGTCGCGCTTCCACTTTTCTGAAGCGGTGAAGCCCAACTCGAGCAAAAATCTTCTGTTGGAGCTAATGAGAGTCGTACATATCAGTCTTTTCAGCAGCTAGGAATTAGTACAGAATATTTCATCCTTTAAAATGCTGGGCAAACATTAACTAATCCTCTCAACACCCTTCTGGGGTAGGTAAATATTACTCTCTCCCAGGTGCAGAAACTAAAGAGCAAAAGTTACGTGATTTGCTTAAAGCCACAGGGGGAATCAGGTGGGAGCAGGGGTGGGGGGTGGAGGGTTTTTTATAGCTTGTGCCTGTGCTTGGGCCGGTTGCAGGTGCTGCCTCTCAGCCAGCGGCGTTTTATAAAGTCACTGTGGTGGTGGGGAATGGGCTGGTGTCTCCGTAGCACTGTGAGGAATGGAGCAGCCGATGCACGAGCTCAGCTGCTGCTCTACAGCCCAGCGACACTCCGGGGTCTGCCCGGAGCACAGCCAAAAGGAAGAGTTTTCTGGGGACAGGGTTTTCTGGGACCACGTGGCTCCTCAAAAGCCCTCTTGCTTTGAAGTCAGTAAAGTTTCAGGTCGTCCAGCTTCAAGGCAGGAGTTAATGCCATGAAAAGCTTGTGACTTCCAGACTGAGCTTGCGGTGGGGGGGGGGGGATGCCTCTCAGGGGGGCTTATCCCCGAGCCGCCTGCCTTTAAAGTGGGTGATAAATGTTGTCTGCAGAGCTGGCCTTGTTTATCTTTGGGATTTACATAGCAGATACGGTGGCGGGACAGCCCTGTGTTTGCAGACCCGGAGAGGAAGCCATAACCTGGCTCCTGCCAGCCCAGCCTGAGGAGGGGGCTGCTGCTGCCCCGGCTCAGCCGCCCCCCAGCGCTGCCCTTGGCTCGGGGCAAGGGTGGCCCTCGGGAAGCCAGAGCCTAGTGCTCCTTGGGACACTTGGCCTCCTCTTCCTTGCGGCCAGGATTTTAAACGCCCTTGTAGCGCGGGGTTTCTCTCTGTCCGATCCCGTGGCGCATTGGCTTGTCTCCTTGCGTGTTGCCTCATCTCCGAGCTGGCCAGGGCTTCAGTTTACAGATGATCAGATAAAATTCAATGGAAGCGTTTGTGTGCGAAGCCGCTCTTGCCTGCAAAGATGAAGGTCACCGCTGTGCCTCCAAGGTAGCGCTGGGGTTTACCCAGTGTTTAACCATCGGGCTGCGACTGGGCCGCTTCAGGGCAGTCGCCGTCCACTGGAAAGCCCTTGTTTGTCATCCCATCATCCCATTTCGGATCATGTCCAAGGCAAGGCTGTGTAATCAGGATCTGTTGCCGTGTGATGGGCTGCTGGGGAAGGCTCCCGTCTCTGCCATGTAGTTCCCGGGCTCATTTAATTAGAGACACATGGTTTATTATTTCAAAGAATACGCTTTCCTGGTTGTTTGTTAGGATCTTGTATCTGAGAGGGCTGCAGCTTGTGAGCCTTTAAATTAAGCCATGAGAAGGGCATCGAGCACCTTGGGAAGGGGGTGCTGCAGAACCGGAGACTATTGTTCTCCCCCTGAATTGCGGGGAAGCTCTTTCCCCGCGCCGGCTCTTTTACTTGGTCGCCAACTAATACACAAGGCGGTTTGTTTCTGTCTCCATCTGTTCCAACTTCAGTTTATTCACGGCTCTGTAGGTATTGTACACTCTGCTACTGCCTTTTTCTCTTTTTTTTTTTTTTTTTTTTTTTTTGTTGATGGGAGAGCCTCCCCTTTTCATGGTTCACTTATTCATTTTGTAGGTCTCTGGCTTCCTTGTCAAGTTTTCTCTTTCACTTTTGTTCTATTAATTGGTCTTAAATCTATGGTCAGGTGCTGCGCGCGTGCTTCCCGTGTACACCTGAACCATCTGCTGTGTTTCATCTCCATGGCACCCAGGCCAAATTCCAGCTCTGGTAATGACATCCTGCCTCCCCGCATTTTCCCTCCGCTTTTAATTGGCTTTAGTTCACTTTTCTTTATTCCCCCCCCGCCCCGCTCTCTCTTTTGTCCTAACGTGCCCCTCTGCTCAATGGTGGGGAGAGGTGGACTTGGGTGGTGAGGGGCTGCCGGCACCCACCTGGGGGAAAGAGGTCCACCAGGTCTCCTGCCCGCAAGGAAGAGCCGCAGCACGACTCAATGGCTGCAGAGCAAAATTGGGGGAAAAAACCAATCGACTGGGAACAAGGAGCACGGGGTTTTTTTTCATCACTGAAAGCAGCTGTACGATTTTTCGAAGGCGTGTAGTGAATTTTGCGTTTTCCCTGAAGACTTTAGCAGGAGAGTAGGTGTCTTTCTGAAATGGGTGCTGTCATCCTTCTGTCGAAAGAGATCGGCTGTGGTTCCTGGAGGAGGGCAGAGCCACTCCTGCTCGTGTTTACCTCTGGCCTTAGCCCTCGTAGATCTCAATATGTCCGGAGTAAAACCCAATGTGTCCAAGCGATCCCAAAGGATATGGAAGCTCCAAGAGTCTTGCCGGCACTTTCGCCTGGCTTATCTGACGCTTTAATAGCGCAACAGTTGTTAGCTTTACAGCCGGGTTTCGAGAGGACGAGACTGGTGTCAGTGTTTGGGAATTGCTCTGTGCAGGACGCGTTTTCCTGGGGGAGAGCTAAGCGGGTTCTTGCTACTCTTTTTTTTCCCTCTTTTCTTTCTTTTTTTTTTTTTTATTTTAAATACTGGATTCTCATTTTTGTTGACGAGATCCTCTAACGCTCAAAACTCCCTTAAAAGCATGGCCTGAACTACTTATGCACTTTTTTTATTCCTTGTCAGCCTGGAAGCTTTCTCTTCGCTCTGCTAATCCTGTTACTTCCAGTGACGGCCCCAGCCATCGGGGTGAGCCTCTGGCAGGGCTCTGTCTCGCCTCTGCTCGCCGTCCGGGACTCCTTAGTGTCACGGCCTGGCTCCAGTTGTCGTGCTGAGTCCTGTACCGATGACCGTGGGCACCCAGACCACGGGTGGATGGATGGATGGATGGATGGATGGATGGATGGATGGATGGATGGATATCCTCCTGCTGTTACCCCTTGCTGCTTATCATCTCATCTCAGTTTTCCTGGAACAACTCTGTGTGGTTTAATGTCAGTGGTCAGAGCTCTGCCACCTCAGTGTGGTTAGCTGCTCACTTGTATTGCTTTACGTGGGGCGACCTGTCAGGGGATTTCTCAGTGGCTGTCACCTTGGTGGGAGTTCAGGGCAATGGCCCCATTTCTGCCCCCTTTGCGGTGCTGGCTGGTGGCCCCAGCAATGCAGAACGTTTATGGAGGGGCCTCTGCACTGGGCTTCCCAAGGGTGTCTCCCTGTCCTGAAGGAATGTCATGGCTTGTCCTTGCAGAAGTCATCTCGCCCTGTTCTGCACTGACTTTCCCTTGAACCAGCAGTAAGCTGCCTGCGCTCCCATCCTTCTAGCAGTGGAAGATCAAGTACTTGTATCGATGTCTCCTCTAGTAAACCAGCGTTGAACGCGTAGGGAGAAAGACCAGTTCTTCTCCGTGAACAAAGCAGCACAGTTAGCAATAAAACCACCATCAGTGAATAACCCTGCAACCCCCAATCCAACAAAGTCCTTGGAATATTGTTTGTTATTTGTCTTTTGAGCCTTAAGGTCTTTGACCTTAAGGTCTTTGGCAAGGTGTTAAGCACGCACATGTGTGCATGCAGGAAAGTGTCTGCCATGAAGTATTTAGAGACCAAGTGTAGGTAGGCAAGGGGCAGGGGAAAGGAAGGACTATGGGTCCCGTTTCCTCAACAAGGAGTAGGCTGACTACAAGACAGATTTTTTTTAAATAATATTTGGAAGCACGGAGAGGTAGGGAGGAGGTTTCCCTCATGAGCCACTTGCTGGGACGCTTTGTAGCATGGCCATTGGTGCATCTCTGTGTCATTAAAAGTCCTCGAGAATTCAGTCTTCAACTTGCCAGACTTGGGAGTTCAGCACAAAGTTTCTGACTTGGAAGCAGTCTTTTAACAATGGCAGCAGCCTTTTAATCCTTTGCTATAAGATGAGACTTCTAGATCAGCAATGAGTTGGGTCAGATTTGACTGTTTCAAACGCTGGGTTGGTTTACCCGTGCAGCGGGTCAGTACTTTGCTTGTGTCCATCCCCCCCCATAGCTCTAATTTCTGTACTGAGGGAACAGCTTGTGAATGTTGATGGATTTATCGCTGCTCTCGCTCCTGTGAGAGAGAGAAGTGGTTTTCATGTTTTACGAGTAGATGGTGTAGGATAGAAGAAATAAGGATGTTTCTTTTACTCAGCATCAGAGAAGAAAGCGTTGGCATGGCGTTAGCATTGCCTCAGGTGGGCAGCATCCTGCCTCCCCCGCGGGGACGCCCTCAGCAGGGAGCAGAGGTCCCCTGGTTAAGGACTCAGACGGTGCTCCCTTCTCCTGCCCTTTTCCTCGTTCCCACAGATCGGATCAGCCCTCCGTGCCACAGCCTGTCACCTGATTTATGGGAGCCATAAACCGCAAATCAGAAAGAAATAAAAATACTAAACACTTAGTTTTTTAAAAGGCCAACAGCGCATTGAAGTCTCGGTGATAATTTGCTCATAAAGAAATATTATGCTTCAGATCATAATCCCGGGCTGCAGATGGAGGCTGAGATCTGGCCTGAGCCCTCCCACTTAGGCTGTAAAAGAGAAGGAATGGGATGAAAAAACCCCGCATAGCATGTGGGGATTAGGCTTGGCTGTCTTGCTGTCCATCACCTCCTGTGCCTGGGAGGTCGTGTGGAGAAGTGATGAAGTTCTCCAGATAAACAAATTGTCTTCTGCTGGAGGGACAGCAGGCTTACTGAGGGATGGGAGGCAAGAAGAGAGGGGAGGATAAAAATCCATGAGCAGCAATCAAACAACTGAGATATACATAGTCTCAGTGCCGAAGTGTCCAAATTGTTGGATTGAGGGCTGTTCCCCTTGTTGCTGCTTTAACTGCAATATTGTCAGCCTGGCCAGCCCAAACGCTTGTTGGTGCTGCTTGAGCAGCAGTTGCCTTTAATAATGGTTACTGAACACCAATTTTTTCTTCAGTGCGGATGGGGGTCTCTGTTTCCAGCAGTGAAAACCTGCCCCTGGCCAGCACAGCATCTGTAAGAGCGGAGAAACAGTAGGTACGTGAGCACGTTAGACCTTAAATGGTGCCAGTGTTTGATTGCTAGAGAGGTCTCTCTGCTGCCTGAGGCAGAGGCCTGTTCTGGGTGGATAAAATTCCTTTCTGGTTAAGTTTCCTGTGCCCATTTACCTACTGGGCTTGCATCGGTGGCTGGCACCTGTGGCTAAAAGCAATACATTTCTCCAAAGGAGATGGAGGATTTCACCACCAGTTCAGTGCAGCTGCGTTTTATCTGATCTTCTCCACCTTACCTTGTCAAAACCACCTATCAGTCCACTGCCATCTCAAAGGAATCTTGCTGTGGCGCTCCAGGGTTGCAGGAGGGCAGGAAGGTCGTTGGTAATTTGTTTGATTTCTTTTCCTTCTGTCCTTCCCTTATGTCCCTCTGTCAGGGAGGCTGCTGGCAGCGTTGCCTTGCGCCCTGAACATTACAGAGCTTGGTTCCCTTTTTAAAGTCGTCTTCCTACAAGAAACTTGTTTAAAGGAAAAACTTGCTTTCTCAGATATGCATCTTAAATATGGCGATGTAGAAACATAAGAACTGGGAGGAAATTCTCACTTCTGTTTTTTGGGAGTTTTTTCTTTCTTTTTCTTTCTTTCCCCCAAGAATTGAAATGAACAGATTTTCCAGGAAGCTCTAACTCTGGGACTCATAATGCTCATGAAGTCCACTATTCCAGCTCTGTTCCAGGTGCAGCGTTGGATCATCACCTCCCCTTGACTTGCTGGACATGCCGCCCCTGACTTTGCCTGCCATGCAGTTGGTGGTGTTTGCGATGAGAGCACACTGCTAACTTGTACACAGCTTGGCATCCCTGTAATTCCCAGGTCCTTTTCAGCCCGGTGACTACTCAGCCAATCTGTTCCCAGCCTAGGCTGATGCCTGGTGCTATTCCTCCCCAGGGCAGGGCTTTGCACTCCCCTTCTTGTGCTCCGTGAGGTTCCTGTTGGCCCCAAACTTGAGTTTCTCAGCATTGCTTTGGACCCTCAGTTTGCTGAGAGTATGATATTTCTCCCATGCTACATTTAAAGGGTTTTTATCGCTCCTTGAGAACTACTGAGTTCAGCCTTGCTGCATCTTGAAGGCTTGCTGGCGATCTAAGCAGACACATATTAACGGTAGCTGAAGTAGCAGGGTACTGCATTTCAACAAGGACTTCCTTAATTAAAATAAGAAGGCTTTAACAAAAACAGATCCAAAGCTTAAGTAGCCTGGTTGAAAAGGGAATCTGAAGTATTTAACTTCTCCCACAAAGCCGCCGCTTGGGCAGTTCCCGTTGCCGGGGTGGTCCTGGGCTCAGCAGTGCCTTTGCTCCTGGGGCAGGAGACGGTCCTGCCCTCCTTGCGAAAGCAGGAGGGTTTCAAACATTCTTTATCAACCCCAGAGAAGCAAAGGCATGAGTCTAGTTTAACTCCCCCTGGGGAAACAAAAAATCATTTTTACCTTGTAAATTAATCCAGCCAAGAGCGTTCCCTCCTCTACAGCCCTTTACAGTATTGAACACTGTAGGAGAAACCTCTGTGGGAGAGAGGGCTCACAGGCTATTTCTCTTCTGGTTAGAACAGGCAGTTCATTATCTTGGAGAAATCAAAACTTTCAAAGCTTCTGGCTGCCCCCATCTTTCCCTTAGTGTTTCCTGAAATGGCTAACAGCATCCTCTTCGCTTGTTTCCCAGAGACTGGGTTCCTCTTTGCGGTCAAGGTTTCTCTTTCCCTCCTCCTCAGTCACTGAGAAGCAAGGGCCTTGTTAGTACGTCTTCGGAGGGAAACCAAATGATCGTGATGGCCAAAATGCACCATTTCTTCTGGTAAGTGGCTGCAGAAGTGGAACTTTTTTCCTTTCTCCGATTGTATTTGCTTCTGCAAATGTGAGGGAGAAGGGATGCTTTGTCCCACCAGACACAAAGTATACTTGGAAGCGTGGTGAATTTTTAGCAATCCCTTTTAAGAATACACAGAAAGAAGTCAGCTCTGAACTTCATTCCCCGCCCAGACCCAACCTTTGATTAAAAGGCCACAGATGATGTGTCCTTGCAGGTCTTGCAATAGGCACTGGTACCATCTGAATAGCAATGAACATCTCTCTTCTAATAGGGCTAAAATAGTGTCCCTTTGTGGGTCAGAGTAAGAAATAGTTGCATTTTCACAACTGGTGCCAGAAGTGGTTGATAAATCACTGATTGCTCCAATAAAATGCTCAAAAATGAGGAACACTTCCAGTAACTTTGCTTGAATGTTCTTAACCCTGACCTTCAGGGAGTGCAGGTATTTAAAAAGAATAACACACAGATACTGTTCATTATAAAGTGTGTAAATAAAACCACTTTAAGCAACATAACTATATACTTTCTGGACATCTGCAGGTTTGGATAAGCAAGGATGGAATCTTGTCTGTGGTCCTTTGAGTCAATGTAGGCTTGTCTCTGGGCACCAGGTCCAATGCTGTTACCGCTGCTGGTTTGGGCAGTAGCTGCAAAATGAATGAAACCTGTTTGGCTCTTTTGCTCATGAGCCTGCAGGAAAGCTGTGGGTAGCAGAGGGTATTTGGCTGCTCCACTGGTGGGGAGGCAGTTATAATTGCTGTGTAACCCCTCCTCGCTGGGTAACTTGATCGCTGCGACAGGCGTATGCTGGAGTAAGTCATGGGCAAAGCATGCTACCTGCTCAGCAGCTCTTCTGCTTTGATTTTTCTTTCTGGTGTTGCAGTGATACCTCTGAAAGGCTACGCTCAGAGCTCCATCCATCAGTGCTTCTCCCCCGGGTTTGATCAGTGATGGGCTCCCGTCTCTCTCTCTGCTTTAGTTAGAGTCATAGAATCATTATGGTTGGAAGAGACCTTTAAGATCATCAAGTCCAACCGTTAACCTATCTCTGCCAAGTTACCACTAAACCATGTCCCTTAGCACCACACCTACACGCCTTTTAAGTACCTCCGGGGTGGCAGTTCAAACACTTTCCTGGGCAGCCTGTTTTAATGCTTGACAACGCTTTCAGTGAAGACGTTTTTCCTAATATCCATCCTAAGCTTCCCCTGGCACAACTTGAGGCTATCTCCTCTTGTCCTGTCACCTACAGTAAGAACCTCCTTTCCTCTGTGCCTTTCTTGCAGCTCCTCTCCCTGTACCCCCACTGCCTCCAGTGAGGTAGGCTTTCTGCCCACCAGTGGAGTGACCACACTCCATGCCTGCCAGGGCTGCTCTCTCTTCCTCTGCCTATGAAGGAACGGCTCCTCAGGAGCAGTGGTCAACACATCAGGTGGCAGATAGAAAAACGTCCCTGGGATCTACAAGTTTCTTTTGGAGGTGACCTGGCTTGTGCAGGTTTAACGGCCTGCCATGGCTCCGGGGAGACATTATAGCGGCCTTCCAGTATTTGAAGGGCGCCTACAAGAAAGCTGGAGAGGGACTTTTTGCAAGGACATGTAGTGGTAGGATGAGGGGTAATGGCTTCACACCGGAAGAGGGTAGATCTAGATTAGATAGTAGGAAGAAATTTTTCACTATGAGGGTGGTGAGACACTGGAACAGGTTGCCCAGAGAATCTGTGGATGCCCCATCCCTGGAAGTGTTCAAGGCCAGGTTGGATGGGGCTCTGAGCAACCTGGTCTAGTGGGAGGTGTCCCTGCCCATGGCAAGGGGATTGGAACTAGATGATCTTTAAGGTCCCTTTCAACCCAAAGCATTCTATGAGAGTGGCTGCAGGAACCGCAGCAGTCCCCGTGCACACGACTGTCCCCCGCTCCCAGGAGAAGCAGCCCCGTTGTTCTCATCTGATCCTGAGGTGCAACGTTGAATCCATTACCCATTCCCGCTTGTCCAGTGACAAATCAATTAATTTTACAAGTGACATAGTCTATTGAACACTTCTTTAAATTAGGGCACCGGAGGCGTAATTTAAATTAGGGTTAAGTTCCAGCTGCAGGGGAGACACTTAAAACATGCAGTGTGTGTGCTGACAAACCCACTCATCTCTCCGGAAAATGAATAAATCTGGCTTCTTGGTGGGGAATTAATTTCTAAACCTGGGGACCGTTCCAGGCTTTGCTGGGGCACAGAGCTGCTTGGTGGCGGGAGGAGGAAGGAGCTGTGGCCTGAGGGATATGGTGCAGTAGCTGAGCCGAGCTGATGCCTCAGGCACCGGCTGGTGAATTTGGGTCTCACGACCCAAATGCACAGCGGTGCAGTGGAGGTCTCTGGGCAGACGGGGCAGGGGATGCTTTCTCTGGACATCTCTTTTATTCCTAGAAAACCTGTGCGATGTGCTTTTCAAGTCCGCTGTTCCAGAAGAGCAGCTAAACATGTACTTTGATCGTGTGAGTGTTGACGTTAATAAGTTACAAACCGACCTGAGGGCTCTGCGGGAGCTGGAGGCTGCCTGGGGAAGTTCCCTACTTTTCAGGAAGGGGCACCTTGTTACAACCCATCCCCTTCCCATCAGCTTCATTAACTCAGGCAGCCTCTCTGGCTTGGATGCTGAAACAGGTCTTGTAGTCACTTTAGTGCGGCTCCGGTCCGATGAAACCAGCCCCCTCCAAGCTGCTGAAATGCCGCTGTGTGGGAATGCCAGCTGGGTGCAGGCTCAGGGCCCGGGGTGACAGAGCCGCCGTGTCCCCATTTGCCTGGGGAAGGACGGAGGGGTCATGGAAGAGGCATGGAGAAGGGAGGCCACTAGGTCTGCCACCAAGCCACCGCCAATTCTTTCCCCTTTTGCTGATTTTTTACAGTCCAAGATGAAGGCCTTTTGCTTTATCTGGCTTTTTGCTTTATCTGCCCTCACAAAGTCTTCCTCTTAGTTGGCAGCTTTGGGAATGGTGACTTTACTTCTGCAACCTGGATGTTACAGGGAATCTCCTGTCCACTGAACTCCATGCGAATCCTGCTTATAAAGCAGGAGCATACTTTAAATGAGCTGCTGAAGCTTCGCTGTGAAGTGCAAGACTCAAAGAAGGAAGTGATGCTGTTTAGATGTCATGGTTTCTACTCCTTTTATTTTTTGTTTTGAAGTGGGAATTTTACGGCTTTCTTTAGCAAAAACTTATTTGCAAACAAAGCTTGTTTGGAGACCTTGTTGATGGCCATAGGAGCTTTTTTTGCAACGACTACTTAGAATTTATTTTAAATACACCAAATATAATGAAAAATAGGAAAAGAAACTGAACTTTTGATAGAGCCTTCCTCTTGAATGTGTGCTCTTTAGTTTCAGAAAATGTCAGAAACTGGTTTTCCCAGCACGAAACTGAGAAATGGGCTCTTTAGTTGTATGTATACAGCTGCTTCCTTACTGTCCCTGCCCTTGAAGACACCCTTCAGGCTCCTTCAGCAGCCTCCCTACGGTAAGTCATGCTCATTCCTGGACCCTGATGCTCTCTGTGCCGGAGTGCCCGGCGCCGCCATCCTTCATGGCCCCAGGTGCCATCTCTCAGGACTAAGCTTTTTTCCCTTGGGTTTGGACCTTATCTTTATTTCTTTGCTTATGTCCCATTGGCCCTATTGTCTGAATGAGACCCACCTTGCAGTTGTTTCCATGTGTGGCTAAGATCCCTTGTGTGAGCAGTGCCGACGGGGAGGTGCGAGACAGCCAAGGGCAAGCAGGGCAGGGACTGCACGATGTCCATGCGTTCCATGTCCGGATGAATGGTGATTCTCCGGAGCCAGCCCATGTGCTGTGGCTGCTGTGGGGCTGGGCAGCACTGCGGTCCCTTGGGCGGTGGCACAGGCATCGCGGGGTCACCCTGCTCCCTGCATTGGAGGGACCTGGATTTCCCCTTCTTCTCTCCACCTTGGTCCCTCCGATGCCAGCGTGTGGTGGCAGTGGGGGAGAGAGCTGAGCGGTGTGCTGCAGCTGGGGACTGACCCCTCGGGAGGGCTTGGCAATCACGGCTCTGCCCTGAGACAAGGGAATCTGGTTCCTGCCACCAGCCCCGCAGATGTGTCTCGCACAGGGGGGGCCACGGCTACCGCTTGACAAAGCAGTGGAGGTTTGGCAGAGGGGTCCATGCTGTTCCTGACGCTGGGAGAGATGCGGTGGTGGTGGTGGGTGCTCAGTGCAGATTGAAGTCTATGTTGCCAGATCTGTTCCCTACGGCAGCCCAGCAGGGCTTGCCGGCCCTGCAGCAGCAGTGTGGGGCGAGGGCAGCCCTCCCGCTCCCCTCCGCAGGACGAGGGGATGGCTCCCCACCTCCCAAAAGCATCGCAGGGTCAGATTTCTTGGGGGAGCAGGAGGTGCTCAGGAGGGGGCTACCGGGTGCTCTGTGGGCACAGAGAAACAAACGCCCCCGTGTCCGTCCATCTGTCTGCATTGCTCTGCAGCCCCTGGCTCCCAACCCCGGGGCCGGGTGGGATCCTCGGGGTGGCACGGCGGGGACCCTACCTGCCCTCTGGGGCAAGAAGGAGCGTGGGCCTGTGTGCCAGACGGGCACGTACGGCGGGGCGAGGGCAGGAGGCTTTTTGCAGGCGAGGGCTTCCTTCAACAAAGCTGTTTCTGTCCTGCTCCCAGTGTTTCTGCCTGTGCGGTGGGGGGGCTGTGTGTGTGTGTGTGTGTAGGAGCACAAAGGACCCCAGACAATAGGGCGAGTGGGAGCATTCCTCACACCCATGGCGGCCAGCGAACGGGCTTTGTCTCCAGCCCCTGCCTCCCTCCATTTCGGGGGGCAGTCGCTGCCGTCCCCCGTCCCCCCCCCCCAGCTCCTTTGTTCCTGTGCTGCCTGCCAGGGGTGAGACGGGCAGGTGAGCGGCGCGGGGGGCCGGGGGCTGGCGACGTGCGGTGGCGGGTGCATGTTAATAGATTTCTCCAGCCTGTCGCTGGGCGCTTGACTTGATTCATGAGACTCCTCCGTCTTGGGGGATGATGACGGATGTGTCCGGGCGGGAGAGGGAGTGGAGAGAGAGCTATTGTCTGCCAGGCTTGAGGCCCTGCCGGTGATGTTCTGGTGGCTGCCACAACCGCCCCAAGCCCCAAAACCTCTTTGCGCCTTTGCCCCGACATCCTTCCTGCCCGGGGTGTCCATCTGTCCGGGGCGATGCGAGGTGGCACCAGCTGATACCTGCACACCACACGTGTCCCTGTGGCACGAAGGTGGTCAGGGGGGAAGGCAGGCAGGCAGCAGGCAGCTTCCCAAACATGCTGCCTCGAAGTGCAAAAAGCAATCAGGCTCCGGTGGCAACGGGCTGCGTCCACGCTGGGCTGCTCATGCGAGTGGAAACACTTCCACCCGGTGCCTTAGTGGCATCAGAAATCAAACATGGAAAGTGCCTTTTGGCGCCTTTTTTTTTTTTTTTTTTTTTTTTGAAATGGCAGCTGTAGGTTTTACACTATATTTTATGACTGCCTGATTTTTGAACAAAATAAATAGGCAGATGGTGGACCGATATTAGCCAGGTGTCGATCAGCCCCTGTCTTGAAAAGGCTGATTCAGGTAGAGTATTTGATAACGCTCGTATGGAAAGGGTGTGGATGGTAATACCGGGGAAGGAAAACAAACAGGACGGAGGGTACTCCATCATGCTGACAAAGACCTGGCTTGTACATGCTGGGGTGCAAATAGGATTGTTTGCATATTCAGCCGACTCCTCTGTCTTCCCTTTTCCCCATCCCTGAGCGTCAGTGGTGCCTGAGCTCCTTGTCAAGCTGTTTGAATCGGGGTGGGGGGTGGGGACAATGACACACAAATGTGTATTGGGGGGTGAAGTAGCACATGGGGGAGGGATGGCAGCAGAGAGGGTGCTGCTTTCGGGGGCTACAGTGGAAAGGGGCTAGCTGGTGGGATGAAGCTCCGGGGGTAGGGTTTATCAGACTGAATGTAGGAAGCTACAGATGAGGTTGTCTGACAGGGTTCCTTTTATATCCCAAACATGCAGCTCATCCCGTCCTGAACTAGACATCGAACAACACATCTAAACCATGCTCCAAAGCAAAGTAAAGGCCCCAGGTTTGACTTGTTTTTTTTTTTTTTCTTTTTTTTTTTTCTCAGCTTTCAAGGAACGAAGCTGAACTGAGCGGGGAAAGGAGCATTTCTTCCCAGTGGGCAAAGAGAGGAAGGATGAAAGTCAGGATTTTCTCCAGCGATAGCACTCCCCAGGTGGCAAACCCCACATCTGTTTCCAGTGAACCTACCAGGACTACAAAGCAAACAAATCGAGAAATGTCAAGGTATATTTACTCTCCTGTTAACCTGCTGCCCCGCTGCCTCTCTGGCGCACGTTGGCAGCATGCAAGGCTGCATCCCGGGAAGGGGACATGGATGCGATCCCGGCCGGGGAGAGGTGACGGAATGAGGACCTGGCTCCCAACTCCCGCTCTCTGGCTATGGCAGTGTGGAAAGGGGGTGCTGGAGGGGAGCAGGCCTTGGGAACGGCGGTGCTCGGGGCTGTGCCAGCCCTTCACGCCGTCTGCTGTCAGCGAGGCAGAAAATTGGTTGTAAAGGGGAACTCAGACACACCTGTTTGCAGCTGAACCCGGAGGAGCCTATGTTAGAGGTCACCCGGACTCGACTGCTGTCAATTATTGGCTGCAAGTGAGATGGGTTTTCTGAACGCCATGTTTTACTTGGTGACACCTCCAAAACCTCTGTGAAAAGCTTTTTCAAATAAGCTTGTCCTCAGGGTTTTTGTAGGTCTCCTTTTGTCTTTTTTTTTTTTTTTTCCTTCTTCCTCCTTATAAAGAGAATTAGGCAATCACAGCGTTTTGATGAAGTTGCCTCTTAGCCTCTTGCTTCGTAGCATGTGGCCTTCCTGAAGAATCAAGGAAACACTGATAAATCGGGTGTCGGAGACTTGCCTGCCATACCTTTCCCCATCTAATGTTCCTCCCTGTGTTGCCCTCGGAGCACATCCTGCCCCTCGTTGCTCTGCTAACTTGTCTCTGCTTATAACGCTCTGGGTGAAAGAAAATATGAATTAGCTCTGGCCTTTGGGCTCCTGACAAGTTTCCAGCGCCGCTTTCAGCACTGCAGAGATTGTGTAACCCGGCGTCCTCCGTAGGGTGACGTCTCCCCCTCCGTCACGGGCTGGGCCGGCTGCTGTGCGTCCAGGTTCAGCTCTTAATACCTCAAGCAGCTTTTAGCTCTGAAGGAGGATGAGAGATTGCCAGCAGCCAGGGGGGAGGGAAATGCAGGGACTTGCATTTTTCTTACTAAGGGACAATGAGAAGGGGTAAAAAGAGGAGGATTTCCCGGGTAATTCCCCAAACCTCGGCTGTTTGCGTAAATACCTAACGTGTGCCGAGTGACTGGGGAGCCCAGCGCAGGGAGGGCTAATGCTTCAGTATGGGTTAACCCTTGAAGGAAGAGCACAGCAGCATCTCATACAAACGATGGCTTAAGTTTGCCAGATCTTTTATGCAATGAAGCACGGGGCACTTTCCCGCCTCCTCCGGGGACTGAAGCCGAGGACGCCGTGTTACACCCCCTCGGGGCTGTGAACAGGAGGGCTGAGGCTGCAAGTCTCACACCGCCTTTTCGGCAGAAGTCTTTAAGTCTCAGTGACATCCTCCGAGGACGCTGAACCAAACCCCGTCCGGACCAGCCAGTGAAAGAGTCGCAAGTGACATCGCTGGTTCGAAAGGGCGCGTGGGCAGGACGTGGGCGAATGTTCCCTGAGCTGGGTGTTTTCTAAAGGTCTCTGAGGCATCAGGCATGACTGAATGACTTGTGTTTTCTTTAAATGACGAGTGGGTGAATCTTGAATCGTTGGGCTGCTTTTATTTTTGTTAGATGTGTGTGGGCTGGCAACATGACTCAGTATTTTCTCCGCAGATGCAAAGATCATCTTGCCAATTCTGGGTATACTTCGGTCAGTTTCACGCAGGGAACTGGAACGCTTTTTTAGTCCAGAGCTTTGCTTTTTGGCAGCCTTGAGCCTCTTGATGTGAAAATAAATAAATAATTTTGGAAGTGATTGTGCCTTTCCAAAATGTACAAAAATACACTGAGGAAATGACTGAACATGGGGAAACTACCTCTACCCCCATGTTTTCTCAGAAATATATCTGATTATTTTCATGTTATTCTGGAAATGTCCATTAATGTCTGATTATTTTTTTTTCTCTGATTCTGCCTAGTCTTGATTGCTCCTGGGTCACCTATTTGTTTGCGGAGTGTCATTTCTGGTATTTGTTTAACCAGCCGTGCCCTGCCAGGTGAAAGCCACCGTCCTCTGACTGATGGGTGTGAGTTCTCCCCCTGCTCCCAAGAGACAAGTAGGCATATTTGTGTGTACATGTATGTGGCTTGGCCAGTACCCAGAAGTGACAAAAGTTCCAGCAAATTTCCTTTTCTCTCTTCTGGCAACCTCCCTGCCCTACTCCCCCTTTTTTCTCCTCCCCGTATGCCACCTACAGCATCTGGCATCTGCTTTGGGAAGATGCATGAGGCCAGGTATAGCCTGTGGATGCTTTTAATGTGCAATGATGAGTGCTCTCTTCTCCCATCCCCTCTTTCCTGCTGCAGAGCAGAGTGCTGGTAGTCATGGCCCTGATAAGAATAGGTTGCTTGCTAAGACTCTTACCTGTAATCATAGCCCAGCATCCTAGAGCCACCTATAAACCATTTTTCCCTGCTGATAATCAGCCCTCAGCTCACCATGAACCTTCCTGAAGATCTGGGAATGGGCAGACAATAATAAAACTTGAAGGATGTTGTATGGCAAAGGTTGTCTTTCGGGAGATCAGAAGATGATGGGCCTGTAGATGTATTCTGTAGAGTGGTGCAGGGTGAAATGAATTCCACACACCCTGCTTTTTTGATGTCTAACAGTAACTTTAACCACAGACAAATTTCCACACTCAACCCCTAGTGATGGCCTTGGCTAACGTGACCTGTACTTAGTTAGCACCATGACCTAAACCTCACTACTGGCCCATACAACAGTGAGACATACTTGACCCACAGCTAATTATAAGCCATATGCACAAGCGTGTACCGTAGCGCCAGCGGACCGTATCATCTTCCTATCATTCTAGTTCCTCAGTCCTAAGCCCTACTCCCTGTTCCTGACATTTTCTCTAGCCTCCACTGCCCACCCACAGCAATAATTCACCCCAGACTTCAGGTCGAGCACATCCATCATCCCTCCAGACCTCACAGGAAGCCACTTGGTTAGCTCAAGTGCCTTCACAGCCCTGTCCCAGAATGACAAGAACTGGGTACCAGATCTTATCATCTCTCTCATATCTCATTCAGGAATAACCCTAGACTTTCAGCCCTTTTTACCCTAAAAGCCTGACTCCAGCTTTAACTGTAAACTACCAGCCAACGCTCCTCCAAACGCAACTCGAAGCCTTCTGCCTCACAGAACGCCAGTAATCAGGCTTGTCCAGGGCGGGCAAAGAAAGAGGTGGTGCTCCTCAGTCCTTGGTGTCCCTATCTCTAACCCTGACTTGAGCGTTCACAAACATGATGCTCTTTACCTACTGGCTGGTACCTCTGACTGACGGAGCTGTTGACGCCCGCCAGCCCCAGCCCTTGTGACTGTGTTTCTAAGGTCTTTGCTGGAGTCCGGACACAGGGGTGGAGGCAGCCAGTGGGGCTTGCTGGGTGTGGAGGCTGGGAGTTGTGTTTGTCAGGGGTTGTGCTGGATGGGCCAGGGCATGTTTTGGTGGAATTTAGGGTGGAAAGACTTTTGCAGGGGGGGGCATGGCTTGAAGGATCAACTGGCTTCCTCCAGCTGCTGAAGGGATGGTAGGCTGGGTGCAACCTACAGCATGGGGCAGAGGGGAGTGTGACAGTGTCTGTACATCAGGGAGAGAGCAGGGAGGCACGTGGTCACAGAGAAGAAGCACTGGGTCAGGGACGATAAGAAAAGCCTGAGAATGGCTGATGTGTTCCACTGACCCCGCTCCTTTCCCAAAACAAGCCTCATTCATTGCTCCTGCCTGCTTCCTTCTCACCGCCCTTCCACTGGTTCTTTGTCACCATCCCCACCCCGTGTCCTCCTGCCTCTGCATGTCCAGAGCTACTTGCTCCTCAAGAGCTGGTTCTTCAGCCCTCCCCGGCACCATGGTGCTGCTGCCTTGCCTGCTTTTGGCAGTCAGATCCCATCCAGGGGCCAAGCATATGAACCCCAGGTTGCTTATTACAAGGTGCTCTGCACCCCACCTTGCACGTTGACACGTCTTGCTGGTTAGGAGCTGAGGTCCCTTCAGGTGTCCATGTGTTGCTGCGAATAACCAGCTTGCTTCTGAAGTTTTTTGGGGGATTGGGCTTTAAACTTGCTTCATTTATTTATTTACATTCAAGGTTGGTATTGCATTTTTTGTTTCTAAACTGCATTTAATAAGACTGTCATATAAAAGCGCTCCAAGTTTCTGGGAAGAATACTTATTAAAAGTGGTTTTGTAATTCTCTTACAGTGTGTGGTCTTCGGCTTTTCTGAACTTTTTCTGCGCTGCATTCAAGTATAGTTTAGTGCAGCTGGAAAGAGAAAAGCTGACAATGAGCAGATCAGACAGAGAGGGAGACGGAGCTGTTTTATGCTGCTTTTTTGCAACAGACTAAGTAGGTTTTCCCCACCTGCTTAAGGAGTGCCCACAGCAGACTGACTCAGAAACACACCTTGTTCTGAAAGAAATCACAGCAGCAAAAGAACATTGTTTGTGGCAGTGGAGAAAGTGCTGATTAAACGGCCAGCTTTGCTTTGCACACTTAAGGTCACAACTTGTTTCCTTTCCGAAATACCTTAAGTTTGTTGCAGTAACCAAGGCTGGTGAAGGGAAGGTCCCAACGGAGTACCAAGACCAACCTGCTTCCTCGTTCTTTGCCCTCGCATCGTTGGGCAACTTTCTTCTATGTCATGTCAAGCGAGAACTTCCTCATCCAATGCAGCAGCGCTGGACTCACCCTGAACAAAGCAAGTTCTCCTCCCCACATCACGCACCAGGTGAGGCAGCCTCGCCCCCCCCATCCCTTACGGGAATACCCCACCGTGTCCTTTGCCACGGTGATTAAGGGTTTTGTCGTTTGCAGACACCTCCTGAAATACACCGTGTGTGTGTTTTTCTACGGCCACTTTGGATAAAGTTACCACTGCAGCTGCTAACTGCGATAAAACTCGCCACGTGACAACCAAAGAAACAGCAAACTGAGGAGCAAGCAAATTGTTCGTTCTCACACGCCAGGGTGGCTATGTGTACTGTCGCTTCACTGCACAAACACAGAATAACGACTTTAACTGGAACAGTTGTCTCTCGGTAGTTGTTGTCTTACCTGTAGTTGTTCCTGGAAGCGCTTGCAGGCCCTCCCATTAATACACATCTTCCTGGGTGTGCTTTTGAACCAGATGAATAAAGGAAAACAAAACTTTTCATGAGAGCGCCTCTCCGTGTGAACTATTTCCAGAAACCCTGAAATCATAATTTGCTAAGTTACTGGTGTTTTTTACCACTATTAAACTTCACAGTGGCTTTTTAGAGGACTGATGTGTCCGTGGCCACATTCTGAGATCCTGAAATAGGGGATGTGTTGGAAAACAGAGTACCAAAACAGGTCAGAACTGCGTGCACTAAGTAGGTCAGGGTTTGGTCTGAGAACCTGGTATTTCTTAAAGATGCCCTTTACGTTTCCTATATTTCTCTACTCCATTCAGTCTCACAGCCTGTGTGCTGGATTTATTTGTTTTACATTTCTTTGCTGTCCAATTTGCTGCCAAATCATCATCTCGTGTTGCTGTCTTATATAAATGTTAACATTAGCTAGCTTCACAGTAACAGCCTGGAAAGGAAACGTTTACTTCCGAGCTTCCCCCTGCCAAACATACAGCGATGTTTTTTTGTGGCTACTGGTGGTTAAGGGCATGGGACGTAAAATTATAATGCTGCATGCACAGTCGGTCTATTACAATTATGATCATAGTAACATGCACTTCAACATATTTATTGTTTCACTTGTAATTTGGCGCATTTGGTGTGGAGGACATGACTCTCCCATTCCCTTATACAACATAACTTCTGCAGGTCCTTGAGACTCTGCCTGCTAGCAAGAAAAAAAACAACTCTGAAACTCTGCTTTTTTTTTGTCCTTGATGACATACAATGAATGCAGCAGTGTTACTTTTGTGTTCTGAAAGAAAGGGTGATGGCACAGAATGGAACAGTGACACAGACATATGCAGAGAGCTTGACAAGAAATAAACCCATTGCGAACACCAGCTCCACAGCATGAAGAACACTAAACTTCATGAAACCACACATTCCTCGTCCCTCAGATCCCTCAGGAAGAAACGTCACTGCGCCTCCACTGTCGCACTCAACTCATGGCATTTTGGTTTGTGCACTGATAAGGTGAGAAGAACGTTCTTCAAAAACTGCAGCAAACAAATGCTATTTCATTGGCTTTCTATGACCCTTAGTTGGGTCTTCAGCTACTTTTATTGAATCCACATGAGAAGAATTAAGTTAAAACCAAAGCCGGCGATCTCCTCCAGCAGGCCCCATAGGCAGAAGCAGGCAGGACCCGGTTGCTGTTGCCAGGTCAGGAGGCAGCCACCAGCCCAGGCCCGGGGTGGGTGGGGTGGGCAGGAGGTGGCAGCGCTGGTGCTCCACCACACCCGCCCCGACTATGGTCTAAGTTGGAAGAGACCTTTAAGATCATTGAGTCCAACCATCAACCCAACACTGCCAGAACCACCACATCTACCTGTCTTCTAAATACCTCCAGGGATGGCGATTCCACCACTTCCCTGGGCAGCCTGTTCCAATGCTTGACAACCCTTTCGGTGAAGAAATTTTTCCTAACATCCATTCTAAACCTCCCCTGGTGCAACTTGAGGCCGTTTCCTCTTCTCCTGTCGCCTGTTCGTTGGGAGAAGAGACCGACCCCCACCTCTCTACAACGTCCTTTCAGGTAGTCGTAGAGAGCCATAAGGTCTCCCCGCAGGCTCCTTTTCTCCAGGCCGACCAAGCCCAGCTCTGTCAGCCGCTCCTCACAGGACTTGTTCTCCAGACCCTTCACCAGCTCCATTGCCCTACTCCGCACTCGCTCCAGCACCTCAGTGTCTGCGGGTTCCTCAGCCGTGCCAGCCGCGGAGGGGGCTCCGCCACACACCGCTGCCGGCGCCCCCCCTCGCTCCGGCCGAGCCCCCCCGCTCCCTGGCAGCGACCCCTCACCAGGGCCGGCGCTGTTTGCGGGAGCTCCCCGCTCAGGAGGGACCTGGGTGGGCCAAACGCGCCGGCGGACGGTCCCCATCCCTCAGCACCCGGGCCGGGGGCGCGGGTACCCCAACTGCGCCTGCGCGGGCGGCGGTGTCCCCCCCCGACAACCAAGTCCGGCCTTCGGGCGTCTTCGGCAACGCTCGGTCCTTTCCGCCGCCGCCGTTACATAAGGGGGAGCCGGCGCGCGCCGCCGCCCGCCTTTCGCTCCGCCCGTGTCCTCGCGGCACCCTGCCCCTCCCCCACCCCCGTACACCGCGTGACGCTGCTCCGGGCGGGGGGGGAGGGAGGCAGGGCTAGCGCGTGCCTCCCCGCGCCCCGCCTCCCGCGAGGCGGCGGTGGGGGGGGGAGGATGGTGGGGAGGGGCGGGGCGGGCGGTGGCACGTGCGCGCCCCTCCCCGCGCCCAATGGCAGCCCGCTCCCCCCCCCACCCCCGAGCGCACGCTCAGTTCCGGGCGCGAGGGGGGGAGCGGGGGCGGGGGCGGGGGCGGGAGGGGAGGTCTCCGCGTGGCGCAGGCGCGGCGGTGCCCGTGGCGGCGCGCGGGGAGGGCGTGGCGTGGCGGGGGGGGCGGTTCCCCCCTTCTCCTCCTCCCCCCGCCTCCGCGGGGGCCGGGTGACGCACGTGCGCGCGCCCCCGCGCACTGTTGTCCGCTCGCTCCCGCGCCGCCTGCCCCTGCGTGCCGTGCCGTGCCTGCCGGCGGCGGCGGGGCGCGCGCGCGGCGTGTGGGGCTGGCACGCGCGCTGTTGTTATTGGTGCCGGCGGAGGGAGGAGGGGGGGAGCGGGCGGGCGCCTCAGTCAGTCAGGGAGTTCTTTAAAGATGGCCGGAGCGGCGGCGGCCGCCGCGACCCCCGTGTACTGCGTGTGCCGGGAGCCCTACGACGTGAGCCGCTTCATGATCGAGTGCGACATCTGCAAGGACTGGTTCCACGGCAGGTAGGCACTGGGAGACGCGCCGGGCCGCCGGGCGTCGGGGGGGAGGGACGGCCGGGTCGGCCGGTCACCGGGCACAGGCGGTGGCAGTCAGCTCCCCCCCTCCCGGTAACGTCCGGGGGGACAATGGCTGCGCGGCGGCGGCACGGCGGGGGGGGAACGGGCTCCTGTCCGCTCCGGCTCCCCCCCGCGGCGGTGGCAGCCGGCGAGGGCTGCCGTCCGCGGGCACATGGGTCCCGGCTTATGAGGGGGCGGCCGGGCCGGGCCAGGCGGGGGGAGGCCGGTTATGAAAGAGCAACAGATGCGGGGGCCGGCGCCACCCTAAAGTTGAGCCGGCTTCGGGCAGGCGCCGTGTCCGTCCGTCCCCCCCGCCTCCCCTCGCCCCGCTCCCCCAGGGGGTCTCTCCCGGGACAGGGCGGTCTCTTCGCGGAGGGGGCACCGCGCCGGCTGCCGGGCTCTCCTCCGGCGGAGCCCGGGCTCCTGGCTGGCTCTGCCTGTTCTGTCCGGGGCGGGGGGCGGCGGAGGGTCGCCCCCGCTCTTTTCGCCGCTTTGACGTTTCCAGCCCGGTCCCGAGCGGTCGCCGCCGACTCGCGTGTGAATAATAAAGGCCCAGCGGCAGCCTGCCGGCTGCGGGCGGGAGGAGGAGGCGGCGGCGGTGGTGGAGGTGGTGGTGGGATTCACGGGCAGTTAGACAAAGGAGCAAGTTGGGGGGGCCCCCGGTTCGAGCGGCTCGGCCGGGCTGGGGGTGGCGGGGCTCCGAGCTGCCGCCCCCTCCTTACCCCCTCATTATGCCGGGGAGCCCCGGCGCCGGCGTGCGGGCCGTGGGGCTGGCGGAGGTGTCGGAAGTGCGGTGTGATTGACAGCAGGACATTTAAATACCCCCCGTGCTAACAAAAACAGGCTCCCGGCCAGGCGGACGCCTCGCCCTCTGCCGGCGAGGGGCGGCGGAGCCCGGTCGGGCCGAGCGGGGTCGGTCGCCCGGCAGAGCCCCCGGTCCGGCAGTGGTGTTTCCCCCCCACTGCCCCGGATCCCGAGGTTGCCCCAAAAGCCGTGACCGCCCCTCGCCGTCGCTGCCGGCCGCCGAACAAAGCGGTGCGGCGGGGAGGGAGGGAAGGAGGGGAGGGAAGGAGGCGGGGGGGGGCTTCCCGTCGGGTAGAGGTGTCGTGCGGCAGCGCGCCGGCGGTCCGGCCGCTTCTGCCTTTCATCTGCTGCCCTCAGCGCTCCCAGCAGAGAAACGATGGTTGTGTGGGATTTTTTTGTTGTTGTTTCTCTTCCCTCCCCCCCCCCCCTTATTTATTTTTTTTCTTTCTTCCCCTCCACGGCAAAAGAAAAACGCTGGCTAAAAGTAGGTTGCTTGTCTAGGTGTTACTTAACAGCAATTATTACACATGGGGTGGTTTCTTGCCACGTTTTAGGATGAAAGGAAGGCTTTCAATATTTCAGATGTTGACTTGTATGTACGTTGTGTTGATGTGCTCTTTGTATGCGGGTTTCCCTCGGCTCAAACCACAGTATAATAGGAACTATGAAAAGGGCTTTGTAAACTCTAAATACCGGCAAAGCAGAATTGTCCTACCTTTAAAAACAACCCCTCATTTAATATTTTTAACTAGACTGCTGCTACTCTTGCCAGTACTGTTGTTTGAAGCTAGACGCACAACAGCTTTTTTGGATTACGGTAGTTTAATACAAGTTCGTCAAAACTTGTTCACTGCTAGTGGGAAAGGTACAGACATCGCCTGAAGGTCTTTTGTACGGTTACAGGTTCTCTGTCTTGCAAGGATTTTTCTGCATTTGTGTGTTTCTCTTTCAGTCTTTCTTGGCAACTGCTCAGCTTACATGCGGGCTTAACTTAAATGCCAGTCTTGTGCACTGATATTACTAGGGTACAAGTGAAGTAATTTCTGAACTTGTTAAGAGGAGGAAAGTATTGACTGTCTGATACAAATATGGGACAGAACACTCTGTAGCTTTCTTAAATCTTGATCTGTGTAAAGATCCACAGTGGTTCCTGCGCTTGAGCTCTGTCATGCAATTGGTAGAAAAACTGCTAGCACTGAGCTGCTTTGATAGTCTGAAACCGTAAGTGTGGATACTAAGTCAGCAGGAGCTGGCAACAGCCATGTTGCTCTGGGATTTAGTTGCGTGCTCACCCAGTCTTGTGACTAAGGGACAGGATCATGGAAGACTGTTGTCGTCTCCCAGCTGTGGTATGTTCTGGAGTGCCATTTTCCTTGGTCTAAGAGTATGTGAAGACTGTTACATAGCTTGTGAAAGAAAATACGCACTCTCAAATGTTGAAGATTTTGGTGAACTTCTTGGTTCCATGTCTTCTTGATTTTTTTTTTTTTTTTTTTTTTTTTTAATCTCCACCACCCTATGGAAGGGAATTGATGTGACTTCATGTGAAGAAACTGATAAACCCCATGCTTACTTAAGGCTGTGGTGCACTAGCATGATATGGAGCATGTGTTACAGGATTACGGACTCTTTGCTGCCTTCCTATGTAGAGTCAAGAGAGTGCCTTAGAAATACGCTGGAGGCAGTACCAGGTCTGTTCTGACAGATTGGCACTAGTCCCCTTAAATTTTATGTGGCCTTTTTTCTGGGTGTTCTTGCACTGTTTGTCTTCAAATGATTGTACTTTGGCTTACTATCAAATATTAATATTGTCAAATATGCATTTTATTGCTTCTGGCAAGTATTTGTGTAAAAACAAACATTTTGATACGCCTTACAAGGTTGTGAAGCTACATTCTGGGTTGTAGTTACTCTACAAATGGGCCTAACATCCGGCCGCAATTTTGTGCAATTACCTCTTGCTAAACAAAAGAATATAACATGTGTGTGTTTGTATGGTGTTCTAGGCTTCATCATGTTCTTGAGAATGGCTTGCAAGAGTGGAGAGACTACAGGGACTGAGATGTGACAAACTGTCAAATCTTTCAGCTGGGCAAATCCATTTATATTTTAGACAATTTATGTATTCCCCCCCCCCCTTTTTTTTTATCTTTAAATGAAAATGTCACATTAACCTGCTTTCCCTTTTCTGGCTTGTCTCGAATATACTCCAGCTAGAATGCCACAGAAAAACTCCTTTGTGCTGCTCTAAGTGTTCAACCTTTTCTTGAATCTGTTCAGTAGCTCTTGACACCTATTTAAGTTCTTGGCTTCATCTTCAAATGATATGTATCGTAGCATGATACTTCTTCTGTCTCTTGTCTCCCTTTGTTTTTTGATCCTCTACCTTAGTTATTAGGTTAACTACATACTGTCGTCTTTTCTCGCTTGTGTTTTTTACTGTGATGTATGTAACCTTGTGCACAGAATATATATTTTTTTTTTTCTTAGCCAATCTTGTAGTCAGCTCTGTTCTTTGAATATGTTTGTGGAATTTGCATTCTGTGGAATCTTATTGTCAGCTTTGAAAATTTTTTCTGCCCGTGATACCTGTACTTGACTAGATTTATGTGCATTGCATAGATGTCACTTATTCTTGTAGACTAGATTTCAGACAGGTCAGAACAAACAAGTTTAAGCCTATAATCCAGTTTTTGTCTGCACAATGTAATGTTGTCTGTAATGCTTCAGGAGTAAATGGTTGTAGAGTTAGCTTTTTAAGGCTGTTTGCTTTGCAAAACTGCGCTGGTACTGTACTGGTTGTAAAGGAGTATGGAGAAGTTAGCCAGTTGAACTGAGACTTAAAAATGCAGGTGCCCCTATGAAGTTTTCTGTGTAGCCTTTTTCCAAGGGGTGTTTTGTTTGTCAGCAAACATACAGTGAGCTTCTAACATGTCTCAATGACAAGCAGGATAAGAAGTTATCAGGTGTGTGAATGTCAGTTGCAGAAGCAGTCTCTGTCTTCTACAATACCTGTAACCTTTCTAATATATTTTTTTAATATTAAAAATATAATTTTTGAAACAAAGTATTTCACCCTTTAAAGCCAGAGCAGTGAGGAATAGGAAGGGAAAGCATCCTTTTTTGTTCAAAATTAGTAATTTTTCCTAAAATTTCGTAATGGTGTCAACTTTGTTGAATGATGTCCTTTGTTGAGAAAACAGCTCATCCAGCTTTGTTCAGCTTGCATCTTTGGTGTTTTGTATAAATTAAACTCAAATTTAGAAGCTGTCAATCCTTTTTCTTTTATAATTTTTTATGTTTACAGAAATCATAATTTCATTTGAGCAGCTTAGAGGGCAATAAAGGAGATACAACACTGGTCTGTATATAGTGTACATATGTACGTACTTCTGTTGCAAAATTAAATCAAATTGATTAGATCTATATGGAATTGTTTTTAAATTGATAGCTCTTGCTCTCAGGATTAATTTTGTGTTCTGTGTAGCCTTCTTGAAAGAATTAACTTTTTTTTCACCCCTTTCCTAGAGCAGTTCATTGATGGTATATAGAACTTTGCCATTAAGTGTTTGATGTTTTTTAGAGCTTTTTCATTATTAAAAAACATTTAATAACATAATTTGAAAAGAAAGGTGATTCATGTACCTTTTGAGGGTGATTAGTTAAATTGCAGATGCCTTGAGGCTTTCTTCTCAAATGAGGAAAAAAAAAAAAATCAGTGCCAAAATAGCATCTGAGCTGAGTTCATGTAGAACATAGTTTTTCTGATATTGTGTAGATTTGAACACATCTTCATTTGGTCTCTGAAGAAATGTAAAATTTCTCAACCACTCCTTAGTCTGGTCTCAATTTCAAAATCAAGGTTTTCTCTTGCCAGCTGTTAGGTTACATGGTATAGGTCCCTTATAACGCACTGGTTTGTACTCTGAAGGCAGGCTTTCTCCTTAAGAAAAGAAGGAAATGTACATGCTATAGTGACTGCTTTTCCTGAATTGGTTCTTTGTTTTGGAGCTTTATACATGAGGTTCTGCACGATGGGCTTCCCCATCTCTTTGCTGCTGAAAAAGGCTGTGCCACTCACGGCTGCATGCTACTATGATTTCTCTGTTGCTGGTTCAGTGCTTGTCTGAATTGTTTGGTAAGTCAACTCGGCTCAGAAAATTGACAAAACCCATTTTTTTGCTGGGTTAGCTTTTTGTTGGGTTACTGAGCTGAACAGGCTCATCAAGGGCTAGGATGAGTCCCAGACTGTTGCAAAACACCCGTTGCTGGAGGAGATGATAGTGGGTGGGAAAGACAGAGGAGTTGCCCATTTTTCTTCGTCGCTGCCCACTTTGGGATCAATGGCTCACCCAGTTTTGTGGAGCCTTGTTTTTGTGTCTCAGTCACCATATGTGATTTTTTGCTTTGAATCTGGTGGCCTCGGCCCAGACCCATCTGCTCATCTAGTGGTGTCTGTAGCAAGCAAGGCATTTCCAGTGCAGCTGCAGCATTGCGACCCCAGAGCATCATCTGTTTGCAGAGACAGGTGAGGCTCCTGCATCTGTCTTAAAGGGACTTAGAGGACAAGGTATGGTGATACTTACATCAAGAAATGTGGAGATTTCAAAGAGAGGTTGTTGCAGATGCCTTCTGGTGCAGACCTCCTGTTTACAGAAAATTAAGGCATTGTAATTATAAATGTTCAGGGGCCTGAACTGAATCAACAAATCATTGCCTGGTCACTAGAGTTTTTGTCTGGCACCAGAGGCTCTTGAGCTGACTTTCTGGCTTTTATAATGTATAAGCCTTAAACTCTTCCTTTGGCAACTGAGTGTATATTAGGGAAATGTTTTAGACCTCAAGGGAAAGTTAATGTGTTTGTTAACCTTACTTTTCTTTGGTTTAGCCTTGTTTCCTCAGAGGCAAGATGGAAGTCTCGGCTTAAATCCAGTGGGCTGTGTGTCCTCTGCCAAAGAATTAAGTGACTTCAGGTGACTGCAACTCTTCTAACAATACAAAAGCTGAAACAGTTTTGGTTAAACTGAGAAGAAACTGCTAATAATAAGGATGCCAGTCTAGCACTTGTGTAATTGGATGTCTGTTTCCAATCCTTTTATATTCTTCATTTGACCAAGCCATTTTTTCCTTCTCGGTTCCCATCTGTGAAGTGGGAAGACTTATTAATATATATTAAAGTAGATGTATTCTACCATAATAAGCGCTGTAGAGTAGTAAGTATTCAAATTTCTTCAATTTTTGAAACTGTGTAATTTTGAAACATGTAGAATTACATGTACAACTTTTTTTTTCTTTACAGTTTTCTTGAAATCTGGCTTTATTTGAAGTATGTATACTTTGAAAGTTAACACTTCTTTCCTTTAGAGCTGTAATTTGGTAATTTTTTTTCATTTGATGTTCTGCAGTAAACCATAGTAGATGTTTTAGAATATGTATTCTGACACAATAACTAGGACAAGGAAAAAAAAAGTATTGTCCAATAAAGATCTGTAAGAGAACTCAAGGGTACATAATTCAGCTTTTTTAATTAGAATTGCAGCTGATTCTAATGAGTTTCTAAACAATTGTTAAATGTTAATAGTTCCAATTTCAAAAGTACAAATTAATTGTTGCCTATTACTTAAAAGTTACAAATGCTCAGAATTAGTGATTTAAACACTGCCTTTAATTTTTTGTAATGTTGTAGTTATCTATATCAATATTTTTGGTATCATTGGTTTTGTTTCAGCCATTCTTGACTGTGCAAATGAAGGTTCTGTGAGTCTTTTTGTGTAATTTAACTGGCTAAGAGTGATATGTTTTTTTTCATTAGGTAGTTAACTTATGATGATTTTATATTCCAAAATGTCTTTTGCTGATGCTTATGTAGCACTTTAGTATCTTCCTTTCCTTTTGTTATATTTAATACATGCTTGATTTGACTGAAGAATTAAAATGTTTTCAGAAGGCTCTGTTTTGTGACTTCTCTATCTACAAACTATGGAGGTAAGAGAAGTCTGGGTAAGGGGCTGCTATTTGGTACACTTAATTTCTGTATGTGTCTGCTGGATGCTACAGTGCAGAGTGTGAAACATATTCCTGTTTTTTTTTTTTTAAATGTACTTTGATTTTTTTATAATGCTGAGTTCTCTTAGGGCAACACAATGGAAATAAAATGGATTAAGCCTTACAGTGGAGTATCACTCTGTTAACTGCCAGTGGGCAAAATCATATTAATTTTGTTTTCATTCTTCATTTGTGGTTTTTAGCTTTTTTTTTTCTGTGGACAGTTTTCATATTCATTAGCAGATTTCTTATGCTTAGTGCAGTTTTCTGTGCACTTTCTATATCATTGTTTGAAAGATGATGTGGTATGGTGTCTCCATTCTGTTTACATGGTGGTTTGCACAAGTCAAACATGAACTCATCCTCTTCATCTTAATATTTGTACTTTCCCTAATAATTTTAAAATAAAATAGCATTGTCTTGTAACAGCTCTGAGTAATCCGTAAAGACTTTCAAGTACAATGTGCATGCTTAAAAAACAGAAACATGCTCAAGTTATACGTTTGTCTCACTTCTGAAGTATGAAAATTCAATTAACATCATTGCTATTGCTTTATTAGCAATGTAGAAGAGATGCTTTAGTGAAATATACAGCTTTTAAAATAGCTAAGCTATTTTTCACTTGTCAGTCCTTTCTAATGTATTGTAGCATTAGCTCATGAATACATAGAACTAACAATCTATGGAGTATGAATAGTCTTGAGATGTCTGCTATATGGTGGTAATGTGGATTTATGTGGATAGTTACATCTCCTCAGGTCAATTCTGCTTTTGAATGGAATTAATATTTAATACTGTTTTCTCCATTACTTCAGCATTAACTAAAGTAGACTTTAAAACTGGCCTTTCTTTTTGAAAATACTGAGTTCATTGTTGCTCAGGCAGGCGTAAATGCTGATGTTTGCCACAAAAGCAAGAAAGCTTTCTTTAAAAACCTTCCCACATCATTCTGTCTTAAAAGCCAAGTGGAGTGAGGATGACTGTTCTAAATTTTTAATATATTGTGGTATGAAGTCTATTTATTTTCATTTGAAACTGTCAGCTGACATTGCAGCTAGCCTGGGAAATTCATTTCATAAATTTAATTGTGTTTGTTCCATTTACATTAATGCTTTATTCACTTAAAGGCTCTTAAAGCACTATTCATGAAAATGAGTGCAGGGAAAGGTGACTTTCTGAGAAATGAAGTCTTTGATATTGAGGATGGTAGGATTGATCTGATCTGTCATTCTTACCAGTTATCAGGCAGTATTTTCTGAACAGACTGACATTTTCCTTTTGGGATATTGATGTTTGAGGGCCAATAAACAAAGGCCAAATTAGGTAAATGAAGAGCAACCAAAGAAATTGCTGTGTCTTATTGCCCAATAGTACTTGTAAAACTTCTGGTTGGCTTGCCCAAGGTACAGATTTTTAGTTTGTTTCAATAACAAAAATACTTGTATTTTTTCACTAAAAGATTACATCATGCTCTTGACTTGCAAAACTCAGTGTCAAGAGCAAGCAGAAGTGAAATGAGACACTGCAGAGCTCAATGTACAGCTTTCACGGGTACTCATGGGCAGATCTGTGAGCTGCATGGTACAGAGCGGTCTAGGAACAGTACCAAAAGCAAGATAGCCATGTTAATGTGACATTGTGCCCAGGCAAATGTCACCAGGCTACCTCTCAGGGTAGTGTTTTCCCTTTTTGTGCCATAATGGTGTGCTGTGTTGACATGTCACAGCCTCAAGCCCAAACACGCAGGCATTTCTCTGTACTCTATTGCTTATGTAAGATAGGACCAAAAGTGTGTTAACAAAAATGGCCTACACATGTAGTCTGTTAAATCTCATGTTAAGTTCTGACTACAGTATTTGTCGTCCTGGAGGATACGTCAAAGTGATGCAAAGCTGAACAGCAACTTGCTGCCTCTGATGCTGTGCCCTCCTGTGTGAATTGCTAGGACCTCTGGGGACATCATTTTGAATCTCTTAATGCTGCAGTAAAATGAGCTGCTCTGATGTAATGAAGATAGGAGAAGTAGTTTAGAATGCTGCTTTTATTCTTGCTAAGAAAGAATGGGGCATCTGTAGTATTGAGTGATTGAACCAACATCCTTGCCGAGAAGTGAGTGTCTTCGTTAACTGAGTGAAAGCAAATGCCTTAGCTGTAGCTTATCACAGAATGGTAGGGATTGGAAGGGACCTTCGGAGATCATCCAGTCCAACCTCCCTGCCAAAGCAGGTTCACCTAGAGCAGGTTGGACAGGAACACATCCAGGTGGGTTTTGAATGTCTCCAGAGAAGGAGACTCCAGAACTTCTTTAGGCAGTCTGTTCCAATGCTCTGTTACCCTCAAAGTAAAGAACCTTTTTCTTAGGTTGAGATGGAATTTCCTGTGTTCCAGTTTGTGCCTGGTGCCCCTTGTCCTGTTGTTGGGCACCACTGAGAAGAGCCTGGCCCCATACTCTTGACACCTGCTCTTTAGATATTTATAAACATTGGTGAGATCCCCTCTCAGTCTTCTCTTCTCCAGGCTAAATGGACCCAGGTCTCTCAGCCTTTCCTCATAAGAGGGATGCTCCATTCCTTTGATCATCTTTGTAGCCCTCCACTGGACACTCTC
Source organism: Chroicocephalus ridibundus (assembly GCF_963924245.1). NCBI lineage: Eukaryota > Metazoa > Chordata > Aves > Charadriiformes > Laridae > Chroicocephalus > Chroicocephalus ridibundus. The sequence continues at coordinate 157,785,766 of NC_086284.1, forward strand.
CAGTAGTTCCCTGTCCTTCTTGAACTGGGGGGCCCAGAACTGGACACAGTACTCCAGATGTGGCCTCACCAGGGCAGAGTAGAGGGGGAGGATGACCTCCTTGACCTGCTGGCCATGCTCGTTATAATGCACCCCAGCTTCCAGCACAGTCAGCTGGCTTGGGCTTGAAGAAGGAAATCCTTCTTAGTTCAGTAGGAAGGATTTAGGTATAAGCTAGAGTTAGGAGTATCATATGAGTAGATCAGAATTTTCTGAAGTGAAGATGTAACTCTTAAGTGCTTCTGCAAGTTTTACCACTTGGCTTTTATATCTTACTAGTAAGGGCAAATTCTAATTTAATTTTGTTGTTTGGAGTTGGTGTCTTGGCTAGCATCACCAAATCAGAATGTACTGTGCATTCTATTTCCTGACCTTATTTGAGTGTGGAAATAACTTTATCAGCTGATGAAAAAAACACAAACCCTCCACTTTACAGAAGAATAAACCTTTTTACTCCTAATTAATTCTGGTACTGGATACTGAATTGACTCATTACTATAACAGAGATCAAAATCTTGTGTACTGGTGGAAGGAAGGTATTACTGTTGGTGCCTGTGCTTGACTTGTTCATGTGAGGTGCTGTTACCTATTTCTTACGTTTTCTTTGATGCTACAGACAGTCTTGGACAGTGATCTAAGGGAATCACTCTCTAAGGGGAAGTGGACAAGGAAATGAGACAAAATCATGAAAAAGTACTAAAACATGGAAAAACAAAGCTTTAGCCTTTAAGTATGGTCAGATGATCAGTGAAATGATTTTGAGCAAACATCTTGTTTGTCTGGACTCAACTTATATGAAGCACCAGTAAATTTACATCATGTAGTTAAGAGCAGTAAGGAATGCACTGCAATTCACTCTTGGCACATGCGTGCTGAGAATGGAAGTGAATGCATCCCTGCAGTACGTAACATCAGTTCCCAATGCAAACTACAGGGAAAATTCCCAGGGAGTTGCTTGTGGACCATATAGAATGGAGGATGGAAAGAGGACAGGAAAGTGAAGACAATGCAGAAGGAAATGGATAACAGAACAAAGAATACTTGGAGAATATTAACTTGTACTGCAAGAATCTGGAGTTTTAAATTTGAACATTAATTTGGGAGTGAAAAAAGCCTCTGCACTAAAATATCTGCTACAATGGCCAATCACTCTGAAGCAAAGTGTGGAAGATCCATGTTCTAATGCAGTCAGTAGGATAGCTGATACAGATACACAGCTGAGTTTTTGATTCGATGGAAACTACTTTATGGTGTGCAGAAAATAAGAAATTATGATCAACTTTAATTTAAATTTAAAATGTAGCTTTCTGTATCTTTCTCTGAATGGGATCTAACCTGAATCAGCTGCATCAAGTCCAGTGTTAATTCTTGCTTTTTCTGAAGATAAATACATAATTTGAGGTTGTCTTATGTAACTCTGTGGTTTGAATTGCTAAAAGTAAAAAATGTCTTTTTAAAGAAAGCTGACTCTGGGTGTATTTAAATTAATGTACTACATATTACATTGTGAGGTTGGGGAATTCTCACTCTTCAAATAACTCGGTTATTTTTTCTTAGTATTTTTAGTTTTACTTAGTTTCGTAGACAGTGATATGTAACACAAACAAACTGATAAATAAACTTTTCTTCTGTAATTGAATTGTAAGAAAATGGCTTAACAGTTTGCATTCAGTGAAATTATTGAACTCATTAAAGGCTTTTTAGAAATCACTGACCCCTAAATCTTTATGTAGGAAACACTCATGGTAAAGGATTGGTCTCATGTGAAGTATTTACTACTTTTTGGTAGTTAGTAAAGAAAAACCTTCCTTTTTGGTGCTTTCAGATTATGTTAGTAGAGGTCGTAAAGAAAAGCAAGACATTACTGTCACCTTCAAACCAGAAAAGCAACAACTGTTAAGTTTTGCTTGTACTCCAAAAAGTCTGGCAGGTGTGAGTCAGGTTTTATGCAAATTTAATGTCCTCACCAGTTTCTGAAATATTTAGAGAAATGGACAGTTCTGCTGTTTTTTAAAGAAAACCAGATGTGTTTGTAGTTAGGAAATAGGCAGTTATGTTCCTGCAGGAAGCACTATTAAATCAGAAGACTAAGAAAAAGTATTAGTATGTCTTAATACCTGCAAAAAGTTGTGCTGTAATGTGTGCTCACTGTATGTATTTATTCACTAATGTCAGGAGCAGGGACCAGAACTCAAGATAATCTTGTCAATGTCTGAGTGCCCTAATCAGAAGATTATGTTTGGGTCATGTTATGTTCTGTTCTGGTTCCATAATTCTTGGATTCTTTTCTGCAGAGTAAGAGGTCATGAGTGGAGGAGATAGAGAGTATCTTTACATAAAATGTAACCTGGAGATGAACATTCCCTTGAGGTGTGTGGACTTGAACTCCCGCAACCTGCATAAGCACTTCTGCCGTCTTGCTTCAAAAAAGAAAATTTCTCCCTTCCTCGGTCCCAAGGTAGAACTATTTTTTAGTGCCTCGTACTTTGAAAGCATGGCAGCTGTGCTTGGCTTCTGGCTTAGATGACAGGGAACATGGCATGTGCTGGCTGGGCACACAGGGCAAGCAGAATAGATGGTGCTTTTGGAATTTTCAGGTCAAGTGATGAGGTGCCAAGTAAGTATAGATACCTCTGTGGTTAGCTGTTTTCTGATTTAGGGGCCATCATCCTTATTTGGATATTGCCCTAATGCCTTTATATAGATGTATCTTTTTTTGTGTGTTTTTGCAATTTCTCCCTCATTCTCCTCTACTCTGGATTTGAAAGTAGTTGTTCCTTACATCTACTCATTCCAAGTCTGCATCCTGTTGTACTTGCTATTTTAACTAATCCAGTTAGTATCAATTGTTGCGGAACAAAAGTCCGCTGGTAGTCTTACTTTTGGTTTAAACTGGATCTATAACAGTGTAGTGATAGATCCAGATTAATCTAGAAAAGTTTGATTTAAAAAATAAATTTCACAGAATTACAGAACTATTGAGGTTGGAAAGGATCTCTTAAGATCATTTAATCTAGGTGACCCTGCTCAAGCAGGGTCATCTAGAGCAGGCTGCTCAGAACTGTGTCTGGTTGGGTTTTGAGTATCTCCACAAATGGAGACTGGGCAGCCTCTTGCAATGTTCGACCACTCTAGCAGCTAAAAAATAAATAAATATGTAATTCTTTTTCCTTATGTTCAAATGGAATTTCATATGCTTTAATCAGTGGCCATTGTCTTTTGTCCTGTCACTGGGCACAACTGAGCAAAGTCTGTCACCTTTCCCCTCCCATCAGGGGAATTTATACGCATTGAGACTTCCACACATTGATAAGATCCCCCTGCGCTTTCTCTGCTTCAGGCTGAAGGTGCATGGCTCTTTCAGCCTCTCCTCATTTGAAGATGCTTTAGTCCCTTAATCATCTTAGTGTCACTTAGCAGGACTAGCTCCAGTATGTCCATATGTCTTCTACTTCAGATGCCAGAACTTGGACCCAGCACTCCAGGTGTGGCTTCACCAGTGCTGAGTAGAGGGGAAAGATCACCTCCCTTGACCTTTTGGCGTCGCTTTTCCTAGTGCAGGCTAGGAGGCTGTTGGCCGCCTTTGCCACGAGGTTGCATTGCTTGTCATGATCAGCTTGCTGTTCACCAGGGCTACAAGGTCCTTCTCTTGCAGAGCTGCATTCCAGCTGGTTGGCCTCCAGCGTGTAATGGTGCAGATTACCCTTGCAGACAAGCCCTACAACCTGTAATAATGTGTACTTTCAATCTTGAATTGCAAAGACATAATTTACTTAACTTATATCAAAACATTTTCATATAATCACTTCTTGTAGTATTGACACACAAAATAAAACACTTGGATGTGTTGCTCTTTGGCAGACTTCCTGTCTTCTCTCATAAAAACAATTAAGCAAAATTTGAGTCAGAAATTTTCTCCTGAAAAATTAATTTTGTGTTTTTCCACAATAAGTGAACCATAATGCCCCTGTAATTTTTACAGGAATGGTAAATGTCTGTACTCATTTCCAGGGGACCTTTTGCAGTAGGTCCTCTGCTTCCTGCTTCCTACTTTTCTTGTGCATTTCTTTGAGCATTCTTGTTCGAATATTATTGGTGTTTTGCCCACTATGAAGAAGGCATTGTAAGAGCTGTATACATGTACACTAGAGTGATACACAGATGAAATCTGTTTTTTCCCCATCTAAAAGCTGTGGAGCTGAGTAGCACAGGCTGTGAAGTAAAGATTACCTCTAAAAATGTTTGTGTGTAAAATGTAGAATAAAATATATGGATTTATGCTTTTGAAAATAATTTAGATGGCTCTAAATAGCTTATGATAGAGCAAAACTGGTCTCCCTAACCTAGATCTGAACTTCTTAGAGTTTTAGATTAAAATCGGTATGTCAAGTTATATCCAGAATAAAAATAATTGATGCAGGTAAAATTCAGTCTTAGTGCTGATGTAACTCAACCCCCAAACACTATTTAGCTTTGTTCTGCACTATTTGAAGTTTTCACGTGGTCTGAAAATTCCTGAGCTTCATTAATTCTATCTGAAGAGAACTGAACATTTAGAGTTCTGTAGATGGAATAATATGTAGAAGTAACTTCTTGATATGTTACGGACTGCACGGATGCAGTTTTTGGCCAGCATGACCCTCTGGACCTCTATAAGCAGCCGAGAATCCAATAAAGATCTCTACATTATGGGCATTATCTAGTTGATTGAAGGAGCTTATTCTACTTACTGCTCTGCCAGCCAGCCAATGTAACATCTGATATTTAAACTCATTATCTGTGTATCTGAAACAGTTTGCTTGTATCATAGCTTAAATAGAAGTTAATGTAATCAGCTACTCCATCTGTGTTTGAAATGAGGATGGTGAGCTAGAGATGAGCCAGTTTGCTCTCAGAGTTCTTCAAAAATAAAGTGTCTGTCTCTACTTGCTATTGACTGCGAGTCTATTTGCCTTATAAAAGTAAAGTATTTCAAAGCTGTAAGAGCCATCACGTATAATTTTATGTTGTTGTTAGATGCAGAAATTATTCTGCTTACTTAAAAGCGTATTAAAAAGTTCTTAGTAATGCCTGAAAAATACTGTAGGCTGGAGGGGGAATAACACAGTTGAGAAGCAGAGGAGTTTAAAAATATCTTTGCGGGTTTTTTTCCTTGAAGGAGGAGAACTATTTAATGAGCTGAATTTTGAAGGCAATAAAAGTTTCATTTTCGGTACAGCTGCAGAGACTTTGAATGCTACTGTGAGTTACTGTGAGCTACTTAGTAGGAGGCTCCAGGAGGTCTTTAAAACCAATCTAGTTCAGAAATTACTAAACCAGCTAGGTGCTAATACTGTATTCGGTGTAAGGAGCCAGTTTAAAGGTGCGTAAAGCAGCCTGAAGCCAAGTTTGCTTTTACTGCAGTCTGTAAAGGCAGCAAATCAGTCATAAGAGTAACCTAGGAATAAGGAATTTGCAGCAATGGAGTCTTAAGGTTGCACTAATACTGCTTACTGGTGCTAGAACGTGGGAGACAGGAAAGGATATTTATTGCCTAATGCTAACAGAAAGTCATATTTTCAAATCATGCCTGATGTCATTTTCCAGTGAAGGGGCACAGTTTAAAAACAGTCATTAGCTTCCTAATCAATTCCCTCAGGCTAGGAAGCCATTGTGGGTTTGTTACTGTTCATCTCCAAACTTTTTTTTATCACTGCGCTTGAGAACAAGACAGATCTGATGGTGCCTACTGACAGCATTACTGAGGATGTCGAAAGCTTTACAGGCTGTGTGTTGCATAAAACAGTGCAGTACTGATAGTACTTGTCATGCTTCATGGTCTTTTTAAACAGCTCATCTTTATTGGGCAACCTGATCTTTCTAAACAGCTCATCTTTATTAGGCAACCGGAACAAACAGCTAGTAGTCTCTCTGTAGGAGGCTGCAGTCCATGCCCTTCGTGGATGAGAAGCAGTCTGCATTTCTAGATGTTGAGAAGGAAGTGGAACTGCTGAAGACATACCAAGAAATTACCAAATGAATTAAAAGCTGCTTTTAATATACAGTGCAGATCGCCTAAAAGACGTGGTTGGCCTGATATCTAATATTGAAGAGGTACCTGTTACATAAGAATATTATAGTAAGTCTTTTTTTTGTGAGACTTGGGTGTATGTAGTTCTGGAATTTAAGAACTGCTGCGAGTGAGTATACAAGAACCATTAGTGAGTTTTTTCTAATCAGTCTCTAAAAAAGAAACCCCAAGCATTAAGTCTTGCTGTTTCCCAACAAGCTGTCATTTTTTTAAATTAAGAACAGGTAGATATCTTCATGCTTCAGAATGGTCATCGTGTTTCTCTCAGACTAGAAGGTTTCCAGCTGAAAATTTGCCCTTCTGATCTTGTCCTGTTTTACGGAAAGCCATGTTTGGTGTGGTTTGGAAATGTGGCTTTCAAACTATTTGGGTTACTTGTTTGTTTTTCTGGTCTGTTATAGTTACTGATGTAATTAATTGAATTACTGGAAAGAATGTTTTGTAAGCAAGTAACGTATTGGTAGTGGCATGAAGTCCTATATCTGCCTGGTACGTGCCTTGCTACTCTTGTAGCTGGAGCTACAGATAACCTGTCTCAAGGAACTGATTAAACACTTCATCAAGGAAGGACTGAGATACCTAAAGGCAGTCAGACTAAGATCATCTTAAATGCTGTGCTATCTGAAAAACCTTGGTTTACTTATGTCATCTAGTGCCAATGTATGCATCTCTTGGACTTAGTAACTTCCTTTTTGATGTTGTGCAGGATATATGATTAAATTAAAGGAAGTTTTTCAGATGCAGGGAGGGATGTTCCATGCAATCTAATTGGTGAGCTATTGGCAATTTATCTATTACATTTGAATAGTTCTGAGTGTAAGTGAATAATGAGGGTGAAGTTACACAGTAGGCCTGACTGCATCTAGTGACTTCCATTTCCAAAAGGGGCAGTCTGACTTCTCATATCCTTCTCTTCAGGTTACATAGTCCCACTCCCTCTCATGGATTGGCTCTGATAGTGGTCCGACTGTGCTGTAAGCTAACTTGATAAACAGGCAAAAAACTGGCTAGGTTAGTTTCTGTCGGATAAGCGAGTGAAAACAGGTTGCCCTGTAACCAGGCAAGTACCAGGGCCATTGCAGGGAAGGGGAATGGGAGCGCGTGCTTGGAAGACAATGAGTAACCTGCCTCTTCCAGTGGTTGCAAGCTGTTAGATCAATGCAAGCTATATTGTGTCATTGCTTCCTGAGACTTTGGGTTGAACTTCAGTTTCTCTTCATAGGCTGTTTGTGATTCAGTTAATTTCTCTTTTCATTCCTCCCCGTACAGTGCCCTCTGTTTTAGAAACAAGTAACTAATATGTCTACTCTGTACAAAAGGCCCTTGCTACCTAATAGGAAGCTATGCACTGTAACTAAAACTTGTGTTGATTGTGGTCAAAGGACTTGGGACGCCAGTAATTCTTAAAACCACATCATATGCAATGTTTCATTAAGATTGCTAGAGACAGAGTGATAACTAACAGGAGTCTGTGTGCAAGTTGCCGCTGAGGAAGATTAAGCCAAAAAAATAAGAATGTAAAAGTTGGGGCAAGCAAACGTGTAGACAATATATAACAAAAAGAAAAACTTATTTAAATTTCATTTTTTATGTCTTCATTCAGGAAAAAGGGTGGCCTTCATTTGCTATATTACAGTTGTCAGTTGCTTTATTCCTGAATGAGTGAAGGTTTAATTAACTTGTATACTGACTTCCCTTTTCCATCCTCCTGTTATCTCTGCAGTAGAACATAGCCTATTTCTTCCTCTTTTTGTGCTGGGGAAATAATGGTAGCAATTTTAAGTAGTAGTTTGTTCTGGCATAGAAAACAGCCACACGCAGACACTCAGTTAAGATGTCGCTTTCAAGATAGGTATGGCAGCTATTTTAAATGGGCTGAAGATTTTGTGGTTTGGTGGGGTTTTTTTTGTTTTGTTTTTCTTTTCTTAGAATTGAGAGAGGGTGTTAGTCCTGCCTTTAAAACCACTGGGGTTTGAAAGTATTATTTTAAAGAACTTTTTTTTTACTTGTTTGTAAGTTTTGGATTTTTCTTTTTTCTTTTATCATTAGTAAGTGTGGTGGGTTGACCTTAGCTGGATGCCAGGTGCTCACCAAGCCACTCTATCACTCCCCTCCTCAGCAGGACAGGGCCCGGGGCGGGGGGTCATTGTGCATAGGGAGACTGTTAATTTCTGTCTTCTTTCTTCCCCTTCCAGTGTCCTCTCTCTTTGAACCAAATAACTAATATGTGTCATCTTCTGTGTATGTAAGGCGCGTGCGACCTGTCAGGGAAACAAAGATGTTATAGGTTTTGCGTTATAACCAGAACTAAAATTCACGTTGACTGTGGTCAGATAAATTGGGACTCCAGTATTCCTAGAATTACTTGAAATCAATCCAATGTTGATCCTTTTTCCTGCATCAGTTGTGGGAAGGACAGGATAGGTCTCATTTATTTCAACATACTTGTAGCAGTTACAACTTTACTAAGACACAGTGCCTGAAGTAAGATTGGGCTATTGTTTCTCCTTTTCTTTGGTATGTCAGCCTGGCCACACTGGGGAAATGGATGGGGAAAGATGGGAGGCTGAACTCTTACAGAGAATCTTTCTGAATTTCTGGGCAGAGTGCTTTGTTTCATATATGAAGGGTTAGTTACACTGGTTACTGGTTTTATAGTGATAAAAAAAATAAATTCTTCATATCAGATTGATGTATCTTTTTTTATTTCTTTCCTACAAATCTTACGTCTTGATTCACTTGCTGCTATCATCCTGTTTTATCTCATTGGTTTCACACTGAAATAAGGCCTTCAACTATCACTGTTGCTTTTAAAATGCCTTTTCTCTCTGCTCTCGCTGACATGCTGTTTACTTGTAAGGTCCGCTGTAGTTTTCTTAAATGTTATTATTCTGATCTCGAGGCAGCTTATTTTGCTAAAATCTATGCTAAAAGATCTAGGCTCCTTCAGACTGTAATTTCTGTAAAACAATGATTTTATGAGGACAGGGACAATTAATTGTAAATACACTTTTTAAGCAGCTTGATGCAATCGATCTGGTTGGAAAGAACATGTAGACATCTCAGTTGACATAGGAAGGAGGGAGAAATTGGGAATGTGCTTAATAGATGATGACGCTAAACAGAATAAATATGTCAAAAGTAGTACTTTGGTAACGTTAACTTTGCTGTGTCAGGAAATCATCATTAGGAGAAGTACTTCTCATAAAACTGTTAGACATAATCTGTGATGGTTGATGCTATTTTGAATTAAGCTGGGCTGTGTGTCTCTTCCTAACTGTCTTATGTTGTAGTGAAAAGGTTGTTTGACTTCATTGTGTATTTTTGCATGTAGAGCTCTTTGGATTTCCTGGGCATGTACTTCTTTTGACTGCAGTTTGAACAGTCATTTTACTTTTTACTTAAACTCCTAATAGTTACATAAAATAGTTGTATAGTAAATCAGCTCTCCACACAATCTTTTCGTAAATGTAGATGATTAGAAGTAAGATTATGTTGATTATACCAAGTATTCAGTTGTCAAAGTATTTTTTGAAAGTAGTGGCCCTTGGTGTCTTAGCTTCATTCTGTCAATTTCAATAATTTGAACTAATGGTACTTAAAATCCAGATCTTGGAAAAAAAGCATGTGTTCAGTTTCAAAAACATATCAACTCATTTTCAGACTGGACTGGAATTATGGAATGGAGGAATCAGTGTACAAATAATGTATATCAATATTGTTTCCCTGCAATTTTAGGTACCATAGTGATTATGTTGAATACATGGCTGCATCCCTAAATGTCAGTGGAAGGTTTTGTTGTGTCTGTAGCAGAACGTGTATCATTATGTAACTTGATAGCTTTGTTCCATTGGTCATAATTTTTGTATTAGGTTTCAACTTTTCAGAATCCATTCTGTGGAGTTGAGCTTTCTTTGACAACATGTCACGTACTCATTTTATTTATTTTAGCCTCTGTGCTTTGGGGGAGTGAAAAGCACCATTACTTGAGAGAGAAATTATGTATACTGATTTTCTTTCTCAATGGAAGAATGTGCATGAGTATTGCCATTAAAAGTGTCTTCTGCAAGGATAGCGCTAGTATAGCTATCAAACTTTAAATTTTATTTCTGGAGGTCCAGGAAGTCTGAGCCTTTGGAAGGCCCTTTGGAAATCAAAATAGATAATATACCTGTCTGCGTATTTGTGTTACTGCAATACTTTGTTTCAGAGAAATACTACATAATTTAGAAGCAATAGGGTTCAGATACATTAGGGAAGTCTAAACCTATGTAATGAACATTTACGTTTTTAATGTGCAATGTGATGGCTAATCTAAAGTAGGCTCTGAGCAATCAAAGGTCAGAGTTTTAAGTGTGTTACGGCATGTGGCATTGTTATTCTTGTAATTCTTATGTGTGTTGTAGGATCATGCAATATTGAATAAGTTAGTGTGTTTTGGGGTATTTTGGGAGTTGGCCTTACATGTCATTTTTCTGTCCTTAGTTGGTGAAATGTGTGAGTGAATGTGTACTAAAATAGGTATGTTGTTGGTCCAACATGCATATATTCTATACAAATCTAAAAAATGTATTTTTCTTTTTCTGGAGAAAATTGGTAGCTCTGAGAGTGAGGAATATTTGCCACAGATAACCACTATTCTGTTTTTCAAATTATTTTTTAAAAGTGTATTTATGCATGCTATTTGAGTTGTCTTTATACCAGTCATTCCTTTTTAAAAGGTACGTTGTTTTGGAAAGTGAATATGTCAAAAGCTCAAATATTTTTATGTTGGGTATTTTTTTCTCTAATTTATTTTAAGGCAGTATGGTTCTATATCTAGTGTATAGAAGTTTGTCACTTCATTAAAATGATTTAATTGCCAAAGTAAATTCTTGTAAGCCTAAAATTACTAGTATTGTGATTCCAGAATTGTTACCATGCTTATCACGTTAAGACTAAGAGATAGCTGGTAGCTCCTTGCACTTTTCCATGTTTTTGCGCTATGACATGGTATGTAGTCTGTCAACAAAGTCACACTATGACTTTGTCCTTCTATTCCTAATTAAGTATTTTAATATTGTCCCTGAACGAGTGGCAGATGTAGCTGTTTGGTTGTGGCAGTGACATCTTTAGTACTTCCATTGTTTTAACCTGTAAATATTGCCTACTTGGCATCCTTTTCCCACTTGGAAAGAATAGTCTTGAATTAAATGACTAACCAGAATTGCTTAAAATTTGCCAAATTGACTTCCTACCCCGTGCTTTTCTTTGCATTCTTGGGATGGAGCGGGAGAAGCTGTTCCTTGCTTAGTTTGCAAGCTTACTAATTAATTTTGACAATAAATGCAATAGTATTTTGGGGTTTATTATGTTCAAACAGATTAAGACTGAAAGTAGCAACTGCAGACCTTGTTGCAGGTAAACTGACAAGTTTGCTGTAATACTTGCCTACTATTTACAAAGTTATTTGCTCAGTATATTAATAGAAATACCTCTCATCTGTTGTGACTGGAAATTCAGTAATAAGGCCTGATACTAAAAAGGCAAGTGTCAGTCTCTTTCTTATGTGTGTATATTGTTGGCATAAGGTTGCTGAACAGACATCTATTTCCTATTGTTTAGTAATCGTTTTTAGAAAGACAAAATACTGTAGAGATGAAATAACAGAATATTTTCCAGTATCATGAAAACAACATAAAGTTATGTATTTGGTAGATAACTGCATATAACTGTAATGTGCCATTTTATTTATTTTTTATTTATAGGAATCTTACTGTTAGGTTTTCAAAAGCCTATCTGAAAAAGTGAGTTGAGTGGTAGTTAATTTTTTTCCTTTGGATCAGCTTGTTGAACTGACTTGTCTTGTGGTGGCCTGATGGTTTAGATCCGGTGAGAGAAACAATGGAAGTCCTTGGTCAGGCAGTTGGAGGAAGGGAGGGTGGGACATCTTTTCAGCAGCAACAGCTACACTCAGTTTAATATTATGTGAAACTGTACCCTACAGTAGTGACTTCAGTTTTTGGACAACGGAGGCTGTTCTGTTACTAGTGAGTCTCTGCTACCTCTAGAATTGACTTAATCCTTTTCTTATCCCTGTTAAGACACAGTAGAGACTTACTGTCTATACACCATCTCAGCTGTTCTGTGAATAACTGGAAACTGAAAAAGGATTTTTGGGATCTGCTCTGGCACAATAGGAAACATGCCTGTACCCCTAGTAATTGTAGCCCTATGTTCCTAGTAACAGAGGATATGCTCTAATACCCCTAGTATTTTTCTGCTGTTCCAGGAACTTCGTTGATTTTTTTCCTACTGGATGTGCTTTTTTCTTCTTTTACCTGATAAAGCCTGCAGTTCTCTCTGAAGCATAGCAAGGAAAGGCTGTGAGTGCTGGTGCAAGGGTGGACTTGAAGAAGAGGATGTGCAGAGCTCTTGTTCAGAAATAGGATAGTAGAGAAACAAAAAGAATATTATGCATAGTGTTTATTCAGGAAGAATATAGGGGGATCTTGGAAAATGTAATTTTCAGTAATTTTATAGCTTGGAATAGATACAAGGTATTGTGCCTAATTAAACATGCTAGCAAGAGTCCTGAACCTGCATTTTTTCTGTGCAATGAAAGCAACAAAGTCAGACAGTTCAGATCAGACTGTGGAAAGCCAAGAGGTCTTTCAGGACTGAACTTTGTGTGTCCCAAGACTTAAAAAAAACTTTGGCTCAATTTTAAGCTGTAAGTAAATACATAATTGTGAAACAATATCTATCTAACAATAGCTGTTGAAGAAACAGTAGATGTTCCCGTGATGATCTGTCATGTTTCCTCATCTGCTAGGTGAAGCTTATAGGTACAAAGTGTCATGCTGGTGTTGAAAGTAGTGGAGGCTACTGAGGGAGGCTTCACAAGAAGTACAATTGCATCTAGAAAGAAGAGTCAGTTAGGTTATGTTCCATGTACTACTGAAAGACAGCAGGAAAAGGCATTTATGGAATTGAGGTGGTGTTGGAAAGGAACAGAAAATGTAATGCAAGAGGATGGTGTCCTCTGTACAGCCCAGCTTCTTGACGACTTAATTCATTTTTTCCATATTGAGAATGATCCATCTGTTTTCTGCAGTCCTTTGATTAGATCATCAAGAATTACTTGCATCTCTCAATTTTCAAGATTTATATTTTCAATATGCCTTGTATACGGGAAATCTCAGAAATTTCCTAGGAGGTATAACTTGTGACATTTGATAATCTGGCCTATTAGTCTTTTCAGTTGCGACAATTAAATTGGGGAAGCGGGCATCCAAACTTTACTCATATATTGACAACTGTCAACCTCTGTAGTGCCGTGTGTGTATAATCATTCCCTTTTGAACTTGGAATTTTATATTATGGTGGAGTATATACACTACTTGTTTTAATAAGATAAAACAGGTTTTTGAGTAGTCCCCTAAGGGATACTGAAGTTAAGGCCTTGAGTCAAGAGTGCTTTGAATTTTTTTCTTAAACCAGGATTCTTTCAGTCAGGCCAACAGAAGCAGTTAAGCAATCTCTAAAATGATGTGGTTGTGCTTGATAATATCAGAAGTAAGGAAAAGCCAGACTGAATTGAGAACAAGCAGGTATTGGATCTGGAAGGTGCAGCAGCCTGTGTGGTGACTGGTGTGGATCCAATACTTGTTCACAATGTCATGCTGCTGTAGGAGAGAAGAGGTGCCATGTGCTTTGAGTGCCTTACTATGTACAACCGTGCAGTCTTCAGGGATAATGCATCCTGTAAATGTTTTGGACTTTTGCAGACTCCTTGTACAACGCATTCCAGCATAATTGTGAAATAGTTGTTGAATCTGTCATGCTGAATTATCTGTACTCATCTTTCCTTTTAAATTCTAAATTAATAGCAGTCCTGGAGTAGAGAAAAACCTCTGCAGGATTCCCCCCCTGCCTCCGCGCTGCCCACTCCCCCCCCCCATGAAAGAAGCCTTATTTTTCCCTTTATAGAAGAGCAGAGGTCCATTGCTATCTATCAGATATGTGAGATAGTCCTCTTCTGATCGTTTTTAATTTACACGTGTTCCTTTTACATAGCTGCGAATATAACAATCAAATGGAAAGTTGAGACTAAATCAAAAACATTCACATTCTACTGAGACTTAAGTCTGGAGAATTGGTTCCTCGAACTTTGAATAACAAGGGATTTCTTCAGTTGCCAGGAATGGGAATGTTTCTGTATGTGAGAAAACTTAGCACTTCCCCAATTCTTCTAGTACCTCTTGCTGACCTTGCCTTGATACTAGACACCTTGGGGAAGTTAAGAAAGTCTGACCATTCAGAGACTGGTATTATGAAGTCTATTTTTAACTAAATTTTTCTACTTTGCCACTGCTTCTAGAACCATTTCAAGTAAAATTGGGTCTGTTCAGGCCTTCCACCTTCATGAACAGAATTAGAGATGCATTTTTGCATAGCCTTCTACAGTTCTTTTTAAAATTATTGTTATAATTTTTTTTATTTTTTGGTAATACCATGAACTTTTCACCATTTCTGAGGATTAGTCTACAGCCTCCCTGCAGGAGATGAACAATTCAGAAACTAGATAATATATACTAAAAACATTTCAACCCAAATGGATGGTGAGGTGAAGGATAATAATGATATTTCATTCAGGAAAACATCAGTGAATTGGGAGTGTTACTGTGTTTGAGTATGTTAATGCTTTCCAGGCTCTCTGTTACCTCTTGGTGACCTTGCTTTGATGCTTGAGGTCTGAAGTTGCACTTTACCACAGTAATTGATTGCTCGCTAGTAGCCAGAATGATTAATGTCAGATTCATCTGTATATGTTGGAGAAAGCAAAGTGACTTGTAATGGTGCTGTGTGTGATTGATGTGCTCTGTGGCATCCTTGGCAATGCTTGTTCTTGCAGGTGCTGGCGCCTCATTTGCTCTTTGTATCAGTCAGGTATCTGCTAATAGATGCACTTCCAGTATCTCCCAGTTAGTGTTTTGCCGTTCCAGTTAGTTCTCAGTTTAGATTCTAAATAGTAGACCAAAAATGTTTGCTTTCTTTATTGAATAACTGTTCCAGCTACTCTAATACCATTCCAATGTCGCCTGTGGTCTGTGTACACAAAGCCCCATGTGCCTTCAAGAAAGGTTATGGAATTAATCAAGTCTGAGAAGGAGTTTAATACTGATCTTGGAAATAAAGGAGAAATTCTGTTATCTGTAACATTCTACAAGAGACAATAAAATTAACAGTCTTAAACAGAACATGACAAACAACTGTTCAAAGCTTGGAGGTACTTTTACTATACTTTGGTACAAAGTTCTTACTGTTAGTCATCAGGATAATCTGATTGGGGTGATGATGGATGTATCAGATAAACACCAAGAAAAATGAAAGGGAATAAGTGAAGTTTTCCATGGAGTGCTGCGTTTCATTGAATAATTGTGCTAACTTTATCAAGATACATTCCAACATAAATATCTTCAGCTGCTCAAAAATCAGAAATTTAGGTAACCACATCCTGGGCTGCATCAAAAGAACTGTGGCCAGCAGGTCGAGAGGTGATTCTGCCCCTCTAACTCCGCTCTCATGAGACCCCACCTGGAGTACTGCATCCAGCTCTGGAAGCCCTCAACATAAGAAGGACATGGACCTGTTGAAGTGAGTCCAGAGGAGGGTCGTGTAAATGATCAGAAGGCTGGAGCACCTCTCCTGTGAGGACAGGCTGAGAGAGGTGGGGTTGTTCAGCCTGGAGAAGAGAAGGCTCCAGGGAGACCTTATAGCAGCCTTCCAGTACCTAAAGGGGGCCTACAGGAAAGATGGGGAGGGACTCTTTATCAGGGAGTGTAGTGATAGGACAAGGGATAACGGTTTTAAATTGAACGAGGGGAGATTTAGATTAGATATTAGGAAAAAATTCTTTACTGTGAGGGTGGTGAGACACTGGAACAGGTTGCCCAGAGAAGTTGTGGATGCACCATCCCTGGAAGTGTTCAAGGGGAGGCTGGATGGGGCTTTGAGCAGCCTGGTCTAGTGGAACCAGGGTGGAACTAGATGATCTTTAAGGTCCCTTCCAACCCAAACCATTCTATGATTCTATAATGGGATTCCTGAGGATGTATAAAATCGGTCTTCTCATTTGGGGCTTTTAGAATGTACATTTTTAAAAAGTTTTCTTATAATACATAGAATTATGAGTCACTCATCTATTCTATAAAAAGAGAGGGAACACAAGCAGAAGGAAAAGGGACATGCATTTTTAAAGACTGCTTCTGCCTTCCTTTTTGTTTATGTCAGCTGACTTTTCATGTAGTAACAATCTGTGTAGTTGGGGTCTTAAAACAGATACTAAATATTGCAAGAATTGTGATGAACTGTGGCAGCTGAGTTTTGTGTTTAGATTTTAAAATAGTATGTATATAAAAAAGTGATATAATTTTTAAATTTCATGTGGTATGTAGTGAATGGCGAAGTAGAAGAACCAGCTTGAATCTGTTTACAGAGAATTCACAACAGTGTAATTCTTGTTGATAGTTACATGGGAGGTGCTCTTCAGTTTCAGATTTTATGTGCTCATTGGTGTGCTCTGAATGCTAGACTGTTTAGTATATTGTTCTGGCAGCACGTACTGACACTTACTGGAGCGTGTCAGCGGTTTTGGCACTAGGCTGCTAGGGAAAAGACTTCTTGTAGCTGGGTCATTTCAAAGCTTCGGTGTTTAAGCTGTCATTACACTTTTAATATGAAACGGGTTACCTGAACGGAGTAGTGTTCAAGTTCTCCAATTAACCTCTCGTGTTTCAACTTCTAAGAAAATGTACTTCATTTTGGCTTTAGAATTGTTATTTAGATATACAGCAATGTAGATGTTTTGTCAGTACTGTTACAAAGATCTTCAACTTAATCCCACTTCGACTGTTTTATCAGGGAAAAAATGTGGACCGGGAAAATGTTACATCTCTCGAGTGCTCTTTGAAATACTTGTTGTTATTTTAAAACAAAAACACTTCTACAAAGTGATTTGTTTGGTTACTTGTGTAACTTGCATAGCTAGTACTAGTAGTATATAAAGATTTCAGGAAGAATATGAAAGTATTCTGCATTGATTTGTCTTGGGGGTAGGAGTCTGTTATGTTCTTTTTGCAGAAGAAAATGGAAAGAAAAAAACAAGAAAAAATCCATGATGTCCTCTCTAAATTGACAGCACATAGACTTCAGATTTTTTTTTTTAAATCATAACTTTTATAAGGAAAGTTGCTTGAATGATTTTACATAAACTGTTTCCTGTAATTAGGATCAAAGCTCTTTGGGGGGATGAGGGGTAATGGTGTATATTGTGGACTCATTTTTAAGGAAAATTGATTCTTATTTTCTTTTTATGAGTTGTTCCTTGTTTGGTTGTGTTTGGTTTCTTTTTAAATGGCATTCTTTGTTCAGTGATAAACAAATTATTACTCAAAACTTATGTGTCCACCCAGCAGTTGAGATAATTTGGTATTACACTTTGTAGAGTAAGCATGTTCTAGTAAAGACTTCAAGCTTTTTTTTGTGTTTTTTTTTTTTTTAGCTTGAAAAATAAATCTTGCATGTATTCTCATTAACATTTTAAAAATATTATTACAGCTGTGTTGGGGTAGAGGAGCACCATGCTGTTGACATTGATCTATACCATTGTCCCAACTGTGCAATTCTGCATGGACCTTCTCTAAGTAAGTATGGGTTATTAAAATTTTTTATTTTACACTTTCAGTCTGTTTTCTCTCCATGTACAATTGAAAAAGACTGTTCAGAAGAACATTCAAGATGAGTTTGATTATTTAGAAGGTACTCGTTCTACATGACTAAGTCTGAGCTGATAAAAAAACCCACAAACCAAACCCATCCTGAAAGGTTCCTTGATCTGGAGATGCAGATATAATAAGATAAAAACCACCGCTTTGATTAGAGAAATCAAAGTGCACAGAGCTAAAAGAAAACAATCTGGACTTGACAGAGAGTGAGAGAATTAAAATTAGGGAATTCTCATTTAAAAAAAAAAAAGGAAATTCAAAAGATGGCTTAGGGTTCCTATATTTGCCTAGGAAGGCAACTTTGCAAAAACGTATGAGTTAGCAGTTGTACCTTTCTTGATCATTGTAGCTATATGCCACGACAGTCCAGTGAAATCTGGAATATGAACTTCCTGTGGGTTTTGGTGTGTTTGTTGGTTTTTTTTTTTTTCTATTTATGTCCTTGAGAGTTACACAGCTCTGAATTTCAGGTTTCTGATTTATGAACAAGTTTCCACCAAGTTCCTCATGCAATTTTATGGGTTGCCAGAAGAGACTGTGAAACAGAGTAGCAAGAGAGACCTCTTCTTTGGTCCTCCTTTCAGTAGATAAATGTGCTGTAGTGATCTGCAGTGGAAAGATGATAACATAGCAATTCTGAAGAAAACAGGTTTTGTGTTTCAGGAACTACTGAAGGGATACTGCTTTGTCCACCTCCCTAGATTTTCCCCATGATTTCTGTTCCCAAAAGGAAACAAAGTAAAAATGAATTTCACCTTTCCAACAATGAATTAAGTTTCTGTGTTCAGACCTGAGAAATGTTTATATGCACTGTGTGTCTTTAACCTCCAAGCACTAAGTCATGGTCATTTGTGTTTTCTAATGTTGGTCTTTTTTTTTTTTCTTTTTTTTTCCCTATTTTTTTTCCCCCTTGAAGACCACATAATGATTTATAGTCATCAGTGACTTAAGATCTAGAATCTTTTCAAAGCTGAATTTACTTTACCATTTAGAAATAAGTTTAAAACCATTGCACTCTCTCTGGTGGTCTTCTGGAATATGAACAAAGTCATAAAGCATCACTTACTGATGTATGTAATTACTGATGTAATGTATGTTGCATGATATGTGTCTTGTATAGTATGAATTCAGGGTTAGCTACTTTTATGTTAGGGGCTAAAAGGTAAGATAAATGCTGTTTTACATGCTTGTAGTTTTTAGTATTCCAGTTGTCATTTTCAGTTAAAAATCTGCATGTCACTCCTGTAAATCAGAATAGAAATAACTGCCATTTCTTTACCCACTTTCTGACTGGTTTTTATGTGAAATAGAGGGACTAGGAGGAGGAGCAGAGTGGGATCATATCAGATTTTCAAAATAATAAGCTAGTAAATTTGAAAACTTCTTTTCTTCATTTGTGAGAACTAGTATGCTTCACCATGATGCCTGTGATAACCTTGCCTGTAATGAGGAGTCTGCTAGCTCTAATGCGAGCTCTGTCTCACCTGCAGCAATTTGACAGTGAGATAACAATGATTTTTGTGTTGGAAGTCTTTTCAGAAAACCAAGAATCTATGGTAAAAATTATCCTTATTACTTTATATTGCCTCAAGTAAGTAGATCATCTAGATTTAGTAGAAGCTTCAGACATGTCACTTATCAACCCAAGCTGAGGTGATATGTTGAAATATGTCTTCACCTGTAATTTTATTAATTTTCCTCAGCTAAGCTGTCAGAATCAAATCTGTGATGGTTTGCGGTTTGGGCTCTACTTACCTTTAGTGTTTAGAGAGACTGATAATGTCTCATGACTTCCAAGTGTTGCAGCAATGCTCCAGAGAGCTTCAATCATATGAAATTATGTATGTAAGAAAAAAAAAAAAGCATTTTTATTTACAGCTTTGTATTCTAAAATACCTGCTTCTAAAAGAATTTTGAAAGAGACAAAAATTCATCTGTTTGATTTAAGAGGGCAAGTATATCTGTGATTTCAGCAGGCACTTGTGTATATAATCCCGTCTAATCAAATCATGTAGTGCAAAAAATTAACTAAAAATATACAAGAAACACATACTACTAGGCAGCCATTTGCCCCCACTCCCCCCCGGCCCCGCCCCACGCAACCTTCCCCTCCTGCAGGATGGGGAGAGAATTGGAAGAGCAAGGCAAAACTCATGGGTTGAGATAAAGGCAGTTTAACAGAATAGCAAAGGAAAGGGGAAAACATCATCAACAACAAAACTGAAAAAGAAATTGCAAAACACGATTAATGTACAACTGCTCACCAACCAGGACCTGGAAAGCTCAGCCTGCTCCCGAGCAACGAGCAAGAGCAGCAATGAGCAACGATTCCAGCTATATCCTGAGCCCTTTTGGCTGGTTTAGGTCCTGGCTGTGTCTGGTCCCAGCTCCTTGTGAAAAGTAACCCTATCCCTGCTGGAACCAAGACAGTATCCTACAAAATCAGTTATGTAAAAGTTCCAATAATGAAAAGAAAGCTACTTCATAGTAGATGTGAAGATCAAATTAACCTATCAATTTCTTCTTATATTTCAAACAAAATAAATCCTCTTCTTTATTTGGAAGAACAACAATTTTACAAGAACTCTAGTAAGCAGACGTCTGTAAAATGCTAAATAATTCTAAAATCCTAAATAATTTAAAAAAGGGCATTATTAAAAAATAGCAATAGACTATGGAGTTTTCTTAGCTTATTTGGTTTAGAGTCTTCATATTATACTTCGCTATTTTCAAAGTTTTCTCGGTGATCCTTAAGTCTGAAAATGCTCTATCTGCATGAATGCTGGGAATCAGATTTGTCACCAGACTCTAGAATCCAGAGCTTAAAGAGAGCATGAGGTACAATAAACGTTAACAAGACTGTGGTTGTCAGGACATTATGTTCTTGATCTGGTTTTACCTTCTCAAATTTGGTAAATACTCTCCTGCCTGGTTGGTTGTGTTTTTGTGTTTGTGTTTTTTTTTTGTTTTTTTTTTTTTTTTCCTTTGACTGTGGTAGTAATGGCGGTGTTTGATCTGAGCTGACAATTTGGGATGATGTACCAAGCCTTAGAAGTGGTATTCTATGATTCACTGTATGCTTCTCAAAATTTTTTCAGTCTTCCTATGCTAACATTTCTCTTGCCTTTTTGGTCACTGGGAACCACCTAAAGGACCACTTCCAAGACCTGAGGCTCATTGTCCAGATGTATACCTCTTGATGGTCCCCATTTGAAGTCTAGCATGTGACCTCTGAGGCAAACAGACTAGTAGTGTGAGAAGGCAGGGAATAGTGTTTGCCTAAAGTAGGTACAGTTATTGGCCCATTGTTTTGAGTGCATAAGGAATGTAATTTAAAATTAGCTTTCTGCTTAGTTTTCATGAAAACTTCCATCACACTCCTTTCCTTTTCTCAATCCCCCTAGTCTAGTGTATTTTTAGTGTGTGTATTTTTAGGGTTGTCGTAGTGGGTTGTGCCTCAGTTTTCAGGACCAGCAAGGGTGAATACTAGTTGCTTCCAGTAGTTTGGAGTGATTGGGTGGGGGAGGTGTTATATGTGCATTTCAACTTATGAAGTTGTTTAGGTTTTTTTTGTTTTAATTTGAGCGTGAGGATCCATTCAGTTAAATTATTTTTCTTGCAACGGTTATTGTAATGTCTTAAGGGGTTATAAAAGCCCTAGCATTAAGAGATATATATATAAGCGGAAAAACTTTTCATTGCTGTTTTCTGTTCTCCAGGTTTCTCTTACCTGTAGAAGGATGATGTACATTGCCAAGTACTAAGTAAAGCAAAAGAATGACATTAAGTTATAGTTCTTAAGTGTTGTAAAGGCAGCTTTTTAAAAGTCGGTTTTGTGCTGTAAAATCTCTTAAGCAGATGCATCGTCTTACAATTTTAATGAGTTGTTATAACAGCAGTGAATTTATGAGAAACTACGCTGTTGCAAATTAGTATTAGCCACTAATTTCTTGTATTATTATTTATGATTGAGAAAATAGCTTTGAAAACTTAATAAACCTGGCTTCATTATTCATGAAGTTTTACTGTATTTGGATAGTTGGCTCATTAAGCAGGCTCTTCAGCACTGGTTTTCAGGTTAGCAAATAGCTATAAATGTTGGTTTATTCTCTTAAATGTCTTCTAAAGGCTACATTTTGTCACTTCTGTAGGAAACAGATTATCAATAGGAATCATTTACCTCTTATGTGTAATGACTATAAGATGTCAGTTATTCCTATATAACCAACTGTTTTTTCTGGAGAAGCGGCATTTTTTTTCCTTTTTAGAAGCTACTCTTTTTTTTTTTTTTTTTCATCTGAAATCCTTAGCTTCCTGTTACTGTTAGCTGTGTTTTCAGTAATGCTGGTAGTTTTTTTAGATTTTGGGTGCATCATGACTTTGGTAAATTTAAGGATGAGCTCTTTCCTAAAGTTCAAATTTGTATTAATACAGTTGCTTAGCTGGGTGTTGTATTTGCATTGCAGGCTGCTTTGTATATGCCTGTAAAACACCATTTGTGTTGACAAGTAACAATAGCTTTTCCCTCTTCTGTGGTTTCCTCAGCAGATGTAACTAAGTTTCTGCTTACTATTAATTAAATTATAGATCTGGTCTCACTAGTTGCCCAGAGAACCTCATCACTGAAAGTGTTCAAGGTCAGGCTGGATGGGGCTTTGAGCAACCTGGTCTAGTGAAAGATGTCCTTGCCCATGGCAGGGAGGTTGAACTAGGTGATCTTTAAGGTTCCTTTCAAACTAAACCATTCTATGGTTCTGTGAAAATAGGTGTGTTTTTTCTCATTTCTGTATCTGTCATTTGTCATGGGGAGACCAAAATAACAGTTTTTATGAGTGTCTATTTTTTCATTTTCCTCGGCCCTTTAAGTATAGGGAATTGTTAAAAATGCAATTGAGTTTCAGATTCTTGAAATTGTAGTAGAACATTAATTTATCCTTTGTTCTTTATTCATATGTTGTAACAGTGCATTAAAGTTTTGAACATCTCAGAAATTGATTCTTTCGGGGTGCAATGTTTGTGTTATATGTGTTGTGCTTGCGTAGTAAAGATAACACCTGCCCAAAACAGTTTACGCCCGAAACTGTTACAGAGACATAAGCAATGGATAAAAGAAAGGTGGGTTGGTCTCAAACGGCATATGTTAGTGAATAGTAGTAATATTATCAGGCTGGATATGTGTATGCTGATATGGTGAGATAGCACAATGGGATTAGGTTCTGTTAATTCTGTGTTAGTACATAAAATGAAGTCTGTGGATCTTGAAGAGATATGATTCTTTTTATTAAAAAAAAAAAAAGTCTGAGCTTGAGGAACTTAAAATCCTATTTCTAGTTTTGTTGCTGACTTTTTAGATTTGGACAACTTTCATGCTACTGCTCTTTACTTGTGCTGCACTGGATATGGAGTGTTAAATTGTTGTGTATAATGTGCACTGAGGTTCTCACATAGAAGGAGCTGTAGAAGTATAGAAGATTACTGTCAGGTGTCCTGAAGATTTTGTTTGTTGCAGATAGGTAGTGTCACCTGCATAAGCAATAAGGTTTGTTCATCATAGTAATGTGGTGGAGGCATGTCTGGCTCACTGATGGGATGACTGCTAATCTGAGCCATCTGATTTAACTAATTCAAAGTTTAATTCTGAAATTTACAGTGAAAAAGAGGAGGAACTGGCACAGACATGACTACACAGAGTTGGATGATGGCTCCAAACCGGTGCAGGCTGGAACACGGACCTTCGTTAAACAGCTGCGGGCTCGCTCTTTCCCAAGGTACAAAAGCTTACTTATGCATTTCAGTGAAAAGAATAGAGAAACGTTGTTGGCTGAGTGTGTCTTGGAGGAGGTGACTAGCATTTCTCTGTTTCAGAAAACGAAGGTCAAGGATGACTTCCTCCTCCGTTAGAATCCCCCCCTGCCCCATCGCTGTTTCAAATGGATGCATTTGCCTTTTCATGCAGTAGCTTCTTCTGTTCAGTTTTGTACTGGAATATATTGTCTTGTCGGGACTGCTGCAGGGTGGTGTGGGAGTTTTGGGTATTTGGGGTTTTGCTTGTTTGTTTTTGTGAGGGAGTGGGGGCAGTAGCACAAGTGGTTGTGTTTTGTTTTTCTTTTTTGTGCCTGATCTGTCAGAATATTGTCTATTTATTCCTCTAGCCCCGGAATAGTCCTCAGTTTAATTCTGAATAACATAGAACATTCATATGAGCTAGTAGTCTATCCCTATGAGCTGGTAGACTATCCATTCTTGAGAGCTTTAGAGTGAAGTGGAGAAACATGGTTTTACTTCCATCCTGAGCTGCCTATGAGAATTCCTTTTCTCCATCCTCTTAAATTACTGTGTTCAGTCATATAGAAAGACTGTGAGTTCCCAGATTATGCGTGAAAGTAAATATTTGCTTGGTAGTTTGGGCTGTTTTCTTTGTCTCTTGGTTAAATGCTTAATACAATAGTACTGGGTTCACTTCTTTTGGATTCCAATGTAGCCATTTCCATCTGGTCCTCCTCCAAACTGTGAAATACTTATTTTTTCAGTGGTGCTTGGAGGATGCTTTTCCTCTAATATTCCATTATTTCTTTCCACCAGTGCTGATGAAGTCATTTTGAAAATGCATGGAAGCCAGCTGACACAAAGATACTTGGAGAAACATGGGTTTGATGTTCCTATTATGGTTCCTAAGTTAGATGGTCTGGGGCTCAGACTTCCTCCACCAACTTTCTCTGTTTTAGATGTGGAACGCTATGTGGGTAAGAGTCACTCTGGAGTACTTACAAATGATCCTGTCTGTAAAATAACTATTTGCATGATTATAAGAACTTCCAGGGTGCTAAATATATATTCTAAATTGAATTACTTCTAACCAGAAGGCTAGCAGAGAGTAAAATTAAATTTTTTGGGGGGAGGGTGGGGGTGGTGGTTTTTTAATTACTTTTTGTTTTGGTTTTGTTTTTGCTTTAATATATGGTAGATATGTGGTAGGAGTACAGCCTTACTTTTCAACTTACAAACGTGTAAATTTTGGTGCCAGCTAAACATGAAATGCTGGGGTATTTTTCTGCTATGTGTTGTAAACCAGTAAAATATAATGACTTTTGAGATTGCTCTCTTTGTGGGAATTGAATGAATCACTCTTATGATCAATAAAGTTTAATCATTGGTTAGGATATTGCAAAACTTAATGTTTTGAGCTCAGTAAATTGGCATTTCTGAATTAAATGTTTCTTCCTGGAAAATTTCCCACCTTGGCTTCCTTTGGTGGGAGAGCTAGAGCTTCCCAACGACCATTTATTTCTTTCTGATCAGATCTCTTTAACGGTCTGCAATTGTTTCAACATCATGTAAGTGTCCAGTACAGAGAAATAGAGGCTGAGCCGATCGCAGCATGACATTTCCTGTAACATATAGTACAGTTGAGAAGTCTGTATATGGCCTTGCCTGTGTTCTTGTGATGACTGAATATAATGATATGTGCTGAAAGTAGGTTTTCCATTCGTTAGCGTTTTACAATAGCACCAGAACAGAGGAAATATGTAGTATGTGGAATGTTGTTACCATTATGATGGTTATAAGCAGAAATGTGTTCAGCTTTACAGTGTAATTATCATTTTGATACTTCTGAGCCTTTCCTTTTGGAATACCATCTCTTCAGATTTGGACAGAAACTTGGTCTTCTCATTCTCATATGTATATTTTGACCTGCTAGGTTCTCCAATTTAGGAAAAAATTTGGAATGCCACAGATTTACCTTTCTGTTATTGAAATTAAAAATAAGAAAACAGAATAAATACTATTCCAACTGGAATTTATCAAGAAGATAATAACTTGCAATTTTAAAGTAATGATGTTTATAATGTACATCTAGATATATTTCAGCATTCCAAAATTAATTGTCAAATTTGACCCTTGTATAACTAAATGAACACATAAACAATTACTGTTACAATGTTGTTGTTAGTCCTTTCTCTTGCCTAAAAGTTGTTTCTTGCATGTCTAGTTCTACAGGTGTATCACTTTAAAATACATGATATGTAAACCATTCCTTGTTGTCTTCAGAAATGAAGCACATTCATGACAATTATGCAACAAAATTACTGTGTACTTAAAAGTTATGCATGTATGTAAGGAGGGTGCGGGTGGGCTTGTAAAATGTTTGTGAAGGATTACCTGCTTAGTTTTTCATGTTAAAAGACTTACCAATTATGGCACAAGTTTAGTGCAGTTTGCTCAGAATTACAAGCTGTGAGTAGTAGGATTTATTATTTGTAAAGAATTCTCAGTGGTCCTTTTGTTAAACATTCAAGTGCTGTGGTGATGATTAATAGGAAGAGTGAGGAATAGATCTGCCATGATAACTTTCTCTGTGCTAGTCTTTCCAGTTGCAGCCACAAACCCAATTTTGTTTTTAAACCAGTTGCTGTCATTCTATACTGCTTTTTCTTTATGGTTAACCACAGGAAAGAGAATTTATTTTTAGAGTGTTTTCAGTTCTGTTCTTAGCTGATTATAGCGATTAAAGTTAGACCTAATAAAAAGTTGTTTTATACTGAGCTGTCTCGATTACAAGAGAATACTGACAGTAGTGGAGTTCTTGTGCAGAAATGTTTTGATAAAGGCTGAAATAAAGTTGAATATCTTTTAAACACCTTAATGGGCTGTTTTTATCTGCAAAAGGTTTAAGAAAGTCATCCTGTTTTTCACAGGTGGTGACAAAGTGATAGATGTAATAGATGTAGCAAGACAAGCAGACAGTAAAATGAAGCTCCATAATTATATTAAATATTTCACAAATCCTGACCGACCAAAAGTATTGAATGTGATCAGCCTGGAATTCTCAGACACAAAGTGAGTATTGACTTAAATTCCTTGAATGTAGGAAATGATTTTCACTAAGTTGAACTGTTATGTGTAGGAATATAATGTCTATAATGGGAAAGATAGGAGGCTGCATATTTTATGTAGACAGCTACTGTGATGTAATGTGGGTATAAAACATTTTTGCTAATTCATAAGTAATAACTTATCAGGAATCAAAAATTTAAAGCTGTCATTTAAAAAGAGGTATTCTTACTCTTGATTATACTTATGGTTCTTGTTTGTTTGTTTTAAAAGGATGTCTGAATTAGTCGAAGTACCAGATATTGCCAGAAAGCTTTCATGGGTGGAAAATTACTGGCCAGATGATTCTGTCTTCCCTAAGCCTTTTGTTCAGAAGTATTGCTTGATGGGTGTCCAGGACAGCTATACTGATTTTCATATCGATTTTGGAGGAACATCAGTTTGGTACCATGTTCTCTGGGTATGTAGGCTTCTTGATTTATGACTGTGTGAAACAAAGTTTATTCAGTGTGTAGCTTTCTGCCATGGCGTTATCACTTGTTTGAAATTTTGTGCTTAAAAAGCCGGGGGAAGAGATTGAAAGTGAATTACTGATTGTTGGTGTTGCATTTTTATGTTTTTATTTTAGAATGCTCTTGGTGACTTCTTCTAGGCTATAATTGGTTGACTGATCATTTTAGTAGACTGGTAGGTCATATAGTGAGGTTTTAGTATAAAAAATTGAATTGAATGAAAATCATTGACATACTCAACTTTTTATTCTTCTCACAAACTTTGACCATGTATATACATCATAGAAGAAGCAAAGTGGTTTCATCTTGTTTTCTCATTTAGCATGTGTGCACTTGTCCATAAATTGTTTATAAAAGCTGGAATTTTTTATACTTCAATGAAAAGTTTTTGTTTGTTTACTTCTTTTACATGATAAGACACCAACTGGTTGGTGGACTATTGACTAAGATTTTTGGTCAACTACAGTTGTGAAACACAGGGGCTAGGAAGCCGCAACGCTCTGTAGTGGAAATACGAAATACTTAACATTTAGATCAATCTGATACTTGATTAGGAATGACACAGAGGTTGTAGTATGTCTCCAGGAGGACACTGATTGATTTATTTATTTGATATCTTTGTTTAATAGGGTGAGAAGATCTTCTATTTGATTAAGCCCACTGATGAAAATTTGGCTCTGTATGAATCTTGGAGTTCATCTGTCACCCAGAGCGAAGTATATTTTGGGGACAAAGTTGACAAATGTTACAAATGTGTTGTGAAGCAAGGACACACTTTATTTGTTCCAACAGGTAAGATTTCCCCCTTACTACTAGGACTTAGCGTGTTTAATCATGCAGGATTGTGCTATCAACATTTGTTTTCTCCTAAAATTTTGGGTAAGAAAAAATAATAGAAAAAATATAGAAATTTGGATTTTCAAAACAAGTAATTAGCTTTTTAGGTTGCCTGACAGTAATAACAGTTATCAGGAAAGAAAGGGTGTTTATTACTCACTTATAAGACAACAAATTAAAGCTTAATTTGGATATCAGGCAAGTAGTTCCAATTCGCAGAACACATATTGTTCACCATTTGATAGATATCCAGACTGAATTCTTATCTTACCTTAAAAATTTTGGTTTTGCAGCTTTGAATTTTTAAAACCTACTAAGCAAAATTACTACAAAAAACATGACACAAAAATCTTATGCTGTAGGCTAGAGGATTAAAAATAAAAGTTGGGTGGGTGTTTTTTTTCTGTCAGCAGGAAATCTAAACTGTGGTGGAGACTGTCTGAATCAAAATGAAAGTGTTCCTAAATAAAATTGAAGGATATATAATTGAATTAATGTGTTAATTCATTTTATTAAAAAGAAAAGGATATTTGTAGATATAGTTTATGAAACTGTGGAGTTCATAAATTCATTTCATCAGCTTCCTTTAAAAATGATGTAGTGGCATGGTCTTTTCTGATTTTCTTTAACAACATCTCTTGTAGCTGTCACCTAGTAGCATCTGATAAATTACGAGACATTTTTAAGACACAAGAAACACCATGAAAATTAAACTTACCTATTTAAAAAAGCACCCCCTGAACTCACAAATACTATAAACTTAGAAGTCTTTAATAAATCAAACCATATTTTGCCAATAAAGCGAGTGCCAGATAATTTCTTGTATTTTCACTTATCCAGCCCATCCATATAAATACTTTCTATTATTAAAGATTTGTGTTGGGTACTATCTTCCCTTTTTTTTTTTTTTTTTTTTTTTGGAAGGAAGCTTTAAATACATGGAGAAAAAAAAATGGTGCAGAATTCTACTCCTGGAATAAGCCTTGAAGATTATGTTCTAGTACCTTATTCTGTCATAGACTTCCTAGACAGACTACTACATTTTTCTTATAGCTCAGTTCTCTACCTGTGAGGTTCAGTGTTTACTGTTCTAGTTCATTGCTTGTGCAGAATAAATACTACGTGGTAAGGAGCTGTATATTCACATAATGTTCCTGAACACCCAGAGCTTTTTAAAACCATATATTTTTGTCAAGAGATGATGTTGATTCTCTGTTTATCTACATATAAGATCATTCATCTCTGAACAAAGAATGCAGAATTACAGCATGAAGAACTTTGCGACCCGGAGATCTTTGAAAACAGTTACTGCTTCCCAAGTAATCAGCTAAATCTGAGCTCTTACTCTAATGTAATCAAAAAGGAAAGTATCACAAAGTGATAATTTCTAATGTATACATGTATTTGTGTGTGTGTACACATGAAATGGTACTTTTTAATGTAAATGTGTGTATACACATGTGAGTGTGTATATACACACATACATATTCATATACATATGATGGAGTATAGTGTACGAACCAATAAATTAAACTAGGTTTCAAGACAGGTGTTTAAAAAATGGGAAATTATGTGACACTGTTTAAAGGCTTTAATAAAAACCTTTTTTAAAAAAAATAAAAAGGCTTTAATAATGAAAAGCACTTTTGCTGTTCCTGCTTGCACTGATGCTAGTGGATGTTATAATTATTTTATAATCTCTGAAATATGTTCAGAGTTGATTTAAAATTAATCTTGAATGTAGATGAGTAGCACCTGTTGGGAGGCTCTTGAGAGTTATTTAAATATTATTCAAGATATTCTGTGTGGTCTACACCAGATTTTCTTGCCTTGATACATAGACCTTGATCAGAACTACACCATGAAAATAGCAAGCAGGAACGTAAAAAAAAAAGAAATCCCTGAGTTGATGCAGGTATGCCATAAAAATCCTTGGGTTTGATGTAACAGTGAGGGGGCTTTGTTGTTGGTTTTGTCAGTGTCTAGGGAGATGTGTGTTTGGAGGATTGAACTGCATGTATTCCTTGGAGAGTCAGGAGTATTATGAACTGTGATGATGATGATGAGTGAAAAATTGAAACCATGTTAACAAATGCAACTGGTAATACAAGACAATCTTCATTGCACTGCAGTTCTCAAAGAACAGAAATAATACTGAACCACGTGCAATATTAATTAAAAAAACCCCTTAGGTTGCATGTACTATTGTATTCTACATTCTCTTATACCATGTATCATTCTGTAACTTCCTTCCTTCCCAGGCTACATAGTAGGCATGCTGCTGTCAACATCATTGCTAGGTTTCAGGTCTTTTTACGTGTGGTACAGCGAGAACTAGAACTGGTTGTTCTTATGAATTAGGGCATTGATGTAATGGTAGTTTGCAATATATAGTTGCTTGTGATTTGGTCTGATCTCGCCTCAAGTTGGGCATCTTCCTGTGTTTGTACACAGTGCAGGCCTGCAGTCAGTCAAATCATAAAGTAATCTGCAAATGTGGCCAACTCATCGTTTGTCGAAAAATCACCAGTATGCATGCAAAATCAGAAAAAAAAAATTAAAAGAAGAAACTTTATTTGTAGTTTATTTACATTAAAGCTGCACTGCATGAATTTTAAAGGTAGGAATCTAATATCATAGGTTTTTTTTGTGTACTTGAAATTATCCAGTAGTAATCAGCTAGATTGATAGCATAACGTTGATCATGCTTTGCCATGTCGAATAGTGGAGTTTACAAGGATAATAATAGGCTTTAAACTGATCATAATTTCACTGGAATTAGGATGACTGTATTTAGAATAATTAATGGAACTACTTCTGAATTCCTATTTGAGAAACTTCAGTGTTGCTAAATGACTTTTTTATGTAGTACAAACAGCTCAGTTACTGTAAACAACATGTAAATATTGAAAGTGATATAATTTCTGTATTATTGTTATGACTTTACCTTTTGTTCAATATGTTTTTCCTCTCCTGACCTGCTTATTCTTGTTGATTGGAGAGAAGACTTCTGGGAATGTTTACTTGACAAATTGCTGGCAGTCTTGGATTCCCCCTCTCCCCCATTAAAAAATGTATTAGTCTTAACTCCTTTAGAAAACTACAGTTACACTAGATTTCTGAAACACTGTAATTTACACGTTGTTAAAATTTAGTTTACTTGTTCCCAGCACAGAATACAATTCTTTTTCTTTTTTGTTTCCAGGTACAGCATTTTTCCGTACATATGTATTTAAAAACAGTCTTAGAATAACTTAAATGTATGTATTAAGTTTCAGAATCTTGTCATTTCAGGCTGGATTCACGCTGTGCTCACATCTCAGGATTGTATGGCTTTTGGAGGAAACTTTTTGCACAACCTCAATATTGGCATGCAGCTCAGGTTAGTCTCAGCTCTTTCTATACCTTTTCCTCAGTAAGTAGGATATTCTTTTAATAGATATTTTTCTTCGTGCTCTTAACCAGGATCAAATCGGTACAGGCTCTCAAACAGACAATAGTGTCATTTTCAGTTAGACTGTATCAAGCACGTACTCTTATTTCATTTCTGCAAAGTTTGTTTCAAAAGCAAAATGAAGGGTATGCAAGAATTTAAGTCAATAAAGGAAAAAAAAAAAGAAAGAACAACTCTACTTTGGAGATTAGTATAAGCAAGTGAAACAAAACTGAGCAAGCCCAGGTGTGCGACACAGTTGAAATGAGCGTCCTCAAGTCAGCATTGCTCTAAGGGCAGCTGTATTTAGTTTTTGTCCAAGATGTGGAGCTGTCTTCTAAACATATTGTTTTTATTTATTACAGTGGAATCCTGATAAAATTCCATCTGTTAAAAGATCACACATTGGGTTTGTATCCTAGTTTTATGAAGTCCAACTTTATTCTTAGAAGTGCCGCAGTCAAACTTGATAAGGTCAGAGCCTGGATGAGACCAGAGTTCAGTCTTGTCTGTGGTCTTGTTGGGATTTAACTATGTGGTACTTGACTTCTTTTATTTATCATGGCCATGGTTATTTTATTTTATTTTGGACATTGTGTCAATTTGAATGATTAGATAGTTGAATAATGAATTTGATAATGAAAGTATTCACATTTTGTGATGTTTCTATTTATTCAGGTGTTACGAAATGGAGAAGAGGCTAAAAACCCCAGATCTTTTCAAATTTCCTTTCTTTGAAGCCATCTGTTGGTTTGTGGCCAAAAACTTACTGGAAACATTGAAAGGTAATCCTTGTTTTCTTTTAAGAGATGTACATGTATCTGCTTTTTCTTTTTCAATTGATAATGGAGAAAATTATACTGCTGTGTGTGAACAGAGGAAACTTTTTAAGCTGGAAAACCAGACTTGAATTCCTTTTTTGGAAAAGTTATATTATTTTTTTAACCAGATTTTAGTGAATGCTGCACTGTGACAGTTCTAGATCCAGCAATTCTTGGTTTTAGTAAATGATATTTCTTAAAACTACTTAGGTGATTAGAGGTTTATAGGGTAACTTGTGCTGTGCAGAAATCTTAGTGCACTTGGTGATGCAGGTATCAAGACAGAGTATCTGAGATCCTGGCACAGTGCAATTATTCTGCCAGCCAAATAGGATTAATTTGTCGTTATCTGAAAAGACATTGTTAAGGAAGATAGGAAACTTATTTCAATGGCATCAGTTTTTCACTCACGCTTCTTCCATATCAGTTAGGATCTTCAAGTATCTTTTGGTAGCCTTTCTCTCTTTCTTTCAGTAGATGACTCTCTAAATGATCCCACGGACTTCTGTCTGTGGGTTTCTTCTTGGTGGCTTTACAGCTCAATGAAGAAGTTTTCTTGCAGTTCTGCAATTTTCTTTGGCCTTGTCAGTCAAACTACCTGTTGTCTTCTACTCCTTCCTGTGAAGGGAAAGGTGCCTGTGAGGGCTTTTGTAGGAAAGATGCATCAGTTCCTACGAGCTTGTTTCCTGAATGGGCATTTAAAGTTTCTGGATGAACCTAAAGCAACTCAGAAATCTTACCAATTAAAACAAACTTGCAGAAATTTTTTTCCTTCCAAAAAGTATTTTTTTTCTTGAAAGCTTGCTTTGGTTGGTCTCATACCTGCATATTTAAAATTTATAAACTCGTCAGAAGACATAGGAGCTGTATTCCTCCTGGAAAATCAGTGGGATATATGTTTCTAAACCATTCATCTAACTATGAGTCATGTCCCGGGTCCATTCCCCCTCCCCTTTTTATCCCCTGACTCCTTGAGTACATAGACTAGGAGCCTCTTGTGACTTGTATCTTAGGGGACGGGTATGAAGCTTATTCTCATGTTATTTTTAATCTATGGATTATCAGATACTTTGTTTCAGAACAATGCTATGATCTATAAGCCTATCATAAAAAATAAAAATTGAGGTTTCCATGGCGGAATGATACCAATTCAGTTGTGAAAGGTAGTGGTAATGACCAGCATGTAAAATGTTGAGTGTGTGGTTGTTAGCAGTACTTCATGTGAAATTCAGGTCAGTAAGCAAAATCAGCGCAATGTATCTTCTTGGTTCTTTTTATAAAATGATAACAGGGTCATAAACATTTGGGTTTGTCTTTTCATTGGCAAGAAGAGTTTTATGATACTATAAGTGTTGTGGCATTTACCTAAACTATTTTTCTTTATAGTTCCTGGGGCTTCAGAATAGGTAATTTGTTCACCTACCTAATACTCATTAATTTTGATTACTCTCAGGTCACGCGGTCAGTCTTGTCTATTGCAACTAAAAAATCCAGTTTGTGATGCTGCTCTGTGTTCTCAAAAAATCAACTGAGTCAGCTAGTGGGCAGCTAGTACCTTTTAACAAGTAGGAGGCATCTTGGAAGGAGGAATGGCTGTTTAGTACCAGAACTTCCCTTTTTCTGACATCAGACCTGGTTGATTTGCTATTGACAAGTGGAAATATTTGTCAGGATCATGGGGAGAGGTTGCAATCTACTTTTGACTCTTTATGGAGAATTTGCCTTTTCCCTTCTTTTTTTCTCCCGTGAAGGAAAAGGGAAAATTGAAAATTGAAAAGGAATTGCAGTCGCTGCACCATCTTTCTTAAGAGGAGCAGCTTCTGTAGCAGAGTGATTTCCACCCCCCCATACCCTTTGATTTTGGGAGGAAAAAAGATGTAAACTGTGTGAGGGAGAACTGTGATATTTGGAAGGGTGACAGAAAATGTTTGGGCAGTGAAAGTGTGCTAGTGCGAACGATTTGCTATATGTATGGGAATAAGCAATAGGGATTCTAATTTAGAGGTACTTCCCACATCCTTCTGGTCTGCTTTGACTAAAATATTTCTGAATGAAATAGAAGTGATTTCTCCCTTCAAATATTTTCTCTTGTCCTGTATTATAGGTCTGTTTTGTTCTAATTGACCTTTAGTATGATGTAAGCTATCCCAAATTCACCCATAAATAAGTCAAAAAAAAAAGATTTTATGTAATCACTTTACGGTCGCGTTGGTTGTTTTATTGTGTTACAGTATGCACATAAATACAGGATGTCATTGTTTTGTTTGTTTGCACAATTTTTCCTTTTTTGTGCTGTTGCATAATGGCAACTTTATTGGCTAATGGGTAGGTATCATCCTATTGTTTTCACTGTTAGTGTGTTTCTAATTGGTATCTGTATCCTTTTTAGAACTGAGGGAAGATGGTTTCCAGCCTCCAAGCTATTTAGTGCAAGGAGTGAAGGCTTTACTTACTGCTTTAAAATTATGGATGAAAAAAGAAGTAAGTATAAGTGATTTTCTTCGCTATTTTGATGAGCTGTGTTTTGATTTAAAGTAAGTCAAGGTCTGTGCCCTTTTAAAGATTATTTTTATTGGTTAGTTGAGTACTGAAAGACTGTACAGAGAATATGTACTGCTGATCTGGGGAAGAATCATCATGACAATTTTATATTCTATGATGATGATAGTCTTTTTAGACCAATTAATAAGCTCTTGTATTGCTGCTGATAGAAGTAGAATCTTGCTTCACCCCAGGATGGGATAAGAATGCTAGAGGATAAGCTGATAAGGTAGGGCTTTTTTCTAACAAATCTGTTTATATAGTTGATTCATTCTAGTCTGAGGCAATGAAGGGATGGAATGCCCCGATACTTAGCATTTTCCATTAATGTCAATGCTTTGGAGAGCACATTTCAGTTACGCTTGTGTTTCTGAAGAGTCGGTTTAAGCTTCAGATGAGAGTATTCACTTCAGTTGAATACTGCCCCTGCTGAACATTGGGTGACTCTTGTAAAATCATTAATGTGTTGTCTACGCTAGCTTTGCTGGTGCTCTGCTCTCCAGGAAAGCTTATTTGTTTTGGCACGGCACTGGATCTGGCCTAACTCCATGTGTTTTTTCATGTGCCTGAGCTAATAAGCCTCTTGGAACCTGTGCTTCTGGGAGCTGTTCGCTGTTCACTGACAGGCAGTTTGGTTCTGACTGAGCTTATTAATTCTAGTTTGTTGCTGGCCATGCTGACTTGAACTGGCTCTTGGAGATCTGTTTGGTCTTTCGCCCACAAGTTCTCATTGTAAGAGAACTCCTTATACAACAGATAGGAAATTTGCACAATGCTGCATCCAACATAGTGAGCTTTGTGGAACTGAACATGAGGTGCAAACGCGGAGGTGGTTACTTTGTGTGGAATCAGCTGGGGTCCAGCCTATGTGTCGTTACTGATTCCAGGTGAACCTTTGCTGGCCATCTGTAATAACTCTGAGTTGGTTCTCCAGTGTCTCTTTGTCTATGCCATTCTGGATCAATGCTAGCTGGTGAGCAGCGTAGCGATATTTACAGGATGTTGTGCCTGTTAAACCATGTGTGAATCCAAGCTATATCTGCATCCGTGGTGTGGATAATAAGCAAGCCGAGTAATCAGACTGCTGATAACTGAGAACAAATATAGCCTGCATAAGTCCTTGTTTTAATTTGAAATTGGATTGGATTTCCTCTTTTCTAGATTATTGTAGCATAATGTAGCATTTGTGTACTGTCTAGTAACTCATTAAGCAGTTTGATTAATACTTCATCTAGAATGTGATATGTTTCCCACTTTTCTGTGGAAAAAAAATTAATTGCACATGCTGCATTCTGAGTGCTTATTAATGAGACTTGTGAGCATTGCCAAACCACTGGCTGAACAGAGGCTTCTGTGAGGAAAGTACACAGTATCAGTGATCTAGTCACAATGTTGTCTACTGTCCACCAGCTATCGTGTTTTGTACCTTGCATTCATCTTTTCCAGCTACTACTTCATAAATGAGCTGTGATCTTTTCTTTGCAGCAGGCCACGTGCATGATAGGATTTAGTTGTATGCAGCTGAAGGCAGGAGGAGCTTTGTACATTGCTATACGATCTGCTTATGCTGGAGATTTCAGACCGATTCTGAGAAAGAAATGACAAACAAATAGTCCATCAATGAGAAGCCGACTCATGAGGTTTCACATTTGTATCATGGAGTATGCCTTTTCAAGACATATGTGAATTATCTTAGTGCGTTGTTTTGAACTACTCACTGGAGAATTTCAAAGTCATCTGCAGCAGGGCAGTGGTATCTTCATGTCCACAAAATTTAAAAACTGCCAAAAATTACAAGATGCTGAAAATAGAGTTTGAGTGCTACTAAAATTATTTTAGTTTTCATGTCTTGATTTGAATTAATTTTGTTCAAGGCTTTTATCAGTATATGCGTCCTCTGATTACTTTGGTGCAGATCATCAGTCTGCAGGTTAGTTGATACACACAATAACAATGATGACCTATCCAGTCGCCTGAGCTCTTGGATTTTAGCTCTGGCTTCCTTCCAGCTTGCATACGCAACAAGTCTCAGATTCAGTTTTTCAGGTGTTTGATTCATGTACCAGTAAGATTATTTTGGGCAACTGTTCTGTATTTTTTAAAAAATATATGAATATCTGTTTTAAAAGAGAAAACCAGGGTTTTTTGTAAGGAGGGAGGGTTGTGGGGTTTATTATTTTTATTTTATCTTTATTTTTTGTGTGTGTTGTTAAATATTGATATACTTTATTGTGATGCTAGTTTGCGAAGGTGGGTGGATTTATTTACCTATACGACTTTTTTCATCTGTATCTCTTGATTTAAGACAAGTTTATGTTTCCTCTGTATATTTCCAACATTTACAAAACCGTTTCTTGAAGCTCGTGAATGAATCATAGCTTTTTTTCATTATTTTCTTTACCTGCGATTTACATCTGACATACTTAGGCCGTTTTGTTGCTACTGTTCTCCCTAGTACAAGAGAATTCCTCAGTTCTGTTCCTTTTCCAAGAGACAGTTTGCAGAGACAACTTAAAAACAAGTTATTTAATAATAATAATAACAATAACTTTCCAGACATGGCATCTGTAGGTGTTTGTATTTCCTGCCCATCCTTTTCTTCTGCCAGGCTGTTAGGCTATATATCCAATTGAATTTGTTAGCATATTTAAGTTGCTTGGATGGATTATTTTTTTTTTAATAGTTGCTCTGCCACGGCTTAATTGAGAAAGCTTTGGTGTAAATAGATATATTTTATAGTGACAAAAAAGTGACCTTACCGGTGGAACTTACTTTGCTCAAAGAATTACTATAAATCATAATAAATAACGCTTCTGATATAAAGTATGTTTGCATTAGGAAGGCTTTTCAATGTTTTTAAACCAGAGAAACTTTGAAGTCAGTGTTTTAGAGGATTGCATCAGTCACTTCCTCTTGAAGTCTTCATGGACAGGAAGGCTTTTGGGAGAGTGAAGTCCTAAAGTAGAAAGGACTGAATGGTCCTAAAATGTCCAGTAACTTGCTGGAAAAACTACACAGTTTAGTGACAGAGGCGCCGTGTTCTCAAGTCTGAGTATGTAGAGGTAGTGCATTCAAAGAATGAACAATGGTAAATAAAAGCAGCACTGAAATTAATGATTATACCATAGTTATACCTCCATGTTGTTTTTTTTTTCTGGGGGGTGGGCGGGGAGAGCGTTTGTTTTAATGACTGCGAGCAAGCCAGGTTCAATGAAATGCACGTATGGTATCAAATTGCTTCTAGCAATAATGTTGCTGCTGAACCTCATTTTTGAAATGTGGGTAGCTGAAAGTGTTTGTGGAATATTTTTCCATTTAAATAATCAATTAAGGGGATACCAGAATTCATGTCAGTCGTTCTGGTCTATGCGTGAGTGCTGTTTTGTCTGTTTAGTTCTAACTAAAAGCGGTTTGAGGCACATTTAAACTGTACATACGAAATATTAAACATGTTTTTTACTAGATCTAACTGCAGAGTGTTTGGACTTACTCAGATTGGTGTACAGAAAATCACTCTCTGATGCTGTTTCAGAGGGTTAAAAGGAACATAAGTTGTTACAGCTTCCTAAATTTTTTTATAGGGAATGATTTTTTTTTTTAAGTGCTTTCTCTAACCTACTAGACTTTAAATAAGCTAAGAAGGTAATTTTTGAAAGTGAAATGTGAGGCAGATATGTAAAAATCTGCATTTTGTTTATCGATTATTATTCTTGATTTGCTCTTTAGATTTTGAAGGTCATGACTCTGAGTTCCTGAAGTGTGTCTCTATACTGACCATGCTAAAGGGAAAAATAAGCTGATTACTGTACTGAGTGGGGTGGGGGGAAATTAGTGGTTGTCAGTATGGCTTTGTACTACCCCTACTTCGGATTCTTAGAGACATTGAAGGGTATCTGCTCCCTTCTAAAGCTTGGACTGGAAGCTTCAGTGTGTGTGTATATCTGTCCTGGCAGTTTGCAGTCATTATTACAGAAATTAGTCTGTTTTTTTCCTTTTAAACGTTTTCCCTGTAAATTTGTTTATTTCATATTACTTCCTCTTTTATCCAAAACAAATGAATTAAATATCTTTTCTTCCTCCTTTGCATACAGCTTGTAACAGAACATGCCTTTGAAATTCCAGACAACATTAGGCCTGGACATCTAATAAAAGAGCTCTCAAAAGTGATTCGTTCTGTAGAGGTAAGAAAAGATGCAACTCTACATAAGCCTGCAGAAAAAAAAAAAGTCTTTGAATAAGGGAATTCCATAGTAGTTACGCTTCTGATTGACTGTATTCACCTTTTAATTTATTTATCGTTTATTTAATAATAGAAGATCAAGGAAAACTGTTGGGAATATGGAAGCTATGGGTATTTCAGATAAAGAAAATGTATAGCAAGGGTGTTATATGTATTTTAAAAAAGATTTTTTTAATGGTGAAATTATTTGTAGGTCAGTATTTCTAAAATATTTTCACTTATAGCTACTTAAAATTATGTTGCCAATATGCTGTTAAAGACTTTAATTTGAAATTCTGTGCATATTCCATTCTCCTACCCTGTTTTTTGTTATTTCTGGTCCAGTTGTCATCTCTTTTGCTCTTTTTCTTACGTTTTGTCGCTATTTTATTATATAGTCGGTGTTGTTTTTTTTTTCTTTCTATTTTCCCCTCCTGTACCGGAATTTGGCTCCTTTAATCCTTAATGAACATTGATTCTTGAAAAATTCTCACATTTGCATATGGAGAGAACAGTTCTTAGAACTGAAGAGAAATGAGATCTGTTGGGTACAGTACATGTCTACCCTATGCTGCCTTCATGAATAAAACCTTATGTTTTGGTGGTAACTTTTGGTAGTTAAGCACTACTATTATGCGAGAGCTTAAAGTCCCCAAATTGGAAAGAGGTGCAGTAGAACTAAGCTTTATACATCAAATCCGTAGGAAATATGTGGTGTTTCTCTAAAAGGTTTAACAATTTTATTTCTATAATTTACATTTAATGAGATGAATGGGAAGCAGCATGTAAGTATGTGGATTTATTCCTCTGAGACTATTCTGAAATATGTGTTTTTAATTAAAGGAGGAAAACAGCAAACTAGTTAAGACTCAGGGAATTCTTGGTGTGTGTCCAACTTCACGGTCTTCGCATGAAACAACTTCCCCTCACCACTCCAGACGAAGGGTGAGGAAACTGCGAGACCATGCTACCAAAACTCCTTCTAATCTGGACATCCTGGAACTCCACACCAGGGAGGTACTGAAAAGACTGGAGATGTCACCGTGGGAGGAGGCAAGTATTAAGTTATGTGCAAGAAAAACAAAACCAGAACAGATTTCTTGTCTCTATTGAAAGGCAAAAGCTTTTAACATGTATAAGAATACAGGCTACTACTCTTTGTCATATGAGACACGGATAGATTTGTGTTTGGTTTCTTTGTTTTGAGTTTTCCTGGTAGGAATTTCTCTCTTCCTTGATAATTTTTTTGTGGAGGTTCCTTCAACTTCTTGGTTCAGAAGGTGCCCTGAATCTGCTACTTACTGCAAGTACAGTTTTTGAGTTAGGACTGCTGTAGCTATCAAGTATTACTTTGAAATAGTTCTGTGAAAAAAAGGGAGCTTGCAAAGCCTTGATTTGGTGAGGCTCTGAGCCAGACTGCTTCTCAATGTGCTTTTAGATAGCTGTTCCTTATAGTTCGGTTACTGTAATTTGATTAGCCTTGGTTTTTGGTCATGTTCCTATTTCCTCGATGACTGTGCCTCCCTACCAGTAAGCCTAAGGCTGCCTTTGGTCTCCATTTTCCACAGTGGGCCTGTGGACTTTGTGGTCGTATTACAAAGGTATGATGGAGTCAATGAGTGAAATGTAGTCTCTTGAAAATTTCTTTTTTTCAGGTTTGATGACCTTACATCAAAAAACAGCAACAGAAATGGGAGAAAGAGTGAGAGAATGGAAATAAGTAGCTTTATGAAAGGAAATAAGTAGCTTTCTGAGAATGCTGACAAATTTATTTGGGACAGGATGGACTGTTATAGTGGAGAAATACTGATTTGGGTCCTTATACTGATCTTCATAAGGCATGAACAAGAAACATTCATTTAGCCCTCAAAGACAAGAAGCTGAACTTAAAATTTACCACAAATAGTTAACCTGTGCAGTTCATTGCTACAAATAATTTTTAAAATAAAATGTTTTTAAAATAAAATCGTCACTTAATGTAGAAATAATACTGTTTACTATCACTATTGACTTGAAAAAAACAACCAAAACCAACCCCACAAAAAACTATTTTACATGTTCCTGGTTTGGCACATAAGTATACTGCCAGTTGCCTCAGAGTGTATGTCTATATGTAAATTGCTTTGAGCTAAGAAAGTTCTGTGTCTGGCAGGTTACTTTCCATTATTAATATTTTACCGTCCTGTTAATCAGTTCTGTGGTACTAATTCCAGGGACCAGATACAAATTCAGGAGTTGTCTTAGCAGTTCCAAGCCCAGCTTTTGGCTTGCCTGTCCCTGTTGGTATTTCTTTGTTTTGATAATTCTCCAAAGGAAATGTAAAAGGAGTACTGTAGTGAAGTTGTAGTTGTTTCAGTTGCTTCAGGAGAGTATAGATGATTCAAGGAAGGAGGAGATGCAGTCCGCTGGTTCTTACATCAAATTATTTTTTGTCTGAGCTTCCATAGTTCATTATCAGGAAGGTAACCATCCTGGTGCTGAGTTTAAGCTTTTGTGGAATGCAGAAAAAACAATTGAATTTATAGAAATAAATAATAACAACACTAATTTTACTTCTTTAGGATACCACAAGCTCGAAACTGAACGGGAGATTTAACAAGCCCTTTCAGCCATCTTCTACAGTACCTGATTGGCGAACAAAAGACAATGATCTTCGCCTTCTGCTGTCAAATGGAAGAATAATTAGGTACGAAGGGTTGATTGTGCATGACTTTTTCCTCATCATTATGGTCTGGAGCATGCCAATAGTTAATAACACTTTCTGTTTGTGGAGCGCTAAGTTCCCATTTACCAGTAAGATTCGTTTTAGAAATATAGAAGGTATGTGTTGTCTGTTGTGTCTGCTGTCCCCTAGTGGAGCCACGGTTGTGGAGTGAAGAGGAGCAGATGCTTTGCATGTTCCTTTGTTACAGCATTTCATTCAGTTGCTCAGATGGGTTTGTACTGAAGGGAATGCTTCTAAGTAGAAATGGTTGTTTTGTATCCATCTGTTAGAGTGATTCTCATTAAAAATATTCTGGTGTAAAACTTTGCGTCTTTATGGAAATGACAGTTGTACAGGGAGTAAAATGGGAATAAGTACAATTTGAAATGAAGAGATGAGCATAAGAGAACATGGCTTGTATCTTGAGAGCGTGTTTTAAATACTGAAAAGAAAGCAATTCAGGTTTGTAAGAATAACATGATTATTTTTTTTCTTGTGAGACAGAGATGAGAGACGCCCATTTACAGATCGAAGTCTTTACACAGCAGACAGTGAAGATGAAGATGACAGGACAAGGGCGAAAAAGACAACTGTTAAGGTAGAAGACCAGCCCTCAGGATCTGAAGGAGAAGGGAATGCAGATGCCCAGAAACCACTGAACAGTAAGCTTGTCTCTGAGTCCTATCAGTTGCACATTTTGATGATCTTGAAGAGGGTCTAAATATTGTGAAGCCTGACTGAAATTTTACCAAAGTATAAAGAAGGTAAACTAACAGATCACAGAAGTAACATTAGAAGTTACAACAACACATTTGACAAATACTGTCCACTGAAGAAGCTAACAGGATGGAGTTGAAAAGTAAAACTCATCTTTTTATATTGGTGCCATCTTCAATGTTATGTACAGCATTTTTCAGAGTGGAGGTTTAGTTTGTGTTCTAGATGAGTATTTGTTCCTTTTGGTCTGTTTCATGATGTAAGAATGCTGATTTTTCTTGACCAAAATATACTTCAGTGTGAAAAATTCATTACATCATTCGCTGTAGAGAATAAAAGATCATAACATGCAGCTAATTTTAAACCTATCTTATATTTTACTTTTCTGTTTCTAATTTGTTGATTACATATTTGATCATACAATTTTGTATGTTTTGCTAATGAATAGGTTTATTCCATACAAGTGATCAAACATAATTTATCATTAATAAAATCTTATACTTTCAACCTTGGCAGTAATCTGCAAGGCTAGGGAAGAATTTAGGTTATCTGTAAAACACTTTAACCTCCATTTTCAATACTTTAAATCATGCTTCACTAAGAATTAATCTTTTTTCACCTTTCTGTAGCCTTAAGCCTTCCTGCCAAGTGTTCGGCAGTGCTGATCACAGAGTCTATTAGTAAAGTATCAATATTGAATGCCTGTTTTCAGTGCCTATTTTTAATAGCACTATCTGTGTGCAGTGACAGATTGGTCCTTGAGATAGCTGTTCAGCTCTGTTTAATTATGAAAGTCATATCCTTTCACAGTAGAGTTTACAAGGGCTCAGATGGTATGTATTAGGAAACTGAGGTCAACACTTAAAAGATAAGACTCCT
Organism: Chroicocephalus ridibundus; assembly: GCF_963924245.1. Classification (NCBI taxonomy): domain Eukaryota; kingdom Metazoa; phylum Chordata; class Aves; order Charadriiformes; family Laridae; genus Chroicocephalus; species Chroicocephalus ridibundus. Next base: position 157,829,138 of record NC_086284.1, read on the forward strand.
GTTACAATTGCCTTAGTTTTCTGAACAACAGTCTGTAACAACATTTGAGTCCTTTGTCAGCCTGGATAGAATATTTAATTATTTTCATTAACAAAGCAATTTGTAATCCCTGTTGACTGTGCTTCCAGAGGTCACAGAAGACTCTATTAAAAATTTTGCACAGGAAAGAGTTCCCTCTTGCGTACTTATGAACCAACAAGGCAGACGGCTTGTTGAGTGAAGGCTGAGGCATATGTGCTGTTCCTCTACTTTCAAACCTGCTCTAGGTGAACCTGCTTTGGCGGGGGGGGTGGACTAGATGATCTCCAAAGGTCCCTTCCAACACCTACCATTGTGTGAAAATTGAACTAAGTAAATTAAACTAAGTTTTACACTTGAATCATAGATTAAATCATACAGAGGAATGGTAGATTTTCTTCAAAATTATTGCTGTTATTTGATACAGAATGAGTATGGCAGCATATATCTAAATGTAAGAAACGTACTCAGAACTAGATGTGAATGTTGAGATTGTTCTGCCAGAAACTGAGTACTCAGGACTATCACTAATGTTTTTAGCTGAATAGTGGGAGTCTTCAAACGGGAGTCTTCAAACTTTCCTATTAAAGATCACCTACATTTGATTATTTTGCCTTAAATGAAGGTCTACAGAGAGAGAGAAGATACTCTTCTACAGAGAATTCCATAAAAGGAACTACCTGTTGCTATAACAGCTGTCACCTTCCATTGTTTTTACTGGGATTTAGGCCAAGAGACAATGTCCACAGAGAGATGCCTTTAAACAGATCAAGCTGTGTATAGCTTTGTGTGTCATGCCAAGATCCTGATTCTAAATGGTGACCCGGTGTTGTCAGAGAGGCAAAGATCAAGTCTGTGCTTAATAGAGCAAGGTACTTTGTGTGAATGAATGGAAGGTGATTTAAGGTATTTTTTTGAATTTGCAGTAGCATAGCCTGGTTTTACAGATGACGACTACTTTCATTCACCCGATTTCTGGAGTATTCTTCCCAGTGTCTGGAAGCATGCAGAGACATAACTTTATCTGAGGGTAGACTAGTTCATTTTAAAGTAATAATAGTAATTACCAATGTAATTCACAAAAACAGCAAACAAAGAAAAGCAAACCCCAACTTGTGTATTTAGAGTACATTTTTTAAAAGATCAGAATTACGTTCAGGGATTAAGAGATGGGGGGTCCTAATAATACATGATGTGTTGTTGTGAAGATCAGTAAATGTGTCTGAAACCTGTACGTGAAAGAGAAGGGATTTTATATATATATATAAAATTTGTTTTTAAGAGGAGTATAAAGGAATGCAGCTTCCCTGCTTTTTGAACGATATGAGGCAGAAGGAAAACTGGGGAGGTATTCTCTGACTGCTTTGCACAGAGCTTGCAAAATAAAGAAGTGGTAAAAGTGGACAAAGGTTTGGCTGTGTATATAAATATTGTCACAGCCAAACTGGATCAGACCGGATGCTCATACAGTGTGTTATGTCGTATATGCGAGTACCCAGCCCCAAATGAATCAGGAATGTCTCAATGACATTAGGTGGCTTTAGCTGTTCAGTCTAACTCATATTAACAGAGAATAGGCAGATAAATAATTTGTCCCTCTTAGTAGGTTATCATCAGTTAATTTCTATGAGAAGGCAGGAGGGCTTCTGAAATATGAGACTCTTTATTTAGCATTGCTTTTATAAATCTTAGTATTATCTGTGTACAGCTAATTATGTATGTGTCCAGTTTCTTTTCTTTCTTGCTGAATCATTTGCCTTCTTACAGGAAGACTCACGTTTCTTCTTAATAGTTTTGTCATTTTAATAATTAGGATTTTCGAGTTCTTTAAGACAGAAAGAATAAAAGTTCCTGAGGAGTCTTCGTGAAGTTTGTTTATTTTTAAATTGTGGTTTATTATTTACACATTCATTTTTGCCTAAGACCTGAATTTCATATGTGAGCATATTTAGGTATCCCTAATTGTTCTTGCCCCTTCATCTAAATTGTCTCTAAGTTTGAAGCTATTTTTTTCTTTGAAAACGGCAGTAATCCAAAGGAAAATTCATTTGAACTATATAACAGCGTTATATTCTGGATCATGCATTCTGTTGCTTATCCTAGAATCTTGTTTGCCTTTTTGAAGTGAGCTGAAGGCTTGAGTTACCATCAGAAATCCCTTGTGTTTCTTTGAGCTACAGTAATTTAGGATATTCATTTTATTGTCATATGTTGAACATTATTTAGCTTAACTTCATATACAGTGGTGTTGCTCTTTTACTGTGTTTGGATATTTCTCACAGTTCTTTCTAATACTATCTTAAGTATTATTCTTCTCTAGGTTTTGGTCACAGCTGTTCATTTTATTCACTTTCTGATAACCTGTCTCGTTCTTAGCGTCCAACTCTAAAAATATTTTCCACTTATGCAGTGTTTAGAAATAAATATCTCTTGAATTGTATTTGACACCTATTTATGAGCTTTGCCATGGTCTACAATAGGAACAAAATCCTCCTAGAATTGCAGTGTGTATAGGGTTACAGGTACATCTCTTATGCTTGCGTAATTAATGAGTTACGAAGAGTCACGTCTGTTTATGTATTTTCATACAAAACTGTGCTGAAAGCAAACCAACACAGATGAGAAATTAACTCTAGAGTGAAGACAAGTAAAGTTAACATGTTTGCTTTCAGCTAAGTTTTATGTGAAACTAAGTACTTGAAAACTTGAAAAAGTTATGTTGCGTTCTTTATCAGCCACCTTTCACACACATTCATAATTTTTTTTTTATTCTATTTGTTTTTTCTCCAAAAGACTTTTGCTAGTTAAAAACTGCATGTTGTAGTCTTACACAAATTCATACTTAATTGAGATTTCTGCCTGCAGCCTTGACACAGATACGTAGCCCACTGACCTTGAGCCTTGGATTCAGAACGCTTACAAATGTGTTTTCTGCTCGTGGTTATTTGGGACATATGCTGTCTTTTAAGAGCATATGCTTCTAAGAACTGCTCAGTTACTTCATGTTTGAGTTCTTGCAGCACTTAAAGTAAACCATGTGGACTAGGTGGCTGATTTGATTGATTGCTTTGTCATATGCCAGTGTTTCTGATGTCTATTTTGACACTGCATTCTCTGATTAGTACTTTATCTTATTACTAGCAAAAAACATTTCTAAGGTTGGTATTTCCTCTCCTCCTCTTCCTTTTCAGGCTTTCTGTGATGAAAACCAATGCAAGTATATTGTGTATCATCACAGTAATATTTTAATCTTATTTAACAGGTCTGCATTTTAACCCTGACTGTCAGCTCTGTAGTAGCACTAAACAGGCAGAATATGCCAGTAAATTGTAAAATTGCAAGTAACGCAATAATTTTTTTACCTTTAAATCACTTAATATCCTCTGACTTCCATGTTTACTGTTTCTGTATAACTGCTTTTATTTTTAAACAAGGAAATTACAGGTTTAAGGAGTCTAAGACAAAGTAATATTGAAGATTACTTCTAATGAACTTTTTCTGATAGCCACTTCTCTGACTCTAGCCTATATACAAAAGCAGAAATTGCCCAAGGTGCCATCTGTGGAGTATGTGCTCTATAGGGGAGGAAAAAATGCATGCTTCTGTGGCACCTGACTTTTCTTGTGGCTTCCTCAGTGAGCCACTTGAGGAGTCTATTGGTCAGCAGTAGGAAACTCACTAGAGTTTTTAGCAAACTTGACTTGTGAACCAGGACAGTGTGTGGATGTGCTTTTGTTTAGAGACTGTTAAAAACTAAATATGTGTTTCTTGTTCGTTACTTCCAAAATAACTGTTAAATATTATATGTAATAGATATTGAGTCTTAATTTTTTCTCTCCTCAGTGTTCTTCGAAAGTGTGAAATCAGAACTCAGGAATGGATCCTCAGAGTACTCTGATATTTCTGATTCAGAAGAATCTGAGCCTGATTGCACTACACAGGTATAGCTAGAAAAAGTCACACAAGTTAACACAGCAATTAAATACAATTTTGCTCCCTCACTTCATATTTACCTGGTCAAATTTTGTGTTAAAAGAGCAATAGCAAAGTATTTAATTCTTGTTCAAGTTAATATCTCAACCTTACAGTTCTGCCTCATTCTTCATTTATTCTAGTGTTGAGGAAAAATTACAATATATACTATTGTGAGCCAAATTTTATTATCTTCTCTGTCCTTAAAGTGGGGCTGGCAAAGGATGAACCCTGCTCTGGAACATGCGAAGTCTGAAAAAAGTTAGATCCTAGTTGCTTTGTTCATTTTTTCCATAACAAGTCTAAATTTCATCATTAGAATTATGAATTTCTACCACACAGTTTCATTTTAGAGCTTGGTTAAATGGAAACAATCTTATAGGCCTTCAGTTTTTAAAATAAGCTGGAGTAGCAAAATCCTCTTGAGATGTTTTAGGCTATTTGAAATAAATGCAAATCCTCCATTGACGGTCTAGGTTGTAGTGATTTCTTTACGACTAAACAAAATATAAATGCACACACACACATGTACATGTATATATATTTACACACTTGTGTTTTAATACAACTTCTAGTATTTAGAAATATGGATATGGATATACAAATATTTTTATGATTTTTTTCCCCTTGCAAAATTGTGCTCTGGCTTACTAATTTAAATTTCAATTGGAGAGCAGTAAAATGCTAGTAGGGCGGAGTGATTACCTCAGATTTTTGTTTTGTGCTTTTAGAAAGCTAATACTTTGGTCTTTCTTTCATCAGCAGCCTATTATAAGACTTTACAAGAAGTCTTCAAATTCCTGCTTTTTCCATGGTGGTCAAAATCTGTTATTAATGTTTGTTGTTTTCCATCATTACCTAATATAGATGTTGGAATAAGTGATAGGAACTGTCATCATGTAGCTTCTTCTGGTTTCCTAAACTGCATTGTCAGCAACTTTGGTTCAGCAGGTTTCCTTTAAGACACGGAATCAATAGTTATTTAGAAGTTATATATTTCGTCTTCATAGGAGAATATAGCTAGCTTTGGATGACTTTGTCATTGAGTGAAGTGTTTTATATTAGTGCCATTTACTCTCTTAGTTCCTTCTATATTGTCTGTTTCTTAATTTCTAACAGTATGTTTAAATTTGTCTTTTGTAATGTTATATCCAAAATGAACTATCTCAGTAGGTTCTGTAAATCCTTTTTATGTTTTTATATTGCACCAAAGATCTTAACAAGATAATAGCTTTATTACTAACACTGACTCATAATTACGATTTCATTGCCTGTTTGTGTCACTTTCCAAGTGTCAAAGATTAACAAGCTGCTCTTGTGAATGAAACTATTATATAAAAACATCCCATGGTGATATGATGCACTTAATTCATTTCAGTTCTGTTTTTGATGATAGGGATAGTGGTGTCAGTCTTGAAGGATTATGATTCCTCCATGTTCTGATCTTCCACTTCCAACACTTCTATTGAATGTCATGTATATTCCTTGGTTTGAAAAAAAATTGTCGTGTTCTCTGTACTTGTTGAAAATAGATTAGTCTGAATTACTAAGATGGAACGTATCTATTGTAGCCCTTACTTCTTTTAAAGGCATATTGAGCTGCATATGGTTGCTCCACCTTTGAGAAGCTCCTGCCCATACAAGCTGTAATCTCAGCAGGAGCTGAAAAGCCTTTTCATTCATGAAATTAGGCTATGCCACTGCAAGAGAGGCAACAGCTGCTGTATCTCTGTTCCTGCTGTGTTCTGGATTTACCCGAGAGCTTCTGTCACTCATAAGAGAGATGTTGCTGCTGAAAGTCATCTTTTGTGAGAGCAGGAACCAGAAACAGTTACTCAGGGCAGGTTGTGTCCCATCGTATGTAATAGGCATCAGTTCTGGCTGCTGTTTGGAACTGAACCATGCTTCCATATTTTTTCCTCTACTTGGAATATAGAAAATAATCAATGCTCTCTTTAAGGAGAATACAATGATTTGTGCGTGGTTTAATGTGTGTAGTGTTTTCTGTAAGAAAATGGATTTCAGAGATGCTTTCCATATTGCTGGAGCTTGTACTCATCAGTGTGACAAAATTTGGATGTATACATCTCAGTTGCTATATTCACATTAACTTCATTCTGAATACTATATGTATAAAAAAGTTGGACCTGGAAGCTGTTGAATTTTTTACTTAGCATAAATTAAGGTAGTGTCTCTGTTCAGGAGGCATGGTGAGCATTCTGCATACTGTTTCTTCTCGTTTCAGCAGAAGGATTCCTCCACAGAGGAGTCGGAAAGCTCAGGTGATGAAGAGAAACAGGAAGTAACATCAAATTTCAGAGAGGAATCTAAGGTCATGAGAGACCTTTGTCAAAATACCCAGAAGCCATCCAGAAATGAAACTCCCAGTAAAAAGTAAGCATGTTGTGGGCGTTTGTTTATAAACTGTTAGACCTTTTTGCACATATTTATGATTCTGCTTTATAGCAATGTAAAAATCATTCCTTCAGAGATATTTAGGGTTCTGTTTTGAACTGCTTAATAATCCTTTATTTTTCTAGGGAATGTCCTACCTCGACAAGTACAGAAGAAGAAGCTATTCAGGGCATGCTTTCTATGGCAGGATTGCACTATACTACATGTTTACCAGGTCATACTCAAAGCACAGACTGCACAGATAAAAGAACTTCTCTTCAGGAACACAGAAGCTACCCTAGGAGTCGTCATAAAGACAGACAGCCATCTCAGAGCCACAAAACAATAGAATGTGGTAGGTATCTGAACTAATGACACCCCTGCACTCTGCTCTTGGACAAACTGCTCAGAATAAGCACTTAAAGTTACATTTTTATATTTGTAGTCAAGTTTTTAAGTACATCAGACCAACATTTAAAAAGTTGTGTTCTTTGGGTTTGGTTTGGGTTTTTTTTCCTATAAAAAGAAATTGTTACTTCTGAAAACTGGGACAAACTTAGCTTGAGACATCATCAGAATGCATCTTATAAATATTGCCATCTGAAAGTTTTGTGGCATCCTTACAGGAGTGGCAAAGTTATGGCTAGATTGAAAGTGTAGTCTCCTTATTGAAAGTGTAATCTCCTTCAGAAAAGATTGTCAGAACTTTCATGCTTGCAGCTTTCATGGCATGTGTGTTGCTTAGATATCCATAGGGATCTGCGTGGTGGTTTTCCATGTGTCTTTGGAAGGCATATTTGGCTTTACTCCTGAAATTCTGCTATGAATGCAGTGCATTAAAAGGAGATTCTGATCTTGAAGAGGAAAATTCAGAGGTAATTTTTTTTGTCAGTGGCATTTTGATGTCTGTGGAAAACAGACATCTGTTAAATGCATTTTGGGAATGACAGACAGCAGAACGTTAACACTAATCCCCTCAAAGGAATCAAAGTCAGTTCTTGGAACAGAGAAAGCGAGAGAGAGTCATTGTGTTTGAAAATTCTTTGCTAGAGAAGGAAATGGAAGAGCATTATAGTTTTGCTGATGTGAAACAAATAGAACCCCACAAACAAATAGGGTGCTAATTTGAAGAACTAACAGTATCTTTGGTTTTGTTTACATGGATAACAGGAAAGCCTAATGGGATGTCATGGACTGTGTTGTGGTTATTGAAGCTGTATGTCCTTAAAATCTACCAACAAAATAAATAAATAAATTAAGCCAACAACAACAAACCCTAACCAGAAAACCACACAGACACATACGATGTCTTTCCATCTTTGTAACTTTGTGAAAAACATAATATCCAGGTTTCTAAATTGTGGTGGGTTGACTCAGGCCAGCAGCTAAATACCCACACAGCCACTTATTCTCCTCCCCTGTCCTGTGGTGTGGAGGAGAGAACAGAAAGAACGAAAGTGATAAGATTCATGGGTTGACATAAAGATGGTTTAGTAAGTGAAGGAAAGAGGAAAAGAAACAAGTGGTGCACTACTTTCTGCAAGAAGACTGATGCCCAGCCAGTCTCTGAGCAATGACTACCTTGGAAGACCACCTTTCCCCCCAGCCTCTTCCTCTACTCCAGTTTTTATTGCCAAGCAGGATGTTGTATGGTATAGACTATCCCTTTGGCCCGTTCAGGTCAGCAGTCCTGGCTATGTCCCTTCCCAGTCTCTTGCCTACCCCTAGCCTACTTGCTACAGGAGGCAGAGTGGGAAAAGAGAAAGCTGAGACTCTGTACAAGCACTGTTCAGCAACAACCAAAACTTTCGTGTGTTGTCAACACTGGTTTAGCCACAAATCTAAAATATAGCACCATGTGGACTGTTAGGAAAAAATTCTGTTCTGATCAGACCCAGTACGTGTCATGTGTGCACTCCATGGGTGCGGGTGAAGAAGATGAAACTGTGCTTCTTAGCTAGAAGGTTTTTTGAAACCTTTTGGTGTCTACAAATTTGAATTTAATTGGTGTCTTGGGATACCCTTAATTTTACAAACTAACTGTATTGAAAATGTGGATGCTTCTTCTATAGGCCTATCAGCATAGATCTCCCATATGTTGTACCTGAATAGCACATCAGTGCTTAGAAACAATACAAACAATAATACCTGAAAATTAAATGTCTATCTTTTTATTAACTCCTCATGATACAAAGCCATGGTGGAAAACTGTAGCATAACAAAGAAAGTAAGCTCTCTTCAACATCAGTACTTTCAAGTTTGAGTGATTGTATTTGTCTTTCTTACTGTGGTATATAAATCTTTACTCGATGTATTTATATTGTGAGATCGTTTTCCCAATCTAGTGTGTAGAACCAAGCAGCTCTGACAACCTTTGTTTTGTATTTAGGAAATACTTTCTATTGTATTTTCTGTTCTTTCTTGTTTTAATTTTAAAGTAATTCAAATGTATAATTAACTTTGTATTCCTAGTTACTGATTTTAAAATTTAAGCTTGTTGAAATTCTCTTTAGGTAGATCTGTGAAGGAAGAGGAAAGAGACTTGGGGACTTCAGCATGGACTAGACACCTAAATGAAGCTTCAAGGATTACCCATCAGGTAAAGCAATACTTTAAATATTTTGAACACATTTTTATAGGAGAAAGAGATCATGAAGTTGTAGGTGCAGATACCATGGTGGAGACAGGTCTTTCAACACTGCATATCTGATAATAGGTACTTCTGGTGCTGGTGACTGAGTATTATATTTTTGTCATGCTTTTTTTGATTGTTTTTTTCTTCTGTTATAGTGGCTGGTACTAAGATGCTCAGGGCAGTATCTTGAAAAATAAAAAATATGTTATAAAAAAAAGTGTGAATTTACATTCAGTCTGATAAGGGAAGCACTGTATTGTTTATTCGTTGTTATTCCCAACCAGAGCATCAGAACAAGTGGAACCTCTTGATAGTATTTATAGTAAAGATATTTGCTTAGGAAATTGGTACTGCCAAACTGATACAACCTTTCAACAGCCAGCAGGTAGGAATATTTTTGCTTTCTGATATCCAGGTGGAATCCAGCAAGGAATAAATAAATGAAAAGTTGTGTGTCTTACACTCTGAACGTTTTTGGTATTTCTAAACTTGTCTACAGTGGAAGTATTAGAACAATTAAAGTTGCAAAATAACAGTGCTATTTAATACTCTATTTTAACTGCATGCTTTGTAGCTTCTTTTGGAAGAATATCTAACAACATGCTACTCCTCACAGTTTGTAATTGCAATTTAGCACTTGTTTCTCTTGTCAGCTGAATATTGAAGACAAATTGCCTGTTTAAGTAGTCAATGGTTATGGTATGGCTTGCTATAGTGGCCAGTCTAATCAAGAGCAATTGCATTTGTTTTGATCACTGCAAACTAAACCCTAAAAGGAGAGAAATTGAGTACAGTAGTATGTGTAATTAATCTATAGCATTGCCCTTAAGTGCATATGAAAAAGCTTGCACAGACATACTATATTGTATCTTACTTTTAAGAGGTATGTATACTAAAAGAAATGATGGAATCTTAAAGTGGTCAGACACTGAAATATCTTTTTCAAAGATACAGCAGTATAATTAGAAAAACGGGAGTGAACTTGTAGCCAGAAGTTATTAACTTCCACTTTTTTTTCTTCTTCTCATTTCTATACTAGGATACAAGTAAAACTCAAAAATATATCAAGAAAGAGGGTGCGTCAGAAGCCAATCATAAGGTTCAGGAAAACAGAAGTATAGTTCACAACAACAGCTTGAGTTTTCAGCATGGCAAGTATACACGAGACTCCAGTCACATTCAAGGAGAATGTCGGCTGAGTGATGGCAGCCTTAGCCCTGACAGGCCGTATGGTGAAACGTCCTTGTCTGTACCACTTCATCCAACAAAGAGGCCAGCATCAAATCCACCCCCTATCAGCAACCAGGCGACAAAAGGTAATGTTTATCTCTGTGGTCCCATTGCCAGGATGGGGGGGGAGGGGAAAGGACTAGGAAAAGGGGCTTGTAAACATCAGAAAGAGCTGTTAGATGCAGAAACTGAAAGGAGGACAGACTTAGACCTTGAGGAAAAATATTGGATGGGCATCCTGTGGACACTCAAATTTTGTCAGAGAATGTGTGGAGGCAGAATTAAGACAGATCAAACTGGGTGCATGGCCAGATGAAACTTTCATAGTTACCATTACACCTCTGCCTATGTATCTGATGCATTTATTACAGGGAACAGTACCACAACTATACTGTGAAACACTGGCCTGAATCAGATTTGTTTGTCAAAGTGAAGGTTTAAAAGCTGTGACGCTTCAAAAAATAGCTTGATGATCATGCTATTTAGATTTTGGTTTCCAGTATATTTTCTGTAATTTACTCAAGGGAATAACTTTCTTGAGCAAAATTCAGGAAGCGCAGTTTAGGTTTTCCCCTACCACACCCACTGCCCTTCCCTAATCTGGAAATGTTTGTAAATAATATAATTACTTTGTTTTTGATAATGCTAGACAGAGTTAAGGGAAAACAATTCCTATTTTTTGACAATTCTGATTCCCTGTTTCTTTGTTCCCAAACAGACAAATGAAGAGGTGGGGGGTTTTTTGTTTTGTTTTGTTTTGTTGTTGGTTTTTTTTTTTTTTTTTTTTTTTTTTTTTTTGAAACTGATTCAGGAGAAAATTTTGGCTGCTTCAGCTTGAAAGCTGGGTTTCATCTTTGTTCTATGATGATAAAAATTGATTCTGAAATTCCTGATAGAGTACTTGATTTCATTTTTCAGGCAAACGTCCAAAGAAAGGAATGGCAACTGCTAAACAGCGCCTTGGGAAGATCTTGAAGCTGAACCGGAATGGCCATGCACGCTTCTTTGTTTAATGTAGCTGCTACTTCTACTACTGCTGTCTTTCCTACACAGACCAGTATTGAGGTCAACAGAGCCCGGAGCTGCTGTTATTCCTCTGCTTGAAGCAGATTTGCATGTACCATATAAAACACTGCCTGATGAACAAAAACAAGAAAGAAAAAAAGAAAAAAAAACAAAAACAACAAAAAAACCAACCCAATGCTGCATTTTCACTGTGCCACACCTGCTCAGCAATAACCATACGGGAACGGGGAAATCTTCAGAGAGACATGGACTGTGAGAAATAGTCTCTCATCAGGGCTTGAATATCATTTGTTGCTGGTAGTTTCTGACCTAATTAATGAGGGGAAGATGATGAAGGTGGTTTATCAATAATTTATTTCTGATAGATTTTGACGACTTTTAAATTCATTTTAAAAAGCTATTTATTTGGAAGACTTTTGTGGGGGTTATTAATTTAGATTTAAGAATGTGAAAGTTTTTAATTGTTTTGATAATGTGTGTTTGGTGCAGTGGAGAGCCACATTAATTGTGATTAGTCTGGACTCCTAAATTTGATATTCAGGTTATAGTCTTAAATAGGGGTGAGATGCATTATTAATTATTTTTTAAATTAAGGCATATGGAATCTTTTTTTCCTGTTTTTTGTAAGCTATTGGCTGGGCTTCTGTTGACTTGCAAGTTGCATATTCTCCGCCAGCTTGATTATTTTTTGACCTGTCCTCTTTTATACAGATTTATTTATTTGATGGACTAGAAGAGACTCCTAAAGACAGAAGAATCTTCTTGTGTCAGTCCAGTAGCTAACTTGTTTTAAACTGCACCTCTTTCCTCCAAATTAGAGTGGATACTTTTCCTCCTAATGATCTATCTGTGATGTGTTTCTTCTGTAAAAAAGCTCCCTGAAATTGTATTTGTACAGGTTATTTAAGAGTTGGTACAAAGGAGGGAAACCTAATATATCTTTGGAGGAATGGAGACATCGGTTAAGATAAATGTTTCTTCAGAACAATTACTCTGAAATAACTCATAAGATATCCATTACAGTCTTAAGATTTGGCATGTTACTTAATGTAGCATGGAAGAACATTAAAATATTATTATTGTACTTTAAACACATTTTACTGAAGAGTCAGGAAGGCAGGAGAATGTGTGTTGCTTTCAAAGCTGGGCGAGACAGCCAATTAAGAGTCTTAACTGGTGCGTATACAAGCATTAAGTAGCTTACTGGCATCAGAATGATCATTTGTGTCTGGCTTCATACAGAGCTGATAGCAAATGCCGATTCTGAATTATTGTAAATAATTTTGATTTAAAATTTGTATTTTTCTGTAATATAAAATTAAATATTTAACTTTTGGGGGATGGGGATGAAGGCAGAAAAGCGAATACTTTTACTTGATTCTGGAAAAAGGGCATTTTTCAGGGTCCAGCCAAAATGAAAACATTAATATGCTAGTGACAACAATATTGTTGGTTATTTGGAGGTTTTTTTGGTTGCTAAGAGTAAAAATACACAGGCGTAGCTATCCAAATCATTGGATTGATTTAACTTTCCATACCAGTTTTTCCTTCCTCCATATTCTATACTGGAATCATCTTCTCTTGTTGTGGTTTAAAAACAAATTCAGTTGGACTTTCCAGAATATTTGTGCAGAGTTACTTTTATCTAGGCTAGATTATAAATGTCTTTACAAATTTATGGAAATATTTCTGATGTCAGGTGTCTTTGATTGTTGCAGGGTCGAAACTATTTAGCATTATGTTATCCTGTTTCTAAATTGAGAAACACCGAAACATAATGCAACTGCAAATAAGTCAGGTGGCTTTCAGGGCTTTACTTCCTCTGGAGCTTGAAAAGTATAACTTAGGAGTGTTTTTTGCAGCCCTGCTTTTACGTTATACTGACTTGACTTCATAGTTTTGTGTGGGTGAGTATGGGTGAATTGTTTTAACCTTTTTTAGTTTGCTGATTATGGTTTCACAAAAGCATGTTTTCAGTCTTTTTAATTTTTTTTTTTAATTTAATACAAGCTGTTGACCTCGTTTAGACTGTTAGGAACGGAGTTAACAAAGGATTTCTAAAAAGCGTAAGATAAGCTAAGAGGTACTCTACAGGTGCTGGAAGTGACTATAAGTACTTGCTGTTCTCAGGTGCTATGTTTTCCAGATGGAAATAGTTAAAAGAGAATATTTCAACTCTCTTCTAATATGTTCTCACCAAAGTAAGTCAAAGAAATAAACTATGTTGTCAATATTAATTAAAATTATATACCCATATAAATATTCTCTGTGCTTAAGATTGAGCAAATAGATTAATGCCTGCCAGGCTTTGGAAGCTGTTTTAGCTTTAGCATATTGAACCAAACCGTTTCCTTCTTGCCAGCTGTATAATTTTTAAGAATTGAGAATTCCAGTTTAGGGCAGCAGTCAGATTCAGAGCAGAATGAAGAATGAGCTCTCTCTCCTTAAAGGCAGATTTTTGAGATCGCTTATCTGAAATAGAAGTATGCCAGAATAGAATCTGGAGTAAGGAATTTTAAAATATGGAGTATGCTTTCTTGTACGCGTGACTGGCTTATACAAAGTCTCTTTTCTGACCATTTGCATTATTTATCTGTATCTTACTATTGGAACACAGATCTGGCTGGACCCATATATATTATTTCTTCTTGGTTTTGTTCTTTCTTTACTCTACTTTCTACCTTTTTTTTCAAAGTGGCTCTCCGCTGTCATGAATTTATGTAATAGTCTCTTCACAGGCTGTCAACAGGCAGAGGTTCATTCCCATTTTCTTCAGATATCCATGCTTCCAGCAGAAGTTAATTCTGATGTTCCACCTCAAAACAAGTAATTTAAAAGAAATTGCCATGATGAGCAGTATTAAAAAAAAAAAAAAAAAGAAAGAAAAAGAAAAAAAGAAAGAAAACAAAGGGAAACAAAAAGTCTCCTGGTAGCTCATGAAGAGGATGTGGTGACCTCACTTGTTTTGTGTACTTGTATGTAGGGATATTTTTATTGTGTTCTAGATGAAAACACTACAGCACCAATCTTTCTGTAGATGGATTGAACTTGTGTTGTTGTAGTGGAGAGAAAAAGCCCTATTTTTTTCCTTGCTGTCTCACTTGGGGTGGAAGAGGGAGGGAGTAGGGAACACGGACTGGACAATAGAAGTAAGCCTGCTATGGTTACTTGTTTTCAAGGATAATCTTTTTTGAAAAGTCAGAGAACTTTGATTTGGCATAAAACTTTTTTTTTTTTTTTTGTAGACAGAACAATAGGAAGTGAAATATTGTAGGGGTTTTCCCATTCTCTCACGTTCCTGCAATTGAAAAAAAAAACACATGAAAATGGAAAGACCACCTAGAAACTATATCAAAGACTCTTCCAGCAACTTTCCCTTTTCTTCTTCTACTATACTTGCTAATAAACCCTGGCTACAAGGTAGCCTTTGTTGACCTCTGAGGTAGATTACCTATGCAACCTATAATACTCTACATTAATCCATTCTTAAAGACAATTTTGAAAGGGTTAGATGTTGAGAGTTAAAATTGTTGCTTTCTGATCACGGGGGGATTTTGTTTTTTTGGTGGTTGAAGTGCTTCTGTTACCTTTAGTAGAGATATACAAGAGCACAGTGTCGTGATCACATTTTAGAAGCTTCAGCTTTCCCTAGGTTCTGCTATATGGCATAAGCTACTTTCATTCACAGGGCCGTGAAGTTGGAAGTGTTGAAAATTTTTGCAGGGTTTTGGAGTCAGAGCTGATGTGCATTTTGCTACCCCATTTTTGGTAATTGTGGAGACTAAGCAGAACTAACTGAAGCTAGAACGACCTGGTACCGCAAGCCTATGACTAGTGCCCTATTTAGGCGCTGCATACCCACTTATCCCTTCACACCCCCATCACAACCCCCAAATCTAGTCTTTCCAGAGTTTGATTCAAGTGGTACTTCCAGACCATTAAAAGCTGTTTGTAGCTCTGGGGCTGAGTGAGCCCAGAGCTGCTCTTTCACAGAAGAAATATAAACAGAACCAAGGGCCTTAGTATTTGTGGTTAAACAAGATTAAAAGCTGCAACATCCATTTTTCCAAAAAAAAAAAACCAAACCACCCAACAAAAAACAACCTAGTAACCCTCTTTGTGGGAGCATATGAATGATAAATCATGCAGTGGATGGGAAATATAAGTAGCACTGGTAAGGAAATGCACGTTCTTCACAGGCTGCATTTCTGTTTGGGAAAAAAAAAAAAGACTTTTTCTACTTTTAATATAAATTAAGCCATAAAAGTTTCATGCTGTGGGAAGGGAATGAAAGGGATCACTTTAAGAGATTATATTGATATGTATTGTCACTTCTGCTGGGAAATGTCTATTGCTGCCAATGCTTTGGTGAATCTTTTTTTAAAAAAAAATCCATGGAATTTGAAAAAAAAAGGGGCTAGTTCTTGGCTATATTTCCTAGTTTTGTAGTAACGTTTTGCTGGCCCGTTTGCCTTTCCTCTCCTTTTTCTACTCTCATAGTCTAATTTCTATCTTTCCTTCTAATGTCTCTGAAAATATTAGCTTGTCTGCTCAGTAGGGGTCGGTGTATGTGTGTCTTCCTTTTTACAGAAACGCACTACTGTGTTAAGTATTTGGCTGGGAAATGGGATGCTGCAGCTTTAAGAGCATTTTTTTCAATTCATAACAGTATTTCCCATCCTCTTTTGCCTGCAGGCAGGGAAAGTGTATGTACAGTATTTATTTTGTTTCGATTTACTTTAAATTTGTAAGTTTCTATAAGTAGTTCACATTGATTATTCTAGGGGAGGACAAGTGGCTTTGTTTAAATTTGTATTTGATATTCATAGTTTCCACTTTCTGTACTTTAAAATACTGAAATTAAAAAATTGTATTGCTTATGTTTTGATTTTAGCACTCTAAAGCGTTTAATTTCTTCAGACTTCTCATTTCCTTCAATGTAAATACAGAAAACTGTACAGAATATCATGAGGAGAAAAATGCTTTCCTAGGCTGAATCTCTGTGCCCTTTACTTGTCACATTTTAAAGAAAAAAAAATTCTGGAGAAATGTGAGAGGGAATATTCTCATATTGTTTTCTTATTTTTTTCAAAGTGCAAATCTCATTTCAATCCAAGTATATTATATGGCAACCAAATGCATTTTGTGAAGATGTGTATATTCTTTTTGAATCCTAATATAAAAGGGAGATAGAAGTGTTTTTGATCTGTCATATAAGCAGATCTAGAACTGTGAGGAGGGTGTCAAATGGTATTGTCATGTTCTTGCTCTTGGTTTTTGTTCAGGTTTGTCTCATGCTACTGATGCCTGACTCATCTCTTGATTTCTCTTTTTGGTTTTTTTTTTTTCTTTTTCCTTTAAGTGTGTGCAGTTTCTGGAAGAAGAGATTTCTCTTTCACACTTCCATGTACTTTGTCATACTTGCTTTTATCCTGGATGACTTCTCTGCTGATTCCTCCCACCACATATCATCTTCTGGTTTACAGTTGTCAGTGCTCCCTATTTTGACTCCGTATGGCAGTATGGTGTTTTCACGTGGGTACTCTACCCGGGGGTAACAGAAATATTGCCGTGTTGCACTCCCAAGTTCAAGTAATGCATTCTCTTCTCCAAATAGTGCTCCATGCTGCTGAACTGCTTCAGTGCTGTGATGGGCAGATGGTTAGATTCCAGTGATGGTCATTTTCTGAAAGCCTGAAGCAATGGCATTGGAAGAACCAGGTGGCAAAAGGTGTTTGATTGAGCATCCTCTGCAGCTGCTAAGTTTACATCTTAGCTTGGCTTTTAATTTACAGAGAATTTATGGTTGACTATAATGACTAGGCGATCTGTTCATGGACCAGGACTTCATTGTGCCAGGTGCTTTCCAGGTAAAGAACAAGAATGCTGACCACATCAGACCATATACTGCTTAAGTGTAAGATTGAAATAGTTTTAAAAAACCCAACAAACTAGTAACTTCTGTGGCCTAAAGTTTAAAACATGGTAGTGTTGTAAATTTTGGGGGCAGAAACTTCTGTGCTGTTTCAAAAACAAATTTCATTTGAGTGGAGTAAGAAATCATGAGGAAAAATCATGTTTTAAGTACAGGAGATGAAGATTAAATATTTTTATGTCCAGAAACCAGTTCCTGCTGTATTTTGACATGCCTTCACATCTTTCCAATTAATGTGTTAAAACTGATTTTAAATTTGGTTAGCCAAAGATTTGCCAAAGATCTGAAAGAGCTGTTTGTCTATCAGAGCAACCACGTATTTTGAAAAAGTCTTGATCACTGTGACTGAAGAACAACGCTACAACCTACGCATTTCCATCAGACAGACTCACCCGGATTTGTCACACTGAGCTCGCTGCTTATACTAATGCTTTGGTTTTAAAGTGATAGACTTAAAGGAGCACCTCAGTGGGCCACAAATACAAGTTTCATACCCATATAAAAACCGGTATAAGCACCTTTACTATTTGTCCTTTTGTTTTTGCCTGCTATGCTCCACAGCTTTTCTCTGTGATTACTGTTTGGTGGATAACAGATAGGATAATACACTGGAAAGTATGTGAAATATCTCACAGTGCTGCTTTAAATGCTACTGGATAGCCTTCAGCACCTGGAGCCGTATTTCCATTCTGGTTTTTTGCTGTTCTGTTTGGGGAGGATGGGGAGATACTTACCTGGATTGTTCTTTCCTAATGGACAGATGGATTTTAAAGATTTCAAGGCTACCAAATATAGCAAAAAAAAGTGAATTTCTAAAGTCGGGGAATGGGCAAGATACCTGTCTTGATATGTGAAGACTAAAGATGTTTGTTTGGTTGGGGGTTTTTTTGTGGGTTTTTTTTGTGTTTTTTTTTTTTTTTATTTGTTTTGGTTTTGTGGTTTTTTGTTTGTTTGGTTGGTTTTTTTTAATCACCAGTGTTCTACTGCTTTTGAGGTAGGGTACCCCCTTGTAAAGTGCCTACAAACTTGGTTTTGTGTACATCTAGTGAAGTTCGACTTTTTCACTAGAGGGTTTGTCATACCCTGCTTAAGTTGTGATGCTATTGTGGTGGTGGTGGCTCATTAGTTAACACATTCAACCAAACCTTTTCTTGTTTGTTTTGTTTAGAGATAACTTTGGATTGACGGTGGAAACCTGAGTAGTAGAATGAATATAGTGAAGTCAATCCTGTTGAGTGTTGGTTTCTATAGATACCTTTTCTTCTTTGTGTAGAAGTATTCTCCCGAGAGCCCTTGAAATTACGCTTTTACTGCTGGTAAGTAATGTTAACTGTCTCAGGCCAAAAGTTAATGAGGACTGAAACTGTAAAATCAGAATGTTATTGTTACTCATTCTGTTACAACCAGGAATTTTAAATGCCTTTGTTTCTACAGCCGTCAATGACTAAAGTTTTTACCTGCAGAAGAAATAGCTAATGATCAAGACAATGAATAAAGTCTGCCATTGCCAGAGCTCATGGTATTCCATCTAACAGCTGGCTAATAGGACAGTTCGCTTTGTCTAGGCTAAGATCTGATTTCTCTGAAGCCAATTATATTCAGTCTTTAGAATAAGTGCTGCAAATTTTTGAAGAATTGTGTTTGGCTTAATAGATCTATTTATCTGTATTGCTCCTGCTGTATTTGCTTTGGTCTTGGAAAAAATACTCTACTTTGGAACATATAAGTCAACTAAAAGAACAGTATACAAAGAGTCTGCTTGTTTGTGATGCTTTGCCCCAAAGTTTATTTCTCATAAGAAATGTTTTATTTGCTGCAATGAGTATGAGTAAAGTTCCCAACCATAGTTGGAGAATGTGATATTTATCTGGAAGAAACATTTGCCCTTGAATCATACACCTTGGTGGTAAGTCATAAAGATGCAAGTCGACTTTTTGTTTCGGTAAAACTAAAATCCAACAAAACTCTGGAAACTCCTACTCTGGTCTCCTAAAATAGAATCTGGGCTGTGGAAATGTGGTTGTTGAGTTCTAGTTGCGGAGGTTTTGCTTTTTTACAAAAGATCTTTGAATAGATCCATTACAGGTCTGGCCCCATAATGGTTTTCCTGTGCTTGACCAGCACTTGTAGAAATTGTTTTGAATTCCATTGTGTAACAGTTACTGAAGAGAGCTCTTCCCATGTGGTTAAAGAGCTTCTCCTCAAGAGGCAGCTAACCTCTGTGTTCCCACCAAGCTATGTACCTATTGAGGAAGGAGAGCATTCGAAGAATATTTATCATGCCAGCTATCCTAAAAGTGATGTTGGAACTGGGTGGCTCAGATGAGGTTAGCATTGAGAGGAACCCTTTTTCTTCCAAGTCTGTTCGTCCATATTCAGCCCAGGTCCACCGTGAGTGGGAGAGAAGAAAAATCTGCGATCTGTGCAGTGCGCTACCGCAAAATGAGTTGGTCATATACCAGAGACTGCCAGACAGCTGTGCCTGTCATAAAACTAAGCACCACAAGTGATGCTGAATTGCCGTAGTCTTAGGAGGGAGACCAGGCATTAAATAGGATGTGGCATCTGAATGATCTCTTTCTACCCAGGCTTTTGCAGCAGCTCAGAGAAGAGGTATTGGTGAGATGCCTTGGGAAAATGCAAAAACATTGTGTAATGTACTTCTTCTGTGGCTACATGAAATTATTTTAGGCACTGGTCCTGTTGATCTCTTTTCTTCGGTATTAAGAGGTTTTCACTTAAAGAAGTTTGGTTTGTACAGAAAGCAGAAAGATATTTCATGTTATACATCCCCACAGTTACCTTATGAGTGAGGTTTTTAAGGGGAACTGATATGTATTAGACGAACTGACATATTTAGAGAGTGGGAAATAAATGTAATGTTTAGCACTCGCGATACAGATGTGAGATGTTTTGTCTCCACACGAACCTTGCCTTGCTTATGTACTCACAATGCAGGGCCACTGCTGTGAACTGGTAGCTTATAGACTGTTTTCAGTAATGTTGCCATTAATAGCTTTCTTTAAAATAAGAACATTTTAATAAGTACATTTAAAATAGCACTTAGAATAGTAATTGAGGAGGAAAATGATGTCATTTGGATGGATTGAATGCATAATATATGTAGTGTCTAGGAGGAGATGTAGGAATAAGGCAGAATTCACTGAAGTTAATGTGTTTGGTACATAAAAAAAAATGCAACAACTTCAAAAAGAGGACCATTCACAAGATTACAAAACTGAGGAAGTCAGAAATGCTTTAGCAGGATACAGGATCTATATATGCGCTTTTTTTATTACACTCTTCTCTGTCTTCAACCATTGCAGGTGCGATATCAAGTATGTGTGTGTGTGCGCGTATATGTATATATGTGTATACACATAGACACACGTATATATATTTATTCTGTCCCATGCTTTCTGTTGCCTCTACTTTCAAAGAATTTTAAACAATATAGAATCTCAGCTACCAAATTCCAGTAATATCAGTATTTTTACTAAAATTCAAGGAATGTCTTCACTAATCCTTTTATTACACATTTTAATTAATAACAAAATAGTCCTGTCAACACTTTTTAAAATACTGTATTTAAATTGTCTTCCACTTGGTTGGGACATTCAGAGATTTCTAAATTTTTTCTGCACTGATGCTAACTCTCACTCTATTTTACAGTTCATGTCTTGAAGAAAAAACTGAGTATCATTCTGTGCCAGACTCTTGTGGTTCACTAAAAAGGACTCTAAAAGGCTGGGAACAACACAAAAAAGAAATCTCTGATCTGTTAAATGTTCCGTGGAGCCTGTGCCTCTAGTCATTATCTGAAGCACTAAAACACAGGTTATAGTATAACTGGAGATCTTAGAGATGCTAAGCTGACTAATCAGATCAACATGTACATAGTGGTAGAGAACAGAAGGGAAACCATGTGTATAACATGAGGTATTTTTTCTTAATTAGCTGCAGGGATGCTAACTTTTTCACTGTTTCACCAGCATGGAGGAGTTACACTGAATGGGCTTAATACCTGAAATACTTAGGCTACCCCGTGATAGAAGTGGCTGCAGTAACAGGGTCAAAATAGGGTTGCTTCCTGGCTAGGAGCACCACTGGTTTCTTTTTCTAGGGAAGAATCTGCTTAGATTTGCACACCTTGGCTACAACCCTACCCTAACCAGTTTCTAACCAGTTCAGCTGCTGAACATGGATACGCTGATTTTAATGAGGTCTAAATTAACGCCTCAGCTGATGCAGTGACATATCTTTATGTAGCTGTGCTTCTGAGGGTTTTCAGGTGATGCTGCAGTTTGCTATTTTGGGATCTTGCTCACGACTTCCAATGATTGATAACTCCCGGCGCTCTCCTGGAAAGAAAGTTGTCTTGGTGCATCCCAGTCCAGCCTACTGTGGGATGGGGGCAGGGTGGTCCTCTCTGCTGCCTGGGGAGTTGCTTTCTCCGATGCAGGAATTCATTTATAGGGAAGGCTTTGGATTGTGCTGCTGTATCTTTACCTTTGTTTTGCTAATGTGATGAGGGCCTCTGGGGTGTACTGGTGAGGGAAGGGAGCAGCAAGGGTCAGAGTAATTGGCCAGTCAGGAGAGGAACTTGTGCCCTTTAGGAGACTGAAGCAGCAGTCTGCAGACATCACCGAGGCATCTGCAAAAGGGGTTTCTCCTGTTTTGACTGGTTGACATGCCAGCTCCTGTGGAGCTCTTCTTTTCGCCTCTTTGCTCATGTATTCCAAGCCTGCCAGCCCGTGTGGTGAAGAGCATGGAAGCGGTGTGACCCCAAAAGATGGACATTGCTGCTTTTCCCTGTGTTGAGGGGGGGAGAAGCTGTATCCAGGGTAAGGTCTGACCAGTCTCACCGGGGTCATCTTAGAAGAAGGGTCCCATCCCCAGCCACTGTCCACTGGAGACCCCTTCCAGACATGGAGGGGTTCTTCTGTGCTTCCCTAGATCGGTGGCCTCCCTGTCCTTTGCACGGATGTCAGGATGGAGAGGTTAAGCATGTTTCTGTGGTAAACAGGACGGAAAGTAATATGCAGGCACCTGGAATGGTGTGGACTTAAAAATGCAACCCCTGGGGCCAGCTTCAGTTTGAGTATTTTTAAGTATTATTTAAATCTTACTTTTCCAAATCAGTCTATGCTACTGGCATAAAAAGAAGCGAACCGCTCCATTTTGCAATTTTGGAAAAGCTTTTTCTAAACCATTGTCATTTTGCTATGTTTCATTTCTCAGTTGTTACTTTGAATGAAATTGAGTGGAATGTAGCTTTGTCCAATGTTTCAGTCACCTAATAACGTAAGAGCTGGGCCCGGAGAGCCGTGATATCACTGCAGCACTGGATCGTCAGTGTTTCAGTCACTGTAGTAACAGGACAGAAGGAAGTTGACACACTTCCTTTTCTATAAAAACATCTAAACCAAACATCTAAAGTGACCTCTCTGAGAATTATTTAAGATCTCTGGGTGTCTCTGCTTCAATTTCTTTATCAGCTGCCATGAAGATTGAACTACAATGGATCCAGATTCTGACTGGTTTTGCAAAGGATCTGAATTGGAGGATGTTTAGTGACTTCTAATTTTGTTTCTTAATTATTCCATTTCACTAGTCTTTTATGTTTAGGCTTCTATTCGGTTGCAACCAAGTTTGATGCAAGTTAAAAATCGCAAGTCTGAAAAAAATGGATTATTTCTATAGATTTTTAGGTTTTGTAGCTAAAGGCTACAAAATCTTTCTGGGCATTTTAGGGAGCTATATTGATTTTGATTTTTTTTCTGCACCTAATTTTTTGCTTATGCTTCGCAGCACTTCTGCATTGAAGTACTTAGTTCTTTTCACAGCGTAATTCTCATATGTAAGCTAAGTCATCTCTGGCCTTCCATTTCTACATTTTTCAAATTCTCCAAATCTTTGAGGGCATTTCTGGGTGCAACTGTTGCCAGCTGATTTTCCTGTCTTCTCAAAAAATATTGATGTCTTAAGGTGCCAATTAACAATGCAGCGTGAGCCCAAAGGTTGCCATACCTGTGAATAGCCTATGAAATTCAACAGCCCAAAGGACTTTCAAATCAACACCATCAAGATCATCATCAGTAACATCAACAGCTGGGAAATTAAAAAGGCGTTACAATAAAATTTAGAAAAAGAAGGGACTTACAGACCCCTTTCAAACATAAGACCTGCATCACTATTAGTTCGTAAGGTATCTTAGAGTTATGCAGAAGAAAAGATACGTATTTGTGTGTATGTGTGTGCTGCTCATTTAATCCATGCTTTTCCCAGAAGTGGGGATTGCCTGCTGAGGCAAACACTGTCTACACAAGAACGCAGTCTGACATAGGGCCAGGCTGTGCCCCTGATCTCGGGTGTAATTCGCTTCTCTCTCTGTGTGACAGTACCTGAGCAAACTAGGTTTTGGAAACCCTTGGTCTGCCCTTATGCTGAGTAAGAGACACTGATCATGTAGAAGCAGCAAAGGGAAAAAAGGAAGGGATGCTGAAGGTGGTGGGAAAAATGGATCCTCTCATGTTTCGTGGATCAGCTACTGTACAATTCCATGCCAGGTCATCAGAAGGATATCCTGGACAAAACATTTCTAAAACGAGCCTTTCTAATGCAAGATGCTGGGTTTAATAATTCTGATATAAGGCATTTTGGCTGTGTCCTGAAAGTGGGCAGGATTAACTAAGATTTCTACTAGCCCACCCTGAAGAAAGTGTCTGATGCCCAGTTCTGAAAATTTCAAAGCACGTCAAGTCAGTCTTTGACAGCAAGGCTCTGAGCAGAGGCAGATCTGACATGGAGATTTTGTTTCTGCTACCTGCCTGGGACAGTGTGTATAAAGAATTCATGTAAATGCATTTATTCAATGTTTTACATGTTCATAAATTTATATAACTTCATATTATATAGAGATCAGAAGATACTCTGCAATGCCATAGTACCACATACTAATGGCCAGCTAGAAGGGGAGTGGAGACCATTGCTAGCGACAGCCTTTGCAAAAAACTCTGTATTGTTTTCTTTCCATCCTTTTGTTTCACTTAGGTGTTACTGCTTGTGCTTTGTAACGTAGCCTTTCTGGGACAGCAGCTGTGGGATGCTAGATGCTTGTGCAGTGCCTAAGAAACTTATAAATAATCCTTGAGCCGGGCTTATTTATAATTCAGCTTTCTGTAATATTTTTTACCCGTGCTATTTGAGTAGAATAGAATTTCCCATTCTGTCCATTCCATCCCAGTCTCAGAAAATGATACGGATAACTCTCCTTCCTCTTTCCCTCTTCCTGCCCTGCAGACTCAGCATGGAGAAGGCTATCTTGAACAGACATAAATCGTTAGGAAGGATGTATTTCTTTGGCTGTGGGTCATACGAAAGCGCAGAACCTGCAGCAAACACAATTATTTCTTCTGATAGGAAGAAAATGTGAAACTTGATTTATTTTTATTTATTTTATTTTGAAAAAAATCAGTGCGAGGGGTAAGGATGCGTTCAATCTCTTTAGGCACGTCTGCAAGCAGTGAGGAATGAAAGCCTTTACATCACTCTCAGAACGTATGGTTTCTTTTCTGCTTCCATTTCAAAATGCGTTATCCTGAGCGATCTTAAGAGAAGACGACCGGGTCCCAAAGCTGTGGGTTTATTTTTGAGCTCGGGCACGGGGGAGGTCAGCAGGGCCCCGATGACCGGCAGGAGGAGCTCTCGGTCCAGCCGGCGGCGCTCGCCTCCCGCGCCGCAGCGCGGCGGAATTCCACCACGGCAGGAACTTGGAGTCAAAGCGCGGTGCCGGCAGCCGTCCCCTTAAAGCTGCCAGTCCTGGCATCTGACAGAGGAACGCACAACATAAAAGCACATCTGGAAAATGCAGAGCGACCCGAAGCAGAGGGCAGGCGGGACAACTTGCCGTAGGCAGGTGCTGGGGGGTTAGAGAACGGGATGATCCACCCTGCTGCAAATGGCCTCCTTCACGCAGGGAATCCCAGCCTCGAACTTTGCTTCC
Organism: Chroicocephalus ridibundus; assembly: GCF_963924245.1. NCBI lineage: Eukaryota > Metazoa > Chordata > Aves > Charadriiformes > Laridae > Chroicocephalus > Chroicocephalus ridibundus. Next base: position 157,854,353 of record NC_086284.1, read on the forward strand.
GAAATCTCTCTTTTTCCCTTGGTAAAAAAGTAAGCCGAGGTGGCATAAAGAGCAGCTGGCAACCAGAAGGGGGGAGTGCTCACAGTGCTTTTTAAAGTTTTGGTAGAGCTCTTTATAGGCGGGTCGGTAACTCTGCTCCGCTGCCTAACGTGAATGTTCCCAGCTATCCAAGGGCAGCAGAACAAATTTGTAAGTCAAAGGCTGGTCGTTTTTATTGTGGAAGAGATGCTTGATTCCAGAAAGCGCAGATCTTCACCTTGCAGCTGCTAAGTTTCCTCTGTCCGGGACGAAGCAGGACAGAGCCACCAGCATTGAAATTGCCGAGGAAATGATTTTAACAACTTTCTGCAAAACTCCAGGCTGAATGAGAAGAACCCACTGTCTGTCACATCTGTTCTGCTCTCTGTCTATTTTCGCACTCGTTTTAAAATCCAGTATTTAGCACTGCCTCAATACTAACCAGTTCTCTTTTCACCGAGGCAAGAGACTAACGTCTGTAACCCGGTGACTGTGGGCACCTTTCTTCTTGCTAAAATAAATCAATACTGAACAGAGTCTTTTTATCGTGGGCCACGTTCTTATCAGACCATCTCCCTTTATATTCCTTCCTTCCCCAGCCATTGTGGAAACAGACATCCTGCCCAAGGCATCGCGACCCACAATCTGCTGCTTCTTCTGTGGAGCCTCTGGATTTTTGCCAACGGCCCCTTGAGATGGTCCCAGATGTGATTGCTTTTTCTGTGCTACCCTGAAAATATCCGGTAAAAACAAAGGGCTGCACTCACCACAGTTACCGCTTTGGAGGCCAGCACTTCCTGTGCTGTCAGGGATGTACAGTGGGAGACGTTAGTCGCGATGTACCCCAGAGTAACGATGACTAAAATGGCAGGGTCACAGTCAAAGGGGGTATTCCTACAATAGAATAAAGCCCATCTTTTTATTGCATCTCTCAGCTGTCCCTCGAGTTTACCTCCAGTTCCCATGAAACCAGGAGATGTGTATGGGGTGTCTTTCCCACCGCATTCTTCTGCGGGGACAATGCAGGTTCCTTGCACCCATGTTCTGTGTGAAAGGAGATTAGGTTTTGATACCGCTTTTCTTCAGGGGGGGGAAAAATGCAAACAATGCTATTTTTATTTCAAATGCTATTTATAAATAGCATTTATTTCAAGGCTCTTTATTTAAGACTTGGGCTTAAATAACAAAACAGCCGATGCCTTAAAATAAAACCAAAATGTTTATCGACTGACTCAATAACTTTCTTGGGAGAAGGTTGGAGGAGAGAGGAGGGAAGTAGAAATGCCAACTCGTGACAGTTTTTTGTGGCTTGGCTTTGTGGAGGTTTTTGTACTACTTTGGTGGGCTTGGAAATTTGTAGTAGTCCTGTCTATCAGAAGCAACACAACATTGTAGTCCTGGCTGTTACTGTAGGTGGTTGAAGATACCCATGAGAAATCATGGGGATGAAGGTATAGCAAATTCACCTTGCTGCTGGGTTTCCTTGTGCAAGGTTTTGTAACCTTTTTATTTGTTCGTGTTGCTTAGATCTTCCCTGCAGCTTCCCTGCTTTGATGTAAGTTGCTGAGCTGCCGGAGTTCCCATAGCCTAAGACTGCCCTTGTCTCCATAAGCATTTCTGCATGCAATAAAACATTCAGAAGGGTTTTATTAGCCCGTTCATCAGTGTTTAGGCATTCTCTCATTGAGAGAGGACAGGTGGGAGTCCAGTGTGATCTCTTGTGTGAATTGGCTTTACTTCAGTGTCGCAGCAAAGGAAAACTTCAAACGTCTCTCTATTGGGATCCATCTTGCAATCTGTCTGCCACTAAAACGAAGACATGGAAGGGAAGTTGAAGAGAAAAGATAGATCCCAATGAAATCCACACAGATCATGCCTCAACCGCTCTAGAAAGCCATCTCTTGTTCAGTCGGGCCGAGGAATTGTTACCATGCAAGGCACTGTATTGCTACTTTAAATTAGGAAAAACCTCTGCTCTGCAACTTATTTTCCTAACAGAAAGTAATTCATGAAAATTGCTGTTGCGCTCGTCCCTTGTAGTTTGGAGTGTCTTTTGGAAGAACGTTTATGTAGAACCTGAAATGAATACAGCTTTTCAGGACTGCAACAAATTAGATTATTTTCCCTCATCTCTCCTCACCAGTCTGAAGATAAATCCAGGCAGCGTCCTGAGATCCAGCTCATGGCTGTCCCCGCGGCCACGCAGTAAGTTTGTGTCGTGTCGGGGATGTGTGGGCATGCTCGATATGGCCTTCGTGTTTATTTCCAGAGTCAGAGCTGTATCTCTGTGGCATCTGTTCTGTTAAATATTGACTTTCTGTCGGCAGTGTTAGAGGTAAGGAACCTCCCTGGAAAAATCAGCTCACGGGGATTTGCATGGCATTGCTACGGCTGGAGCAAAATTTTTTTTAGTTTAGTTTTTTTTGTTGTTGTTTTCTTAAGTGAATTGGGACAGAAATGCTTTTTGAAGCGTTTCTTCATACAAGGCAGGAACGTTGCTTTGACAAAGCATGAGGGCTGATAGTCTTTTGTATGCAAGACTGATAAAGCAGAGCACCTCAGTGACCGACGACCTGAGATCCATTTTAAACGGTGTCTGCCTTTTTGTTGTTACTCATCAGAAATATCCTGACCTTGCAGACTTACAGGCAGGCTTTTCTTAACAATTTGTGCAATGTCAGCACAGGCCAAAACCATATCACCCTCTGTAGGCAAATGTCCTGAAATAAAAGGCCAGAGGTGGCTTGTAAAGAGTTGGTGAGCTTGAGTCCAAAGCGTGATGAAAACTTTCATAGCAGAGGAAAATACAAGAACCAAATATGACGATCACTGAAAAAGCACTAGGTAAGCCCCATAACTGTTCCCTTGCCTATCTCATGACGCTACACCGTATGTCCTAAGGAGGCATCTTCATTTGAAGTCATTTACTGCTGAGGACATCCCATATCATTTGGGCATCTTTCTGGCAGCTAACTGCTCTCGCTGATTCTGCGCTGGTGTGGAGTGTTGGGTTTTGATCTACAGGCCTGCGTCTGTGTAGCTGTAGGTGAGCATGGGTGCTTACTGGTGCAAATACTTAACCCAGGGAAGGGCAATTGGAGCTGGTTACAGAGATTTTCTGTGTAAAATAGGAAAAGTAATACTGATAATTTTGGCAAGTTTGAGTAATTAGACTGAAAGAGGGATACAAATAGGCGTATTTGTTAGCTAACTGCTTTACAGAAACTTTGTCTTTCTAATAGCAGGGAGAACATTTCGAGGAATGGGTGGGCATATAAAAAGCAGTGTATTGTAGTGCCATGTCAGAGAATATATATTTTATAAAAACAGGAGTTGGAGTACCATGTCTTTAGACTTCTGCCTGCAGGCGGCTCCTGCCCTGCTGTTGGCGATCTGGTCCGTGTGCTGGCGCTACGCTCTTTGCTGTGTTATCCAGAGTAAAAGTAAGCTCTGGTGACGTTTCTGTCTGTGAGCTAAGTTTGTGCACAGGTAGAAGAGAGCCCATGTCAGCTGAAGGGAAGGGTAAGTCTCGAAAGGCTTCCCATCACTTGATGAATTCGTCCTTAGCCAGGCTCCTCTCATCGGCTTGTCTTCGTGGAGGTCCTGGGTCTGGGATTCCTGCATCCTGGACGAGGGGGAGCAGTACACACGTCAGTGTAAAGCAGAGAGATGGCTCAAAGTCCTGGCGGTCCTCAGGGTCTGGGGTGCAAGTGAGTATGTGACTTGGTCCAAGCAAACCAAGCCTTTGCATCTTGTTGTAATCAAATATTGCGAGGGGCGCTTTGCGTCTCTGTGCAATTCCTCCCTGCCAATGGTAGGAGAGAGGACATCTCCCGGCAAACATTAGCGATGATTTGTGTCTTCATCAGGTGCACTGAACTACTGATTATGCTGAATTGCTCTTTGTTCTTTGTTTTGGACGCTTTAATACTAAAGGCAAGTATCAGTCTGATAACTCTGAGAACTGTAATGTCTTTATCCCACAGGAAAGAATGGGCCCCCTCTGCCCATTTATTCCTGAATATTTTCTGCCAAGGCTTCAATGAGGAGACCAAGCATGTGGGTGGGAGCTCTTGCCCCATCTTTCATACACTTAATGTTCCTCAAACCACAGCAAAGGAGAGACGTGCTATTGCCTAGTGTCATGGAAGTAATGCTGTGTTAAAAACACCAAAAGCAGCTGACTGCAGAGCAGGGACCTCTGCCTGCATCCCCGGGTCCTTGGCAACCTGATAGTTGGCTGTGGTTATTTCATTTCTAGGAAAGAGGCTGATGCTGTTGACCCTGAGCTATTATTTGCCTAATGAAATACAGGGAACTAAGGGGTGGGAGCTAGATGTGAGGAGCTGCGGCTTGCTCTCTTTCTTCCCTCTCCTTCCCTGGAAGAGTTTTGCAAGAATGCCTTGGCACTGCCAGAACACTAGTGCCGATGGCTGGTAGCAATGTCCCTACTCCAAGGGTGACATATCCTGAAATGCTCCGTGTTGCTGTCTGCAGCCTTTACAGATTGAAACCGCACAGTTGGAACTTTCCTGCCTGACAGAGGAGCTACGGTCTGGATACTCCAAGGACCTTTGCAGCAAGGCAGTGTTTTGCCAGATGCCCTCAGCCCTTCGTTCATGGTCCTAGGCAGCCCCTCGCGTCTGGGGCCATGCCTGTGGTGCTGAGCTTGGCTGTCACCCTGCCTTTGTGGCCCAAGCAGCGCATTCTGCCCATCTTGACAGCTCAAGAGCGTTGCGCTTTCGCAGGTACCGGGAAGGTTTGGCCCTGCCCATGTCCTGCCTGCTTTCTCCTTCCCCCCAGGGTGCTGCAAGGGCTCAGCCGCGAGAGCCGGGTGGGCTCTGCCAGACCCGCCTGCTCCAGCAGCTATTGCCACTGAAGGCAGAGGGAGGCAGGTCATGTATCAAACAGATTTCTGAATAGCATGGGGCCTTTTTCTGTCAGAAAACCTGATTGAATTTGCAGATCACAAAGAAAATGCCGTCTGCCTCATTAGCGAGCTGCAATCTGTTCCTTCTCTACGCCCCTCGCCCTCCCCCCTCCCCCCCCAGTTATATTCCTCACCAGGGATTTATTGTTCCTCTTCAATCTGATGTTTTAATCTCCCATTCCCTCGTCTTTACCCCTCTCGTTTCCCTTTGCAGAGCTGCTGCTCTTACTTTTGTCTCCCCTGCCCTTGCCAGCTGGAGTGAGACGCTTGCGTGGTGTTGCACTCAGAAGCGCCTTTAACTGCCCGCCACTGCGAGCTGCCAAAAGAGAGGAGATGCCCTGGAAACACAGCAAACGAAAATACTGCCACAAGGTTCTGCCCTTCCCGCAGCGCTCCTGTGGCCAGGCATTAAAAACACAAGCTGGCAGGCACAGGCTCTGGGGCTTTCAGGAGGACATCATAAACCTGGAGGACTTCCTTTGTACCTGTGCTTGCCCCAACATCTGTGTAAGATGACTCACTTTAAAGCGAAGCAAGGAAGGAGAAGGGGCACAAATACATTCCTGTTGCAACACAGAGCTTGGATGAGGTCCGTACTATCTTCACGCTCAACAAGTTATTGCTCTACAAGAGCCTACAGCAAAGCAGGAAGAAAAATGGCCCTGCCACAAATAGTTGCTGGCATCTGAAGACAAAGCCCTTGCTGACAAGGCCATCTTTCCCTGTAGGTAGAAGCAGTCTGGGAGAATGGACCGAGACATACGGCATTTGAAGAGCTCTCAGAAAAGCCTGACAATTACGTATTTTGGGACATGTACCCTTGTACCAACAACATAAATAGTTGTGCCTAAGAAGGCCAGCGACGTGGTAGGGCAGGGACATACTGTTTGCGCTCGAGTGCCAAACCGACATCCTTCCTCTGTGCTCCAACGCCTTCGGCGTGTGCTGTACACCAAGTCTTCGTTTCTCTCCTAGATAGGGACGCGCTTCCTGTGGTTTGTCCCCCAGTGCCTGTTTTTCAGCTTTTCCTGCTGAAGGGGGGGACACAAGCCTCCAGTGGTGCCATCAGCTGGAAGCCAGCGAGTGGTGCCGGCGAGCCCCCCTCGCCCCAAGCTTGTCCCTGTTGGCTCGGCATCCCCGGCGGCGTGTGCCAGGCGTTGCGCAGCTGCGGGGCCCGGCGCCAGCGGCGAGGTCTCCGCCTGCGCCGCAGAATGCCTGAATCAGCAGCAAAATCCCCGAGCTGCCTCCAAGCCCTCCTGGAAAAACCATCTGCAGGCATCCTGCTTGGGTGGGAACATCCAGTGCCGGACGTGCCGGCTAGCTCTCGCCCCGTCTGCTGGGCAGCCCCAAAAGGCTTCACCTCGAGTGTCCCAGGCTCCTTGCTGCTCGAGGGTATGAACAAATTACGAGGGTTTGTGTTGCTCTTCCTTTCTTGCCCTGAAGGACTAACCCCAAGCCCGCTGAAACCCGTGGAAAGGCTCGCATTGGCTTTCCTGTGTCTTGGGACTGAAATTGCTGCTTGCTTCTCCGTCAGCCGCACATCTGTAGCGTTCTGCTAGTGCCTTTTAAAAACAGATTTACTAGGGTAAAACAAAAAGAATATAGGGGAGGAGGGGGAAAAAGAACATGCTAAACCTGTTCCTTCATCTAAAACAGCAGCAGTAGTTGGCTGGGGAGGGATGAGAGAGTTTCAGGGATTGCCTGAACGCAGTGGCCTGTAGCTGGTGCTGGGCGGCCACAAAAGCATCTCAAGAAGAACCAGTTAAATGCATTGAGGATAATCTCTTAGTACTGTTCCTACTTGTTGCATATCTTCCTACTATGTCCTACCTGCGTATCTTCTCTCTGTTGATATGCAGGGTATGTTGCGCCTTCTTTCTGGAATTGCTTTATGGAAGAACAGCAAGAGGCTGGATGTGTTTTGCGTGTCCGCACGGTCGCACAGTGTGTGGCACGTTGGTCTGGGGCTGAATGACACTCACCATTTGATCTGGAATGGAAACTTTTTCCCAGCTTTTTGCACCCAACTTGTGTTTGTGTGCCTGGCAGGTGGCGGCTGAAGTGACGCCAGGAAAGGAGAAGGGTGGCTGTTTGACGCCTGTGGCTGTGATGGGTGAGTCCAGCGAGCAACACTGACCATCATCTCCCCCTTCGTTTGTCCCCGTGCCTCTCCAGGGCTCAGCAGCACCGATGGGCCATGTCAGCTGCAAGCAGGGGCCGTGCCTGGATGGAAAGCGGCTGGCAGGGACCGGCAGCTCGTGCTGGTTGTGGTGGGGTTGAGGGATGCTCAGCATCACCGCTGGTTGAAAGCAAGCACTCTTGGTGGCCCAGTGGTCCAACTCTGAACAGGGCTGAGGAACATTCTTGACATCCACTTAAAAATCATCCTTGGCTGATCATGTTTCAGTCCCAAACTGTGGCCAGAGGCCTTGTGTCCCTGAAACACCAACTTTGCGTGGCAGGGGAGGCCTGCGGGGTTCACCGTTCCTGGACAGGGAGCGAGGGCTTGGCCCTGGCTCTGTGGCTGCTCCCTTGGAAGTGTTTTTCTGTCTCTGGAAGCAGCGCCTCAGCTGGTGCAGATCATTCTGGTCCCAGGGACATGTGGAGACCGTTACATGCTTACATCAATCACAGCATGCCAGTTTATTTTCTTTCTCCTTAGCTGTTTTGTAATGCCTTCCCAATTCAATTGCTAATAATATTCATAATTATATTTGAGCAGCTGCATTGGTCTGGAATTTGTACAGATGTCCTGAATTCTGCGTCATTCTCACTTGCATGGGGCACCTCTCACACACCACTTGCTCCATGGAGAGGATCCTGCAAGCCAGCCAGCATTGCTGATAGCGAGCGGTGATCTTCCTCGGGTAAACAGCCTCCTCGTCCCACCTCTGCCAGGTGAGTGGTAGTCGCCCTGCACAGTCCCCCTATTCTCCTTTTTTTAAGTGGCAAGTCTGCTGGGGACAGAAATGAGAAATGTGAATTGCTGGTGCCTGCACAGCAAGTACCCCCAGGATGGAGCTGTGTGGAGAGGACAGGGGCCAGGGATATTCTGGCACGTATTGTTTTAAAGCACCCGGGAGAGGAGCTGAACTCAGGTTTTCCATGGTCAGGATGGCCACAGTGGTCACAGTGACCCCAGATCCCAGTGCCTCATGTGGCTATGGCCCCATCCTGCAACAGAAAGTTCTCCCTTCCCCTCTCCACGTGTATGCTGTGTCCGTGCTGAGCCACAACAACAAGGGAAAAAAAACCATGTGGTATTTCTTCCTTTGAGCAGCCGCCGGTAGAGCCTTACCGGGCTGCCCTGGCCTCGTGCTTAGAGCCATGCACAAAGGAAACCTCCTTCTGAGATGCCCCGCAGCGCTCAGATTTGCCTCTGAAGTGGGAGACGCAGTGACCTCTATTTCAATGTGAATAATCACAATTGTAGTTCATGCCCATCCAATGAGGCAAGTCCTTATTAGACCTGACTGGGGTCTGTAACCTCTACTGGCTGCAGGTTCTCCCAGCTGCCGGCATGCTGTGTGAAGTGCTGTTTGTATTTCCTTCTATTCATGCCAACCTTACCTGCCGTGAATGATGCAATCATGCGGACAAGAAGAGATCGTAGGGAGGCTTAAAGTCCAGGATGGAAAAAGGAGAGAGAGAAAGAAGAAGAAGAAAAAAAAAGAGCCAAAACCAGAGTTTCCAAGGCTGGAGGTCTTTTGGGTGTGGGGCTCCGCAGACATCAAAGACATGCTGGAGCCTCCAGGTTTAAGGGGAATATCCACTTGGTGCCTTTCACTTGCCTGTAGCTATCTGTGCTTAAGCTATCACAGCCCGCAGCTGTGTAGAGTCCACTGACTTCAGGGAAACCTGAAGTGAGTCTCTGGGGGCTAGTGGAGCCCTGGTTGCTGGAGAAGGAGGGCTGTCAAGGACCATCACCAAAGGCAAGTACGAGCTTATCTGTGCAGGGAAAGATGAGGTTGAGCTCCTGCAGGTCTCAGGAGGGGTAGATAATATGGCTGTGGATGACAGCTGTAAGTGGTGGCTTGATACATTCAGGGTGGATGTTGGGAGAAGCTTCTCCCCAGGAGCATGGTGCAGCACTGGAACAGGTTACCTGGAGAGGTCAGGGACTCTCTGACCTTGAGGGGTTCTAAGACTTGGCTAGACAAAGCCATGGCTGGTCTGAGCTAGTGTCGGCAACATTCCTGCTTCTTATGGGAGGCAGGACCAGAGGCACCCAGAAGTCCTTCCCAGCAGATACTTCTATGACTGTACTTACATTAAAGTTGAATAAACAAGCCCTTCTGTTGACTTAACCTTCCCAGTGAGTGTGTTGATCTGGTTTTGTTGACACACGCGTTCCTAGAATCTGATTCTCACTAAATATGAGGGAAAAGGGGAGGTGGCCTGTATGTTACCTGAAAAAACATGCAAGTTGGGTTTTTGGTTAGTCTCTGGTGCTATCCTTCAGGCTCTGGGAAAGCTGGCAGCGGCTGCACGCTCATCCCTGTGACAACATGGTTCCAAATGTCACCTCGTAGCAAGCTCAATAGGTGCAGTTATTGGGATAAGACTCTTTGTGATCAGAAGCCTGATGGCCCCTCAGCATGTATTTCTGCTATGTCCTTGCACTTCAGCTTCTGCTGAAGGTAAAAACGTGCTGCAGCTAGTGAGAGCCTGGGAATTCCAGTGCCAGATGTTCGCTCCCTCACCTCTTCTAAACCATGAGGCTCAATCCTGTGTTTCTGCTTCACTGCAGGCACAAAACAGGACCTTTGAGGGATTTGCGTGCACAGCTGGAGATCCTCCTTTCAGACCAGGGGGTTAAAGCTCTGCCCAAGCTGCACCCAGTGTGGAGAACTTCCCCTCCCCTCCCCTCCCCTCCCCTCCCCTCCCCTCCCCTCCAATAACTGCCACCCTTAACCAAACCTTCTCCTGCTCCCGTGCCCCACCAAGACCCTCGTCTGGTGGCTGCCGGCACAGCCCATGTCCACGGCTGGGCTAGAGAAGCCCTGTAAGTGCTGGCAGGGATGAGCATAAATCCCATTTTCCTTCTGGCGGGAGGGTTTGCTGTCTTTTTACAAGGCACAGCTCCCTGTTACCTGGGACGGGTCACCAGAAACTCTGTATCCTCTCACAGGGGGGATGAGGTAGCAGTTCTGGTCGGAGAAAACCCTCCTTGTTCCCCTTCCCTCCATCAGAAGCGTGGGGAATGGTGAGCCATTAATCTGAAACATAAATCCCCCCAGCCTGAGGAATTCTGGATAAGAGCCAGAAAGAGTTAACAAGGAAACATGTTCCCTCCAGCATAATTGTATATTTGGCTTATATTTTAATAAATGAGTAACAGCTGAGCAGAGAGGCCAAAAGGAGAGAGTCGTGTCCCCCCCCTCCGCCCCGCTACCCTGAGGTACGTTCAAGACAGAGTTTGGGCTGTGTGTGGGGCAGGTACTGGAGTGGGCATTTACCACAAAACACTGAGGATTAACTGTGAATTAGACAGCTATGTAGACAGTGAGTAGCAATCGGAGCGAGTGGCTAATGCAGGTGTGAAGGGTCGGGTTTTTTTTTTTTTAATGTTTAAATTTTCTTTTGGATTCCCTAAAGGCAGGAAGAGGAGGAACAAAGCCAGGCACTGTGGTCAAGCCTTAGGGGAGCTGGAGGCCTGGGGTGATAAATGAGTAGCGTTGCAGTGAGATTGAGAGGGAAACCAGTGTAATATATGAGGCAATTTGGAAAGAGGAGTTTTATTACTACAGTCAGCTCCGAAAGGCTTCAGTTCCAGATGGTTAAGGTGGGGGTAGATTGGAGCCTCCATCACACGGGGCCCACCATCTGACAATATCTGACAATAGCAGAAGCAGAGGAGGGTTTCCTCTGCACCCAGAAAGGGTTTCAGCTGGAGAGAGCTATCTCCACAGCAGGATAAAATACCTTGTGTTAGTGGAGAGTTTCTTCTTTGTGAGGAAAGCTGGTGATAAGCATGGCCGTTTTGGCATTGCCCTCCATTCAGGCAACATGTCCTGTTCTTGCAGAACATTTGCCGTGAAGGCTTTGGGATTAGTTTGCTGCTCAAAAACAAATGCACCAGGTGGTTCTGGATCATGGTGCCATTGGCCTAACATTGGTGGCCATATATTGGCCTTGATAGAGCCCCCCCCTGCCGTAGCAGCTTCACAGACCAGGGATGGGTGGCAGTTTAGCACCCGCTACACCGCGGTGGGGACCCATGTTCCCCAGGGAGCAGCTTGAAGCTGTTAAACTTGTTCCTGATAAATCTCCAAGCTGTGGCTAAAAAGCAATATCATGTACAGCTTTCAGCCAGGGTAAGAAGTAAAACAAAGGCCTGGTTCATGGAGGAATTTCTCCTGCAAGAGTGAGGGCCGTCGGGCATTGGCACTGCCCCGATCCATGTCAAAGGCAGGCTAACCCCAGACCGCAGCACTGATGCAGCGCCACAAATTGCTGGGAGGAGTGGGGGGATGTTGCTCTATTACGGGATTGTTATTTTTTTAATTTGAAATTGGTTAAGAAGAATTCTCATTTGTGGAATTTTTGGCCATACTTTGCTACAGCATTAGACTTCTCTGTTGGGTCTCTTCTGCTAGAAATGTTTAGATTTATTTTTGTTTGTGTTCTGTCTTACGCAGCTAAGAAAACAGTTTCAAATAGGACAAATTGTCTTGTTCCAGGGAGGAGGTCTGATCTAGAGAGTGAAAACAGCTTGTTACTTGGAGAGCCGTCCACAAAAGAACAAAGCTCTAAGGACAGTTCCCTACACTGTGCCCCACAAGAGGTATTATAGAGCCAAGATGTTGGCCTCTGGAAGCACTACTATGTGAGACAATCTCCTTGTTAAGTGGCTTTTTTTTTCCTAGGATTTGTGTGCTCCAGTGCCTGGTCCTCTGGGTGCTGCTCCTTTGGGTACGATGTGCAGGGAGACAAGTGCCTGGGGTATTCCCATCTCCTGCTTGTAAGAAAGGGGAATCGAGTCAGTTCATTTCACAGGGATGCCGGCGCACCTTTTGATAGTCTTTAATAGGTGGTGCTGTAGAAGAAGAGTTGAGTCTATTCTGATCAGATGTGTGCCTCTCCCATACTCGTGTTTTGCGTGTCACTGGCAACATGAAAGGAAGAAATGCTCATGAAGGAGCCAGTGTTCCTGCACAACTTTCATGGCATGGGTGGACAGAAGCGTGAGTTTCTTGTGGCAGTTGGATGGAGAGTTACACTCGGGTGGTTAGAAAAGTGCGATGACGTCAGATCACCTGTACATCTTATGAAAATGAATCAGTGCTACTATTATTAAAACATCTCCACTTGTAACAGCTACTTTGGCAGACTGGTTGCAATGAAGAATTTTAAACTTGGTGTAGGAGATAAAGCCCGGTAGGAAGGAACTCTAACAGCAATAGGAATTTTGCTGCTTGAAAACCAGACTCGGTTTAGTCCAATTTCTAGCCAAAGAGCCAAAGTGTGGATTCAACACTTTTAGGTTCTCAATTAAAAGGTCATCGTCACATCATCAAGAGGTCCAGACTCACCACATCATCAGTCTGTTTTCCAGAAAACGTCACTCTTGCCCAAAGAACAACTGGAAATGCCTAAATGAGATGATAAAAGTGGTAAGGGTGACCTGAGCCAAGAGCCATTTTGCTGTCAAGGCTTAAAAATATATTGTCATTAAGAAAGAAATGTTAGGAAATGGCAGTCTTTTGATAGACAACTCATGAGACTAAATTTGTGAAACTGTAGAAAGAGGCACTGGTGGAAATTATTCTTACATTTACATCTAAGGCAATCACCCTGGATTTATTCCTACATCTCGGGCTGCAAGCCTGAGTCTGATTTATTAACTACTGTCCCTTTCAGTTTCTTATCCAGGGTGGTAAACCAGCTGTAGAAAGCTGAAAAGAAGTTGAGCTGCATGTCTTGTCTTTTCAGCCTGTTTCTTGTGTTCATTTTCGTCTATAAACAAACATCTCTCAGGTCTCCTAAATAGATTTTCTGATCGGGTTCCCAGAACAGACCACCACCAGTCTCATTAAAGCTTATTTATGCTACTTTCATGCATGAATAAAAAAAGCTCCCATTCACTGCTGATTTTTATTTAGTTAGATCCTGTGCCTTGTGGTGGACATTGAATCGGAGTGACATTTTTGGCACCAAAAAAAAAATAAAATAGTGGGACTGGGGAGAACGGTTTGATGCCTGCATCGTTTGCAGTATGAAAAGGAAGGGGTTAACCTGTTCTTGGCTGTATGGTATCGATTGGGGCCCATGCAAAGAAAATACAGCTGTAAATAGTTAGGAGTATTCCCTAGTAGCTGGGGTGTTGGTTTTTTTTTTTTTTTTTTTGAGTAAGTCATTGAACTGGGACTCTGGAGGTATGACCTGTTTCCCAGGGATGCCACCCGCTTCCTGCATGATAGGAGGAGGAGGGTGGTCACTAGTTGCTCTAGGTCTCAGCTCCCCGGCTGAGAATGATCCTTTCTCCCTCCTCTGCTTTTTCCAACTTGCTTGTTTATATCGCTAGCTCTTTCAGCAGAGTAACATCTACTCTGCCTCTGCGCTGATCCCGATGGGTCCTGCTCTCAGCTGGGGTCTCTAGACATCACTACGAATAACAAATATAGTTTTCCCTTTACACTTGTCTCCATCTCCATCCATGCTGCAGTGCCTGTGAGGTAAGATTAACAGCTAAAAAATAATAATAATAATAATAAAAAATAATAAATCAGTAAAGATGAAGAACAAGGCAGTAAAGATCCAGCAGGTGTGAAAAGTTGTGAAATGGATTTTCTCCAGTCCTGCTGGCCAATGATCTCTTGCAAAGGTGCCGCATTTTGGAAAGGGAAGGATTTGAGCCTGCCCTTCAAGTCAAAAGGGTGAACAAAAAGCAGCTTTGTGTGTTTCCTTTGTGCTAAGCACATTGTGAATATTCTTAAGCATTGCCACAAGGATTAGCATCTCTGCATTTTAATGTGCCTGGTGCTGGAATGTAGCTGGAAAGCGGAGCAGGCAGGAATGGTCTCTCCAGGCGGTGAGCTCTGCTAGGTGTCTCTTTGAAGTGCTATTCAATAGCTTTCTGTTGCTCTTTCTTTTTTTTTTTCTTTCTTTTTTTTTTCTCCCCCCTTCAACAGCTTCTGGAACAAATCCTGATAGCTTTCGCGTTTCTGAGATTTACTGGACTGGACTCTTTTATCTCCCAGTCCTTTTGCACGGCAGTAGTATATATAAAAAAAAAAAAGAAGCATGTGGACAGAAGTATGGAGTTTGGTATTTACTTTGGATCATTAACCTGGTCTGTAAATTTGACTTGATATCTCCTTTTTTTTTGTTCCTCCCCCTGCTTTGTGTAATTTCAGACCCTGCGAAGAGACGCTGCCGTTTGCTGCTTCGGGATCCCAGCAAGAAATGGGAGTGTGATGGATTGTAAATGCACCTGCTTTGTTTAAAACCCAGCCAAACAGATAAGTGCCCTTTTAATTATCTCGCAGCAGCATTTTAGACATAGCTGTGCACAACATCTCTCTTCAGTTCGGTTTCAATTCGGTGAGCCCTCTGCGTTTCACCATTGCAAACAAATGCTCTGGGGTTCTCTTTTCGGCTGAGAAATCCCAGACGATACCGGTACTTCACGTGAGCTAATTAATTAGCGGCTGAGGGAACTGCAGCTGGTGGCTCAGGAAGATCCCGGGGGTCTTTCCCTGCCCCTCTGGAGCTGCCGTCTCCAGCAGCCCTGGGAGGTTTAGGAACTCTGAGAGGCAGCTCTGCGGGACCAGAGGAGGCTGATGTGACCCATCTCAGCCTTAAGGAGTCCTCCGTGACTCATTAGAGGTTTAATAACTAAACTTGGCTGGTTTGATTGCGAAGATGCTTGTGCAGGCTTGGCGCGATCTCAGAGAAACCAGCTAACGCTGCTGGCAGGAGTGAGGGCTTTCTGCATGTGCTGTTCATATGTGTGTGGAGAAAGTGATAACCCCCGCTTTTTCCAGCCGCTTTCCAGGGGGGAAAATAGCCGGGGATGGGGGAGAGAAGCCCTTAGTTATACTGAGTTTACGTAAGGCATACAAAGGGGTGCAATAAGTGAGTGCTAACAAGGATTGTCCCCTCAAAGTTATGGGGACATTTATATCTATGGATGGAAAATAAAGACTATCAAGAAAATAATTTCTGGCTGCTTAGTTCTTCTTCTGTAGGTGACCGCTGCCTGCTCTTGGACACTGCAATTATTAAATAATTTTTGAAAATCCATAAAATATGGTCTCATGTACAGTGTAACTTTGCAATCGTATACAGCCATGGGGCTGGGGCAAATATTCACTATACCTGCAATTTACTGCGCCAGAATAACAGGAAAATCAATGCGTGTGAGCATTGGAGGGGGATGTGTGGCAGGAGGAGGGACAGGAGCCAAGCTATCAACTCCAGAACTGTCTTGTCTGCTCTGCCCGGGTTGATTAGCAGAATAAAATGTCTGCCTTGCTGCTAGGAAAACTACAAACAGGTTTGCTGCAGCCAATTAGAGTGTAGTAACTGAGGTGAATTCATCTTACCTACCTAAGCAGAAGGTGAGTTTCGTGGTGAAGGTGCCAGCCGAGGACTGAGAGAGCCTGGAGGGACAAGACGGTGCAGTAGGAGGTTACTGCGGGGTGAGAGAGCTGGATCTAGATGAGCTCGTGTCATCCCTGGAGTGTCTGAAGTTCCCTCTTTTCTAGGAAAAGCTCCACTCCTGCTGTTATTACCAGGAAAGTTTTTATATTAATAGAAGAAATGACTTGTCCGACACCGACGACTATGCTCTGCCTTACAACTTGTAAACAGTACTTACTCCTGCCTCTTCGACACTCTGATAGCAAAAAGGCTTGACAGTATATTAAGAAACACTGATAAAATGAAGCCCTAGTGAGAAAATCAGGGTTCGTTTATTCAGCGAGGCTGGGAAGGAAGTAAAAAAAGTGTAAATCATCTGTCTACCTCAACAGAGCTCTTTGCTCCTCAAATGAAAAAAACAAACCAACTTTTTTCATATCAGAGATCCTCAAGGTCTTGATTATTAGGTTTGCAATTTGAAATCTGCTTTCTGACAGTGTGCCGATATCAATGTTCCCCTAAATTAGGTCCCATTAAATTAACCCTAACCTGGCCAGTTCCAGACTGGGCATCAAAGCTGAATTTGAAAATCGTGTCCTGAAGTGTGGCACGTGACTTGTAATGCTCTGTGCTCCTTGGCAGAAGAGAGAGAAAACACTTAGAGTCCCTCTCTGGAGCTGTACTGATGTGAGAGATGATACTGAGAGTGTTATATGCACCTGTGGTTTGGTTGGTGCAGCTGAGGAGAACGGATTCAACAGATCTTGACAGGTTTCTGTGAAAAATCTTGTCCTGAAATAAAGACCCCCGAATCCCTAACTCTTTCCTCGTCTTACAGGTGAGCCTTGAGGACACTTTGGAGACTGTAGCTCCTGAATGCACCACCTTCCCCTGGGATTAGAAGCAAGCCATGGGGAAAGACAAGAAAAAAGAGGAGGCCGTCTTTCTGAGGAAAAAGATAACTTTGGTGAGGGCTTTCTCGCTCCTCATCGGCAGCATGGTTGGCAGTGGCATCTTTATCTCCCCAAAAGGAGTACTGAAAAACTCCGGCAGCGTGGGTTTCTCCCTGGTGGTCTGGTTTGCCTGTGGGGTCCTCTCAATGTTCGGTGAGTGGTGGTGAGCTTTGTCAGCCTTTGCTTAAGCACCTGGGCGGTGAGGGGAGCCAGCACGTTTTTATGCATAAAAAGTTGGGAGCAGACTAGATCAAAATTTGCCTGTTCATACCGCTACAGAAACAAAGGTTTAACAAGCCTGAGCGGGGACACCAGGGGTCTTTAGTTCAAGTGATTCTCTCACGGTGACCGAGCAAATCCCAGGACTTACGGTCTGTGAACATGAAACCACGTGCGAGTCCAGGGCAGAGGAGTGACAATGACTGCAGGTGGAGACAGCGTGGTCTCTGCCAGGAAAGCTGGGAGAAGATGATGAGGGGACTCATTCTATAAGGTGGAAGGGAGATGTAGGCATCTAAAAGGCACTTGTGAGTCTGTGCAGTGCTTTTCATAGACACTATGAAAAGGCCAAGAAGTGACAGTCTTAATACACCGTAAGGGATCCCCTTTCTGTTGGGGAGGACAGAGAAGCAGTAGAGCAGAGGTTGCCTGGGGAGCTGCAGAGTATCCACCAGCCCGGGGGTGGGTGTCTGGGTGTCTGTCAGAAATGGTTTGGATGTGTCTGACGCTGCCTTGGAGCAGGAGATGGAGCGGGGCAGTTCAGCCCTGCCTTCTGTGCGTTACCCATGACTCGGTGTCTGACATTTAATACCAGTCTGTTCTCACAAAGGGTGGACTTTTTGATGACAGTTTCATTCTAGTTCTTCTGAAATAAAGTAGCTCTTAAAGTTATGATGGATAAGATGTATGGCTTTTAGTTTCCTTCATTAGCTGTATAAAACCATCATCTTGGAAACACCGTAAAGGTGCTGTTAGGAGAACTGCAAGATCTCTCAGCACTAGGGAGAAATCTGATGTTTATTTCAGTGCGTGACTTTAAAGTTATTCTGTCACAACTTGGGAACAAAAAGACAACAGAGGATAAATACTCCACGTGGGAAAAGAACACTTCGGCACAGTGGCATGTACACACAAGTTTAGAAATTGAGATATTAAATTGTTAATATGGCAACAAATGTGGTTCTTGCTCTTAGCATGCGCATACCGATATTTCACGTTGCAGCCTATGTGTGGTTGTTTGGTGAGTGATATACTTTTGCTTAAAGAAAAATCTTAAAATATAACGTGAGCATGGTGTTTCTTTTAACTGAGCAGAGCGATAAATGGTAAGGTGTGTGTGCTGATCATGTAGCTCTGCACTTGGAAAGGTTTCTCTCTCTTACATCCTTTGATAGACTCTGCTGGAAGGGCCTTGGGAACCTCTTTATCAAGTTATTGTATTTTGTAGCCAAATTTGTTGGTTTTCTCTTCCCGTTTATCAGCTTGATGACCTCCCTTGCTCATTTCTCTGACACTTTTTTTGCGGTACATTAAAAAGGCCTGCTTTCTTACGTGCTTTTTTTCTTTCAAGTACAGAATTTATACGAGTCCCCTAGCATAAGTTCAGCAAACACTTGAACTCACACTTGAAGTATGTAAAGAGACGCACCGGAATAAATGAGATGAGGCGTCTGCCTGTATTCACCAATTTGAACAGGGATTCTGCACAAATTTGCCAACAGAGAGGTGGGAAAAATTGAGGTCTTCACCATCAACATTACCTGAATATGGCACGATCGCCACGGGACTTGGAGGCATGGCCATGTCACCACAGGGTTCCTCTGCACTTTCCCTCCATAGCCACTTGAGCTGGGCAAAGGAGTAGACGGCGCAGCTAGAGATGGTCTTACCCCACAGGCTCACATCCCAACAGCGCCCAGCCTCATTGCAAGGAGAGTTGTGCTCAAAAAAAGTCAAGTGTTTTATGACTTCTTTTGGTGAACAAAGGATGTTTAACCTAGCAAGTGAATCCAGTGTAGTCAGGGCTTAAGATTTGTACATAGGCCCGTTCAGGCAGCGCGATGAATTACCCTATAGAGAAAACACAGATGGGATTTTTTTGGCACAGGTGGATGCATAAAGGTTTCTATCCGTTTGCTTGAAAGTTTTAAGCTGTCTTCTCCGGCACACCACTCCCAGGGTTTCTCCTTGTGCCCCGGCGCAGGGGCAGGGAGGTGCAGAGGCGCTTGTCAAGGCAGGAGCAGGCAGTTCCTGGGTCTGTCCGGGCACTTGTACAGGAACATGTGAGAAGAGACCGACTGAGCCCCTCACGCGGACGCTTCTCTTGCTCTGCACCATCGGGGCCGTGCTTCCTCCAGTGGCAGGTCTTTCCTCTCAGAGGAGATGCCCTGCCAGGTCCTCTGTCCAGTGTCTTTGAATGAAGGAAGGGATTTATGTGAAGATGCAAGATAAGGACACAGGAACGTGGTCTGTGATCAAAAAACGTGATTGAAATGACCAGTTCAGTGATGGTCTGTTGGCTGAACTGATGTAACTGCCTTGTAAACACCATTTCACCAGTCTAACTCTGAGGAGAAGTGAGAACCCAGACCGCCAGGATGTTTTTCGAAGGAAATCTCTTGTAGCTTAGTGCAACGTTTCTATCACACAGCTTTCCACATAACTTCCATGGAAAAGTTGTACCATTAACCAGAAAAATGGAGAATTTCTTTCCTTCTGACAGAGAAATCAAATACTTCAAAACTTACTTCAGAACACTGTAGTACACAAAAATAAGGAAGAGTGGTTCTGCTAAAGCCCTTTTTCTTCCTCTAATTCGCTACTTTTTAAACAGATTAATTAAATCCCTGGAAAGTCTCACAGAAAAGAGAAAATCCATGGGATGATTTACTCAGTGCCTTTCTACCTGAACTTTTCCAGGTGCCTTGTGTTATGCAGAGCTTGGAACAAGAATCACCAAGTCTGGAGGACATTATATCTACATTTTAGAGACATTAGGGCCTCTGCCAAGTTTCTTATTCCTGTGGGCAGAGTTTTTTGCTATCAGGTAAGAGTTTTTGTTTGTTTGCCTTTTGATGGCTGCCGTGATCATTTAAAGAGAAAAAAAAAAAAACAAGTTATGGTACCAGGGAACGGTCTAGGCAGTTTGTAAAGGAAAGAGAAAAAAAATCTGAACGACTTTTAAAGATTTTCAGTGATAAAAGGAAGAAGGCATAATGAGTAAATAGTTACACATGATCAGTGTGATCTGTACTTGAAGAATATCTCTCTTCTTCCCTGGCAGCTGCTATCCTCCAAGAGCCGTAGTGTTGTTCAGAGACTGACAATAGATGCCAGATTTATTTCAGATCTTCTGTTTTCATTGTGAAACTTTTTTGGATTCTCTTGTGCAGACAACTTGCTGATTTAGCCCCGAGTTAGATAATACTGTAGAAATTTGTAAATGATTTATTTTTTCACTTTAAAAGGAAAGTCCTCACCTCTCAATAACCTGCGTCCTTCACGTAAGCTGAGATGAAGCAGGGCATATGAACCGTTGCTCAGTACAATTAATCTCAACTTTTGCGTTCAAGTTGGAATGAAACTTTTTTGCAGCATGTGATTTTTTACCTGGTTACTGAAAAAAGCCTATGAAAAAGGCTCTATGGGAATTCACCATCTGCATGGGAGGGCAGGATTAAGCTGGGTGGGGAAACTTTCCCCCCTCCCAAGTTTTGTGCGGTTTTATATGATGCCGTTTTTTGGCTGCCCACAGACCACAGTTTGTACTCGATTTCCCCCCCCTGCAGGCCTGCCAACAGCGCTGTGGTTTCTTTGGCATTCGGACGCTACATGCTGGAGCCGTTTTTTGCCCCCTGTGCAGCCCCTGTCCCCGCCGTGAAGCTCGTGTCTCTCCTGGGGTACTGTAAGTACTAGCTTCTACTGGAATGCCAATCTCCGAGCCTCTCTGCCCCAGACCAGGGTCACTTATGGGGTGTTATCTTCTAGGATAACTGTGGGATCGGGGCCCTATCTTACCTCCTTGACCACACAAAACTTCCTGATCCAAGGCGCTGGTTCAGGGCCACTATATTCTCTAAGAAGGAGAATGGGCTTCCCCGTCGAGCAGCTGGAGCCCTGGGGATTGTGCCAAGTACGGGAGTAGAAACTCTTCACTTATAATTGTGCAAATGCCACCTGGGTTGAGGGCGTAAGGCTCAAAGTTTTGTACTCCTCGCCTGCTGCCTGTGAAGCTGTCCTGCCTGCTCCAGGCTGGTGTGTGCCGGCACAGGGACCGCTGTGAAGGGGGCTGCTGAGACCTCCCTGCAAACTCACACCTTTCCCCCCAGGCAGGCGTGGATCACCCGACAGGAACCGGGCTCCTGGTCCCTCTTAGGGGCATAACTCAGCTCCCCCTTCAAGCACTATACACTGGGCCACACTGTAATATTTTCTGATATCTCTCACCCCGGGCATCCTCTTTGTAAAGACACAGCCTTCTCCCTGGCATCCCTAGAGCAGGCAGCGCTGCCGTATTTTTTTCTTGCATGTGTTGAGCATGGGCTGCAGCTGTAGCAGTGTGGTCTCCTCTCCAGACACGGTCCTCACCCTCAACTCCTGGAGTGTCACCTGGAGTGCCCGGCTGCAGACAGCTCTCTCCGTCATCAAACTGCTGGCCCTTGCGCTCATCATCGTGCCAGGGATGATGCTGCTGGCCCAGGGTAGGTGCGCTGCTGCGTGGCTGGGGGAGGGTGCTCAATATAACTCACCCGTCACGGCTTTTATTGGTCCCTAGTGACGAGTGTGGTCCTCCTTTCGCTGGCAGGAGCTTTCTCTGCTTGTCTGCTGGATGTGAATTTGCTGGGAGCTGACACCACGGTAGCTGGCACTAAGCTGCATCATTGCATTGGGCTGATGCGCCCCAAAACTGAGCGAGTCTCAGTGTCTGAGGCCGTTTGAGGGTCATACAGGCACCTTCCCCTCTCGATGGTCTTTCTTTGGTGTCAGACCTGCCTGTTTTCAGCGTGGCTCGAAATCTTTCGAAAGCAGCACAAATTTGATGGACATCAGGGATGTGTGACAGCATCCCGTGGTGACAGTCACAGCTGTGCAATGAGTTACCGGCCCTCAGCTGAGCACTGGTAACTGCATCTCTAACCCTTCTGTGGCTTAAGCTAATGTGTTTTTTACCTCCTAATAGAGACGGGCAGTAACTTAGTAAACTTACGATGGACTTGCACAGGGTTGCATACTCACATCCAGAGTGGGGAAACCCCCCCACTACCAGTAGTATCTTTTGGGAGTGATACAAGAGGGTTGGCTTTAATCCAAGCCTCAGTTTATAGAAGAGCCCAAGGCATTCCCACTCAAGGGATGAAGCCTGCTCCCTCTTCGTGCTCTTACCTTCCTCTGCAGAGAAAACAACACAGGCAGTAGGCTCCACCACCTTCCTGTTTCTTTTTGATGTCTGGAGCTGGCTCCTTTGAACATGCAAAGATCCGGTTGGGCTGGCAGCACTTCTGAACTGAAGGACTGCCCTGCAGCTAGAAATCCTGAGCCATTATTGTTAGGAATGCCTTTAAATGACAATCTGGAGCCCTGGCACCAGTCCTCCAGTGAGGAGGAGAAGTGCCTGTGACATCTGGAGGGAGAATTCACCAAGAGACCCCAATATGACAGGTTGTATTTAATGTGACTCATGGGGGACTGTAAATCACTCATTAATGCATTGCAGACAATAAATCTTTTTTATGCACCATCACTTACCAGCAGTCATTTTAGAACATAAAAAACCTACCCTGATATGCCCACTCCGGTATTTTGGTTTAGTTTTCTTCAAATCTGTTTTCTTATTGACTTGGGTTTTTTGTGCTTAAAAATAAGTTTTGTGCCTTTAAATCAGTTTGCCTGATTCCCTTGCCTTGTTCTACTTTCTATGGTTACACTCTTGTCCTTTCCTCTGCCATTACGTTCCCTTTGGGTCAGGTTTGTTTGAGAGACTTGCTGGGCCAGTGTTTCAAACCCAAATGCCCAAATCTCGTCACAGAGCTCCTTGCAGAGGCACCTCCATCAAAGTGGCTTGACTTTCTCCACGTGCCTTCTGCCATTTCATCCCTTTCCTGGCAAAGCCCAACTAAGTGAGCTCTGTACCTTTTACTTTTAAAGAGATTTTGACAGGGAGAACTGAATATAGATGTGGAACCAAACCTTGGGCTACCCATACTTGAAAATGCTGGAAATACATCTCCTTTTGACTGAATTTTTTATTAGTCTTCCTTTGAATTAGAGGCCGTTAGGTGTTTCTCCCTTCCTTACTTTTTTTTTTTGAGTTTGATAAAATATGGTTCATATCCAAAATCCTGACTTGGTATTTTTTTGTTTGTTTGTTTGATTTTTTTGTTGTTGTTATTTCAAGCTTAGAATTTTTAGGAAAATTGGGGGATTGGTAAAATGGGATCTCTATCTGAGCCACCTCTACTTTTTAAATTTTATTTGCTTTTCCCTCCATGTTCTCATTCCCTCCTCCTGCAGGCGAGCTGGGGTGGCTGGCAGGGGTGGCGGGCAGGGATTGTGCCTGGAGTGGGGGGCCAGGATGGCTGTCCCCGCTCCCTGCTTCTTCCTCCGTCCTGGTTCCCATGCTCCGGCCAGCATGGGGCTGGGGTCAGTGCTCCGGCAGCGGGATCAGGAGGGAGCACAGACAGAGCCAAATTAGCTGCCTCGTTGGCTGCACCACATCAAAGAGAAGCGTGCATCCAGCTGCTTGGGGGGCTGGAAGAAGGGAGGAGGGAGGCCAACCCAGCGAATTAATTTTGGGCCTAAAGAAAGGACAGGACAACTTGGGTCCTCTCGTCTCCATGATCTCCCGTTCCCACAGCAGGCTCTGTCTGAAACAGAACCAGCCGCCGCCGTTGCCCTTCCTGAAATGTGTCCCGTAGCTGGATGGGGGATGGATTTGTTCTGTCCCTGTTTGTGAAGTAAACGCGTCAGCACAGCGCTGCAAATTAAAGCAATGAAACAAATCCGAATATCTGTCTCCAAGGAAGTCACAAACATTCTTCCCAGGTCTGGGCAAGAGGTACAAGGGGTGTTATCCCGCGGGAAGGAAGCCCGTCTCTGACATTTTCCTGCTCCGTGTCCATTTGTTTATCTCTTCTGCAGGCCACACCGAAAACTTCCAGGACGCTTTCGACAGGCAGTCGCTGGTTTTGGATAAGCTGCCCCTGGCTTTTTACGCAGGCATGTTCGCGTATTCAGGCTGGTAGGTGTGACAGGAGGGCGCCTCCCGGGCAGCAGACTGGCGCCCGTGGCATGGCTCAAACTCTCTCCCTGTCTCTTCCCACCCTGCAGGTTTCAGACCAGCTTTGTGCGTGAAGAGTTGGTCAGACCTGAACGGTAAGGCTGGGAAGAAGTCGTCTTGGGTTACCAGCATCTGGGGTAGCGCGGCTTTCCCAAATGCAGAATGAGAGGAAATAAGTTTGTGGGTTCACCGAACCAACTCCAGCTGCAATCTGCAGTAGTAGCGCGCGTAACAAGGGATAACAGCTTGTTCTTTGTGTGCCTCTCTTCCCCTTTCTTGTAGAAATATCCCCCTGGCTGTCATCGTGTCCGTCATCACGGTAATTGTGGGGTACATGCTCACCAATGTCTCCTATTACACAGTCCTGGGAACGCAAGATGTTCTGGCTTCTCCTGCTGTGGCTGTGGTGAGTCGTCTCCCCTACCGTCATCCTTATGCTAAAGGAAGGTGTGGTCATGGCAAGTGTTTTGGAGATGGTTTTCGAATAAAGTGCCTTATCGCTTTCTCATTTCTCTGGATTATTGGACGACAGTAACTTCTTCTAGTCTTGCCTAAAAGATAATGAAAAATAACATTCAGATGACAGTAGAAAAAGCAAGATTTGTGAGTCATATTTTACTCCTTTGATGGAGGAAGTTGTCTTTCTCTTGAATCTGATGTTGTTTAGAGATCACCACATGTTCCTAAAGTCGCGCTTTCCCTTCCTCCAGAGCTTTGTGCAGCGAGCCTTCAAAAGCCTGATCTCCGTGGTCCCTGTTCTTGTCGCACTGTCCTGCTTTGGAACCATGAATGGAGGAATCTTCACGTTTTCAAGGTCACGTCCCTAAGAATTTATTGCTCTTTAGGCTTACTGAATCGGAGGGAAGCACCAGCAACCTGTGCAACTGCCCACACATATGATGGCATTTTAGCCACTCCTGTGGGAAAAATAAGGCCTTTGACTCACAGAATATCAACTACAGGATGGTTCCTGTTGGCTAAGAGTTGACCCTTTCTATTTCTGGCCAGGTCCAGGCTTTGGTACCTAGGGCTGCTCAGAAACAAAGATTTTTATCATCTTCCACCCCACTCTTCGGTTTAAATTCCCAGTTTAAAGTGAAATGTCAATGTTTCTGGTGAACTAGAGGATTTGTTGATGTTGGCAGCTGCTCAGTGAGACCTGCTCTTCTTTCGCTGGGTTCACCCAGCTGCTCTGCTAGAGGGCACGGGGTCCCTCTGTTGTGAGGATCTCTGGCCAAAGGCAAACTCTCCCTTGAGGACTTTGCTTTGAGCTCAGTGAAATATTATCAGGGACAGGCTATTCCTAAAGCAATAGTTGAGGATCAACAAGTCTTGTTGTAGCAATAAGTAAAGCTTTGTTCCATGGCAAAGTCACCTTGCCAGCTTCACTGGCCTCTACACTGCACGTCCTTATGGGAGCCTTGAAATTGGAGAGGAGGGCAGAGCTTATGGAGAAGCACGTCGTGCTGGTCCCAAGGACCTGAGTGAACTCTCTGGAGCTGGTTCTGTTTCACAGCTTGGATTGCAAAAGGAAAAATCAGTTGATATGAAAGGGATGTTTCATACCGCGAAAGCTTATGAGTTACTTGATCCACTGAAGTCCTGTATTAAATACAGGTGCGGAGAATCCTCCCCATTAGCTCCTTTAGATAGTGGTTTTCTTTGAGGATGAGAAGTCCCTGGATGGCACAGAAGTTCTGCGCGTCCCTATTGCCTTTCTCTCCCCCATCTTGGCACCATTAACATAATCACTGCAGAAAGGCCACATAAACAGCTATGGGGCCTCCCTGGCTGCTGGCCAGCCACACCCCTGCAAAACCACGGAGACGGCAATAAAAACAGTTTTACACTCTTGCCCCAGCTGCTTTTGGCCCTGCTCCAGCCCAGCTGATGCTCTGGCATGGTTTGTTTGTGGATATTAAATTTATAAAATTGGATGCAATGCCTTCTCCCTAATCGCCCTTTCATGAGTCGAAGGAGGGATGGAGGCAAGGAGCTCTCTGCTGTCTTTTTGTAGCTGGTCTTGTGTGTAGCTGGCCTCTCGGCAGTATGCCAAAATATTTTTTCCAATAGCTGGCCAGAGGATTGCAAATTCTCTATTATTTGAGGAAATTGCACTTTATTTTTTTATCTATATATATTTTTATATCTTTTAATATATATATATATATATTAAAAAATATAGGCATCAAGACTGACAATTCGCTTTCATAGACTCACCAGCCTCTCTTGTAAAGAATTGACATTTGTGACCCCTCCGCTTCCTACTGGAAAGATTAACCCCTTCTCTGATGGCAAGAAACTTTCTTGCTTCTGTTTCCAGCCTGAACTCATTCATGGTCACTTTGGACTTGCCCAAAGGTCTCTGATAATGGGCCGCCCAAGGGGGATGCTGCCGGTGGTCCTGCTGGTGGGCTCTGCACTGCATGGAGCTAACTGGTCCTGGAAAAGCTATGGGAATTCAACATTGGGGTTTTCTTCCAAATGCCCCAAAAGTGCACCTAAAGGCAGAACTGTGGCCTTGAATAGCAGACCTGTGCTGGGGATGCGCCTTGTGGCCTCAGGTCAGTCCAGCGGCTGATCTTCTCATTTCTAGTCTGCGTGTGGGATGCTAATGCATAGGGCTCCCCGTCTTTTCCTAGGACTCTCTTTGTGGCTTCCAGGGAAGGACAGTGGCCTCCTCTCTTCTCCATGATCCACATTCGAAGGCATACACCCCTTCCTGCTGTCATGTTGATGGTAAGGAGACCTGGCTGTGTGACATGCCCTGTTCTTGCTGTCTTGGCTTTCTTGCAAAGCCTGGAGAAGCTGAGGAGTTTTAAAGGGTGTTGAGACACTAAGTCAGACTCTGAAAAATAAAGAAGGTGGAATATTGGAAACGGCTGCAAAGTATTAAGTGCCCTTGTGCCAGCAGTGGTATCCAAACCCACTACCTCGAAGTCCCTGCCTTATAGCCTTGGACACCTTTTTTAAAAGTACTGTCCCTACCATCTGCCACGGTTGCTGCTTGATTTGGTCCTATGAAAACACCTCTGCCAGGCTTTGGCTATTTGGAAAACTGAAATTCACAGGTATGGTGGAAATGCAGGGAACGACCATTTGCAGAGATGGTCTCGGTTTTGGTGGTGGTTTTTTTTTCTGGCAATGGTCCAGCTCCATCCTAACTGTGCTGCAGTGCCTCTTGCAGGTCAACCAAGTTGCTAAAAACTTAGCAGGTATCTTTGTAGGTAACCTTTGTGCCGACAGCACAGGCTTTTGGATGGTGCATGTTTTAATTGCCCTGCCTAGGACATAAAGCATCAAAGATGCTGTTGATCTTGAAAGGATTGCTCCTTTGCGTAGCACATCATAAAAATGAGTTCAGGGCTTTTGCCTTCAGTCTGTGTCGCTGTTTTGTAAAGCTCGCTGACCTCTGAAATGCTGGGGCTGTGAAA
This sequence comes from Chroicocephalus ridibundus, assembly GCF_963924245.1. Classification (NCBI taxonomy): domain Eukaryota; kingdom Metazoa; phylum Chordata; class Aves; order Charadriiformes; family Laridae; genus Chroicocephalus; species Chroicocephalus ridibundus. The sequence continues at coordinate 157,881,551 of NC_086284.1, forward strand.
TAGCTGCCTGTGATTGCAGGGGGGCCAGAGGAGGTGATCCATATTACCCTTTCTAGTCCGAGGACTGTAGTAAGGGTTTAATGACTGTATTTCATCTTCACAATGCTCAGTTCCCTTTGGTAACTGCCATGGTGTGTATCGGAGATATCTACCATCTAATGAACTTCTTCAGCTTTTCCCGATGGCTCTTCATAGGATTAGCCACCCTTGGGCTCATTGTCCATCGCCACCGTCACCCGGAGCTGCGCAGCCCGTTCAAGGTAACACATGGCACGTATCTAACAGCCAGGAATGCCCAGGCTTGTCATTTCTCTTCCTTATTTGCTAATAATTAGAGCATTACATGGCCACAGCTGCCTTTAGGCTGCAAGGGGTCTCAATCCCTATTGCTCAATAAGGGATGAGGGGGAGCTCCTGAAACCGGTTAATGTGCCCAAACAGCCAGATATGGCAAATCCTATAAAGCCGGTTCTACATGGTGTCACCAGTCACGTCTCTAGGATGGCAGCCTGCTCCAGGGGACAAAGTTTCAGGCTGGGAACTGGGAGATGTGCAGAAGGCAGTTCCCACGCCCGTCTCTCGTGGGCTGCAAGGAGAGGCCCTTGCCTGGATGTTCTTTCAGTGGTAGGTAAGTCTCGGCTCTAGCTGAGAAGCAGGATGGTGTCAGGCTTGGGGGAAAAGAGCATGGCCGGAGGGATCCTGGGAGCAAACCTGGCTTATGGGGTATCATCTGCTGGCACAAAAAAATTGTAAAGCAGCACGTGTGCAACTATTGTGGCTGCAGGCCCTGAGGATGTGCAAAGAGCTTGGATGCGTACCACAAAGTGTAGGACGCCTTATCCTCCTGTGCCTTTCCCTAGCCTCCAGCTGGGCCCTTCTGGTGGCCCTTCTTACGCTGCTGGGTGCTGGGATGCTCCTCGTCTTGGTGGGGGAAGTCGGAGTTGGTGCTGGAGCAGCTTTCTTGCCCTTGGAGCACCTTTCCCACTGCTGGATAATGTGCAGGAGGTGTTTGGCCAAGGTGGTGCTTGAGGGGTACATTTTGATCCTGTCTCCAGTTGCGCCTGCCTGGTGCATCCAGCCAGCTCCTGGGGAGGGGACCTCTGAGGCCACAGGCACCGGGCAGCCGATCAGCAAGAAGCTCAGGGGACAGAAATGCTTCCCGCTGCTCCCAGGGCTCCTCCCTGTGCCTCCCAAGGCCCGGTGGGAAGTTTGGGGTAATTTTTCTTCTCTGTCTTTGCTGGAGACTGTGTGTTTAGCAGGGACCTTGAAGCTTCCCAGTTTGTTGGCTGGCTGCACTCGCGTACTCACCCAGACCCAGATTGTAAATATGTTTTCTCTTTTTCTTTGAAACCAAGCTTCTCAGGGGAAGTTAATTAGTGGATAGCACTGGTGACGTTTTCAGCTGCTGAGACTTTGCCCCATTTTGGTTTAGACAGAGATTTAAGGCTTTTAACGGCTCCTAAAGGCAGATAAAGTGAGGGAGGGAAATGCTGGGCTTTTGGTCTGTTTGGCTGATTTTTTTATCCCCCCCCCCCCGTGTTTATAACCACTTCAAACCCGAAGCCCAATTATCAGCAGGAGCGCAGGTGGTGTGGGCATGTGCTGCGCTCTAGTGGCCAGAGAGAGGTCGTCTTCTGCCACCGGTTTACACAGAACAAATCATAAAATACATGTGATTGTGGTGGTACTTCTTCTCCCCAGTAGCACTTTGAGTTAGAAATGGTGTGAGAAAACACCAGTAAGAGGAGGAAGCTGTCCTCTCGCACACCTCTCAGGCAGATGGGCAGCGTGAGTGCCTGCACGTAGGAGAGGCTGGCAGGGGATGCTCCAGCTGGAAAGACAGCAAGAGCACATAAGTTTGGTGGCTGGCTGGCTGCCATCGCTAGAGCAACCAAACTCTTCCAGCTCGGCATGGTCAGCATCCAAAATAGGATCTCTGTTACCGGAAAAGAGATTGTCACCCTAGGTGAGACCAGCAGCTCCCTCGTTCTATCAGCCACGGCGAGGAGGAACTTGGCTGAGGTTGGATCCAAAGACTGAGGGAATGTTTCACAGTTTTATTGTTTATTGCAGTCTTCTGACTTACTCTCCAAATAACCCAGATGAATTGGCTCACCCAACAGGGTAAGGCTGAAGTGCTGACTGCTTCTTTGGTCTTTCGTCGGGGTGTTATTGAAGCTCATGTTCTTGATGCAAGTGCTATGAAGATAGGGTGTCTGGTTTATCCTGTTTTGGCTGCTCTAAGTCTCAGGCAAGCTGGAGGCAGGTCAAAATGAGTCATGAGTGTTATAACCAAAGAACGGTTTAATTCAAAGTGCTGCTCCTACTCTTGGCTTCAGATTTTCTACCAGCAGTTGCCTCAGGTGGCAAGTAGGTACACGTGCATGCACAGGAGCAGTACATTCAGCAAGCAGTGGGGTATCGGTGACTTCTCCCCCTGCTTGGCTTCCAGTTGCAAGTGAGGTTTACATTTTCATGCACATGAATACAAGGAGGCATGCACCTGGGCTACAAAGATGGTATGAGTCAATTTTTGTTCTATGCATCCTACTCCTTTGCAACTGATGGTACAGAAGCAGTGTGGAGGACAGCTATTTGATTTTTCTCATCTTCTTTAAGACGGAGAAGTGAATACAGTGTGTACTGGCAAGTGTGGAGGCCGATTTGCCACAGCCATCAGTTTTGCCTGAGAGTCTTCTGTGCTCTTTTCCCCAGGTTCCCTTGTTCGTTCCTGTCTCTTTTACCATCATCTGCCTCTTCACAGTGGCAATGTCTTTCTACTCAGACCCTGTCAACATTAGCATCGGATGCACCATGGTTTTAAGTGGTTTTCCAGTCTACTACCTCATAATCCATAGGCAAATGTCAAGTCGTTGCCGTAGCCTGTTTTGTAAGTATGTTTTTGAGTTTCAGTATAGCGGACCCTAAGCAGGGTCAGGGCTGGGGAAGTTGGTTTGTTCCCAGGGCTCATCTCTAACAAATATTGCTCCATGACCAACAGACCTCGTGAAACCTAAATCACAAACCCTGCCACCCCTGCAATGGCTTTCCCAAGACACAGCCTCTGCAGCTGAAGAGACGAGGGGTAGGCTGTGCTGTGGGTGGTTGGCAGCCGGGCACGGGCCCTGGCTGCCTGGCTTGTGAATAGACTGATAAGCCAGCCTGATGCTTTGTTTTAAAAAAAGACAGGGCTGAGGTCTACCAACGGCAGGGAACAGAGAGGGTCACTTGAGCACCCCAACCCTGCTTCCTGCTAAACTTCATCATATCTTCGGGATCACCACCTCACCTCTCTGTCAGATTTGGCTGACAATGAGCAACGAGATCAAAAGTTAGGGTGGACAGCTTGACAGGCAGACACTGTAACCCCGTGCACAAACATACTTGCTTGAAGGCTGGGGAGAGGACTGGTAGGAGAAGATGGGGCTACCTGAAGGCTATCTGTTTGGTGACGAGGACAGGATGGTTTTGGGCACTGATGCATGTGCGTAAATGAAACACATCTCCACTCCATGCAATGTCTAGCACAGATTTCCTTTGGGTGTAGCCCTGGTGTCACACAAAGAGCCCAGTTCTGAGTTTAATTTATAATTTCAGTTATCAATCTTGTTTTCTTTTGACTTGATGTTGGGCTGAGGTGAATCGGTAACCACTGAACAGAAGAAAACATACAGCAAGAAAGGAAAGAGTTACAGCAATCTGCTAACATAGTAATCCAGCCATCAACGCTGATGCTCTGATTTTAAGCCCTATCTCGAGATTTCCTCTGGACTAAACTTTCTTCCTTCCCTCCCCGCCCCGTCCCCTTTCAGATTATCTTACACACAAACTACAGTTACTGCTGGAAGTCGTCCAACAAGAAATCAAGACTTACTGAGAAAACCATCAGGACTCACAGGAGAAGATAAAATCTACTTACTCCGTTTCCGATACCTTTGATCCTACCAAAGACAGGCCACGCTCTCGTTCTTTTAATCACTGCAAATGAGGATGAGCCTGAGCCGAAACCTTGCTGCGAGTGTTCCTGAGCCTGGCAATCAGGATCGGCAAGAGTGTGTCACATCTGTTTCTGACCTTTTCTTTTTTAGCAGAACAAGTTAGTTCTCTGAAATGAGCTTGCTTTGCCTGCAGAGTGTCTTCGAAACCAAGATCCTAATTTTGCAGCCTAGCCCAGTCCTCAGTAAAATAGTGTGTGCGTATGTGTGTGTGTATGTATATACATGCAATTTTTTAATTTCCTAACTTGGCAAACAGAGGAAGGGAGTATGTTGCAGAACGTAGGGTCCAATACATGGAAGCCAAATGGAAGTTTCAAACTGAAGTGTTGTAGTAGTCGTGCTGTGGACCAGCATTATGAAGAGAAGCGGGTGGGAAGAGCAAATTAGAAATACGGTAGATGAACTGGAAAGGAGGAGGCAGGGGGATAAAACTTCATTCACCAGAAAGTGCAAATTTGGGTTAATGAGAAGATATTGGAAAATATTAACAAAGTAAGGTTTTACTTTAATTATTGTATAAGCAGAATAAGTTTCTTTTGCTTTGAAATAATATTTCGACTTTTATTTTTCTGAAATGACATTTCAAAATGTACAAACACATTAAAAAAAACAGCTAAACATCAACAAGAACATGATGAAATAGATCCTGATCCCTCCCCAATTCCCCAGCCCCGCTCCTCACCTGGTACTACCAGTGAAATTGAAAATTCAGATTTCAGCCCAACTCCAGTGAAATACAGTTTCTTCTTTAGTTAGACAAGATCACCGATGAGACTTGGGCAGATTCCTGAATAAGTGCATCTTTTGGTGCTGTAAGAAGACGTGAAAGACTTCATGTCAGAGCTTTAACTTTAAATCTGTGTTCATATGACTTGCTGAATCAATATGTAAATGCTCATTTGAACTATTGACATAAGAAAGGTTTCCATTATTGGATTACTTTGGTTTACATTATTAATGTGGCCGGCAATGTTATGTCCGGATAAAACAGCAATTAGCTATTTCCAATCACTTAACTGTTAATCTTTCCCTAAAAGATGGGAAGTAGTTTACTGAGACTACTCTAATGATGGCCAGAGAGAGGAATAGCAGAACGTGGTGCATTTTTAATATTTTCTATCAAGCATTTATGTACTGGAGTAAAACCAAAGTACCATTTACAAACCCAGTGTAATCTACCAAAACTTGTAAAATTCACCGTAAAGATTTGGAAATAAATAAGTTGTTGGTTTTTTGTTTTTGTTTATTTTTCCAAAGCAATTGAGAATTATTATTCTTATTATGACTACTTCCTGTTCCTGTGCTAAATTAAGCCGGGATAGCAGCAGAGTGGTTGTAGGGCTCGTTTCCCCCCTCCCCTCCCACCGTTTCGTTTACGAGCTGCTGGACATAGTCCAACAGGAAATCCAGTCCTACTGGGAGAAGGTACTGGCTTTAAATGATAGTGTGGTTTCAGGTGAGATCTGGAAATGTTTCCAGCCTCCCAGACATGGGTCAGTCCCACCTCGTACCGGACTTTGCTGAAGCTGAACCTCCCTGGTACACCTTCCCGCAGCACCCTGCAGCCAGGCCCTAGTGTGGGTGGCTGAGGAATAAACCTGCAGAAGACCTTGGAGAACGAGGTGAGTCCCATCACCCCAACATAGCCTGGGTCAGCCCCCTTAGATACTGGTCTGGGGGATTTTTCACACCTTGAAATAGAAGTTTGAGGTGCTGCCAGCCTGGTCCTGTGCTGCAGGACAGTGTGCCCACACTGCAGCATCAGTACTCACGCATCAAACCTTGGAGTGGTCTGAAATTGCAACGGAGCTGCTGTGTGTCTGCAGATAGACACACAGAAATGGGGAAACATCGCTTTTTTTTTTTTTTTTTTTTTTCCGTGTGTGTGTCCATTTCCTCTGAAGAGAAAAGGGGAACAAGAACTGAAATTCCTGGGGGAAAAATAAGTAATCTTACCTGCCTGGCTGTGTTTTCTTTATACATGATAAATCATTAGACATATGCAGGGAAACCACACTTGGATGCCTCTGCTGACTGTGCAGGAATATGATCTTGCAGGGCTATATATAGGATGTCTGGCCCAAGACCTGTCAGTTACTGGAAATGCGGACAGATATAGTACCACAGTTACACTGACAGTTGTAAATCAGAGGTTCAACAGCTCCATGGATGACATTGCAATTAAAAGTGGTAAAAATAAAAAATACGATGTTCAGAAGGCGTCATCTTACAGCGAGCTCAAGTTTCCAGTTTGCGGCAAGTCGTATGGTTTTTAAGGATGGTTTAGGATGGTTTAGAAAGGATGTTTTTAAGACAACAAAGCTATGTAAACATATTCTATGAAGCCAGGATGTTTTTCCTAGAGCTGATATCTCATGCCTACTTAAGCTCTTGGCTTCAGTTCAGAAGAGTATTTTACTAGAGAATTCACGTATGCAAAAATGAACCTGCAGGACCCGATCCTATAAATCTCATCAGTCAAAGGGAAGCGTAAAAGTTGTGCAACCGTGAAGATGAAAGCAAGATACTATATGGAAGGTCAAAAGCCAGGCAAGAAAGAGAGACAGGGAAGAAACAAAGTTCAACTTCATAATCACATTTGTGGTGTTTTGTTGTTTTGGTCTTTTTTTTTAATACCATGTCTATAAAATGCACTCAAAGTGCACCCTTTCCAGAAACTAAAACAGAGATTTATCCGTTTCTGCCACTATAGGTCTGGTCTGATGAGATCATCAGGAAATAAAGATGTTCTGTGCAATTCAATTGAATGTAATTTGTGTAACCCAAAAAAAAAAAAAAGTTTGCATCTGAACATCTGAACAAGTTTACGTAGTTAGTACTACTTGACCTGTCGTTAAGCTTTATGCATCAGAGCTCTGCTGGGAAATGCCCTCAGCCTTTTAGGCTGAAAGACTGGAGGTCAGACTGAAAAGCTCCTAACACTTTGATTTCCGTGGGGAAGAACAGAGCGGAGGCTCAGACTTCGAGGTAAAGGAATACAAATCCTCGGGACAGCGCAGAGCTCTGCGTGGGCTGACGGAGCATGCCCCGCAGGGCTCTGTGCGTGGTTTGCGCTGGTTGTACTGCAACCCCCCCCCGCGAACAGTGCGATGACCAACGCGGAGAGCGTATTGAGAGATGTACCTGCATTCTGCATGGTGATTTGGGGTTTGCTTTGCAAGGCAACGCCAGCTTTTGGCTTTCAAAGAAGCTTCTCCCAGCAGGAATCTCAAAAGGAGAAGGTCCTGAATATCCCCAGCCACTGGAAGGATGGGAGGAATTGGCTCAAGGTAAGTGCTGGTGCACGACAACAGGAACCAAGCAGTGCCGGTTCGTAGGGATGTTGATTTTAGTGATGTATCTGCCAAAAACATCAGCTGTGCCTGGCCGTTCTGCTGGTGCCTGGCAGACGCGCATGCGTATGGCGCAATAACCAAAAGGAAACGTTACGTAGCCCCATTTCTGAAGGGCCAGCAGCAAGCGGGGAGGCATCCGTGACATCGCGCCGAGAGAGGCAGCAAGGTACAAACGTACAGGACACTCGTATTTTATTTCTGAAGGATTTACTGCAGCTGGGGGACCTTTCCCAGGCGGAGCAAGGCTTCAGAGGGCTCGTCCGACCGGCGAGCATGTAGCTGATGGCCTCAGCTCCGGTGGGGGGTGGCTGGGCAGCCCGACAGCAGGACCGTGAGTAGGGGAGCTGGGGAGGCGGCGTGTGCCGGGCTCTGACAGCTTTCCCGGGGTGCCGTTGAGCTGGGAGGGAGGAAGTTGGGGATTTCACAGTTTGTGGGCTTGGCTTTAAGGTCTGCTGGAAGGATAACTGTTTGCAGTCAGTCCTGCCGTAAGCCGTGTTTATGTGTTCATTAATTCGCCCTTTCTTCCGCATGAGGAGGAAGCGTGTAAGAGAAAAGGTGGCGCGAGGTTGCTTTTTATGGGTAAAATGTCTTCTGTATAAAGCTATTTCTGTGGAGGTATAAAAACTAAATTTACAAAAAGCAAATCTCTCAGTTGCACAAGACCAGATAGCGAAATCTTCAGCAAAAGGTGAAGGACACTACCTGTCTTGCCCGTGAAATATTTCTGCCTACTTAATGAATTGTTTCACTTCTGTTTCTTTCTAGTTGAGGTTAGTTGGTGAGCGGAAACTCCCTGCGAGGAGCAGAAACACTGGCAAGTCAAAGTGAAAGCAAGGCGCAGACGGACATTTTAGAAAGCTGATGGGGTTAGGGCAGACTGGGAGCCCTGGGTCTCCGCAGGGGAGCCGGCAGGGGTTAGATCCATTTGTGTGTGGGGAGAGAGGGAACAGGGATGAGGAGAGCAATGCAGAAAAGCTGCCTGGAAACATCATCCCACCCCACACCCCAGCTTTCCTCCCCATTTCCCTCCCTCCCCCTCAAATCCCACACTTCAAATCCACAAACTTCAAATCCTTCTGCTGTGGCAGCAGTAGCAGCACGTTGCTGTGCAGAGGGGGGAAAAGGGACAGCTGCATCCAAACACCAATCTTCTGGGAGGGCTGGATCTCATGAATCTCCGTCAACGGGATTTGAGAGAAAATGAATTGGGAGCGTTTTTCTGAGAACAGGCCTGGCTGGTGTTACTGCGTACAAAGAGCAACCCTGGTCTGAAGACAGCACTGGAACAAGCAAAGGCTGTGAAGGAGACTTGGGTCCTTCCTTGCTCTTCATTCTGGCAGTCCAGGGGCTGCCAAGCCTTTGTTTGTGGACCTTTGTACTGTAACCAGCTCTATAAGGGAGCCCCTCCTATACTGATTTCCTCTGATTAGCTTGCTCTGAATGCCCGTGATCCCTGCCAAAGCATGAAGGGCGTCAGAACTGGATAAATGATCATTTCCGGTTTCTCCTTGAATCGTGCGTTCAAATCCATTGAGCAGCTCTGAGTAGCTCGGCCACAGAGCCTTGCAAACTCCACGGCAGGCAGGTGGGCAGCTCCTGGCTGTGTGTATCTGCTGCACAACAGGGTAATGTTGCAGGAGCAGCGAAGTGATGAGATACATAGAAAAATATTGTCTGGGTCCAAAACTGTGACAAGCAAAGGAGGATGAAGCACAGCAGCAGGCAAAGGAAAATCCTCTGAATTTGAATTACTGGTGGCTACCTGTTTCAGCTTGTTCTCTTTGTAGGTGCTGTGTCTCCGGGGTAGAGCACAGAGCAGAGACTTTGCTGGTAAGTGGTTTGTGTTTTTTCCCCTCCAAGGAATTTTACCTCGTCTGGCTGCCAGACACCCACCCAGCCGCTCTCTCACTCCCTCTCTTCAACAGGAAAGGGGCAGAAAGTACAATGGAAAAGTTCACGGGTTGAGGTAAAGACAGGTAGATCACTTACCAGTTACTGTCATGGGCAAAACAGACTTGACTTGGGAAAAGTTAATTTATTGCCAATTAAAATAGGTTTGGATGGTGAGAAACAAACACAAAAATTAGAACACCTTCCCGCTTCTTCCCAGGCTCAGCTTCACTCCTTTATTACTGACTCTTCTGCCTCCCCCCAACCCCCAAGTGATGCAGAGGGGAAGGGGAATCGGCGTTAACCTCAGTCCACAGGAGTTTCCCTCTGCCACTCCATCATCCTGAAAAATTTCCCATGGTCCAGCATGGCTCCTTCCTGCTGCAGTCCTTCAGGATAAGCTTGCTCTGGCATGGGCTCTCCATGGACTGAGGTTTCCTTCAGGGCATGTCCATGTCCTGCATCACAGGGCAGCATGGATGTATGCTTCACCATGGTCCCACACAGGTTGCAGGAGGACAATCTGCTTCACCATGGTCTTCTCTATGATCCACTGGGGAATCTCTGCTGGGGTGCCTGGAGCACCTCCACCCCTGGCTTCTTCACTGACCTGGGTGTCTGCAGAGCTGTTTCTCTCGTGTTTTTTCTCACTTCTCACTGCTGTGCAGCTTTCTGAGGTGCCACCAGCTTGGCTGATGGGCTCAGCCGTGTCCTGCAGCGGATCTGTTGAGGTGGCCGTGTCCAGCATGGGACACCCCCTGGTCTTCTTTCACAGAGGCCACCCCTGCAGCCCCCAGCTGCCAGCACCCAGGCACCTGTGCCCAGTACAGAAGCTATGAGCGGTAGCTTTGTTCTCCTGATTTTCCTTTTTTCCTGTTGCTGACGGGAGCTGCTCTGGAGCTGGCCCAGCCTGCAGCAGAGCTTGGTGCACAGGGTGTTTTCCGGAGGCAGGGAAACACCAGGGCAGTGGAGAGACCTGCCAGGAGCTGGCAGCTCTGGCAGGAGATGCTGAGAGGGCCTGGGCCTTGCTAGAGCAACCATGACCACCCCCAGGCCCATGAAGACCAGCCTGGGGAGTGTGAGCGACCAGAGCCTGGCATGGCAGTGTGCACAGGAAGGGCGCAGTCACCCTCGAAGGGGGAGTTCAGCTGGTGGTTGTCACCCTCTCAGAAGACGCACAGCTACAGTATCCACCCGGCAGAAAGCCATGGCTTCCGCATTCAGCAGAACAGATGTGGCAACCCAGACAGAGCTCTCACAAAAACAGGCGGGCTGCAGGGGAGGGCCAGAGCCTTTCGATGGTAAAGGGTGGCAGTAGTAAGAACAGCCATGTGAGGTGTCACCAGGTGGGTGATCTGCTCACCCTGGTGGCAGAGCTACGAGAGGGAGGAGAAAGGTTAAGGAGCGTCAGGGAGGCTGAGAAAGAGATAGGCTGGTGGAACCATGCTCTGCCCTCCTTGAGACAGAACCAGGAACAGCCACCATAAAAAAAAAACCAAGATCAAGGGGATCCTGTATCCTCCCACCACCAGGCTGAAGGCAGTAGCTTAAAGGAGAGGAGCAAATGGAGGCAACTCCACGCTTGGAGTGGCAGGCAAACCCCCTCCTTGACCACCCTGCCTTCCGAGGTGCCTCTGTACAAGAGGTATGAGGCTCTCGATGTGGAAGGCCAGTCAATAAATGACGTGGATGATGGTCCATCTACACCAGAGGTGCTGTCAAGATCAGAAAGGTCTACCCCCTGTACAGTAGGCGACTCGCTTCTGAGGGGAACAGAGGGTCCAATATGCTGGACAGAGCCTCTTAGGGAAGTCTGCTGCCTCCCTGGGGCCTGGGTTAAGGACATCATTAGGAAACTTCATAGCCTGGTATGCCCCTTGGACTATTACCCATTACTGCTTTTCCACGTGGATGGCGATGAAGTCACAACACATAGTCCAAGGGCAATCAAGAGAGACTTCAGGGCCTTGGGACTGTTGGTGAGGGAATCTGGAGCACAGGTTATTTCTTCTTCTCTCCTTCCAGGAGAGACACTGGAAGACACAGACTGGCCCGGTCTATTAATACATGGATTTGTGGCTGGTGTCACCGACACAATTCTGTTTTTTTCAATAGTGGGATGGCCTGCATGGCACCAGGCTTGCTGGTGTCAGATGGGATTCACCTTTCTCAAAGGAGGAAGAGGGTCTTTGCTTACAAGCTAGTGGGGCTCATTGACAGAGGTTTAATCTAGTCTTGAAGGGGGAGGGGAACAGGCTTGCTGTGGGACAAGCTGTGGGATGACATGCCAAGGTTAGAGGGACAGGGTGATAGCGAGGGCCCTCAGCCTATTGCGCTGAGGCATGCTGGCTACACTGAAGCAGATTTAAAGTCTTACAGAGATGAGCCATGGCCTCCTGAAGTAATAGGAGCCAACAGGGAAACACCAGTGAAATACCTCAATGGAATTAAGGGGAGTTCCTCTAAGAAGGTGATATGGCCAACAGCCCAGCTGAAGTGCCTCTACACCAATGCACACAGCATGGGAAACAAGCAGGAAGGGTTGGAAGCAATTGTGCAGCAGAAAAACAATGATATAGTTGCCATTGCTGAAAGTTGGTGGGACAAATCCCATGACTGGAGTGTGGCTCTTCAGCTACAGGCTGTTCAGAAAGGATAGGTAAGGAAGGAGAGGTGGTGGGGTAGCCCTGTATGTTAGGGCGTGTTTTGATTGTCTAGAGCTTAATGACGGTGATGATAGGGTTGAGTGTTTATGGGTAAGAATTGGGGGGAGGCCAACAAGGCAGATATCATGGTGGGAGTCTGTTATAGCCCACCCAACCAGGCTGAAGAGGCAGATGAAATATTCTATAATCAGCTGGGAGAAGTCTCACAATCGCTAGCCCTTGTTCCTATGGGGGACTTCAACTTACCGGATGTCTGCTGAAAATACAACACAGCAGAGAGGAAACAGTCTAGGAGGTTCCTGAAGCGTGTGGAAGATAACTTCCTGACACAGCTGGTGAGTGAGCCAACTAGTGTACCTTGCTGGACCTGTTGTTTGTGAACAGAGAAGGACTTGTGGGTGATGTGGTGGTTGAAGGCTGTCTTGGGCATAGTGATCACAAAATGATAGAATTTTTGATTCTTGGAGAAGTAAAGACTGGGGATCAGCAGAAACTGCTACCTTGAACTTCCAGAGACTTTGGGGTGTTTAGGAGACTGGTTGACACAGTCCCTTGGGAGGCAGTCCTGAAGGGCAAAGGAGTCCAGGAAGGTTGGACATTCTTCAAGAAAGAAATCCTAAAGGCGCAGGAGTGGGCTGTCCCCACGTGCGAAAAAAAAAGAGACAGTGGGGGAAGAAGACCAGCCTGGCTAAACAGAGAGCTTTGGCTAGAACTCAGGGGAAAAAAGACAATTTATGGTCTTTGGAAGAAGGGTCAGCCAACTGAAGAGGACTACAAGGATGTTATGAGGTTATGCAGCAAAAAAATTAGAAGGGCTCAAGCCCAACTACAACTTAATCTGACTACTGCCGTAACAGACAATAAAAAATGTTTCTATAAATACATTTAGAACAAGAGGAGGGCTAAGGAGAATCTCCATCCTCTATTGTAGGTGAGGGTGGTGGTGCAAGCTCCACCTCCCCCGCCTCCTTTAGGCCACTCAGTGCTTGGCAAGATTTGAACCCCCCACACACAGCTCGGCCATGTGATAATACCATGGGACAGAACGTTAACCTGAGATACATAATGGTCCAACATAAAAATAAAGAGAAAAAGGTGAAGGGTAACGGACCAGAACGCTATGGCAACCCCTTAGCACACCTGGCTCCTGTGAATCCTATCGCTTGGGAACAATAACAGTAATCCATCACTCCTGACAATGTATGGATTGTGGCCCAAATAGGGGGGTGATACCAGAACTTCATGGTCTAGAAAGTTCCGTGCTTGTGCAGCTGGTGGAAAGTACCAGAATATCCCATTGTCTGAGTTGGGCTGGAGTAGAAAAGTACCTGACGAAAGTCAATTATCTCAGACCCTGTAAGTAGCAATTCTAGCAAGACCCTTTGGGATTTTCTGGATCGCAGTGGGCTGTGACCAGCACCTCCCCTGAGTTGGGACACTGCTCAGGCAAACACCTTGAGGATTAAAAGGCCAGGGCGAGTCAACCCTCTGAAGTCTCAGTTATTGCCTGCTGAGGAATGCCGACGCATCGTGAGTATTTACTCCAAACTCAAGAAGAGGGGAATTTTAACTATAGGCTAGCCTCTCTTTCATCCACCTCTCCATACATGTGTGTCTAATATACACATTAGCCCTTATGAGTGTTGGTGTTCTTATACTTTCTTGGATCCAAATACTTTCTGTCCATTTGCCTGTGCACACCTAAGCAGTCAAAAGGGGCACCCGTCGCACTGGAGTCAACTGCCTAGAAGGGACCTTTGGTCCTCCCAGGCAAAGACTCGTGTGTGTGTGTCCGTGCGACCCCTCGAGTGGTGTGTGTTTGTATGTTTGTGCTCATATGCATATGTATTGGTTTAGGATACCTAATAGTAAGTTAGTGCAAATCTTGTCACTTTTGAATCTGTAATCAAGTTGCTGTTCAATTATTTTGTTAAATCATCTTGTAAATCCTTAAATCTGCTAGTGATTAAGTGCTGCTAAAATTCAACTTCTCGATCTACCTCAAATCGTTAATAAATTGTGAATTGCCACCGGATCATAACCCTGTCAAATATTTCCATCTCTGACAGAAACATAGTGACAAAGGATGACTTGAAGGCACTCTGCGGCTGATCGCACATGGCCTAGAAGCCATTTCTTACTCCCATTAGACAGGTGGCACCACTGGCCTTCATGCAACGAGCTGAGTTTATTGCATCAAGTTGTATTTTCTTACAACGTGTATTTTAGAAAGACATATTATAGAGAAAAACAGTGATCCAGGAGCAAGCCAGAGAGATCAGGGGTCATTTCTGTGATGCTTACTGTGCTCCGTAAATGTATAAACATCAGTTTCTCAGTTCTGGGCCAAACCTGCGCTTCCCAGCTGGAGGGGTCTCCTTTTCTGAGAAGTGATTAAACTTCTGACCACACCAGGAATATCACACAGTTTGACAGCTTTGGAAAAGACCCATACTTGAATTCGGATTTCTCTTCTGATTTTAGGGCCGAGCAAGCAGCCAGGTGACGGTCAGCTCTTCTGCGCCTGTGGTGTCTTCTAACTCATCCGTCTGCTCCTGAAATGGAGTATGCCTGGTATTGGCGCGATGATTCTGGGCGGTGGATTGAGTATGGGGAAGAGGTGAGATCCATCTGCTGTTGATGCCAAAAACTCTTGTTAAGCCACCTTTGGAGAGTTATTTAGGACAAGTTGGTCTGCAGCTGGCGTGTTTCACAAGTGCTGCTGGGTGCCCTTGCAGTGCTGCTCTGAAGTCCTGGTGGATTTGTCTTAATTAATTGTTCTTCAAAGCAGTACTTTACTCTGTGAAAGCTTTCAAAGGACTGGCTTTGAAAGGGGGTGCATTTTCCAGGGATGATGGACATCTTGCTGAAGCTGACCACACAGGCTGAAGGCTGCTTTGTTGCTGTTGTTACAAGCAGCTGTTCTCTGTGGCATACCCCTCCTACACCGAAGAACAAAATGCTTGAAGCCTTAGAGACTTATTTCAAAACGGCATCCCATGATAGGGGCTTGGGGGGAGGACATTGGTGTTTGCCCACAGTGTCATCTAAACCGAAGACTGGTTTCTAACAGGCTTCCTTGTTCTTTCTACAGCACCCGGATCACTGCTCTGCCACGGTAAAATCTGCAAATCTGGAGAATGAATTTCTAGCTGACCAGACAGGCGTTGTGTTATTCAGGGCTGGTTCTCAGATGTATGAATTACACTTTGGAGGTGAAGCCTTTTCCTGTTTTAAGTTCATTGCACAGTGTAGCTGGCTCTGAGGTAGCCTCCTTCATGCAGAGTTGTCACCATATGTCTGGGTTTCTTTGAATAGGTCTTTTTCCTCCTGTAAGTTTTCTCCAAGCAGAACTTGATCAGTATGTGCATTTCTCCACAGCTTTGAGATGCCCTACTCGAGCTTCTAGATTTGTGCATCTGTAGTCAAAAAAGCATCTCTGACATTATTGTGTATTCAGAATAAGAGCGGAGAGTAAATGTTTCATGGCATCCGGCTTATGCATTCAGGTTTATATAGTTAAAGAGGAGAAATGAAAAAGGAAAAAAAATAAGCACTGAAAAGTCAAACGGTGAAGAAGTGAGACCATGGTAGACATCTTGCAAGCTAGTTATGGGGAGAGAAAGCACACAGTGCACAAAGGAAAATTTAGGCTGTTTGCACAGAGAAAGAATGGCAAAATGAGAAATGCTTTTCTGTTTCTAATTTATTTACCCATCTTAAAATTCCTGTTAGCTTTCCAAACTTTAAATCTGTTTCCTGGCATGAATAGAGAGAGTGGTGTTTAAAGGAGGAAACAATAGATAATTAGCCATGTCACACAGCATGCACTCTGTGATATTGTTACAGGACCAAGAAGAGAAGACAGACTTTCCTCTTAGCACCATGTAACAATCCCGCACTGCCGGGAAAGCTGGATTTACAGCCTCCGTTGTATTGAAAACTCTTCCCTGCTGTAGGCCTGATATCAGATGTGGTTTTCTCTGGCCGACAGCCTGGATATGAATGCATGTGCAGGTGCAGTTGGTGGTTGCTTGCCTTTGGGCTTCGCGACCTATGCTAGCAGGTGATTGACCATGCCAATCTCCAAGCAGAAGCAGCAGGAGTGGGAATGGTTTTGAAATATGGAGTGGGGTGGGTGTGGTAGAGAGAGCACCATGATGTGGTACTCAGGGCTACCTCCTTTTTTCTTTTTTCTAAACACTTAAGAGTGTGTCCCTGGACAATAAATTGTCTAATTAAGGAGCCATTGTGTTTTTCTTTCAAGACATGGTCCAAACAAATTTGGTCTATAAAACTCAAAGGAAAGTTGCCCGACTGCCAAAATTTCTGTTTTCTCAAGGTGGACAAGACAGAAGGTAATATACATTCACTATTTATTAATGTCTCTAGATGACAGCACCTTTCTGCTAAGAAGTTCCTTCTACCTGTCTAGAATTCATTCTTTAGACTTCTTAAATTCATTTTCAGATACCTTTTGCTGACTGGTTTAATGGCAAATTTTGTGGTGAACAGTATTTGTAGATTATGAAATACTTCTGTGAAGTGTGCTGGAGGGATGTTAGGTGGCAGTCTCTGGCAGCTGTGAGAGACCCCCTAGAGTAGATTTGCTCTCTCTGTGAAAGGAAAGCCACAGAGGGCTGACACAACTGTGCCAGGAATTTATATTTCTTGATTTATGCCCCAACAATACTAAATAAACTGTGCACAGGGTAGGTGCAAGGGACTGCCAGTCCCAAGAACTGTGGAGCAGATAGATGCCATCCCCTGGAAAGTTGAGGATAAAATAAAGCACAGAAGAAAATCCCTCTAAATGAAGTGAACTGGATGCACTTATTTGGGATCCCCTATCTTATGGCTTTTTTAAAGGAAGTTCAGCTTGACAGAATTTGACCGTGTCTGCTGTAAAAGTTAGTTGTGCTACTGCCTTATTTTAAAAAGAGCCTTTTCTGGTTCAGAAACTCACCAAACGGACACTGCATTTGAAGCCAAGGGTTCAATTTAAGGGTTGATTCAACAAAGGGTGGGTTGGTTCAAAAAGAAAAACAAACTGTAGCTCCTGAATGGATGCTAATGCTCCTATTGCCTGGGTTAAAACATGCGTGCCAGGAGGGCATCAGTGCTGGAAGTTGTTAAGCGCTGACTGATGCAGTAGTGCCTCTGCAGGGCACAACTGTCCACCCACAGCCTCCTGACAGGCTTGGTCCTGGGGATAGGTAAGGGCAGGCCACCTGTCTGACCAGCGATTTAGAGATGAGTAGCCACATGGAGGGAGAAGGCTCACATTCTGGTTTCCTAGAGATTCAAGCAACATGCTTGGAGGGCTGGCTGAAAGCAGTTGTATCAACCACCCGGCTAGGGGCATGTTACTTCTCATTTGAAGCTCTCCTGCCAGTGCCTTGACCTGCCAGGAGGTGCATTAGTGCCACTAGGATGTGTGCGGAAATCTAAACTGGAGAAAAGGGATAATGGCTATGTGGAAAGTAAAACAAAAATAAAAACCCAGGGATAGCCGAAGGCTGTCATAGAGCCAGTGGCTGGATCCTCCAGAAAGGGGATTTGGTTAAGAGTATCATGGACTGACTTGCTCCTTTTTCTTTCCTGCAGCCAAAACATTACTCTATCACATTCTGTCTGTCCTCCACAATGGGACCGGTCCGCACTGCCTGATATCGGGTACAAGGTACGGCTTTCCAGCTCTCTGATGGGTAGGGCGAACTGTGTCCTGTACTGATTTTTCTGAGAACATGACCCAAGGCACTCGAGACGTTCCCAGCTTTTAAATGTGTCTTATAAAATAAACAACTATGAGGTGAAACAAGACTGACAGCTTCACATTTGGAATAGACCTTTGTCTCCTGGGAGGCTTTCTGAGAGCCCCTGCATATACCACACACAATAAGAAAGGCCCTTTTGGCCGTTACTGGCTGACCTGTCCTTTGCAGTCTCCCAGGGCACCTGATCCTCTGATGAACTGTATGAATTGCATCTTAAGGGGGTATTGTAGCACTTCCTCCATGGATTTGAGGCAAAATGTCATTCGCCATGGTAAAACTAGGGCTTAGCCCTGTAGGGAAAGAGCTAGAAGGAGCTAGGGTGTCAAATTAAGGTGAAACTGATACTCACTTTTGTCGAGCTTGAATACCGCTGTGCATTTCATCTTTAGGTTACTCTGAAGTAAAGATAATCTAGATGCGGAGTTGTGTTTACCGAAGGAAGCTCATGTGGGATTGCATCCACTTCCCTCAGTCGGTACCTGTGCTTCCATGTGGGGAGTGAGGGTGAAGGTAGTGAGAGGATGGTTAACTGGAAAGACAGGAGAAGCTTGTGATTTTAATGGCAGGGCTTTTCCTCTGATGTGAGGAGGTCGATGAGTCCTTTGAAAGGACTGGGAGTTGTTACTGTCAGTAACACCATATTTTTGGTGTTTTTAAAATTTTCAGTTGGTAGAGCTCAGCTACACTTCCAGTGAATATGGAAACATTAAGAGGCTGTTTGAGAAGACGATGAAAGATTACTACATCCATCAGCTGCAGAGGATCCAGAACCCCGCACTTTGGCAAGTTTTTCAGTGGTTTGTATCTATTTTATTTCATTATCCTTATGGTAGCAGAAGACTGGTATTTCCTGATCTATTGTCCTCCACAGCCTGCATTAGGAGTTGCCAAATCCAGAGGTGAGACCTCCCGCAGAGGTGTGGCCGGGTCCAGCTGGTAGCAGGGTTCAGCACATGTTCCCAGTAGGCACGCACGCACAAACCCCCTCATACACACAAAATGTATGAATACGCACACAGCTGGACACAAAACCCAACACAGACAGCACAGGACTCATGCAACCGTAAACAGCACCAACAGTCTCATCCTCTTCCCTTCCTCTGGTTGATTGGGATGAAAGCCCATTACTGGAGCATGTGTACGTGTATGAGTCCCTCTAGGAGCCGATCTTGGACAATCAGCCTACTACCCATGTGCTGGCCCGTGGGTCCTCCTGTCTCCAGTTACATTCTGCATCAACACACACACACGCAAATGGATCTCTATAGACTTCATGGTGTCTTCAGTGGTTGACCTGGACCTCCTGGTCCCTCTGGTAAACAAACTCAGACCTTCTGGTCTCTCCAGCGTCTGGCCCAGACTTATGACTTCTCTGATACCTGACTCCCTGGCCAGCTACCTCCTCATTGGCTGTCCAGCTTGATATTGGCTAGTGATCACACACTGACACACACACCCTCGCTTGCTGCAGTTGGTGGTGCTGTGAACATGCAGCTCCTGTGACCCAAGGTCCCGCTCCAGTTGCTGCACCCAAACCCCCATACATGTGCATGCACACAGACTTGGAGAGTCCATCACCCAGGTAAGTGTTAGAAATGGAGTTTCATGAGAAGATAGGACAGCCTGCTCTGATCAGGCACAAGGCATGGCCAGACAAGCCTACTGACCAGCCAGTTGCCTGTTTATACACAACCAGCCTGTTTTACCACCTTATTCATCTATTTTCCCATGTTTGTTCCTCCCCAGACCATCTTGATCCCTCACTTCTCCCACCTATAGTTCCTCTGTTAAGCATTCCATTATAAGTCCTGTGCAATCCCCAAATGCTCTTCCCTGCTGTCCCATAACGAGTCCCATACTCTCGTAGGCGGTACCTCACTTCTGTCCATGAGCTTCTCCAGAGCCTTTCCATTGCTCATGGTGCTGGGTGTCCCCTGGTGCCTGGGGATGAGGCTCCCCTGGGGCAGCCGTGGGAGGGGCCGGGTCTGTGGCTCCTCTCTCTGTGGTCAGGTTATTGGGGTTGTCTCCATGCTCTTTTTGTCACATAACCTACCGGGTTGAACGTAGGGTTCTTTCCAGTGTTATTCAAAAAGAAAGTTCTTTACCATGACTGAGCTATGGTACCTCAAATTCATTCTTTTTGTTTCTTAGTCTCTTCCACATGGGATTTTTAAAAAATTGGTAATTCTTACGTGATAAAGATAGGGATAGAGATTATACAGTCTTCACTGTGGCTTTATACAGCTCAGTTTTATAACCATATTTATGCATCCAGGATTTATATAACCTGGGAACTGACCAATTCCCAGTCAAGAGATGTTTGTCTCTTTACTCTCTCATGTGGTATGAAGTTGTGGGTGACGCAGTCCATAGCGATGCTGAGAACTTTTTGTTTTGCTGGAAGGAGCTAGCCTGTGCAGCAGGGTATCAACAGAAGTGCAAAGCAGGCAGTAGCCCCACTGAGAGTGGTTTGTGTCACTGTTTCTCCATGACCCAAAAGTAGGAGGAGTTGAGTTGGGAAATTGTCCTTGTTTGAACCAGGGTAACATGTAATTCTTTTTTTTATTTTTATTTTTTTTTGTCCTTAGGCAAAAGGAGCAGATGAGGAAGCTCAATAAATCAAAACCAGTGGATGAGCGGCTCCTGTTCCATGGGACAAGTCCGTCCCACGTGCCTGCCATCTGTGAGCAGAACTTTGACTGGAGGATCTGTGGGACTCATGGGACAAAGTATGGAAAAGGTACAAGTGCAGACGTGTGGGTCTGCAGACCTTGGCCAGGCTGGTGGGTAGGTGTAAGGTGACTGACTGTCCCTGACCCCAGGTACACTGCTCTCACCTCTGTGCGTCTGCATCGCTGCAGGCAGCATCAGCAGAAATCCCCTTTCAGGAGGGACTAAAACCACCCCTCTTTGCCTGAGGTACCTACTGTTCAGCAAAGCTCTTGGATAGTTGGGACTGGGACGTTGATGGTGGAATGTGGCTAGAGTCTGTTGATTTAAAATAAGCTGATGTGGAAACACTTGTGAGGATGCGTGCAGAGCTACCCGGGCCTGTTGAATCACAATCACTGGCTGCTAAAGCACTGATAGCAGATGTTTGTTCCTTGGTTGATGTATTGTCTTACCTGTGTTTTTTTCTGGTCCCTAGGAAGCTACTTTGCCAGAGACGCCAGTTATTCTCACGCATACTGTTCCTCTCGCAGTGGTCGCTACACCATGTTTGTAGCTCACGTTCTTGTTGGAGACTTTGTTCAGGGAAACCCTGAATACGTTCGCCCTCCACCCAGATGCAGCAATTCAAACAGACTTTACGACAGCTGTGTGGATGACCTGACAGACCCTTCTATATTTGTCATCTTTGAGAAGCACCAGATTTACCCTGCCTATATCTTGGAGTACAGCAGCGGGGCCCAATGTATGATCCTGTAACGAATGGTGGAATCTCCTTTGAATTTACACTGAATAAATTACACTTTAGTACATTTTTTTTAATGTTTTTTCAATTTTAGTAGTAGCTTTAGAACATTTTGTAATGCAGCAAACGAATATCAATCCCCTGAAGGATTTTGGGGCAAAGATTTTGCTAGGGGCTATTCTTTTGCCAGCAGAAAGTGCTAAACTTTAACACCCACTTTTTCTCTAGCCTGGGATGGGGATGTTCTTGCCTTGTGTACACTGATTCAGTGACACCTGCTGCTGCTGAAAGTGGCACCGCTGGGTGTCTGCTGAGTGTCCAGTTAACTTGATCCACTGATATAGTCACTTCGGGATGATTCCTGGCTGTGGTGGTGCTGATGTGCCAAAGGGAGACTGGGTGGGGAATGCAGAAGGAGAAAAAGTGGAAGTACCTACCTCATGGTGCACAGGACAGGTATCATGGCCTGTCCTTCCAGGAAACAGCAGGAAGCTCCTGCATCCCGGAGGCTTTGTAATTAATGCTGGCAATGAACTTTGTTTTGTTTTCTGGTTGCATTGCTGACAGCTCTTCTCACCCTGTTCTTCTATGTCAAGTCTGCCCGTCCCCATGACACCCTGTCCTTGCTCTGTCCCCACTGGGTTTAGGTCAAGAGAAGCAGGGATATCACAGCTGCTGAAGTTAGGTCTCCACCACACCATGACGCTAACAGCGAGGAAGTCCATGGTGAGCTGAATAATGGTGCATGGCAGTGTCCCACTGGGGCTGCAGAACCAGTGCTTGCAGCAGTGAGGCAAAGGGGCTTTGTGAGGGGTGTCTGCTCACACAGCCACCCCCCTTCCCACCCTGCAGACTGAAGCTGGTGGTGGCTATTTTGAATTGTCGTGCTGCTGTCTGGCACTTCTCCAGGCGATGGAGAAGTGTGCCACGGGTGTGTGCTCTGACTAGGGTGGATGGGGGAAAGCTTGGATGATGGCTATAGTACTCGAATCTTTGTGGGTGGTGGGATAACATTCAGGATGATTAGTAGCATGGAAACAGAAATAATGGTTTATTTTAAAACAGTCTTGCTGTATATGCTGTTGTAATTCAGCAAAAGAGTCACAAGTGGTTCAGCTGTGCCTACCATGAGTGGGAGGAACCAAGAGTAGGGATGTGTGTAGGATCTCATCAGCTTCCCTAAAGCCTGCTATCTTCAGGCACAATCAGTGCCCTTAGAAAATGTCAGAAAGGCAGCTGACTGCAATGAGTCCCTGAGCAGCCATATTTAGAGCACTTCCATGTCCCACCTCTTTTGCAGGAGCCCAAGAGTTGTTCTTTTGCAAATTAGTGACCTAATCATGTCAGCCACAGGGGAGCTTTCTGCATAGTCAGGAAGGAAAAGTGGAAGTCACTTAAATCGACTTTTTCCTGAATATATGACATTTTTTAGTTAAAAAAAAAAAGTAAACGGCAGCAAGTTATCTGCCACACCTAAGGAAAGTGGTGTACCACAGTTGATTACTTTCGTGTCCTATCAATATGACTGCATTGTGCGGGGATTTTGGAGAGGTGTTTGCTTAGGATTTGTCAGTTGTTGCAGATCTGCATCCTGTGCTTTGCATAAACATGAATCTGAGCATTATTTGTACAAACCATAACAGAAAGTCTGTTTTAAGCTGTTAATTTTATAAATAGGTGGGATTATACAGAGATCTTTCTCGCTATACAGGCTTGCTGCCTGGCTGTGGCACCCAGTGGGTGCTCTGCGTGGGCAGTCTTCACCCTGCAGTCACCCTCCCCTTCCTGCCTCCAAGCCGTGGCCTCAGGAGGATTGAAAGGACTGAATAACAGACATTTCCAGCCGTCACCCTGCCTTGGTCCTTGCAACATTGCATAAATTTTCTCCATGGCTTCATGGGGGGTTGCATGCATGGCCTTTGGGCAGGACAGAGGTTGGGAGCTGGAGGGTTTGGGAAGAGTTTTGCTATTAGAGAAAATGCTCTGTGAAATGATGCCCGTGTACAAACCATCTTCCCCTGTTCTTCTCCGCCATGACAGAAGAAAGCATTCATTGTGTGGGAGAAAGCTGTTTCCAGCAAGGTGGGCTTCAGGGCGTGATTGCCAACCTCCTCGAGGGCAGGAGAAGATAAGGGAGAACACGCTGAGGGGCAGGCCAGTCACTGAAAAAGGGGTTTTGTTGGTCTGAAAAAGAGGAAACCAGGCAGAGAGGAGAGGTTCAAACATGCAGAGTTTGGAAGAAAAGGAGATTTTTCCAATAAGTAAAAATTATTTCTGGCTGCAGAGAGTGCCTCCAACAATCAGGTGCCGGGTATTATATTGAGAAGGTCAGGCAGGGGGCTGGTGTGCGCAGCTGCAGCCGTGTGCCATGATGGGGGACTGCTGAGGTGTAGCTGCTGTTGGCTTTGTAGGTGTTGGAGCACCAGATCTGAAGCGGAAGCACTCCTTGAGGAGCCCGCACTATTTCAGGGTCACCCTCTGAACTCTCAGTTTGTGTCGCTGCCAAAAGCAGCAGTTCCACCTCCAGGTGTGTGTTGCTGCTGTGTTCCCTATGCCAGTACCAGTGACTGTACTGGGGTGGGGAGGATCAGGTGCAGAGCATTCATCTACTTGAAAAACTGACTAAGCCAAAACCCCCACAAAACCCAAACCCAAAATATGGAGTTCAGCAAGAACAGTTCCCCGTTCTCCTTGTGTCAACACCAATAAAGAAGAGGGGGGCTTCAGGATAGATTTTGACTGACATAAGGTGATACCGAGCCTGTAGCCCAAGCAGGGCCTTGAATAGTAAAAGATTTGAGAATATTTTGGTCAGTGAGGCACTGAGAGCAGAAAACACTAGTAAAAGTGAAAAGCAACTTAATCTGTGAATACATCTTCACGGGAGTTTTGTTTGGTATTATAAATGTGCCAAAACTTCTTCCAGACCTGAGCCTCCTGCTACCTCTGGAGTACCTGTCTGCCTCCAAAGTGCGGAGCAGAAAGCATTCCTCAGCACCTTCTTAGAGGAGAAATGCTTGCAAACCATCAGCAACACATGATTGTTGGCAAGCACTAAGCGTGGATCTGATCTGTGGACTTTTCATTTATTTTTTTTCCCTTGGAGAAAAAAAAAAAAGTATTTGAAGAGCTCCCTACCCTGTTGAGAAAGGGTTGAATGACTTCTGTCTCAGATACGTGGGACTGACAGTTTCAGAGTTCCCGAGATGGTGGTGGAAAAGGTCTGACCTGAGGAAAGCTGTGAGTAGCCAAGCTGATTTCTGTGGCATTTGCTGCCTTCCCTGAGAGCCAGGCTGGTTCTGGCCAGGCAGGTGTCAGGGTGGGCTTGTCCTGTAGCCTCCATGGTTCACCAAGCTCCTTCTGCCCAAGGGTAGGGAGTAGGGCTACCCTCAACATGAGATGAAATCAACAGTTGGTATCTTGGATAATTACTTCTCCACCTTTCGTATATGGTCCCTCTTACGTGGGTGCTGTGGGAGCGCTTGATCTGCGCCCACATGGGGAGTTTTTTCAGGAGCATGGCAGCTGCAGGAGACCAGAGGGAGAGGGCCCTGCTGAGAGGCCAGCTGCCTCCACAAGAGTCCCCAGAAGCAAAGCTGTTAGCTCAAGTCATCTTTTCCATGTGATGCATTTCTAATTGATTTTCTTGTGGTGCTCTTAGGACTTCACTGTGTTCCTGATTTTAACGCTGTTGGTTACATATTCATGCACCTGTCCTAGAAGTGCTATTAAAAACCACCTCAGCAAGTTTTCAGGCTTTCTTTTAACTTACTGGTGCCAAATTTGACTTTTCAGCATTTTTAAGAATCCTTTTTAACAATTTTGACAGAATTTATTACAGGATGATTAAACTGTAGAAAGTTAATGCTTGACTGAACACACTGAATGGCATGTTATTTTCCAAAACATTTAAACTCCTAAAAATCAACCTGAGCCCCATAACCTGGCACTAACACTGTATGGGTGCCAGGTGAAGAAAACACAGATATTGTTCTTGGCATGACATGCTCGACAATCGCGCTATTTAACAAGACTGTTTCGGGATTGAGGGAATAACAATCACAAATCAATGTGTAGCTGTGGTCATGATGAGGGGCTGAGGGTTTGGGGGAGGGCAGGGGTCCTCAGCTAGGGGCTGCAGGAGACACATCTGTAGGAATCAGACTTCTACTGCTCAGGGAACAACTTTTTCTAATTGTTCCTGTTCTTTTCCAGTCCTGTTTCTTTTGATGAAGCCTATTGTCTGGCATGTTGAGTCCTAGACACTATTTCCCAAAACAACTCAAACCATCTTCCGAAGATTACTTATACATTTAGCTTACAAATAGGAGCAATAGGAAAGGCTGAGCTGGTTCTTATCCATCTGTTCTTAATAAGCTTAGATTTTCCTTCCAGATGCTTTACTGCAATGTCAGAGGACCCATTAATCGGTGCTCCATTGCTCAACCTGTAAATACTTGGGAAGTGGCTACACATGATATCCCCACCACTGAAGGAAGCTGTGCCTTTACCCATTCCCAAAGAGAAGCTTTATTTCACTGTGTGTTCTCGGAATCATTTTTCTTGGGCTCTATCTTCAGCTTTGGTCTCCTTAATTTATTTTTTATTTTTCAGAATGGTTTTCCCTTTACTAAGTCCAAAGGAGCTGTTAGAAGTTGCACTGGTCTCTGCTTTCTTTAACACCTTGTACACTGTTTCACTCTTGATTTTTGCAGCCTTTTTCTCACTTCATTTTGCAGATAGCCCCTTGCATCTTCCAGTTTATTTTCCTTTTGAAAGTTCCTGTACGTTTGTGATTTTTTATTACCTATAATCTGTGGGCGTTCCCCAGGGCTCAGTATTGGGACCGTTATCTTTAATATCTTTATCAGTGATTTGGACAAGGGGATCAAGTGCACCCTCAGTAAGTTTGCAGATGACACCAAGTTGGGTGAGAGCGTTGACCTGCTTGAGGGTAGGAAGGCTCTACAGAGGGATTGGGAAAGGCTGGATCAATGGGCTGAGGCCAATGGTATGAGATTCAACAAGGCCAAATATCGGGTCCTGCACTTGGGTCACAACAACCTCATGGAATGCTACAGGCTTGGGGAAGAGTGTCTGGAAAGCTGCTTGGTGGAAAAGGACCTGGGGGTGTTGGTCGACTGCTGGATGATTACGAGCCAGCAGTGTGCCTAGGTGGCCAAGAAGACCAACAGCATCCTGGCCTGTATCAGGAATAGTGTGGCCAGCAGGACTAGGGAAGCGATTGTTCCCCTGTACTCAGCACTGGATAGGCTGCACCTTGAGTACTGTGTCCAGTTTTGGGTGTCTCACTAGAAGAGTGACTTTGAGGTGCTGGAGCATGTTCAGAGAAGGGCAATGGAGCTGGTGAGGGGTCTAGAGCACAAGTGTTATGGAGGAGCAGCTGAGGGAACTGGCATTGTTTGGCCTGGAGAAAAGGAAGCTCAGGGCCTTATCGCTCTCTACAACTACCTGACAGGAGGTTGTAGAGAGATGGGGATTGATCTCTTCTCCCAAGTAACAGGTGATAGGACAAGAGGAAATGGCCTGAAGTTGTGTCAGTGAGGTTTAGACTGGATATTAGGAAAAATTTCTTCACCAAAAGGGTTGTCAAACATTGGAACACGTTGCCCAGGGAAGTGGTTGAGTTGCCATCCCTGGAGGTACTTAAAAGACGTGTAGATGTGTTGCTGAGGGACATGGTTCAGTGGTAACTTGGCAGTGCTAGGTTAATGGATGGACTTGATCTTAAAGGTCTTTTCCAACCAAAACGATTCTATGATCTGTCTGAAGCTGTGATCTGTTCTTCTGACCTGACAACCAGCTGACCTTCATTTTGCCTCTCAGCTCAAGCAGGTTCCTCTAAGAGTCTTCTCCACATCCTTTTTCCTCTTGGATCCTCATACAATCTGACCTCATATTAATGATTAAACAACCTCACCCTTCACAGAACTTATTTGACCGAAAGCCCTCGTATCCATCATAATGTCTTTAAAAATGCCTCCCTTTTTTTGATTTTTGTTGACTCAGCAATTCAAATTCCTTAATAACAGAATGGCCTCTTTACATTTCTCTAGTGTAGTCTGAGATGTGGTTAGTTTCACTGCATGAAACTCTAGGCTACTAACCAAACCTAAACTTTGTGACAGTGCTATCAAAAATACATTTTTCCCATCAGGACCTCCTCCAGCTGCTGCGATTTCTGCATAGGCTGAGTCCATGATATGTCCTGCTCACCCACTTTTCTTTTCCTTCCCAGATCTAGCTTTGGACTTGTTTTCTTTTTTTTGCTCCTTATCTTCTAGTTCTACTTGCTCCTGTTAACACGTGGTGTCTAGGCATTTTCCTGAATCTGAAACGTAACTCACAGGACTTGTAAGCAAAGCAAAAGCTTCATTATGTAGCAGCTGGGAAGGCCATTTGCAGGACTCCTCTCTGTCTAAATGCTATCAACTGAGATAAAAATGAACAGAATCCTCTAACAGCTCTGACCTCATGAGGATTCTGAAAGCTGTTTCTCATCATGGGAAGCAGCTCATTGCAGTGGGCAGGTTGAGGGACATGGACTTGGTAGCCAGGTCATCTATTCCCACATCTGCTGAGGTTTTGTTGTGGAACCCAGGGAAACTCAGAAGTATTGACTTTTACAGGTGAAATATCAATAACAACCAAATAATCCTATTGCTACCTAACCAGGGTCAGGCATCTGCTCAGTGCACGTACCATGTGCTGGCACACTCAGAGGGCAGAAAATGGCCTGTCTGGGTTCAAGTGCAGGCAAAAAAGGAAAACAAAAACCTTTCAGGACTTGCTCTCCTGAGCGTTTAGAAACTAGACAGTTTTCTGGGCTGTGAAATGACAACAGTCCAGGAATTCCTGCTGAGTTTGGGTTTCCTTCTCAAGACTACTGTTTAGCAACCTGCCAGAAGCTGATCTCCTCTCCTCTCCTCTCCTCTCCTCTCCTCTCCTCTCCTCTCCTCTCCTCTCCTCTCCTCTCCTCTCCTCTCCTCTCCTCTCCTCTCCTCTCCTCTCCTCTCCTCTCCTCTCCTCTCCTCCTCCTCCCCTCCCCTCCCCTCCCCTCCCCTCCCCTCTCTTCTTCTTTCTCTTTTTCTTTCTCTTCCCCCCCCCCTCCGCACTTTTGTCTTTTTTGAGACAGCTCTGCATTTTTGGTCATTCCTGATGCTCACTCGTTTGGCAGCGTGCAAACTGTCTGGGACTGTCTGGAAGATTCCCTGCAGTGGGTTGAATACGGGAAGCAGATAAAATTCACTGCACCCCTGAAACCCATCTCCAAGTCCCAGCCACTCTTGAAGTCCTGCTTTGAATGTTCGGGGGTTTTTTGTGAGGACTGTGTGTCAGATGGCACACAGACTTTCTACATAGTCCTGTAGTGCTGACCAATCCTTGGAGTGTCACTGGTATTCTCAGGGGAGCTTCTGATGCCACCTCTACTGTCACAACCTTCATTTCTGTAGCATTCAACCTACTCTGCAGCCTCAGTGATTGTTCCAGGCAGATTAGGAAGGCTCTCTGAAATTCACAGAAATATAAGATAAACTTTAAAGGTAGACTACTTATTTGTTTATAATTTATTTAATACATGTGATGTGCTGCTGACACTCTAGTGCAGCTTCTCTTTTGAGTATGCCTTAGGTAGGCCCATGACCAGCAGAAGTGGCTGTCCTCACAAGAGGGATGATACATCTTTAAAAGCTTGCTATAAAATTAGCTGTGTAAATTGGAGAAGAAGAGGCGATACTGTTTGTGTCTGAAAGATCATGAACTGTGGGAAATACATAGAATTTTCCATTCTTTTGTCTAACTTTGTGATTTAATTGCTGGAGCTATTGGAGACCTGTTACAGTTAAAAGATTAGAAAAATAAAGTCATGGTAATCAACACCAAAAAAAGAGATAGGAAAAATATTAGGAGGATAGTTTGAGACTAACATGTAGGTCATGGCACATGTGGCACCATAAGCAAAGGAGGAACTGTGAAAGAGGAAGCACTAAGGAGGAGACCTCTATTGTCTGAGGATCTGTAGCAGGAGATGGGGTAATATTCAAGGAAGAAAAACAGAAGACCTAAATCATGTATAGGTACTATTTTGAGTGCTCACATCTATTTTTGAGGAGTGGGATTGCAATAGCTCAAAACTGGCTGTGCGATGGTATCAAAAGAGGAGCCTTCCAGGTGGACAAGAGGACATGTGTCTGCACTGCTCATGCTGCCAGTTCAAGCAGAAGCAGCCCCTCATGCTGTGGGAATAACACCGAGAAGGCAGCCACAGGTAAGGCGTTGCATGGCTGTGTTAGCAACTCTTCATATGCCCTTCTGTGTAAGAGAGGCTGAACAGGGACATGCCAAAGTGTGCTAGCCTGTCTCTTGTCTCCAGCGGTGGCAGGTGCTGGTTTCCTGGAGAAGAGGAAGAGGAGGAGCAGCAGGTAGTGATGTTCAGCTCAGGGACTTCCTAAGCCTGAGATAACATATTTGTATTTAATGTCCCTCAATATATTTCTCTTCTCCTGAGCGTTTGTTCAGTCTTTCTTGAACTCCTACAGACTTCTGCCTGTATCATGTTGCAGCAGCGGGATCTACGGTAGGGCTATGCGTTTCTCGAATAGTTGCTCTGCTGCCTGCCTTCAAGTTCTCTTTCAAGATGTTGTCCAGAGAAATCTGAGCATGCAGTTGACAAGAAAAATCTGCCAGTGGCCAAATGATGAGTCTGGTGGAGGCAGGAGCCAGCTGAAGGAGAGGTGTGGGGTGCTTAGTTCACACATGCCATGTCCCTAGCTGACAGTACGAGCTTTGGGGGTCTGCTGCAGAGAGGGCTGTGGTGGCTGGAGAAGTGAGGCCCCCAGGTCCGTCCTTGCCATCCCAGCATTGGTATAGATCTGGCCTGGCTTCTGTCCCCCTGGGGGAGATTGTTGGCCACTGCAGGTCCTGGATACAGCACTGGGATCACCCCTGGTGTGCTGTGTACTGGCAGCGGGGGTCGTGGATTGTTGGGTCATGTGTTGCATCGTATCTTGGCCATTCCACCTGTTACGAGGTGGTGTGACTGAGACGTCCAGCCACATATGTGTCCTGGTTTCAGGTAGAACAGAACCAACTTTCTGTTCAGTAATTTTGCTTCTTAGCTAAGCCTCTTCTAACTCTCTGAAATTAACAGCATATTGTGCAGAAAAACATTCTCAGAGTGGTAAGACCTATGTTTATAGTTAATGCCAAGGAATGGTACACAGAGAGGCTCTTGCTTATATTTATTGCTATAACAACCAAGGTCAGCTAACTTAGTTATTTGCCCTGTTGGTGGGTCAGAAACAGAAAAGCGTAGAGGGGTCACACCTGTGAGAAGGAGCGAACAGGAGAGGTGACCCAAAACTGATCAACAGGGGTATTCCATCCCATCTGCCCCATGCTCAGTATAAAAGCTGGGGGATCAAAGGGTCAGTCCTCTTTCTTCAGTGTCTGACGTCCAAGGAGGACCATGTCTGTTCATCTGCCTTTGATCCCGATCCATATGTTCCTGACTCCAGATCTGGAATATATTTCCTATCAGTCGCTGAGTCCAGTCTGGGACTTCCCCAGTGCCTGCCAGTGACATCACCCTGGGAGCTTGATGTGGTTTTGTATATATTGTATCTATTTCATTTTTTCCTTTTTATTTTCTTATTAATATTTCATTAAAGTAGTTTAGTTCCTTCTAAACTTGTAAATCTCTTTACCCCTCCTCCTCCTTTCCTTGGAGTGAGAGGTGGGGGAGACCATCTGTCGTCTCATCATTGGCCAATGTTGCCTAAACCATGACAACATGTCATGCCGTTTGCCATCTCTCTCCTCCTTCACTGTCAGTACCATAAAGAACAACTCTGCTTTCTGGGCCTCTTGAGGTGAGGGGTGGCAGAACTGGAGGTGTCTTCTCACACACGACCTGCCTGGACCAGGGGAGGGAAGGTGCTGCAATAGCTACACTGGGAGAAGGAGGTGAACACAGAGGATGGAAGGGGTGAAAATGGAGGTTACTGATTTCCATAGTTACCAGGCACTGATTTGCTTTTTAATTCCACCTCCACAGCTTTCCTCTTGGTGTGTCACACCCCGGTGCTCACCCATGGTCGGTACCTAAAACCTCTGGTACTGGGTGGATGACAGTACCCAGCAGCAGGGATATGGAGAGGCAGTAAGCACCTCTCCCCTCCCTGCCCATGTGCTGGCCACCCCTCAGGGGCTGCCATTTCTTTCGCCCTTTCCAATCAGTGCCTTTCACATAAGTCTCAGGTCTGGCCTCAGTGCCTCCCCATGGCATATATGCATTTTGATGTATTTGGCAGCCTTTCATAATTTTACTTCCATCACTCGGGACCCAGAGTGAGATCGAAGTCTGAAGAGTGTTTATTTTCTTGGCCAAACCAGAGCCTTTCAAAATTGCTTTCAGCTAAACAATTTTTATGTTGTGTGTGTGAACTTGTGAGGAGAGTGCTTTTTCCTTTTGGAAATCCTAATAACTCACTGCAGAAGAGTGCCAGAAAGCTATCCCAGGCACTGATAAGGAACAACAGCAAAACATGACTGTTTCAAGAGCTGTTGTGATGTTCTCCAATCCTACGTGGAATGCCTGAGGAGAAGGCGGCAGGTACTACAGACTGCAGAGACGGACAGGACTCTGGGGATACACCACCCTACCAGACCTCATCTGTGCATGCTGTAATGAGGAGGGAGCAGTGCCCAGCAAACAGCTTCTGGTGGGAGGTGGGGTGGGGCTGGGGTGCACTGGGAAACTCCAAGTCATAGGCAATTACCCTTGGTTGACAAATAAAATGCTGCTCTGCGGGCCCTTTAAGCCAAAACTTTTTTCTGATGGATAATTCCCCTCCTTTTTCTAGTGCCCAAATCACTGTGCTGCCACTGTAACCTCGACTCAGGTGGAGAAGGCATTTCAGACTGACCAGAAAAGCACTCTCCAGTTTCAAGCAGGTTCTCAGCAGCATGAGATCAACTTTAAAGGTGAAATATCTGTTTGCAGGTGGGATGTGACTGGCTCTGCAATGCAGAGCATCCTGGGAGAAGGCAGGTGAGGGAACAAGAGGGGTGAAATGCGCTTTGTGAATTGTAAGTGCTACAGCAGCACGAAGGGGAGGAGGGGAAGAAGGGAATCCTCCACTGAGCTGGCACAAGGACATGTGCAGTTGTTGATGCAAGAAGGATACAGCCCCAGCCTAAGCAGAGGGAGCAGGAAGGTGTGGGAGCTGAGGGTGGATTTTGGAGCCCCCTGAGCATGACTGCACCGTGTGATGGGGTGCAGGACCCATACTATGCCAGGTCTCTTGATCTTTTAGTCAGGATAACTCCAAGGAAAAAAGTGCTCCTCAAAACAGGGCAAAAACAGGTGACAATCTGTTCTTCAGCTGTCGGAGAGGTCTTCAGACACAGAATCATAAAGTGATTTAGGTTGGAAGGGCCCTTAAAGATCATGTAGTTACAACGCCCTGCCATGGGCCGGGACACCTCCCACTAGACCAAGTTGCTCAAAGCCATATCCAGCCTGGCCTTGAACACTTCCAGCGATGGGGCATCCACGGCTTCTCCAGGCAGCCTGTTCCAGTGTCTCACCACCCTCAAAGTAAAGAATTTCATCCTAATACCTAACCTAAATTTCCCCTCTTTCAATTTAAAACCGTTACCCCTCTTCCTATCTTTACACTCCCTGATAAAGAGTCCCTCCCCATCTTTCCTGTAGGCCCGCTTTGGGAACTGAAAGGCCACTACAAGGTCTTCCTGGAGCCTTCTCTTCTCCAGGCTGTGTGTGCAGAGTCATTGTGATGGACACTGAAAATGAAAATGGCACAGAACAAAAGGGAAAAAAACAAATCAGGAGTACCTCGAAAAGAAGGTTACCCGAATTTTCATGCTCTGCTGCCTGTGCCGGGCTGAGGGGGTGTTCAAGGCACGCTGCAGGGGCCGCTCCTTTTCTCACAGCCAACGTCCCCCCACGCCAAAAGCGGTGCTGCTCATTCTGCCTGCCTTCACCTTTCCCTTCCAGCCGCGCTCCGGAGGGACCGGCGCGCAGGTCGGCGACGAGGCACATCCGCCGGTGGCCCGGGGGCGGGCAGGGGCGGGGATGCGGGGGTGCGCAGGGGTGCCGCAGCCTTCTGCTGCCGGGTCCCTAGGTGGCGGTGCCCGTCCAGCTCTGGGGACCTGCCGGGAGCCCCCGCTGGCCGGGCGGCCCGGGAAGTTCCCAGCTGCGGGAACCCCTCCGCGGGAAGGGCTGTCCGTGTGCGCGGAGCTGTAGGGGGCTATGAGGGGAGGAGGAGGAGGAGGAGGACGATGTAGGAGCGTGTGGGATTTGGGGTATGATGGAAGGGCGGTGGGAGAGCCGAGGGTGGTCGTGGTGAAGTGTGGGGCTGAGGTAGAGCTGGGTGGTATCGCACAAGTTAGCAGTCAGCAGCCCGTAGGATCTGCTGGGTCCCGGTCTTCGTGACCATCTGCACCACGACCAGGTCAGTTCCACCTCTCCCCAAAAAATCACAGTTCAATCACAGCTGCTGAACACGAAGTGCAGATTAGGGCTGATTTTGACCGGCAGCAGGAAGAGCTGGAGGAGGACGTAAGAGACAGGGAGTGCTGCAGAGCGCACTGAAGGGCTGCAGACTTATTGCAAATGCTTCCGGGACTGGCAGAAACGGATCTGCCTTTTTTATTGCCCATGGTCATCTTTCTGCACTCTCTGTCGATCACGGATGCCTGCTCCATGGGCAGGATGGAAAGCGGCTGGTATTGGCTGGATGGGCACCACCATTGGGTTGAGTATGGGAAACAGGTGAGCATCTCTCTCTCATGCCGAGCACCCTATGCCAGTCACTCCCTTTTTGCTGTCTCCTTCCCTTAAAGTGTAGGAAAGGCTGGAGCATGTCAGGACAGGAGGTCCACCGAGCTCCAGAGCCCATCCCCGTAGCTGGATGACACAGGTGCCCAAAGGAAATTATAAGATCAAGGTGCACATGTAGTGATACTTTCCCAAAATGCTCTCCCTGCTTCCAGCAATTTTTGGCTTGGGGATCTCCTGCATCAGAGTTGGTATCTATATATGTAATAACCCTGAGTGCTTTATTCTTTCAGTAATTATTCCATCACTTTTTATATCTGCATAAACTATTAGCATCCACAATGTTTTAGGGCAAGTATTCCCACAGCCAAACTGAATGTTGCCTGAAGGAGGCTCTCCTTTTCTGTGCTTTGAACTTAGCACCTGCTGGCTTCATTTAATAGATGTGACATAGATATTCTCCCAGTGCTTTCTTGATCACCTCGCACATTTCTGTCATTTTTGCTGATTTCCTTCAATGTTCCCAGTTAATCCAGCTCTGAAAACAGGCTACCTTTACAGATGTCTGAGGAATTTGTTGAAAACTCATTTTAATTTGAAAATTCTGCGTATGCGAGAAGGGTT
This sequence comes from Chroicocephalus ridibundus, assembly GCF_963924245.1. NCBI lineage: Eukaryota > Metazoa > Chordata > Aves > Charadriiformes > Laridae > Chroicocephalus > Chroicocephalus ridibundus. Next base: position 157,916,103 of record NC_086284.1, read on the forward strand.
CCCTTTCTGTGTACTTCTGCTGGAAAACAAGTCCCTGAAAACCACCTGTTTTTCCCATCAAGGCCCTTGGGAACAATCCCCACCTTTAAGCTCTTTTGGAAATAACTCCAGAGCCTGGAATTGCAGCTCCTCCTTCCGGGGAGCCTCTATTTCTTCCCCACAGGGCGGCCAGAGGAGGGTGAAGCGCTGCGAGGAGCGAGGTGGGTGGCACTGCGCCAAGGCGGTGAAGGGAGGTGACACGAACTGGTAATCAGACTGCACTGCAGCCACCTGCAGAGGCCCCCTGTGGGGTACACGGGGAGAAGAGGTGGACAGGAGAGAGCCCCTCCGATCCGCAGTGGTGCAGGGACTGGCAAACACAGCAGAGAGACCCTGCCGTGGCTCAGAGTCTGTGACCCGACTAGTTTAAATCACTGGCTTTTCCCCATGGCTTGTACAGGTGCCAAATCCAACTCTGCCAAGTGTGTGACACCCCCGTGGCCCAAAGCCCATCGCTAACAAATATCCTTCTCCTCTGTAGCATCCAGAATAAGGTGCTGCCCCTATAACTTCAGCAGACGTGGTTTCAAACTCATCAGTACACTTTTGAACTTCAAGCTGGTTTGCAGAAATATGAGACAGATTTCAAAGGTAAAAGATCTGTGTGCTTACCTCTTGACATGCTAACGGGGCAGCTAACAGTCATGCAGCTTCTTTTCCAAAATGTCATTGAAAATCCTTTTCTGCTTGGATGTGAGACCAATGGGGGAACTTTTCCTGGAGAACAAGCAGCATCTCTTAGCACAGTAAGAAGGGGAAGAGGAGGGAAGTGAAACGTGAAATAGAGAAAATGGAAGCAGTTTTTGCAGACTAATGAAAACTGGGGTTGGCTCTGGTGTGAACAGAGAGACATTTTAGGGTAGTGTCCCTGTCTCCTTGATGTTACACCATGCTGGGCTAAGGTTGTAAATATGGGAACCTTTCTTATGTATTTACAATTGGGAAATCAAGGGCTGAAATAAGGATGCAAGTATGTTGAAGGGAATGACAGTGACTAATTCATCACGGATATGTTGTCCCTCTTGTGCATACACAGCGTAGGTGGTTGTTGCATGCATTGTAATTTGACTTTCTATATGAATCCAGTTTACCACGGTGCACAGTGAGCGTGACATTCTGGTGACTATGCTTTTCCTTGGGTGTGAATGTGCCATAGAGCTAGGGCTTTCCAAAGCACAACAAAACCCCCACAAACTGCTGTGGCCGTTCTCTTGTGGAAGAGGAAGAGGGAAAAAGGAAGGTCAGGAGCACCACAGCTTAAGCTAATTGTGAACTGTATTTGAGTTTCTATGGTATATATACATTCTGTGCAGAGTTTAAAAAGAAATCATGTGCCGTGATGGTTGCTCATGATATATCATATTTGAAGGAGGCTGTAAGCTGTGGAAGGCAGCCTTGGTTAAAATATTAGAAAGTGTGTTATGTCTTATGCCTAGAGGAGGTGGTGTGCATCACCATATAGTATCTTCCAAACTAGTCTGAGGGAACAAGAGGTAGGTAGGATGTCCCTTTCTCCTGTCTGGGGCTAGAAAAAGAGCATGGCTTCTCTGGTGGCCTTGTTGCACAGCTAGAAAAAGAGAGAAGTTTGTTCAAGATCTCTGCAGGGCAAGTGAGCTGCAAGCAGGCCAGTGAATTAGCGCTCAGACAGTGGCCGAGCACCATCTCGGTAACTCATTTTGGGTTTTATCTTCTCATAGCTCCGCTCCATTACTGTGCTCTTGTGAGTGAGTGTGCGGAGTCGTTATCCTTACAACCTCCCCAGGGATAAAGCCGAGCCTGGGTCATCTGACACAATCCGGGCACGTCACTGTGTGGGGGCTGGTGAATCCATCTGCACATAGCAGGGTTGGGGCTTCCTCAGGCTCCGAGGGAGGCATAGTCCTTCACTGAGCTACCAGGGCCTCACCTGGTGTGGGCAGCACCAGCTGCCAGGTGGTGGGCAGCGGCAGGAATCACCCCAAACATCTCCAGCAAAATAGTGAAAGCGCCTGGGATGGGGAGCTCCGTGTGAGGCACTGTGTCACACTGGTGGAAAACAGAAAAGACGTAGTATGAGTAAAGCAGAGTCTAGATCCCCAGAGAAGGACTAGGTAGTTCAGAGAGGCCTGTTTTTATGAGAGAGATCACACTACTATAAATGGAATGAAAAGTTTGCTGGGTATCACCACGCTTTGACCACCTGGAGTGAGGCACAGTCAAAAAGATGTCCACAAACCTCCCCAAAACTTTCACAGGCAGTGCTTCAAGTGACTCTGAGTGTTTGCCCTGTGCTATCACCAGAGGTCAGAGAGGAGAGGGTCTCTTCTCTCAACGCCACCAGAGGAGCTGGTGCTGGTTGGAAGCCAGGTCAACAGCCCCCTAAGCCTCGGAGAGAGAATCTATGTGAAGGGAAGAAAATGTGAAATTGGGTGATGGTGATAACCAGCTTCTCAGTCAGCTGCTACAGCTCACAACGTCTGCACAGATCCCTTCCTACTGACAGCAAAATGCCTGAAGCAGACATGGCAGGGGGCAGAGGAGGGGCTGGGTGCAGGAGCAGCATGAGCGAGGTTAATCCCACTGTGTTGCACAATGACATCTGCTCTCCTGGGCAGCATTCCCAGCTGGCAAAAACGTCCTTTCTCATTCGTGGTGCGTTTGTCTTCTCTTTCAAGAAACAGTCCAGAGAAATCTGAATGCTCAGACTGTGATAAAAATCTGCAGAAGTCCTACCGCCGCAATGAGTGGCAGTAGGAAACAGGACAAGGAAAGGTATGGGATGTTATGCCCATTATTTTCCTGCCTGTGGAAAATAATATCCGTTTATTAAGTCCTCTTCTGCTTCAAGATGACTCATTCATCTGCTGATGGTGCAGGCTTTGCGCAGTTAGGCTGGGCGGTGGGTTTGACAGGGTTGGCAGGCAGTCACTGTGGCAGGGGTGCTGCAAGGGGAGTGCACCCAGGAGAAATCCCATCGGCCTGGAGGCTGCCAGGGCAGCTTCCCACTTTCTGCTGGTGGAAAGTTACATGGCTGGGGGTGTTCAGATAATTCTGACGGGGACAGAAAAACTCTACTGTAATGCAGTTTCTAGGCTAATGTTTTATATTCTTCTATGGTGATACTGGTGACAAAGTGAAACAACAGGTCCAGCTCAGACATGAATAGCCACATACCCTGGAGAAGACATACTTTTGGTTTGTCAAACAGCCTGCTAGTGAGCTGGGAAGCTCAGGGAATAAGGCTGACATCCTGATTTGTGGATGCTGTAATCTGGAGGACGAGAAAGAGTGGGACTGGAAGAGTGCAGACATCAATTAGGGGAAATTTGTGCAGTGTTGTTGAAACAGGCGTGGGTAGAGCCTTGTAGCAGTCAGGGGAAATAAGAGAAATGGGAAGAAAATGACTGCTCCGTTTGGAACAAAAGGCAGATGTTGATAATCTGGCATGGTTTTGGTGGGCTTTTCCTTCTCTGATTCCTCTCCCAGTGGATTGAATTGCGTGGTCTTTCTCTCCAGTTCAGGAAAGGATAGTTTTAATCATTTCTTAGCATTTCAACAGGCATTGTGTGAACTGTTTGTGCCACTGCTTCTTCTTTTTCTTTTTCTTTTTTTTTTTTTTTGGTAGCTTACTGCCAGAAGAGGCCAATATGGCCTGGTGTTGGTAAGGAGAGGTGATGCAGGGATCGTGCTTGAAGAGCTGTTTGTACTTTCTTTAGACAGGACTAGGTCGCAATATTATTAACCGTGTTTATAAGCATGTAGCCAAGCAAGGAAGGAAAAGCTGAAAGCATTGCGTGATGCATCTTGCTATATGTATGCTGTAACATACACGGACATTCTCTACTTGTAGCTTGCATTACTAAGAGAGAATAGTGTATACAGAATATAAAGACAGAAGGTTTTCTGAGGCAGTCCCTAAAAATGACCAGGAGACTGTCTTGTGGAAACCCCTTGAGTTTGTTAATCTTGGTCAAACTTGTTTTAAACAGGCAATCAGATGCCGTTCACTTATGTAATGTTTCCTTCAGACTGGGACTGTTCAGCGCTGCCTGAAATAGGATACTAGGTATATATCTGTTCACATCTGCTCATTACTTTGGGAAAAGTTATAGTCTGTCATGGCTCGCATCAAGCAAATCTAAAATACATGCCTGAGTTCAGGGACTGGTTTTGTTAGTTTTCAGCTTGCCAACGTGTTACTCAAAAATGTACAGCTGCAAGAAGGACAAAGATGGCTTTGCAGAAGAGCTTTGCAGGGGACAGAGGGCTGTCCATTCACACCATGGCATTGTACATCTAAATGGCCAAAATGCATAGAAATGTTGGTTTATCCATTGCGCTGGGTTGACCTAGGTGACAGCTGATGATCTGGAAGTAGATGATCAGTGCTCCTTATTCACAGGACTGTTTCTCCTTTAAAACTCAGTCACACTTTAGAATTTCAAATCAAAGCATGCACATTACAGGCACCGTCAGCTCATTCAGTATTGCTATAATGAGATTTAGGTCTTCTGTGTTTTTGAAACATCAGGCAGCTTGATTATCAATAAAGCCGCTTTGTTGACCCACTAAAGTAACATCAGGGTTTGTCTATGAAGATGAGTTGGTGCACAAGAAAGATAAGGGTGCTCTTGATATAGAACAATGATTTCACCTTCTCTTTTCCTGGACACCTATAGCTGGACACCTATTCTGAACCCCCGGTGTCTTTGCACAGCTTCGCTTTAGCTCACTTAGGACTGCAAATGCTCTTTGGGCAGAAGAAATGTGCTCCACAGAGAGCAATATCTCCCTTGTATATAGACAAGCTCTCAGAGTAGGAGTTGAGAGCACACTGTGACAGGAACAAGAGTGTGGAAAGCACCATGAATAAATGAGAAAGGGCTCTGAAAAATCCCAGGCCACAATCGCACCGGCGGTGGTGGTGCTAGGTCCTTTGGGATGGAACGGGGAGGTGTAACCGAAAGCGCTGTAACACATTGGTCTGTGTTGCGTTAACTTCTTTCCAGCTAGTAGAAGTCAGCTGCGCTGACAGCAAATACAGGGAAATTGAGAACCTATTTCAGCAGACAATGAAGGATTACAGCATCCGCAAGCTCTGGAGGACTCAGAGCCCAATGCTTTGGCAGGATTTCCAGTGGTTTGTATCCGCTTTACTTCATTCCCCTGGTGGCAGTGGAGCCATTCAGATAATGGCTGGGCCCCCATCCCGTCCTCCCGGCGTGTGGGTGGTTCCCCCTTGGCAAAGGGCAAACCGCCTCCCTCTCCGCACGCCCCTGTAGCCCGGCCCTCGTGGGCTCAGGCGCATTCCTTGGGAGCGAACCGCTCTGATTCTCTGATTTATGGTGGAAAAATAACCAAATCCAAAAATCGGAGGGGGGCTGACGAAAAGGATTGGGGCCCTGTGGAATTAGACCTGGTTTTTGTCGGAAATTTTGATTAGGAAAACCCAGCAACTTAAAAGATTTTTATTATAAAGGTGCCTTTTATAAACCTGGGGTTTAGATTTGGGGTGCATACAAATCTTATTTTGTAAGCCTGGCTTTACATAAGCCATTTTTAAATCTATCAGATTCTATGACCTTTTTTAGGAAAAAAACAACAAACCCAGGCATTATAAGTTTGAGTTGTACATACCCTCCCTGTTGGTAGAACAACAGGATTTGGAGAAATGTTTTCTTTGCTGCTTGGCTTCTCACAACTACAATGTTCTCATGCAAAATGGAGAAGGCTAGTGTTTTGGTTTTTTTCATGAAATCTGAGAGTTTGATTAACCACAGCCAGAGGAGTGGGTGGACTGTTTCCCCAGGATATGGGAGACCTACATTTAATCCTACACTTGAACTGAACCTAAGGCTCCCTGGTTTTGGGTGCCTGCCTCTATCATTTCACAACTGGAGCATGGGATAGGGTCACTTGTGCTCGAGTGCAGTAACCAGAGATACCAGTCTGTGTCTGAAGTTTTCCAAGGAAAAAACAGCACCAAGATTGAATGTTCCTGGAAAAAAAAAAATGTGGTTCCAGTTGGCATGGGCATTTTCCAAAAATTCCGCAAAAACATTAAGTCAAAACTCCGGTGGAGTGGGCTCTTTGTTTTGTAGGTGTAATGTGTGGTTTTACACATTTCCTGGTGTCAAACTTGGCTGCGACTGAACAGAGCATGAGAAATTAGTAGACAAGTTTGACTTAAAGAACAGGGAGGGGACAGATCTAACTGGTTAAATGGATTTTACCCCTCTGATAGAGAGGAACTGAAAATGTTTGAATACATCTAAACAAGTGATGACTTCAGTTCTTCTCTGGTAACAGATATACTGAATTTGTAGAAAATGTGCTCTGCTTACTGGCCAGTGTTTTATCAGAAAAATTGAGGTCTGAGAGCAAAGCTTAAAGTATTAATTCTATTGAGAATAGAGTTCAAAGCTGCAGAGGGAGTCTGAAAGAGCACTGTTTGGCCTGTGATTTATTGTCTTTATCTCTGTGTGAGGTGCGAGTAGCAGCTGTTTGCTATATATCAGGAACTCAGATTTCTTGTTTTGGTTTTATTATCCCTCAAGACAATTTGGCATTTCTGAAATAGCTCCTGTTATACTAGCAAAGTTTCTTTTAAAAGTATCTGAAGCGTGGTGGGATTTTTTGCATTTGTGGTGACACAGGGATTCCTCTTAGCTCCAGCTCAAAGTTCCCTTGTTTATTCTGCAGGTTTTGCAAGGAAGAAGTTCTAAGACCTTTCCTTAGGATGGAGGCCAGGGAAGAAAAAAGCATGACTGGGGAAGACCAGCTGACACATATTAGTTATCACCCCCATCTGCTGATGCCTTAAAATAAATTCATGTGGAAACACCTGGTGAGGATGTGCTTGGAGCTACTTGGAGCAGGTAAGAGGAGATGCTTGTTGAGGAGTTGGCTGCTAAAGTGCAGGTAGCAGATCTTTGTTACTTTGGTTTGTGTGTTTTCTTACTCATGGCTTTTTCTGGTCCCTGGGAAGCTACTTTGCCAAAGGTGCCAGTTGTTTTCATCAATGCTGTCCATCCAGCACAGACCACCATGGTGTGTTTGTAGCTCAAGTTCTTGTTGGAGACTTTGTTCGGGGAAATCAAGTCTACCTTCACCCTCCAACCAGACCTGGGATTTCAAACAGACTTTTGGACAGCTGTGTAGATAATAGAAAAAAATCTTTCCATGTTTGTCAGCTCTGAGAAGCACAAGATTTACCTGGCCCATATCTTGGAGTATAGATGTTCACCCCGATAAAGTTGATGTTAGAGGTAACAATATCTTGTCTGAAAATAACACTTTAAGGTTTGACATTTTTGAACTCTATGTTGCATGTAAGAACCTCATAGCTGATGTTCAGCTCTACTTCAGCTCTGTTTCAGTTACAGGAGTGAAACTACAAGTGTGGTAACTTATGGAATGGCTGGGTCCTCTATGAGAGTTGTTTTCCTCCTAAAGAGACTCATGGCAGTTAAATCATAGTAAATAATATAACTGTGACAATGTGATGATGATTTGGATGCAAATGCAATGTAGATTTAAATGTGCATTATGATTAATTTATAAAACTAATTGCTTCCCTGTAAAATATGATACATAAGTAGATGTTGTTTAGGACATAGTTGGGGAAATGAATGCAGAAAATGGGGAAAATGGAGTATAAAAAGCATGTTTGAGGGGTGACTCTTTGGAGTTGTTTTTCCATGCAGTGAAGATCATCAGCAGCTTGTCAGTGTAAGAAAAGTAGACAATGGGCTCTGAGCTGTTTTTGTCCTGTGGTTTGGCTGCTTTGAGTTTTGTGGCAAGAAAAGGCTTTTAGATCATATCTTAAAGGACTGTTACACCATGTTCCCTCATTTCTCTGCTGGTCCCGTTTGGTTATCTTGCAATAAGAGTCAGAAGGGCCCCAATTCAGATGGGGGAAAAAATATTCCTGGATAACAAAGCAGCAAATGACTCATTGGTCTTCCTCAATCTGCCTTGACCATTGATGGTATGCTGAAGCCGGAGGAGACAACACAGTGGACAGCTGGTGAAGGGACCCATCTTCACATAACCCCTCTGAGAGAATGGGTAGGTGCCACAGGCTATACTGCTGCCCAGTAATACCACAAATCAAAACAACAGTAATTTCTTGCTCCTCTAGGAAGAGCTAAGTTGTTATTTTGGGCTGTCTTCTCCTTCCTGGACTGCAGGCTGGGCTAGGATCTTGCCTTAAAGAGATCATGCAACCTCCCTCCCAAAATTTGAAGAATGGGTGTGAGACATTCTTTGGATTCACACCAGGATATTGTAGGGGGTTTCTACCGAGTGTTGCCACATAGGTGTGCAGCAGCCTGCTGTGCGTCTGGCCCTCCCATGCTGAGGGCAGCTCCAGCACATTCAGATGTTAAACTGGAGCTGGAGGGGAAGCAGAGTGGTGGTGCCGTGGCGGGCAGCTGTTGCTCAGATTTTGCTCTTTGTGAGAGAAGAGCAAGCCCTCCTGTGCTTGCTTGAGGATTGGTCTTGTCCATGGGCCAGCTGGAAGCAGCTCCCTTGCTCTCTGCTCTGGTGCAAGCCCTTACACTCAGCCATCCTCTGTGAGGAGCCTCAGCCCCTGCAGGACTAGGGTGCTTCAGCAGGCCCATAAAAAGGGGATGAAGGTGCCCGGCACCATGGCTGCTTTGAATGATCTCCTCTCCCCTGGGGATGCTGTCTCCTACTTTTGCCCAGGGCTGAGTTTAGTGTCATAATGTTGGAAACACTTGGGTGCTAGTGGCCCCATCCCAGATGGCCACCAGGAAACACTGTGAAGAGGAGTCCTGCTGCCTCTGCCAGTGGGAAACCCCCAGGGGTGTAGGAAACTGATGTTATAAAACATCCTGTGAGACCCATAACTAACGCTGGGGATGTGGTTTGTTTTGTTTCCTGATCACATCACTCAGCATCATTTCTCACCCTATTCTTCTATGTCAAGTCTGCCCCTCCCACTGATGACATCCTGTCCTTGTGCTGTCCCCATTGGTTGACTCCCTGGTCCAGAGCAAAGCTTCCCTGCGTTTAGGTCAAGAGAAACAGGGATATCACAACTGCTGACGTTAGAGCCCCACCACACCGTGATATTAGCAGCAAGGAAGTCCATGGTGAGCTGAATAGTGGTCCATGGCAGTGTCCCACTGGGGCTGCAGAACCAGTGATTGCAGCAGTGAGGCAAAGGGGCTTTGTGAGAGGTGGCCACTGGCACAGACACCCCGCTTCCCACCCTGCAGACTGAAACTGGTGGTGGCTATTTTGAATTGCCGTGCTGCTGTCTGGCACTTCTACAAGTGATGGAGAAGTGCCTCAGCGGTGTGTGCTCCAACGGGGATGGATGGGGGATTGTTCTGCCATCTCAACTTGCAGCTCATGTCTGCAGGACACGAGTAAATCCCATAAATAAATTAGTCGCTGGAATGAACTGCTGCATTTGGTTTATTTCCACCTTCTTATCCTTCTGTGGGGAGTTGGGGGATTTGACCAGAAACCGAAGGTTTTTCTTTAGCAAACTAGTGCATCAGGAGCTTTGTGGATCTAGTGGATGTGGATTTCATTAACCATGGCTAAGCACAGGGCTTTTGATGAAAGCAGAAAGTAAAGGATGCATTGGAAGGGGTGATATTTACTAGACAATAGTCCAGTTGGTGATAAGACTGTACTTTTAACTCCCTCTCTCTAATAATCAGCATACCAAATCCCAGTCTATTCTTGTTCCCCTAAACCACCTGTCTTGCTAGGTGTTGTTGGGGTTTGCTGGGATGTAGGTGCTCTTCATTGCAGGTTTATCAAATCTCATATTCCTACCCCTGAAGTGCTCCTCTCTGTTTGGGTGGTGCACATTTCACCTCTGCATAATGAGATGAGGACCCCATTTTACTGAATCACCAGTTGCCGATTCAGGGCTGGAGGTGCATGCCTTGGGGGTGTCTGAGATGGACTCTTGCCATTGCCGGGTACAAATATTTCCTCTGCGATGCAGAATACTGCTAAGGGCTTCAAATGAACTACTTCCTGTGACTGTCTGCACACATACATGGGAGTCTGCTGCTATGCTTTTTATGGAAGCCGCATTCCAGATTCCCAGTTTAACAAAAACACCCTGCATCAGCAGCCTTGTAACAGCAAATGCTGTTAGCCAAATCACACACAGGCAAACAGCTCATTTCCTTCCCGCTCAGTTGTTAAACCTTGTAACTCAAAATCCAGACATCACATTTTGTGTTTTTTTTGAAGGAGAGGAGGAAGATGACTATACATTAATTTCACAGAATGTTATTGTTTAGAACATACTCTATTTTTGAGTGGTCAAAGACTTCTTTGCTAATGAAGTACTGGAAAACTGAGTGCAATATCTTGCTGTTTGCTGTGCATCCTCCTCACTCACTGGCAAGCTTTTACATGGAGAATACCACACCATTAGAACACACTGTCCCTTCACATGGCCAAGCCCCAAAGGCAAAGCACCCCAGAGGACTATTACAAATTTGGTCTTATATTTTGATTCAATTATTGCATGAAAAAGGGTAACAGTGACTTCTGTCCATTGAGGTGCAGGAAGAAATGAAGGAGATGGACTTTGACTGGTACTGGGGAATACCTACTGGCCATAGGTGGCACAGCTGGCTCCAGTGTATTTACTGGAAAAGGATTTGTTGTCTGCCAAGTAGTTAAGCTATTGTCTAACCACCTGGAAAGCCCCATGTGGCTTAAACTGATTACTTATTTACCCACCCCACAAATAAACTCACTCTGTCCCTATGCATAGTGAGATGAGTGTGATAAATGTAGCTATTTTCACCGAATGGGATTTACAACTCCCATGGGAAATAGTGGCTTTTGGTTCCTGCAGGTCTAGATAAGGTTCATAGAAAATGGTCCAGTTTAGTGTTGGTAATGGCAGGGTGTTCTGGCAGTAGGAGGCAAGGGCCAATTAGTACTGAATCAGAAGATGGTTGCAGAAGGGCTGCTGGCAGTCATGTCATTCTCTCCTACATCGGTGTCTGCTCTCTCTGCCTGGAACAAGCTTTCCCATTTCTGTATTAACTCTTGGGATGAGGCTGTCCAAGGGGGTTTTTTTCTTGCACAAAACTTTGCCCAGTGAGGCTTCTAACATAATCACAGAACAAATAGTAGCTGTAATATATTTTTCCTTAGGAAAGCTTATTCCAGTAGGATAGGAGAATTTTCTCTGTAAGTGAAAAGTGTTTGAAGGAAATACTGTTGAGAGGCACATTAAGAGCTGGCTACTACATCACTGTGGAGGATGATAGCTTTTCCCTGGAAACTCACAGATGTCATACGAAAAGGAGGGAAGAGGAGTATTTAAGGAAGGATGAAACCAAGAGTTCATTTGGGTTTCAACTTAAAAACCTGAGGAGGATATGAGCCTGAGGGCAAGGCTAGGACTGCAGCTCTGGTCAGGTACTCATCCAGAAAGCCAAACTGTACTAAGGCAGGCAATATCCCTTGGGATCACGGAGGGCTCACGGCAGGAAATGCAGCCAAGGTTTTTCCCCTGATCAGTGACTCACAGAATGATCTTCTTGACCGTGCTCTTTCACCAGCCTTACAGGATTGCATTACTTCCTACAGAGCAGTGTAGCTCCTGTAGGTGGAATGCCAATCTGCAGGCATTTGATGAAAATGAAGGAAAGATTGCTACACAGCTGAGTATTAAGCACTGTTTCTGGTTTTAAAACTGTTTCTGTGACAGTAGAAAGTTGATTACAGTTGCATCTCTTCACTCATTGCCACTTATGGCCTGTCTTTGGCCTCAAAGCAGCAGAAGTCAGTGCCCACCCAGAGCTGTAGGTACCCTCTGCCTTCCAGTCAGGTCACACACCCAGCAGCTCAGGTTACCCCTGTCTCCTCAAATGCTGCTGGTGATGGGTTAAGCAACAAACCCCAATGTTTTCAGCCTATTTATGGCCCTGGGAAGAATCTTCCCAGGTCCACGGACCATCACAGGCCCCTGCAAATCAAAAGAGCTCTGTCTTTTGCAAGCCGGTACATAAAGCATTAGCCTCTAATGTAGGCAATTGCCAGATCATTTAGGACCTTCAAATCCAATGTCCACTCACAACATCATAGCTAGAAAATCTATTGATGTGATGACCAGGAAAGACCTCTGTCACCAGCTCCCAAGTCTACTCAGTCCCCGTGACAGAAGTGTGGCACATTCAAATCCTTAGGCGAGAAAAACATGACTCGGGAACAGCCAGTTGGCAGCCAAAAGTAAAGGCTGCCTACGTGCTATGGCCAAACCCCAGTGAAGAGAAAGTTCTTCATGGAGGGAAGCCAGGCTGGATCCCCAAACTGTGGCCATGCATGAACTTCCCCAGTCAGGGAGGCAACAGTAAATGCCACCACCTTCCTCTGGCTGGTGGCAGCAGGACCTGGGACAGGGTGCCAGAGAGCAAGAAAGAAGGGGCCACTGGTCACCCAGAAGTGAGGACTTTGTGGGCAGCTGATTGTTCATTGATGACATTTCCACAGTCCACTCTGCAGCTGCGGCACCACAAGGAGGGGCTGGGCAGCTGCAAGGATGGAGCTGGGCACACACATGTAGGGAGAGGCATTAATAATATCCTACACCGCCGCTCTCTGGGCTCTCTCTGAGACAAGCAGTAGTGCTTGGAGCTGGCTGTAAGCTCCTTTCAGGATGAGAGGTGAATTCATGCTGCTAAAATGGCCAAGGAGAGCTCAGACGCTGCCCTCAGGAACAGAGGCTGGTGAGCTAGCAGGGCAGATGTCCTGCAGCAGTCCAGCTGCCAGCTAGGTAAATAAAGGATGTTGTGAAATGTACAGACAACCCAACCAAAACTGACTCACAGTCTTATAAATTAGGCATAAAATGGCAGAAGACCTGATTTTGAGCATTAAACAAATGTTTCTTTTAGAGAAAAACCTCTGGGAAAGCGGCCAATGGCATGTCCTAATCATAGGCCACCTGCAGAGCCAGACCTGGGACTGTACCATGGGTCTTATATTGTAGTGTCACTCCTCTGGCAACAAGTATAGCTTGGGAGTTTAAAAAACACCTTAAAACTACTAAAATTCCCTTTGAAATCCTTCTGGGAAAAAAAAGGAAAAGGTACTTAAGGAACCAGAAAACAAAGCAGAAAGAGGAAGAAAATCACTGGTCTTTCCATGGATTTCAGGATTCACTTTTCACTCTTCAAATTGTCTTAATTTCTTTTTGTACAACACAGCCCCAAAGCCACATAATCACCAATTCTCCAGTCATCTACTATAGCCAGGTGGCAGCTAGAGCAAGGCTAAGGTAGTTTAGTATCATCCCTTTCTAATTTTGTTACAATTCATTATCAAATACTTCGTTGCTTAAAACAGAATTATGGCTCCAGTCCATCTTTTTCTCTCAGAGGGAGTTAACTGCTCAGGGTGAAATTAAGCTGCACCAATTGAGTTTTGTACTTTACATTAAAGCACAACTCAAATCCATGGATGTTATACAGGAAGGAGCAACGCTAAAGCCCCTCAACCTTCTGCTCTCTCAAAATTGCCAGCTGCTTAGAAAGCTGACTCAAATGTTGGATTTGTCACAGAAAGCCGACTCAGGTGAAATTGCTAAAGGTCAAATCCTTTGTCAGGATGCCATCTGCATGAACAGCACCAATTAGACGTGCTGTCTTGTGTGCATTACTCAGCTTCTCATTTGCCGGTATTAAAATGCAGGTGTTGAGATGGACATCACTGATGCCGCCTGCGTGGAACGTTCTTTGAAGATAATGGCTGGATCTGCAAAATTGAAATTGGAAGCAGCAAATTTTAGATTTTCAACAACCTTCTCTAGTTTTCAGGGAACCAGAAATGAAGTTTTTTAAAGCCTAAATTGAACAAAAAAAAAAAAAAAAAAACACGTTTTCTTGAGTCAGCCAGAAGCATTTATTTGCACTGTGCCTTGAAGCTTAGTATTTACATCTGGTCCCCTTCAAAGGTTCTTGGAGACAGCAGCTACCTTAATGTGAGCTGGGCTCTGTGGACAAAGGTACAGCAACCGCATTCATTAGTATGTCATTCTGTCTCTTTTATGCAAAGTTGCTTTGATGTCAGATGACTCTTTCTCAAGGGGACATATTCTAACACGAAAAGAAAACACCACTTATTTCTCAGGCGGTGCAGGGGCTATAAAGATAAGCACCTAAGTTAAGCAAGATAATCTAAATGTCAATAGTTAGACTCTGGAAAACGAAACTCCTTCAAACACATCAGACTATATTCTTATATAGGTTACAAATGTGGAATCTTTACAAGAATTTTACTACATCATCTTTGTTATCAGAAGGAAAGGGAAGGATATTTAAACACACACTAAAAAGAACCCAACTGTTTGGTTTTTTTTTCAAACTGTATTTGAATGTGTTGCAAACATACTGCAATTTATTAAATTAATTATGAATTATTTCTAAAAAAAAATTATTTGAATACATTCTGAAATGACTTTCGTTTCATAATAGCATTCATAGGCATGTGAAGTTCTTTAACCCTGACAGAACAAGACACCTTCTATCTGAAGAAGTCGATCATTCGGGTTTTTGGTTTTTTTTTCCCCATTCATGTAATCAAGTCTTTGACAACATGCAGACCTTAATAAATGACATACACGAACATCTGGCCTTAAATAGCAGCAATTCCATCTGTCAATAAAATTGTTTCCGTTCCCCCACGTTGGGCCTTGAGCTCACAACGCGCAGGCTGGGCGAGCAGATGACACACACGGAAAGACTCCCTTTTATTGAGACTGGGGATTACCATCTGATTGTCTGCTCCTGCTACAAACTGAGCCCTAAGAAGGGGTGCGTGTGCTCAAAATGCAGGAACAACACAATGTCCTTTCTCCAGCTGAGCAGGTCTTCACAACTTTTTTTAAATGGTGTTTTCGAAAACTCAAATCCTTTTAGGAAGATGTATGTTCTTTGCCTTATTAATTGCTCTTGTATTGCAAAGTTGAGTGAGAACAAGTCCTATGGCTTAGGTCGCACTCAGCTGGATCTTATTTACTAATGCTTCTGGCAAGCAAATTAGAGAGTGCCCCCCTACTGAATGAATTAATGAGGATTCCCAGTTCACTATACGTTTGTTGACCTAATGGCTGTGTTTGCTTTGGGTTCCCTAATGTGGGCAAGGCTCCCAAAAGTGATACTGCTGATCAGAATTCTGCTGTGTGCTATGGAAATGGTGCTCTGGCCACTTCACTTAACATTTGTTTCAGCTGCTTAGCAATGACGACAATGGTCCATCAGGTAGTTGGTATCTCCGAAGGGTGTTGAAAACAGTAGTTCATACTTGATGGCCATCCCAGACACAATTTAGCACCTGCTGGTGCCTTTTTAGTTGGAATGTCCTTTAAAAATAAACTAGAGATTATCTTTGTGTTTCAAAAATTCTAACTTGTAGTGCACTTAGTGTATCTTCCAGAGGCATTTTGGATTCTAGCATCTCAGCACGGTGCTGTTGCTTTTCTTTTAGCTCCTATCTTATCTCTAAAATCAGAGACTTTCTTACCTCTCTCCTTCCCTCCCACTCACCATGGTTTTAATTTCTCTATTTCCTGACCATTAAAAATATTAATTTTACTAGATTGATTCTAAAATTTTGTATCCAGTGGTAAGTACTCTTTTTCCTGAACAGCTTTGAGCAAACTTGTATATAGATATGCACACATACAGTGTGAATGTGGGTACATGTTAACAAAAACTTTTATTTTATCCAAATGAAGCCTGAGCATTTTTGATTTGCAGTTTCATTAGTGAAAAATGCATTTACTGATATAGTGTTAGGATTTTACATTTCTGTGTGAATGAACCTGAGAGTTCATGAGAACTTAGGATAGATCTTGAGATAAGGGGGTAAGACAAAACACAGGGGGTAACTTATTTCCTTTAAATTCTAGAAGGGATGAATGAAAATCCTAATATGAGTAAGGGGATTGTGACATTTACTAAGCCTATTTTTGGAAACAGAAAGTTTCTGCTTACAGTTGGGATCGTCAAAGGGGTATTTTCCACCCAGGGTCCTCCCTTTGATCCTTAATCTTTCCCAGAGAATGGTGGGAGAAGAAATTTGCATTTTTAACCGTGGAGGATCTCTCACAACACAGCCACATTCCTCCAGCTGAGCCGATCCGTTCTCTCTTTCACAGCGAAGCAGGAGCTCTGTTTGCTGCCATCCCCATCTGTAGCAGTCTGGTGGGAGCAACAGGTTTCTGGAGAAAACTCAGTGGTGTTATCAAGGCTGTTCAGGTGAAACCACGGCTGCCCACCGTGGGATGCGAAGCCACGTGACAGATAGACCTTGACTTTTCTGCTTGCCAGGTACTGCGAATGCAATGGCCACATGAAGGGAGGTCTCTGGGCTGGACTTAATTCTGGAAAATAAATACAAAAGACTGAGCCACTATCAACCAACCCTCTGCCTTGCTTTAGGCACATTTAAAAGGAAACCCCCTAGCTGCAAGGCTCAGTTGGACATTAGCTCCTACCCAGATCTCCCTCCTAGGAAACGTGCCCCAAGTGCTTTCTGCTGGACCACAGGGCTGTTCTTACTGCCTGCAGGGAAGCAGCCCCTCGGGTTCGGGAGCTATTTTAATGAAATAGCTGAGGAGGGCTGCTTGTTCCCATGCACCATTGTATGGTCCATACCCCTGGTACACGTACCAGCAGGCAGAAATCACCCACACGGTCCTCCTTCTGTGGAAGTCCCCTGCTGCTTCCCTGGCCTCTCTGCAGCCATGGGTTTGCATTCTGGAAGCAGGAGAAGAGAGTGCAACCAAGGGGTCGTCCCGCTGCAGTGTCTCTCACAGAAAAAGAAGAATAAGACAAACCAGACAACAATAATTGCAAAATAGCCCTGCTCTGAAATCAGGCAAACTGCCAGAGAGCTCTTATGCAAAAAAAAAAAAAAAAAAAAAAAAGGCTGGAGGTTCAGCTCTCCCACATAAACAGCTTCATTTCAAAGTCAGAGTCCAGTGCATACAGGCACACGTGCATATACAAGCTGCTCTTCTTCAGGAGGCTTTAGAAATCAAATGTCTGCCACCCTTTTGGTGTTAGCATCGTTGTCATGGTCTCTGGCAGCACCACCAAACAGTGCAATCTTGGAATTTGGCACCATAGGAGATCTGTTTGGTTTGGGTCATTAATTCACCTTCCCAGGTTCTGCCCTCCCATGCAGGAGGAAAGGAAATGTTATCAGAAGGTGGTGCCTGCTAGAGCACAGGGTGCCCTCTGGCCAGCAGGACTTCGTCTCCACCAAACATCCCCACACCCTCAGAATAGAAAACTCAATGTTCTGTATTCTTATGGCTTGGAACAAGCAAATAATTCATCACAAGCTGTACGTTTCTAAACTGATCTGTCTTGCACAACATCACTATGCATTCAGGCAGTTCACTCTAATTATCACTTCATAACGTTTTGGCATCTGCTTCTGTTAAGGCACTGAAGTTGCTAGTATGTTTTCTTGAGTTGTTTTATTTTTAAACAAATTGTTTCAGTGTCTGGCAGTCAACAGCTGTACTCTTCATTTTATGCATTTTATACTCATTTTCTGCAGTGTGTCCCGATACTGCAGCTCAGCTTCAAACTTGAAGCCACAGAAATCCTTCAACAGGCTGTCGATTAGGCTTGCAGGTCAGCTGCAATTTTGGGTTTCTTTCCCCAGACTCATAGAATTTGTTCTTGAATAATAAATAATGCAATTTAAGCCCTCACAAAAGCATGGCAACTGTTAGCGGATCTTCCACAAGGTTTTCTCAGCATGCCCAAGAGCTCTTCAGCCTCAGCCAGAAGCAGGCTGGTACACGTGGGTGAGACGCTTGACTCCTCGGAGTTAGCTGGTTATCACCCACTCCATCATTTATTCCAGCTCCAGCGGGTGTTTCAGATAACCTTGTTAACATCTAACCTCAGCCAGTGTTAGGCTTAGTATTATCAGTAGCTCCAAGTAGGGAACACAAACAACGAGGTGGATCAGGGTTAAAACTCATGAGCTAGTGACTAAAACGCAGGGCTCGGTGTTAGAGCACTTCTGGTTCTTGGCACAGTGTGAAATCCCAAACAACCAGCTTATTGTAGATTCCATCCCATTTGGAGTAAAATAATGAAAGAATGAAGAAATCATTGAATAAAATTACAGTGCTTTAAAAAACAGCATCCTTGTATGTTTATTTTTATAATTCCAAATTGGGTGCATTTTCTAAGAAATGTTTCCATCATTTCTTAAAATAACAGTGTTAGTGTCCAATAGACAAAGTGTTGTCTAATATATCTCTGTGGCAAGATCTATTGAAAACAGTTTATTTCAAAGTTTCTGATGTTAATGTTCTTAGATAGTTTCCTGTTTTCTTTCTCTCTGTGGTTTATCGGCTCATTTTCTCGAGTGTGAATTTGTTATTTCTAGTGTGTTTGGGTTTTTGTTGGTTTTTTTTTTGTTTTGTTGTTTGTTTTTTTTTTAAGTTGTACCAATAATAATTTAAGATGGCACTACACCGTGTTGTGCATTGCCACAAACCTGGGCTCTCTGGCATCTACCAACAGGGACATGCAGCAACTCAGGTGTTAAGTGGGTGAGGATGCTTGTATGCTCCGTCATTCTTCTGTTGGTGTTTAACAGCATTCAAGACAGTAATTAAGTGATTAGATATACATCGATATTTTCTTGGTTCAGTCTTCCTGAAAAAATGCATGGGCAGGATCAGTTTGGACAAAACTCATAGATCTAAATATCTCAGGTGGAAAAGTTGAAGTTTGTATATCCGAAACACTGCAGTTCTCTCACATTGCTACGTGTGACGGTGTTACTGCTGACAATAGCAGCTGCTGTTCGTTAGCAGCCAGCACCGTTACAATACTCTAAGCAGTGAGGCATAAGCAAACCACCAGCAACGTATACCTTATTTAGTAATTTTCAGTACCAAGCAGGACACAGGCACCTCGATTTTAAGATTTGCATTTGGTAAAGTATGATTTTGAGACTGGAAAACAACAAAGGCAGATGTTGTCACATAGAGAATCACAGAATTGCCTAGGTTGGAAGGGACCTTTCAGGTGGGATCCCATGTTTTTCATGACTACGCAGGTGACAAAGTGTGCCCTGTCCCCAACAGGTGTTGCGTCAGGAAGGCTGCGTCTCTCTGGGGCAGCAAGGGTTAAGCCGTGTAGACTGCCACTCTGAACAAAGGCTCGTGTGTTTTCTTCCTTGAAGGCAGCAAGAGAAAGAAACATAAGTAAAATATAGCAAAAGCTGTTGTGAAACAAGCCCGTTGCTGTTCTCCGAAAAACAAGTATGTGAGGATTCATTTTCAGAGGCGCGCTGAAGCAGCAGGGGAACCGGAGGGTGGCCGCAGCTGCTGTTCCTCCGGGGGCTGTCACAGCCTCGTGAACGCCGAGGACTAAAATCGGACGGCTTCTTAGAAGAGGACGTGGTGCTGACCGTGTGCCACAAGAAATGTCTGCTGTACAAAACCGCAAGATATTTCCCACTCCAAAGCAAAATCTTTAATAGTAGCTGTTCTTCGGTAGTTGGGAAAGTTATTCTGATTCCCTTTTCTTCTGGAAAAAAAAAATCCCCAGTTGCAAATTAATGCTCTTGAAGAGCAGTTTGAAAATCAGTCCAGCTGACCTAGAAGAACTTAAAAACCTTTGGAATAAAACTTCTTCATTGATTGCTCAGCTGGAGTCAGAATAACACGGTCTATTACTGAGTAGTGAAAAATCAAATTAATTCAATTGTTCTTATTTATTGCACTCAGAGATGCTATTGGCAACTTCTATTCCAAAGGTCTCTCCTTCACGAATGACAGTAAGTGAAACAGTCAAGTTAAGGCTGACATGAGGAACGTTATAAACTGGTGTGACTGGACAAGAAACACAGTGAGATATTGTACCTGTAGTCACTGTGTGAATTAAACTATGGGTAACCCTTAGAAGACTTTGCCTACGTGCAGCAACAGATCCACTGTCATCTGAAGTTTTAGGCAGTCATCCACAGAGGTGGAAAAATAGATGTGTGTATTACATAGCTCTGATAAATTATCGGCATTATCCATAAGCTGTGGTAGCACCTCCACAATCCCTTGGGAAAGTGAAGTTTCTGCTGTGCTTGGTCCAATAGGTGTGTGCAGGAGCGTCCCCGTACAAATTTACAGCAGAATTGTGTCTCTGCTGCACTGCAGCATCTTGGATGGTATTTGGCCAAATCATGCAGTCTCTCTGCGTTCCTGCTTTTGTGGGTGGTACGAATGCAAAGTTGGGCATTGGCACTTCCTTTGCCAACGTGCATGAGGCACCAGGGACCATGTTGGAGGGTAGAAAGGATGGGGAGCATTGGCCCGATGTCAGCACTCAGTGGGGTTCGGACACTGCAGAACCCCAAGCCTCAAAGTCTAGGAAGGTGAGCCTCCACAGGCTGCAAAGGTGGTAGGTGAATGAGATAGAAGGTGTGACACAGCAGCCGTAGGAGTTTCCAGCAGTATCTTCTGTGAACCTGATAGCGGACATGATCAAGGCTTCTTGATTTGCACTAATGCTCACTCCAGATGTGCACTCATCTTGGAGTAGTCGGGCGTGGGGACACAAAGAGATGCTACAGGGGTTACACTGGCTTGGTGGATGACAGCTGTGCAAAGAGGACTCCTTCCTCTCAGCATACCTAGGCTTGCGAGGTCTGGGGGGTGTCTGTGGTCTCAGGCAGGTGGCTGCCTGTGAAAATGAACATTCATTTCATGGCCAACCAAAAGGTCAAATTTCAGCCGACAATTACATATAAAAAAGAAAATGCATTGATAGAAAACAACTGATAATATGTTTCTATGGTTCACAGCAGTGCTGACAAATTTTACCACAGACGACGAGTTCATTGATTTTGGCAGCACTCCTTGACCATCGAGAAAGCAGTTATTACAGAAATTTTTAGCGTTGATTTATTACGAAGTGGTTATTTAATATTTTGACATTCAGCAGTTAAAATACTGAGAAAAGCATAATAGGACTGCACTTCTTGCAACTGGAGGAACGGTATGGGATTGCAGGGTATTGCCCGTGCCTGCCTACACAGTTGATAACGCACGCATCTCAGCATACAGATCCAGCAGTTTCTTGCAGCTGCATCAGGATGTGCTTCTAAATGAAGTCAAGAAGCAATAATTACAAATTTCATATAGTCCTAGGTAGGATCACAAAACATAATTTGGAACACACAGAGCTGTAGACTTCATGTTTTCTTATATAAACATATGCACATATATATATATATATGTATGTATCATTGAAAGTCACTAAATGAAATCAGACTTCATTAGGCTAAATTCTGTAAGAACACAGAGGGCTATATGTCTTCATATTTTGCAAAAAATGTATTTGTGAGACTGCTACATCACTACTTTTAAAATGACTTTTATTCTGAAAGTGCCAAACCCCTTAACTTTAAATGAGCCTTTTAAAACAGGATTCAACTTTTTCAATCCAATTGCAACATGCTTTATTTGAATACACACGCTGAAACATAAAATGATGACAAAAATTGTTCCTGGAAGGTATTAAAAAGTTTATTCTTTTGCATGATTTTAATTATGGCCCTGGCAAAGGTGCATTACAAGCAAATAGAGGCAGTATAACCGCTTCATGCTCCTCTAGCATCTACTGCCAAGATCCTCTAATTGTTTTAAATCAGTTCAGACTGTTGCTGTGAGATAGCCTGCCTGTACTCGATTACATACGCACAAAAATCAGAAGACTAAAGAGACTGTCGCGAGCACAAAAGTGATTTCTTGAAAAAGTTAGTAAGGGAAGGCCGGAAGTGAAGGTAGTGGAGACTGCACGAGCTGCAGTCCCAAGGACTGGCTGTTCAAATGCCTGAGCAAGACGGAGAAACCATAGGGGAGCTCAGCTGCCAAGAAGTCTAAAGGCATTTCAACAGCACATTTGTGAAGTGTAATTTTGCAAAGACTTATAAACTGACCAAATTGGGCAGGTTTTCCTGGGATTAGCAAAAGACATGGCCTTGCCCTGAAAACTCCTGCTCTGCCAAACTAGATGTTCTGCTATGAAACGTAGTTTTCCTCATGGAATAAATGTTATAATGTTCCTTGGATATTAATGTTGTTAAATAGCAACAATAGCCACACGGAAGCAGCTCTCTAACATGGAAAATTTCAATATTTACACAGAGCAAAGCTAGCTGCAGTGAAAATCAAGGTGTTAGAATAGGAGGGACAAGGCAACCTAGCAGTAGTCAGCGTTATGTCCTCCACCCGTCGTGTGGACATACAAGTGTGTGTGTTTTGTTGCTATGCCAGCTACAAGTCAGCACTGAAAACTCGCTGCCCATCTACAACTATATGCTTCAAGTCAATAATGGCAATTAAAAAAACAAATGGAAAGGTACATCCGAGCAAGAATTTCTTGGTTAATACTTCGCTAAAAAGTAGTCAGAGATTGTTACTGAAAAAAGGTCTTTCTTTTTTCTTACCCTCCCCATCGTCTCCTCCTTCGTAACACAGAATGAGCATTGCTGCTCTGGTCCCACGCCAGTCTCAGGGTGCTGAACTGTGTGAGCAGGACCTCAGCACAATATCAAGCTCATATGAGTGTTTAGCTGTGGTCATGACAGTGGGAGCTGGAGAAGCCTGGCAGAAATGCGGGGACCTACGCGTTTGCCCAGGTTGCTTTGGTCTTTATTCTCTCTGGCATTCGGTTCCCAGGCGATAAAGCGGGGTCACTGCTTTGACCCAGATGAATGCTGTGGTTGTAAATGCATTCAAGCGTGGAACATACATCCATCTTGCAGTAATGAAGAACCACCAAAACCAGTGAGAGTCACCTGGATTGTCAAAGCCTCCTTGCCTCTGTAAAAGTAACTGTGGCATGTAGATGAATGCTGACCTTGTTGCAGGACTAAAGGACTTAACCAGAAAAGAGGGACACTCCCCCACATGCTGAATTTAAATAACATGATGATCAGTTTGTGAAAAACAAGTCAAATAATCTAATGCAACTTTTTACCTTTGGTCTGTGTGAGGTTTACCTAGGGTGCGCGCGGCTGCTGTCAGCAAATGTAGGATGAATTGTGAAGCTGGGGAAAAGGCTCTATCTCTCTAGAACATCCTCCACAAACCATGTCCAGAGTGGCAACTGCACGGAGAAGAAGCAGGACGCTTGGAAACCATATGCAGATGACTGAACCAATGAGGAAAAAGGGGAGAGAAAACATGGAGACCCTAGGCAGGTGATGGAGCACACGCTCTACAAATCCAGACTGCCTGAAGCAAAGCAAACAGAGCAAGCTGGGGAAGGTTACAATAGTTTAGATTTTGTAAATGCAACATTTTTTTGTTTTATTTTGAAACAATTTTCCCTTGAGGAATACCCTTTCATTTTAATTTGCAGAAGGTGGACAACTCATTAAATTAATTTTTTTCCCTTTTGCTGTAAAGAATTATTTTTTTTTGGCTAAGCCAAAACAATATTTTCTCCTCTCATATTCATCAACCACCTTTCAGCATAACTCCCTCACCTTTTCAAGGCACGACACAGCCTGGTACCTGATGGGTGTTTAGAATAAAATTTCTCCAATGGACAGAATTTCCCGTAGTTGTCCTCTTTTTATTTTTGCTGGATGACCTGATCTGATCTGATGTGACAGTTTGTGTGCTTTGGGAACATAGCTTTCTCAAGTGCTCAGATGGCACGAAATGGAAATGGTGTCTAACTTGAGCCGCTTAGTGCCAAAGCACGGTGCTGGAAGGAGATGGGCAAGTCATTGAGACTCATCCCCCTTTGCTAGCAAGCTATAGATGTTTAGTTCAAAAGTCTTGGTAGAACAAAAAGCTTCCAAAGACCCTCAAGACAACTTGGAGGTCTGTGATAAAAGACCCATCCCTGCCACTATCATGTGTTATTTGATGGAAACAGGAGAGTGAGGGCAGCCCCACCAGGAGGGCTGAGTCCCCCTTGGGAAGAACAAGGGGCAGAGACTGTGAAAAGCAGCAAGGGAAGATTTGGTTTAGGCTTGGGTAAAACGCTTTGTACCACTGAGGAAAATTCAGCCCTGCTACAGATTGCTGGGGAAAGTGAGAATCCCACTCAGGAAAGCCTTTAAGACTATCTGTCAAAATGGTACAGTTTCTTTATCCTGGGGTTGGAAGGCCTTCTGTGGTCCTGTCCAGATTCTTTTCCATATTTTTTCTGTAGATCATAAAACATGCGTTAGCTGTTTCTTCTTCTCTTACTGTGGTTTAACTACAGAAATCACTTCTGAAAAAATTTTCAACCATTTCTTCTGAAATGCTATTCCCTGACTGTTGTACAAGCACTCTGAGCCTCTAACTGGAGGGGAAAAATAGCAGCTGGAACATCACCTATCTAAGATCTCATCCACAGGCACAAGAAACCCTCAGAAATTACAGGGACCCTGGTCATGTCCTGAAACTATGACTTTCAAAGACTTCAGCTAGATCATGGCTTCACACCTCGTCTTTCTAAACCACCTCAAACTAGTCTGGGGGCCACCTTACCTATTTCTAGGAGCGCATCCATCCCACCCATGCTCAAACCTGTCACACTATCCACACATAGATTCTCCAAAAGCTTGCATTGATTAGCGATTCTTATAAAGGTGGAAACTCTCTGTGATGTCTGATCCAGGATTCTCTGCTTGCTAACGGGCATAAGGTCGATGCACAGGGCCCCATGAGTGCCAACGACACAGAAGTGGCTTCAAGAGGATGCAAACACACACAGAGCGGTGGAGGTCGATGCAGGCAGGGCACTGACATCGCCTGCAGCCCTGAGAGCCTTGCAGCAGCTCTGTTTTGCTCTTTTGACATTGGTAAAATGAATCACTCTGGTAAAGTCAGAGATCCATTTGTGCCTATAGCTGGGAACAGGAAGAGGAGCTAGTAAATAAGACTGGATGTGTTATGGCTAGCTGTCTTTCATACTATTTGATCACTTGAACAGACAAAGAACTGCTTACTTTAGGATATTAGGCATGTTTTTTATACATAAGGATTCATAGACTTTCAGTTATGCTGTTGGGTTTTTTTTAACTTGCTAAAATTATACTGAGTATTAATTAAAATTCTGGGACTCTGATGCGGAATGACGATAGTACTAAGTATCAAGGCGCCGGGTAAATGCACTGCTGTCTATTCTGTGCTAATATAATGCTTCCTTATATTAAAAGACAACACAAACTCAGAGAAGAGAAATGTGAATAAAGTGTTAAACAGAATGGTAAATCTAAGGATAAGCAGATACATAAAGAAATAAAATTTTGTAACTTTATTATGCATGTACTACCAAAGCCGAAAAATTTCCAGAGGAGCAGTTGTCTGTTGGAGGAAAGAATTCTTCTGTGGAGCTGTAACAACATAACAACAACCTCTACACCTTGTTTGGAAGAGGAAAGTTTTATTAAAATACTGAAGGCCAAGTAATTTTATTCCATGAATTACTAGAAATGCAGAAAACAACTAACTACGGGCAAGTCCTGAGAACTGGCTCATCTCAGAGCTTGTTTAGAGAAATGATCCGAACTAGTTTATTCACCGAAGCTTCACACTGAACACCACACTCAGTAACCAGCAAAATACAATTTTTAATGATGATCACTTAAGGTATAGAAAAATAAAAAAAAAGATCAGTGACAGGAGAGAAAAAAAGTGAGGTCACTTTTCTCCTAAGTCTCTTTTGCATAGAGCTCTGTCAAGAGCTTTCAACAAGGGGCAGCTGGGAGGGGGGCTGATCCCAGCAGGAACGCACTCTTCGGGAAATTAGACCAAAGTATATTGTTCCCCAGATGGGTGGAAAGTCCCATCTTAATGCATCATAGTAGCTACAAACAGGCAAGAGCAGTAGCTCGTAGGATCCTGGGAGTACTCTTTGGGTTTCCTGCTATAAACAGTAGGCAGTTAAAGACAAGCAAACTTTAACCCTCCTGATGAACTGAAGCACTGAACTCGATTGCTCAGAAGGCTGCAAGAATTGTCCAGCAGAGATTGTCGTGATTTGTCTAAAGTCACCACATAATCTGAAAGAGCGGTGGAAACACAGGTTCAGCAGATCTCCTGAAACCTTGTGCTAGGAGACTTCCCTCAAAAATGTCAAGGGGAGCAAATACTTTAGGGTCAAAAAGTAATGAAAACCAAAGTCTTCCATGGCTTTCCTTAACACTCTGCTTATTGACTGGAGAACTGAGTTCTTAAAGGGTGGTGGAAATTCGTTTTGTCCTTCTCATTGAGTTTCTAAAAGGCCAAATATTTATCCTCTGGATTTTCAGAAGGAAAACCTTCATGGTTTTCTCCAGGAGAGAGGTAAATTGGAAATAGGAGCCTTCCTACAAGCAAAACATTAGTGCTTAATTCACTCTGGAAGCAGACTGAAGCATACATCTCCTCTCTAAACTGTCTTCTGACACCCATGCTCCTTGCAGGCTCTCTGAGGTCCTGCTGCCTATCAAAGCCCCAGATGCAACCTTAGAGTTAACAAATGTTGTGGGACCAAAAGTTGGTGCTGCAGTGGTTGGCACTGCATCATCCAAGGCCCTCACTCTGCAAATCCAGTCAGATTGTAACAGATCTCCTTCCACCTACTGCTCTCCCACATTGGGTAAGATGACTCCCAAAATCGTACCTGAAAGGCCCAGCGCAGAGCATGGACTCAAGTCCCCTGGACCCACGCGTAGGAGGAATTTGGAGTGTTAAATGTTATTTATCTCAAGCTTCTCTTTTTGTCTTTTTTTACCTGTCTGCTTTGATTTTCAAGATCTAAGGAAATTGCAAATACAAAGGCATCCCGGCCCCAGAGGCGGGGGATGTGCGTGAGGTATGCCTATACTCTGCTACCCTTACAGGCATGGATTCACCCACTGCTCCCGGTGCTGCGGGGGCACGTTCAGGCCCCCGGCCAGGCAGTGGGGCCGACGCAGCCCACGAGCACCAGCTGCCCCTATATGCCGGCAGCAGCAGAGCTGTGCATAGGTTGCTTTCCTGCAAAGCTGCCTGGTGAGACAGTTGATGGTCAAAGCATGCTCACTGCGGCTGCTGTAGACTTTCCTTTCCTTGACCTGGAGAGACAGTCGATGGTCAAAGCATGCTCACCACTGCTGCTGTAGACTTTGGCTTCCTTGGCTCGAGAAACACAGGAAAGTCAAGGAGGAGGGAGTTATTTCACAGCAATGCCTGCAAAGAGCATGATTCATTTATTTATTCTTCTGTGAACACCCTAGCTGGATGACTAAGGCAGATCTGCAGACTGATAATCCACAAGGAGTAGAGATAAATTTCATATGTAGAGGAAAGAAAAAATAAGTTGAAAGCCATAGACAGACTGTTATTTTCCCAAGTTCAGTGGTTTACCTCACAACCTGACCCCTAGCCAACACCAAGAATATAGCAGAGAGACTCACTCCGGGGATTTTTTTTCTACCTCTTCCCTCTCTCAGGGCGGGCTAACTGCCATTAGCTGCACCTGTGACTTCTCAAATTAACAGCACATGAGCTCCTCATAGCTTCGAGATCTCTTAAACATGAGGGTTTGGGTGCCCTGTTTCTTTTCCTGGTTCCAGTTCAAGCTGCTGAGGTGGGGGCTGCTGGTTTTACTGCACCTTTTACTTCCCTCAGGTAAGACATTTGCACTTGCAGGGGAGTGGAAAGAAAAAGGAAGAACGTGTCAGCTGAAATAAGTCTGCTCTGGTAGCTTGGGCTGCTGAGCTCCTACTAAGGGAGGAAGGAACCTGCCTCCTCCCTGATCAGAGGATGGGTCTACAAAGTGGGATGCTGCAGGGATTTCTGAGGAACTGAAAGAAGACTGGGTGACTGTAGGGGGGAAAAGTGCTTCTTGGTTTTGCTTTGGGCCTGTTTATGAGAAAGCTTTCTGCAAACAGGAAGTGTCAAGCCACAAAGCAAAGTGGCGTGAGACAACCTGCTGCAGGCTAACCAGTTAAATTGTGGCTAATATCAGCCTGGTGCTAAACTAATCTAAAGGGCTTAAGTATTGGTTGTATTTGTTATACCCCAGTGATATTCCCTGGGAGGCTGCGTCTGCGGTGCAAGTGTTGGGTGCAGGCTGTTGTGCTGCTCTCAGCCTGTGATTCCCTAGAGCCGGGGAAGTGCCGTATGTACAGCTGTAGCAGATGGGGTGCTCTGGCTGCCTATAGAAGCTGATGTACTTCATCCTAGCACCTCCCCATGGAAACATGTGGCAGGATTCTGCAGAGGGCAGGATTACCCAGCCGATGTGTATGCATACCCGTGTAAGCCTGCAATCAAAAATACACACAGCCTCCTGGCTGAAAAGCTCCAAATATCTCTGTTTTCTGGCCTTCCTCTTGGAGCACTGGAGTTACTTTTTTGAGAAAAGATGCTTTTATTGAATGTGACTTGAAAGTATTAAGCCCCAAACAGCATGTGACCTTGGCACCAGACAAATCCCTTTTGAGTTCTCAGTCATATAATCCCGTGCGCAGCATGCAGGGCGCGGTGGGAAAATTCTCCTCTTCCCATCACATTCCTATCCAGCTAGCTAGGTAGAATCTGACACGGAGGTATTATGCACTGGCCATGACACAAGTTAGGTTCAAACCCCAACAAGCTTGTTTGGCCCTTTAATGGCTGTAGCTATGAATTATGGAGAGTGGCCGTGCATGGTTAAAAACTCGTATCTTGACCAATCTTATGCTCTTTGATTTCTGTGACTACTTCCTCATTCTTTTACCCACGATATAGGCTGTAAATGTAGAGGTTAATGCATCTCCCTTTTCATATGGTTTGCAGTAGGAGAATATTGCTTTTCTCTGTACCGCTCTAAACAATCTCCATAACCCAGCAGCTGGTTTCTTTGGCTTCCCCGCCACCATTTTTACCATTTTCTTGACTCTGCCAGAGGCTGTGTTCTGTGGGGCACATCAGGGCTTTATTCCACACAAAGTTCGTAATCCTTCACAGGGTCAAAGTTACTGAAAGGTGTACAAAGTTGTTTCCTCATGCTTTCTCTCCCCTAATTAGTTTTAATTTGTAATTCTCCTGGTGTAGCACAGCGTATCCACATTTCCATCATAAATGCCCCAGGAAAGACATAATACGTACCCAATGCTCTTTCTAAATATTGAGTTTTACCAGAGCTGGGAATAACTTAAGGTGAGTGACCTTTCCCTGGAGGTGGGCCATGTCAAGGCCTGTCCTCAGTGGACAGGAGGAAACCAGAAGAATGGGGACAAGTGCCCAAACAAACTCTGCAGGGAGTGACAATGTGTGAGAGGGGCTCTTGCTCAGCAGTCAAGTTTGATTGAATTAATTGTTCAGGTATGTGGTAAGGTGAAACTTGGTAGAGAGCAGAGAACCTGGATGGATGAGTTTAGCTGTAAAGAGGGTAAAAGGAATAAAGTTTGGGGAGGCAAAGATAATCACACAAGGTCAATTAATAATGTCTGTGGAGTGCTGGAGCACTTGGGTGAAAGGGAGGTGCAAATCGATGTCTTAATTCAGTTGGATCTGTAGTATCTCTGTGCAGCCTGCTGGGGTAAGTGTTTGTTGAAGTGATGCTACAGGGTTTGCTCTCACAGGGTTTGCTCAACCATAGAAATGCAGTGAAATTCATGTTTACGCATATTGTGATGGAAGGGGTATTTGCATCCTTTCCAACACAGAGAATCCTCTCTGATAATATAACTTGTGTTGTGTCCAAAAGAAACAGCAGAGAAAGAACAAATTGCATAGCATAAGAATGAGCCATAGTAGAAGGGGGGGGAAGTTCTGTGGGAGTGTTTTCCAGCCAGCATTGACCTGAGTGAGGGCTGGACTGCAAGCGCCCTCCTTCACAAGAAAGTGCATCATGTTCCTCAGCTACCAAGTCCTTCCCCCTTTCACCCTGATGAATTTCTCATGTGAAGTTGAAAAGTTCAGTGGGTGGATGGAGCCAGATCCCTTCCAGAAAGCTATACAGCTTGGTAACTGGATAAGGTGAGACATGTAGGTTTAAACCCCCATAAAGATTTGAACCTGACTTGCTGCATCACTTTCTCAGTGCTCTAACTGCTGTGAGAAGGGAGGTAGAATGCCCCCCTCCCACTTTTATTGCCTGAAACTCTTGCACACCCAACAGACCAGTTCTGTGAACACAGGGGCATGAGCCAAGTAGATTGGTGTAGATTGCCAAGGGAATTCATGACTGCTGGTGTGCTGTAAGTGCCATGCCTAGAAAAAAAAATGAGCAGAAATCATAAATCATGTGGGTATTTCTAATATGTTACCTTTTACTTTCCTGCTTTGTTGTTTCTTCTACTGTATATTGGAAGGACCGTACCTCACAGGGTACCAGAGAGGTAGTGCTGGCTCGTTGAATGAGGGCGTGGATTTCTGATCCATAACTTAGAAGAACCTTTCCAAATGTTGGAGATTCCTCTCTGAAGTTCCTGAAGTACAGATCAATGTAGTCAATGAAATGTAAAGGCAATGTCCTCATCCTATAGAAAAGCAATGCAGGACTGAAGTCCCACCACTGTGGAAAAGCAGGGAGGAACTGTGAAAAGTATGCTACCAAACAGCTGGTCTGGGCTATTCTGGACTGCCTGGCGACATCAGTACTGAACATGTGGGTTGGTGGGATCACCTTGGTGTGAAACCTCCCTATTTCACATGTGAGGAGCTCTGGGTGTTGCCCTGTAGGGTGGAAGCTGAGACATGGTGGCATGAGGAGCAAAGCAGTCTTCCTAAGAGATCACAAAGTACTCCTTGCAAGCTTTCACCAGCATCTGCACCGACCTGGGAGAACAACACTGGTCAGCCTAACTATGGGAGAACAGAAATTTAGGATGAGTTTCCTTGCACTGAGGGGGTGGGGCCTCTGTTTTGTGTACCTGTACTGGTGTAAACCTTGAGTCGGCAGAGTCACTCCTGATTTGTACGTGCTGAAGTGTTATCAGGATCCTGTCCAGTGCCCTCAGCACCCTGCGCTTGCACAGTCTTTTCTTCATTAAGCATGAGGTTGCTCTGAGACGTGTTCTAGGTCATTGTGAGCTCTCATTTGACTTGTAATTGAGCACACATTTGTCCTGGTGCAGGATTTTGCCTTTGCTATGTTCGATGACCTTGGACTGATCTGAGGATTCCATCCAGGTAGCTTTGCAGTCTACAGAGCAAAAACTGAGTAGCTTCCTCGAGTGGTGCCCCTCTACATGCATGTGTTTACACGCATGTGTCATCTTTCTTTCCAGTTCCTTCTCTCCCTCCTCTTTTTCCATTTGGTTCTGCTTTGCATTTTATTTGCAATGTGTTGTCCTGTTGTGAGTATTGGTCATGCTTGTTGAGTTAAGGTTCCCCAAGGAGTCCGTCTGGCATTGAAAAATTAAAATTAACTTTTTTGTTTTTCACACTCTCAAAGCCCTTTATTATAAACTAGGGTTTTTGCTCCAGGGTAGTAGGATGTTGGGAAGAGCTGAAATATGGCACTGCTGGGAATCAATTAGTATAAAAACTGCACTATACCCAACTGCGTGCTGATTATCCCACCCCCAGAGGCAAATGTGTTTTGCAGTTTAGGTCATAAGTGAAACAAGCACGTTGAATCTCATTCTAACATGTCACTCTTATAGACTTTCTTGTCCACCTCGGTGCTTTCCTCTAGATGTATGAATTGTGTCCTGATGAGAGCTGGGCAAAACATGTCTGGAAACAGTAGCTTGCTCCCTTTCTCTCCCCTAGAAAATAAGGGAATTGGCTTGCAAATACCAAACCGATTTATTTCAAAGTGTTTCAATTTGTCAGATGGCAACAAGGAGACTCTAATAGCAGAGATTTGTAGGGGTTTTTTTTTGTGTGTGTGGTTGGACTCGATGATCTCAAAGGTCCTTTCCAACCATGAAGATTCTATGATTCTATGACTTATGTGCCACTCCAATGAGGAAGGTGGTATCTCAAATCTACAAATTTGACTTATTGTGCATGAAGGACCAGAGTCTGTCCTCTCTGCTCACTGTAGAGATCTGAGAGATGTCTGACACTTCCCAGGCATACGCTTGCTTTTCTCTAAGAGTCTCTACAACACTGGCTTTGTTTCCACATTTAAATGTTTCACCCGCTAAATTGAAGAATCCACTCTGATTCTGGTTATGAGGTGATCTTAATCAGTTAAGGAAAATAGCAGCCTCTCTGCTGTTGAATTCCTTTGCACGTCCCAAGGATATGGTAATGGTTAATTATCCTGCCAGATTGGAGGTGAGCAGCTTTCAGGGTTTGTTGGATTCGAGAAACAAACCAAGTGAAGAAGCCTTATCAGCTGATGAGCCTCATCAGCTGAGGATGCTGCTGTGTGTAACCAAAGGCTCTGTCTTTTGTGGCCTCTGATCCTCTCCAACTATTTCCAAAACTCGCTTTCTGTCCTTGGTTATCATTATACTTTGGCCAGGAGAAAAGACATCTCACTTCTACTGCAGAGCACCCAGGTCTGTGGCACCTAGGCATAAATGGCAGGCAAGGGACGAAAACTGTGGGAGGTCCTGCCTTCCTTTCCCCTGTGTCCAGTTCTGTCTACCCAAAACTGTGTCCTAATTCACCCTTTCTTACACAGGACATGTTATACACCCTTCTAAAATGTCTTGATAGCCCTGTGGCACAAAAATGTGTAATATAAATCCAAAGGGCAATCTTTAATGTAAGGCTGTAAAATGCAGGCGGGGCCCATCCCACTTTGCCTCTTACTATTTTCCGTATTCCTCTCATGGGCACCTGCACAGCATCAGGGAAAATCGGATACATGTCCCTCCCGAAACAGTCCCATTCCAAATATTTAGTCTTGGGGAAGATGAAGCTCTGCCTCGCCGTGGGGAAACAAATTCAGGCAGCCATGCAGTGCAGGGTGGGGGTAATGCCGGCGTGTTGAATGACCACTGCTTGGTGGTGCCTCCTTGTCCCATCACCTATTAAACGTGCCCAAAGGAAGGGTCCAGCTGCTGCAGCTCCAAAGCCTTGTGCTCTGCCCTGAGCTTGTGTAACACCAGGGAATGCCTCTTCCCCCGACCAGCCAGGTGAGCCTGTGCTTTCATGTACAGCTGTGGCAACTGCTCTGCTGCTGTGGTTGTTAGCATACCACCTTGGTTCTCTACCGGCCAGACCAGAGAAGCTCTTGGGCTGCAAAAAGAATCTAAAACACCGCATCGCTTGTTTTTCTTTTTGCCATAAAGTGACTTGTGCACAGTTGAAGCAAACATCTTTGGTCTGGGTTTCATTTCATTTTGTAGCTACAGGAAGAGTCACAAACTACTCATGTTACATACGGTAAAAGTGAGTAAGTTTTCCTGGTACACGTTTGGGACTATTCTTGTCATGTGCGACTGCAAGCAGAGCAGGAGGTGCCAGAGCCCCCTCTGTCCGCGCCTGACCCTTCCACTTGGAGCAGGGCTGTACGTGGCGCTTCCAAGCGACGTGTTTCGCACCAGGCAGCGAGTTCAATAAGCCTCTGAAATTTGCTAGAAGCGAACGGATCATACGGGGGGCCGGGGTTTGGGTTTTTTCTGTCTCTTTGTGCCCTTGCTGGTAGAATGCGTTTCCCAAGCCTCCATCTGCAGGCCTGTTTATTTTCCTTCCTCTAAACCTTTTCTTTGTAGGGCAAGATGGAGAACAATGGGGAGCAATGGTCTGAAACTGAGCAAAGCGGGGGAAAAACTAGGCTAGACGTCAGTAGCAGTTTCATAACTGATGGAAACGAGTATGGGAGCATTTGCCCCTGGGAAGAGGCTGAATCTTTTTTTCATCAGATTCAAATGAGGCAATGCAAAGGAGGAGGAGGAGGAATCTATTAAAATTAGAGGCGGGGAGAAAAAGGGATTTGCTGGCATGACTTTGGATGGAGGAACTCTCACAATCTGTCCTGCCTATTAACCCAGTACAGATTTAAGACTTGATTATAGGGTATTTCCTATTAGAAAGGCTTCAGCGTATCGTCTTCCTTACTCGTATGCACAAGGTCACCTGATTTATTAGAACCTCAGGCGCTGCCTAAGCTTTGGGGGGGCATGTCTGGAAAGAGCAGACAGCTGTGACAGGGCTGGTGTGAGCATTTAAGCTGAGCATTAGTTGACATTTGCAGTGTAGAAAACAAGAGCTTTGCCAAACCCAGCCTGAATGTTGGCCGTGGCTGGAGACTTGCACCTGGTCAAGTTACAGTGCAAAAATTTGTACAGTGCTACTGTTAAGCAGTTGAGCCCCGATGGCTCTATTTAGGGCTCGTACTTATTAAGTAGGTGGAATAACATGTTGGGTATGGTGGTGACTGTGCTCCTCTCTGGCATTTGAATTTAAACTTGGATTTTGTTCAGGTTTTTGGCCAGGACCTCAGCTGTTGGCAAAGGGGCAAAGTAGGACTGTGATAGCAGTTCTGACAACTGTTGGGAGCAGAGCTCCACCTGACCTTGTGATTGTCCTTAGATCTACACCAGTAGATTTCTAATGTGTTTTCTTCCTCCTCAGATATACCTCCCGCACCTTTATTTCCCTCTCTGGCCTAAATGGGTAATAGAATGGAATGGGAATTACCCTTGGGTAACCTTCAGCAAGTAGAATGCTCCTCTATTGACATAGCATTTATAAATGGATTTATAAAGCTATGTGAATCCCGCCCCAGTGAAGGGGTCTGACTTCTCTAGTGGTGCCCAGTGAGGTCATCCAGGGATGCACTGGCACTAGACCCATTCGGGAGCCTTGCCTGCTTCTCTTGTGAAATGGTCACCCCTGTACCTCTTTGCCCCAGCTCTGAGGAGCGCACCCTGGCCCAATAGAAGTGTCTCCATGAACCATATGCGCTGGCATTTTCCTGTTCCAGTCACTCCATGGATAATAAATAGCAATGGTAATAAATAAAAGCTTATGCTGTAGACTGAAGATTATGTATGACCCATTTTCCAATGGCAGTACACACGTTCTAGTACATGAAGTGTTTTGTGTATAGTTTAGTTTCTTCTCTGTAATCTCACGAAATGAGGCTCTCACTAGTGCTAGCTCCAGGATGGCTCCAGGATGCAAATGCAACACTATGCGATACCCTCCCCATAGAGCAGCTCAAATATAGATGCAATAGTCATACTCTCTCTTTTGTTTCACCGAGGTCCTCTGCTGAGGTGGTGGTGGTGGGGATATGAACATGTTTATAATGCTCTAGGGCTTGAACTAGTTTCGTGTGGAGGCAGCTGGGGTGTACCTATGGAATGCAGCTCATGTATGCAGCTGAAGAATATTCTGGTCAGAGTGAAACAGGCTTCACTGCATGAAGCAGTGAATATATCTCTATCTATATACCAATATACATATGTGCATATATATACGTATCTCAAATCCAATTAGTTCTCCACGCCTAACTTTCTCTCACTTGAGCTATAAAACAAAAATGATACTGCTTCACATCTACTGAAGCAGAACTTCTTGTTTCAAATTCAGTGAAGAATGTGTCATTGACTGAAAATGATTTGGCACAAACTAGTGAGACTGTTTTCAAGAGGAAATCTTCAGTTTTATCAGCTGTTTTGAAGCTTCAATGCTGAGTTAGTCTCCTAAACCAAAACCAGAGATTCGTTAGGTTGAATAGATTTGCTCTTCAGTAGCAATAAGAGACTGACAAGACAAGAGAAAGTAAATGTCACGTTTTTAATGCTGATTTGAACAGTCTCCCGTAAAGTCAAAGCACCAAACGTTGCGTCTCCTCCAGCAAAGTCTAATGGCACTGAGTTAGGAACCCGCTTGAATACACCTTGTTTTCAGTATTCATCGTTGAAGGGATACTCTGGATGGTCACGCCACCTGTGGACAGGTCAGATTGAACAAGTGAGCTTCTCGGGTGAAACAGGATCTCACATCACTGATGCAGTTGTCCTGTGCCTAGCAAACCTTTTCCTTGCAATATATAGGTGGCCTTCATGGAAGGCTCTTCTGCTTATACAGAAGCTGTCTGCTCTGAATACTCTTCCCTGCAGAGTTGTAAAACCCATGCATTTAAGGAGAGGACAATGAAAGACCATTTCTCAGGCCTACAGACTGCATACCTTAAGGACAGATGGGAAAAGCCAACAAGGGTTTGATGTCAGCTACTCTCACTATTTAACTCAGTGGATTTAACTCGGGTTAGTAGAAATGTTGCAGGGGAGAGGGATGGCTTCACTATGTGCATTGTGGAAGGGGAAGACTTCGTTCAGATATCCAGAAAGACCCTCAGAAATAAGGCCTATATTTGAAAAAGAGGTGGAGACACCAGACTGGACTACTTTGGCTGATGCACTTAGATCTGGCATGAACAGGTCTGGGACTGGTATGGTGCTTTCTCCAAATGGCTGCCATATCTAGACTAGTTCTGGCTGTCCTCTAGCTCAGCCTAGATGAAGGTGCTCTGCCAGGTTAATAGCACCGGTGGCAGAAAATTTACAAAGAAACTTTGGAGCGATACAGTTCAGGGGAGAAAGGCATGTTCATGGCTGCATTCTATGAACAGTAGAGATGCTTCAGGCTTCATTTTAAAAATCTGTGTGGTCAGGGAAAATGCATGATCCAGGATCATTATAAAAGGCAAGAAGAAAATTCCCAGGGATAACTGCAGGTGAAAAAATAATGCTGTGTTTGCCCGTTATTGGCAGACTTGAGAGGGAGGTGGTTGCCTTTTGTTGTGGGCTTTCTTGTTTGTTTATTTGAGAAGATGATGCTAAACCACAAGCCCTGGCTTGACAAACACTTTCCATTAGCAAAATCCAAAATTTCTGAAGAGCATTCTCAGGTGCACCATGGCAGCTGGCTGCCTTGCCTTACAGCAGAGCACAACAAATACTGGCATTTATCCCAGCTGTGAATCGTTCCCGTTTGGGAAGGATGCATTTCACAATATTGAAGTTAACTAACTGGAAGGCATCAAACATTTTGAATTGGTTGTGTCAAAACACTTCATTCCAATATTCAGCCAAGCTGAAGTGTTTACACATTAACAGATTGAGCTGGTTCAAAAAAACAAGCCACAACACTTTGGCTTGTTTGGTTTCAGTGTAATTTGACAATGTCAGAGTTGCCAGTGTCATAATCTCTGTTTTCCATCTATGGAGCATGCCTGCTAACCAGATCTCACACATTCAAAGGCCTGAGTCCTTTGAGTGAAAATGACTTACTCATAGGAGTCAGTGCAGCTTGGCACTCATATTTTTACAAAAATCTCCATTTTCTGCTCAGATGCTTAACTTGTTAACTTATTCCACTGATTGCAATATCCTGTTTGTACGGGCTCACTCACACCATCAGAACAACAGCCTTGCACACAGTACCCACGGTAGCCGATAACTGGAAGAGCCAGAGGAAAGCTGTATTTTTCCATTCCTGCTGGCATTTGCATCGCAGCAGTCAAAGGTTTTGCATGAAGTTGACTAAACAAAGTCTCTCTGTATGATGGTTTGACCTTTTTGGATATGTATTGTTGGATGAAATAAGAAATCTCTTTAGGCTGGTAACTCATCTGTTGCAGTGTCAATTCCAGACACTTCAGTGCGAGAGCACGTAGTAGGCAGATAGATGTTTAGCTACTCCTTACATGGCAACACCACTTTTCCGAGAAGGCATTTTTCACAGTTGAGGTCAGACTGCATTTAAGTATTTTCCCCAAACTTGGCACTACTGTGAAAAATAGAGCTGGCAATGCCCATCCTATGCATCCTGTTTTCCTTGTCCTTAGTGGCCTCTTGTGACCAAATTTAGTCTAATAAAGCAAAGCATTAAGTTTATTTAGCTTTTGGATTGGTAGCTTAGAAAGTTCTTCTCCTGTGGTCATTTGCATCCTTTAACTTTGCTTCTGGAAAAGTCTCTTGCATTTGCACCAAGGTTGTTTTGTGTATACACTTACTACAAGTTTAAATGATGTTACAGTTCAACCTCGCTGTGAAAAAACAAATTCAAATACCAAAACACACATAAGAATTTGCTAGGCCACTTGTGAGAAGCGTTCTGGAGCTAAGTGGTGGATGGAAGTCTATTTTAAGTTTTAAGAAACTAAAGCTTCAGAGCTTTAGTTTCTCCAGAACTTCAGAGCTTCAGAACTCCATTATGATGCTTTTAGCTCAGTTCATATTTCCTAGCATATTTATGCAGCACAGTAAGTGGTTTATTTGTTCCTTTGCAACATTCCTCCCCATCTTTTGAGCAATGGTCAACATTTTAGAGTGCTTCTGATGCTGCTATCCTTCTTTTCGTTATTTTTAGTGCTTGAGCACGCTACAGTTTCGCAAGACACAGTTAATCCAAGGTAACAAGAGAAATGCATGGAAATTCATCTCTAGTGTTTGGCTACACATTGAGTGCCCTGAAAATGGGAAAACATAAAGTTTGGCCATAAGCTATAGATGCTTTTGGCCTGAAGAAAAAACAAACAGCCTCATTCTCTGGAAGAGGAAATGTTGGGTCAGTCTGAGACTTATGGGGTAGTACACCCTTCAGGTGAAGCAAAACAAAATTGAGTGTTAAGATTTAGATCACAAGCAGCAAGAGATCAAACCTTGTTAGTTCTCAGAAGAGATAATTAGGAAGTGGTCTAACAGTCAAAAAAGCCAGCATGGTTTTCTGCTTTCCATATAAGAAGGAACAACTCAACTGATGGCAGGAGAGGGAGATTGCTGAAGAAGACAGTATCAGAGGAAAGGCCAAAACAAAGCTTCTGACCACTTGTGGTCACTAAGATGTATCATCTTTTATGAGGAAGTTGTGCAGGCAAATTTTGATGTTCTGACCCAAGTATTAAGTGAGAAGGAGCGAGCTCTCCCTAAATTAGCCCTGTAGTTTCATGTAGGAGTGTTCTTAATGCTTAGCCTTCTATGTGGTGATTGAGGACAGGTTGCCTCTGGAAACACCAGGTTTACAATCCATAAGCCATTGTACTCAAGCAGCAAAATGGCTTGCTGAGTACTGGAAGTGAAGGTGGGAAGGAGGGGAAAGACAAGAAAGTGCTCCTATTTGAATTTCAGCTTTGATATCCACACTGCTAGACAGGGGCAATGCTGCACCTTTTAAGTGGCTGAGACTGTCATTACAACATATGGCATAAGGTTGTTAATACAAAAATAATTATTAAAAGGAAGTTGTTGTTTGTTGTTTGTTTTTTTTTTTTTTAAATCCTCTGAAAAGACGGGAAAATTCTGTGAAGATCTAAGATTCTTCCTGCACTTACATTAACAGTTCCACATAACGAACGTTTTTGTTCAGGGCTTCAATTTCTTTCATCTCTTTCTCAGTGAGGGAGAAGTCAAAGATCTAATGGAAGGAGATGTTAAGAGTAAGTTAGCATTTCTTGTCATAATTAATATTCATATGTTCCAGATCTCAGAA
The DNA here is from genome assembly GCF_963924245.1 of Chroicocephalus ridibundus. Lineage (NCBI taxonomy): Eukaryota > Metazoa > Chordata > Aves > Charadriiformes > Laridae > Chroicocephalus > Chroicocephalus ridibundus. Next base: position 157,955,482 of record NC_086284.1, read on the forward strand.
TTACAATCCCCTCTCCTCCCCCCTGCCTTCCCCACAAATTCATACTCACTTGAATTTATGGGAAAGTCTTAAGGGCATGAATAAGTCAGTCACTTTTGCCTACACTCTTTGGCAAGAAGAGAAAGGCAGTCTGGCAAGTACTGGGACACCAGCTTTGAAAGCAATACATTGGCAGGGGAAGAAGGGAGCAGTGTGGGAACCAAGTGCTGCAAGGGACACGGGAACAAATGCTTCATCTTTTTTGGGTGTGGTGGTCAAGCCAGGTGCTTTCTGGTTGGTGTGGTTATGAGCATTTCTGGCACAACTGTATGCAGCAACCCTTCCCTAACAAAGATGCCCCATACCTGAAGACTGGGCAGAACAAATCAGTCATTCCCGAACACCTACAGCCAGCACCCTTGGGCTGCTGACCTCCTGAATTACTTCATCTCGCTTGTGCTGCTCACTGCAGCAACTGCTGCTCTGCAATACGCTACCAGCTGGAATTTTAGGTACTCCAGAGGGTTAAAAGACACCACAATTTCCTCTACTTTGCTCTTTTATTGACATATCATGGTACCTTTAAGTGATGGTGACAAAAAGCATCAAATGTGGAAAAGCTTGACAACGGCCAAGCCTAATGTCAACAGAAAGAAATGGGAAAATTGCCTTCTATGGGGGCTAAGCCAATGTAAGTGGATTCATCCATGCACCACTGGAGTACAAATTTACCTGGAAATTCTCTCTGATGCGTTGTGGATTGAAGCTTTTGGGGATCACCACTACCCCTCGCTGGATGCTGAAACGCAAAGCAACCTGTGCAGCTGTCTTGTTGTACTTTTTGCCAATGGCATTCAGCACAGGATCCTTCAGCAAAGGAGGGGAGGACACATTTACCCTGAAGAAAATTGGGGACAAAAAAACCAAAAAAACCCTCTTTAGTGTCGAAACACAGAGGCATTGACTTGTTTGTGGACAGAGTACTGCATCTTTTTGACGTGTACTGTGAAAGGTGGGAGAAAAGCTTTGGCATTTAGGTTGGCGGCCTCTCAAAGGCAACTTCCTAGTGATGTCCTAATGTTGACTTAGTTTCTACTGCCTCACCGTTCCCAATTACAGACACTTGCTTTCTGTTAGAGGAGACCTAAGGCGACCTCCTATGCAGACACCCGGCATTTTTTGATGACAGCATGCAGCTGGAGTGTTGCAAGTTTACATTTACAACAGTAATATTTAGACACTGAAGCTCAAAACTGCTTTGAGAAATGAGGACAAAGGTATTTTGCACAGAGACCCACCAGTGGAGAACTATTATTCTTTTCCTGGATATTGTCCTTCTATTAGAAAATAACATGGGGACTTACCATGTTTCATCCCTTGAGGTTCCCAAGGGGCTGTATCCCACAATAACAATGTCGTGCTGTCTGCAAAATTCTAAGAGTTTGGGTTGAGTGAAATAGGGATGGCATTCGACCTACAAGAGTAATGTAGAAAGAATGATTAGTCAACAGGACCAGATACAAAAGCAGATGGTGTCCCAATATTTGTGAGAGCTACAGACCGGGTGATGCTTTCAGGAAAGGATACCTGTAAGTTAAGGAATAGGGAGACTCAATCTGTGGTTACTGTTCTAATTGTACATTGCTGGATGACGGGTTTATTTTCTGGGGGGAGACAGTAGATCAATCAACATCTAATTTTGCTGCAGGGAATTTTTGTTGGCCCCTAGCAGAAAGGTGGCAATAAGTGGCAGGGGCGGGGGGATGGAGGTGAGGGAAGCTCACTAGAGAAGTAGGCTGAGAAGACAACCCATCTCATGTGCGTCAGATCTTTGTTTCTCTACCTCTTACATTCAGGGTGACTAATTTGTTGTTTTTAGGGGAAGTGTTGGCATAAGCTGTCCCAGATGGAAAGGTGGGGGGGAGATATGCAAAAGGTGAGACATGTCCATGACGGTTATGACCTTGTTACAAGCTCTGCCCTCCCACATTGCCAATACTGTGCATGATTCCCTTACAGGCAGGGATTTTCTGGCTGCGTTCTCAGTCTCTAGGAAAGGGATGCCTACAAGGTGACAGAGCAACCACTGTTTGCAGGTAGTTCGTAGTTAGCTGGCACATCTATGCTTGCTGGCGAGCTGCCCTAAGCTGGGCTTAATCTTTTGCTTGGTTTTTCTTGACTCCAGGGAGCAGCAGCAGTGCTCCGTGCAGTCTTAGGTGCATGTCAGAAACAGCAATTGCCTTTTGCACCCGTTGGGCATGTTAATACCAGTGAAAGGTGCTGGAATTTCCTCTTCACAGGCTGCCTTTCCCTGCAGCCAAAGACAGTAATGAAGGCTATGGCCAGCCTCCCTGCCCTGCCCCATGTCAATGCCAGCCCCCCAGGACATGTGCTGAGGGTGGGAAGTTGGTCCTACTCCGTCTCTGGCCTCTCATCCGATTCTGCTAATGTGGATATTTATTTTGTGCCAGATGAGTCAGAAGATCTTCACAGTGATTTCTAGGAAATGCAGTGGGCTGCCAAATGCCAGAGTTAAAGGTATTGAGCATTCAGATGGGTCACTGCTGCTTATCACCTTCTGTGAGCCCCACTACTGTAATTTACCTTGGACATGCCTATCAACTTCATGGGCTTGTTCAGCTCAAGTCAGTCACTTAATGGGGCCTTCTCTTTGATTTAGGTTTTCCTCTAACTCTTACTGATGTCTTATAGGAAAGGCACAAGAGAGCAGGTACAGAAAATTTAGGAGTTACTTCTAACGGCTTTTAAACTTGGGAAGCTTAGGGTGACTCAGGATCCCTGATGCTTAGGGTTGGTGTGGTTTGGCGTCAGCTGAGATGGACATGGCTTCCCTGAGGACTGGTTAGCGCCGAATGGTTTGCCTTGGGAATTTTTTGGACTTGAAGTAAGGTACATGGCAGAGACTTAAGATCTGCATTGACTCAGTGTTCAACATTTTTACAGAGCTTTGGCACAAAGGCACCGGTTTTATAGTCCTGGAGCAGGAACTGAGGAGAGTGATCATTCCAGCACCTTCAAATATTTATCTTTGGCCTAGATAGGATAAGTAATATTTTCAAGCTAGAAATGGAAGCGTGACAGTATGGAGGGCAGCATCTGTGGCAAAGCCTATGTCACCTTTTTGCACATGGTGGCTTAGGCCACGTGTTGCCTCTGCGTTCCCTACAGGGTAGTGGCCCCATGGCAGGCACTGCCCTTGGCTTGCAGTCCTACCTGGTTGCTGACAGGTTTGTACTTCAGTCCTGGCTTGTTCAGGATCATCTCCAGCTGCCTGCGGTTGAAATTGGATACTCCAATAGACTTTGCCAAGCCTGCATCTTTACATGCTTCCATAGCCTGCAAAGAAAACAAAGACCAGTGGAGTCCCACATGCTGGCTTGATTCCTCGGAGCATGCGTTTTACAGATAGGTGGAAGATAGTCCGTTCTCGAGACTGCAGATAATCCTTTGCTGCAGCAGAACTAACAGCTCTATTAGCATGAGGGCTGGTGCCACCCTGCTATTCTAAACTCTGTTCCCATGTAGACCCACTTTCCAGACCAAATCCTAATGTTTTATACCTCCTGTGAGGGTAGCGTTTGTCTGGAGAGCAGAAAGATTAATCTGAGATATAGATACTTAAATGCCAGACATCTGCTTTCAAAGAGTTTTCCTTACTTTATGCTGCATTAGCACTGCCTCAAAGCTGGAGAAGGCAGAGTCAACAAAGCAGATTGCATTCCTGATAAGTCAATTTATTCCTTTTGATTGTACAACAGTTTTTCTTATGAAGTCTCTATCCAGTGAAATTCCCTAAATATCTGGCAAGGCACATCACAAAACCAGCACAGAAAACTTCAGTAGAGTATAAAGTTGAAAAAAAAAAAAAGGGGGGGTGGGTGGGTGGGGTGGGGAGAAGACAGGAATTCTAGATATTCTCCACTTCAGACAAATCCTAATAGCTGAGAAAGTCTTATGCGTACTGGATATGAATACACACCCTGGTCTTCATTAGCTTCATCTGCTGGGTAGTTAAGGGGAAAGAGGGTCCTTTCCTACGGTCTTCCCCTTTTCTCCCAGAAACTCTCCACAAAAATGATTCAGTGACTGTTTGAGGCAGAGCAGACCCCACCGTGGAGCTGGATGCCCCTTCGCCGGTTTTGTTATTCCTTTCTGTCTCACAGGAGCTGAAAGCAGGGAGGTAAGAGGCACCGTGTATTTGATGACCTCTAGTTGGCCTCATATGCTTTGTATCACTCAGTGACAAGTCAGCAAATACAGTCATCCGGAGCCATTTTTGCCTGATAGCCCCATGCTGAGAGTGAAATGGTCTGGATTGAGTTTAGCCAGTTTTATTTAGATTGATGCTATTATTTGCAGGCACTCACCACCACCTATTTTTTCTCATGGCTTCTTAGCTGAAGAGGGTGACCTGCTACAACATATCCTTTACAACAAGCACCAGCTTGAAGTCAAAAAAGATAACGGTGTTCGGACAGCTGTTGCTTTCAACATTGGAGCAACTAGCCTGCGAAAGAGAGGAATGAACTGCATCGGCCAAAGACAAAGGTAACATAAACAGCGAACATGGAAGTCCCCGTTCCCTGCCGTGACCCAGCCTGGATGTCTCAGCTGCCGGGGAAAGCCCAAGCCCGCCCCAGGCTCTCTGCACGCTGAACTTTCACTCAGAATTTCACCTATTCTCCATCTTTATCTGCTGCGCTTCAAGTAGAGCTAAATTGGGACACAACTATCCAGCTCTGGATGGTGTAAGTTGAAGTGGAGCGTGTAGTAGCCCACATTATCTCTCTTGGTATGAACTGGGCTGAATTAGCAATGCTTTTGCAGCAGACCTGGTGCAGAAGGAGAGCTGACCAGCTTTGGCCGTCAATTAAAGTGTGGCCAAGGCTTTGAAAGGCAGGAATGTGAGGAGATTGCTGATCTCACTTTCTGCTTCACCTGACATCCCGCAGCTAAGTGGCAGTAGGCTTAAGGAGACATTTGGCTGTAGGACTAGGGTGCACCACAAACAAATTTAGGATGTAATCTTTCAGGCAAATACTACTTCCCTCTAAGTTTTCTTAGCAGAAAAACCTTGCATTCTCAGCTGATAATTAAATTTAGAAGTGAGTGAACTTGTTTTGGGGTTTTTGTGGTGGTGTTTTTTGTGATGCCTTTTATTTTTTATGATGAGCTTTAGGGCAAATTCTGTTTGTGTGTGTGTTTTGCGGTGTTTTGTTTTTGCTTTTTTTATTCTTGAAGATTGAAAGCTGCTTTTTTTTTTTTTTTTGAGGAGGATTCAGTCACTTGTTAGGGCTGCAACATTCTCCTGCTGTAAAGACCTGATAAAGAGGTGAGATTGGTAAAAACCTGCAGACATCTCAACTAGAAAATGTAGAGTATACTCTCGGAAGGAATGTGGATGTCAGATATTTCAACAGTGTTTTATTTTGTTATAAAAATAATTAAGTGATGGCAAGAAGCAACATCCTTAGGGACAGAAGTAAAATTTATCCATGGAGCTAGTAGAATTTTGATCCATTTGCCCTGTCAATATGCCTCAGCTTTGCTTATGAGGGTCACAAGTAAAACTGAGAATGAGGATCTGTGTTTTTAAAGCATATGTGGATGGATGTTGTGTTTGCTTACCTCCCAAGTGGCACATAAGTCTGTCTCATGGTAGATAAATTTTCCATTTTCATCTTTTGGGTAGATTGCATCTCCAGGCTGAAAAGTAAAACCACACTTTTGTGCTTTGAAGAAAAAATTTCACTCCTCAGAGCAAAAATTTTTCCACAGACTCTTCTACTAACAAACAAAAAAAGAAAATTCAAAGGCTTTCTAAAACACCCTAAGTTCAACAGGTCATTCATGCTGGGCTTACCACATCCTCCACTGCTAGATCATCCTTGGATACACTTCTCAGCTGTCACATGAGTGTACACTCAGGAGTTCCTGGATAGCCTTGTTTTTCAATAAACTTTTGACCTTTATGTTATGCATCCTTAGGGCTAGTCTACTTCCAAAGGGCTGGGTTAGAGTACCAACCTGTATTCTCTTCCACTTCTTCCCTCCTTTCTTCCCAGCCCTTCCCCTGATCCTGCTTGTGTCCTAGGCACCTGGGAAGAGTACCAGCTCAGTCCAGCTCCCAACAGTTGAAGGCACCATTTCCAAGAACTACTTAGTAGTAAAAAGCTAGATGTGTAACTATAGCACAGGCCATGAGCATCCTAAGTGTGTTATCCACCTTTCTTTGGGTACTAGGAACTCTTTCTTCCCATCTCTCTATCCCATAAACAAGACTTCAGAGATCAGTTATGAGCTGATATCTCATGAGCACAGCTTTCTCTTATTTGCTGGTCATTTCACTGTTGTTGCAGGCAATGAATTAACACCTCTCTCCCTTTTGTCTGATTGCAATTTCACTTTTTTTTTCATAAAAAAACCTTCAGTGATGTTTGACATTTGATCTGACTGCAAACTGCTACATTTCAAAGGCCTGGGTACAAGATGTTGACATGGTAACTTCTTGGGAACATGCAGCTGTGACTAATATGATCAGTAACTGGCGCCTCCCAATTCAGTCAAGAAGTTCAAATTCAAGGCATTTCATGGGAAAAGTGAACCTAAGGAAAACACAGCCTCAGATTTCAGAGGCCAAAGTCTAAATTACAGGCATAAGCATGTCTCCTCAAAATGTGCTGGTTTTCCTCAATGAATTCCACAAAGACAATTTGTTGCCTTTGTTGCTGTGTCTTACTGAAAAAATAGTCTTGACTACAAGGAGGTAGGTGGCCGTTGGGTACACTTTTCTATTAGAAGGCAAACTGTTTGCCATCATAACTTGAGGAAGAGAAGCCCTATTTACAAAACCACCCCATGGTACTTTGGAACAAAACATTTATCCCCATGGTATCCCAGCAGACTCTCCAAGGACTGCAAGCTCAACACATAGCAGTTGGATGACTTTGAGTTTAGGGGATGAGTCTGAATTCCAGACCTTTTTATTCTATTCCACTTCTAATTCATTAACTTCCGTTCAACATTACTTTTTTTTTTTAATAATAGTCAACAGGCAGCAATTACATGAGCTAATTTGTCATTTTCCTCTACTTCTATCACTTGTGTTCTAAAAAGCAAACAAAGTCAGGATGAATAGTGCTTGAAGATGAATTTAACTTGACTGAGATAAGTGGTGCCAGCTATTGTGGATTTTCACACTCCAGGGAACTGCCTCCAGGGAACTGCACAAGATGTTGAAGTACAGTTGTCTCTGCTCAATAGTCTCCAGGCAATGCTTTCTCTGCCAAGCTACCTTCTTAAGCAAGGGAGTTCCTGAATGGAAAAACTGTCTGCAGATGGGTAAAGAGGGATAAAGTGCTGAGAGAAAAACAATGTTTTGATGGTGATTATTGGGTCTTTGAGAAGGCCTTTCAGATGTTGATCACATTCCTCAGCTTTGGGTTCTCGTGGGCTACACCGCACCAGTCATTCCCACAAATGCTGTTGTCAGTTGTCTTCTCTTGCAGTTCTCTTGGAGATAGCCACGTACCTTACACTGAAAGTAAGGTGGCTTCCTACCATGCTGCCGTACAAGCACTGAAATAAGTGGGACAATACCGTACAGTCACTGACGCTATGCAGGGATCGCATCGTATCATGTCATGTTCAAAGTCTGGAGGCGTTCCAAAAGCTACCAGACAACTTACTTGCGTATTTAAAACACAGCAGTCGGTAACCACTGAAAGGAAAAGCCCTGCTCCCGTTATAATAATTTCCTCACCAACACAGATGCAGGAACACAGGTCTGCTCACCCCATCGCTTTCACAAAATGGTCTTTGACAAGCGGGCTTTCACAAGAGAGCAATTTTAACAACTTGTGAATGCCTATTGTATAAACAGAAGGCAATAGGAAGTCAGATAGTGAGGCCATTGGTCTGTTTTGATTTATTCTCTTAAACTGACAAGAAGATACTTGGATGAGATTTGTTCAGCGTAAAGCTAAAACACCTGCTTTCCTGCTGGATCACAGAATAATTTAGTTGGGATGGATTTGGAAATCATTTAGTGCACAGGTACTTGTTTACTGATGGATCGGTTGTCTGAGCAGAGTCCCCTAGCAAACCTGCCAGCAGGTACCAGCTCCCAGGCAGTGGGCATGTGGTGGCCTGGAGGAGACCTGTTCCTGCTGGTTATCTGCCTTGCTAGGGTAGAGGGGCTGAGCACCACTGCTGGGCTAAAGAACAAAAGTCCTGAAAGGGGAATCTGTGTGAAGGAAAAATACAGGGAGGTGCAGGCTAATGTTGGTAGGTCAGTGGAAAATGTCACCCCAAAATGTCAGCCATTCTTGATCCACCCAAACGTGGTAGGGCTTTCCTCCTCTGAGTGGTGGCGCCTGAAAACAGATTCCTCTTGCTCTACCTAACAGCCCCTATGAGAGCTTGCACTGCTGGGCTCCGCTGGGGCATGTTTCTTACTGGTTTCAGAGTGGGACCATAACCTTTGTCTCAAGTTCTTCACTGATTTCCAAGCAGAGACTAGTTTTTCTAGAAGGCTTTTGGGCAGAACAGGAAAGCACCAATGTTTGCAGACTAGGGCAGAGTAGGAGTTTGTTAGCATCACATCTGCACACTCCTCACCAAAGGCAAGCATCGCATGTGGGATGGGTGCATTTGTGAGAGGGAGCAGAGAAAGGAAACCTGTCACCATCACAAAAAGGGAAGGGGGAGTTTCTCTTTGTATTTGGCACAGAAAAATGTATATTTTTCAGGCAGAAAGCTACTTCTTTTTTTTTTTCCCTCTCAAGGGGGACATGAATGAATCTGCAGGACTGCTACTCCTTTCACAACTCAGATTGTTGATACAGGCCTCAGGGAGTCAGATGTACATTACTTTAAAGCCAGCTGTCTATATCTTTATATTATGAGACAATGACCTTCACTATGTGGGAGAATGAACTACTAGAGAATACAAACACAAGCAAAGGGAAACAGGAAATTGCAAGTGGTGGGAAATTTTTAAAAATGTACCCAAAAGGATTCCATACGTGGGACTGTATAAATAAAGTTTTAATATCTGAGTCCAGTTCATCCTATACAGGTCTTAATGGCATATGGCTTCCCTGGGAAAAAAGGAACTGTAAGTGTAAGGTGATTGCTTCATTGGTAAATTGCTTCTTACCTGATGCTTCTGGCAGTTGGGCGTCCATACTAAAATATAATTTTAATAATCAGAGAACTACTTTCCTTGCAAAAAAGGGCCAGTTTAGAGCTTAAGCATCCCACAGAAACAATTACCCAGCTACCTGCCTGACCCTATTCTCTCTAAGAAAAAGCATTTAACTGGTTCAAAACCACTTAAATACATTTTGAATCTCATTCTTCCAATTTCTCTATTACTTAATTTGCCTTTATATCATGTATTTGCGGAGGAAAACTGGAAAGCAAGGTACAAATGGCTGTGAAACCAGAAAGTTTTGGGAGCTGCAAGAACACATTGCAAGGGAGGCATACAATGTGAGCTTTTGCATTCAAAGGTTTTGGCTACGAGTTGCCCAGAGACAACAGTATGAAGGAATATCAGGCTTTAACTTTTGAGAGTGAGAGGTGTACAAACCGTGTTCGGGACCAACTGTGATCTAGCAAAGCTGTGAGAGAGGAGCACTGGAGTTAAGGAGATTAAGATCATAACCACAATTTGCCCAGTGGCTTCAATAGTCCTGAGTCTATTTGGTTTTTGGAAGAGAGTAAGGAAATCAATGAACTTGGTCACTTTTTCCACTTTTCCTCTCCCCCTCCAAACTCTAGCCCTAGCCCTTCATTGCTTTGTGTAACTACTTTCCTCCAGTGACTCCCTGCTCATGGCGCACAGAGGATTAAGACACATGTACTGCTTCAGCTGCAGTAATTCTTCGGTTTAGGAAGTGTTCAATCCCAGTTAGGAGACTTGTCCTTCCAATGGAGAAACCCCATACTACAGCTGTCGGGGACTGTTCTCACATCACTGATAAGGCTCTCTTTGTGGGGGTAGTGCACAGAAATATATGCATACAGTATATATCAAAGATTATCTTGCCAAAATGCTATTTTCAACATGGACTGGAAGCTGTAAGGAAGATGCTAGATGAAGACTTTGGTTCGAGCCAACCATGCACTTTTTTGGGGCAATTTTTGCTTTTACCTTGAAAGCCATTGGCAGCTCAATAATGTAAAGGTCAATGTAGTCCAGCTGCAGGATCTTCAGGGTTTTCTCCAGTGTGGGACGTACCAACTCAGGGGGGTGGCAGGTATTCCACAGCTGGGGAGACAAGCACAGGATCTTTTTTGCGTGCCAGGAGGAAAAGTGACCATCCTCCAACTGGCACCACACACACGCACTCTCTTGCCTTTTTGATAGAGCCTGTTATGCACAGCGCAAAGACATTGTGGTCTACATCACTGCAAGACAAAGGTGAGCGGCCTTATCCTGTCCTCTGCCAGAGGCAAATATAGAGGTTAATGCAGGAATCCTCGCCCGGGACTGTCCCAGTGCTAACCCAATAAAGCCATTACATATTTGTTTATTACAAGACAGGTTCTTCTGAGTTGAGTATATTGCAAACTCTTGCTCAATGAACTTAGGCAAATTCTTTTTGTTTTCCGAGCTTTCCAAGCATATGCTTTCACTGGAAAACTGTTCCCACAAGAAGTCTGTGGTCAGTTTTATGCTTGAAGGCAGAAGCTCAGATCATGTGAGTTAGCTATAGAACAGCCAAGCACCCGGCACTAAGAGAGCCTCTTGGTTTTCTCCTGTGGTCATGGAGCCTGACTGCTTGCCTGATCTAGGGAAGTTTTAATTTACACCCAGTCCTCACTGAAAGATGTATTATTATTTAGTTGCTGTAACACAGGTGTGACTAGTTAAAGCACAGCCTTTCCCACTGCTTCCCTGCGAGGTTATGCCCTGAGGTTGCCATGGAGTGTGCTTAGTTGATTAACTTTCAGTACTATCTCTAACTGAACTCTGCTGATGCAAGTCTCTTGCAAGAATAAAACCATAGCATGGTAATTAGTAACCAAGAGCTCTTAGTAAACTGATTGCTGCAGTTAAAAAACCCAACAGAATTAACACACAATAGAAGGTTTTAAGTGCCATCTGTTTGCACACAATAAGCTGGGCTATTTTGTCTTCTTTTTTCAACGCACAGAACCGACATATGGAGTCATGTGGAGCTTTTTGGCACCTTTATTGGCTGGAAAAACCTGCTGATTGTTGGTATTATCTAGCCAGTTCTGCCACCAAAGCTGGCAGTCACTGTATGCCAAGGTGTAGAATGAATTTGTTCTTGAGACACAAAACACTTGAATTGCCATTTTCAGGAGAAGATAATGATTATAGGTGTCAAAGGACATAGCCTGGGTAAGTTTTAAAGTATTTTAGATGTTTGGGTTTTTTAACTCAGATTATAGTTATTTCCTGGGAAAACCATCTGCTCAATTCTGCCAGCAGAGGCAATGATGCGTTATCTTGAAGTTCAGTTGTACTGAGGGCAGTGCGTCTGACCCTGCCCTAAGCTGGCTAACCAAAGAGGGGGTTGGCACCTGGAAATTCATACTACACCTTCCCCGGTTGTATGTTGTGAGGCGTGAAGAGTTCAAGATCGCTAGACAGCGGTCACACAGGCTGAGGTGTACTGCAGTAAAGGGACTAAGGTCCTGCTCTCAGAGTTTCAAACTGTTCCACTGGATTTCCTGAAAGCCTTTGGTATGGGTGTTTTTTTAAGCACTTCACATGTAAAATGAGATGCTGTTTTGGACTTGAATATAGGTACGGAAATGAGTCTGTATACTGTTCATGTTTAATTTGTTTTGTTACTGTGTTTTAGAAATTTAGTAACCTGAGGTATGTTGATAGCTTAGAAGCAGTTTTTCCAAGCGCCCTTTCTAGCCCAGCTCTGTTGAGCTCAGTACTTGCCAGTGAATATACTTCCCTTTAAAATACTGCAGAGGTTCTAAAGAAACAGCCTTCAGAAATAGCAAACATTTGTACTATGTTAATACATAGATGCCATGGAAACTTAAGCGTTTCATAACTGTTTTCATGACTTGTACAAGTTATTGTATTATCTACCTAAGTAGAACCCATGTAGATGTTTGAGCAGTCAAAGCTGCCAGCTGGCTTTGGCATTTCAGGACACCACATTTCCTGGAAATGTTACTTCTAGTTTAATGAAAGAAATATCCTGGGATGAAAGAGGAGACCAAAAAGGTCTTGCTATATAAGCCAAGTGAGATGTTGGCAGTTGATATAAAACCTCTAAAATTTCTGGATGCTGAGCTGCTCTGCCTGATCAGCCAGCCAGCAGCAAGAGCCAAGTGCAAGTGCTGATGATTTCAGCTGGCAGATGCAGCCCGATTGCACCAAGTCACTATTCCAGTAACACTGCCACTCAGCAGGGCTCTTCTTGTTAGTCCGTCCTGACGGACCAGCCTTCAATTTGCATCATCTTTGCTTAAGGAAAGATCTGTGTGAGGGGCCTGTGTCTGAAGGGTCTTGGGAATTTCTGGCACTTCTGATGTCAGTAAGGCTGAAAATAAAACTGACTTTTGTTGTGCAGACTACTTTCAAGAACGGTCTATGGTATCTACCGTGTTTCCCAGAAGATGCAACAGTTTATAACAGTCAGTTACCAATCAGTGGCTGATGTATCTACCAGTGGCGTGATATTTGTCTGTAGTTCATAAGATACAAAAGTTCAAAAGGTACACAAAGCCGAAGATACATAAGCTCATAAGACAGGGGACATCCAGTCCCACTCCTCCTGGGAAGTTCAGAGCTGCTGTGAAAAAAGTTCAGTGAAACCTATGAAAATCCTGGATCATGATGGATTGAATTGGTTGCAGATTATTTTCCACTTCTGCTTTTGAACTCCTTAAAGACCACAGAGATGCTCTAATGAACCCTTAAACATCTGAAGTTTTGTCGAGCACAAACAGGACACAACAGAAAGATAAATCTACTTGTGTCCCCATCTCACTGTCACGAGGCGGGCTGGAACCTCAGGTATTGACTACCATGGTACCGCGAGTTGCAGCCCTAAGACTTGCAGGATTTGCAGTGTAGGGAACAACTGCACTTACAATCAAGGAACTGAGTGAAGTTTCACAGGTGGCTCAATGTTTAAGTACTGATCATCAACAAGGAAAATCATCTACTGATTATATCAGACACCTGAATATAGAAAAGCTTAATAAATAAAGTAAGTTTGGAATCCTGGTAAAATTTTATCAAGAGATGCACTTTCACAGACTCTAAAGGTTTATATGGGAAAATAAAGTGCAGGGGAAGCAGTTGGAAAAGTTGAAGACTCAAAATTGTTAGGCCATCTGGTTCTAACCTTTTGGCACAACTTTGTGTTTTTGATCTGAAATATTACTGGTAATTTGCAGTAATGAAACTTTAAAGCTGCTGAAACAAAATATTTTGACTGATCCAAATCAACATATTGGACATATGAGAGACTGAGAGACTACCCTGATAAAGGTGGAAAATTTGAGGACGTGAATCTTTTCTCAGGATGGCAAGGTTGTTACCAGTAGAACCGAGCAGGGAACTTGGAAAAGAGTTGCATACTTTACAGATTGGAAATTGCTGTACTTGGAAATTGGTCTTTAGCTGCTGAAAGTCCACTTGGTCTGCAAACTACCCAATCCAAAGCTTAGTTTCCCAGATCATAGAGCTTAACTAAATTGCTCACAGTAGAACAGGCTTTTTATCCCATGGGATCTTTCAGTCTAGGAACCATGATATTTATTTCCAAGGCCATTGAGTAACTTTTGAGGATTACGTCTTATTTGGGAAAGGAGAAAGGGAAAATATGAGGCTGATACATCCAAAGAAGCACTGCAGGAAGGGGAACTTGAGGCCATAAACTCCATTAGAAACTGGACAGCCACCATGAACTTTCTGGGGCCACCCGATCTTTATTCTGCAATGTGTTCCCTCTCTTATACATAGGATCTCTTTACTGTAGTTGTTAACAACTTTTGTCAGACACTTCTTTCGACCAGGGATTTCATTCTCCTAGAAGAGAATCAGCTCTTACAGCTAAGATTTTAAAGTATTCACTTGCTCATGCATTACTCCGGCCTCATTGCTTTAGAGCAGAAGCATGATCACATCTTCTCTCCAAGTGAGTTGATTCATCATCCTAGAACGTTTTAATGACAGGTGATACAGTAACTAAGGGTGTAGCTTGATGAGTAATTTTCTGGCAGTAGTACCGATGTAGGCACTTGCTGTTTCTCCTGTACGCAGACACTTGCATGCACGTGCTTGCTTCCACCCCTTTTGTTGTGCAATCTCACGGCAAACCTGTACGGGGAATTGTTCTAACAGAAAATAACTCATTTGCAGGATCATTGTCCAGGTCGGGCTCAGTGTGTGACTATACAAACGTGCATGCCAGCACGACACGTGGGACAGCAGTAACAGCTTAGGCAGCACCGCTGAGCGTAGCAACGGTCTAAACTTGCAGGTGCTTACAACAATAGGCAGAATGGATGTTGCATGGTTCCCATTGCTAACAGAGCTTTAAACTGAGAACAACAGTGATTCCTGTGCTTAACAGCAAATCTAGTGCTCATAAAGCTATGCGGCATTATGGTAATGCTAGGAAAGAAAAGCAGAGGATGTTGGTTCTGGAAGCATGCCAGATGTTGACCGCCGGCATTCTTAAGAAAGCCCATTCACAGAAATCCTGGATTTAGTGTAAGAAATAAAAACAACAACAACAACACAAACAAACAAAAAACAAAAAAACAAACAAACCCAAAAATGAGTGCAGCTTCTCACCTTGCCACAGTAAAAAATGTCTTCTCGCTTGATCTTTCCTTCAGCAATCTTCTCTCTGATGGCTTGCCCCACTTCATGCTCATTGTAGTAGACAAAGGCACCATCAATATGGCGGTAACCAGTATCAATGGCAATCTTCACCGACTCCAAACAGGAACCTTTGGGAGTCTAACGGGAAAAGAAAAAGAATAAACATGGTTTCAGCCTTCTGCTCACCTCTCCTGCAATGCTACATAGTCCCTGCGATATGTACAAGGTTCATGCTGGAGTTTATCCAGTCTAACCATCCTGTACCTCCACAGGCACCTGTATTTCAACTTCTGAATAAAAATGTGCTGTGCACTTTTCTTCAAAAATGTCTCAAATGTGGAATTAGACTGGAAAAAGGAGCAAAGCAAAACATTCTCTATGTGTCCAGGAAAGAGAGAGTGCTAGAGTCCTCAGAAAGTAGAACTGAATGTATTTGATATGAAAATTATTTCAGAATTTCTTACCTAGAGAACAAGGGCTTTCTTACAACAGCCATTTGGTAAAATCCCTTACTCAAAGGGAAGAGGGCTTTTTGGTTCAGCAACCACCTGACAGATCAGAAGCTGTTTGAATATCTTATGGCCCAGCAGAGCAGGAATTTGGATTTCAGTTCTTTCTCCTCAAATCAGCTTACCATTGGTGGTATCACAATCTGAAGGGTGATAGCTCAGGACTGTCTACTGGTATTCCCAGTTCTGGACAGTTGCTTTTCCATGTGGCTGAGAACTAGTAGGTGCTTTAGTGTACATTTTTTTAATACATATATATATATAGATATATATATTTATATTACTGCTTCAGTTTAAGATGAGACCAAGAAACCTCTTAATAAGTCCAAGTGGCACTTTTGTACTGTGTGCCACTCTTCTGTTTACTTGTCTTTGCTGAAATTCAGAGTAAGCTTGTTTTTTCAGAATGGTCATATTTTCCATTAGCCAATGCGTCAAGCAAAATACCCATAGGCCAAGCCGAGTGAAAAAGCATAAGATTGGTCACTGAAATCTTTTGACTGGTCACTGAAATGGTACTGAAAACATCTTATTGTCACCACACTGTGTATAATGAGAGGGCAGGTCTAAGTGGTGGTGATCAAGGGCTCTCAGTGGCACGTGGCAACACTGTTCTCCCACCCTTTTCATAGGCATTGCTCTGCTGCGACAGGGACATCTGTTTCATTCAAAGGAAAACTGAAATAGGGTGAGTCAACCTGGGCTGCTGGGCTGCTGTCTACCAGCAGCAAATGCCAAGAGGTGAACATTGCTACCTCCAAGTGAAGGGCCAAGATTGCGCTGCTTCTCCTATGAAGAAAACGGATGCCAGAGACATCTGGAAATGAGACAGGATGTGACGAGCAGATTTCAAATTTGTTGGTTTTGCTGATGCCAAAGGAAGGCAAGAAGCAGGACTGGCAATAGGTGCTGTTGGGAAGGATCACTTTTCACCACAGCAATCGGTCTCCCTCCTCTCCCTCCAAGCTGCCCTTTGACAGCAGCCACTGGCTTGGCTGTCTGGGAATTTGCCATAAAATAAGAAGCTGCACTTCCATCACCTGATGAACTAGATGGTGTGAAACCCATAGCTATCACAGGACTAAGGACATTGTTCTGCCCCTCCACAGGTCATGGAAGGAAGATCTGTGAAGGACTGCTGAAGACACATGGGGGTCAACCTCTCTGTCTTCCAGTTCCAGAGTTGTAGGTTGGTGGCAAGTTGTCCTGGGGTAATGGGACCATGTCCCAGCCTGCTTACTCTGCTCTTCAGCATCCCACCCAGGCTGGCTGCTGTCGGACATGACTGGGCCGACTTCTGTTCAGATTCAGGGGGGAACTTTCTGCTCCAGGGTGCAGTTCCTAAAGGTTACTTAAAATGCAAAGCCGATTATGCTTGCCCTTTTTTGTTACAGACTTGAGCGAGGGGCTAGAGGCAAAATGGTACAATTTGGCACGCTAAGGTATTTACGGCAGTGACGACGCAATCTTGTCTGCTTAATTGAGAAACACAACGAAACACTTGTTTCAATGCTTTGCTGCTTTTGCTGTGGGAGCCTCCCAAAGGCACGCTCGGCCCCTGCCATGGGCCCTTTCCTAGTCGTTAGTAGGATGTAATGAAGACCACGGCAACTAAAAGCCTTTCAGGAGCGGCCAATGGCTAGCTTTCACTCGGGGCATGTCGGGCGGCGTTACAGAAGCACGAGGCACGGAGCAGTGACAACCTCCAACATGTTTGCTGCTTTGTCCCTGCCTGAACCTGCAAGGAAGGATTTGAGGAAGGCAGCAGGCAAAAAGCTCTGACACGAGCACTACAAGCCTGCAGTTACTGATGACGGTAACCCCAGACCTCAGTCTCGGCAAGGAGCTGCACGAGGCTGCAGCCGCAGCTGCAAAGCTCAGGCTGACTAGTACAGAGCGACAGGGCTCAGCCTAAAGGTCTTGGGAGCCCAAACCCAGGTGATGACTAGTTATCCAAGAGAGAAATATGTTTTAAAAAGCGTAATCGGGGTTTTCTCTGTGAAACGTGATTTTTCAACCAGTGTGACTTTTAGATCGCTTCAGCCTGTTTGACTTCTACCATTCAAGTGTATGAAAGCAGAACATTTAGAGTACAGTGACGCATTACCTTAATACAGATTAAAAAAAAAAAACAAAAGGGTTGGTTTGGTTTTTTTTATTAACCTTTTTCCTTTTGTTGAAGAACCTGAAAATGGGGTGTGGGCCTGATCCTAAAATTTCCTCTCTCTTCTCTTTGCAATCTTGAGAGATTGCATGCACACGGCTCCCAGTCGTTTCCTGAAGCTGCAAACTAAATGCCACAAAGCATGGAAATATTGATTATTGAGTTGCATCTTTTCTCAAATGCCAGGGCCCGTTTGGTCAGTTACAAAAGCAGAAGGAATAAGTGAGGAAGGGCAGAGTCTCACGTACAGGGCAACGGCATAATTGCAGGCTTGGGAGGAGGGTGGAACAGAGGAAAATGAGAAAGCTTGCAGTTACTGCAATTGCCTTTGGCTCCATCGGTTAACTTTTGTTAGAGCTGAACTTCTACGTCGTTCTTAATCTTTTGCATGGGATTTACACACATCTGTACAAATAATCTTGTGAAAGGCTCCTCCATCTCAAGGATTAATCTTATTCTTTAGGGGCTCGAGGAGGCTTTTTTTGGATCAAGCCTTGATTACCAATGTCCGGAGATGGGTTTACATTAAATATAAATATTTTCATTGCACTAGTTCATTTCATCTGATGTGGTATATTAGTTCTGACAGACTCTGGTCTAAGGTGCTTCATATAAAAATGCAAGGCAACCTAGGGAACAATTTTTGGAAAATCCTGCCTCTATTGAACCGTCCCAGATGAAGGCCTGGGACATCTGCAAGTCTGGAAACTTTATACCATATGTTTATTTTCATTCTAATGGAGAAACTATCATTTCTAGCATTTCACATATCTAATCCTTCCAAATCCTCAGTAATGGGCTGTGGTAAACTGTGCTGATGAGTTGCACAGGCTAGTCATGTTGTGGTTTTGCCACTTTTTAGAAGCGTTGCCTTAAGTGTCGTATCTTATTCCATTGTTTCCTGACAGACCATATTAAAGCTGGATGACTCAGATCACCACTGCTCATCCATCTTTCCATCAGAGGAGGCACGAACCTGGATCTTCCCCCCTACCCTGCTGCTCAGCCTGAAGTGTTTTAATCTCTTCTGCCTTTCATGGAAATAAAGTCTTTAACCAGTGGTGGCCGGATCAGAGATTACCAACTGAAAACCAAGTTTCATTTAAGTGCGGATAGAAGTTGTGATATGACTGCTCTTATTTATGCCTTGTGGTGTTGTACAAGGGTCGGCATTTCAATCACAGCAGCTGATGGAGCAGTGCCTCCAGGCTGTCTGACCACTGAGCGGCCACCTTTACTCTACCAGGAAAACCAGACCTCCTCCTCCTACTTACTGTGGGTTATACTCACTAGCGTACGTTATCTAAAACGTGGTTGCCCATGCTGTCTGCTCATTTCAGGTAGGCCTTTATTCTTGCACCGTTCCCATATAAGCAGGGCTCATGTTTAGAGCAGCACAAATGCCAGATAAGGTACAGAAATGTCTCAGCGTTATAACCCTTTGTGCTTTGTCAGGAGTAATTCAGGACGCTTTCGCCTTAAGACAAGTCTTTGCTTCTTTATTACTTTTTATTTAAGTGTAGATAAGAGCTATGCTTGATCCTTAACTATAATTAATGTTTGAGCTTCTAATCAGTGTGCCCTGCAACTATGCTACTTTGATCAAGGACTGCTCTTTTAGAACTGGAAATTTATAACCACTTGTACACTCTAAGTCAGATTTTTATCTTCAGTGCTCCTACAGTCAGTCACTAATTTGTGCCAGGAAAGGTATTAAATTTATTACATGTTTTACGATGAAAGAAAAATTGCTTGGTTGACTGGAACCACTCGCTCAATCACTAACTTCTTCAATAGCATCTAGGCTGGTTTTAAGATTGTAGAGTTTAAGGAAACACATACAATTATTCCCTCTATCAATCAATAGCTTGTAAACCTCCTGGTTTACCACCACGTGTGATGAAACCAGTATCGGTTTCCTTCAGCCTCCACGGTAAATAAATTTGGCAGAAGGGCAGGGGGAGCAGGTTCAGATTTGCACCTTCACTGAAAGAAAGGAAGAAGCAATTTGGCCCTTTCTCCATAGATGAGGTAGCCAACTGGCCAGTTACCACATTTTACGAGTCTGAAAAAGCAATGTGCTTCATCAGTTCTGCCTGTCTGAAAGGATCTGCTCTCTTTCTTCCTCTGAAACCATGAACTTTTTAATTTTTTTAATGTTTATTCCAGACACCTTCCATCACATCCCATTTTGTCAAAAACTATTCTCCCTACCATAGAAAATGTACACCTTCAGTTTTGCTCATGATTGCACGTGACCACGCCACAGGAGAATATTTTTTGTGCAGGCATACTTAAGTAGAAGAGTATTTGCTTAGCAGTGTTAGTGGTTGTCTTACTCATTACTGCTATTTAGTGTTGCATTTCAGCTGCTCACCAATCCTTTTGCTTTTTTTATAGCATCCTTTTCTGGTCAGCGATTTCCATCAGCTTTCCAGCTGATAAAGAAGGATTCCTCTTACCTCCAAAGACAAAGCTAACAGGATACTTTAGCGGCAGATCGTAATCTTACAAAATCACGTCGACAACTACCATCAGCACCGCTTTTATAAATGTATCAACATCACTATTTATTAGTCATTTATTCTTTATGAGTGCATACAGTAAAGGAAAACGGTCTGACTTAGGCTTCCAGATTCTGCTCTGCCTCGTTTCATGTGTGCAAGAGCTGAGGAAGCAGCACTGGAGGGAGGGAGCCGTTCACCTTAGTCCTGAGAACCTCACCCCGTTAAGGCAACGGTATCCAGTCCCTCAGCTGGGAATAGTGATCCTGGGAGGAAGAGCTTGAGGTGTTGGGAGAGACAGGGCCATCTCCTGGAAAAATCTGAATGTAGCTGCAGCTGAATTACACAAGGGATCCAAGCTGTGGGCTAAGCGCTCAAGTCCTAACCTATAATTTAAGATGTGGAGCCGCTGTTTAGGAATCTTAGTCAGCTAAATACAGGAAGGAGAAAGTAGGTACATTCCTGGGCTCAGAGCCTCCTTTGCCAGACCTCGTCACTCACACACAGATTCTTATGCAAGTTTCTAGAAGCCCAATTGCTTATTTCCATTTGCTTGTTTTCCGGACAAACTGGCAAAGGGGACTGGCTTAAGATGTTAGGAACAGAGCATAGAAAACATGTGTACTGAAGGCATTACAGGAAAGCACAGGTTGAGTTTACAAAGCCAGGGGATATGAGCCACACAAGGGTACATTCTTAGAATTGTTTAATCTTGTAAAGGAGAAGCTGTACTGTACACCTCTTTCTTGGAAAATGCAACCGCCAGCACATCCCCTTCTCTCATACACAAGAAAATCTGGCTTTCATCCCCCGGAAGCATTGGCTGCCACCATCCAGGAAGCAAAACCCAGCGAAGGGATCTCTGCAAAAGCAGGTAGAGCTGAGAAGGGAGGCAGAGAGCACAGCTGAGAGCCACGAGTTGCTGTGCCGGCCCAGAGCTTTGCTCTGTGTCACACAGTGCGTTGCTTTATAGAAAGAGCAGGACAGCAAATGCGCCCAGAGAAGACGGGGGGAATGGAGGTGCTTGTTGCCTCGTGTCACGCTGTGAACGAGCGTGGACAAGGGGTGCCTTTCTCCTCTAGCCTGATGTCCTGTCAGTGGCCTGAAGCGTGATGTTTGATTGCCCATACAACAGAAATTAGATTGCATAACCGCAGATTTAGCATTTCTAGAATTCCTGTGACATTGTTATTCTAGGATTTAGCCAAAGCTGTGTTCAGGAAAGCCTTATTATTGTAGCTGGCAGAGGCTGTTGGAGTTATTTTTACCACTTGATTGCAGAATCCTCAGTTTTAGGATCGCCACAACTTTTCACTTGATGCAAATTCACTCAGTGCAAGCCTAAGCTAAAGGGCTGCCGTGCCTCTCCGTCAGCAGCTAGAGGATTAGAGCAAACCAAGCAAATGATGTGCACAGCCGCGTCCCACGCTCACGGTGCTGGCAGGGTGGACTGGGACAGTTTCCTGAAGAGCTGGAGGACACAATAGCCAGCCCTGGAAAGCACGGACCTAACTGGAAGGGTAGATGCTATCAAAATACCCTTCAGACTAGAAACGTGATGCCAGGGATGTGTGAGGTACAAGGGGAAGATAAAGCACCAGCTTGTGCAATAACAGAGGAGAAGAAAAAGGTTGCCAGTAGTTCTTCTACTTCTTTCCCTAGAATTAAAGGGGAGAGGTTCCTGGCGCTGGTTCGAAGAAGTGTTTGCAAAGGCAGATGTAAAACTTGGGGAATTCCACCACCTAGTTAGCTGAACTGACAAAAGTTGGCTTTGATGAAGCCTAGAGAGGCATTTTCTGCACAGCATTTTCAAGTTTTGACAAATGTGGCCTCCTAGGTCAACCGAAGACACAACCCAGATGTTAGCTTCCCGCATGAGCTGTAAGAACATGCTCATGCTGTTCTTCAGAGAACTGCGGGGAATCAGGGACGCATGGGAGTGCACAGCTGTATTTAACGTATGGAGTCAGTCAGGGATGTTTTAGGAAATGGAGGTTTGTCTGGAAAATTGGGGTCTAAATGTTCTTGCCAAAAAGCATATATTTGAGTTGTGTTAATTCAGGTTACTCACTCGTAGGGGTGCAGTTTTTCCCCTCTTCAACAATGCCAGTGATTTCCTGTCTCATCTTCCGTAAAACAATCTTCATACCTTTTATTTACATAGGAGGGCTTCCTCTGTGGCTCTTGAGCAGGGTTAAAAATCCAGCATGTTTAGAAAGCCAGAGAAAAAGTGAAAAAATTATATTTTTCTTTTTGTGTCAATATTTGGCCTTGATATTATTGCGTTGGTAACAGCTAGCTTTGTCGGTTTTGGAAGAGGGGTATATTGAAACAGCTAGCACTTGTCACTGCGGTACACAGCTATGGAATGGAAAAGGTCTGCTTTCTGTTTGGTTACTTTTCAAACAAGAATCCCTAGGACTGGTTTTGGGTAGCGCTACTTTCCTACAAGCTTATCTGGATTACCCTTCTATTAACTTTGGATCTGGGCTGATTAAATGCAATTCTACCCTACGTCATAGCCAGACGTGTAGCTCCGTGGGTGATGTTGGCATCTGATATCGACCACCGGAAAGCCGTACCAGCTCCCAGACAAAGTTGTCATCTCCTAAATGTCACCTTCCTCTGGGAACGTTTTCCTCTGGAGCGCGCTTGCGGTGTCGGTGCCGCGTTTGGGAGCCAAGTGACGCGATGCCAGGTTGGCTGTAAGAGCCAGACCCTCTGCTTGGATTAGGCAGGCATCGCTGCACTGGGGCCAGGCGATTATCTGGCTGTCAACAGTTTCATTAGTAGAAGTCCGCCGCTCTGCGGGGCAATAAGTCTCCTGATCCTGGACCAGTCTGAAAATGTTTTCACATAGCAGCTGAGATGTTAGCATAGGTTAGAGGTACTATCTTTTTAAGAAGAGTTTTTTTGAAGGGTCATAGTTTAGGGCATGCACAGGTTCGGAGTGGTGGGGAGTCATTCTGAGCACAATCTGCTTCCCAGAGCAAACTGAAAAAATCCACCGTTTTCCAGGACTAGCAGTTTTGTAGCTATTTGGCTCAGAAGTCCTCCATAAGTTGATGAACTCTGTAGCTAGAAAGCTAGTCTTTCATTCACCCTCATGTACAAGGCTGGGCCCATTCTCATCAGGAATTTTACATGTTGATCGTTTCAGTAAATGCAGCTTTTAATCTGCCACACATGATTAGACACTAATTGTATTCATAGCTGGAAACACTGCAGAAGCCATTGGCACAAAGTAGAGATTAGTCATACTACCAGTTTGTTTTCTATTAAGCTTCAGGATTCATAGAAATGAAGAACCATAGAGATTTCAGCAGAGAAGATACACGGAGGTGAACGAGCTTTCCTGCAAATTCTGCAGTGTCTTAGAGCCGTGTGTTTTGTGCAAATCAAAGTCATAAGAACAAAGGTTGTGTCCTCAAGAAAGCTGCACGCAAGAATTTTTCCTCCAGCTTGACAGAGAGCGATAAATCATTTTGTCAAATCCAACCTTAAAATCTGACTTTAATGGTTACAGTACAGTTCTTACACAAAAGCTAGGAGTTTTTGAGCCTGCCACATTTCAGAAAAAAGTAGCTGCCTTTTCTGATTACCTGGGTTTTTTAATTAGATGACTTAATTTTCCTTTCTTAATGAGATAAAGATGCAATCTTGCATTTATGCAAGCCAAAAATGTTCCATTGTATAACATGTGATTACAGGGAGCTAGCAGGAATTGAGGCGTCAAGAGGTGGTTGCAGGCAGGGGAGAGGTCATGGCTGAACACCAAGAAGACAAAGCGTTGAAAGCACAGAAATGTAGAATGACGTTTCCAGTGGCAGAACAGAAAAGGTGAATGTAAGATAAACGAACTCTGCTTTTCATAGGTGGTAAATATGCCATTAAAGCATATATGAAAGGGAACTTTAAAATGTGTCATGCAACGTTAAGGCTTTAGCAAAAGTCATTGATGAAAGCAGAACTTGTCTGAGACCCTTTTGATTTAGTGCCGCCTTCTACTCTGTAACCTCACCTATTTGCTATGAGAAGTCCGCTCTGTGAAAGCAGTATCTTAAGTGTTCATCTGCTCGTCCTTCATCCTCTGGTGTATTTGCCATCTCTGCAGCACACGGCAGGGATGGATTAAGAAAATAATACAGCCCAGAGCCGCTGCAGTTTCTTGAATCCTCACGCAGACTCGTTCTCCTGTATCTTCTTACTCACGCTGCTTTTGATCATGTTTCCAGCGAGTGGCCGCGCTCCTGCCCAAGAGCCACGTTGTTCTGCTGCCTGCTAAAAGCTGACGCCTGCTACTGCGTTTTCTTGAGGCATCTGGGGACCAAATAGCAAGAAACCCTGCCTTTCTCTGCTCTTGGCAACTGGGTCTTGCCAATAATCGTGACTTAGTTGAGGAATAAGGAGTAAAATCTGAGAGATTAAGCAATGAGGGCATCACTCAACACCAGGATACCAGCTACTAAAGGAAGGGCGTCCATCCCATCTGTGGTCTGTGCAAGCTGTATCGCCTGAGTAGGGTTTAGTCCTCCAAGTGTGAAACTGAGTCATGACTTTGTCAGTGAGTGATCTGGCTACAGATATATGGTTTTGGGATAAATATCACTCAGCATGAAGGCTAGGCCAAGAGCTTACTAACAGGCACGCCCGGAGCCCTCCAAGAAACACAGCAGCCCAGGCACAGTTCTTTTCCTGGGCTGAAGTAACCTATGGCCTTCCCTTCTGCCCTTGCCTCAAGTGTACAGATCTCGGTTTGGGAGTATGGTTTTAGGATATCCTCAGAGACCAAGGGAACATAAGGCCACCCTCTGAAACATCTCAGAAATCCCAACCCTGAAAGACCGCGTGTTGCTGTGTGTCAGCCAGCCATGGCTCTGCTGCTCCAAAGCGCTCCCTGAAGACAAGAAGAATTAGTACCGCATGAGGTGATACTGCTGCTCAAAAAGCAAATGGCTTGAAAAAGTCAGTGGTGGTTACTGAAAGGGACTGTGACGGGGCACAATGCACTTTGGAAATCCTGGTCAGGGGATATGGCCCAACAACCTTAAAGAACAACCTTTATTTTGGGAGCTTTCTTCACTTCTTAAGTTCAGGGCATACATATGAGGCTCTGTAGCCAAATATCCCAGCTGACTCCTCCCAGCTCCATTCAAATCAGGTTCCCAATAGCCTTTTTAGGGAAGAAAAAGGCAAGGTATCTCTCCCTGGTCTACATCTATGGTGATTTCACGTAGGTTCATAAAGATCACTTCATTACAGAGATCACTTCAGACGCAGCACTTGCCGAGTTCAAAGATATATTAATGAGCAATTGTTCACGTTAAAAGGACTGTGATATTTTCTTTATATATTTATTTTAATAGCGTGTCATGGGAAGTAAGCTAAGGCTGTAAGGACACTTGCAAGTTAGGGCAGTTCCTGCTCTTGCCACTGCCTCTCATCTCTTTCAAGAAAAAAGTCTGGAAGCCGAGTGGGAGGTTTACCTCAGGAGGAAAGAGGAAGACAGTTGTCTGAGTCAGAGAAGGAGAAATTTGTAGGAAAGGGATCAGGAATTGGAAGCCTTTAAGCTTCAACCCAGTCTCTAGCCATCTCAGGTGTCACTCCTTCCTGGGACTTTCAATACGCCACCCATTTCATAGCTTTGGGTCAGGCCAGGTAACTTTCTCTACAAGTCACCTGAGATCATTGCTGTCTCCAGCCGATCGTGTTTCAGAGGCCAGTGATGGCCAGGAGGAAAACAGAGGGAATTAAATTGTGTGTAATTCCCCCCCCCGCCCTTACTACAGCTCAGAGATCCAGATCGCATCATGGGGACAAGTCCCTTATTACCGCTTTTGACTTAAAAGCAGCCTACAGCAGCTCCAAAAGCAGGCAGCTGCAGCAGAGACGCAGCCTGTGCTGTTAAGAGTGATTGAAGTAGTTTGTGCGCGCACATCCTTCTGTGAGGAACTTTTCTGGCATAAAAGGTACTACAAGAGCACTAGGGGCTGTTCTCAGACCCAGACAACGAAAAGTTACTCTGTTCAGCTTCTAGCTTGGGTGTAAAAAGTAATTCAGGGTGCCAAAACTGTTTTTACTTATCCAAAACAGATTTATTTTTTTTTTCACTTGGTCACTCAGATTGGATACGGGGGAGCCCTGGATGAACTTTTCCTCTCCCTGATTCAAACCAGCAATTTCTTCTTAAACAAAACCCAGACTGTCTGGGCACTCACAAGGGTTACTTTGTGGTAGTTAAGGATCTGGGGAAACGGGTCTCTCCCTCCTGGCTGGATGCCATACCGAGTTCTTCAGCATCCAAAGCTGTGGGGCTGGTGGGCAGCGCGCTTTCCTGTGGGGAGGGTGCTTCTCCCGCTCCAGCCTGTACGTGTTCCTTCTTGTCTCTCTCCAGCTATTGCATACCCCCATGAT
The DNA here is from genome assembly GCF_963924245.1 of Chroicocephalus ridibundus. Classification (NCBI taxonomy): domain Eukaryota; kingdom Metazoa; phylum Chordata; class Aves; order Charadriiformes; family Laridae; genus Chroicocephalus; species Chroicocephalus ridibundus. The sequence continues at coordinate 157,981,915 of NC_086284.1, forward strand.
CACGTTATTTCCCTGGGCTGTGTGATATGAATTTAATCCCCAGAGGCAGAGAGGAGGACTGAATCTGGTTTCCCACCGCCCGTGTGGATTCCCTCACCAGCGGGCTATTCAAGGAAAGGCAACTGCTACCTCCAACTGCTTTAATAATCCTTTGATTCCTCAGCTTGTACTGCCAGTGCCCAAAATGAAATGCTTTGCCATTTGTTTTGCCTGAAAATATTCCACAAAACTGCTTCCAATTTATGAATGGATTTGGCTACCTCAGAACCTCATTTTTAGCAAAGTCGCAACTTGCCAAAAACCCTCACCCAGTGCTATTCTTGAGCGCTTTGCCCAATCTTATGTTTCAGAAGCAGTGCCTGTGTACAGTGCGGTTGCTACGACCTTCTCTCCAAGCCTTCTCCTCCCTCAGTCAAAACAGGAAGGCAGGAGAGGAGCCATGGCCAAGGCCCCTTGACCTTCCAGGGAGGCAGCGAGTATTTATGTGGAGGCACTGGGCTGACGATGTTAGCTGTGTTGACAGGGATGAGTTATAAAGTGAAGCGGGCATAAGTGCCGTTTTAACGAGGCGTAGGATTTCCAGGATTTAGGATTGTTTTTAGCACCTTTCCCCCCTGAGCCCGCTCATCCCCGCACCCCATCCGCTTCCAGATGGGTACCAGTACCGCTCGCCGGGCTGTGCTGGGAACCGAGCATCACTGTTGGGAGGTGCCGGGGAGCTGATAAGGCTCTGCCGTGGCACGGGGTGATGTCACAGGCTCATCAAAGTGGCTGTCCTCCTCCACCCTCCCCCGTGGGGCTGCTCTCTTCCTCCTCCCCCCCACTCCCCAATCCATTTAATACCCCGGAGAATTGGGTCAACGGCTCGGGGGCCCTCAGGGAGGGAAAACTGGACACGGCGCATCTGCTGGAGCCTTGGCAGAGCCGCTCCTGCACGCGCGGGGCTTTGCCAGAAGGATCCGCAGAGCCAGACAGAGGCAGAATTGGCCTCAAATTTTAAAGCCGTCTGGAGGGCCTTGATAGTCCAAATTCACTGCTCCCGCTGTCGTTCCCTCCCAGACCCATAAGGAGAAGGAATATTTGGGGACGGGACGAGAGAACAGGGGAAGGAGTCAGTGCCCGAGATTTTCAGTGTTTTGCCTGAGTCCATCCTTGCTGGTTACGTAGGCAAGAATCTGACACAATTTAAACATTTCCTTCCCTGTGTGAAGGAGAATGCAAAACCTACTTCAACGCACTGAAATCTGCACCAAAAAGCAAACTAACCTTTTTATAGTTGTATGTTTATTACCTTCCCTTAAAAGTAAGGCTAGGAAACACCAATTAAAGCAGCAAAAAATATTCCTAAGTGCTTTTCTTGATAGACAACCCAAATTTATCACCAATTCTATGACCCAGTGAAGACACCTTTCTTTCTGCTAGCAGGTGAGCTGGTAGCAAATGGATTCATTGCACTTTTCTTGCTGCGCTAGGACAGTAAAGCAAAAAGAAACCCCCAACACTGCGCTACCAGTGTTTTCAGTCTCGAAGAATTAGCTGAGTTCTTGTTATCCTGACCTGAATCCAGTCAGAAGAAAAGTTTTCTTACATCTAAGGGGAAGGAGCGTTCAATTAAAATTAACCTGAATCAAATAGACCTTTTCCACCGTGGTCCAGCTCTGCTCCAGTTAAGTGATGTACTTCGTTGAGTCAGTAAACTTCCACAGCGGACCAAATTTCTGTCAATAGAGTTATTTTTTTTTCTTGTGTTTCACAACTGGAGAAGCATGACTTATCTCCCAAAGTGGTCTTTTGGAGAACAATTAAGTTATTTAAGATGAGCAAGGCAAGCTGCTGACACATTTTAATTCTGAAGGCACTGCTTTGCAGTTTATCCAGACAAAGCCTGAAACACGAAAGCTGGCCTCCTGCCTCTGTTTTCTTGTAACCGGCCATCGGAGAAGCAGATTTCCCTGCTCCGTGGCTAACTAGATCTTCCTGGTTTGCTTAACCAGCAAGCGAATTCCTGCACTTCAGGAAGAGCACTCCAGGCTCATTACAAGCTACTGGGCTACAGCACAAGATTGAGAAAACAGATTTGTTTTGGACAAGCTGCTCTGACAGGGAGGTGCCAGGGCGAATAACCTTCGGAAAAAAAATATAAAAAAGAAAAATCTGCCTCCAAGAGCACGATGAATAATCTGACAACTGAACGGCTCTGTATTTTATATCAAAGCACAAAATGACTAGAAGTCGTGGAGATCTGACTCATGAGCAGAAATAGCGTGCTGGGGACGGCTGGCACCGTTGCTACCACCAGCTGCCTGCCCCCACTGCTGGAGAATGGGTGGCTCAGATGCTGCTGCTTAAGCAATTCAGCCACAAAAGGCTAGAGCTAAGCATTTTAAGGGAAATGTGTCAGTGCTAGTATATAGCCTGCCTTGATAAGATAAACCTTGAAATGGTCCAGAGTTGCCACAAAGCCTTTCAGCTCTCTGGGCGGGAGGAACTGGACAGAAAGCTCGCCAGGCATCCTGGTGGAAGTTGGGCCAGGCACAAGTCAGCACTCGGCAGAGGAGCTTGTCCCGGCTAAGCGGCACTTCGCTGCCACAGCAAGGTGTTGACAGAAGGCGCCCCCGCCCCGCCCCCGACCTCTTATCAGCAAAGCAGCCTTTTTGACACGGGAAAGCCTTAAGCTGTGACCTATTTAAACGTCCTGCCCCATCACTGACCAGTAGCTACAAACAATTCTGCAACAAATCCCGTAGCACCCTGCTGCCACCTTTCCCCAGCTGCCCCCTCTGACAAGTTCCCCGACTCAAATACGCAGTCCTAATCCTAGCGTAAATCTTCAGCCCAGTTCCTCCAGATAAACATACAGTTTTTCACCTGGTCTTCTGCGAAAATGAGACTTTTGCAAGTACCTTATGAGTGCTGCTTTCTCTACCTTGTCTCAGCTCCTCCTCCCACCCATAACTTTCTAACATGTTTATCACATAGAAAGAGAAAGACAGCTCAGAAAAATCAAACTCCTACAAAGGCGGGGGGAGGAAGAATGGGTGGTTGGGTAAACGCACCCATCCCCACTGAGGGTGCAGTTACACGGCAGCTTCAATTGCTCTAAATTGGAGTTGCCATAGCAATGCCCTGCCTGCATCGCCCTCTCGTCCCCCTGCTTCTGTCACCAGAAAACAAGGGAGGTATACACAAAAAGCCACTACCCAGGGCTGATTCACCTGAAAATCATCCCAACCTAAAAATGATTCATTTTTGCTTGATGAGCTCCATGCAAAGGCTCACCATCCACCTCGACCCACAGGAGGGCAAAGGAGGCATCAGGATTTTGCAGGGCTGGGGGAGAAGGAGCAGGACTGTTGTTGTGCTGGTTTTGGGACATCTGAATTTCTGCAGAACGAACTCTTATCAGGGTTATAGCATTGCGAAGAAGCTGCGCCCAAAAGGGGAATCCCATCCACCTCCCCTCTCAGCAGGTTACTTGCGGCTCCGAGCTCCCTGCCCGAGCCTGGCTAATGCCACAGCATCGGGCCACGACTCACCCGGGCTGCAGGAGGGGAGTGCAGCGAGGCAGGAGCACCCCTTCTGCTGGCAGCTTCGCTCTTCTCAACTTAAAACTACTGTAAAATTGCAATTTAAGGCTTAGGGGCATGATATACAAGTCTGGAAAGAGATGCTTCAAGTTTGCTCAGAGCTATTTTGTCACTGAATTATGCAACGTTCTGCTTTGCTACATTAAAACTCCCGTTAGAGAGTTTAATTTTGTTTCCCTAACCCTTATTCAAAGAACACAGTAGCTGAAAATATCTCCAGAAACTCTGGTGATGCGGGGGATGGTGGCCAGCCTCTGAAATTGCAGATTCTCACTAATTCTTCCCATGTGAACTAGCATCGTTAACCAGGGCGATCTGCAGCCCTGGAGGTTTCTTACACCTTTTCTGCGTTATTCATGTACTGCCCGCAGCAGTGTTTATTGAAGATCTTTTTCGACGCTGTTATTAATATATCATAGTACAATTAGTGGTTGTTAAATAGCTTTAATCAAGAGTTTTCTTTAAAACGGTATTTTTAAATACCTCATGGCATGTGGAGTCATACGGACAATATTGCATCTCGACTCTGATACTATTACATAAGAAGGGCTCTGGCCACACTATCTCTTTTCCTACTCTTCAAACAAAAAAGAACTGAAAGATCAGGCAGTTTTGGAGAGCGAGAAGCAGCAGCCAGGGAGTTGCCTGTGCGCTCCCTTGTGCGCAGAGGGAAGAAGCATCAGGTGTGCTTCCACAGCCTCCGTGCAGCCGAGCCGGCGACAGTTAGACGGGATGCCTGCCCGCGACACGCAAAACCGAAGGATGCGGAATATTTGAGCGTGGTTTGGCCGCCGGCAGTCAGCTTGTGGGAGCCGCAGGAATCAGGATGCAGGAATTTGGGTCTTTGTTTCAGGAACATTCCTTGGAAAGCGTCGGGGCCAGCTGCGAGACGGTCCGAAATCCCTCATCTTATCTGCGCTCGGCGCAGGGGTGGAGGGAGCAGCGGGACGGGCCCGGGGCGACCCGACGGCATCGTCCCCCTCCGGGCTCCTGGGTACCGAGGGCTCCGAGCCCCCTTGCCAGGGAGCCGACTCTCGCTGGGTGTCACATCCCGTCCCGGTGACGGGGGTTGCACCGCCCGGATCCCCCAGCCGCCGGGGCAGCGGCAGAGCCTCTCCCCGGCCCTCCGTGCCCCCACCGGCGCGGAGCTGGCGGTGCGGAGCGGTGAGCAGCACACCGCAAGCTGGGCGGGATTTTGGGTTCGTTTTTTTTTTTTTTTTTTTTTTCCCCCCTACCTTTTCCTCATCTGCGCGCCGCGCACTGCCCGTACGGGAGAGCTCGGACTTTAACTTTGCACGGGCAAAGCAGCAAAAAGAGAAATAGTCGGGAGGGGAAGAAAGAAAGGGGGAAATAGGCGGGTAGCCCCGGTTCGGGGGGTCTGCAGCGAGGGCGGCCGCCACCTGCCCCCCGCCAGCGGAGCGGGGCGTCCCGGCGCCCCCGGACTTACTTTCTGGGGGTCGGCGTAGGTGCCCAGCCCCAAGAGCGGGATGCTGTTCCCGTCGCTCAGCGGGACGCGGTGGCTCTCGGCCGTCAGGTTCATACTGCCGGCAGGTAGGGCCGCCCCAAGCCCGGGGCTGCCTCCGCAGGGGCGGGAGCCGCTGCTCCGCAGCCAACCGCGGCCCCTTGCGCACCGACACCGATCGACCGGACCGACGATGCCTCTGCAGGGGTCGAGGTACGAACTGCCCGCTCCCGCCGGCGGGGAGTGCCTTTTTGGGGGGCTGAGCCACGTGTGCCCGCGGCCGCCCGGCACCGCGCCCCTCCGCGCCCCGCCCCGCGCCCCGCCCCGCCGCGGACACCGGCGGCCCCCGCGCACCGCCCCGGGAAGGCCCCCGCGGACCCCCGGGGCGGCCCCCGCAGGTCTCTGCGGACCCGCACACACCGCCCGGGCAAGACCCTGCGGACCCCCGAGCAAGCCCGGGGCCGGCCCCGCCGCGACCCCCGCGGGGTTGCTTCGGGAGAAGCTGCGCGCAAGGGCAAAGGCAGCTTCGTGGGAAAGTCGAGGCAGGCTGGTGGGCGTCCCCCACCCCGGCGGGGATGGCGGCGGGGGGGTCCTGCCCGCTGCCAGGGAGCCCCCTCGGGACTGCCCTGCCCGCAGCTGCCGGCCAGGGGTCCAGCCCCTGCCTGCCGGGGTGTCTGCTCCCCCCAGCAGCAGGGCACGGGATTCCCAGGTTTTGGGTTGGCAAGGCTTGGAACTTTTCTCGCAGAGGTGTAAAGCCCTTTTTTAAAAACCCCAAATTCGGGGTTATCAAGGACACTTTGTGTCCTCCAAGGACAGTTTCCACCTCTCCTTTCCAAAGGCTTCAGGCCACATGTTGAAAACCACCGCTGTAGGGGCAAGGAAGCGATGAAGAAAATCCCAGGCAGGAGGCTGATGAATAGTTCCTCTGCCCAAATTACAGCGAATGGGCTCAAGTTCCTCCCAGTCTGGTTCTGCTCTGCTGTGGAAAAAATGTATGTATTTCCTATCTCTGGTATGCCAGAAGGGGAAAATGCCCTTTATGAAATTCAAGCCATGGCTCTTACTGTCCTTTCTGACCCTAATAAAACATTCAGGGCTATGCCTTTATACTACACTGCAAAGATGTTCCCTGTCCTGAGCCAGCTATTTTGTGTCCTGCAACTGTGGCTGTACTGAGTTCTCACCATTTAATTTTGAACTACATGGTCTTCTATGTCTTCCTAGATCAACCTGAAATTAAGCCCTCAGCAAACATTATTGCTCAGCCATAACAATGCCCTCTGCCTAGCAGATTATTTTATCTTCTCCAATAACCCACTTAGCTTTCTGTGCATGGTAATAGTTCAGCAGGTTATGCAATTCCAAGAGGGGTTAATGGATCCATCATGATAAGTTATCTTTGCAGGGTTCTTGAAATCGATAGGTGTGCGCTAATTTGCATTTGGGGAAAGGGTTAGTGGCTGTTAAGGCTGGGGATCTATCTGGAGAACACCCTACCAAGAGACCCTTTTAGCATTACAGGTTAGATACCTGCAAGGGTCTCCAGCGGAGATGGAAAAATTGCCACTTTTACTGATAGGAATGTGCCAAGTAGCTCATGGCTAAGTGCAAGCCCACTTGATCCCTGGCCAAAAATTACTCGATACCTAGGACACCCTGCAGGACAAAGGTAGCATGCTGTGGTCTAAAATGGTCCTTGGGAGGTGGGCTGAGTGTGGCCAAAGCTTTCCCGACAGCCTCTGCTTTACCTGGACAACACAATGCAAAGGACTAGCTGTAAGGTGACTGGGTTCTCATCTCGGCGGGGGGGGTGGAACCTGGGGCAAACTACAGCCTGGCTGTAGTTACTGGGGCACCCTGTTCCTGCTAGATGCCGTCTGCGTGTTATTGTAAGCTGTGGGTACCTGTGGGTGCAAGTATTTACATGTGACATGGAGGAAGCAAACCCACTGACCTCCTGCATGCCTCCCTCTTCTTCCCATATAACTGGCTACCATTTTCTTGCTACAGGAGAAGCTATTATCACGACCCTCCACGCCTACCATGCCTAAACACACTGTGTATTTGTAGGAGGACAGGTCGATGCCAGCATGTGGAACAGACTGCCGCATCTCTGATCTGTAGCCTTTGTTCGGCACTATTTCCAACAGAGGAGCAAAAGCACAGAGAGAGATGGAAATGGGGTGAGTAGAGAAGAGCCTGATGTGGCAGAGGGCGTTCAGAGACCTCCCCATTTCCAGCCCAGTACTAGTATCCCATGAAGAGGCCCTGCTGCCCAATGGCTGATTCCTACCCCTGAGCTCCCACGCTCTAAGTCCACCCCAGAACCCACTTTTCCATAATTCCTCCCGATCCAGCAGCTTGTGGGGGGTTTTATGGCACAGCTCACTCATCTTCTTCAGGCTCAGAGCACATCCAGCTTGCTCATGTGCTCTGGCACCAGAGCAATGCGTGCCCGGAGCTGCGCGTGATCCCGAGCTAAGCAAAGCACGCCTGTGTCTGCGATGCCTGTCCTAGGCAAGCGAGCAAGTTCAAGGAGCCTCCCTGGCAGCGGTACGCTAGCCTGATACACGATAGCCCTCAGCGACAACTGGGAAAGCAGGATTGACAGACTTGCCGTAATTCACAGAAGAGGGAGCCTGGGCAGGAGAACAACTCCTGCTTCTAGGAACAGTCGGGCAAAGCGGTCCATCACCTGGCGAAGGAAGACAGGCAGCCGCTGGCACTCGGCAGGGTCGGGGGTGACAGACACCCGTGGGGTAACAGGCAAAAATCACCTCTTTTCTACATTCACTGCTAGACAGGTCCTTATAAAATTCGGTCAATGCGCTTGTCAGAGAAATTGGAGAGTTTTACAAGTCCTTCCCCCCCGCAACCCCATGCCTTAACCGACAGCAAATGCTGTGAACGCTTTTTACACATGCGACTTTTTATTTCCGTAGGAGCTCTAGCTCCCTACCCTACTGTTTTAATGCCTTTGCAGATTTTATATTAAACCCCAGAAAACAGACAGGAAAACGGACTTTTTCCATTTACATCTGAGTTACTAACTCAAAATAGCCTTATTTCGTAGAACCTAGAAACACTAGCAGGTTTCGAGCTGACGATGAGTACCCTTTAAAGAACAAAGGAAGCCAGCCCAGAGGCTGTTGCATATAATTCTTGTTAGTAACAATTTCTGCTAGCTGTTCAGGGGAGTACAGATCTCGTTTTTAGAGCTTAAATGACTTAACCAGACTTTTAACGAGGACACAGTATGTAGCAACTCCAACGGCAAAACAATGCAAGTTTCTAGAGGCAGAGCTTTGGCTGCTGGTTGTTGTTGATCAGCAACTACTCCGGAGCTTTTATAAAATGCAGATGTGATCTCGGTTCTTTCTCTAGGAAACAAAAACAATGAGGTTTCAGCCTGGCCTTACTAGCAAGTAATGAGAATTACCATCCTATTGACACAAGTTCGCCGTCTCTAGCGAAGCCTGCAATGCACACAAAAACACCTTCGAAAGCAGCTAAGGTAGGTTCACGATTCTTGGATCGATGGCACAGAGTTTTATTGCTACATTAGTCCTTTCAGACAAGTAAAGAGTAGGGATTTGAAAAGTAGCATCTTCTACTTAAGTGTGGAGTGTCATGTATCCTTACCCCCCTGCCCATAGACACACACAAACAAAACAGATTAAAAAATATAAAGAAAAGTTAGATAGAAGTTTTTTACAGGAGAAGTAGATCAGACATCTGAGGCTTCTTACTGTTAAAAAATTGCAGAAATCTCAGGTAAAGAAAGTACTTAACGGCCTCTTTACCTGAACAAAACTTGTCAGCAATCTTTTAAAGAGGTCACCCTTTTACTCATTTTATCTCAAATTGCTGAGTATCCTGGTAACAGGAGAAAATGTGTGAGGCCTTTAAATATAGCCTCCCCAGTTCTTGGAGGATAAAAGATGGGAATGAGAAGGAGTCGTCAATTGGGAAGGGCTGGCCTCGTCATCTTCCAGGTTTCGTGTTTTCTCTGAGATTTGTGGGTTGCCCCCTTCTTTTTTTTTTCCCCTGCAAGCTGTTGTTTTGGACAAGGGAAGACGATAAAAATAGTATTCTCTTGGATCTTGTAAATCTGGGTGTGTTTACACATTGTAGATTAGATTAGTGAGATTCTAGAGGTGGGTGACCTGTAGTGCCTAAAAATTAGCCTTTTTAAAAAGGAAAATAGGAAGTACTTTTATAATACATGTATTTCTCTATAAGACAAAAAGTGCATGTTGCTACACTGTTTCTACTTTCTGTATGAGCCCTGCTCTACTCTATGTGTAATTATCTGCTAGAATGCATACTCTGCATGTGTTTTTAGTTAAAATTTCTTAAAACACGGTCTTAAAGTCTGCATATTTTCGGCCTAGCCCTTTAATAACTCACATAAACTAGCATGTGTCCGTTGTACATGTGGAATATCTATTTATAACATATATTTTCAACGATTTAGCTTAGAGATTTTGGTAGCATGTGTCATGACTAACATTTCTTTTCGGTTTTTTACCATTAAATACCATAAACTAATACATATCAAGAAAAACTTCTAGTTTCACTTTTTAACTCTAAGAAATAAGGTCTGTGTAGTGTTTTGTAGGGGGACTATAAGTGAAGTGAGTTTTTTTTCTTTTCTTCTTGCTACTTTTTTCAGTATAGAAACAAATGGTATAAACTGAACTGGAGAACACTTCTGTGGGAAAAAAAAGTTGCAACAACTTTTTACTCTTTATTTTCAGATTTCAATTATCATCACTTATGTCATGGTATAGTTCTCAAGGACACCCAGTGAGATGAGTGATACCTTATACCGCCTGCATGATTCCCTTCCATAGTGGCCAAGGGGTTTCTCGTATGGAAGCGTTTGTGATCTTTTCCCTTTGATCGTGTCTGTTGCACAATGAGGCTGCTCACAGCCAGGATAACAGCCTGGGCTTTGTTGGGAAGTGCGATATAATAGGCCTTCTTAGCAGTTTCTGTGCAAACACTTTTTTCCCTAGCTCCCACTGATGCATGTAAACTACTTTGCAAACAATGAAACACTTAAGTGACATGTTCTTCTTTATTTAAATAATTTTTATGTCTGCTAAGGACTTGTTCTTGGTAAGTCTTCCTTTGAGGGCCCAAAGTTTTCTTGCAAACTGTGTCTGACTTACAGCTTGGTAGTAACGGGAGTATAATATATATGCACTTTTAATGAAAAGTAAGACCTTCACTGCAAGACCCACAAAGCAGTACCTTATCTCCAAAGACCTCATTTTGCCCCACTTTTCCAGCACTGGTACAGGACTTCTGCTGGATCCCTAGGGAGAGCATGAGGACATGGAGAAAACGTACCTACCACTTGTGCCTGCAGAGAGAATTTAGGAAAATACTTGCCGGCTGGGTCACTTATCCCTTCTGCTTCGTATAAACGCACTGTGGCTACGGCTGCGATAAAAGGGAAATTCCTAGGTATCCTTGATGTTGCTCCATTGCGCCTAGTAACACCGGGAAAGCCAGGCCACCGCTGGGCTTTGATCGCTCCTAGGGTACAGGAGGAATGCCAGCAGCTGCTCCGGCTTATCCTCCCGCCGCTTCCAGCAGCTGCGGAGCCGAAGCGCGGGGACTTCCCTGCCGGCCATCTCCCGGCGATGGCCATCCCGCTCCATCCCTGTCCCCGTGCCACCTCGGAGCAGGCGCAGCGCCTGGGGCTGCGGTGTCACCTCCAAGTCAGGCTGCCGCAGCCCTCGCGCCAGCAGCTGGCGGGTGCCAGGGGCGGCTCTGCCAGGGCGGGAGGGTTGTACAAATAGCGAGAGCCTGCTCAGCAGTTCAACACCCCCACACACACTCCCCCCACGCTTGTTTGGATTGTAGTAGCCAAATGCCTCTGTGGTGGATGCCCTGCCAGAGGTGGCGGCCACGCAGGAGAGCTTGTCCTTTCCACAGAGAGGAGAGGAAGCAAAACCTCGCAACACGAGAGCCAAAATTAGCTGGGCTCTTTATACACTGTGTCTCCGATGGCACAAGGGGAAGGTGGCCGGCACTAGCAGTACGGCCCCTAAAATGTGCCTTTTTTCCCTTTGGGGTCCACCCATTTCAGGTGCCGAGTCGCTCTGTAAGCCTCCAGGGAGTGCTGCTGGTGGGCTGAAAAGCCCTGTGGAGGATCAGGAGCTGGCGGGAGAGGGAAGAGAGATGCTGTGTTTGAAAAGGTAATCCTCCTAATCCTTTGGAAAGGTAATACTCTAGTCCTTTACCAGTGTCATTTACATAGGCACTGTCTCATGAGCCTGCTGTCTTTTGGGCACCGTCCTCATGTTCGAGTTCAGCGTTAGCAGGGCTTGCAGCAAATCAAGCCACAAGCCGGCTTATTTTTTCCCCCGGGGTCTGTTTACTGATGTTATCACTTTCTTCTAGCAACTGTATCTCAGTTTCTGCTCCAGACTGTCTTTGCTATGGCACAGGGACAACCCTGGAGCTGGTGAGCACTGTCTCTCAGATCCCCGGGCAAAGGTCAGTAGCTGCATGGTGGCCTCTGGATTCCTCAGATACCGACCCTTGTCATGTGGGAAGGCATTAACCTTTGGCCCTGAGTAAGTGTCCTCATATCTCACCTCGTTTCATCTAGCCTGCTATCTGATCCTGTCCAATATAAAGCCCTTTCCTTTGGCATCCTGTAAATCTAAGCCCCGTCTTGATGATTTCCAGTATGCCATCCACCTGATGCTGGTGGAAAATACCCTGAGCATTGTGCCTGGCTCTGGGTAAGCGGTGGCAGAAGGGGCAGCCCAAGAAGGGGTGGCCATGAGTTCACAGCCACTCTCGCTTACAGAGGCCAGGGGGACAGAGGAGTTGTGGTGGCTCCCTCTGTGTCAGCTCTCTTCCTCATACAAAAGAGGGACAGCCACCACCGGAAGATGTTGGAATGGGTCCAGCAGAGGGCCACAAAGATGATGAGAGGGCTGGAGCCCCTCTCCTATGAGGACAGGCTGAGAGAGTTGGGGTTGTTCAGCCTGGAGAAGACAAGGCTCTGGGGAGACCTTATAGCAGCCTCCCAGTACCTAAAGGGGGCCTACAGGAAAGATGGGGAGGGGCTCTTTATCAGGGAGTGTAGTGATAGGATGGGGGGTAACGGTTTTAAACTGAAAGAGGGGAGACATAGATTAGATATTAGGAAGAAATTCTTAACTGTGAGGGCGGTGAGACACTGGAGCAGGTTGCCCAGGGAAGTTGTGGATGCCCCATGCCTGGAAGTGTTCAAGGCCAGGCTGGATGGGGCTTTGAGCAGCCTGGTCCAGTGGGGGGTATCCCTGCCCATGGCAGGGGGGTTGGAAGTAGATGATCTTTAAAGTCCCTTCTAACCTGAACCATTCTACGATTCTATGTTGATACTGCCCATGTCATGTGACTAAGGTGTTTTGGGGAGTTTGAGGGTTGGAGGTGTTTTTCCCTCCTGATTTGGTGCGAGTGCCTCACTGAGAGGGCCGTGCCCCTGTGTGAGTCCCCTGCTTCTAGTCAGGCTCTTGGGACAGAGTAAGAAGCATCACCAGATCTCAGCACGTTCCAAAAACATGAGATTTCTCATTTCCTTTTAATACAGATCTTGGCCGAGCTTACCTTGCCTCAGTTCACTACTGCTCTTCCAGCTGTCACTCATGTTTACCTGACAGGTAACCTCACACGGTTCCCTTGGGTCCACCGCAGGGCTGCACAGGAGGTCTTCTCACTTCAGCTCTGATGAACAATCGTTTTACTTCTTTGTGCTGGATAAACAGCTGTTTCCAGCATTACCTGCTTTAAGAGCCTCGCTGACATGTTGTTTCTTTCCTTGCCTCCAGCAACAAGCAGACACCTCTGACTAATTGCCACGGAGCCGCGCTGGCACCTTTTTGCCCGTCGGGACAACCTGCAAAATGCACAACAGTTTTCCGCAGCGCACCACCTGGCGAAGGGTCTTGAACTAAAATAGCAGGGAACGGGCGCTTGCAGTTTCTTTCCCTCGTCTCTTACTGTTCAAAAGGGTGCAAGCAGCACAGGCTGGGAGATGAGGGTCCCAAAGCGGCCAGTCCCCATTGATCGCAGCGCTTCCAGCGCCAAGCCCCTGCCGGGGAGGCTCTTCCTTTGAAGTACATCTCACTTGGGCCAGAGCCAGCGTCAGGAGGAGGAAACTATTAGCTTGTAAAGAGGACCCCGCAGGTCAAGTCTGACAGCCTGCTGGTTGCTTTGCTTGCAGGTATTTCCTGTGGATGCTTTAAAAAGAGATGTTATTGCCGGCTTTTGCTGGTGCCACCTGCCAGTGGGCAATGCTCTCTGTAAGCAGGAACAGGGAATTTATAAGAGTAGGCTTTAAAGCATCCCGTGGATGCACTTTAGTCTACCTGCATGCTTTTTAAAGTGCGCCAGAGTGCTTTAAAAGGCCAGATAAGCTCGGCTTTGCTGAATTTTTGATGTTCTCATGAACACTGGCAGATTGGGAAATCTCCCGATGTATTGTGAAATCCATTTATCGTATTCTGCCAAGCTCTACCAGCCTATCGCTTGTCTTCCATACCACCTTGCCCATTTGGACGTCATTGTCAGGTTTATTCAAGCTTATGCCCAAATAGCTGCATTTTATGAAAGGCCTGTCCTTCTACCCTACCACTTCTCCGTGCCTCTTGTCATCTTGTGCAACGAGGCAGCACAATGTTAAACCTCCTCTCTCCGAGGTGTTGTGTAGCGTCTCTGCAAATCAAATGGTAGCGATCCGCTTTGGAATTAGGAAATGGAGGCAGACGAACAATTCCTTCCTTTACGTAAGACTGGAAAAACAGTCGGGGCAGAGATGGGGCTGCCTGTCATAACAAGAAGGGAGAACTTGCAGCAACTTATTTTTCTGAGATGATTTATTAAATCTTCTGTAATTGGTTTAGTAAACAGTAATAGGTGGGAAACAAAGGACAAAATGTTCTCTTTCTTCTTCCATTAGGTTACTTGGTATCTCTCGTAGCCATAAGGGATTAATGGTGGCCCTAGGGTAGGATTGTACCATAAAACTTATATTAAATGTTTTGAAACTAATTAAAGAGACGTTCCCAATTTGAACTTTTTAAAATTTTGCAAGGTGAATTTTTTCCATTGTTGTCAAAGCACTTTTGAAGTGGTAGATCCTGACATTTGTAATAATTTCAACAAAAATAGCTACGTGTGCTCTGCTGATGCTGACTCTATACTGTGACAGCAGTTCAACTAGTTATGCACGGTACTGTTGTGGGCAAACAACAAATAAAATGCTCCAAAGTGGAAAATAATTTTTCCTAGCTTCCTTCATTTACAGAAGCATCTTAAATCTTCCTTGTAGCCTCAGTGACAGTTTAGACAGGAGGGTTTGAGTTCTTGTACCAATTTGATGATGCCTCTTTCAGATATTCCTTCCTGAATACTATCAAGTCTCCAAACTGAGAATGAGAAAATAATTTTGTGAGTGTAATAATAATTATTAGATAGTCCATATGTCTGGATTTCATGAAAACTGGCTTTCATCAAAAGCCAAGCTGCCATTTCAGCTATATTGTTCTGCTTATCATAGACACGGGTGTAAAATGTCCTTTTTTCCCCATGGAGAGCATTTAGCCTGGATTTTCAAAGAACAAACAACTCTGTGAAAGGAAATGGCTCTGCAGGGCTCAGCGTTTAGGGCAGAAGGGAGACAAGTGGATGTAGATGCAGTCACAGCTGGCTTTTGTAGGTAACGTACTTGCAGCAATATTGAGAAATACACAGAGGAACTACAGGAAATCATTGATGCTGGGCATAGGATTTGCCTTGAGTTTCTTACAGCACGGGCCAATAGGCAGAGTGGGAATAAAAGGCTGGGGGCTTCCAGAGCCCTGTGCTCTCCTTGTTTTCTTCATAAGGTGCAAACCTATCCCTTGGGATGTATGCTTGGAAATAAAATAAGCACCCCTGGAGTTTCGGTGTCTGCTGAGTGTGGAATAAGATAAGGTAAAGAACAGCCTTTTAGGCTAGGTAACTTTGTTGTGAAAGTTTTCTTCACATTTTGATTTTGAAACAGAAATTACTTTTGTTGGGACCAATCAAAACGAAAAGTGCTCATGCTCTTTTAACTGTCCCCTCTCTCACCAGGAAGCAGCTGATTTCATCTTCTCTTTATTCCCTGCTTATATTTGTTCCTTGCCAGATACACACATGTCTCTTAAAAACTAAAAAGGGATTTAGAAAGGAGCCGGTCGGGGCAGCTCTTGGGTAACATCCTGCTGTAGCATCCTCTGAAGGACAAAAGCATCTCCTTGATACTTAGAGTCTGTCCCTTGGACGCGGTCTGCCTCTGTCTCTGAAAGGACAGCAAAGGCTGGGGCAGCAATATCTTGCTCCTCCTGCCCAACCCATTTACAGGATGCTCTCGTGCCCGTCATCAGCTCTGCATGTTGCAGAAGGTGGACACGTGCCTGCAACGCGCCCGGTGATGTCTCGCACGCTTGCAGGGCTGATGCGTGCCCTGGGGAGCCCAGCCAGGCTGGGGCTGAGCGAGCCTTGGCTCGCCATCACCGCCCGGACTCACAGCTCGTTGTTCACCCACAGCTGGGACCCAGCAGCCCTTTTTTTTTTTTTTTTTGGCTCTGTTTTGTATAAATCCTCGTTGCCGTAGCACTTCATCTGATATGACTAACACGCATGGTTTTTCTCCGCTCTTTCCCCTGAGGAAGGCGGGGGGAGACTGGTGTGGGCAGCGCAGTATTTCTGCTATGGTCTGGTTATTTTAGAAACAAACTTAAAAACATATGTTCATTTCAGTTCATTTATGTGACAGAGACAAGGTTGAAGAGACAGGTCTGGAAAGCGGAGCTGAAACCTCCCTCAGAGCTGGGCTGTGTTCAGGGATCCTGTTACACGGAGTTTATTGCAGGCTGGTATTTAAATTCGCTGTACCCTGCCCCATCATTGTATTTTTAAAGGTCCGTTTCTTTTAGCAATCTCTTCATTTTGTCTCCTCCTTTGTTCACTTTCTTCATTTGCTGTTCCCTTCAGGAAGATTTCATTTTTTGAAACACCTCCTGTTCTGCAGAAATCGTCACGTATACTATAGCAACACGTTTGTACCAATATTGATAGTCCCAGTTTTTTCCTTATCTAGATCCTTGTTGTGTTGCATGTTGTGCCCTTGCTCCAAAATTCCTTTCTAAATTTCCTCTACTGTCGAGGCAGTCTGTGCCCCTGAAATACGTACATGTTAATAAGGCAACAACTGGGGTTGGCAGGAAATGGCGGTGGGGGGATTTTCTCATGAAAAACTCAGGATTGGCATGTCTGGTTTTCATTCTTCATCAAAGCAGAAGGAGAGTTTTATAGACGATGGCGGGAAGAAACCCGAGGAGGGGAGATTTCAAGAGATAAAGCCCTGTCTGGTGGGGAGGGAAGTGAAGAGGCAACTGGCTTCAAGTCACAGCTTGGGTAGACCTGAATGTAGACCTGAAGCCATTGCTGCCTCTGTGAGCTCGCTGGCTGGGGCTGCTCCCATCTTGACCAATATTTAAAGATTCAGAAAGTGAGAGGAAACATGAGAAAACAAATGGCGATTAATTTAATCACGAGAGGAGAGCACCTGGGTGCGATGTAGGAGGCAGAAATTCAAGCTTTTGCTGAAATCTGTTGCAACAAGGAATTAAACTTTCTCCTTCGTGTTCTCCCCTGTGATCCCTGTGGCTGCCGGGGCTCATCCTGCTTCTCACCAGCCAGACCTTCCCTGGGGATGGGAACTTGCGGCAATTCAAGTGTTTCTCCTGGGAAAAAGTTGCCATAAAGTGCTTCCCGTCACTTCTGGGAATGCAAATGGGATTTGATGAAGACAGCTGTCATGTGGTTATACCCCTGTACAACATCTTACAGTCTTTTGTGCAAATATGATTTAAAATTTTAATTAAAAAAAAAGAAAGGTAAATTGGGGATTTTCTGAGTGGTTTTGGTAAACTTTTGCACTTTGTTACTGCAGTGATGCCATGGAAATGTGATTAGTGGGGTCAGGGAGACTCAAAGCTGGCCATGTTTGTGAAAAAAGCCGAGATTTTTGATAGGAGCACATGGGTTTGAGCACTCTTTTTCACTCTGCCTCTTAGTGATGTTGGTGGGGATTTAGCCGTTAATTTTAATGGGAACAGGATCCAGTGTATAAACCCCAATCAGCCCTCCACTAACAGAAAACTGGAAAACATCTACTCAACCACTTCTGAAACGTCTGGATGTAAGTAAAAGGGATCAGAGGCCTGTGTGTTGCTCAGAGAATGTATTTGCCACAGTGGACTAATAAACTTTCCCAGATTTTATTCCTTTAAAAAGTTAATTAAATAAGAGGTCAGTCCCATTTGTAAACAAAGCTGTCTGAACTTAATGTGAACGGAAAGCATCAGGGACTTTTACAGTTTTTTTCCCTGTGGCTGTGCGCCGGTACAGTTGCTTTTTAGAAAACTTAGTGCATATGATTCTTTTTTTATTAGAAAATAAACAGAAACCACATGCCAAGCAGCAGCTTCAAAAGGTCCTTGCTGCAATATCAGTGCTAGAGCTGTGCAAGAGTCTCCTAATGAAACGGGAAAGCAGACAAGTTGTTTTCAGGCACTTCGGCAGAAAGCCGAAGCTCTGGCCAGCTTAGTGAAAGGTTTATGAACCTTCTGGGGAGCCTGCGCTATGTTTAATGAACCTACGCTGATTTTTTGCTACTTCTTTGAAACCAGGTGAAACTCAATAGTTTGATGATTCAAAGCAAACAGAAAAGAAGAGAAAGGAACGCTCCTAGGATGGGAAATCTTGCACAGACACCTGCAAAAACCAAAACAGCTGCTTTTTGTGTGGCATTAGCAGGAACGCTGGGCAGGGAGCAGGAGAGGGGTCTTCTCCCAAACTTTTGGCTGATGACAACACACTCTCTCTCCCTCTACGTTATGGCTGATGTCGGCAGGGCAGCACAGTGCTATTCATGTTATCTGCCGGCAGTAGAAGTCTATCAGGCACAGGACCCCCCTGCGACACAGCGCGAGGTACCGGCTCTGCCTACGGACCCGGGCTGTGTTAACTCTTTTGGCTAATTGTAAGAGTTTTGCCATGGCAGTGCTGAATTTAGTGTGGGCTAACATCCTGCTTTTTGGACAGGACCTATAGCCGGGGTATCATCTCTTAAGGCTAGCGTGGCTATTACTGTGTCTGGAGTGTTTCGTATCCCGCACCCTGTGCCTCCTTTGCTTTTTATATAGCGTGGCTTGAACATGATATCATTTTACTAGAACAACGCTTCTTAGATGCTGCTGTAACTAGAGATACCCTGATCTGCTGGCTATTTCTCATGCCAAAACAAAAAGGTAAGAAAATAGAAACTAAAAGGACAGAGCAATCACCGGGTATGTATTTGCATTTCTTTTTCCTGAGCCTGTAAATAATTGGGTTCGTGGTAATGTTTCCATTTGGGCTTTCAGCTTCATTTCTGCTCGGTAACTGGCTTTGAAGAGGCTTGGGGGTTTTATTTGCTTTTTTTTCAAGGGAGAGAGAGGAAAGATAAGAGGAGTTTGACTGAAGCTGTCATGAGGCCGGCAAAGCTGCAGCACAGGGAGGACCAGCTGGAAGAATGGCTTGCTCTTCACCTGCGCTTGGGCAGGCAGTGAGGTTCCCAGGCAGGATGGACAGCGAGCAGGGAAGAAAAGGCAAGCAGGAAAAATCCTCTGCAGTCACACGGCAGCCAGGTTTTCCTTAGGCAAGGCTGTCTCTCCGGGCTCGTGTAAAAAAAGAGCTACACCCTTTTAGAATCATAGAATTGTTAGGGTTGGAAGGGACCTTAAAGATCATCTAGTTCCAATCCCCCTGCCATGGGCAGGGACACCTCCCACTAGATCAGGTTGCTCAGAGCCCCATCCAGCCTGGCCTAAAAAATTCCAGGGATGGGGCTTCCACCACCTCTCTGGGCAACCTGTGCCAGTGTCTCACCACCCTCATGGTGAAGAACTTCTTCCTAACGTCCAATCTGAATCGACCCATCTCTAGTTTTAATCCATACCCTCTAGTCCTACCATTATCCGGCATCCTAAAACGTCCCTCACCAGCTTTCTTGTAGGCCCTCTTAAGATACTGGTAGGCCACTATAAGGTCTCCTCGGAGCCTTCTTTTCTCCAGACTGAACAACCCCAACTCTCTCAGTCTGTTCTCACAGGAGAGGTGCTCCAGCCCTCTCATCATCCTCATGGCCCTTCTCTGGACATGTTCCAGCACGTCCATATTATTCTTGTAGTAGGGACTCCAGAATTGGACACAGTACTCCAGGTGGGGTCTCACGAGAGTGGAGTAGAGGGGAAGAATCACCTCCCTCGACCTGCTGGACACGCTTCTCCTGATGCAGCCCAGGATACGATTGGCTTTCTGGGCACACTGATGGCTCCTCTTGAGCCTCTCGTCCACCAGCACCCCCAAGTCCTTTTCTTCAGGGCTGCTCTCAAGCCAGTCGCTGCCCAGCCTATATCGGTGCTTGGGATTGCCCCAACCCAGATGGAGGACCTTGCACTTGGTCTTGTTGAACTTCATGAGGTTGGCACGGGTCCACCTCTCCAGCCTGTCGAGGTCCCTCTGGATGGCATCCCTTCCCTCCAGCGCGTCAGCCGCCCTGCACAGCTTGGTGTCGTCAGCAAACTTGCTGAGGGTGCACTCTGTGCCACTGTCCATGTCACTGATGAAGATGTTAAACAAGACCGGTCCCAGTACTGATCCTTGAGGGACTCCACTTGTCACTGGCCTCCACTTGGACATGGACCCATTGACAGCCACTCTTTGGGTGCGGCCATCAAGCCAGTTCTTTATCCACTGAATTGTCAGCCCATCAAACCCATATTTTATCAGCTTGGACACCAGGATGTCATGTGGGACAGTGTCAAAGGCTTTGCTTTTAATTAAAGCTGTGTGTTTGAGCAGTTTTCCTGTAAACTAGTGCAAGTGCCTGTACTCTTGTTTCAGCATGAGGGTGGATTAATGTATTTTTTTTAAATAATTGGCTTTTAAGTTATTTTATCTTAGGTAAATCAATTAAGAGCAGACTGAAATTAATACACCATTTGCACACCTCCTCAAAAAAGTGTACGATACTGTGTTTAAACTCATAGAAAATCGTGCCTGGACAAAGCTTGATAAACTGTAGCTCCTTTCCAGAAAGCTGAAGAGGAACAGATTTCCCTTGAAACAAGTCTTCTGGACCTGGTTTTGCAGAGTGATTCCCAGGCAGCCTCTGCTGTGCCTCGCTGTACCCAGGCTCCTTCCTATTAGATCAGTGTGTGGTCCCTTATAACAAGATTTTAGCTTGTGACCTCTTAAGGAACAAATGCATGCTTCTCCACAGAAAGAAAACCAAGGATGGGGGCATGGAAATTTCTGCCATTTGAAATTTCATTTCAGCGTTCAAATGTTAGAAATGTATTTTTATTAAGTAGCTACGCGATTAAGTAGCTACATTCAGCCAAGGCTGAATGAAAATCACTGGAACATTAGCTTGTATGGGTGGGTTGCTTCTTGCATGTCCCACCAGATGAGAAGACCTCATGACAGCCCAGAAGCTGTTCTGCAATCCCCTGCTGAAGGGACGCAGCTTTTCTAACAGCCGCCTCGGCTACAAAAGAGCTTATTTCTCTGAGAAGCAGGGCCCTTTTCTTGCCCACTGTGTGTTTGAACCGAACAGCACGAAACCTAAATGACGCCGTATGGCTTCTCGGGTTCCGTGATACGCACGGACGATCTCGCCAGCTTTGTTGGCGCTGAGCGGGCAGATAAGTGGAGGGACTTTGCATGCGACACTTCCCCTCTGAATTGTCCCACGGTGGCCCATCCCACCCAACCACCCCAGCAGGTGAATGAGCAGCAGGCGTTAGTTAATGCAGAGCAGAGATCTGGGGCTGGCTATAGGAAGGAAAAGCCTGAAAGCACACTGCAGTAGCCTTGTTCCCCCATCACAAAGCTGCTCTCTGTTAAACTGCGGTATCGACCCGCACTGGCGTACAAATGCCTTTCGTTAGGGTTTGCACACTGAGTTATATGAGGCTGCAGTTAAAGAGCAAACAAAGAAAACCTGCTTGTGCTAATTTACTGCTTAGTGGTATTGGAAGTAAGTTTAAGCAGGAAAAAAAATGATTGGGGCAATTATGTCTAATTGTAGTGCTGCAAGGAGCGGGACACTCCGGCGCTGAGGTGGTGGCTTTACCAGTGACTCCGGAGGAAATGGATTATTTGCAAAATCTCAGCCTGATACGGCTCTCCCGGAACGCAGCCCGCTCCTGAGACACAGATCCTTATATGTTTAATAAGGTGTTAAAGCAGAATTTGAAATGTTCATTCGCATTCCCCTGTTCTGGATCATTTAATTGACCATCTGGTGCCTTTTCTTTTTTTTTTTTTTTGCGTCCTGCACGTTACTTTCTGCTTACCCTTTGGGCCCCAGTTTGGCAGAGTGCCTGGGAATGTGCTTGGTGTCCTGTCCCTCCCTCACTCAGCAAAATGCTGAAGACGGTGCGTAATGATAAGCTGTCGTGTTTCCGCTCCCACCTCACCAGGAGAGCCTCATCCTACCAGCTGCTAGAGCAGCCTTCGGTAGGAAGGGTGGGAGAAGGATGCGAGAGTTTATACAAGCAGCACTTTTATTCCCTGGGAAGGTTTTTAACACTCGTTTTGGTGGCTCGCTCAGATTTGCGTACTTGAATATGAATGGAAGCCTGGCATCAAGGTGGTAGGAGGGAGAGCTGTTCAAATAATTCCTTTCATGGGTCCAAGCAGAGTTACTCTCTGACACCGAGAGCTGAAAGACTTTCCAGTTGAGCTTCAGTGCACGCTTCCAGTTTCCCCTGTGTGTTCACGCTACAGTTACAAATATAGCCAGGGTTTGCGGTGTGAAAATTCAGTTCATTTGCTTAGCTGGAGGAAAAGCAAAAACTTTACCCTTTCTGAACTGACGGGAGTGAAAGGCCATGTTTTAACTTGAAGAGGGGCTAGCAGCCATGGAGAATGTCTGCTGGAAAGTGGAACCCAAAAAATTACACTGAATGAGCACTGAGTCGCATATCTTTTTAGTATGTCTGTGTGTGCCTGGATGTGATTGAGAGAGGGAGAGGAAGGAGGGATCTGATACCAGCCATATTCAGTTTAAGAGTGAATGCAGAGGAAGCCGTAGTTACAGACTGATTTAGGAGTGAGTTTAACTCTGGTGAAGGAACCCAGTGTAGATGGCTGTGGGTGCGCGTTTTTCACATGGGGCAGCAGCCCTGCCGCCTCTGCTGCCGTGCTGGGGACCTGTTTGGCCAGCAAAGCTGCGGCACCTCCAAGCGGCGCGGGCTGGGGCAGCAGAGCCCATTTCCACCAGCAGTGCTATGTCTCCCATCCAACTTCTGCCAGGGGAGGTATTTTGGTGGAAGGATTCCTGTGCTCCGAGCAGGCCTTGCTGTGCTGGCACAACACTGCTGTATAAATTAACTAATAAGCTAAACCAGCTAAACTGTTTTAAATTTAGTTTGTTTAAAAGGGCTTTTGCAGTGGTGTGAGTATCCATTGCTCTTAATCGGAATCTTTTAATTGTACTTCTCCGCATGTATTTTGCTTTGTCATGTTGCTGAAGTTCATATTTGATTTACATAGCCAATGTATTTTGGCTAACACTACGTTGCCCTCTGCTCCAGGAGGCCTCTCTGGTTCAGGTGCTACCACAGCTTTTTTCTAGGAAGAAAGCCAGGGTTTTTCTGGTCATCAGAGTGCCTTTGCACTGGTGTTCTGGTTCACTGGTGTTCTTCTTCCCTTATCTCTGTTTGTATTACGTTACCATCCAGGGTGTTCCTGCGCTTGTTCTGTGTTTTTATGGTGCCCAGAAGATGATAGCTCTGTGAACTTGTGGTCTGCGTGTGGCACAAAAACCCCCAGCGAGAGTGGCTAGAGATTGCTATAAAGATCTCAATGTTGTATTTTGTTCTCCTAAATGAAATTCCTGCTGTAGGTCTTCCTTCATGCTGAAGTAAGGAATCCATGTGAAAGCGTCTTTACTCCATGTGTGTTTATTATCAAAGTCCTTCAGGTTTTGTTTGACTATTTTGATGTGTCCAGTTTCTTATCTGATGCCTTCTGGTTACCTTTCTAATTCAGGGACAAAGTCCAAAGAAAGATTGGCATGTACTTACGGAGGGTGGAGTTGGCAGAGAAATGTGTTAGCCCTGCCCCCTTTTTGATTGGAAAGTTGTCCTTGTAAAATAGCCCCAGCCGAGGTCTGAAAGAGAAAGGGTTCCTGCATCTCCTGCAACTTCTATCGTCACGGTCCCCAGAAGGAATTTATCTTGTTTCAAATTAGAGGGAGAAGACTGCTCCTGCTGTGGAGCTATAGTACCACAGGTGATGGGGCTGGGGGGACTGTTCAGAAGGAGAATCAACTGCAGGCAGATGTCCCTGGGAGCTGCTGTCAAGGACGTCCAAGGTTCGAGGTCCCACATCATCCCCGGGTACTCCACTCCACTGTTTCATCATCTGTACTGCTGGAAAGCAGGCCCTCATGCTTCATCTGTGTTTCTCTTCTTGTGTTCTAAAGACTACTGCTTCTATCCCTAACTCACCAAGACCCCCAGGGTGTGTACTTTGTGTATGCTCTGCCTGCTTTCATGTGGAGCGTCTGTATTTTGAGAGAGCACGGAAGACAAGGACATTAACTCACACTTTGGAAGGTGACTGACTTACAAGCTTTTCTGGCTGAGCCAGGAACTTGACTGGAGGACAAAAAACTCCACTTATACCATACCGGTATAGTTTTAAAGAACCTAAGGGTGTCCTGACTGCTAGTATTTAATGAGTGGCAATGCTTGAATACTGTGAAAGGAATATAAGAAGATTTATTACAAAGAAGTTGTGTTTTCTTAGTATGGGCTTGCGATCTGCCATCTGGCAGGAGAGGGAACAGCAGCAATTCTGCAACCTCTTCCAGGTTACAGTGGGCAACCACGGGTGCATACCAGAGTCAACAGTGGCACAGCAAGACAGCAGGCGATCTTGTGGTGATTATTAATGGGATATTTATAATTGTGTCCAGGTAATTTGCACGATGAGTTATTCACAATATTCCCTGTTGGTAGAGAGAATATTGCACTTACGTTAATGAGGGGGGAAAATTAAGAGAGAGGAAGTTAATGGTGGTTGTTTTAACTGGAGACCAGAAAGAAAAATCCTCTCCGGGGTCATTTGCTGTATTCTCCTGACACTCTGCCGGAGCAGAACTTACCTCAGCACTCAACTGCTCCTTCTATTCCAGCTTGAAATTCCTGAAGTGATGGTAATGATGTCATTCTTGTGAACTATGACATAAGGTGCAAGAGAGTGTCAGTCTCAGAAGATGAACACATCTCTCAAACAGGCAAGTCTCCTTAAAAACCAGGTTAACACCTTTTCAAATACCTAAACAACCCACTTCAAGTGGACACACAACAGCAGATTTTTCCATGTTTCACCAGAGCTGTGGGAAAAGCAGTGCTTTCAGACAGCATTCCACAGCCATTGCTTTGATTTTGGAAAATTCATTTTAAAAAAATAAATATAATTCTAGCGAGCTGAATAAAGCTGAGTTGGCAAACCATGGATACCCAGAAGGAACAGTGTCCTGTGTATAAGGAAAGAGTGTGGTTACTGTGGTCAGACAGCCGGGCCACAGGCCAGGTCATGCCTCCTAAACATATTTTATCTAACCTCATGTCGCAGGCAGGATGTGGGGAACGTAAGATT
Source organism: Chroicocephalus ridibundus (assembly GCF_963924245.1). Classification (NCBI taxonomy): domain Eukaryota; kingdom Metazoa; phylum Chordata; class Aves; order Charadriiformes; family Laridae; genus Chroicocephalus; species Chroicocephalus ridibundus. The sequence goes on from NC_086284.1 coordinate 158,006,722, forward strand.
TTCTCTCCTGAAAGGTAAGGGTCATTCACAGAGCGCAGAGACTGGTTTCACTCCCTTGACAGCTGCTTTGCCTTACGCCAGCTGAACCTCAGCTTCTTAATTAGGTTATCAGAGGAAATTTCCAGACCTGCTGGGGTCAGGATTGGTGCAGATTCACCTCGGTGGCTTTTCCTGAGCAGCTGAGAAGGTGAAGGCAGGCGGTGACCAGGCCTGAATGGACTCATTCTTCTCAGCCAACTGCTAACGCTTAAGGTATGTCTCAGCTCGGCAAGCACGGGGTGTGACTGTAGCACATAAATCGTGCGTGCAGCTAACACGGTCTGGAAACCACAAGGCTGTAGGTAAAGTCCCTGGAGAGTCTTTGCTCCTGCTGCTTGTGCTCGTATTCCCGTGCTGGTGTTGCATAGGGTGGCTGGAAGAAGCCGTCAGGGCTACAGAAGCACCTCTGCTTGGCTGGCTGGAGCTGAGGGGACGTCTAGTGGTGGCGTTTGAAGACCCAGATTTCCGTGTAACTAAAGGCATCTAGTTTTTCCACTGTTGCTGCAGCTTCCTCGAAAACGATTTCATGAAGGGCGGAGGCAGCAGTGAGGTTAAAGGTGTTTCGTGTCATGTTTCCCATGTGAAAGGAACTCCCAACTTTAACTACTGGAAGTTCAGCTCTTACTCTCTGTGCGGGAATCCCTGTGACAGTAGCGGGACTTCGGAATACAAAATGGGTATAACTGGTGCAAAACTGATGCTGTCTTCCTGACTTGGCTTGATGGGTTTTATATGGCCTTTGTAAATGAGAGACCCTAGACCATAACTGAAAGTAATTTAAACTTTGTAATTTTAAATTTTGTAGGTAAATACACAAAATATGTAAGACATTAATGACTTAAACGGTGCAGTGAGACCCCGCTGTATGAGACTGACGTGCAGAAATTGGTTGCTGGTTTCTCAATACTGTGCATTGTTTTTCTCAGTCGTATATCACCTCCCCTTGGACGATGGTTGGGGCCTTAGCATGAGGTAAAACGCTATGTCCCCCTTATCCACATGCTTATACACTGCTAGGACCTAAGAGAATTTAAGTAACTACAGGTAGCAATGCAAGACAATACAGTGAATAAATACCAAAGGGAGATTAAAAGAGAATCACTAATATCATCCTATTTCCTTTTAGGATTTACAAAGATTTTCCTTGGTAAATATTATGCAGTTGGTGGTAGGTTTGCTCTGAGGGAATGTACTTGCAGAAAGACAACTCCCTGGCAAAATGGTCTTTGTGGCTGTGCCAATAACCAGTAGAGAAACTCAGGTGCATCTCCCAAAGGGATGGTCCTCCCTGATGAGGATCATTGCAACAGGCAGATGTGGTAATGTACTGCTAAACTGCCTCCTCTTTCTCCAGCGTCTAAGAAATGCATCGTTTCCTCAATGTAAAGGAACTAATTACTTATTTTTCAGGCTATTAAACCAAATGCAATGTATATGTGCCCTCCTGATGTGTTCTGGAATTGCTGCTGCTGCTGTCACAGCAGGGAAGGATTTTGCTGCTGCTGTTGCCATATTTTTCTTGTGGCACATTATTAGACAAAGCTGTATCTTGTTCTTGGGGTTTTTTTAATGAACAGGGAAACTTCTGCTCTAGATGCTTGGCCAGTTTTCTGAACCCCAGAATTCATTTCTTTGAATGTCTCTTTGCTATTTCTCAATAATTCTTTCTCCCTTTCTTTTTCACTTTCTCGTAACACGTGGCCTTTTTCCCTTCTCACACCAGTGACCAAGCAGAAAGACTTTGAGTAAGAATCTTTCACTTTTAACCATCTAATTTATTTAGCCCGGACTTTTCTCTCCCTTTCTGGCTTGCGTATGCTCATGGCCAGTCATTACCTTGGTTACAGAACAGCCCTCAGTGATGAAATAACTCTGGTGCCGCGTGGGAAGCACAGGCAGAGCTCAGACACGTACCCTTCCTTCAGACAAGCTTTCATGGTCCTGTGTTTGGAGACGGATAAAATACCCCATGTGATGTGCTGAAGTGGTTTTCTTTTCCGTGGATTCACAATGAAATGGGGTTTTGTGTAGAAATTCCTTCCTTCTCACCTCCCAGAATTTCTGATTGCTTATCTTTTGATTTTTGAAAATTTAGCTTGTTCGTATTTCATTCTTACCCATTCTTCCTTACTTATATTTTCATCAAGACATGTACTAAAATCCACAAAGAGCAGATCTGTGGGTGGGGGTAGTATTTTATTTTTTTTTTCCCCAGTGAGTAGTCGTAAAGTCTCAGGGTTTCACTTTACCTTTCTCTGTGCTGTGGCTTTTCCCAGGCTTGTGAGGTACTGAAGGGCTCTGTGATGGGAAAAGAAAGCAAATACCTTTTTCTTTCTATGAGCAAGTTCTGCAAGGCCACCTTTCCATGGTGATATCTCCTCTTCTGGCCTTGCCTCGCTCATCCACACCAACTATCACTACTTTGGGCTTACGCTGCAAGCAGCAAACCCCTGAAGGAGAGGAGGGTCCCTCTCATTTGGAAGGAAGCTTTAATTTTCTAGATGCTCTTGGAGTGAGTTTTGAAGTATCTTGTTGCTTTAGTGAAGGATTTTGCCATGTGCTACTTTGTGACACGCTGTAAATCAGTTCCCCAACTCCTTTGCAGCACACCACTCTATTTTCCACCCGTCTCACCAGAGATTTGTGCTTGTTGGGTCTAAGCGAGGGTTGGTATGTGTATTCACGATGGAAATATTTTCTTCTTTCTCGTGACACCTCTGCATGGAGCGTGTATTTAGCATGGGCGTGCTGATGTGCAGGTAGTGTGTATCATCATGACTGTGTTTGCAAGGGATGCTCAGGAGACCTGTCTGTGGGCTTGAGCTTTGGCTGCTGCATCCCTGGCTGCTGCATCCCTGGCTGCTGCATCCCTGGCTGCTGCTGCCCGTGGCTTCTCCCGTGGAGCAACAGTGCCAACTGCTGGCTGCTGAGCCCGGCCTGCCAGGGGTACGGGCTGTGCGTGGGGCCTTGCTCCTGGGGGTTAATTCTGAGGGCAGCGGTACCTAAAACACAGCATCCCCTTGCTTGATGATTTGGGTACTTAAAAGAGTAATATCTCGGTTTGGTATTTCTTGTTTCCGTACCAAAATAATATTCCGTTGTGTGCAGGTAAGCCCACACCAGTTACCTTTCTTTGCGACATTTCTCACATTCATTTCAAAACTAATTGTTAACCTCATTTTAAAGTTCTGCTTCTCTCCCCATCTCCCAGGGCTGGCTGCTCAAAGGCAGGAGAAGGTGATGATTAGGGGACTGAAACACCTCTCAACTTATGAAGAAAGGCTGAGGGATTTGGGTCTTTTTAGTCTGGAAAAAAAGACAGCTGAGGGGGGACCTTATCAACACTTATAAATACTTAAAGGGTGGGTGTCAGGAGGATGGGGCCAGGCGCTTTTCAGTGGTGCCCAGGGACAGGACAAGAGGTAACGGGCACCAACTTGAGCATAGGAAGTTCCACCTAAACATGAGGAGGAATTTCTTTACCCTGAGGGTGGCAGAGCACTGGAACAGGCTGCCCAGAGAGGTGGTGGAGTCTTCATCTCTGGAGACATTCAAAACCCGCCTGGATGCGTTCCTGTGCAACCTGCTGTAGGTGACCCTGCTCTTGCAGGGGCTTGGACTAGATGATCTCCAGAGGTCCCTTCTGACCCTACAATTCTGTGATTCTGTCTGCTCTGAGCAGTGGAAGGGCCACGAAAGGTGTCATGTGTTCCCTGGGATGTTTTTTTTATCATTCACTTGTGGCAGCAATTTGCCAACTATGTATTTGAGTTGCTCATATGTGTTATGGCCATGATGAGCTGCAGGGAAAATGAGATTATGGGTTACGTATTTCTGCGCAGGGCACCACACTGGTTTTGGTCAGAAAAAAGAGAAAGAAAACGGGGAGGGTAAGAAAAAGAAGAGAATGTACAGGTGCACATGTAAGATTCATTTTATTAGAATTTCAGTGAAATGCTTTAATAGCAAAAATTGATTTTTATTTTTTTTTCCAGGATAAATAACAAATGGAAAAGACAGATTTGTTTCTTCAAAAGTTTCTCATGAGAGGATGATGTCATTTTTGTTTTGCTCCATAAGGCTTTGGCTTTGCCCTTTCTCCTTCCCTTTTTGGCCTGTGGCCTTTTCCGAAGGGGTTACAGTGTTTGTGGGAGGTGGCAGGAGGGGGGACATGGATACATGTATCGGGAGTAGGAAACTGGGGAAGGCAGAAAAAATAAAAAATAAAAATATTTAAAAGAAAAAAAAGAAAAGAAAAAAAGATTGAGAACCTTGCAGAGAAGGGGGAAAGAAGGCGAATGAGTAAACCAAGAAACCTGGGAGAGATGATCGGGGAAGCTTGCAGAGGAAAAGGGAGGGACGTGAGGAGACAGGCAGCCAAACAAACTGGAAGTGAGTTTGATGAGTCAGGGTTTCTGTGGGTTTCTTGCACCTCCCAAAGGGCCATTTTTTACTTCCTCCCAGCCACAAATGTTCTTCATAATTTTTTTTGGAACAGAACGCAAGAGGAAAACAAATAAATCAGCTATTCTTAAACATATGTGACAAGCCCAGGCTGAGGCACAGGTGGACTGCAGCCACGCGAGGGCTCTAAGTTGAGGTTGGAGAACTTTGGCCACCCAGCAGGTTTAGCACCACTTCCAGCCCTCTGTTACTCTTTCACTCCTGTGATTTCCCCCCCCCCCATGCCTTCATAAAGAAACCTAAACTAGGCAGAAAAATAATAATAATAATAATAATAATAAAAAAGGCATTTTGATGCTACCTTGAAAGGCAGAAACATCAAAACTCCTTCTGTGAAACTGAAACCTCAGGTTTTTGGGAGGGTTTATTCAGGTGAAGCTTGTAAATCCTATGACAAAAGTAGCTCCCAGGCAGCCTGTCGCTGGCTTAGCACTGTAGCCCCATCTGGGAGACCAAGGTGGCCCTGGGCACCACTGGGGACAGGAGGGCCACCACACTCTGCACAGCAGAGGAGAAATTGTGTGCAAGTGCGGCACTGCTTACATCGTGAGTCCTGAGGCAGTTGAGTGCTTTGCTAACTGTCAGGAGTCGGAAATTTGAGCAATTACAGAACAATCTCAGTCAATTTTTCAAGTCTGCGATATCCTGATTCTTGAGGGTGCTGGGAATGGTTTGAAAGTGAAATTCAGGTATTGCCTGACATCTGAGAAAGCAGAAGGCAAATAACCAGAAAAGGGGTTTTTAATTTAGGAAATTTAATTTTTTCTAAACAAAACTCAATACTTTCTGAGGTCCTTACGCATATTTTGGGACTCTTCCCTGTGTTTGAGCATGGTGCAAACATGACAATATCCCAACGCTCTGCTGCTGCTATAGTTTTCACTTATTTACCTGTATACTAGCCATGTCCCTCCTAGATAAACTCAGTGAAAGAAGAGTGAGGCGAGCAGAGGCTATTCTAACTGCTAATTTGGCTCCTGCATACAGGCACTTACATGGGGTAAAAGCTGTACCCAGTAGGAATGAGCCGTATGTGGCCCCAGACCTCCCTAACTAAGCACAAAACGGCTACTGCCCTGAGCTCAAAAAGTTTAAGGAGTTTGGGATTCTTGTTTCTTAGCAAATGCTTTTGAATCTTCCAGAAAATTGTTGTAATTGCTGTAATAGCTGTAGGCGGAGAAAGAAGCGCTTGAAGCAGATCAAAATGGTAACTAGCTTATAGCAGATGCGTGCTGCGAACACCTGCAAATGCCAATCAGACTACTTTTCTCACAACCCATTTTTAACCAGCTTTTGCGGGAGTGGCAGAATGGGGACATTAGTTTTGCTGGTTAAGTTGGCTTTCTATCAAGAGAAGTGGGTGCCAGTCCTGACACCAGGAAGCGTGCAGGGAAAAGCGAAGTACAGCCATCCCTTTTCAGTGACAGCAAGCTGTTAGGTGGACCTAAGCCACAGTGTGTAATGTCACCTCAGTGTTTGGGAGATGGATAATCCAGCCTTCTCTCCCCCACCTCCTCCAACACAGGACCCATTCTGTTTTTCCACTTGCTGACAATAAGAGCACGTACATATATGAAGATAGTTTTAATCTAACAACATTATAAGTTTAACAAGAATGAAGTTCTATAATGAGAAATGTTACTGTAATACTTGTGTTTACAGTTTGGCTGTTACCTGGCATTCAGCTGGATTCCTTCTTTGCATGTTCATTGCTTAAATCACCTAATTGCCATGTTTTACTTTAAATTCGTGAGTACAGAGAATTTTTTATTTAGTGTTATAACCTAATTTTTCAAAGGGTTTGGGTTTTTTATAAGAGTTTTGTCACAGTGCTCGTTATGAGTCTTTCAGGGTCTGCCATTTTAACATTTAATTTGTATCAATTATGGCTGAACCTATAATAGTTAAAATATGTTCATTAAAAATAAAGAGAAAATCACAGATTTGGTCAACAGCAGGAACTTATTTGAGTCACTAAAGGCATGTCTGGAAGCCTGAGGGTGGGGAGCCAGGAGTGGCTGGAGAGCCACCAAACAAAGCACAGGGAGATGTACAAGAATGGGACGTCCCTTTTGGGGAGGCTGCTCCACTTGAAGGACCTCTGTGGCAAACTTTCTAAGGTTAGCGAAGATAAAAATAATGCACATGGTCCAAAGGAAAGAAAGGTTAGGACTGGTTCTTTCCTACTAGCTTACTGGCAGGACTCAGTACTGCTGCTCACCTTCCAGCTGGAGACTTGCAGAAACCCTGTGAAGCTCTGCAACAGGCTCTGATCAGTGAGTTGTTAAAAGACCACTCCCTGGGCTTTGTGTTTTACCACCTGTAGCATTTTCCTTCTTAATGAAACAACTACCTGACAGGTATGATTTGGACTCAGATGCCCTTGCGTTTCCCCTCCTTGACCTGAGCCACCCTTCCTTTCTTCTCCGAGTCTCCAGGGCTTGGTTTCTCCCTGCCAGGGGCCTGGACCTGACTCCCTCTCCAGGAGCACGCACCAATGTGAGAAAAGCCATGCAATGAGGTGTTGCTTGTTAAGGAAACTGAAATTCTGTCAAATGGATTTCTTCAGTGTGTGCTGGTCTGTTTCTGATGACAGAGTCTTGACTCTATTACTGATGTAAATAATTGAGCTGCATGTCTTGTAATTTTTTAAAATGTTTCTTTTTTAATTGAATGAAATGAAAACCTTTCTGGGACATGTGGTTGCAAATTTCAAGAGTCCTGCCCTAGTTGTGTTCTGATTTATTTTACTTTCACGTAGATGTGAGTTCCTCCTAAGCCGTATATTTCTCTGAATAAAGGGAGCAGGCTACATGTTTGCTTGTACACTACGAGCCTTTGCCACTGAGATAATCAGCTTCTTGCTGTGAATATATTATTATATATAAAATATATTATTAAGAAAACGGAGCAGGACGGAAAGAGCTGAGCAAACTTGACCGAGAGAGGAGGGAGGCAAAGGATGGTGGTTCTGCACCGGGAGGTGAGATGCGAGGCTGGGGACGGCAGCGAGCTGTTACTCCCCGTGCCAGCCGTGGGGTTTCACTGGGGCAGGGTGGGATGCCGTGGGGACAGGTGAGGTGGCCGTGTCTGCTGTGGCACCGGGGCTGGCCGCCCCTGCAGCCTGTGCGCGGCGGCGGTGCCGGGAGCCGCGATGCCGCTAGATGTCCCTTGTCACCCGAGGGAGGTAGGCGGCTGTCCCCATCCCTGTGCTGCGGGTATACACAATGCAGTGTTATAAAGAAGCCAGCGTTTACAGCGTTAAATATGGAGAGAAGCTGTGGCTGCCTTAAGAAAAAAGTCTTGTGTTGGCCTGCGAGGTGATGTCGTGGGTAGCAAGGAGAAAGTTGCTTCTCCGGCCTCTTTTCACTTAATTTCGCAGGGAAAGATGCTCTGCCATAGAGGTGTTTGTTCTGACGGACGTTTCCACCAGGGCAAATCAATATTTCCTGGCGAAAAGAAGTTGCACTAGGAAACGCTGGTTTGGTGAGCCTAAAACCGTGGCTTTGGCTCATTTTTGCTAACACTGACGTGGGTTTGCACTGTGCGAGGTGGGGTCCTGGCAGCCTGCACCAGCAGAGCTGGTGGGGAAGGGGGGCATGTACCTGTGGGCTTTCCTTGCACCTTCTTAGTGATTTTTGTCATTTTAGCCATGTTTATATTGAAAAAGACCAAAAAAAGAAAGCACTTCTGTGAAGAGTTACTGGACTCAAAGCGCTTTCTCCTAGCTGCGGGGGGAAGAATGTATGTTGGGGGAAAGAAATTGCCTCAATCTGGTTCAGACAGAAGCCAAAGAAATAATAAATAAAACCTTTCCTCCCCTTTGCAGGCTGCTGGGGCAGGGGGTGGGTGGGCAGGAGATCGCCTGCTTCATGTGAACACCCAGCCCTGTGGGTACAGCAGAAGCTGCATGACAGGCTCCTTGGGGTCATCTCCAGAGCCACCTCTCCCCTTCCCTGTGGATCACCCCAGGCTCAGCTCCTCCACTTCACTGGTGCAGTCGTAGCCCCAAAGGCTCAGTGTGTCCCTGCAGAGAGGGGAAAGGGCTGGTGGGAGAAGGGAGCAGCCCTTGCGGGAGGTGGGCTGGTGTAGGCATGTGGCATGGAGCAGGCAGAGCTAAGGGTTTGCAAGCTCTTGGAGGCAGTGCCTAATGGGGCCCAGAGACACCTCTCAAACTTGCTTCCACCTGGCCTCCCAAAACCTCTCCTTGTTCTTCCCAGCCCCTGTGTCACGCAGCACGCACAGCTCCACGTGAAGCCCCTGCTGCTTGGCCACACCGTTTGTGTTTGCCATGTTGCTTGACCATCCCTCCAGCCAGTTGTGCTGGTCCTGCCGAGCTGGGGGTGCTCTTGCCCCTCCAGACCAGTTTGGCAGCTGGGCTAGGAAGGCAGCCTCCAGTAATGGGAGTGCGCCTGCTTCTCCTGCAGTCCTTTAAGAGTTAATTCCTCCCTGTGCCCTAGATGTGTGGCCATGTTCTCACTGGACTGGAAGCTGTGTTTCCATATGTCCCTAGCTGCCATGGCTGGCACCTTGGCGTGGACATCTGCACCGCTCGGCATGCCCGTGCCCTTGCAAAGACTCACCTGAACTTGTGTTGGGCAACTCCTCCTGTTCCTGGTCCCCTGTGGTGCCCCATGCATCTCATGGGCATGCCACTGCTGCACACATAGTGGGGTGTGTGTGCCCCTACACTGCCCCGAAAGCAGCTATGCCAGCTTATCTGCCCGGACGATATCTAGCATGTTATGAACATTTCTCGAGTATAAGTAATAACTGACTGACTGTAATCTGTTTCTTAGGATGTGCTGCTGCAGTGGTGGTTGCCTGAAGCAAGCTGCTGTGCATTCAGAGACATATCTGCCTGCCTGAGTGACAGAAGTGAAGCATTTGCTGCTTTCTACTTCATTTAAACTTGTGGGAGGCTGTAGCGTTCATGCTCCTCATGCACCAGGGTACCCACGTGTGCCGCTTGCCAATCGGGGGCTTCTTCATCAAGTAATGTCTGAGCAAATCTCTTAATAACGGAGGGGCTACACACAGATTATTGTGATCATAATTTGGCTGACATAACCTGTATTACTAATGGTGATGCTGGAGATGGAAAACCCAGCTTGATTCTCAGATCCCCGCTGGAAAGTAATAAAATAAAGAGGAACAAAATCTGTGAGTGTATTTGCTACCAAACCTTTGAAAAACACAAAAGTGGAACCCTGCCAATGCTATTGCTGGCAATTTTTCAGAGCGGAGCCTCGGTCCGAGGTAGGATTAGAAGTGGAAGTGCATTTTGTGTCTCTGACATTAGTATCATGTTGTGTACAAACGGAGGGTTTACAGTCATTTGACATTTGTTGGTTTCTATTGTAATTACTGTGTGCTGCTTTTACAACTTCGGAGTATTTTTGACCGTCTTCCAATAATAGAATAATTAGAAAATAACTTCAGCTATCACCAAAAAAAAAGGTGTCTATTTTGCTAACGCAAAAAACTGACAAAAGAACCGCTTCAGTGGAAGCGCTCTTATGAAAATGGAGCGGCGTTGTCGTTTTTCTTTGTTGAGAACATTGGCGAAGGGAGGCTGGCTCTTACGTGGTCTCTTTTGTTCAACCCTGGGCAATGGCAGAACTCACAGCTAAATTCTGGTAGCAGAAACTTCTCCTCTGGTGGTAGCTAAGAATGATATCATACAGTGTATAATCATAACAACAACAACAAAAAATCCCTAACCCGTAGCTTGGATTTTGAATACCAGAACGAGCCTTCAGCACTAAGAAATGAGCCTGCAGTACTAAGAATACAGAAAAAGCTATTAAAATTTCTTAAACATAAAAAGAGCCACCTGATAAAATCAGTAGCAAATAAAAGAGGAATATAAAAGAGGAATGTAAATGTAATTTTAAATTATTTATTCCACTCCCTCTCTTTTTTCATGTTAATATAACCTTGGTTCCCAGTTCACAACGACACACTAATTATAAATGTAAGAAAACCTAACTTTTTACTGTGCTAATTAAACTGTATGTCACATAGACATTTGGGGAGAATTTCCCATGCTTTCCAGTGTGAATGGAAGGAAAGAGCAGCAATGCTCACTTTAAACTGGATTTTTTTTCTGGTACCTTGCAAAAAGGCTTCATTGTATTTTGATTAATCCATGCTTGGTCCACCTCGGATGTTTCCATGGAAACAGAATTTTTTTCCTTGATGGCAACTGTTAGGCTCGGGAAGGTTCCTCGCTGCACAAAACCACTCCAGCTCCTAAAGAACTACTTGTTGGAAATTTAATGTGCGTAAACAAAACTCCCAAATTCCTCCTTAGTATTATTGTTGTCAATGCTAATAGAGAACTGTTTTCTTAATGATACACAGTGGTGCCTTTTCTCTCCACAAGAAAATAGAATAACAGGAGTATTCTTTCCACTGCAAGAGAGCACTTTTCCTGGTCTAGCAAAAATTAGCCTGCAAACCTCTCAAAATTAAATTTTAAGAGTTCTGATGTCTGAATATTGTTTAGTTCTGGATCTAAACAATTTGTCTTAATGGCTGTTGAAATTTAATTAATCTTGTATTGCAGATTGACAATAATTTGAACAAATTATTCTTGTGTGCCACAATTTGAGTTAGGGAGTTTGGGTTTTTGGGGGGTTGGGGTTGGTTTTGTTGGGTTTTTTTCCCCCCGAAGGAAAAAAAAAATACTCAATGCATGCTACTGTGATATTTGGAATAGGCTTTGAAAATCAACCAACAGAGGGAGCATTTGTGTGGTATTATTAATTTAGCCAAGTGGTTGGAAACATAAGCATCGTTTCTCCCAATATTTTTGGACAGCATATTTGTTGTGTAAAATTATTAGAATTCTTGACCGTTCATAAAAATAGAAAATGCTTTGGTTTGGGGTGTTTCAGTTTTCAAAAAATCCAATCTTACCTTTTGCTGACAGTGCAAGTAGTTATTTTAAATTGATTGTCAGGTTTATTGTTTGGAAAACTAGAAGCTTTAGACCACTGAGTATTTATTATTCTGTTTAAAAAGTAATTATTGGTTAAAAATACATTGAGGAAAACAGTTCAGACACCTCTAATTTATATTTGCCTTTTATTACAGTGACATTTAGGAGTGCCACCCAGACTTCAAGATCCCATCATACAAGTGTCCATAAAAATACAGAATGTAAATATTTTTATTATAATAATGCCCTGACACAAGTGGTTGTATAAGTCAGGACAGAGAGGAAAAAAAAATATCTATTGATTTGTTCATCATTTTTTTTGTTTCATTTTTGTTCATCATGGCAGGGAATCTGCCAAAGGCAAAAAAGAAAATCGCTTTGAGAGCAAAACACAGTTTTCAAACTTCTTCCAAGGACATAATGAGAACAGAAATTATATATTAAGCTACAGAAAAAAAAAAGCAGAAGCCTCGGTATTTCTTGGTACCTCTTTTATGTGTTTGCTATTTGAATCTGTTTAATAATAATAATAATACTTTATTGCACCCTGCACTCTACCCTAATCTTTCCTCTTAAGCTTTTGGGGCACAGTTACTTTTAGCTAATTTAACTGCACTCTATAAGACTTCTCTATTGTCAGCATGAGGAGTGAAGGGACTGCTGCTCTTGCAGTGTCTCAGCAGGTGGGAGTCGGGTACCTGACTGAACGACACGGCAGGCTGCGCAACACTTTGGATCAGGACAGAAAAGTGAAATAACCGGGGATGCCAGGGCCTGAAACTACTTGAGTAAAATTCGATGAGGGTTCAGGGCTGAACATCCCTCTTGGCTGGGAAGCGTGACGGTGCCCAAAGTAGTCACATTGTCAGGATCTGGTGGTGATGTACCACAAGCTTGACTTTGGAGAACTGTGCTGCCCAAAGCCCAGGGTTTCTTTGAAGACAATATTTCTCCTTTATAAGTGGGGCTGCTTTGATGAGTGCTCGTTTTGAACCTCATAAGAATCACGCGGTAGATACTTGGAGTTAGTAAGATCTTCTAGCTAGTAAGAGCTTTTTTTCCTTGATGATGCTTTCCCTGCTGATTGAATTGGGATGTAACTATTTTTTTTGTCATTTGCCCTACCCACTAGAATGAGTGAGCCCAGGAACCTGTGGTGCCTTGGGGACAGGAAGACACAGAACGATATTAATGGCATTAACACCATCTTAACATTAAGCGGGGAGCGGTACACTCTGCAGCGCTGCTGCGTGCGGCAGAGGGAGAACCCTATTTATACGCCAGCAGACTATTCTGGGTGTGCTAACGCTGGGAGTGAGCAGCTGTGAGAAAAACAGAGAATAAGTGATAGTACACTCTGAAATGGAAATCGTAGCAAAGCACCATATGTGTTGACTAAGTAGTACCGCCAGTGCCCTCGTTTCCATGCTCTGAAGAGATAGCTTCCAACTCGCTTGATGAATTTTCGCAAAATTGCTATGCCACACAGCAGTCTCCAGAAGCCTCTGGAAATGCAGCCATTCCGACGAGTAACACATCACGTGCGAGAACACTGGTCAGCAAAACTCAGTCTTAATGCTGCTGGAAGACCAGGCAAGACCTAAAATATTTGCCTTCCTCATTAACAAATGTACATACTGTCCCCTGGGAATGCAGTTTCCTAATCGTGAGGTTCTTATGTGAGCACCCTCCAGATGGACGCCTGCTTGCAGGACTCGCGCGTTGCAATGTTTACTGTCACCTCTTAAAGCTTTAAGGCAAATATGAGAACAGAATATGTATTCCCTTGACAAGGCTGCCTTTCCACACAGTTTGGTTATTTATTTTCCTACCATGACGCTGGCTATTACCAATACTTTCCCTGCAGTTCTGTTCTCGGGGTCTTTAAAGATTCGAGAAGCTCCTGGGAGTCCGTGTCTGTGCATGCAATGGAGTAATTCCTGCCGAGCCACGGACCCAGCAGTAATGCTGCTGCAGAACATGGATGTAGACAAGGGCAAGCCAGGACTTGCATTAGCGGGGACCTGGGGTGGACTTCCTAAAATTTTTGAACGAAGGTGGCTCCATTTACACCAGTAAATAGAAGCCAGACTATTAAAAGCAGTTAGGGCTCCATTATGGCCTCATCTTTCAAACCGCTCTGCACTAAATAAGGCAAAGCCTGAAAAATCCAGCGGTTCTTGAACACACTTGCTCCATCGCAGGTGCTAAGCCCTTCTCAGCATGGCAGCTCCAGGCGCTGGCTCGGAGGTGCTTACCGCAGCCCTGGATGCAGCTGCAGCCCTGTGGCCATCCCAGCATGGCCGCCCATGTTGCCTGGCCTGCGTCCCTCCTCCTCTTCCCTCCTCCCTGCAAATCCTGGTGGAAATCGCTCCTCGGACCAGGCATTGCTCCCAGCGTGTCTGAGGGCTCCATCCTTTCTGCGTGTGCGTTGCTCTGCTGGCATGCCTGGTGGTGTCTCCAAAATGTCACCATGTTATTTCAACTGTTAAATGTCAACTGTTATTTCCCGTGGGGGAAACAGGCTGTTCCCTGCCCGAAAAGCCCGGGATCAGACGGACACACCCACTACCTGCATGCTCAGGACCCTGGAGTGACCTAGGCTGGAAGGTATTTGAGAGCTTTAGTGTTCCCCACCTGCCATCTTCATTAATTTGCATTTTCTAGCTCAGGTTCATGTATTTGTGCATAACAGCAAATTGTGCATCTAATATGAGAGTCTTTTTCCAGTAACTCTAGTGTTTACTTAACCCTGACAGTTTTGCTGTTTATTAGCTTCTCAAAAAATGTGTGCATTTGTCTTGTGGGGAACATCAGGTAAATGCCAGAGGAACTCATCCTGCCAATTTATCCAATTTATTCTTCTGGAGTATTTGAAAGAAAAACCGAACAATTTTGTGGTTTGGCTGCAGAATAAGGCATGGGAGAGAAGCGGCTAAGTCCTATTTTCAAAACAGATATATCTAAAGATGTCTAACCCTGTGTGTCTCACTGAGAATCCTTAGGATGCAGATATGTAGTGAAATTGCTAATGAATCTGAGGATCTAACGGTGCTGTGAGCAACCCAAGAGATTTCCAATTCTGTAATCAGTTTAGGCATCCAGCTCCCACTGATTGTCGAGGGTTGTGTGTCTTACCATGGCTGTCTAAGGGTCATGCTTAAAGGTTAAACTCAAGAGGTTTCTCACTGGCGTTGATGAATAGGAATAATTGGCCATCATGACGTTACAGCAGCTGTGCACTGGAAGATGGTCAGTGGGAAGGTGCCCTGGATGAAGTTAAGCATAGGGTTTGGGGCCACAATTTTGGAGGACTCTGCAGCCGCTGCTTTCATCTTAATTGGCTTCTTATTTGGGATTGTCATCTTCCAGCTGGTAAACTCACAGATCGTGGAAATCCAAGGTGAAAACTAGGGCACTGAAACAAGCTCCTGAGCAAGATTCCGCTCATGACTCAGATTCTTCTCACCTCGCCGTGGGCGAAGAGCACTGATGCAAGAACAGCGGTTCCCATGAAGAGCCACAGTTCAGAGAGCAAAATTATAAGCACGTGCACATAGTTGTGTGGTTAATCGTGAACGTGTGGAGCGTGTTCTGAAAATGTTGCATAACGTAATTTCTAGCTTCTGTGCTGCAAACTCCTCAGGGAAATTACTGTTGTATGAATGTACACGTTAGCCATATGGCCTTTGTATATAATGTTCTGTTCTGGAAAAAATAGCTTGGTCAATAATTTGACCTATGGGTCATGAAATTAGTCAGAACCGTATTTGTTGAACTTTAAAGCACAGCTATTTTAGGACCCATCATGAGATTTGTGGGTTCTGACTGAAGGAAACAAGCTTCATGACTTTTTTTTTCTCCACACAGTTGAAATATTCTATCCTGGCACCTTCAAAAGCAGGTACTGCTTTTGCATGCCTCCAACTCAAGAACCCTAAGGTGTCATTAATTTTTCTAAGCATCCATCCTTTGAAAATTGGTTGCTTAGAAGTGCTGTAAGCTGCGTACCCAAATGGCTTAGAATCAGAGTAACTGAGGCCAGAAGTGACGTCTGGAGTCATCATTCTTCAAAAGCTCTTGCCATGCCAGGGGAAAGGAAATAGCTTAGAGTCATCTTGGTGGTGGTGCTTGAAACCAGAGTGTGTACGAAGAAAAGAGAAATTACAACATAAAAAAAAAATTCTAAACACAAAGTAGCGCTTGATCTGCTTCATTACAAGCTTTCTTAGGAGTTGTCCTATTCAATATTCAGACTTTTTGACCTTGTTTTGCCAAGTGGGTTTATACATAAGTTCAGACACCTGCGAAGGTTACAGAAGTTCATAGTTCCAGATCCTTATTGCATGACCCTTAGCCATTTTGCACTCAGTTACTTCTGCATAGTATATCATGCGCTGTGAGCCACGGCTGTGTGCTCAAGAGCAACCTGTAGAAATGCTTAATGGGGTACTAATGGGTCTTGATGACCCTGATCAGCCAGCCCCACCCAGGGCCTCCAACCACACCTGGGGGTTACTTCAGCTCAGCCTGGGGCTGCTAGTCCTTTCCTGAGCTCTGCTGTGGGGTAGTGGTCTCCAGTCCCCTCTCCTAGGTGGTTCTTGCCTTGGCTTTTCTCTTGCTGAGCTGTAGACAGTCAATGGGCACCATTACCAGCCATCCATGTTCAGCATTGTAGACCTGTGTCCCTCGGTGAGGGCCTGGATGGTGGGTGGTGACCTTTGACTGCTTAATCTCCTTTGTGGGACAGCCATACAGGTGTCTCCCTAGTGGTAAGAAGCTGATTTCCAAGCCAATTTCCTCTGGGATTGTGATGTGGCTGTTGCTACCTGCTATTACTTAGCATGTAGGTCAGTAGCTATTTTTATACCCTGCACCTGAAAAAATTTTAAGGCAATATTGACTGCTCCAACCCATATAGTTCTCATGCTCATTTTTGGGTTTTATAACTTATGTTTTTTACTATATTTTGTGTTTCAATGGCATTTGCTACTTCCTTTGTTGACAAGAAAATTTTCATCCAGTTGGCGTAAGCAAATTTCCTTGGATGTTAAGCAGGTTAGCTCTGTACCATCTGAAATACCTTAGAGGGTCTTAATTCATTTTAAGTAAAGCATATTTAATCTTTTGCAGCTCTAAGACTTCAAAACCAAATTTCTATGTTTACTTTTAGTTTCAAAAATCATCTGTGATCAGAAGTTTAACTCAAGTTCCAGGTTTTATTTTGCTTCTTATTCAGCTGGAAAATGTTATTGGGTGCCTATAATGTGTGTCTTTGATCCCAAGATGGTCATAAGCCACATGAAAGTTAATAGGCTTTCGTGCCAAACATTCCTGTTTACACTTTAAAAAGCCCCTCAAAACAATCACTTTTTTTATTTTTTATTTTTTTTATAGAAAGCAGCCACAAATAAAGAAGGGATTGCTGGAGGCTCTTGGCAGGACCAAGCAAAGCTACATGGCCTACATATCTTCCTCGACTAGAGGCGTAATGCTTAGGATGATGGTTTTGCAGGCTCAAGGTATGTTCACTCAGTATTCTGCAAACCCGGGCTTGTTCAGCGCTCCCTGCCAGCCAGCTCTGGTGTGAAATTGCCGTAGCCTGTTGGATGTGGTACATGCTGGAGATGCTCAGCTCTGTCTCTTGGCTGAGTTTGCATGTGGCCTGGGGGCTGCATGCTGGCATGGTGCTGGTTTGGAGCAGGCTCAGAGCAGCCCCAGGGAAGCTGCAGCATGGCAGCTGCTGGTGGCGTTCGCAGGGCTTGACCAGTGAACCCAAACATTCTTTTTGCACGGTGTTTCGTTTCAGTGGGTATGTAAGATAACGAAAAGCTTTCTGTGGGAGAAAATCCATTGACTCTACAGAGATCTGCCAAAGGAGGCCTTCCTGACAAAAGTTGCAAGTCCACTTCATGGTTGTCCCCCCACATCTTGCGGGGCTGTTGTGTCTGAGCACTTCCAGGCCACGTAGTGTGTGTGTTTCACAGCTGTCCTATGAACTAGAGCTGACTTGCAGATCATCTCCTGTGTGTGCCTTAGCCTTCACCTGTAATGTACTTAGTGACCCTGGAGATGATGTGTTGGGTTTGTGAGGGAAAGGGGTGTGCTGAGGGCTGATGGGGGTCTCCCGTGGGTGGTGAGAGAAGAGCACACCCAAAAGCTGGTGTAGGATGAACTCACTGCGGTCTGCTTACAGTTAGGTCTTGGGAGAGACTGGGTTGTACTCAAGGAACGTGCAGAAACTTCAGCTGATAACATTGAAAAAAAAAGTATGACTGTATCTGACCAAGGGCATATAATTTTCCCCCCGCCTTTGCGGCTTATCACAGATTTGGCAAGAGACAGATTGCAGCTGAAGGCTATTTTCCAATCGAGCTTTTGGTATCTTCTCCAAGGCGTAGGAGCCCTAGGGCTATTCACATTAAAGGTCACTACACTTTTGTTCAATATGAATTTATCTTTATGGTCCTGCTCTCTGGAACTGATGAAATTATAACTGAAATAGGAAAAAAAAATGTGGCAAAATCTCTCCAAATCTCTGATCCTTACATCCAGTATCTACCATTCTTCCTTATATGTGACAAGAAGTGGTTTCTCTTCCTGCACAAAGGGAGCCCTTTGTTCATGAAGCAGTTTCCATAAGAGCTGAAAATGCTGTGGGGTTGTTCTTTTTTTTCCAAGTAAAAAAAGTTCCTTGCATTTCTCATATTGGCTGTATACTCTTACTAGCATTAAGAGAACATCACTGAGCTATTAAAACATGTGTGACCAGAGCCTGGGCATGGCCTTGCTGGCATTGAGCTTGGTGGCAGCAGCACCAGCGCAAGCAGCCCTGTTGCTCCACTTGTGTTCTGCCCCTTGTCCCTGGCCGGCATAGGGCATGGGATGGAAGAAAAGCACCAGTGCTGCTGAGGAACGGTGTGTGCAGGGGGAATGAGCGTGTTGGGAACTGACGGAGCTGGTATTGCTATGCCATGTTCTGCATGGTCAGAACCACTTATGTTACAGCATTGAAATGGGGCTAATGCTCTTTCTCCTGTTAACACAAAGAGACACAGAAGCGCTCCCACTGCTGAGGGCTGGGTGAATTATTATGCTGTCTGATGAAGGGGTTTGTACTCAAATTCCAGTGGTAAGTCACTGGGAAAATGAGTTTATTTTCATCCTAGACCTATTTATTTTCACCACACTTGGACTGAATCACTTTTGGGGACACTTAAGAATATTTGTGTTCTATACAACGACACAAGTAATAGATTTATGAAGGTATAATACACTGGTTTGAGGCTTTCGGTGACTCACATGCCTTATGACTGTCTTCTACATAAAACATTCATAAGATAAAATCTGTGTAATTCACTTCCCACATCTTGCCAATAGTGTGAAACCACAGTCATCCAAAATGCAAAATATTTGTTATGGCATGCAAAATTCCCACTTTGTCCTGTGATTTAGATCTCAGTTCATTCTAACTATAATTATTATCCATCACTGTAAGTTATTGCTTGTTAATGATGTGTTTGTTTCTTTGATTAAAGGGTTTAATGTCAATATATGTTCTAGTTACAGTTTATCTCAGACTTCTTAATCACCATTACAGCCACCACGATGTCTGGTCAAGTAAATCCCATTTTGAGCTTTTTTCCCCTGGAGGAATGCATTTTCAATTAAATTTTGCTTTTAAAATGTTGGAGTATATTAATGTGGCTTATCATTCTCCCCAGCACAAAATAGCTTCCAGCAGCCCTCAGATAACCAGTTCAGCATCTCTTCTTCCTTCAGCCTAAAGCAGGGTTCTCAACACCAGTTTGTTCTTGATAATGTTACTGGACATGAGGCTAAAGGCAGGGAAGTTGGGTATTTGTCAATGTTGTGTGCGCGTCTCCCAAAACAAAGGTTCTGCGACTTGAAAACAGCTCTTCTGTTAATTTTATCATCTCCCTGCGCCTCCCAAATTCTGCACTCCCAGATCTGCACTGGCACTGCAGAGCTGACCCTCTAAAAAACGTCACAGTTATCTGCTTTTACACTCGAGCTTGTCTACAGGCAAAAATAGGGCTGCTTGAAATCTACTACTATCCAGCAATGTGTGGATGTGATCAGCGTCCTCTACTCTTGCATAACTTTAGAGGGCATCAACTGGAAATTTCCCTTTCCCTTTCCCTTTCCCTTTCCCTTTCCCTTTCCCTTTCCCTTTCCCTTTCCCTTTCCCTTTCCCTTTCCCTTTCCCTTTCCCTTTCCCTTTCCCTTTCCCTTTCCCTTTCCCTTTCCCTTTCCCTTTCCCTTTCCCTTTCCCTTTCCCTTTCCCTTTCCCTTTCCCTTTCCCTTTCCCTTTCCCTTTCCCTTTCCCTTTCCCTTTCCCTTTCCCTTTCCCTTTCCCCCTCCATATTAAGCAGAGGGCTAGTGCACTGCTGGGGAAGGTGCTTGGTGGCACTTCTGCGTTCCTTATTGAGCACTTGTAGCAATGCAGGGCTGGTCTCCATGCCCAGCATGGGTTATAGTCTGGGTAGTCAGCAGCTTCACAAGTGGGAACAGGACAGAGAGAAGAGGTAGTTTTGTAGACATATCTAATGCTAATTCAACTTGAAACTTGCTCAGGTATTTGTAGTAGGGAGTTCAGCACAATCTGGAAAATTTACCAAATGTCTGGGATGCTAGTGATAGTGTCCCCGGTTAAATGGCTTTCAGTGCCTGAGCTTACTGGGTAAAAGCAACTTGGGACAGTCACAGTGAAGTGCAGACAGGGCCACTGAGATCTAGTTTCTCATGTCACACGGTAAAAATTGTTTTCCACAACTCATTTATGAAATTTGCTTTAAACGTGCTTGTTTGTGGGTTAGATGTGTGCTCCAGAGTACAACTGCTTCAGATGATTGATGCAAAAGACATTGCATGTTGACCTGCTACCAGCCACATTGTCTATAAGTCTGCTCAGTCAGGGTATAAGGGTGAAGAGAAAGGTGAAGAAGGCACAAGTTCCTACCAGAACTGGCCATCATTTGATAACCCACAATTCAGAAATCAAGTTATATATGCATTTAATAGATAGCAAAACACTAGGTAATTTACTACTTGCTACTTTTTTCCTGCTCTGTGTAGGAATCGTCTTGGCAAGGGTGGGTTTACAAGACTTGTTTCCCAGTCCTCTAGTTCTCAGTGGATGGCGTGGTAGGTGTGAAGGGGTGCAGCTGTGTAGCCCCCTGCTTGGAGGCTGCTTTGTGTGGGGCCAGAGTCTTCTGTACTTTGGCAAAGGGGCAAGAATATCTCTAGTTGCCGTTTCCAGGCAGCAAGCCCTTCTCCGCTTGCAGTTTTCCACATCATGTGCTGGTGGGTCTGTTATTCAGTGAGCATTAATTTCTAAATATGAATATGAGAGGCCTCTCTCTAGTATTTTCACTTATCTTTTTTTTTGTATATATTTTGCTTTTTCATGAAGGTGTTGCGCAGGAAAGAACATCTGCACGTTTCTGTCCTGTCTCCTCAGCACTCACCGCCTCCAGTGTACTGTCCTCTCCAGATCCCATCTGTCTCTGCAGTTGTCTGCACTACAGCTCCTTACTCCTTCTCTGACATGTTCGGGTTTTATTCTCAAGACAACCTAAACTTCATTTCAGCTGACCTGGGTTAGGCACCTTTGGTGGGAAGTTAAACTTTTAAAAAAAAAAAAAAAAAATAAAAAAATTGTCATGCGCTGTTTGACAAAGGCTCAGTAAATTCTGTCAGTTTTCCTCTGCCTACAGTTAAAATAATTCAGCCTTCATTTACCACCCTCACCCAATAAAATGCTGTGGGGGATTGAGTTATCCTGGGTGTGTTTCCCCCAAAAGCCACGCAGAGGATCGTGAGTCTGTGAAGCACCATTCATAAATGGCATCTCCAGCGACAGCCCAGGAGCAGCCTGCTTCCCTAGGGTCACTCAGGGGTGTTCTCCCAGCTCTTACCCCAAAATTTACAATGCCACCCTACTTCAGACCAGACTCTGAGGTTGCGATGATCACGGCTTATATCCGCCCAGCTACAGGAGCAGCAGTGCTGCTGAGTTGTCCTGCTGTGTCTGTGTATGTCCCCTCTTTCTTCACCTCTCTGGGAGGGATCCAGCCCACGCACTGAAGAGCTGTCCTACCTCCTTTCTACCAGCCGTGCTGGGGTGATGGGCCTAGCTGCCATTGGCATCTATGTGGTACTCCTCTCTGCAATGGTTACTGCTCCTTCCAAATGACTGTTTTAAAAAAAAAAAAAACAAACAAACCACAAAACGAACAACAAAACCTTTCAGCAAATATATATCATAGATAATGGAAGGATTAAAGCCCCTTGGGCTCTATCCATCCAGTGCTTGCTTACAGCTCAGCCCATTTGTCAGGGTCAGTATGTCTACCAGAACATCTTCCAAACAGGCAATATATTCTTGTCAATGAACCAAGAGCCAGAAGCCTTAGCAGATGATGCAACCTGAAGTGGCAAATTCTGATTAAGCTTTCTAGAGACATCTAAGTTTGTGGACTTAGAGTGTGGTGAGGCCCTGGAGCAGGTTGCCCAGAGAAGTGGTGGAGGCCCCATCCCTGGAGACATTCAAGGCCAGGCTTGATGAGGCTCTGGGCAATCTGATCGAGTTGAAGATGTCCCTGCTTACTGCAGGGGGGTTGGACTAGGTGACCTTTAAAGGTCCCTTCCAACCCAACACATTCCATGATTCTATGACTCAGTTTAGGTATGAGAACCCTTGCCGAGCGCTGCCTTGTATGCGATAATTGCAGTCTCAATGATGATGCCTCCCAGTTGATAAATGTGGGATTTTTGATATACTTTTTTTGGTGGTGGTTTTTTGTTTTGGCATATTTTTTTTTGTTCTTGTTGTTTTGGTTTGAGGGTTTTTTGTTTGTTTTGGTTTGGTTTTTGGGGGTGGTTTGTTTTGGGTTTTTTTGCATTACACCTTAAATATTGCTATTTATTGATCATAAGGAGACCAGTTCTTTAAAATTAGAAAGGTGTTAACAAAATTATGCTCATTGTTAGAATTGCACAAGGGCAGCTCTTACCACATGGGTAGTGGGATCCATGCTCACCAGAGCTGCAGAATTCTGGGTAAAATCTGTCTGAATCTTTTCTTCTTTTTGCACTAAATGTGAATGCTGCGTGCACTAGCAGCAAGCCTGGCTTTACACCAGAAATGGAACTACTTTGCGATTATGCAATAGCAAGCTGTGTTTGTTTATGAAGGGGGATACCCACTAACCAAAAAGCATGAGAGCCACTGTTGTTACAATCGGTAATAATTTTTTTTCTTGCTTTTATAGCATGTTGTGCTATAAGGCACATGCAGGATGTGTATTTGAAACTGTATCACAGTTCTCTTTTTTTCTCTTCCTCCAAGTCTTTATTGCTTACCATCCATTTTTTAACACTGATCGGTAGGAGAGGTTTCTACTTTTACACAGTTCTGTAGATAGAAGTCAGTTATTAATTTATACGTATTCACTGATGTGGCAGGAATGGACATGGTTATATTTCATAATTGTCAGGGCTGCTGTGGTTGGGGATGGTCAAGTCATCTGCCATTTATTCAAGTTTCCTTTGGCATTGCTTTTCCAGCTGTGTCCGAGTACATTGGATTCATCTTTCGGGTTCAGCTTTAAACTTTTGCTTGGTATTTTGCAGAACCTCAGACCGAATTAAAAAGTTTCTATGGCAGCTGATAGCTGAGCTCTTTTGAAGAGCTGATAATGGCATTCATTGGCCTTTTAGGAGAACCCAAAATGGAATCTGAATTCCTGAGATTTCTGAAAGATCTGATATAAACTCCCTTGTTTGTCCAGCTTAGGAAAGATTTGCTGGTGATTTCATTCCCTTTGCTGAAGCTTCACAGCTTTCAGCTATTCTTTACCTGTAGAAGTTTTAGTAGCATTGCAGATCAAAACCTTGACCAAGCCAATTGCTGGTTTGCACAAATGAATTCCAAGGCAACCAGTTACTTTGTCAACATCAGTAAATATTGTCTGGGTTTACCTTCCAACTTTTTGGGTATACTGCAAGATACATTATTGCTGAAGCTATTGCTAGGTGTTCCTAAATCCAGTTGTCTCATAGGGGAGAGGCTGCCACAACTCCATGCCCGTGGGTCCAACTAGCTGTGGGGCTGAGCATGTATTCCCATGAGGTGTGTACACAAACACGCGCACACAATGCACTCATATGTATACACACAGCAAGTCCCACAGATGAACACAGACAGAAACACTCCTTGCTCATGCAAACGCAAACAGCATGAGCAGCGTCATCCTGTTCCCAGCTGATCAGGATGAAGGTCTGTTAGTGGGAAATACATACAAATATGCAATGTGAAGCCATTCAGGTGATGGCCTTAGAAACTCATTCTGCCCTGTAAAAGGCCCTTGGGTCATATAATCTCCAGCTGCCTCATGCATGGAAACATATACATTATCACACATGCACGTACATGCAAATGCGTCACTCAGTTGACCCAATGGTCTCTCCAGCATTTGGCGCAGACCTCCTGATCCCCCTGGTAGCTGGCTCCTCAGTGTCTCAGAAGCACACAGACGTTCACCCTGGCTCCCATGCCACTTACCTTCCCCACTGGCTGTCTGGAGCTTGATACTCGCTGGTGATTGCACATTGATGTGTGCGCTCTTGCTTGCTGCATCCATGGTGAAGACTGTGGTGATCTGATGCTGGACAAGTGTACTGACCAGCCCTGCTTACACGTGACCAGTCTCCTTTTTACCTCTTATCCCTCTGTTATACCAAGCGTGTTTTTTCATCAAACCATCTTGCTCCCTCCCTTCTCCCACCTACAGTTCCTGTTAAACACCCCATTGTAAGTCCTATGCAACCCCCAAATGCGCTTCCCCTGTGTCCCATAATGAGTCTCATACTCCCATAGATGTCCTTCTGGCCCCTGGGGCTGAGGCTCCCTTGGAGCAGCCCTGGGAGGTCCCGGGGCTGGGGCTTCTCTCTCTGGTACCAGGTTATTGAGGCTTCCTCTGTGCTCCTTTGTCTTCATGGAAATGAGCCTTTTATCGTATAGCCTGACACCTAGCACAGCTCAAAGGCTTCGTTAATGGTTGTGACTGGTTGGGAGGCATCGTGGGAGGCACTGAGTTGTGCAGTAACTTCATAGTGATAATGATTAGTCTGTTCCTGATGACAACAGTCTTTGAATTCGCCCTAACTGTATTTTTCTGTTGTAAACCAATTTTAGATTCGTTGAAAAGCTCAGTTTCCTTGACTGGGTGTTTGGCAAACTCAAAGCAGAGGGATTTGCCTGTGGTACCGCAAAATTTGTAATGTAGTCTCAGTCCTGGTTTGCTGTTATAAATGCATGTCTGTGGATCGTGAAAAAAAACTTGCTGAAAAATAGCATACACGTACAGGTAAATGCTAGCTTTGTATGTTAAAAATTTTAAATGTTGAATAATGAATTTTCCCTTTCTGATGCTTGGGGTTTGTGGTTAAGTGCTGCATCTTACACTCATCATTAGCAAACATAACAGAAAAGTTCAGTAGTAATTAGGCAAGTAAAGAAGCAGTTGTTCAGTAAAGGTCGCAATAAAGCCAGACTAGATACTTTGCTTGATTTCACTCCCCGCCTGGAGAAGCAGCCTGCAGGAAAACTTTCCCATCATCTGAGACTGGGTCAGCCATCTGGTAGAGCCACAGTCCCTTTACTGGCAAAACCAGAGGTTTTGCTGTCCATCTTCTTCACTGCAACACTTTGTACCACCCCTCTGCATGTGGCATCTTTCACTTACCCAGCATTTCATCAGTCCTTTGCATGTTTTTTAGGTACTTGTTTTTCTTTCAGCAAAAGATATATTCTGCCTCATAATGTAAGATCTTTAGCACACTTGGAGCCTGGTGACTTCTTACAAATTTCTTTCTTGTCCTCTGTCAAGGTCATTGCTGTCCTGTCCTTTCAAAACAGTGGCATCAAAAGTGAGATATATTTTTTTTTTGCATATGCTGCAGATTTTCTGATGCTATTGATCTGTGACATTTTCTCCTTAGTCAGATTTTGGCAACAACTAGTACTCAACCGAGATTACAGATCTGAGCTTGTAGATGGAGAATATTCCTTCAATTAATGTCCTTGGGTGACACTCGACCGGGACTATGATTTTTCAAACAGATGGGAATCGTGCTTCTTCCACAATTGTTTGGAAAGACACGGACCTGCTTGTTCCTTCCTCCATAGCTTCATAGCTATCATTTATGCTTCAAGTTTGCAATGAGTTTGTACGTTATTCTGAAATAGTTGGCTTTGCTCAGATCAGAGAAGTGCTATCAGGTATGCAAGCCAAACTTATATCATGGCATTTGTTTTTTATTTCAGTCACTACCTGAGAAAAGCAGCTCTACCATATCATACTAATAAATATCTCTGCCTTTTTTTTTTTCACTTTTGAGGATGCTAGCATGGACTAAATGCAAAAATAGGTGCTGTATGAAGGATGAAATTCTTTCTGGTGTTTTCTATTTTCTACCTTCCAAAACTTTTAGCAGTAGCATGAGAAGCATGATTGAGGATTTTTTCTTCTTCGGAAATAACTAATGTTTAAAATTAAAATGCAAAATGACTGGAGTGGGTAATATCTCGCAAAAGATTTCTACAGGATCTGTAACTTCCCATAATTAATTGCTTCAATTAAATCTAATAATTATTAGCTGTGTTTTGCAGTCTTTTTTTAAAAGCCCAGGGAAGACTCTTCTTTGTGTTATATTTATTAATAATTTCAGTTGTCTAGGCTCAGGTTTGAAAAGCCTACAAAAACGCTTTCTTAACAGACTAAATAAGGCTTCAGTTGGCCTTCTTAGTAAGCTCAGTACACCTGAAAATCTCTAGTTTCATTTAAGCTATTTCCCCACGCTGTTCAGTTTCTCATAATCCAAGACAAATGGTACAGAATATACAGGAAATAAATCATAAAAAGAGCCACAAGAGCATTGAATTTGTTACAGAAAAGGCATTTCATGGTGTAGGATGGGTTGCCATACCACATGCCACAGACACCTTTAACACTTCTACGTTTGAAAGATTAGTTGTCTACAATCTGTAGCAATCCTGCAGTGGAAACACAGACTTCCCTTAGGTAATAAAGCAGAAACACTCGTTATATTGATTACCATGATCCTGGACTTTGCAACTTCTAGCTACTGAAAAGCGTAGCTTCTGCAATTACTTCCACTAGAAAAATAAACCAGAAGAGTGAAGTCTTTTGATGAAGATATATTTCCTTTTTTAATTTATGAGAAAATAATAAGTAGTGCAGCATATCTGCATGCCAGAGAATGCAAAGTCAGTAAAACAGCCCTCCTCCCCCATGCTGTTACACTGACACTCATCCTGTAGTTCTGGTAGGGCAGACATCTCTGGTAGTGACCAGATATAACTGATACTGCGAAGGCAGAGCTGCTAGTGGAGATGGTGGTTGACCTGTTTTCCCTTTCACTGACACTTTGCTTTCCTGCGTTATATCCTGTGTCAAAATCCGTTCTTTGTCAACTGAGGAGAGAGACAATGACGCTCAGTATGGAATTAGCAAGGGACTTTATTTTCTTGTATTAGCTATGTGCAAAGTGGTGCCCTAGCCCAATGCATGAAGAACCCTGATAAGGGGGTGAGGTGCGTGACCAATCAAGGGCATGTGATCAGGTGTCAAGGCCACGGTTATACGCTTGGACTCCTTAGGCAAATTTCCTATTGTTTTATTGTTGGTATGGGGTGTTCTCAGCTGGTGAGAGCCTGTTTAGGTTGAGTCTTCAGGTCTTGTCGACTCTGAGGTTTTAAGTTCATAGTCTCAGGTAGCATTCGTTCTTCTAAGCAACTCATATTGCAGTTAGCGCCTTGCCTTTCATATGTGACTATGAAGACTAATGCAGTTCTTGCTCTTTAGCTCCTAAATGGCCATTTCTAATGTTTGTTGCACTGCATTAATTACTAACATCTGTCTACACTGTGGAGTAACTGCACTGCTGCTCTTGTTTTCCACTGTGAATCATGCTCAAAGCATATGCCTTTGGAGACAGTCAGTAGAGGGCCTCCTGTCATGCAGAGACATGTCTTGGCAGAGTCAAGAATCTGATGTCTTAATTTCTGCTCAAAAATTTTTATTTTTTTTTTAATAAAGGTCATCAGGGAAGCTGCCAACCAAGAAAGAAAAGAAAACCTGAAAGAAATCATTTATTTCCACAAGGCCACGAGCTGCTCTTTGAGCATGCGGAGGTTAGCCATGACTGCTGGCAACTTGACCCCAATGTTTCCTCAGGGTCATCATTGCTGTTTGTAGTAGCTCATGTGAGAAATTGCTGTCTTAGTCCAGGTTTGCAGGATACTTCAGCATCTGTGGTCCCAAGCTGGTGAAAATGTGCTAGTAAAATCATGGAGATAGGTGAATCTCCCCAGTGGGTAGCCCTCTACGTGCAAAGACATCAAAATGAGTCAGTAGAGTGCTAAAATTAGGCAATGATTGTATGTGAAGATCTTGGAAAGTAGGTCATGACTCTAACATACAAAAATGATGGATACTGCTGATAAGGATGATGGGGAAAGCTTTGCAGATACTAAGGCATGAGGAACAAGTGTGCAACAGACCACAGCATTTTGTCCAGTAATTCTTTCGTGCAGACAAGATGAGTCACATGTGGGCTTAACCTTAAGCATGTACTGAAGCATTTTGTTGAGAGATGACTGGTGTCAACATCAACATAACTGGTGTTATGTTTTTTCTTCTCTCCTCCTTTCCTGGAGCAGATACAGGGAGAGGTAGAAGCAAACTCTTGGTAGTCCTCAGTTAATTAGCACAATTGGAGGAATGAGGGGAAATGAAGAGAAGTGAAAATTTTGTTGAAATGCACTATTCGGGTCACAGTCTTTCTCACCTCCCTTGTGCTTAGTTTTATTTTGGTGGTGTTTTGTCTAGATTTGTATCTTGTGGAATTGAGATTGCGATTTTGGGGAAAATGTATTAACAGAGATAAGGTAAAACCAGCAAAACATTTTGAACAGATCTTCTTTGATTAAACTGCTTTCTTTCTAAAAGATGCTCAATTGAGAGGCAAATAAGATTGGGGTTGTCTTGTGCATATAGTCATTTCTCGTGTCTGCTGCTGGTCTTCATCGTTGACTATGACAAGAGGAGCTCAAATAGAACAAAAGCGATTTTCGGTGGGGTTTACTTGCAGCTCATTTAACATGAATTTATGGCTGTTTGGGTTATGTATCTGTTTGCATAAATAGATGAGAAATGGCAGCCTGTTGTAGGAAAGCTTAAAAAACCCCATAAGTGTAATTTTCCTTGGTAAAAGACAATCTAAGGAAAAGACAACGAAAATGAAGAAAGTATTTTTAGTCTAAGTGAAAAATTGGAGCAGGGGTGGAGATAGTTGGATGACATACAGTATAAAGGACATTTTGCATGGAACATAACGATATGAATCAATCCATGAGAAAAGAACAGAAAGTAAATACACGTACTCAGGTTTTTGATACTATTTTCCTGGAGGAGACATGTTCCAATGAATAATTGAAAACTGGTTCTTTGTGATTTGTCCCCAGAAAGGAGACAATACTTCAGCAACATTCAGAAGTTGTTTATTTAATAACCAAAATCATTCAAGTTCAGATTAAGGAAAATTGTTCACAGGTAATGAAATGTGCAAACTATGAATAACTTAGGAACAAAGGGCTCAGCCTTGTATTTGCTTAGCATTATAATGTATATAATACCTTTGAGGTCAGCACCTTAAAAAAAAACACTGAGGAGTACCTAAAATGGAAAGAAAAGCATCATAAGTTCATAAAAAGAGAGTAAATGAACAGGAGAAGAAAGCATGCATGCTTGTCAATTTGAGCAGGGAGAAAATTAGGTTATAATTAACGAGCTAATGGATAAAGCAGAAAAATAGCTTAGGAAAAAAAAAAGCCTAAAAAGCTTAACACAGTAACAGGACATATCTGAACAATCTGGACACAGAACAAATATTTAATATAAATTCACACAGTTCAAGAGAAATTAGCACAAGGTAAATCTGCTTCCAGAAACATCGGAGGATATATTTCATTGAAAGGAAAAATTATTGTGCAAATCCTGTTTAGACACCATTGGTAGATGACTATATGTGCATAATCAAATGAAAATTCATGTGTACTCATCAACATATTTTCTTTTGAAGACCATATAAAGTACCTTTGAGCATTTTTGTTTATTTCTATGATTGTTTTAAGCCAAGCATTAATACAATTGATGAGATTCATATGAGATGTGACTATTGTGTACTATGGAATATGATCGTAGAGCCAAGTTGGATGAATAAGGATTTGCGTTTGCAAATACTTGTGTATGTTAATTTTAATCAAACATCTATGAGTTATTTAACCCAAGTGTTCATTCTTTCTTCAGTTCCTCAGTATTTAGAGGTGTATTTGTGAACGATTTAAAATCTTTTTATCAGTTTTTGAATAGAAAACTATGACAGTGAAATTAAGCTTAGGGGACAAAGTTTAGGTTTGTGCACCTGGATTTGTAGAGTGATAGACTGAGGTGGCTAATTGTGGCTGCAGAATACACAATTGTATTTATTTATATTTAGAGATGGCTGCATGAATCTCTACTTGAGGAGAAGTCAATAGCACGTTTGATATGAGAATTACGCTCAAGGTCCATGTTACATACTGTCAGGATAACTGTTAAGGTTTAAATTAGTATGTTCTCTCTTTTCTAATAATTAGCTTACAGTTTTATTTACCACCTTGGAAACCTTAGCTGTTATTTTGAGAAAAGAGTAAATTATATAAAAAGAGAGGAGGAAATGAGCTCTGTCTGATCACTCAAACCTAAAGAAGTTTACAACTTGTAAAGAACAGTATGTCTTTCACCCTTTTGTGATGTTTTGTCTGTGTTTTTTTGGGTGCTGTTTGTTTATTTGTTGGGGGTTTTTTTGTCAAATTTTATGGATCCCAAACTAGAAAATTCAAAGGAGCTGCACAGGGTCTTATTGTAATGGTAAATCAGTGCAAGGAGAAGTCTGTCAACCACAAAACTAATACTTATTAGATATCTTCAATGTATTTTATTTTAGAAGTGACAGGAATCCCACAGCTTAAAAAAATTCTGCAAGGCAAACAGTCATTTCCTATGTGTGGTGATAACCAAATTCTAGTCCCAGTCCATGGAGAAACTAGCTAGTTGAAAATAAACCTTTTTTCTGTTATCTTCAAACAGACTAAATCCATGGCATTAAATTCAAGATATGAAGGATATCCTTGTAAAATTAATAGCAACAACAACAAAAACAATCCATAGTAAGAAATGAATCACTGACGGGTTTTCCTCAGGCTTTGTGATAAAGAATAACTGCCTAAAATTTCCACTGATTTAGAAAACCCTAACAATCCAAAAGTGAGTACGAGGGATTTAGTGAGATTCAGGATCACAACAGATATTTTATGAGGTTTAAAATGTTCAGTGAAAAGCGGTATGTAAAGCTTTATTCATTATGTTAAGAAGTGAATCCAACTGAATTCATCTACTTCGAGCAACCTTCCTACAGTGCTTTAAGCAATGTTACTGAGGTAATGCTGAAGTTCTTACAGAAGTGGGAACATGCTTCAACAATTGAAAGATTATATTTTAGTACTGGAAATATTTTTAAGTGTAATCCATTACATTAATTGAAATAATGTAGTAATTCAGTGTAGAACAAAATCTGGGGTATGCTTTCCGGCGCTTGAGGTTAGGCTAGATCGAGTTTACTTGAAAAAAAAAATAAATCAGTTATTAGTATATATGAAAAGTGAATTTAAAAACTCATAATCAAATTAACTTCAAGAGTTTTGTACGTGGAAAGCAAAGTCAGACAAGAAGCTGTAACAGCAACTGCTGGATGTTATAAGCAGAGTTGAGAATAAAAACTGGTGCTAGAAAATCTGCATTCATTTTGTTAAGAATATATTTTTAATTAACGTGACTAGGGTGTGGAGACATGTAGAAAATGTTAATGTTGGTATGGCCTGGGGAGGGCGAGGGCCAGCAGCTCTCAGCAATGGTGACTAGTCTTAGTTGGGTGGCAGGGTGGGTGGCAATGCTGAGGCATCCCATGGGTGAGGCAAGAGATGCCTGGGCAAGCCAAGCGCTGGGCAGGGCAGGGGACTCTCCACAACATAGGGATCATCCTAGGCAAGGACCGACACATTAAGTGCAGCTCCAAACCCAGGGATGAAAGCCCATACTGAGTCTTCTCACACCTACTCACAATTTAGCTGTTTCCACCTAGTCTGATTCAAGATTACAGCTGTCCTGTAACAGGACTCACCTAGAGAAAGAAGTGGCAGGGGCTGTTGGTGGTCCAAGACTACTTTAATCTAAATGGGGATGTCTGGGGATGGGATCATCCACAGAAACAAGCAAATGGGGGATGTAGAAGAGGTGTGCTGATAGCACCTAGACTAGCAGGTCAACTAAATCCCAACCCACCTACATGCAGTTTTTGAGGACACCCCTGTGAAGAAAACAAAGGTCAGCCTGCAGCAAAGGCCAGCCTGCAGCCATTAAGAGATAAATTGGGAACATAACAGGACTGGAGTTAAGACACCTCTATAAGGAGAAAAAGGAGCAGTGTGTAAATCTGAATGACTCACAGAGGTGAGACAGGATGAGACACCTGCTCTAGGTGAACCTGCTCTGGCAGGGGGGTTCAACTAGATGATCTGTCCACGCTGCTTTTGATGCAGCCCAGGATACAGTTGGCCTTCTGGGCTGCAAGCAGACACTGCCGGGTCATGTTGAGCTTCTCATCAACCAACACCCCCAAGTCCTTCTCCTCAGGGCTGCTCTCAAGCCATTCTCCGCCCGGCCTGTATTTGTGTTTGTTAGGAATTGCCCTAACCCATGTATAAGACAGTTTAATAGGTAAAGCAAAAGCCATGCATGCAGGGAAAGCAAAACAAGGAATTCATTCACTACTTCCCATTGGGAAAGCAGGGCTCCCTCACACATAATAGTTACTTGGGAAGACAAAATGCCATCACTCCAAACATTGCCCCCTTCCTTCTTCCCTCAGCTTTTATTACTGAGCATGTTGTCATATGGTATAGAATATCCCTTTGGTCAGTTGGGGTCAGCTGTCCCGGCTGTGTCTCCTCCCAACTTCTTGCACACCCCCAGCCCACTCGCTGGCAGGGCTGTATGAGGAGCAGAAAAGCGTGTTATCAACACTGTTTTTAGCACAAATCCAAAACATAGTCCCATACAAACTACTACAAAGAAAATTCACTCTACTCTTGTCAAAACCAGCTCAGTCTGAAAGCATAGCCACATCAGATTTAGAAAGATCTGCAATTAGTTTTTATTCTGGCATGGCTAAGCCACAAAAGCAAAGGGATGACAGCAGAGAGTTCAGCCTGTGTTAGTCACCTGAGATACATTATTTATCTTCAACAGCCTTGCAGGTGATAAATTGATAATTGAGAGGTTAATCTCCAAAAATGTTTTGGACAGTGGTAGAAGAATTAAAATCAGCAGCTTGTTTTGATATAGTAGTATTTTTACTCCAAAGAAAATGTATCAAAACCGTCAATCCAGCTGAGCTGGAAAATCATGCATAAAAGAAAGAAAACAAGCTGATAGATATAAGCAAACTGGAAGTCAACCAACCCTACCTGGCTCTTGATCCTGATTCAGAAACTATATGCTTTCTCCCATTCATGTAGTCCTAGAGAGCAAGCGTCTTATCCGTGGGTTTACAAAGGAGTTTCTTTAACTGAGCTCTTCATAGAATTTTTCATGAAACAGCCAAATTTTAATCAAACTTGCTTAGGAAAGAACATTTCTGAAGAAACTCAGAGCTTTGAGCCTTATCTAAGTTCTGCAAATTTCAGGAACTGATCATACTGTCCTACTTAAGGTGGGGAATTTGAATAAGGACTGAGAGTTGCCCAGATACCACAGGGCAGCCCCACGCTCTGAAGAAAGTACTATTTATTCCATTAGTGAGTGGGATGTGCTGTTTTTCTACAAAGCAAGAAAAATTGGGACAAAAACCTTTGCAATATAAATTTGCACCCTTTGTGGTGGTGGGATTCAGATTCTATAGGGAGTAGATTTAATAACCTTAGCAACTGCCAGAGAGATTATATAAATACTCTTCTTCAATTAACGAAAGGGGCGCTGCAATAACGGCCACAAAGAAAGGCATTTATTCAACAATGCTAAACTGGGAAACACGTACTTGGGTAGAAGTACAATTTTGTCACACCCTGAGAGGGAAACTGCTGTGAATCTACCATTCTACTTTGGCGCAGAATTTCTTTATCTTCTTGGTATACTTTAAGGCCAGATGCCATGGCAAAATTTTATGATGAAGTAAGTTAATTATCTTTAAATTGTAATGTGCAGTGTCATGATGTTATGGTAGGAGCATGATGCAGCATTGTGGTTTATTGCTGTTTGTCATCACATTAAATTGGCTTAGTTGGGAATTGCAGCAAGAACATTAGCATTCACAACCATTGCTGCCTTGAACACTGTCCAGCCTATTCATTTCCCTCTCTCTCTCCCCACTCGTTCAGTAATTCTGCTTTATGCCTCTTTGAATGCAAAATAGATTCTATCAGATTACCTCCCCTCCCCTTACTGCCTTTGTTGGGAGCTGCTGTAGACAGGAAAACTGCCTTTAAGTTTTCCATCTTGTTTCAGTCCTGTGATTATGGGCAACCGGTTGTTTTTTGTACCTTTGAGATTTGTTAATTTTGTATATTGGTGAGCTGTGAAAGCCCTTATATAGTACAAAAGTTGTACAGGTTTGAGCACTTCAATTTTCATTTTTATTTGCATGTGTCGGGGAATCTGGGGACTCCAAGTGCGTAATTACACAAGTACAATTTAGGACAGGTCAGACAGAAGCTTCATTAACTATGATCATGTAGAGAGAACATTCGGACAGAATCTACCCCTCTGCTCCCCTGTTCCCTACAAGTGATTGCAGAGGCCCAACCTATATACTGTTTCAGAAACAAAAGAAAAATGTGATGAAATCAGTTCCCTGTTAAGAAAGCCAGGTATCTATCTCTAGGAGGGATGGACTCCCTAAGTACATTGCTAACTGACACAGTTCTAAGGAATCAAATAGTAAACAACATGACAATATGGTGAGGTAGTTCTTGGTGGAGCCTATGGGAGTGGCAAACCCAGTATTATCTTAGCTCAGAAATAGGGAGTTGGAAACAATCACAGACTGTCATCTTTTAGTCAAAAGGAACATTCTTTTAGTAAAGATAACCTCTTAGCCAGACCTCTCAATCTTAAATATGAATAATTTTACCCCCACAGACGCATGTGTTACTGGAGGTTAGAAATATTGGGGGTTTCACCACATCTAGAATTGAACTAACAAACTGAAATAAAATGTTTTGGTTGGACATTTTGAAATAAAATGTTTCTTCATTTCAGAATATTTTTTTTAATATCTCAATCTTTTGTCTCATTTTCAGCATGAATTTTATTCTTATTTTCCAAGGGTAATGGAATTGAATGGATAGAAAGCCCATACTGAAGTTGGCAGAGGTCTGAAGTGGACTTAGTGGGAGCTGCATGAATCCTGAGGTGCATAGAGAGTTGTGGAGGGGATCTTGGGGTGTCATCCAGCCCCACCTCCTGCTAATGGCATGGTGAGCTGGGTCAGGTTGTCGTGGTCTTGTCCAGTTGAGTTTTGAACTCAAAGATGTAGACTTTGCAGTTTCTCTGAGCACCTTTTCCAATAATTGACAACATTTGATGGGGAAAAGTTTTTGTTAATATCCAGCGGGAATTTCCCTTGTTGCAACTTGTCTCTGTTGCCTGTTGCACGATTTTGCCTCTTGTGCTCTTGCTGCGAACATACAAGTAAGTTTCCCAGTCTACTCTGCAACCTACCATTAGGTTGTTGAAGACAGACATAAGATCTCCCCTGAGCATTTTCCTCCTCTTATGGCTGAACAAGCCCAGTTCCTCAGCCTCTCCCTTGTACTTGTGTGAAGCAGCCTTCCAGTCCTCCTCTGCTGGTGGCCCTTTGTTGAACTTGTTCCAGTTTGACAATGTCTTTCTTCTACTGGAGATCCCACAACTGGACATGATACTCCACAGATGGTCTCATGACTGCCAAATAGAAGGGAAGAGAATCAATTTGTTTCGGCTTCTGGCTACGCTCTTGCTAACACAGCTCCATACCTGGTTAGTCATTTTCACCTCAAGCAGTTAAACCACCACTGCCATATGTATCAGAGCTGACCTTGAACACAGACAGCCAGACCCCAGAAGGAAAAGGTTGCAGAGGGAGGAGGATTACAGAGAACGATGGTTACCAACTGATCAGAGTGATTAAAGACTGTCGGTGCCTTCAGGGCCCTGACATTTGTATACTCATGATGGAGTAGAAAGAAACAGACTACGGCCCTACATAAACTTAAAACTTGCCCTGGGTAAGCCTGATGGAGGTTCGTCAGGTACAGACTTACCTCAACTAACTTTAGCTACCACAAATTAAGGTATTGTTTCTAGGTATCCCAAATAGGTGGACTGAATCACCCCCAGAAATGCTTATGTCTCTCCGCAGACATCAGGGGAGAGACTAGATGCCAAGTTGAGATTCATTATCTATCTTTTAGGCAGCTAAATTCAGATGAAATGACAATTCAGATGGGATTATACCATCAGATGGTACTCTTGCACCCTTAGAGTAGAAAACAAACGTTTACATTGGGTTTCACTTCGATGTAAAATTTCTTCCTCAGCTTTGAACCTCAAGGT
The DNA here is from genome assembly GCF_963924245.1 of Chroicocephalus ridibundus. NCBI lineage: Eukaryota > Metazoa > Chordata > Aves > Charadriiformes > Laridae > Chroicocephalus > Chroicocephalus ridibundus. The sequence goes on from NC_086284.1 coordinate 158,042,971, forward strand.
CTTATCTTCACACTGCCTGGGTGCAAATAATGGTTGCTACTTGCTCATGTTAGGGCATGGTAGAGTTTTTCATGTTCACTGATGTGGTTGGCAGTGCTCTGGGTAGTTTTGTGGAAGTCTCAGAAGTTACTCTTCAGGGGTTTTCCAGCTAAATCTATGGAAAAAATGGCTTGCTAGTGTACTAAAGAAAGCTCAGTCTTGAATGAGATTTTGCAGCCATTTAGTTCTGATAATAGAGTGTGTTTATGGTGCTGGAGGCTCTAAACAGATGTTATTCAACACCCATTAAATCCATTTGTGTGTAAGGTTTGAAATCAATTGCTGAAAGCAAAGCTCAGTAAAGAGCAAAACTTTCTAAGCACAGCTAGATGGCAGACTCGAGGGGGTGAGGGGGTGGTGCGTGTAGAAGAAATTTAGTCTTTTGAGGACTTCCAATATTTTGACGTTGGTTTTGTCCTAAGTAATGGTTCATCACAGGAATTAGTTTGGCCAAAGAGCTCAGCTTGTGGCAGGAAACACATTTTAGCTGTCTGAACAACAGCTCTCACAAGGAACCATGGAAATTCAGGTAACCATAGGCTGATGTTAAGAATAAGACAAAAACCTTTGCGTATCTTTTGACAAGCCAATATGTTAAGGTGTTGGATCCCTGCCGGCTCCCCAAGACAGTACATTATTTGGGAAGCTTTCAAATCGACTTTTTCACGTGGCAATTCTTTTGTCATACAAAATTCCTTATCTAGATATAAAAGAAGAGGAAAAAGCTTAATGGCCCATGAATAGAGATCCTATACCAAGGCAATTGTAAATATCTAATGCAGCTGAGAGTGCTAAACTATCAGTCTTTGAGCTCAGCAATAGCAGCAGCTGAGCCTCTTTTTCTGTAGCACAAAACACAGCTGGAGCCACCTGGCAAGACCATGAGATGCGAAGGGAGAGTGTGGCAATGACTGGGTTTCATGCTTGAGCTGGAACAAGGCTGGAGAGAGCAGAGCTGGGCAGGAACCAGAGGCTTCGTTTTCTCCAGGACGTTCCATGATTCAAAAAATGTGTGCATTTTGAAGTAAAAGGTCAGACGTAGACTTTTTTGTTTGTTTATTTGTTTAAAGAAAAGATATATTTTTGCTGTCAGTCAGAACATCATATTTTGATGCCTTGTTCAGAATTTCTGAAAGTAGGTTTTCTGTAAATATATATTTGTTCAATCTGGTTTGTGCTGCAAAGGTTGCTCAGAGAAGAGAAGAAATACAAGGTTGGCTTTTCAGAGGAGCTAGGCGAATCCAGGTGCCATTGAGTTTAGCTGAAGTTGTGGGTAGCGAACACTTTCGAAGAATCAGGGCTATGATAGTCATACATCATGCACATGAACTGGGAAGTCAAAACAATCTTTAGCTTGAAGTGATGCATCAGCCAGACTATGGAGAAAGAAAAGGGCTCTCTGTCCACAGATATGTCTTCAAACCTTTGCCTGTTAAGGTCTTTGTTGTTACTTTAAACTTCAAAATCTCAGATTTGCTTAGCAGTTTTCTCCACCATAACTCAGCTGTTGACTTTATTACTTTAAAATTCCTTCTCTGTCTTCATGAAGTGCTGAGAACATCATCTAATTAGCAGAAGAGGAATTGCTCTTGAAGTGCTATTACATGAGATTCTGACCGTGACCACCTGCAGTCAACCTTGTGAAGGAGAGAGAGACTGTACTTTATTCCATTAACACTTATTATGAAAGCTGGGAAGGAGGGGAATGGGGATGACAGATGGTTAACATCTTCCGAAAGAGAGTTAATGGGGATGAGTGTTTTCCTTAAACTTTGCGAGGAAGGAGGGACACTGTTACAAACTCACTCTAAAGCTGTGAGGCGCTGGCAGTCTTCACCAGTGACCTGCCATGGGGAAAACCTCTCCTAATCCTGAGGGGCAGAAGGATATTTCTATTGTGCAAACCTGGTGAGTGGCCAGCACTATCCCTGACTCTTCTGGTTTCCAGAAGAGCACAGCTTTTTCCTTCTGGATGCCCTGGGGATGGCACTGCAGTAGCCAGCAGGGAGGGTTTTAAGGCTTACTACACCCAAGCCTCGTTGCTTTCTAGCTCTCCTGAAATCATGCTTAACAGCAGTGAAGATGAAAGTAAATGTAAATGAGAATTTGTTTGCATAGCACAAATGTCGGAATGCAATTACAATGAATTTAGAGACAGAACTAAGAAGAAAACTGTTCTTTTATCCACCCATACTTAAATGAACTCAAAGAGGCTTTTCTCTGTGCAGTGAAAAACATTTAACCAAATTTGTTGCTTGGGATCCTTCCTGGGTATAGCGTTTATACCTAATTTATTCTCTGTGGTTCCACTTAGAATGTAATTTAATCAAAATGTTGATTTCAATCTTTTCCCAAGGGTTTGCCTCCCATCTGCCACCTCACTTTCAGAAATACTTATGTTTCCTGGGCATGCCTAGGTGAAACTCTCTTCTGCCTAGGTGTTAAAGAGGCTCTGTTAGCAGCCCTCCCTAACTATAAAGAAACCCCCAAGTTACTGTAAGGAAAATACCCTTGGTGGCCTGGTACGGGCACATTCATAGCTCAAGGCTTAAAAGCTTTTTTCACTTGTTGAATCTTACATTTGTACCAATGTTAAAGGGTATGTTTGCCTTTAACTCTGCAATCCTATTTCAAATAAGCACATCCTTGAAGTTGTGTGTACACACAGTGCATTTAGTGCTTGTTTTTGACCGGCATTGCTGCCAGTGGGAAACATGTTGGTGTGATGCCGTGTTAGTGCCCGGTCCTTGGGATAGCTCTAGTGTAATTTAATAAATACTCAGATTTTGAAGTGAAACATTCTAGCAGACACAGTGTCTCCCAGATGACATCAGAAAATGCTGGATATGGAGGGTGATTTAGTTGTTTTGAGTTTTTTGGGGGGTGTTTTTTTTTGTTCTGTTTTTGTTTTGGGTTTTTATTCTTTCTTTTCTCCTTTTTCTGATTACACAGTTTACATGGAAATAAACTCATTGCTAGTTTAGGGTTAATCTATTCCAGATACTTACTGCTTGTTTGCCTTGGAAGCTTAGTCATAATCTTTTATTTGCAGATTTAATTATCTCCATAGCAACTAATTGTGATTTATTAATAATAATACTAGTAGTAATTGAAACAGAGCAATGGGGAAAGTGTACTGTGTATGAGACATGTTGATAAAATTGTTTCCAAATAAAATGTCTGTCAAATCTTCTTGAGGAAGCAACAGGTGATCTTGTGGTGATGATTTATAGGAAGATGGGAGCTTTTCCAGACTCTTCCTACAAAACAGAATGTGTTTACCTTTTTGTACAAAAATTATTTTATTCAGTGCCTGATCCAAAACTCATTGAAAACACGGAGTTCAGTAGTCCTGGGATCAAGCCCTTGTTTAAGTAATTTCTGAACCCACTGTCAAGCAATCATTCAGATTTTACAGTCTTTCCCAAAAGAAGAATTCAATCATAAATAAACAAGCTCATTAGATTTAAATCTGCTCTTGTGATGAGGAACAGGAAATTGAAGATAAAGGATCGTGTTTAACTGTGGAATTTATTCAATAGTCCTATAAACTCACTGAGGAACAGATTTTTTCTCCATTGAATAAACAGGCTTTGATAATTCAAAGAATTTATTCCTAGAATCCACAAATCCAAAGTCTTATGCATTTGCTTTAGAGATGAGGAAGGCAGAGCTAATCCTGATTGGATTTTTACATGTAAATCCCAGGGATTATAGGAGCCCTTCCAGACTTGGTGCTTTGCATGGTACTCTCCTGAGTAAATCCTGCGGAAGTGGGGCAGGAGGCCTAGAAAACACCTCTACATTCACCTTGAAATGTTTTTCTACTTACGATTTGCTTGTGGGTTGGAGATGGGGAATGAAAATCTGTTGGGGCCCACGGAGAGAAAAACATAAGATTCTTGAGAACACAGACATGCCAGAGAGGCTACGATAGATCTGCCCCTGAACTCAGGTCTTGTCTGCTCAAGAAAGCAAGCTGCTCTTCTTGTGCAGTCCCCTTCTGCTGAGGTCCTCAGCAGTTGTTCTTAGCAGCAATACTGCAAAGCACGTGAGACTGCTGGTAATGCACCAGCACGTACTCACAATGTGAAAAACGTCCTCTGCCTCAGATTGTGGGGTCACCACCATGGCTCCTGGCAGGGCTCGGCTAGCATTGAGTTCCCTAACACTTGTACAATGGAAGAGATTTAAAAAAATTTAAAAATCATGTAGATTCGTAATATTTCTTCTAGCAATAAATACCCACCCAGCTGACTTTGGGCAGTAAGATCCTACAGTAAGCGTTTACTCTGTATAGAAAGCCCTCTTCTCATCGCCCGCCCTGAGAAATCCCACCAATCCTTCATGCCACAACATGCCACAACTGATACACACCATGTAGCTCTTTTTCCAGGCTGCTGCCTTAACAGGCAGGAGAGGGAACCTGTCCAGAGATTAGGTTGCCAGCCTTGAACTTGGGAAATTGGATTCAGTTTTCTGTTCTGCAGTTGATTACTTATAAGACCTGAAGGAAATAATTTAGTGTCAGATTCTTTAAGGCATAACGCCTATTTGTTTTCCATAGAGATTGGTTAAGGTTAGATGCTAAATATCTTGACATTCTCCAAGGGGCATTTGAGTCTGTACCTGAAAAATGGAGATGGGATGATTCATGTACTTGATAAATGTACTAACAATTGTGAAGTTGTCATACCTAATAGTTATAGAACTCATAAATTTACAGCAAATAGGACTACATGGTTCCTGATGCTAATTTGACCTTTCTGTCTTGTTTGAAAGGACATTTTTGGCTGTAAAGATGAACTTCTTGTAATATTGAGATCAGTGGTAAATTTTATTATTGACTTCTGTGGATCCACTTATTCTTTAAGGGATTTTATTCTCATTTATATTTCTTTTTCCCATAATAATTGAAATAATATCTACATCACTAGGTCTGTAAGTTAGCCATACAAAAGAAACAGTCAGCATCAGTCAAGGCAATGATGAGTTTGTCTAGATGGAAAAATACTGTATCGTGCAGACAGCACACAAGCACCCAATGGCTACATTTTTCTCTAGAGCTTGAGAGATTTATATTCAATCATCCTCTCAGGACTAGAAGCAGTCTAGCCAGGATAAAGTGACTCTCTTAATACACTTCTCAGAAGGGCTTTAGTTGCTTTAGCTCTTTGAGCAAGTTCATTCAGGGTCTCTGTGTGGCCTGATATTGTGCCATGAAGATGTAACCTGAGACACTGGACAGAATTCAGTGATGAAAATAAGGATTGCAGGTGGCCGGAAGATAATCACTTTCTGCTTAGGGTTTTACTGACTGAAAAACAGAGGGCTTCTGCCTCTGAAACCTCTCAGTTGTTGTTGGTCGTTTTATTCCTTTCATTTGACCTCTGCTGTTTGACACCTTCCTCTTCTGTGGTTGTCCTCTTCTACCTGTCAGACGTTAATTTTCTGCCTCTTGTCCTCTCAGGAGCAAACTAGCATTGCTTCCTCTTCCTTTCATTGTGCACAAGTACCACAGGGAACACAATTAGTAGGAGAATTTACAACCTTGCACAAAGCACTTCTTATTCTTTACTTGCTGCTGGAGAATCAGTAGAGGAAAAGTGGTGTAAGAAATTTTTTTGCCTACTTTCTTTTTTTTTTGTTTTTTTTACTACTGAATATAAATAAAATTAAAGTGGTTGAATCATACCCTTTCCACCAAAGATGCATTGAATTAAATTAGTGCAGTTGTCAGAATAGAATTAAATGCTCTGGTTGTGATGAATCAACAGAATCCTCAACCTCGCCTTCCGTGAATTTTAAGAAAGGAATATTTATTTTTCTTGTGTACTTTCAGTCTAGAAAAGAACTGAAATTGTTGCATGGTACCACTTGCATTGTGCTGAATCAACCACAGGAAATAAATAGTGGTGTCAAGCTGCCTCTTTTTGGACCTTTGCTACTTTATCTCACCTTACAGATGTGAACAGTTTTTGGGCAACTGACAGATTCCTACAGACTGGTCAGCATAGGATCTGGGCAACCAAAAGCCAGTGCAATGCACTGGTGGCAAATAAAACAAGTCAACTCTCAGCATTCATTTTCCATAAGCGTTTTCAGCATCAAGCAAATAGGATCTGTTAATAACAGACGAGCAGTTGTTGTAATGAAGGAATCCTGATTTAATCATTTTGCTAATATTAACCATTTTGCTCTTAGTGTTTAGAGTTGGTCAGTCTCTGACTTGGTGTTGGAGAGGGACACTTAGTTATACCTTTATCTGCAAAGGCTGTGAGGAGAGAGGGAATTAAAGGGAACAACAGGACAAATGATAAAAACCTCTACAAAAAGGAAAAATGCATGTGTGCAGTTTCCCACACTGCCTTAACATTGTACATATTCAATATTCAGAATTATTCTCTGAATAATTTATGCAAACATATTCCAGCGCCGCAACCATTTCACTGGGTATTTGCTATTTTGGGGCTTGTTGTGGTTGGTCCCCTATCTCTGTGTGATGGTTACCAGTCTCTGCACGCGCGATTCTTACGTGTGTCTCTCTTGGGTGAATATATTTGACTATTTGCAAAGCTTTCCCTATGCGCAAATAAATTTTGCTTTCAGCGGTGTGCATACAAAAACCAAACAAGAAATAAGGCGTTTGCAAATGTTGTCAGGAGGAACATCGGTACCAATGAAATGCATCTCTACAGCATTTATTTTTTTTTCTCACGGTGCTCTGGTTGCAATAACGGTATTTCTAGGAGGACAGGAAGTTACCCCTCAAAGTTACTCCCTGAGTCAACTTTGGGGAGTGCCCGGAGGGGTGCCTGAAGCCCTCCTGGCAGCTCTGAGGGCAGCGAGCAGCCCAGCAGCACTGGGTCTCTAGCCCTCGCTAGCCCAGGAAGCCAAAAGCCGCACTGTGAAGCCCGAACTCTGGTTCTGTGCACCGCAGCACGGAGCCCACCTGGCCCACAGGGATGAAAACGGTTAGGGACGGTGTTTTATCATGTTTTACAAAAACATGAAAAATGCAATGATTTTCCTGCTTCCTTCCTCTCCACGTACTATTCCATCCTTGCTCTCAGTTAGATTTATCCATTTTGGGGGAAAAAATAAAATCATATGGGCACGGCTTCTTATTTCTCTGCTCTGTCATGCACGTTTGCCACCCCAGCAGCTTGGAGACTTCTCTGATGGAATTCTTTGCCATCCAGCACCGGGCAATAAAGCTCCCTGTTACGGCCACGTGGCCTTGCCCGGTCCCCACGAAGCGGCATGCGGGGCTGCGGATGAAAGGGACATTAATAAACCCGGTGAATTTTCGGTTTTCTCCGAAGGCGAATTTAGCTGTGCGCTCTCTCCCGCTGTGCGAAATGATAATGAGGCAATCGATCGTAAACAGGTGCAGCGAGGAGCTGCTCGGCGTACGCTGAGCCTTCGCACGCCATCGCCGCGCTCGGCTTCTGAATCTTAATATCACTCCAGAAAAGAGTGACAGGATAATAATTCCCATCCCATGTTAAGGTAGAAACCTGTTAAATTCAGAACTTTCTGGAATGAACGCTGTTCTTTTCATAGGTTCACTGCATTTGCCAAGCTTCATGTCAGGAACTCCTCGAGCGAGGAAATGCATCTTTAGGAATTATTTGTGTAATGAATTATTTACTCATTATCTGAAGTTTTAGACCATTTTATAAATCTTTAAGTACTTAGAGGATTTGTGGGTTGTTTTTTGTTTTGTTGGGGTTTTTTTTGTTGTTGTTTTTTTACTATTCCACATTTATAATTCATTTTTAAAATACCCCTGGGTTGTGTCTGACTTGGTGCCGTGGTCTCAATCACCTTGTTGTGTGGGAAGGCTGGAGCAGAAAACGCACACGCGTATTAACACATGCAGACGCACGCGTGTGCACACAACCCTTTATAATTCTAGTTTATTTAACCCGTAGACAAAAAGTTAACACTTGAGGTGTAGCTGCTGAGTTTCAGTAGGACAGCACTCCTTCTCCGCGCAAGGGCACTCACTGTGGACAAGCGTTGGCCAGGCACGGTGCTGTCACTGCCCAGGCGAGGGGATGGCACAGCGCAGGGGCACCGCTTCTTGCTCTGCTCTTCCTGCGTTCCAAATCTTGCAGAGGTTTGGTTTTGTTTTTTTTTCTTTTATTCCTCTTTTTTTCCTCCTTTGCATTTTCCCCGTATATAAGATGTTTTATGTCTATTCAACATAATTTCTTTGTTCCGTTTTTTATGGCTTCTTTGTTATGCCCTAAAGCAAGCCCTGCCCAGCTCTCAGGGTTGCATTCCTTTACTGACCATCCTCAACCGTTTGTATTTGTGCTTTTACCTCTGGAGTCATCTTGTGCCTGTACTTTCGAGGCCTCTGCTGTCATCCTGTGGGTGTCCTCTCAGGGGGCCCTGTGACAACCTGCTCAAAAAACCCTAAAAAGAAAAAAAGACACAAAGCTTCATATATTCATTTGTGTCTCAATCCAGGAAACTTCTACTCAGCTTTAAATATATGCTGAAGTATCTTTTTCAGTATTTGATTATTTTTTTTTCAAGTTGTCACTGGAATGACATCTTTTCCTCTTCCTCTTTGAAAGAATTTTATCTGATCTTTTCCGTGTTCTTTGTGCCTAGAAGCTTCCACAGGAACCTCTTGTGCTGAGAAACATATGTACACATGACTCAAAAACCATCTGCCTCTCTGTCACCTGAAAGACTGCACAGAAAGCTAATGCATAATTTATAGTAGAGATTTTTGTCACGTTTGAAAGTTGTAGCTGTTTTACCTCAGCTCCACAAAGGGGAAGATGCTTTTCCTGGAACAAAGAGCCTGAAATCTAGTCTTAGATATCAACTCACTTTAACTTGGGCAACATCTGCTTGGTACCTGGTGGGCTGGTCATGAGGTGCCTTGAAGGCCATGTCGCTCTGTAGCCCCAGCAATGCACGCGTGACTTCGTGCCTGCCTAAATTAAGTTCAAGCCTGCAGATGTCACCTGCCCTTATGGGGCGCAGTGAGGAGATCCCTCAGCAGTCCGGTCTGCCTGGTACAAGTAACCAGTAACGTGAATGGGAAAATAAATTGCCTTCTGGCCTATTGTCAGGACTTCCGTAAGCAGCAGTTTAAATGCAGCCCGTTGCCGTAGCACTTCAAAATGGGCTCCTCATAGCAAGCATAGTCAGATAAGGAGGCAAGTCCCTGGGGTGAAGGTGCATCCTCTGTGCACCAGACAGCGACACTCCCATTGCAATGGCATCGTGTAAATTAGGAGGAACAAACACCATGGACACGGTGCATCTGTGAGACAAAAAACTTTGATTCCAGATTGAAGGGTGCAGAGGTAATTTAGTCTTGGCGAGCCCACTGTCTAAAGGGAAGGTCTCCAAACTCAGCTCTCCTGCTCTTTCAGTCGTGGCAGCAGTGGGAATAGAGGCTAGTGCTGGTGAGAGGGTCCTTAAGACTTTAATCTGTGCTCATTACCAAAGAATATAAGTGTCTTCAAAAACAGATATTCAGATTTTATGTTCTCTGAACAAGTTAAATTGTCTTCATTTTTCAGCACCACATCAAGGATGTTATCTGTGACTCCTCTGTTTCAAAAGAGAAAAGTTCAATAAATATAAAAATAGTCTTCTCTCCTTTATTTAGGATTTGTTGCAAAGCAGCTTCCCATGGTACCGGACCCACATCGGGTGAATCCGCGACACAGCCTGGGTATACAGTTTTGACTTATGCTTTCCTTATAAACCCGAAATACATGAAGTGAAACCCCCACCTGTTGTGTGCGCCATGTGCTGAATAATACATTGATCTAACATCATGTTTCTAAACCTAAACTTGTTCTTTCGGGGAACAACTGCCTACAGTAGTGTGGGAATGGAAGCAAGGCTGCCAGTGTGTGCATGTTCCCTGGCTTCCTGAAAATCTCCTTTCCAGTAACTTGTTGTCCCCTATCCATGTTTTAGCCTATGGCTACAATGCCTTTTGACAGGAGCATTTCTGCTTTAATACTGCCCTAGTATGTATTACACTGAATGTTTTTATGAAATATGACTAAGCATAGTTTTACAATATGTGCCGTTACACATCTGGCAGTTATTCTGCCATCATTCTAAACATGAAAAAGCAGGTGTTTTCCTTTTAGGTCCTCTTTCTCCTTGCTTCATCTTTGGACCTTTCTCGTAAACTGTAGCATATTAATTTGAGCTTCACCAGACCATAAAATGTTGTTCTAAACCACTTTATCCCCTCCCAAGTGGTCTTAAGCAAGTCTTAATGCCACTGTCAAAGTGCTTGGCTGTCACGTGTGCCGTCCAATGGGTTAATAACCACTGAAAATATCGCACCTTATTGTATTATTCTACTTGCAGTTTTCATGCCAGTACAAAAATAATGTTCTTAAGCTCTTCGATGAGCATCAAAAGGCTACGCTCCCTGTCTTTAATTCATGATTTCTGTTATTGCTCCATTGCTTCTCTTGTTTACTGTTGTGTTACGAAAGCTATTTCTGTTTTGGCCATAGCACATGCTGCATTTTACTGATGTTCTCATGAAAGACTTAACTGGCAGCTTTGACTGGATGTTTTTCAGAGATCTCTTATTGGTGCTTACTTTATCAATTAATTTATTTCTACGTAAGATAGAGCCATTCTCTGATGGAGCCATAGCAGGGAGCACGAACAGGACATGAAACGGCTCTTCACCCAGCAGCGAACGCTGCTTTCAGTACCCCAAGCCCCAGACACGGACCATCATCAAAACAGGGACAGACCATTTCTGCTGGAAGCAGAGTGCTGTGAGGACTCTTCCTGCATTATTAACTGCTCTGTTAGCTCCCATTCATTATTTTTTCATCTGCGCTCTGCGTACATATATTTTCTAGTGCAGACAATATGGGATGTATTTTTTTTCTCTGAGAAATGAGCGCTAAAAACTTAGGTTTGCCAAATACACATGAAAGGGACTGAAACGTGCTTCCAGTCATGCTGCTCTTCCTGATTCTGGCAGCAGTTCACTGATCCCAGTGGTGGCCTCAGTGGTGGCAGGAATGGCCATAGGAGCTGCACGAATGGGAGCAGAGAGAGCAGTGGGAGCCTGTCTCATGAACCATCACATCTCGCCTCCTGGAGAACACTCAGCTTTAAAAGCGAGGGCACACAAAAATGGAAAGGACTTCAGATAACTTTACAGCTAAAATGACTTATGTCTCTTGAAATGAAGTATGTTGCAGCGCTGCACCAATAAATAACCCGGGAAGGCCAAGACAATACTTGTGCTAGCAGAAGGCAGCCACTCTAAGTCAGTGAAGTCCGTTTGCAAAACAGTTTTGGGGAGCACCTGTCCACCTCACCGGTGGTATATCATTCGTATGTGTGGCCAGAAGCCTAGGGAAAAAAGGCAAAGGACAGAGGGAGAGAAAGCCTCCACCATCTTTGGGTTCTAGACACATAGATCATATTCCAGAATTTATCACATGTAGCGTTGCATCGTTCCTTTTGTATTTCCTTCATCAGTCAGCAAGCATAAAACAGCACACAGCTGCTTTGGATTGATCTGATGCTTAACATCTTCATTTTGCCATGATAAAATGATGTTACTTTGGCATCATTTCATTCAATGACTCTAACAGATCCAGGCAAATACTGATGTGGGTTTTTTTTGTTCAGAGGCCAAACCAAAAATGCAGGAAAAAAAAGTCTTAAATCAGAATTTTCTAAAGTTTTCTTTGGCATAATGAAACCAAATAACTCATTATGCCAAAACCTTGAATGAACCAAAATGCTTCATTCCACCAAAATTGAATGTTTTGTGTTTTGATTATTCTTGTCTTTTTTCTTTTAATTGAATGACACTTTGATCAAATGAGTTGCCAAATTTTATTTTCAAACCATTGGAATGGAAGGATTTGCCATCTTCAAAAATCTGTTCCTGTACTTTGCTTTCAGCCAAGACTTCAGCTGAATTCAACCTGAATTTATTCATTGTTTCCATTTTGTTTGTCAAAATCACTGCTTGTGGAAAAGCACCCCCCACATCTTTCCCTCTTGCTATTGAGCAGATTCTTGAATTTTCTTCCTGCCCTAGTGGTGAGATATCACCCTGCTTCTACAGGTTTTCTTTTGATTTTGTTTTTTTTTCTCTGATGAAGAATATTGCAGTTTTGTTCCTTGAGGATCTAAAAGTTTCTGCCTTTTGCTCTGCGTCACTGTTCAGATCCTTCCTTAGCTGTGCCTTGGCCCTCCCCTGCTTATTCTATGATAGAGTTACAGGCTAATGGGGTCTGAGGCAACTTCTGTGCCTTTGCAGAGTGGATGTTGCTGTCAATACACTTTCCTCGTACACTTGCTTTGATTTAACTTTGGAAAATACGCTGCTTTTTTTCTCCTTACCTCCACCCCCCTTCCCTTTTCATTCAGGAACATTCAGTTAAAGCACAAGTGTGAAACTGTGCGAGGAGAGATGAATCAAAGATTTGTATTTAGATTGGCATGTCGCATGCTCTTGAAACACGTCTTGCCTTGAGGATGCTTGTCTCTGCCAGGGAAGCCCGCGGTCCTCCAGGCAAGAGTCCATCTCTGCCCAGAAACATTTCTGTTGCTGTTTGTTTGTTCCTTGGCCCAGAAGCTTGGTAATCTGGGCTTTTCCCAAAGTACATGTACTTGTGGGCATAGGCCTCTGTAGTGCATCCAGTGCATTTGGAAGATGTCTGTTTTCTGGTTTATTATGGAAATAAGAATTCTCACCAAGAATTTCCAATGAACTTCTCTCCAAAGCCGGAATCTGGGGTTATGTCCCAAGCTCTGCACAATTGATATCCTTCCATCCATCCACCTTTAATCTTCTGCGTGTGCATTATAAGTATCCAGTAAACAGTGTGATTAAAATGAAATTATTTTGGGAGGATGAATGCTGTTTCCAAGGCTCATAATTTGCCCCTTCCGATCTTGAAAAAGTGACCCATTTGAATGAGGTTTTCTAAGTCTGCTTTGTCTGCAAAAGTGAGTTTTAAATAGTCCCATAAAAGCTCTTCATTTCCTGTGCCATGTGCATGAAAACATAGTCCTCAGTTTGCTGGGGCAAGGGAAGTTGAGGTTTGAAAATAATGGTGCATTTATATACAGAGTTAAATAGGCTTGAAAAGAATTCTTGTAAGAATTTTATTTACATGACCAAAATTAATCAAGGTCTGATTGTTTGAAAACTGCAGTATGGTACGTCAGTAATACTTTAACAAGCAAACTAATCAACTGTTCCTCCTACTATGAAAGAAAAAGATTCTTATTAATTCTACTTTTAAATACTTGGGAGCCATGAAAATGCTCGCTGGTGAGAGCCAGATGGGTCCCTCGATAGCAAGATTCTTTTATAGGCTCATTCCTCGTTACTATGGCTAATGCTTTCCTCCTAATGGGGACATTGTCCCCACCAATTCTATTTCTGGTTGCACTGCTGTTCTCAGAGGCAGCTGGAATACAATCATGGCTGGCATGTCATTCTGGCGGCCACCACTGGGTATTGATGTGACGCTGAGACTAGAGCCCACCTCTGAACATTTGCTGCTGCCAGGGATGAAACCTCCCACTGGACTGAGGGTCTCTACTTGTGGCTGGTGGCTGAGCCCCTCCTTGGCGGCTCAGCGGAAGAGGGAGGGGAGAGGATGGGTTGTCCCACATGGCTGGCCTGGGGCAGCCCGCTGGACCTCTCTGAACTTGGTCACTTGGCCAAGTACGGCAGGATTTGGTTGGGTGAAATCTGCCTCTGTAGCTTAACAAACCTAAAAGTTGCTACATCTCTGACGCATTTTGGGTGTAGCGATATCCTTTATGGCTTTTCACGTTTGGGGTTTTTTTAATGGCATTTTCCTTCCAACTGTGTTTATGTCCGGGATAAACATGTTAGCATCCCTCAGCAGACCTCCTGCAGAGCTCAGCCTGATCCCTCAGGATGGACTGGCAGAGACACCTCTTGCAGATCCTCTTACTGAACTGAGAAACCTTGCAGGTTTCTCAGGCACCTTTAAAACCCAAACCCCCAAAGAATCTTTCAACTTTTGATTCAAAGTAGTTGGGATGATGTTGCAAGAGGGCAAGAAAGAGTGAGCCACGCAACAAGTTGCCTCCTGGGATCTTAGGTCATCAAAACCCTCTTACTTTCTTGTTTTATTTGAAAATGATTCTTTCCACTTGGCTACTCTGTAGATTTCAGATTTCACAGATGAGGGTTCCCACAGCCAGAGAGAGCTCAGGGCCAGCTATCTTACCTCAGTCTTCACCCAGGCCCAGGAAAACTCTTCACACCCATAGAAAGCTGGTGTCTCTGGAGTCATCTGCCTTGGCCGCCTTTGCTTGCATTTCCAGGAGCACCGTCTACATCCTGGGCTGAGCAGGAGCCAATGTCTGTGTGTGCCAATCTGCTACAAGGTCCACGGATGGGGAAGCTGCAGACCTCTCTACTCTCTTTCTATACCTGAAATGCTGTTAGTAGTTGAGGGAGTAAAAGTTCCTAGATAATGTACCATTATTAATCTGCAAGGAGGAACCTTGATTGCAGGAGAGAAGGCAGATTTTGGGCTATTGCCCTTCGAAGGGGGGGATTTTGGGCTTGCGTGTGCCTGTCTGCTAGCGATGGATTTGAGTGCCCTAATAGGAGCAGTGGAGCTGCAGTGCGAGCTCTTGCAGCCTTGGCAATTGGCCTTAGGCAGAAACGCCACTGGAGAAGCAGAGACTACGGGAATCGGGTCAGCCTGATTAGCAGCAAAAGCCCGTCCAGGGATATAAGCAGCCATATGGGATGGGCTGGCTGAGCCCCCTGGCTACGTAGGGCTGCCTGCATATCAGCAGTGCAGGGTGTTGGCTGGATGTCAACCAGAACAAATCCACAGTCGGAAAAAGTGGCAGACCCTGAGCTGGGGAGCTCAGGAGCGGACATGCAAGGAGAGAGGGATGAATGCAATTAAAAGGCTGCAGGAGGCAGGGAAAGTGCCAGCTGGGTGCAGGGGGCTTTCACGGGAATTGCAACGGGTGCTCCTCCAGGGGCGCTGCGATGAATTGTGCAGCTGTTTTGTTTAGAAGGTTCAGAGTGATGCTCTGACCAAGGTTTGACAGGGATTATTGAGGATTACATGAAATTTGAAAATACTTTGGGTGGTGGGAAATTTTGGAAGCTGGGACGTTTTGACCAGGACTGTATGCAGATTAGAGCCGAAATTAGGCGGAACCATGACACGAGCTTTTTCTGGTCAGTAAATTCTGGCCCTTGAGGTGCCAGAGACCCACTGCAGAGAAAGGGGCCCCAGCCGAGCTGTGGCAGAGGTTTTGTGTTGCCTGGGGGATGTGGAAAGAGTCCTCCTACTGCACGTTTCAGAAACCTCTTCCTTTGAGGGTTGCAAGCCTGCCAGTAATAAAAGCTGAATGTAGCAGACAGTTGTTAGACAAATTGCTTTGGGATTTACGGTGATGCGAGACTCTCCTCAAAGAACATAAATTGGGACTGATTTTCTCTGGTGAGGAATGGAGGCAGTCTCAACAGCCGCACAAGACATGCCACCTATTTGGGAAATGCCTCCTTTGATTTTTGGCTGCTAGGGGTATGTAAGGCATTTATAGTGGAGAAAGTAATAATAAATGCAGCAACAGAGGGAAGCAAAACCACAACAGCAACTGAAAGCTAGAGGCGCCTGGTGAGTGACTTTTGGCTGAGGAGGCAACACTGGCTGTTGACTTGCTGTCTTGGAAGTACAGAAAGAGCTAAATCCTTCCATACAGAAAATTTAGTAGCAGAACCTCTACAAAAATGATGCTAAATTAGGGGAGACTTTATGTTATCTTGCGGAGCAGGAAATACTGCATGAGAAGACAAGTGTTGGCCAGCCTCTGCCGTGGTGGTGCTGGGAAACCCATGGGACTCTGAGTGCTGTGCTGGGCGAGTGGCATGGCACATCCTACCTAAACAAGAGCCTGCGTGCTTGGTCAGTGGGCTGTGTTTGTGTTGCCTCTTCTGCTTATTTTAAACAAAAGTCTGTGCAGCAACAACGTTATTTTCAGAGGTGGAGCATTGAAAGAGTATGGACATGGTAATGTGTGTGTGAATATGCATAGATCTGTTTCTTGTCCATCCAGGGAAAAAAGGCCATTGCCAGCTAGAGACTGCTGCTACTCTCTCTTTGGTGTCTCGGTTTGTGTCTGCCTTACCTTGCCAGTAAGAATTTGCTTCTGTTGCCCACCTGGGATGGTGTTATACAACATATTTATTATTACAATTCATGTGACAGGCCTTCTGTTTATTTTTCTCTTGCCACATTTCAGCTCCGTTTATGTGCGACCAGGCAGTGTGTTCTGCAAACAGTGCGGTTGCCATCCCTGGCATCACCCGTGCGAGCCATTGCCTCTGTTCCACGGCTCCGTCCCTTGGCCAGGGGAGAAGGGCCATCCCCTGTGCAGCGCATTAGCTGCCACTTCCTTGGCTAGTACTTACTTCACCAGGCCTGACAGCACTCTTCTTCCACCCTGAGGTAGACCGCCAGTGTTCAAACCACAGATCCACGTGTGTGGCTGTGGCTATTGGCACCGGTGTGCCTGGCCACAATTTCCATCTCAGTCTGCCCTGTGTAGGGATACAGGAAGCTTTGAGGGCCTTTTTCTCCTCTGACAACACAGCACCTACTGTCTTGGTCCACTGCCGAGAAGTATCACAAGGCGTGTCACCAACGATCAGGGATATTGACCCAGCGTTTAAAAAAAAAGCACCTTAAGACAGCATCCGCACGCTCTCTGGTAGCTCTCAGGGACCATTTGGTGTAAAAGTTGTCTGTTCCATGGCAGAGTTCCAGTGAGGCAGATCCTGGTTCTGCTTCCTCTCCTTTCTTTACCATTTCAGTAAAAACTCACTGGACTGGCTCAAACTCAGTATTTTACAGGGAATTAGTAATACTCACAGGCTATATGCCTAAACAGACACCATACAATTATGTCGCAATTCTTGGCGTGAGACCATGCTTGTACATAAATCACAGATAAGGAACTGAGGTTCCTTAAAAAAAGCACTCCTAGGGTGTTGCAATGATAATTATTGCGATCATAAGGGAAGCTGTTGACAGACAAAACGAAGCAGTCTAGAAAGGCTGGTGAAGAGGTTAATTGAGATGGTTCACTCTGGCCAAATCATATAAAGTGCAAAGAGGTATAATTAAATTCAAAGTCTCTGCAAGCATCAGAGCTATGTTGTATGAAGTTTTGATGTCTCTAGAAATACGTGATAGAAGTTTGCCAATGTCACGTAGGAAACCTTATAACGAAACTTAGAGCACAAATGATTAAATTCCAGACTTCAGAGGCAGATGTGTAGTGGGTTGGGAGAAAACATAATAGCTAGTCCGATCTGCTTTTAAATAAGTTTATTTGGGGTCTGTGTCTCTCTGGCTTCACAGGCATCTTATGAAAATGAAATAGTGAAAATGGCTTCCTGGGCTCACACGCCTGGCTAGCTGTGGGCAAACTTTCATATGTTTCAGGCCTTGGCTGTGCAATTTTGTTAATTATTTACTTTTTCAAAATAAGTTGAAGTAAATTAATTCAACTTTTCATTCACTCTTCTGTGAATAGTGAAGATCTGAAAATAGAAATAGACCAAGCCACGTTGAAATAAACTGAACTTTTGAAGACTGTTGTCACAGTCCGTTTGGACCTCTCAAATTTACAGGACAACGTACTCTGTAAAATAAACTTAATTTTAGGAGCTCATTAAGAAAGAAACAAACACAACAAACAAGGGTTCAGTCCCCTTTGCACAGACTAGTCCATCGTGTGAATTCACGAATTCATCAAGAAAGTCATGAGGTTTCTCACTTGCAAGTTTTCTAATTTGTAACTTGCAGCTCACAACTTATAACTTGTAACTCAACTCATGCCCCTGTGAGCAAAATAGTTACCTAGCTGGCGGTGAGGGTGCTCGTCCTTCCTCCTCTGTAGTGGTGTGGGCATTCCCTGTATCAGCTAGTTTTGGAAACAAAGAGGATAATTCCCTCTCTTGCAGCCAGACTAAAATTCTGCGTGGGAAAATGATAGCCACCATTTTGCGATATCTGATCAGACTTTTTGAAGTCTCAATTCTGGATCTGGATTCAGGAATGCTCGGATTGGGATCAAAGGCAGATGAACAGACAGAGTCCTCCTCAGACACCAGCCATTGAAGAAAGAGGGGGCTGACCCTTTGATCCCTCAGCTTTTATACTGAACGTGGGGCAGATGGGATGGAACGCCCTGTTGGTCAGTTTTGGGTCACCTGTCCTGTCTGCTCCTCCCACAGGTCCGACCCCTCTACTCTTTTCTGCTTCCAACCCTCCAATAAGGTATATACCAAAGTTAGCTGACTTTGGTTGTTATAGGAATAAGTATAAGCAAGAGCCGCTCTGCCTACTATTGCTTGGCATAAATTAGGAACAATCAGGTCTTCTCAGTCTCGGGAAGTGGACAGTGTCTGAAAAATATGCCGTTTATTTCAGAGAGTGCAGTTAGTTAGAAAAGGCTTAACTGAAAAGTAAAGTTACTGAACAGAAACTTGGTTCTGTTTTACGTCAAGCCAGGACACTGTGGCTATATACTGCTATAAAGCTGTTTCTGTATTATTTTATCACATCACAGCTCAATTGCTGCTAGATTGTGTAGACTTATTATTTGATCAGCTGTCACCTAATATTTACATTTTGTCAACGATTTCATAAGATTGGACTTTCTCCTGAACGTACTACCTCAGTCCTCTGACTGCTTAGTTCCAAAAATATTGCATCCTAATGACCCCGGGGAAGGGTTGTCCCTAAATGAGGATTCTTCACCCAGTTTGCAAGAGCCAATCAACACACTGAGTCAAGGTATTTGGTTTTATTTCAGTTCTGCAGAATCGGCTGCCGGGCATTTAACAACAGCCAGCACACCTCACGTTTCAAACTGCCCGATATTTCTAATGATAAAATATAGCTGATTGGATAATAATGATTCATTCATCACTCCTAACTATACATATGCATCTAAGCTCATGTTTAAAACATTTAGGGAGGTTACCTGATTAGCATGCTCATTATTCACAAAGGGGTGCGTGTTTTAGCATTATAATTGCCCAAGGTTAGTTTGGGATGCACTCTTGGCTCGAATTTGGTCCAGAAGTTATATGTTTTGTTATCTTATGTCTAAGTCAGCACCCGCAAAAGAACATATAAGACATTTTGTTTCGTTTCAATCCTATTCAAGGGTAGGTTCCTTGGCGTCTCAACCATGTCCCAGTTGAAACTTCTTGATAAACTTTTTTAACTTTGTTCCTTAGCCATCAGAAGGGCTGTGGAAACTGCTACGGAAGGATGAACTCCACGGGGCTGTTTGCGTAAGGCTGCTGCTCTGGGCGTCTTCACCCGCCGGCGGTGAGGGCTTAAGCACTTTACCCTTCAGCTCTTTTCCCACCCTCTTGCAGCCTGCTCTTTTCTGGCCTCTGTGCCAGCACAGTTGTTTGTGCAACGACCCAGCTCAAGGAGTTGATCTGGCTGGAAAATAACTATTTAAGGAGTGCTGAACCCAATGCGTAGCTGTTGCCTCAGCTGTATCGTGTAATGGCTTTGGCCATGATTATCATTCTCACTGGAGTTCCTTTCCGCTACTGCTGAAGTAATGCAGAGAAAACAAACTAGTCCTTCATTATTTACTTTACCATTATTTTCTGTTTGCTTACGATGGCACAGATCTGTTTCACAATAAAGAATTAGCTCTTAGATATAGAAAGTAACTTAATTCTATGGGACTGTTGGTTACGACCATGCATGTTATTTGTAGCCACACACTGGAGCAGTTTATTTTGCCTGGCAACAAGCAAAATGCTGCCATGTCTGAATGCTGCCTGTTAACAGTAACTTCATGGAGCCCAAACTGAAAGCTCACCTGTAAGGAAAGCAGAGTACTGTATACAACAAAATACAGGTACCGTATGTGCTACTTATTCACATGCAAGCAGAGCTTCCAGCCCCGGTGCCATAAGACTGTAACCCAACCTCACATTCCCGGTGCTGCATGGGAATAGAATAGCTTGAATTTCTCTTCAGCGACTACCTCTGCCAAGAAGATTCTATATGGATTCATTCTTGTTTAAAGTGCTTTGAAAATTAAAATGCTAATTATGCTGATGTCACAAGAATTTCAATTTTCCTATATATAAGAAAGTTGTAATTCTCACTATGTAAGTGATACCTATTAACACTTTCTAGTATTAGATACAGTTGCCTGCAAAATATTTTAGTGCCCTACTGTAAATGATGAATGGGTGACTATCACTTGCTCGTAAAATATTTAAAGACGTGTACTCTAGCTACATGTTACAAGAGTTTGCAAAGCCATTAATAGGCAAGGGAGGAGTGACTTGCTTGTACAGGCTATGTAGGCTTTGGTATTTGAGATCCCCTCCCCGACCTGTGAAGTTTAGTGGGTGCTTCAGTAGTAGTGTCTGGTGACCTTAAAACTGTTGCAATAGGCAGGCGTCTGGGAGTGGAGATGGATGTGTCACCTTTCTGCACACAGCAGAGGTGACCCTGACACAGCTTGTCAGCAGTTAGGGAGGACCTAATGAAGGGCCAGGGAGTGACGGTGGATGGGTGAGATACCTCTTTTACAATCTGTGTAGCATTCGCGGTGCAACACTCAGATGCTGGCTTGCGGGCAGCAGGGCACGCTCTGTCCCTGCACGAGAGCCATAGCCATGTGCCTGTGCCCACCCGAAGCCATACGCTGTCTTCTCCCCCATCTCCTGATCCGAGGCTCAAATCCAATTTCCACCAGGAAATCACTCCTGGGAGCATGTGCTGCTGTTTAGCCAGCACAGACGATGGGCACATCGAGGCCAAGCCGATGCAGAGTCCTGGCAGGAGCGGCTTCACCCGCCTGGTGGGAAGGGAGCCATGGAGCAGCGTCTGGCATCTAGAATTGTTCTGCAAAGCTCAACTAATGGAGCAAAGCTCAACTAATGGAGCAAACCTCAACACGAGACAGCATAAAAAGGAGAGGTGATTTTATTTCGTACAAACCAGGATTCATTCATGCTTGCTCCGTTCTCTCATAGATTTTACTCGCTCATTCTTTTGTTCTCAGAAGCTTAAAGATGTGTCCACACGTGGTCTGTCCAAGATTATATGCAGTGACAAAGCATGAGGGAAACCAGTTATTTAGTGCTCATCATGTCTTCTGGGTTGTTATTATTGACAACCACGTGGTTGGTTTTTGAACATGTCTCTTGCACCTTTTAAAAGTTGACAGTGACTGTGAATTGTTTGTCTCTCCAACTGTCCCTCCTCTGTGAGTCATTAGGCAAAATTGCTGATTAACTCACTGTTCTTTTGTCTCTCTCTCTGGGTGTAGGCTGTTGTATTTAGATTGCCCTTTTTTTTTTTTTCAATCTAGGTGTTTAGAGGAACTGCAGATAGTTGTGCTTGGGGACCCGATGACCTGCTAATTTAGGTGCCATTAACACAGCTCTTCTTTCATCCCTTCACGTTCCAACAGGAGTTCCAGAAGTTCCAACAGGAACTTCTTCCTGTTCTCCCGTCCCCAGACATTCCCACTCATGCTTCATCCATACCAAGGCTGACATTTTTACTACAGCACTTCACAGAAGCATGTGTAGTGCTTCCGCTTCTGCTAGGCTGGGGCTGAGAAGGCAGAGGACTGAGGAATGAGCTTGATGCCATTTCCTACTAGAAAGATTTCCTACTGGCTATGGCAGTAACTCAGGCTTGTTTCAGCTGTGCAGGGGGCAATGCAAATATAAACTTCTAAAATTAAAGGGAGCTCATGTGAATGTGCAGGACCATGACAAGAGAAGCTCAGTACACCTGTCTCTTTTAGGGTGGTCTCCCTGAGATTTGTACTGTGGAGTCCACCTGAGCAACTTAAGAGGTGCACACTTCTGTAAGATCCAGGGCAGTTTTATAACTCCCATGAGCTAGTGTCTAGAGGCACTGAGGTAGCCATGAGCATTAAGGACAGAGCCATGAAGGAGGTCAACTTTTGCCTGCTATGCAGCTCCCCATCCTAGAAGTGTGGGATAACCAGCTGGACCACCTATATCTCCTCCAGGCCAGGAACAATGTCCCAGTGAGTGTATCGGTGTGGGAACTCACTTTGTCAGGAGATCGGTGGTGGGCTATGAACCCAGGAAAGCTACAGTGAACAGTCTTTACTCAAGGGGCATGTTTTGTCTGGCACAGAGGAGAGGTTCTCTCCCTACTAGCAAGGAGGCAAGACCCAAGGGAATGCCATAGCTAGGCTATTGGAGGAGCAGGAATACTGGGTTGGCTGCATGGGATGGCCATATGCTCCATGCAGGCAAGACCATAGCATGACAGGCTGGAAGTGCTTGACCTTTATATGATGGCTGTACTGCTGTCATTGCATGAGGCAAGGTAGGAAGTTGGGCATCTTCTGGTGGCAGCCTGCTGGCTCTGGCCAGTGGCATTGCTCCCCTGTTGTGTGCTGCAACGAAGTGGAGCAGCCACTCAAACCCTCATCGTACACCTCCAGCACTAACATGAGGAGCTATGGGAGCAGCATCTCCCGTGGGGCTGCTGGTTTGTTTTGAAGGACCTCTTCCCTGATTCTGGTTACACAGTGGTCTACTCTCCTTCAAGCAGTAGGTTTGGACAAGCGGTTGTTTGCTTTCTTCCCCTTCTGCCCAAGGAAACATCCAGTCAGAGCTCATGCTGCAGATGGCCCAGAGGGACAGACTTGCCCAGTATTACTGCAGGAGGAGAGGAAGGGGCCCTGGCTTCACACCAGGATTGAAAAAGAAAATGGTGATTGGTTGTTTCTTCAAGCAGAGACATAGGAATGCAGGTTTCCTGAAAAAAATCAGGCCTTTGTCATCTCACACTGTTCCCAACCATAAAAATAAGAAAAAATGACCTGTCCTTACCAAGGAGGTTGGAGACATTAATTAATGTTTCTGAAGCACTAAGTACTACAGCAATAAATTACATGGGAGATCCTATGAGGACATTACTAATTGTGTATTCAGGGCAGAGTTTGAATAGGATATAGTAAATAAGGCATGAGGCCATGCACTTAACAATGAGGATAAAACAAGCTAATGAATAGTTGCTCATTAAATGTATGCCCTCCATGTGCATGGAAAGGCCAAAGGTCCTGTGTAAAAAGGTATATGCTATCCCTGTAATTAAAGATTCTACAGTGCATATAAGAGTTACAAGTTTAGTTTGTCTGGGAAACTTTAAATCAGGAATTTCCTACCCTCTGAGTACTCAACTTTGCAACCCTAATGCTCTCTGAATGTTGGCTTTTTATGTAATTCAATAGAAATCATTTAAATATTGTGTTCCCCCTGCTTGTCTCACCACAGCTGGCAGTGAGCTCCTTCTCCCATGCTGCCTTCGCCATCTGGAACGGACTAAATGGCTTCCCAAGTTGCCTTAAATTCCACTGCCAAATCCCATCTTCTGGTCCTATAGTTCCTGTCCACCTTTCTCATAAAAGAACCCAGTCCCATTTCTTGACCAAACTTGGCTCTATTAAACTTATGTCCCTATTGGGCCTTGCCTTTCCTTCTCTTTTCTTCTGTGTTTTTATACCATATAGACATGAATCTATAAGGTGCCAGTAGATCTGCCTACATTTATTAATATTAAATGGGGCCATTAGTGATTTAGTATTCTGCAGTTTTCCATGTCAGATTAATTAGTTGAGAGAAGTGTTTAGTTCAGTCTAAATTAGGTTTTAATGAAATAGCAGCAAACCAACTTACTATATATGGAAACTCAGACTGACTGTTCTCTTTTTAAAGAAATCTGTTCCAGTACCCTGCTGAAAATAGTAAAGGTAAATAAAAAGCAGAGAATTGGATCACATTCAATTATCATCTGGAAATAAAAAGCAAATAAATATGTTTCAGTTTTGTATTGTCAATGTATTTTAAATACAGTCAACAGGAAATAAATAACCAACAGTAAAATGGTAACGGAGCAAATGCAGTCCTGATACTGGAAGAGCATTGATTTCAATGGCTTTGCAGTTGTTTAGCATGCGCCAGCTGAATTTGGCCCAACATGTTCTGTGAAACAAAAAAGGTAAGGAATTGGAATAAAACAGTGGCACTGATGTCTCTGATCAGTACTCTCAATAATCAGTTTTTAATATATGGTAGAAACAACAAGTAGCGCAGGGGAAGTTTTGGCATGGGCATCAGTAGGAAGCGGAGATGGCACTCGGTGTCGTTTGCCTTGTGCTGCTGCTTCTAAAATGCATCTACTCCAACTGTTTTAGTGGTTTATCGCTTTACAACTTTTCTCCCCCACTATTTCATGAGACAATCTTTGGCTTTGTTTTCCACAAAATTTAAACAAACAAGACAAACAAGCACGTTGGTGGTTCCCGTCACTGGATTTTTCATATTGCCACCAACATGATTTCCCTTTGCTTTGAAGAAGGCTGGTATAGCAATGCTGTTATCTCTGCCCTTCTGAGCCTCCACAGCTTTGCAGAGATCACAGACCAATGCTCATATCCTACATTTTTTGCCTGGGACCAGAGAACCACTGATTCTCCAGCCACTACAAACTCTCCTATTTGTGTTGTAGATGAGATTCTCAACCTGAAAAAGGACACTCATTCATGTGAATTCAAAATTCAGTTGTACTGCATGCACTGTGTTCTGCAAAATCTTTTTAAAATAAAATTACATTAAGACAGCAGACAGATGAAATTTAAAGAAAAAAACCCAACCCTTCCCTGCTGACAAACTAATTTGCATTGCTCTAAGAATTACAGAATGAAGCAAAATTATTTTATTGCCTTCTTTCATCATTATGCCACAGTACTAATTATGCTCCTGGTGTTCTAAAGTCTATAATGCTATTTCCTGCCACTAAGTTCCTATTTCTTTATTAACTTAATTCTTTAAACACATGCTTTATGCCTCTAGTAAGGACCTGGTAACAGTCTGTCATCTTACAATGACACCAGTGGGTAAGCCTTCATCCAGTGTGAAGATAGAAATGGCAGAATAATGACTCTGTAGAATTGAAACTGTAGAAAAATGATTAATATTTTCCAGGATGATCAGCATATGCTGCCACAAAGTGAATATGAAATCATCACATTTTAATATGGAAAACTGATGAAGTCTAGAGCATAAATAATACAAGTTACGCAAGCATATCTCTGCAGGCATATTAGAGACTGGTGTTTTTCAGTGTACGGAAGGTGCTACGCACCCTGAAGAATGCTTACTTTGCCGGAATCGCTGCTTTGCATAGACTTCAGTAAGAGCAACCTTTCATTTCAGACACTATGTCCAGCTCACTTTAGGAAGAGCTAAGGAACTGCAACCCAGAGGCAAGCACATCTCTGATAAAGATGGACCCACTGCCACAACTTTGACAAGCTCAAAGTTTAACATGGAACAACGGGTCAGTGCTTTCTGGTCTGGAAAGTGTTAGCAAATGGGCAATACTGCACATAAGCACAGGCAGGCTTAATAATAGCCAGTTTCAAGGTGTTTCCCAATCACTGGTAGAAAGACAGGCTTGAAATATGTCTCTCTGCTTGTTAAGAGTATAAAAAAGTTATTGACATAGAGAATACGCTATTGAAGAATTAACCACCAAGGAGAAACAGTCCCTGTTTGGAATCAAGCTTACGCAAGTAAAGGGAGTGCCTTATGGCAATTTAGTCTGATGGCCAAATGCAATCAGAAATGTTTTGATTGAGTCCCTAAATTAACATTGTACCTTCTGTCCCTGCTTCTAGGGGGCTTTTGGCAGCTGGGGATTTCTGCACAGAAGGTGTCCCTGAGACACCCCTAGGACGGGAGCTGCAGAAGGTGATGGCAAAGGGTTTGGCGCTGTGCTGGCTGTAATGCACTTCTGGGGATGGGCTGGAGAGAAGTCCTTGGCCGGGGAGAAGGGGTGAGTTACTGATGCCCCTTTCCTCTATTTGGGCAAGGGGAGACAAGCTTGGGACCAGGGCTGGAGGCTAACAAATGCTGAGCCTACAGGAAATTAGAGCATTAAGACTAAGGCTCTGCTATTAAGGAATATGTTTAAGCCTAAATGAGGTCTCCAAGCGTAGGATGCCTGTCATCAGTACATGTGCTTGGCAAAATTTAGTGGTGCGGTTTCCAACCATACCTCCAGCAGTTGTCACAGGCTTATTTGGAGACACCATCAGATGTGACTTTGGATTCTTTATTTTCGTGACCATATTTTTCTCTCCATTAAATGATTACAGGTGCAATTCCTCATAAAGCCAGTGGAAATCACACCCAAATGTTTGGCAACAGAAACTTAGCCTGTTGTTCACTTGATGCCAATGCAGCATTTTTCAAAGTCTTTTAATAGAACTCTAATCAGAAAGTTGCTGCTTATGTTTTTAATAAGTTGATGGTAGACAGTTTTATTTTTAAGAAAAAACTCTTCTTTTTCCTCAGTAAAGTACAAAACTTCTGATATTTACTGA
The DNA here is from genome assembly GCF_963924245.1 of Chroicocephalus ridibundus. Taxonomy (NCBI): domain Eukaryota; kingdom Metazoa; phylum Chordata; class Aves; order Charadriiformes; family Laridae; genus Chroicocephalus; species Chroicocephalus ridibundus. Next base: position 158,069,500 of record NC_086284.1, read on the forward strand.
AGCAATGCATAAGTGCGGCAGAGCATGGCGAGGTCTTGTGTGAAGAGCGTTGTCACTGTCCTTCCTGTCCTAACCACGACCCTCTTTAAGTGTTCAACCTCCCCTGCATGAAGACCACTAAGCTAGACAAATTATTCCAGTGATTTTGTCGTACAAGCCAAGGGCTTTAGGCTAATTTAGATCATCAGAATAATTTCTCATTTTTACTACATTTAAAGATATTTTGTATCTTACTCTCTGTCCTGTTGCTAATTATTTTAAAAGGGGCTTTGTAATAGAAAAGGAGATCTGTCACTGAACCTGTCATTTTTCTGGCACGCTGCACTGCGAGTAATGCAATTGCTTAAATAAAAATGGTGCAGCTTTAACATCATAATCTAATCACTCATTTCTCTGCCTTTCATTCTAATAATGTAAGACATAATGAACTCTTGGTAGATATAGTAATACCGCATAAGTATTTCTATAGGATTTATGTTGTCATTTAATATTACTTCAAAGAAAGCAGGACAAAACATAATTCTTGCCATTTTGCTCTGTTACTCATTTTGTGATTTTTATGTTCTCCCACTATCACTGAAAAGAAATGATCAAATTAACCATTTTAACAAGCATTTGCTAGTTGTGCATACGTACCATTCATTTAAATGACTTGTGAAATCAAACAGTACTCTCAAATAATGGGGCCTAGTCTCCTTTCCCTGAATAATGACTTCAAGGAAGATCCACCTCCCTCTCAGGCAAAGAATGGATAGCTGGGAATGCTCAGGGGAATAAAAGGGTTTAAAGCAGGCACATGAAAAGGCTGAGTAGAGGAGGCTTTGAAAATAAATGCAGGCTTCAACAAAAGATGAGAAAGAAAAGGGTACAGAGGGAGCGAAGGACTTCTTGTAGATATGGGCAGCGCATACAGAAGAGGTTGCTGAGGCAATGCATAATACCCCGATCGAAGGGCGAATGCACTGAAGGTGCGGGGCTGTAGGCAGAAAAAAAAAAAAAAACGCATTTTGATGGGGGGCACGGGATGTGCAGAGGCCGGCTGTGGCTAATGGGGGAGCGAAGAGATCTGAAAAGGAAGCCAGTCTGGAAAATGACACCAATTATCTCAAAATGAAGTGTTTATATCTCCACTGTGATGAGCTATTCTTCACAATCACAAAATGGTGAAGGTGAGAAAAAGAGAGCTGAGGCCCATATTAATATTCTTAAAATGACAGAAATGATAATAACTCTTTTCCCTTTCCCCATATCTCAGATTTAGATCTAATTGAAAAGAAAAGGCACCTGATTTCTCAACAATCCAGAGGGCAACAAAAACCCTAATATTGCCTCACGGTTACATGTCTTCTGTCTGGGTTGTTTGCATTTGGGCAGCAGTGAAGTCTCACTGAAGGTTCTCTTAGAGCAGGACCGGAGTTGGCCGTAGCATTTCCAGTGAGTGTTCACATCCACTTCTCCAGACAACCAGCAAACACAGAAGAGATCAAAGAAAATGGTAGGTAAGCTGCTGGCTGCTATATTTTTAAGCTAGCAATTTTTGAGCTCAGAAGACAAAAAAAATTAAAATATTTTTAGCCATTTTCTCAGTTTTTGTTACCAGTAAGCTGGTGATAGGTTAAACATGTAATTAAAAAGGAAGACAGCAGGACTTCAGTGAAGTAACAGATTTGAGCTGTTGTAGCTGAAAGAATGATTTGGCACAACATTGTTAACATTTTTAATTGTGTCAGAGCAAACAACTTTATGGAGATGTGCTAAAAGATCATCACTGCCTGACAAATTTCCAATAACGTACATTCAGACACCTCCAATTGTCCAAGTAGCAGCTGAGTCACAAGGCTTACTCAATGGATATTCGGTATTACTCTTATCTGAGATTAACTATTGGACTTGATCAGTCAGGGGGCCAATCCAGTATTGTAATGGTAATGTTTTAAGTTCTGTTTCCTAGGAAAGTTTGCAATGCACTGAGAAGATCTTTTTGAGCAGTTGAATAACCTTGGTCTGGAAGAGTATAAAAATGCCACTGTCCTTCCATAACGCATTGTTGAGGCTCAGATATTGCAGTGTTTTCTGAATATAGGATACAGATATTAAACTAAATTTAGTGAACGGGACTATGATGACCGTGGCAGATAGATAGGATAACCAGTGATGGATGCAAGACTTCTGGATCCTGAAGGTCAGCATCAAGGTTCTCTTCTGTGAGCCAGTGCCATATTTTCATCATCCTCACGTGAGATCTCAGCTCTCATCGCCATGCACAAGTGAGTGGTTGCTGTCCTGAAGTGTCTCGCAGCCTCTGACCCTTACTCCTTAGTCACTAATCCCTTTGTGGTGAGCAGGTCCACCATGGGCAAAGAGGTGATGGAGATTTCATCCTCCAAATCTTCTTTATTTCAGCAGTGCTGCGGGTGACATCTGTGAAACTCTCCAAGCTTTGGTTTCCATGACTTCTTAAATTGAGGGGGGCCCTTTGACGAGATTTATATTCCCCTCCTGTTCCCAGCCTACTGCAGATACAACTACCTGCATTGTGAGGCTTTGATCAACCTCTAAAGGAGATATAAGGATTTCTCAGCAGATTTTGGTGCAGGGACTCATGATGTGTTGTTTTCTACAACTCCAGCCTCAGGCTCAGTGGGGATATGGCTACCTCCTTTCCAAAAGGGAAAGGTTCGTGGTGTTTAGTTTTCGTCATATACCCTATGTTGTTTGATCATAAGGCCACACCCTGGCAGCAAAAGTGTTTCTGCAAGGTTTAACTGTTTCTTTTCTGCACATAGGCCAGAAGTAGGATAAGCTTCCAGTCATCTTGCTATCAGATGCCTGCACTCCCAATGACCTCCACTCATGGTTTTTTTCTGACGCTGCACAAGCTCCATGGGGATGCAGATGAGCCCTTCCATCTGGGTTGACCAGTGAGGACTGGTTCCGATAGTGGCTGCATGCATAGCCCCCTCCTCCTCTCTGTGGGCACAGGAGGACCGGGAAGGCAGTACTGCCCTGGACACGCTCTGCACTGTACATGGGGCTACACAGGGAAGAACCAAGTGGGGGTGATTAAACAGCAGTAGTTTGCCTACTAAAAGATCTGCAAGAAGTGTTGGGGAGAAAAAGTGGCGGGGGCTGGGAGGGGAAGCTCAATAAAGGCTGTGAAGGCAGCAGCTACGCTTGATAAGAAAACAGAGAGCTGGGCTGATTAGGTCCTGGAGGAAGGGAAAGGAGTCCTTAAGCAAGGTAACCTTCCTTCCCACCCTTTCCCTAGTGGGGGTCAATAGTTTTTCCCCTGCTCCCACCTGCAATGGGTCATTGACTCGCTCTTGCCCTGCCCCTGCCCAAGCAGAACACGTGCAAAGCAGACACTAGGCAAAGCTTGAAGGAAAGGCCCAGGACAGATATAAGAAGAAGAGGTGCAGGTAACAGAAAACAGGCTGGCAAAACCATTCAAATGACAAAACTTGTGATTGTCACAAGCTTACAGCTGGCTCTGCTCAGTGAGGAGGAGAAGCCAGGCAGGGCCTCACTGTCTGGCCTCAGACAACTGCGTTATCATGACAAGTCCCCATGTGCAGCTCACCTGGGCCCTGGCCTTGAGCCAGGCACTTGTATGGGATGGGGCTGGGTCATGATGCATGCAGTTCCTCTGCAGGAGACTTTTCCTACAGCTTATGGTTCCAGTGCATTTTAAAACACAATAGTCCCCTGGAGCAGCCTGGCAAAATCCATCCCTTCTCCACAGCTTTGAGACCAGTGCTGTAATCCCACCAGAAATCTCATAGCTCCCCTGTCCCCACTTTCTACTTCAGAGATGTTGTAGAAAAGGAGTACACGACTGCTGGGATCAGAACTGGGACTGATGGCAAACGAGGTGGCTGGCATTTCATCTGTAGGGGAGGGAGCTGACAAGGTGTCCCTGGATGTGCCTTCCCAAAAGTCTGCTGTGGGACTTGGGTCCAGGGTGCCAAGAGTGATGTCCAAGGGCTTACATTCCTCCAGAGTCTCCTACATAGGGACACTGAGATTCATAGTGTGGAAATCCAAGGCAGATGCTGGCTCAGTGGCGTGCTCCCTCCCAAAGATTTTCTCAAACTCCCTGTACTGAGCACAACCCTGACTGCTGATTATAGCCACTGGTCTGCACCACGACTGTCTTCGTCTTTGATTTTTTGAGGCAGCCTTGTTCACCACTTGCAGGTGGCAGCTGGTGGGAGTTTCTCAAGCTTCTGAGACAGTCACTGGCTTATCTTGCCCCTTGAGAAACTCCTCTTTCTCTCATGGCACAAGTTCAAGGGAAATGTTATATCTTCAGGGCTGCAGGCTGCAGTTATCTGAATTTTTTGGCCAGTGGAAGAGGGAGCTTCCAGAGGTAGTCGAGAGTAGAAGTGTGGAGAAGAGATAATACAAAAAGGAGGATAATGAAAGATGGTTTCAGCGAGGGGGTTCAAAACAGAAGGCAGGAAAGATGAGAAGGGAAACGTTTCAGATCTGAAGTCTGGATGAATGAGGATAAAGCAGCAGATAGGCAGACACCCCTAAAGCAGTTGAGAGCTGGCAGTTGACAGCAAATAGGAAGATATATGCAGTACTTGATGCTGTAATCTCCTTCAGGCTTTAAGGCCACTCTTTGGAGTCTGAAAGCCTTCTGGGAATGCATGTACCTTAAGCTACATGCTGGAGGTCCTTGCAGTGGAAAGTCCACACAAGGATTTAGGACTCACTACTCCATTGAGTGCTGGAGTGCTGCAGAGCAGAGCTCCTAGTTTGTTTTCATCCAACAGGAATCTATTTTGTCCACACCAGCACCACTTTGAGAAACCAGCTAACATGTTACAGGTGAGGACAGCCTGGGGATTTGCTTCAAAGCTACCCTATTGCTATGAACCAAATTACTAAGCTAGACAGAATAGTTGTGACTTAAAAGTATATGAATATGTTCATGACCATGATCCAAAATTTTTATCAGATGCTGTATTATTATTATTTTTTCCTTAAGGAGTCTATTTAAAGGTATATGTTTAAAAAGAAGTTATATGATTACTGCTTATTGTTTCTGGCTTCTATGCAAAATGGAGAAAACTAAAAAGAACATTTTCTGAACAGGACAGCTTTGTGATAACACAAAGAACTCCACTCATACTTTGTTTTTCTGCTATGCTGTAAATATTTCAGACCCAAATAAGTTTGTGTAGTAGCTGACAGATATATTGATTTTGCCAGTATAAATCTTTGAACAATGTCACTTATATTTTTTTTAAAAAGACCAAATAAATTGAAAGATCTGCAGCCCTGAGGAAAGGAGGAAATAGTAACCATCTGTGAAACTTGATTTCTGTATTTGCACCACAATAGTGAATTACTTGCATGTCTATTGCCTGAAGGTTAACTTCTGTTGATTTCCTAAACCCTAAAGAATAGAGTCTGAGACTTCAACTTTGCAGATGTCTGAAGCTCTGCAGAACTGACACGGATAAGCTCTACCATCTTGAAAATAAGCCCTTTTGTAGCTTTCATAAAAGTAACTTTCTTTCTTGTTCCAGTTTTGCTAAGTTTAACTTGTGGTGGAGTATCTCAAACGGTGGCCACACGTGCCGTTATGGCTAGAACCACACTTCCCCGCCCTTGCTCTGCACCTGCGTCCTGCGCACCAGCTGTGGTCTGGAAGTCGTGTGACTGTTTTGGATGAGGGTCAGGGGTTATCAGCAGCGGTGGAGAGCCACTCTTGTGCCTCTTTAGCATCCATACTGGCCTGAATCCCAGCATCTCTGAGCACCTGCACTTGAGTTTGTTTCCGTTGGGCCCCTATCCACGTAGCTGTGCCTTTGTTAATGAAATTCCATCTTCATGAAGGCTTCAGACATCTACAGTAGAAGATGTCCTCTTACTTATCAGGCATCTTCACTATTAGTCACGCAGTAGAAATAAGCAGGGCAGACTTCATTCCATTCAGTCTGTGATGCAGTTTTCAGGAAATGTACGTAGCAGTCATCCTCTGCTGATAATAATCAGGTAGTAAGTCTTTAAATTCAGCATTCAGATTGCCTATTGATGATTGCACCTCTCTGCTAGCTCATTCATAGAAATGAGACATGAGAAGCAGTAAAAGACATAAATGCATCCCTCAGTGCAGAACCATTCTCTCTGTGTAAATCTTAGCCTAGCCTAGTTTTCAGTGCTTTTCATAAGAAAATAGCACCAGTCTGGAGGGCTCACTGTTAACAAATATTCTTTGCTGCAATATTTCACAACATTTTTATAAGTGAATCTATAGCTTGTAAAATCTTTGGGCTAATAACAGGGCTAAGCACAGGGGAAAAAAGTGAACATGCATGCCTGCACGCTTCAGCTTTAACTCTGTTGCCGTGTACTGTTCCACAGCTGAACCCTTTTCAAAGGCTTCTGAGGCTTCTCAATTATAGCGTAGTGTTTGTGATGCGGAATCTTATCCAGCAGGGAAAGAGATTAGACCACCACATTTATTTCACTTATTACTTTGTAATGGGTCAATAGACTACAAGAAGGTAGCTTGACAGGATCCTAGATAGCCATTCCTCCGCTGATTGTGACAGCTGGAAAAAGAGGGAGAACTATGCCCTGGAAAAATGGCTGTAACATAGATGACAAAAGAAAAAAAACACCCGTGTGATTGAAGACTGTGGGTTTGGATCTCTGCATATGAAACACAGAATATAGAGTGACAGAAAACAGTGGCGTTTGTAAGATATTCAAGGCACAGTCACCAACGTCTAGAATAGTGTTGAATAAAAGCTATTCAATAACTGGTTTGGGAAGGAAATTATACCCATGTAACATGTTTCTCTGGGGTTACTTTGAGCTGTAAGGTCTACAGTCTGCTAGGTCTTCTCAAAGAGTCCAATGTAAACCAATATCTGGTCACGCTTCTTTTTCCTAGTGAAGATAGGTTATAAAGTCGTATCTGGCAGAAGTGGTTTCCCTATAGCTTATTAATTCCTTTTATGGTATGATGGTTCTCTGCACTTTTTTCTGAGAACTCAGAGCTGAACAAGACTAACTGGTAAACATAACTGTAGCAGAGATCTGGACAGCAGAGCAATGCCCTCATAATAAAAAATCGATAGGAGCAGAAGTTTTGTTAGAAAGCTCCCTGTACCGACAAGATGAGCTGTGTTCTAGGGAACCTTTGAACTTCAGCTATGTTTATCCCACAGCTGTCAACAACGTGACTGTGCTGTGCAGAAGTGCAATACCTGTTTGACAGAGCTGTGCTGGTCGAAACCTTTTGTGTAATACCACTGCATCAGCAAAACTTCAAGAAGGATGTATATAGATATTCATGTGTCTGTGTCACTCCACCACTATATCAGACTAACGTCTTGGCCCTTCAGCTTCTCTCAGCAGTCCTTTAAGCAGAAACACAGGTGCCAAGAACAATTCTTGTTCGAAGAAAGGGCTGGAGATGGAGGGCTAATGAACCGCGGTGAGTGAGGCGGCACCTGGCAGAAAGAAGGTCCTTAAAGGTACAGTTTGACACCTCTCTTCCTCCATGAGTCAGTGCCTTTATCTGTTCATGCTTCAGTGATTCTCTCTCCCAGTAGGCCTAAATTCTGCATCTCAGCAGCCAAGAGGTACGGGTAATAAATCCTGAATTCAGACAAAGGGGGCTTAAGATCGGAAATAGCCTGCAGGATGAACCGAGAAGCTGAAGATGGAGACGATGGCTGAAGTCTGCCAAGATTCAGAAGAATGCAGCAGCGTGCCAGATCCTCACTGGATTCCAGCGTATCAGCCTGGTAAGCGTCCAGTAAGGAGGCCCAACTGGGTCTGCTTTTGTGGTACAGTATCACTACTGAAGTGGTTTTAATACAGAACTCATCCCAAAACCAGACCAGTTTTCCAAGCTAATGCAGGGCAAGGCATTGAAGACGAATAACAGTGGATTTATATAGTGCATTTCTTTTTACCAGCAAACATGAAAAAAAGCACATTGATTCCAGATTACGATGTCAGAGATACATGAAGAACATCTGTCACTATGACAGAATCATAAATCATCCCGCTGAAATCCTGACGTGCCTTTTTTTCACTGGCAAAGTAGTCCTTTAAAATGGGATATAATTAAGTTGCTTAGAGCCACATATTATCAATTTTAAACCTGTTATTTTTCTCATGTGAAAAATGTCAGATTAAACATACCAGTTCTGTTTTGTTTTTAAATGAAGCTTGTTAAAAAAAATGACCACTATATACCGCAGCAATTCAGGGTGCTGCTAGGAATTGTCCCATGTGAAGAAATTATAAGGAAAATACCATTCTGTGATTCTGTGAAAATAAAACTGGGAATAAATGAAAAAGTGCTGTATGTGCACTAGCAAGCCATCCTGATGTGGAAGAGAGATAAGTAGTAAGAGACCAGTATAACTGCATCAGGAATTCTCCAGTGACCTGAATATCAAAAGGGAAATCCTACAAAGAGTGAAAGCAAGGGCATATAGGTGAGATGAGTAATAAAGCAGTAGCATAAATATCTAGGGATAAAACTGGGAAGACTAAGTCACAAAATGAGTTACAGTTTTCCTGGAGCATAAAATGGAAGAAAAAGAGGTTCTATAAATACCAAGAAGTTAGGGGAAGAGAAGGGCAGAGGCACAAATAACAGATATCCAGAGTAGAGTGAAATGTTTTATTATTTATTTTGCTACATTCTTCATGTGCGCATAAACATTAATGATAGGTACTTAACAACGCTATTTTTTTAACAAGGGGAAGGACATACGCCAGAATAGGGAAAAAACAAGTAAAAGAATGTTTGAATAAATTAGACATATACAAGTCTCTAGAGCTTGCTGAATACTTAATACATACTGGGTTCTCAATTTATCTCTTGGAGTTCCTGGAAGAGTGGATTAGTCACTGGGACCTGCAGCAACTATGTAGCCTACGATGGAAATACTGTCAGGATCACGCTTCCAGTTTTTGGTAACGATCAGAATCTGATACTACAATACACATTTTGCAAATTATTTTAAGCAAACCACCCACTCAGATTAAAGACTTGTTCTTCCTTAAATCTTGCTATCATGGCACACAGTTCAAAAAAAAGTAGAAAAGGGGAGGGGAGGGAAGGGAAGAGAAGGGAAATTTAGTAAGGTTTCTTAAACATGGCATTGAGAGCAGGCTCAGATTTGGGCACTATTAAGAAGTTCTTGGCTGCAGACCTGGTTTGCAGGGTTATAACCAAAAAAACCACGCTTTTAAAAATGGGAAATGAAGAACCTAGGGAATTACAGACTACTCTGCCTAATTTCAATACCAAGAAAGATAATGTGACAAATTATTGAGAAGTAAGTGCATACACACTATAAGAATAATAAGGTGATAAGAAACAGCTGATGTGTGTTTGTCAAACTCATCTAATTTCCTTCTTGAACGAGGCAAGTAGTCCAACAGATAAGGAAAAGCATTAGAAATGACCATGTATTGACCCAATATGTATCTTGACCTAAGTAGGGCTTTTGACGCTATCCTGTATGCTCATAAATGAACTGAGGAAAGTTGTCCCCACTTGAAATCACTCCTAATTCAATCCACTGTTAAATGTAAACCTAACGCATGACTGTTGGTAGTAGCACTAGGAGAATGATGAAGAGGAGTCTTGCCCAACTCTTAATGGGTAGGCTTCTGTTCAACGTTTCAACAAAGACTTGTATGACAGAATTAGAAATAGTTATACACTTATAAGCCTGGTAGATAACACCATGTAAAGATTTGCAAAATGTGCTCAAGGACGGAATTAGAATTCAAAAGTATCTTGATAGGTTCCGAAAGGTTCTGGAATTAGACATTAAAAATTTGAACAAAAACAGTCGCAGAGGACTACATTCGGGAGGACGAATCAAAAGCATAACCACAGAATGCCACTGCAGATAAAGATCTGGTGATTAATGAGGGCCAGGAATGAGTCAACAGTGTAATGCTGTTGAGGAAAAGAGATTAATGTAATTCTAGATTCTCTTGAATTGTCTGCTCGTAACATTATATGTAAGACAAGAGATAATTAGCCCTCCTCTTGGCACTGGTGAGGCCTCAGCTAAAATACTGTATTTTACTCTCAAGCACCATAATTTAAGAAAGATGTAGATAAGCTGGAAACAATCCAGAGAAGATCAACGAGGACAAGAAGTTTTGAAAACCGGATCCATAAAGCAAGGTTGCAAATTTTGCTTTTGTTTTAATGTAGAAAATATAAGGCTATGTGGGGTTCAACAGCCTTCAAGTACATAAAAGGTTATTATAAAGAGGGCAGTGATATGTTTTTTTCATGCCTACTAAAGATACGGGCAGAATGTGAAGGAAACTTTTTTAGCTATACTCTAAGAGGTATTACAGTAACATGTTGTAACTAAAAGAAAATATTATCACCAGAATATATTACCCAAGAAGGCTCTATAATCCTTGTCATTAATGTTTTTAGGTACAAATCAGAGTGACTGCCATCCACAATTATCAGACGACTTTGGTCTTTCTTCGAAGTTAGGAGATGGACTATGCGGATGTTTTTTAGTGGGTGGCTGAGATCCCTGGAACCATGACAGAGCGTGCAAGTTATTACAAGGTAATCCAGAACAGGTTTTTGCGAAGAAAGCATTTGAAAATTCCACATGTGGTCCTGGGCATATTCATTAGCCATTATGGAAGATTGTACAGGTTGTTCTCTGGACTTTTTTTTTTTTTTAAAAAAACCAACTTGTTTTCCTTTGATTTTATGTGATGGGGTTTTTTTGGTTTGTTTTTATGTTACCTCAGGAAGGTTAGGTACAGCTTTGATTAAAAATACTGAGGAATAACAAGACTACATAATCCCTTCAGACCCCATCCAAGTCTACATCTCTATGATTCATGTGAAATCTACAGTATTTTTTCTGAGTTGTTGAAGAGCTTTGCAAGACCAAGTTAATTATTAAACTAGTTCTTTTCCCAGGGCAGTAATGACCTAATCATTTATGATAGTGCTCAAATGAGGAATTAAACAAACATATCCAAAATAAACACAGATCAAATCATCTTTGCCAATGGAAAAGGACAAAATCTTGTTTTCATGCCAGTGGGTCTGCAAAACAACAGCACAGATACCAACCTTAGTAAAACTAACATGTCAGGACTTCTCGATCAGTGAGAAATTCTGAATTTTAGTAATTGTTTTTATTCAAAATTTTAGATTTTTTTCTAATCTGGAAAATTAGAAAAATGGGAATGGGAGATGAGAAAAAGATGTAAGTGTTTTGGAAAGGTTGGAAAGTTTTGAGGGCTTGAATTACAACTGAACATTTCAACATTCAAAACCCAAATTGCTGCAGTCATGGCGTACCACATATATATCTTAGGTAGGGGAGCACAGTGAACATTATAGGAACCACAGTCCTCCAGGGACCCTAGCATACACAAGAAAATGCCAACTAGAATTACAGTGCAAATAAAGTAGCATTCTGCAATATGATATTTTTTGTGTTAGGTCAAAATAAATCTTTTTAAAATCATACTCCCAAAGGAAAACTGAGCAAAACTAAGTTTTTCAGAAAATGTGCTCTTTGTTAGAAACTTAAACCTGTGTAAAACTTCTGACAAACTCTAATCACCACTTAATATAAAAAAAACCTGTCTCAGAAATCTTTTCTAGCAAAATCGTTGCTCATCACAGTGCACTGTGGTGTTGACCTTAGTAAGACTGTAAACACTGGTAGTGTTTGCAGTCACCATTGTTATTTTAGTGTAGTAAAAAATGGTCATAAGCCTCAAAGATAAGATCAGGGTCTGGACCAAATATGACTTTTCCGGAAGTTCACAAATATTTAGGTTCGGTGTTTATTGTTATGCCATACTGAATGTCTGCTGGTCTTTTTGTTCTTTTAAAAATATTTATGACTTGTAGACACCAGAGTAATGATTTCATACTGCATGAGAACCTTCTCTCTTATTAACAAACACCAGAGCTTGTGAATTTTGCTGTGCAAATGGATGAATACTGAACAAATGAATCTGGCTAGCTTCAGGTCTACCATTAGACACCCTACCCTTGTTGAACAACAGTAATAAACTGCAGAAGTTCAAAGATCCTGGGACAAACTTGTCAGGTCTCAAGGACAGCCTTAATCCCAAAGTGCAGAGGGATAATTAGACCGAAGTGAACAAATCTCAGATCATCTGAGCTTGCTTAGGGCAGCCCTGGTGAAGCAGTTTTGTTGCTGGGACCCGTAAACCCGAAGGTGGACTGTTTGGTTTGTAGGCCAGGATGTTGCGTACAGCCCCTGGCACACACCAACAGCCTAAAGGGTCTTAATCAGCTTAAATAGCTTTAAGCAGCTTTGAAGACTTAGACACTTTAAGCTTATAAAGCAGTTTAAGCTGCTTAAACTGCTCTAGGACTTTAACAAGGGCCCCACAATGCTGCTGCTCGCCAAGCAAGTGAAAAGAAGCTGGCAGCGCGCTGTGGCTTCCTCGCCATCAGCTGGAAGGAAGGAGCTACAGGGTTGCCACAGATCCAGCCACGGAGCCTGCGCAAATGCAAGCAACTGATACTGACATATTTTGGCAATGGTGGTGTATAAAATAATGAAAAGTATACTCTCTCCCCTTCATTAGCTCATGTTTCTTCCTCTTTTGTAGCTACTTCCCTTCCCCAGCCAGCTTCTTCTCTTTTTCTATTTTCACCCATTTCGCACAGGCTCTTTCAGTATCTATTTCCTCTCTAATTAATTCTTCCTAAAGAGATGCTCTTACTTTAGTGATATACCCTCATGAAGAAAACATGTCTCAATTCAGCCTATTCAGTCCACAGAACCGTGCTAGGGGCAACCGTTCATTTGTGTCACTATGGTTTAACCTAAATCTAGACCTTTTTTTCCCAAGAAGGAGGGCATGAAGTGGCAGAAGCAATGTGGAAACACCCAGCTACGTAATCCCAGAAAGTACGGGTGGCAGCCATTGGAGTATCACCTACAGAAGCAAGTAACCAGACGGGCTGCCATTGTTCAGAAGAAGGAATGCAATGCACCAAATATGCATTGCATTTCCTAGCACTTTGCAGGTTACACAAATGATGTAGGAGGAGAAAGTTTGGGGACGGTTGTCCAGGAAAATGGTTAAATATGTCCTCCTACATTGGTAATCTCTTAGGGCTGAAAAGACTTTTTTTTCAGTTTTCCCTCCACTTCTCTGAATGTGGGGTTTGCTGCACAAACCACAAGTTGTTCTATTCTTACCAAAGGATGTAACACCCCCTCCCCCTTACACACGAGTCAGCCATGTGCAGCTGCGTGGCTGCTCAACTTAGTGACAATTGCCACCGTTTAGTGACAAGTCACTTTGAACTGCCACATTAATAACTAGTGCTGTGGTGACGTAGTAGAGCGCCTGTGCTGGATGTGATGTCCCTGCTGCTGAGGATCTGCCCAGGCCTGCATCATCTTGCTTTTCTCGTGTTGGAATTCCCTTTCCAACTGCTTTAGCAGGAACATTCTGCTCTTCTCTTTCATATCTCTCACTCACTTCCTGGGTTCATACCCTAACTTCTCAGGTGGTCTCTCTCCAGAGTCCTCAATTTAACTTGTCCCATATTTTTCACAGGCTTATGAAGTCCCATCACATGTGACTTTGTATATATCACAATTTGGCCGTGAAATGTAGATGTAAAACTTATCATACTCAAACAATGTGTTCTAAAGACTTGAGGGTGTAAGCAGGAAGAGGGATCATGGTCAGCCTTACTCACTGCTCTATTTTTTGCTGATTATCTGTTACACATTCCTAAATGACGTTGCATATCGCATAGTGTGTATTGCATGCACAGCATGTCCAATGTGGCATATTTATACAAGCATCACTTAACACTTTCATTGAGGCTTGATTTATACCAAACGCTATTTTTTTCCAGCAGCCTAAAAGTATGTTTGTCTCCATTTTTATGGAAGAAAATGATTTATAGCATGATCTATTCTTTTCAAGTAATCGATGCATTTTAATCCCTTTCCCATTTATCCAGCTATCAATTATTACTTCCTTCAAAATGTGTTATAAAACTCTATATATGATGCCAGTAGGATTCACTGGCTTGTAAGTGATTAAATTATTTCTGCTTCTTAAACATAGATTTGATATGCTCCCATCAGGTGTCACCACCGGCAGTTAATAGATTCATTCTTAGTGGAGTATTGGAACCATTGGAGCATGGTTTCCTTGGGTTCATGCCCTGTGTCCACAACATCCTTCTGGTAGCCACAGCTCCTTCTCAAGCTCCAGCCAGTTTGGCAGGAGAAAGAGCAGGTTGCCTGGGCTGCCCGTGGGCTTCCCGGCCAGTGGGATGATGGTGTTAGCTGCTTGGTGTCAAGGCAGCTCCCAGGCTGGAGAAGGTGGTGAGCTGCACCTGCCATTCCCTCAGCTCTGACAGTGATTTGGGTCTCGCTCTCCTCGAGGCAGCTGCTCATTTGCATGAATGATTAATGATGGGAATTAATGAGGTTAATCAAGGTTAATGATGAGCATGGAAAAGCCATCTTTTTTGAATTCTGAAAAGCCATATGTAGTCACCTATTCATAACTCATGCATTTTCTTTACATCCAAGAAGAAAAAGGTCCCCTTCATTTTATGAGAAAGTTTGGGTAGTTTTAGATCTGAAGGAATTTTTTAATATTCGTAAACCAGAAAACATATAACATCAGGTTGTGTGTACAGGCTGCAATTTGGCAGACATTTACGCGTACGCCTAATTTTCAACTGGAACACGATTTCCTTTGGCTTCCAGGAAACTTCAGTGTATATTAAAATTAACTTTGCTCATTTGAGGCGGTAGTGGCACTGCATGTTTGCCTTGCCTTGCCTTGATAAACAACTGCGCACGTGCCAAAAAAATTCTGTTGACCGTGTTGAGCGTAGCGAGGCCACAAATTGTACTGACCCACCAATGGAAAAAGAAGTTTTTCAGAGCTGCTGTTGGACTAAATAGTCAAGCGCTGGCAAGCTGCCGGGGTCCTGTTGCTGGGCAGATCACCAGGTGTTGGCCCGTCATAGAGGGCTACTGCTCCGATTACCAGCTGCTCATACAGCAAAAATGTATGGGACAGCAGACTCACCCTTCCTTCCTTCCCCAAACTCAAGACTACTGTCTCCTTGATGAGTCTGTAGGATTACAGCTGACCTCGCTACAGGACAGCATGGGGCTTCATAAGCCAAACTGCCACTTTTTCTCATCACGCTATCATCTTCAGCATCTGCTCCCAAACCTTGACATTCCCCCCACTGTTTAAGTTTTTAAAATAATCTTGTTTATCTGAAATAAACTCATAGTTCATTTCAACTTCAAAAAGTAACTTTTCTTTACATTTGTTCCTAGTTGGTTTTTTTTTTTATATAAGTTTTTTGAGCTTCAGTGGCTAACTTCTTTGGCTAATGGACGATACAGTGAATTGCCTGAATTTATTCCATGTCTGTGAATATAATTTCCCTAGGTTGCAACACCAGCCCAATTCTTTGGCTCTGCTGGAAGTTATCCTAAGAGGTGGGTAGAGTTTAAGATTTTAGGAAGAAAGCCAGCGTTTGCACTCTATCGATATTAATTTCACGCATTCCCTCTTGCATTCTTGATTCTGTAATTGGGCTGCGCTTCCATCTCCACCCATATCCTGCCTTGACACACATCCGTGTGTGGATGACAGGGGGGGAATGATGGGTGAGCCAGCCAGCCTGCAGGCTGAGTCACCCCACGAAGGCTGAGTGTCATCTGGCAATTAGGATGGCGAAGAAGGAAGTGTGCCAGCAAAACAGGTGATCTGAGCAATGCATCGCACCCCACATGCCAGAATGGATATTGCACAATGCTGTGCTATGACAGAGAAACGTGGAGAAGAGCACAAGCATGCATTTCCAAAATGGTCTTCAAAGTAGGAGTTAAAAAAATACCAAAACTCAGCCTACTTCTTTTCATGGACCACTTTAATACCAAAGGTGAATATAACAATCAAGAAATGGATAGAGCAGTGGTATAGTAGAAGCATCTCAGCATTTTTGGTTACTTTTATTTGGATGCCTTTTCCTGTGCACAGAGGCTCAAAAGCAGGACCACAAGCACAATTTATGAGTATGCAACAATTATGCTATTTGTTGGATTGTACACGCAATAAATGGTTGGGGCTAACGTGCTATTAGCCTAAGCACTAATATCCTCACTGCCTCTGATGCAGGTACCCAGGGGTTTCTGCTGGTCAGGCAGATGGTAATCACATGGGGAAGTGCCAGTCTCCATTGCTCTTTGCAATGGGCTGATCCTCAGTTTTGCTGAGTTGCTATCTTCTATTTTGATTTTTTTTTTCCTCAGGGTTTTAGAGCTTTTTCAGTTAATATTTTTCCTGCCCTCCTTGAGTGACTGCTACCGACTCAACAATTTCACTTCTCTCCTCGTTTCTGCTTTTTTTATTTATCTTGCTTGGCTTAAGTTTATGTGCTGTCACTTACAGGTTAACAACCTTTTTTTCCCAATAAAGCAGAGCTGGGGTCATATGGCCAACTTAGGCCCTTGTGTTAAAATAGTAAGAGTGTGTGAAAGATCTACCAAAATGGTGGGAGAGAGATTGGCCTGTGCTTGTCTGACACCTTGGTGTCTTAAGCACTTTGCTGGCTTAAGAATGTGGACCTTCCAGGTGGCAAAAAGACTCTGAGAAATAGATACTGACATGAACACCTCCTGGGGTATGTGCTATATAAATTGTGGTATCAATGACGGTCTTTGTAATGCCAAGCAGAAAAGTCTGGGAAGGATGGACTTCAAAGGGAAAATGACTTCAGAAATCAGTGAAGCTGAAAATGACACAGTGCTGCATGATATTCTGACTTTGACCATGCGCAGATTTATAAGAAAAAAAATAGAATTCACTGTGAGGATAATTAATTACTGGCACAGGTTGCTCAGAGAGGTTTGGCAGTTTCCATCATTGGAGGTTTTCCAGACATGACCGGATAAAACCCTGAGCAGCTTGGTCTGAGCTCAGTGTTGACCCTGCATTGAGTGAGGTGGATGGACTGGGGGCCTCCTGAGTCCCCTTCCAGCTTGGATCACTCAGTGATTCTGTGATTTAAGTTACTGTTGAAGGCAAGGGTAGGTGAGGTGGAGAAACGGTGTTACAAAGGGAGAATGCTCAGCATGACATTTCCCAGTAGGAGTGAGTCTCTGTAAAACTTAGCTGCTGCTATCCATGTAAGGTGACCCCGTCTCTCTCCAGGTCCTGTCCTGGTGTTCCTAGTCTCTCTCTTGAGATAATACTGGCCCTTGTCCAACATCTCTGTGAGCTGTTTCAGCTCACTGACCTGGCAGAAGCTAATTAGTTTTTTTAAACTGGTTGGATTTCTGCTGATTTAGTTAGCTGAACTATTTCACTAAGAGACAGATGAGCACCACAGCATAAGGAGGAGGTGGGAACATGTGGTTAAGATTGGAAGGAGTTAAGGTTGGGCAGAGCCCTCTTAGTGGGAGTGAGCCATTAAATTTGCCTTGCTGCCTCATGAAACAATGTGATATATCTGCAGCAGTTTCAATAGGGGCATAACAACAAATTGAGTAAGCCCAACCATATAGAAAATAAAAACTCAGAAGTAAAAATTCATTAATGCCAAGACCAATGAAAAGCGTGGAATTACAAAATGGAACACGAAAGCAGACAAATCAGTGAAAAATAATGTTCAAGGAAAGATGAACAGAGATACATTAAAGACCTAACACTTGAAACTGAAGCTCCTGCCATGGTAGGAAACCACAGATCTTGTTTACCAAGTTACAAAAATCCTGTGTGGCTAGTTTAAACAGGAAATGGGGTGATCAGAAGCAAAGATAGGGAAATGCATACAACTGAGATAAAATAGTTGGGCAAAGCATTTTAAAGAAGCCAGCAGCAAAAACTCAGCCCTCCCTTGACATGAGAGACTGCAACATGAGATGATGTGACTTCAAACAACTGGAGATTGTCACTGGCTCAGTAGTGATATCAGAAAGGCAAGTTGAAGTCCAGTAGGTAGTAGCAACAATGCAATGAAAGACGATTTGAACGTAGTAGAAATGCTAAGGGCCCACAATGTCACTGCAGAAGTGCAACTTAAAAAGTTGTTGAATACAATATGGGAAAAAACAACTTTTGATGAGGGGGAGCATGGAGTTGTTAAAATATTTAAAAAGGAGACTGGGAAAGCGTCTCTCTACCCAATGCTGTAGGGGAGGTCATTTGCAGTGGAATGCCGCACAAGACAACACAGATGATGGATGCAGAATTGGAAGTGAACAACCTCTGCACTCAGGCCCAGAAAACTGGACATTCACACAAAAGAGCACACTGAGAGAACGCACGCAATGACAGGCTTTGCTCATCACCACTTTCTTTAATTTTTTTAAGGTTACTTACTCTGGAACGCCTCGTGGAACTACAGCACTCAGCTCAGCCTCCATCATCATGCCCTTGCAGAAAGGGATGGATGGCTGCATCTGGGAATGCGTCTAAGTGGTAGACCAGTTCACTTTGAACACTGGTGTAAAACAAGGGTACGCTTGCTTTCTGTCGCTGTTTTGCATTATCATACATAGCTACTCTGTAGGCAGCACAAGTAGCAGCATACCATGGGGTGGATTACATGTATCTTGGAAGCATAAATTGTGCTAGTAGCATTGTGCTACTGAGCTGTAGACCTGAAAAAAGCTGTGAAGATACATAACCTAGCAAAAAAAAGTAAGCCAAACAGGATTCAAAATCAGCTATCAAAACAAACATCCCCGAAAGCTTAATACCAAGCATCAAAGTCATGTTAGAAAACACAAATTCTGGGAAAGTAGAACAGCTTGCCTGTCCTGTCCATGTCCCACTTCTGAGTAATTAGGAAGGAACTGACAGCAAGGATAGGAGAGTCTTCCACCATTCATACTCATTTCAGCATATGGAAATCCAAGACACTCAGTCCCAGAACGAAACCAAGATTTTTTAAAAAATATTATTTACATGTAATTACAATGTCAAAATAGACCCTGGAAAGTAGAGACATCAAAGGCGCTAGAAAAATAGATGCCTTGAATGAAAATGTGCCTATGAAAAAGTCTGAACATTGGGCTCTGCCCTCAGCGTGGAGCTGAACGAGCCCACCAGCTCAACTTTCCCCAGAGTCAGCAGGGAGCACAGGATGTATTTGGTGCGCGTTCTCTGAATGGCAGCCCTCAAGAATCTCCCACAAAACGATCCTGTGGAGACCAGTGTGTGTGAAGAAGAGGACGCTTATTAGAGATTTTAAGAAGACCCACCTCACAGGAATGACGGTGATCAACCTCAACTGTATCTGCTAGAAACACCAAGAAATGACAGATATGAATGGAAGACCCTTGCTTCTGCTGCGTGCCTTAGCCTTGCTATAGGAAGAAGACAGTAAGAATAACATAAGGGCTACTACAGAATCAAATATATTCCCCGTAATTGCTTTGTTTTCCCTGTGAAGCAAAACCTGCGTTAGCTACCTTGTTTTATTAGCTGCCACTGGAGGTAATAGTTGTGAACCTTACTGAAGGGGAGGAGAATAAAGCTCTTGCTCCAGAGATGCAGAGAGTAGCTGATGTCCAGACTGAAAGCAGTCTGCCGAATGCCTCAAGGAGCCGGGGGCCTGTTGCCAAGGCACTGCCGTGTGATTGCTGCAGTCATGACAGACTGGGGAGAAAGTCCATGCCAAGAAGGGCTGGCAGGTGTGGGACTCAGGTAGTCATGCCACAGTGGAAATTACACGATCCCTGATTAAAGGGGTTTTGCCTTTCATGTATCTTCAAAGGTATCTGGAGCCTACTGGCGTCATAAGCAACAACCGTTTATTTTTTATTACCTAGACTGAACGAGAGATCTTTAATCAAACTGTGTTGCACTAGAGACAGTTCTGTTGTTTAACCATAAATATTTGGGTGTGCAATCTGGTGTTGATCTGCAAGGTTACTAATATCTATAAAATAAGTAGTCCTTTTTTATTTGACTGATGTACCAAGTTCTTTAAGCTTCAGCTTGTTAAGTTTGAGCTTAGATCTGAGTGTGCTTTTTGAGGTGATGCTGTTGATGTAAGAGGGCACACAGACTCCTGTTACATTGAATATGTTCAGGATGTATTACCTCTGCTACAATTCCTAGCCTTTTCCTTATCCAAGTTTTAATACAAAACCACTACTTCTATGCTTTTTTTAAAAGTAAAACTCTGCAGTCTGTTCTCAGCTTTCTTCTACTTTTCCCATAAAATCAGACCCACACATAGCCCAGATTCCTTAATGGTATCTGGTGAAATTTTTCCACCTTCTTGTGCTATATATATTCCTGTGTCCTGAGCAGCAATATGTTTCTGTGTTTTGAGTACAGACTGCTGTTATTTTAGATATCGGCCTCCATAAAGGAGCATCAGTGTTTCTTACATGTATTCATAATGACAATTTATTTACTATTTTCACAGAGGTTTAACCTCATTTCCAAAATTAGATTGTTCTTGTTCTGCAAGTTGAACAACTAAATATATATATATATATTTTTTTTTTTTTTTAATTTGTGACTCTGCCCACCAAAGCCCATATGTATTTATATGTATAGAGCAGTTGAAGTAAAGAGCCTTATTCGGGAGAGGCTCTTAAATGTGTGCTTTCTTTTTAAGCACCTACTGAAGGTAAGTTTGGTGTGTGTTTGCACACTTTTCTGAATGGGGGTGCATTGAAGAACAGGCTTGTTTTCTGGAATCAAGACCTTGACCGAAATGTCACTGCCAGGGTCACTTGCTGCTTGCAAGGCTGACAGCAGCGAGGGGATATAAACCGTAGCTCGCACTTGTGATATAAGCGCGCATTGCACACATTGTGTGTAATCATTCCACAGTTCCTTGGGTGAGATCATGCTGTAAAGTATCCCGCCTTTTTGCAGTGGAAGCATCAAGGTGAAGGCCATGGCTTCCAGAACACGGCCGTGACGAAGCAACGTCGACGTTGTGACATTCAATTTTGTTATATAATTAAGAGCATTCAATTATAGACTGGAAGACATACTTACACCGCATTAGAATATTCTCTGCTGTAAATGGGGTTGGGTTAATTCCCTAACAGGCCAGGCAGTGATAAGAGGTGGAGATAAGCTCCCAGCATTGACTGGGGACAAAATTAAACAAGTGGCATGCTTGCCTGCCCAGCCCAGCGCCATCCTGCCGTACCAGCTCCTGTATCTTGCTCCCACATCCGCGACAGCTGGATCCTCACCGAGAGCCCCCCCAGCAGAGAACAATGGAGCAACATATGCTTTTTGTTATTATCTACTAATAAATGATTTCTTCCTTTGGATTCTCACTGCAGCTCTGCTCTTGTACAGGCTATTGCTTGGGTGGAGCAGCCGCAAGCCTTAGGAACAGCTAAGACTCTTCAACAATTTCAGTCATTTTCTTGGGTTAATACTGGATTAATTTCATCTCTGTGAAAATAATGACTTCTGATACGAGACCTTGTCTCTCTAGGTGGATCTGGCAGTTTCAGCCATAGTTCACATAAGCTGGAACATTAAGGCTTGTTTCGAAGAGAGAGGGAACGTGAGCCAAGACGCAAACATGGGCCCCTATTTTCCTTCGAAAAATATGATTAGCATTTTGTTTTCCTCTTAGGCAGCATTACGCTACTCCCCTGAGTGAGCAAAGGGTCCTTTATATTTTGTAGATATTTGGGGAAATTACCTTGGCATTGTTGTTCCATGAGTCACTTTTTCTAGATACCACACAGAGATGGACAGACAGCCTGTGACCAGGGCAGACAGCCTAGACACAACCAAGATTAAACGCGAGGGCAGCAGGCACAACGGACAAAGCAGATATATCAGGATGTCTACATAGTTGCATTCTTGTTTTTCCACTGTACTAACTCAAAGAGCACACAAAATAAGCCCGTGTAGCGAAGACACGTGAAAAAAAAAGACATACTGAAAGAAATGTTTATGTTTTATTAGCATATTCTCTGCTCTAAATGAGTTTGGGCTAATTACTTATCAGGCCACACAGGGATAGGAGGGGGAGATAAGCTCCTAATATCACATTAGGTAAAATTAATTAAACAGAATAAATATAATTTATTTGATTCTGCTATTTCCTATTTCAATTGCTTGACTTAGCAATCTCAGTAATGGTCTTTAACAAATTATTCATTTATTTTCTTACAGATAAAAAGAGAGAAAAATGAAAACAAGCTGGAAAGAGATGAATTCCTTGACGATACCTCATTTTCCTCAGCAGAATAAGAACTGCAGAATTAGCACAGCTTTCTGCTACTTGAGCTAATGAAGTGCCACTACCAGTCACGGGTTGTCATCCTCTGAGTAAAGCACTCCCAGAAGAGGATTGCTGATGGCACTGGTGAGAAACATGAACTGAGGACTTGTTTCTCGGCTGGAGTGACAAGTAATTGGGTAGACGTGTACTCCAGATGTAAGCTAACCTGCTGCGTCTCTTCCTGCCTCTCACCATCCTTGTCCTTTGCCTTCTCTGCTTCATCCCAGACCCGCTCTTCTCCTACAGCAAGTCACAGTGGAACCCAGCTTCCGATCTCCCAATCTGATTAGTTCTTTGCTCACTCCCAGTATGACACTCTTTGCTCCCAGTCTACTTGGCTGGACTGCCCTAACTCTCCATTCCTTTCTCCCGACCTCATTCCTCATCTAGCACAGCTCTGGGATCTGGTATATCTGCCTGAGATTTTCTCGACAGTGCATTTGAACAATTCCATCCTCTGTACTCTTGATTTGAACAATGGGGCTGCTGGAACCAGGGGAAGGACAGACTCCTGCTTTCCATTTGGGTGCCTAGACCTCTTACGGCTCACAGTAGTAGATGCCTATCCATAGCAAATGGGACCTTTGGGGAAGTTTGTTGGTAAAATCAAAGTCATCTTTATTAAACGTGCACCATGGCTTTTCATACACTTATTTCATGAGGATAAAAACAACACGTCCCTGGCACAAATGCTGTCTTCTATCAGATTTTAAGTCCTTGCACCAAACTTATGAGATGTAGGCTTTGTCGCAGAAGACATCAGAATTTTTAAGCGCAGCACATTTTCCCCTACAGCCTGTCAGACACATCAGACATGTCTGAATTGTTTTACACTAGTTCCCCTTGAGAATGTGTGTCAAGTAAAAAGTCCTGAATTATACAATTTCATATTGTTTAGATAGGACAACGGGGTTGAAAGATTTAATCTCATAAAAAGCATTCTAATATCTTTAATGACCACTATACAGACTTCCATTCCTTAGAGGAGATAAGGAATGTCCTTGCAAATAAGAAAAATTAGATCCTGCTGTGCCAAGGCCTACGCTCTAAATAGTTCAAGGTGACCAGTGTACAGCTCAGCCTGTTACATAAAATAATTTGCAAAGGTCAGTAAAAATTAAAGACAAAATGACAGTTGTTTCAAGCAAAAAAGACACAGCGATAAGCCCCAAGGACTATGCTGAAATCATGTCCAGTAAAGAAGAAAATGTGGGACTAGAATTAGTGGGACAAAATTGATATACGGGAGAGTAAGACTTGCTGATGAGCAAAATCATGAGAGGACGGGCTATTCCGCCTCTCTGGTGCTCCGAACCTGCTGAGTCAGCTGCAAGGAAGTAAAATTTGACCCAAACCGCAGGAAGACAGGTAGACAACGGGAGCATAGCCCAGCATCGCGCCAGACATTTGCCCCATCCCCTGTAGACAGTCCCCTGTGGCTCCTTTGCCCTGGGCATTTATTATCAACATGAAAGGTGTACAGACAGGGTTGGACCAATAGGAGGAATCCAGGTGGCCTCACACCTCCACTTGTATTGGCTAAATCCTGAACAACATCTGGAATGAGACCACTACAGTTCCCTGGTTTGTGCTTTTCCTTCCCTCCCTTGTTCCTTCCTTTTTCATATGCGTATCCCATTGTTTTCTGCTTAAGTAGAGTCTGCTTGAGATGTTAACGCTAAGTCCTTTGGGCAGCTGCCGCCATGCTGTTAATTGACAGCTTCCAAAAAGCTGTGCTGGAGACAGGAGGGCACTGCTGCAGTTTCCATGTTTCCCTGGGACCAGCAGACAATATGTTTTTCTAGCAATGAACTTGCTGTTCAGAGCCAACGCCAGAGTGAGAGGCCGAGTTCCCTTCCCCTGCAGCTCTTGTGCCTTCTTTGTCCCTTATTCGTCTTGCCTGCCTCTCCAGGGAAGGACTGGGCTCTGACAATAGCTCCCCTAGCAGCTCCAGCCCGTCTCAGTGAACTGAATAACTCTCTTTTCTAAAATAAAAACAGCAATAAATTGTCTTTCTGACTATCTCTTTAAGCCTGTTACGCAATGGTGTTTTCCTCAGACAGATTCTTAATAGTGAATGGAAATTGGAGATTTTTCTGCATTCCAAATATTTTATCCCCCCTCCCCCTTTTTTTCTATCTTTAATAAAGGGTTTAAAAGATTTGGTGTGGCTCATATTGCCACACGAATAAACAAGCTAAGATTTATGCATTTGAAACCTCAAACCCTATCCCAAAACATGTTTAGCAATGTAGTTTTGTTACAGTGACACAGTACCTTTAATACATTTGACCCTCTGGGTCTATTTATTTTACTGAAATTTGACTGAGCAAAGTTAAATCCCCTTATATCATTCTGGAAGACAACTCATTTTATGTCTGGATACAAACCAATTCACCTCCTAAGCCGCATAATCAACTCCCGCCCTAACACGCCAGTTAGCACTAGCGCAGCTGAATGGAAAAAGAAATTCTGATGGTTTTATAGAAATGCACTTAATTTCTATGGGATGCTCAGTGAGTATCAGAACAATAGACAGTGTATTAACTACTATGTCTACTGACATTCTTTTTCCTTGGC
This sequence comes from Chroicocephalus ridibundus, assembly GCF_963924245.1. Taxonomy (NCBI): domain Eukaryota; kingdom Metazoa; phylum Chordata; class Aves; order Charadriiformes; family Laridae; genus Chroicocephalus; species Chroicocephalus ridibundus. Next base: position 158,094,395 of record NC_086284.1, read on the forward strand.
CTAGGTAATATTTTTATGTAAGGGGATGTCAGCACATACATTTTGTATAATGCAAAATTCTTGAACGGATACCACGAAGCAACCTTTTTTTTGTTGTTATTTTTACTTGGCATTTGAGAAACTGTCCTGTAATGACAAGGTCTGGAACAAAATCTAAAAGACAGGGTATTTTCCATGTTTAAAAGGTTTCTCTATATGATTGCAAATAAGGAAAATTATGGAAGCATCTTACTCTCTAATCAATCCATATTCTACAGTCAACACGGTTTACTCTTCCCTCTTGCTGTATACCCTTGTGTGCAGATTTTGGTGTGTCTTTGTTTTATTTTTTATATTTATGTATATTTATTAAGAAGCAAAACAGAGAAATCAGCCATTTAAGGACGTGCTGGAATGAACCGCTATAGGAAAATGAAATTTTTTCCATGTTCAGGCTATGGAAGGCTAGCGGGGGGATACCTCTATTCACCCAAACATTGTAAGTCCACTGGAAAAGAATGAAAGGTTGGTCAAATAAGGCTTTTCGTTTGTTTTTCCTTCTTCCTCTGTTTGTGTTAAACATTAGAATCTGGGCAAGACAGCCCATTATGTTAAGCCATAAACCAGTTCTTTCCCTGTTTCAGCACAATCTGCTTGACATGTGTCCAGCCCTTTTGATCTCCATGATCCTGGTCCAGCCAGACAGACAGAGATGTTTCTACCTGGGCTATTTTCTTCTCCTCTTCTCCCCACTGATCTAAAACATGTTCCCCATGCAACCTGAGAGGAAGGGGCTTGTAACCCAACATACAGCAATGTCCTTGGGTAAGTAGGTTACAGAGAGAGTCCAAAAGCTCTCAGTATTCTTCGGTTCCACCACACCAGCTCTTACGGTACCCAAAGCATGGTTGCACAACTGCCTCGTTTCCCTCACACCGCCTCATGACAGCATTTCCAGGCTCTGACAATGTGCTGATGGCCACAAGAGTACAGCCTGAAGAGGGAAAGACTGAAATACTGCTTTCATCAAGACTGACATACGAGAGGTAATCTGTTGGCTGCTTGTAAATCTGAACCACTCAATTTTTAGTGCCTTGCAATATCACTAACAGAGTTTCTTTTTTCCTCTACCTTGTTGAAGTGGAAGAGGCCCTTCCCTTTTATTTGAAACATTGGTTTTCTTCAGCTCCCTATATTTGCTCTAAAAGTCCTTAGGCATTTTTCTTAATATAACCCCGAGCCTTGACTACAGCCCATCATAGGTAATCGTATAAGAAGAGTGTGGTATATCTGATATGACTATTGCACAACTCTGATCTGACACGATCTTGTAACTCTGGTGGGACGTGATTGCTATATTGCAGTCAGCACAGAGCTGGCACAGCGCTGCTTGGAAAGCGTAAAGGCTGCAACATAAATGCCGCAAAATTGGGAAGAAGGCAGTCAGGTGTGTGGCAAAATGCGAGCAAAGGAATGGAAAGACTGAAATGGAATATTAACAGTAAATACATTCAGGAAAAAATATTGGAAGGTGAAGACTTCTGTTTGCAGGATACAGGAAATGTAGATACTGGCAATGAGAAGAGATGATTTTTTTTTTCTTTTTCATAGAATCATAGAATCATAGAATTGTTGAGGTTGGAAGGGACCTTTAAGATCATCGAGTCCAACCTTTAGCCTACCCTGACAAGAGCCACTTCTAAACCATGTCCCTCAGTGCCCCATCTACCCTTTTTTTAAACACCTCCAGAGATGGTGAATCCACCACCTCCCTGGGCAGCCTATTCCAATGTTTAATAACCCTTTCAGTGAAAAAATGTCTCCTAATATCTAATCTAAACCTCCCCTGACGTAACTTGAACCTGTTTCCCCTCGTCATATCACTTGTCACCAGGGAGAAGAGGTCAGCCCCCATCTCTCTACAACCTCCTTTCAGGTAGTTGTAGAGGGTGATAAGGTCTCCCCTCAGCCTCCTCTTTTCCAGACTAAACAACCCCAGCTCCCTCAGTCGTTCTTCATAAGGTTTGTCCTCCAGGCCCCTCACCAGCTTTGTAGCCCTTCTCTGGACATGCTCCAACACCTCAATGTCCCTCTTGTAGCGAGGGGCCCAAAACTGAACGCAGTACTCGAGGTGGGGCCTCACCAGTGCCGAGTACAGGGGGATGATCACTTCCCTAGTCCGGCTCACCACACTATTCCTGATACAGGCTAGGATGCTGTTGGCCTTCTTGGCCACCTGGGCACACTGCTGGCTCATATTCAGCCGGCTGTCAACCAACACTCCCAAGTCCTTTTCTGTCGAGCTGCTTTCAAGCCATTCTGCCCCAATCCTGTAGCGCTGCATGGGGTTGTTGTGACCCAAGTGCAGGACCCGGCACTTGGCCTTGTTGAACCTCATACCATTGGTCTCAGCCCATCGGTCCAGCCTGTCCAGATCCCTCTGCAGAGCCAACCTACCCTCAAGCAGATCAACACGCCCGCCCAGTTTAGTGTCATCTGCGAACTTACTGAGGGTGCATTCAATCCCTTCATCCAGATCATTGATAAAGATATTAAAGAGAACCGGCCCCAGCACCGAACCCTGGGGGACACCACTTGTGACTGGACACCAACTGGATTTAACTCCATTTACCACCACTCTCTGGGCACGGCCATCCAGCCAGTTTTTTACCCAGCGAAGAGTACACCTGTCCAGGCCATGAGCAGCCAGTTTCTCCAGGAGAATGCTGTGGGAAACAGTGTCAAAAGCTTTGCAAAAATCCAAGCAGATAACATCCACAGCTTTTCCCTCATCCACTAAGTGGGTCACCTTATCATAGAAGGATATTAGGTTTGATAGGCATGACCTGCCCTTCACAAACCCATGCTGACTGGGCCTGATCACCCTGTTCTCCTGCATGTGCCGTGTAATGGCACTGAGGAGGATCTGTTCCATGACCTTCCCAGGCACCGAGGTCAGACTGACTGGCCTGTAGTTCCCCGGATCCTCCTTCCGGCCCTTCTTGTAGATGGGTGTCACATTTGCTAACCTCCAGTCAGCTGGGACCTCCCCGGTTGTCCAGGACTGCTCATAAATGATACCAAGTGGCCTGGCGAGCACCTCTGCCAGCTCTTTCAATACCCTTGGGTGGATCCCATCCAGCCCCATAGATTTGTGCACCTCCAGGTGCTGAAGCAGGTCCCTCACCATTTCCCTTTGGATTAGAGGGGCTTCATTCTGCTCCCCATCCCAGTCTTCTAGTTCAGGGGTCTGGGTGCTCAGGGAACAACTGGTCCTACTGCTGAAGACTGAGGCAAAGACTTCATTAAGTACCTCAGCCTTTTCCTCATCCTTGGTCACTATGTTGCCGGCCCCATCTACTAGAGGACAGAGATAATCCTTAGTCCTCTTCCTATTGCTAATATATTTATAGAAGCTTTTTTTGTTGTCCTTGACAACAGAAGCCAGGTTTAGCTCCAGCTGGGCTTTGGCCCTCCTGATTTTTTCCCTACATAGCTTAACTACCTCTTTGTAGTCGTCTTGAGTGGCCTGCCCTTCCTTCCAGAGGCCATAGATCCTCTTTTTTTCCCGAAGTTGCAACACTAGCTCCCTGTTTAGCCAGGCCGGCCTTTTTCCCCGACGGCTTGTCTTCTGGCACATGGGGACAGCCTGCTCCTGCGCCTTTAAGACTTCCTTCTTGAAAATCATCCAGGCTTCCTGGGCTCCTTTGCCCTGGAGGACTGCCTCCCAGGGGACTTTGTCAACCAGGCTCCTGAAAAGCCCAAAGTCCGCCCTCCGGAAGTCCAAGGTAGCAGTTCTGCTGAGCCCTCTCCTTGCTTCTCGCAGAACCGAAAACTCTATCATTTCATGGTCACTGTTCCCAAGACAGCCTCCAACCTTCACATCCCCCACAAGACCTTCCCTATTTACAAACAACAGATCCAGCAGGGCACCTTCCCTAGTTGGCTCTCTCACTAGCTGTGTCAGGAAGTTATCCCCAGCACATTCCAGGAACCTTCTAGACTGTTCCCTCCCTGCTGTATTGTATTCCCAGCAGATGTCCGGCAAATTGAAGTCCCCCACGAGGACAAGAGCTCGCGATCTTGAGACTTCTCCCAGCCGTTTATAGAATATTTCATCTGCCTCCTCATCCTGATTGGGCGGTCTATAACAGACTCCTACTACGATATCCGCCTTGTTAGCCCTGCCCCTGATTCTTACCCATAAACATTCTTCTTTTCGATAGAGAAGAATGTATGTAGGAAAAATGAGGTAGGAAAATGAAAGTAAAACATTAACAAATGCACCCAAAACTGTGAAAGGTGTTGGACTGTGGCATCATATTCCAGTGGCAAGATTGGGAATCGTTAGCTTGAGCTATTTAGCATTCATATCTGGACAAATCTGTAGGAAATTACAGCACAGAAAAATTCTGCACTAGCCTATTGGATAACCATAAATAATTTAAAGCAACTTCTATCTTGTCTTCTACAATTCAGTGGACAACTGACTGGGCTGTTATCTAGTTTTATCATGGCTATGTCCTTTTACCAGAAAGTGGTTGCTTTTTTTAAGCTAATGTACATTTCAAACCCCTCTTATTTTGGTTAATTTTCTCAAAGGAAAAAGAGTTGTCATGTTCATCGCTTGATACTGATACTGTCCAGGTCTGGTTTCACATTAATCCTCCTCAGTTTGTCACTCACCTGTGATTAAGCAAGCAGAAGCTAAGAAATAAAAGAATGTATTTTGTAAAGGTGAACTAAAATTTCAGTCACTGTGAAACTCTGAGTAGGGACACTAGGACAGACTGTCAGAAAGTCCAACTTGGTCTAGTTCTAGCTACTTCAGTGGAGTTATGCTGAGCCATATTTGCTGACAATCTGAATTTTGCATATGCTTGTTATGTTCTTTTTAATACAGTACAATCTCTGTAAGAGTAACAACTTGGAATAACTTTGTTTTGGTTGATATCTGAAATGAAAATTACGTCATTAGCTGTGAGTTGTCTCCCAAGACAAAAATGCACAGTTATTACTTGAGACCAAGAAAAAATTTGCAATATTCTCCTTATTTCAATCTTTTACTGGATGACATAATGACAAATTAGAAATTACTTCTGAGTTGTAACTTCATTTTAACATTTAAGATATCTGCCTGCTGCACATTTTATATGACTTCCAATTACAACAATATGTGAGACATCTCAGTCTTTGAGGTCCCTCACAACATGCCCGTGGGACTGAAAAATGCTATTTTTGTGCAAATGCAAACAGAGCTATAGACTCACTAATTTGCCCAGGGAAGTATGTGATATTACAAAAAAAGTCAATCCAGTTGTCTTTAATCCAAGAGTACGTCTCTAATGGATGAACCATCACCCTTGATCCTAGCTGGAAAGTCAAACGATACCATCAAAAAATACATTAAAATTCACAATACTGTAGATCACTAAGATATTCCCTTAGGGTATGGGTTGTTTGAAAATAAGTAAAAGAAATAAATAAGGCACTTAGTTACTTATATATTGCCCACAGTTCTAGAGAGTTGTGAAGAAAACAAATCTGGAGTGCTGCATTGCACAACTTCACAATGCTGCAGTTAGATTTTCCCTTGTATTTACAGCCTGGTTTATTTTAAAATCTAGTCAAGCATTTGAAAATCATAAATATGCAGCTCCACAGATCTGGAGGTCAGATTTCTGTGACTGTAATACATAGCTTCTGTTTACAAAGCTCTTCAATTTAGGGTCAAACTCTGCTTGCTTTACTCATGTGAGTGAAGGAGCAGGTTTTGTCACAGTATTACATGGCTACATGGTGCTGACACTGCTCCAAAGATAACAAAAATATGTACTGAGGTACTAATCTAAGAGGGGCAGAATATGACAGCGTTTGGCAGGAACATTTCTAAGAGGTGCAACAGCGCTTGCATGGTTTCATAGGAAATATAACCAAATCCTGATATACAGCTGTTTTTCTCTCCTTACCAGTACTGAAGGTTCATACCAACGCAGTTGAAACCTCATTTTGACTCCTCTGTTAATATTACAAATTTTAAATAAAGTAAATCAACAGATACAAAAGCTGGTATCAGTCTTAACTTCTTCAATTTTGCCTGTATGCCAGCATGTAGTATTTTGGATTATGCAAACCTCAAGTCCTGCTGTTTGCTACACCCGTGTAAAGGAGCAGAAAGTAAAAATTTTAGCATGTAAACTTCCATCTCAAATCTGCCAGAGGGACATAGAGAATGGCCTGGCCCAAAGTCATGTTATACCTTAAATCAATAGTCATCCATTGACCCATGCGAACCACATGCCTCTGATCTTACGGCTAATCCTTCTTTAGCCTGTTGGTACTGGTTGGTTGGGAGTTGGTTGGGATACTGCAGGGTCCCTCCAGCAATAGCCACCCTGTTGGGGTATTTAATGAGAGACTGGATGGAACCAACAACCACAGGTGGGCATCTCAGCTCGTAATAATTAGAGGAATATTTCTGTCACCTCCTGTATTCTTTTTTAGTTTGTAAAATATCGTTTCTGATCATAAATTCTGGTCTTCGTTGGAGCACCTCTCCTATGAAGACAGGCTGAGAGAGTTGGGGTTGTTCAGCCTGGAGAAGAGAAGGCTCTGGGGAGACCTTATAGCGGCCTTCCAGTACCTGAAGGGGACCTACAGGAAAGATGGGGAGGGACTCTTTATCAGGGAGTGAGTGTTGTGATAGGACAAGGGGTAACGGTTTTAAACTGAAAGAGGGGAGATTTAGATTAGATATCAGGAAGAAATTCTTAACTGTGAGGGTGGTGAGACACTGGAACAGGCTGCCCAGAGAAGTTCTGGATACCCTGGAGGTGTACAAGGCCAGGCTGAATGGGACTTTGAGCAACCTGGTCTAGGGGAAGGTGTCCCTGCCCATGGCAAGGGGGTTGAACTAGATGATCTTTAAGATTCCTTCCAACTCTAAACATTCTATGATTCTATAATAAATGTAATTAAGAATCACACCTTTATTTTAAAGTAAGATGAAAGAAGAGTCAGAAGTGCTCTGTCTTCCACTGCAAAGAAGGCGTTCAGAGATGAGAGACCAGGTGAGAGCCTTGAACTTTGTGTGCAACAGTTTAGACGTTTGTTCAGACACAGATGGCCGGAGGGTTCTGAAGGTGTTATTCCAGGTAACGCAGTCCTGTGTCCACTGTGGCTTTTAGCCAGCATTGTGACTTGTTTATCCTCTATTTCGTTGTCCCACCCTCTATTCAGGGCTGCCCAGAGAAGTTGCATAATAAAATAGAGGAGTTGGTTTGGCTCCAGCTGGTCCTGGTGCCTGTTGTCCACTGTGGGTTTGGTTTAGTTGTGTGGATGAGACTTGGGACACAATGAGAGGAAAACTCTAAATAGCTCAGAGGCTTTTTAAGAGGTGAACATTTTATTTACTAGCTGATTGCTACTGCAAATAACATTTTCAGTAACCAAGATAAGTTTAGTTATATCTTTCTGCTAGGAAATTTATAGCATGGTCGTTTGGCTTTAAATGATGGATTCTGAATTTTCTAATAAGCTTTGCTTCATTGAAAACCAACTCTGTAAAAGTAGCGACATGTCAAAGCAAGCCAACCCTTCTTCTTTTCCCTGTATGTGTATTCAGAATCCTATCTCCAAACAGTCCTAGAGAAAGTTTTCGTTGCTTTTTTTTTTTCTTGTTAGTTCAGCATAGCCAACAATAAAGGCCTTGTTTACATTAAGCAAATGTGCAATGATGCGGCAAAATCAATTTAGTCACACTGATGCGAATCGCTTATGCAGATGTAATGCCTGTGTGCAAAGTAGGGCATTTCTGAATGTATACAATATTTAAAATGAAGTGCAAGAGACAGATTCTATTCTTCCCAGCTGATTCCTTAATGTGATTCATACAGGCGCCCCTGAAAGCCTAAGTTGAAAGAAAGGGACTTTCTGGTCAAGAATAAGGGTTCATTAGGAGTACTGTTGATTGTGAAGGAATATCATGACCTTTAGATTCCAAGTTGCGGTAGTTTAACAGATAGATTAATACTTTTAACAAACATTCTTTACATTTAAACTGAGCATATTTGACCTTAAAACCACAGGGAAAATAAATATGTGATTGCATAACTCCCTTTTACCGCTACTTTTCAGGACAGAAGTGAAAATGAATGTATTTTTGGTTCTGGGCTGTTCTTAGTAATTTAATGTGATCTGTTGTCAACAAGAAGGGAAACAAACCTCTGACACTCAATAAGAATAAGAAGAGAACAAAATGTACCTTCCTGTGAGTATTCAGCCAAAGATCTACGGGCAAAACATGGCGTTACTGAAAACCAGGTGGGGTCAGCAAGTGAGGTGACAGTAGGGAGTACCACTAATTGAGATAAAGACCATTTTTCTTTGCAGTCTGCAAAGGTTTGGGGATTATTATTTTTTTAAATTTATTATTATTTTTAAGTTTTTGGGCTTTTAATAAAAATGCTTTGGGAAATTGTGAAGTTGGAGTAAAAGTTCTGGTCATTTGGTAAATGTCTTAGATGTTTTTAGGGAAAAAAAAAGATTCCAAATAATTTATGTTGCAGTATAACGTTTATTTAACATGGTAATAAATGAAAGACCAACATCCAAACAAAATATTTTTATTGAAAACATAGTTTTTAATCAAATCCAGACTATGTCTCAAAAAGCTTTTCTTTACGAAGTATTTTAAAACTGGGGAAACTTTTTTCCTCATCTGAATGGAAGCTCATTATGAAACCTGGGAATCTTTTGTTAAATGAAATTTTGATTCTCCTTACAGCAAAAGACTCACACTAGGGAAGTGAAAAGAGATGTCATACTGGGCTTCTTTTCCATGGGCATTCACCTACTACCATTGCTACTGATGCCAAAAAGTGACTGTTAAAGCAACATTTTTTTTCCTCCCTCACCCTCCCTAAAAAAGAAAAAGACGTTTAGGAAGTCAGTCCCTTTTCAGGAATGAAGCCAGGGCAGAGTCTCATCCTGATGGGTTACAGTCTCCCAATGGAGCCAGGTGACTTGAGAAATGCTGTTCTGTAGGTCCAAATTCTCTTTGGACCTTCCCAGAAACATACATTAACAGGACTTTGCAATGCTTCATTTTTTCTAACAACAGTGCTAACGCTAACAAGAACCCAAGTAGGAAACCCTCATCTGAGAAAGAAGTGAAGTGCTTAGGCAGGTAGGGAGCTAAGCACTCAATTATTACTGAATTTCAAATCCACAGGCACTACAGCTATACCCCCTACCTTATAATTCCTGAGATTACTGAGATTTATCAACAGAAGCTGTGGCCCCCACTGGATAATTCCCGAGTTCCTTGAAATGAGTCTAATACCCAACAGGGTTACTTGTGCTGCTGCAGAAAGCTATTTCTGGCTTTTTATGTGTCAGAAAAGAAACTGGATGTGACGGATTTGGAGCTGCCCTGTGACAATTTAGGAATATGGTCCGTTGGCCTGATTATTTGGTTGAATGTCTGAGTTTAACTCGTCAGGGGTTTGCTCACAACTGTAGTTTCAAATAACTGCTGTGCCAGTCTATACTTGCAACCCTGGCATGCCCCACTTCCACTGAGGCCGCACAGGGACTTGGGAGGGGGAAGAGATTCAGTTTTGAACCACAGGCAGTCCTAGCATCCTGCTCATTCCCAGAAGAGATGTAGATCTCCAAAGGTCCACAGGGGATTAGAGATGGGACCTATAACTGTTTGATAAAACAACTGGATAGAGCATTGTTAGGGGACGTTACCTGGGATGTGTTCACATTTAGCCATGCTAATTCCATGCATTCATGAAATTTTCTATGGAAGTGAAAGTTAACCCTAAAAAATACAAATCCACAGTATATACCACAGTCATTTTCAGCAGTTTTCATCTAATACTGGGCGTTCAGAATTGGCACGTTGCCTCTCCCCTTAGGCAAGCCCCTTTTCGATGAAATGGGACCCAAGGGGATGATGACCCCAGGGTTAATTTACAAAAGCACAGTGACTTCTCTGAACATGTAACTAATGGGTAGCTGTGCAGCGGTGGTGTTATTCCACAGTTTACAGTGAAGGCATGTTGGGTGGAGCACTGGAAACATTACAGGGCGGCTGGCCCACTCCAGGGTGTTGGACCCAGCCTCATCTGTGGTGAGCTTCCAGCTGAGACCACAAGTGAATCTCTTCTCGATTGTGAAAGAAGAGTGCCAGTGGTTATTTGCCAGGTGCTGAAGAAATATCTGACTTGGGTAAACAGCATAAATAATAGGACACAAAGAAGGTTTCTAAGAAGCCATCCTTCATTTTGGAATGAAAGGTTGTTTGTGTGTGGGTGTATATGTTGGGTGAGTGAAGTACAGAAAACAGAACGTTGAAAATCCTAAGAAAATGATCCAAACCACGTTTTGCTCACTCTCTGCTGGCTGACAGGACAAGTAGGTAGTTTACTACAGCGTTATGGGTTCTTGATTGTGGAGTTCAAAAAGGCAGCCTACAGGCCTAAACTGTATTCTAGATTAATTCCTAATTCAGCCATTGTAGCTAGGGAGGCACTATGTTCATTCACTGCTTATTCCAGCTGTTTTGGTACATAAAGTTCTCCTTCTTCACTGTTGCTGGAAAGGTTAATATATTACATTTCCATAACCGTGAATCTCTAATGCATTCATCTTTCCCCCATTGAACATCTTTTACATTTATGGATTTCACTCAACAACAAAACCAACCACTATAATAAAGCATCCCTTTGTCAAGAGAAGCCAGACTAGAAGATGCTGTATTCTGGGACAGATCCTCCCAGTGGCTGCTCTGTGTTGCTGGTTGTGGAGTCTGGCCACCTCTTGGATGACCACAGTGGCAAAAGCATTTTTTAATGATACAGGGGGAGTGCTGAGTCTCCTCTGCCACTTCCTTCACTGTTGCCACATAAAGGATAAAACTGAGCCATCCGGATCACGCTGCAAGCCCCATGGCTTTATTTTGGTCTATGAAAAAACTTTGGAAAGAGAGCATTTAGTGTCACACGGCTGTCTGAGGAGGAGGAAACATACATGCCGATGTTTAGGGGTAATCTGGGAAGGGTTGCGTTTTGTAAGACCAAGTGACTGAGTACTAGAAAATCTAGAAAGACAGGGAGGAGACAAACTGAGCCAGAGACAAAAGGAAGAAATCAGAGCCAGCAAGTAAATTCTGAGTGCAAGGAACTCCTAGTTACCAGCCCTCCAACGGGAAGTTCTGCTAGGCAGTCGGCAGCCATTTCCTTCCGCAGTTGAAGTTTCTGAATGGTAACTTTTTGTGGAACGTATTGCAGGAATCTAGACTACAAATGGCAAAGATCTAGATTGTGGTCACAAAGTGCATATCTAAACAGAAGGCAAAATGCTGGAGGAATAATACTGCTTCTGGAATTTGCTTTAATTGGCATGTCCAGAAAAAGCAGAAGATTTAATAAAACTCACATATTGTGAACAGAAGTAACAAGTAGCATGGCAAGCTCTTAAGCTCTTGGGTGAGCACGGAAGAGGGAGGAGAGATGAAGTAATTTCAACTTCTGGTTGTTCCCTGCAGCTAGTCAACATGATTCCCATGCTTTTTAAGCTGGCTCTATCAGCTTGTTACCATTTTCATTTTTTTTCCCGTTGGTTTGTCTCATCCCAGTGCAACACTGAAAAACTCAACAAGTCATAGCCTGCTTCTGACAGAAGCTGGACAAAACCGGCAGCTGTTTTCAGACTGAAGGCAGTACAGCATGTATTTTCCCATGGCAGGTTTGTCTATGTCGCCTGTTACAAGCAGCCCCAAGCCAGCTCTGCCTGGGGTCCCCGTTGGCCACATGCAGCATAGCTGTGGTCCAAAAGCAGTGCACCCAGGTGAGTATAATGAGGTGCAGCATCCTTCATTAATCGTTTCCACATTTTGTATGAGCAATGCAGTTACACTTGAAAGCTTTTTCCTTTGCTCCCCTGTCTTAGAATCATAGGATCATAGAATGTGTTGAGCTGGAAGGGACCTTTAAAGGTCATCTAGCCCAACCCCCCTGCAGTAAGCAAGGACATCTTCAACTAGATCAGGTTGCTCAGAGCCTCATCAAGCCTGGCCTTGAATGTCTCCAGGGAAAGGGCCTCCACCACCTCTCTGGGCAACCTGTTCCGGTGTCTCATCACCCTCACCATAAAGAGCTTCTTCCTCATGTCTAATCTAAACCTACCCTGCTCTAGTTTAAAGCCATTGCCGCTTGTCCTGTCACTACATTCCCTCGCAAACAGCCCCTTCCCATCTTTCCTGTAGGCCCCCTTCACGTACTGGAAGGCCGCTATAAGGTCTCCCCAGAGCCTTCTCTTCTCCAGGCTGAACAACCCCAGCTATCTCAACCTGTCTTCATAGGAGAGGTGCTCTAGCCCTTTGATCATTTTTGTGGCCCTTCCTCTACTGCACGGCTGGTTATCTTGGGATGGTTATTTCTGTTCCTCCCTAATGTTTTTTGCTCCTGTCCTGAGTACTCCTAACATGATGCCACCACTAACAGGAGGGAGAGCAGGGCTCTGCATTCAAATTCAAATCATACCAATTCAAACATTTATTTTAAATCAGGTGGTATTCAGATGCCATGCGACTACAGAATTTACAGCACAGTTCATGTGAGCTTTGCAAACATCCCAAGCAAACAAACTTTGCAGGAAACATAATCGTATCATTTTACTAATCTCTGGGATACTGGCTCATGGGGATCATTATTTCCAACAACGTGTCTGCTCAGGTCCTTTGCAGAGTGATCTTTGTACCGTTTGATAATATCCCTATTTTCCTGACTTGACACCTATTGGAGAAACAGGTTATACTAGTTACAGGAACCATCTGGTTTGATGATCTTATGACTTGCTATCATCCCTCACAAATATATTATTCATTGACTTTCTGATCATGTTTGCTATTAAAACTAATTAAACATACTTCAGTTATGCCCTGCTTCCGAACAGACCGACTCTAACGGCATTTTTGATACTTTCTTACCTCACGGAACCTGTACCATCCTCCTTAGCTTTAATTCCCAAACCTGTTTCATCATTAACATTTACACACTCTCCGCGTGTTAGCTCCTGTCACAAGGAATTGTTAGAACATCATCGTGGGGTGTTGGATAGCCAGGCCAACGTGTGTGGGATTGGAGAAAACGATGAAGGGGCTGTACCCTACCGCTTGGTGAGTCCCAGCAAGGGGAGAAAGGCAGCTGGACCGACTGGGAGGCAGAAGGTGTGCTTCAAGAAACTGCTGCTGGCGACATTCTTCCCCTGTTCGATGGCAGGTGTTACGTCCCAGTCCGACTACGTTGGGCCCGAGAGAGGTTCGTAATGATTCCAAGTGTGAGATTAAGACACAAACAAGGTCAGATGCTGCACACTGTAACTTCATTGTTATTCCCCAGCAATAGTCCCTGAGACAAGCGATAAAGATGGAAGCAGAGAAAAGGCAGAAGGGAGAAGCAGTATTACGGAGCACAGCAAAAGTGTAGTCACCACCACAGGCCTGATGGTGTCCCGATGGTCCTCTGGAATTCAGCAGCATCCCGTTGATCCGTGGTTCTCAAGTTGTGACGGTGGTGAGGGTCCCCATTGTGACATGGCATGGCACGGCACTAGTTTACAGTCTCTGTCAACTTGTAGTTCGATCAGTCAGCACGCAGGTCATTTTGGCTTGGCCAGTCATCGTTTGCCACAGTCGCTGTAGGATTTCTTCCTGCCCTTGTTGCTTGGGCAGCACTTGGTTCAGCACAGTCATCGTCATACAGCAAGTTTGGGGTAGCCGGACAAGCCCCAGGGTAGACAGGGTCTGGCCATTCTGATAACCAAAGGCCTACACCCTTCTCAGTTGGTGGCAACATTGGTTGGTGTCTGATAAGCAAAAGAGTGGTTTGCAGAAAGTTCTAAATAGACACAAGGAAGCTTTGAGACAGTTGACATTCCAGTCTTCCACAGCAGGTCAAGAGTTGAGAAGGTACAGCTTTGTCCCCTCTGCTGATATTCTTAAGCAGGGAATGACATTTATCTCTCAACAGTTCCTCATTGTAAAGCCTAATCTACTTTCTCCCCCTCCCCCACTCCCCAAAACAACTTGTAGCATTGTTCTCCTGTTATCATGGTAAATTACGGATGTGAGACAAGCTGAATCATGACAATGCTCCTGTATGCAGTTGTTCTCAGTGCTGGAGAAATTTGTCTTTTGTCATGTACAGCTTTTTTATGGTCCTATTTATCATGGGTGGGATGTCGGGGTCTTGATGGGATGGCAAGTAAGTGAGAAGCGCGCTGGTCACTCTGGGATTTTTAGCGCAGACTTCTGGAATATTCTGAGGAATGTGGATCGGTTAGCGATTGACCTGTGACCAATGTGTGAGCAGCGCTTCATGTGTGCACGCGTACTTAAGTTAAAGCATTTGATTCAATAAAACCAGAATTGTACTTTTCCATCATAGAATCGTCTAGGTTGGAAGGGACCTTTAAGATCATTGAGTCCAACCATCAACCTAACACTGACAAAACCACCACTAAACCATGTCCCTCAGCACCACTTCTACCCATCTTCTAAATACCTTCAGGGATGGTGATTCCACCACTTCCCAGGGCAGCATCTGTTCCAGTGTTTGACAACCCTTTCGGTGCAGAAATTTTTCCTAATATCCATTCTAAACCTCCCCTGGAGCAACTTGGGGCCGTTTCCTCTTGTCCTATCTCCTGTTACTTGGGAGAAGAGACCAACTCCCACCTCTCTACAATCTCCTTTCAGGTAGTTGTAGAGAGCCATAGGGTCTCTCCTCAGCCTCCTTTTCTCCAGGCCAAACAACCCCAGCTCCCTTAGATGCTCTTCATAGGATTTATTCTCCAGACCCCTCACGAGCTTCCTTGCCCTTCTCTGGACCCACTCCAGCACCTCAATGTCTTTCCTGTAGTGAGGGACCCAAAACTGGACACAGTACTCAAGGCGGGGCCTCACCAGTGCTGAGTACAGGGGGACAATCACTTCCCTAGTCCTGCTGGCCACACTGTTCCTGATACAGGCCAGGATGCTGTTGGCCGCCTTGGCCACCTTGGCACACTGCCGGCTCATATTCAGCCAGCTATCGACCAGCACCACCAGGTCCTTTTCTGCCTTCTTTAATTTTACCCATCCCCAATTAGGTTCAGTCGGGTAACGTGCCTGAGCGTGGCGGCGTGGATGTGCTCCGCCAAACCGAACGTGGGCCACCGTTTCCAGAGACACCTCTACTTGACGCAGGGGGGAGGAGGACAACCGCTCTAACGACCTGTCCATGGGACGAAGGCCTCTCACCCAGCCAGCGGCCAGGCTGCCACACATTCTGCCCAGCCGAGGTGGCGGCCATTTAGGCCGGGGCTTAGAGGACCGCGGGCCCCAGCAGGAAGGCCTTCAGGCGGTGTGCGTGGACTGAAGGGGCGCCGGGCCCCGGTGGGTGACGTGAGCCGCCCTGGTATCGCTGAAGGGGAGCGCCCCGCCCACCGCCTGAGGAGGAGGCGGGGCTGTGGGCGGGGCTTACCGAAGGGGGCGTGGCCTTTCGGGGCGTGGCTTCCGCCGTCGGGCGGGATGGTTCCTGTGGGGGCGGGAGCAGCGCTCGCCGCACGTAGGCGGTGGCGGCGGCGGCGGGGGGGGGCGTGGCCGTGCGGGCGGGGCGGGTGGCGCGGCGTGGCGAGGGGCGGGGCGCGGGCGGCCGTTGGCCGTGTCGCGCGGCGGGGCAGCCTCGTCCCGGGGCAGGCACACAAACAGCGCGGAGCGGGGGGGCGGCGGCGGTGGCGGTGCGGCCGGGCGGGAAGCGGCGGGGCTCAGCGGGGCCGCCCCGCCTCCCTTCAGCTCTCCGGCGGCGGCGGCCGGCGCAGGACAATGGAAGAGGCGGCGGCGGCGGCGGCGGCAGCAGCAGTGGCGGCGGCGGCGGCGGGGGGGCCCTGCCCGGCGGATCGAACGGGGGCGGCGACGGCGCTGAGCGGGGAGAACGAGGCCGAGAGCCGTCAGGGCCCGGCGGAGCGCGGCGGGGAGGCGGCCCCCCTCAACCTGTTGGACACTTGCGGCGTGTGCGGGCAGCCCATCCAGAGCCGGCGGCCCAAGCTGCTGCCCTGCCTCCACTCGGTCTGCCTCCGCTGCCTGCCGCAGCCCGACCGCTACCTGATGCTGCCCCCCGCCATACCCCCCTCCGCCGCCGCCACCGGCACCCCCAAGGAGCCGCAGCCGCCGGCGCCCCCTTCTTCCCCCGTCTCTTCGCCGGCCTCACCCATGCACTGCACGCCCGGTAAGTGGCCCTTCTGTCCCCGTCCCTTTCTCTCCTCCAGGTTGGGGGTGCTGCCCCTGCTCCCCCCCCCGCCTCACTCCTCGGAGGCCTGTGTGTCGCGATAGACGCGGGAGGGGGCGGGGAGCTGTCGCGACGGGAGCTTGGGAAACGGCGTGGGCGGGGTGCAGGTGCCCGGGCGCGGGGCTGCCGGGGGGCACGGACCCGTCGGGGCGGGCTGAGATCGCTGGTCGCCAGCGCCAAGGCTGGCAGGGGGGCGTGGGTTTTTCGTTTTTTTATTTGGTTTTTTGTTTTTTTTTTTTTTAATTATTATGGTTTGGTTTTTGTTTTGGTTTTTTTTATTTTTTTTTTTAAATTTCCCACCTCGGAAGAAGGCACTCATTTACTTTCCCAGGACCTCTCTGTGTGGCTAGAGGAGCGGCGGGAGCCGTCCCCCCTCCTCCCCCCGCCGGGCCGGGGGACCCTCCCTCGGTGGGCGCTGGGCGGGGGACTCTTGCCGGGGAGTGGTGGTGGGGAAAAAAAACCCACCTTAGTACGGGGTGATAGGGTGGCAGGAAAACGTAGCGAGAAAACAAGACTTTTTTTTGAGTAATGTTTCCGGTTCGGAGCTCACCTGGAGGGAGCCCCGCGGGTGTCACCCGTCCTCCGACCCGGTGCTGGCCCGGGGAGGGTCCGAGCGCCCGGTCGGTAACGAGTTGCGGGGAGGCGGGAACAGTAGTCGGCGTGATAGGCAGCCCGGATGGACCCGGTAATGCATGGATGTACAACTTAAAACTTGTTTAATTGTCGCGCTGAAGGGAGAATGCCGCGAGGAAGTTTTGGTAAACTCATGTACTGACACAGTAGCATGTGTCGGTGCTGTAAGAAGATGCGCAAAACTCCTATAATCTGAAAGTACTTTCCTAATTTTTTTTTTTCTTAGCCGTCTTCGGTCTAGTGGGTCACTTTATTTTGTTACAGGCAACTTCATTTTAGGAAAAAGGTGCAAACAAGCATCCTGTAGTGGAAATGGGTGAATATCCTGGAGAAACTTGAATAAAAAAGAGGGTGGAGGTCGTGCTTACTGGGATGTGTAGTGGGGGCTCAAGTAAAAACTGCTACATAAAGAGAGAAGTAGTAACTCCAGATTGGCCATTCTTGAGCAAGTATTGGCCATTGTCCTAAATCGGCATTTAGGAAATGTTTACCATCCTGCCAGCAGTTCTGACCAGAAAGATTACAAGTTGAATATGCAAAATGTTTTCAGCACATTGTAAAGGAACACCCTCTTGAAAGAAAGGAATATTTGGGACAATTGGAGAGACAGCCTTGCTTGAGAATATCTGAGAAAGTCCTGACTGTGTTATTAACAGGATACGTGGAGCCTCTTCATCTGTCTGGATGTCTATTTTGGTGTATTCATCCAGTCTTTAATTTTAGCATGTAATTTATGTAGTAGTCAGACTGCCTAGTCAGAAGTTTCAGAATGGGAAAATCTGTGAGACCCAAAGCCAGTATATTTAAGCTTGGTTGATCCAGGAGATCTTACTGCTCATACATCTACATGTGAAGTTCTGCATGAGAGGAACAGAAAGAGCACAAACTTTGGTGTATAAGGAGGTATTTCAAGATGAGATACTTGGAAATGAGAAAGAGGGCAGAGATGCAGCTAGCTCAGAGGTTGCAACATAGGCTGAGAGACAATATAATCGTCGTCATGAGAGTTTTGAGGTCATGAATGGCACAGCTCAATTCTCAGATGTTCAAATGTAGCAGAAATTGGTGTCTGCAGTTGAGTAAGAAATGAAATGCATCATAAGAGTGAAAAGACTAGTGCTATTCAAACACCTGCTTGAGAGGACAAATGGTATGAATTGATTATACACTATATATTCCTCCTCGTTCTACAAATTTACAGACATACTATTTTTTGGTGACATTATTTTTACCCTGTCGACTTTTCTTTCAAGTTATTTTCATGCTTCCACGCTACCATTCATATTCCAATATGAAGGAGAAACTTGCATAGATCTTATACTCTCCTTGATGCATTCTTCATGTCTTTTCTTGTCATGATTTTGGCCCAGTTAAAATGACAATGGCTGCATACTAGCTAGCTAAGACCTAACTTGATGGTGTGCATTGGCTGCTTTCTGTCTTCCACCTCATATAAATAACTTATAAACTTAAGATTGAAGAGAAAAAAAAAAGTCAGTGTCCAAAGCTGATTGTATTGAGGAAAAATGTTATGTTTGAAGGAGTGCTTAAATTCTCAGAAGATGAAAGGAAAGACAAAACAGTGCAAATCCGTCACCTCTTCTGGTAATGTGTTGTGCAAAATGTTTATGAGGAGTGACCTCAAGAAATAAACCCAAGAGTATAAGCTTTAGAAAGTTGCAGAGTAAATGCCTCTCATGATGTAAATTACGAGATTACTGTGACTAAACTGCAGAAATGAACAGCAAGGAAGCTATTTGTACTGGAAGGAATGTCCTAGGTAAGGAACACAATAGAATTACAAATTATGAAAAGCTCCTGAAAAGATAAGCAGACAGACTGCTTATGCACGTGTGCTGAGCAGTAAGATGTGGCACAAAAAGAAGGCTGAAGAAAGACTGGTAGAAGGGAGTCTGTCTTGAGCAAAGCAGAGGATGTGATATGAAAAGTGCTTCACTAAGCCAGCCTTGAGATGGAGTGTTGTGCCAATATCGAAATTAGTTGAAAAACAGGTAGCTAGAGAGGAACCAAGTTTCAAGTATAATCTGGATATGCTTTTTGTCTTCAGTAAACTGTTTCCAAGCAGAAACAGTCCATCGTTTTACTAGAGTAACACGTGTCTTCAACTTCCAACATATAGGCAAGTTGACTTGGGAGAATGTTGGCTCTCTTTCTGTAAAGATACTAACAACTAATAAAGGAGTGCTGTGAAAAAAGAATTAATTTCAAACATAAAGATCTAGAGTGAATTAAGAGTTATAGTGTTGCTCACTTGAATATGATGTTCAGCATGGGTAATGGCAAAGACAAGTGTCTAGACATGTGAAGGAGTTTCCTGTGGTGCATGTTAATCATTCCTCCTGCAAAGATGGACTAGTGGCGAGGCCATTTGGCATAGATATACTCTGTACTGCCACATGCATTCTGTTTCGAAATAAAAATTCTATAGAAAAGAAAACTTGAGAGTTTCTGATCTCTGTGCAGCACCTTAAACTTCAGCTCTGTACAGTCAGCTCTGTGTCAGACTTCAATGGTCTTAGCGCTGGAGAACTCACTGCTTGTTTTCTGAATGTCCAATGGTAACTTATTTAATGTAGATGATATTTTTGTTGTTGCATTGGTAAAAAATGGGTTGCCAGGCACAGAACATTACAAACTGTGCTGAACGCTGCAACAGTGGGTCTGTAAATGTGATACTAGCTTGTGAGCAAGTGTCTACAGACTCTGCTGCTAACTGTCTTGGCTAACTTTTTTGGTTTTTTTCTTTTTGTTTCTCAAATGAACATTCTGTACTATTTGATTGTGCGAGTTATAACTGGTGCGTACAAGAAGGCTGTTATTAGAAATTTGCCATTTGCCCAAATTTTGTGCTGGGTGGTGCTTCAGTGACTAGTTGAGTAGTAGCCTATGCTTAATTAAAACGACAGCATTCATAATGTGGGGAGCATCTGAACATTGTAGTACTCCTGTGGAATTTTTGAATGTGAAAGAGGTACATGAAAACTGCAAAGTTAAAGATTGAGATTCTGTTCCTTTTCAAAACTATTTAAGTAGCAAACATCCTCGTTTGTTCTTTGTCGTCAATCTGTACGCGAAATAGATTGGGAACTGGTGTGGAGAAAAACTTGTGAATGGAAATGCGTAGCAAAGTTTTAAGGAGGTATCATGATTAAATCCTAGTAGCATCAATAACAAAAATAGTAGAGGGAATTTTTTTCTATGTTTTATCCATAGACAAACCTACTAGCAAACAAATATGTATGAAGCTGTTAAAAGCATGTAATGTTTGGACACTCCCAGGATATAAATTCTTGGGGAGTGTCCAGACTAACAACTCAAATATGTTCGATACTTGCTGTTAATTAAGGAATAAATACATCAGAGTCACTAAACAAGGATTTCAGTGATGTTCATGTTTCATATTTCAGCTTATTAATGCCCAGAAATACTCGTTTACCCATACAACTTGGAGATCTATAAGGCATGGAATGAATACCTAACCCTTGATACCACCTCACATATGTGAATGGCATCTGCTGTTTCGTTCTATCCCACCGTCAGTCCTTATCCAGATAGCTTTAAACTTTCAGACTCTCATCTGATCTTGATATCCGGACTTTCTGATGTCATCACTTCATTTGACCTTGAAAATACAGCTTTTGAAATGAACTTACATTTTATTATTTCTCTGTATGTAACATGTTCCTTCTCTCTTTCAGTTTGATAATGATTAGGATCCTTATAGTTAGTTTGATTGATATAATGGCTTCATTTGAGCTTTCTTATGGAGAATATTGATTTTTCTTCCAGGTCTTGGTAGTCTAAGAAGACGTCATCTGCCAGCTACATATGGTTATTTCCATTTCAGCTTTTATATTGCCACTTGTTTAAAGTGAACTCTCTCCACCTTTGCCATTACAAAGAGTCCATATTTTAGTTGTGTGGGTATACACTCACACTTGAAAATATGTGGTTGTATCTGTGCATCCTTTCACAAGTCTTATTTCTGCTGTGGTGCCATCAAGAACTGAATTGTTTAATCTGTAACAAATTTAAGGAGGTTTCGGACTGCTGATATTTGAAAAGAATATATGTTATAGGAACACGTATAGGAAGGATATGCCTAGTTTTCATACTATTATTGGTTTGTGCTTACTTTGAATTGAAAACTCCTGGAGCTCCAGAGATTACGTACATGAAAACCATTTAGCATTGTTACAAGTGAAATATAGTATTATTGTTTTGATAGCCTGTAACGGGTAAACCTCTTGCCTAAAAAGTCATGTAACTAGTAAAAGCTTAAAATAATAATCAGTGTAACTAGTAAAAGCTTAAAATAATAATCAGTAAACTATCCAGAGAAAGTTCTTATTTTTCTAATAACAATGGCCTTTTAGAAAAAGGTATGCTCACAAGATATAGATGATGGGATGTGATACTCATTGTTCAAGTGTAACTTGAAGTAGAGGATATATTTGCCAAAAATTCCCACCTTCTTTTCTACCAGGAATTCCACAAAAATCCGTAGACAATACCTTTGCAGCCTTTATTAAAAAGGACAGCTACATGATGCTGAAAGAAGCTTTAATCATGCTTGCTCTGATATATGATTAATGTAAGCATATAATGTATGCTTATTATCTTATGTATGTCTACACAATAGTAGTTTTGAGGGTAGGTTAGAAGCATTTGCATTCTTGCGTCTTTCAACAATAGAAAGTGGGAAATTGAAAAGCTGAAGCTGTCAGAAACATCAGATGAGTGTTAAAACAACTGCAGTGATGTAGCCAGGTTCATTTGAATTATGTATTTGACTTATTACAGGCTTTTAAAAGTTAAGCTGTAGAAGTTATAGCTGAACTGTTGTGTGAAACTTTTTTAAGTGAAGATTTAAATCCTTAGCGGCCAACCTAGCTCTGTTCCAATACAACTCTGGTAAGCAATTAGTACTTTTAATAATGGAAAGAAATCCTAGATCGTAAGGGAACAGGAGAGGAAATATATATAGTAATGTATTAAAAAAATCTTAGATGTGTATCTAGTTGAAAGTATATTGGGTTGTTTGAATGCATATGAGAGAGAGCTCTTAAGAAAATGACTTGTCTGAAGAGCAAGGGAAAATAAAGGTGCACATGTTCATTAAGGGACAATTCAAGGAAGGAATGTGCTCTTTGTGGGCTAGCTAGGTCATGGGAGAAATGTACTGAAGAGCTAGTAGCCACGCAGCAGGCTTTTAGCTTGGCTTGCTGACTTACATGAGTACTACAAAGTGGCCATGTTCACTCAACTTGAGTCAGTTTGTTAACTTTAAGAAAGGAATTTTGTTGAAACTCTTGATTCGGAATGCACTGTTGCTAAGGAAGCTGGTCTTTTTGTATAGGAAAAGCTTTATGCCAGGGTTGTGTGAGTTTGTGTTAAGATGCTGTAGGTGGAATTTCCATATTATTTAGTGGAATTTCCCAGTAACAGTGAACTTGTGAAACTGGTATTTTGCCCATTATATCTAATCTGAAAACAAGACAGGGGAAAACCAAAGAGAATTTAAAGAGGATTTTAATGTGACTGTATTTCAGTATGAATAACTGTTTATGAAAAATCTTTTATTTCTGAAATTGAAAATTTAGACTTTTACAAGATTTTTACAATAAGATGAAATACAGTAGTTACCACACATTTCCTAACAACAACGTGCTGGTCAGGCAGGGTTCTTCAGGTGAATATGGCCCTGTAGCTTGCATTGTGGACCTGTGCAGATGACCTGGCTGAACTGTTGTCCTGGTTTGAAATAGAACAAGACCGGTTTTCCTTTTCAGTAATTTTACTTGTCAGTTATGTCTCTTCTAACTAACTGCACTCTCTGAAACTAATGGCATATTTTTCAGTGTCTGCTTCTAGCTGATGAGGTCTGATGTTTATAGTTAATGACAAGGAATGGTATGCAGAGAGGCTCTTGCTTACATGTACTGCTGTAACAACCAACTTTCTTATGTACCAAGTTGAAGGGTTGGAAGCGGAAGAGTGTAGAGGGGTTGCGCCTGTGGGGAGAAGCAGACAGGACAGGTGACCCAAAACTGGCCAACAGGGTATTCCATCCCATATGCATCATGCTCAGTATAAAAGCTGAGGGATCAAAGGGGTCACCATCTCTTCTTTGATTGCCAGTGTCCAAGGAGGACTCTGTCTGTTCCTCTGCCTTTGATCCCGATCTGTGTGTTCCTGAATCAAGTTCTTGAATCCCATTCCAGTCTGGTGCTGAGTCCAGTCCCGGTGCTGGCTGGTGACGCGATAGTCATCCTGGGAGCTCGATATTGGTTTTGTATGTATTTGTATAGATTTCATTATTTTTTTATTAAAATTATTATCTTTTACTTCTATTTTTAATATTTCATTAAAGCTGGCTTATTATTTTTTTCTTTCCCCGCACCCTGTAAGTCTCTCTCCCTTATTCTCTCTTTCTTCCTTTTGGGAAGGAAGAGGGGCTAATAGAGAGCATCTGTCATTTGTTTAGTGGCCAGCCCAGCTTAAACCTCAGCAACTGTGGATAGTAGCAAAACCTCCTACTGGACTTACTAGCTCCTATTTAACTTCTATCTGCTGTAATAGTTTAATGATGCATTCCTTTTTGTTTGGCTAATTTAAAGGTTACAGAAAAATTGTTTTTATAGAAAAATTCCAGTGAAAAATTTACCTCAACAACTAGGTAGCCACGGAGT
This sequence comes from Chroicocephalus ridibundus, assembly GCF_963924245.1. NCBI lineage: Eukaryota > Metazoa > Chordata > Aves > Charadriiformes > Laridae > Chroicocephalus > Chroicocephalus ridibundus. The sequence goes on from NC_086284.1 coordinate 158,118,060, forward strand.
CATTTATTTACTCTTTAAACTGTATACTTGCAGCTCAAACATGCCTTGAAGAAGTCAGTGTCATAGTTGAACTGACTGAATATCTACTTTTTTTTTTTCTAGTGGCCAGAGAGAATGTAGAAAAACATAAATGTTTACCATCAAAGAAAGCATGAAACAGTTATGTGAAGTTAACTAAGAAAATTACACCATTCTTAACAAGAAACAGTCTTGTAAAGTCAAGTATGAAACCAAAGCTTGAGCAAAAGAATGTTCCTAATTACTTGATACTGTCTTTCCAGTGCTTCAAGTAAATGCTTATTTGAAGCTTTTATGTGGGAGACCATTGTGTCTTACCTTGCATGCATTACTAACTTGTGATAGAGGACTAATGTTAAACAAGCTTTCTAGTTATTTTTGAAGTTTATCAGTGGACTATGGAAAAAAGGGAGACAGTAGGCAAGGCTCAGCCATTTGAACTGCAGTCATGGGTTTTGAGGGCCCTTGCTTCTAAAGTGGATTTGGTTCACAGGCACATCCTCATTTCAAAAAAAGAAATCTGCAAATCCAGTGCTGAACCCTCCATAAGTGGGAGTACATGGATAGGAGAACTGAGCCGTTTGCTTTTTGACTGTAGAAAGATTCCTGCTTCTGATTAATAAGTTAGTTGCCACGGGCAGCTTTTTTTAAAGTGGTGAGTTCCCCTTTCAACTGTAGTCCCTCAAGTGAATATAGTGCAATTTGAATAAAACAAGACTGGAGCTGAAATACCCTTTGAACTAAAATGATTACCGAATTTGAAAAGTGACTGTGTTTTCCCAGTGAGCTGACGTATCTGTCTGTACTTTACATAGTAAAAAAGAAACAGTGCTATTTTTACGTAAATGTTGACTTGGAAAAACCCCTTGTATCTTCTGAGTTCAGAAAGCATGTAATAAATTTAAAAGTTCACTTAATCCTCTTCATTCGTTTCTAGGCATCTGCTGTAGAGTCACAATACGGTTAAGGATGTGTGGAGTTGAAGTTTGTTGAAGTAATGCTGTAAACCAGCTTAACAGAAGTTCATGTTACGCTTAGGCCGCTGCTGAACTTGCTGGGTCAGGATACTTGTAACAGGGATGATGCTGGTTAGGGGAGGGAAGGAACGCTGGCAGCGGTGCAGGGCATGAGTAGGTGGGAAAAGAGAGAGGTAGAGAGCTGCAGGGCTCTGCTGGGGCTGGAGAAGACATTTTGAACTGGGAGCAAGGTTCTAATTTTAAATGTACAGTGCCTTGATAAAACAGCCTGGCAACAGCAGACCTCTTAATAGAAACGAGCAGTATGCAAGATCGGCTTGAACAGCAAAAGTGTGAGTTGAATGTGTACAAACATACTTCTTTCTTCAACCTGGACTACGCTTTAAAATGAGTAAACTACTTGCTAAAGTAATGTAGGAGTGTAAATTGCCTGCCCTCCTAGTCAGTTTGTTTAAAAAGAAGTGGGAGCAGCTTAGAATCATTTTTGCCTTTTGGAAAAGTTCCGTGGCTTGAAACTATTGTTTCAATAGTTTTCAAGTAAAAATTGAAATTCATAGCATTCCCTAGCCCCAAAGTGATTAGGGTGTTGGGCAACTGATCAGTTAGAAGCTGAGACAGTCTAATTAGCAGACAAGCTTTGTTGAATGAATATAGAGCCGTGTAATGATATGTAGTGTCCAATAGGACTTCAGTAATGGCTAAAACTTCCTGGGAATGTTGAAATCTTGGAGGTAGCGTATGTCAGAATTAGATTTAGCTCTTTTGAGCATTTACAGCTTCCCAGTTCCCATAGTACCTTTGCTTGCCTTAGCAGTTGGTTTTCAGCCTTTAATAGTTCTTTTCCTTACTTGCTTTCGTCTTGTTTGGGGGTCTTTCATCGCGCATTAGCAGCTATTGTTCTCAGTTGTTTCAGCCTATGAATTGTTGTGCTTACAACTAGGGACTACTTGGCCTTCAATAGTTCTGTTTTCTCTTCCCATTGCTGATAGCTGAGTGGGGACTATGAGGCTATAACCTGCTGACTAGCAAATCTTTTTTTGAAACCCTGAAAATAATTTAGAATGCTGTGATCATTTAGTTTAATCAAATGCTAAAGGAACTTGATCTCCTTTGAGAAGCTCTACTTAACTTTTCCTCAGTCCCTTCTCTATGCAAGAAACTCAAATGTGGATTCAGAGCTCATGCCTCAAGCTTTGCCTGAGTATTATCTCAAAATACAGATGCATAGTTGTAGTTTGCCTCCCACCGTTTACCTGAATGTGAGTCCAGAGATGCTAGCAGCCCTTTCTTCAAATATTACACTCAAAGCTGTAAAATAGAATGGTTATTCCCTGCTTCATAGCAAAGACTATGAAGTCCAGTGTTGTGAAAGAGTGTTCAAAAGAGCCTGGGATGGGATGGAATGTATGGGAGGGCCTGTGGTCTTCCCACATCTTCTAGTAGTGGAGATGAAACAAAAAAAAACTCCTAGCAATAGGGTCTTATTTTGTATCATAAGAACGACCTGCCAGAATTGCTCTTACCACTCGATAAATAAGTATTTGTTGTATTAGCTGTTGTGACTGGCACCATCAGTAAAATTGTGTGTATCGTGATGGATTGAGCAGGTTCAACTGCAGATCGGGAGACAGTCCTTTGTTGCCTTTTTCTTCTTAGAAATGGCCTTATAATTGGGACCAGATACAACTTAGAAGCAAAGCCACAGCTTATGGTAGCTCATATGTCTTCTAGATTATTACCATTGCTGTTTAAATTGAACAAGGCCAAAGATCTTTTCTCAAAATAATCATTCTAGAAGCTCTTTTGGCAAAATGAAGAACACTTTATATGTAGGCATCCCAAATGGGTTGAACTGAAAGTCCTCTTCCCTCCTTTCTACTCTTTGTGCAAGAGCTGAATGTAGTCTGGACTCTTTGAGAACCTAAATGCTAATCTTGCATGCTTTCAAAGTCCATTTAGTAACAGTATTATTGTATTGTGTTCCAATCTGATTGTATTTATTGTGTGGGTTTTTTTCTTTTTCCCGGCTTCCAGTTCCATTGGCATGAGATCAGATTTAATAAGGTTTTCTTTGGCTGCCTTTTGACTGATTTAAATTATTGAGAATATAGTATAGGTGCTATGAGCTGCGGGATGTCTGACTTCAAACCTTTGCCAGAATAGCTGTTTTTCTGCCTTAAAGTTGTGGTAGCTTCTTTTTTCTCTTTCATTTGCCATTATGCCAGCCAAGTAGGTTAAGAACCACAATGCCATGTTTGAACCCTTGTGAATATTCCTTAAAAAATATAGTAGGAATAGAAGTATTCCCATTCCCTAGTTCGTTCCCAAACTGGTATTGGAGGCCAAGTGTAATGTTTCCTGGACTTTATTATCTAAACTAATGTATAATCAGTCCTTTCAGGCAGCATGGCACGAGAAGGTGGAAATAGATCAAATGAATCTAAAGGACAGGTAAATGGCATTTATGAAGACCGGTTTTGGTAGAAGATTGATTTCCCTAAGCTTCAATTTTAGTACAGAGAGTGTCATGCTGGGAAAGGTGCCTTTGAAGGAGCTCTTCTCTGGTTTTGGGAGAATGGGGGAAACCACAGGAAGACTAGATTTCTTCAGCGGGTGTGGATGTTTACATCAGCCAACAAAGTTGGTTTGTGGTTCAGTTATTTACTGCAGATACAACATGAGAGAATATCAGGAAATATGCAGTGGGAACACAAGTACTATCACTGCTGCCTCTGTAACCTGCTGTTTTCTGAGAGCTGTAGGGCAGCTCTCTGAAATCGTTGTTCTGTTATCAATCAGCACAGGAATACGGTTTATTAGTTACATTCAGTAATTTTCATATTAATGCATTGTCAGAATAGAAGGAACAATGCTGCTACTTAATTAATGCTGGTTCTTGGAGGCTGTATAGTCTGTGTGGATCTCACAATGCATATATATTTCTCCAGCTTTGTAGTCTTAGAGTTATGTGAGAGCTGGAACAAGCTGGTCACCTTGCTTTTTGAACCCTTACAGCAGTGCTGTGGGATGCTGGGCATTTACCATAGAGGAATATAAAGTGAGTTGGCTGTTTATTCATGTACATTTATGCGCAGAAGTGCAGTGCTTGTAACTTGCAGATAGCTTGAGGGATAGTCTACTCTCTAGTTACTGGTTTTAGGATACTGGGGGGACTTTTGCTATTGAACTGGATACCCAACAATGGATAGGAATACTGGTATAGTTACTGAGAAGAAGTGGATGTTTTAAAGGTTTGATTCATCTGACCAAGTGTAAACATCTGCTTTTAGGATGAGAGGACTCAAGACTTAACTGTATTATCTAGGTCTGCATTGACTGTGAAGGGAGCTTCATGTGAATCAACACTTAGATGAATCCCAGTTATTAAAATTTGGCAACGCTGTAAAGAAACTTTATCCATCTTTCAAGTGCAACATTTAACTTTATGGAGTCACTTTGGCATAGTAAATCAGTGTTATTTCTGTGCTGACATTAAGAGTTGCTTTTTTCATAAATGCAAAAATTCTGCATGTGGCAAGCTTTAGTATTAAACAGCCTTTGAATATAACAGTAGTTATATTCAGTAGTCAGAATAGACTGGATTTGGGAATCTTTGGTTGTTTTGCTCAAATAAATTAACTGGTTTGAATCTTTACTTTTTTTTATTGCAATAATAATGTCTTGCAGAGCACTCGGACCTATCTGATGGAAACTGCAGGAAATAAGAAGTATCTTTATTTTTTTTTTGTCTTATTGACTACATTTATCAGAGTGTGAATTTTCATCAAATACTGTTTGTGCCTTTCATTGTTTCTGCACCTGTCAACAGCCAAGCTTTAAAAAAATATATATCTAGGAATCCTTAAAATATTGCCAGGTTAATAATGAAAGTGTTTGTTATATAACAGACTTAATTGCAGCACAGATGAAAAGTGTACAATTATAAATAATCAGAAATCATTCAGAAATACATATTAAATTCCTCTTTCTCATTATTGGGGATATAAGTCCTGGGCATTGTACTTCTGCAGTAAATGTGCTATTATCATATTGTAATTGAAGAATATATTGAAGAGATACTAATTAACAAAAAAATCAATTTTTAATACCAGCCCGCCCTTTCTTTTTCTTCTCTCTACCCTCTCACCAAACAAAATAACCTAAACAAAGGCAGAACTTATTATTCTTATTTAGCATATTATTCCTATGTACTGTTGAACATCCATTCTCTGCGTATACAATTTATGGATAAAGTTGATGGAGTCTTCCCTTATATTTGTTACCTCACTGTAATCTATATTTTGAGGTAGTTTGAAGGAAACATAACAGAGGTATTGATGACTTTTGAATTCTGTCTGTCCTTGAGGAGAATTTCAAAACAGATATTTATATAGCAGAATACAGATGGATGCAGCAAACGCTGCAGTTAATAAGTTGATGGCTCTCAGTATTGACACTGAAGTGATTTTAACCAAGTCTTCCTTTGGAGCTACGGGCTGCAGTTTGGGTTCTATGTAAGAGATCTTCTGTGTGCCTCTCGGTTGTATTTTGCACCAGGAATTTGAAATCACAGTAGCAAAGATAAGTGGAAAAGAGTAGACAAGCAAGTTGAGATTCAGCTGTCTGAACTGGAATATCTTCTGCCACTTCTGAATTTCTGGGATACCTGAGATATTCAAAAAAGGGCTGGCAGATGTACTGCACAATCCGCAGGAGACCTATTTTGTTCTGGAATAGTAGTTGGAAGTCAGGCAGGATATCCTTCTCAAATTAGGTATGTCTGTTTAGGCACCTGAATTGCTCCCCTGAGGCTAGTGGCTTGAAAAATGAGGGCCGAGAGACTAGTTTCCCTGGTCCTGATAGGTAGTTTCCAGTTATTGAGCGGTGATCATACTGGGAATGGGAGAAGACTTGTGGAAGAACAGATTGTAAGGGTGCAATCTGAGCACTTGAAGGAAAGGGGGTGTAACATGAGCTAGCCAAAGGCCTTGAATTGCACTAGCAATGTTTTGGATGACGTTTCTCCTGAAATACTCCGACTAAAGCCTGTTACCTACCATTGTTCCCACTACTGCTTCCAACTTGATTCCCTCAATGTGGTTCATATTCTTAGAAGTTATTTTTTGAGGTGTGGTTTGTTTTTTTTTTTTTTTTTTTTTACCTTCATATCTGCTCAGCATTGATGGGAACTTGATGGTATCTGGGGCTAAACGGAGGAAGTGGGTGAAACAGTGAAGAGCGTCACATGTTGGAGTATAGTTTTCATCTCTTCAGCAAAGGGTTAAAAAGAACCAATTCCTTCAATGTCTTCCAGAAGGGCTTGTTTCTTTGGCTTGTGACTGGCTCCAACTACCCAAACGGTAATCAGCTTACCTACTTTTATAAATATAATTTCTGGTAATAGATGCATTGTACCGCAACTGCTGAACTGTTAGCTGATAGATGAGAACTCTAAAAGATGAAAACCAGATTACAAAATTTCTTGCTACAAAGAAATGACTAATCGCTGTGTCGTGCTCACAATTCTAAGGTGGGATTCCATCTCCGTACCAGAGGTTCTGGCAACAGAAATTTTTTACCCCAGTGCGATCTTTTTTAAATAGTAATAACATGCTAACATGTTGCTATTCAGGGAGAAAGGTATTAATTTCCTTGTTCCCGAAGCATATGGATACGATGGACTTGAGCACTGTTGACAGAAACCTCGAGTGTCTGCAAAATGGTATTCTAGTACAATGTATGAATCTAGACAGCATTAAACCCACTTTCAAAATGTTAGCAACTTGAAAAATTAAATACTAGGCTGCTCAGAGAAAACGATGCAAGAATGTCACTGAATCTTAAAAATCCTTGCGTCTTGTATGCTTGAATTCATTACATATAAGTTGGAAATACTTGACAATTTCAGGACTTGAAAGAATATATTTTAATTTCGATGAAAGAAATGCTCATCACAGTCAGGAGTGACAATTGGCATAATTGTTGGCAGCTTCTGCATCGTCATTTAGGCATGTTCATTGCAAGGCCGTGAGGTTTTTTTATTCATCATCTTGTACTTAAATATTGTCTATCCCACAATAGCACTATTCCCCTTTGTTACCATTATGACGCTTCTTACAATTGTGCTGTCGAAGGAAATACATTGGACAGCCTTGGATGGGAACATAAACTCTCCCTTCAGAATTTCTTAAGGTATTCAGAAGTGGCTGGAGCCCTTGCAAAATTTACAATTTATGAAGTCTAATATGTGATATTTGAAATGTTTGAAGATTGGACACGTATAGCAAAAACAATGAACCATTTCACAGAGCAGCTGAAATATTTTAATTCAGCTCTGCAGTGCTTTCCAAGAAAGTCAATGCACTGCAGCATAAAAACTGGCCTGAAACACTCTTCCAGAGGGGGGGATTACAGCTAGGAGTCTTTGTTTGGTTTTCATCTATTTCCATTTTAAAGGGTGGTAAAGAAAGTGTTCAGATTTTAATAAATTTATCAGCTAGATTCGTGGTTGCTTTGAATGTTTGTATTTTGGCAGTAGATGCCAGTTTCCCCTTGAGATGTGCTTGCGTGTTGGTTTAACCTATCGCCCCTCCACGAGCAGCAGCAGGCTGTCAGAACTAGATAGGAGCAGCTTTTTCTGGAACAAACTGGTTTGAAGAAGTTGCCAATTCTGCAGCACCACTATTGGCTTAATGAGAAACAAGAGGAAAGCAGTAATTATTTTTAAAATTGATTCAGCCGTTAGCGCACATGATATCATCTCTCGAATTAAGTTTTCTAAGTGTTTGTTTTTAACAGAAAAACATGACCTGTGTAAATATAACCAGTTTACCCTCAACCCCATGCATTTTAATGAAAAACCTTGCAAATATTAATGGTCTCTATATACACAGTGAGAGGAGAAAAGATTCTGTAGGTCACAATTGAAATGCCCTAATTGTCTGTGCAGTTATGCTAAAGATCTTATAACTGGCACTGTCTTCAGTCTCTAACATACCTTCTATTAATGTTAACTAGCCTGTCTATTTTTGAAAATATTTAACTGTATGTGTGACTTGCTGTTAGTATGTTCTGTTCTGAAATCGGTACGGTTAAGATTTCAAACAAGACTCCTGTAAAACTGAGGAAAATTGCCTTACATAAGCCTAATTAATTTATTCTGTATTGACCATGTCATTTTAGGGAAAATTAGTTGTCAGTTGCTTCTGAGCACTCTATTTAATAGGGAGAGCTCCCGTTCACAAAACTAGTATTTCTTTGAAGAAAGGGAAACCTTATGCCCTCCTTTTTTTGGTAAAACACTTTGCATCCACAAACAAAAAGACACTTTTGGATTCACAAATGATTATCCAGTGGCTTTATTAAATTGGCTCTGCAACCTGTTCGCTACAGTGAAGACGCAAATGAGCCGAAACTGGGGCAGACCAGAGCAGTCTCCTCCTATTGTTTCAGGATGCTTCAGTAGCCTGGAATGTACTCCCAGGAAATTGAGAACTGAGTTGGAAATAATACAGTATATGCCGTAAATCCATTCTGCTGAATGGCTTGAGATTGCTGTGGATGCAGCATGTAATTTGTGAAGAAGAGTAAAAACGTGCCGTATTTTCCCCTACATGTCTAAAATGCAGGACAGCGTTCCTTGAAGAGAGGCAAATAAATTGTTAGCCTGTAGCCAGTGAGAACTGTTACGGTGGAAACTAATTCTTCTCTCCTGGCACAAGCCCATTTAATTCACATCGTATTCCCTAATCCAGCTTGTTTCATGGCGCATAAATTTTTGTGTTGGCGTGGGATAGAAATGAATGAGCAGGGGAGCCAGCATTATTACTTTTGTTAGGAATGAGGTGTCCAGGCCTGGTTCAAGCAAAGTCTGAATGTAAGGTCCTACAGCTGCTTGATTTTCATGTGAATGGATGCTGCTGCTGTTAAAAAGGGTGGAGGTCTTCCCCTCTACTCCTCCTACTCAAAGCCACATGCTCTTGGTCCAGCTCACTATAGAGCTGCATGAACAACTATCCTGGCATAAAGGCGTAGATAAAATGTGGGATCTTATCACTTACCATCCTCATGATAATCACGATGGTGATTATGGAACTCCTCCCAAGTTAAGTAATATGTTTTCACCTGCCCACTGGAGCACTCTGGAAATGCTTGCTCCATTTTAAAAAAAAAATAATAAAAAAAAAAAAATTAAAAATCTTACAGGATTATTTGACAAAAATAAACCCTGACACTTGAAAACTTCATTCTTCTGAGCAAGAACAAACAGGTAAGTATGCTTTTAAAACCTCACTTCCTGCAGTGCTTTGATGTTAGACACTAACAGTTACAAATCTACACGCTGTAAATACCTGCCTCCTCTAAAAAGTGGACTGCTTGCCTAAACTTAGGCTCTCCCTCAGCTTGCGTCGCTGTGCAGAGGCAGGAGTAGAAACAGTTCCGAGCCCCTCGGAACTAGCCTTCTTGATAGACAATGGATTTCTTTGTTTTATACCTTTGAATGAAGATACTTATGTAATAATCGGTTGTTAAAAGAGAACAAGCTATGCAATTCTTGTTAGGATTCTTAAAATTGAAACTTTAAACCCATGTAAAATGGGACTGTTCTTGGCGAAAGCCATACTAATGCATGTTATCTTATCCCTTGCAGTGTTCCCCTTTTGAAGATTCAGTAACTGCTAAGGCTACGGAGGAGTCTCCCCTCTTTCTAACAATACATGGCGGTTTTTTTGTGCTCACTACTTCTCAGAGGTTTTTTTCTTTTTTCGTTTGTATCCACTAAACCTTGCAGTGCTTCAGGCCCAAACACACGGAAATTTTCAGTTATTTTACAGATGAATCCTGTGGGTTTTTCTCGGTTCTCTTCCCCCCCCTGCATTTGCCCCATTGTAATGGGCACCACAGGGCTGGAAGCAGTAGGTCGCAATTGGTGCGAATAATATGGGTGACAGTTAGAACCGGAAAACAGGTTTCTTGTTACCACTAGAGGAAAACAAGGTTCAGTAGGAGTGAATATTCTAAATTTGAAGGGAGGATGGCAAATCAGCTGACTGAAGCTTGACAAAAGGTTGAGAGGGAAACATAGGGTTTGAAGCAAACAGGCAATCAGAGAAGGAGTAGTCCAGTCAAAAATGGAACAACTGGCTGAAGGTCCCTGTTTGACTACTCCTGTAGCTGCTCTGGTGTGCTGGAGTCACTGCTGGATCCTCTTTGGCGTTTGTTTCCTTTAAACTGCAGGATATAGGTGATGGTAGGTGATGCTACTTCAGGGAATTTTAGGAAAATGTGAGGTCATCCTTTGACCAGTTCCCCACCCCCCACACTCTAAGGAGGAATAGGAAAAGTAGCTTGACTGCAGCTTGTTTCCTCTTACAAGTAATACTAGATCTGGCTTTCTTAGCTATTCCCTGTGTCTCTAGAGTGTAGTGCAACATCAGGCATTCTGAAAGGAAATGGCATTAAATATACCAAGTGTCAACTCTTTATTTCTGGCAATTTGCTATTGTAGCAAGTCTTCTTTTCAGAGGATCTTCAGGAAGGAAAATTACTTTGTTCACTAAAAAATAACTTGGTCTTGGAAGCCTCCTAACTATATTGTTTAATTCACACCCAAATACACAAATATCTCAAAGCTCTTGGGTCAAGTTGATTTGGTCAAGAATTAGGTGAGTGTCAGAACATTCATGTGGAATTAGAGGTCCTCCTTACCCCCAGTTTAATCAGGATAAACCAGTAGAGCCTCACCATCCAGGAACGTGCTTAACCTGAACAGCCAAAATGCTAACCTGAATCTGATGCTGTTTCTGATGCTGCTGCATTGTAATTGCTCTGACACTGTTTATTCAAAGATACTGGGTGTTTTGTCTTCTGTGAAAAATACTAGGTTTGAGCTGTCTTGGTAATGTTCTTGAACATATAGTTGGTATAGCAAATGTCAATTGCAGAAATAATTTTTGGAATGAGTGAAATTTCATTGTATTATCTCCCAGTGTGTGGGTTAATAATGTTCCGTGTGGCAGCTTTCCAGATTTTTCTTCTCTTTTGCCCTCGTTCCTTTTATCAAAACTGTGGGTATCTGGGCGGGGAAGGGGAATGAATAGCAAAATAGTTTAGGGATTTCCCCTCACCTCCCCTTTTAAAGCAATAATATATTTCTTGTTTTGATGACATAGTATGCTTCTCCTGTAGTTTCATTAGAAGATGAATTATTTTCCTTGCCAATTTATATAAGGAGATCAACTAAATGGCTTTTAATATCTTGCTACTCAGAATTTGAATCTTCTTGGACAGACCATAGTATGATAGCTAGGGTTGCCAGCCATGAAAGCACTGGAGTAAATTGCAGCACAATTCAGGAAGCAGGTGTCTTGAAACAAGAGGAAGGAAGTGTTGGCAATAAGATTAAGCATGGGTAGAAAGCTATTTCATGATTGCTTCCAAACTTTAACGGTTAAAAAAAGAAAAAAAAGAAAAGAAAAAAAAGTTTGATTCATTGTGGCACTAGGAAAGCGTCTTGTAGAGGGATTCGATGGAGGAAATGTTAATTAATTCAGAGGTTAATTTAGGAATTGCATTCTGTGCATGCTTAAGGAATGGTTTAAAATGTAATTAAATGTTTATGAGGAGAAAAGGTGTAGCAATGAACATTACAAGCAAATACATACATGGAATGTAGTAAGAAAATGCTGGGGCTATATTAACTTGTCTTTCTATTGCATTCCTTCTTCTTGCATATTATTGCAACTCTTTGATAAAACACAATCAGAAATGTCTTTGGGAAAATATCATTGTCCTTTTGCTTGTTCCAAAAAAGTTAGTTAATTGCTTGCTACAGCACCTGTTGGCTTGCTAACAAAAAGCTTGTATGTGTGCTCCTATGTTTGCTTCAGCCATCTGTCTTAACACTGTTTGTCAGTTATGACTTTACCCAATCCGACTCTCTACGCACCAAAAGAAGTCGAACTCCTCTATCAGGTCTCTTAGTAGGCTGGGCAGAGCAGTAATCCTTAGTGTACAGTGTTGTGTTTTGTTATCGCCACAGGATCTAGAAGGGGATACTTGTCCACGGTCTGAGTTAAGCTGTTTTACTGGAAAACTAGATGAGGAAAAAAGGGTTTCAAACCATGTCTGTGATTCCTTTATCAAATCATCATTGTACATGCAAAATGTATCGTAAACAATACAATCTGAGGTAGATAGGAATAATCACTTAAAACTGTCAAGTCATTAATATGCAGATATTTATTGTACACTGTTTCCACTTTTATTGTTGATACCAAAAGACTGTACTCCAGCATGCATCTGTCAGAGTTTTCCTCCTATCTTTTAAATAAATTTCTCTTAAGCTACTGTAGTATATAGTATCATCTACTAGATTAGTTTGAGGACAAGGAAACTGTTTCAGTACTCTTCCAAGTCCTTTTTACTTGAGAAAAGAAAGAAGCATAAGACCTCTATGGTCAGCAATATTCTAAACTGAATTAGACCTCCAGAGTGGCACAGATACTGTAACTGGCATGAGGTTATGTATTGTCCACATCTTTCTAAGGTTTCAATATGACAGAGCACTGTATTCTTCATATAAAACCTGCAAACTTACCTACAAACCAGCATCTCTTTCAGATCCACTTCAACTAAGATAGAATTCTAGTTTAAAGCATTTAGCTTAAAGAAAAACAAACAACAAACAAAACAAACCCCCAAACCCAACCAAACTAAATACCCAGACAAAAAAAAAAAAGTGGGTTACGCACCTGTGTGTGGTGGCTAATGTTGGCTGGCTGTTAGATGCCCACCAAGCTACTCAGTCTCTCTTCACCCTCAACAGGATAGATAAAGACACTTATCTAAGATCACTTACCCATTACCGTCATGGGCAGAACAGGTTCAACATAGTAAAATTAACTGATTACCAATTAAATAGAATGGGATGGTGAGAAACAAACACAAAAATAATAATAAAATGAGGAGGAACTCCTTTACTTTGAGGGTGGCAGAGCACTGGAACAGGCTGCCCAGAGGGATGGTGGAGTCTCCATCTCTGGAGATATTCAAAACCTGCCTGGACGCGTTCCTGTGCAACCTGCTCTAGGTGAACCTTCTTTGGCAGGGGGGTTGGACTAGATGATCTCCAGATGTTCTTTCCAACCCCTACAATTCTGTGATTCTGAGAAAAAAACAAACAAACAAACAAAAAAAACCAACAAAAAAACCCAACAAAACAACAAAAAAAACCACACACAAAAAAAACCCCAAAACAAAAAAAAAAACCAAAAAAGCGCCAAACCAACCAAAAATAAAAAACCAAACAGAAAAACCTTTCCCTCTCACACTACTCTTCACTCCTTTATTCCTGACTTTACATCCTCAAGCAGTGGAGTGGGGATGGGGAATGGAGGTTGTGGTCATTTTCTAACAGTTCCTTTCTGGTGCTCCATCTTCCACCCGCTTGTTCCCTGCTCCACTGTAGGATCCCTCCCGTGGGATACAGGCCTTCAAGACCTGTTCCAGCGTGGGGTCTTTCTTTAAGACCTGCTGCAATCTGGGTCCTCCCCATGGGGTACAGTCCTTCAGGAACAGGCTGCTCTGGTGTGGGTCCCCCATAGGCCACAGTTCCTGCCAGAAACCATGCTCCTGCATGAGCACTTCTCCATGGAACATGGCTTCTGCCAGGAACCTGCTCCTGTGTGGGCTTTCCACAGACTGCAGCTTCCTTCAGGACATATCCACCTGTTGCAGTGCACCTATCTGCTCTAATGTGGCCTTCCACAGGCTGCAGGGGTACAATCTGTTTCATCATGGTCTTCTCCATGGGCTGCAGGGGAATATCTGCTCTGGTACCTGGAGCACCTCTTCCCCCTCCTTCTTCACTGACCTGGCCGTCTGCAGAGCTGCTTCTCTTACATTTTTCTGACTCTCTCCGAGCTGCCTGTTGCACAGCATTTTTTACCCTTTCTTAAACACTTACACAGAGATGCCACCAGCGTTGCTGATGGGTTCAGATTTGGTCAGTGGTGGGTCCATCTTGGAGATGGCTAGAATTGGCTCTGTTTGACATGGGGACAGCCCCTGGTGTCTTCTCATAGTGGAGACGCCTGCAGCTTCCCCTTGCCTCCCATTACCAAAACCTGGACATGTGATCACAATGTGCTGTGTTATTGGACCAAATCTTATTCTGAAAGAGGACTCTGCACGTGAAACAAATCAAATGTTAGGTGTCGTCTTCAGAAACAGATACTGAACAAGTAAAGGAATTTTCCTGTTCCCGATATTTCATGTTTATAACTTTCTCCAGCCTGGCCTTTACGGGTATGTGCTCTTAGGCTTGTGCAGATGTATTTTGGGCTGTAAGCAGCATAAATAACACAAACTGACTTAAATCCCATCAATAGCTGACAACTGTACAATTTGTATTGGATGAATTGCTGAAAACTTTGCTTGGTATATGTGTAATTTTATCATTTTATACAAAAAGCTGCATTCTGTAACTAGTATTGTGAAGTAAGAATTTATTTGAAAATTACTATTTCCAAATATAACTTTAGTACTTAATTACGACAGGTAATCCTGATAACATCAGTAAAAATGCTAATATTGGAACAGAGATATGTTTGTGCATGAGCTTTGCTAAATTAAAGTGTGTCTTTACATGAATATAATCAGTGTCCTTTTTTTAACTTTGAATACGTTGTTTTTGTATTTACCCATGTTTTTTATTTAATTCGAAAATAGTCGTAGTCTTTCCTCTTCTGCCTCTGTTTTCCCATGGGAAGCTCTGAATTTTAGGTTCATTTTAAACCATATTTTTCCTTGCCCAGTAACTTGGTGTCTGTCTCTCTTAGTTATGTGGGCTCTGGTGAACTACCAGCTCCTCGCCGGGTTCTGTAGGACCATGTGGTGATTATACGGTGCACTCCACTGTGCTATTTCTTTACTGATAAGGAGCATGGCTAGAAATTCCATTGCTGATGTACAGCATATCTGCGTGAGCATGTCTCTTTGAGGTGGCTAGATTGAAGTTCTGCAACGAATCTGCATGAATTAGTTAGGTACCGTAATTTGCCATGACTCTCTTGTTTCAAACGCAACATGCGTGAAAAGAACATGTGCTGAGCACTCTGCTTGCACCTTCCATTTCTCATCTGGAGAGTGGGGACGAAAAGACTGACACGTGGTTTACATTATTCAGTACGTTACTGAAAGAGCCTTGGGTATATTAAGAATAGTAGATAAGGACCTAAAAGGAATGCTGTTTGGCTAATTTATGTTTTACGTTTTGTGCCAAAAAGGCCTGTGTTGCCAGCTGTGTGCATAACAGTGTAACCTGGCTGCAACAGTTATACGGTACTAGGTGTTCTCACTTAAATCTGTGGTCCTGAGGTTGACTAAACCTGGTTTAAAACTGTTTTGTGTAGCAGTCATCGATTCAGGATTATAACAAAAGCAAACTCAGCCACACACAGCTGCAGAAGAAAACCTTGACTTTGAGCTGGACAGCATAAGGAATTCTCAAAGTTTTGAGAGGATTGGGCACTTTTCCTTTTCTCTCTCTCCCATCTCAGTCTGGAATTTCTAAGTGATCTCTTGAACAGGTAGTTGGCAGTATTCTGTTGGTGAAAATGCAAATGAAATGTTTGGTTTATGTTAGTACGTTTCCTGACTTACGCCCTGCCCCTTGTGTTTTCAGTTCAAGCTGATTTATAAACTCAGCTTAATGCAACTGATCCGTTTCAAAGACAGTGGTTCCATGTTTAATCTTCAGCAGCGGCGTTGGCCCTTCCAATCCTCGTCCCGTTTCTCATGCTGCTTCAGTGCAAGCAGTAGTGCGTTGGGTCAGTGAAGCAGTTTGGGGCTGGAGGTGAAGCTTGGGAGGGCAGGAGAAGCATGTCCACGGCTGAAGCAGTTTGCCAGTCTCATTCTTTGTTTATACCCTGCTCCAAATCACATGCAAAGACTGACTCAGCCACTTGTGCTAGCCCAAAGCAATGCGTTTTGTCGGGGTCAGGAATGAACAGTGAGGGAACAGAGGGCGGCAGTGTTGAAAAATGTAAAAAATAGTCTTTTTTTTTTTAGCAAGCATGCAGCTTGAGTATTAGGAGATTTGTTCACTCTTGACTGTGGTAAATTTATTTCATAGAATCATAGTATCGTAGAATGGTTCAGGTTGGAAGGGACCTTAAAGACCGTCGAGTTCCAACCCCCCTGCCATGGGCAGGGACACCTCCCACTAGACCAGGTTGCTCAAAGCCCCTTCCAGCCTGGCCTTGAACACTTCCAGGGATGTGGCATCCACAACTTCTCTGGGCAACCTATTCCAGTGTCTCACCACCCTCACAGTAAAGAATTTCTTCCTGATGTCCAATTTAAATCGACCCTCCTTCAGTTTGAAACAGTTACCCCTGTAAGCCTCCTTTAGGTATTGCTTAATAAAAGGAGAAACTTGGTACTTGGAGTTCCATTAACTACCTGACATACCAGAATTGGATTTCTTAATTATCCCTCATGATGATGATATAAACAAATGATACAAAAGTTTTAGCCGAAATATAGAATTTGTATATAAAAAGAAGCTGTGCAAATATGTACTGAAATGCAGACTGGCAAAATGGCAATTATAATAAAACCAGGCTTAACATTGTAGCCTTCAGATGAGTGTTAAATGGCTTGCACACAAGTGGAAAACTGCTGGCTGAATTTCCAGAATGAAGAGCTAATTTAGTAAAACGGGTGGACTTTTATTAGAGAACTGCTTTATAGTAGGTTGGCCAGTTAAATCTCTAGTGTGTATTGCAAGAACAATAAGAAAAAGTTACCTAAATCTTGTATGAAGCACTTAGAGTAAGGAATTAAGTTCTTCTGCAGAAAGTGAAATATTTAATAGTTTCCGCACTTCTACATTTTATTGTAAAAGTGAAACAGGAACAGAAATGAGCCTATGCGGGTTTAGTTAAATATGCAAGTGCTGAAATATACTGGTGTTAAATTTGTTGGGTCAAATGGCGCCTCTGATCTTCTTTAAGGCCCTAAAATCCTGCCTCCTCTCAAATGGCAGCTGTAGGTCTAGAATCTCTCCCAGTGTGGACTCACAGGACTATTCTACTGTAGGCTTTGCATGATGATTTCCACATCCTAAGTGGTTATTTCAACTTAACTTAGTTACAATAATTTTCTTTTTTTGGTGGTAATAACTGATAATTTTCTTAAAGTAAGATGTTAATGCCTAGCATTTTAGAGATTTTTCTTGGATGATAAACAAGCCTCAGTGCTAAGAAGACATTCCGTTTTCTGCAGCTAGGAAAGTTGTCTACTGTAAAATGTTTATATACATCTTTTCCATTTCAGTCTGGTCTACTCACTGTTGAACCCCAAGTTTTGAACTTGACTTTGTCCTTTTTATTCTCTTGAGAAAACTATTAATTGTTTAATCCTTTGAGTTATTGGTTCTCAGCTCTTTTTTCAACCTGGAGTCCAAGTATGTTATTGTCTTAGAATGTTTCCACAGCGTGTCTTGCAGAGGAGACGAGGGAGACGACCTTGCTTATTTTTTCCTATGTCTTGCTTGCTTGCTTGCCCTTGCTTAGGGTGAAGGTAGTCACAATATTAATACAGATCTCTTCTTCCTCTATACAACTTGCTTCATTAATTTTGTATTTATTACATTTCAGTTTCTTGTATTACACAGTTGGAAGTCAGTCATGTCACACTGCTGATGTGTATGTGGGAGTACGTAATAGCACTCAATGTCACTAATTAACACTCCACACTAATAAATGTTTATTTGAATCCATTCTATAACAACAAATTGTCAATGGGAATACATTCCTTTTAGAGAAAAGGAATTCATTTTCTATAAGATTAAGGCAAATTCTTTATAGGGTTGAAATAAAAAGGTGCTTGACCTTGATTGGAAGAATGCGCCATCAGGGAATAACAGGTAAAGGTTACTTCAGCGATAAATAAGGGTTAGCTTCCTTTTACTCACACCTTATTGACAGGGAAGTATCAAAACATCCTTTCAAAGTATTTATCCTTACAAGCTGTCTTTGAAGTTGTCTGATATACCTTAAGCTGTGCAAGCATAATCAAAATTTTTTTTTTTCCCCCAGTCGGTGTTATCCGCTGTCCAATTTGTGGTCAGGAATGTGCAGAGAGACACATCATAGATAACTTTTTTGTGAAGGATACCACAGAGGTTCCCAGTAGCACAGTAGAGAAATCAAATCAGGTAAGTGCATTAACATGTAATCAAGTTAACACCTTTTGGATGTGTATGCATATCCTTGGCTTCTTGGTGTGTGGCCTTTTTGCTGTTCGCATGCAGAAAAAGACTTCAAGTACTTAGTCATCACTTAGTTATAGGGTATCTACTCTAGAAAATCAGTTAAAATTGATGAAAATGCACATGAAGAAGGTGGTTGTCTTATTCTGAATTATTTTTAATTGTTGATTTAAAATTTCATTGGGATAGCAAAAGATAAAATTAAGGAATAGGTGTGAGAATGGGAATTTCTGTGCTTTGGACAGGGCACTCGAAGCACTCTCTGAAGCACAGACCCAAACAGCACTACGTCAAGAGATCTCAATGTAAAATGGAATCCTCTGGCTAAATTGACTTTACTTCTCTTATCTCAGCACCGACAGAACATGGCACTAAATAGCTGCAGTGCAGTTACCAAGCAAGAGGCTCAAACTTTTAATTGGGGAAAATGATATCTTGTAGGGGTTTCTTGTTTGGTTTGTTTTTTTTTTTCATATGTAGGCTGCCCATTCTTCCTTTTGCAATCAAATAATAGACATCTCATAAAACCAAAACTTGCTTATCTGGAAAAATAGCAATACTGTTTTTTTAATCCTCATGATGTTTTTTCAGGATGAAAGTACCAGTGTGGAAGTAATACCAAATGAATAATGACATCTGTGTAGGACCACAGTTTAGCAATCCCTGGTATCAAAATATTGCGCATCTTCATTTTTAGCTAGTAAGAGAGTATCTCAAGAATCTCTTTATTCATTAAGTCTTTTATTAAACTCCAGGAACTTATTGTAAATAATTCAGCCTCTTTATACATTGCTGCACTCTTCATAATAACAGTACAAAAAGGTTACTATGTCAACGTAGCTTGTGTTTTATCTCATCCCCTAACATTTGGATGGTGGTCTCCTTTTATTTTGAAAATGCCTCTTTTTTGCTTTACTGTTTTAGGGACCTGTATTGACTCTCAATCCATTTGTTTTGGGGGCAGCTTCTTAGAGGTCCTTTATTGTGTGGTCTGCTTGTTTCAAAGCTTAGCTGAAATTTGTGCGTACATACATGAATGGGTACCTCTCTCAGGAGCAGATGAAAGTACCCAGTCAGGTTTGTGGTATCAGCTCACTGACTATAAAGGCATAAATGTTATCATCATCTCTGAGAAAGAGGATATAACTTATGTCTCAAAAACCATTAAACTGTGTTCAGCTTATAAGGAATTTTGCAACTGGATTTCTGAGAAATGAGAGACCTTACCAGAAACTGAAATTTAGTTGGGAGTCTCTGGAAGTATGAGCAGTGTTCTCTTAAACTAGGACAGCTTGAAG
This sequence comes from Chroicocephalus ridibundus, assembly GCF_963924245.1. NCBI lineage: Eukaryota > Metazoa > Chordata > Aves > Charadriiformes > Laridae > Chroicocephalus > Chroicocephalus ridibundus. The sequence continues at coordinate 158,137,631 of NC_086284.1, forward strand.
TCTGGGGTTTTTTGTATTTGTGTGGGGTTTTTTTTGGGTTTGTTTAGTTCCCCCCCCATCCCCGGGTGTTGCAGGGAAACATCTGAGTTTTAGGGATGGTTGTTAGATTGAGTCTTTCAGTACTGTACCAGTAAGATAGAGAAAATGAATAGTCCCCGTTGCACTGAAAATTTGATCATAATTTTTTTAGTGACTTTAAAATTAGGAAGAGAAGCAAGATAACAAATAACTTCGTTATGTAGAAGCACTCCTGGATTTTTTTTTTTTTGGACCTGTGCCATAACCTCAGCTTAGTTATATAACAAGTCCTCTAAATATTTCTTTGGGGAGTGGTGATAGAAGTAGAATTATTTTTCCTGGGTTTAGTGACAAAGTCTTTACACACGCACCCCCGGTTTTTTTTTTCTGCTGTCTGTGAAAGTTAAGTGAGGAATCGAGGCCTTTAAGACTTGGATAAGGAATTGAAAATTCAAGAAGGGTTTTTTATATTCTTGAGGTTGGTCATAATCATGTGAAATTGAGTGCACTTCGATGGGTCACAGGGTATAAAAAGTTGGCGTATCCACCAAACTCAGTGATGTCAGGATAAGTCAGGCACTTCCTTGGAACTGAGGGAGATGTCTTTTTTGTTTACTTTCTGATCTTGATCTGCTGGAGAGAGATATAGAGAAATTCCACATAATTCAGCAGCTGGTTTGGAATCATCCATTGTTGAGTGGTGCGAGCAGATTTCAGGGAGGTTCTTCACAGCGTTTGTGTTTCCTTAAGTTCCCTTCTCAGATATCTGTCCTACTCTTCCATTCTGTACTTGTTTCTTCGTCTTCCTAACAAAAACCAGGAGGCTTGCAGTTCAGTCAGCATGGCTGTTCTTCAGCTAAGTTCCCTGCCTGAACTCAGCATACTTTCTGCAGCAGTTGAAGGCAAACCAGCAGACTCTGCTAAACCAGCAGAGTAGTGCATTCATGTGCTTTTCTGCTGACTTTTTTTTTTTTAAATGGAGCTAGATGTTTTGTTAGACGACTAAGTGAGTGTGTGTACCTTACCTGTTGAATGATGTGCCGTTCTCTTTTGTTTGAATAGATTCATTTTGGTATGATAATGAAGCTTTTTGGACATTCCTTTGTACTCTGACATTGGAACCATAAAAAAAGCTACACCATTCTATAAAGCTGTCTGTTGTGGAACAGCAAAGTTAACTCAATAATAGTTAAACAGATCAGTGTCCTGTTGGGGAATATTACGAGGTTTAAGGATGATACATCCTTCTAATCGGCCTGTCTTGTTTTGCCTTTGAAGGAGCAAAGAGAAAAGAAGGAAAAATTGCCAGTAGCAACATAGGCAACAGATCAGAGGAATTAAAGTAGAAAAGATGCTGAGACTTGCAGGAAATACAGGCTCAGAGGTCATCAAACTCTGTCAAAAACTTTGGCTATTTTATAGAATTTTTCTACTGAGATGGTTAGTTTGGCTTTCATAGTTTGGCAGCTTCAGCAGGATGTTTGAGAAATTAGAATTAGAGGCAAGCCATGGGTTCTGTGCAAATGATGTTGTGGCTTAGAACCGCTGGCCCATATCTATGACTAGCCTGTATATGTCTGTTGTCAGGAAGGACTGGTTTATTTCAGTTCACGAGAGACTGCAAAAAAACCTTTTCAAATGCAGTGCTTGGTTGTTTCAGATTTAAAATGGTAATAATACTAAAATAGTTTTCAGCATGTTGAATCAAAACTGTAGGAGTGAATGGCATGTCATGATGAGAAAAATAACTGGAACTCATTAAAGTGCCAGCCATTTACCTAAAGTCATGTTTACCTTATCTGAGCCTGATTTTGGCAGTTGAGTACTCTACTTACATAGCTGTTACTAGCAATTACTACTGAAAACTTGAGAAGCAAAAGAAGTAAGCATAAAGAAAGTGTAAAACTCCCTAGTATATGTTCCACAAGGGCTTTCCTGGCTAGCACTGAAGAGAACATTAAGGATTTTGTGCTGGCTATTAGCATAGGACGGTTTCCAGAAGAAAAGAGACTAACGGGAAATGCAGTTGTGATCTTCCTGAAAGTAATCATTGTAGGTTGTGGGCATGTAGGACATAAATACTTTGAAGGAGCAGATCCTTTATAATTTTTTTTTCACATTATGATTTATTGAAAGACTTGGCAAAATTATTGGATACTGAAGAGAAGTTTGAAAATAAAAATTAATTATACTCTATTCATAAGAGTAAGCGGAAACAAGCTTCAAACTCAAGAGATGTTACTAAAGCAAATGCTAAATTTGAATAAGACTGAAGGGTAGACAAGCACAGAAAATTTCAGAAGAAAATGCACGTGCAAAGCCATGAAAACAGAAATGAGAAGTGTGAGATTGATGCAGAAGATCATAGTGATAACATTGATGTTGCTGCAACATATTGAGCCTGTAGTGCATTTTAGTCTAGGTCCTAATTCTAATACTTCAGTGTCCAAAAGAAGACATATGTAAAAATATTTTTGATACGAAGAACACTTCCTGTATCTTTACCAGTTACTGACCTGAGAGTTTTAAATGTTGTGATAGGAATGAAGAACAGTTGGACTTTCCATGAGATATTGGGAATGTAGAAACAAAACAAGGTACAAGTTTAGATCTGATACTAGATCTGCATACAAAGATAGCAAGTTCAACTGGCATAATAGGGCGATTAAGAAGGACAATTTAGAACAAAAAGTTTATCTAGTTTTGTATGGTGCCAGAGTAGCCACTATGTATTCTTCCAAAGAAGAACTAGTATGCTAAATAGCTTATCAAAGCTGTGGCCCTGGCTAAAAACATCTTTGAAAGCCACTAGTTTAGGGCAGTGGGTAACAGACTCAAGAAGAGTCACAATATGAAGAGAGGTAGCTGTTGATGGGATGTTGGGGAAAGGAGGGTGTGCTTGATGAGGGTTTATGCATTTTGAGGTATCAGCATATGATTCATATTTAGAGTTACATATAGGCAAGAATGTCACAAAAGACAGATGCTGTCTTTGGTGATTTTTGTATGTGCCAAGAGATCGGTGTTTTTTGGATGCAATAGCAGAAACCATTGCATCTAATTTACACTGATGAAGTTTGGAACATCAGTTAACTGAATATTCCTCTGGACTGCTTTGCTATCTTCCTTTGAAACTCGTAAACCTTTGATCACTTACTTAATCTCTTTAATACTCAAAGTATATTTAATTGGAAGAGTAGTTAGTTACTACAGTAGCTGGGAAGACAGCTCTGTTACCTCGACTCTTGCATGTAAATCTGTTTTTAAGTAAATATACAAGCTTTACAACAGAAAAATAAGACTTACCTGAAACATGCTGAGTAATTTCAGCTTTCATTAAATCTGAGTGAAGGCTGAATGAACACTTCCTGGGGTTATAAATACTAAAACCAGTGACTGAATTAAATATAATTACAAGGGAAACTCAATTAAAAATAAATATCTGTCTAAACCAGAATAAAGACTTACAGGTTAACTAGGGAGAACTTTCTTTGAAATCACTGAAGCACCACTTGTATGAGTCACAAAAATAAGAGTGAAATAAGTTTTCAGTTTTGTAAGAGTATAGCAAATGTTTGCAGTAATTGTACTTTTGTGTACTTTAGCTATATGACTTATTCTAATAACTGGGAGTTCTATCAGAATCCAAACTGTATCTGAAAATACGTATTTCAAGTAAGAAGGTGGGTAGAAGCAAATCTAGTTTCTACCTAGAAGGCATAGCTATTTTGACAGCATGAGTTATGATGTCTATGAAAAATTTTAGAAATCTGTTTCTATTCCACTTGGTGACTTGAAGAGTATAAAGTTGGAATATATATTTTTGGGACTACAAAAGAAGAGTTTCAGTTTACTTGTCAGCACCTGATTATTGGTTATTGAATCATAATCTTCATCTCATTCCAACTATAGCAGGTCAAACCAGTTGAAAAAAAACCCTCAAACCTAAACTGTATTGAAAAAAGAAAATAGACAAAGATCTTGGAATCTAGGGGGAATTAATAACTTCATAAATCCTTTGAACTTACTGAAATGCCCTGGCACATAGCAAGTTTATCTGCCTAAGTTTGCTGAAGATGACCTGGAAAGGCTGGGGTGGTGGTTCTGGGGTGCTGATTATTTTATATTTTTATTCTTTTTATTTTTTAAATTGGGTTCCTGCTTTTTTTTTCTCCCCCCCCCCCCGAATGCCTGAAAGACTTTTGTTGTTTTTTCCTTTGCTTATTTTGTTCACTGTTGGGTTTTTTACACTAGAAAAACAAATATCCAATCTTTCATTCTCCACTCTAACTTGGAAAAACACCTCCGGGTATCCGGGGGCATAGCACAAGGGTACATCTCTGGCAAGAAGACTGGTTTTAAAACTTTTTTCTCATCCGGCAGTAGTTCACTGCCCAGTCAGCAGTGCTGATGTAACTGACCCTTGGGCTACAATGATGTAATCAATCCGGTTTTACACCACAATCTTGCAGAGGGTTGTGTTGGTACATCTGATGAGGAGACGACTGGCAAAGGAGAGGGGAGGGAATTTCTTTCATGGGAGTTTCTGCCACAGAAAATGTAACATTGAAGTAGTGCCCCTGTGATACTTGCTTGTTCTAAATTTCTTTTTCAAGAAGTTGTGCTGACTCCTTAAGAATACATTTTTTTTAATGTCATTGAAATTAAGGGTTAAGAACAAGTAAAAATTTTTAATATCCTGATTCCAGTTCACTTCCTTTAATTGTTTTACTTCCATTTTCTTCATTTTTTTATGATGTCCTGACTTCAGTATTTCTGCCTAGTCAACTAGTCTGGATAGGACTAGAATTTTTATTTTTAAGAGAAGAGAGGGAAGAAAAAGAAAAACCAAGCAGAAGATAAAAAGAAAAATTAAGAAGATATTTAAAAATAAAACTTTCAGGCCTCCATTTTGTAAAGAAACAGAAAAAGGGGCACAAGCCCAATTTTTTCTCCTTTGCAGGTCACCTTTAATGAAAAGGAACTGCTTCAAACTCCAAGTGACAACAAGAGGGGTCAATGACCCTTGCGTTGTAACTTCATTTCTCAGAAGATATTTGCTTTGAGAGGCAACATGATCCAGAAGAATAAGCACAGCATTGGGAATCTGGAACTCCTATGTTCAAATTCGAGTTCTGTCAGTAACTTGCTTTGTGGCCTAAGGCAAGTTTTGTGCTAATTCTCCTCTTTTTCTTGAAGGGGAAACTGGGACATAGTTCTACATATGTATTATCTATCTGCATAGAATATAAGTATTTGCTTCCTTTTTAACTTAATCTATATTTATCTTGTGTGGGTGCAGAAGTTGGATTTTATTTTTTTTTTTTTAAATCAAACTGTGAAAACTGAAATAAAATCTAAATTTTTCTCCTTGTTGCTCCTGCTAGCAGAATTCTGCCACTGTGATCTGTAGGATATAGTAATCTTCAGACATCTTGAGGCTCTGGTTTGCAGCAGCACTAAACATTGATAGAAATGGATGGTAGTTACCTAAACAAGTATCATCAGCATAAGTATGTTCGCTGTTTTTACCACCAAAACCCCCTAGAAGGTATGACTACAGAGGTATTGTAAAGGAGGAGTTAAAAATGAAGTAATGTCATGAACGTGTGAAGTGGTGGTGTTCAGAGAATCACAGAATGGTTCAGGTTGGAAGGGACCTTAAAGACCGTCGAGTTCCAACCCCCCTGCCATGGGCAGGGACACCTCCCACTAGACCAGGTTGCTCAAAGCCCCTTCCAGCCTGGCCTTGAACACTTCCAGGGATGTGGCATCCACAACTTCTCTGGGCAACCTGTTCCAGTGTCTCACCACCCTCACAGTAAAGAATTTCTTCCTAATATCCAATTTAAATCTACCCTCTTTCAGTTTAAAACTGTTACGCCTCACCATCTTTCCTGTAGGCCCCCTTTAGGTACTGGAAGGCTGCTATAGGGTCTCCCTGGTCTCAGGCTGAACAACCCCAACTTTCTCAGCCTGACCTCATAGGTGAGGGGCTTCAGCCCTCTGATCATCTTTGTGACCCTCCTCTGGACCTGCTCCAACAGGTCCATGTCGTTCTTACATTGGGGGCCCCAGAGCTGGATACAGAACTCAAGATGGGGTCTCACCAGAGCACAGTAGAGGGGCCAAATCACCTCCCTCGACCTGCTGGCCAGGCTTCTTTTGGTGCAGGCCAGGATGTGGTTGGCTTTCTGGGCTGTGAGTGCACACTGCCGGCTCATGTTGTTCTTCTCAGCAACCAACGTCCCCAAGTCCTTCTCCTCAGGGCTGCTCTCAATCATTTCTCCACCCAGCCTGTATTTGTGCTTGGGATTGCCCCAACCCACATGCAGGACCTTGCACTTGGCCTCTTGGGAACTTCAGGAGGTTCGCACAGGCCCACCTTTCAAGCCTGTCCAGGTCCCATCATTCATATTTTTCAACCTGTTGTTCAAATTATGCATGTGTAGGAATTTTTTCATGTGTGTGTCTATTGACTCTGTGCAGAGGGGTTTTGGTCTGCTACCAGATTTATTTTCTGTAATTACATTTTTTTTCTAGATCTCTTGGGTATAGTACAAAAAGCCCCAGGAATTAACAGGCCAGAGTTGGAAAATTACTATGCTTTGTTTGCAAACCTGTTCTAGGTTAGCTTTACTGATAAGCTGAACTGGAATGCTGTCTTACGTGGTGATGCAGAGATTCTGGAGAAAACCCTGCTGTTCAATACTGCGTGTGCTTCCTGAAACTCTAAGCTGGTGAACAGAAACTAAAATTAAAGTTTCTGTGTGAACTGAGGGAGGCTTCTAAAATCAGAGCAGTGCTGATCGTGTTCTATATTTAGTAAATATTTCACAAGAGCATGTTTAATATAGTAAACATTATATGGTTTCTAAGCGTGCAGTGTCAGGCAGAGAGTAATGGTTTGACTTTTATTATGTCAGGTGAAGGTTTTAGAGTAACACTGATAAAATGGCTACTTTCTTTGAATAGTCACGTTCAATTACTTTTATGCAGTCATTTATAGCGTTCCTGTACCTCAGGCAGTTTTCCATTCTCGTTTCACAGTTTTTGGAAAACTGTAAAAGTGCACTGATTGAATATGAACAAAATCTTGTGTGTATATTCTGTATTTATTTTAACAGCTACCTTTTCTTCCTCATGTCAGGTCTGCACAAGCTGTGAAGACAATGCAGAAGCTAATGGGTTTTGTGTGGAGTGTGTAGAATGGTTGTGCAAGACCTGCATCAGAGCTCACCAGAGGGTTAAATTCACAAAGGATCATACAGTAAGACAGAAAGAGGAAGTATCTCCAGGTAAGGCACTTGATTTATAATTTCACAAAGAATGCGGGTCTGCATTGGAAAACTGTATTAGACCACCACATTTCTTTTTAAAGTGATAAATTTCAAAAAAATGTATTCCACAATCCTAGTACATGTAAAAGGACAGATTCGTTATTATATAACCCTTTGGCGCATATGAATTAGCGGAACTGTTGTTTTTTTTTTCTGGTTGGTAATGAATATGTTTTAATAGTTTCCTGCCTCCCAGTCACTTAGTTCAATTTCACTGCTGAAGGCTGCAACCATTTGAACCAATTCTGGTGTTTCTTTGGCTGCTCTCCATCTAAGTGGATCTCTTAAGTGTTTGGGCTAACAGCAAAGTTTATTTTAAGCATTAGGTGCATTAGAACGTAGGTACTTGAAAGGGAGACTTTGTCATGGCTTGAAATATGATAGCCATTTTTCTGTCAGGTTTTTCTGTCAGATGCTGCATAGTCATAAGAAACCCTACAGACTGGTATTTCGTATGATTTTTATGCAAAGTGTTTTAAACCAGTAAACACACATAGATCTTATCTTTCACCTGGTATGATTGCAAATTATTGTCTAGACTTCAGAGATCAGCTGCAGAAAATACTTAGTTATGCATTTGGCTCCTCTAGTTTTTACAGGGGTCTAGCAAATGGTTTATATGAACTTCATTGTTGTATAATGCCGCAAAAGTAGCACTAATAGATTATATTTTTTCAGCACTCTGGTAATAAAGCATCCTCTGTTAGCAATAAAGTGTGACAGCATTCACGATTTAGCTGAGTTTTTTTTAAGTTTGAAAGGTTTTGACTTAGAAATAAAGGGAAGTATGTTATGAATTGGGGTGTTTTTCCTCAGTAGGATCTGTGATAATTCAGGTTGGAAGGGACCTCGGGAGATCATCTAGCCCAGCCTCCTGCTTAAAGCAGTGAGCTATGAAATCAGATGAAGTTGCTCAGGGCTTTATCCATTTGGGCCTTGACAACTAACAACAACGGACGTGGTGTACAGTACAGCCTCTCTGAGAAATCTTGACTATTCTCATGGTAAAAAAAGGTTGTACTTTTATTCATTGAGAACCTCTTTGATTTCAGTTTATGCCCATTGTGTCTTGTCTTTAGTGACATTGTAGGACAATTACAAACATAATAGGATGCTGACAAACATTCTGCTGATTCTAATAAGCCCATTGGACTTGCGTGATTTATCTTGTAAATATAAAAATTATTTTTATGAATTATTAGGATTTATTATAAATGTGTTATGTATTTATTTTCATTTCACCATATCTGTTCCTGCGTACTTTATATATAATACCGCCTTTCATTTCTGGTATACACTTTTATACATAATGTGGGCTTTCACTTCAGTTTCAAAGAATTTTGACTGAAGGATACCGATCTGAAAATAACTTTTTCCAGGTTTCATGAAAATAAGTAAATGAATGGGTATGGAAAAGGGATCTTGCTGGTCTGCAGTGAAGGATGCTGCAGTGTAAAGCCAGTTTTCATTACAGGCTATGTAATCCTCATGAACTCAGTGCCCATCCTAACTCATAAGAAATTAGGCTTTGTCGGTTAAATTGTTTAAAGAACAGATTTCATTTCTATCATCTGGTGGTGTTTCCTGTGCTCTTTGGTATTTGCTCACTACGAACTGAAGTGAGACCTCTCACCCATTTAGAATGGTGTCCTGAAGGGATGTTAGTAACTTCAGTTATTCTCTTCCGTATGTTTTAGGTTTTTGAATGGCTGTGTCTTGATTTAAGAAAGGTTGTGCAATGTCTTTTGCAGCTGCAACAGTACTGGCTGCTTACTCCTTTTGCATATAGTTTTGTGGGGCCTTAATAAGTTATGGTAAAATATGTTCTGGACATTTTGCATGAGAGAGGGTGTTAGCGCCATGCTTGATGAAGAGTGAGACATTGCGGTTTTAAGTTTACAGCTGTTAAATTCTTGATTTGGTGGCCTGATACACACCTCTAGCATCTAGAAGAGAAATACGGTAAGGAAAAACAGAAGAATGCAAATCTTTCATCATTTCAAGAGACTGGACTGACATCTTCCTTTATTCAACAGAGGCAGTTGGTGTGACCAGTCAGCGACCTGTGTTTTGCCCTTACCACAAAAAGGAGCAGTTGAAGTTGTATTGTGAAACCTGTGACAAGTTGACCTGCCGAGACTGTCAGTTACTAGAACACAAAGAGCACAGGTATCAGAAAAAAGTATAGATTTTATGCTGCTCCCGTATAGGAAGGTAGCTTGAACTGGGTTGTAGCTCTAGCTGTATGGAATACAGTCAGGTGAAAAAAGTGCAAAATACAATTTTCTGCTCAGAAATGAAGCCCACAAATAAAGAGAGATTGCATCCAAAAGAGTGTGGCTGGTGAGTGTGTGATAGTTCAGAATAAAACCTAATTCTTCCAGTTTTCAATCTGGTGATTTAAGCACAAGACCTTTCTTTACCGTCAGGTTACTTGGGCAGAATTTGTTGCTATGCAGCACTTCAGAGAGTCCTTAGAAAGCACAGGGGCTGTGTTATGCAACTGTGCACTTACGTGTAATTTCTCCATTTGTCCTTCAACAAGATGATTATATAACGGAACATTACCAAACATTTCCAGAACGGAGCAAATGGGCATTTTTTTCTGTGAAGAGCCTTTTAAAAGAAAGACTAAACCTAAAGTTTGGCTATACTGTGCTTTGAGAACATTATTTATGACACTCATATCTTTGGGTTGCTGTTCTTTGGTCATCTCTTAGTGGCCACAGAAGCTGAAAATCAGGTTTATGTACAACTTCTGAGTGCAGGACAATAATCTGGCTGGCTAATGCATACAGTAGTGGTGTGGGGCAGATGTACTCTTAGGTTAATATTAATACGCTCACTATGCCTGATGCAACCACCCGAGGAACTCGCTTGTTTGACCAGGTCAATAGGTGGAGAAGTGTTTGCCACTGTTGCTCCTTGGAACAGGCTAAACCTTGCTTTTGCTGAGTTGTACTCTTCCTCTTCAATTCTCCTTTTATTAGGATTTATATCCCTTTCAGAATGTGCTCCCTCTTTTTTTTCCTCAAATTGTTGATGATTTCAGTTCCTTGATTTAAAATGTTGCTGACTTCTACTGACTCAGCAATCTCTCTTCTTTCTTCTGCTTCTGTGTCCTTATCTTGCATCGAGTAATAGCTTACATGCACTGTCACTTACAAAGCGATGACTACAGCACAACATTAATTTTTCTTTTGCTAAAATTGGGCCATGGTCACGCAATATCCCCTCATATTTATAAAAACCATAAATTCTCAAACCAAAACAAAAAATTACAGGAACTATACTATAAATTCAAATATACTATAAATAAAATATATCGGTACTTGCTGACATATGCTATTATAATGACAGTTAAATTCTGGACTTGAGCAGCATCTTTCTTAAATTAAAGAAGTCTTTTGTAAGATGTTCGGCCTTTTAGCAAGTATATCACACCTTTTGCATGTGTAAATACTCACTGTTATTTACTACAGGTACCAGTTTATAGAAGAAGCTTTTCAGAACCAGAAAGTGATCATTGAGACTCTAATCACCAAATTGATGGAGAAGACTAAGTACATAAAATATACAGGGAAGCAGATCCAAAACAGGTATGTATCAGTTTTTGGGGTTTCTATATACTCGGGCAATTCTGTATACACGGTAATTTCTTTAAATGTTTAGATCAGTGCATTTTGTACTTCTCTCCTTTTATCCTTCCAGAAAGAGAAGTTCTAAAATCTTCAGTTTGCCGTAGTGACTGCTGCCTGTTTAATGTGTTTGGTTGTCTTAGGTAACTCTGCTCAGCCTGTGGACTTAATGGGCAGCAATAGCTTTGGTGTAACAAAACAACTTATGCAACAAAAAAACTTATGCAATAAAGACTGTAGAAGGCAGTCTTATATTCTCCCCCACCATCAGCACACTTATTTTCTTAGTGGAAATCCCTCTTAGAAAGTGAAAGGTTATGACTCATGTTTTCATAATGCTTGTGACACATATTTGAAGATTTATGTAACACTTTTATGCTTGGGGCTTTATTCACTCGGTACTACAAACCTGGGAGAAAAATAAATCCGTAAAATGCATGCTGCAGTAGGCCTTTGTAACTGCTCCTTCAGCAGAGTTATCAAAGGCAGTACCCAGGAAGAGTCAACACAGTACGGGATGCTGAGTGCAACTTGAGCTCTTCCTCTCTCTTTGCCAGTCTTTGAGGATGGTGGAGATGAAAAAAAAAAAACAGCAGACACCCTTCTCTTCTTTTGCTGCATCTAAGTGGTTATTCTCCCTTGCATCTTAGCAGCAGTGGTTTTCACAATATAAGACTATGCTTTGCTGGTACGAGTTTGAGCACTATTGTTGAAATAGCTAAATTAGAAAATCTGTTTATTGTTTTTGTTTCTGGAGCGCTGTTCTACCTTAGATGGAAATTAGACTTAAACAGTTTTGATTGCCACAGACCATTCCAGGAATGTGCCAGACAATTAAAAATCAAGAATTTCAATTGCAACGAGCATTTAATTTTTATCATTGGCAGATGTCAGTAATTTTGCAGATTTAAGTATAGCATTAGCATTTGCCACCAGTTAATTAATTTTATCATAGGTCACTGGTACTTGCGCTTTCTATTTCTCCCAGTAATTTTCCTGACTGTAAGTGTCTGATGGTATATCTATTAATTAGTGCGTATGACAAAGAAATATTGTAGTCTTAGGTGTAGAGGGTTTTTTTTGTACTGTTTGGGGGGTGGGTTTGTGACTCAAATAACATTATTTTCTATATTGTCTACTTACAGAATTCTTGAAGTGAATCAGAATCAAAAGCAGGTGGAACAGGATATTAAAGTTGCCATATTTACACTGATGGTAGAAATAAACAAAAAGGGGAAAGCTCTGCTGCATCAGTTGGAGGTAATTTTGTTTCTATCATAAGAAGCAAAAATGTCAGTCTTAATATTTTTTGTATGGATTCACATTAAAATAAAATAAATTTCTATCATTAGCCACCTGTGCACGTCCTAAATTCCAGGGTAGAGAGATGTCCCACACAAACTATCTGAGCAAGCGGGGGTTTGGTGGGGGAGAGGAGAGGGGTTTGTTTTTTGGGGCATTGTTGTTGGTTTCCTTGTAATTATTATCTGTGTTCCCTGCTTTGGGAATCAGGGCTGTCTCTGAGCCCAGTTTCTTTCTCCGTGCTTTTGCAAGTCATAATTCTACGCATCATGCATGAAAAGTCTTTCCATCAGAATTTTTCATAAATTCACCAATCTAATAACAAATCAAACGAGAGAATTGTCTAGAATGGATACCTAGAAAAATATTACCTCCAGCTGTGTTTTAAAAAGTGTGTGTCTAGAGAGGCACATACATATATGAAAATGTGTCATAAGAGAAAATGGGAATCTGCACAGAAAGTCCTGGTATCTTGAATGAATGTATACTCACTTTTCTGTTTGATAGCTGTGGTCAGGGGGCTGGGGTACTTCTTAAAAGGGCCAAGTGAAACCACTTGATCATTGTGAATTGCAAATATGAAAGCTAATGCCTGTTAACTGTAAATTGAACCCTTTGACTGGAACTGCTTTTCTACTTGCAGACTCTGGCTAAAGAGCATCGGATGAAACTTCTGCAGCAACAACAGGAAGTGGCAGGTCTCTCTAAACAGCTGGAACACGTCATGAATTTTTCCAAATGGGCAGTTTCCAGTGGGAGCAGCACAGCACTACTGTACAGCAAACGCTTGGTAAGGGTAGGAAGATAGCTCTCTCCATTTACATAGCAACTGTAGTTAAGGCAGATACGCACGCACACGCTTCTCAGTAACACTAGGGAATTAGACTTTTTAATGACTTTCTACTAATTGGAATATTTGTGTATAATTTTTTGTGGTTTTCTCTTAAACATAAATACAGAATGTTTCTAATAATTTAGCTCTCTGTTCGTGCTTCTCTCCTGTTACACTACGATAGAATTGTTGTAGATCTGCAGAAGTAGAGACAACTCCTTTTCTCTGGAGAGAAAACCGTGAAGCCATGAAACACTGGGAAAAATGTTACATGTCCTACATAATAATTGAGGTTCTTTTCAGTACTTGTTACAGCTTCTGAATTCAGAGAAATATGGTGTTTATATATCATAGAGCCTGATATCTAGCATTTTAATGCAAAAATTAATGTATTGTTTTGTTCTATCAGACTCATCTTCCACTAAAAGTCTTCAAAAATTGGTAAAAATTGAGACTGAAACAAACAAAAAGCTGACCATGATTTGTCCAGAGGTTACTAGATTGTAATAGCCTGATAATGGAAATCGGTGATAATGTTGAGGAAGGATGCTAGATCCTTTTTTCCCAATTCCTATAGCTGGATCACAAAGCTTTTTCTTGATTTTCGCACTGTTTAGTATAGAACCTACTGGGGTGTGTGGTTGTTGGTTGGTTTTGGGTTTTTTATTGTTTTTTGGCGGTGGTGTTTTCTTGGGTTTTTTGATACTCATGAAAATGCTGCAGGCTATACCAGATAGAGGAATTGGTTTGGTTTTATCAACTTGCTTCAAGTAGTTAAATTCATTTGTCCTGCCTTATACTGCCTCAGCAAGTCATATTTTTTAATGGAATAGAGAAAAAGGGGCATCAAACTGAGTCATGTTGTTTATAATTGCTTAGTGTTGCCACAAAGACTTCTGCTATGTAAGAAAACAAGTTATGTTGCAGGCATCTTAATCTTATAAACAATATGCAGTTGAAGAAGAAGACCATCTAGGCCATAAAGCCTCAGCAAATGAGAAATATTTTTCAAAAGAACAAAGAACAGATGAGCTTTAGGCTCCTGATTTTTTGCTGAAAGTTGGTGTTCTTTGGGAGTTGAGTAGATAACCTGTCTGTGGACATCTGAAAAATCGCTTTGTGAACAGTGGTGCATAGAGGAGCACGTGAGACTTCTGCATTGGCATATCCAACCACTTGAAACTGGGAAGGAGGAAAGCCCATCCGAACTTAAATGCGGAGTTACGGCTAGGAGGCAACGTCTGTACATCAGGGAAACAGCGCACTAAACAGTTTGCAGAAAGACATCAGTTTCCCAGCCTGGTCCTCTAGCACAAACAAAACACTGGTAGCTACAACTATTACTGACAGGAGGTAACTACTCTCGTCGTGAGTTTATCTTCAATAGACGTGTGTGCACAATAGCGGGAATATATGGAGCAAACTGTGATAAGAACTGTGTGCAACCAACATTGGTGACAGGACAAAAGACTAGAATTTCTGTAGTGTAGTATACTTGATTCTGGTAGTGCACGAAGAAATCCTAGGAAATCAATATTCAAAATAGTGCATTTAAAATTTTCCATTGTCATTAAAAAAAACTTAAGTCTTGTGAAATGTTTTTTTTTGTACGTGGTCTAAAACTGACCTGCCTAAAATTGAGAGAAAAAACTTGTAAACTGGAAGCTCTTATAAAATTTCCATGTAAAAAATAACTAGTATAATTTTAAACAGGTAAGATGATTTTGCCAAGTAAGCCTCTTGAACGTTTCTAGGAAATAATCTATTATTCAAGAAAAATAAGTGTTGAACTCTTTAAGTTTTTCTGTATCTGCTGTGTGTTATTCTAAAATTGGTGCCTGTGTTAGTTTTTTCTAGTGAAACAACTGCAAACAAATATTTTCTTTCTAGGAACTAGATAAATACTGAGCGTTTGCTAGAGTATTCTGATTGTGTAACGTAATCATAGTCCAGTCCTGTGGAACCAAGGAACTGGAAAAGTCTGAAAACGTATGTGAATCTGAGAGTTTTCAAAGACAAAGTTTACAAAAGCTGTTCTTTGGGTCTCCGAAGAAAACTTAAATTTATTATAAAGGAGAACTCTCTGTGATACTTGTTGCCAAAAGGATATTTTTTCTTTGAAAGAAAAATGAATGGGCTAACATAGGTTGGGGGACACACACGCACAACAATGGTTATGTGAATCTGTACTTCACTTGCAAATGGTTCAAGTTGTTGAATGTAATGACCAAGTTTGTGGAAGGGTATGTCTTTCTACAGGGGAGAAGAATTAATTTTCTTTAGGCTGTAGTTGATTGCTTTTTAAAACTGCTTTAGCAGTAAGGGAAAGATGTTAAGAATACCTCTTATCTGTAGCTTGGACAAATTTCTCTCTCTTTTGACATCAGTTCTCTAGGGGCCTGTTCAGGGTTTTTTTTGTTGTTGTTGTTTGGGTTTTTTTGTTTGAGGTTTTTTTTGTGGGTTTTTTGAAGACTTGGATACATGGCTCTGGCCCCAGAGAAAAAAATATTGTTTTGTTCTTGTTCTAGATTACATATCGACTACGGTATCTTCTCCGAGCAAGGTGTGATGCTTCACCAGTGACAAACAATACCATCCAGTTTCACTGTGATCCTAGCTTCTGGGCTCAAAATATTTTCAATCTAGGTATGATGAAGTTTTTTTTAGCCCTTTGGCATCCTGATCCTATTTTGAAAGCAGCTTTCTTTTTGTGAAAATAAATAGCCTCCACACTATTCATTTCTCGGTTTACTTTGTTAGATGTATTTCCTTACCTGTGGAAGACATTTAAGGTGTGTTGTATGGGAGAAAATATTAACAAACTTACCTTGCTTGAATGGTACGTGTGATGGTGAAAATGGCAGCTTTTGGTTTCCTGGGCAATAAACGTGCCCTCTGGCTTCTGAAACAAGGAACACAATCTATAACCCTACTTCACATCCTAAGAAATGATTCCAGAAGTCTGTCTCATTCTGCATCTTCCAGCCCTTTCCTCTACTTCAATTCCATCTTCCAAGGCTGAAACCCACAGCAGCAGCTTAATATGTTCAAGAACTCCCATTTGCTCCTTGTCATGCTGAACAATGAGCCTTGAAGAACTGAGATGAAGAGGAGAATGCCAAAGAAGAACAGAATAACAGGGAAGAGAACACTACTTTTTGACAGTTGTCTGGCTTTTAGATTGTCTTTCCTGAAGTTGTGGAGTGGAATTAAGGAGAAAGCATGTTTTTAGCAGAGTTGGAAATGTACTCCTTCATTATCCTAATAGATCTTGATTTAGTCTCCAAACTGGTCTTTACGTTTCTTCTTACAGCTATAAGTCACTAGGGTTTTATGATACCAGTGAATCCCAGAACCTGGAAGCTTTGCAGGTAGCCTGCTTGTGTGATTGCCTGAAAGCCTGAGTTTATTGGAGATACGCATCCTAGGAACTCATTAGCTTTGGAGCAGGAATTAAAGCTTAGAGGTATTTTTAGGATTTTGAACTGCTGTCATACTTCCTTTCTCTGTCCAATGTTAGTTTGATGACCATTTTTGTTTTTCTGTCATGTGACAGAATGCTTTGCAGAATGCCTGTGGGACATTTTCTGCCTTTCATCAGAAAGTGCAGTCAGCTCTACAAATGTACAGAGAGGTGCAAATGTATGTGTCTCTACAAAGGCAGAGAAAGAGTGAGTTATGGCAATGCTTTAAGACGAACAAGCTCTTTCCCCACACACCAGGATGCTGGATGGTAGCAGGGAAATTCTCCAAGTTCTTTCTTTGTAAATAATTTTCTTTGGGAAAGGAATCGAAAGTGAATCTCTTGTTTCCAGAAATGAACTGTCAAGCTGGGTGGTGATGACTGTGAACTGCTGCTAAACTGGTATGATGCTTGTCAAGAGGGGGCTTTTTCTTCTTATTTGTTTATTTGATGAGCTGCTGAAGTTTGTTCCCTTAAATTCTGAAAAGCTCTGCAACAGAAATGGCAGCTGGATAGATCAGCATAGGAGTTCTTGTATCTATTTAAGTGGTAGACACATTTATCTATCTGTTTCAGAAATCACAACCTTTAGACTGTTAGATTTATGATCAGATATGTTAAATTTCTGTAGATAAGCCAAATTTAAGAACCACTGGAGGAAAAATAAAATAAAGTCTGAGTAAAGGAACAAGTTACTTTGGGAATAGCTTGAATTCTAGTCAGGCTGCATGTTGCTGACAGTGTGATAGCATCTGTACACTAATAGGATAGCTGTTTACGGATTTCAGAATGTATTTAAGAAAAAAATACAACATTTACAGTGTTTAATTTCACAAATTGTATGATAACCCGTGGTTTTCTAGAGTAATGGAAAGGAGTCATTCTCTGTAGTACCTTTGGGTAAGTAGCAATACCACAGATGTTAAGTCTGGAAAGACTTCTGAAGATGTAATTAGACGTGGAGAGAACAGAATAAAAGTGCAGTATAGGTTTGACAGTTGATTGTAGTACAGTCAATACCATTCTTTGTCAAGGTAATTCCTTTTTTAGAGAAAGGAAATAAAACATCTATTTTGACTGTAGTGAAATATTTCATACAGCCGTATATGTGAAACAGTATTATTCATTTGCATTTTTCTCTGCCCACTTTATGGGAAACATTGACTAGGTGTGTTACAGGCTTAATAAGGGGTATTAGGCAATAGGTTGGTAGGTTTTTTCCATTTTGTTTAGCATATTTAATATTTTCGTTAACGTCTGATGTGGTAGAATCATAATTAAAATGTGCGCAACGCCAAAATTACCAAGTTTCAATATGAAAATAGTATTGTTGATGTTGGCTTTCTGCCCTGCTCTGCACTACAATATGTTGGCTTGCCTCTGTGCCTGTGTCTAGATAGGGAACTAGAATGATGCTACTTGCATAGTTTCTCAGGTCTTGGGATGAAAGAGAGGAATATAAAATGCAAGACATTTCCTCCTCCTTCAGATAATCTACCCAAAAACGAGCCAGGCTAGACTGCACAAGATCCATAGAGACCGATGGATATGAGAAGTGGCAGAGGCTCCTGCAAAGCAGCCCAAAATCTTGGGGAGAGAAGGGAATATGAGGTGTCCCATCTCCCACTTGTATTGAAAAGTTGTTGTGCAACCTTCCACAGATCATTGGAGTTATTTAACTCTTGGTCTTGGACCATAACTTTCCCTACTTAACTCTGTTTTAAACAAAGAAAGTGTCTTTTTTCTGGTGCAAACAGTGTGCTATTCCCTTGAATCAAATCAAACTCTGTTCTAATTGCAGTTCATGTTTCTTGGATGAGGTAGCCAGAATTTTACATGAGAGTTCCATGTAATCACACTATATATCTCCTCAGATAAAACCTCTCACCCAGCATTAATCCCTGAAAGTTACCTGTCTAGTCAAATTTCCTTCTAAGTCAGTGGAGAGAGATAAAACATCTCCTGGAGGTGCCCATCACATCCTAGAATTGGTGGTGTGTGGCAACTGAGACTATAACTTGAGTATTCCATGATGTTGACTCAGAGGCCAGAAAGGATCGCGATACCTTTAAGCTTTGTGATAGAGTTAAATCATTTTATCAGATGATTGGATCAGGATACTCTTTCCCATTGAAACTTTCCTCCCTTGCTCCTCTGGAGAGGCCAGGACACCTTCCTAGGAGAATCCATCACATAGAGGAGGCTGCAGCACAAGACAGTTTGCTATGAAATGCAACCATTTTTTTTTTTTTCAAGGAAACAAGCAAAATAAATGGAGTCCTCTATCTCGTGTTTATCCATTCTTTACAGTACAATAATGAACAATGACCACATGGTATAAAAGGAACTAATTGTGAAAAATAGCATTTCTTCTAACTGCAAAATTTTGGTATTAATTTTATTTATTTTGTTTAAACTAGGTTCTTTGGTAATTGAAGATAAGGAAACCCCACCACATATGCCCAAGAGCCCTGTGATGGAAACAAACTTACAGCCGCCAGGCAGCTTACCTTCAAACCAGCTATCTAAGTTCCCAACGCAGATAAGCTTAGCTCAGCTCCGACTCCAGCACATGCAGCAACAGGTCATGGCTCAGCGACAGCAAGCTCAACGCAGAGCAGGTCCAGTAGGTTTACCAAATCCAAGAATGCCAGGAGCCATGCAACAACCTCCTGCTTCTCATCAGGTAAGTTGTGGCTATTTCCAGAGAAAGTAAAGAAAGATAAGAAAAAAGAAAGAAATTAAGTCTAGGTACATAAAACTTCACATAGCTTCATCTTTAGCACATGGCTATGTAAAAGGGTTAAGGAACTTTTTCTTTACTGAGAATCGAATGGACATTTTAAACTTGTCTGGCAAAATGCATGGTAGCTCTCGGCCTACTTTTGTTCATTAAAAAAATAAATCACGTGGTATCCAACCATATATAGTGCTGAGCTACATATTTTGATTTTTTGTCAAATGATTAAGAAGTGAATCTGTCATTATTTTTTTTTCCAAAGCTGTTTTGCATAAAACTCGGTGATTCTCCCATATAACTTTCAAAGTTGGAAATACTCTCACTGGCTCTTGTGATGTGTCTGCATTTATTATATCAGAATAATTGAAAAGTATCTACTAGGTTTTATTTTTAATGTTGAAAATCAATTTGTGGTGGGATCATTCAGATAAATGGTGTGGTACTATTTCTTTCATCTAATTTGTTACGAGTTCCAGAAGTTTGAAAGGGCCACTTGGTAAACATTTCTGGATGACAGATTCAACAGATATCAATTCACTTGCATATTTGTTTGTTTGTTTTCATGCAGGCACCTCCGCGCTTGATTCATTTTCAGAACCATAGCCCCAAGTCCAATGGTTCAGCTCTCCCTGCACAACAGATGAGATTTCCCCAACATCAGAACCTACCAAGGCAAGCAGTAAAGCCCAACCCATTGCAAATGGCATTCTTGGCACAGCAAGCTATAAAACAGGTAGAGTTTCTTTCCCTTTTCACTTGCCGTGTAGAAATAAAACATCAAATGTACTTTATATAATCTTACTTTTATATTATGATTCTAGAGTGCTTTTCAATTAGAACAGAGACTGCCTTTTTCTCTATGACAAGATACCCACAGTTTTCTTAATGAGGTAACTGTCAAGTTTCTTTCATTCTGACAGTTCTAAGCAACTGAAGCATTACAGAAGTGAGCCACCGTGGTGTATGTAGGTGTTTCATTTTCTTGTTTGCTATTAATATGATTTCTGGTCACTTATGTGAAACTTAACATGACCATGGTCTGCACACTACAATCAGTGAAGAGACAAAACAGAAAATCCTGCTATTTAGCTTGATGTTAGTGACTTCACTAGGAACCAGGTAAAAGCTTGACTGAAAAGCTATAGTTGCCACCATTCTCCAGAGTATGCCAAATCTGAACTTTTACACATGAGGAGAGAAAAGAAAGTCCACAACTGTGGGACCTCTGCTGAGTAAGACTGATAAATACACAGATACTCGGCAGAAGCAAACACGTCATATGTTTTCTGTGTGTTCAGGAAGGCAAATCTTTATCAAAAAGCATATTAACACGAGTTGTTAGGTATGTGGAAGAAAAGAGAAAATCATGTCACTAGAGGTAAGCAGGGAAGAACCAAATGAATCTGATCTGTGACCCGAGAAGTGGAGTAATACCATTCATGTTTGCAATGCTTATGATGTCAGAGAACTAATTCTAACTAAATTGAAGAAAGCTGTACCGTATCTAAGAGAACCTGTAGTAACAAAACCCAAGTCATTTCTGTGCCTTTGAAAAGAAGATTGGCCTGTCTGCAAGCCTTTCTTTCAAGTATTTTCATTATCTAGTAATCACAGAATCACAGAATGTTTCAGGTTGGAAGGGACCTTAAAGACCATCGAGTTCCAACCCCCCTGCTGTGGTCAGAGACACTTCCCACTAGACCAGGCTGCTCAGAGCCCCATCGAGCCTGGTCTTGATAACTTCCAGGGATTGGGCATCCACAACTTCCCTGGGCAACCTGTTCCAGCGTCTCACCACCCTCACAGTAAAGAACTTCTTCCAAATATCTAATCTAAATCTACCATCTTTCAGTTTAAAATTGTTATCCCTTGTCTTATCCTTACACTCCCTGATAAAGAGTCCCTCCCCATCTTTCCTGTAGCCCCCCTTCAGGTACTGGAAGGCTGCTATAAGGTCTCCCTGGAGCCTTCTCTTCTCCAGGCTGAACAACCCCAATTCTCTCAGCCTGCCCTCGTAGGAGAGGTGCTCCAGCCCTCTCATCATCTTTGTGGCCCTCCTCTCGACCTGCTCCAACAGGTCCATGTCCTTTTTGTGCTGAGTGCTCCAGAGCTGGACTCAGTATTCCAGGTGGGGTCTCACCAGAGCGGCGTAGAGGTAGAATTACCTCCCTCGACCTGCTGTCTTTCTGACAGTAGAAACCAGTAAACAGAATGACTGACTAAAAAGGAATTGAGCAGAGTAAAATTTTGCTTATGGTGGCCATGAAATTCCATTAAAGTAATTGAAAACTGCGTATGCCTAAATGAGAAAGAAATTTAGTCTAACTTGACTGTGCACTTCATATTATGGTGTTAAATGTATATGTGGGTGGAGATCCAGTCAGCATTTCAAATTCTTAATCACTTTAAGTTGTTAAGGGGAAGCACAACATCAAATACTTGGTGGCGTCCAAGTGACACTATAGCTATTTACTTAATAAAGCACTGGAGCAGTTGTGCATTCAGCCTATTATCTGTAATGCTTTTATTTCACTGAAACTGTTACATTTCTCCCACAACACTGTCAATGCACCATGAAATATTAATAGATACTTAACATCGAGATACAGCTTTGAATTTAAGAATTGACATTCATTTCTTCTATTCATAGTTTTCAACTAGGTGTCATCTTCCCTTGTCTTGTAAGATTGGTTCTTGAAATTGGGTAACTTCAGAGTAAATCAGGATTTTATGTTTGAATTCAGCTTCCTGAACTAAGCTTCTTGTTTAACTGCTGATTTAGAACCAGTATATGCAGTCGATGTGATCTGTTGAAAAAAATAGTGCTGAATTGTGGATTATCCTCTTTTCTTTTCAGTGGCAGATCGGCAGTGGACAAACTTCAACTCCCCTTTCAACTGCAAGCAGCACAACATCTACTCCATCCAGCCCCACAGTCACGAGTGCTGTAGGATGTGATGGGAAGACGTACGGTCCCCCAGTGATAGATCTGAGTTCTCCAGTGGGTAGCTCCTACAATCTACCATCTCTTCCTGATGTAAGTGTGACATAAGAGCGATGTTTTGTGGGTTCTATTTTGAAGTAAGTCTTAATGTTTGTGAGAAGTAGAAACCTTCTAGACTGAAATTCTCGCTCTGTTTGTCAAAAGGAGACAGTTCCAGAAAACAGCAATGGAGGATTGCCTACATTTTGCTGTTAGTATTCAGAACTGTTCTGGGAGACAGCTGTTAGGACAACTAAGAAAAATAACATTGCAGGTTGTAATTGTAATTGACTTGTTTATTTGGATGTTGCATATTTTTCTGTCACCTCCCATAATGATACTAATAAAAACAAGTTAGCTTTCGTTTACCAGTGTCCATAGATAGCACTGTTTGCTGATGGTATTTATGGTAAATTTTTAACATTTTTTAAATACATTTTTAACTCATTGAAGGGGCTATCTTAGGTAGATATTAATTGTTGGTATACTGGATATATTCCATATATCTTTTCCTTTTGGTACTTCTTTTCTTTGTTTATTTAGAACATGTCTTTGGGCTGGTGATAGAAGGAGCATCGTAAGATCATCGTTTCTTAAGCTTCTAAACTTCTCTTTTGTAGTTTCTTCTGATACATGTTTGTCAGAGGTCCATGTTGAGTTTTAGTCGGTTGACTTTATTCTTTCAATTAACTGCTGAGCCTATTTTTGTGGTCTAATGTTTGTCGGTAGCTGAGATGTCATGGTTTTCTAGTCATAATTTGCTGTTACTCCCTGTTTCTCTCACTTGCATTTCGTTCTCACCAATAAACTCTCAGATAAAAGTGTTATATTTTTTACATAGAGTACAGAATCACAGTATCTGTCAGAGTTAAAAGGTGAACTACACAACACGATCATGAACTATTGAGTCTGTGAGATATTTTAGCATACTGATTTTTGAGCAGAGTATTATGAACTCTTCTGCTTGTATATGGTTACGTTTATGCTATTAAGATACATGGCCCAAATCACTGCAAATATGCTGACCTAGCAGAGGCTTCTGCATCCACTTCGGATAAGTCTAGCTTATAAATGGAAATGTCAGTGGTCAATGCAGTTGATAACAGTGGACTTGTGAGGTGTCTGGATAACTGAGGAAACTGATACCAAAGTGACCTATTTTCTTATCAAACATGATCTTATGTATTGCAAAAACCCTAACATTTCAAAAGGTCATTTCTCTTGATCAAACCAGATTGTGTAATTTTTGCAGATAGTTAGAATGGTAAATTGGGAGTCCCTAAAACAGAGTTCAGTTGTCTGGCCTGGACTGTGGGTGGAAAGAACAGGTGCTGGTTTGCTGTTTGCATTTTCAGTCAATATGCGTGGCCCCTGCCCAGAAGGTATGTGGGACAGATGAAATTGAATGTCCTTTAGGTTCTTCCAGTCCCGTTAAACAGTAGTGGATTAAGGGGTAGTTTGTGTATCTCCTATTACCTTTTTTTAGAGTATATAATGTGAGCATGTCAAAAGAAGGAGTGGAGATAAAAATTCATCTCATGCTTCAGTGTGTGAAAACTACCTGTCTGATGTAAGCCTTCTGTAGCTGATGGAGAAAAACTGGCACTTACAGAATCATCTGATCTTAAAGTACTGTCTGGATTTGGCCATTTCTTTTCTTTTTAGAGAAAAACAAGATGACCTGTTTTAAAGTAATCACTGCACTTTTTGGATAGCATTTTGGTCTTCAACTTCAAAGTAACAGTATGGCAGAAGTGTGGAGTTTTGTTGTTGTTTGGGGGGGTGGGCGTTGTTGTGGGGTTTTTTTTTCCTTCCCCGTACTAACTGTTTCCCCTCTTTTCCCCACCTTTTAGATTGATTGTTCAGGAAACATCACACTGGATAATGTTGTACGGAAGGATGGCACTGCAGAGCAGAATCAGCCAAAACCCCCTTCAAACAGAACCGTGCAGTCACCAAATTCATCGGTACCATCGCCAGGCCTCTCAGGTAATTGGAATGTGGTGCAATTTTCTGTTTAAGTGGTGTAATGGTAAAATCCAAAGTGGCAATGTTAACACTGGTATCAGAATTAATTACTTCTATTTCATATCAAAGATGAGAAATATGAAAGTGAAGGCAAAGTTGTGGAAACCCTAGTAGGAGGTAAAGATGGGACAATATTGTAGCACTGTGAACAAAAATAAATGGACAGATCTTAAAAATATGGAGGGAAAAACATAACAGATTTTAGCAAATGGTATAGAAATCCATGGAAAAATGGCACTCACACCAAATTAAAACCTAGAAGCTATGATAAGAGACAAGTATTTGAAAAAGCAAAATAGGATGTAACAGGAGACAGTGGCTACAAGTGGTGCCTTGCGGAGTTCAACTTGGCTATTAGAAAATCTTTTTCACCGGAAAGGTTGTGCAGCACTGACACATGTTTACCAGAGAAGTTATTATTATGGGTAGCTAAATGTGGTGGACTTGAAGGACCCAGGGGATTCCTGTCACCATGCCTGGTGGCAATCAGCAGCTGCTCCTTACTCCCTTTTCCCAGTCCGGCCTGTGGTGAGGCTACGTGAGCGTGAATTCCCAATAAGCGCTCATGCAACGTTCGTGCACTCACATGGCGTTCACATGGTTGGGCAGATGAGCTGAAATAGACAGATAATGCATTCACAGACAGCACAAACAGCCCACTCTGCTGTCGCAGGACTAATGCTCAGCAAAAATGTCCTTCACAAGTCTTTCAACTCTCTGGTCCCCAGACCTTTGGTCTCTCTCATATCTGGCCCCCAGACTTCTTTCTACTCGCCAGCTCATCTGGCTTGAAGTTTCCTAGCAGATTTCCTGAGAGATCTGCTAGAATTTAACAAGGTAAGACAAAAACAAACTGCAGTGATCAGATGGAGGGGGCAGCCAGGCGAAGGTACTGACCCATCAGCCTGCTTACATGCAGTGGGCCCTTTTTTAGTCCTCTCCTTGAAGTATTATCCCATGTTTCTCATCCTCATGAATTTATATTAGATGAAATATGGGTTAAATAAATGCCACTGTGGCAGAATTTTTTCCCAAAACCTATGGACTTCTCTGAGTCTCATCTCAGACTTGGCACAGACCCGTGTTTTGTTCTAATCTGATTCTTCTATCCTAGGAGGAGTCAGTGTGACAAACATACACCCTCCAATCCGTTCACCCAGTGCCTCCAGTGTTGGCAGCAGAGAGAGGTAAGGAAAGAGTGGGAGAGAAGAAAATGTAACTTCCACCTCCATAGAACATGTCTCAGTCTCTTCTCTCATTAATGCATGTAGAAGTCAATTTGCCTCACCTTCTCTGCTAACAGGCCAGGCCTGATGGTTATTACAGCACTCTTTGCGTTCTAAAAGTAGTAATTTCATTCGTAATGTATTAATAGCACATCTAAAAATATATTAACTCTGTAAATGATGGCTAGGTTGGCATTATTAAAAGAATGCAAATTCTAAATTAGGTTTTAAATTCAGAAAAATCGGCTAAAGGAGAAAGTTGCATATTGAAAGTCCTCGTGGAACTATAAATGACTTCAGATTCAAGGAAATGATGTTACAGAGAGAGTTATTAAGACTTCTGCCATAATACAGTTAGTTAAGTAAGCATTAGATATCTACTGAGAGTCTACACAAATGTTTTTATCCCTTAGTGATGGAATATTAATGAACAAATAGATTTACACAATGTTGTTTGAAGAGTGCAGATCCATTAATGTGTTCCAATAAATTAGGGCATACATCTGACATGAGATTAATTTTTCATGCAGAGAAAAATCAGATGACATTCATCCTACTTGAATTGGAAATGCAGGTGCTTTTTAATATAGAATACCTTTTGCTCTATTCCATTTACACAGTAAATTCTGTGAAGGACCCTTATGAACTGTTTAAATGTTTGTCTGAAGAGTTTTTTACTTGCATTTATAAAAATGTGATTCGACCTGCTGCTGCTTGAATTAATTTTGTTAAAATTCTTTATTATTAAAAAAAAAGCTGATATTTTTGAGTTTAGTTGTCCATCCTGTTATGACTGAACACATGAAAAAAGACAGATCTAGTTCTAAAAGTGGGGCCCTAGTTTTGATAGAGCTGCAAGACTGTAAGAAACTCTTTCAAGATAATGTAAATATGTGTTTTATCTGGCCTATTCGCTTGAGTGGTTTACAATGATCAGTTCAGCTCTGGAGAAACATTGGCCTTCCTCAAAATCCAGCTGCATCTCTTCCAAAGTGGAATGATCTTCAGTGGAAGTGCTTGTTTGTGTATGACCTAAAAGAAATGGAGATTATTTGCAAATCTTGCACTAATGGGAAGTCAAACCATGAGTAATTCTCTGGTTCTGGAACTGCAGCATTAAAATTTTCCGGTTTTGTAATGTCCTTGCAATGTACATCAAAGGAAATAAGCTTGGATGTTGTGTTCTATAGAATTAATACTGTAGTGCTCAGGACTCAAAAGAAGCAAAATAGATCAGCTTCCTGAGGTCTCGGAAAGCATCAGTGTAAAAAGGCATCCCGTTCTGACTCTTAATTTTCATTTTTTCCTACTTTTTTTCTGTCATTTACAGTTCTGGCTCCTCCAGCAGGCCACCAGGAGCTGATTCTACACATAAAGTCCCAGTTGTTATGTTGGAGCCGATCAGAATTAAACAGGAGTCAAGTGCATCAAATGAGAACTTTGATTTCCCAATTGTTATAGTGAAGCAAGAAACAGATGAGGAATCCCGGCCTCGGAATGTAATATTAATAGTTATAAAGATCTCCTTTCTCTTTGGTGGGGAGGGTATTTTGTATTTATGGGGAATAAAGTAATTTACTGATATTCTGTTGGGGACTTTTTCAGGGGAAAACTGAAAAGCTGAAGATACTGGCATAAAAGGAAGAGGTGAAATTCAGAATCAGACTAGTTCTGCTGCCAATTCAATTAGTTAACTGGCATGATCAGACTGCTTTTATCCATTGAAAACCTGGGAAGGCAGGAAATAGCTTGCAAACATCAAATTTTCATGTGATGCTAGGAAGTGTTACAAATCATAGTGCATTAATATGCATATATAAGGTTGCTAGACTTTGGGGGCATTATTTTTTATTACTGGAGCAATAAGCAATAAATAGCCTTTCATAGCTAATTTCTAGTGTTTAGTTGCCTGGTGCTATAGTACGATAGTAATTTTTGCATGTTGCAAGTTGTATGGCTGCTTGCATATAAATTTGTTACTCTGGTCAGTTTACTTGTCATTAGGGTCATGTAAATTCACATAAATATTAAAATCTGTCTTCCTTTGTTTCTTCTTACAGGCCACCTTTTCAAGAAGCATCCTTACTTCATTGCTGTTAGATAGCAATCATAATTCCACTTCTGATGAAGCTGTCTTAAGAACAGATGCGCCGGACAGCACAGATGATCAACCAGGGATACTGCAGGAGAACACATCCAGTGGGAAGACAGGATGGATAGGCCCACCCCATATAGGGGAGGGCAGAAAAGAGGATGATCCCAATGAGGATTGGTGTGCCGTATGTCAAAATGGAGGGGAGCTCCTTTGCTGTGAGAAGTGTCCCAAAGTATTCCATCTTTCTTGTCATGTCCCTACATTGAAGAGCTTTCCAAGGTAATTAATGACCCCTTCAATTCCATCTAAACCTGGATTAAAAGACATAAGCTTTGTTTCGTGAAACGTAGTACAAGAAGTTTCAGCCTCCAAGGAAGCAGTGTCTTCTTTGAAGTCTTGAATCCAGAAAATTGGAATTTGCATTGAAACTCCAGTTTAAATTTAGAGGTTTGCAGCCACAACAATAAAACTCTTCACTTATTTGGCAGTTAAGCAAGATCACTTATATCAAGGGCATCTATTACTGAAATTGGGCCACAGAATTACCAATCTGTTATAAAATGTTTTAAGAGTGACAGAAAAAATTTACATTTCTTTAATAGTGATAACAATAATAATTGTAACAAACAACAACTTTAAAGAAAAATCTAAGCTAATATAGTATTAAATATATTACTTTCTGTAGTGCTAAACACGGCTACAGTCCAAGCATGGGATATAGTGACTGACGTCTTGTGGTAGCATCTTGTTCAACGTTGAAATAAGCAGTAGGTTTTCTTGATTGGCTGTTACAAAACAGCTACTCAGTTTCTTGAGTTTCAAAATACAGTCTTAACTGTCATTCGCTTCTGGAATTAGTGTCTTTGGTTAAAATAAATGGCATTTTGCAGTGTTCCAACTCGGAAATGCCACACATTAAGCTTATTAGTATTAAAGGATAGAAACATCTGTCATAACATGTTCATTGTTTAATGCTTTTGTAAATATTAGGTTTTTCTTATTAAATATCAGCATAGTTTGCTGGTGTAAAACATTTGGATAGCAACTTAGTTTAGTACATTCATCATCTCTGTGGTACTCTGAACAAGCGTACTTCTGCAAGCATATCTACTCTTTTCCCTTTTGAAACTTCAAATTACATTTGGGGTTTTTTTTTAAATAAAATACGATTTTATGTTACAGCTTTGTGCCATAAGCAAAACCCAGTAAAGTTACAGCAGGCACTTAAACTAATAAAAATTTGTGCCTTTCTGACAATAAAAAAAAAAATCTTTAAGCAGGTATATAACTATATTTACAAGCCTTTGTTTCTATTAAAAGCAAAGCTCCAAGAATAAGTCTTTAAAATTTTTCTTTTTTACTGGGTCATTCTGTGGAAACTGAGATGATGATGTCCAGGGGAGGGGCAAGGGAGCCAAAACCAACTTTTCTGACAAGTGCTCAGAGCTGTAAAAGTGCGTATTAATACAAGTGTTCCTGGACTTCAGAGCCATGGTTAGCTTAATTTTTCTCCTGGCTTCTGATGTATGTGTCAGGTTTTTGTTCTCATTTTGTGGTTTTTTGGGGTTTTTTTCAGCTGTAACAAACACTCTGCTTAACAAACTTTGGTCTCTTAGCATTAGTTTGTTCAAACGCACAAAATAATTCCTTTATTATTGTATCAGCATTGTCAGTCTACTTCTTTCATGATTGCTTTTTGTTCTTGCTTCAGGTGGATAGATCAATTTCCCCTATATATTTACAACGTCACTGCATCTTTTTTCCTTCACTCCAATGCACCACACTTTCTGATTCTTGGATATTTAAATGCATCATTCCGCCGTCTTTCATGTTTCCTGTTTTCTTGTATCATATGATATTTAGATCATGGCCTGTATCTGTTTTTGTATATCTGCCACATCATTTCTGTGATGCTAGTCCAGGCACAGAGGTGACACTGTCATATAAAGAACTCCATCAACTTAAGACAGTAAAAGATAAAAGTCTCTTTGAAGAAAGATGCCCATTATTCAGTACTCTATGCTACGACTAACAGATGGTGGAAATCTTTGGATTACTCTGAATAAAAACCAGTAAGATTTTTTTGTTAACTTGGAAAGTCTTCTGCCTTACTACCAAAATGAATTAAAAGGTACTTTAGAAACTATTTCCCATTTGCAAAGATATTATTATTACAACAGACCTCTGAGTAAATAAATACACGCAGTTAGATCTCATAACTGGGTATTGCTGAATTCTGTCTGCTATGTAAGAAGTACAATTCAGCCCTCTTGTGGTTGACTGCAAGCATGCATGTTTCTATGGTTGTGGAGAACTCTATTAAAAACATAATCTCTTTATACGTTTTTCAAAACTTTGAGGTTCACAAATCGTATTAGAGAATCAGTAAGCAGAACTAATTTTCTCATAATCTTATGCTTTTACGTAAATCCATAGGGTTTTCCTAAATTAACTGATAAAATTGTGAACAGTTCAAAATTTTAGGGAGTGAAGAATTTCCAGTTTTCAAAAAAACCTTGTCGAGGGTAATCTATATGGAGTTAATAATATGTTGTAGATCAAGCTTGTGGAGAGAATATATAGTTCTCACCATGTAGCATAACGCTTTTCCTTCCGTTTGGCCTATACGATTCCTTCAGTCTCTCTGTAGTTAGGAAATGGAACTCTTAATAGTCCTTTGGTTGAATCCTGTGAGCTCAAGTGAAAAAGTTCAGTACTTAAAAAGGCAGGCACCATTTTTCTTTTATGACAAACCATTTTTCTGTTATGATACCTTAAATGACGCCAGTGCCATTAAAAAGGAAACAAAGTTCTAAGAAAGCATCTTTACCAGCAGTCTCTGCCTTTTGTAGCGTTTAAAAAAGACACCACCAACACAACACGCGATGCAGAAAAAAACATCCCGCAAATGAGGAGCTTATCCAGAAATATGTGGAAAGCCTTTTGTCAAGAGTGTGTTACATCACTGAGGTCAATGTGTCTGTTTGTCCTCTTTAGTGGAGAGTGGATTTGTACATTCTGTCGGGATTTGTCCAAGCCAGAAGTTGAATATGACTGTGATAAACCCGCTCACAGCTCTGAAAAAAGAAAATTGGACGACACTGTGGGTTTGGCGCCAATAGACCGTAGGGTAAGGATAAAATGAGTACTGTCTTGCTGCTTCTTGTATTCTGAAATGTATGCATATTTTAAAAAGTGGTGGTAAAAAATGAGAATTAAGTTTTTAAATAATATCTGAGATCAAGGCTGCCTTCGTGTGAACATGCTGAAAACACACGCTGGATGTCTGAGAAGCGGTTGTGATCTGGTGCTCCAAACTGAGACGGTGTTGTAGGAATTACGAGTGCTGTTTCTAACAGAGCTCTTGTACACAGAGCCCTTGCATTGAGATTTTTTTTTTTCTCCGTTTGTGCTTTCCAAATTTGGCATAGATTGACATTATCAACTAATGGTTTTAGTCTTTAAAGCACTTTGTCAACATCCTTTGAAAAAATTAAGGTAGCTCATTCACAATGAATATATAGAGAGATGCAATATTGATCCTGCAGAGATTAACACAAGTCACTGGGTATAACTGCTGTCCTTTTGCAGCTTGAAATGGTCTGATGGAAAAGTTACAAAGCAAGCAGTGGGTCTCCAACTTTTGTTTTTCTCTTAAACTTCAGAGTTAAAAAAAAATAAAAAGCCTTTGAGCAGACGGTTGAACTGCTTGACAGAATCTTTTGGATTCTTGAGGTTTTGGGGGGTTTCTTGCCTTTTTTGAGTTTTGAGCTGCACCAGGAACTTTCAGCAGTGTTTTACTTGGTTTCAGTTGGCAACTTGTCTAAATACACTGAAATTAGCATTTTATTTGGGGTCTTAGTCTACCTGTAGAACCATTATTTATATGTGCTGCTGTCTAAAAGGAAAAAATCTAGCCCTGTTTGCATTTTGCTTTAAATGTAAGTTATAAAAATGTAAGATAAGTCCTGTAAATATTCTGATAAAGGATCAGCAAGCATAAAATCACACGAAACTGTTTTTAGAATCTCTTTCAAGGTTCAAGATCCAGTTTAATATATTTGGATACACAAAGAAAAGATATTCCTTCCTGCTGCTAACAGAAAGCACTGTAGGCTTTGCAGTTACAGAGCGGTTATACCCAGATCGGGAAAAATACTACTGCTGTTTCTGAATATTTGTAAAGCACTAGGAGCCACACATGCTTTTTTATTCCCTGGAATGTATGCTGGGCTCAGCAAATTATGAATAACGCTGTTAGTAATTGTATGAGGTTTCATAGCACGCATTTGAAAGTTGATAATGATATATCTGTTGCAGAGAAGGAATACTGTAGGCCACTAGTTATGACAGTTAATGTTGCTTCCAAACACAGTTCCTGTGCTCACTTTTCTGCTTAGGGGCTGGGGAGTACTGAGCATCTGTTTCGTATTCTCTGTAGTTTGTTATTTTAGAACAAATCACGTAGGATCCTCTAATTACTTGGGTATCTATTTTTCTTGACACAGAAGTGTGAAAGACTGCTGCTATACCTCTACTGTCATGAAATGAGTCTTGCTTTTCAAGATCCGGTTCCTCCCACAGTATGTACTTCACTTCTTTCCATTTTATGTTAGTAGCATAATTGGCAAGTTTCTGGTGGCATTTTTATGTCCTATCACGGTCCAGATTGGGAAGTTAAGTTTCCCAGACATTGAGTGTATTAAACATGTTTAATTTTATTAAAACTAACTGAAGGGGAGTTAAAATTTGAAACATTGGGTTGGAAAGGGTTTTCCTAGTAAAATTCCACAAGAACTGATGTTACTGAATACTTCAAAAATAGACACAAAATGTAAGCTCTAACACGGTCTGCTGATTTCACAATGTTGAGTGATATCAGTAAAAAAGTGAATTGGGTCGTTTGTTTTTGTTTTTTTTTTTTAAATTACCTGATTTTGAAAATTAAGGTACTCCATATTAGTAATATGAAATTGAATTTCTTATTATTAGCTTGAAATGTGTTAGTTTAAAAAGGTAAACAATAGCTGGGTGCATTATAAGTCTAAGGATACACAAAGACTTACTAGCATGATCAGATGAAAAGTACCTCTTTTATGTTCTTCAATACAAGCCAATGGGAAAAGAATTCATCAATAAGTAATATGCTCCTATGCACCCCGTTTATTTAATTTGAATAAGAATTTTTCTTCTGAAGAACATTCCACAAAGTCTAATAAGAAATGGCACAAGGGATTAATTTAATACTCATATGATGGTCATGTATTACTAAATTCGTATGAATTTTGTATTATATTCACATTTAGTATTATTCACATTAAAATGTGAATCTAGGAAAAAAGTATAAAAATATCATCATTGGGTTTCATATCTTATTTTCTGATTTCTAATTCTTTCTAAAGAAAGAATAAATCTTAATCCTACAACCACAGTTTGAGTGCCAAAATCATTGATATCTCTGAAATACTCCACCATTTCCAAGGACGTATTTCATGACCAAAATTAATTTTAAGCAACCCACATACCATCTCCATTTGAGTGTGTTGCCAAAGTTGTCATATGGTGGTCCTTAGAGTGAAACTTAATAGATGGCTCATTTGACTACATCCAAAAATAATGCCCGAATCAGTTGCTCTATCATATATAGTCAATGTAGGTAGGGTTTTTATTTGTTTTTCTTTTATTTTAAAATAGGCTTTGGAAGAAGTATATTTTAGCCAGCAAAACTAGCATATGTCACTGTTACTCCAGAAACTGTCTGCATATATATAAAAAGTACAATTCTTACATCTTAGAATTATACTTTGAAGATGTGACTAAATCTTGCCCTCTCCCTCAGAGCTAAAGGTTTGTAAAACAATAAATAATGAACATGACTGCATTTGGTAAAAAAAAAAAAAATCTATTCTCCATTTAGGTTCCTGATTACTACAAAATAATCAAAAAGCCTATGGACTTGTCAACCATCAAGAAAAGACTTGAAGTGACCAATTCATATACAAAGCTGGAAGATTTTGTGGCTGATTTCAGACTGATTTTCCAAAACTGTGCTGAATTTAATGAGGTTAGATGCTTTTATCTGGTTTTGTAGGCTTAGTTGCTTTCAGGAAAACTGCAGTGGGGGTAGAACTTACGACACAAGAACTTATTGTATGAAACTTATTTTGATTGTGAGGCTGCAGTGAAACCATAGATCACATTTGAAACTACTGTGGTGTTAGAAGACTATGCAGTGGAGATCCTTCCATAGGAGGACGGAGGATTGTAACAAACAAGCTAGCTGAATGGCAGGACAGCAAGTAAAGAATAGGACAATTATTTATCGTAGAAGTTAATGGTGGGCATTTGGTTTAAAAATTGGTTTAATCCTCCTTGCCTCAAATCTGAAATTGAGTGGGATTTTCATTCTGGGAGGTCTGTACTCACCCTTGTGATTTCTAGTTGTATTGTTGAGTGATTGTTATTAATCCCTCACTGCACATAAGGGAACACATGGTGAAAAAGGGATGCAGGTACCGAGTGGACCACAAAAAGAGAGAGAATTACAGTGGGAATTAAAGGCTTCTCTGAGTGGCCCCAGTGAGGTTCTCGTCCCGTCACCTTTGATACTTCCTGCCATGGTGACCTCCGCTTCAGGAAACTGATCAGCCATGGTGGCTATGAATGAGTTCAGGACTGCCTGGTCTTCCAGGTCATGATGATCATCTATCCTAGTAATATTTTTCACCGCAATGAAAAAAAGTCTGTAAGCTACAGAAATTCTAGCATTTCAAACAGTCGTTCCTAAATACTTTAACACCCCGAAGGCATACCTATGTATTTCACAGTATAACCCAACTTTTTTTTTTTTTTTTAAAGTCAGGATTTAAGAGTTTTTAGAATCTATGCAGCTTTCAGAACCCAGGCAGTATGGCTTTTGCAATAGGCTTCTGTGATAATCCATCAGAGAAGAAAGTTGTTGAGGGTGTTGGCCAAAATATCTACCCTTGCCCTCTGTTTTGCAGGCTTGTGCTCTTTGGGACCATGTGTTCCACAGGTGCCATTCTTACTGCCGATTTATTTTTTGTAGTTTGCAAAAGCACCTAAGGTACCTAGTGTGATCTATGGATAAAGCTATTTTGTGATACATTGATGTTGTTAATTCACCCCACAGCCTGATTCAGAAGTGGCCGATGCCGGCATGAAACTTGAAGCGTACTTTGAAGAACTTCTAAGCAACCTTTATCCTGAGAGAAAGTTCCCTGTACAACCCAGCTGCCAGAGTGAAAAAGATAATCCAGAACTTACTGATGACTCGGATGATGACTTTGTGCAGCCCCGGAAAAAACGCCTCAAAGGAGAAGACCGTCAGTTGCTTAAATGAGCTGTATGTGTTACTGCGGAACGTTTTTTAAAAACTAAGAATATTTATCACTGTTAATTGTAAAAAGGGGAAAAACCACAACTGCTTTGACTTGTAGGTTTGTGGATATTTACTGGACTTTCTACCCCTTGTTTGAAACACAAATCTAATGGAGATCAAGGCATATGGAGAGCTTTTCTGGAGTTCCAAACTTCCATCGTACTTCTGGAGCAGCACAGAAATTGCCACTTGCGTGGGGTGACAGCTGTTTAACTTTTACTTTGAGAATGAAAAGAAGTTTGTACAGAATTGAACTTTAAAACATTACATGGGTTCAACATGTGGCTTTCTGAGTTTGAAAAAAATGTGATCTCACCAGACTTTTAATTTTACCAAAGGCATGTGGCTGGCCATAATTTGATTTCTTTGTACTGTATTTAACACAAGCCATGAAAACAGATGGTGTAATATTATTGTCCTGCAATATTGACTGGTACAACAAAAGTGTAGTTGCCCCCAAAGAAGTTACTGGTAATTTTAAAATGTAAGGGAGAGTGTATTAAAAAGAACTTTAAAAAAAAGAAAATAATTTGTTTGAGAGTTTTTAATGGAGGAAGGAAAGGACAGAGTACTTTGTATTGCGCTATTTTGCTCACCACTGGCAAGAAGCAATGGTGTTTCTGCACTATTTTGTTTAAAGGAGTCTCAAGTTTGATGTGCCTCTGTTTAATGGAGTCGATGTCAAAGTCTCAAAGGGAAAGATGTTTGCTTGCAACTGTCAGTCAGTCTTTGTGTATGTTTAGAGAGGGGGGAAAAAAGCATCCTTTCTGTCCACAGGCCCTTGTTATTTTTCGAAATTTCTAAATATGTTGTCAGAATGCAACCAGCATCATTATTCACTTGGAAGTACAC
The DNA here is from genome assembly GCF_963924245.1 of Chroicocephalus ridibundus. Classification (NCBI taxonomy): domain Eukaryota; kingdom Metazoa; phylum Chordata; class Aves; order Charadriiformes; family Laridae; genus Chroicocephalus; species Chroicocephalus ridibundus. Next base: position 158,173,550 of record NC_086284.1, read on the forward strand.
AAGTTTGAAGAGGCAAAGAAAAAAACACTTCAAACCTTCCCTGTTAAAATCACCAGAAGGTGAGGAAGAATTACCTCTTCTTGTTCTGCTACTTTCCAGAAGCACTGACAACAATATAGATGGTTGTTTTCTGCCCTCAGAGCTTGAAGAGGTAGAGAAGTACTTGTTTATGGTTGCTCCAACGATTAGTTTATACTCTTCATTTATGACGTCTTAAATGAAAACTGAGTTTTCAGGAGAGCAGGCAGTCTTTTGGATTAATTGAGCTCCGATTGTGCCAGAATTTTGCAGGTGGAATTGTGAAGACATCTGAGCGTACGCAAGCCTGCTTTTGACTTGCTGTGTAGCACTGATGTGGTGCTGTGGAGAGATCATTGAAGAGACGAGACACAAGTGCTGCTTGTGCCTCCTTGCTGTGTACATATGCATGCAGAAAAAGGCCCTTTTTTTTGCTTCTCACCAGATGAGATACTGCCATGATCACGTGGTTAATTTTTAAGCTGCCCAGAGTAACCATTTATTTTTCCCTTTTCCCTTCCTTATTTTTTGGGAGTGTGTTTGCTTTATTTTGGGTTTGTTGTTTTTTTGTGTAAAGCTCTTACTGCCTGAAGAGAGTTGCCTGTAGCAGGAGTTTTACCATCCCAGACGCCCAGGAAAAAAAAGGAAGAGAGGTGAAGGAGCCCAACAGGATGGTGAGGGGAAATCATTCTAACAAAACAGGCGTGATCAGTGCGCACTACAGTAGCACAGGCTTAAGAAATAAGAGGCACTGCCATTGCAACATTTGAAGTCTTAAAGATCTAACAGTGCCTAGGAGTCTTAAGTACCCTGTCACCTAGAGACACTGCCACCAAATTTAACGGTGCTTCCAGAGGAAGATGCTGCGTGTTTCACTGAACCGTAAGTTGTGAGCACAGATTTATTAGGAGGCTTAGTGCATTTCAAGCTGAAGTTAAGACACCTACACAGCTTCACGCTCAAGGTGTTCTCCCAGTGGAAAATTCTGGGGAGAGGAGAGTAGATGTACTCCTGCAGTCCAGTTACTTATCTGTCTGCTGTAAACTGTTTGAAAATGTCTCTGTTTAAATAATCCACTGGAAAAATCTGACTCAGCTTTCATTTTGTGGTCTTGAATGTCTAAGAATCTTCAGAAATTGTCTTTAAAGGGAAGTACTATATTTTTTCAAGCTGCTGTGGCAAAAACTGTATCTACTTTATGTATTTTCCCCCCTTTGCATCAGTCCACTGAATGGTGGCTGTTTCCCTTTTTAGTTTTTTGGTTTAGTTTTTCTTTTTTTTTTTTTTTCTGTGTGTGTGTAATGTCACTAGTAATAGCACTAGTAGTAAAGAGCCTTCATCTCACTTCACAGGACAGGTAGAAGGCATCTATTTCTTGAATCATAAGAAAGGGAACGTCCGTGAGAAATTTGCCATTTGCCTATACAAATCATAGCTCTTATGCTCTTCAGTAACAATTTTTAATAATGGAAAAGGTATGGAGAAGCAATCAACATCAAATGCAGCTCACAGGAAATGACAGATTCCAAAGGTTTATTTTTCTTTCCTACCCAATCCAACATCAAACGCTCACTTTTCATTTTACTTGCTAAAAAGGGAAAAGAAAAAAAGACATAAAATTAATAAAATGCACATGAAAAACCAACAGAAACGGATACAGGGGAAAATAATATGCATTTGGATATGTCCAAAAGGTCTCTCCTCTGATTGGCAATCGCCATGACTGCTTTGAGAGGACTGATGCTGTCATAATAAACTGAAACAAGAGCAGATACGCTTTTTAAATGTCGTTATCTAGATTTCATAAAAATTTACTTATATACTTCTTATTTAGCTGGTTCATTTAGACCTATCTTTAAGGAACACATCTATTGCCTGGAACCACAGAACTAAATATTGCTATGTTAAAAGAGGTTTTACATTATGTGTCTAAATTTTTGCATGGCTTGGATGCCTGTACTGTGTGAGGCCTTTGGACAAGACGTTCAGCAATCCCTGAATGACGGCCTACACAAACGTAATCTCTGAAATGAGCACGAGATAAGAGTTAGCAAGTTGAATTTAAGATCTATTGGTGGCTTCTCTGAGTACACAACCAGTTCCGCAGATTTTTAATTTTCCATCCTTTTGACTTGTTTGTGTAAAGGCCAGCAGCTGGAGCTTATAACTCTTATTTGTAGCAATGAAGATAATAATGCTATTGAGTTAAGTCCCCAGGAAAAGGGGGGATACTATTAAGGAATCATTACACTCCCATTTATCTCCACCACTGCTAGCTAAAGTTAATCCAACTGTAGCAGAATCAAAGCTTTCCTTTTATGTCTAAAGCAGTTTTAATGAAGTGTTTTGCTTAGTAATTATTGTAAATCCAACCATTTGAAGGCCTAAAGGGCTCTCTGGCCTCTGTGCGTGGGGTTGAATTTCACCCACAAGGGAAGAATAAGTTGCTTTGACCGCTTCCTTACTTAAATTTTGATTATTTTTTCCCCAGTCTTTTATAGAATATCATATAGGTATTTTAAATGGCATAAAAGAAATAAAAGACAAACATTTTTTAAAGACAAGCATTTGACGAAGCAGGCAATGATTAACATGTTGCTTTTCTGAAAGCCCCAAGATTAATTGTCCCATGCACCTTGGGGAAACCTTAAAAGATGTGACCCAATGAAGTTAAGTGTGTGTATATATGTGTGTGTTTGTATGTATGTTTTTTTTAAAGTCTGGTTCTGAAGGCCACATAAAGCATTTTGGTCAAACATCGGTCTTGCTCTAGGCTGCTGAAGAATGTGGATTATTTAGCCCGTGGTCTTCTGGTTGACACAGGTAAGACTGCAAAATAACAGGCAGTGTGCCGTGGGCATGCTGCATGCGTGACGTGAGAAATTTCCGTGCTGGTATGACTGAATCGAGGAATTGCAGAATTGCTCACCACCTCCTGTAATTAAACTAACGAGACTTCTGCATGGGAGGCTGTCTGAATTTAAACTTCCCTCCCCCTCCGCCCCTTAATCTTTGTGCTTAGTGTTTTGGCTGATTGCTTTTTAGGAAGCGCTAGCCACAAGGGCTTAGGTAACAGACTGATGCAGCTGGGGCTTTCAACTTGAATTTGATGAAGAAAGGGCTTTAGTAGTTTTAAGGTATTACTTATATCCGCCGTCCTCTCTCCCTACAGCACAGGCGGAACAGAATATGTGCCTGTGAAGCAGCAACTTCGTCAGGTCTGGAGATAGAAGCAAAGAGGGGCTTGGGTTAGCTGAAGCTAACACGCTGGCATGAGGGAGCTGGGGCTAGGACAGGCCTTCTGGTTTGTGCTTTGATGAGAAATGAGCTTTAGGCAACTGGGGTGACAGTGCTTTAAGCTGCTGCAAAAGCACGCTCCTGTGCTTGCCTCTCAGGCCTTTATTTTGGATTACGAACCCTCTCAGGAGAGTTTGTTTTGGATGCTGGCTGAATGCTGGTTTCTAAATAGCAGGTAGATACACACAGGAGGTCCTGGGGTGGTCATACAAACCTGCAGTGCCCTGCCCTTGGTCTCGATGGGCAGCGTGAAGGCAGAGATTGCACACACGACACACACAGATGCGGAGACACACAGGGCCCCAAGGAAAGAAGCCTTCATAAGAACCTGCAGGCAGAAGAAGGGTTCAACCATCAGCTCAGTGGTATGGGGGGCTGGCAGTTAATTAGGAATTAAAGAGCAGACAAAGGGTCACAAACACCTGAGAGACCCAACAATAGAAAAACAACGTCTTGGGAATGTAAGACCTTTCAGAAAGTAACAAATAGCAGCAAGCTAAGCTCTGGGAAGAGATTTTTGCAGGTCTGGATCTGGCAAAGGCTGCGTTAAGTACTCTGTATAAATATCAGCTAAAGAACTAATGAACTGGGGGGGAAAGGAATTGAATACATCTCTCCAGTGGTTTTTTGTTGATGTTGTTGTGAACTTGGGGGGCGTCTCTCTGTATATTTGATAGCAATGATTGGCACAATGTTTACCAACCACTATCAAGCAGGCTCTTACTTGTGATATAAATGGGGCCACCATAGCTCCAACGCGGCACAATGACCCACTTGTTCCCATCCCCAGGGCTCGCATTGTGGTTGGATAAACCTAAAGCAGGACAGAAAGAAATCGGATTAGCGCAATGATAATCTGTGATACGTGTCATTTTTCTTAAAGTTTTTCTTCAGAGAGACCCCTTACATTATCAAGGGCAGCTAGTGGTTTAAGATGTGAAAAGAAATAAAAGCTCCTTTGGTTCCCGTTTTGTGCCATTAGAAATCTGCCATTTTTTGCCCCAACTAAAGTTTTAGGGACAATCAATCAATGCTGGATGCGATCGTCCTGCTGTTTGCTCCTTGCCCTCCTCTCCCTCCCACTGCCTTCTCCCAGCTGTTCTGGGCAGCTCACATCAAAGTCACAGAGGACAGGCTGGGTGCTAAAGGAAGAATTCAATTTATATTGCCAGGCCCTGTATCTGGAAAGCAGGAAGAAAGAATACTGTCTGCAGCCTTCATGACTGCCTATTTATTTGTATCAACAGCACTTTTGTTTAGAAGGAGGAAAAAGAAAAACAGATCCTGGTAAGAAACCTCCAGGCTTAGAAGAATGTGCTTTGTGTATTTTCTTTTTCACATCTCCCAAACACCTGCGCTAATAAAACATTAAGCATGTGTTTTGTTTAACTTTAGTTAAGTCCTGTTGATAGCAATAGACTTTAGCTTTAGCAAGGATACTTGTGTAAGCCTTTGGTTAAATGCTTTGCTGCGCCAAGCCAATGGAGGTAAGGTAAGGTAAGGTAATTAGGGAGGAGTCCAGGCACGTGGTTGGAAGGAGGATTTCCAAGTTAATTTTGATCGTTGATTAAATTGTGAGTAGTATTGGTTTACGATATGGCTGTTGCAGGAACGGTCTTTACATCAACAGCATCCAATTCAGGACTATTAAAATGCTGGTATTTATTCAAACCTGGTGCATGCTTAAATACTATAGTGTACTATTAAAAGAAGTATCAGGCCAGCACAGGGAGCTGCTTCTGTTTGCTTTTTATCACTTTACTCAATCTATGAGGCAATACATCTAACTCCACACAATTGTTTAAAAGAGAACAACAAAACCCCTCAACAATGCATACTTAACCCACAGAACTCATGGATCCAAAATTGTCTGAAGGACAAGCTCTCTGAAGGTATAAAACTATTTGTGGACAGAAGACAGCAATTTCCATTAAGTGAAAAAAATCTTATATATAACCTCAAATGCTACCTCATACTATTACATCAGTCCCTTAAGTGCCGGCACAGGTTCAATTCAGTGGTAGCCTATTTTCTAACTTTGCAGGAATTGGGGAGGGGAAAGATTGTGGCTTTTGGAAGATGGTACACAACATCCTCGAAAATAACATTTTGTAGTAGCTGACCAACAGGTGGCTCAGTAGAGCATTCCTCTTCCACCCGCTCTTGTCATCTCCAGCTAGTTTTGATTCCTTCCCTGATCTTGCATATGAAAACAGTGTGGCCAGGAAGCAAGAGATCCTTAGTTCAAGGAAGATGACTCTTAACTACTCAATAAATGTGGCAGCCTTCCTGAGTACAGGCAAATGGCCTTTCATGCCCCAGAGCAGCTTAACGTACTCTCAGGAGGACCCACCTCTGCTGTATAAATGTAGATGGTGTTGAAGTTTGCTGAAACCAAGGCCCGCAGCATGAAGAGGAACCCAATCATGCCTGTGCTGGAGAGAAAGCCGTGTGGTGCAGAGAGTTAGCGTCACTGGACAGTGATCAGCAGAGATGCAACCCACTACAGGCACTGTGCTAAGGCTTTTACCAGCTTAATATAAGGGCAAGCAGAAGGAAAAGTTGATTGCTGATAAGTATAATCTTTCTTTAGGCATGTTTGACAAAGGCCTATTGCATGTTAGGTTTCCTTTAGGCCAGTGTTGAAGGCTGGAGGGAATGATCTGAACAGGACCGTAGAAGTTTGGCTGGTGATTTCAGCATTTTATGGCCAAGTCTTCCAGCCCAGCCCTTGTTTTTGGTTCCTCTGTAAAACTGTTGCAAGCAGATATGATGGGCAGGCTCAGCTTCAGGGAAAAACTGAAAAGAACAATAATAGCAGCACAGAGGCCAATGCCTTAGTGAATGACTGTAAGCTTCCTGACAGGGGCTCATTTAGTTTAACGACTATTTGTAGCCTCCCACTCCAGCTCCCAAGTATTTCAGCCAGCCTCCAAGGCTAGTGGCCCACAGGGCTGTACACCGCTGGCGAGCAGCCATCAGGCTACCAGCCAGTTTAGAGGAAACTTCAGCTTGAAGCCATCCTGATTTTCAGTAACTGTTAAGCTCTGCAAGCTTGAGGGGGGGGTGTCTTTCTTGCACATCCTCACAAATCAAGCTGATAATTACAGCACTCATGGCAGCCCTTCCCTTGAAGCTCTACGAGTTAGAGGAGCCTGACTCTACAAATCAGAAGAGACACATGTAACATTGCCAAAAACTAAAGAAAGGGGGGGCGGAAAGAGAATGCAAGAAAAATATTACTTCTTTCTGGTGGATGTTCTTCACATCATTTTTAATTTTCCAAACTGCACTAGAAAGCAGCTTGTCGTACGCTTAGGGGAAGCCACGTGGGTGGGTGAGTGAGTTGCCCTGCGCACCCCAGCATCTGCTGCCACAGTTTTCCCGAGACGTGCAGGGAACCAGTCGGGGGGGGTTTTCAGGTATATAAGAATTACTGGCCTGACCAATTGGTGACCTTTCAAGGCCAGGCTGGATGATGCTTTGAGCAGCCTGGGCTAGTGGGAGGTGTCCCTGCCCATGGGAGGGGGGTTGGAACTAGATGATCTTTAAGGTCCCTTCAAACCCAAACCATTCTGTGATTCTGTGATACCACAGAACACCACCTCTGCCCACAGCACTGCACGCCCTCCCAACAGCCCTCCCATGCTGAGAGAGACTACCTTGAGGTGCAGATATTGAGGAGAAGAAAGAATAGCGCTGTACATCCCATGGTGATACACAGGCTCAGGCGCCTTCCGAGGAAATTGATGCCGAGAATGTTCAAAGGATTTACTGGAGACAAAAACGAAAACTGTAAAATGATAGATGACCTAACTGCAGTGATTGTCTGGCTTGATAGACCTTATGCATGTGCTTCAAAAACACCTCTCTGCATCCCCAGAGCTTAATAAATGCTCTACAAAATGCACAAACCCTATAATTCCCTTCCTGTACCCAAACCCTGTAGCTTGCCACCATGTCCCTTTTTAATTTGTCCTTCCCCACAGAGGACAGATGGAGCTTGTCCTCTGAAATTGCCCTGCTGTACTACGGCAGGACACCACTGAGCACCACAGGCCTGGGTGGTTTCGGTCCCTCTGTCCATGGCCCAGCCATACAGTGGGATCCAGAGTGTATCCGGCTTAGTCCTCTCCATGAGCTGTGAGCCAAGCTGGCACCTGGATGCATCCCTGGGCTGGTGCCAGCCCAGGACCCAACACGCGGTCGCTTTGTAGCTCAGTTGCTGAGACATGAACAAGGGAAAATATTCACCTCCCAGGAGTGTTGCAATACTAGACCCGCACACAGCACCAAGTTCTCTCAAAGGTGCCATGTGGGTGCCTTTGGGCCATCCAGCCACCCCCACAGTGCTCCCCAACAGGCTGCACCAGGGAGCATTTTGGTTTGCTGCGGGTTCCCTGAGCGCGTAGTTGTCCTTTACTGTAGTGCTCAGAACAGGACCTGCTCCTGCGGCCACCAGCTCTTGGAAAGTAGGGCGCTTGCATGGTGCTTTCGGTTACATCAATGTGACTATTTGCAATCCTTGCTTATTTATGACTTTCCAAAACTACAGGCCTGGGAATTTGGGAAGCCAGGCTTGGTTCTGGTAAAATAGGAGCAATTTTCCCCTGGAATCCAACCAAGGCTGTCAGTATGTACTAACTGCAAAGGAGGCCTTTGGCTCTGCTGTTGGAAGGACCTGTGCTGCCATCGGAAGCTGAATTATTCACCTGGGGAGCGATGCCCTCCCTTGCCCTATGCCAACAGCCCATGGCCTGCACCCCAGACCTTCCATTTGAAGAGCCTGTGCCTGGCACTTTGCCGGCAATGCTGAGGACATTTTGACCACTGGCACGTCCCCAGGTGCATGCACAGCTAAAAGCTTTGCGGGGAGTATCGTCTGGCTGTGAAAAGGGACCGGCAGGGCAAGGCGGGGGAGAAGAGGTTACGTGCGATCTCTCCGACTGTGCTGATGATCATGGTCTGGTAGGCAGCGGGTCCGAACAAGTGGCAGTGGCAGGGGCTGCGGCTCTCCTCGGAGTCATCGCCAGGGTCCTGCACCGGTGGTGCCACGGAGCCACAGACAACGTCCCGCTCCAGTAACTCGGCGCTGGCCAAGATGACGCTGTAATAAGCGAAAGCTATGCCAAACCTGGAGGGGGAAACACTGCAATGAGCAGTGAACACGACGGGGAAGGTGAGGAAACTGAAATGCAGCAGGTTTTGGGTGCCCTGGGACCCCCGCTGCACACACCAGCTCCACATGATGGACCCCCCTAGCCTGAGCCTGGCAGTGACTCAGGCACCCACCAGGTCACTGGTGACCCCATGCACGGCACACACCGCTACCACCTATACCCATGCACCTCTCTTCCTCGGAGGACCTCACTCCAGCTCATAGCTCATCTTTCTGCTTGTCCCTTAGTGCTGGTTCTTGCTCTGCAGCAGGTGACCTGCTGCCATCAGGCTGGGGAGAACATGCCCCTTTGGTCCCTTTCCTCACGCAGGGCTGTAAGCGAATTCCAAACAATTCCCTGCCTGGGGTTGGGGGGAGGCGCTCATCAGGGAGTCTCAGCATCAGCTCACATGAAGCAACTGTCCAGGTTTTTTTTTTAATCCTTATCCTTTCTACCCAGGGATTTTCGGAAGGAGTTTACATTAACTGACTGGAGAGGCTCACATTGCGCCCTGGCTGGCTGTCAGGAACACAGCGTTGGTGATGGTGTCCTGGCTGTGTCATTATCAAGTAATTCAGCATATGCCTAATCATAAGCAGGCCGAGGAGTAATTTTCACTTTTTTATCCCCCGCCCCGGGCAGTTTCAGAAACGAGCAGCAATCTGGGCTAGGAACCGAGCTGCCTGGGGAGGCGGGGGATGCTCAGGGCACGGGGGGTGTGGGAATGCAAACCCGAGAACACGCCAGCAACTCCTGGGGGGGACTAGGAGAGAAAGGAGGATTAAAAAACAAAAAGAAAGATATTTCATAACACTCATATAAGTTGAGGGGAAAAAAAACATAAAAAATTCAAGGCCTGACTTAGCAACATTGTGGGTCAATGAGTTCCCACGGACCCATTATTTATACATTTCCATTCCAGACAGCAAAGTCAATGAAACATGTATTACCCTTGCATGCAGCTACCAGGACCATGGCATATGAAACCCATCTCTCTTCAATCTTAATTTTCCCCAGCCAGCGGCACTGGTAACAGCTAATGACTTTCTGTTGGAGCCCTATTTCACTGATACACTGGCTGGCCCACAAAGGTGGTGCCTTTGTCCTCCTCTTGGGAAGAACAAGTTTACACCAAGAAGGGAAGGCACATGGTCAGGGCACGCTGCCGGCAGGCGTGGGCTCGCTCCTGCCGCTCTCGCCTGCCTCCCACCCCACCTTCCCTCAGCCTCCTTGTCCTGAGGAAGGACTCATGGTGGCCTGCCCCATCCTGGATGTCCAGCCTTTTTCTGCCTGTGTTAACAGCAACCGACACAGGGTTTGTGAGGCATGGGCTGAGATCAGGACAAGCCTATGGTGACCCACACCCACATATTCCCTCCTCCAGCTGCCAAAGGATCTGCAACCACTGCCTGAGGCAGAAGTGGTGCCTTGTAATGGCAGAGTCAATGGGAAGCTTCTGTTCCCTGCACATGTTCAAATGACAGAATGAGCTGATAAGCAAGAGAAGACAATAAATTAATTTATTTTTTTTTTACCATATGATCCATATCTGCAAAGTGGTTCTGAGGTATTTGGGGTGTATGAGGTCCTTGAATCTTCCTCTCCTTTCCTGCAAATTGTTTGAGAGAAATAGTTTTTAGAAAGGCGTCTTTTATGGAGGGGCGAGTGTTCTGCGGCAGCAGCTGGCACCCCAGGACCCCCTGCCCTCACCCCAGGCTGCCGATGGCATGGACAGACTGACAGATGGTGCAACACAGCACCCCATCAGCCCTCCACAGAAGAAAGCCCCTCTTCCCAAAGGATGCCCACAGGAATACAAGCTGCAAAGGATGGAGGGGAGGAGAAGAGAACACCCTGAGCGCTCCTGGCCCCCACAGGATCCCCCAGCCCCCAGCAGTCCGGCCCCAGCATGAGCATCACGTTGCCGGAGGGGGACCTGGTTGCTGCTGGGGGCCAGCACTGCCAGGTCTGCTGGCAGATCCCATTGCCCCACGTGCTGGGGACAAGGGACCCAGTGTCCGCATGTCTGCCTGTGGAGCAAGTTTGTGGACACATACATCTCGCTGGGAGGCCTGAAATGCCAGTGAGCAGAGAGACAAGCAAGCACTGGGGGGCTCTGCCAGCCCCACTGCTCCCCATGAGCCGGCAGCTGCCCCAGCATCCCACCACCGAGGGGAGACCAGTTCACAGGGATGGTTTGGGTTGGATTTATTGTCGTTTTCCTCATCATTGGTTAAGCCTGAGAGGGTGCACAACTAACAAAAAAATCCTTCCCACAGCCAATGTGGGTCCATTACATAAATTCAATTAAACTACAGGGAAGCTTTAATCCTAATTAATTCCAATACAATAGCACCATCTTGCATGAATTGCTAAGGACAATGCTTGGTGCCTGTGGGATTGAATAAGCAGCAAAGAGGTCCAGGAAAGGGACTTAAAAGAGCTGGAAAATAATTTTGAGGCCCTAGACAATAATTTGTCCAATCTTTATATCTTGGGGATCAAAGGAGACACCTGAGTAAGTCCTCCCACCCTGCAGTTGGCAGGGCCCAAACTGGGGATAAAGGGAAGCAGCCTGGGGGGGGGGGACCTGGCCCCCAGCTCCTCTCCTGCCCTGCCTGCAACACCCACACGTGCTTTTTGGCCCAGTAGTGTTCAACTCCTCAGCTGCTCACAGGTGCAAACGGTGGTAGCTCTGAAACGGCCTCTTCTTCTTTGACACTCTTCTGCCGGTCCCTGGCTCCACACTCAGGGACCTGGTGTGCTGAGACCCAGTGGACGAGCCCAGCCAAGGGCTGGGAGAAGCCTCTGGGAGCGGTGGGTGACCTCATGGCAGGGACCCTTGCAGCCTGACCAGCCAAGACCCTGAGAGGGACCCTGAGGGGCAGTTCCTGAGTCTCACGGAACAGGGGACACCCCAGGGGCATGGATGGGCAATAAGGAAGAACGCACTTTTCCAGGAACTGTTTTTGTGGTAAAGGAAGCAAATCTTTTCTCAGCATGATATTTTTTTCTCAGCGAACACAAAGAAAGCCAAAAAAAGAAAAAGGCAGAAAACTCAATTCCTCTTTGACGTCCAAGATTACTGTGTCGCCAAAAGAAAAATGACATCTTCATCATCACATTCAATAGTTGTTTGGAAAGAAACCAGGGGAGGAGGGGGAGAGAGGCAGAGCGAGACGTGCTTGGCAGTCCCGCTCCCTTCCCGAAGCCCAGAGGCCGGCAGCCCTGTCCGGGACGGAGGGGCTGGGCAATGCCGCGGGCTTGGCTTACCTTGGTGGGCTCCCTCAGCACCCCCTCAGGCATCACTGCCCCGTTCATCTTGGCTATCCTCCGCAGCGTGGCCATGGCAGCCGCCACATTTCCCGTGGAGATGTTGTACCGCGCCGACTCCGGGATAAACTGAAAGCAGAGCGGTGTCATAAAGCCTTTCTGTACCCCTCTGTCTAACGCAACCCTACTCACAGCTTCCCATCGTGTCCAGGAGCCTGGCCAGGTTAGCACAGGACACTGCCTGAGCTGGAGCAGCCTTTTGTCTCTCCTCCTCCCCAGCCATGCCCTGGGCCACCCCTGCATGTCACAGCTCTCCATGCCCCGTGTTAGTGGGCTCACTCTGCCCAACAAACCCGTTTCTTGGTCCAGCTGCCAGGGGCCTGCTACCGAGCTGTCTGTGGCAAGCACTCATGAGAGGTGGCAGGCAAAGACACAGGTTTAACAAAAACCAACCCTTAATTAATTGAAATTCTAAAACGGGATGAGGCATGTGTCACTTAAGCAAAAGTCTTGGAAGACTCAACAAGACCATTAAAAAAAAAAGATGACGTGGATGAAATTTAGGGACAAACTCACTCATCGCTAGCATTTGCAATGTTCACCCGCCCCTGGTCCTCTTTCCAAAATAAAATACCTTTTCATTAAATGATGGCTCTATTAAATTATAAACGACTGCATGTGTATCACTGACATATGAATTAAAAACTCCTTTTTTAAAGGTACATATGCTGACTGTGTCTTTTTTTCCTTCTGGACTAAAAACTTGTGCTACCATTTTTTTCCTGCAAAATAATCAGGGATTCCAAACATCAAAGTTATACGAGTGGACATTCACAGCGACCTTGCATTTAACTGCCCAGTAGCACCCCAGGTGGACTTGTGCATTCGTTCAGCTGCAGGACGGGATTTCACATCCCCACAACTTGCACCATCCACAGCTTAGCGCTGCAGTGCCCACGAGCACCATAAATAGGGATTTTCCACATCACTCCTCAGAAATAAGACGGTCCTCATGTCCAAGGCTGATATTTCTGAAGCGTGACTAAACCTGGGGAAGCTGCGGTTGACCCTGACACCCATTTGCTCTGTGAACCATTTACTGAGGCTTCTTTCCTCAGCCCTAGCCAATGTAAAGACTTAAGAAAGTGTGCTGTGGCCAGCACTAGACTGAAGATATTACTTGTGATTTTTTGCACATCCTGGCTAGCCTGTTTTCCTCTAGATGCCTGACCCATCACCGTGGTCTCTGGGTACCACTGGCAGCCTGGACAGTGGAGCCCGGGATGCTGGAGGGCCGCAGCAGGGCAGCAAAGCCAGAGACTTCGCAAAGCAAGGCAAAGGCAAGCCATCTCCCACAGGGTGACACCTCCCCAGCAGCTGGTCTGCAGTTTCCGCCCCCGCAGGCCATAAGGACCTTCCCAAGCTGCTCAGGTGAGAGGGCTGCAGCGGCAAAAGGAGGCCACGAGGACAACCCCAGGCTTGTGAGGGGTCAGAGGGTGATGCCTGTTGGTGCCTGGGGACAGGGCAGGTTGGTGGCGGTGCGGCAGGGAGTGGAGCTCTTCCTACCTTGAACACCAGGATGAGAAGGATGCCAGGGATGGAGGCAATTCTGATCAGCCACCGCCAGCCAATGGTTGGGTTCACCACCGATGCCAGCCCAATGATTAACAAGGATCCTGCCAACCAAAACACCTTTCCAAGGGAAAGGAAGGGGTTAAAATATGAACACATGGCAACGATTTGTCTGTTTTCTTCCCTTCTGGTCTGATTCCACAGATAGGTGGGGATCTGTTATGGGGAGCACTGCGGTTCACCCTTAGCCATCCTGCGTCTGTCTGAGAAGCGGAGCTTGGATTGAAGGAAAGAGGGAAAGAAAGACAAGAATCTGGGGAGGGACAGCTGAAGATAGTCTTCATTAGCTCCAGATGAAAACATATAACTAGCTGTGGCTACCATTGTGCTTAAAGCCCCTTTTTTTGTCCTTCCAGTCACTTCTCCGCTAATACTCATCCCCCTGAATTTTCCTCTTGTCTAAATATCTGCTGGGAAGCAGCAGATTTACAAGCATCGACAGCAAAAGCAAGCCAGATTTCCACTGCTGGGAGTTGGTGGGTCTCCAGAGGACTCAATGCCAAGTTATACCAATGGAGAATCTGGCCCCTGATCTGCAAGTACATTCCTCCCCAAAGTTCACTTGTTGCCATGAGAAGATGCGTCCCTTTCCAGGGGTCCACCCAAGGGAGCTCAGCCAACACAAAGCACAAACAAATACATAAAAGCCACAGCAAGTTCATGAGTAATCTGCGGGCAGAAATAACAAATTTCTGGGGAGAAATACAAGAGTGTTCTTTTTTATAAACCTTTGTGTTTCTGATGACACTTTGGTAATGAAGGCCTGGGATCAAACTGGCAGTAATGAAAAGCAAATTATCCCTGCCACCAAGGCCGTATACAAACACTCTTGGTTCAACAATCAGATGAATTTGTGCGCTCAATGAGGCTTCCACAGATCATTTGCACATGCAGCAAGTGCCCACCATAGAAATCTGAAGTAAGCAACAACCCCAGTCACGCTTGCTCTGGTCTTTGCCCAGCAAGCGGTCACAACCCTCCCAGCACATCTCAGGACAAATTTGGGACTATCTCTGCTAGCCCTATCCCACGCAAAGCCCTGAGCAGGGACAGTGAAAGGCACAGATTAGGACCTCATCTGGGAATCGCCCTATTAATAAATTGTTATTAAACAAGTCCAAAGAGAGGAGGGATGAGTGCAGTCCTGGAGGGGGCTGGTGGTGCCACTAGCCTCAGGGCTTGCCAGAAAGCCCATTGGCACTGGCCCCATTAGAGCAGGCAGCACGGTTATTGATAGGGCAACCGAGAGGCTGGGTGTCAGCCATCACTCAAAGTCCCCACGCAACGTATGGAGCATACAATTCTTTGAGAAGAAATTGCCTCTCTTCTGCAGGCAGCTGCCTGTGTACGCGTTTACTAATGCAGTCGCCACACTCCAGGGCACAGGAGGCAGCAGGCATTCGCTCGGGCTAAGACAAATGTGAATGCTCTGGGAAAAAGGCTGATGTGCTGGAGGCCTGGCTTCCAAATGGCAGTGGGACAAATCTCCCGGGACTTGGGGCTAGGAAAAACGGTAACGTGCTCAGTCTTACCTGAGATAAGGGCAACATGTATCCTCGGTATTTGGTAGGCAAAAATTCCGTTTTTATGATAAGCCTGCAGAATAAGGGGAAAAAATGCAGAAATACAGCAACCAAGAGAATTTCTATACTAATCAATAGCAGTTCAGCTCAGCTCACTCGGTGCTGGACGTTGCTGCCTGTAGACAGAGTACCATCCCTCTTCCACCACTGAGCTCCCAGACACTGAGGGATCCCTGCTCAATATACCTTTCACTTGGGCACGCACCAAATTACATGTAAGGGAGATGGACAGCGTGAAACCCTTCCAGGCCATGGCTGTAGGATACAGGCAGGTAAACACTGCAGTCTGTGCATCAGGAAACCTACGGGAAGGTCCTGTGGGGTGACTGAGGTGTCAGCACAGGCCACAGAAGTGGACATTTTTAGTGAATCTTTTTTCACTAAATAAAGAAAATGGCCCATTCCACTTTTTATCCGATGGTTGGATAGCCCCTGGGGGAGGGCCTGGCACTGGCGTCTCTCAGGCTCACAGGTGTGAATTGTGCTTCCTTGGCTGGAAAGAGAGGGGGGTGAGGAGAAACCCACATTGGCTCCTTCTGTCTCAGCTATTGAAGTGTTTTATAAAATACTCAATTTCCCTCCATCCTCATTACGGTGATTTGTAGCTTCCATGGCCAGGGAACAGGGGCCTTCCTGCGAGGGAGGCATCCCCTGGAGCTTGGTGTCTGTGTGACCCAGGCACATGGTGCCTTCTCCTCCCAACAGCACCACTCTCCCTCCTGTCCTTTGCTTCAGCAAAGGGCTCTTGGGTCAACGCATCCAGTTTGGTGCTTTCCTGTGTGGGCAGGAGGAAACCAGGCTCCGAGGAACCATGGAAGATGCTGAAATGTTGCATTTGACTCCCCGAGAGAGTCGAAAGAAATAATTTATTTTGTCGGACTCCTAGTGAAGTGGTTGTTAATATTGTAAATTTCTCCTCTCTGGCTCCACGTCCCCCTTTCCTCCCCAACAGGGCAAAAAGTTTCATTTAAGTGGGAACGTTTTACATCAGTTCAAGAAGAATTTGCTACCTAAGCAGAATTGTTGTGACTTTTTTATGAGGAAGCAGCCTTTGCTCATCTGTTACCTGTCTAATTGTTTTTATAATATACGTGCTTAATAATCCCTCTGTCACTGGCTTAATGTAAACCAGCTGCCCCCTCTATTCCTGGGCTTGGGGAGTCCTTGGGAACTGCAATTTAGGTCAATCAACCAGGATTCTGTGAAATTGCAGAACGGTGTGTTGTTTTAAGGCGGTGTGGGAATTCGCTCCCCTTTCTACTTCCAGCCCCCGTGGAGGCCCCTTCCCTGCTGTCTTCTCCCGGTCACAGCCCAGCCATGGCTTATCAGGCTCAACACGAGGGAAACCAGGTGCTCTGCCACGGTAAAGCCAAGATGAGCTGAATGGCCTTTCTTGCTGCAAACCCCAGGAACTCAGCCCCCTTGGGTCCGTGGGTGCCTCTGCTAACCCCACCGTGAAGGTTGGCTTGTGGCTGCCTGTGCCACGAGGAGCGAAGCACAGCCTTACCCTTGTGCGTGGCCCGACACGCCACCTCCTACCATGGCCCGCAGGAACACAAACCAGATGTAGGATGGGGCAAACGAGGTCAGCAGGGAGAAATAGGCTGCCCAGAGAAACGAGAGCAGCAGAATCTGCAAAAGGGTCAAAATTAGCGTCATCAAACTGCAGGCCCAGATGGGTGCATGGCTTCCGTGGGGCTTGGGAAAAGGACATGTTCACTCATTCACTCACCTTCCAGCGGCCATACCTGTCGGCTAGGAGCCCAAGAACTATGCTGAAGACCATGTAGCCAAAAAACACCATCTACGGGGAATTGAAACACAGCTGTGGAGGGCCCACTTTGGACAGCACCGGGCAGCTCTGCTCTTTGAACCGTGGGTGAGTTGAATGGTTTCCAAGCAGCAGGATGAACTGCAGTGCCCAGAACCATGAGCGAGATGGCTTTCAGGGGTTGACTTCCTCCATGTAGGCACTCACTGGGGGCTGGAGGCTGGATGGCAAGGACTGGGCTGGATGGCAAGGACTGGATGGCAAGGACTTCAAAATAAGAATATGGAAGTGGGGGCTTGTTTGGGCATTATAGCTCTGGACACAGACGTTTGCTCTCGTCAATTTGCTTTCTAGTTTTCTACAGTTGTACTGTTCTTGTCCCTGAGAGGAGGCCCTAGGAATTTATTTGATCCACTGGGAAATGTACTTTACAAAACCTGTGGTGGTTCCCTGCACAATGCTCATGTAGTGGATGACCCATATGCAGGGAATGCAAGTCACTCACCGTTGTCACTAAAGCCACCTGCCAGTCTTGAAGCTGCCACTCGCATCGGATGAGAGGGGACACAACAGCTATTAGCATGATCTCCATGGCTTCAGCCACCTTCAGGAATGAGTGTACACATTAGCAAGATGGGAAGCCACAAGCAACCCACAGGGGAAAGTCCCTCAGTCCTACCAAGCCTGGAGCCATGGCAGTTCCACTGTGTCAAAACAGCCCTATGAAGCCATGGTGGTCTGAGACCTTGTGCCTGATCTGGAAGGCGTGAGCACTTGGAAACAAGAAGAGAAGGGGAGAAAGGTGCAGCTAGAAAGTGGGCATCTGGGTACACTGTGTATCTAGGAAGGCTGGAAATACTCATCCTTTGCAGAGGAGACTCTTAACCAGCTTGCCAGTGGAAGGTCTTCCACTGCCTCTGGAAACCAAGCTGCTTGGTTAGGTACCCAGCTGTGAATTTGAATCTAACACAAAGATGACCTCTTAAAACTGTTTTTGATTAAAAACTTCATTGCTCCTTTGGCTGTTTGCCCCAGCAGCTGGCTTCAGTTAAGAAATAAGCCTATCATTTACACATAGCTCCAGGCTCTTACACCTCAGCTGCAATGATCCTCGTGGATAAGTTGCCATCGCATCTTTACTGCAGCCTGGCCCCAGGCTTTTGCCTCAGTTCCCACACAAGGTAGGCCAAGACCCTGGCAGTTAGGAAATTTTTCAGATAGCCAAGGGTGAGAGGAGGACAGGCCTCCCATGCTAGATTGCACAGGGTTTGGGTGTCCTGTGGATGGTGTGAAAAATGCAGTTGGGAGGCTGAACTTAAATCTCAGGCACTATTGAAGACACGTCCCATCAGTGCACCAAGGCAGGGGCCAGGCCAGGATGCTCTGGGCCAACCTGCTCAGCTTTGCCGTGAAATAGGTCTGATATCAATTTTAGCCAATATTGATTTTGGACAAAGATGTCAACAGCAGAAATCCTGCTTGAGAAGGTACGTGTGAAAAATGAGAAGAGTGTTTTTCCAGGACAGTGCAGATGGCTGCAGACACCTACCCCAGTGCTGCCCATGATCAGGAAAAGCATGATGTGGAACCTCCCAAACCCAATGGTTTCCACAGCCTCTTCCACTGTAAACGTCTTCTGCCCTGAACACCAAAGGGAAGGAAAGACAGAGACAAAAACCACACCAGCAGTCAAATTGTACCTCCTCTCTATGAAATGTGAACATTTTTCATGCTATTGTGGGACCTCACCAGGAAAAAAGCTGGACATCTCTACCAGTTGTGTGTCCACTGACCAACCCCTGGGCATGCTGGTGGCCGGGCATGTCGGGGTTGCTGAAAGAGTAGCCAGGTGAGGAGAGGACAAGCTGGGCATGGAGGAAGGACAGCCTTGTACTGAGTTGCCCCACGTGGTTCAGAAACCCATGGCTGGTGCTGCATCTGGGCAATGGTATACTTCCTTCCCCTGCCCAAACTCCTGTGAGCGTCAGCCCCTCTGCGCCCCTGGGGTACAGGCCCACTCCCAGCACGGGCGGTATGAGCTGAGGGCTGCCCCAGGTCCAAGCCCTGCAAGACGAGCGCAACCAGGGACTCTGGGCTGAGTTTTATCTCCTAAACCTTTATTCCTGACTTTTCTGCCCCATTTGAGGAGGAAATGAAGCATCTCCAGACCAGGGCTGGGATGACTTTATAAACAGACCTGCAGAAAGCTTTCAGTATATGTGCACTTTTAAGCTCTTATTTAGGTAAAGTCATAGCTACATAAATTTTTCTGTCAGGCCATTTATCTCCCAACTAAGACATTACCTCTGAAATGGAACAGAACTTACTGCAGAATTTCAGGATAAAATTTTATTATTTTGTTTTTTCAGATGCAGAACTTTTCTTTTTATGCTTTTCTACATTTTCTTTCACTTTACAATGCTTTTGAAATAAAATACATTTTTCTTTTTAAAAATAAACTATCCCAAATGAAAGAATCCTTGAATTACAGGTATAATAAAACGTTTACACAAAGCGGAGGCCTGAGAAAAACCAAGACAGCCAGCTCTTCCCACCGCTGTAGGTAGCAGCCACCAGTCTGGTAGCTGTGATGGGAAAGGAGCAGTGTGAAGCTGATGCTTCTGGCTCCATGTACAGAGGTTTTATGTAGCTGGAGTGCCAGGACTGGGGAGCCTCCCTCTACCTTGACTAAATGAGGACCCAAATTTCTAGTCCTGCCAATACAAACTCACCTTTTGGGGGTTCTTGTTTCTCCATGTGGATTTCCTCCAAGCTGATAGCATTTTCTGCCTCTTTTGGTGCAGTGGCCATCTCAGCTCCTACTGGGGTCCGCCGTCACTGCTGGGCAAGGCTGGGATTTAGCTGTGAAACCTCTGGACAGCCACAAAGCCATCTGAGCAATAAGCCAGCAAAGCATCCTCCCGCGCTGGAGTGGAAACATTCAGATGTGCTCACACGTGTGTTAGTTTCAGGCAGCTATTAGGACACGTCCCTTCCCATAGTGTTTTTTGGTGAAAAATACATAGAAACATCAGAAGGCAAGTTAGTTGAACTGACAGATATCAAACATTGCATTGCACTGGCTGTTTTCATGGAAAGTCCAGGGACTGCCTTAGGGAAGACTGGAGACCCCTAACACAAGAATATGTGTGACCATTTCCCCACCCCGGAGATGAGTGAAATGCAGAGGCATCTCCAAGAGCCAAGACATGACATGACCGGCAGCGTGTTGCCCCTGTTGGAGGCAGAAATTGCTACCCCGTGGAAGCTGGGGCTGAGTGGGTGGTAGAGATGTCTCACCCTGTAATTGCTCAGCCTTATGGGAGCGCCCACTGAGGCAGAGCCAGTGGGTAGCAAGAGCCGTGCCGAGGAGCAGGGTGGCCCAGCCTGCTCCCCTAGCCCCGGCTGCCCTGGGAAGGCATGGCTAGTGAGAGGCAAGCACCAACCTCCTCCTCACCCAGCCTGCACCTTGACAGCGTAGTGCTTCCCACTGCAAACCTGATCCTCTGCCTCACACCCCGCCGCGCTAATCCCCATCCTCTCAGGTCAGCAGGAAACACAGCCGTGAGTTCTGGATTGCAACAGGGGAGGGCTGGCTTCCCCCACCGGTGTTTCTGGTTTCTGGTGCCAGATCCCTTGACCTGATAGCAGCCACTTTTCCTGGTCAGAAAAACTCATCTTAATCCCAGGGCAGGGATTAAGCGTGCTGCTTGCTTTAACCCACAAGATTTCCTGCTGAGTGCAAGCTCAGGCACTGGGGTGGGGGCCTCTCCTCTGAGGGACATCCTCTCCTCTGATTATCTCCCTTCGGGAGTGCTGAACTTGGCCCAGGCAGCATTCACGGCCACCCAGCAGTGATGGGGGAGGCTGCAGTACGGTGAAAGCTTGAGGGAATTAATGACCGAGAGCACCTAACGAAAGATACAAAACCCCAGCTGAGATAGAGGGCAGCATGAACACGGAAAGTGCAGAGTTACAATACTCCCAGGCTGGATACCTTAAAAGCATTATACCGAGGTACAGCTATAAGGATGTCATTAATGGCTAATGGCAGATTAGTCGGTCAGGTCACGAGCACTGACCTTGTTGTTACAGATCATTACAGTCCAGCATCCAAGAGGATGTGTAGGGTCTTGCTTACAACCCTCTCTCAGCAGTGTCCTCGGAGGCAGCAAGAGCTGCCAGCAGCACACGGTGCCACCAGCTGACCATGCTGGCCTCCAGCTAGGGACCATTTCCAAGTGGAACTGCCTCAAGAGCAACCAAACAAGGTGCCTGGAAGAGCCCACGAGAAGAGGTAAAGCTTTACTGTGTGGCTGAATCACGAAGGGCTTTGCAATAACAAAATCTGGGGATCTGTGTTTCTCCTTTTCTGTTCCTTTACGATTAGGGACCTGCAAACACATTCTGCCCTAAGCTACCACATCACACCTGTGTCTGGTTAAACAGCCACTGTCCTCCGAAGCCTGTGATGGGCACAGTCCAAGGGGCTGGCAGGCCAGGCTGGGGCATGCCTGGGACAAGGGTCAAGCCCTGGGCTCTTGCCCCCCACATCCTGATGCTGGGATACTCTGCTAAGTTTTGCTGAGAGGTGCTGGAGCATTTCACTGGCTTTCAGCTGCTCTGGGCCACGTGCCACCATTCTGGGAAGCGCTGCATCTTTTCCAGAAAAGGGGAGGAAACCCCAATTTCTGGCATTGCTGTGCAGGACCGCTGGTGAGGCTCAGGTGCTCAAGCAGAAGGGTGAAATGCGATCTCTGACACCCCACAGTAGCCAAGACACCCCCAGAAGCCTCAGGATAGAGGAAAACACCTATACGGCGTCCACACTGCTCTCAAATAGCAGCGGGTGAGCAGGTGGGATACCTGCTATAGCATCTCAAATAACACCAGAAATCTGTGCCGGCATCTGCGTCTCCCTATCTCCAGAGTATGGGGGCAGCAGGAGCAAAATTCATTCATCCATAAGCAGACAAGAAGTCACTGTTCAGGTAACTCTCTGGCACTGAATGCTCTGGTCTAGCATTTATGTCCAAAAGACAGAGATTTAGATGCAACGCTTCAGTAAATCTCCTAACGGTTCCTATTGAACCCATGGTTTGCTCATCCCAAATATTTGCAGCCCCGTTTGCCCTGATGGAGCAGCTAGTGTCTATCACGTCTCTTCTGGGAGTTACGGGTTTCTCGCCACTTGTAAATCCCACTGAAAATACTAAATACCAATTACATGAGACAAAAGAACCTCAGTGACAAAGCTGCTGCTGGTGGGGAAAATAGCGAGAGAGCTGGAAGCTACCGAGAGCGCAGTGAAACTGCTGCTGGGACCCGGCAGAAGGATGCTGTGACCCCACACTGGAGGGCTGCGAGGCAGTGATGGGCACACAGTATGAAATGATGCCCAAGAGATCAGCTGGGAATTTTGTCAGTAAAGTCAGAGAGCTTACGCACATGACATAGGAATGAGCAGATACTCCCCCACTTCTAAGCCAAGGCTCGATTAGACTTTGTTTTTTGAGTGAAGCTTTCTTACCTCTGCAGTGTCTCAGGCACGGAGGAGCAGACTTTTCCTCTCTTCTGACTGTGTCATTCCCTTCTGTTATGTTGTGCTGTGGGTTTGGGATCCACCTCCCAGGAGCCAGGTTTCCTCCTCTCCAGGCACAGGCAGATCCCTCTCCACCTGCCTCCACCCCCAGAAGGAAGTGCTGCAGGTGGGGTGCCGCAGCGCTGACCTGTGCTGGTCCTGTGGCACCTACAGGGCCTCCACAGGGGCTGCCCACCACGAGTGATGCTGCTTGCCCGTCCCTTCTTGTGGGGACGACCCCAGGGAGATGGAGGGAGGGCACTAGGGAGGCATTCCCATTGCAACGCCAGCAAGATTTTAGCAGACAGGTTTGGGGGGCAGGTCCTGCAGCACCAGCGCCCATGGAAGGCTTTTTGCCATCCCCTGGAAAGTCATGAGCCGGGCTTGGGCACTACAGCCACCAGGCCCCTCATAGGCCAGGTGAAGCCAACTCAGGTGCCAGCACCATGAAAAAAATGCGGCCTGTTCATTCGCTTCATCCTTCTAAATTTCCTGACCAAGTACCAAACTGCAGGGAGCATTCGTGGCTTCAACCACTGCAGTGATCCTGACCTTACTGTGCAGCAAATCTCTGGCCAGTAAATCTGAGCTACGATAGGTATGTGCTCTTGACTAGAAGTATATATGTCAACCTTTACTACTCAAGTGTGTTGGTGGTGGTGGTGAAAGCCAGCAAAGATGCTGGGATGTTTTTTGTCTCTCTCATGAAGGTTCCCAAAATCCTTCTGTTCTGAAATGCGTACACTGAGCTGGCAGCAATGCTGCAATAGCGTGTAACTCCCATGACGAATCTCGTGCTTCCAAGCATCAGGAAGACATTTGCTACCAGCCAACATATGCTATTTCACAGTCTTATTTTACATCTTCTTCTTAATAATATCTAATATTCAGCTACAGCCGTTATTGGCATCTGCTGAACAAGATGCATGATCCAGGCTGCCAGATCCATACCATTATGTTTCCACTTTAAAAATTCAGACAGCGTGTGTGCAATCTCAGGAGGGTGCAGATGTTCCAGCATTCCATCTTCCCAGCACAGGAGGGAAAAAATAACCAAAATACCAGTGAAATTCTCAGCCACGGAGACGTACGTTCAGGCCCAGGTGTTTGGGATTGAACAAAGGGATACTATGTCTGTTACATTTTTTTAACCACCTTGTGATGTTTTAGTTATTTGACACATAAATGCAAAGACTGATCAGAATGAAGCATGAATGGAAATGTCTACATGTGTGAAAGCTCCAGGAGAAACAAAAGAATGAGGGTGAGAAGAAAGGTCTCCATGCTGGCCAAAGACATGATGGAGAGCCATCATATGGGTAAACACTGAGGACAGTGCTGTTTGCTGCAGGAGCCAGAGGCTGGGCTCCAAGAAACTGTTGGCTCCTGAAGTTTATGAAAGCTCAATCCAGAAACCAGTTCATCATCACCAGTCTGGAGGACCTAAGAAACTGGAGAAGAACTCAATACCTGGCTTTCCTCATCCTCCACAGCACCAAAGTCATCCTGGCGGAAAGGCCTAGCAACACACAGCAATGGCTATCATGGGAAAGAATAAAAAATCCAGGAGAGAATGAGTGTGAGTGACTGAAACCAGTTTGATTGACTTTGTTATCCCTTTCCCTCCCTACATGCTCATTCACTGAGGCCTTTTTATAATAATTTCCCACAAAATTATATACCTCATGTCACCAGCTCTCAGAAACAAACACCTTCCTAGCAATGGGATGAGCTTTAGATCCAGAAGCAGCCACTTCTCCCTAGGCATCAATCCTGAGTCTGCCCTGGAGGTACACGCTGAGGCTCTGACTTGGGAAGAGTTCCCAGTCAGGTCACACCTCTTCCAGCAATGGTTAAAGTCTAGATAAAGACACCAGGGTGTTGTACCAAGGTCTACTAGTCTGTAACAGTGGTCTCTGCTGGATCTGACCACATCTGGTGACCACATTCACAGCACCAGCTAGAAAACATGGTCCCATTCAGCTCAGCAGCTGTGCTGGGGAACGGGCAGTCACTGCTCTGCTCCAAAATCCCTCTCATCTTCTGCAGGAAAACCTTTTAAAAAACAACAATGCACTCCGGAACATTTCTGGGCTTTTAAATAAGTCTTAAAAATAACCTAGACGAAAGCCAGGGCTCTTCTCAAAGTATATAAGAACAACCCTGCCTCTCAGCAGTATTTTATCTGAATGCTCCTTGATTGTAAGTGGGCCTGGTCCTCGTGTGGAGTGGGGAAGTGCCATCCCCGTACCACAGATGCACAAGTGAGCCACAGGCCCTGCTGCGTTATTCAGTTGCGCACAGCAAGGCAGAGCTGAATACAGAATTAAGCCGAATGTTTGAACCGCTCTTTGGTACAGTAAACAACAGACCACCTTGTCACCTGCAGTAGTCACAGGATAACTTGTTTTTCTCGCTTAAAATGTAAACCTCACACATAAAAGCAAAACCCCAAGAAGCTCTAAAAAGAACAGATATTCCGTTTCAGGTAATCCCCTTCTCAGTTACATTGCAATCACGTCGAAAGGCACGATAAAGATAAAATATGTGTTTGTGCAGAAAATCAGCCCGCTGTTTCATAAAGCAAATTGTTTTCTCTGCATTTGGTAATGCATCAAACTAGTTTGGGCTTTCTTGCTTCAAGACAGCTTTTCTCCTGAGTGGGAATAAATGAAATAGAAGAAACAAAAGTGATGTGCGTATGCTGAGCATTCATGTCCACGTGTTTTTTGTCTGTACTGTAGGTTACCCATGCCCGAAGGACTGGTGGCATGAAGCTACTCCTGGGTCATGGACACACTCCTGTGCCAACGTCTTCTCAGCTCCAGCTGCTGCTTCAAACTCAAGCTGTTGTTAAAAGGGAAAAAGTCTCCGAACTGTGTTGGTAACTGGTGTCCAGCACCAGTATGGCTTCTTGGCACCACAAGGGAAAAAGCAGAACAACTGCTTTGCCTGGGGCTGTATTTTCTTCCTGCTCACTGCAGGAGGAAGATGGCTCTCAAGCCTGACTACTGCAGGCTCATGGCTCATGATGACTGTTCCACCGTGTGTCCTGCTGGGAACACCCCCAGGTGGGTTTCTTTGAGCTGGATAGCAAGGGTGCAAGGTTTGGAACTGGGGCTTGTTTGGTCACACCCCATGGAAGGGAGCATTGTTGCCTCCAAATCCATTGGTGTGCTGTGTTGTCATTTTACGTCCTCCGTGGTTAAAAAAAACCAACAGTCTGTTATGATTAACACTATTCAATTTGAAAGATTTGTAATTCATGAATATTTAGAAAAGATCACAGTACATCGATACTTCAAATTCATCTCGACGGTTTTGATTCCTCTCTTCTTTCAGTTCATTAGGTATTAGCATTTCTACACAGTCTGCTTTAACAACCCATCTTGAAAAATACAGCACAGGGGGAGTCATCTTAAGTCCCCTGTAAGAAACAAGTCAATAGAGAGAAATAAATTGGCTGCCAATGTGGAAACTGGCGCACTCCTTTGTTTACACAGCTCAAAACTAACACTTTTGTTAAGTGATGACGTGTGCAAACGTCTATAATCCAGTGCTGTCAAACCCTGGAGCAAATCAGATAAAAAGAGGGTTGTTGTAGTAAAGCATGTAGAAAATTGCAAGCCTGCAATATGATCTGTCTTTTGAGCTGGTTTGCATTGTGTGCTAAATGAAGGGCTGCAATCTTATAAGGGACTTAATTGTTGTCATATGATCAACCACAGCTTGAAACAACAGCCGAAACATATTTTCCTCGGAAAGGAATATGCCACAAAGACAAGGCAGTAAATGGAGCAAAACACATGCCAGTTGATTATTCATAACTAATTTAATTCAAAAGCTGCATGTCCTCTTTTCAACCAAGCAGTAGGCAGCGCTGACCCAGTCAAATGCTGAGGACCAGGTACTTGGCAAAGACATCAGTGGAGCTACTCAGACAAATGTCCAGCCACCCCGGCCGATGCAGTTCAGCTCTTGGCTGATACAGCAGTATATGTGAATGCAGCTAGAACATTTTCATCTGCAGCTGCTCTTCTTTCAAAGGCCACATCCCGTTCTGTTTCATCTCATATACCCTACCCTGTTGGTGAGGGACCACAAGAAAATAGAGCCTGGTCCCGAGAAGCGAAGCAGCGATGCATTGGTTTCACTCTTCTGCGGTGCCATCAATGATGTGCTTGAAGGAGAACGGAGAAAATTTGTACCCAGCTCCCACGTAGAACTTGTTCTGGAACTCCACCCTGGGGAGGAGCAAAGAGGGACATCAGTGCTGCCCACGGGCAGGACCTGCAGCCAGCTGAGAGGCTGAAACGTGGCACCCATGGGAAAGGGAGGCCATGAGAGGGTGGGCCTCTGAGCTGGGAATGTAGGATCCGTCTGGAACCTGCAGCAAGACACAGGCGGCCCAGGGAGCGAGCTGGCAGCCATCAGCTTTGACTTTCCATCAGTCAGCCTGGAAATGCTCCTCATGAGGCCAGTCGGCAGCACCTTGCCTGACCGCTAAACTGCTTCTAGCAGCTCTGAGAGCCGGGCTAACCGCCTGCTGGCTGCACACTCTGGTGGCAGACAGACATCCCCCACTCCCTGCACAATTACAAGCAACTGCACCACAGTTTGCCTTGGCAGCATTTGCCGTTTGTGGTGGGACATTATGTGCTGAAAGGGGCCACAGCTTGGGTGCTCAGGCAGGATACGGAGTTATGGTGGTGGTGAGGGGCAGTTTGTTACCTTGGTCTTTCTTTACATACTAGCCTGTTGGTGCATCTACACTGCTGTCCTTGCCTGGACTGATATCTAGCTAAGGCAGACACGAACTAACTTGAAGCTGGTTTGCCACAAACAGCCTGGAGCTCAAGCTGGCCTGATGGCACAAGCGCTGAACCAGGTTTTCTGCAGGTTTTGCAGTCCCAACTGAACTCATGCTGCTGTAGGTAGTCCCCAGCTGTCTTGTTTGATGGTAACCCTGAGCGGGATGCACAACCCGTGTTGTGGCTGTGGTGCCTTCAGGCCTTATCATGCAGGTCAAGGTGGCTTCGATGTCTCTGTGTGTTTAACAGGGCAGAACCGCAGGTTGCCGTTTGCCACACATGCCTACAGCCACCGCAGGCTCAAGAGGACAGGCACGTTGCTCCAGCGAGCAGCTCAGAGACAGAGCAGGGAGCTCTAACCTCCCTTTTGGAGGAGTCTCCCTTGCTTCCTTTGGCAAGGGGGACTGATATCCTAGTGCACAGGTACTAGCACAGCATGTCTAACGCCACCTTGTGTGGCCACCTGTTTCCACACCCTGATCCCTCCCAAAGACTGCTCTGGGAAAAGCTCCAAAGACCACAGTACCTACCAGTGCAGACGCAAGGCGTGCAGAAAGGCTGACAGCCCCTCCATGACAAGCAGGATGGCTACTGTCAGCACTGCAAATGCTGCGAAGATGATGAAGATGACGATGAGGCCTGCCCAGCCGCTGTTGTTGAACCCGTTGTGCATGACCATGGTCCAAAGGACCTCTGACAGCTCTGCAAAGGGAAACAAAGGGAAAACAGTGCTGAGCAACAGCTGTGGACAGACACAGCGCGCAGTCTGGCAGCTCGCCCATTTTTCCCAGTTAGATGAGTTGGCCTAGGATAAATGTACATGACAGTAATCATGTACATGACGGTAAAATGTATGTGACAGTAGCCGCGTATGACCACCCTGCCCCTCCATGATGACTGTCTGGGGAAGGAAAGTGGACGCACATTGTTTTCCATTGTTCCCTTTCACTTTGTTAGAAGTGGATGGTGCTGTTTTGGCTTGGCTTTGCATCACAAGTCTGTGCAAGCACACTACCAAGACTGCTGTTACCCTGGCATGATACAGTCATCAGTTTAATTTGCACTTCTTTAACATGGCAGATAAGTGGAGCCTTTTAGGACTGCTTGCTGCTAAATCCCAGTGAACACGATCGATTGACATAGCCAACACATGTGTAGGTTAGGTTACAAGCTGTACTGATTGATGCTAGCTAAGACCCACAAGAGACGTTAATTCCCAATTGTTCTTCCAAACCACTTCTCTTAGGGTGTCATGGAGAAATTGTGGTGGGGAAAAGACAGACAACTGCTTGGTCCCACCCAAGGCAGGCTGTATTAGTGTTCGTATTGCTTGCATGCTCATAAAGATTTCTTTTCCTGCATAGTTTTATATCAACATTCACAGCACTGGTATATCTGACATGTCCTCTCAGCTCAACAATATATTCCTAACTCAACTACCCCAGTCACACAGGATAGATTCAGGAGTCAGCAATTTTCCTCTTGTGATACAGGCAAAGCAAGGATTTAGCCCAGCTCCAGATGCTCCAAGCCACTAGTTCAGCTTTCCATTTTGCCAGTCACTGGTCCTTGAGCCGTACTGAGATTCAATGACCTGTTACTTTAGGTGACAACAGATGCAAGGGATATTTTGAAACTGCTGCCCTAGGGAAAAATATTCCCATTACCACCAGTTTGTAAAGCTGCAAAGGAATATGGTGGTTTTCAAGGCACAATTCTGACAAAACACACAGGACTTACCTTAGCTAAGATTTTTAGCTGGTTTATTTTATTTTATTTAGATACTTGTCTTCCATCTAAAGCTAATGTGTATTAGCTTCTACTCGACTCCTGCTAAGCTAATTTCTGTGCCAAGAAGTACAGCTCACCCCTGTCAATCCATGGCACACCCCCCCTTTTGTTTTCCTTTTTTGTGTGCACAATTCTTTAGGGCAGGCGCAACTCCTAGCCAGAGGCAGTACAGCAATATTAATAAAAAACATTTCAGGAAAATTAGAGTGCTTGAAAATCTGAAGTTCCAGCCTGAGGCAATTTCTAGTATCTGAGCATTTGTTTTTATCTTAAATCAAGACAAAAGACATTGAAATGCTGTACATTTCTCATGGAATGAGAGGTTCCACTAAATGTTGCTGGGGAAAAATCCCAGTGAAAATGACAAATACCAGGAGTTCTCAAACCAAAACTTTTCTTTCCAGTTTGCTGAATCAAATCAAAATAACTGTTTCAAGTCATTTTGACATTCATCTGCATAGCCTGAGGCTATAGCGAGTGCCTCTTGGGAAATGAAGCTATGGTTCCCATACTGCCTTTACCTCTGTGGACTGGACTACCCTTTTGGACTGCACCTCCCACCACGCCACACACCATGAGGACTATTCCAGAGGAGTGGCTACAGAGCAGCATGGGAAAGGGGCCTCAGCCAGCAAATGCAGTCAGGAGCCACCAGGAATCACCACTGAAAACTGAGATGGCCACCATGAAACACTTAGATTGATCTGACCTGAAGCAAAACATTCTGAGACACAAACATCCACAAGGAGAACTTTGATTTTATGGGGAAATTCGCAGCAATAACCAAACACTGGCAGAAGTAGTGATCATCACAGCATTGCTGGTAACTAACAGGTAGTCAATCACTCACGTGCGTGGGCTAAGCTCAGCGCCCAGAGTCGCAAGTAGGATGCTGTATTGGAGATGCAGCCAAGGCAGTATTCAATGGTATGGATAGCTTGGTGGACAAATGTGTCTCCAAAATTGAACTGAAACAACATAAAACCAAACACGCTTTATTGGTTCTTGGTTCAGGGCTTCGTGGTTAACAGAATAACGCTCTGTCAGGTTCTTCAGACTTCTCACAGATAAAGAGACTGCTTTGAAAAGTGTCAATTCTCTATGGTCTTCCCATACATTCTCCCCAGAGAAATACACTTCCAGCGAAAAGCAAATGCTCAGGAACCAGCTCATATTCCAGTCTTACAATTTTCAATCTGGAATAAGATGGCAATCCAATTGCTATCAATCTGTGATTTCTTGTAGAGACAGAAATTCTGATATTTTTCAGACTATCTGCCTATTGGCATACACGTTTTGGGAGACATCACTGAATAAGCGTATCTTCTAAGACTGGGAAGATTCCCTGTGACAGAGAACAGTCAGCCATATCCACAGTCAATATCGTTGGTATTCCCAACTGCTACAAACACCTTTGTCACTTTTTTAGCTGTGTTTCTGCATAGTGCAGAAGGCCTTGAAAATATCTGCCAAAGGAAGACTTTTCTTCCTAACCAGCACTGCAGGCTGCCAACTTTTCAATGCTCCATTGCAATTTAAAGGAATGAAAACTCACTGACTCTTGGGGAAGGCTTGACCTTCTCTGGGTGCAATGTGGAAGTGAAACCCACACCCTGGGGAAAGGAAAGCTTGAGGTTTGTAAAAACTTGAGGTTCGCAAGAATGCCTACCCTCATCAGGCAAAAGTAAAGGAAAAATTTAGAGGAATTCATTCTATTAAAATTCAAAGCTTACTCTGTTTGGAAACACGAACTGTTGTAACAGCATGTCTTGGTATCTTGTTAAAAAGAAGGGCTGGCAACTCTGCAAAAGCCTTCTGCTTGACTTTGTGTCTTCTACTATTGTGTCTGTCTGAATAATTTTCTGCCCACATTTGCTTACCTCTTCATCATCATCCTCATGTCCTCCATGGCCACCACTGTGGTCTCCCTGGGCAGCTTTCTTAGAGTGATTGGTCTCTGGGACATCTACCTCATTTTCACCACCAGGGTTTCCTGAGATGGCTTGAGACCGAATCTTTCAGAAAGAAAAATGTAATACATCTTTTGTGTCATGCTACAGGTTGATATGAAAATGAAGCAGACCACGGCACAGAACTCCATCAACGGCCTCCTGATGGGTAACATATGAAGGACTATATCATAAACATGAGGACAATTTCAACAATGGTCAGTCACCATGGACCACAGAAACCAAGTACTCCTGCCAAACGGCTAATAATACTTAAATATTTTCCATCCTAGAGCATTTCCCAGTGATTCCAACTAATTTGGAGCTAGTTGCTAGTCCCACAATGCACCCTTTACACCCACCACCACAAGAAGATTAATCACTTTTGGAAAATGAAAAAACTGAGACACATTAAAGCTGATGATCTCAATTAGGTGGGTGCAAATCAAAGGAATTAGCACCAAGTGAATGGGAAATGGAGCCTGAAAGGATCAGGTGACTTGATGAAGGTCACACCATTCCTGAGATACAGACAGAAATACAATTCTGATCTCTTGATTCATTTTAAATTGACAAAAATCTCATGACAACCCATCTTCTCTCCCTAATCATTCTTTACAGAGATTTTCTAGAGGCCTGAACAACGTGATCTGAACCTCACTCCAGAAACAACAGCACAGCGTAAGAATAGCCCTATGTTATATGCCTACAGCAGCCCTATTATGCAGCATATCCAAATACGGACCTCGCAGCTTCTGTCAGGTTCTGTCCCGTCACTCTTTATAGCTTCCAGCAGGTTTCATGGGCAAGGTCTCATGATAACATATTGTTTCCTATTGCAACAGTAATCATTGTCACGCCCGCTTTATCTTTGCTTTACCTGAATGTCAGCATAGAGAACAGACTTCGTTGCAAACACATAAATCTGGGTAAATGTAAGATGTCATCAGACAGCTAACATATGAAAATCAGGAATGGAAATACAGGGGCATAATAGGAGGTGGGTAAAAGCTGTCAGATGTTGCTAGCATAAAAGCAGGAGATGGAGACAGCCATGTCAAGATTTCATCC
Source organism: Chroicocephalus ridibundus (assembly GCF_963924245.1). NCBI lineage: Eukaryota > Metazoa > Chordata > Aves > Charadriiformes > Laridae > Chroicocephalus > Chroicocephalus ridibundus. Next base: position 158,205,486 of record NC_086284.1, read on the forward strand.
AAATCCCAGAAGAATAACAAAATAAGAAATTACAGCACAGAGGCAGGGCTGCAAAGGTCTCCTGGGGATGTGGCTTTCAGTTATAGGTCAGAAGTGACTGGGTTGGAAAAGGTCACGCAGCGCAACCAGCATCTCTTTCTTCAAATGGAAACATCTGTGCCCTATAAAAGGTACTCCAGGCACTAACTCCGACTATAAAGAGAAGTAAATCCTGACAGACAAGTAAAGTCCTGTTAGTGCAATAAAGGACAGAATTAATGAACAACTGGGAAATTGCAGCTGCTGCTGTTACGTGCTGAAGAGCTGGGCAAACCACAGAGCCCATGGGAAGCAGGGCTCTGTTACTGTGAAGGCAATCACTTAGGGAAGAAAGCACCGCTTGAAAGCAGGCGACAGCTTTTAAATCAAGCTTCTCCTCCAAGCAGTGTTGATCTCTCCAAGGCCGGGAGTATCACAGATGCCCCGTTCCTACAGAGCAGCCAACCAGTGGTTAGTGGTAGTTGTGGACCCCGAACTGAGGTCTTCGCCCTCTGTTGATTTTACCAGCATTTAAGTCTTTCTAAACCTTCTCTCATTTTGGATAGGACACTTGAAAGAACTCAGTGTGAGCCTAACTCCTCTCCCAACAAATAGGGTATGGTCTTGTGAGCAAAGCTCCTGCTTCCCGTCCAGATGGCTCAGCCAAATGTCCATACACACGCTCTCGGCGCATGTGCTGTAAAGCACAGCTTGAAATTACCAGAGAAACTCTGAGATCAGAGAAAAGCAGAATTAGATCACTGCAAACAGTTTTGTGGGTCTGTCGCCTCAGCTTTGCCTTTTCTGTACTGAATCCCCCTCGCCTGATCCACATCCCTTACCATGCGTCGTGCTTTCTGGTGGTTGGCTCGGAGGATGAAAGGTTTGATTAGGAGCATCCAGGGAACAGCAATCAGGGCAAATATGACCAAGAAACTCTGCACTTCTTTCTAAAAGACAAAACATGAAGAAAAGAAAAAAGTTACTTTACTTCCTTTAGTCAACTACATTTATGGTTAGAAACCTGATTCTACAAAATGGTAGTTTTTTATATAACAGATATATTCCCTGTATTGGTTGAGTCCCCTCTGCTTATAAGGACATGAAAATAAACGTATACTGCTTAACGCTCCAGAAACCACTGCCGACTAGAGATGGTTGGAGAACTGGAGATGAAACACTTTCATGTTGGAAAGGGCAAAACCCAATGTTACTGACTTCATCCTGGATCTCCAGTGTCCCAAGTGAATGTCCTAGCTGCTGAGTGAGCCAGTCAGTCTGCCTTGCTTTGAACAAAGTAGAAATGCTGTAGTAAGAGCCAAGTAATCCAAGTCTTCCCCTGAAAAAGCAGGGAATACAGGATTTGGTCTACATTTGCAATTACAGAAGGGAATTGAATCCCCATAGCTCATGTTTGATAACACATGGCCCCCACAATATAAGGTGTTCTTGTTGCAGTCTGCCACCCATATTGCTGTCCTTACATAACATTTTGGACTCCTAGAAAAACAAACAAACAAACAAACAAAGAAAACTCCAAACTACAACTTCTGTATTTTTTTAAAGCTGACTCAGATCTCTGATCACCTTATGGTTGATCCATACAATCTTTGCATTCATACTACCCAGGTGGATGGCACAGACAATTACTGGTGAAGTAGCGAGATAGCAATATGAGGGAAAAAATGGTCATCTTGGAAAGGCTTTGGGTTGTTACAAAGCCAAACATTATCTAATAACTTTTTGAAGGCTTGGAAAACTGTTTTCCCAAACTCCCCTGCAGCCTTAACACAGTTACTTGGAACTGATCAGGGCTCTCTACTAACTCTGTCTCACCAGAAGCTGCTAAAACTGAGCTCATGTTGTAGTGCCAGAGTGTGTAACTGTATAGATGTAGATGCATACATGTGGCTGGAGGCAGCATTTGCTTGCAGGTTCTTCATTGATGCTGCTGATGTAAAAATCAAGCAAGAAAAAAAATAATCTTGTTCTGAACAAATAAATAGAGATTACTTTGAAAGAAGTTTTCTCTAGGGGAGATTTTTTTTTTTTTTAAAGTGAACTCCCCAAAGGAGATATTTCTGACAAAAAGCTGCCAGAAAATCCCCTAGCTCCTTCTATTTTTTAGCTGAAAATATAAAGTTTTCCAAAGAAGAAATCAATAATTATCAAGGAAAGGAGAGGCTTCCTTTGTCTCTAGCATCAGACTCTGCCAAGACTTCAGGACAGCACATCTGCAATACCCAGTTCTGCATTTCTCATCACCTTTCTTTCCTTTTTTCCCCCAAAGTATCTTAAATTGCATCATCATTCTTGTAAGGACACTAAGAATGAGGTTTTCTCTGCATCGCTGATTGATATCTTCTCTGTCCTACCTGTCTACAAGGCCAACATGACTACCAGAAGAACGAACTTCTCTTATGTGACTGGCACTTGTGATAGCGCTTCTGAGCCTGTTTCACAACACCCACTGCAAATCCAAAACCAGCTAGAGTGGATGCAAGATGCTTGATCCATACCTGATGCACATATAATGGCGCATTTGAAGTGTCACTGTAATTGAACAGAAACATATTGATGAAGTGGATGAGGATGCTTGGTGCACTCTGGGATGAGTGGACGTCAAAATGACACCATTTGAAAATAATCATGAAGACCAGGTAGCCAAAAAGAGAGAGAATAAAAATCATCTCTGGAATGAACTGAAGGATAATGTTTATGTATTTCTTGAAGTAGCTGGAAGGAATCAGAAAAGATAACTGCAATTAATACAGTACGTATTAATACAATGCTGTGCCCAAATATGGCAGTACTGTTCACTATTTAGTTTTTGGAAAATAACATGAGAAACAACTATCACTGGCCAAGAAAGAAGTCTGTAATTGCACCTCAAAAGATTAATACATTGAAATAAAAGCCAAAAAAACCCCAAAAAACAAACAAAAAAAAGGGTTAATTTACAAAGTTAATCAATATGTGCTGAGGAAAGCCAGAACCAGGCGTAGAATCAGTTCTGTCGGGGCAGCTCTTCTCATCTGCAAACACTTTCTGTCCTTGAAGGTCACTACACACCTTTTTGGAGGGTCTCTCAATACAGTAGTGTCAGCCCCTTCACTCCCTCACCATCTCTTATTTTTTGCTACGAAATACAGGGCCAGAGGTATATAGACATGCACACACACAGGCACCGTGCAAGATTTCAGTGTGCTTTGGATTAGACCAAAAGAGTTTGTCTTTCAAGACAAAAGTTATCAATAGTGGGAGGTGCTATATAGTTATTGTACTTTAGTATTTCTGCAGAATCAAGAATATAAGAGAGAAAGAAAAAAAAAAAAGAGTTTATCCAAGAGAATATCTGCAATGCAATGGCCATCCTTCAGGCCTTTGGGCTCAGCACTCTCTACCAACAGTGGTGTGAGTCAGTCAGTGTATGAGGCATTTCTACTCGCCCTGGGGAAAAGGCAAAATTCAAGTCATCAGTCCAAGATATGAGGCTTTCTCTGAATGAAGGACACTAGTTTCGGGAAGAGGACCTGTGCGCTGCAGCAACGGGTTTGGTGAAACAAACTTACATGTGGTTGAAGAGACTGAGTATCACCCCAAAAATCATGTGCACAATCCCTATGACAACTGACATCTTCATTTTGTAGGAGTTCAGGAAAGTCAGCTTGTTCGATGCAACATTCCAGATCTTTGGGGAAAGGAGCAGAGAGAGACAGAAGAACAAGGTTTTCAGGTGTTTGCTCAACAACAGATTTGTGGAAGTTGTTGCTTTGATGCCATCAATTTACTCCTCCCAGTTCTAGTAAGAAGAAAACAAGCACAAAAATCTAAATGTTCCTTTACATACTTCTCACTCTGCCAAGCTTCTCATATAAAAGGTATGAAGTATTATCCTTGTTTGACAGAGGAAATAAGAAGAATCTAAAATGATGTAGTGACTTTGCCTCAGTCCTCCAGAAACTGATGCAAAGGCTGGTAGCAGAACCTAGATCTTTTCAGTGTCATTCCTTGCCCTTAGGCTGAGTCGTCTCATTTAGCAGAGGTGGAAAGGCAGGAGAAAATCCCTCCTGCTGCTATGGAAATTTGTTCCACCTTCACCAGAGAAGTACTGAGGGCAGAGCATGTTCAAACATTTTGTTTGAACAAAATACCCAGCTCATTCCAGCTCTTTGGCCATGGAGATCAGATTATTGCCTGCCTCTCTGCAGTAATTTTTCATCTGTGTTAGGACAGTAACCACATGCTTTTTCTCAGTCCTGCCTTTATCCCATTACAGAGCTCCAGGGTTCCTTCTCCCTTCTTCTAAAACTTCCTAGACCTCAAATTCTTCTGACCCCAAAGATGGTCAGTAGATACCTCTTTGCAGACACTAAGTATACTACCTGAACAGAAAGAAGGGAAAGCAAAACATTAGCTTTTGTGCCTTTGGCATGCATTGCCTCTTCTATGGCTATGGAAGAGGCTGCCTAGCCTCTTCAGCTCAGGGTGACTCTTTTCCAAGATGTACCTCAGCCATCCTGCCAGGACTTGCAACATGCAAAGACCCATCCATCGTTCTGGGCAGATGACGGGGATAATTTCCACAGAGAGTGCCATGTGGGGGCTGGTGCTTTCCAGTCCACCCCTCCCCTGCCAGCACTTGTCCAGCCGTTCCTCCCACCCAGCCAGGGCTCCCAGCCTCTCGAGCAGGCAGCAGCCAGGGTGGAAGAGGATCTAACTTGGGTTAACTTCAATTAGGGACGTGTCGGGGCAACGTACAGAAAATTCAGCTGAACTGGACTGCCTATGTCCTGGGCAGAGCTTTAGAGACGGGTTTGTGAAAAACTTACTACAAGGTCAATCTCTCTGCAAACCAGGGGAAGCCAGCGTTTCTTTGTGTGATGAGCTGAAATGAGAGCGCATCCAGCAGGACAGAGGTTAATTGGCTGATAGGAAGATTGAAACAGGAAAGCTTGATGTTAACAACTACATTTCAATATGTGATAAAGAGAGAACGGCAAGAAAAGGGAAATAGGACACAGAGAAGAAAATGTGGGTAAGTTAACTAATACTGGCTTTTACTTCACACTCCATGTGATAAATAGACTGCGTGGACATCAGGACTTTGCCTTCAAACTTGTGAGTTAGCTCTAGAATGGGTTAAGTGCTCAAGTAAGGAAACTGAGTCCAGGAGACTGGTGACAGAGCGGAGACTGCAGCACAAGGCCACTCTCCAGCAAAATCGAAGTTCCTTCGCGATTACCATTTTGCTGCTGCCTGTGCAAAACTGTCAGCAGTATATATCCTTGATTGCCAAAGAAAAGCATCACAACGACTATGTAAAGAACAGGCAAAGAGCAAGAAGTGGAAAGCACGGCTTCAGGAGAGAGAGCAGGGAGCTACTGATGTGCCTGGTACGTAGAAACAGGATTGAAATACAAATTATCTTAGAGCAATTTAATTTAATTACCGGATCTATTCCAAATGGATATGGATTTCCAGAGTAGACTCCTGGGACTGCCGGATCCAACTGCAGCACCGTATTGTCCAGAAGCACATCCTTACTACAAGAGAAAAGGGAAATTACCTTTGCAGCTTTATCTCACCGTATAAGCCTACAGTATATTTATGTGAGAGGTGCTGAGGATCACCTCATGGTATCTGTCACCAACTCCAGCCCTTCTGTGAACTGTTATCCTGCGCTTGTGTGCACACGCATGCGTGTGTGTGCATGTGTGTGTAAATGGCTCTTGCACAATGATAGTCTCCATCACAATGGTAATTCTCCATACATTAGTCCCAGACACCTGCAGATTTTTATGCACATCAGTGCCTGAAGAAACAGGCGTGTTGCCGGGGACTCTGCATTTCCATTTCAATAGTGAGTTCATCTGCGTGTGTCAGACAAAACCTCTGATTCATTCATGACTGCATCCACAGCGGGGAGTTCTTCCCTTCCCCACACAGACAGTCACTGTGTCTTTCTTTCAAAGCCTAGGTGCTCCTTTCAGTGTGTTTCCACTTGTTTCCCACATTTAGCCACTTACTTCCAAGTGTGATTTTTAAACATGGGGATGATATGCCAGGAAGAGCCAAAGATGTTGAATGATTTGGAGAAGCAGTCGTTGTAGATGAAGCCAGTGTACATGGAGAATATGCCCATGAGCAGGATCAGGTAGCGCCCGCTGAAAAAGGTGTTCCAGATCTGCAGGGGTAGAAGGCGGTGCCAGTGACCAAAGTACCTGCAGTCCCATCAAGTGGTGGGCCTCAGCCAACAGGAGACATGATTGTACTAATCTATGTATATACAATTATTCAAAGGAATAATTCTGGGTCCCTTGGGCCCATCCACGTCTCTGTGTAGAAGTAGGCAGAATTACTTGCCAAATCTCTGCCTCACGAGCATCTTTGAAGGATACACACAGCCTTTGGGAGGCTGGATGCCCCCTTTATAAAATGGGGATGATGAACCTTTTCCTATACTGACAGGGTGTACCAGCTCTCTGGTACTTACCTCATTCGTGCTTTTCTGGGCCAGAAGGCTCTTCTCATTAACGACCATCCAGAGTGCAAAGCCCAGCATGACAGCGCCATGGCCACAATCCCCAAACATCACCGCAAACAAGAAAGGGAAGGTAATGATGGTGTACGGAGCTGCAGGAAGGAAAGGACAACAAGCTCAGCTGCCCCTGAACAAAAAGGCCTCAGCAGAGAAGCAGTCCACCTCAATGGACCATTCCTCACAGCTGCTGCCCATAAAGGCCTCCACAATCTGACTGCCTCACCAGGCAGTCAGATCTAGCGCAGAACTAGATTTATGATCAGAAAGATTGGCCAATTGTATGATCTTCATCTTCCTTGCATTTTTAGCCTTAATTTCCTGTGTCACCATAATAAACACCATGGGTAGACAATTGCATTCTGTTTTACAACAGAATAATGTGCTTGAAGTTTACTATCATGTTTCTCAGTCTTCTCAGCCTCAACAATCTAAGTTCATCTGATCCTTTCCCGTGGGCCCCCAATTCTAGGTTTATTCTCATTGGTCTCTTTGAGATTCTCTACCATCGTTTCACACTTTTCATGGGTCCTTTTGGCCTTTTTTTGCCTCAGCAAGATGAACTCAACTTATACGTGTCTTGTGAGCTTAGGTCTATTCCACAGAGCTGCTACCTCACCATTTGTTCCTCATCCTGTATTTGTGTACTTCACTATTCCTGCCACAGTCAACCACCGAAGACCAATGGCCAAATTCTTTGCCTGAGAAAATCCATGCTTATGCCCCAAACAGTATCAATTTTTACCAGCAGAAAATATGGTTCAGATTCTCAATCAGCAATGAGGGCATATTTTAGGATAGTGACGGAGCTCGAAGGCTTTACTTTGGCTCTAGCAATCCAGGTGCAGGTAGCTGAGTGTTTCTCACCTGGGTTCATCTCCCTGTAGTTGCCCACACCGTATGCATCCACAATGTTCTGAAATCCAGCTGTGAACTTGTTGGTCCTGTTGAAGGTGGGTGGTGCCATCCTGGTGTGTATGGCAGTGAGGATTGGGGAGATAGTAGAGCCACTGCGCTCCTGCAAACCCAGCGACAAGGATGGACACAGTCAGGGTGGCTAGCAGAGAAGAATCTGTCCCACAGCACCACGGTTTGCATCCAAACATGCACAGGCAGCAACGTGAAAGCTCGGCTCAAGAGTGTTATATCTCAACTCTTTTTCTAATATCCAGATTTTTCCATTTTCTGTACTATTGATTTGTTCAGGGAAAGCTGCCAGTACTGCTGACTCGTGGGTCGATCACAAATCTGCTAAGATTTAATGCTGACCTTAAACTCCCTGAGGCCAAGTGATCATGCGACAACCTCAACTTTAATTAAAACAGAAAAGGCAGCCCAGCATTACGGTAACAGACAGAATTCTGAACATATGCTCAACATATAAACAATGCAGTCTGGGTGGGAGCTTCAGGGACCCAAAATGTTGGTCTCTTACCATTCCCTGATGGAGGGCTTTTTTTATCCGGCCAGCGTCAGCCACTGGGAACCAGATCTCTGCAATGACGCACTGCTGAGTGACGTCGATGTTACAGCAATTCAGGATGTGGTAGATGGCCTTGATTTTCTTCACTTTGATCCCCCAGGACCACAGGTTGGCTGCTGCCTCACGCAGCAGTCGCTGGCGGTGGGACTCAGTTTGGGTTATCACCTGTAAGCACAGCACAGGCAACGCTCGAGACAGGAAGGCGTAGGTGGCATGATCTACTCAGCAGTTACTTGGGGAAGGCAGGTCAAAGAGGGCTGTGGAAAGGCAGCAATTCATATGAATGAGTGGGACACCCTGGAGGGCAGCGTGTGCAGGTCTGGACACAGGAGCCCTTGCCATCAGCTGCTGTTCACTAAGGACTCTCCCTGCATGGCCACAACTCTCTGTAAGTGTAGAGGAGACCATTGGGAGTTACTGAGCTGTGGAATCGGCTCCTTACCCAGTTTTTTACAGACTGGTCACATCTCACTATGCACTCCCACCCTTCCATCTCCTGTAGGCAGCTCTGTGCCACAAACTTGGGGCACATCACATCCATGAGCACGCCTGCACTGCTAGAGCTTCAGCTCATGGCCCTGGTGGGACATCCATGCATCATGTAGCCACCACAGTGCTGCTGCATAAATGAGTGATGGAGGTAACATGTTAGGAAGAGAACCTGTGTGGCCTACAGGCGCTGAAGAAGTCTAGCTGCCCACAATGCTCAGGGGTGAAAGTCAGTTTGGAAGCGGACTTGCGTGCAGCCTTCGCATTCACAGACATCCACACAGAGGGTGACAGTAGGATGTCCTTCACCAGATGGGCCACCTCAGGCAAACAGGGGATCCATTCCCTCCTGCCTCGGGACACACTGTCATGTGTGACAATACAAAGGTCACTGGCAGGAGTCCCTCCAACAGGTGTGAAGTCCTTATACAGTATATAGATATACAAGCCACTGAGCATGTATAGCAGCTGAACTTGTAATTTTCAGTCATGACTTAACTGTTGGAGTAGAGGTTGGACACTTGTACCTCAACAACAGCAGTCTTGGCTTTCCATTGCTAGTGTGAAAAGCACCCCAAGATTTCTTTGATAAATAAAACCTAATTTAAATATAAAAGAAATCTTTAGAGTCCTCTCCGACCCTACTATAGTTGTACTACAGTTGTGACTGAACAACTTTGTGAGCTGCTGAGGGAAAAACCATGCTGTAAGAGCCAGATGAAACCATTTGGGACAATGTGCCATTTGGTTACAATAGCTGTAGCCTGCTCATGACCTTAGATCCTACCCTGTAGCCCCATACCCATCTAGGTATGGGGCTACAGGGTGGGATCTAGTAGCCCAGGTGGTCTGAACATCTGACCTCTGCATGGCCAACAGCAACAAGTAGTTTTTGAGCCCCTCATGTGGGAGGCTGTCCCCCAGCAGCTCCTGCGGGGTGTAACTGGGCAGAGCATGAGCACTGGCTTCTGCAGCCGGCAGGGGGATGGCTCCTGGGCTGGTGGCTTCATCCCCAGCCCTTGGCCAGCGCTGCACAGTCAGCTCCCAAAACAAGGCTGGGATCTGGCCATAGCCACAGGGTTTCAGACAGCACAAATATCTGGGCAAGTCGCACTTGCAGGGTTCAGACCCCAGTAAAGACGCTGCCACTTACTGTGTTTAAATCCTCAATCCTTGTGTTGACTCCATCAAGCATTTCTCGGCGCTCGGTGGCAGACTCTGGACAGGGATAGACCGTGGCACGAAATCTAGCCTCAGTAAGAGAAAAGTGAGAAACACCATTTATTCAACTGACTTTTTCCTCCTCTGGACTCTTCTCAGCTCAAAGTCAGGGAAACTGGACTTTATTCCTCACCCAGTAGTATACTCTTCTTGCACACTACAAAGTTGCTCCTGCTCTCCCAGAAAGGTCCAAAAAGGTACATTTATCTCTTAATGAGAAAAAGGATCCCTTTTCCTGTTCTAGCTGAAAAAACACTCCCTGTCTTAGGTACTACAAGGTACATGACACTATACAGTGGTCAGCACTAATATGTAGGCACTTCCCTTATGCCCACAAGCTGCTTGAACTGCAAAGCACCACAAAAAAAAAAAAAAAACACCCTGGCAAAGGCAGCCCCGTTAAAGCAGCAGCCGACAGATGTCCCTCTTGCACTGAGGCTGGAAAAATACCGTGTCCCTGTCTCTGCACTACCCTCTCGCAGGCACTGGGGGAAGGCATCAGCTGAGCTACTGCCGCACAGCAAGCAAACACCCTTCGTGCGGGCAGGCTGTGTAAGAAAATAACCCTGTAAAAAAAAAAAAAAAAAAAAAACAAACCAAAAACCACGTCAACCGACTGTGTTTCCAGGATAAAACAAAAGGAGGATGGCCGTACAGCCGGCTCCTGGTACACCTGTTTGGCTAGACAGCTTGGGAGCAAGGGAAGGGTGGGTGAAGTATTTTAAATACCTGAAAATGGCATCTGTTGTGTCAGTTTACATGTGGCCAGGCCAGTATACATGCTTTTATAAGCTTACCCCCAGGGCTGTATTTGGGAGATTCACGTGCTTTGTTTAATGTGGGCTTCTAATATGTGAGTGAAGGTCTTGTCTCCATGTAGGTGTTGTATACTTCTCCATCTATAGTATGTGACATGACCTTCTCCACTGTGGTGTTGTAAAGCCACGATATGAACCCAGTACAGCCAACTAGAAAGAAATGTGTTGCATACCTCTCTGAAAAGTGTACAGCTGCCTGTCCTGCCAGCAAAACAAGTCCCTGAGTACACTTCATGCACGAAGAGCAGGCACGAGGAGTTCCCACTGGGACCTTGCAGATCACAAGGTGCGCTTCTGCAAGGCTCAGCGCCTGCAAGCTTTAACTGAGCTGAGGTGCTGCAGCAACTAAAATAGCAGAGATCCCTCCATTATTCCCTACTTGTTTTGTTCAGTGGCATCTAGTGCTTGTGCCAGCCCTGCCACTCCAAGGGCATTATAAATGTTGTCCTTCAGTATTGCCCCAACGGGTCTGCAGGAAGAGATCACTCGTCTTCAGAGAGTGGAGATCTTCCACCACCTTCCACAACCAGAACCACCACCTAAGGCAGCACACTTCCACCGTCCTGCAGTGGCATTACGTTGAGTTAGGGTTGCTGAAGGGCTGCCTTTCTGCACGTGAGATGAATTAAAAGAAGATGTAACAGGGTCATAGGGGTCTGTCCCTGTTTAAGAGACAAAACCGTGCATGCTCTGTGTACAGATAAGCGTCATGTTCTGGCTTTGTCTGAGCACAGAATACATCACCACCTGCTCTCCAAAATCAGTTCCAGCACACACACAAGTGAGGACAATTGCAAATTGAACCAAACACGCAGCAGTTTCCTAGAGATCAGCCCAGAGCTGTGTGTAATGACAGCACGCGCTCCTCAGCTAAACTTCCCTTTCCAGAATTCAATCTCTCCTCACTCAACACCTGGTATTCCTTTCCAAAGGTTATTCACCCTGCCTAATTATTTCCATCTCCTTATTCTTCACAGCTCTTAGTTCATCTTTAATAAGGATTTTTAATCAAACTTGAAAGCTTATTCCTCCGTGCTGTACAGTTCCCCCGTTTCCAATAACGTTATTGCAGCAGTGTTGCTTTGATCTTTTAACAGCCATTTTGCATACTGAGTATCAGCTTTGCCCTAATGGCACAGACATCTCTGAAAGCTCCAGGAGAATTCAGCAGGGAATCCTTACATTGATAAACCCAGTTTAGTATTCACATTAGCACCGAGGCAGCCGCAAGAAAAGGAGAAAAAGAAAAATTCTTACATTTTCCTCCTCCCTGCTCCCTCTACACCTCTACACTAATAAATTTGTGCATGGACTTAATGCTCATGAAATTGGCAGACTAATGTTACCAATTAGAGTCAAGCAGGGACTACAAGCGTAACCTGAGGCACACTGCTCTGCAAACAAATCTTAGCCTGCCTTGCAGGAGACTGCCTTATACCAGTCCCATGATTTTTGCAGGATATTTACTTGTCATGAGTGATGACTTAGCGCTAAGCAGAAATGTCCTGCTGGGGCTGGAATGACACCGCCATCTGCTTCAGGCATAGTTAACCCTGCCTTAAAGATGGACCAGACCACAATGTTTTGACCTGCGTATCAGAGATAGCTGATGGTCCACAGAGCACTAAAGGAGAGTCATGGGATTAATACATTAAAAAACTGCCACTCAGCAAAACATCCGTATATATGTGCATATTAACAAGCAAAAAATTCGAAAGGGAAGAAGAAAAGGCATAAAGGACAATTTCAAGTGCAGCCTGATTAGCTGGCAATAAACTGTGGATTTGTCTTAGGTGGGTATGTTTTCCTTCAGTTACAAGAGGCTGAGCGAGACCAGTCTAAGTTTCTTTCTACGAACCTACCACCACATACATGCCACCAGCTCATGACAACTTTGCACTTCATGGCCCACCCTGCAAGGATCTGCTCATACTTCCAGAGCTGCCCGGCCGGCCCCACGGACGGCGTCGGCTCCCGGCACACTCCTGGCCACACTCTGCTGCAGAAGATCGTGTCTCCGGTTTGGAAGATTCTGGGTTCAATCAATAACAAAAATGCTGACAGGCATCGTATTGCCTGTTATTTTACTCCCACCCACTCCGGTAAAAAAATTTATTGGGCTTTTGATTGCAGGGAATTTAAAATGCTGCAGGGGGGAAAAAAAATTTAAAATCCTCCAAAATGAAGCGCCTGCAGCACTCTGTGGGCAGCTCCAGCCAACTCTAAATGTATGGCCTGGCAGCTTGCAAGGGCACCGGCGCAGGGGCGAATGCAATGATGGGAAGCGTTCACCACCAGCATCTGCCCATGAGTGCAGAAGAGGAGAAGGGTAAGGAACAGCATCTAAAAAGCAGGCAAAGAAATGGGACATAAACATGAAATTGTAATCCAGAAAGAGAAGGAGACTCGCCAAAAGCTCAAAGACCACTGGCAGCAGGAGACTGATGCTGCACAGTGGCGATGGCAAAACTCCCTCCATGTCTGAGGTTCAGGATCAGAAATCAGTGACTGACGCTAGGGAGTATTCCCCAAGCTGTCCATCCTCCCGTGGCTGCTTTATAGAGAGAGATGCCCACCTCAGGAGGGCTGAATTGCTCTCAGGATGAGCATTGCCCTCCGCAGCCTATAGAAGGCATCTTGGAGGGCCCCATTTTGAGCGCAGGAATTGCTAATTGTCCCCAGGGGTCTGTCGCATCATGGAACTCAAGTCAGTTCTCCCGTCTGGATGAACTGGCCTTCCTGCTTTTATTCTGATTAAAGGCAGGATGTAAGGAAAGACCTGCCCTGAGTGCACGTGTCGGGTAAGAGCGACGGCTCACCCCCTCCCCGCGACCTTCCGTAGCCTGCAGGCGCTTGGCTGGCCCTGCTTGGCTGAGGGGCTGTACCTGAAATGGATTTGGTGACAGCAGACAGATCCCCTCGTCAAATCTGATTTTACACTGCAACAAAGCCCATCGGTCATCAGTGTTATGAAAGAGTAACAAAATATTCGACCTGAATTATCTTTTCAAGATGCCTAAGAGGGTGGAAACAAGTCAGGCTGTATGAAGCTTTCATTTCTCTTCTGGGCTCTGTCTCTGATTACACAGATATTGCCCAAAGGCCTTGGGAAAGGGCTGAATAAACTACAGCATCATATTTTTACACTGAAATGCAGGAAGGCTTGAGAGCAGTTTGGGGATTACCCTGCTCTGAGTGCCCAAGTTTGGGCCCCTGGTTTTCAGGGGAAATGCAGAGTGTTTCTTAAAAATGAGTCCCCTTTCAGATGTCCCAAGTTAAAATCCTAGCAACTGAAGCTCCCAAGATCTTTAAGTCGCTTTGGAAAATTTAGGAGCTTGATTTCCAGGTGCCAAGGTGACGGATTATCTTTCATGATTAAGAGCAGCAGAGCTGAGGAGCAGAAGGGAGCTCGGTGGCAGAGATGACAGCAAAGGCATGGAGATCTAATCTCCAGCTCCAAATTCAGCCAGCCCAGGCTGACAGGTAAACACCTCCACAGGAGTCACTGAGTCACTGTGGCTTGCCCACCAGCCTGCCTTACCCGTCACAAATCTTCTTGATTTTTTGTTTAAGCTGCTCCCCTTGATAGAAGATAATGAACACGTTCTTCTTCACCTCTTCTCTCTGCAACACAATTCAAGCAGAATTTAAAGCACCCAGAGGAAAAGAGTTCAGTGTGGAAAAGGCGGTGTTTTTCTTTCAGCAGCCTCTTCACTGGGTTGTTCTTTTCCCCCAGCCCCAGTTTTCCAGCAGTAGTGTTTTCCCTAGATGCTGCTTCAGGGACCAGGCACAGGTGGCAGCTCTGAGTTATGGCAGAAGGAGCAATACGGACTGGAGAAGTAGGGGACAGGAGGTCCACTGGGACACAGGGCTCACCCCAGAGACACCAAAGGGAATCAACACTCCATGGCCAGCCCCAGGTGAGGACAGGCACAGTCCACCTCCCCGCTGGTCCCCGAAACACTGTCACCCTGCTAGGACTCACAGGCACCTTAACCAGCAAGGACAAAGAAGCCACCTCGATAATGGCAAAAAGGGAAAGCAATGTCAAAGGAACTTCTCCCATCCTCAGAATTTCACACCTTTCTTCTACAGGCTGCCTGCAGACACCCAGCTCTGGTGAGGCAGCCGGTGCTGCAGCACAGCCAGGGCACCAGTTCAGTTTCCACAGGTCACAGACATGCACGAGGAGCAGAATGAAGCAAAAACAGGTCGCTACCTACCGTCACAGGGTCCTCCATGGGGGTGTCCATTTCAGTGTACCTCAGGTAGATGTTTCCCCTGCAGGCTCGCCACAGTAAACGCTCAAAGGGTATCATCCTTTCCCTTTTTATTACCCCTGCTGTGAATCTGAGCAGAGTTAAAAGATAAATAAATTACAAGCCCATTTTAAGTCTTTTAGGACCTGTAACACACATGATTTCACAATCTCTTGTTTTCCATGATAGCAAGGGCTCTGCTGCCACTGTAGGCACTTCTAGGAAAGACCTTTTTTCTCAAGCCTCAATCTATTGACTTCATCCTGTTGTTCTTTCTTTAAAACATTGTAAGTCCTCCCAAGATCAATAGAAAAAGGATAAGAGACAATTCTGACTAGAAACGGTGGAACGGAGATATGCTTAAAGTCACATGAACAGATTGCGCCTGAATGACAGAGGTAGTGGTTTTGCAGTGGTAGTTTATCTTTACTCCCTCCTGTTTTCCTTTTCCCAGAAAGCATCAGACTGCGACATGCTGGTATACACCCACCAAGACAAGCCCTCTGCAGGCATGTGCTTTCCTCATACAAAAGTTGAACAGGACTTCAGAAATACAAGCGCGAGCAGCTAAAACCACCAGTCTAGAAGAACACCAACAGCTAGTTTAACCACACCTAGCTGATGTAAACACAAAAGTTGTTTGAGTCTATGCTGGCTGCTGAATTACCATCAGCGTTATGCTCAGTGGTGTTTCCATCCCCCTAACTCTCAACTTTAGTGCCCCTTTCTGTTGGAGACAAAGCCCAGTGCAAGCAATCCCATGGCTTTTTGCTGTGGTTAGACATCCATCCCAGAGGACCAGTTGGTAGCCAGCTGCCTGAGTCCAGAAGCCACAGGTAAGATGTCGTAAGATAACATTTTTCAATCAATACCTACTAAAGGCTTACTGATATTGGTGGACTGGAAGTAAAAGTCCATTTGTCCCACTGACCCATAACCTGACCATGGTTTTGATGATAACTCCAGAGGATGGTCGCTCTTTCGCCTTCATTATGCAGCTGTGCTGAGTAGGCTGGTGAGAAACCTCTGCTAAGAAGCTGAAGGAAGTGTGCCAGTGTCACAGCAATGCAGTGCAGGTGGGAAGCCTGGCTAAGTTGGAGGCCATCACCAATACACACCCCAGCTTGGCAGCTGCAGCGGCAGGAGTGCTTCTCAGCTCCAGCAGTCCAGATGTGTCTTCACTGAAGAAATCATCTGGCAGATTGGTCTCTGCCTGGAAAACATTAGTTTTAAAAACTGTTCAGCATTGTCAGTTTGAAAAATATTTTCACATTATTCTCCTGACATTTTTTCCCCCAAGGTAGATTTCCAAAGACATTGAGACTGAAAGTTCAGGAACAAAATAAAGGTAAACTATATCTTAGCAACTGAAAAGCTTAAATGACATTTTCAAAGAAGTCTGGGAACCTAGTTCTTGAGACCCACTGACTCATGGAGTGATGCAGGCTCCAAAGTGATTGAGGTGCTTTCGCAAACATATCTGTCATGGATTAATCCCAGCCAGCAACTAGGACCACGCTGCCACTCACCCACTTCCCTCAGTTGGGATGGGGAGAGCATCGAACAGTAAAAGTGAGAAAAAACTTATGGGTTGAGATAAAGGCAGTTTAATAAGTAAAGCAAAAGCTGTGCACGCAAGCAAAGCAAAAACAAGGAATTCATTCACTGCTTCCCATCGTCAGGCAAGTGTTCAGCCACCTCCAGGAAAGCCGGGCTCCATCACGCGTAATGGTTACTTGGGAAGACCAACGCTATCACTACGAACGTCTCCCCCTTCCTCCTTCTTCCCCCAGCTTTATATACACCATGATGTCACATGGTATGGGATATCCCTTTGGTCAGTTGGGGTTAGCTGTCCCAACTGTGTCCCCTCCCAACTTCTTGTGCACCCCCAGCCCACTCGCTGGTGGGGCAGTGTGAGGTGCAGAAAAGGCCTTGATGGCTCAGCAACAACCAAACCCACCAGTGCGCTATTGACATTATTCCCCATCCCAAATCCAAAACACAGCACTATACCAGCTGCTAGTAAGAAAGTCAACTCTATCCCAGCTGAAACCATGACAATATCTTACTGGCTTGCAATATAGACTGCTGGGTTTTGATTAAAAATCAATAACAGCAACACACACCAAATGAAAACATCAGTATTTTTAGGAAGGTTCCACATCTCTGTTAGAAGAGCAAGGAGGCCTCTCACCTCAAAGAAGTCCTGGGTTTTCTTCAGCAGATGTTTGAGCTCTGTCAGCTCGAGGAAGTTCTGCTTCAGTGTTTGCTGGTTCTGGTTGGCTTCCAGCAGCTCAGCTTCAAGTTTCTCCAGCACCGTCTGTTTAGGGTCCAAGCACATCCAGAAAAACTCTGAAGCAGACCAATGGCCCTTTACCAAGCTGATACCAAATCTCAAACAATAGATGGTTGGTTTTTTTCAAGGGGGTATATAGAAATATTCAATGAATGTGTCAATTAACACTGAGTTTGTAGGAAGATATTAATCAATGCTAACACTTCATTTTCCCATTGCCACAATCCCTACTGGGTGCTTTGTCCTCTTTTGGCATTAGAAACAGAATTTAGCTGACTGAAGCACAGGCAGGTAAGCGGGTGCCTCCTGTATGTGCCTCAGTTTCTGTGTTTCCCCAAAGGACATCTCAGAGCCCAGGTGGACTGGCCGTCAGTCTACTAACTACAAAAAGAGCCTACAGCAAGGCCATCAGCTTAGGTTCATTAGCCATAGGCCAAAAATTAGGTGAGGATGTAGGCCCAGGAACACACCACAGAACCACCTTGTCTTGAAGTTGAAGGCCTTGGGAAACACGATTTGCCTTCCTGGTCACCTACATGTGCAACATTTAAAAATGACCCAGTTGGTAAACTTAGCTTCCAGCCGGGCTAAAATAAAGCAATCCCCGCACATCACAAAGCAAGGCACAAATACTGGTGTCAGGCCACAATATTACTATATCACAACCGTACTCCCACCAGGACAGACAGACCTGGGTTTTCTATGCAGTGAAGCTGGTTGTAACATCAGTTCTCCTGATTTATCACCAAAAAACTTCTTATTCTCACCTACAGGATGACGAGGAGGGGGTTCTGTGGGAGTGATATGTTGGATCAGAGCTTTCACAGGGGATGGTAAAAAGACTGGGCTCCTTTAGGAACATTCAACAAGACCAGCCTTAACCTAACTGCTGAGACAGCAACTGGGGGAGCACCTCCGCAGGCAGGGAGAGCTGTGCCAGCCTCAGTTACTGGCTCCTTCTTTGCAGGGGAGGGCTCTATTGAGCATGTTACCCAGACACCCCAGTGCACATCCCCTTCCCTCTCTCCTTGGTCCTCTCCAAATTCTGTACCTCCATATCAATCATTTCCCGAGGCAGGGGGGTCTCTGGGTACTTTTCTAATTTGACTATCTCAGCATTGTCTTCCATCTCATTTTCCAGAAAACCTGCAAGGAAAGCACACAGACGTCTTGATACAGGGTCATCCCTGTTGCATCATCCTGGTCACCAGCTGCTGGTAAAACCCCTGCCAGGACATTTGACACCAAGGCGTGACAAGGGGCAATGATATACAAGAGCTGTCACAGAATCATAGAATGGTTTGGGTTGAAAAGGACCTTAAAGATCATTGAGTTCCAACCCCCCTGCCATGGGCAGGGATACCTCCTACTCAACCAGGTTACTCAAAGCCCCATCCAACCTGGTCTTCTATACCTCTAGGGATGGGGCATCCACAACTTCTCTGTGCGACCTGTTCCAGTGCCTCAGCCAGTGCACATACACAACCATCAAGAAATGAACAACTAGCAGTCTCCTTTCTCAGCGAGGATGCTGTTTCTCTTCAAGTCGTGGTCGCCGCTCCCACCACCATTCCCTGGACAGCCCTCAGCCCTCACACTGGTGGCATGGCACCTCCTTGCTTGGGGCAGTGAACAAGGCACGCAGCAAGCTCAGGTTTCACTCCTCCACTCTAGCAATGTCAAGTGCTTTCACAGTGCTATGGTGGGCACTGGCGTCACGGTGGGGCAAGTGCAGAGCTCACAGAACACATGTCCATGGGACACGAGGCGCCACGAACTCTGCAGCTCGGGTTTTAAGGATTTAAGCTCTTGGCCACAGTAAGCATAGGCCAATGGCTGGCACATGGGGGTAAGAGTCAGGCTATCTGGATTAGCCTCCAGATTTATCTTGTGATTTTATATAAGCTAATTAACCTCCTTTCAGTTCAGTTAACCATTTTCAAAACAGGAGCAACAATTTATTGCCCGTATGGGGCAAAGCAGTAATTAGCTGACGCATGCAAAACACTTCCAGGGGCTCAGATGAAAACATCACCATTTTGCCACTAATTCTGCTCCACAGTGTGAGAGCACTTAACAAAGAAATAAATCCCACACCACCAGTTGGCGGGAAGCCAATTGCATTTGACAAGCGTTTACTTACGCAGGATCCTCTCCAAGGATTCACACCTTCTCACTTCATTCACAAACTTTCTCTGGAAGCTGTTCACATTCACATTCAGCTAAAAAACAGGAGGGAAAACAAGCCTGGGGCTGGAGGCTGCATGCTGCCGTGCTCATTTTTAGCATCAGCAGAGAACGAACACCTTCGGTGCAAACGACTAACACCTATGCATCTTACAGACTCCTAGAGGCAGGGTAAGACTGTGGGTTTCCTTAGGGACAATGACATCGTGGCCTTTACCAGGTTCATTTCCACCCAGCCTTGCTGTGACAACATGGAGAGACCCTCCGCCCAGCACTAGATGGGGACTCGGGAACAGGTTGGGCCTCAGCATGGTGGCTGGCTTTCAGATCAGCTTTGGGGAAGTCCTGCTCTCTCCATGGGCTTTTTGACCACCCTGCAGGTGGACCTTCCCCAAGTGCTTTGGGGAAAGGACAAGAACACCCCAGGGCACGTCTCCCGCAGCTCAGCATGCCAGCTGGGCACTACTCACATCTCTGAACTGGACCAGACCCAGCTCCCCGAGCTCGGCCACGCAGCAGTAGGCAGCCTCCACCTGCAGGAAGAGCTGCATCAGGTTCATCTCCTCGCTCCGGAAGACTGAGGCCATTTTCCTGCCCTTCTCTGACCTGGGTGTCCGTGTGGGCCCTGGCGGCAGCAGCACAGTCTTCCTTGCCCAAGGAGGTGTCAGAAGGTTCCGAGCACTGTGGGAACATTGGGATCACTGAGTCAATGTGCTAGAAGCTAACCCAGCGCTGCCCATCATGTCCTTCAAAAGGGTTTCTTCACCTCCTAAAAGCTTCCTCAGACCCATGTGAGGTTGTATCCCACCAGCACAGTGATGGATGCTAAGGTATGTATGTGACACAGAGAAAAAGGGGAGCCACTGGGCCCCTAGGATGGATGATGAGCAAATACACTGCCCTGTCCTCTGCTGGGACAAAGATGCTTCAAACCCCTTATTTGGGTTTTGGATGCTGAGCCTGTGAAGGACTCCATTTCTCTTTGTCTTACACAACACAGAGAAGAAAAATCATTAATTTCACCTTGCAATTAAGTGGGTTAAAGAGGCATGACTGGTTTCTCTCACTGTCATTGGCAGTGTGAACACAACATTGCAAACACATCTGGAGTGTGTTATATGGGGATGGGGAGGACTATTTTATTTAAATCAAAGCAAACTTTCAGATTTAAAGGCATTTTCTCCCCATAAAGGAATGTTTTTGAAACCAGATATATGAAATATCATGCATTTCATAGAAGTTCCTTCTGTCTATATGCTGCTTATTATTTATGGTGAGTAACCTGAACATACAAATTGCCTTTAGTTGTTCTTGCAGAAACTTAACTGATCTGCATGCACAAACACAGTAATTAGTATTTCCCAGAGAAAAACATGCAAGTAGATACACTTCTTGAATGCATTTAATTTTGTAGCAAGCCTATAAGTAGCATAACAAAATCCCTTTATATCCTCACTTCTACTTGCTGAGCGGGATGGGAAGTCACTTGTCCTTAATCCTCTCTGTCCATGAAACTTGTCTTGCAACACTTTTTTTAAAATGTGGATTCTAATAATTTCCCTTGTAACATATGAAAGATTTATCTTAAATGTGAGAGAAATACTTTACAAGATATTAAATGTTTAACATGAGCACTGCAGTCACTTGTTTGTATTTGCTCAATTGTCTTGTGAGTTTTCCTTGTCTTACTCTCTACCCATTTAGTACCAATTCACTAAATGATTTAAGATGTTGAAAATACAATATATCATAACTAGTAGCTTGTTAAAATAAAACACACCATGTGCCAGCTCCAGTGGGCTGAGTAAGGACATAATCTTCCAGGTTGGTTGGACATTTTTCAGCAAACTATATTTTTCCCAGGAAGAAGACACAAAAACTGCAAAATCCCCCACTACCCATGCAAGAAAGTAAAAAAAAAATAAAAATCCCTAGCTCTGATTTTCTAAAAGTTCACAAGATTTTCTAAAAGTTTAAAAGATCATCAGAACGTCCCGTCTTAAATTCTTTAGCCTGAAAAGTGTGAAGAGAGTGTAATTTAAAGCATTTTTTTATTTCTAAACCTGCAGTTAACTTCCATTAAAAATGTTAAAACCTTAGAATTAAAAGAACAAAACTCAAATGAAATATTTGGAAATATCTTAGTTAAACTGCTTCAAACCATCCAAACCCAGGGTTCTACTTTTCCTCGGTAATCAGTCAGTGAAAAACACCCAAGGCTCGCTTTCATTGTGATTTGGAACAAGGAAAAAAAAAAAAAAGAAAAAAGAAAAACAAAAAGAGAAACCTCTTTCCAGCCAGGAAACCCTCCCCAGCCCCGCTGGGAGGAAAGCAGAGCGTTCTCCCTTCATCCATTCCTGCAGTTACAGGAGGCTTTGCCCAAAGGCACCTGCTGCCAGACGTGCCTCTATGAACACCCCTTCCCCCCCCCCCCCAAGTTTTTTGCTTTGGCAAAAGAGTAGTTAACTGCAAAACCGCCCGCGCCATCCCCGCTCGCTGTTTCCCAGCAGCATCGCACTGCGTTAAAATTTCACCAGGTTTCGGGTGGGATAAATCCCGGTGCCGTTAAGTTGCTCCGGAGAAGGTGTTACTGGGGTTTACCTCTCAGCCAGCGCTCTCTTTTCCAGCAGACCCTCTCCCCGGGATCAGGCCGAGCTCTCCCCTCGGCTGTCCGGCCGGGAATCCCGTCAGGCGATGGCAGCGGGGCTGTGCCTTGGCATGGCTGCGGGCACGGCGCCGGGCGAGGAGGGAGGCCACCGAAGCGTCCCAGCCAGCTTGTCCTGTCTCACACCGGGCACAGCAAAACCTTTTCTTTTAAGGTCAGAACCGGTCCGGACCAGAGAAGGGAAACCCTTTCTGTCCCGAAACAACCCCCCGATGGTTTGGACCCAGCGCTTTCTGGCTGGGTCACCACCTCGGCGTCAGGTCTGTGACAAGAAGCACACTTGTTGAGACTAATAACAGATGGGGCACACCGGCTCACGCCGCCCCGGTCACCCAAAAACGTGCAGGAACCTTTGAAACCTCCTGTACCCGGAGAGCTATAAACCCATAAAAACTCATTTGCAAGCCCTGGATGGAGGACCACTTGCCAGGGAGGTGGAAAACTTCTGTGCTGCTTCTCACTGGTTTTTCCTCACCGAAGGCAACCGGGGAAAGGACAGGGGAAACAATGGGAGATTAATGATTTTCCTGTAGCCGGGGAGGGGACGGGCAGAGCTCTACAGCAAAGAGAGGGCTGGGAGGGCAAGGGCTCACTCAGCAGCACTGCGCGAGCCTGGGGCAATGCAGAGACGCTTGATTCTCACCCCCTGAAATAACAAATGCTGGGGGCAAAAAAGTGGCTTTATAGACTTTCTCCCTCTTCGGCTGCTAAAGCAAGGGCTCCAGAGAGAAATTTGCCCCCTCCTAAAACCAATGGCTTAGCTCCCACTGAGGTCAGAGGAGGCAGGGTTTCAGCCTGGAAAATAATGCTGGCTGGGTTACTATTA
Organism: Chroicocephalus ridibundus; assembly: GCF_963924245.1. Classification (NCBI taxonomy): domain Eukaryota; kingdom Metazoa; phylum Chordata; class Aves; order Charadriiformes; family Laridae; genus Chroicocephalus; species Chroicocephalus ridibundus. The sequence continues at coordinate 158,228,292 of NC_086284.1, forward strand.
AATCTAGCATCCATAGGAAGTTTTATCCCAAAAGAAGAGATAATAAAAATGCATGGCTATATGTAAATTTTAAAGTTCCCCCTAAAGAAATGCTTTCTCGGACCTGAGGTACCCAGTAGGGTATAACCTGTCCAAGGGAACAACGCTGGAAGGGGAGTAACAGCAGAGAGTTTCCCAGTGCAGAGTTTTTCCATTCAAAAGCAACCAAGACCGGCCTCACTTTCCAGGGAATGAAGCACTTCACTTATAAGGAAAGGCTGAGAGACCTGGGTCTGTTCAGCCGGGAGAAGAAAAGACTGAGAGGGGATCTCACCAATGCTTATAAATACCTAAAGGGCAGGTGTCGAGAGGATGATGCCTGGTATCTTTTCAGTGGTGCCAGCGACAGGACAAGGGGCAACGGGCACAAACTGGAACACAGGAAATTCCATCTCAATGCGAGGAGAAACTTCTTTACTTTGAGGGTGACAGAGCACTGAAACAGGCTGCCCAGAGGGGTTATAGAGTCCCCTTCTCTGTTGATATTCAAAACCCCTTTGGATGTGTTCCTGTGCAACCTGCTCTAGGTGAACCTGCTTTGGTAGGGAGGTTGGGCCAGATGATCTCCAGAGGTCCCTCCCATTCTGTGGTTTGCCATGTCAGCTAGTGCAAGAGGGCTCCCACCGCTTTCCAAAATCCAGCTGCCTCAAGCGTTGCAACCCAAAAGGGAGGTATTAAAAATTATAAGGCATTTCTGGCCGTGGGGCTCCCTGGCCTCCCACCCGCTCAGGCTGCTCCGTGCTCCTCACGCACCAGCACCAGCCATGGGCCAGCTCTGCTTTCTCCATTGGCGCTACCAAGGAAAGAGAGCAAAGGCGGATGAAATTCAGCCCTTTCTGTTGGGAAACGGGAACTCCTCTCGGTAAGGCAGAAGTGAAGTCTTTGCCATCGGCTGCCCGTCACGCACAAAAGCAGCGCAACCCCCCCACAGGGCTGAGAAGAAGCTGGTGTGGGAAAGGAAAGGCATCGCCTCCCAGCCCGTGCCAGAATGCTAAATAACAGGAGTCATCATTCGGTTCTCCACCAAGGTATATTGACACAACAAACCAAAACGGCTTCTCAGGCTACTCCCCCCATCCCTGAATCTGCCTCTTCCCCCCCAGCAAAGCTGCTGGGTTCATTCGATGATACCAGGATTTGCTTCTGGTTTGCACCTATGCTGCTCTTACTCAGCCCCACGGCTACACTCAGCAACTCCTCTACGAGCTGTCGGGGGGAGAGGGAGCAGAATGGGTCCCCAACGCACACTTCATCACCAAAGCAAGCCGTGCTGTGCCGGCCACCCCATTCTATTAGCCGAGGAGCGAGCAAACACAGGGATAAAGCCATCTCTCTTGCCCTTCCCCCCCAGCCTTTCCAGGCAGAGGAGAGAAGCAGACAGCATATCCTATTTCATGCCTCTGGCATGTGGAAGTAAGAACGTTATTTTGTAATAATCTTATTACTAAAGACCAGATGATGATGGCTGATGATGAGGCGCCGTTGGGAAGAGCCCCGTCAGTGGGCTCATTGTCGGCCCTGGCAGCTCTGCCCGGGTGAGCTGAAGGCAGCCCTTGGCAGGCAGCCCCGCACCCCCCGGCCGGCTGGTCTCAGAGTCCCTCGCCAGGGTCTCTGGAGGGACAGCGTGGGGTCACAGCAGGGCCACAGGCTCAACATTTGTCTAATAGCAACCCCACCCTGGACTGGAAAGCACAAAGGGCATGGCTGTGGAGATATCGGAAATGCTCGAGCTGCTTTCCTCTGCGCAACAGAAAGCAGATCCCCTCTCCCCTTCTTTCATTTAAAGAGTAAAGCCTTTGTGGTTTTGATTTTTTCCCTCCATTTGCCTAGTTTTAAAAATCAAATCCCCTGATCACAGGTAGCTTTATCTTAGATGGATGGTTTTCACATCAATGAAGATACCAAACAAAATGGGCCCCTCCCCTGTGGGCATATTATTGGCATGAGGCTTAAGGTTTTGAGCTTTCTAAAGCCATTTTGAGGGATTTATAAAGGCCCTTAAGCTTTTTTTTTTGAGCTTTACAAAGGCCACCTGGGAGGGAGCTCACCTTGCAATACAAAGACAGACCTGCCCTCCCAAGAGGCACTTCTTCTAGAGCTGCAGTTGGAGACTTTGCTACCTACCAAGCAAGTGTAGGAGATGATAGGTCTGCTCCTGTGGTCTCACCCATAGCACAGACCACCCAGCATCCTCCTTGTGTTTAGGACCACAACCTCAAAGGCTGCACAGGGCCCTTGGGAATAGCAACTGGGAATCGTCAACCAATCGCCAACTTAGAGCGCAGGGAGATCTCAAACATGCAACCCCTCCAGCTGGGCTGTCATCGCTTTCAGCAGCATGGGGAAGTTACATGCAGCTGTAGGTGGCTCTGGGACCAACGTCTCAGCCATAATCACTCCACCCTTAGCTCCAGCGTGCAGGAGGTTTTGCGGGGCTGCACGTGATGTTAACGCCTGAGCTCTCTTTCACCAAAGCTCCCTCCTGTTGTGGCAGCTAAGCAGAGGAGCGCCTCAGGTATGCTGGAACCAGAGTAGGGGTGTAGGTCAACAGACCTCAAGTGCCATACGGAAAAAAGGGATTTGCCCTCTTATCACTCATATGCCCGGAGATGACGTACCTGCTCTGCTGTGCTCTCATGGGTTGTGTGTTTTGCCCTGAGTTAAATACTGTGCTACTGCTCAATTACCATCCTGCCGGTCGCTGCCGGCACAGAACAGGATTGCAGCAGCAATTGGCTTTCATTTGGAATTAAAAATATAAACGTGTTGCCTTTGTAAACAGAAAACGTGTGTGTATATATAGACTGAGTGAGTGTGTATGTGTGTGATAAAGGCAATAACTTTCTGAGAGCCACACCTGGTGGTGATGCGTCAAGGGTAATACCTTGGTCATCAGAGAACTTTAGCTGTGAAGCTCTCTCTGTGGCACACAACGTACCGAACGGTAGGTACTGCCTCCTTCATCATCACCAGGAAAAGCTGACCAGCCGCCCTACACACTGTGGAAGAGTCTCCACGGAGCAGGGTGGGGAAATACCTAATTTTAGAGTAAACGGAGTCCTGCCTTGGGAGCTGCATGGAAACGGGAGCTGGAGGAAAGGAAGCCCCCATCTCGGTGGGTGCTGCGGTCATGGCTCAGGTGGTGGGGCAGCCCCTGGAGACAGGCGCTCACGCGACGTGCAGAAACCAGGATGGGGGAAAGGTTTGGAGAGTCTTATCGCTCTTCGGGCAGTCGCAGCACTGAAATACGAAGAAATGAAACAAATCCAAATCTACGTCAGGAGATGATTTTATAGGGCTCCCATTGTGTCTGAACTTATCAAGCAAAGCCTTCATTTCCAATCCGATCCAAAAATCACTGAAGCCAAACGCAGCCTTCAGGAGACTTTGGAGCGGGCCCTTTCTGAACCACGGAGGGAACACATTTTGGAAAGGAAAAGACATACATTACGTTAATTGTGCAAAACATTTTCAGCAGCCCTTAGAAATGGGCACATTTACCTGGAAGCTGACAAAGAGCGTTTAGGAACCAGTTAAAATTCAAAAGACATCTCATTACAAATTGAATCATTCATGCAGTAGCAGAGCAGTTTTGTCTTTTCATTTCCCCTCAAACATTTTTTGTGCTGCACAGAACACTTTTGTACTCATTATTTTTGCAAAATTAATGGCCAGGTCAACTTTCAGCAGGAATCAGGGGTGAGAAATTCAGGAGGGACAGGTGACGCCGGAATAAAGTGGAGGGCCTTTCCCCAGAAAAAAAGTTGAGTTTTAGTTTTTATGTAAGAGAGCGCTCAGATAAAAACACAAATTAAAGACAACTAGCGCAAAAGGAGTTAGATACTGAAATGAGGCAGAGATGAAGATTATCCTATAGGCTGATTTCAAGCAACTCTGAGCAGTTAGGACTTTTTTTACAGTATGTCTCCTGTTGTGACTCATGTTTACCAAGGGCAAGAGCGATGGCCGCTGGGGTCACACCCCCAGCCCGGCTGCCACCGAGCACGACTCACCTTGTGCCACCCCTCGTGTGGCTGCCAAACAGTGGGGCCTCAGCAGCAGGAGGTGGCTGTCGCAGACCGGCCGGCACAGCCCGAACTCCGCCAGCTCTGGCAACGTGTTGACATGAAAACAGGGAGATGAGGCGGGTAAATCCTTCTGTTTCACCTGGTCTGCCTTCATCTACAGCTTGGTGTGACCTTTCTCCAGGGGAAACCTCCGGCTGCCCATGTCCTCCTGCATGGTGGAAATACTCGCAGCTGGAGGGGAACGGAGTGTTTTCGGTGGCGGGGCGTGGACAGCGGGGACAACAAGCGGCTTCACCCCACAGAATCACTAGGCAGAGCTAAGCCTGTGTGGGTTTTGCTCTCAAGCTTTCTCTTAAACAAAGGGAGACCGAACCAACCTCACATCTTTGCACAGCAGCACCCTGCTCCCCGCAGTTCCCGTGGGAAGTCTATTACGCTCGGTGGGTTTCATCAGCGTGAAGGGGAAAAAAAGAGAAAATTTTTAGAGATAGTACCCATCCCACTAGGATTGCTGCTCCAGGCACCTTCCTCCTGGTCTCCCATGGGATGGCTGCACATCCCGAACAGGCCCCAGACAGCTTCGTTCTCACACAAACACCCAAAGCCATGAGTGATTGCCACTGAAGAGCACCAGCAACCTGCTCCCTGATGAGTCTACCTCTCCCACTGCCTTTCTGCCCAATTCAATGCCCGAAGTTTTCTCTAACGAGGACATCGTGGTGGGTCAAAGATAGGAGGAAGAAGAGCCAAAAGCCTGGGGAACAGCAGCAACGTGCAGCGCTCATCAGACCAGGACACTACCACCAGCACTTCAACAGTGTGGCTTTTCCAGCCAGGATTGTAGAAAAAAAGCCTTGCCATCCAGATAATATTGTTTTGCCAGCAACCCTCCTGGTCTGCAGATAGAGCTGTGCTGGTGGGAGAGAGCAGCTCTTGGCTTTGCCTGTGCCATGGAGGAGGTGGCTTAACTACAAGAGGAGAAAAAAAAAAAAAAAGTTCTTTCAGCACCATATTGCACATGGGTGATGGAGGCAGTGACACAACTGTGCTCACGGGGCGAGAACGGCAGCAGCTTCTCCTGTGGAGAGACCCCAGGCTTGAACTGACCCCAACCCATAATCCAACACAGGTCCTTAAGGAAAGGCCAGTGTTACTGTGTAATAGCTGTTGGTAGCCTGCACGAAGCAACTGGTTTCATCCCATTTCTCGATGGAAACATGTCCATAGCCCATGTTAACCCAATAGACACTGTATCAGGGTGACCAAAGACTGGGGTTTTTTTAGGCTTCCACAGAGCCTTTCCAAAAATTTACGACTGCTGGTCAGCTTTTCTGGGGGGGAAGGTTCAAACAACATGCAAAATCAAAGCCAAACAGGGAGACAAATTCTCTACCCTGACCCTCTGCTTCTTTCCAAGTCTATTTGACCATCTTCGCAGACCAGAAGGACGCTCAGAACACAGAAGCTGCCTGGGACCCTGTGGGTAAGGGCTGGCTCCGGAGGCCTTTCCTCCCTCTGGCTGCATCAGATCCTGGGGAGAAACCTTCAGGCTTGACCTTCAGGGGCTCTTCACCCGCCTCAGCGCTGGTATCCACCTCCTGCTGGAGCTGTTTCGGTGAGAGCCCTTCTGTTACCTCACGCTGTTGTGGCAGGAAAGTTCAAGGTGTCCTGGCAGCAGGAAGCTCCTTTGCTCCACCCTCTGCCCTGCGCACCGGCTCTCTGAGCTTATCGAGGACTTGCTGGAACAGAACTGTGCCGGCAACCTGAGCCGCCGTGCGGCAGCTCGGGTGGGAGCTGGACCCCCAACATGAAGCACTTCTCTGGCAAGCCCTGGGCAGCTTTCGCTCTGGTCTTCTTCGCCAGCGCGCTCCGGTATTCCTGCTCTGAAGGTATTTCTCTTCTCTTATGCTCCAGTTTCTATACTCTGCCCTTTTCCCCCCACTCCTCTCAATACCTAAATATATCGCCCACTGACAGTAATTTGTTCTTCAAAAACAAGGTGGGCTCCCTCGTCTCATCTAAAAGGCGCAAAGAGCTGGAATTGATTAATGCTAATGAGAATTACTTGGCGTGATTGATCACAGCATCTTTCCGAAGAGATGTGCTTTTGCCGGCTATTTACAGATCCACTGTAAATGTGACTGAGCTGCAGGTTGCTCCGCTGAATGGCAAGGAGATAGGGTACCACAGTTACCTGGTCTTCCCATGTTTGCTGAGGCAAGGGACCATTTGAAATGCCACCCAAGAGGCTCACTGTAGTCCGGTTTAGCTCTTATTAGGTGCTTTTTGCAGGAAATCTGGCTTTGGTGCGCCCTTAATTGTAAAAGCTGCCTAAAACCAAAATGTAAACGAGACCTGTGGGCTGCTCCTTTCCCATCAGACTGCTGCCTGCATTTGTATATCAGCGCTAGTTGAGACCTGCCAGATGTTTAAAGATGGGTTAGCTTTGACAGCCTGTCCTTTGGGCTGCAAAGTCTATAAACACAAACCAGCACTCTGTATTCTGCAGCACTTTCTTCCAGAGATCATACGCAGTTTTTAATGATTTTTCCTAATGCTCCTGTGAGGTACTTATTAACTGAGAAAATAAATTATGGGCTTGGCCAAGGTCATTCAGCAAATCCTAGCAGAGTAAGAGAGAGGAATGGGGAGTAGTCAGAGCCTCCCCTGGAGCAGGCTGCCCAGGGAACCCGCACCCAGCATGGCATCAGCCATAAGGAAAGATCTGGTCTTGCTGACAGTTGGTCAGCTCAAGCCCCAAAGCTGGGCAACAGCAGGTGACCCCGAGGGGACACCTCCTGCACAAAAACCTCAATTTATTTGCTGGTAAATTGCTTAGAAAATACCAAAACTCAAAGCAAAGGTTTGCTCAAAGGTCTTGTTCTGTTTTGTTTTCCTGAGCTGAAACTAAACCTGAGCCATTATTTTGAAGTGCGCCACGAAGATGATGAGAGGGCTGGAGCACCTCTCCTGTGAGGACAGGCTGAGAGAGTTGGGGTTGTTCAGCCCGGAGAAGAGAAGGTTCCAGGGAGACCTTATAGCGGCCCTCCAGTACCTGAGGAGGGCCTACAGGAAGCATGGGAAGGGACTCTTTATCAGGGAGTGTAATGATAGGACAAGGGGTCATGGCTTCAAACTGAAAAAGGGTAGACTTAGATTGGATATCAGAAAGAAATTCTTTACTGTGAGGGTGGTGAGACACTGGAACAGGTTGCCCAGAGAAGCTGTGGATGCCCCATCCCTGGAATCGTTCAAGGCCAGGCTGGATGGGGCTTTGAGCAGCCTGGTTTAGTGGGAGGTGTCCCTGCCCATGGCAGGGGCGTTGGAACTTTAAGGTCCCTTCCAACCCAAACCATGCTATGATTCTATGATTCTGTAAGTGTTCAGCAAAATCAAGCTGGAACTGACCTTCTCTTTCTCTCACACTCCAAACTATCAGCTCTGAGTGATGGTTTGACAGGAAACACTTTTCTCACAGCCTCTGCCTGGTCTGCAGACCACAGCATGTTGGAGCCCCTCCATCTGCATGCAGCCGGAGCCCTTACTCCCATAGCCTCTCCAAGCTGGTTTTTATGTATCTCTGCAGGGGACCATTTCAGCATGGGATACTTCATCTGGCTGAACTTGAACTGTACTGCTCATAGCAGCACAGGAGGAGATATTTCTTTGACTCCCTTCCTTCTGCAGCAGGCGACAGGCTGGTGTTAATGCACAGGGACCACGGCAGCCTTGTGCTTTTCCCAGGCAGGTGCCCTGCAGCTGCCCTCGCATCTGATCCTGCGGTGCTGCAAGGTGCATGCTGAAGCTGAGGGGCAAGGAGGGTATTAGGAGGTCTATGGAGGGTTTGGCCTGTGATACCACGCACAGGTTTGGAGGCCTGAAGGCCAGTCACAGCGCTGTGCCAGAGTGCATGTGTGCTCTGATTACGGGTAGGAAGCAGGACAAAGAGCCAAAACCTTCATCGAAGCCCCTGTCCCCCTGCCACACGTATCACTGTGTGTTGGATTTACCAATCCAAGCTGGTTAATGGGTTTCAGACACAGCTGCACCTGAACTGCAGCAAAGCCAAAGTTTCCCCCTGAGGCTGCGGTGGATCTGCTGAGGCTCTGCACTGATGGGCTCAGCCCTCGGCTCGGCCAGGCTGCCTTCACACCCCACAGAGCCACCGGGAATTTTCTAAGGGCAAAAGGAGGTAGATGTACAACTCGCTGGCCATGGATCGTGCTGTGCCACTGAATGCTCTCTCTCATTTCAGTCCTTCCTCGTTCTGCCCACGTAGCTTGGGAAAGGACAGTGGTTAATTTGAGCTCTGAGCGAATGGCTCACACTGGAGTCATACGCAGGTAGAGGCAGAGTGATCCAACTGCTCCTTACGGCTGGCGTTACAGCAGGTCTCTCTAGAGCCTGTGTTGACAGTGGTGGGGTCAGGAAGCATACCCTGATGCAGAAAAGTTTAGGGGCAGGAACTTATTTTCTCTGAGTTGTTTCCATCCTACAGACCTCTGCGAGGCCAATGGCTTTCAGTTTTTCATGCTTGATGCACAGCATTGCTTTTCTAATTCAACTTACCTTTTCTCCTGTGCTTTCCTTCTGGCAGCAGCTGAAGATGTCTCCAATGTTTCAACAAGCTCCATGCTCACAACTGAGTACGAACCACCATGTCTTAGTAAGTTTTCGTAAATCATTACTATCATGATAAAGCCAGGTGATGAGTCTGCACGGGTGACTGAGAGGCTGTCCTAGAAAAGGATTTATCTGTTGTCAAGGCTTCCATTGTGGGTGAAACTCTAGGATGCATTTCTAGTATTCCTCCACTGGCATGCCCTGTGCATCTTAGGTACCTTCAGGTGGAGTCATATCTTTAACAGACTAAGCATATAGCTAATTCAATATGCATGTCCTAAAGCTCCCTGCCAGACTGACTGCCTGCAGGCACAATGTGGACTCCCAAGAACACCTCTTTCCCTCCACCCACTTCCCCAGACAGCCAGTCCCAGGCAACCTGAGATCCCACCAGCCCTCCCATAGTCATCCTCCATCCCAAACATCCAACATCCCCACAGTTCTGCACTTCCCAAGATATAGTACGTGTACCAATAGCGGTACACTACTTCAAAGCATGACAGGGGACAAGCATCCCTCCCCCTTCCCTAAGCACATACACAACATCTCTCTTTGGTTGTGGGAAGAGCTGCTCTCCACAGCGCGGGACAATTCTACTGTGTGCACTGAAGGCCAATGCACAGGAACGTGGTCCTGCCCGACACACGTGAATGAGAGTAGCTGAGCAGGAACTGCACTTGCCTTTTCCCTGGAATGGTGCGAGAGGCTGGCTGCCCTGCACCAAGCTCAGGAGGCATCCACTTTTCACAGCTGACAAGCTTCGTGCACGTCAACGTGCAATGGATGTAGCTGCAAGGTGGTTCTAGCTGCCTCAGCTCTCCTGGGTGCTGGGGCTTCACGCTCAGCTTCTATCCCAGCCCAAGGGGTTGAGATACTACGGTCCTTCAGGCTCCCTTTGATATTTCCACGTTACCACTCAGGGTGCAGACACAGAGCTAGGTCACTTCACTGTGCCCTTGTGATGGAAAAAGTACAGCAGATGCTTTAAATAACAACATAAATTAAACAACTAATGACATGTTCCTTAACTGACTTTAGGAAATTGGACTGATTTAAACAAAAAAAAAAAAAGATGCAAAAGGTGCAAGAAAAAAACCCCACACATGGAATTGTTAAAAATTATTTAATTTTTAAACATGTAAAACAGGGATCCTCCAATAGTGGTGTGTTTTGCAGTTGTTACGCACAAGTCACAGTTAACAGCCCAGCAAAGAGCAGCCACTGCTGCTATTGCCAGCAGAGGTACCGGGTACCTAAACTATTGGACATCCTGCTGAAGGTGTCTCTGCTAGACACCCTCTTACTCTCTTACATGAAGCTTTCTTTACCCCGGTTTATTTTAAATTTTAACTAGCTGCTTCTATCATAACTCCATTCCCGAAACTGACTGAGAAGATGCTACGTAGGTGTTTTAAAAGATTTGCATAGTGGTGGGCACAGTGGTTAAGAGGAGCAGCTCAGGTGTTTGGCCAGACAGGCATCACCGAGTCTTGAAGACATAGAGATGAAGATGGATATTGTCATCCCCCAGGTTAAGAGCCAGGCTTAGGAGAAAGATGCCAAGGCAGCCTGACAGGCCACAGGGCAGACAGTGAAGTCTCATCTGCCCTCTGGCAAAGGAAATCTGTTACATACTTGGCCTCCCATCAACTCATTTCATTTCTTCACCACCAGACGTGAACTTCTGCCCACAAGCGGCCATGTGCTGCCCGACGGCTATGGACGATTATGGATGGATTGCAGCGGCCGTCGGCTGGAGCCTCTGGTTTCTGACCCTCATCCTACTCTGTGTGGACAAGATCATGAAACTCCGGCCTGACGAGCCCAAATATTTGGTGGCCTGAAGCAGGGCAGGTCAGCAAGCAGCAGCAGGACCCAGGAGCAGTGAGGTGCAGCCTGACAGAGCATTTCAATCACTTCCTAAGAAACAAAAAAGAAAGGGAACGTACCTTCAGCCAAAAAAGGCCAGGTTTAAGTGGGGCACTTGCTGGGGCTTCATCCTCCATGGCACATAAAGAGCTGCCAGGCAAGGTGTGGAGCAAGCAAGTCCCTGCCAGCCACCATGTATGACGTCCCACAGCGCACAGAAATCCTTGTCCCTGACCCCATTTCATGCTCGCTGTGAGTGCACCAGCAGCCATGAGACGCTGAAGGACCAGTTACCAGTCTAGAGCATATTGCCTTAAGAAGCACAGTACAAAACCTTTGACTTTGAAACAGAGAGTGGGCAAATAAAGCTATTTTCTGGAGGATCGGTGTTACCAGATCCATCACTAAGCCACGGGCCAGGTTACATCAGTACCTCAGGTGTAACTCATTGATTACACTCCATCCTTCCCACTCGCTAACCTGCGGTATTTTAAAGTCTATTAACTGACACCAGTGCAAACTCTGTTACGGAAACCTAAAGATCGTTTGGGCCGGTTTGAAATTAAAACTACTTTTTTTCAGTGCAGTCTACACGTGAACCGTTTTGTGGGAACTGAACGTTGGTTGTACTCATTCAGCTTGTACCTGCCCACGTAACTAAACCAAGCTGAACCACGGCAAGCGGGATTAAACCAGCACATCCAATTCACGCACAAAACTGCTCCTATTTATGCAAGATGATAATAAACGCTCTTACTGATGGAAAGATTCTCACTGACTGGTTTATATTGATAAAGCTTATATTGGCAAGGGATCACCCAACCCAAATAGTTAGAAACATGATTCTGACAAGAAACATTCAGGCAGGAGGGTGTGTCTCACTGCAGTCAAACGGTCTGGTTTGGGGCAGTTGCACCAGTTTGATTTCTACCCATTATTAAAACAATAAATCAGTGTTAAACCCATCTAGACATACACAGGATTAGCAAACCTGCTAGAGACCAACTGAAATGAAACATAAAAAGTTACTCTTCAACCACAGAAAGCTCTATCGGAGATTCGTCTCTATTAAACTTCATTAAAGCCTCCCTTCAGCTTATCAATGCATAACTTTCCTGGTTAGAAAAGATACAAATCAGTTTAAGACTCTTCAAAATGGATTCTGGCACAAGTAGACACTTGGATCAGGACAATGCTGTGCCATTTCAGAGCGATGGGCAGTCGCCCCTCATCAACTCTTCGCCATCAACAGGAACAGGCACAAGTTAGACACTGAGGAAAAGACATCCTTCCCTACCATTAGGATCACTTAACACAAAAAAATCTTCCGGAGCTAAATGCTGAGCAGAGATGCTAGCTTCAGGTGAGAAAGTTTTGAAAGGGAAGGGCTTAATTCTTTTGTGGCTTTTTTTTTTTTTCTACTGTGCGTGTTTTGTTTGGTTGTTTATTTTGTGTTTTTTTTTTTTTTCTTTTTACATGTGCCACACTACTAGTAGTAAACAATCGCAAAATATTGCTCAAGAAAGAAATAAATCTCACCGTTTCAACACACAACCATTAAAACAAAATTCTCACATGACAAATCTCTGTGTTGGACCATTCAACTACTTCTTTCCACAAAAGAAAACAAAACCAAAACCCAAAAAACTCTTATATGTACAGAACTTATAGAAAGAAAGGACCCTACATCTTATTGTTGGTGCTGACTGAAAGAACAGTGATATACTGACATACTGTTAATAACCACTGCAATCACTGACAGACAACATATCTTGTAGCTACATACATTATTTTTTCCCTGATTTATTAGTTTTAATAGTGGGAAATGTGCATTGGCCCGAAAGCAACGCGATACATACTGTGAAAAAATCTCCACGTATTGCCTTAGCGTCCACCTTCCGCAGACCTCTTCCTACAGCTCTCCAGCCTTATGGAGATTGTTCTCCTGGTTGAGAAGACAGAAGCGGCTGTGGCGCTGGTTTTCATCTTTGAGGGGAAAGGTTTCATAGCTTTCGCATTTCCTTGGCTAAGGCTATGAGTGCATGGATACAGCCAGCCACGGAACTAAATCTGTTCCAGTCTGAAGAGTCGTAAGCACGTGACAAGCTCTAGATGTCCTATAGCCCAGCGCTACACCTGCAAACTAACCTCATAACAACGGGGCAATTCTGGGGGGCTTCCTAAAGCCTGCCTTTAAAAGCACAGCTTGTTTGTTTTTCACACTCTCCAAAATAGTCTGCTTGTGTGTAGCTACCTTCAAAGAATGTAGTAGACTTAGCTCAAGTTTTGTTTCTCGCAGATTCTGTTGAGGATTCCCAGCTCAACCAAACTGCGGAAAAAAAAAGGAAAAAAAACAACCATAGTTTTTCATATGATGTAATGCCCCCAAAATTTTGTATACCAATGTTCAAGGGTTAACACCCAAGTCTCAACAAAATCAGGTATATAAATGGAATACCTTACAGATAATTTCTGCTGTTAAATGTATACTTTTTCTAGACCAGTGGCCTGTAAACCACTGATCTAATATAACAGTTTTGTTTCCTTAGTGCATCACCTGCTTTGACATTTGACATTGCCAGGTTTGATCTGTAGCCTCTTCAAGTCATTTGACTTCCTATGAAGCGGTTTGGGTCACTTAGAAAAACGTAGTCCTGTAACGAATTTCATGAACATACTCCTACTCCCAGTGCCTGTTGGGATCCCTAAACAAAGTGACAGTATCCCGAAAGCTCAAAGGCTACCAACTTAAACATCTTACCTGTTCCCATGCAATATAGTACAAACCAATAAAATATTATTTTAAAGAGACTCTCTGAGTTACACACTATGATTGTACTGATCCTAGTCATGGCAGGCAATCAGAAGTACAACCATAGAATCATAGAATGGTTTGGGTTGGAAGGGACCTTTAAAGATCATCTGGTCCAACCCTCCTTCAATGAGCAGGGACATCTTCAACTACATCAGGCTGCTCAGAGCCCCGTCCAACCTGTTCTTGAATGTTTCCAGGGATGGGGCATCTACCACCTCCCTGGGCAACCTGTTCCCGGTGTTTCACCACCTTCATTGTAAAAAAAATCTTCCTTATATCTAGTCTAAATCTACCCACTTTTAGTTTAAAGCCACTACCCCTTGCTCTATCACAACAAGCCCTGCTAAAAAGTTCATCCCCATCTTTCCTGTAGGCCCCCTTTAGGTACTGGAAGGCTGCTATAAGGTCTCCCCGGAGCCTTCTCTTCTCCAGGCTGAACAACCCCAACTTTCTCAGCCTGTCCTCACAGCAGATGGGCTCCAGCCCTCTCAACATCTTTGTGGCCCCCCTCTGGACCCGCTCGGACAGGTCCATGTCCTTCCTGTGCTGCACTGTGCAAAAGGTGCAAAAGGAGGAGAAAAGCCCTAACATTACTGTCAGTGTTTCAGGGGCTCGTCAATAGCTACAGAAAGTGCAGAATAAAAAAGTTGCATCCAAAAGACTTGAGAAATTGATATAAAGACAATTATGAGTATGCAGAAATGGATTATACATACTTAATTTACAGTAAATATAATCTAAATGTTGTCTGCTGCTACATTTCCTGGAATATTTTTAGCTAGGGAACACACAGTCGCACAGCTTGTGGGTTATAAGCCCTATTTAAAGACAAATCAAGTCACAGTAGAAGGCTGTGGTCTAGTTTTGGTGCACAAATTAAAGGTGACTCTTAGCACAATGCCTCATAAATGTGGTGCACGAGCAATGTCACAGACCGGTGTACTCATTTCTTTTGTATTATCTCATATTCCCCATAATATCACGGACATTATAATACCTCTAATAGTAGATCCCCAACTACTGTCGTGCTGCCCAAGTCCTGTTGACTTCAAGGGAGCGACACATACATCCAGCACATGCCTTGTTTTGTTGTTTTTTCGTTCTAATTTTTCATTCTAATTCAGAAAGCCTGTCATTTTTGTTCCCAGGGGAAACCTTGGAAGTAAAAACTAACTCCTGATTTATCAGTGTGGATAAATCATTTCACCTGTGTTAAACCCTGGTGCCCCTTCAGACTGTTACTACAGTGTCGTGCTGTAGCCCTGAGCTGGTTTAGGCTCTTGTACCACTCAAAGCGTGTAAAAAAATAAGATGACAGCTGCAATTAAGCTGCAAACTACCCTCTCAGAACGATGATAGAAATGTTAACGTTCCAGTCCTTTATAGTACACTGTCCAGTCAAATTCGATGTTGTTGGACCAAAAAGTTCCTCACTGGAACGTGATGGAGAAGAAATCAATTCCAAGTCCTGTGATTTAGTAAAAAGAAAAGCAAAAAATGGTTGAAATCTGGGTGTCTGAATAAAACAAGTGTGACTGAAAAACAGGAGTTTGAACCCTAACATTGCTGATCAAGCCAGAACCGTTCTTCATATTTTCTGGACAAAGTTTCTGAATTTCAGGCATGAAGGTATGCAGTGCCTGGGAAGGAGAGAGAGATGCAGATGGCACCTGGGAAAGCTGCTGGGATACGAGTGTCTCAGATGGACAAACAGAGCAGCAGGGACGTGTAACTGATCAGCACTTTGAATACCAAAAGAGAAAAACATTACCAGCAGCACAGCATTCCACGGGAACTACTTTAATTTGCCTGGAGATAATATCAATCACATCTGACTAGTGATTTTTTTAAAAATTCTTAATTCAAGACTAAATGGATCAGTACTTGATGCATGACTCTTCATCTTTTTCGACACCATTGCTCCGGTAATGACTCACATTACTCACTGCCTTTATCCTTGGGGTTTTAGTGAATGAGCTACATATTAAGCAATTGCACTTTACAATCATTACACTTTGCAAAATCACTAGAGGGATGAAAGCTGGCAACCATCAGAGCTTCCTACTTGCATGAAACACACAGAGAAAAGACAGAGGTTAAATTCATACGAAAAGGTGCTCTGTACTGGGACTCTGTAGGAATTTTGATAAAGCCATTGTAAAAACTAGGATTTCAGAAAATTACTGTAATTAATTACAGCCAAAGAATGAAATACAGGCATTCTTGGGAAGCAACCACCCTCTCTCATCCTCACGCTCCAGACCCCACTTGTTTTATGGTATCAGCGGTACCAGCATCTGTTGCAGAATTCAAACCTCACCGCAGGTTCCTCTCCCACAATCAAACATGCACTTTTCAAAGAGCTTATTTCCTACTCCTATTTCATAATAACCTTCCGGAAATAAACACAGGGTAAACAATGCAGTACTGTCTCCCAAGTCCGCAAACCGCTTGGGAAAAAAATACAGCTCTAAGAGACGCAGAGACTTTTCCTGTCCATTTTGACAGTATGAAGTCTAGAGACGCATTCAGTTAACCATTTTGCTCACCTCTCAGAAATAACATCTACGTGCCCCTATGCATATTTTAGGGACATCGTGAACTCACCTTGTGTCAGTCCTAAATCCCTCCATCCCTCTATGTCTCCAAAGGTCCCCACCACAATTTGGTTTGCCACTTGAGGGAACCAAAAGAGCCTGCAGCAATTTATAACCTAATTTAGATGAAGATGCCACAGGTCACAGAGACTTCCGCATGCTGTTAAAACAGCAAGGTGGGATCAAAGGCCCATCTAGTCCAGTTGTCTGGTATGTGAGGAAGAAGATAAAAGCACACGGCACACAGTGTGCCCCTTCCCTTCCCCTGCCCTCCTCTACCCAGCTCACAGGTGAGATACAGCACCCTTCTGATACAGAACTGGGCTCTCTTGCAGCAGCTCTTCCCCCCAGCAGTTTGAAATTAGTCCTTTGAGGAATGCAGTTTCATGCAATAATACCGTTCTGTTACTTTTCAACTTCTCCCTTGCGATCACAATCACTCTGGTTTCCCCCACCCTTCTCTCTCCCATTGATCTCATTTTTCCATAAATTTCACTTCTGAGTTTGTGCACCAACTTAAACTCAGTGTGTCACCCTTTGACTATTTCATATGAGTGGCTTTATTTTTCAAAACAAGCATATAGAAGACATTTCTCTGATCGCCGAGTCCTTATTAAAGTTTCTGCTGCCTCTGTGCTCTTTGGTGTCCGTATCTTCCAAACTATTTACCCATTTCAGCTTTACCTTTATTATCCACTATTTACTCGATACATGAGGTTTCCTCCCTTCATTCCATGCCCACAGCTGTGCCCAATGCTGGTTGCAACAACCCAAAAGACCTGCCTTTTCCTTTCCTTCTCTTCCTTTTCTAGTGGGGAACTGGAAATCAAGTCCACCCCCAACTGATGATATTTCTGTAAGGTCGGCCTCTTTTCTGATGACTTCTCTTCACTAACTTCTTTTTATTAATACCCTTTCTATCAGTGGCTTTTCTAATCTTTTTGATTTATCTGAATCAGAAGGACAGAACAAGTGTCACCAACATAGAGCACAGCTGTTGGTGAGTCACTGGGAGACCAGAACCACCTTTCCTAGCCTGTAGTTTCCAGATCACATGATTAAACGTGGCGACAAATTCATTTTTCAGTGTGACCTTCTGGAGCAAGTGACAGTACTTCTTCAGCTCTGTCTGCTCTGTCCAAATGGGGGAAGAGACGGGAGATACCTGCAAAGCAATCTCTGCTAGCCTGCTTCCCCTTCGTGGCATTTCAACATACCGTACATTTAAACCAGCTCAGCCCAACAACATTCAATTCTACCGTGGAAACCCTCTGGGCTCAAATATATGAAGAAATCACCATGCTTTAGCTGAGCTATACCGACATCTCACTGTGTGATGATAAGCTTAGGTAAGAGATGTTAGCTCATCGTTAAACAAAGAGGACTGAATAAAGCTCACTGGCACTAGTGTCCAGTGCTTCTTAGGTGCAAAGCTGCAGGAAACGGTGCTCTTTGCTCCCAGGCAGAATGAGATTATTGTAGGCAATATTGTGTAAGTGATGCTGTCTACTGGAAGTGACAAACTTCTCTTAACTTCTTTGCCGTTCTGCTCTGCAAGAGCAAGAGTGTGGTTTCCAGCATCCCAGCAAATTTTCTTCCACATGGCAGTGAATTATAGGCGCATGTAGCTGTAATGTAAATACTTGACTGCACGTCTACAAATCCTCCGACTGGGAGATTCCTCACCTTTAATCTTGATTTTTTGAAGTGTTCTTGTTTACAGCTGCCCTCATGAAGCCCAAAGACGGAAACTATGATAAGGATCAAACTATCCATGGAAATTCTTGACAAGAAGTGTTCCAACCAAATTGCAAGGCGACTTACCTGAAACCATGTTATCCAGGATTGCATGGACTAACAAATCTGGTAATCACTTCATGAGTTTGTGGATGCCCAGATCACCTGTATCGCATCAAATTTGAACAATTTCGTATTTGGCAATTATGTTGAAGTACTACTGATAGTGGCTAATCCGCAATTCTTTCTCCTGTTTCTTTAAATCCAAGGATAAAAGCTTCCTGATTTTTTTTTTTTATTATTGCAGTATTTTTTTAATCCAAGGATAAAAGCTTCCTGATTTTTTTTTTATTATTGCAGTATTTTTTTAATTCCTATTTCTTTAGTCAAGTTTCTGTCAGATCTGCATTTCAGGACCCAAAGAGCGCAGTGCATTGCCAAATATAACACTGCATTAATTTTCCTTGAACACGAAGAAGTTTTGTCCTGAAAGGCAAACAATATCCAGCTACTGCTTCTAAATCATGCGCAGCACTAAAACGTTCAAACAGGCTGGATGAGAAAACCAACTTCCAAGAAGCCTTGGGACGGAAATCTTAGAGAAGTTTTCATGGGAACATGACAGAGCTCTTAAGAATTGTGTACGTTAGGATGTAATTTGAAATGCAAAACAATAATTTTCGTCTTTCAGTCTCTTTTCTACTCTCTTAACTCTCATTTCACTCCATCTGCTCCACATATGGCAGTAAGAGGATTACAGTAAGTGAACCTGAATCCCACCATGTCAGGGATCCACGGAGGCTTCGCGTTCATTTCAAAAGAACCTTCAAAGCATTTGTTCAAATGTGCCAACATTTTATTCTGATTAAGGCAAGATGTAACAGCCTAAACAAACTTCCACTTAGGGAGTAAAAACTAGTCAAAAGTAAACAGGAGTGGCCATTACAAAGGAAAACACATACTTTAAATGTAAAGAGTAACAAGAAAAAGTAACACAAAATCAAGACAAAACATTCCAGCTCTACAAACTATCAAGTGCAAAAAATGTGTATTTTTCTAGTACTAATGTAACTTTTTTTTTCATCTATCAGTCTTCAGTGGGATTCACAGGACTGCAGCTCTGCTCTGGAAAAGTCTCTTTAAAAAGGCAGTGCAACTCCACAGGATTTTTGCTTCCCAAGTTTCTTACTCTCAGGGTGAAAAAGCTCACCCAGGGACTTGTACGTCAAAGCCAGACACATCTTGCCAAGTGCATCCCAAACTGTAGTAAAGAATTTGTAGGATCAACTCTCCTTCCAAAGCACACATGCGACTAAATGGTTTTCAGTGGAAGCCATGCAGATGCGAGCAGGGACAATGCACAGGCCAACACTTGGATCTGAACTACCAATTCTATTGGTAGGAGCTGCCACACGCTCAGCTTGTTCTGCCCTCATTGAATCAGCATCAGCAGAAGAAAAATTTTTACTGTCCTCCTTCTGACAGAAGCTACATTTCAAGGGACACTCGCCATAAGACAGACACCAGACTTTTCAAGCAGCCAAGTGCACTCACACTGAAATACTGCAAAACTACAGTGAATCTTCATCAGCACTGCCAAAAACTTTCATTCCCAATTTCTGCTCCCTCAGTATTTAGGACCTAGAGATACTGGAATACATGAGTTACGGCAGACTGGCGACAGTAGAATACATCCCCAGGGTTCCCCCCCTATTTTTGAATAAAATATAACAGGAAGAGAGAAAAGACGCCCCCCACAAAAAGGAACTGGATTTTTATTTCCACATTTAAGCACTTTAAAGCTGCTACTTTTCTCTAGGCACATCTCAAGAGTCCTGGAGAAACTCTACAGCCATGGTGACCTGGCTTTTGGGAGTCTCACTGATGAGAGATGTTCCTCACTCGCACAGACCAGCATTGCAAGTGGTGAAGGACTGCACAGAAGTGGGGTTGTGTTATGGAATCAACTTGAGTGGGGGCAGGGGGAGTCCCCAAGATTTTACCTCTCTCTCTTTTTAGTGCACCATCCCAGGTGGTCCCGGAGACTTTGTTGCTGGTCCTTTGCCTTCTGACAATCAGATGTCATCCTTTTTCTTTTAATCCCTTTTCAGCTTTATGTCCATATTCAGAAAACACCAAACAGGTGGGGTTTTTTTTTTAAACACTAATATTTTTTGTTGATTTATTTGCTGCTGCAAAAATATGGCCCACATGCTCCCACCTCAAAGTCACAAATGTTCTTCAACCTGCCACTTCAAAGCTCTTGGCCAAGATATGGGTTTTTTTTCAAGGACTGGCACCTGTTAACAAAGAACTACTAGGTAAGGCATGGAATGGGAAATGCCCATTTCTTCCTCGAGCTGAAAAATTGTTAAAAGCTGGAAAAGGGGAGAATGTAGTGAGGCTAAGAGTTAAAAAATTAGTTCAACTGCCTACTGCCATCCACATCACACAACTGGTGACTTCAGTTGGGCTTGAATACATATTAGCTTCCTTGTGTAATCCACCTAATGTGTTTTCAAGCTGTGAGTTAACACACAACAGCGTCAGCCGTTTTGGTTCTTGGGAAGTTATGATCCCTGTAAACAACCTCTTTCTAAGACAACACCGTCACCCTGTTGTCAGTGGTCTAATTTAAAGGCATTGGCTTCAGCACTTGGTAGGAACATGCCCTTTTGGCTGATCAATCTATTTACATATTTATGTGTATGTATAAAGGTGGATGATGTTGGGATAGCCAACATCTCACCAACCACTCCTTTGGGTGCAGAGGTGATATACAGACGTTGTCTGATGCTGCTGGGCTCCAACCACTATATATGAAGCCTGTTCCAAACCACTGCAAGTACAGGACACTGCAAAAGGTCAGTGAAATTCCACTCACTGCCCCAAAGTGCACATATTTAACATTACGAGTCCAGCGCCTATGCCGCTCACTCCTCCTAAAAGCAAGGTTTTTGTTCCCAAGCCACATGCCCACAGTCACTGACAGCCAACATGTCACATCCTGGTAGAGAATATTTTATAGCACTGGAGTGTGCCCCACCTTTCAAATTGAGTGTATGAAAAATAATTGTAAAATTTCACTTAGCTCCAAAGATAATCAAAAAGCAGGCTAAAGGTCAACATTTTGGCCATGGAAAGGAAAAGCAAACCAACTAAGCTAAATTACGAAGCTCTCATCGCGCCAAGTTCTTCCATATGCCAAACTAAACACAGACTAAACACAAATGTCAAGGAAAATTGTGAAGAAAGAGAAAAGCCTGAGGATTCCATGAACCAGATGGTTTAGTCATGGAAATCGATGTAACTGTTGGTAACAGCTTTCTGTGCCTGTACCAACTTCTCATCTGATCAGTGTTTTCAGAAACTGGTAGATTTATTAACAGATACTTAAATTCAGTACTTTAAGTTTCAAAAAAAAAAAAAAGGTTTGGTATTTTTTATCCCCTTTTTAATACGGCAATAAAGAAAACTGGCAAGCAGAAACTTACAGATTTCTTTTCCCTGAATTCCCAAGTGGAAACACACATTTTGGCACATGCATTCCAGAGAGTCCTTCTGTAGCACATGGAAAACTCGGCTTTCCCTGTAGCTGCAGAAACTAAAGTGTGGGTCTCCCTTGTTAAGACGATCCTTGGAACTGGTGCCTTACATGTTACTTTTCTTACTGTATGAAGATACAGACTATGCCATACCTTTTTCTGGTGAAGCATGGATCAGGTCTCCAGCCAGTCTGAGAGCGTAACTTCCAAACACAGTTTTGTGACTTCTTATATTTTACTCTCTTTCCCCGTGAACTTGTAAGGTTTTAAAGAGGGATTTTTGCATCAGAAAGCCTCTTTTATTTACCATTACATATTTGTCCTGTACATGTTCTTCATAAGATTTGGGACTGAAAAGAAAAAGGATATTCTTCCAAACATAAAAAGACAGAATATCATAATAACCAAGTTTTGTATTCCTTCTTAAGTATCTGGAACCAGCAGCCAGACAATGAACTTATGTTTTAGAAGACCACATTTTCTTGAAATGAAGTCACAGTAACATGCTAATATTATAAGCACTGGCCTCCGACCTCACTGCAGAATTAAGCTGGAGAAGGCTGTGGGCTATGAAGGAGATAGATTTAATGGGAACACTTAGGAACAGTCAGTCTTCAGCATCGCCAAAAAGACCCAATGAACACTGCCCTGTACACTCTTCACTCTCCAAAACTTGACATTTTGCAGAGGTATTGGCAACATTCATCTTTACAAAGTTGGCAGAAAATAAATGTTTCTTTATTTTTATCCTAGAAGTGATTATCACACAAAAAGTTTAAAAAATTCAAAACATAATAACCTGTTGGTACTGCTGTTCACAACCATGCTGGTGTTCTGACTCCATTCAAACCTCAACCAGTGCCTGTGAGAACTTTAAGTATCGGCCAAGGAACTGGAAACTAATTTAGACTGCTTTGCTCCAGTAAGTCTCTCAAAACAATTTCATACAGCCTTTTGATGATCATCAATAAAAAGAAAAATAACTGAGCTTCCCAATAAAGAGGGGAAACATACCACCTTTTTTCCACATCACTGAGCAGCCAGTTGCTTCCTAGTTTTGGCTTTGGCAATGAAAATTATGTACTTACTTCATGAACAAGGTACTTCCATGTTCTTCCATGAACCTCCTACCTGTTCTCATTTCAGTCTGAGTTAGTCCTGTGACAGTTACTGACCTGTGCACTGGAGCCAGGAACACATGTGGTAGCCAAAGACCATGCCACGCCAGTGTTACACCCCTGTATGTCACCAATGCCATTTCTACCCCAGTGAGTGAGGCAAACACAGCCCTACCTTGATCAATTCCCCAAAGACCTCTTTGGCAGACTACTGTTTCTTAGACCTTTTATGAGTACCATCTGCTAGCGTTTGAAATACCCACACTGTAGCACCAAATAGTTTTGCTTTTCATTTTTCTAGGGCAAGGTTCCCAAGCTTCCTCACAAACACCGTGCTTACCCCGTATCTCTGTGCCAGTCTGTTAGCTTCAGATCAGTCTGATCAGAAAATAAAAACACTCCAACAAATCACAACTTAAGTAAAATTTCCGCATGTATTATGTCAGTTACAGTTATGCAATGGCCAAATATTAGTAAATTCGTAGCTAATATTAAATTAAAACTCTGGAAAAAACAGCGACAAACAGTTCCATGGCACGTACCATTCTTACCATGGGGATAATGCTTATCCTTTGTCCAAAGGGACAGTGGAAACAAGTATAAATATAGAAACTGTCTCAAAACCGCAAATCTAAGCCTATGTTAATGCTCTAAACTGTCACTGACTTTCACTAAAATTATTCAGATCCAAACATAAGCAATGATTTAGAACATCAATTTATAACATAATGCTGGTGACCCTGTACTAGTCAGGCTGGATTGGTTTCTGTCCACAAAGCAAGCTACAGAGTGGCAATATTTTACCGCTGGTTTTGCAAGAGCATATAGTATGTAGATATATTTTTTAAAGATATACATACACATTTCCCCAAATTCAACTGTGGCTGAGTATTCCTCTCCTAGTTTTCGATAATTTTTAAACAAAATAAATACCAAGCCCTTTCTGTTTGGATGCTTTGCTTTGTTTTTCCAGCCTGAATCAGTCTACAGATATTTTCTTAGTTATACAAGGCCAATGTTTCACTTTGCAAACATTGAAGATGAAGGAACACTTGAAGCTTCAGCACCAGAAGGAAAACAAGGAAGAGTGCAGAGGGTAGCTCCATTCGGAAGCACAGAGCTATAACAATTATTGTTCCAGTTTGTTACAAGTAGCTCACAAAGACTTTTATTCCAAGTAGTCCCATCGATCCTGACAACCAAAGTGACTCTTACGTGGGACCACACCTTCAACACTCTTGAGCTGATACAGTTTGTAATCTTGCAGAACAACATAAACCAGTTCTCCATAAGCAGTGGAGAAATCAGAATACTTGTTATCGCTTGCAAAGTGTCAACTCAGTTTATTCAAACCTTTGCCTACTTCCTTAGATAAAGAAGTCTATCATATTGGAGTTTGTTCCTGTGATTTTTTTGTTGCTGGAGCATTGACTTCTTGACCTAAGATTTTATTTATTTGTCAGGCTGAACGATGGTAGGGAGAGAAGAGGAGCACCGTAATATTAGCAGATTAATTAATATTACTTGTGATGACACTGATGATTTTCCCTGTTTGTCCCCCATCTCTCCTTACTATCCTCATTTTGCTGCCTTTTTCATTTTTTCCAGAGCGCTGTCAACAAGAGCTGTGAAAGTTCATTCTTTTGAGAGAACAACATTGCTGATTTCCTCTAAGTCTTTGCTTCCATAGGAAGCAGATACTTGGCAGATTTGCAAGGGAATGCTAAATCAACTATGGAAGTTCTGCACTGTTGCCTGTTTCTGAGAAAGTCGTAGAAGTTCTTCTCTAATTGCTTTGATAAGAGAGGCTGAAGAGTGACCTGGCTGGAGGTCCTCAGTGGAACTGGTGGTGTAGCAATGGCCCTGGCCCTGAAGGCTGTTGTGTGGAAGCTGAGCAGGGGGTGCCGAAGGCTGCCTGGCTGAAGTCCTCGGCATCTGGAATACTGGTGAGGAGGAATATTCTTGGTGTCCATGCATATGCGTCTGGAAAAAGGTAGAAGGCATTATTGTACTTTCTGAACAAACATGATAATCCCAGAAAAGACAAGAAAGCAAAAAGGCAAAGAACAGAGAGAAAGCAGCATGGAGATGCTCCTATCTGCTGCCACTGTTCTTCTGTTGTATGAATGAATGATTCCTCTGATGAAGCACAAAACAAGTGTACACAAAATTGCTGGACTGCCTCAAGTTCAGGGACTTTCAAAATCTCTTTGAGCATCCAACTAAAAAGTCTGACCCCCTTTCTAATCTACGGTATGTTTAGAAACTGAAGTGGAAGGAGGTGGGAAGAAAAACCACAGAACTGGAAGTCAACAGAACTGGCTTCTCTGTCCTTGCCTTTCCATCAACTTCCTAAAAGACAACAGGCAAACCATTCTCTTCCCAGATGTCATTTCTCCATGCTATCTGTGAATAGAGATACTACTACTTTAACCTGTCCTTTCTCCGCCTGGCTTGTCTGTACACTTTTGTGAGGACCCTGTGACTGACCAGTGCCCATGAAAACACGGTCAACAGAAGTAGCCGCAGGAGAAAATTATTCAAATTGGAAAGATTAGATTTTTCTATACTCAACAGCTGTTTTATGTATCTGAGAAACACCCTCCCAGTTTAGGGATGATCGTTGTTTCAGGGTAGAAAGGGGTTAATTCTGCATTTGTTCAGTAACATATATTTTCTAACAAAACAAGAAAGACAAAACAGCAGCCTGAGTTTATGGGCTTGTCTATCTGGAAAAAAATCTGCTTACATTAAAACCAAGCATGAATTTACAGTACACTAGGTGACTGCACTGACTCCCAGTATGGACACAAACAAGGTACATTCCAAAAATGTAAATTCCAGCTGACATCCCCTAAAGCAAGCGTTTCCTCTTGCCTCATATTGCTGAAGGCTGAGGCACAGCCAGAAGAAAACACTGGACACAAAGGACTTGAACACTCCCCGTTGAACGCACAACTGGGAGCCAAAGCAGCGTAATCCCCTTTCCAAGGGTCTGCGCTGGGGATGAGGAGCAGCTAGCTGCAGCAAGTTCAGATCACAGTTGCCGCAATTTAGTGAGCACGATCCTTCTCTGTGGATAAGCCTTAAGTAGTAGCAGAGAGAACAATCTGATGAGGGAAGAAAGGACAGCAAGGTCGGCTAGAAGAGGATTCGGGGGCGACGGGGAGGGGAATGAAGGGATTACAAAGGAAGGATATGGGAAGGATGTGGGGGACCTAGAGTGACAGTGGCAGTAGTGTGCAGGGAACACAAAAATGCATGAGAGTTCCTTAATATCTCTCATAATATAAATGAATAAAATCTAAGCCAATCATAGGTTCTAACTCTCTTGCGCAGCTCCTGTACAGCACTGATCATTTACACAGTTAATCTGGGGAGAGAGATTAAGAGGAAAAGAAGCTTTAATAGAAGAATGATAGGTAAAGAAGGTTTTCCAAGTAACATCCTGTCTTACTTCTTATAAGAGGGAGGCGATTTTAGTATCAGAAAGGAATGAATGGGTCTCTTGATTGTTGAGAATTATTCATTTGGCAGTGAAACCTGAAACTAATTCATATGTGCAGTCTAGAGTTGGCAAACCTGACAAATACTCTGTGGGTTTATAGAAAAAAAATGACATAAAAAAATATTAAAAGCAAACATTCCTTGACACATGAGTCTTAACAGCAACCTAAATTATGTTCAGGTTACTTTCACATTAAAATGCATTATGTGATTCAGCTCCTATCTCATACTGCACTGAATCAGCACCATAAGAATGGTTTCTTAAGGGAAGTTAGGAAGAACATCTCATGACCACAGTGGCTGTTTTTCAACATTAAGGCTATCAAAATTCTCTTAAATATCTCAGAAAAATGAAAGTGTGTATTTCTGTGCACTCATATATAACATTAGAATTAAACAGGTCTGGGAACTGTCAGAACCAGATTGGTTTAGAAACTGAACCTATACTAAACTACAACAGCAACATAAGGAGAGTAAAAAAGTTGGAAGATTTTTTGCTGGTGGTTTTTTTTTTTTTAACATCTTTACTAACAGAAATACACATTGACATATTATATAATATTATATATGTAACAATATATAGTTTTATATAGTATTTATAAATTATCTATTTTGTACAGAAGCTTCTGTATAATTAACAGCAGAACAAAATAATTGACAAAACCACCTTTACTGAATCTTCCTTCTTAAGGAAGGAAGATTCATGAGATCACATTGTGAATCTGTTAATCTCCATTTAACAACTGTTGAACTCTGTGACCAATTTAAACTGAATTAGGTGTATAAATATACACACACACGTGTATATATGTACGAACAGATATATATTATAAAATTCACAAAAATAGGTAGCTAATTAGACATAACCTGATTTGTGCTGTCATTGAATCTGCTTCTGAGTGGCAGAAAGGCCAGGTTAGGCTGTGCTCAGCTGGACCTGTCAGCCAGCATGTATCTCACGGGGCATAGCTAGGGGACATGAGAGACAACTTGAAGTACAGTGAGATGTTTTAGAGACACTACGGAGGGCAGCCAGAGCATAAAAATAGAGTAAAAGGATAAGGGTGCCTTAGTGGAAACACTGTAAACCTGGAGAAGACTTGGGAGAACAGTGGAGAGCTATAGGGGATGGTAGATGGATGGGAGGTGATGCCAGGTGGTGGTAGGGAGGTAGGGATATGCAAGACGCTACACATATCTGTAAGAAACCAGGCTTCATTTGTTCTGCTGCTCAAATGATCACTTCCACAGTATTGTATTTTGTGTCAGCTAAGGAAATGCTGTAATTCTCCTGGTTGCCAAGGCCTTCTAGATAGAGAATTAAGGTGAATTGATGGTAACCTGCACATTGGCTTTGGGTCAGAGGTCATATTCCAGCAGAGTATCAAGTGTTGACCGCAAGAATAATAGGTGAGGATACTGAGAGGAAGAGGGCCATTGCATGAACACAAATCTGGGTCCCTCTCAAGCTGGTGGCTGAGAAGAACGCTCTAGATCTAATCTTCCTAAATGTAGAGTTTAATTTGAGAAACTTGTTCAGAATGAGGGAACAGTAAGACTGTTTGCAAAGGATCAACTGAATACCGCACCATAAGGAATGTGACTGCCATCAAGTAAATCCTCCTCTCCAAAAGGAGGCAAGACAAATTTAAAGCTACGTCCTTGTGAAGGTTAACTCTGAAGGTAATTATTTAACCACAGAAAACTACAAGACTAGGGCCCATCTAATAATGATTTTTTTTTTTAAATGGGGATAATCCTTTAAAAAAAAGAAAGAATTCCTTATAGGAAAAGGAAAGTGCAGGCACTAGGTGGGTGCATTAGTGCACTAAATGACACCATACTCAGATAGCTTTAGTACATGATCTCTTCCTTTTGCTTTTTTGTTTTTTAAAAAAGCAAACTGAAAAAAAAATTACATTGCAGTAACTTATGAACTGCAGCAACCAGTGAGCAAAAAGATCTGTCAAGGCTGAGGAAGTATTTAAACTCTGATTAATTAAAAGAAAAATCAACCTGGATTGAGGTGACATGTACCCATCTGAAACAGTGACTGAAAGTGGGAACTGCAAGCAAATCCTATCATACCGGGCCATGAATCTTTGAAAGTTGTGTAGGTAACTGATGTCAAAACCAAGTGTTTGCACAGCATCTCAGATAATGTGTCTGTACCTGAATTTTCAGTAACATGTTAGCAATTCAAATAATAAAATATTAAGAAAGTAATGGCTAAACATGCACTTGGGAGGCAGAAGGGAAAGGCCCACAGATCTAGAAAAGACAGACAAATGATAAGAAGGGGCAATGAATGGTCACCTAGATATGCCTTTGAAAACGGAACAGGAGAGACACTAAGATCTCTCATGCCAGTGCTCTTCTAGACATAAATTGAAATTATGATGTTCTTGCACTCAAACACCATATTTCCAAGCAAAGGTAGCAAGTTAAATTAGGCAAATGCATCTTTCAGCTTTGACAGTTAAAGTTTTTGAATAGTATCAGTAGAGTTTGTCTCTGGTGTGCCCAATTCTCAAAAGCTTTACGCTGCTTCTCTGAAGTTCATTTGGAGTGCTGGCAGCTCAGTTTCACCAAAATCTAGATGAGGCCCATCCTGTTGCATTTCCTTTCTGCAAAGCCATTTCAAGATCATGCAATACAGCAAAGCAACTTCAAATAGTGTGAACACACACTGCCCTAAGTATGCAAAAGAAGGAGATCTTTCCTTCCTCACTCAAGGAAGAAACCAGAAAAATGATAGCTTAAGCAAAGGAGCAAAAGAAGGAGCGCAAAGTTGTTGCTCTCAAGAGTACTACAGTAAAGCTGTCACAGGCCAGTCTACTTCAGGATGCAAGTACATCAAACACAGACAAGTAGCAGGCAACCCGATCTTTCCTGGAAAGGCCATATACTATCTTCAACCTCACACATCTGGTTGAATCAGAAATATCAACCTCTAGAAGCACCACTGCCAAGAACACGAAATAACAATGGCTGCCTAGGCAACACTGGTAAACGAATACATATTAATTTATCACATCCTGCTGACTGAGGCTAGGAAAATAACTTGTTTATAAACACCTCTACTGTTATATGCAAGTATGTACCTTATTCCGTTGCCCTGACTCCTGCTGTTGCACACTGATACAGAAGACAAAAGAACTACACCAATACAAAGTATGACGGTAGTCTGGGACAATTTAATTCAACGTTTTCTACTTACAATGATCTCAAAATACAGAGGCATATTTCAAAGAAGAAAATGGAAAGCAGTATCCACCTCTGCTGGAGCTCAGAAGCAGAACTGGGTGAACTGCAATTAATGGGTGAAGGCCTCAATTGAGAAAAAAAAAAAGGTTAGGGTAAAGTGAGAGAAAGCAGTTAGAGAGAAGCAAAGATGAAAGAACAGCAAGCAAAAGGTAGAAGAGCTAACGAGGGTTCGAAGAGCAAAGCAAAGAATGTCAGAGAAGCAACTGAAAGTATTCCAGGGGAAAAAAGTTCCAAACAGTAATGCAGGAAAAAAAATACCCGAACATATCACTACTTCGGAAACTATGCAAATGTGTAACACAGTACTCACTGCATCTCGCCTAGCATATTCATCCTCTCCACGGTACTGGGGCCACCCTGGCCCCCCCGGCTGGCCATGCCCTGCTCTGCCTGAGGGGATCTCCACTTGTTGACCTCCGATCCTGCTAGCAATTCCCACCTGAGTGAGGTGCTGTATCTGAGAACCTTAAAAGCAAATATTGTTTTTTCATCTTTATACACAGTCAAGTTTGTAGGGCAGACAAATGACAACATAAAACTTTGTTGGAAGCAGGAGACAAGAAGGACGTGGAGCTCAGTTTCTGTGCAATTAATAAAAAAATCAGCAGAAAGAAGGCTGTCAGCGCAGAATAAAGAAGGAAAAGTTATGTGAATTTTGTGGGGTTCATTTGAGTGTGATGCTTTTCATTGCCACTGCACTAAAAGAAGAGGTTGAGATACATGCGTCACAGACATGGACTACACTTCATTCCAAAAATATGCCAGCCCTTTCCAAACAGCATTTACTGAAAGCCCTGGCAATGCTTTCATGTAAATTACTTAGCAGCAAAGAGAAGACATTTACTCCTGTGGTACACCTTATTTGCATCACACTGGCAAGACCCTAACTCTCCAGACTGCTTTTGCTTTCCATCCCATCTCTCAGAAGAATAAAATACTTGACTATATAAGAGTATGGTTCTTTCAGCTTTACTTTGCAGTTAAATATTAAACGATGCTGTTGTTGACTAACAAGAAGGTCAGAACGCACTGTATCTCCTTTCAGCCTGAAAGCTAACCTCCTGCTTCCCCTCCCCTCCCTCTGCTTTCAAACACATGCAAGGATAGCCACAACCATTGATTGCAAGAGACACGTAACAACATGCCAGCTTTCCTTTTTCCTGAATTTCCTCCCACAGAGAAACAAAATTTATTTTATTATATTTTATTATTCGCTAGAACGAAACACGTTTAATAAACCCACAGATACATACGAGAAAACTGTGTCTCTGTGTATGTAACAAAAAGGGAGGAAAAGACAAAAACAACAGTGTGATTTAAGTGATGAACAATTAGGTCACGAAATTTTCCTCTCAAAAACCCCACAATATTTGATATTTGCATGTAACTATCCTGAAGGTCAGGAACTAATAATCTGAATTGCCTCCAAACTTTAAAGCAGAGTACACATGCTTTAGAGAATAGTATGAATCAGACAATAAAATAATCATCGTTAAACTGCAACAGTCACTACATCCCTGTCATTCTCATTCATTTAAAATTTACAGGGAGAGGATAGCAGCTATCAAAACTAGGACTCTGACATGAGTATGTGCTCGTATTTCCAGTCTTTTTCAACTCCTCAGGAAGAAAACATTTATCTGGGAGAAAATTAACTGTGGCATTTGCATAAGAATAGAATCTTTATTCTTAGAATCAGTGTTTGCTGCTTAATTGCCATGTGATGTTAGAACCTTATTCATGAAAGCATTGATGAGTGCTATGGAAATTATCTCACAGTCAAATCAGGGAAGATGATTTCATATGGGACAGCAGCAATAGATAATATCATCAGAAGCTAAAAGATCCTGCTTTTACGCATACATTTCTAGGAAGAGAAATGAGAAATAAAGATGCAGAAAAGTATTAAAAAATTGATATTTAGGAGGCTGATTTGGGATGCATTAGTTAGCTCATTTAGCACAAAAGAAACAGTCGGCAGTGGAAAGTCAGCATACACTGTATGCTCTAAAACAATTAATTTTTCATTCTTAGAGAATGGCTTTTTTTGAAAATACACTGTGTGTGATACCAATGCTTGTAAGATACTAAAAAGGTGGCAAAGCACTGCCTTTTTCTGCAAGATCCTACGGAGGTGAAGTTAACCTCACTTTGTGATCACTTTTTTTTTTTGGCAGTGAAGACAAGGACCACATTTCAAATGTAGTAGCTGAAGGAAAATGATCTCTTAATGGAGACCCCAGTGTAAGAGTAGATATGGAAAAGGATCAGTTATTTTAGTGCATATTCAAACTTAAGTGAAGTGTACCTGCGGTGCTCCCAACTGGTCGTGGCCGTGCAACTGATGGCATTTCCTCTGAATATATCCCTCTGGAGGAATACTGAACCTCGGGTGGCTGCTGGTCTGGGTGTATTAACTCTGCAGGTTGAAGAAAACCTGGCCCAAAGTTCTGCCTGTGGAAAAGTAAGGACTCGAGATTACAATAAGTGAATTGCCTAATTAGAAACAGTAATGCAGGTGTACCCCATAGAACAACTCTTTATGATGCCTTTCCATGTATATTTTAACCTTAAATGTTAAAGAAAATAATTACATCTGAGGAATATATTCCTCCTTCATGACCTGCATTGCACAGGAATAGGGATTAGAAACTCTAAGAATTTCACACAAGTGTTTTTCACGTGCTGCAGTCTCCTCAATGCAGAGAAAAAAGGCTACAGATCTTGTTTTCCCCTGGGTAAAAATGCATCTTCAATGGAAAAAAAAACAGAAAAGTAAGACTTCGGGAGTGATATAGCTGCTTACCTTAGCAACAAATCTGACTCTTACTCAAGAGTTTCTGGGCACACAGTTTTACACATACAAACTGCATTACACATATATTTCATGAACAATTATTATTTCATCAAGCACTCTTACAATTTTTCAGGGAATTTTCAATACTGGACTCTTTAAGACTCAAAGTACTCAAAGCTGTCATTAGCACATACGAAGAGATTCAACGTATACTAATATTACTGTTTCCTATAATTCAGGCTGGTGCTGGTAGTCATTGACGTTATGTATTTACTGAAAAGAGTTAACAACAGAAACTCATCAATCTAACTTTATTAATTGTGCCAAGGCAATGGGACTTGTAAAAGAAACCCTGTAATTCATTCACAGAACGGGAGTAGAGAAGGAGATGGAAATGTTGTTTTTCCTACGCTTACTATTAACATATCTTAACGCTGGCATGGAGAGATTATATTTTAAAAGACTGATGGCAGCCGACTTTGCAAGGATTATTGATTCCCATCCATATGGTAGAGGTGTGGATGCCTAAATCTCAGGTCCTTAGGTTACTTGGCTAGTCTCTCTTAGACTCCAGGTATGATCGAAGAAGAGAGTCACGCTCCTCAAGAGGCATTCAAAGAAAAGATTGGGTTCACTAAACCATTTTCTGCAGGAGCCTCTCACAGGTGAGCATAAAGGAAGCAAAGTGAGACAAACATCCTAAGTCAGGCACGTGAAATTACACAAAGTGAGGACTAGGGATGAGTTTTGTATGCCTTTTTACCACAACGGCCTGTAAGCCCTTCTTGACTATGGACTGTAACCTAGCCCATTCCTCAAGACCTAAAGTTTTACACCCTTTTGTTTTGCAAGAAAATTTCGTGACTGCATCTAACTCAAACTATTCTTGAGTTGTGCTTTATTTGGAAAACTAACCACCTTTGTATGACAGCCAGATAGCAAAGAAAGATGACATAATAATAAAGAGCCTAACAAAGCCAAATAAGAGCCTAATAAAGCACAAATGAGTAATTGTAAATTAAAGTACTAGCTACTTGGCATACAGTACTAAATGTAGGAGGTGTAAGAGGTTCAAGCTGCAACAACCCCATTGAGGAAGTGTCAGAATTTCCCCAGCTCCCTTGCATACAATCCCACCTGTCCACTCAGGAGATCCAGAGGAAACCATTTCCAACCAGGCTTAAAAGCTCATTAAAATAAATGCCTGAATGGGTAGGTAATGATTAACACTGTCACTTCTGTTATGTTAAACACTGTAACCAGTAAAGGATCTGATCATCTGGCCCATTATGCATGCAATGCTGAGCTGGAATCTTGTAGACGATAAATTACTAGAATTTTTTGATGTTGTCTAAAGAAAATATTTTCTCAACGTTACCGCAAATGTATTATTTTTGTGCCAATTTTTCAGAGGACAGGAAGTAAGTATATCCTTTATTGCTGATGAGTTTGTACTTGAAAGGTGCACATTTAATAACCCATTCCCCTCTCTTCTCAATCTTCTTTATAATAGGTAGATATAGCTACTCTTTAAAGTCAGAGATCAATAGAAGTGTATAAAAACGGGATACAGCTCTGAATCTACATCATACAAGCTTTCTAGTGCTCCTTCCTATTTCCAGACTAAGACCCAGCCTTCAATTTATCTTTCAACATTCAAAAAAATTATTAATCTCCAGTAATTTAATTAAGTGAGGAGATACCACCCTAAAAATCAATTTTACACCACTAATCCACTATGGCTAAGTATCTGTATCTCTGTTACACGATGTGATATTCATTTCCTGGTAAAAGCTGTTCATTGTGCCTTTATGTTTGCCTAGCTGTTATGTGACCTAGGTCTTCTACATTTAATTTTTTTTATCCAGGTTGGTTCCACCCCATTAAACATCCTGACTGCATTTGTACAGAGAAGGGAACAGTACGGTCACTCAACTATTCTTCCATGCATCGGATATTTAAGCCAATGGACTATAACACATTGATACATAGCACCTAATCATACTGACCTCAGGTTATTTTTCCGTCCTCTAATCGGTGCACTGTTTCTATCAATTTATTTAGAATTACCTTCTGAATTTGAGCACAACTCCCACTTCACAACCATGACAACTCTTTTCTTGTTTTCTATTGACCAAGCTTTAGGAAACCTTCTATTTTAATGAAAATTCAAAGGAATTCTTCCCGTTAAGGTCAATGACCTTGCAGATCATTAACTTAATCCGCTGGCACTGCCAGAGCGAGCACTTGAACTATTAATAATGATGCCATTAATTTGTAACTTACAGAATTCCAAAGTGCCTATGCCAAAGGCTGTTAAACTTTTCAACAAAAAATACGTTGCAAAGATACTATCTTGCTCAGGTGTATTAACATATGCTACAGCACCTTAATGATTAATTTATCGCATTTTCCCTGAATGCATAACAGGCCAAAGAGAAAATCCTCAAAAAAACCCAATTGATTATGCTTTGTATTGGCAGTCTCAAAGTTCATAATCTTCAAGGTAACCTAAATTACAAAAAATACACTGCATTGTCATACTGTGTGCCATTTCATGTATGCTCCACTCACATTGAAATTTTCACCTTCAGTCAAGACCTAAGTAAGAAAACATGCTTAGAAATTCCTCCTTTTCCAGTTGGTCCTTTGAAAATCAGGTTGCAGAAGAATAGATAACGGAAAGTTCTTCATATCCGTTTTACCAATCAAGTTTCCAAGGCAGTGAAGACTTCAGCTGAAATCTAATGAGTGACACTGATACCAGTGGGATTTCATCTCATACGGCGAGCCGTAAGAAGGTAATGACAGAGCAGCACAAGGCCACCTTTTTACCACTTTGGCTGCAGCAGCTTGGAGAGGGTGAGCCGAGTCTGAACCTAGTGGGTACCATGACTCAAGAGTCTAACTTCATGTGTAGTTAAAACACAGACACTAAACGTGGAACTAATGGTCACTTGGATAACTGTTTTCTTCTCTTTACGTGATTCTCCCACAGCAAGGCCAGAAGATGGAAAGCTTGTTCTTCCCTCTGATTTTATAATAATAGGCCCTAAAGGCAGTCTTTCTCTGTGAGGGTCACCACAGTCTGTAATTTGTTCTCAACTTGGTTAAAAATAGAATGAATCTGTTAGTCATCTTTTGTGAGTGACTGTTGCCCTGAGGCTACAGAAACAAGATGAAAGTGAGAGTATTGGGAAAATTACATGCATCTGACTAACTGTTTCAGACTCTGCAAAAGCCGAAACTCAGTGGTTTACGCAATATTTGGAAGGATATCTCTATAGCCAAGGGGCTAGAAACACATTTCTTTTAAATAGAGGATTGGATTCCGTACAATATGCATATGTCATTTATGCCACATAAATAAATTACACAGGCTGGATCTGGACTCCTGTTACTTCTCATTTATACAATACTTTGCATAATAATATACCAGTGCCAGTAAGAACTCTGCAAGGAAAATAAATGATAATTCTATCAGTGAAAAGCTACCTTGGTAGGAGACCTGATGCTGTTGGCGGAGTCATTCCAAATTCCACATATCTCTGTCAGAAGAATGAAAAAAACCAAATTAAAATCAAAAGGCATACCCTGGGAAGTCCACTGTCAGCGTTTTAAGTGATGAATGGCAGCGATCACTAAGCCTGTATGTGTGACTTGATTGCAGCCATAAGAGCTTAGTTTTACAAACCCAGAAGCACAAGAAGATCTGGGAATCACTGCTACAGTGATCTTCTGCCTGATCGGAGCCTTAACTTAAAAACCTTTCAGAAATACTTTCTCTCACTTGCAGAACATCAAGGGCTGCTCCAACGTCTACTCAGCTTAAAACTTTCACCAAATTAAGCTTTCTATTTGGAAATCTCCTTATACCTCAACCAGCCTCAGACTGCAGCGGAGACACCATGGGGCTCGGACTTACCAGTCCAATGGCTTTATTTAACTTCTGCTGAATAGTTGTGCAAATCAAGATGTCCTAAAAGATTATCCATGTGCCTCAGCGCTCCATAAAATGCAAGAAATCATACACAGAAATACCGCTTCCTTACCCCTCAATTCCTGAAAGCATTTGGATACCCTGCTGAAAAATACGACCTAAGCCAAGTACATTATTTCTTTATTGTCAAAATATGAACTAGCACACAGATTTTAAAAAATTAAGTTTTACTCTTGGAGATAACAAGACTGATCTGTGAAAGATCATAACTGAGAAAAACAGAAAAGTTATCCTAAAGGAGAAGAACCTCCTATCTTCTTTTGTGGTTGGGATGGGAAAAAGGAAAAGAATCCAAATGGCCTAAAAAAGCAAGTTCACCGTCTTGTGACAGTCATTTCTGAAGCCTCCTGGTTCTAGACACTGTTCCATATTTGTGGTAAGTCCTAATGGCAAAGGCACAATAACAGTGACCATGGCTCAACTGGTGCTAACTACCTGCCCAGAAAAGCCTTTTAAATTTCACTCACATTAAATGGGTTGTTTACTGCCTGAGTTGGACCGTAAGGTGATCCCCACTGGGTACATGTGGATCCCCTCCCTGCTGGAGCAGGAGTGTTGTTTACCGTCTGTCCTGCAGAAACCCCAGGTGGTGTGACAGCTGTGGAATTGGCTGCTTGGCTGCTAGGAGCCACCAGTGCAAAAGCATCATCCAGCAGCGAGTGCATGGTTTGCCGAGCCTCTTCAATGGATGGCTGCGGTGGGATGTACTGGGAGACTGGGTGAGAAGGCAAGCCAGAGAACTTCCCCACATCAGCTGAAGATGATGTCTGAGGTTCAGGAGGCAAGTCTGGATCAGACTGCAAGAAATGGAAAGAAGGTGAAGGGCAGCCAGAGACACAATCTAACCATCCAGCTTCCAAGCCCCTGTGGGCCTTAAGTCCAAGCAACACTTTCTTTGGCAGAACCACAATGAGATAAATGGCACAAGTGCCAGTGCCAGACAAAACCTGGCCCTTACCCTGCCCACTTCCGCATGCACATTCAAATACTTCATTCAGTGTGATCTGAAAGACTCTGAGGCAGTGGAGCTTTGTGCAGGAGTTACACAAGCTATAATAGAAATCTCGTGGTTCGCAAGCATATAAAGAATTCGTGCAGAGTGTTTACTCCACCCAGAAGAAAATCATCAGCTCTGTCTACATCTTTTGACTTCTCTGCAGCATTTACAGTTCCAAGAAATTAATTAAGTCTTTAGCATACAACTGACCACATCAGCAATAACATTAAACAATTATTACCTCCTAGAAAAACACACAAAGGGAGCTGTTAAGCAACCAAGTGGTTAGCTGCATGGAACTTGAACTTGGGTGCAACACCTGAACGGGATTCATATAAGTACTTCATAGCAGCAACATCTGAGGCATGCATCGCAGTTACTACCTGGGATCTTACCACACGGGCTTATTGTTCATCAGTAACAGGAACTTAAATGAGCTTTGCAGCAGCAGACTTATTATCAAAGCTCATTCTTACCACTGCACGCAGACTGCAAAGCCAGTTGTTAAGATGCAAAAGCCTCTACTTCATCAGGAACTTATCATTCTGAGTACCGTCTCGCTACAGATGCCAAAGGGGCTGAGCTTGCTGTGTGACACGTCTTAATTAAACAGCTCCAGATGATAATTCATTCTGCTGCAGCATGACATTAAAATCATCACACTCTTGTTTGAAGGCAGAGGGAAACCGCAGAAATTGACATTGTAGTCACTTGACTGCATATGCAGCTAATGCTGCAATTCTTAAAATTATTAAACCATCTTTCAAGATGCAAACTGTCCAGGGGTTTCCAATATTAGCATTAGGCTTACTAAAGTCTGCTTAGAAGTGGTTAAAGATGCCTAAATACAGTTTGTGTCATGGATAGTCTTGGACAAAAGCACTGTCCAGTGTCTTTGCCTTTTTTAGACATGAAACAAAATTAATTTTCAAGACATTGTACTAGGATTGTTTCAAGTTACTGCAGTACAGAGACATGCTTCTCTTTAATTAATAATTAATTCCCACGTTTTAAAGATGAGAAAATTCCTCATGAAAGGAACCGAGTCTTCCTGTGAGAGCAAAGGACGAAATCTTCTGTAACATATGAATACATAAGATCCAGCAAATTGGACTAGAGTGAAACTATGTTCAAGATATTGCGGAAGCACACTTTCATGTGCATAATACAGTGACATTAATGAAAACAAGGTTTTGGTTCTTGGCCTCTGTAATATCAAGGAATACTTGGCAGAATTTTACTGCTTATTACTGACAGTGAAATCCTTGTTTCACTTTAATTTACATGCTAACTACATGTGACTGAAACTAGCCATACAGACAGCAGGCAGAAGGCCAAAAACCTCCC
This sequence comes from Chroicocephalus ridibundus, assembly GCF_963924245.1. Lineage (NCBI taxonomy): Eukaryota > Metazoa > Chordata > Aves > Charadriiformes > Laridae > Chroicocephalus > Chroicocephalus ridibundus. Next base: position 158,266,578 of record NC_086284.1, read on the forward strand.
CATGTCAAAATTGTCATTACAATTATCAGAACACTCCTGTCAAGAGACATACATACAATATATGCAGAATTATTGACTCCTGGAGGCCTCTTGTATGTTCCATCACTGTCAGTTGTGATTAACCTGTCCTTTTCTGCATCAATTGGACTACCATTTATCTGGTGTCGCCGGCGCTGCTTGGGAGAGCGTTTTGCACGAGAACTTAACAGGAAGAAAATAAAAAGCAGAGAGAGAGAAAAAAACCAAACAAGACAAAGGTAATCACATTTCTTTTTGCAATTTTTCTTCTCATCCCACTCAAGGTTGAACTACTCTGCCCGTTCCCTCCCAGTCAACCTTGTTCAGCCCTGTTTCTCTTCCCCTTCCCAGTTTTTCATGCCAGTGCCATTAGTTAGCCTTGAATCTCTCTCCTCAAGTTTCTCCTAGTAACACTTTCATTAGCAGCTCTCCAAACTGTCCCCTCCCTCAAACTCTCTCCAGCTTTCACCTCCCTTCTACATTCATCTTCCGAAGTTGTCCGTGCTCCAGCCCCGGCCCAGTGCATCTCTGGACCTCCCAGACCAACACCCGACACATTTGTAGTAGCAGAACAGACCACGGTTGCCAACAAGGCTTTGCGCTTGGCATGTTGGGTTTAACCCCACCAGGCAAACCAGGTGAGGAACCCACGTAGCTAGGGAAAAGCTACTTTCTATCAGTGTGGAACCAGTCACAGGGTACCAGTGCTCCAGGAACAAAGTGCCAGTATTCATAAGTCCTAAACAGAGCCCAGGGAAGACTTCCTCTGAAAATACGAGCCCAGGAAGGCCGATCTGTGAGGCTGACAAATGTGCCTCATTACCCAGAGGGAATGTATAAAAGATTATCATGTTGATTTGTGAGTTTGCCTTTAAAATTCAGAATCTTTAGGCTTTTTATGATGTTCAAGGTTTTCCTTATTTTGCACCTTTCCCCCTTTATAAAAATACTATTTCTTGCAGTTTATATATATGCATGTATCGTTTTTAGTGCTTATATTGCAATTTTGATCCCTCTACACTACACAAGAATTATTTAAACAAATGGCAGAGCAAATACTAAATTGTTTTAAGTCAGTTTTCATATATTTCAGTTTATTTATTGAGAAGTCACCCCTGAGAACTTGTAAAAGAATAATTTCAAAACAAAACATACTGGCATATACTGAAATAAATAAAAATGGTTAGAACAACCCAAACCTTTTCACACCGATAAGTCAAATTCAGCTTGGGATCAAAACGATTTCAAGCTCTGAAAGTTCCCAAGTTTAGGTTTGATGTACTTTGGATGCTGACTCAAAAATTAAAATTGTTCTTCCCATCTTTGAAATCCCTACCTCTTCCTGGGCTCTATGAAGACAGTAGGCACACTGCCTCCAGGGTCCAAGATCTTGTCAATCTGCATCTGTGCCTTGCGATATATTCTGTGCTGTTCTTTGGAGTCAACCACCACCACATCATCCACCACTGGAAATTCATAGTGCCCTTTGCGCTTGGCACGAAGACGAATCTTATTGCGGTGATGCTCAATCTCAGATTTATGCCTCAGGGCTGTTTGTATCTTAAAGAAGGAGGGGGCGGAAAAAAAAAAAATCAACTGCATTTTTTATTTGTAGTTTTTGCAAATAGAACTTTTTGCTGCTCTTCCATAAAACTCTCCTCCTCACCTCCCTGCCTGCCCCTACCTCCATCCTCCCTCTCTCTCCCCCAAATCTCTGGAGGATTAAAGTCCTGTCACAAAATTTCTAAACACACTTTCTTTCTTGGATATTTTGCAGTATCACCATTGTCTCCGCAGGTAGATGTACTATTATACACAATATGATTGCCAGCACAGCAGGTGCAATTAGGAGAGGTGTCACTTTGTTAGCAAAAGGTAGGAGGAACACAAAAAACTCCTGCTGTCTGCCAGAAGTGACACTGCTCTGAAAAAATAAGACCAAACAGTACAGGCTATATCTACCTTTGCTTGTCAAACAGAGATACATTTGATCGATAGTGTTGAAGTCTGTCACCCATTCCCTTTAATGACCTTCATCATGTAAGAAGCAAGAACTTAAAGAGCTAATTGAGCTCATAACTCAGTGCCTCTACCGAGCATGAGAGGACATCACAACCTATGCAGAAATGTAGCTGCAATACAAGGGCTCTGGTCCCTAGATGAACATGCCGTTATCAGCTGTACGTCTTCTTGCAGTCTGAGCTTTCATGCCCCTCTCCTGCCTTTTTTTCAAATTCCCTGGAGTGCCTCTCACCTGGGGAGAACTATCATAGCACCACACTTCTAAGTTCTGGCCCAACACTCACTCACTGAAGTCATTCTTATCAATGGAAAAGCCTTGGGCACCAGACCAGGTAGCAACAACTGCTCCATCTGTGCTGGACTAGTTCTGGAACACATCTGCAGCAGCGAATTAAAAACCAAATAAAAATTGATTCTTGTGTATTCTCTCACGAAAAGCCCCAAAAAGCATAAAAGGGACACAAGCCAGATTTACGCTTTACATTTATAGTTAGAATTATGTGTCTTCTGCCCTTATAATCAGATTTCTGTTTTGCGGCCCCTCTTGCCTATGTTTACTAGATTAATGTATTTACCTCTCTTCCGTAAAGTACTGAGAAACACAGTATCTTAACACAATTAAATTAAAGGTTTCAGGAATCTTCCACTTTTAATTATGAGAAGATGCTGTCTTACACCCGGTACAAAACTAGGATGCGGGTACATGGTACTGTCAGGCAGCGTACAATGTGGTTTTACAATGCATTACGTTCTCTCCCAATGCCCCAGGCGTGCTCATATTCTGCTTACAGTAACATGAGCCTCAGAGAAAGCAGGAAGTTTCTGTATGTTTGCTGTCAGATAAACACATCAGAAGTTGGAAGCAATGAATGTGCTGCAAATTCACACCCCGGAATGTCTTGAGATAACTTGTTTGTATAAGCCACATCCTGAGTTGTTGAAAAGTCAAAAGAATGGTGTAGAATGAAAACCAAGGTGGGCCAGACATTCCAATTCTCACATGTTAATTAACACAACTCTCGTATGTCACAAGGTATCCTGACCATCAAATTCACTCCTCTTAGTGTTTAAGTTTTGGTTTAGGTATTTCTCAAAAACAGGTCACATTATCTCTCTGGATAGTAACAAGATTATTCCTGTAACTTGTCAAAATTCAACTCCTCAGGAACTAACGTGGAACTCCCGATAACAAGAAACTGGATACTATTCACTTCCCTCTTGGCTGGGCATACAGTCCTCCACAAACATTCAAAGCACTTTAAAAATACCTCTTTATTAATTTTGTTGGTCTCTGCTACTCGATCAGAAAGCACCGAGTTCTGAACGGGAGGTGCTGCCATTGGTTGCATAGCAATCAGCTGGATCTTGCTTGGGACACGTCTGCTGGCATCCGAGGAACGTGACATCCTATCCACGTGTTCGAAGATAGAGGCTGAAGAGTGCTGCTCATTTCCACTGCTGGTCTGAGGAGGTCCTAGATCAGCAGAACAAATACAGAGTGAAGTAGTGGGGCTAAGGTTACCTCAGTCAAATATTAAGCTCTATGGATGCTATGCTACAAGACTATGCCATGTTTTCCATCTGTGTTTAATTTGCCCTATAGGCCTTCCAGCTGATTCACATTTAGCATACCCCAAGTTTACCCCGTGGTTTGCAGTTTATAAACATTTTTCCACTATATTTCCAGAAGGTGAGCTGTCATTCTTTATTTCTATATATCAAGCTCTTGGCAGTTGCAAACACCCAAAATCTCAATCTACTTCACGCCATAAAAAGCTGTTCAAGTACGTACTGCTAATGGTTCCTCTTGTCAATACTTAAGGAGATGCAAATTCCTCAAATGGAGGTTCAAAGAGCAATAAAAGATGCCTCAATGCAAAGTGCAGTTCTTAAGTGATAGAGTGATATATGAGCAAAAAAACCTCTTAGAAATCCACACAAAATACAAAGAATTTTACAGACGTTTTACTGATTAAAGCTTTTAAAAGCACTGTTTTCTTCTGTGTAACAGGATAAACAGTTCACATAGTAATAAGCAAGCTACAAGCTACACAAATATTGCCATGTTGTAATTTGCTGAAGAGGGTAAATCAACTCAAATATGATCAGCAAATGACACTATGGAAACAAATACACATGAAAGTTGTGGCCCTGTTCCTGCCAATAGTTAATCACTTCAACAGAAACAGGTCATCTCCCTCAAAAGACTTGAAATCTGTAGGATCACCCCAGTGGTTTGCAATTAAGCACATATTTAAGGATTTTTTTGATAGAGCTAGGCCTACAACAGGAACTGTTATTGTGGCTTGCAAAAACTATTGAAGACTTGCAAAATAATCTTTTGTCTTGTCCACATGGTAACACCACAAATTCTCAAACTGCTTTTCACCATTAAATATAAGCAATAAGGGATTAAGATTTGTGACTCTTCTTATGGAGGAACACAACAGAGTAGAGGGATGTAGTTCCACATTCTTGCACAGACCTCTAATAACGGGCTGTGGTTCTCAGATTCAAATCAGGAGGAGAATCTGATTTAATTCTGATACAGAATCAGCTGTTGATCAATATGATCCAACTCCAACAGAGAAGAAGGAAAAGAACACAGTCACTGCTCTGATCCATTTGCAACGTGTGCTGGTAATGAAGTATAGGGTTCAGAAGAGGAGTGAATGCTATTTTCTGTAGAAGACCACAGTAGGTGACTTGCTCCTTTGCTTCCCTCTTCTAGCACAAAAAGGGAGCAGGAGAGGGAAGGAATGGTGCACTTTACAGCACGTTACTTTTGGGCTGGAAAGCAATCTGGCCATAAGCTAAGCAAAATTCTTATTTTTCATATTTCTCAAACTTGATCAATGCATTGTCAAATATACACAATTATAAATGGTATGCATCATTTGTAAATGTGACTTTCCTATATAAAGTGCTATTAAAAAGGAGGTAAACAGTTGCACTGAAGATCTCTGCGTCCCAAATATTTTGCAAGACAGAGAACCCATCTATCTCTTCTGTAACTATTTATATGATCTTTACCATTTGTCATCTTCATGCATTTCTTAGGATCATGCAAACATTGCCTCTCTTGATCTCTATATTTAAGTAGTTAGTGTGAATCCCTCAGAGCAATCCTGTAGCACAATGGAAATTTGAACTTCTGCATTGATCTTTCCCATTTTCCCCATACATCGTCATTTTTTCCAATCTTCCCAGTCTGACATAATTTCTCAAAGCTCACTGATCTCCCACATAGAAATTTAAGGTTATTTTCATATTACTTGCTTAGCAATTACTTCAGAGCATTCACTCTGAACCTTTATAATTTCATCCATAACCTTTCCTTTTGCACACAGAAACAAGTGCTTGGCAGAGGCCTCTTAGCTGAAATGGTTTTTAAACTCATTCTGTAAAACTGTCCAAACATCCCACTGTCAAATTTTGCTAAGGCTCTAGAGTAACATCATATGTTACTCTCTTTTGCAGAAACGATGCACACACACACAAAAAAACCCCTATAAGCTGCACCTTGCCTTTAAATCCTCCCTATATGCATACACTGAACGTGTCTATAAATACCAACCAAGACAGAAGTATAGTAAAGTAGATAAGAAAGTCAGGAACTGCACAGAGCTGTACACAAACAGCAAAAGGTGAAATGGTTTCTAACTCAACACATGAACAAGTTTCTTTAGAAGTTTTGACCGAGTGGAAACCAATAAGAATGGTTTCTCATTTCAAAGTTTTATATTACATGGTTGTCCGTGGTTGGAAAGTCTTCCTTATAAAGCTATCAGATGGCACTATATGAATGAAATTTTGATCTCAGACTAGACAGCTGAGGCTGAAAAATAATGGAGAGGAATTAATACTGAAATACTGGACAGAACACGTTTAAACAACCAGTCCATATAGGTCACATGTCAGGATCAATGTTCATCAGTGTCCCCTGGGCTGAAACTACTAACTGAACTAAAATGTCAGGAAAATTAATTGCTTGGCAGGAAGCTATGATTTCATATGAAAACCAATACAGCTGGAGATAGAAGAAGGCTATTGCTTCCCACACCCTCTTGAAAAGAAGAGACACAGCAACCAATGTGCGTAAAGCCTAACCCAAAATCAAGTAGTCTTCCACTGATCCACTGGTATTTGAATCACGCCAAAGTATGCAGTTTCAGATAAATTTCACAGTTTCTTTGTATCCCAGTTGATTATATCCCTGGGATGCAGCTGATGACTCTCATTAGTTACTTGTATAAACACAACAACGGGAAGCATCATAGACAGCCTGATATCCATCCTTCTCTACTATTAGAAGATGGAAACTGCTATCAGAGGACACAGTCCTTGATTTATCACTACATATGGTATGCATTATCAAAGACAGTGTCAGCTTGCTCCTGTCCCATCTTTGCTATGTCCTGACCTTAAAACCACTAGTTCATGAGAAAATATTTGTGCTTCTTTGCAGGTAGCCTGCAAAGTCTCGGGCTTCCAGTAAAGACATTAACAATATCTATAACTTCTTTATAAAAAGCTTCTTGCCCTTGTTTCAGGACCAACAGCTGCCTCAGTTTTTCTTGTTTCACAGTGATGTTTTCCTCAATAATTTAAAAAAAAATTGGGAGGAAATTAGAAAAATGTGCCTAAATTGGATGACTATAATTTGTGTTACTGACAATTTTTTATACTTCAATAGCTCAAAAGCAATTTTGGTTTTCTAGACTCAAAAGACAAATCCCTCCATCCTTAAGATATAATTGCAGCTACCCCAGCACCTCTATTCGTATTTGTACTCAACTACCAGCTCTGGTTACTTACCCACTCTGTTTGGTCCTGACAACATAAAGGAAAAAGAACAGACAACACAGTAATTATTACAAATCATTCAGCTGGAATGGCAATTGGAAAAAACACAGCAGTAAGATGACTGCATTTACTTTGACTGAAATGCATGAACTTGGATCAAACTGCCAACCCTCAGCTGCACAAAAAGGGAGCTGAATCTGCCATTTAAGACATAGATGTCTGTGGACATTGCCTCCAACTCTGAATGCTAAAAACAGTCCCTATGATTACCAAACTAGAGGCATCAAATGCTGAAAAAATAGTATATTTGATCCAGTAAGAGCATGATAGGTAAAAAGGACACATCTTACACAATATCCTTGCTGCCTTTGCCAGATAATTCAGATGCAGCAATACCTAACACTTCTACACCAAAAGGGCATGTTAAACTTTACACAAGGGTTTTAAGAAGTGTAATAAGAAGTGGGACAGCAGTAAATCAGGGCAAGAGAATTGAAGTCAGATAGGTTGGAGCAGCCCATAAACTATCCCAAGAAGAGCTCTGTCATAGCATAATTGCTTTCCTTTATATGTATTTGGGCACGAGTTTTGGTCCTTAAAGCTAACTCAAGGAACTGAAAACATATATAAACATCAACGCACTATCTTCTTTGCGTAAACTGTGTAAAGTACATACAGCATACATTGCCTGCTGAATTATTTGGAAGTATAACTTTCTAGTCATACTAGCAGATCCTGTGCTTGCTTTCCCTACATGTTTATTACAGAGGAAAGCCTGCTCCATCAGCCTTGCTCTTACAGGAGTAGTCCACGTTATGAAAGTTTAAGAATCATACACTATTTTAACTTGCTCTTTAGCCACCCAAGAGCTAGCAGTTTATAATAAACTATCTTACATACTCCTCAATCGCATTTCTTCAACATAAGCAAAACCTAAAGATTGTCTGCTATGATCTGAATTTCACCGGCACTACATTCCTCAATAGTCATCTTTACATCTCAGCTGGTATTTCATGGAGTACGTGGAAAAACATTCAATATATTGAAGAAACTGCTCACAATGTGGTCAATATTTTCTTCTTCTCAGTTTCTGCTGCCACCAAGCCACGTGTATTAGGAACAGATGGGGACATCACAAGCTCCTTTACCAGATATTCAGTATCACATTTTCTCTAGGAAGACTATTGCGATTTAAAGCAAAGATCTGGTAACTAAAACCTCGAGCAAGGAGCAAGCTATCTAAACACAAAAGACTCTCAGAAAAAACACTTAGTGTTTGTGTAGGCACAGTTACCCACACACTTTTAAACAGGAAAAGAATTTAAAAGAATGTTTTAATTAAAAAAATGAAAGTGGGTTTGCAGTGTTTTATCAACTTTTCAATGAGGAAAGAAATGTATCTTAGGCTACCCCCAAGACAAATGGTGGCACTTTAACTGGAAAATGGTTCTTTACCAAAAAAGTCACTGTTATTAACGTATTAGCACTGGATTTTCATCTTTCTAAAGCACAATCATGAAGGCTCTCTGGCCTGTTTTTCTTAATCTCACTTGTTTGAAGTTACAGTTAGAGACATATACCCATGCCGTACCAAGTCCTGCTGTGACCTCTACTGCCCATGTAACTGTCTGCAAGATTGCTACCATGAGAACAACAATTAAGCCTAAATGGAAAGAAGTTTGCCAGGGGTGTGTGGGAGAGAAAAGGAGGGAAGATTCATTCCTGCTAAGCCATTAGTTTTAAAAGCTTACTGGAATGAAAGGAATGTGTAGATCTTAGTTTCAACAGAAGAAACTAAACCAAAAAAGAGAGGAAGAAAATTTTCTGTGACACAAACCAGAAAAATTAACAGCCAAAGATGAGTTTAGACAAGTTACAGCACTAGAGTAACTCTTCAACCTGAGTAAAGCACTGCTAGTGCAGAGAAGAAAAGTTAACAAACCCTTCTTCACTGCTCTGCGTGGTTTGCCCTCATTTGCAACAGTTGATGGTCTTGCAGTTTCTTCTCCTGTCTCTCTCCCGCTGGATTGCTCACTTGCTGTGGACTCAGCATCTGATGGTGAAACTCTGCCACAAACATTAAAAAACAAACAAATAAAAATGTAACGTAAGCTTGCAAAGGGGCACAGTTCTCACACTCAAAAGAATCCTGTGCTAAAGTATTTCTGAAGACTGCTAATATTTTCCTCTGTTTACACATAAATTTATAATAAATTTTCATGGTTAGATATATTCATTGCCACGATGTTGTTGTGTGTGAAAACTGACTGCAACAGGATTCACATGTGACAAGATTATTAACTAATCTTTCCTTTAAAACACACTTCAAGAAAAAACTCTGCATTTATAAGTAGCAGTTTACTCTTCAGACACAAAAGAATTCTATTAGAAACAAGAAACCCACTGAGGTAACTAGTCTAATACTCAGACTTGCTAACTTGGTGTTCTCTTGATAACACTACAAGTCCATGTGAATATTTTCCTGACTAGTTAAACATAGGGCAATTCAGAAATGCTACGTTTACGTACTTACCCTATGCAGGCATGAGATTCTTAAAAACATTTGTTACCTACAAATTACAGTTTCAGTGCCCATAATTTTAGCAGGTGATTACAGAAAAATTTAAGGAAATACTGTGATTTTCCCCAAGAGTAAAATTATAAAACGTAAATAATAGAAAATAAATATATATAAAATAAATATATGTATAAAATAAATGTAAAATTATTCAGATAGTATAAAAATAGCAAAAATACAGGGCATACATCACTGCCCAGCTGACATGAAACCCTGTCTTTTCACATAGGATTAGCCTTTGTGGTAGTGTCTCTAGTGACCATTTTGTCTTGTGAACATTCATACTCTATTTCTGCAGGGAGTTAACCGCTGAAAGTGTGCACTTGCCTGTGCATTAACCTTGTTGAGTGCAAGATTCGCTCGGGCTAGATGGATATCTGAACTAGTTACTGAGGCTCTTGGCTAAATATCAACCTGCCTAGAGCACACACAAAGATAACTACACCCAGCCAGACAAGTTCATTGAAAGTTAAACCTACTGCTCGCAGCAGGCAATGCTCCAAATTCACCCCCCTTTTTTCTCCTCCCTGAACAATGCACTGATAATTGCGCTTCATCTTTCATTCTTTCTGCGGGACTGTAATACAAATAAGTCACATCCCAATAATAATAATAAAAAAAAAATAGCAGGGAAAAAAGGAGAAATGGTTCTCAATGAGCTTACAGATCTGAACCATTGCATCTTTTCCTCTTTTCTAAGGTGGAGAGGGTGGGCAGAGCCATTGTGTCTATCACCTCTGTCTTGGTTCAGCAGAGTGTAAGGCCAAAGTTCTATTTCCAGATCTGCTGCTGACTTGCTGTTTCACCTCATTGTGCTTTGTTTCCCTTCATACTCTTTCCTCAGTCTATCTAAATTATCATTAAGTAAATTATAGGAACATAAATAGTACTGAATCAACATCAGCCATTCTTTATAAGTGCTGAGGAATATGCAGTTGCATCCTCTCAAGCCAAAACAACAGGGCCAACTCTCAGCTGGAGCCTAGAGATGCTGTGCTCAACCTGGATGGTTTTATTGTTTGCTGTTTTTTTACAGATACAGAACGTGTACTCACATCACCACTGTACTTCCTGGCACGCAACATACAGTCCTGAATTACACTGTGATGAACTGAGTTCTGCATTTCCTCACAAAACAGAAAACAGCTAAAACCAACATAACGCACTATGCTATCATTTCACATTTCAATTTCTGCCTCAGGGAACAAATGTTTTAAATCTCAAGCTGACATGGGCATGTCAGCATGTAAGGGAGATGATGGTAGTATCTCCACAGTTAAGCCTAAAGGGAGATTTGCTCTTAAGGGAGGATGAGGGAGAGGAGGGAAATTATCTTTTGAAAACATTTTGAAGTGTTTGAATTTACATGCTATTAAAAAAAAAAAAGTATCTTTGTTCCAAATTTGATCAATGATTCATTATTGTCTTCAGGGGAAACATTAAAATGTCGGCTCCTGAAAATTTTTCCTGCTTCATTTTCTGAATTATTCTACGTGAAATACAGTAACAGCCTCAAGTTTAAATTTCTTTCTTATATTTACGTGAATGTGAATATAGATACCTTCCCCTCCCCCTAAGTACCATCTCTCTCTCAGACCACTTTTGAACTTTTTAAAAGGAACACAGAAACACTTGTCCTTCTGATTTATATTAATTTGTTTTACTTTATTTAAGCTACACCAAAAAGAGTTAGCTATTTTTTTCTTCCACTGTTTTCCAATTTTGCCCAACTTCCACTGTACCACTGGTAGTCTACTACTTGCAAGGCCTGTAGGCAGCCAGGAAGACAGGCTCAGCATCTGGGCAGGTGGAACCTGAGCTGTATGAAGCCCCCGTGGGGAAGATGAAGCAAGGATCTTAGGACATCTGAGGCTTTAGAGGAAGCACAGAAGGTTGAGCAGAGTAGCAGGCTGTGCCACAGAGACCTGCAGCTCGGGAAGAACAACCGCTAGTTTCTTTCTAAGCTCATTCAACTCTGCCCTTGGTTGTTTTTTTCCTCCCCCCATGCAATAGCACATAGGTAAAAGCACAGAGGATGCAGAACTGGACACAAAGGAGTGCAAAAATATGAGAGGGAGGGAGAAGAAGAAGAATTACTGGCAAGTGGAGCACAGAGGAGCTCCGCAGTGAGAAGCTGTTTGTGACTCATCATAGCACTCCCCTCCTCAGGGGTCCATTTTCATTCCCACCTATTACCTTCCCACTTATCCCCCCCTCCCTTTTTTTTTTTTTTTAAATGCACAGATCCTTCTTTACTGCGTAGCTCTGTTACAGTGCCTGTCCTACAAATATAATTCTTCCCAGCAAGATGCATTCACATCATTTGATTATTGGAAAAGTTTAGAAAATTACTGCTGGAAGTTGACACACACTTTTCCACTGGCACAGCTGTAAGTTATCACTCCTTTTCCTGACCAAAGCTGGTTTGCTATGAGGGCAAACAGATAACCACAAATAAGAACACTCACACATCGTCCCTGAACTTTGGAGATACTGCTTATTTCTCAGAATTACAACTTACCATACATGTATTCGTCACTATTAATATTATTGCGATACATTGCTCTTTGTCAATGGTTTTCATTTGTTTTAAGCACCTGTTGCCTTAGTAGCTAGAGAGCACTACAAAGAGAATGCATCAGAAAACATACACTTGGTGTTTCCACTGAACAAGCAATGACTTGACTCCAAGCCACCCTAGTAGTGTCTTAAATACCCCTCTTAACTGGGCATGTTGCCTTTAAGAGAAAAATGGACACTAAGTTCTCACAATCTTGTAATAATGAGTAGCAAGGCGTAACTGATGGCCCACTAGAAAACGCAAGTCCCAGGGCTCTGGAACAGTTCTTTCCACTAAAATTGCCCTAAAAATACAGTAATCGACAGCCATTAATACACTGTCACCTACTACAATTTGTTTTTCTTCTGTGAACTGACCTCCCTCTGTGTCGAACAGTCTTTGAAGGCTTTGAGGAAGTCTTGGATTTGGGGCTGGGCACATCTCCATTTTCAGATGGGGTAGTATCCTTAATAGGTCCTGGTAAAGGAGCTGGCTCATGGATAATGAGGACATCATCTTTATTGTGCTGGCCCAGATGCTGCTTAGCAAAATCAAAGCCTTTCACACTGGGGGCTTGTAGCTGTGAGAGAAGAACAAAGACAAAAAACAGGAACCATGAGTGACAATGTGTACAAAAGCTTTGGTTAAGATCTGCAAACAATGGCCACTAGGAGTACGGTCAGGATATGGTAGTCTCAGGAATGAGCACAAGCACTGCAGGGGAAAGAAAAATAAAACCCCCGTGACTCTCTCATCTTACTTCAATATATGACACACAGTTTAAAACTCTAAATCAGCAAATCTATTTAAAAAAAAAATAGCCTTCTCTTGCTGCTACATCTTTTTCCAGCTATTTCTTCAGATTTAATCATTATGTGAGGAGCTTTTTGTTTACTTGTGGGTGCAAGGCCATAGACACCTGTGCACTGACTGAAATGGTTACCACTGCCAGGTCATCTTTCCATTTCTTTCACTCAAAATGAGTGAAGAGAGTTTAAATAATTTGAATAATGTCACTGCTGATCTTCCTTGTTTTGAGCTCCCCAAATCTGCAGGAGTCTGGGAGTGCTTGTACAAACATCTAGTTCATCTGACGAAAGATAAACACTCTGCAAATCTGAGTTATACGGCAGCCTGGCAATGACTTTTCAGCCAGCATGGATGCCTCCAGAAAAGAACTGAAAATCTATCTTTTAGGAATTTCATACTGAATAGACAAAAAAAATATATAAAAGGCTTTGGCGTTTAGAGAAATTAGATAGTTATCCTAGAGATCTTATTAAGGGATTAAGGATTCAATGGGTGTCTTGCTTGAGAAAGACGCAGAACTGGGCCTTTCATTTTCATAACCGTATTTATAAAAAAAAGCTAATCTCACCTTGTCAATGATTTGATTCAAACTTAATTTAATCAAGCTTCGAAGTTTCAAGCTCTCCTGCTGATTTTTTTGGGCTCTGGAGTAATGAGAAATTCTGAAGAACTACTTAAGAGAAAGGTTTTTTTTTCAAGTCTCGTTCAATTTTATGTGGTTTGGAAGTTGAAAGTAAAAAGAAATGTTGGCATCTCCCGTTTTCAAAGTGCATGTATGCATACCCACTGCACAGCACACGTACAAAACCCTCTGTGTGTTCCTAGAGCTGATTTCCTGCAAAGTGAAGCATGTGTTGGAGTCTGTCTATGGGTGCGTCAGGTTCCAGATGTTTAAATGAACCCCCTTTCATAAAGCTTGGCATGCCAGCATACTTAACTACAAACAGACTCGTCTGATACCATGCCAAAGATAAGCTTGCCTAAGAAATATTCTGAAACAATCTCTTCAAAATATTTTCTCAGTAAGCAAACATTTTCCAAATGGGTCTTAGAAAGGATGTTGTAGCTGAGCAAACTGCTTATTTAGACCAGTAGATGGCAATAAAAGCTCTCCTGTAAAATTCAACAGCTATGAATGGTTGAGGTTTTGGAGTTCATTTCTCACAAAATGAGTAAGCTTATTATTTGAACAGATCTGGACGTCTTCCACTATACCCCATTTTTCTTGGGCTTTACAACATTCCCTTCAATTCATCATTGTGGGTGATTCAGTTATTGAATTTATGTAAATGACTGCAACCACTGGTTCAAAGAGGCACTATTCAGCCAGACCAGGTGAAGGTGTAACTGTTTCTACATTTTTTAAGTCCTAGCCACCTAGTGAACCCTTCCTGAAACTTCCCCCTCTTCAGAGTTGAAATCCCACCTCCACCTCTGACATTTTTGACATTATGTCTATTCTCTTTGAAGATATTCCTGGGTGCGACACTCTTCCTTTGAATCTCTTCAGTGGTTTCCCTTCTTACTTCCCTTTCATACTCCACCCTCATGCCTATACAGCCCTGCTGCTGATCTTTGATGATCACTTCCTCTGTTTCACTACATTCCACTCCCTTGCCTCCAGCCCCCTTCGCTCCAAAGATGTTGAGAGTATTCACCACGTGCTGGGTACAACTATTTCACAGAAAAATTTGGTGGTGCTCTACCCTTTCCTAAGCACCTTTGACTTGACTCGCAAAGTTACTACTCATTTTTCAGTAGTGTGATGGGTGGGGTGGGCAAGGACAACTAAAGAAACAAACATTCTAGTAATATTAGAATTACTAGTATGGTTTTATTAAGATTGCTGCATGCCTGAAGCATGCACTTCAACATACCTTAGAGTTAACTCTAGCATACTGGGCTTGTAAACCCTCTGGGGAGTAAAGCAACATGCAAAAATAAAAATTTTTGATCTTTTAACTTTGAGTAGTCTTATTCCTAGCTGCAGTCTAACATAACCTTTAGTCTAAGCACAGTTAAAGAAACAGATATATTTATGTGTACATGTACGTACACCACAGCATATGTATGCACAAATGTTTATCTGCAGACAGACCACACAGAAGCTGAATTAAAAGACTGTTAGTATTGCAAAGACAAGCACTCACACTACAAGAAATGGCACAGTTAAGAATGTCTGAACAATCACAACTGGATCCTCTCATGCACAGGCATTGCAATAGAGTCTTGAGTTACAAAATCATAAATTCATTTCTTCCATAGGAACTCTCTTGCTCTCTCCCACCCTGATGGATCCTTGGCACAGGTTGGGCATTCTGCTATTAGTCAAAGTTGGGTAGAATGTAAGAATGTTATTTTATCTCATTTCATGCTGAAGTTGGCAAACACGTAGTAAAAGGAGGGGATTTAAGAAGAGAAAGGATGTATTCTTCTATGCACATCTGCAGCTAGGGTGGCTGAGATTTTGCCAATGTATTTCATGGACGCTTGCTGGCAACAGAGGACTGGCAAGTCTCAGGTATCACCATCCCAGCCCTCAAGAAGCGCTCACTCCAGGCATCACAGAACCTGTGCTCTATTTTCCTAAAGTTGCAATTGGGTAAACTCCTTATCTGGTCTTACTCTTCCTTGTCAGGCAGAACCAGTCTTTCCATCCTGCCCTCTTGCCCGTTTCTCCCTCTGCCTCCACTGGAAAAGGCTGCCCAGAGAGGTGGTAGATGCCCCTACCATTGAGTCACTGAGACTCAATAGAACGAACAAATAGTGTTGTTCCAGACTGAAGAGGCTTCCTACATTTTCTTGTAAATTTCTGCATGCCACCTGCTGTAGTCTTCCTTTTCTTTATATCAAGTTACATAGTGTGACAGATTGAATGACCTCTGCTTATCTTAGGACAGGTGGTCAGAATGCCACGTGTGGATCAGTCATCTACTACTCATAAATTAATCACCACAAGGAAAGAATACAATCTCTTTTTAAGAGCACGTTTGCGCTCACGCTGCCACCTGTTCAGGTGCTGAAACTGAGCCTCTCTTTATCAGCCTCCAGTGCCTTTACCTAAAACTGCACAAACCCAGCATTAGCAAAGATTTCTTGTTTTAAAATTGTTAGAGAAGGTTTTCATTTGTTTTATCTTTATAAATTTGTGAAAGGGAAAAGATAAACTACTCTGAAGCTTACCACCAAAATGAATATGTCTAAACTAACGCATTTGTAAGGCATTATATTATTATACAAATGCAGAACCTGATGAAATCGAAGGGGAAGATGATTTCAAATTGGTGAGTCAAGGCAGTGCTTTAATTCTATTGTTACATACTGAATGAAAAGCAAGTATTTGAAGCTCAATTCATAGAAAAATCAAATCATTTCTGCAGAAGACTACAAACAAAGTCTGTCCACCTCAGTCAAGACTTACTCTATGAAAGCAGATAATAGCTTCAGTACTGTTCAAGTCACAGAAATATAACACGGTTGCCAATATATTGTTTTGCTAGATGCAGAGACACACCAGGAATGTCAACAACCTGCTTTCTCAAGAATGCAAGCACTGCACACATAGGTCAGTGAATAATTTCATCAGAAAGCAGAAGAGAAGAAATACGCTTACTCAGTATTCTTCCTGTAGTTCCTACAAGCAGCATTTGAATTTGGACATAATAGGAGGAATAATGTATTAAGGTGCTTTTCTATTGATTTTATACCAGTCTTGCCTTGTTCCCTGTTGAGCTAGACACACTGAGGAGAAGCTGTTAAAATACATTTCTAGGAAAAAAAGGAGCTAAGCATGATTTCAAAAATAATACTTTATATTGGTACACAATCTATGAACAGGACAGGAATCCCTGTAAAGAAGTCCGGCTGACTTATGACTTTACTGGCATGCTAGCATGTGGAATGCTACAAAAATTACAGGATAAAGAAACTTCACAGAAAAAAAAAATATGTTTAAGTCTACTAGTTTAAACGCATCAAGGCAGTAAGAATCAGTGTTCTTAGTAACGTGGGTTGAAGATCTAAATCAGTCTGATTTAGGAAGACTTAAAGCTATTAAACACTGCAAACTGCCTTCCACATTCTGAGATTCACCCCACCAAGCCCTCCTGCGTATTCCCAGGGCACCACAGCATAGGGTAGTGTGAATTCACTCCATCACTCTCATGATGCACCAGAAAGGACAATTACTTGCTGCTGCTAGTATGCTTGCTAGAGTCTTCTTAATTTTAACTCTTTTTTTTACCATGCTTCTACTATCCCATCCAAGATGTCACCTACTTCATCCTCCCACAAGAATTATTCATCCATATTGTTTGCAGTGACTGTTCCATGAGATATTTTAAACACCTACCAATCTACCAATAAATAAGAACTTAGAAGTACTGAAGCATGTTCACCTTTCTCAGTCTCATTTTGCTATTCAGCTCATTCTTCTAATATCATTCCCACCCCTTATGCACGTAAGTGTACCCTCTGTATTTTTATTTACATTGGTCTCCTTCAACATAAAACCGTTTCGGATCATAGCCTGGGATGCTTGTAAAGTATGCTTACAAATTATACATGCAATTCGATAACAATGATACATACCTGATTTAAGACACAAGAAACGTTTGTTGATGTAAAAAACGTATTAGAAGATCACATAGAAGCAGAGTTCCATTTTCATAGCCTCCCGTAAAATACTGAAAAAAGACCCATTTGTATTTCTGAAGGTCTTTTTGTGCCAATAACGTAAGTTCCCTACGAAATTGGATGTGATGAGATCAATCGTGCCATAAGCACAAACTCTTTCCTGGCCTACTTTAAAAAAAAAAATTACTAAGCTTCATTGAGAAATGGGCAGAGGGATCCTTCACTGATGCTCGTTTCAGAAATGTTCTTAAGCACCAAAACAAAAAAGGTCTCTAGTTCGATTTAAATACCTTCACTCGATAACCGTGTTTTTATGTAAGAAGAAGTGTATGTGCAATGGCAGTTCACTATATTGCCCCTTAGGTGGGATGCCAGCTAAGCTGGGCTTAGGTGGGATCCCATTACAGTTGTATTACAGCCTCTACCCTCTACGACAAGCGCCATCTCAAAAAGCAGCAAGATTTTGCGATCTGAGGGCCAAAAAAAGGGGTTATATAAAGAAGTGATGCCCTTTTCTCACCTCAGACCAAGTACCGCTTCATAAAATTATGTCTCATATTTGTCATCACAACAGCACTTCTGTCAACTATCACCGTTACTGGGAATGGATAAAACAGTTGAGAAAATGCATCCTCGTAGAGAAGGAAAGTGCTTACAGTTAGTTGCATGGGTTTCTACCATCAAGTTGGGGAAAAGTAGTGCACGCTATAGCCAGTGCTGGCATGGAAAACCAGAACAAGGTAGTGTACAGCCTCTGGTTCTCCTTCCCTCCTCTCAAAAGTCAAAACCGTGGTTTACTGCTCACCACCATACAAATAGTAAGTAAAGCAGGAATCCCACAAAAAAATACCACCTCGGGAATTTTGCTCCCGGAGTAGGATTAAAAACAAATAAAGAAACCCCCAAACTTACAAAACTTTATAAAGCCTAAAATTCTCAAGACACCTGTTCTGAAATATTTTCTTAAGACAGATTCTTCTCATGGATTTTCATCATCCCTCCTCTTCTCCTTTGTGCATTTCTTCCTGCCACACTAATATTACCATGACAGCTCAGTAAATTTCACAAAATACAAGAGGGATCATGTTGTTGAAAGCCCATAACTCCAAGTACATCTATGCCCACAGGCTGCTGGAATAACTGCCGTAACAGGCAGGATTTTGTATCTGAATCACATACAGTTTTAGCCTTCCTGCTCAGACAGAAATGCCGCAGGGGGAATACTATCTTAATCAGGGTTTGGTAAGGTTCCTTTGCACGCTGGTTGGATGATAGCGTCAAGAGTAAGTTCGAGAAAGATCACTAACTCTATAGGACAGACAGGTCACTGCTGTGTCTCAGTTCCACCAGTCTTTTGTTCAAAAGTTATGTCAAACAATTACTCTTCTAAGGCCACGTACACAACACTGACATCAACTGCAACCTCTAAGAGAGGCAGCACAACACATCAAAAAAATATGCAAATCAAGGAAACTCTTTTCTCAATTTGTGAAGCAAAAGATTACATTCATAACATGGCTCTCACTATCTGGACAGAGCACACACACACAGTCCAGAAACGCTTCCTCTCCACAAATGATGAGAAAAGTGCTAACAGACTTTTATAGTAGAGCATAGATCAGCAATTTTCATTTATTTTTCTGTTGGTATTTTGTTGTGCTCAGTGACTCAAACACATTTATATAACTAAAAAGGGTTTAATGCACACAGAAAGAAAGTGCATTCTGCATTGCAGAAATAATCTGCTTGCTGAAATGAAGCTACAAGTGAAAGGCAACACTAAAACCTTAGGCAACAATGATTTCATAGTGGCCCATTGCCTTGTTCCTAAAATAACTAAATTCTACAGTAAACTCTTCTTCATCTTCTGTTAGGAAAGACAGAATTTATTTCACCAGTATTAATCTAGTCTCAGTGGCGTATTACGTTTAGGATGCTATAAAGTTTATCCGTGTTTTGAAAATGGATTCTTTTTGTTTAACTCCTTTTCAAAAGTAGCCGCTATATAAATGTCACTCTATAAATCCACGGGTCGCCCAGATTTTCAATGGCATATGCAGTTCTAGTCTCCCCCTCTCAAAAAGGATGGAAAAGAATTAGAAAATGTTCTAGCCTTTTCAAAGGCTAGCAGTTGGTTCAAGGGCCAATTCAGAAGGATGGATAAGAAAACTGTGACTCCTCTGTCTAAAAAGAGATGATGGAGATGGGAATATAACACAGATCTTCAAAATCAGGACTGGCAAGGAGCAAGTGCTTAGGAATCGGCTGTTCGCTGTCCCCTTCAATACAAGGACTGGGGGGCGTCACAGAAAACAAGGAGATGGCAGGATAAAAGCAAGACGAAACAAGATCATATAACATGCTGTGGAAATCCTTGTCGGCAGCTCAGATGGGCTTAGAAGGTTTACAAGTTCATGGAAGAGAAATGCATTAGGGGTTGCTAAATATCACCACTTCTAGAGAAAGTCCCTTAGCCACAAATAACTGGAGGCTGAAGAGTTACTCAAGGCAAAGCATCACATTTACTTGCCCTGTTCTTCTCCTCTTCTATAGGCCTTTGCTTTTGGCACCTGGGCTAGCTCACCTTATTGGTCTGACCTTAAGACAGGTACTCAAATGTTTGTAAAAGAGCAGATGGAGACATTTTACTTTGTATATCTATAGGTATAAGCAGTATAGCTAAGCGTGGTATTTTATTTCTACAATTTGTGAATAGTTAATCCTCTTTACAGAAGAAGAGTTCCCACAAAAGAGCTCTTGCAGAGGAATTGCCATCAGAGAAATGTACTGTTGAGAAGTAATTAAGATGTTGAATACTGTGTTCCTTGTTAGAATCTAGCTATTGACTCTGAAGCAGCAGAACCTATATGTGAATTCCAAAGACAACATTTTGGATAGTTAGTTAAGATTGCTGTTAGAAATGAATGATATATTTGTTATGCAAACAGTAGGCAAAGACGTGAATCTCTTGCAGAAACTCATGTCAGTTTTCAAGTATTTTTTATAAGATTGGTGTCAGCTGCCTTTCTTAACATGAGTCTCTTTTGACTGGAATTATTCTGCAATGCAGAGCTGTTGCCTTGACATTATACAGATGAACAAAAGCATTACAGAATGTCAAAACATCACAAGAATTCTCTGTATCAGGAGCAGAAGCCTAGTATTTAGCCTCCAGCAGGGCTGGCCTCTTTGATCCTGGAAAGATCCAAGAGGTAGCCTACTGAATACACAATAATAAGCAAAACTCTCCATTCAGAGGTGTAAAGTTACACCTGATGCGTGAGATTCGGATATCAGAGTCCCTGCTTGGGGGGGAAAATAAAAATCCACCCAAGCCCCTCTCAGACATCTTGCAGAATGCATGACTCATTACCTGTAACTGTGATTGACACGAGGAGGTCTGGCTGGTTGTCAGAAGCAGCACAGATTAGAGCAGACACACAAGGGCTGGTAACGGTCCCCAGGTGATTACCCATTAGCTGAGGTTTGCTGGCACATGATGCAAATTGGCAGCCCTCCAGCTCTGACACTATCTGTGCTACCACTCAAGGAGAAGGTAGGGTACTGTATGCTTTGTCCTAGGCTTCTTGGAGACCAGGCCTCCCCCACATGTGAACACACAGGAGGGACACTGAGCTGGAGAGATGTGTTCAGCCTTTAAGAACCACAGTAGCATGCAGAGGGCCCCAGAGAGGAGTGACTCCTGGCTGGAGAAGTAGGCTTTTTCCCACTAGGGTTTTAGGATGTGGCCTTGGAAAAATTAGGAGCTGAGTAAGCAACTCAGTCCAAGTTAGCACTGCAAAGGTAATGACTTCAGCATGCCCAGCATTTACAGCAGAACATCCAAGACCTTCTAAAATAAACCATCAATGGGCTTGTCCACAGGTGTGAGATTCTTGTCACTAAGGCATGGAGCCTTTCCACGAATAACTGTCTGGAGCTGAAACAACCTCTGAGAAGTCCTAGCAAAGGATTTGAGTTTTCTTCTCCAAATGCTTGTATGCAGCAGGGAAAGTGAAAACCCTAGTGATTCAGGTTCCATTTCAATTTTTGGATGTCCATGCAGAAAGAAATAACATTGCCAACTCTGTCTGCATTACAGATAATACGTAGAATGGGTTTTTTGCCCTATGGGGGAGAGGAAAGGGGTTGACACTGTTTTCACACAAAAACATCAGTAGTCCAGTAGAGAGCAGAATGATGATTTGGACATTAAAGATATTTATCCATTTTTTCCATGAAGAAGAAAAATAACCCATGGCAAAAAAATCAACTGCCACAAGAGGCATAACTTCTTTGCAAGAAAAAAGCTCAGGTTGGGACAACGTTGTAATGGATATAGGCAATGGCAAGAGAGAGAATCCTGCAATTTAAAAATGCCACTTATGCATCTTTTTACTTCCAAAGGCAAAGACATCTTTATCCACCAGATCACATCAAGGTGAATTTCCAGTAGGATGCTATGGCTTACAGAACAATTCATGAATACTTGATGTGCCCTTTAAATATCTTAGTTCCATCTCCTGAAAAGAATTATCCTTGCACAGACCAATGAATCTTGCATAGAAATTCACTGCTCTGACCTGCTTCCTTAGCTCCCAGTTTAAAAAGGGTTCAAATAACTTTGATCTAAGCATGTTTTCCCATCTAATCTCCAGAATGAAAAAGGTAACCTAATATTTTTCAGGTGTTGTTAATCCTGCTTTGAGGCAGAGGAACAGATTTGCTAATCAGAGTCTCTTCAAGGCCCATTTTTTATTTTTTATTACTTTCTCTTCAAATCTGTTTTTGCAGTTCCCACAAACGTTTTACTTCCTATGTATTTTTGTTTATATTCATTGAATTAACAGGCTTCTGAGACTATCCCTTAGTATTGTTTGAGTTCAGGCTCTCTATACATCCTTTGCAGAAGATAACATGAGCCTTTTTAAGAAGGCTCCTTATGCCATCCTGTCTGCAAGACACTCATCCTGTGATGAAACCAGAAGGCCAGTTGGAGAGAACAAAACCACCCAATTTGCAGAACAGGCCTTCGCTGAACACAGTCTACCCTGCCCATGTCATCACCTCAGAAGAAACGTGATCTTTGCTATTATCCATATTATCTTTGAGAGTGACCTGGCTTTGAGGGTGGGAACAAGCAGCAAATCTGGACTCCAGCCCAGCTTCAGGGCTGCTATGGCACATAAATATAGAAGCAGTCGTGGGTACTTCTACAGGTTTGTCACCGCAGGAACTGAATATTTTTCAACACAGCTATGCCTGCTGAAGCGGGAAATATGCTATTATTGACAGTCACAAGTGAGGGACTGTGACCCAAATATCCTAAGGGGTGTCCACAGAGCAGATAAGGGACCAAAGCAGGTTAGCTGTGCTGGCACGGTACGCTGGCCAATATGACTGAATTGTGATGTAACACAACTCCCTGGCAATCTTTACTGAGGTATATCCAGGCAGCCATGCCCTCGGGGCACACCCAAAAGGCACGGAGGCTCTTACTACCACCAGATAACAGTATTGGTTTGCTTCATCAGAAGACAAGATTGTGAAGGTATGCAGCTTATGACTTACTTTTAAAGGTGGTCATAAGAACACAGA
Organism: Chroicocephalus ridibundus; assembly: GCF_963924245.1. Classification (NCBI taxonomy): domain Eukaryota; kingdom Metazoa; phylum Chordata; class Aves; order Charadriiformes; family Laridae; genus Chroicocephalus; species Chroicocephalus ridibundus. The sequence continues at coordinate 158,289,605 of NC_086284.1, forward strand.
AATCATACCTACTCTGTAAAAGTAAACCTTTACATATAGAAGATTAAAATTAAAAATCAAATAATTATATTGCCGGAGTGCATATAAAAATATTTCAGAAAAAAGCATGAGTTTAAAAACGGAATTCAGTGGTTAAGTGAAAGAAAGGAAGGAAGAAAGAAAAGATGGTACTACAATGATACATGGGGCTCCGGAATCCAGGAAAATTTGTACTATCTTTAAAGCATCTCTCTGAAGAGAAGAACTCAAATTTGTAAAAGCGACTCTAAACTGAGAATAAAAAGCTCCTGCAAAACTTAGGTCTTACTTATGTAATCTGCATTACTGTATATTTACAGAAGTTCTCTCTGTTGATGCTTCAAGGAACCAGCCTTTTAATGGCAAAGTCTTTCCCCAGCAGCGTGAAGCAAACAGGCTTTCCCTTCACCCCACTCCTAACCTTGTTCTGGGCTTTTAAGTCACAGGTGACATAATTTGCTGTCAGCTGCTACTGTGAATTCTAACAGATTATTATGCTGCCCACTGATCTGTTACGTTAAAATGGCTAATTAAACACACAGAAAAAAAGACTGGTGATACCTCTGGAGATCCACCAGTGCAGTATGATATCCTATTTCATCTGAACAAGAAAACTGTTTCTCAGTTTCTTATCTTTCAACCAACACACATTTTCAAATGCAAAACATATTGTAGACTTATTACATGATTGAAAAGAATTGTCTTCTATTTCCAGTATGGATATGCCATGCATATGTTAGTGAAATACTTTGATATTTATACATTCCATTTCTATATTTACATTAAAAGAAATTTATTTTAAAGATTAATGGAAGTGAGAAGAGCTAGCACTACAAATGCATCTTTATGGTTTTTACCAATGAAATATTGATTTCAAGAGAAAACCTCAGATCTTTAATCTAAATATCCTTCCGTTTACAGATGCAGTGCAGGCTTTCACTTTCCTTTGGTACCAATGTCAAGCTCTGTAAAGAGGGAATGGAAGTAATTGTGGGCGGGGTGAGGAAGGGGGAGCCTGAGTCCATTTTTAAATTGAGTTTATTTACAGACCTAAATCCCCGACCACATGATTTCACTCTCTTCACCATTTCTTTGCATTTACTGTAATGGAAAGTATAAAAAACACAAACCATTTTAAAGGGCTGGACCAGACTAGATGTCCCTATTAATTTGTACGCTATTGTGACTGTCTGGGGGCCTTCAGTGCTTGTTAAATATGCCCTATTCTGACCTGCCATTCCAACCCCCTGTTTGAAGACATGAAGTCCCATAGACAGCCTGCTACTAAGGAAGTCAGAGTACTACTTTTGTTCTGGGTCTTGGGCAAGGGAGGAAAATGGTTTTCAAAGTAGATTCTGCCAGTTGTTTGATGTGGTAAGTGATAAAAATTTAAGACACTTTTTATTGCCTTACCGCATTTAGTATTAAAGTATGAGCCATCCTCTGGCACACAGATTGGACTAGATGTCCTTACTGGTTCTTTCTAGTTTGCTTACAGTGACTTCCCTAAAGAAGGCAAAGTGACAGGCTCCCTCGGCAAACTGAAATGAGACTTGCATACAAACCAGTTCAAGGCTTCTGACTCATGAATGATTAAGATGAAGAATACTGTGGAAGTAGTGGAGAAAAACAACTGAGCCATTACTTTCCAAAAGAAATTAAAACTATAAAAGATGTTTCTGTCCTCACAGTCAACGCAACCCAACTGCTTTCTTACAAAAAGCTTGCGACAGCAAAGAGGTACCGAAAAAGTATGCGATGAAATAGTGTACTGAGGGTAATGATCCCCTCTCGCCTTTTTTGTATGACCCTTCTCAAATTAGCTGAAACTACTGTGGGGAACTTCTTCGATCAAGATCTGCGTTACATATTACTGCAGCACAGGTGAAACAAGGTACCAGGGGGTGAAGTTCATCTGCTTGTTGCCGACCTTGATTCTGACACTCAATCTGCAGTGGCAAGACAAGTGGAAGTTACTATTGATTTGTTCTGACTGCTGTGGAAGTGCAACCGCTTTCTGCTTCTCTCATCTTTCACATCATTAATTATCTTGAAAGAGAGCATGGTGTATAGACAAGACTCGTTACAGAGAAAACTGTATGACTGAACATGAGGTGACAGCACAAGAACATGACTACAGTACCACAGGATTAGCAGAGACAGATTATTTTGCCTTTAATAATGCCTCTGAAGGTATAGTCAGTAATAAGCATCTCCGACACACAGATCGGTTCTCTTCAGTTGTAAAAAGCAACAGTAGGATTTGTAACCCTTTAGTCACTTTTCCACTCTTTTTACTGAATACATCCTTTGTGAAAATCCTGGATCGCATATTTTTTAATTTTTGTCATCTTGGGTAGGAAAGAGACAAGACTACTGAATTTCTCACCATCCTAACCCAGTCCTCCAACACTCCGTCCAACATACTCACCCATGCAGTCTCAGGCAGATCCACTAATTAAAGTTCTAGTCCTGCAACAGGCTCTCACAACGGCAACACAAGAGCCCCGGCATAACGCAGAGCAGCAAAGATAGGCTCTAGCAAATTCCAGTACCAGCACAAAATATAACAGATAGTGCAGTTTAGCAGTTAAATTAGTTTAGCAAAAGCTTGCCAAAGAAAAATTCAGCCCTCTGCAGAAAACAAGGTCAGTGATTCAACACTCAGTTCATTTCCTCTTATTCAGTCCTAGCTGAAAGCCTTGAAATGAAGTGATAAAGAAAGGTTCCTTTCAGCCTCAGTGCCCACATTTCAGAAGGATGTATCTATCTAATGCGGTATCATATACCTCGGAGAACAAATAAAACACTATGGGATTCTTGAGTTCAACTATCATTTGACTTTTTTTTTGTTTTTTTGTTTTTTAAACCGGAATGCTCCACACACTATTTAAGGATTCTAGGTGTTCCCTAGACTCTCACATTTGTTTACGCTCAGAATAGTTAAGTTCCTCTCAGCCCAGCTTCCCCTTTTACCTTCTGTCGCTGCTGAATGTTGCTCATCGTGTCTGGCTGAAACTCCAGTTTGTCTGTTCGACAAAGTTTCCAGTATAAAATAATAACGATCAGGAGCACCACAGCAACTGGGACTGCCACACCAACAATAATCCATAGGTTGCTACTCTGTGATTCTGAGGTGGACTCCTTCAGCTTCTCCACAGCTGTGAAGTTAAAAGGAAGACAGCAATTTTATGTGGTTATATATTTTTAACTGAGGACACTTCAAGGTTATGTATTTTTATGTTCTTGTAAATGCTAGTGAAGGGATTTATCAGAAACCAGCCACACATCACAGGAAATGTCATACCACTTATAAGTTAACATACGTCATGCTCAGGAAGCACGGGGCAGGTGATCGATTGTCCTGGCCTACCTTCTGAAGACCTGTGCTTAAATAACTAACGAAAACACACTTCTGCCACATCATTTTGTAACCCAAAACTGAGTTGACATAGCGAAATGGGTCCAGAAAAATTACTTCACTAACAAAGGTGAGAAGGACTTTCCAGTATTATTGCCTGTTTCCTGCTTTAAGCAGTATTATCAGCTGCCTCTTCTCTTTAGTTATACATTATGTATTTTGTTACCTTCTCCATCAGTAATTACAGTCAATTTGAAATCAGTAAAACCCTCTTCCCCGAGGTGTATAGTTCTGCATTTTTTATTACTGGTTTTCCTTTCTCTTTTTCATTGTAAGTGTGTGAGATCCTTTAGCCCCAAACAGCAGACAAAGCTACTGGAAAGTGTAATCAAACATGCTTACAAAACGCCTGTCATGCTTGTAAAAAGTGAACTGGAAGAATCAACAAAATTTCATTTGCTCTGTTTTGCATAGTGGTTACATGTGGGACTAAAAACCACAGCAGTAACACATTTCTAGTCAAACTGATGCACTTTCTTAAAATGATGTTTTCAAGTTAAAAAGAATATTTCTATGCAATCTTATTTTTATATTTCATTTTATTAATAGCCATTCTAATGATGAAGATCGAGATTAAAAGGAACATATTATAATACTTATATTTTATAGATCTGACAGCTCATTTATGACATAACATTTTCTGTTATAAAAATAACCTTTTTTTGTCTAGTTTCTTCCAATAAGAAACATTTTAAAAATTTATATGATTCTATGCCTATTAAAAAACTCTTCTAATGACATGCCAAAGATAACAAGTTTCAACATGCAGAATAAGCTACAAACACTTAATGAAGTTTGTTCAACACCTACCATCTTTGTAAAGGGAATTTATTCTTGCAACTTTTTGCATTTGTTCCTAACCAATATTACAGTCCATTAACAGATATTACACGGATGTATATGAGCTACTGACCTATCTTTAAACCACTGTTCTAATGAGGGACAAAATTTAGAAACCCATCCAGGTGGCTTAATTATTACTGTTTTCTTTCTTTTCTTTCTGCAGAGGATTTTAAAAACCAAATGCATGCTTCTATTGGCAAAATACCCTGTGGTAAAATGTAACTCATGCCTCCATATTGCACAGAGAAGAGAATCATATCAATGAGGTATTCTGTAGATCATGTACACATCTGTTACTGTTTTAAAATACTTTGAAGTTTCTTTCCTAATCATAACATGGAATTTTGACTAGGTCTTCTGTCTCACTCCTTACTGCAAATTATTTATATACCAAGCTTCCTGAATAAAGTAATTATATGACTTTATATGACCTGTCATATTTATTCTGACATGCGTCTAGTAAAAGATCACATTACTTTTATATTATCTTTATTAAAAGATCACACTACTTACATATTACTGATGCACAAACAAATAAAAATAAAGTCAATCATATTCAATGAAGGAAATAAACTGTTTCTTTTTGCTTATACCCTCCAAAATGCCCCAGCTAGCATTAGCCTACATCTTTCACTCACAGAAACCATAACTCAGACAAACAAAAATAGCGACTTGTGTTAAACTTCACTGCCATTACTCAGCTAAAGGGAACACCCATTCCACGCTGACACCCTCCCATCCTACAGTCGTGTGTTTTGTGCAAGTTCCTGGGCAAGAAAAGCTGTAAAGAATATTGGACTAGCAGAAAGAGATGAAAATGGCAAGACGGTATCTAGTTAGCACAGTATTTTTCTAGCACAAGCACTGAAGTGAATGCAGTGAGGCTTGCATTTAAGGACTGTGTTGCAATTCCAAGCTCAGCAGAGTCTTCAAGAAGCAAAGCAACACCATGTAGCTCACTGAAAGACTGCTAAAATTTATTTCCTCAGGAGTGTCAAAATTGCAGCACCCCACAAACAAAACACTGCTACAGTGGGCACTGTGCAGTGCCATAATCTCCAGAGCTAATGTCACCCTTCCTCTTTCTCTTTGCTGGCATCAGTGTGGATTTGATAGCGCTTACGCTGTGCAACAGTGCCTTCAATGCGGTATCCAAGGATGATTGCAGCCCGCTGGATGTCAACTCTGTTCATCAGGTCTGAACACTTCAGAGCACTGAGTCGCTCTCCATCTTGGTCCTCCACAAAATAGATCAGCTCCACAGGGTTATCAACACCAACTAACCGTGACACGTTCACAATCTGAAAAGAAATTGTAAAGCTTTTACATTTTAAATTGTATTTATTTGGGGCCCCCACACATTTGGTCTTTCAGTCCTTACCCTCTCTCCCCCTTCCCTTCACAGGGCCTAGACCTTCAGGACACTTATCTAAAAAGAAACATTTGGAACAGCTTTGCCAAGATTGTATCAGTTATCTGTCTTAATTGTCACTGTGTGCAACGTCTAGTGCATAACAAAGATTCCACCTTGTATTATGACGTAGAAATAAAATTGCTGTTAAAGAAAATCCCTCTATCTGTGACACCAAGGAATATGATATTATCCTAACCATGTAACTGCTGTGAACTGGTACAGTTTGGAAATTGTCACTATCCAGAGAAGTCTAATGGGAAGAGGTGCCGTGTGTAGTGCTCCAAAATACCGTATGCAGCAAAGGCAACATAGAAATAGGCTAGTTCTCTCATCTGAGAAAAGCTTAAGTCAACATTGGACAAGAGTACATAGACAGAGCTAATATTCAGTAATAATAATTTGCTTCCTAACAAAAATTCAGGATGTTTTCACCTAATACTTATGCAAAAGATTCTGAGTGGAAGTCTTCCAATGAAAGGCAATGTTGCTGGAGAAATATATAGGTGTCTAATTACACAAGCACTTCTCAAGTGCTCCAGGACCCTGGGAAATTTACAGAAATATCTATTTTGTAACTGAAAGGAACATTTCCAGGGAAGTGATCCCTTGTATTATACATTTTTTTTGCAAACCTGAAGTTATCATTTTTTTCCCCCCTATTTCTTTCATGACAATGTACAGATCCAGTACCGAAGTAAGAGAACCGCTTTCACTCTAAAGAAGCCAATAGCATGCCACCCTGGAAGCCTCCATTGCCTTTAGCATTTGTCAGTTAGTAGGAGCTACTGAAGACATTAGTGTGATTGCACTGTTCCTTCTCTAAATACCTACTTTGACTGTGCTTTGCTGTTCACAACACACACTACTTTGTTCCAGTTTTTCCAAATGTTAAGCAGTTACACAGGCAAATACTCAGTTAGCTTCAAATAGAACTATTTGCTCTTCATCAGCAAAAGCACCCGCACGGTCACCTTCAACTTCCAAACAGCTCCCCCTGGCATCCACCTTTCTTCAAGAAGGAATGTATTTGATGCTGTGGGAAGCAATTGTTCCTACCTATTTCTAAAGACATTAATAATCAAAAGAATGCATGCTATGAAGAAGCCCTGTAGATACTCTGTAACCACCAAACATCTACATTGCATATGAGAATCACATAACAATTCTGAATTCCTGTAAAATTAAATCTTATATATATAACTCTCCGCTGTTAACCATTTACATGTAACGGTGAGCTCAACCTAGAATTAGGCCAAACAAATAGTAGGAGGTATTCTATCCTGTAAAACAGAGCTTGAAGAGCTCTGGAAGGAATTGCCACAGATAGAGCAATATGTTTAGCTTCCTTCAGAATTATCCTTTACTGAAGGAAGTATGTATTTAATAAATTAGAATCTCAAACTCTGCCTATAGGCTAAAGTAAAGCAAACACACAAAAGTTCGCACGTCTGAGGCTTACAAAAGAAAAGCTTTATATTTTTTTTTCCTACTTTCCAACAAAGCAATCATGTTGAAAGAAAGCAATGCAATGTTGTAGCTCAACAGGGATGATGTTCTGGTCTTTGGGGACATCAACTCAATATGTCCTAAAAAAGCTCTTCCCAGGAGTGGTAATAGCAAGCTACATAATTAAAAAAAGAAAAAAAAAAAGAAGGAAAGGAAAAAAGAGAAATCACAATTTTCATTAAAATCTTCCAGGCCAAATCAACCGAAAGCAAAGAACAATGTTCAACATCAGTCACATGTGATGTGAGAAACACAACACCTATAAATAGAGCAGAAATTTCTGAAACACAGCAAGATGTGCTAACAGGACCCATTAACCAATGCCGCTTCTCATCCTGAATGCTATTCACTCCTCTACCAGCTAAGGGGCAACCACTCCCTGACTGAAGGTAACAAAAGAATACCAATAAATAAGTTTTCAACACATATATTCAGCAGCTGTAAGGCTGAATCTGTTTTCATGGAACCCAGATATAACATTAGTTAACAAGTGTTCCTGTTGCTGCTTCAGCTGGGCTGCCTTCACTACAGCCCGGCCTCAGTGCACAGAGCAGCAGGGTGTGTGGACTGGTATCTGTTTTCAGCATGGATGGACCCTTCCTAAGTAGCACTTAACTCGCATGGGGAGTGAGGGAGTTGAAAGGCCACACGGGACCGAAAGTCATTGTGTTCTTCGTTTAGTTTTATGAAACCTCTCTGTGTGTAGCAAAGCTACAGAATCAGAGAAATTTAGAGGATTCTTAAATGGAATCGTCATACATTTTATGGCATTGTGGAACATCCAAGAAGTACTGTAATTATATGTGCGTTATACACACAAGGTAACAGTCAGAAGGTGGCTGAATGGGTTAAAAAAGGAACTTCTCCACAGCCACCTTTAGAAGGGGCAGAGGGGAAGGAGGACAGATCCCTGTGCAAGTTACCCCAACTGAAATAATATAATTTTAAACATAGAATTAATACCAACAGTGTATGGCTCCCTATGCTGAGGAATGGGGACGGGTGAGAATAGTCAGAAGAGATTGGAAGAAGTAGCTGGAGCTATTTCAGCACAGTATAGAGAGCATGGGAATGAGCATGAAGAAATTCAGTGGAGGGAGGTACAGGCTGGTGTTGATGAACTAAGCTCACTATTTCAAGGTAAGTTTTATATGAAATAATTCGTTCTGAATACATAGTGTTTTATGAGCGCTCACACCATACTGAGGGAAGCTGCAGACAAAATTTCAAATCCAAGGGGCGATGGCTATGGATTTCTATTCTGTGAAAGCTGATGGCAGAGCAGGGTGTTCTTGAGGTGACTACAGGACAACTAGGCTTGTACATAAACACAGCAACTGTGACAATATCGGTACACTGATTCACTAAAATACTTTTTTTTTTTTCTTTAAACTAACCTCTGAGTTTGCTGCAACATAGAAAATGCCACACTGGATTTGTTTATAAAATTGAGGTACACAGCCACTGTGCCCATTTTTTACACAGTTTTGTGACATTTTGCTCCAAATTATACTCTCTGTGCATCTTCAGATTGGTTTTGTCTCATATTTTATAGACGTGTCTCTATCCTTGAGAGTGGTAAGAATGCAAGCAGAGGCAGAAATGATATTTTCCAGGCATCCAGCAATGTAGCCCATGTGTAAGAATGCATTTAAGCATTTTATATTTATACTTTGGCAGTGAGGGATGACATGGGGAGGGAAGCGATACAAGAATTTCAATACACAGGAGGCAGAAAATGAAAAAAAAAAAAAGAAGAAGGAAGAAAAGACTAATTCAAGTTCTGTGTACATTAATGATACCATCTTTGTTGATACTAGATGTGCATTTAACCTCCATGGAGTAAAGGCTTAACCGTGTTCAGGTGTTAGTAAATTTAATTTAAAAAGTGTTTTCAAGAGAACACCATAGGTCAGTGAACAGAGTTGCCTTGGTAACCAAATGTAGTTCCTAATTTAAATCTGGGAGCTCCAGGTGTCATGGAAGCTTGCAAAGATTTTGCAGAGTATCCGTCCATCACTGGGATGTCCCAGCCAGCAACCCCAGGTAAGGAGTAAGGAATCCCTGTGTGAACTGGTTCAGGGTTTCGAAGGCAGGAGCGTTACTTAGAAACAAGCAAATATGCACACACAGAATCTCCACAATGCATGCACGAGGACTATTTTCCCTTTTTCACTATGTTCATCTCCTAGGGGAAAAAATAATAATATCAAAAAAGGTTCTGCTTTCTGCCTTATTAAAAGGATTTCAGTGTTGAGGCAATTAAATTGAGCTGTACTCTGGTCTGAACAGTTCAGCAGAACAATGCAGCATAAAACGTATGTGAAACGGGCACAGCAGGTAACCTGCCCTGGGTCTGAGGGAGGTCTCACAGGAACCTGTCCAGATGAGAGATGGCGGTGCCACCTGCGGGCAGCCAGCTTCCTCCTCAAGTGCTCCAGCTGGGGCTGGACAGGGCAGTACTTTGACAGACCCACCTCAGGCTGAGCTGGGGAGACCAGTAAAGGAACAGAGAGGGCCAGGGCGCCGCAGGCAAGGCTAAGGAAGTTTCCTCTGCTGGCTTGCAGAGGCTTGCCCAGCCGAGAAACTGGCTTGACAAAACAGAGGTAGGAACAGGCTGTGGGCAACCTGACAGAAGGGATGGTCTCTGCCCAGGGCGGCTGTCGGAGGGGCCTCTAAGGAAGAGGTGAAGCAGCAGCAGTCCCCAAAGTCTCTATTTAAAAACCTAAAAATAATCACAGCAAGACTGGGCCTTTACTCAGATTATGCATTCAGGAGAGACACAGAAGTTGTCGGCAGAAAGCCAAGAGAATGAATCTCTGCCTTAATGAAAAGCTCAATTTGGCCATTACGTCCCCTCATAGCTACTACTTCCTCACACACACTACAACTACAGCCTCACCTAACATGCTCTTTAAATCAGAACATCATTCTTTTTGCCATAGTAGGATCACCTTTTCGCTTCCTATTAGGTTCAAAAGACTAAGCACGCTGAAATGAAGGAAAATTAATTATTTTTGCATTAGAATCATAGAATCATTTAGGTTGGAAGAGACCTTTAAGAACATCAAGCCCAACCATTAACCTAACACTGACAAAACCACCACTAAACCATCTCCCTCAGCACCACGTCGACCTGTCTTTGAAATACCTACAGGGATGGTGACTCAACCACTTCCCCGGGCAGCCTGTTCCAACGCTTGACAACACTTTCAGTCAAGAAATTTTTCCTAATATTCAAGCTAAACCTTCCATGGCACAGCTTGAGGCCGTTTCCTCTTGTCCTATCACCTTTTACTTGGGAGAAGAGACTAATTCCCACCTCACTACAACCTCCTTTCAGGCAGTTGTAGAGAGCCATAAGGTCTCTCCTCAGCCTCCTTTTCTCCAGGCTGAACAACCCCAGCTCCCTCAGCCGCTCCTCGTAAGGCTTGTTCTCCAGACCCTTCACCAGCTTCATTGCCCTTCTCTGGGCACACTCCAGCACCTCAGTGTCTTTCTTGTAGTGAGGGACCCAAAACTGCACACAGTATTCGAGGTGCAGCCTCACCAGTGCCATTAGCTTCCAGTATAAACTACCTTTGAGCCATTTAATTCCTCAAAAAAATTCATGAGAAAGAGTTATTATGGTAAACTATTGACAGAATATAGCGCAGGGCCCAGTCTCTGCGGACGCAATGCAAACCACATTAAACATGTTCCTTCAATTTGCAGCAACAGCAGATAGATATTAAAAATATATATGCCTTGCTCTGTGAAACATTAATGTGAGCATTACACAAAAACGAATGGAACTATCTCATGTATAACAGCCAGGTGTGGGACTTCAGAGGTTTTTATATGTAATGATTATAGGCTTTTTTCCTTTTTTATCATAGAGTGCCACCTGTTAATAGTACAGCTAGGCAAACGGGAGGGGAAAACATGTTACGTAGGCACCCTAGGCAGTTCAAAGCTCTTATTTAAAGTGTCTAGGATTTAAAGAGTAATTTTTAAAATTCTTAGATCCTAAACACGTGCTTTTAGAAGTGAAATCTAAACCTCACAAGGTATCACTTCTATTTTCTTAGTATGTGAAAGGAAACTAATATGCCTGCAGTAACATTCACAAATAATTGCTTCACCTTCTGACCACAGTCCTGATTTTCCACAGAGCTTAGAAATGTCACATTTCAGTACACTATAAATATCTTTCACCTTAGGAAAAACTCTGGTCTATAGGGGCTCAACACAAATGAAATGTGTCTAGTCTTTTGTGTATATTTGCATGTCCTGCTAATACAAGTATCCACCATTTTGGTGTTGCTGGCAGCTTCTGTTCTTATTTTCACTTCATTGTGACCTAGTATCATAGCAGTCGCTGGTTTGTGTGCAAGAAATATATATGGGGAAAATTCGAATATAGAGCACAAAGAACATTAATAGCTCTCCCTGAAGACACAAATAGATGCATATATACAACACACTTCAAACACAGCTTATAAACTTGGCTATGAGGAATAGAATTAGCAGCAGTAAAACTAAAAGGTTTATTGCAAATGACTATGGACCAGATCCTCAACTGATGGGGAGCATCCTTGAAAGAAATCGTTCTCTACTCAGAAGGCCACTACCAGGCGCATCACTCCAGCTGCACACAATAGGCTCTAAGGCTCTCTCACCTACCACACACCTGAACGTCCCGCCACAGCAAGCTTCCATGAAGTTATAGTACCTGATGGCACCTACCATTCTCGTGCAGGATAGCAGGACACCTATCACAGACACCTAGCAGCAAGGTATCTCCTTCAGCCTTCTTTCTTCCACATCTCCTTTATTACAGGCCTAATCCTACCTAATAGCGTGGACTGTGAGCACCTGGAGAAGCCCTGTGTTACACGGGATGGTATGGTGTATTGGACTGTAACTAAGAGAATCCTCCACTGCCCAAAGACAGCAGTTTGCAGACTCTTTGCACTAATTAAGTGGCATAAATGAGCAGCGCTGCTGTTTGGAACATAAGCTGCAGACCATCTTATATCCCAATACGTAATACGAAGTCACAAGAAAAACACTGTACTTACACTTCCCGAAATACTATTCTTTAGCTAGAAAGGACCTGCTTGTAATTTTTTGCATGCAAAAATAAACTACCTGAGCTTTATTACATAAAACAGTAAAAATGTAATCTACACGTACACATTCTATAGGCTGTGGTATCATTACTAGCAACATAAGGAATATTTATTTAATTTATATGCAAAAGGAGGACTGAGGCATAAAGAACAAAGTGCAGTAAGAAGTGTTGGGAATAGAAGATCTGAAGCATACATCTATTTACAGCAATTCAAAGCTACACAAAACAAAAATAAAATAAAATCTCTATTACTGGAACAGATGTTTCTGAGACAGGAAAACAAAAGTAAGAAAACCCCAACATCTGGAAATGTAAGTGGTTGCAAACACTCTAGGATTAAATTAAATAAAGATAATAGGTCTGAACTACTAGAAGGGCATCTGTGAAGTAAACCAACTGTCGATGAATTAGCTGGGAAAAGTAATTTTTAAGAAGATGGGCCATTAAAGCGTATTTTGGCTTTCAGTTTGTTGAATTGACTAGAAAGAACACATGTGAGAATTTAAAAATTAAAATTAAATATCCAAGTCTTCCTGGACATTACATGAATAGTTCCACCTGACAAAACTATAAAGCAGCACTGAAATCCAGATAGCAGAAGCTGCCCTGTGTGCAAGATTTGACACGATTAATCATTCTTACTTGAAAGCCATTCCTTTAACCAGGAGTACTGTAACAAATAGGCAGTTAAGGGGCAGAATATACTACTCTATGGCTGCGTCAAGCTGCATGTGATTCTATTTCATATTTCTGCACCACCACCAAAACACTACAGAGAGCGGTGAAGTAGCTGTTCCAGCAGAGCACATTTTTGACTCAGATGAGCAACCTGGCTCCTTTTGCTAGGCATCTCATGTAAGTCAGACAAGATAGCAAGTTTTTAAAATAGGATGTTGGTAAAATAATTTTCAATACAGTTTTTAAGAAATCATCAGAATTTTTTAGTAGCCACATAAAATACTCAGTTGTTTCCATTCGTTACGTTTAGCTTAACAGACAACAAGGTAACCAAAAGAACCATATTGCAGGTGCACAACATAAGCATCATCAACTAGCTAAACGTGATATATGCTTTTGAGTTCCCTTTCTCAACTCAAAATCTAGACAGTATTAACTTATTCAATAATCTATTACCCTTTATTTCTTCCTCTGACTTTGAGCTCTTAATACCTGCACAACGTTGCTGCCTGCAAAACTGGCTCGTCTCCATATCCGACCTCTGACCAACGCCTCGTTTAACAGGTGAGCTAGTTTCCGCTCCATCTCAGCCTGAAACACTTCCTCCTGAATTCGCTGGTCGACGACACCCAAGAGAACTACATTGCAGAGAAAGTAACCCAAGAACACAAATGAATTAGTAAAACTTTTCAGTTTCTTCTTTGCAACTTCAATTACAAGCTTTGAGTCACCCTGTGACATCTCACGGACAATTCAAGGGCAGCTGTATTCATGTGGGAATACTGCACAGTGCAGACAGAGGTTACACGTTGGAAAGGAGGACAAGGTGGGAAAAGGTTAAAAGAAATAAATAAAAAAAAATTAGGACAGAGGGTATTTTTTAAATCTCAACCAGTCTAGACACATCCAGGATACTGAAGAAACTCTTTCAATTCTAAAAAAACAAACTTGTGAACATCCAATGAATTATTTAAAAACAAATGAAAGAAAATTCACTCTAAGTTGTCTGCTGCAACTACTTTCAGTCTAAATGTTGTGTTCACAAGTCACACAGAGGTGGAGATGCGCAGGGCAAGGGTTCAGAATCAAGGGGAAAGAATAGACCAGCAGCAAATAAATAAAGCTGTGTATTCCAAGCATATCTTCCCTAGATAAGACAAAATTAACAAGTATGGCAATCATAGCACAAAAAAACCTGGTTAGTAGTCCTGCCCTCTTCACTTCCCTACCCCAGGTACTCCAGGTCACTGGGGCAGCTAACGCTGAGAGGAATCCCTGAGGAACAACACATAGGAAACATGAAAACACTGTGGACTTTTACTAATAAGATGGCATCCAGTAAAAGCAAAGTGGAGTGAGGGAGCAATAGTCATTCAAATGACCTAATAAAAAAAATGGTCCTTAATAAAAAGCCATCCACTTAGATTAAATCAATTAAGTATAATTTTAATTTTCTTAATTTTTAAAACAAAATATTAAACCCACTTTTTCAATTTAAAAATTTTCACTGCAGATGTCAGAACAAGTTCATTTTCATGATTTCTCACAGAGATCGACAGCATCTGCTTTCTAAATTCAATCACAGACTAAGTATCTCAATTAAATAGCAAAATAAATAAACAGTGGCCTAAGGCTATCATATACAGCAAGTAGAAGATGGTTCTTGCCTGTGTATTGCATTTCAGTATCAATGAATTAGGCTTAAAAGCATGAACTGTATTCTACAACTGAGAGGGACGGCGACAGAGAACACTGCATATCCCAACATATTATGACTATTGGGATACATGCACATATATCTGGGCAATCTAATATTTAAAACCTCATCTTTACGTGCATAAATTCTATCATTTTCCTACATCATGAGTCATTACCTTTACAATACAATATACAGACTGAAAGGACTGACCCAGCCAAAGTCTACTAGCTCTTCCCAGGCTGCCTGCAAGAACTGGGATTACAAAAAATTCCTCTACAGCAAAAAAGGTGCTGTAATTGGCTTTCAAAATCTTACAGTCAGGAAGTTTGGAAAAACCCAAAGGGACAGGATTTCTGAGCTGGAAGAACCCTCTTCTTACTGCAGGATCTAAAGGAACTTCCAGCAACAACGGACAAAGCAATTCTAAGGTTGAGCAAGACAGGGTGGGGGTTTGACCAAAAAAGCGAGCACAAATGTCTAAGGAAGGATGACATCAGATGTGGGATACACATGTAGCTTCTCTCACATTACTGAACATGGGTCTGAAATTAATTTTTTCTTTTCCAAAACAAACTGCGTGGGCTTCAGATATTAAGTTGCAACTTGGTTTCCTGCTTAAAAGTAAACCGGGTCACTGGTGAGAGGAGACAGGATACCTGAAAAAAGAGTAAGGCGGTACTACTGGTGAACTACAGGTGGAAAAGTTGTGGGATGACAGAATTGCATCCAGTGGGGCATTTGCACCCTAACAGCGAGTTTGCTAGACATAGCCTGGTCACATTCAGGCTTTCTGCTTAAAAGAAGCAGGTAGGACCTACAGCACGCAGGCAACCTGAACTGCCTTTGAGCATCTAAAGGTGAGAGCCCAACCGTATTGTGAATTATAGAATAAAACAACCAGGAGATTTGGGTGGGAGGGATCTGCTGTGAAGGAATCAGAAGAGATCAATGAAATGTGATGAAACGCTATCATGTGCTCGTATCTATTTTCATTCTACTTTATTCCTGAAATGTTTTGTTAGAAAAGTGCCACACAAAAAAAAAAAATAATTTTCACTTAAAATAAAATAAAAACCTAAAAATCAATGTGGTATATTGACAGCATGCAGAGTAGACACTTTATGCTTGACAGTGTAAGTATTCTCACTAAGAATTAACTGCTTTATAGCCAGAAACTACTTTGTGTGCATTATCAAGGAATTGCAGTAGTTCATTCTAGACCCGGGAATTACATCTCCCAGATATTCCAGGTCACTAGACCTTTGCTTTTAGAATTTGTTCAGCTCAGGCACATTATTACCTCATAAAAAT
Organism: Chroicocephalus ridibundus; assembly: GCF_963924245.1. NCBI lineage: Eukaryota > Metazoa > Chordata > Aves > Charadriiformes > Laridae > Chroicocephalus > Chroicocephalus ridibundus. The sequence goes on from NC_086284.1 coordinate 158,305,611, forward strand.
GCAGCATCCTTAAGCTATCAGTATTAACATAGGCTAGTTATCCTGATAACAAAAATAGTTGCACTCTTACTTACTCACAGAGACTGTACGTACCTGTTCTCACCCAGGAAGATTTCATCAACTGAGACACATTAAGCTTAGGATAATGAAAGGCTGAGGGAAAAACAGAATGGAGGAAAAACATCCATAAGAACAGTATTCTCAACAACATACACAAAAAAAGAAGCCACTTCATAATTTATACTGTCAGTAAGCATCTTATTTACACAGATGTATTACTACTCCTGAGGCTATGCAGACACAACAGCAAGGAAAGTGCTCCAAACATACATTTCCCAGTTCGTCTCTGAACAAAACGAAGCTAACTGAAGCAGTCAGATTTATTACCTGAAAGATTTCAAGCTGCTGTACTGAGGTCATTGCTCCTAGAAACTTGAAAGTAAAAGCTCCCTGTCTGAATTGTGACTCTTACTGAGCTAGCTGCCAGACCATACTTTTGCTCAAAGGGCAATGAGGCAACTCATGAATGTCTCAGAATGAAAATAAGACCTTCTTTGAGGCAGTAACTACATGAAAACAGTAAATGTAAGGCCGAAAACGAAATATATCTGATTTGTGTTCCAGACTTGTGCAGGGGAAAGCATTTAAAAAACACCACACTGATAATGTTTGGGTTTTTTTTTTTTTTTTTTTTTACAAAAATCACAAATAAATTCATGTGCAAGTATTGCTGTGGACAAATCTTACGGCTTTTGTATTTGGCTCCGTGGCTCCAAGCCTTCCTAATTTCTCAGATCTTACAAAAAGGCTCTGCTCCAGAGTGAAATCCTTGCCCCAGTGAAGTAAATAAAGTCTATTTCCACTGACTTCAATAGGGATAAGATTTTTCCCAAGGTTTCCACTGGAGTGCAGTAAAGAGATGTTGGGAAAGAAGTGAAGATGGGGGCTGGGACAACGGTTTCCTCACAGGAAGTCTTATGCTTCTCTATGGCAATAAGAAAAAGGAATGGTCTTAACTTTCTCAAAATATTTAATCCAGATGCAGTTTGCTAAGCATTATACAAAGGTGACTTTTTAAACCATTTCATGAATAGAAAGACTGCAGCACATAACAATTAAATGACCTGGTCCATGCTAGGTGAATTAAGAGGAAAGATGTCCTGTCTTCAGTTGTAGAACAGCTTGCCACTATTACATGTTTCAGAGAAACAGAAAATTACCATTTTTATAATTTAATTATGCAATAATTTATAGAGTAGCTGACCTCTGTCAATGTAGCTAATAACTGATTCTTCTGCCTCTTAAAAAAACCTATGAATTTTTTGTTAAAGCAAGAGCAAAAGAATTACTAGTTACATTGTACCTTTTACTTTCATAGGTTTATAACTAGTCCCATGGAAAAAAATGAAAATTTTGTTAATCCACCTTTATTTCAATAATAGCACTACTAGCTTCAAGAGAACCATGTGGGAGGTACTTTGTGACTTACTATTCAGAAGCACATCAAAATATGGTCCTTTATTCTGAACAGCCCTCTATATGCTGACCGGAATGCATCTAATTTCCAAAAATTTCAAACATACAAAAAGCACCTCACAGTCCATTTAAATAAACACATTTAATTTTGGCATCCTGCTACATGATTCTTCTGATTGTAGCTTTTAGATTGGAATTCTATTTACTCTGGTCATGCAATTGTTTATTTCAAATTAGAAATACAACCTGAACAAAAAAGCATAAACTAAACCACAACTGTTGTTTTTCCAAAGCATGGAAAGACCAAGATAAGAAAATCAAAAACCTTCCAATGACCATAAAACTGAACTGCTAGCAGTTCAGAGTTTTTTCTTCTTTTAAACCAAAATCGTGTTTTGCCTCAATACTTAATGTGCTCTTCACACTTTTTCTAATTAGTGCTTGAAAATGATTTAATTCATGCAAATTGCTGGATGACTATTCACTTAAACTTTTCACAGAATTAATGAAATTTAAAAATAAAACAACTTGAGCAGAAAATCTTGAAATTGCAAAGGAAGATGTGCCGTGATCATTGGCAACTAAGGCTGGGTTCTAAAACTTGACGAAGAATGCAGGAAATGATGGACGCTTCTGCAACTGAGACCATGCTCAGAAGTCAGAAAATCCAGGCTCCAATTCCTATTCCATAGGTCACTCAAGTGTCTCACCAACACACATGTGACCAGATCCTGAGCTCAGCTGGAGTCTCAGCGCTGCAGCAAGATCATATTTGCAAGATTCCTAATGCGCCCTGGGACTAACGATTAAAACCAGCACGGACTGATTGTTATTCTGAGGAGGAAGCTGGATAGACAAAATGCAATTATTAGTTAGATTGTGGCTGGTCTGCTAATGACTATAGATGCATTAATGAAGTAGATGCTAGCATCATTAGAAGATTCTAACACGCATCCCTGAAGCGCCATACAGCATAACAGCATCAATTCAATGCTGACTGAAAAGGCAAAGGGTCACCTAGTCACCCAGAAACCTCTTGAGAGCTGTCTGGAAGCACACCACTTGGGCAGCGTGGCATTCACTAGATGCTCCAACAAGGACCTCTCTGCTCCTCTTATATAGAGATGTGTGGGACCATGCAAGATACAACTGGTACCATATTGATCCTTCTTACTTGTGATAAATAGAGGAACAGTAACAGAAAGCATGGAAAGAATGCAACATTTGGAATGAGAAGGTATCAGCTGAAAAATAAGATTCCATACAAATATCGGGGTGCACACAATAGTAACACAGTATCTGTGAAAAGCCTGATCCAAAGTCCACCCAGAAAAAAATTGCTAAATGTTTCTGCAGTCTTCAGACTGTGTCATACAATTTTATATTATCCTATTGCCCTTGCAATATCTCCAAGATACCTGAAATAGATGCCACCCATCAAAGTGCTGCTTATAGTACTGAAAAAATGGCAAGTCCCAAGGCAACTCTCTCTATTTTAAGTCATAATAAAACCAGAAAGCTTTATTCGGAATAAATTAATGAAGGCCAATATTCCTCATAATAGTCCACAGCTAGCCTTTGCCTGTCCTGAGAGAAATCTTACAGCCATAAAGAGATTCTTTCCTATTGTTTTTAATGAACTAGCCCCCAAAAACCATGACTAGACTTGGTTTTTCTTTCTGCTGACATGTAGTTCATAACCACCTAACCAGTTTACAACCTAAAATGTAAGATGCAAGGTACAAACAATGCAGGAAGGTACAAACTGAATATTTGAATATAAGCATGTTGCTGAAGTCACCTAGAAGTCTGTGGGGGAAAGAAAAAAATCTGGAAGTTTCCAGGCTTGGCCACTACAACATCTCTATTCTTGCACAGAACAGGCCATTCTGTCAAAATAACAATTTTCACTACTGAGGCTGACTCTAAATGAGTGGAAAAAAGCTGACAAAAAAGTCCTGTTGTTATGATGTGCTGCACAGGCACAACCCACACAGTTAAAAGTATAAACAGTACATATTACTTATGTGAAAAAAAAAAAAAACAACACCCAAAAACCAGTGAAAGGACTATGTGTGAAAGGCAATGTGAAGTGAACAAGCATCAGGGAGCAAACACATTCCTTCAAACAAGGCTTATATTCGGGGTATCAAAGACAAGGTCTCACTTCATGTAACAATGCTGAGACACAGTGATATTACACAAGTAGCTTTTCCTTAGTATGAATCAACGTGTACCCCCTGACAGCTCAGCTCACCTACGAATCAGTTCTTTTTCTTCAGATGCAGACTATAAAACCTACAAAATAATATACAGGGCCCTCGGGGTGGGGGGAGTCACCACGGAGAGTATTAACTGTTACCATGCCTGACAACTAAGGTATAAGTGGCATAGAACAGTATGGCAAGGAACATTTCACATTTACATACAAACAATAACATACGTAAATTGTTTATATGTAAATACATAAATATCCAAAAATCCCCCCAAAATTCACATTGAAAAGTAGAGGGTTGCATATCAATTTGCACAGAGCAAAGCAGCAACCTATCTAAGGAAGACCCACACAACACCTTCCCTGCTACGACTCCTCTACAGACCAAGGGACAGAATGAAAACAGAGAGTTCAGGGTCTAGAGAACAAAACCATTTACGCATCTTCCTGCCAAAGTAGCTTTGAGGATCTGGCTGTCGGTCATCCTCAACAGACTGCTGAATAAGATGTCTCAAGAAGGATCTGCCCAATGCTGCTTTGCCTTTGGACATGATTTCTGGCTCTGAAGACCTAAAATCCCTTGGCTTAAAATACAGTCACAGCAACAATACAAAAAACTGCAGAAATGGTTAAAAATAACCGAGTGTGGTTGCCTCGCTTATAAAAGCATATGAGCTACATTCATTGTTGCGCTTGCTGACAGACAGACCCGTAGCTCTAAGAAGCTGAGAAACTCTGTTCCCACTTTGCTGACTTACCAAATCACACCATATCTGGTGTTCCAAAACAGTGACTACCGACGCACTATTGAGACCAGACTAGACAAGGTCAAATCAAAATGAGTTGTCCTGAAGCGGGCTCAAAACAGTAAATACAGGTTCCTCTAGCAACAAGGAATTCAAATGCTGACAAGATGCCCCTTGAGTTAGGGCACCATACGTACCACATCCTCATGTTTTCTACACTGTGAACTTTGGGAAGATCTTATAGTTCCTAAAAATTCTGATTTACTAAATTGAAATTTAACATATTTATTTTATATTTATATCAATTTATTACATGTATTTTATTTTATTTACTTTAATACAACATTAAATATTTTGAAACTGCATTCTAGACAAATCTGATGGTCATCTTCAACATTTCTCTATCAAACAAACAAAGAGACACCACCACCACACTCTGGCTAAGATCTCCAAGGCAAGTGCTATGCTCTGTTGGCAACATTCATTCAATTGGCTATGGCATCAGTTAGGTGGGGTCATTGAAGGCAAGGCTACAAGCAATAAGGTGTGTATACACTACATAGCTTATTCAGCTGTCATGGTCCCTGCTACTGGGGATGTGCACCAAAGAAACAGCGTATTTCAAGAGCTCCGCACAGGCGAATGTGGGAATAAAGTGTGTATCATGATGGATTTAGTCACCACTGATGAGTAACTCTGCCTTCCTACACTAAGGGTCTGCTTGAGGATTTGAGGTTCGGTATTGTTTGGGAGATTTGGTGGATTTGAGGGAAGAAGAATTTTGTGTTTAAAGAGTCTGGAGGCTTGTGGCGGAATTTGCAGGAATGAAATTACCACGCTCACGGCATACTTGTTTAAAATTGCCAGCAGGAATAAACAAACACTTCCTGAAGCTTCAGAAAGTTATAGAAATAACTCACCCACAGGCTTGGACATGCCACTGTACTAACAGAGGCAAGATTTGCCAGGTCATAACAGCCAACATCTACATCACTTCATTGCAAATCCTCAGAGTTGTCAAGAAAGGAGAAGAAATACGAATGGGACCTTTTTCTAAAGGCACTGCCTGACCTCTTCACTCATTCTACTTTGCATGGCTTTCTCATTAACATGTGAGCTACCGCAGAGCTCCACTGGCACTATAAGCATGCAGATAACACAGGGAGAGCTCCTGCTATGAGCACTAAAGAAATTGCCTTCAAATTTCCTAAGTACCATCAGGAAAGGAAAATATGGACAACGGTGTACATGCATGTTTAATAGGAATGTTTTTCCCCTATGCCCAGCCTGTCTTTTAAGATACATCAGCCTTGGCAGAAATTCTGTTATCATTTAATTGCACTGTAGCTCCATTGGACAATCCAGAAGATGGATTCTCAGCAAGGGGCAACCTGCAAATTCACTAGAAATATCACTCCAGAATATGTGGACAAAAGTAAAAACTGCAGGACCCAATGTATGTACATCACAGGAAAAAAACAAAACCCCCATGACACTGAAAATAATACCCAAGAGACCCAAAGTAATAAAACTTAAGGCGAAGGTGCAAAAGAGCCAATGCAGGGTAAAGACAAATGTCTTTCAAGCAATCAAGGCAAGAGCAACATTTAATTTGAATTCAGTGAGAGATAAAGACCACAGCCTGCAATCTGAGAAATTCTGTGATCTCCCAAGGAACAGAAGAAATGACATTCATCTACGGACAAGGATTCTCAAGGCTTTTGGTCCTGGCTCAATTAAATGCAGCTACCACTGCACAGGTACAGTCTGTATGAGACCATGAGAGCAGAAATGTTTAAAGGAAATTAGACAACAATCTGCTACATTTTTTAATCAATTATGGGAGCAGAGGATTCAAAATGATGAAAAATGAAAAAAGTTTCAAAAAAATTAGTACATTTACACTACTTCTAGTCATTGGGAAAGTGCAGTCATCTTATATAGATTTAAAGGTGCTACAGAGAACTTCTTCTGTTGACAAACACTCTCCTATAATATCTTTGTTGACATACTACTGTACAGCTGCATGCTGAACAGCAGCTGCCATTAGGCCTGATTTTCCATTAAACATTCAACTGTATAGAGAGAATCACGATGTCAGGTGCTACACACCTATATACCTCACAAAAATAACTCTGATAATTAAACAAACTGCATGGGAAAGCACAGTGACATAGGAGAAACTGGGAATTAACAGACTGGGTTAACAGTAACACCTGCCATCAGGAAAGGCAAGTACTGTTCTCTCGTGATCTTGCTTATGTTCATGAGACATTTGTCATGAACAATCCATTTGTGTACAAGGTTAAGTGTTGAGTTTAGAAATGTGGCTTATTTGTGAGACTGAGGTCATCTGAAAAATCTAACCAAACATAAGTTGTCAAGTCCAAGTGTCAAGCAAACTCTGCTGTGCAGGCAGTTCCCATTAATTTAAGTGGCCATGGTCTGGAAAAAGTGACTTGCACTGCAAGTTGTACATAGGAAGCAAGACATATGCTTAAAAGATAATACCTTAAAAGGTAATAGACTACTCAAAAAAATACTGCTGCTGATAGCCCAGACAGATTATATGGGCAAATATAAGCTTATGTTGCCAATGTCCCAGACTTTCTAGAAGTCAGAGCCGCAGTTAAGTGCAACATGAAGTCCAAGGTAGTAAACCCAGCTGAGAAGCAGCCAAGGCCACTGTAGACATATCTGCAGATGCACACCTTGGAGCACACTTCACAGCAATACTGATGGAAGTGATTTAATTTTTTTTTAATCCTGACTAAGACCAATGGACTAATGAAGCCAGGTTAAGCACAACCGGCCCAGTGCAGAAGGAAAGGATGATGACAAAAGCACCAAGTTTCTGTAACACTGATACACAGTATGTGAGCAGAGAGCGGTATGGAAGTCATGATACATGTTAGGTACTTGAAACTGCATTATCACTTATGCACAAAATTACCTTAAGGAAAAAATACTAAGGAAGGTATTTTGTAGTCTTGGCAAACAGCAAGTACTCACGTTCAGCAATTTGCTGCACAGGAAAGCCCAGGTAGAAGCTGAATTCCACCACAGACAAGTTTCTTAGCTGCTCACTGACTTCAGACCCATTTAGAAAACCGTATCTACCTCGGACAGCAAAAACAATGCTCACGGGGCCTTGCCGAAACGCTCCCCCATGCCTACTCAGAGTTATATTCAGTATCTGAAAAGACAAGATTGAAGCATAGTCAGCAAAATCAAATCACTGCCATTTCCATTCCTTCCATGACAGTCTTTTTTTTTCTTCCCCTTAATATGAAGAGGGGGGAGAACAGTTCACATCAAAACAGAGGAACATCTATTCCAGGTTGTTTCAGCCTGCTGAGTCTCGTAAGAGATAAAGTTACATGTGAATTCCTCTTCTAAGAGTTCTCCTTTAAGGTCAATAATAATGCAGAATGATCAGAAAGCTACAGTCTAGAAAATGATGAAAAAAACACATAGAGAGATAGTCAGCAAAATAAATGTACCAATAAAGAAATCTTAGCCAAATACCAAACTGGGTGGAATAGACAGGAAGAGACCATAATAAAGAAACATGCTGAAAATGGATGTTCTCTTGGTCAAAACCTCCTGCACCATGCACGCCCAGACACTACCACTGGTTAGAAGCCTTATTTTGGCACCAATATACACATCAACTGTTCATGTAGACACACTTGTTCCAGACAGTAGGGAATTATTTAAAATAGAAGTCTGTTAAACTGATAGTCCTAGAAATTGCTTTGCTAGTTCTGTCTTCAGTCTATCCAGTCACACTGTGTCATGCAGTTGCACAGTTCTGAGCACTTTACTATGTAGTACTTCAGGTACTAAAAAGTTTATATCACTTTCCTGCTATGATTTTATTTCAGGGTACCACAGATGGGCGTTTATGGTGCCAGTTAAATAACACAATAAAATTTTTACTAATTTTGGTATTACAACAAAGCTAGATTAAATTTAGGAATTCAGAGAGAAGAGGGAGTTGGTCTTATTAAGTTGAATTACTGACTTTCCAGGAAGTTTTAAGCTCTGCTGTGTGACTCAGTACCCAGCACATATGCAATACGTTACATATGTGAAGTTCCAGTAGAACTGCCACGGACATCATATAGTGCTGTAAGTATTTCTAGACCTCGGAAGCAACTACCATGTTTGCTCACATAACGACAGAGGGCATATAACTCCTATATCCCTTAACAGGACCCCCTGAGTGGCAGTGAGACCTGAAAGTTGTCTTACAACAAAAACGTTCTAACCACACCCTAGTCTGTAATAGTAAAATCTGATGGGAATGAGTTTGGTAAGGGTTGGGGCAGCCTTTACATGAAAAACTATAAACCCTATTATATTCAATAATGCTTCTGGATATGAATTATCATCTTGGATCATTTTTTCAAAAAGCTTGAAACCAGAAGGATATGTGGTGCCATATTATTTTGTAGGGGAAAAAAAATCCTGACTTCATAACAAAGCTTCATAGTTCTTCATGATCCAGACGGCAAGTTGTAGCCGTTGAATACCTAACTCATTTTACCGGCTGCATGAAACACAGGACAACCAAAGGTGAGGAGAAAAAGGGACAGACAAAATATGCTAATCTTCTTACCTGCACAGTGAAGTTGTAGAACTCCTGGTGTTTGCTCACCTCCATGAATGCCATTGTCAGTCCTTTCTCAATGCGCTGGCTAAAGTTGCAGAACCCAACGTCCACGTTCCGAGGCACAAACTGAAGCACTGAAGGCAAAGGTTACACGTTATTCCTACAGACAAATACTTCCATGAGAGAGAACAAAATGAGCAAGAGAATCCACAGGGCCATCACTTCTTCAGGGGATTCAGGACATATTCAGTGAAACACTGTGTAAAAACACAGCAGAAATACATTTTGTGTTGATGCAGTAAATTCTCTACTCATTAATATGTAGCAGCATTAATTAGATTACTGAAAGATATTAGTGACAAAATACCCACTCTTTCCTCTTGCATACTGAAAGACCTTCGCTACATACATGTGGCTAATTTTACACGACTTGAACACTGAATCAGCCACACTGAAATCCTTAGTACCCACAGATCAATGAAAATCTTGAGGAAAAACGCAACAAATCTCTTTTTCTTGTAGACTGAAATATAGTATTTAGCTTGCCTAAAAGACCACATATTGCGTCCGTTAATACACATCAAATACTTAATTAGCAAACAGTCTTTTTAATTCTAGATACATTCACCTTAAAGTCTTTCACAGGAGAAAAAGAGAGTGCACAGGAGAGAGAGTGAGCACAGAGGAACGTGAGCAGGCGCACAGACCTTAACTACATGTACATCTGTGGATTTCCTGATATAGTCTTACCCAAAGAAATGCTATGATTAGGTTACAGACCCTAACAGCAATGTTATAGAAGGTTCAAGAACAGAAAATACATCTATTATCTATCTATATAACCACATTAAGCAGTGGAAAAAGACTTCACACCTGCACAATTAAAGAAGTGATGTCTTACCATGCAGTTATTAACAGAGCAGAAACAACACATGAAACATACCTGAACAAAAGCACTACGTTTAACATTCATTAACTCTCTGCCTATATACTCAATCCCTGCCACTACCTCATTATGCAGTCAACCAACAAGGCAGGTGGTTTTGTTATGCAAATAATGCCTGAAGAAGATTTTAAATTATACTAATGACAAAGTGTATTACATGAGTAATATTTTGCTTTAGATTATTAGTAGTCATGGACTTCACATGAACTGCTGCCATACAGCAGCCATGGAAAGATGAATACTACATGAGCAATCCTCCTGCTCACTTTATATATAAGCAATCAATTCTCCTGCTCGCCAATTCTCCTACATTAGGGGAATTCTAAAAAGTAGCATTTAAGGTAAACATAATTTGAAATTTGACTCAAGCATTATAAAGTAGCTGCACCATGATTTTATGAGAAATGTTTCACAAATATTTTTCTTGTCTCACCTTTTGAAGCAAGAAAAAGAGCACATCTATTTTGCAACGTGACAAAATATTTTCCTGAAAAAAACATTAAATTATGGGGTTAACCGTATACAATTTATCATCTCTCAACCACGGATCTGGCAAGTATTTCACTAAAAAGCAAGAATTAAGACTCACAGCAGTAGAATGCAGGGTTTTGACTTGACCTTGCATACTTAATCACAAGTGAAGAAGTATGAATCAATACGAAGCTACATCTCCTCCTCTTTGTGTCAGGAAGAACCCACCTGTCTGAACTTGGAATCTGTTATCTGGCACAGTGAAAGAAGGATGCAGTGAGAGGATCATGGGGGCCTCGCCACGAAGAAGACTGCTGTTCACAAGCACGTTTATGACAGCTACTGCCGTGTAAACAAAAGGACCTGATGTCACCAAGAAAGCAAACTTGGGGGAAATTTTATAAACCTACAAAAACAGAAAAAGACATAAATTTTAAAAAAAAAATCTTCAATGTGAAATTTGGCAACACTTTAGATCTACATAGTCCCACGCATTTCAAAGCCACATCATCAAGAGGTAGGAAAATGCAATCTTTGTTTTCCAAAGAGGGCGTAGAAGCACAAACACTCTGATAGTGCTGAGCCTTGCGGCCTCTGCTCCAGTGCATGAGAGGGGCAACTCCCCTGTGCCAGGTGCATCTACCAGAATCTTTTCAGTACAACACACCAATCTCAACAGTTCTTGATTTATCACATCCCAGCATAGTAGCACTCCCCCTCACCTGCATCCCCCTGGAGTACATAAGAGTTCCCATACAAAATTGCTGTTTACTTACTGAACCACTTGCATCAGCTTCTGCATTTCAGTCATATACTGTTTAGTGAATGCATCCTATACTATTCACACATGATATGCACAAAGCAAAATACACATAACCTGTGTTTTATGGATATAATTTTCACACTCAAGAATGCTTTCTTCCAGAGAACACTCCTATCTGCTTATTTCAGCAAAGTTACCAATTACAATTTTCCTCTTCCAATTAATCTCCTGACTTTGAGTCTTCTTAAAAATCTTAAGGAGCCTTAGTCATCATGTAAAAGGAATGAGATTGTAAGTTAAATATAAACCTAGGTGAATGTTTCCATGCAGACACTTTTATCCACCGTTTCTCCGTCACTTAAGTAGAAACAAACCGGAGGCTTTTATTTATTTAAATATATTTCAGTGTCTTCTCTCCTTCAAAGAAACTCTCAATGCCGAGGACACCTATTTCCCCAGCCTTATTTTGTTCCTCTTTGGTTTACTCCCCCAGTTTGCTTTATTTGCCTAAGGCAGTCACACTAAAATATTTTGAGATGTCTGACATGATAGCCTCACAAATAAATGAATGAATAATCTAAACCAGAAACCAAAAAGTTCTGATAAATCTCTTGAGATGCTAGCACCTTGCAGGCTTTTGCTGGTGAAGGGATATGTTAGACATCCTCAACTTCAGGAGCAGCCTTATAGAAAAGCACAGTGCCACTTAAATTGTGACCCACATGTTCCTTACTGGTATTTCTGCCACAGTGTAAAGCGATGGCAATTGCTGTTTAGATGAGACAGCAAGCAGGTCCTTCCTGTCCTCTAAAAAACAGGCATTTCAAAGATATCATCTTCACTTGAAGAAACTTCCTCAGCAGAAAGAAATTTAAAAAAATATACAAATCTATGCTCCTCATTATTCCTTTCTTCCTTCTTAGTCCACAAATATATGCAGGATCCAGCTTTTATTTTAAATGGATTTAGATCCATAGAACTCAAATTTGTTTGATATGAATAATATGCAACCGCTCTTTTCAGTTCCTCTTATCTGAAATTTTGTCCTTTTATCTCAGGATGAAATGATCTCTGCAGCTTCAGTTTGTCAAATAGAAACAGCAGTTATAATGGGTAAAACGTGCCAAAAGAAAGTTGCCCATTACTTGCAAAGGAGGCTACTTAAAAGGCAAGAAAAAGAGGAATTAGAATTACAAATCTCAGTGACGGTTTGCTGGTGATTTCTAAAGCAATATATGCTGAGGAAGAGAGGCCTAGTGTAGCCAGCATACACTTATGCACTAGAGTTAGGTATTTCAGACAAGAAACAAGCCTCTGATAACTAACTCAGCTGTCTTCATCTCTGACCCGTTGCAGTGTGCCACAGATGCAATGAAAGCCGCCTACCCTGAACATCCCCTAGAATTTTGCATCAACTTTTTCGTCTTAACAGCTAATACTGTTTCCCTTTTGTGCTTCACTACCGCAGAAGAGAGACAGCAACTCCAGAGGAGTGGAAATTAAAAAAAAAACAACAAACAACTTTTAAGTGCAATTTTGAGGTGGGTAGATGAGAACCACCATGGGCCAAAACAATAGCTATTTCTGCTTGAGATACTGCCAGGGGTGCCCAAAGTTAGCTCTCTACAACTTAACTCGGGTGACAGGAATAATATAGCCGTGCCAACATGATGCTGTCTACAAGCTATTTCACACAGAAGTTTGCAAAGTTGGCTAGGATTGATGAGCACAGCCCATTACAGTCTTGGTTCATGAATGAGAATAGCTCCTCTTGGCACAGCTCTAATTGTTCACAAACCCATCCATCCACCCACCCAACCCTCTCTTGAAGGTTTCACCTCTACTGCCAGGGTAGTTAGATGCTAAACAAATGAACCACCACATTTTACAATGCCACCTACTAAAGTACACAAGCACAGATTTCTTATATTAAACAAGTACAAATTTCTTATCTTAACTCTTTGGGCCATAAAGCCAGAGAAGCATGCAAAACTCCATGTGGACTTTGGAGCCATTCCCACAGCAAAAGCAGAAACCTTCACTAGGAGTAGAAAACCCTTACACCACCTCAAGTTAAGCTATCCCTTCTCCAAAACGTGACGGCTAATCCAAATCTGCTGTTTCCTGGACACAATCTGTCTCATTCAGAGCTACCCTCACATGAGAGAGCACTTCTAGTACAAGAAGTTTTGAAGCCTCCATTTACCAGAAGCTAGGAGAGTATTTGGGCGAAACATCACTGTATGCTTACTCTGTTCCTTATGATGTTCCCTAAGCATTTGCTATTGATCATTGTCTGCTACAATATTTGATTAGATGCACCCTTTGCTGCAGTCTAATCCATGCCTACACTCCACTGTATTATGCTGCATAAACATCTGGCAGAAAGCATAAACAACTGATTTCCTCACCACCACCTTATTAAGCATCCTGTACAGAGCCTGCAGAGAGCATTTAACTTCCTGAAGATGGGCTACAAAGGCCCACAGGTCTTAAAAATGAAACAAAGCCTCTGCATCTATGCACGTTAGGATCCTAAAGCAACAATTCTCTCTCCATTTTTATGCACCTAAATGGTACCAGCCAGAATTTCAGCAGCAGTGAGTAGCAACGAAGCCAGCCCAAGTCCACAAGGTGGCATCTTTGAAAGAAGTATTTAACTGCCTGACAGTGAACTGATCTTACTTTGAAGGCAGAGGTTCGCTAATTTTGGATTACAGAAACCAACAGGCTATGGACAGGCCCCAAAACCCACACTAAATACAGCAACAAAGTGGCTGAGGTATACGTTATACCGCATGATAAAATTTCCAAGCACAAATGAGGCTGGCAAAAAGCTTTTTCCTGTTGGCATGAACTTAACGGCACCAGGGGTCCTGGCAGCAAGTCACTGCCAACGCTGTTTTATTTCACACCCCACTGCAACAAAGCGAAGTCAAGGGAACGTTGTATAACAGATCTTACTCAAGTGTCATAAGGTTTACATTAGAGAAAGCTGACAAAAGTTGCTCTTATTCAAACAATAGGGTCTTATTCTTTTGCAGATGCAATGCACTGAGATCGACTGCAATGAACTTCAAAATTTTAGGTTATTCTCACTTTACTTTAAGGACTTTTGCTAGGAAAAAGTTGACAAAAGTTTTTTTTATTAGGCAAGATTCATGTTTCCCTCCTTTTTTTATTTCCACTTGAACAACTCAGAATCCTTGAAATAATAAAGAAGCAGAGACCAAAGTTTTAACTGAAAATGTTGGGGGAAAAAAAAAATAGTTTTAATTCTCCTTTCAGTGTTAAACTTGGTTTGTACTTAAAGTGAGCAGCAGTTATATCCATTGTTGCCATGGATTTTATTTTTAAAGCGTACATTACTACCGAGTTAAATTTAACAAGACTGTCTCCTGATTTACTGTGCATTACATCACAGCAAGGGAACAACATCTGTGAGCTGTAATAGGAGAGACAGTAAAAAACAGCTTAGAGAAGTGCACTGCTTTACCATAACGTACAACTCTACACATGGTTCCTGGGTACTCTAGACTAACAAAAGTCAGCTCTGCTTGGTTAATTACATTTAGCAATATAGATGCATTCTGTTTAAAATTTCGCATTGCATCACCATTAAACATGCCGATACTACAAACAGCTCTTTATTTAAGATAACAGTTTTGTTAGTACTTCACCGTTAGAGGTGAAGACATTTGCTAGTGATTGTTTTTAGTGCAAAACCCATACCCAAGGCATCACACAAAGAAAACACACATGATAGCAGCATTCTAGCATAAAATAAGCATAACTGATTCCACAGAGATGTTTTCTCCTTTTGATAAAAAAGACTTTGCAAAGAATGAAGCCAGACTAACTGCATTATTTATAAAGACAGTTGCTTCTGAGCAGCCTTAGGGCCAAAATATCCTATTGAGAGCTTTACAAGGCAATAGAGGGCATGAAAGGAAGGAATTTAAAGGGCAAAAACAGAAAGCAGCAAGATATCAAATGTTGGCTCCAATCAACCTTCAAATATTTAGCAATATATTTTGTCTTACTGCTGTTACTAATAAGAGGATATGCGCTTCCATATTATTGAGGCGTATAAGGTCATTGAAAATCAGTGTAGTTCTACCATCATGAACTTTTGACTTCTCCTTGACTATACCAGTTTGCACAATCTGAAGCTATAATTCACAAACCAGAAGAAAAATCTCTTATTTACAGAAAAAAAAAACCAACCTGAAAAGCTTACGGGCAAGTATTGCTAAAAGGACCTAAACTAAATATAATTTATAGTGGCAGCTCACTGTGGCTGAAGTTTGGCAGAAATTCTTAACACTCCTGTCTCGACTGAGCAGTAGAGAGGTATATTCTCAAACAGCGGACAGGGGTTGTTTAATTACTGAGTGCAGTGATTATGGCAGGAGCTGTCAAAACACCATTTCCCCACACAGATCAGCAAGCAGAAGTTAGAGGCACTACGGGATTCTATGCATGGAGAAACTCATGTTATTTTCAAAATTCAAGATGCTGCTTGAGCAAACTTCATAATGAAAATGAGATCATAGACTCAAAAAAGTAAGATAAAATAGTGCTCGACTATCACAACTGGATGAAAGCAGACATGAAAAACTGAAAGTGCATCTGAACCTGCACCTACACCAGTAATTCCATTAAAACATTTCATTTTGTCCCCAGTGTTGAAGTATCTGATTATACAACAAAGGTAGCCCCAAACTACCTCTACAGTATTTTCCTCTCAGACACAGGGTTTGAGACAGAGGGGAACAGACCCTTTAAACCTCATCTCAACCAGACACTCACTTTGAGGTTAGGAAACAACACGGAAATGTTGTTCAAAGATGATTCCTTGAACATCAAAGCAGAGGAAACTTTCAAAAAAAAAACCAAGAGCGCAGCAATTCCTAGCCCTGTGAGGGAGGGAATAACAGGAGTCACACCTATTTAAAGGCTTAAAAATAACATCTTAGCACTGCACACCTGATCTTTATTCCCCTGCCTTTTTCTTTTTCATCTGCCAAATCCTGCATTTGGGATTCCACCACTTTCCTTGCAAGTGTTGATGGCCTCACTTCCAACATAAAATAGCACAAGGCTGTGCAGAAGGTTTTATTTTGTTTAAGGTGCTAAGTATATAATCAGCTAGCAGAAGAAACAAAACCTTTTAACAGGTATTTCGAAGGGTAAAAGCTTTTCAGTTCAGTTTCAATTCAGAAGCCAAAGGAGGTGAGCAGTAGAGGCTGGGCACTGCTTGCTCACCTCTGGCAAAACCAAGAAAGGTCTGTCCTAGAAAACGATGACATTCTAAAAGTAAAAATGTTAAAAAAACCTAACAACATGACTAACATTTAAGTTAGAATAAACCTCTCTCTGATACAGTGCCACATGAGTTGTTTTTAAATCACCATTTTAGCCTGTGAACTAAACTCACTATTTTATTACATTGATCAAAGAGTACTTGTACACACTCCATACCACTTACCTCTAGCTCTACTGATCGTCTGAACTGAACTCTGAGCACTTCTTTGATGGATTCACTGACATTTTGTAGAACAGCTCTTCGGGCCAGCACTGAAAATTGATGTTAGTCATTAAATACATTTTAGCTTTATCTTCTGGGCTTTGGTTCAAAGCTGCATTTTCAATTATGCAATGCATGAAAAAGGAAGCAATGAGATCAACTGCCTCAAACAGATAAGACAATGGACAAGGAAACAGGTAGCGGTGTGACTGTATCCTAAAAAGTGACTGTACATACAGCTTAAGGAACTCCAGGTTTACTTTCTCTCTCCTGTTTTGTTTTTCCATATCTAATGTCTTTAGCATTCTAGTAAAGGAACCTTCTAAAGAGCCACTGAGGCATTCAAATTGGATCTGAAAGTCGCAGCACATTCAGTCTGACCTGTGCACAATGAGCCTGCTGTCATAACGCAGTTCAAGTTTTGTAGGCAACGCATGGAATGCAGATGAGGTCAGAAAAAAGCCACAGAAAATATGCATCTACTTTTCTCTTAAATAAAATGTAAACAAGTGTGACTGATCACTGAAAGGGATATCCATTGAGTAAGAAACTGCTTTAAAAACACCACATCCCTATGGATATCATGTCTGTTACAGTCACACTTGAGACTGTGACTACGGTCAAGGAAACAACTGAAAAGTGTCGTGTTGTCATCCTGCATTCACTTTCCATCAGTAATTGGCCTACAAAACTACTCAAATCACAGGTTAAAAAAAAATAAACATCTTCCTCATCACCAGCATAGCCAGCTCACCTTCATATCTGGAGGATGAGGTTATGCTCATTCTGCTTTACATGTTACAAGTAAATCTTAAGGGCAAAATGTGTTGCTTACCACAGAACATGCAGCACTTCTGCAGCTGCCCTAGATTAGGTCACTGGCATTGTTTTGTTAACAAGCTAGGAAGAGGTAGGAAAACACCAAAAAAGCAAACACAGATGCTGAGACAATTAATTTTGCAACACACTAACATCACTTCTTCTGGTTACAAACACACCAAATCCAATTGAAGTAAGTATGGGAGGAGGGAAAATATAAACATGAGCTAGTATGGTAAAATTATAAAAATGGTAACAAAACCCAAACATTCTTTAAACCAACTCTCCTCTTTCATACTATAACATTACCTCACATGCAGGTTTTTTTTAGAAACAGCAGCAACAACTGAAAGGAGAAACTTACTCAGTCAGAACATTTAATAGTTTGGCAGAACAGTACCATGACAGTAACATTCATTTACAGCCCATGAAATGATAAAGCAGCCTCTGATTCAGTATACTTGAATATACGCATCAGCAATTTTAGAAGACAATTTCATTCTCTGTGCAGTGTAATGTGTATGTAACTCACTATCACAACAGACTTCGCTCAAGTGAATTCTATTATTTTCAAGAGTAAATGATAAATCAATGCTTTTACAGCTGTTTTTCTAAATTGACACTGTATTTTTTGGAAAGGTTTGCTTAGCTAATTCAACACCTGCAATTTAGCTAGGGGTCACATTACAGTGGCTTCCGAAAAACAAAATAAAAATGTTTGGAATATCTTACCCGCAGTGACTAAGTAAGCATCGGGAACCGTGATGTCGCAGACGTAGGGTTGCCTAGTAGTGGTGATGGCAGAGGTTACAACCACAGGTTCAGATGGAGTCATGGTTGCCGGAAGGGTGGAGGAGAATGTCCCCAGGCTGCCTGCAGCAGTCGTGCCGTGGCTGCCCGTGGCAGTTGCGGCAGTGGTCGTGGGGACAGTGGTGGGAGCAGCCGGTGCATCAGTACCAGCAGTTACACCGCTTCCTGCTGGAACTTCATATCCAGTGGGAGGGATGGAAGTCGGAGGAAACTGCGTGGGAGCAAACGATGTGGTCACAGACAGAGATGCTGTAGGAGAGGGCATCACGCTGCTGGTGTCAGCATGTGACACCAGGTTGTCAGGGTCTGCGGGAGGAAGGGTTGTGTGGGCACTGCCCTCGCTGCGAGACATCAGAAGCAGCGTGGGGTTAACTGTAGCACCAATATCCTCATCAGAAGCCAGAGCAGTTGAGAGCAGAGATGAAGATATATTTAAGACAGGAGTCACCGGAAAGGTAGTAAACAAAGAGATCAGATTTGTTTCATTGAGCAAGACGCTGCTGGTAACAGACTGGGCGTCGGAAGTGGGCAGCACCAGGGTAGGAACCACGGAGTGAGAGGCGGAGAGTGACGGCTCCAACTGAGAGGTAGCTCCTGTAACAGCTGAGGTAAACACAACTTCAGAGCCCGCTGGCAATACTGAGGGTGCTTCCAGAAACACAGATGACTCTGAATGAAAATCTGTTGACAGCGTTATTTCAGGAACTTGTGCACCTGGAACAGAGAATGCATCTGAATAAAAGTATGATGTTTGGCCGATAGGGAACTGAGAAACCTCGGCATCAATGGCAGAGCTGACAGTGGTAGCTAACTCCCAGCTGGAAACATCCCCGGAAGGTACTGATGTCCCAGTCAATAAGGTCAGAGGTAAGAGTGTTGATATATCACCTTGCACGACAGAGTAAGAATTTAGCATGGCCGATGATGAAGACAAGTAGCTAGATTCAATAAGAAATGGCATTGATAAAAGCTTGGATGGAAAATCTGAAACATTTAAAGACGGTTCTTCCTTTGTAGATGTTTTGTCAAGCAAAACCACAGATTCTGATGGCGTTAATTCTGGCAACTCCAGGAAAGTCGTACGACTGACTGCAAACGATGCTACCGGCTCACTCGGCATGAAGGTAGAGTCAAACAGAATGGTGGTGGCATCAGGAAGTTCTACACGACTGCTTGGTGTCAACAAAACTGTTTCCAGAACAGGGTAGGAAAACTGGGCAACGGAGATGTTCAGTGATGTTCCTCCAGGGAGCTGATAGTCAGAAGGAGAAATTGTTATAGGTGTTCCGTTGTTAAGAACAGCGTCCATAGTGCTTAATAAAAACATGCTTGAATCGGGCATTTCTGTGAATCTTGAAGAAAATGAAACAATTGGTCTTGATGGAAAAGAAGTATCAAAAATCTCAGGTGTAGGCTCCTCTAATTCATACCCGTCAGTAATTATAGTTGTAAATGGAGTTATGCCTAGTACTTCAGAGGCTTTGATGGACAAAGTTTCAACATAATCGCCTGAGCCCACGTCATGTTCCGGGGAAAAGCCTGCTTCTGGCAGAAGTGAAACTGAGTCACAATACAGACAAGAACTGTATGATCCGGCGAAAGGCACTGGACTCATGAGCTCACTAACAAGCTCTGATTGACTTGATATTTCTGACCCGGCAGGCAAATTTGGTGTTGCACTGGAGAGTTCACGTGTAAACAGGCTGGCATTAAGAACTGTATTAGAGTCCGTGGAAATGGCAGCTGAGTGAAGTGGGAAAGACGCAAGTGGAAGACTAATAGGAAACAAAGCAGGCTCAGCGCTGGCTGCTGAAGCCGATGTGGCCCAGGGAATGCTTGGAGTGGGGTAGGTCCTTAGACTGAGAGTTTCTGCTGCCCTGCTACTCGCATAGGCGTAAATGTCATTATACGGGTCTGCACGCTGTGCTGTGGTATCTGGGGTCACACGGCTATTCCTATCCAGTAGCTTGAGATGAAGAGGTGACTCTTCTGAAACGGCCCCAAAAGGCAGAGCTGTTAAACTTGCATTTATGTTTTCCCACACTGCAACTCCCGCCTCTGAAGGAATGGAAGTGAAATAAATATCTGTATTTGGAGGGTGCAACAGCAAGTCTCTGCTAGCAGTTAGCATTTCACTATCTGGTACAAAAGGCTTCAATTCTGTAAGAGTGTTCCTGTCTTCAGGGACAGCACTCAACAGAGTCTTTTGCTGTGCTGTTTTTGAGATATCGTATGGTGAAAAAAGGACAGGTAATGAAGGTGTTAGCAATACAGTTTCTAACGTTTCTCTTGATGGCTCTACTGTATTAACTGAGTGATGATCTGTTAAAACTGCAAAAGACTTTAGTGGAGGAGTCCACTGTGCCTTTGGAAATGAGCTAATAAATTCATCGTCACTTAAGAACGCCTCGTTGCTTGTTACGGAGACATCTACCAACGGTGTACTTCTCCCTTCTG
Organism: Chroicocephalus ridibundus; assembly: GCF_963924245.1. Lineage (NCBI taxonomy): Eukaryota > Metazoa > Chordata > Aves > Charadriiformes > Laridae > Chroicocephalus > Chroicocephalus ridibundus. The sequence continues at coordinate 158,326,462 of NC_086284.1, forward strand.
AAATCCTGACCATTTCTTCTTGTTTAAATAAAGTCCCATCAAAGGGAGCAGTAACTGATGATACAACTGTTTGAAGGAAATTACCTTCTTGGGACTCCGAAGTACTTTTTGCTAAGGCCATTTGTGTCCTGCTGCCTGATATGCTTTGGTGCATCTTTGAGTCCATTGAGAAAAAGGAAAAATTTTGCTGCTCCAAGGATCTCTCATCTAAATAAAGAGGCAGAGAGAAAAACAAAAACCAGAAGACACCAGATTAGCACAAGTAGTGAGACCACAATGAGAAAACCCCACAGACAGACTTTCTGGAGACAACTGTCCAGAACTCAAGGGACGAGACAAAACCTTGCAGTATGTGAAAATCTGCATAAGCCAGTCAAAACAATTAGTAAGATTCCCTGCAAAACTCCTTTCCCTGGAAATGAGCAGGACAACATGAGCTCCTCTCACTCTGCACCTACTCATCTCCCTGCAGCAGCACTCCAGCAAGCCCCACAAAAGGGCAAAAAGTAGCTCCCTCTTACCTATGCATGGCTGCAATGCGCGGCGGCTAACGGTCTCACAACGTAAACAAACCAAAAAGGGTAACAGGGAACAACACAGGGCAAAATTTTGTGTAACTTCAGGTCTTCTGCTTTCCTTTAGTATCACTTCATTTCCTCCAGTTTTATTACGTCTCAGTATTAGGCTCACTAGCAGATCTGTTCTGTTTCAAGGACCAGATCCTCCATCTCATAGCAGAAATGGGTGATGCTTATGAGAGATGAAGAAGGGTTCCCTTTACGTAAGGCAAATGTGGACCTGATATCAACTACAAGAATCTGCTAAGTAATATGCCCAGTAGTTAGGCTTACATTGTCAGCCATTCATTTAACCTTTTGGTTAGCCTTTTGGTAGCCAGTGACAAATTGCTTCATTACACAATTGCTATCTTTATTCACAACCCCCTGCAGGAGTACTGTTTGTGGACCACCTGTAAGAAAACTTTCACTGTTCCAGTTTGTAGAATTCAAGTAGTACTAGTCGGGTTCAAACATGAAGGAGAAAAAGCTAAGAATTCACCAAATATTTTAACAAAATACTTGCAAAAATCACATATGAGTAGCATTTGCATAACTTGACTATAATTCCTACTCTCTCACAGAAGTGTTCTTGGATTACAGAAAAGATGTGTATATAAGCTTTTCCAATCATGTATGCACTTTGCAGAGAAAAGCTTGATTATTGCTTGAGTACTTTTCTGAAATGTCAAGATTAGTAGCCTTCAGAACTGAATATTAAAGGAAATTATACAGAAAATTGCTGCAGGATATTTTTCAAGGATACGCACAAAGGTTTCAACCTTAAATTATGTACCCCACCTGATCATCCTGTTTTCATATGGGAGTGTCCACACAGTGCTGCTGGAACCTACTGACAGCACACGTTAAAAGGGCTGGAGGGATGGGAATGCCATCCAGTTAAACCACCAGGGATCAGTTTAAAATAAAAACAAGCGTATACAGTGTAAAGTGCCAAACGGTGATACCGTACACTGCTCAACTGTAACTACATCTGTAAACCTTTCGAGGATGCCTTGAACTCAGTAAGCCGTGGTAGATCTTGCAGGAATAGCTCACATAACTATTACGTACTGTTATCAGTCTAATGACACTTTCGAAAGGTGATAAACTGCTGTAATCATCCCCTCTTCCCTGGTCTGTTTGCTAAATTCCTTGACACAACTTTTAAAGTGCTGACATACCAACTTAATAAGTTTTGAAGCTGCTGATCTGAAAAGCACAATTGCAAGAATTAATGCACGGAGTTAATACCATCGTACCACTAATCACACCTAATCAAATATAAGCACTGTGATTATATACCTTATTCTACAGATCCCATGCACAATGATTTGCAGCGTAGCAGATACCATTCTCTCAAGTAGTCCCAATTAATTTTTTCCTCCTGAAACTCACTGTAGGCATTGCCAAGCTTTATGATGCTTAGTTGTGGTGTGATGATAAAATATACTGCCTTAAATGCTCTTGGGGGGCATTGGGGGGCGGGGGTGGAAGAAAAGAAAAAACAAGTCACATTCTTTTAAAAGCTATGTAAGACAAATACACAAGTACATCCTTGACTTCTTCCATGGAAATCAGCTGTTTGAACCCAGCACAGTGTAGCACAATGCAGCCACCATGCTTTCACAAGCAGTTAACATAGGTAACAGACAAAGCAGTTTCTAGTAAGCATGGAACCAAAACGTAGACCCTGAGCCAGCCGTTTACTAACCAAAAGCCATTCAATATTTTCTCCCCACTAAAAGTCTCCATAGCCTCACTCCTTCTTTTGATTTAGGCTTCCAGCCTTTATTTTTCTCTTTGTGACATTTTGTGCAAACAAGAAGATATTAAAACAAAAGACTTACAAGGCCATGAAGCAAACACTGCCAAAATGAATCACTTCTCTCCCTATAGGCATGCACAATTCCTTTTAGCCATCCCTGTAAAATCCTGCCCACCTTGGTCACACTTTGGACACCTAGCACTCACTTACAGTGAATTCCAAATTGCAGGGAAACGTGTTAACAGATAAAGTTCTTCTCATTCATCACGGCTTCATGTTGTAAATCCCTGCAGCAGTAACGCAAGACAGCTGTGTTAGCTTCAACACAGTAAGAGTGGTAAACATGGAATTGCTACATGTGACAATTAATACAACTGGCAAAGGTGAATACACACTAATTAGTAACTGCACTTTTGATTGCATATCTCCACAAATCTTGAACTCGAAGCTAGAGGTGATTCCACAAACAAGTTTCACTGCCTATACATGCCTATGCTGTGTATCATCATCTTCCCTCACCCGCACAGAGCTCCCTTTATCTTTGTTCAATTCCATAGGGGAGCTGTCACAAGGCACGATCCTGATGGAAGTGACGACATGTCACAGAAAGATGTTCTGAAGAGTTACTTGCACCACCGTAAGCTGTCTAATACACATGCATGACAGTCAAGGGCAATCTTGGATTTAAGTTCATTCTGACTTTAGAATTAGTTTTTTCTTGTCAGTTTGATAATATTTTTTTCCTTGAAAGACATGAAGTAACAGTAAATAACAATGCTATCATACACCTGTGCCTCTCCATGTAAAGAATCTTGCCACTCATTCCACGAAGGAAAGAACACAGCTTCTGAAAAAGATGCTTCATTTTTTTCAGGAAAACACACCATGTCTTGAAAAAGTTACAAACTATACGACAAGGTAAGAGCATTGTTACTTGAAGCAAGTCGAGTTGGAAAAACTCACCTGTGCATATAGGATTTTGAAACAACAACTCACCGGCAAGTTTGCAAGCCAACATTCCACACTATTTTTTTTGCTTATCCTTTTAGAAGCGGGAAGCATTAGTGACATGCCATTAATAATACAAATTACTGTTTTCTGTCATCTCCAGAAGAACAGTGTACTACCTACTTGAATACTGCCTGTCAGAACTGCGCGTGCCTCTCACGGAGAGCAGATGGGACAGACGGCAGATGTGCCCGGGAGCAGCCAGACAGCCCACAGAGAGGAAGGAAAAGCAAAGGAAAAAGGGAAGGAGGTGAAGGCACACCATGGCATGACAATCACCCCCTCATCGGCGCGGAGCAGCCGATCTGGCTATACCCTGGGACAAAGAAAACAGACAGATTGCACATGTTCTGGTGTATCTCAATGCCACGACCACACAAAGCTATTGATGAATATCAATGCTGACTTGTTTGTTTGCACAGCTGTTGTTGTTGGGTGACGGTTTCCCCGTCCAGCAACTGTAGTGCCGTTGAGCTAAGCAACGGTGACAGGATGACAATCAGACAAGCCAAACTCCGCCAAGCTGATAACATTATGAAAAAGAATAGATAGCTTAGGGAGCGAAGCTGTGATCCCAAGCTACGGCAAAGGGGAGGAAAGGGGAGGACTTGTGGCAGGGGCCACGGGAGGCACAGATGGCACCAGTACAAAGCCTCAGCTCAGACAACGACAGGAGGAGTGACAGCATACAAAATGTACTGATGGGCTTGGGGTGACGAACTCGCTGCTGCTTCTGCTGCCCCCCGAAACTGGTAAGAGCCTGAACAAAACACACAAGTAGAGAAACTGGTCATGGAACACAACGACCCCTTCAACTGCCAAATCCGTATTTACAGAAGCACAGCCGTGCACTGTTAACACTGGCACAGGCTTCTGTGAGTTTGGGAAGGGCTGTAACAGCAGCACAGCACTTTCCCATGACTATAGCAAAGGATGGTTGCAGTCTACAGGCTTCTTTGGTAACAAAACTATATCGGGTCAGCTTGCCAGAAAATTGTGTGTTCTTAAACCAGGAACTAGACTAGTCATTTTTCCAGAAAGCAATTAAAGCAACATAGCTTTCAGCATTCCTGTAGTTGCAATGCTGAAAAGTAATGTCTATTCTATACTCTATAATAGAGTAAAAAAGGATGATTTCTCACATATACAGTTACAGTAACATATGCATACATTAATACTCTTTCATATGTACATTTTATTTATTTATAATAAATATACTTTCATATATTTTTAAATGCAGTATCCAAGATGTAATCTCACTTCTGACACTAATCTCTCATGTGACTTCAAAAAAGTTTTCTGCACTCTGCTATTAAAATGTGACAACTGTACACTATCACGACTATCAATATCTACTAAAATGTAGGTGATTTCCTATATCATGAAGATGTTATAGATGATAAGTACAGGCATGAGAACAATGAATACAACACAGAAGTCTTTACTTGTGATAAAATTAAACCTTGAGAATAAAACTAGTAATTTTTGTTCTATTATTTTTGAAAAACTAAGTAATGGCTAATAAAGTTTGTAAATATCACAAATGCCAGCAGACTAGCAGCAAACCAGTTCAAAAAAATACATAATTTAAAAAAAAAAATCTTCTGTGTACTAACATATGATCTACAACATTAGATTTTAGTACCTTTATTTTTTAGGCAAGGAGAAAAATTATTCTTTTATTGCTGCCCATTGTTTCAAACAGAGGCATTTTAGGTGGAGAAGCAACTGATGCTACATATGTTCCAAGTATTATGGGAAATTTCATATTAACTATCTAGGATAATAACAGTTCCCAAATAATTAAAGCTATGAACTCACTAGAAATATTCACCACCTGAAATGGCTCCCTGACTATGAGGTAGAGTAGCACATCACATTTCAAGGAAGCTTTTAACAACATTTTTGCAATTCAATGCTATTTAACTTTTTCTTTGAGAAACAAAAAGAAATCAAAATAACCAAATGTAGCATAGGACAAGACCACCCAAGAGTAGAGAGAATGATAGATGCAAACATAGCTAAAAAAAATCATAACTCTTCCTCATATGGCTTAAGAGTTAATAACTTTCTAATTTCTTTAACAGCATTTAGTTCAGCTTCGTCAAAAAGAGCTTGCATGCATTAGCTCATTACAAAAAATTTACACAGTTCTCTGGTGTAAGCCTCTAACTAAATTTCTTAGGTGTCTGGCTTGTAGGAAAATACGAGTCACAGAAGCGTGTGGAGCTGAAAAGCTGTCTGCTTTCTTCTCTGAGAGGCATTAAGCACGGATTGAACAGTGACAGTGATCACCCCTGGCACACAAAAGCCAGGGAGAGGAGGGGATGGGAGCCTGAGCTGTTCCTCTCTTCTTGAGCTGCAGCTCCTCTGTGGGGCTCTGGGCAGCTTTTGGAAGGTTCTGTTTCCCCGGAGCATATGCTGCACCCCTGCCCAACACTCCATCGCGGCAGTGCACACCTAGGCTATGCAAGGGACACAAATCATCTGGAGTCCTAACAGCTGCTTCTCAAAGATGTTAATTTTCTTATTGTAAAAGATCAAAAATATCTCTCATTTACCACATGCACTTATGAATTTTAACTAATTAAGCTGCTTGTACCACTTGAAAGGCTAAAAGAGAGCGTAAAGAAATAAAAAAAAATTATGCTGTGTCCAGGCACTCTTTCACACTGCAGTCGAAGACAAAATTTCGTAGCACATAGAAGAAGTTGTATTAAGAGAAAAATAATAGTGTTAATAGGAAGCACGCGAAGCGAGTAGTTATGTACATGCACACTCACTTTTGCACACTTCAGGTTTCAATACATAGCCAGGAAAGAAGAGGAACATCTTGAAGTCATTCTTCATGTACATGCAAACAGATGTGGCTCAGCTGCTGCCCAGGTGCAAGTATTCACGAAACTCCCCCTCCTGCACAGCAAATGAGCACAGGCTTCCACCTCCGCACGAGGAGAGAAGATGCACCAAGGGAAGGGGCAAAGATAAACCCTTGCCTGCTTGCCAGCAGAGCTGATGAAGACTGTAAAGATGTTTAGGAGAAGGCAGTCTAACTGTATTTCATACCTGAGTCAAAAAACACATTATGGCACTTCTCACCAAGTATTGCATTTGAAAACCAATACCAATGAACCTATAATACCAAGCACTAGCATTTACATTTTATTCCTTATCCAACAGTAAAAAAAAACCAAGCCTCTCACAACTTCCTTTGGGACACTTTTGCTTGTAACCATCATGTTAAAGAGCTGTAGGCAGTCTGGGATCCCAACTTCCACTGCACAGCCGATGGAACATCAGAAAACTTGTTCTTACTAACACATCCACTGCTGAGACGTAACAGGACCCCGTAGTAATTCACAGTAAATGGCAGATTAAAAGAAAAAAACCCCACAGCTTCTCTTTATTTATACCATTGTAACACATACCAGCCCGAACCGGTGCCCAGCACTTCCGGGGGGCAAAGCCACCACCCCCAGCAGCAGGTGTGAAGGAGCAGGGGGCGGGACCACCCTCCCCCCTCCTAAAAGAAGCCCCTCGGGAGCGCAGCGACTGAAGCCGCGCATGGAGCAAACAAGCAGCGAGTGGGCGTTGCCTGGGTGTCACCCGCAGAACCACCCGGGAGCACCACGGCAAGGGTGTACCTTCCTGGGCTGGAGAAGAGGGCGGCCAAACAGGGAGTGACACACCAGTCCAGTCATGGTGGTTTGCGTGGGATAGTGCTGAAAGACTGTCAACCCAGCCAGATAGCAATGGTAACTACTCGCAAGAAGACCGTGGCAACCATGAGCTCTACAACCACCAGGTCTGATGCAGCCTCTCAGACGGAGCTCCTGTGGGAACATGTTACCAACACAGACATCAGGCTGTAGGGTGTGCCCTGCTCTTGTGCCGGTGTCGGATGGCAGTGATGGGCACGCCTGTGGGAGATGTGCCCAGGTAGAGGATCTCCTCCAATTAGTGATGGAGCTCAGGGAGGAGGTAAGTAGGTTGAGGAGCATCAGGGAATGTGAGAGGGAGATAGATAGTTGGAGTAGAATCCTGCATCCCACGACAGAAACCCATCAGGCAGACAGAACCCCTGCAACAGAGAACTCCCTATCCTCTGTCACCTCAGCTGAAGGTGGTAACCTGGAGGACAGGGGACAATGGCAGGAAGCTCCTGCACAGCGCAACAGGCACCGCACTCAAGACTGCCCGGTGACTACCCCATCTTCCCAGGTGCTATTATGGAACAGGTACAGTGCTCTGCAAAGGAACCTGGATGATGACAAGCACGATAGTTCTCCTACCTTGGAGGTGTCAGCAAGGTCTAGTCAGACCTCCCCCTGCGTCAAAACCTCTGCGGTAAAGAAGAAAAGACATGTCCTTGTCATAGGTGACCCCCTACTGAAGGGAGCAGAAGGCCCAATATGCAGGCCGGACACGGTACATAGGGAGGCCTGCTGCCTCCCTGGGGCCCGGGTCAAGGACGTGAAGAGGATGCTTCCTTCCCTAGTATGGCCCTCAGACTATTACCCACTTTCGCTTTTTCAGGTAGGCAGCAACAAGGTAACAAAAAGAAGTCCAAGGGCAATGAAGAAGATTTCAAGACCCTGTGACGGCTCACCAAGGGATCAGGAGCGCAAGTTGTGTTCTCGTCTATCCCCCCAGTTGTGGGGAATGATGAGGGGGTAAATAGGAGGAGCCGCCTGCCTTCGAGCCTGGTGCTGCTGGCAGGACTTTGAGTTCTTTGATCATGGCCTGATCTACAAAACACCAGGCCTGCTGGTAACAGGCGGGAATGCCTTGACTTCCGGGGGAAAAGGGTTCTAGGACAAGAGTTATTAGGGCTCATTGGTAGGGCTTTAAACTAGATTTGAAGGAGGGTAGGGACAGTACTGGGCTTGCTGGTGAGGTGCCAGGGTGTAGTTGCTCAGTGCTCGTGGGCCAGTGTGCCAGTATTTCTGAAAGCCAGAAGGCACACCACATCTCAAGGGTCAAAACTATACACACAACTCCCTCTCTGAAATGCTTATATACCAATGCACACAGCATGGGGAATAAGCAGGAAGAGCTGGAGATCCGTGTGCAGTTGCAGGGCCACAATCTCGTTGCAATTACTGAGACATGGTGGGACAGCTCACATGACTGGAATGCTGTCATGGATGGCTATGTCCTTTTCAGGAAAGACAGGCCAGCGAGGCATGGTGGTGGAGTTGCACTCTATGTGAGAGAGCAACTGGAATGCATCAAGCTCCCACTAGGGGCAGATGAAGAGAGGCTTGAGGGCTTATGGGTAAGGATTAAGGGTCAGGCAAATATGAGGGACACTGCTGTGGGTGTTTATTACAGGCCACCTGATCAGGATGGGGAAGCTGATGAGGCTTTCTACAGACAGCTGAAGGTAGCCTCGCAATCACAGGCCTTGGTTCTCATGGGGGACTTCAATCACCCTGATATCTGCTGGGAAGGCCACACAGCCAGGCATGCACAGTCCAGGAGGCTCCTCCAGTGTATTGACGATAACTTTTTGGCACAGGTGGTGCAGGAGCCAACAAGGAGAGGAGCACTCCTGGACCTGATACTGCCAAACACAGAGGGACTGGTGGAGGACATTAAGGTAGGGGGCACCCTAGGTTGTAGTGATCATGAAATGATAGAGTTCAGGACCATGGGTACTAAGCACAAAACAACAGGATGTAAAGTTACAACCTTGGATTTTAGGAGGGCTAACTTTGACCTCTTCAAGAAACTGCTTGGAGAGATCCCATGGGCTAGGGCTCTGGAAGGCAAAGGGGCTCAAGAGAGCTGGTTGGTATTCAAAGACCACTTTCTCCAAACTCAGGATCAGTGCACCCCAAAGAGAAAGAAACTGGCCAAGGGACACAGGAGACCTGCATGGTTGAGCAGGGAGCTTCTGAGAAAGCTCAAGTGGAAGAAGGACGTTTACAGTAAGTGGAAGAATGGACTGACCCCTTGGGAGGATTACAAGAATGCTGCCAGAGCGTGCAGGGGTGAAACGAGGAAAGACAAGGCCACCTTGGAATTAAACCTGGCAAGGGATGTCAAGCTCAACAGGAAGGGCTTCTACAAGTATATTGCAGGGAAAAGGAAGACCAGAGAAGTTGTGGGCCCACTGTTGAATGAGACAGGAGCCACGGTGACAGTGGATGCAGAGAAGGCAGAGTTCCTTCTTTGCTTTGGTCTTTACTGCTCGGCCCAGCCCTCAGGAGACCCAGGCTTCGGAGAAACTAACAGGGAAAGAAGAAGACTTCCCCTGGGTTGAGGAAGATCAGGTCGGGGATCAGTTAGGTCAATTAGATATTCACAAGTCCATGGGCCCCGATGGGATGCACCCGAGAGTGCTGAGGGAGCTGGCGGAAGTCATTGCTGGGCTGCTCTCCATCATCTTTGAAAGGTCCTGGAGAACAGGCGAGGTGCCTGAGGACTGGAGGAAAGCCAACGTCACTCCAGTCTTCAAAAAAGGCAAGAAGGAGGAGCAGGGGAACTACAGGCCAGTCAGCCTCACCTCCATCCCTGGAAAGATGATGGAACAGCTCGTTCCAGGCATCACCTCAAGGCACATGGAGGAAAAGAAAGCTTTCAGAAGTACTCAACATGGATTCACCAAGGGGAAATCATATCTGACTAATCTGATTGCCTTCTATGATGGCATGACTGGATGGATAGATGAGGGGAGGGCGGTAGATGTGGTCTACCTTGACTTAAGCAAGGTGTTCAACACCGTCTCCCACAGCATCCTCATAGGGAAGCTTAGGAAGAGTGGGCTAGATGAATGTATAGTAAGGTGGATAGATAACTGCTTGAAAGACAGAGCTTAGAGGGTAGTGATCAGGGGCACAGAGTCTAGCTGGAGGTTAGTGACGAGTGGTGTTCCCCAGGGGTCAGTACTGGGTCCAGTCCTCTTCAATATATTCATCAATGACCTGGATGAGGGGATACAGTGCACCCTCAGCAAGTTTGCTGATGAGACAAAGCTGGGGGGGGATGGCTGACACACCGGAAGGCTGTGCTGCCATACAGAGGGACCTGGACAGGTTGGAGATTTGGGCAGAGAGGAACCTTATGAAATTCAACAAGGGCAAGTGTAGGGTGCTGCACCTGGGGAGGAATAACCCCATGCTGGAGAGCAGCTGACCTGCTGGAGAGCAGCTCGGTGGAAAGAGACCTGGGAGTCCTGGTGGACAACAGGATGACCATGAGCCAGCAATGTGCCCTTGTGGCCAAGAAGGCCAATGGTCATCCTCTCCCTCTACTCTGCCTTGGTGAGGCCTCACCTGGAGTACTGTGTCCAGTTCTGGGCTCCCTGGTTCAAGAAGGACAGGGAACTGCTGAAGAGGGTACAGCAGAGAGCTACCAAGATGATCAGGGGACTGGAGCACCTCTCTTATGAGGAAAGGCTGAGGGATTTGGGTCTCTTCAGTCTGGAAAAAAAGACAGCTGAGGGGGGACCTTATCAACACTTATAAATACTTAAAGGGTGGGTGTCAGGAGGATGGCGACAGGCTCTTTTCAGTGGTGCCCAGGGACAGGACAAGGGGCAACAGGCACAAACTGGAACACAGGAAATCCCACCTAAACATGAGGAGGAACTTCTTTACCCTGAGGGTGACAGAGCACTGGAACAGGCTGCCCAGAGAGGTGGTGGAGCCTCCATCTCTGGAGACATTCAAAACCTGCCTGGACACGTTCTTGTGCAACCTGCTGTAGGTGACCCTGCTCTGGCAGGGGGTTGGACTAGATGATCTCCAGAGGTCCCTTCCAACCCTATGATTCCATGATTCTGTTTTGCATGAAAGAGGAAAAACCTTGCAACCCAAGCGAAGCGCTTTGTAACACAGGAGATAACAGCACACCACCACATTAGGCAGTAAGGGCAGGACAGCATACAGATGAGGAGAGAGCAAACCACCCCACCACCCACTCCATAAACACAAGCACACAGTGAGATCCATCTCCCAAACAGTATTATTACCTTTGAAAAAACACAAGTTTGCCAACAAATGGGCAAGAAACAAAACCTTTGCACAGAACACTTTGTCATGCCTACACAACACCTGCAAACCCAAACGATACAGAAATCCTCACTCATGGAACCGCATAAAGCTCTTACAGCATCAAGATGCCTGGAGCTGACAATCCCTCTCTAGAACTTCTCTGAACAGAGATACCCAAATGCCTAGGTAAGAAAGCAAATTAGCCACGACAAATCACACTATTTCAAATATGTCAGGGGGAAGAGAGAGAGATGTTTCCCATACAGAAGCCTTCTACAGCCACTAGTTGAAGAAAGCAATGGCTTCATGCAGAGCTCAGTGCTTCAACAGGATCGGCTGGCTGTCCATGCACGCACACGCACAGAAAACTGCAAATAAAATTGTAGTTCAAAGTGTAGCTTTTGCTGGGAGCGTTCATGCTTTTTTGGCATTTAGTTGCACGTGACATCATCATGCAGGAAGCCATATGTTAGGGAGAAAGTACACACAAACTTGAATTGGCTTTACGAATGTTAATTCTAAGAAAAACTCTCATCAGATTTGCTCATCATGATAACATGGTCACATTTTTAAAAAGAAAAAGCTTGCTGCCCCCTCCCCGCCCCCCATGTTTTTTTGTTTTTGTTTTTTGTTTGTTTGGTTTTGTTTTTTTTTTTTACTTGCTCTCTGCACAGCAACTTGATTTTTAGTCCCTAAAGAGCCAGTGTCAGTTTTCGTCCAACCAAATGACTACTGAGAAGCTTTCTGTTTATGCTCAACACTGCAGCGTCCTCCAAAACGCAGATCGTGGAAGCTTTTGAAGAGACCAGTTAAATTTCTATTAGCCTCTCTTTTGCGCAGATGGCATATCAGTGAGTAATGTCTTGCACCCAATGCATACAAATACTTTCAGAAAAAAAAGATACATCCTTGAAACAAAATAATTTTTATTTCTTAAATTGCATTATCACTACAGAATCTCTAGAAGCAATGAAATGACAGAGAGCCTGAAGTCAAGAGTAACTGCCTAATTAAAACAGAGCCTACACTGTATCCTAGTAACCCAGTTATCCACAGGGACTCCCTTCATTGACACATATCCTTAAGTGTGCCGTGCTGACAAAGGAAAAATACCCTTGACTGAGCTTTAACTTGTTCAGGTCAGCAGGCTCATTGCTCCAAAATCGTATTACTTCAAGGAGTAAATGGAAGTCCCAACCTGCAACACCAAAAAGCAGCTCCATTGAGAAGTTAATTTACAAGACTTTTGTTACACAAAGCATAATGGAATATCTAAAAAGAGATTTTCAACCCGCATAATACCACCACTCTGTACTGAACTCACAAAACAACAACTTCATTGCTCCAAGGCCAGATCATAACAATATGCCTGTACATGCTTAATTTTTCAAACAGCTGTATATGAATAAGCAAATAATACTGAAAAGTTCTTGCACAGTCGGATAGGAAGACATTTAGTGGTAGTCGCAGCATGTATCACTCGGCAAATCAAGTCATATGAGAGAGAGCCTGTCAGTGCATTTTCACAGAAAAAGGAGATTTCACAGAAAAGCTGAGAAAGAGCACAACAGTCCCAGCTACCCCAGCCTTCAGGGCTGAAACTAAGCCCTCACTAAGAGCTGAAACCATGAAAAGAAAAGGGAAGTACAAAGAGACGGAACCGAAGTTTAAGAAGTACTCTGTAAGTAGAAGTTTGAAATAAGTTACCTAACATTTTTCTTTACAATGTGCAAGTGTTATTGGCCTTGAACTCACCTGGAAAAAGAGAAATCTCCTAAAAGTCCCCCTGTAATAAACAGAAAAAAGCCACTGCGTAGTAGTAGCAAAGATCAAACTTCTGCCATAATTCATACCCATAGAACTTCCAGAAGACAATTCCCGGGCAAAACTACTAGGGAAGAAGAAAAAAGGCAACACAAGCACTATTTCAAATAAAGAAAAAACTAACCCAATCAAATAACCAAACCAGAACAAACAAACCAATCACAAAAAAACCCACCAAACTTTTCTGTCCCTTCCCTATAGGCTGTTAGGTTTAGGCACCCACTGCATAACCTTTGAAAATTCACTGCAAATATCCCTACCAGTGATTCTGGAACTGCACTAGTTTTAAGAATAATTATGATATCAAGTAGTGTGTTTCCTTGTGTGAGCACGTCAAGATTTAGCAATTAATCCTGGACATTTTGTCCTTTCTTCCTAAACAATATCCTCAAAACATGACAAGTAAAGAAACTGCAGTTGCTAGCATCTTAAGTAAAATTAAACTTGCCTAAAAGCCTTTTCTTCTGTGTCCCTAATGCACTACAACAGGCCTTATCACGGCTCTCGGAGCACTCCACTGGAAACAGGTTATCCTGAGCAACTGCTGTCTAAGCTTTCAGACCTGGGGTAAAGTTCATGACCACCACAAATGAGTTCATCTCTATCAGCTCCAGCAAAGTTGCATCATCTTTTCCCAGTGCTGAAGTTGGTGCTGTGAGACCACAAGCTATCAGCCATACAATAACACCCAAGATATTAAGGTGTGAGTCTTCTATTTCTCGGTACTCTTAGTTGCTCAATATGCATGTGGCACTCCAAACTCAAGAGAAAGAAGCTGTGGATACAGAAAGCCCTCAAGTCCTGGTAATAAGACCATCCTGTAGTAAGAACTGTAGCTTCTGCATGATCCTAGAAACTTCATAGCCTCAGTTAACAACAGAAATAAAAGAATGAGTTAACAACACAGAAATACATCATAAATTATCTGATGTAGGAAACAATGAATATATAGACAATCCAGAAAAAGAATTCAAGGAGAACATTTTTACTAGAAATACGTATAGAACCAGAAAGGTAACAAAACAACTGTAAAGGAACAGAGAAATATATGGGAGTAGAAAGCATTACATAGTCCTACTTTATGGGTCAGTCTGCTCACAGCATTTTTTTCAAGAACAACTTCTCTTCAGGAACATCACAAAGGAAAACTTCCTAATTAACATACTGGGAAATATACTACACAGCCAACAATAAAGAGAAGACGCAAGGAATCTCCTCTCATCAAAACTTAACATACAGGAGACAAATGAGAAACAGAAACAACTTGTTGGGAAACAGCTCAGCTAATGCACCTTCCCCAAGCAAGACTACTAGCAGAGAGCAAGTGAAACGGGTTTCCGAACAACTGACCATTAAAATAAGCTGAAAAGCCACAGCACAGCCACACTAGCCTGAAGAGATGTCCTTCTAAGTCCTTACTAGGACCTTTCCTGGTCCTTAAGCTCCCTGGGTCATCCATTTGCTTCCCTACATGCTCTACCATGTAAAGTTGCATAAGGTTCCAACCTGTCTCCATTACTGTTCAGTAAAGCTACAGACACAGGAGTCAGTGAGTGGTTATAAATCACAGAACATACTGATTAAACACAGACCTATACGCACTGCTCCATTTATCACAGATGGTACTCTTAAAGGTACTCTCCACTGAAAAAACCTGAGTCAGGATTAGAAGCTCCTCCAGTGAATCTGACATCTGGTTAAAACCATGCTGACGCCCATGCACACTGGAGAAAGCAACTGGGAAACAGGGTTGAGAGGCATTCTGGCTGCATATTCTCCAAGACAGTTAATAAAAAAATATATCCAAGAACAGTAAACATTGGTCTCATGAGAAGAATAAAAGCTTCTCTTGAATTCAGACCTTGGTATTTGTTTTGAGATGATCTGATCTATCTTTTAGGACAACCTAGAAGTTTAACCCATTGAAGTGTTGATGAGTTTCTTATGTGAGACTCCTTGGGGACAGTACACACTATTTTTGGAAGCTGAAACAGCTACCCCTAAGATTCTGAATTTACTTAGAAGTAGGGTTTTTCGTTCATGATGTTGTCCATAGCTTCAACCTACCATCACGTTGAACCTGGTGAAGCATCGAGTTCCTTTCATACATGGTACTCCTCAGGGCAGCACACTATGTTTGGAAGCTGAAACAGCTACCCATTGGATTGGAAACTGAATTTAGAAGTTGGGGGGGTTGACGTCATGAATAGCTTTAACCTTCCTACTTGAAAAATATCACTGCGCTGAAACTGGGCCTCCCCAGTGTGAATGGGGCTGCCAGAGTTCTCCACAAGGTACCATATATTTGAAGCATCTCCTTCCCTTTCCCCTTTCTGATCAAACACACACAACTGTTCTCCTTTATTGCATGCTTAATGCAATTTAAAATAAATGTAGGCGTGTTGATTTCTCAAAAAAATCAGTTTATGCAAATCTCAATGTCTCCAAATAATATAAATGAAGTGAAAATGACTGAACATGTTAATAACTACTATCACTTTCATTACAGATAATGTTAAAATAAACAGTATAATTGGATAAAGAAATAACACCGATATGACAATTTCCATAATATATCAGTCTTTAGAAATTTACTGTTCAGAAGAATTCTATCTGCAGTGAAACAGGTTCAAAAGAAAGGGAAAAGAAATACACTAACCATCTCTATTAAGTTATCAGTTACTTCAGATGGAGTATTTACAATGTACACGTTATGTTGTTTGATGCTGAATGTTGCCCCTTACAGAGCTGAAAAATTCACTCCTGCCTTAAAGGAAAGAGGCTGCTGGTGGACAGCACATTAGGTATAACTAGACATACCATTAGGAGCCGACTCCAGCTCCTCTACGATGGGATTCTTCCCCTTTCTTGGGTGGAAGAGCTGAATTAAAGATCCTGGTTGACTGTTGATGCATTCTTCTCCTGATATTCTAATCCCAGGAAATAACATCATTCATAGTAACTATATGTCCACACCTTAGAAACCACAACAGAAGTACCAAGATGAGATACCCCAAATGAAAATTTTGTAAGCAACTATCTCAAGAACTGTTCAATCAAAAAAAAAATTAAAAATCTCTCAAGAGGAAATACTTTCCTATGGAAAAAAAGCAGCCCCCAGTAAAAGAAGATAAAGTCTTCTATATCAAGCTGATTTCAATTATTTAAGAGGCTGCATTGTGCATATGGCTATTTTCTTCCCTTACAACAGCTTGGCCTTTCACAAGTCACACTGCTTAAGTGCCCATGATCGAAAAGGGCCAGCATTTCTGGATCAGGTCACAACACAGATACTTTGTACCACTTTGCCGTGTATAGCCAAACTAGTATGAAATTTTTATTTATGCTAAAGGAAAAGCAGGTCAGTCTTACACAAGTTACAAGCTACAGTTTACTGTATTTCACTCCCTGTGGTTCCAACCCCCCCCCACCTCCAACAAACAGCTGGGAATGAACTTCTAGCCTAATTATCTCTAACTGCAATATTCCTACTATCCCACTAATACTCTCTTGCTGTAAACTGACCTAATACAGAGACTGGCAGGAGTATAGTTACCATAGACCTAAGGCATCATTTCTCCACGGCCTGGACAGAAAAAGCACACTTCAGGGAGGGTTTTTTACCCCCAGATAAATATAAAATATAAAAAATCATTCTGGAAACACAGGGAAATTTATATTTTCTTTTTAAGTAGACCAGATGAGGCTTAAAAAGGTCTAAGGAAGTGATGATTTTGGAGTACATGAGCTTGACTATCCTTTGCTTTTAACCTTACGTAGGTATTCAAACATCTGTAAAGTGCTGTTATCCTAACCTGGTAAAGTCTGCACACAGCACACAGAAAATAACTGCCTACACAGAGAATTCAGTCCACTAACTAATACTGGTCTCATCCAGGAAAGAGCGTGGTACAGAGACAACCTGTTAATTAAAATGAAAAGAGAAAACGCGCTGGGAGTATGACAGTTTGAGCTTTGCTCTCAAATGCACTATATTTAAACACTCCCATTTGCAATGATCTGAGCTTTATTCAGCCTTTGGAGTAAGATTTTTCTTTCCTGTGTAGATTTTTTCCTGCTGGGTCAACATTATGGGGCACCCAACACAGTGGTACAACTGAGCTTAGCCCGCCCCCACAGTGCAGTCCTGTGCAAAGCACCTTGAGTGCTGTAGAAAACGGAGTGCTGCTCACCCAGCTGACTGCACGGGCTTCTGCAGGAAGGCGTATGAATACAAGTCGGTTGTCTCATGTTGTGATATTAAAAAAAGGAAATAAAAGAGCTTTAAGTGTGACTTTGTGTCTTGCTTTGGATGCTGCACTTAAAGAAAAGTATGGTCTAATTATAAAGAATCCAAAGAAGAGCACGACAATGGACAGCGGTTCTCTAATGAGGAAGCAACTGAGATAATGTTGGGATTAATCATCCTAAAGGAAAAGTGATTACAGGGGGAAGGGAAGGTACATAATAAAATGTGCCAATTGTTTTTAAGCACATGTAAAGTTTTAGCAAAGAGAAATAATCTCTTTTCCACATCTGTACCGGACAGCTCAGCAGTCCTGATAGCCACCAGGATTTTTCCAAAGGTCAATGTTGCTCTATACTGGAAAAGATTGCTCCAGACAGCCCAGGGGTCTCCATCACTGGAGATCTTTAAGAACAGTTTAAACAACCACATCAGGAATGATAGTTACAGCTGATTATTTCTTTGAGGCTTTGAGACTTCTTTCAGACCTATTTCCTCTGATCCAGGCTGTTCAGATGTACTCTAGAGAGAAATCAATGTCACATGTGTTTAAAAAAAAAGTTCCAGGGCTAAACCTTCTGTGCAGTTTCTCATATACAGCAAAGCTGTTTTAAAGAAAATAAACCAATAAGCTGTGTTTATGGATATCCAAACTTTCCCGCTACTTAAGAAAGGACCTGTTGAAATAAAAATGTTAGCTTATATATAGTGAATTGTCACTGTAAACATGAGGTTGCCAAGGAATATGTCAACTAACATACTTAAAGGTATGCTGAACAGCGATTTAAATTGGTGATTATACGGAATTCTTTAATCCTAACTAGCAATTACTTGCCAGTGGGTAGTATGCAAAGTGCATACTGCTCTCTTTAAGAGCAACAGAACAACATGTTCTGTATTCAGTTGGATAAAAGCATATACAAACAACTTCACACCACTGAGGACCCAGCAGTAAAAAGGACCAGTGTTTGAAAGCAGTATGTGTATGACTTTGTCATCAGTTGAGCATCCTCTGTGGTGAACGTGTTATTTACAGTATCTCTAAACAGCCACAGAACTCATTATAGAAGCACAACTTGTTTAGCTATGCTGTCAGGGACTTTTCTCAAGTGAGGCAAGCCTCCAAATTCTTTTCTCTTGCCTTCCAGCATTGCCCATTCCCTTTCAAAGGCCAGACTGTTCAGTACTTCATTACAACTGGAGTAAAAATAAAGTCAAATGTTCTGAAACAGCCTCAAATGTACAGATCAGTATTTGCACCTGTAAGCAAAATGCAGCCAATGTTCAGCTCCCCAAAAACTGTTTCCACATCTTCCTACTAGTATGAGAAAGGAGGAAGAAATTATAACCAGTTTCTTAGTTACAATGACATACATTTTTAAAGCACTGCAAGTACAATTGCACAGTCAAGGAAGTCATCCCTATCACAGACTTATACCACTTTTTCCTTCATGAGGCTATTTCACCCTCTCTTTCCCTACCCCGCTGCTTCACACAATACCTACATCAAGGATAAAGCCAAAGTAATGAAAAACATATTCTGAGCTGCTTCGGACTCCTACAGCTAGCAAAGAAGTTTCTTCAGCAACCTAGGCTGTGGTTGTCCTCAGCTGCACTTCCAAGACCTACTCGGGCTTCCAAAACTACACACATTTTTATCAACTAGTGCTGCCCTGCTAACTGAGATCAAGAGCAAAGTAGGACAGTTCCTGCATTAAATGCTTTAAATTCCTATCACTGCTGACAACAATTGCGTGAGAAAAACCTGTGACCATACATTGCACACTGCACTGAAAATTTTTCCCCAAACGCATACTATATGATACTTCCACCTGAAGAAGCTCAGCTGAGAAATGGGTACAGACAGTTATGCTTCTGGGCTGCAGGGTGAAGGCTCTGGTGCCTGTAGCGGTACTGGATATTTCAGCTGCAGTTAGGAAGGCAAGAAAGGCGGGTTCTTTTTATGAAAGTAAAACTAGAAGAAAATCTGTATATGACTTGCTGTTAGAGATAGAACTGTTCTAACATTGCCATCCTAGGATCAAAAAAGCGTGGTTTGACTCCTCTTTATACATTGCCACCTGACACAGAATAGTTAAAATGGGAACTCTTCATGATGCTTCTAGTTACAGTAGGTGAAAGATATTTCGCTGTTACTTGCTGTTTTGTGGCACCATGTACAAGCACTAGCAGAGATTCAAACTCCAGGCCTTGGCAACACCTGCTCCACAACACCCTGCTTCATAAAAATTACAGTAAGTGCTCGTAGGAGTTTTGCCTCAGTCATAAGTTTCTAAATTAAATTTAAATTACTGAAAATAGACCCAAAAGATTTCTTTCTCTAGCTCCTTATTCTCCTTCCCTGCAAAGTTAACTACCAGGCACCACTTCTGCTTGAGGCAATCTTAGATTTTATTCATTCACACACATACACACATTCATTCTTTATTAGTTAGGATTTGGAAAAAGCTAAAAGCAATATAGCCTCATAAGCTTCCTACAGGTTCGAGAATAACACTGAGATTATTCCCAGTAGCATTTTCCGTTTGGGTCCATCAGATCACTGAATCATTTAACCCACAACTGTTTTTGCTTATTATCTCTCCAAATGAATGACATAAAAAAAGGCCAAAACAGTCAGTACCAAACTGATAAGAGATGCAAGCAGTAGCGCTCCCATTCATGAAAACTTCATTTTAAAACACATAGCCAAGTCTACTATGCATTTCAGCCAAACCACAACCTGCTCAATAAAGAAACAAAAAACATACAAAAAAGAGGTATTCACAAAGGCAGAGTACAGTCATCTCCACAGGCAGCTAAGTCACCAAAGCACCCACTGTAAGCTTCCTTGAGACCCTCAAGGTCCAGGCATCCCTGTAATTATCCCTGTAGTCTTCTTACGTGCTCAAAAGTCACTGCTAAACATAGTCATCAAAAAATATTTAAAAATTCACTTTCACACATCTTGCAGCACTAACTCTCAAACCAATAACCACACTTTGTGGTAAAGGACCAGTTATCCTTTTATGGTATAGCAGAAAAGTACTAAAATCCAATGCACTACCTGTGGTCAACAAGATTTAGTTTTAGTAGTTTCCATGCCCGGAGACATGGGATGTGCCTTCATGTTTGCCAGGTCACTGAAATGTCACATTCTACAAACCACCTTAAAATGAAAGCAAATGGAAGGTGTCTCATGCCATCAAAATATAAACAGCTATAGGTCTGAAAAAAACAGGTGAAGACAGCATTAAACATATATATACACATATTTATAATATGTATATATTAGATGTAATATATATACACACATAGTACATAATACATCAACATGTGTATGTTCTAAATCAGTTCTGAGGCTCCTCCCTCCCACACAGCTGAGCTTAAAATTGTGCTATTTTCCCAATTTCATAGCCTGAGACTCAGCTTTTGTTTCAGTAATATGTTCTTCAGACTGTCTTCACACCGCAGATCAAAATACAGGGAATCACATAATGCTTATATGCAAACTCTGCGGTGATTTCATGCAGACTTAAATTCTCACCTCTGTCCCTCTTTTCCCTCCAGTTCCCCAATTCTCAGTCAGCAACTAACGTCAGGATGAAGATCTCACAGAGTCACAGAATGGTAGGGGTTGGAAGGGATCTCTGGAGACCATCTAGTCCAACCCCTCTGCCAGAGCAGGGTCACCTAGAGCAAGTTGCACAGGAACTACTCGATGATCCCAAGGGTCTTTTCCAACCTAAATGATTCTATGAACGCATCCAGGCAGGTTTTGAATATCTCCAGAGACAGAGACTCCACCACCTCTCTGAGCAGCCTGTGCCAGTGCTCTGCCACCCTCAAAGTAAAGAAGTTCCTCCTCATGTTTAGGTGGAACTTCCTATGCTCAAGTTTGTGCCCGCTATCTCTTGTCCTGTCCCTCAGCACCACTGAAAAGAGCCTGTCGCCATCCTCCTGACACCCACCCTTTAAGTATTTATAAGTGTTGATAAGATCCCCCCTCAGCTGTCTTTTTTTCCAGACTGAAGAGACCCAAATCCCTCAGCCTTTTCTTCATAAGACAGGTGTTACCATCCTAACCCATCTTTAAAAATTCTAAGGACCTTTGGCCATAGCAGGTGAAAACATCACCTTAAGGAAGGCCACAAGAAAACACACCAGAAATCATGATCGCAGTCGTGCAAAAAAAGTGTGCTGCTCCTCCTGTCAAGTAAAAGGCAGCAGTGAAAAAAGGCACCTAAGGAGCATGATTTCCAGCCCAATCTCCAGGAGACATTGCAGCAGCCTCCTTTGCACATCTGCTCCTACCAGCTGCCAATGACGCACAGTTCTGCACAGACCGTAACCTAAAAATCACTCTTCTAAGTCTGATTTCCTGAGTGTTGAGCATGTTATTCTATGTTCTGTCCTCTCCAGTAACTTCTGAATCCAATGGCCAATTAAAAAAACACTCAACAGAAGTCCAGAAACTCAGAAATGAGTTTCACTCATATTTCATGATCATAAGCATCTGAGATGAGGAAAGAAGTATAAATTAGTCATTCATCTGCCCTTCTCTCCACTGACTGAGGCTCAGGCAGAGCTCAGCTTTTAACATGCCTCTTGGGAGCAGCTGGCTAATAAACTTGCATCCACAGCTCCAGACATAGCACCACGCTTACTGCTTCTTGTCCAGTACAAATATCTTTTTGACATTGATCTCCTACCACTGCCCTGGTCAGGCAGAGATGGAGGGAGGAGAAGGAAACAGGACACTACTGTGAAGGCACTGCGATTCATAAATTCTGCCCATCGTGAATCAGATTTATTTTAGACTAAATTGCCCCTCCATCCACCCACCTACTTCTGTTCTGTGCAGAAATCCCAAAATCCACCTAGTCACGACAGCAGTTTTCAAACATCTGCACAAAACGCTGAACCGAAGCACTTTAGAAAATGGATCCTTCTTTCAAGTTACTTCTGCACATGAATCAAGCAGCAAAATACTTTCAGACGCAAAGCTCAGCCTGTCAAACAAGCCGAATGGCCAACACAAACAGAAGACAGCGCTTACCCCCAGGAACAACAAAAGAGGCAATCATGTTTCCCCCAAATGATTATTCACTTGTTAGGCAAGTAAAAAGATTAAAACAATTGCTTGACAACAATGATGATAACACTATGAAACTGCTACATTATTCCATGCTAACTTCTGTTCCCATTACTGAAAAACTCCACTTCACTGGCAAGGCTGGCAGCCCTACAGCAGATTCCACATTAGTCACAACAAAAATTTTCATCCTAAAATGATCTCCTTTGATAGTCCCCTCTTCCGCTAAAACTAATTCCTGTATTTCAAGGAAATCTGTCCTCTTCTAAATCCTGTTCCCAGCTCTAAATACTGGAAAAGCTTGCCAGTAAGCATGGTTTCCTTCCGGCTTTAATAATGGCATGGTAATGTACAGCACTGCCTACAGTTCAGTCTGCAGCTTGAAGTCCTCTGAAGATCAATTTCCTCTTTCACTCTTATTGAACATTTTGTTCACTTCATAACACAAATAATTTGACTAATACAAAATGTAAAACGAGCATCTTATCTGACATGACATAAGAAGGAATCAATGAGAGAAAAGTAGAGTTTATGCTTATGTTTTATCATACAAGGTTATAAACCAAAGAGGTAAAGCAGACTGAACTACAGTTATCACTTGGGCCAAAGGCTGGAGTTGTTTAGCACAAGGTACACATTATTCTCAGTTCTCTGCAGGTCTCCTACAGACACCATGAGTCAGATTTAAATAACAGCTGGGAACAGAATGCATCACTATGCAATAGTTGGAGCATCACTGTATTCAGCACCACTCAGGATAAGAGGAAAGGATATAGGATACGCATCTTCATTACTCTTCAAATTCTTTTGCCCTCTTTACCTAATTTATGTGCACAATAAAATTACGCGTATATTCATGCATTTAAGTTATTTAATGATTTGACTTTGAAAATCTCTAATTAGGCTTAGCAGTCTTCATCAGAATGTTGTCATTTCTGGATACTTAAAGCAGCACTGTATTATTTCACAATTGGAAGTTAGTCCTCTTAGCCTCTAAGGATCAGAAATTTTACTTCAATTTCAAAGCCGTAAGCTAAAATTCTGCACAATCTGTCATGTGATCTAGATAAATACATCAAGGAACCCAGATCCAGCCTAAAGGCAGGGCATTCAGCTTTCCTGCATACGATACACTCTGGCTCGATGACTTAAACTCCAACATGCACAGGTTAGACTATGGAATTGATAGAGATGGTTTTGAGGGGCAGAAGTCTAAAATCTATGGGTTATTTTCCCAAATCAAGTCACCGTACATGCAAAGGATTTAGTTAGGAGCTATATAAGAGCATAATAACCACCATCAGTTTATCCATGTTATGTCAGAAGCCGGGCCGTCAATACGCTAAGCAGCAAAACTAAAGTAACCCTTGAAGAGAATGTGCTAAGACAGGGGGAAAAAGCAACACACCAAATATCTGGTTAAGCATCTGCTGAAAAAAAGAAATACAAGTGTTTTAATATAAAATAAGGTCCTACCAGGAAAATGGATATGAAACAGCCTGTTATACTATCTAATTACTCAGAAAACAATGCTGGTGCAGTACTATAACTAAGCAGGGTGATGATCTTTTCTGTCTCTCAAAAAAAAAAAAAAAAGAATTCAGGAGCCACCAGCTGCATGCCAGCTTTAAGCGAACTTTGATTAGCACTGCGTCCAAGAATCCTACTGTGGTGAACCTTCCATCGCCTTCATCCCACCGGTAATACAATTCCCATAAGGAATTAGAAAGGCTAATGAACTGAACAGCTGCATGGAGTTTATTTCCGCATTCTCAGTGTATGCGTGTTTCTTATGTTTCTTCCTATCTGTGCAAGAACATTTCTGTTGGAGGAAGAGGAGGTAACAAGCTATAAGAAGCTGAAACAAAGGGGAAAGTCAAACTTTGTTGCACCTAGGTGTAGCAGTAAAAGAAACTATGTTGAACATTATAGCAACAAGAAGCAGACCAAAAAAAGATTCTACAACCTCTAACTTTCTACTGTTTGAATTTTTGAAATAAAACCAAAATATTTTGCATTAGTAGCCATTTAGGATTTAATTAAGTTTTTCTTTTAAACATATGAAGGAAGCATTCACTCTTAATTTAAGCAGTGATAGAAACTACTGTAAAGCAGGTTATTACCACCAATTAATACTAGCACTATGCTTACATTTAAAAGAGGACAGAAAAAAGACCACAGTGCTTAAAACACTACACATCTCACCTGCAGCAGCTTAAAATCACATGTGTGGCCAAAAAGGAAGCCGCTAACACTTTCCCAAGAGAGAACAAAGAGTGAAGAGAGGAGTGAGACCCGAAGTACAAGGGAAAAGTCAAAGAAAAAGATGCCATTTTTACAGTGTCACGGAGCAGCAAGTTAAGATGAAATCCCAGGAGACAAAAAGACTGAAGAGATGCTCTACTGTTATTTAATTATGTAGCTCATTAGCTAGCTAAACAGAAGTATAATTTTTGGCTTGATATTTATCCAATAAACCACAACAGCAAGCAAAGACAAATCGGATGTAACCTCTTGCTTATTTCCCTGTACAAGGAGGTGCCTAAAAGACATACTAGATGAGATGGAGAGGAAATGTCACAAAATATTTATTGAGGTGCCAAGAACGGAAGTACTGGAGCACTGCAAATACAATAAATGTTACGTTTGAAACTGCACAGCATTCCAGATGACAGTAACCAGGAGGACACCAGGCTCAGCCTGGCTAAGCTCAGCTACGAACGTGAAACAAGCACAAATGGTGCTCTACTGATTAAAAGCATCTTCATATCAACAAATCAACTTATTTTGCTTTTGATTTCAGAAACTGAGAAGAGATAATGTGGGGCTTTGATCTATATGAGGATACATTTAGCTGTTAACTCCTGTTCTACAGATTTTTTCTATCTTCTGGTGCTCGGTTTTTAAGTCAAAAAATCGCGCACTGATTAGTACAATTCAACAGCAAGTTCCACTTGTGCTCTGTGATCTGCAGTGCCCCTCAAAGTCAGTTTAACTACTGCAGACTTTCACGCTCCGCAAAACAGACTTTAATGCCCTGTCTCCAAGAGTATCTATGACACGCAGGAAAAATACGATGCAATTACTTCAGCAAAACTGTTTAAAAGTTAGTAAGCATGACCAAGGACAGAGGGAGGCTACGCAGGTGAGCAGCCTACAAACGGTGTGGAATTGGCAAAAGCAGAATGCTTTTGCTGGATTGGTGGGATGCATTGGCTCAGTGAAGAGTCCAAAGTGCACCAGAACCACTGAAGGAGCTGGGCAACAGCCAGAGAACTGGAAGGAGGAAGTCAAGTGAGATGTCCCCCTGTTTCAGCAGCAGCAAACGGTTCAATCAGCTCGCCATCCTAAGCGACAACAGAATGCTAACACTAAAACAAAACAATTACGCCCCCCAAAACCCTTAAAAGCATAAATTAAATGAGGCAAGTTTCAGGTTAAGTAGCTGAGCAAACAAAATCTGTCTAGCTTATACTATCTGTCTAGCTTATGCTCTACCTCTAGAAAAATGTAAATAAGAATATCTGATCTTAACTGTACTAAAGCTGAGTTGCTGGTGCTGAATGCTTTAAAAGTAAATTAAGTATTAAATTTGTTCTGCCTTTTGCTTTCTTCCATATGCTAACAACATAAACATCCTAGTCACTGGGTGTGGTTTATTTTAGAGAGATTTTGTTTAAAAACAAATCACTGACATCAGCCTGACATTTAGTGGGACCATTGCCACAATAAAACATTGTCTGGCCTTCAGAATGAGGAAAACCACCAGGGAAGTTGAGTTAGCCTCAAAACACTAGAACTTGAGTTTGCACAGGAGAATGCATAGTTTTGTTTTTTTAATATGGGTGGGTCCACTTTGATGACAGTTTATCTAGAAGGTAGCTCTGATTCACTGTGCAGTCTTTTGATTTTGCTTTTTCCTCATGTTAAGCTCTATGCTTGACATACTTTACCTGTGCCATAACTAAACTCTGGTGGATCAATATAACCTTGAAGTGCTACATGCTTCAGTACTGATATGGTTATCAACACAGCTATACCACGGTATCTTCCTGCAGCTCTCACGTGTCAGGCATGAAGACTCCACATCATTTACAATTTGCGGGTTTCTAAGCAAAGATTTGAGCTACAGTCCTCAGGGTATTACTCTTGGCTAATTCCGCAAGTCCAATTCAGAACACACTACGTATGACTGTGTTTTCAGGAACACAGGTTTGAAGTCCATTGGAATAACTCAAACCACTTAAAACCAGTAGATTTATCAGCACCTCAGAATCAAAACGTATAATGAATAAAAACTCTATGCATTTTGTGACTTGTAACTCCCATTAATCCTAGGTTTCCTGAACTCCACACCTCTGGCAGCACCAAGAAACCTCACCCTTTCCACCCCTGCACTTTCCCCTTTCTCTGTGTACCTCCATCCTCTCTTCAAACACTTTCCTTTTTCTCATCTATGAACTCGGAAATCTCATTTGAGATTAACTTCAAAAAAGAGTAATATCCTAGTTTGGGTGATGCCAGATCATTAAAGTACCAAGCAAAGATCCTACAAATACTCATCCTCACCATCATTTCCTTATTTCTAGCCCTACTAGAGCCTCCTTTAATGCAACTACATGGCACTGCATCATGAAAACAAGACAGAGCCTTACAATAAAAAAAATATAACATGGACTTTTTTGTCCAGTTTGTTGTAAGCATCCCAGAGGGGCTGAGAAATCTTTCTCAAAAGTGCTATACAGACTGCTGTAACTCCAGATTAAACTTTAGTACATTCTACATTTAATGCTCTGTAAATTGTGAATGTTTTATTCTGGGTCCTCACATTCCCCTAACTCATTAAAACCATAAAGTAAATATTAATCAGCTATTCTTTTTTATTTTTAAAAGCTGTAATGCATGTTAGAACAGTATGTTAAACCCTTGGGAGCTTAAAGGATCGCTTCATCTAATTCTTTTTTCCTCCTTCTGTAAAATGTAATCATGACATAGCATTGCAATGTAACAGCTGTGTTGGCGATACATTAAGATGTAATCCCTAAAACTGCTCAAAAACCAGTACGTATTTTTCCTTTATGGCCTCCAACCTCACTATAATTCAAACAAAAAAGGGGAGAGAAAAAAATCGCTTTCTGAAGTCTTAGATCTTGAGATCCACCTGCCACCCCCCTCCTTCTTCTCCTTACTCTTCCATATGGGCAAGCATAGATTATTTTAAATCCAAGATAGTCCCAGCTTAGATGTACTCACCTGCATTCGTCTAAATATTCAATGATGCAGCACTTCATCATTTACAACAGCTTGTTAGCTTTATAACACAAGAGGGTACGAATTTTATCTACTCTTTTTATCTATTAAGAGGACTTGTATTTTGTTACCCTTAAGCTGATAAAGAGCTTCCAGAGGAGTCTTGCAACAGACCAAAATAAAAAACCAACTCCCTTGCTCACCACAGTAAAGAACATTCTGAGTATTACATTAATAGCAAACCATTTACATACTTTTAATGAATATATCAAATGCACCTTTCCCTTAAGCAATGGGTAACCAGTTTCAAATTAAAGGTTCCTTATAGTCATTCAGTTGGAAAGACAGAGACATCTGAACATAACTTACACAGCTTGTTACCGCTTTGTGAAATCTGCAACAATTTTTACTCAAAAAGATCCAATCATTAGTGGTTCAGAGATGAAGCAAGTGCCACTGTGCTTCCAGAAGACATACTAATCACTGCCTAGAGCGCAAACGTGTTTCCCTAGGAGCTAATCAAGGTAAAACCTGACTGCTTTTCTCTATCTACATGATTATTTCATGATTCCACAATAATACTTTGATATTCATATAGTCCAAAGGGCTTTGCTTTCCATGGACAGGTTTAATTTACAGTTCCTAGCATCACGTGTTTAGAGGCTCACCAGCCTGGCATTCCCCAAAGCCCTTTCTATTCTCTAGAAGAACCAAAATCTTAAAAATGGGGATAAGGAGATGAGAAGCATTTTGTTTCTTGATTTTTTAGGTAGTCATGTATGTTGAAGAAAGAACGAAACATTAAGAGAACTATACAATAAGAAGCACATGTTATTTCAGAAAATGGTTTAAGTTAGAAAAAATGAAACAAAACTCATGCTGTACTTGAACTTGGCATGCAAGGTTTTTGTTTAAGGCGGCAGTCTTAGTACATTAAATTTACTTCCATCCCTTTCCCTCCATCAACAAGGGTTTGCATAACCAGATGTTCTTATACACTGCAGTTTACAGCCGCCCCATATGGAACTGCAACAATAAATATGCATAACTATGGAAACCAAAGCAAAAGTCAGGAAAAAAGTCAGTAGTTTAGAAACCCGATACCACAGTTTTTCAAGTTACTGAACCTACATCTTTCCCAAATGAACCTGATTACAAAATATGTCAAACATATTTTGCATCCAAATGCTTCTCTCTATATTCTTAAACCCTGAAGTATACTTACGTTTTACTTAGAGAAAAGTAATATGGGGTAATTTGGGTTAAGACTGAGCTTCTTCCTACAAGCTCCCAAGTGCTTTCTGCCAGAAAAAAAATACATTAAATACTCACTGAATTCAATAGGTTATCAGTGATACACCTCAAAATCTAGATCTCCAATACTATTCTCAGATCTTACTGAGCTACATCTTCCTTTAAATAATCCTATGTTTTGTTGCCCAAACAGTGAGGACTACTGTGAATAAATATCACCTGCTTTTTCTTTTTCAAACCATCTCCTTCTTTTGGTTACAGAACAAAAAGTGGATACTAGTACTAATAGTTCAGTGACACTACAGACATATGCTCTCTTACCGTGAAAGTTACAAGGAATATTAAATAGAATATTTGCACATTTCACTACATAATCTTTTAGTGAGGAAAAAAAAGTAAAACACACCTGCAAAAGCACGTTCAGCTACTAAGCCCACCAAATCTGCCATTTATCCTCAAATAACAAAGGATCTAATTTGTGCTCCCAGAAACACACACAAACTCCCTTTCTTGCTACTGGCAAAAGATTAAATCAAGGGAAATGGTTTAGTACAAAAACATTTTGCTCTTAGCCGTTCTTTCTTCCATGAGCAGGAAAGAAAATTTAAACCCCAACTCCCTTTTACCCCTAAATTCAATATTCTCTCCTTCAAAATAAAGCCTTTCAGGTTCAGTTGCAGGTAAGTACTCTAACAGGTGTGGCTCACGATTTCAAAAGTAGGACTGTCAAATACTGTCCAGCTGAAATTGTGAAGGATTATTTATTTTTAGCAAAACTGTAGTTGACTCGGCTCTGGTGCACATTATAGAATTAACAAATAGCTAATAGAGTAAGGCTTTTAATTCAGAAACCTATAAGGCAATTAAGCTACTTAACATAGAAACCGAGCATTTTCTGAGAGGTCCTGCCCAGTATGAATGACAAACTTTAAACACCGGAGTTCTTCTTACAACAATAAGGTTGGGGCACAATGGACAAGTTTAAATATTTAATATAGATTGTGCTGCAAGTCATTAATTTTTTATTGATGCAAATCTGCAATTCAGCTAAAGCTAGACAGTGATGCAACCCATTCTGGCTGAAAGCAGGATGAATTTCTCCAACACAGAATGGGATAAAACCCCACTCCTTACAACAACATTGTCTGACTTTACATGGAGATCTCAGACCATGATAGAGTCAGAACTGCATCTGGGCCTCGATGAAAATGCATCCTCTGTTCAACATTTTGCTCGCTATTCCAAAAAAAATGCAGCTTGATCATGTATCTGGAAGATACAATTACAGCACCAATTTACACAAAACTATTCTTAGGAACACGCTGTGTTTTAAGAATGCCATAGGCACTCAGAAGCTACTTCGCACTTAGTCCTCATTGATGGTGACAGAGCATCACGCTCCAGAGCAACCCTCATCCAAAGCCAACACACTGAGGAAGCAGAGATACCAATGTTGAAAAAAGAAATACATCAGCATTTCTATATGCAGAGCAAGACAGAGGTTTTAGCTGCTAGTTCATGTAAAGCTGGAAGCAGTCTAACCTAAAGCACCTAAGGTTCGTTAATCCAAGAAACACGCCAAAAAGGGAAAATTCTAAGTCCAGCCAATATTAAAGGCAAATTAATGTCTTCTTTTCATTTTTAATGATTCCTAAATATTATGCTGAAAGTATCTATTGACAATTTATGTCAGCCTTGCTGCCAAGTACTAGCGAGTCTTGACATTACATGTGCTTCATAAAATTTACTTCCACTTTTCTGGGAAGCAAGAGGAAACCTGTTATGTGCTCAAACATCTTCAGAATAAGCCTTTTTCCAACTTCAAAAGCTCAATACTTTGTCAGGTTTGAGGTTCTCAAGATTTCAGTCAAGTTGGTCAACCAGCTAGTAGTGAAAAACCTCAACTGATGACACATGGTATGCCGTTGTGCTCCTTAAAGATTACACATAAGCAAGATAAAACATTTTGTGACCTCATTTTTCTGTCACACAGATGTGCATAGCCTGTTTTACAAGGAAGCCTGCTTATGTGCTATTTTCAGGAAAATCCAAAAGTGACAGGTGTCCAAGAAACATCAAAATGGAAACATTTCAACTACACCAGAAGAATGTATTCCCATAACAACATTCCAAGAGGAAGCAGCTCACACAGGACACGCTTCAGCTGCACACCTATAAGTATTCTCTGGCCGAGCTTCCTCCTTCCAGCACTGCAGATGCATGGATTGTCCAGGGCGAGGAGTGGAAATTGTTGAGCGGAGGACGGATGGAAATTAAGAAACAAAAGGAAAAGCAACAGTAAGGACCTCTGCAAGCAGGTCCCACTGAAAGAGTGAGGGGAAGTGCTGCAGCCCAGCAGACTCGATATGTGCCTCCCTCCAACCCTGGAGCAGTGAGGGAAGAATCCAGGCAGTCGACTCAATGACCTGTGAAAACACCTCAACTCCATCAACAGGGATTCAGGAGGTCTGCAGACTTGGGAACAAGCAGCAGGACCACCCACCAGACACTAGGGGCTCTGGGGGTTGTACAGCAGTAGCTCAATGAGGCAGCCTGGTTGCTGTGGGGCACCTGTTGTGTTGACGAGCCTCCAATACCTGGTAAAAGTCTAGAGATACCAAGAAAGATCTCATGTCAACTGGAAAGAGCAACACGTTCATTAGAGCCACAGGAAAAGGGCACACACAGTGCATACCATGCAGACTACCTGCACCACGGACAAGTTTGAAGTTTGGCAGGGTCTGGAGGTGGGCAGAGCTGACTGGGCAGTGATGCTGATGAAGCAGGACATCCCTCCCT
Source organism: Chroicocephalus ridibundus (assembly GCF_963924245.1). Classification (NCBI taxonomy): domain Eukaryota; kingdom Metazoa; phylum Chordata; class Aves; order Charadriiformes; family Laridae; genus Chroicocephalus; species Chroicocephalus ridibundus. The sequence continues at coordinate 158,358,263 of NC_086284.1, forward strand.
CTTCCAATAGAAGCATAATGCCTTTTTTTTTTTTTAATGACCACTATTCCTACTAGTCTTCCCCTTAGAGCCACACAGATAGATATTCCTCTCTAACCACCCTAAGAGCCTCTCCTAGGGAGAGAAAGACAAAAAAGAGAGGAAGCAAATGAAATGAACACAACTGAAAAAGGTCAAAGACAGTGAGGGTCAACATAAAGAGAAGGAATTGTAAGGACAATCAAGCAGAGCAGTCCCAACAGCACCCACCGTTCTCTGAAAGGGGACCAAGTCCTGTACTTGAAGGATTTCTAAGTGATTTTTGATCTAACCTAGCAAGACCATGCTTAAATTGCTGAACAAGAGACATGAACATGTAAATCGGGTAATTCAAGTCCCTGGCACATAATTTTCTGAATGGGAATTAGCTTTAGAAAGTACTTATAAAACAGATTGCACCTCTGTTGATTATTAAAATAAAAATGGTACACATCCTGCTGGCTACTTATTGCAAACTCCGGAGGACACAGTTTAAATATCTGCAAAGCAGCACAGAGCCAAATCATTAACTGCAAGTGAACTAATGACTGGTTAGACCAAGTTTCTGTAATATTTGTCTTCATCAACATTTTTTAGCAAAGGCCAAAATCTCTGCCAAAGTAACAGCTTACAGAAACATTAATCACACTGAAAAATAATGTTAAACACATCATTTCATGAAACAGTCTTGGTTAGATGTTTGGCTACTCCATTACTTACCAGATTCATTTCATATTCCAGCTATTACCTCTCAACAGAAAGTAGAAAGAGAAATCCACACTGACATGCAAGCAATTCAAACCAAATTTAGTGAAGTTGATTTCGAAGCATTTTCTGAGGAATGAAGTTAATGAAGCAGAACCACAGCTTCTAATTTCTGGGGGGAGGGGGCTGCACCTGGGGGGCAGGAGGATGGGAATGGATCACACTGCAAAAGTGCGAAATCACCTGTTTCCAATCTTACTCAATTGCTGACAGATACAGTTTAAAAAGTTCTAGTACACTTACAGTTTGAGAATGCATTCTTTTTTTGCAGATTTAAAAATAAATTTCATAGTCTGAAGTCTTCTATACAGAAAGCTATTGTGAGATTGCAATGATGTAGGTAAGAGTATCATGGGAAGGGAAGGAACAGCAAAAGCAGCTCTGGGAAGTGAATTCTGACTAAACAATAGAGGAAAAAGTGAAACTAAAAAAGCAGGGTGCCTGTGATAACTTCTAGAACTTCTTTTCAATTTTTAAGGTTACATTTTACATAGTCAAGGTAAATATAAGTTTTAAAGGCAGGTTCTCAAGTGGATACGAAACTAATATTTAAATTCATGAAAACATACTATATACACACACTTATTAAATATATATTTAGACATCTGTATACATATATAGAGAGAAATATGTGGACAAATAAAAATTTAGCCACCAGTAGAGATAAAACGTATGAACAGAAGTTTCTTCCTCCTTGATAATGAAGGCTTGAATAACTTTTTTTAAAAAAAGTGACCTTTATACTTTGTGGATCCCATCTTACAAATGTCTTGATTGGGGGCAAAGTCATTAGATACTTGGTAATAGTATTTCAGTTTTATTTACTAACCAGGAACTACAACAGGACATGTGCAGCGTGCTGCTGAGATACAGGTGACCTGATTTATTTTCTACTGTATGTGGGCCTACCACCCACTGAAAAAAGAAAAAAATAGGACAGTTTTTAAAGTTCAAATGGACAAGACTGGACTTTCTGCCCTGAAATCAGAACTCTGAAAGCTAGAATTATTTTGTTCATAGAAGCGTGGGGGTTTTAACTCTTTATATCAGCATTTAAAAACCAGGTTGTGTCACAACTGGGAAGTGATTTGATTCATTTACCATGACTTCAAAAAACTTATTTTATCACTGAAGGGTAGCAAGATTTCCCTAGTTAGTCAAAACCACCAGAGTTTCGAAGAATTTAAGGTTCAATAATGCTAAAAATCATATGAAGTTAGCCATGACAATCAGAACAATCAATAAAAGATGATGTAGTAATATTCTCCCTAACGTGCTAGCCCCTTTGACACTGAATGATTTGGTGGAAAAGACAAAAATCCTGACAATTTCCCACCAGTAGAAGCTTTGCCTCATTCTCCATATTGTGTCTCTTATTTCAAAACAGGGGCACTGCTGACTTCCAAGTGCCTCGAGACTTACCAGTTTTCTGAATGATCTTAAAGCAGTCTTTAACCTTCTTCTTCTTCTTAAACTGCTCATTATGGCATAAACCCAGATTTGAGCATATTAAATGGTAAAAAATAATAATAAAAAAAATAGGTCACAAGCACTGAGAAACTCTATATGAGGTAATCCTCTTTTCCTCCAAGACTTTAAGATTGCTATTTTACATTTAGGTTTTTTGCTGCATATGTAAAATGTACTTCCAAACATTTAGCTCCCAATGCAAGTGAACTGACAAAGACAGCCAGAATGCTGCTCAGTTGCTACAAAAGCCATCCTGCCTCCTGCGGCCCCAGCTCTTGCCACAGACATGTCAGACAACTTCTATGAATTGAGTGCTTATTATCTCTTCCTTCCTCACTACTATGATAGCTTGAATTTGAAGGCACAGTGGAAACAATACTTGAATCACCTCTTCACTGAACTGTAACAACATTAGAGAACAAAGCAAATGATGCTTAAGAGGGGCTCAATTCACCTCTGGCCTTGTAAAGTTATTGTTCTTTGTATTTGCACTTATAAAAAAATACTGTATTAAAAACACCAATATAAAAATACCTTTAGGAATCAGTATGTTCCCTTAATGGTAAATGCTATGGCAGACAAATTGCATCACTTGTGAATAAATAGATGCTTCTCTGTCAGCAGGCTCAACTCTTCTTTGTCCATGCACAGACTACCTAAGGTGCTATGGCAGGTTAAAGAGTTAGGAGGAAAGAGGGAACGCAGCCTGCACGAACCCCTTTCTGGGCACCCCAGGCCTGGCAGGACACATGAGCTCAGCAGCAGGGCTATGAAAACAGAACTGCTGCATTTGGAAACTGCAGTATAGCAGCATTTGCATGGACTAGCAAACCCTTTAACATCCAAGCCTGCTTTGTGCAGAGCCATCTTGGACATAACCAAAATCTCAAACAGTTTTTAAACACAGCTATATTGCTGAATTCCTCCCACAGAAAGGAAAAAATAAAGGGAAATAGCCATAATAGGAAGACCGCAGTCAAAGCAGCCAGCAAGAAATGGTCTCTCTCTCCAGGTTTTGCATAATTTGGTATCCATCAGGATTAGACAGGGGAGACATACTATTTTCTTCGGCATGCCTCTCTGTCACCCGATTTCTCACCAAAATGTCAATCTTGACAAAAGTGAATCTTCAGAAGGAACTTAAAGTGACCTGTGGATGAGCTTTAAAAAAAAAAAATCTCCTTAAATGAAGGAAGGATGTCACCACCTCCACAAAGAGCTCAATAATTAACACCTGTAGCTAGAAACCAATAAATTATAGGGAACAAGAAACTAAATGAGATCTTGCAGTGCTAATTCAAAGCTCTAGAAAGTCTTTGTAAGATAATTAATACAACAGGCCTCACCCTGGAGCAAGAGGTAAATAATGGAGAGGTTCTCTCCACTGCGTTTAAAAACTGAGAAAACACTATGTAAATAACTCTAAGCTCAAATTGTCTGTACACAAAAACACACGTTTTAAAATCTGTATCCTCTTCCTCCTTTGCTGACTCAAGAGAACTTCTCTCGATCGAATTACTAATGGAATAACAATCGCAGTAATAAAAAGCCTTTTTGAATAACCAATCTACAAAATCCATTTTCTGCCTTATTAAAAGGGTAAAATGTTTGTGGGGGCAGTTTTTCTTCCCTTGCTAGTACATCAAGTGTCTTCTTTCAATACTATTATTATTTATTCAATATTTTCAGCTAAGTAGATACCTTGGGAAGATCTGACTACTGATTAAAGCAATAGATTTAAATCAGGGGGTACATGGAGAGGTCTGTAAAAGGCATCTCTGTAAAGCAACTTCCAGGAATCAAAGGCCTGGCAAGGCGTACTAACTGAGACACGTTGCTATGAAAACTTAAACACAATTTCTTCTCCCAAGTTTCTTATTTCATTTCTGTCTCTCAGAGGCCCGTGTTTTCCCAGATGCAAAACATGCTAACAGATACTAAGATGACAGGCACTTTTTGAGGAGCACTGAATGTTTCCTTTACCTAAGCCAGGATACTCACCAGTGTCAAGTACTATACAAAGGCCTCAGTCCTACCTGCCTGTGAACACGCTGGTTTAGCCCATACTTTGTGCCAACAGCATCAGACCCACATTACATACCTTACTTTTGCTAAAGGAAAGTACTATCAGTCTACATCAATTCTCATTCCCTCTCAGGTCCTCCAGAATTTCCCTGCTGGCCACATCTCTAGAACACACCACTGCCCAAAAGAATTTTATGTGCAAACAGGGCAAACTAGTCACATCAAGTGAAGTTAACTTACGATTTAGAACAGCACTGCCCCAACAGCAGAGACAGACTCACACAGCCTTCATCGCAAGAAATTCAAAACATTAAAATAAGCAAAGGAACAGCTTTTACTCCAATGCTGAATCTCTCACAGGATTCAAAGTTTAAATCAAGAACATTTATCTAGATTAAACAGTTGTACAAGCAATCTCCAGCAACTTGAAAGAAGGTAGAAAGCAGGGCCTGAAAAACCCAAGAGTCCTAGCACTGAAGTCTTCCAGACACTCTAAAGAGCTAACAAAAGTTAGTGGTGCAAAGATGTCTAAGCCCCCAGCGTTGATGATAACATCTCACCATTTACCATTTATACATGGGGCATTTACGGAGAAGTACAGTTACAAGCAAACAGATTTTTCAAAAGATGACATTTTGGGGGATGACAAAAGATGACATTTTATAAAACATCATTTTCATAAAATTATGAATTTAGTACCTGCAAGTCCGCTTTTGCCACTAGCTCCATTGCCAACACGAATGAGCCAGCACTGTTGAGAACACAATAAGCTGATGCAAAAGGGAGCTGAACCAACCCCACCCTCCCCTCCAGATTCCCCTGAGATACGGTCGTGCCAAAATCCTATCACATGTACTTTGATCCTTCTTAATTCTTCAGTGTTTCAGACAGTATGAACCAGGGCACATCTGCATTTCTTTATTGTCAGAATAATGACAGGATAATGGTTCTGGCACGAGGCCAGCCATTTTTTGAGACATTGTTGGCACGGACCGTATTTGTAGTACCGTGAGTAAATGGTCTTGCCTGACAGTTATGGAACAAGTCAAGGAAATATGGTAAAAGAAAGTTATCCCTAAGTTCCCCACATTTGTAAATAACTCCTTAGTAGTTAAAATCTTTGTTATTGAGTAGTCCACGTAACTGTTTTGAGACTTTTCTGAAAGGTGACATCTTCTGTATACAGAGCTAGAGGTGCTGTGAAAAGAGAAAATGGACCCCAACTTCCAACACTTATAAAACCAACGCTGTACCTGCAGAAACACTTGAACAAACTCCCTAAGCACTTATGAACTGACTTAGTACCGATGTATTTTTGAATTGTGGGACAAGAAAGCTGAAAAAATTTATATCACACACAGAATTCGTCATTGTGATGCACTGAAAGCTGATAAACACATTAAATAAACTACAAAATAGAAGTTATCCTCTCTCCTCCCTCACCATTTCAAGGAAGAGCTTGTACACTTCAGGTTTTCTTACTGTTCTCTCAGAAATAAGTGTATACTGAAAGAGGAGATGGCAAAGCCATAAGTACAAATCAATGCTTAAGTAAAAGGCCAAAGGACTCTAAAATATGGAAAGTGACTGTGCCAAGGCTATTTGGGAAATTAAGAAAGTGACAGCCAGGCAAAGCAGATGCTTTTAGCACCATACAGCCTTTAGACTTCCTGCATATGAAAGTATTTCTTATTCACATAAAGGCTTTTAGCAAGTTATGGAGATACACAACCTAAATAAGCTTTGAGAGATTCACCTCTGGGTGCTCACATCTGTAACAGGTTTCTGCTACATCTAATACTCTTGTGCTCAAATAAAGCTGTCATGGAAAAGTCTGCAAGTCTTACCTCATTGCTGTTCAGTCAAAATATAAAAACAGACAGTAACTGGGTTTGGTTTTTAAACTGAGATAAATATTTTAGCACCTTGTGTTTTTATATGACATTAGAAATATCACTATGTTTAAGAAATGAAGTTGGTTAAGACATCTATCTAACAGAAGTGTAATTAAAGAAAGGGTATTTACTTGCCTGATACTTACCTATCCAGTCCTACCAAAACTACCTATGTTTGTTACAAATTACCATAATACACTTCAGTTGAAGTCGTTTCAGAAGCTGTGTGAGCTCCCTCCAGCTCTTGAAATAAACAAGGCTAAAGATTTTCTGAAACAAATAGGCTTACCTAGTTGTAACAAAAATCCCCCAGGAACTCTCCACAGCCACCATGCTGGGAGCTGTAGAGATAAGAACTGGCTGGAATAAAAAAATGGGTTCATGGAGAGAACTTAAAAAAAACACACCAGCGAACAACAAGAATTAGCATGGGAGATCAGGTCCTATGTGGGACTCACATCAGAAACATCAATACCACTGAACATGCTTCTGTCTGTGTGTCTAATTGGGAAGAAGCAAAAAGCATGGGTATTTTCTGGAAGTTTCTTTAGTATAGGCTGCACAGAGGAAGTATCTAGGGAACTACTCCTGAAACAAATCCACTCAACTATTCCCTATCTAGTTAGTATGAACGAACTGAATGAAAAAAAACTGAGCCAAATTTCATCAACATGTCACCAACCACACAAAAGTTTAAAATTAAGGAAATTTCTGGTCTCAGAATAAATAACTGACCCTTAATATAAAAGGCTGGACAAGGCCAACTTCCCCAATGGAGAAATTATAACTAGCTATAATTTTTAACTATCCTTGAGCCTGGAATCTGCAGGTGGCTGGTTCTGCCAAAACACTTCTCAAGGATCCCACACAAGCACTTCTGTGGGGAAAAAAGCGTGTCAGGCGCCTGATCCGCCTGGAAGCACTGCAGTCACAGCTCAGAGAAACAAAATGTTTCCTTCAAGAATGGATAAAGGCTTTCCTTGGACTTGCCCTTCAGCCTGATAATAAACCATTTATGTGCTGCACAGTTAGTAGTTTAGGCACTAGGCTCTTCTAACTAAGCTTAATAACTTGATTTGAGTAAGAAATCAGGCCAAGGAGGCAGGAGAGCTGCATGGATGAGCAAGGAGCTTCTTGAAAACTCAAACAGAAGGAGAAAGTTTACAGAATGTGGAAAAAGGGACTGGACACTCGGGAGGAATATAGGAGCGTCGTCAGAGTATGCAAGGATGCAACGAGGAAGGCTAAGGCCCACTTAGAATTAAATCTGGCAAAGGATGTCAAGGACAATAAGAAGGACTTCAAGTACATCAGTAGCAAAAGGAAAACAAGAGAAAATGTGGGCCCACTGATGAATGAGGTGGGTGCCCTGGTGACAGAGGACGCAGAGAAGGCAGAGTTACTGAATGTCTTCTTTGCTTCAGTCTCTACTGCTAAGGCCACCCTCAGGAGTCTCAGCCTATGGGGGTGAGAGTGAGAGTCTGGAGAAAGGAATACTTTCCCTTGGTCGAGGACAATCGTGTTAGAGATCATTTAGGCAAACTCAACACCCACAAATCCATGGGCTGTGATGGGATTCACCCACAAGTGCTGAGGGAGCTGGCAGATGTTATCACGAAGCCACTGTCCATCATCTTTCAAGAGTCATAGAGAAAAGGAGAGGTACCTGAGGACTGGAGGAAAGCCAATGTCACTCCAGTCTTCAAAAAGGTCAAGAAGGACCCAGTAAACTACAGGCCAGTCAGTCTCACCTTTGTCCCTGGAAAGGTGATGGAACAGCTCATCCTATCCTAGATGTCATCCCTTAGCATACAGAGAAAGAGAAGGTTATTGGGAGTTATCAACATGGATTCACCAAGGGGAAACCATGCTTGACCAATCTGATAGCCTTCTATGAAGGCACGACAGAGGCAATGGATGAGGGGAGAGCAGTGGACATTGTCTATCAACTTCAGGGAGACACTGTGTCCCATAACATCCTCATAGGTAAGCTTAAGAAGTGCAGGTTAGATGAGTGGACAGTGAGGTGGACTGAGAACTGGCTGAATGGCAGAGCTCAGAGGGTTGTGATCAGCAGCAGAGAGGCAGTTGGAGGCTGTAGCTAGCAGTGTTCCCCAGGGGTCAGTACTGGGCCCAGCCTTATTCAACATATTCATAAAGAACCTCGATGAGGGGATAGAGCGTACCCTCAGCAAGCCTGCTGATGACACACAACTGGGAGGAATGGCTGATGCACCAGAAGGCTGTGCCACGTGCCACCATACAGCGAGACGTGGACAGGCTAGAGAGTTGGGTGGAAAAGAACGTAATGAAGTTCAACAAGGGCAACCTAGGGAGGAATAACCCCATGCACCAATACAGGTTAGGGTTTGACCTGCTAGAAAGCAACACTGCAGAGAGGGACCTGAGAGTCCTCATGGGACTACAAGGAACTACTGCAGAGGTTCCAATGGAGGGCTACAAAGATGATCAAGGGAACAGAGCACATCTCTTACTAGGAAAGGCTGAGACACCTGTGTCTGTTTAGACAAGAAGAGAAGACTGAGAGGGGATCTTATCAAAGCTTATAAAATTCTAAAAGGGTGGGTGTCAAGAGGATGGGGCCAGGCTCTTCTCAGTGGTGCCCAGCAACAGGACAAAAGGGAACAAGCAGAAACTGGAACACAGGAAATTCCATCTCAACATAAGGAAGAACTTCTTTACCTTGAGGGTGACAGAGCATTGGAACAGGCTGCCCAGATGCTGTGGAGTCTCCTTCTCTGGAGATATTAAAAACCTGCCTGGATGTGTTCCTCTCCAACCTGCTCTAGGTGAACCTGCTTTGACAGGTGGGTTGGACTAGATAATCTCCAGAGGTCCCTTCCAACCCCCACCATTTTGTGATTTGGTACCAAAATGCATTGCTTAATTTTGAATGCAGCTTTAGGTTGATTCTGAAGAAGACTAGGCTGCTTACTGATCACCTAGAGTTAGGTGTGATCCAAGGTCTCTGAAGAGTTACTGGTGAACTAGTAGTACTGGGTATAGATATAGTGCTCCCTCAAGCTGTAACCATCATTTTCAAACACAGTAGTGTTTACATTCAAAAGCTCTCAAGAATACCACCATGATGAAGAGCCTACTGCAATTTAGGACCAAGTGGGACCATACTTGTGGCAGTACTGCAGCACATTTTTAGCTCATTTCACCCTCCCATGTAACATATACAGAAGCCTCCTACTGCAACAACTTTGTAGGCTCACACCTCCAGGTATTGCTCAGGATGGGCAACAGAAGGCAGGCAGGGAACAGAGTGACAGAAAGACACTACGATACTACATTGATGTCCCATCATACCATCTCAGTTCAGTTCCTAGAGGGCTGGTGACTGCTATCCACAATCTTTTTGTGTCCTTTCAATTAGCATTTCCAGTTGAAAACCTAAATATCAAAGCTATGGAAAATAAGGGGCCTTGAACAGTACTACTCTCTCCCTTCCATCACATGAGGCCAATTTCCCATCAGCAATATGATGCATGAGGGCATTTTCCGTCCCCACTATACTGCAGATAACTAGGAAGCAAATTGTATATTAATAACAATGTTTATGGAGCAATGGAAAAGCCAAAGTTAAATGCATGTTATTTTACAATTAACAATACGGTAGTTGTTTTAAAGTTTATTTCATTGTTCCATGATGCAAGTGCAAGCTTCTACTTAAATAACGCACCTCCAAGAAAAATCACGAATAGACAAGTGCAGTTCTTCATTCAGAAAACTTGTACTGTAGAGACCTGTTGATATATCTTCCTACTCAAAAAAGTGCTTGAGAGGGGGGCTCTCTTAGAATGAAGAAGGGAGACAGCATACTTGCCTTTCTGGATCAAGGCATTTATTCATATTACTGTGATAAACTTTAACTCACCATTGAAAAAGTGACACTTAATCGTTTGGAGGTACATAAAAATGCAGGCCTTCAACCCTTTGGCATCTGTATATTTACAGGAGAATTGTATGTCCACTATAGAGATTACAGGCAAAGCCATGGTACATCTAGGATATGGACATTGGAAGGAGACCTCTAAAGAAGAAACTAGCCATTACTGAAGTTATGCAACTAAGTGGACATAAAAATCCAAACAGTAAGAATGCCTTCAATTATAAAAGCCATGACAGATGCTGGAAAATTGTTTCAATAAATTCATTATTGCAGATTCTTTTTTGGAGGAGGCTTTAAAGCCTCCATCTTTAAACTGGCTGAAAAAGACCAAGTTTATGAACATCTTTAAAACAGTCTTGAAGCATTTATAAAATTAACGGCTGAGCCCTATGCATCATTCAAGCCTTAGTCATGCAACTGCAGCGTTCTTCCTCCTCACCATTCAAGTTACCATAAATCACGATATAATTATGAAAAAGAAAATGCATCTTTTTTTTTTAATTGAGAAATTTTAGTGTTAAAAAAACAACTTGGACTAATTTACAGAAGCAATAGTATAGTTAATATAAACACATATGTCAAAAGAAACAAAACTGATTTTTGTTTAGTTGAAGTTTCTGGCAGAGTTTGAGATGACAAATTTAGATAGCCACAAGAATGTTAGAGGCACTACTGGGAATTGTAGCTGAATAGAGAGCCCTAAGAATCCCCTGCCTACCTCTGAAATATTTATGTTATATTAAGCAATATCTCAATTAACCTCTCAAGCAATAGCCAGACCAGCAGCAAGTTACAGTTTCACAGTACCGGCTGCTATATAAAGCCAAAAGATAGTTTCCCTTAGCTTTCCCTACATGTTAGGGTAACTGCATTAGTCTTCCTGCAACCATAATATAGTAACAGTAGAAAAGGCTTCATACGTATTTTAGCCCATTTTACTAGTCACCATTTACAGAATGGATCCTCAGTCTGTTTTCTACAGAAGTTTTTACCAGGGTTTGGGTTCATGACCATTTTATTTTTCCCATGTTGTTAATAAGAAGATGTTTTAGTAATTACTTTTTAGAGGCAGGTGACACCCTGATGCAGAACAGATACTCAGCAGGTATATTCACAGACCCAAAGTTGTTCTAAACTCGCACCAGGAACGATGAAATACATTGCTCCAGGCACAGAGGCATGACCTACTAGCGATCTTAACAGCATGCTGTTCACTGCGCTCTATTAATGCTAAATATAGTTTGCATTTATTCAGACTACACATAGTAAATAACTAGAACTCACTGTAGCTCAGATTTCAATATATTTCTAGACTGTCAGAGAAATTTATTAAGAGGAAAAGCAGGCAAAGAAGGGCAGGGGGGGCCAGGACGACACAGACAAAACACTTTTATGCACTAGATCAGGTCAAAAATATCTGTGTTCCTTTTCCCTTTCTTGAGCTTCCATGTCACAGCAAAGGGGGAAAAAAAAAACCACTAACATGACAATTCTCTTTTTTCTTCATATAGTCATAAAACCGAGCAAGTAATAGTGCAGATAGTTCACTACTTATCTTCCAGAGAGCTGAAGTCAAAATAATGCTGATCAGACCGAAAAACAAGCACTCGTATGCTCCCTTCCCCAGTTTTAACCGAAGCAGCAGCTTTACCTTACAATGCACATCTCACAAGAAAAACATGACACGCACAAAAAATAATCAAGGAGTATCATACATCTCAACATTTCCAGAATTTTTTAACTAAAATACTCCTTTGCCTTCTTAACTCCCTGTAGGGCTGTCTGTACAACCACCCCAACCCCTCCGGCGCTCTAAAGGAACAGGGCAGGTTACACGCATTGTACATTACATACTCTGAACTCCCACTCTTGGTTTTACTTGGCCTGCTTTGGTGCTCTCAGATCAAGAGTTGTGAATCTTTTCCATACTGGAACCCCATACTAAAAGTAAGATTCACATTTTAAAAAGGAACGTCATTTCACAAGGCATAATCTTAGATGAAGCCAAATAAAGTAATTTCAAGCTTTTAAAAATAGGAGTAGATAAAAAGAAGATACGATTTCTGTATCTTCTTGGAAAAGTACCACTCCTCCAAGCCTGCATTTGCTTTATGGCAGCAAACACAAACAGAATGACAAATCTCTCCTCTTTTAATGGTTCACTTTAACTGACAACAAAATGCACTCCTGTAATCACAGAATGGCTCAGGTTGGAAGTGACCTCTGGAGCCATCCTGTCCAAATCTCCTGCTCAAGCAGGTTGCATAGGTCCATAGGCTTTAGAATACGTCCAAGGATTTTGAATACATCCACAATTTCCCTAGGCAATCTGTGCCAGTGCTTTATCACCCTCACAGCAAAAAGGTGTTTCCTGATGTTCAGAGGGAACCTTCTGTGTTTCAGTTTGTGCCCATTGCCTCCAGTCCTGTCACGGGGCACCACAGAAAAGAGGTTGGCTCCATCTTCTTTGCACCCTCACTCCAGGTTTTTTTTATCTACACCGATGAGATCCCCCAAACCTTCTTAAGCCCTGCAAACTGAACAGTCCCCAGCACTCTCAGGCTAGAGAGATGCTCCAGTCCTTTCATGATCTTAGCAGCCCTTTGTCCAGTATGTCCATACCTGTTCTGTATTAGGGAGCCCAGAACTAGACCTCGTACTCCAGGTGTGTGCTCACAAGTACTCAGTAGAAGGGAAGGAGCACGTCTCTTGACCTGCTGGCAACCTTCCTTCTTAACACAGCCTGGGAGACTGATAACCTTCTGCGCCTTTGATCTCAAAGGCTAGCACCATCCTCTGTTTTGTGTTTGCATAATAAAAGATACAATGATAAAAAAATAGTTCACAGTGAACAAATATCTGTGTTTAATTTTTTTTTTTTTAAATACTAGGTTTCCTTGAAAAGAGGAAAGCTGTGCGAGGACAATGCTATAGCATGCATCTTTCATACACCTATACTAAATACAATGCTAGTGGCTCAAAGTTACACAAAAGGAAGGGGAAGATGAAGCTAGTCACTTTTTCAGTTAAAGAAATTCATGCCATACACAGTGAAGTAATTCTCAAACAAAAATGATTTATAACAGATGACCGCAAAATTACCTCTGAGCAGTCACACTGCAGTGGATCTTTATGAAAAAACAGGAATAAATAGCACAGTGTTTACCCCTGAAGTAATCTTTTCCTATTAAAAAAAAAACAAAAAACCAAAAAAACAGAAAACACCTTTTGACAAATTCTCTCTCAAACTCAAGTTTTCCATTCACTTCAAAATGTTAACATTTGGCAAATCTTTGGACATGCAAGAACAAACGAGAGCTTTAACTTTCTAGCTAAGATTTAAACAAACAGAAGTGGCAAAAGATGTCTCACATCCTGTGCATTCCACCAGTACACGTACCCTGTTTCAACTGTAGGTTACTGTGATGCTTTTATCCCCACAACATCTTTTACTGCTTGTTTGTTCATTTTACTTTTATAAATGGACTGTTGTGCTGCAACTAACTCCCTGAAGCCAGCCAAAAGCTACGGATACTTTCCCTGTTCCACCCCATCTTTCTATTTCAATGGACCGCTCTTGCTTATGACTCGTAGTACGTGAAGGAAAATCCCCACAACTTCGGTGTTTAAAACCCATCAAGTTTTGCAAATGACTAGTTGCTGTTTAGCCAAGCCATACACATGGCATTTAGTCATTTTATTTAAAAACCAAATCCCTGAAATTACCACACTGGAATTAAGTTAACGCAACACCCTTTCACAGGAGTAAAAAAAGTAACAAAAGCCTAGTTCAAAAGCAACCTAGTGCTGTGACAGCTGAAGCTGTAAACAGGCCTGCCATTAAAAGGGCCTGTTATTGCTGCCAACTCATGAAGAATGGAGACAGAGATATTAAAGTACCACCTAGAAGGCTGCACTTTTTATCACAGTGCCTTGCTTCTCCATTCCCATCAAAAGGGGAAATTGGACAGGAACGGGACAATGCAGTGTCAAGAGTCTTGTCTGATATGCCTGATCATCGAATGTGTAAGAGGCACAGGAAAACTGCTTTGTGTTTATAATTTGCCCAAAACTGACATATTTAATACCCTACAGAATTACCTGTTATGTAACATGTCACTCAGTCAAATCTTCCAAAGCAACATAATGTTTTGTTCCAAACTACTAAATAATTTGCTTTTTGCGTACATCTCCTGTCACTTCAGTAAATCTACTTAAGGTTTCTCTTCGTGCAACAGGAAATTGCCTTAACTGACGCATTCCATTAAAGCAGACAGCCACTACTCAGCCTTGAATTGCTCCTTTGTAAAAAGTCTATGAAACGCTAAAATGAAAACTCTACTGTATCAACATGCAGTCTACAGACTAAAAATCAGTCAGATTTACGCAGATGACTCATGTTAAAGTGACATAATACCATGTCTGCTTTGTAAAGAAAAACATAGTTTAAAGACTGCTATTAGCAATTTTTATATATAAAAAAGGGCAGGTGTTGAAATCTTCAGGATCTCTACAATAGTCCTATTCTGCCACATCCATTATTGCTTATTTTTACTGCTCAGGGATCGTGAGGACCCTAGGAAACCATTTTCAAATAGTAGATGGAAGCAAAGCTTCAAAAGGCTTCCCCTGTACGCAAACATGATTGGTTTTTTACACAATATATATTTTTGCATATAATCTAACTATACTTCAATTTTGCACTGTGACATTAAAAACCTACTCTCTTTCTAGACCACAAGGAGGATAACTTGGTGGTTTATACTGCCCTACCATACGCCAGTTGCCCCTTGTATCTCTTAAACTCCCTAGCTTGGATACGCAGAGGGAACGGCTTTTAATAACCCTTTCTGGTTTTAGCTTTTTACACATTTAAAGAGTCCTGCATTTTCTGTCTTCACTTTTACATCATATTTATATCTATTTCACAAAATACTAATACAGAAGGGTTTCTTACTTTCTCTGATACATTCTGGTAACATTTCCTGTTCAATCTGATTTGTAATTGTTGACTTTCCAGCACAGCATTTCAGCCTATTATGCAAACAGGTTTTTGCTTACAGCACAGCTTGTATGGTACTTATTATGTTAGATAACCAAAATAACATCACTGGTCAAGACCTGCACAGGTCTGTAAGCAGGCTGTACCCCGTACTTCACACAATCTGCTAGCTCTGCAGCACACATACGTGTCCCTTTTGAAGTTTCCCTAACAGTAGCATAATGTACTGAACAAAGCAACACGAACTACCATTCTCCAAAATTCAGAATAATCTATTTCTTTAATAATTCTGCTAAAAGTTAGGAAATTTTAGATTAAATATAGTGACTGATTGAGGGACTTATGTGAGACCTTGAGAGACCATGTATGATGAGGAGGCCATTAACAGTTCTTAGGTTCCATCTTAAATGCAAAGAGAATTCTGAACATCGGACTAAAATGACATGGGTCACTAAGTAATTTACAAGTAAATCTCAATTAAAGAGAATCATATACTTCATGTAAATTGATATATGCTTCCTATTTTCAAAAGCTTTAGGATAGAGTTGAAAGCAAAATTATTCCACTCACCCCTTTACACACAACAGTTGTCATTTCTTTTACGTTGCTTTTAGCCAGGCACGGTCCCCTTCCTCCTCCTCTCCACGAGCTGGAAAGTACATTTCCAGAGGCTGTGGTATTTCACAGAAACGATATCTTGAAATTGCTTATGCTATCCCATCATTCAGATACACTGATTTATACCAAAAGTCAGAGCCAGTGCGTTACGTTCTTTCAAATACACCTGTATCAACATCAAAATATTTTGATTGAAACATTAACTGGTTTTATTGATGACTCAGTCACAAGGTCTTACTAAGTATCCATTGATTTGCATAACTGAGTGCAAACAGTTCACACCAGCTATGTAATATACAATTTAGTCTGCACATAAAAAGGACTAAATTAAAGCCAAGTCAAATTAGTCTGCACTTGCCAACACACACCCCCACACACTGCCCCAGGTTCACCGACACGCGATAACTTATGAAGCCACAAGACTTTGAAAGGTTCAGTACTACAAAACACATGAACTATCTGTTGACTCCGAGCCACAGTAGAAAACATCTGATTATAAAAAAATAATAATCCATCAACAACATTTTATGCGTAAGTACAGACTGTCATAGCTGAGCTTTCGATACCAGCAAGGTAGCCATCAGGAACACTATCAGGCAACAGTTCGGAATCCCCACATCACCTCCAGCCTCAACATTTGCTAAAGAAAATATATGATCTTTCAGAATTAATATATTACAAATCTGTGACACGCTTAATCTATTTGCTCTACTAATCAGCAAATAAACTCGCAGTAAGGCTTTTTACAATTAGTATCTTCTTTATTTAACTTTCTAGGGGATGCAGGTACTGGTGCTCTCGACTGTACAAGGACACAACGCAGCATGCTTTTCAGGCTCTAACAGCAGCCAACACCAGACACTTTGCCAAAAGATACATGAACCTCTGCATACAGTAAGCAACAGTTGGGTGACCAGTGCACAGATAGATTTTTAAGCCTTCACAAGTTAAGACACAGCCTTATACCAGCACAATTCAATTCTTCCAAAACTTGGTGGTTTATAATCCCAGGCCATTCTGGAAGGAGCAGCTTTGCCTAGCCAGCAGGAGTTATGCACGGCCTTCACAGCTACTAACTATGGCAGCCCACCGCGTGTGTGCCCTGTGAGACCAAGAGATAGTGCAAGGAGGCACCTAATGTCTGGGACCTTGGAAAAGTCTAGGCGACTACTACTCATGGACAAAAGAAAAAGGCCATTTAGAAAGCCAAGCACGCACAGAGATGCACAAACGCTTATGCACTTTGCAAGACTTGACCAGCTACTGCAGGTCTGCGTGTTCTCAGCATCATTACAATGCTTGTAAAACTGCTTTACTCACAGCCTTTTGGCATCATCACTGCTGTTCTGGATTTTCCTCTATTTACACATCGGTATTAGGTAGGTATCAGTGAATACAAGCAACAGACTTCTGCAGCATGCTTCATCTTGTCTTCCCTAAGGAGGTTACTATATCCAAGTTAATTACATATATAGATACAATGACTTGTTTCCAAGAGTAGGTAGTGAGTGAAGTATATTACCAGACTGCTAGTACAACAAAGTTTTCAGAGAACTTACAGCAGAGCACAATAAAGCTGGATAACCTGGAATGTATGGGGATTTCTTCAATTACATTCCATAAGCTACGCAAGCAACCTAATGAAACAGATTTCCACCAACGCGTAACTATTTTTGATCCCAATTCTGCAGTCATTATTTATGTAAATAATCCTATCAGCTCTAACAGAAGTTACTTGCTATGAGAGAGAAGCAAGTGTCACACTACTTAAATACAGTTCTCAGTTACGTATCTCCTATATTAACGATACACACCGATATAGATACGGAACTTACATTACTTAATACAGCTGGGAAATCTTTCCTTTCTCTTTGCTCAGGGGTTACAAAAGAAAAACAAAACATCATAATTATTGTATAGTATATATTATTTATTACATGGTAAAATATAAGAACCAACACTCTTTCCACAAACCTTCTCCTTAGTGCCATTTTGTTTGCTCCCCTCCCCCCCAATAAAATAGCAGTAATTTTCCTACAAGCGCTGAGGCTCTCTAGAGAAATTTAACTGTAGTTTTAATACTGAAGAAACAAAACTCAGTTTTGTTTTGTTTTTTTTTTAGGACAGCAAAGCCTCTCACAGCCTCAGGAAGTGGTACTGAAGAGCTCAAGTGAAGATACACTAAACTGAGGTCAAGCCACCCACAACACCGCTCTCAGGCAAAGATTTTACCAGGGTGCTAATCCTTCTCACTGAGGTCACTGTCATCAACAGTGCAATTTGGAAAATAAGTGGAATGATACCTCTACAGAAGCTCAATTGTAAATCCAATGCTTTAGGTAACATTGAAATTACGTTTTGCTGCCCAATAAAACAGCAATAATCATAGCCCTAGTAAGTCTCACAATACTTTTACAGAACCAGTGAACTCATTCACAGCTGAAATAACAAAAAAGTTCATTAATATCAATGGAAAATTAACCTTAGTATTTTAATTCTAGTGTAGTAGGATTTTTACGCACCCAGGGATAGTCAAAGAGATCCCAGCATGATACCTTTCTGCTGGTAGGTATTTTCATCATGAAACAGAGGAACGTTTATATGGTGCAAGCACCCTGCTTAGCTGTTATTTTA
Organism: Chroicocephalus ridibundus; assembly: GCF_963924245.1. NCBI lineage: Eukaryota > Metazoa > Chordata > Aves > Charadriiformes > Laridae > Chroicocephalus > Chroicocephalus ridibundus. Next base: position 158,376,609 of record NC_086284.1, read on the forward strand.
CAAAAAGTCATCCCACCTGAGCCAAATGGAATTCTCAGTATCCTAGATACAAATAGACAGTTAAAAATATTACTTTAAAAAGGACTTTACAACTAGGATGAACATATTTGACAAGTTTATTCTTTATAAACCTAATGTAATACTTCCACAGAAAGACCGGGGGCTGAAGGTAAGGGGGTGGTGGGAGGAGATAGGAGGAGGGGCAAGGAACATTAGTTTCTTAAGATTTTCAAAAACTAGGGAAGTAAATACAGCTAACAAGTATACAGACATGTTATAGTTTCTGATGGGCAATGCTCACATAAGTTTTGTATCTCCTACAAAACCAGTCACTGTCTATTACCCTTGACAACCACAGGACTTGGTTTCACCTCAAGAGAAGATGGTCAATACAGTCATGTTATTTTCAAAAAAAAAAAACCAACAACAAAAACACCAAAACACATAACACTTCCAGAAATAAATCCCATTCAGAGCAGTTTAACCACATACTGTATATGTTGACTTTACCACTGACAATGAACGCACCCATGAACCAGAGTGACAGACTGCAAGAGTTGAAGATGGGTACACTATTCTTCCAGTATCAACTGCTCCCACAAACCACCCATAGAATCCTCCGTTCCATTAAAGATACCACTGGACAATTTAAAATTTCAGATACGTAGTTTAAATAGGTACTGTGCCCTAACATCCCTCTTACTTCAGGCAGCCAGAACACACATGAAAAATATCTTCAGGTACTAACTTCTCACACCAGAATCTGAAGGCTCCATTTGACTGCTCTGTGGAAACTGGAAAAAAAACAATGACAAAATGTACTACTCAATTAATCTTGCTTCTAGTAAATGGATGATATTCTTTGTCACAATTCACAACTCTGTATGAGCAAGGCCTTGAAGACAGAACAACAGAGTACCTCTGATAGTTTGAGGACATTTTGTCTGGATCATTCTGCTTTCTTCTGTGTATTATGTAAGTTGCCAGAGACTAAAACTTGAGTTTTATGCAGACAAGTCACCTGAAAAGCTGTACATGAATGGTGAGATACTGAAAAACATCCAAATTTGCAATCAAAAGCATGTTCGATATGCAAATTATTTTCAGAAAACAATTGTCAGTGTATTGCAAGTCAAGATTTGTAATGACCTCGCTGTGTCAAGTGTTTTCCACTCCATGTCTTCTCCATTATCCAAGTATGAGCTGGAATAGGAAAAATCTTTCATACCTTATCATGCATGTAGTATCCCTACATAGATATCAGCATTAAGCACAAAGCTTTAAATGAATTGTTGAAAAGATCATCTCGTCACTGTTGAAGGACTGAAGGTTTTGAAATCAAATTGTCCTTTTTCAGAAGTTTAAGTACCTTTTCTATTGTATTACTAAAGCTGTCAATCTTTAGTTAAAAGTCTCACAGATGTACTCATTATCTCCTTACTGATACCATTAAGGATCAGAATTGCACAGATATTGACGCTATACAAACATTCAGCTGTTCCTGTATGAGATAACACTCACTGCTATTTACAAGAGAAACAATAGTGAACACCACAATGCAAAAAATCTTCTATAGATTTTAACAGGGAAATCTCGGGAGGCACACACTAGAGGCAAATAATCACTTAGTTCTTTTTGTCATACAGATATAGATAAGCCATGATGATTTCTCTAAGTCCAGACAGGTACTTACAGTCCTGAATTCTGAACCTGAACTGTAAGTACCTTAGACAACCACTTTTTGTGGTTACAAATTGTTACAAATAAAAAAACTTCACAGGAAAAGCAACTGTCTGGCATCTTAAAAGAAAACAACAATCTTCTCGATTAGCAAATGTGGCAAGAAAAACAGGAATCTCCAGAGAGTTTTGTATTTCATCAAGTCCTCCCAAGGAAAACAGCAAATTCCCAGTTTTAGGTCACTACTCAGTATCAACCCACAAACTATATCCTCAGATATAATTTAAAAGCCTCAACTGAAATAAATGCCTTACTTAGCCAGCTGCATGGCTTATCAGCCTGCTGTCATCTGCAAGTATTGTAAACATCAGTTGGGAAGTTGTGTATGGTTTGTAAAGAAATTATATGCCCCTGAACATAGCCTCCCTCCGTGGATTTTAAGATAAGAGATAGCCGCCATTTATGCTACTCTAGCCATCCTTCTGGTAATAAGCAAGAATTGGTGAAGGTAACAATTAAGTTTATTATACATGACCCTATTAATGAATGGCCTTGACAATGAAACTATTCAGTCTTTTCAGCAACCTTCACGATTCAGGTGCCTTCACGATTAAGACACTTATAACGACTACTTATAATGACTTTCACAGTTTAAAAAATGGTTTGCATACTGTCTTCATCTCTGGCACATCTCTAGCTGCTTGGAGACGATATCTTGCGCCTACTTGCCTTCCCTCCTGCACCTAGTCTTCTCAGACACCACAACTTTTGTTTGCTACCTTCCAGCTATATGTGAATAAGCAAGCCCACTGTAGCATGGGAAAACCACCTATATCCAAAAACAATGTACATAATACTGATGCAAAGTTGTGCATGTCATTCTGGAACAGCCAATAAATCATGGCTTCACTCCTTCCAGATACCTCCTCAGCATTACTTGCCAATATTTTGATGTTATGTATGCACATATGCTGCCTATCTGAGATAAACTGGTTTCCTAGATCAAGAGCACACTCAAAAGCTGCAGAAAATTATTTAAAAAGAAAAACATTTTTAAGAGAATGATCTCACAAACATCCACAACTTACGCGTAACCTGATGAACCACATCAAATCAGCAGCTTAAGGGTGGACTGGAAAACTGATAAACAGTTAAGCACTGTTTGATTTTAAGCTGTAACCCCAGGATTTGCTGAAGACGTATGGATTTTGGGTAGACACAGCTTTTTTTTTTTGTGGGATCTTAAATTCATGGGTCCCAAAATAGGTTTCTAAGTATCGATTTCTTACTTTCCAGGTTTTTCCTGCTGCGCATCAGGCAGTAATACCGGCAAAATACACCACTTACATGCATCATGTATGTACATATAAATATCACATACATACATATACCTGTATGCATATATAAATCTGTGTGCATGAATATATTTGCATTAAGATCAGTTTGAGAAATGTTGCGCGCTACCATGTAATTCTTAAGTTCAACGATAAGCATTTATATCAGAGAAACATGAGAAAACTAACTCCAGTCTATACTGAGCTCAGACATACACAGTATCCTGAGACACAACTATTCACTTTTAAGTAATTTCAACTAGATTCCACCCAGCCTCCTCAGAACTCATATATTAAGCATAATGCTTCTTCACTTCTTTTGTTTCACGGATGTACACACACACACATGCATGGCCAAAGAGAACCAAAAACATTTTCATTCACATAGACCTTTTCTAGTGGTACAAGTAACTCCAGATTGCTTACAAACTGAATGCAAATAGGTATAGCATAAACCAAGAAATAACACATTTGTTGTTGTCTTGGGGTTGCTAAACCCCAAGAAATCCAAAATAGCAAGTAAAACTCTACTTTTCTCTCCACTGATAGCAGCCAAGCACTTTAAAGCTAAATCTCATGACATGTATTGCTTTTACGTTTGCCTTGAAGCACTAGGTAAACAACAACAACATATAGCCTATTCTTGGCGTTGGGGTTTACTGGTAGCAGACAAAAGCATAAGCCTCCTTCCCAAGCTTATCCTGAGGGTACCTCAAAAAAGACCTACATTTTGAATAAAACTTTCACCACTTAAAGACTACTCTTGTTCAGGTTGCTTACAGTTTCAAGAGGATAAATGTACCTTTCCAAAACACTGAGCTCCCTGTAATCCATCAGCATTTCTATCTTAGACCTCCTACCTAATTGCCTTGCACAGATGGACTAAGCACAATGACCTGTGAAAGACTCAATGGTTGTAATCTCAGAGGTTCACAAATAATTTTTGTAGAAGTAAATCATATCTCACATGTCAGTGACAGTTCTGTGAAAGGCAGTGTGTACACAATGTTAATCCACCTGAAACAATTTTAACTGGATTTTCAAAGCCTTTAACAAGGCTCCAAATCAAAACTCTTAAAATTTAACTACTACGGAGTAAGATCAAGATGTCAGCAGGAACCAATTAAAAGCTTCAGAATGCAAAAAGATTTCCAGTAGTGGTGCAGCTACAATGCTTAATATCCTCAAAACATGGTCAGGAACAGAGAGGTGAATAAATTGACAACATTTGCCAACAGTGTTTCAGAAAAGTCCCAACTGAAAACTGACACTGAAGAGCTGTAGAAGGCTCTTCCAATACCATGGGTTTCCACCATGTTATGTGAAATTGAAGACTGATGAACGCGAAGCATAGAAAGGAGGAAAACCAACCCTACCTACAGAAGCAACAATAAGCTCTAAGTCAGCTACTATTAACGCAGGAAAAAAAAAGATTGGAAAATAACATCCACCATGATTCAAAACATAAACTCAGTACACAAATCAGAATACTAAAGACCACTAGGAAAAGGAATAGAGAACACGATAAGAAACATGTTATTATGCCACACTATATGCAAATATGGTGATCTCATCTTAAGTGCTGCACAGTTATAATTGTCACCCCACAAAAAAATACAGAAATTGAGATGTCACAGAGAAGATTAAGGAAAAAGTGTAGGTACAGACTGGCTCCATTATAAGATTCTTCAGATTGGAGGAGAGATAACAGAAGCGAGACTATGAGAATGAGGTTTCTAGAGTCATGAGTGGGAGAGATGTGATGAAATAAAAATCAACTGACATTTCAGAATAAATGGTTAAAAAAATTCAGTAAAGGTATCAGCTAGCATAAGTTTAGTAGCAACAATACATAAGTATTTTCCCCCCCAAACATAACTAAAATGTGGAACTCACTGCCATTAGATGTTAAGAGTCCAATGAGCATAGGCAGATCAAAAAAAAACCAACTAAACAAATACCTGAAAAATACTGTATTCATAATGCATTCAGATGCAGAAAACTAGAAGAAATCCTCAGAGAAACAAATACTACAAGTTTGCTCTGTTTCCTTAGCTCTGGGTAACCACAGAGTTAATTTGGCCTTTGCCTTTGCTTCAAAACAGCAGAGACAGAGGAATAAAGCAAAACCAAATTTCAGTATCTGCAACATGGACAAGGCACACCAGACACAACCCCAGACATGAAAGTTGCTAGGTATGTTATCAAAACAGGTAGTGTTTTTTAAACTGTCCATTAAAACGATATCCTTTAATTGCCTACATGCTATGGGAATGAAGGTTTTGCTATCAGAATGTTATCTCCTCCAAGACCTAATTGCTGAAATTAATGTGAAACTTTACCGTAACAGGAAAATAAACCCCAGAACAAACTGAAATCACTATCCTCCTTTAAGAAGTTTGCAGTTGATTCATGAAAGTCACCATTCTCCTCATGCGGCTATGCAAGGTTTGAGAACTCTTACTCAAGTGTTTCACCTAATCACTTCCTTGAAAATTTATCCCACAACTTCCATGGCAGTGCCATCAGTCATTTCAATACTGCGAATCTTCATATGGTCTGACATACATTCCATGAATTTGCATTACTTCAGAATATGCTGTTCTGTATGCAACATATTGCAACAAGAGTTACACCCCTCACTTTAAACAAAATCCAAAAGTTTCACTAAGTCACAAACACATTGCATGCCTTTAAAGGCCCAACACCAGTTTTTACCCGACGATTAAGTTATTATTCAAGAGAAACATAAGGGGGACAGACTTGTCTTGCTTTCTTCCACACTGGCAGTTTTTCACATCAAAACAAAAAATTTTCTAAATGGTTATCTTTCTGTCAGTCAACTCTTGCACATTAATATATTTGGATGGTGGGACTGGAGCTCTTGAATAGTTTTACTGAAATGCATCACTGCCTACAGAACTGGAGACTTTCATTTACTTCCGTTTCAAAGAAGGATAGTTTCCTAGATATGCTGTTTTTGAAGAGCATATTTTTATTCTCTGTTCTCTCTTTTGTTGCTCTTTTTGTTCTAGTTGCACCTTTATTTGCCATGCCCTTTTCAAGTCTGACTTTCGCTGTTCTGACCTCTCAGAACACAATCCTGTTCGATCACACCATCAGACAGCTTTCCCCTCCCATTTCTCAGATTCTTGCACAATTTTCACATCTTCTGTCAACTGTGAGTAAAATAAAGGGCACCATCAATAAAAACCACATTCATCTCTGATGAAATAGTTGCCTTATTCCCATTCTGCTGGTCTTTTCCCCACCCATTGCTTTTCTTGGTCAACCACTGCACTAAATTTGAAACCTGGTGGAAACCTGGATTCAGGAACCCTCAAATGTCATTACAGCAAGATTTTTCAAACTTTACTTCCCAATTTCCTGGGAAGACACTATACTATTTCTAAAACATCCACAAAATGAAACTCAGAAGGGAAAAACCTATCACCATCAAGTTTTGCTAGCTACTAGGAGTCTACAAGTTAAAAAAGAGTAACAGCTCTTCTGCATGTAGCTTATAGAGCAAGAAATTCAATAAGGATTTCTAAACATTGTAGTAATTCAGCAGCAAACAACTGAACAAACACAAACTAGTTCAGCTAGCAAACAGTAAATGGTTTTGGCCTGAAGGGTCCAGTTCAGGTGATGCCATCTTCACCAGAACAAGTACAAGATCAATAGGATCTCTCTTCAGAATGACACAGACAAAACCCCGTGCCAGCATTTTACCCAGCAGAGGCCTTAAAGGTTACAGCTGAAAACCACACAAACAAAACTACTAAGATATTTCTAACAAAACTGCTGAGATACTGCTGTCCCCCTTTCCCATGACAGTTTAAAATAACAAATACTCCAGGTAAATGGCTAAAATAGCAAGGGAGTGCGAGAGAACCATTAAAATGATTTATATTGGTCACCACAGATAGAAGCTACGATAGTACTGCATTGAATTATTTATTAAAAAGTTTCCATTGCTACAGAAGTGTCAGTTTAACTCACTCCAGCTTCTTCACTCTGTGCATGCTAACAGCTGCCAGCGCACAAAATATGCTTCTGGGGAACCCTACTTTAAGTAATACTGGCCAGTACCATTTGAACCTTGACATAATGCCCATGCCCAAAAAAGTAACTTTGTTTAAATACTAGACAATATTCTGAGCAAATTAAACTTTTGGTGTAATGGAGCGAATAGGGTCTGTAGCTTGTTTTCTGGTTGTCTTCTGATTGTATTTCTAGAGTTACCTCTTACTTGTGGTGGCACGCATTCTCGTTTGGTGGAAAAAGTTGACTCTGAGACTTCTTTCCCTTCCCTTCTTTCTTCTTGCCTCTCCATAGGAATTCAGAATATTATCCAAACACAGCCACCTGCTTTTACACCCACAGAACCCTTCCTGGTACAGGTGCACAACAGGCTGTGCAACACCTATACTCCACTCCAGCACTTACTAGAAAAAAGGGAGGAGCACAGTCAGCCTGGGTGGTAGTGACCGAGCTCAGCTCACCTCCAGCTCCCCACTGCTGTGACCACCACAGCACCACCAGCATCCCATGTTGTGCCCCGTCACCCTCCAGAACATCAAGTGTTCCAGAATTACACCGCAAAACTGATATATCAGCCAAAGTTTTATTTATCAGATTGCACGTTATGCTTTCAGCATCACATTCTGTAAGTTTACTGCAATTCATTATCATCTTGAAACCTTGACATTTTTTAATACCGAAGTGACTGGTTTTAAACCACTAAAACTTTGTATCAGTCTCCCCTAGAATCCCAGGCAACAGAGGTAAGCACAAGCAGTACCATATCCTCTTGGTCAGAGCAGGTTTTGTCATTTCCTCCAACAGAAGGTGACTGGAGCCAAAGGAAAGGAATTATTAGACTCCATAATGTCATTCTTCTATAGCACATAGCCAGAAGTTTATAAGGACACTGTGATCTTCCAGCCCCATCTCTGGACAGTTCATAAGTCTTGCCTAAATTAACTCCTGCTTTTTAAAGCTTCCAACACAGCAAATTGCTCTACAGTTAATTATTCCTTATTGTTACAAACCTTATACATAACTCCTAGTCTAACGTTTTTAAGCTTCAGTTTCCCCGTCTGAAAATCTTTCCTATCTGGTCCATGGGCGCTTTCACTGCAGATATAAAATATATAAATATATAAAATATATTTTTTCCACAACACAGAAATCAAGTCACACCTCCACTGTTTCTATAACACGTTAACCAGGCTGGGTTTTTTGTTTGTTTGGTTTGGTTGTTTTTTTTAAAATATATTTTCACCAGGAAACATCTTGCCAAAGCCTCAGAGGGATATTCTCTGAACCATCCCCAATTAGCCCATATCCTTCCTGAACAGTTGACAGCAGTAGCTTCCTATCAACAGCCACATACACAGGTAAGAAAACTTCCCAGCTTCCATTCATACATTTGAAGATTATTCCCAACCACACCACTGTACAGTAAACTCCTCTTCAACAGCCTACCAAACTCCTCCTCCTGATAGATTCTCCTCCAGCTCCAAATCACTGTTTTTCAGAAGTTTTTGCCATGGTATCAATATGGCCTTCACTGTTTATCTCTAGACAAATTATCTTAGCCTTTACATGCTATTTGTACAAAAAACAAAATGAAGATTCCTACAAAGATTTTATTCAACATATTAGTGAACAAAGCCCAGCACACTGTGCTGTGTCTGTTCTATGTCATCTTTAAACAAATGGGTTTAATTAGCTTTTTAATCTAAAGCTAATACCTAATCACAACAGATACCTTTGTGGAGTACACTTTTAAGGACTCAGCTCCCACAGGGCTCATTACTCCCAATCTTCAACAGCATCCCTGCAATCCAGAAAGTCGCTTCATGTCTCTTTCCATTGCCAGACAAAGCAACATCTTTGACACATTTAACGCATCCCAAATCAGCAACATCCCCCTCATGTTTGCCAAGCAGCACCCTACGTTTATCATGCATTACTTTGGTATATGGTGTGATAGTTTGTAATAATTCATGACAGAACTGCAATAATGCTGTTTAAATGACAAATGACTGCACAGAACACTGCCCATAAGATGCTACCCAAGGATTAATCTAGAAGAAAAATACACATGTAGTATCTGGTGAAGCTGTAATAGTAGGTCTTTCCATAGTCATAAAACAAGAGGTTATACTCTGAATATTAAATAGCTGGTTCATTAAGTTGGTCTAAAACAACTTTAATAGAAGTGTAAAAGTTGTTATTCATTTAAAAACTGAATGTTCCTTTCCCCACAGCTGAAGAAGGAAAAGGAAAAGAGTAAGTACTCAGTAACGTTTTTCACTACCAAAAACTCAGTTTTAGTAAATGGAAAGTGTTTGTGGTATCTTTCATTAAACACATTAAGACTTGTTTCTCATGGCAAATATGAAGCTGGATAATGCCAACAGAGACCTGCACATGATTCCTTCCCACCATTTTTGTTCTATCATTTTTTGTTATTGGGGAATAAAAATTATCTAAGTAAGGATTTAAGGGGAAAAAAAGCACTTCTTCCTTTGTTGTTAGGGACCTAAAATACCCCAAATCATGACTAAATACACTTATCATTTTTTATCCTATTGCAATGCCAAGATTCAAGCATGGTCCACTTACTTTCTAGTATGTTAAGCCAACCAACAAAAAGTCTAATGATTTCCTCTATTCTCCTTCCCCTCTTATCCATTTCAGTTCCAGGTTCCAAACCAAAGCATTTTAGCCCCACTCCCCTCCCTCCTGTCATCAGGAAGCATTTCATTTCTAAGAAACAACATACAGCTGACACCAAGTTCACTGGAAGACACTAGTCCTTTGCACAGAAAACAGTTTACAAAGGCTTTAAATTGGCTAAAATAGTGAAGATTATTTCATTTTAAGCATTTCTGAGGTAAATGTCATTGCTTGGAGAGTTAATTTCATCATAAACTGAAGTATACATAAAGTGAAATAGACAGACTTCTGCATTTAGTTGAGCAAAAGTTACACCCTCAAGACATTAAGCCTCTAAAAAGTAGTCACTGGTTATCAAATGCCATTAACATGCCAACATCTGGTCTCATGGGTGCCATAAGGTGATGCTGTTGACAAAAAATTCACGTTTCTCTACCTGAAAAATCCACACCTGTATATTTGACTCGAGTTTGGTCTAGGAAGAAGAAAAACCTATATATTAAAAAGCATGCTATTGATACCATTTTTCTATCAAATATTTGGGAAATCCCAACGCATCTTTAGTTTCATGCCTGCTCTGTAGAACTCGGGGACTGACGGAAAGCACATCACCACATCAAGCTTATGCCACAGTTTCCTTACAGAAGAGCAATAAACCTGCATGTGAGTCCTTACATCTTCCTCAGGTGCAAGTCATATACCAATATTCCTACAACACAAATATGGGGACTGAAAAAAAATAAAATAAAAATGAAGCTATGAAAACCTGAATACTCAATACAGTACCAATTCACAGCAAAGACTCATGTTGGTGCTTCCCGCAGAGGAGGTCCCAGTGAAGTCCATCTAAAACCAAAAGAGCTATTTAATAAGAAAATCTAATAAAACCTGGCATTTCCAACACTTGTAGTTTTCTTTGGAACATTGGCAAGTTGACATTTGTATGGTGTTCTTGAGCCTCCTGTTTGTTTGGGGTTTTTTCCTCCTTCTTCTTCAAGGGATTAGGAAACTGAGAACTTGTCAGTTCCCAAACTCATTTACGTAAACCAGGCCTAATAAGAGCCTAAGTCTGTAACAGTCAGCATCATGAGAGATTTTCACATTTCTCCAAGTATCTCAAAGACCATTACACTGCTAGACAGGATAGATAAAAAAATCCACCTATTACATATCTTCAAATAATTACTGAACAGAACCGATTAACATCATCAATGTGAATGAAGTGAAACATTACTAAGACGACAAGCTGAAATACATACTTCTGGAAAATTTTCCTGCTTTAGTTCTTAGTGGCATTGCAAAATTTTATTACTGAAGCCAAGTGTATAACAGCAAAATGTCTAAAGGTTTTACACCATTATGTAGGGACATATCAGGAAGTCTGTTTTTCAATGAAAGCCTATTCTGGCAAAAAAGTCATCCTCCATTTTAAGTACCACTGAGAACTGCAACACTGATTTATTTTTTTTTTTTAATTCAGTCCCAGAGATGCTTTAGAATTTTTAATGCTTCACATCCATCTGATACTTAAATCATAATTAAGGAAACCACAAGGGTGACACTCCCAGCTCCACACAAGATTGGAAAAACACAGTCTCTCTATAGTGACCTACAATACGCATAGCCTCAAATGATTCACTTTTATTAGTTTCTCCCTGATGAGGTTTCCTCTCCCCAAGACACTGTTCCATCGTTAAGCCAAAGAAAAAAAACAAACACAACTGAGTTCAGTATCAGTTGGCTTTAAAAAGACCAAGACAAAAATAAAATGCACCCATTTACTCCATAACAAGAAACATGCTGGCTTGTGTTTTATTTTCGAAATATTTCAGTATTTTTTCTGCTCCCGACCATCCACAATACCACAACATTTGGGAAGACTCCTGCATTTTCTGTTGTAAAATGCATTAGTTCGCATTCCCTCAGAAGGGGCTGAGAACTGACATGCCACCATGCTGCTTGTCAACGTCCCTGCTGCCCCTCCTGCTCTGGAAGGCAGCACAACAAGCTCCACACCCTTAACTTAACTCTTCTGCTCACAGGAAAGCTGCCGTCAGCAGCAACCACCAGCAAGTTCACACTCATAAAACTTTGCAAAAGTCTGCTGGAATTGATGAGTGTGCTTGCTACAAAATATTTTGTGTCCAGCACTGACAAAGAGTGTTTTCAAATCCTGTCTCTCACGTGGTAATGTTGAATCAGGCAAGAAAACAAATATTTCCACTACTTACCTAAAGAAGCCCATTGATTGGAATCTTGCTCTCTCTTGGATGATGTAGAAAACATCTAAAGCAGCAACTCTTCAGTGGGTAGATGGCATATCATAGACACTTCATAACCTGATTTCAGTCAAGTGCTAGACATTTACCATTTCACATTGGGCCACCCAAATTTTAACTCCCAAAATTTTCTTGCTTTTTACAGAGTCGTGGACAATCTAGCTTGCTGAGTTAAGACCTCTAAGGCCTCTAAACATATATTTGTGCATTCACCTCAGAATGCCCAGGGATGTAATTGCTGCCCTGCAGACAAGTGTGGCTTGTTAAACTGGAACGAATTTATAGTAAGGACTTGATTTGCACACACAGTAATACAGGTGTAACTACAAGGTGGTTTTCTATTTGATACAGCGCAGAGAAATAGAAGAGAGCCAAAAATGGAATAGCAACACCAGTTTAGCCAGTACCACAACTAGCCCTGAGGCACTGCAAAGCACAAAGCAGGAGCAGTGGCCGTGGCACAGGGAAGCCAGCAGATGCTGAAACAGTGTGAAGAAAAGAACTGGAGTAGCCATGTGGGGACTGAACAGTAAATAATTCTGATACTAAGGCAAGCGTTTAAGCCAGCTCTAAAACAGAAGGCACCAACTGTAAATGAGGATGGTAGGGCCCTACTAAAATGCATTAGCAAGAACATTAGTTCTCTAAACCTGTCAGTTATAAAAATGAAAATTCTTTATCTAGACAAATTATGGAGCTTAAACTTTATATACAAAGTATATGACTGAGGACCAAAGAGACATTTTAATTCATTCATATGAATATTTCCTTAAAGACAAAGATTTTACTGTGTACTCTCAGAGTTGAACTACTTAAAAATACAAAGATCCACTTTCCTTTCAGAAGATAAAAATTCCAGAAAGAGCAACGATCATATAAAAATTACTAGTAAGTAATCAAGTTCATATGAGAAAGAAGTTGCTACTAAAATGAAGGCTTCTCAATAGCAGGCTATTTAAAACCAAGGCAGTTCTAATCCACTTCTCCTTAACAAATTAATTTCAGAGTAAAATAGAGCTGTGGTGCCATTCTGCCCGTGGCAGCTGTGTTTTGAAAGGTTCTTGCCACTCCCTTACGTCCCCAGACACTAATTTCTGTGCTCCAGAGGTGCCAATTCAATTGTCTGCATGACTGTGCTCCAAGTTAGGGTTTCAAGAACTATCCCATTTAAAGGGGAAAACACAAAACAAAACCAAAACAGGAAAGATATCCCAATAAAGTATTGTTTTAAAAACACAGCCTATATGAAAAGCATCTGAAAAGCTGAAGCAACAAGCCACGAGAGAGATGTAACAGAAACAAATTGGATTTTCCCCTGTGTGGAATAACACAGAGCCACAGCTTCGTAAGAGGGAAAAATCATTCACGTCTGGCAAGAGACTACACTCCTGCTTTCTTCCTCCTCCCCTTTTTCCAAGTCTTCCCTTCCACAACAAGGAAAAAACCCCACCCATGTCTAACAAGTTCTACTCTCCTCCTTAAGAGCTTGGAAGAAGTATACGCAGTGCAAAGCCAAGAAAAGCTGGAATCATGTCATTTTTTTCTGGTTTTCAGTAGGAGGTAAGATGGAACTCCTTGCGACTTTCACTCCAGGACAGAGACATAGCAAAGAGGGTAGAATACATGGGGAAAAATAGGGGAGCATTGGTGAAAGCACAGAAGGGGATGCTGATGCATTTGTTCAAGGGGAAAGAAAGAAAAGGGATTTGAAGTTTACTACATTAGATAAAAGAAACCATGTTACCATGTTTGTGAAGTGCAATCTCTTGCTCTTGTGCCTCTATTTGAATAGGTATATATCATGACAACACAACAGTCCAGATAAACAACACAAAACATTGGTATGAAACTAGGCTGAGCTCAGAAGACTAGCTGTGACTATTATTGTTGTGTCTTCTGATTCAATATACATAACACCTGCTGTAATGTGTAAAAAACAGAGGAAAATCTGTTGGGTTTACTTGTTTAAAATAGAAATTGATTGCTTCATGAACAGCCCACTTAGCAAAGCATGATTTTTATTTAGAAACATGTCATTTTCCATAAACACCAACAGAGAATGCTATGAGGAGGTCTGCAAGATTTTTTGGATGGAAAACAGGCTATTGATATGACTGTCAGAGACTACATCATCACAAGTCATGCTACTCTAACTCAATTACACAGCCACTGAGCAATTTCTGCATGATCACAAGTGTTTAATAAAAAAAAATAAATCTTATACTTACCGTGTTCTTTTCAACTTCTCAAATACAAAAAAAGAGCCTGCACTCTGAGAAAAAACAAACCTGTTCCCCCAAAAGACTATGAACAGGAGTTTAATTATGAGACATACAAGACATTTATTGTTAATAAAATCTCATCAGCTTTGATTTACTTGTCCATATATATTCTTTCATGAAAGTAAATCATCAAAAAAACCCCAGACATTCTATTTAAATATGTAGGTTTCAAACAAAACTCCTATTTCAATACTTTTCCACCTAGCTTGAGATAATAGAGTTACAATTTAGAAGCTCTAAATTCTTCAGACCTGCAGACACAGGATGAAATTCTTGCCTCAACTTAACAGTTTTACCTTTAACATATTTGAAGCATCAAGGAATCCAGCCCCGGAGGTTAGAAAGGATGCAGTAATGCTACTTCTCTTACACTGCAGCAACAATTCAGGAAGTATCAACAAGCTCATGACCTTACAAAGTTTCCAGGCAAGATGAATTGTACGAAAGTTAGCACAATAAAAATACCGTAGGTTATAAAAATAGCTAGTCTAATGAGAGCTTTGATCATTTGGGTTCTCCATCTCCTAAACTTCCCATAGCTCCCTATCGTATTTCTTTCCTGCTCATAGAGTACATTCATGCTCCTTTACATTACAATAAAAGAAACATTAACAAAGGCATTGTAGAATTACCAGAGTAAACTGGTATCAGATTATTCTGATATGTATACAGATTACTCTGTATGATATAGCTCCTAAGGTGAGCACAACAGAAATAGAACTTAAGGCAGAGGTCCCAATTAAATCGAGTGAGCTTATATAGACAAACCTGCGCAGCCTTCAACCCTTTAGGCATTCTTCAACCATGAAAATAAACAAATCTCATTTAAAATTTTCCCACGGGGAGGAGAAAAAAAAAAAGAAAAAACAAAAAAAATCCCAAAACACACACTTATTAATGTATTATAAGCAGAAACCACTGCTACATGCCTGAGCTTATATGCACGTTCAAACACCTGCTGTTTGGGGTGGTTGCTTTGACTGCCTGTGACAAACTATATTTAACATGCACCTGTGCTTTTCACCTGTCCTCCTCAAAATAAGTCAATCCAGAAGGATTGATCTTAAACACGCAGAAGAATTCCAATAGCTATCATTTTAATTAATTCATTACTTTAATTCTACTAGTAAAATTCTTGGATTTTTTTCCAACTCTCAAAACTAAAAGCAACGAATCTCAAAATACATCTTCATGAAACCCAAGTCCACCAATTCATTACAAATGTAACTTCTGATGAATGAAAAACGTAAATAGGAGCTTGAAATACTCACTCAAATCAAAATACTTTTCATTATTAATACTTGCACCTGCAGTTGGAAAATGCAAAATGTACACATTTTTCTGCTTTTAAAAATATCTATAAAGCTATTTAACACCGTCTTCACAGCGAACAAATTTTAGATGTGATCTCTGAGGTTGAATCTATCTAGGAATGAGGGAAAGTACTGCAGAAGTATCTTATCTAAATGACATGGATGTTTGTACTGTACACACAGCAAAACATAAGGCTGCGTTCTGTTCTTCAAGGGTGTATTTAATTTCCAAACATAAAATAATACAACCTTTCTAAACTGTCAGTGCAACCTCACACATCAGTAGCGTGTTTTAATGACAGGTTTGGCTCATTCAAGAAATACATTACAAAACAACTAATTTAAGTGTTATTTTAGTGAATCTGAAAGAACCTCTTTAAGATTTCTAGAACTATCTTTGCCTGACCTCAATGCTTAACAAACTTTATACACAGAAAATAGCGGCAGTAAATACTAAAGAATCATAAGAACTAATACTCCAGTATAGAAACTATGTTCGGTTTTGTCTCTAAGTAAGTTTCTAATGCTCACAAGATTTTAAGAAGATTATATTTTCAAGTGACACTGTCTACTTGGAACCCAGACAATTTAAAAAGAAGCAAAATGGATTTACATTCATTTCACATTCCTCAGCTATCCTAATCCTACTGACAATTTTTACAGTTTTAAGAACCTGACTGCTGTAGAAGCAGCAAAGTAACTACTCACAGAAGCAAAGTAAACAGGCTAACACAACTTATTTCCTTGAAACTTGCTTGCTTGTACTAATACTGAATAAAATATTTCTTGACAAAACCCTGTTTATCAACAGAGTAATCATTTATGTAATTTTTCTAACCAAGTTACCATAAAAAGCACACGCACTCTGGAATGACAAAGGAAAAGTTTGGGGTTTTTTTTTTGTTCTTTCAGAGTGGAACAAATTACATCTTCTAAAAATTGAATAGCAATGGCTGGAAGCCCAAATTTGTTTCATCTTTCACCATAAGGACAGGAAGCAAGGTCACTGTCAGCTTCTAATTGAAAACATCTTCAAACCAGACTTCTGCTCTAGATCAGGATTTTATTCTGTGACATGCAATTTCTATCCCAATATATCACACAAGTTAGTCCCAATTCAGCAGTAGCTCCAGTTTTAAATACAGACATCCACTAAAGAAGTTACCTAATCAGAATCCGGTGTAGCTGATAAACAACCCTCTGTCTTCTATTCAAAAAGTAACCTGCTATTAGCCCAGAGGGGTCTGCTACACAAATGCTTGGAGCTTTGCCTCCAAATAATGCTAAACTAAATCATTGTGGCTTTGTGGTTGAGCAGTGCTCACTGCAATCCACATACATGAGGTGCAATTTATTTACAATAGAATTATGGGCCACAGGAAAAGGTGAGACAGGCTCAACATCTAATCTAGTTCACACCCAAGGAGAAGGAGTATAAACAGTCCCTGCGCTACCTTGCAGTATCAGAAAGTTGCCTTTAAATAAGGAAAGAACTTTTACTTCGAGAGCACCCACAAACTAGTTCCATACCTTATTGGCTGGGGGAGCAAACAAGAGAAGGTCCTTCTTCTCACATAAGAAATCATACAAGTTTGATTTTCTTATTCAGTATAAAAACACTCAATAGGAAATTCAGTCCAAGATGGTGCAAATTAAAAAAAAATAGTGGAAAGCAAAAATTGTAAAATGTATCAATACTACTTAAGAAAAGATATCTTCACCTGTATCGTCTTCCTGTCCTATGGGTCCATCTATTTTCAGGTGTATTAACAGTTATCAAATACATTTTAACAAGCACCTGATGGTTTTCTATTAAAACTGAGCCCAGCTACCCCTTTAGAAAATGCCCCCATTTCTTTTGCGTAGTCCTAGGGCAACCTCTACAGTGAGGACACTCAAGTGATATATATGGGGGAGCCATGAAAACCTCCAACTTGCCAGTATCAAACAGGCCTCCTCTTAGCACAGCACTTCTCAGCTAAACCTTCCACCATCAATACCCTAATCCATATTCTCACCTACACCCACTCCCACAGTAGCCCCAGCCCCTAGTGTTATCTTTACTGTTCCTTATTTCAGTATCCTCCTGATCCAAGTTCCTGTCCTCGCTCCCTCTCTCACCCTGCCACACCTACCCATTTCAGATAAAGACTGCAGAGACAGCTCCCCATTGCCTTGACTGTCCAGAAAAGCTTTGTCAGGACACACTCGCTGCAGAGCTGAGAAACACTGCACACACCTGAGTGGAGGCCAGCAAGGCCACAGCTCTGGCCAGGACATCCACACTGCTCTCACAGTTTGAAAACTCAGCCACTTCCCAGTCACCAGGTGGGGCACCCGCTGCCTCTCAGCTACTGAGGAACAGAAGCTCTGCATCCATCCTCCCTTCAACCTAGACCCCAGCCATGCGCTGCACTGGCCCGCAGTACATACAACACAGGCAACCGAAAGATTTGGTCTGGCACTATTTATTTGCTCAGTCTCCCAATTATCTTAGGACCTCTTCCTTCCACCTTCTCTCCCTTCCCTAAGGGCAAGGGTAAATCCTAAATTCTGTGCCAAGATGAACAAGTTTCCACCTTGCCCAACTACACGTTTCACAGAAATATTAATAAAGTGTTTTGAGCACTAATACTGCCTCTCTTTCCATCCCACCTGTTAGATATATAAATACTAATAATTCAGTTGATGAATAAAGAGAAGACATGCAGAATCACATCCACACCGTTTACTTGTACCTGTCCTGTCAGTGATAATCTATGCTGTATTATTAAATGTTTAAGAAACTGAACTTTTACTGAGACTAACTTAAAAAAAGTGTTTCTCCTGCCTGTTATTACTAAAGATACAGTCACTATAGCAAGGATTACAAAATATTCTTTGAAACCTTACAAAACCGTTAAGCCTAAAAATCAATCATTCAAAAGTTAGGAAGTGTCATTACTAAGGCTACCTACGAAATCCTAATTCAGCTTATGACACAGTATTAAACTATACAACCACAGATTGTTTCTTCACTTGAATAGCACAACAAAGCTTTCAGTAATGAACAGATATTGGCCCCAATGTTGCACGTCTGCACATAAATTACACTATTTATAAAATCTCACAAAAACAAAATTGCAAAATATTTCAGGAGGTCATCTACTCCATCCTTCTACACCACTGTGGAATCGCTGTTGCAATCCACTTCTGTTAGATCATTATACAAGCTGTTCTTACAACTCTGGTGACAGATTACATTATTGCCCCAAACCATGTATTTCAGGGTTTCATTATCCCCACTATTAGAAAGATCAGCAGTTAGAAAACCTGTCTTGTTCACTGCAATTCGTCTTTCATTTCTTTTCTTACTCAACATAAACAACTGTTTATTACACTTCTCTCTGTATTTATCTTTTATATGTTTGAATAAAGTCCCATTCACCTGTTTTTTTGTTCTAGATTACCCAACCCAAATACTCCTGTGATCTGAACTCTCTCCAGTAGCCTGTCTCCTCCTTAAAGGACAAGGTCCCATATTAGACACAGCATTCCAGCTGGAGCTCTTCTGCCACTGAAGAGAAGGAACAAGTTATTACACAGGATATACCAAAGACCATAACACATGTGTTCATAGGTTCCAGCACCACTGTGATCTTGTTGAATCACGTTCTGTTTGTGACCCGCGATAAACACCAGATCCCTTCATATAGCACTGTTGCATTGCCTATTCCCCATCCTACAGCTGTGCACATTTTCAGCCCCTTCAGTAAGATACTATTATGCACTTCCCTTACTGAAAAGCATCTGGATTTTCAGGCCCTTCTTTTACTGTTTTCCAGCATTCCTCCCTCCTCCTCCCCTTACTTGCTGGTGAATTTTAGCCTCTTACCTCTATTTCAAACCACAAGACCAGACACACTGTCTTCACCAGATGGCTAAAGCCAATTCAAAAGTCTATACACGGAACTGATTTATGGAAGAGAAGTTTCTCTAAATCAGAGGGGAGAAAGGAAGAGGACTAAAAGTTTGTGCGTGAAGAACAAGCAGGTAGAGGACGTAGGCTGAAACTGCTAAAACTGAAAGTGAGCAACAAACGTCAGGAACCATAAATGAATTATTTTTATGAATAATTTTTTTAAAAAATTAATCAAACAAAACCCTACTACCCTTAGATACAGCACAGTACTTCTTCCCATCTGTAAGAGTAGTTAACTCTCACTAAAAAAGTCTCAATAGGTAAATGCATACTGTTACACCACCACCTGTTACTTTCTATTTGCTTATACATAGTTTATTTCTTACACTTCTTTCCTGTGCATTCAAGTTCAGCAGACATCCAATATCATCCACTGGATCTTTACTGTTCTAAAGACAAAAGTCTTTGGCTTTCTGATTAACTTTTCTTTTGTGCTCCCACTACATGTGAACATTGCACGCTATTTTGAAAATCAATTACATCTAAGAAATTACATCTTACAAATGGTGAATCTAAGAAACAAGATCAAATTCCATGTGCCTAATTTGAAACATTAATGAGTATTTAGAATGACAGACACAACATCTATTCAAGAACAGCTCCTCTTGACTTCTTTGGCAGCTGCAAGCACTCAGCATTTCTGCAACACAGATCCCTGAGGTCTCACATCCAGTAAATGAGGAACACACAGCTAGTGACCACCTGTGGGAGGCTTGGTTTAAGCAACTTACTCAAATCACTGAAACTCTGCAACAGCAACACAATTCATTTGTCTAGGACAGCACTTAATTACATTAACAGTGAAACCTTTATTCAAACTTCCCTGTCGCTCGCCTCATTCATTTCACACCTTCGAACATCTGCTACAAAAGAAGCAAGAGTCCTGTAGATAACTTCTTCATTTGCTATCCAACACTTATTTGTCCCCAGAGCAGGATCCGTTTTGTATGCTGAATGCAATGCGGGTCCTGTCTGCACGTGGGTATGTATGTGTACAGATATTTATGTGCATGTGCCTATATAGCTATAAATATTACCGATACGGATATACACTTTGTGATCACGTGTGAGTATAGCTGTACCATAACTTACAGGCACAGAAGTATTTTAAAACTGCACAGGTTATTGAATGTCAGTACTTCCAGCTTGCTGATTTTTGCCTTTGCAGTCTTCATACGCCACTAAAATTTCTGTGGAGGAAGTTTTCCAGTTTTTAAAACAAACTCTGAAAAACACTTCTGCCACAAGGCTGAAACATGTGTGTTCATGAAATGTTCAAGGAGTAGCAGCAGATTATCATGCTCCTGACAGAAGAGGAAAGGGCTAATACTTTGAAGC
This sequence comes from Chroicocephalus ridibundus, assembly GCF_963924245.1. Lineage (NCBI taxonomy): Eukaryota > Metazoa > Chordata > Aves > Charadriiformes > Laridae > Chroicocephalus > Chroicocephalus ridibundus. Next base: position 158,397,489 of record NC_086284.1, read on the forward strand.
CCTGGGTTCTGTGCCAAATTCTGGAGTAAGTGTCCCAGAACAGTGGGGCACACGCTTCTCCATTGCTAAGTTCCAAGCCTGATGCTTTCAGCCACATATCTTCCAGTCTTGTCCCAGTCCCATATCTCCCCTACTTCTGATTCCTCCTTTCAACATCATTTTTTGGAGGTTTATTTTCCTTTTTTTAAACCAAGGCCATCCGTGTTTCCCAGTGTGCTCAACCTGCTACCAGGCTGCACTGCTTATTTCTTCTAGGATTAATTCCTGCATTGCAGTTTCCCTAATCCACAGACCTATTTCCCACTCCTGACCTAATGTCTTAACTCCCAGTCTTCGTGCCCTGCCAGTTCCAGTTTCTTTCATCTCACAAACTCTCTTGCAATTTGTGTGTGTCTTCCCCTGCTACTCTTACAATTCCTAGATTTCTGCATACATTTCATCCATGAACAGTGACCGGAAAAGATCCCTAAACCCTTCTCTTACTCCTGCTGCTTACCTAAATGCACGTTCCATGCTGGCTCCTTCTAACAGCCTTCTGTTTTCTGTCTTGCACCTAGTGCAATCAAGTACCAACACCGCACCATAAGGTAGATGCCCAAGTGCCCCTACAAGAAAGTAAAGCACTCCATTATGTAGCACAGACACATCCTTAAAAACACAAGGCAGGCAGGCGCCAGCTCTCAGTCCTAAAGGTCAATCCAGTCCCACTTCTGAAATAGCTTAGAATGACTTTCACAGGGAAGTCCAATCTTTTTTGGGCTATGGGAAGCATGCTTAGCATGTTTGCCCAGGTGGCACACATATTCCCTGGTCAGTATTAATAGGTAAGTGAGGTTCTAGGAGAACAGGCTATATCCAAGTTTTAGCAGACAAAAAATGCATCATCTCTACCACAGCCATGTGTGCCTAAATTCAGTTGTTACAAGCTTTTGAAAAAAATCACTTTCAAAGCAGAAGCAGAGAAAACATCCCCTTCAGAGCAGACACAATCTGCCAAAGTTTAACTGCATGCTCCAAAGCATAAGGGTATTAAAGTTGTTCAGAAAAGAAGCTGGCAGAACTCAAAGCAGAAACCATTGTTTTCCTCTTGCCGCAACATCAGAAGTAGCTGAACTCTTTCAACTGACATTTCATAAAGAAAAAAAAGCTTCAGCCCATAGCAAAATGCACAATTTACAAAATTTCAATTGCATTAAGTTTGTTCTCAACTCCACTGCAAAGCAGTAATATTTCTTAACAAGCATCTTATAACATTTTACAGCTTTAATAAGAGCTAGCACAATCAGTCCAGCCTACAATTTTCCAGTATCTATTCTGTGCATTTTACATGCAATTAGTTACACTGATGTAATCAGTTACGTGACTACTGATGGTCAGTCATATCTTTTTCCCCATCTCATGCATTAGGAAGAAGACACTACTAATCCATTGCTCTTATGAAAGGTTTTCCCTTAGTCTTCCAAAACAGCTATCTCCAATAACACCAACAGCTGAAAACACAGCACATATAGGGAGTGTCAATCAAATTTGTTATTGAGCTTATATGTGTTTAGCCACCACTAAAGAAAAGCACAGGAATATATGACTTCTAAAGGGATAAAAAAAAAAAGACATCGTATCTTGCAACTCCAGAGTGCAAAACTGGCTGTACTGACAAGGCCTCCGTGAAAATGTGATTCTTATATATGAGCCAAAAAATAAATTAAGTCTGCATCGTTCATTTAGTATTACCATTTGACTTAACTTTGGGGTTCCAAGACAAAATTTAAAAGACAACTTGTGCCATTTCCTTATGGCTTTCTACTTACACATAGGTTCCCACGACACACTCTATTTAATAACTCTTATGCAATTAGTATTATTCATACTGTATGCCACAATGGGCCAGGCTAGAGACACACTAGTAGTTAAGGACATCATCCATAATAACTCTTACGCAATTAGTGTTATTCATACTGTACGCCACAATGGGCCAGGCTGGAGACTCACTGGTAGTTTAGGATACCATCCATAAACAGATTTACTTTCACATGAAGGAAAGCCATGTCTCCCACAGCTGAAGTGAAACTGCATTATTAAGAAGCCTAATCTGCTTCACTTCTCTCCCTAGCAACTCCCCCTTCAACACCCACATTCTGAATTGAGAAATAAGAGCTGGGTTGTCAGAACCTGCCACTTACCACAATCATCAGCTTCCCGAGACCTCTTGGAAAAGATTTGTGCTGCAGCAAGAATCACTGCTCTTTAATATGTCCAGTTCCTGAAATCTATTACCCAAGGTAGGTCAAAGCCTACTTTATTTAAGACATGCTATATTTCAAGTCCCAGCCCTGCCTGAGAAGTCTAAGACCTTGCTTCACAGAAAACAAATGTCATTCACAAAACAGACACAATTGAACAAAAAGCTGCACTGTCCACTAGCTTGTTCAGCATTCTAACTTCTTGAAAGAACATGCAAACAAAAAACACGTTTCCTCTGGCAAGACTACAAGTGTAGCTTGTAGACACGAGGCTGACATAAATAAAGCAAGCAGAGCATAGAAAGCAGCCTTAAAGGGAATCCTCCAACCATATGGGTCTTCCATGAAAATGAAGTGGAAGCAAGCTTGACAAGCTGAACTGGCCACAAGAGACATGATGCCAACTCAAGTGTCTGCAACACACTCATGCAATTAAGTTGAATAAACAATATCCTGCATCTGTCCCATAAGGCAGCTACATCTGATTCCTTGCCTGACCTCCACAACTTGTCTTTGGTCCTTGAGTCTCCAAGGAGACTCACCGCAGACTTTTCTAAGTCCGGCACAGAGCTCTCCTCTCTCCCATGAAAACAGCACAGCGAGACAAGATAAATCCTCCTGATTGTCAATGCGGGAGTTAACTCAGATTGTGCAATGGAACAAAAGCGAAAACACAGCCTGGGCTAAGCAGTATGACACTCATGGAGCCTGACCAAAACCATAGTTCACAGAGGTGCTCAAACGCATACGTACCTTTAGCACACTAGCAGCCTATGCACATCCTAAGAGTTTAGCATCTGCTTAATTGTGGAAGCTGAAGCCCTGACTCAGCGACATGTGACTTCAGTGGGAGCTGGATCAAGCATTCCAGAATCCAAGTTGATTTACTACTTAATTTTCTTAAGTACTGATGTTCACTTCGCTATTTCAACTGCAAGCAAGTGGCTCTAACAGCCATTCTACTCTTACTGTATGCCCCTTTTCTGCATAACTCAAAGGTGTAGGAGTTTGCTCTTGCTCTTCCCTAAACTGGGCAAGACCAAATGGCATTGAAAAGCAAATGAACTGCACCCAAGAGAGATACTCAGGGAGTTGTAAATCTGTTGAGCAATTATGTGAATGTTGTCCAAGCCTACTGCAAATGACCAGTACACATCTCTTCTGTTTCACACCATCCATTATACCATCAAAACATTTCAAGGCTAAACAAAAGATTAGGATAAAGGCTGTGTCCTAACTTTTTAAACATTATGGGCCTAAAATAGAGAAATCAGACTCCTGACATGCTTTCTAATAAAGCATTTCACCTTAACCAAAAAGGAACAAAATATTCTTGTTCTCTGTAACCTGCAGTCTTTAAATCTCTGTGATCAATGGACCATTTCTAAGATGTCTACAAAAAGCATCCTCTGAAAAGCAAGTTTGCTCCTAGTATGCTGAAGTTCACTGTACATGATTCACGTGCCCAGTGGAAAGAGAAAACATAGAGGACTTGCAAATCAAAACAGCTTGAAGGCTCCTGCCCTAGACGGAGCAGGAAAGCATGGCTTTGGGCAAGATCTGCTGTCTCCAAGTGCTCTCTTCCAGCAGCCTAAGCATTGGCTAAGTTACATAATATTTCTACTGCTGTTTTTAAGTTACACAAGGATGCACACCATCACACAAAAGTTTACCGAAATCCCCAGCATTATTTAATTAAGAACTATTAAGTATTACACAAACAATTAAACAAAAGCCTTCATTGACTTACTATGAAAATCTAGAAAAAAAACCACCAGCCATTCTGTTAACCTCAAAGGGGAAAAAAATCCCAAGCAAATCTCCAACTTATGAACCTACTGCTTTGCCTTCTCCTATTTGTACACAAAGCCCTTTATATTTAAGAAAAAAAGAATCTCTGAAACTTACTCGATTTTATTAACTATCACATAGATTGGAAGTGCAACATCTCTTGTTGGCTACAAAGGCAGCTGGAGCAGAGCATAATTTCCCTGAAAAGCCAACCAGCCACCACCAAAACACAAACTGCTTTCTGAAGTAGAAATAAAGTATTATTAAAAAGATAAGCATGTTTTATAACATCAAGGCTTCTTAAGCACCCAACAATAATCACCGCAATTCTCATGTTTAAATAAAAAGAGTCAACACTAGTTGGTCCACTTCACTGAATATGTTAATGCTGGTTCTTATCACTTATCAGCAACTTATTGACGTTCATAAAAATGTATTACTTTATACCTGTTACCAAAAAGAAAACCTGCAGTCACAGCAAATTGTTCCTTTCTGTGAAATGTTAGGTTTGGGGTTTTTTTTTTATTAAAAAAGTACTAAAGACGACCCAAGAGGTGCTATGGGAGCAGAACCAAATGAGACATCTTTGTGATTAAAGTGTCTGCTTAACTACAGACTAATTCGGATGCCTGGAACCACTAGAGAAAAGAAGGGGGGGGGGGGGGGGTCGCCGATTCCTGGCTCTTTTAAAATACCTACTGAACACACACCACCCTCCGAAGCCCGAACAGTTCTCTCCACGCACGAGTCACGCCACGGCTGTGCTTGGGAAGTAACACGTTCCGCGGGGCTCTGACGCTTCCTAACTGGAAGGGCGAAGGAGAAGCGGGCTGCCCTGCACCCCGCAGGTGCCGGCACCCCCAAACTCCCTGGGCACTCCGGCAGCCGTAGGCGAGGGTGAGAGGGGAGGGGAGGCTAAGACCGCAACTCCGGGCCGGCAGAGGCCACCCCCCACACCCCAAACACCGGGTCCCCCCCGCCCCGAGAGCTCCGGGACAGGGCTGCCACCAACACACACCCCTCCTCCCCGCACCGCGCCTGGGGGCTGCCCCACGGCCCCAGGCCGACAGCGGACACGCCGGCAGGGCCGCAGACAATGCGCGCCTTTTCTGGCGGGGCTCCCCCGGCCGCGCCGCGCGTGGAGGCGGCGGCCCCCGCCCGCAAGCACCGCCGCATTGTTACCGGCGCTGCCGCCCCCCGCACGCGCCCGCCAACGGGCGCCCGCAACGGCTTGCCAACAGCCGTTCGTCCCCCTCCCTCACGGCCCGTCCCGGCACACCTGCCGCGGCCCGGACGGCCCCCTTTGTTCCCTTACCTGCGGCGGGCGAGCCCCGCAGCGCCGGCACGGCGAGCAGCAGCGGCAGCAGAGCGGGCAGCGCCGGCCGCCAGCGCGCCGCGGCCGCCGAGGCCACTACGAAGCGTGTCATCCCTTCCATGGCACGGCACGGCACGCCGCGGGCCCGGCGTCAAGTCATCCCGGCTCCCCGCGTCCCTGAAAAGGGCTGGGCGGGCTCGGCGGCTCCTCCCGGGCGCATCCACCGCCGGCGGGGCTGGGACGCCCGGGAGCGGGGGGCCGCCGCAGCCCCCGCTCCTCACGCCCACCCCGTGAGGAGGATTCACGGGGGAGGGCAGCGCCGCGGCGCCAGCCGCCTCCCAGAAGCGGCGGGAGCGGGGAAGCGGCGCCCCGCAAGCGGCTCGGTTCGGGCCCAGAGAGTGGAAGGCGGAGGGGAAGCCCCCGCGCTGCGGGGCAGCTGGGCTCCTCGGCCGGCCGCGGCGCTCGCCGGGGCGGCGACGGCCCTTCACGTGGGAGGAGGAGGCTGAGGCGGCAGCCCCGGCCCGGTGCTCGCTCCTTCCTTCCCTCCCTCCCTGCCCGCCGGCGACGCGCTAACCCCAGCAGAGGCCGGCCCGCGGCAGCGAGCGCAGCCGGGGCCGCCCGCCACCTGCGCGCGCCCCGCGCGTCCGCGTCTGCGCGGGGGCGCGCCCGGCACGCCACGCCCCTCTCGGCCCGGCGGGGGCGGTGGGGAAGGGGAGGAGCCAAGGGCCCGCCCCGCCCACCCGGGACGGGGTGGGGTGAGGCCCAACGGCCGCCCCCCTCCGCGGCGGCGGGAAGTGCTGAGGGCTCGGGTGGCTGCGGGGTGGCTCCCGGCACCTGGCCCCGTGATCGGGCCCGCTCCTGGTTTGCGTGGGGCAGTATCCTGACTGCACCCCTCCTGCCATGGCAGAGCGGGGCCGGCAGGCTGGTGGCCCCGTCCCTCTCGGCCCACTGGCCAGGCCCGGCGGTGACCGGGGACAGGCCCTCCCTTCCCACAGAGTTTTTGGGGTTGAAACGATAATGAATGCCCCAGCAGAAATGGAGAAAGGGCAGCAACGTCTGGACATCCAGGCAGCCTGAGTGTCGCTCAAGGGGATCAGAGGCAAAAAGAGCAGGGGCACCCTTTCCCCACAGGGCTGCTCCAGAACCTGGCTTGCCTCAGGAGCACAGACAGGGCCGGCACTTGCCCAGGAGCGCCAGCCACAGCTGGGGAAGGGTCCCACAAAAACGTAGGGCTGGGGTCACCCAGTTTCCGGCTGTACTCACAATAAAAAAGGTTAACGGTACATCAGGGGACCTCCTAACGCCGGTCTCAGTGCCTGCCGGTCACCACAGATACACCTCGCTCCCGAAAGATGGATGGAGTGAAGGATCCGTTCTGCTGACGTACAGAAATAAAGCAATACCTATAAGCTTCAGCTTTTTGTCATGCAATGCACAGCACGTCATATCACACCGACAGCAAAGGAAAATAATCCATGGCAGATCCTTGGCAATGTAAATAAGCAAAGCTGAAATCAACCAAACTACATCAGCAGAAGATGTGGCTCAATAGAGACACGGCGGGTAAGGGGAGGGCATGAAATCTGAAAAACCTGCTGGTTTTAGGCTAGACGTTTTCAGGGTCAAAAAGTCCACGTCCTGTCTTTGGCGAGGTATCAAAGACAATCACTATGATTAGTACTTCAGGCTTTCTAGCACAAGACCTATACTTTCATTCTAAAAGTCTCGGTCCATATGATATAATTTTCCTTCGTTTTGGACAGTGGAGGGATGTTTCACAGGAAATTTCATGGGTGATTACAACCTATATCTTAAAATGAAACTGAAAATCTAAGTTATAACATCCCACGTAAAGATGTTAAACATTGCAAAAAGAAGACCACAGTGGGACAAAAAAACAAACCCATATTTTTTAAAACATCTGACAAAATCTGAGTGTGTAAAAACTTGCATAACACCCACCTTTTTTTTTTTAACATGAGCAAATAACAAAAAAAAAAAATAATCAGGGTCTGGAGATTGTTTCTGTTATATTAAATTGCTGATAGAAAAGTATGTCTTTGATATTCCTTTTTATTTACTAAAAAAAATGAGATTTCTCTTTCCCAGGACCCATGAGGAATCAAACAGCTGAGTTTCGGGGGTTTTTTTGCTAATACCCAGTCCCCTAAAACAGCTCAGCTCAAAAGAGTGCTCTTTAACCTTGTTTTTATAGCGATGTACCCACGTTTTGTGGATACGTGCCATGTCGGGTACTTCGTTGCTGACATCTCTCTGTTTCTCTTCTCCTTCCCAGCCTCTTTTGCAGGTCTGCAGCGCAGGCTAAACAATAGCCATCAAAGTCTTAAAAAAAACCCCGCTTCATTCCAACATGCCTTCATTGTAAGCAGCTCTGCGCACCCCTGTTTGGCATTGGAGTGTGCAGTTACCCGCTCTTCCTGTTCGCAAAATGTGGTTTTCCTTTTCTGTTAATAAGCTAGCCCTCAGAAGTACTCAGGAAGTGGATAGGAATCCATCCCTGCCTCAGGTTCGATGGGATCTTTGGCAGTTAAGAATAATTGGAATTATTCTTGGAATACTTAATTTCAAAACATATTTATGCCTATCATCTCCTTCACTGAAAGATAACATGTTACATCGCCATCCTAACGGTGCCTCCAGCAACAGAGCACGCAAGGCTGCCTGTAGTACATTTCAGACTGCCTGTAGATAATTTGTTTCACCAAGATCCAAAGGTGACTTCCCCAGACTAAAGCGTGAGACAACTTCTCTCACATTTCTGAGATGTTATCCATAATGAAATCCACCGCTACTGCTAACTTATTCACTGTCTCATCTAACAAACACGGTTTCCTGCTCCAGTTCCCGGAGTTCAGTTCACCAAAATAATCTTCCTATCTTGCATTTGGGTTCATGTTCCCCAGTTTCAGTGTCTGTCGAGACTGAACTGGTATTTGTGTTATTTCCCTGCTTCCTGGGCTAATTTAAGAACTGTCACATTTGATCGCATATTCTCTATTCCCTTGCAGTTTCACATGTTCCACCAGACATCTCCAAATTAAACTCCCGTTGTTAAATAACAACCGGCATTGAAAGAGGACCCGTGAGGCAGCTACCTGTTGTGCTACAGTTCGCCCTCTGTTTTGGTCTGCTGTTTCCCAGAAGGTGTGAAGGAATTTCACTACTCACATATGATCCTCTGTCCTGCTTAGCCACCTCTTTCACTGGAGCCATACTTTGGGGAAATGCTTTTGCAATTGTAGCAATTAGACACTTTAGTGTCTTTGTACTGTTGTTTAGTTCCTTTAATCCTTCTTGCAGTCCTCTTAGTCCCCCTTTTTCCTGGAAAACCTCATCGTATGTGGCAACCTGATTGACCGTTAGTTCACACATTTGTCTTGATTGTAGAATCATAGAATAGTTTGTGTTGGAAGGGACCTTTAAGGGCCATCTAATCCAACTCCCCTGCCGTGAGCAGGGACATCTTCAACTAGATGAGGTTGCTCAGAGCCCTGTCCAACCTGACCTTGAATGTTTCAGGGATGGGGCATCTACCACCTCTCTGGGCAACCTGTTCCCACGTTTCACCACCCTCATTGTAAAAGAATTTCTTCCTTATATCTAGTCTAAATCTACCCACTTTTAGTTTAAAGCCATTACCCCTTGCCCTATCACAACAAGCCCTGCTAAAAAGTTTGTCTCCATCTTTCCTGTAGGCCTCCTTTAAGTATTAAAAAGCCACAATAAGGTCTCCCCGGAGCCTTGTCTTCTCCAGGCTGAACAACCCCAACTTTCTCAGCCCGTCCTCATAGGAGAAGTGCTTCAGCCCTCTCATCATCTTCATGGCCCTCCTCTGGACCTGCTCCGACAGGTCCACATGCTTCTTATGCTGAGGACTCGAAAGCTGGATGCAGTACTCCAGGTGGGGTCTCACCAGAGCAGACTCACAAAGATTTTACAACCAACTACAGGGTTTTTTTCCCCAGCTTTCCTTTATAGAGCCTTCAGCTATTTCTTCAGTATACTTCTCCTCATCTACCAGAAAGTCCTGAGTACAGCAGGAATACTGACAAAGGACAGGGATTTTTTGGTTACAGCTTGAAGTATGTCTCAGCCTGTACTTCCCTTTGTGCTTTCCTTGGGATGACTTCAGGCTCTATCAGTGCATTCTCACCACCTTCTCTCTCTCTGGTCCTTTTCACCTGTTGCAGGTGCATAGATAAACGGTGCTACAGAATAACAAGCAAGAACCTCACTCAGATATCCCTTGAAGGGATGACATGCTGGGATTTGTGGTGGAAGCTGTGTTTTTCCTTTCCCTTTGGAACAGCAAAAAAACCCCGCCACCTTACATGCTTCTAACAAGTATCTCAAGTCAAAAATTACAGTTACTTATAATAACAATATTTAAAAAAACAAACAACACAAAACAAAATCAAACCCAAACCCCAAAGATTTATAGAACACTTCAGATTCCACTAAAACAGAAATCTGAAAAAAAAATATGGCAAATTTTGCTAGCACATTACTACAGGCTGGAAATCACAGGCTTCCCTATATTTTCCTTGCAAACTCACAAAGTGAAACTAGTTATAATTTTAACTACATTTTACTCTCAAGCTTGTAAATGCATTCATTGCAAGAAGTAACTGACTTGGAAGGTGAGAAATTCTCTTTCCTATGGTACTCTGCTGTGATCTTTGGCAGTATGCATCAAGATACTAGCTCCCCCTACTTAAGGGGACAGTAGGAGTAACCTTGTGTAACAGTGTGACTCGCAAGCGTTATTTACTTACTGCTGAATGACTTCCCATTGCCTATACACCAGGAAGTTTTTGACATTACTGAGCTTTCCACTACAGTGACGGCGACCCTGATTTATTACTGGGGCAAGACTGAGGATGCAAAAAAAATCAAAGGCTGCGCAAAGTAGGATTAGATTAACGATGACAGGCTCCACCTGGAAACTGAGAGCTTGTTTTGTGAAGGGTGTAAGAGGAAAAAAAAATCTGCAACATTTTGGATAGAAACCTCACAAGTGAACACCCACAGGGGGACATTTGGAAGCTGCAACCTCAGCAGCGGAAGTGAGCACCCGCACTGCAATGACAGAAACAAGAGCGTCCTCAGAAGGCTCTTCGTGGAAGTGTTCATTTCTTCTTCTCGCCCAGGTTTTGCTGGAAGGGGAGGTGTGTAATTAGACTGAAAGTACTTTCCAATCTTCTTGCTTTTCTCAAAGTACGTAATACCCAAATCTGGGAACCTGTTTCTCAGAACTGCACATCAGAACATCGTTTTGGAGAGGCTGAAGTGAATCGGAGACCATCAACTTTATTTCCAATGAACTCAGACAACTGCTCAGTAATTTAACTTTCAGTTATTACTGGTTTGGGACTCAGTGACCAGAGCTGCTGAAGATATTTTTTTGCTTTAGTGAACAATATTTGCATTAAAAAAAAAAAAAAATTCAGAGGTTTTTTTCTCCTGCCCTTTTGCTGTTGCTGAAATTTGTGAAGAAACAGATTTTTTTGCGAATGTTTCCAATTTGCTGAACTACTCATTGAAAAAAATGTTCAAAGGGAGAGGTTCTAGCTTGGCTTTGTGAAGACCTTCAGACAGTTTGTTATGCTATTCCCAATGCTCTCAGACATCTAGTTTTCTTACCAACACTTGTGTCTAAGGGAGCAGAGAGTGCTTTTTTTCATCATGGTTTTTCTTTTACTTTCTGAAAGCTGTGTGCTACAGAAAATCGCATGGTATGTGACATAAAAAAAAAGACTCAAGCCATTCACAGATCAATACAGGCCAGTCTTATTGTGCACTTCCATTCTATTTCTGAACTCTCATCCTTTGCTTGATCCAAACTTGTGGACTAGGTTAATTCTGCCCTGCCCCTTTTAACTAGCTTATGAAGTACAGTAGCAACAGCTGCTGGCACCAGAAGAGAAAAGAGGCAACTTCAGAAGGCCAGACTAACAAAACAGATCGGTTTTGTTCCAGAAAGTACGAGAAAGGTAATAGGAAGTATGCTTTCTAGGTTAAAACATGAAAGAAAAAAAACCAAAAAAAACCCAAACAAGCTTCTTTAGGGTATAGATTTTTGTGCTTGTGTAGCTTAATAGGACAGTCCTGTATGGTCTCATGTTGTCACGGTGTAAAATGCAATATTGGGAACTGGCACCAGGAATGCCCACATAAATACCAGATTGTTCCCATGTGAAAAAGGCAGGAGATGCACGTATGCTGTGTTTTCAATTCTGAGCTTTAAAGCTGGAGAAATATTCAGAGGTAACTCAGAGAAGTAGCCTTTTGTGAAAAGAGTAGAGGTGTCTAATAAATTGCTTTCTTCCGCATTTTCCACTGCAGATTTCATTGAGACATTAGAGAGACTGGCCAAGTGCATCTGTATTCTTCTGAAAAGGTTGTCATCTTTTTGCAGATTCCTCAGGCTCTCTGTTTAATCCAGTTCCTGGATTTCTGGCATTGGGTCTGCAACAAATGTCTGTGCTAGACAGCTTCATACTACTCTTCCTAAGAATGGTTACTCTGATTGCCTCCTCTGACTCCTTCACTTTCACCACCTGCCAAAACCTTTTACCTCAAATTCCCATCTCTTCAGTTCTTCTGAGGCGACATGATAGAATAGATAGGCTCAGTGTTGCTCCTCCAGTGTAGAGGTACGTGGCGCTCTGAACGGGCGGTCTTTTTTCCTTCGTATCTTCAACCAATCCTGACCGTAACTATCCCATTTTCTTCATAAAATATCATTTTAGAGCACATAGGCATATCATATTCAGAAATTATTGCATCACAGACATATTTTGCTCTATCAAACTATCCTTCATCCTTATACACTGAGCAACTGAAAATAATTCCATCTATACTAAGCTAATTTACCATATTAAAAATAATGTGTTTCAAGCTACTATAGCATTGATCATGACAGCAATTAGATTATTTCTGTGCGTTATGGAATAACACACAAGAAATGAGCAAGCCAGATCTTGTCTGTTGTATTTTTGGAACTTAAGAGAATTAAATTTTGAAGTACAGTGAATTTACTATAAAACATCCTTGGTAATCCCATCTTAAACAGAGTGCTCCCTGAAAAGGTCACTTACATATACATCCGTTAAACTCCTCCCACAAAACAGAATTAACAAACCTTCCTACCACTTTAGGCAACGTCACTAAATACTTCCAAAAAATATCCAGACCTTGCAAAATCCTCCCCCACATCTGTTTCCAATCATCACTTCATAATTCAGGGTACATCTCCCATTCCGGAAACCATTTGGATTTCATATAAAAAGATAAGGCTTCCTCCTGTCTGGCCCAGATATAGTTTATACCAAAGATTAATCAAATGCTATCCTAATTTATATAATGAACAAGGGAGATCAGTAGGTTTTGCAGACTCAAGGATCAGTGTTTTTTTGGAAAGTAAGAGTAACTAAATCACGCAAGATTTTTTGCCAGATTTTAGTAGGAGCAGCTGGAATGAACACTTTCAAAATCTTGCCCATGACATTCACCTCTAGTGAGCTTTTGCTCCTGCTGACAGACGATAGTAGCTTGATCTTCCTGAAAGAAATGTTTTAACAGCCCTTTTGCCTTCCCTCAAATCTACTTTGGTTTCCTACTGCTAATGGTTTCTGGTCCCTCTAGAAGTTCCAACCCCAGGCTCCCTCCCATTCAATACCTGTGACAAAATACCTTTACTTCTGCTCTCTACTCTTTCTTCTTCGTTCATATTTGTCTTCCTACAGTCTTCCTGCCTTTATGTCACCACAAAGACCTTTTCTCCCCATGTTGCTTCCCCATCTCTCAGTGAAATGTTTCACAGAGATCCAGATGGTGATAAGAAACATACTTTGACTCTATGGCTAAGAAACATACTATGACTCTACTTGAGGCCCAAATTGCATTGTCCCCCACCAAACACCCTTGTTTAGCACTGAACACTACAGTCAGGGTGATGTCCTACTTTCCTTACTTTTTTCCTTTTCAGAAAGCAGAGCTTACAAACCCTGACTGCAAACCAGGACCCCGTTGTATCAAACTCAACAGACACAGAACAAAGCAAGCCAGAAAAGATGGTCCTTGTCTCTCTCTACTAAATAGCCAAAGTACAAATCCTGGTTTTGGAGCCGGCTCATTCAGCTTTGCCTCAGGGATGTTTGCACCATGGTGTGTCACAGTGCAGCTGTGCCCTAAGTAAACTTTAAAAGACCATTGTACAGACCTGTGACAGGCAGACATAATAAAGAGACATCAAACACTTGAAAAGCTTTAATTGTCAAGAAAAAGAAGAGTTTGTTAAGGGCAATGTTTGAAAGAGAAATAATTTAATCCAAAAAAGGCAAACCTGAGTCGGAACCTCCGGATAAAATTTCTGGCAGTGGGATACACCATCATGGAAATTGCCCTTCAAGGAGAGCAGCAAAACCCTCCTCATTCAGGATTTTAAGGCTCACGTAGACTGAGCACAGAGGGAATCCAGGGAACAGCATTAGATGCCGTGAGAAGCTTACTCCACTGCTAAATTCAGTGACAGAGAAATGAGCTGAAAGCTCTGGTGTTACTAAGGTACCTCGTATTCACAGCTCAATTGTCTTTTACGTTTACATTCATTACAGGATGCTGACGTGGTGTCTTCTTCTGTATTCTGATAGGGATTTTAATCTGAAAAACACTAGGAAAGAGATTGAATTACCGACACAGATACATTAATTGGTTATTTGATATTATCATATTCTATGTTCATCACAGAAATAATTAAAATTATTTCCCTTCCTTCAAAAATGGGAAAGAAGAGACAGGCAAATTGGAAAGTGCCTCCAAACCCCACAGAGACGTTAGTGACACAGACATTCACCTCAGCAGTCTGGCCAGTCACACGGCTGGCACATGGTCCTGAGCAGCCAAGTCTTCAATAAAGATAAAAGCATGACTAATTGCAGTCTTCCTTCTCAGGTGCCACAGCAGTAGGCATTAGCCAGACTGAGCTCAAAGCACTAGAATAATTAGCCCAAGTTGGTGGTGGACCAGCATTTGTCTGCTGTGATGACTTGACCAGGCTGGAGCTGCATGGTCAAAAGCCACCTCTAAAACCGTCCCCTAGAGATGCACATTCCAAATACTGAGGTTGAGTCCCATCGGTGAATGCAGGGTAAAAAGTAAGGACCAAGAAGTTAAAGGAGGATTTGGGACATCTCTCCTGATAACCTTTTTACTGAGAACCACAGGACAGAATAATCCTATCCCATGGCAGAAGTTAAAAAGGCACAAGCTGCAGCTACTGCTGATGTTCAGTCAGGAGAGCTACTGGAGCGAGCAGCTGCAATTTGAGCCGAAGCTCTTTCCTTCTCCAGTTCTTTTTGGTGATATTTTATGCAACGTTAAATTAAGGTCAGATAAAGGACACGTTAGTAATGTCCTTGCCAGCGAAAACCACAAGTTAACTATTAGATTATGTTTATTTATTTACTGTTTTATAAAAAGAATTTCGCTTTGAAAGTCCATTTGAGGAACCTGTGAGACTGAGAGCAGTATTTGGATACATCTCTGAATAGTTAATGGAAGTTCTCTGTGCTCTGTCTGAAACCAGTTGTGGTTCCCTTTTAGCACATTAGCTGAATGTATACACTGGGAATATTTTACTTTGTTTTATGTTATTGCAATTTGCAAAAATTACACTAATAGCCCAATTTCATGCAATTATCTGAATGCAAAACATTGTTCGGTTGAATTCCCATAGCCTAATCCTACTGGTTCCCTTGGCTGTCTCATGTTCAATTATGAACCAAGGTCTGCACATCAGATGAAATGCTGCTATTGTAAAAATGGATCCTTTATTTAAAAGTTATTTTCAATGGTCTTCTGCCATACAGGCTGCTTTTATTGTCTGCAACCAAAAGCACTTTAAGGAAATCTGATTTTAACATCACAGGCCTGCAATACATATACTTTAGCTAGAGCGGTTTGTTGTGTTATTGTGGTAATAACCCAGTTATGTTTGCACCATAATTGTACCTCTAAAAGTCTCTTGAGCTGCACACATGGGGCAAAGCGTGGCTTTATGAATACACAGGGGAAGGGGAAGAAAAGAGGAAGGTCATACAGAGAATTACATCCTTTTTTCCTTCCACGTGTAACACAGCTAACACAGTTTTGGAAGGCAGGCAATGGATGATGTTAACACTACATTAATGCCAACTCAGCGGTCAAGTCTCAGTATTCAGAAATCATGAGGCTGGCTAGGGGATCATACATGTCTGGTTTCATATTTGCTTTTCTTTTTTGGAGCCTTTACAGTTTGTATCTCCAAGTTTTACTCCACAATCTAGGGAAAAAAAAACCTGAGCTTTTTTCTTTTTAAGTAAAGTCCAAGTTTTTATTCAATAACTTGACTCCAGGATCTAGGACTTAAATTAAAATACCAAAGAAGTTGAGACTTATAAGAGTCTGTGACAATGTGCTAAGTTCCCCAAATCGAGTTGATGAATTAGCCTAGCCAACTGATCTGCCTCTCTGGAAGGAAGCACATTTTGTACATCTTGGAAAAAAAAGTGGATAGTGTCATAGTCTGGAGCATACTTCCTTGAAGCCCCAGAAGGCTTGACTCCTGCTCTAATACATCCCTCTCTCTTTCTGTTCCTCTGAAATACCGATCCTGCATTTCCTCATTTGTGCTCAGTCTACTGCATCCTTGACTGCTTATAGACCTCTTCTTTCTGGTAGGAGGAAGCCATTCTTTGGAATGGCTTTACATCCACTTTGGAAAGAACTTGCATTCCTCAACTCAACCAGGACAAATGTAATAGATCCTTTCACCTGAAGTTACATGCATACATTTCTTTGAAACTCAGTCTCTAAGCCCCATTCCTTTGTTGTGAATGGAAAGAAATAATATGCATTTCGCGATAAGATAGGGCAGACATCAGCCTCTGGCCTCGTCTGTCTCTCTCCTTTGTCCATAGGTTTAGGCTTCAATAACTAGGTCCTTTCCTGTAGATGGATAATGTTAGATTAAATGAATCCCAAACTTGATGTCACATTTTGGGTACCCGTGAATCAAAATAATAAAATTAAATTCCTTTTTCATTTTCACTACCTGAAATATCTTCCATCTCTTTTTTCCCTAAAGGAACAGCTGCCTCTCCAGGCAGGGAAATTTCTGTTCCTCATAAAAGCTACGCTTTTATCTGACATCATTATGCAGGTTTCCAAATGACCTTCATCACAGAAAAGGAACTGGAGACATGATATTTTGGATTTTAAAGGGTGAAAAATAACAGAAAAAGAGGGAAAAAAAAACAAGTAAGGTTTTTAAACAGGAGACTGATAATGAACAAACGCAACATTTTTAGCTTTGCATTTCACCTTTATATGCTAATTATATAGTTACACACCCAGATACACACACATAGATACCCTGTTACTAATTACCTTGAAGGAGTACTTCAGACAGTAAGGCAGGATTCTCCCATCTTATTTTGGCTGGTGTGCTCTACAGTAGCCCCTTCTCATTGCACCTGCAAACACGACCATTCTGGCACTTTACTTACACAGTACTTTGTTTGCGAATATTAGTGCTAGCCCAGAAGAAAGTCTCGGGGAACACAAATTTCATTTATGCCATTGCCAGCCGTCTCCATCACAGACACCAAGGAGTGAAAAATATATATCGTCTCCCCTAAGGTTCCTTTCATTTTCTTTGCCTGCTGTGTTAGAGCTGTTACAGTCGCTCGCTCCTTGCAGAGGATCAGACAGACACGTGTAACATCCCTACTCACTCGTACAGGGAATCACTCACAAAGCTGGTTTCCTGTCATTAAGCTACTTGGAGAAGTCACCGGTAGCAATGCAGGCCTCGGCAATTATTTAACGTCATGAACAGACAGAAATAAGTGGACCGGCTGCCTTGATGCCGCTGTAGTTCTTTCTCCCATGACTCCCTGGAAATTCTGCTGCCCTGAGTCTCTGGTTTGTAGTGAGTGTGTGGTAATGCACCAGCCTTTTGCTTTCTTCCTTGGGGATACCCTTCACAGGCATGGCATGGTGTATTATGCTCTCCAGCATTTATACATTATATGCATTGCTGACACAAAAGTTTACATCAGAACTGGCAAGGTTATTAATTCTGATCTAACCTTCCTATGTCTTTTATTTCTTTGCAACACCTGTGGTTATATATAAACATACATATATATGCACGCACACATACATTTATAAATACATAAGCATTTGATGCTCTATTTTTGGAGTAGAAATCAATACTAGCTGCCCGCTGCCAAGAGGCTCCCCAGAATACGTAGCCATGAAATTCTGCATTAACAAACACCGATACAAGGGATATGGAGGAGAAAAAAGAAAAATGTTCAAATGAAGGCGTATTTGCATTTCACACTTGCAAAGCACTATACAAACAGAACATTAGAAGGGATCAAAATCCACATTCTTAGTTCTCTTAAAGTTGTGTATCTCATATTGTATTTCATTATGCATTTTTTTAAAAGGCTCCACCTACTCTCTGAGACTAGAAATCTTTTAATAGCATGAAGTTAGTCAATCTTTCTTTCATTAATATTCATATATATGCCCCAGTTCTTACATTTAAATCTGCTAATGAAGATTCACTGCTGCTGCAGCCAAACACTGTGCAGGACCAGGACCCTTTTGTGCCAGCAGCCCCCGTGGAGCACTGAATTGCACAGTGGGAAAATGGCTTTCATTAAACAGCAGCCGCTTCACCTGCTTTCTGCTCCCTTAGCCCTTCTGCTAATTCCTTAAACAGCTTCAGCGCACCCTCAATTGAGGGGGCATGTGTTCCCGTTGCAGAGATGAGAGTGATAGGCAGGGACTTGTAACGTGCCTGCCCTCTGCGTTGCATAGACGTTTTAATAAGCTTTGCCAAGTTATTCGATCTTTTCATCTCTTGCATTATAAAATGTTCCCCATTTTATGAAAGGGAGACAATAGTGCTTCTCTTCTTCCCAAGGATTTCTTACAACTATACAGCTTCTGGTTTCCATTTAGCCCTAACTCGATCTCTTT
This sequence comes from Chroicocephalus ridibundus, assembly GCF_963924245.1. Lineage (NCBI taxonomy): Eukaryota > Metazoa > Chordata > Aves > Charadriiformes > Laridae > Chroicocephalus > Chroicocephalus ridibundus. The sequence goes on from NC_086284.1 coordinate 158,415,894, forward strand.
ATGCAGCACCACACTGTGATGTGTAAACTTAGCCTGAAACAGAGTCTGAAGGCAGAAGAGACCATTATGATCATCTAGTCTGCCTTCCTCTAGGATTTTTCTCAGGGATTCCTGCATGAGGCTCCACGGTTTCAGTTGCCAAGGAAACAATTCTCAATCTTTTCCATCCCTCACCATCCCTATCCCTCCTTTCCATTTTGTCATTTCTTGCTACAGTAAAAAATCATGTCAAATGTCCTAGTCCTTAGCTCTAGCATCCTCACCTCCACCCCAAAGAAGGAATGGGAAACGGTGGTGAGGATCCTTGGCTGGGAGTGCAGCCCGAAGCTTACCTCGTATCCTTGGATTCTGTGCTGCAGGTGGATGACCCTTTGAAAATGATCCTCTCAGCTGCAGATAGCTTATCAAATGCTGTATTGTTTGGCTAACACAAGACATTATTTTTTAAATTACCCAGCAGTGTACCGCTTGATATATTTTTGGTATTTCTTTCACCACAGCTTTAGCTCCGCTACAGCCTCATGCAGAAATGCTTTGGAAAAACCATGCTTTATTGTAACATGCAACTGAGAAGCAAAAGCAATAATGAGGAAAAGAAAGATGCAAAGAGATGGAAGACTGTGTAGGAGGAAGATAGAAGGCAAAATCCCTGCATCAACTAGAGAATAAATTAGATGTAGTCAGAGCCAGAGATAAACTTTTGGGTCTCAGGAGGTTAAACTTTGGTACCTTCAGGCAAGTTACAGGAGATCTACATGGTCCCCATGGTCTAATGAGTCCCACTTGTATAATTCATAGCTTCTGACAGCTGCAGTGATTTTATGCCCTTAAATACAACTTTGATCAGGCCAACTGTTTGAAGGACAGAAGGGTGTCTCACCAATGTCATTTGAAAGGTAATCCCCTCAAATTCAGTGGAATTGTATCAAGTGTAATCAGTTCCTCAGTGTGCACAGGAGGGAGGAGGAACACACCAACTGCTGGGAGGGAAAGAAGAGCCAAGGACTCACAAAAAGCTTATGGGGAAGAGGGCTGCCATTTGGTGGGTTTTGATAATTCACCACTTAGGGCAATTATCCCCCTGTTATAAGTAACCTAACAATAGCTCGCATAAAGGAAAGCAACTTAGCTTGCAAACATCAGGAATATCAGATGATCAAAAAAAAGTCACGGATATGTAGAAACTGAAACATTCTTTAGGGTAAGCCCCTAGGGAGAGAGAAATAAGGTAGACTGCATTAATATGTCAATCTCTGTTCATGGTTGGGGAGTGATGCTTCAGCCCTTCCTCTTCTGGACACTCATTTTTGGAGCTTGCTGAAGTTTTTTTGCTCTGTGTATGTGTGTGAGACATTACAGGATGGTTCTGAGGATGGCCAAATCATGTATGTATACACAGAAGATGTTATGACATACATATACCACCATGGAAACAGCGCATGTCCAGTACATCTGCGACCAGAGCCACTGTGTCACTGCTGGGACCTCCGTGGGCCCACGCCTCAGGACAGGCATGGGGCATTGCTCACTATAAGCCTGGGAAATCTGGATATTTTAGACATTTGGATCCGTTTCTTTAAGATGATGCATCTAAATGTAGCCTGGCAGGACAGATAGATACTGAAATCCCTGATATATTTTCCGCAGAAATCACTTGCTGATGGTTTAGACTGGTTGTAACAGAAGTAGTGAGACAATTCTATGTATGAAAAACAATGGAGAAAACAAGTTATTTTTATGAATGACAACAATATCTCAGTTCTCCTGTTGGTTACTTTCCTGCCAGGCGGTAGAGAAGAGTGTTAGAGGGAAGCAAAGAGGAAGAAAACAGTGACAACATACCAATACCATTTCAAATATCACAGAGCTGTTAAAGAAGTGGATCAGGGAATATCTACCCACATACCTTCAGGCAGGTGAGTGTTAATTTCTCCTAAGTCCAGGGAGAATAAAGAAGACACTGAACTGCTGAGAACCACAGCTAGACAAAGAGGAGTGGATGAAGAGCAGTGTTGGGATGAGTCAGAAAAAGCCAGCCTTTAAGAGACAGTTGGTTTTGGCACTTGACCTCTAACAGGTGTGTTTATGCTCAGTGGAAGCTGTTGAAACAACTGTGTTTTCTGGTAAGATTTATGTACAAATGCTCTTTCTTTGTTTCATCTCACATTTCACCTTCTGATTTTCTTCCTTTAGCTGCAGAAACATCTTTTGTTTCGAAAAATGTATTCCTGAGCCCCCTGGATCAGCAGCTGGCCCAAAGATTGCTGGGTCAGTGCAGTGCGGAGCAGGGGCTGCTGGCTTCCCTATTCACATGTCGAGTGCTGGACTCAGCTGCCCTGGGGAAGACTACGTGGAGGGAAAAAACCATCCCTGGTTGGCAGTGACATGAGATGACTTAGTGTACCGGCTGCCTCACGAGCCTGTGCCTCCTCCCCTTGGCAGCAGCACACAGGTGTGAGAACTCATTATTCCCAGACAACAAAAGCTACAACTCCATAACAAAAAAAACCCCAAACAACAAAACAAAACAAAAAAACCACCCAACACCAACACCACCCCCAACAAACAGGTAAACCTGAGAAGGGTACTGTCACTTGACCCTACTGTTTCTCCCACCGTGGTGTGCGCTGCGTAGTTCCCAGGCAACCGCTCCCCTGCTGCTGCCTGCCCCTGCCAGGCTGGTGGCAGGGGAGAGGGTATCAGTTTGCAGAACGAGAGTGATCCCACCCTGTGCAGGAAGGGCACAATCTTCCCTTGTGGCAAACCCAAGCGCATTAATGGAACAAATGGCACCAGGAGGCAGAATATGAAAGTTATCTCTTTTGCTGTCCATATGGCCTTAAACTACTCAACTCCTGTTCGCACTATAGGATGGCTGGCAGCGGGGTGCAGGCAGCTGTGTCTTCTGCACAGCCCTGGCTGGAGACATACTAGGGGGGAAAAGGCTCTCCACTGCTCAGGAAGCCTGGGAGAGAGTCAGGAAGGGCTCTGGTCACGGAGATCTTGTGTCCTGCAAAGCCTCTAATGCTTGCTTCTGAATCCAAGACAGACTCTCAGAATAGAAAACAGCTCATTTTGCCAGATCTCATCGAAGCTCTTGGATGTTTCAGACCTGTCAATGCCATCCACTAGGCTAAAAATCCCAATCTACTCCTATTCACAGCTTCTATCTTTCCAAGGCTAATAGCCCTTTGTTATCAGAGCATGCCGGATCACTCTGCATGACTGTCTTCATCACTGTCTTCTGTCCTGCTAGTCATTGCCAGCCCCTGCTGTTGTCAATAGTGATTTCATACTCATTTAGATCACAGATTAAATTGTTACATTAATGGATTAAGCAGCTTCCAGCATCGCCCTAATCTCCATGAGCCTCTCCCGGACTCCTTGCTGGCTCTTTGAGGAGCTGTCAGTTGGCCTCTTCTCGGTGCTGTTCACACAAGCTGTATTGATATTGCACGGTGTTCATTTTTAGCAAAAAATGCAGCTCTCTAATGACTCATATGCCCAACACAGTTTCACATACATTATCACTATGCAATTACCTTTGTCAACCAAGTATATAGTCTCATCAAAGCACAAAAATCATGTTTGTTTAACAAGTTTTCTTATAGTTACCATAAAACTACGTCATATTCTTTCCCTTAATTCTTTCTCAACTTACTCCCATATAAGCTTTCCTTTATTTTCCCTGGAACTGAGCTAAGGCTAGCCAGCCTGCAATTACTGGGCTCATTCTTTGGGGCAAAATTAATACTAGTCCTTTGCTCTGCAGTACAACTGCCTTTCTTGTGTCCTGACCCCACTTTTTTCTGACTGTCGCTGCCCTGCCCTCCTTCACAGAAAAGCACATCCCCTTTTGCTCCTGGAGAGGCTTAGGGGAAGGGCTTGAGGCTTCGTCCCCTCCCTTGCAGAGCACTGCAGAGCTACTGCGTTTATGAAACTCGGTTCTGGGAGGGCGGAGGGCAAGAGAGAGGGCTGTGAGGATCTGCATGCCCAGGGTACCACCTCAGTACCTCCACCGTGTGTTAGCCTGTCCCATAGTGACAGCCCCTGGACACCAGATAGACCAGACTGCCTGAGAAATGAGGGACAAGTGAGGAGGGCAGAGCTGGAGGGTTCTGCTGCCCCTGCTTACAATTCTCCTAGCCTTTGTCCAACAGGTTTAACAGTACTGCCATGACTGATGATACTATAATATCATTCTTTTGGTTGCTATCAGCAGCAAGGTTCAAATGATATTATTTCTCCTTACCTGCGGGCCTACTCTAAAGCTTGCTGGAGTCTTTGCATTAGCATCAATTAGCATGAGATCAGAGTTTATGATTGCATTTCCCTGGAGGTAGAAAAGATGCGTCACACTCATTCTCTTCCTTTTTTGGACTCTCAGCATGATCAGAAGGTCTCCTCTGCAGGAGAGCAGTAGCAGTTGCATTTGCATCTCCAGAGGAGTTACTGGGCTTGTCTCCACTCGCCAGGCCCCTTTCACACAGCGAGCACTTTCAGAGCCACCAGTGGGGCTCCTGCCCACCAAGCCAGATTCTCTGATTGCAGGATTTCCCAGAGGATTAAAATAGATTTTTTTTTCCCCCCACAAATCCTTAAAGAAATCAGTGTTTACTCACCAGGAAGCAGATTCAAGATCATACGGCTGTTCTGCCAGGGCAACCTGTCATATAAGCCTGTATGAAGATGATATGCCAGGCCATGGAGAGCACAGGAAAAACACATGTTGCCCTGTACAGAGGGTTGGTGCAGCAGAATCAGTTTCAGATAGAATCATAGAATCATTTAGATTGGAAGAGACCTTTAAGATCATCAAGTCCAACTGTTAACCTAATGCTGCCAAGTCCACTACTAAACCATGTCCCTCAGCGCCACATCTATACGTCTTTTAAATACCTCCAGGGATGGCGACTCAACCATTTGCCTGGGAAGCCCGTTCCAATGTTTGACAACCCTTTCAGTGAAGAAATTTTTCCTAATATCCAATCTAAAGATGATCATTACTATATTCAGCAATGTACTTCAAGTACCCTTCGCTGAGGAGGCCTGTTAATAAATGGAAACAGAGGCCTTAATAAACTCCTTCACAGTTCAGAGAGTAATTATAGTGCCCTGGGCAAGCAGGTGAGATGGCTCAGTAACCGAGAGCTCAGCACAGACCAGTTGGGACCATTGATAATTCTGCTTATCGCAAAGAGGAAAATCAGGATGATGGGACAAAATAAAGAAGGAAGAAGAAAAGTGAGAGAGAAAGCAGTTACAGAAAGCAGAGCTTTATTTTAAGTGCGTGCATTGCCCTGTGACCCTGTCTGCCTATAGTTAGAGGGCAAGGAGGCACATACCCTATTAAAAATCTCTTGTAAAACCAGATCCTTTCTCTGTAACCTCCACTTGTAGTGAAGTAAGGTCATAAATGACAAACCTGGTTCAGGAAAATTTTCTCAAAGTTTTCATTAAACATAAGGAGTAATAAAACATTATGAAAGGAACCCAAGCATTGTTTCTGTTGTAAACTGCAGGCAGTTTACTTCTCAGAGATTGCTTATCAGTTATTCTTTTTCTGCAAAGCAGGTCATGGGCTTCTCAAGTGCCTGCACATATCTCGAAACCTTGGAATATTTCTTGGTGAAAGCCCTGTCTTCTTTGAAAACTCTGAAAGTGGTAATGAGGAAAGACAAAACAGACACCCTTCTCCGCTCAGTTTTCTTCTCATGGGGATGAAATTAGGCTGCTGCCTTTGCAGCTGAGGTGAAATACCTTGTGTGTGAAAAAAACCCAATCCTAAGAGACCCTCACCTACCTGAGAAGTGATACTCTTCATCTTCATTACTGTAGCAAAGAGCCTCTGGGGAGCAATGGATTTAAGAAGCCAGAGGACTCCCATTTTTGCTCAAAGGAAGGGCAACTGAGATGGATGAATGGGCCCCCGTGACCTTTCACCATCCAGATTTGCATTCAAGTAGTTCCATCAATTTGGTGGGAATCTGACAATCAGTGGTTCCAGCACTGGATGTGTCAGAGCTGTTAACATTTGATATCCAACTGAGGTATTATAAAATCCTCTGTGCAGGCACAGTGCTGTTCCCTGTGATCAAAGGCAAGCCCTGTGATCAAAGGTATGTGTTTGAGGATCTTTCACTCCTTCTAGAGAAAAGCACCAGTGATATCCTTACTTAAATGCCGAATGAATATTCCGCTTACTTTTGCTTTACCTCTAGTACCAATTTTTTTTTTAACTGAAATCTTTGAGTACTTTTTTGTAATTGTCTCTGTGTTCTCCTAATTCTTCTGCTCCCTCTGTTTCAAAGCATCTGAAATACAATGTCTCGCACAAGGTTTCACAGTTTTACCAGGTCTGGCTGGGATGGAGTTAATTTTGTTCACAGCAGCCCATATAGTGCTGTGTTTTGGATTTGTATCCAAAACAGTGCTGATAATGGCACCGGTGTTTCAACTATTGCTGAGCAGTGCTTGCACAGGGTCAAGGCTTTCCCTATTTCCCACTTCCCCCCCCACCGAGCAGGCTGGGGGTGGGCAGGAGGCTGGGGTGGGCCAGCTGACCCAAACTGACCAAAAGGATATTCCATACCATATAACGTCATATCTAGCAATAAAAACTGAGGGAAAAGGGGAAGATTCCAAAGCTGCTGTTGCTGTTGGACTGGCTGAGCATCGGTCTGCTGGTGAGAGGCGGTGAGCAATTACCCTTGCATCACGTGTAGGTTTTCTTCTTATTAAGCTGTCTTAATCCCAACCCAACCTTCTTCCACACCAATATATGTGAATATTTCTCCCGTGCCCAGCACTTCGAAGTGTCCCCTGGCGCCCAGCCTGCCGCATTCCATGTGGACGTACGGCACCTCGTACAACACACCGGCCACGGCTAACTTCTCAGCGCTTGCCTAAATTGCAGTTAAATAGCCGGAAGGCGGCAGGAATTTTAAATCCCTTCACCTCTTGATCCTGACCGTACGCCCACCGCTGGGACCGAGCGCGGCCCGGCGGAGGCTGCGGGCGCCGGGTGCCCTCTGCCGGCCGGCGGGTCCCGGCGCCTCGGCAGGGCCGGGTGACACACCGCCCGTCACCGGCCTGCTACTGTTAGAGCTGCTTAGAAAAAAATATTTCCTTCCTGCACCCCAACGCACTGCCTGGTGCGCCTCCCGCTTTGGAGACCTCACTGCTCCAGCGGCTGAGTGGAAAAATCCGACTGAGAGAGGAACTGACTTTTTTCAAGGGGTTGAGCACCCCCACCCAGTCTTCTGTATTTTGATTAAAGCAACGGAAACTCATCGCTTATGAAAATCCCTTCTTTTTTCTTTCATGTCTCCACTCCTATTTTCTTCTCCTCTTCGACTCACTGCCTGTTTTCCACTCAGCTCTCTCTCGTTTCCCCTCCTGTCTGGTCTCAGAACACTTCATCCCCTTTACCCACCTTTTCCAGTAATACCAAACCCTCTCCCGTCTTGTGGTGCCCTCCCCCTGCTTCACATGGTCTTTTTTACCTCCTTTGTTTCATCACTTCATGTTTAAACTCTCCATGCGCCACCATTTCCATATTTTCGCGGGCAGCATAAAAGGCAGGGGGTGGAGGGAAAAACAGATTGGGGCAAGCGACACAGCCAGGGGGATTGCGTGGATGTGGGAAAAGGATTCCCACAGTTGCTCTGGTTCTTCCCTGCCAGCATTTTAACGCCAGTGGGGCACACATGAAGGGTTAAAACAAACACGCTAAGAAAGAGGGTCTTATCACAAGGCTGAATGGTGAGCCATCACCACCAGGGTTTCAAAGCCTTGCCTCCATGCAAACACAGTCATTCCTGATATTATTTTAAAGCCTTAAAACAACCCCCACCCCAACTTAATGGGATTTGCTTTTCCCGTCACCCTCCACAACACACCGTTGCCTCTCGCTGGCTGCCCCAGCCCGCCCCACTGTATTATGCACACACATGCTGGGGTCAAACCAATACTGAGAGAAAATAAAGGAGGCGCGGGGAGAGGTGAGGAAACGGGGTCATGCAGGACAAGGGTCATTACAAAAAAAAAAAAAAAAAAAGAAGAGGGGGTATTCCGAGCCTGGGGAAGGCAGGGATAAAGAGATGTGACTAGCAAAGGAACGCTAACGCACTGTCGCAGGGAGAGCAGAGCTCTGACATCTGGGGACTCCATGTCACATAATGTTTTTTAAGTACAGGGTAGACAAATGTCTGGCACGTGCAGGTGAAGTGTGGCCGAACCTTCACTGATGCCTCCTGCGGTCTCCTTCCAGACCCGCCTTTATTATTCCTATCACTCCTATTCCATAAACTCCTGGGGAGGCCTGTTGCTGTCTGAAGGAAAGAGGCAGATCAAGGATATTTGTATGTGGAAGAAACACCCTCAGAGATCTGAAGTGAGTTTTTCTTCAGCAGCGCCGTGATGGAGCTATGACCCAAACCCCCATCTGGGGGGGGGAAATTCAGTAGCAGCCTCACTCTTCATTTGTTTGTGCATGAAATCCTTTGTGGTTTTCAGATTGTCCCTGCGTGTCTGGAGGGGATGGGAATTTCTGTCTCAGGGTCCAGTCACAGTATTGTGAACTACAGTAAGTCCTTTTTAATCATACTTTCCCCTCCTTTTTTCCCCTGTGACATTACTACAAGTTTTAATTTATTTTTTTTTATGAGCTTGGAATAAAAAAAAAGGGGATAAAGTGACTTTTTTGCATTTAATGAGTTTACACAGCAAAGGCAGGATGGTGTCCAAGTACAAACGGGAAGTGTTCCAGATGCCTGCTGGACTTGTGGCCTCCTGCATCCCAACACCAAGTGTCTGGACATGTCCAGAAAGGCCTGTGCCCAAATGCAGTCTGGAGTGAAGTGTAATTGAGCTACCTGGTGTGCCTTTTCATTGGACCTTGTGACAGGGTTAACACAGGGGTGACAAGTCCCTGTTGGACCGAGTGCTGCTCCCTGGCCCGTGCTGGATCCCAGGGCTGGCGTGGTGGTGGCAGCGCTGTCTGGAGAAGCCTGCTCCTGTCCCAGCCTGCTTCTGTCCCTGCCTCAGCGACTGGGTTTTAGCACGGCTCAGGGTCTGCGTGTTGAGGATGATTCCATGGCTGCCTCCCTTGGAACAAAAGCCCCAAATAGCAGAGACTTAGAATCATAGAATTGCCTTGGTTGGAAGGGACCTTTCAGATCATCTAGCCCAACCATCAACCTAACTCTGACAAAAACCATCACTAAACCATATCTCTAAGCGCTATGTCTACCTGGCTTTTAAATACCTCCAGGGATGGTGCCTCCACCACTTCGCCGGGCAGCCAGTTCCAACGCTTGATAACCCTTTCGGTGTAAAAATTTTTCCTAATATCCATCCTAAACCGCCCCTGATGCAACTTCAGGCTGCTTCCTCTTGTCCTGTCGCCTGTTACTTGGGAGAAGAGACTGACCCCCACCTCTCTACAACCTCCTTTTTGGCATACAGCACAGTGCGGGGGGCCTTAAATAACAGCCTTTATTGCTCATGATTTGCCCAGCCACCTCGCAGGAGCAAACGTAAAAGGAAAGTGCGTTGCAGAAAACGCTGAGGCAGGCGTGTGTGCCCTGGCCTGGGGGGCGTAGTAAGAAAGAGAAGACAGAAGAATTTACAAGAAGCAGGTTCACAGCTGCAGCAGGGGTTTGCTGTGGAGATCTGACACACGTGCACAGGTGACGAAAGGGCAACGGTCTGCATTTCATGGAGCAGGTCCGTTCCCCTCCTTCTCCCCTCCCCCTATCCAGTTTCATTTGAAGGGAGTAGCAACCAGGAGGGCAAAAGCAGCGTTGGGAGTCAGACAAGTTCTCCTCTTACGGATAAAGACAAATTTAGGTGCCAAACTTCAGATGCCAAAGAATTAAACCATAGCCACTGCATTGGAAAGCACAAGCAGCACATGTCAGGAACAGCACGTATGCCATGTTGGTGTGTCCACCCCCCTGCTCCCAGTTGTAAGTAAGAATTATACCCACCTTGGAAAAAACAGTTTTGCCAACCGAAGGCTCTCAGAGGGGCAGCAGAAATTCCTTCTGGCCCAGAAAGAAGTGGACTAGCTTTGTGGTGGTAATTCGCACTAGCTGCTCAGGCTTTCCAGGTGCCAACATTACTGAAGCTCCAGCAGGTTTGTGCCACAGGGGGAGATGCAGCTGACCTCAGCTCCACGGTGGACTGGGCTCTCCAAGCCTTCCTGGGCAGTTTAAACCTCATGCGAGTTGCGTTTAGTATCTTTTGAGTGAGCTCAGAACAACAAGGGATGAATTCCTTGCACCAGCCATGCCAGTAGAAGACGCACGGACAATCCTGGCCCCCTGCTAGTCAGTAAGGGCTCGCTTGGGTTTCGGTAAAATGCCTACCAAGTTAGACTGAACTGAACTCAGGAGTATTTACAAGGGGATATGCGGATAAATGACTGATCTGAGGAGAAACCCGGGAAATGGCTGCACCTGCAGACCATTCCTTGGTGTTGGGCAATCTGGAGGCCAGGCTGGGCCACTGATGGTGTCGGATTCTCTAAGACCATTCTCTTCCTTTCATCTGGCGGATGAAAAGCCTCACTGTTCCCTCTCGCAAGGCATCGCAGGTTCCACTAGAAGCAGCCCTGCTTAAACTGAGAAACTATTTTCCCCTCCTGGGAAAAAATGGTCAGAAGGTACATTCTCCAACTACAACGCATTTTTAATCTGTTTTGGTCTCGGACAACAGAATGACAAATATTTTTTACAGTTTCATAGATAAGGTTTACAAAACAAAGAAACAAAAAAAGACGACACTGTAACACGATACAAACACGGAGAAGCTCTACGCTGGTTAATCTAGCTCTTCTGGATATACAGCTGCTTCTGAGATTAGATCATTTGCTAACGTCTCTTCCTTATATCATGACCCAGTAAACTCCCCATTTCCAGTGGAGCACCTAACCCTGCAATTACCTGTCAGCGTATGTTTAAAAAGCTTGATTTTAAATAAAACACAGATTTAATTGGTTTGCTGAACGGGCCCAGGCATTCCAGCTTTAATTGCTTTTCCTGAGTTGGGGTCTCAGCCAGTATAAGGCAGCTCGGAGAAAGGTCCCGTGACCTCGTGCTACCGAAAGTTGCTCTATCTATCTACCTCGAAATTCATAGCACCAGTTTCCCCAATGCTCGCCGCTGGTTCCAGGGATTTGTGAGACAGAAGGCTGGAAAACCAACCCTGTGGAAAGGGGCCTTTGCCTCACCGCTGTCACTCACGGCTAAAACAAGGTTCCTGCTTGACCTAAGGGTTTGTGTCCCGGTGCGAGCTCATCGCTGGGAGGTGCTGGCCAATGCCATCGGGCAGCTGGCACACGTTTGCAGATGCCATTCGTCAGACTCCAAACGCACAGTGTGGCCCTGCCCTGTAGGCAGCCTGGTACGATGCATTGAATGTCCTTCTGCCCATCCCCAGGAACGGAGATCAGCTGAACTAACGAGATGGGTCCTGCAGGCCAGGAAACCTGGTAGCTTGCACGGGAGTCACTATGCTGGGAAAGGTAACAAAACCCAGGTAGGTCTTACCCTCTCTCCGAGAAGAGGAGTTGTTGAGGAACCGTTCGCCTCCTCTAAGGTGACACCGTGGTGTAATAGGGGACCCTTTGCAGTCATGCCACCAGCTCGCTCCTGAGAGAACCTCACGGTGAAAATCAGGCACAGCCCAAACGGCAGCTACTGCTGTTGGCAACAGGTGGTGCCTTGAGCATTTTAATGTCTATATAAACCTTTCAGGGGTCACCTGGGACTTGGCAAAAAAATGAAATGCAGCAAATGAAATGAGGGCTCAGGCACAATCAAAAGAGAAACCAGCCTGATAGCTGCCTCCAATCCCCACACGTCAGTCGGCACAGCGGAACGGAGCAGGGGGCTCTCCATGGAGCTGAACACGGCAGCTCCGAGCAGCCTCCTGTGCTTCAGTGAAGCCCAGATCCCAACATCTGAACGCAGATGCTCTTCTGCCCTGGGAAAAAAATAAATACATCTCACAAATCTAAACCTGTCACCTCAAAGGGAAAACTATTTATTATTAATGGTACTATTACTGCTGTTTTTCCAACAGACTGATAAATAATAGTAACTGAACACTAACCAAATGTTCAGACCAAACTTTACCTAGCGAGAAGACATACAGACACACAAACTTTGCAGTGACTTAAAACGGTTTAATGTAATTCCAAGACAAAGTGTGATTACATTTCTACACATATACAATATGCATATGTGAGTTTACAAATTCTGATTAATAACTCGTTTCACCTCAGAGACCGAAAAAATGATCAAAAAGAAACCGTGAATAACAAGCTATAACATAGTTCACCACAACGGGACCTCCTTTCTCACCCTACAGTTAGTAATATTACAATTAAAATAACTATATTCTTCTATAATGTATTTTCTGTTAAAATCATCTCATAAATTTACAATGCTATTATTAGTTTCCAAGACTAATATAAATTCACTCCATTTTTCTACAACGAAAATGATTATTAATTAGAAGCACACAACGTCATGATGAAAAACACAAGCATTTTTTTTTAGTAGCAAGAACTTGATTGGTTAAGAATTAGTTTTCTTGTAAAACATTCTAAAGCCAAGTAAAATACCCATTCTTATAACATACCTATAATATGAGACTAAGGAATAGGTTACATATAGGTCTACAACACATCAGTTTGTTTTTGTTTTTTCTTTTAAAAGAAGAAAGACATATTTACCAAAAGAAAAAAAAAAAAAGAAAAATAGGAAGGGGAAAAAAAAAAAACCAAAAAGAAAAAAGAAAGGGACGATTCACATAGGAAAAAAGCAGTACACAAGAAAATACTGTTGCACACAATAATTTTCACAAAGATTAACATGGATTAACACTCTTATTACAGAAACCGTACAGTGAAGGAACACAACGGCTCAGGGCTTTCGTGGGGTTACTGGGCTGAGATGATACTGTAGAGAAAGAACCACTCGAGATCCAGAGCTGGGGCAGGGGCATCTTTTCCCTTGCGATTGTGACAGCGTTTCACAGCTTTCCCCCCCCACCTCTCCCCTTCATAATTTTGGTGCAGTGTATATTAACTTCCACTTTCCATCCAGAGTACGCTGGGCTTATGGGCAGTCGAAAGGCATAAAACATTCCCTCCGTTTCCCCCCTCCTGTTTTTAAAAGGATTTTACGGCTCGTAAAAAAAAATGTTTCACCCGTTGGTTCGTTTTTAACTACCCGAAGTCTAGACTCTTCACCTTCCGAGATGCCCCTCTTTCTTCTCTCTTTCTCGCTCCCTCTCTTACTCTCTCTCTCTCTCACACACACTCCTTTAATAAAGCTATTAATGACACTTCCTCTCCTTTCAGAAATTTGATTTGGTATGAAAGATACAGGCTACATTCTGGTTCTGCCCAAGTAGAACATGGTACCCAAAAACGCCTCGATTGCTCTGTTGGTGAAACATGGGATGAGGAGATCCTTTTTTACACCTGAAATGGTTGTGCCCTGGAATATCCGTGGAAGTTTCGTTTTGAGAAGAATACAGAGCAAAAAAATCTAGAAGAAAATAAAATAATCAAACACATAAGGGATAAAGGGGGGAGAGGGGGAAAGAAAAGCCAGAAGTGTTGTACGTAACCACGTGAGGTGGGAGCGTTGCAGAAGCGCTGCTGAGGGCAGAGGTGCTGCTATATGTAACCATCCAGATCCTACGGGATGTGCGTTGCCGGTGTTGGAAACCCCTTCTTGCCTAACAAGCTGCAAGCCAAAGTATTCAACAAGACTCTGGTGGCTCCTTGGTTTGAGTGTGCTGGTGTTTGCGGGACTGTTCCCCCCCCGAGAACAGAAGAGCGGGCAGGCGCTGGGGGCAGCAGAGCCTGTTGGTTGGGTGGCCGTGCCCGGTGAGCAAGGGTGGACGTTTTCCAGTTGGCCTGAGTGCTGCTGACAGTCCTGGCTTTGCCGTATGATACGTTATCGCTTCGGTAATGTGGATGCTGGGATGGGTATGGCAGCCCTGCAATGGTGCTGAGGGAGGAGGAGGAGGAAGCGGGTTGCACTCCTCCGGCCCCACCGCCGCCGACTGTACTGGGAGCAGCACTGGCGCCCAACTGCAAAGCATCGCCCCATCACTCCTTTCACTACCTCTGCTCTAAGGTGGTTGATGCAGCCCCGTCAGACATGACGGAAACACGGAAGGAGCCCTCCCGGGAGTACCCGAGCTCCAGGACCGAAGCTCGGCTCTTCAGATGTACACAAACGACATATTTTTAAATGCCAATTCCCATACTTTCATGACCTAAAAGTACCATTTTCGCCCAGCAGACATTTATACCATGTTCATTCATTACCCGAGTGAAAGAACACAAGAGACAAAACCAGACAGCTAAGCGAGAGCGGGGAGGGGGGACGAATGTGACATATCAAAAATGCAAAGTACAGGGGTAACGGCAGCGGGGAAACAGCACTGACGGGAACTGGCACGGGCTGAGAAAACAGAGCTGACAAGGAGATGGTCAGTGAACTTTGTATTGCGTTTACTGGTTCAGAACATTTCTGTGGTGGTAAGCGTCGTTTGTAAGAAAGGGGTGAACAGATGAACGCCAAATTACAGCATTGCCTCTGAGTGGCTGTCACACACACACACACACACAACCCCCCCACCCCGTCCAAATTCCCCAAAATCAAAACAGGCATTCGCTAACTCAGGAATTAATCGTTTGGCTAATGATTTATCAACAGTACAATACAATTCTTCCTTTGAATATCCTTCATTCTCCTGATGCGGGTATCTTCATCCAGATGAGGATTCTACATAGAACAGTGAATTTAGCATCTTGCTCCCTGCTTCAACCCGAGGAGCCTGATAAGGTATGTTATTAAAACAAGCGAACAAACAAATAGCTTATCTGTTGGACTAAAATCTTCAAAGTGGGTGGAGTGTTTTTTTGACCAGACTTTGGAATACAGTGGATTACTTGATCTCTGGACTGACTTTCCAACACTATGTTATATCTCAAAACAGAATATACATATTAAAGACACACTTGTACTTTTCCATTTTTAACGGGCAAAATTAAAAAGAGGCAGCTGTATTGAGATTTTGAAGGTGTCACTTATAAACACAAGATTTCCCTTAAAAAGTACCAGTTTAAATGTAAACTATAAAACACTGTAATAACTATAAAATGTAGCCAGAAAACTGTTTAAGTAGCCACAGTCTATTATTCAGTTCATATTGGTTTAAAATGTGACTCATTAAATATCTTCTAGAAGGCCAAAGCATTTTACAGTAGCTATAAACATATATACTTACATGTGCATTTTAACATCACAATTGATTAAAATACATAAAAGAGTAATCTATTCCTTGGTTTAATTTTTTTTTTCTTTTTTAAAGATTCACTGTCTTCAGAATTCACTCAAGCAACAATGACCAGGGTGGGCATTTATCGCTATTCCGCCCCTACGGAGTTCAGAGTCTTTGAATCGAAGTTCAAGCTGGCTACATGTTTTCAAAAAGGCTAAAACCAGGATGAATGCCCACATTTGAGGTAATTATTGCCATTAGGTCACAGTTTGCGTAATATAAGTGTATCTAAATCCTTCTTTAAAAAAAACGAAGGTATCCCGCGGTACTGGGGATACCCTTTGTAGCAATCAGAATCCAGAATCCTGATCAGTGGGTTTGCTTCCAAAGGAGCCGGCGGTCCCGGAGCACCAGGTGCCCCCGGGACAGGCGCCGACCAGCCTAGAGCTCAGGCGAGCAAGCCTGCAACAAGCCATTTTTTACTTTTTTTTTTTTTTTTTTTAAGGAAAAGAAAGCAAAAGAAAAATCGGAGGTGCCATAAAGTAGATGGGTAACATTTCTGATCAGAATTCCAGACCAAAGCTTTTCTATCTGTCTTATTCCTTTCCAAACAGTTTGCTGAAAAAAAAAAAATTATAATAAAGTCAAAACACATCGGCATTAAATATTAACTCTATGCCAGCACTGCAGAAACTCCTTGGCTATGTTCTGAAAGTGGGATAAGCTTTGCTTTTGCTCTGAGCATTGTTGCCCCATTGCTTTCTGTTTCAAAGAGGAAACCTTGTTCAAAAGAAGGAAGGAAGGAAGGAAGGAAGGAAGGAAGGAAGGAAGGAAGGAAGGAAGGAAGGAAGGAAGGAAGGAAGGAAGGAAGGAAGGAAGGAAGGAAGGAAGGAAGGAAGGAAGGAAGGAAGGAAGGAAGGAAGGAAGGAAGGAAGGAAGGAAGGAAGGAAGGAAGGAAGGAAGGAAGGAAGGAAGGAAGGAAGGAAGGAAGGAAGGAAGGAAGGAAGGAAGGAAGGAAGGAAGGAAGGAAGGAAGGAAGGAAATAAATCCCTGGCTGTCAGAAGTACACGCAAGTATTTACAAGGTTCGTGTGAATCTGCACACAGTTCCCCTCACAGCGAAAGAGTTAAGAACAGAGATGTCACAATATTTATCAGTGCAGTAAAAAATATCATTTTTGGAAAAAAATATACCTTTAGTATTGCCTTTCTTAGATTAACTATGATAAGCAAAAGATTAAAAACAAAAACTTTATCTTCAAACACACATGAATAGTCTGTTATAGCAGCACTGCTAAAACTGGAAGGACAAAGCTAACCCGTAAATGAGAAACAGGAGTTTCAAACCATAAATGCCGAACGCAAAGCCTCCTAGTACACTTCCTAAGACTTCTGAAGAACCAAGCCAATCTACCATTCGAATTTCACTCTTGGACACATGCAAATACTCTAAAATGTGTCTCCCCGCTGAAGGCGTTTGACACGCGCGGAGCTCAGCCCGGTTTCCCTCCAGTCCACTTCTCGCACCTCCGCCTGCATCAGCAGCTCTCCTCCGGTAACTACCGCCTCGGGGGGCACTCCCAGCGGTTACCTTTGTCACGGGGAGGGGGGAAAAAGACACCTTCGGCGTCAGAGCCCTGGGTTAGTGGTACTCCTCTGCACGCTGCCCGGGCTCACTGCAAGGGGCCGCTCCTGCGGTGGGTCCCGCTGCGTCCCTGGGGTGGGAGGTGAGCACGGTGGCATCACGGCGTCACTCGCAGGTAGTGGCGTTCCCGGGTGGTGGGAAGGATGGACCACAGCAGTGCGGACCAGCCCCATGAGCCCAACGCCTCCCGTCCACCGCAGCACTCCAGCAAGGAGCCCGCACACAGCCATTAACACCAGGACCGCCACCACGGCATCAAGCGCCACCATAAAACATTGTACCTCACTCAGCGTCTGCATGAGGCTTCACCAGGGTGAAGTTCTCACCATCGTCAGAGGCAGCTTTGCTGGAGTACGGCAATGGGGGAACCCCAGCAGCACAGACCCATCTTCTCCTCCCCGAGTGCGGAGGGAGCAAAATGATTTTTAGGCACAGGAGCAGGCCACAAGAAGTAAGTCGGGGACTCCACATACTTTGGACGCGGACTCTCCTCACAGGAGCACCGGCGAGACTTGGGGAAGGAGAGGGGGTGACATGGATGAGTGCCCAGGACTGCAGATCCACTGCTCTGAAGCTCCCATGGGAAATGGGACCACAGCAGGGGCCGCTTTGTCAGCAGGAGGGGGAAATCATTCCCTTCCCACATTTTTCCCTTCTGCGTTGCCTACCCTCAACGACAAAGATTATTTCTGCAGACCTTGCGTACAGGTATCCAGGATTTGGCCCACGGGTAGCACTGCCGATGGGCTGATTGCCAGGGAAAAACACACGCATAAGTCCAACGCCCTTGCCCAGCTGTGTGGAGACCTGACCACGGCAGCACTATGTGGGGTCTGACCCACGGAACAAAACCAGCATCCTAAATCCAGAGGAGACACTACAGAAGCAAGCAGAGCACCCAGAAGCTTATCCTCACTATGCAGCTCACCGTTTCCACACCGCAGTGTCACCACTGAAACACTTTAATTGATGAGAACAATAATGAGAGAAGAATAAAGTTTTCAACATCCCCTACAGTTTAGGATAGCAGCAATATTTAGTGTGAATTTATCTGCTTGTCAAGCTAACTACTCGAAATGATGACAGAAACTTGAGAGAGAAAAAGAAAAAGAAGAGAAAGGAAAGATGGAGTTCCACAGCTTATCCCCATTGACTGGCGGTCATGACTCATGGCTTCATGTCATTTCTGGAGTGGGTGGAGGTCTCTTTCTCTCTCTCTCGGGGGAAAAAAAAAAGTATCTTTGGTTAAAGAAAAGAACAGGTTTATCGCCCTTCAATTTGCTAATGGAATTGCCTTCAAACAAAATTACAAGACATAATCCCTTGAAAGTACAAAAAAGGAAAAATCTCACAGTGTGAGTGAGTGTCCAAGTGTCCATTTCTTGGAATGTTCTACATATTATGACAAAACTATGAGAGAGAGAGAGAGAGAAAGAGACCTGCCAAGGCCAAATTTGTTGGGTGCAAGCAGGTACAACTCTGCCAGGGAAGATGTAATTGTATTTGCCCTCTCAAACGACTGGATTTGGCCCAGTCTGCAGTGAGAAGTGCTTCCATTTTCGTTTTCCAATCTGCTTATGTTAGCGGTTCTCTTCGCTCCCTCCTGCTTTATGGTTTCACAGCAGGAATTTGAACATCCACCACTGAGGAGAGGCAATGTCCATCCTTCCTTCTGCTTCCCACATAAGAAGCAAGACGAGATGATGGGGAAAGGGACCACTTTTTCACTGTGCCAGCCATAAGCCACCCATAAGACTTCCAGTATCTAAACATTCACCTCCTCTCTCAAGTTCCCATGCCGTTTACCCCACGCACATGAAGGCCACCAACCCAACCCCAACCACACCAACCCCGTTTCCTCTCCAAAGGACTCTGTGAGCAAAACAAGCTGGCTGTTATCACGCATGTGGCACCGACAGCATGGAAAGCTTTTGCTTGCTCTGCTAAAACGACCGGGTTTCCCCTGTGACTAACCGTACCACATTTTTTCCATACTATGCCTTTATACAGGCGGGAGGGAGGAGGTGTTGCTGTGTTGCTCTGCTCCCCCATAACCCACCAGAAAACACGCAGTGTTGCACCATCAAAGCAATTTGATGGCTGTGCCGTGCATCTCTTGCAATCACAGCGACCCATCACCACGATCATCTGACCACCTACGGCTGGCAGGTCAGCGACTGCAGCATGGACAACGTGAAAGGTGGCTCCTCCGGCATGCACTGCACCCCTTCTCGCTGCCACCATCTGCCATTCTCATAGCCCTGCTGCCAAACACCCCCCAAAATCAGATTCGAGCCCGCGTGGGAGAGCAGGTCAGATGGGTACACAGGGAAAACGCAATTAATAGAAGTAAAACATTACTGTGATTGAGATTGCAACCTTCCACGCTTCGCCAGTCCTAGGCCAGAGGAGCGCATAAACAAGTAATTAACTTGAAGGGTTTCAGTCTGTTCTTTAGCAAAGCACTCAAGTGCATGATTAACTTTAAGTCTCCGCTGAAGTCCTATCATTTTTTTATGGAGTCTGAGTTCAGTTACTGCTTCGCCCCATTCTAACAGAGCAGGCGATGCAAAGGAAAACATAAATACCTCAACTCTAGCAACCAGAATAGCTTAATAAAATTCCACAACAAATAATTATAAAAGAAGGGAAAATCTACATCAGGGACAAAAAAAAATGCAAGCCAAGCATCCTGGCCATGAGGACACCTGATCAACCTCCAGTGAGAGAGGAAGACCAGGTGAGGGACCCTGCCCTGTCTGCGGCCGTGCTTTACCCAGCTAACACCGTAACACCGTCCGTGCGTGCGTGCCAGTGTCCTTTATCCAGTGATGGGACTGAGAGCCGCGCTCACGCCTCCGCCGTGGCTTCTCCTATAGCCCTGTTTCTGGAGAGCCATCTACCTACTTTCTCCTTTAGGAAAACCAAACCCTTAAGGTGTAGCGTGACCTTGGGTTCATCGAAAGGGCCCAATAATCATGGCCTGGAGCACAAATAGGTCTTCATCTCATATAAATTCCTATCAAACAAAGTGATGGTGGGCTGGATCCTAGGGCACCAAGGTCCTTACCTGCCTTTGATCCAGCTCTCCTGACAGATCATTACGTTAGCTGCTGTTCGGTTTTGGCCTCTGCATGAATGTTTCTGGACTGATTCTGAAATGCAGATGTCACCCGGAGGATAACTCCTGTCCCTCAAGGCTGTAACTGCTTCTAACAGAGCAGCTCCACTCCCCCTCGGTTAGAGGCAGAGTTTTCATCCTGGGGGCAATCTAGTTTCCCCTTCCTCCTGCAGTTTTCACAAACACAGCAACCCTTCTGATGCCACTGATGAAGAGAAATAAAATTAACAACAATAACAACAATACTACAAGAAAAAAAAACCCACAAAGATTAAGGAATGCGTGTGCAATTAAAACCCAGAGTAAAATATAATAATAATAAAATAATAATCATAACAACCATACAATAAAATAACATTATCTTTCTTTTTCATGACACAAGCAGCACGACGCCCTCGCTCCCGAACTGGTGGGAGAGGAGAGGAATGCAACAGAGAGAGCTGGGCTTTATTTTCCTGCCTCGGAGGAAAGGGGACGTGTTGCCTTTTGGAGCAGAGAGGGGGTAAGGTGCATAGGCTGCTGGGAGACCGCATCCTCATCTACAGTGTATTGAGCTGGAATGAAGGACAGGCAGGAGAAGAAAACTGTGTGAGGAGAGCCCAGGAACCAGAGCTGGCAACCAGGGAGGTTATTTGGTGGTTTGCCAGAAGACAACAGCCTCGTTGAACTGTCTATGCATAACGGGATCCCACCTTCTTCCAGGCCAGCCAAGCACTTACCACCCAACAATGTATTTTTCCTTGTCTTTCTGTCAACTTTTCCCGCCTGAGAGAGCCTCCTTCCTCACTGCCACCCAGGGAACCCATCCCTCGCCACCCCGCCGACGGACCTGCTATTTTCCAGCATCTTGTGAAATACCTGAATACTCCCTGCTCTAGTTACAGGGAAACGTAGAGCGGAACCGAGCAGCCACGTAGACTTCAGCTTTCACGGAAACACGGAAACATTCTATCAAACTCTCTTCTCTCCTTCCTCCCCAGGCCATCCACAGACATGGGTACCCCAGAGACACTTCCAAATATTGGTACACTGCCGTTACCAGCAAAACTCCCCTCCGAACCACACTCAACTGTGGAAGAGGATCTCTTTAGAAACCTGTTGGAAAACAAGATGACCACGTAGCGTTCCTCAGCATGGAGGGCCCACAGGATCACCGTGCTCTCCAGTTCGGGGGTCACTCTGCTGCTGCAGGCAATCTTTCAGGGGGCGGGTGAGAAGGGAGGAGGGAAGACGCACACGGTCACAGCTACGTTAGAGTGGGTAAGGCCCGATGTATTACAATACTCTTTTCACTTAAGAAACCTGAGTTTGACTCTCTCAACTGGATTTTCTCGTGCTTCCTTTAGGACTCCAGCCCTTTCCCGTCCCTCCTCCCATCGACAGACGTAGTGAGAGATGTCGGCAACAACTAGTGTTTCCCCCTTTCATGGGCTAAAGTTTTGTTCCCATTTCAGACACACAACCGGGACAACCCGACCGACAACTTGGGAGGACGCTGCCCTCCCACTCCACCGAGAACGTCGGCAAACAGCAGAATGAGAATTCAGTTTCTGGGGAAGAAACCTGCTACTTCAACAGGATAGAAACAGACCAGTCCACAGACGAATCCCCCAACCCTCTGGGAGACACCCTGGGTCTCACAACCGACCTGGTTGCTTCCAGCCCATCCAGTGCTCGACAAAACACCCAGCTATACACACCTCCAACCCCGACGAGCCTCCCCAACACCTCGCCAAGTGAGCTAAGATTGACGACGTGGTAAAAAAAACAACGAACCAACACCACCAGCAGAAGAAGAAGATCTGCAGTAACAACCCCCCCCCAAAAAAAAGAAAAAAAAAAGAAAAAGAGGTGAGAGTAAATTCCGACTAGCCTCAGTCAGTTCCTAGGAGTACCAGTGGAAGTAAACCCTTAAACCGCGTCTGTAGTTCGGTAAGGCACTACGAGGGAATGATGTAAAACTAAGACTGTGACAGTTGTAATGGCTGTGCCGAGGAACACACCACAGAGAGAAGGCAGCATCTGCACGCACACGCACGCACGCACACGCACACACACGCACGCACATACCCGGACAATCACATTTGTTACATGCCTATGTTATATCACTTTTCTTTGTGCAATCACATTGAGGAATAGTCTATTGGTATCGTTGAAGTTCAACACAAAATAGTAAAAAGGGCGTATGACCTGTATAGTGCTACATTCTACCGGGGCTGGGGGGAAGTGGGGCAGCTAAAATGTTTCCTCCTATACTAAAACGGCTAGGGATTGAAAAGGAAAATTTACGAATAAAATAAAATGAAACGCAACTGAAATCTAACATACATTATTAGAGATCTCGTTTAGGAATAGCATTTCTCAGGGATTTATCCAGTGTGTTCAAGGAAAGGGAAAAACATCCCCATTGCTTCTCCTCTCGACCAGTGCGGCGCGGCCTGTTTTTCCCGCCTGTGTTTAAGCGTAGCAGGGCTAGATCCGAATTTAGAGCACTGGGACAACATTTTCTCCTCCTCCCTCAGCCTCCCTTACCCACTTTCTATTTCCAGAAAAAAAAACCCAAACCTCATGTATGCTTTGGGATACGGACACCACTGCAAAGATGGGGCATAAACCTTTTGAAATGCTGGATAAATCCCTAATCCATATACCTACTGAATTAAAAACCTAATGGATTTCATTTTAGGTGTTCTGGACAACAAATTTCTAAATGTAGCTCACTATTGGATGAAAATAACCTTTAAAAGTCTATTGGTGAAGTTCTCCAAAAGACAGGACCCGCTGGAGGGTCCTTCTGCTTCTCTCTCTCTCTCTCTAGTTTGGTGCAGAATGGTTGGTTTTTGTGGTTTTGTTTTATTTTTTTTTTCTGTTCTTTTTTTCCATTTTCTTTTTTTTTTTTTTTTAAATAAAAAGTGTAGAATTGGTTCTCCCCCTTCTTTCCTCCTTCTCGTTTCTTCCTTAAAGTCTCCTTCGTTCAAGTTTCGCGCGAGCCTCCCCATTGCATTGTTAGTTTGCCATGTTCTTCAGTACAAAAGCGGCCGCCTCACTCCCCCGGGACGGGTGCGTCTCTCGCTCCTTATTCCAGTGTTTAGATGTAAGGGTACTGGTTGACCTTGGTGGGGCTCAGTGGGTATCCAGTGTAGACTGTGGAGGCTGGAGAAGCACTGATATAGGTCTGGTGGGCAAACTGAGCCTGGTACTGACTCGGGTGGATGGTGGGTGAGGGCAGAACCCGCGGGCCCATGCTGACAGGGACCTGGTGGACGATGCTGGCGGGGTAGGTGGTGTGCTGCACGGCGTGCCGCGCCGACCCTTGGGAGGCCACCAGGTGCGCGACGGTGCCCGTGGAGCCCAGGGCGGCAGGGGCGGTGTATGTGTAGAGGTGGGGCTGGGTGGGCAGGTGAGCAGCGGCAGCCGCGGCCAAGTGAGGATGAACTGTACCATGGCTGGGACTATTGTGCGGGAAAGAGTACGGGGCCTGAGCTATCGTTGGAGTGATGTAGGCTTGCTGTCTCCGGTGACTCCCTGTGCGATCGGTCGTGATGTGCTGCTGGGCCTGGATAAAGACAGCAACAGTGATAAGCGGTTACAAGACAAGAGACGGCTCTTTACCTCCTGAGTGGCGCCTGGGAGCCTCCCTACGACACCAGGACGGCCTCAGAAAAGTCCCTTGCGCTCCTCCTGGCACCCTCAGCATCACCACAGTCCTCCCTTGGAAACAGGTGACGGCAAAGGGTCCCTCCCAAGCCCAGGAAGACCCTGCAGTTTCACACATTCACCAAAATGGCCCCCCAAAGGACAACAGAGTCCCCCACTTTGAGCCACGACCTGCTGGCACAGCTACCACGAAAACCCAACCTTGGATGCCCGGCTCCCAAGAACATCTTCCACGAGTCCAGCCGCTCACACAACAAACGCACGGCTTTTGCTAGTGAATTCTCTGCTGACAAAATGTGGTGTGCTGATAGCTCAGGGGAATGGACTTGCCCAACTACGCCTGGAACAGGCAATTTATTTTTGCTCAGTTAGGGTCTTTGCGGTTATCATTTCCTCGGTTAGTAAAATAACTACTTTATTTTTAAAAGATAAAACCCTTGGCTTGATCAGATCCTGTTGGTGCCTGGTACCCTCATGTAATCACCTATAGTTACTTGAGTACAGGCAATTTCTTGCAGTGGGGCAGGAGCAATGTAGTTTTTCAGGGATTTTTCTAAGTTTTTTTTGGCATTGTACAATAATGTCAACGAGTTTTCCCGGTCATTTGTAGTCACAGTATTACATAGCCAATAAAGTAGGAATTAGAAGGCAAGAAGGGCAATGCTCCACGTTATTTCCTTCTAGTCTTCCAAGCCTTCTCATCCTCTTTGTAAGCAGTCCCTGCGCTGTCATTGTGGTCTAAAATGCGGCAGCCACACGCCTCCCCCACTTTTGGAAACAGCACCTCGCCCACTTCCTCCATTTTCACTCACTTTTATTTCAAGTTTGCTTAAATTTTTAAATTTCCACTGCATTTTGAGGGGGAGGGGACATTCTTTTTATTTATTTTTTTTTTTTAAAAAACCAAACAGTTCTGCTTATATCCCGATCTGGATGCAAACCAGCGCTGTCCTCTGAACTCTCCAGGCTTTTTCCTCTTGGTTGGTAACTGTGCTGTAACTTCCCTACTCCCATTACCTCACCTCAGGGTAGAGCGAGGCCCCAGGTGCAGTACGTGAAGAGGGTGTTATTTACTGAAGCTCCTGGTGAGCCCCGGGTGTTTTGATCACAGACTATGAAACATCTTGAGAACTGCATGCTGCCGGGCAACGGGATTTGCCCAGATCTCAGCCCAGGTTTATCACGGGATGGATCAAACTCATTACATGAGGTCATGTATATGCAGAGAGGCTCTGCTTTGCCTTGTCACATCTGATGGGGACTTCTCTCCCAGTCCTGCAGCCAGGCTGATGCACTCCCTTCACTTGGAAGATACTCTCCCCTTGGTTACCTCTAGCTGAGGAGAATTCAGTCCTTACAACAAGGTCCTGCGTTACTTCTTTGTGCCTGAGCCACTGCACCTTCTCTCTCGCATTATTCCCACTTACAGTTAGATCGTCTGTCTTCAAAACACACGATTAAGAGTACTGCCAGCCCACTCGGGGGCGGGATCTGCACTACCTCCACTGCCCGAGCTGGAACATCAAAGAATGCAGTGAAGTTGAAACAAGCTGACCAAACTTGACATGGGGCCCAACTATCATTAGGTCAGAACAGGACAGCCCATGCTGGAGGAGCGGTAGGTTACAGCTGGATGACGCACCACCAAAATTTGTCTCGGTTGACTTACCTGACTTAGATTAAGAGGCTGCTGCTGCTGGAAATGTGCTCCTGGTCGCTGCTGCCTATAGGCAACGGCTCCAGACGAGCTCCCTGAAGAGTGACCGCTGGTGGAGGTCACGGTGCTGGAGGACTTGGACTTGTAGGAGGATGAGTGGTGACTGGTGGTGACTGTGCCAGGAAAGGAAACACATTTGTAGCTTACATCACATTCTTTAATTGCTCACCCTACCTTTTCCTCACTGAATCTCCTCCTGAGTGGCTTTTGGGAGGAGACATACAACAGAAGCAGGATAAGAACATGGCTTCTCTTAATTAACAGAATACCTCAGCAGTGCTTCGTATACACGACCAGCCTGTTATTCTAGAGGCAGACAAGCAGACCCGATATCTGGACCCAAACTGGGCCTGGAGAAGGCTTTATAGATCCTTCAGAAGTGTGAGAAACCGTTCTGCCAGCAGAACTGTACGATGCAGGTACAAATCCCAAGGAGAGGAAGGAAAGTATAGTGTGCACAGCACAAAAAAGGCCTGGCTTGGCTGACCTCGCGGTGAGTAGGAAGGGAGGAAGAAGGAGCTAGTGGGGAGCTCACCCTCTGAGCCTTTGTGTTCACCAGCAGTGCGTCAAAAGAAAGGACTGCCAAGTAGCTCCAAGCCAATTGCTTTGGGCCAGACTTCCACCATAAGCCCCTTTTCAACACATCGTACTACCTAGCATCGCGGAGGCTCTGGGTGAGCAAACCTCATCAGTCCATAATGAAGATCCTGGGGGAATGTTCTTCCCAGAAACGTCAACAAGTTTGGATGAAAATGCACATGTGTTTTCAATCTCTTACCCGTTTTAAAGTAAACCTATGGAAAAGCAAGGCAGCAAAGGTTCACACTTGCATTTGGGAGCCTTTCATGTCAAATGTTGAGCTAAAGGCTGCATTCTGTTCTTGGGTTTGCACAGAAGCAACTGGGAACGACAGTTGCCCCCATGACTCCTGACTGTACCAGGGCACATAAATAATGCAATATGGCTCCCAAGAACAGATGTGTCACTTGAGAGAAGGGCAGGAGCACGGTTTCTTTGGAAAACAAAACAAACAAACAAACAAACAAAATGAAACCGAACAATGAGATTCTTCCAAGATAAATCATTTATTTCTTACTAATTTTCTTGACGGAAGAGGTGCAATTTACCTGGTGCCAGGCTATCGCACTCTACCAACACCTCACTGGCCTGGGTTTTCAGTGGTGGCACGATGATCGTTCGGGGGTTCCCACTGCAGTGAGTCTCTGGAACCCCTTTGGTGTCGTAGGTGTTCCCGTTATTCTGCCCTGCGCGATGCTGCACGGCGTACGGGCTGTTGTTGCTGGAGGAATCGGAGTAGGGGGAGTCATGCACGGTGACACAGCTGATGACGTTCTTCCTTTGCTTGGACAAGGTGCTGAAACAGAAGCACACAAGTGGAAAGAGTGAATGGGCAACGGTCGACTCAGAAGCCACCAGAAAACTCTGCCTGCGGCAGACGAGCTCCGTAAAGGCAAAGCAAACTCTTCAGTCCTCTGCCAGAGAGGGGCTGCTTAAGCCAAATCCCAGGCTTCAAAACTCACTCGTTGCTATTCCAGGAAAACCTTCATGGAGGTCAAGGAGTGAGTAAGACATTGTGGATGGATCTTATATTCACACTGCCTAGAATAGCACTGAACCAGACTGCCAGATTTATTTTCAGACTGCTTTTTATATATGTGTGCAGTAGCAGCCCAGCAGTTATACTATGCTTTGTTGCAAGTCTCACCACCCACACAAAAACGCGGCGGTTTCTCCCAGCCTTCCAGCAATGATTTAATAATAGATGCTACGACTTTTCATGATTAAATCCCATGAATCTACAAAATACACTCCGTTCTATTTACTAATATGGTACAATAGGCATATATTCTCAATAAGCATTTGAAACTGAGGAACGAATGAAGAAAAAAATGAGCAAAGTATGCAAAGCTTTTGGTTTTCTTTTCTTTCTCTGAATAAGCACTGGGTCTCCTGACTCTAGCGTGCATTATCAAGGTCCTGCTGCAGCTAATCCATCTATGACATCAAAAAAGTGATTAAAAAGGAACATCAACACTTCCAAGATTAGTGCTAGAAGTTCATTAGAGTAGACTGCATGAGTACGATTGGGATTTGCTCTGCTATTGTGTCTAATTATTCCTGATGGTTTCTCCTTCCTGTTATGAGCTTGTTTAGGGAGAAAAAGAGAGAGCGAGAAAGAGGAGGGAGGAAGGGGGATGGTGAAGATTTGCTTAAATGGCTCACATCCTTGACAGTGCACAGACCTTGACTACAGAAAATAGCTGCTATGTTTCACTGATTGCATTATGTTGTTATGGCAACTGAAGTTTTTAAAATGATGAAAAGAAATGGATAGCACATAAAAAGCTAAGTAATTAGGCTTAATGGTGGAAACAGCCCCAACAGGAACAGAAATACCATGGAGAAAAAGGAATCCATCTCTTAACTTCTTGAGCGTGCACTTTAAAAAGAGAGAGAACCCTTTCCCTCCTCTCTGTTCACTCTGGCTGGTGCAGCCCAGGAAACAGCTGATTAATGCCGTCTTAATCTGGGATGGAGCCCTTTGTTCCCTAGTCTCAGCATCGCTTCTTACCCAGGGAAAGCTGGAGCAGATCCTGAGAACAGTTTCCTTCCAAGGACATTGTTTGCCGCATTTATTTTTCACAGTGCACCGGTCCACAGGAGCACTGGTGGGTTCCCTTCAACTTGTCTGTCCCAAAGCCCCTCCGCCAGCGTTCACAAGCTGCAACTCACCACCTCGCTCCCAAGACTTGTAACTGAAAAGCCATCTCCTCTCCCATCAAGAACGCCTTGGGGTGCTGCACTCACAAACAAGTTACCATCACACAGACTTTCTCTGGGCTATCATCACAGGATCCTGGCATGCCCTGAAGAGGACATAGGACCATGTTGTTCTACGCACAGTGAAAAATATGTCTTGAGAGGTTCCTGATATCCTAAAGCACTGACACTTGAAACAGGGCAGATGACAGAGCAGGAGGGGAAGCAATTGCATAGCAACCTGGAAGCTGAAAGCAATCCTTGCAGGGACAGGTATCTTTTCGACAGGGAAGGCGTACCACAGCGAACCCTCGTATTCCAGCTTTCTGCAAGGAGCTGGAGAGCGTTGGATTAGAAATGGAAAGAGCAACAGCCTATCTTAGATGGACAACCACTGTATGTGAAGAAAGATGTAGCAGTTTGGATATGGTGCTAAGAAAGAAGAATATTAAGCTAATAAAAATGACGAATATTGCATCAATATTCCCCTCTCCTTCAGTAGAAATGCCTGTAATCACACATTTATGAGTATCCAAACTGCTTGCCCTTTGCAGCTACCCTTGGCTGCCAGTTGGGAAGAGATATATATTCTCTACCTCTGACAGTTATTACATTTTATAAAGAAAAATCAAGTCACTAAAGAGTTTTCTGACAACTGATAAGGTCTAGCTATTCTTTTACAGTCCCTTCCTTACATGAGTGGCTGAGCTGCTGAACTGGAAATACTTGCTCTCGCCTGACACTTGACATGGGAAGGCTGAGCAGTAGAACTGGGAAGGTATTTTTCTGTGTAATCTGTGCTATTTATTGTTTTAGAATGGGCATATTTTTCAGCAATTTGATTGAGGGCTTGTCAAAGCAGGGACCATGAGAAGTCCCCTTCCAATATTATAGCTCCTTGGTTACAATAAGAAAATCAAGCAGATCTGTTTGGTTAAACAAATAAGTGACCCAAAACCCAAACCTTTCCAGAGAAAGGGACTGCAGCAGGATATTAAACTCATCCCATGGATGGGAAACTGAAAAGGACCAGAGTTACGGTCCTGCCAGGCCTTACACAAGTGCTCAGCAATACTAGGATGTGTCATCCACCGCAGTCAGCTGGACTATTCCAGTAACAGAGCTAAAGCACATGGGTAAATATTTGTGGGATTGCGGCCCAAGTGATTAGCCTCTCGATTCATCACGTTGCATCATTTCAAGCGCACGAGGAGCCCCATCGAAAGCAGCTGGATTTTTGTCTTTAGGAAAGGTAACGACTGCGGTTAATGTCAGAGCAGGCAGTCGGGACTATCCACACGCCCAGCACTTGGCACCTGCTGTGCCACAGCCTGCCCGGGAGACTAAGGGTGGGAATTTCAAAAGTATGAAACGCCCAACTCACGCCGAAAATCACCTGATTCACAGGCTTAGGGATACACGTTGAGCCAAAATGGGGGCTTTTGAAAATTCAACCCAGAAGAGCGAGCGCTCTCCCTTCTCAAAGCCTTCTGGCTAGCCAGCAACTGCCCTTCCAGCTCCCTCCGAGGACTCAGCTGCTCTCCCCACCTCGCAGTAACGCAGGAGTCGTCTGTGTGAGGCCCAGGCCGATGTAGCGCCTTCCCTGCTCACAAACTATCGGGACTGAGAGCTTTTACCTGTTGACACAGCACTTGCCTACTCAGCAAGCTTACTGTATTCCCATAACTCAGCCACAGCTTTTGGGGATGTTTGTGCTTACACAGAAAAATAGTATTGAAAGTCTTGCCCCCTTCCTACTAAGCTGACTCCGAGCCTGGTAATTGCTTTCCCTCCCGCAAGCACAGCAGCAGCAGCTTACGTGATTTAGTAGTGTTGAGAGTCGGCATGTGTTCCTGGTCAGCTTGTGTGCCTGCCTGCATTATGTGGGCAGGTGTATTTTAATTCTCCAGAGAAGGAAGGGGGGAAGATTACCAAAGTGGCATCCACGCAGACTGAAAAGCAATAAGCCAGGAAGGCTTTTTAACCCTTACCGGCTGGAGCTGCATCCTCCCTTTCAGAACAGCAGTTGGAAAAATATACATTGCTTTGTAAGTTTGTTATTAGTTTATGAGTGGTAGCCCATTCCCACCTGGTCCTGAAGGGCTTGTTCTCAAACTTGAAACAACTCATGTCTGTCCAACGTGCAGACACAGAGCACGACCGTGCCTTCAAACATGCAGAAGCAGCTCTCGGAGACAGCCCTCTAACATACACCACGCTGGCGAGCGCACAGCGGAGAGACAGACGTGGGTCTCTATTCCCCACAGCAAGGAAAGATCTCCAGGAAAAGTCCGATGGAGGAAAGAGAAGACAGTCTGTGCACAGGCACAGGGCAAGAAACTAAGGTGGGCATCTCAGATACTGTCAATGGAAAGGTGCCAAAGGCAGATGTTGAGAATGAAAAGTGAGCGGAAATTAAGGAAAAGAAGATTCTGAATTAGGTGTTAACAACAACATCGGAACCCTCTAAATAGCCAAGGACAAGGACAGGGACAGCAGCTCTTGTAATAGTGCAACTTGAGATGATTTCTACTTGCTGAAGGCCCAGCCCAAAAGCTCAGTATGTGATAGCATTGCAGGAGCAGGATCTTTTTTCCCTGAATACCTCAGAATATACCAGAATACCCTGAATACCCCAGAATCCCAGAAAAAGCAAATGGAGTCTAGCAAGGGCAATTTTTCAGCGTTTGGTTCACCCACAGAGATACAAACCTTTCAGTGTGGCTGACACTACAGCAACAGAGGCTTTCAGCTCTCAAGGTCACCAAGGTGGCCTTCTAGTTTGGGGGAAGAAGGCACCCATCCCACAACTGTGCCTTTGAACTGGTGTGCATGTATACCATGGCACGTTAGCTTTACATCACATCACAAAAATTCTGTTCCAGGTCTCTGCAAACTTAATAACACGCAACTTTTTCAGTTTGCTGCTTCGGAATAATCCACCTATTCTAGGAAAGGATAGAGTCAGCCAACAAAAACTCCCACTACAACTGCAATCGCTCTCTTCACGTTGAAATCGTATGCCATGCATAGCTCAGGGTTGAGAACATGCCCCTCTCTCTTCAGCTCAGCCTCCATCCCGACCTGTTAATCTGCTCTCACCTTCTTTGTGAATTTGTGATGGTAAAAAATATTTCCCGAGTACTACGCTGAGGCCATTTTATTAGGGCCATACAGCACGTGCTGGAGCTATTTAAGTCATATATACTGAATTGCTTAGCAGGTTGTAAAGGTTCTGCTGCTGAAGGTTTGATCAGAGAGCTACTGTCTATCTCTGTTATTTTAAGTACTAGCTGCATGTCGGTGTGTCTTCTGGAGATAGAAGGCAGCAATCTTTTTACCAGATGACTGTGGTTAGTCAACGTATTGCTATGCAGAGTCAGTTCATTACTCTGCACAGCATAACATAGCCACAATAGGCCAGATGTCAAAGGAGAATTACAAATGGTATTTTGACCCTCACACATGCACATCAGCAAATTGGCAAAACCACCTGGTTTTCGCCTGCCAGCGATTTCTGTGCGTAAGGGGAATGAAAGACCTCTGAAGTAGACTCCACCACCACTGCACTACAATGGGAATACGGCGAACAACTTGCATCAGCTCACGCTCAGTTATAAAGGTGAGACTCACACAGAGACTTCACTGTACAGTTTACTATTTTAAGAAAAAGCAAAAAAACACCCCAACCCTGCAAGAATTTTGTGCCAGTGAAGATGGCCAATGAGGCAGTTCCTCAGTACGTCCACATGACAGCTGTGGTCAGTCTTCCTTGCCCAGAAAGACAGCAATTACTGTGAGGATCCCATGGAAAGCCAAGCTGGAGAGGTGTTACTTATGACACGAGTGGGGAAGAATGAGGGGCTCTCCTGCCTCTTTGGGGTGGAAGCACCCTCAAAACCACCCACCTCAAGGCCATTATGATATTGTTTCAAGAAAAGAGTCAGGTTTTCCTTGGCTTCTGCACTTATTGCTTGGATGGGAAGTCATCTAGGCACATCACAATGGCCACCTCCACTGCCTTTCCTTCCACTCCTTCCTCCTGCGATGTGGCCCTTGGCAGGACATGGAAATAGCCCTTGTTGCATCACCAGCACAGCCCAGCATGTCCCTCCCGCAGGACCGTGTGTGCCCTTCCTCCCTCCCATCACAATTCAGCCATCTCAGGGTGCAGTTGCGCCTCTCTGCTCTGCCTTTAGGTTGTTACTTTATTTTTCTCTGCTTCTAAGCTTCAGAAACATTTAATCAAGGGAGGATTTACATTTAAACCACTGCACCATGTGAAGTTGCGTACTGGGGAGTACTTAACCCCTACTACTTGCTACTTGCTGAACGGGTGCCCTGATTACTGCGACTGCAGTTGCACTGTTGGGCTGTCTGTCTGTCTCCTTGACTTTCTCGCTAGAGCAAGTAGAGAAACTTAAGAGGAATAAATTTGTAAGAAAAATATCAAGTCTATGATCTGTTTTCACTCTCTTCAGTGCTTTACAGGTCATGTTGAGACCTAAATTCTTCTTTCCAGAATAAGTAACAGTCAGGATATTATCTTACAGCACAACAGTAAATACCTCTCTGGCCTATAAAGTCTCTTTGTAAAGGAGGCTCAACTGAGAAGTCTAGAAATTCACTGATGACAAATAACCAGGGTCACAAAATTGTTTCCCATTCATGTAATGCTTTTTATATGCCAATTTTTTTTTCTGCAGTTCTACAGGACAAAATGTCACATGCAAAACCTTGTGGGCACGTGTTTTTACCAGCTAAAACCAATTTCATTCAGTAAAAATGTTCCCTCTTTATTTTGAACATTTCAATTTTTTTGCTATTATTTCCTTACATTTTGAAAGAAAAAAACCCTCCTCCATTAAATCAGAAAAGAGAAGTCTTCCCCTTAATTAGTTAATCCCCTAACACTTTCTCCCCTATAAATAAAAGTTAAAACTTCTTGTAGTTTTGAAGCTTGTCCAGATTTCCCTGTGTTGGAGATATTACTAGAAAAATCTCAATGTAGCCTGCAAAAAGCCTTAGTTTTGCCAAACTGACTTTTTAAATCAGGAATTTGCCCCCTGAAAATCTCTGACCATTTCTCTTGAGGACTGCCCCTGCCGAACTGTACCTGAGGTCCCTTCTCTGTGATTTCACCCCAGGCGCGGGGCCGGGGCCCAGCAGATGGCCCCCTTTGACAAGGCTCCATCCAGCAGATCCTCCAGAGCCCACCTCGCACCACCTCCCCAGCACCTTTACCCAACAGGAGCCCAACATTTTCAGATGACTATTGATTTTAAAAAGATTACACCAAGCTACACTCATCAACAGTGCAAAACACATGCGAGCAAAGGAGGATCGTGCTGGCCTGCCTGCGTGGTCAGCTGCTATTTCATAAACATCCTACTCGAACATCTGTGCTTTTCATTAGGAAAAGGAAAATTCTGCCCATATCACACCGAATTCTTCAGATTTTTCTTTCACCAATAAAAAATTTGCATCCCCTGTACAAGAAAAACACTCTCTGCTGCTCTGGTATTACAGAGAGGCTTTTCTGTCGGAGTAAATCCCAGCTGTAGGGCTCCGTTACCGCATCAGCAATATCATAATTTATCAGCATTACCAGTCCTTCTTAAACTGAGACTTACGAACTCCTACATCCTCGAAGGATCTACCACTTCTCACAGCCACAGGTAGCTCTAATCTCGCTTTGCTGAGCAATCAATAAAATAAACATTTTTAGTCTCAGGGGTCAAAAAGACATTTCTAACCCCACAGGAAATAAGACAAGGAAGTGCTGTCTCAAATTCAGGAGTTGATCCAACGTGAGTAAAGTTAATGCAAAGATACCACTGCTATCAATAAGATGGGATCAGGCAATTAACTTGGATCTGTCAAGTGCCATATGACTTCTGTATTCTAATCTAGAAGAAGCGAATATTGTTAGGATGTGACCAACAGCATGTTGCAAGTCATTCCTTATTTTTCACCCCCACACCACAGCTCTTGCCCAATAGAGTAATATTTGCATAAATATGGGTGAGACAACACATTCTTTGCACGGTTTCATTTTTGACTCAGATCTTGAACCTTTGGGCACCGATTATACTAAAGCACATACTTCACTGTCCCTCCCGTTTTTCTTGGAGGAAAAAAAATAGACAAGTAAGAAAATTTGGAGGTACTTTCCCAAATGTGATGCGCTTTCAGTGAGAAAGACCTCAACTTTGGCAGGGGGAAAGTTCATTGGCATTAAATGCTGATTCAATTTCCTTGACTGGAAGCTACGTTGTTACTCCAGCTGAGAATCTGGTCTTAGAGACACCCAGGTTGAAAAGCATTGAACGAGTTGATTTCACTCTCCTGGAGACTTTAACCAAAAATTCTCATTCTGGACGTGCTGTTTTCCATCTGTGTGTCTGCTCCTAATTCTCCACTTGCTCTGGTTACATCCGCACCGGCAATTTAACTCACTCTGGAATTCCAAAAGGTGCCTGAGAACAGCCTGTGTCCGCGCAAAATGTCTCTACATGGCTCAGAAATTAAATCTAGTTCTTAAGCTTTGGCCTTCCAGGAATGCTGTCGCCCTGGCACTCTGCATAGATATGCCATATGGATACAAAAAGTAGCCAGGGATCTGATCCCAGGCAGGAACGTGTCCTGAATATGCTCTAGTCATATCAAAGCCAGTTTGTTTATGTAAGTCTGGCTCCTGGGACTACTTTCCTAGCCCCTCGGCAGACCTTGCCTGAATATTTAAATACCCCAAATTCCCAACTTGATTTCCAGGTATTTTCCAGAACTTCGTTCTGTCTGTCCCCCTGGAGAGACGCCAAGTGAAGAAACTGGTCGGATGGCAGCAAAGTTGAAGCAGAGGAGACAACAATTAGCTGAAGTGGCTGTAGGATCCCAGCTCTTCTCTCCACCCAGCTCTGGACCCAAGATGATATCCAGGCGGTAAGTATAAGTATTTGCATATAATTTCCCAAAGCCTGGGATCAACAGCATGGGTAAACATGCTTGCACACAGCTCCTATGGCCCTTGAGATACCTGTCCTCTTCGTGCTGCCCAACCTCACACCCTTAGTTTTTAGCATCTCTTTTATCTTGCCCTTCCTTCCCCAGAAGAGCCCTGGAAGCGGGAACTCCTTATTTATAGTCTACCTGACTTCCACCCTGACCTTCAGCTCTGTCTGGAAAGACGCTTTCTTCTCCCTGTCACACTAAGGAATACTGTAGCAATTTTTTTTATTTTTAAAAAGCGAAATATTTTACGCTGCCCTGGGATCAATTCCCCACGATAACCATTGCATTCATGGCAAGCCTGAACGTGAGAGGCACTGAGCTCCCGCTGCCCGGTGGAGTTCGCTGGTAGGGAGAAGGGGAATGGGGAGCGACTGGCAGGAGGCAGGCTGAAATTGCAGCCCTTGGTGCCTGAACCGTGTGGCTCCTCTTTGCAGATTTTTAGCTCCTTGAGGCCAAATGCATCTCATCTGCTCTGTGCACATTTGCGGTGCTCTACTTATCACCGCAGTGCAGAGATGCAGAGATACAGATAGATATCTCCACTGATTAAAGGAAAATCTGCCATAGAGCATGTCCTAAATAAATAAAAAAACTAATTCACTCTCGACAATACGGGAGGGATAAAGTTAAAAAATTCCTAGCTCAATTACCAACATAAAGATGGTATAATTATTCAGCTGTCCGCAAGGCTACTTCTCTACAACTTATAAAGCAGAGTGATGGCTTGTGACTGGCATCAGATGGGAAACCTATACTGCTTGCATGTGATGAAAGGTGCTGAAAAGCCAGTCCTGGAAAATTAAGTTCTCTTTCATCCACAGTAGATGATCAGCAGTGGCAGCGGTCCTGGGCCGCACTGTTCACTCAGGTGAGTTAATTGTCTGAGGAGCAAACTCGGTCACCACGGTCTTTACAGCCTCATCTCTGCCTCTGCAGCGTCAGTCGAAAAGCCATCAGTTTCTGCCACTTAAGACAATAGTTCGGGGATGTGTTGGCAACACAATCAGTACTGAGCAAACCTCCTGCAATGTATTTACCATTATTGAGTGTTTATGAAACAACCACTGACTGGTTTTCAGGACCTTTTTTTGGAAAATAGCACATATGGAAGGTGTCATTTAATGCTCTTTACAGATGCCTAGATCACTCAGAAAGAGAAAAGGGAATTTTAAGCTACCTTCCTTCCAAGCCCTTCTTTTTGTCATTGTTATGAGCAGCTATCTGACTTAAAGAGGCTCATCACTACAGGATCTCTACAGTTTCCTTTCAACAGTCCTGAGAGATAGACAAAACTATTATTTCCTCTAACAGATGAAAGACTACGGCACAGGGAGACTACTACACTTCTCCAAGGTCACACAGAAAATGTATAGCATGGTAGGTAGCGTCACCTAAGTCTACGGAGTCACTAGCTAGTATTTTACCCTCCCCATCATCTTTCCTCTCAAATGAAAGATGACCCAGGTGCTGAGACCCAGCTGTAGCTCCTGGGACCCTACAGCAACTCCTGGGATGCTCCAGTACTTCTCCGCCCCTGCTTCTCCCTCCTGCACACAGAGAAGTGCAGAGAGCCACTGCTCACCTGGTGGGTGCATGTTTCTGCTCCTCCTCTTCATCTGTGTCGCTGCTGATAGTGATGACACTCACTGCGGGGCTAGGGGTGTCGGGAATGATTATCGTCTGCCGCTGCCGCTCCCGTGTGGTGCTGGTCGCCACATCGCCCCAGCCGCAGGTGACGGAGGTGCTGCAGGCAGGGCTGTTGTGCACCATGGCACAGCGGGGAGGCGTGTTTTCCTTCACTCGTTTCGACCGCTGGGGCGAGCTGATGGATTGAGAGGATGAAACTTCATAGGTGGATGCATTTCTGGAAACGGGAAAGCTTGTTAGTTGGTTAAAACTCAGTTTGCTTAAGTTGCCCGTCACCGTGGCTTTTGATTCCTGGTCTCTGATTCAGTGGCACTGATTTATGGAGTCTAGGAAAACTGCAAAATTGGCATAGTCACCTCTTCAAAGGACAGAGTGCCTCACATGAATTATTCATATAATTGGCTGAAAAGTAGTTTCTCCTAGTAAAAAAATTCAGTTTTGTTTTCCCCAGAAATTTCCAAATGAGCAATGCGGCCTCCCAGGAGTTTGCGCTGGGAAGCAGAGGCTAGTCACACAGCCCAGACATACAAAACACAGGCAGGCACAGTATGGCTGTCACAGAAGAAGGAAGAATCCAAATGATAATCTCTTTCTCCTGTATCCTGCATGGATGCATCGTGACCAGATATTTTTTGTCCAGAAAAAGCTAAAGGTAAAATTAGAACTTGTTGTGGAAAACAACAATCATTTATCAGGAAAACTGCTTTTCTTAGCTGAAAATTTAATTTTCTGTTTAAGAATCTTTTCAATGAACATTTCCTTCCCAACGCTTCATCCTCTAGGACAGTGGAGTCCCATGGATGGGAGCACGCAGATGGGAGGACAGATACTGTTTCATTTCATTCCCACGTGAGGCAGCAGATACAGCATATATAAATCAGAAAGAAAAGAACAACCTTTTTATTATGCAGTAGAAAAACATTCTCAAGTCCTGTTTTTTTTTTCCCCAGTCTTCCTACTTCAGCTTGCGGGCCTGACAGTTGGAAAGGGCCCACTTGGATCAGGGATACAAACACAGAACCTGTCCACCAAACAGTGCACCACAGGTCTGGAGATGGGAATATTTACCAAAGCACACTGGCTAAGCCCATTTCACTCATTTCCCACCTTTTCTTTCTTCCCTTTGTTTTTTTAAACTTGTATTTCTTCTGCCTATTGCAGAACATTCGCAGGTTCCAAAAGGAAGCAAACAAAGTTCTGGTTTTGTTCTACAGTGAGGCCTCGGCGGCTGCATGTTCAGCTTGGCCCAGAAGCTAACAAAAGGAATAGGTGGCATCCATCAAAAGGAAGTCATTATGGACGTATCACGCTATATCAACTTACACAGGCTCTTTTGCATAACAAATGGCTGCACAGTAGCATTTGCAGTGCTTTTTGAATACCAATGAGCGGCACGGAGTACCCTCCTCTCCAGAGGAGCACGTTCCTCATTTGGCTACAACAGCATCACAATTAATGAAGCTGTAGAAACCCCGTTGCTCCGAAAGTGTCCAATTCCTCCTGGACACTGCCACCCTGCCCCTGGAGAGGGAAGGGAGAGGGGAGGCCCTGCGCGGGCACACTGGTTGCAAAAGCCTCTCTCTTTTGCTGGCTTGCTGGGGACGGAGCTGCCTCTGCTCTACATTACGAATGGACTAAGACAGCTGGAGCCCACCCAAAGTAAACGCAACACTAGAGAGCAGATAAATGGGAAGGATTTAAATAGTGGCCTCTTAACTAGAGTCAAATTGGTTGTGAACTCAGAGCTCCTCTGGCCCCAGTCCAGTCACCCAGGAAAACCACAAGCTCCTCTGTTTTTGCCACTGCACAAGTGGTGACCCATTTTGGTTCTCTCCCCTGCACTGTTTTGTTTTGGTTTGGTTTTTTTTAAAGAAATGTGCTAGTTTCGCAGCCCAGAGGACTTTCCCCACAGCAGCTGCACATACATCTTAAACAGCCTTGTCCTCTAGGCAAGATCCCAGGGCTGCGACAGGCGCTGCAATAACCCTGCCGTTTGAGTTGTGCCACACAGCATAGCACGAACCAAAACCCAGTCTCCTCCTCCCAGAGTCAAATGGTCCTACTGAGAGTTGACAGATTTAGGTGTCTAGGGACACCCTGTATGAGATAGATACCCTTATAAAGTGCTCTCTGTTTTGAGCTGCCATAATAATAGGCCAGCGTGGGTATCTGTTGCTGGTGTGTACTGTTGAAGACAGGGGCCAAAACCCCACGTTAGGGGCTAGAGAGCTTGAAGATGGCCTAAAGCCACCCCAGTCCTCCACTCTGCATGGCATTAAAGCGCAGAAGGTGGCAGGTCATCATTCCATTGCTTTTGAAAGGGCAGATGTTGCGTGCACACGAGGCAGGTGCTCCTGAAGATGCGCCACCCTGGGGAAATGCAGGCGCTGCACTCAGGAGCGCTTCTTCGAGATGATGTGGGAAGAAAAGGCGTGGCAACTGGGCATTGCGCCACGCTGACCTGAGAATACAGTTACATTTCTAATTACGGTGACTACAAGGCCTCAGGTAATCAGAAGGGCATAACGAGCTGAACAGGGACTGTGTCTCCCACCCTGCATCCCCTCCAGCCATTGACTCCCCCACAAAATGATGCTCACTGGGTATAAAATGCACCTGGCTACCTCTTACAAAAGGTAGCTCACAAAAAACGTGATCTTATCACTTGTGGGCCACAGAACAAACTGATTCTTGCCCCAGAGATGTCAGAGACGACCGCCCTCGTCAGCACACCTGCACTGCAGGGACTGCGTTCAGAACCACCCGCCTCCCCGACGCCACAACCGAGGCCATCGCCGGGAGCCGGGCACACTCACCGGGGCGCCGACTGGTGCTGCTTACTCTTCCTGGAGGAGGTGGTGGCGGCGGGCGGCTGTCGCATGACGTGGGCAACACCCACGTTGACGGGCTGGGCTGCGGGGAGAGTCACATGGCTAGCTAACAGCGCGGGCTGCTGCATGATGGGGTTATAATGGCTGCCGTGAGCGTGGGTGTTTCTGCAAAGGGGGGAGACAGGCACACGTTTAAAATGCAACCGGCGGCTCCTCGGCAGGCGCTTCCATGGGCTCCCACCACCTTCACCAAGGCACCCTCCTTTGGGGCCCGTTGGGCTCCCAGTCCCCCCAGGAAGGAGCGTTTCCCTCAGGGAATTGACCAAAGGGAGCAGCGTGGGCACGGCACTCCGCTTCAAGGACCGGGAATGGAGAAGCTGCCCATAGCTCCCAGACAGGATGGCTGTAGGCTGCAGCCTCCTACCCTTATACTCCCAGTCTGCAGCCTTGCAAGACCCCATCCCTCCCACCCCGGCTCTTCTCACGCCTCCTCCAGCATCGATGGGTACTTCAGGGAGCCTGCCAGCGCCTCCAGTTTACCTCCAGTCTGCCAGTGGTTGGGTGCCCGCCATGGACTCCGGGATGACGGTGGCATGCTGGACAGAAGTGTGGGTGGCCACCCCGGTCAGCTGCTGCCAGGCAGGAGGGAGCAGGATCTGCTGAGTGCCACTGGGCCATGCTTGCTGTGGGACAGAGGAAAACCATTTCTTAACAAGAGGCATCCTACACCGAGTGTGGTGGCGGTCCATGCTCAGCTGGGGGGCTCCTAATAACGATCACGGTCATACTACCTAGCTCTTACCACTTTTCAGTCATGGATGACAAATACTTTTAGGAAACCACAGTAAAAGCAGTAAAAGTTATCAATACAGAGAGTGCAAAGGAGGGGAGAAAAAAAACCCTGCCATCCAAAGCAGCAACTGTGTTTCAGGTTAAACTGGGAACGGGAGGGATCGAAACTGATCGGCATTTCAACCCAAACATCAAACTCTTTAGCACCTGTCAAGTTTGACTCTCCAGATCAGTTGGGCTCTATGGTGCCATTGTTATTTTCCCCCTCCTACAGCAAAGTTCCCTTCCCACCCCAACAGGACCTAAAAGACTTCAGGAACCTAAAGGAACTTAAAGAAGAACCAACTTTTCAAGGATCAGGAAAGAGAAAAGGGGGCTGCAAGACTTCAGTGAGGAGTTAAAAAAAGAGGAATTTGGGCATACCGAAAAGGAGTGCGTGTCGGTCACTGAGTGCTCCTCAGGAAGAACATCTTGCTACACAGGCCAAAGAGCCCAGTCACC
This sequence comes from Chroicocephalus ridibundus, assembly GCF_963924245.1. NCBI lineage: Eukaryota > Metazoa > Chordata > Aves > Charadriiformes > Laridae > Chroicocephalus > Chroicocephalus ridibundus. The sequence continues at coordinate 158,456,911 of NC_086284.1, forward strand.
TGCTTCCAGCTGACCAGGAGCCCCCCGGCCAAAGCAGAGTGGAGCCGTGCATAGCTACACATCACGTGCCTCTCCTCTCCGTGTGCTCTCCAGCTGTTTCTGAGTGGGCCCCCACGCTTGCAGGGGTGGAAATCTCTGCCCTGTGAGTTGAGCCATCGTTTTGCTATGCAACCATCCCTCCAGCTGCGCTGCCACAGGCATGACGCAGGTCGTCCTGCTCCTGTGACTCCACACTGCGAGTCAGATGATTGGTTTTTTGACTTGGGAAACTTTCTTTGCTATGTGCTGCCTGAAGGTAGCTCTGGCAGCTTCTCACAGCCTGGGCTGGGGAATGCCAGGGTACTGGCTACGGCTGTCCTTAGTCCCAAACAGCACCCCTATATTGGACCCATGTTGTGTTATCTCACAGCTCTAAGGAGGCTAAATTTCAGAGGAGAGGCTTCTTCCAGACATGCATTTGTCCCCATCACCATCCTTCACAAGAATCCTGTTAACTATTCCTATATTCCCCTCCTATCCCCCAGTAAAAAAAAACAACCACCACATCACACCACCCCTCAACGCCCCCCTCCCCCTTTTCCCACTTCTGCTCCAAAGTTTGACTGTCTCGTAATTTTCCCTGTTGCTGAGTTAGATGAAAAGGCTGCTACGATGAGGCCTCTCGGCACCATCTGCAAAGGATGGACAGTCACAGGGCTCCTGAAAGCTCTTCATCTAAGGAGCCACAACCACAGACTGGTGCTGCTTGGAGGAGGTAGGAGGAGGAGGCAAAGACACAAAAAGATCAGGGAGCAAAAAAGCTTTTTTTTTTTTCCCTTTTCTTTTTTTCACTTTTTTCCCCAGCTTTGATTTAAAAGAGGAGACTAAACTACTGTTGCAGTCAGTCCCAGGGGACTACCTGGATTTACTTGCAGAGCGAACTGCTTCCTCCCTTTTCAGGAAGAGAACTGAACAAATCTAAGCTCCATTCCCGACTGCAGTGCATAAATTTAGATGCAGTATCAGGGTCCAGGCACAAATTCCTCACTTATTAGGTAAGGACCACTGAATCGTTTAATCTGCAGATAAGACTTGTCTAGGCTGATGCACTAGCAGAGTGTGCTGTGCTTACACGCGGGAGGCTTGTGCCGGCAGCCACAGCCTGGTCTCAGTTATTGCATTACTGCGAAATTGTGCCACCGCGGCGCAGCACGGCACCGGCCCCTGCGCTCGGGAGGTGGTGGGTCCCCCAGCGGGACAGAGCTCCCGCTTCAGATGTACAGCAAGGATGACTAATGGAGTAAGCATGTTTGTTCTGAAAGCCGGTGGGCAGGACCTCCGTGGGAAGAAGTGGTGCTGGGAAGGCGTTAAAAGGAGAGAAAAATCAAGAATTCGGGGCATTATTCAAGGACAGGGGACAGTTCTGGGTCACGTTATGGAAGCCTGCCAGAAAACTGTACAGCTTTGCCTCTTTCGAGATCTGAAGCTGCAGAGAGCTATTTGTAAAGACAGGATCAGTCTCCTTTGACTGGTCTCTGTGCATACAGTACGTGAACCACACTTGCTTGAGAGGGTGAAAATAGACGCAGGGAAGTTACAAATAAGTTACTTTCACCACTGGCTCTGCATCTTGCAGGCTGCTTGCTCTGTCTAGCTCCACGCCACAGGCTGTGGACACACAGGTGCCAGAGATGATGCTCCAAATCCATCACTGCCTCTGCCCTGGGTCCCTCCAGCTCCTGGAGCTCCTTCCCCTGTCCCTCCTCGGGGACTGCTGTTCTCATACAAAATGCGCAGGGAGAGCTGGACACCGGCTGCACTGGGATGCAGTAAGGCTTTGCCAGCCACGGCCACCCTGATGCGGGCAAGCACAGTGACCTGCACCGTGTGCTGGGCAGGGGAGAAAGCCCACAGCTACTCCACAGCGTTGGGAGCACAAGGAGCGGCATTGTGCCGCATCAGGGGAACAAGACAGGTCCCCCTGATGAGGCACAATGCAATAAGACAGGTGGAAAGACAGAAGTGGGCTCCGGAGGTGCTGCGCTCTCTGCTGGGAACAGTCCCTCTAGTAGCTGCAGCAATCGCGCGGTCCGGTCTGAAGAGCTTTAGATAAGCAGCTGTGCATGAGAGGAATAGCTCTCTGCTGAGAGAGACACACGCAGCCGCTCAGAGATCAGATGTGACTACAATGCATTACAAAGAAGCTGTGTTTTTCCACTCAGGAAACTGGAATTGGGTACAGATTTGTTTATCAGACCAGCTGCTCAGCCCGAACCGAGCGAGGCCCGCGGACACCAGATGCCACCGGCATCAATCAGAGCGCCTTGCCATCAGAGCGGCAGCTAGCATTTCTCGTTGCGTGAGACAGACAGATATATCAACAGGCAGACTGCCTCTCTTTTATTAAATCAGAAATTAAAAATCTATGCAAGCGAGGAGTGTTTCTCAGAAACAGCTGAAATTCTCTTGTGGAAGTGACAGTGAATAAAACGTCAGTAGAAAGTATGAGAGGGACAGCCCGTGAAATGGGAGTTCATGTAGCAGGGGCAGCACAGAGATTGGTAATAAAGCTCCTCCTGAACACTCCCTCCCTCCCACTGACCGCGTGGTGAACCCAACAAGACCACCTCGAGAAGAATGGAGCTGGAGGTACCAAGATCTCTCAGGATACTGCCGCCTTTGGGATGCTTCAGACCCGACCCTCACTCCTTCAGGCCCCATGTAACAGCACACCTCGGGAGGCCTGGCAGAATGGCGGGGACTTGCAAAGCTCTGTCACCTCCTTCACCCACTGCCTTGGCTGGCTTCTTGCACAAGCACTAGGTGCCTGCAACGGTGCCGGCACAGACTGCTTCTTGCTTTGCCATTGTTTTTATTCCCCCTGCCTGTCAGGCTCTCCCTTCCTACCAAACAAGAGAGGCGGCCACACAGGTTGTTAAGACAGGCTACAAGAGAGGTAGTAGCTTTGATGTTTCAGACGGCCCTCTAACAAAGACTCCGCTATCGGGAAGGGGCAGGGCACGTTAGCTAATGGAAGTCACACAGGCTGCAAGTTGTGTTTTGATCCGTCTTCACCAGACAAGCGTGGTTGGCAGCTGGCAAAGAAAGGCAACTGCACCAACAGTCTTACCCCAGCAATGCAACGCACAGGCATAAACCCTGAAGTCTGCTGGTACCTGATTAGGTATGAAGGCACTGGCATTAATTAAGGTACAGATTAACCAATCCTGAGTCAGAGGCATGCATTTTTGACTTGTAGGTCACCTTTTCCAGTCTGTACAACTTAAAACTAACTATACTAGGTGCCTTTTTTTTTTTTTCCTGCCAGCAACATGCCTGATACTGGCAGAGATACCATGGCATCAGCTGAAAACCAGTAGGGGCAGATTCACTGAAGCCAGCGTAAGCAGGAATGAACTTCTCCTCCTTCTTGAGGAGCTGGAGTTCCCCTTGAGGATGTGCATGTGATTGGTGGTACCCATTCCCGTTCGGGGCTTTTCTGGGAGGAACCATGCTTTTCCTGTGAGTGCATTTTGGACAATTGTGCCAGTAAGCGCTGCTGCCAAGGAGAGCTGCTGGGCTGTGGGGCCCTTGCCTCTGCCCCCTACATCTCCCTCACAACTTAAGAGCAGAGGGCAGCTCATAATACAGAAGGGCGCAAACTTAAAGCACAAAAAGATATTTATCAGCAGCGTGCAACTCCCTAGCACAACCCCTGGCCACAAACTACCACTGAAACCGCGAGTTCAGGAGGATGCAGGAAGGTTATTACTGGTTCCTCCTCAGCAGAGGCCTGACACAGCTTCCCCTGAAGCCTCCCACTGATTCCAGTGGAGAAGCAGAAGGAAAGAAGGTCTTGCCAGAGACTTTTGCAACATTGTCTTTGAGCTGAACAATGAACTGGGGGAGGTTTGGACATTTTGGAGAAAGCTGGAGACCGTTATATGGCTGCCCAAGTCTCTGAGCTGCACCGTAGAAGACTCTCAGAGAAAGCTACTCTCATGAGCCTCCAAGAGCTAAACAATACAAAAAATACCCACCAAGCTCGGTGTGTTCAGAGCTACTTACCTGTGCGAGGAGTCCTGGCTGGATCTGAAGAGGCTGGGCCCCAGGAGCCTGAGTGACAATGGGAACGGCGTTCTCCATCCGAACTGAATACCCAGCATGCTTCGAAGGGGAAGCTTGTAACCCTGTTCCACCAATACAAAAGGTACAGCATTAGCCATCAACAACACTGCTAAGAACAGGGGTCTGGTTTTCAGAGGTGCCGAAGGGCGTTTGCTGATGTCCACTTGAATGTGGACTTGCAGTGCTCAGTCCCTCAAAAAAAATCAGGTTCTCAGAGCCTCACCTATTTCACCCCAGCCCAGAGATGCCCATCAAATGTTGATAAACATGACATACGCGTAAGGGTAGAGCAAAGATATTTACAAAGATATTAAGGGATTAACTGAGTTTCTATTTTTAGGGTACCTCAAATCCGTGGGAAACATCTCAATACAATGTGCACAGGGAGAAAAGGAAGAGAGGGAATGGCTTCTCTTCCCCCATGTTCTCTGGTTTGACAACAGAAAATGGTCCTTTCCAGCCAAAAACCATTGGTATGTGAGAATGCTCTCTTGTGACCCAAGTGGGACAGCGGGATGGGAATCCAGAATTGCGCACTCACTCAGCCTTGATCGGAATAGGTGATTTTCTCTTGCACAGCTTCTCAGGACTCATATTAAAAAGGCTCTGATTTGACCGCATAATCTAGCGCACCCCAAACTCCAACCGTTGCTGACTCCGCCACGCGTTAGCCTAACTGAGCTGGAGGAAACTTCCCTCTTGACCACCTTAGCATGTGGCACAGCCTATGCTACCTCCTCTGCTTTAGAGCTTTCTCAAGACAGCAAGTGGAAGACGTTAGCTTACATGTTCTAGCAATACATTTCTGAAGTCAAACCCTTGAGATGCATTTTAACCATGTAGAAGAGGTCTAGCTAAACTCTCCTAGTTCAAAAGAGCTTTGATAATCTTGCAGAACATTTAACAAGTGTCTAGAGACTGATCCACAGACAGGCTTGTAGAAATGAAGAGCAGAAGTTGCACCAGCTGAACCAAGGTCTATTTAGACCACTTCCTACAGACACCTGGCTAATTTTTCCAAATTGCTACAGCATGTAGAGTCAAGAGAAGGACAAGTGGCTGAATCCGATCATCACACAAGTTGTCTGACAATGGTACCGGCCACCGGTATACACAGGCAGAGCTGTTTGCAGCAGGGCTGGAGCTGAGGGAATGGTAATGATAAATTGTCACGAGTGTATGTTACCGGGGCAAACTCTCATCTCCACCAGCACTACAGTCGCTGCTGCATTAACCTCCTGAGTTCCTCTTTTAACAACTGAATCACTGAGAAGTGATGAACCCGTTACTTATGTACTGATTTATCGTTGTTGTGGGGGAAAGTTTTCAAGTTTACCAAAGTGACGTAGATGAGCCTCACACTCTGTTCAGGGCAAAGGATGAAAACTATCACATATTCTCCCCCAAGCCCTTCTCAGTGCCTGCCCCATTGTTTTAGAGCAGCCACCTCCAACTCATGATGTTGGAGGTGCCTGCAAGATCCTCTGTTGTTGCAAACGTTTCCATCTGCAGCAATCTCATTGCGCTGATTTACTAGGTCAGCATTTTTCCTACCATACGATCTGCACTAAGGAAGCTTGTTTCCAACAAGAGCTCGCTGAAACAGCAGTGGGGAGGGAGCAGCAACTGGCCAAGACCTGGTGAGGCCGTTACTTACCTTGGAAGCCTGGTGGGCAGACGATGAGAGCTTGCTGGAAGGGGTCGGGCCGGGCACAGATCTGCGCTGTTCCTGTCTGCAGGGGCATGCTCCGCTGGGCCACCGCAGCCATGGACGCCGCTGAGGGCTGGTAGAGTGCAGATTGGTAATTTAGTATGGAGACCTCGGGGTTGGCTAAGGAAATAGTGGCACTGGAGGAGGTGGGAGCCAGGTTGGTGGTCTAAAGGAATGACGGGAATTAAACAAAAACAAACAAAAAAATGAGGGAGATGGGTACGTTGGAAGAAGCAAAACCCAAAAATAAAATAAAAAAGTAAAATAGAGTAAGATAAAGTAAAAAACAAACAAACAAACAAACAAACAAAACCAACAAACAAAAAAACCAGCAAACCAAAACCAAAGAAGGGGGTAGAACAGGACACTGAGGAGTAGAGAGGCAAGGGCAGTGATGGGGAAAGGAGCACGATCTGCCTGAGTAACTGCAGCTGTACCACGCCACGGGACCTCCAGCCACGCAGCGCTGCTGTGTACCGCTCGGAGACACAGTGCCTTCTCCAGAGCAGAACTGTAGCCCCTTTTATCGCCCAACTGGCTCTGATTTGCAGCGTACAGAAGATGGGTTCACAAAATGCTACTATCCCCAAATCATGTTGTTCTCTCATCATGCACATAACTCTAGAAGAAGCGTACATTTCTTAGGTAAAAGAAACTCAGCACCTCCATGCCCTGTGGAGCCTCATCCTGCGAGAGGAGACTCATTCCAGCCTTTCCTCTACTAGCTATCTAAGATGGCACATGCCCCTTGAAATATGTTTTGAATTTGAAGGAATCAGAAGGCATAACGGTAGGTAATACTTTCAAAGTCCAAACTCCCCTTGGCTTGACTTTAAAACCTCTCAGAGCAGAAACTCCAGCAAGGGATGTTGCAAAGCCACAAAAATCAGCCCAGTGTACTGCAAAACATCTAGAAATCTGAGGGTGATTTCCTTTTCATTTGGATTGAGTTTGTAACAGCTGCAGACACTAACAACCCCTAAACAGCTCTGCCACTGCTCTATAAAAATACACCCTTAGCATTCATGTCTAGGCAACTAGGCTCTACCAGACCAGAGCCCACCTTTCCCATCCAAACGTACCAGCATCACTGCTGGAGACAGGTGAGACAACACTTTTTCATGGTGAACATATGAACCCAGGATGAGGCTTTGATCAAGGCTGCAGGAGGCAGCAAGCTCAGTGTTTCGTGCTGCCCCAGTTGCCACTGGGCCTGGGAATGGTACCCATGCTGCACTGCCACAGACACAACCACAGCCACAACCACAGCCACGAGGGATGTGATGGCGAAACATTTCTTCCTCCTTCTCCTCTCTCTGTGCAGAGGCAGAGAAGGGCAATCTGTTCCCCTGTGCAACACACCGAGTAGCAACCATGACAGGTCCCAAACTCCTGATCTCAGGAGTTGTAACTGGAAGGAGGCAATCCCCAGATATTTCGCCAAGACAGGGAGCACCAGCGAGCCAAGATGAGCGGTATGTTGAAGAGAATGGTGAAAGGTTTAGAGCTGGTTCAAATTAAAACACCCTTCCTGGAAATGTTTCTACCACTTCTAGAAACACTGGAGATACCGGTTCTGCTCACAACACACACTGCTTATGAGAACTCAGAGATTTCCACGGACCTCCCCAGCCAACAGCCAATCTTAACATCAAGGGAGTTGTGAGGAAACGAAAGCAAGTCTGCATTTCCTACTAGTGGTACAAATGGTGTCTCTGCCCTGCAGCTGGGACCTAGGCGAGCATGTAGCATGCATTTCGTTAGTCAGCATCTTAGAAACAGCCAAGAAAGGGAACTGGTGTTTGTAACTAATACCCTATCACACCAAGCCATGACCTATCTCTGTCTGCATCTGCTTAATGAATTGTTCCAGAAGACCTTCTGTGATCACATGTATCGAGAAATGAGTCATGAAGTCTGGCTTTCTGAGTGACACAGGAACACACTGTACGTTTACACAGAATCCTTTAGCTCCCTTGCTTTTCCAAGCACCATTTCCGCAACGCCACCTGCAATCTCTGGAGTGAATCTTGAGCAGCCGGTTCCCAAAAGGCTTAAAAGACAGTAGCTATTTCTTGAGCTTCAGTCTCCTAGAGTGCTGTCCCTGGAGAGTTTCCTTTCACTGCTGTAATACAGTACCGCAGTAAACAACTTAGCCTGCTAGTCACATCAAATCCGTCAGCCCAGCACCCCCCAACACTGGGGCACGTAAAACTAATACAAGAGTCCAAAGCATGATTACAAAGCCAGAGCCCACCAATGTAGAGTGCAATTTAGTCAGAGCGGGGGTACGTGCACAGGGTTTCCACGTCAACTGTGGCACCTGGAGTAAAACCAATGAGACATAAGAAGAAACATAACCACTAAACTTTTCTTTCATGTTGATCGGTTACAGTGCTGTGTCTGTTACAGAAGGGTTTAAATTCTTTTGACTTCAATGCCAATTTGAAGAAGTGCTTTAAGACCACAAATACTGCTGCCTGACCCAGGGAGCGCAGTCCTGCTTGCTGCATTAAGGGACTAATGAGCTTTTCCCCATAGCAACTTCCCAAGTAAGCAGGATTTATCACTCCCAACAACAACATAAACAATGAGGGCAACATTTCACCGTCACACAAAATGTCAGAAGATTACCGCTTGCTTGAAGAAAAGAGAATGAGGAAGAGCGGAGGAAGGAGAGTAAAAAAGTACCATCTATTTGCAGGCACGTTAAATGGGATGCTACTTCGCTTTTCATCGTCTAGACCCTACTGACATAATCATTTCAAGCACTGGCTGCTTCTGATCGATGCCCTTACCTGGTTGTGGACTGTGTTCAGCTGGTTGTTAAAAGTCATGGTCAAGTTGGTCGATGTGCTTGGGGCTACATGGGTGATGAATGGCGTCTTGCTCTGGTTCACTGTGTCATACATATTCACCCGCCGCTTGCAAATCTCCATGTTCTGGAAGCAGGACTTGACACTGTGTAAAAGGGGGACAAGGAAGAAACAGAAAATCAACCAACCGACCAACACAGGCAACAGTTCATCATAGTGGCCCTGCATTAGGTCTCCACGGCAGGCTTGGCACTTTCTAGGCTCTTAAAGCCCTTTGCTATTTTTTTGTAGGTCTCTCTTAACCAGTGAGAGTCAGGTTAACCCTGTACTGAAGAGGGACAAATGGGTGTCAAGATGAGAGTGGCTGCTCTGGGACTCTTCGGTGCCCCCATGGGTCTAAGCACTGTGACGTAAGTCACAGATAGCAAGCAAATCTGTCGGTCTTCAGGTGACGGCAAGAAATACAAAGTGGCTATTTTAAGAGAGTGAAAGAGACCGAGAGCAAGACAGAAAAATACTGGTTTCCCTGATGATTGAGCCTAAGAGGAAAAGACAACTCATGCTTTCTGCCTTAGTGTAAGCCTGAAGGTAATTTTACAAGTCTTTTGCAAGGAAGAATTTTACTATTCTTGGTCACCAAGATCTCTGAAAAATCTTCGTTGTTCCTTTTAAAAAGTAGTTCACTGACATCTAAGTCCAGCCAAGCAGTTAAAGCATTGCCCCTGTCTGGCTAAACACTTCCGTAGATGCTTATCTTCAAGCACATGAGCTGTCCTCTGGCAGTCAACGGGACGATTCATATCGCAAAAGGTTATGCCAAATCAGATTCATCAACATCTCGAGGGAATCAGGTTCTGAGGTTATCTCAGACTGAGAACTGGATCTCTCGGGGAGGGGGGGGAAGATTACAGCTTCTTCCTCTACACAGATCTTCCTTTAAATGTTACTGATATAGCAATGGAAAAATTGAGAAGTATCATATTCTGTATCCCCAGTAAAGGAGATGAAATACTCTCTGCATTGCTAGAGCACTCTAGGTGTCTGGTAAACGAAACTGCTGATATTTCATTTTTATAATTGGGATACCAAAGCATACGGAGTTTTAAGAGATAACAACATAGCAATCCTGAGCAAAACTGTATTTTTAATAAAATCTCATTTTCCAAGGACTGAAAACCAAGAGAGGTTTTCCACAATTCTTCCATAATAATTATTTTTACAACTGTGACCTCAGAGTCTGAAACACAACCCAAAAAAGTATGAAGGCATTTATTTTATTTCCGTTATCCCAATCCAGAAAAACAGAAAATCCAAGCAGTGAAAATCAGCTGTAGCTGTAAAAAATCAGCTGTATGCGTAATTTCTTTTGTAACGATCTAAGCTGTTAGAGGTAAGGGAGGTAAACACATCCTCACATAACTTTTAAGAAACAAAATGTCCCTTCAAAAGGAAGACCCTTATATGATCCCTAAGGTTGGTCAGGAAGAGGACCTAGATCTTTTTATCCCTGTCTTGTCTCTTACTCACATGGTCATCTTTCTTCTCTTACAGGTAATATCTTGGTAACTGGATCTGTCCCATAAACACCTGCAGACAAGACAGGCTCAGGACACTGTGCATAGCGGTGCATTATGTGCATTCATTTACAGAACTATGAAATATCTGTAGGTCGCAGAACATTCAGAAAAATCAAACACTTATCAAACAAATATGGAAGACTAAAAATGAGCTGCATTTTTCCAGTTAAGTATGAATATAATTCTCCCTCCAAAAAGCAGAGAGCATTGGAAAGAGTATATTTTCTGTACATGGTAAACTGCGTGTTACCAACCGCTTTTATATATATATATATAAAACAAGGTATAATCTCTACTAATGTAATACTGTGTTCTCTGTCTCTACTTTAAAGCGAAAGAAAAAAAAAAAGAAGGCAGTGACAGAGCAAAACGGACAGAAAGACTGAGGAGTACCCAACAATTTAAGAGCCAGGCAGTTAAATATGTGAAATGGGGAGCTAAACGCGCTTTGCTGTGTGCTCGGAAGTAAGCGGAACAGCCCCTCTCGGGCTGCTCAAACTTGCAGCCTCTCTGAAGCATGCCACAGCAGAGATTCCTTCCAGAAGCTACATCTTCCAAATATTCTCACTTTCTCTGCTGCCTGATTTACTTTCAAGAGAGATTACAACTCCCTGCATCTCTCGAGGCTTTGAAGTTTCTATTCACAGAACCACAGGCAGTCACAGACAAAATTTCCATCAGCTTGCCACGCTGGTTACGGCTTATTGCTCTCTTTACCAATCACCGCTTCCAACGCGGAGGGGCTGCGCAGGGTTACACACCCGGCTGGCACAGCATTTAGTATTCAGAGATCTGATGCTAATTTTTTTTATTCAGGTAAAATTCTCACTGCTGTTGGCCCCAGTGATATTTTCAACCTTTCTGGGGCTTTGCCTGAGCAGCCACAAGTGAGCACTTCAAAAAAGAAGATGTGATTATGGTCTGCTGCGTTAGCGGAAAGATTTCTGATGGCAATGCATTATGCCACAAATCTCTCGTATCTTGCGCAATCAGTTGTTGCACAGTAGGAAGGACTGCTGCGAATTAAAAGACTTTTGTATATGATGCTAACTAACACTGTTAGAAAATACTGTCATTTTTTTTTATTTATGAATGTTCTTACATGAAACTTACTTTCTCTCTATTTAGCACAACAATCTCCCATCTTGTTTTCATTACATTTACCACTTACTATCTACTTATAGATAACAATGCTCAAAGATGTCTGTGCAGGGTAAGCCTGGGTGTATACAGTCTGTGCACCCACTACCTTCTGGTAAGCAGCTGCTCTTATCTTGTGATAAATGTAACAAAAAGGCAGCTACAGCTCCTTCACAGAAGGAAAATTACCTTAAATGAACTTGAAAAGTAAAAGCACACATACGGACGGGAGAGGTGACTGACACCCAGTAACCTGTTGCTCTGCAGCATCCACACAAACATACTCTACGGCTTCTTAAGCAGTCCCCTTTCTTTTTGTACCTGAGCTCCTCACAGCCTTTAAACACGTGGTGCCCAATGAAGTATGGTGCTGTGCCAGTAACTGTTCTCTGCTGCCTGATTTACTTTTGCACAGCCTGCAAAAGCACCTTGAACTGCAGAGCTGGATGTAGAGCAGGATGTCCAAAGCTGGGTGTCCCTTGAAGACTTCGGAAAAACTCCTGCTACGTGTCTGCCTTCATTTGCACCCGAGAAGCCTGGCCCTACGTGAACTGCCCAGGGGACAAGAGCAATGTGCTGGGCGCAGGTTTCCTGCATTTCAGGCTGCTGCGCTCCATGACACAGCCTTAGGAGAAGGGGGAGTCAGGCTTGAAGGCACAACACTTTTTCATATCTCCACCGGGCAGAGGAGTCCACCTCCGTTCCACAAATGTGTCAGCTGAGGTCAAAGCATGGCATTTAAGGTCACATAAGCGGGCAACAACAAAGCTGAAAACTGAACCCCTTGTCCTGTTGCCTGCGCCTGTAAACCAGCCTGCTGCAGAAAAAGCTCTTCCCTTAAAAAGCAAACAGCCCCAAACTGACCCTTGTAAGATGGGAAGGTTCTGGGAAGAAGGGTCGGCTCCCCACTGCAGATAAGGCTGATTACTGCAGTAACAATCAGGACTATATTACTCTGAGATATACTGATACTTTCAGCACTAATTGCATAATTTCTTCTGCATTTTAATGCAAACATATGTAATTATTGAGTATTTACATAATGAATGTAGCACACTCTGCGGTGTTTTAAATGCCAAGCACCTACAACACAACTCTTGCAACCTTAAGAATTGGCAATCCTCTTTTTCTTTTTAACCAGAAACAATTAAAACTTAGGGGTTAAGTATCTTAATAATGCCCCTCAGATACATTTGGTCTCCACCACAACCAGCTCTGCTCTTCATCCCTCAATTCAAAACCCAAGGGAAACGAAAGCCACGTACTGTGTGCTGTGAGGGAAATCGAGCAAGTGCGTCATGGTGACAAAAGGGTGGTTCAGAGTTTCAATGGGTGTTATTCTCTTATCTGCATCTATCGTCAGCATCTTCTTTAACAGATCTATAAACTCCCGCCGGTCCGCCTTTTCCACCAACATATCGCTTCCTTCCAAATCTGTTGTCATGTTCACCTAAAGGAGAAAGGACAAGGGTGAGCGCTAAAGGGAAAGAGCAGATGGTGAGGTCTCCAGCAAACCGTGTTTACGCCTCGCTGAAGCACATGCCCTGCAAGCCTCCCTGTCTAAAGGGGTAGTTGCTGAAGTCACACGGCAGACTCCGCGGTGGCTAGTCATCTGGCTTGTGCATGTCAGATCTCTAGGCAGACTGTTAAGTGTTCAGCTCGCTTGGGTCAATGGCTAATGAAACACTTAGTCACCCTCCACTGAAGATGAACAGCTTCCATGTGGTAGCAGGCAAGCTCTGATAATCAGTATATTTATCATATACAGGACTGTGTTATCAGACACTTAACTATGTGTCCTGTGAGCAAAAAAGACATCTAAAATAAATAAAAATTGTCAGTAGGTTTAGAGGAAACATCCCATTCATGTATCAGGTGCCAGGAAAACAAAAGCCCTTTATGTTATTTCATCCATTTATACAGTCCTCTGTTTCTGCATGTTCGCTTGTGTATGCTACAACACCTAGACTTTGCTAGCACAAGCTCCAGTTTTGTGCTAGTGTTGTGCCAGTTTTGCGCACTAGTTTGTTTGCTAGCACGAACTCCAGTCGCAGAAGTGGTTACGCTGGAATTAACTTTCACAACCCCATGGAACCGACACAATCAATTGGTACTCCCCGTTCCCCCAGATAGCCATGTTTTACAGGCAGCACACTCTTCTGCGGCCACCGTGGTTATTTCCAATGTCACTGTTTTACAAATGGAAATCTTAAAGCACACAGAAGTAAGTGACTTGCCACCGGCTGCACGGAGGAGCACTGGAGAGACAAGAGAAAACACAGGATTTTGACAGTCAGAGATTGACTTCGCTGTTTTCCAAAGCTGCTTTACTACATGGAGCCCACATGCCCCTATGTGCAGCTTTCCCTACCAACAAGCTGATTTGGTAGACCAAATTCTGGTATGCCTCAGGAGCTGGCACAAGAATAGCACATACAGAAAAATCATGTAGTTCCCCTTGGTTAGTGTTGCCTGAAAGCATGTGAAGCAGTCTGGCTGGTTACTCACCAATGCTCTTACCTGTGCCATATCATCCAAACAGTTGAAAATATACTTTCTTGCTTCCTTCGACTTAATCCCCGTCTCTGCCTCATGATCATCCGGTGTCTGCTCAAAACAGGAGACAGGCATTGACTAGAACTGCCCTGCAATCAGCTGTGGGTTTTATGCCACTTCCAGCTTCTGCCTTATCCTGCCCTCATCAGAGACCACCACGTCTCTCTTGCCTGACCAGATAACATTTACACTATCTCTGCTATAGATATATGACATCTTTTGTGTTACAAGGTGATTCATCTCTTCTTTTTCAGAGGATCCTCCCAAGTACGGCGTGAGTCCCAGAGGTCTCTCGTGCTCACCCCATCCTTACAGCCAGAAGCCCACTGGCCTGTCCCCTTGGGACTGAATGCAGACAAAGACGCCGGTACAAGAGACTCAGGGCTCACTTGAATTACTAGCGGGTTTGATTGTCAGAATTAAAATGCTTTCTGTCGTCCCCCCCCCCCGCCCCCCGATGCATTAGATACTAGAGCAAAGTCTGCCCAGGGCTTGTTTCATTTAAACTACACATCAATTCATTGACGACTTAGAGGGAGATTTCCAGGTCAAACCCAGACTTACATTTCCCACAAAGCAGTGCCAAGCAGGTGGGCTGAGCGCCGCAGACTTTGGGGATGGCAGTTTTACCTCAGGCTGTACCCACCCCAACGCCTGGGCTGCATTGCAAAAAGCAGAGACCTAAGCTTTGAGGTGACCTGAATGTCTCCTTGCTTCTGACCAACAACCGCAAGGGAAAAGAAACAAGGGAACGTCTTCTTACCTTCAGCCTCCACAAAGGATATGGTGAGTCTGTATCCCTGTTGAAAAACCTCGTAGTCTTTGTCCCTGCACTTAACAAATACTCTGCTGGTAAGCCCTGCGTCTGTGAAATATAGCGAATCTGTAAGAGAAGGATGAGAGGTCACTGCTCATCCTGTGAAGATCTCTGGAGGTCTTCCTTAAAGGAGAGCAGGAGGCATTTAAAACAATAGAACAAAGAAAGAGAAAATGTAGCGCGTAGTTAGAATTCACCAAAAAAAACCCCAGTGCAAGGAATGACAGGAAAGAGAATTCCCGTACGGCATCCCTCCATTTATCACGTACATCACCGGAAACTCACCCTTACGGTACGCTACCACAAAGCCTACGGATAAAGGGAGGAAAGTCCCTACATTTTAGAGGTCATAGAGGAAGACCCACACTCAGATTTCAATGGGGCGTTTCACCGCTTTGCACCTTTTTATGTCACGCTCTCCTCTCCAGGAGGTAATTTCAACAATTTGATATTTGTGCTCTAACTTTTGCTGTTTTTTCCCCCAGCTGAGAGCGCAGCCATAACAAGGAGCAGTTTGAAGTTCAAAACAGAGGACTATGAAGTGACTATCTTTGAACTGAGATGAAATATACACTCAAATGAACTGACACCCTCATGGTATGTAAAGTACTTCATCTCTACTGCCAACATGACTTCATTTGTTATTTGGGTTACTTCCATGAGTATGACCTCACTGTCACTCACACAGCTAAAAGATGCTACATGTGTGTTTCCAGGATCTCAGACTTTAATTTGTTTATTCAAAGGAGAAAGGGTCTGTGATTACACAATTAGAGTCTGATCTCACACACACCTGGGGTGCCACACGAAACCTTAACTTTGGCGTCTCCTGACTCCTGAATGTTTCGCTCTGTGAAATGGCTGCAAACTCAGCAAAACTACTAAAAATAGTCATCTACTCAGAAAATTCTAGGGAAAACAATGAAAAGGCGTTTTTGAGAGAAGAGACGAGAGGGGTAAAAAAAAATTAAATAAATAAAGGCATAAAAAGCAGCCGTGGTTTCTTCCAAGCACTCAGGATCTGGTTCACTGAGCGTGGCTTGCTTGGCTCTGCAGCTCCTTATGTCCATCAGAGCTCGTGCACCTGAGAAGCACCAGGATCTTGCCCGCAGCCCAGCGCCAGCGCTGCAGGGCCACTCAAGCTGCAGCGAGGGGCCAGCATCAGCCCTGGCCCCTCTCCCAGCTCCTCAGGAGCCCTCACTGTATTTCAATGGAGGAAACTTTCTGCTGGGCAGTTCAGCTGGGCAGGTAGGTATCATGATTTCTTTTTCAGCTGCGTGTTTTATGGCTTTTCGGGTGAGGCAGGGAGGAGAAAGAAATCTACTCTTCATGCTTGGTCTGTGATTTTCAAACGCTTGTTAGTTTTTCAGCTACTTCTGATTTCCTCTGGAATTGCTAAGGGCCCTGCTCTTCACTGCGGGTTATTTACCGTGCCAAATCTCACCTTTAAAGCTCTGACTAAAAAAATACTAGTGACCAAAAAAAGTCAAAGAAACATTTTCATATATGAAAAAATTATTTATTACCCTGCTCTTTTCTTTTAATTTTCTAAAAGAAAACAGACTCTTTCCAGGCTGCATTTACAGACAGTTACTATCAGCCTGAAGAAGACCATGGGAATGGAATGTGTTCTGCAGCCCTGGCTCTAGCAGCCGCTGTGCTTTTAGAACTACAAAAGGAGCATAAAAGCCTATAGGGAGAGAAGTACGACAGGTTATATTAACTGGAAAACTACACCGCTGTGAATGTTCTCCTTCTTGTCATTGCTTTTAATATGCACCCTCATAAAAGGGGTTATGAAAGGCAGCAGAGTTCGTGCAGTTTCTTCTAACAAATAAACCTTTATTCAACACTTGCTGTTGCAGCAGAGAAAGGGTGCCTGCTCTGCTCAGTGAGGAGAGACATGTACAGAGCTCTCCAGTCAACAGCAGCATTGACTCTTGATTGAGATTTCACTTAGTCAGTTCTTAAAAGCCAGTGTACCAAAGAGCACACGGGTTACCAAGAGTAAACACCCCGGGTGGAGAACTAAAAATTTGACTTTGCAGGGGGTAAGCATCACGTATCCCCTATTAGCAAAACAGAAAAAGTTTGCATCTGTTCACTCTGACAAAAGATAGGAAAAAAACTCCAAACCGTGAACATCCGTGCTCTTACCAGCATCCAGGGCAATGTCCATACCCACCTGATCATACTCTGAAGCTCCCGGGTACAACGGCCAGCCCAAGAACAGCTCTGCAATGACACATCCCAATGACCACATATCGATTGCTTCACAAAATGGTAAACCGAGGATGATTTCAGGGGCTCTGCAAAGGAAGAGGTTAGAAAACATCAGCAATGGGAGCAGATCCCCTCGGCTGGCACAGGGAGGCCGGCGCGGAGTGCGATGCCCATGGAGCTGCCTGCTGCCAACAAGTGCCATGGCTCCTACGGAGCTGAGGGTCCCACTGGCCACCGGCAAAGCGTCTGCTAACCAAGCACTAGCCGGTGAATATCTATCCTTGCAGAAGTCCTCTCCCAGCGTTTCACCATGAGACAGTCCTACGTATCGCAGCAGTTTGCAAAGGAGAGAACTACCATTATTTTAATTCGGCAAATTTAATTCGGTGGGCAAATAAAACACAAAATGAACATTGTGTGTTCAAGGCCACCCAATTAAGGTCCCCACTCGAGGCTCTCAGGCCCAGCTTGTCGGCCTGTGGAGGAACCGTGCGGACTCCCTGTGGTGAAGCATCCTCCCTTCACGCAGCTCGGCGGGCTTCACAAACAGCCAGACATTAAATAATCATTACAGGACTGGTATAAAAGGATTACTGACTTTTTAAACAAATGGATGCAACCATAAAACAGAGAAATAACGTAATTAGATCTATTAGACCTAAGCCTTTTCCTCAGGAGGAAGCAGCCAAGAAGCCTTCACTTCCCAGTCTGTCCCAGGCGCCTGATTAGATTTCCTCTTCCCTTACAGCCCAAACAGCCAAAATGTGGCAGCACTCCTGCTACGCATTTACTGCTGGCTTCAGGAGATGGCCTCTGAGGCACCTCTGCTCAGTGAGTTTCGGTGTTAGCCCTGCTGAGGAAGGAGAGGACAAGGTTGAAAAGGCTTTGCTTCAGCTCTCCAGGAGGAATCCCAGCCAGGACGTGGAGGAGGTGCCCAAATAAGCAAGACCAGTCTCAGCTCAGACTTCCACAGGACCTAATGGTGCGGGTCATGTCACCTTTCAGGCAGGTAGAAGTTGGTGCCGAATCTTAGCCACGTACCATGCAGACCATGCAGTCAATGGAGAGACACATACACACACACACACCCCCAAGAGGGATTTGTCCCATTGTCTTGGGACGGTTTGAATCTTTCTTCACTGAGGCTAGACAAGCTCCCTAAACTCCAGTGGCCAAGGTGAGAGAAGACGAATCCCCCTCCTAGTGCCACAAATGCTTTGCGTTTCAAAAGCAACTTCTATGTGGAAGAATCAAAAGTATCTTACAAATACTCAAAACCTTATACAAAACCCACCTCTACGTACAAACACCTTCTTTACTTTCCCTACCTCAGCCCAGACTTCCATATGCAGTTAAGTGCCACAGTTCCTATTTTTTACACAGAGATCACCTAAGGCTTCTCTCCTGCTCTTCTTGCAGATCTTGCAACGCTTTCTTCTAAAGACCCAAGTTCTGGTGCCAGGTGATATACAACAGAAAAAAACCCTTACTTTCCCATGCTCCTCTAACTATTAAAAAAAAAAAAGGGCGAAAAAAAGAGAAAGCAGAAGACAGATAAAAGAAATGAACATGCATTGCTTTAAAACTTTCATCATTTTAAAAACAGCCTTGGGATTTCTCGGGACATGAGGCATATTTTGGGAATGCCTGGGGTTGACTATTGAGCAAATCAAGTGCCACCATCAAGAGCTGGAAATAGGGCCCATGGTTCCCAGTTTCCCATCTGTCATCAGGATAAGATCTGACACTAGTGAGATCATACTAAGGATTACCAATTGCAGTGGAAAATATTATGTTTTAATCACGCCATTACATAGTCATGTGAAGACAAATCTTTAGCCAAGAAACCAAGCAAAATGGGTAATTTTTTCCAAGGAAACAAGCAAAGGCCCTGTAGCAAGAATCTATGCCCCATCTTCAGTCCACAAACCTCCCCAATTTTGGGTTGACCAGCAATGATAAAAGCCCCAAACTATCTGTTCTCAAACCAGCAACGCAAAACATAAAAATTACGGGAAATTCTGGTATTTTAAGGTTAGGATGCTTTGTGCCATTCCCACAGAAAACATGCCAGAAACTTAAAAAGCGGCTACCCTTAGCCCTTCTAGCTTCATCTGTGCTTGTTGTTCCCATACCCCACCGTTCTTTAGCCTTTCGTGACAAACTTTTTATTCTAACACCAATCTCTCCTTAGGAACAAGGGGTTAATTTTCCTCCCTTCTCCCCCATTCCGTCATCCCTGCACGCTACTCAACACCTAGACAAAATGCAGAGAGAAAAAGACAGCTATGGTGACCTGAATCTCATTACTATGTAAATCCTGCATTCAAAGCCATCTGCCTCTCCCTGTCTGCCTTCCACATTGTGAGCGAGATGTCCCTGGTCACTAATGAGAGCTCAGCCACGCATCGCCTGAACTTCAAATCCCTCCCACTAACTTAAGCGGAGGGGTGGACTATCTGTGGGATATTCCCAACGTGATTTTGTGTAGAAACCTCCCTGTTCATAAAAATCACTTGCACTGCTGTCACATGCAGCACACACCTCCTCCCTTCTCTCTCCACACTTGTGCTGCCAACACCTCCAGACCCCTGCAAAAAGGGATGACCTAGAATTTGAGATTCCAAAATTTCTAATTTTTTTTTCTCATGAGTCTTAGGCTGTCCAGAGGGTTTTCCTTAAAGCTCCAGCTTCTGGAATGCAGCAATTAGGAGAGAATTTCTTTTTCACACACAAAAGAAGTTTCGCACCTCCACTGTTGGGAAGAAAACACAAAAGCAGTGTCCGTACCACTTAGACATATAAAAGGCAACTAAACAGAACGTCATTCATTATATTAACCCAGACCTATCATTGTAAGGAGGGGAGGTGGTGAGATAGTTTTGTTTTATTTTACCTTTTTGAAAGCTGGTATTTGCATTACTCAATCAAGCCTAAATATTAGTTACGATTTTTGCCTGGTCAGCCCCTAACAGACGGTGAGAGTGATGAGAGTCTCTGCAAGAGCGGCGCCAGATCAGAGTGATACGGTGCCCTATGCACACCACCGCCAGCGTTCGGTGCGGCTTTCTCCCAGCCCTGCCTTTGCGTCGTGACTGCAATTTTTCCACGGGGAGGGAGTGGCCCTAAGACAAAAAGACCTTGTTAACTTCATTAAACAATCATTAAGGCATCAAAAGAACAACAGGTATCGGACACCACGCAGGCTTCCAGATTTTTCAGCTAGCAGACACCTCCCGTTTGCCGTGCGAAAGAGAGCTGGAGTCACCCCAGGAGGAGCAGTGGTCTGCCTGCCTGCTGGCACTCTCTGCTAATGGCCAACAGCAAGCGTTCTGGTGGAGGATACTACAAGTTCTGTAATGAAACAACCTGTCCACTGATAAAGTGCCTTCTGAACCTCTATCGGGTGGAAATTGTTCTGTATGGACAGCTATGGATGTATAGATCCTTCTGCACATAGACCTTTATCTAACACATGGAATTCCTCTCTTTCTTAACACAAACATGTCAATTTTTTATGACAAGGTGAGATCTTGACTTCAATCACACACTGTGGCACGGAGTTCCACAGGCAACCTTCTGCTTTCAATAGCATCTTAACTCAGTTGTTTAAAGACTGATTTTCCTTCATCAGGTTTAAATTTGTCATCTCTCACTTCATGTTCACATGGATTGTCCTAGAGGTGAAGACAGAAGCACTTTAATCACCCTTCTTTGAGCACAAGGTATTTTTAATTCTCTGCCCTGTTCTCCCTTGTTTGCAGCAGCTTCTGGCATCTCAGTGGTCCATCCCATGGATGTTTCAATCCACTTCCACCGCCTGGCCCTGCAACTCCTCTTCCTGACGTGACTGGCTGGAGACAGGCTGAACAGACCCAGAAACAGTTAAACACGAGGATATTCCCCAGACTTATTTTACACTATTTGCAGAATGCTTTCGCATTCCAGTCTTCCCCGAGCCTAATATTTTGTTTGCTTTTGGAGTGACACGAGGCATTTCAGCAGACGTTTTATCTGGGAGATCCTCTGAGACACACAGTCCTTTCTCCAGAGGAGCTACAGTTAATTTAGGACATAGAATTATGTAGAAATTGTTCAGTTTTCCTCTTCCAGTGTTTACTGTCTTTCAGTACTGTGCTGATCTGGCATAATGTTGTCGGTAATCTAGATCAAGACCCTTAAATGTTCCTCTTTTCTCCAGGCTAACCTAAGCAAGTCTGTGGTACCTGCACACCTAAGCACTTCGCTGCCGGTCCACCACTTTTTACAGATAATTAATATATTCAATAACTCTGATCCTAAAATGTGCATGCAGGCCACTCTATAACCGACCACTCCATAACCGACCCTTTTATTCCTAAAAGCACTCAGATTTAGCTCAGCTGCTAAAAATGGTGTAATTCTCTTTTCCAAAGGGAAAGAAAACATTTCCATGTCTTAGCCAGTTCTTATGTGGCATTTCTCCAGTCTGCAGCTGCTACCACTATGTAACAGGGGAAAACACCCTATTAAAGGCTGCACATCAGAGTATTGTAATTATAAATCAGAAGAACCATTCACATGGCGGCAGGTCCTCCCAGAACAGCCCTGAGATCTTCAGCAGATCTCTCTCTCCATGGCTGTACAGGGAAGTGTTTTCTGCCCCGATAATCCTGCCTGTTTTAACACAGACTCACCAAACCTTGCGATTGTGGTGGGGATCTTGCTTGAAACCGCGCAAAGGCAGGCCGCTGCCAGATACCTTGGTACACGCAGGAACGTCCCCATTTAATGCTCTCTACCAGTTTTTTGGCTGTGCATCCACAGTGCCCTCAGCACAGTAATTCCAGCCTCCGGTACGAGACACACACAGGGAAAACAGAAAACTTGGCCCTCCCGTCCTCCCTCTTCTGTGAGCTGCCTTCGACGTCTCCCAACGAAAGGCACTCCCCTTCTGTACACGCAGCCACAACCTGCTCTACAGCTCCCAGAGATCTCGCCAGCACAGACCAAAGATTTAGAAACCACTCACCATGAATCTGGGAGAGACCGAAGAGCCCCACCACCACCAAGAGCCTGTATCTCCAGGAAAGAAGCAGCCAGCCTACGTCCACTCTACCCCTTTCCCAGACCAAATTAATCCCCTGGCCAGCAAAGAGCGACCTGCTCCTCAGCTCAGCACTGGGTCCAGCAAGTCTCCCGTCACCTTGGAGCCCAGCTTCAACGCGCACATGTATACCAGAGAGACGCTGGTGCTGGATGCCAGGGACCCAGGACGCGCGGGTCCCCATGCTGGCTGCACCTGCAGGTCCCCGGAGGCAGAAGTGCCATCTCATCATTTGCTTGCACCTCACATATGACCCCATCCTGCTTTCAGGCCTGCCGCTGGCAGAGTATTTACTTTAGCAACCCTGCTTTGTGGCAGGGTAATTTCATTGTCTGGTGTTTCTGTCAGGAAAATTAATTACCAGTCTAGCTCTCTGGCTTTTTCACCCACACATCACAGGACATCATTAAAAACAAATGCCAAAAAAATTCATTTCCACAGACTTGGATTCGGAGAGCTGGGCTCTTTCTGAATTTTAAAACTACCCTGCAAATGGCCCTCCTCAGGGATAATATACCACCTCTGGTAGGGTCCCGTGGCCGAGCGTGATTGTCTCAGCAGAGTCCTTCATGGACAAGTATACGTATCAGACAAAAATATAACTCAAAACTTGATACTTGCTGGCACCTTGAGCTGAGAGCGTGCCTGCTCCTTGCCTTCTAGAAGAAGGTTGTGGGCAGCTGCCAGCAGCGCAGACAGACCTACAGTGATGCTGTCTGCTGAGTCGATATACACAGCCCCCATCTTCTTCTACCTGTTAGTCTCTCCTGCCAAAGCCTGAACTTCAGGAAGCCATAGCTTTCACATCTCCATCCAGAAAGCCCTGGGCAGAGGCAGGGAGGCAGGATCTGGACCCCTGGCCTAAGCAGGCACGCTCTGACCGGGTGCATGCCCAGGGCTTCACCCCTCGCAGCGCTTGTGCTTTCCCGTGCACGAAGATACGTCCAGGAGGCAGAACTACATCCTTCACGTGTCTTACAAAGAGGCTTTTATTCAAACGATGTGCCTCCATCTTCCTCCCAGCAGAAGCCTTTCTTCAGCATCTTTATGGACTCTTTCTCATACCTGCTCACTTGACCCTTTTCTATTTTGTGGAGGTATCCACTTTTTATTGCTGTATACTGTAGCATGCAGAGTACCCTTAGCTCTTAGTTAATGGAGATAGAGAGCATATAGCACCTTTTTTTGTCCCTCTGTACCTCTCAGACCCCAAATCACTTCTTAAGTGCAAGGCTGTAAAAGGAGACAGGCTCATATTCTGGGAGTAAAAGGTTATAGTTGCTATTTCCTTCACCCCTCTACCTCTCCATTAGCACAGACACCAGGAAGGGATGCAGACATCTAATATGGATGACCCCCAGACTCAAGGCCTTCCTCCACTCCCGGGCTGGGCAGTTGCAGGCTTCCCACCTGTGAAAGAGCCAGCCATCAGGGCCAGAGATTAACACCTACAACCACCAACAGCTCCTGCTCGCTCGCTCACTCCCTGTCCCATGCAGCAGGCAGGAGAGCAGCTCCAGACCCCACCCGCGCTTCTCCCACCCAGGGATGGCAAAGCTCATCCTCACTGCTGGCCTGGCTGCGGGACCTCTGCACTCCCCCTGCATCCCCAACTGCTAGAGTTTGCTTGGACGTTCAGCTGAAGTCCATACAGAAGTGGTGCAGCCCTGCAGACTGCTCGCTAAGGCCTCAAGGGCTGCCATGATCTCTGGTCTATGTTGGGAAGCACCAATCCAACAGAACTGCAGCAAGGGACAGCCCTGGGGGTCAGGACTCATCCCAGAACACACAGGCACACCATGCCTTTCAGATTCCAGAATAAACTTCAAATCCTGGAGAGTTCCGTCAACACAGGGATATTCATGAGGGAGGGAAAGGGCCATTGAGGAATGTCACCCAATCTATCAGAGCACACTGTTTACCCACAAAGATGTTTCAGTTTGAGTTGTAAGGAGGGAGGGTGCCTCTAAAGGGCCTACTACAACACTCCCTATTTCACAGGTCAAACACAGCAACACCCAGTTTCTGGAAAGGACTGTGGGTGTAGCCAGAGCCATTTACAGGGCTGTCAGACCACCAGGACAACCACCACTAGAGGGTAGCTCCACCACTGCATTGCTCGCATTGCCCTCACCCATCCCTCAAGATTAGTTTGCAACACATCAAAAAATATCTGTATCAGCTCAGAGGACTGGAAGCTGGATCCACTCAGCCTTCGGTGATGGTTTATGTTACAGGACATAAATATAAACTGGAGGTTGGTAACAAGTGAGGTACCGCAGGGGTTTATCCCAGGACCGGTTTTGTTTGACATCTTTATCACTGACCCAGGGGAGGAGGCAGAGTGTACTCTCATCCAGTTCATGGGTGACACCAAACTGGAGAGGTCTGGTGATGCGCTTGAGGGCAGGGCTGCCACCCAGAGGGACCTGGACAGGCAGGAGGCATGGGCCAATGAAGACTTTCTGAAATGCAGCCAGGACAAATGCCAAGTCCTGCCCATGGGACGGATGAGCCATGGTGACAATACCTGGGAACCACTAGGCAGAAAAGGCCATGAGCACCTTAACCTGGGGGGTAGTGGGCTGAAACAAGGACCCTGGTAGCAGCTGGACAAACAGCCTCCCTGGAGCGGGGCCAGCAGATCAAGGAACATGATGACCTACCTCCAGCCACGCTTGTGAAACCACATCTGGATACCATGTTCGGCCTGGGGCCCCCAGTGCATGGGCAAACTGAAGCAACCTCAGCAGGGGGAAAGACAGCCATGGGGGACCTGACAGCAGCCTACCCCCTTCTCCTCTGCCACGTAGAGAAGATGGTGCCAGGCTCTTTGTTCAGGTGGGCAGCAGGATGTGGAGATGATAGACATAAACTGAACCAGGGAACGTTCCCACTGGGAACAGGGAAAACACCTCCACTGTGCAGATAATGAACCACTGTCACAGGCTGCTCTGAGAGGCTGTGCAGTCACCATCCTTGGAGGCTTTCAAGACCTGACAAGACAAAGCCCCAATCTTGATCTCATGGCTGGCCCTACCTTGAGCAACAGGCTGGGCTAAATGACCTCCTGAGGCCCCCTCCCACCCGAACTACTCTGACTCCATATGGTGCGGTAACTATATGGTTGTCAATAGGAAGGTCACCATGATCCTCCTACACCCAGGCAAAACACTACTTAGCTAGGAGTGTTTCAGGTGGTACAGGTGCAGGTCCCAGGGTGTTTTTAGCAAATATACACACACAGTTCTATCTGTCTTTTAAAAACAGAGAGCAAGTTACACAAGAATTACTTCTGGACTTGATTGGCATAATTATCGAACAAGCCTCGGAAGCCTATCATTACTAAGGGTATTTAATAGCAAATAAATCACAGAAGCAGACTAAACTACCCGCCCCTTGACACCGCTCATGTTCCACCAGGGTGCTGACTGGGAAGGGTGAAAATACTTCAGAGGACGGTGTCAGAGGCTGACAGGGCTAGCCCAGACCCCGGGAAGTCACACGCTCCCTCCCTGCCCTGATACCAGGCCATCCCATGCCTGTGTCGCTCCTGGCAAGCGTTTAGCCAGCTTGTCTTACAGACCTCCCATGGTGGAGAGTCCATAAAACTTTGCTGTGCCCCAAAGAACCTCACCCCTTGTAATTTTAAGGAATAATACAGCTGTGCATAGCTGAGTTTACATCATGCTTAATTACAACTTGTTGTCAATCTGGCATCTATGTAATACATATGGAAAAACATAACTTTATACATCTCACTTGACTTTGCCTATACCCAGCCTTCTGCCAGGCTGCAGCTCCTCCCTATCTTCACCCTGCCTTGGCCTCATTGCATATTCAGTACCTATAACCTTGTTTCTTTTTCTCTCCTGCTTACCTCTGTCTCCTTTTTCTGTCTCACTTTTTCTGCTATCTTCCTGCACTTACCGTGGATGAATGGAGAGGTGGACATCACACACAAGGAGCACTGAAATGCCCGATGCCCATGGAGGTGGTGCAAACACAGCCCTATGCTGCTCTGGGGGCAAGCTGGGCAAGCACAGATCATGTGCACCCATCTTTAAAAATGGGGTTTCATGCAAACGCTTACACACCAGGCACCCCGATGGGATCCTGACGCTCGCTGTGACCGTCAGCACGAGGCTCTTAGGAAAAGCAATTTCCATGGGTTAATCCTGGAAGAGTTTCAAGCAAAGCACACTAGCATATCCCAAGCACTTGCCATCGGTACGCACCTTTCTTGGGATTAAGAAAGCCGGATTCAGCCACGAACAAAGCCTAGGTTTAAATGGGGAGGGAGGAGTCCCTGCCAGGAGGCTGTGCACCACTCTGTTCTCCTGTATACATTGCATGCATACATTCCTTTTAGGTTGGAGCCTGAAAGAAAACCTCCTGCTCTCTTCAGCGAGAGCATGCGAGCAAATGACTGAAGCCCTGAGCTGGAGAAAGCAGCGCAGCTGTTTGTGGAAACAAGACAAAAGATTTAGAAACAGTTGCTTTTTTCCCCCCTCTTCCGTGTCAGGCTGTTTACAGAAACCAAGGGATGAAATTTTGCAGACAAAAACACTGAGAGCAGCCTGTCAGTCTCAGAGGGAGGGCGGGAGAGGGAGAGGGAGGGGAGCGTAGGCTTCTTTCGGGATTATGGATCATTGCTAAATTGCTCTATCAATTATTAAACCCATCACTCAAAGCGCAGTAACCAAAATACAGCAGATAAAGCCTTTCTCATCCACTCTCTACCAGCTGCTCTTCTCCTCCTAAAGCCAGAGGGGAATGAAAATTCCCGTAGTTTATATTTTATAAACATCATTTTCCCTGTGCCTTGAAAATAAAAGCTTTTTCGGACAAGGTACAGTAGAGCCGAGCCTGTGTCAGGAAGATATGAAAGGCGGACTCGCCTTTTCGATTACCAGACCCAAGGAATAAAACAAGGTCTCTCCAATCAATATGATTTCTTAGCGCTGACAGGTTAAACATTTATTTGTGGATAAATGAAGAGGCAGGCCCCAGCCATCAATAGCCGTTAGCTGCCATTTGCCTTTGCCGCTGGGCGGATCTGCTAGCAACGTCAGGGTGGGTATGGTCCCAGGAAAGGATGCGACATGTCCGAATGGCACGTGGCATTTGGTCTGGCCAGTGACTCTGTGGAGGGAGAAGCTGCAAACACCCACCCAGGATGAGAGAGGAAGCCCCGGAGCGGGCAGTGATGACAGTCAGCCATGCCGGGAGGAGGACCAGGACCTGACAGCCGGAAAGGCTTCCACGTGGCTGCCGATGTCTGAATGGACATGAGATTTTTAGCAGCTTGCTGAAGGCTGCGGCTCCAGTTCAGCGGAACCCTTCACCATATGCATCACCTGAAACAAACGCGTGCCTGAGTCCCAGTGAGGGCACTGGATGCAGCTAAAGTTAAGCCTACATTTAAGTGCTTTGCTGAATCTGAATCCGCTAGCAAGTCCTCGTTGCACTTGAGCTGGAAGTCTTAAGAGGCAAGAAAAGCTGTTAAGCCCAATAATGGAAAAGAAAGCCAGGTCCTGGGTCAGCCAAAAGACGTACTAAGCATGTCCCAGCCAGAAGTGCATCTTTGTACATCCCTGGAGGAAGCCCTACTGGACTGATCACAATCACGCTCGTCTCTTCGGACTCAGAAAAGCAGGACTCTGTAAACTTCCGAGGAGGGGCACCAGGCTGAGCACCACGACCATCGCCCCCGGGGGTCATCAGCTCCACACTGACCCAGAAGTGCAGAAACAGGCACGGGGAAGAGGGGGGGGGGGTGATGCAACAACAGCTACATTCAGCACGGCGTGACCTCTGGTTGTTCTCCGAAACAAAGAGTAATGCACAGGGGGGGAGGGCTGGGGCTTTCCCAGGTTATGGAAGAAATCAGAGAATAGAAAAATCATAATTTGAAAACAAAAGGCTTATCCATGCCAGGCGGTGAATGGATGAGCCCCAACGTATTGGGTGCAGAGATCCCCTGAAGGAGGCATCTGATCAAGAAGGGAAGAATGCCAATTATGTGCTCCCATTCATGCCACTGCAATGAAAGCATAATTCTGACTCCGCTTTCTGACCCGCAGTATGCAATTTATGCAAATCCAAGCTGTTATCGCTTCCCTCAGAGCCAAATGTCCACCAATGCCAGAGCTGGCTCTAACTTTTTGTTTTCCTTTTCAAATCTATTGTTTTCACTGTTGAATATTTAAGACCTTTTGTTGTTGCTGTTGCGTTTCTTTGGAAATGAAATACTAATTTAAAAAAAATCCCAAAGCACACAGAGACAGTCAAGAGTTTACTTCTCTCCGACAGCCTCCCATTCTGCCATGCTCAGCTCCATCCCAAACCCTTATCGTTCCAGCCCAGAGCCCTGCCATGTACTGGCCAAGTGAAGCTCCTCGCGTCAGGTCTGTAATGTTCCCCGAGACTTTTGTTAACAGCAAATACTGAAAGTTGCACCAAGTCGCACGGTGGTTTTATGGGATTAGCCCCAACACCGAGCCAACTGCCAATGTAAGGCTCTGAAAGGATTTCTACCCCTGGATAGGAACCAGACTCAGGCCATGATCCTAAGATTGGCTTCACAGAGCAAGTAGCAGGTCTGAGGCTAAAAATATCAAATTACTGCAGCCTCCTTTATTATTTTTTTTTTCTTTTAATCATGTCTACTGGCTGCTTGGGTTTTTTAATTAGAAAAAGACAAAGACAAAAATAAAGTACTTATCCTGCCTGCTCCTGGGAGAAAGGAGCATTGCCCTTTACTTATCTCTGAAAAGCCACGCAGATTTAATATTATTATTAGCAGCAACTATTTGTATTTCTGTAGCCCACAGAAGTCCCGGTGGAGACTGGAGCCCCATAATGCTAGACGCTAAAAGACGACGTGCTAAGGGACTGCGTCTGCTCCGGAGAATTGATGATCTAAGGCGATGTGTGGTGACAGGGGAACAGATTGGTGGAGCAGTTCGCCCAAGATCATACGGAGAGAGCACAGCAAAGCCAAGAAAAGAAGCGGGGTCCTTGCGAACAGTGTGCTGTATCTGTTGGACCACAATGTCTTCTACTTATGATATTTGGGAACAGCAGTAATAATGCAGGGATTAGCAAGCTCTTTCAGAAGAGATGGGTATTAGTGAGGCAAGGCAGATTTTGAGGGAAAATGACCTGTAGATGTCACCCAGCAAGACAGTGTGTTGGGAACAGCTCATGAAATCCAAGGCCCGCTTTAATGCCCCGCTCGGTGAGTCGCAGCATCCCACCTATACTGTGAGGATCTGCCTGGTCTACAAACAAGTTTTAGGGAAAACCTGGGAATGCCTGCCCACCTGAACACGGAGGTATGCGTGGCTGGGAACAGCAGGGACGCCCCGGAGCCGCCCCACCTGGCTATTCCTGCTGCAAATTTCCACCTTTAACTCAAGCCCTGCTCGAATGAACACAGCTCGCAGAGCGACCTGCGGAGCAGGTGACAACAGCCCCCTGTACAAGCACGGCAGAAAAACATTCCTCTTCCACAGAATTGTCGAAACTCGAGCCCACTCCGAATTTAACTTATTTTTATTGTATTTATGCTAGGGCTAAAATCGGGAAGGTTTAAGCAGGGCCCTACTACACTAGATGCTGTAAACAAGAAAACAGTCCCTTCCCTAAAAGACTCACAACCTAATCAGGGATCCCTCATCACCCTGGAAATATAAACTATAGGGCTTGCTGGGGATCTGCAACCAAGCCTGCACAAAACACGGTCCCTGACCCACCAGGGTGACCACTGACAGCCTGGGTGCTGCAGCTGACGGGGACTAGAGCAAGCCCACGGATGCGAGCAGTCCCGCTGGGAAGCCCCATCAGCCTGGGCTCCTGGTGTCCTGCTGTCGGTTACGTAAAGAGTATAGTAAAGTAAGGCTTAAGCAAATCTGCAGGAAGGACAAAGGATCAGCGCTGAAATCTCAGGCTGCTGCTAACACATGCCTGCCCTCAACAAGCCAGCGCACAAACACCCTTCCAGCACGCACCGCGTCAGCGTGGACCTGTGTGGACTCCTGCAAGGAGCAAGGAGTTGGACTTGATGATCCTTATGGGTCTCTTCCAACATGAGATATTCTGTGATTCTATGGTAAGTGCCCGAGGTTCTCAAGCACAAACCTGAGCACTGAGGGGTAACTGGGTACCCCCTGCTCCTCATGGAGCCCTGGGTACAGTGATAGTCACAAACAGCATCCGGAGGGCTCAGAGGGACCAGTGCCTTGACTGCAGCGAGTGGGGCCCTGCTCCCCCCATACCATATCTCCCATGCTAGCTCCTCTAGTCTCTGCCCTAAACTCCAACTCCTCTGCCAGCCCTTGCTCCACTTCGAAACTCCACTCATCTCACCTGCGCGCTCCAAACAGCAGTTTATCTCCTCCTGAGATCCCCTCCTTCCCCACCCCTCCTCCTAGGTTTCACCCTTCCTGGACTAAGTGCCTAGGGAGCAAAGGGATGGACAGGACAAGCCTGAAACACCATCTCTGAAATGGTGTTTTCCGTGAAATGTCCTCTGCTCCCACACACACCTTATCTCACATGGGGATGTAGGCTACCACATTTTAGGGCCAAAGACTGCAATTCCCCAATTGTCCAGATGTGGAAGAGAGCCTTTGCAGCTGTTAGCAGAGGAACAACTCTGACTTTAACCTTTAATGCCATGCATCTTACAGGAGCTGGACAGAAAACCAGAATACAAGCAAGAATGCATGGGTGGTGTGCAAACAGTCCTGAAGGAACCGTGATGCTTGCAGGAAGAAAGGGAATGCTTCAGAAGGAAGACTTTTGAAATAGTCTTCTGCAAAGCTAAGTTCATTCTTTATTTAAAACCATCACATGGAAAATTCAATTGTTCTCCAATGCATCTCTGTACCAAATCAGGAGACTAAATTCAATCATTAAAGTGTGAAGCTGATGAATTTAAATCCATAGTAAGTGCAAATTTCAACACAATTTGAAGTAAGGATTCGCTCCCAACACCTTCATAACATGTCAACACATAGTCATATATTTGTTTCTAGGACTCTTCAAATGTCTCCTTTTACAGTTTCATTTTTTTCTTGCCAAAACAAATTCTTAAAGCTATCCTAATGTTCTGAAAAAAATATAAACATTTCCCGCATGTTAAAATTTTAGGTGGCCATGACAGAAACTTTGGAGAGACAAAACTTGCGGAAAAAAACATCATACAAAAGAAACTTTTCCTCCTCTTCGCCGTACATGAGGGGAATTTGGAATGATTCCCGTCTGATTAATTTTAATTTCTAATTCGTCCTTGGATTGCACTGCAGTACGGATGTCATTTCTTAATTTGACTGTTTTGCAAGTAGCCAGTGCCGTCCTTGTAAAGGGCGAAGAAATCCCCATCCATCAGGAATGCTTTTGGCTGAGGGGAAGTTCAGTAATTACTCCAGAGAAATAAATACAACAATCAAAAGTACTTCCCAGGACATGAAGGCAAAGATCCACCCTTTCTTGAAAGAAGGGGCTCTCTTATGTATACATTTGTATCTTCAATTATCGCGCCTGCCTGTAACCATTTTAGCCCTCTGCCTAAGTCAACTGCAGGGTTCAAGAACATTTCCTGGCATTCTTTACATTTTTTTACATGCTGCAATTTTATCTGGTGTATATCATATGTTTCCCTGCAAAATGCTTGAAGCAAACCATCTTCCTCCTGACAGAGGAGTTCAGGGTTCTCAAACTTGGCTGCAGCTCTCAGAAACCTCGTCACTTGAGGGCTGCGTTTGAAATTACTGAAAAGCAAGTAAGCTTGGTTTTGATAGGTAAAACCGGAGTATATTCATGCAGCAGGTGATGCAAATTGAACAACATTTCCCCTTAAAGACACTTTCACCCAGGCCTGTGCCACCATTTCTAAGCCCATGAATTTATCACCCCAACGTCTTGGAGCTTGCCCATCCCTCCACCAAAAATCTTAAGGTGCACCTTTGGTTTCGTCACCTCCTTCACTGCACCCTTCCCCACCTCTGTGCCCGCAGCTCCCCCAACACCTATTTTAGTTGTGGAGGGTGGTCTTTTTGGTTTAATCGAGACCGCGACGGAGTCGGTGCCATTGCCCGCACCACGATGGGTGGGCAGCCACCAGCTGGGCAGAGGGAGGACCAAAAGGCCCCGGCATGAGGTGCAGCTCATTACACATCGTGTGATTTACTACCAACACACAGCAATATTTAGGGTGCAATAATAAGGCGGTACATGAGTGCTTTACCAACAAACATGATGGGGAAGGGAATAACTGTATTTCCCCTGTTATTCTAAGGGGAGGTTCACCAAAAGGTTAGCGAGAAAACAATGTAGGCCATCGATCACAGGGACAGCTAACCTAGAAAGGTTACCGCATGTTCCTGCCTCATTTTTCACATCTATAATTACCCCGCCACTTCCCCTCAGGTCCCACCCATCGCCAAGCACCAAATGCAAACCACCACTGCTTTATTAATTATGTATTTTGTTTACGCTCATTGTCACCGCCCTGCAACATGCCACGGCGGCTGAAGGATTAAGTGGCACAACTTCTGTGATCCCTGCAGGATGGCATGGCTAGGGGAAGGCAACTTGAGGGCTTTCCTGCCTTTCCTTCACCCAACATGAGAAGCTGCCACCTCTCAGTGGAGGTTGAGGTGGGATGGAGGTAGGAGGGATGTGGGTCTTTACATCCACCATGTGAGATGGAGAAGCAGGGCAGGGGCACGCAAGGGAAGACTGTTTCCATTCATGAACAGCTCAGATTTGCTTTTGGATCTTCATCCAACTGAAACAAAATGCCAATATTGCTGAACATACTTACACCTCCTAAAGCGCAATCTTTCTCTGAACGGTGCCTGTCTAAAAATGGCAATGCCAGGCTCCTTGTTTACTGTGTCTCCCTGATGCCTGATCTGAATTTCCCAGTTTAAAAGAAGAATTACATTTTTTTTTTCTTTTTCCTATCTACCAGTCCAGCAAACCTAACCAAGGCTTCAGGAGCCACTGGGGACTCATTTCTTGCACATTTATGCACGCAGACGCGGGCAGCCGAATTAGAGTTATGCAGAGATGGGCAGGGGAAGCGCAAGGCAATGATTTGAAGACAATGAATTTGTAGGCAACTTGGTATGTTTCTACTCAAAGTACAGCATCACGTTTCTGACGCAGGGAAGCCTGAGGGTCTTTTTTCATTTTTTTTACTATTTTTTTTTTTGCTTTGGGGAAACCTAAAATAGCTTCCTTTGAGAACCTGTGCTCTCTAATCACCATTTCCTCGTTCTGCAGTATTTCTGGATCCAGGCTTTTGAGTGGTAGAATAATAGTAAATATGTATAAAATAAAGAAAACTGCTGCTGCAGCAACAATAGTGAGAAATACTTAAGCCCTCGATCCGAGAACGATTTTCTGTTCTTGCCTTTTTCTGTTCTACCAGAAATTATAATTAATTTATGCTCTAACAATACTAAAATAATTATTTTCTATTTGTAACCATATCTGCAATAGAAATCCGTACTGATGCAAAGTGGAATAGAAAAAAAAAATTGCTGACAGGAGTGAAAAGCTTGCAGGACAAAAGTCATGCAATAATATGCAGTTGTATGCATGTCCTGTTTTGGACTCCAGAAAAGTTCACACCCATTGAATGCTAATAAAGAGAGAATCACTCTGAAAAAGCCAGCGCAAGTAGTCTCAAGAAGAAATTAAATACAGAATTTCTCTTGACAAAGAAACACAGAAAGGTGAGAGCTTTTGCAGTGCCTTTGAGGCTACTGAGCTCTGAGATGCTCATCCCAGGGTCCTGATAGAAAACAAGGCACAGGTGGGATCTAGAACAACCAAGGAGGTGTAGGTCTCCTTCACACTGACAGGGAAAACCAAAAGCATGGCACCTGCTGCCCTCCGAGGCTAACTCGCTGTATCGAATGCAACCATGCTCAACCACACCATAATACTCAAATGCGTTTCCAAATGTTTGTGAAGCGTCCAAAAAAAATTAAAAAAAAATAAATCACAGCGCGTCAGCCCATCCCTAAAGCTTTATTTCTGAGTTGGATCCACAATAGACAGTGAGGAGAGGATGCTGGAAAAAAACTACAATGGACCACAATGGGTCTGGTTGTGGTTCCCATGTCCCGGAGGTGCCATGCAAAACCTCTCCTTCTCCACACACTGCGAGAGCCAAACCCTTTCTCAGCCAAACTCCCCACTCCCAATGCCAGCAAGCGCATACTGCATTCAGATGAGGCTTCCCTCAGCCAAACCCTCAGGAAAGAAGCATGGGATGGCTGTAACAGCGACCTGCCATCTTCGGCATTGACCGTGGCACAGATGTTCTGGCTATAAGCACCTCCAGTTCAGCTTTCACCCCCTGTTTATAGTTTCCCTCTCCACTCAATGGGGTATCTCATTACTGAACCCTTGTGGTGCTCCACGCCGCATCCCTGTGACTAGAGGTGATCCTGGCACCTCTGCCAGACCTGTCTGGCGGATGAGATCAAGGGAAAACCCGCCAGGACCACTGGCTTTTTGCACTGATGCCCATTCTGCACACAACCAAGGCAGGGGTGGCTCACGACCAGCAGTCAGAGCTACCACCAGTATAAAACCTGGATCCAGCTGAGGAAGGGCAGCCAGAGCTCATTTGAAGTCAACAGAGTAAAATCCACCTACTCCTACTGTGCCCTCCTCCCATCCACACCCATTGTGCCGACTTCTCCACAGTCAGGCCTGGTTTATCGTTCTCATCTCTCACCCAAGGGAGAGGAACAGTGTCAGCGCAATGCTCATCCTCCCCCAAATCCACGAGGCAATGTTGACTCATCACACCAGCAGCAAGACCGACACTGTACCCAAGTGCAGTTTGCTGGACCAAGGAGGAGGAGAACTGACGAGGAGATGTCTAAAGCTTCTAGTTTTGACAATGGCCACAAGATCCTCAGGGACATCAGGAGAAGAATAGGAAGTGCCCTTACTGTGTTTTCAAGGTAACTTCTGAGAAAATGTGAAGATCTCATATGTGATCAATTTTGAAGATCTAAAACTGAATGACGTGAATTTTCTTTCCCTCCTGATTAAGCCAATTTACAGTTTTTTTCAGGTTGATGGTTTGCCCATATGCTGGGGTATATATGTTGAGGAAAATGTCTTGGTTGTTTCTTTGAATTCTATTGTTTATTTATTTGCTAAAGAAACAAAGAACAAACAACAACATGGTACAGAGCTGCATGCTGTGGAGTGGAGCAACCGCCGCAGACCCTCCAAGACTGAGATGGGCCCTCTGAGGATCCATCTCACTCACTTTTAGAAAAATCCCTGCTTTTCCACTCCTCCTTGAAGCAGCAAACTAGATGGGGGAAGGATTAATTAGCTGATGTTTGTAAAGCCCTTTGAAGATGAAAAGTGTTATATTTATTTTCAAGTCTCACCAAAGGAAAAAAAAAAAAAGAAAAAAGAAAAGAAAATTAAAAAAGAAAAGGCCAGAGAAAGACTTCTGCTGTTTCCTACAGACAGGAGTCTCAGGACTGACCTCCTGTGTGGAGACACTCCTCCAAGAGTATATATTAACTGGTGAGCTGACACTGCAGCCCTTCCCCCGGGGCATGCATTAACACGGTCTCTGCCCAGCTGCCTATTTTCATGAAACATGTAGCACTCAATACCACTGAGACCTCTCCCCCTGCATCAAATTTGCTTGAATTTGTCCACCGGATTCAAAAGTTAAGGGGAACACAGCGGCAGTGTGATCACACACATCTCATTTCCTTAGAAAAGCAGACTAAAAGCAAATGAGGAAGGCCCTTGAATACAGATGCGGAGTGCCTGGCTACCCAGAACCCAGGTGGGCTATTTTTTCCTGAAGTGTAAATTACAGAAGTGATTTATCTTTTTAAAACACTTTACACCTACTGTGAGAATTTCTGTGTGTCCCTTTTATTTTTTGCAGGGTTTTTTTTTTGTTGTTTGGGTTGTTTTCACTCCCTGTGTCCTTGGCATCAGGAGGATGCACGCGAGGCAGGGGCCTTGTGGGGCAGGACAAGGATCCCCTGGCAGCTGGAGAGCAACAAGCAGCTTACAGGTGGGTGCTCTGCTCTAGGAAGACAAAAATAGCAAGAACACAGACAGGACTGCAATGGATTAGCAGAGCTGTGCTTAACACCTACGACAAGGACGACAACACGCTGTTACAGGTCAGGCCTGAAGTGAGCTGGCAGCCCAGAAGGGGAAGACTTGACGGCCCCTAGCCCATTACAGCTCCTTCAACTCCACACTCTCATCAAAATCTCATGACCACCAAAAATAAACAGCACGCTAGCTCTGAGTTATCCCATTGGATAACATCCGAATATTCATCTTAATGATGATGCCTAATGTCCAGCTCCAGATACGTTTGATCCCCCATGACCAGGGCTAGCAGCACCTGTCCTGAGCCTGCTTTCACCTGAGTTCCTTTCCCTGCTCTCAGCTCAGCAAGGCACAATGCGCAAGAGCTGTGAGGTCCTGCATAAAAA
This sequence comes from Chroicocephalus ridibundus, assembly GCF_963924245.1. Taxonomy (NCBI): domain Eukaryota; kingdom Metazoa; phylum Chordata; class Aves; order Charadriiformes; family Laridae; genus Chroicocephalus; species Chroicocephalus ridibundus. Next base: position 158,493,466 of record NC_086284.1, read on the forward strand.
CAGCCATCTGGTGAAGGGGCAGGCAGAACCAGTTAAAAACAGAGTAGCTCCACCATATGGAGAAAATAATTCAGTTGGGCAGTGTAGGAAGAAGCAAACCCTATTATAATAATTGTGTTGCCAAGTGATGTTGCAGACTTGTTTTTCCCCTCACGGCTTCTGCACTGATTAAGAACAGAGCTTCCCCCATAATGTGGCACCATCCCCACAGCAAGATCAAACTGTTCCCCCAAGCGACTTGTGGGATTACCAGGTTACCACCAAAATGTCTACAGCGTGAACTGAGCACAGAGACAGGAACATTGCACACACCCCCACCACCACCACCTTGCTTATTCTTCCATTGTGAGCTGAAACACCAAGACATTGGGAAAAGGTCATCCAGTTCAGCCTGACGGCACCCCAAGGAAAACGGAGACCTCAGAATTAGCACAGGAGGCAATTACACTAGTGGCAAGCCTGGGTTTGCAAGATTCTAGTCCACCATTGCCAACAACAAGCAATGTAAACCTGCTTGGGGCTAAGGCACCTCTCTTCCTCAGCACAGGAATTCTGGCGCTCCTGTACTCCCCCATAGATCTGGGACAGAGCAACCTGATCAAACTCTGATTATAAACAGGTCCTTCTGGAACAGGTCCCCTTCTTCAGACATTTCTGGGCTGTTGGTAAAAAGGTACCAGGTGTGCAAGCTCCAGAAGTACTCTGTACCCTGCAAAGTGAATGCAACCCCTCCCTGGAGATCATGTTAAATGGCTGCCCCCGCAGGAGCCATTACTACTTGGGCTCTGAGGGTCCTACAATCAGACTATCATCTCTAGGAGCTGAGGCGAGTCTCCCAAGTCCCACCCAGGCTCTGCTGGTCACAATGTGCGCCCCTCTTGGGAATTCAGCAGGCAACGGATCCGTCTCTCCTGCTGCTCCCTGCCCACTCGCCACGTAGACTAACAGGTAGCCCCCCAGACAGCAGCGTAAAATAAGGTGCTAGCACCACGACCTGGGTTAGCACATGCTGCTGCTGAGCCCTGCACATGAGGTGGAACAGATGCCCAGGCTGGGCTAATTCTGGGCAAGTATGGATCTGGATGTTAAGTGCAGCCACCACGCTGAATGATGGCATGTAACCCCAACTCTCCGCCTCTGAGGGACTTACCCTTCTACCAAACCATTCGCTACAGGCGTGCTCTTTCAAGTAAGAGCAGCTCAGGTCCAAGTTCAAGGCTGTAGCTTTGTCTTGGTGAAGAACTTGCTCTTTCCCACATTTTCCTTTGTTTCCTCCCACCCCCTTCCGCCTTTCTCCCTCTCATCCATTCCCATGCTGTGGCTTTCCACTGGGCTGCATTTATTTCCAGACATGCACGGTTGTAACCAGAGAGATTTCCTTGCACGAGCAGCCTTGCAGCTCCCAGCTGAAGTTGGACAAACCCACTAATGTCTCCGGAGGCGTGGAAGACAGAGCGGGAAGCACAGCCTCTTGCTGCAGACATCATTCCCAGGCAAGCAAAATCCCAGACCGAGGCCAGTTAACGTATTAGTCATTAATTCTGGATAAAAGGAAATTTATTTGCATGGCCCTGCTTAGACAAGACTGAAATCTTAACTTGCCCCTCCCCCTTCCCCTGCTCTCCTTTAAAACCTTATTAATATTGTACACCAGCACAAGCCAACATGCAAATAGAGCTCTATGCAAATACGGCTCAATGCAAAGACAGCTGCACTTAGCTCGGTGCGTTACTGCAACTCCAGAGGAACAGCCAGGGGAAAAATAAACCATATAGATGATAGAGAAAGCATGTCCTAACTTCCAAATTTCCATGGAGAAAGCCATGTGTGCGCATCTGTCAGAGTAGAGTTTACCAAGTTTCATCAAGGAGATAAGGTAGTTAATACTCTGCTTAATTAGAGGCTGCAGTGTTCTTTTTGGGACTCAGAGGGGATTGCCCTCCTAAGTGTCTAAGGCTCTGTCTTGCAAAACCTACTTCTAAAGTGGACTTAAAAGTGCAACTCTGCTCAGTAAAAGCAGTACTGTCAACCTTCCTGTTCATTGTTTCTCTGTAATTCCACATCAGATACGCTTAGTTTCTAGACAGAAACCTTTTTATGGGTTTTCCCCGAAGCACAGTCCTGCAAACAACAGCCCCGAATATGAAAGTCATCACTTCCACTCCTTCCCAAGCACTGCTACCAGCATTACATTAATTGCTGCTGGCAATCAACAGGTCCCCAGGTGTAATGCTGATGAGAGCCAGAGGTATTTCAACCAAGAGTTTTGAAGAGATAGCTAACAGAATGAAAATTTTACCTTGACTCGTATGCTGTCTGCCCCCTTGGAGCAGGGTCTAGGTCAAGGATGTTCCCAAGAGCTGCTGATAACTACCATACTTGCCTGCAAGCAGAATAAACTTCCATTCGACTCTAGCTGTGAGAAGCAAGCCAGCGGGTCAGCTGTTGGGGTGTGGGTGGTATCAGAAAGACCCAAGCACTTCGTATTTCCATAAAGACAGCTGTTGGACTTTCAGAAACTTTAATATACCCAGGTAAGGCAAGCACAGTTTACTAATCCCACTTTATAGCTGGGAATTCTAAGAGAGATAGAAGAAAAATAATTTCGACAAGTTCACACAAGCAAACGAGAAAATAACTTCCTTTGTCCCAACCTTGTACGTTAGCCACAAAACCATCTTTAGATCCCATTGCCAAGTTTATTAGTAATACATATCACTGCAATTGGTGACCTTGCATTTGGAAATATTTCTCGCCTGTAAAGGACAGCTGAGAACGCATTAAGGTCACTTGGAGCACTTTTTGAGAACAAGCAGTCCAAGGAATGTCATTTTTGTTGAAGAACTATTTGGAAACAAGGTTCCCATCTGGAAAGCTCATCTGCTAGAAGTGACAAAGGAACAAGGGCATCTGCCTTGCCCAATAAATACAGAAACAACATGTCCCTGCTCTTAGCATAGGAATCATGAGTCTCCAAGGAGCTGGAGTTTAGGAAAGAATTAAAGCCCAAGACAGAGCACGAGCACCTTGCACCCTCACCAGCGCCTCTTCCAGCTGACACCGCTTCAGCAGTGAGCCCGGAGGAAGGAATAAGGCTTCTTTCTGGATTTAGCTAGGCAAAAGGTGACATCCAGGAAGAATGCAGGCAACCTCTCTTTTTCCTCAAACAAAGCTACTGGGCCATAGTTGTGGAAGTTATCTCTGCGTGCTTCCTCCACGCATTGGGGTTTAGATGTTATGCAAATATCAGCTTCGAAATGAGGGAGAGAGGAAGGCTACAAAACAACGTAACAACTGAAATCTTTACAAAGCAACGTCCTGTCATCAGTGATCTTTGATTCAGGCCCAAGATGCATTACTTCGCTCTTAACTGTACTCTGTACTATTATCCCATATACTGCTCTTTATTACAGATAACTCTATAGATCCACGCCTGCTGCCTGGCAGTGCTTTTATTTGGAAATAACCATAGGCAGACATCTGGCATGTAGCAACACACCAGAAAGGGCCTCAACGATTTTTTTTTATTTTATTTTATTTTTTTTTTTAATTTCAGCACAGCCACTCTTTCAGCGCTCTTCCTTCTTTATGTAACTGGGAAAGGGCTGAGGTGAGAAGGATCCCACACAGAAAAAGAGCTGGCTTGCAATGCAGAAGAATGAAAGCACTGCTAGGAAAATGAGAAGACAGCTGGCTTCCACAAAGGGTGCCAGACCTCCCGTCTAAAATTAAAGAATCTCATGTTCTGAGGAAAGCACCTAGTCTCACCCTTAAGTAGAAAATTAAAAAGCAAGAACTGGAGCACACCACGCGATTATTAGTGCCCTATAAAAACCTTACACAGGTTGGGAGCAGATGAAATCCTACGCATGTTGGTAGCAGCTGCTGGACTTTATTTTTCAGTGGTTTGTTTCAAGGCCTGCATGAATGGAGTTCAAAAATGGTTGGTCATCAGCCAGGAGCTGGACCCACCTTACAAAATCAGTCACTTTGGTAGCACTGTTGCGCAGCCCTGGAGAGGCCAAAGACGAAAAGAGTCATGAGGTTGGCTTAGCCCTTTACCATCTCTCCAGACCATGCAAGAGGGAAAAGAAAAAGAGGAATGGGCATTTCACCCCTGCTTCAACACCAGCCATGTTACCACACTGCTCACCTTCCTCAGCACAAGCCTAACCATTCTTGATTGAAGGGAGGCACCCTGATTAACTGAGACAAGTAACAAAGCAGGTACCAATATGGGCAACTCCTGCAGAGCTCTAGGCCAACGTCAACAGCGTGCACCATCTGCAGACCTGGAGTCCCACCTCCACGGGAGGCATGGGGAAGCACACCCCTGGCTTGTCTTGGCTGTTTGTGGAGGCTGTGGTCTCCAAGTACATCTCCTGGTGGCACTGCTGGTTTAACCAGCCTCTGCCCCAAACCCCAGGTCCCACCCCTGCACTTTCCCTTGGGACAAGTTGGTACAAATGCTCACCGGGTCACGCAGCTCCGACGCACTGTGGAGGTAAGACGGGGAGAGGAAGGCAGCACTGTCACCAAAGGGCACCTATGTGAGCATGCCCTGAGAAGACAACTGCTGCCTTGGTGAGCTCAGGACCAAGCTATCACACACAGGTATGTAAAAATCAAGCCAGAGAAATGAGCAGGGTGACAGAGATCAAAGTGGGGGAACACACCACCAGCCCACGACTCATTTCTCCTACGCTCCCGGCAGCGTGGTCTTTCAGGTGGTGCTCGGTGGTTTGGACATTAATCACAGATGAAGGGTATTTTCTCTCACGTGAAAGCAGAAACCCCCCCAGAAGGCAGCCTGCCGGTGCAGTCGCTGTGACTCACTGGGTGCCTAAAGGAGGGGCTGGCAGAGGCACGCACCTCTTAAAAGATCATGGACCTTACACTGTCCCCCGTCCTCACCTGCAGAGCTGCCAGGGAAACAAGCTTTGCTTTTCATATTAACGCACAGTAAATTAATTGCTTTCTTTTAAGAAGGAAGGGGGAAATTGCATCACCTCCCCAGTTTCTCAGCACTTGAATCCTGAATGTATTTCTCACCAACACCACAAGCAAAGTGTCTCACATCCAGAAGGTGGAGAACAGCACAGAAAGGGAAATGTAGAACTTGTCACTCCCCGTCAGATAACAAATATGGGGGGAAAGCATCCCTGGTAAACAGTCAGAAGGACTTGGGAGAAAATCTCTTACGCTTTACCAACCTCTTCCCAGATCGCTTCTGTTTAGGAAAAAAAAAAAGTCCACTATCATTGAAGTAATTCTGAAAAATTAGTTTTGCACCAACCCTTCTTGCATTGCTTTTGCGGTGGCTGAGGAGACCACATACTACTTCAGTCTTCGTAGATTTTCTTTTAAGACATATTTTCTCCCTGGCTTTGGGCCAAGCCCTGGTATTCTTTTTACTTGGGGAAAGTCCTCACAGACTTGGGGAAGTCTGTCACAGATTTGTCTTGAATTATGGGTCTTTGCCTGGAAAGATTCATCTCTTCCCATTACTGACTAACACATGAAAACAATCCAGATCTGGTTGTTGGGAATTCGGTAGGATCACAGAAATTTCCTAGCCACGGCAACCTTGGAAGCAACAGGCTGTGGAAATAACCTTCGCACCCCATGGGTCAAACTACAAGAAGCCACCTGAGAATTAATGTATGCTATTGATATTAATATGAGGATGAACACTTATTTCCCCTGCTCCTACTTTCCTGGAAGCTACACTCCTACTTTCCTGGAAGCTAACTACAGAGACGAGGCCCCAGGCGGCTTCACCCGCTCGTTTGGAGGGCAACCAGCAGAAGGTGGGTGCAGACGCTCTCCCTCGCTCCCCATCCCTCCGTGCCCCCCTGCCCAGCCATCCCCCAGTTCAAAGTCACTGGAGGCCTTGGTTCTTATCATGAAATGTTCTGCCAAATCAAATGTAAACAAATTACATGCACAGTTGACATGGCAACAAAGCAGCCCTGCACGCAAGGCGGCAGCGGCAGCATTTAACTCTGCCGGGCTGGGCACAAATTTGCAGGAAAGACCAGAACCATGGGGAAACTGCAGAGGTAGAAGATAGTATCTCCTCTCCTTTCCCTAGGTGCCTGGAAAAACACACTGCTCAGCACCCAGGGGTTTGCAGAGAGAACGGCCGGGCCATCTTCTGTGAGATGTCTCCAAATTTCCAGGCAGTTTTGGGTGCCATGGAAGAGCTCACACCCACTTATACATCCCAAAGCCTCTCACAAAGGAGTTCAGCATCTCAGACTAATCTTTCCTACTTGGAGACGGACAGTATATCCCTTTTCCCACGTGGCTCACCCTCGTGTAAGGGTTATTTGCAGGAGCAGAGCCTGGGCATCCACCACAGATGCAAGAATGATAAAAAGCAGCAAAAAGAATGAAAGGGCTCAGGGAAGGGATACACGAGCACACTGGAATGATCACCTGGTATACAATAATGCGCTATTCGTCCCCTTCGCAGATCTCCCACCAAAATACAGCCCTAGGCCTATACATATTTAATAAAAGGAGTCAGAACAGGAGTCACCACTGCTCTTGGGCTCCCCTTGGATTGTGCAGTTTTGTCAGCTCCCTTATAGTAAGTCAGATTCAACGAAAGCTTGGGAGCCGCAGTGGGCGTCTAACTGGAAGCACATTGGGACAGGGACTGCAACTGTGTGATTTGACACTGCTTTTCCCTACAGACCTCATCATCTTCTAATTTTAGATGCCCAGGACAGTTTTCATGCTCTGACCTAATAAAAAATACCGCACACTGTCAAAGAGCATCTCACTTTTATTGTGGTGGCAGCACCGTTCCAGGGAGAGGTGCAGGAATCCCTGCAAAGCCTGCGCAGGGCACAGGTAATTTGGGAGTGTCAGCACTGGGAAACATCCTTTTTGGAGCAAACTATTTTAGTTTCGCCTCTCTGAGGAAGGCGTGCAATCTCTGAGCGCCCTTCCAGAAGAGCCTAGCACGGAACGTCAAGTCTGCAAGGCAAAGTCCCTTTAAATAAAAGCGGCTGCTGATGTTAAGATAAGCATCCAAGCAGTAAAAATAATGAAGCTGGCTCTTAAATAATGAGTGCTGATGGCCCCCTCTGCTTGCATTCCTAGCCTAATTACTTACATGGTTAGCTCAGCCCTATATGCCTTTCAAATGCTGCCATTTAAAAATGAAAGTTAAATCCACTTGGAGCAGACAGGAACTAATGGGAACTACCGTGTGTGCACACAGCTGCCAGAGGTGAGGGTCCTGCCACAGGGGCCCTTCCCCTCAGTCTCTACTTTCAAGAGGAAAACCTGATTTAAAAATCAAACAAGTAGCCAGCTTACAGACGGAAGAATAGCTCTTTAAGATGGAGGAATCTGCAGCTTGGGAGCTTGGGAATTCAAATCGCTGCCCCGCGTGAGGCATTTAGAGGTTCAGGTTATGATGCTGATGCCAGGGAAGTCAGGGGGAGGAGGTCCTGACAAAGGAGCCCCGAGGTCGGGTCACAGCTCTGCTGCTGCCCTTTGCTGGGACCTCCTTCAGCTCTGTCCAGTTCCAGGGGAGCTCCTGCAGGTGTCTTCACACCATGTGGCACGTGCCCCACCATGTCGCTGCCACGCGGACAGGCCGTCCACTGCATACATACACGTACATGAAGTCCCACCAACAAATCCATAGGGTTCCTCGCACAACTTCTGAGACTGAATTAGAGGGTTAAGGGTTGCTCAAAAAAACAAAAAAAGAAAAAAAAGGAAACAACAAAACCCCAAGAATGAGACGGGACTGCACACACTGAACTGCTTCTAGAAACGGCAGGAAGGATGAGGGACAGATGATGGTTTTGGTGAAGAGGTCAGGGCCCAGAGTATTGCACCACCCCTCGCCCCATCGCTGCAAGAGGGGGGCCCACCAGAAGAAAGGCTGCAACCCCACAGGGTAGCACTCCGAAGGGTCTCTTGCACGTGCTCTTCCCATTTAGTTTGGCACCAACATTTTGGCTCCAGAAGCTATCCTGGCAACAAATTCTTTCCTGAAAATTTATCACATGCCTTTATACAAAGCTGCCAGAATCATTTATAGCCACTTATCTAACAATATCTGCTTTCGCTTCAGTCATTAAGGAAATAAACAGAGGCTGGAAAGAGTCAGTATGGAAAAGGGGCCTCTACTTTGGAGAAACAACAGCCTCGGACTACTGGAAAAGAGTAGATGCTGCCCTGCCTCAGGAACAGGCTAGCGTGACAACAGTGATGGATTACGGAGAGAGATTGCTTCTCAAAATGACGTCCAATTACTCTTCATGCCCAATCAAATTGGTTTTAAGTTATCCCTCAAGTGAAAGAAGCATTTCTGACCTGGAAGAGAAGGCAAGGGCTTTCCGTGTAAATAAATAATTAGAAATAACCATAGGCTGATGGTGCAGTTGCTGGGGTCTATCAGGGAAGAAACAAGAAAACGCAGCAGTAATGCATTGCTTTCTGTCTCACATCCGTAAGGATTTTTTTCAAGATCTGTAATTTATGACAGATTGTTTTTATGAGCCAGCAAACAATGATTTATAACATTAATAAGCCATGATAGGTAAGTTCCCCAAATACGATTCCCTTGTGTACTTCTCCACGACAGGGATGGAAAAGATTTTCCTTTTGAATAAAAAGACTGCATCTCACAAAAGCATTAGCGACATCCAATAACTATGAGAGCAAGTCCTGTGCCTGTCAGGGACACGAGCCCTGGTTGCAGCCTGCCTTTGTCCCCTTCCCCAAGCGCTCGCCCTGGAGCGAGGAGGAGGGAAACGATGGCTGGGCTCACTCACGCGTACAAGTCTGCAGAACTAGGGCTCCTGGATTGCGAGGTGCTTGGGGATGTGCTATGCCTTTTGTAAATAAAGCTCCAGCTATACATCCATGTCTCTGGATAAATAATGTATTCATTGCAAGCACTGCATATCTCTGGCGCCAGTTTTCCTGCATTTAACAACTCCAGAATGCCCCTGACCATTTCAAGAAGGGATACCGAGGCAGACCTGACAATTATTTTTCTTTTACAGCCTAGATTTGGAATAAATGGCTTGGAGGAATCCAGAATAACTCCCTTAGCCCTTTTCTCGCAAGTCCTCACAAATTTCATACCTGATAAAAGCCCCTGCGACCAGCTGAGAGCTCAGACATAAAATGTGGCCTTTAATGAAGATGTGCCTCTACTTCCAGAACGCAATTCGTTAGGAGAGGAGTGAAGGGGAGGGCAAAAAGAGGGAAATCAAAGGCAGCTCCCATAATGTTCACAATTACTCTATGAACCAGGAGTCCGGTTCTGGGGAATATGAGCAGTAAATTGCTGAGTGGCTTTCTAATCTAATTATTTCACTTGCAATTCAAATTATTTTCCAATTAAAACGAAGCTAATACATTCTGAAATGTAAATCAGACTCTATTACCTTTTTTTAATTGCAATGCCTACACTATTCCCCCTTTTCCCTTTAATTGATAAAAATCAGGGGGAGATTTCCATACGTTCTCCTGCAGTCCTGTAGGGTTATTTCATGCCAGCCTTGCTGGTCTCACCATCCTTCACCTCCGCTCTTGTTTCCACCACAGCGGAGGCCGACGCTCTCTGCTTAATGAAAGCAAAAAAGCTTCGAGAAGGAGGCAGAGGAACAGCTCTTTTCTCTTCATACGACAGCAAAGCCTTCCTGTTGCAGCAGCGCAAAGGTACGGACAAAAGATGCCCGTCAGGTGCCAGCTCTTGCCCTAGAAACAGGGTGTTTGTCCCCAGTCGGTGTGGACCAGCCAGCCCTGGTGCAGTTCTCCTGCACTCGACAGCTGCCTTCTTCCGAAAAAAGAAGAGGAAATAAGTACAGAACATTTTGTCCATCGAGCCAGCCAGGTCAGATATAAATACATAAAGAACAAGCAAGGAAGCCTCTTCCGCAAAGGGAAGCTATTTTCGATTTAGGCAGGGCCCTTTCCAGACTGACAATTTCTGAATAAACTTGCAACGTCTATATTACTTCCCTTTTCTATCTGATTGACAAAACTCAAGGGCAGAGGTAGTGTGCAGGGTTAGTTTCTCTTGCATCCTTTTCCCCCGAGTTTCTAGCAAGTACCGATATTAATTTTGAGCCCAGCAGTCACTCGTGAGCCCGTCCTGCTCCAGGGTGGGCATTCCCACTCTCCTCCAGGGCCACCAGTGACCTCCGCAGGAGCTGGGCCACCAGACCCCCGTGCAGGGCTGGCCAGCAAGGGGCTGATCACAGCATGCCCACCTTCCTGTAACACTGGCGGAGGGGCACAAGGCATTCGTTGTCGCCAGTGGTTTCATCCGCCCAGGATGGGAGCAGATATAATAGCAGGTAACTAACTGCCTGTTGACTCCGCAGTCCAGGTCTGCGTAGCCCCAGCCTTCGCTCCTGACCCCCACTGATCATAACGCGATGGATGGAGCTGAGCAAGCCAAGGTGCCAGGCAGGGTGGGTGCCCATTCCAAAAGCGAGAGGCAGCTCCTACTGCCCACAGGAAAAGTGAGTGAAAACCAGTGGAACCAAGCAGGGTTTCATGCCCCCATCAGTGCGGGCAGCTGCTCCAGCCTCTTAAGTTTTTCCCTTCTTGAGTCAGAAACGTGAATCAAGGAGAAAAAAGAAAAAAAGACACAAGAATAAAGAGTGGGAGATGTTCAGCCTGGCAAACGGTAACTGTACTGACAATAGTGGCATGAACACTCACCTTTGTTCCACTGTTAATGGAATGAATTAATAGAGTCTGCAGACGTGGAAAGGCTTGCCCCGAAACCAGAAGGCGCCTAATCCAAAATCAGTGTGGATCTGTACTTCCCACAGCCACGCTGCCTTCAACAGGGCTAATGGAGATATAAGTCAAAGAGGACTACCCCCCTCTCTGCTGCAAATACGCTCTTTTCTGTTTAACTTTTCAGCATTACTTCTACAATGCTGTGAGAATTTTCAAAATTCAGCTCTACTACATTCGGCAAACATCCACACTCTACCTGTGCTTTTCCTACAGTTTGATATTAATGTTTGGATTGCTTTGTAGTTTATATCACTGCAACATACTAGAAACCATTCGGAGAATACAAATTATTAATTAATTGCCCTCACACATAAGACAGAAAAATCAATGGCATATGGTTATTTTTTTCAGGTTAGTCCTCAAATGAAGAGTTTAATCTGAAAAAACAATTAATCAATATTCTCTAAATATTTGAAGTATTTAATATATACATATAAAATAAAATAATTGAACTATATATTATGTATTTAGATTCCTAAGGCAGAGAACTAGCCAGGTGGTTCGAAGGTGGGCAGCCTTTTGAGTCTGAGTTACCAGCACCCTTTAAAAATTATACGTGGAGATACTTAAAAAGACCTGTCCATAAGATACAGTTTTCTATAAATCATTTCAGCGGGTGGGTGTTGATCTTTTATTCCTACAGAAAGCTTTTCAGACTTCTATTTTATTTTATTGTTTAAGGAAGGTACAAAACAGACCCAAATCTTAGCTGTGGAAATCCCCATTTTCAAAGTACCGGGGGGAAAAGAAGAAGGAGGGAAAAAAAAGAAAAAAAAAGACAAGCATCCAACTGGAGGAAATTCTCTTCAAGTGTCAAACCTAACATTTTCTTTACATACAGATTCATCTTATTTGGGGCAAACTCATCTCCGGCAGAGCCCTGACGATTCTAGTAACCTGTCATACTTCAGGGACTAGCGGGATTTTTTATGTGTTTATTAACTCACTGGTAATCTCTTCATCATCCAGGTGACAGCAATCCAGCCTCTCTCCCTCTCTATGATTTCCAGTGGCTAGCTGCAGCCCTCCACACAGCAAAGACAATCCTCAAAGCCACTACACCCTGTTATGTTTTTGTCTTCTTGTTTTTAAGCCATGTGTTGCCCGCCACGGCCAGCCCGCAGATGCAATAACACTGCATGCATCCGAATCCCTCCTTCCCAACCGGTTTGCCGACCGCGGGGCGGTTTCGCACTTGCCGTCCCTCCCGGGTACCGGTGCATTCTGCGTTTTATTGCTTTGATCTCTTCAACACCCTCTTACTACAAACACATTTCTGAGAGAAGCAGCAAAGCATGGGGGCGAGCGTGTGGGGAGGCGGTGGCGGGTTTGGTACTCCGCGTTTGAAAACAAGGAGGTTTGAGGGAAAGATCAGAATGGGAATGACCCCACGCTTCCCTCCAGCTTCAGGGTTTTGTTTTGCACCCAGCAGCCCATCATGAGGAGTTTCTGGCACAGGGCACATCACTTTCACCCTCTGGTTCTTCCCAGTTTCTTCCCCCATGGGATGCTGAGGATTTCAAGGAGCCAAAAGGCTCTGGGGTGACTGTGCGTGGAGACAGGATTTCCGCCTGAGCATCTCTCCGCTCTCCAAGGCCAGGGCTCACACCTAACGCCAACGACCCCTTTGTGTAGGGGATGCCCCAGGGCCTGCTCAAAGCAAGAGATATAGAAAGAGCGCTGGCCCCAGAGAGGAAAGTGCAGGCTGGGCCTATAAGAAGTAGAAAAGCGTGGAAAAAAAATAAATAACATAGCCTAGACTTCCTCGGCAGCTCCTTGTCAGAATTCGGGGAAATTTTGGAAGAAGATTTTCCAAGAGCTGTCACTGCAGTGAACCTGAACCACAAATAACTCCACAGCTGCTGCACTGGAGATGCAAGGATTTAAATCAAGAGAGAAGCAGTTCCTCTGACTTCACTATCATGGAGAATCATAGAGGTATCCTTCTCCCACCTAGGCAGTTCCTGCAGGTTTTCTCCCGAGAAAGGATAACCTAAAAAGTCACCTGCCAACCTCCAAAATCACATGAGATTTTTTTTTTTTTCTTAAAAGAATGTATTCAGTCTCTGCTAAATTTAGCTTGTCTTGAAACTCTTTCTTGCAATAACACTGAGGTCTAGAAATGCCTCTCCCCTTTTTCTAAGTTAAAAAAACCCCAGATTCTCCCAGGTAGGTAGGATGTAAAAAAAAAAAAAAAAAAAAAGAGCATTATAAGACTTGATGAAAACATAAGGAACTAACAATACTGGGTGCATCTACACCAGTGTTTCAGCTGAGCCCTTTTGAGACAGACGTCCCAGTCACTCCCACTTGTTCTGTGCTCACATTAGAGAGTGGTCTCAGAGCACAAGAACAGGCATTCACCCACTGAACAAGACCTAGTCCAAAACGGCCACCCCCAAAACCGCCCTAAACGTGGCTGTCAGGTCCTTGGCGCCAACTGATTTACTCTACTGCCCTGTTCCCACCAGGCCACGCTGCTTGCTAGGGCACACAGAGCCACCACCTCCCGGACTTCTGCATGGGAAGCTTGTTCTCTGCTGTCACCCATCAAGAGTCATTTTATGGTTTGCATCTCAGTGCCCACGCCTGGAACAGCCCAAGTTTCATTGTGCATCCCTCCACATGGGAGGACAAAAGCACTGGCCTGATTTATCACATGACCCTTCGTTAAACCCATTAAAGCAGTAAGAAAATTAACTGAAAGGGTTAACACACATCTGTAACAGGCTATCCTGGTTATGACATTTACCTTCCCCGCCACAAGCGAGTTATCCAGTCTCTTCTCTAGCGTAAAGATAAATGTCAGCAGAGATCAACAATCATGTATTATAAATATACAATGCATAATTTTTTTTCTCCTGCTGTTTTGAAGCACTGAAACTGCTTTAGATGACAGGCATGAAATATTTAGAAACCGTTGGAATAGGATGCTCTGAATCCTCCTAAACTTTTAATAACTTGCAAATTGTGCTGTCACCCACAGGACAGCACCGGGAAGGTGCCTGTGCCAAGCAGCAACAGCCGAAAACCAGCTCCACTTGCGCTGCACCGAGCAGGTACCGCTTCCCACAAAGCGGGCGTTGCGGCCCTTGGGTGTCACTTTGCTACACCCGGACGGTGGGGTATTAAATGCAAAAGAAAATGTGCAGAATAATTCATCCGAATTCAGCAAAATCTTACAGAGAGCTCTCAGTTCAAGCGACGTTAACTTCTCCCCGTCCGGAGAAGCACACACAGCCCGCACAGGCAGGATCTGCTTTACAGTAGGCACACATGTGCTAGATGATAGCTGTTGTTTACTAGGTCATGTTGATTTTTGCTTTCAGCTATGTTTTCTTAGGCACCCACGTCTCTTCATGTAGGAGTGCCTTCGAAATTACAAAATATTACTCCCACTCAACATGCACTCGTGTATGTATACATTGGGTCTGTGTGTATATAGCTATAGAGATGCCCGCCACAAACAAACATTTGCATCCATGAGCTTTCAGAAAAACAAAGGTATTTTCCCATCACAGGGAAGTACCGCACCCGAAGCGAGGAAGAGCTACAGCCTCACCGCCCTCATCCATCCCCCTCATCCCAGCAGCGCTCTGGGATCCCAACTCCGCCGTGCCTCACTTCCGAAGGGACCACGCTCAGCACAGCCCTGTCGGCCACCTCCCTCCTGGGGCAGATGGAGGAGCAAAAGGGGACCCTGCCCCGCTGAAAGCCTTTCCCTGCAGTGGAACTCGCTTGCAACTCAGCATTTCCCCACAGAGGGGCCTCCAAATGCACGGATAATTTCACTCTTCTCCTTCCCTGCCTCTGAAGCATCCCTTCTGCTAGCTGTGGAAAAGCCCAGTTTCTTGGAAAGCAGCAGATTCTTGCTTAAGATAGGAATTCCTGTTAAGGAAGCTGATCCGGATCAAGCCCTTCCCTTCTGCCCTGACCTCCACCCCAGTTTAGGAAACTTACCTTCCTGGAAATGCCTTGGCTATAAATACAGCCCTAAGAACAGCTTGTGACATTTTTTTTTTCCCTTTACTACAGAAACTTTCCGCTTGCCGAAACCATCCCAACGAAAGGCACCGCAGAATATAAGCCGGGGAAAGCGGCGCTTGGCCAGAGAAGCAGGGCGGGTGGCAGCAGGCGATGCGCAGGCAGCCCATCGGCACACGCCTCGGCACGGAGCTGCCTCGCGTGGGGATGTGCCAGACCGTAATATAACCTATCCTAAGGATTCATCCCCTTCCCTGCCACCCCTTCTGCTCGGTACCCTTCCCCCCTCCGCGTTCCCTCCCTCGCTGTCACCCCAGGTTTGTTTCATTTTGTAAGCAATGGCTTACAGAAGCCACTCGGCGGAAGTTATTAACGCCGCTTTGGTATGGGGGAAATCTCATTAACGTCAGCAAAAGGAGGAAGAGTTCTGAAAAGCTCCCAGCTAATTTGCTTTCTTTTAATTTTCTTGCAATTACAGTAAGCAGTGTAGCGCTCTCCCAATAAATGAGTCTTTAGCATTGTGGCAGCAGGCTTCTCCCCGAATCAATTCTCGCTCAAACTTTTAACCCTTCGCTACATTGCCGGAGAGGAGAAATGACTGTGCCGTGCACCTTCCCAGAAGAAATGGATTTCAGACATTTCCAGTAATTTATCCACACGGTGGAAAATCCCTGTTTTGGCTGTGCTTTTTCATTTTTTATTTTAAATTTTTGCTTTGCAGTCATCACAGCAGTACCAAGCTGGTGCTTCCCACATCCTTTACTTGGTATAAATTCAGTTTCTCTTACAGTAAACACAGTTCCTAAAGGCTGCAATCCAGTTCTTTTCTGAAAAGAGGTTCAGTGTAGCATATCCCACACACTGGCTGATTTTTAAAACTCGCTGTGTGATCTATTTTCCCTTACTGCTTTGGAAAGTTGAAGAGCAACAATTCTATTTCAGACTGCAGCTTATTATTTTTACTCCACTGCAAAAAAATAAAATTAAGAAATAAAAAAAAAAAAAGGAAGAATGTTGAAGAATGTTTAAGCAGACAGTCTGAAGGGTAGTAAGAGGACAGGGTTTCGGTTTGCATTGTTTAAAAAGAAAGAAAAAAAAAAAGGAAGCAAAAATTGTCCTCTATATAAACTAAAACTGGATTGATTTTTCAACGACCAAAAATGTTATAATAAAGCCCAACACTAAAATTTCATGGTGGCAGGTTTCAATTAGAATGGAAAAAAGGTTGGTTTTTTTTTTTTTTGCTAAAAAATGTGGAGAAGTGGAATTGTGGAGGGAAGTCATGTTCTGATTAGCCCTAAATTAGATCACTTATCCACATCAAAACAAGTCAGGGAAGTCCAAATACCATTATTATTTGATGGCTTTTTTTTTTTTTAAATTCTCAGCTGTAGATTCATCCAAGAATGTTAGCTTTTCATTTTAATTAAGTTTCTAATCGTTAAGGCTCCAACCCAAAACTTTACAGTATCAAGCCTAAAATCTAAAAAAAAATCCCAAACAAAAATAAAGAAGAATCTGTTATTTTTTTCTCCCGCAGTTTGACCAACATTTTTGCCCCGTTCCCATGACAGCACACAGGGGAAGCGGGGACAGCAGGAGCCCCTGGGAGGGAGCAGAACTCCTGCTTGGACATTTGGAAGTCTCTGCCCAGGTCCCACCAAACACCTCGAATGTCCAGCCCTATGTCAACACGCTGCCGACACTGGAGTGGAGAGAAGGGCTGGATCAAAGCGGGATGAGAAGTTTCTTGCCTTCACAGTTAACAGAGGCCTCTCCACAAAAAAACGACCTGCCTGTCCTGGGGACTTCATAAAGCAAGAAGAAAAAGCCTGTCCTGCCGCATGCTACAGTACACCGATTTTTTTGCAGAGCTCTGATCAGCACACCAGAACGTACGATGAAAACATTGTATTGTTTAAAAATTATATGTGGAAATTAGGTGGTTAAAGAACGGGTGTTTGACTGGACCCTTTGCTGAACACATTTCAGCCACGGGAAGCTTCTTGCACTGATTTGCAAGTTGCAGAAAACCCGACTGCTGCCAACATTTGAAAATAATTAAGTCGGACCTTTGTTGTCTGTGGAAAGAAAAGAAGCCAATAAAGACACATTTTTAGCTTCTTTTAAAGGATATTTGATGATCACAAGCTTCTTGCATGGATAAGACTGTGCCTGCACAATGAAAAAGGGTGTCCACCAGTACATACATACATGTACCAAGCTCTGCGCTGTGAAACGATTCCTGCATCATTTATAGCTACTCTATGTACTTCATAACGTATGCATGGATAAGCTATACCGAATGCAGGATACTGAAACTGTCTCATTTGTCCAGGCCAGTCGCAATCACATAATTAAATGACGGCCATAAAGAAATCCTTACTCAAACCAGGGACAGCGGAGAAGGCTAATTTTCATGTTTGTTAGAAACGTGCCCACCCCATTTACAAGTGAAACCCAGGGGCAATAGGGACTTTCAGCACTGCGAAATCAAGAAATCTGAAGTGGGTCAGGAAGAGCAAACTCAGAGGATTTCACTGAAAAGTCACGCACCAAAACCCAGGGTTGGCACCCCTGCAGAAGTCGCTGTCGGGAACCAAATGCCAGCTCATGTTTTCCTCTTGGCTATGGAGATATGAAACCACCGTAAACACAACTCTTCCTTTCCACGCATCAGTACTCCATCCTCAGAGCTGACAGCATTTCGAAATGAACCCCATCTAGCCACGAAAACATACGGCACCAAACAAGCACATCTTCTGGTGGTGCAGTCACTGGAGGAAGGGTCCCTTCTTGCCACCCCTTCCATCTCAGGACCTAGAGCTCCTCAGGAGGCATTAGAAAACCCCTGCTGTCGCACAGCCAGAAATTTCTGCTTTCACTCAAAACACCGGGCTTGCTGTGCTCCTAACAAAGCGGCGTTCAAAACAAGCGTTGGCATGTGCATTTATGTGAAACGACTGAACGGCTCTGCAGGTTGATAAAAGGTTCTGGAGTCTTTCATGTACAACTAAAGTCATCGGTTTCATGTACAACTAAAGTCATCGGTTTGAACCCAACCCGTATCAGTGGTGCCTGAAACTGGCTGCAGCTGGTGACCTATCTAATAGAGTTGGTAGTATCGCTCTAACTCCTGCAAGACAAATAGAAAAGCTGTTTGGGGTACTTTGCACAGAGAGGTCAAATCTTGGAAAGGAACAAATTTTGAACCTCCTTTTAGTGTATGCTGTTTGTCCCACCAACGCAGCCTGCGATGGTAGCTGGCAGGCTCTTCAAGCACATACAAGGCTTTTCATGGATCATGATACAACCTCCACAGCTAACTTTTAATTGAAAATATCCTCCATGTTGCCATTTCATACACTCCCACAAACCATCTACCACAGCCTCGTGAAGTGGGGCTTACGGAAGGCACTGATGTCTCCAAGAGAAAATGCTGGAAGAGTCCATTCCTCCTGCACCACGCAATAAAATCCTGCTACTGTTAAAACTGAAGATCATCCCTGAAGACTTAATAAAAAAAACCCAAACAAACTAAAAACCCAACACCACCCATCTGTAATCCGCCCTTCCCTTCATCTCCCAAGGCCATGACCAATTCTGCCAGTCAAGTTTCCCACGACAGCTCAACATTAGTAAACTCATTCCCCCACGAAAGATAAACACAGATACATGAATTCCCCATCCTGTTTGTTTGCGTACAAACGCTTAGCCTTAACAAAGCAAAACTGCATCCCTGCTGCCATAGCCCCTCTGAAACTCCCTTCTGAAACTCCCTTCTGAAACTCCCTACCAGGCCACCGTGGGACTGCCTCGCAAAATGGGGCAAACCCAGTGGTAAAGTCATATCGAACTAAAACACAGTTCAGATTAAACCTCATTTTGCTGGGATCTTCAAACCTCCTACTTGCCTGGTCCGGTTTTAGCCCATTTTTACAGCCCCACGCAGACCACCTTAAAAATCTTACTAACCTGATGAAAAGTGCTCCCTAGGCCCTACTTTCTAAACAGTACCAAGCTGCTCGTCAGCCCTTACTAAAATGACAGAGAAATAGCGATCCTCCCTGTGTGAGTTACAGGCTTCGCCCCTGCCTCGCTGGGGCGGCAAACCCTGCTGGCTCGCTCCCGTTCACACAGCCCTGCACATGCTCAATAACACCATTGATTTTGTTTGTGCAGGCAGAGAGAATCCAATTTTAAAAAGCCACATTGATTCCCACCCATTAAAAACAGAGGAAGCTGCAGTATTTGCTAAATGGATAGAAAAAGACTGAGGTCAGGGTGGAGGGGTGGGAATAATGTCATTACGCCGAGCTCGTTCTGAAGGATGGAGAATTACAAAAAAACAGACAATAAAGTAGTAACCGTTTGACTTTACATTATTTGTCGTAGTTTCTAAATCGCAAAAATAGCAATTCAACAACAAGGGAGTGCCCGGGCGCAGAGACAAGGGATGCACAACGGAAGGCATCCAAGAGCATGTAGCTGTGATTAGTTGCATTTAGAGCATGAAGACACGCACGCAGCGAGCGAGGGCACAGACACAGGAACTGAGAGAGAAGCCCTGCGAGTATCTGCGAGGGCCCTGTCTGCTTTTCAGTTCTTTGTTTTAGCACATTAAACAAACAGAGCCATCACACAGGTCACCGAGGACCTTCCTTCTGCAACTGTGGCCCCAGCTGCACTGCACACAAAAACTATTATTATTCTCTAATGGCTGCACCTTTTGGACAATGATTCAGTGTTCTTTTTTTTTTTATCTCCTTTTGTGCAGTGCCACTTAGTCTTTTGCTTCATTTTATGTTTTATTTGCACACTCTTGAAATCTTCATGTAGTGACTAAAAATTCATGAGGAAGCCATAAGTAAGAGCCACCCCCCCTCCCCCCTACCTCCCCGGCCTTTTCTAAGCATAGTGAGCAGCTAAGTAGGTACTGGGCATATACTGGTGCTGCCGCAGCAGCGAGGGGGTGGGAGAAGCTGCGGTCTGGGGAGGGAGATGGTGCTGCAGCCCTGGGGGTGCTTCCTCATCCCGCATCGGGGACCACGAGCTACAGACGATGCCCATGTAGGGCACCGTGGCTCATCAGAGCCCAGCAAACGTATCCCAGAGCGCAGACGCCCCACGCTCGACGCGGTGGCTGGGCTTCAGCTCAACGCTGTGGCACCACCCCACCACGAGCCTGCCCGTGCACAGCAGTCACTCATCTCTTCAACTTCAATCCGGCGATGCGAACAGGCAAGTGCTTGCTAGCATTAGTGAGGCTTTCATAATTGGCCCCAGCTGGTTAGTTGTAACACGCCTTGTTGTTGAGCAACTACCTACTAACACTGTCAGACATCCCCTGGTTGCATAAGGAGGGTTAGTATCATTATTAACTAGGAGCTGCCAGCAGCCTGTGCCACGTTCTGCAGATAAGAAAGCCTTTAAGCTCCTGGTCAGTCAAGGCCTCGTTGGAAAATCTCGTGCCAGCTTCAAGGAAAGCAAGCTCAGACCGAAGCCACAGCAGCCTCCTGCCCTTTCTATCACACTACGCTTCCTGCAGTGCCCTGGTCCTCTCTCCCCTCTGGCTGCCGCGGGGTCTGCTGCCAAGGCCACCTAGCTGCCAGCCCTCCTGCCACCACGCCGGCCAGCGTGCAGAGACCCTGGCTCACCGGAGAGCTGCGTGTTTGTGCACATTGGTATGTGCAATGCAAGCATGGCAGACATTTCAAAGCTTCATGAAGAAATGTACCCCAGTGCCCAGCCATGCCACTGATGAAAACTGTGATGGCAGCAAATACGATAGTGCGGCACAGCTTCAAGCATGACCTAAAAGCTAAGCAAGGCAACGCAATATCAAGCAAATGCACTGTTCCTGGTGTGGAAAGGTGTCCTGGTTTGAGGAAACGCACAACAATTTGGATCTTTCTCAGGAGGCAAAAGCATGGGGGAAATATAATGGAAGTGGCTATTTCGCAAGCTGCTTGAGCATACCAATGGCTCCGATGACTTTAAGCCAAAATTTGCAACCATGCCCACTCCCCAGCCTTCACTCGCCATTCAATTTAATCTCTGCAATACAGAGTCAGGGGCATTTTCCACAGAAAAACAAGCAGCATCCCCTTACTTCTGCCCTGTCAGGGGGCTGCTGTGACACCCCACTTACAAAACTAAGGGCTACAGTTATATTCTGCACATAGGATTCTTACAGGACTTAAAACACCATTTTGAGGCCAGTAAACAGATCCTGTAGCCCCAGCCTAATGTAAAAGCTGTTCGTGTGTCTAGGAGCTAGAGCTCCAGAGTTACTCAAAAGCACAGACCCTGAACTGGAAATGAGTCTCTTCAAATCCCACATAAGCCCACACTGCAGAATTGGGCTGAGAGGAGTGGTCCACATGGCTGTATCGGCTGTCTAGAGCAACTCTGGCCTTTCCCCTTCACGGCTTTCATCTGAACCAACCTCCCATGCTCTGGGTTTGCTCCTGCTTCTTCTCTCTCCAGCTTCCATTTTGACTGCCTTTAGGGCCGGAGAAGGGCATCAAGGCTGCTAGGAAAATGCCCCGGCAAACCTACAGGTGGGACAGGATCTGCTGTACTTCTTGAGCTGCCGCGGAGAAGCGGCTGGCAGTTCTCCACATCTCTGATGAGGAGGTTGAAGGCTTGGGCTCGATCAAGGTCCACGTGACAGGACACTCCCCACCAAAGTGGGGATTGATCCTTTTTCTAAGGTGTGAGCTATCACCTCGTGACATGCCCAATGTCTCCAAAAACCACACACGAACAGCAAATACACTGCAATGCTTCATGCACGTTACCACCATTCCTCATTTCAGTGTAGCAGTTCAACACGTGCTTTAATGTTACCCATGTCTCTGGAAGCCAAGACAGCCACTCACATAAGCTTAAGCTTAGTTTCTTTTGCTGGATCATAGCTACTGATGCTGGAAGGTAGTTCTCTAAATCCAGTGTAAATGTTTAAAGTTTATCCCCAAAGGATTTATGTAGACATAAATATACAGATTAAAAACAAGCAAGACTTTGGGGGCTTTTTATTACCTTCTGAAGTAGCCAGGCACATGGATATTTTATCTCTCTTTTCTATCTGCTTTCTTCCAACTGCACAGTTCAGAGACTTCATACAGATCAGAGGCAAAGTTCAGACTAGCACTGACAATTTCATTAAAAAAAAAAAAAAGGAGAGAGAATTGTGTTTTCTTATGTTCTCTGCTCTTTTATTGCTATTTTCAAAATGAAGAACAGTCCCTATCAAAGTGCTAAGGGCTGAAAACATAACTCTAAACGATACAGGAAACCCAACTTTGTGCCAGTCCATTTTTATCATCTCTTTGTGGCCATAACAAAGCTGGGAAGAAGAGCTAAACAATAGAGAAAAAAGAGTAATTTCAACATAATTTTTTTTGCTGAAAGTAACATTGGTGACAATAACAAGAATCCATTCAAAGGACAGAATGTTATCTTCCAACCCAGTTAACATGCCTTTCTTTCTCTTGCTCATTATATATCTTACACATCAAGCTGTATTTTGACCTCGCTTACAAAGGAATTTGTTTGGAACCACCACATCTCTATACACATATTGGCATTGCTAAGTAAAATCCATCCCATGCTACCTTTCCCTTCCCTGGTCCCTCACGCACCTGCCAAGAAGAGACAGGTTATCAAATTGAGCCTCTAGAAAAGCGATCCCAGAAATAACAACATGGATATCTTCTGCTTTTGCTTGTGCTCATGCAACCTTCCAGAATCCAGTCCACTAATTTAAGTGGCTAACAATGGCAGGAGCTGTATTTTTGACAACTGTGGGGATGAGATTGCTTAGGTAGGCTTTTATTTTTGAAACAGACCTTCGCCATGACTTCCTTTTACCTGCTGAAATCAACTGGCAGTATTTCATCATTAACTTTTTAGCATAGTAACCAGTAAATTCAGCTAGCCTCAGCTGAACCTGTTTACCTTTTAGATTTCATCTGTCCCTCTTAATATTGTTGTGAGCATCCTCCATTTTCCTCTTGGATGATTATTCTCTGTTTGCAGTCTCCCACTGGCAAGTAAAACACTCAGATAAAATAAACTGAAACTTTTTTTAAGCCATCAGATACTCCTTCCACCTCACCACCCTTTCTTCCAAGTGCACAGCTCCGCATGGAAGCAACTAGTTGAAACACGAATTCTTACCATGGTGGATCTGAAAAAGGCCATCAGCTTTCCTTCTGCACACCAGCTGTCACATTAACGTGCGTGCTAGCCCTCACGGTCACGTGTACCATTATACTCTCTACTACCCTTTTGTTTAAGGGCCTCAGCCACAAAAATCTTTGTGCGTTGGGTGCTGTAAACACAGCCCCACTTCAGAAAACACAGCATCTGAGGAGCACGGCATAAGGTAAACGGTGACAGACACCTACACCTGGACTGGAAGAAAACATGGTATTGCTCAGCAGTATCACCACAAATCATCTAATCGTACGATCAGCACACAGTTAAAACATAACTCATTATAGTACTGCTCCTCCTGTTGTCAAGTTAACTGAAACATCGCTAACTTTCCTTGTCTGCCTCCACATGAGCGTGAGCATCAGCTGCTGGAAAAGACAATTCTCTTCCTTCTCTAAAGGCTTCAGCTAGTGAGCTTCTTGGGCTCAGGAGCTCCACAAGTCACCAGGGTTACCTGAAAACTGTCCCAAGCCTCCCACAAAAGTTCACTGATGACACTGTGAAACTTTGGGCACTTTTCATGTCTCCCCAGGCCCAGGGTACTACAGAACTGTTTCAAACCAGCTAGGAATGGCAGTGGTTGGCAAAATGAAAAATAACAACAGAGTCAGCCCAACTCTTTGTACCATGTACTTTGTAGAAGTCTGCTACTCCCTGGCTAACGTAAACTAGTGGGGACAGAACCTGAAGGTGCACCCAAGCACTGATCCCATGCAGTCGCAGCAAAATAAAGTCAAAACCTCTCTGCACAAAATAACTTGTGTCTGTGCAAGTAAAACAACAGCTGCAATTACTTCTGTCCTTCAAGAAGGGGAAGGCAGAGGTCAAGCTGCCACTTAGGGACTCACAGTTTACTTTCCAACCCAGTGCAGGAGAAGCACATTTTCCTGTTTGGAAATCAGCTATCTCTGGTTTTGAAGTCTCTAGATAGCAAGAAGAGTGAAATCTCATCTTCCTTCCTCCCACATCTTTCCTTATATGGGGAAGAGTGACTTCCAGGTACCCATCACCTGTAGGAGGATTTCTCCTCTGCCCTTCCCCTCTCCAAATTCCTAGAGTCACTTCCCTTTTATTTATTCCTCTTAGAAGCAAAAATTTCCCACAGTATACACAACGCATGCCTTTCTTCTGTCTTTTTTTTTCCCCCTTGTAAAGCACCACAGAATAACCATTGTATAACCTTGCCTAAAAGGCAAAGGATGTTTCCTTCAATCCTTCCTCCTTAAACAGGTAACAGCTGTGGCTCTAACTCCGCTTAAGTCAGGCCACAAGATTAGTGTTTTTCAAGCAAGATAACCACTCTCAACTGCTTGAGAGTTGCTCCTTTTCCCCAGCGTGACCTAGAGAAGGAAGCAGCTACTGAGCCTTCACCTGAGAATTAGGTGCCTTTACATTAGCTTAGGCTAATTCGAAGCATCAGTGCAGCAAATGGCTTGAGAAGACAGAAGCTTTGGGGACTGAAATCACAGCATTCAAGGGGTCTGAAGCTGGGAAATGTATAACCCCACACTAATTGTAGCATCTTTAGGTAATTTCTCTCTGCTGGTAATGACTCATTCGTTTATAAACCAACGTCAGTCACTTTTCTAACCCCATTGCCTATAAGCAGCAGAGCAGAAACACTTCCCAGTCACAAAATGCTCTTCAGTGTAATACAGCTTTTCAGTCTCACTGTGCTGGGGCCTGAAACTTGTGAACCAAATGAATGCACAGACACACGCAGTAAGCTTCCTCCATGTTACATTTAAATCTCTTGCCTGCAGTGAGGAAATGTACAGGGGGAGGCAAAAAAACTGATAGGATTTAAATACGTGGTACTTGAGCAAAACATCCCTGAAATCCTGTGCAAACTCTGTTGCTAATGCTGCTTTTTCATATTCAGAAGTGTGGATGATGAATCTCACTACTTGTAATTCTTCTTATTTTCACACTTGGAGCACCGCTCTCACGCCAACAGCCCCTCACCTCCTTCTGCTTCTCAACAGCCACTGCTGCCATTAGCCAGCTACTGCCCTCACCCAAACGAGTGTCGAAATAAGCGGAGAGGGATGTGGAAAATCAGAATCCAGTGTGCGACTGCAGTGCCTTCTCCTTCACTGACCACCTATTGCCGGAGTGACATCCGTGGGTCACCACACCGCTCTTCCTATGAGCGGCTGCTGCTGCTCTGTCATCAGAGCTGAAAAAAAGAGCACCCCTTCCCCGCTCTGTTTCCTTGCGCTTGGCAAGGAAGCGACTTGAGTGGGAGGAGAGAAAGGAGAGCAAACACAAAACCACAGAAGTAAGCAACCAGGAGCAGAGACCAAACTTTATGTCTCTCATATACATGCAAGCAGTGGACTCTGATTGCCCTGCTAATTGTACCGTCACTCAGAAGTATCACTGCAGAAGCAACTCCTTGTCACCGTACTGAGCTAGGTTATTTCCCAGACCGTGCTCTGAGCACAGGCATCTTTACCAAAAGACAGTATGTCTTTTATGTACTACAGAGACGGAGTCTCAAGCGCTACAGCCAATAGCTGCAATAGGAGGGTTTTGATTTCTCTTAGGTAAATAGCTCTTTTAAAGTAAAACAAGCTAGCCATTTGTAGCTGTTTCAGACCTGCCCTGGTACGGTAAATACAAGAGCGACCTTGATTTTTCACATCAGTTCACAGGGCTGCAGCCTTAAAGGGACTTACTGTGCTTATAAAGTTTGAGAGAAGAAAAATAGACAGCAGGAAATCCTGTGACAGGCTTGTTTTGGTGATCATATAGAGATAGTAGCAAGAGAAACAAAAAAATACACCAAAAAAACTCTAAACACAGGAACACCTGTGGCCAACCTGCAGGTGGGGAGACTGGGACTTCCAAGCCTCTCGCTGATCCTGCTGGCATTACCAAAATGACTCTGGCAGCAAGTGTAGACACGGTAGGGATTAGTTTAGGATTCGGCACTGTGTTTAAAAAAACCCAAAGGTTCATAGTTGTTTGCGTCAGGCGTACCCAGGTGACTTCAGGTAGCAGTATGTGGACAGGTAATGGAGTGTATCTGCAAGCTACCTCCTCTCTGCAAGCCCTCTCGAAAGCATGCAGGAACTCCAGCTCAGCCGCATTTGAAGACTATTTGTTTCCAAACCAGAAAGTTTTGCTTTCGGGGAGGTCAGCCCCAGCCTGGGGCTGTGTGGCACTGGGTGGTGAGAATGCCCGTGGAAGAAAGGTGTGCTTAAACAGGAAAGTTATGGGGGAGAGGGAGCGGAGGGGAAGGGGGAAGAGGAGTGCTGTCCTCTAAAACCGTGTTCCTCCAGAGCTGATGTGGAGAAGGGTGAGGTGAGCTGCCCCAGCGTGGGCAGGACACCTGTGTCAGAGCTGATGGTCAACCACTGAGCTCTGCTCCTGCTCCCTGCCCACACAGCACTGCCCGGGCTGCGGGCAGCGCTACTGCAGGTGGATGGGGCTGCCTGCATCCAGAGGGCTGCTTTTGCCTCCATGGGGATCACTGACACGCTTGAAAGCAGCAGCAACCTTGGGAAAACGCTCTTTTTAAAAGAAAATTTGCATTTACCTTCTTTTCCCCATGTTTTGCTTGCTCTTTTGCACAACTGCCGTGTTCCTAAAAGAGGGATCTGTTTAGCCATTCACCTGCTCCTGGTGCTCATCCCCTCACTTGAGACCATCATCATCCTGTCACTTGCATTGGTTCCACTGGCAATCCTATCCCCTTCCCAAATCTCCTGCTAATGGGAGATCGTAACTTCAGGTGGGGAAGAGCAGCAGCCGGAAATTAGGAACTCTGAAGGAACACTTTTTCATGCAAGGACCTCTAGCAGTGACGAACAAGGGAAAAGCAACGTGGGAAGACAGGGTATGGTTAACAACAGGTGGCTCAAAGCCCAGATTTCAGGGTGCTTTTAGGGTCTCTGGTTGTTCCAACAATTAACAGTGAGTGTGGCAGCCAAAATCTTTTTATTTAATTTGTTGTTGTTGTTGTTAATCTGTGCTTAGTAGGACTTTGACAACCAGTTCCCTGTGGTGTTTCACCTTACTGGACCATGGCAGAGGTTTTGCAGCTTCAGCTGACTGGTGAGCACCAGAGCCCCTCACCCGTGGGGTGGCACCAGCTGATGGTGGCCAAACAGTGGTCCCAACTGTGGTACCTGCCTCTGTCTGCCTTTCACATACTTGTCTCTGATCTACAACACCCTTAATGGATTGAGCCCTGCCTGGATTGAGCCCTGCCTGTGGACACATAGGTTCCTTCCTTTCCAGCCACCAAGACAAAACTGCAGGAGGAATAATTAGTGTCAGTCCCCCTTCTTTGCCATATAGGAGCTGTTTTGGGAGAGGGGACAGAAGGGACTGGCCCAGCACTCAGTTGAGATATTTGATCTTCCGCCACTCAGACACGGATAAGTCAAAAAGGAGCAGCATAAGACTTCTCCCCCTCCTCAGGCCAACAGCAACTTCTCTTTGCTGGGGAAAGCCTCCCTGTTGGGTTTCTTGCAACCAGCCCTTTGTTACAAATAATCTTGGGCCACGAGGCATATAACTGAGCATATTTTATACACTTGGTTAATAAATAAACAAAGCCCTCCTGTGACGGCCTTTCCGATTCCACAGAGGGACATGGGGCTCCTCTCGGAGTGAGGCCAGCATCATGTGCTGGAGCCGGGCAGGGAGATGCTGCGGCATCACAGGGAAAGGGGCAGTTATTGCTAACTTTGACAAGATAAAGGAGGAGCTGGCATCTCTGCTCAGAGCAAAATAAAAAACATCGAAGGATACTAGGGAGACTCTGGTCTGAAGATTGTTTAGGCTGAAATACAAGCTCTTCTGTTTTAAATGAGACCCCAGAAAGGGAGTTATTTTGGAATATACAGTGTGTATCTTCTGTTGGATGCACCACGGGCACAACACCAGTTTACCATCCCTGCTCTGGGGTGATTTATACACAAAGGAATTTGGCGAAGGACTATCTTTGCTTGAGTTTTGTAAAACCAAAAGCTACCCTGGCCTGACTATCACACAGATGGGACAAAGCCAAAAGTTTTCAGCTGAATGTCTGTTCCCTTCCAAGATCGGTGGTCTGGATGCAATGAAACTGAGATTCAATAAATCCTGGTGTTGGTTTTGCAAAAAAGAATTCTGCTGAATTTTGGTTATGAAAAAAACAAGTCCAAACTCCAAATGTCCTTGGGAAAGAAACAAAGAACTGCTTAAAACAGTATAGCTTGAAGTCTGCTTTCCTCCACAAAGTCTTCTACAATGTATTACCTGTTCCCCAAGCCTGCAGTCCTACCAGGCGTGATCATCACTAAGTGAAACTGAGCTTAGACTTCATCAATGAGCTTGGTGGTTTCGCTCCAGTACCCAGAAGAAACATTCCTCCTCAAACCATCTAGCCATCCTCCTCTTTACCTTGGAGAGGCAGAGTCAGTAAAGCAGCGAATGTTGCAGGTAAGACTGAAGCAGACTGGCAGAGCAGTGAGGCTCCCACAGCTGCAACAGCAGTCAAGTCTGAGATAGAGATGTTTTTGCATGTCTGGAATGGCAGAAGATTTTGAAATGTAAGTGCACTAACACTGTTATACAAGGACATTAACAGATGCCAATTCACTGAGTAAACTTACAAGCACAGCCTATCCCTGCTGCCATTACTACTGCCTCATTTAAAGGGCAGTTTTGGCCAGAATGACGCGTGCTCTGAGTCACACAATTGGGAAGAGGTCGTGACGCTGCTCGGTAATCTACCTTGCTTTGGCTCCCTGTCAGCATAGCTAGGGGATTGATACCTGTCACGGCACCATGTCCACATGTGGCAGACGGATCCAGTTTAGTCCCCTGCATCCCTCAGGACCCACACTCACCCAGCTAAGCATGTACAGCCAGTTAAAAAACACACCTGCAACACAGCCTCATATATACTCTGTATGGGCAGCTGACAATGTGCACGTAGGCCTTTATGCCTGCATATTTTCTTGCAGTGTCTGAAATTAGACTGATAAACACCTCTTCAAACTGATACTCAGCTTCATTCTCTGTTATCCAAATATTTCATCAAAGGCCACTTACCTACAAAGCAGACATCTCAACCCATGGCCAGACATGGCACATACCAAAGCCTTTTGAAAACAAGGCACCAAAACTACATTTATCCCTTTACAGAGCAGGGGTGACAGCCATTATTTT
Organism: Chroicocephalus ridibundus; assembly: GCF_963924245.1. Taxonomy (NCBI): domain Eukaryota; kingdom Metazoa; phylum Chordata; class Aves; order Charadriiformes; family Laridae; genus Chroicocephalus; species Chroicocephalus ridibundus. The sequence continues at coordinate 158,522,635 of NC_086284.1, forward strand.
ATATCTGCAATATTTTGAAAATTCTGAAACACTTAAATCTTGTAAGATGATTATGCCATTAATAAGTGAAATGCACTCATCCCTGGGGTGCAACACAGCAGCTGTTTCAGCTGAGCAGCAAAGAAAAGCCACGAGGGCAAGGCAGCTTGGTGGTAGTGCCCCAAGGAGAAGCCCTCCTGCTCCAAGCATCCCAATGCTGCCACCCCACGCTAGGGAACCGCTCTGGTGCCAGCAAGGGAGGACCAAAGCTCTACCACCACCCCAACCACACCCTTTCCCAGAGGTTGCTACCCCCTCTTTCCACCTGAGCGTGGGCTCTAATGGAGGGGGTGTCTGCTGCAGCCTCAGCCCGGCATTTCTCAGGACACGCATTTCCCTGGGAAGCTGTTCATACATGGATTATCAACCCAGAAGGCATCTCTCTGGTCATTCACTCCTCTGACCGCCTACAAAATGGAGATCACAGGGACTACCTCAATGATATCCCCCCTTCAAAATGCAGCAGGAAAAAATAAAATCCCATGAAGATACTTTTTCATCAGTTGCTCTGTGAAGAGAGCTTCATTTCTAGCCTAAGTGCGTCTGGCTAAACCTGCCAGCTGCAAAGCCCGGCTCCTGCCCTGTGAGCTGGGCAGAGCAGCCCTCCATCAGTAGCTTCGGTTCCTCCGACAGGCACCTCCAAGACCATGGGTGTATCACCACATACTTCCATGAAAGGTCACCGATCAGGCCCAGGCTGACTTAGCTAGTGATAAGTGACAAGATGAAGGACTATGGTGACTGGGGGGCAGGCTGGGACCACTGTCCCAAGCAAGGGGAAACGCTTGGATGGCCACACGATCCTTTTGCACCACAGGCTGGAGATGGGTGGGAGGAAGGAGGCTGATCCTCTTCAAAGCACTCCCCCTTCAAGATGACAATTCTGACCACGGTGCTGAGAAAACCCCCGAGCTGGCCGGAGCAGCAGCCCGAGGAACTGCCGATGAAATTGGGATGGGGCAGGAGAGCCCCTGGCCTGGCAGGGAGCGAGGGGAGGGATGGAGTGTGACAGCCATCGGGGCCAGGAGACATGACGACGTGCCAGTGCAGGCCTGGTGGGCAAGAGGACTCTACCCTGGTTCCCAGCCTGCTCTGGGGTCATTCCCCTTTAGGAGTGGACACAGGACTGGGAGCTTTAAGCTCTCACAACAGCCACGTTGTCAATTCGGTGTGGAGCTGGTGGCAGGGCCCACTGTCCCTAGCCCTCCCACGCTCACCCTGTGCCCTTGGCACAGGCCTGGGGCAGGCACTGGGGGTGCGGCCATGCTGCCCGACCAAAGGAGGACTCTGAGCCGCGAGGGGGAGTTCCTGCAAGGCCCACCTTAGCATGTCCTGCCTCTCTCAGGCCCCTCTACAGTCAGGAGCAAGGGAGAAAAATCTCCAGAGTATCGATTATGGCAGCAGATACAGCCTGGAGGAGGCTGTCTCCTCTGACAGGGATGGGAGCTAAGTTTTTCTAGACTAAAGATATTTTGGTGACCATTTTTGATACCTTCTGTCCCACCCTGCCACCTCAACACCATTGTGATCCTTCTGGAGAGCACTGCCTTAACGAGAAATAGCCCTCGTGGGACAGAGACGTCCTGATGTTGGGGCGCCCAGTGAGGCCCCCGATACCAAGTCTGCCCACCATTCCTGTCACAAGAAACTGGGGTGAGGGATCCGGTTTTTCTTCAGGGCCCGTTACAAGGCAGCAGTGGTATATTGCTCACGTAAAGTCTGCAGGCAGCCCTGGGACTGTCTTAGCTTATGCTGGGCTATGCAGATTCGGGTCAAGAAAGAGCACGGAGTTTGTTTAAAGACACTCCTGTATTCCACCTCCAGGAGAAAAAGACCGGCCTATCATTTTATATGAAGAGGAAAGGCCTTACATTGCTCTGAGAATGAGCAGGATCCCACGCAACTTTCCTCACTTGAAAGGATGTGGCCATCGCATTCTTTGAGAGTAGTGTTAAACAACAAAAAAAAACAAAACCCAAAAAAAAAACAAAAGAGGGAAAAGAAAAAGCAAGTTGCTAATAAAATACGAGGACAACCTGCAAATTTGCTCCCAAAAGCCCATGATAAAAAACCTCCAGCTGAGAGCTGACCTCTATGTTATATTCCCCAGCACTCTGCCTCATCTCTCCTCAAATGCATGGGGCACAGGGCTTCTGTCACTTCTTTGGCCTGCCTGCTTACAGTCTGAGAAGTTTTACTCTGAAGAAGCTTTTCCTTCACATTCAGCTTAAATGTGCCATTTCTTGAAGTCATCCCCATGTCTTTTATACTCTAGCAAGCAAAACAAGTGTAAATTAAATGGAAGACACATGAAATCTTTATAAAGCCCTGTGTTTCCTCTAGCATGAAAGTTCCTTCTCTTTGGAGTGGAATGGGTCTTTACTCTGTGCTGTATTTTTCCCCATCAGAAAATGAAGAAGAATATAAATTTTCCTCATGACTTGAATTTAGCTTCATCAGCAGCCCCCTGCTGATGTAATTCAACCCAACCAGATTTTTCTTTTTCTTATTTTTTTTTCCCGGTGAGCTGCTGCCCCTTTTCCCCTCCTTCCATCAATTCAGACATGGAAAACAAGGGAGGAATTAGACAGACAGAACTTATTATCTAACAAGCTACAACTTCAGACTGGGCAGGAATAACATTTAAAATATAAAAAGCAAATTTTATCAAGCCTTTTCCTCCCCAGAGACTGCCACAAAAATATTCCTTGTTTGTTGCTGAGAATGAACCTTTTTTCTCTTTCATTTCTGCTTTCTGTCACATATTTCATTTTGGCTGCCCCTTCTGTCTTTCAGCTAGGGACCTAGGCTGCTAATGCAGAATCACAGATAACTCAACAACAAAATGCCTGTATTATCTTTTTTTTTTTTTCTTCTACTCTGCCAGGTAATTGCAAACCTAAAAGCTTTTGCATATTTACCACAGAAACATGCCTCTCCTGGAGGATGGGACTGTCATCAGGTAAAATATTTCATTTAATAAGCCTCTTCTGAGGTATAAACTCAGGTTGGGGATTTTTTTCTGGCCTCCTTCAGAGCAAAGGACAAGCAGATAAAAATCAGCTGCTGCAGTGCTACACTGTCAAAGTTCCTGTTCCTGTGAAAGTTAACTCTTCCCAAGCTCAGAGCTCAGGTGGGCTTTGCCAGTGTGATGTTTATGAAGTAGGAAAAGGGTCTGTTATCAACTCGTTGTTTTTCTGTCCCCAGTCCTCCCCACAAATAAAACAGATTTCTTTCCTATTTACAAACAGAGCAACCACCCTGCTTTTCTGTAACCCATCTGATGAGTTGTGGATGCTGCCAGGACTGATTTTCATTAAATCAGTCATCAAGAAGGATCACATTTTCCCTCTTTGCCCCTGTTTCACAGTATTACAACAACAAAAACATGGCTCGAACAGTCCTAAATTCAGCTGTCATCTAAAGACAAATTCCACACACCCTCCCCCCCCACCCCTGAGGTAGCAGAAGAATTGCTTTTCTTGGTCCTTGTTATGTTGAATCTAGCTCCCTGGTACTGAGCAGAGGGAGGGTCTGAGGACAGCAACTACAGAGAGACTTTGTGTCTTGGAGTCAAGACAGAGGGAGAGCATGACTTCCAGGGATTATGGAAAGAGGCTGCTTTGCTGAAACTGTTCAACAGGCTGAAGAGGGATATAGCCGGTTCACACGTTTTGCTTTGGTCCCCCCTACACAGAGGTCAGAACTCCATTCTAGTACATAACATACCTGTAGTTAAAAGCACTGTGAGTGGGAATTGACTGTCTACGACAGGTCCTCGGTCCAACTCTCCAACACCAAATTACTGACAATGCTCATTCATCCCTGCCAACAGACTCCCACACGAAGAAAGGTGTCTCCAGCCTGGCCAGGCTGCCTGCTCACCTGGAGCAGAGCCAACAGGAGCCAGCCAGAATACTCTCATTGATTCTAGTGAGCTCCACAGCCTGTATGAAAACAACTCCTTGACAAAGCATCTTCTACATCCATACAGTTTTCCCGTGGGCCAACCTTACTCCTGTAACGTCCCTGGTTTTACATATAAATAAAGAGTGTAAGACACAGCTGATGCATGGATTGATTGTTTACTGAAACCAAGAACCTGCTTGCATTGACTTGGAAAGGAAATATGGACTCTCCAGATCCATGCCCTCTTCTGGAAACAGTCCCAGAGAGAACGAAGTTCTGACAGAGCTGAAAGGCTTTCTAAATTGTAACTGGTAAACGCTTGGGTTTTTACAACATTTTATGGTTATTTACAAATTTACCATGGTTTTCAATGCAAGTAAACTCCAAGAGGTTAGGATAACCATTTTTTCTGTCACCAACAAGGCATTTGAAGAGCCATCCCCGTTTAGGATTAAGGGATGACTCTCCTTCATTTACAGGAACACAGGAAAATTCCCATAGGTAAAATATTTATCCTAGTAACATTTCATGAGCCCAGTCTCTTACCTGTAATATCTGGATTGAAGGTAGGTAGAACACACAGCTTTAGACACGTGGCTAGCTGAACCAAAGTCTATGACCTTGACCCTATATGGCTGTCGGGATGGGTCTACCAACATGATGTTCTCTGGTTTGAGATCAGCATGAATCAGTCCCAGGCTTTTCAGCTTCATTAGGGCAGTTGCTACCTGCTGGAGAATTGGTCGAATGTACTTAAGGGGCAAGGGGCTGAATTTGTTTTGTTTTAGGAAATCATAGAGATTCTGCTCCAACATTTCAAAGACCAAACACGTGTGATTCTTGTGCTGGAAGCACTCGTACGCACGGACAAAGTTGTAGTCATCCGCACTTTCTGTGCTCAGCCGAGCCAGGATGCTCACTTCAATTTGGCCTTGCCGGGCATAGGAAGGATGGTTCTTCAGGATCTTGATAGCCACAATTTCATTAGTGCCACGTTTCCAGCATTTGACTACTTGTCCAAAGGTTCCACGGCCAAGAAACTCTAACACTTCGTACGTGTTGGTCATGGAACAGAGCACCTCATGTTGCACCAGCTGGTAATCCCCTTCGCTATTGGAGCCACTGTTTTTGGAGGTGGCCGTGGAGGTGGTGGCAGTGGCTACAGTGGCCCCACTGGCATTGTTCTGAATCATTGGTGGATGCTCTTCGATAATCTGCACGCTGCTTGTGTTCTCGATCTCCTCACTCTTGCGCTTAAGTCCACATTTTTGGTAGGTGTCCAGAAGGCTCACAGTGCTGCGACGCATCAGGTTGTGTGGCCCGCCCAGTGTTTGCCCAGACACTGCAACCACACCAGAAGTGCTGTTGGCGGATGTCACCACGATGTGCCCCGTGCTTGCTGGGAAGATGATGGTCTGTTCGTAAGGGATGCTTGGATTGGGGATCTGGAGGGAGGCGTTGACGGCTGCTGCGGCGGCTGCTTGGGAGGACTGCACGTTCTTGCTCTGGCTGTAGACTTTGCTGTGTGTGCCGTACCCAGTCATATCCCAGTTCGAACTCGGCTCCACTTTCAGTTTCTTCACGCTACAGAAGGCACTTGACTGAAGGGTGTGAGGAGAGAAAACTTGCACATGCGAGGCCATACCTGCAATACAACATCAGAGTGAATCCACAGTGTCAAGATGCCTTCCCCAGCTTTCTTCATTTGTTCAGTGGCAGGAAGGGAAAATGGGATACAGGCTTCAGATATAGCACGCGCACACATACAGAAAACCAAAGTTCTTCCAGAAATATGTATTCAACACAAATAAAATATTATTATAAAATAAATCATTACCCCTGATTGAACTATGCTAACAACAACCAAGATTCCTGCTCTCTTGCTCTCCCCATTCTCATTTTTCATAACAGGAATGTAAATGTTATTTTTACCTCCTCTGCCTAAAGAGACTCCTATTCCCATTGTCTCCAGGAATATATCTAGCTCTCAGGAAGGGCTGATGTCAAATACTGCAAAGTATTCTGCCTGTGGAGGCCAAATCTCAAATCCTCGGGCTCATCTTATACTAAACAGTTTGGTGGAGCTGACTTAAGTGCTCTGATTATTCCCATAAAACCACCGTGTAGCTTCTGGCCTGTAGAGAGCCAGGATGGGACCAGGAGATGGTACACCATGACAAAATGGAGGTGCGCAAACAAAGTTGAGGAGCCAGGACAGAAGCGGCAGATGATGTTTCAGGTTGCTTGCCAAGTCTGCGTGTGGGAATCGCGCACAATGCTGGTCTGTGCTCAGGGACACTGGAGATGGGAGTTACACAACATGAGCTTCACTGTGTGCTCTCAGTTCTCCCAGATTTATAAAATTGTGTTCATCTATTCACAGTGGCAATACCATCACTGGAAAGCAGATCCCCTGGAAATGAACGGCATTGTTAATGAAGCAACGTACACACTAGCATGGGGCCGAACTAGGTCTGAATATAACTTTACTTTTTAAGAAAAGACTAAAACCTATTTTACTGCAAGCTTCTTCGGTCCTACAAGAGTTAATGATCTTCTACATCTTTATTAAAAAAAAACCCCACCAAACAAACAAAGAAAGAAACCCACAACCTCATAACCAAAGTGAAAATAAAGTATCACTGAGACAGACTTACTGAAGGATTCTGAGTAATATTCCACTGAAACAGAAAACGTTCCTATTCAGAAAAAAAGTCGTGGTCCACAGAGAAGAGGGCATCTAAGTCCTGACTTGCCGACAGCTTTCCCTGCCCAGGGTAAGGATGGTACCGCTGGGACAAAGGTATTGTGAAGGGCACAAATCTATGGGGATTCCTGGGGAAGGAGTCAGCGCCAACGGGAGTTAAAGCAGAAAGGCACAGCCTCCTTCACCCTTCTATCTGTCATCAGTGTTTCTTTTTAATAAACCAGAATGACTAGGGAAGAAAAAGACAATATGCTGAGCTGGCACCGTTGCTGAATTATTAAGCACAAACATAACCTTGACTTGTTTTCAACTTTAAAAAGTTAAAAGCTGAATGAACGCTTCAGTGACAAAACCACAACAAACTCCGCAGTGCACATGGACGACTTCTTCATGTGGAGACCTGAGAGTATCTAACACTCAGCTCCCTTTCCTAAAAGAAACCCGTTCTCCACTAGTCCGTGTTGCTCTTTGGAAGATTTTCTGTAGCTCGGGTGTGCACATACACGCTCACACAGATGATGCATAAACATATACACCCAGATAGAGAAATACAAATGTTACTCCACATAGCCAATGCTGAGTAGTGTGGTCAAGCAAACACACACAAAAACCATTTTCCACTTAATTCCCAGCAGCCCAAAGCCCAGGAACTGCTCATGAGAGGGGCGTGCTGGCGAGCCAAAAACCACTGTATGAAGCTACACAGAAGTAACCAGCAAGGCAATCGCTCTGGTTTGCTTCAACACCCCCACCTTCATCCCTGACGCAGTGATGAATTTGTGAAGACAGGGCAGACGCAGAAGAAAACCCCTATCAGGACACATGGGGAAACCCTCACCCCTGCTGGAAAACGCAACGCAAAACCCCACTAACCCCACTCTAGCAATGAAGCCCTGGGAAAACACAGCCCTGCGTGCCCTCCTTTGCAGACGTGACCCCTGACTTTAATATGATTTCTGATGCTGTTTGCTGCAACTCGTATTAACAAACCCCCACCAACCTCCTTGGCAGCAACTTCCAAGGTCCCTACGACTGGGTCCATGAACCCCCGCAGCTCCCTGCCCCTCTAAGTGCCTTCTCTCCTTTCCACGGGGCGATGATGTTGCCATGAATGCCGTAGCGTGTGGCACGCAGCGAGCTCAGAGAACCGCAGCGATATTACTCAACTTGTCATCCAGACACAAATATCGTATGCGAGTGAGCCGAAACTCTGTTTGTTTTTCCACTGATTAAGAAGAGTCACGGTGTTCCCTCCAGTACAGTACCGACCTGCCTGGAGAGTGGGGTTGGTTTGATGTATGTTTTCCCCCTGGACGCGAATAATAAAGCAGATGTAATTGGTAACATATTGTGGACCTAGCAGAGGTGTAATTTATAGTTTTATGGCTTTCATTCCATGGCGTGCTTGAGCAATATCTCTTCATACAAAATAAAACGGGAAAAAAAACCACAATTGATGCAGAACAAGGAGAGAAGTTCTTCTCACACACTCCTCTAAAGGTAACACCAGAAGACCCAGGCATCCCAAATTAAAGTCAGGGATGTGAAGCACGGCAGCTGCAACTTCCTCAGCGCCGCTGTAAAAATCAGGATAATTGCCACCATTAAGAGACAGACTTTCAACTGGTGCAAACTGGCAGGGCTCCAGTTGATATCAGCTGACACTAGAAACAAGGTCAGCAGTCACTCAATGTTGTCAACGTCAGATGGTCGCCTGTGCCCCTTGGTGAAACGAGCTGTTGTTAGGGACTGGTTTCCACATCAACAACCAGCCCCTTGCTGTCCCTGCCACACTGCTGGCAGCCTCAGCAGGGGGACAGGAACAGGGGACAAACACTGACCCACCCTGGTACCCCAAAAACGGAGGCGGTGGAGGAAGCAGGCTGTCTTGTAGCTAAAGGGAGGCCTCTGGGCTCCTCGGCTGCCACTTCCACCCTCCTCAGAGTTTATGTCTCATCACATGAGAAATATTTTTTTTTCCCCTAAAAGAAGAAGTATGAAATCTTCTTCCTTCCATCCAAAATAATTTTCTCACATTTAAGGTTTTAGGGGCATGTTGTAAGGAGAATAACTCGACCAGCTCTTCAGCATAGTCCAATACCAAGAAATTACAGGCTGACTGACAGCTTGGTGATGGGAAAAGAAGGCTTCTGCAGCGAAGTCATTTTTATTGCAAATTTGCCTGTGCAGCTAATGTGAGAAAAACACAACCCTAAATATCCTGAGGACACTATCAAATTGTGCTGGTGGCGTGCTCTTTTTTTTTTTTAAAAAAAAGGATCTTTACTCCACGGCAATAGCAGAAATAGTAATATATGTGAATAAAAGTTGGATGGTTTGTTACAGGGATCAAATTCCTCATTACAGCCTATAATATGATTTATAATTTCAGCCTTTTGATTACATAGGCTGACAATAGCTTGCCATGATGTCCATGAAGAAACAAGCTGGCAGTAACGGGGTGATCCATGCCAGCCAAGGCCTGTGACAGCGATGCCCCCCTGAGCATCCCCCAGGGCGAGTGGGGATGTTGCTGGGTAGCATCCTCACTCTTGGGGTCCTGGAAGGATGGAGGGGCCATAAACAGTGGAGGGATTGAAAATGGCCTGTTTCGCTTGAGAAAAGTCCTCTTAAACCCCTGCTCACAGGTCTGCCAAGAAACACCCTGTGGGAGGCTGGGCCTCTTTTGCTGCCTCCCTTTGCTGCAGGATGATCCTAGCAGACACCTTGCCACATCTTGCATGGGATGGCCCGAGGCTGTCCCCTAGCTTCTTGCCTTTTTGCTCTCCGCCAGAAACGGAGCGGGTGAAGATGCTCAGGATGAGCAGCCGTGCCTACTGAGCGCTCCCGCTTGCCCAAATCCTGGCTCAGCAGCCCCACCTGCACTAGCAAAAGCTTTGGCCGGACTAAGGCAAGTGGTGACTCGGACTGAACTCGCCTGGGCTCAGGCTTGGTCTCCGCCTTGGCAGGGGTGCAGGGCAGCCTCCCGCAGCCCCAGTTAGCCAGTCAGGCTGCAGACAGGACTCCGCAACAGCTAAATACAAGCCCTAAAGAGTGCAGGTCTAATTTTTATATCACCCTTGCACATGGCAAGTCTCTGGGCTGGGAGCAGAATCAAGGTTGGGCACCATGCATTAAATAAAATTGATAGTTCCTTTCTTTAATAATGAGTTTTAGTGTAGCCATTTAAAGCTGTCACACAATTGACAGTAACTGGATTTAATGGGGCCTCCCCGTCCTTGATACGACTCATGTAACTCCCCGTAGCATCCACATGAGCTGAAGTACGTAGTGTGCAGCCAGGGAAAAGTGTTAAAACAGCCTGAATGACTTTTAGTAAAAGACGACTTTTTTTCTTTTTTTTCCTGAGAACTCCTCCCACGTTAGCTTTCACTTAATAATAATTTAGCAGGTGCTATTTACAATTCAGATAGTCCTCTTCTGCATGCACACACAAATCACGCAGCCGCCTCACTTGTACTTCCAACAGGTTTCAGGAAAGCAAATGAGGTAAAGTTCCCTATCCACCCACCTCACCCCAAAGGGCAAAAAATACACTTGGGAGACTAAAGAAAGAACAGTTTGAAAGTCACTGATGTTTTCTTCTGCTTTACTCCTAGCACTTACTGCTGATTTATAAATGTGGCCTTTGCGGTGGCAAGAGACCAAGCCCCTGCCCTGTATTAAGTAGGCAGTAAGACCTTTTGCAGTACCTGCAGAGCTGCCAGTGCACTGTAACCAGAGGCTGCTTGCTGACTGCCGCCAGAACGACAGTGCCTGCTTGAAAAATACCGTCGAAAGCACATGGCATGTGTTCAGCATATAAATGATGCACACAAGACACTCCTGAAATAAATATCTTCCACTCCTCCCCAGAGAGGCACAAGCCTGCAAACTCATATCCACGCCCAGGTTAAGAAGGCAATGTAAAGGGGATCTGCCAGGTATGGTTAACCTATTGCACCTTCAAAATAGCCGTGTCTCCAGCACAGCGCTCCTCTTCACGGTGGCCTCTCTGTGGCCCCTTTTGAGGCATTGTCCCCAGTACCACTGTGCTTTTGGAACCTCCTCAAAATTTATGTCCGTGGAGGCTACACAAATTCCTTCCCTTGTGCTACTGAATGTTTGGAGACAACCTCAAAGTGGAGTTCAGACCTCAACAGCCTCAGCTCCTTCCTGTTCCTGGTGAGCAGAAGATGTCAAGGGAGCCTTTGTTCCAGGTGAAAATCTCCGTGCCTTCCTGCTGTGCTTTTCCTGTCCTGCTAGTTAAACTGTCTCATCCTAATTAGTAGTTTCCTAAACACTTACGTAGCGGGTGCAGTTCTCAAAGATGTTACAGAGCCTGTTCCCCACACTGCTCCAGACCTGGCTTCACGTGGCTCCAAGCTGCCACATTTGATCCATGCCCCATAGCCAGATGAAAAAGCAAGACTTTCCAATGCACAGAGTAGCCATAGACAAAACCAACCAAAGCAAGCTAAGCATCCTTCTACACTCCCCCGCTCCTGAAAAGCACATCTCCTACTGCAGCGTGATGGTCAGGGAACTCTCATCACCATCACCTTCACACCCTGTATCCCCCTGACTATCCTCCTACTCATCCCTCTCCTGCACTTATAGCATCAGCAACCCTGCTTACTATTTCATTCTCCACACCATGACTTTCCTTTATAGGTAGGATAAAAGTTATCAACCAGGACCTTAGTTAGTACTGATGGGCATGGAGGGGGTGTAGGCAATTGCTCCCTATCATGGCTTGAGCAGGTTATTTTGGCATGTGGCTCAGGATACTGCTGTCTCCACTCCAAAACCATCTTTATTGCTTTCTTCACTTTCCTTTTTGACTCTTTAAATCCAGGGCGACTTGCCTGCTGGGTATTGAAAGCTTTCTCAGCTGACCAGGGCAAAGAGGACGCAGCTAATAAAACACTGGGGAGACCTTCCTCTGAGCCAGCCCTGTCCCTCCTGCTCCCTCCCCTGAGACTTTAGCTCCACTGCACCCACCCGCGGACACAGGAGCTGCTGGGAGAGGTGGTAAGCGCTGGCCGGGGCTGCTAGTGCCTATGTACCAATGCAGGATGAAGGCTGGTGAGACGGCACACACCGGCTTTCCCCTCCAGGACATCTCTGGTGTTGGGGGTGGTGGGAGATGGGTGCTCTCCACTGCAGAGACCCCACAGGGCAGCACTGCTTTTCCCAGGGCTATGGCATGGAGACTTTGAGATAGGCACAGCTGGCCACACTGGGTCCATATGCTCAAGGAAGAACCCCTGCCACATCAAGTGAGAGCCCTCATGAGCAGCTCAGGGGCAAATGGGCTACCCAGAGCCCTGGCGCACCTCACACAGACCAGATGAGGCAACACTACCCTGAGCCTGACCCTGTGCTGGAGTCTGGAAACATCTAGGCTGCTCCAGCCTCATCCGCCCGCACTCCCCACAGCTGGTGCATCACTGCACAATGCTGTGTGAGCTGGATTTGGACTGTGGGCAACCACTTAAATAAGCCTGCTACACATCTGAAACACCAAACTCTCAGGAATTAGCGAATACAAGCCACCAGCAGCCACAGAACGCCCTTTGAACCACGTATGCTGTCTTTATTTTGTCTCTATAGAACAAAGTCTGTTACAGAGTCCCTGCAATATCAAGCCTTTCCTTCAGTGCTCGGTGACCACAATTTCACATCTTACCACTACAAAACTCCACTCTTCCATATCCACTGCAAGCCACAAAGCCCTAATATCTTCTTTAATCTAGAAACATCACAATTCTTATTCATCCTTTTGATGTGGGTTCAGGTGCCCACGAGCCTGAGTAACAAGCTGCAGGCTCCTCTGACATATTCCTGGTTTTAGGGACATGAAACAAAATCTCAGGGACAAATATATACACTTACATTTAAATCCTTGATTACACCTCAGTGAAGGATTCTGTCGGGGTCACCTCCATCTCCCACTTTAATGAATTGCAGTAATGACAAGAGATGTTACAGATTTCCTCAGTTAATCATGTGACTAGTTTATGTTTCACATTACAGTTAATTAACAATGCAACACCTGAGAACGCAGGTTCAAATATTCCTCACCAGAGGCTTGGCTGCCTCAGTACTTCCCTGCGGATGCTGCAGCAACTGGACCTGACACCAATTTCTAGATCTTGGTGTAAGAAGGTCCAGCAGTCAAGTCCGTGCTCCCCTGAACTGGAAGGTAACCCCTAGATACCTTCCTAGGGGAAAACCCAGCGCAGTTGGAATAGTGCAAAACTTCCTCTCTCCAGGACACCTCAATGTCACTGAGTGGAACACAAATGAAGGCAGTAAATGAATACCTTTGATAGGCTACAGCTTTGACAAAGCAGAACCAGACCCCTGTAAGTAAACCCCCTTCAGCATGCCTGTCAAAGCTGACAGGAGGACTGTCACCTCTACAGAAATCATGAAATGATGCTGCAAATGCCAAGATGTCCAAGTGCTCTCCAGACGTAATGTAAGAAACCTGGGAGTTTGCTCTGCCCATGGCAGGTCTTGGCAGCTTGACAAGGCAGATACGTAGCCCTGCTGGATATACCTCAGTGAACAAAAGTCCTCCCAAGCCAGGGAGAGAAGCCTCCAGCTCCTGTGATGACTTCTGAAGTGCCAAGAACAAAATGAGGCAATGAACGATAAAGACAGAGGCGGCAGCAGCACCCGAAAGCCTTCAAGGTCTGGATGAGCATGCAAAGGAAGTTATGCACAATCTCAGTGCAAAGACGTTTTAGGAAAGTGGGTGTCAATGAAGTCAGGACCAAGTTTTCTACCAAACACTCAGTACTCCCAAGGGCCAAGGAGGAGAAGAAAGTCTTCTCTGGTGTCGGGAAGAGAAAAAAAGAAGATGAAGTCAGATAGGCAGGATCGACAGAAGCCCTGCTTTGAAGCTTTATCTTTGGAGGACACTGAAGGTTATCTAATAAAATGCTCTGCTGAAGAAATCCCTCCTTCAGTTTTCTCAGAGAGGGGCCCAGCAGAGCTGAGACATGTGCTGGGTGATGGGGGGACCACGAGGTGCACTGCATCTCCTTAAAGAGCAGGAGAGCATGGTAACACCCGCAGCACCACTCAAGATGAGGCATGACACACTGAGGGTTATATAATACCATGGTTAAATGAGCTCCTGAAATGCTGGGAATGGTCAGAGGATATGGGGAAAGCAAGCTACTGAGGAATGTTTTGTGCCTTCCCCATCCTGAAGCTGAAATGGAGCCAGATGAGCCTAAAAGCAGTTACTCAGATCAATGTGCCAGGTAGGACTGTTCAGCAACAGCACACGTGTTCTGGCCACCCTCCTCCCTCCCATCGTATGTCCTCCACGGAGGGGAAGTGGAACAAACTTTAACTACGGCATTTCTACACCACCCAAAGTTCCCTTTGGAGACCTACACAAGATAGCCTGAGCAGTAAATATGAAACTGGCCAGGGCTTGCCTTGTAGGCCAGTTTAGCATGCGTGTGGGTCCGTAAGTTTAACCTCCAAACAGATCTGTAATGCAATAGCCTCTAGTTTCTTACAGGCTCCATCTCTGATTGCTACTTGCTGACAGAGTTGCATCCTGAAAGCAGAACTGAAAAAAAGAAGGATCTCGGCACGGCTCTTCTTTCCAGGCAGCGTGCGTCAAGTCACTCAGCTGGGTCACTTCAGTTTCCATCTTCCAAACAGGGATTGACTACAGTATCCCCATCTTACAGGGAAAACCGAAGACTTCCTCAATTCCTGACCCCAGGTCCTACACCCTTCACTGACCACCCCACCTGGCCCTCTGTGATCTTAGTTCCCGCAAAAAGGTGCCAGGGCCTCTGGAAAAGGGACCAAAATGAATCAGTGTTTCCTTTTCCTGCCCTGGCTGTGCCCCCCTCACCCACGCAGCACTGGCACACTCGTGGCTTCCCACAACCGCCCCCTGCAAAGGATATTTTGGCTTTTCCCATCTACCACAGCTGCCTCCCCACCTGGATGACTTCCCACCTGTAAATATTAGCTTTGTAATGTCAATGACTCCAACTTGCCCACAAGTGTGGCGAAACCACAGGGAATGGCTGGCACCTCGCATACCTCACTTGTTAGAAGCAACCCTACTTGTGAAGGCAGGGCATGGGCAAGGCTTGCTGGAGTCCCAGGCTGAGCCTCTCCCTCCCACAGGATTTTTTCTTAAGTGTTTAATTTGCAAAGAGGCCATTGCATGACATTCAGCCCCTGCTTTGTTTACGAAATCTGAAACTCATATCAAGCACTAGCTGGGCTGAAAAGGTCAGTTTGCCTGTTCGCAAAGTCCCTCCCTTCATTTCATTTCCATCAGGACACAGACCTGTTGGAGAGAAACAAGTCTCTGGTGAGGTCTGGATGAAACACACGCGATCTGGGCTGCAAAGGAAGACGAAGATGCAAGGGGAAAGGTATGGAAGCTGGGCAGAGGGATCTGCCAAAGCAGAAAATTGAGATAGACTGATTTGATGACCTCCCAACTATCCCAAAGCCAGGGTTAACTACACCTCCTCGCTTCTGCAGCAACGTCTCCCTTTCAAATAAGAATGACCAAACACAGGGTTTACAGCACTCTCATACATTGAGGGCTATGGGGTGCTTTCAGAAATTAAGACAAAGAATACTGCAGGTTAATCACCTGACCTGCAGTTTTAGTAGTTAAAAATTCTGTAAATAACCTGCCCTCACACAGGCACGCAAACACACACCCGCACATAGAAGAGCCCTTCAGTTCCTCAAGGAAACACATCTTGAGCATGAATTTTTGACCCTGTCTTCCAGACTTTACCTTCCTTGTCACTTAAGACCAAGAAAACATCCCCAACATGATGGCCAAACAGTCAGAAATCTTTTTTGCTGTCACTCATGGCTTTTGGTTTGCATTCCAAAGTAAGACTATAAACCCAGAAACATATGACATGAAATGGGCTGGGGCCATGAGCTAGAACCAGAAAGGGCACAGTGGGACTGAGCCACCTGCCCCACACCAAAGACCGTTGGGGAGACACAGGGTTTAGGGTTTGGGTGTGGACTCATTTCTCCCCAAAATAACCCTCTTTAATTCACAGGCTGTGCCTGACAAAAGTAACCCTCTAGAAAAGCGCCACTTAACTGTTTCTCTTACGATCCCTTCTCCTTTGAGAGTTGCGAGTAGCTCGTAGGAGACCATAGCGAGAGAGAGCTGTAGCAGTCTCCATGAGTCTCCCCTAACACGGAATGTTTGGGAGCGTAACCTTGGGAACACTGGTAACTGCAAGCACGTGCACAGCCAGCGGATGACCCATGAAGGCAATGAATCTCTTCTCCAAAAGAGATGAGAGATGCTGCCCCAAGTGATCCCCCAGAAGTGCCGCTGGACACCTCCCTGCCCCACTGCTGGCTGGCTGCTGGGGTTGGGGGCTGGCGGTACCTGCCTGATCTCCCACACTGCCTGATCACAGCAACTTTCTTTTTAAGCAAGGTCTAATAGGACAGAGGCCACTTCAGCATGCAGAGAAGAAACTTGTCTGGCCAAGGAAGGGCACCCCAGGCGATGCAGGAACCTCTTGCTAACACAGAAAGAAAACTTGATTTAGGCATGAAGCTAAACTACATGAAGGATTTCAGAGTGTTGAAGAGTAAACAGGAGCTCAGGAAAGGATATCTACTTGAGAAAGAAGGATATAAGGCCCTTGTGTGCGATGAAGAAGCCCAGGGACACCAGTAAGTGCCTGCTTCCCCTCAAAGCTCTAAAAGAAAAGAAATCAGAGGAAGGGAAGTCATTAAGAGAAAGAAAACAATAAAATCCTCCACCTGTATCAGCAGAACTCCCTGCCTACCAGCAGTCTCTCCCCCAGGTTTCTCTTTTGTGCAGGATATGATTATTTATCGACATACTTATTTACTGAGCTCTACAGTGCTTAATGGCATGGCTGCTGGGCTTCTTGTGCTGGCAAGACTAGATCATGACAGAAGAGGACCAAAGCTGAACCTGGAGATCACATGCCAAACGCTTTCCGCAGTGCAGCCTGAGGCATCCTACCGCTGTGATGGGCTAGAAAATGGGACCAAGCTTCAAAACCAGGCTCTAGGTGGAGACAGCCCCACAGCCAGACTGGGCGTACACGTTCCTCTTTGGCCAAGAAAGTGCAAGCAGGTGATAACTTTGGTGGGGTGTACGGTGAAAGACAATCCTTGGTGTAACTTTGCTGCAGACCGCTCGGTGCTTTTGAGACCCGGAGGGGCACCCTGCAGAGACAGGGGCAGCTGAGCATGCCTCACGCTGTGTGCGACTGCGCTCACTCTTCGCTACCAGTACCTGCTGTGCGGCACTCACGGGTATGGCACAATTGCTGAAGCCAAACCCACAGAATCAAAAATCCACACTAGAAAGGACAGCTGGCTACAGATGACAAGGCTAGCTAAAGAGGCTGTCAGGCCTCCTTCTCATCCATGATCCTGCATTTGTGAACTGACGTGTCGCTATGCGCTTACCCCATCTCTTCTATAAGCATCTTTTTGGCACTATTACAGCTGTTTTGCAGCCATGTCCTTTCAATCCAGAACACTCAACTCCTTCCTTTTCCTACAGCAATGAAATTAGAGGACTCATCCTAGATGCAGTGGGACAATGAGTTCAGAATCATCGATGTGCCGGTGATATCGCAGCCAAGCTGTCCACAGTCACACCTACGGGTTTCAACTAACGATGAAAAGGAAGTCTGGCCAAACTGAGTCAACGGGGAAAGCAGAGTTTCTGGGAAAGTAAGCTCTGTATGATCTTCTCAGAAGGAGCAAATACACCGCTGTTTTCGCAGGATCCAGAAAAAACAAATTAGTAACATCTTGTGGTCAATCACAAGAGCTTTCAATAGGTCTGTGAGAATCTTGGGCGTCTTAGCTTTGTCTAACATAGGAACGACTAGGGAAAAAAACGGCCTGGGGTGGGCCTATGGTTGTTAGTAAAATGATTGTGAGAATTCCAGTAAATGATGAGAAGGGGGAACTGCCAAAAAACCAAAACCAGCTAGGGGAATTTAGTACCAAAAGTCCTGTGAACTTTCATCAGACCGTATGCTCTCACTGACAGAGAGCTTTCCAATATCCATATGGATGAAGAATAAGAAGAGACTGGAAACTAGATTCCACAGAAGTACAGTAACTGGGGAAGGAATTTCAGTGGGAAGGGGTGAGTTTACACTCTGTATAAATACCCAATTCATTCGATGTTTGCAGTACTCTTTTGTGGACATACTCCTTGGGTTTGGTCGTTTTTCGTATCTGAAAATAGCCACGCTTCCCTCTTTAGTCTTTCCTGGGCTCATGGAAGACTGAAATGAGTCACCAGAGGACCAGCTGAGTCATCCAGCCAAAGCTTGGAAAGCGATGCAAAATTGGTCATCACATCCACAACTAAAACGTGGATGACAGCAGCCCTCCTAGCAACCAACCATGCATTAGGCAGCAGGGGTTGGAGACCACTGCCACTATGAGCCATTATTTTAATCCAGACAGAAAGCGGTCTTAAATGAAACTAGTACAATGCAAAACACACGCTGACCCCTGGTTCTGCATCTGACACAAAGCCCTTCTCCATTCAGCATCACCATCCCAGTCACATTAAGGAAAAGGGAGTTCCTTATCTCAGAAATGGCCATTTCCATCTTCCAGATCACAGGCAATATCTAGGCAATTTTCCAGCTTCTACAAACCAAAGCCCTAATTCATTCCATTTCTTTAGAGTATCATCGAATCTTAACCAAACCTGTTTCGATATGCAGTCTCCCTCAGGATCAAATAACTATGACCTTTTAAGAACACAGGTCTGTATTTCATTTTTACGTCTATTATCTTCAAAACAAAAAGAACTGGGGCAGTTGCTTTTGGGCACAGAAAATGTATTTACCTAACAAGTTTTTTTTACGGTGATTACAAAAGTTTAGCGAGTGAATTCAGGAGAGCGGGGGACTGTTAGACCTGTCCCGAGGAGCTGGGCACACTGTGAGCAGATTCAGTGCAAGCTGCCTTGCCCCACACATCACTTGGACAGTGACAAGTGGGACCTCAGTCCCACAAATGTTAGTCACAGGTGTGAAGTTTAAAACAGACGTATTTATACCAGCACCTACAAAATCAGCATCCTGCCAACACAGAGCTCACCTTGATCTCTGTCCCCCTTTACGGAAATCTGGTAAAAATAGAAAACAGGATGTAGCTGAGTGACAAAACCACCGAGGGCCACAGAAAGCACTGGTATTAACTATTATGGAAATATTCACAAAGGAGATAAGTAAAAGGGAGAAGGTGTAACTTTAGAGCAAGATGAACAGTCGTTAGATCTCTAGGGTAAACGCCTGTTCTCCCTGTGCTGTCATGGAAGAGCAACACTGACTTGCAAGAGCTGGGGCACACTGCACAGCTCCTCAGGGAAACCCGTCTCAGCACAGCTCGCCATTGCCCTGCGAATCTCATGCCACAAGCTACCACCAAGCCAAGCGCGGAGGGCTCCAAAGCAGCGGGCAGTTATGGGGACAGCAAGTGTGGCAGGTCAATAATGCAGGTCCCTCTGTAGCTCACCCAGAAAACCTGCTGGCTTGAGGCTCCCGACCACACTCCTCTCACCTGCCCCTGGCAGCGGCGAATGGCACTGAGGGACTGCACGGGAGATGGCACCAAACAGGTTTTCATGAAACTGCTCTAAATTTCCCAACTAATGATGTCACTCCTGTTTTGTCTCGGTCTTTCCCTCCAGCTCATCCCTGGGTTTCAGCAAGACCATGATGCATCTCCCTTGCTGTGCCTCTGCTCCCAGCATGCTGCACCTTCCCTCCTTTTTCCTTTACCCTACCCCCTCCAAAAAAAAAAAAAAAAAAAAAAAAAAAGAGCTGAGAGGTTCAGATTGGCATCAGTGAATGAAGGACCCAATAAGCCAGTGTAACATTCAAGCCTTAGAGAAGACGGATGTCAAACAGAAAGAAGTGTAACTGAACATCTAGTCTTTTAAAGGCTTGGTGGTAGAGAGTCCAAGCTGTTCAAATGAAATGATAACCTACTCCACGCTCTGCAGGGGCAGAAAATAAATATGAAACTGGATCCTGGCAGGATCCCAAATTGACCCTCCTGCTTTCTGCTCTGCCTGCTCCAAGGAACAGGCTATTCCCGGAGCAGTTCTAAAAAATAAAGCCCAAGCAAGTGTTCTCACATCCTCTCCACTTCCCAAAGCCAACGCAAGCAGCTCGCTTGAGTGGCCCTCCTACGCACGGCACCCTCTGGGTCCTGGCACTTGCTACCAACCCAGCACCAGCACCATGGGCTGCCCTGGTACCAACCACGAGCAGTGCAGCAACCGCAGCGTGCAGCTCAGCACACGCGAGCTCCAATAAACTTGTCAGACTGTGCAAGACATGAATCACATGGATTGCCACAACGGCAACACACAGCGTGTGCAGCCCTGCTAAAACAAACAAACAAACAAAAAAAATTCCTAAGACATCCCAAAACACAGATGTAGGTAAACAGCCACTCTCCTGAGGCTGCCAGCACAGGGCTTGCCTGAAAAATAGATACCCTCCTGATGTGCAACACTTCAGAAATGCTTCAGCATGGCTGTAGCGGGGAGCCAGGGGAAAACAAGAGTAACACTCAGCCTCTTCTCACTGGGAACCTGGACCCTGACCAAGCAGACGGCTGGGTTGTGCGGGATGCTGGAGGTGTGAGAAAACACTTGTGGCAAAGGCTGCTCATCAGTCACTGGGGGCTGTGGATGCAGAGGTTGCGCAGGGTCTTTTGGAAAACACATCTCCAAGTGTGCTTGGTCAGCTGGAGGTGCTGCCTGTCTTACACTGTCAGGGAACTTATATTGGAGAAACAGCAATGCCTTTTCCTGCTCCAGGTCCTCTCGGAGTCCTTGGTGCAGCCACGAGACTGAAACATGGAAATAATGCTCCAAGTGCATCTGAGGACTTTCCAGGCTGCCTTTGCCCTTTGGGGCCACCTTCAGAGTGGATCAGATGACTACTCCATGGCATGTTTGCGGGCCACCAGGACATACCATTTCAACAATGAACCTGTCGCCAATAACTAGACTTTGGAGGTACATATATTTTTCACTTGTATCACTGCGATACGGTCAATGGGGACATTGACCATTTTACTATTCTGTTTTCCCCCCTGCTCTTTAATGATCTCACTGTGTCACCTCTTAAGCCACAGTCCTTCAAACACTCTCAGGCGTGCCTCACCTTCTAACCAGCAAACGCAAGCCTGTGACCCAAGAGATGAATCAGGCAGACGAAAGCAAAGAGGAAAGGTGTAAGGCCAGTTTGTTTGCTTTTCCTGGAAGATTCAGGCCAGAGACTTCAGCTTCTCCAGGTCAAGACAGTGTCTACATTAGAAAACATTCTATAAATTCTTTATTTAACTGTTCCCCTAGGGCAGCCGGCTAGACCCTCACACTACAAGCACGTGGGCCTGTGTCTGAGTTTAAGCACATGAATTGTCTTAACTGACTTCAGCAGGACAACTCACACATTGAAAGCTAACCACATGTGTAAGCATTAGCAGGATCGGGACATTAGTCATCTTCCCTTGTTTTCTGCAAGGGGGGTTGTGTATAAAAAAAAAAAGCAAAAAAAACCCCCACAATACTTGTGGATACACTTAAAGTATCCTAGTCATACTTGGATCTAAATTAAACCCCTCTCTCCCACTCTCTCTTTTTTAAAAGTAAGTCATTTTCTAACAGTTAAGTATTTGGTCTGCTGTCAACTGATTTCAAAAGAAATCCTGCGAAAGGCAGAGTCTCCAGCACACCCATGCCCACCCTAGAAGCTGCACACTCTCCTAAGACCTACACAGGCATTCCACGAGTTTTCTTCTCCTGGGTTTTCTTGCAGATTTTTCCTTCCCTTCTTTCTTCATGACTAGCAATATGCATAGTCAAACATGCTCTCTGCACTTGGTAGAGCTTGTCTGCGGCTGCTGCTGCACACTCTCCACCTGGAGTGAAAACTCCTCTTTGTGACACCACGTTGTCACTGCAGCCAGCGGTGATGTCACAGACCGAGTATTGTGACTTCAGCTGGAAAAGGAGCAGCGGGAGCAGATGAACTCCGAAAACAAAGATATTGTTTTGGTGTAAACAGTCTTCACAGAAAAGAGGGAACAAAATTTAAAAAAAGAAGAATATATTAATAGATAATAAATAAAGCTTTCTCAAAGAAGCATAAATAACTATATGATAAATAGAGTTTTCTCTAGGAGATCTCTCAAAATCCCAACTACGTACTGAAAAGTTTGTCATTTTTTTTCTGTCCTATTAAGAAACGGGGCCCTTGTTAGCTTTTGAAAGAAACATTTTCTATCCTTTTTTTAAATTTTGTTTTTAGTACCTTCATGTTTCATCATTGTCCCAGAATAAGCAAACACCATTGCTGAGTAAAGAAACAGGTCTCAGGAAATAACGTACAGTGTGTTTCCACACGCTTCATAAATCCACAGGCAGCTTGCAAATACTGCCTGCATTCCTCTGTGAGGGTGGCTGATTGTCATATAAGTCACGTATTAATGCAATTCAAAAAAAAACCAACCTTAACCCCATTCAATCACATCCCCTTCCACCTTTACGCTGAAACCCAGAGGTTATAATTACACCCAGGAGCAGGAATAAACTAAAACAAGCACTAGCGCTGCCTTGTACTCTTTTTCGGAAAGAAAGGTGATCCCGTCCACCCTGCCTCGTGTGCTCTGTCTAACTCAGAACAGGGCTGGCTGGCAGGCAAAGGGGCAAAGAGTAGGTTTTCACGAGGTCAGAAATGAAAATGAGGTCATTTTCAGAGGTCAGAAATGGAGTTAAGCATCCGGTGTCCTAACACGTACCAGATCTTCAGAGGGGGGCGTTACCTCCACTACCTCCCCTTCTGCCGCCCAGGACATCTTCAAGCTGTGGCACCCCAGGAGCTCTGCGGAGGGGAGCGGGAGGGAGGGCACAGGCTCTTCACAGGTTAGACACTGTCCACTCCTTAGTAACGGTTATTTAAAAAGTAGCACACCGTGACAAAGTCAACAGCCGGCAGTTTGGGTGGGAAACATGGGAGGTTGGGGCAACAAAGTGATGCACCGCAGTGGACTCCCAGCTGGGCCATGTCTGAGCCTTTCCCTTGCGCAACTTGATGCCATCTTTCAGAGGAAAAGAGCCTCTCCCGTGGTAACAGCACCTTTTTACCAAAATCCCTGCTCCAGAGCAACTCTGCTTTCCCTTGCTAGGGTTACAGGAGATGGGACACTGGTGGTGATCCACACTGAGCATAGGTACAACCTGGAGGCATCCAAAGATGCCCACACCAGTGGCTGGCCTCGACACATGGGCACACGGTGCGTGAAGCAAGACCAAGGGAGTACAGCCCCCTCAGTCCTCCCTCACAGGGCCCTTGACTGGAGCAGGACCACCCGCTCTACCCCAGCTTCTTCTCCAGGGTTTGGGCAGGGCTGAGAGATCTCAGCTCAGAGTTACACACTGAAAGCTGCCAGTTAAAAGGGGGAGACAACAGTAGGGAATGTGAAAGGCATTTGCTATTAAAAGAAACAAAAAAGAAAGAAAAAGAAAGAGAAACTATCATCTTGCTAAAACACAATTGCCTAATGCTTGAACAACTGCAATAACCAGCCAGTGCTGGCAAAGCAGCGTCTGTCTTGACAGACCTTTCTGAAAATTCACATGTAGAAGAAGGGGAAATATTGGTAGGACTTCAGTTATCAGCTTCTCAGGGGACACCACAAATAATAAGCAGTTCCCTCCCCAAAGTACCCTAACGGCATCCTAGCTTTCCAAAAAATGATGCTTGAATATTTTTTCTGAAATATAAACTTGCCACGCACCGTCAAAATTAAAAAGAAATATAGGGCATTTTTAAGAGAAACTCCATGGGGAAAAGCAACTGTGAAATAGCCAAACATCAATTATGAAAACCACATCAAGAAGAGGCTCTTGTGCACGGGCTTTAGAGTTTAGGGATTTGAAGAAAATGTGCATCCTGGTTTGACTCATAATGTAGGCAGAGAATGAGCAAGTTTCCTCAACTTGTGCAGCTCGGTGAGTATGCTCCTGTGCTGAACTGTAACCCTTTCAAGTCAGCGTATCTATACAACTCTCCTGCATCTCATAGCTCCCGGTTCATGGCAATCTTTCCTCTCCACTCCCACCTCCTCTGCAGCATCCGAGCAACCAGCTCACTCCCATCCTAAGCTAGCGCAGAAGCAACAGCTGATACTACCGTGACACGGACAAACTTCTGCTGAAGTGTTCATCCCAGCCATCTAGTAGCTTGCTCATTGGTGGCATCATCATGATTTTTTTACTTCAAACCCTCAGAGCCACCTCCTCCTCCCCTGCTGCTGCCCACATATAACTCTCAAGCAGTAAGGGGCTGCAGGCAGCCCTGCTTCCTTCTACCTGATGAAACACATATGGCTAGAAAAGCAAATGATAAGAAAGTGAACAAAAGCAGAGGGATTTGGGCATGATTCTGCCTGTGAGTCAGGACTGGATCATTTTCCCAAGCTTGAAGATGACGGTCTCATGCATGTACCGCTTAGGATTTCCACAGGGCAGCAGCTGGGAAAGGGGGTGACCAGAACTGTGAGTAAAGCCAGGAAACACCTTCCCACAAGACCCACAGCAAAAAGCAACGTGAGATGATCTTGTCTTTCTTTAAAATAACTTGCAGGTCTGTTGGTTTGTGGCACTGCCGTTTAATGGTACGCAGCATTATTATAGAAAACCAGCATAAACCGAACAGTTGTCATAAGGGAAAAGAAGACATCTCTCTCTGTTTGCTTTTTTCCCCCCATCCCTGACTTCTCTCTGTCTCGAGGGTTGCACATGCTCCTATACGCAATGCCTGGATGCAAGGCTTCACCAAGAATTTTCCTCTCTGATGATGGATGGCACCAGGCGTTTCCCTGTCTCTTCTTCCAGGAGCAATGGCTGTTTATTATTCCTCATGCCCACTCCGCGTGATAGACAACTACACAGAAAACAGAAAAAAAGTGAAAGCAGGACTATTTAAAGCTGCAAATCAAGAACGCAAGGCTTAGGAAACCTCAGCTTCATGATTGCCTGTGTAACCTTCCTTTGCCCCCCCCCCTTCTTGCCTGTGCTCGGTGGCAGAGCTGTTAATCACATAATCACAGGCTATTTTTCTACAGGACCGTGGCCTCACCCAGTACAGCAGGATACATGGTGCTCGCTTAGTGAGCAACTAGTCACTATTTCGTCTTCTCCGCACTGTTCAAGGTGTGGCCCCAAGCCTTGTTTACTAGGTACCAGCCACACTCTGCTTGGCAGACGGAATTAGCAATTTACTCACAGGCTTTCCTACAGTACGCGCCATTAGAGTAACTGAATGTTTCACAAACATAAAAGAATGTATTTTCACAATGCCCTCATAAAGCCAACACACTGTATTATCCATATGTCATGGGCAGGGAATTGAGGCACAGAGAGATTAACATGAAAAGCTTCCACTAATTTTAACTGCCTATTTGAAACTCTTAGGTCCAGATTCTTCAGGGATTTGTTTTGCCTGATGAGGATGTGAGGACAACCATATTTTAAGGCTTAAACCTTGGCCAAGTTTGGGCTGATGTTCTTGAAGACTGCAGAAGTGGTGCATCTGACATACTTTTCTTACTTATTTGTACGTTTATTATCTTTAGCCTCCATCAAAAATTTCAAAAAAGGTATAAAAGAGCTGTTTTCTAAATACACATTCTGAGGCAGGTAGCTGGGATGGAAAATTGTAGCCCAGAGAGCTTAAGTTTGGTAAAGTTGTGAACAACCAACAAGGGGGTCTTATAACAGGGAAGCTGTTGGATGGCCTCGACAGCAGGTCATTGCCATGACATACACTTTTCTTTCTCTTGGATTATATTACCCAGCTGTTGAAGAAACCACGCATGCCAGATGTTACGCTAATAGAATCATGTCAAACTTAAATGCAAACTGTAACTAAAGCTTTATTTCATATCCTGGTTCTGTTCAGATAAACAAGATTCATTTATTTTTAATCATAATGCACAACACAGTCTTGTTACTCGGTTCCAAACAGCAACTTTTTGCACTGAGCCCCACCTTTCCTCCTGTTGTCTTGGAAAGAGAAAGCAAGTTAAGAATCAGGTATTGTTGGCAGCAGCGGTCATAAACTGGATATAGGACAGATGGAAAGTCCTCAGAGGTAGTGACTCTTACATTGTTATAAACGCATCCTTTCCCTGTTTATACAGAAGGAGATTCACAAAATCCTAAAAAAAGACCCATCTAAAAATTCCAGACCGTGATTTTTCTGTGTTAACACCAGGAAAGAAAGACTGACAGACAAAAAGACAGATGGGGGGCGGGGGTGTGGGGGGGAAATGAAAAAAAAATCAACCAATCCATGGTGCCAGCCTTCTTCAGAGCAATAAATTATTTTTAGAGACACTTTTGTAGAAGTGTAAAATCCAACCTTGCAACTGTCCACCACGCGCACGCAGGACCCGGGTGAAACAGAGTGCAACAATATGGGAGCTGGCAGGAGAATCGGTTCCTCTGCCACCTTGTGAACACGCAAGGACAACCCTGGGATAACTCCCGATGATTCCTCTTTCCCACCCAAGCTGTATTCCTGGCGAATGATGTTATAAACTGTCCCTCCCCTAGACCCATACCACACGCACGCAAAGGTGAACACAGACCCAGTTTCTCTGTCCTGCACTGAAAACTCTTGCCGTATATCCCTGCTTTTCAGCTAGCAATGTCTCCTGACTGCACTCACATCGACTAATTTAGTATTTTTAATCACAGAGGGATTTACAGCACTGCACTACAGCGCTCTTTTTTATTATAGCCACTGTTTCTACTAGATCTGGGCACACTCTACATACAAAGTTGCACATTAGACAAATTACACTGCACATTAACTAAATCTCTCTCTAGAAACAGGATTAGATGAAGAGGCAAATCTTCCTCATTCCTAGTGTATAAATTAATATCTCCAAAATCAATATGAAGTAAGAGCGCCACATCAATTTACGAAAAAAAAACCCAAAAAAATAGTTTAAACGTTTTCCACAATGAATCAAATTTATGTAGGAGATGCATTCTTTTTCTCCTATTTTGCTTAATAAATCAAACAGCTGGTCTGAGGAATCAGGTCAATCAGTGTCTGGAAAAAGCCCCATTAAAGCTGCTATATAACCTAGTTTCTCAAGCTGCATGAGGCATCCTAATATTGGAGAGGCAGAAGTCCATGCAGAAACAGCCCGGATGGCTCAGCTTCTGGCCCTTCAGGGTTACCGAGGATATTAATCACAAAAGGTAGCTTTAAGTGAGGTATCTTGCAATCGTTCAAGGAGCAAGGCTCTGGAGGAGCACAACAAAGACAACATGATGCATCTAGACTTATACGTTAGATATGGCTAGTGATCTTGGGGATCTAAGTTGAGGTCATCCAACACGAGGGGATGGGAAAAGACCAGGTTTTCACGTATGCTCAGATCCCCTCAAAGCTAACCTAGCCCTGCTGCCACAGTGGGTGACAGCACCTCTTCTCACGGCACTCGATGGCTGTGCAGTCCCATCCCTTCCATGACGTGTGGCAGGGTGAATCCAGCAGTGCCCAAAGCCTATTCCAGTGCAGGCAGAAACCCCCCCGCATGAGCCTTCCTCCTCCTGTACAGTACGTTGCTGTCGTTGCGATGGCCCAGACCTGGCTGCCTTGGAAAACGTAGCCCTTCCTTTCCTCTACAGGTTTGTAACTGCATTGCAAAGGGCACCACAGACCACAGCGTATAGAGACAAAGATGGAGCCAGAAGAAAGCAAAGTGACTTGCTCAAGCTTAAAGAGCGAAGCAGCAGCAGAACTGGTAAATGAAACCTCCTGACCCACAACCCTAGGTTTTCGCTTCTTAAATAAGGATTCTGTTTCCTCATTAAAAAACTAAAAATGAGAAGAGGGGGAGGAATATTCTGTAGACACAATGAACTTGGCCCTCAGAGGGCTTATGACCTGATATAGTTTTTTTTTTAACTTTCACCTCCATTTCCCCTGATAAAGTTACCGTTAACTTCAAGGACTATCCTTCTTTACTGGTTTACTTTAACCTAGCACATTGACTCAACATACTTTTCCCAAACATCTGAAGCCCGAGACCGTCCTTCCCAGGGCAGAGATTACCTTCTCGCTTTCAGTCTCTCTGGATGTCCTCACAACGCCCTGGACTGAGACCACTCCGCTTTCTAGATCGTGCTGAGGGACACCAAAGTCCTATCTGCTGGTCTCAGCCTGCAGCACATGGCAGCCTAAAAGGGTACCCTGGAGGTAAAACCTGGTTCTTCTCTATTAATTTTTCATTTCAAGAATGGCTCCAGGGAAAGGAGGGAGATATAGGTCAGAGACTTTGGGGGCTGATTAGTAACTCTGTACATCTTTCTTTCTTTTTTTTTTCCCCTCTCTTTTTTTTTTTCCCTTCCAAATTCAGAAACAGAGGGTTTTCCCTCTGTATTTCTCATTTACTCCTTGAACATCATCAGCATTAGTCAGCAAACTCCTGCTGTTTCCTCCGCGAGCCCCTGACACTTGCAGAGTGACTAACCCTTCTCTCCACACACTTTGGCTCCAACAGTTGCATCTGTTTCCCCCCTGCAAAGAAAAACAGGTCTCCGCGTTGCACACGTGCAGTACTCCCCTATGGTCTCTGCCACATATGCTCCTGCTGCAAAAAATACAATTTTTTTTATACAGAGAGCTGAAGAGCCAGGAGGGGATGGCAGGGCCTGCATTTGGGTCACTTCTTAAGTCAGCACCACGGTAGCAGCGTCCCTCAACGTGGGAAGAGGTTAGCTACTGCCCCGAGCAGGGGCATGTGAGGAACACAATGGAGGAAGACTCGACCGACCTAGCTGCTCTTTGTGGCCCTGCCAGTAAGCTGGTCTGTTGGGTCACGTTGCCTCCAAGTGCCTGTATTGGCCTTTCCTTCCCGGGACCAAGACTTTCTGCCCTCATCAAGGCACCGGGTGCCTGACAGCGTAGAAGGTCTCAGCCGGGCTTCTGAGGCATGAATGCAGGGTGAGTAAAACCACAGCTCCTCGTGACTCAAGGCTCATCAGAGCATGACAGAAGGCTCCTCCTGGCCAGGTGGGCTTGCACAAGATGTCCACCCACAGCCACGCGCACAGGGGACTTCGCATGCAACTCATGCTCACGGAGGCAATCCCACAGACCTGCCCACACTTTGCTCCCAGCGCCATGGCTCGAGCAGACAGCGAAGTTGTTGCGTTCATCTTTCCAAGGCGGTGCACAGACCACCCTCCCCTACGTCCAACATGCAAAGAGGACACCTTGCCCCCAGAGCAAGGCCATGGCCTCAGGCTACGGTAGGTAACTCCTGCCACCCTTAATGGGAATGACCCAGAGCAGAGCACGTCAGTAAGGATCAGTGGAAAGGCTTGCCAGCTTGGTGATGAAGAAGTCCGTTCCCTGTTTAACCCTGACACCCTGACCCCGGCACCGACCCTGCTCCCCCCGCTGTTACCTCCATCCCCATGGTAGGAGAGCCTTCTGCATCGCTGTGGAGGGAGGCATGAAAATAAACCACCGGCTCCAGTGCCACACTCCCTCCTGGCAGATCTGTTTCTCTCTTCTTAACTGTTTCCAAGTGCCTGGCTGTTTTATAATCCCCACTGAGCATTCCCTTAACTCCTTCCTCACTGAGCCCTTCCACCCTCCCTTGCCTGCTCTCTCTTAAAAGGCAGAAAAAGCCAAGGCGAGGTAGGGGGTACGGAGAGCGAAGGAGGGGGCCTGAATCAAAGAAGGAACAACTGAATCAAACTGCACATATAACAGAACCAGCAAATTAGTCATTTCCCCAGCCTTCTCTTACGCAGACAACTGACTTTTCTATTAAGATATTTCTTTTTTTCCCCCGTGGACATTTGTGTACCTTAGAAGCTTACTTCTTTGCTAATCTCCTCCTTTTTCATACCGTGAGGTCACATCCTTCTGCTGGCAGCACAACTTTGAATCGCATAGCAGCTTGCGCTTTGAGGTCTGAATCGAAATCGCTTTCTGAGATCACAAGTAAATATGAGTCGATGGCTTCGCGCCCAGTGTCACCACCGCCACATTTGTGCATGTTCCAACATCCAAGAAGAACCGGATGGAAAGGACCTTGGCAATCACCGTGAGGGCTGTGAGAGGGCTGCGTGGAGGAGCTTGGTCAGAGGGACACAGCCGTCCTGGTTCTGAGAAGTGGGACTTCGCAATTGCCCTGAAGAGAACTGGCGAGAGCCGCACGCACTGTCGGTGCTAAAGGCTGCGCATTGCACGTGTGTGTGCATGCCTGTAAACAAGAGCAGGTGGTGGGGAAGAGGGAGATATCTGGCCTGAGACATTTTAGGAGACCCATGGGTCAGATCTACACCAGGATAACCACGACGTACTGCAGGTCGCTGTGTGCCGAGGTACGCTGGCAGCATGGTGCGGGGCAGGACAAATACAGCGACCCAGCAGCTTTGGATTTCATAACCGCGATTACGTGCAAAGCAACGTCACAGAACATTCCGGTCCATACGCTGCTCCTGCGAGAGGATGAATAAAGAACATGGGGGGAAAAGCAATGGCTTTCACACGTCTCCTCTCAGGTGGGAACGCGACACCTGCAGCTGGCTGCTGCTCTTTCCTCAAAGCCTACGGCTGCTTCTTCCAGCGTCTTGAGGTTACCCCTGACAGCTTACACTCAAAAGTTTGCCAAGGTATCTTTTTCCCTGACAAAATGAGCTATTCTGTCACACAAGGCTGGGCCGCAGGGCTTTTAAAAGCGGTTCTGCTGATGTTCAAAGGGAGCAGCTTGCTGTGCAGAGGAGTGGTAGAGTTAATAGTAGTAGGATCAGCACAAGCTCCTACCCTGCCATCTGCCTTCAGCTCAGCCAGGCCTTCTGCTGAACAGCCAATGCGGGCTGGGGCCACTGGAGTGAGCAGCAACTCAATGACATGAAAGACTGCCTGGGTTAGTTGATTAAGAATAAGATTAGGAGCACGGGAATCCTGTATAGCGCTGGTACTGACTCAGTCTGGGGACTTCATGGGGATATTTAAGCCCGGTTTTCGAAAGAAGCCTTTTATGTTGCGCAGGTGGGTGTTCGCGTGCCTGCTTAAACCAGCTCCATGAACCGATGATCCCAGAAACCGGGGTCACCTCTGAAACTCTTACGCTTTTCTCTTTGGTCGCCCCCGCTAGAAAGTAGGGATAAATACTACTTAACTACCTCACTCCCCTGTGATGTTTAACTCCACATTTATAAAGCTCTGCAGGAAACGCAGGAAAGCCCACTGGAACGGACAGGGATGCCCCTCATCCACAACTGTGGGTCGCACATCCCCCTTGTTTCCCCTGTGGACTTCTAAGTGCTGGCCCCTGCCAGCAGAGACCGGCAGAAGCTGCTTGGCTCTGCTCCTGCACATACAGATGGACAGCTGCCTCAAAAGCTTTCCCTCTTCTTTTTTTTTTTTTTTAATAATAGAAGAGTCACTTAAGGCTTGCAGATGACCTCAAAGTACCAAACTGCTTGACCTGCCACCGAACTCTGAGCTTGCCAGTGCAACCATGAAGAGCAGGGCTTGGTCCCCTTGAGATGTGGTGAGTGCAAAATGGCTTTGTAGACCCACAACAAAATGATGAGGTCCCCTCTGACGTCGCATCATTCTGTGATGATATCCTGCAGCACTTTAAAAGGACTGCTGTGGCTGGTCTCCAAACCCAGGAGGGGACAGGTGGAGGGACCAGCGGAAGGGTGCTGGTCTGGAAGGGGCACGGGGGAGCTGGGATGAGCGAGGGCACAACCTGCTTCTCCAAAAGCAAAAGGAATGGAGAGGCCCCTCCTTCCACAGACAGAGGAAGGGAAAAAGACAGAGAAGCGAAAAGCCTGGATTTAATAATGAAAAACAATAGCTCATCATTTATTTTCATATCCCCTCGCTAATGCTGGAA
This sequence comes from Chroicocephalus ridibundus, assembly GCF_963924245.1. Lineage (NCBI taxonomy): Eukaryota > Metazoa > Chordata > Aves > Charadriiformes > Laridae > Chroicocephalus > Chroicocephalus ridibundus. The sequence goes on from NC_086284.1 coordinate 158,554,307, forward strand.
TAATGCTAACAGTGGAATTCTTATGGCATGCATGTCATGCCTGCAAATACCAAGTGAATTACTTCTCAGCTAGGCTATGGGCTATGGCACTGAGCAGCACATTCGTTACAAGCGACTGGATGATGAACAACAGTTCCCAAATTCCTCCTTCACAATGCTACTTGCATTAGTTGTAATTTAATGAGAGAGAGAAAGAGAAAGAGAGAGAGAAAGTTTTGGCACAAACCACTGCAATAATACTGCCTGCCGCTGCTTCCCACTGGGCCTTGTATTAACTCACACCACCACCACCTCCACCTCCTCCTCCTCCTCCACCTCCTTCCTTTTCACACCTATCCTCAGGTGCTAAAAGTGGTGTCATGAAACCCATCAGCATGGCATGAGAGCATGGCAGGAAGCCCCCAGGCACATGCATTCCTTCTGGCTGAAAGGCAGGGGAGGACACAAACCTCTCCCTCTCCTCTGCCAAGGCATGGAGAGGCCTCCAGCTTTTCTTTGGTCACTTCCTCCTAGAAAGCTGATGCAGGTGAAAGACACTGCATTGTCAGCTCTGGAAACAGAGCACCAAGCACGCACAGCACGGCCCACGTTGGTGCGGAGCTCCCACCACGCACCCTTGCCAGCGTGTTCCTCCTGCCTCCTTGATGGAGCCACAGCGGGGTAGCCCAGACCCGTCCCTGCCCTGCAGGCTGTCTTAGCTGGTTTGTCTCTCTTTGTAATGATTTTGAGATCTGGTAAGCAGCCAGTAAATGCAAACAAAAACTTTGCTACAGGTAAGGTGGTGTGTGTGCGTGTATATATATATACACACACACATATATAAATAAAAAAAAGTGGTATAAATGTGCCATCACTGATGACCCCCAGGGAACCTGGGAATCACTGCCACGGCTGCCTCCTCATGAGCGCTCGGGTAGGTCTGTACCTCCCACACCTCCAGGGCAGAAACCAAGTCACTTTTCTCTGCTCCACAGAGCCTGCTACAAAAAGGATGGCCTTTTTGGGGAGCCAGGGGCATCTTGCAGGTTTCTGCCCTGGAAGGAGCCAAACCGGCCAGCATCGCCTCCCACTCTTGTGGCAACCTTGACACAGAGCCGGTCCCCCTCCACATGGCAGGACATTTATCCACCAGATGACCCTACACCTAAGGTTCACGCCCGAAACATGACCCAGTGCGTGGGGTCTCATATGCTGGGGCACAAGAAAGCTAAGAGGTCTGATCTGTGCAGCAGACCCACAAGTAAGAGGCTGCAAATATCATTGCTGCTCTCCTGGTGTATCCCGCCTCTTCAGTGTTCCCCTCCGACAGCGTATAAATGACAGACATCCACAGATTCCTGCCACAAGGAGCATCCAGAATCCTCCTTATCCCCTCTGTGCCAAATATAATTTAAAAGCCCTCCACCCTCAGCTACATTTTGTGGTGTTTTGAAAAAAAAAAAAAACGAACCCAAACTAAATTTACCTGTTTCTGAAAGGAAGGTATAGGCAGGGGAAGGTAAAATACCCTCAGGATTGGAAACAAATGTTTTTGTGCAAATGAGACCTAGGATTTACAGTTACCTTCCAGCCCCCAGCATTTGCTACAATCTTAGCTTTGGCTTAAAAACCACCTGTTTCCTTGTAAAGGTTGACAAACACCAGTGATCCTTTCTCCAGTGCACCGGCTGAAGTCCCACGGACCTGACCGGGGGGAGGAAGATGGGCAGGATGCTCCCAGGGACATCTGTATGGGCACAGAGATGCACGTGTGTGCCTCCCAGCAATACAGCTGGCACGATGCTGGGAACCACCTTCAGGACCTACCCGACCCCCCCCACTCCCAAGCCCAGGCGTAACACGGCACACTCTGGGGCTTTCCTAAAACTACGACTGTGTTTTACGCGGTGACAGGGCTCTGAAGTAAATGAAAGCATCCAACACTGAGGTGACCCCAAGTGAACGTAACGGCAATTGTTGCAAATAAATAAACAAGGATCACAGTCGCAAAGAAAAGGAAGAAATGGTGAACCTCAGGCTGCTGCGGCTACCCGTGTGCTGGGCGGCTCACCCGCTCCCATGGCATCCCCCGAGGGGCACCAGGCGAAAGGGGTCCCTGTGTGGAGACCAAGCGTGGGAAGGAGGGGACACAGGCAGGAGAGGGAAGTGGGGGGCTCCCCCGACGGAGGCCCACCACAATGGCTACGTGGCCTTTAGGAACCCAGCACAGGTGTGGTGTTACCTGCTACCACCTGCAAGCTGAGCCCGCTGCCCACAAAGAGAAGCAGTGACCAGGCTGGGGAGATGGAGAGTGGTTATAAGGGGAAGAACTACAGGCACGAACATACGTAACCAGACGTATGGAGACCAGCTGGGCTGCAGGCAGAACAGGCCCATTACTGCAGCAACTTCTTTGGGCACACAGTGAAAACCGCAGAGGTCAGAACCTCCAGCCACGATTAATCACATTTACAGTTTAAAACCCGACCAAATCCAACGCTTCTGCTGGGACCAAGAAGTTCAGCTGGAGGTTCCTGGCCCTGCCAGGAAGGCAGAGGCTGTCCTGCCCATCGGTTCCCCTCTTGGCATGCTGTCACGGCTCAGGAAGGGTGATGCTCAGCCACAGCACTCGGTGCCACACTTCAGTTCCCTTTAAGCCTTCAAATTAGGGCTTACACGGGGCTTAAGTGCAGCCCGGCCCAACACAGGGTTGGATTTCACAGTTCTCATGTTGCCACCTCCAAGCAAAAAGGGGATGAGCGCCCCACAGGCAGCCCATCTGCCTGGACACCCCAAACAGGGGACGGGGACCGCCTGCCCCTTGCAGCCCTCCCCACGTCCCCGGTGGGCAAGGCAGGAGGGCTGAGATGAGTCCCGCTTCCCTTGCCTCGTTTAGCCAAATAACTCCCAATATCTGCCTTTTCAGCAAGCACTTCATGGTGACCACAGAGTGTTTTACCCATGCGACTATGCCAGTGACTCTCCTCCTACACACACCCGCCAGCTCCCCGGGGCTCACCCTGAGCCCCAAGGGTGACCACAGAGCCCCTGTGCTCACGGGCCCATGGCTCAGGCCATCTGACATGCAGCATTCAGCTTCCACAGGAAGTCAGCATGTTCTTGATAGGTGGCACACTGTATCCATGGCCATGAACACCTCAGGGAAGAGGCTGGTGGGGACAGGAGGAAGGACAGGAGGACGGACACAAAATACACAAGCAAAGTAAAAGCCCCATCCCCTTCCACAAGCCCTACCATGACAACGGGCGAGATGGACAGGAGTACCAACCATAGTGAAACCCAAATGAGAAACTATCACCTGCAACTTGCTCCAGCGATGCCAAGTGACATGAGCGTGTTTCCTAGCTCACCCCCAGTGCTGCCACAAGCATCTGTTTTATTGCACCCGGTATCAAAAGCATCAGGCATTCCACCTGAAACCCTGCCTTACCCTGCCATTCACTCATGTCCCAACTTCTTCCCTCGCACATTATCTTCTACAGGCAACGTCTTTTTGGCAGGAGTCTCTGTGTCTGTTTGCGACAGGGCATGGCAAGGGAACGCAGACGTCTCCTTGTAAAGCATCCTCTTCCTGAAACTCCTTCAACCCTTCCTGGCTGAGAGGAAATGCAGGGATTCATAACGACTCAAGTGCTCCTCTGGGAAACAGCGATGATTTTGGAGGGACAAGAAATAACTTTTAAGCCAAGCTCAGTCCTAAAGAGGGGAACTCCACAGTTCAAGTTTGCAGGTCAAGTTTGCAGCTGAGCAAGAACAAAACCAGGGCTCGGGCACCTACCTGCAGGGATGCTGAAAAAGATACAGCTACTTTACTGAAGTGGTCTCACCTACATTAGATACGGTATGAGTGACACGGTAAACACATCTAAATGGATACAGATTCTCCAGGAGATATTGCATTTGCATACAGATGCCAGCTACACCACAGGACCAGGTCAAGACTGAGATAACTGAGGATACAGCAGAACAGACCTGAAACACATTAGCAGAGCTGCAGAGATACCAAAGAACTGGTCCAGGAGGGCCACCAAAACCTGGCACTGGGAGAGATGCGTAAAAGACGCCAGCCACGTGGCTTTCCTGGGTCAGGATGGAGACGAGCTGGTGGATGCGGATTACAGATCACTCCCAGTCAAAATGTCTTGAATGATATTTTTCTCAAGCTTGGATTTCTAGTAACCCTTTTGTTCGGCCTGAAGAGAGTCACACATTGCTTCAAAAAAAAAAAAATCTCTCCCTGGCTTTTGCAGGCAGAGTGGCAGTGTTCCCTCCTGAACACCCTGTGATTTACAGCCTTCCACACTCACACCGGCGACACAACCCCTTATGCAGAGACTGCAGACAGCACTCCTGCCAACACATACGCTGTCACAGCATCGCTCCACATAAACACCCTGCATTCACCTTGTTTATATTTCCTCCCGTACAGGCTGCGACAGCTCACAAACACACAGAAGGCCTAATTTATATTTATAATAAATCTCCCTTCTTCATTCCCCACAGTGGAAAAGAGCCCTGGTAGAAATGCAATTTGCTGAGAGAATGGCGTAATAGCTCTAAGGAGAATCCGGCCCACGTTACCTTCTGTAGACAAAGGGGATGAAGCCACACGAACACATGTGCATGCTGCTACACGTGCCTGCAAACATGGAAAGAGTCCCACATACACATACATACACACATATACTCCTCCATCTGTATTCTCACACAGACGGCTCAATAACAGTATCTGCCGTCCCTTCCGACTCACCCGTGCTTTCAGGCAGCACAGGCATTTGGAAGGTGCACTTCCATTACCCAGGTGCTCACGGCCTCAGATAAGCGAGGAGAAAAATGACACTACAAGAGAAGTATTGTCACCACCAATGGGACATGCTCGTGTCTAGGTCTCACACGCCCTTGTGAGGTAGTGCAGCTATTTTAAAATGGGGTTTACAATGTGTTTCCTATCCCCACTTGCTAAATACATACGTATTCTGCTGTTGAGAGAATGCAGAGGGGGAGTTTGATGGGAAGGCAGGTTTCTGGTGGTGCAAGTGATAGTGCTAGAAGAGATGAAGGGATTTATAATTGTACTTATGACTAGATGTGATCCCCACTTGCTTTGTAGGCACATGCCTTGGAAGAGTTATGAGGTCTTGGGTTTCTCCACGGTGTCCACAAACTCACTGTGGCCAAGAGTTGTCCTTTTGTTTCCCTATGGCTTCAGAGAAAAGGTTGTGATCTCCCTTCTCTCTGCAACGGACCTCGTTCCAGCTTCCCTTGCCCCCACCACCCTGAGGCCTGGCTGTGGAAGTGCATTCCCTGCAGGACAACGTCGTCAGCCTGCTCAGAAAGTGGGGCTAGCGCGCCGTGCTGGCGCCGTGCAGGGGAAGCACACCCAACCAGTCCTCTCTGGTCTCTACTGGCTCCCAATAAGCTTCCGTGAAGGTGACCTAACTATTAATTCCTGCCGAAGTGTTCTGTGCTCACACATCTTCTGAGGAACTTTAACCCCTGATGGCATTGCAGAGTTTGAGTGACTCGTGCAATTCCTCCTACATGCCAACTTCTCTCCATCCTGGCGGCACTAAGCTGGACCAAAAACTCTTTCATTCAACATGGCCACCAAGCTCACCCACTGCCAGCCCAGATGGCAGAAAGCTCCTATGCACTGACGTATTAGGAGCTGGAGGCTGGGCATCACCTAATCACAGTGCTGCTCCTCTGCTGACCCAGGGCTTGTCCTGCGGCACGTTGACGAATTCCATAATGGAAAGAGGCCCATTATGTGCTCCCCTACGCCATCACATTGCTAAAGCTAGCTGACACGTTACCTGTTACTGCTCTACTCACATCCCTCCTCTGCACTCCTCCCTGGGGCATCACAGTGCCTAAGTGTGGGATCAAAATTGTTTGTCAGTATTAAGGTTCTCAAGAGCATCACCAGAGATTTGCCACGTTAGAGATGACCCTACTCTGGGTATTTTAAAGACTAGCAATGGCCATTTAAGTCCCCAGAAATTTTGCCACAAGAGGAAGATTAAAGATTGCACACACACACACACAGAGTTATGAGGATACCTAAGAGGGTTTTCTCAGAATTTTTTCTCCAGGTTCTGGAGTCAATCATCTAAACAGGAAAGTAGCAACGAGGGCCAGAAATTACCGCTATTTAGAGGCAAAACAGAGACCTGCTGAAAATCCTTGCCAAACTATTCAGAATTTGTCAACACTAAATGCTGCCTAGGAGAAAATAAAACCCCATGCATTTTAGCTGGACGTTCTTCACCTCCAGGCTCATGCTTTAAGCAAACAGATAGCCTTCCTACCAATGTAAGCACGAAGCAACGCGGATATTCATCCTTCTGCAATCCTGCTGCTGCCAGCTCCTGTTGGAGTGACAGCCTGAAGCCATGGAAGAACCATGCAGATGGTCACAAAACAGACTCCTGACCCACTACCGGCACAGCTCTTCCAGAAACACCGCTGTGAAAAGCTAACACCCGGGTGAGGCTCAGACCACCTCCACCACGACCACTCTCTGGGCAGGCTGGAGCATTGTCTAGAGATCATTCTTCTGATAACACCCTTCTTTGGGGTACTTCCCTCTTCTCCCCATGACAGCTCTGGCTGATTTAAGCACCTGTCGCATCTTTTCTCAAGTACAGGTTGTGAGCTCTCTGGGGCAATGCCACACCACATTTGTCCATCTTTTGGAAAATCTGCAGCACAGAGATCCTTGACTTGAGATCCCAGCTGCTAGTAGCTACAAATAATTTGTAATTAAAATAAAAGTGAAGCTGCAGCAGGGGATTGCTGTGCCTCCAAGTTTTTTCCAGACTAGATTACCCTCAGGAGACACAGGAGAGCCACCACTGAGATAAAAAAAATAAATCTCAGTTTACTAGGTTTACACAGAGACCATCAAAAATACGCGTCGATATTGTTCTGACCTCCAGATCTTTTTTTTTTCCCCTTCGCTTTTTCCTAACCTTTAAAAAGCATGTAAGATAAACAGAGGAGAAACCAGGCAGACAACATCCTCGAAGAGATGTAGGAATATAATCAAGCCCTCAGACACACGCACACAAACACCATAATTTATCTCTTCCTCCTCCTGTTTGATATTATCCTCTGTTCTAGTATCATAATCTGTTGCTATGGAAACAGCTATGATGTCACTACGAGAGGTTTATGGATGCCTTGAACAGGAAGGAAAGGTACATGATGATGGGAGAGAAAAAAAAAACCACCTACAAACAGCTGCTGAGCAGGAGACGTTCCAGGAACGGCAAGTGTTAACAGGGAGAAGATAAATACATTGACGGTGCTGGCGGTGCTGCAGACAAGAGCAGAATATAAACTGTGTTTTAAAAATAAAGAACGCTTACAAATTTTGCCTACAAGTAAAAATATTCTGGGAAAGCTAAAGGAGCTTCCTGAAAAACTAAACTTTCTCTGAAATGTTCTGCAAGTTTTCTGGGACTGGATATTTTCTGAGCCTTGCTGCTGGAGTCCAAGTCTCCATCAACCCACTCCATCGTCTGCTGTAACATTCCCTCCAGCAGTGTTAGCGTAACACCCCACCAATGCAGCTAATAGTTAGGGAGCTTGCTGGCTACTCGCCATCCCGTGTGCCTTTACGATCTGTAACTAGAAAAAAAAAAAGTCATGTCTTCAAGCGAAAATAAACAGAGACACGCTGAATCCACTGGATCACATCCAGTAGCAAATAAACACCCTGACCCCAAACTATAAGCAAAAAAAGAGCTTTTCTTGATCTCTCCACCCAAGAGAAAAACCATAATCTTATAGACTCGCTGCCAAACTTACTGACATACCTGACCTGCTACTAGAGAAAACAGTATGTTGAGCCTCATATGCTCGAAACGCACCCAGCCTTCCGGCCACACACATCTGTGTGCGGCACGACACACATGTCGTTCTCGCCCATGAGCTCAGTCTCCGATGATTGTGCCTCTGCGCTCGTACCCGTTTCGGTCACCTCGACTGACGGTGAGAGTAGGGCAGACAGGGGAAAGAGGGTGGGACAGTCACACATGCCCTTAAAGACAGAAAGGCTGTGGGAAAATCTAGCACGCGGGGCCTGCCGGGGAGGAGGAAGGAGGATGCCAGATCAAATTCGTCCCACGTAGCTGCCTTCATTAGGGGAAGGGTAATGGCAGCGAGGCAGGAAACCACAAGGATCTCAGATCAATGAAAAGTGACGGTGTTTCGGCTAATCTCTGCCCCGTCAGAATTTCCTGAGCATGGACAGCAGAATCAGAGATCTTACAGGAATGCTATAATATCAGTTTTGCCTCTGGTCTCAGCTCCAGCTGGGGAAGGCCCAGGCAGACTCTGTGTCCCACCTATGTGCATTACGATATAGGTGGTATCTCCCATCCTCACCCACCTTCCCTTCCAAAGATGTTAGAGACAACTGCAGGGAGAAACCTGTGAGAGACGGAAGTCAGTAAGGACAGCCGCAAAAACAGTCCAAGCCGGGATCTCCAGCAATTCACCCAACTTTCTGCTCCTGCCGGCCTGGGCTGCCACAGCCTCAGGCCCTGTACTTTTGAGGGATCATCTCCCTCTCTCCTGTTACAGTCACTTGCCCTCATCTTCCGTCCCCACTTGTCTCTCTCACCCTCTTCTCTCCTGTTCCTGACCTATTTCCTTACTTCTTCTCAAGCTCCAGCCCACCCTTCCCTTCCCCCAGACAAACTCCTGTCAAAAAATGTTTAAGGAAACCCACACATTGTGATTTCCTCTCCACGAAGAGCCCAGCCGGTTTGTATAATCCACCCTCCTGTGTCTTCATCTACATAAAATGCAAATCCTTTTGGCGTGGGAACTATCTACCCCTTCCTATCGATGTCATGGCTAGCGCAGTAAGGTACTGCTTTTGTTTGGCACTGGCGCTACTATAGCAAATACTACTGTTCTTAGGAATATTTCAAAAGCACCAAAGGAGAGTAAAAGTATAGGAGGCGTCAAAACAACGCCAAGTGTTTTTGTGGGTTTTTTCAGTTTCTTTTATATTTTGGGGGCAGGGTTCTGTTCCTATTTTTTAATGAAACAGTTTCTTCTCTTCTGTGCTTTCGACTTGGGACTGCGCAGTGGAAAACAAAACTGATCTTGGTGAAGAAACAGAGATTGTGCTTTTTTAAAATGGGCAGGTGACACCAAGCAGGAAGGGACTGCAAAGTCAAGGGAAATAAATTAGAATTCAAAACAATCCTGACAAATTGAAAGGTACAGGATGAAATTCAAACAGGACAGATACAAAAATCGTATGCTTAGGTAGGAAAGGCTAGCTCTGCACATACAGGATAGAAAATGGCTCAGGAGGCATCACACCTCTTGGACAGGATCCGGGAGTCACGGCGCATCAGAAGCTACACACAGATGAACAACGTCACGGTGCAAAAGTTAAAGCAAACAGGAGCACTGCCTGTAAGAGACATGAAGGAATACTTCTGTAGATAGGACAAGGGATCGCAGCAAGCAAAGCAGAGTGGAGTTACAGAGGAGGTAAAATCTTTTTGATGGCAAAGACAGCTAAAGGCAGCGATGACAGCCTGGGCAGGCTGTGGACCCTCCATACATGGGGAATATGTTGGACAAGCACGTTAGGAAACACACTGGACAAGCATACATTTGGTATAGTACATCCTGCTTTGAAAAACTCTTTCCTATGAAAAAGCTTTTTCTATGGCCAGTTCCTATGATTTCAATGATTTTGATGAGAGCTAAGTTTCTTCTGCATTTCAGCATAGCCCACTGACCAAGATAAACCTGTCAGTGTTGAGGATGAGGAGACATTAGTCTGCAGGGTAACGCTGTGTAACACCGTTGTTCCAGGTCTTACTAATGCTTTTAAAGATTAAAGGTTATAACGAACAGGGAAGACAGCTGCCCTTCTGAGGTTCCCAAGTATCTCTGGCAAATACCCCTGCCTTGCGGGGTGACCTTTCCCACCTTTCAGCGTAGGAGCTGTAAGCGATTGCTCTTCCTTCATCCTTCCAGAGACGGATGCCAGCAGAAACCCTGAAAGGTGAGCAGGACAGAGAAGGAGGCATGAATAAAGAGTGAGCTTCAGCTTCTCCAAGCAAATGTCCCATTCAGTGGGAAGTGCTGAAGAAAACCAAGGGAGCAAACCACGCCATCCTTCACTCAGCATAAAACTCTCTCTCCCTCCAGAACGCGACGCAGACAGGCCAAGGCTCGTCGCATGGAAAGCAATGTGTAACTCCCTGGGTCTCAGTAGCACTGTTGCTGATCTACACTATGATCACGATCCCTGAAATCAGAATCAAGCTCAGGAGCAGCTTGAGGGGCTCACACCTCGAGGACGCTTGCCTCCCACTGCCTATTTTGTACCCCCCACTGCAAATAAGTAAAAGGCTCTGTTCCTTGGAATCATTCTGCCAGACAGCTTCTCTCCCTATAGCCCCTTGAACATGTACAGCGCTGTATAAACACACAATTTTAGTTTATTATTACTTCCATTTAGTAAATAAATTCTAATGGCATGGCTTTTTAATTTTTTTAGCCCTGACTCTGGAATCTCCAAGGCATTTTGAGATGTGGCAATGCCTTTGCCAGCCTGCGGAGATGGGGGCTGCTCCTCCGCTCAGATGCATGGAGAAGTCTTAGAAGAATGATTTCTACCCTAGAAATTACCCAACTCGAAAGGCTACCTGAATTCAAGAGTGGTCCCAAGATACACACACTCGTGCTTTCCAGAGGAAGGACCTCAGTTGCTGATGTGGCCCAATGAAGGAGGACTCAGGTGCGCTCTCTGGGCTGTAAATGGGTGGAAGCAGTAATGTGCCTCTTCTCTTCCCCCATGACAAACAGACAAATTGCTAAATGCCCTATCTGGAGTGAAATTATCACCTGGGTTTATTTTCAAAACAAAAGCTGAACTTTGCACTGCTAGGGGGAATAGTTTCAAAAGAGAAGGCCTCCTGTTAAGCACCTAGGTTCATGGTAGGATATGTAAATAGCTGAAGAAACAACCTTTTCTCTAAATAGCGTTTAATTCTCACTTCTTGTTATCCACCAGTTAACCTCCCAAAAGCAAGAAAAAGCCCTATAAATAATATTTCACACTCAGAGGGCAGAGATTTCCTAGTAAGGGTGAGGAAACAACCTCATTTTTATAAATGGACTGATTAAGCTATAGAGGCCATGAGTCAGAAAGGTACTTCAGCGTGTGGCCAGCTTTAAAGACATAAACAACTCTAATGAAGTCAGCAGCACTGCCTGCGAGCTTAAATTTAGGCACAGACCTTAAAATATCTTCTTAAATTGGGATCAGAGAGGAAAAGGGTGGAACTTTCTAAAATATCCAGTCTCAGCCTACCCATCCTCTACGGACACAGGGATGGGGACACCACAGCAGCTGTCCGCCCAACATGGAATGCCTTTGCAAACTCCCCTTCTCAGGAGTCTTGCCCAAAGGTACGCCCTATCCCAGTTATCTCAACTCCTGCACCTAAGAGAAGTGGTTGAATCTGCCTCATACTGGTGTCTCAGCCTAGTTCGAGCAGAAGGTGGCTGAACTTGCCCCTGACCTCGCCATCCGGCAAGGACTGCTCTCACACCATCACCTGGGACCCACTTGGTGAGGCCCACAATCAGGACAGGGATTTACCTCCACGCCCAGGTCACTAATCCTTCCATGATATGACTTCCTGGAACTTTCCTCCTGACCGAACATCCACATATTTTCACATGCCATTGCTGCGATGTGGCCAAAACTGAGGCTTATTTGTTTAGCCACCCAGGTATGTTATCCAGCTCTGAATAAATGGTCTAACTTCCAGGGTTAGAACAGGAGTTCAAAACCCTCACACGCATCAAAGAGGTCTCCGGGCTGTCCCCCATCAGTAGAAGACCTACACCCATCAGGGTGTACAGCCAGCCCTTACCCAATCTGATGAAATCACATTCAGTGGTTTCAAAGCACCACGTGAAAGTGGGTGGTAAATAGCAACCCCTGGGTAAGCGGGGAAACCGAGGCACGGGAAAATGAAAATGACTTCATTTTCCAGGCCAGCAGAGGTGCCCAGCTGAAGCCAAGAGGGTTTTCCCCACCTGTTACAGCCACGCAGAAGAACACGCTGCATGGAGTCCAAGGGACAACGATGGTGGCCAGTAACTGTGCTCGCCTCTTTGTCCAAGGGCGTTGTTTGTCTGCTCGCCCCGGCCCCTGGTCCCGGCAGTGCTCTTTCCGCTTCCGAAAATAAAACAGCATTTTTCACCCATTACATCTCAAAACCATTTAATTGCTAGACGCAGCAGCATGATAAGAACAATAATTATAACTGGTGGGGGCTTCCTGTTGTCCTGGCTATAGCCATATCCTGAGCTAATGAAAACTTATGCTTTTGGTCCCAGCATTGACTTCACTTAAGTTCTGGTTATTAATTCATAAACAGGAAGCGCCTCCGAGTTATCATCTCCCTGCACGAACTTTGGGGTAAAGACCTTTACTCCGCCTCACTGGTGCCGCCTCCCCAGCGAGCAAATTTTGTGCGCTTTAACGAGATTTTGAGGCTGCATTCAAAACCCAGCAGGGCTGGCCTGTTCCTGGCGTTAAATGGGATCTGATCCACGATGCGTCCGGGGTCAGAGTTTCAGGCTTCCCAGCCCCTCGTGTGACAAGGACGGTGTGCAGGCAGGTCCCTGCCTGCGCCGAGCTCCAGCAGCGGCACCGGTGGCAAGGTGCAATTTACAAATATTACCGAGATTAATTCCATAAGCCACCCACATAGAAAACTACCGACGCGGCTGCTAAAAATACACCGTGGGTTGCAACAAAGTTGTCAGGAATAAGTAAGAAAGCAAAGCAAAGAGGAACAAAACCAAAACAGAGGTAATCGCTGTTTAGAAAATAAAGGTTAAAGCATATAAACACCTCTTTTTACCCAATTCTGAAGGATGCCCGGTATGAGGCACCCAGGAAATCAGTGTGGACGCTTCCCCAGGGCAGAAAGCTACCCACCGCCCAGGCACTGGTGGTGTCTAGCAGTAAACCCTCTTAAAACGGGGTTTCTCCTAGCCCACTGAGGCTGGCTCTGTTCTCTGCCCAGGAGGAAACGTCACACGACGAGCGCGCCGATGACGAACATCAAGGGCAACATCACCTACAGGAGAGTCCAAAGAACCAGATCCTTGCCTGCCTCAAGCCATTCGCCTCCTCTGAAACCGACACAGCCACCTCCGAGGAAGCCGCATCTCTGGTGCTGAGCGGGACGGTGGCCATTAGCGTGCCCCAACTCTGGGGCCGAGGCCGTACAGGAAGACACCTGACGAGGCCCGCTTCAAAGCCCAACGCATTTCCCCGCGTGGCTCTCAAATTGAAACGAAAATCCAGGTCAAACATTGCGCGGCGGTATTATTTCTGTTTTATTTCACTTGGTAGGTTTTTATGTCCTTCATTGTACTGCTCAGCTCTGCAACACTCGGGGAAAAAATGAATGAGAAAAACCCAGCACAGGAGAAGACGACAGCAAAAACTCCAAATTCCTTACAATGAATGGGAAAATTCTCCTTGCACAGTGCATGGGGGGGAAGGATTTCACACCAGATATTCAGTTATTTATCATGCCTCACCTATTAAGATCAGGCGAGGCACCGTTCTGCTTCCCAGAACCGGTACTTAAGCCAGCTGCTCTGCACAGGCACACACCGCCCTCACCTCCACGTCGAGAATCGCGGGTGACTTTGTGCATGTGCTCTGTGTTATCACTCACTTAAATTTCTACTGGAACCATTTCATAAGGCCTCTGAGGTGTCACATTTCCTCCCCGGGGCGCCTTTTCTGTCAAAGAGCCTATGTTCTGAAATCCCTATGGTGGAGATACTGTTTCACCAACCCCTCTCCCGCCTTGCGGTGGTGGCGGTGGGCGTGCAGGTGTGCCACCACGGACCCGCTCAGTCAAGGGCAGGAGCAAAGGAGCCACTGCCGGCCGCGGCATGGATATAATCCCTCGGCTCCTGCGCTCTCCTCAGTGGCCTGGCTGTACCTGATGCTCCGGAGGAGGGATACAGCCCAGCCCGGTCACACACGTAACGCGAGGCTCGTCAGGGAGGATCGCAGTCCTTGCCTCCTTCCAAGGAGGAAATCGCATCCCCTGCGATAAGTTAAGTTTTTATCTATGCACTGCGATATTGCAGGGAATTCTAAGGACCTCTTATGGCAACTAGGAGGCGAAAAACATTCATTAACCCCTCCTCCGCCTCCCTCGAAGCCAGCCAGCAGCAATTTAACCCGCAAACACATACTGCAACACAAAACAGAAAACTGATAACCCCTTATCAGCCTTTATGCTATCCACTGGCTCCTGCCATTTGGGATACGCACCTACTTCAAGGCTGGAGACACGCTGTAGAGCTTGGCCGCGGACACTTCTGTACCAGCGGTGGGGGCATTTGTTTTAAGGGCATTTTTCTTTCCAGGGCATTTTTTTCCTCCGCTCCCTCTTCCTCCCCCCCCCCCCCCCCCCCACTCAGGCAGGAGCACGGGCGCCGCTGAAGTTGGGATGCTCTAAGGAACCGCTAAACTTCCACCGCACGCTTCGGTGCGGCACCGCCGCCACCTCCTCCCCGGGAGGAAGCCGGCGCCCTGCCCGCCCCGGCTGCGGCCGAGGCCTCCTCCTCCTCCTCTCCCTTCCCTTCCCCTGCCCGGCTCCGGGGAGGCGGCCGTGCCGGCGCTCGGCCGCGGCGCGCCGGGAAAGGGGGATCGCGGCCGGGTTGACCGCAGGCCCCGCGCCTCACTTCGCCCCCCGCCCCCCGCTCCGCCCCGGCCGCTGCGGAGCCGCCGGGCGCCGCCGCGGGGGCACCGCACCGCCCCGCACCGGGGGATGCGGGCCCGGCGAGGAGCGAACTTCAGAGAGGAACCGCCGCATTACCCGCCCTGCCGGCGGCGCCCGCTCGGGAGGGGCTGGGCAGGCGCCGCGGCCGGCGGTGCGGTGCCGGGCAGGCCTCACCGGCCCGCCGGTGGGGCCGCGCCGGGGTGGGGGGCGGGTGGAGGACGGGCCCGGCCCGGCGGGGAGCCGCGGGAGGGGACCGGGCATGTAGGCGAGCCCCCGCCGCGGCCGGAGAACGGGGGGCGGCGGCGGCCAGGCGGCGGCCTCCCCCCGCCCGTTGCCGGACCCCGCGGCCGCCCGCTGCCGGTGGAGACGCCGGGGGCAGCCCGGGCGCGGAGCCGGGGCGAGGGGGGTGGGGGGGGCTGCCCGGGCCCGGGGGCCGAGGCCGCTCGGCGGCGCGGCCGGCAGAGGGCGCCGGCGGCGGGCCGGCCCCGACCCGGTAGTCCGGGCCCGCCGCGGCCCCTCCGCCGGCACCGGCCCGCCGCCGCGCAGGGCCCCGCCGCCGGCACCGCCGCCGCGGCCCCTCTGCGCCCGCCATCCCGGAGGCACCGCCTCCCCCGGGCTCCGGCAGCCCGGTGCCTCGGCGGCGGCGAGGGCGGGGAGGGCCGTCCATCCTCCCTCCACTGCCGAAAACGTTCCTCTTTGTCTGCCTGCCTCTCGCCGGGTCCCAACTCCGCACCGGCGGCCAGCCCGGGGCTGCCCAGAAATCAATCAGCCGGCGGGCCGGTAACTTTACACCGCCCGCCCGAGCGCCCTCCTCTCGGGCGCTGCAGCCCGGGCTCGATTTTCTCCTCAGATAAGTTTTACCGGCCTCACCATAGGGAGAAAAGTACCGTGTCCCCCTGTGTGTGTGACCCCTCTCCAACCCCCACCCCCCCCCCGCCCGCCCGCCCGCCTGCCCGCCACCGGGCGCCCGGGTCTCCGCCGCCACCGACCGAGCGGTCGGTCGGTCCCCGGGCGGGATGGGTCTGCCGGCGGGTGGATGGATGTCCCCCCGGTTTATGTAACGCTCCCCGGCCAGCGCCGAGCCGGCAGGGGTGACGGGGGAAGATAAACGCATGGCGGGGGCATTTAAATTAACCCTGATATATATATATATATATTTTTAATTGCTTTTTTTAAACAGCCACCCTGAAATACGCACCGATCTAACACACGCCACCACCACCTCCCCTATATATATATATATATTTTTTTTTTTTTCCAACCCGAAAAAACTAAGTTGGGGCACTCGGGCTTCTCGCCGCAGCCCGGTCTGGGATGAAGGAGAAGCCGGAGGAGCTGACAGGCGGCGGCGGCCGGCAGCCCCGGTGTCCCCCGGTTCCCGGGCGGAGAGCCCCGGCGGCTGGGGGGGGGGGGGAACTCTTGGGAAACCGGCGAACGGAGCCGGGGTGGCCGGTCCTAGGAATAGAAACTGCAGCGAGGGGCAGGGACACACACAGACACACACACACGGAGGCGCAGGGCAAGCTCCGTCCACCTCATTGTTCTGCTCGGCACCGGCACGGACTTCACCCACCGCCCCCCGACCGCCCGGGACCGCGGGGATGGGGGGGGGGGGGTAGGAGAACGGGGGGCAGAACCGGGGGGGGCGACCCGCACCGCGCCCCGCTCCCCGCCGGGCAGGGCGGGGGTGCCCCGCCGCCGCCAGCGGTGTCCCCCCCCCCCCCCGCAACAACGCCGGGAAGGGGGACACGGCGAACCGCGGGCGGCCGGGGACCCCCGGTTCCCCCCCACCCCCCGTCGGCGGGGCGAGGGGTGCCGGCAGGGCGGGCCGTGCCGTGCCGTGCCGGGGCTTACCTTCGTACATGGGGGCCATCGGTGCAAGGACGCCTGTTATTCATGGCAACGCCGCCACGAACGACGCGAGATCGCAGCCCCCCAAACTCAACACACATCTGCCATCTTGAGCGGGTGTCTCTCGGCGGAGGCGAAGCTGCCGCCTGCCTTCTGCATCGCTGCCCGCCTCAGCGCGGGGGGAGCCGGGCACATCCAGCCCCGCTGCCGGCCCTCCGACGCGGCCAGGGCGGGCGGGCGAGCGGGCGGGGGGCGGCGGCGCCGGGCCGGGCCGGGCCGGGGCCGGGGCCGGGGCGAGGCGCGGGGCCGGGCAGGGGCGGCGGGCGGCGGGGCCCCCCCGGCTCGGGACGGCGGCGCTGGGGAGGGAGGGAAGGAGGGAGGGGAGGGAGAGAGGGAGGGAAGGAGAGAGGGAGGGAGGGAGGAAAGGAGGGAGGGAGGGAAAGGAGGGGGGGCTGGCGCGGTGCCCCCGCTCTCAGCGCGGCATGGCTGCGTGTGCCGGGGCGCCTGCAAAAGTTGCACTGGGGGGGTGAGAGAAAGGAAAGCGAGAGAGACGGAGGGAGAGAGAGGGAGACGGAGACCGAGACGGAGAGGAGGGGAGAGAAGAAAAAAAAAAAAAAAAAAAAAAAAAAGGGGGAAAAAAAAAAGCGAAGGGAGTTTGCAAATAATCAAGCGCCGATGGCACTGATCGCGGCTTCCCAGAAGGAGAGGGAGCGAGCGAGAGAAACCCTCTGCTGAGATTATGTGGGATCTTGTTTAACAACACATTTCAATCAGGAGAAAAAAGGAACAGTCAACAGAAGTTGGTGAAACACTTCTGTCTTTCCCCCCCCACACCCCCCTTTATAGAAAAGAGAGGAAAGGAAAAAAAAAATAAAAAAGGCAGCTGATTGAAGCTTTGCAATTCACTGGCTGTGGGGATCATATAATTTGAGCTCGTGTTTTACAATAGCATGGAAAATTCCTACCTCTCCCCCTCTCCCCAAATAAATCTTCTATTCCCTCAAGGCATTTCACAATCTGGTTCACTGACAAAAGTTCCAATTTATCCTTTTTTTTTTTTTTTCATTTAGCGTGCTTGCAGTGTAAATATTTAGCGGATGCATTTAAAATAAACATACGCTGTTGCTTTTAGGATTCGGGTTGTGTTTTTGTTGTTTGTTTTTTTTTTTAAAAGGAACCACATCAAAGAAGTGTTTACTTACTGAGATTGACAGCCACTACTTCCCCCCCCCCCGCCCCCCCCTTTTTTATTTTAAAAGATCCATCTCTCCGGTTGAGCTCTTGCTGTAAGAACACCAACCTGACCAGCATCATTTTTGTCGGTGCATACGAAAAATCTGTAGGTGAAGCCACGTTATCCGGAGCCCCCTTTGCCTGACAGGGGCTTTACAAAGGAAGGTCAGTCACCAGGTACCCATTACACAGACAAGGAAGCTGAGACTCGCGCAAAGCCTCTGGCAAAAGTGGAAACGAAACCTCGGGCTGTGATCCTGCATTAACTCCCTTCTGGATCTGCCTGCCTGGAGCTCCTTACAGGCGAGCAGGCTGGGACCAGACCGGTGAAGACGTACTCTCTTCGTGCTTGCTGATACGGCTGGTCCCCAAAAAAGCTGCTTCTCGCTGCTCCTGGCACCAGCCCAGACCTCTCCCACCGCAGGATTCGATTGTGGCAGGGCTCCGCACCCAGCTGCTGCTCTTCAGAGGTCTCGAGGAGGAGGAGAAGGCAAGAGGTAACTTTTATTTGGGGATTTCAGTGAGAGCCAAGCGCTCTCATCAGCCTGGCCCCTAATCTCAGGGTGCTCAGAGGATGTCTACGCTGGCGGATGAAAGCCGTCCAGGGACTGACCCGTCCTGACCGGCTGATGGAGCAGGATGGCCGTGTCCGCACTGCGAAGGAGGTGATCCCCAGGCTCCTGCGGGCCCCCTTGTTTGCAAGGTATCTTCAGCGTTTTGCATGACTTTTTTCTCCCACTGAAAAATGCCTGAAATAACAGGAGGGCTGTCTCACGGCCCATTAGCATTCTGTTTACAACATGAAGCTGAGGAGACGTGTCGGGGAGTGGCAGGCAGGGCAGGTGGAGGTGGTTGAGGGCGCAAAGTCGGCTGGGACGGCACTGGAGGACTGTGTACAGCAGAGGGAGCAAAACCTGCTGCCGTCTCGTCTCTGCTTCATTTTGAGAGTGATCCCAAGACCAACCACCACCAAATCTTAGGAAGTAATGGAGCTGCCTCCAGCTGGACCACTGGGGAAGTCCAGGCCGGAGCTGAAGGGTAAGCGGTTCAGACAGCAGCGGGTGCAATATTCAAACATACTCCTTGCCCCTCTTTTATTTAGCCACGGAGACCCTCAGGGTTCAGCTCTAGGCACCAGGTCGACAACCTCATGTTTTCCTGAAGCACGTTTCCAGTCATTGTCATTCTGCGCTGCTCTCTTCGTGTATGATGGAGGGAATTACCTGCTTTCTGAGGCTATGGATGCTTCTGATCCCAGCCTGCCTTCTTGCCCTTGATCAGTGGCAGTCATGGAGCCCTATTTCAGAGCCATGGAGGAGACATGGAAAAGCATGGGAGAAGAGCAAAGGACAAAGCCAGCGGGGAGCAGCAGGCTGCTAAAGGAACCGGCTTCGCTTCTTGTCATTGCATTTTGCTGCAGCATAGCTCCAGGTTAACCACGTCACCCCTGCTCTCCTCAGCTGTGAAGTGGGGGCAGCGGTACCAGCCTCTGCTGTGTGAGGCTGTGCTGGTGGGTTCTTCTCCCTCTCTGTTTCACCCTGAGCTATCCCATAGCCCTCAGGTCTGCGTTAACTCCACGTCCATCGAAGCTAGCATGATGCGTGAGCTTAAAGCAT
Source organism: Chroicocephalus ridibundus (assembly GCF_963924245.1). NCBI lineage: Eukaryota > Metazoa > Chordata > Aves > Charadriiformes > Laridae > Chroicocephalus > Chroicocephalus ridibundus. The sequence goes on from NC_086284.1 coordinate 158,573,820, forward strand.
AAGCCAAACTCACTCCTCACCCCTTTTGCCAGAAGAAAAGAGGAAGGGGTCAGTAGAGGGGTCTGCAGGACTCCCTCTGTGTGGCCTGGGCATGGAAGTGGTGCCTCCTGGCCCGGTGGCTGGTGGGTGGAGCACGGAGGGGGACGCAGGAGCAGCCAAACCTGTGCTGACATACTTACGCAAATGCTAAAGCTGCCTGGCTCCAAAGCACGGGTTCTCCTGCCTCTTTTAGGGGCAAGGTGCTGAACTTGATGGACTACTTGGCTGGCCCAGGACGACAATTCCTGATTGCCTTTCAGGTTCAGTACTGCCAAGGACGTGACCGATTCTCATCTGCTGTTAATGCATCCGAAGATAGGAAAATTAATGGCAATGTTTTCACCAACTAGGACCATTCTGGTCTTACATATTTTTAAATGTTGTTGCCAAATGAGGTCAGAACACATTTGGTAAACAAAAACCAGCCGCAACAGGTCCTGACCTCGGCCCAGCTTGGCTGCTAAAACCCGGTGCACGGAGGAAGCTCACGGTGTGTGGGCAGGCAGAGGGAGCAGGGGTTCATCACCTTCCTCCTTGGCTCACATGGGGGCCTCCCTGATGGAGGGGACTTGGGGCATGGGATTGGAGCCGGGGGGGGGGACGGTGCGGTACAACCCCTTGCTGTGTTTTCCGGCTGCTGTGCACAGACAGGGGTGGCCCAGCTCTGAGCCTACTACCTTCTTTCCATCATCCCCAAAATCGAGCATCCATGCAATGATGCTACACCCTTGGACATCTAGGCCCCCCTCCGTAGAGTGACCATACCGGCTGGCAGCATGGACGCAGCACCCCTGAGGCAAGACTGTTCTGCAGGAGAGATTGTGGTCCACTCCGTGCACACCTGAGACCACAGGACGTGTCACTAAAATTTTGAATCACAGAGACTTTCCCACCCCAACAGGCTATTTCTTCTCTTTGGCCCCTTCCCTCGGGAGGGGATGGTGAGCCAGTGCTGGAAAAGCACCTTTTAATGTCTCCTCTTACGATTTTTCATTTCTCTATTTGCATATTTGGGTCTACCATAAACACACCCGTAGTCTGTGTGCAAGTACAGGGCGCGCCCAGCCTTGTCAGGGAACGACGTGTACCACGGAGGCGGGAGCATCCTCAGCTACATCCGCCACGGCTCCCAGGTGATGGTGGCAGAGACTAAGACAGAGAAAGGAGGGGTGGCCTTTTCACAGCGCTGGGCTGGCACTCAGGGGGGGCTCGTTTCCATTTCTGCCTCACATACATACACAAATCTCGGTGGTCTTGGGCACCGGAAAGGCACACGGTGTTTGACTGGTGTGTCTCAGGGGGCTGCTGGTAACAAGCCCAGCCTTATACCCAACTGCAGTAGGAGTAGCGGGAGTTACTGTTTCTTGATGGAAATGGTGAGGACTTGAGGTTCTTTTTATTTTTATTTTTTTTTTTAAAGTTAATACAGATTTTGGAGGTCAAGGTGCAAGAAAGAAGGCAGGTGAGTTTTAAAACGTAGTTGTTGGGCACCATTCCTATTTTAGGGGGATTGCGCGAAAGGACACAAGGTGCCCTTTGGTCTCTCCGAGCCAGAAACGCTACGGTGGCATCACCTCCTCCTCTCTGCTGCCTCTGCCAGGCCCCAGCTGTGCCAAGAGCATGCGAGGGGCAACGCCAGAGGTGCCTGCTACTGACGTGCGATTTCTTCCTCCTTCTCCCAAAGAAAGCCGAGGGGGTTTGTGGCTCCCAGCTTTCTCAGCTCATTGTCCATCCACTCCATTTTCTTCTTCAGAAAGACCGAGCCTAAAAAATGTACTAATAAAAGACTGTAAGGTACTTAAAAAAAAAAAAAACAAACAACAAAAAAATATTAAACCCGAAAAGACAAGCTGTAAGCACGCAGGGTGAGCACGTCGCCTTCAATGACAACCTTTAACACCTGTTTGCCTTCATGGAGGAGCTGGAAGGCAGCATGTTGTTAACAAGAATCAGGCCCCAAATCTTTCCCATTAAGCAAAGCAAAATATTTTTGTAAACACCAGGGGAAGGTTTCCCAGTGAAATACACACAGATGTTTTCTTTTTAAATGTAAATCAGTGCAGGAATGGACAGTTTAATTAAAAGCAAAATTATTAGGTAAGTGCTGAGGGAATCTGCTTTATTTATTGGGTACACTCACATATTTTTACTGGTGAGTCAATTGCAATTTTTAATTTCTTTCCTCCTAATACGATCAGCTGCAAGACTAGCCACTGTGATGTGGAATATTTGGGGGAGGATTTTTCCACGGATAGCAGGAATGTCTGCTCTGTGTGCAAGTTGCGGGCACTCGGGCAGCCTGCTGTGGTACACCCAGTCCCAGCCTTACGTCTCTGCTAATCGTTAGCAAACACTCGGCATGGGCGTCCCCCGTGGCATCACCTGGAGAAAATCCTGTCCCTTGCGACCGGGATTTTGGGTTGCTGCTAGTGACTGAAACACTGGGGCTTACTGCTGGCTGGGATGCGAAGGGAAGAGGGCTACAATATTAACTGACTTTACACCCTGCTGCTGCTCCATCGCTAGATTAAGCTCCCTTCGGTACCTCCACACGCAACCATTCTCGCAGGCAAATGTTTTGCAGGAGACCCCCCTGCCCCTTCCCTCCATCCTGCATCTCCCTCTTCATCGTGACAAGCGATACAGACTGGCTCCTAAGCACGTCAGAAAACAGTCAGCGTACTGGACTGGGACCATGACTGCTTATTTTTTAATGTTTTGGGTAAAAGCCCTTATCTTTGAATGCACATGGAAAATACGCTGCATACTCTAGTGGGGTTGAGGACTGATGGCCCTGTCATAGCTTAAGTTCAAAATAAAACCATAAAAACCCACAGCAAAATTATCCCCTGCACCAGCAAGTGGGACTCTGTAAGAACACAGATATTTTTACTCAGTCTGAACACCAGCGGCACCCGCAGTGCAGCTCATGTGATGCAAATGCCTCTTTCAGGGGGTAAAAACTGGATTTACAGTGTGGACATACAGAGGGATGAGGCTTAATTCCCGATATGAAACCAGATGATGCTGATATAACCTCAGTGGCTTCAGTACCCCGATACAGACGGGAGCGTGGCAATGAGAGACGGGACAGATGTTGGTAAAACGCTTTAGGTACCACGGATGGAAGAAAGGTGGGATGAAAGCGCACAGTCTGATGAGTGCCCCAGGGAAGGCAGAGATCTGGGTCAGCTCATCCATGCCTACTACCACATCTGATCACATTTCTGAACCTTGCTTCCCCATCAAGGGTATCGCTGAAATAAATGCCGTGAAAATGATGTGGCCTCTCCGTTTGAGGGGTTAAACACAATTTCCCATCATCAAGCTTTTGCAGTTGGCTCAGGTATTGTTGTCAGGGTCTTGGATCCTTTTCTTCTTATTATTAAAAAAGAAACTTTGAAATATGTAAAAAAAAAAAAAAGTGCTTATCAGATAATGAAATTCTAGCTGTGGTCAAGTCTTTCAAACAACCAGGGCCATGAATTAATTGGAAGTAATTATAGTCTTTTCTGAAGTATAATTTTTAGGGTATTTTTTCCCCTGACATTTGCAGTGTGGAAATTAAAAATAAAACGATGTCAGAATCACAAGATTTCAATCTGCCTTCAAACAATAATGTGGGCTAGTGTCAGAGGTTTGTCCTTGGCTGGAAGGAGGAAAAAATCACGGGAGAAGATCCTCTTGGTGAAAACTGCCAACAGCACCTAGTCGTGCATTTGCTGTGCTCAGAAATTCCTGGGAGACCCCTGCTTCCCAGAGCTTGCTAGAAACCCTCCTGCCTCTGCTGCAGTGGGAAAGGGCGCAGCAGTACCCAGCTCCTGAGAGCACCGCGTTTGCGATGCAGGCTTTGTTAATTATTCCACCAGTAAGGCTGTATTAAGAGACACGCTCACAGCAAGGAAAAAAAACCCCACACCATTCTACACAACAAAGATTAAATGCAGTCCTTATGTCCTGATGAAAATAACCCAGATCGTAACAAAGTTATTTCTATATTTCCCCGCCCACCACTCCAATATTTTCCCAATTTTTAAAGGAGAAATTTTTCGAATGATCCTCTTCTAAATTTTGCCCTGATTTCGCTTCATAATTTCTCAGCTTCCTTTGGTGAAACCACCATGCCTCCCCTAAACTCCAGCTCAAACACTCCCTCTTACCCAAACTGCCATTCCCAAGGGAGGGACAGCCTCCACCAGCGTAAACTCAACCTTTTTGGTGGCCAGTGGCATCAGCAGGGCCCCGTAGGCAGAGCCTCAGCTGCTACCAGCCAGCGCAGCTCTACTGGTACCAGTGACGCTGTTATGCCCGCGACAGATACGCATCTCCAAACATGGCCACTTGGAAGGACAGTTTGGCCCAGCCTTTTACATCAGCTGCTCCAGACTCTGAATTTTTCCTGAAGGGATGCATACGCGCACGCGAGGAATCAGCTTGCACTCCGAACCCCGTGCTTCTGGATCTGAAATTTCAGATTTAACACTCATTCTAAACCCGTTCCTGAACACCAGTCAAAGGGAAAGGAGGAAACTATTTCAGATGAAAGGGCCAACATACATAAAAAAAAATGTCACTTACGGTCAGGCTGTGATTATAGCACTGCCTAAAGTGCCTGTAGAGGATTGTCTGAGGGATGCTCTGTTCTGCAAAGCGTGTTGTATTTTTGATGAGGCATTAGGTGAGGTCCCCTATCATTATAGACTCTCTGGAGTTATTCACCAGCTGAGTTACAAGCCAAATTCCCACTGGGCAACGCCTGCCTGGCCCACGCATATACCCCACCTTGCTGCTCAGCTTTATTTATCCCATTCTCCGCATTCCATCTTAAAAAGACCCACTGCATGGCCTCACTGGCACAGAGCAGATATGTTTGACCTCAGATGTGGCTTCAGCAACAAGGGAAGGGACTTCCCTCTGCCCTTCAGCCTCTGAAACAACCATTTCAAAGAAAGGTATCAGAGAGTAATGTTAATTATTTTATTATACTGGAAGTTATGATAAGGGAAAAAAATTATGCAGACTGAGGTAGAATTTTGGTCAGGCTGTACAAGACAAACTCAGTGACTTCGAAGTAACAAAACTTTCCGTGGGGCTTTGCCAAAGCTGATCTTCCATACTTCAGGGATAAGTACAGATGTGCTGACAGGAACCTCGTGGCTTCCAACCCATGTGCTGTGAAGAGCCTCATGGGATTTTCTGGAAAGCAACCACTTTTCCTAAGTTAAACATTTTTATCCCCCCTCCCCAAATGGCCAGAAGACTATCAGTGTTTGAAAGACAAGCATGAGTGTTTACTTCCATGACTTTCACGCTGTCAACAGAAAATACTTGAAACTGGAAGCAAAGTTTCCAAGAAAGCAGAGATGGAGATTTTCTTTGCTTAGATTAAATTTCCCAGTACCTTCCAGCTGTCCTTTTCCTGCCTTTGCAGGGCTCTCTCGCTCAGCTGGGAACCTGGAGATCCGAGCCCATGACCTGACCACTGATTTACTCGGGGACTTTGTGCATGTAAGTACTGGGGGCCAAGGAGCACATTTGGTACACGTGGTGCCTGCCACGACACAGCCCTGAGCTTGGCGGCAGCCTCTTGGCCAGTGATGGGAAACCCTTGTAATGTTTACACTTACTTGATTATTTAATGGAGGTCATCTCCTTTTCCAGCCCAGATCTCCGTAAAAGCCAAACCTGGCCATGAGGTCCATCACTGTTAATGCTGTACTAATATTATTAGCTAAGCGATGGGTGATGGGTTCACACAACAGCGCCGTGCCTTGCTGGTTGGCCGCAGCTTGTGACTATGGCTTTAAAAATCGTGCTGACGAGGTCTTGTCTGGAGACCCCGCCACCCACCCGCCTCCATGCTGAGAGCGCCAAATAAATATTTACTACTTCTCATAATAACACCCAGCCACACTCATCCTTACCGCTGCAGAGTAGTTCATCTAATTGAAATAAGAATATAAGTAAACTGTTTGTCAAGGCAGTTTATTAGGAAAAGCATTGCTGTGTCAGGAGCTCCCTCCCTGTGAGAGATGCTGTGTTGTCTCTCTTAATATTTAATGCCATTTTAATAATATTTCCCAGTTAGGGGCGCAGGCTGATGCTACAGACTAAAGGCCAAGCCTGCCAAAGTGTGGAGGAAGGAAAGCTCAGGGACTGAGGTCAGCTCAACTCCATTGACTTGGAGGCTGGGCAAAGGGCAATCCTGCTCTTCTTACAGGGGACTCAGCCACTCCCGGGTCCCCCTCTGGGCAACTTTATCTCAGATTTGTAGATATTGCCTTTCCTCACTCAGAAGGACACTTCAAAAGTTTGGGGCCACCATGAGATACCCACGCTTTTCCCTTGGCAAACCCATTTCTCATTGTGATGCCGCTCCTGTTGGGCTCATTAATCAGATAAACCATAAACTACTGAATTTCTCTCAGGCTTGCGATTGCAGCCGCAGCCACAGCGCTCTTACCTGTCTTTGGGAACTCTTGTTTTGCAAACCTCTAAACCTCTGGGTTAAAGCCAGAGGTGTTTTTGCTGAAGGACTGGGGAGCAGCAGCTTAAGTAGCAAAGGTCCCTGCTAGTAAAGTGTCCACTGACGCTGCCCCCACGTCGCCCTCCAGCCCTCACAGACCTGCCTTGGCCACAAAGCTGCCGCTTAGGTGGCACCCCAGTCCCCGTGCCACCCCCCAGGTCTTCTCCCGGCAGCTGTGCCCAGCTCAGGCTCTTCCTTGTTGTGAAAGATTCCTGGCTGAGGGACCAGGGAGTCAGAGCCTTTTGAAGCTGCTGCATAATAAGCTGTATTTCCTTTTTTTTTTTTTCCCCCCAAACATCACCAGACAGCTCAATAATAATTACATGAAGTTTATAATCAGCCAAACCAGCGTAGGCATCCACCTGGCCTACACGTAGCATTCGTGAGTAATTTTACAGAAAGGGCAGGCACTTTTGAACTAAGTGCTCAGGACTTGCGCGCAAGCAGCTACGGGAGGAGGGCCCAATTATAAATAAACCGTCCTTAGTTGTCACTTTGCTGTCTCTGACTTCCCACGCATTCAAATGGTGAGACTGATTCATTTAATCTTACTCTAAAGCAGCAAGCCACAGAGGCAGTTTCCTGACAGTTGCTTAAAAAAGTGTGGCTGAGCTCTCTTAAAAATTGTCTTGCCTTGTATTATATTTAGACGTTGTGATTAGGGTATCTGCCACGATACGCTTTGACTTTAAGGCAGAAGCTAAAGCCACCCTCTGAAAGCAAACAGAGAGGCTCCCAGGAGCCGGAGGGGCACGAGCGCCGGCGTTGGGCGTTTGTAGGTGCAGACAGAGCTCTTCAGCGCCGCTTGTGCTGCCGGCTCCCCCGGCGCAGCCAGCCTTAGGAAACCTGAGTTTTCATATAAACGCAACATTATTTGCCGTAATGAGACTACGGGGAAGGGTGGAGGCAGACAGTGAAAGGCTTAGCGGCTGTTCCCGTGAGTCTCGGCAATATCAGCTGAGCAATTCTTACGGTCTTCCCTTCTCCCCTCCTTCCCTCTTCCCCCCTCCAACCTGGCTTTCCTTGGCGAAGGCTTGGATGCAAAATCTGGACGCTCCTGTCATACAAACAAGGCTTATATATGTTTGTGTTGCTGCAAAGCTGATTATAATGACTACACTTCATGCATTTTACTCTAATTAAGTCGGTGGAGGTTTCAACACAGATACAAACTCGATGTGCAGCTCTGCCCTTGACAATTACATACTGAAGAGAGTACCTGAAAGCTCTTGTTTTGATAAATATGCCATTTAATATTTTGTAATGCTCAGGTAAATACAGCCGGTGAACGCAAAGTCTTCCGCATTTCTATATTATTATGGAGGAGGTTATTACAGTTACACTGAATGAGGTTTCCTCATTACGTGATTTGCTTTGCCAGAGTGCTTGTCAGATACTGAACTGCAGGTTCCAGTCCTACTGACCACCACCCGTGAGGAGAAGACCACCCAAATTCCAGCAGGCTCTCCGCTGCTGCTCTGGATGCAGGAGCTCTACAGCAGGGCAGCAAACGTGACAAAAAGCTGGCAGGCAGGACACGGTGAAAGACCCTCTGGGCTCTACGGTACATGGGGAGACGGGGAGGGCTCTGCGTAGAGGGGGAAGGGTAGGGAGCAGATGCCGTACCTCCAACGCCTTTTGTTAACCTGGGATAAATACTGCTGTGGAATTTAACGCAGTCAATTGAAAGGTGAGTTTCTCCCACGTGCCAAATGCTGGTTTTTTAGGTTGGTGTAGGATGTCTGTCTTCCTCCTCTAGCTGCTCTACAGAGATTTGTAAATCTGTTATTGCTTCCAGATACCCTCATAGAAACTTGTGCTTTTAGTTTAGTATGTAGAAAACTTGAGGTCCCACATCCAGATCTCAATGTTGGTCCAAATGTGATTGGATTACCATTCTTTTAAGATCTGCTGTATTCCTTTTCTCTCAGATAAAAATGTCATGCTAGAAGCTTTCCACTATCCCTGTGTCTCTAGAGAGAGTCTTGGAGACGTGAAGGTGACTTTTCTGTGAAATGGTCTCAATAGAATTCCAAAAAAACTTCATAATTTGGAGCCTGCTCCTCAACCTCCAGCAGAGATCAAAGGGATCCCAGAAAAAAATTAAGCACCATGCATTCCTAGGAGCTGAGCCTTTAGCTGTAATGAATCAACCAACTACCCTTTTATCAGCCAGATATAAATTGACTTGGGGCACTTTGGAGCTTAAGGCTAGTATAAGGCTGCTGACTTAGGCTTTATTTCCATTAAAAAGTTTGACTCCAGAGGAAGACCTTGGTTTTCAAATGGTGTTTTTTTTCCATCTTCTTGTTATTTTCACCTCCAAGCTTGCTTGGCCAGTTGGGTATGAAAAGCTTGTTCTCACTTCCTAGCGGCAAGATTATCTGTTGATGGTATTTATGGGGTGCTAATTACTATCTGTCATTGGTATTTATGAGGTTCCAATTGCTACAGTACCTAGGCGCCAGGTACAATATTGAGATAAGCATAAATGTTATTGAATGTGGACTCTGCTCTTCCCATCCTTGCCCTTGGACCCTTTGACTTGAATACTTTTCTTTGTCCTCTCCCTCCCGCTCCTTTTTATATTTGTGAGGCATCTGAGAAAAGGTGAGTTTTGTGCTCTGCTATGAAACAACCCCGGCTCGTGAACTCACCCGGGGGGTACCCAGTGCCTGTGGCTCCATCTTGGAGCATATCGTGCTTCTGGCCCTCACACTGGTGGGCAAACCAAGGCACCGGTGCTGTGACCGGCGGCACCAGCAGCAGAGCCCGCAGCAGCCTGGGTCTGCTTTGCCTGTGGCCTCCATGCCAGCTGATGCCGAATTGTTTTCTGTAGGATGTTTTCCAAAATCCATCAAACTGCGGCATCTGGGAGAGCTGAAATCAAACCAGGCGCTGCTTCCCAGCCTGTGCACAGTCACAGAAGGTGTCCCGGTCAGAGAGCACGGAAGGCTTTGAACTCTTTGGACCGGGAGCTGCCTAGAAGCAAGTAGAGAGCCACTGGAGCCTGACTGGCATTAATGTGAAGAATTTTTTCTGGCTAGTGGTGCTAAAGAGACAGTTTCCTGCTCAGACAAACTACAGTATTTGACCAACTTGACCACCTGCTGCGGCCAGAGACTGAGTCTCAGCCTGATTCTGAGACAAACACATGCCTGGGACTCTCTTTCTACCACTACAGAGAAATTAAAATGATCCCACAAGAAAGTAGAGATGAGATGAAAAAAATGCAGGTCACTGTAGCAGCCAGTTTCTTAGTGGGGCAGGCATAAACTTCTTTAAGGACATATGTTGTTTCTATTATTACCTGATTATGGGAGGGTAGAGGGAAATGTGCTCACAACTTCAAGAAAGAAGTGTTCAAAACAAGTTTTGAAAACATCTGAATTAAAAAAAAAAAGCTAGGAAGGAAATTGAAATGAAGTATCTGTGAACATTTTTTTTCCCCTGCTTTTTGATCAGTTCTAACTCCTGTCCAAGGAGAAAGCTGGAAATGACTTCAAAATGCAGAAGAAAGAGAGTGCACCTTTGCTAAGTGCTGCATGTGGGACAGCAACCCCGGGACACGATGGAAATGCATAAATAAGGAAGGTGCCACAAACTGAGATTTATCTCCTGCTTACCCTTACAGCTATTTCCTTACCCTCAAATTTTCTGGAATGAAAAGTTGTAAGGATCAGTAATTACACTAAGGCTTTTCCTTTATGTATCACCGCTCACTCAAGACTTTCAGCCCATTACACAAATAGCAGCGACGTGCTTGGCCAGGAGCCCTTTGAAGCAGGTAGTGCCATTGCTGCCAGCTTGGCTTCCCCAGCAGAAAAGCGGCGGCGGTGGGAGGTGGAGGGACGGCGCCTGCGACACCAGGATGCCCTCACCTTCCTCACCCCTGCGAGTCACTCATGCCTCTCCTGATTTCCCCCCGCGCAGGTTTCTGGCCTCGTAACCCATCTGAGGGTCGGCTCTGTCAGGATGAAGGTGCATCGCCAGGTGCCGTGGTGCACCAGGAGGACAGCGAGTGGGTGCCCAGCACCCAGGGCCAAGCAAGCCGTCGATCCTGCCCCTTGATCGCCGAGGGCTGCTCCATGACGCCAGGAGGTTTGCAGAGGACAAGCCGGGCCGGAGTCAGGTTACACTGACTCCAAAGGACCAGGCAGCAGCTTCCCAGGGAAAACACATGCCCGCGTAAATAAAGAGGGAAATAATTATAAACGACTAATTAACTGAGCAGAAGTAAAAACGGATAGCAGAAGCAGGACTGAAAGACAGAAGGAAAAGAAACGCGCCTGCGATTTATTTATTTATTTTTTTTTATACAGAGGTTTGCATTTTGCGTCTAAAGAAATAGGGAGAGAAATTTAAATACATATTTAGGAAAATAAATATCAAATGGGAAATGTGAAAGGAACCGTGAGCTTTTGTGAGGAAGCCACCGAAGAGGCAGAATTATAAATGCATAAATCCAAATATCAACCTTTGTTCCTTCAACAGTAAAAAAAAAAATAAAATTCATTTAGTACAGAGTGAAAGTAAGCTTCTGGGAAAGCACCTGAGGACAGTGCTGAGCATTGCTTACCCTGTTATCTTTGCTCCAGTCACTGGGCAGCATAGTGAGGTATTTATTAGAAGTGTTATTTATTCTAAGAAAAAATGCATTCCTTTCTTCTCACCACTACCTTGCTTGTAATCAATCAGGTGTATTTATTGAAATGTGCTCAAAGCCCTGAGCTGCACTACCACCAGTCTCCCAGCACCGTTGGCTCAGCCGGCCAGCAGAAGGATAAAGGACCCCTACCTAGTGAGATACCCTTCTTCCCCATAGAATGGTTTGGGTTGGAAGGGACCTTAAAGGCCATCTAGTCCAACCCCTCTGTAACGAGCAGGGACACCTTCAACTAGATCAGGCTGCTTCAGAGCCCCGTCCAACCTAACCTTGAATGTTTCCAGGGATGGGGCATCTACCACCCCCCTGGGCAACCTGTTCCCGTGTTTCAGCACCTTTATCGTAAAAAATTTCTATTTATATCTAATCTAAATTTACTCTCCTTTACTTTAAAACTAGTACGCCTTGTCCTGTCGCTACAGGCCCTACTAAAAAGTTTGTCCCGTCTTTCTTATAAGCCTCCTTTAAGCACTGAAAGGCTGCAATAAGGTCTCCCCGGAGCCTTCTCTTCTCCAGGATGAACGACCCCAGCTCTCTCAGCCTGTCCTCACAGGATGGGTGTTCCTCTGATCATTTTTGTGGCCCTCCTCTGGACTTGCTCCAACAGCTCCATGTCTTTCCTGTGCTGAGGGCTCCAGAGCTGGACACAGTACTCCAGGTGGGGTCTCACCAGAGCAGAGTAGAGGAGGAGAATCCCCTCTCTCGACCTGCTGGCCACGGTTTTTTTGATGCAGCCCAGGATACAGTTGGCCTTCTGGGCTGCGAGTGCACATTGCCGTCTCTTCATTCTTCTTCTTAAGGAAAATAATAACCCCAAAAGCTAATAGCTGCCAGTGACAAATCTCCCTTGGACTCAGATACAGAAGATCATTCCTAGTCCCTTCCTAAGGGACGTCCTACCCTGTTAAACAGCAAAGCTGGTGGGGGGTGAAAGTGGGGCAAGGAGGTAAGTAGAAAATGGCTTGTCAGGGAAGCAGGATCTCACTTACAGAACTCCTGAACTGAGAGCCCAGCCTTTAACTTTCTTCCAAAAGGCTAGATGGAAAACAAGTCTAAATATGCTTTCTTTGCTCAACATCACAAGGTACCTTCTGTACTCTACTCTCTTATGTTTCTGGATGAAAGAAAATTGAGCAGGCCATTTATCACCAAATTAAAGTCACCGCTATCAAAATCATTCTGTATCCAAAAGAGCCGAACAAATTTGATCTTACTTGTAGAAACATATTTTGGGCAATGATAAAGAGCCTAGACCAGCTGCTTCTCGCTTAGCTCTTACGTGGGCAACACCTGCACGGATTTCAGTCGCAGACCAGCTGAGTGAGGGCTGGCCAGGGGAACTGCAGTGCAATGAGCTGAGCTGGAGATGGAGGGGCTGGCGCTTGGAGATCACACTATGTTCCTCAGCCTGGGATGCTCCCTGGAGACACGGCGGCCAGGTACGTGCTGCCTTTTTTCCAGCCCGGTTAGGAGATAAAGGGAGTGACCCTGTAGGGAGAAGATTCAGGCAATGTGATTTAAAAAAAAAAAAAAAAAAAAAGAAATAAAAAATCCCCTCCATGATTTTGTGGCTCTTTGAGCACGCTGGGTGGTGGGGCTGGAAGTAGAGGAGCACAGGCACAGACTTTATGAGTTTAATAAACTAGAATGACCAGCATATTTTGACACTCCATCACTGTAACTAGACTTCAGTGAGACAGGGTCTTCAGCCAGTGCTATTTCTGAGGATTTTCTTGTCCTTATGCTTGCCCTGCCTACCAGGCACGTGGGGGCTGTGCTGTTCAACCCTCCTTCCCCTCCTTTGTGTTCCCCATCCCCACACAACCCACAGGCAGAACTGCCCAGCAGAATTACTCCCCTCCCCCAAACTCTCCCTCTTTCAGTTGGTGTCACCACAAAGGAATAGATTATTACTGACACTGATCCAAATTTAATCCTTTCAATAATCTGATTTTTCCAAGCCTATTTATATCCTTGAAATGACAGTGGGGTTTAAAGTGATACAAATACCTGAGCCTAAGCACTGGTACTATCCGCACTAGCCTACTCCAGTTTTGACTCTCCACAATAAAGCGTAACCCCAAAGATTATGTGACAAATTCCTTCCCAAGTGATGGTAGTGCTAGACTGGTCCTTGGTCCCTCTTTTTGGTGAGCAATACTTTTCATGTATTTCATACAGGTTTACGCTGCGTTACACTGGTAACAAGCTGAGGTCCTGAAATAAGTTTTAAAGCTCATATAAATGTAGAATTTCTTTTCCCTTTGTGGATTTTTAATAACCTTCTGGTGTCTGGAAATGATCAAGAAGGAAAGCTTTCATAGCAATGTAAGAAGTATAAACCCATTCTAGTTTGTTATTTCATCCAGCAACTTGAGAACTTTTTTTATTTTCCTGGGCTTTAAGGTGATCAGCCAATGTTTTCTCCCATCCCCAATCTCCTTAAGAAGCTTATTAATGTTTTACATTCAAAATAAAGACAAACCAATCTGAAAACAAAGCCATCCTTAGGGCTGCATATTCTAAATTTGCTTGCTGGACTATTTCCACTATTTGTAACCAATTCATTTTAATATTGCTCCTGCTTTTTGCTAGATCTGCAGAACTTCAGTTCACACGTAGCCAAGGAGTAGTTCAACCAGCAGTCAGCAGGTTTTTGTTCTCTCTCCTCCCCACCCCCTTTTTATAATTCAACGCAGTGACTTGTTTATATAACCAAATCCTTTTGTTTCTCCAAAAGGGACTTGGATATTCCACTGAGTGACGACACCCATGGTAGGTGATGGTCTGGTCTTTCCAAAGCAAAGACCTCAGTTTTCAGCAGAATTTACATTCCCGTAATAAATATTTAAAGGAATTATAATGGCACTGAAACAAAGAATGTCCCTCTGAAACACACACATGCGCGCACACACACACACACACACACACAAGTGTGTGCACACACACTCAGAGTCCATTAGTCTGGGGTCGCTTTGATGCAGATGGTACCTGTGCTCAAACCCTGAAATAATTTACTTTTCTCCATTAGAAAACTTGGCCACTTTGGATTTTTAATACCCCATAAAAAACTTATAAAGTGCTATTCCTTACTGTCTATGTAGCAGATCACTCAAACATCTATGTCAAAGGCATTTGTGCAGCAGGATCCCTTTTTGCCCCTAAAAAGGTATAAGACAGAATACAAATCGTGCTGATTTCTTTTTGTCAGGTATGAGCTTTAAGATTTTCAATCAATCATCTCTATTTTTTCTGCAATGGGCTAAAATAAATGACACCAGTATGGCAGTTTTGGAACATACCGGGGCTACACAACTACCGTTTGGCTTCGAATGTGTAGACTATTATTAAGCAAATGAGATACTGATGCACTTTTCCATTTACAAAGCTTGTATTTGCCCCTGTGGGCATAACACCAGGTGATGTCTTAATTAATGATGGTAAAGATCATGTGTACGACATAAACAAAAGAGCTGCTCTTTAAAAGTAAGGAAAAAGGAAATATTCCCACTCCCTTGAGGAAGAAGAACAAACCGATTCCAAAAAGCAGAATAACGAAAACCAAAAGGGAAAACAGGGAAGAATGCGGCATAAATATGGGAGTTACCCGCAAATGTCTCCCTCTGCAAACGAGATGGTATTTATTCTGTACAGTATGTTGCATCCTGCACAGCAGTTCACATTACTCATAGCATAACCTGTCCGACTTTAGCATTGACCCATGCCCGCATTAGCAGGACCGTGCCTGTATTATCCGCTGGTTTAGTGCCCACTGAGTGCTGCCCGCTGAGGAGGAGTCAGAGCTTGCTGTCCCTCCTCGTGCCGTGGACCCCCTGATTTCACGAGCAGCTTCACCATGAGGAGGCTGCTACCTGCGGAGGAGTTACTTTTGCAGAACTGACCCCCTGAGACAACACGGCTTGATGGGGTCTGACATGTCCCTCTTCAGATTGGGAGGTGAAAACGCGGTGGTCAGTACTCGCCTTCACCCACTGTGTTATCCACATCTGCAGTGGTCATGTGATGCGAACAACAGTGATGCGTGCTTATCAGGGGAAAACTATTATCTCTGACTTTCAAAGCCTGAAACCTATAGGATGGGTGGGAGCTGCAGAAGGACCCGTGTCTCACAGTCTCACCAAAAAAGCAAGTGAAAGGGATGAAGAAATGGGTGTTCGGGGGGAATCAGTCTTGGAGAGGGGCCCAAAGGTAAAAGGGCAGGAGGGAGAAGGCTTCATGTTATTTTTCCATTCATTCCTGTGTCCAGGGCTAAGGTAGAAAAGAGTACTTTGTCTCCATTTCCACCCCTATCTCAGATTTTTCACCTTGGGAATCTGGTCATTCTTAGCTCAGTAGGTTTAATTTGCTGTCTGACGTGAACGTACCCATCTTTCATGTTGATCCTGGCTTAAACTCAGAAACAGAAGTAAGAGTGGAAAATAACCCACTTGGCCACTACAGACACTACACACCAAACCAGTTTAGGAGAAATGGAAGGTGAGCACAGGTATGTGGGAGGTCTCCAGCTAAAGGTAGTGCACAGCCAAACAGCAAAAGGGTGGATGTGTGTCTGTGGACATGTGAGCATGGATACGCGTGCACCATCAGAGAAGCAGGGATAACTTCTTACATACTCATCAACCCTCCTTGATGCGTTCAGCTTTCTGCAGGCACCAGCACAAGGAGGCAGCCCTGGAAAAGGTTTACCTTCATCTCTAGAGAGCTTTGTGATAAATCCTCCAGCCAGAGGAGAGAAGGAGAAAGACCTCCTGCAAGAAAGGTGAGATGCCTCCAGGGCAGGGCAGGAGAAGTTCCTCCTGGGAGAGGGGCAGGTGTGGATGGAGGCAGGAGGACCTCCTGCTCCTGCAGCTGGCTCTTCCCATGCCATCCCTGCTCCATCTGCTGGCAGGAACAATACGGAGCCTCCCAACATTTGCCCACCGGGATCCAGCTCCTCCTGTGGCTTCCCCAGCCCAGATTCCCTCCATGGCCTCAGTTCATCTGCCGCAAGGGCCAAGGGTGGGAAGAGCAGAGGCCTCCCCAGGAACAAGGAGGGAGAACAACCCTTTCTTTTGGGTCACAGGATGAGGAACTGCCCTCCCATGAGCTTCCCTCTACTTTTGCTTCTAACATATCGAGGTTACAAAGGAGCAAATTAGGTATCGTGCATGCTGCCTATTTGCCATCTTATCTGCTGGCTGGGAACCTGATTTCGCTGCTCACTTGTGGCCAGCCAAACCCCCGTGGATCAGCTCCTGTCTCAGCAAGTGCCCAGGAAACCAGGGTGCAGCTGTGGAAGGTATTCAGGGGAAGCAGGGGCACTTCGGCTCGCTGGTTTGCTGCTCAGCACTTTGCAAGGTTATTGTTTTGGCTTTACCCACATTTTTTTCCCATGCCTACTGGGTGTTTAAGAGAACGTGCTGAGGGTAGCTCTGGTCTTTTCAAAATATGGAAGCAACACGGAAAGCTTTTACCATGTACGAGGCTGAATGGCATTGCAAACTTGACTCACTCTTCCCTGTGCAAGGAGACGCAGGCTGGTTTAAGAAAGCTCCCCTGTGCAAGGCAGTGGGATTTTTTAGCTCTGGCACTGCTGGCATTAAATGGTTTTTCCTCCTGTCCTGCCTTGTGCTATTGGGAAATCATCTGCACCTGGATTTTGCTTCTCTTTTCCATATGGGAAAAGGATCGTGTTTATCCTCCTGTGGTCCTTGCATATGGCATCTCTTTCAGCTCTGCGTTGGAGGCGGTCAGGTGAATGGGGTGGGCTGAGGTTCCCCACATCAGCCGTTCCCTCGCAGAGGGAAGAAGGGAAGCCAGTGTCAGACCAATATTTACAGAAAGTTTACTCTCCAGTGGATTTCCCTACTCCAACAAAACAATAGGAGGGTCTGGTACTATATTATCCACGCTTCCTCTTTATTCTGATTTTATCTGTGAATTCTTGCAAATAATAGATGACTGAGACCATTATTGTTCTGGGAAATAGGAAGATGAAAACACTAGAGAGACCTTAGCAATTTCAATGGACTTATTCATGGTGTATTTAGTTATGCAAGTCTTTGCAGAGTCAGGAACTAAAAAAATACCTGTTGGAATAAGTGATAATTCTGTGTGTTCACAGTTCTCTTATGGCTCATTTTTAATAAGACATACTGCCCGAGTCAACCAAATGCTATGGAGTTCAGAACAAAAAAAGAAAACAAACATCGCTCCACTCTTAATGCCACAAGATCTTGGGAAGCAATCCATTCCAGCTCTTCTATGTCTCTGCTCTAATACAGGCATTCTTGATGTAAATTGCATGCTGGTGATTAATAGATCTTCTATCAATTGAACTTGAACTGAAGTCAAAAGAACATACTCTTTCTTTTTTTTTTTTTCTTTTCTAAACCTGCATTAAAAAAGATTATTCAGAAATCTTGGAATGAAAAGTGCTAGGTCAAAACTCACATTTTTCTAGCAAGCCTATGAAAACTTACTTTTAAAAGTCATATACTGTAGAATCTCAATTATCCTGGAAGGCTTATCCGGGTTATGGCTTAAGTATGCTATTCATGTGCTGCCAGCTTGTTCTAGAAGTACAAGACGAGCTGTAGCGCCTTCCAAAGCGGCAAAACCCTTCCCTGGGCCAGGCAGAGTCGTCCAGAAGCAGCTGGATGGTTTGAATGGAGCGGAGGAGTCCTGCCGCCGCCCAATGGTCCTGCAAGGAGCAGCGTGGGTCCTCCACAGTTCTGGCAGGACTCTGTGTCTGCCTCCGCACCAAGTCCCAAGCTCTGGGAAGTCTTCTTCAATTGGGAACGTACGGCTGCACGGAGCTGGCTGTGGTGTGGTGCTGTGCAGAAGCTAGGAAGTCTTCATGGGTACCACCTGTCTGTGCACTAGAACCTGCTGCATCACTCATGTATTATTATTTTCCATTATCTAGGACCTTTCCTTCCTCTCCTGTTCACCTCAGGTAAAGGGGAGCTGTTTGTATATCCGTGGGCTTAATACCTACTGATCTCGGAAGAACTCCTCTGCCTTGTTGTACATTAACATTGTTCACATTTTTGATGCATATGCAGTTAATAAAATTTGGGCAAAACTTTCAAGCTTTGACTATACTCTGGACAGACGATGAATTTTATGTTCTCCATGAAGTATCATTAAAAATTGCTACCCACAAGGACTGATTACTAGGAGGAGATTTTATTCTGAAAGGAGAGCTTTCCCTCCTCTGCACAGCCTTCCTCTCGGTGTTAAGATAAACAAACATTCCCCTTTAGGCAAATCGGCCCATGCTCCCAAAGGTTTTTTTGTGGGTCTCATGGCATTTAGTGTTCCTATTGATCTCCCAAATTCAGGACAGCAGCGATTGTGTGAGAAACTTCACCTCTAGTTTTCAAAAGAAATGCCTAGCTTTTGGGAAGAGATGCCGAAATAAAGGCTAAAACCACAAGGTAAAGCCAGAACGTGCAGTTTAGGCTCACCTTGCACAAGTCCGTCAATTCAGGTGAAGGTAGTTTGTGAAGTGAAAGCCCGAATGGTGCAAACTAATTCAGAATAAAAGCAGTTCTGGTGTGAAATACATGTCCAGCACAGGGGAGGGGAGTTATGCAAGTGAAGCTAGTCTGCAGCAACTCCCACTGTGGATAAGCCCTTAATTACTTCTAAAATCTCACCATTACTAAGCCATGCTTATAATTTCTAGAGGCCTTGAGTTTCTGGAACAACTGGAGTATGAGATTCAATTGCATTCACTTCAGTGGACGATACAGTTAAGTATGGGCACGTTCGTAGGCTTGAGGCCAGTCATTAACTAATTAGTGTATGGGAACATTTAATTTTTTCCCATCTGATTTTGCAAAGTTATTTCGCAATACTTGTTTATGAGCCTTTTTTTTTTTCCCCAGCTTTTTCCCCCCCCCCATTCCTTCCCAGCAAACCAAACCCCCAGCAGAATCAGAAAGAGCACTGCAAGCACTTCCCGTTTTCTCCTACTGTTTGCTGAGTTTTGCTTTTTTTATAAATACATATGTATATATAGCTTTTTAAAAAAATAATTACTGGGTTTCAGAGTGTTTGCTTCCTCTGCGGCCATGCAAAGCCTCTCTTCCCAGTACGGGCCTGTCAGCGGGAGCGGCGGGGGTGTCCTGCCCCGGAGGAACTACAACCCCCGGCGTGCGTGGCGAGGGGCAGCCGGGGAGGGGAAGGGCAGGGAGGCGCGGGGCCTTCTGGGAGTTGTAGTGCCGGCGGGCCCTTCCCAAGGGCGGCTCTCCAAGCACCTGTTTGGTTTTGTGGGAGGCAGCGATGACTCGGCTCCCCACCGCTCCCCTCGGGCGGCTGCAGTGCTGGCAGCCCGACCAGGAACCGGTGGAGGAGGCAGGGGAGAAACTGAGAGGTAAGGATCTCCCCGCATCTGCTGCGGGGTCGGCGGGGAGGGGGCTGTAAACCCTATTGCCCCCCTCACCCCACCCCACCCCTGGTCCTCCTCGCTCCCGTCCTTTTGGGCTGGGAGGTTTTGCCCTGTCGCATCGTTGGGCAAAGTCGTCGGGCTTTGGCTTGGCTTTGGGAACCTCTGCAGCATTAGCACGTGGGACCGGCCGTGTAGGGCTGCGGCTCTCCCTCGCAGCTGGGGTTAGAAGCGTGCCCGTTGGCTCCTTCATGTACAGGTCAGCGGGAATAAACAATCATTCCATCTTAGAAGAAGGTGGGGGAGGGAATCCCGCTCCCCATAGGGACCGGAAATCTTTCTCCAGTGAGTAAGGGTCTTATAACATTCAGCTTCTTGCTGAATTTAAGCTTGCTTTTTAACCTCTTTTAAATTTCTTTTTTTCCTGTTAAGTTGACTTTCTAGCTCTTAGTAGAGAGAAATAACCACATACAAATTCTGTGTAAGTGGCTGCAGCAGCCCCTGCCTGCGTTCTTTTCCTTGTCGCCGCGTTTCTGCTGTTTGCTGAGCTGGAGGCGACTGAAAGTCTCAGGCTGTGCAGATCGCTACAGTGAAAATCCTTGGAAACGCTTCAGTTTCATCCTGCTGCTTCATAAAACAGCGCAAGCGGTCAGGGTAGCGCGGGGAGGAGAAACAGCTTTGTGTGCTTCGTGGGTCAGGTAAAACGCTCTCTGGAACATTTCGGCTGTGATCCTCTGACAAGTGGGTGCCTGGGAAACTGTTCCAGCCTTGCTGTTCGTCCTTACGCCTGAGCGTAAATTTGCCAGAGAGTTTTGGGAAATACTTTGCACGAGGATGCTCTGCTGGCCTTCCAGGGCTGAATGTACATCAGACGGTGATCCCCGAGGCATGGGGACTGGATTCGATGACACAGTTATACCCTGATGCTCCTTTCCTACAAATAGTTCACTAATCGTGCTGAAGACTGCAGATTTGCCGTATGCACTACTTATGGCGAGTTGAGGGTGGTTCTCAGCTACTGGTTCTGGGGTGGGACAGCAAGCAGCGGGCACGCTGAAGACCGCAGGAGCTGAGTAGAAGGTTTTCAGCTAAAGCTACCGATGCAAGACCCTGTTTAAATGAAAAAAAAAAGTGGAAGCAAAGACAGGAGTTAGTCCTATTAAAGGTCTCACCCAACAGAAGCTGGGAAAGACATTTCTCAGTTCTGCTGGGAATTGCATTGCCCTTTTAATGGTAATAAAGTAGCTTTGCCGTTAATCTCCCCAGAGGCTGCCAAATGCTGAACAGGTCTGGACAGTGAGGCAATTCCCTTCCTGCTGGCAGACTTGCTGCCTCTGGGTCAACGTGGGGGTAACAGCTTTTGGGCGTGTTGGCTTTGTGCACCGTGGGCAGCAGGGCTGCTGTCGTATGGAAAGGCGGAAAGGCGGAAAGCTAACGAGGAGGTGTCCTTCACGATCCAAACACGCAGAAATGCTAAACACGGTGCCCTCGAACGGTTACCCACAAGGAGGGAAAATACATCTAAAATGAGGATGCTATAGCTAACGTTAGAGGTGTTGGTAAGAAGTGCTAAACTTTCTGTCAACTAATCCATTACCTTAAAAAAACCCCAGCTGCTGTAATGGGGAGGGCTCGTGGGCTCCTTTTCACAAGAAGTTTTTCATACACCTCATAGACTTTGGGCATAACTGATGCTTGCCCTGTTTACAGTGTTAGAGATGCTGCTAATGTGCAGGTAATAATAGAAAAATAATTTAGGGGGGCAGTGGCACCGAATCTGTAAACATTCCCTACACATTGAAGAAACTTTCCCAAATATGAGCAGCACTAATATCAAAAATGGGGGACCGTATCTGCGTGCAGCCTTGCTGAGCTCCGGGTATTTCCCTGTACAATGACACCACATAGCCCAGTTTAACCCAGGCGATGGGAGCCACCGCAGGGCTGGCAGCTCCATCTCCAGAGCAGGGACACGGCTGGGGCTGCCACTGCAACCCCGGGGCAGGTTCCTGAGAAGGAGGATGATGGTGGTGGGACCTCCTGTTGCACCGAGCCCTGTGTGTGGGCAGCGGCAGCGGCATGTGCCTCTCCCTGCTGGCGGCGAGGGCTGTGCCAGCAAAAACGCATGGACCTTCCTCCTCCACCTTCCCCTATCTGCCAGTCAGGCTGCAGTGTCAAAAACTAGCATGGATTTTCCTGTTTACCCAACGTCAGCGTACCTCCCAAAAAGCAATTGCATGGGGTTTGTTTTCCTTTCCTCGTACATATCACAAGTCAAACAGCGTGATGTGGCTAATGGGATTATATTGACCCACCTCTGCCGTTGCTATTAATATCTGAAGATATTCCCAAATGCCACAGCCCCAATGACAGTACAGTTGCCTGCCCGTCTTTCTCTTGCCAAACAGATCGGGGTCTTTTTACGTTAGCAAGTCCAATAATTGCTAGTCCGAATTTTGGTCCTTGCTGGTGTTAAGAAGCTAGGGACCAGATTCTATATAGAAGAGAATATACAGAGAATATTCATTTTTGCAATGGATAGCAAGTTGATTTGTAATGCCATTTGAACAGTATCCAAATAGTCAATTTTTTTTAAAAAAAAACCAAAACAGGAGGCTGAAGGGGTTTGGGAGGGTGGGTCGTATCTTCTTCTTGCTGACTGTAGAAACATAACCCACCGTTTTAAAAAAAGTGCATTCAGAATCCGACCCCGGTGCACAGGCTACTAAATTTCAGTTGCTGTTTTTATGTCATTATTGCAATTGCAGTAACTCTGTGAAAGACAAGACAAAAGGTTGCTCTTTCCACTTTGAGCTCTTTCCATCCTCCACTTTTACAGCAAAGGTTACCCTGAGCAATGTGTACATCTGTCTCTTCTAAGTGTAGAAATACATATTATTCATACCTTGTCAATGTATATGCTGGAAAACAGAAGCTGAATTTATAGCTATATTTCCTCTCTGCTGGGGCTTTTAGAGTTGAGTGTTTCAGTGTTTCCATTATAAACTCCTATTTTCCGAGGTTTATAACAGTCTTCAAGAGCGTAGCGGTCTTGAACCATAATAGGAAGCATGTAATGTTGCATTTACAATACAGCTGTAACAGCACATTAAGGAGTGTAATCTTCTCAGTGTACCCACAATGCTCCAATAAGGTTAATTGGACTTACATACACTAAGAGAAAAACAATATTTTACCCTTGGAGTTGGTGTTCTCCATCCAGAGAGCTGAGAGCATCACACAGGGACAGAGTGCACCTGCCTGCACCAGATGTACAAAAATGCTGTTCCATGCTACACCGCTAAAACACACGTGTGCATCTGCAAAGGCCCCTCTCGGCACCCACTTCCCTCATTTGATGCTTCACTTCTTTACGGACTTGGCCAAGGGAAACTAAGGCAAAGGTGACTGGAAGAAGCAATTATTTTATCGACTGTAGGGTGAGGCTTTCGTCCTGTGCGATGTCGCTGCTGTTCCTGCCCTCAGCTTCTAGTCTTGCATAAGTATAGGTCCCATCTGAAGCCCATCTTCTCCATTTCCAGTCAGCTTACTCCATCTGGCGTCTTGCATTCATGTGTCACTTTGCTTACAAATATACAGTAAAGGAGTCACACTTGAGCATAACATCCCAGTGACCCCGGGCTGTCTGAAGTGGTCCCAGCTCCTTTGCCACGCACCGGGGTAGTTGCTGGCTTCTCTAATTAGCCTGAACTGCCACAGACAGAGCAGGGGCTCTTAAGGAGAAAGCCACCCCACACATTGGGGTACCTGTCTGACAGGTCTGGCTCTCTAAGCTGCATCTGTTCCAATTCACCCACTTCAAATTTTTATTGATGGCTGTAGGACTCTGTGCTGGACCAGAGATCCCATCGCGACACTTGGGTTGCCGTGTGAGTTTAACCATCGCAGTCGGGCGAGGGGGAAGTGACTGCAGGTAGTGGTGTTCTGAGTTAAAGTGAATACTTTAAAATGGATGGCGAGGAAGAAGAGCTGAAGTTAAAAGTGGACAGTTGCCAGGGCTGCTGGTCGTGCTCATGCTAGAGCTGATGTATCATTGCAGTTGCTCACTTGAGCTTGTTGGACTTAATTGGCTGAAGGTAAAGAAAGCAGCAGCGCGTTCACAGTAGAAAGAAGCTTCTAAGAATTGCTAAAAAAAACACCTTCCAAGACTCTTGGAGTCTGAAGACTTTGTTAGGCTCTGTGGCGAGTACAAAGCAGTCCTCTCAGATCGTCACAGAGCCATGGTTTTCCACGAACCTTAGCTCTGAGCAGTAGCCAGTAAAAAGTATGATCGCTAAAAGTTTTGTTCCATGAATTATTCTTTTTTATTTTTTTTTGTATTTCAGTGAAACTGAGAAGGATACATATTTCATTTTTGCGCTACCCCAACTAAAGTCTAAGGTTGTGCTTATCTGCCACTTGGTAGAGGCAACAGAAGGTAGGAAGGAGGTAGGAGGCTGAACGCGCTGTGAACCTTAGTTTCAGATCCCATCTACAGTCTGAGAGGGCAAGTTAGCATGAGTGTCAGCAGGGTTGAAATCTTGTTGAGACTAAGTTCTTTTTACGGTTTCAACTCATATGTCACATTATTTAGTCTTCCACTTAACCTCTCTTCCCATGGCTAACAGGTCAGCTTATTGGGTTCATGGCCTTTTGCAACTATTGCTAACCTCAAGCATTCAGAAATCACAAATTTACCCTCAGATTCATGAGACCACAGGAAAAACATGCATTTTTTTTTAACTGAGCAATTAAAATAGTTTAATTAGTATTTTATCCCTGATTCTTTTGAGTTTTACAGCTTTGGAGCATTTTTTTCCTTGTTTTGAGGGCTTTACTGTCTTTGCCCCCAGTAGAATCGTATTTGTCACAATTGCACGAATGAAGAACTAGTGCTTTAGAAAAAACCTGAACTAAGCCAAGACTTGCAGTAAGAAGCTGAGATTTGGAAACGCTGGTTTTTGTGATTGTGTAAGTTCGCCTTTTCACTTTTTCTTTTTTTTTTTTTTTTGCCCCCTCACCAGTTATGCCTGCCTCTGTTACAGCATATCTGCTGAGAATGAGGGAGCTGAAAGGATTTCTGATTTGCTGAACTAGTGTACAACGGGTCAGCAGAAAGGGCTGCAAAAAAAAGTTATGAATGGGAGAGCACAAAAGGCTGAACTAGAGTAAAGCCATGGGTATGTTACCTGTGCTCTTCTCAGCACGTAAAGGGCTGCAATTTGCACGCTAGTTATCTGTACTCCCTTTCATATGGGTAAGAAGGTCTTTGGAATATTGGGCATGATCTACCAAGAGTTATTCATCATGCGATGCATAAGTTTAGGCAGTGAATATCCTGTGGATAGGGGCATGTGTGAAGATAAGGCTTTTCAATATACTTTTTATTGCTCCCACATTTGCCCCATAGTGTGAAGGTGTTATATGTCTTCCTGCCACAGCTCCGTGTGTTCCAGTGCCCCATACATTTTGTGTTCCTACTGCCATCTGAAAACATCCGGCATGATTGTTCACACTGTAGTTATTGTCATTTTGAAATATTTATCACGGGGAACAGTTTTAAAGGCAAGAGAGGGCAACAGGGCACCAGCCTCCCCCTGCCTGTCTGTAGGAGTCAGAGCAGCATCACCAAACCCTGCACCTGGTGTTCGCCAGCAGAACTTCCCACATCCCATGAAGGGATGTTTCTGCAGCCAAAAAGAGAGGCTCTGTGGATGCCACTAAGGAATTGCTGAAGAACTGGGACTGGTCCTCAGTGATTACTTTGAACTGCCAGGTTGAGTCTCTGTGCAGTCATACTGCCTTTCTACATGTGGATGTAGACTAATAGCTCCTGGGCTTCTTGAATTATGAAAACCATTACTGTGGCAATGGTATTAGTCTGACTTGGTGGCTTTTGACCTTTCTTTTTCCTTTGTGCCAGCTTACTGCCTCTTCTGTGCTTAGACTAGATGGTGGCAGTACCTGAGTTGTAATGCCTGTCCTGATTTTGGCATGTTTGTATTGTCTAATACGCTGCACATTCTTTTGCCATTTCTTTTTGTGATCTTATTCATCTCAGAGGGATAATTGCATCCAATCCCTCTGATTTTAGACAATTAGAGATAAAGCATAAAGGCAGACCTGATACTGTCCACAGTTCCCAGATGGGACCTGACTGTACTATTCTTGTCAGCCTGAAGGCCATAACCCATGGGGATGTTCTTTCACATCTGTGGGCCTTCTTCTGGAAGCATGTGCTATTTAAAAAAACAGTGGTGGGCCTCAGGTGAGGAACGCTTCTTTACCTCATCTGAGGTTCAAGGTTTTTTGAGACTTTTGGCGATTTACCCCTTTTGTCATTTTGACAGGGAATTTATAAATGTGTTATGTTACTCTTTCAAATACCCTACTCCCATGTGTCTGTCATTATCTTTTTACCTGTTCCAGGCCTTATTACTGAGCCTGTGAGGTCCCTAAGAGCAGCAATAGATCTCAATTGTCCTGATTGGCCTCACCTGAGACCTCCCCCTACACACCCTGCCCATGGGCCCAGGAGCCCCATTGGAAGTTGACTCTGGAGCTTCAGTTGTTGATTTGACCCCTTGGTGATCCCTGGTCCTGGCTCACCCCTTGCTGTGCTGATGGACCCTGTTACCCGCCTCCTACGGTCATCCCGGTGGGCCTGCACCCCTTGGTGAGAGCTGGTCTATGTTGCGGGCTCCTATCCCCGCTCCTGGCCCTGAGACCACACGTGCAAGCTATTGATGGTCTGTATCAGCAACTTGATACTTTTGAAATAGGTACTAAGCAGCATGTTCATCTAACTTTTGGCTTATCCTTTGCACAAGCGAAATACAAAGCGGATAGTCATGGCGGTCCTCCCAAGACAGGGTGGTCAGACCTCCCTTTCCTTGGCTGCTATTCTCCCCTTTGTCCTTTCTGTTTGTTCTTTGACTCCCCTTCTCCAGTTAGGGAAACTTGAAGGATGCAATGGCCAGGGTTTCTCCAGCTGGCGGTCAAGGAGCCGTCGCACTGCTCTGTGCAATGCCGGCTGCTGTGGCTAATTGCCTCCGCAGTCACTGCCCCGCTTTTAAAGGAGGCTGCGGGTAATCTTTCTCCAAAGAAATCTCTTTGTTTCATGTTGAAAGGATTCCACAATAAAATTACTGAACCGCAAACTGGAGAGGTAAGGTGGGCAATGTAGTAGCTAGAGATAGAACATTGAGCTCTCAAAATATTTCTGTTGGTTGGGGAAAACCAGCTTTCTACATTTTCCTATTTGCAAAGTGCGGAGGAGGACTGGGCTTTATATGTTTTGATGTCAATCCCATGAGCTAATGGATGAAAGAGAAGTTGATAAGCACAGTTTAGTTAATTAAGTTATAGAACAAAGTGCTTCTGTGAAGTTTTTCGCAGTTCTTCTGACCTGTGGTCCAGCACTGAAACATGGTTTGGAGAATTCAAGCCTGGCGTTTGCTGTCTGGAGTAGCTTTTCAATCAAAGACGGTTAGGTATTTTTCATGGTGTTTAAAATCAGAACTTCGCAGAAGAAATTTCTTACCATGATATTGTTACAAAGGCAAACATTTATATGGCTCTCTGCAACTACAAGACTAGTCTAGGCAGGGTTCTTTGGCTTTTGCTGTCAATATGGAGCTATTGATCCATGAACATAAATCCTTACTTATCTCCAGTGAAGTTTACAGGACAATGAAATTATAGGATTGCTTGAATCAATCAATGTTTCTAAAGCAAGCTATAGAAATATAAACAAGTTACCGATTATTTAATAAAGTCAATTTGCTTAGAAATGCTTGGCCATGGGCAGCAGATGTTACATTAATTTCTGCTTTCTCTGGAATTTCACTGGGGCTGCAAGATCTTAATGTCACTATTAGCAAAGGTAACTTTATTTTAGAAACTCATTGCAAGCTCTCACAGCAAGAGGAAGAAACTGTCATTCCTTTTGACCACAAAATCTGTGCTATTTCTAAGTGCAGTTCTTTGAAATAACTAGGATATCTCACAGCTTGTTGCTTTAGAGGGGACTTAGTACAGCGGCACTACATTTAGTTAGCATAATGAGTTTTTTAGCCCCTGTGATATTGACTGAGTTTGAAGTACCGTAACTTTCAGTCATCTAAGATTAAATTTGTTAGTGAAGTACAAGCTGGCATAATATTTTAGCTTTCCTAGAATTTTAAGCTGGGTGCCTGTTTTCTGAGAAGCATTTAGGTTAATATAATCAGGTTCTGACTTGGCAAAACAATTTGAGTATAAAAGTGTGTCTTTCTGTTTCTCAGTAGGAAGCGTCATGAAAGTGTCTTCCTCAGCGTGATTTCACAGTTACCATGTTTGCCTTTCGAGATCCTGTTCGCTGGAGTGATTTTACTCAAGGTGGTTCAAGAAGCTTTCATGAGCCGATGGTGTTCTTTTGGTGCTCCCATCCATTTTGAATGCAGAGCAGTGTCCTTGTAAATGGACTCCGATGCCTCGGTGGTCTGTCTGTTGAGTAGTTTGTCATAGTTTATTATGGAAGAGTACAAAATCATCTGATTAATCTGCTTGGTCAGTCCTTGAACAGGGATAGTAATAATGAAGTCGTAGACGGCCACTGTAAATCCCTCTGTTCCAATACATTAATATTCCCAGTACTTTGTCTATTAAGGTTGTTTTAAATATAAAAAATCTCTCTGTGAAATGTGCCTTTGATCTTTTTGATTGGTCTACCTTAAAGACGTTAAGAATTCATTTTGGCTTTGGAAAGGTTTTTGTCTTTAAGATAAATTAATATCATACATACTTACATAGTTTTGTACATGGGCTTTGTTAAAGCTTATTCATAAACTAGTCTCTGATTAATCTCATGGGTTTTTTTAAGCTGTTCTGTAGTATTTCATTTGCAGTATTTTGTGGCCAAGCTGTCTATAGAACAGAATTGTCTTGATATGAAGACTATACTAAAAATTTCTATAGAGAAGGACTGCTATAAAATTAAAAATTAACACCTATCTAGGTTTCCTTCATCTATCATAAAGTTGGCGTGGCTCAACCTTAATTAGATTATTATAGACCTAAAACATACGAGGTAGAATAGCGTGAGGGGAGTTGAATTTTGTCATTAGCAGGAGTTCGTGGTTAGTCTACCTGGTTAGTCATTAGCCTCTGAAATACATGAGACTGTTTTCCATTTGATATGCTTTGAAGACAGGTCAAAATCCTTAACATGATTTAGGTCTACTGAGAAGGTCTATAATCCTGCTTTTTAATAAGCTCTATAGTGTATGTCCAAATGATACTTGTGTATGTCAAGCATTGCTGAGGCTCACTGCCCCACTTGTATTCACTCTGAAGTTGAAATGCATTGTTTTGGGAGAGCATTTACAGAAAATATTCCTGGAGTTAGAGCAGACAGGGCTTTAAGGCATGAAGGCTTCCTGGAAAACCTGGATTGTCTGTGTGCTGGGTTTTCTTTCTTTTTTTTCAGTGGAAGAACACTTCAACTTCTCACACTTTGAATGCTGCAATGTACTTCCCTTTTTTTAATATTTACTGCTGCGAATATCCGTGCAAGCTGAAGCTCTGTCAGTTCGGGATTGAACTGCTTCTGTCTTGTAGGTCTGCCATTTGCTGGGGAGCTCCAGGGCTGCAGTTACAGCAGTGCTGGGGAATGAAGGATGAGATGTGTGTCTTGAGCGTAAGTTTGTGTTGAACACGGGGTTTTTTGTTGTTGTTGGAGTTAGTGTTGAACAAGTTGGTGATCTGCAGATTTTACTTGCTATGGAGGAGAAGAGCTCGGACGGCACCGCGTCAAGGAGCTGTGAACCTTGGTAGATGCAATCTTGAGTGAAGCCATGTGGAGGCAAACGCAGACGGTGCTGCTGACTCATAGCAGACTGACAGGAAAAGGCTCCCTTGCACTTCTGCTTGTCTCTGGCTTCCTCCAGCATGTGATTAGTGAGAACTTCATATCTGCCTCTGGTAGTTCTTTGATACCCTTATCATCATCAGCCTGACCCGCGTGGCTGCACAAAAAGAACGGGAAGGTTGGTGAAAAATATCTGTGCAATTAACTAGTTAATTAGGATGGCATTTCCCATGTAAAGGACCTGTAGAGAGAGATACAGGAGTGATAAATAATCTGTTTTCATTGCTGTCTGTATCCCTTACTCCTTTCCCGCTGCCCACAAAGCATCGTGTGGATTTTTGTGACCCTTCAGGGAGCTGAGATCCTTAAGTCTGGGATGATAACTGTGAGCAGGCGGGTCTGTGGTGAGGAGTGCTCCAGGTGGGTTTTAGGGTCAATGCTGCATGCCACCCATCCTAATGGCTGGAGGTGCTGAGTTAAAACCCTCCAGCAAGAAACAGGTGCTGAGGCTTAAAAAACGAAACAAAAAGAAAACCCCAACATCAACAACAGAGAAGGATAGTTGTTGTTGTTGGGAGCTTGATTATGTGTTCTCTTCCAAATTGGATGCTGATGTGAAAGCCTATTTTCTTTCATAATGTGTGTGTTTAAGAACTATTCATCCCACCTACCTCCCAGCGTGACTGGGAAAAGATTCCAGTACCTCTTAAAAAAATAAGTGAGGTCTGTAGTTGACTCTGTGTTTGCTGATAGGATTTTTGCCGTTGGCTTTAATAGGATCACATCAGTTCTCTCCATGCAGAAAAATATGTCCTTTAATTAAAAAGTCAAGTCAAGGAAAGCACAGTGAAATCGGAGTATTATTTTTTACCTCCTACACTTGTGGTGATCGGTTTAGTTTTTTGAGGAGACTTTAGTGCATCTGGATATTTGACTTCCCCCCCCCCCCCCCCCCCTTAAAGTCCCACGGGATCAGTTGCTGGTTGGGATTGGCCTGTGCCCACTGATTAAGTCCTTGCATCACTGGTCTTGAATCTTGTTGTAGTTGTTCCTGGAGAACTTGGCAGCGGCAGGAGCAAACCGGCAGAGCTGTTATTGACCCAGAATAGCAATAGCATTGTTAATACAATAAGCAAGGTTTTCTGTGAACTACTGTGCTGTTCTGCGGAGCTGATGAGCTGGTTAACACCTTTTACTTATTCTGCAAGGATCCGAGGCTGGAAGGGCATTAATGCAGCTGTGAAGCACGGAGAACCAAAATAGCGGTGATTCAGTTAGAGTGGAGCCAAATCTTCTTAAAATTAAACTCCATTGTGTTAGAGACTTTACTTTTTTGATACCTATATTATTAACTTCTCTGATAAGAGCAGGAAATGTAATACAGTGATATTGGAGAAGCCTTGCACATTAAATCTAAGCTATTATCTTGGGGTTGTATGAGAAGAAACCACTCTTCATCTGGTGTGTTATGGGAATCAGATGTTGCAGAATTTCTGTTTCTGAAGGTTACCATATAATTCACAAGCCTATTTTTTTGGGGTAGTTTTGATTTCCTTAACTTTCAAATAGGTTGTATGGAATAGGTGGGAAGGTTGCAGTACATCTATGGCTATTTCTAGTTTCATAATTAAAAAACGATACTGGACAGTTTGGGGAATTTTGTCCCAGGCAAGAGTGTTTACTTGCAAGCTGCTGCTGCTGCTGTTGTTGTAGTCCTGAAGATGTTTTTGATAATAGCATTCGGTAATTTTGAGTGTAACAGGTTGATGGCCTTCTCTCACATAAATGCTTCAGGGTCTGCTTTCAGTTGACCTTTCTTACTGGGCTGAATCAGATGCTTGAAACAGGATTGAGGTTTGCACGCAGGACAATACGGAAGAAAGCTGAGGAAACCATATATGATGGACAAACCATTTCCTGAACTGCAGTCAAAGCTTGACAGCTCGTGTGGAGGTTGTTCAAGGTAGTGTGACAGCTTGACTGTGCCACGATGCAGAGATGGTAGATGTTAACCCTGATACTAGAAGTACAACGCAGGGGTAGCCAAAGTATCTCCGGAGAGGCCAGTTAATGGTACCTGGCACTGCATTGAGCCAGGAAAATTTGCTGTTATACTCATGAACCTGAGATGATACGAGCGAACAGTGCTGCGTGGACTAACCAGTGTGACAGATAGTGACTTACCGGTACTGCAGTTGGGTTTTCCTGCTCATAGGTTTTTCTTTCTATATATGTCTTCTAGTAGTCACATTATAAGAGTTTTCCCCTAATTCCTCCATTTAGTTGTGATAATTTAAAGTTTACTTTGTTCCATTCTTTTAAAGTATAATGAGTTTGAAGATCAAGTGCTAATGAAGTTTGATGTTGCAGCAGTGCTCTATTTTTGTTACTTCAGAGAATGCCGCTGTTCGTATTCCAAGGTACCACCAAAGGGTCTTTAGATTATTCCATCACCTCTACCACGGTCAGGCTCTCTCCCCCTTTTTTCCTCCCCACTTTCCCGTTTCCCATCCTTGACGTTTAAAAACCTATTCAACAGCACTGATGTCTCAAGCGGTGGGTATGTAAATATTTACTGCCATGACAGTCAACAACAGCAGGAGGGGGGAAATTGCTACATCCTACCATTCAGGGAACCTTCAAGTTCTCTCTCAGAGCGTGCAGTCGACGAGAACAGGAAAGGTTTGCAGTTTGTGCTTGACTTGATGTGTTTTTGGTCTCTTGGTTCCTGTTTTGTTGCAGATGTCATTCATATAGCTGTGGAAGGCTTTATCAGCTCTTGAGGAGACTTTCCCCTGCACACAAACTCGCACCACTCAAGGCTGGAGCTGCAGTGGAGGAAAATGGAGCCTGGAGATCTCCTGGCATTTGTCTCCACAGAAATGAATCGTACAACGGTCACCCTGGCTTTGCTGGTGGTCTTCCTGGTCCTGCTGTATTGGTAAGTGATGGTGATATGGGCTGCATATCAGACACAAAGCCTGCTGAAGCTCCCCCAACATCTATAGAGTCTTTTATTCTTAAAGTGAAACTGGAAGATAATTACCTACAAGGGACATGAAGGGAGAGTTGGTTTGGATGCAGAGGTTGGAATAAATACTCACAAAACTGATGATGCATTTTAGAGAATTCTCTCCTTGCAATATTTTCTTCTAAGTCCTTTATCAACGAACTGAAAACAAAAATTGTCTTCAAAATTAAGAACTTATTATTGTTGGTTTCTTATTAATTTCAGTAGGCAGCAGGAACATTGGTGCCGGTTAGAAAGAAACAGAGTACTTGTTGCAGGGTCTTGTTGGACTTCTCTGGACTATGCTGCACACTTGTCCCTTGCTAGGTTTCTTAGCTTAAGTGTACAGACACTTTAACTGCTGCTTGAATTTCCTCTCTTGTTCTTTCCACACTGAGTAGTGGATACAAATCAGAATAACCGCAGCCCTAATGGTAAGCACAGCAGGCATTGCGGTGAGCTGTGCTGAAATTAAAAACAACATCGCCCTGTCCAGATAATTTATTTCAGAAATTCAATAAGCTGAACTGGGAGTGCTTTTCTGTTTTTACTTGACTACCTCTTCAAGTCCTGCTTTCCAGTCAACCAATGTTTTTTCTGTGTGTTCAAGAAAATGTTTCAGGGACAGCAGTAGAAAAAGAACCTCTGACAAAAACCCAAAGCTAATGTGGAAGAGAATGGTGATGGCACCATGAGTTTAGCACAATTGTTGTGATAGTGTAAAAGATGGATCATTTCTGCACATTTCTTCATTCTTTGACCCTCTTGAGCTTTGTTCAACTTCCTTGTGTGTGAAGGGAGGGTCTAGAGAGGCTAAAAAAGACTCTTTTTTTAGTCCAACCCATATTTCATGTGCATTGCCATAACAAGTAGGTGGGTGAGCCCACTTTCTTAATAAGACCTGCCTGAATCATCACAAAGGTCCAAGTCCTACTTCCTTTGAACTTTTCTGGGAAAAAGAATGGCAGGACTAGATCTTTCAGTAAAACCATGCTGTTTAGCTGCTGACCTGTGGTTCTCTGTAAGCTTAAGGGGATGAGAGGGAGGGCAGAGGTGGCACATCCACAGTTCAGAAATGCAGCAGATCAGCTGGTGAGACAGCTGCAAGAGCCTGATGCTTCCACGAAGTACATGTCAAGATGTGCTGAGGTCTCTGAAGATGCAGAACTTCTCTGTGCAAATGTAGGGTACATTCTGGTGGAGCCTTCTCCAGAGCCTCATTATCTGGTTAAATTTAAGGAAGGCTGTTCCTCCCCTTGAAGTAAACATGGCAGCTTAGTGCAGAATTTGGTCTTGTCATAAACAAACCTAGCTCTAATTGCAGGCTTAAGTCAAAGTTAAACGAGGCTCCCGGTTGTGGACGGTCAGCTGCTGAGTTGAGTGCTTACCATATAAGTTTCAAAAAGCCCAATTTGGGAGTGAGCTGGGAAATTGCCTTACAGTAGAGATGCTGTCTTTCTGCTTTTCTGTCTGAAGGTGAGTTCTGTGAAGGCATGAAGTAAAGGAAGCTGGAGTTTTATATGGGAAAGCGTTTTATACTTTTACCTACCAGTAGTTATTACTAACCAATATCTTGTTGATCTACAGATACAGGTTGATTTTAAGTAGTTTATTAAATACAGGTGCCTATACGTCACACTTCCAGTGAGAATCTGGTGTTTCTTAAACTTGCGATGAAATATACCGGGCAACATAGGTAGGTTTGCCTGCTGGCTAAGCTATTCAGATCCATTTATTTCAGTAAAATGCAGAGACTGAACCTGTAAGGTTAATGGCTTGAAGCACATCTGCAGGTGTGGTGGTTTTTGTTCAAACGTGCCAACCTATTCATTTGAGAGTCTGTTTTTTCTAAAGTTTTTTATACTGCATGTCTATTTAAACAAATGAGTAAAAACCAGTGCATGCTCACAGCTTGCGTCATTCATGGCTGCAACCTTGGGTTGAAGGAATAATTTAAAGAGTACAGAAAGGGTTGCTAATAGAAATGCAGGTCCCTAATTCTAGAGAATGTTTTTATTACAATTATGTTGCATACACAATTGTCTGTCTCTTCTAGAAGTCAGAAAACACAAGTGTTATGTATGGCAAAAGTAATAATAAAGTAATAACATTTCAAGTTCCTTTGACGTTTTCATTCTAAGCCTTACTCTCATTTTTTAATAACTTCTGAATTCTTTTTCTAGTTTTTTCTGCCAGTGTTGTGTCTTTTCAGAAGGGCAGTCACGGAGGACGGGAGGAATGAATATTTGCTGTTGTAAATTTTGTTATGGTACTAGCTTATGATTGATCGGGGTCATATTATGTCAACTGTTGTGTGAGTACAAAGGATAGGCAGTTTGTCCACCGCGTTGGCTGTAAAAGGCTTACAGGCTAAACAGAAGGCAGTTGCAGGTAGAGGAGAGAGTCGATAGATGTAATGCACACTAGAATAGTAACGTGGTGAGGGCAACCGTTGTGTTATTGAGCTATTTCCTTAGCGCGATTTTTGTGGATGGGGCTACTCTGTGGTTTAAATGACAGCCTTGAGCTGCTGCCCGTCAGCTCAGCCTTAGCCGCAGTTAGCATGTGTATTGTAAGGCCAGCCGTGATTTATCACAGTTCAGCTGGCAGGTGGTATCTTGCTACGTTGTGATAAGACCAATCTCTTCACATTTTTGGGTAAGGTGAGGTCATATGAAGCAGGGAGAGAAGGAAGGGTTGATTGGGAAAGGGAGGAGAGGCTGTAGCTGCATAAGAACAAACTTCTAGAGAAGATACAGGTCTTAAGAGGAAACTTGGATGATTTGATAATTTATTTTTTTTAGACTGTTATTTATGGTACAATGCAGATCATCAATAACTCTTTACAACAAATCCTCTAGTAGCACACCTCTGATTTCTCATGCATTGTCATCAGTGTAATATGAAGGTGATGCTTGTGGTGCATTGTGTCGATTTTAAGTCAGTGGAAAATTCAGCGACTACAATGTCTTGGTGTTTATCCTCCACATGACCTTAAGTAAGCTATAAGGAGAGGCTTTTTAAGGTAGTCGGTTTAATGTTGGGAGTAGAAAGAACAGAGAAGCTTTTGTGTACATAGTCTCTTTAGATTTGAAATGGGAGGAACAAACCTGAAGTTGCGTTTTTGGTAATCTGTTAATTTAACTGATGTTAATGCTCATTGCAGGGGGGGCTGGATTTGATGACCTTTAAAGGTCCCTTCCAAACCAAACTATTCTATGATTCTGTGTGCTCAAGTCTGCTTGCCGTCCCCCATTCCTGAAGGACTTAGTTGTCCGCTACCCTCTCCATCCTTATTACTTGCTCTCAGTAGGTCGAAATCTCTTCTTGCAGACCTCATATCATGGATTCTTCAGTGGCTCTTGCTACCTCATTGCTATTGTGATAGACAATGAAATTACTGCTTTACCGACCACAAAAAGGCATAACATGTCTAAATATATAAAGTTCAGTAATACCAGTGGCACTACACTGAGCATCTCTTGTCCACGTCCCTCCCACCCCCTGTGATTTCTGCTAGGCAATCTGATTATCTGAGCAGTTTCTTTTAAGAGCACTTTCTTTTGCAATTGCAAGTACTGCTGTCTCTATTCGCTTAATCTCCGTGAATCTCAGGGTTTTTTTTCAGGCATGAAATAAAAACAACCACTTAAGGGAGGAATGAGGTTAACATTTACAAATCCCAGTGATATTCTCTATTGAAAAATACAGTAGTTTATCTATGCAACGTATTGTTCATTTTCATTTCAAACATACGCAGAGTTGGGTATCCCATGCTTGGCTGTAGCTGCAAACATTGCTTTGTGTCTTTCTTTTTGCTGTCTGGGAAGATGTTTGATAAAATGAAAGCAGGAGTTTATCTTGCTTTAAAGTTTAATGTACCATAAGCTTAGCATTATGAAGAAGCTGTCACATCATTCAGATACCTGTGTTCAAACTGGATTATCAACTCCTTGTCTAAACAAACCTGGGTTTTTTTAGAAACATGGAGGTTGGATGGGAGGTGTTTGTTTATGTTTGTAAGATACGCGTCTAATTGCATGCTTTCAAACATAGCAAAACATACACTAGCTGCGTTCTTGACTGCTTCTGAAAAACTAAATCATTCAGAAAGATGCCACTTTTACGTTGAGGTAATATTGACGATCACTTGTGTTACAGAAATGTATGGAGAGATTGAGAGATTTGGGTTCCATTGGATCTAGATGCTGTCCACCCATTGCATAACAAGTCAGTCCTGACCCAAAGCATTTGCAGTCTCTGGTCAAAAAGAATGAAAACTAAACTTAGTATTTTTTTTTTTTCTGGCCTTAAGCCTAGACAGTTGCATACATTTCGATGCAGGAGATACTTAGACATGGGGAACAGTGTGTTAGACTTCATCACTTGGTACCACACCTGTACTAGACCACATCAGAAGTTAATCTCAGGACAGGTAGTATTTTGATACAGGTGACTCCAAAACCACGGATGTAAAGTAATGCCAAACAAGCAATAGTATCGTAAAGTGCTCTGAAAGAGAAAGTTTTGAGATAATCTGTCTTCAAATAAAACTTCATTCTGGTTTTGCAGAACATTGCTATTTGGGCTTGAGTTAGGCAAAACTGAGATCAAATAGATCTCGGGTGTTATTTTTTAATTCCAACTAGATGCCACCTAAAACTAGGTCTTGCAGCATTTTTTGCTCCTTAAAAAAATTAGTATTTACAAGAGATACTTGATTGCTAGAGCTCTAGGCTTATGGTTTGAGTGCAGGTATAGGGTGAGCAGGTTATTCTACATAACGCATCCAAATAATGGATCAGTATCCAGTATCAGGCAGTACAAAACTTGGATCCTTTCTAAAAGTAGCACCAAGTGTGGGTGGGTAGTCCCAAACTTTTCCAGCTGTCCCTGCTGCCATGAAAGGCACAGGGCTGCAAGGATGGCTATGGCTGGAAACAGGCCTGGGTACGGAGCATCAGTGTATATCCATAAAGATGTACACAGCTCTGCACTCACGTCAGGCTTGTTGACTTGAGAAGTTCAGAGAGGCATCCTAATCCTCGGATGTCAAAGCATGCTAGTTTCTCCTGCTGGCAGAAGGCACAGCTCCGGAGATGGGGAGTGCTGGGCTCTGCCTGCTGAACGCTCCTCCTCCATCTTCTACATCCCTCCCGTAGCCGTGGCTGACCTCAGAGCTGGGCTCTAAGGTTACGGTCCCTAATGAGTCTTCCCTTATTACAACCTTGTAGCTTCTCAGTTTGCAGAGAACCCCACATCACGTTTACAGGGTCAGATGGCAGGGAAGCTTTATTTTTTTCATATTCTGTTAACCCCAGCTGTTTTTTTTCCTGAAATGGCTATTATGTCAGTGGAAGTCATTCTGCTTTCCTCCCCTTCATTCAAATGGCTTATGAAAGCTAGAAGGATCTGACTCAACAGGAAACATCAGCAAACTGCTGTTGATGACAGAAAAAAACCTAACATATTCGGAATTGTCTTTGTCACGCAGCTTTACATCAAGCAAATCTGGAATTCCCACTAACGTGTCAAACATAATTTGATCCCACAGCTGCGCAATATATGGCCTCCTCTTTGAGCTAAATCAAGCATCTCTAGGTGAGCCTAAGAAGGAGCAGAGTAAGCTACTGAATTAAAATTTGGAAAAGTGCCAGGCCACAAGTGACTAAATGCTTTCTTTCTCCGAAAACAAGGTAGATTTGATCATCCAGAATGAAGTTCACTCAGTGCCCTGATTATGCTGCTTTTAGGTAAACAAAATTCCCGTATTTTTTTGGGAGGAGTAGAACAGTTCTCCACCGTAACTTTTGCAGCTCCAGAGTTAAATTCTCTGGGTTGTCCTCAGAGGCTGTTATAACACTTTGGTTATCCTGATAAATGTAGCTCAGCCTCTAGTGCTGTGCAGCTTTGGTTTTGCTTGCTTGCACTTCACTGCAAAACTCACAGGCCTCTTACGTTCAAGTTTGGTGTTTGTTTTTTTTTTTATTTTTTTTTTAATTCAGAGATTACATGGCCAGCCATGTTTGTTTGAAGACACTCAAGTGCTTCCTGATTTTTTTTTTTCTTTTGCAAAGGTGCTTTTTACCCTAACAACTCTGTGTAAAGGAGTAAATCCTTGGCCTATGCATTCCTCATTGTCTGTTTTTTTTACCTAAACCTTCTCATGCCTCTCCCCATAAAATCCCTCAAGCACAATTTGGTTTTAGCGCATGGAGATTATAGTGTTAATAGTATGTTAAAGTTAGGGGTGGTTAGGGATAGGCTAGCTTCCTTTCACAAAACAAGTTTATTTGCCTATCTTCTGGCATCGTCTCCAGATCTAGTGTCCAATGGAGCACGCTGTGAAGCCGGCTAATGCTCACAAATGCTTCCAGGCCAACAGGAGCTGGCTGCAGCCCTTGAGCAACCCCACTTCTCCTTTCCCTTTCTCTAGGGCTTGGAATGGACTAGGTCTGGTCTGGACTGGGTTGCACGGGCAGGAGAGACTGGCAAGGGGGGCAATTACTCTGGTGTCTCCCTCAGGCACCTTCTGCCTGAGAGTCATCTTTGGAGCTTCATTTAGCTCTCAGGGACTAATGCTTTGGTTTTAACTTCTGATCTGCTGCTTGCCTTGGGGCAGGTATTTTGTTTATCTTGGGTATTCAGGCACCTTGGAAACTAATGTTAGGTGCTCTGAATCAGCTTGTAGGAACTCCTGCCTCCATCTACTGACTGCATTAGGAACCTGACGAACTTAACGCACTGCTCTTGGTGCACTAAATGGAATTGAAATTAGATGATGAAAGAAGGCAACGTAAACAACCTCCTTAAAGAAGACTCTGCCTCTGTGAGCAGTGGGGCACTCCATCCCACTGCACGGGGGCTCTCTCCTGCTCCGTCTGTGCATTTAATTGCCAGGCTCAGAGGGGCCTCTCAGGACGGCTGCAATTCCTCCAAACAGCACCATGAACTCTGCTCTCCCTGGAACCCCAAGGGAGCATATTGGCAGTTCCTGTGACCGCCCTGCACGGGGGGTGACTAGTTTTACGTCCTCATGTGCTCCGAGGGACATGGACTTGTCACTTCACATCTTTCAGACAGCGGACCAAGTGTCCTGCCAGCCTGGCTGTGCTCCTCCTTAAATGGAAGTTAAATCAATGGGCAGTTTTGACAGGTTAGACTTCCTCAGAGTGCTGAAAAGTAAATCTGTGTTCTCCCTTCTCCTCTTTCCTTAAACACTGCTCCCATCATTAGAATAAGGTTGCCTGTATTCTTCTTCACTCCTCTTTGTCTTTGTATCAGGCTTGGTCAATAAGGGTGTTCAGTGTGTGTTGTCCTTATTGCTGGGGCACCGGTAATTAATGCCTGTGATTGCCATCCCTTGTTATTCTGTAAGGAAGTTTTATACAGCGTTTAATGGAGCTGTCTGAAAACTTTTTAAAAATAAAATATCGACATACTATTGAGAGATTGTCTTTTATCAGTTCCCCTTGACATACCCGAAACCTTTAGATGGATTTTTCTATCTGTTATCTCCCTAGGTTTGTTTTTGGCTTTTTTCCCCATTGAAAACAAAGTTTACTGTTCCATGAGCTCATTGTGTGCTAACTGCTGAGAAACAGCCCGCAGAAAAACCTCAAAGTATTTTCTGGTTTGGGTCTGGAAATGCATTTATTTTTTTTTTCACTTTCACAGGAATACTGTAGGAGCTTGAGAAAATGATGTTCAATGTCTGTGTCTCTATTCCCTCACTTTATGTGCCACTGCTTACACTGGTGGCAATTTCTTTTAAGTTCTGCGTATTTATTTTATGTGTATTTTCTATGGCTGGAGTGACTGTGCAGGTCAATAGGGATACAAGAGTTTTAATGCCAGGGTCATCTAGCATGTGGTAGATTCTTCATATCCATTCTTCTGAGAGTTTCTTCCCTGGCCAGTTGCTTCTTCCACGGTTCAGCAGAACCTGTGGGGTTGTTGGGGGAGCAAGGAAGCAACAAAAAAGGGAAAAGGCAAAACCTGTTTTATTGGTTTGTTTCTTGGCTAGGAAAAGGAGGATACCCAGCAATGGATGGAGAAGGGCTGGAAAGAATAGGTGGGAACAGAAGGATATGATTCCATATGAGTTTGAAGTGGGTTGTTACAGACTGAGGCCAAGTAGGTTTGGGAAAGTTGAGGCTGGAGGAAAGTAGCTGAATCGAGATGTATGTTGGGAGCAGGGCATGCGGCAGTGTTCACAAAGTGAAGTCTACTGCCTTGGAAAGAATAGTTCCTTTCAGCTAGTGGAAACCTTGTGATTACATGTTGTGAGTTGAGGGGTATGGGAAGGATGAAAAGGCAGTGGACTCTAGAGGAGATGGGTAACTGGTAACTGTATGATCACAAGCTCCTGCTGTATGAATGTTCTTGGATGAGAACCATTGGCAGAGTTTTGAACCTGTAACCCTAAGTATTCTTTTAACTTATTCAGTAGCAATAAATCTGATGTAATCTGTGCATGCATGTTTGTGGTTTCTCATCCAAAAAGCTCCAAAGAGCTTTTATGTAAACACCCTCTCAGTAGAGCTATAACAAGATGAAGAGGTCATGGAGGCACGTGGTTTGAAATGTGGGAAAGACGTGAAATATAGCTACTCTGGGAGAGGAAGGAGCAACTAAAGGATCTTCAATGTGTCACATGCTATTATGAGGGACAGAAAAGGATGGTGGTCAAGACTGCAAGGGCCTCCTTCTAACTCTCAAAATATCGATGTGATCTGTTTGCTCTCTGAAGACTTTAAAAAGATGGTGGAAGGACTGTAAGAATCTGTGCCTTCGCATGAATCTTGTAAGGATTGGTGTATTTACAGTCTAAGGATGTTCATCCTGCCAAGACTCAGGCTGGGATTTGAGACTTGGGAGTTGAGTAGTTTGTCCCTACCTGGTGCCTCAGCTTTAGTAGAAACTAGCTATTAACAAGCATGGGAAGGAGACCCTAATTTCTATGATAGATGGTGGCTCAGTTCCTCTTTCAAGCCCTGACTGTATCGCTGATGGACATTTTTCTATTTAATTTTTGACACTGCTAGGGATTCTGTGCAGTAAAGCCTTTTTTCCCTCCTTCCCCCCCTTTTTATTTACGTTCCTGAGTGAGAGCATAGCCAAGCAGTGAGCTCAGTGCCATGGAAGCATTTTATATTTTGAGCAGAGATAAAAATCTCATTCCTTCTATAAACAAAACAAATCAACAGATGATGCCCAGGAGAACCATTTCTCTATAGCCATTTTCCTCCAGCTGCTTTCTATTCCGTGCAGCTTGCAATGCACCATATGAAATACGTGTGTGCTTTTCTGTGTGTGCAAAACACAGGTTTCCTCCAGACAGTGGCAGCTCCATCATAAAAAAAAACATAAACCAAAACCAACAAAAAACTCCACATTTTTTCTTTTACTGTGCCGTAATAATAAGTTTGCTAATAAGGTTGAGATGTTTGGTTATTTAATAGTGTATATCTTAGCAAAGCACCAGGATATGTGGAGGAGCTCTGCAGTCACAGATGCTGTGTCTTCACTCTGAATAGGTTTGGACTATTGTCGTGGGAGGATGCGGGCCACATGAGTTTGAGTGCATCACAAGCATGGGGACATGAGGGTACAGCCAAAACGCCTTCTCGGAGTTTGCTGCCCTGTGTGTGCTTGCGTGTATCCCTGCGTCGGTGAGGAGTTCCTCTCTGGTGCTGCCACAGCTTTGTGGCCGGGAACAAGCCTGTCGCAGGAACGAGCCTGGTGGAAGGCAATGAGAAATGGCCCCTCCAGCCTGTTGGAGGCCCTTGGCTGATGCCACCTCTTGCTTTCCTGCTTTCATTTGGCCGTGGTGAACAGTTGAGAGGCTCAGGTGAATGGCCGAAAGCTGCAGAGGGTGAGACCCAGCAGGACCATGGAAGGAGATTGCACGTGGGAAAGAGCAGAGGGTGCTGGATGAGGAGCCGGTAGATAAAGTGCACGGTGAGGTCTCATGTGCTTGGGAACAGTTGCAGGTCAGGCCCTGGCAGAGATGCAGCTGCAGGTGTCTCTTATCTCAGCAGCATCTTTCTGCTCATCTCCCCCTCCTGAGATGTGCTTGTGTGCAGGAGAAGGGTGGCCAAGCCATATGTTCCTAAGGTGGGGCCCGGGGGAGTAGTATTTATCCTTGCAAGGGCAGGGAAAGCTGGTAAAAGTTTGAGCATTGCTAGGTTAATGGACTGTCTTTTTGCCATAAATAGTCAGTAGCCTCTGAGACGCTGAGGAACTTGGAGCTAGCAGGAGGGCAGTAAAATTTGGCAAGGCTGCTTCTGGTCGTCTTGATAAAGTGTGGTTTAGAACTGAAGGAAAATACTGTGGTTTCTCATCCAAAAAGCTCCCGAGAGCTTTTA
Organism: Chroicocephalus ridibundus; assembly: GCF_963924245.1. Classification (NCBI taxonomy): domain Eukaryota; kingdom Metazoa; phylum Chordata; class Aves; order Charadriiformes; family Laridae; genus Chroicocephalus; species Chroicocephalus ridibundus. Next base: position 158,616,676 of record NC_086284.1, read on the forward strand.
TGTAAATAGCCTGTATGTATACATGTATGTCTAAACATATGTATATGTTTATATTTATATCTATAAATACGTGGCAAGTGACTTGGAGCAAACAGCTTCTAAAAAAGCAGCAGAACAGAACTGATCTGATCCTTGGATAGATCGCACTCAGTGCCCAAAGCAACCCCCTTATCCCATCTCTAGCCAAATGACTTCTGGCAGCTAAGGAAATAACCTTGGGTAAAACCAATAGAACTTTTATAACAGGGACGTTAGCTATTGACCCTGAATGTATTTTACGACACCGCCTTGGTTTTGCCTTGTATATCTTCATTCTGTGGTTGATATGTTGTTCTGCGTTGTTGAAAAACTGCACTCTCCACGCAGCGCTCCAGTATCTGTCATTGCAGCACTCAGGCTGCGGGTTCACACATCAGCCCTGGATCATTCTCTAAGGCTGATCTGATCTGGACAAGGGTGGGCACATGAGACAATTTTAATTTAATTAATCGGAGTGCAAGGCAAGTGCTACTGGGAGAAGATAGGCTGTAACTGATCTGGTTCAAAATTCACCTTACATATTAACAAATGTGAGTTAACAGAGCTTGTTTCTACCAGATCGATGCTTTGGGTGGTTTTGAGCAGAGGCTTCTTGCCCTAAACCTGGATTTACTGTATCATTAATAGAGGGTCTCAAACTCTCTTGAGAACTCGGGTCCTTTTACTTTGTTCAATTGCCCTGGTAAAGTTAAGGAGCAGCAACAAAAGGTCACTAGAAATTTCACCAACCGCCAAGTGCACATGAATCAATTTTTTAAAACTTGTATTTGGGAATGCGTTTCCCAAGGTGATTTGCTTATGCCTGAGCATTTAGGCTTGTAGCATCTACGGAGTTTGAACTCCGAGATTTAAGGAAATGAAAGGTAAACATTGTAACATAGCTGATTCCTTTTTTTCTTTTTTTTTTTTTTCTTTCCAAAGAAGCAAAATATTTTAGGTGCTCAGTTCTTTTGAAAATTTTTCTTTAAATGGGGGTGATTAACAGTCAGAAGTCTTGTCCCAGTTGTTGGTGGCAATGGCTGGTTGTTTTTCTGCGTGACACCATTTTGTGTCAAGTTATAGAGCTGACTGTAAAATTTAAAAATGTTTTGGTAAAGTTATATGGACAGCTTGTCTTATTCATTATCCAAGAAATTCTGAACTCTTAAATAACTGCTCTAAGCTGATTTACTAGTGCAAGCCCTTTAAATTCATAGCTTGAATTTGCCTTGTATTGCTTGGACCAGTGATAAAAATGTTGTTTGTTTGGTTTTTTTTCTTACCTGAGAACCATTAGAAATAATTATCTCACCTTTCAACTTTCACATGGACCTTTTTCTGACTGAAAAATGCTGTTAAACATAATATTGATACAGTAAAAGAGCAACCCACGCAGAAACCCAAGCTGCACCATAAATCCTTCTCTGAAGTTGCTCACACTGGTTATGTAAATAAAGGAAAATTGATGCTGTTTGCAGAATTGTAATGATACAGGGGAAATTGCTCTTACATGATAGAAATTGTGTGCGTGTATGTGTGTCCATCTATCTGCCCACCCGCCCACCTCCCCAACTCTTTGTTGTTCCATTTGGCTCTGTAGCTGGCGTACGTACCACGGAGCCGCTACCTGGGGCAGAAAATGTCCTTTTTCAAGGTTTCAGGGAGGATCATTACAGTGGTGGTTCCGTCTTTTCCTTGCTTGGCAAAGACCTTTTGCCTGAAAAATATATTGCTCAGTTCAGGAGGAATTACTGTATGTAGTCAGACACTAAAGACTTTCAGTCGAGTGTGGTGGTTTTGGTTCCCGTTCCAAATAGTTTGTAGAGATACAGTGCACTAAGGGACGTTTCAGCCCCGATGACGGTTGATCCCCAAGGATGCAGTTGATCTATCTATGTTTTTGTTTTGTTTTGTTTTGTTTTTTTTATTTGTAAATTGCATTGCATTTGTAAATACCTAATGGGCAAAATCATTATCAGTGTGTTAATTTAAAGATCAGTCAGCATTTTCAAAGGCTGGACGGTTTCAAGAGCTTTCTCTGAGCAAGTTGGAGGCTTTGTCTTGTGGGCTGCGAGCAAATTGTTACAAAACACGAGAGAGTCGGTAGGAGTTTGTGGAATCATAATTAATTGACAATGGTTTTTCAAAAACCACATTTTCCAATTTAAAATAAACTGTTAAAATAATTTAGAACAGTGTTATGATAGTCCCTTGACACACGTGGGTAGCTTTGGGTTAAACATATAAATAAAGCTGAAAGGACTATATTTAGTTCCAGACTGAAAGAAGGACAACTGAAAAACTGAAGGTCAAATAACAAAACAAAGAAAAGAAAATTATAGCCCTCCTTGTTCTGTTCTGCAGCATGCTGCTTGGCAGCCGTGAAGGTTCAATACTGGGGAATTTGTCACATACAACTATTTATGATTTGTACTTTAAGTAAAGCAAGTAAGCATGAAGTGTGTGTACTTATTGACAATAGCACATCACTGAGTCTTGTCACACTGGATCTAGACAGCAGCTCCCGAGTATTACAGAATTTCTGGGGCCTGGATGTTAAAAGATCTGTGGAAGACCAATTAATCAACGGCTTTCCCCACACTCTGTCTTGGCTCTTGGGCTCTAGCAGTTTTTGTCTGGAACTGAGATAAAGCGTAACCAGGTGCTAAATGGCGAGCGAAGACCATTGCTTGATTTTTACTTTTATTTTTTTTGTACAAGCTATTAAAACTGTGGAGCAAGAGGAACTTCAGAACTTCAGGTCACTACTGACTTGAGAGAATAGGAGTCTGTGCTTGAGCAGGAGTTTGTTTAAACAGCCCAAGCGCAGAGCTCAACACTTCCATTTGCAGAGATACGGCAATGAGCTTCAACCCATCTAAGTCAACCCTCTGCTGGTGGTGTTTTTTTCTTCCCTGGCAGGGGAACCAATCCAGGCAGGATCCAAGGTAGGTGCTAGGCTGTATTCTCTTCCCCTAGGCAAAGCATTTCACTTATGTGGCTGCAGGTAACACAGTCACTGTTAGAGCCACAAGACCAGATCTCAGTGGGTCGTGCCTATATGTTCAGCTGAGGATGTGCACAAGGACGGTGAAACTCTGAATGCTCAGGCTGACGATAAATTCATGGAGATTGTCAGTGATGCAATTTGTGCAATCAGGTGTATGCGGTATTTCACTTGACCTAATCTTGCCAAGCCTGATCATGCCTGCCTGTCCTCTTGCGCAGCTCCCCAGCATGTCCAAAGCACTTGCCTGCTGGGCAACCAGGCCACGTTTCCTGGGGCCAGATCCCTTCCTTGGGGTATCCACTGGCCACTTTGCTCCAGCCAGTTGACACGTTCTGACTGCCATGCTTTTATTACGGGATTTTGGTAGTACACAGTGTAATTAACAGTTCTCAGGGCCTTTATTCCCTTTAAACTGCTTTCACACTAGCCTTCCTCTCCCTGAACTGCTTAAGAAACCTTATTTAGTTGAAACTGCAGGGTAGTATCTCACAGAATAATGGGGTTTTCAAATTGGGTAATATACTTTGTATCAAATGTGTGCGTTGTATGGACAATGCCTATTCAGAGAAAACACTGGCTACCAGTTGGGTTAATATCAAATTCATCCTCAGTGGTCCTCAAAAATGAATGGGAATACCTGTGGTCCAACTTGTCTAGCAACTTGTCTGGAGATGGATGCATTCAACTCTGAAACTGCAACATTCCGAGAAACTGCCTTCTTTTCTTAGATGGAAACCACGTCCGTGTTCTTGTAATTTCACTTTAAATCTAGGATTTGCATGTCAGAAATAATAGGAAACCATGATTTCTTTCCAACTGTCAGCTGGCTATCATTTATATTTCCTATGTGCAAATCTCTCCCTCTCTCTTTTAAAAATATTTTTGTGGTGGTGCATGCCGTGTCTAGAAATAAATTGAATTAGAGGCCCAGTAATTAGGGCCATCCCTTCAGCAATGAGTTAATCTCTTTGAAGAAGTGAAGAACAAATTGGGATTTTCCTCAGCCAGAGTCCCAGCTGATGCATCATTTTTGGGTCTGGTTGTTTCTTCAGCTTCTGAATTTATGATGATAGATGTAATCTTGATTGTGTTTCAGAACAAGATGTAAACTCAGGTATGGTTTAGGAGATGGGTTGAAGTCTTATCCTGGTGAATGTCAGTGTAAACTGAAATACGAAATTTGGCCTTAGGAGGTTGTGTAAAACACTAACTCTTGCAAATGTGTGTCTTAACAGACAGTTTTCTAACAAATTGCTGTTCGCTCGCCTCTTTTTTCTTTCAATAGTAGAAGAAATACTTACATGAATGGTGTACCTTTTCATTAGTTTAGCTGTGCTGCTCATTTATAGCTTCATTTCCTTTACCTCAGAGTTTTACAGATTATTTACAGACTAATTCATTTCTGAGTTCATAAACTTAGATATGCAAACAGATGATTTTTTTTTTTTTTTTTTTTTTTAAACCACCAGATATTCATGATATGGGTGAGGAATCCCTGGGCAGAACAGGGAGCTCAGCAGTGCCACAAGTGAATGTTGGTACAGCTCTGGCTTTGCTTTGGTGTAAGGAGCGTGACACTTGCATGTGCGTGCACGAGAGGAGGAAGAGAAGATAAAGTCCCGAAACCTCCATTTCCCTTGCTGTTGACTACGAAAAAAAGGAATTAAAAAAGAACTCCCGGCCCTCACTATTTATGGTATGCCACCACAGCATGTTTTGGAGTTGTTTTTGAAGGGCCATTAACCTCACTATCTAAAAGCAAGCAAGCAACCAGCATGCTTCGAACTGCCAAATGCATGTTAAATGGATGCTTTTAAATTAGTTTTCATCTATGATGAACATTTTGTTGTTCATATTTAGTCTGTAAGGGTGCTCAAATGCCCCAGTTAAAGTCAGAGCCAGCCGCATCAGGAGAAATAATCTTTACACAATGTCCTATCTAACTATGCATGCCTTTGTGATGAGAGGAATATACCTTTCCTAACAAAACCAAGTCAGAAATATCCTAGGAACATAGAAGGCTTGATTATGATCTTTATTACCTTGCGGTAAAGCGAGAGCAGCACCGCTGAACTCTGTGGAGTTGCTCTAAATTGAAGTGTGAGCTCTGAAATACAGAGAAGAATAAATTCATTTTATATACTTTAACTTGGAGAAGACAAGTCTCTGTGGCAGTCCCAGCAGGATTACCAGCGTTCAATCAATTCCGGGGCTTGTATATCCCGGCACTGTAGGTAGGCTTGAGAAGCTTATTTTGCGGTAGAAATGTTCCTGCTCTTCCACAGAATGCTCTGATAACAGCCAAACTTCCTAAATAATCGTCACCCCTACTGCTCAGTGTGTGAACGCTGGGAACAGAAGTGTTGGGGGAATCTTTCATAGTTTTGGCAGAAAACGTGTCTCTCGGAGAATAGGAGTCTTTCCACTGGCGCAAGTACTTACTTTTAGAGACCTGTCTCTTTGCTGAGACAACCATCTGGCCATCTCTGAGGGACGGGTTGCTGCTGCGGGTGGGTGTTATCTTTCCAGGTGGCTAGGAAAGCCTCTTACACTTGCATGCCATTGCCATGGGCAGAATCCACAACTGCAGGATTTCGAATGCTTATTCAAACTCCAAAATATTGTGCTGTTTTGTTTTTTTTTTTTTTTGGGGGGGGGGGGGGCGGGGAGGGGGTGGAATCCTAACCCTGATGACTTTCACTGTTGCTATTTAAGCCGTAAACAAGTCTTTACTTGCTCATAGTTTTTGGGACTTTGAGATTGCTCCAGTTCTACCTAGCAACCACAAGCCTAGAAACAAGTTTTTGTTGGAGCACTTTATCCATGCCCAAACTCCACTTCCTTATGCAATCATGCAGCTTTAATACTGGTGCTTTCAGAAAAATCCAAATAATGAGGGATTCATGATAAAGCTGTGAGATTTTGTTGCCACGTTTATTCTTGCAGAGCAGAACTAATAAAACTTTAAGGAAGAAGCCTTGGCCAAGTTTTTAAAAGTAGGCTATTTTTATTGTGAAAAACAAAATCGAAAAAAAAAAACCAACCAAACCCAAAGCTTGGAGATTGAAACTCAAGTTAATTTAATTCATATGGCCAGTGTAGGCTTTTTGCTGAGCTGGAACCAAACAGGTGTCAGGTGCGTAGAAAACAAAGTAGTATCAGTATGTTGGCTATGAACTGAGCCCTGCTTCCTCCTCCTTGCATGCATGATATTATGTTGAAAGTTGGCAAAAGGAAATACGATTGCACGTGATTAAACGTTGACAGCCGAGGAACTTGGCTTTCTGTTTACAGAGGTAAAAACGACAAAAAAGTTGGGGAGTAAAGCTTCCTATGTGTCTTTACACAGTCCTGGAAAATATGAGCTGAAAAAATGTACGAAAGGCTGTAATAGCAATCTGATCTTTTTAAAAAAATAAATGTTTAAGATCTCCAAAATATTCTAATGAAAAAAATACTCTGATACAAATTGCAAGGGAAAATCACTGCTCCCCCCCCCGGGGTGTGTGTTGTTTTCCAGAGCAATTGAGAAATGCATGCTAACGGGAAAGGGGTGACAAGTTTTCCCCTTTCCTGGACTTTTGGTATAATTATTTAGCCAACACTGAGAGAATCTCTGCATACTCTAAAACTTCAGTCATTTCTGAAAAATTGATCTGGGAAGGTCACTAAATTCCGGAGCTGGTGAGGTCAGGGTAATGAGATCAAGTGACAGGCCCAGTGGTACCCACTGATTTAGTTGTTTAGACACTGTAACCAAACCATGACCTTCTTGTTCTGCAGCCTCTTTGATCTAACTATGTGAAAACACAGCTGCTTACTGGATATCGCATGTTAGTATGCATGTAGGCGTTAGGGTAACTTTTTTTGTGACATTTACTTCAATTATTCTGGGGTCAGATTATAAAAATTAGTATCGCCCACCTGCCCAGCCTTATCTGTTACTCAGAGCCCTGCTTTGCTCTCTGTTGGTATAATTAGAGAGAACACGACCATGCAGGGTCTGCAAGGTATTCCCCCATCTGTCGTGGGGGTGATGGGGGAAGGTAGAAATAAATCCTCCCGAGTGATGCAGGGAGCAAGACCTAATCTCCCCAGTCCTCTAGATAGGTGTTGGTGGGAGGCGGGTGGAAATTACTGCTATTTTCAATCCTGGCAGCTTTGCCTGAAGGCTAGCCCTGGATCGAAGTCTCTTCTAACAGAAGGATGGCTTCAGGTCGCTGTGACTTGTGCAGTGGGCGCTGGCAGAGGACCCTCTGGCTCACAGGCTTTGCGTGAAGAGACTCATGGATGCCCCATTCCCATGCTCAGTGCCGATTCCTCGGTGTCTGCTTTCCCCTGCGATGCAGCCCGTGGTCCTGGTGTTCAGCAGGCAGGGTGAAGCCTCCAGCACAGGACCCGGGTCTGTTCTGGGCTCTGCCTCCATGTAAAACTGCCTGTAGTATGGGTCTGTCCAGGCATGAACCCGTGTTTTACCGTTCTTTGTCAGTCTTTGTATTTCTCTGGCTTTTGGATAGCTGTTCGGTTTTCAACATCTCTGCAACACAATGGTTCCCTCTGGAGATACTCTGCCATCAACTCTCTACTGCCTGTGCCAGAGTCCGCGTGGCATTTCCTTCCCCAGGCAGGAAAACACAGGTATGGAGCAGAAATTAAGCCCGCTAAAAGCTGCACCATGCTCCCGTGGAAATATCTACCCAGATCCATATGAGATCATATACTGGAGCCCAGCTGCTTCCTGCCCCAAGTTTAAACACCGTGAGCACAATAGTAAAGTTTCGTGATGTATGGATGTGACCTGGAATCACTTAGAGCACAGGAGCGGGATGGAGAATTTATGTCTAGCCCAGGGCAGAGCACATGGGCTCCTGGCTGTTGTGTACTGTTGCCTTTCCACTTGCACACAAGCTTATCAAAATGTTTTTGCAGGCTTGCTCCGACTTTCCCGCACAGCTTTTAACTCTTCATTTGGGGACCTTTGTGAACGAAGCAGTAGCAAAGAGGGTGCTCAAAGAGGGTGAGCAGGGAGAGGTCAGCCAGAGCCGGGCTAAAGAGCCAGGTTGCCGCTGAGCTCCGCAGGAGCTGGGACCCCGCAGCTATGTCTCTGCAGGCATGCTGACGGGTCTCCTCTCCCCACAGGCATAAGGGTAGATGGATTTAAGAAAAAAATAGGAAGGCAGCCTGGAGTGCCACTGTGTGTATCCCCCTGAGCATGGTTCAAAAGTATGCGCTGGGGGAGTTTAGAGACTATTAGATGTATGGACTGGCATCAGAAATACAAAGTGCATCCAGAGAGGCACCGCAACTCCCTGCGAGGTCAAGCAAAAATAGTCCCGTGATAATTTCTCTCCCCACACACACACACACATTTCCACAGAGACTGGTGTGGGGGCAATGTGGGGAATGCTGGGGGAAACCCAGCCCCTCAGTACTGCATGCTGAACAGAAGATGGTTGCTGGCCTAATAATCTCAAATACATGGGAGTCCAGTTTAGTTCATCTTCTCTTTCCTGTGTACGTGTACATAAGGTTCAGATCCGTATGTACTTAAGGTTCAGATCCTTAAAGCATGTTTTGTGTTTAGTAGGGAGATGGTTGTCTTTTGAGGAAGGCAGGCAATACTTCAAACTTTCATCCACACTGAAGTAAAGAACTGAAGCACCTCCGTTATATGATTTTTTCTGTTTGGTTTTAAAAAAAAAACAACGCTGTCTCTCCCACTTTGCATGTAGCATTTGCACAGTGCACACATAAAGGGTGAGCAGAACAGTCACTCTAGGCACTGGCAGATTTTTGCACAAAGGTTTGGAAGAAGCAGTTTTGGGAATGTCTTCCCTCCTACCACAAAATGTCTCTTAGCTGCAGAAAAATAAATTATTTTAAAGTGGGAGTTTTTTTTTTTTTTGCATGAGAGTGTAGATATTTTATGGTAAAATTAAGTGATTGAAATGCTCTGGTCGTTTTCTTTTTTCTATTTGTGTTTGTTCCTTGCTGTGGTTACCCATCAAGCACCGAACAAAACTGTTAAACATAGTACAACACCAAAGCAAAACTGCCAAATGTGGCCCAACTTCATAGCAAGGCAGCGAGTATGTGTGTGTGTGTATATATATATATATATTTTTTTTTTAAAGTTGTGGATATCTGAGGAATCAGCTGGGCATTTGTGAAGTACCCATCTGAGCTTTTATCATGTTGATTTCTAATGTGGATTTATATCAGAATTTGTGTAATGAATGAGCGTGGAGGAATTATTTCTGCTGCTTAGCATTATCTGTATGAAATACTCACCTAGAACAGAAGACCTAGTTGAACATTTCAAAGGAAAATAGCTTTCAAAGCATGCATTTTCTCTCTGTTCTAGGTTACAAGTGTTATGCAGAGGCTTAAATAGCTAGCTGTATTCTGCCCTTTCATATAATGCGATAGCGAATGATAATTTACTTTTGTGTTTAATATTGTGCAGCTGTGAGTTGGCTGTAAAGACTGGAAGCGCGCTTACACCCATACGAGAGGCGGGTTCCAATTCCACTGTCTGTTGAAGAGATGGAAGAAATATTGCTAGAAAACTCCACAGAGTGCTATAAAACTGTGTCAGGAGCGTGTTGCTGCAGGGATCAAATAACTAAACCTGCAAAAAGCTGTTGTCTGTTCTTCTGATATGATGTGCGTAGATAATAGAGCACTTCTCAGAGAAAATTCTGAAATCGCCAAATTTGAAGGGACCGGAAAGTCACCTTGCAAAGCGGTGTGCAGTTCGTGTTTACTTGCTTTGTTACTTGTATGCAAATTGAAAACACACACACACACATATATGTAGCTGGGAAAGTATGGCCAGAGCATTTTTACATGTGGCTCTCGAGGTGTTAAATCAGCCAGCACCTTGAATTGCTGCAGCGCAGGAAATTGGAGCTGGGTCCTGGTGCAGTTGAGGGTGAGGCGGCTTTGCCCAGGAGACCTCTCACTGGAGTCAACAGGAGCTTTCATGGAGCGAGGTACCTGTCTGTAACGCGCCGTATCGTGGCCCAGTACACATCAAGGAAATGGATTTCAAAGATGGTGTAGTCAAAGGGAAAACTGGGAGAACGAAGGAAGAAAGTCGGTCAATACTGAGGTGCGCGAGCAAGTCACTGAAAAAACGCTGTTGCAGTAGAGGGGTAACAGTTTTAAACTGAAAGAGGGGAGATTTAAATTAGATGTTAGAAAGAAATTCTTTACTCTGAGGGCGGTGAGACACTGGCACAGGTTGCCCAGAGAAGCTGTGGATGCCCCATCCCTGGAGGTGTTCAAGGCCAGGCTGGATGGGGCTTTGAGCAGCCTGGTCTAGTGGGAGGTGTCCCTGCCCAGGGCAGGGGGGTTGGAACTAAATGGTCTTTAAGGTCCCTTCCAACCCAAACCATTCTGTGATTCTATGAAACTCTGGGGAGTGCTGGTAGTATTTTCTGCTTTACTAAAGATGGAAACACTTTGTTAAATTTAAACTCTTCTCTAACTTTTAGCTATCCGGTTCTTATAGCAACCTCGTGAAGTGCGTATGTGATACTGAAATGGATGAGATGGGTTGTGATGGAGATTGCGGGATTAGAGTTCACTTTCCCACAGTGATCCTCTCGCTCTGGGCTGCCTTTTTGCCCCCTGTGCAGCTGTACCTGGCTATGGGCATGCTCCTGCTCAAACCCACCCTGGAGTTCAAAATGCCACAGTCTTGCTGGCATAACACTGGTGCGTGTGTCACCCCAGCAGGCTGTCGGTACAGATTCTTTCTTGGGATCCTGGCATTAAGGCAAAGTGCAAAACACATGACGGGAAACCAGGCAGGAGAGGGGAGGGGATGCTCAGGAGGGAGAGGGTGCTGCCATGAGAGGTCACATTTCTGTAAGCTTTTCTGTCAGCTTTGCTCTTCCCCAGTTTACAGGCTGTGCTGGAGAGAAGGGCCTGATGTACAGAGATGTCAGGCTGTGCCAGGGCAGAGTTGTGTTCTTACATAGCTCAATATTATGCCGTATCTGGGAAGAAAGCCTGAATTATTCAGTCACTTGCATAACTGCGCATAAGAGTGTTTATAATCAAGGACTTGGGTTCTGTCCATATTTATGAATGACCAGGGCTGAGTCTGGGCCTAATTCCAGCACTGATACTGTGTGTGAGTTGCACAACTGTTGTGGATACATGACATTGCTGCTCCGTGCTAGGCCACGGGACAGACGGGACATCTGGCAGAGGTTGTGCTCCCTGCTTTGAACAGCTCAGGCACAGTGGGGACGGCTACTGTACAAGCACGCAAGCCCGGCGCACTTAAAAGTCCTTCTCTTGATTCCGCCACCGTCTCTGGTTAAATCAGAGATCCCTCTCCTTCAGATAATTTAATTAGTTACAAGCCACCTCAGGAGCCTATCTCCAGCAAAAATACTAATACCCCCCCCCCCCCCAGCTATTAACTTCCTTGAGTACTAATTGTTGACTCTTTTTGCCTTTTATTAACAGCGTATGGATACAGGGTCTTTACTGTACTTGATGAAATATTGGGCAAAGTGTTGCAATTAGTTCCACAGCTGCTTTGGTCGTTGATGTTAAACACTCGTACTTCTCTAGAGGCCACTTTAAATGGGAACCTGATCCAGGCCATTATTACCAAAACTTTTTGCTTTCACCTTCAGCTGAAGGAGTGGAAGCCTCGATGTTACCTGGGGGAGAAAAGCAGCAAAACTGCCGTGTCTCTCTCTCACTCACACCTCAAGGCTCTGCTCCGTAATGTGCTCTCCCTGTGCCACTACTGGGCTCCACCACGTCAGTGTATTGCTTCCATCCCCTCGTTACCAATGATCTTTGCAATGATCTAGCCATAGGCTATCTGTTTGTTAGTTGTGTTTTCCTTCTCTTCAAGGTCCCATGTGTCAGGTGGCTGGGTGAGAGCCACCGCTGACAGGACCAGCTCCCAGGGCTGGTCTTCAGCCCCTCCTGGAAGTAATAAGGATCCTCTCAGCCCCCTGTGCTGAGACCTTCTTGCTCTGCAGATCCTACAGTCTAAAGGAGAGGACTGCTGGTAGTGCTGTATTCATTATCAGCTAATAGCTGTTGGCCAGTGTCCTGGATGAAGGCTTTGCCTGCTGTACTGACATCCATCCAATTTGGGTAAATACTGGATTAAGCAAGAGAGAGGCAGCGAGAAAATGTCACGCTGATCTCCCAGAAACAGCCTGTGATGTATGACTTCTTTGCCTCGTCCTAAATGAATTAACACTGCTGTAGAAGAAAATGGAAAAAACAAGGCTCTCTATGCTTTCCACTTGTACGTAATAAGAGAGGAAATTTTCCTTCCTGGCCACACTTTGGCAGGTCAGTAGATCCCTTTTGAAATGACACAGAATTAAGGATATAGAGTAATATTCCTGTGGTAGCACAAGATACTCTAATTTCACTTCCTTACCCAAAGTAATCTCTTTTTTTCAAGAAATGCAATTCCAAGTAAGTGGGAAGTTGCCCTATGTATTTCTAGCAACTATGAGTAACTACTGACAACACAAGAGGAGTTTGTTTCACAGTTCTAGCATGTTGAGGGTCATTTGGCCATAAAAATGTTCTGTTGTTTCTCTTCTGGAGATACAACGGAGCTCCCTCTCTTGCTTCTAGAAATGTGCATGTACAAAGCACACAGCAATGGAGCTCTGAAGGAGCTCATCTGTCAAAGTAGGTGCTTATCCAGCTCCTTTTCATGTGTATTTTTGTCCAAAGCCAGGATGTAGCATGTTGGTTGTGCACTCTGCTTGAGGAGTTTTAATTCTTGAGAGTTCTTCAATGCCTGGAGCAGGGCGGCATGGCATTGTTCCCGTCCGGTGGCAGGGACACAGTCCAGCCCTAAACAGTTAACTTCCTCGCGGTGGTCTGTCACCAGTTATCAGGAACGGCACTTCTCTTTGAAGACTAACTCTCTTTGGGAGGAAAATGGTGGCTGCTGTTTTTAGAAAGCAAAAAATGCAATTACCTTTGCCCAAGGAAGGGAGCAGCTCTAATAGGTTTTTTTTTATCAGACTATTTTTTTAGACTATTTGGGTAATTCAGTGATTATTACTGCACAGCTCTTTTTCCTCAGGGGATGCCAGACTGTTCCAAAAGCGTTTGTTAGTTTACTTAGACATTAAAGGGGTCCTTATGAATTTAGATTATGCTAAAGTACTTCAAAGTGTCCCTAGAGGTCCAAGCTGCTTTGAACTTAACCTTTTCTGCCCAGTCTTGTCATATGTGTGAGCCCAAAGACTGTAAGCAAGAGGTCGGTGATTCTCAGTCTTTTGAATACTTTGACCTATGTTACAACAGGAAAAAATAAACAAACCAGATTCTTTCTGATCTAGCCAGGAAGAAAGAGAAGATGGTTTCAGTGGGCCTCTTTGTAACCCTCTTCTTAACCTGCTAGCTCTCTTGACCCATTAAATAGGACAACCAGGAAAAAAAAACAAACAAAACCCAACTTTAAATACCCATTGCCTTACTTGTAACTGCTTTTCTTTAAAATGTGTTTGGTCCTCAGGGAACTTTGAGATCTTAATGGGTTTTGGGTTTTTTTAATGTATAAAATTTGAATAATGAAGCATGTGAGACACTTGCGACTGGAAAAATATGAACTTTTATAAAGCTGGTCACGCTGCTTGTGAGCTGTATATATCACACAAAAATGTGTGGCTAGATCCTCCGCTGGGGCTGTTCAAAATAACTGCAGTGACTCCAGTGGCGCTGTGCTGATTTACGTGAGGTGAGAATCTGGCTCGCATCCCGTATTATCTTGCAATGTGACCGTGCAGCTGTAACGCAATCTTATTCAGCTCGTTGGGTTCAGGGGCAAAATAAGTGCCCATGGTTATTTTTAGAAAAGCACGTCATCAGAGGGGTTCACATGATTCTCTCTCATATATTTATTTTTTATTGCTGTTGACCTACCTGAGCTCTTTTGGAGACTTTAAAAAGAATAATTCAATATTCTTCTCCACTGAGGTAGCTGGATGGTTTGTTTTTTCCCCTTTCTATTGCTTCATGGTGTTGGAAGCTATACAGGCAAGGCATTATTTTGCACATGATGCAACACAGCTCTTGTTTTTCTTGAAAGATGGGTCCGACTGCACCTCTTTTGGTTTTCAGGTGTCTCTACACAGCCCATATTCTCCTTCACTCTTTAAAATAGAAATTGGACTGCTTGAGGGTTTTGTGGGTCATGTACTTCTCATTTTCCCATCTGAAATCTGAGCCCTCAGACCTTACAGTCATCCTGGCTACAGATAATCGTGATGGTTGTGTTTCCCATTTTGACCCTTTGCTTCAATCCCTGGGCTACAAAGGGAGCACGAGGGCTATCGGTGTCCTTGGGATCAGGGTCTGTTACCGATCAAGAAGCCTCTTGGACATGTGCATCCTGTTTATATGCCAATATCTCCCCTAATAGCATTAGGGAGGCGGAAATTTGGAGTGTCAGTTATTTTTGTAAGCAGAAAGTGCTGCCTGTTTCCCCGCGAGGCATGAGCAGCTCTTTAAGAACGTTTGGAAGCATGAAGCAACAAGGTACTACTGGGCATTATCACCAGCATTCTTCTTTAAACTATTTTTATTTGCACGTACTTTATCTCCAGCATTTCTTCAGTCTGAGACGATGAAGCAGACGCCACATGTACAGCGTAGCCCAGACAGCTAGATGACACAGTACTGTTTTGACTCGAAAGTCAGACTTCTGCTAAGCATCAAGGGGCAAACCTTTATCTCAGCACGTAGTGCTGAGGGGTGTAGGGAAGAATGCATTCCCTCAGTCAGTGGAGCTGATCTAGATTTTCCATTGCAGTCTTTGACTGCGAGCCTGCTAGCTACAAGGTTCTTTTCTCCAAAGTAGCTCTGGGACCCCCCACGAAACTTAGATCCACCAGCCCTGTACAGGTTCCTCTCCCTCATCTATTTCTCCTCTGAAATTCAATTGCTGCAATGAAAGTGCAGAAGCCTCTGCTTGGTGCTCACATAAAGGTAAATGAAAAGTCTTTGCGTTCTCTTTCTGTCCCACCTCTTAATGAAGTGTAATCGCCACCTTGGTCCTGCTGGAATGAAGATTGCCAGCGGCCCGAAGGAGGTGACTGGCTTGCCCCCAAGAAATATGTAAATCATAAAGGTGGTTCTTGAAATGAAGAGCTTTGAAATCAGAATTTGTCAGTAGATTGTAATGTATTGAGTCATTTGGACTGACGTGGGTTCTGGGTTGCAGCTTGCTGTTGAGGGCAAAGTCTTGTCCCTTACAAAAACCCTTAAAAAAATATTTCTTTTTAAAAGCATGAGGTCATCTTGTTCTGTGGAAAGTTTAGTACATTTGTCTTCCCGGCTGCAAGGTAAGCATAAATCAGACTGTGTTATGATAGAGGTGCTCACTGAAACAAATTCCTAATAAAAGAATAAACACGGAAGCAATCCATCTGTACCCTCCACATTCCTCAGTGAAGTCTTCCTAGAAGCAAGACTTGGAAGGGAACTGGTGGGGTGGACGGGGGATACCGCTTGCCAGTAAGGGCTGACAAATGAGGAGAGGTGTGTTAAAGTTAATTCTGTTTCTCGAAAAGTAAACCAGATTCCTGCTGTACTTTCATTTTGCCAGCCAAGGTAATCCAACCCCCACAAGCCTTTGCTTTCAAAAGCTAGGGTGCTAATGCAATGTGGAAAGCTCCTCCCATTAGCTCAGATGTGCATCATCTGGACTTGCTGGTTGCAGTATTGTCCTGAATTTAGCTATTGAAGCTGGCAACCCTGCATATTTATAAATGCCTTTATTAACCTCCTTCCCTGCCTACCTTTTCTCCCCTTCCAAGAAAACCCCACCGTCAGAAACAAACCACCTTGTAACAGGTCCAAATTCGAGTACGCTATTCTATCTAGGTTAAATTTTGCATAGGCTTTGCCTGGGTTTGGTTTTGGCTTGTGGTCTGTCTTGTCCGACCAGAAGACTACATTTAAATAACGCCTGACAAGTGGATACTTATGACAAATGTCAAGAGCTGAAGAGGAGCATCCATGGAGGAAGCATGGAAGAGGCCTGACCAGTTTCATCCACAGTTTCAAGTTATCAATCCTAAAAACTAAATGGATTACTGAGCAGCGTTTAGATTTGAAAGTGTGGTCATTGAGAATGAAGAGAGAAGTGGCTGTCCTTTGTGGAAGAGGAGGACACAACTTCAGCGCAGAGTTATACTTCTTATACTGGTTTCTGCAGCACCTTTTGCTTTAAGACTTCAACTGTTCCATAACAAACCTGGAATTCTTGCCAAGAGCATTCTTTTTCCCATCTAAAGGTGGGAGAGCTTGAACACAGAGAAATGATTTGCCACTGGTGCACAAGTCTATGGCAGAGCTGAGAGCGGACCTAAAATTTCAGGCTTTCTTGGCAGCGTACTAGCTCTTACGCATTACATTGTGCTTGTATGAAAAACGAGTACCATGAAACTATCTCTCCTCCCCAGTGTAGCTGCAGTGTTTCCTGCATATTGATAACAAAGCAAAGCATCTATAATAAATTCCAGGAACCCTATTTCATTTGTTCTGCAGGCGGTGATTACAGAACAAGGGGAAAGTTGTGGTAGCAATGAATGCCTTGTCACTCTCTGAAAGCTGACTCGGCTTGTCTGCGCCTTTCCTGCCCTGCATCGTATGGACTGAGCCGAGTTCCTAGCACGTTTGATGCACGTGTGTTCTCCTACATAAATGACTTGGACTGCAAGGAAGAATACGCAGCGTTCATCTCAACTCCATGCCCATCCTGGCCTGTTTTTGAAAAGACGGTCTGCAGTGTTAGGTGGCTGCTGTTATTCTGTATTGTTAGAGAAAACATAGCTTCTTCTCAACGTTTCATCGCCTGCCTACCTGTTGCTGCTTCGTGTAGTTTGTTTTACCATGAGGGCCCCCATGCTGGATGATTAGCGCAGTTATTTACCCTTGCAGACTGGGGCAGGTACCCAGAAGAGGTGGTCTGGAACCGTGATGGGAAAAGGGGGAGGCAGTGGCCCGAGGTTTGCTGGTACACTTTGTGTTTCCTCACCTATGCGAGTGGTGAGGAGCCACCACAGACCCTCCAAGGTGTCCTTTGTGCCGTGCCCGTGTCCTCGCTGGCTCTTGCAGCTCTGGCACAGCAGCATCGGTCCCTCAGTACCGTGGTGTGACAGCCAGCTCTGCCCGAATCCTGCTTCACCTCTCCCTTTGTAGGATCTGGTGGTACCTTTCCAGCCATACCTCACGGTACTGAGAGACCTTTCAGAAACAGCGTGTGTATGGGGGGGATGGGCTGGCGGGAGAGAGGGGGAGGGTTGTTTAAACTGCCTGCAAGTAAAGATTTGCTCCCGCTGTCTGTGGTTAATATTGATTTAACATATTTTTGCTACAACTCAATTTAGTCTTTACTCTCATCCAGCTGTGGGAGCTCTGGTTTGCAATTGCCTGCGCGATTAATCCTTTTGTGTGTTTCTTTCGTTGTATGCATAGTGTCAACTCTCACCTAGCACATCACATGCTGAAAAAATCCAGAAACCTGCCTTGTTTTCATTTGCTCTGTTGTACATACACATCAGTGTGGTTTTTTTTTTTAAAACAAAAATATCCGTGAAAACAATGCTGTAGTGTTAAACTTATATCCCTCCCTCCTTCCCCTTTTCCCACACCCTTCCATCCTTCCTAAACCCGTTAAAGGCATATATAATCATTTGGCTTTCCTGGCTTACTGCCATATTTATTACACGAACAGCAATGCACAACAGCACCTGTGAGCTTTATAAAGGTCTTATTCATCTGATGGGCTTGCACGGCATTCGGCATGGAGATGAGGAATACGTACACACGGAGCGGGAGGAAATACTGAACGCGTGCTTACGGGAGAAACTACGAGGAGCACGGGAGGTAGGGTGAGGGGTTTTCTGGAGTTGAGGCCTCTTTTGTGTACTTTCTACTGATTGATGAAGGCGAGCGCTCACCCCAGCCGCTGCCCGCAACTCACTCCCACATAGGCACACAGTCTTGCCTAGAGATCATGCTCCCCTCTGGATGTAGGCGTAAAGGGAAAACGCAGCCGTCAGCTCTTACCCCTGTCCCCTTCGGGAAAGGCACTGTCGCCCTGCTGCCACGCGTGCTTGGGAGAGGTGGCAGTGGGAAGCGACGTCTGGCTTTCTGTCCCCACTGTCACGCTTGTGCATCGGCAGTCAAACAGGACAGTAGTATTTGTTGTGTTTTGCTCTTTCTTTTTTTTTTGGCACATAAGCAGGGGCTCATATAAACAGGGAAAATAGTTCATGGAAGCTTTCTGTTCCTGCAGGTATGCACACACACCTGCAGAGGTTTATCTGGAAGTTTGACATTCTTTGTACTGAATTAATAAAATTGTCACAAGGTTTTGTTGGTAATTTTGAGAAATAATCTTGCAATATCTTTTTCAGTCCCTTTAAGGAAAGCCAAAGTGGTATAAATTAATTATGAACTGGTATAAAGGTGTCCGCAGTGTTGTCTGCAATGAATTTAATCAGTGGAAGTTTTATTTGAAGGACAGGATCTACTGAAATTAAATGCTCAACATCCTCCTCCTGTATTCTGCTCTGTTCTCATAGTTTACATACAGGTAGCCCTTGTTTTAAGATCAGTGAGATTCTTTTGCTTGCAGACAATGCAATTAATTAACTGAGGGGCAGTAATTCTGTAATCAGTAACCAGTGCAGAGTATTAGTAGCCCAGATGAAACAGCCTGCTTGTGTATCCTCCGGAGCAGCATCATGGGCATTTCTCCTTCTACAAAGAGAGCCTGCGCTGGTGCTGTTAGGCAGCAGAGTCCACTTCTGGAAGGGGTGGCGAGGGATCGTGGTAATGAAATTACCAAGACACAACCTAAAGGCAGATGTTGCCTTCACCGACTGGAAGCCGGGCACGAATCTGAAGCTCTGCAGTGATGTGCCACCCCTCTACTGCGAGTTCAAACTTTGATGGAGGAGTACTTTAATTTGAGGTGAAATGATTAAAAGAGCTGCGGATTTTTCCTCCCCTCTGCCAGAAGAGAAGCATCATCTGGCCAGGATAGGATGTGTCCCACCTTTCCATAGCAATGCTCCTTCCTTGCTCTCGGGGAAATAAACTGGGCTTAATGTACGATTCTATACTACAAGATGCGATGTGCAGGGAGTATGAAGGAGTGTGGTCCTTGATGGATGCTGGCAGAGCCTTGAGTGCCTTGCTTCCCCTGGTAGAGCTCCACTTGGTCCTGGGGATGGTGGCCTTGCTACTCTGCAGTGGAGCATGGCTTTGCTAGTGCGTGGTGTGTGGTCGATGTGGTGCTCTGGTGATCAGTAAGGTCTTGTACTACAGTCATAGTTTTGCCATGGCTGTGTGAAGGAGAGCAGGAGGACAGCGTAGGTTCAGTCTTCCCGTTGCGACAGTTTTAAGAGCCCTGTGGTGCCTCTCCTCCGATCCCAGGCTCAGGCCTGATGCAGTTCTGGGTTAAACCCTCAGCAGAAGAGGAGAGACTGCTTAGGAGAGCAAGTTAGATAATATGAGGGTTGTAGAGTTTCTCAAGAAGCAGTTATGGTTTTGTTTGCCCTTAAACACAAATTAAGTTTTGTGTTTTTTTTTTTTTCTGTAGAAGTCAGTGGAACTACGTTGTTATAAAATCCTATTAAGAAAGATCATACTTGAACACCGGCTTCTGGTTTTACTGGGGTTTTCTGGGTCTTTCCTAAGATTGTTTTCCTGTTGGTATGTCAGTGACAAAGACATGCATTTGGAATCTCATGTAGTTTGAGAAGGTTTAAAGGTATTTTCCACTTGATAAGGTCTGGGTTTGGGACCATAATGTGTTTATTACAGGTTATCAGATCACATCACTTATAATTTTCTCAGAAAAGAGATCAATTTCTTAGAATAAAATGGCATTGAAAAAAAAAACATATTCAAGTGTTTCCTAATATAGTGCCCCTTAGCCTATCTGTCGAAGTTGGTTTTTTTTGCCTTGTAATATCTATTTGCACAGTGCCTAAGTGGTGAAGTGCATTTTCCTAGTGTTATGGTTTGCATGAAGTGTAACTCAGAAAAAGTGCAGCACACCCTCTATGAAGGCTTAATATAAGATCTAAGCGCTACTTAGAGTTTAATGTAAGCCCTGTTTTGATGGGCTGAAGTAGGATACCTGCTGACTCTCTGCACAGTGATGAATTTCACCTCTACAGTTTGATTTGCAATTGACGTTAATAAGGGGATGGCTTACAGGGAAAGCAGTCAGCGTGAAGACAAGTGTGGAGGCCCTACCTTTGACTGGAAATGATAATAGGTGTGGTGCTTTAAATTTGACACGGCTTTTTTATAGCTTTTGAAATACAGGAATGGTTAGGCCTGTCAAAAAATAAGCGAAGGCATGTCTTCTGCTTTCCAGTGCTTATAGTGCAGCCCAGGAATAAACAGCAGGAAGCAAGGCAAAGGTGGGTGACAGGGTAAGTCTGGAAAGGGGGCCCTTGAGACGCTGAGCCCAGTGCCCTGCGATTGCAGGCACCTGTGTTATCCCCTAAGCCTTTTCATAAACTGATAAAGCTTTAAAGCTCTACCTTATTAGGTGATTTTGGCTCCCCTATGTGAATAAGCTCAATAACACATGTCCTTGTCTCCATGCCTCAGAACTCATTAATTTGAGGAATTTTTTTTTTAAGAGACCCGTGAGAGATATTGTTAGGAAAGTGGTAAAGGAGACAAAAAATCCAGCTTGGTGGCCAGATTTTGGGAAAACTTTTGCAGGGGGGCAGAGAGGCGGATGGCTTGCTCATATCTATGAAAACAGGAAAAAGAAAAGATGGGAAGACTAATGTCTTCAGTAGGACAGCAAGGAGGGGAGACATAAAAAGAGACTAAGCGAAAGGTGTAGGAAAGAGTTGTGTGATTTCCCAATCCATAAAAGCGAAGATGAGAAGACTTAAATTTTTAATTCTGTTTGCAGAATATAAACACTGTGTTAAAGGTGAGGGGTTTTTTGATTCACTGATTGCAACTGGAAATTCAGGGACAGTCTTATAAAAACTAAGCACTGAGCAGAAGGCAGCAGTGCTGACCAGTTGTGTGATAACAGCGACAACCGGCAGATGCAGAATGCAAACATCTGCTGCGCTGCCCAGCGCTCATGGGCCAGCTTCTTGCCTGAAGAACAGGCTGGGGTCTGCGTGTATATGGTTAAGACTTTGAAATGTCATTGGCAATGGGGAAGGAAGCATATCTGAGTCCTCTACGGCATCTCCATAGAGTGGACCTCTATGGCACCAAAGTGGGGTGCGTCCACCCTAAGGGATATGCAAGAAAATCCGTTCGAGTGCAGGGAAAAAATTTTTTTTGTACCATTAATTAAAAAAAACCCCAACACTACTACATCTTTATCTCATCCTTTCTTAATTTCTACTTTTGTGTATGCTTTGTAATGTACATAATTTATTAATACAGTAGTACATGTATATAATCTATTAATAAGTACATATATATATATTGGGGGTGTGTGCTCAAAAGTGTGTTAGTGTTAGGGTTGTACAATCAAAAAGGCTTGGAGATCGCTGTTCTATGGACGCCTTGGAAACAGCAAATGTAGTAAAATAATTGATAAAATATAGTATGACAACTTGGACAATGCATTTTTTAATGCAACTCCATAGCGTGCTGCAGACATTACTGCTCTGAAAGTCTTGCATAACGATGTTCATCCATCAGAGAAGGCCAGAGGTAAAAGGGCTTCTTCATATTGATTTGGGATGTGTCTGAGCATGGCAGTGAAGCTGGAGTGTCGGTGTTGCCCGTTTCTACATCTGGCTAAAGCCTTTACAAAGGAGGGGGTGTTGGGAACAGGATAACTGTTGTCATAGTAAATTTAAGAAGTGGGTAAATCACCTACTTGCTGGTGGAGAAGAAACCTTCCTGTTGCACAGATTATTTACATGCTTCACCCTCGATCACACTAGTGTCTGCACAGCAAGGGCAAAATCCTCATATTGCCTTTATCATGCTTGAGCCTTGCTGCTGCTTTCCGTAAGTCAGATTTTGTCAGCCCTTCTCATGCTCTGCAATACTTTTTATTCCAGCAGCACAGCCAATTAACACAACCATATCAAATGAGATTACTTGCAGAGTGCGTCTGATCCGAACCCCACTGAGGTCAGCTGAGGAACTCCCATGGTCTTCAGCACATTTGGGATAAAGAGCTTGTTGGAATAGAGCGGTTGAATGAGTCCCTAGCTCTTTTCAATAGATTTGATTGAGCTGTGCTAACAGTTTTTTTCCAACTGGAAAAAAAATAGATAACAGCATGTTTGCATACGGGCTTGTGCTCTCCTCCTTTCTCTCCCCCTCCTCCCCGTGAGCACATGTATTTAGCACAGAGGCAGACGCGTGGTTGTGTCAACTAACTGACATGAAGCAGCATCTCTCTGATAAAACTGGGACTCTGTTTGATGTAGCTGCAGTCAAATGTGCTTGATTTGAATAAGAGATTTTTTGAAATCTATTTTTATGCAGATTTTAAAACCTGTAAGGTAATGAGTCAATAAGACAGCTATTAACGCTTCAATCTTTCTGATACCCAGAATAAGAGAAAGAGATGGATGAGATCTGGCTGTTGTAGATTTATCCAGCCTTTTCATGCTTGGGTTAAGCTAACCCTGCTTTATATGCTGAGTTTCGTGTTTGACTAGTTCCAGGTTCTTGCAAATGTGAGGTTCCACTACATGAAAGACTGTTTAGGTGCGCTGAGATGTGCACAGTGATATTTCTTGACTGCATCCTTCTTCCACTTCCACATTTATATTTCTCTGATAATGTCCTTTTTTCAAGGTAGTCACACAGTAACTTAAACTGACCTTAAAAATTGTGTGCTAGGACTGCCTGCTCATGACTGTCCTCGTGCTTTCTCTATATTGATCACAGCAGGCTTGAATAATGAGCTTCAATTTCTGTCATTAGTGCGGGCTGTGGAAGCACTGTGTCCAATTATTTAAAAGATAAAACACAGAAACCACTTGTTTATATATTTTAGAAAGGAATTTTCTGTTTTCATGTAAGGTCCTGGGATAAATGACATGTACACTAAATCTTTTTTATTTATTTTGCTTGCCCTATTCAGGGTATGATCTTACTTATACTTACAGAGAGTCGCCTGCGTACAAACGCAGGATGCTATTGAATGTATGAAGTATGCCTAACATTCACATATTTACGATTACTACATGTTCAGACTGAGTAATTATACATGACAGTGCAGATAATTAGGGGTTCGTGTAGGCACGCGCTTGGTAAAATTGTGCAGACAGTTGGGTGTCTCAGCTGTGTGAAAATTGTGTCTCTACTCTGCAAATTAAAGCTTTTGAGGGCCAAAGAAATGTTATACACAGAACAGGTAGGGCAAGCCCAACAGTTGGGTTGTTGCCTTGCAAGGCACACAGCAGACATGCAGCCGTCCGCTTCTTGCCGACTCGGCGTTTCTCGGGGCTGACCTACGGGTCTGTGTGTCGGTGAGATGGGGCACCCCGTCCCCTGGGCCCTCTCGAAGCTCTGGCCCCCTTTCTAAGACAGACACACTTAACAAATCCATCCTTGTTCTCCCCATCCTTCCTCTCTTCTCTTTTCCGCTCCTATATATTTTTATTTCTTCCTTGCATTACTGGTACAGCTGCAAACAGTTTCAGCTGGGCGTTTCTGTCGTCTTAACTCTTCTGATCATTGTGGTCACAACTCCTTTCCTCTGCTATCCTCAGGTGTCTGTAGTTGGACACTTACATGTACATAATGTGGTGATTTATTCTTTCCTTTAGAAAAAGTTGGGTGCTTGCAACTTCCCTTTGTTTCTGGAGAATTTGTGTGCAATGGCTAGCTAAGCCCCTTTATTGGCTAAATGGCTAGCCCCTTTATTTGAGTAGCCAAATATAGATTTAGGAGCTTTGTCTTTTGACACCCAAGTTAGTTTGAAAAACGTGGCTGCAGGCAGCGATGCAAACTACATAATCTCTCTCCTTTTTAATGAGGGAAACACTGAAATACGTTTCTAATAAGTGAGGATAATGTGATGTGGAATATGCAGCCTCTGGGCTACCTCTTGTTGTTCTTTAATTAAATCCAGGAAAGTTTGTTTTGTTTAAGAACTTTATGAGCTGAGAGGGTTGTGGAGTACCAATTGCACGCAAAACTGCTGTTTTGCTGCTTGAACAGAAACAAGACCACAGCCAATTCACTGGCAAGGTGGAGAAGCCCGAGCAGCTAACACGGATGCTGTAATTACTGCGTACTTGGGGTGCCTCGGCTGCCTGAGCTCACATAGCATCTTTCACAGGCACTAAAATATCTTAAAAACAAGGAAAGGCTAACACATGCTTGCACTATCTGAGAGACGTGCAACCTATTTTATCACCAGCCGCAACTTGCTAATGGAACAATAGGAACCCCCGTAGCCTCGGATGACTGGTCCGAGGATGTTTCATAAGGGCCTCTGAGTCATCTCCCGTCTATTCGTTTCAGCGTTTCACCAACCAGGTGCAGGCAAGTAAGATACTCATCTGCCCTTTTGCCAACATGCCAGCAGCTATAACCGTAAAAACCTCTTTGGCTAAGCTCAGTCACAAGCACTCCAGATAACCCAGTCCCCAAATGTTGTCCCATCACCATGTACTGCCATCAAACTCTTCCTTTTTCTTTTCCTTTTTACTTCTCAATGCTGGTTTCTAACACCATAGGTCAGTCTTTCACTGCTTTGTTCCGTAGGAAGAAAAGCTATGATAGGGCACGTGTGGAAGCCTGTGCCAGTGGTCAAGCAACAGGAGGCAAATTGTGCACACACAAAAAAAGGGCTGTGCTCTGCTGTAAAATACAACCCTGCTCGAATAGACTTGTTTCCGAATCAAAAAACCAACTGTTATTCTGGCTCTCATCTGTCAGGAGAGACAACTAATAGCACAACTTTAATTTTCATGAGGCTGAAGCGCACAGGTCACCTGCCCATAGCAGTAAGTCTCAGGTGCTTTGTATGTTGCTAATGGAATAATTAATCCTGCCTAATAATTAATAATTAATCTCACAGGGTGGTAAACTAGTGTGGGCACGGCTGTTGAAGGATATGTGGTCTCTTCTGGATGCTTGTGTTTTGAAGTTGAGAGTATACCTTATGAGGTCTAGTACCTAGGAGTAGGTTAGAAGAATTAGTTGTTTCTCAGTTTGTGTTGATGAGGAGACTTGGTTAGAGGTTCATTATATCAATATGTCTTCTAGAAAGTTCTCTACTTATTGGAAAGTGTGTCTGGGTGCACTGAAATGGTAGGTTTTGCATCTTTTTTTTCTTCCTTCCTTAAAAGTTGCTTTAGGTTACTGGTACTTACTGTGAGTGGAAACCATTCTTTACAGCTGTTTATACACCTACGCATGCTCATCCCACTGTACAACCAGAGGGTTGCATGAAATCCTCCAACGACGTTGTGCTGTAGTTGTAAGGTTCAATTGTTGTGGTCTTGCATCTCTGTGATTGTCCCCTTTAATAATAGACATTACCAATGCACCTGTAGAAGCGTTTCTTTTGTTGTTTCCCCCTCTTTCCTTCAAAAAATCACTGTTCACAATAGCTGCTTGGGGTTTTTTTTAATTGTTATGATTTTTATTTTTTTTTTAAGTGGAAGTGGATGATTGGTTTCCCAAATAAGCTTTATTTGGTATGAGGAAGGGAGACTTGTCTTTCCTCACAGGGGTCTTTGTGGTGTCCTTAGATAGAAGGCTCCATGCTCTAGAACACGTTTAATGAAACTGCATGGTAGGATAAGGTGCTAAAATAAAAGCCAAGTGCTAGATTCTAATAAACCTTTCAGTATAGAAAAGCCTAAACATGTCTGGGACTGTTTGGCTAATTGTTAGCTGGGTTGGTATCTTT
This sequence comes from Chroicocephalus ridibundus, assembly GCF_963924245.1. Classification (NCBI taxonomy): domain Eukaryota; kingdom Metazoa; phylum Chordata; class Aves; order Charadriiformes; family Laridae; genus Chroicocephalus; species Chroicocephalus ridibundus. Next base: position 158,642,613 of record NC_086284.1, read on the forward strand.
GCTTAAGCTCCCATTTAAAGGGGTGAAGTATTTGTCTTTGCAGATAAGCTGTGGACAACTTCCAGCCAAAGCCTTTTTGTTGCTGTCTTTAGCTGCGTGACTGTATTGGTGTGGAAGGGGCCAGTTCCGTGAATTTGTCACTGATTTGTATTGGTAGCAGAAATCCCTCCCTGATGGAAGAGGAGGAAAATAGTCCCTCTTCCATCGATAGCAAACAACAATTAGAGCAATAGTTAATTGCTTGTTTATTTATAGACCAGAATGAGCTATGCTTCCATCTACTTTGACTTCCTGTGTATTCAGGCTGTGTGTTTTCCTTTAAACTTTGTAAGGGGAAGTGCCGTGTGCTGTGGGTTTTTGTTTGGATGTCTCCCCCCCCCCGCCCCCCTTAAAAGAAACAAAAGGAGGGAGTTTTCTTCTAAAAGCTGAGTGCTATACTGAGTCCACTAGCTTCCCTGGTAAGCTGTTTTAATCTTTATGTGCCCGCCACTCCAAGAAATGGCATCTGAATTCAAGGTTGAGTTTCCATAATGTCCATACCCAACTCTGTGAGTGTTTTGGTTGCCAGGGAGGGTGGAAAGCTGCTTGCTGTCAGAGCGTGTTCCTGCGTTAAGTATTTGCAGGCAGCAGTTAAGGCACTTCAACTTTCTGTTCCCTGTGCGGCACTAACTGCGCTCCTTAGGCTTCCCATTTATAAGTTGTTTTTTGTTTTTCTTCCCCATCCTTCGATCCCTTTCTTCAGGTGTCCTTTGAGCTCCCACGCCTTTCCTGAACAGGACTGTGTCTAACAGTTGATGGTTGTCTTACCTAAATGCTCTAAATGTTGTTTCCTTGCTTCTGCCTGGTAGCCCCTTTTTTTTATACCCCTGAGGATTACGTTGGTGCATCTAGCCCCACCAGCAATGCTTCCAGCTCCAATTGAAGCAGTGACCAAGGATGTATCCGTGACCTTTCCAAGCAGAGCCTTCCACCCTGGAGGTGTGGTCTGTGTTTCTGCTTCCTAGATGTATCATTATACTGCCAGATGACTTTTCTTCCCTGCTGCCTGTCCTTTTTGCTCTGTGCTATCCTACCCATCTTTGTGTCGGTGGGTAACTCTGCCAGGAAAGAGCTTTAGAGCCACTGTGTCTAAGGGAAACATTTCACATAGTGACTGAGCTGACCTAATCGCTTGCAGCTGCCAAAAGGGATGTTCCCCTTCCCATCACCCACTTGCTGGTGCTGAGTCCAGCGCTCCTTTGGCCCCTCGGCAGACTTACCCAGCTAACTACGCAGGCACCCCCCTCTCTCCGTCTAGATATAAAACCACCAGCAAAATAATTTCATTTCTCCTGGGCTGGTTTAGTGGCTGCATCAGCTCAGGCAGGGATCAGATGAACACAGGGAAAGCAGCAAGAGGGAATATGTGGAGGTGGGTGGCAGGGGGAAGGGAACAACTTTTTTCAGCGGCAGTGAGCTCTCAGATCGTCTCAGCTGCCTCCTGCAGCCCTGCTTTAATAGATGACCTGCTGCCTGGGTTGTACCCGTATAAATGCCATGGTGAGGATGGGTTTGTCATCGTTCAGGTGAGTTGGGACCATTGCTGGCGGTCTGATGCCCAAAAACTATCAAACAGCTACCGGGGCAGATTTTGAACTATGAAGTCCCATGGCCACTCCAAGGGCTCTGTGGCAGCAGGATGCTAGAGAGAGACCTGTGGACACATTCCTGAGCACAGAAAATCCGGGGTCAGTTATAAGTGGCTGTAACTCATGATTGCTTTTATTAGTGAGTAAGAAACTATACCTGTAAATCCTCCTAGTAAAAGTCCCACTGATTAATACCTCATGTTTATTGGCCGTGTTTTCTGGCCAAGATTTGAGCCAACTTTTAGCTTGTCTACTTTGGTATCGCATCAGTTCTCCGTGTCATGTGAGGTCTTTCAGGCAAGATGTTATGTGGTGTAGTGATTGTAGTGCATTGGACTAGGCCAAGTACATGCTATTGGAAGAGTTGTATTTAGCAACCATATCTATAACCCTGCCAAAAAAACCACCCTAGCCCAAAATGAAAGGCTCGTTTGACAATACTGAAAGGCATTAATTACATTTTTAGCCTCTCTTCAAATTCCTTGTTGATGGCATCCCAAATTGATAGTTGTATTATTTTATGTAAGGATGATGTCAGGCTAATTGACTTATTACCTCTGCTTTCCTCTTGTCCCTTTACATTTCAGGATTATGCTGGCAGTCCTTCAAATGCTCTGAGTTGTGTTAGTGTTCCAGGATTTGTTAGAAATCAGTATTGTTAGTACAGAGCATCTTAGCTATTTTGTTAGGCATATGTTATATGACGCTACATAATTTTGAAAATGTTCCCCTTCAACAGAATGCTGCCTCATTTTTTCCTTAGTTACAAATTGTAGCTTTTCTGTTGCATAAGTTTAAGAAATGGTTTTTGAAAGTATTGTTTGTCTAAATGCTGATACCTGTGGATGCAAAAGTGAAACCAATCAATCTTCTAAACCGCTTCAAGTTTGCAGCTACCCAATTCCTTCCTCACATGACTTCCATTTTCCGCTTTCCTCTTCCAAGAATCCATAAAGTTTGTTATCTTTTTCTGTTTTATCTTGAGGACAGGGAAATTACCACAGCAGAGAGCCTTTACACCAACTTGCAGGTCCCAAGGCTAACGTGGAAGTCATGGGCAGGTTCTGGCCCTTTGCACAGATTTGAAGTAAGAGGAGTTGAGGAGGGCCAGGTTCTCCAGTGGGCTGCCCAAAGAATACAATAGAACAAAACTAACTGTAGCTGGTGGGACTGTAGCATAGAAAATCTTCAGCCTTGCACATTAGGCTTTCCTTGAGCATTGTTCAGTAGGAGAGTTTCCCCAGGAGAAGGAAAACAGCCCTTTCTGAAGGGGGCTAATGAGAATGCTCTATAGCAGAGCGTCATCTTAACGCACCTCTGCTGCATGTGCTTCTTCAAGGGACAGATGCATGTTAAAGATGGATGCTTAGTGTGAATAAAAGCATGAATGTTGTACAGAACCCCTTTTGGAAAATGAACAGTATCCAAACCATAAAATTGTTAGGTGTTCATTTTGTTCTGTGGGGAAATGAACGGATTTAGTGTGTGTGTATGCATGCACATGAACGTACGCATATGGTTGTGTACATTAATATAGAAGTATGGTTTCCTAAAGGATTCGAAAGTCCCGTAGCTTGAGTTAGCTATTCCTAGTGTATTGACACTAGTAAATAAAGCATCCTCTATGCAGTGCGATATGCCAGGATGGGAGTGCATCCCCTTACCTGGGCCTTTACAGTGCAACCACTGTTTTCACTCACCACTTGGGACAGACATTAAAATTAAAGTTTACCTTCAGACCTCTGGTAGGGGCCAGTGAGGGTCACCTTTTCCCAGGCTGCCGTGTTTGGCACATGCTATATTAGATTTATGCGCTACTACACTTTACTTGGTTCGAGTGGATTGTCCTAATGCTTTCCTGAGTGTCTTTTTCATATTCTTCCAATTCAAATATTTCTGTCCATTGGTTTTTTGCCATGACTGGATCTTCCAGTCTAGCTTCTCTTAGGACAGGCACTGAACTCAAACTCTCCAACGATAAACAAAAGTATTTGTCTTCAGGCCTCCAGCTTCATGTCTTATGGTTAGATCCTAGGAGACAAACTAAAGCTGGAAATAATGATACAGATCTGTAATGAGCCTTAAAAGAATTTATCGTTGTTTTAGTTAGCACAAGAAATACACAAATCCAACTGTAATCGTTAACAAACCCGTTTCATTGCATGAGAGTCTCTTCCTTGTATGTGGCTCAAGGTAGCGTTGCCATCCTGCATCCCCTCTCCAGTACATGACTTCTCTGAGACTTTGCCTGGCTGAGCGGCCCTTTCCTTTCTCTCGACAAGCCTCTTTCTTCCTGCCAGGATTTCTGTAATTTGTCTCGTGTTGTGCTCTTATTCTCTTCTGCTCTCGATCCCAATTCTGTTGTCAGTCCTTTTGTTTTTATCAGCTTCTTAATCTCTTTTAAAGCCTCTGTGTATCAGCATCTAGTTTCTTTGTTCTGCCTCTGGAAAATATCACTGATCTGCATCCAGGCACTTGCAGAGAGAGTGAAGAAAACTGTCTTCTCTGGGCTTCAGCTCTCCTCTTACCTCTCTTTGAAGGTGAATCGTTCATGGTAGTGACTTGCTATCATTACCTCCCTGGTGAATTTTAGTTCATTGTGGTAGTTAAAAAGTAATCGAACGACAGTGCGCAGACTTCTCTCCGCTTTAGTTTTCATTTCAGCAGGAGCTACGAACCCCTGTCAAAGATCAGGGCTCCGCTGTGCACATGAAGGCTGTGCGATGTAATGGAAAGATGGTCGCTGTCTCAGCGAATTTGCAGTTGAGGGCTTGAAGCGTTTTACTTTCATGTGCCAGGGGCGTTTGAGACGGTTTAACTGAAGGAGAGAGGGTGAGCTGGGACAGGGGTGCAGTAGCAGATCCTTTGAGGGACGCTGCAAAGGGGGTCTTTAACGGATTCGCATGGTACATTACTTGTGCAACAGTATGTCAGATGTTAAAAACCCTGGAGCCAAAGGAACGGGCCACAGTAATGGGCTTTCCTTTGCGAGCGGAGAGCAACGATTACAAATTGCATCCAGGGGCCTGCCAGATAAACAGCTCGAGAGAGCACACGACCGATCCGAGAGCAAAGACGCTTCATTAAGACGAGCTCTTCCTGTCATGTGCGCAGCGGCTTCGTGGAGAAGAGGACTGCGGCTGTGTGGATTATGGACGATCCAGACAGGCAGGCTGCGGAGTAAGCTGTCATGTGCTATGACACGGGGTAATGCAAATCAACTCCTGTTCCGGGAAAGCCATTTCTGTGTCAGCCTTTACATGAAAATTATCTGACTTGAACAAGGGTTTCTTTATAAAGTTGAGAGAATTATTCTTAAGGGTTGGAATTTGTCTGTGTCATGGAGGAATGGCCAGAATGGACTTCAAAGTGCAGTCTGAAGATGAGATAATGTGCAACAAGCACTTTTTTTTTTTTTTTTTTTTTTTATAACTAGCAGCCCAGAGAGGAACATGTCAGCTTAAAAAGTATATTTCTGTCTGAACGGTCCAACCTGCTGTTTTACAAGTAATGCACGGTGTTACTGCATTTTTCAGTGATTAAAGAAGGAAAATACCTTTCAGTGCATTCTGCTCTGGATTTGACACTTCGTGCATACCCAGTGTTGCTATTCCCGCGTGTAGTCAGTTGCTCAGTCTCCTTACAGCTTGAATGGGTGATTCAGTGCTCCAGGAAACCCCAGTTGCTTTTGTTTTGCTTTTAATCTGGATGGTACTTGGGAGCAACACTTGAGCCCACTTTTTTGAGGCAGTTTTTCAAGTCTCCTTGAAGTTTGCTTCCTGCGATCCTTTCATTCAGTCTGTTTGAAATTCTGCTTTTCCTTCGGCTTTGTTTGGCATCTATTCAACTACCTTCTGTTTTGTAGTAGGTATCAGCCTTTGTTAGTGGCCCACGATAACTTACTCAGGCTGGTGATGGTGACTGACTGCTCAAGCACACTGAAAGGTGATTGAAATAATTAATTTTGCTGCTCTTTCTGTCTCACACCTATGGTTGCTAAGGGGTATTCTGCTAGTGCTGGGAAAGGGAATAAAAGTTATGCATATTCCTTGCTCTATCTACTTTGTCTCTTACAAGATGAATTCACGTTACGAAAAGGACTGAGTTACTCGTCTTTCCTGTGGGCTCACTTCTTGTCAGTCCGTAGGTACTCAAGATGTCATGAATAAGGTGCAAGGGAAAAAAGGAGGCTGAGTTTATCTTCTGTATTTCCACAAGCCTTTGAATCCCACTTCTGTACTTCCACTCACTGTCTCTGTGCAGGAGCCTTGAGGAGGGAAGGATTGTCTCTTCTTCCCTTCAGGAATTAGTGATATTCTTCCCTGGTGACCGCAGTGCTTTGTTGCTTTTCACAAAAGGGAGATCCGGACACCCTTCACTTTAATTCTAGTGGTATTAAATCATGCAGCAAAACACAGAGCTCTGGACGCGCACTGTTTAGATGCCTGCATGGTAGCTTCTCTTGTTTAATTCTGGGGCTTTTCAGCCAGCGCTGGTGCTGTTTTGTGATGTAGCAGACTGTCATTTGTTCCCTAAAGCACTCTCGCTTCCAGTGGGTCCTTCTATGCTGCTTCATGTGTCTGGTTCGGCCACCTGCCAGGACATGGGATCACTTCTTCAGAGGTGTTTGCGCCTCCTTTGTACCTGAATGATGTGAAAATGAAACGTGCGTCAAATGTAATTTAATCATTTGCAGTGTTTTTTATTTGGTTTTGGGAATGATGGAAAATGAGGGAAACAGAGGAATGAAAAGATGAGCAAGAAAAGAAAAACAAAGAGGCATCCTCTCTCCTTGTGGCATCAGAGTACTCCCAGTTTTCAAGTCATGGGGAGCAGGCAGAGTCTCCAGTATTAATTTCAAGTTTGTCATAGGCTGTCTGGTATGTACAGTATTATAGCATCTTTCCTGTAATTAAGGGTCAGACAACGTTGTCATTGTCACCCCTCCACTACAATGGATTAGAACTTGCATAAAATAACTAGCTATGAGCTGAGATTTTTATGTGCACTCTCAGACTGAGAGCCAGCACTTCCTTTATTTTTAATCTGGCGTACTTAATTATAGGCGGGTCTGAGAGCACCACAAATTAAGGTTGTGTGATGCCCCCATTATACAACTCTATTTTCAATTACTTACTGTTTTATCAAACTCTAAGCAGCCGGGCTTGGAGTTTTCCAGGGCTAGTGTCTGCCTTACGTGAAATTATTTAAAAACTTCAGTTAAAATGATCTCCATCATTTCTGAGACAAAGGCTAAAAAAAAATGTGGGTTTGCTTGTTTTATTTTTGAGATCTTTCTGGTTTGTGGTGTTTCGTTGTTATGGTGTTTTTTTTAATTATTATTATTACTCTTTAGAGGTGGCGTTTCATTCTTATATTAGCTTTGATGCAGGGATTCAATATTTGGTGAGAGGAGGTGTTTTTTGTCACTGGATGTACTTTTTGCCTTTCTCATGCAAATTTGGGCAAATTGTCAGTCTTTGAAAAATTGCAGTTAGCACACATTCACTGGAGTCTCTTATGTTTATATATAACTTTAAGCCAATATTTCTGATTCTGTCTTTGCTAAACATATTCTCACCCTGCGTCTGTGCTGAGGGTTGACCAGGCAGCGAGTCCCTGAGAGCGGTTCAGCTTGCTCCAATTACAGGGACTGAGAAAACCACTTCTGTAATGGATCCCCCATGTGATAGCATCAGTGAGGCTTGAGCACAAGAACTGCAAGCGAGGAGCCTGTCTCACCCCCTCCACCAGCCCTTTTCCCCTCGACTCACCCACCACCTGTGTGCAGCGCTGCCGGGGAGGAGAGAAAGGTTGTGTGCTGTGGGTGTCGAAGTGATAAGAAAGGAGGGGATTTGTGCATGCGGTCCTGGGATGAATTGCTGCACGGAGGATGGCGAATGGCTGATATGAAACAGCATGGGTCTGTGTTGGGAAGGGATCGGTTGGGGAGCTCATGATGGGCGGGGAGGCAGAGGCTGGGCGAGGGCAGCAGTGCAGGTCTGCTCAAGTGAGAAGCAGAGATTGGGGCTGGGGTTGGTGGCGGGTCCATGGATGAGGAAGAGCGGGGAAGTGGCGGTGCTGCCAGAGGAGCAGATGGAGGCTCACTGGTAAGGTGTCAGCACCTAGCAAGGGGCCTAGCATTTTGGTTTAGGAACTCTTCGACTCTACTGGTTTTTCTCTCTGAGGAAGTATTAGTAAGACCCTCTGTCAGGCTGTGTCTCGCAGCTCCCTTGCGTGAAAGACAACCTGCTGCTTCCGTCAGCTCCGCCATTAGCTCACTTGGCAAAGGTCTCTGCCATAGTCCTAGGGTCTTTTGATGACCCCTGGGGATGCAAAACGATGCAATGTGATGGATTTTTAATGAGCGTTAAAAAAAACTGAGAACTTGCACAGAAAATTGCATTAAAGGCACATTATTGAGGTTGTAAAGTCAAGCACACACAAGTTAGAAAATGCCAGAACAAAGTTGGACTCTGGACCATTAATTTAGGCTCTGCACACTATGAAATGATCTCTGGCGCTCTGATCACATCTGTTTCTGATCAGCAGGACCTCTGCCACGTTCAGTGCACTGGATGGATGGTGGCCCCTTGATACTAACTTAAAAATAAATACATAAAATAATTATTTCATGTGCTGTATAATTATGAGGTCTGTCTGCATTTATCCAGAACTGTTTAAAAGGAGGTGAATTGTCCCTGCAGTCTGTCAGAGCTGCTCATTTGAGACTATAAATGGGGAAGATGTGTGGAGGTTTGTTCCAGTAACTCTTTTTGTCTATGCTTTGGTGCCTGCCATATGTATGCTGACAGGCTGGTCTTAAAAATGGAGGAAGGACTGTGTTCCCCACCTCGCCTTCAGTCAAGGAAGATGTCTCAGGCCCAAAATCACCGGGAGGCATTAAGCCTCTTGAAGCAATTTTGTCTTTCCGGGGCTTTCCCTGGTACGGTGCAACTCCATGCAGCCCTTGTGCCAGTTGGTTCATAATAGCACTGAGTGGCTCTGAACCTACTGTTGCTGTTGAGGAATGTGGACTTGAACTCTAAAAACAGTTCCCTGATAGCAACAGACATCAAGCAAGTTGTCTGATAGGTCAGAACTGCATGGATTAAAAAATGAAAGGCAGCCGAGGTACATATGTGCTAGTGGGAATACAACTTGGCTTTGCCTGCACAGCACATCACTACTTGATGTGCTTGCTAGATAAGGCTTCAGGAATGCAGCCACCATACCATTGCAACCCCTTTTTAACCCTATGAAGTAATGGGCCAGTGGCCTAGTCAGGACCTCCTTTATGGCAATGAAAAGCCAGAATGATCAGGCTCCCAAGCAGACTTTCCTCCCTCAATTTAAACATGAAACTGCGTCCCTCGTCCATACCATTATTCCTGGTATGTAGGAATGGTTGAGATGCGTACAGAAACAGGTGCCATGTTTTCTGCAAATGGAGTTGCATCACTAGGATATGAACTTGCATCACAATTAGGAAGACTAATTAAGCTGAAACTTCATGTCCTTTTAATTATGCAATTAAGGTGTCCAACTACAAAATTAAGATATGTAATTATGTGGGGAGGAAGAAAAAAACTTTATGAAATTTTACTGTGGTTTCTGAAAACTGTGTTTCTAGCAATGCACCTGTTTATGCAAATATCAGTCTTCCTGGCTGGAGCAAGACCGTTTATGGCCTTGAGGTGGTACCATTTCCTTCTGTGTGCCTCACAACATCTGTGTGAATTAAAGGTGGGAAGAGGAAGTTGCTCCTTAAGAAAGGTATGGTGGCAGTGGTCCTAGGGAGCAAAAGGAAGGCTCGGCCTGTGGTTAAGGCAGCGGAGCAGTGACATGGGAGCTGCACTTAGCTATCAGCTCTGACCCAGGCTTCCTGTGGGCGTCATGTATGGCCTCACATATGCACCAGACCTTGGATCTGCTGTGGGCACTCCTCCTGGTGAGGAGACCACCCTTTGCATCCCCAGGGTGTGGAGGTCCCACCTCCTTTCCTAAAGATATATGTTGCTATAAGGAACTAAGAGACTTTTCTGTGGTTGACCTCCATCATCTTGTTTAAAGGTGTTGAGCCAACAATGAAGGGCTGAAGCTGTGGATTTATGACTCTCGTTCGTTTGCTCTTTATTTGGAAAAGTCACCGCCCAGTGTGAAGGGGCTGCACTGTGAGAGAGGTGATGAAATATTGTCATTGGCCTGCTGTACGGACCATCTGTTTCTCCCAGGGCTACTCTGGAGCATGGTGAAGTGTGTTGCTTTTCTGTATAGGCTTTTGGACTTTTTCATTTAATTGGCTTTGATTCACTGCTTTTTTTTTTTTTTTTTTTTTTAATCAAAGCAATGCCCGAAACTTTAAACACAGTGACAACCTGCATCCTTATTACAACCAGTCCCTTGAGCCTATCAGTTCTCTTGAGGTAACAGACACTAAAAAAATTGTTCAGCAGACCAGAACAGTATGGATTAAAAAATTATTGTCAGCAGATAGATGATGTATAAATTTAATATTGGGCTTATAATTTGGCCTTTTCTGCACGCTATTCCTGGTGCATTAGCAAGTGTTTCAATGAAATAATCATCCTATGGTCATTTAGCTTTTGCACCTGGAAAACATTTGCCCCTGTGGAGGCAGATGGTGCAAGTGTGTAATGTCTGTCTTTTTCTTGTGCAATTATGTCAAAACTAAAATACTGGGAGTGTATGCAAGTGATTAAGGAGAGCAAGCATTACACGGATGTTCTCATTATCTCTGAAATTTGTATTACAGCCCTACAAATTCATAGTTAAAAAGTATAGACTCGTTGGGCTTGAAAATGAAACTGCAGTACTCAAAATAGCCTTATCCCAAACCTGCTAAAGTCGCTTTTGAAGCTTACTTATAGAATATACCGAAATTATACTTGTGGATATTCTGTATCTTGGGGTTTTTTTTGTTTGTTTGTTTTTTTTTCTTTTAGGAATAGTAATAATTCTTTGCTTTGAGCCTGGTATTTTACATGATGAAGTGTACTTCCTTTCCGCAAAAACCTCAATTACCATCAGTGGTACTGCTAGGTAACAGTAAAGGGCAATTTGATGACCCTTGTTGACCAAGGTTGGTAGAACAGGTTATGAGGGAGATTTACTTTCCCCATTTTTCTCTCTTTGGCTTTGTGAGAGAGTGCTTCAGGACCTACCTGTCTTTTGGGGATGGACAGCTGATACAATTTAGTGTTTTGTTTTTCTTTCAGTGAGTACGCTTTCTGGAGGTAATAACCAGAGGTGGTGGTATACATCTGGGGTGGCATCCACTTTCACTGCAATATTCACCCACTCGGAAGACCTGGGTTTTGCGTGTTCCTCTATCAGAATGGGACCAGATAATGATTTTCTATCTTAAATATTCTGAGCATCAGACAAGAGGAAAGACTTGTGTGATGGCAGCTCTCCAGTGACCCTGCTGTAGTATTTGTAAGGCAAAATTTCCCAGGGGGAGCCAAGAGCAGAAAGTCCAGAAAGCTCTAGCTAGCCCAGGGATGATATCAATGTTTTGGTGAGACTGTGCTTTCTAGGCAGTGCTCCCAGCAATGCTTGTATATTTTATATGAACTATCATTGTACTGTTGGGGAGGCTACCATTATTTTGTGTATTATCACTACTTTGTGAGCAAAACAAATCCCAGTGTTTACTGGGAGCTGGTATGGGTATATGTAAATAGAAGCAAACAGGTGAAAATGCACGATGATTATCTCTTGTTTGGCAGGAATGATTTCCATTATCTCAGCAAAATACTTTGTTTTCCCACTCAGTCTTCCAAAATAATGCACCTCCCAGCTCCCAACAATGAGATTGAATAACATCACTTTTTAATCTCCGAGTGTCCTAGTTTATAGCTTTCAGATATTATTAGGTTGTACATTACTTAAATGTAGAAGGAATGACGCACTTTCTCTATTGAGAGAAATTTGGAGTAATTTCAATGGTATGTTGAACTCTGATGCAGAATTGGCAACTCTGTAATGTTATCTGCTACACAAATTGATTGCACTTAATGGTAGACTGTGTAATACTTTTTCTTGCAGTACTGATCAGTGCTGACCTGGCTGGGCAGATGTCTAGTTGTGTTGATTATATATCCATCACAATTTATGTTAGTTATCTGTTGATTTTTAACTCTTTCTCCTTATTTTTTGCATGGTGCTTTGAGGTGAGGAGTTCGTATTTCTGAGAGCTTAAATCCGTCGTGCTGGCGTACAGGAATGTATTTGGCATGTTAACTTTCTTTTAACAGTCATGTTTAATATATACAGAGAGCATCTAGCTCTGAGAGGCCATTTGAACGTCTTCAAAGAGTTATTGAATTGTTTATTGATCTACTTCATTACTGCCTTTCCTCTGGTTCCTTTTGATGTCTTGTCACTTTGTTCAAAATATAATGCCAGGGTTTTAAATTAATAGTTGTGCAGGAAGCCCTACGTGTGTAAATATTAGGGTATGTTTCTCCTTTGAGTGAGAATGTGCTAGATTGTCCAGTAAATATTGCTGCCATCAGAATTTTATCCTCTTTCATGCTCCTCCCTGTGCACAAAGGCTCCTTCCTCTCTTCCTCTTAAGAAAACTGAAGTGTCTGAGGTTTTATCTTTTAGGTTTTATAACAGTCTAATCTCTTATTCTGCTATTGGAAGCTTACCAGACTAGCTCCCTGCTTAGGAAAATAAATTTGATTAATTTTCCCTCTTTCCCTTTAATCTTCCCATATGTCTCTCTTACATTTGTTAAATTCACGAATTAAAAGTGCCTACTGATTTTTTTCCTTTCATTAATTTATTTAATCACTTTTTGAAGCTTTTTAAGCTTCTGGAAGAGACAACATCCCATGGCAAGGAGTTCCATAGTTAGTATATTGGTTACTTGGAAAAGTGCTTCATTTTTAATCCTGCCGCCTGAATATTCATTTGTGGGGTTTAATCATTTTTATTTAATAGTGAGTAATAATTCTTTACTTATTTTCTCTAAGCCATGCGGGATCTTAAACATATTTGTCATATCTTGCATCAGTTGCTTTTTTTTCCAGCACTAAGATTATTGTCTGTCTGATTATTCCTTGTATGGAAGTTGTTCCATATCTTTGGTCATCTTGGTCAACTCTCAATGTCTCTTGTATTTCCAGATTTTGCATTTGACTTTGGTCTTCCAGTCCATTGGCTGGTTGTCTACCCTTAGTGTGCACCCTCAGCAGCAGCAGGAGGTTGCCTGATATCAGATTAATTTTTTGTGATAAATTAACAGAGAAGTGTGTTAAGTGGCAGAGCGAGAACTAAGACTTCCTGCTGGTTATAAGGCAGGCTCAGAACTGTTTCGTTCAGATGTGCGGCTTCTGCAGATGAACATGTTGTGACTGCCTACGAGGCCACCCTGCCCGTTTGCCCTCTTCCAGCCTCTGTCCCACTCCCCTTCCTAGCAACAAAACCCGGCCACTGTTTTCCCCCCGCGCTTAGCACACAGCTCGGCGAGCCACTGGCCCAGTGTGTGTCATGGGTGTGCTGAGTAGCCCAATCACATAAATTAGCCTGTTCGAGTTAGCGGTTGCTTCTGGCTGAAAAGACAAAGGTTTGTGCCACGAAGCTGTCAGATTCACATATTGCTGATGTTCATCGCGTGTTATGCTGGTCAATTTTTATTTTCTTCTTTTTTAAAAGAAGCCCCAAGTGACTCCTTCCTCTCTCTTCCCCCATGCAAAATGGTGGGAATGAGCTGAAATATTGCAGAGGTGGGAGAAAAGACTCTTAAAATACTATTTAAGGTTGTAGAACGTAAGCTGTTACGTTAGAAATGGCCAAAGTCGAGATTACCTGTGCAATGTTAGATCTTCCTTCTTTTGTGCATGCAGCACCATCAGTCTTTAAGCACTTGCATACTGTCATCTTTTCTGAAAAACTGCAGATATTTTGACAATACCAGAAATATTGTGAAATCATAGGGTAGAGCTAGGTGTGTTTATTGATGGGATTTCTTTTTTCCTGCTGACCCTGCACTTTCGTTGTTGTATTTCAGTGTGTAGCTTGACTACAGTGCTTCTGTTTCCCATCTCATTGTAAACCGTGTTTCCTTACCTTTTGAAAACCTACTTCAAATGTAACTGAATAAAAAACATCAGGGAAAACCACATTAGGAAGGGAAAAAGGAAAGCAACTCCTCAGCCGTATGGAGCTGCCAGTAATGTTCAGAAGCTGACAAAGATGAACTGCTCATCTAAGCATAAATTGTCTTCCGAATCTGGGTGTTTCTTGTCTTGTGAAACTGGGTGCACTGTACTCATTATTTTCTTTCTTTTTTAAATATTTGGCGATCATATAATTTACTTTGTGTAGCATAAGGCTCTGTTAAAGTCACATTTCACTTTGCAGGACATGAAGATGAGGAGTCTGTAGAGTGTCCAGTCTACATTGAAATGAGCAGTTAACTGTAGCCCGGCCTGGTGTTTTCTCGTCTGTGATGTATTTTACAGTGAAAACATCCAGGATCAAATGCTGCAAAATTGATGGGTTTCCACTGAGACAGATTTTCATCTTTTCCACTGTTTACATACAGAAGATGAGGATTTTGCTATGACACAAAGACACTTTAGGAAGATTTTAAACAGCAGCAAAAGATCCTCTCTTTGGGGAAGAAAATCTATTGTGTAGGCTGTTTGTCGTTTTGAAGTTAAAACAGTTTTTCCCCCAGGAGTATTATCTGTTTCAATAAGGAAAAACTCTTATATTTTTTTAAAGCGGTTAAGTAGCCAAAAAGTCAATAATATGTATAAAATGTGTAATAAATGTCAACTTCTGTGCCTTTATTCCATAATACACCATCACACTGAAGTAGTGCCCTGGCATAGACTGAAGACACATCATTTCTATTGAAAGGGTTTGTGTTTTTGAAGGTTTGTACTGCCCCATAAAAAGAACATTGTTGCTATTTAAGAATCATCAAATCAGTATTATGTCAGTATGTTCAAGTCAAGCCTAGTATTTGGGCCAGATTATGATTTTTGTAAAATAGCTTCACAAAGGAAAACCCATTAAGAGAATCAGTACTGTGCTGCAAGAAATCTTCACAAGAAACAGAAGTAGAAAAAGCTACTAACTCCAGTCCCACTCTGCTTTGCTGGCCATGTGAGATTTAATTCTTTTAATTTTATATATTTCATTTCAGAGCATCATTCTCTCCAGCTGGAGGAAAGGACCATTTTCTGACACCAACTGTTTTTTTATCTCCCCCATCCTCCATGACCCCCAGGAATTGTGCACTGTTTGCCCGTTAGGTTAAACCAGAATATTCCTGCCTGCATCATAAAGGGCATTGCAAATGGGGGATGTGTCGATTACGGGACCTGAAGGAGGAGAGATCCAAGTCATGGCAATGGGTTAGCATAGTCTTCAGAGTCCACAAGGCTGGACACTGGGATTAAGAGGGAGTCAGCCCGTTGGGATATGAGGGTACAGCTTCTTCTGTCTCTCTATTATGGCATTCAGATGACTTGCAGACTTGACAGACTAAAGTCGTTGATGTCGTGACCCCTACACTATATGCAGTCCACAGTTTCCATTTTGGGCTAGATGTAATTTGCTCCCCAGGACTAAATGGTCTCTCTGCGCTTGGGGTTCAAAGCTGATGGACTGTTTATTAGTTCAGACCTGCCTGGCGGAGAGATGGATTGGAGCAGAGCTTCAAGTTCAGTTTCCTCTCAAAAAAGTGTGGTTGCGTGTGCCAAAACTGCCCCAGACATGGAACCATCATGCAGGGGGAGAGCTTTAAAACTATACTATTGCTCTGAGCTAAGGTGTTAATACAGACACAGCCTTTATTAATCTTAAAAATCTTTTGCCCTGATCCTCCTAGTGATAGTGTTCAGCATGATAGTATTCAGTATTATTGTGTCTTTGGCTAATCAAAGCTTCTGCTGTTAGCTCCTGCTCTTTCAGGTTTCATTAATTGAAGTCCACTGACGTAAATCCATTGTTTGTATTGAGAAAGGGGGAGGGGAGAAAAGAAAAAGACTTTGGGGTTGGGTTTTTCTTTTTTTCCTTTTTCACCACTATTGTCCCTGTCAACATGCCACAGTTTCATCTGAAACAAGGGATGCATGAAGCTTTTCAGTCTGGGTTTTGTTTCCCTGTATTTTTTATCTTTGTTTAATTTGCTGACTGGCAGCTGGAAAATCACTTAATCAGCATATCTGGCCCAAATACGAGGCTTGACTTGAACATACTGACAGTGTCTTGGCTCATGCACAACTGAGACTAGTTTGAATTCTTGTTCTGTGGTCCGTATAGGTGGAGGTGATAGAAGAAGACAATAATAGTCTGAAAACCTGTCTTGTTCCTTTCCCAGCTGCGCCATAGCAGTCAAACCCCAAATGCCTGTTTTGATCTTGTTTGTAACCTCACGTAGCTTTGGAGACTCACTTCTGACTTACAAGACCCTCTGTGGGAAGACGGGCAACTTGCTATTTCCACTGCTCAATTTTCAGGCCTGTGTTTGCATCCCTTCATTCTTTCGCTCCCTCTGAAGCACCCGTGTATTGCAGTTATTTCTCTGACCTGAGGAGCTGCTGAGCAATGTCACCACATTGGCAGTTCTGTGTGACCAACGCAGAAAGCATTTTCTACCTCTCTGAATCTAGGGAAGTCATCTGAACTAATTATTATGGCAAGTCCTATCCAGACAAGATCCAAAATTAACTTACTACCTTATTTTTTCCAGGTACTCCACATCTGCATTCTCCAAACTAAGCAAAGTAGGGATCCAACATCCTCCACCTCTTCCTTTCATTGGAAACCTGCTCTTTTTCCGCGAGGTAAGACATAATTTTCTTTGTGTCTGTGAAAGTCATGGGAAGAGTGCATAGGAGGTAGGAGGAATTGAAGGGAATCCTACACTTCAACAGTACCATCTCTTCAAGCATCTCCTTCTGGAAAGAACAAGCAAAACTCATCTTTTTGACTGAATATGTAGAAGAAGTTGTGTGTGAGCAGCTCTAATTTCAGGGTAAAATAAACTTGAGGGAAAGAAAATGTGTAAGCGCCTGCAGTTAATTACTTGAGCTTTTCCAAGAAAGTTCATGCCCTCAGTGAAACAAACTTAGTTATGTGAACAGAGCAGATTATGTTAACTAGCCCCAACTGGTTTGTTCTGAGTGGTTTTGGCTCCTGTGACCTTTCTGTTTGTTTGTGCTTTTGCTGATTGTACACATTTATTTTAAAGCTTGTAATGTTGCTTGCTTCTAAGCAGTAACTAGAATTAGGTACCACTGAATGCTGTTGCTCTGTGCACCCAGTGTTGCCATCCCAGACTGGAAGGAGGGAGGGAGGGGAAGTATTGGGATTCTGCCTCCAGATTTTGTTCCCTTGGGGTTTTTTTGCCCATCCCCTTTCATTAGTCTGCTGATGCTGTGCGTTTGTTCCTTGCACAATTTCAGTAATGCTTCCAAGGGTCCACAATCTCTTAATAACAAGGAGCTGCCATTTCTCTGGTCAGATCTTACAGTAAGATCTTTCTTGTGCGTTGCTCTTGCTTGCAACAACTTTTCAGGAAATCTAGGCTAACTCCAGCTGCTGCCCAATTTCCTCTTTTAAGTGCCTGGTCATCAATATCCATGCTGAGATTTGAATTATTAATGAGAATATAGTGCCTCTTACCTTGGTCTTCATGGTGATTGTTCTGTCAATATCTGACTCGTTATTAGATAAAACGCATTTAAATACCAGTTTTACATGTACATCTGATTTCATTTAGAAAATAGCATAAAAGGTAGACTTGATCTGCTCTTTATTAATCTGAACTGGAATTGACAGGGTGGCTTTAACATACAGGGGACACTGGTGGTATGGTACAGACCAGCTCACCCTTGCTGTTCTAGTTTAAATTCAGCTGGATGGCATGAAGTTACTTGTTCTGTAGCTCCTTGGTGACAAAATCCAGTTATCATTAGTCACCTGCTAACACTTGCTGTGGGAAAAGGTGTCTGGAGACTGTTATTTTGATATGTTGCAGATAGGCTTGCCCTGTACCAGCATAGAAGTGGAAAGTTTTTGCGAACTCTTATCTATGATCTGTTAGGCAAATTTCATTACCAGAGCTGCATCCACTTAAAGCAAGCTAATGAATAAAAGATAAACTTGATTTTACTAACTTTTAGGAAAAAAAAAATATTGAAGGTAGCTGTGAAATTGTGTCTTGGAGTAGCAAGAAATGATTCCCGACGGGATTTTTAAACATAGTTGAGCGATGCAAAACCACAAGCCCTACCAGGCT
Source organism: Chroicocephalus ridibundus (assembly GCF_963924245.1). Lineage (NCBI taxonomy): Eukaryota > Metazoa > Chordata > Aves > Charadriiformes > Laridae > Chroicocephalus > Chroicocephalus ridibundus. The sequence goes on from NC_086284.1 coordinate 158,660,532, forward strand.
CTATGTCCAGCAGTACAACATTTCACCGTCTGTCATCTCTGTAGTCCTATCGCTGCCAGTAGGAAGAGGCAGGGATGAGTCCAGGCTCTCTGTAATTTTTCTTTCTTCCCTCATGTATTTTGCCATGTTTTCTGGATCTGATCCTATGGCTGATTTCTTGGAAATAGTGCCCATAGCAACACGCTGGTAAGAGGAGGGCTGCTTTTATACTGCAGGCTGTACTCTATGAGAGCGTTTTCAGGGACACAAGTGCTCTCGCTGCACTCAGTACAGGACAGCTTCCACTTTCCCTTCCCCAGCAGGGGAGAAGCAGAGGCTGCCCATCACCTTCCTGGGGACGCAGATGGTTTTAGGGGCATAGCTGCAAGGGGCACCGCTGTGCACGAGCAGTGTTTTGTTGGGGCTGGGGTTACCCTTTTTATAGGAAGCAGCAAAACGCTGATCTGTCCTGTCGCTACATCTGTAATGTTACAAAGTTCTTGCAGTTGCGTGTTCACGCAACCATGGCTTTTCACTGAACTGGCTTTTTAGAGAGTCTTTTTTTAAGTAAGTTCCTTCTTGGCATCAGTAATGCTGTGCAGGGGAAATGCACAAGCTACACTCTGAAATCACACACATTAAATCATTAGACTAGCTGTTTTCAACCCATGAACCCTTTATTTCAGAGGAGTTCGTGACTGGTGACTAAGAGGAATGAATCGACATGTGCTGTATGGGAATCTGCATATGTGTAACTTATACGCTTCCAGTGCTGAATTTGGTCTCCAAATCAAGACGGGTTGAAAATCCCTGCACAACGATGAGATCTAGAAGAGAAAGCGAAATCAAAACACTTCAACGTATACAGCTTTCCTGTCCAAAAACTGTCCCGATATCAGGCTTTCCTCTTAGAATATGATTGCTAGAAACTTAAGGAAAAAATAAAGGAGGAGAGGGAGTCTCTTTGATATAATCAGGTAAATCTAGGAACTGGGGATTGAAGAAAAAACATTAGATATCAAAAGCTCTCAACAAAATTGTGGGAGTAAGCAGTATGTTTTCAATAAATTCAAGGATTTGCTTGTCTTCTCTCTTTCATGGGTGTAACTCTATTCTACTGAAGTGAACAGGGGTTCCTGTTTTGCTCAACTATATATGTGAACAGAGCATCAGGCTGTATCATCCTTTTTTTGCTATTCTTCTGTAAGTTTGCCTGAAAACAAATGAACAATGCAAGCAGGATTTGACCAACAGTGCTGCGTTGTGAGGTTTTTAATAAACTTTCAAATGTATTGTAAACAAGAAAATGATTTCTCCATGAGATTTTTTTTTTGAAAGAGTTATTTCAGGGATTTCTCAAGTGGTGTATTTTCTTTGGGTAAAATAAGAGTTGCTGTTAATGTAGCGTCTCCGAGAGAGGACAAGGAACTGCTGGAAAGTTAAGGGGCTAAGGGAAATGCAACAGGAAAGACCTGTCTCCATCAGAGAGAAGCAAACTTTAAGAGCTGACTTGGGGAAAACAAAGTTATTTTACTGTAAGTCACCCCTTCTCTCGCAAGTACAATAAAGGGAGGTAATCGCACCCTGAAACTAAAATGTATCCAAGTTAATCGCTTATCTCAAAAATTAGAAGATAGGAAATTATTGCAGTTCTGCAGCTGGGAAATTATCCGAGTCCAAGATATTAGATTAAAAATTCTTCTATTGCATGAGAACAATTTGTGGTGGGTAAGTCTGATGTAATAGTAAATATGATTAGGCTATTTTTAAAAAAAAAGCAGCATGTTCAATTTTCCCAATAACTGAGTGGACTTGCAGCAGACAGACCACTGTTCTGCTAGAAACTCCTGACTGTTCCCCCACCTCCCCACATACTGCGTTTTTCCTACCAATCTGTGGAAAAACATGAGGTTTGTTTGTGATAGCCACATTAAGAGGAGACAGAAGGGTATACACAGCATGGACTTTCACACATGGATCTGCATGGGCTTCAGAGCAGCAGGTTGAAGGGAAAAAAAACTAAACAAAACTCTCCTATTAATTCCCAGGCTAATGATTTTATTATGTGACAAATGCACTGAAAACCGAAAAGGCACACGCGCCGCATTACCCTTCCTCCCATAGAACCGCGGCAAACACTTGACCTGTTGCTATGGCTGTGTTGTGTTCCCCCCCCGCCCTGCTTTCCCATCCCATTTCTAAAAAGGCAGCGAGGCTGTTTTTAAATGTCATTGGCTCTGACATTTGCACGGTTCTGGTCGGTCGCCTGGTACTGTACCTGTGTGCACCGTTCCCTACTCAGCCTTCCGGAGAGCAGCGCTCTGCTGCTGCAGCCCTGGGGATGGCGTCTCTGGTGTTTTGGGGCGGTGGTAGGTGTGCGGTTGGCTGCCTTGTTTTGGTCCTTGGTAGGCGGGACATGCAGTCGCGCCCTGCGTACAGTTGGGTGCTGTGCTTTGGGTCCTTATAATGGCCCGATCATGTGTCGCTTTCCTCCTCTTACTCCTAGCAAGCTCCAGCGATGCTTTTGACTGGCTGTGTGCTTGTATCCCTGCCTTGCATTCTAATGAAAGACATCGCTCCCTTTAGCCCCTCTCCGCTCGGACAGGATACTCTTTGTTTACTCTGTTTGTTTCTGTCTGACCTACTTGTAGAGCCTGGGCTACCCTGGAGCGGCCCATTTCTGCTGAATGGAAGTGGGGGCTGTGTGGGTGCTTTGTCTTGCCTTCACTTTGGGATCTGGCTGGGCTGTGTTGTTTTACGGCTGATGGGTGGGAGTGGAGAAAGGGGGGAGCGCAGGGAGGAAGCAGAGAGCAAACAAGATCTTTTTTTTCCACTACGCAGCTGCCAAGAGCATCCTTTGAGTTGGACGTAAAGAAAAATAAAAGGCAGAGTCCTTGCAGGAAAGAAAATTAACCCCATGTCTAATTGTCAGCCTAGCAGCGTGTCAGTGCTTAGAGAGCGAGGCTGCAGCGTTTACTGTTCTGGAATTTAATGACACAGCACGTAAACCCAAACAAGGTTGGAGAGAGGCAAATGGTGAGGGGAGCAAAGAGGGGAGGAAAGGGGGAAGGGAAGAAGAGGAGCTCTCAGATAGGCTGTGGACTGGATTTAATTACAAGAATAATACGGCTTACACTGACAGTGAAAGCCTGCGTGTGGTTTTGTGGTGCTTCGCACAGACACACAAGAGATGAATGAGGTAGGGAGCGTGTGTTTTGCCACTTGATAGCTATCGGCATGGAACCAGAAAGGGCAGCCATGGCATCACCAACCAACCTGGCTTTATCTCCCCCAGTCGGCTGTGCACATCTGCCGTGGGCTGCTGACTGCCCAAACAGACCCCACGGGGTACCTCAGGTCTTCTCTTACACCCTGGGGAACCCCACGTGAATGGGAGACCTGTGTGTGCATGCAATTCATGTGACACGAATACATGCGGTGCAGATCTAAACCTAGCCATGTCACAGCCTGCAACATGACAGAAAACCTGGGGTTAGACGTGTTTTTATGTGTGTATTCATACGTCTATAAAGCCAGTCTCTCTCTCCTTCAAATACGTGTATTTTCCTAGTTTCAGCTGATACTCTGTGCTACCTCCTTTGATCAGATGTTAGCATTGTCAGATACCCTGACAAAGTCGGTGCAGTATCTGTTTGCGGGAACCTAACGCAAGGAATCAAGACATCGTAATTAGCTGTCTCCCACGTGACTAAAAGCTATGTGCACCCTTCAGCGAGAGCTGGACCTCTGGTTTCTCAGCAGGGTGTTGGACAAGGGTGTGCTGTGGCTCACCCCGGCTTCTCCCTGAGCTTGTGGGACCTGAGCAGGGTGAGCCTGCCTCTGGGGGAGCAGTGTGTACGCCTCAGGAACCCTTCTGTAGAGGCATGATGTTCACGGCTTTTTTTGCACTCAGTGTTTCTGGTAGCAAGGTATCCCTGAATGTGATGTCAACTTTAAATAACTTTTATGGAAGCCGGAGACAGCGTTAGGATACACAAAGCATCTGGCAGGTTTTACATGACAGAAAAAGGGGGAGTGAGTCATTGCTGCTTTGCTGGTGAATAACGATGACCCAAGCGATGAAGGTGGTAGTGGACGTGACAAATGCTTTTGCTCTTTCGGGTGATACTGTTTTTCCTTTGAGGGAAGAAACAGGTCCCCTTCATATTCCAAAGAATGCCATGTTGACTCTGTGGCTTCTGCCTAAAGCTGCTGCCACATCTATTTGCTGTGAAGGGCGGAGAGAGCGTTTCCTGTGGACCTCAGCAGTTGCCCCTAGAAGGAGATGCAGACTTTGTTGACGAGCAACATCATAGTTCTGGTATTCTTTAAGTATGTTTTGGTGGCTCCTTTTGGCATACTTTACGCTTGCTTTATTCAACATTGCATGAGGTGAAGAGGCAATGGCTGAGGCAATTGTTAGTTCTATGTGAAGGGCTTTACCTGTTAAGTGGAAAGGGGATGATGTTCTCCATGTCAGTACAGCAAGTGAGAAGAGACATCATGCTCCTGGCTTTCCAGCAGGATGGGATTGGACTAAATAAAATCTTTTAGTCCTTGAAATTAAAAAAGAAAGCAATAGACTCAGGGCTGCAATGAATAAGAGCAACCTCTGCTGTTTTAAAGGAAGTTGTAACTTGCTCACATTACCTGTAAATCTGGACTTCAGTGGCATCAGATGCTGCTCACCTTCTTATTGTGATGTGGAGAAATCCATAATCAGAAAAGCAGTTCTATGTCAGCAGGATCAGTACATATAATAATGGCCAGGTATCAGTTGTAATGCTAAAATTATAGCAGGCTCGCATTGGTTGTTGAGAACAGTTGTTATCCATGAGCCAACAAATTTAGCTGAGTCTTAACTTCATTAGCAGTGTCTAAATGCATTAGCCATATGCTCCTCAGCATATGGGTAAATACATAACAATTTATTTTCATTAAGGTTTTCTTACAAGTGCTGCTAACCCAAGCTCTGCTAGAAATGTTTACAACACGACACGTCTCTTCAGATAAGAAGCTGGCCTTCTGTACAGCAAGTCAGCCTGAAAGGGTGGCAAACAAGATACTTCCCCCGCCCTTTCTGAGAGTAGGAAGGTACAGCTGCTGTGGGTCTGATCCGCTGCAGCTAGCCAGGCTCAGTTTCTGCAAAGCTTTATATTAAAATGAGTAATAGAAGGCTTTGGAGAACTGCCTGTTCAAACGTGTGCCATTAAATCCCCGGTATTACAGAATCACCAAATGGTAGGGGTCAGAAAGGACCTTCGGAGATCATCTAGTCCAACCCCCCTGCCAAAGCATGTTCTCCTAGAGCAGGTTGGACAGGAATGCATTCAGTATTCACGTATTCATTGTGTGCTGTCTTCTGGACTGCCTACGGTGCACCTTGGGTGGCATCACCTCCTGCTAGCTTTATCTGGATGTAAGACTCATGACCCTCTGGGTTCTCCCCCCTTCCTCCCCTCCCAGTCAGGATGTTAAAGATGAAATATAACTTTCCCTAAGAGGGGCTGAGTGTGAAATTGGGTCTTAGTCATGGCCTGTAGTCAAATGGATGCAGTACTGGGAAAGGCAGGGTGGGTTTGCAGGAGGGGCACTGGGGCAGGGCTTTAAGGGCTTCAGTAGCTGTGGAGATGGGACAGATGCAAAGTAGCCATTGCGTGCTTGACCTTCTCTTAATTTTTCAGAAATATATGAAATATTATTTTCTGGAGCGCTCTTTTTTTGGTTAAATATTTATGCAATTTGATCCAGAAATGCAAGTTGCCTACAAAGGTGTGGAAGTGTAAGAAAGGCCCAATCTTGTTGAAGAGGTATAAAGATCTAAAGCTAATCTAATTCTCCACATCCTCAGAGGCGTCAGCGCATGTCTAAGTGTAGATGATAACATGAAACCAGAGTTGGATTCTAATCAGGTTTGTCTGAGAACCAACTGGGTTTTTTGTGTGGTTGGTTTTTGGTTTTGTTTTTGAAGAAAAAAAAAAAAAAAGAAAAAAACCCCAAATTTTTCAACAGGAAGTCTAAACAAACCCTTGTGCTTTTAAACCAGGTATTTCAAATTGCTGGTTTTTCTTTCTGTTTTCACCATGCGATGCAGTGAAATGGATGATACAGTCTTGGGTTGTCCTTGTACTTTTTAACTTTTCATTTTGTTTCTTTGTTATTAACCTTTTTCTCCTGCTTCCATTTTGTAATTTTCAAATATTTCATGAATTTTAGATGATTTCTATTACGGCAGAAGGAAAAGTGAAATGTTCTTTGGACAGTTGCACTGGTGCAACTTTAAATATTCAGGTAGAAAAAACAACCCACTCACTGAACATTAGTGATTTTTATCTCACCCTCTGACAAGAAAAAAATAAAATTACAAGCAAGAGAAAAATAAACTGAAACCTCTCTATATATATGTTTAAAAATACTCCCAACTACATATTTTCATAATAAACTATGCAGAAAACCCATTAAAATAATTGCAAATTAGTCTTTACTATTTTATGAGCTTCCATAGCTTCTGTGCATTATATCTGATGGCTTTTTTCAATTCTGGGCATATGCAAAGCTGTTAACTTTTCATAGGTAGCATGGTGCCAGAGGTGATTTAGGTAGGGTTAGTGAAAGCTGGGCTACAGGAGCCATAAGAAGTCACATGTGATGCTAAGTTAAGGAGTTTAAGTATTCTCTGGGAATCTGAGTGGGAGATTAAACGTGGTGATTACATTCCACTCAAGGAAAGGGAAAAAGATACATGGCAAGAGCAGGGTTTGGAGGGAAACGTCCCTTTGGACACACAGGAAAAGGGGATAGGGAACCCCAAAATCTTAATTAATTTGCCTCTGTTTGCTTTTATGTCTATATATTGAGAGGAAAGAGCAAGCCCTGGATAGGATGAGGCACATTGTGGCTTTAGATGGTGGCCTAGAAAAGAAGTACAAAGAGGTATTAACAAGAAAAGTGTGATTGATATATGATTTTTACAAAGGTTACAGCTTGCAAAGGGGTGAACAAATCTACCTTGATCTGTTAATACCTGGCAACATATTATGTGTTGTGAAAAGAGTGTGGCAAGGCAGCCGGAGAAAGGGTGGCATTTGAGTTATCCTTCGTGTTCCACATCTGAGGACAGTCTTGGACAGGAGCAGCTTGCAGCCAAGGTGGGGTGGAAAAGGTTCTTGACCCGTACACAAAGGGGAAATGGGAGAGCTTTGGGGAAAAAAAAGCTACAGTTAATGACCTTATAGCAGGGGTCTCTATTTTAATAAAGAGTATCATATAGTTCACGACAGATAGAATTAGGGACCATGCAAGTATCTTGTAGTTATATTTGTGTTTATATTTTTCACTACCTTTTTTTTTTTTTTTGCCCCAATGCCCCAGGGAGTCATCTCAAAGACCTCATAAACGCAAGATTTCATTTTCTAATGCTATTTCATTTCCTGGATGGAGGACCTGCCACGAGAAGACCAGACCTCAAATTATAATAGCCCTATAAATAACTCCCTAAGGCAAAGGGAAAAAAGAAAGCCTTTGAAAGACAACCACAAATGCAAAAATGGAGGTGTTTGGGTTCTTGCAGAACCAGACTAAGCAACTCTACTTAGGACATCATTAATTTAGTGTAAAGTTTTTTTGGGTTTCCCTGTTTCTCTCTGTGCGCTGTTTACTTATAAACCTATATCTAAAAAGTCCTGTGAGATCTTTTGCTTGAGTTTAATTTTCTACAGTGTTTTGTTGCCTCTTGGCTTGTCTTTAGAGCCTGCTAGAAAATGGAGTTTCCAGGTAAAATTGAAAACAATCCAACAAACTGACTAAAAGAAATACAATTGTGAATCGAGTAAAATAGTCTGAAAACACAACTTTTTCTTCTTTCTGGGTGAAGTCGTTTTATTTTAGCAGACCCAGACTGTCTGCCTGCTTTCCACTGGAAATCTGTGCAGAATTGGCACATCGACTAGAATAAAAACATTCCCGAGGAATCGGCATATTCTGTCAAAACATTTGAACAGCTCCCATCTCCCGGCGCACAGTGCTGCTGCGGAGCCGGCAAAGGGAGCTCTGCAGTGCATGGTGACGGCTTCCCCCCCAGCCTCCTGTGTCGAATCCACCTTTTTTGCGTAATTATGGGCAAAGTGCTTCAGGTTAAATTATGTTTAGCTGTGGTGGGAGTAGAGAAGGTTTGTGGGGTGGCCTATGTAAGGGCTGTCCTTTGTCTGTTCCCACTAAGGCTGTGTTGTATATGTGAGGAAAAGTCAGGAAGGTCAGGCTATAGGAGCCCGGTACCTTCCCGTAGAAGCCTGGGTCAATGTACTGGCCAGGGACAAGCCAGGCTGGCAAAGCTGAGCTCCAGGAGAAGTCCCGCTGTGTAGGGACAGGGATCCTCCTTGACAGATGCCTCTGTGCCATGCTTCTCACCGCTCCATGACTCTCTGCTACATGTGAGTTCAGCCTCCAGCAGCAAAGTTCAATCTGTGTTGTGTAATAATGATAATTTATTTTTCGTTATGACTTGATTATTTAAAAAAAATAAAAAAAGAAAGAAAGAAAATTGTAATCTTTGGCTAGAAGAAGATACACAGCAATTACAGAATGTAACTAAGGGAAGTGTGATTAGCCTCAACCTTTGCAGCAGGACACTGACTACTTTACTTTTGCTAAGTAGTGTCTTAGTCCTCTAGCACTGAGATGGAAGGGGTCTCGCCAATAGGCTCTACTCGATGTGAATGAGAGCAGTAAAATCAGGCCTGCAGCCAATTTACTGGAGGTGCTGTCTGCCTGTTATTGAGACCAATTGCTTAGGAATGTAATTGTATCATTCTTGTTACCAAAATTGATATCCCCCTGACTGACAGCAGCTAAATGAGTTTTTATTTTGCAGAATTTCTGGGCTGTTGCATGATAAGGCATTGTGGTGGACAGCGTGCAGTCAGTGGTTTGAAACAAATGAAGTTTTTCTTCATATTTGAAAATGGGATGTGTATTAAGCAATGTTTTACTGTGCTGATGAACTAGCAGATGGTGTCCTTTAAGGCAGCACATGGGAGAGTAGCCTGTTTGAATGAGCATCGTACCTACTTGTCTAAGCTCCATCCATCAGAAAAAAATCCGTTATAAAATAACATAGAAGTAAACAAGGTGGGAAGGCGAGCAACCCTACATATGTGCTTGTCTTATAGACCGTGGCACATGCCCACATAGCAATTCAGAGCCATTTTGATAAAAGTGGCATCACTGAGAAATGTGGTGGAAGAGAATTGTCCGTGCCCTACAGAGCAAGGAAGACTTAAAGGGGTGGCTCATAACCCAGCCCTAGCTCCGCTCGGGGTAGTGGCAGCGCAGCAGCCTTATAGCGGGTGGGTTGTGAATGTTACATTCCTAACTCTATTACTTATCCCCTGGGCCAGAGGGGCCAGATGTGTTGCATAGGCAACATATTTAATCTGTGAATGATCATTCCTAATGGATCCCCTCCAGCCAGTCCAAAAGTTACATTACCGGGCCCCAGCCCACTTCAAGTAGAAAGACAAGACCACCCAATCCAGTGCCTTCAGGGAAGGGAGAAGGTGGAATTACTGTGATTACTATGATTAATAATTTCACATTTTATGCGAGCAGTTCTACACTCTCTGGCCAAAATGCTTATATACTGGTGCCTAACCCAAGGCAACTAAAGCCACCCTGTGGCACCTAAAAGCTTAATTAACCATATGATTCTTACAGGAATTAACAGGCATTCTTACTTTCAAATGTTGCTATAACTCCTTTTATTTAGTTACGCAAAGTCTAGCATGCTGCACATGTAAAATTTGGCCTAAGCATAAACCATGCTGACAAAATATGGTCACTTCTGGGGCTGAGGTGAAGGCAATTTACCACAGTATGGCTATGTTGGAGAGGAAAAATCTGTTAAAATCCTTCTACTGACAATTATGGCAAATATATGTTAAAAGGCTTTGAGACCTTGCACAATGACGAGCCCATCTTTTCCTAGGAGAGGGAACAGGCTGGAATGACGTTGTCAGTATTTAAGGCTCTTAATATATTATATTACTGCCTCACAGAGGTTTGTCAAACTGAGACTCAGGTTTGTGCAGGCTTACTACTGTCCTAACACCAGAGCAGTCACTTGATTTGTGAAAAGCTTATCCTCTACAGAGGCAGGTGTGGAAGAAAGGAAGAAAGGGCCGCCCTGGGCCTGGGCTGGCGCAAAGATGGCGGAGTTGCAGGGGGCCGAAGGCCTGCAGTGCCTCAGAGCCCCCAGCCCCGGCACAGCCAGCCAGCCCCGGCTGAAACCGATCACCGGGAACCGGAGGGGCTGCATTGTTGGGGTTGGAGGTGGCTCCGCAGGGGGAGGGAAACAGCAAAAGCGCCATAAATGCTGACCTGGATGCCTTTGTTTCACTGGAGCTGTCGGCCCAAACCGAGCTCCCCGCTGGGGCCAGTTGTGTGTCAAAGCTGAGGCATGTTTAGAGCACAAGTGTTATGAGGAGCGGCTGAGGGAACTGGGGTTATGTAGGGTTGTGTGTGTCCTTTTCCTGGAGGAAAGGAGGCTGAGGGGAGACCTTATCACTCTCTACAACTCCCTGAAGGGAGGGTGCAGCGAGGTGGGGGTCAGTCTCTTCTCCCAAGTAACAGGCAATAGAACAAGAGGAAACAGCCTCAAGTTGTGCCAGAGGAGGTTTAGGATGGATATTAGGAAAAACTTAATCACTGAAAGGGTTGTCAAACATTGGAACAGGCTGCCCAGGAAGTGGTGGAATCGCCATCCCTGGAGGTATTTAAAAGATATGTAGACGTGGTGCTGAGGGACACGGTTTAGTGGTGGTTTTGTCAGTATTAGGTTGATGGTTGGGCTCGGTGATCTTAAAGGTCCCTTCCAACCTAGACGATTCTGTGATTCTATGAAGTGTTCTCGTGGTATTATGGTCAAGGAGATTAAGGGCTGTGGCTATAAGTTTTTCTTCACCACCCATTGAAACCACTGGCCAAGTGCCCGCTGTCTTCGCCGGGCACAGGAGCAGGTGGCCAGTGCCTCCTCCAAGCCTGCGTAGAAAGAGGTGGTGGCAAGGCTGAGAAATGCATTTGCATCCAGTGGGCTCCAGCTCAGCGTCGCAATCACTGCCGCCTTCTCAGAGCCTCCTGTTGCTGCAGTAAAAGTTTATATTACATGGAGGAGGATAACACCTCAAAACATCCCTACTGGTATAAGCAGGCACCTTAAGTCGAGAATTCAAGCATAACTTGCTTTTCTACTACTTCTCTAGTCAGTCCGGTAATTTTTGTTTGGCTTAGGAAAAATAGGAATAAGTGTTAAATTAATGCTTAAAAGATTGCCTCTCTTCAGAGAAATTTGTTATCCTTTTTCTCATTTTCAACAAGGAAAACTTGCTTTTGCAGCAGAGATTTTGACATTAAGTGCCTTGATAGAATAATAGGCGTGAGATGGATTGCAATCTATTGCCTCCAGACTTTGCCAATCATAAACTAAAATCAGTTAATGCATTGAGTTAAACCTTGCTATATTGTACAATGTGCTAGTAGTATTAAAAAAATCAATCCAGAAAATATATTGATTATATTATCTCCATAGCAACAAACAATAATGGGATAATGTTAGCTTAATAATTGTGCTTTGTGAAAACCTTTCAGAATAATTACTGCATTGTGGTCTTTTCACAATGTGGAATGCAATAACGCTTCTTCCTTGACTGCAGTCACCATCAGCACTGCGTCAAGAGATGCTGTTTTTGTGTGCATGCATATGTATTCATGGGTAATTTTGCTCTGGGTGAAACAATTTAGCAGACTATTTTGGGATCCATTTTTAAATGGTCAAGACCACAAATTGGCAATTGTTTTCGGTGTGGTTTGTTTTCTCCCACCTCCTCTGACAACTGCCTACTGTAAAAAGAGGCTATTAATATTCTTTATCCTGTGTCTTTCTTTACATGGCACAAAGATTTTGGCATGTCACAAAACTAAACGTCCAGCTTCAAAGCTGTTCCTTTAATTGAATTTCATCTGCCATCCTCTAGAAATGACCTGTTCTACAGGACCTGAGACATTTGCTTGTGTATTGGAGGACCTGATTCTCTTGTGTATCCTTCATTGTCACATAAATAACTTGAGGTTGTTATGAATAAATATATATATATATTCTTACATATAAGTAGGGGGGTGTGTGTATAACATTTTTAGCTTGAAATTTTAGCAGGAGAGTCAGAGGAAGAGACATATATGCTCTTCATCTGGGTCTTGCTTTAATTTTTACTTCCAGATCCACCCCATAATTTTGATCTTGAATGAAAAAGAGGCGCTGAGCCAAGTCTACGATGTTTTTAGAGTGGTGAAAGAGAGGCCAAGTTTTTAAGAGTAGTGAAAAAATCCCCAGTTTAATCCCTGAAGTTTAACCAGCCCCTAAACTGTCCTGTCCCTGTGAAAGCTCTCATGCACCTGGCAGTGGATCAGGAGTCATTTCACCTTCTGGTTGTGCCACTGTTTCCTGATGTACCTGTTGCACAAGGGCTGGGTTTAGAGATCAGCCAGCAGACAGGAGGCTGCTGCCACATCTTGCACCAGCAGGAGATTCTCTGTGGCTTTTGTAGGGTGCCCTTCCACCCCCAGTGATATGATGGGATGCCCCTTTACTTCCCAGGGTATGAGTGGATGCCCTGTTCTCCAGCAGTCACTCCTTCAGCCCTTTTTCTGGGGGACAAATCAGGGACAAATTGATGTCTGATTAAATTTTTAGCATAACTTTTGAACAGTGCATCATATTATTTTGACTCTTATTTCTGGATGGAACTTGTCCTTCAAATGGACCGTAATTTGATTTCTTACCATTTACCAGACAGGGGTCCCTTTTTCTTTCAGGACCCCCAGCAGAAAGCCCCTACCTTGGAACTACTAATTACAAGATGGGTCCATCTTGGAGCCAGGAATGTGCAAACCCTGAACTCTGTAGGTGGTGGCACTTTGGTACCATATACGTAAGAAATGCAGTACAGTGCAAGCGCTGACAGTTTTTCTCTCTGAGATGATGTCTTCATGAGGAGCTTGATTGTGCTGTTGTCCCCTGCTGTTGTTTTCCTCTACGCTCCCTCCAGATTGTTGCTTTATGGGGAGGGTGGGATGGAGGAGTTGCTTTCTGTCCCAGGCAGTGGTTACTTTCTGCCAGTGCCCTGGTCCCCTAGGAATGCGGTTAATTCAACAGGAGAGAGAGGAGCAGTGGTTGCTCTTGACTTCGTGCCATGTGCCAAAGCATCTAGTTCTGTATAGCTGTTGTACTGGATGAGGGTGCCAAGCCTCTCTTTCCTTTCCTGGGTACAGATGAATGCAGTTGTGAAAGGGCAGCTAAATGTATCAGTTCCTCTGGAAAATATCTGATATTTGCAGGTGTGTGGCATCATTCATTAAAAAAGAAAAAAAGCTCAGATGGATTGACAAGGTGCTTTTTCTGATGCTGCTGCAGAATCCAGCCCTGTCTGGTGATCTAGAAACAGAACCGAATGGCTGACACGATACAATTAAATCCCCACCTCCAAAACCAAGCTCTTCTCTCTATGAAATTGTCTCAGTTGAAGCTATGGCTGCGCTTTTGCTTGGCAGCCCCCGTGCTCACCCTGGGTGCTGGCCAGTGGCCTTGCTGATTGCTAGAGCTGTCCCAAATTCTCATTCCATCATTCCACTGCAGCCTCCCGTTCAGTTTCCTTGTGCTATCTCAGCTCCTAGTGCTCTCTGCAGTCCTTCTCCAGCCCACACAGGGGTTGGCGCTGTGTGTTTCTGTCTGCCTTCTTCCTAATACCTTGTTCCAGGGAGGCCTGATAAGGCTTTCTAGTGCATCTGTTTTCCATGCTTGGATCCTACCAGCTGCCACATGGGTGGCTGGGTCTTAAATGGTGTTTGGCTTCAGGACAGAATATGAAGAGTAACTTACCGTATGAAAACAAGGAAAAGTTGGAATAATTGTTTTAAGCTAGGCAAAGAGTCAACTGCCTGGTGTGATGTGGCTGTTAGGGCTGCAGCTGGTCTTACTCTCAAAGGGATAAAACTATTCTGTTCTGCGTAGGATCTCACAACGCGTTTCTGTCTATAATGGTTTAGGGTAGGTCTGTCCTACCTGGCGGACTGTCAGTCTGGGAGCAGGATGAAGCACACCGAGTGTCTGTTTACATGGCTAGGGTGAAGATGCTTGTAGCTTAGCAGCCACGTGTCCCCTTGTGCCCTGCTGAATGTATGGACTCACCTCAAGGCTTGTGTGTGCATCAAGCTGACTTGTCTGCCCTTAACCTTGTGGCTTTTACAGAGGTGCCATGTGATAGACGGTAGTAAAAAGGGACCTGTCATGCCTATGCCTGGCCTGTCCATGCTACAGATAGCAGCATGCTCTGTTCTGCATCAGAGGCCAGTACAATCTATAGGGACACTTTTCTGCTTTCACGCTTGAGAGCCTGCATCCATACAAGGTGGGAATTAGGCAAGAGGAAGCTGGGCTTGTCCAGCTATGTTAAAGTACAGAAATAGTCCTAGTATCTTTCAGTAATGCATTAAGTGGCACAATTAATGTCTGTCACGTGTAATGCACTTTCCAGGTCTCTTCCCTTCATGGGGTACTCTGCATGCAGCGTACTGCTTTGATTTCAGCACTGTTTTGTGTCTTAGTGTCATCATGATAACAGATCGAAATTTGGGAGTTGAACACAGATGGAATTTGTGATAATCTTTAGTTCTTTCAGAATAAATGTTTCATAGTTTCAAACTCAGTGGTCACAGATAGTTAAGTGGCATTGATTCTATAATCAGTTCATAAACAATGGTAGAGACCCCTAGCACTATACAAGGGCAACGTCTCTAAGGAGGCCAAGGTATTATCACCCACTGAATGAGTAGTGTTGCTTCCTAAAGCTGAGGTTTTCTTGAAACGCACCTGTCTAAATAGTATCTGCTTAGGCACTAGAGAGTTAAAGCAATATGAGATAGCCCAGAGTTTGCATCAGAAAAAAAAAAAAAGCTTAAACACTGCGATCCTAATTCTGTAGGCAAAGATGCAAGATTTGCATGTGGACATGTAATTTTTCCAGTACTTATTTCAAAGTCTGTTTGCACTCTATGGCACCTAAGAGACACTACTGCACAATGGGGTTGATTAATATTTTTTTATCCTTAGAAATGACATTTTCATAATCTGAAGGAATCTGCTATTAATGGATCTGAGAAGGACGGGGACACTCTTCAGAAGTGGAGAAACTCCTTGGAGAAAAAAAGAGACTCCCTGTCTCCCTTTCTTGGGAAATAAGTCAACTTTCATTTCTCCAGATGCCAATTTGTTGCCCCCTAAAACAGTGCTGTGTTGTCAGAGTACTCCCAAAATATTTGCTGTCCTTAGATTTAGCTAGCATGTCTGTCTGTCCTACAAGAAGTTGTTTCCATTTCTTTAAATTATGTAATTACTGTTTTGCTTCCCTTAAGGGAGGCCAACCAAGAAAACTAATAAAATTCATTCACCATTAGTAAGATGTGCTGAATGCTTATGCTAATTCATCTGAGAGACATTGAGCACACAGTGAAAATACACATTGCAATGGTCTTCTATTGCACAATGAATTCCCTCCTATAGAGACCACTGCAATTCTCTGCTTTTCTGTTGTAATTTGAGGATGTGGTAATATTAAGAAAGGCAAAAAAGATGGTTAGCGATCCAGTGGAATTACATCCAAGGAGAGATTGTGTGGGACAGAATTACACTCAGTTTGGAAAGAAGACAACTTATAGAATCATAGAATAATTTGGGTTGGAAGGGACCTATAAAGGTCATCTAGTCCAAGCCCCCTGCAATGAGCCGGGACACCTTCAACTAGATCAGGCTGCTCAGAGCCCCGTCCAACCTGACCTTGAATGTTTCCAGGGATGGGGCATCTACCACTTTGGGCAACCTGTGCCAGTGTTTCACTACCCTCATTGTGAAAAAATTCTTCCTTATAGCTAGTCTGAATCTACCCTCTTTTAGTTTAAATCCATTACCCCTTGTCCTATTGCAACAGGCCCTGCTAAAAAGTCTGCTCCCATCTTTCTCATAAGCACCCTTTAAGTATTGAAAGGCTCCTGTAAGATCTCCCCAGAGCCTTCTCTTCTCCAGGCTGAACAACCCCAACTCTCTCAGCCTGTCCTCATAAGGAGAGGTGCTCCAGCCCTCTGATCATTTTTGTGACCCTCCTTTGGACACGCTCTGACAGGTCTGTGTCTTTCCTGTGCTGAGCACTCCAGAGCTGGACACAGTAACTCCGGGTGGGGTCTCACCAGAGTGCAGTAGAGGGACAGAATCCCCTCCCTCAGCCTGCTGGCCACGCTTCTTTTGATGCAGTCCTGGATACTTAGAAGGGATTTAGTGGAAATTACATAGTCTAGTAAAAAAAAAAAAAAATAAATCCATCATTCCTTTCTCTTTTTTCTAGGTTTTTTTGACTTATTATAAATATATGTTTATCACAGAATCAGAAATTGCAGTGAGCCTGTAAGACCTCATATAGAGCCTTTCATGAACACACATTGCACAAATTGTATTTCTCTTTGTAAATGTCTTCATAATGACATGTTTTCTGTTTTTGATAAAGGTTCCTAGAAGCCTGAATAGGTGTCTTCTGTGACATTTACTATTAAGTAAAATGAGGGCCTAGCAGGTTTAAGTGTTATCTAGACAATAGTCCTAATAAAAATAGTAAGGTTGCAATTATAGCTCTGCGGCAGATATAAACAAGGTCTAAGCTAATGTCATGCAACTTCCAAATAGATAAAAAGGAGTATTATTTTAGCCAGTGTAATCAGTCTGGAGAATTCATCATTGCGAGAATCAGGGAGTCAAACACAGCAACTGGAATAATTTGAGGGTCTGGATAATTTTATGACTAATTACATTTGTAGCTATGCATATTGTGATAAGAGTAATTGAATCTTAAGCTAACAGCTGGGTGAGGAAGAAACCTCCCTCTATTTAAAGCATTTCAGAGTTAACTGTGTACGTAGGGTTGTTTACCTCTTGCCTTTCTCCAAAGCCTCAGGCACGTGATATGTCTGAAAACTTGGAAATAGATCAAATTTGTTGATATTCCTATCTCATATGCTGTCTGTGTTTCTGTGGCAGAGAAGGAATGGTTTTGTAAGATACCAAGAAGGAGGACTGAGAAACCTGCAACTTGTCTCTGGCTCTGCCACTGACTTCTTGTGTGGCATTTGGCAAATTGCTTAATCTTGCATACTTCCAACTCCCCACCTGTGACAGAGGGGCAGTTACCATCCCAGAGATGTTGTGGAAGTGAAGTTTGTAAAGTGAAATGAGATTGAAAAGAGAAAGACAAAAAGAAAGCAAGAATCATTGCAGTATGCCAAATTAATGTCTGAAGCCATATTTATGTGAGAATGCTTTGTAAAGTTAAGGTGAATCAACTAGAAGTGTGAATGCAGCGTGCACATATGAAAGTGCAGTAAATCTTTTCCACAAGAAGAGTTTCTCTTATTCTGGAAGTGGCTGTGCATGTATCACCCTGAGGGGCTGGAGTAGATGGGCTAGGTTATTCATCCTGCACTCCATTTTTTGTAAGTATCTACATCTTGTCTCCTGTGCCTCAAAACCCTCCTTGAGATTCTTGCCCCTACTATTCTGACTGGGAGGCTGTTCTAAAATCTCACTACTTTGATAGTCAATAACTTTCATCTAATTTCTAGCAACATTTATCCATGGCCAGTTTATAATCATTTGATCTTTTAGTAATGCGGATCTTTATATTAAATAGATATTTTTCCCTCCCTGATGATTACTCCCAGTACACTTATAGACAGCAAGCATGTCTCCTCCCTTTGGTCTTCTAAAATGAACCTTTGGTTTGCTAAAATGAACTCTCCTAATTACTACTTGTAAGACAGGCCTTCTGTTCCCTGAGGATCCCTGTAACCCTTTTCTCCACTCGTTCCATTTTTAATTCATTCCTTTTGAACGTTGCTCATCAGATTTGCATGCAGCATTCCAGAGAAAGCGTATCCCAGATATTCTACATCTGTAGTTTCCATCATACTTGTTGTTCATCACTGTCCTGTGGTTGATGTGTCCATCCAGGTTTTTCCCTTCTCTGTCATTTTCAAACAATAATCTACTACTGCAGAAATTCTTGGAGTTAACATGGTCCCTCTGAGGGCATGATGCTTTGCTTTCAACTAAAGACTCTCCTCTGTTGCAGTTGTTCAAGTTCTTTAGGCCATCCAGTTCTTCTGATATGACAGTCTCAGTCTCTCTGCATGCTGAGGAAAGAATCCGTCTTTCAACCCATAACCATGAATGTACTTCACTAAAGTCTGTCTGCTTTTTGTGCCTAAGTCACTCCTCAAAACACTGAACAAGGTTTGTCCCAAGACTGACCCTTGAGAAATATGAGTTTCTTCTTTTCGTGCCTGTACTTTTTCTTTCAACTCAATCCATGCTTATTTCCCTACAGCTTGCATATTTACTGTCTCAATTTTTATCTTCATCCTTTTGGGTGTGATGACTGTTCGCCTGCCACCAGACCAAATGCATTACTTGAAGACTGAGTACGTCTTCCACTGCTCCCTCACCTTGAAGATGTGTTATCTTCCCAAAGAAAGATAATGTGCAGTGTATCCCATTTCCCATTCCTCTGACCCTCTTTCCTTTAGGTATTTGCAGTGCAGCAAGGTGCCAGCTTGTTACCGGTGGGCCAGAAGTGGTGCCTGAGGGACTGTCAACTGGCTGCAGCTGCTCCGTCCAGCCATGCCGTTTACACAGTGCTGGTGCTTATGACTCAAATGTTAAAAACATATGGTCGGGTTTCTGAGAAAATCTGAGGACTGTAGGACTGTGTGTGTTCCATGCACTGGGAAATCTTGCATGCTATTGAGGTCAGGCTCACAATTGTGTATTTACTTGCTTGGCTTCCCCACCCTCCCGCCGTCTCTTCAGTTACCAGCCTATTAGAATCAGCCATTAACCTGGTTAATGGGGAGAGACAGCAAATACCAGAAAGGATGATGTGCTTTTCTTAATTCCCTCTTGGAAACCTGACTGTTTTAAACTGTAAATGTCTCAAGCAAAGGCTGAAAAGGGTCCAAAACATGTCTTGCTTTTGTAACGCAGGCACACCCAGGCAGAGGAGAATGAGATGAGGCTGTGTTCTCCTTAGGACTTCACTGGGAAGGTGAAGTCCCTTTCGGGGTGAAAGGGTAGTCCCCTGCCAAAACTGCCCAGGAGGCTTTGAGCTGTCTGCATGCAGGCTTTGGGGTGGTGAATTGGCATGACTGAATCGTATTGTGCTTTCTGACCCTTTTGGGTGATATGATAGGCTAAGGTGATACCTCGATGCCATCTGATCCTTTGGGTCGATCGCAAGAGCCTCTGCCCTCCTTGACCAGGCCAGGTGATGGACAGCAGAAGAGGACGATGAAAGGCATGGGGTCAGGGCAGAGTGAAAGGGAGAGCTCACGCAAGAGGGAAAACAGCCGTCTTTGTGGGAAGGACCAGTTTCTCCGAATGCTGATACGACAACTCCTCATTTCAGACAGCAAGGGCTAATACAGCACACAAAAATAAACCTGCCCACTTAGTTTTTATTAAAGATCTGAAAAGGTAGAAGGAAAAAATTTACAATTTGTTTGGTATTTAGTTCAGGTAATTTTTTTTTAATTGTGTAATGAGAACACATTGTCCAAATTTTCATATGCAGATTCAATTAGTGTTCAGTTAATTAGCCTTTACAGATGAGGATTAACTTAATTACATAACACTAACCTCTCTTAATAACTATTAAGGGTAGGAAGGCTGCTTTTAATAAATTTGGAAGGGCTATATGTGTTTTTTAAAATCTGAAATGGCATACACATAAATTAAACCAAATTACACACAGAGGACAGCCATTAAGGGTAACGATCAAAGGAAACAAACTATGTACATGGCTTGAAATCAGGCTGGTTAGAAGTTCATGCTGTTTTCCTCCTCTTGTCTGCTGGCATCCTAGTGTTTTCACTCGGATTATTACTGGAGATGATGTACAGTCTGGGGTCATTCCTTCAAAGTGGGCTGCAGTCTGATACAAGGTTGCTTTAATTAAAGGTTAGCTTGTATTAAAAAAAATCAATTTGGGTACTAGGTTATTAGCCGTTGTGTTTTTTTTCCAGGTGGTCTAAGGAAAAAAGACATGTGAAGCCCATTGAATACTAAAAATCAGATCCATACATGTAATTCATTGTCATTATGTACCATAAATAACTGCATAGATTTTTGTCTTCTGATATGATGTGTGCACTCAAAGAATGATGCTTTGATTATTAATATCATAGTGAAATAGCACATCGTGTCTGACTTACAGGGTGGTGAGAGTGGAGCGTGTATGGGACTAGTGATGGGATGTGATGTCTTTGGCTTCTGAGTCACAGGTTTGAATCCAGGCTGTTTTGGTAAGTGTAATGTGTGATGCTCTTCAGAAAGGGGCAACAAAAGAAGCCTTTCTTTTTCCCTTGGCTGTTCTTCCATGGGTAATATTTTCTACTTGCAGTGGATTTTGATGGGCACACCACATCACTCTCCACATGGCTCAGTAGCTCTTGAAGCATTCATTACACTACAAAATTCAAGGGCAACCCTCATGCATTCTGGAAGTCACTTTTTTGTGGTCCAAATTTTGAGCTACTGTCAGGAGCATGCATCTGCTGGATCCCAACTGTGTCCCCTTTCAAACTGTTTTATCTAGTGACCCTTAAGGACTTAAGGACCCTTAAGGCCAAGTTCATAAACCACGTGATTTGTTTTCCAGCTGCAGCAAGCTGAAATGTTACAAAGCATCCTCCAATGCAGTCTGGGGCACTTCAAGCTTGAGCTTAAGCTTAAAGTCGCTTAAGTCCCCATTTGCAGCCGCGAGATCTGCAAGGATTGAGCAACAAATAAGAATAGGTTGGATATGCCTCATGTTAGACACCCCAAAAATTGAAATACGTGGTACAACTGCCTCGTTCTGAAAACTTTGGCTTAGTGCCTACACCCATTTTCAGCAAAGAGGCAGGATGACATTGCTGCAGATTTTTCCTTGCTGTGAGGAGCTAGCAAGGTGAATATGCAACAAGGAGGAAATTGCTGAAGGATCTGTCTTGCAGTGGCAGAATCTACTGAAAAAAAGAAAGGGGATACTTGAGCCAACAGAGGCCCTTCTGAAGCCCTTTCACGTATGTGCTGCTCAGGCTGGAGTCTCAGTGTTCGATATCTCAAGATAGATGGCTGGCAACGGCCAGGCTTGGCTCTGACTGATGCGGACCCAAATCTTGTTCCCTTCCATAGGGGTTGCACCTGTATCCCTGAGAGCAGGATTTGGCCTTGGGAATGGTTCTACCCACAGATGCAGCTGATGATACATGCTCAGAGGAAGGGGAGAATGCAAATTCCCTGTAGGGAGGCAACCGCCAGCCATGTAAACAAAGAAGCCTTCTGGGTGTGCAGCAGTCAGCCCACTTGAGCTGCTGTTTCCATGGTGTACCAGATGCTGTAAAATATGCTTTCTTCAGGGAAAGAAGCTTTTCATACTCCTGCATTATCTTGTTTGATAATGGGCTGTCATCAGGCGGGTACCTCACTGTAGGGGCCACACGCAGCAAGTCCCCCCTGCCCCAACCCTTTTCTGAGTTGTTGACAATTCATATTCTGCAGCTTCCAAACAAAGAAAAAGCTAAGTGATTTTTCTGACTTGGAACAGCATTACTGACTGTGTTTTTACATTTCATTGTTACAATTGACTGTTTAATGCACTACAGCTCCTCCTGATGCACATGGTGTCATCTCGTAATACCATGCATTGTTTTGCTTTTCAGTTTTCTTCTGTTTTCCTAAAAAAATTAGAATAATGTTTCCATTTTTCCCTGTTTCCTCCCTTCCTAACCCCAGCATTGCTTCATTATAGCTCCTGCCATAAGACAGGCTGTTTAAGCCACTGGGTACATGTGGCCACTGGGTACATTTCTGAATTTCCTTCCTCTCCTTGCGTTCACCCTTTGGGTGGTCTTGAGTCAGAGAGGTCTCTATCTCCATGTTCTTGTCGAACAGTTGCTGCTGGTGGGCGGGTACTTAGTTATCCTGTACGTATTAAGTACAATTGCAGTTATAAATCTGAAAAAACCTGCAATAATGAGCCTTGGAGCAGATCGACCTCAGCTAGTGTAAATAAGTTACCAAAAGCACTTAGGAGGCTTGCTGTGGTTCTAACATGACTCATAGGAGGAGAAGGACGTTTTGCAGCTACCTGTCTACTGGAAGGGATGTTCAGGGATGATGCTGCAAAACTGGCAGAGCTATGTGGACGTGGCATATCCCCTCACTGTGTACTGAGACCATCACAGGTTCATTGGCCTTCCTGATGGCTATTGAGGAGAAACTCAAGTGCCTTCATATGACCTCCAGCTGAAAGGCATGCCTTGGCTTGTAAAGGATGCACAAACATGTTCCCTCTGCATTGCCCGTGCTCCGGCCACCGCAGCCTTGCAAGGCTCTGCGCCGGCTATTTGCTCATCTTTCCCAGGTGTCCCAATGAGACCTCCTCCCAGGTGCTCACCATGCCTGTGGAGAGGGCCAGGAAAGCAGTGGGTACTGGGGGTGGATGGCAGAGGCAGGCAGTGGTGTGTATGTGCATGCAGTCACGCAGGATGGGAGAAAAGTGTCCCAAAGTGTAGAGAACAGGGCTTTTTCTTACTCCTGAGGATGCTTTCTCACAATCTCTCCCAGATACTTTTCAACTCCTTCCCTCCCCCCATCCTGTAGGCTTGTACTTCTCACTTTAGGGAAGAAAAACTAAGTGTGGTTAATTTTAAGCCAGTGCAATCATTTAGGAGACCTGGAGGTGGAAAACCAGTTATTGGTTAACAGGTCTGATTTGAAATGTGTTCTGCCTGACCCCTCTACTGTAGTGAGCCAGGAGCAGCGTTTCCAAGAAGCTGGCTTTCTGGAAGCCTTTTTCACTGAATCATTTAAAGCCTGGGCTTCTTGTAAATGTTAATATCCCGCTGGCTTGCTGGAATGCAGCTGGTGGATAGAGCAAGTGCAATACCTATGTGCGTGCTCTCAACCAAAGCAGAAATTAGTAGGCGAGGTTTAGGCTGTTGTTGGGGATGGCCTCACTGAAGGCTCAGGCTAGGAGGAAAGCAGAATGGAGGGCAGACCTGGTTCGGCATCGTCTCACAAGACTGGAGGTCCCTCTGCCCTGTACAGCCGGTGGCGTTGTGAAGCGGCAGTGCTTTGCACGCCCCGTGTGTGACTCTGCCCGGTAACCTCGAGCAGTGCCCTGGGTCGCACTGGTGCCTCAGGGGGGCTGTAAATCTGTCAGCAGGGTTTAGGCAGGTTGGAGTCCCTCTGCCAGGCAAAGCAGTCAGACGAGCAGTGACGAGCTGAGCCTGCTTCATGCAGTCTTAGATGGCCGCTTGGAGAATAGAGCTGGGGTGGGGGGATTTGGCCCCAGGATTTCCCCTTGCACCAGCGGGGGAAGGCAGTAGGCAACCTCTGTAATGCTGAAATCATAACAATTGCAAGCTGAAATCCTGCTACTGCTGAAGTATCGCTCTAGCAAAATGCAGATCGGTGTGAATGCATATGTACCTTTTCCCCTCCCTTGGCGTCTACAGATAAAAGCCTTTTTGAGTTAGCTGTATGTATTTTTGTGGTATCACAAAGGCTTTGTCCACCTTAGTTTTTGTGTGCTAATGGATGAGACCTTTCTGCTTACCTTAGTAGTAAAGTATTTTTCAGGTGAGAATATATATTTTTTTTTTCAGTCAATCATCTAAAACACCTCTTTCGTTATTTTATCTTTAGTGTGTTTTCTTATATGCCATCCAGTGCTTTAGCTTTTTGTAGCTCAAGGAAAACATAAAGTTCTTGCCTTAACCTGGAGACATATTGTCCTGTAGAATAAACATATTGAAAGTGCAGGATTAAAAAAAATGAAAAAGCACAACTGTATTAAGAACAAAAAACAACTGAAGGGCTCTATAAGAGGAGGACTGTAGGTCGTGGCAAGTACTTTGTTAATTTGGGTGATAAGTTAGCACCCAAGGATGATAAGTAGGATAACTACTTTTGATCACCAGATTTTCTTCCGCTTAGTGTGGTAAAATGCTTCCAAAGCATACACACGTTACAGGGTCTTGTTTTTGTCTATGGTTATGTCTATGGTTAATGCATTTACAATAGTTCATATTGTTCTAGCTAATGTTCTGCAGTATGTCATAAAAAATAAGAAAGATTCAATATGAGGCGTAAGTATTCTACTTTGTTAGTGAATTTTCTCTGAAGAATGAAGATAGATCACAATAGTCTTTCTTGAATTAATATAAATGCAGATTAATGCAGTCAAATGTGTTATTTTTCCATAGACAAGTTACAAACACAATGCAGTATGATTCTCAAATATCGCAGTTTTGTTAAAACAGATTTTTTTAATATTCATTTTTTGGGGATACATTTTGCACGCCTTCTTTCAGATTAATCAATTTGAATTCATTTAGGACACCAACAATTTAGTATAGTGGCAGGTTTATTTATATAAATGGATACCAATTTTCATCAATTATGAAAATGAAACACACAGTAAAAATTCTAAAAGTTTGTTAAAATAAATCTGTTTACTATTCTGCGGAGTGTCCCAGGTGACTTCCTCATGCTAAACTCCAACTTTGCAGGTTTGGGTAGTTTTTTTTAAATAATATAACTAAAACAAGACAAACTCTCCACATTCTTTGTATTTTTCTTGTGTGTAGTTAAGTCGTATACTTATTCTGTTATTAATTTCCCTGTCAGTTTTTCCGTCCACACACATATCAGAAAAAAATTGTGAATCAGGACATCAATCAAGGTATTAGTTTAAAAACAATAATCATTAAGTGGTAACACATTTTGGAGTGTAAAACCCTGATGAAAACATGGATTTCCACATCTTTTTTGGGGTTGGGATTTTTTTTCAGTCACCATTTCTAGACTCTACTGTTACAGATGGACAACGAGAGAAAGTTGAGGTTATGAGTTAATACCGTGGTTCTCCTAGTTGAGGTTCAAAGCTTTGGTATGGGTGTTGGCAACACTGTGTAATAGAGTTTCTGTTAAGTACTGCTCTAAAATACTTTGTTATTTTTCTTTTATCCAGGGCTTTTGGGAAAATCACACAAAACTCATAACGGAGTATGGACCTGTTTGTGGGTAAGCTTACCTGTGCCATCAGCTTTCTTCTTTTCTGACTGTTGCTGTTTGGGTTTGTTGGGTGGGAGAGGAGAAAATGCCAAGATAAGATGTTCACCAAAATGCGGAGTGCGGTATTTCAGTCCAGGGGACAGAGGTGGAGGTCGTTTGATTACATGCAGAAAGTAACCGTGGCTTATTTTAGTTCAGCATTTGGTGTTGGACTTCTTTCTTCTCTTTCTAATTTTAATTATGCACATAAAGTTTAGTCTTTTTCAGAGCTAGACAAAGCTGCCAGCCTTCAATATTCTCTTTTCATCTGCATATTCTTTCTACTTATGGTGAACAGTGGAAATAATAATTTAACATCTTAAAAGCCATCACCTAGTTTATGAAATAGTATGAATTTGGTTCAGCTGTTGTTATCTATATTTATGCAAAATTCCTAAACTTAAAATACAATGAAGTACAGATCAGAAATGAGGCATTCCTCTCTTTATAGCTCAGCTGTGCTATCTTAGCGGTTTATTGCGAATAAAGAAGGTTTCAGAAGTATATCCCTTCATACAAGCCCATCCACATTTCTGTGAATGTCATTTCTGTTCCAAGAACTACATTCCAGTTGTCATCGTTTTAAGCAGAAATGCAGTTATTTCATGGTAGCTTTTATTGTTGTGGTCAGTTGGTGTTTCTAGCATAACTGTTATTTCATTATATAAGTACCGGGCAATATCCACAAAGTACAGACAATGTCAACGTTGTTTTCCTGTGTTCTGCAAGGGATTTAAGGCACTTGTAAGAGAGTATATATGAATGTATGTGTGCATATCTGATCATAAATGATATAGATATGCTTTGTATGCTCTTCCAGCAAAAAAGCTCTATCAGAAAGAAGTCAGACTCAGGCATACGAGGCATTTGATGCTCCAGTCACAGCCGCCTTGTGGCATTTATGCTCAGCCCTAAGGACAAAGTGCTGTAAGAAGTGATGGAAATAATGAATTCCGAGGGTTAGGTACTTGTCTAAGAGGAAATAATACAGTGTCTTGGCTGGCCAGGATTGGAGAAAGATATTAATTAACACTGTGGCAATTTGTATGTTGTGTAACAAATGGAAAATGACTGAGGCTTATTATCTTCGTGACCTTTGGTGTGATGCCCTTAAATGACAATAATGTAAGAACACTGGCATTCATTCCTCAGTATATTTCCCTCCTTATTAATATCAGGCCTATTTTTTTCTAAGCTGAATTCAAGACAAGTTGCTATTTAGTCGTCTGTCTGCTCACTCAGCCGGGCAGAGGCTATGTCATCGGGGAAAGAGATGTGTAATTACAGCCTGTGAGTGGATAGATAGAAAGTTTCATTTTTCCAACCTACCCACAGCTGTTAGGGAATGAGACCTCTGTGAGACTTGCATGGGCTGCAAAGCTGGATGACGGTGGTAGTGGTCACCCATGACAGTTCTGCCTCTTTGGGATCCTGTAGATAGGAGGAGTGAGCAGATTGAGCATAACTATGTCCCATTTATTGTGTCTATGAAAAACTCAATTTGTGAGGGATCTAGGAGGCTGGCAGAGAATAAATGCTGCTTTTTGATATCTCCCAGGAAAACAGAGCTGGCCTGAAACATTGCTGTACTCGAGGTCAGCTTTATTTATTGTTGAAGGAGGATGTTTTAAAACCTGGCTTGTGAGCTGCTGTTCAATAGGTGTGGTATTTGTTGGGGGGTATTTATCATGGTCCTGTCAATTAAAGAAATTCCTTCTCCTTGCCTATATGTCTTCTGTGTCCTTTGAAATAGGCAATAAATGGTAGGTGTGTTTATGTGTACAGTCTCAGCAAAGTATTGGATTTGGCAGTTGGAAGAAGATGTGGCATTTTGCTTTTTTCAGATTGAAAACTGCTTTCCAATAAGCATAAAGAGCAATGATCTTTATTTCTACAGTGGTGAAGTGAGTTGAATACAAATCTTTGGAACTGAAGCCTTTTTTTCTTTCTAAGGTCACTTGAATAGTCTGAATGATACCATCACAACTGTTTTCTTTTGTGTGTGAATTGGTTTCCTTGACAACAGGATGTCAAATCAACTTTTCAGCTTTAATCAAGTCAAAACAATATATCCCTTCCATTCCAAAAGGCCTCAAGTCGTAGAGAATTATTTCAAGTAAGGCTTTTGTAGGTCACAAAAGCATTTTTTTTTTCTTTGCTCCCGTGTGCGGATCCAAAGGAGAGGTGATGGTATTACTTTTTTATATAGAGAGACAATGCAAATAGTCTTCAGTTGTGAGTGTGTGCTGTGAAAACTGTCTGTTTTCATACAGAGATGGCCCAAGATGGAGGCCAAGGCAGAAACAAGCAGCTCTGTTTTGGTGCAAAAGCAGAGCTGGAGCATTTCTGTTCAATGGGGGTGTCCGAGCCACTGACACGACTTTTGAAGCAATCCTGCAACAGAGTGGTAGTTTTTGGTTCAGCTATAGTTTGACGTATCTTCTGTAAAAATACCTCCTCTAAAATATGTGTGCTGATTATCTATACCAAAAAGAAACAAACAAACAAAAGTGAAAAATATCCTATTTGGAAAGCAATGTATTGATACATGTTAAGATTTGTGTTGAATGTTCTCCTTCTTATGGTAAGAGTTTTGCAGGAAAGTAGTCTTGGTTTCTGTGGAAATTAGTTACTTACGTCACTTTTTTTTTTGGATGAACTTTGATGTTTTGACAGGTTATTTTCACCTATACCATGTCCAGTTGTTCGATTTCAATTTTAGCTTTTGGCTACTGATTGGAAATAGGTGGTAAGAAGAGACAGAGAAACAAAGAGCTTCTGGGTTGAAGAGGAGAAATAAAGGAGGACAGTATACTTTATGGAAGCAGAAAAGCAGCTGCTACAACATGAGCAGAGCTGTAGAGGTGCAGTGAGTTAATTTTCCTTTATAAACACGCTTCATGTGCATTTGACCACTCTACTGTGATTGCATCATTATGACTTTACAGCATACAGTAAGCATGTATGGCTGATTTGGAGCTGGAGAATAGTGCCAAAATAAGTAATATATTCCTGGTCAAACAACACACCACGAGTGAAGGAACAGAAAATATGATACAGCCCCAAGCGGGCAGGTGATTGCCTCTGGGATGAATGAAGCTGTTCTGCCTTCAACTGCAGGAATGCATTTGGATGTGGGGAAGAGTGTTAGAGTTTGTAACATAGACCTCAGTGTGTATAATCAAAGAGTAAGAGCAGAAGATTAAAATTCAGTGCAATTTGTTGGGTGACACTCTTTCTTCGCTTTCTTTTGCATCTGAAACAGCTTGTAGCTGGTCAAACCTTATTCTTACTCTTCCTTCACCTGAACTCTCAACTTCAACCTGCTGTGAGGAATCTGACCAACTATGTAGTAGAATAAGTGCTAGGAAGGACAAGAACAAAGTAAGGTAGAGATGAAGAGATGGATCTAGGACAAGCAAGACAATGGGGTTTGGATTAAACCACCTCTTGAAAGCAGATGACAATCACGTCATTTGAGCCCAGCGTTGTCAGGCTGTGAACTGGCAAGGAGAGTCAATGATCTCAAAATCTGCATTTTTTGATAGTGGGAGGAACTGATGAGAATGTTTCTGACAAGACCCAGTTCTTAGCCACTCCCAGTCCCTAATAAAATCACCAGCAGCAAATTGCATGTACTCAAATGGAGCCTCTGCAGGGCTCCAGCATAAGCATCCCAGGATCAGCACAGTGCCACAGAAGGAATGTCAAAACAGAAATGGGTGCATGCATGCACTGCTGAAGCATCTTGTGAAAATACGGATGTGAATGGAGCTCCATTTACATATAAAGAGTATCTTGTTTTGCAGTGGGTTACTTCAACACGTTTTTAAGTAATACGCAGAAAACAACTTAAAATAGGACAGGTGATTTTTCTTAGGGTGTCTATGGAATTACTCAATGTCTGATCTGCGGGTGGTGGTGTTTGTTTGGGTTTGTTTTTTTTTTTTCTTAAAGACTTCCTGATATTCCTTAAATGATTTTCTAATAAGTCATTATTGGAACCAAGATCAAGCCTGGTCACTTAAATGGTTGAGTGGTTTAAAGGATTAGGCTAGATCACGGAGCCAGTCACTAACTTGAAATGTGTCCAGGGGTGAGTTGTGATTGTAAGCTACGCTGGCAGCTGACAGCTTTTCAGGAGTCTATGCAGCCAGAGTTGGTTCTGTCTTAACGCTTGACTTCTCCTCTCCCACAAAAATGTCGCTGCAGATGGCACTAGTTAGCATTTCTGCAGATGAGTCCATAATCAAACAGTTGTGAACAAGAAATAGGCTTTTCTCGCTGCTGCCCCTGGCCTCTGCATCAGGGCTGAGGCACACTGGTTAGTCACTATGGAGGTTTGAGGCTTTACCCTTTTGTGGACAGAAGAGAGACATGCGTTTCTGGGATTTGGGCATCTGGAACTTTTCTGAAAGCCTTATCCTTCCTTCTGCTTTCCTCAAGCACCCTGGGGCAAACCTGCTGTGGATAGGGGCAGGAAACAACTGATGTCTTCATCATACAGTTAACTTAACCTGAAGAAACAGTGTCTTTATTGCCCTTTTAATTTCAGAAACTTTTTTGGTTTTTAACCTCTCTGTTTCCAGCCAGAGTAATCCCAGGACAGGTATTCTCATCTGTGTCTCTGAAGGCTCATGTAAAGAAATAATTTGGTTTCATGAAACAATCTTATCCTGTTTGATTTCCTCTTTTACACTGGCGTTCTAATGGACTTACTCCCTCTCCTGTGGTCCTTCCTTTATTTTGATATTTTAAACAATTTACTTTTCATATTTCAGCTAGAGAAAATCATGCCTGGGCAAGGAATGGGGGAGAGAGAAGAAAAACAGGCTTCCTATTTCTGATCTATAGCTCTTCATAGTCTGTTTCACATTTAACCTGATAAAGGTTTTTGGTAGCCTCATTTGCCTGGATTTTTGTTTTCTTAAAGAGCAATATACTTTTATGGCCAGAGTCAAGACTTTTTTTCCCCTCACTGTGTTGCCTCATTTACGTGTTGTGATAAGGTTCTCTGACTCTATAGGATTGTTGATCATCCCAAGAATTGCTGTTGTGAATTACAGTTATCTTTTTCCTTTAAATACCTGCAGACTGTGGACACAGTACAACAGAACCCTTGAACGTGTGTCTAACTTCGAGCACATGAGTAACCCCATTAAAGTCAATGGTGTTACTCAACATGCTTCAAGTTAGGCAGAAGTTTATCTACCTTGCTGAATCAGAGCCATAAAAGAAACAATTGCATTTGTGCCTGAAAAATATTTTAACTGCTGTTGGTACACATAAACACCTAGGTTTATTGTAGCTGAAAGAAGTTAATGGGGAGAAAAATATTTCTTCCGCCTCCCCACCCTCTCTTTTGACAGCACTTTGCATGTAGGCAATTTTATTGCTCCTCTGTGTAATGTGCTAGCCGTTCTCTCTGAAATAGAAATGATTACCTCAAAAACTGACTGAACAATAGGAGAATCTTAATATTCTGAAGGTAAACTTTCAGAGCCCTTCTTTCTGGTTTTTTTTTTTTTTTTTTTTAATTAACACTTCCAGAATTTGTTAATAGTAACCTATGTTTTAAAAACTCTCTTTTAAAAAAGAACCCAAACCCAACAGTATTCCTGGCTAAAATGTAATCTCACGGTACAATGCTACACCTCCATCTGACTCCCCACACTTAACCATAATTAGGTATTGGTTCTAGTTAGTTTAATGGTTAAATCAAGCTGTTGGAACAAGTCCTGTGAATTACTTGTGGGTATATCATCACCAGTTTCTCCTCTTCTCTCTAGAGCTAATTGGTCCTAAAAGCATAGCCTTTTATGGGACTGATGCCGAAAGATTACCCAAAAGGTGGCATACCACACTATTTTGAGAATTGGAGTCTAGTGTTATTGTTACAGTTGTAATAGTTTTTGTGGGTTGCCTGATCATTATGGAGCATTTTACATTCTGCATACGGAGTCCTGTGGGATGCAGTTTATAGGCAGAATTTATGGTAAATTAGTTGACTAGTTTAATTCTGGCATGTTTCAAATGCACTTAGGTCTCTGGAACATTGAGAATTGATGCTTAGTGTACTAGTAATGTTGAAGGCATTCATTAATGAGCTGCTCTCAGCCATGGACAAAATCTTATGTCTTTACTATGACCTCCCATGAGAACCATGTCTACTCTCTAACGGCTGTTGGTTTGTCACTGTGACTTGCTGTCCCAGTCAGGTCCAGGGACGCTCATGTTCTAGGTATTCACAAATAGAGACTCAAAGGCCCACCAAAATGGGACAGGCCCACCCCTCAGCACAGGCGAAGCCATTTGGGTGGAAAAGTTTGATGCAAGTGCTGAACTCTTCTTTGTGCAAAGCTCTTCATCTCCTCTCTGAGACTCCAGACGTTGTCCTGGAGTGGCGGAGGTGCAGGCGTGTGCTCCCTGCTGCGCTTTTTCCAAGTT
Organism: Chroicocephalus ridibundus; assembly: GCF_963924245.1. Taxonomy (NCBI): domain Eukaryota; kingdom Metazoa; phylum Chordata; class Aves; order Charadriiformes; family Laridae; genus Chroicocephalus; species Chroicocephalus ridibundus. The sequence goes on from NC_086284.1 coordinate 158,692,204, forward strand.
TCTTTCCTCCATCCATGACTGCTCCATGACTCTACTGCAGCTGTTTAAGCCAACGTAAGTCAAAGACCTGATGTAATCTTTTACACCTCTGGAAAGAGTGTGCAAAAACCAACCAAATGTGACAGACAACACTTTATATGCAGTTGGCAAGGCAGCAAAGGACAGTGCCTGTCACTTGCGCCATGTTCCTGATGCTTGTTTCTGTACTAACAGCAGTTTAAATTAGTGTTTACATAGAGGGAAATCCCCTAGTCAGCGTGGCTCCACTGAGACAGTGTTGGCCGTATGCAAAAGGCTCTATGAGATTGGCCAGAACTGTGTCAGCTCTGAAGATTGACAAGGGAAGCAGCGGAGCGGGCCCATGTACTGAATCTTACCTAATTAAATCACAGAATATTGGATTGGAAGGAACCTCAAGGATCATCTGGTCCAACCTTTCTTGGCAAAAGCATGGCCTAGACAAGATGGCCCAGCACCCTGGTGTCCAGCTGAATCTTAGAAGTGTGTCCCATGATGGGAAATCTACCACTTCCCTGGGGAGATTTCTCCAAGGGCTGATTGTTCTCGTTGTGAAAAATTTTCCTCTTGTGTCCAAACGTAATCTCCCAAGGAGTAACTTGTACCCACTACGCCTCATCTTTTTCATGTGACTCCTTGTAAAAACGGAGTCTCCATCGTCTTTGTAACCACCCTTTAAATACTGGAACATGGTGATAAGGTCTCCCCTAAGCCTTTTTTTCTCAAGGCTGAACAAAACGCAGATCCCTCAGCATTTCCTCACGTGGCAGGCTTCCCAGTCTTTTGTTTGTTTTTGTGGCCCTTCTCTGGACCCTCTCCAGTCTTGGTCTGCTTCTGCATGTGCAGGTAGCAGCTTTGGCTGAGAAGTGATTTCACCTCTGTTTGCTCCTGGGGAGGTGTTTCTTAGCTCCCCTGTTTCCTTGAATGTTGGTAACGTAGCACTTAGCTGTTAAAGCATAGTCCTTGTGAGCTCCAGGTTGAGATTATTTGAAAACTGAAGTTTCTTTTGAAAACATGCTGCCTGAGGAGCATTTTACACCTAATGTATGACATGGGTGATCCTTGGTCTGTACTGCCTGCTTTTTAGCTAATTAATGCTTAAAATCATCATTTTAAGGGGCTTGGGTTGGGACTGCTAAACAGATTGCTTTTTCTTATCATGTAACACTTTTATCATCAGCACCTGCATACCAGACTGTGTCATCCTAATTTAAGGCAATGGGGGGGAATATTCTGAGTGAACCCCACAGTTATAAAAACTAGTTTGCTAGGCTAAATTTCACCTTGATCTACCCTCTTCACCGTCTACCAGAGCCTGAATTTGTTAACCTTCTTAACAGGCTGTAAAGTCCATCTTGTATTTCTTTCCCCTCTTTCCACCAATTGGGAAGAAGCAAGCTGAGGGCTTTTAAAAGGCTGAAAAATCTGGCCATTATTTTAGTATACCAATTCTTTTTGAAAGATTTTGCTGTGCATATTAAATGCTTTCATTAGAATTGCCTACAGCACCCAGAAGTATTGATGCAAACCTGAAGTGGATACACACAATATGTAATGTCCAAGAGGTATTAATGCTGTCTGACTTCACCAGCTGTGTATATGATTATGAACTGGTGTTCCCAGTGTCATGCATGGCAATTTTTAAATAAAGTCCCCGAGACATTTCCCCCTGCTCTACACAGAGGGAGGAAAATGCATGATCTCCCAATGTCCCTTGCCCACCCCCTTCCCTTTCTTTGCATCCTTTGAAGCAGATAGATAAACTTTAAAGTAGTGCTGCAATTCAGGAGCTCCTGCTGCCCTCCTTGGTCACCCAGCTCTTCCCAGGAGAATCATCTTACTGCCTCTCCATGTTATTCCCTACTACTGGTTTACCCTTCTTTGTGGCAACTTGAAGAAATCCAAAAGCAGCTTGTGACTGCCTTCTCATGTGGCATGAGAAGCATCAAGCAAAAGGGATTTTCCTTCCCCACATATTCCCCACTGGGGGCTGGAGAAGAAGGATGCAGAGACGAAACTGCAAATCAGCAGCCTGTTGCATGTTCTGGTTCTCTGTAAGCCCCAGCACAGGCTGGAGCATCCATGGCTCTGTCCCATCCTCATACCCACCTTGCTAGGAACATCAGGAAGAAGACTCAGATGCTGGTTAGAACCCATGCTGGGGAGTCCTTAGGCAAGACCTCGTGGGGCCTCTGCCCCTTAGGACACAGGAACGGATGGGGGATGCCTCTTATTTAGTTTCTTAGTCATATTTGCTGCTTTGCCCAATAAGTACAGAGGCACTTCCCATTCCATTGGTGTCTGTTGTCCTTTGATGGTGCCACCACTTTGTTGGCTCTAGGGTTTGTTCTGTTCTTTTTACTTTGACAACATTGTCTTGTGGGCTTTGTATTCATGCTTCTTGCTGGTTTTCCCCCTCTTAAATATTTGCCCTGGCTTTGTTTTCTTTCTCATGCTTCTCTCCGTCCTCTTCACCCCTATGCTGTCTTTCCTCCATGCTCTAATTTTTATTCCTCCATGGTTTACTTACCCACGTTGAGCTGAAAACAGTAACATGACCTGACAATTTTTACGTCATTCCAAGGTTTTTATGTACCTCCGTAAATCTCTTCATTACTTTTTTATTGTTTTGTCATATATAGGTTTTAGTTTTTCCTCTACCTTATTAGTCTAGGGATCAATTTAAGTCTACTATGTTTTATTAGTAGTAAGGAGAACAAAATATCTCCTTTTTCTTTGTTGGTTTGGCACCGTCTTCAAATTACCCTTTTTTCTCTGTTCGACTACCTCTCTTCTTTCCCTGGAGAGTCTGCTTTATGTCAGACCCTTCTGCCGATGAACTGGGTATGATTTCATCAGGCAATAGGCAAAAGTATACCCCGCTGCAGAGAAAGAAGTTGTTTTCAGCTGTTATTCTATTTATTTTTTTTTTTTCTAGCTTGGGAAATGTGGAATGAGCTGAGCCACCATTACCCTGGGGATTGTGAATCTTTCTATCCTTCCATTAAATCTGGTGGCTAAACCTGAAGGCTTGTCTTGAAGGAGGATTTATTGTAGTCATACTGATAAAATTGTACTGGCATAATTAAACAGCTATAGTAATGTCAAAAAAAACTCCCATGCACAGACACAGCAGTTCTGGAATGACACAAACATCAGGGAAAAAACTGACCATCTCACCCAGCAATTATCGAATCAATAGGGGTGTGCTCCCATAGGAGATTTTGTAGTCTAACTTTATTAAGATTCAAACCACATCTTGTCCCAGAATCTCCTCTCTCCCCTATGTAAACAAGCCTGAAAATAGTGGTCTGGACCTTCAAGCTGTTGTTTACTTCAGTGTAGCTCCATTAAAGGCATAGAGCCGTGACTATTTGAGGATCTTGACCCAATGTTTCTAGGTCTCTCTCATGTTATATAACTTCGATTTTTGGATGATGGTGTCTATTGAATAAAATTAGGTTTTGTACAGCAAATTTTAAGATGTATCCAGACATCTTAAAGTAGTTTACAGAAAAAGGAGTGAGTTGGGAGCAATGTTCTGACTCTGTAAGGGCTAGCAGTAGACATTTTATCACTCAGCAATAATCCAAGCTTTTCTGTCAATGTTGGAATCTATTTTATTGAAAAAAGAACTTGGCAAGGACACTGGGAATAGCTGCAGAGTCTTTCAAAGTGACATTATGAGAAGATCTTGGTTCTTTGGGACCTTTTATCGCATGGAACATCTTATGAAATACTCTGTGTGAAGGGCCAAAGTAAAATGTTATCAAAGTAGCCTAACAAATTTTATATGTCCACTGCCTGTCCATTTGGCCCAGTAGGAAATAAGCTACGCATGGGGCAGAAAAAAGAAAAAGTAGGTCTACAAGTGCAGCACAGAGGCAAATGTTAAAATAGGTCAGATGGTAAGATAATGTCACATGGAAAGGCATTAGCTGTTAAATACTAAATTATTTTCTATTCAAATAATTTAAATTCTGATCTTTGAGGCAGAGAAGTGTGTTGCAAAATAGGAAGATTAATACTTGAAGTTCCTAAACTTATTCTTACATCAGACCCAACTTTGCTCCCACGTCAGTGGCATTTTATTTGCTTTTGCCCAGTAACTAACACAACTGGATTTTCTTGAACAGTGAAGAACAGGATTGAGTTTGTGAAATTTCCATAATTTTCCTCGTGTTCATTTTCTTAGCGAAATATTTAAACAAATACACAGTTTGTAAGCCCTCAAGTAGCCCCTCATACCCCTTTGATATGCCACTGTGTTAATACGTACTCACAGGACTGCTCTGGGTGTTGCATTCAGTGTATTTCCCCATCCCGTGCTTCTTTTGAATGCTATTTTGAATATTGGATTTATGCAGGCAGTTGTTTACATGATTTGCTCCGGCTCGCACCCCCAAAATCGGGAGGCTCTCCTTGTCGGAGGAGTTGAAGCAGTGGATGGTGCGGAGGTCGGAGGAGAAGCGGGTGTTTCTGGCAGCGCTAGAGCTGCCAAGCAGGCAGCGTTGCATATTTAACTGTAAGGTCTCTTCTGGATTAAACAGGCTCCAGGAGAGGAGAGCATGATCGATAATTGCAAATATTAAAAGTGGTGCCTTCTCTTGCTTTCCTACCTTTTTCTGCTCCCTTCTTTGCCTACAGGACACGAAGCATCTGAATCCCCCAGATGATTGCTCATGCATTTACATTTTCATTTGCTTGGTTTACAGCAAGATTGTTCCAGCTTTTGGGAGGGGCAGCTATCAAAGATGTACAGGCGCTGCCATTGTGTTTTACTGTTCCAGTCCATTTTTCCCTGTGAATGCAGGTGGGAGTTTTTCAGTGGGTTGGTTTTGTGTTTTTGCTTTCTCTTTCTTCTAAGCATTTATAACCCTTTTATTGTCAGTCTTCAATCATTTTTGATAGATCAATATATTTACTTCAGTGATGGTTCATCCTACAGTTGTGCTTGTGGGTTTTTTTGCTTTGTTTATAGGAGTTATGAATAGATTCAGTGGGTTGTATCTCTGCTATACCTCTATCATTGCGTGAGGATCAAGTCGCTTGATCTCGCCCCAATACCTCTATATTTAGAAGGAATATGAAGTGTTTACATTGGTCTGGTTTCATATCTCTTTGTTTTCCCTTTTTCCTGGGTAGACTTTGAGCAATTAAAAATGCAATTTTTTGTTCAGAAATTGCCTCCTCAGAAATCCTAAGTACCGCTGCTGGTGTTTTATGTGTGCCTTGAACTTTTGGAGGGAAGGGCTCTAGGAAACAGCTCCAGCAGACTCCAGAGATCCAGAGGGCTTGGGGAGTAACATAGCAAAGCAGTATTGGGTGATGACATTTACTCAGATGACTTAGAAATCAGGCTGGTCCACGGGAGTCCTGAGATCTTTAGCCACGCAGCTACGACCCAGACAAAGAGGAGATATTCTTGGGCCTACACCTCGCTCATGTCCCTGGGCAACCAGATGCAGGCCAGGGACAGATGTTCAGTGCAGCTGTGAAGAGAGCTCCAATGTGTGCAACGTACACATGGGAACTGGGTCCCAGCATTGGTGTGATACGCTGCGCCTCGGCTGGCCATCAGAAGAAGGAGGGGGGTGAACAGGACCTGCTGCACCTTGGTGAAAGGGTACGTCCGTGGAAGAGGGGAGGGATAAATGTGCTCCTCCATCCTCCGGGATCTGGGTTGTTTCAGAATGCGGTGATATATATACCATCTGTTATACAATTGCTCCCTTCTACCCCCCCAATAAAAGGGACCAGCAAAAGAAGCGTGTTTGTAACAACTGATAATATGTGCAAGGTGGTAAATGGAAAATAGGTCAACTAGGTAGTGCTCTTACTAATATTACTGTTTGAAACATGATCTGTGTCTTATGACTGCGCATTAAATATTGTGAAAAATCCCTGAATGTGCATGGATTTCAGTGAGGTTTAATAATTTAAACCAGGTGAGCATATTAGCTGTTTGCAGGATGTTATCCCCGTAGTTGCCTTACCAGAGCTGTATACATCCTGTTTTTCAGTACGTCCATTTTAAGGCTGAAATAATTTGCCATGTTATGAAAGTCGTGACTCAACTGCTTCTCAGCAGTGTGTTGTCCATTTGTAACAGCAGATTTTCCTGGAAGTTATTACTTTGGAGTGCCATTGTCAGCTGTACACATCACTCCTGCTCCTCTCGTCCTTTGTGGCGCAGATTTGTCCGTTGTTGTTAGCGAGGATGTTACCACTGATGCACAAGCTATCAGGTTTTTCCATTCTTTTCTTTCTTTTCTATCTCTCTTGAATTGCAGTTTCCTTTGTCTTCTGCGTGGTGCACTGAAAGAGGTTAGGAAATTTATCATGGTTATTTTTAATGGGTTTTTAAAGTCCGGCACAGCACAGATTGAATTGATTCAGGAAAATTTCCTGGAGCTGCAGCATTTTTTACTATTAAAAATATTTTTATCATTGCAATTTTTCTGTAAGAAAATACCTCTATTTTTTTCTTCTAGTCCTGTAACAAAGCCCTGCTTTCTAGCGTTTCCACATGGTCAGATATTAGCCATTTCCCAAGATAATTTAGTTTGGTCATGTGTACGGCTAGCATTTTTATTGTAAAGAATTCTGCTAGTGGTTTCATGATAAATGCATAAAGCTTTGGGAAATGACTTTTATTGGGCTTAGTATGCATTTAATAATGCATTAACAAAATTAAATGATTTTGTGTGTATGTGTGTAGATCTTAAGAATGTATAGAAAAAGTACACACTACCATAGGTATGCAAGGATTTTAAAAAATAAATCTCTCCTGTGTGCATCTTGTATGCTGTAGCATAAAAAAAGTACATTCCCAGGAGCTCAGTAGGTGGTTACTATCCTTTTTTGCTTTGTTTCAACATATATATTTTTTTTAAGGCAGATTGAGAAAGAAATGTTAGTCCCAGTGCTGTCCCCCTCGTGGCCAGTCTGGCAAACCTTTACTTGCCCGAGTAAGGCTGCCCAGTGTTGGCTGGGATCTGTGTCTTTATTGCACACAACCCAGACGAATGGGTTGCCTTGCTGGGGCAAGGCAATGGGAAGCCCATTGCTTCCCACTTATGGAGCCCTGCTTTCATTTCCTTAAACGTCAGCTGTCTTCAGGCTAGTAGCCATGACAGGGTCGAAGAGTCTTGTTTCTTATTCAACAAAACAGTGTATGCATGTGTAGTTACGCAAAACTCAGTTGGGCGTACTCATTTCATCATGTTACGTTTATGATGCAAAAAATCAGTATATTGATCCCTATCTATCGTTGAGGAATTAAAATTTTCTAATATTAAGACAGTATTATTTCAGAAATGCATGCATCTGCATTAACATAAACAGAGCAAAGGAATAAAAAGGGATGGTGTGCAATATATTGTAACTCTCTCATTGATTTAAGATCAAAATGTCAGCAAGGAGGAGTAGACTGAAAGAAAATTATGTATATGTTTATTTCAAACACACGCAAAAGTAAAATATTGTATCGTCCACCACTGCTGATCATATTTACAGGAGGCAGATGAGCTGTCTTGCCTACAAAGAAATAAAAGATGAAGTGCAGAATTAAACCAAACAGAAACAGCCTACTAGTTTTGAATGCCTCTGTTTTGAATGCTTCTTTTGAAGATATGTATGAGGACATGATTTCTCAGCAGATAGAGATACTCAGTGTTTTTTGAAAGCCTTTTCTTTCCTTTAGGGTGAAAATGGCTAGCCAAAACCGGAGATGTGAAAAACTCTGATCACACTTGAGTCCTGTCCATGACACGTAAAGTATATATGAGATGAAGGTTGCAGAAATACTGGCTTATGGATGGCTTTTCTTTATACCCTGATGTTGGGTCTCAGGAAGGAAAAATAATGAACCCCTCAATTTTCCCGTGGTCAGAAATGCTTTCTGAGAGGCAGAAGTCAGATCACACAGGTTTTGTTTTAGTCATCTTGAAGTGCATTTGCTTATACAAAGTTTGGTGATGGGCGTGTAACTAGCAACTTTATTACACTTGTGGTTTTATTATAGTCAACCCATTTTATAGCTTGCTGTATCTTGCGATGTCGTAGTATCACAAATTATATTTAAATCCTTTGACCTCCTTCCTGTTTCATTTTCTCCGTATGGTGGTACATATGCTCTCCTCTTTTTGTCCCCTGTCCCCAAATTTTCCGTGGAGCCTGCACCACGGCATGTGCATGCTCTCCGTCTTTCTGGGACACCGAGGATCCTCCCTGGCTTCATGGCCACCTGCTGGGATGGGTTGTCCCCCCCTGCTTTGCTAGAAAGCAGCCTGGTGCTTGCACGCCCCTCTTCTCCATGTTCTCTCAGCCATATTATTCGGTGTAACATCACAGTCCCGTCCCTCATCTTCTTCAAGTGCGCTGCTCTGTCTCCATTTATCTTGTCTGAAATGGCTGTAGCCCTGCCAGGGTAATACTGCCTGTTGTTTCCCAGAAATTGCTTACCTGTCTGTCAAGAGAAGCTGCTTAGAGCTTCTGACTAGAAATCAGGATAAGCGCTGAGCAGATCCCTCTCCCTCCTTTACGTGGAAAAAAAAAAGATGGAGAAAAGACTGCCTGTGTTTAGCCCGGGTAACATTGTCTGCTTATCCTCCTCAGCCATCTTGTAGCCTTTTTTCTTTCTTCACTGCACTGATAAAAATAGGTAGCACTGTTGAATATAAATAATAGACTCATATAAATCCATACAAATGAGCAGTGTGTAAATGGTAGCAAGCAAAATTGGGAGACACAGAAAGTTTGCCATCTCCCAGATGTACCCTTCCCTAGAAATAGTAATCCCATGTTCTGGAAATAGGTTTTTCTCTCAGGGTATGGCAAAAGGTGTACTTTGGTAGTGAATTAGGTGCAAAGAGCCCGAGATGAGACTGCTCTCACGCTGCCTGTCGCAAACCCACAGAAAGGCCGAGCACAGGAATATGCTGAAACCCACAGGAAACGCCTGCTGCACCATCACATGAGGTCAGTCAGGCATACCCTGCTTTAACCAGCGCAGACAAAACAAGCTTTGCTGAAAATGTTACAGTCTAAACACGGGTAACAAAACACAGACTAACACAGCCCAAGCCTGGTGGGAAACACCATGGGAAAAGATTTAGAAACCTTCTTCTGGCACTCGTGCCGAGGTGAAGAGCTATGAGCGCTTCCAGCGTCACCCAGTAGCAAACAGCACCGCGCGCCCAGGCAGGAGGAGCAACTGGTTTCGTATTAATATCGCAGTACTTCTCGTTTCCAGTAGCATCCTATAAAAGCAGTACCCTATTTACAGCTTTCATTTCGCATTAATGAAGTGGAATACTGATGTTAGCTAATCAGCGCTAGCGGTATGATGCAAGCATGCAGAGTGGTGGCGGTGGCAATCATCTTAGCCCAGGATAAAAATAACCCCTGCCAGCCCTGGGATGCGGCAGCTCCCCAGCTGTGGAGGAGCACAGCCCAGGACCCTATGGCTCCGCGCTGCCCTGGCACCCGGCTTCTCCCACAGCCCACCTGGAGCAAGAAAAGAAATTATTCTCTTATCCCCGTCCATCCCCTTTGCCGCTTCTCTTCCCAAACCCTAAACGTGGGCATGAGTTTTTGAGCTTGCAGTTGGGTCTGGATTCAGATTTTCTCAGAAAACCAAGTGGACATAGATTGCCAAATATGCTTGTATAATTCAGAGGGGCTGGTTCTTTACAGGTTTTGGGTTTTTTTTTTTTTTCCTCTTCATGGCACTTTGTGAGCTTAATTTAATCCCTGTCATTCCTTATATGTGGGTAAATGTCATCTACTTCATTTCATGAATGAATTAACACAGCCGTGCAGAGTCTGCATCTCCCGCACTGCCACCCTTGGAAGGGGGAAGGGATTAGTAAATGTGTGTGACACCCTCCAGTTGCTAAACCCCAGCCGGGGTTAGAGATGCCCAGAAATAGATCTCGTTTGCACCCTGGTGTAAGGTACTTGAAAGACTCTACCAGCTCTGTACCTTGTAATGGCCCCAAAGAACCCTCCTTCTCCTTATTGTCAGCCCTAAATATATTACTTTCGTACCACCAGTCTCTTACTGCACCTGACAAAGGAGGAGCTCCTTTAAAAGTAGCTGTGCTTTTGGTGGGGGAGAGAATATAAATAATCCCGGAATTTTCTTCCTTCTTTGATACTTCCTTAAGCATGTCAGAAAGCAGAGGTCTTTTGGCAAGGTGCAAGTTTGAGATAGCGCAGAGGTTCTTGGTATGTAGAAGATATAGCATTCTTAATCCCGGGTATGTGGACAAAGAGGTGGATGCATAGCAATACAGAGCGGCGCAGAAAGTGTGCGGGAGTGCCTGGGCATCTTGTTACATGATATTTTTAATACAGTCGGGAATTAAATTAATAGTTCTATGTGCTTATTTTAAAGCTTTCACGGCATGAAAAGAAGTGTAGTTCATCGAAAAAGGAAATGAGGAACAATTTATTCTTAAATAGAAATCACTGTGGCCATGTCTTCTTTTTCGTGAATTTACACAATGGGTTGGATTAGTCTCCGGCTGAGGCATCCGTGTGTGTGTTGGCAGAGCTGTGCTTTGAAACTTTTCTCTGCACCTGAGACTGCTCAGTCCTACCAGGTCTTCAATATGTGCAGTAAGTTCACCTGGTTTTAGGGTGTTGTGTTTGGTTTTTTTTTTTTATTTTGATTTTTCTTAAGTGGTAATGTGTATTTCTCATTTCTCTAATCCGGAGATACTCAGCTTGGCAATGCTTTATAACAATAGCCAGGAAGGCACCCTGCCACCTAGAGTCCCAGCCTGGGACGCAGGAGAAGTGGCACGGGAGTTAGCTCCCAACTTTCCTGCAGACTTCCCCCTGCCTGAAGAAAGCCGGACTGGGATTTACAGTGTATACAGGGCAGCTGAGGAGCTTTGTTCCCACAGGGAGTCAAAAAAATAATAGGTGATTGCTGGCAATTCCAGGCTCCTCCATACCTGCCTGTGCCCTAGTCCCTCAGATGGAAATGGAGGACATTGTTTATTTTCTCCTCTGTTTGTCACTCCTGTTTATTTTAATTGTGGACTCCACAGGCCTAGAATAAGCCTTCTACTTATGTACAACTCCTGCCTAATTAGGACCACGGGACCCTGGAGGCCTCTAGCTGCTAATATAACATAAATATTAGTATTGGGATATATGTATATCGTAATCCCAAATACGTATAAATGTAAATGGGACTCACAGTACCTCACGGTTTTTTGTCCCCTCCTTTCCTTTCCTCTCAGCCCAAAGTAAATCTTCTGTAAAGATTGTGTTTGGGTTTTGCAGCTGTTCGTTACTTATCGCTTAGTCCTACAGAGAGTGAATCGCCTGACAGAGCTGGAAGGGGACAGGGCTCATGACAAATCAATTTGCTGACTTCTGAAACAGTTAAGCAAGTAACGCCAGGCTCGAGTCCTATTTTAAACAAGCAGTGCACTATTTGGTTTTCACATTTGTCTGCCTGCAGTGAATGGGTGTCTAAACAAAAGAGGCAGAGGGATCGAGGAACTTTTTTTTTAAGGAAATGTGTCCCAAGAAAATTAGCTTTTTCCCTTGTATCTCTGTGTCTTTGCATACCACTCCTTTTTTTCTTTTCTTTGCTCTTCCCTGAGGAAGACAGAGATAGTAAAATTTTCTGTTTTCATATAGCTTTCCAGATGATCTTTGCGTGCTTTACCAGACTGCGACATTGAAAACAAAGCCTTGTTTATTGCCTGGCAGCATATATGTGTTTTATGATTAATGCGATGTGTTTGTAATACGTGGGGACTGATAATAGATAGGGAGATCAAAGTCTTCTGTGAATTGACAGCAGTGCTATAAACAAGGTGAAAGGGTTGCAGGTGTTTCCCACACAGGTGTTATACAAAAACATATGGCCCTTTGCCATGACGTACTGCATGTGCACTCCATCTTTTCCTGCCCAACAAGGCAACGTTGCTGTGAGCTTTGCTTAGAGAGCACATCCGTGGCTCAGGACTTGGGGGATGCTGTTGGCAGCAGATGACTGTGCAGTGTGACCAGAGTGATCCTGGGGGCACAGAAAGGATAATTATAATAAATTGGTCCTTTAAATCAAAAGCAGTTGATTGATCCACTACATCACCCAAGAAGAGACATCTGTGTTCCTGGGCGTCCCTGGCAATTGTGGGAAAGGGAGATGGTGTGCTTGGGTGTCGCAGGAGGGACTGGGCGCTCCAACGTGCCTCTCATCCCACTGCTCCTATCTGGGCTCATGGCTGGACCTGGCAGCTCATCTCTCAGGTGTCTCTTATCTCCATGGGGTAACTTCTGTGGCCATGGCCACAGCAGGCATTTAGTGCAGATTGAGATGCCAGGGCCACATCTCTGCAGAAAGCAATGGCGGGGCACATGCAAAACATCAGAAATCATTGCTGGATTGCTGCTTATTCTTGACAACAAAAGAAAATACGCTTCTAGTAAATGACTAAATATTTGCAAAGAGGACCTCAACCTCCTGGATGAAACCTGAACATGCGTCCGAAGTCTCTGTCCCTTTCATTAATTGCCTTAAGAGTGGTGCTTGTCTGCTCTTACAGACCAGACTGCTGCAGCTGAGTGTGTGTGGTGTTTGTAGCCACTTCAGTTATTAAAACACTCCGAATGCGGATTAACTTCCTTTGCTTCATATACTATAACATAACCACCCCCTTGACCTGCGAGCCCTGTGGCAAACACACCGGAGGGCAGCCTGCCTTGCCCACAGCTCCTGTGAGTAGATCCATCCCCTCCATTGAACACTTACAAGAAACTCTTTCCCTGGCCCTCCTGGGACGGTGCAGCACAGGGCTCCCCGCTTCTGCACCAGCAGACCACTCGGCCGAGGGCTCGTCATCCACCTTTTCATCCTCTGGAGGAAGCTGAGCCTGCCCTCATACTGTCGATGTACTGATACCAGGTCTTTCTTGTCTCACCTTCCAATGGAGCTACAGCTGCTGGTCTAAAAATACGGATTTTTTTTCTTCTGCATTTTAAACAGAAATTTAGTAGAAATTGCCCCAACAGCATAACTTGAATAACTGAGGCCTCATTTACACAGGGAAATTACACTCATGCACGGGTCATGAAATTTATTTTTACCAGTAAACCGCTGTTACAACAGATTCCCACGTGGACAGAGTTGCATTGCTCTGAAGACGCCATACACATTCACACATTTTTGTTTCTGTGCAGGAGTGAGCTAGATGGTCACGAGAGTGTGTATTACACCCTGAATGCCCTGCAAGAAAACGTTACAAAAGGTTGGGTCAAGCAGTATAATGGTACTGTATCGCTGTAGTTAAAGGTAGGACTTCTGTGTGCGGACAAGCCCTGTGGAAAAGATTAACCTAGAGAAAGTTAATAAAAAGTGCTGTCCTAAATTATTCATGAATCCATTTGTAATGCACTTGCCGGGAGGCTTTTGTTTTTCTCAAACTCTTATTTATTAAAATCTGACAAGAATATCGGGTTTTGTTCAATAATAAATCTAAGTCTATGTGAGGCTGGTGATATCCTCATGTAGTAATACAGAATCAAAATGAAGTTACATGGCAGGGGTGAATATGTTATTTACTTGGGAAGAATAGATTATTGTTCAGGAGGATTTTATCTTTTACTTGCCATTTCAGAACAAGTTAAAAAAAAAATCTATTTGGGAGATATCCTGTTGGTTCGCGACCAAGGCCTCAATCCTGCAAAGGATTTTAAATACGTTAAAACTTAGTTAAGCATATTTCTGGTGGCTATGCAGATTCTGGACCTGTGTTTGCTAAATGAAATAGCTCAGATGATCTTGTTTCATACATAGCTGTTCTTGTCCTTCTTCCTTAACTTCAGGGGAAGATCCTGGAAGTCATGCTCTAGCCTGTGGATTTTGACTTCCAAAGCATGTCCACACACACCCTGTTCTTCTTGTGTCCTAGAAAAGGTTAGAAATATTATATACAGAAAGTTGAGGAATGGAAAAAAGCCAAGGAGAGAGCTTTTACTGTTTGCAATACAACAGGAGATGGTAGTCCGTGTGTGCTTTAAAGCAGTCATTCCTTAAAAGCAGTTAGAATTTTGCTTAAAAAGCAATTTAAAAATTTTTTTCAGTATTTTCAGTTTATTAAATTCAGGAGATTTTTTTCCCCTTCTATTCTTTCTCCTCCTTTGCCCTTATTTATAACTGGATTAGAAAAGGAAAAACAGGTGTCTATAGATAGAAAGTTAGAGAAGAGTAAATAAAAAAGAAAGAGCTTAGTTGTGGAAGCAGAACTGGGAGTTCGGGTGACTGGTCTGAGTTGGAGGATGATGAATAGATTTGTTTGCATAAGCTTGGCTTGTGAGTCACTTTCTCATAAAAGCAGCTTGAGTAGGAGATGCTCCTGTCCCAAATTTTAGTCCTGAATGCTTTCAAGCACAAAGTGCACTGTGACATAAGGGCTCTCACTGAGAGTACTGTCCTGTTATTCCGGTGGACTGGAGCTGGAGCTCTGCAACTTCCCAAGTTTGAAATAAACTAGAATTGTCTCTCTCTCTCACACACACACATGTGCTTTGCATGATGTATCGTGCGGTGCCTCTTGGTGGTCAGGATTAAGCTGTCTGGGTAGACGTAATCGGCTTCTGATTCAGATCTGGAATCTGGTGCTAGAAATTTGGTCCCTATGAAAAGCTGTGTGTTGGAGGACCATTGGTCACTAACCATTAAATGAGACAATGTGATGAACTTGGGGAGGAAAGAGAAAAGCAAGACGCGAGTGTGACAGGTCAGTGATCATGGCTGATCATCCTGGGTAGGTTTGGAGCAGCACGGGTCTTCACCTTGGAAGCTTGCTTTTCCTCTCTAATGCCAGAGAAAAAGTACAAAGTACATCCAGAAGGGGCATGTAGGGCATTATCCTCTTTTGCCAAACACTGTGATCAAAGCACTCTTCAAAATGAGGCCTCAGCTCTTTGTTATGCACCTATTAGGATTCTGAAGAAAAGTTGGACCATTAACAGATAGCTGCTTTGCTGTTGGTTTAGCAAACTGGGAGAGGTGAAAAAGGTTTATTTTAATAGAACGTACAACCGGTATCTAAGGTTCAAGTGGACTGGATTTGGGAAATAACAGCTCCCTCTTGAAACCCAACAGAGAAGAAAATAAGATCTCTTCCTTCTTGAAGAAAATTATTTTCTTGTTCTTCTCTGCCTTTTGTTTATTATGAGTTTTGGTGGTACAGGGGTCAAGGTGGACTGTGAAACCCTGCTTTGGAATCAAGATATTTGTCTGACTTGTTTGCCCCCGGTGAAATCAGTGCTGCTGCAGCTTCATTGCCATGGGAACCTCCAGTTACTAAATTTAATTCAGCCCAGGGTTTGCTTGTCTGTTCTGTTGCTGAAATGTAGACAGGTGATAAGCAATATATTGATACTAAGCTGTATCATACCAAAATGATTAAGCGTTGATATTACCACGGTACTGCAGCATCTGTGGCATTGCTCTTGTGTTCTGCCCTGAGCTGCCCGGCCCTTCTGTGCCTGCCTCCAGCCTCCTCTTCTTCTCTGCTGGCAGAGCAATGGCAGCACCACCTGCATAGACTTTCTGGTCCAGCAATCGGCAAAGGTAGGGACTGCAGGCAACCTCTGCTTGCTGGTGGTACTCCTTCCTCCCCCTGCAGAGCAGCCAAGCACGGAGCACCCATGGGCCTTGGGGGGGAATGCTGCTGGAGAAGGGACCTCTGCACCCCTAGGAGTTGTGGGGGTGGGGTGGGTCCCGGTACCTCTGGGGCATCCACAGTGATGTAAAGTCCCCCAAGGACAGACCCTGACTCCAAAGATCATATTAAACTGGAAGCGGGAGGTAGAGGGTGTATGAGCAGAGAGTGAGAAACCCCTGTCTCACCCAGTCTTCTTCTAAAGTTTCTGAAGTTTTATTAATTTCTTTATACTTGGTGGACTTCTTTTTGGTTTATTTTTTGTTTCTTTTTTCCTCATTGGTGTCATGTAAGGTTCAGATGGTATCAGTTGGAGGGTTATGTTTGTGGTAATGCAGAGCCTGGGGTCTGACATACGCTCAGTTCCAGTGCTAGTAGGAGCGGTGGAAGTGTGCCTTTACTGCAGCCACGCTGGAGGGACTTCTGGAATGGCTCATTGTAGACAGAGCTTTGCCATGGAAAGACATTTCATGCGGCTAACTGCAGGATAATCGATTTTGTAGGTCTTTCATGATTGTGTTGTTGGTTACTAATGTTTTGCCCCTCTGTAGTTTGTGTTCGTGATACTTTGTATGGAGTTCACAGTGCACATAGAGCGTGTGAACCTGTATATTAAAACATTGTCTGAACATTGATTAATCAGTAAAAGGTTTTTAACTGTTTCCTTTAAATTCCAGGACCATGCATCTTAATTTAAAAGTTGAGAGCGGTGGGGAAAGATATTTATTTACCCAGGGGAATATATTTTCTGTGATATTTGTTCATGGCAACTGTTTTCAAGGCGACAGAGGTATTTCAGGGAAGGTGACGGTTCTCCGGTTGACATTATCTGCTGACATGACCCTCTGCTTTCTTTCTTTGTAGGTACTACATTGGTCGCCAGATGTTTGTGGTGGTCTCCACACCAGAGATGATCAAGCAAATCTTAGTGACAGAATTCAGTAACTTCACCAATAGAACTGTAAGTAGATAGAAAGGTTGGCTTTGTGGACAAAGCAGGTAGTGCTGTTAATTTGAGCTCAGACCAAAATTAACTGCAAGGGAGCTGGAAGTAGAGAGGGGGGGAAAAGTACAACATGGGTTCAATGAAATTTGAAGGTGTATAAATTCACTATATACATTTCAGTCAAAGACTCCTCTTACCAGGACACTCTGAGGATGAAAGAGAATGTCCTTAAAAGATCTACAATGCCCTTGTGACTGAGGCACCAGATGGACGCTGAAGAGAGAGGCTTTCAATACCCAGTTTTGCCACTGACTGCCTGTGAAATCCTGGGAAAATCATTTACTAGCTCTCTTCCTTGTTCTTAGTCTGTAACGTGGGGACAGTGTTATTTGCTTTCTCCCATCCGTGGTCTGTTTTGTGTTTTTAGACTTTCTAAGGCAGGAGCAGGCTGTTTGGGACAGGGACATGCCTCCTGCAGCTAACATGTGTTGCTTTGTCATACTTAGCACTCTGAAAATAACAAATGGCAAAGAATGAATTTGGGGTTAGCAAGGACTTATACGTATGCTGTTGGTTACTTATTTTACTTATCTATATGCACACATATATTAAAAAGCTCCCTTTCAAGTACTCGTTAGAACAAATAATGAGAGGGGAATGACCAGAGGGATAGTAAAGATTTCTAGTAGTTCCTCTGCGTTTTACAAGGAATTACTGTCACTGTGACTGCATGCTGCCTCAGTGCCATCCATTTCCTCCTTCCTTCTGGCCCCTTTGTATGCTCAAACCTGCTCAAATAAACTAACATGTATTCAGGAGGGTTGTTTGTGTCCTCAGGGAAAATTTCATCTCTGATCAGCTGTCTGTCTCCTCTGCCCCTCTGATCCTCCCCGCAACCAGACAGTCTCTTTGCAGACAGCTTGTCTCCTTTGCTTGCTTCTTTTGGTGCATGAGGTTCATCTTGTGACTACCTGTATCTTATTTAATGACCTCTTGTACCAGTCACCCTCCGTTCTGCCTATAACTCACATCTGAATGGAAGAATCTCAGTGTGCAAGCTTCTTAGGCTGAAGTTGTTGTGTGTGGCAAGGGTCTTTTCCCCATTTTCTCTACATTTGAAGGAATTTCCCACCCTTTCCCTTCTTGCACCCCCAAGCAGGAACCCTACTTCCTACTTTACTCCTGTATATTTGATAGGAACGCTATTCCTAGCAGTACCCACTATTCATAGCAGTAGCTGGTGCCCAAGTAACACCGCCCTGAAATTACAGATCATTCCTTTGAGGGCACATTCACATATTTGTTCTGCTCTTAATTTCAGTCAGTCTTGTCATTTGAATATATCTGTGCATTGTCACCCTTCTTATTTGGCAAAATTTTTCTTTCTCTCCAGGCATTTATGGTCAGAGGTTTATCTCTCTTTCTTGTGGTTATACATCTGTCTCTCATGGTCTGTAACATTTGTGTTCCTCTCTGAAATTCAGTGGGGTCAGGTCACTATAGCCACTCTCTCTCTCTCTCCCTTTTTTTCTTCATCAGAGAATCTGTTAGGTAGAGCTGTCTGTGTAGGTTCACATCTTGCCCTTATCACTTGACTGTCCCCTGAACCATTTGTGTCTTTTCTTCACAACATCCTGCTTTATAGGTGAGGAGCTGAGGCACAGACTGACATCCCCGCCACTAATCAGAAAGCCTGTGGCAGATGAGAAAATTTAACTCCTAGACCTCTCTTTAACAAAATGAGCAGTATCCCCCCTGTGCAATGTTGCTATTTCTGGCTCGCTTAATGCCCATGAGTCTAATTCAAGTGAACTTGCTTCATCTTACATGCTTTTATCTGCTTGTTCCATGCTCTTCTCACACAGCTGCAATCTTTGAGTGTTGTTATTTCTCACTTGCCACTTTGTTCCCCCTGTTCCAGCCATTTCAGGTAGCCTTCTGTTTCTGGGTCCTTCCATATCTAACCTGGGGATCTTTTTCCCCGCTTGAATTTTCACACTGGAATCTGCCTCTCCTCTTTAATTCACAATCAGCTCTCCTGGTGAAGTGTTCAGCTATCCTGTACACTAACAATTCTATATGAAAATATATAATGCTGGATGATATGTAATGAAGGCGAGTGGAATTTATTCAGATGTGATTTTAGTTGTATATGAATAATGGTTGAAAGGTGAGAGTGAGAAACACACTTTCCAAGTACTAGAATTCCTTCTTCTCATATTGACTGAAGAAATGTCATTTTAAGACTTTTAATAGGGTTGCTTCTGTTTGTATATTTTAAAATTACTCAAAGCAAGCTCCTCTACTTTAAGTGAGGGTTTCTATTTGCCAGTGGAGAATTCAAAATGCAAAATAGATCCCCCTACCGTATTTTACCCGTTCCTTCCCAAGATGGTCTACTGGTGAGTGGTTATAGAAATGACTTTGGCGTCAGTGCTATTCACAAAGCTAGGCTAATATCTTTCATCCAGACATGGCACACGCTTCTTTCAACCCAAAGTCTTTTTTTTAGCTTGAGTGTCATTTTTTAAGGGTGAGAAGGATGGGAAAGAGGGTGAGACCACTGAGTTTGAACAGGCCTTGGGTTTTCTTTGCTTGCCCACCTCCTCAAATGCATTTCAAGATTGGGACCTCATCCACCAGAAGTGAAATGTAATGTGAGTTATCTAACCCAAAGTGCCATAAAGGCAGATTATTCACCAGACTCTGTAGCCGTTGTAGGGATTGTATGTTAACAAAGCGTCACTAAGTTGCAGGCTGTGCAGGACTAATTCTAAAAGTGAAGTGTATTAGAGGGTACAAGTTGTTTATATTCCATGTTTATTTTGCTGTTCTTTCAATTAATCTTAAAATATGTATATATTAGAGTAAGAGACAATGGGAAATAGGACTTGTGAAGAGTTGGAAACAGTGGATGATACACTTGATAGACAGAAGTGGGTAAGATGATGACTCAGTGAACTCCGACCTTTTATTAAAGCTGTCTCTAACACTGTGTCACAGTTTTGAGGGCTCATAAGAAGAATGACCTTAATCTGGGATTGTGCACTTGCTGGCTGCTTGCTGGGAAGTCATCAGAAGAACTTTATGGAATCAGGCTGGTTTTAATCTACTGAGAGGACTCTTTTGGAAGCTTCTTGTGTCCTGCCTCCACATCCAGAGATGCCTGGACCAGTTGTACAGTTCTCTCACATTGAACCTATCTGCTCACTCCTTACGTGGACAAAGTGGATTTTGCATGTGAACAGACGCCAAACTCCTGTTCATTTTATGCCATTATGTTTCCCTTTGGTATTATACATTTCACATCTTTACTAAGAATATCTTTTGAATATTGCTGTAAAAAACCTTTTAGGTTCCCTTGCCCTCTTCTGTTGTTTCTGAGTAACTGATTAGTAATTCTTGCAGCAGAAGTGTATGGTGACTGCAGATCAAATCTGCATTAAGGTTCACTTCCTTTTAGAACAAGCAACCAAGTCTAGTACGCAGGGTGTTATTCCCCTGTAGGCATGGGGTATATTTATCGTTAACTGTATAATCGCAAGAAGGCAATAACGACATTCTACTTTCCCACTTGATTAAGGTGAGCGTTGCAGCCATTTAAAAACAAAAATATCTACTGTAGTGTACTTTCATACTTGAGGCATGTGAAGCCTTTTCCCTGTGTTTTTAATTACAGTTGCAGAAGAAAAGATGAAAATTAGCTTATAGACCTTCAGCCAAAAAATATGGAGTTGATTTTAATTTAGGTTAACCATAGAAACCTCAGCCAGCATTCTAGGCGGGGCTGTGCTGCAATAAATGATACCTTTTTCTCCCAACTATCGTAAGTCGTCCCTTGAATAGAAGTTTTCTTTTAAGAGCATTAAGCCCATTTTTAGCTGCATTACTGTGCTATGAGTGAGATAGGTTTATGTTGTTTGTTGCATTCTGCCATGCGGGATAATGATACATGATCTGTTTTTGGATTGTTTTTAATTTCTGCATTCAAAATTTGTTTTTGAATTAGTACTTGAGAATCATTAAACTGTACTTTTAAAAATGTAGGAGCGGAATTTTAAGATGGAGCAGCGTGAAGAGAGATACTACCTGGTATGTAATTTAAATGATGCAGAAGTTGTAGGCCAAAGTATTTGCCAAAAATGTGGATCAATACTGGCTAGTCAAGGTTTGTCAGGCTGCTGGAGTCGGTGCTGAGCCAGGATCCATGTGGCTACCACAAGTGGAAACAAGTAGTTGATCCAGCCCAAATTCTTAAATCTGCTTGCCAACCAGCTGGAGGAGGGTGACATTTTAAAATACAAAAATCTACACCAATTCCAATAGCTGTAAGAAAATATCACTGTTTTCTCATCAGGAGCTTTGCTGCTACAGTGGGAAAAGTAACAAGGGATTAACAACAATTCATACTGAAATGGTAAAAGTAAGAACAAAAAAGTAGCATGGAAGTTGATATAACACGGCAATACAAATTCCTTGTATCTCTCTTGAAGGAAAAGACAGTTGCCAGAACTGCTTTTCTTTTCACTTCTGTCTGTCCTTCCCTTTCCCCTCCTTCTACTTCATCTTTGTGGGACATTATTATTCTTTTCGCGTGTTGAATTTGCCTGTTACACTAAGCTGTTGGCCTCACCTTTATTTTTGCTAAATCTGTGAAGCTTCAGGCCTACCTGTGGCATTAAACAAATAAAATACAGCCACCAATTAGGAAGGAGCCTATTTTCTGCACCTTTACCAGCTGTGGTCCAGGACAGCTGCCATACCCCTGCACTGGCTATTCTTCCTGGTCTCTTGTTAGTGTCTGTGTATATTGCTCTGTCAAAAGGTCTATCCAAATTTGACAAAAGATGCCCTCCAGAGGTCCCTTCCAACCTCAACCATCCCGTAATTCTGTGAATTTTGGGTCAGGCCCTCAGCCAGCATAAATCGGTGTACTTCCATTAACTTCAGGCAACCCTACGCCAACTGATAGTGATTATTCATCTCCAGAGCGGGACAGGGATGCACAACTGGCTTCAAACAGCTCAGTTTGGTGCCTCAGGAGCTGACTCTGTGTGTGTGTGTGTTCTTGGCCTTTTGCAACTAAAGCGTCACTTGCGTGTCTTGTGCAAGGTTTTACTTGATGCCTTCCGCCTTGATTTTTAGAGTGCAGGCACTGCCTGTACGCAGCAGCCCCGCAGATGTGCTGTCAGTCAGTAAACAGCGGTAATTCAGTTGTGTATCCAAACCCATAGTCCAACCCAGTTTATGGGCTGGGCTGTTTCTTCAGTGCCTCTCTCACAAATATGTTTTTTGTTTTGAAAAATAAAGCTCCAAACATATTCATTTGGAGACATGTCACGTAAAAATAGTTTAAGAGTGAAAAGTTGTGTACTGTTGCCAAAAAATGCATATACATGGTTGACCCTGTACCCTTGGTTGTTTGGTTTAGAAATGTTTCTTTTCTTCAGATTAAATGTCCTGTGATTATTTCCGGTTGTGTCAATGCCATCATCATCATCCTTTCATGTGAATTTCTTAGTTTATTTCCAAATTGTTGTTCAAAGTGCAATGAACTCAGTTTGTAAACAGATGAGTGTGCTTTGTTGGAGGCTCACCTTCTCATGGGCGCGTGGTTTGGAGCACTAGTGACGCACAGTATGACGGCAGGCAAGTCAATATTTGGAAAATGATTCAAACAAATGGGAAAAAAAAGGTGACATATATATAACGAGATCTTCATTTTTCCACCCTTTAAAATGACTGTTCAGTGGGATGGTTTAGTACACGAGCGATGTTCCAGTGGGTGCTAATAATTTGATTGTGATATTTAGTTTTAAAAACAAGCTGGATTTTGTGGCAGCAGAGAGAAGGAACGTGCTTTAAATTTGTTCACTGCCTCAGTCTTTTTAGATATATTTTGTCATTTTCCCATTCCTTCATCTTGTTTCATCTTGGTTTTTGTTGGGTTCACATAGGACATGGAAGGTGACCAGCATAATGCTTCTGGAGCCAACGTGTCCCACAATTGGTTGTTACACCTGCATGTGTGTATCTTCATGTGTATTTATGGATGCATACAGATGCACACAGATTGATTTGGGGTCTCTCTGTGATTTGAGGAGATGCTGAATCTCCAGTCCTCACTAGAGACTTGCGGGCATCAATTGTGCCATATCTTATTATGGGAACTTGACAAAATGTGCCTCTTTGTACATGCCGTGGTGACATTTCAGTTCCTGATGCAGCACAGCCAGCACATCTGATGGCAGGCCGTGCCTTGAACATCCAGTTCTTTGTGATACGGAGCTGCGATGTTCTTTCCTCCCTCCCTTTGTAGGACAAAATCTAGCAAGTGTCGATCCTGCCACGTGTACAATAAGGCTCAGTCTCATCGAGCTGAGAATATTCAGTGCTTCCAAAAATCATTCTGTGCCTTACGAGGATAAGTGAAAAGGTGTTCTAGCAGTGAATTTATTAAGATTTACTTTTTTGCCTCACAGTTTTCTACAGCTGCTAGATCATAGTTGGTTTGAAATCTTGGCTGGTACAGCATCATTATAGAACGGGAATTATGCTAGCAGGGAATGCGTTTGGCTGTATAGCCCTTAACTGTTTAATATTAATTTGTTTGACTGCATATTTGTGGGTGCTGTTGTACAGTCATGTGAGTCCAGATGCCTGAGTGATTTTCCAGTGCCAGTTCCTGCCAGGGAGCTGAGCAAGGGCTCTTATCCTTGGTTTGACCTGATGGTTCTCACTGGGCTATGCCAGAGCAGGAGCTCCAAGGCTCAACTACCATAATGATGTATCTGCTTTCTTTCCCCAAGTGTGCCGCCGTGGCTGTCTTCTAGACATCCTGGGATACCTTTCTAGCTTGCCTGATGTATATGTAACTATTTTGCTGCCGCCTTTAGCTGGTAAAATAGCTTTTAATTCTGGATTTATTTTTTTCGTTCCTTTTTTTTCTTTCAGAGCTTGCCGCTTAATTTTTCTGAGCAATTAAATCCAGTTTTGTTTAAATGTTCTAAAGTAGCAGTGCATATGCTTGCAAAAGACGCTTTAAAATTAAAATAATAAATATTGAGAGGGTCATTTCTTTCAGACTGTGTATGTCTTTTTATGCATGCACAACAAATTACCCCTTATTCCCCATATCCTGAAGCTAATAGCACAAAACTAATGTTGTCAAATGATCACTGCGATTGACTGTAAAATTAATCAGACTTTGGCTTCAGTTAGCCTTAAAGAAAGACTTGACATATTAGTAGACTGTGTTCTGGAAACCACCTGATCCTCTGAATCCCAGTGAGATGAAGTCTGGTTTTGTGATTAGGGCTCTAGGTTGGGATTTAGAAGCTCTGAGCTTAGTTTTTGGCTTTGCTACAGAATTCCTGTGTCCACAAGGGCAAATCATTTGGGAAGTGCTTTGTCACCTTAACAAACGTAAAAAAGTACATTGGGAATTTCCAGCTGAACATTATCATTAGCGAATGTTAGTGCTTCAGAACTGATGGCAAAGGGTTGGGATTTGGTTTATCTGTTAATTCAAATAGTTGTGGTGGGAGGCTTTTGGGGTTTTTTTGTTCTTAAAAGAAGCTTCAGAAATATAGAGGAAAAAGGTTTATTGAAAAGCTCTTTTTGTTCTTTTTTTTTTTCCTTTTAAGTAACTTTCTATTTTGAAGTACTTAAAAAACCCCTGAAGTAGTAAAGTTAATATTAAAAGATTCAATTGAATGAATTTTGAGAATTATCTTTTCTTAAATTTGTCATTTTTATTTGTAATTCTAATTCAGAAAAGGAAATGAAGCGAAATCTGTCCTGCAAGGTGGAAAAGCGCATTTGTACCTATCTAGAACACCTGGCATGTGCCTCTGCTGACTACTATTCATAAAAAGATGTTAGCATTTACTTAACTTCTGTGCACATTCTTACGTCTCATTGAATTCAGTGGGCCTTGAGCTTGTATTTACCTATGTTTATTAATAGTCTGTCCACAATGGGAATGTTTCCTTGAATAGGAGCCTTTTTTCCCTTGCATGGTAAAGAGGGTGAACACGGTCTCTTCTCACACATTTAAGTATTTGATAAAGACTTCTGAACGTTTAGGAAGATATCGATAACAATAGTTTGGAGTGCCACAGAACGGCTTACAGGCAATCAATCTAAAAACGCTGACTGTAGTTAAGTCCAGTTAGTTTGAGGATGGTCTGGTTGACTGACTTGGAAAGACTCCGTTAAAGAAGAGAGCCTCTAACTGACATTTTCTTTCCTTTGAGCGGTTACATAGATGGTTTGCTGTTTGGAGGAAGGTTTTCTGTGTTGTCATGGCTGGAGGGAGCTCTTCTGCAAGGGGTCAGCGTATCCCCAGCTGTGGTGGTCAGACCATGGTTGGGCTTGGAGAAGGCCATACTTGTAAGGGGGCTGTTTTAACCAGCTAATATATTGTTGTCCAGGTAGGTCATGTAAATTTGTTTGCTTGAGATTTATGAATCTCAAATTGAGTAAGCAAACACTAATAGTTGTCACATTTCCAGGTAAGGCAGCAAATAAAACTGGCTGATCCCTCCTGTATGAATGGCTAGCAGTGATGGTGGAAACAGATGGGTTACACACAGATGGAATACAAAATAAAAACTTTCCACTTTTTTCTCTTTTTCAGCCATGGGTTGTCTGTTTTCAGATGCTATGGGCCATAAACCTTGGCAATATAAAAGCAATGCAATTGACTGTAAGGAGGCTAGAAGGCTTAAAAACAAGTTTCCTCTTCCCTTGCCCCCCATCAAGACATGATGAATCAGTGGGTTGCGACCACAGCTGATGTTGAGATGCACAGTCATCTTATCTTTTACAGGATTTATTATGAAGTGAGTTATTTTTCAGCATGGGTCTAAGTATTTGAATCTATCCCTGACTCTTTCCCTGGTTTATTAATGGGCTGCAGTGCTGCCATCACCATGGTATCCTGCTACCTCTTCCCCTGTGAAGACTGCAAAACCGCATGTTGATGAAATTTACATTTTTAATTCTCCCCTCTCCACGCCTATATGTATAAAAATGGTTTGCAAAACCATGGGGGAACACAAACACAAGGACAATCTGGTGTTGAGAAATTACTAGGGTTGCTGGGTTGTTTTGTTTGTTTTTAATGCTCTTTCTTTATGTGATTATACTGCAGCCATCATTGGTTCAATACCTGCTCCTAGGTAGACACCAGAACACCAGATGGATTACGTACTTTACAGCACTAATGATAGTGGCTGATAATGTGTGCAAATCTCTTCTTTCACTGATTGTTCGAGGCAGTTAAGAAATACTGAATACAGCTGTACATAATTACGCTTCTTTTGAAACTAAACCAGCCTGTGAAATCCCTGTTCCTGGAAAATGGTCAAAATTAGTCAATAACAAAAACAAAACAAACAAACAACAAAACCCCAAACCCTTTGCATGTACTTAGTTAATGGTATATTGTGACATTCTCTTTCTTAGATGCAAGGCTTCCCTGCCAACTCTATTGAGACTTAAAGGAGGGGAAAAAAAGCTGCATAATGAAACTACAAAAAGGTGGTTTTGCTGCAGGTGTAGGAAGATGCTGATTTGACAATACTCTGTGCATATGCACTTGTCTATGTCAGAATGAGTTTGTGTAGGATTAAGTATGTAAGTATGCATGTTGCAGGTATGTGAAGGGGCATTTCCTCTTTCTACCCACTCCCTGTTTCTTTTGCATGTTTCTTTGAGTTACTGTAAGATCAACTTCTGAAATGATCTTTTTTGACTTGTTTATGCTCACCTTTTTTCCTTTCTTCCATCATTCTGCAAAATTTCCCTCGCTAAACGACTGAAGAAAACAAGATCAGAGTTTTATTAGGTTTTGCCTTCCCTTCCCCCAGTTTTCTACCGTTGAAACTTGCCAATCACTGTTAAAGCCTACATTGGGCTTTTCTGCAGCACAGGAGATATCATTAAGGCTTTAAACCCACTAATGAGGGAAATGTGCGCTGCTTGAAGGCTCCTGCAATATTAACTACATCCAATTATGTTAGGTAAACGTATGAGTATAGTCAAAACAGGATGAAAGCGTATCTTTCTATTCAGGCCAAAAGCAGTCTTCTGAGCCAATCTTTCATCAAACTTACATTGGCTATTTATTTACGGGCTTTGCAGCACTGTTTTTTTAATGCTGCAGTGCTCAAGACAAACAACACTTACAGACGGGAAAGGACTATCTATTCCCAGGGCTCTGATCCTTATTTAAAGAACATGTTTTATTGCTGGGTAAAATATGTGAAATCTTAAGGGTGATAAATATTTTCTCCTGTTTAAATACAGTATTGCTTCCTTATCTAATCCTGTCCTTAGCTGACTGCATTATGAGTAGGTGTGATACATGTGGAGTGGAGATGCAGTTTGTGCTGGTCTTTGCTGGTCCTGACCTTTGATTTCTGGTGGTTTGTTGTTCTTTAAAGGGAAGTTCAACTTTTCCTACTTCTTCGGGCATATGCTATGGGGATATTTTTTCCGAAGTTTACTCAGTCTGATAGCACAGGTTTTCAACAGTCCCTCATTTCTGACTTCTGAAACTGTTATTTGTCAGTAGCAGATTAGTTGTTTTGTTTACAGTTTTCTCCCTTTTCCCCTATTCTTGATGTACAGTAGAGAGCCATGTCCTTTGATTCCTGCCTTTACCAGTCTGCATTTGTTAGGAGAAGAGCCATTAGTTTGTCACTCGTTCCAAAATTGATATAGGCTCAGATCACAACATTCGAGTTGGCATTTTTACATACTTTGACAATCAGAGTTCAGACCCAGTGACATGCTTTGTTTTCATGTCTTTGTCCACATTTGGAGCTAACTATCTGCTTGTGAACGAAAAGTTCTTTTGAAGTATCTGATGATAGAGGAACCCGTTGAGGTCTGTACAAGTGATATTTCACAGCACAGAGAACTGATATACATGTCCCTGCCTAGAAGTTCAGCACTGAGCCTTGGAGCAGATGTGACACGGCAATATATGATACTTTGAATGGTTGTCATATACCATGCCTAAGATCTGCATAGTCTAGCTGAGTGTCCTCTTTCAAATGTGGCCGGCAGCAGAAGTCAAAAGACTAGCATGATAGCAAGACAGACAGTGAGAGTAATATTCCTTCTTGCTTATCCGCCCAGCCTCCAGCAACCAGTGCTGTGGCAGCTTCCAGGGCTAGAGGTTGCATCTGGGCATCATTTCTGCTAATGGCTCCATTGGCTCCAAATCAGTTTCCCCCCACCACTTCTGAATCCTTTCTATTAACTATTACGCAAGCAGGTGACTTTTTTTCATGGATGAGCTCTTTCTTTCAGATGCGATAGGAGTTATATTTGGGGACTTGTGTGTGAGCAAGTGAAGTTCATTCCTCTTCAGTGAGAGTTAATGCGATACATGTGGGTATTATTATACTAATCCTTGCAAGCCTCTGCTCTTCATTTTAGGTCTTTTAAAAGTAATATTATCATCTCAAAAATAGTGGGAATAATTCTCTCTTTAGTCATTCATTCAGATAGCTTAATCCATTTACCTGCCTTTTATGTTTATATTTGAACTTAAACATGTGAAAGGTTTTTTCCTTTCCTTTTTTTTATATATATATAATAATAATATTCTTATCTAGTACAATGCTAACAACCTTTTGTTAAGATGTCTTAGCTGAAGTTACCATTCTCACAGCAAGACCTACAAAATGGATCATGTGAGCATTGTTCATCTGGTTCAGCTCAGAAGCTAATCCATCTTAGTTTATGTATCAATGCGGACTTTTTCAAAACTATGCAGGCAGACTTGGCACTGAAGCAGATGGTGAGTGCTCGCACGGGCTCTCCACCAGCTCCATCTCAATGGTGGTAATCTCCGATAGATAGGGAGTGGCAAACAGCCGATGAGGTAGTAGCATCATAAATTGACGCAGCTGTTTTTGTAGTGGTTCTCTGACCAAAGCCTGGAAAGTTGTCTTCTGAACTTTACAAAATTACCTAGCGTTTAACTCCAGTAAACTTGTTCTGAGCAAAAAATTTTTGCTATCCTGCTTTTTCTGCTTGTGATCGTACACTATGTAATGTTCATCCTGCAAGAGTAAGAACTCTATGGGAAAGGGTTTAGAGACGATGCACTCCTTACCACTGACAGTGTGTTGCAGCTATAAATCTTATGGATCCTAAGTGAAAAATGAGTCGTCAGGTCTTATTTTTGTCTCTAGTGAGAATTCGTCTTTGTTTAAATAGCAACCACATACCTTGGCACCATTTGTTGTAAATAGTTGATAGCAAATAGTTGGCCGGCCGGAGCCTTTGGAAGGGAACGGGCTGTAGTGTGTCGTGCAGGTGCAGGAGAAACACTGGGCTGTGCATGCAGCGCTCCTGACCACCACCAAGGAAGTTGCAGAGCACTTGCCAATGCTGCTGACTTTTTGTCGGTGTTAAATTTACTACCCTTAGAAGAAGAAGGAAAGAGGAGGGGGCTGTGTATCAATTCAAGCCTTCACACTGCACAGCTCGCTCCCAGCTCTCCAGTGTAAGAAGTGCTCCCTGCTTTGAGCACCCTTGGCCACCGCTCATTTTCACGTTGATTCACCTGTTTCTGAAGGCTGGATGATGGCCGGAGGAGGCTTCATTTAGCCCCACAGACACATATGCAGCAACAGATAGAGACACGGATCAGGAAACAGCTATCCTGCAGTAGAAGAAAAGGATTGTTGATCGTTGTTAATTATTTACTCCTGCCAGTCTCCTCTCACTGGTGTTAAGCAACAGAAACTAAAATAACTACATTCTTTACTGAAATAATGTCCCATTCTTCTTCTTTTCCTCCCACGCTTGCTCTTGCAGAAAAGGGTTTGGGGAAATAAGTAGTAAAAACAAAAACTCTCTTGCACTGTTCTCCTCTGCTAGATTAATTGTAAGTTGAAGATACACAAGTTATTCTTTTTTTCCCTTTTCAAGGCAATTGCAAAGGACAGTTTCCCCATTTCCTTTTCCATTTTCATTATGCGCATTTAGATGAAGCTAAAACTGCACTCTTGCACTTTTTATGCAGCTTTCCTAAAATAATTCTGAATAATTTAACAATGGCTCAGAAACATTCCAGTTTAACCAGTCGTTGACCTTCAGTCACATTTTAATGTCATCAGGACTGTACTGGTATTTCATCAGTTCCAAGGAGGCTGTATTGTAGCAGAGGCAAAGGTGATATCTATAATTAAAGTTGCCCAATGTGTTCCATTACAATGTTTACCTTTCAGTAGATTATCAAACTTTAACTGCTTCAATTAATATTTTCCATTTAGAATTTTTCAGTCAAAATGGTCTTGCTATTTTGGAGAAGAAGCCTAGGGAAAAGATATCCATTGTGGGGAAAAATAAACCCAGAGTCTTTTTCTTTGACTTTGGCTTTGTTCCCTCTGAGTGTAAGGGCTGGAAATAAAAACCACTTTGAAAATCTGACCAAACTGCTTAAGTTTATAAGGCCCTGAAGAATCTCAGTAAACACAGACTCAACAAAAATTATGAAAGAACAAGGAAACTCACTCGCTAGTATCACACTCTGGTGACAGGGCTCTACAGATCACTAACTTCTAGAAGTTGTCATGTGAGCATGTCTAAAGGTTGAGAATCCTGAGTTTGTGACTGATTCGTTTCACATGAAAGTTTTTTTTTTTTACATGTAATATTAAAACCTTTCAGGACATTGTTTTCTTTATAAATGTTACCTTTGCAAAATCAAAGCGAGATCCTGTGGGGAAGAAATAATATAGGATAACATAACTAAAGAATTGGACTCATTTTTGCATATATATTGCCAGCATCAAGAATTAAAAAAAGTGTATACCTTACATGGCCCTTAATGTTCTCTGAGATTTGATTAGGAAATGTGTGGAAGATAGAAGTTTCATATTGTGGATGATTTTGAAGAGTCAAAAGCCAAAATAAAAATAAGAACTTGATTAGAATATTTTGTTTTGGTTACAGCTTCTAATGTAAAGTCAAAGTTGTTTCAGTTTGCAAAGTTATTTTGTTCCAAAAACATATATAACAAAATATTTTGTTGGAACTTTTCTCCATTTTTTGCCTGGAAAAACAAATTGATTTTGCAGTATTTCCAGTTTCTCTCACCCATGCGGCTTTATTTAAGTTTCTCTAACCAGCTCTGTTTTTATTTTGTTTAATGTTTGATTTGAGTTTTTAGGGGGAACGCCCCTTCTCTAATTGATGTTTGACCATGTCAGATTAGATGTTCTCTGGATGCCCCGCCGGCTGCTGGATGGCACAGCCTTGGTTTTTCCCCCCTCAGTGGTCAAGTGGGGCAGCTCTCATTTCCTCACTTCTTTCAGCTCTTCCCTTGGCGCTCGTGGTAGCTTTTATATTGTATTGGCAGTGCACGGGCAGTTCTGGCTGTAAGAACTTAGGCTGGCCCCAGGGTTAAGATTTATTCTAAGTAAAAATTTCAGCAAGGTTTTAGACATGCCGCAAAGGGTTATTTTTTTTCCATTTCGAGATCGCTTTTATTTATCAGGCTGTTGGATACTGGGGGAGGAGGGGATTCGGCACCGACTCCAGATGTGGGGGAAGCAGCTGTGCAGATGCAAAATGAGTTCTGGTGATGTGGGAGCTCGTGCTGCACTGGCCAGCACCGATGGCTGGAAATTAAAACCCCTTCCCCTTCTCCCACCCGCCAGTAAAGCTGTGCTTGGAAATGCAGGTACCGAACAAAATGGAAAAAAAACGAGGTGCATGCGATCAAGCGTGATGTGCGTGCTGAATAGGGGTGCAGCCAGGTAATTTCACTGGACGTGTGGTCTCCCATAGAGGAAGTCCTCTATGGGAAGTCCCAGCAGGCAGTACTCTGGCAACTCGAGTTCTTGTCATCTTTCCGTGTGTGCCTGGCTGTTGTGGGGTTAATACCTAGTGAAAGCCTGCAGGTCTTTCATTCTCACAGCTGGCACATGCTCCTTCCCTGGGCACTCGCTAAAAGGGAATCTAAATCCCAAATACTGCTCTGTCCTAGTGGGCATCTGCTGAGCTTCCAGCTTGTCTACAGCTGAAATGCTTTTGCTGGCTTTTTGGGCAGCATAAGGGGGCAGAATTCAGGATCTGACCCATCCCGCTAGTTCTGTGTCACGGTGACAGTGCAGTAAAACTGAAGCAATGGGGTGGTGAAACAGCCCCTCCAAATGCTGCATCACCTGGAGGGGGCCTGTTTTGCAAGGAAGGGATCGGTGAGCTTCGGGGCGTGGGCTCCGATCTGTGGGGTTTTTGGTTGTTTTTAATTTTAACTTATCCTAGAACTCTTAAGATGACAAGATACGGCGGTGTGCTTCACGCTTCATAATCTGCACTGCTTGCTATTACAAGCCTAATACGTTTGAGAACGCAAAAGTAGCTAATACTGTTAATTTATTTTGAACAAGGTACTTGCTGATACTCAGAGGAGCATTTTAGCTGCTCTCCTGGAAGAAATCAAATAAGAGCGATGTGAGGAACAGTCTGGTTACAGGTTGTTTGGGAAGTGAGGCTGTTTCACTGAAATTGCGAGCTCCAGGGAACTCATGATAAGTCCTGTAACATTATCTGTACGCAATAGGACTTTATTATTGTTGGAATTATCTTACGACAAACACTTAATTCTTGATGTGCTCAAATTAATTTGTGAGAGTCAAACGAACAAACGCTCTTTGGTATAAGCGTGTTTTGACATACTTTGATAAATTAGGATTTATTTTTTTCACTTGAGTGAAACCAGACAAATAACCACAAATATGAAATCTTGGAAGATAAAATCCTGAAAGTGTATTATGCAACTACTTGCAAAGTTTTATAGCCTAGCTCTTCTTGAGGGACAAATAAATGAGAAATGAAAGCAGCTACTACTATCAGGAAAATGCATTAGTATTTTGACGGATAGATGTGGAGATCTTAATACATGAAGTTTGTTTTTTTTTCCCTGATGTGTAAATATACACTTAATGTAGTTAGAAACAATTGTGAAATAGCAGGCAGGGAATTCAGATTCTTCAGTTAAGAGGATATTGCAAATGTGATTTGTTGACAGCTTGTCGTGCTGCCATTACAGCTGACCTGGAGTTTTCTTTCTGAACAACTTTTCAAAGGAAAGCTAACAGAAAAAGAGACATATTTGGCCAGGGAGTGCTCTTTCTCTGACTAGCAGCAGATGCTCAGAGAAAAAGCAGAAGAACAGGGCAAGTGCAGGGTGGTGTTGCCTGTGGAATAGCCCCCTAACATCTGACTGTCCATGGCTGACTTCTTGAGCTGGAGGTTGCGTCCAAGGTTTTAATTTTTAATAGCCCCTTTCTTCCAGTAGTTTGATTTAAATAACATCTTGAACCCATTTGTATTTTTGAAAACCACACGGAGTCTTCACAAGCAAACTTTTATTTGCTTTGTTTGACATTGTTTTCAAATTTTCATTTTGGCATTAGGGGGAAAAAAAGGTGAAATACTTTTTCCTTGAGTTGTTTCGCACATATTGGATGTCATTGGTCTGAAGTACTGATTCCAAATGCTCTGTTTCAAATTAGATAAATGAGAGTTTGAAGTGTATTTTGTATATCGGGATGTTGTCACACAGGAAGTGGTATATTAGGCATCAACTTTTAGGTGCTACATGGGAACTTGGAAGACAGATAGCAACACTTTGAAAAGACTCTCAGCTTTTGGCCATCATTTACTACTTACTCACTTGTTTACTTTTAGTGTGTCTCAGGGCTTTGAGATTTTAGGCTAGATTGTCCTGTTTAGAATTTTATTTCTGTATTACAACATCTGAGTGAAAGAGATCAAACCAAAATTGTCAATAAAATATGAAATACATGAAAAAGGGCCTTTTTAATATATATACTCTGCTCTGAAGAAAAGTTTTGCATACAAGTAATATTTTTAAACTAAGCTATTGCTAAGCTTCCCCTTCGCATGGCTAGCTTGCCTCTGCCAATCATTAGGAAGTCCTAAGCATTTAACCCCCATTTGAGGAGCTTAGTTTGAAAATACAAAATGAAACCTCTTGCGCAGCCATACCTAGTACTTGGAAGTGCCCGATTCCCTTGGAGCTGGTGATTTTAACAGCGAGGTTTCTCAGGCACCTGCAATTCTTTTTCTAAGCATGATCAGAAGCACTTTGGTGCCAAAGCACTCAGCAGTTTTGAGACCTACCTCATGTCTGGCCTATGACCTATGAATATGACGTTTTAAGAGGAGAGGGACCTCACAGGTACCTTTGAAACTGGCTGGTGGTTCAGGCTCTGAAGAAAACGTAGCAGCAGCAAACACGTTACTTTGAGTCAACAAGAGAAGATGATGGAACTGGGCCTCTTCAATACTGCCCACAGTGACAAGGGGAGTTGCCCAGAGTGCAAGGGAAAGGCTTCCATGCATTTTTCTCCTGGAAGTCATTCCAAGGTGCTCATCTTAGCTCTCTGGGAAGTGCCCTACCTAGCAACCTATAGGTGATTCTTGGGAAAGATGCACTTGCAGCCTTATGTGTTGAAGCCACTCCCTGTTCCATGCAGTCCTTGGCATTCATGGCAGAGAAGTTAGTGAATCTCTGCAGCCTAATAGGGCAGTCACATGGATCACGGAGGCCAAAGTTTCAGATACTACTACAAAATATTGCTGATCATGGAGGCCAAGGTTTCAGATAGTACTGCAAAATATTACTCATCTATCTTTATCTAAGGATAGTGTTGTATAAACAAACCTTGGAGAGGAACTGGGACTGAAGCCCTTTTTATGATGGGAATGAATGCTCGAAGTCCAGCCCCAGTCCCAGTTCACTCCTAAGTATTCCCTGGAAAGGACGGGAGGGTTTAGGACCATCCCTCCCTGCACCTTCCCCTAACCTGTCACCTGCTGTGATAGTTCTTTCCTTCTTCACTATTCTTATTCCTTACTTTTCTTCCCATCCTTATCTACAGGAAGGAATTACAACTTTTTTCCCCCCGTATGTGAGTTCAGTTCCCTCTGTGACACTATGAAAGGGAATTACCACCATGACTTCCTTCACTGTTCAGTTGAAAGAAAGGGAGTAATCCCTGATCACAGCTGTAGTGGCCACTCTTTCTGAAGCGCGTTGTGTGATGATGTCCATGAGAATGGAGGTGGCGAGGCCCTAGGGAGGTATGGGACGCTTCCTGAGTTGCTGTCATGGCAGCTTGGACTGCTCCGTGCTCAGCTTTGTTGAATTCTCTTCTGAGGTATCTAACTGCATACCCAAGGCATTTGGGTCAGGATTATGACAGAGGTCAGCAGCCTAAAGGACAGGCAGTGGGAGGCTGGGTAGTACTTACAAACTCCCTTGGTAGTCTCCAGAATCTCCAAGGGTATTGCAGAGAAGTCTCTGAATGAGCAGATTATGGAATATGATGTTCCTGCATAACAGAAAGGTTGAGCCCAAGTTCTTATGTACATTGCCTGCCATTCCTGTGTACACCAATGATTGAAAGAATGGGAATATATCTGTAGCAAAAGTTATTGAGGACTGTTTTTCTCCAAATTCTGCTTGCAATCTGTAAAAGGAAACTTCCGGTCCTCAACCTTTCCTCTAGGAAAATTGTGCATAAACAGAGAGGCTTGTAATAATCTTATGACTTTATCCAACATTAAAAAGTCCAGTTACGTCAGCTGAAAAGTAGATTTAAACATTGTGTTTAAAAACTGCTTCTCAGCACAGCAGAAACTGTGTATAGAGCACAGGTTCTCTAGTTCAACTTGAATTTGTTTGTAATACTAAAACTCCTAATTAATTAACAGTGAATACTTTTTTCTTTGGTTTGATTGTTTTGACCCCAAATACGCAAACGGACCGCCATATGCAAACTGATGAAGGCGGGGACTTAATTTTGATCTTGCTTACACCAACAAATGGAATGATGTGTGACTTGCATCAGTCTGGGTCAGACTGCAGGAGGCCATATGTGTTTATTTTAGCATTTATGAATGGTTATATTTACCTCATTGCAATGACTCGCTTTGGTTTCTATTGACAAACCCATGACTTAAGAGAATGTTTGCAAAGACAAGAACAGATGTTTCCAGGCTGCTTGCCACAGAGGAAAAAAGGCAGTATTTACTAGTAAGCTAGTGTCGGCTATGCCATTTTTCCAATGAGTAATGATGAACAGTAGCCATTAGTCAGCTGCTGAAGATCCTGACTTGACAACAAAGGAATGGGCTTGGAGATGCCTTTTTGTATAGTCTGATCTATTCAGTAGAGTGGAAGCCAATTGCTGTAATCACTGAAACCAATTCTACCTTGTAACACACTTTTGACATATCTGAATGACCAAGGGGAACCTGAAAGCTTAATGAAATAAATAATGCATGGATATTTTCTCCCCTCCTCTGCAAGCATGTTGGTTTCAAATTAAGCTAAAAACTTTTACTAGACAGTTTTATGATATTGCAAAGCAACATAAGCTTTTTGGAGTGAGCACGGTGATTTTCTTTTTCCCTCTGCAGCCGTAAGAACACCTCCTAAATCATAGATACTAAAATCAAACCTGTTTTAAATGGTCTTTATAGAGGGGAAATAAGGTGTAATAGACTATCAGCAGGGTTAATGGGAGGGTTTTGGGGAAAGTGTTTGTGAACAAATGTGCGTGCACAGTTTTAATGCTCATGGAAGGACTGAATTCAGTCACCTGGGAGCAGCAGTGTGGGGTGTGTGGCATCTGAGGATTTGGATAGGGAGTTTTGGAAAGGCAAATGAAGCGTGAGCCTACTTTGGGAGAGACAACACCTGCATGTAGTGATCGTCTCTGGGGTTATATGGGTGGGAGGCCCCTCACAGGCAGAGCAGAGAGGTGGGACAGACCCAGTGGTCTCCCACTGGGGCGTGGTGCTCAGGGGACAATGCCAGGCCTTTGCCCTCCATGAAGGCTGTGATCTTTGGGGAAGGAGTTGAGTCTTGCTCCAATACGATGATGATTTGTGAAGGGAAAATTGATACACGTTCTGAAGAGATGTGGCTATAATGTCTCTGTAAGCAAGAACCTGCTAGATGGAAATGATAAAGAACTACAGGGTATATTGCATAGACCAACTCTGTTTTGTTTATAACAACATGCAACACGGTGCTCTCCAGGTTCAACCAGAAGCCACTACACAATGTGTCTTTGAATGTCATGAATGCAGGGAGAGTGTGAGCATGACTCTTCCTCTTACAAAACACCAAGGAAGATTGAAGGAATATACCATATCAGTTTACCAACGGGGAATTTTTAAAACTAATATATGGAGGCGTCTTCTGCTTTCCCACTTTCATGATCCACTTACTGCAGGCTTGGTGAGATGTATTCCAGGAGATACCTCAGGAGAGCTTTTCTGTTATTTTTTTTAATAGGAAGTTTTATGTTGATCTGTAAGTGTCATGCCACTGCCACTGGCTGAATGAAATACCATCTGAGCGGTTCATGGGTGTACTGGTTCCACCTGCTGGCTGAACTGGTGGTGATGACCTGTCAGTCAAGTGGTACAAGTAGGGTTGAAGAAGTAATCTTATGGAAATGTTTTACGAATAATTCCTGTCTGAGGGATGGGGATAGAGTCTTTTCTCCATACTACAAACTTTCTCTCTGGTTTTTCATTAAATTTCATGTCATTAAATTAAATTTAAAAATGCAGTTTCTTAAGCAGGATGGCAATACCTAATCAAAAGTGCACTTTTAGAAAGACAAGGACAGCAACCCTCTTTGAAAATAAGAGAATGAACAAATTAACCCCCTGATGTGCCAGCGCTCTGCCTGCTCAATGCTGCTGCCTGCTCATCCCTTTTGGAGCTCACCCAGGGAGAGAAATTCCACACCTATTCCCTGTAGAGCTATCACACATACTGCATGGCATGCCCAAGGGCTGGGAGGATGATGACCCCGCATTGGGAACATACTCCAAAACTTTCCCCAAAGAGGGAAAAGGGTGGGGGTGGAGGGAACTCAGAGCTGGACTTAACTCTGGATGCTGTAACGTCCATGGATACAGAAGAAAGCCTGGATGTGAGAAGAGCAAATGGCTCTTGTTAGCATGGGTTAGCATTGTAGGGTTGAGACTAGCGCTAGAGTTCAGGGGAGCATGGACATTGGATTCCAGTTAAAGCTAGATCCTGCAAAGCCTTCAGGGCTAGTAGAAAGCTGAGGCTGTACATGAAGGCAAATGGTGTTTGCTAGGTATGAATAATGCCAGAATTAGTGTTGGAGTTACTGTTAGGGTTGGGATTTTAGGTACTCTAGAGCTTAGTTTCTTGTTTGAATCTCACCAGGCTTTCAGTGCTGGGGGTTGGCTCCAGCAGAAGTAAATCTTTTTTGATTGGTTTTGTTAGCACTAGGTTATGATTAAGTCTAAGTTTAAGATAACAAAGTTTCTGAGATCCTGTTTTATAGAGTTTAATTTCTTGCTATGTTGTCAAAACACGTGGAGTAGATTAGCAGCTGGTTCTATGGAGGTAAGTGGTTTATATTATAGGTTTTGGAGCTAGTAGGTTTTTAAAGAACGCGTGACTGCATTAACTTTCTTCTGCTGGTTGCAAACCTTCATCCCTCATTTTTCTACCTAAGGAAGAAGAGAAGGCTTCTGAGGGAACATTGTGGTGCTGCTATCCTTCCTTCTGCTCCAGGCAGTTATTGCTGGCTGCCAGAGGTTCAGTCTAGCCTGCTGGTGACAAACTCATAAAAGGAGCAAATGATTTATGAATCACACAAGGCTACAGTTATACTTCAGAATAAAACAGATTATGAGTGCATGAGTTGGTCCTACAGATGTCCATATTGACATGCTGCTTAGCATGATTTTGTCCTGTATTGATTAGTTGTCCCCCAGGCATGGTCTAGGCACAGTTCAGGAGGTGAACATGCACAATGACCAGAAGTAGTTTGGATATGGCCATTCTCTTCGGGAAAGTGATTTAACCTCAGGGACAGGAGGTGTTCTGTACCACTTGGCCTCAAAGCCAGAGAAGAGTCACTTCCCTGAATTATTTAGTAATACACAGCAAGCCAAATTGACTCAGGGACAAACAAGCCAATAACTGGGTCTGAAGGGTCAGCCTAAGGAACAGCTTAATGAGGAGCATCAATTGCAAATATGCTGCTCATCTGCAAACATGATTTTGTTTTCTCTTTTAAAAGCCCTGGTGTTTTAAAGGATTTGTTTGGAAGCAAATGCCTCCCGTTTTCTTTGTTGTTTCTGATGGCATGTCTGTGATTGTGAGAACTCAGTAGCACTTGCAGGTACGCTGCAGCAGATTACCATGCTGCCAGTAATTTTCGTGCAGCATCACTGTACCGTGGTCAGAAATGGTTGATTGCACAGGAGAAGGAAGCGCAGAGCAGTTGTTGAGTATTTAGATAATGCTAGATGGAATATGAGTCTGATTGCATTTGACTTAAAAGCAACCTCCTTCCCCGCCTAAAAACCAAAATCCCACCCCTGAAAATATTACAGCTGCCTCCCATGGTAATTTTTTTAGTGATTTTTATAGGCTTGAGAATTCTCAGATACAGCTAGTACTTCGTCCGTTCGGAGAGGGGTGAGACTTCATCTTTCACTAAGATACTTCAGGCTCATTCTCATACCAAATCCATTTTCATTCCTGCTATATGAACCTGTAACATAGGTTATGCAATTAGGAGGAAAGCGTTTGCAGAAATGATAAGGAAAACCTGATAAATGAAATCTGCTATACGCTGTCAGTCACGCTGATGCTATTCCAATAAACACAAACATGGTTTTGTGTAGCCGATTTAAAGAGACAGAGTAAAATAATTTATGGCCAAAATTGTCTTTCCTTCCTTGCGGTGTTTATATGTATATAATGCTATACACACCAAAAATATGTCAAGGGAGCATTACTGACATAAAGTGGAGTGCTAAAAAGGCAATGCTATGGTTAGTGTCGTAGTTATAGCATTATAGTTAACAGGCTTTTTGTTCAGTAACTGGGCCCCTCTCTGTGAATGCGCTATGTACAGTCTTTATGCAATTAGGAGCATTTTTTAGGGTGAATGTTTGGGTTTAGGAGGCATTTTTTCTTTCAAGGCAAATGCAGTCAGATTTATATTGCATCTGTTATTATCTAAGTGGAGCCTTGTCTTCCAGAGCAGATTTGTCTTATAGAGTGCAAGATTGGGCAGCCTTCAATTTAGGAGTGGATGCAAAATACTTTCCGAAGTGTTGCCCTATAATTTCCCCCCCCCCTTTTTTTTTCCCCCCTGTACTAAACCTCACTTGGAAGAAAAAATCAGTCATTTCCTTGTGGGAATTGTTATTCTGCTCTTTCGCTGCAGTTTCTGAGTGCCTCACAAATGTTAATGTATCATTAGCAGTTCTGAGGAGGTGATGTGGTATCTCCAATTTATAAATCAGGAGTGAAGGCTGGTGGTTGAAGTACAGGTCCAAGAGTGTTTGCTAATTTCGGGGCTCCATTCAGTGACCTGATTTCTTGGACTAATGCATTTCATGGGATGAAGGCACATTCCCTGTTGTTGATTTCAGTGACATTAGTGAGTGCTCAGGAGTTCTGTGATCTGGGCCTTAGGGCTTGAAACTGAAGACCAAAGGTATAACGAATACTTATTTGGTGACCAGCCGAGTCAAGATTTAGTGTAAAGGGCTTCCCTAGCAGCACGTAGGAACTGTAGAGCAAAGGCTAGCATACAGTACTTGCTCCAAGGATGATTCTCATTTCCAGTTGTCCGGGACCTCTTTCTTCTGATTTCTGCTGTGGCTTTGAGTATCTGTAACAAATGAGGCAGCGGTCCAGTGAGTGGTGGTCTCTCTAGCTGCACTTCTGATCCTCAGAACAGATACCTACTGACAAGTTAGGAAATAGATAATTTATTTAAAGACGATACTTAGAGAAAGCAGTCCAAACCACTTCAGCTTTGCCAGCCTGTCCCAAGTTTTCCTTATTATTGGACAAAATAGGATAGTCTGTGTATACATTAAACATGTGCCCATATTTTATCTTATAGTAGTCGTCTGATGAGAGTACCTGAGTTAGTCTCTTCCTTCAGATAAATATCCTGCTACGTACTCTTCTACTTGAAAACAGCTCATCTTTGCTCAAAACTGGTCTGTAGTGTCAGCTCAGTGACATTAGTTCACTGCACTGGGTGGTGTTGCTGAGAATGTAAAACTGTCCCATTAGCCTGTTTGCAATATAAAATAGGCTTCTGCATTTTACAAGCTTATGCAGTGTAGCGAGATTCTGGCATGTGTAAAGGAAAAAGGTGTTAAGGAGAGCTGGCAGCTCCTTAAAGAGAAGATATTAAGTGCAAACTCTTCCAATAAGGAGGAAAGTTAAGGAAGTGCAGCAGAAGACCAGTGTAGCTAAATTTTCAGCTCTTCATGGCCCCTGAAGAGAAGAAGATTTTTTTTTACGGAGTAGGAAGTAGGTCAGATTTCCAAGAAGACAGATAAAAAAGAAGCATGCAGGGACAATAAAATCAGAAATCTTGAGGCACAAAATGAAATGAAAGTATCCAGGTGTGTAACAGGGGGTAAGAACTCATTTTTTGTGTACATTAGTAATGAAAGAAAGACTGAAATAAAATGTTGGAGGGTGAAAGGGACCAACAGATGACATTGGGAAGACCAAAGTGTCTTTTCTTTGTTTGGGTCTTTCCCAGTAAAGTGGATGCTGCTGCTACTGATAACGTGGGGGACTGTACTGCCACTGCTACCATGGGCAGGTAGGCAGGGGCCTCGGTGCCAGAAGATCTGACGTGCACAAATGACTGTCTCTGTACAGCCTGATATCTACAGAAGTGTACAGCTTCTACCCCAGCCCACCAATTTTAGGATGGTTTGTCTGGAGGCCATTACAGTACAATACCTGAAATACGGATTGAAGGTGTCTTTGAAATTGTCTAGAAACAGTCCACTGTCAGAAGGGAAGTATGAGCTGGGAGGCTCCCAGAGGTGGCTTCTTTGCAAGTGCTATTCTGTACTTTTGTTAATGGGTTAGATGGTAGCACTGAGTATGATAACAATTTATACAGAAGGCACTAAGCTGGTAAGGATGAAAGATGCCATGAAAGAAAGGGCTACAATTCAAAGTGGTCTTGATCAGTTGGAGAAGTAATCATAAAAAGAATGGTCACAGTTCAACGAGGACATATTCTACATATGACTCTTAGGAGTAACCAACTTTATTGATAAAGGCTGGGGAATACATTCCTAGGGAGTAATTATTCAGAAAAACATCTGAGAGTTGCAGGGAAACGCAAGTCAGTACACGAGTCGACGTTGTCATGCTGTGGTATGTAGTATTTTGGGGTGAATAGAGAGGAATATGGCCTGCAGAACACATGAAAAACCACCCTCCCTGGCTGGAGTACCGTGTCAAGTCACAGGGACTATATCTTGAGAAAGGTGTAAATCAGCAAGACTATGCAGAGAGACAGCGACAAGACTGAACAAACGGTCACAGATAACATGACTGAGAAATACGTTTTGAGCGAATTGGTGTGGTTTGGGGTAGATGGCAGCAATAAGATTAGTGATTACTATAGCCTTCTGTAGATATGGAGTGCTGCAAAGAGGGAAAGAATAACCTCTTTTCTATGCCTGTTGATAGCACAAGGACTAAAGACTGTAAGTTCCATCAGGACAGATGGTGCTACCATGGTAAGAGTAGTCCAGCACTGGAAAAGTTTGAGTGGGGAGGCTATTGAATCTGCATTGTTGGAGGCCTTCAAGAACAATTCGGGAACATCCTCTGGCAATAATAAAAGTTGTAGGAGATTATACTGTGGGGCTGGACAACACCTGATACCTCTTCCGGGCATAATTGCATTATTTTCTGACACGCTTCCTCTTTCTTTTTAATTCTTTTACTCTTTGGTGAATATTGCTATTGTTTGGATAGGGATTTCTTAGTTGGCAGGGGGGGATGAAAGTTTAGCAAATCCATAGCAGTCATCCTGGTACAGAACTTCATGGGGCAGTGCTTTAAGCTACTATGTTTGACTAACTGCAAATTGTAAGAGTCCCAGGCCACAACTTCTTAGTGAGAGTGTTCCTTATAGACAGAGTAAGGACTTGCTTTCTAATCAACATATTTTCTGAAGACTTTTAAAATGCATGTAACAGTCTGACATACCAGCTGTCACCAGAAATCGTGTCCCCCACCAACACCCACGTGCAGTGCGTTGGCACTCATGTCACACAGAGAGGGAGTGTTGACAGGTCCTCTTGGTAGTCACCTTAGAAAGAGAAGAAAGAAGCCAGGGTTCAGCAAAGGAGAACTGGCAATTGCAGGAGAACACCAGGAATGGCAGAACTAGAATAGTCTGAGCAAGGAGTTACTGGACTGGTCCAGGGCTTTTTCACAAGTCCAAGGGGAAATGCGTGCAGCAAAAGGCAAATTTATCTCTGGCCTCGTCCATGTTTAGCTTGGTGTTTGGGACCTATTTGAACCTCTCTCGTTGTGGGAAGCAGTGCAACACTATTCATGGCCAATCTTTCCAAGTTCCAGAGTCTCAAGTAGCTCTAGTTGCATTTGTGTGAAAACTAAATCATGTTTTCTTTTGATTTAGAAGCCGAACTTGATTTCGAAGCCAATGCTTGACAGCATCCTTTGTCTTCGTGATGAGAGATGGAAGTATGTCCGGAGTCTCCTGGCCCCAGCTTTCAGCGATAGCAAACTGAAAGAGGTAAGGTGTAGGCTATGTTGCTTTCCTAATTTAGAAGATATAATAGTTTTCTTCCATGTAAGCATCTGCTTTATATAGCTCTAGATCAAGAACTGGTAAAAAACTGCTAATTTGTGCCAGTTTATTTAGACCTGAAGAGCACATGCAGTTAAGCATACATACAGTGTGATCCAGGGCAGAGATTGGTGAAAATCAGAATAGCTCATCTGAGAATATGATCCTCTGTCTTTATATAGACCAGTTTGTCCATAAAAGAGTAGCAAACTCAAAAAGGAGCCTTACACCTTCCTTCCCCCGCCCTGTTAGGAGTAAGCTAAAGTACGGGAAAGGTTATTGCTCCCAGTTGGAACATAGCTTTTCGTGATTTGCAGAGTCAGCAGCTCTCACGTTAGCACAGGAACTGCTGTCAGTCTATTTTCATTTCTCCATCTCCTTCCCCCCTCCTCCTTTTATTCTTTAATCCTTTCATATAATAAAATAAGTCACTGGAACAGAATGTCATTGCCAGATAAATACCTCTGACTGAAAATAAATGTCTCCGTGCTGACCTGCTGCTAATTTTCTATAAATGTCTCAGCATTTACTTAGCCATGGGAACCCATTACTAGGTAGCAAAGTCCTATTCCAGTGGCACGATATCTCTTAATTAAACGCAGATAAATGATTGACTGCTTAAAGTCTTCTTTCAAGGGGGGAAAAA
Organism: Chroicocephalus ridibundus; assembly: GCF_963924245.1. Lineage (NCBI taxonomy): Eukaryota > Metazoa > Chordata > Aves > Charadriiformes > Laridae > Chroicocephalus > Chroicocephalus ridibundus. The sequence goes on from NC_086284.1 coordinate 158,736,241, forward strand.
AACCAACAAAAAAACCTCCAACACCTCTTCCTTTCTGTATTTTATTCCGAAAGGGAGCCATGCCTCACTCCGGTGCCCAGTCCTGGGTTGTAAAATTTTCCACTGGGCAGACGCTTGTGTTGTTTTGACATGCCGCTGTCGAAATCCACAGTAACATCTAAATGCATCTGGCTTTCCCAGCTCTATAGACAGCGGTCGCTTAGCAACGCCGGCTGTCACCTCCTTATTATGGTAAATTCTAATTGGCCGCCAGCCTGGAGGAGATGCTGATTAATCACGACTGACAACGCCATTGGTTATGCGCCCCGACATTTGCTCTGTCACCGGCTCCATCATGAAATTTTAGCAAGGCTCAGGATGTTTAAATATGCAAGCGATTAGTTGCTCATGGCGTTGTGGGGAGAGGAGAGTTTTGCGTTTTCCTGGCGGAAATTAATCTGCTTTACTGCAGGTCACCGGCTCTTTGCTGGTGGACTAACAAAAGATAAAGCCGCACTCCCCTCAATTTGTGGAGAGCCACCTCTGCCAGCGCTAGCTGGGTAGACCTGATGGAAAAGATCTGTGAGGGCGAGCAGGTGGAGGCCCTGGGTGTCGTGCTTTGGGGCCGGGCAGGCATGGGTCTGCAGGGTTTGACTAATTAAACCGGGGTGGGAGAAGTCACGGTGCTCACTGTGCACTGCTTGGTGATGGAGGTGCAACGCAGGAGGAGGATAATGGTAGGAAGTAAAATGAAGAGCTGGCTAGTGCCTGGTAGCTGTCTCACGTGCACAATTTGAGATCTTTGTTTTTAGCCTGATAATGAGCTTTCCCTGTGCTGCCTCTTCCAAACTCTGTGGAAGGGGTGTGATTGTGCATGGTCTCAGTGTGACCTGGAAACGGTCACTTTCTCCTCCAGGAAATGGGAAAACGAGGAACAGGGAAGGTCTCTGAAAGGCCCAACTTTTTTCCTCTGTCCCATGTCTTCACCAGAAGACCATCCATCCCTATACAGACAGATGCTTGCAGTAAGTCCATGTGAGATTAAGAACCTCTTTTGAATGGATGCGCTCCTCAGCCTTTCATTTCATTTTCTAGCCAAATACATGAATGGTACTGGGATTTGAAGTTAATGCAACTTAAGTCCTCGCCCATGTGCTTCTCTTGCTGTTGCTTAATTTAGAAGCCATACCAACACTTCTCAAAGGAAATCAATGCTCATTAATTATGATCTCACTTTTTAACTCTCCCATATTTAGTACTCTCTCAGAACCTCTATAGCAGCATGAAAATAAAAATACCATGTTCTAGTATTGGCCATACTACAGAGTATTCAGAGTTACATAGAAGACATCCTGTTTTTTTAAATAAACTCTTCCTCTCTACCTCAAAGGAGTTACAAATAAGCTAGTTTTGGTATTAACTTATTGCATAAGAACGCGGATGTGTTGTTTTATACAGATTTATAAATACTGCTAGACACATTCCTCATTTCTTCTAATAAGACGTTGATTCCTTTGCCACAGAGGTCTGAGCTCTGGCAAAACCCAACACCGAAGTCTTCCTCTCTGTGTTCACTCTGGATGTCTGCCTTGCCTTTGTTCCCCTATGCAAACTCCCCAGTGACACTAGAGAGACTGCAGACCTCTCGAGTAGCTTTGGAGAGTGGTTCCCCTTGAGCACCGCAGTCCCTAGTGCCAGTCTAAACGTCGACTTGTCTGTCTGGATGCTCTGAGACAACTGGGAGCTATTAGCCTGTCACAGAGCAGTAAATGTTAACAATTCCCTGTGCTCCCCATAGCAATCACTTCAGATAAAAGATGCACGGAGGGCCGGAGAGTTGAGCGTAGGTTCCTGATATCTCCATTTCAGAAACACAAGAATCTACTACTAGGCTAAAGGACAGCTTCAGCCACAAGAAGCCACACTTTGACCTGGCTGCTGGAGGATAAAACCCAAAACAGACCTAATGTATGTTGCTAAGGTTTGACCAGCAATGCCCTGCAGAGGCATCTAGCAGCTGTGGCTGGGGACAGAGGCATACTTTGCCCTTGTCTCTCCATGGAAGTGGTGTAGTGTCAATGAGAAGTTCACTACACTTGAGGAATTTCCGCTTAGTTTAGCAAAAAATCTCCAACAGCTGGTCACCAAATGAGGAAAAGTTGATCCCAGAAATTTTGAAGCTTGCAAAGTTATGAGCAATTAACTGAAACTAGAGGTTATAGAGCTGTTGGGTAGCCAGTGTTGTGATTGGTGAGTGTATGCAGAGAGTTGTTTTCCTAAGACTTCTCAAGATTTTCTAGCACCTTCTCCAGCTTTCTCTCTCTGTCTCCTCAACTTCGCTTTAACAGCTGTGCACCATTTCATTGTTGCTTTTATGGATTTCTACACATTGTGTGTTCACCCTTTTTAATTTTCTATTTCTAACGAGTATATAAAGATTAGTAAAGCAGTCCACTCCAACTGAAGGCAGGTTTGGCCTCAGATAACGTTGAATTAAAATACTCTAGTGGCGAGCATAGCATAAATGAATAGACTTGTAAGCTTGATCCAGCAGTAAGATTTGGTAGCGTCCCACATGAGATGCCACTTCAGTTGGTAGCTGATCTGATAATAAGCTCTTTCCAGTGACATCCCTGAGTGGACCTCGTAGTGCCCTTGCTATGGGAACACTAAGAACGAGAAATGAGAGATAGGAGGCAGGAGACCCAAGAAGTTTCACTTCCAGCTCTGCCATTGACTGCCTGTGGGTGACGTGGCAGAAACTACTTAAATTCTCTGTGCAGAAACTACTTTCTTCCATTAAATGGGAATAATACCGACCACTGAAAGTTGATCCAAGATGTAGTTCATTGGTGAAATGAAATACCTGGAGGCCCTTAAGTAAAAGGTGCATTTCCTGATGTTCCTGTCATGCTCTCCTCAGTTATTATGTATTGAAACAAGCTGATATGTTAGTGATCTTGCTGTACCAATCTTGATGCCCTATTTAGTATTTCTTATTTTGTTCCTCCTCTTTTTGCTGTGGTGCCTGTGATGATCCTGCAGTTCTGGACCCCTTGTCAGACTTGATAAATAGCTTTTGCTCTCTTTTACAGCCAACACCAGCAGAAAACCTATTGATTTTTATTTATTCTGATGGTGCTGCAGCGGTCTTGTCATCTCCTATCAGTATGTCGGTAATCCTCTCCTCCATTAACCAACCATTAAAACAAAACAGAGCACAAAAATTAAAGAAGAGAGCACAGCATAATGTAGCATTTTCCTAAATAACCTGCAAAGTGGAGTTTGTGTTGAGGCATTTTCTTTCAAATGAAGGGAGACACAAAGCAGAACTTGCGATAACATGGCAGAATAGTGCAGGAAAATCCTCCAGTGTCAGTCTCAGGCATGTAGATCTTCCAAGCCCCAGTAGGACATAAGATCTGACAGACCAACCATTGAGGTTTCCTTGATTTGCTCTTACTCTGCCTGTGCACCTTGGTCAGAGGCATTTTGGATGGGTCTCTGGAAATTGCTGTTGTTACTGAACAAAGCAAGTGGGCTCACTTGCGACAAAGCAAATCACTAATGTGATCGCTAAGCTGATATATGAAATGTGCATATCCTTGAGCCACAAGTCAGTGTCTGGTTCAGTTGCTCACTTTGGTTAAGTTATGCCCGTGAATAGCAGGGCCCCACTGTGAAGTGATGGAAACAAATCCTCTCCCAAGCATCTTCCTGATGCTCCACTCTCTTCTTGGTTTTAATTAGGGAATTGAAATCTGATACAGAAGCAATTCTTATGTCAGGGATGTATCCTTTTTTCCTTCTCCTTCCTGTATATTTCATCCCATTTGTGGCACAAGAGGCCCAACACGACTTCTGTGTACTATGTGTGAACAGTAAAGTCTCCAGCGTGTCTGTCTACAGTGAGTATGATCCAGCCTTCTACTCTATAGTTTGGGTGCTAATAATAAGGCGAATAGTAATAGGGAATACTGAGGACCACATCTAACTAGAGGAACGTGACTCTGATGCCTTTGAAGAGTGCAAACATCCCCATGCACTGTGCGTACGCAGAATCAGAAACTAATTGTTGTTATGTGCCAAATAGCATATTGGCAGGATTTATACAGCAAAGCCCTTGGCATCATGAAAACCCTAACCCCAAATGCTCTTCTTTGGCAGAAAGCAAGAAATTTGGACTCTGGGCTACTCTTGCTATTAGATAACTGGCAGATCAAATATTTACAGGGACCATATTGTTTAGATTTTTCTTCATCCTGTTACTCTCAGCCAATCTGAACACAGAGCATCTGGGGCTTGTTTACCCACCAAGAACTGAATCTCAGGCAGGTTATGCAGCTTTTATGTTCTGACTGGCAAATGAAAATGTATAGGAAGTTGCTGATACCCAAGACGGTGCAGATCAACATGTCTGTTTCTGAGCCGGTTTTCAAAGTTTTGTATAGTTCACCTCCCCCAACCCAACTCTATTTTTCTTGACAATTGAACAAAGTGTTTAAAATGTTAAGGGACTTGAGAATGTTTCAGTCTGTGGTCTTTTTAGTTAGCAATCTTGGACTAATTTATGGCCCTCAGGGGAATAAAAACCCAAACCCAGGATTCCTGAGTAGATATCCCCCGTAGCTTTCATATGCAAATAATTGTCTCCTTGATACGACTCTGTCCTATCACACTAACAATAAATCAAATCCATGTGTTGCCCCTCCTCTCCCCCCCCCCCCCCCATTTTCCTGGTTAGATTTACTAATAAAAATATCTTGTGGATAGAAATGAATTGCAATGGTATTTTGAAAGGCTGGTGGAATGGGGAAAGCTCAGAGGTGCTGTGAGATGCCCCGGCCAGGCATACGTGCCCCTGCCATCTCTGCCAGTTGTTGGAAAGCAATAGTAACCAGCTGGGTGGTTGCAGGTCTGGTGATGTGATGAAGAATAAAAGAGAAAATAAGGCAATAAAAGGAAAATCTGAAATGATCACCATCTGTTTAGGAAGCATCATACCTGTTAAAATATGGGTTTTCATTTTGTTCTCCTTAGCTAGTTCAGTTCATTGGAGGGGTTGGACCCAGAGTTTATAAAGCATTTCACCCTGATTCAATCTGTTGAACAGAAATGCGTTAATTTTGTTGAACCATTTGAGAAGAAGCTCACTGCAGGGGACCTTCTTTAGAAAGTCAAAAGGGGAAGAAAACTGCCACGTAATGTGGTGTTCACCTCCTAAACACATACCAGCTACTTTTACCGAATACTAATCTGGCTTCAGAATTGTTTTGTGAGACTGTGGCAAAGCCCAAATCAATCCGGCTTTGAACTGAAATAGTGACAACCTGCTCTGTCCCATGTAGGTACGGGACCTCGAGAGCAGCTAGACACATTCTTGACTCAGACTTCTGCCTTTGGAAAACATGTTGGATGCTCCCACGTTGGCCTTTTGACTGCGTATAGTCTTGCCCATGTGTTAGGATGGCAGTGTGCCTGTGCACAGAGTGTTATGCCAGTTTCACAGAGACAGAAGTGCCAAGCAAAATGGACTTGGCTGGGCAGGCTGCATAGCTTTCGGAGTGTGCTGAGAGGCTGCAGTAAGTCTTTTTTGGTAACAAGAGTGGCAGAGGAGTAGGACAAGTCTGTTCTCATGTTTGTTGACATCTGTATGCTGAAGGAGGTTGTTCAGGAAGGAAAGGCAGGTTTCTGTGTGTATGTCTGCTGATGCTTGGCATAATTGTTGAGGCAAAACTGTGGTATTAAATTGTAGGCTATAAGGATCTCTCCGCAGTCTATACTGAGAAAAAGCCATAGCAGATAATGCCTTTAGGGTCACGGCTGGATTGTTGCTACACCCTTCCTCTGCTGCCCTAGCAGGAGTGCAGGTGTAATCAAGGCAAGTGTCTGTTGCCTCTCATATGTAAAAAGTTAAAGAGAAAGAGACTTTAATGAGTTCTTGATGGTTGCCTGTGTCATTCTTTCCATGAAGCACTAAAGAGGAGACTATTGCATTATTAGCTACAGCCAGGCTGTGGCTAAGTCTGCCTGACCATCAAGTGTCAGTGACTGGAAGAACCATTAGCTGAATAAATTCATGTGAATGTCCATTTAATGGCATCACCGCTCCAGAATCCCCTTTCCTCAGGTAGCAACAGAAGTTTGCCCTCAGCAACTTGCAGTGGTATACATGGTGCTTTTTTATGGTTTGACGAATGTACGTGGTTTTTATGGTTTGACGAACCCACAAAAATTTATTGTCATTTAGACAATTATTCTATCGCCTGATGACTCCTCCCCGCCCGGGAAGGGGAATCAGGGAAAAAACAAGGAAACCCAAGGACTGAAATATAAACAGATTTAATAGAATAAGACTAGATAACTAACATTAATAACACTAAAGAACCAATATTGATACCGATACCAATATAAAATATACAACAATTATACTCAGCCAACTCTATCAGCAGGAAGCTGTGCACTCCCAGCAGTGGGCAGCAAATGTCGGACACTGTGAGCGCTACGGCTTCGGGAGGAAGGGAAGGCCTCGGGGGTCCAGCACCGGGGCAAGAAGTTTTGAGTATTGCAGCTGTGATAGGAGAGAGAGAACTCCTTAGCAAGCTTTCTAATTTATATTGAATGTGACGTTCATGGTATGAAATAATCCTGTTGGGCAGCTTGAGTTGAGTGCCTGGATCTCGCTCCTCTTTGTCCCTGCACCTGTCCAGCTCGAAGACTATGAGTCCTTGAAACCCGCACACCATAGCTGGCTATAAAGTAAATATTTTCACAAATTCACACACTAGAGTCTTCTAAAAGTACAGTTTTCCCAAGCATTAGAAGAGACTTTACTGAAAAATAAAATTACTGAAAGAGAAAATAGTCCTGTGTCGCTCAAACCAGGACCATGTTAAATCCCTCAGACTGAGGGACAGCAGGATGGAAACGCTGGGCCTCTGATGCTAATATCTTTACAGGACTTTGGGACTATGGAAAATATTATTCCTTCTGCCCTGGAGTGCGTGTAATCTAGATGTAATGTACTGTAAATATGGATAAATGATCAGTTGGAACAGGGAATGATTAAAAAGAGAGGGGGATGTCTTTGCTTGATAGCTCTTGCACAGGTGTGCAAGAAGAAAAGATCAGGTAAGTGACAGGGCCTCTCGTGTTTAAGCCCAGAGCTGGAGGAGGGCATCCCTGTAATGTGTAGGTTTGGTTTTAGCAGACATTTCATCTTAGCGGTGCAAAAGTGCCCAACCACACCTGCAGAGGATCCTGAGAGCTCCCTCCCATGTACTGGATAAAACTAATTTAGAATAATTGATTTTTATTTTTTTTTTAACATTTTAATGTTTTTCACAATACAATGTGTTCCTTTCTAGATGACACCGCTAATAAACCAGGCCTGTGACGTCCTGCTGTGTAACTTGAAAGTCTATGCAGATTCTGGCAAAGCTTTTGACATCCAGAGGTATGTTCAACATGCCAGAAATTAGTAGCAGATTTAAAAAAAAAAAGTCAATAGCAGCAGTTATTCTAAATATGCGCTTACTGTATAAAAGAAGATTTTTTTTTCCTCCCTTGTTTTTATAAGTGGAGATCATAGTTTAATAGAGGATGTGTCTGATAGATGCCTTTTCTTCCTGGGGGCAGCCATTGCATACTTGAAAAGTAATTTTGGAAAACCATCTAATGTATTTCTAGCTGTTGTTTAATGAAGTTTTAACAGCTGGAAGCAGAAAGGAAAGCTGCATCGGTCCCTGTCCAGTCTGCTCTCTACAGTCTGCCAGTAATGTACAAATATGGGAACTGATCTAGTATCAAATCCCTCTAGCCCATCACCTTCTTGCTTTTTTTATATGAGGTTTTTTGAGCACTTAATCATTCTTACCACATTCCTCCTAACCCCCTCTAATGGCACGCTAGCCTCTTGTGAGACGATGGGATCAGTACTCCAGATGAGAACGCACCATTGATTTATAAAATGACACTAATATTTTCCATACTGTGCTTTCTCCCATTTGTTATGCATTTAGTACCCTATTATCTTTTTTTTTTTTTTTGTGTCGCTCTATCATCAGAGGTCTTCACTGAACTGTTCACAACACTATCTAGCCCCTTCTTTGAGAAGATGCATTTCTTCTAGGACCCTGTATGGTATATGAGTAGTTCAAATGCATTCTTTCTAATAGGCGCTATTTTGCATAAACTTCATTTGCTAGGTTGGTCAGTGGCCTCTGAAGTTCTTCGTGATTTTCCTCAAACTGGAGCAGTGCAAATAATTTCGTTTTATGTAAAGAAATAGATATTTAGCCACAATTCATCCATCTATTTTCAAGTACATATGTGTGTGCAAGCATATGTGTATGCACAGAGATCTCTTTATTAAACATCTGAAGAGATGCTATGAAACCTTGAGATACATTACACTTAGCCCAGTGCTCTGATGAAAATTGACCTTTTGAGTCCTTCCAGGCTTTTCCCTTTTTTCCATTAGTCCTTTTTCTTTGCCTGGTCTTTTAGCTATTGATCCATGATAGGGTTTCACCTCTCAAGAGGCGCTTCGGAAAAGACCTTTTGAGAGTATAAATGGATGATGTTGACCATCTCAGAGTATGATCTTCCAGTTGTTTTATCATACCACCATTTCAGCAGGTTTGACATATGTAAGTGTGATTCTCATTGCACTGCAGAATTCCCAGAATTTGCTTGGGAGATGTTGGTTTTTTGGATGTAAATACCCTATCTGCAACCTCCTGTCGACTTCTACATTAGTTGTCTTTAGCCATTTTGTGTTTCACCAACAACTCAAAATTTAGTTTTTAATCTTTTTCAGTGCCTTGGAGAGGTAGATGACTGAGTGCTTCTGAAATTATTGTTTTATTGCAGTGCCCCCTCTTTTAACATTTCAACTTCTAATAAAGCTTTTTTTGTGTGTGTGTAAGAGTGGAAAACTCAAAGACATGACTTAGCTTTTCAGTACTGTTGTTATCTTCCAAATCTGCTCTGGTGTCATCAGAATGACAGTGCCCAGAGATCACAATATTTATACAGGTTGTACTGGGCCTTATCCTGTCGTTCTCTTTAATACATACTCACTCAGGTTAAAACACCAGAGAATTTGATATTAGCCTTTTGTAAGGGAACACAGAGAACAGTCATTGCAAACTTGACCACAGATCAGAAGAATCAAATTTCTAGGATATTTCACATTCTCAGTCCATTTATCTCAAAACTAAATATAGCTGCTAATGCCCAGTAGAAATAAAGATGGTGAGACAACTGGGTAGATGGTCAGATATGCAGGGAGAGATTCAGTAAGTTCTGAAGTTTCTATATCATGGTCCATGGATCATTTATAGTTCTCAAAGCATTTGCTGCTCCTCTGCGGAGATACAGATTTCACGTGGTGTCAGTTCCTCTTGTTTTTGACCATGATTTTACATTACAAAAGAAGACAAAGGAAATCCTTAATAGGAAATTTTACTTAAGCACTTCTTGTCACTGAGAGTTTAGACTAGGATGGTAGTAGATGTGGTTTCTGCAGTTTAAAGTGAGAAAGGAATGATCTCTTATTAGGTTGCATACTAAGAAAATGCTTGTGAATCTCTGACTTGTTGCATTTGATTTCTAGGTAATAACAAATGAAATTGTTTATTTTTTATAAATTTTTAGTGGAATTATTGAGCTATATGAAAATATATGCGCTTTGTAGACAAAGAGAAGGTGATCGTTATTAAGCACCAGCATTTGTCAGAATGGTGTAAACATCTCTTATTGGCAAAGCTCAAATCTAAAAGCAAAAAGAAAATCAGAGGCAAAAATTAATGTTATGTGATGTTTGTAGAAGCAAGGTATTAATGGATATGTAATTTGTAGCTAATGATTTATCATTCTTCAACTCAATGCAGGTCTTACAACTGCTTTACCTTGGATGTCGTTGGTAGCGTAGCTTTTGGTACTGAGGTGGATTCTCAGAAGAATCCTGATGACCCCTTTGTTAAGAATTGCAGAACATTCTTTGAAATGTCTTTGTTTAAGCCCCTCCTCATTCTAATCCGTAAGTATAGTCTACCTTTGTCTATTTCTTTATGGTAATTTTCTGAAAGTCATTCTCAAATTGCAAAAGATGCTGAAGCAAGAAGATGTATAGCAGACTTTACTTCAGAGGTGTTCAGAATGCAACCTACAGGCCAAGCATACCCTTGAGATTTCCACCATATGCTCTACAGCTCTTGTCACCATTAATGCAACTTTCTCCAGAAACTGAGAGTCTGGGAAGGCAATGCTCCAGGTTGATCTGAGGGGAAGGTTTCTGAGACTTGTAGTTTCTATGGTATCTCTTTTAATACACTCCTGCATTAAAACAGAGTAACTGCTCTTCAGAGCCTGAGAATAAAGTTTTTGTGCGCTTGGTTTCCTTGGTAGAGATTGAAATCCCATCCGTAAACAACAGTGGGTTAGTAACCCACTAAAGGAAAGAGGTGAAGAAATATAAGCAGATAGTATAAGTCCTCCAAATTTTTATTTGAATAGCAGCAGCAGCCTGGTTGATGGCTATAAAGGATAAAGATGTTAAATGCTAGCAAAGGCTGTGATTAATAGAACACTTTTTTTTTTTCTGGTGAATAGATAGGGAATGCAAGAATGGGGTGTAAAGCCATTTAGTTCTCAGGCATGAAAGCTAAGGCTTCACAGTGTCAGTGGCATTCTTAATGCAAGGGTAGTGAGAATTGTAGCTGAGGAAGCCACAGCGTAATCAAGGTTGTTGAGGTTTTACCGTCTTGCTATGTAGACCTGCTCACAGTCGTGTCAGGTGGCACAGTGGCAAAGTTTCCTGTGCCCATCTGATCCTGCTGGCATTACAGATTGCGCCTGTACTAGCAGTACATAAGCTGTTTCCTTCTGGAGTTGTGTATCCAAAATGTCCTGGGGTTAATGTTTAACCTGATTGCAAAGTGTGATTTGTGACTGATTTCTGAAGGGACAGAAATATGCTCCTATATGTCTAAAACCATGTCCTTCATTAAAGAAAGTTTCTGTAGGCGTTGGTTTCCTTGGTCAATCTCTTTCTACTGGTGCATTATGTGGTCTGAATTTCCACACCGTGTTGCCCTGTTGGCAGCACAGGGCTGATGTGACTAACAAATGACTGATTTGTTAGTCTTAAGCTCTTCATAAGTTAACCAGGGGTTTATTAAGATGCAAGACTTCACTCAGGTTTCTAGTTCCTGACTATAAAGGCCATGGGCTGGAGATCATCCTTGTGATAACATCCCACTTCCAGAATCTGTGGCCTGTTTAGAGAAGCAAAATAAAATGGCAAACCAATATCCTAATATTGGAGAACTGACTACTACGCAATTTCATGGATCATTGCCATAAGCTGCCAGGCTAGTTCAAGATCCCCCACCTTCTGTATGTAAGTGTTTGAGCAGGCAGGGAAAATAATCCTCCCCTTTGTTGTGGTGGCTCTGTGACACCAAGAAGCTGAACTGAAATCCTGAAGCATTGTGGAAGCAAGCTTGGAGGGCATGTGTCTGGCAGGGAAGTCCCAGCAAACATGGAATTTCTAAAAGGAAATCCTTTATCAGCATATGGGTGTGGAAGTAGACGAAGAGGGAGAGAGAAAGAGGAAAAACCAGGTCTCACAGAAGTAATGCATCCTATTTGACGAGTTTTATAATATTAATGAAAGGAGGGGGATCTTATATGCTTTTACAGTCTGATTCTGTGTTTTCCTCTTTAAAATCTCTTACAGTTTCTTTCCCATTCATAATGATCCCATTGCTCCGGATTTTGCCCAACAAGAAACAAAAGGAATTGAATGGATTTTTTATCCAAACCATAAAAAATGCAATTGTCTTTAGAGACCAGCAAGATGCAGCTGAGGTAAGGCCATTTCTGTGATAAATATATGGATAATCAAATGTTTTGAGGAAGAAAAACTGTAAGTGGCATAAGCCTCAGTTGAAAAAGGTAACTCAGTCTGTTCAAACATTCAAAGCAATTTAGTGAAGATTTTACTCATTTTTAGCTTTAGGTACCATCGACCAGGGTTGGTGTTGATGCAGTATCGTTAACATATTACAAGAAAGACTGTTTCTCTTAGTGTTTCTGTTCAAATAAGGATGCAGAAAATGTTACATCTGGGATGACTTTCCAACCCAGTTTCTAGACGGAGAAGGAAGAATTCACCTTGTAGAATTTTTTCTCGTCTTAAAGTCAGGTGATTTGTCTATACTACTTTTCTTTAATGGCTGGAGAAAGGGGAGCCCCACTGAGTGTTTCAACCCAGTCATTACCTAGGAGCTGAGGTGGGTTTTGTGTAGTCCTGTGACGGTTCCTACTGCTTTGGAAAATGCAAAGAACCTGAGTGTCTGGTTAAGAGCAGACACTTGATATTGAGATGGCTAAAGAGAAAGGTACTAAATTCTACCTGAAGAATGCAAAATAATGGGTATGCATTATTAGCAAATCATTTGTTATCTATGTATTTCTCATCTGGACATAAAGCGTTTCTGGGTTTTTTTATTTTGTTTCAATCACTGTTCTTTTATGAAGCATCTGAAAGCACACAAATTTTCATTAAAGTCTCTCTATTTTTGATATAAAAAGCATTTAGAACGTAGGCATGTGCTTCATTTCTGTGATGAAAAAGTTCTTTAGGTCTACTTGTCCTTTTGGACCATTGTTTGCTGCAGGCTGTACGTAGTATCCTTAAAAATAAGTTAACCACTTAATTATGGATGTGTAGTGAGAAACAAAGAACGTCCATGAGAATTCCATTTTAAAGGTAATTGTGACTAGTTTTGCATAGCAATTCACATTAAACACGCTACAACATACACATTAAGAAGCTGTTGATATTGTAAGGGATGTTTCTTACCACTTTGAGATGAAGAGCAATTCTGATGGTGTAACAGCACAGGTGAAAATGGACCTCCTCAGCTTTTTCTCACACCTTAGCCCCAGAGCTGTCACCTTTCAGGAAAAAAAATGGATTTTAGTTTACCCTACTTTACATCCAGGACACATTTAAAAGTCAAATTGATTTTCAAAGATATTGATGCTCTTTGCTGGGTTGCGTGTTCTGCTCTTTTTCTTTGACTTTTTCTGCAGTGAAATCTCCTTCTTTACATCCAAAAGGCTGTAAGCCCCACTGACCGGCCACAAACAATTCATGATTCATAAACATGTTTCCTGCCCCAAGCGGAGCGCTGGAGGAATATTTTCTAACAGGGATGGTGTATACAAGCTGCTGCACAGATCCAGTGTGAGCTTTTAATGGCGTACTGGTGTGACTTTATGTATGGACAGTTTTGAATCAAAGATTTATACTGAAGGGGTCTGCATGAAAAGTCTATTCTGCATATCACTTATAAGAGGGTAAAAGGGATGATGAAACAATTTAATGTGGATTAAAAGTATGTATTAACTTTTGTTAATACATGTTAAAAATGTTATTAACTACTATATTAACTACTGACTAAGTTAAAAAAATGTATTAACTACTCTTAATAAAATGCAATGTATTTCTGTGGCAGTAGCGCTGAGGGCATCAATCATGGGCTAAATCCTTCACTATAATTGAGATGGGCTCTCCCTCAAACTGCAGACTAAGATAAAGCACAGCAGGTGGGTATGGTTAGGAGAAAACACAAAGGAAAGCAAGGTGGTAGTGACAAGACCAAGAGGCAGCGTTCTCTGCATAGGCAGCCTGGTTGCAGGTTTCAGTGGTTGATGGAGCAGAGGTTTAAGGTTATATTGGAAGGGATGTTGGGAGATGCTGTAAGAGATAACACATGGCAGTAGCTGCCCGGTATCAGGGCAGCGTGGAGGGAAGTACAAGGTCCATGTTTGCCTTAGCAGTGTATGCACAAGTCCATGACTGGCTGTGGTCCCGCCTGCTCCTGGACTTTTGCCTAGTTTGCAAAATTGGCATATGAGGGTGTATTAAGTCCCCTTTGCAGTTCAGAATCATTAGCATGGCTTTGAAAAGCAACTGGAAAGTTTGGAGTTTCTTTTTTCCCCCTTTTCGCTGCCTGTCTCTTTATGCACTCTTAGAATTTTGACTATTTTAGGTTGATGGCACACGAGTCTTGTTACAAGTATAGGCAACTTAATAATTTGACAGGAACATAAAAATGGTATGTGAAACAGATCAAAATGCAGCTGTGTCCAATTTAATGCAGAATTGTAATCTGTAGATATTAGGTATCCCAGATAGCCTTGCACTGAAGGAGAATTATGTCCTGTGTTCTAGGTCTTGAATGATAAAATGTACCCACTGAAGTCAGTCAGAGTTTTGGCTCTGAATTTTAATGGGGCCAAGATATACCCAGTAGCCACTGGTTCTTTGTGCTAATAATGGGAGCTATAAGCAAAGTCTTCTGGTCTCCCTTTGCTGCATTAGGCCAATGGGTATTCCTAAATTTGCCACATTCCTAGATGTTACATTGTGTGCATCTTTCACTCTTCATTGATTTTACCACCATTAAAAATGCCTTTGTTTTTTTTCTTTGGGGGGGGGGGGGGGGGGGGGGGGGGGGGGAAGGAAAAAAAAAAGCCTTTACAGCAAACTGTAAAACAATGAAAAGCTCCACGAAAGTGGTTCAGCTGAAGCTTGTCTTCCTCTCATCTGCAGCTAATGTGAACGAAGAATAAAGAAAGGCCAAAAAAACAATGTGACAAGCAAAGTCAGCCTGTTATCATCCCTGTTCTATCAGTAAATGAAACAATGGTTCTGAATGCCTAAAGATAATCCCACGGGCAGATAGTAATTTTACAGCCAGGTTTAGATCTAATAACACGCTTGCAGCTTATATGAGATCTGTGATGTCACTTTCTCTCATCGCATCGGTTGGTGCTGCAGATGTCATTTTAATTATATATTGTCTTTCTTTGGTCAGTCAAATAATTTCAGTCCTGGATATTCCACTCATTTGGCTTATGTACAAAAACATTTAGTGGTCATACTTTAGAAATTTTAATATATTACATTTATTCATGGATTCAAATTATCGTAAAATGCTTTCCCCACTATTTACAGAAGAGCAAATTCACCCTGCTCAGAAGAAACAGCACAAATTTAATGCACCACTTAACACCTACTTTGAAGACTCCAGCAGGATTTAAATGTTCAAATACCTTATCCTGATTATCTGCCCAGGTTTAAATTTTTCCCTTAGGCAAAATGTTTCCAGAATCAGGGCAGATAGACTGTTTGTTTACTTCAATAAATGATAGTTTGATAGATTTTCATTTAATAATCTGATATGCAAATCATTAGTCATGTAAGAGTTGTTTTTCTGGCATGTTATAGCTCAGTTCTTAACCTACCAGTCTGTTTTAAATGATGATATCTAGATGAAGGAGTCTTTCATGGTGCTCAACTAAACTAAGGGTTGAAACTAAGCCCCCTCAGCAGATGAAAGGCCAGAATTTCATTTGTAATCCATAGTAGTAGTAACAATTGGAATGTAACAATTTAAGGATATTGCAAAACATTATTTTTGGAAAATCACAACTGATCTGTGGGAAAATCCAGTTTTCAAAATATGCCCCCTTTAACAAGGAGAATTGGAGAGTTCATAGAGGCTGCAACATATTCTTCTGACGTCTCCTGATTTTTCCAGTCATACTATCTGCTGTGAATGCATAATTCAACCCATCCATACCAGGCAGGTAGTGACCTGCTGATGTTTCTGATGATGCCCAGCTGTTTCTTGGTGGTGTCAAGCCAATTTGAAATGAGGGGGTGACAAAGCACAGAGAAGTATCACCAGAACTGTATTCATTGGCATCTCTGTTGGTAGTTTAGTCAATCTGGCTGGAGACCTACGGAATACCTGAATGCTTTTAGTGTAAAAGTGCAGAGCAGACGCAAGGAGCAATGGGAGAAGAGTGTGAAGGCTTTGCTGCTGAGAACCATGCTGCCCATGAGCCAGGTGGTGTAAAGCCACAAAGAAGCTGTACGGTGCTGTCAGTCCTGGTGATGATACGCCCTCCTGTGAACTGGTAAGGCCCTGGGATGCTCTGTGGACCTTCTGTGCTGGGTCTAGATGAAAAGAGGTTTTCCTCTGATCAGCAATGGCTGGTGAACAATTGCAACCCCCTCCAGTTTTCCCCACTTCTCGCCCTCATTCCTACCAGTCCTTTCCCTGATCCCTGGCAAGTACATTCACTGGCTCTGCTGACCGCTGGCTGCCCGCACACCCAGGCAGTGATTTCTGGTGTGTGGAAATCCTTTGGTTTTCCAGCATCAGCCATAGGACCCTAAAAAGGTTGGGAAACTAAATTTTAAGGAAGTGTGAAACTAAGCTGTTTAGATGCTTGCAAAGGGGAGAGAGCTGCCCTTTCACTCCTGGGTAGCAAGAGTAATAGTACTATAAGGAAGCGGTATCTTTTAATATCTTTCTGGGAAATGATGGCCTGGTTAAAACTTTAATCTCTGCAACACTGATTCCCAGGGAAAAACGTGCAATGAGCTCCCCTAAACGCTTTACCTGAGGGGAAGAGGGACATGTGTGTGTGTACCTGCATTCTAGAGGATAAGGGACAATCTGAAAACCTAATTACTGTGGCACTCTGTTCTTCTCTCTTCCTTCCCCAGCAGTTCCCTGGAGTTTTTCCTTTTCATGAACTAATGAACTATTTTATTCAAGAGCTGCTTGAAATGAGTTGCGCAGAGGTAATCCTTCTGAAAAAGTCTGATCCTCTCCTTGTCAAGGGAAAACTATACAATTACTAAGAAAACTTAGTTAAAAATTTGCTAAATACTGTGTACATTCCAGGAGCTATGTGTGTGTTTGAACTGTGGAAATGCAGTACAGATGTTAAAAAGTAAATATTTTTCTAAGGAAACAGCAGATGGGAGGATTAGACACCTTCTAATAGTGTGCAGTTTTCCTGCCTTTGTAGAAAACCAAGCAAAACTTGTTTATATTTGAGAGAAGAAGGTGTCCATTTAAGGATACGTACTATATGGCAATATTAAATAATCAATTTTTATTGATTTATCAAGTCAGTAAAACAAAGGATCACTCTGGTCCTTTTGTTTTTCTAAGTCTGTGGGAGGGATGCTACAATTCTGTTCCGCTGGGCTGTTCTCACAGTTTGATCATGTCATTATCCACTGCCTTTGTCGGGAGGAAATGTGAAGTGGGCTTTCCAGAAGGTTAAAGAGTGTCTTAAAGATATAGAGGGAATTTCTGCTAAATATGGGATTTGAACCCAAATAATAAACCTGTATCTCTGCTGTTTTAAGCAAAAGTTTATAATTTCTCTACTACACATTAAAAATCTTAGGAACATTACATCTGCTGTCTGTGCTTGGGCAGCACACAGTGATTCTAAGAGGAAAAGAAAGTGGCATTATGTTAAAAGGCATTTTAGTTATTCACCTTCTTTTAAAAATCAAGCCATGACTGCTTGCTTTAAAATTGTATTCCTTCCCACATTTGAAGAAAAATCCTTTTTTTTTTTTTCTTAAAGATTTAACGAATTTTATAACTTCCTCAGAATTTCTTAAATGGGTGTTTAAACATAGCAAGGCCTCAAAACCTCAAATGGAAATGAGCTCAAAATCCCTATTACTTTTGGTCACCAGTTGAAATTTCTTGATCAGTCTGTTGTTATCTTTCCAACGATGAATTGCAGGCCCAGGAAATGTGATCTTTTTGGTTTCAAGCCTGGGCTGAAATGTCTGGCTGAGTTGCTTTCATCATGAAATGCAGTTCTGCAGTCTCTCTGCTCAAAAGAGATCAAGGACAGAATAAGTAACGAGAGCGGTGACTTTCTCACCTCCCCGAGGCGTGTTGATGGAGAAGCAGGGAGAGTTTTGCATTACTGCTGCATCTGTCCCAGTTTTGCAGCCCAGCACACCTGTGAGCCCAGTGCTTTAGGAGCACTGCAGTCGCAAGAAGATGGCAAATGTCTGCTTGGTTACCTGCTGCCAGCAAACACGTGCCAGGTCTGCTTGCTATCGCTCACCCTTTGCTCTTATCAAACAGTTTCTACTGCCTCCTCAGTTATGGATCAGAGTGCTTTATGGATCCTAGACAAGGAGCAGGCAGATGTGTATCGTATCGTGTATATATATATATTCTTTGCCCCACTCCAGCAAACCCTGCAGCAACCGTAACAAAATAATCTTGGCATCTGGGACTCTCTATCCAGTGCCTCCATCTCTCCCCACTCCCTTTTAGTCTTTTTCAACCACCACTGTGTATCTTCATTTCTTCTTCAGGGGGTGACAGGAGCGGTGTCCCTGTCTCATATTTCACATTTCCCACCTCAGCTACGATCTGGGGTCCAAACTGCCATCATGCACCTGAGCAGTCTCATTGACTTCTTGGAGCACTGCTCACTTGCTGCAGTTTGCAAGAACATAGACTTGTACCAAAGGACAGAAATGAACTCAAAGGACCAGGGTGTTCATATTGATTAAGCTGGTGAAGTTTTTGGGTATCCAGAGTTGCCAAGAATGATCTTGCAGACAGTAACTGGGAAAATGTGAGTATCTACGCAGGAAAAAGCTAACCTCTCTTTCTAAGAGATGTCTGGTGGAGCTCCTTCAGAAGGCCTTCCAATGGTATTTTTACCCCTTTCTGGGCAGAACAGGGGAGGTTCAAACGCTCCCTGTAGCAGCATTAATCTGCAGGAAGTCATTAGGCCAACAGGATGCCTTCAGAGTTACAGGGAGGAAGGGCTTAAATGCTTCTGTCCATGAGGTCTTCATGTATTTTTCTCCTGTTTTCACCAGCCGGTGTGGGAACTGAAGATGGACATTTGGCTTTGCTGATCTACAGCGTATGAGAAACACCTTTTAATTGAGAAGGGTGGGATTTTTTAGTGTTGAAAAAAGGCTTTTTCATCCAGAGTAAAAATAAATAAACCCACATGCTCAGTTGTTAGTAATGTCAAGGGTTTTAGTGACTTTTTAAAATTGTGTTTATATGGTAAAATCAGTCACTTAAAATATTGTTTATCAAAAATCCAGGCCAAAAGATAGCTTAAGGACTCTTTCAAATAATGTTTGCAGTAAAATTTCTCTGAAAAACTGGAGGAGGAAAGAATTAAAAGGCAAACCTGTCTTTTTCAAAGAAACTGCCCCATCCTTGAAGGGGAGATCAAAAGTCCTTTTTGGTTTGTGGTTTTTTTTGGCCAGCTCTGTGTACACCTCCCTCTAGATGCTGGCTGTCGTGGTTATACCCTTTTTTTCCTGGGTTTGATACTGAAGGGGCAAGGGTGGTCACAGCTCTGTTTTATGCTTCCATAAGAATAAGAAGAGCAAGAGCTCATTGTGCTTTGAAGCTGGTATCCAGCAAACACTGGGTCTGTGCCGCTGAGCTTTGTGGTGGGTTGACCAGCACAGGTGGAAAAAGGGAGGACGAGGAAGCCAAAAAGAAGGTAGTTTTTCCTTATAAGAGCCTGGGGTCTCTTCCTTCTCCTCTGTAAACTAGACCTGGCCCACCCTATAATGAATTTTTTGCTTTACCCTCCCTTGTGATGGCAAGGGGACCCTGTGCTTGTTATCCGGAGAGAAGTTCAAACATTGAAAATCCTGTTTATGCCTGTGGTAATTCCCTGTAGGCAATCACGTCAGTGCTGGCCACTTGTCCCAGCCTGATCCTGTGCTAGTAATGAGTATTCGCAGCATGCATTTCAATGTCTGATTAAATCTTTCTGAAAGGCCATCTGTTTGAGGAGGATGTGGCATAGGCTTTAATACTTTTTATACCTAGTACTCGATACTGCTGTTTCATGACCTTAGACGTAAAGTTTGTCCCCTGGTTAGTTAGCATCTCTCCTGATACTCCGATCAGAGAAAATAATTGGATCAAGGCTGTTGCAACCTGTTGGGTCACTGTGTGTCTTTGGGGAAATTTTCCCGGGTATTGGGTCACAGAAGTTACACAGATCCAGCAAGACTTTGCTATGTCCAGGGCTGAGAAAACAGTATCTGTTTTCTGGGAAGGGAGTAAAGCATCTCCAGCTGCCTTTCTTTTATAGGACTCGGGGCAGAATCTGATGTAGTCATATATCTGTTGATATATGCCAAATCAGTAAGTAATCTGGCCTTTCTGTTGCATGTTCTCATCTGTGCAAAATACACAGCCTAAGCAATGTTACATCTGTCTTGCAGGGTCATTTTCCTATAAGATTCGAAGCAGTTTCCCTTTGCAATTCCCTCAGCATAAAGTAAATCTTCTCCAACGTGTCTTTTCCCGCTTCCTGTCATTTGTTTTTCCTCCATGGCACGGTCTCAGTATTCATCTCTTTGGCTGAAAGGAAAAAAAATGTCATCCTGAAGTTGTGCACATTCCCCTTCTTTTGTAACTTCTCTCTCTTACAGTTCCTCGTCTCTTCTGTACATTACCCTTGTGGTCTGTCCCTCCCAAGTTTCTCAGAAGATCCTACTTTAGATCACTGAAAGCCCTTCCTTTTTCCTGTTTAATCAGTGATCTGGTCTTCATCCAGCGTGTGGGGTTTTCAAATCAGCAAATAAAGGGAATCTTGCCATAAAATGAAATCATCTGGAGATAAATTTTCTGCATAACAGGGTGGTGACCTTTAATGCCAAGGTGGGATATAAGGTTTACATAGCCTTATTTTTTTTCACTTACTTGTGATCTAAATCTGCAAGAGATCGGTTGACCGGGACCGGGATTTTATGTGTTTATTTTACCTTGCCATCGAGACCAATAGCATGTTTTGGGTACTTTCGCTCTACAAACAGGCTTTCTTCTGACATATATAGCTAGAGCGTAGCTTCTAAATTCATAATTTAGAGAAAAAAATCACAGATTTACTGACCTAATTACAATAACAGAGCTTTCCCTTTCTCTGTCAGTTTTAATATTTTCAGTTTTGTCTTGTCTTTCATATTTCATCCTTTTTTTTTCCTTTTATCTGTTCACCGTCCTTCCTCACGGAGTCGCTCCCAGAACTAGGAGGGGAGTAGTTGTAGCACTTGTGGCATTAGTGGGTGATTTTCAAATTTTTCTCTGTTAGTCTCTCTGTGTCTCTATTTGCCTACAGTGACCTCTCTCAGCCCCACACACTGCCTTCTTTTAGCAATACAGTATGACCTTTTCTGAAGCAGTTATGAAAAAGCCGTTCCGTGATATTTCATTCTGGTTCAACCGTCTTGTCCATCTGTTGGCATGTTTTGATCTCTGGAGGTTTTTCCCTTGATCTGTCTCAACTGTTGGTATCTACTTTGCGCTCCTTTGATATTTCTCCTTTTTCTCTTGTGTCTGCTTACCTTAGCAGATCCATACTCCTACGTAGAAGAGACATCGACAGCCCGCCTTGCCAACAGGAGAACCATTTATGTGGCCAGCATTTGGATGCCAAGTGCATGAAGTTGCTTTTCTTTTGAACCTGGTGGCAAGTCAGTCTGACCATCTCAATGCACAGAGGTGACCAGCTTTCTCTGCCGGGGCAATTCTTTTCTTGCCACCATGCCCAGGCTGCCCTGGGGGTTGCCTCCACGCTGCCCCCAGCCTGGTGGAGACCCCATCCGCTTTACTAGACCCCATCCGCTCATGACTGTATCTGGATTTTGAGGATATTTTAACATTAGAGTAACTTATTATGGAAAACGACAGATTGTCTGTCACTGGAAACCTTGAGGAGAGGCTTTCTAAAACGTGCCCTTGATGTCAGCTGGCTGCGAGGCAGGAATCCCTGCATGGCGTTCCTCCGTCTGCCTTTTGCTAAAGAGCAGCCTGAACGATTGTCGCGATTCCTCTCCCTCCCTGAAAATCTGCCTAGGAAATCCTGCGTCTGCGGCAGTCAATGGCAGCTTTCATAACCCGTGACTGTGCAGGGCTTTCTCCACTTTCTTCGCAGCGACTACCCTTCGTTCTTCCTTCCCGCTGGGATAAGCAAGCTATATCTAAGAGAGACAGAGAGCAGAGGGGAGCCAAGCACCTCCTTTCTCTCTTCAACAGAAATGTACACTTTTTAATAATGTAATCTCAATTAAAAACATACCAATTAAAATGGGCTTTTTAGTTGGTCTCTGGGGAGAGGGAACCATAATTCACATTAAAATGTAAAGCTTCAGAAGCAGGGAGAGCTAGGTGCATTGCAAGTGCCCAAATATTCAGCGATTTTAATTACAATGGAAACTTGATAAATTGCTTTGTGCTGCAATCCATTATTAACAGCTTAATGAATATCACTGCTGCCTGTTTTAAACTGCTCCACGGTGAAAATTGTTGTCAGTGTTTCAGTTGTGAACTCTAATTTTTAGCACATTTGCAACTTAGCCCCTTAAAAAGGGGAAGAGGGTGAAAGTCTGCAGGCTTTGGGTCTGGGTAAGTTCTGCTGGCTGCGGCATCCCGAGAGAGAGACGGGAGGAAAGATGGAGCTTTTGTGTTTCACCAGTACTGGGACTGGCCAGGGGTTCAATCCACTCCTTGCACAGTTTAAGGGCGATGCCCCAGCTGTTCTTTGGGCACGCAAAGGGCCGTTCTGCCAGCTGAGGGGTCACCGGAGCACGGGGCTACCTTTACACGTGCTCTGTCTCCTCACAGCACCCATTCGGCTGAAGGGGTGTTTGGGGCATCTGCTCAGGAGTAAAGGGGAGCAATAGTGTCATAGCCCACGATCAAGCATGCTGACAAGCTTATTTTAGGGTGAGCAAAGTGCAAGTTGGTTTGAATTTTCCAAGTTTTAGCTAGGAATGGAATTAGGCAAGTCCTTTTGGAGCTCTGAAATTTAAACTGTGATTGTGCTCGGCTTTGAACAGGGACAAAACATTTTTTTTTTCTTGACAGTTATTATGGCTGTAATTGTGCTAATGGCAAGATGCTGTATATTTATTCGTATATTTGCAGTAAACTGGTCCCTTTCTACCTTTCCCCCCCCTCTTCAAAGCAGCTTAATATTTCAAGGATAAAGGTTATTAATAGGAATGTTATTATTTTAGTTGCTAACAGCAGGTAAGGTGGGCTTATTGTTGTGCCCCACTGAAGTTTTAAGCTGTAGGAATTTAAATCGCCATGGTCTGGCTTCTATGAGATTTATTATTTAGTGTGGGTGTTCTGTTTTCACTTTTCACTTGATTGTGTGGTCTGACTGGAGGGTCGCAATCCCCAAAGTGGGGTTACTGCCAGGTGTTTGACAAGATCCGAGTGAGACGCAAGGTAGGTCTCAGGACAGAAATGACTGGGAACAGCTCTCTGATTCAGAGAAGTCACAAGCGTGTATATGGGATAAACATGATTTGTCTGTATGTAATTAATGTCTAGGGTTTTGCTATTATTATTCTGATTATGGTTTTCTGGAAAACAACAAAAGCGTATTCACTTTCCCCATCTCAGAAATGGCAGCATTACTCATAATGATGTTAACTTGCACCCTGCCAATTACATAGAGCTCTCCTGGTTCATTATATCAATAATTACACATAGGATTATTTTTTTTTTTGGTGAAAAATCTTTCATTGACAGAGGAGTAATGATGCCTGTAAGTTGCTTAAGTATTGCTCAGTCAGGGATCTGGAAGATGTGGGAGATGTCCTCATATTTTCGGGGAGAAAGACAGCTGGCATTCTGGCATGCTGTTAATATTCATGTGTTTCTGAAGTTGTATTTTTTTTTTTTCAGTTTGACTTTAGGAAGCATTCCAGACCACAGGGCTGCCTGACTGTCATTTTTCATGCATCCCTGTACTGGCAGAGGACAAAGTGGCATGAAATGTATAAAATGCCATTTAATTTTTCTTTTGTTCTTTCATTCATGCACACACGCTGCTACTGTGTGTTTGTCAGTGTGCACAAAATGCCTATATTTGCAAGATAATGGCTGGGTAAATATTAGAAAGTCGCCCTGAAACTCTGTGAAGGAAAGGAGAGCAGTGGGAGAATCCTTCCTGCTACCGAGGAGCCATCTATTGGATAAAACCCATAACTGAACCCAGCATCCATGAAACTGCAGAGGATAACACAATTTGTTATTGGTCACTGGGTAACTGAAAATAATCCTTTCCTTTCCAATACTGCTTTTAACCACTGTGTTAGGAATCTGTACCCCTTCACGCACACAAGTGGAGGGTCAGACGTAGAGGCGATTTATGTGCTATAGGTAAAAGCCAGTTTAATATAGCTGAAGATCCAGGATAAATCCTAATGTAGGGTGCAGGTGTGATCATGAATGGATAAGCCAGCAGTAGGATTGCTCGCCAGCAGTGGAGAGCAGTTGCTCAGAGAAGTAGTAAAAAGATAAGTGTTTTTTCCATATCGTTAATAAAGAACATAAAGAGCACTAACTGTACTTTTTGTTGTAACAGTACATGTCATTTATTTCAGTCTCCCAGACATGATTGGTTTATTTAAAGAAAGGAAATATATTATTTTAGTTAACCAGAGTTACTTAAGGCCATCACAAAACCAAATAATGAGGTGTTCCTTCCCTCAAAACGTATGCAATCTATATGTAATATGATTGAGAAAGAGAGGATCTTGAACAAAGCACAGGGAGAGGTGAGGGAGGACAGGATGCAAACAGGAGACACCCAGGATGGCCCCGAAACGTCCTGATGGCTCTTGGGAGTGAGTGGTGGGGCTTTGCAAGCACGTTAAAGAGAGCATATGGGGCAGGAAGAACAAAGGATAAAGAAGCAATAATGAGATTCCTGTGCATTTTCTTGAATTTCAGGCAATTGCTAAAAACATAACTGAGTATTAATCAGGAATTAAATTTAAGCAAATACGATTATAATCTATGGCAAATAGAAAAAGAATGGAGGGCTGCAGGCAGCAGCAGCCTTTAGTCAGCAATTTGAATCAGCAGAGGGTCAAGCTTCTGGGTGTCAGACACTTTGCCTAAAACACTCCCTTCCTGCATCCTCCCTTCCTCCTGCGAATAGTGGAGGGGAGGCGTGTTGAATGGTTTACTGGGAGGCCAGCTAAGCTTTGGGAGAGGATGGGTGCGTACAGCGTGCAGCAGGGTGGTCAGCTCGCTGCTGGCTTGTGAGTCAGAGCCCGTTGCACGCACTGGCATGCATGGCGTGGGGGGGGCCAGCCCAATCTGTTCTTCTTCCCCAGCGCCCGGTTATTTCTTTTCTTGCTGTATTTGCCCACTGTGTATTCTGATAACCCCACTCCTCCACCTCCAAGCAGCAAAACACGTGTGGGGCAGGAGAAGCTCAGCTACCGCACACACAAATCCAGTATTTATTGTTTGTACTCTGATAACGCCAGGAGTTGTCATCGGAGTGTTGTTATCCTAAATGTTTTGCAAATACAGAATGAGAAGGTTGGAATCCACTGTAATTTGCTACCATGATGCCAACTCTACTCATGAGACTCATGATGCCACTCTTGCTCACCACGATGCAGGGATTGGGAAAGAAGCTGGATGAGACTCGCTAGCCATTGCATTTTCAGCTGAAGTTTTCTGAGCCTTCCCCATGTGTGCATGCGATGGAGGGAGCTGTGGTGCTTGCACTGTTGTGCTGTGCTTTGGGCGGAGGCTGCCAGCCCAACGCGGCAGAGATGCCAACCAGCTGCCACAAAGTGCATGACACTTGTTTACCTTAGACTGAATTTCATGGAGAATCTTAGTGCTTCTCTGAGGCACCCAGCTCATTTTGCTCAGCCTAATATTGGAAGGAAACTCTTCAGAGTCAGAGACAATGGTCAGTTCATTAAGGGTGTAAATGGACCAGACTGCAGGCAATCCCTTGGTTTTACACTGAAGAACTACTGGAAGGGTTTCCAGCTCTCTAGGCAAGCCATAGGTTTCCCTGTGGGCCCGCGTAATTAATAAAACACTCAAATAGGTGTGTGCCTTATTTTCGCTCTCCCGTAATTGTAGTATCTTTTCATCCTACGTATTACTTCAGCCAAGTTAGGCCTCCAGCTAGGATCTCGCAGCTCACAGTCAACAGGTGCACACACTTAAGATTAAAAGCAGCCTCCTTCTACAAGAGCCATAAAGAGCTAGGTTAAGCTTGTCTCAACTATGGACAGTTCTTTGTTCTCTCTCCATTGAGTAACAATTAGATCTGGAATTCAAATTTATTTTCATCTCTGGACTGTGTGGGAACACCTCTAGAAGGAGGTTGATTGTCTTTCAAGATATGAGTCCTCTACTGCCACTTGCAGCAGTTTAAGCTGAAGGGAGATAGGTCCCTAACAAAATCTTGTTTTTTAAGAATTCCCCCCAGCTTTATTATCAGGTTGAATTAGGCTTGCCCATGCCTTTATAGATTGCTAATGCGCTTACTTTAACTTTGCCTTTTGAAGGTCAGAAAGGTGCAAAATTTTTGAGGAAGAAACCAGCAGTACCTGAGCACTCCTCTCTCACCTCACGAATACTTTGTTAAAGACCTACTGAAGTAATATATAGAGAGAGAGACACGTACAAAGTTCAGGTTGTGGAGCCTCAGAGTTTGTGGGTGTAGCTGGGTGAAATCTAATGATCTGCAATATCTGCAGTGACTCACCGGAGGAGGGGAGACCTCTCCAGTGACGAAAATGGTTTGGTGCTGGGGTGGACTGCCTGGGGAGGCTGTGGGAAGCAGGAGTTTGGCTGGGTTTTTAAGAACAGGTTAGACAAACAGCTGTCAGTGTTGGTTTGGCTGATGCTGCCTCGTGGCGAGGGGATGGAGTAGATAACTTGCTGAATTCCTTCCAGGCCTCTCTGCCCCATGTGACGGTGCTTATGCCTTAAACTCTGTGAGTCTGTGTAAATCTGTTTTCATCCTAGGTCTTAAAGCGTTTCCTGAGATCATCATTAGCATTTCCTCATGGGGTCTTATAAGATTTGATGTGTGTTGTACCGATTTTACAGATGGAGAAGCTGCACCAGTTATAACTGTGATTTAAAGGCAAAAACGGGAGTGCTGCTTTGAGCATCCCAGCTTCTGTGGAGGTCAGTGCTTTAACCAGTAATTCGTATCGGCTACTCTGCAGATTTAGCAGCAAATTCAGCCAATAAAATCCATGTCATACTTGAATTTTCACTTACTCTTGGTTTTTTATTTTTATTTTTTAAAAGAACATTGGTCACATATAGAAGATACGTTTTGTGACCATGTTTCATACTTTCCACACTCAGGTGCTTTCATCCATTTGCTGATGCACCTGCCCCTTCTGGGCCTGCTCAGCATTTCACGTAGCAATTTTGCAACATTATTGTAGGGACACTTTTTTCTTTCAAATAGGAAGCACAGGCATTGCTGTGGCTTCTGACATCAAGCGCGGTGTCATTGAATACTCACAGTGCTCCTTCATTGCGGTGAACTACTGCCAGAAACTTGCACAGGAGCTTATATATATATATATATATATATATATATATATATATATATAAAAATAACAGAACAACTCCAAAGTTATGCAAAATCTTCGCAGTCTGGAGTTTCGCTACAAATGTTAAGATCAGGCCAGGCTGGCAAAAGGCTGCTCCACTTTCCAAGTGGACACTCAGTGAATATATTTTTTTGCTTTAAATTTACTCAGGTTTTTAATGCAAGTTGTGTTGTTTTGTAAGACATGCCTGCCCGCAGACATTTAGCCCATTTACAATAAAAACATTACAGTGGTTTCACCAGCTGATGTTAATGAATGTAAACAAAAGAGGCTTTTCTGCCCGACTGAAAGCCTCCCAGCCGCTCCCGAGCAAGGGCCGTACCCTGCAGTTCAACAGACTTCGGGTCCTTCCAGAGCTGAGCATCCCCCGTGAGAGCACCATGCCCTCAACCTTCAGATGCACAAATTTAAGGGCTGTCAGCTCTGGCATCCCAGTTAATTCCAGCTTCTGGTTCAAGCACAAGAGAAAAGGACCATCACTGGAATGTTTTGGGACTGGATGTTTTGGCAGAGAGACTGGCTTTTTTTTTTTTTTTTTTTTTTTGTTTCAGTGAGAAACCAAATTAAACCTGCAAGGGTTAGGGAGAGGTTGAATTTGATACTTTCGAAGAGGTTTGGCAAAAATGATAGTTCTAGTGGGACTGCATTTTGTGCTTCTTTTTCAAAAGGATCTGTGTGACTACTGCAGCGCTTTACTGGTAACTTCAGGGTGACATGGGTTTGTCTCACCTAAAAAGATGGTTGCTAAATCAAACTTACAAAAAATGACCTGGATATAAACTAATATAGCAGTGTTTGTACAAGTTTGTAGGAAATTGAAATAATACGAGATGTGAACTTTCTACCTGTTAGATAAGGATTCTGAAGCTTAGCTTCTGCTTTTTTGAGCTGCCGTCAGAGCATTTGAGAAAGGCTAGGAGGGTCTGCACAGTTTATGTGAGTGGTATTATATTAGCAGCATCACATTTGTATGACTTTTGCTCCACAGCTAGTGCTTTACAGAATGCCAACCAATTATGTCTTCTAGTTTGGTTCCTTGCTTCAAGTTGCTTTTTGTAGTTCTGGGCTCTTTTGAACTCAAAATGGGGAACTGAACTATCAGAGTGGTGCAAAATTTGACTATAGTTTGCAGAAAACACAACCGAAATCACAGCATTAAGAACAAAAATTCCAACTGATACACATTTGGTAGTTTTCCTTAAGTGATTTTTGACTTCGCCTTGCAGAGAAGTTGCATGGCTCAATCTCTTTACTGAAAGCATAACCCAAGGGTTCCCTGGATCCCCGCAGCAGCGGTGAATTTGCCAAAAGGTCAGCGGGTATGTCAGTCTTAGATGTGAAAACACCCTTTCCTTTTTAGGATGGAAAGAGCTGGAGACATCCCCCTTACCCCAAGACCCTTGCCTCCCATGAGAAGAGTCATGATGCATCACGCATGTGAGTGATACATCTCTCTTCTTCTGACAGTTGCAAAACTTAAAAGCTGTGATTTGGGGAGGGATTGGCCTTCCCCAGTATAGCACATGTCTATTCTTCCAGTGTGCAGCACATAGCTCGTTACGGTTCTGTGCAGAATGATTTCTCTGCATGGCCAGGTGATGTTTAAGGAGACTAATGAGAGAAATGATACGGCCCAGAACACAGGTGTCAGGAAATATATTGCAAGGTGTCTATCTTGGGGAGGCTGAAAGCGGCGCTTGTCTTATTATATATTTCAAAGGGGATGTCTGTGTCACCACCAAGTTAGACATGCACCCTGTCCCATACTGCATTCAAATTAGATTTTTTCAAATAGTGGCTTTCCATTCAATTTTCATTGACTTAATGATAGGCTCTGTGTTGTGCGGGGGCAAAACAAGAGTCTGCCACATTGGCACGCCGTTCTTTTGAAGTGAGAACTTGTTTCTGAGGCCATTGTAACGTAACTATGCAAGTGTCAGAGGACAGGATAGAGGCTATTATGGGCTTCTGCTTTTTGTGAGGAAAATCAAACAAATGTCCCCGATGGAAAAAGGAAGCCAGCAGCTGTATGTGATGACCAGAGAATGGGTTTGTGCAGTTACACTGTCAGTATCTGGTCTGTTGTCAAACTGAAAAAACTGCCCTTTTTTTTTTTTTTTTTTTCTGCTGTCAACCTAAGTGAAGAAAAACCCCGTGAATTTTCATGAGATACCTTTTCCTCATTTCCAACACTTAACAATCCAATTATATTTGGCTTTATGCTAGTGTTTGCCTCTATTGCCATTGTTAGGTTTTTGAGTCAGAGTGATTTTTCCATCCTGATGGTGCGGAAGAAATATATGTTTCATTATGACTGGTTGTAACCCTGGAAATCTTTTCTCTCGCTTGGGTTGATGACAATTTTTTATGTTGCGTTCTATACTGATGCCTAAAGTGAAGTAGAATGAACCATAAAGAAGAGAAGCTTCGCTAAAATATAGCTCCTTCCAATGTGTGGAATTATCTTGAAAAAAAAGCTTGCATTTTTCTGATTTTGTGCTTTTTTCCCCCACTATTATTCAAGTAGTTTTTACAAATGAATGTTGTTTTTGTAAGGATTGTTTATGAAGCCGTTGCTTTTAGCAACCTCTGCTCACCTGTGAACAAATTACATGGCACAGATCGTTGTTTCTCAATAGGGTGACCTTATAAACAGATTCTGTAACAAGACAAGCTTTTAAATTCCTAACCAAATATATTATGTGAGTAATAAAAAGAGCTCCTCAAAATGGCCACAGAGGCATTTCAGAGCACGTTCTTGGGAATATTCACTTGTGCTAGCATTCATTAAGTTTGCTTTCAGCAAAAATTCTCATGAATGAAATTTTATTCAGTAGTCATTATGATTATTACTTTACTATCATAGCAATAAGAGGATGCTTTGTATAAGGCTGGGACCTGATTTTGTTTAAGGCTGGAGAAACATCTTATGGGGTCTCCAGAGAGCGTATTGCCTAAATATAAGACCAGGCCCAGCTAACAGCTCACGACGGGGGACTGCAAACCCTCAGAGGGCAATGGGTTTGCTTACAAGAAAATTCACAGCTAGAGAAGGATGAATGCAGAACCATAGCAAGTGTTATATCATTTGAACTATATTATGTTACAGTGTTACAACTCCACTGAATATGAATGTAATTATACATTTTTATGTTATAAAGGTAGTTTAGCTGATGATGACTAGTCTTATGGATAAACGGGACTATCTCTACAGGTGCAGTTCATTACTCTACTGGACTAGTTTATCCACACACTAATGAACACACTGGAACTAGACTGTTGAGTTTTTTTTTAATTTAAAAAATGACCTAACACAAATATATGCACCAGGAAAATCCCTGAAGCACAGGCTATGCCGAAGACTTGGACACTCAGTTGTGCGATACGTGGACTCCCAGAATGTGAATAAAGCCCTTCCTGGAAAAGTTAAATGAGTTTTTTAGCTATGCACAGCTGAAGTACGTGTGAAGTCTTGTTTCCTCCAGTCTAGAGGAACATGAAAGAGCAGAGGTACATACCACACTGGAGGAGAATGACTGTGGCAGGGCAGTTGCAACTTTTGGCTTACTGTGTTAGAAATGAGAGACCAAGGAAGCATGGGCAATCTGAATATGGAAATTGTGCCTAAGTCTAGGCACAAGGAAGTATTTTCAGAGCTGGAGCTCATTTGCTGAACACAATGTGTATAATGCGGCTTTGTGTGCCTTCACTTGAGGGAAAAGCACGTATCCCGTGCCTTGGAGGTGATGCAGAGGTGATGGCCAGTTTGTAGAGTCCTTCAGTGTTCAGTGACCAGCAGTGCTACTGTCTGGAGCATTGCTTCTTGGGCGCACCAGGGTGCAGGATGCCCTGTGGTCATGGGGGTAGAAGGTGCCTAACGTACACATGGAAAATGAAACGCTTCTGTGGGGTGGAGGGAAGGAGCTGCTAGAGAGGCAGTGTGTTAATCCCCCTTGTGTTACTCAAACCTCAAAAGAACCATTCCTCTCCGCCTGTAGCTCGGTCAGAACAGTTTGTTGGCAGCAGAGCTGAGCACAGGATGCTAAGTATTTCTTCTCTTTTGTTGTCTCACTGCTCTCTCTTCCCATGTTGTGTGAAAAAAAAATCTGATTAAGTCCTTTGACATCTATAATTAATTAGTCCTTCCTTACACTTATCTTGTTTGCCTATCCTTTTCTTTGGCTTTTCCTTTTTCCACTTTCTCTCTCAATCATCAGATCCAAGTAATCATTCAAACGGTTTATTTTTAACAGATAAATGCAGCTTTACAGCATTTTTTTTTCTTTTGAAGAAAGACTTGGCCCCTTCTTTTGTCCATCCCACTGCAGAAGTTGTCATGTTCTGGCACTGCAGTCACTTCTAAGTCCTTGAGCTATCATGTATTCTGTTGGTATTTGAGGAATTGAAAATCAATCACATAGCCTTATGGCTTAGGTTCAGCACAATTCTATTATGCCCGCTCCCAAAAGTCAATTCAAACCTTTTGGGTTATATTTCAAAGCCTAATCAAGCTTGCTGTCCAGACTGGTTTGGAGTCAACTCACTCTTGTCTGTAGGTCTGTTTATTAGAGTTTTTCTGACAGAAACTAGTGTGAAAGAAAGCAGTTTTCATAACAGCAGAACAATTCAGCGGGCATTTTGCGAAGACAAGCCACCCAAACAGGTTTTATGGTAGAGGAATGCTTAGAATTGTAATGTATTTCTGCAAATATGTTTAAAAAAAATAAATCCTATGTTAGACAAGTGTTCGTAACTCTACTTTCTCATATAAAGATGGTCCAGTTTACTGAGATTAGTTTATAGTCTTGTCTTGTTAAGCTGTCACAGAAATTATTGTAGGTGCAACCCTAAACCTAGGTGGTGACTTTCATGCTTTGGACCATGTGAACAAATGAGGAGGGTGCTTCCAAGCAAATGGGCCACCTTCTCCAAGCATGAGTTGTGCCACCTCCACTTGGCGGGTGCAGATGGGGCTGTGCATTGACTATGTCAATCCCCTTACCTCCAGCAAGTGCCAAGAACTCACCCTGAGGATGAAAGAAGCTCTGTATGGTGCTGACCATTAGCAGTCCTCTGTGAAAATATGAACCTGTTACGTACTGGGGGCAGATCAGTCTCAGCCCACTGGGAAGAAAGCAGTGACCGGCTCTTAGTGATGGCATTTCCAGCTAATTTATAGAAGTCCCCTTGTTTGGGGAAAGGCTGGTGGCCATTCTGTGGGAGCCAAGTGGGCAGTATAAATAGGAAACAGCTCTCTCCTTCCATCCCCCATGGGTAAAGGCATTGCTTTGTGACTGATTCTTCATGCTTCTTCTCATTCTGTATTCTGCAGAGGCGCAGAGATTTTCTCCAGTGGATGCTCGACTCCCGCGACTCAGCTGACTCCCTGGCAGCCGGGTGTTTTGATGTGATCAGTCCATCTGCCGCTTCCAGACAGAACAAGGCACCTCTTGCTGGCAGGGCCCCATCTGAAAAGGTTCAGAAGACGTTAACAGAGGATGAGATAGCAGGCCAAGCTTTCCTGTTCCTGATCGCTGGCTATGAGACCACCACTAGCACGCTGTCCTTTGCCACGTATTTGCTAGCCACCAACCCAGAGTGCCAGGAGAAGGTGCTTCAGGAGGTTGATGAGTTCTCAGCAAAACATGTGAGTATGATGTACTGGTGCGGAGCTTCATGCAGGGAGGAAGGCAATGTAAGTGTCATCATGCAACTGCGGCACCTGCATGACCCCAATTTGTCTCAGTTCTGTATGCATATGTTAACATTTTATTAAGATATTCATCAAAAAAAATCAAAACGAAGCTATATTGTTTGGGTTTTTTTGGAAACTGTTAAATAGTCTCACTTTACGACAACTGAAGAGATGGCCCAGAAACTTCGTGTCATAGTGAAAGCTTAACCTTTACAAAATGTTTTACATTATTGATATAAAACAGCTGTCACCAGACTCTAAAACTGCACATTTCTATTTTTTCCTCTTTTCCAGATACTTTTATTGGGTTTGAGGTCAATTTTATTTACTGATCTTTGTAAGGACATAAACAGTGTTCTTACAAACCATAAACTGCAGTTTTGCTTTAAATGTTCATACTTCATTTTTTTCTTCAGCAGCAGAATATATGTATATGCTTCAAAAAAAAAATCACAGTATTTAATTCTCTTATACCGTGTTTAAATTACATCTCCTTCAGTATCTGTACTTACCATGGGCATTTGTGTTTCCTTGATAACCATTGCCAATATTTTGTATATCTAGCAGACCATGCGGCAGCCATTCTTTTACCTTACACTCTCTGCACGAGTTGTTAGTTATGAGAATTCAGACTGAGGGTCTTTCTCTTTTCATGAGTGCTTTTATAATGGATCACAAGGCTAACAGGAATAAAAGGGCACCAGGCATGGCTGTCTTGCAGGATTTTAACTGCTGGATTTGTACGCTGAAGTCCTTCACTATACAATTTTGGGAGTTTCATACTTTTTGTGCATTCCATGCTCTGTGTTGCACTTAAAGAACAAGAAAAGAGAGTTGTATAATTTTCTGCTTTGCTGGTAATACAAAATTCTCGACTGTGCAGAAGCATGCCCATTCAAAAGCTACCATTTCCCTCCTTTTGATTGTCCAAACATAAAAGCCAGGATTTGTGTATGCAGAAAATATCTTCTTTTGTCTTGCATGATGAGGTTCTGAGCATGGTAGTTCCCCGTCTGAGATTGCTTTTGCTCTGAGGGTGCAGAGGGATGACACCAGGGGAAGTTAGGACTGCACAATCTGATCCACAGAGCTTTTTCTCGGTGCGTGCTTCATACTTCTGGCGTGAGTTAACTCAATACAATGAAACCATTGATGTGTTATGTTCTAATTTATAGGGTTTGGATTATATTCTTAGGTTATTAGCTCTACAACACTCCAGCTGGAGCGTGTTTACTTGTTTCATTCAAATAACGGCAGATCTAATTGTGCCTTTGTGTCCAGTTAGTTCAACTGACTTCCTTCAGGCCTGCAAAGATGCGAAGGGGCAACTTGGCCTGGAGTATGTGCGGTTTACTGGTTCATACTGGTGGCAGAGTTGCACATAGAAACCCCTGTTATGCAGCCCCAGGGAAAACATGGTTCATCTCCTCATCAGTTACTGAAAACTGACAATCTAAGAAACCAAAGTGAAATTGCTGGGAGAGGTATCCAAAATGGCCGGTAAGCGATGTCATTCATATCTGTCTGTAGATGGGTATATGGATTAGTACACTTGCTCATGTAAGTGCACAGAAAGCCGACTGCAAGCAGTCATCCTTGCTCATTGTAGGGGATTGGACTAGATGACCTTTCAAGGTCCCTTCCCACCCAAACTGTTCTATGATTCTTTGATTAACCGTCCAATTGCTTCCAGACATTTCACACAGGGAGACCATGTGTATGACTATGTCTATGCTAACAGGTATTGTGCTCCTGTAGATGCAGATTTGCCATCTTGCACAGTTGGTAGTGAGGACTGTCGAGTGCACACTGTACACACCTCAGGAGTTTATTTTGGGTTAGTTCAAGTCTGGCCCAGTGTACCAAATTCCCCTTAGCGGTTGGACCTGGATCTTCTGGTTTGGTTCCAGTTAAAGGAACCCTTGCTGTGCACCTGGAGACTGCAGTGTGAACCAGTGCAAGACACTTGCATGTGAGTGTGCTCCTGATCCAAGCTAGAGAACAAAACGGACCCTATACTGTATACGGTCTGTCTGAGCTGTCACTCACTATTAGTAGTGTTTCAATAATAAACCAATTCGAGTGCATAAAGCTTGACTCTCTTGGTTCTCTAACAGGAATATTTTGCTAATAATTTCAGCTCTTGCAGCGTCTAGGAGAGGTTGTGGAGCTAGGGACGCTTGCGGCAAAGAAGTTAAAACTTGGTGTGGAGAGATGGCACACAAATTAAATGAATGATTTTTGCAGGTCAGCACTGTACACAGTCCGTGTGGTGCCTCAAGCCAAACCAGCGGCCTCATCCCAAACCATGCTGTCCCATGTCATATATTGATTGGAAGTACCTTTCAAATCCCTTCCCCATACTTTACTAGTTTTCAGGTTGTCCTGGTTTCAGCTGGGATAGAGTTAATTTTCTAGTGGTTCCTGTGTTTTCAGATTTCATGTGAAAGGACTGTCAGTAGTGCATGTTGTTTTAGTTGTTGCCAGGCGATGCTTGTGTTTTTCAAGGACTTTTTTCAGCTGCCCATAGAATCTGAGAAGGAGCATAGACAGAAGAGTAGAATGGCCAATGGAATATTCCGTACCATAAACGTCACGCTTGGTGTATAAATGGGGTTAGCCAGGGGAGGGTGTATTCACCATCACTGCTCAGGACGGTAGTAATTCATCAATTTACCGGGTGGTGAGAGTGACTTGTGTCTTGTGTATTCTTTTTCCATTATTATTATTATTGCTATTTTCCTTTTCCGTTATTGTTCTATTAAACTGTCTTTATCTCAGCCCATGAGGTTTTTTTCTTTTCCCTTTTCCCTCCTTTTCTCCCGCTTCTCCCCACCCTTCACGGGGGAGAGGGCGGTGAGCGAGCAGCTGCGTGGTCCGAGCTGCTGGCTGGTGTTAAACCATGACACGGGTTTAGCTTTACATGATGCATATATAGCTGTATGGCCAAGGAGAAGAGGGAGAGAAGGATAACTATTCATCTGCTGTCCTTGATACCAGGAAATTCATAGATCTAATCTGTGCAGCCCCATCCTTCAAAAGGTTTCCTATTATAAACAGTTCATGATTTGAACAGGGGGGACAATGCACTGCTCAAGGAGCCCATCCCAGAATAATGAAAAGGATGCAGTGGTTCAGTCCCCTTCGTGACTGTAATTAACTTCCTTGAGCCTAGAAAATAAGATCTATGCAAACGGGTTGCGAGTTACGGGAGCAGAGCTATTTTAGAACTGGGAATATATAGATGCTGTGTTCGGTTGTCATGCAAGGGAGAGGAAGGGAGGGGGCACAGCAGCTACAGGCTCGCAGTTAGTTATCAAGTCAGTTGCTAAGAAATTTGATTAGGTTGTTGCTTGTGCTCAGCATATCATCAGCTTTGGTCTTATCAAGGTGCTTTGCAATTTTCAGAAAGGGCTTTAGAAGGCCAAAACACAGAGAAATGGTACAGTCAGGTTGTTTTGACAGGTGGTGGAAGACTGCTTTGATTTGCAGATATGCAAGTGTTAAACACAGTACTCTCTTCAAGCAAATTTATACTCAGGTAATTATAACTACAAAATGCTCTCCACCACGTCCCCCTTCCTTCCTCCAACCATTTCAGTTGCCTCATGCAGCATGTTTTATTGCCCTGATGTGTGGTGTAGAGCTGCGGTCTGATTTTACAGCAGCTGCTGTGTATCATCCCAGAGATGGCTGCGCTTTGGTGGCGGACAGAGTGATTTATGTGTAGATAGCTCTAGTTTATACACTCATTTACCGAAGTTTATAAAGACACGTGAGAGCCATCTGAGAAAAGGTGCTATAAATGACAGGCCCAGTTCCAGGTTTTTTGGCACACCGGTCAAAAACTTAAAGCACAGTGACCTTGTGATAGGCAGTAAGGAGAGCAAGGTCAGTCCATCTGGGCGTACAGCAGTCTTTTGGTGGCTGCTGTGGGTCTTGTACTTGAGGATACCCCTGAGTTTGCTCTGATCGTCATCTGTCTTGCTTGGACAGGGTTACCTTAGCAGAATGGGGCAGCATGAAGGGGAAGGAGAAGGCCAAGGCACTGCTCTCTTACAGATCCCCGCGCTAGCTTGGTGCAAGCTGCTGTGGTGTGGTGCAGAAATACAAGATTAGGTGCTGGAAGTGGTGTAGCCCCAGCTCTGTGCTGGGAGTTGGGAGTCCAGAGAAGAGGCAGGTCTGATTGACCGTGTTGTACTGCTGTCTTGTGTCCGGCCAAGTTTGTTCCAGAGCTCTCTTGGGAGACCTCTCTGCCTCTCTCCACCACACTGCCTGAATACACTGTAGAGATGGCACTTCCAGGCAAGTGTCCTCAGAAGACAGTGCTTGGAACAGGTTATAGATTGTCAACTCTTTTTTTACCTCCAGAACCTTCCTCATCTGTTCACTGAAGGGCTTTTTGGGTCTTTTCTTGGCTGATAGCTCAGTGTAGAGGCTGGATGAGGTTTCTTTCCCTGGAAGTGGGAAGAGGCATCAGGCCCATTTCAGAGTCTGTGGACAGGCAAGCAGGAGAATCCTCTATCCTTGGTTATTGTAGAGGCCAGGACACACAGGTTATTGCCTTCCTCTGCTCTGTTCTGGATCTTTGGGGTGTCGGCAAAGGGAGCGCACAGCTTTTCATCGTCTGTGTGGAAGCAGAACGACAGGGTATTGACTGTGAGACTACTGGCACTGCATCTTCCCATTCTACCTGTGAATCCCTGTGTCTGCTCCAACTGCACGGGGAAAGGCAAGTTTGAGCATAATTCCTTTAACAGATGGACTGAAATTAAAATCGTAGAAACTCTGACCTGGTCATCTTCATGAATGAATGCCTTGGGGATGTAGTACGTGCCCTGCAAAAGGCCATCCACTGAAAGATGGCCATCCACATAAGATGCACCTCTTTGCTGCAAGCTTGTTGCTGAGTCTGCAGCTTGCTTTAATACCGTGAAGACAAAATAAACAAGATGAAAAGAGAGTTAAATATGAGCTAGTGGGGGCAGGACGCCTACATCTGTGTGTGTATAAAAGAATATTATGTTCTGCAGGGACCATGGATCTGTTTCCAGGACAGCAGAGAAGGGTCAGATCTTTAGAAGGT
The DNA here is from genome assembly GCF_963924245.1 of Chroicocephalus ridibundus. Lineage (NCBI taxonomy): Eukaryota > Metazoa > Chordata > Aves > Charadriiformes > Laridae > Chroicocephalus > Chroicocephalus ridibundus. Next base: position 158,774,320 of record NC_086284.1, read on the forward strand.
TGTAAACTGGCACAACGTATTTGGTATAGTATGATATATTTGGTATGATGGTACACATCAGCTGAGAAGCTAGCCTTTAATTTGTATATGCCAGTAAAAGAGGACAGGGAAAAAAAACTGGTTGCTATTTCGAGACCAGATTATTTTATGGGGTTTGTGGCTAAGCATCCCTAAACTCTTAGAGGCTATACAGTTGTGAAAGAGACGTTTTAATCCACATTAACCAGGTGAGAAGGAACGCACCCATGGTCTTCACACTCTTCATTTCAGTCAAAAACGATCCCTGTGTGGAGCTCTTAAAGGGTCCTTCAGAAGGCATGTGCTTCATGAACCGTGTTTGCACTTCTGACTGGTTATTTTATGGTAAAAACAAGCTGCTTTTTAGATGTTTTTTGTGCGTGTGCTTAGCAAAAGCATAGTAAGCCTGCAGCACGCATCCTTTCTGAGCAGATGGACACTCGCCTTCAAGTCCCACTGCACTCTGAGCTGCTCTGTGTGGTTTGTCCTAAGCTACGGCGCTTAGGGCATGCGAAATTGCGGCATCTTCCATGCTGGGGATTCCCTTAATATGAGGTCTCTCTTTCTTACCTCTCTTCCCGTGTTAGCATTTAAATGTCTCCGTCCCTCCCTTCTCCCTTCTCTCAAGCCCGAGTCATTCACAATTATAAATTATATGTATTTCTTTGTTGTTGTTTTGTTGGACTGCACAATTTCAGACAGGAAGAGTAGTGGCACAAAATAGCTTGCAAAAACATTAGGTGGTCAAGTTAACTTCTCTTAAGAAGTTATTTGTTGCCCTTCAGTGAAATTTGGTTAAGTGGCTATGTATGCGTTCCTGATGTGTTGCAAAGTAAACAGATCAGGTTGAACCACTGAAATGAGGTCATTTTCTTGAGGGAGGCAAAGCAAGTATGCTTTGGGGCAGCTAAGGAGGGCAAAGGAGGTCTAAGAATGAACTGCTCTGCTTCCATGTGATAAATGCACGCTTGAAGGTGCCAAGCGTAGAGAAATCTGGAACAAGGAGCACCCTGAATTCTAATCTCAGCTTCAGGAATAATTTACTGCACATCCTCAGTAATAGACAACATGCATTAACAAAGGGGAAAACTTGGTATTTAACAAGTTTTGGGTTTTATCTTATATCTACGTTAACCTTTTATTGCATAAAGCACCACGTGAACCAGTTGCATTGGAGGCCTACTGCTAATTACAGAACCTGAGAAGTGTGTTGCTGCGCTGATACGCAAGGCTGCAGCGGCTCCGTGCTAGCCAGCAGAGGTCTGGTGAAGCTCAGGTGGAGCAGCAGCTCGCTCCTCCTTGCTGCTAAAGCCTACGAATACTTTCAGGATCCCCAGCAGAGGTGAAGGAGAACACAGGAGTCAGGAGGAGTAGAAAAGTAAGTAAAAGTAAATAGATGAAAGGGCAACTATTACTGTAAAACGTTAGTTGGAGGCTGCGAGACCAACTGGGTTTTCCATTCTATTTTTATAATGCCATGTACAGCTTGTATTTATCACTGCTTGATATGAGACTTAGAAACGTCAGCGTGTAAAGGAATGAAGAATAGGCTAAGTCCCACCATGTCTCTTCTCCATCCCATTTCCTACCCACAGAAAGCACTAGCGTTAACTATCCAGTGCTGGTGTGACTTACCAATGTTTTCACCACTGCCTAGAGTCCATAAGGTTTAAAGAAACTTTGAAGTCCTGTCATACTCTCTCACTGTTTAAATGGAGGTTTCGAGGTTATTCTTTAATGGAAAGGAATCTTCCTGTTCCTGTAAATATTTGCTTTTCTATTGCTCTGTGGCCCAGGAATATTTTCAATATGTCTAATTGAAAACGTTGGCCGGACTATGTTTCAGCTGTATCCCTTCACATCAATAATATTGAATGATACCAGCCCAAAGTCATTACAATCCATAGATTCATTTATGAAAAGGTACAGTTTAATTCCATTTTAACTGCTGTGTGTGGTCAGTTGTGAATGGGCTGGGTTGAACTGGACTGATACGTAAGCGCCTCCTTTATGATTTATGACTTTGGCGCTGTAATTAATCAGACAGACGGGGTGTGGCAGTTGTTTATCTGGGGTAACTTGGCACATCGTCATTGACTTCAGTGGAGTCGCAGCATTTTACACTGGTTTATGATTCTGTTCTTCACATTGAAGAGCTCTTTCACGAGTATCTCTGCAGTCTAACAGAGGTGTCTTATTGTAAAGGAGATTTTGCCGTTTCAAAATTGTCCCTTCCCATAAAATTCCCAGAGAGCAGTGAGAAGTAGGACCATTTTTATGGTGTCTCTGTGCCTGATCGAATACTTTAGATTTTTAAGCTGTTTATGCAGAGAATCTCCTTGGTAGCGCAGACTGCTTTCTCTGAGCGTTAGTGAAAATGAGAGGTGAAAGTCAGAGAGATGGCACTGTCGGGGAATTACCACAACAATTTGCATGAGTTTGGCGCCTTTCATGCAATATCTCAAGGCGCTGTGCTCTCAGAAGCTTGCAACTACAGAGACTAAGCTTCACTAAGCAAATATTGCTGACGGTGGAGGCTTGCATTTATCAAGGGAGCCTGAATTGTAAATAGTTTGTAGAAAAAAGTCCACAGAAGAGGGTTGCTGTTATACATGCATACACATACACGCACAAAACATACAAAACCAGTAAGCACAAGCAATATTGTATGGTGTTGCTGTTTATTCTATTGACGGAAAAGACCCTCTTTGATTTCTTTATTTGTGTAAAAAGATGTAGCAGAGCCTCACATCTTTCACGAGTGTCAGCCGTTAGCAATCAGTTGTGTTGTTAACAAATAAAAAGATGCTTTTAAAGATGTAGAGACTGAATGCTGTTGGGTTATATTTGTGCAGTTCTTCATACAATTGCTCAGTGTCTGAAATCAGTTAATTATTTTTGTCTTATGTGCCTCTACATACAGGCTGAAGATTGATAAGTTAGAAGACAATAAGCCCTTCCCTGCATTTCACCCCTTCTCTTAGTACCTAGAACCCACTGATTTGAATGCCAGCTTTGGACTTGAGAGACCCACAGTCACTTTTTTTGGGCAGAGGTTATTTTGCTTCCTAACTCTTCCTAACTTTCAACCCCTTAAGGACCTCTGAGACTCGGGGCTTTGGGCTCTTCACCGACTTGTGTCTATACTGCATAAGGAGGGGTAGCTTGAGCAAGCTCCTGAGCCCAAGCCCGCCTCGTGTTTGCCCAGTTCGCCACAAGCCTGTTCCTAGACTCAAACGCTGAGGTGAAAGCAGCTCGGGGGGAAGGCCTGGGCTCGGTTCGCACACTCTACAAGCCTTAGCAGGTGCCTGTTTGCACGGGTTGCCTTCTGTCCCAGGCACCCTCACAGCGCCAGCCAGAGAAGTTGTCCTGGAGGCCTTTCTGGAAGATCCCCATTGCTTGCTCCCGCTTCGCAGAAGCTGTGGTTTGTAGGCAGCCACAGTCATCCTTTGGCAGAAGCATGGGCAAGGAGAAAGAGTGTGACCAGCCAGGAGCTACGTGAGCGTAATTCTTTTTGCTTACCATGTATTTGTACTTCTTACACTGTATCTATAGGTCTCTGCTCTCCACTGGTATCTCTTAAAAAGATAAGCGCTTCCTGGAGAGTCAGGTTATTTATAGTATGGAAAGAGTTGAGTCAATCAGCTGGTAAATCCAAGGTCTCTTTTAGAAATGTTTTGACTTTGCTTTTTTTGAAAAATCTACTGTTAGCTTATAGGAACAAAGTCCTATAAAGTGTTAGCTTATAGGAACAAAGGGTTTTAAACCCCAGTGATATCTTCAGGGAAGGGGTATTGTCCCCCTTCCTTGGCTTTTCCAAGAACCCAACCAGAAAGACAACCTGGGTATGAAAAAAGCTTCTTTCTTTCCTGGGGAAATCCTTTTGACAGCTGAGAACCAGTGCTTCTAAGTGCCCTGGAGTGAGGTGTGGTTGAAATGGTTAATGTGCCCATATTTCAAGGAACTTGCTGTTGTTGCTGTTGAAATTGCAGGCTTCATTTACCCCTCTTCACCAAAGTTAAAAAAAAACAAAACAAAACAAAAAACTTTTAGTTTTCCATTTGTTCAATTCAAGCTTATCAGTCTCTTGCTCATGAAGACTAATTTATCTTTTGCCTGCAGTGTCACATGTTGCTCAGTGGCTCTGCCTTATTGCTATTCTTGAGCAAAACGGAGTCTCAGGTAATGTATGCTAGACAGATACTCATTTTCACCCCTGAATTTTCCTAGTATTTTGCCATCCTCATAATAATTGACCCACTATCACTGCTACAGGGTTCGTGCTAAAGAATAAATTTTTCTAGTGACATGGAACATTTAATGGTGAAGATCTTAATAACATAGTACTATAAATGCAATTAGACAGATTTATTTAAAGAGGAAGGAAAGGGAAGGATGCATCTTCACTGCCTTTCTATTCCTTCCCCCCCACCCTCCATCTGAAGCTTCTATGGAGGAAAGAGCATATTTGCTTTTAATCTAAGGAAAGATATAACTAAGTGCTGAGTAAAAAAACTGGTTACGGTTTTCTTCAGGATTTTTATTCCAACTGTTCCTGTGTACCACTCTGGACATTATATGGCAATCAACATACTTCCTCCAGGGACAGAGAAAACCAAATTCATACCAATATCAATGTTTAATCAGTACTAACTACCAGTATGAGAAAGGTGCACATGGCATGACTTCTTCGGAATGGGAATGCCCTTCAGGGGGGTGTAAATGCCTGATCTTTAGATGGCAGTCTGTCTATCGCTCAGGAGTTTTTTTGTATGTGAAGTAGAGGTCAAGTCCAGAAAGGTATTATACTAATATATATATATATGTATGTATACTGAGTTTTTTTTCACGGGAGTTAGGAACAAAAGGTTTCCTGTAAGGTATGTTCTGCTGAATTGTAAATACCTAGCAGCGAAAGGGAGGACAGCCAGCCTGTCTGAGGCACAACCTCAGATGCAAGAAATCAGAGCAACCAAACCATCCGGCCCTGAGAGAACTTACAAATGAGAGAGGGTGGCCTTGGACATCTGTGTCACGACCCCATACTGGGTCTCAGCATTAGCAGCCAATCACATTCACCAGGCAGGAACTTGTCTCCTGGGGAATATTAAACGCTAAACTAAGCAAAGAAGCATTTTCAAGCTCTATGTTAGTTAGCATCCATTTGGAATGAGATCCTGACGTGTCTCCAGCATAGAAGGCAGATTCTTCAGGGGATGAAGATGATGGTCAACCCTGGCATCCTCGACTGCTGTGGGGATCTCCACTGACCTCTCTACTTCTGAGATGCCTTCAAGACTCGGGGTTAAAAATCTTGCTTTAATAGCACTTTTCCTGGTCAGGACAATAGCGGCTCTTGAGATTTGTGGAAACAAGTGTTTCCACACTTTCTTGGTAAGGACTTTTCATGGGCAGAGGAAGAGAAGGAGAGGTACTGGGGAACAACTCATAAAACAAAAACAACTAACAAGTTGTGTGTGTGCACATGCCTGTGTATGAGAGAGAGGAGGAGGGAGAGAATGAATCATGGCTGAAGAAAAGAAGGTCTTTTCATCTGAAAGTTCAACACAGACTCCTGAATTGCACATATTATATGCATAAGGTGTGAAAGCTGAGCTGAGGAGAACACATGCCTAATTTGTTAAGAAACGGCAAATCCCCAGCAGCAACCAAGATGAAATTAAACTTGTATTCAACATATTCATAGCTTAAAACTGATCTTAGCTTGTACGAATGCGAGGTCAAAATGGAATTTTTCCTCCAGGTATGTACATAAATTAGGTAGCATTAATAGGAAGTAACCAGTCCATTTATTTGTCAATAAGCATTCAAAGTGAAGGCTGAATGAGCCTGTGCCAGAAGGAATGGAAACTAGTTTGCATTTCATGATTATGTAAAGCAGTTCTTGGTAGAATGAACTTCTTGTGACCTCCTCCCCCCCTCCTTTTTTTTTTTCTTTCTCTACCACCCTGGCAGCACGTACGTATTTAGATAATTTCCATTTCTAACAATGTGTTTGTGTGTTACATTTAATCAGCGTGAGATGGCTTTTGTATTGTTTGTCCTGCTTCAACTTATGCTTCCCTTTTAATATGGAAAGACAGAAAAACTGGTATTTCTGGGTGTGCCCTTGCTCTAGAAATGTGGTGGTCTTCCAGTGATAGGAGTGACCGTTTCCTTACTTAACCAGATAGCAAGACTGGTGCAGAGGGAGTAGTCAGGAAGGTGCAAAGAAAAGTAGGAAATTAATGCTATTTAAGGGTTCTTCCATTTCACACCAGTTAATAGATTTTACTGTCTCAGAGAACTGGATGATACTTGTTTTTTAACTAGTATTGCCAGCTAATTTGATGCCTAATTTTCAGAAGACGCCTTGCAGATCTTTTCCAAAATCAAATCCTTTAAAGCAACCAAAAACTTGTACCTCGGTGTAACTAGTCGCATTTTGAATGTTTTGGTCAGTGTCCCAGAATGCTTCCTATGGAAGTGGGCTGGACAGAAGTGGAATTTCACCGTTATAGCAGCTGCTGTGATAGGCATTCAGTACCTCGATCCGGGGAGACTGAGAACTTTGATACACTAGAAGCGCAGACAGCTTGTACGGACTGGACTGTCGGTTTCTAGCCCACACTGAGTGGATAAAGAGGTGCTTGAATGAAGACTCATTTAACAACTGGTACCAAATTCTGCAGTTTCCTTATTCAGGTCTCAGATGTAATGGCACTGAAAGCTCCGTTACTTTCTCACTCCTAGGAATTGTCCTTCCTGGCTGCCACCGAGGCACAGCGCATTAGGGCACATTGTGCAAGCGGAACAATTCATTCTTTGGCACTCTTGACTTAATACTTTCCACCTGTGCACCTGAAATCTGTGCTTTCAGAATTCAACAAAATATTCATGTTATTTTACGTGTAAGAAATTTAGATTTTACGTGCATCTTAAACAAAAAAAAATTGCGTGTCAGAAAAGTTTCTGTTAATAAGTGTGAGAAAAAAAATAGTGCTTTTTTTTTTTAATGCTTAACACACCCTCAGGTCAAAAGAAGGAATGCGTTAAAATGATTTTGACCTTCTGGTGCAATAGAAATTTTGAATAAACTTTAATATCTTTCTCAATAGTTCTGGTTACACTTCAAATTTAAAGGAGAAAATTGAGAAGAAGTGGAAAAGTTCTGAACATTGGGCAACTACCCACAGCCGCTTGCTGCTGTTGTTGATCTAAATGAAGGAACAAGGAAGTAACAAGATGTCAGAACGTCATTGTATTGTGAGCTGGAACAAAACACTTTAAGGGCTCTTGCTTTTTGGAATTTGTTTTCAAGATACGTCAAGTTCGTATGCGCTCAGGATACGATATGAAGAAGATTTTGTGCAGTCGGGAATGAAGATTTAATAGCCTGATAAGTAGAGAACCTTACAGATAATTTGAAGGTGTTAATCGAACCTTGCTGTGCCTTTAGTCTTTTGGCGTTCTGGAGAATGTGAAAAACAAAAGCTGACTGTTTTAGTATCATACAATAGTCATGGAGAAAAAATTTCTTCCAGCAGAGCAGCTTTTAAATAAATTATTACTTTTTTTTTTCCCATGGTGGGGAAAAAGAACTGTAAGATGGATTTAAAGGGAAGGGAATTTACTAAGTGTCCTGCATCTTTCTCTCTCGCTAATTAGTAACAGTCAAATGCTCTTGTTCTGCAGACAGTGACTACAAAGGAAAGGATAAAGAACTTGGGAAAGACTCTAGAGCCAAAATAATTAGGCAATTTATCATTTAGGGTAATTGGACTTGTGCAAAGCAGCATTATTTACCACAGGTTTCCATTTCTTCTAACCGGGTGTGAAAAATACGGCTACATTGATGGGGAAACACTCTTAGTGCTTTTTCCAATATGCATTGTGCCAGGGACGTTCAGTTCAAAGTGTGGTGTTCCTCCCAGTGATTTCTTTTCCCTCAGTGATCTTCAGAAGCAGCCTTCAGCTTCTAAAACCTCAAACCAAAATTAGATTAAAGTGCCCAATATGGGGTCAGAAATGGGAGGGAAAGAGAGAGGGGTTTCCACTGGGGAATTTTCACTTAACAAATGAAAGCCTTTGCTTTGTTTCAAAGGAAAAATTGCCAAGTGGAGGCACATCTTAATCACATCGGTAGCCAGCTGAGATGTTTATGCTAATTTCCAAAGGTATGTAAGTACAGGAATCAGGAGGTCCCAAACTCCTGCCTCTGTGATGTGAAAAACACAAGCATTTAAGCACCACCGGCAGATACCTCTGATGTTGTTTCAGTGTGAGGGGAGAGCGGGGGGAGTAGTCGCAAGGGGTTTACTTGAATTTCACTTCACAATTTGCTGGCAGTATGAATGCCCTTTCACCCAAAGGTGAGTTTTTCCATCGTTTTTCCAAGGAGGAGGGCCCAGTTACCTTTTTGTGGCTTGTCAAATTATGGCAGTCTCCCAGCTTTGTGCCGTTGCTCTCCACTCTTGGAGATTACGTCTTCACAAGCGGCTTCGCTTGTGATGGATGCTCCAGAAACATTCGAACTCCCCGGATTTCCCCACCTGAGTCTCCGGTACGAGGTGACCTCAGGGCTGACTTTCTGCCAGACCCCAGGGGTGGCCCGGGATGTCACATCCCGCTCCAGCATATTTAGCTTTGCACTGCAGGTGCTTCGTGGTGCTGGCACCCCAGTGCTCTGATACGTGTCCCCGAGCTTCGGGGAGTCGAAATCAAGTAGTGGAAGAAATTGTTATTTAAAAGTGATCTCACTCTACCTGCCTGCTAGAAACCAGCCAGCAGAGACCCCCACTGGGAGGAGAAGTGGGGGGAAGAAGGTGATGTTTAAAAGCATTTTACTCCCTGCCTGTAAGAAATTCACAAATATGCACTGCCGGGCTGTCATAGGTGGGTGCCGCAGAAGTGCTTTTAAGTGGCACAGCTTGACACCAGTTGCATGCGTGACTTCAGATGGTGTCACAGGTTGTGGGTTTCTCCCCCAACGGCTTGTTATTTTAAGACATTTGTATGTGTTTGATACCTTCTTTAATGAGAAAGTCATGACTACCAGCAATTTCCCACGGAGATACAAGGAGCAAGTAGTAGTAGGTTGTTACCTAAACTGCTGCCTGTCACCTGAGCAGGCTCAATGTGAGATAAAGCGCACAATTTGGATGCAATCTTGGAGTGCTTGATCCACTCACCAAAGGAGGGTCTGAGCTCCGGTACTGAAAGGCATACCTCTGTGGATGTGGCCACATTGTCAACCAAGAAAAATTCCAACATTTCTCAGTTATTGTGCCATATCGTAACTTGTTGGCTGTTTACATTGATTACCTGTGTTGAGCAAAGCAGCCAGCGGAAATTTCAGGGCCTTTGGGTTGTTTGGCTTAGAGCTAGGATCCAAATATCTTTGAATTGACCCTACTTATTTACAAGGAATGTGCAAACTGTCTTTTCACCCAGCCTGGCAGGAATCGAGCAGCAGGACATGGCTCCCGCGCTCACAACTCCATGGAGCGACGCGGACGGTGGCGGTCCCTCGCCAAGCCGGGATTGACGTACTTCTGAGACAGCGCCTGGTGCTTCCTCATCTCCTTCTTTGTTTTCCTTTTCTGACCCTTTTCCTTCTTGCCTGAACACACAGGTCTGTGCAGAGAGCTACCCGGAGAAACCACTCTGCCCCCAGATGCCTTGCGCGTAACCTTGCTTGTCATTTTGCATGGCCGACAGTCGCCTCTGCGGCTTTGCACAGGGGCTGTAATCCTCCTTAGTCAATTCTGTAACGCAGCTTATCTGTTGCTTATATTTACCCAGAGAGGCAAGTGGTCGCTTTACCTGCAGGTTTGAACAATGTTTAACCCAAACTGTGAAACTGTTAGGCGAGTGACTTTCTTTTCTTTAGGTTTGGTACTCCGCCACTTCGGCACTGCAGACTTCTGCCAGTAGGAGCAAAATACTGTATCTTTTCCAAATATTTTAGGTTATTTTAGCACTTTTCATATGATAAGACCCAAATGATACATAAATACTGACCTCTAAATGTACCTACAACGCTTCTAATATTAATGGCCCTGCTTTTTCAGGGTGAGGCACAGAGAATTTAAAAGTTTTGGCATGGGAAATAAAGAACTCATCAAGCAATATTTTCACGTTCTGGTTAACTTATATCCCACAAGGAATACTTTGTAAAATCATCTGGTGTTTCCCCTGTGTGCTGAAGTGAAAATACACTGATTTTCATCAGAGGTCTGAATCACTGAAGTCAGTAGGTCTACTGGTGTCCACAAATTAAAGGGTGCGCATGCATCACCCCGTGCAAGGACTGAAATGCAAATTGTGGTTTTGCCAGTGTTTTGGGTAGTCCCTACATAGCACACTCCTTTCCATTCTGTAGAGGGGAAAAAAAAGAGGTATTGTCTATGAAATTCATTAAACCATAGATTTTAAGTTCAGGAGTTTGTTGTTGTGCAGTCTAGTCTTGTGTACAACCAGGGGCATAGGACTTCACTGAATTAATTCTGTTTAAATTAGTATATCTGTTTAAAAAAAAAACCTCTCACAGTTGTTTTAATTAGCTGGCATAAAATGTCTTTCCTGACTTTGAAAATGAAGGATCCCAAGAAGAACAGGTGAAACAAAATGCTTTAGTAATCTTTTTAATTATCCTTGTTCCATTGTTGCAAGTTTTGCTGTTCTAGAAACATTGGGTGAAACTGTCTTTAACATGTTGTCTTTATAGGATTGTGGAACCTTCCACATTTTGCGTTAATTAAACATATAAATCCTACAAACTGTATCCAGGGTAACTGCAAGCCAAGAGCCTGATTCTCAGTTTACATTTATGCCTTCTTTCACCGCTCCTGTAATGGGAATGGACTGTCAAGGTGTCTGTACATCATCCTCACACTTTATCTGCAGCAGTATTATTATCACCTCATTCCTGCGTGATACTCTCTTGTTAACATATAAGCAAGTGCTTGCAACTATGGTAAGGCCTGTTTGTGCTGCCATAGTAGGACCTTAGTGCGACTGAGAATCGGGCTCCAAAGACACGTCTCTTGTTCTTACAATCCAGTTATTTAAAGGAAAGGAGCAGTACTCATCTTGCTGGCAAGGAGCACAAAGCAAACCAGTAATTCAGAACATGATAAGAGAAAGAAAAGACAAAACACGACACACTCCATTAAGTTTTCCTTCTTTATTAGTGGGAAGAACATGGATGTTTTTGTCACGTGGCGCACTGACTTTGATCTAAGAAGTGTAAGCCCATGCAAAATAATAGATTTTCTTATAGAAGTTAAAGACGGAGTGGAAATTTTTTTTTAATTCTTTTTTGTTCACACTACCTTCTTTTATATTCTCTGTTGGACTGAAGTATGAACCTTGATATAGGAACGCAGATAATTCGATTAAAGTTTGGATCTTACTGGAGATTTAAGTTCAGCTTGTAGAGTAGTGACATAGAGATGCCTGTCATTTAGGAAATCTGCAAAGACTTGACCCAAACCTTCGGGAGGGTGTTGCTTTGGTTCAGATCCTGAGTGAGGGCAGTGCTGTGCTTTTATAATCAAGAGGCTGCTGTTGTTGGGCTCAGGGTTGCAGTTGCGGACTCAGCCCCAAAGGACCAGCTGCTGTGCTGCAAATTGGGGCTGGTACTGAGGGGGAGTGAAAGACACAGTAAACACGCGGAGTAGCAGTAAATGACAAGAGGATATGATATGTAACATTAACCAGGCTCAGTGTTTGCTTAGGTTGTAGAATGGTCTTTTAAATCAATCTTTTATTATCAGTGGAGCCTTAGAAGCGCACTTAAATGGAGAACAATGCAAGGACACGGAGACTTGGTGCAAAGCGAACATCCTGCCTTCTTTTCCTAGCTCTGATTTTACAAGAAAACCATAGATAGATCCAGGTCATAACATTCAGATGCGAACTTTTTCCATGTTTGGCAACGTTTGGAATTGGGCTCTGATTTCACCCCCATTCCTGCCATAAGGATCTCAGTCACCAGTCCTGATAAACAGCATAAACAGGGCTGACAATGTCATACAAGGGGTCCTCCTGCTTCTACTCTAACCTTTCTGGCAAGAGTGAATTTGTCATGATTTAGTTTAATCTCTTCCAATAGTTAATTATCCTTCTCCTAAATAAAGATTAGGTTTGTTTCCATTTTCAATTTATTGCCCTCGGATTCCCCTGAACTTCCATCATTCTTTGGCTGCTGTACAAAAGACCCTTTGCATAGGAAAGCTATTTTCTCCTTATTGAATGTCTATAATCAGAAACTGCAGTGATACCACCTGTTAGTGTTCTCCTGTGTTAAAATTGCAGGTTCCTAAGATTTTCTCTTTGTAGAATGGCTTTTTTTTTTTTTTTATTTAACAAGTTGGACAGTATAGAGGGTTTTTTTAACATCCTTTGGAAATGTGGATATCAGAATTAGAGTATTCTAAAAGCAATCTCCAGCAGTGTGAAACCTTACCAAATTTATCTCACAGATCTGGTTTTGCTGAGTGCGCCCTTATTTCGAGTATTGTAGTTCTTGGTGGAGCTAACTGTTTCTAAGTGTTGTTAGATCTTTTTGCCAACGTATTATTTTTGGGTCTCTATAGTTCTATAAATACACAAAGAGAAATCAGATGGAAAGTAACGTCACAAGTTGGGGGTTAAGGTTTTGTTTTGTTGGAAAACAATGTTACCAGATCTCTTAAACTCCCACTGAGTCAAAACTAATTGCTGGAATGCTTGTTTGAAACTGAATTCAAATCTGAATAATCTCTTCTATATTTTTATATGTGTTTCAGATTAAGAAGTAATAATTTTAATCCCACTAATGCTCAGACTTTGCAGAGAAACGTGGTAGCATTGAGACACTTGGTGTGCATAGCCAGATATGCAAATTCTAAGCAGTGCATTGGCAAACACTACTAAGCGTTTCTAATGTCCATCTTGATGTATCTAAACATACGTACGCTTACATATCCTTCAATACTGGATTATGCTACGGGATGGTAATTATAGACCAGGTCATTCTTAGTAGTAGAATTTTTTTTCCAAAAGCTTTTGGGAGAACTTCCTTTTCCAAGTCAGCGATGGGGGAAAAAAGGATTTAATTTCAATGTGTTCTCCAAAGGGTGCAACTCTTTCGTGGTGCAGTATGCCTCATCTCCTGGTCCAGCTCTGCATTACTGTCAGCCATGCAGTAATCAAACCAAGCTTATGGCATTTTAACCTCTTCGCTTCTGGACTGAAAGAGGCCAAATGGAGAATCAAATGAGCCCACATTTCCAGCTGGCGCCAGGAGGTTTCCCCACTGAGCTGAGAGATACTGGGCTGGATGCCGGTCCATCCAGCGCACACAAGAGATGTTAACTGGAGCTGTTTGGGTTTGCCACAGAAGGGAAAGCTGTAGGAAACGGATTCACATTGTTCTTCCGAGTGAAGTAGGAAACAGACCTTGAAGTTAAAAATCTAGCGGTGCTCGTGGATTTATTCTGCCTGGATTCGGAGCAGGGAGAAGCAGAGCCACCAAAGGAGCGCTTGGAGATGTGATGTGCAGTTGAACCTGCAGCACTGGTAGGACTGGACAATCGCTAGTTAAAGCTAGTTAATTATTTAAGAAAAAAATTATGAAGTATGAAATATTCAAACTGTCTGTGCCTGACGCGTGCCATTGCCACAAAGGCACACACACCTGGGTTTTAAATTCTTGCCTGTTTGTTACATTTTTAAAAAAGTAAAGATATTTCAATACTAATGATGGAATAATATTTGTGAAACATTAACAATAAACAAAATATGGGGGAGAAACTTTGCTATTTGTTTCTCCTAAAGGGGGGATATGCCTGCTTTCTTTAAAATGAAAATCATTTACAGCGTTTCTCAGCTCTCCCGGAAACGAATAACTTACTAAGTGTGGTGATAATTGTGCAGAGAACCCGCTACGGTAACACAGTGTAGCTACAAACTGACTGGGAAATTGGTGCCTTGAGTCTGAAATTACACGTTGCAGTTACCAGGCGTCATTTCAGATTAGCTGTACCTGTCTCGTGGGCAGCTCGTCGGGAGCCGCGCCGGTGAGTCAGAGACCTACCATTTTCCGCTCTTAGAAGCCGGCCTGGCGTGGAGGGCTTCACTTAGAAACAAAGACGAAATAAAAATCAGGCTGCGCCGAGCTGTTCAGCCCGGAGACAGGGTCTGCTAGAGAAGCAGTTTGTTGGAAACCTCGGCAAAAAAAAAACCAAAAAAACCCAAAAAAACCCCACCACCCCGCCTCCTGCAAAAGCTTGGGGATGGTGTTAGGCAGCTTACATACCCAGTGACAACTCTCGAGTACCTGGCACTCGCCTGAACTCGCTGTCGACATCTGTACACCTGCTCTTAGCAGGCAGAAGGCAACATTTCTCCGACTGTATCTAAAAATGGCATTTCTCACAAAAAAAAAAAAAAAGGAAAAAAAAGGCTGTTAGTCGCGGTATCTTTGCCAAACTCCATTTACATGTTGGCTGCTTAAAGACCCATCTGCAGCGTTGATCGCCTGACACCGGTTCACTTCCTGTCCTAAATTGCTGTAAAATCCCAGGGCATAAAACGCTGGCGCCGCGGCTTTCAGTCAAACCCGTGACCTTCTCCCTCCCCGTGTCTGCTCTGCGTGCTCTCAGCTCACCTTCCCTTGGCCTGCCCTTCTCAGGTCTCCGTGATAAAGGTGGCTCCGTGATAAACCTCAGGACCTGGCCCCGCAGACGGCAAAGCTGGCACTTCCCAGCTTCTCTGCCTGTGATGCCCCATGTGCTTGTATTTCCGTAGCCGTGATCTGAAGTCCTGACCCCTAATCTGGAGACCCTTGCTGGGTGTGCACAAGTAGTTCGAGTCACCTTGGGGAGCAGGACTATCTGCATGTGGAAGCACACGTTTGGAAAGCACACTGAGATCCTTCAGGGTGTAAGTTTTATAAACGACAGATATTATAAATCCTGACTGCCTGATGGCAGGCACTGGAGTGGAACATTTTGTCATCAGTGCTTATTATCTCAAGATTCTTAATTAGTTTCATTGATAATTTTGTCACACTTGAATGTTTCAGATGATTAAATATTTCAGTGCTTGTTTGGTGGAAAGTCTCTCCGTTGTGTACAGCAGGACATAATACCGAGTCCAGATAGTTGGTGGAGAAGTGGTGTTCACCATCCCTTTTGGGACGTGAAGCTCCCTTAGTGGGAGCTGCTCTCTGAGCGCTAAGGTTGGGTCTCATCGTGGCCGGTTGCAGAACACCAAGGTGGCTGGTTCAGTAGTGCCAGAAGGGGGAATGGTAAAAAATCCCAGCTTTTCCTCTCAGCTCTGAATGCGGTATTTTTCCTCCGCTCTCTAGTCCGCCATTCAGGTGTCCCAGCTGAACGCACAGGAGTCATTCACCCGATTCCTGCAGAGACAGATATTTCAGCCAGATGGGTTTTCCAGATTTAAAGAATTATACCTGGAGGAGGCTGACTGCAGTTTTCTTTCCCTCTCCTTCACCCTTGTGCTGAGGGCAGCGGCTTCCCATGACACGGCTGCAGATCGGTGAGTCTCCATTTCGCGTTCAATGTGCACGTCTTCGACTCCTGCCCACCCTCCTGGCCGGGGTGAGACGTGACTCCAGCGTCTGCTGGGGCCCCATCAGCCGGGGCACACACGCACCCCAGCCAGCAGAGCACAGGGCCCGTCTTAATCCCTTGAAACACTAACAATAGCTCGTGTCCAAGCTAAAACCTGTCCTGAGTCACAAGGATTTTCACCACAGCACGTGGTGTGTTAGTTTATGTAAAAGAAAAAAGGGAAAAAAAAAAAAGAAATCAGCAAAATCCTTTAAAATGCCACTTCTCATAACTATTTACTCAAGCCATAGGCCTGAATGCTGAATGTCTGCTGTAAATTGATGGTATAAATTCCCTGTTTGCTTCAGCAGAGAATTTGGCTCTTTGCCTTGAGACTTGTAAGAAGAGAATGTTTTAAACCTATGGTTAGGAGACGCAGCACATTCATATCATTGCTTTAATCAGATTACTTTTTTCCTTTTTTTTATTTTTTATTTTATTATTTTTTTAGGCCAAGTTGTGGTGTTTTTTTCAGAGCCCTGTTCTTTGAATGTTCCCCATAGGTGGAATGTAATTAAACTCCACTGGCATCTCCCCCTGCTGGGATTTAGACTGGGGACAGATCTTTAGGAAGCATAAAACAAATACTGTGAAAAAAGAAACCTTGTTAGAAGAGTTGCCAGAGAATCGGCTCTGCTCCATTTACAAGCTGATAGTTTTGAAAATCTGCCCCTTTCTCCTTTTGTGAATTGGTTTCTAGAAATTGTTGATTAATCATTTAAACACCGGGGGCAGGGGGGAACCCACGAATCTTTCGCAGCTCTTGCTCTGCTTGCAGGCCGAGAGTTCACATGTCGAGAAGCACTTTCTGCCTCAAACCCTGGTTTTTCCTTAAAATAATTTGGTGGTGAAGGCACTGCCCTGATGGTGCTGAGGAGGGAAAGCCTCTGACAGCAATGGCAAGCAGATGGATGCTTGAGCCCTCAGCACGCTGGCGTGACGGTGACCTGTTCCCTGGGAAGGACCCATCGCTGAGGATGGGGGGCAGCTTTTTCCCTGGCCAGGTTGGAGCTGGTTCCCCTCCGTGTGGTCCTGTGAGCATGGATGGGCTCGTGCTGCTCCTGTCCATGAGGGACTTCTCCCTCGCAGCTCCCGTGAGGCTGTTCCCACACTTCACCTCGGCCACCTCCAGCTGCAAAAAAAAAAAAAAAAAAAAAAAAAAAAAAAAGAGAGAGAGAGAAAAGAGAGATGTGGCTCTCAGTTCTGGGGGTATAAATACAGAACAACCTAGTCCACTGGGGGGTTTACTGTGCTGGAACCAGGAAGAGAATCTGTCCTCAGATATTGCTTGACTAATGGCTATCAAAGGCGAAAGTGAAGTGACAATAGTTTGGGATCAGCTCCTAGTGAGCTAGTGTCTATATTGCAAAACAAACTGTACCATAACTGGGACTGCCTTTGATGGTTCTCCTGCCTCAGTATTTAAGTAAGATGTTCTCTTTGGAATGAGGAAAAGACCTAACGCTAGGAATTATGTATTTCTCACCTGCCTGATACAAGACTGCTTCCACTTTTCTACACACTCTTGCAACAATGACATGGGAGTCCTTTTTTCTTGGTGGGCGAAGCCTGGTGCTGTGGATGGTGGAGCAGAGCTCTCAGCCCGGTGGAGAAGGGCCTCAAAGGGCAATGACTGCAGTTGCTGAGACCCAAGGTGGGTGCAGCTCCATCTCAGTTGGGAAGTACGTTGTCTTGTAATAGTCATTTGCTAGGTGCTGATAGAAGCAGTATTAAGAGATCTTTTAAAACCAGTTGGGGAAATGCATACCGTATGCAATGCAATGGCGGGGAACACTTATCGCTTGTAGTCTGGTCCAAAGCAGTTTTTAGCGGTTTATCTATTAACCCTATTGATACATTTCCCCCCCCCCCCCCATCTTTTTATCTATGCAAATTTGCTTTAGCGTCTGGGTGCCGGGTGTACAGGTGATCACCACACTGCTGGGGTGTAAACAGAGTGCAGGTCACCGTAAAGTCCTTGCTCCCCCCTTCTCCCCTCCATTACGTGTCCCCCCTTCCACGCTCTGTACCTCCTTCTTGCTCTCCTTTGCGGTCTTGGTCTCACCGTGGCCTCTCGTGCGTGAGGGTGCTGGGCTCGGCGCTGCCCCCTCTTTGGCGAGGGACCGTTCTTTGTGTCAGTCAGGTGTAGTGTTAGAGTGACCATACAGAAACAGGACATTCCTGTAAATGTTGTGATCTGAAATCGCGCTTGCTCCAGGGGCCACACATAATTTAAAAAAATAAATAGCCGAGTTCACTATGGAAAAACAATCCAATCTGTGCATCTGTTCACCGCTATTAGGAGTAGTAGTTTTCAAGAGCAATCCATTATTCTGTGAAGTACCTTACTTTGTTAGACAAACAAGAAACCCCACACTTTTAATCTCCTGAAGCTTTTAATGGCATCACAGGATGTAGGTACTTGAGACACTGATACCTACAGCAGAGGGATGAAATGGCGTTAGCTTCTCCGTACCATTGGCCTGAAACCAGCAGAAAACAGAGCTGTGCCATTTTAAGAGGATTTTGCCAGCAAGGACATTTTTTATAAGCACATCAGGTGCATGCACTTGGGCAATAAAGGCTATAGACGAGAGAGAGGTCTGTGCTTTGAGTGCTCTGAATTTTCTATAGCTGTATATTAAATTCTAAGTAGCAGTCTAAAAGCGTACCTTCATCGGCAGAGACTGCTGAAGGGGGGGAATAACGGCGGGGTGGGAATTAGCTGAGGCCCCGTCACCTCCTCGGTGCAGTGTTTTGGGGGGCCAGGGAGGCTTCAGCATCGGCTGCTAAAGTACGGCAGGAGGGAAAGCAGCAGCAAGCTGGGGAGCAGGCTGCTCACCTCTCTGTGTAGCCAGAGATAAATTGCTGCAGCAAAATTGCGAGCAGTGTCGTGTAAAGAAAAACGGAGGATCTGCACTGGGGGCTGAGGGAGACGAGCTGTTTTCGGGGGCTGTCAGCTTTTTGGGAGCAGAGTGAGTTCGGGGTGTTCTGACATGTGCTAGCTGCAGCAAAAGTACAAAATGGGGATGAGGAGGCTCACCCGCAGCCAGGCTTATTATTATATTATAATTGTATTATAACTAGCTATACTTCATGAATTGTCGCTTCGTGTTTGTTTGTGTGGCGTGTGCACGGTGTGCGGATGTTTCTGTGCGCACGAAGTGGTGAAGCTCGTGTTTGCTGCCATGCTTCTGCATCTTCTCTAATGATCGTTGTAAATTTGCCTCTTCCCTTTTTGAACTACGCAGCCAGCACTGTAATAAAATGCTCTTTGTGAAGAGAATATTGAAGAGAAGAAGGGGAAAAAAGAGGGCACGGGTGTGCTTAATAAAAAAAGATTCTCTGCGCTATCGCAGGTGCAGTTGATGCTGTTTAGAGCAGTCACTCATCTTGCTCCAAATAAATAGTAATGACTGTTTCCTGTGACTGTGCTGTGAATCATATTCAGTCCATGCAGGGGAGTAGAAAATAAAGCTGCGTGCAATCCACACGAGATGATGGCTCTTGTAATATTCAGCAGTTGGGCCTGGTTAGAAGCGTTTCATTATCTCAGAATTAAGAGAGAGCTTCCTGCTGTCGCAAAAGCTTGTTTATTCTTCTGCCTTCCCTCCCCCTCCCTCCCTTCGTTCTTTCTCTCTTTAACATATATCCCCTCTGCCTTTCTCCTGTCTCTGAAATGTTGGCTTAATGTTTTTGAGCAGAACTGCAAGGTCAAATTAGGGACAGTGTCCCTGGAAGTACATTAGTAGTTTATTGCATGGGTTTTGGCTTAATAGGAGGGTGCCTGAATTTTCTTTTATCTTTTGCCCTCTGCTTCTTTTCTTAGCTTATACTCAAAATTTATCAGGAAGAAGCAGAAGAAACTGACTTTCTTTCCCATTTCTGAGTGAACTTCAGAACTTTCCTCCTTATCTTTGTCTTGGTCCAAAGGTAATCAGTGGGAGTGTTTCAGTGAACTCCAGCTGGCTGTTGCCACCTTAAGTCACGACGCAGTCGCCTCTATCAAACGTCTGCTCTGTGGGTGCAGATCCGCTTGCACATAAGCTGGATGTTAGATGTCACCTAGCAAACAGATAGTGAAACCAGTCAGATTCCCTCCTTGACTGGAGGGCTGGGCCAGAGTTTCTTGCCTAGACCCTTAAGGAGAAGGCCAAGAGCATTTATCTGGACCTGAGCAAAGCCTTTGACACTGTCCCACATGACATCCTGGTGTCCAAGCTGATAAAATATGGGTTTGATGGGCTGACAATTCAGTGGCTTGACAGCCGCACCCAAAGAGTGGCTGTCAATGGGTCCATGTCCAAGTGGAGGCCAGTGACAAGTGGAGTCCCTCAAGGATCAGTACTGGGACCGGTCTTGTTTAACATCTTCATCAGTGACATGGACAGTGGCACAGAGTGCACCCTCAGCAAGTTTGCCGACGACACCAAGCTGTGTGGGGCGGCTGACGCACTGGAGGGAAGGGATGCCATCCAGAGGGACCTCGACAGGCTGGAGAGGTGGGCCAGTGCCAACCTCATGAAGCTCAACAAGACCAAGTGCAAGGTCCTCCATCTGGGTCGGGGCAATCCCAAGCACCGATATAGGCTGGGCAGCGACTGGCTTGAGAGCAGCCCTGAAGAAAAGGACTTGGGGGTGCTGGTGGACGAGAGGCTCAACAGGAGCCGTCAGTGTGCCCAGAAAGCCAATTGTATCCTGGGCTGCATCAGGAGAAGCGTGTCCAGCAGGTCGAGGGAGGTGATTCTTCCCCTCTACTCCACTCTCGTGAGACCCCACCTGGAGTACTGTGTCCAATTCTGGAGCCCCTACTACAAGAATAATATGGACGTGCTGGAACATGTCCAGAGAAGGGCCATGAGGATGATCAGAGGGCTGGAGCACCTCTCCTGTGAGGACAGACTGAGAGAGTTGGGGTTGTTCAGTCTGGAGAAAAGAAGGCTCTGGGGAGACCTTATAGTGGCCTACCAGTATCTTAAGGGGGCCTACAAGAAAGCTGGTGAGGGACTTTTTAGGATGCCGGATAATGGTAGGACTAGAGGGTATGGATTAAAACTAGAGATGGGTCGATTCAGATTGGACATTAGGAAGAAGTTCTGCGCCATGAGGGTGGTGAGATACTGGCACAGGTTGCCCAGAGAGATGGTGGAAGCCCCATCCCTGGAAGTTTTTCGGGCCAGGCTGGATGGGGCTCTGAGCAACCTGATCTAGTGGGAGGTGTCCCTGCCCATGGCAGGGGGTTGGAACTAGATGATCTTTAAGGTCCCTTCCAACCCTAACAATTCTATGATTCTATGAGCCTGCTTTTCAGGCTCCACCATCTCTGCAGTGTGGCAGCATGAGGCAAATAAACCCATGTGAAGCTCACGTGAACCTACATGATGGGCTCCCTTAGCAGTTGGTGGGGAAGGGCACACGTAGAGGGAAATGTGTCCTGTCCTAAGGTCCGAATGATCCCCTGTGGACTTCTCTTTCCCTGTGGGCTAGGGAAAAAAGGAGCCTAGGGTAGCTGTGTTTCTAATATATGTGACAAAATAAGATGGGGTGAAGCTGCATGTACCTTGCTACTTCAGAGACTGTGGAGGATGAGACACACACAAGTTCCCAATCTCATTGTTTGCCCTATTTAGAATAAGCATGGATAACACTGTGCCTCGCCAGTCAGGATTGCTGGGGTGTCCCACTTGCGTGCCAGTCACAGTCAGCAGAAAGCACACAGCTGGAAAGCTGAAGGACCATCTCAAGCCAGGTGTGATTCAGGAAACATCTCATCTCAAGAAGAGCTCTGATTCAGGTTTCCACAACTGGCTGATCACTTTTGATTCCTTATGGGTGAAGGAGGACAAGCTGTGCCGCGCATCCCTTGAGCATGGCCCTGCTGCGTTTAGTGGCCAGCACATTTAATGCTAAACGGGTGGAAGCCAGGGCCTTTATGGGGTCTCCGATTTCAGCTCATGGGGTGATTTCAGCATCATGAGATGCAGGGACTTGTGTGATCCTTCCTGGCTCCTCTCCAGCAAGTTCTGCAATCAGAGGAAGAAGTGTACTGCCCTAAAGACACTGGCTTTACGTGGACGGTGCCCTCCTGGAGGGTGAATACGTGAATAGTAATGAATTCATTAAACCTCCTAAAGCATCCCTGTTTCAGTAGTGTTTGCCTCAGCAGCAGTCAAGATGGTTAAAAGGCAATTGCAGCCACTGAAATATGTAGCAAAACTATTATCAGAAGATGTCATTTTTCGTAAATGTCAGTACGTAGATTTTTTATGGGGATATGGTGACAGGTAGTGAATAATTTAACATAAATTTACATAATATAGTGCAGCTGTTAATTTATGGCCGTATTAGACTACAAGGTTATGTATCTAATGGCTTTTGGTCTCTTCTTTCTTTTTTTTTTGAGAGTTAAAACTTTCCCTAAATTGTCCCACTTTACTCATAATTCATGAGACACCTGTCTTCCCTCCCTTGTGCCGTACAGAAGGCTGTGCATGTCATACCCTTTTTGTAGCCATATGATTCACAGCAAACTCATTCCCACCTCCAACCTCGATCATTTCAATTCAGTGTTTCCCTGTTTTTATTCAAAGCAGGCCTGTGAGGGGCAAGAAGTGCTCTTACTACTGGTTGACTTGTATTCCTCAAGGCTGAGCTCTTGGACACAGTGAGAGACGTGCATTGCTTCTCCCTTGATGGAAAAGCTGGAGACAGGCAGCTGAAGCTAACTGCTCAGTAATTCAAGGTCTCCACCTCCCTACCCTTTCCAAAATAGTCAGTGAAGGTGGCTTCAACTTGGTGCTTGGCATCTGCAATTGAGGAGAGATTTTTTTTCCAAACATTTGTTTGCTGACTTTCCATGGTACAAATACTTGCCTAAATGTTAAGAGAGAGGTGTCCATCAATTGATCCTTGCTGGACACTATTATAGAGGTGAGGCTTGAATCTAGAGGGACTTGTCAGGGCATAATTGGTGGCAGGGCCTCTCGGAGTACTTGATCTCTGGAGTAGAGATTACGGACCATTCTACTGCTTCCAGGCTAGCCTGAAGCTCCGTCCTCCTTCCATTTTACCCAGCTGATGTCCAGCTTATGGGGAATAGCAAGAAAGGCACGTGCCAAACTGCGTCTGATGCCTCTGAAAGTTTTTCCCATTTAGGTGCTTGAATAAGACTTTGGCTTTCAGGGTGGCTGTGTGCATTTAGCACATAGTGATACCAGTATGATACCAGTATGCCCAGCTGTTTGAATATCAGATGTTTGGCTGTCCCTTGCATGACATCTAGGTGGGAGGTGTGCTCTGCTTGGAAACCTACTGCGGAAATAAACCTTCTGAACATCCAAGACTCATTGTACAATGCAAAGCTCAGTAGTGAAGAATTATGATTAGAAGTCAGTGTTTCTAAGTTCTGATTTGTTGGGGATATTACTTGAAATATTTTAAAAATGCGCAACTGTAGCTTTCCTCCCCTCCATACACCTCCAGGTGGACACGAGAAAGCGTGATTCGCGTCCAGCAGGTAGGTTTGCACTAATGTATATTTGAATAGGTTTAAACTGTACGCAGTTTTTACACATAAGTTTTGGTAAAAGGGAGTTGGAGCAAAGGGTGAATATTTGTCCTTTTGTCCAGGGTGATGGAGTGAGATTTTTTTGTTCTCTGCAGAGAACAGTAATCATTAGCAGTTTTTATCAGATGATGTACAATGTGTACAGCCTCACACCTCCTTTAGGAGAGTGGCATACGCCCTTTCGTATTTGCAGGCCTGAATAATCCTGGGGGTGGGGAAAAAGAGTGGTTGTTCCATTTCAGCCTTGTCCCTGCCTTCATCATTGTGTCCCTCTCGAGGCTTTTGGGAACAAGAAAGTCCTGTGTGCCCTTGACCTCAGGGACTATGTCCTTCCTGCATGGAGTCACGGAAGAAGTCATCTCCTCTGCCAAGGCAGGTGAAGTCCTGAGAGCAGCGTGATCGCTGTTTGTTTATCTGTACAGCACTGTGGGAAATGATGGGTGTTTTAAAGAGCAAGTAAGAGATGTGTAATTATGCTTTACTGTCTCACACCAGAGGGGAGAGTGAAGGAAGCGTTAGGTTACACACAACAGGGTAGTTCGTATTCCCTAAAATGAAATATTGTTCCTTTAGTTACAAAGTCTCCAGCAGACACTGACTTCTTGTCTCTCCTCTTGCAGCCAAGAAGCACGTTGCTTTGTTTTCCCGAGATGCTTCTCCGTATGCTTTGTTTCCTCATGAAACATGAAGCATCATGTGCTCTGTTACCCCTCTGAGGCCGAAATGTTACACCCGTGGCTGTACCCAAGGCTCAGTGCAGAGTTAAATCAGCACGATGGAGCCCTGAAGACCTCCTCTTGGAGCTCACCGTGGCGTAACGATGGCATGTGAATGCCTGTTTGCCTCTCTAGGGAAGGGTCTCTATTAAATACTCGGTATGTTCCTAATTTTTCCATCTTGCTACCCCACCTCCGGTTAAAGCTCCTCATCGTAGCCAGATAGCAGGGAGAGCGGTGGTTAAACACGATCTCCCTGCCCCCACCCCCCTCATGTCGGTTGTGTTTCCAAAACTGCCGATTCAATAATATATTGGGTTGATTCATACAAAAACAGTGGACCAAATGCCTACCTCTCTTCTCGTGTTTCTACAGGGCTTCCAGGAATGAAAAGAATTAGCGCACAGACAGCCAATTTCTCTAGCATACCACAGAGCTGTATTTAGTGTGGCCTCAAACCTAGACTGGATTCCCACTGGACACGATACAAATGTTTAATAATTAATGTCTCTTCTTAAAAAATCAAAGGGGGTGGAAAGAGGTTGATCTATCCCAGCAGTTCTTAACTGAGAGATGGTAATGGATTGAAGAAGCCTAAATTCTTACTACCCTCTAATATTTCTTGTCAGGAACAGTAAACAAGCCCCGCAGTTTTGGGACAGTGGTGTTCAGCGTTCCTGGAGCACTAATTGGAATATTAAGTACAAGACAGCTATGAGTCACTGTGGTTCTTATTCAAGTCAAAAGCATAAATAGCACTTCTCATATATCCACAGTGTGTCAGTCAAAGATACTGCATTTCCTTTCCCCTCTGCCTCTAATAAACATCCGCCGACCTTAAGCTGCTATATACAGGAAACAGCCTGTTGGTTATTGTGTAAAACTGATAAGGTCCCCTGGGATGCTTTATCTGTCTCTGTTGCGTGTATAAATTTAGCTTCAGTCATTGTAGGTTTTGTTCTTTTGCCCCTTTTCCTCTCCTCCTTTTTTAATGCCTGCTAAGTAAACATGGCATTGTGGAAAAGGGGATAAAGTAATTTTTTAGCATAATAAGATCAACATCCAGAGACTTAAGAATCCATCAGTACACTTTGCCTTTCAGTTCCTCTGCCTGCGTCTTCCTTACAAATAATGGGTTTCTCTGTTTTGAAATGTATACCTGTTATTTGTTACTGTACCCTACCCACACCCCTATTTCGTGCAATTGTAAACTGCAGCAGACCAGAGTGCCTGTCACTATGATTTTGCTCTGAGACATGATGGTATTTACAGCAATTCCGTATTCCTGTCTGTGTTTATGGCAGGTTACGGAGCTTTCCTGCTCAGCACAGTGCTGTGAGATGGCAGCCAGAATTATCTTTTAATGCGGCTCTCTCAGGAGGTTGAGTTCTTGAAGATGCGGAGCAATTAACACTCTTAGTACTTCCAGTATTGCTTAAGGGTTTGGTGTTGGGAGGGTGGAGCTGGGTTTTGGGTTTGCTGTTTTGTATGTAAGAGTCTCCTATCTCTCATTCTTAATTATTGGTACATGGGCCAAACACATGGACAGTGGTGTCTCAAAGGTGGCTCCAGCTTCTGGGTGGGATGTGTGTGGAGCAATAGCATTGTTCCTCACTTTTGCCTGTGGTGTGCTCCGTACTGAAAGCATGTTGGAGAGCTGAAGGATGTGGCTGGATGTAGCAATCCTTCCTTACTCTGCCGCTTCTCAGGGGCCATTCAAATTCAGTTGTCCTGAGGTGACTCGAGCTCTTTTTAAGGTTCACTTACTGCCTTCTGTTATCACCCATCTTCCATTCGGGAGTTGGTGAGCCTGATGCCCTGTGGTCTGTCTTTTGTGTAATTCCTTCTAACGCAGCTCCGAGATAAGCATCTCGAGGTGTGCTTCATGGTCTGTTTTTAAAAGTAAGACTAATTCAGCAGGCTGCTGGACAGAGAAGATTCAGGCCAAACGTTTGACCAGCTACTTCTCAAAGGCTGAAGTGGTAGTTTGGCGAGCTAGCTGCCAGTTGTGCCTTGAAAAATCCCCAGCAATGTTCTAGGCTATTTCTCGCTGTCCTTTGGTGGAAACTGGGCACCCGCATACTGGGTTTGGCTTTCAAAATGTCCTCTTTGGTCTCTCTCTCTCTGAAGGTGGATGAGTGACTCCCTTTATTGCTGAACAAGCCAGCGGGGTCTTGCTGCTGCTCCTGTAAATACTCTTACAGCTGGTTATGGTATGTGTTGAGGGCCAGCAACGTACAGTATGACTACAGGGCAAAAAACCCAAGCGAGGAGCATTCAAAGGGCCATGCCTTTACCAGCTCCAGACACACAAAAGATGCTGGATGGGGCCAGCTATGTGTACACTCTGTGTTCAATAGCGTGGCTGCTGCATAACCACGATAAAGGGTTTTCTTAGTTTTTGGTTAGCTTCGCCCAGACAACAAACAAGTTAATTATCTGAGCATTAACCTACTTACTCAGGTGAGTTCCAGCTCCCACTGACCTTTCTGCTTCTGGTGTGGTTTCCATTACTCTTAGCTGGCTCAAAGCTAGCTCAGCAGGTACGTCCACATTAGTGGCCTTAACTGCAGGATAGACTTATTCTAAGAAGCTTGGTGTGGTTTTCAGGACAAAGGAGAAGGGATCAAAAAGTCTTAAAAAATTGTAAGGTAAAAAAGATGGAGAATATCCTTTTGGCACCTTGTCCTTGTGTCAGCTCCCCTGGAGAAAGGGCTACACCTGCTTTAATACTGAGAGCCTTGGGAAATTTAAGTGAAAGCAGGATCTTCGGGGAAAGGCCAGATAAAAAGTTCACAGCACTGATGCTTCCCAAATTTCCCCATCCCAAGGTAGTCCTTGCATTTAGGCTTGCAAGACAGTTGTTGGAGATCTTCCACAGTGTTTGGACAAGGAATTTGCCCAAGCCAGCCAGGGGTGAGGATCTCGTTCTGCTTTCTTCAAAGATGATTTTGTCATGAGTGGTGCATAAAAATGCATTAGCACTTTTTGTCAGTAATGAACTTCTTTGTTCATTAGGTTAACATTGGCTGCTGTCACTAGTAAGTACATTTTAATGAGGAAGAGAGCATTCTGAAATTGTGGAAACCTGGCACTCTTGGGTCTAATTCACAGCTCATTGAAGTCGGTGAACAGATAGACTCCCACTGAATTCAGGTCCCATTCAGAGCTAAGGCAATTTACCCTGGTTGAGGACCTGCCCCTGGTTTCCCCACATGGCTACTCAAGTGCAAAGTGCAGCTGCCGCTGGCAGGTTTTTTTCTTCCATTTAGAGTTCTGAATCCGTCCGGTATTATTTTCAAGGCAACAACACAGCAATTGAAGTTTTGTTCTACCTCCCCAAATTAAACATAATTCTCTTACATCATTTACTTCCACTTGCTGGTTTGCTTTCATTTGACCTGCTAACCATGTCACACAGCATTAGCTTTGTAAATGCTGTCACAAACTTGGTTTGAAGGTTTGTGCCAGGTCAGTTGTAATTCTCTGTTTTTTTCTTGCGTGCCAGAACAAGCAGAGAAATGTATATCATGGGTGTGAGCCCAAGTTTGCAAAGCTTTGGTTGTAAGTAAAATGAACTTTTGAAATTCAAAGAGTTTTTTGCTAGTAAAATAATTGAACAGGTTCTCGGTTACTGTCGTATTTTAAAGCTTCTATTTCTCTTGAACGTCAATCAGACTTGCTTTGTATCCCTGTTTCTGGTGTTTCTGATCGAAAAAAAATTTTTTTTTTAAAAACAGGCAAACCAGACTTTCACAGTAAATAATTCTGTGCCAAATGCCACTTGTTGTTTTGTGGAAAAATTACGGATGTGTTTAAAAAAGCTCCTTCTTCATTATTTCCTTCTCTTCTTAAATAACAATTGTACTTATTTTCATACAAGCTCTCTTTTCCTGCACGGTACATTTGAATAATTTACACATCCCTGCTGCATGGGAACCAGAGAGCAAAGCAGACTTCCTGAGGGAATGTTGCTGCAATCCGTATTCCTGTGATTATTGCTACAGTACCGCTGAGAATTTCCACCCTAGATCTGTGTTTTATGGGAGAAAACAATGTTCAAAACACCTAATAGAACATAGATTCTTAAAAGGTTGCGGTGCGGTCTTAAACTAACAAAAGAATGTGAATTTAAGGCTGTGTATCGCTGTTAGAGATGTTGACTCCTTTCCTAATACGGGAACTGTAGATGGGTATACCATTGCTCTTCAGTGAAGCACCACTGAACTGATTAGGATCCTGAATAAGTACTCAGGTTCCCATCGTCCCCTCTGTGGTACTAGAGCCTGGATGGTTCCCAAGGTCACCATCAAAGCTTCTGACTATGGTCACATAGTCCTCCAGATGCGCTTGAGCTGGATGCAGGACAGCAAGAGTTGGTCAACCAATTTTTTGCCTGCACCACAACTTATATTGCTTTCAAACGTGCAGGCATGAGTAGTTGCCCGTCCCCCCCACCCCCACCCCGCCGCAGTCAAAATGCCCCTATTTAGCGTGAAGAAATTTTAATTTAGTGTAAGACTTTATGATGAAGTAGTAGGGATTTTGCACTGTGAGAGTGGACAGCAGTTACCTGAGCTTGCAGTTGAGAGTGGTGATGAGCAGTGGAAGCAGTAACTTTGTCCAGCTCAGGTGCGCGCGCAGTGTGCCTACGAGACAGCCATGTGCTGACCTGCCCGATTTACTACCACAAGGCAGCACTGTCTCATAAAGCTGCTGCCAGCGGTTTCTGTGGTGCATTCACACGAGGGCGGACTGCTGAAATGAGTCCACTGCCCATTCCGAGTAAAATTCAGAAAGTTAAAGAAATAGCATGCAGGGAAAATTCAATCTTAGATTTTTGCACTGCTTTCTTAAGAACCCAGGGAGACCACACGGGTCATCGCAGCACGTGCCTTCATGTGGAAGTAGGTGCTCAGAGTCTCATTTGAAAGGGCCCACAAAACTCCTTCTCCACACACTACCAAGACATCATGGATCATGGAACGTGTCCCAGGCCTTCGTAGCCATCTTGAAACCTCTATTAAAACATCACTAGCTGCAATTATAATGTACCACAGGAAGGAAGAAAGAGAGATCAAGATCTTAAGTCCTGGCAGTAACAGGGCATTTGTTAAATAAAACTCATCTTTAATGATCAAAGCTGTTATTAGTACATGGGTGAGCACAGATATCTTTTTAATGGCTTTCATTTTGACATTAACCTTTTAATAGTGAGTGAAATCTTTATAAACTATAGAAAGAAATTATATTTTCACAGCTTACCGTGTAAGAGGAAGTAATAAAAAAGGGGCCTTTTCCAAGTGCTAATTTTTCTGAAAATTGAATTTCTCAGGATGCTCCCATTAGGCAACGGTTGAATCTGCCATCACACAATCCAGGGTCACTTCCCCAAAGCCATCAGTTTACACAAGGGTTCCCTCAGATTCCCATAGACAGCTGCTGCAAAGGATTCTTGCTTAACTTCTCCAGGCTCATGTGTTGTTTGGTTGCTCTTTTAGTACAGCCTTGACCTCCAAGGTCTTCAGATAGGAAGAGTGTGCATCACAGATGGGATATGTTTTCCTTAAGGGTATTGTATTGTGGCCCTTTCGTATGAGTGGATTGAACTTGAATTAGGGGGAGCAGGAGTGGAATGAAAGGGATGTTTCAGTTTCCTAAGGGAAAATGAAGCGAGCTGTGTAATCCTAACTGTTTGTTTTAACGCTTGCTGCAGTCTCTGGCTTTCTCTAAAGAAAGTCCTTTGTCTGCTGGCAGTGACTGCAGAGTAGTTTATAGCTTCCCATGCTTTAGCTTTGCGTTGTAAGAGAAGTGGTACATATAGGCAGCGCTGTAGGCGAAGCCTTTTATGTTTTAGTGGGGAGGGTTTTTTCCTTTAAAAATGTCAAGCTTAATACTGTGATGCAAAGGAGCAGGGCCTTCATTAACCCTCCCCAACAAGGAACGATCCCAAGATCCTACTAGTTCTTTATTAGAGCAGTGGGGTTTCCCCATAAGGCATCATTTGTTATATTACTTCCACCTTGTAAATTACGTTTTCTTTTTTTTTCTTTCTTTTTTTTCTTTTTTAAATTATACTCTGGGGAGGAGAGTGGAGGGAAAGGCAGGGTACGCCTCTGAATTAGGGTTTAGGGGGTGAGGTGAAGAAAGGAGCACCCTACATTTCCACCCAAATGTAGGGAATAGAGCAGGCTCAGTAAGGAGAAAGTGCCTTGCAGAGACGTGCAGAACAAAAGAATTTTAGGAGACATCTCGGATCAGCTTCACTGGGATTGTTTTTGTCAGACAGGTTAGGTGGTTTTGGAAACATACAGTGTTCGCACCTTTATTTTCCATGTAGTCGATCCTTTCTTCTATTCTTGGGAGGGATCCCATCACGCTTAGCATTCTTGAATGCAGCCAGAAAACCGGAGATGCTTTGTGCTAAAATGATTTGATCCACCTTGGAACTGCTTTGCTGTCAGTGGTTGATGAATCTGTCATTCCTCCTCCCCTCCCCTGAAAACACACTGAGGTCTTTGAGCTGGTCGACGACTACTAAGACTGGGGATACTGATTGTTAAGCCAAAATGAAGGAATGAATGCCTCAAGAAAGAAAATGCATATAGCATCTGTAAGCCTGAAAGCACTTCTTAACAGCTTCTTTGGCCAGTATTGGAGTCCCTTCATTCTCCCTTTTGCAAGCAGAAATGAAAGCAACAGGGCTAAAACCTAGTCAGGGTTTTAGCAACATCTGTCTCCATGAGGTGTTTTCTTGCATAAACACGTTCGCTTCCTTATGTTCTTCCTGGATGCTATTAACTTAGCTGTGATACTGTGATGTCATGTCATGTAAATCAATCCTTACGCATACCATCGTTGATCGATTCCACAATGACTGTTAAATATTTATCTGGAATTTTTCAATTGATCCCACAATTTCAGCATCCAGGTTCCTTGCAAAGAGTAAATAATCTCGGTGACCTTTGAAAATACCCAATTAAATTCAGTTCTTTACTATTCGTGTTACTGGCTTCAAAGGGGCTATGCTGATTTGTGCCAGTTGACACTCCGGCCCAAAGCCTCGCGCTCAAATCCAGAGGGTTCACAATGGAGAGGGACGTGTAGCCCAGAGGCAGAGGACAACCATCTCTGCTGAGGCAGGCTTTGATTTTAATGTATTAGGAAGGTTTTTCAGATCCTTTAACTACTTTTAATAATCATAGTCTTGAAATCGTGACGCTTAACAGTTGCGACTTCTCCTTATCTATTTCTTCATTGTCATTGAAAATAATGAATACCGGATCTTTAAAATCCCGCTAAGGCAGGTAAATTGTAATTAATCATGAGCCCTTCATCAATAACTAATTATTCAATTACATTAAAGGTAATCTTGTTTTCAGTGAATATCAATCATTAAATGAACTATTGTTTATTTCTAATTCCTAACATCAACACTATTAATTCTGTAATTGCAAGTGTCATGAAATGGCCAGAGCATAATAAAACATACATGCCCTATACCCTCCATATTAAATCAGAATGTCCTTCTGACAGATACTGTAGCGTTGCAGATAAGTCACCCTCTTTGCAGCCACCTTTTTCCAGTTGAAATAGCTGGGATTAAATGAGGAATAAATGCTGCCTGTGTCATAGTTAAGCCCGTTTGAAAAGGTCTAAAGAAGCAAACTAATAGTTAGCAGACTGATAATTACATACGTTTAAAAATAGATATGTAGCTATTTGTGTCTGGAGTATTAATAACTTTATTTACAACTGGAATAAGGCTCAGCTGGGAGTGCCAACCCCTATATGACATTTCCTTCCTCCATGTGGGTGTAGAGGTGGCTCTAATAACTGGTGGAAATTTCACCAGAAAATTTTGCAGCAGATGTTGTGGCTGTATGCATGCACAAATAAAGTGATGGAGGTTTGAGAGGGCATTATTGTACAAAACAAAAAACGGTACAGGTTATTCATTATCCAAACAGTGCAAACAAGATGAGAATCTTTTTTTGTAATACACTGGCAAGCTGCGGGAAAAAAAAGCCCATTGCCTTGTAAAGGACCTTGTAACTTTTTGCAACATGCCATGTTTACACCTACCCCATGTTGCCATATGCTTGTCTTTACGAGCTTGGAAATGGCCAGGGAAATCCTTGCTGCAGGCTGCTGTACAGGTCCTGCATCCTTCCCGCTCCAGCGTGTTGTGGTGCCGGCTGGGTGCCTACCACGGACATTGTCCCCACTCAGCACAAGGGGGAAAATGGGGCTTGCAGAGATTCTACTGAAGGTTGCGAAGTTCTGGTGGGTCTGGAGGTAAGAGCCACTTCAGGGTGGGAGTAAGAAACAGGATGCATTCACGCAGGATTAGGGGGCTTGCATCAAAAGAAGCGTGGCCAGCAGGTTGAGGGAGGTGATTCTGTCCCTCTACTTTGTCCTGGTTGAGACCCCACCTGGAGTACTGCGTCCAGCTCCGAGGCGCCCAACATAAGAAGGACACGGATGTGTTGGAGTGAATCCAGAGGAGGACCACGAAGATGACCAGAGGGCTGGAGCATCTCTCCTGTGAAAACAGGCTGAGAGAGTTGGGGTTGTTCAGCCTGGAGAAGAGAAAGCTCCAGGGAGACCTTATAGCGGCCTTCCAGTACCTGAAGGGGGGCTACAGGAAAGATGGGGAGGGACTCTTTATCAGGGAGTGTAGTGATAGGACACAGGGTAAGTAATCATGTTAAACTGAAAGAGGGTACATTTACATTAGATATTAGGAAGAAATTCTTTACTGTGAGGGTGGTGAGGCACTGGAACAGGTTGCCCAGGGAGGCTGTGGATGCCCTATTGCTGGAAGTGTTCAAGGCCAGGCTGGATGGGGCTTTGAGCAACCTGGTCTAGTGGGAGGTGTCCCTGCCCGTGGCAGGGGGGTTGGAACCAATTGGTCTTCAAGGTCCCTTCTAATGCTAACCGTTCTATAATTCTATGATTATCATCGTTTAATAATTTGGGGGCTCAGGGGGTGATTCAGGTGAGGTGATCTTGCAGGTTGAGCACTGGTTGCCCAGGTCCAAGCCCCCAGAGCTCAGTGCCAGCTGCTTGGTGCCCACAATGCCAGCCCCAGCAGCGCAGGTGAGGAGGCGGTTGTCCGTTCAAAGGCTGGTGCCGGTGATCTTTTAATTCCCGTCAACGCCTGGCTTTGCTGCTTCAGCAAGGCAAGCTGTTTATATTATTAGAAGACGGGTATTTGAATTTGCAAAAGCAGTTTTTCCCTGTCTCATTCAATCTTTCTGCTGCGGCAGCTTTGGTCACAGAGCAGGGTTTGTGTGTGTTGTTAACAGGCAGTCACGGAGGAGGCTGGGGGAGCAGAAGGGAGAGGAGGGAAAAGGAAAGGCTGACCCTTTTCCATCCACAATCCCCACCACCCCAAACTGCCTCGCTTTTAACGCAGGCAGCCAGCTGCCGCGTGGAGCAGCCCTGTGCTCACCGAGAGCCATCCAGGGCTGGTGGGCAGCCCGGCTCCCTGTGCTGCTTGAGGGCATCTGCAGGGCTGGTGGAGTTCAAACCCTCCATTTCTATCAGAGGCGGTGGGCCTGCTCAGCAGCAACGTAACTACCAGCAAAGCCAGGGGTGTGAGGCAGTAGCTTCTTGTGTCTCCTAGGTGAGATGGTATTCATCGCTCTGTTAATGAGGGCTTAACGCTTTCTCTGGCCTGTGCTGCTGTCGTGGCAGGTGTTGGTCCTGGCCCCTGGGTGCAGAGGGTGCGTTGCCTCTCCAGCATCGGGTTTGTATCTGCTCAGGTCCTCTGCCAGTGAATGGGCGGAATTAAACTCACAGGTCTACTTTCTCACTCCCTGAACTAGCCAGGGCTAAAGCCTCCACGGGAAGAGCCCAGGTAGTTTGCGATGAAGAAAGGCTGCCTGGCGGGGCCGCAGCTATCCCCAGGTTGACCTAGGGACAGTCCCAGAGACCTCAGGCAGGAGACTCATCACACCCAGCCCTTCGTCCTGGCCAGAAGAAGGTGCCGGCAATGACTTGCTGAGCAGGAGCCTGCGTGCGGCTTTGGCTGCTGGCTCCTGGCAGTCAAACTGTGGTCAATACAGCTCCAAGGGGGAGAGGGTAAGAGTTCAAGGGGTATAACCCTCTCCATCTCAGGTTTCTGGAGTATGTCAGAAGTTGTGTAGCTGTTAATGATTGCTGAGACATCCTTTATCTCTTTTCTCTCCCTGATGCGTGCCACTTTGGTACTGTTGGTATATCAATGAACAACAAAGACTTTGTTTATTAGATTGATAAAGCAGCATGTAGTTTAACTGCTTAATAAACAGTACTGCTCATGAAGCTCTAACAAGCTTCTCCTAATGGCCGCACCCTGCTAGAAGCTAAACGGTTAATCCCGAGGAAGAGAGATGGCTGCACAGCAGAGTGGCGAGTCAAAGGGCAGACCCACCGTGCCACAGGCTTAGTTGCAGGATGTAAGAGCTGGAGTGGGTGACAGAGATAAGAGCATCTTCCGAGTCAGAAGAAGATGTGGGCCAGCCTTTTTGTGCATGAGTGCCCCTCCTACCCTGTGCCAGCTGGCACTCGGATCATCTGCAGAAGCATATGTTTGACCAGCCCTCCTGCCAGGGGAAGGTGGTAGCTTGGGCTGATTCAAGGAGAACAAATCAGTAAAGAGCACAGTGAGCAACACAATTGTTTCCTTTATCAGTATGGGGTTTGTTTTTTTTAGTAAGCTCTAAGCTGAAAATATTGTTCCCTTTTGATTCAACTTTGGCGTGCATTCAGACCTGACCTGTGGCATAGTAGTCAACATCCAAGGTGTTGGACTTCTCAGAAGGACCACAGCTAACGTGCTGAGAGATGTGCTGTTCGTCCTCCTCTGCGCAGAGAGGGGAAGGCTGGTTTCTTGTTTGGGGAGTGGATGCTGGCTAGCATTACTTGAACTCCTTGTTTCTGACTTTTCTTAACTTCTGACTTGCTCTAAGACCACGGCCTCTTCATGTGGTAAATGGAGCATGCTTATATTTCTCTTAATGGACGTTTGAGATTCTCGGCTGAAGGGCATTAGGGAAGAGAACATATTATTATCATTTTATTATATCTCCTGCTTTTTCATGACATGATGGAAAGTTCATAGTAGGATTTCAGCATCAGCCTACACAAATAGTATTTAGCAGTGGTATTTTCAGTCATGGGTGCCTGAAGTTAGGCCCCTAACTCTATATTTAAGCACCTAAATAGGTGCCCGAGTTCGTTAGAAAGACTAACCACCGGCAATCTCCACCAACATGAATGAGAGCTTTCAGTGCCCTTTAAGACCAAAACATTTATTTGTGAGGGTTGTCCTAATCTGGCATCTCATTTTAAGCATCCAAGTTTCACTATGGTATGTCATCGCTGATTTTGTCATCCCGATTTTGCCATCAGCATCTACCTGCAAAGAAGCAATAACTAAGTGTCAGTGCAGTTTATGCAGTTATCAAAGACAGTTGGTGTCTCTTTGGGGCTTGTGCTTAAATCATCCACTCCAGGAAACACAATTCACACGTTTAGCAGTGCTAATGTAAAAAATACTGTGTATTTTTGAATTAAACCAGGCCCTGAAGTGTTTTCTGGATCTAGAATCACTTATCTTCCCCATCAAGGTGCACAGCAGTGAGCGCAGCCAGGCTGTTATTGCTTTTACTGTATTCTAAACACGCACACGCATACACACACATCTGTATCATCAAAATCTGGCAAAAGTATTTGTTGTTGTCTCTAAGAAGGAGTAATACTCTCCTACGTTGTGCAATTTATAGGCACTAGTTTTTGCTGCCTCTTATTATAAAAACAATTCATCTCACCGCAGAATGTGTGCTTAATTATAATTTGCTAATGCCCTTGAGTTTTTTAAAGTCTAATTTATTGCTCAAGTGTACTGTAGCCAATATTATCTGGTGACAAAGCAAGGGAATTAGCTTAAGGAACTCTGATTTTTCTAGCGCTGAATTTGTGATCTGTGACCTTACGCAGAACATTTTCCCTTTTTCATGAGTCAGCTTCCCCATCTGTTTTTTAAAAAACGGCTGGAGATTACCAGGTGAAAGGTGCCATATTTTTATTTTGTTAAGTGTCATGGCACTGGATACAATCAGCGCGTTATTTATAATAACACAGTAGCTCTGCATTTGAAACACCTCACCATATTTATACTTTTAATTTAGCGTTACTTTTGCTATTGTTGCTAAACACAAACAACCCGCAGATTAAGGGCATGGATGTTCGTAGTAGTCTAAGTCGTACCAGTGATTCAACCTGAAATGAGTGGTATAACTAGGCGGCACTGCCAGTGGTCTTAGGGCTCGATGACAACAAAGCAGCGTGAGGAGTGAAACCCATTTTTCTCTTGGCATCTGGTTCGGACCAAACCAACATCAGCCTGTTTGGGCAGGGGCTGAGGCACATGGGCCGCATCCACGTGGTGTGTGGATCTCGTCTGTGCTCTTCATCAGCTCCAAAGACCCTTTATCGGCTGTGCTGAGGGAGAAGAAAAGATGAGGATGTCGTGTGTGATGGGAAGGAGAGAGAGGGAGAGGTCAGCTTTTTTCTCCAAAGACATGAGCTTCCTCTAGTTTGTGGCAACTTGAAGTAGCCTGCTAACAAATCTGCGCTGCTGCTTCTGTTGCAGAAGGCTGTGGATGTCAAGTCTGTGACTGCTTTCGGAGCAACCCCAGGGGCATTTGAGTGAACGTTTCCTCCAACTGTTGACATCTTGGTGGCCTCAGAAAGCTGGCCCCCTGTGGCTCGTAATGGGATGTTGGCTGGATGAGATGAAACAGGGCGTTTAGACAAACACTGTTGTTTTTCAGTTAAGCATTCCTGCTTAGCTGTGTATACACATTATATCACATAATGCATCTACATCCTGTGAGGCACATGTAATTGATAGAAAAATGTCTTTGATGGGAGTATGCAAAGAGGTTCCACTATTTTTTAAGCAAAATTGCCCCGAAATCTTTGCCTTGCTGCTGACAGCGCTGAGATGTTTTTTTCTTTCACAGCTACAATGTGAGTACCATTGGGGGAGCACTGTGCGCCCCGGGGGTACGCATAAACTCCTGACCCTGCTTAAACTGTGCGGCGCATGACACTGGGCACATGTCAGCAACATTTGTGTGTTCGGCACCCCCGTACCAAACCATGTGTTGTAACACATCATTCATACCCAGCCGACTACGGGTCCGGCAATAATGTCGCAATTGCTGGTCCTGATCGCTTCCTGCCAAATAACAAACACAGCCTGTCCTCCCTAAAAATAGAGATCTTTCTTACTGCGCAGTGATCCCAGCGCCAGCACCAGAACCGTACCTCTCCACAGTCTGCATCAAGCCTTAAAATATTTTTCTCCTACTTTCTTTCTGGCATAAAGCACAGTTTGGGAAATCTATTAGAGCTATTCATTTTGTTTCGGGGAGCGCAGGGGTGCTAGTGTTTTATTAACACAGTAGCTCTGCTCAATGGCAACATCTGGTTTTCAGCGAGGTTTCGGGGTTATTTTTTTTACTCCATTTTCCAGCTGTGTTGACTCAAGTCAGAAGGCAGTCAGCCACTTGTGAGAGTGAAGTCTCCAAACACTTAAAGAGCTGAGATATTCTTTGAAACTCCTGAATCTTGGAAAATTAGGGCAGAATCTGACAATACCAATTTTTCCTCCGGAGGCTTCCAGCACTCACAGTTCTGGTTCCAGCCAGGACCAGGAAATTAAAAATCACATGGAAACTTTTGCAGCGCTTTCAGGATGGCTGCAGGTTAGATCTGCACGGAGGCAGAAAGTGCAAGAGGGAGACTTAAGTTTTCCCAGGTCCTCTGTGTTGTGTTGTTCGTGTATCCTGAAAGATGATTCACCCTGCTCAAGAAAACATGTAAGTCAAAAGAATAAAATCTAGGTTGTCTGGAGCAAAGAATGAAAATGCAGCTTTGGTGTCGAGGCATTAACAATTCCTGTGTCCCAGCAGTGGGGCCAGCCAAGAGGCAGATACTCTTATGGCTAACGCCGGCGGCGTGTCTGATGTACGTTATAAAGCCCATCCCTTTGGGACTTTCCTCAGCCGGGTGTGGGTACGCGCCTGTGCCTTGAGCTCATGAGTGGCGAGAAGGACTCATAAAATGTGCTCCTCCACGCGGCTCACTGGCCCTCCCGCCCTCTGCCCCCCAGCGCAGCCTGGCCACCAGCACGGCCCTGGCCCCAGCCCTGTGGCACCCTGATGCATCTCAGGGAAAGGCTGAGGTACCTGAAAGGCTGTGACCGCTGGCGGGGTAGCTCCCCTGCCACCTCATCCACCATTGCTTCTGTCCTTGTTTCCTTCTCTCCATCCCCTGGCACCCGCTTTTTCGTCATCTCCCTTGTTTTCTCTCCTTTTGTGTTATCGAGCTCTCCTTCTCTGGCGGTGGTTTTGCCTCCTCTTTTTCACCTCTCAGCTCACCACGCTCCTCGTACAGGAGGAGAGCGGCAAGCCATGCAGTACGGCCTCATAAGCCACAACTAATGGCAGAATGGAAGGCAGAGGAGGGAGGGCAGCTTTAATGCTCACCATCCGAAAATTAAATTTTTTTGTTTTCTGCGGTCAGTTCTGTTAGAGGAGCTCTGGGGTTCTTGTTCCTGTCCCAGTTACCTGATTGAAGCAGGGGGCTGTGCCAGCTTATGATGTGGACTTCAAGTCCAGGCTCTGCCTCTGTGGCGCTGCCCAAGCCCAGAGGAACTTCACTGATGCAGCAGAAACTTGCCCAGACTTAAGCTGGTGTAGGCAGCATCCACTGGCCATGACGCCTGAAGTACTTGGTTTTAGTTATATTGCCCCAACTTTTGCCCTACTCTCAACCCTCATTTTTTTTCCTGAAAAAAAAAAAGCCTAGCCGAACCTAGGAAAATCAGTCTGCAGTACAGGAACTGCTGTTGAGTTGTTTTAGGGTTAAGTTACGACCGTGTTGGTTTTTTCCATGCATGTATTTTTTTTTTTTCCTTTCCCAGACTGCTTGAGTCCTAAATTCCCCCTGTAAATCTGCTTTCTGTACCATCAGTTCTCAGAACAATGAACCACTTGATATACCTGATAAGAGTTAACATGAAAAATGAATAAATCATTTGCTACTCCCTTTTCTTTTTTGCTGTAACTGGGTGTTGGTCTATAAAATGAAGGAAGTTACATTGAGCAGGAAGTTTAAAAATGCTTAGACAGATGTCATTAAAAAAAAAAAAAGGCAAAATTGGCTTCCTGCCAAGTGACTGTAATTAAAATTATTCTTCTTAGTGAGAAAAAAGCAGATGCAAAGGGAGGTTTCCTGTCTCTCAAAGTAGGAAATATAAATAACTGTTAGTCTCTCCTTTGTGTGTGCATGTGTGCACGCATGTACGTTTGTGTGAGTGTGAGTCTTAACGTAGGACTCTTGCTTATTTCTGAAGTGGCTTGTGATTGAAAACTTTGGTCAATACCATGTGGATGGGTGCTTTATTAATCTATCCTCATTTTTTTGGTCTTGTTTTTAAATTAGATCTTTGTTGAAAAATAATATATATAAATTGCAGTATATAAATTTCCCTTTCTGTATTACAGATTACTCAAGTGGCTGCTCTTACAGAAAAGAACAGTAAATTTCTGTGTACAGTGTTGAAGGAAGAACAGGATGTGGGTGGGTGTTCACATGTGTGTATAGCTATACACATCTATACACATCGTATAGCTATAGCTGAGAGCTATATTAATTTAGAAACCAACGCAGTTAATGCCATGCCATTTCCTAGCATACATGGAAGTATACAAGTATAAAACTGCTGCTATCAGCATAACTTCTTTTTTCCTGTACAAGCATCTTTAGTTTGATATAATGCCTTTACATTATACTTTAATTTCATTTTAACTACAAAGGTTTCTCATCTGATATAATTATACAAATTCTAAAACAGTCTATTAGCCAAATTAGGCAAGCCTACCATCAGGGGATGTGCTCTATGGCTCCTTTCTGTCACCACCGTTTAAAAGGGGGCTGATTCCTCGTCCTTCCTCTGCAGAGATAGGCTAACGGCTTACACAGGCTGAAGAAATTCTATCAATCTGTTTACTGTGTTTCTTTCAGATGTCGCACTGAAGTTTGTGGGTTTGTTTTTGGTTTTGTTTTTTTTTTTTTTTAAAAGAAGTTCCCTTTGAGGAATTGCAGACAAGACACGGGCATGTGTTTCAGTGTTGGTCCATGAGAGCTGGTAGACGTTGGTGAAGCAATCCCCCTCGACAGTTGCTAAGGCACCAGTTGCACATTAGTTTGTGTAGGGCGTGTTCCATGTACGGATCTGGATGGGACAGCGTTCACCGGTTTCAGCAGCCTCATGTTTACGCGGGTCAGACGAACCATGTGGTTATTGCACCAACTCTCATTTATGAGCCTTATTATGGCATACGTGCATTGAGATGTATCACAGCATAAAGACAGTTCCCTGGCAAAAGTGTCCTGGTAATATTGTTTCTTCTCCTCACTGTATTGGGATAAATGGGTCCAGTGAAAGGAGTCGGTAAAAGTGCACTTGTGTTGACATGGGTTTTCCTGATGTATTATGCTATCTAACATTTTTAAGTAGACTATGTGTGAATTTACCTGCACCTGTGAAAGTAAGGTTTATCCCAGCACCATTCTACCAATCAGTACATACCGCTCTAACGTATATCAAGTAGCGTATCGATACGATATGCCGTATGCTATACAAATACACGTGCGGGTGCAGTGTTTGATATTAAGCGCATGAAATGAGGAGCAGGCTGCAGCAGATAAGTCCCCCAATGTAGTTTGGGGGCGATGAAGACAAGCAGGCGTATCTCTCCTTTCCCATGGGTGCACGACAATACAGAGGAATAGATTAATTTTCCTGCTATTTTCTTCAGGACTCCACAACTGCTCAGCTTTTCTTTGTGGGCAATAAGATATCTGCAACAAGAACCACTGCTTATATTGATAAACCCTGATTGACCTGAATATCAGCAGCTGGATGGCATGCTTGTGCAGTGTGTACTGACCTTTGTAAACAATTCCTCCCTGATTTTGGCATCTTTGAGTGGTCCTGGAAAAACTTTCCTTGGAACAGATAGCAGAACTCGCTTCTGTATTTTGAGTTGCCAGATTCTCTGGCAAGAGAGCTGCTAAAAAGAGGGTACGAGAACAGCTGAAAAAGAGCAAGTACACGCCTGCTGCGAGCAATAGAGCAACTGGCACCCACTGAGCAGGAATAGCGGTGATGTGAAAGCATGCAAGAGGAATATGGGCACGTAC
Source organism: Chroicocephalus ridibundus (assembly GCF_963924245.1). Lineage (NCBI taxonomy): Eukaryota > Metazoa > Chordata > Aves > Charadriiformes > Laridae > Chroicocephalus > Chroicocephalus ridibundus. The sequence continues at coordinate 158,815,512 of NC_086284.1, forward strand.
ATCCGATGGCTGTTGCAGTGCTGCGAGAGCTGAAGAAAGGCCTTAATTGCTTGGAGAAATACAGAGGGACTAGCCCAAATGGACGAGGAACGTAGGCTTGGAGGTGAGATCAGGTTACAAAAATCTATCCCCAAGAATGCTGTTGGAAACTTTAGCAACAGCTAAGCTTGTAGCTGTTTCAGAAAATGAAACAGAAACATTTTAAACTCACAATCCACTTTACAGCACAGCCCAAGGCCATAGGTAATCCATCTCTGCCAATCCTAGGATGTCCTCAGTAAGCACATGCTTAAGAACTGCATTGCAACAAACCTCCTTGTGTCCTGAAAAGAGATTCCCTTCTCTGTTGAAATCCAGAGGCCCTAAGAAAAGGTAAGGAAGGTCAAATGTACAGCACAAACCACGAGAAATCCCTTGTTGTTCCTCCAGTCCTGACTCCATGCTCTTCTGGAGGGCAGTTTGCCTAAATCTAATCCAGTTGGGTTTGCAGTGATGTCTGCTACTGCTAGAAGTCTACCAAATGCACCTTTCAGAGGCGTCCCAGGCGGTCTGCTGGAGAGGTTGTGTTGCTGCTTCCCAAGAGGGAAGAGGAGCTGCGGCGAGAGTAAATAGCCGCCTCTGTGGCAGCACCTGCAGCTGGCAAAGTCTCGTCTGATGCCCTAGGCTCTGAATCAGCAAACGCTTAAACTCCTGCCTTACTTTAAGCTGCTGAGCCGTTACATGGAAAAGATTAGACAGTGTCTGCTGCTGGCAGTGATGCCCTCCTCGCACGCTTCCCCAGCATTTGGGGAGACGAGCTGTGAGGGGAAGGGAATGGAGCACTTTTATTTGGGGCAGGTAGGGGCAAGACTGATGCTTCTTCTACTACAAGTGTCAGAAAATAGATGGATGTTTTTCACTCTTGTGCTGCTGTGATGCAGACATTTTGTGAGCAGGAAAGGAAAGCGAAGGAGGTTTTTTGTTGGTATTTTGGCAAAGCATTTTCATGAGAACGGCTGCCCATTGGAGGCATCTGTTTAAGCTCCCAACCCAGGATAACAAGGAGATCTGGGCAAACATTTGGGGCTGCTTTTTTCCAGCAGGTTCGCTTACGTTTCGTACATGTGGTTCCAGGGACGAGTAACACATGCCCTGAGCAGGGATGGCCACTGCTTTCAGCTGAAACACGTGTTTTGTGTCTGGCACATGGGAAGGAGATTGCATTCCTGAGAAGCTCTTGTGAGGAGTGCTAAGTAAACAATAAATCTCTCCACAATGGAATTTATTCTGAGTGAATTATCAGGGTTAAAAAAATACTCTGTTGCTTTCAGCTCTTATCTTTGTTTACCATATCACCAAGGACAGTGACCCGCGTTTGTGCCCTAATACTGAACTGTCAGCAAGAGGGACAGGAAACGCTGCCTTCTCTATAGGCTCAGCATATAGGCTTAGTGAGAAGAATAACATCTTAGCAGCGGTTGTTGGTTTTGCTCAGTTTGGTTTATTCTCTTTTGTTGTCTTCCTTCAGCAAACCTAGATAATCTTAGAGGGAGGCCATTGTGCCAAATTTCTGCACTCTGTAATTTAGTGACCTTCAGATATTTAAACGTTATTAAAACCAAGTCGAGCTGACAAAAGAGCCTATATCCTTTTAATTTCCCATCGAGGCAAGCATGCCGCGTCCTGTCTGGAGCCCAGCCGCAGGCAGCGCTCTCTGAAGACGAGCCGTCTTTCAGCTCGAGCAAGGAGGGAGAGCGCCGACGCCGAGCAGAGCACTGGTAACGCTGGGTTCGCGGGATGCCCCATTACTCCTGGGACACCCGATTAATAGCTCCCCTTAATGAAATAAGAAATGCGTGATGGAAAAAATAATCAAATAGGGAAGCGCCGTCCAGGCTGGAGCAGAGATGCGCTGGTAGTGCCGCACGCGGTGGAGTGGCATTGCCTTGTCCTGACAGCATCCCCTCTGGGTTTTGGGGAGCGTGGGACCTAAGAGTGGCACGAGCCTGACTTCTGCACCCTGACGCTGGCTGCAGGAGCCCATACTGGTGTCTGCTCGGGGAGCACTTTGGATGTGGCTCCTCTCCCAGGGTTCCCATAGCAGCAGCCGTTTCCCTGCACGGTTCCCTTCTCATAATTCGAGAGGACAGAGGTGCGGGGAGCAGGGAGGATCCCCACGGATCCTAACCTCTGCTTGGGACCCAAGGGCATCATAGATAGATAAACCTTGAAAGCAGATCCCTTAAACTTCAAATTACAACTACTTTTTTTCCATGCAAAGGTAGGCAAACAGTGAGTTTCTTTGCCTGTTTGTTGCTGGTGCGTGGGTGAGTGTGTAACACCCATTACAACATTTTTCCCCCAGCCATTGCACATCGTAAAGTGAAGCTTTAATGGCGGGTTAAGTTCACTTCTTTATTTACACAGAAGGAATGTGTAAAATTTCTGTTCCGGTAGTCTGTCCACAATTTTGTTGTCCATTCAAGATTTACCTTTATTTCATGTAATATTGGTATTAACTGCCAGGACTTACCTTACCCATGACTTAAATATTTTTTTTTAAAAAAAAGGAGTGTAGTTACCATTAGTACTGTGTAACGATTGGGCTTTGAACAGGACCGTCACATGTTGCCTGCCTCTGAGCATGCCAGCAGTATCCACACAATCCCATGATTAAGGTTTACTGGTCTTATTAAAAGTGCTGGAGGAGAGGAAGACACGTTCCCAAATTTGCTTAGAAAGCTGCGTCAGGACTTGACCTCCTGACTGCGAGCCCCATGGCTTTGCCACACAAGGGCTACTCCCCGCGCTCCTCCTGCCCTCGCAATAATGCGTCTGGAATCTGACCCCGCGTTTCCCGCTGTCACGTTGGTATCAGCTGGAGATAAATGAAGCTTTTGTTAACTTGTTCCTTGCTTTGCAGGCGGCTTTTCTCTTCTGGTTTAAAGAAGAGGCAGTGGTAATATGGCACTGAGGCAGAGCTACGTACACGCACCGACTGCCAGCACGGTATTTGTAATGTGCTGGCCGAAGCGTCTCTTATGGTAGAGATGAGACAAGACTCCATTATAAGGAACACGAAAGGGATTTTTCTGTCAAGGCCACTGGAAGCAGGGAGCAAGCCGTCGTCTTCCCTGGCTCTTCAGCTCCCAGCCTGTGTAGTACCAAGGAGCAAAAGTGGTGATGTGCATATGCAGAACACAAAAAAAAAAAAAAAAGCCTTCCCACACCCTGACCTAGATAAATAGGACTTGGAATGAATTTTCTGACTTCGCAGCACTGACACTTTGAATGTTCTGAAATTTAAAGACTGGAATTTTTTTTTTAGTCATTTTTATACCGCTTCAAATTGATGAATGTGTTACAGAAAATACACATGCATACATGTGTGCACCCGTGAAGAGAGGCCAAAAGTACTAATACCAATCTCTCTTACTGTGCCATAATGTGAAAGGCATGAGAAGCCAATGTGTTAGGAGAAGCAGTGGGTATGGACAAAAGTGCAAGATGTTCTGGCTCTTCTGAGCCGCATCACAAATGCCTTGGGAGCTAAGGCAGGGAAAAACACGAGGTTGCTCTAAGTTACGCTGGCAGAAGGCAGGGCCAAGTATGCAAGAAGTGCAAAAGGGAATCGCATCCACTCGCAGTTTTTCCCAACATCTTTCTTACAAGAGGTGTAATTCAGGCAGAATATGACCCCAAGTAACCTGCTTTCCAGAATCTTTTCCTTCATAATTCATCCAAACTCCATTTTTTTTTTAGTGCCTCATAGGTATTGCATGACTGGGACTACCAAGATGTTGCATGGTGTTATTTAAACTAGAGCAGCAAAGTCTGAAGAGCAGCAATGTGCCATTGGCTTTGTGATTATCCTGCTTGCTCACCGGAAAGAATTGTAGGTTTCTTTACACACATGGAAGTCAAAGAAATAATAAGCACCCTTCATCAGACAGATAGTCTCTATTTAGACGTCAGGGTAGGTGTGGGAAGCATGAAGTCCTATTTTTTCTCTGTTTTTTTTTCATGCTGATTTTCATTTTTTACTTTTTAATTAAATTTCTTCATTTAGAGTCACATAGCTGTCTGGGCTTTAGCCATAGATAAGTGGATCTGTGTATGACAGCAGCAACCAAAATTTATCTTTCTTTTCCCCTCTCTCCCCCTCACTTCCTTCCTTCCCCTCACCCCCCCGCCCCCCCAGTACCCAGCAGAAACAAAATGCTATTTATAGACTCAGCACAGTTGTTCCCCCCCCCCAAAAAAAATTACTTTGTCTGCATGTTTCAATTTTGTTCTCTGTCAAGCTTTGCCAAGGTACCAAGTTTGGCATTTTCAGAGGAGGTTGGATGCTTAATCCCTGAGGCGCCTCTTGCAGTAACACCCCTCTGCCCCCCAAAAAACCCCATCTGCTCCAAAACCGTGGGCACTCTGAGGGGCAGCGTACCACAGGGATCAGCTCATGCTTATGTGGTGTTTATTCACGTGAAGTTGCCGGTCCTGTAGACTTCTTTTTTTTATTGTCTTTTTTAAAAAGGTCCGTGTGATTCAAGCCGAGCGCTAGCAGCAGATGGCCAAAGGGCAGGCAGGGGGATGGCCCATGGTGCTCTGTAAATGGAATATTACCAGCATCCTGCCTTCGCGCTGCGAGTCGCTGGGTATTTGTTTTGTATTCTCTCAAATCACTCGACACTGAAGTCAGGTGTATAACCAGAGTCTCATCTTTCATTATTAAAACAAAAAACAAGCAATAAAAAAAAAAAAAAAAAAAAAAAGGGAAGGAAAAAGGTTTCCAGTTGAAAAGGTAATACTGAAAACATGAATCCCAGTTCAGAAGCCAGAAGGCAAATGAAGTTCAAAATATTATTATTTGTCATAAATCTCATGTGTTTTCCAGCCAATTTCTAAGTATGCTGGGGCCTCGCTCATAAAGTTTGAGCGATCAGGGTTGGTAATATTCTAAGTATGCCTCTTGTGCTTGTGACAAGGCCTTTAAAGGAAAAGCCTACAGCTGTGCTCCATCTTTGTACTCTCGAAAATCCTCCTGCCCCCCAAATTAGCCCATCTATAGGTATCCACAGATCCTTGTGCCACGGCTCACGGTAAAAAGGGCAAAGGATACCATATCTTATTAGGTATTTTATATGGGTGAAACTGCTAGTGAATGCCCTGCAGACCACTACGGCTCATGCACTTTTCTGGCTTAAAAGTGCTCTTTCGTGCTAAATGATCCAACAAATGCGTCCCTTTGTGGGTGCCACCTTCGTGTCTCAGTGGCATCTGGGTCAAGTGGCCTCCGCGCCAGGGCTGGCTCAAATCCATGTGGGTACCACCATGTTAGGCAGGTTCTCCTCTGTCTCCATGCTGCACCCCAGAGCTTTTGTGACTGGATAGAGCAGGACAGAATTTTGAAAATTAAGAAGAAAGGATGAAATACTGGGTATCAAAGTAGTGTGGCCGTAAGTGAAATGACAGCACAGAGGTGAGGTGTGGGGAATTGTAAAAATAAGAGTCTCCTTGGAAATATGGAGAGGTAAATGAGCGAGGTGGCCAGAAACTGGGACAGGAAAGGGTCAGGTTCAAGAAGCAAAAATATCCTTGAGAAGTAAGAGGGAAAGAACGGCAAATTGGTCTTCACACCAGGATCATTGTGGGACTGTGAGGTAATAAATAAATAAAGGCCAAAGCAGCTTATTCATAAAGCAGAAGAAATCGTGAGCAATACTTTCCATTTGCCTTCCCTGTAAAGTCTTATATCATTCTAAAACATGCTAGAAATGACCTTGTTCAGATTACAAATGAATTCTGTATTTTCTCACTGCTGACCCTGTGACTTCATCCTGCAGCTTTTCGAGTTGTGGGTTTTTTTCCTCTCGCCCCCGAGTGCTCACCGGGGCGAGTGATTCCATACGAGCAGAGGGGCTTCCTACCCATGGCAATACGAAATGCCCCCCGAAACGGCTGCACCTCCCGGGTCCGTCCTCAGCTGGTGCAGACTGGTACAGTTCCTCTGACTCTGTGATTCGGGTCCGTGACAAAGGAGACCACGAAAGATGTGGCCTCCTGAACTGCACGTTGTTCTTTATAATCTCTTCTCCAATACGCGCCTTTGAACATCAGGAAGACCCAGGACTCGGTTTCCCTTCTTGTCTTCTCTTCAGTTTTTGTGGATCACTTGGACAGTGATAATTGCAGAAGAATCCCAGATAAAAAATTGAAGTTTTGTCTTTCCTTCCTGGGATTAAGGACAGGAAGGCTCTCCTGGGGGAGGCCCTGCTGGAGTTTTTCCACTGGCCTTTTTTGATTGGAAACGTTCCCATGATTTGGATACAGTTTGAGTGTCATTACAGAGGTCCAGTTGGCCCTCAAATAACCTACTGTGCCTATCAGTGTAATTGGGACCAAGTCATTGTGTGAAGTAAATCATAAACAGATGGACAGCCGTGCCATGCTGCTCTACAAAGGGTAGAGGAAAGCGAAGACACAAAGCAGCGCCAGAACATGACACCATGATGGCTTCACTAAATCTAAGCGTGAACAGGCTTAGGGAAATCTCTGTGTTCCCAGATGGAGAAGAGATAGAGCAAGGGAAGAAAGGGAAAGAAATCCTTGAATAGGCACCTGCCAGGATTCGTCGCAGACAGCTTTATCTGAATATCTAGAGAGGTTTGTCATAGGATAGTGTCATGGTAGCAGACACCCCTGATCACAGACAGCTCCCCACGGAGCTTCGGGTAGTGGGTTTTGGACTGGCATGTAGTTTTTTTTTTTAAACATCCTCTTCATGCATTGGAGGGAGAAAACACAAAAGCTGTTTCAAGTGCTATCAAGTTTTTTTTTCGCATACCAATTGTAAATTGCTTTGTGGTACCCAAGGCAGTCAGCGCTTTCCGGAGCGAGCAGAAGAGGAAGAAGCATTGAATAGCTTTGGTCAGAAAAGAAAATTTTCCCCTTTCTTTCTCAATTTTTCATATTTTCAGCTAAAATGTGACAATTTTTGACAGGAACAAACTTTTCCCTCGTGCCTTTTAGGAAGGCCATATGCTAAAATTTGGAGCTAGGACTGGACGTGGCTTTTACCTGTAGATTTTACCTGTATGAGGTAGGAGGTGCAGAAGTCTACTGCAAGGAATTGAAGCTTTGACACCAGAAAAGCTTCTTCACTTTCTGTACTTTTAGTACCATCGGTGTCTCAAGGACAGGCTGAGCCCTGAGTTACGATCTTGGCAGCTAAAAATAAACAAAGCTCCTTTTTGTTTAAGACATATTTGAATGCCTTGCAACGGATTTCTTTCTTTTTTGGTCATTTTCTGTCTGTGCATCCAGAGCAGTATTTGCCTGCTTGCTCACAGGAGTCATGCTCAGGCTTAAAAGCGAAAAATCAGTCTACTTATGAAGGCTCAAGTTGGTGGGTGCTCGACTCTTAAAGTTGTGAATTGTTGGTCTCAGTCTCCAGCACCTCTGCTGGCCCTGTGTGTACAGGGAGGGAGTATTTACCAGGAGCACCTCACACATACATTTGGAAGATGACCAACTAATTAATGTTTGCTAAACACTTCGCGAGCCTCAGGGGAAAAGCAACTATGGAAAGGGAAAGTTTTATTATTGTTGTACTGCACCTAATGTACATAAAATGTTTTCAAGGCATCAGGCACTACATAAATGTTGTATGGTATTAAAACTGACCTGCCCTTGTCGGAGCAAATAATAATTACGCTGAGTGATGGAAGAATCTTGCAGTTTCTTTGCTGTGAATGTTTGCCTGTTTACTAATTCAGAAAAGGTCTCATCCAGCGACTGCTGAAGCCAATGACTTAAGCAGCCACTGGCTCAAGCCCATATTTAAGTATCTGCAGAAGGGCGAATTACCGAAGTAATTTATTTTGTGTAAAGCTCTGCTCTCCTCATAGGTTGGACCGTGTTCTCTGGGGCATATTCCCTCAAACTGCAGGCCTGGGGCTGAGCCGCCTCAGTCTGTAAGGCTGCCAAGCGTACAAGGCCATAGAGATGAAGAACGACCGGAGAGGACCTCACTACGTAGCCCATATGATAGCCTCTATTTGCAGCATGAAAATTCATGCTGATGCCTTGTAATATAAACATAACGTGAGGAAATGAACATTTGATTAAACTAAACACGCGGGCCTTTTATATGCAAGGCCCTAATTTAAAGCACTGTCACCTCCATACAGAAAATACCAGCTGGAGCAGGAATGATTAAATTAAATCATCTGGTGCTTATGTGATACCATGAATGTCTGCTGAGAGGGGAAAAAAATCCCTCCTCTTTATTCCCGTAGATCTGCAGCAACCACCAAGGGACACTTCTATAGCAGGAAGGATTAAGTCTTGCACGAACTTCAGTGCTTAATGTGCTTTGGACTGGTGACATGCCCTTCGGACAGACCTACCCCAGTTTTATAATTCTCTTTCTCAGCCTGTTGGGCCTCTGGCAGTCCTTTCTCCTGTTTAATTTCCTCCTTGCCTCCCTCCCACTGGGATCCTTCACCATTCAGCATTTCTGCCACCCAAGTAGAAATTTTGATTGTGTCAGACAAGTGTAGAAAAAGAGACTTTTCGAGCCTCGGTGGGCTGAGGAGAGGACCCGGGGTAGGGGCGGGGGGTGGGGGACGAGTGGGATTTCCTGGGAGCTGAGTGGTTTTTAAGGAGGCAAGAAACGGGCAGTGTCTGTGCCTCTGATGGGTTTAGCCTGCTACAATGCCTGGCCAGGGATTATATCAAATCCACGAATAGCTGGAGCGAGGCATGTGTTGCATACAGGTAGGGAGCCACTTCTGCAGAGGGGCTACTCGTCCCCACCAAACCTAAGTTTAAAAAAAAGTAATAAGAATAGTATAGTGAGGGTACCTGTGTACCAAAAGCTACCTGGCCGGGCGGGCACTATCAGCACACTGGGGACCTGCCCCCACACTTCGTGACAGCGGAGCGCCCCGGGGGCCCAGTCTCGCTCCCAGTTATTTATTCGCTCTTCATTCAAGGGCACCCACTTCTCTTGGCATGGGAATCTGGAGGATTCAGGTGGAGCTGACAAATTTACAAAACCAAGATTGAAACAGAATTGTTTTTTTTTCCTTTCTTTTCATTTGTAGCTTGCCTTATAAAGGATTTCCTTAGTGATTTTATTCTCTTTCCCTGCCTTTTTTCCCCCAGATCTTCTACCTGATGGCACTCATTCTGTTCTTGCTGATCACCATGTGTCAGTAGTAATGTAGGTGGAAGAGAATTTCTGACTGTTTTGGTTGCAGCTTTTGTGTTTATCTGTTTGGGTTTGGGACACTGTTCAGTTTCAGGAAGTATTTTTATCTCACACAAGTTTCCTTGTGAACAGCGATGCTACAAAGACCTTGTTTTAGCACTGCGAAAGCTACTGGAGGTAGTGCAGGTCTGTCTTCTGTCAGGAGCTGAAGTCTTTGATTCGAAAAGCGAAGTAACATTAAAGAGTGTCGACATTGGTGTAACGTTATACTTTCTGGCTCTTTCCCCAGCACTATTGGGTACATACTTAGAACCACATTTTCCTCTTCCCTTACACTGATCCAACCCCGGGGAGCTGCGTGGATTTGCACCAAAGTCACGGAGGGAATTTGGCTGCAAGGCCTGCGTGTAATGTGGTTATCAGTGCGTAACTGGTGTGCTGGCCTTTCCCACCGCCTCTGAACTTGGCCTGTGAATCGGCACCTGCCTCCGCCTGCGCTCACGTGACTTGCGGGGCCACGGACCAGGCGAGAGGGGAGCGGGAAGAGCGGAGTTAGAGGAGGTGTGAGGGTCCGTGGCAGGTGACTGGAACAAAAAGCTGTAGTACTAAATTTATTTGGCACGCACGGTCCTTAGGAGGAGCCGGGAGGAGTTTGTGGGAACTGTCTGAAGCACTGAGGGCTCTTGCAGCTTGGGAAGGGCCTCAATGAGCAAAGTATCCCCCGTGAGCATCCATCAAAGGTGGAGGTGAGAGCCTTCGTGCTGCATTTCCATTTGAATGACAACCCAAGCAGATGGGAGATGTGGCAGGCAACCCAGGTGGAATAAAGTAATAAAGGGAAAGTTTGGGAGTACCTGTTTTGGATAGCCTTTGCTTGCTTCTGGGGAAAGAGACATGAGGAGATGGAGCCGAGGACTTACTTTAATGTTCATTTCTGAGAGGATTCGAGAGGAAAGGCACTAGGCAGCTCAGGGAGCTTCTTGCTGTTTCATCTTAATCTGGAAATCAGGCTGCTTGTCCTATTTTTCGTTCCTGAACCTTGTTCTCAATTCTATAGTCGAGAACTTAATATTTTGCTAGAAGCAGCTCTTCTGTAGGCCCCTGTCACTAGAAATGGCCAACCGACACTTGGTTATTTTACATAGGCTCTTCTCTGTCTTAAAGCGCTGTCTCTTAAAGCAACACCTCCCGCCCTGCCTTGCCTCCTGGGATGAGCAGGGCTCAGGAGCTTCGGGGTCCCATTTCCCCAGCGGCAAGACTCGTTCTGCCTGGTGCCGTGCCTCAGAGAGACACCTCACTTGGCAGGTGCAGGCTGGACTGCAGACAGCCGAGAGGGAGATTTTGCAGTAAGTATCGCATGAGGACTGCCGTAGGCATTTTTTTTAGTATTTGTTCTACGTTCTGAGGATAAAGTAAAGAAATTTTACGTTGTCAACTTTGTCCCTATTTTGCCGCCTGAAAGTGTAGGGAGGTTTTAGTTTGGCGCTTTGCAGGTATTCCAGCATGTTGATGTGCAAGTGATAAAACATGAGGCAATCTTTCTTTAAGCAAATTGAAGATAGGTGCCTGTTGAACCACTCCACCGCTTTTTTTCATTGATCCGCATTTTGATCTCTCTGTAACCTTTCATTTCGTTATATGGTTGTTAGCAAGGATGGCATGGGACAACCCCAACTTAACATCGTATTCTTGAATTTCTTACCCCTCTCTTAGGCTGAGCGTGACACATCTAGTTCTGTTAGGGCATGAGCAGCTCCTAGAAGTGACCAAAGAGAGGTCAAAACCCCAGGCAGATTCTTTGATCTGTCAGCAGCTTTTGATCCATTTGATAAGAAACATTATTGACCTGTTTGTGAATCCTAGACATGGCTGTGGTCTAAATAGCTCTTTTGGCAATTTGAAAGGGGGTGTTGGTGAGAGTCACTGGGGACGATGCTGGCTTGTTTTTGACTCACCACCTCCTATCCCATTACCATCCAAAGTCTACATTTTGGGGGAGAGCTGATGTGGGCTGTGTAGCCATGGCTACACAGATCACTCATGGAGCTGCATCTGCACTTAAGCAGGTCTGCACGTCATCTCTCTGAAACGGACTTTGTCACAGTCACACCTGCCCATGAGGCATTTGATTTGGATTGCAATTTCTCAGAAACCGCAGCCGGTTCAGTCTCAGGCCATGACTCAGCAGCGCTAGTTATGAGGAATGTGGTCTCTGCAGCCTTTGCTGCTTCCAAATTGATTTCAGGTGCACGTCACACTCTGTCAGCTACACAAAATTTTCTCTGATTTTTTTTTTTTTTTTTCATTTCTGGTTACTGAGCACTACCAGACCATGACCAAGAGGATAAGTGGAAATCTCTTATTCACTGATGTGTACTTGGATTACCATTCCCAAAACAGAGGTGTTAGGGGAGGATCTGTGCCTTACTCGACAGCTACTTTGGGGAAAAGTTAGTATCTCGTCTTAAACTGTCGCTGAAGATGGGTTCATGCTGGACGTTGTATGGAAGCAACGGAGGTGCAGGCATATGTTCCCTTCTGCTGACTTGGCTGTGGTGACGCTAACCACAGCCAGCAAAGAGGAGCGAGCAACTGGGAACAGTAACATCTCAAACTGCAGCAGAAAGATTGGCCAGACCTCTCCTGTCAGCACTTGGATTCCCTTGGTGTTCATTGAGGAATTAAAAGTTAACTGAGGGTGGTGGCAAAAAATAGATTTTCCTGCCTAGAAAATGCTAAAGCCAACATACTGAAAAGCAGAGGTGGATCTGAAGGCAGTTATCTGTCTTGGAATTTATATGGGGATTAACACACGCATCTTCCTTGTAGCACATAGGCAATTTTATAATCACTGCTGGTATTTCACCTCAGGGTACTCCGTGGGGTGAAGAATTAATTTCCCACCTTTTCCTAAGGAATCGAGGGCTGGGATTTGCTGTCAGTCACAAAGAAGAGTTTGCGTCCAAAGTGGATGCTTTCTGGACCCCAGAAGCGATTGAACAGTCTGGGATGGGTGAGAGTGTACCACCACACCTCTAGAAATGAAACCAGGGAAATATGCACGCAGAGAATTGCCACAAGATGTTACATGGCCATTTCACTTCCATGTCAACAGAAAAAGATACTACAGGGCTGCGCAAAGCATAAGACAAACTGCCGTGCAAAGCGGTGGCCACAAGATTAAAATATAGAATATTTTATTACAGGCAATGTGGTTCCTCCTTTCACCCCCCACACCTCTACTTGTTACAGAAAGGAATCTCTTTCTTAATGAAAAAAAACAAAACAACAAACAAACCAGACCAGTCTTCAGTAAGAGGCAATGTAGACATTTTTTTTTGCAGGGGGTTAAAGTGGCATCTTCGCACAACACCACCCCCTACCCAGCAAACCTGCCAACAGTTGTAAGATATAAATAGGGACACTTAGGGAGAAAAGCATGTTTAAGTTCCTTTGAAATGTGCTTGGCTAAAGGAATATTTTGATGAGAGGGAGTGGAAAAACAAATGGAAAATATTTTCTTTGAAAGGAAAAAAAAAGCAGCAAACTGTCCTTCCTAAATAGAGATACTTGGCTGGTGTGTACTTTACGCAGCCCTGGGTCAGACCTTGTAAACAACTACTAAATTAGGTCCAGCTACTTTGATGCTAAAAGCATGGAAGTGCCAATAATTAAGTTGCATTAGATGTAGGAAATGACTGATGTGTCTGCCACGCTCACGATAGCAGAGTTCACCGTGCTGCCATTTGACCGACCCCTTTTTCTTTATGTAAGCAAAAGGAATTTTCTTCTAAGGAAAATCAGCTGGTTTTGCACCTTGGTTTTGTTTTCTGAACTGCTAATCCCCTGAAGGTATAGAAGCTATTTGAAAGAGCAAATCAAAGCTCCCATAATTTAGTGTTATATTATTTGTTGATGTATGGTTTGATTTAGTGGCTACTTATTATATCAGGTTACCATATAATTACCTTAATTATTGACTCCAGAAGTAAGTAGAGGGATTATGAGAGAGACAGGAAGGCCCAGTGGAAAGAGCAGGGCTCAGAGAATCGAACACATCACCATGTGCTCTTGGCTCCGTCACTCATTTAGTCGGAGCCTGAACTCTTCCCTCAGCCAGCCCAGCCATGAAATCAGGGAGAAACGCAAGGACAGGACTCAGATGCTGACCCAGGAGTCAAAAAGGTGCAGGAGAGCAAGTATAAAAAGGACGGAGGAAAGTTCTGAAGGAGAGGTGTAAAATGAGCAGAAAAAAAATTTATGCAGACCACAGTGTGCATTAGCATCAAAGCACAGAGCAGCTATGCGGGCATGGAGAAGGGTCGTTTTGCCACAAAGGCCTGAAACTGGAGTCTGATCACAGTTCATTTCCAGCCTCTGCTACTGATTTCCCGTGCAAAATCAGGTAGCCCTCGAATCCCTTTCTGCAAAACGCGGGTACTAAAAATCATTCTCCCGTCTTTGGTTTTAGCTATTCAGATTACTGGAGCACAGCTCCTTGCGCAGCCTTCAGCCATGGTTCTCATGACATTGCTGCCGTTTGTGTCTGTTTTAGTCTCCTTTGTCTCATAATCATCGACCAAAGCCAAAGGTTTGAGTTAGTAGGCACTACTGCAGTATAAAAGGCTGTCAGTGCAGTCTGTATTTCCTGTACTGGTAATATTTGACATGCACTGACAAAATACTTCATCTATTGACAAGCTGAGTTGCATCTTTTTTCCCTAAGAGGGGAGCAGACACACTGGTTCTGCTCAGCCTGTGCAAATTACTTTCTCTGCTTTTGTTTTTCTTTCCTGAGCCAAAAAATAGAGATAATAGAATGTATCTATTTCCTTCCTAGAAAAGATCAGTTAATGTGAAATGGGGCATGGTGGCTTAGTGCTGAATAAGTGGGATACCCTAATCCAGCAAGGTATCCTCATTCTATTGTACGCCTTTTCTGCATACCATCTGGAGTTGTTCTCTGCTTAGTATTTTCAGTATGTACCATATGTTTTTGCATGAAAATTCAATAAAATATGCATTATACATGAAAAGTGCTGTAGTAAATAAAGGAAGGGTGGAATCCAGTCCCCTTTGTGAACGGCAGGGGCCCCAAATCTTCATAAAAGGTTTAGTCTACTCTGACGTCTGTGCTTTCCTCCAGTTTACTCCGTGTCAGTCTTTCGGAGATGCTCTAATTTAAAACAAAACTCTGCTTTCCTGACGAGGTTATTAGATGTACTTTGGCTGCCCTCTGCTGAGAGTCCTGAATAAGACAAGGAAAATGTCGTTTTTCCAAGGAAGGTAAGAGTGGGAGAAATTCTCCGTTCGTCCATGCTCTGAGTCGTGTCACTGCTGCTGCTGGTCGTCCATGGTTTGGTGTCTCTCGCTGTCTGTTTGCCACTTGTCAGAGGGCAGAGTCTGCTGTGATACAGTCCGGTTTGGATTTTAGCACCCACCATTCATTGTCAAGGGGCAGGTGGTTCTGTAGACTTAGGAAAATGGGCTCGGGTATTGCCCACCATGCAAAATCAAGCAGCGTTGCACAAGGGATGGCCAGGGGAGGAAAGAGGTTTCTCTCCTCAGGTGCTATTGCAATCCTGCCGGGTGGGATGTGAGCTGTACCTCAGCCCCCTCTGCTCGACAGAGCAATTCGCAGCTGTGTGCCATTCCTCATCAGCGTGCCAGTTTCTTCCAGTGCCGCCTCCCACCCCTCCACAGACTTCACAGCACTAGCACTTTGCTTTATTTCTATCGCTGGGAAGGGGCAAAGGGTTTGCTCCAACAAGAATAGCTGAAGGACTTGCTGTTTCTTGTGAACGTAATGCTCCTGGTCTGCCATGCTCTTGTCTTTGGGAAGAAACAAGGGTCCTGTGCAGATTTTAGTGCATGTATAAAACAATAGCTCTGTTGTAGCTATTAATGCTCTCTGTAATGCCCTGTTTTTAATACTTCCTAGCAAGTTGATTTATTATTGTATCTTCAAGCTGGGCTGTGGACCAAAGTGTTTTGATGATGAAAGGAATGTTATACACACATTTAATTACTGCCCACATTTTTGTATAATTTTATCATTTACTGTTTTAGATGAGACATCGAGTTCTTCTACAGGAAAAAAGCCCAGTAAAAAATAGATGATTTAAAAGGCAATCTGAGATGAGTTTGGCACTTAAATGTGAGAAAATGTAATTGTTCCTTTCTTCCTGCCTTTTCAGATGGTCCCTGATTATCAAAATGTACAAGAACTTCCTTATCTGGACATGGTGATTGCAGAGACGTTGCGCATGTACCCACCTGCATTCAGGTATCTTCCCCCCCGCCTTCTTATTCTATAGGGTATATCCCTGGCACTATAAAATGGAAATCTGCTGTTGTAAGACCAATGTGCCCTTGGTCTCTGTGCCAACATCAATACTGCTTGTGCATTTGAAAGATATTATGTGGCCTTTTTCAGGAAAATTGGCTAATGCTGGTATTTCTAAAGCAGTTTTTTATAACAGCTTGGCCAATATTGCTTCTTCACCATTCTTCACATCCTCCAAGGTTAGAGGATGGAGTCATTTTGCAGCAGAGGTGGCCTTAGAAAGCCAGACGATGATGCTTCTGTATGTCTCGGGCTTCAGGGATACAGAGCAAAGACCTACCCTAGCCTGCTGGCTGGCGGAGGAGTTACCCTGATGGTCATCACGGCTCTGATCTGTGGATGGGTTGCACATTCAGAAGGCTGTATTTTACACGTGTTTTTAACTTGGATCCCTACCGTTTTGCACTTAGTACTGTGTTATACTAATATAGCTAAGCTAATGGCTACATCCATTCAATTTTGAAAGTTTGGCCCCAATTCACACAAGACTAATTTTACTAAAAGTTATACTGAAGAACTGAAAACAAGGGGAAAAGAAATTAGAAAACTGTGTGATTGTCAAATTTCCAAGTTACCACAAGCAAAAATGCAAATGCTAAGAATGGAACTTTTCAAAGCAGTCAGCCAGTTGCACTGCTTCTCGTGAGGCCGGGGGAAACACTCAGATGACTGGAAAGGAGCCAAAGCTGAACTTGCTGTAAGAGCCTTTGAAAAATTTACCCCATGATTGCAAGCACCTTGAAAAACAAAAGCTTAAAGTCATATTCCCTTTTATATGTTCACAAAGATCGGGAGTCAAGATTTTTCCATGGACTTCTGCAGGACTGTTCAGAGAGTAAATGTCAAGGATCCTTGCTCCTGGATGAGATGACTGGGCTTTACTGTGTTATACGTGGTATACAAGCAGAAATTGTTTTGCCAGTTAAAGCGTCAGGGATCTTTGAGTTTCAGCTGGGAAACAGTCAGTGTTTGTCAGATGGGAAACAGAATGAGAATGGAGAAAAGTTGTTCTGAAGTTTCAGCTGGCATTGTCGGTGGTGTTTATTGATCTGGCTTTTACTCTGATGGATGTGGAATGGATAGGACAGCCCAGTGCCTCGGAAAGATGCTAATTGCCTATGACAAGGATCATGCTGAGTTAGGGGAAAATTCAGTAGCAGCCAAGCTTGTTATAAAATGAGTTGGTTTTTTTTTTAGAAAAATGAACTTACTAGCCAGAGAACTTTCTTTCCCAGAACGTATTTCCACTATCACCAAATTCATGTAAGGATGAGAAAGATGCCTTGTCAATATGTTTTTTAGCATGCCAGTGTTTTGTTCCAGGTTTGGAGCCTCTGTTATTTCTTTGTCTGCGAGAGAGAGAGATATGGGTGACAGCGAGGAAAGAATGTGTTCCTGGAATGATACCAGACAGACAGCCCTGAAACTGAAATCTTTGTTCAATATTTTAGGCACGGGGCAGGGAGCAGCAAAGGGAGCTCCCACACGTTGTCTCACCCCTGTGCTCCCGGCTGGTGCCGGGGAATATTTCCTAGGCTGAGATAGTAGGACACATACCTGGGCCTGGGCTGGTTTGGGGTCTGTAGCGACCACCAAAAGATCTAGATCAGGATCTGCCACCACACATGCACACCCACACACCAATTTTTTTCAAGGTCTACAGACCCAAGCTCGACTTTGGCAGGTGGCTTTTCCCAGTCTTCTTGTCACGATGAGGTTTCTAAGGACAGTCCTGTTCTGTCACCTGTCACCACAGGGTGGGAGGAAACTGGGAAAGTTTTGCTTCTAAAATCATGTCTATCTTTGATAAGTGTATGTGAAATGCAGTTTTCCAAGGTTTGTGAATTCGTTGCATTTTTGTAGCAGTAGCAGAACACTTGGCCCTATTATTCAAACCATCCCTTGCCAAGTTTCAGGTGCTGTCCCAACATGGGGGAGCTTCTCAAATAAACAAACTCAAAACTATATTTGATGTAATTTTTTCCTGAGAGCAAACCAGCATACTCTTTCTGCCTGTTATTAGAGATGACTGACACATTTTGTCTGCAGTTTTCATAAAAAATAAGTCTGAACCCAACATTAGCAGCAAAATTGCAGTTTAACAGTTAACGTTTTGGAAAACCGTAAGCAACCAGAAATGCTTTACTGTGAAAAGGGCAAAAGTTAGCCAGCTGGGTTGGAGCAATGTGCTTCTAGGTGGAGATGATTGTAACCTGAGAAGACACTAGCATCAGCAACGGTTGCTGTATTTATCTACTGGGAAAATGTTACTCCCAAATTACAGGGAGTCCAGCTGAAGAGACTGACTTTTATGGTTCCCTCCTGCTGTGTTTTTACCTTTATTAATCATCAGGGATACATGACACTTACTGTTGCAGGTTCACTCGGGAAGCAGCTAAAGACTGTGTGGTGCTGGGGCAGCGTATTCCAGCCGGGGCTGTCATTGAAACCGCCGTTGGACATCTCCACCACAACCCTGAGCTCTGGCCAGAGCCTGAGAAGTTCATTCCTGAGAGGTACGTGAAGTAGTGCTTTTCATTCCTAGGTTGAAGCCCTTATTTGGGCCTGTTTGGATCAAAGCCCTGCCTTAAATGTGGTTTCACGCATTAGGGTGGGCACAGGACTCCAGCCTGTCCAGTGAAGATACCAGATCCTGCTGCTCCTTCACAGCCACAGTCACCCACTGTTCACCAGAAGCAGTATTTCCACCAAAAGGAGTACAGTTTAATTTAGATCATAAAAATGTGTTACTTCTTCCACATTAGGCAAGTGGTGAAAGTGGCACATCCCACAGAAGGTGCGAGGTTTGGTCAAGGTGGAAATGTGGCACAGGTTTTCAGACCTGTTTCCAAATCAGATGCTGCAAATAGTGTCACCTCTGGATGCAGAAATTCTGAAGTGAGATGGCATATTCAGTGGCATGGAGGTACCCAGCAAACTCCTCCAGCTCCTGCTGGTTTAGAGCAGCCTTTTCACCTGAGATCTTGTAACGGTGTGGGTACACTGTGAGTGGGGAACCTATCCCATCTCCCACTGGGAATTTGCTCTCCATCCGTACGGTGGGATCCTGGGTTCTTAGCTCTGCTTGGCAAGACATATTTTCACGTGGAGCATTTATTCTCTTCAGCTGCGGGGGGCACTGTCAGGTTGTGTTTGTGTACCCTGCCCTGTCTTGCAGATGCTGAGTTGAGCTGACAGGGAGAGTTTCAGCTGTTGTGGTGCTGTGTGGAAGCACAATTGAGTTTTGTGAGCAGCTATATTTGAAGCTGTTCAGTGGGCAGCTGCATTTTAAGCTACCACCACGTTGAAAAGTCTACTAAGAAAAAAAGTGCGTGCTCCACGAACAACTGGGTGCGATACAGGCAGCCCAGAACCATCTTTGCCAGTAGGATAACACGTGTGGTGTAGGTGGGTTTGCCCAATGCTCCTCCTGGGGCAAATCTTGGCATATGGTCTATCAGGCACCTCCGGCCCTGAAGAAGAGAAATGCCAGGGTTGGAGAAGCCCAGAGCTTTTGTTGGGGAAGAATCTTAGCAATAACTGGGCATCTAGGGTGACTTTTTTAGCAACGCTTATCTAGAAATGCTGTCTTAATTGTTTATTCACCCCTTTAACAGTAGTACTAAAGCACATAACAGGGTAAAATGGATAGTGGGGGCTGCAGTCCCCTAGACTCATACGGTGCTGTTTGTTCTGAATCTGAGATGAATTCCCTTTTAAAATTTCCCTGAGGAATAAAGCATAACACTCTCCTCAGCTTGCGTCAGTTGGTAGCGTTAGTAAGAATTATAAAATAAGAGTTTAACAATAAATAAATTAATTCCGCTACAGCCTTTTATCCCCTAATATTTCATTTTGAAATCTGCCTCAGGAATAATACAAGGAAGACTTCAAATGTACCAGAATGGTATATGAGGGTGAGCAAGGCAAGAATTGCATTAACCTGTTTTGCGAGGGATATGCAACAGTGCTGGGTACATGAGTTAACGGTCCTTTAGTCCCAAATTATGGGCTTCTATAGTACTATCTGCAGTACTATCCCAATCTTATTTAGGATATCTAAGCGTGGGGGTGGGGTTAGCAGAAATACAAAATATTATTTTTTTTTTCAAACCTCAAAATAGCCTGTATTACCTCTCATCTCTTTCTACCCTGCATGAGTTCTCTGGACCTTAGTGGTCTAAAGTTCTTGCAGACCGTATCCAAGCAGATGAGAGATTTTCAGGAATGATCCTACACATGAAGGACAGAAGCTTTATCCACATACAGAATTGGAAAAGTAGTTCTGTACTACCAGAACAGCTCCAAATACCTTACAACATGGGAGGATTGTGTAGGTTTCCAGGGTAATGCCATTGCTGTGAAGATTTGTTTGTTTTAAGGAACCGCCCCGATCAGTGACTCAGCACAGGCCGTGGTGAGCCTCAGCTCGTTGATTATGCATTGTCCCTAATAACTGGTACTGACTCAGAGTCTGCACTCTTGTCTGTACATATTCTGTCGTCTAGTATACATCCATCCTTGCAGATTTGGGCAAACAGATTTTACTTTTTTTTTTTTTTTCCTTTGGACTGCTATTCAAATAGGAATTTTGTTTCCTTGGGGAAAAAAAAAAAGAGGAAAAAAAATGAAAGAAGGAAAAAAAAGGCTCATTTTTAATAGGTTGATCAAGTATTTTAAAGCCAGCTAGTTGATTTGCGTACAGACTGCCACATTGCTCAACCTTTCCGATTGGACTGAGGTACTTCAGCTCTAAGAACAGAACTGTCTGCAATTTCAGTGCTTCCCAACTGGGAACCCGGTCTCTTTGGGCCAAGAGCAGAAAGCAGGGCTGTACTGAATTGTAGTAACTGTGTTCCATGGCCTGTCCAATCCCATGAGATTTCATCTCCTCTTGCAGACTTCAAAGAGAAATTCCCATTGATCTGCACCTGTGGTGCACAGCAGGGAAGCCCTGTTGCTAATTTTAGCTAGTTCACGTTGCAGCCCGTTAGTTTCCTCTTAGCTGTAATCGCTCCCTCATATATGCAAAGGTCTACACAGCTAGCATGTCTGCACCTGAAGTTATCGTTCTTCACAACGTGGTCATCAAATGAAGGCAATTCATTAAAGATAGACTGGTAGTAATACTAGTGTCTGTCTGTCCTCTCCTGGAATCACCAGCTGACAAAGGCTGATGGCCATAAATCAATAATCTGTTTACTAAGGACATCAGCCCCATCAGGACATAATCTTTCAGTAGTACCCCTGACCCGTCCATTAAGACCAATTGAAATAACCACCTTTTGAGATGTAAATGAAAAACATGGAATCAGGAGCAAAAAGCATTTCCTGACCCGCTTTCCATCTCTGCACCTTCTAGGTTTACAGAGGAAGCCAAGAAGGAGCGACATCCCTTTGCATACCTGCCCTTTGGGGCAGGACCCCGTGGCTGCATTGGCATGAAAATGGGTTTGCTGGAGACAAAAATTACTCTGCTGAGGATTTTGCAGAAGTTTCGATTTAAGACCTGCCCAGAGACTGAGGTTTGTCCATGCAGAGGCTTAAAGGCCACACTTGTTAACCTCAGGGAGTTGACAGTGTGTCCTAGACAGGATGACTTAGTGACTTTCTCTTCGTTTGAGAAAACTGCTAGAGCCACTTCCATAATAAGAAGGGACTAGAGGCCTGGACTGCATGTTTTAATCAAAACGTGGTTTAACCTTTATGATTTTTTCCAACAAAACAAAGAGTTACACAGCCCTGCCTTAGCGGAGAGCAGTGTAGCGTCACCGCAGTCAAAATACCGTGATTTATACAGGGTGAGAATGGGTGTACGTCTTTCCTGGGATCTCAGCACTTTAGTATATGCCTATAGCTATATACATTGCACCTGGCACTTACTCAGCAGCTCTAGAGTTTACAGAGTTAATTTCTTTCTGTTCACACCTACAGTATACCTGGGCAACCACTGCCTCAGCCTCTGGCTCTAAATTCTATTTAATGTTATACTACCACCGCTGACTGTAAAACAAGTGCTTTACAGCTCCCACAGTAATCCTGATATGAGCTGTTCCCCCCAGCAAAAACGTCTGTCTGTATGTGGTGGTGTTGTACACACATAAACAAATACATACAGCTGTATGTAAGATGCTCTTTTTATTTTCAGATCCCTTTGCAGCTGAAATCAAAAGCCACACTTGGACCAAAAAATGGAGTCTACATTACGCTAGAATCTCGCTAAAAGAAAATATACATCCTGAAGCCTCCTGGGATGGGACCGCTTGTTCAGTGACTCACTGGGTGTAATTATTTTTCAAAACCCCAAAGACAGGTAGGAGCCTAAGTCCCACTGATGGTCAGTAGGTGCTGCCTCACTGCCCTCCTGTGGGAGAGCCTCCAGCCACTTTTTCAAATGAGATGTGGGCTCCACAGTCTTTTTGGTGGTTTTCAAATTGCTGTGAATAGTATCTGTAAAGAAGCATCCCACTTTCACTTTCTTTTCTACATTACACTTCCTTTCACTCATCTTTGAGAACGTTTTCTTCATGTTTAAGTTCAGTAAACGGAGCAGGTGTTAAGCGTACACACAATTTACAACAGATTTTAATTACAATTCATTATCTCACGCATCCTTCTCGTGCACTTAGAAGTCTCTACTCTAGAAAAAGCCCAAGAGGCATCACAGTTATAGCAGAAGACCTGGGATCCAGTGCATTAGATTTTAGCATGAACTCTCCTAAAAATCAAAGCTGAGTGTCCTGCACAATGTTTAATCTCTCCCTGTGTCCGTAAATTGGAAGGACTTGCACCTTCTTCATGCTTTTGAAGTAATTTGAAATACACTTAAATGAACAGTTTGCACCTGACACATTGCATCTACACGACTGAAGAGTAAAGGCTTCTCCTGCTTACCAGATAAGTAGCTAAGACCGAAGAAATGTGGTGACAGCCATTTTTCTGTCTACCAAACTGCTGTTGGAAAGGTGGAGAAAGAGAAGATAGGAATTTAAAGAAAGCAGGAGGACCGGAGGAAATTTAAGGATACTCAGAAGGTGTTGGTACAACACCTGCTTCACGCTGAGGCCTTTCGTCTCCAAGCACTGCAGTTGGCACCATCCTTGTCTAGCTCAAGGAAATGAAGAGCGCTGCATGCACTAAAGCCAACGGCAGGGGAGTGGAATCCAGGATCATCAGTCGCAGCAGCTCCCTTGATTCCTTATGTGGCGCTGCAGCAGGTCACATCCCAAAGTGCCTCACTTCACTCTAGGAAAGAACTTGTCTGATTGCCAACTGCAGCAGCACCTTGGAGCCATTTGTGTGACTGTGAACATGCATTTTCACAGACAAAGCAGCAGTACGCTTCCAATCGTCACATTCCTTCCATGCTCTTTCCTGCTCCTCTACAAAGCCCTTCAATCACCACACACCTAGTGGAGCATCACACAGCAATGATCAACTGACCAGAAAAAAAAAACAACCAAAAAACATTTCCTTCAGTGGGCACCGCAAACTGGTTGGCTGCACAACAAAACCATGAGAGGAGACGGTCTCAGGCTCAGGGTCCTTTTTTTCTTTTTTTAAGTTTTTATAAACAGCAAGAATTCTTAGAGCATCATAAAAATAAGGAGGCACCTTTTGGTTCTTTCCAAGCGTTGACCTTCTGCCTGCCGACGTACTCTGCTTCAGGTTTCTTTAGGTACAGCATCTCTCTGGGTGGTGTGCACAGAGACGTGTCATGGCAGCAGGAGGAAGAGGCTGACTGCTCAGCTTCACGGCAAGGATTGCTGGAGGGAGCCATCTGCTCACTGATCCCTAGCTAGTTCCCGAGTTTCTCTCCAGCAGGCACCTTTTGCTGCCTTCTTCCCACATGCCGCCTTAACACTGATCATATTGCTGTATTTTGCTCCTGGAAGATTTTTGTCTTTCTCTTTCACGGGATTATTTTTTTTTTTAAACCAGAACTGTACAGGTAGTAGTAGTAAAGTACCAACCCGGCAGTCTCGGAATTGTTTGTATTTCCGTGGAGCATCTCTGGCATGCTAAAAAGTGCCCTGTTACAGATACACTGATTATATAAATTACTGATGGAGTGATCGTTATTTATTTGAAAAGCAACAAACTGTATATACCCTCATTTTTACACATTATCCGTAATTTTTCCCTCTTGAAAATAGTGTGCTAGCAGCTGATTTACTGCACAACTTATACATACAACTGGCAAAAAGTTGGATGGGCCTTGCCTAAAAACTCTCACCTACCTGAATGAGCAGGAAGCTCATGCCAGTCTGAAGTCAGCTGTCGAAGGCTTGTTTGTCCCTTCAAAATTTTTTTACTGTTTTTCTTCCTTATGTGAATCAGCAGGTCATTGTGTGCTTCATTTTTGACCAGATGCTCCAAGCCTAAATCAAGCTTGTGCCTTTCTTCCATATGGACATGTATGGACTGTTCTACAGTGTGTCTGAATGCTGTTTATATCCTCAATATTTATCCAAGAAAGTGCCACTAACATGTAGAGTAGCTGAACAACTGATATTTCTGTGTCCAAACAGAGCATTATTGTCTTGCATACCGTGTTAACTCCACTGGAATAAAGCAGTACTGCAGTGGCTGCAACTGGGCATCACATTTTAAAGGCTTGGAAAGTGCACCAAGAGTCTTTCCCAGCCACTTATAAGTTGAACACGGACGGTATGCGCTTGACTCTGCACTGACATTTTTTCAACTGTCCTGCAAAGTTTTCCGGTTAGGAAGTATTATCTGTTTCCACCTGTCAGTTTGTAGTGGTATGGAATAGAGGAATTATTTTTGCAAGCTGACTTGATTTCCAGAAATCAAGTCAGATTTCTGGAAGTGCATCATCCCGTGTTCTACATGCAGGCCTAGCGAGACAGCTCGAGAAGCGAGACGGAGAAAAGGCTGCCAACTTCCTAGTAATATAGGAAGAGCCCGAGCCATCTCCTCCTTTTAAACAACGGCTGCTGATACAGTCACAAGACACTGCACGGACATTTTACCAGGACACTTAATGATGCTGGCCCTCGCCCTGGCTGTGTGGGCTCAGCAACATACCTAAAGAAAGAGCCACACTGAGGGACCGGCGCTGCTTTAGCCCCTCTAGAAAAACACATCGTCAAAAACACACGATGCGAGACTGACAGCAGCTCTCCAAAACAGAAACTGGTAATATCGTGTTAATCACAGTGTGTCTGCGCATCCAAATGACGCAGTCCCAAACTGATCCTGAGCAGAGTTGCTTTCAGGAGTCATAAAAAAAGAAACCCTACCAAAAAAAAAAAAAAAAAAGAAAGCATTATGTTTATAGTCGCAACCTCAAAACTTAACTTTATATCCTTAAGTTACGGTGACGTAGCATTTGTGGTGCAGCACGCTTCAGTCAACAGCAGTTGAGTCTAGGGAGGAACAAGGAAGCTGATTTAAAATAATTTCTCTCCTCAGAAACAGTAAGTGTGTTGTCTCGCATTGCTGCGCTGTGGGTTTGTTTGAAATCGGGCACGTCTGTTTTACAAAAGGGACTTAGTCACTCTCTGACAGCTGACACGAAGCAAAGGCTGCTTGGAAAAGGAAAGCTTCTATTAAAAACATCTGGGACTTCGCAAAGATTACAGAAAGCTATCAGTATAAAATGGTATTTTTAATGAGACTGCTGATATAGAAAACCTTTACAGTTTTGTACTTTATAAATAGTCTGTCTAGAATAACGGAGCTAGGTGTTTGAAATTATTATGCTTCACTGATTGCAAATTTGAACTATCTATTCTTACCTGGCATTAAACTGCAGAATTTCCTCTCCGTGTGTGATACTTTCTGAAATGACCACCTTCTCGTTTCCCTTTCGTTAAATGATATTTCCATCTTGGACACAGCATCACCTAATACCGGACTCTTCTGTGCATTTACAGTAGTAAATATGCTAAAAGAATCTAAAGTTGACTTATAAACTGTTCATTTCATTGCTTGGTTGGCACTGGCCCCACTGTCTTTCTTCTGACAGAGACTGAGCAGACTTTTTGGAAAGATGCTTGCTCCCTGCACTGCTGGGTGCTATGGCTGCTTTCAAGGCAGGGGCAGGAGTCCCTCAATTGCTAGGATTTTTGCAAGTAGAGAGGATTTTGTGACCAGGCCTCAAACAAGAAGTATGGGGAGCTATTCTAGCCCACGAAGCCTATCCTCGGGTAAAAGAGGTGAGCACCAGTAACTCTGGCCATGTAACAGCCATCCCTCCTGGATTTTGTGCTGGAAGTGCTCCAAGTAAAGCAGCATTTCTACAACTCCCACTTGCCCGTTGGCTGAAAGGCAGCTCTGAGCAATGGCTTCTAAGCAGCAAAGAGTTTTCCAAGCCAAACAGCACTGAGCACACCCCCATAGCCGGTACATGCCATCCACCTAAGTTCCTCTTACCTACCACCCGTACTTCACCAGGCTGCAGGTATCCGAACTGGGTAGCGCGCTGCCACTCCCTTGCTGCTGCTGTTGCTTATAGACAGAATTTTTGATACCCACATCTTATGAGACCTAGGCAGAACATCATGATGAACCTGACTACAGGTGAAACTCATTACATGGTGTGGTGGGTTGACCTTGGCTGGCTGCCAGACCCCTGCCTAGCCCAGTGGGTGGGGGTGGTGGGAGTGCCAGGGGCTCATAAACAACCAAGCTCCACTGCTGGTGTAGCAAAGTTGCTTGGCTTCTGCTGGCTTGCCGTCTGTCTTGCCAGGATGGATCTGTTACCAAAAACGGAAACAACCTTCACAGCTTATCTTTCTTCTCACGTGGTGTAGGAGTGAGGGAGAGATTACTACACTGTTCCTGATTAGCTTCTTGTCTTAAGCAGCCAGGAGATATCCTCCTGACTCAGAAAAGAGGTTCAATATCAATTTTCATCTAAAGTTTAGATTTAATGCAAACAACTCTTTAATGTGTTCATTTCCAAATGCAAGCCAAGCAGCTGTACAGGGACTCCATTAATAAACAGCAGCATCTTTAAGACAGTCTCCAAGAACTCAGAAACATGGTGCTTTTAGTATTGAGAGAGAGAAAACCATTACAAGGAATTTAGTGGTTTGAATACCTCTTTATTTACCACACACAAGAAAGTTACCAGTACAGTTTCAAAAGTGAAAAACATGGTAACTTTTCTGTGTGTTAATGGCGAAATAACAGATGACAAAGTATCACAACCAGCCATTTTACTCCAGTTATTACTTACACAGATACACACACCCTTACGCATCCCCTCCAAGAATGAAGTTAGAGGTTTCAAAAATATTACTAGCCATCAAAAATGTTATTAAAAAATATCCCAACTCTTTGCATTAAAAAAAAAAAATGTTTGTTTCAATTTTCTGGCAAAAGATTAACATGACTTTAGCTATTCCAGTTTTTAGCTGAAATGCTGGTTATGTTCAGAGGAAGAAAAGCATAGTAGCATTATTCTCATTTGCCATGAACATGTAGATGAACACGTTTTTTGTTTTGCCAGAAAAATCTGCACAGATATAAAAGCTTTCATACATAATGTTATCCTCCTCAATGAATATAAGATTTGCTTACATGAGATTTATCATGTATGTTCTATTAAAAATCTTCCAAAAGAAAGAATACAGTCAACTCACTTTTCCACATTCCATGTTTTACTGGGTTTAAACACGAATAGGAGTATTTTCCTTTAGATAGCACGCTGCCAATTTTACATATAAAACAGAGTTCTGCACAACCTTACTCCAGCTAATCATGGCTAAGCTCCTGCTTCACAGTGATGAAGTAATAGTTACCCAGTGTACACCTGTCAATCCTCATCCAGATGAATTAAAAAGAAGTGCTTCTACAATACAAGTAGAGATGAGCTTTTTTTTTGTCCTATACAAAGTATATCTTAAGGCTTTTGCGTACTCTGTAGCTAACATAGTCATTTAAGAGCATTAAAGCTGTGGTAAAGTATCTGTCTATGCATCAGCAACTTTAATCATAAGAAATGCTTGACAGTTCAAATTTTTTTATTATCTGCATGCATGTATGCTGACAGCTCAACACTAGTAACATCTTTTGCTGGGAACGATTAAATATTCAACTTAGTCTTCAGATTTTTAAAGGTTTCAGCTCTGTGGCTGAAGACCGCACCCAGGTAAGCACGTTTTTCCTGCAAGAAAGTCCAAAGACACCTTGATTACACAGGTAACCAGTGTATCTCCTGCAACCAAAAGGGCAATGCACCTAACGAGAGACACTCACTCAGAGAAACATAAAGTTGCTCCACAGAAACCGAGTACTGCTAATCAAGCAGTGCAAGCAGTGTATTTCACTCCTAAGTATTATATTCTTAAATGACAGGGTGAGTTGCCTGCTTGTCTTCCCCCTGGCACCTGCCAGCACGCTCTCATTTGTAGGCACAGTGAAAGTCATGAAAAACTTGTGTTATCACAGACCTAAACCACATCATTTATTTAATAGAGTAAGTCAACTGAGTAGGGCACACCAAGAAACCCCTGCTATGCTTCCTGTTTTTGATACTTGTTTTAAATGAGAAAATTAACAAATATAAATAAGTCCCTGTTCCTTTTCAACAAGTAAGTTTAATTTTTGAGGCTTTGTTGGTGAAGATTAAGTAGGGACCAAAAAAACAGTGCTGCTAAGAATTTATGCGATGAGTAGAGCATAGAGACAAGGACTGTACAGTCTCATTTGCAAACACTTGGATGTCTACTGTTACAGGAAACAGATTATTAAAAAAAGTGGGTTTTATCAAATTTTGAGTTAAAAAGATAAACAGGTAGAAGGAGACAACCTCTGACCAACAAGAACATGTAAAGATCTGTCCTGAAACAATTATAACTAAATATTGTCTAAACTTGGCAGTCATAACCTGTGCTCATGTTACAACCATCAGTGAATTCAACAAATTAAAGTCACTAGTAATGCAGGGAAACGTGATATCTGCTAAAGAACAGCAGACAGACATTAGGATTTTAAGAGTTCTAAGACATCCTGTGTGTCTTTTTACCCCTTGTTTTCTATTGCGCAGGAAGGCCAGAGCATGTTTCTGAACACTCACCTACTAATTACACAGCTTCTAAAAATCACTTTTTCTCCCCTTAAGCCAACACTAAAAAAAATGTTTATACCAGCTAAACATAATGATAAGAGGTTTTGCTGCTATAGCATTTTTGCGAATGCCTGGTCAGTGTATTCTATGAGATATTCTGGGTAAATCTGCTGCTTCTCAAAGATGACAAAGATAGAAGGGTTTGAAGAGCAATTCACACAACTGTCATAAAAGTTTTGGTTGTCCTTCAAGGGAGGCCGAATATAAGAAGAAATACCAGGAGTGAACTCTCCCACCAGCACCCGTGCCAGAAACATGGTTTTGGTGTGTAAGTCTTCCGTGCAGTAGTTGTCAGAATAAGATGCATCCCTTGCAAAATAGCTTCCTGCAGAAGAGACACCAAAACAGAGTTGATAAGACACCAAAATTGCATGGAAGGGAGTGATACAGTGTGAAAGCAAACTCATAAAATCTAGTTCATTAACAGCCTTTCCAAAGACTTCACTTATCCTGTATGTCCTTCTTAGTGAAAATGACCACGCTTTCATTTTTCACAGCACACGTATTTAAAAGCCACACAAGTAATGTTTTAAATGTTATCATACTCCTCAAAAAGATTTCTTCCTGATCCTAGACGTCCACCTTCCCCAATCTCACCCCACTTCCTTTCCTGACAAAGGCTACTAAAATTCATTAGAACATTTCTGAGAGTTACAAAGTATTCAATCAGATGGGTGGGTAGTCAGTCAGTGAGCCTGTCTCTTGGCTAATTCCACCTGGTATGTTGATCCTTTCCTGTACACAGAACTATGTAAAGGCATATAATTTGCTAACAAGGCAAAAAGTCTGTAACCAGGATAGCATTTACGTTCCTGGAAAAAAAAACAAAACCACAAATAATGCCACACTGCCTTCTTGTAGGAGCTTGGAGAAACTGGAACAGAAATAAGGCTCAACTCTAGGAAAAAGCAGCCCTAGAACTGGCCTCTCCTAAGCTTGTCTTTTCTTGCAAGGACAGAGTGGAGCATAGAGGCCACGGCCTTTCAGTATGCCTTAGCTCCAAGTGATCTTTGCCAAAGTCACTTATGTTGTCCACATGATCACAGAGATAAGCCCTAGATTGGCTGAATACCCTCTTTCTAATGTTACACCTCTGCAGTAAAGAGAATTTTTTAGCAAGTCTAGCATTAATGAAAGAGACAAACCTCTGCCGTAGACTGTCCCATGAAGGCCACAGATCCTCCAGTCAAAGTTTTGCTGACAGATGGCATGAATGTATTTTTTACTGGTCCCATGAAATAAAAATCGCTCATCCACGGCCTTTCCACCATTTGTCTTCTGCATTTGTTCCTTCTGCCTGCAATGAGAAGCAGTATCTTTGCAGTTCCACGGTGGCTATACCCAGACAGGTTCCAGCCATACTCAGAGACAATTTTACACAAGGAGTACATTCTGAAAATGTATCTTGCAGGGTATCTTGCTATATAGGTGTGCACAAACATGCTTTCTTTATACAAAAATGCCTCCAGATATTTAATAATAAAAACATTCTGTTCCATTCACTGCCTGTTGGGAGACGGGGAGGAATCTTAACATTTATATTTTTTCTAAACACAGGAGTTCAGGTTAAGGCTTTCCCTCGGTGAGTTTTGCATTTAATTTTGAAGGGTGTTTCAGTTTTGACCAGCTACAGACTAGTATTTGTGCCAGATAACACTCATTACTGGCTTCAAGGCTTTAGTGGAAGGCAGCTGTTCTGGACACAGGCCTGGCAGAAGTCAGACCCACTTACTCAGGCGCAAGGATTCCTCCCACAGAGCTCATCTGACTATTCGAAGCTCTTTGTCTTGACTGAGTTTTGGTTTTGTTGGTACCTCTTTTATCTACGTGTTGATCCTGGATAGGTATTTCAGCGGGGGAGTGGAAGCTGATTCTTAAATGCATTTCAGGAATGCGCTTGTCTGTCTTTAGCATACAGCTAACTGCAGAAACAACAAACTTTATGCACACATACCAGAGCAGTATTTTACACATACCATTGATACAGTTCCCAGAGAGATGGGTTCTGAACTCTACAAATCCTTTTAATAACTTTTTTGGGCATTGTGCGTTGAAAGTCCCCCTTGACTTTCTTGTATTCTTCAGAAGAACTGTCAAGCTCAACCAGCTGTAAGGAAAAGTTAAAAAGCTACTCTCATCTTTTACTAAACGATAACAAAGCCACGCTACCTAGTGCGCCACTCAGACCTTTACAGTATTTTCTGTGAAGCAGAGGTACGAGCAGCAAAAATACTCTTGGAAAAAAGGCAGATTAGAGATCCCCACCCTGTAAAAGTAAGCTCTTAATGCAGGGAACATTAACTCCTGCGATTTAAGACACATAGGTTGCACTCTCACAAGACATTAAAGGAGCTGCAAGCTTTTGTGCAGCCACCTAGCCCCTTTTAATATTTGGGCCAAGATACATTTGCATGCATATGTCAAACAGTACCTAAATACATAGAAGTGAGCACATAAATAAAAAAAGAATGGAGAATTTATTTTGCAGCAAATCAAAGAGTACCTCCACACCCATGCTTTTTAAATCTTCATAGTTTATACTCCCTGCAGCCAGTCAACACAAACTGCGCTGTTATGTTTTTAAATAAATTGAAAAGGCTTTATTTGATCAACCGTTTTAGGGAAGAGTAGGGACACACTGCCAAAAATCAGTTCATTACATGATATGAAAGCAAGCAAAGTTTTCTACTTGCATGTTTTCCCTCGGAACATCAAGAATGTCAATGTTAGCCTTTCCTACTTTTTATTGACAATTTCTTGAGGATTTGAATTTTGCAAGTTCGTAATTTTGAAGCTTCGTATAAGAAGATCTTTTCTGCAGGCATAGTTACTAGAGTTGACAGAGGTGGTGGTGGAGGCATGTAGGAAGTCAGCAAAGGTAAACAATGCAGATATTAACTGGGTGTGTTACAAAGGTAAACAAGTTCACTTCATTGGAGTTATGGTGTATTTTAATAAATGATCCCAGCCTGAACCCCACTGACTTCAGCATTGCTCCATAGATGTACAACAGTCTACTTGTATACAACTCAGGGAACGGCTACCCTGAAGTTTAGAGGCATCAGATTTCTCTCTGATGCTTCAGCACATGTTGGACTTCAAAGCTATGTATCTTGGGCATCAGTCTTGCTAATACAGCACAAGCTTCAGGCAAATTTGCCAAGGAAAGGGATAAATAGTAGCAGTGAAAGCCAATGTTGCCATGGTTATACTGCCACCATTTGTTAGTTTAAATTTGGATGTAGTTTCACCTCTAGGTCTGCCCAGTGTGATAGCAGGCTCAAATTTACCAACACCTCTGCATTGTTAGAAAAGAAACAGACATCTACAAAGGCATAAGAAAAACTGAACTGGTGAAGTAACAAACCTGTATACGACAAAACTTATGGAGAGAAAAAATAAAACAAAAAGCTCCAAACCTTGAATCCCAGTTCAGGCAGGGCAGATTTGTCCCAGTGAGCTGGAATGCCCCTAAACTCTTCTGTATGTTTAAAGCCCCTGTACATTACAAGACATTACAAATAGGTAATTAAGACAAAACAAATCCCTACATTTTACATCCATATGATACTAACCATTTTTGCCAAGTTTAGGGAGAATATAGGCAACTGAACAACTTGAAAATACTTATTCCAAATCATCATGTCAATACTTATGGCAGGAAGCAGAACGCCAAATGAGAAAAAACAAAGTTAGATATACACTGAACTAAACGTGAAAGTAGTTCTCTTAGTTGCAGAGAGTTGAATGTATACATAAAAGCTCTGCTACACTGGGGTAGATAAATAAAAATTCATCCAGTATCATAACTGTATGACAGAAACAGGATAGATACAGCCCTCCCCTCTACTTCCATCCCGATTTTATTTAGTGTGTTTAACTGTTCTATTCTGTGTTGCTTAAGCAAGCACTGTGTGCTGCAAAGGAATGCATAAAAAAAGTTGGCTGTTACATGCAATTATTTAAAACGTCTCCCTTTGCAGAATCCCACCTTTTCCTCCACCTGTAACAAGTACTACTTTCCTCTCAGATTATCAGATTGTTCTCAAAAGAATTGTTTCTCAACTTCTACTTAGCTTTGAAAATTACTGATCTCAGATGTCAGAAAGGGCTAGTGCTCATAAACATTATTGCTTACAACTGTATAAGCTCCTCTAATAAGATAGCTGCCTCTAATAATCAGCAGCTCCCTGCAACATTGCTACAAGTTGAATTATTTTCTATGCTTCCACACTTTCTGTGGCCAAGCCCAAACTTCCTTCATCCCCAAGGCTCTTGAGCTGCTTGAAAACTGTTGGCCAGGCTGCAATACTATCCTGGCTAGACACTGTTGTAGGAAAGGTATGTCCCTTCCCCTCTGAATTTCTTTTACAATTGCCTCAAAAGCTACCCCTTCACCTTATTAACACCCTTGGAAGTTACTGCATTCACAGTGCACTAGATCCATCACCTCAGAATGAGCAGTTGCAGTTTACCTTGCTCTTGTCATTTCTACTTCTGCCTGTGAGACAAATTTAGGTCTTCTGCAAATCTCTCTCTCTGTTGTGTAGTGAAGGTTTTTCTGAATCATGGCTGGGAAAAAAAGACAACACACAACAAAAACCCGAACAATCAGAAAGATGTTTCACAAAGCCTTCAGACTGCAGCAAAACTTGCCACTAAGTTGTTTTGTCAAAAATGTCGACAAAAAGTCACAGGGCTTTTTTCTTGCTACACAGAGGGAAGTCAGAGCAGGATGTGAAACCCACGGTCTATTTGTGTAAATCACTGAGCAGGATTTCAGTTTCAGTTTTGCTCTTAACTTTAGAAGGAATGATAAGACATTGGTAGCTATTTTCCCTTCATTGTTCCATCAACCACACTTAACCAAAAAGGATCATTGTAAAATAAGTATCTACTTTTGCTCTATGGATTGCATCTCTTTCTTCTCAATTTGCAATCATGATACTGTCTTCCTACATTTATTTGTAGATTTCAAACCCTATAAATGCAACCTAACAGCTACCACAGGCCACTCATTTTTATTGACCACCAACAGAAACAAGTCACAGCAAACTGTATTTTAGAGTCATTCTGTCTGGATGTTGGAAACTCTGTAGCTACTGCCATATCATACTGGCAACTAAGAGTCAACAGCAGCCAGCAGATCTTGATCTTCAGAGGGAGATGCACAGGAAGAAAACAAACAAAGAAAAAGCCTCTTGGTACCACCAAGCCTAGAAACTAAGGTTTGGAAGACGTCTGCATTGCACGTGTTTGCCTAAGTTACTAAAAAAGCCCAAACCTTAGAAAAGGGATTGATCTACTATGCAATTTCCTCTTCTAAGCCAGACAAGTTTCCCCAGCCTATAGAGAAGACTACAGAATTGCTTTCAATTAAATCACAAACAATGTATCACATGAGACCGTAATGGAGAGTTGGATCAAAGGCAACTATACCAAAATGACGGTCTAGGCAGGTTGATTCCCACCACCACTGTTCCCCATGATTTTGGAAGAGGATACCTGGAAAGGCAACAGCTCAGAGAGGAGAGTGCCATCACAAGTGTCTTAAATTTCCTGAACTCTTGGAACATCTTCCTACTTTGACAAAGTCAAGCTATTTCCTCAGCCTTTCCAGACAGGCAGAGCTACGAAAAGAAAACAGCTACATAAATATTGCAATGCTAAGGACTGTCTGGACCCCACACCTTGCCCAAGTATTCATTTTTCTGCAAGCCAGTGATTAACACAGACTGGAAGCTGCTTTGCCAAGTCTTCCAGAAGCTTCTCACCATTTGTGTTGGTGCCAGCATCAATGACAATGTCACACTTTGACTTGCTGACATACATTTTGAAACCTAGCATAAGAACTTCTCAAAAATAAAAGGTTTGGATGAATAGGAATGCCACTTTGCTTATGTGAACAGCTCTTATCCTGAGAACTTTGATAGCAGCTCTGTCTCTGTAAGCATTGCACTTCAAAGTTCAAATTCCTCTCTCCTATCTCCTGTACTAATGTAGTTTAAAATCACAAAAGACCTGGGAGGAAGGGAGGGAGGGAAAGGGAGAGAAACAAAACAAAAATACCCGCAAAGCAAATGGAACATACCTCCAAGATCAACTTCATATTCATGTCTTCCAGCTTTGAAGTTCAGCTTTGGAGAACTTTCGGCTATATAAACTTTCTCCAGGTCTTCACTGGAGATGGTGGCAGCTGCATGATCATCATCCTGTCAGGTCAAAACCAGATCAAAAAAAGTTATTCTCCTGGTCTGTTATACACAAGCAAGTTTGAAAACCCACAACTGTCATACGGTATGGTGGCTGCGGTCTCAACCTTTGTGCATGATAGTGTCTATCAGGCAAAAGCTATGTATTAAGCAGTTGAAACTGCCCCTAAAACAAACCAAGCAGTGCTATGAAGCCTAAATTTACATTGCAAAGTGCATGCGATGAACACTACTACTGAGTCTGCACATTCACCAACCAGACCTTAGCAAAGACACACAAAGTACTATGGGAACCTCAGAAAAGAAAGTTTTAGTCAGGAGCAGTGAAAAGAATGTGTTAATGTGATCCTATCTGACATGACTCACTGAAGAATTATCTGTTGATAATTTTTGTGACTCACCAGTGAGCACTTTCCTACATGAACCAGTCAAATTCTCAGAGAAAAGATCCCATTAGGCCTCTAAAGTCCATCTGTACAGTATGAGTGAGAGGGACGAATGGGACAGTGTGGAGGGTGACAAAAGAGGGGAGAATATAAACACTGTGTACTTTTCAGTAGTTCTGCGCTTTTAATAGAGTTGAGAGTCTCCCCATTTCTCCACACTTACTTTTTTTCCGTACTCCTTCCACCGGCCGTATTCATCTTTCCAGTACCAGATCCATTCTGTTGTAAGAATGAAGTGAGAGGGTTTGGTCACAGAGGAGGGCGTAGAAAGACGTCTAACCTTTGCAAACCCACAGCACATATTCACAAAACAGATACGTGACAACACAGAGCCACTTTCAGTAACACCATTATTAAATCTGTAAAAAAAGGGAGAAAAAAAGAATAGCAGAACTGTTTGGGAAGCTTTATACATAGGTTCAGAAGTCCACCACAAATCTGCAAATTAAGTCAACATCACTCAAAAGCAGAACACAAACCTGCAGTTTCCACAACAATCCCAATTCTGTTTTGGTTTACATATTCTGCATTACAGTATTACGTCTCAGTAACTGTTATCAACTCATAAATTAGTGAGTTACATAAGATGAACAGAAACAGTGGAAAGTGTACACTGCCTTCTTCTTGCTAACCAACTGTATTCTAAACAGAACACATAACTTAAGGGCAGCTTGAAAGAGCCTCTGATGTAACATAGGAAGGCTAGGTAACTTTTCCACTACAGGACACGGCACACTGGTATGAGCCTCTTCCAATAGCCTCTTCATCCTACATAACCAGTTCCAAACTCTTACAGGTATTTCCATATTCTTAATGGTCCTCTGCACCCAAGAGTATTTCTCTCTCCAGATACACAAGGTATTCTAGTAGTTCCACAATATAGACTGGGGGGAGGGGAAAGCGGTGAGAGGGGCAAATCTCATGCTACCTTTCCATCCTCCATCTCAAAAGGTGAAAGAGAACATTACTTCTGACCACGGGGTAGGAGCTGCATATTGACAAGCTGCGTATTGACAAGCTCTAACCAAAGACAGATTCCCACAAGTATTTGTGATAAAAACACCATTCTCTGAAGTTTTCCAGCCATTCTTTGTGAGGATTAAGACTTCCTATGGTAGCAGCAGTAGGAAGTGTTTATACATTTTTTCACAACCAAGAATACTAAGAGTGTACAGGTCAATCACATAAAATAACTGTGGTGGAATGACCCTGGCCAGCAACCAAGCATCCACACAGATGCTCACTCACTCCCCTTCCCCTCCCCTGTACAACAGAGGGCAGAAAATAAGGGCAAAAGCCAGAAAAGTTATGGGTCAATATAAAGGCAGTTCAATAGCTGAAGAAGGGGCAGGGGGAGTGTAAACAAACAAACAAACAAAAAAATAAAGCAAAACAAATTGCTCACCACCAGCCACCTTGGAAACCAAAAACCCAACCCTCTTCTTCCTCTGCTCCAGGTTTTATTGCCGAGCATGGTGTTATATGATATGGGAGATCCCTTTGGTCAGTTCAGGTCAGGTGTCCCGGCTGATCCTCTCCCAGCCCCTTGCCCATCCTTAGCCTACCCACTGGGGAGGAGCAGAGAAAGGGAAAGAGAAGAAGCCCTGACATTTGGGCAAGCAACATTTAGAACATCGGTGCATTATCTGCACTTTTAGTCACAAATCCAGAACAAAGTACTATGCGCGCTGCTATGAAGAAAGTTAACTCCGTTCCAGCCAAACCCAGTACAGTAACCCAGAGGGCCACAGACAGACTCCAGGCGCAAGTCAGTCACACGGGATCAGATCTCCAGCAACAGCAGATCAGCAAAGTGAGGTCAGTAGAAGAATACCGAATGAAGCTACTTATGTAATGACTGCAATAGAACCATAGCAATTTACAGCCACTAAGAGGCTGGTCCAATATAGCAAAGTCCAAATATTATTAAATTTTTTAAGAGTTTATACCTGGTGTTATGGGGATCACAATATGCTTTTTCTATTTCTTCCATATTCTTGAAGTCCTTCCAGGTATTACCATCAGAGATCTGCCATCTATATGGCAAGTGAAAATGAGTTCTGATACACTTGTCTATAAAAATTTGAAAATAAAAAAAGAGATGCATTATTTTTAGAGGCTATGATAAAATCTCCAACATCTCAGGGCTGCACACCTAGCTGGTGAAAGTATCAAATGCGTAGCTATAGAAAGTGGTCACCTACAGAATCATTACATGCGATAGTTCAGAATTTTTCAGTGTGAGCAAGCAAAACTTAATTTTTGAGCTTAGGCAGATGTTCAGTTCCTGTACCTACTAGCTGCTCTTTGTACATCAAAATTGATAGCAGGAGCTTAGCGGTGAAGAACTGTTTTGTCTTCTCAGTTTCAGAGACAAAAATTTACAATTAATCAAGATCACAAACTTACACAAAGCTATTATTTTATATATAGAATAACAGTGTAGACTCAAATATCTATGCTTAACCACTCAGTCCCAAAGTGGTATAACTCAGGAAAACAACAACCCCCCCCCCCAAACACACCAAATCAACAACTACAAAACACACCAAATCAACAACTACAAAACACACCAAATCAACAACTACAAAACACACAAAAGACCCCACCAAAACAAAAAAAAACACAAAAAAAACCCCCAAAAGTCCCACAAACAAACCCCCCAAAAACCCACAAATAAAAAAAACCAACACAAAAAAACACCAAACAAAAAACCACCAGTGCTTAGTTTTAGGATAGGAGGTAGCTCATTTAGAGACTTCAAGAAGTCTCTAAGGATCCAGGCCTCACCAAGAAAAAGAGTGGTAGCAGTGGCCCAGGTATCACAATTGTTACTCAGAAGTCATTCAAAGAGACAGTATGCAGTCACTGCTCAATAGGAGCGAAGATCACATCACCAGTACACATAAACTCAAGGCTAGCTTTCATAGTAGCACAACAGGCAACTTAACTACGGGGAAAGTCAAGGAGACCAAACCACACAGTTCATATGAGAAGGTGGGCAATACATCAGGGAGCTACTACAGGTCAAGAACATCAAGAAGGAAAAGGATGACAAAAGATCAAGAAGCAAGCTGGCACAGCAGCCTTTTTCCTGGACAAGTTGGAACATTTTGAAAGGGAGACAGACGGAAGAGAAGAAACAAGGAAGAATGTAGAATTCAGAGTATCTTCTGTAGCTATTTGGAAATAGGACTCCTATCATTCAGCAACAATCCCTAAGGTGCACACAGGTGGAGTAGCCAATCTCCAACACAGGCTGATACGATACATTTCAGAGTAAAACAAAACAGCTCCTTCATTTGGTATACGAGGTTGGTCAGTTTCCTACTAGCACTCAAGAGTACAATGAGATTTAACTAAAGATAAGCGTAAGCTCTGAAGTTTCCCTTTCTGTGAAAGATGTCTATCACTTCCTCTTTATGAGAAAAGGAAAACAGACTAGACTTGCTACAGTCACAACCTACCTTTAAAGCCACAACTTCGGTACAGGTGATATAAACAGATCTGTTCCAATCCATCACCATCTGTAGTTGAGGACTCTCGGCTAGAACTGTGTTTTCTCTCTACAGGAGGGAATTATAAGCCTTATTAAAACTCTTGTTTCAACAAGCCCTCTCAAAAGTACACCTATCGGCAGAGAAGATGCCAAAAAAGCAGTGTTTATAACTATGTAACTGCATTCAGCTCCAGAAAGACACTGAAGTCTTTGGCAACCTTGTATACTCAAAAGTCTTGTCCCTTTATCCATCCTTTCTGAATTTGACTTTCCTGTAACTGCAAAATTCCTCAGATGCAGTTTTTAGCTATCACCGCAAAGAAAGAATAGAATCCAATGCCTTTACATTTCTAGATGGACTTGAGTTAACCATGCATTCCACATAGCTGTTCGCATTGGCAGCTATAAAATCTGAAGTCTCAAAATCTGATACTTCTGTAAATTAATGTACACCTAAAGAAACAAAGAAGGGAAGAAGGAAACGCAGGGAGAATAGCAGAGATGAACACACACACACACACTTGGATTTTCCATTCTGCTATCCTTTTCTTCCCTGCTAAACTATACTTAACTTACAATTTTAGGGAACTTCAAAAGAAAAGAACAAACAAAATATTACACCTCTGAGAAGTATCTAGGATACTGCTACCTGTGAATTCTTCTGCTAGACAATCACTACATTAAAGAAAAAAAAAGGATAAAGTAGTTTATAATCACACAAGTAAATGCCACCCCTTTTCTTAAATAGTTCTTGACACTTGTTTGTGTTTTTTAACAAGAAAAAAATGATAGAGCTCCATATTTCCAGTTCCTGTTATGCGTTTCTAACTCCAAATTTAAGATTTTTATAAACGCCAAGCACTTTACTTCTCAGGAACCATTAATGTCTTGAAATCTACTTCACTTGTCAAGACACAAATCTCTGTCAAAGGGATAGGTGCAAGGTCCCTCCTAAAAGACACGTCAAAATGTGAATTCAGTTTTCTATTTCCTAGTGACATCTGTGAGAACGTTATATTCACTATACTAACCCTTCTTCTGGTATTTTCAAAAGATGGTATCATTTACCTTTGCATGGAGAAGACTTGGCATCTTCTACGTCACACGTGTTCCTGTTGCCATTTTTTATGTCATACATATTCCTATAAATGGAGGGTAGTTTCTCAATAATGTTTGAGCTCATTCCCTGTCTCTCCAGTTTCTCATAACATTCTGACTTAAATAAGTCATGGGATCGCTTGCAGCTGCTGCCAAATCTGCACTGTCCCTGCAAAAAGTACTGGCAAACATGCAGTTTGGTGCAGATCTTCTTATAGGTACAAGATCCAGAAGGTCCATCACCTTTGTTATAATGCAAGCACACCTTGGGTAGAGGGAAAAAAAAAACAACAAACAAACAATTTAAAAATTAAAGTACAATGTGCTCATACAGACTGTTTGAAATTATGATTTTTTAATTTTTACAGCTACATATTTACATTTGCATTTAAGACTTATACAAGTTTCTTCTTTCCTCTTGTTTTCCAAATGATTACTTGATAGTTTTTCCTTTACCTTGCTAAAGTCTAGAAAGACGTTTCGGCAGACAACAACCTGCTGACAATGAAAATGTCAGCATTGACATTTTCATTATCAGCAGGTTGTTGTCTGCTGAAACGTCCATGACAGACATTTTCAAGCAGATGGGATTTTGTTCTGTCACATAAATATAGGATAGTGGATTTTACTGTGTCACTACCCAATCTCTTTTGTTTTCCAGTTTTGGAATAGTGAACTTTTTTGTCCTGAATTTGATGGTAAGAGGTATTGGATCTGGCTAGGATGGAGTTAACTTTCTTCATATCAGAACAAACCATGCTACGTTTTGGATTTGAGACCAAAACACTGCTGATAACACACCAGTGTTTCAGCTACTGCTGAACAGTGCTTCCACAGTGTCAAGGCTTTCTCTTTTTCACCACTTGGGCCCCCGCAACCCTGGGTAGGCTGGAGGTGGTCAAGAAACTGAGAGAGGACACAGCTGGGACAGCTAGCCCAAACTGTCCAAAGAGATATTCCATGCCATATAATGTCAAGCTCAGCAACAAGAAAAGTTGGGGAGTAGGGGAGCCGGGTCCTTCCTACAAGGTGGCCCTTGCTCAGAGACTTGCTGGGCATCGGTCTGCTTGTGGGAGATGGTGACTAACTTCCTTTGCAACACTTGTTTTCTCCCTTCTTTCGTCCACTTCCTAAACTATTTTTATCTCCATCCACAAGTTTTGTCACTTTTGTTGTTCTTGTTTTCTCTCACCTGTCCTGCTGTGGGCAGGGGAGGGGGAAGTGAGTGAGGGTCTGTGCGAGTGCCTAGCTGCCAGTGAGAACAGAGGATGCAGATTTAAAGGCTTAGATTTGCATTACGCTAACTAAACTGACACCTAGCATCTCCATCTAATATCAAGCATCTTCCACTTTGTGATGCTCACTGAAACACAAAGCTAAGGAAGTGTCACAGTACTACTCACCTCTGGTAAGAGGGAAGGGTCATTTTGAAGTAAAAGCTGGCGAAGTTCATCACTGTTTAAACACTCAAGTCCATATTCCTTTAGAACACAGAGATTGTGGTCTGAGTGGAAGTTGTGAACAAACCTGCATTCCTTCCTACAAGTCACGAAACCAAAGTGCAAAATGAGCGCAACGGACTAGCAGTATTTTGCTACCCCTTCGGTATTACACTAAACAATTTAAAAAGCACACCAAATTAGCTAGTTTCAGAAAATTCTGTAGCACTCCTTCATAAAGTAATTATGTGATTTGCTAAGCAAATTACATAATTACTCTGCAGATAATTGCCATGCTATTTCTGATTTACAGTCATTATAGCATTAGCATAGTCTGCCAACATGGGCAGTTTTTGACCGGCAGCTCACAACCACGACGACAACACCGAAATCACCAGGGTACCGTTCCCTCCCATACAAATCGATAAGCACATTCCCCAACTTTGCCCAGCAGAAAGCAACACGATTTTTTTGTGGGGGCTGGGGGAGGGGGGTGCTTGGGGGTCAAAGCTTTCACCCTCGCAGGGTCCCTATGTGACGGTGAGAGGAAGCGACGGCGGCTGTGTGTTGAGCTGGGGAGGAAGTGGTGCAACCCAAAGTCTGCCAAACGACCCCTTGTGCCTCTCTCTTTTGGGGGAAAAAAAAAAAACAACCAACCCACACAAAAAAAAAAAAACGGAGCGGGAGGGGAATAAGGTGGGAAAAGCAGCATTTTCCGACTCGGAAAAGGGCACCAAGGCTTTTACTGAACCCTTCTTCTTCTGAAGGGGTCACGCCGAGCGCTGGGCCGAGCCCCCCGGCCCCAGGACCAAGCTCGCAGCCGCCACCCGCCCGCACCGGGACAGGCGGCCCCCCCAACACACACCCCCGGCCCCGGCACCACGGCACCCCGCCTCGCCAAAGTAACACGACTTTTCTCTACGAAACACCTAAACGCGTTCGGGGAACGCTACCAACGGCAACAGGCCGCAGCAGCGCCCAGCCCCAGCTCCATCCCCACCGGCGGCTTCGCTTCGCGGCCCCGCGAGGCCGGGAGAGGCCCCGGCCCCCGTGGGGAGGGAGGGGAGGCCGCCGAGGCCCGGAGGGGAAAGGGGGCTCCGCGGAGGGCAACCGC
The DNA here is from genome assembly GCF_963924245.1 of Chroicocephalus ridibundus. Classification (NCBI taxonomy): domain Eukaryota; kingdom Metazoa; phylum Chordata; class Aves; order Charadriiformes; family Laridae; genus Chroicocephalus; species Chroicocephalus ridibundus. The sequence continues at coordinate 158,857,961 of NC_086284.1, forward strand.
GCCCGGGGGGCAAGGAGCAGCACAGGAGCCCCGGGCAAACGGCCCCTCGCAGTGCCGGGCCCCGGCCCGGGCAGCACTGTGGGGGTCCCCGCCGGCAGCCCCGGCGCCCCCCACCCCTCACCTGGCTCGCTGGTTGCGGCAGAGTCCCTTCAGGTGGTACTTGCAGAGGTGCAGCCGCCCGCATTGCCCCTCGCAGCCCGCGCCGTGCTCCTGGCACAGCCGAACGGGGCTAGTGGCCACCACCACCGTCGCCGCCCCCGCCTCGCCGGTCCGCCGCACCAGCGTGAACCGCTGCGCGTCCCGCAGCACCAGCGCCATCTGCTCCGCCGTGGGCCGGCCCGGCAGCCGCCGCTGGAGCTCGCCTTGCTCCAGGCAGCCGCCGCTGTCGCACAGCAGCCGCAGAACTTGGACGGCCAACGCCATAGCCGCTGCCTCCCCGGGCCGGAGCTGCGCTAAGCGGGACGGCCCCGAACAGCCCCGCCCCGGGACGCTCCGCTCGCCAGGACGAGGAAACGAAAACGAAAGTGGCGACGCGGGGCTTGGGTGGGGGCAGTGGGCGGGTGGCGGGGCCGGGCCGCCCCCGGGAGGGGCCGCGGGGTGGAGCGGGGTGCGCTGCCCTCCTGCCCCGTCTCGGTGCCGTGGCTTGTTCCTGGCCCCCGTGGGGCTGTCCCTCACGCCCCAGGGCTGGGTCGCCCTGAGGGGGCAAGCCTGAGGGGGGACGGTCCTGAGGGGGGCAAGCCTGAGGGGGGACGGCCCTGAGGGAGGCCCCAGCTTCGGGCACTCGAGGTGCCCTGGCTGCCCACAAGGCCAGCGGCTCCCCTGGCCTGCTGAGATGCTCCCGGATGCCCAAGGTCACCCAAAAGGCTTTTATATCTCTTCCGTGTGGCCTGGGGTGTGGTTTGTTTGGTTTTTCTTTAACCAGACCGCAGGCGGTGAGACCCATGCAGTGGTGCTGCGTGAGAGCCTGTCGCCTCCCGCCTCCTGCTGATTTTGTGGATGTTTTTAACCAAATTCGACCACAAAAAGGTGGCAGCTGCGAACTTACACATCTCCTAAAGGAATAAGTCATCCAGGGGAGAAGAGAGGCCACAGCCAAATCCCTTCACCACCTTCAATGACAGTTAGAAGGCTTGTGTGTGAGTTCAACCGCTGTTAGGCACTAGAAAAACTTCTCAGTTAAGGTTTCTGACCTGTGTCTGTTTTCTAATGATACATCATGAAGGCCACTCTCACACTCCTTTGCTTTCAATATCTAAATTAAAAGCTCAGTCATGGGCACGCACCTGCTGGACATGTAACTGCCCTGGTTGCAATGCCTGTAGTACCACCTGCGACACAGTGTCACTGCGTCCTCTTGCGCCGCAGCCATGGCAGCGGACCCTGGGCAAGCGGTGTGCTCACCCGCTGGGACCTCACAAACTCCTTAGAAGGGGGATCATCTTTTTAGTTGTTGAAGTGCCTTCCTCTTTGGGTCATTTCATCACTCCTGGTGCTGCATCACATTCACACAGAGGCATGCTTTAAATGATGGTGAAACAATAATGTAAATAGCGTTATCTAGGTCAGACTGGCAGCTGTAGGTATGGGCACTGTTACAGTGGATGGTGATTCTCACTGAACAAGAGTCCTGCCTGCTTCCTTCTTTTGCCAGTCAGGTTCTGTTGCGCCTTTCCCCTTGTCTCGTCCTATTTCCTGCTTGCCCTGTGAGATCAGGAAGGGAGTGACAAAATGAGAAGCTAGACAAGTACATTGAGCAGAACAGCAGCTATATTAGGTCAGCTAGAGGTTCATATAGATCTGTAGCCTGCCTCTGACAGGCTGTCGATAGATGCCTAGGAGGCAACGTGAGAGGCTGTAGCTTTACTGTCCTTCATCCCTCCCTTCTAGGGTCCACTGATTAGATTTCCTGAAACACAGGAAAAATGCTATTCACTTTCTTGGTTCAATTTTTGATTTTCTATCCACTGATTATATACCCCTTTCTTATCTCCTTTCCAAATGGAGAAGTTTTGGTCTATTTTCGAGTTTTATTGTATGGAAGTAATTCTATATTTTGGTCTGTCTTTGTCTTCCTTTCTTCCTTAAGACAGTCTTTCCTAAAGCGGCAGACCTATAGATGGTATGCAAGATGTGAGTGTGTGAAATGTGCACAGTGGCTTTTCAGTGTTTTTTGTTTTGTCTTCCATTGCTTTCCTACTAATCCCTACTGTTTGATTTTGTTGATTACTTTTGAAGCTGGAGTGTCACAGTTCATTTAGATATCTCAAATTTTACAGGACAGCATACTCTGTAAATTGAACTTTATTTCATAAGCTCATTAGGAAAGAAGACAAATAAGCATGTCACACAAGGGCTCAATCCCCTCTTGTACACACTTGTCTAAAATGTGAATTCACTAACTCATCGCTTCATTAATTTATGAAGTTTCTAACTCACAGGTTCTCTAATTCATAACTTGTAACTCATGCACCTATGAACAAAATGGTTACCTAGCTGGAGTGAGAGTGCTCATCCTTCCTCCTTCGTCATGATGCGGGTGTCCCCTGTATCACACCAGGAAGCACAAAAGCCTCAGCAGTCCAGCTGCTGTTGGATCAGCTTCAAAAGCCTTTCAGGTAAGCTGATGGTATTTATACCTTCCAGCTTGGATGTTTGGTCCTTGCCATTTCCATAAGTTAGTGGGTTCTGAAGAGACTTCCAGATGAAGAATATGCAAGAATGTGGGAGATGATGTCTGCAGGAGACAGCGAGCTCCAGGTGGTAATGGCAGCGTAATGACTTTTAGCCCTTCCTGTCCATCCTGCCCTGCTGATGCGTTGCTCTTTCTTTGACCTAATGGCGCTGATCCCAGGATGAATGAAAGGACTCTGGTGTTTTCATAGAATTATCCCATTATCCCTAGATCTCTTTCCTGACTGGTAATAGTTCAGAAGCCGTCACTATCTATATGAAGATAGGATAGTTTCTGCATTCTTGTCTAAATCTACATTGAATTTCAGCTGCCATTTTGTCATCCAGTGATGACTATAGGGTCTTTCAGCAATTCTTCATAGTTTTCCATAATCACTGTTTTCCTGAATAATATAGCATTCTCAGTAAATCCTGCTGCCTTATCCTCTTTTCCTGATGATTTATGAGTATGTTGACTAGTGCAGGGCTGAGCAGGCCCGTACTGGGGGACTGCCCTCTGCTGGGAAAAGCTTTTGGAAGTCTTCTGACACTTGCCTACATACTTGTTCATGCCCTCAAATAGTTCCAATATGTTTCTTAGGTATAAATTTAAAAAGGCCTTGCTGGCTTTTCCATAGTATTTTCTATTTCCAACACCTTCTGTTCCAAATTGTAGGTTTCAGTGATCTGGCTTCCTGCTCTGCAATTCTTTGGATTCCCGCTGTGATCCAGGTGCCACATTTACTATGTTCAAGTCCTCTAGTGCCTATGCATTTCTGAGTGAGAGATCACACACCACAAACAGTAATTGGCAAAATCACAGAGGAGTTGATGTTGGAAGGGGTCATGGGAGGTCATTTGGTCCAAACCCAAATTCGGCTATTTCATCCCTGGGTTGTTCAAACAGGCATGGCAGCTTCTTAATTTTGGTGTGTTGCCTAATGTTTTCATATTGTTGGGTAGACGTGTATACTGCCACATTGGTAGTAGATATCTTGACTGAACCAAGACTCAGGGAACGTTTAGAGTGTAAGAAAGGCAGGTATTGCTTTTGCAGAGGAGAAAAGCTGTTCCCATCAGAGGTGACATGATAAGGGAATGACTAAGACAAAGAGGCTTCAGCGAAGGCTTGTAGAACATCTCTTATCACACAGACAAAAGGACAAACTGATTCCTACTGGATTAGTGTCAAGAAGGGTAGTCAAACATTTAACCAGGGCTAATGACATTGAGCAAACTTTTACCAAAAAGGAAAGAAATAAACTAGTCAGATAATCCCTTTAGGTGTAGCATAAAGAGAAGTAAACAGAGGCAGGACATGCGGGAAGAATTTTAGGCGCCTCGGACAGACTGTGAACCATGGAGTACCTAACCAGTGGGAAACAGGGGAGGGAAAAATTCATCTGGGATTAGGGAATAAAAAGGTGTGTTTCAAGAACTGAAAGTGTGCCTACTTGCTAGGTCACCCGCTCTTGCAAGAACGTGAATAAAAATGTGCTTCACAGAGGATTCTGCCTGAGCCTATTTCATTCGGACCGGAACTTATTTCTCACAAGAGTAAAAAGCATTGAAGCCAGCATGGTACTAGACAACTCCTGTTCTCCCCAGTAGGCCTCCATTTACTTTTGCTGTCCAGTGCCCTAAATCCGTCCTATCTAACTGCCTCCAAACCTTTTGCATCTTAAAGACCTGTCCCAGCATCACTGTGCAGTCCGTGTAGATGTTTCAACTACATCTCCCCTCCACACTTCCCTTCCTCATGCATCTGAAAAAACCCCACTCATTTGGCAGAAAGAGGGCATTTTTTCCATCATAAAATTTATATGAATGACTATGCCAATGCAGATGGCAACATTATAGAAGGAGAAGTACAAAAGGGAGCAATGTAAGGTCGGGGTAGGAGGAGTGTTTGCAGGTAGCTTTACACCATTGCAATTCATTCCAATGTGCTGGTCTGTGTATCACAAGGAAGTTCACATTGCTGTTCCTGCTTTGCAGCCAGAATGAGTTTTTCGAGCTCTGGAGCAGAGCTATCGTTCTATCTCTTTTCATGAGAACAAAAGTAAAACTAGGAAAACAGTCAATGATTGACGCCGAGAGAAGATTTGCAGAGCTGCCTTTGAATTTAAGTACCTTCCCATCCCTGAATGCGTACTTGAAGTAAATCATAGCTTATTCCCTCTCACACAAGTTTCTTGTACTTTGTTTTGTGGCATGTTCCTCAGGAAGAAAAAAAGTACCTCTTTGATTTGATAGAACTTCCCCACCTATGAATTATATATAAGCAAAATTGTATTTTCTCCTTCAGAAGAATTTTCTGCTAATGGAAAAGTCAGTTTTCATTTGTAAAATTAAGTACCTCCAATGTAAGAAAAAATGTGCCCCTCAGGGGCACGTAAGGCAAGTGGCTCCTCTTCACCACTCAAATATCCTAATTAAAGGTAAGGCTGGAACTGTTTTCTTAAATGCCATTGTAGCATAATTGTGTATGAGCTATTCAACCTACAGTTTATGACTGTCTTGTGCATTGGCCTTGTAATAAGCTCCCTTTAAACAGTTCTTATGGTTTCTGAACAGCTGCTGGACTCCAAGCACATGGATTTTTAGTAATTGTGGGACTTCAGGTAATGCAGTTTCAGTGAGCCACCTTTGCGAACATCTGGTGTGTTCTGCTATGAAAACTTTAGAATTTTTCAAGTGTCAATCATTAGACTAATATCTTTATTTTTAGGAGTAGTTGATGTATAATTGTGTTTATTTGAATTGTGACATCATTTCATAATTTTGCATGCATCGGTCTTCAAAATGTAGTAATTTAATGATTTTCCCATGAATTTTTGTAAGCAACTTTAAAATATCCATTATTGTAATAGTGCATGGTGTCCGCACTTCCCACCCTGTACACCTGGTTTATCCCTTCTCCTAGCTAACATGGTGAAGCTCCTAGCTTTGTGTTGTCTCTTCTGGTAGATGATGTAATGAAAACAGGCAGAACAAGGCAGATTTTAGACACAATTGTGAGTTCTCTGGTGAAAAATCACCTTCTGTTTGATAAAGCAGCATTGCTGATTCTCAGTGGTTCAGAAGCCTAGAAGTGTGATGTTTGCTTGTGAGTGTTTTTGATTGCGTCTTAATGTACATTTAAACACACATTTTCCCAGTGAAGGTCTGACAGCATGGTTACTTTTAAACACTTGGCTAAACCTTCAGTAATTTTGTCGGCAACTGGTTCTGTTTGTAACAGCTTGTATTTGCTATATATTATTTCTATATACTACTCCAATTTCTTCACTTCTTACTTGTATTTCTGAAATCTGGACGAATTGACGACATCTCTGCATACCAATCTTACAGCTACAATCCCAAGAGCTTCCCGGTGGCACACTAAAAATCAACCAGCCAACAGGTGACACACGCACCCACAACCGGAAAGCGAGAAACTGGAAACCCGGTTCTGGTGCAGTACATGAGTAGCACCAGACTGTGGGGCTGTTGGCTGTCCTAGAGATCTTGCAACCTCTGCAAAGAGCAGGATAAATCCTCGTTTTCTACTGCTACCTCAGGAATGAGTTTATTTTCAGATACAAGCAGTATAGTCTGGAGAGAATACAGGAAAAACTGTCTGTTTTATAAGAATAGGCCAGCCTAATGGTACGTGCAAGAATTTGTATTGTGTACAGTTTGCCTTGTTGCACAAATATGTTTCAAGTGGCTTTGCTGCTGAAAATAAAAATATTTTCAGGCCGAAAATTCACGGTATAGTTAGTGATGCTGTTATTTTCATTGGCGTACCTCTAGTTTTATTCTGTTAAATTTTTGTTACTTGGTGCAGGTGCAAATGTCTGTTTATTGTGTGAGCCATAGGTTTTTGTTCTTCCTGGATTCATACCTTCAAAAAGGTATTATATTCACACAGACCCATTACCTTCTATGTTACCTTCCTCCATCCTTCAGAAACCTCCTAAAAACCTTTATTCTAGACTCTTCTTTCCTCTGCAGATCACGCGCCTCCCCTACTTTATTCTTGTAAGGAGTCGTGCACTCCAAGGTCTGATCCTAAACACATGGGGGTTAATGTGGGAGGGAATCTTTACATTACTTTTGAGGCCACAGGTCTCAATCCTGGTGGCTGTTTCTCTGATTCAGTATTTCAAGAGGTTCGTCTCTTGCTAGAAGAGCAATGTAGAGCCCTGTCAGCTCACATGTAGGCATGCCCCTAAAACTTGTGTGTTTGCATCTTGAAGCACAACTCTCTTCCAGGAGTTCTTAACAGGCTTAATGACTCCTTTAATACTACAATGATCGTCATATGAGCAGTTAAGTGAGCCATACCCTGAGCAGCAGTATTTTGATTCACCTATTCGGAGAAGCTGTGTGAGTGGTAGTATATATGTTGGCTACAGCTATACAGGATGTCCTTAACAGATGGCTCTGAGTGGTTTTGTCCAAATTTCTTGCCATGACCATTTTGATACCTGTTAAAATGCCTTAATACACAAAGTCACTTTAAAGGACAGGGAAGGCATCACAATTATGATGGGGGGGGGGGGAAATTCCATTGATTTCATCTAAGTTTTTATGTTTCTGTTTCTCTTCACTTAGAATAGAAATTCAGGGTGAAACTTGTGCATGGTGTGTGTGTGGGGAAGCATGGGAACGAACCAAACAAAAAAAAGTTTATTGAAACATGCAAATAGAGAGGGCCAAAGTCTAGAAGCCTTTTGTCGTCTCACAACAGTTTTGCCTGTGTTTGTCACCACATTATCCATCAATGACGTCTACTGTCCTAATATATGGAATCTGAATATGCCTGTTAATTCCTCCTTTAAGCCTTCACCTTTCTGATGGGAGGGAGCTCCCTGTTGACAGCTAGGGAAGAGCAATTCTATTTTCATTAAGGTATGAGTTGCCACCAAGCCATTTATCTATGTATCACAAATCTTTGCTCAATGTGCATGCATTTAAATTAGCAGTTCCAACAGTTCAAACAGTTCTTTTAAAGTTCAGTACCTTTTCAGAGTTTCTTATGATTAAAAAAACATAATTTGTCAGGAACCAGAACAGTTATTGAAGCGTATGTCATGTTTCATTTTGCACTGCAATTAGCAACAGTGCAGAAGTTGGCCTCATCATATGGTGTTTCATCCTGTCTTAGACAAAATATGAAATTCCATTGATAAGGACTTACCTCTGACTCTGATCAGTCTCCACCAGCAGTATGAAAAGCGATGTAATAGGTGTGAGTGAAAAATTCTATGTCTGCACATACTAGTGCAAAAAAGCCTTGCTAGATTATTGGTATTTTTGTAACACCAAACTGATTTGGAACATGGGACAGAAAGGGTCAATTACATTATCAATTCTTGTCCCTCACAATCACAAGAAACTAGTTTTTCAGATGTCCAATTCAGAAAATTCCTCATCATAATCAACAGACACCCTGAGCCCCAGAAAGCTCTTTAGCATTTTGCAACAAATTTAAGACCTGTAGCCTCTGAACACACCAAGGAAAAAGCAGGACCATCGTAGCCATAGGAGGGGGCAATAGATTTCAAAAGGAGTTGATATGTTTCTCAGGCATTCTGCCCAAAACTGTTGAAGACAGCAGTCAACTGTGTATTGGAAACACCCCAAGCAAATTTTAAAAACCCTTAAAACTATCTTTGCAAGACATCAGAAACTTTTATTTACCAGCTGCTAGACCCTACTTTCCATTGAAGCATCCTAGTTTCAGTGAAAACTTTCTGAAGTTTTCTTGTGACCTTTTCTTCTGATAGTTCATCAGCTAAATGCACAATTGTTCACGTGGTAGGTGACACATCACTTAGAATGTCACAGGGAAATTATTTGGAGATCAGTGGCAGCTACTTATGGTAACAGGTTGAACAGAAGGAGTAAAGGATCTCATCAAAAGCAAGCAACATTCTGTGCTTTCAAATGCTTCTGGCAATAGGATACTAAGGTATATAACTAGCGTATTCATACTACCTTAAAATGCTATCTAGAATCCAAACTAAAACAGATCCTTCATAAAGGGAGACCTAAATTATACATAATATTTAAGTGTGTATACTTTAACGGGAACTGAAGCAGTGAAATGGAAATGTGTTCAGAGATATTCACTATATACAGGACATTCTGCAGAAAAGTACTTCCAGTAGGACCAAAGACAATATGCTGTACAATACCATTTACTACGGGTGCAGAAAAAAGCATAATTTCAGAGGCGTCTGGTGCATCTTCTGTTCTTTAGTCAGATGAGCCGCCAGGGAGGTTTTTTGGCCAGGTACCCATTCCAGCTGGCAAAATAGGCTGGCTAATCCAGATTATCTGTTGTTGATCTGTGCAAGGCAAACATTCTACATTGACACAGAACAAGCATGTGTATCAGCTGAACTGATATTCCCTTGTTAGCCTTGTATTCCCTCTTGCCACACTCCTCTGTCCGTATCAAACTATTTATTGGGCTATGCAATACCTTATAATTTCTGTATAAAAATACATCCTGTGTATTTTTTGTGTAATGACTGCTTTTACTTCTTCAAAAGAATCTTAGAATAAAGCTAATATGTCTGCTGAAATGTAGGATGTGGAAATACTCATTTTGTTCTGCGAGAATGGTGCTACTATATGTTAGCAAGTTTCGAGTTCTATTAAAAAAGGAGGAACTTATTTGTAATAAACATTATGCTGAGTCATATAAATATTCTAAAAGTAGATTTTCAATTGTTTCCTAGCATTGTCTTGGGAATTCCATACTTGCAACAGAGATTATTTCAATCAAAGCTGATGACAATTTTTTTTTTGTCATTTTCCTTTCACTTGGTACCTTTCAGTTCCCCAGTTATTGCTGGCCTATGTCATTTTCAGAAGCAAATGTTTTCTCATCAGTCTTTGTACTCTGCAATAGCAAAGAAAGAACTCTAAAAGGCCACTTGTGGTATTTATTATCACTGATGCTTAATATTTAACCGTAGGCAAATAGTACTGAATAAGAGACAATCTGATTACTTTGAAATGATATGCAGAGGAAAATATTGCCATGTTCTTTTTCTGTTTTGAATTTTGTTTATTAAAAAAAAGACCTGACGTCTGTTTCCTCATCAGTATATAAATGGAATGCTTTTGCACTACACCTATCAAGATCTTCATGTCGTGTTTGTCTTAGAAGACCGTGGACAGCTAGAAAACAAATGAAACCATTAAATGAGGACAGCAGATGTGCCAAAACTGTGGCTTCTTAGCCACAGGCACAACTCAAACTCAAACTGCATTTCATAACTAGCTGGAGGCTGTACGAAAACAGAGGCTGATTAGTAATCCTAATTCCTCACATGGTGCTGCTGAGGTTGACGTTGCTTGGAAATTTATTTGCAAGCTCAGCCCAGACACTTTCCCAAACGTAGCACTAGCAATGTCATTGTCATCTCTGACCTGTAAACACGCCCAGAGATTCCCCTTCCTACAACTTTCTGAAGTATATTTTATGTGTTTCGTGCCTGTAATTCGTCTGGTGTTTTGTTGTTTTGGTAATTTATTAAAATAGACGTGAACACTGGGAATCTGAGAATTGAGGGGAAGGCATTTTTAGCCAGTTACATTTTTTTTAATGTTGCTTTATATGAATATCTCTATCTATCTGAGTCAAAAGCCTTCAAAACATTTTAGAAAAAATTTCGTTATTGCTGTTAAAGACTTTCATATTTGCATCTTCTGGTAAGGATCAAGAAGTCACTTCAAAAGTCCATCATTTTCTTAAAAAAGGAAGATGTGAGACTATATTCTGAAGTCAGAAATTAGTAAACACATAACCCTCTTGTCTGTGCACACAGTGAAATCTCCTTTAAAAGGATATTAAGATTACAAATTAAGTAATCAAAAGTTAGTTACAACATGGCAAAATTAAGTTGACTGGTACAACTTTAATTTGCCCTCACTGTGTATCTGTGTTATGGTACTATTTTGACATAATCACCACCTGTTTCTGCTACAAGATCAGACCTTCATTCAGTGCATGTATGGGATAGTGCTCTTTTAGTGACTAATTAGCCAGTGGGATTTCTTTACTGATTGCATCCCCAAGCCTTATTTGCTACACAGTCAGATATTTCTTTCCAGGGAGAATTGCTAACCCCTTTATAGACTTTTTTATGCTTCCCCCATTACAGCATATGAATGCTATATAAGCATTAAGACATTTATATTCATAAGAACGTAGTGATGTGAAGATAATTTTATTATCCCTGCTTTACAGATGAACGCACAAAGAGATTAAATTAGAGAATACCCACTAATTTTGTGTATTCCAGATAAGATACCTAAGAACTCATGCTTTAGAGAGCTCAGCATTTGTGGGTAGTTTGTGGGCTCAGGCCAGTGCTCAGTGACTTGCAGCTGGTACTGCTCAGCATTTCTGCAAATCTGATACTGGGGTCTCAAGTCAGAAATCCCAATAATGAGGAACATACAGTAAGTGACCACCTGTGAAAGTTTGTTCAAAGGGACTTGCCTAGCATCATTTGGGAACTCTGTGGTAGAGACAGGGTCAGAACCCACTTCTCCAGGGTAGCATTCAGCTGCTTTAATTTTGAGAGCATCCTCTCTCTTCCTTATTCACTAGACAATTTATAACTTCTGCAGCAGATGCAGCAGGGTTTCTGCAAATTACAGTCTCATTTACTAAACAGTCCCAGTTCACCATTAGAGCAAGACTTATTCCATGCACAGAAAAAAGTAGGGTCCTTCATTGGAAAATGTTAAAATATACACCCAGGGAGGAGGGAAGGGAGATGACTATGATTTTATTTGGTATTTTCTGTCTTTGGAGTGCTTCTGCATTGTCCTCGACGAGGCTCCTACAAGCCCTGCTTTCAGATTCCTCAGTTAACAACAATAACATTTGGAAAAAGGCTGGCATAAAAAAGTCCCTTCAGTCTGCCACCTGCATTTCCACCATTTGAGTGAACTGTTCATCCGATAGCAATAGCAGGTTCCTATCTCCCTATTTCACAATAGAATTTCACGGATCTTTGCTGCAGCAGGGAAGCATTAAGTGTCCAGGTGAAATCTTTGTCTCTACTGTAGTCTTGGGAGTTTGGGAGTGGGAAGAGGACATTGGTCCTTCCCCTTCCATTCCTCAGGTTTGTCTCCTCCTTCCCTTATCTTTCAAAAGCTGGTCTTCCCTCTCCGCTATCTTTGGCTTCTATTCTTTTTGCCCCTCTCCTCAACCCAAAACATGTTAGCCCAGGCTTCTTATCCCCAATCCTACTCTCTTCATCCAGGTCCCACAAAATTAGTCCAGATTCTCTTATGAATCTTAGCCTTCCCTTTATCTTCTTGGGAAATCAGTCCCAACCCTCTCTTCTCAAATCCTGGTCAAATCTCCTTCTGGCACCTCTCCCCACAACTCCACAGAGCACACTGGAGTTCAGAGCCAGTGTCTCCGATGATCTCCAGCTCCCAGTCTTACTTCCCAGCATCTTTTGCTCTTCTAATTACCATTTCATGGTTTCTTTCTTACGTCTCCCCTGGAGTCCTACATAGCAGTCTCTGGTACTGCTTCCTCCCAAATTCAGCCTGTCCTGTGCCTGTATTCCAGTCAAGCCGCTACTTGTCCCATGGAGCTCCAGTGCTGTTCAGGTGGCAGTAGAAGAAAAAGTTGATCTGAAAGAGCAGGGAAAAGACAGTTCTCGCACTGCTAGAGCTCAACTGTGTCCTGGTACAAAGCTTCAGTTACAGGGCAAGTCCTGATTTGCCCCTGCAGCACTTGTTCACAGCGTGTGCTGGTGGAAGAGAACATGCGCAGTCCTGGGCCTGGGAAGAAGCTGGGAAGGAACAAAGCACACTCTGCTGCCCAGGGTCCTCCAGCTTCCGATGCTGAAGTATAAAAGTTCATTTAGTATGGGCGAAGAATTGCAGTGGCTTGCAATGTAATCTAAATTCAAATGAGTTTCTGTGGAACAGAAAAAAGCACGTCCCCAACACAAACCATACCACATGTGTGAGATTTTGTGTGTCTGATCAATAGCATAATTAAACAGTCCTGAAGATGTTTTTTACGGACGATGCAGTTCTGCTTGCTGTGAATTTCAGCTAGCACTGTTGAACATGTTCAACATGAGGCACACAGTGACATAAAAACATAACATCTAGCCAGTTATTTCTGTCACGATTTGCATTTGCTGACCTTTATCAACATGTATTTATAATCAACCTTGAAAGCAGGTGAGAGTTACGGGTCATCCCCCACGTTGTTTTAACTCCCTGACATGAGATGGAAAAAGGCTTGATCTCTTTGACTGTGTGTATGAAATACGTAATGTTTCTGTTGTGCTTAATTTAAATGAACAGGTTCTGTATTCCCTGAATCAAAAGTTATTCAAGACACAAACATATATTTTGCACAAATAATGTTAAGAGCTTGGCTTAAAATGAGAAAAATATGGGAGATGCAGGTCAAAAATACTATTTAATTTGAAGATTGTTGTAGAATATTTCTCATTTTCCCTTTCTGCATCATGTTAATGTTGTAACTTGTAGGGTGCCTTCTCTAGAATCCTATTTATATTTGTTTCTGTAAAGTGTCTGACGTCTTTTTGTGGACCTATTAAAATACAAGACATTACCTCTTACCATGCAGTAATCAGGAGCTCAACTTATCTGGGCACGTTAAGCACATACTTAGTTTTAAGTTAAAATGTGCTTCTGATTAGGCATGAGTTTAAGACAACATCCGAATGTTTTCTAGAACTGGGTCCCTAGCTCTGAATGTGTTTGAATTGATCTTTAAAGATGTTACGTTAAATTAAACCTCTCATATCTTTACTCTAGACTCCTGTATATGACTGAATTAAGCAGTTAGCTGGCCAACATCTTCGTAACAATTTCATAAAACAGGCAGCCAGAAGCCTTAGCTTATAAACTCATGATTCCATTTCTCAATTCACTTCATGTTTTTTCATGTTTCTTTTGTACCTACGTTTGCCAGATACATCCTAGAAAACTTGAGTGAGCTAGACTCGCTGAGATCCTGTTGTAGGTGTGGGTTGGGGGAATTCCATGGGAGACATTTACAGGACATATGTAAGGCTAAGGTGTGGTGTAACTGTCAGGTCTCTTGCTTCTGTGTTGAATTCAATAATAATTCAAAATGCAGTCACCTAACCTTCTTCTGCTGTAGGCCTCTCAAAGGAATTATATTTTAATGTGTTTTTTTGATTCTGTGGGCTTCTGAGGCTGATGAGTGGAAGTCGGAATGGCAACGTGGCCAAAAAAACCATCCCTATTATTTTTATCTTAACTGATAACTTTTCCTCTTATATTTCACTTTTCTAGCCATTTCTCCAATGGAATGTAGGAAAAGACCCTCACAGACAAGTTCGTTGTTAGATTTTACCATTTCTTTTACCTCAAAAAGAAATTGAAGAGTGTGTCCGTATAGAAGCCATTGCAAAAAGACGTCTCATTTGAAATTTTAAAAAAACACTCAGCTTTAAAAATTCTCTTTCAAAAAAGACTCCAAGTCAAGAAACAATTTTACCAACTTGCCTCCTACCCTACCAGCAAGATACAGGATTTCTTTAACACCAGTTTGTAAAAATCCCCAAAGCCTAAGTGCTTCTTCAGCACTTCCCTGGTAATATAGGAAGCATTTATTTGCTAGTCATAGCATTTTATGCCCACATAACTGTTTGTCTCATCAAAGCATAAAACCCCATTATTTGTGACAGCTGTTTTTCAGTCACCTTCAGAGTATAGTAGAGAGAGGAATTCTATTTTTAAAGAATTTCTTTTACCACTCTGCAGTTCCTTAAAATGTATTTCTTTTATCTAGAACTGTGTCAGAAATCTGACCTCACTCTACTCCTTCAATAAAGACAGAAAGTGCTGGGGTTTCTTGTAATATGACAATTATAACACCAAGAATGGATTTAAATAGTTATTGTATTTTAACTACTTTTATTCAGGGCATTTGATTGTAAGGTCAGACATGTTTTCATGTCTCCAACTGAACTAGATCTACTGGGTAACTCTCGCAACTATTTATTATTATGTTCCTCCCAACCATACAGCTTCCTTCGTTTCAGATGACCTGTTTTCAAGTCTCTACTACTCAGCCCTGTGTAGGAAATATCTGTTCCACTCCTTGGTGGGACTTAATGTAGACATCTGTCCCTGAAAATGGACATTTTGTCAGAGGCTCAAACTGCTGTGCTTTTGGTGGTTGCATGCTTAAACCTCTTCTTAACTTTTTGGTACCAATCGTGCAGCATGGTAATAACTTTCATGAGAATCATGTCAAAATGTGATCCCACATTTTGCCTTAATAGAAAAAAACAGGAGCATATTCACTTTGCAATGCATCTGCCTGGGAAGGGCAGTTTGCCTACCTGTTGCACATTGCAGGATTTGGGCCAGCCTGTCAGGGTACCCTATTTATAATTATTTAAGAGAAAAGTACCTGCAGCAGAAACAGCTAGAGGAAAATCCCTATGGAACATTTCATCTTTCCGTTGAAAGCCCAAACTGATTTCTCTTTTTGGTTTTCAGGTGGTTAATGCCAAGAGTAACATAACTGTTACAGTTTACTTCTCTTGGCCTTGTGATGAAATTGCACATTTTCCATGAAAAAGATGTGCAGAAACCCTCATATTTGTGTTAAAAACATTTTACTCCCATTTTAATTGGACATTTATTTCTTTTGTAGTGTCTCCATACTATTTCTGCCCATTTTGAAGTTATAAATGAAATACATACACTTCGTAGGCCTTATACTAATATCCTCTAGAGTATTCCATTTCATTTAAAGTAAAGGTCAGCTTGTATTCTTGTAATGAAAAAAACCCTTGTATTCTTATAATGATTAAAACGGATACTTTCATTAACATGGCACTAATTATTTCTATTCCCAAGCACAACAGACTAGACTGGCCCCATGATTTTCTTCCACCACTTTCTGTATTAGGCATATTTTTCCACTGCTGGTAATTTACAGAGGATTTAAAGGTATTTTAGAGCTTGCTTCATAATAGGTGCTGGTTTTTTTCTTGTCCAACACCTAAAGATGTTGTCCTTCAAGAGATGCTTTTGTGCCTGCCTTGACCTGGTATGTGTCTTGTCTTAAAAATGTTAGGATTACATTACATTTATATTGTTTGCTTCTGTATGTCTGCTATAGGTCTTTTAGGGTTTTGGTTTTTTTTTTCATCTGCTACAGAATTTCTAGGACCACCTTCTCCTTTTTCTTTAAATCCCTGTCCTTTTTATCCAGTTATGTCTGTTTTGTGATAACTGTCATCATCGTATCCAAAGCTTTGGTGCAGATCCTTTAAATTCAACCTATTCTGAGACTTGATAATAGCTATCAGTGATTATTCTGCTTTTTTCATATGAATGTTAGAATAAGAGATTCATGGAAACAAATACGTTAGCCACAAGGAGGTCTGTGTGCAACTGATTGCTGGAAACTAGGTCTCCATGCTTCTCCTGTTCTTACACCCTTCCTTATGCATCCAGTGTGAGCAACAATCAGTGATGGGATACTGAGCTGGACGCACTTTTGGTCAGAGTCATTTCAGCCATTCTTGACTTCTTAAGCCTTGTTCTTAAATGCTGCCCCCCCCCCCATCTCACAGCTAAAGTGGAACACATTTTGCATTTCCTACATACTCTGCTTTTTGAACTACAAAACGAGTTCCACCAACAATTCCAAATTTTTGCGCTGCAGCCAGCAACCGTACTATTACAGGTTTTTATTGGTTTTCTTAGAGGGCATGTATATATTCTGAGAATGTTTCCTTTTCTTAAATAGTCACCCCCTCAGATTTGTTTCTAGGCTTTACCTGGACATATTATCATCAGGAATTAGTCCTGCACTCTTACCCAAACTGAGCTAGAAAGCGCTGTTGTGCAGTTGCCTAACTCTGTAAGCATTTAATTTGATCAACACCTCTCCAGATCCTTTTGAGTTTTCTAGATGATTAGATATCTGAATGTAACAGAAAAATGCCATAGGGGTCACCATGTGCAGACATCTTGGCATTCCCCACAGATTTATAGCTTAAAGAATTAAATGATACCTCCATATTTAATAGCCCTGAGTAGATTTTCCTCCAATTTCTTTTTGAAAACATATTATTGATTAGTTTCTGCAACATCCTGCAGATAACTGGTATCTTCTGTAAATTAACCATTTGTTGTGTGAAGTACGGTATCCTTTGCTGGTTGTTTACTTACCTCCTGTGGTGTCCTTTAGTGATCCTTCTAATATAAGGACTGTATTAGAACTGTAATGTATCTTTTTCATATTCTCTAAGTTAATACTGATTATATAGATTTCTGCCACTCCTCCTCTATTTTTTTCCAGGGTGAAGAAGCAATGCTGCTTTTATGAATATCTAGAAATTACCCAGTCTGACTAGATCAGTGCCTTCCTTCTCCCTAATGCTACGCAGGATCCATCCAGATGCTACACTTTTTCTTGTCTGAGGTCCCCTGCATGGTCCCAGTTGGTAGCTGTTAATGCTAATGATAATAACGATAATTTCTAACGCTGATGAACAGGCCTTTCACCTAAGGTGATTTCAGACACTTTGTTTTAAAAGGTGGGTGAGAGCAGCCTATTTTTAGTGCTGTGGTTCAGTGGTGAGAATGCTTGCTATGGAAATAAGAGCTTTGGAAACAGTCTTTTCAATGGTTAATGGAGATTCGAACTTAGATGTCTCACCAAGCCACAGCTGCAAGAGGAAGAAGTGCTGTAGCCTCGATTTAACATACAGGTCTACTGTTCAGGGCATCCTCCTGAATGGTGGGGAACGTGAGGTTAAACTCCTGAAACTGAACCCACATCCCTAGTGTCCAGGGCAGCACTGCGATCAGTGCTGTAGCTGTTGATTCAATTTTGAAGTACAAAACTGCCTCCAAAAGCTTCAGAGGGAGCATAAGGAGAGTAACATATTGCATTCTGGAGGCAAGGCACCAAAACCATATGTATTTCGTTACCTTAATTGTAAAGTCTGCTTTTTATTGACCTGGCCATAAGTCTATGCAGTGGAAAGGCAGGGTTTGGAGGTTGTAGTATGATTGCAGATGCTACAGCAGCTATTGTATGCCTGTCTCGTCAGCTTTTCCAAAATAGACACCGTTTCTTCCTTCTGTTCTTTGGAGTTCAAAAGTCTCTGTCACCTAGTCTTAACGTTTGTAAAATCTCAGCTATATAATTTAGGGGGAATGCGGTTGAAATGGGGTATTGAATTAATCGCGAATGGTCTAGATGCCAGTTGAATCTGAAGGTGTGTTTCTTTCACAAATAGCTCAGTTACTTGGAAAATGATTAGTTCTTATTTGGCTTCCCCAGTTTCATCATTAAGAAGGTTATTAAAATACTTTTTTCTATAGGCTTTCTCTTTAAGTAAAAGACTTCCACTTTTACCCTTTATCAGGCTCACCTACTATTGATAGTCTTTCGTTTATCCATAGATATTTTTATAAAACACTCTCATATTATTATTCCTGCTTATTATTATTGCTCTGACAGTTTTCCATGGAAGTATTATTGGCTTGTAGGTGTTTTAACTACCTGAATACTTAAGAGAGTACTCATTATACCTGTACATTAATTAAAGTAAATATTTCATACTTCAAAATCTTCTTTTAGTTAGGGTTGGTTGGTTTGGGTTTTTTTCCCAATGCCCTTTTTGTTATTAGTTCCCTGTGCTTCTGTTGTGGTTTCTGGTTTTCTATCTTCATGGGACTTCCCAGCAGAAAGTCACTTCCTTTGGTTATATGGAGCCAAAGAAGAAGCTTCCTGAGAAGCCCTGCTGACACGGATAACTGGACCAATATACTGGGTCTAGTTGTAAAGTGGGGGCTTTAGATGTGGGTTTTCCATTGAAGAGCTGATCTGCCCTCTTTCACAGCTTCAGCCTTCGTGCCGCACTTCTCTTTTTTAGGCCCCAGAAGAGGTAATTCAATGTTTAGACCTAACCTCTGCAATGATTTATCCAGATGCCTAATTTTGTGACTGTAATTACTTGATGGTTCTAAGTGAAATATGTTAACGATGTAAATTTAGCCAAGTAAATATATCTTTTAAGATTGGATCTTAAGTTCTTAAAGGAGAAAAACATTACGTTTCAAACATATCAGTGGTTCCATTTATATCCTTTACATTAAGATAATCATATGTTATTCTGAAACAGTCTAAAAGTAGAGAGTATCTTCTTAAGAAATAGCAAGACGTATTTTCTTTGGAACTATAAAGTCCAGAAAACTATTAACTCTAAAAGGATTAAAGCATTTTTAAAGCAAAATACTTTAAAGAAATATTAAAATTTAAAACATGATTCTGAGATCAGAATCCCAATGTGACATGCAGAAGTTTCATATTCAAAAGTAAGGAAATGAGTCTGACTGAGATAATCTCTCATTTTAGGCTTAAAATTCAATTTGTAAAGCATTTTCAATATCTTTTTTCTTCCTTGAGAAGAGAAAAAGCTTCATATATAAGATGTACTTGGAGATAATGGTTGGACAAAGCTCTTTTAAAAAATATTGCCCTGTAAGTAACTATAAAGAGCTTTTACAAGGATTAAAATGCAAAAATGACACTCTTTCTGTTTAACCAACTGTAGTGCTTTATAAGGTAGCCAAAGAACTAAAACAAATCAGGAAGTCAGGGAAGTATGTGCAACATTAGTGCTGGCATAGCAAGTTTCCCTTTACTGTACTGAAAATAATACTAGTGTCAACTATGAGCCAGAACCTCTGTTTGTACAAATCATCAACGATCCTTTGGCTTTGGTGGCTCTATACCAATTTCTGCGAGGTAGCGAACTGATACTATAACTCCAAACTCCACCAATTACAAGAAAATTTATATTTTGCATTGCAGAGAGTTATGCCATTTGTAGAATGACTTGTAAGGCAAGTGAGGAGTTTAAACTCATGATAGATCCTCATCTTCTGGTTTTGAATAAATGATTGATGGGCCCCTCACCACAAAAAAGACATTGAGGTGCTGGAGGAGGTCCAGAGAAGGGCAATGAAGCTGGTGAGGGATCTGGAGAGTAAGTCTTATGAGGAGCAGCTGAGGGAGCTGGGATTGTTTATCCTGGAGAAAAGGAGGCTGAGGAGAGACCTTATCACTCTCTATAACTACCTGAAAGGAGGCTGTAGAGAGGTGGGTGTTGGTCTCTTCTCACTAGTAACAGGCCATAGGACAAGAGGAAACGGACTCAAGTTGCACCAAGCGGGGTTTAGACTGGATATTAGGAAAAATTTGTACACTGGAAGGGTTATTAAGCATTGGAACGGGCTGCCCAGGAAAGTGATTGAGGCACCACCCTTGGAGGTATTTAAAGATGGGTAGACGTAGTGCTTAGAGATATGGTTTAGTGATGGTTTTTGTCAGAGTTAGGTTGATGGTTGGGCTAGATGATCTGAAACGTGCCTTCCATCCAAGGCAATTCTATGATTTATGATTCTATGATTGTGTTTATTGAAATGCATAGACTAAAGTCTCCCAACACAAATGAAATCATTAGAGACCCAGTTTCATCATCTGATTTGCTTACACAATATGATGCCATAATTGTGTTTTTGTTTTTTCTGTTCCCTTTCAGTTTTTTTTTCTGTATGTATTCTACACTAAATTATCTCACCAAAATCATGGCACAATACACAATAGTACTTTGGCTGATACTAAGGAGCATTTATTTCCTTTTTGTGTTTGCTTGGTGTTTTTTTGTTTTGTTTTGCTTTTAAGGAGAGTTTTCATTGTATTCCAGGGGTTTGAATGTGAATTCAGGCATTTTCTGAGCCTGCTAATTTGAAGTTCAGATTGCAGACTGATTCACTCTGAAACACACCGGATTACCACTGCACTCTCCTGTAAAAGAACAGAGCTCTCCATGTGTTGATCCATGTTCTTGCTATGTAGAGGAAAGGCTGCATCCTTGCTGCAAGAAACTTCCCAGTTTATTTTGAACTTGAATGGAGTGGACCCAAAGGAGCATAATGGCAGAGATATGAAAGTTTGCTGTTCAACATGGTTAGACTCAGGAGGTGAGCACAGGCTTGGAATCTCTCAACCCTTCCACTTTCAGGGAGACAGCATCTCTGGTTGTGTAATTATTGTGAACCTACACCCATGAGGATTCATGACAAAGATTTCTACAGAGCTGCATGGATAGAGGAGGAGTGGCAAAGGGTCTGCCAAGGGCCAGAACAAGTGTGTAATCACAGAAGCTCTTTCTGGCTGTCACATCCACCAATTTCTGATTTTTGGAGATTGTTGAGTTGGTAAGCAGTCTGTTCTGTATGGGCAAATGACTCCCTGGAACAGAGTCATTTCTACAACCAATTTGGGGTTTTTTTCTATAAAATGCTTCCTATCTTCAGTGGTATATCTGTGTTATTTGGGCAATTACAAATTGCCTGACATTAAAAAAAAATCTGAGAAAGCTACAAATGCCTGGTGAGAAACCTTGCCGTTTCAAGTTTTACATTCCTTTAGGAAGGGAGAGACTGTTTCTTATTCTACATTTGAACAATGCCTCACATGAGAGTCTATGCTTTCTCAAGCCCTCCAACAAGTGCTATAATACATTATTTAGTTCTGTCTTTTATTCAATTTATTCTTTTATTTATGCTTCTTGTGTACTGTTATCATGAACTAGCTTTATGTGCCAAGCAAGGATGAAAGTTATGAAACTTAAAATATCATTCTGTTGTTGGAAGTTTATTTTTATAACATGGAGGAAAGAGAAGAGCTTGATATTCAAATTTTGATATCAGGCACATCAATTGTTTGAGACATTAAAATGGGAATACAAAATTCTCTTTCTCAGGCTTGTCTCTGGAATCCATCTTCTCATGCAATGGAAAAATCAAAGCAGGCTTTCTTCTGTAATTACATTTCTTGGTAGAAGCCAACCTGCTGCCTGCCTTGGCTGTACTGTGATTTGTTGAGGAGTGAGCAGTCAGTGTTCGCTGACACTCAGTCCTGAGCTGTGCCTTACTCTGCCTCTTCCAAACTCTTACAGGCTTCCTGGGGAGGTAGCCTGAGCCCTTGCTCTGAGCTTGTGATGGGCCAAAGTTGCAGTGTACAAATGTGTTACGGAGTTTAAATCTACCCTGTTGAGATGGTGTTTGCTCTCGTTTTTATGCTGTGTGTTTGTGCTATGTATGGCACCTTGCCATTTCCTCTGAAAACAAACCTTTTGCTGGCCCACCTTATGGTGTGGCCTCTTACTCGAAATAAGAACATTCTCATAGAGCAATTTGATTTAGGAAGATTGATTGTTTTAATGGTGTTAAAACCATCAGCTTTAATCTCTCAACCTTCACCCTCTTTTACTACTAGGGTGTGTTGGCCCCGGCCAGCAGCCACACACCCACACAGCTGCTTGCTCACTTTGGGAATTTAACTTAATTTATTGCCGTAATATATTCAGTTGCTGATTTTGGTATTGGGAAGCAAAGAAGACAAACATTAAAACATCGTTCCTTCCCCTTTCCCAGGCTCAGCTGCACTCCAGACACATCTCCTCCCTCTTGTTATCTCCCCAGGTTACACTCAGTGCCTTTGGTGAAGCAATGGGTGGCACGGGGGACTGAGGTCAGGACATAGTGGTTTCTCTCTGCCTCTCCTTGTTTATCACCCTTTTCTTCTGCTGCTGCAGCCTTCTTACTTGTTTTCTCTGCTCCAGCGTGGGCCCTCCACGGGTCACAGTCCCTTTTGAGACATGCCTGCTCAGTCATGGAACACCTCCAACTCCTCTGACCTTGTTTTCCCTTCATTCCCTTGTTTTCTCTCCTTGTCACCTTGTCCCCTTGTTCCCTCCTCGTCCCCTCTGGTGTTACCTCCCAGGTTTGCCTCATCACCTTTGGCATTTTCTGCCCTGTCCTCAGTAGGTTTTCACAGAGGTGCCGCACACATGGCTGATGGGCTCTGCTTCGGCATATGGTGGTTTTGTTGCAAAGCCAGCTGGAATTGGCTGTGACCAGCACAGGACAGCCCTAACCTCCTCCACAGGTGCCACCCCTGCAGTTTCATGGCCAGCATAAACGAGGAGCACAGGAGGGTCGAACAGTAACTGCCCAGCTTCAGGTAGGGATGTAGGAGTACGCAGGTCAGATTGCACCATCAGAGGGCCCATTAGCATCATTTATCATTTATTGGAAGGAACCCAGGATGGATCTCGAAGCTCATTCATAATTTTAAATCCAATACACACTTCTTCAGGAAAGAACTGAACCATGAAATCTGTCCTTTTCCATGTTCAAAGTCAAGTTAGCTGTATGTGGAAAGGAAGTCACTTGTGTAATCGTATATTGGCCTGAAATTCAGTGCTGAGTCACATTTTGATGTTTTAAGAGCAGAGTTGCTGATTAATTTTCCTTCATAAGCCCAAGTCACGCCAGAGAACTGCTAAAAAATGGAACTTGTAGTTCAAAAAACCACATACACGTATTGATGTATATCACTAAAAAAAAAAATCTTCTGGAACTTTGTGGTGCAAATTTTGAACAGGCAGTTTGCATCCGAAACCAGCAGATAATGGTTGATGCTAACATTGGCTTCAAATTGCTTCCACTCAGCACTCCTAGCCAGGCTAGTTCTTCACTGTGGTTATGGGTTGAGGGAGTACAGATAAATATTATAAGAGGTGATTACTACTTTACAGCAGTTTCATGGCAAATGCTGAGGAAATTTTGTAAAATGTGCCTCTGAAAGACTTGGCTGCAAAGAGATGCAGCTCAGGATAGATTATGTCAGCAATAAGAAGTTTTCTACTGAAAAACATAGAATTCTCATCCTGTAGGATGCGACATCAGGGGTTGTAGCTGCTCAGAATGTCTGTGGCATTTCAGGAACTACAGCTTGTCTGAATCTGTCCTGAATGCCATAGTAAATGCTTTAGAGCTGGGCCTGGGCTACAAACATGAGCGTTGAAACAGAGTTACGAAATTTCCTCAAACTCTTATTTCGGGGTCTAGTTTGGTCTGATACTTACACTGAGCTAAGCAAGAGGTTTCAGATAAAACCACAAGGTCTACTGCAGTGTAAACAGGACAGATGAGGGGTATAGGTTTGAGCCCTAGACATACTGTGTCAGTGACAGATTTGTTAGGATGTGCCATAGCCAAAAGGAATCTCTCCCAGTGCCTAGAACCTGCATGTCTTGGACAAAACTTAAAACATTTAATTTTATTTTATATCAATATAAACGACCCTTCTTTTGCGTAGAATGAAGGGCCGTGCTAGCAGTGTACTATACCTTTTCTCTCAAAAAAAATCCCTAGCCAAAACACTTCCCTAAAATCAGCTATTTAATGCAGCCCCTTTGCCAGCCCATTGCTGTGGGAACTCAGTCCTTCATTTATTTATGAAACCAGACAGATTCTTGTGTTGCGTGTGGAATTGAAATTCTAGGTAAGTGTTCAGACACTTTTTTTTAAACTAAATTAAGGTGAGACTTTTTCTTTTTTGGCATGAATTCAGCTGTGTAAATGGTATGACCATTCAACAGTACCTTGCTGATACTTCTACCTTTTTAGGCTTTGAGAGGCATCAACAGTGACTGCAGATGTTCTGTGAAGGTTAGCAAGTATCAGTTTGGAGTCTGAGTTAGACAAAAACAATTTAAGGAAAGTGAATTACTTAAAATTAGGGGAACACTATGTGAGGGTCTTTACAAAGCAGATTCATGTCTTTAATTTCTACAGCTCTATTCCCCAAGAATCTGTGGCCATTACTGCAGCTAAAGGATTAATATGGCCTGTTCTAGTTTTAAAATAAATGGAAATTATGGAAATACTTGCTACACTGAAGTCAAAGAAAAAAATCCGATTGACTTCAGTGAGGTCAATTTACTGGATTGCCAGGATTTGACCATATATGCTTGTTCATCAAGACTTAAAAAAATTTTTACAAATTTTGACAGTACTTTATAACATACTTATAAATAAATTGAGTCATAATTACCACGTTAGAACATTCATGGCGAGTACTGGATAAAATTCTATCATCTCATTTATATTTAAGTATCTTGTCTCTTCTTTGCCTTTTAAAACATCACACAGACACCAATATTGCATCTGCTGAAATCACTGAAAAAAAATTCTAGTATTTTCAGTAGATTATAGTCAAACCTTTAATGAGTAAAGTACTGATGAATACATTATTATTATTACAATTATTATTATATTTACAATTTTGAAATAATAATGTAAATGAGAACAGGAAAAAAAACTGCAAGGCAGCAAAACCTGATCATTATAGTCTGTAACAAATATCTGTTAGAAATAAAAAAGAAGTAGTAAGGAATTGTTTCTGAGTAATGTTGTATATAAAATATACTCCATGTTAAACTGACTGAAAATGTGTCTATTTTCACTTTTGTTTATTAAGCAATAATTAAACAACAAACAATTAAACATTTATTAAACAATATTGCAATATTGTTTATTAAATAATCAAATTTGGTTCTGGAACTCACAATTAGTCTGACAGTTTATGTATATTCATATGCAGTCATACGCTAGTCTTCATTATGGAAAAAAACTAATGTCAGAAAACCAAAAAGACTTAAACACTTGCATTTGTTCAGGTTAGTATTTTCTTTCGGAAATTAGCAGTTGTGATAACTAAGACTGCCAGCAATAACACATTTTCACTTCATAATGTCTTTAAAAGATGTGTTTACAATGATGGGTATAGTAATCTAAAAGTTACAGTATTAATGTAACTGGAAACCTTATTAACGAAAAATAATATAAAATAAAACAAAAACCAAATACATTGTTACAATTATTTAATTTTATTAAAATACCACTTTCTAATCCTAAATTACTTTTATCTGTATTATTAGGTATATTTTATTCCATCACTGGAAATAATGTATAATTATTTAATTTCATTCATTTTATTTATACTGAGAGAATTACTGTTTATTTTGAAATATACAATTTTAAACTATTGTTTATTTTAAACAGGATTCAAGTTTTGAGATCTAAATAATGGTAAGTTTAGAATGCCTTTATTGTCTTTCATTACGAGTGCTTCAAATATATTACAGAAAACTCTTAGGCAAACTCAGATTTGGGGGGATGTTTTTAGCCTTCTCAAACAAGTTGTTCTAAAATGACAATAAGCAGTTTTCTGGAAATCCACACTTGGTTTCTTACACTGGCATAGTACAGCATTTTGCATAACTACTTCATAACTTGTGCATAATATTTTTTGTCATGTCAATGTTATTGAATGATAACTTTGGCTTCGTAAATCATGCTACACAAGTGATACATATGTCTGTATTACACACTATAAAACACTTCAATAGCGGTAACACCCTTTATGTAAACTTCTGCTGCAAATTAAGGAAATGAACCTTGAAACATTTGCACAAGTGAGTAATGTTACCCGTGTGAGTTGTCCCACTGACCTCAAAGAGGCTTCTCAAAGGAGTGAGAACTTTCTCATAATAGTAAATGTTTATGGTAATGCTTTGGTGCCTGCAAAATACATATTCCAGGAGGATGTATATTCTGCATAATCACTGTGTTGATTTGGGATTTTCCAACTGAGAATGTGGAAAGAACCAGCCTGGTCTTCCCTGGCTCCTGACGGAAAAATGTTCTTGCAGAGTTTTGCTGACCAAGACTTACTGGGCCAGGCTTTTGAAGACGCGCTAGAAGTACTGCAGGAGCACTCTGACAGAGAAATGCCCTATTCACCAGGTAAAAAAGACCATTATTCCATTCCATTTATCACCTTGTATTTTTACAGGAAAGTACATCTTGAAGCACATAGGTGGGAGAGTAATTTCCCAGCGGTGGTTTAGTGGACAGCAGAGGGGTATGTTGGGAGGATGGAAAGGGGGAAGAATATTTGGTGGGTTTCCGCCCCTCCATTAGCACTGCCCAGCGTGGCGTGCATCTTCCGTGTCACAGCACAGGGAAGCAGTTGGACAGTCCCCCTCTAGCTTCCCCCTCAGCACTAGCCTAGGTACACTGAGCTCACATTTCCTGTAATCGGAGGGTATATGAGGATGATATATATGGCAACAGCCATTTTCCAATTTTAATGTTTTCATTGAAAGATGCCCTTCTGTTATGCTGTGAATAAACTCACATAACTATGAATTCCAGTGCAAAAAAAAAGACCAAGAATTCAACAGGTGAAATTAATTTCCATAATTACTTTTTTTTACATTAAAATATAAATTTTAGATATTTTGATACATAAATGATAGTTTGGGTCTGGAGAATTAATAGAAAAGTGGGGTTTTTTGGCTTCAAGAGTTTTCTACTTTACAAAACTTAAAATACAGGCAAGCTGTAAATTGTCCCAGTTCAGGCAAGGTTTCAGCAATTAAATTACTATAAAATTCAAAATCTGGTTTTGAAGGTTTTACATTGTAAATAGAAATGGTAGGAAAGGAAAATAGGAGGCTATATCCCCTCTAAGTCCAGAACAAAATATCTACTGTCTTCTGTGTGGAATGCATTTCATATGAGGAAGTTTTTTTACATACTATCTATTATATACTGAAATGTAAATAAGACCAATTGGAACATATCTTCAGCTGTTGTTAATAAATTTTTGGCTGCACTGCATTGGTAATTTACACATGCTGAAAGACCTACTATATATAATTTCTTGCAATGTTCTTGCCCGTTATCTGTTGTTAGGGCCAATGGAGAGAGTTTTAAACACTTGCAACTCAGTGTTTAGTATGTCCCACAGCTGCACCCACACTTCCACTTGCAATAGATGTACCCTCCAAAATCTTCTTCTGACCACCTGCAGTGCATAATTTATTCCAAGTGCCTCAGTCCAGTGTTCTTTTAAACATCCTAAGGTCTTGGGTTCCTTCCGTGTCATTCTTTCAGGCACTGTGGGTGCTCTGGTGCTCCTTCACAACTGGGGACTCTGACTCCCGTTGTACTAATGGCCTGCAGAACTGCGTGACCCTTTTCCCTTTTCCTTTCTAATACATGTATTATCGTAGTCTATGATTATCCCGTCCATTATGTTTGGTGATCTGTTTGGCCCTCCTTTTTCTATTAACCAAACTATTTTTATGATACTCTGAAATATCTGAAATTTTATCTTAACAAATATTGCTTTTCATCGTGAAGGCAAACAAAACCAGCTTAAGGGTGCGATTAGCAGTAACACTACAGATTATGCTGAATAACCTGTTGATATGAAAGATCATGGATCTGGAGACTTTATTATCTAGAAGGCAGCCATAAGACTGTTTGCCACAGTGGGGTTTTTTGCTTCTTCTCTCCCTTTTACTCACTCAGTTTTTGCTCCATTCTCCTAATTCTCAGGTTATAAAAATTGCCTGACTGTGATCAACCATCACCACCACCTCCGAGCAAGTCCCAGCTACTCTGCAGCACCATCTACAGAAGACCAAGGGTATAGCTGGAGAAATGTGGTTGTAAGTGAATGCATCATAGACTCATAGATTCATAGAATTATAGAATGTGTTGGGTTGGAAGGGACCTTTAAAGGTCATCTAGTCCAACCCCCCTGCAGTAAGCAAGGACATCTTTAACTAGATCAGGTTGCTCAGAGCTTCATCAAGCCTGGCCTTGAATGTCTCTAGGGATGGGACTTCCGGCCTTGAATGTCTCCAGGGATGGGGCCTCCACCACCTCTCTGGGCAACATGTTCCAGTGTCTCACCACCCTCATTGTAAAGAACTTCTTCCTAATGTCTAATCTAAACCTACCCTGCTCTAGTTTAAAACCATTGCCCCTTGTCCTAATGCTACATACCCTTAATAATTACTAATACCGAGAGTCAGACATAAATGGAACAGTGGCTGCCCATTTTCTGTGATTTCTAAGACAAATCATTTTACTAACTCTAACAGAAATTCAGTCTGGACAGGCATGATTCAGATGAAACTTCCTTGGGAAATATTTGCAAAACATGTTTAACCGTCTTTTTCTAGGATTCATCTTAGCTGTTTGCCTCTCATGCTCCTCTGTAGTTCACCATGTAACATGACAACTAACAAAACAACCTACATCGTAGAGTAGGGAAAAGGGCTTCTATTACCTGGGAACAGGCAGAGAACAACTTTCAGCCTCCACATAGTTTCTGCTGCTGTGAGAAATTACCACACCTTTGATTTTTTTCTCCAGCAGTTTGCTTTAAGAGTTCTGGAAAGTCCAGCATTATCTGGACTCTGAGCTCTGCTTCAGCCTGCAGAGTGCATATTCATTCTTAAAAACACCGGGGCTGTGGCCTCCAGGAGTGATGGAAAATGACTATTGCAGGGGAGATAAATTCAGGTGAATAGCAACAAAAGCACATTTCAACGAGCAGATTAGTGACAACGTGACAAACAAACTACAGAGTCTGTAAGGGCCACTGTCCAGGTGTCCCTTGTCTTTTACTAACTCTGGAAACAGCGTCCGCTGTTCCTCCTCTGCTTCCAGCAGAAGGGCTTGAAGGTCCAGGGTGAGGCAATTACTCTGTTTTCCCTTTTAATTTCTTCCCTGGTGGGCAGTCCTTCTCACTGGCCATAAACTGGTGCTGCTTGTTACTGGTTCAGTACACTGCACGCCTTTGTGGCTGAGAAAAGTCTTCCATGGGTCAGGTGATGAAAAGCTGCATTTTGAAAGCTTCAGGCAATTAATTACTACAAGTTTCTTTTTCCTCAGAGAATGTACTCTATTAGTAACTCTTTGTTGTCTTAATTCTTGAAGAACAGTGCAGGGGATTTTTACACAGATGAGACTGTCTACCATACGCTGCAGAATACTCCAGAAAGCCAAGTGATGCATGCTGCTGCTGGCCAGCCAAAAGCAGGGAAAGGTGTGTAGAAAGAGCGTGTCTTGATATGTACATTATATTACTTTTAAAAATCTCAGCAAATCATGCTTTCCCTTCTTCCTAATTTTTTTACTCTTCACAGGATAAAAAGTAAGTTAACATTTAATAGTAACTAGAATCCAACTGCTAGTGTTCAATTCCTATCTGCCAAATCTCATAAGGTAAGATAAATCTGTTATCTTATTTGGTCGTCATGTTTAGTACATGGAAAACCAAACCAGAGGTGTATTTCACTCCAAATCTCATCTGGGATGAAGTCTGATGCACAGAAGTCTAGCTATCTAGCTATCAATAACATCTTTATCCACTTTAATAGCTTATTTTATTTCATGTGGTCCAACAAGGACTGGTTTTCTTGAAGGTTTTTCGCGTACATTAATATTTTTGCATCTGATTTTGCGCCTTTCTTTGTTTACTATTCAAATTACCTCTTAGCTTTTGTCACTTCCACTGTGTATTTTCATAGCTATTTTTGTGCTCCTTTTGGTTGACTTTATTTGAGTGGATATCTATTTTGCAAAGAATAGATGCGGTGACATTGGTCCGTAAAGTATTTCATTTGTTTATTGCGTTCATTCTTTGGTTTTTGTTTGGGACTCAGCATGCTTTCTATGAGTCTGCTAGATGAGATTTACGCAGCTTCCACTCTGAGCTGTTGCACCTACTTTTGACTATCGGGTCTTTTTGAGTAGCTTCCTGGATTTGCTGCTTTTCGAAATCCCCTTCTCTCAGCTTTAACCACTTGGTGTCAGTTTTTGGTATTGTCTCTTCCCATTGATGCTGAACACTGCGGTTTCTGTTGCTTAATAGCTACTACTACTACTACAAATTCCTTGGGACCATGGGAAGAGTAGCCTCTCCTTTCAAGTTCTGTACTTCTAGTGCTTGAAATGAACCATTGCAAATGAAAACCTTTCAATCCAGAAATGTCGCTTTTCTAAATCTTACCCAGTGTTGCACTGGGGAATTTGACATGTCAGTGTCTGAATTCACCTTCAGTCATTACTGCTCTGTTAAACATAATTTCCTATTTCATATTTCTTTTACATTATTATCAGTGTTCTTTTCCTGAAGGCCATACTGCATAAATTTTCAAAATGACTGGCTATTCTTATGGGGTTTTTTTGTGTCCTCTTAAGGGTTTCTTTGTGCCCATGGCCACAGAAACTGTGATTTGGGGGACTACTTGCACTCTATCTAAATAAATTTAGTCCTCTTGGCTTCTTATTGAGACATGAGACTTTTTCTCTAAGTCTACAGAAAGTAGTGTGGCCCTTTAGGGATAGATCTGTAGATGAAACAATCAGTACTGAGGACCCAAAGTATGTGTTTAAACTGTTTCACAAGGGTTTATTTAGGACAATCTCTAGGCTGTCTGCAAGTTCTGAAAGCTGCAGTGATTCAGATATGCTTCTGGAAAGCATCTTTGAGTTCAATTTCTTCTGAAAGGAGTCCAGTTCACGCACATCAAGCCATTCCATGATCTGAACTAAAGCTCTGTGAGTGGAGACAACCAAGCGAGGTACTTAAAAATGCACCTGAATTAGACACACCCAGAGAGAATTAGGCTGCTTCGGGGAAAATCAGCACAGAAATCTAAAGCAGACACTCTGAAACACCTTCTGAAGGACCCCGCCTCTCTCCAGTGACCACATAAGAAACCTGCAGACTGTAGACACATAAGGAAGACTGCTAGCTTAGACTGATGTTTAGGGCCTGGTAACAAACACCACTAGTTTATGCAACCAGGTGCAGTACAAAGATCTGTGAACTAACCCCAGCTCAAACTGGTGCATCCGCATTGTGTAGCACTTTGGGGATAACAGCTGAGCTCTAGAAACATAGCTGCATTAACACATAAGAGCAAATAAGCCCTCTCGAACCAAGATATCAGCTAGAGACGATGTGTCTAGAAATAAAAGCTTGGGCAGAAATGACAGCTGAACTAAGAGGACAGACAGCATGAAATCAGATGCGGCTGCAGCCATGGCTACACTATCATTTTCCAGCAAAGACTCAGTCCGCAGCAGTCTGCAGATTTTCCCCTGATCTTATTTGTTCTGCCACAGATTCATAGGCTTATAGGATAATTCAGGTTGGAGGGGGCCTAAGGAGGCCACCTACTAAGAAGTCTTTACCGTGACTAGGCAGTGTCCTTCAGCGGTTTGCTTTTAAGTTTCTCATATTGGTAATACTATATGTGTTTCCAGTAGAATATGTACTTCTAGTCACAGGGCAATTTTTATTTAGATAATGAAACTTATTAATTTTTTGGAAAGTACCTCTGATTTCAGGCTCTTCTTCTTCCCAGTCTGACTGTCACTTCTCTCCTCTTTCCTTACCACCAGATGCAGAATTACTGTCATCCCTAACAGATGTCTTGGCTTGACCTCAGTGTTCCTTAGCAACTGTCGCTTTTCCCCTGTTCCTATTTTAAAATAGCCACACAAGACAAGACTTTATGAACTTTAGGTGCAGCTGCTTGTTTCCACTTTGGTTAAAGTGGAAGCCGTTCTTCTGCATGCACTCCCCTTTCTGCAAAGTGTTCCTCTTTGTCTCATAATCTTCAATTCTTCCTTCTTATGGCAACTTCTCGATCACCCTTGGCTTTGTGAAGGGAACTAGAAGTACTTCAGTGGGAGGGATCCACAAGACCTAAGTGAAACTAAGTAAGCCTCACTAGTGAACTTAAGTTTGAGAGCTCAGCCTGTGGGGAGAAGCACTGAGTTAACCGAGAGATATTGCAGTACTGAACTTGCTTTATTCTGCATGGGAATGCAAGTTGACACTTCTGTAAGTTTTTAGAAAACTGCAGCACACCAGAAGGTCTAACTCCTTATTGACTAGGTGAGGTTTATGGTTCAAAACTAGCTTGCTCTTCCTGCTCGCTCACTCACCCTTTCTTATATCAGAGACTACCTTGCATCCCCAAAACATTCCTGAAATAGACCTGACAAAAATCGAGTCATCTCGAAATCTTTGAGTTTTTATTTAGCAGGGAAAACACTTATTCAAAAACATTCAAACTGGCTTTCCAGAACCTCTTTCCTGCATTGTCTTAGGATGTAATTTCCTGCAGTGGGTTCCTTGACCGTGCACCTGCACAGCGTGTGCCTGAAGACTGCTGAAAGTGGCTTCTGAGACCTACCACACAGTGAAGTTGCCAGATATTTGTCATGATCCCCAAATAACCTGCTCTTGAAATTCTAATGAACAAATCCCTTTCTGTCACCACAGATCTGTACATTCCAGAGCTATCATCCCATTGGCTGTTGCTGGTCTTCCATTGAATAGTTTCTGCTGATCTTTTAATTTGTGATGGGGTATTAGGTTTACCTATGCTTTTGCCTGTAAGATTCTTTTCAGGAAAAAGACAACTGTTCATCTTTTTAAACAAGTATGAGCTCTGTTCCGACCTTTTGTACTTTATTTCTTCATAGGTAGAAAAAAACTTCGACTGTTTGAGTACCTCCACGAGTCTCTGTATGATCCAGCTATGGCAAACTGCATCCAATGGGTGGATAAGCCCAATGGTGTCTTTCAGTTTGTCTCCAAAAACAAGGAGAAACTTGCAGAGCTGTGGGGAGAAAGAAAGGGAAACCGCAAGATCATGACATATCAGAAAATGGCCAGAGCATTGAGGAATTATGGAAGAACGGGTGAAATCATTAAAATTCGAAGGAAGCTGACATACCAGTTCAGTGCTGTTGTTTTACAGAGACTTGCTCCATCTTACTTCTTGGGAAAAGAAACAGTTTATCATCCGTACATTCAGTCTAACCAAGAATATCAGTGTGCAGATGACTGGATCAGTTACAACAACTACATGTATAACAATGGTTATGCATTACAGCATGCTAACAGCTAGGCACGTCCTTCACATAAACAGGCCTTTGTCAGCTAGTAATACTTTCCAGCACAGGAACTCTTTTCTGTACATAGCTTTTCCTTTAAGGTACCATACAAACACATGAAGAGGAGGGTTTTAAAAATGATGTTGGCCTAGTTTTGCTCCTTTGAAGTTAATGATAAATGGTCATTGACTATTGAAGAAAACCAGCAGCTGTAGGGGACGTTCTATTCTCCATGACATTAATCAGAGGAATTACTTCAGATTCAAGCTGGTATATCCAAGATCAGGATCAAGACTTTTGTCTGTTAGTGGACATCAAAGACCCCACCCTGATAATACTCATTGGAAGTTTTATGCATATCCCAAACTTTTCCAATCAGAATTTAGTGCATGTATTCTCTATCCATTGGGTGCATGTGAATTAGAAAGAGAAGAGATTTGCCAACTGCATGAAGCTACTGTCTGCTTTTTCATCAATGTTCTTTATTAAGAGACATTTTCTGAGTGAATGCCTGGCTGAACAATAGAGTCCACATGAAGGCGCACCTGTTGGCTAAGTTGTTAATCCTTGATCACTTAAATTAACATATCTTAGCACAGACCCTGACATATGGTATTAGGATTGCCAGGTGCACATTTCACTGCTGGCAGTGGATTCACTGGGCAAGTGACCATACCATGAGAGGGTTAGTAAAGGATTATGCTTTTCATGAAGTTATTTACAGTTCTTCTCCCACTAATATGAGAAGCTGCACTTTCACCCACAAGTTCTGTACTCACCTAACAAACATAGCTTTGTTATTTATAACCTCTTTTGGAGTTATAACATACATATAAATACAATTGCACTTCTCCAGCTCTTTCCCTACATAGGAAAGTAGCTGAAAGGCTCAGTGATTTTATACTCTCTTCATGGGGAAGAAGGACTAAATTTAGGTAAAAAGAGAGTACTTGCCTGTTACGCCAGGATGATACCTATAAATCTACTTTTTCTCATACTTCTGTTGCCTGATCAACTTGTATCATCATATGAATTGTCAGTTGTGCCAAAATACTTCCACTCAACTGCATTCAACTCCAAGTCCTCCATTTTCCTTCAAGTGAGTGCAGGTCCAGATATTAATAAAGACAAAATTAATTTCTGTGGAGAGGTATAAATGGTAGCCTGATATGTTTGATGAAATTTGCTGACTTTGACAGTTACCCCTTGCTCTAAATCCTGCTGACTTGTACAGGGATATCATTTTATGTAATAGACACAATGCAACACTCCCTGAAGCAAAATTCAAGGTTTTGAGTTAGCACTTTGGTAAGACAAGTGACGTAGACTCTTAGAAATCTGAAGCATGTTATATAGCACTAAAAACAGACCCACATTTTAAGTCAGTAAACATCTGCCAAAATAAGAAGGTCATAACTGTGTTGTTAATATTTCGAGTGTAGTGTCTTGTAAAATGTAAACATTACTACAAAACAGTCCCAAGAATGCTGCTGGACTTATGGAACTGAATCTGGATCCTGCTGTAGCACTGAACACAGTCGGAGTCTAAGTCTTACAAAGGACTGAGAACTTTCAGTTGGGATGCCTTCACTGTGTGAGCAGAAATGTAAATACAACATTTCAAATGTCAAAATGTACATAAATTTGCCAAGAATCTGCACAGTTTAGTTACTCCGTATCTGTCACCCGTTGCACACTAACTTTATGTCATTTACAAAGCTGGTAAGAGACACTGGGTTAAGAGTCTGCTTTGTGTGAAATGCTTACTTTATTAATATGTTTAGATTCACTTGCCTCAGCCTCATCTACTTGCTAAGCAAATAAATACTTATTCAGATTCTGTGCTACCTTTTTAACTTAGGGATAAACATCAGCATTTACTTCCTATAGAACTCGTAACCAGGTGTAATGTTATAGATTCAGCTGGGACAACAGTATAGGGCTGAAAGAGAAGAGCATAAGGGGTAAGAAGAACTGAAGGAAATTCAGACAGAGCAGAAACGAGGGAATCGTAATATTGTGGATAGGAAGAGACAGATTTCAGCTGCTGGAGTACCCATGGGGACTGATACCATTAGAAAGAGATTCCCTTGAAAATAGGTAGCCCCCTTCCTTCTGCTCCCTCCAATCAAATGTACCTGGAAAGATTTTAGAAACTCCTACTGTAGTTCTGTGGCTGTACAGAAGGATATTTAACTGTGCAATGCACTGATATTGGGCTTACATACAGAAAATATTCTTGACTGTTAGCCGTGCTTCAACCCAGCAAAGACAGGTTAAATCATAAGCAAAAGCACAGGGTTACCGAATATCTGAAGCGCGGGCTTAGACTTACTGAAATAAGTCTGAAATAAGTTGTAGCTGTTTTTAACTGTGCAAGTGTTTAACCACCGAAACAACACACCAAGGGTTGTGGTGGATTCATTGTTTCTCAACGTCTTTAACCCAAGACCATATCCATTTCTGAGCTGTGCGATACTTCAATAAAGTCATGGTAAATTAATAGCCATACCACAAGACACAAGACCAAATGTAGGAAATCAGACTACTGCTAGTCTCAGTATTTGCAGGATCCTGTCGTGTAACTCCATGTAGGAAAATTCCAGGCTATGTGTGGAGATCTAAACAGAACTGAGGTGGGTGCTTGTAAGGCATTTTGATTCCCAATGCAATCCCCTGTGCACCTTACCCTCCATCACTGTCTTCCCACCTTCAGCCACTGCATTGCATCTCCTCCCTTCCATCTGCACAGGCTTGGAGGTGTGATGGTGCCAAGCACCCAGAGGAAACATGAAAAGCGGCTTCCAAGACAGCAGCTTTATGCCATCTGTGTAACTCTTGGTAACTGGCCCATTGCTGCCATTGCTGACTTCGCCTCTGTAGCTCTCCTGTCTCCTTTCCCCTCACCCCCAGTAGCCAAATTGGGCCAGAAAGCAGTCTGCCTGCCCACCCATCTTCCTATATTTCATACTCACCTCTGACTTAGAGGCTGTATCTTGCCTCAGAAGAGTCTGGGACAGGGCCTAGGGGTGGGGAAAGAAGTTGGGCTCCTCTCAGCTCCCACTCTCAGTACCCTGCTTTAAAGGATACCCCAGTCTGATCAAGGTGCCCCATACTGAAGTTCTGCATGTAACTAATACTGTGCCTCATGATGCTTCAGGCACTTAATGAGGGCACAAGCCCTTCAGAGTGAAGTATGCCTCTGAAGGGACGGCAGAAATCGTCTTGCATAGGAGTAGCTAGACATCTGGGCGGTCTCCTTGCTCACCCCTTGTCCTGACTTTGCAGCCTGGTCCCTGTTCGGACATGGCAGACAAGATCAGAGAGTCCCGGGTGAGTGCTGGGCTGGTGCCTCTCCCCAGCACACAGGTCTCCTTTGCTCAAGTGACTACAGGTCATCAAGCCTTGTGTATCTGCTGCAGCTCCGGTGTTGCCTTCTGATGGAAGGTCCCTGTGCTTCAAGCCAGGATGGCGTGAGGTGGGGTTGCACCTTGGTGGGAAGAGCATTGCCTCTTGGGCATGGGGGTGGCTCCGGGCCCACAAGATGGCACTAACAGACAGCTTTTCACACTGCATTTGTGATGCTTGCAGGCCTCCTGGTCATCTACTCTCTACACATCCTTTTTCTTTTTTTTTCCCCATGTTTAATTTTTTTCATCTTGGTGCACAGCGCTGCTGCAGATGTGGCAGAAGCAACACCATTCCTTTTGAAGTTATTACCAGGAGAGCTCCAGCTGTGGCAGATACAGAAAATGTTGTGACTGAGATGATGATATGAAAGCCACAAATTAAAGCAGGTACATTACATCAGCAGATCCACAACTCTGCCTCAACTACCTTAGACAACAGTCAGTTTTACAGCTGTAGCTCAGTGCCTTCTCCCAAATAAATATGGCTGCAGTGGCTTCCAACACTGCTGAGGGTGACACACAAAGAAGAAACAAAGCTGATCTTTCAGATTTAGACTTCTGAATTCCTGTATGCAGGGATTACATTGACAACCTTACAGGCTTTGTGAAGGAGACGGAACCAGAGCATTTTTGTAATGTATTTTATCTACTCCATTTTGCCCAGCCTATGCCATACTTATATATAACCTGTGCCATACTTACATATATATATCCTGTTCAGCAGACCAAAAGCAAGTGCGATTCTTAGCTTCCAGTGGGGCAACTGTTTGATTTGATTTGATTTGATTTGATTTGATTTCATTTCATTTCATTTCATTTCATTTCATTTCATTTCATTTGATTCCAGTGAAACTTTTCCCTTTGGTGGCACTTTGAGCAGATATCAAGAACATGCCTCCACCTTGTCAGACGCTTACTAGACGTGTCTTCTGGTGGCAGATGGGTCAGATGGCCCCATTGTCCCAAGTGCAGACGGATGCTCTCTCATGGAGAGCGTTGGGTTGCCAATTCCTACTTTTTACAAGGTGAGATCTCCTGTCATATCACGGAGCTGCACGTGCTGGTTTAACACCAGTACACTGCATAGTGAGTGTAAAAAGGATGGAAAATAGTACAAACAGTGGTGGGGTTTTTGCAAGAAACTGCCCCGTGGACACTTTCCTGAAAAGTATCCTGAGTGCCAGATGTAAACAAAATGTGTAATCTTCTTTTTTAGTTAATGAGAGCTGCCCCTGCATTCTTGGCAACCTCTAAACAACCATAGCTAATTGCCAAATAGATGAGTGACCACAAACACTCACTGGTGTATCAGGGTAACACTGGAGATCAAGTTGTGTGTTCAGGCTCTCTTCTAGTTAGGTTTCATTGACCTTGGCAATTTTCATAGTTTCCGAACTTTCTTTTACAATGAAGCTGAAGGCAAGCTCCCAGACTCTCTCTAAACTGCAGGAGCAGATTCCTACATCTGTGCACAAGCTCAGGATGATGACATTGCATGTGCCTGCTGCTGTCTGCATGGACAGATTCACTGGAGGGCGTTTAAGACAATACAAAAAATATTTGTATTTTAAATCTTTTTTGGACAATGGTTTTCAGTCCTGCATTTGGTCAGGTTTACAGAGATGCTGAATTTCAAACTGAAACATTTCCTGTAGTATTTCGTTAGACAATTTGATTAAGGCCTCACACTTATTACAGAAGACCTGGAAAACTGAGTAGTCGGTTATCTACGTAGGGAAATCCATTGTTGATAGTGACAGCAGAGGGCGTTTGACAAAATGCATTGTTTTCTTGGGGTTTTTAGGTTCAGCAGAGGCCTCTGAGAGTTACCAACTGGCCTCCTGCAAGTGGCGCTTCACAGGCAGTTACTATCTACCTGTGTAAGGACCTCTGTTGAGATCTGCCACTGTTATAGGGCCTTATTTCATCCAACTTCTAGTTGTCTTACTTGCTGACATGCTGTGAGTTTCATGTGGTGTATTTTGGACCAAAAACTGGCAGCAGTACCTATGAACTCACCATTGGTTTATTCAAAAGAAGTGTGGACCTCTAACACCTCTAACACAGAAGTCTATCTTCTAATATGGCTGTCTTACCATGTCTTTTATTATATCACCTTCACCAGCATATTTCAAGGGACTCTGTAAAAATACCATTGTATCAGCCGGTAGAGCAGAGCACGCATGAGACACAATCAGATGTTCTTGGACTCACGGCAGGCGAGTGACAGGGCTGGGAGGAGAACACCGGCACCCTGAGCCTGCCCTGCAGCCAACAGCCAGACCCACCTTGTGCTGGTCCAGCTTCCTGCTGTTTCCAAGGCATCAAAAGAAATAAGTGAGATAATTAGCAGAATCCTATCCATGCATTGCAAGTGCCCAAAAGAGAAGAAAGGAGTGCTCCGCTGACACACGCAGCAGCCCTGGAGTCACCACGAGCTTTTTCTGTTACTCAATCGCACACCTGGGATTTGGAATGTGGGATGCGCTAGAGCAGAAGGGCAGTCCTGAAGCAGATGGGCACCTTTTTGTCTGAGCAGAGTATTTATTTTGCCGTTTTCCAGTGTAGGAAGTTATATCTAATTATGACAGTCAGGAGCTTCAAGCCAGACAGCCTTGGTCTTGGGCACAGATTTTAAAATACCAGTCTCCCAAGGCAATACGGTGCCTAAGAGGCGCTGGCCACCTTGTTAGGAAGTTGCACATTGAACAGTCAGTGTTGATACAATGGATTATAAGGTGAATTACAGTGCAACCAGGCTGTATTAGCAAGATGCCATCAAACTGCATGCAGGGTGTAAACTGATGGATGGAAAAGTAAATTCCTTATTTGACATTCCAGAGACACATAACCTGAGCCAAGGGTTCAAGAACCACAATGAAATAAAAAGAAAGACAGGTGGTTGTTTGTCATGATATCTCTGTGTAGAATTAGAGGCATTAATTACATATGGGGAATATTAATGACACTTTAAAGTGGAATGTAGCTAATCATTACTCTATCTCCAAGCAGAGCACTGGTGAAGCCATGTAATACTTTCTTTCAGAGGAAACGAAAACTCAGCAATTCTATTCGGAGCGCTAGCAACATGGAGTAGTCTGAGGGTCTAGGTTGACTCTTCTGCCTCGTTAGAGCAAAATTCAATCACAATAAGAAGACACAATTCTTTGCAGATCTGTCTAAGCCCATTGGTCTTGCAGAGATCCAGAAAGCCCAGGTGATGGCTTAAAAATCATGAGATTTGCTTAAAAATATTAATATTTGAATGATTTTATTTATATTCCAATTTTTAAGCTCCTTAATTTCAGGTTTCCAGCCTGCATCCAGCAATGT
This sequence comes from Chroicocephalus ridibundus, assembly GCF_963924245.1. Classification (NCBI taxonomy): domain Eukaryota; kingdom Metazoa; phylum Chordata; class Aves; order Charadriiformes; family Laridae; genus Chroicocephalus; species Chroicocephalus ridibundus. Next base: position 158,898,091 of record NC_086284.1, read on the forward strand.
TGAGGCTAACACTCTAAAAAAAAAAAAAAAAAAGCCAAAGACTAAGAGAGCTGAGGTTGCTGGAAAAGAAGCACTGTTGGAGAATAGTGAGGAAGAACAGTGAGGAAGACACCATCTTCTGTACAAATAGCAATGTGCTTCATAATGGAGGCAAACCCACACATTACAAGGGGTCAGGGACTTGCAGTCAGAGACGAAGGGAAAAAGATGCAGCAGCCAGGTTCTCCCTGGCCGCTGGAAGTCTGTGCAATCACCCAGCTCCTGCTGCCCTGTTTCCTCTTGGCTGGTTTTCGGCAACTGGATTACTTTGGACCTCTGAGGTCTGCCGAGCCTCTCAGTCTTCATAGGCTAAGGCAAAGGATTTAGATGGCATTTCGGCATGCTGGGACAAAATCCAGAGAGTTTAATTGTCCATTCTACCAGTTTAACAGTCTGCAGTATTTAACGCAGATGAGAATCAGGCTTAAACATCTCAAAAGGCCTTGGAAGGTCTGAGAATCTCACCAAGAGCAGGAAAACTGCAGTTTTCACTTGGTGCCGCTGTGAGGTTATGCTGTGTCCTGTGAAAAGCGCACTAGGAATGGAAAGTGCTTGGTTGGCTGCAGAGCATCAGGGCCCTGAGTGCACGTCCCCTTCTCCCGCGGGTTTGGCTGCCCGGGCTCAGGGCCAGGTTTGATAAACAGCTGTCCGGCCTTGAAAACGTTGTGAAGAAAGAGCTGTTTGACGAGAAGCTGAAAAAAGCCTCAGCAGGAGCTCCCCCCTCCTCTGCTTGGGAGCTGCATTTAGGATGACTTGGACTCCGCCTGAGCTGTGCTGCACCCATGCCCTGCCTGGCCACGCACCTTGTTAATCCAGACCCTCACCCTGACCCACAGACAGGCTTCGTCACGTTACCTCACACCTTCCTCATCGCTGTGGATTTGTCTGGCAATCACTGGACTGTGTCTGACCTGGTTACCACCACCAACTCTGCCCTGCTCACCTCGGTTGGGCGCTGTGGGACAGTGCCCTTGTCAGCAAGGTCTCTGCCTGGTCCACCTTGTTCTGCTCAGCATCCCGTCCCCCTTCCCTTGCAGAGCAGCTTGCCCTTGCTGCTCACAGATACAATGGCAGCCAAGGTGCAAGTCGTTAAAATTTTCAGTCCTAAAAAATGAATGGCACTACCGCATCCTGGGAAGCGTAATGCAACACAGTCTCAAACGGAATTACCTGAAAATAGTGTCTAATTGGTCCTTCAGAGTACTGTTTGGCACAAGGGAAACATTTAATTCTCTCTCTGACCTCTGGCAAAAAAAAGCGTCACCTCTGACGTAGCTCCTGTCTACAGAGGGAAGTTCTCTTATCATGTGCTAAACCCAGAATTTAAACCAAACTTGTTACACCAGTGTTCCCCTCTCCTCGTGTGAATTCTTATTCCTCGTGGGTCTCTGCCAAATCCACTCTTACTCTGGAATAAGCATTACACAAGTAATGTCAGTGGTATAAGCGGGAGCACTTCCTCATCTGGACTAAGCAAAGCGACGTTTTAATGAAACGGCTCTTGTAGGAGTTGGTCTGCTGCAGGCTGCAAGTGACTGGAAACATAAGTCTTTTTGCTTTCTCTCAGAGACAGCATGCTTTAATTTCCAGTGTGTGTCCATCGGTTTGATTTCTTCTCGTGTTTTGGAGTCCCTGGGTGGTTGTAATTCACCCCTTGACTTGCCCTCTGGCGTGGTGAGGACAGCAGCACGTAATCAATGGCAGGCTCCCTCCTATTAATCTTGTTCAGCGAGGGCCTGATCCTCTTTCTGCGAAGGGCAAGAGGACAGTTCACACCGACTTCAGGGTAGGCAGGAGAGTACCCCAAACACTTCAGCTTCAGCAGCAGGTGTTCCAGGGCACCCACATCAATCTTCCCTTTTGTTGAGATTAAGACTTTTGCCACCACCCTGGGCTGGGCTGGAAGTCAAGTACCCATATGCAACCTGACTCTCCAGCAGTAGGTGTGAAAGGTGTTGCCATGCAAAGCTCTCCACTCATTTTAACTGAAAGAAAAATTAAGAGCTAGCCCACTTGAAAAATGAACGCCTCTAAAAGTACTCACAACTACCTTAAACTCTCATATTTAATGATCTTCCAAGATTGGAAGGAAGAAGCACTATATCCCATGAGGAAGCTGATATTTATTACTTTCCAGTGGCAAAAAATCTCCCTTTCTTATGTTTCTTAGGCCTGGAACTAGGTACAGATATGTGTTTGGGGTCAGAGAAATGGCTGTTTTTTCAGCCTGAGAGTTGGGCGGGAGTCATTTGGAAGCAGAGGAGCTCTCATTTCACAGTCTCAGTCTGCCAAGACTATGAACTACCTGCACTGGGGCTGGGTATGAACAAAGGACCTTGTACTACTGGGTCGTAGCTATTTTTTTAACAACAGCTGTTCAAAGATACTCAAAGGCCTGGAATAGTGCAGTAATTCCCGAGAAGGTAGCTTAAGCTCCAGTTGTACACGGATTTCAGCCTGTAAGTCTTATTTTTGTATCGTGTAAAACATGTAAGTTCTTCTAGGCACAGGCTTGTACAAAGGACACCCACGGCGTGGGCTAAACGCAGTCCAGCTGGTCAGGAGCTGAAGAAATGCACAAGTTATACGATTACACAACCAAATGTGCCATTTATTGCATGTAGGTTTCCGAACAGCTAGAAGCATATGTATGTGCATAACTCAATCATTCAGTGTCTAGCGCTTAAGGGTTTATATATTTGCATCGTTTATCTTACATAATGCAGAACATAAACATGCACATAAAAGTTCATATATGCAAATGGGCACAAAAATAATAAATATTTAGATTTTCTGTATAGATTGAAACAGAAAGAGAGAAAGGCATGGGCTATTTGAACTCCTACATTTAATACGATATATGATTGCTGCTGTTCGATTGTTGATGTAAGTGGTTCAGCAGAACTGTATCTCATGAAAATACTTTTCATATCATGCTGCCCTTTGAAAATGAGTCTATTTTGAAACATTTGTATGATTTATGCCTGTTTGACAGAATCTATTTTTCATTTCAAGGTAGTGAGAGGTGTGAGTGGCTGTAGATACACAGCAATTTGCTTACCGTAATTCATTACAACTTCTAGTAGTACTCAGAGCTGTTACTTTCTTTTCATTGTTTTGAGGGGCTTTGTATTATAAAATGGAAAGAGTTAAGCAACTGAACTTTATTTTTGTAACTGTACTGTTACAACTGTACTGGTGGAAATACTTGATAACAGATGAATAAAAACTTTGTGGAGCAGTTTGAAATAAAGTGATGTGTAATTAGATGTTTGCCTAGAAGTGGAAGAGAGTGCTGCTTTGTATTGGTTGGAAATAATTTTACTCAAATGCGGGATATAAGGGATATTCTTCATGAATACATATAAAGGAACCACATACATTTATAAACTTTACATACACACTCACATCATCTTGTAGATAAAATATCTGAATAAAATTTGTGTTCTCGTATTTATTTCCTGATTCCACCATGGGTAAATAGTTAAATTGTTCAGAGTGACTTCATGTCCCTTTGGGAAACCCAGTTTAATTCCTGTTCCACCGTGTGGACCCGAAGCTCTGAGTAGTGCTGAGATACCATGCTGGGGACAAGGTGAGCTGAACCCCAAAAAGCCTCCTAATGGCTTTTGTTCAGACACTAGAAGTTAAAATAGAAGTGGGAGTTTGCTCCAGTTAATTGTTCTGTAGGCACCAGATTCACCTGGGGCATGTTTCAGGAAAAAATACCTGGGGTGGTATTTTTTAATCCTCTTGTGTTTCATGCATCTGCCTGTGAAGGTAAAGTCCCCCCGACCCTGAGCCACCACGTAGCAGCTGCAGAAAAGGGAGCAGGGAAGGACGCTGGGGTCCCCAGCAGCACCATCAGGGCTCCCAGGGCAGCCTGGTGGGGTCAGTCCCTGCTGTTTAGAGGTGCACGGGTACAGGCATTTTTTAGGTTTGTTTTTTTACTTTTTTTTTCTGTGTCAGCAGCTGTGACTGCCTCTTCATGTTGCAACCAACTCTCATGACAGGTGCGGCAAGGACTGCCGGGCTGGGCTGCTTCAGTTTCTTGTTTCCAGCGATGTCCCGTGCCACACGCCTGGGGGAAGGTGCAGGGAAGGCTGGCAGTGGTGGCTGGTGAGGACAGCCTGCGTCTCTGCATCATGGGCATCTCTTCTTTGGTGCTATTTGGTAGGTGCGGCATTGCAGGAGGTTTTAAATTCTTTCCCAATCCTGGAGGAGTTACAACTATTTCACCAGAGTATTTCATAAAGAGGCACGCAAAGGCTTCATATACTGCTTTGATCATGATATGAATACTCCCAGTTAATTAATTCTCTTGTTATGACTAGTCTGGCCTAGGAGTCACAAAATCAGCATTTCAAATTCCAGAAAGCAGTGTTGCTTGGTGTTCTCCATTTAGGGACGAGCACACTGGGAAGTTTGTATTTGGACCCACCTCCCTCGCACCGAGAGTGAGGAGTATTAAAAATCAGCGTTTGCATTTGATCCTCTCTTCAGCTTAATGTTGCCATGGAGCACTCTTTTGGATGGGGGTATTTATTCCTGTTTGCTTTTCAACCTTTTTCTCTCTTGCCCTGTACGGACACGTGTCCTGTTCCTAATACCTTGCAAATATACTCACGAGGTAACAGAGAAACAATGCAGGCTCTTGCCAGTTGTCAATCATATGATCAAAGAGCACAGCACTGTATGTCCCAGGTCAGCGATGAATTTACATCCAGTCTTGCCTAGCACTTTCTTACTCTGCATATTAAAGAGAGTATTTAGATGTGGAAAACTGGAACCAGAGACTCTTTGCCACAAACTTATGAGTTTAATTCCTTCACAGCTTGCTGCAGAGATCATTACTTTTTTTTTCCTGAGCCAGGTAGGAGAAGAAATGTCACCTTCACCACTTTACCCTGCATGTGACTTCAGTTGATCTTGAGCCACAGCCAAGATGCTGAGTGCTAGCTTTATGATTCAAGCTATGGCATGCTGAGGATGGGAACAAAAATGTAAGACTTCAGATTACACTTTGGCAAGGTCCGTAAAATTCAACACTAAACCCCTTTAAATCCTTTTGGTTAAAGCTTTATTTTTTAAAGGTTAGTGAACATTTGATCATCAGAATGAGTTGCTGCTGCAAATAAGGAGCATAAATTAGACCACAAAAGAGCTACTAATTTTTCTTTCATGCTCTTTATGCAATTTAAGCTTTAGCTTTAAAAGATTGTTTTACTCACATTGACAGAATACTTGCCCTGTTTTCCTTTTTAGGAACAGAGTTGAAATGCCAGCTAATGGACAACTCCTGCTTGTAGTGAGTTGAGAGCTCCATTACAAACTGTTGTCCATTGACCTTGGTTTTAATGTATTTCCAGCATGTAGGAAAGATAGGATGCAAATAATGCTCCCTAATTTTGCTAAAGATTTATTTCAGAAGCTTTGGGACATGAATATCTATGGGAAGGAAAGATTACCCTTTCAGTATAAAGCGATCGTTGCAGTGTTGTCCATGAGCTCACGTCTGTAGTATTTCTATAAGGAACGTTAGGCTAACGTGCCCAGCTCACTGTGCTGTTAACATTATTCCTAACAGCATTCCCTCCATCCTTTTCCCTCCTCTCTGGTCATCCTCCCATGCTTCGACCCTTTCTGATCCCATGTTCCCCTCCCCCAACACTTGCTGAAGTTCTCTCTCTGCAGTGCTCCCAAAAGCTCCTAGTCTCTCTGTCTACCAGCCTTCAATAGTATCGGTTCATGTTTGACATTGGATGGACCTAGACAAAGTTTTAGTATGCCTTTTATCCAGGACAACTCAGTGTTCAGTGTACTAGCAGTGCCAACAGAGCAGCTTTTCACTTTTCCAGTAACTGCATCACGTATCTGTGTGTAAGGTACACCTCATCTGTTTCCTCTTGCTAGACATGAATGTTTTATGGCTTTGTATAGAATTTTTTCAGCAATAGAAATAGAAACACCGATGTCAGTTCTTGATAAGTAACTCATATCAAATCACATCCCACTCGTAATCTGGCATAGCTCTTTCTTACAAAAGTATTAAATGAATGGATGCCCAAAATAACTTTTGGTGTTATTAGGAGTATCAAGGTCTCATCTGTAATAACAATAACTACTGAAAATCCTGCAGGAATAAAACAGATGATGGTTCTTATATAAAAAAAAAACAAACAAAAAACAACCCAAACTTGTGAGCTGCTTTTTAATTTCCTTGTGTGACACAATTTATGGAGATTATTCCAACTTCATCATTAAATGTCATCAATGATGATATAAACTTCAGAAAAAATAATCTTCGTGAGGGTTTTCAGGTCTTTTCTCAGTTATAAAAATTATATAAAATTCATTTCATAAATGCTGAGATAAAGTAAAAATTGCATTACTTTCTCTCATAGCTCCTCTGAAAATTTTCCCTGAAACCATTACATCTGCCACTTAATAGTCAGCATTTACCACTATGGTACCAGACACGTTAGCACGGAAGATTCAATTTAGCTGTTAGGAAAAAGTTTGGGAGTGTGGGGGCAATGAAGCAATGCAATACATCTCTAGGGAAGGTACACATTCTTCAGCCCTGGAGGTGGTTTTGGTGAGGTTAGAAAAAAAAAACCCAGGAGTCATACTGTGATAGGCGATCTTGCCTTAGCATAGGGGCTGCATGAAACAATCTTTTCAGATTTCATTTAGCCCAATTTTCTTATAATTTTATGTTTCAGCATTTCCTATTTTAAATATTTTGTAGAAGTAATAAGTAATAGTAAATAAGAATTGCAGGATAGGAGCTGCCAATAACCATTGAAACCTCTAGGTACAAGAGAAAATAGTGTCAGAACATATGAAAAGGCCGAAACAAATTACTAGTGTAGCTGACTTAATTGAAATGAAACTAAATGCAGCCAAAGGAAGCTGAAATAAAATTCTGAGGACACCATTAGAAACCTAGTGGTGCTTTTTTTCATGTCTAAATGCCCATTGATATATATGTTTATATATACACACACAACATAGGTACATATAGCTAGGGATTTTTATTTGGGATGGATGTTTGGGCATAATTATATGAACATAGGTCCTGTAAATCACCTTTGAGATTAACTTGACTGTCAGATCGTAGGATGGAGAAATGAAAATTTGGGTAATGTTGGTTCTGTCCTCAAAATACGCAAAGGCCCTCCTCTACGTAGTTGTGCAATATGTGTAAGAGAAAGCTGTGTTAAGTCTGACAGGGCTCTAACTGCTTAGGCACAGTTGGGAATCGGTTGGGGATGAAGAATCAATCATTTGCCCAGGGAAGTGCTGGATGCCCAGGGAAGTGGTTGTCACCATCCCTGGAGGTATTTAAAAGATGTGCTGAGGGACATGGTTCAGTGGTAACTTGGCAGTGCTAGGTTAATGATTGGACTTGATGATCTTCCAGGTCTTTTCCAACCTATGATTTTATGATTCTATGATTTGGGAAGGCATTGCTAGGCCGAAGCTAAGAAAGCAACCTGATCCTACGTGATTTTGACAATTTAATTTTCATCATTGGTCTCTGGAAAGGAGGATGTGCTGAGAATGAAGGATTCTGCTGCTCAGAAATTACTAAGTAATCCTTGGTATACAGGTGAAATGCAACATACCTGTGGGATTCACAAGTCTTTCTTAATCAAGTGCTTGCAAGGTTTCCTAGAAGGGGGAAAAACTGTACGTTTTTTGCCAGCTTACTGTTGTTTTGGCTTCGCTCCCAATTTCAGCAATAAAATCTCCATCCAGGCAGAATTATTCGGGGCTCACCACAGCCTCTCGCCTGAACTGTTGCTCGCAATTTTGATTAAGTCGCAATTCCTGCTCTAAAACCACTACGCAAAGAAGGCAATTGTATGTTCACACCAGAGCAGAGCGCGTGAACGTTCCCTTCGCGTATCACTACGTATGTCACAGCTGTGACAGCTACTCACACTGTGGTTCTGCATTAAACGTAAGACAGAGGGCAGTATCCTGCAAACGGTTGGTCTGGTCAACATACTCATTCCCTTGGAGAGTCATTAAAGCCGATTCTGTGGAAGATTGTCCGCAAGGGAGTAAAACTGGTGGGTGAGGCAACCCAGGTGGAAGGGCTTCCGAGAGGACTCATTCTCACAGCTTTCTGCAGCTCTGCACAGTGCTCACAGAAGTCACTGCATAAAATTTGCAGTGCTAGCAGGGACTAAATCCTCTGTGCCAGACGCAGCCATTTTTAGAAGCTTATCCTTTGATTTCTTTTCTTTTTTTTTTTTTTTTCAATCATAAAGGGCAAAGAAATTGATAGGCAGCGGTTAGGCACAGAACTATGACTAATCGGCAGTCTCTATGTATTAGATTTCTGTATACAAATTCATAAGCAATGATGACATTTCAAGGGGTTTTCTAGAATTTCCATAACCTTTCTGTCTGGATCTGCTGTGTATGCTAACCGAGACATGAGTACATACACTATAACACCAGCATGGCTGTTCTCCTGAAATTTTGCCCATGGTCTCTTCCATCTAGCCCTTAGAGGTATCCAGAAATCCTAGAGAAATTTATAAAGCTCTCAGAATCTACCTGGGCAAAATTATTAGAGCAAATAGGTTGTGTCAGAGAAACCATAGATATATGAGAAGCTCGGTTGCTGAGGAAGTCGTATTAAAATGTATCGGATCTTGATCACGCACATGCAATTACCTTGCATTGCTAGTGGGTAGAGAGAAAAGCAGAGCACAGCAGAGAGAATGGCAACCTCCCGGCGGCCTGCTGTCCGCATTGCTTTGTGCGAGGCATGAAGCTGCACCGCAGCAAATAGATAAAGCTTTGTTTGAGGAGAGTGGGGAGGGGAAAATTAGCCAGCCCATGGGTGAGCTATGGCGGCAGCTGAGGCCAGAACATTCCTTTTCAATTGAATTTTCCTGGCATGCAGCTTCTAATGTGTTCTCCCCTAGAACTGCAAGAAAAATCAAAGTGGTTTTAATATCTTCCAACATGAAAAAAAGAGGAGGCATTACCATGCCATTCCATTGCTTTATTGGCTTATGGAAAGAAAGAAAGAAGAATTTCTTTTGATCCCACACAAGAAGAACCATGTCTGTTTCTCATTTTGAATTCAAACCCCACAGACAAGGAAAAGGAAACTAAACTTGCCATAGCTCTGTCCAAGGACGTGTAAGGGCACACATATAATGCCTGATTTTACCAAGAAATGCTTCCCACTGAGCCCATCCCATATAGAGTGGAGTGGAGGTGGTGTGTTCTGACTTAGTTTTGAGTGACTTCAGTAATGCCATGGGTTTATTGCAATAAAAAAGTTTGGTGTGAGCATTGTACCCCATGGGTGTAATTCATTAGTAAATTACACACTGATTTCATCTCTTGAGACAGTGAATGTTGAGTTTGTCTTTCTTTTGAGTCCTTCTAAGTGTGCCCCTTCAACGTAGGTCATCTCAACAGCCTGCAGTCGGCACCTCAAACAAACCAGTACGCATGAAGGTGTGTGTTTTTATGCAAGAGCATCTGTGAGAGAGGGAAAACAGGGGAGAGAGAAGGGAAGGGAGAAAGCAAGAGAAAAATAAGATGGGAGAGAGAGATATATAAGGAAAAGGGGAGAGAGAGAGACAGAGAGAGACAAGGGGTGAAAGAGAAATAGAGAGCAAGAAAGGGAGACAGAGGAAAAAAAGAAAGAAAGAGGAAGGAAGGAAGGAAGGAAGGAAGGAAGGAAGGAAGGAAGGAAGGAAGGAAGGAAGGAAGGAAGGAAGGAAGGAAGGAAGGAAGGAAGGAAGGAAGGAAGGAAGGAAGGAAGGAAGGAAGGAAGGAAGGAAAGGAAGGAAGGAAAGAGAGAAAGAGAGAAAGAAAGAAAGAGATAGAAATGTCAAGTTGGAGACTCTGCTATCTTTTACCAGGCCTGTCCTGTGTTTATTTTCTGAATTATGTTGAGCAAAACTCATTTTGCCTTATTGTAGAGAAAGCACCTGGGTAAAAGGATACCCTTTAAAAAAGTGCAAGGACTTTCTGTACGGACACAGTATTCATGTAAAGTGCTTGCTCGTCACTTTATTGAATTCTTATCCAGGCATTATTTAATCTGTTTCCATATGGCACAGGTCTTTTTTATAAAAACCCACCCACTCAGATACCATATTAAAAAAGGCTATCAGATTTCTTTGGCATTGTCTGATTCACAAATCCCTCTTGGCTTTAAGCCAATAGGTTTGTCTGCTCTATCCACCTAAAAATAAATGCTCCTCTCAGGTTTTGCTAATATTTTACCTGGAACAGAAGTCAGGCTGACAGAGCTAGAGTTACCGGGTTTTCTCTCTAGTCTTTTTAAGGATCGCAACATTTCTGTTCTTTCAGTTTGTCTCTTCTAACTTTTGACATTTACAGAAACTTAAGCATTCTTCTGAACATGTGTAGAAGTGCCAGCGTTGCTAGAACAATTGTCTGCTACCAGCTCTTGAATCAGAGCTTTGGCTTCTTTTTCCATTATTGTACCCTTGTAAGAATTAGAGTTGATGAATTCTAAATCTCTTGTTGCTGTTATCCTCTTGCATCAGCGCAGTGCTGTCCTCCTCTACAGATCAGCGAAAAGCTTCTCCTATTTCCCGGCTCCTGTGTAGTGTAAGAGGTTCCATCTTTTTTCTCCCTTTCTCTTTTTTTGATGTAACTGGACTTGACTGTAACTTTCGGGCACAGCTCTGAGGAACAGGTGGTGGATAAGCTGGGCTAGGACAGGAGCGAGCTGGCGGTCTGAGCTGGAGGAAAACCTCTGAGCAGGAGGATCCTTCTTGCATCATCCTTGCTTCCAGGAGTTACGGAGAAGAGGAGAGTAATTTGTTACTAATCTTCTTTCTCACGCTAGCTTAACCACTCTGCACGGCAGATAGTGGTGAGGGGACGGAGCCAACCATTGCCTGTCTCTTACTCACCAGCTCCAAGTTGGCTCTATTGAAGTCTGCTATCTGAATCCACAGCCCCAACTGCCCCTGCTGGGTGGAAAAGGTTTCTCATTTCTCTGTGCAGACATTTAATCTGAATTAGACAGTCAGAGAAGTGTCTAGTTTAGATAAGCACCAAACCTGCAGTGATTATTCAAATCTTGTCAGAGTCTCCTGGCAGGAGTTATCATGAAACCTCTCATGAAACAGTCAGTCTTGAGTTTTTGGCATGGTATGTGCTTACAGCTTCTAGCAGGGAGAACAGAAACAGCTACTCTTCCTCCAGAGTTCTGGCCATAGCCAGCAGTGAGGAATACAGGGATAAATAAAAATTAAAAAGACCTTTAAAACAGAATGCAGGAAAGCCAAGGGGTGTTGCAAAAGTTTGAACCCATTCCTATTTTATCTGACTGCAGATATATCCCCTCTGATTTCTCCACTTCCAAGAGCACAGTGGCTACTATGCAAAGTAGCCCTTGCCTACGGCTGCCCAGACAGCAAGTGTCTCCTGTCTTGCAATTCCAGGGATAGTATGAAGACTTCCATCGTGCCATCAGCTTGACATCATCAGGAACAGCAACTGCTTGTTTTCTTTGTGATATATTACTCTGAAACAACATAAATGTCAACTGGCTGCCTGCACATATTACACTGGGAGGGAGAAAACAGCATTGCTCCGAACCTCTAACTTAGCTTGTGGGCAAACTGAAATTCTTATACCTTTAAAAAATTAGACAGAGGTAGAATATTGCCACCCAAGAAATCATTAAAATCAAATTTGCTTCTTATTTCTTGCGCCACCTCCCTTTTCACACTGCTGGGACAATTCTCCATACATTCTTACCTCTTGGTCCCAGCCAGTTTCACCCCATTTGTGCTGGTCTTGGCCATTGTCATCAGGCTGTGTTCATTTTTCTCAGAACTCTGTTTAGTGATAAAATGATCCTAGACAAAAAAATGCTAAATGTTGTTATCACCCTCACTGCAACAGATGTCTTGACACCCCATTTGGTTTTGATGAAAATGGTTTAGAAAGAGAAGTGAAAGCCAGTCTCTGTAACATCATCAGACTTCAGAAAGGAAACAAAGGGCTTGGCTTGAATGACGGGATTCTCCTTGGCAGGAAAATGTATCAAATCACGGAAATTAAATAGGAATCTTTTTATGCTCCATCAAAGACTTGTTATGTTGCTGTAATGTCTTTGACAATTTTGTACAATATAGGTTCTTTTTATGGAAAAGTGTGTTTGATCCAGCATTGTTATCTTAGTTTGAAATCACATAAATCATTGCACACGATAAACCCAGTTAATTTTGAAGAGTGCACTTAGGAAAACACAAGTTTAAAAATTGTCTCTTAAATAGGCTTCCAGCTTCGACAGTGAACCTATGCCTTTTTTTTTCAGTTCCTGGCTGGGATGGTGGAAAGAGATTCATGACAGTTCTCAGGACGGTTCAGAAGCAGTAGGTTAGAGTTGAACCACCAGATACTCAGAGATTAAGTCTGCCCTGGCATGGCCGCAGTTTTAAGAATCATGGCTGCAGTTTTAAGAAAACTATTTCAAGGGCTGATTGTAGTATAAGTCACAGTATCATGGAGCTCTGCTCAGCCTGCAAAGCCCCTCTAAATATCTGTCCAACCTCTTGCATGGGTTTTGCAGCCTGTGCTGTATTCCTGGCTGCCACAGCTAAATCTGCTACCACTACCCAGTTTAAATACCGGGTAGGTATCCTTTAAATGGGTAGGTTTACATGGCAGGACCTACAGCCCTGCCATCACTGGAGTGCAAATTTTTGTATTTAAGTTAGCGGAGCTATTCTTGCAAGCCAAGTTACTCATATGCTTATATGTTTGCTAGGTGATGCTATTATGCATGGGCCTCTTCTCAATAAACGGAGAGAGTCAGCAAACTGGAGTGCAGTTTGCATGTACATATCTGTAAATTAGAGGCACATGAAAAATTGTACTCACCATACATGCAAGAAAGATATTAAGGCTTCCAGGAATTATGCAGAAAGTAAGAAGCCTGTTACTGTCTCCTTAAGAAGACCTGATAAATCAATGGAAAAAATACTACAGTCCTGAAACACTCCCAGTGCACAGTAAAAATAAATTCAAGTAACAGCAAAAGATTCCATTGTAAAGATGGCTACATTACATTATGTGTTATATTATGCTATACTATATTTTGCAGCTCTACTATTATATTTTCTGTCTTAGTTGTTTTTATCTTCACCCTGCAACAGGCTGTTAGCTTTTGTTTTGCACTTACTGGTAACCGTGCAATTGGTCAAAGTCGAGGAAGTCAGATGAGCCGTGACCGTAATGCATTGCAAGAGACTTGGTTTTTTGGACTTTTCTTCTGATGCCATGGAGGCTGTATTTACCAGGATAATTTAGCAAGTATAGTTTTGTCATAATGCTTCAAAGTAACTGCAAACCTCGGACAGCTGCAGCTGTTTTCAGAGCCTGTAATGAAATGGAAGATGAGTCAGACTGACACTGTGCCAAGGGATACTGCCAGCGCAACACGGCCTCCGTGATACCTCCAGCGAGGAAAGCAATGTCAGTGAAGAGGAGGTGTCTAGAAAGGTTGAGCCAAAATATGTCTCAGTGACATATCTCAAGAAAGGAGCTACATCCCCTAGAAGGGAAGTTAGTAGATTTAAACCTGTTCATCTGGGTTTGACACTGTCAGCCTTATCAGCTGAATGGGCAGACCATGTCTGCTCCACAGTGCTCACTGGAGAACATACCTGAAGGCGTGCACCTCTGCAGGTAACAGGAACAACGAGTTTGAAGGGCCGCACTGATTCACAGATGTGTCCTCCAGTGCCTTCTTCCAGAAGCTTCAATGGGTATAAAGCCATAAAAGAAAAATGTGGGTAGACTGGGAAAATGAGACAAATGAACAGCATTAGAATGGTGGGCTGGACATATGAGGTAGCAAATTCCAAAATGAAGATTTTTTTGGATGGGGGAGGGAAGGGAGGAGGGAAAGTGTAAAAAGTGACTGTGGTAGATTCCGTCAATAACAGAACAGTATATAGGGAATTAAAGCCAGGGAAATATAAAGCCACAACCCTATAATATTTGCTATGTAAAAAATATTAGAAAACTATGAGGCTTTGGAAAATTATTGCTCAGTTCTCAGCATTATGAGCTTTTATCATAAGAAACCAGCGTGATAAGAACACAAGAACTCTCTGGATCCTGTCAGAGGCTATTTAGTCTGCAGCATTTGCCAACATGAGATCCTAGAGATAGAAGGTTAAAATCTTGTTTACGTCAATGTCTGTCTGACTGTGGGCAGTTGGATGTTCCTTTACATCTTGAAACACAATGGCTGGTATATCCTCATTTTTTTTAGCTTGTCTAACTGTGGATGAAGTTATTTAGACTTCAGAGAAATGGGCAGCTTCAGGGACAGCTGAATTTGTTCTGCCAAAACCTTTTCTTCCTGTGTAGGAATCAAGACCTGGCCACCCTTGCCTTTCTTTCTGCAAGTGCAAGGAAATGACACCCTTACCTGGAGTGTGGCAGAGTTTCTTCAGGGAATGATGGATTTTCACTTTTCCTTGAATTCCCAGGGGCCTCTTCATACATTCCCACCAGCACCTGCATTGAGGAACACTGCTAGGTTCACTGGGACAAGTACCTGGGGAGAAGCATACCTTTGTGTAAATATGTTTCTTCACCAAAACTGTATGAATGAGTATGGCTAATCTGACCTGTTGGTTGGCATTATTGTGGCTTCCACTAGAGCTATTTCAGTTATTCAGTTATTCATATCATCTTCAGACTAAATATCCCTTTGTGCTTTAACCTCACTTTATAACCCAAGAGAGGCTGAAGTTATCAATAAAATCACTCAACTCTTAGGTAATTTGCATCACTTTGAATCTTTTTACTCCTTTTCACTCCTCCTTCTTCATCATGCCGAATTGCATTTCATGTTCTCACTCTCCTAAATCCTGAAGATTCCGTAATCTAGCCTTAACTTTATTCGTTTGCATCTCTTTCATCCTTACCTATCATAACACACAAACATTGTCTTTCACAACTCTCTCTTTCTCTAAGGCCTCTTGTAGAAATGGAATTACCTCTTAGTTCTAGTTTATAACTCTTTCACCTTCTTGTTTAAATTCTTCCTTAAGTTCTTATTGTCCTGAAAACCCTAACTCCCTCTGAATTAAGACTATGAGTGTGTCAGTAGCCTTCTTACAGGTGTCTGACTATCAAGACAAAGAAAGACTGTCTTTTCCTGAGATTTACACAACTCCCAAATCAGGATACAAGTTGACCTTTGCGGTGTGCCACAGACCTGCATGATGACAGGGAGAAGGATATTAACTTTCTTATTCATTGTATAACTTGCTCAGTTCCTGAGGATGCCTTAGCCATTACAGTTGGTGCGCTTGGCAGCTTTAAGTGACCAGGAAGCCAGAGGTGGGCTTCTCTCACTCAGTTAAACGATTTTCATTATCACTGGCAGTGGGAAATGGAGATTTTTCATCCATTTTCCTCAGTTCTTTAGGTATGAGAACTACAGCAAAGACTGGCTTGCTCAGGGTGACAGTGGTAGAGGGTGGGATTAGAAATTCTGGTCTGCATATTTATTAGTAAGCAGTATAAACTCCACTGTGTGTATCTGCTCATTTTTATTAAAATAAGACTAGGATTTTAAAAACTGGGAGCCTGAACTTGGCTCAGTAGTTCAGATTACTGTGACTAACTTTGACATTGCGGCATAGATTGCAGCTCTGTGTGGCAATTTAGGGCTCCTGAAAACTAGACTGAAAATGTAATATTGGGTTTGGTACCCACCTTTAAATTCTGTCCTTTTTTTATTTTGTTTTAAACCAGGCACAAGCATATTCAGGAAATTATGTGACATTCACTAATGTGACATTTATCCCTATTCATAACGTTTAATGCCAAGGAAAAATGATAGTGCTACACAAAACCTACTGGCTGATCCTTTTGACATTGCAGAAATCTGATAGTTTGTTTTTTCCCTCTATTTTTATAGTTCTCTGCAGCTTGATCCTTGGCAAAAGCACATAACAGACAATAACTGCAGAGCACTAACAAAAGAAACAAGAGAGGCTGAGAGATTTGAGACAGGAGATAGGAATGAGCAAGAATATGAAGGAAAGACTTAATAGTCTCTCCTGGAATATACTGGAAGTCCCTGGACACCTTACCTAGGTGGCTGCTGGTGAAACTAGCAGGAGGGTTTAAGTGACCATTTGGAGGTAGTCCCAAACACCCGACAGCCTGAGAATACGCAACAGAACCTGAGAGTGTCCCTGGTCCACTCCAGTGTGCAGTTAGTGACGCCACCTGAGAGATCAGTGCTGAAGCTACCTGTAACTGCCAGAGGAGGGTGAGAAGAAACTAGCTGAAATTATAGTAACTCTTTAAACTGCTACCCCATGCCTGCAAGAAGGCAGTAGTAGAGGGAGTGCTGAGTACCATCCAGGTGACTTGGCCAAAATGCCTATAGGAATGATTTGCTGTGTGACTCACAAGGGTTACAGTGTTGGTGGATAATGGAAGAGCAACTGATGTCATCTACCTGGACTTACGGAAAGTGTTTGACGCTTTCCCACACGACATCCTGGTCTCTAAATTGGAGAGAAACATATCTGATGGATGGACCACTCACTGGATAAGGAACTGGCTGGATGGTTGCACTCAAAGAGTCAACGGCTCAATGTCCAAGTGGAAACCAGTGACAAGTGGTGTTCCTCAGGGGTCAGTATTGGGACTGGTGCTGTTCAACATCTTTGTCAGCGACATGGACAGTGGGATTGAGTGCACCTTCAGCAAGTTTGGTGATGACACCAAGCTGTGCTGGAGGGGAAGGATGCCATCCAGAGGGACCTTGACAGGCTTGAACAGTTGTGGGTGCCCCATCCCTGAAGGTGTTCAAGGCCAGGCTGGATGGGGCTTTGAGAAACCTGGTCTAGTGGGAGGTGTCCCTGCCCATGGCAGGGGGGTTGGAACAAGGTGATCTTTAAGGTCCCTTCCAACCTAAACCATTCTATGATTCTATAAGTGTTGTGACTGACAGTCTGGGACTGTGACTGTGACTGTGGTTGGTTCCTGCTGGGCAGGGCAAGAGATGCACTGCCACTGCCTGCCTGAGAAGTTTATACAAAAAAGCATTTTCAGCCATATAAATTATCATTTTACTGCAGATATATTTCAAGCCACAGAACATTTTTTGAATTTAGCACTTGAAATGAAACTTTGTCATGTTTGTTTAGGTGCCAGTAGATGGCACACAGTCTTCCTGTTTATGCGGTTAATATGCAGGGAAAAAGTCCTGCAGAAGCAATCCCAAGAGGGTTATTGAACTGGTGATAAGAAAGCAGTGACAGCATAGTGCACAAACGCTGTTCAGCCCCATTTGGGCTTCTCATATGTTTGTATTGTTATGGTTCCAGACTGCTAATACCTTAAGCCTCAGGCTCTAACTTGAGCAGGAAGGGTTTATTTTTGGAAGAAGAATTTTTCCCATAGATGAGTGCCTGCAATACCAACTTTTTTTTTTCTTTTTTTTAATAAACCATACAGTAAAACTTAGGCTAATCTGAAAAGATTTGGGACAAAACATCATTGTACCACTGAGAAAGGAATAGTCAGAAACCAGACTGTAAAGTCTGTACACTGAGATGCACTGCTCTGCCAACAGTGTGTCTAGGATGCAGCGGTGGAGAAGAGATGGAGTTGCGTGGCTCATATAAGCATTTTGGCTGACAGGCAATTCTGTGGGTGTACAGCCACGGTGAGGGTGAAAAGCCAAACTGGGCTGATCTGCTGCAGCCACTCAGGGAGAAGCTGCACAAGCCCTGGGGCTTGGTACACATGAGGTAGCAGCTCGGAGGAGGCTGTGGAAGAGGTGGGGAGCACATGAGAGGGCTCAGTTTTGAGCATCCAATGTATTGTTGTAGTTATGAGCCTAACAATCTCTCATAATCATTAATCTCTGTGAAAGACGCATTGGGTAGGGCTCTCTGGAGATTTATGCTGGAGCACTGACATGTGGGCTGGTCACTGTTGAAGTCCAAGGTATGAGACATCTTATCCTAAAATTCACTTCTGCATTGCTCTCTAAAATCCATTCGATAAGGACTTAGTTCAGATTCCTAAACATGTGTGTGTAGTGCCATTAGGGGTGCCTGAAATTACGTAATCATATGGAAGAGAGATAGATTTGACACCAGACTTACTGATGACCTACATGCTGTGCAGGGGCAACAGGAGGCCATGACGGAGACGAGAGAGCACTCTCAGATGGCTGCATGTGATCATGTTTAAGTAACTGAACTGAGCCCGATGACTAGATCTCCGCTGACTGGACAGCTGGGAAAGATGAGTTCAGATGCAGAAGCTGTCACTGCACTCACTAAAACTTAAACGCAAAGGATCTCACCCAAAAGGTCAAAACAAGTGTCTGTTCTGAACTTCATATGTATAGTCCATGGCAAAAGTGAAATATGTCCCCTTGGGATTTGTCTTCCAGGGTTCACAGATCCAGAAAACAGCATATACCTTACACTAGGAGCCAAGGGCAAAGACTGAGAGCCATATCTCTGGGGTCCTGCCCTTTGACCCAATACCTTACATGGATCTTCAAATCCCGTGACTTGTCCCCGTTTATTCCTTTATATATAAAATATTCTTTCTAGCCTACTTTCACCAGGCTGTTTGTGAAGCTTAATTAATGCAGTAAGTCGTTAACTGATTCTAAGAGTCTTTTTTAATGTTTAAACTTATCACTTCATGTAACTTTTCGAATTACAGCCTATCTTTAAAATTCATGCTGAATGTTCTCCAAAAGCTTCACATCAGAATCTTCCACATACAGGACTTTCCCCAAGAAAATCTCCTCAACACTCATTTAAAAGACATATCTAATTTCCAGCCCTGTGCTGACTCAGAGTGAATAGAGGTTACAAAGACTTGGAAATACTAGTGGAAACCAGCACTGTATTCCTTTTAAAGCCAATAGCTGTTCATAAAGGAAGCTACGGCGGTGCTACTATCGAGTTTGAGGGGAACCACAAAGTTATGAGGATTGGTCAGGCTCATAGAGCAAATGATGAAAACTAAATAACCCTCGTTTCTTAGTGAGAAGGTGAAGGTCTCCACCAAAGTGGAGATTCATGGCTAATTATTGCAGGATTTCTTTGTGCTCCCAGTGGATGATGCTGCCTTTTGACTTACGTCCCCTGCAGACCCTGTTCACTCTCCTCTGTGAATCAGTGGGACTCCCCAGTGGTTCATGGAGGGTTGAAAGGAATTTGATTTTTTTCATCCAATACAAAGGAGGAAAGATTTGGGTAAATTAAAGAAAAATCTAACTCCATGCAACAGACGTTTTTGGAATTAAGAGATCAATATGCTTCACACGTATCTCAATTATATTCCAGAATAGGAAGCGGATGTTTATAAACTGGACCTCTGACACAACGAGGGTATAATTTCCCGTTAAACTTAACACTATGTGTGTGTAGGTTGCAGCTAAGAGGGACGGTCCCACTCCCCTGCCTGCTGCTGTGCGCTCCCGTTGCCTCCTATCTAGCGATCACAGGGCTGCTAGAGAGTATTGCTTCAGCTAGCCAAGCCAGCAGAAATAAAGTACCTCCTGCTCCAAACGTGTAGGATGCACTCAGCTCGGTAAGCTGAACTGACTCATCCTGCATAGTCACTAGGTCAAATGCAAGAAAGGGAAGGAGGCGTCCTTGTTGAGGAAGGAGGAAAAGAGAAAAGAGGGGAGAATGGGCCCATCCTGCTGGCAGCAGTCTGCAGCTGCACTGGATTATGCGTATCAGGAAACTGTACCATTAATATGTCAAACAAATTAGCCCACTGTGTTATACTGTTATAACTATACTGCAGTTATGCTAAGAAGAGGTAATTTAATAGACAAAAGAGACTATCTGCCCCACAACTTGGTACCT
Source organism: Chroicocephalus ridibundus (assembly GCF_963924245.1). Classification (NCBI taxonomy): domain Eukaryota; kingdom Metazoa; phylum Chordata; class Aves; order Charadriiformes; family Laridae; genus Chroicocephalus; species Chroicocephalus ridibundus. The sequence goes on from NC_086284.1 coordinate 158,918,043, forward strand.
TTTATTTCATCTATTTATATGCAGCGGTATTTTTTAGGTACTGTAAATAGTAATAATATATCATAGTATCAACTGAGATTAAGGTTCCACTGTGCAAACAGGTACTAATGCACACTCCAGAGGCTCTCTAAGGAAAAAAAGGCAGCGTGATGATAGCTACAGGGTAAAGGAATGGGTTATCATCCCCACTTTACAAAGGCAGAACTGAGGTATGCCCCAGTTAAGGAATCTGCTGATGCTGAATGATGCGTATGAACTTCTTTGGACATGTAGGAGTTGAATGTATTTCTGTTAAGTACTTGCATAGAGTGATGAGTATATAGCGCACGTGATCTTAGATGGTGGCAATCTGAATAAGAACAGCCACTTTGACAACATAACCAGGCTAATAAATGGAGTGAATTTTAAAGTTTTATTTTCAGCCCCTCCGTGGTTGGGACTTGGATGCTTTTCTTTGAATGCTGATGAATTATGACACTTGGACTTACATCATTCATTCTGAATTGTTGAAATATTTATCTACCTCTATGAAGTATTAAAGTTTGCAAGACTGCAATATTTAAAATTCTAAAGGAGACCAAGTAAAGTTTTTTAATAGAAATATATTTCTAATACTTTAGTTTGGAGACTTGTGACAATTTTAGCGTTGAAGACTGGCATTGTATAAGCACTAATTGCAAACTCTGCCTCTGTCATTGCAATAATTCTAGAACTGTCTAAGAATCTTTAATCAAGGTTACTTGGAATCCCCTGTGCTAGCATTTCCCATAATACATCCCATAATACACAAAGCTGTACATCTTTAGGTTAAAGAGGTACCTGCAGAATTTTGACAATGGAACATGCTAATTGTAATCAGTAGGGAAGCAGACTTGGAAAAAATAATTTGGGAAAATTTGTGCTGTTATTGGGATAGCTATGGATTTCAGGAATTTTGAGGGCAAAATTTCTCCAGGCATGTTTTTGAAATTTTGCAGACTTCTAATAAGACCAATCAAATGCACTGAAAATAATTTAAAATTAATCCACCAAGTTCAATGTTGAAATGCTATATTCAAATCAGAAAACACAAAAAATGCAATTCTAAGGGACAACCCGAGATTAGAGTTCTAGGTTTATAATGATGAAGGAGTGTTTTCATCATCCCAAGCCTCATTGGCCTGTGCTGGAGACACCACACCAGCGTGATACACCATAATCTGCTGGGCCAAATCATGTGCTCTTTGTAAGCTGCTGAGGTAAATTTCACATGCTTAATGGACAGATCAAATCAGGGCCAAAGAAACTTGTGTTTGTTACACTGCATCAGGCCGTCACAATTAGGCAGTTTTCAGCACGACGGAGCATGGAAACCCAGCATGGGTCTTGCTTACCTAGGCATAGCTCAAGTGAGGAGCTGCTCCCAATCTCACCTGTGGAAGTCAGAACAAAAATCTGGGCCACAATGTCTCTTTCCTCTCCTGGCTGCAGGGTCCTCTTTCAAGTTTCCTCTTAAAAACAGAGCGATATAAGCTCTGGCTCTCCTGAAGTCAGTGGCAAAATTCCCATCACTTTTCCCTTTTAGCAGCCCTCATCTTAATTTTTTTCTGACTGACCCAGCCAAGCAATTGACCGAAAGAAGCTGCTCTCCTACCTCCTCCTGCCGTTTTGCCTGCTGCCCTGACCTAGGGACTAGCTCTTGACTTTGGTGCTGAGTGCCTCAGTGTGCTGGAATTTACTGTCAGAAAGGAAACACTCTGACTGCTATAGGACACCATGGGGCATGTGTTGCTTACACAGTAATGTCACCCTTTGGGTCATTGTAAGGCAGAAGGTAAAGCTGACAAGTGGTGTTTATCTGTCAACGACATCTTGTACATGCCTTGAAGTGTCTCCAAGCCGACTGTCTTGGAAAAAAAATGCAATCTAGGCTTTAAAGTTTAATCTTCCCTCGTCTTGCTACATAGAGTAAGACCCCATTTGTGGAGGCTACCTTTATACAGAAAGTATTTCTCATCGCTTCTCAACCAAGGTCATGTCTTGTTTACATGGCAGAACAGTAGAGTGCATGACAGAGCAGGAAAGTCTCTTTTTCTGGTGGGTTTACAGTGCAAAGCTGGGATTAAACTGAGCTGGCCAGGTAAATCCAGGTGTCTTTCATCAACACCAGGAAGGTCAGCAAAGATGTCAGACAAAAAGGACTGCCTTCACAAATTAGATGGGGACTTCAAAAGTAACAGATATCCTGAGATGCAGCATTCTGCCATGCTGAGGTCCTTCTCTCTCTTGCAAAAGTAGAAGTTGTGCATTTTTCAGTTGTACTTTGTCAGTCTTCCACTTGCTAGCATGGTATAAATTGAAATAATTGATTTCTTACTTTCATTGGTAGAAAAGAAAAAATGCTCTGCGAATCACCAGTAATATCAAAAGAAACAAATTCACCAAAATCTATAACGTCATATTTTAAATAGCATACACGGCAAAGGCAGAATCTGAGCACAAGGTGATGTCACTATAATGCGATTCTGCTATAGACGTGGAGAACAGGCTTTTCAGGCCCTGTGCCTGGTGGAAGGGGACATGGGACTTGGATGGGGCTTGGGCACTGTCAAACCTCATTCCAACATCCTCCTGGAGAAGCGTGTCTATGGGTTCCTCCTGATAGGATGGAAGGCTCCGTCTGTTGCCACTTCTTATCCTTTGTCCTTGGACTCAGTAAATAATTGATTCCTAGAGGCTCCAAAGCTCTAAGTATTAAAACTGAAGAAAATGGCTTTCTGTTACATAAGACTTCAAAACTTTGGATACTTCATTAGTACAAAACTAAGATGCTGTTTATTTTTAAATGAAAATGCATAGACATGCCGGCATTTTTGGGGTTATTTCCAGGTTTTGTCCTGTGTGGACAGGGAATCCTTTCTTCCTCTCATCTAAACTGTTAGTTTCTGTCCAGCGTTCTTATTTCAATCGATCACTTTTTCTCAATATCAGTAAAACCTTTCAGTGGAAAATTTTAAAATAGTTTGGTTAAAGATTTGCCTCTGAGGCCTTCTGGGAATGTCCTGATCCTTTGGCTTGGTGACAAGATGAAGATTTTTCTCTGGTAACAAACAGTGACTTACTAGAATAGACACTGAAGTAAGTGAGAGAGTTCAGTCCTAGGAATAGCAGCAAATATGAAGTTATGGATGCAGATCTAGCAGCTGCAAGAGCAAATAAGGGCTTTGGATGTTTGACCAAGGGAATTTATTAAAAACAGACAAGAGAGAATGATTTAATTATCTGACGCCTTGGTTAGCTGCTGTTTGGAAACTGCTCCAGGAGCTGAATGGAGTTGAAATAGGAATCTCATGTTTTGGAAAGAGACCACAGAAGATTAATTGGGGAAGGCATGGAAGGGAAAGGCTCAGAGAGCTTAGCATGTTTGGCCCCTGAGGTGGCTGAGAAGAAGGCTTACAGTGGTACACAAAAGCCATACTGCGATGAGGATAAATTTTGGTCAGACGACATTCACTTTACGGAAGGGCAAAATACAAGGTCACAAGCCAACTTATGGAAGAAGTATATCAAGTTATGAGAAGAGTTTCCATCCAGAGACATGAGGCAGCCTGTGCAAACAGATGTGCTCTTAGCAATAGGGTAAGTTAATGAAAGGACGGCTGGGGATGGCACGGCCCCTAGTTCTATCTACTGAAGTACAGGAGGTGGGCTAGAAACAATGTGGAGCTCAGCTCTTTCCACCTCACAATTTCTGCAAAGGTTCTGGCTCGGTCATAGGGCAAGTAGGCTGGCAGCTGAGTCAGAAGGTGGTTTGTGGCCTTTCACATGCTCAGGAGTTGTGTGTTCAGCACAGAGAAGCTAAATGCTTCCTCTTCTGGCTCAGTGCCTTCACACAACGACTTGCAATCAAATCAGCTGAGTGATACAGGGAAGAAGAGCAGGACTGCAGGAAAAAAGTAGTTACAAATCTGAACTTCATAGAATGAATAGATAAATGCTTTTATTAACATACGGGTTATTAACGTACAGGTTGGCTAAATGGATAATTGTAAGTATGTTTAGACATACCTGTGATCCAAGAAGCATAAACTTAGAGATGACCAAAATGGAAAAAAAAAAACTGAAAAGGTCAGGAATTTCTGTGCTTTCAGTTTTTTCCTTTTATTTTAACCAGTCTTAAAGAAATTTGGGCAATTGTTGGCCAAAATCAACACCTCTGCTGTATGCAGTAATAAGGCAAGTTTGATGACTACCATGCCCTTCTGCAAATGTGGAAAAGGAGTACAAGAAGGCAAGCTCCGAATGACATCTACCCAATAGCACCAAAGTACTAATAACTGTTACGACCCAAGCAAGATGGGGTCAACGTTGTGACAACATTCGTGCAGGAAGAAAAATGAACTAAAATGCCTAGGTTGTCTTAGACTGGAGTATGAAATATCTGCAGGTGCTTGAGGCACGGACTCAGCTGGGAATTGGACTGAAACAAATAAAATATGGCTTCCTTCCTTAGGAAATAAACTGCTTTCCCTGTGACTGCTACTGCTAAGGGACACTGAGACATCACAGCCTAAATCTACCTGAGTGGCATCTTTTATAATACAATTAAAAATTACATTACAGAAAAGTTGCAACACAGGAATTTTTTATGAGAGTAAAAGAGGACTTAATGTGAAATGCAATGAATTATGCAAGTACAATGTCAGGGCAGGAAAGAGTCAAAGGATAAGCAAATTTTCAGATGATCGCTACTCCCTAGTTTCCATGTATTTTATGCAGTTGAAGACCCTTTTGCTTGCACTCTCAGCTGGTCTTTACAAAACAGAGCTCTCAAGAAAAACACATTTATCGACACACTACAAAGGCAACTATAGTGTTCCGTGACCTTTTTCTACACATAGCCTATCTTCCCTTCCTGCCTAGCAGAGGTTATAGAGCCAATTTAGTTTTCTAGCAATGTCTATACCCATAAATAAAGCAGGGCTAGGGCATGGGTTCAAGTGTTGTCCTGTGATTATTCACACTGACGGATAGTTAGCACGCTCCCTGGTACCATCTTGGCTCAAGCCAACTAACGCTCTCCCACCTTTGCCTAAGCATAGCTCAGGCACATGCCAGGAGCCATTCCCTGTGGATATTTTCGCTGCAGTCTCACTGCTTTGGGGTAGAGAGTGAGTTTTGCTGTGTGGATGAAAACGGCACACTTTCACTTGGCCTCTGGGGCAACAAGTGGTCTCAGTATAGATTAATTTAGTACTATAAAGTAGTCTATGAGTTAGAATTCCTGAATATTCTTCTTCCTCTTCCTGGAAAGGAAGTCCTTTAAGCCTTTAAGGATAAGCATTGGCCTCCAGTCCTTCCTTACCATGGGATTTCAATGGAAGTCCTCTCTAACTCATCCAGTGCTTTAATTTTATTTTTTTATTTAATCCTGTTTGTATTGATCTTCAGAGATGCAGTTCTCAGCACCTTTTGGCACACGACGGGTGAAGTGCAAAGCAAACTTTCTTTATATCTTACAACAGCCCACTCAGCAGACACCATGCCAGAAAGAGTCAGCAATCGCTCCTCATTCACCTCCGGTTCCACCCAACACAGCGTTTGGTGCCTGGATGTCAGTAGTAGAAAGGGGAACGAGAAAACATGATCTCTGCGACGTTATTATCTGTTCATGCACCGATTCCCCACTGCCACCACAATCACACACATAGGTACAAAATCCCCGGTTACCTACTCAGGGTAGCGTTCTCTTTGCTTTCGAAGGACAGGAATTATTTCAGTGATATAAGGAGGTTTACCTAGATAGTGATATAAAACAAAGGAGGAAAATAGCTTTAATATTCCTTGTTTAGGTTTCTGTAGGCAGGGGTCTTGCCTTTCTCTGTATTTTATAGGCACATGAATCAGTCAAATAACAAAACACTACAACGAGTAGAGCAGAAAAAGCCACGTCTGGTCTCTCAAAAAAAGGAATGAAGTGCCCATCCCTTATAAGAGTATATAAAACAACTAAATAGCCAGAAAACAACAGATTGTAGAGGAAACAATCATGCATTTGCTAAAGGATAAATAGGCACATGACCACTCTTCCATCTCTATCTCATATTCAAAGACATAAAATATGTTTTCCGTAACATTTGGGTGTATTTAGACACTGAGCACTCTGTCTAATAGCATAGTTCTTATTGATAAGTGATAATGATATGAACATGTGTTTTAATAGCACGAAACCCTTGAGGGCCACTTCATCTATTGCACTAATCACTACAGTTTTGTCTCAAAATCCTAAATGGGCATAAGAAAATAAATCCTAGTACCTCCTGATTAACTTGACCTGCATTTCTGTTGCCTACGTATTCATAGTTTAAGTAGGAGTTTAAGAGGAGGGCAGCCCAGTGGCTTAGTTTAGTGTCTTGGTGCATGTGCTACAGATAGGATTTCCATTCCTTCTGTCTGATTTCCTGGCTTGGCAAAGGCAAGGAGTGTTGCATCTCCTGGATGAGTGGAAAAGAGAGTATCTCGTCTCTCAGCAGTGACCTCTCCAGTTAATGAGGTAGCAGTGCTGAAAGCGACATTAAAGTCTCTACCGATGACAAAACGAGGGTGGCTATGGGGAAAGGACCCAAGAAAGTATAGCAAATGTAAACAGGAGGGAGATATGGAGGGTCTTCACTGCTCCAAACAGGAACACAATAATCCTTTTTTCATCGTTAATATTGCAAAGTACTCCGCTTCTCACTCCATCTTTGCTTATCACTTTCTCTTAGAGGAAGGAAATGAAGTTTCACTGAGGCATATTGGCTATACTTGTCCCTTTTATGCTGTGGAGAAGGGCGTAAGTGTATACGGGTAGTTCCTATAAGTTCTGCAGGCAGGAGGGGCTCCTTAACAGCATGGCAGTCACTTTTTCAACTTCTATCTGCGTGTGTATGCGTGTCTGCATGTTACAGAGGGAGACACAGAGAGCGAGCGGTGCGGCTGAATTTAGAAAGTTATAGATGTTCTCATCAGCCCCATGCAATGCAGCAGAGATTCCTTCCAAAAGCCAAGGGAGCAGAGGCTGCAGACAACAGATGTGAGAGGGGTTCCCATAACTGTCAATTTTCAAAGTGTTTGCATTGAAAAGAGAGGAGGTGCTATTTTGATTGATATTTCAGTTGCAGTATATAAAGCAGAGGAATTCTTCTTACCCTCTGCTTGTCATACTGATCTGCATACTCCCTCAGCTGGACTTGGGGCTACTACTTACTGCATCTGAAAGACTGACACTCACTGGGAATAAAGAATTCTTGAAACAATGCCGGAACCCACCAAGAAAGATGGTAAGCATAACAAATATTACCTGAACGTTGCTTAATTACAGGAATTATGGGTATGCACACACAAAAAGCACCTTTTAGACCATCTTGCTTATTTCAGCAACAAATAACATCTAAGAGTGTTAACCATGCAACATCATTATATCATTACAGATCACTGATCCTTTTAAACTAGGAAATTACTTTCAGTGAGAGGTACAGCACAAAACTGTTTTGGTGTCCAACTATTTTAGACAATAAACAGTGGCTTTGCAGAGATACTGAGAAACTACTTGGTTGGGCAAATGCTGTAGTTACTTTTTAAAGACTGCAGGCTTTTTGTAATGCAATTAGTGGTTTTTCTATAGCTAAGATATCTAGACTCTGGAAAGCAGGGAATAAGCACTTCTTATGGTTTAAAAAGTCAGCATGTTGATATGTTTTTCATAAGTTTTATAAGTTATGTAATAGAAAGGATGTGTTCATGAAACAGTTTTATGGTTGTGATGAAAATACATTCTGTATGTCTAATGCATAAGCGAAGAAGATTTTCTGTACAGGTGAAACTGTAACGATGCATTTTGCCACACTACGGAAGTCATTATTTTATGTTTCGGGAGAGTAAAAGGCAGTAATACTGGCCCATTTTTTGTGGTATTATTAAGTTCATAGCAAAGAAACTGAGTATGTAGTCGGCTAGCAAGGTACAGAATTGGCTATTGGAGGTTGCCCAAACAGGCATAAGATTTTCAGGGTCTATTTATTCATAACTTTTTACAAGGTAGCACTTATTTTTTCTATTTTGAAAATTTAAGGTAAATAAGCTTCTTATATTTGCATTACTTCTTTTATTTTTCTTTCAAATTTAGACCTTTTCTTAAGAATTTTTGATTATTATTGTTTAGCATTGACAATATACATAGCTTTTGCAAAGCCATAAATGTGCAACCTGTACTTTCTTTGCAAGTGCAAGGTATACAGGCAGGTTTCTAATGCATTCCCAAATGCAAAACTGAGGTTAATCTTAAAGATGACCTCATGGTAAGTATAGAGTCATTAAACAGCATTTACTTCCCATTGATTCTGAAAGATCTGGTAGGCCCATGTGTGTAGCTTGAACGAGTACATTTGATTTAACACTGACCTATAGATAGGATTTGCTTTATTTTAAAAGTCTTCAGGAAATATTTTCTGGTTTTTGTATAAGGGAAGAGTAGAGCAACTATCAGGGGCCCTAGGCAGTTTCAGCACCTTGTTGGGTTGGGGGTACATGAAAACTAAACTTTTTGCACGACTGAGTCTTAAACAAGCAGTGTTGACAGACCAATGTGATCATTTTACTTACTGGCCCTCCTTAGTGCTCGAGGACAATGATGGATGAAGTATCCTTCTGAAAATAGCTACACCAAGTGCACGTATTAATACGAGAGCCTAATCCTCTATATCAAACCTAGAGCCAAGCCCCTTCTAGAGTGTCTTATTTGTAATTCAAATGATTTACACTTGTATTAAGTGTCCTCTTTATTTGATCTGTTATTTGACTGGATATTACACAGTTTAATCAGAATGCATTCTGTGGCTGCCAACTAAAAAAAAATAACCTAAAATATTTCTGCACTTTCAAAAGATATGTGCTTTGGAGAAAATTTGTTGAGAGGCTAGTGTTTCTAAAGGTTATTATTCTCTTTAAGACCAGATTGTTTCAAAGATGTTCTTACAATGCAGTGATTACAAATGCAGCTCTGTGGTTGTATTACAAAATAAGTTTAGCAACTCTGAACAACATTACATTGACAGTGGAATAAATGTGACTTTTGATGTGACTTTTGATTCAGGGACATAAAAAATATTGAAGCCTTCTGTCCTGACAGACCCGGAGTTCACAAGTAGTAATGAGCTCTGGAAAAGTGATACATACAGGTTGTATGCTGGTTGTAACCCAGCTTATTTGCAGCCGGTAGATACGGGTGATAACAGGTTTACCTTATTGTTCTTAAGAAATTAGCTGCTTCCTAAGATTTTTCATTGATCAAGAACTCACCTGAGCTGTGGCGGTACCTGTATAGTAAGTATAAGTACTTTCGATGTTAGTGGCAGGAGTATTTGGTACCAATAATAGCACAATACCACTGCTTCAACTGGTACTAGCTCTACCACTAAGAATTCAGAACCTCATGTGTCTGTCAAATGCCTGTTCTCAAGGTAGTTTTCAAGGCATGAAGGATTGAAGGTAATTAATTAATGAAGGTGAACCTTGGACAGGCTACATTCTGTAAGGTACCACTGGAAGGGCTCTCTGAGAAACTTTTGGGGAACTTCTTGGCCAACTACAATAGAAAGCAGAGAAAAAAGGAGGCTTAAGGCTTCTGCATCACATGGGCACCTAAGCAGTATTCTTCTGACATTTCCAAAAGAAGCAATCTACATAAACGATCCCATATTCCTTATTCTCATAGGTCCTGACAATTAAAAACAGCACACACAAGGCCAAGCAGCTGAGAAATCAGAAACTGGCTAATACTTAAATGTTAAGAAAATCCCAGCTTTGCATTTTTTTGTCAATGCAGTCTCTGAAGTACATAGCTAGATTTTTCAGAGGCAGCGCTGTAGCAAGCTCCCAGGCTATTTTTTCAGGCCAAATGTTCTTTGAGCTATTTTAGGATTATTAGATTACCGAAGTGAGAAATTTCCTGACTTGGTGAGAGTGTAGCCTCACAATGTGCTCTTAACAAATAGGATCACCAAATTAAACACACCACTCATCTTATAGAAGGTTGCTGGAGCACTTCAGCCTAATGGAATTTGTCACTGTCGAAACAGCCTTCCACAACTAATGATTTAAGGCCTTTGTTGTACTCCTAAAAAGTCGAAGTTCTATATATTGCATCAGCTGTGGCTTCCTTGGAGTATATGGTCATGTCATTGTAAGTTTTGTCTTGGCCTATTCAAAATTTCATATTCACAAGGCAAAGACTACATCCGTGGGTTAACTAATCCCAGTGGATGACTAGGATGGGACTGTGACGCTGAAGACTTGTACCAGTGCATTTAAATTTAACAGCCTTTAGTTTTCCGGGTGACTAACAGAATAACCCTCCCTCATATAATTACTTCCTGTAATTTATTGTAATCACTCAGTGAATCTTTCCTCTCCCCCCTTTCCTTTAACCAATATTCATAATAAGAGCTGCTCATTAATTAGGTGCCCTCTTAAACTGTCATAGGCCACAGCATTTGGACGTGCTTTTGTATGAGTGCCAAGTCTCTTAAGAGCAACGGTTTCAAACTATTTGTGGGCATCATCCCACAGGGACAGGTGCAAGTCAATCCCTGGTAGGCAGCTCTGTAAATTTGCCTTATTTATTCTCCCCAATCTAGGAAATAACTCATGGCCATGAGTTAAGCAAGCATTCAAAATTTTGAGCCAAAGCATTTATCAACTGTCGGCCAGCTTCATTTTCTAAGGGTTTGCAAGGTCTGTTTGAATACTGCCTGGAGCATCCACATATTGGCAAGGAATCAGAATTAAAAATCAGTGCGTCTACTTTAGACAGCGTTTAGCAAAACTTTTTTCGATCTATAAACAGCACAGTGGTGAAGAAAACTATGTGCCTATATTGTCCGTTAGAAGGACAATCTCCAAAACATGAAGCAATTTGCAAAAGGAGGTAAACAGACATATCAGTAGAGACTGCTTTGGAGATACGGTGACGCCGTTCTCTCTGAAGAAGCCCAGTTAAAACAGCCTGTACTTCTATCGGCTTTTAAACATGACTGGTTTTGTTTCATTGCATGATTGTTCTATAACTGTATTTGCAATATATTCATAGTATTTAAATCAATACCGCAGTCTGGTGTATCAAGATAACAGGCATTGTCAAACAAGCTTTATGACAGCTAGACATACAAATCATATAAGCAGACACGTAGAGCAGCATTCCCATGGGAAAACAAACTCAGTATCAAGGTTGGCTAAAAGTTAATTAAAGTAAGATTTCTTTAATGTCATATTTTCAAGGCTAGACAATTTTTCAGAGGTGGAAAAGGAGTCAAATGGAAATTCTGCTTCAGTATATGAATTTGGCTTGTGTCAAAATTAACAATACTGATGGAAAATTTTCCTGAAAATCAAAGAACCCAGCATGTGAACACTGTATAACATTGCTTAGTGCTTTCCATGCAGAAGACTGGACCTGTATAATTGTTTGATTATGGCACCAAACTGGGTAGTGCAGCTGCTGCCGTCCTTGCTGCATAGATACATGCCTAGTGAGGCAAAAGAAAAGCAGACAGACATCCATCTTCTGCCATCATCGTTATCCCTCTGCAGGACTGACTGTAAAATGCATTCCCATTATTTCTAACTACCTTCAGTCTTGGAGCCAAATCATACTGACAGCCAGGTCATTTACAAGCACTGTATTAAAGTCACAGGTAAAAGAGTCTTGGTGGATGAGGGAAGGAGGAAACCCTAACCCCTTATCTTATTTTCCCTCTCAATTCTTTAGAAAGTTTCTCTTCATCACCTCTAGCTAATAAATTTAAAGCCCTCACAAACAGAAAGCAAACTTACGCCTAACTGTTGTAATTAGATCCATCAGGGTGGGCCCCGCTCCTGTCCTGAGCCCTACAGAGCCGCGTCCTCCTGCACAGATCTTGTTGCACGCTGGGAACTGAGTTGTTCTTAGGCTGTCTTTGCCCTCCCATCGCTAATTTCTAAGTGTTGGTCCCATACTTCCTCTGAGATACCTGAGCATCTCAGGTTTATTCTTTCACCTTCCACCTCCACTTCTTCTAAGTTTAAGACTACTTTTCCAATCGGATTAATTTGATTGAAACCCCCCCACACACACACTGGCAAAGAAAAATCCCCAAACTTGATTTATTTGGGAATTTTTATGTTTTGCTTTATTATGGTGTAAATTGAAGGAACTGCATTGTTGTTTTTTTCTTATACAATGCATTGACTTTATTTTCATACCACTGTAGGAGGATAATCTGAGATTGACCTGGTTTACTGTTGTTCTTACTTGAGTTGAAAAGCTTGTTCACCCTATTCAAAAAGCATAGCATCTATGCACAAGAAAAATATTCAATATTGTCACACTAAAATAAAAAATTCATTGAGTTTAGGAGGAAAACAGGGAACGGTCTTTCAGCAGATCACAGGGTGCTTTGTACTTGGCAAAACTGAAATTAGCAAGTGCTGCCTTTGTGCCTCCCTGTGCTGCACCTGTTGGGAAGATAAATAAAGGACAGCCCAGTTCTTTCCCCTCATACCTCCTAAATATATCACTTTGAGAGAGCTTTTAAAAAAAACACAACGTGCTGCAGTACCCTTCTGTTCCATGAAAAACTGGATGAGTTTCTTCATATTAGTTTCAGGGATCTACCAAACAAGATGGGAAGGTCTGTGGTTGCATAGCAAAAAAATAGCAGAGAGATCTGGGGAGACTTCAGTTATCAAAACGTTAGTAGCTGCCACACACATTAACGGTCCTTGGAAAATGTGTTGTACAACTTATTTCATGTTTCATGAGGGCACAACCAGAGGGTTCCTTGAACTGGAAAAGCAAACCAAGTTTGAAAAATAAATTATCTGGGGAAATTTCCCTTTGGATAGGGCCAAATGCTAGACTCATTACTTGGGGAAAATGCAGAGATTCCACTATGTTAGAGGTCCTCGTTTAATAGTTGCTCTAGAGTGAGGGAAAAAAGTTTGTTCTCACCCAGACACTAATGTTGCTTTGCACTAAATGTGAAAATCTGTAAAACAAAGGAGAAGGCAAATGGATAGAGTCACTAACTTCAGCTGCAGTTGAGTTTTTCTCAGTCCCACTGCAAACAGCTTTGTCTCTTGAGTCTGAGAAACAGCCCCTTCTCTTCCCATCCAGCCCTCTCTCTCTGCTCTCAGTCACAACGGAAGGCTCCAAAAAAGATTTCTCTTTTTCACTGCTGTTAGGAAACCAATACTTGAAGTAATTTTCCCATCATTCACTAGGGGAGTTCGATGCACTTTATGACCACTGGGAGATTTTATTCTTTTGCTTTGAAGAATCGTTGGTGTTTTAAGTAAGGGAAGAGAGGACTGATCTGACATGAATGTTCATATTAGTTCATCGAAAGTTTTGATAAGTTTGCAACCATACAAAGATCCTAACGGTCTTTGCAGCGCCACAGATCTCCGCGTTAGGAACCAGAAACCCAAATGGACAGGTGTGCAAGTGAACTAGGTGTCCCAGCTCCCACCGGAGTCATGGACAGCAGGTCATTATGGTCAGTAGAGCCCAGACTGCTGCTCAGTTGCCTAAACACAGGTGCCCACTGCCATACGAGATGCTCTAGGATACCCAGAATACCCATTCTGGACTGACAAGATATGACTCGGGACCTACGGGATATCTGCAACACCCTGGAGTAGCAGCTAGAAACCAGAAGGGTATGCTACAGCATCTGAATGTCGTTGATCACCTATGTTTAAGTAAATTAATTGAGCCATAAGCAGCTATTTTATGGTGAATAAGAATCTAAGTCTATTGATTATAATAGTAGCTTGGACTCCTAGCTCACACCATAGACACATTTATGCGTCTCCCTTTATTCTGAGAACCTTAACAATAAGGCTGCAGAGTTATTCTCTGTAATCTGTTCAATTAGTGTTTAAGGTTTTTCTGCAATGGGTAGTTTTATAAGAAGAAAGGAAGGAGTTCCACTCCAGCGTTATTTACATGTGATACTCAGGTCCTCTGCCTCAATAAATGAGGGATTACATTGGGTCCAGATTCCCCTGAGCAGAGGAGAGTGCAACCTTCTGTAATCTGCTGGGTGCACTGATAAAAATTAAAAAAAAAAAAAAAAAGTGCTACTGGCATTTTTTTGTTCTTTGGGAGATCCAGCTGGTTTTACTTGCCTTATTTTTTATAAGAAGGAGTCAATATATTTTACTTCATTGCTAAGCTGAGTGTTTAAGTCAACTCAAAATTAAATTTCTTTTTTACATCCATGAGAGGAAACAGAAAGTTGCATTCTGGTTCAAATCAGTGTTGATTCCTCTTCTTCCTTTCTACTCTAGCTTACTCTCCCTTCCTCCAATAGCTTTTTGTTGTTAGAGGAAATATTGGTTACACCAAGGACATTTGCAGCTATGAGTAACAAGTATTTTTGTGTTAAATAATAAAGCATTTCCAAATATTCTACTATATGTTCAACAAAACTCATAAATTTAGGCATCTCCATGAATTCCTATTTCTGGAATTTACTCTCCCTAATTTATCAGGTGTGGTTTTAGCTCCTAGGGGTCACTGAACTAGCAAGTGGTTCAGCCAAGATGAAGATGCTTGCCGAGGAGGGTGAATTAGAGTCAAAATCCAGTTCTGTGTCCAACAGGGTTACATGTCCTGGAAAGCCATTCTAGCAAGCATATTTTAGTGAAAGTTCCAGTCAATATTCACTGCTTCCTGAGGTGCTGTAGGGACAGGAAAAAAGTTACCAAGGATTCAAGAAATATAAAGATAGATTTCTGCTCAGAGACCTCTCAGAACACTAAAAATTTCAGCTTTCACAAAACCGAGTGGTTTCTCTCTGGCTTCCCTCCCCCATTACTCATGTCTGTGTTGCTAACAGCATCTCCACAGAGCAGTCACTGGGACCTGGCCAAAGCGATGTAGGATGTCTCACATCCACAGTGCTTAGAATTACCTCTTCTGAAGAAGACCAATCACACCCACAATCCTCTACTGCTTGGCCAAGTGTCTTTATGTGTATTTTCAGTTCAAAGTGCCAAAATAAACTGTGGTCTTTGCTGCAGTTAGCCGTGGTGGTGTTAGATGTCAAAATGCTGAGATGCTGCATGCCCTGCTCTCTGGTGGTGCTAGATGGGGGTTAATTTAGGACATTAGACCTCCTGGAGTAGTGTCAGAAGGTTATTGAACAGAAAGTCAAATATGTCACAGACTCAGAAAACTTCCAAAATTCAAAAAAAATCACCATCCTAAAAATTGCTCCATGGTCTGCCATGGAGTAAAGTTGTTTGTTCCAGGAAAGACCTTCAGGACTACAATAACCTGCAAGTCAGTCAGTGCACGTGACTTCCGTGCAGTGCAGAGGGTTGCAGTACCAGGACGTGGGAGCACGGCTGGGTGACTCATTCCACAGTTCAGAGCCCCACTATGTCCCATCTCCATGTTCCCGAAAGGGTACAGACACTTCAGCAAGAAGGGGGTCCTGCTGTATCTGGCGGCTATGAAACATGTTCAAGAGTCATTGCTCTCCCTTCCCCGGAGATTAGGAAATATTTCTTACATAATTTGCTATCCCCTGGTCCTATTACTAAATGAAAATAGCATGTGATCTACTTCTTAAGGGCAGTTGCCCTTATATGTGATGGCTCCAGCAAGTTATTTTGATCAGGTGATTATTACAAAAAGCTCCGTTCTAATTTAATTCTCCGTAGGATCAAATGGTGGTTTTAGTGAGCGTCTGAAAGCGTTGTTCAGTAGAACCATGATGTTTCCTGAGAGGGATCTGTATTAAAATACAGACTCGTTGCAACTTCGCAGGCTCAGAATACCTTCCTAATTTTGGTCATAAATGCCAAGAGTAGGTTGCAGTCATACACAGACACAGATGAAGATTCCCTTTTCATACAGATTTCTTTTTACAAATCTTAGCTCTGTGTGCATAAACATAAATTGCAGAGACATTTGCTTACTTCTTGTTATTGAACCAACTGGGTTGAATACATTAAGTAGGGTCAGAGCAAAAGCAACTCATAGAACTGCTCAAACAGTTACTCTTTTCTTAAATGGAAGCCATGCTTTCCTCAGCCAGCACGCAAACCCAGTCCAAAGCCTATTCCAAATCTCTCACAGCCCTGAAGATGTGATGAAATTAAACCAAATACAGAAGCACCTAAAACTGAAAGAGACACCAAATGAAAAACTTACTGTTTCAGTTGATGAGGTAGGTCTTACAATTCTCAAAATCTGAGCTGATTTAGCCAGTGTGGTAGGGTATTATTTTCTGACCGGAAATGAAACATTTCAAACCATTTGCACACCTGAATGTACACAGCATTGCATCTCTGTCCTTTTTCAACAGTTTTATTAGTTCCCAGTACCACTAAAGCATTGTTCCTAGTAAAAATTACAGAAAACGCTTATCCCTGGTGATGTGAGAATATCTGTGTCTAGAGATATCTAGGAACAGTCACACAAGAAATGCCACACAGATGGAGTAATTCACTGACTAATAGCTTCTGGGTCTCGTGCTGCGATATTCACATAGATAGAGATAAACATACACACACTGTAGCAAGTTGGGTATCTTCTGTTTTTATAAGAACATAGTATCTAGGCCAAAAACCTTATTTTAGACCCAAACAGGAGCCATAATACCAATGGAGGCTGTGGCTGCCACTCCTCCACAGATGCAGACTTCAGTGAAGGCACAGAGGGTCAGATGCCTGATGACATTTTTTCCATGGCATTCCCTCCAGCCTTACTAATCTTTCATCTAAGCTTTCCTTAGCCCTATTTTTAAAGGGGAAATCTGACCTCTGTCCTCTGCCCCTTTTTCTTTGCCCTTGTTTTGCATTTCCATGTTTTGCAATGAAGGTTTCTCTCTTACCCAACAACTTTTTTAGCTGAGGGAAAGTATATTCAGTGAGCTGTGACTGTCGCTCACAACAGCATCTCAAATGTATTTTGCTGTCATGCTTTGTAAGAGCTTTCTTTTATACATATCACTTACTGATTTACTGATGCAAACCCCCACAGTTTGTCTGCAAACATCCTGCTGTGGCGTTTTCCCTGAAGGCAAAGTTAAGTGATTCTTTTAAAGTGAAGGCTTATAATTGTCCCAGTTATCTTCATTGCTGCAGAGTGAGACTGAGAGATAGAAAATGCAACAGTATTAACACAGAGGGATGCGTGCCATTTCGTGTGCCTAACACCCACAAAAGGACATACATGACTTTCATGTACATAAATATTGCTGCACGACCCACCAAAGGTTTGCCTAGTCCCATAGGTTTCTGGGACTTTGGATCTCCTAAATTTTTACCTGCAGAAAAAGTCCTTTCTCTCCACATGTGCAAAATATTCCTAAAGGTTTTTCAATACAATGCTGTATTCCAGGCATCTGAGCAACAATAAATATTATATGCAAACAAGTTTACAAAGAAAGAGAAACCCCGAAGTCAGTATATAGAATTCCCATCAAACAAGTATGTTTCTGAGTTTTAGGGTAACTTCTGATTCTTTTTATGTTTGGTATCAGCAATACAGCAACTCTGATACAGAGCTTTCCTGCACTGCCAGTAATGTTTGGATTTTTTTAATTCTTCTCCAGACTTAATTACAAATCATCTTTGGTTGGCATGTACTGGAACATCAGCACTCATAAAAAGTAACAGCCCCTCAATTTTGTAGCCCATAAATACGAGTCCCCCCTTAGTAAACTAAGAATGGATGCCACTACCCTGTTTTTCATCTTGAGCGAGTTATTTTCCGCAAGCCTGATGACTGAAAGTTAGCATTGGGTAAAAAAATTCACGTTGACATAAGTAATAAACTATTAGTGACTAGCTATTTGAAATGATCTCCAATCACCTATGTGCCTGACAGCCCTGTGTCAGGATTCCTTGTTACAATCCCATTCTGTAAGACATTGTCTCTCAAGAGGAGGCAGAGCATTCAAGTGCAGATGACAGGAGAGTGCTCGTCTGAGGGAAGTCTGAGAAGACTCTTCCTTCTTGAAAAGATCACAGAGTATCAGATTATCTGTCACCCACTGTCAAATAGACTTGAAGCAAATGCTTTTCTTATTTGGTATTTGGACACAGTCATGACAGTGGTTAGACACAGTTGTAGTACATATTACTTTGACAAAGAGCTGATAACAAGCTGAGAGGTTCAGTCCTGGGGAAATCCCAACGCGTTCATGTTTGGTTTTGCCCTGACCCTCAGAGAAAAATTGACATTTCAAAAACTGTGGAATGGGGATACCAGAAGATTTTCCTATTAAATTGTTGAAATGTTTTATCCCGAAATTTGGTTACAATTAAACCTATCAGCACATTTCAAATGCTTCCTTGTAATTTGCTGCTGTGCCAGGTTGCATGAATTCCCATCATCGCAGCTTTATGCTGATGCCTTCATCTTCCCCTAAGAGTCAAGCTCTCTAAGTGGAAATGACTTCCCACTATCTGCACATACCCACACGGCTCTCAGGACTAACCTGAATGCACTGAACAACAGGAGACATAGTCCTTTGTGGAACTCACTCCAGTTACGCGGAGCATCGGGTCCATAACGCGATTTCCGTAAAACAACACTGCAATTGATTTCCTTGATTCTGAGTGAAATATTTCAGGACAGCTCAGCAAAACAACAGTGTTGTGATTTGGGCTGAGCAGCAGTGATGACATTTTTCTAAATTAGGAAAATGCTTCCTGAGCTGGTTTGGAAATTATCTGGACAATCTGAAAGGAAGTTCTTTACTGGTTAAGCACTCAACTCTTGAAATAACTGCCCTTTCAACTTTATTGCTGACTTTTATCCTATAATTAGAAGTGCAACTGTCATTGAAAATATATTGTTAAATTTGAGGCATAAATTACTGTTGTTCCTGAGCAGCAGTTCTTTGTTTTCTGAAGTTTTTAAACCAATAACTTGGTCCACTTCATTAAGTTGTGCAGCTTGCAGAAAGGAAGTTAGCATTACTCAGTGTACTGATATCACTGGTATCATATCATGATGTCTTTTTTCCTTTTTCCCTAGGGAATATCTTGAACTAAGTGAAAATATTTGCTTCCAGAGAAAAATTATTAACAAACTATTGCAAGGAAAGATAGGAAACTGAGAATAAAGGCTACCTATTCCATACTTTTTTACATGGGATCAAACTTTTCTGACGAGTTAATTAATTGATTTCAGTAAATCCATAACAAAGATTGATTAGATTTGGGTTATTTAAAACATGAATTTCACTTGGCTGGGCTCCGTGACATTTTGAAAGCTTGATTTCTCATTAGCACCTGCTGTCAAAAAATCATATTATTTTACAGGCAATTTAACACATTAAAAATGTGTTGCAACATTTGATGAATCTAAAGAAATCAAAAGTATGCTGCATTTATGTATTTTGTGTTTACACAGAAAAGACTGAATATTCATGCAGAAAAGTCTCCGGAACACTTGAGCTAACAAAACCTGGTTCTCTATGGCTGCGTGTCTTTTGTCCCTGCAAATACTAAAATACAGATCACTGAATTTTGACCTATGAGCCAGATCACTAACTTTTCACCTGAAGACAGGCATCAGACCCGCTCTGACTCCTCCCTGCTCTCTGGAAATCACAGTCATACCTGAGGCTGGGAACCCGAGACAGCACATGGGGGACACGGGCAGTACTGTTAGCCACCAGCGCCCCTTACGGGTCATTAGCAAATATCATAGAGACCATCAGGTTTAGATGGATAGT
The DNA here is from genome assembly GCF_963924245.1 of Chroicocephalus ridibundus. Classification (NCBI taxonomy): domain Eukaryota; kingdom Metazoa; phylum Chordata; class Aves; order Charadriiformes; family Laridae; genus Chroicocephalus; species Chroicocephalus ridibundus. Next base: position 158,937,803 of record NC_086284.1, read on the forward strand.
GAGAGTTGGTTCCCAGACCTTAATGGAACCTTTTTCACATACACTATAAAAAAGGCAGAGTGAATACTCGTGGCTGAACTACAGTATAGTGGGAGTGACTCTGCAGAGCTTCCACCACCCCTACACCCCTTTTTTTTGATACAGCATGAGACAGAAATCTGTGCTAACTGGAGGGGTAAATCTATGTGGTTGAGAAGTCCAGATCACATATTTCAGGACTGTTTTATTGTTGGTTTTACGAAGTACAGATAGGAACGCTGCTTCTATCCTTTATGCATAAGCACCTATCTGTTTGGTGATGTTTCCACAGCCAGTTTTCCCCTTCCTCAGTTTAACTGGAGCCAGAAACATGTAGTACATCATGTGAAGCAACATTAAAGAATGGCTCAGATGAGTGAGAACAGGTAGGTGAGGAATACAGACTTTCAGGAGAAGGGAATATTTTCAGACTTACATTAAATTGGTGGTATATAAACTGAGATGGTGCCATAATACAGAAAACTTTGAGACTCGCTATCATTGAGCTGCCATTTGTAAGAAGCAGCTGACTTTGGGTGGAATTTCCACAGTTTTTTCACTATGCAAATATTATGGAGAAAATGCCTACTAACAATTTTTTCAGTGATATTTGGGCTGCTCGCGTACATCTCATTCTATAACAAGCTTTGTAATGATAGTTCAAAATAAAATGTTTTTATTTCCAAAGGTGGAAATAAAACCTCACGCATCAAGATGTGGAATAAAAGACAAATCAATATAGCCACAAATAGACTCAGGCCTGGAGAATTTTTCAATGGCTTTGCAGATACAGCTGTGCTGCCAAAGCCTTCTCATAAAGGTACGGTTATGACGGCAAACTGAATTACCTCATCAGCACAAGTCACTTTGGTAAACACCATAACACATTTCAGCAAAATCCTTTTGCCATATAAATGGTGTAACCAGTAAAACCTAATCTAAAAGATTTTGCAGGATTAAAGGCATCAGAAAAATTCAGTCTTGGAAGTTAAAAAATAATTTTTTTAAATGATGGAATAAGTTAGAAAAATGCAATTGTGAAAAGCTCAATGGAAAAAACATTTAGTCAAAAAATTTCAACTAAGTGTGGCCCTCAAATTGTAGTCCACTACTAGTCTGTGATCTGTGAGATACAAGCATGCATACTCTTTTCTCTTAGATGTACAAGTGCTCAGGAACTAACTTTTACGGATTACTTTCTTTGATGTAAAGTAAGAGAAGAATGATACAATGAAAATACAAATGGAATTTAATTACTCTATGTTGGTGCCTTGTGGGCTGAGTACGTTAAAAAAAAAGTTTGAGAATGCATGGGAACTTGATAACTAGACTAAAGCCACCAACTTTAGCTTTACTTATCTATTTTAAATACTGTGAACGCTTGGCAGCCTTCTAGTTCCCAGTTACAGTACATACGCAACGTCAAGACTGCCAAGGAACTCTTGCACCATCTGATAAGGGTGCTGACTGATGATGGCTGCTTCCTACCTACCAGAAATTAAATATGGGGGGGGGGTGTTAATGCATGGGTGACATAGTCCTTTACCGGACCATCTACTTGCACAAACTCAGGAGAATACAGGTACATAAACACACATTTTATTAAAGAAATTACTTTTGTTCAAGGTTGTGGTTACAGTGTTTTTTAGAGATTAATTCCTATATGAAAGCAAAGTTCTCATAAGAAATGAGAAAGATGTGGGAAGCTTACACGTGATCAAATTTGATTTAATAGCAACATTTTAGGAAAATGTGAAGTGAAAGGAAAACAAACACTAAACAAGCAATGGTTGCTTTATATACTTCCATAATTATGGATGGCAATGAAAACAAAATCTGGAGTCACCAATTACACTGCAGCTCCTCAAGTGGATCCATAAACCATTCTTTGGTGTCTAATCGACTCCACAGAATTCAATATTGCTAGAATTTTGTTCTAACTGTTTGTTCAGTTTTTTAGTCCTTAAGTCAGGGAACATTCTGAATTTATCATATGATGGTTTGATCAGACCCTGCGGCTCCTAAAATCCTTTTTACTAGGAATTATTTAGAGCACCACTGCTTATTCACTTCAGCCCCTTAGAAAGACTTTTGTTCTCAGGACCTAGGACTGACATTTGTTTGGAATAGTTTCTCCAGTGTTATTTTAAATGTAACACAGAAAATGAAATGCCCATGGATATTCATAAAAGTGGTAATGATTTCAGCTGGTATTATAGTTTCCTGGTTCCACTGAGGTTGGGAACTGTCTGCAGAAGTTGCACATAAATCAGATTATCTCTCAGTGGAGAACTGAGACTCATGAGGGGGCAGGCAGACCTTGTCCACATGACTGAGCTCAGGTTTTGCAAAATGCTGAGCATTCCACTCTTTATTGATAAAAATAGTATTTGCTTCAATTTAAGTCCAACCGAATGCATTAAGAGAGATTTTATTGATTACAAATGACTTTGAATCAAGCCCTCTGTCTTCCACCTCACTTAATCTAGGGTCTGCTAACTGTATTGTTTCCCAATTAAATGCCCATCATGCTCTGGTAATCTCTATAGTTTGTTGAGCAAGTTCCTGTCTTCCAAAAGATGAGGTTATGGCTTTTAATCGTATCACTGATGCCACTGTGACTCTGTACTGGCTTGAGTGAAGCAACCCATAAGAAATGGTCAAACCATTTTGAGCCATTTCTCTTCTTCAGAGCACTTTTTTTGCAGGGAATGTAAGTAACACTGAAAGGAAGAAGCTCTACTGCTTTTCTCTGCTGATGATCTGGACATGAGGTCTGTCAAGCAACTGTTCCACATCCGTAGTCCTTCTCTGCTCACCTATTTCAGTGGAGCATCTACCCCAGGAGAAAGCCATGTGCCACAATGGCAGTCCTTGTGTCTTATAAGGGCTGCGCACAGGGGACAATCCCTACACACTGCAACTGCACAAGGGCTGGGGTGAGCCATGCTGTCTCCTCAAAAAAGCATTTTGTCTATTTTTGTCTGACTAGCAGAGTCAGCACTTTAGGAATGCCTACGTAATAGTTATATTTGTCTGATCCCTTAAGGCTATGTCCACAAGCTTAATCCACCTACTTAAATTTGACACAAGTTGACAGGTCTTTGTGACAAAAAGCATTGACCATTCTCGTGCTCTTTGACATATGAAAGTCACTTTAATATGCTGATGTTACACAGACAGATATCATACCTGTATCCATGATGATGCAGCTATACTCCTGGTTTCCCTTTCAGGTAAATGGGAGTCAGCCCTCTGGTCAGATTGGGTGAGATCCTGTATCCCTTGGCTGTTCAGACCAGAGTCTTTGCTGGGTCGTAACCAATCCGTACCTAACTGCAGGGAGAAATTAGTGTAGGAGAGTTTCCTCCTCCCTCTTGTGAATGTTCCAGCCTGGTGATGGTGAAATGCTATCTTTAGACTTTGTGCAAGCCCTGATTTAATGCTCAAGGTCATTTCCTTCACCTAAGGAAAAAAAACCAAACCCTCCACTACTCATTTTCCGATATCACTGAGAGTTCCTAAGCCTACACAAAACAAATCTGGTCATGAGTACAGAGTCGCAAGATGATAAGTGTTATCCAGCCAGTCCTCTTTCCCAGTATGCTTGCTGATAACTTGGAGCTCTCAAATGGTCTGAAATACAAGACTCCAGAATACCTTGCTACCAGCACAGTAGTGGAGTAGAACCTGGAGACTGTTTTAGAACTGTCAGCATGCCTCGTTATGTTTACACTCCGATGTGAAAAGTAATATATATGATGTCAGGGAGTTTCTATGCTTGTTGCTGTCACAGAAGCCAGTGGAAGTGGGAATTTAGAGCCCTTGAAAACTAGCCACCACACATAAGCACCCTGCCAGTTGCCTGCCAAAGCTTCTTGTGGTTATTGCAGGTCGGATGTCAGTGCAGCCAGACCTAAAATGGAATTGAAATTTTAAATAATGATAGTCCCAATTTAACATGGTTCTTAAGCATAACTTTAGCTTATGGGTAACCTCATGGAATTTTTGAAAGCTTACTTATCTATATGCATAGCAAGAGACCTTAAGTCTTAATTTATCTGAAAAACTGAACATAGTAAATGTGGAACAGCGATGGAAAATTGTTGGTAATGGGTCAAGTTGCATCTCCTGCTGATTTTCAAGAGTGTATGTATGCATGTATAATTATAAATCACAAGTAAAAATGTCTTGGCTCTGAGTGCTCATATCCTATGTCAAACTGAATCCTGAATGCATCTCATGACATGGCTGAGGCATGAAAGCATTTCTGGAGATGTTATCTAAGTGACAGTTGTGCTTTCACTTTATTTGCTAACTTCACTTCTTAATATACTATCCTTTCTGAGCAGCCACGTAGAAAGGACTGCTAAGTTAATTCCTTTTCTTGCTGTAGAATTATATATAGCCAGCTGCTTTACAAGTTTCACAACCATTGAATAACCCAAGGTCTGTGTTTAGCACAACACAACCCACTGAAATGCAACATTCTTGGCTTCTTAAATAAAGAACTGCAGAGAAGAGACCATTCCCTTTTGTCTTAGGAACTGTGAGGCAGAAGTTAACTTTAATTGCTTAGTAGAAGGCCCAGTTGACATTATGGTATCAATCCAGTGGTAATTGGAGTTTCATCAGCCTCTTTCCACTGTAGCTCAAGAGGTTACAACCCAGTGAAGAACACTTCTTCTCCCAGGGGGCTGAGGCGTTCTTTCTGGAGGCAACACTTTCTCCACCGCCAGCCCCCCTGACAATGCCTCGATAGAGCACCATATTAGGCAATGGGGCTGTCGGGAATGGCATCTGGGGACTCCAGGGAGCATGTCTCCTAGGGAAGGAGCACAACCGTAAGCTGCTGGTTGAGCGCCCAGGGCCCTTTCCTGGCTGACAAGCCTGTTGCAGAGGTCAGCCAGAGAGGGCTATCATTCTTTGGGGAGGTGGAAACTACTCGGTGCTATTAATGGGTTTTTTCCTGGCTGTCCTCAGGAATGGAACTGTAAGCCAAGCATGACCATGAAAGGGGTCGCACATGGCCAAAAGATTATGTTGAAGTATCTCCCATGTCTCTGCCACCCCCAGTGCCTGGAACTCTCTGCCTTCCTTTTTTCCTCGCACACCATATTTCAGGTCTCTTCCCTGAGCTCAGTTCTTGCCTCAGTTTTCCTAGCAATAGCCCAAACAGCCTTGAATTACGGTTTAGGAAAGAAATCACTGACTTCTTGGTCTGGCTTCAGTCATCATCCCATCACAAAACTGTAGAAGAGCTGAGGCTGGAAAGGACCTCTGGAGATTGTCTAGTTCAACCTCCCCGTGAGGAACAGGGTCAACTAGAGTAGGTTGCCCATGACATTGCTCAGGTTTTGAATATCTCCTTGTACATCTACATTTATGAGATGAAGTTTAGACTTACGATCATAGCGTTTCAGGACTGCTCTGCACTGCAGATTTTTAGCTAACATCTGTGCCTACTGCTAGGTAAGAGAGAACTGGAAAGATGTGTGATTTCTGACCAACACTACTGTGTGATGAAGCTGTGAAATACCTTTCATAATAAAAGACAAACTCAAGGCAAATCCCTCAAAAGGCTCACAACCCTTTCATCTGAGCCTCGAAAGTGCTTAGTTTGGTGAGCTTTTCTTCATAAATTTGTGGCTCTTTCTGCTGAGCTGGTGAGATTTTTTGTTCGTAAGAGTACTCCCTGTATTAAATTTCAAAAAGACAAGTATACAGTCAATAATCTTCTGCTGTTACTTTTCCATGCAAGAAATAGACTTCCATGCCACAGAGATGTTATTTTATTCTCAGTGGAGGCAGTAAAAAATGTCATGGTAGTAAAGCGGATATGTTCCAAGATGTACTTTTTGTGATGTAATTTTCATATTTTCATATGAAAAATGTTCGTATTTTCCTAGTCCACAAAGGAAAACCTAGTATGTTAGTAATTATACCAGAAAGAAAAATCCTATGAAATTAAAGAAAGCTATTTTATTATTTTATTATTATTAACGCTATATTAGTATTGTCTGTGTATCCTGTATTATTTTTATCAGACTGTTTACTCTGTACAATGGGTGCTGTGACCAGAATGTACAGCACGGAGCTCTTTCCCTGTAGCGAGGGATCCTCTTTGGACTCTCTATAAAGATTTGCTATAGCATCCACATACGTGGCTGGAAGTTCCTAAACCGTATCAAATTCACACACTCAGCTTAAAATTATATTTGTACTAAAAGTATTCCTCCCTTTTAAACAGTAAATGGATTTATTAAGAATGAGAAGTATGTTTTAGTTATATTTAGACCTGAGTGCAAAGGAATAGCCTTACCAGCATTTCTGTGTGACAGAAATTGAAACTTTATTTCCTGAATATGACCTGAGGTGGGGTCACAAAGGTTAATACCCATAACATGACAAAGGTTAGTAAGAGTCATCTACAGTTACAGTTAAGGATTTCAACCTTTTAAATCTTTGCTTGTTGCAAGTAGTTGAACTATAAGCCCATGTGCTATCTCCAATAAATATTACTATTCTCAACCAGTCTAGAGTCCTAAGGCTTTTTTTCAGGTCAAAAATAAGCTTCCTTCAATATTTTAAAAATTAATTTTACCTAGTTAATTTGTTCTTATGTTTTTAGATCGGAGAACTTGTGATTGCAAAAGGATAACACTTAAATAGGATAAAAAGCCTGGTTTCTGTATCACACATCTGAAAGGGAAGTGATTTAGATAAAAAAACATGATTGAAAGAAAGAAAAAACAAACTTACTAAGTCCTATGCAGAGCAGCTAAGCTGATTTTTTTACTTCCTGCTTGCGCTGAACACTGAACTCTAGATCTAATGGTGTGGTGAAAAGGAGATAAAGGCCTCTGAATTCTCTGTGTGTGGTTCTCCTCAGTTAATGGATCCATTAGACTTCACAATTAAAATCATATCAGACATTATTCCAGTTGATGGAAAGTTTGCTTAAACATAGGATATCATGAGACAAAAGCATATCAACGTGTAAGTTATACATTTAAGCACAGGTCCAAGACCAATTGACTTAAACAAATCAAACCCAAACTTGAAATTCAGCTGTGATTCCATGATATTCCAGAACTGTCCTAAGCTGGAATTGCCAAAAGGTCCCGAAATGTACTGGAGTCCACCTATATAAATTAATATGAATACATGCAGGTAGATGACCTGCATGCTGGGATGAGACCTTATCGCTCTCTACAACTACCTGAAAGGAATTTGTGGCAAGGTGGAGGTTGGTCTCTTCTCCCAAGTAACAAGTCATAGGACAAGAGGAAATGGCCTCAAGTTGTGCTAGGGGAGGTTTAGACTGGATATTAGGAAAAATTTCTTCATGGAAAATGTTGTCAAGCATTGGACGAGGCTGCCCAGGGAAGTAGTTGAGTCACCATCCCTGGAGATATTTCAAAGATGTGTAGATGTGGTGCTTAGGGACATGGTTTACTTGTCAGTGTTGGGTTAACGGTTGGACTCCATCTTAAAGGTCCTTTCCAACCTAAATGATTCTAGGATTCTAGGATTCTATAAGTATTTTACCTCTCCAGACTAAACAAGTTCAGTACTTTCTCTTCACAGAACATAAGTTTTAGGCCTCTGACTGTGTGACTTTGAAGATGCCATGTGTTGCATGTGTGAAAGCAAAACAAAAATTGAGAACTGCATTAAAATATTAAATGAATCCAAACCGTGGCTGAATTCAACAAGCATATACCTATACCAAATGTGTGAAAAATATTTGCTTTTACTTGAAGCTCAGTATCTGTCTTCTTTCCTCATTTTTCAGAGACTGAAACTGAAAGTGCACCACCACCTCCAGGTTAGTGTAAAAAATGCTAATTTGCACTGTAACACTAACAACAGTTGCATGAGACTAGATATTGCATAGCCATAATATGATTTGTGTTCATTGCCCCTTTGAAAGTGAAAGGACAGTAAGAAAAGTAAGAAAGCCTGACCAAATAAGATATTCTCACTTCACTCTGTCTGAATGTTTATTTTTCAGACTCAATTTTTTTTTGTGAGGGACTTGTTGTTTGCATAATGATGCAAACATTCTTCAAAATACAAGAAAATGATGACTGCTTAACTTCTGTGGCTAAATTATGATGTCTCCTTGATGCTGAACAGCATCTAATTACCAAAATATTCCCTTTCATTTCTCCTCAAAGGTACACTGTGAGTAAAGTTGACAGAATCAAGCATGGGATTCATTTCACCTAATTTTAGCCATCTGAAGATTTGGTATCTTGTCTAAGTTGTTCAACAGCGCTCCTCCTATAACCAGTGGAGCAGATGATGGATGGGTCATGAGCATTTTCCTGGATAACCTATCTATCTAATGTGTCACTGGATGTCTATGTATAGGCAATTTCCCTGAGGAGTCTGGTTGTCTAGGTTAGAGTGGGCAAATAACTTCCAGGAAGCCAAAGTTACATGAAGTGAAACTCATTCATAAGGACTAGGGCTTCAGGTAAAGCCGAAGCTGTGTGCAAAACTGCTACATTTTCTTAGTCGGAGCTGGAAAGGTAGGCAAGCCTTTACCATGTGTGTTTGATTTGCATCGAGTAAACTGAGTTCTATTCTCAGATGCTGGTTAATACATATATATGCTATGTAAACAACAATACCAAACAGAATAAATACTCCGCAGGTGTTAAACTTGCATTTACTTACAGTCTTGCAAACTGGCATTTTATGAGACTGATTCAAGACATTTTTGTTTAAATGATACACTCTTTCATTAAAAAAGGACAAAGTCTGGAGGTAGCAATATCTTTTGCCACAAGGAGTTTCATGTTTAAATAACCCATATATTATTTTTATGTTAGCATGAACTCTTTCATAATGCATGTGTTTCTAAGGAAAGTTAATTGATATTTCATTCATGATGGTTGTATTTTACTCGCTCGTAAAATCTGTACATCTGATATTAAGGTAATTAATTTCAAAATATTCGGAGTCAGGTTCTTATGTGATATGCTTTGTACTTCAATTCGTGTTCCTCATCAATCTTAAATTTTAAATAGAACTGAAACGAGAAACTGCTTTTTGTAGACAGAAAGCAATAGCATCTTTAAAGCATTATATTAAAAACATCCATTAACATTTTCAAATAAATAACAACTTCTTTGTTTCTATTTAAGTACACAAGATTAAATACAGAATGACTCCTGTAACCCCCTTCCTTTTCCCCATACCTGTACTTCTTCCATGAAACAAGCAGGGTGTCAGTAGGCCTTTATGGTTAGGCACAGACCAAACTGGGATATTTCTAAGCTGCACATGCCAGTCATTTCTCTTAGCTTCCTTCTGCCCGGTGTCATCTTGGATTACCAAGTGCTATCACACAAAGAGGGAAGCTGATTGTTCAAGAATCCAGATGCCGTAATATATAAATAGTTTATTGGACAGAATCACCACCTTGAACTACACCAGGAAGTTTTGGGAAGCCATTGTAAGAGCTCCTTCTAGATCTCAGTCTCAAGCCATCAGTTGGTATACTTAGACCTGATGAGGTTTTCAAACAGTATTTAGTCATGCTACCACCTGCCAAGAACAGTGAATTCTCCTAATCCCATTTCCAAGTGGTAAAGTACTGTTACTGTAGCAAAATTCCCATTAAGAAGGAACAGGTTTGACCATTGATGGACAACCTGACAACTGGAGCTTGGAAACTTAGGGAATCCAGACAGAAGCACCTGAGACTCTGTCATGCTTCTGGAACATGGACTTATCTTCCAAATTTCAAGTTTTATTTTCATAGTTAGCATGGCTATGCACATGTGAACAAGAAATCAGGATAATCATACTATCGACTAGATCTTACAGACATTTTCTCCATGGCACAAAAGTTATCTTAGCTCCATCTTGACAATGCTAGTCCATTGATCTTTATCCAAACCCATGTTCTATCAGGCAGTTGACAGGTAAGTTTGCCACAGAAAGTCATTGTTCACAGGCAATAGAATACTGAGTATTTACACCTCAAAGACAGCACTATTCATACAATTTGACAAGTCTCTACGTGGCCTTGTATGCAAGTTGAATGAGATAGGAAACCAAAGAGAACAGGAATCCTATCAAACACTGAAACAGAGAAAGTACAGAAATTTTTATCTTCTTGAAAATACAGTCCAAGTTTTCTCACATGTATGAGGTCAAAGATAATTCACATTCATCTCCTTGTAGTACAGGACAAGATGGCAACTTTGGTCAAGAATGCTAAAACCAAATAGCCTAGGAAAGATTATTATCATAATGATGAAGGCGCTGATAAAGAATTAAGAACACCCTCAATACACTCTCTTTGTGGTGTACTTTGTCTTAAGGATAAACTGATGATTATGGTGATGGAGCTCTCGATACCATTAACATTTGGCAGTATCTCATGTCTGATCCTATTCCATTCAAATTAACAATGATATGTAACTCATAGTAAAGGCTTGAATAAATAAGCCCAAGAACAAGACTGACAATTGCTACTTGTGAAAAAAGAAGTATTTTTCTTCCACTGGGTACAGGAACATCAATCTTATACGACTCATTCAAAACATAGAAAATGCATCGATACACACAGAGTTGGAAAATGTTTTGTGGGATCACAACTGCCTATTACATATACAAGCATATCAATAATTGTTTAATTTTGGTTTTTCAATACTAGCAGAACCTAGCATATTGCTGTATTTTTTAATGCTGTGTAAGTTTTTCTTTTTACTTTAAGATCCTCTCAAAAATATACTTGTACTTCCTACACAGAACAAAAAACACCACAGGAGGATGGAACGGGAAAGGGTAAAGGTGAGTCTGCAATTATATTTTTAAAATGGGAGGTAAAGAGAACATTCCTAAATGCTGTTCTAATGCTGGATTGCTTGAGCTTTAATTCAGAATTTTGGTGCAAAATTTCAGAAGTGTGATGTGAAGCTTCCTGGATCCTTTTCCTGCATGACTTACCCAGCACAAGGAAATTATGATACCTAGGAGTATCTTCAAAAAATTCTGCAAACAAGACTGACACTTTAGCAACAATATTTATATAGACTGTTTAACTAATAGCTCAAATTTCAAGTGATTTGCATGAGCAGAAAGCCATGTTAATGTGAGCCCAGACGTTGACGCTGACCAAGCTTGCTAAAACACAGGTACTATGTACATTGGTGGATTTTAAATAAACTGGACAATCTCCTAATGTCATTCTAAGCTGTTTCTATTCTGCCATGGAAACTTGGTATCGCGTATTTTACCTTTCAGCAAAGTCCAATAGATTTTTTTTTGTCTGAAGAAATAAATCACACATTCGTCTTTCTGTCCTCATTGGGAGCCCAGCGGTCGAGCTCATTACAAGTTCTGAAAAACGTCTTTGAGGGCTGTCTGCTGTGAACAAACACATAACTGCTCCACTAGCAATGCGTGTAAAAAACAGCTCCATCTTTAATACAGATTTTTTGCTGCTGAGATTAGACTCCAGCTCTGTTGGCAATTCTTCTGGTTACAAAGACACATTTTGAGGGAACTGGGCCAAAATCTGCTCCTTTTTGTGCTCCCTGCCAAAGTAGAATTCAAACAGCTCATCAGCTTATTTCAAAATTAATAACCTGTTTTTTTTTCTTCGGTCTGATAGAAGGCTAAGCCGGATCAAAATATACTTACAAGTGATGCAATGCTTGCTTTTCATTTGTCACGGTTATGCTTTTTCATGGCAAATCAAGAAATGGCTTGCTTGAAAATGTGTTCTGGCTTTTGGTCCCTTCCAGACAAAATCTTGCCTTTTTGACAGACTGGATGCATACTTGATACTTACAGATTTATTTGGCAAAGGCATGCATGGCTATTTACCTCAGCAAATTCAAAATATAAACACTGAGAGTGTGTGATTCAAGTACCCTTTTGAAAATAAAAATTCTGCACCAGGATTCAGTGCATGTTATTTTGCCAGCTATCTTTGCATCAAGCAATTATTTTGACGCACAAAATTTCTTGTGAGTAATCAAATCTGTCATTTGGTAACGAAAACATAATTCAAGAATAATTTGCATGCCTAGTGATAGGAAAAATGATGAAGGTCTTGCCTCCAGCTATTCCAGCAATTAGTTCTGCTTGCTTTAATTTTGATATGAGAGAAATGTTTGTTCCTGAACTGAACATGAATGGTGTTTTCCCCACTGCTTACAAGTCTACATTTTACTGAATAAAAAAGAAAACATGGTAGGTATCTTAGCAAACACTTCTATTATCTTTTTATATATTATTGTGTTTCTGTTTTGAATTTAGTGAAGAACACGGGTATTTCTAAAGGGAAAAAATGCTTTCTTGGTGCTTACCCTGTCTAGGAGGATTTTGCTACCAAAAAAATTGTTTGAGATCCTAGTATGGGAAGTATTTCCAGTTTCAGTTCACAGTGGCAGCAGCCACCTCAGTAAGAATTCCAGTGAAAGTCTGAATACCAATATGCAGAAATAATGACCTTCCGCCATGCTCCAGTGAAACTGTCACTTCTTCAAAGCAATATAGATGTCATTGTCACACACTCGGTAGTATTTATTTTTTTTAATTAGGAATAGCATAATTGTTCCTACAAGCTTCTGTTTCATTGCAGAGTATAACCAAGTAAGGGAAAGTATATTTTCTAAGAGTGATTCCTTCACGTTTGTCTGCCAGAAGAAAGTCTTTATACTGATGAGCGTAATTCACAAAATTGGAAAAACTTTCATTTTTCCAATCTTTCCAAAATCTACACTACAAAATGAGTGTATGAGTACATGAGAAAATGAGGTCAGCAGGACTAGGGCAGTGATCATCCCCCTGTACTCAGCACTGGTGAGGCCCCACCTCAAGTACTGTGTCCAGTTTTGGGCCCCTCACTACAGGAAAGACATTGAGGTGCTGGAGCGGGTCCAGAGAAGGGCAAGGAAGCTCGTGAGGGGTCTGGAGAATAAGTCCTATGAGGGAACTAGGGTTGTTTAGCCTGGAGAAAAGGAGGCTGAGGGGAGACGCTATGACTCTCTACAACTACCTGAAAGGAGGTTGCAGAGAGGTGGGGGTCGGTCTCTTCTCTCAAGTAACAAATGATAGGACAAGAGGAAATGGCCTCAAGTTATGCCTGGGGGGGTTAGATTGGACATTAGGAAAAATTTATTCACTGAATGGAAATGTGGACAGAACCAGCTAGAGGTTAGTTTTTGTATAAGCTATTTATAAAACTTTCTGTCGCTTCAGAAGTAACAGATTTGTGTACTTTCCTGAATGGGAATGAGATCTGAAAGTTTCATATCTGAATTCCACAGTGATTCTACAATACCCGTGTGTTAGCAGTTGTGACCTCTTTGCTGATAATTTATAAGAAACAGGACACTGTAGGAATCTGGGACAGCCCCTCTCTGCAGCATGGTCAGGCTGTGTTGGAACCTGGCATCTAGGAAAGAAAGCTTGTTAGTCCACGTATACCATGTAGTCCATAATTTTCACCTCATTTCTAAGACAAAGTTAACAGCAGCAGTTAGGAAGATAAAGTATACCTATCTGTGTGTCTGTTTTACTGTTCTATTTCTTTTTAGTAGTTATTGTCTGTGTGAAATTAGATATTTATGTCCCTTTATGTTCACTGTAAAGTTAAGAAATGGAGGACAGTGTGATAAATTCTTTGTCATGTTGTGATTATTTAACTGTAAATCAGTAGCTCAGAGAAGTAAGAATAAAAATTTCTTACACACATTAATCTTTTATAGTATTTCTGGTTTCACAAATATATGAAGTAACTTACTAAAAAATCTCAGGATATATATTATCATCTATTTCATTTTCAGAGAAAAAAGTGACTCAGCAGAAATCCTACCAAATTTACTACGTTATTTCATACTCATTCAATTTACATTCTTCTGCTTCTGTTTTTAATTTTAGCATTATCAAACATGTTGAATATTGTTATAATTGTATTCCCAATTTCTGGAATAATAATTGAATTTTAATATCAATTTGCTCATTCCTTTTTTTAGGTCCCATCCAGCCATTCAGAGAGCTACTAAAATTTCTGCATGTTTCACTGATATCTTTTCCTCCAGGTTCCATCCAACCATCTACTAAAAAGTTTGCACGTTTCATCCTTGCATTTCTCCAGCTTTCACATATCCATTCATCTCTCTACTAAAACTTCCATTGCTGCATGTATGTACTTCAGCTGCAATTTCCAAAGTGCCAAGTCCCCTTGATGGGACTGCTGACTACTCTTTGAAAATCCCATGGGTAAGCGAAGGCAACTAAATTTTAAACTCTTTGTCTCAGAAGGGTTAAACTGTGCAATTTCAGCATAAAACAAAATGATCCAGCCAGTTGGTTGAGTTACTCCGTATTTATTAATACGCAATGAAGACAAGGGTTTGCTCTTTGTGGTGTTTATCTACCTCCCGCCTTAGCCCTGAACACCTGCTCCAGTGTGCAGTAGCACGGAAAAACATTAAGGCACTCTGAAGTCACCTGCAGCGGCAAAACCGTGTCTCTGCCCTGGTCACCCCCCTGTATATACATGCCTGCCATATCTCTTGTGCTACATCCCATGATCATCAGTGAGTGACAGCAGGGAGCAACAACAAAGAAAGATTAATTAGTTTACCAGATCTAGCTGATTAAATCAAGTTCGAGATGCTGCTCCAGTAGAGTAAATTCCAAAATTCCCCTGTACAGTTCCATAGCACCAGGCTTTAGACATTGACACATGGCTTTCAAGTCTTCCTTTAAACAGCTAAAAAAGAGAAAAGTAAACTAATAAATTAATATGATTTTGACACTTCTGCAAAACATTAGCTTGATCAACAATGTGACCGATGGCAGAATAGCAGCTTCCATTTTTGTGTGGTAGATTTCAAATCAAGGGAAAGTAGAAGGTCTAACATTCTTGATGTGAGCAGTTCATACATAAATCAGTATTTATTACTTATATTTTGACAGATTTTTCTACACTCCTGCTGTGTCAGCAGTCAGAAATTTTAATATTGGGGTAAAAAACTTTTACATCATCTACTTCTGAGATACAGAGTGTTCTTTCCTCCTACAAGAAGACTCTACTCCTGACGGAACTTCAGGAGGCCTGGGCCTCAGTTAGTATATTCATTTAGACACAAGGGAATAAATGTAAATATCCTATTTAATGAAAATGAGACACAGATGAATAGAACAAAAATGTCTATAGAGTAATACATCCTATCAACCTATTTTCAACTGAATGAAGTGATTGCTTCATACTTAGCTCTTGTCATACAACAGATTGCTAACTACATTCTATTAAAAGTTTACTCGTAGAAGATAAGGACAGTGAACTAATGATCATAGTTTTATCTCCAGGTCTCGTATTTTAGGGATTTTTGTTATTTTTAAATAGAATTTATTGCTAACACAAAACAATTGTTCATCATAGAAAGCAAATCTGTTATAGCTGTTAAACCATTTTTCATATTTAACGGCTTTAAACTGAAAGAGGGTAGATTTAGATTGGATATCAGGCAGAAATTCTTTACTGTGAGGGTGGTGAGGCACTGGAGCAGGTTGCCCAGGGAAGTTGTGGATGCCCCATCCCTGGAAGTGTTCAAGGCCAGGTTGGATGGGGCTTTGAGCAACCTGGTCTAGTGGGAGGTGTCCCTGCCCATGGCAGGGGGGTTGGAGCTAGATGAACTTTAAGGTCCCTTCCAACCTGAACCGTTCTATGATTCTATGATTTTATTCAATAGTCGGTTCATTTCATCCTAGAAGCCTAAGATACACGGAGCGATGGATTGATAATTACCCATATGTCAAAGCAATCCTACAAGCACGTATTCTTTTCATACTCTTTCCATTTCCATTTATAGCGCATTCGGGTTTGCTTTCATTTTGATACTTCTGAAATGTTTGTTTGTTTTGATTTGTTTGCTAACATTTAATTTGAAAAATGATAGATTACTGCAGAGAAAACTCAGAAATCCCTCTGCAAAACTAATAACACCTTTTTGTTGTTTTAGTTTTTCTTGTTTAAAGTCAACTTGAGTAGTCCTTTAATAATGTGATTATCAAAAATCATCATGTTGGGTGCATCACATCAAATGTTTTGTGCTGATTGATCTAAATTATTTTTTTCCGGCCAGAGAGCACATTCTGTACCTCTTCAAGCCATCGTCTGTCACAATGGTTACGTTATTGACAAAGAGGTGAAAGTAAACTTTATACTTTCTTGAAACATGGAGAAAGATTTGCAGTAGAATTACTTAGCCTTGCATTGATTTAGTTGCTAGTACAATACGTTAAAACATCTGACATTACTTTATTATTGCTAAATTATTACTTTATTGTTGCTTTCTCTGAAAATCAACATCATCAGCATTTGCTTATGGCATTGGATGATGCAGGTGGTGAGAACTCTTAGAACTCTTCCACTAAATGAATTCTTTTTTTTTTCTTTTTCTTTTTTTTTTTCTATGAATAAGAAACCATTTTTGTAAGGTAACACATTAATCCTTCACCTGTAGGCCTACCTTTTACAACTGACATCCTCCTCCCAAGGGATTTTTAAAATGAAGTTTTTGATGAATCATTAAAAAGGAATGAGTAAAATGTTATGGCTAAGTAGTTAATTCTATTAACAGACTTTCAATTAACCTTCAGTGGTTAAGCAAGCATAAAATATTAATATGACCAGTGCTTATAAAAATGCAACGGTATTTTATATGTGGTTTTGTCATAATTATTGCATTTGTCCTTTAGAAAATATAGACAAATTGTAACTTTAAGGTCAAAATCGAAGGATAACTTCAGAGTTAAATTTTATTCTGGAAACCCAAATCTAAAATCTGAAAAAAGCAAATGAAACCCTCTTTAAAAATGTGGGTTAATATCTTTCCAAAGTTGTTCTTGTTCAACTGTCTTTTCCTCCACTTTGAAATGTTCTCCAGATGATTTTCTGATATCTTATAAAAGACATGTTTTCTTTACATTACATATGTATTAAATCCTAAATATATCTAGTTTATTGTCGCCTTTCAAATGCTTCGTTGGTAATTTTGGGTTTGGTTGTTTTTTTTTTTTTTACTATTAGGCCTTTAAGACACCAAGACTTTTTGCGTATTTTTGTCAAAAACTGATATCTCTGAGGTTTCTAGTCAACAGATAAAATTCAAAAAGATGTAAGAGACTCTTGTAAAGATAGTCTTTACCTTATTCTGCTTTTCTAACAATCCTGATTACAGCATTTCAGGTTTAATGCCAGTTTCATGTTTTTTCAGGCTTTTGATTCATATAAATATATACTTCAATGTACTCTATGAGATTAAACATTTTAAAACACCTGGAAAACAATTGCTTGTAGTGATTTAATACCTGATGATGGTCAACTTTTAGTGTGATAAAAAGAAAATCCAGTGTGATGATAACAGTTCTGTCCTTATTTTGAATTATTTTCTTATAATATGGGGAAAAATTGGTTGTTTGTCCCTAGAATTTTAAATTAACATTTTAATAAAGAAGTTGCAAAGTATAAATACAGGGGACTTTTTAACTGTTGCATATCTTGATTTAATGATGCTGAATGCATATATGGTGCACATTTTAATTGCAGACATGGACATCAGAGAAATGGCATCTTCCTCAGGTCAGATATGTGATTGACCTTGATTTCATTGTGGCTTTTTTGTATTTACTGTGGATTACATCTCTAACAAACAGAACCACTCGGCAGCTTCCATATAAACTCATGATTTAATAATAGATCACAGTCCACATCTCATTTTTCTTTTACTTGCTTGAAACATTAAGGTTTACCATTTCAGCTACTGAATTACGCAAAGCTTTCTTCATCAGTTTGAAGCTTCCATTGTGAATGCTCCTGACTATTATGATTTCTTTCCCTTTCTTTTGCAGGTTTTACATTTTCACATAGTTGTTTTAAAGCAGACGGTCATCTGTGCTTTCTGTTTCTTTATGTACTTTTTTATTTGTATTTCTTTTCACAGACGAAGATGACACTTCAGTTAGTACTCCACCAGCAGGTTAGGACTGTGATAGTGCTGTGTGTGCGTATGTATGTATGTATTTTTCTTCTGACTATTAATGAAGAAAGAGCACAAACCATTGGACAGAACTCAAAACATACTAGTTAGAGAAAAAGATTTTGAAGTGCCCTACATTAAATTAACCTCTGTTCAGAAGTACAAGACCTTCATACCAGATAAGTTTCTTTCCAGTCCTGGCTGGAGGTCTTTGGTAGAACTTCTGCCATTGGAAGGTATAATATCAGCAGTTCTGAAAACGACTCTCCCTAATCTTTTCCTAACAACAAACGTGGAGTGTATTTTTAAAGGTTAGATTTGCGAGCAAATTCCAGAATAACAAATAAAACAAATGGAGTATGACTTCATAACAGGTTTGTCCACAGAGTTGCCTACCACCTCACCTTAGGCCACGTGACCTACAAGGTAGTTTGAATGTACTGCTCCAAGCACTTTTTGCACATTGCTGCCAAACTGGCAGATAAAATGCCTTTGGTTGTCGGCAGTAGAAGAAAAGCAACAGCACAGGGGTCCATCATGACAGATGTGACATGGGCAAAATTTCTCCATTGCTTGCTTAACACGTTTTTGAAAAATAAGCTGTGAATGAAGCAGAAATTTTGAACAATAGAAAACACTTTGCAGTGTGTCAAATGAAAAACATGCTCTTAATTTTCTTCACTGCCCTAAATGATTGCATTTTCTTGATTTGTCCCAAAAGAATTTGCATTATTAACTTTGGTCTGCATGCTATCTGACAAGTCAGTAGTAGTACATTGATTTATAGCAGAGGACCCCATTGGTAAGAGCTAAATATATAAATAACATTTTAAATTGCAAAACCCTAAAAATAAATTTTAACTATTTATCCTTATTTTGCTTAACCTAGATAAAGAAATAGACTATTTAAATAATTCAAAATAGTACCCCCTCAGATAAATATTGAACAACATATGTTCATCTGTTATCTGGAACTACACAAATCATGAAGAAAGCATCAGCTTCGGAGAATCCTTCTAAATATGAACTACTACAAAGGAAATCTGTATGGGAATTAAGCTAAACTAATTTAGATTTTCTAGAGAAAAGGGGGAAAGACTTTCGATTTTTTTTTTCTCAGATGTTCACTTCCTTTTTCTGGTAATCAAATAGTTCCTCATGGGCCTGGTCCTAAATATCTAGTCTAAACATCTTGCATGAAGAATCAATGTTCTTTAAATCCCAGTGACCTGAGGTCAGTTAAGCTGTGATCTCTGAGCTGGTGTCACCTAAATTGCTCTTCCCTTTCAGATGGGATGTCTAAGCCAGCGGAAAGAAAAGACTCAGGTGAGACCTCCTGAAAAACATGTTGAAACAAGCCAAATTTTACATAATACAAACATTATTACTACATTATTTCTTAAAGATTATATTTAATTTTAATTTAGTTGTTCATACGGTATCAAACTCTAGCTGTTGAAAAGCTTTTAGGTTTAGAGTGAATAGGTTTCTAGCAGCTAAAGCAGGAGTGAGAGAAGGCTCTGCTGCACAAGACAGGACACGCATCCGTGTTTTACACATACATACATACCTATCTATCTATATCTATTTCTATATAGATAGATACGCAACTATTCCCTTCCTCCTCAGCCTACAGGGTGACAGTGGCTTACCTGCATCCCACACACAGGAGACTGTAGGAGCATGGCTTCTTCTCACAGCTCAAAGGACGGTGGGGAAAACTTAGCAAAGTCATAACCTCTTTCTTCCTACCCTGGCAGGTAACGCATACTGCACCCACTTTTGTGGTTTCAGGATTTGCAGCCTCTGGAACAAAATGAGCAGCAGGTACTTCAACCATGGTTATTGACCTGGCATAGCCACCTATGCCAGCCCCCTGCGCCAGCGTCAAACCCACGTTTCGTTCTGTATGTTTAATAAATAGGAAAATGTTAATATCGAAAGGTGATGATAATGTTGAGGTGTTATTTTATGTGGTACTGAATTAATGACTCTATGTAAGCTTCTTCCATTTATTAAGCATTGTCACATCATTTTATTCACACCAGTAACTCTCACTCATTCTGATGTTGTTACCATATACTAGCATGTTGTACTGGCATAATCTAAACATCTAGATCATAGAGTATATATAGATGTGTATCTATATATATTTGTGTTCATGTATGTCTGTGTATGTGTTTTCATATATGTGTGTATATACATGTATGTCTTTACCTGCAAGAAATATTGTACAAGCAGACATATACAGAGGTGTTAGGCACACCACCCAAAAGTCACTGAAATACTGAAAGGCGAAGATTTTCTATCAAAGCTATCCAGCATTTCTACACCTTTTAAAAATTCCTAATAGACTTTAGGATAATAAAAACGGTTTGGTTGAATTTTCCCAATGAGTTGTGTTGCATTCGTGAGGGATGGAAATTTTCGTGAGTTAAAAAGGTTCCCATAGCAGTAATCTCTACATAGTAGAAAGACAATCCTGACTTCTGGCAAATGAGTTTCTACAGAAAATCCTGAGCAGGGAAAGGAACTTTCCATTTCAAGACCAGGACTTGGTCACCTGACTAAGTGAGAAGTGTCGTGTGACTGGTTCCTCATTTATGCTATTTATGAAACCAAAACCAAAAGAGCATTGGATAAACTATAAACAGCTACCTTTTCTTCTGAAACAACTAGAAGTTCAAGGGGAGCAAGGGAGATGCAGGTCTCATTTGAAAGAGACAGATGGCTTTGTTAATTACAGCTGTACATTTCCACATTTGCTCTGCTCTTCAGTGCTGCCAGGGCAGCACTGCCTTTACTCAGCTTCCCCTTATGCGCTGGACATAGCTCCTCAAAAAAAAGGAGATGCGGCATTTGCACTCTGCAAGTTGTCATTTGCGATATGAGACACATGCTTTGCCTCTCTGTAGAGAGGGAGCAGGTGGTGGACAAACATTCACTGCCTTGATCTGTTTTTCACCGCTTTTTCTGTCAGGAATCAGCTTTGACCACGATTTTGCATGGATTTATCCAGGACATAACTGCACAAAGCCAGGGCGGTTCAGATAAGCAGAAAGACCAGAAAAACACATCTGTGCTGGCACAGGTCTCTGCCCCGGGGAGACCTCTCACTTGCTGCTTCTTTTAGTACCATTGTTGCTTTTCAGTGCCAAAATCCCAGTTTCCAGAAGAGAAGGTGCTGTGTCTGAACATATGACACAATCATTTCCATCTGACAAACTATTTTTCTGTAAAATATCAGCCAATGCACAGGGCAGGAGATGGTATTGACTGATCCCCAAGCTCTCTGCTTCTATCATGGTCCAAGAGAACAGAGTTCAAAAGCAAGCTTCATCCCTGCCCTATTTTGCAGACAAAGAGGAAAAAACTAGCTTGTACAATTGACTGAGTTTGGGCTTGAGATAGACCCACTGAAACCATGCATCATACGTGTTTTGTTTGTGCTTACAGCTGTTTGTGTTTTCAGAACCTCCATCTCTTCTGAAAAACAAAGAGCTGGCCTTTGTGCATTGCCTCTGTAAAGCACCCATGGTTGAATGCTGGTGCCATTCGAGTTGGTCAGTACCCATCTCGGCTGATCAGGTTCCCCTCTCTTCCTCCCTGATAGTTTCATTTTCCGTCACCACAGAGGTGGCGTTCTTGCGGGAACTGTATACAATGTGAGAGCCAAGCAATGGATGTCAGTGTGAACAAAAACTTAGGTATCTTTCAGGACATCTGAAGAGAGAGGTAATAGGGTTAGAGAGTTTAGTAAGTTCAGGTAAGTGTATTTTGGAGGCAGTAAAGCATGTTCGGATGATTGACATTTCCCTCTCTCTCTGCATCTCAGTATGGTCTCTTGGAGAAGGAGCTCCGGAAGAGACAGAAAAACGCGATGACTCCCAAAGATCCACTTTATTTGTCGAAAAACCTCAGAGCGGATCAGTGAGCGTTGGTAAGTGCTTAGAAACAAAATCAAAAGCCACTTCCAGAGAGACAGAGACTGAGGCAGATCCTGAAAAGTTATGTGTGGTTCCTCCGACACTCAGCTTCTTCCCTCAGCTACAAGTTCTTCCACTGATTTTAGCTGGATGTGAACTCCACTCCTTGAAGGCAAAAAGGACTGTACGAAGAGAAGCAAAACCCAACTGCTTAATTCAAGACGAGCTCAAAATCTAATAGTTTACTGAGCACAATGGATAAGAGGTGTAGTTTCTGGAGAAGAGAGCTGGTTACTGTGATGCTGTTGGCTGTACCATTACTGATATGTCAGGAAGATCTACCCACAGGTCTGTAGTGTGGCTTAGAGACTGTCGGTCAACTTTTGAACCCTACAGCTGCATGTAAATTTGCAAGCAGACTAATACGGGCAGCTCTGTGGCGAAGCTGGTAGGGTCACCCCAACTGCGACCATTCTGGAGGATTTGCTCTGGACTAGCTCTGGTTTAGTCCGGTGGTCACTACACCTATTAGCAGTGGGATCACAGGTGGGGAACTCTCAGAGCACAGCTTTGGGCTTAATTTCATCCCAGAGGAATCCAGTTCAAGCACCATGAGGGCTTTCTGTGTTGCGAACCAGAGCACAGTAAATGGGGACAGTTAGGACATTCACTTCCAAACTGCACTCCTGAGCCATCCTAACATGGTAAGGTAGCTGCACCCTAAGCAGGGTAGCAGCAATGGTGAGAAGTGCAGTACTGGCTACTTAGTATGTCTGCTGTGCACTTGGATACACTAAGATGTGGTCAGATGAGGGAGTTCTTATGCATCTATTATTTTTCTTCATTTCTGAATAGAAAAAGAGCGTTTCGGGAGGATTTATTTTATTTTTATTACCTGTATTCTCCTCTGGAGGCCATGAATGTCAGGATGGAAAAAGAGCAGGGGCCGGGCAGTGGTGTTCTGAAAACCGAGGTAACTTTTGCTAATCCCAAATTATTGTTTAGAGAAGACTCTCTTTTCTCTCTCCTCAGCTTAAAGAATCAATGTTAGAAATGTATGAAGAGCTCCAGGCTTTCTTTTCTAGACTGGAGTTTATTCACGTTAAACCTGCCTGGTAGCCTAGGAACACCTGTGCTTGTTTTAAGCAAGGAAATTCAAGTATTGGGATCAATTCACCCATGACAACATGGAGTTTTGCCTCAACTAATTTATCCTGCTTCTCAGAGTCTCAAGCTCCACATTGACATGGGCAGAAGTCTTCCAGACCCCAAATCGTTAATCTCTGTAACACTGCAGTACTGTCATGGCCTATTGGACTCCATCTGATTCTCATTGTCATGGTAGAGCTAGCACATGGAGACTGTAAGGCGCGGTAGTAAAAGAAACTTGTACAGACATGACTGGCCAACCACATGCTCCTCAATGACTGCATTTTTGTTTTCTTTTTTTTAAAAGGTGGGAATATTACATTTATAGCCAAAGTAGAAGCCAAAGATCTTCTCCGAAAGCCAAATGTTAAGTGGTTTAAAGGAAAATGGATGGACCTGGCCAGTAAAGCGGGGAAGCACCTCCAGCTGAAAGAGTCCTTTGAGCGTCACACTAAGGTGTGTCTTCACTTTTCCTTCTTATGGGGGCAAAACTCCAAAGAGAGCTTAAAGATCAGTTTAAGACAACAGGTAGAAATTCAAGAGCAGTGGATTCTAACCCTGGCTTCCCCATGCAGATTTCAGTGACGATCTCTGACCCTGCACAGACTTTTCTGCTCTCCTAGTGCAGGACATGTAGTGGTGGGGAAACCAAACTTTTCTGTTGCCATTGTGTGTTCCAGTTTCTTTCCAGAGCCCTTTATTTGAGTTATCCTTTACTCCTGGTTTAGGTCTGAAAGACTAAACTTTTAACTTCTGTTTTACAGTGGGGGTGTATCCCCTACATCAATGAACAATTATGTTTGATTCTTAGATTCACACATTTGAGATGCACATCATTCAAGCTAAAGAAAACTACGCAGGGAACTATCGTTGTGAAGTATCTTATAAGGACAAGTTTGATAGTTGCTCTTTTGACCTTGAAGTCACTGGTAAGATTCCACTTGTTTCTGTAAAGCTTTATAAAGATTTCCCTTTTTTTTTTAACTTGAAATGTCACCTAGTTTTGTTCAGAACCTTTAAAGAAAGTAATCCTTAAAGTGAACATTTTCAGCACGGAGCTCAGAGAATTTTCCTAAGTGTCTGTAATTTATTGTTTAAATGAACGCTGGGATAGATAGCATGTGAGACACTTATCCAAAAATTGGAAAAGCTGACAGATAAAACTAGTGTTGAATTCAAATCAGGCTCTAGCACACAAGACAGAGAGCTGGGCTTAGGGCAGTTTAGAGAGCAAGGCTTCATCAGGCGGCGTCTGAACAGAGGGACGTGGAGTGGTCACAGCTCACCAGTGCTTTGCACCCTGTTCGGGCATGGTACGATCATACTCCAGAAAGCTATTTCTTCCACTCTTCATCAAAATAAAGAATAGCACAATGTGGAGAGCACTGGAGAGTCGTGCCTTTGCCTACTTGGGTGTTATAAAAGGCCTTACTCTGGCAAACGTTAACCCATAGGCTTATCTTTTCCTTCGAGAGCAGTTCTGCCAGCACAACAGCGCACGCATACCTGCACGGCCAGACTGAGAAAGATGGATGCCTTCCGAAATGCCCGGGCCAGCAGCCAGTGGACAAAATAGTTGTTCACCCTCATAAAGCATGCCTACCGAATGGCCTAGACCAGCTGGTTCGTTCGCCAGTCAGGGGAAGCCGGTCACAGTTAAGGGGACATTAGACGGCTGACTGACAGCCCGAGGGGCATAGGTAGGTGTGTGTCTTCAGAGGGCAGTGAGGCAGGGGGCAGCGTGGCCGCATCCGTTTGCTGGCTGTGGATCACCACCCTTTAATCCGACTCAGGCTGGCACAGATGGGTAATTCACACAAGGAGGGTTCATCCCTGCTCCGAGAATCAACATGAGTCAGTAGCTGTAGAGAAGACTGTCTCTTTCCTCTGATGCTGAGCGTACTGAGAAAGTACAAGATACAAGCAGGGGAGAAAGCATAGAGAACGGGAAGACAAAAAGGCCTGTGTATAGGCAGGAAGGGGATCAGGGAGAAACATCACAGAGACAGATCTCCTATGCAGAACTGCAGGAAGGAGTTTAGAGAAATGCGTTAAATAAACTTAGTTCAGCATTGAGCAGCTCTGCATTTATCAGAACTTAACACCAAAGGAGCAGCACAAATTGTGGTCACTTAGTAGGAAACTGAAAAAAATTTGCATGTGAAATCACACTGATCACATAAATTACATTAATTTCAAATTATGTTTTTTATTACTGTTATTTCATAGAATCTTCCCAAGCTACTCCATCCATTGACATCAGATCTGCTTTCAAAAGAAGGTAACTTCAAACAGTCATCCTATGAAGCTCCTCAGTAATGGAGGCTGGTAGCATGCACAGAACTTCCAACAGTCTTGGCAGACAATTGTATCAAGCATTTTTTAAAAATGTTTTTTTTTAATAAAAGATTAAAGAAGTGGGGTTTAGAGTGGTTGGGAGTGGAAAGAATTAAATAGTTACAGCATATAGACAGTGCATCCGATATTAAATACTCTACTGTGAAATTATAGTGCCATTGCTTTAAGGGAAGATGGAATATTTAAGGCAATTACATATTTGTTTCTTTAGAGGTTTTTAAAATCATATTTTAATTCACTAAATATTCTACTGCTTGTTTCCTGAAATTTGACAGCTACGATATGAAAGTTCCTGGTCACAATCCTGTACTGATTAAATGCAGAGAGAAAAATTCACACTGATTTCAAAAAGATAGCATCTGTCTTTATGTTATCTTACAGTAAAAAAAAAGTGTGTCATAAGGCCATCATGACAAAAAAACTACAAATAATATATTGCAGAGGCCATAAGATAAAGCATTGTGTCTGAAGCCTTTTCCCTCATTACCTACTTTTGTGATAAAATAGCAATTCAAACCAGTAGAGATGTCATCTTTACATTTGGTGGAGAAAATTTTCTTAGAAGGACAGTATTCAGAATGAAAATGTTTAACAAACAGAAAAATAATGCAGTTTATTAATTTACAGATAAAAGCAAAGTTGTAACTTAGAAGTTACTGCTTTTATTTAGAGAGATTTGATTTAAAGACTGAATGCAAGTGATATTACATTCAAGGTGCACTCCTTTCTTGAGCACATTTAAAAAAAACTGTAATAACTATTCTGCCCAAGCAGGTGAGGATATCTGAATATTTTTCTAAGTAATATCTTTCATGCAAAATCTGGGATGAAATATTGGCATCATTTCCATTCCAAAGCTGCATTTTGCCCTTACTTTTTACAAGTATCAAGGGCATTTTTTTGGTCTATATGTGCTTTATAATAAGGTATTACTGCTTGAAGTCACATTATAGAAAGAAATGCACCTTCACAGGACTGTGATTTGTGATTCTATCTGTAAAAATGTACAATGTAGTGTCTCATCTTTTTTAACTGATTTCTCCCTTCATTTAGAAAAAGGTTAAATCTTAAGTGCAATGCTTCGCAATCAGTATTTGACACAGTTATGCATTGTTAAAAGCACCACCCAGCAATGCAAATCTTTGTTTTACATTCATAGCAAAAGATCAGCACAAGTCCTTTGTTTTTATACACATACACCATGGAAATGAAAAACAAAGCTCTTTGTGTTGACTAGCTCACGTTTATTTGTGTTACTGAAATCTAACACAAATCTTGGCAAATTTATGTATGCAGTTACAAAAATTTGTCATCGAAGTATAATAACAAGCAATACAAACCTTTGTGTTATTTTTCACAAGTGCCTAAGGAAACATAATTTGTGTGAAAAAGAATACAAGTTTGTGTTGAGTTTATACCATTATTTGTGTGTCTGGACAGTGTTGAGTGTATGAGACATGTAGAGCGTTTGCAATGTGTGTTGTCTAAGTCTTCCTGTATTAAACAAAGATTTGATCTTTTTCTATTAATAACAGCGGTGATGGACAAGACGATGCAGGAGAACTTGACTTTAGTGGTCTCCTGAAACGTAGGTGAGAACCAAGTGATGCAGTGAGCAGGTGTGGATTGCAAACCATTAGGTTCGCACACAGAAAGAGTCAGGTGTAGCATTAATAACTTCTTAAGAATTTTCTGACCTTTCATTTTTTTTCAGTGTTTCTAACTATCATTCTCATAGTATAATATGCAAATGTTCAGTTAATTGTACTTCTAAGTGTGCAGAAAAGAAACCTCAGATTTGAGTGCACTGGGAAAAAAGCGAGCCACAACCTAAAGAGGACAATAACATCTAGTTTACTTGCTATTTCTTTTGTGTTTGCATGGAGAGTAGAGGGGGATAATTTCCTACACAGGGATGAGCAGTTCAGAAAATTGAGTCTGGTGCAAAAGAAAAAATCTGCAAGGGTTAAATTTACCTCTTTGCGTACATCTTACTTTGAGTTTTATAAGCATCCCGATATGAAAAAATCATATCATGCTTTAAAACAGAGAAAAAATTGGGCACGTGTTTCTCTGGTTTGCCTTGAAAATCTGGTGTTATGATAGCTATGCCCCTAGCTCTTTCAGAACTTAAACCTAGTTTAGTCTTTTAACAGATTAAGACAAGATAGTTAATTAGTCATTTTTTAAAATTTATCACAGAAATGCTACATGCCATGGAAATAAATGGCAACCGACCACAGAGAATTGGAAAAGGAACTAGGACCTTTTATGTCATCTACAACTTACTCTGAAAGAGGAAAACCCAACATGCAGCATTAATTATGTAAAAAGCTCACAATGGGCCCACGGGCTGTGATGGTGAGGGTAGTATTTAAGCAACTAAAGCAAACAGGAAAGGCCGAAGGTAAAAGTAGGTAGCGAAAGAATTACCTGAACCAACGCAAACCCACCAGGTCTTTGGTTTTTTAATCTTCTCATCCCTAATTAGGATCTTCAGTTTGACTTTTTATCATACTAATACAACTTACCATGACAGTTCTCATGACTGCCTGCGAGGTGTTTTCTTAGCAACATGAGACTTGCATGTAAGAGGTCTTGGTGTTTTTTGTGGAAAGAGAAATGTGATTTAAGAGTCATTATCACTTCACTAACAAGTAACTCACATGTTTTGTAAGATAAATACTGTATAGCCATAAACGCATAGTACACCTATCATGTGGTTAATGGGAAAAGCAAACTTTTAGTTTCAAACACCATTATTTGATATCGGTCAAATCGGTTCATCCCCTCCTTGCTTCAGGCACTGAAATGAAACCTCATACTTTTGAGCTTAATTGAATAAGACTGCTAATTAAGCCCCAATGTGGATATTAGTATCCATTTTTATGAAGAAAAATACATGTTTTCATTTCAATTTTTTTCAAGAGGCAATGTTGCAGGTGCATTCCTTCTCTTTTGTATGGTTATATTACCAAGGAAAGAGCGAGAACTTTTCACCTGTGGTGCATAATACTTGAAACATGTTTTTAAAAAAAACCTAAATGCATAGAATCTACATACTGCCTATTTTCTAATTTCGTGCTGGTCTTGCAGGAAGAGAAACCAGTTCTTATCTCAGTCAGCCACTCTGTGACTGGTTATGCTTCTTCAATGCAATGGATCAGTAATGGCACGAAATTCCAAAAGGCACAAGATCTCAAAAACACTCAAACATTTAGGTCCTTTTTTTTAAAAAGGTACATTTTTCAACGAAATGCACATTTTCGGGGAAAAGATCTGATAGCGATTTTGTGGAGAGGTCAGTCTGCTTGGGACATACCAAGCATTGTTTGCCCACTACCCACAGCAGAAACTATCGTGGTCTCAGAACAAAGCTGGTTGCTCAAAGTGTCAAAATTTGTTCTCCAGTTACTCAAGAGGTAAAAAGAGTCTGCAATTAATTACTTTGAGCTGGTTGAAAATCAGGATACCCTAACTGATCCTCATTCTCAACTACTGCCTGATTTAAAGGGGCACATTTTCGTGATCCCCATGGAGCGTACCTCTCCTTACCATGGACAGGCGTTGCATGGCAAGCGGCCAGCCCTGGGAGAGGACAATGCCACCCCATGGGGTGTGTCAGCTTTTACATATATTTGCAAGCTGATCTCGACTTGCCACTGTGCAGAAGGAATCTCACTGAAACGCCAGTGTTCTCTGCACATAGTCACTCTCCAGAAAGCACGAGCTCCGGTAAAAGTAAAAGGAACGAAACATAAAATTATTCACCTGAGATTGTCTGACAATGATCTGATAACAATGACAATAATTTGATAACAATGTAAGTATTTCAAAGACTCCTCAGTGAGAAGCTTTTTACCTTTTTACCTTTTTAAAGTAACACTGGTATATTACAAAAATTAATAAACCTTATGGATTGATCAGCAAAGTGGTTTTCTATAGTTCCTCATCCAACCATGCAGAGATTCTCGGGGACCCCCAGTGCTATGTATATGTTAAAGAAAATTCTGTCAGACTTGGTTGAGCTCAACTCAAACACTGTCTCGCTCCAAAGCTCACTCTTTTTTTTATTTCTCATATGTTTATTTTCTCGCTCTGTTCTCAAAAGTACTGATTTCCTTAGACCAACTAGATCAAATCAGAATGATCCTGGTCTGATTCTAATGAATTTACAGGAAAAAATGTCTAGATTTCTGCTCCAATTCCCAGGCTGTTCTAGCAGTTCACTTTTTTGAGCTAAGCTGTCAATCTTGAAAATTATCGTTTTGTTTAGCATGCTTCCACTGTTCTCTCATTTAATAGCTGCCATTGTGAAAATAATTATACTTCTCTTTATTGGTTGTCTTAGTCTGGAGTTGCAGATAGTAAATACGGCATTGAAACTTCTGTATAAAGGTGATGCTATTCACACAGGCCTCCGAAAACACTTCCTGCTCTTAAGACTGAGATAAATATGGAAGCCAACAGATCCATCTTGCAAGTCCAAGCTGGTGTGGAAATGTCCAGTTCCTATCCATATGCCAACTTTAAATAACTCTGAGAAGCACTGGTGTAACTATAAACAGACCCAGATTCCCTTGGATTTCAATGTCCTTTCATTGGTCACCCCTAGTAGCAGTTACAAGGACTCAGGGTTTGAAAGCATTTTTATATAATTATGAAACGTGTGGATTGGATGCAGATCTCAGTGTTGCCATCATAAATTGTAACTGATTCCGCTCAAGTTACAACAGATAAAACTGATTTAAGTGGGATTAGCCCATATGTTATTATAGTACTACATTTTTCAAACCGTATTATGGGGGTTTTTTAAATAATGAAGCAATATAAAAATTCTCATAACTGATTACATCAGAAAAGGCCAAATTAAAACTTATATCGAAATTCTGCCCTGAAGAAGTGTAAAATAAGGTGTGAATGTCATTCTGACCTATTCTACTCATACTGAGTGAAATAAAAAAAGTATGATGGCGGCCTTCAAATTTGGATTAAAACATTTCTTTCCTCACCATAGATTCAGCTTCACCTCTTTTTATGGTGTGATAAGGCCTCGCTAACACTTCTCCCGTAATTTTATTTTGCTACTGTTAGGGAGGTTAAACAGCAAGAGGAAGAACCTGAGGTAGATGTGTGGGAGCTCCTGAAGAACGCGAATCCCAGTGAATATGAGAAGATTGCTTTTCAGTATGGTATCACTGACCTGAGAGGCATGTTAAAGCGTCTGAAGCGCATGCGCAGGGAAGTGAAGAAGAGTGCAGGTATGGATAAGGCAGAATATTCTTATGTTCAGTAGTCAAACGTGAGCATCCACCTTAAGAAACCAAACTTGCTTCATTTCCACGTAAAGGGGACTTGCGCACTACAACTCAAGCCTTATTACTGCAATGGGTTAATCAGAAGGCGGCTTTGGTCTACTGTGGTTAGCATAAACACCTTATCCCATTCAGTGCTTACCAAAAGCGTCCCTCCCTCTTGGACAAACAGTAGTACCAACTGGAACGAAGTCCCCCAGTTGTGTGGAAAGGTGTTATCTGATCAAACAGCATGGAAATTAGACCTTGTGTTATCATTAAGATCTTCTGCTCTACAATAGAATCACTCCGAACACATTGTTTGCTCATTTCATTTTGCACTTAATCCGACATTCCTCTGAAATCCCAGCTGTACTAAAACCCCTCCACCCTGCGTTGGGTAAGGCAATTCAGGCCTGTCTTTCCCGACCTACCCTCCTGACCAGTATGAGTGGTGTAATTCATACATAAATATAGATTTCTGATTATATTTATATGTATATATATGTATATAAAATGTATGTTGCATAATACGTATACACACACACAGGCACATATAAATACAACACACTATCCATTATACTATTGGGGCATTTGCTTGTTCCTGGAGAGCATTTCAGAACTGGATGCAAGATGTACATCTGCTGTTCCACTGGTTTCCTGGAGGAGTCCCTTTTGTGTAGGTGAAATCCTCCACAAATCTAGCTGCAATCCAGCTGCCTGATATACCCTCTCTCCTCATCCTTACCTCACATCATAACAGGTGTTACGTTACTACATATTCATTTTTATTTATATTTTTCATTTGTTGGTGTATCTGATTGTGGCCACAGTTGAGGGAGGGAGAAATGGAATTAATGGACTTTGGATGAGCCACTGGGGCGGTTTCTGTATCCACTGGAGCTCTCTAAGGGGTTGAAGCCCAGGGAAACTTCTCACCTTCCCCCAGGAGTCTGGAGTAGGGCTGGAAGCGGGTAAGGAATTGCGTGGTTCCCTACCCAGGTGCATCACGTGGAAGTGCCTGGATGTTTTACTGGGAAAGGGGCATCTCTCAGCACCTGGGACCGGTCTGTCTGCTCCCTCTCCTCAGTTCACTGTTGAGTAGGATGGAGCTGCCAGCTGTACCAGGATTTTTCAGTGGACAGGGTTTTCCCTACAAGAGGGGCTCTAGATGTTGGGGAAAATGTCTACGGTAGCGACAGGATGCGAGTAGGTTGTTCTTACCCTCACACCACCTTTATTATAAATTGGAAAGTTTTACACTGCAACAAGATGCATTAAAAATACTTTTCAGATTTAATAACTCTAATCCTGTTGTGTGAATATCTTCAGTCTCCTGCAATCAGACATATGCATAATATAAACCTTAGCAGAAATTGATTACTTACCTGTGGACAATTTGTTTGAGGCACTGTTTATTTATTTATTTTTGAGCACCACAAATATCTGTTCCCCTGGGTCTAACTTCTGTGGCTGGAAATATCTCAATATTGATATTAAAGTGTTTTGCACTGAGTTGCACCTGGCCTTGCCTTGCCCAGAACAAGTTGGCCTACATTTGGACATCTCAAAGAACCTTTTTGAAAAGGCCCATTAGTATTCACAGACTGACAACTTTTGCAAATATTTTTGCAAATGTTTTGCAGCTGTAACATTTATCACAAGTGGAACTGCAACGTACGCCTTGCAACCTACAGAAAGAATCAGGAAAGCTAATTTGGCTTTTAGACAAACCAACATGCTTATTCTGATAGTGGAAAGCTCAATAGGACTTTCCACTTAAAATTCCCTGTTAACTTGAGTGGTGGTGCTAATAACAGATTCATTGTAAATGATTCCATAGCACCAGTTTTATACCATTTTATTCTGAAATCGCACTTCTCAGCAAGCTGTCGAAGCTACTTCTACCCAATCCTATTCAGAATACATTCACACTGCAAAGTCATGAAGAGATACTAGCTTGAACTTGGACAGGATAATCAGATCTGCACAGCTTCGCACTTTTTCTAATGTTTCTAGAATATAAATTGATTCATGTGGCCTAGGCTAAGAATATAGAGTGATGTATAACATTGTGCGCCTGTATTCTGACAGCTTTGATGATATTTATGCAATGTCATTTCAGCATTCATATTCTTACTTGTTTTCTGATATAATAACACTTTTATAATAACACTTGGCTTCCACAACAGCTTTTGCCAAAGGTCTTGATCCTGCATACCAGGTGGACAAAGGAGGCAAAGTAAGGTTCATGGTGGAGCTAGCAGATCCAACAGTGGAACTCAAGTGGTATAAAAATGGCCAAGAAATACGACCAAGTGCAAAGTAAGTGGTTTTATCGTATGTAAGCAATAAAATGGGTACACATGTACTTCCTTGGCAAGTGTGTTGCATAGATCTATCTCTCTGCTCAGGTTGCACCAATTTTATTTCTGAATTTCATTATACATGAAAAGTATGCAAATGATGTTATATTGCTCCTGACCCAAAAAAGTCCACTGTAAGCTTAATATTAACGCAGATCGGCTCCTTTGCCTCAAGAGAAAAGAATTCAAGATCCTTAGCAAAACATGGAGCCGTTTCCTACTCGTTAGTTTTTAAAAAATCAGGAAGCACTGTGAGCAAATAAATCTCCTGTCCTCAGTACTATGTACAAAGGAGGTCAGAATCTTTCTACAGTAGTCGGGTGCTAAGAGGAGAGATGTTTAAGACAACACACTAGCCAACCTGGCTCATAAGCCACCCGAGGAAAGGGGAACGAGGTTTGTCTCACCTTCCACTACCCAGTTCACGCTCACACTGAAGTCTGCATTAGCTGAAAGTGACTTCTGTCATGCGCAACAGGTCTGGTGAACCCAAGCTGCTTCATCATTTCTATCACCTCTATATTGGTTTACTCTTTGGCTTTATCTAGGAGAAGTGGCTTTTCAGGTGCAGACACTTGAGTACAGGTAAAGCAATGGCTGGAAGCCGAGCCCAGTCCTTACTGTGGGCACGACTGGCTCTTA
Source organism: Chroicocephalus ridibundus (assembly GCF_963924245.1). Classification (NCBI taxonomy): domain Eukaryota; kingdom Metazoa; phylum Chordata; class Aves; order Charadriiformes; family Laridae; genus Chroicocephalus; species Chroicocephalus ridibundus. The sequence continues at coordinate 158,971,579 of NC_086284.1, forward strand.
CAATGGAAAATCCCATTCCAAAGTCAGACACAGTTAGGAATGGTAATGTGTAGCCAGTAATGTACAAGGCAATGTTCCTTAAATGTTTCTCAGCAGCACAAAATCCTAGCAACTTTCTCCTCTGGCCTTGTGAAAAAACAGCTATTAGCAAAAGCCCTTTTACAGAGAAGGGGAAGATTTCCTTCACTCTGTTGCTGCAAAAGTTAATGAAGGATTTTGATTAATATTCATAGTTGACAAAAATGCATAACAAACAGGGTACCTTTTCTTTAGCCCTTTTGTCTGCCATGAGCAGTTCAGAGATGCTTTGCAGGCAGCTATATGGATACCTCTCCAGCAGAAGGACCTGGATTGAATGCTCCAGTGCATTTCTTCCAGGCTGCTGAAGCAGCTGTCAGATGCTAATGAGCTTTGGTCATTACAAGCCTGGAGCAGATCTAAACTGGTGACATAAAGGTGAAAGGCACCATATCCCATTACCAAAACCCCATATCCCATTACTGATCTCTTGTGCCATCTGGCCTACCAATAATATTAACTTCTTAACCTTGGCTATTATTTTACTTCACAAAAATGTTAAGAGTGTTGGAATGAGGATGGTGTCCTGTTACTGGTTATTTTCATCTTTACTCATCTAGAGTTTCAGACTCCACTTTATTTGCCATCCTTCAGAGCCTGCTCATTTTTTTTATTTTTTCCTATCACCCAAGCCTGGGATTTTGGAACAAGCCAGAAGATGCTTGTTGTCATCCTACATCATAGCTCTTTTCGCTGAATAGTTTATGACAGTTCTGTTGAATCTCGGAAATTGCTTCCCAGGACAACTTTTCCAGTTGAAAAACGAGATTTTAACCTATAATAATCCCTGAAGAATTTTCTACATAAAACAAATGGGGTCTATCAGTTTTGCTAATGTATCTTTGCTGTCTTCCTGTTCAAACAGATACATTTTTGAGCACAAAGGTAACCAGCGAATTTTATTCATCAATAATTGTACGATGACAGATGATGCTCGCTATTACGTAACAGCGGGTGATGAGAAATGCTCCACAGAACTGTTTGTGAGAGGTAACTTCATCAGCTTGCTCCTATTTCACCTGCTATAAATTGGTGTGGCTTCTTTGACTGCAACAGAAATTTAGGGAGGATCTGGTTTAGTGTATTTTTGTATTCGTACTGGCAGCCGTTAGGATCATTTTGTATTTCTGTGATCCCTGGCCAATTTTTTTTCCCCTCATCCCATATTTAGTAATTTAGTGAAAAACCTGAAAGGAGGATATGGTTGATTTCATACTGTGCATTGGGATCTAGTGGGACTGTTGTCGCATTCATAGTTATAAAGCCATTTTGGAGACTTTTTTGTTATAGCGTTGGCTTTCCCTACCACCACACTTAGGTACCTGATGACCCTGATGCTCTTGGCCCAACTGATCTGTTTCATGTACCCTCAGATGTGGCTTTCTAGCAGTTAGTTTTCATTCTGTCTGCACAGATTTAAGGGAAGACACTATGAATGGGTGGCCATTTCTTCACCCTTTTTACTCCCACAGTGTTGATAGTCTGATAATAGCATCTTAATGAGCAATGGCTTTTCTGATTTAAGGTAAAAAAAGCTACACTGAGACTGATATTTAAAAGACGTGTAGATGTAGCACTTAGGGACATGGTTTAGTGGTGGACTTGGCAGTGTTAGGTTTATGGTTGGACTCAGTGATTTTAAAGGTCTTTTCCAACCTAAATGATTCTATGATATTACAATTTTATAGTATCATCTTCTATAGCATGATTTTGAAAACATCTTTCACTTAGTTTTCTCTCTCAGATTGTAAATCTGTAATTTTCTCTTTACAAAGATCCTCCAATTTTGGTGACCAAAGGCCTGGAGGATACCAGTACCTATGTTGGTGAACGAGTAGAACTGAGCTGTGAAGTGTCTGAGGATGATGCAAATGTGAAATGGTAAGCCACAGTTTGAACAGATACTGTTTTCCTAGAGAATAAAACCCAGAATATTTTAATTGTAGGCAAAAATTTGGATAGCTTTTTCTATACCAGTAAACCTGAAAATTGTTAAGAAAATCTCAAGAAACCATTATTCAAAAATGCAGCAACAGCAAAAATATCCTTACACATTCATGGATGAGATTGTTCAACCTTTCTCAGGAAGTTTCAGTCTGTGGGAGCCTTATTTGCACAGGACTTCTATTGAAAAAATAATCATTCTTTGCTTTCCATTAGGTTTAGGAATGGTGTAGAACTTCCCAATGACCCCAAATCTCGCTATCGAATCAAGGTTGAGGGTAAAAAACACACTTTGATCATAGAGGAAGCTGCAAAAAATGACAATGCAACTTACTCAGTAATGACAACTGGAGGCCAATCAGAAGCTAAGCTTTCAGTTGACTGTAAGTACAATTCTATGATTCTATAATACATCTTGCTCTTGAATTGGTATGTCACAGTTTACTAGTTTACAGAAAGAAATAATTTGCCTGCCTTTTCCTGGGGGTTTAAAGGAAAACATATCTTCCATACCAATTTCTTTGCTGCAAATCTCCGGAACAGTGACTTTCCTTTAGACATTGTTTGCAGTAACAGTCCTGCTTGAAAACTTTCTGTCACTCTGTTAAGATAGAAAACAAAGCTATCCATCCAAAGACATAATAGGTCAGCAAAGTGAAAATTTCAAGGGAAGTATCTGCTTTTCTTTAATCCTTTCAGGTTTTCACAGGAAAGCCAAAACAAGGCTTTTTAGCCAAAATCAGAAAAAAAAGTATACTGAAAAAAATAAGTGGTTCTATAACTAGGCATATTGTTTACAGGCATCAGGGTCACTTGACCTGAACTCATAGGCACAAACACATGCCTGTGTAGCTCCCTCAGTATTGTTTATGCAATAGCTCTTTAAAATTCCTGTGGGTTTTAGCAAAGTGTTATCATGCATTATGCATAAACATACACTGGTTTGTAACACTTATACTGCTTTTTACTATTTTGTAAAAAGTGGCATCTTCAGCACAACCAATTCATGCTGTTCTATTATCAAGTTGGAAATGATCCTCCATGCTGTTGGGCTCCGTCATCTTTCTTTTCATGCATCTTCTTCTAAGGGTTTTCCAACTGGCTTTCTATAAAACGCTACCTTTCCCAACACTCTTTGTTTCCTATGTCAGGTTATCGTCAGGGATATTTACTGCATATAGGTGGTACTGTGTGTTCAGCCTGGACTCTGGTCTACAGCATCTAATCTTCCAGAAAGTGGAAGTGAACTGGGGCACCAATTCTCAGACTCAAGTTTTACAAAAGCTAGTAATATCTGTGGGTATCAATCCGGTGAGTTAAGGCAGTTTAGCAAACATGAGGACGAGTAGTGCATGAAGGTAAGCTTTCTGGCGAGTCAGCCTTTGCTACCAGCCTGACAAAACAGGTTGAGAACTACAGTCCCCACTTGTGATGAAATACTTTGGTAAATCTCCAAATTATCTTGGATTAGCTGGGAGAGCTACGAGAGCAAATAGATCATTGTTAGATCATGGGAAAGGTGGGTTGCAATCCATTCTAGTGCATAGGTCTGGGGGGACAGCAATTTCGCTTCTTTAAAGTTTCTTACTGGACTTGGGTGGATAGAGACACCCTACCTCCAGCACCTACACACCAGAGAGGGGACAGCATTCAAATTTTGCTTCTGAGCTTAGTTCTTCTACTGGAAATACCCATGGAGTTTCCCCTGCCAGGGCTTGGGTATTTCAGGTGACCCTTTCTAAGGCATCAGAGGTCAATTTACGTAGCTTACATGTATATGTTACTGGTATTTTGACTTGAGAACTTTATTATTGGAGGCATTTTTCTGATTTGAAGACCTTTGTGATGGCTAGTAGCAGCTCTGTGACAGAATTTTGAATTACTGTGTAATATTAGTATTAATATCTCTGCTTCTGTTTTCCTAAGTGAGACCACTGAAGATATCACTCGCACTAGAAGACCAGACTGTGAGGCTTGGACAGGAAATCCACCTGAAGTGTGAGATATCTGAGAATGTGGCAGGGAAATGGTACAAAAATGGGCAACTGGTTGAAGCTAGTGACCGTGTAAAGCTTTATCACAAAGGAAGGTAAGCCTGTTGTGTATCAACTTGACTTTTGATGGAATGACATTGTAGAGATGTGCCAATATGTGGATTACTTCACTAAAAATTATCTGGTAAAGAATCCTAACCTCTGTCCCTCAAACACATTTATTTTTATCATCATAAAAAACATGTCTCCTTATCCCCGTTCATCTTGTGGCTTTTGGCTGTGGAGGACAACAATCAAATCCTTGATCCATCTAAGTTCAAGCTATTAATTTTTATTGACACTGTTGCTGTTAGTATGGAATATGAAGTAGTAAAGTAAAATAATTGTCAGATGTTATTAAAAATGCACAGCTTTTAAATGTCTGTTTTTCTCATAGCTTCTGTTTGTGTCAGCTCAGACCATGCACCTCTGCCCATGCAAAGTGTGTAGGGATATCAGGTCCCTTTGCATTTATAATCCATCCTTTTTTACAGAAAGTGTGTCAGTCAAAAAAATAAACAAAAAAACCCAACAACAACAAAAAACAACCAACCAAACAAAAAAAACCCAGTTTTTTTTAACTTTAAGTACATCCCCTTCACTTCAGTTTAGCAGACCGTTCATACAGCGGGGAAATGCACTTGTGAAGATGCTCCTAAGCAGGCTGTGAAATATTCGCATTGACTCCGTAATGCTCACTAAGCTGCAGTAAGGGACAAGTGCCAGCTGTGCAATGACCCCTTGGACTGACATAAGCTGAAGCTCCCCTTCAGCCATGTAGGCCCATAGGGTGAGGTGAGGGAAAGGGGAGCAGGAAGGGCACAGAGGTGAGTCCTACCTTGAATAAAGCTTAGACACAGCAGATGATAGGAGAGCAAAAATACCATCGTACGGAAAATGCAGTTAGGTAGTAAGAGCAGCATATGCTTCGCTCACCTATTTCTTTATTTTAGTAAACAAATAATAGATCGGATCCTTCCACAAAAAACAGTCTACCAAAAGTCAAAATATTCCCACAATGGGATCACCTAAAGATTTCTTCTTGAACAACCAATGGCAGCAGCACAGAATCCTTGTGTCAAAGAGATTACACTCCTGTATTTTTCTACGTTTGCGTTCAAAAAAAAAAATACTAGAATTGGTTTCATTATTTGGTGGTTGTCTAAATAATATTTCTTACAAATCGCACAGTATTTAATCAGCTCAAATACCACTAAGCAGCCAGCAAAGTATTTTTAGTCAGTAATTTTACACACCTGCACAGACCTCCTAAACTTTTCACGGAGTTTTTCCTTATAGCTTCAAGCAGCCTTCCAAAATAATTTACGTTGATTTCTTTTTCAATTTTTTACAGAATCCACAGATTTGTTATAGCGAGTGCTGCCGTTGATGATGAGGGTGAATACATGTTTGTACCAGATGCCTATAATATTAATATTCCATGCAAAGTACGTGTTGTGGGTAAGTATATGGCACAGTGACTTATACCTAACATCTCTTTCTCTGACCTTTGGAAATTAAAAGCAGCGTGAAATATCCTTGATTACAATCACTTTGTTTCCTCTGAGCAGGCACCTACCAGAGAAAACAGACCTGCTGCTTTGGCAAAGGGCAAGTGAGTTAGTCAGAGAGCGCTTTGCCTTGTGCTCAGCATCTGCCCATAGTTTACAAGCCTGGGGAAAACTCCCAGGGAAGCGTTCTTGGTGTTGGATTCCTAAACCTAAACCACGACTAAGTTTTTTTGTAAAACACCTGTTGTTATCCTCTTTTCAGACATACAGCATTGTCATCTTTGAAGAACTGGCTTGCTGACATTGCAAAACGTGATTTAGTTTGGTAAAAGATTAGTGGAATAAGCACATATTTACCTCTTCCCTTAAATGATATCTACAGAGCAAAATGTTTCTGGCCAGCTTTTATTCACTCAGCAAAACAGAAGGCTTGTTAATGATCATGGTCTTTCAAAAAAATATAAAACAAGGCATTGACTCTTCCTACAACAATACCTCACTGGCTTTTGACTGCAGCCAGCAACTTGGAAGTCAAAAGGAGAGCAATATAAATGACAAAAGTTTTAGAAAATATGTTCTTTAATTGAAGCTGAAAGAAGTGGGATATCTGTGTTAGAAAAAGTATTGGCAAGGTCCAGGGAGAATGAAGAAGTTGGGGGTAGTAGGGGGTATGCCCAGCGATACAACTTCCAACGTATTTTAAAAAGTTGTAAGAGCATATTTAGCACTTGTTCTCCATACGCATGGGGTACAACAAAAGTGACCACTTCATTTTCAGAAAAGCGAGTTATGTTAAGAAAACTTTTAAACTCTAAGAACAGGGATGTCTCAAGCATGCTAAAAAGTGTTATAGAAGGCCTGCAATGGAAATTCTCAAGAACCACTTAGAGAAAATCTCTCTCAGAAGTTACCTAAACAAACATAATTCTGCCTCGGGAAGATAGATTATTTATTTTTTTTATGGTCCTACTATTCAAAAATTTCTATGGTGCCATGATTTGTTTTTTATCAGACAGCTATTCTCTTAAAAAGAAAATTTCTTCATAGATTTTCTTCCTAACAAAAAATCAGTTGATTAAAAATACTGGGAAAATACAAAACACAGAGCATGTTTCTCCATGTTGCAGACATGTGCCAGGTCACTGAACTCTCAAAGTGGCAGCCGCATGGCAAATTTGGACAACCTTTCCTTTTTCAGATCCTCCTAAACTCCATCTGGATGGTCTTGGGGAAAATAACACTGTGACGGTAGTGGCAGGAAGCAAACTACGACTTGAGATCCCCATCACTGGCGAGCCAACTCCAAAAGTCATGTGGAGCAAAGGGGACAAGGTACATTGTCTTTATACATGTCTCTCTAGCTTAACAAGGGGCCTTTTCCTTCAAAAGATAACCTCTAGCCTTGTGAAAACATTGATTTTAATGGCAGAAAATAAGGAGATGCATTTTATCTAAAAAACTCTCCTTGCTCAAAAATGAAGGGTAAAATGAATAAATATTATTTAGTGTCTTTTGGGGGAAAGGGTGAAATTAATGAAGGAAAAAATAGTTTTCTATAAATAAATTGTAAAAGGAGAATGACATATGAGATACAGAAGAAAACTAGTGAAAATCTACCAAATGTCTAGTCCTTGTGTACATACTGTGCAGAATAGCTACCAGGTTTTGACAGGAAGCCATCGTATGGTCCAGTTTTGGAAAATGAAAGATAAAATTCTGATGGAGTGTCAAGTCTCGAATGAAACAATAGGCTGGGCAATTGATTTCTTGCATCTGGTGGTTTTATGCAAAACTTCGCACAGGTCAATCCCTGGCTGCGTAATACCAAAAAGCCACTTTTCACATTTAAATTTTCACTCTGGCATGTGGAAGCTGGAACATGTTATTATTACTGGATTCATCAGACCTATTTGGACAAATCTCTGACTAGTTTTTTTTTTCAAATATTAATTGTAGTATCACCACTGTGGACTTGTCCAAATAGGGAATTATTCTAGGAGAGGTCTTAGTCCAGAATATGTGCCAGCATTTGAAATTTGTGAGGACAAACTACTGACCATTGCAATCCCTCTGACCTTTAAACTGAATGAATTGCATTTCAATCTGCCTTTTGGGAGAATATACCGCTCTCCATCAAACTGATGACAGCTACTGTTGACAAAGGCATGTTTTTCCCACAGGACGAGTAAGCCTGGTGCCTCTTCCTTTCAGATGCAATGGCTGAACTGAGTACTAAACAGTTACCATATTTTGAAGTTATTTATTTGTCCCTCAGTTATTTTGTCTTTTTTCTGATTATTGGGTGACTAGAATCCTGAGCTTTAGTGTGTTTTTTCTTATAGTTGTTTTAGCATTTTTGCTGAAGTGTCCTGTACTGCATTTGGCTGTTGATTTTTGAGCAGTTTGATTCTCAAATCCAGAAAATATGACTTTTCCCTCTGCTTACTTGGATTCCTAGTGGATCACAGACAGCGGAAGAATACGGGCAGAAACTTACCCAGACAGCAGCTGTCTGGTCATTGATACAGCTGAGAGGGAAGATTCAGGTCCTTTCAGAATAACGTTAAAGAATGAAGCTGGAGAGGACTCAGCTCTAATCAACATTAAAGTGGTTGGTAAGTCATGCAGAACAGCGCACCCAAGCCATGTCTTTTATCATAGCCCTTTTCAATAAATGCTCCTTGAAGAGCCCTACTTTTCTGCACCCCAACAAGAGACAAATTCTTCCTCTATCTGAAGGATCTCTTCCATAAATGCTGTCCTCCCTAGCTACCAAACTGTTGTAGATTCTCAGAAAACTTCTATTTCCCTGTTTGTCCCCATTTTCATTGAGCTGCAAGGATCCCAAGGCCCAATGCTACTGAAGGACACAGAAGCTTAGCATAGGATTTAAGTAGGAGTTAATTATCACCCTGCTGCCACCTTACATTGCAAGGGCCAGACTTGTGCAGTTGCCTCAGGCACCTCAGGGTGCCCTTAACACTCTCTGTTCTCCATGTGGCTGTGGGCCCTGTCTTACCACGTGCCCTCAAGCGCCTCTCAAGTGTCTCAACTGTGCTGAAGAGCTTAGCCTTCCTAACCACCTGCCAGGATCCACAAAGACCTTCTTTTTCTCTCTCACCTCATTAGGAACTCTTGTTGCACTTCAAAAACTATCCAGATTTGTTTCTTATTTGACACTTTTTATTTCAACCCATGCAAAAAGAAGAAAGTTGTTTTTTGGAGGCTTTTTAAATAATATTTACTTTGTCTACAACAGATGTACCTGATCCTCCTCAGTCACCAAATGTGACTGAGGTGGGTGAAGACTGGTGTGTTATGACCTGGGAACCTCCAGCAAATGATGGTGGATCACCCATCTTAGGTACATATTTTCCTTCTTTTTTTTTTTTTTTTTTCCTGTAGTGATGCTCTAATATAGATAAAAGCAACAAACCCCAAATAATGGAACCCATAGGATCAGAGTTTAGCTCAGGCCCTGGAGAGCTGTATTTCAAGTATCCAGTTGCAAGAATGCTCTAGCCAATCTTTGAATTTATCGGATACCTGTTTTTCTAATGCTTTGAGATTTGCCATTTTGTATGTTGCCACATTATTAATCCCCTTACTTGGAAGACAACCTCTTATAATACCACATTTTGAACAGTTAGCTTGTTTGAATGTCAGCAGGAATTTCAGAAAAAATTTAGTGAGTAAATTGGAATATTTTCTAATACACTGAACCAAGAGGAAAGTCAGAGGGGCCCAGAGGCCAGCAGAATCGGGCACTTTCCACTGAACTAAATACAGCAGTGTTGTAAGTGAAGTCAGAAAAGAGCTCATACGTGGCTGTGAAAGCCAAACAGGTGATTATCAGATAGCTTGCAATGGCAAAAATTTGGCAATAACCCCTAAACCACTCTGAGGCTAGAAGGGGATATTGAAGCGTGTCCAGAAAATACACCATTGGGCAGTCAAAAAATAGCTCCCTCACTACTGAGCTTTATGCTACCACTTAGTACAATAAAATTTTGTTTGGTCAATAGGATATTTCATTGAAAGGAAAAAGAAACAAAGCTCCAGATGGATGAGGCTGAATTTTGAACTGTGTAAAGAAACAACTTTTGAGCCAAAGAAGATGATTGAAGGTGTTGCTTACGAGGTCCGAGTATTTGCTGTCAATGCAATAGGCATTTCCAAACCAAGTATGCCTTCAAAGTCCTTTGTTCCTTTAGGTAAGTAATCAAGAGCATAGAGATAGGTATGCATTCAGAAAATTATCATTAAGACATTATTACAGTCATCTAATTACATAACTCTAGTTCTCGTGGCACTTATGTTGCTCAGGATCTGTCTTTATTAGGTGTTGCATAAACTATATCTCTATCCCTGAAGGATTTATAGTCTTTTATAAACAAAAAAACAAGGACATATAAACAGAAAAATGCTGCACTACAATAAAATAGCGATATACTATAGGTGAGCCTGATATGGTCAATACTATGGTCAATATGTTTTAAGAAACAGAACTAATATTTCTATGTTTTTGTGTATCATAAGTACCTCCTGAGCCAAACTATTGCCAGTCAAACTGGCAATTTAGGAAACTGATAAAGACAATGGATTATAGCCTTGGTTGTTTTGTGTCTTTCTCCTGCTATAAGTTGAGTCAGGCACTGGCTTTTAGCCAAAAATGGTCAGAAAAAGCAATCAGAAGTCTAAACATCACTATTTGTAGGCTGCACTGTATGAAAAGGAGACTTGCTTTCATGTTTCACTACTTAGGTTTTGTTGTTACACAGTAGTTTGCAATTCAACAATGTACATGTATTTACAAATAATCCATAAATTTCCATTTTAAAAAAATATTCAGGTATACAATCCATCATAAAGGTAGAAGTCTATGTAAAAAATTAAGCAAATTTGCCCAATATTGCAATAAGTCATACGACAAGACACATTTGAATAATCCCTAATTTCACTCTATGCCTCTTGGACCCCCATCAGCTGAAGTAGGGTTGGGGTTTTTTCCCAGAAAGAGATCACATATTTTCAATATCCTTTTGCAGACAATCCAGATTAGGCTAGGTCATATTTTATACTATTCTACATATCATCTTATTGCTTTATATTAATTTAACAGCTACAGGGCCTTGTTGTTCCCCTAGTGACAGACTAATTTGGTGGCCCCTTCATATAAAGAATCAGATTTCCAAACTATTGTGACATACACAAGCCTCCCTAAAAGAAAGGTGACTTGTTCTGAAGGCCAGCAAAGGTTCCCCACCTTGCTCAGCAACACCCCCACAATGCAGAGGAGGAGGAAGGTGGTGGCTGCTACAGCATGTTCTCCTCTTGCCAGAAAACACCTGCTGTTGTAGAATACACTACTCACAACTTCTCTGCTCTACCTTCCACCACTCTGTCCTTCTCACTCTTCAGCAGAAGGAATTTAGCTCTGGGTTAGGCTGTGAGCGGACATAGGATAAGGTACCTGCTTCTCCTAGTTTGGTCCAAATTGGGCAAGACATGCCAGGAATGATTGGAAACACCTGGTAGGCAGGATTTAGCCTCTCACCTGACAGTTTGACGATGCTAAATTAAAGGAATACACACCATAAATGTAAGCCTTTAATTGTAACCCGGTTTTCTGCCTTCTCCCTGCTGTTTGCTCCCTTCAGCTGTTACCAGTCCACCAACTCTGCTGGCAGTGGATAGTGTGACGGATACCTCAGTTACAATGAAATGGAGGCCACCAGACCACATCGGAGCGGCAGGGTTAGATGGCTATGTTGTAGAGTACTGCTTTGAAGGAAGTAAGTGACAACGACTGTGGTATGTTACTCATAGTTCAAGTAGGTGAGACTTCTCCATTTTTTTCTCTACAGGTGCTACATACTCTTACTTTAAGGCAGGGACTAATCAGTCAGAAAACCTCAAGCAGCAGGGTTGTGTTCAGGCTTCCTTTGGTTTGTATTCCAGATCCTGCCCGTTAATGGGTTGTTGTTCAACCCGTCTTACATTGGATCTGAAATCCAAATCAAAAGCCATATAATCTGTCGTAGCATATCAAGTACCGTGTTAATGCCTATCCTCTTTTTTGAGCTAAATGAAGAGTCAATGCAGTAAAGAGTGGATGGATGAATGAATAGGAAATAATGAATAGCTACAAGTGTCGTCCAAAATATTTGCAGCTTGGCTGGGTTTTAGGGACAGGAGGTCCTTGGTGTGGTAAATCCCTTTCTTGACATATTACTAATTGGCTACTTTGAGTGCCAGTTCCCAATACTTAGGACAGACAGATTCCCCAATAGCTGGCTGTAGAAGTTTTCTACGCATGCAAAGTTCATGGCTGGATATTGAATTTCTCCAACATTTCAGTGTAGTTAAACGCAGGCTCTTTATGTCCATCTAAGACATAAATCTATACAGAACTGAAAACAAAAGATAAAGACATAAGAGACTAAATAATTCATGAGAGTAAAAGAACAATGAATAGGGAAATATCATTTATATTTTACAATTAAGAGTCTTTGGTGATCCAGCAGCAGAAACAGTATTTTCCATCAGATTTTCTTCTGAACTGGCATCAAATGAATTCTACTTTCAAAAAGTAAAATCCACCGACTCCTGGGTAAGTATCAAATAGACTGGAGTGGTATGTGCAACACCCAGCCTCTGTGGGCCAACGCCAATCAGTGGGACTCCAGCAATGTTGTGTGTTTGGATGAATGGAACACGGCTCTCTTCAGCTCCACTAGCTGCTGCTCTTAACTGCGCTGTAAATGAGTTGGACACTTTTTTTTCATAAAGGCATTTAATTCAACAAAAGCTTTCATGAATGAGGTCCTGGAGACGAGAGGTAGAGGACAGAACTGGTCATTCACACTGTCACGTGTTTCAGATTAAGACAATCCAGGAAAACAGTAGTTCACAAAAGTGGTCAGATACCGCAGGAGCAGAGTGCCCGCAGTTCTCACTCAGGCGAGTGGGAGAGGGAGCGAAGAAGAACCGCTGGCTTTTCTCAGGAGCGCTCAGCATCTTATAGTATTGAGCTGCATATCTGTAAGGAGCAGGAACAGACTGCAAGAAGCTCAGAGTTCTGGAGAAGATTACCTGAAGTCAGACACAGCTGGAATGGTAGGAAGGGTTCTCCTTGTATATTGGGAGAGAGCTGCGGGAACAGTTCAGAAGGAGTAAGTATGCAGTTTTACATCAAGATGCACCATTCCTATAGTGTTTCCATTGCACAGACAAGTTGTCTGGGAATATAAAGGGGACTGTCAATGTGAGGATTTCTGCATATTCTGTATATTATGCTCTGTATAGCACTGGTAGGATGGTGGGGGAAAAGTTAAAAGTGTTTGTAATATATCATTGTCATAAACCCCCTGACATTACAGCATGTGATTTCCAAATGAGGTGACAAGAGAGGATAAGAAATGTATATATGCTAATGCAAACTATGGTGTTTGGAGGAATCTTCCAAATCTATCTTTTAATGACTATTAGACAGAAGATCATTGTATACCTGTTGAATGGAACAAATTCTTTACTTTTGTTTTTTTCAGATAGGTTTAAAACATATGAAGATACAACAAAATGGCAGTCAAGTCTGTCATTTTATTGTTACCTACCTCAGTTAAAATACAATGGGTACAATGTATTTTACATAGCTTTCTGAGTGCTTCTGTATATCTATATATGCCTCCTATATATGCATATACATCTATATATACACAATTGGCATTATTTATGTATATATGCTATGAAAACAGTTAGGAATAAGGTAGAAGATACCAATTAAAAAAGACGCGTTATTGGAATATGCATCCTTTTCTCTATGTTCAGTCTTTTTTTTTCTTTCTTGCATTATCTCAATCCCTCCTTTTCTCAGTCCTTTCAGTGCCTGTTCTACCTCTAACTAATTTCTTCTATACTGTTTAACGACTCTTTAATTTCAAGGTACTTCTTATGACTGTCTATATTCATTCTGCTGCTCATTTCTTTTAGTTATCTGTTTGTAAACTCACTTGTCTTCACCTTCTCCATTCTTTAATCATTGTCATCAAGGCAGTTTTAAAGAGGGCTTTTTTGAGACTTCCTTATAGCAATCATTAGGAGAAATCACAGTCTGAAAATAATAAGACAACATATATATATGTAATTATAATTTAGAAGAGTTATGTACTGTAAGCATTGGTTTGGCTTCGCAAAAATTTGGTATTTGTCTGAACCTCATAACTTGATCAACATGGTGGACTCTAGGATTTCCTTAACTATGGTAGCACCTTTGACAGCTGACTGTGTATATTGCTGAACTGGAGTCTCATCATGAGTATCAGGATCAGGCATTGCATAGGTGGGAATAATGTGAACATTGAACTCCCCTTCCCAGGGATAGTTTAGAACATCCAACTTGAACCTCTTGCTGTGGTGATGTGGAGTAGACCATATCTCAGTGACATGGTAGAACTCAATTCCTAGTAATATAGGCTGCTGACTCGTTCTTGTTTGACATTTCAGGGGTAGTCTGATGAACTTGGCCCTAGTTTTATCTGCCTTTAAAGGGTCATTGTACCTGCAGATGATCTGTTTTTATAGCTAGGAAATAAGCACTTCAGAGAGTCTCTCTTGGCTGAGATCTTTGCCAGTGAACCCATCTAGGACCATGCACAGATACTAGAATAGTATTTTTACTATCCTGAAAATAGCCAACCCCAGGATTCCAGGAAATCCAGGGAAGTCATAGCTTTGTCCAGGAAATAAAGCCTTAGTGATTACATCATATCTGTCATCATCCATGGTTTTGGCCTTCTTTAATTTTCTTTCTATGTTGCCTTTAGCTAAATGTGTTCTCTTCCTCTGTTTCCCCACGTTTTTTTCCAAGACTTCTCTTTTTCTGTCTCTCTTACTCAGAATACTTCTCTGAATTTCTTCACTCTTCTCTGATGTGTTTTCTTCTCCTTCTACACTTTCTCCCATCATCATTTTGTTTCATTTCTCTCCCTTCCAAATGTTCCTTTTGTCTCTTTCTTTCCAGGGCTGTGATCAGTCCCAAAGACAAAAACCAACCTTATCTCCTCCTCTTCATTTATCCTTTATCTTTCCTGTGAGCATCATGCATAACTGTTCTTTGATCTAGATGCCCTCTACCTATCTCTTTCCTCCCTGCAGTCTCCCTAAATACAGGTCCTCTAAATCTTTAAAGCCCAGCATCTATCTTTGCATACTTACTAACAGGAATTGCTAACCACTGACAAAATGCTCCATCTGTGTGAAAGTGGGTGTCTCTGATTAATTTTAAAGATGGATTCTCACAAGGTATATCGGCAGATCAGTCTGAGGAATTGCTGGAGCCACCTTTTAACCGGGAAGGTACGGTATTCAACAAAGGATATACATCTTCTTTAATAAAAGAAAAACTCTCTTCATAAAAGTAAAGATAAATTTCTGAGAGTGAATTTTAGGGGCAACAGTCTACGGAATTTTCTGTAGTCCGTGTATAAGGGGAGGGGGAGGTGTTTGGGAAACAGTCATTGATTGCAATCCTCTTCTGCTAGAAGCTGAAAGAAGCAGCTCGAAGGAGAACTTAATTCCTAAAAGTAAGACCCACAGTTATGAAAATGTACCACAGTATTGCGCGTGAAGTCTACAGGGCTCTCCCGCTTATAATAGTTCTCTTGTCTTCTGCGCCAATATTAAAATTCTATCTTTATATGATGTGGAAGGTATTGATACTGTCTTGCTACTGCGTAAATTTGACTTCCAAATGTCAAGGTGCCAGCAGTGTTAAAAGTGATCTGTTTAGAGGACAAGGTGGAAAAGAAAGTATCATTTGTAGTTGAAGCTTTTTGAAAGACTGTACTGTTTCCATCGCTCTATGGAGTACATGCAACTGCCTGGGGTAGGATAAAAAAATCCAAGGATGCTGTAATTACATGAATAATTCTGACACAGCCTTCCTTTTTTAAAGGCACCAGGAGAGATGGTGTTTCATTGCAATTTGTAAATATTCTGTGTTTCTCTCATCCCTGCAGTCTCACTGGTAGTTTCAAGGGTACTCACTACTGGTCTAATTGTGATATTATTGAAATTAACTGTAAAACCCATTTCTCTCCAAGGAAACTGTTAAAGCAATGCTGAGTGCTTTTGGAAATATACTCTATGTCCCCCTTGTTTCCTATCAATCAGCTGAACTTAAAGACTAATCAGTTTTCTCGCTGAAAATTAAATGATAGACACATTCTAAAAGCATTTGTTTCTCTAAATATATAATCAGGAGAAATGCTTAAAGGTTTGAAACGTTTTTCCTACGTATGATTAAACTGAATCAATATCATGTTATAGCATAATTAGAAAAACAAATCAGAGGTATTCATCAGAATATATGGAAAATATTACCGTTCTGTACTTTTACTCATTCGCAAAGTGGATGTATTTATAACTCCCTATTCTTTTGATTCGTCCTCCCCTCCTCTTTTCCCTAAACTAGCTGATGAGTGGATCGTGGCTAACCCGGAGCTGACAGACAAAACAAAGTTTACTATCAATGGCCTGCCGACTGGCTCGAAAATCCTTGTGAGAGTAAAAGCTGTGAATGCTGCTGGTGAAAGTGAGCCCAGGTACCACCCACAGCCTATTCTAGTCAAGGAAGTGATAGGTAAGATCCTCCTGCCTACACTCACCCACAAATACACTCTGCTTCCATACTTAGTTCATTTTTTAAGGCTAATACTTGTCAGAAACTCATGATATGGCCTTACAAACCCATTGTTCAGTGGGTAGAAATCATGAAACCACCTTTATTGGCAATAATATTGGCAATTAGTTTTATGTGTTCCATTTCCAAGCCTTCATTGCTCAGCCTTTCAAGGCTTTTTTTTTCTGCAGAACTTGATGTTGCTTTTTTTTGAGTTGCACTAAATTTCTCACCTGTTCCTACCACCATAACATTAGGTGTTACAGAAACCAATAGTGTACTACATGTAACATTGTCGACCAAGAAATTTAAGATACCTCACTCATTGGTCGCTTCTGGAAATTGTAGACCACAGAGTCTCCTATTTACACTGATGCCCACCAGTACTGCCTAAGTCAGAAAAGAAGATGAATGTCAAACACAAGCTTTTGGCTTTTTTCAGAACCTCCAAAGATTCGTCTACCAAGACACTTAAAACAAACCTATACTCGAAGAGTTGGAGAAACTGTGAATCTCGTTATTCCTTTCCAGGTAAGAACTAAAAACACTGACAGGAAAATACTACTTTTTCTTACATTGCTACATTTTAATTTCTTTCTGTGTAACTTTAGCCAGCCAGTAAGTTAACTTAAGCAGATGTGGAAGCACACAGAAGTACACAGGTGCTTGAAAGCTTTAGCTTAGACGTCTCAAAGAAACTATATTAAGCAAATTAATGAAACGGGTAACTAGCTTAAATAGATTGAATTGTCATCTGTCATCCTAAGGACACTTCTAAATCCTCCCAGTAGACATTACATGTGAGATAATTGCTAGCACAATGCAAAATGGTTACACCGGCAGTAGTTAGATATGATATCAAGGATGGGACTGTAGCATTTAATCTTTTTCTTGTCTTGAGAGAGGAAAAGGCAGGGGGAAAGTGGGCAGAGTTGCACTGTCTCCTATAGAAACTGCAACTTCTAAATTCTTGAGATCCCAGCTCTAATATGACTCCTTCCAAGGATATAGCACACGTTTTCCCACAGCATCATGTTAACCTTCATTCCCATACCTTTTTCAACAGTGACTGCTTCTCTACCTGCAGGGTCCTTATTCTTCTGAATAAAAGAATTACAGGAGAATTAATTTCTATTTCATCTCTCCACACCTAAATATACTGGCTGGGCATAATCCAGCTTCTACAAGGCTGTTAAAAGCCTAATAGAAGCTTGGTCAGCAATTCATTGCAAGATACGCTGCTCTTGAGAAATTAAAGGAATATTCTATGGTTATTCTCTAAGATAAGGCATTCAAAAAGACATGAGATTACCCTTTTTGGACAGCATCTGCAAATCATTTGCCTCTGGAAGGCAAATGCCATGGCAAAGTACATGGAGTTCACTTTGATTTAAGTGGGCACTACTAGGCCCATAAAAACAGCACAAAAAAGATGTCAGTCAAGTCTACTTACTTAGCTATTTCAACTGCTTTTGCAATGAAAGAAGAGAGTTTGGGATCCCTGGAGGTTCAGTCCACTACTTTCCTCCTTCACTGGCAATGTAGAGAATGCATATACTTCCAGAGGGTGAAATGTTTTGTTCTGCATTTTCTGGGTTTTTTTTCTCCTTTTTTAGAAAACTGGAAATTCATTGTCAAATTTAGCCAGAAAGTTAATTGTCAAATTTATCCAGAATTTGCAAATATTTTCAGTCTCCTGGGGGAAAAAAAAATAGGGGGGAAGAACACTGCATATTAGGTGAATTAACATGATTGTATCTCAAATGCTGTATGATTTAAAAAAGAATTCTCAGTTTCTTTCAGGATGGATTTTATTTCCCGCTTGGGAAAAATGAGAAATAAACCTGTTTTCTCTCCCACCCTTTTCTCTCCGAAAATCACATACAAATTTCTTCCTGGCTTCTTACAGGGAAGACCAAGGGCAAAAGTATCATGGCAGAAAAATGGTTCTCCAATTGACAAGAATCAAATCAACATCCGTAACACTGAAAATGACACTATCATCTTCATCCGAAAGGCAGAAAGGGGACACTCTGGAGAATATGACATGAAAGTGGAAGTAGAGAATCTGGAGGACAAAGCTACGATAGATATTCAGATTGTTGGTATGTTTTGAGAAACAGAAATACATGCATGCCAGAGAAGCAGACTGCAGCCATTCCAAGGCTATGGGAAAGCAGAGGAATCCCAAAGAGCATCTTTCTCCACAGTGATAACTTTCCATGTCCAATTACTCGGCTATAGATTTGTGATCTCTAAGCGAACCTTCCCACACAATGGCAGGTGTTTGTTGGAACATGTCAGACTCTCTTTTTTTCACTGTTATGCTTTTCATGTTCTTGTCTATCCAGAATGCAAGCTTTTTCCAGTTGAGTAGTATCCATAGCCAGAAATGGTAGCAAATTCATAGTAACTTTGACACAAGTGTAACATGGAAGAAATATGAAATGTTGAAAGAACATGAAAGTAGGAAAGACGGACAAGAAAACACATTTACTTTTCATTTTTATCATTCTATTTCTTTATATAATGGGCAAAACTGGTACCACAACCTTCATAATGATTTTTCTGACTGTCTTTTTAGTAACGCATCTTCAACTGGTTTTAACTTCTCCAAAATATCATGTCCTTATGCAGTTAAAGAGTATATGCAGAGTATACTGTACTCACAATGCAATCAAGTTTTTCATACTTCTGACATGTCTTAACTTTGGATGTTGTATTTTGCAAGCTCAACTTTCTTTTGACGTTGGTTTTGGCATATGCGTGTTGTAAGAAAGAGAGAGAGTAATCAAACTAAGTGGATGATGTGTGTAGGAGAGAGAGGGAGAGAGCAAACAATGGAAAAGGTCAGCTGCCATATTCTTGTTACAGATCGCCCAGGCCCACCAGAGGTTGTAACTATTGAGGACGTCTGGGGAGAGAATGTAAATTTATCATGGAAGCCACCAAAGGACGATGGCAATGCTGCCATTACTGGGTACACTATTCAAAAAGCAGATAAGAAGAGTATGGTAAGTAATAAGGAGATGTTTAAAAGGCTGATGTACTTATAAATTCTCCCTTTTAGAAATAAAAAGCCTTACATGTTTAAATTGATGTACGTGGACAAAGCATTGATTAGTCAGTGCTCAGAATATCTTCAAGGCATCTCTAAAAACTCTAAAAATCTTCTGTTCACTGTATCTAAAGCCTAAAAATTGAAATGTTTTCAGATTATCCTAAAGAGGAGGACTAAAAAGGAAAGAACAGGTACATTTGAGGGAAGTAATCCTGTTTTTTTGTCTTTGTCTCAGCAGAGAAAACAAAACCCAAAAATATTTATTAGGAAGTCAGGAGGTTGCTACTAGAATAAAAATGTAGTGCTGTTGTTTTCAAACCCGTAACGTCACAATGTGTAAGTCATTGCCACTCCTTATTACCCATGGCAAAATGGTACATATGTAACTCGTAAACTGCTTTGAGATTTACAGATGAAAAGTGCAATATAGAGATGTTTATTGTTTTCATTACACTAACAGGAATTTTACACTTCCTTAAAAGTTGGATTCTTACATTTAACACTGCAAATTTAAACACTGAAAATCTAGGACTGTATTCTGGAGTTGTCTTATGTAAGAATATCCTTCTGTTGCCCTCCCCCCCCACATGTCCCAGTTTAATATGTTGATCTGCTTCATGGTCTGATGAATTAATTCTTCCTGTGCCACTATTTCCCTTCCCATCCTTGATTTTTGATTTCTCTTCAGACTGTAAGAAGAGATGGTCTCTGTACAGCAACCAGAACAATGATGCCCCCTGTCTCTAAATGACTGTGTTAAGGAGAAAGCAACAGCAGCAGTGTCTAGGGGCATGGATCATTCAGGTCACGGTGTCCCCATATTCTCTGTGGTGTTGAATTTTGCAATTCTGGCACAGCTGGCCGCCTACAGAAAAGTGTTTTCCCAAAGGGCACTTTGGCTCTCAAAGATGACCAGACATCAATGCAAACTGTGGCACAGGGAACTCAGCACAAGTTCATCTTTAGAAAAGCAAGAACACTATGTAGGGCAGAGTAAAGAAAAGCAAAAACATTGCTGTGGTCATATTACACTTTATATTAATTGCATTTTTAGCACTAAACTCATTCAACTCTGTTAGGTATTATGTACTAGGCTAGAAATCACATGTCCTGTTACTGCTGCAAGACTAAAGTGCTAAAACCCACCTCTCCATCTGAGCCTTTAGATATCTGAGGACCCCCTGCATAAAATTACATTCCTCATGAACACTCAATCTGTGGAACAGGAGGTAGATTAGTGCATTGGCCTCTTGTGAGCACAGGTAACTGCAGAGCAACACATGCTACTCCTTTTCTTATCTGCAGCAGTTCCTTCTCCATCAGCAGCGTGGACTAGGAATGAAGGAACCTGCCTTGCCTCGCACAATACAACCTTTGTAATATTGTATTTCTTAAAACAAACCCTCCCAGCTAAGAAATTGTAACAATTTAGTAGGGTTCCCTTTCCATGTGGCCTTTGCTGCTCAGCAGTGAGCTCTGTGGTATTCTCATTATCAGTCATTTCAGATAGACTAATTATTTATTGCCAGTTTCATTATTTTAGTATCCATTAAAAGAAAAAATCTTACTCCCACAAGCTCGATGATCATAGAATAACAGAATGTGTTGGGTTGGAAGGGACCTTTAAAGGTCACCTAGTCCAACCCCCCTGCAGTAAGCAGGGACATCTTCAACTAGATCAGGTTGCTCAGAGCCTCATCAAGCCTGGCCTTGAATGTCTCCAGGGATGGGGCCTCCACCACCTCTCTGGGCAACCTGTTCCAGTGTCTCACCACCCTCATTGTAAAGAACTTCTTCCTCACGTCTAATCTAAACCTACCCTGCTCTAGTTTAAAGCCATTGCCCCTCGTCCTATTGCTACACGCCCTTGCAAACAGCCCCTCCCGAGCTTTCCCTTCAGGTACTGGAGGGCCGCTATAAGGTCTCCCCGAAGCCTTCTCTTCTCCAAGAGGTGAGAAGAGGTGCAGGGTGCTGAGGGGAAGTTTACTCTCTGTGTTTGCGTCTTTCAGGAATGGTTCACAGTAATCGAGCACTACCACCGCACCAGTGCCACCATTAACGAGCTCGTCATAGGAAATGAGTACTACTTCCGGGTCTTCGCTGAAAACATGTGCGGCCTCAGTGAGGATGCAACGATGACCAAAGAGAGCGCTTTGATTGCAAAAGATGGTTAGCTAATGATCCATTCCTTGTCAAAAGGGAAGGGGCATGTTCAGAGGCTGGAAGGTGATTAGAGAGAAAGGCTACATCTCTAAAGCATTCAGATGCATTCCTAGCCCCAAGACCAGGTACAGGTAACAGCTAAGACGTTTCATATTAGGACTTCTTGGTTTGTCTATATAGTTCATACTTGTTTTTTTTTTTAATCAAGAATGGGACGTTTTTCCCATGTTCTGACATTTTTCTACGATATTGGACCTCAGACTCGTGCCACCACTGGCAGATCTAAGAGACAAGAGCTGGAAGAGGAGAAAAGAAGCTGTTCTGTTAGAAGCGGTGGGTCACTGCCTCCCAGTGGAGACTTGGCATCAGCTGTGCAAGTGCTCCCGTCCATTTCAGGCAGGATCCAACAGATAAGCATAACCCCTGCTTCACATCTCTTGCAGGCGGAGCTGGACAAATTCTGATTCTGCGGTCAGAAATGCTGACATTTCAGAAATTGTCAGTTTGAAATGGTACTGTAAACTTTAAAAAAATAATAATATTTAACTGCCCTTTATGGAAGAGAAATTCTACAAACAGGTGATTTAAAGGAAGAAAATCAAACCAGATCACCTCAGTTTGCCTGAAAGCAGAGAATACATGACTGCCATGATGCAGAAGACAACCTGTATAATCCACACAGCCAGGCTGAAGGACTGAAGGCCCAGGGTACTGGACCCCACTTCCATTATTAAAAAGAAAACTATTTGTCTTTTAGAAATGGGATCATGAACAAAAGAATGGCTATAGGAATTGCTTTTCGTCACTGCTTACTTGCCCTTGTCATGAGAGCAACTATCAGGCCTAAGCTGCACTGAAGGCAGTACAGGAGCTTGGATCAGCTTTCAGTGAAGCAAAGATGTTTAATGATACCTGTGCACAGTCTGTCCAGCTGTTTTAAATGCCAGCTGATTTTGTGGGTGAAGATGATTTATTGATGGTAATCTCCATTGCAGAGCAGGGATAAAGTGGCAGTGAGCAACTAGATTTACTACCACGTTTTCCTTGTACAGAAACTACATCCATTCAGGTATCTGTATTGTTAGCGCACTGTATGAAGCAGAAGGAAAAATGGATTTTCAGACACAGAGACAGCTGTAATCAGAACAAACTGTGAAAAGTAACTGGCAACAGAATGAACACGGCTTGTCAAGGCAGGCATCCCACAGTACAGTAGCCAGGATCTGTTCTGTTCTGTAATGCAGGGCACGCAGGCAAAGACACAGAATAAATGTGCGTTATTTTGTATATCACCTACTCAGGAAGCAAACAGGAGGTCTCAGATATCTACCCTATAACATGACCAAGACATATATATATCTATATGTATATACACTTCCCAGGCTCCCTTCCAGCCTCCCCTACAAGTGCAATTACTTGGGTCAAGCTGGTACCTAAAGCAGTGTAAATCAGAATGGATTCAGACTCTTTGTAGCTTTTTTAGATGCTTGGGTATTTAGCTACACGCCAGCACTCTTTTTCTAAATGTTCTATTTTCATTTCATAGGTAAAGTGTACAAATACCCAGTTTACGACGATTTTGACTTCAGTGAACGGCCGCTGTTTACTCAGCCTCTAGTCAACACGTTTGCCGTAGCTGGTTACAATGCGACTTTGAACTGCAGTGTTCGGGGCAACCCCAAGGTACAGCATAGCTCACAACAGTATCCGTGACAACACAAGAGAGTTTAACCTGACAAAACAGCATTTTTACTATTTGTCTCACACACAAGCCAGGCTGAAGGCAAAAATAGTGGTGTGGGCTCTAGAAAATACAAAACACGACCTCCTTACCTGTGTTATAGGCATTACAATTAGTTACTAAATTCACAAATAACTCAGTGAAAGGGCAGACTCTCAGGAAAAGGTTGGGCTATGCTGGGACTGGCACTGACAACAGCTGTACAGTTGATGTATCAGTAAAAGTTGTTACTAAAAAAATATTTATCCTGTAAAAAGCTAATTATGCTTTAAGAAAGCGCATAGCAGGAATACTCTGCAGACCACGTTGGTTCTCAGACCCACTGTGCAACGCATCTTACAGTTTCTTTTGAGTTGTGACTTTTTGTGATCTATTTTCTGTTGTGAGAAACTGAACTGAGCTGGTAAAATGAGAAACGAAGAGTTTTTAAGAATGTTTGCTGTTCATTCTTCACAGTTTCTGACTGCACAAATTACTGTGAAAAAACATGCTTTTCTTGTTGACTTAGCTTTTGACATCCTATTAGTCTATTGCTCAGATGTTTGCTATCATTACACAGCATCTCTTATCTTGATAACAGGCTTATATTTATGACTAATTATAAGATGGGAGCTGCACTGAAGAATCATGCTTAAAAACAGATGCAGCCCCTGTTTTATGTTTGAGTTAAGAATTACAGTTTCCTTTCTATCAATACTTTATCTTGTATGATTTCTGGATTACTCAACTTTAACTGAACATTGCAAAAAGTGGTAAAATATTTCAGTTCATAGGTTTGTGCATGTGGGCTTTCTTTTGTTTTTACCACAGCCCAAAATAACCTGGCTGAAAAACAAAGTCGTCATAATGAACGACCCAAGGTACCGAATGTTCAGCAACCAAGGTGTCTGCACCTTGGAGATCCGCAAACCCAGTCCCTATGATGGAGGTACTTACACCTGCCGAGCAGTCAATGAACTTGGAGAGGCAGAAGTTGATTGCAAACTGGAAGTAAAAGGTAAGGGGTCTAAAACATTGCAATTGCCCTGTTTGTCTGAACACCATCTACATAGGAGTCGAAAGTATGCAAGGCAAATGCAAAAGGCAGATCAAACAACGTGTTTAACTTTCCTGGATGACAATAATGACCTGATTAGGACAAAATAAACTATATCAGTTGCTTTGTTTTCTTTTTGAGGACCAACATGCTGTGCTCATGCTACACTGTCTTCCCCCGCCTCCCCCCCATGTCGATTCATATCTTCAATGATTGCAAGGACTTTTTCACAAGTGACAAAAAGGTAGACTGTGACTCTGGGAGCTATGCCACCTGCCTGAGAAACTCTAGTAAGACTCAGCCATAGAGCTAGAACAAGCTAGTTGATATAATTCCTGTATTTGCTTTAAGAACAAAGTATTCAAAACTATGGATTTTGCAAATACAGGGAAAGAGGATGAAGTAGGTTAGCCTTCTACAACTGAAGACATATCTTTATTTTCATTAAGAGATAAATTTTATGAATTCCAGGTAGTTTAGCATCAACTGGGGTATCATGAATGGCAATAGGTTTTGGATTGGACTACTAATGAATAATCTCAAGATTATATTTTTCAGAAAATTACTTCCTAGGAAAAGATGGGGTCGTAGTTAACTGGACTAACTCCCAACAAAGGCTTTTGTTTCAACTGTGGAATAAGCTAAGTATTTCTGAAGAAATTAATCTGACATTATAAGTAAGGAAAGCTGCCTAAAGACAGCTGATAGGAAGTGCCTAACTCAGGAATTTACAGGGACTTTAGGCTAGCTGAGTATGGCTCTAATTACATTATTTCCATCACACTAGTCTATAATGAAAACCATAGTATTTAATATCCTTATGGATTGTATTGTGTTTATTTTGGATTTCAGTTTCCATTTTCTGTCTTTTCTGATGTATTTTGTCCTACAGCTGAAATCTGGTTGCCAGAAGCCCTTGCTATAAATGTTTGGTCTATGAAGTTGAACATTTAACTACTGTAATGAAAATACACATAATATGTTCCTTAATTTTTGTGATTTATTTTTAAGATACTATGTTTAAAAGGTGATGTCCTCATCCTGGAAGTATGACTGTTTTCCTTAACCACAAGCAAACTTTCTGTTTCACAGCATAACTGAAGATCTTATCATCTGAGAAGGTTGCTTCATCTATTTTTTTATACTGAAAGGCCAAGTTCATTTGCTATTTCATTAAACTTCCTAAGTCCCCAGGCCTTAAAGTTCTTATGCATGTTTACATTCAGTTATAACTGTTTAGTCTTCAGCACTTTGCTTGTAGTACAACCAAATACTACATTTTAAATACATGAAGCTGCTTATTTCTGTCCTTTGTTTTACAAAGTATTTTTACATATAATGTGCAGAATACTGTGAATCGTTTTTAAGATGAGAAATAATTTAACTAATATCTCTCCGTTTTAGGAAGTCCAAACTCCAATTGTTGCCATGGATTACATATTATTCTTCAGTAATTCCCTTTCCAGCTGTTGTGAAATATAGACGCTTCTGTTGATCTTGGAACTTTTTTTCTCTGAGTATCAGGATGAATTAGTTCGCTGGTTTTGAAGTGTAATACAAACACCATGTCATCGTTCAGGCTCTCTTTTAATATGCAACAGTTTCCAAAAATAGTTTACCAGCAGCAGAAGCTGCTCTGTGTTAGAGTTTTTTTAAGAGGGAAGTGTGGAGAATTTTTTGCCTTTGATCAATACTTATGGGGAATTTAATTTCTTACATTTAGGGACTGGTATCTGAAATAGGCTGGGAATGCTTCGATCCTTTTCCAGTCAGTTAGAAGTAATGTATCTAGGAAAAAAGCTACAGTTCTGTTCATTAAAGTGATCACTAGGTACAGCTGAGATGATGTCCCTGATGATCTTTGCTGACAAACATTTATTTAAATTTCTAGGTCCCATTTTCTGAGTAGCGTTCTGAAATGGAAAAAAACAAGATACACTACGTTCACAGGCTGCCACGCCTGTCCCGTTCACAGCTGATTCTTTCCATAATGGCTGCATTAAAGATTAAAACCAAAATATTATATCTGGCAACATGGCAGCAAACATTTAGGGTAGACAACAGTCAGAGCAGTGAAGCACCAGAGCAGATTTCCTGCAGATGTTGTAGACCCTTTGGTACCAAAAGCCTTTAAGAGCAGCTTAGAAGAATGACAGCAGTACTGTTCGTTAGGATTATGATATGCAATAAATGACATCTCAAGATCGCTTCCAGCCCTGTGAGCCTGAGGTTTTGACTTAGTTCTTAACACTGCCAACATATCCTAGCACCTCAGTCAGATTCATCCCACAGGAAACCTTGGCATGGGCTTTGCATCACGTCCTAAAGGTTATATTAATCATCCTATCAGCTGGTCGCAGCACATCCTACAGCCTCAGTTCCTCTGGCACCTCATCTTGGGGTTGCAGTTGAACACACCTTTGCTACCGTGAGAATGCGGCTGTAAGAATCATTGTCCTTAGACAAGATTTAGTTCATCCTTTCCCACTTTTAAACAAAACCTCCCACACCCCCCGACCACAAAAGGCTCATAGCATAGTCATTTCTAGGCTCAAAAAGCCTTCTTTCTTCTCAAAAAAAAGCAATATTTACTTTAAAAGATCAACTGAAAAAAATGGAATACTATGCCATGGACATCTTGCTTAGAGCAGTACTTTAGTTTTGCATCACATGTGGAAGAAGGCCTGAAAAATGCAGGCTGTTAGGATCCCACCTGGGCTGGGTCTTGTTTCTCTCTTCTTAGCTACGTGATGGGCTGCTTCATTAACCTAAATCCCGCCTCCCCTAGTTAATGGTTGGTTTCTGAACCCAATCTTGTATCAACCATCACCTGGTGCAGTCACACTCCTTCCCACCAAGCTTGGTATTGTGGTTCTCTCCCAACGGTTTGGGCTGTGAGTGGTCACCCTTGCTGGGATTCCTCCCTCCGTCCTGGCAGGTTTAGCCATTACTTTCGGCTTCTTTCTGAGGACTGCTTAGACCAGCAATATGTAGGGCTTAGACACGGGACAGCTGTTGTAAGGGTTCAGTGCCGACACTCTTAACATGACTGGCAGTTCAGCTGATGGATTCAAAGGGAATAGGATTAAGCGAATACAGCAGCTGTAGCTTGGCAAACCAGGGCAGGCTCAGGGTTTGCTATATGATCCAGACAAATGCAAATGAGTATTAAACAGCCGGAGCATAAAAACATAATCACATCTTATCTCACTCTTCTATTGACTTATGTGTTGAACTATCGTTCTCCTAAGTTTCCCAGCCTGTTTGTTCATTTAGGAGGGCTCTTCGGATGACTGCTCACCACACTGATGCAGAGCAGAGTTATGGATTTCTGACTCACTGGAAAGGGATCGCAGTGTGTGTGTGTGTGTGTGTTTTCATATGTGTAGCATTAAACTGGTTCAACTTTATTCTGGCAAGTAACAATCAAGGTCTGAATTTGTAAAATGAAGAGATACAGTTGAATATTGTCTGAATAAGACCAACAGGCTCAAGGCTACGCCACCTATCTGGTGCATATACTAGCCACAGTCCTATTCCTACAGATCTTTGGATAGTAAGTCACGCTAAAGAGCTCTATGTCATGCAACAGTGTATATTGCAGTAAGTGAATTTTCCTTATGTTGGCCAGAATTTGTTTTATCCATCTATTTCTGAGGTGTCGGAGATCTGAAATTTATCATGCATAAATATATACATAAGCCCAGTCCAAGAAATATCATAGAACTACTGACAGAACACTCTAGGATTTCTGATTTTTGCAGTTTTGGAATAACTGAGTAGCTATGAATACTCTGGCTATGAATACTATCATATGCTACAATTTTCTACATTTTAGCCATTCACTTACAGTATTTTAGTGCCAAATTAAACCCCCTAATTGTTACTAAATTTAACACTCATTTCTTGAAAAATAATTAATGATAATTATGAGCACAGTAATTAAAAAAAAATAATAATAATTTTTATTCTGTCCTAAAAAAAAGGGGGGGGGGGTTGCATTTACTGATGTTATTTCAGATAGACAGTCCTACATTCTTGTGTTTTCAGTTTTGCTGAGTGAACTTACAGGTGGCAGTTATATGAGCTGCTCAATGCAACTGCACGTACAATGGCTTTTTTTGTAAATATAGAAGTGCTGAAAAAAGTCACGTAATAGATCTTAGACAAAAGAATAACTCTGTCTTTGTTATCTTGAAAGATGATGCATACAAAATCTAATTATGTATATCATATAAGGAAAATTCAAAACATGTATCTCTTAAGTTTGAGGTAGATCGCCAACTACAGCTGTAAATCTCTCATTACAAGCAGTAAGGAACTGATTTGTCATCAGCTTCACTGAGGTCAATGAAAAGATTCAGATAAAGCACCGTGCTTCTTTTATCATGAAACAAATGGTTTTGGAGAATGTTTATCTTAAGAACGAAATCAAGGTTGGTGATCATTCTAATAGGTTGACGATAGCAAAGATGCTGTATAAGAAATATTAAAAAATAAGGTGTTAAGATCAACTGGGAAGAATTTCAAATGCGAATAAATACCACTATAAATATTCTAATTCTGCAGTGATATATGATGGAGTAATTAACCCAGGAGAACCATTCTTCTTGGCGGGGAATAATCAGGTTTATAATAAGCATACCCCTCTGGACATTCCATTTCATTCCCTTCCTCTTTCCACATGAAAACGCATTTTCTGCATGCAAAGTGTGCATTTATTTGCTTTCTTAGATTAAACTAGTTAGTGTCTCATGGCATACAATGTCTATGTCACATGAGCAAAGAAGGCCAAATTAATCAAGAATATGGGTATTTAACATCTGATTTAAAGAGGTTTTAGACATATTTCTGCTATGTCACTGAGCATAGAATTACCTGCCAATACAGAATTTATTTAATGACTGTGACTGCCTTTGACCACAACACTTAGACATTTCCAGGAGACAGAAATTTAAAAAAGAGCTCACAGTTAGCTTGTAGAATTATTTAAAGAACTAAAGTATCATAATGTCATTTACTATACTTAAAAGGCATTCTTTATTATAGAATTATAGTCTTTGGTTCCAAGTTAGTGCTGAGAGTGATAACTCATGCTTGAGCTTGCACTACAGAATCTAAGGATGAAATCTTGATCCAGTTGAAATCAGCGAAAACTTCTTTCTTACAAGCATATAACTTTACTTCATTTTTTCTGGAGCTTTTTTCAAATTCAGGTTCAGTGGGGTTCAGAGAATTTGGTTCTTTCTATAGAAATGTGTTTGCTTGTAACCTTGCCCAAATCCAGAATATTGGCAGTGCTGTTTTAAAATGTCAGAGATGCCCAGAAAATAGTCTCCAGAATAATATGCATCCACATTTACTATTTTAAACCTAAAACGCGTTAAGAAATTAGGCTAGATAATGTTCCTGTAGTTTCTGAAGTATTAAGGTATTTATCTTAAACAGCTACAATAGGCACAAAGTTGAGTGCTTTACCATATATAAATATATCTATGGATGTTTTATAGAGTCAAAATGTTTAATTAAAGGTAAGGGCTCCTATAGAGTAAATAGCATGCTTTAAGTAATGTAAATGTGAATATGTGACAAAGTACCTACTTTAGTGCACATGTATGTTATTAGTCTGGACTTGATTATTTTGCCTTATAGAGTTTCGACATATATATATATATATATATGTGCTTTGGTGTTATGTGTGTGCTTTTTTTCCCTCGTGGAAAATACTATATATATATATGTGTTAGCTTCCTTGAAGCTACGTTTGGAAACTTTTATCATAAATATCAGTTGCATAATTTGGTTACAGTCTAGACTTCAGACTAATTACAGGAGGTACAGTTACTTGTACATATTAATATAGCTTTTACATATTAATGATAATTTTGAAGTGGAACTGGATCCCTACCTTTTACTCTTCATGTGCTTTTATTCCTACATATTTTACATGACTAAGGATTAAAACATCATCTTGACATAATCTTAAGCATAATTTCACTCAACATTTTCTCTCTCCTTTTGTGTTTGTGATTAAATTGTTACTTCTTTTTCTCTCTCTCCCTTAGTTACACAGTAAGGATTTTTGAATGTATATTGTCATCTAAGGTAAGCTTTCATATGGTTCTTGCATATGAAGCTTATGACTGTTTACAGGTCATACAATGTCTGCCTAGTATGGCATGATTTTCATTATTTCACTTAATGAAAATGATTTTTAAAAGTAGTAGGATGATAGTTTTAATGTCTGTAATTCCAGATTTTTATAATAATAGCACGTTATGGTAATTCCTCTTAGTAGTACATCCCACTACCTTCTAACAGGGCATGTTTCAATGGAATTTAACAGTGCATGAGTTAGGATGATTAATTAGCATGAATAAAATGCAAGTAATAAAAGAACATTTTGTATTTACAGTCGGTTATTTTCATATAGGTATATACCTCTACATAAATGAAATATTTATCCCACAGTTAATTTCATTTAAAACTGAATGATTCATACCACAACTTGCACTCCATGAGTTGAAAAGAATGCCAAAAAGCATGCTTTTTTTTTTTTTTTTTGTCTGTATTGTGCATCCACCTAAGGTCGGGAGCGAAGAGTTCTGCAACAATGACGGTGTTAAATGAGACAGCGCAGTCTCATAATCATTAGTAACTAATAGCACTTTAATTAGATAATCCTTGTGTTAATGAAGGTTATAAAATCCTAAAATCTGTACTCAGGATAAATGCTCTATGTAAGTATCAGCTCAGTTGTGTTTAGCTGAAGCATTCCGAGACAGTGATATCTTCATCCTGGCAATGTACTTTTGCTTTAAAGCTCTTGGTATGTTCCAGAAAAGGCTCCGAAGGTAAGTGCAGTTATTAGCAGGTGGTTTTGCAATTTACAGAACAGAATACTTGTGCAGATTTGTAAAAGGAACAGTAATGGTATGTAGCTTTCTTACAACAAATGCCACCCTTTACCTCGAGAAAGGGCAGACTAATGTTTTAGCAAAATATTTATCTTTTTCCCACTGTTCCTTCCAAATGCCATTTGATTTCAATGAAATCAACAGAAATACACGTGTTTAGTTGCCATGAAATTTTTTTTCAATGGCATGAAATGTCACTCTTAATTTGGATTATTTGTATTAAATTACTACTTGTACATCAGTGGGATCTGTTGTGTTAGACACTACATACTTCTTTTTCTGGGCACTGAAAGAAATAATTTTGTCTTGGATCGCTAAAATTATTAAATATTCTTCAAAATCTTTCGCATTGTCCCTTTTTCCATGCTAATCAAAGACAACATTAAGTACTTACAAGGGCTTTCTTATAAGCCCAGGGTTTTTTTATAGCAGTAATTTAAAAGAGGTTTGGTTCAGTTTTTTTTACTCGTGGTGGCTAAGCCACAGGCATAAAGCACATAGAATGGTACTTCTGATACCTGTTCAGTGAATATTGACTCCAACCATCACAAAATTGGGGGGGAAAAAGGAATAAATCGAAAAGTTTAGTTTCACAGAGACAGGAAACAAAATTTTGGCAGGGCTGGAGGAAACGCTGCATACAAAAGGCGCGTATTTGTCAGTGGGGCTTGTGCACATAGACATTCACTGCTGCAGCTGAGGAAGATGCTCACCACAAGCGTGGAGTAAGTCTGCTCCATGGATCAGTGCAGGACCACCCACAGCTCTCAGATCACACACCGGTAGCTTCAAGGCCTGGGAAAACTCTAGAGCTTTTGGGGAGTAAGCACCTGGATCCAAGATGATTACATGTGGGCTAGTTTTTATTCAAAAGCGAATCCAAAATCATTCTTCAGACTTCCCCAGCAGATGAAAGTTTTGACTTTTGTCACCTCTCCCTGGAGTCTAAAGGCACCTTTATCTAAAATCCTGGCTTTTTTTCATATTTTTACATGTGTCATCCCACCTATTATTTTCAAGCAACATGGTAAATATTTTGCTAAATACGTACACGACCCAACACTAGAAGAATTTGAATGTCTCTGCATGTTTTCCACAACTCATCAAAGTCAGGTGTTTTCTACATTGTTCCCTCTGGGCTGACTTCCATCTCTGACTGTACTCCATTCAGCCTGATGGAAATCCAGCAGGGAGGGTTATTTGAGGTGAAACTTATTGTAGACTATTGCATGGGGTGAGATAAGTGACTGAATATATGACAACCTAGAAAGGAAATTCATCCTGCACAAGAGGACAGGAAAGTTGTGTAAAGTACAGAGATTAAATAATGGTTAATTCTAGTGCTGGACTTCTGAACAGGGATGAATTTTACCACATCTCAAAACCAAGTACGCAATAAGGACTGACTAAATCTTTGTTGCTTACGCCAGAAAATAAAGGTACAAAGCTGTTGCTCCAGGGACCCTCAACCTGAAGATTGTCTTATTCCTTGTTTGTAGGTGGGCTTTCGTTCTTCAGACTATTGATGGATGGTGTGCCTCCGCATATCATTGATTCATATATGCGCGAAGTACAGGCAGACAAGACTGAGGGGAAGTGAGAGTCCGTCCACAGTGTTTCCTCCCACCGCGCTGGAAATTGTAGCAGAATTACAGCATTTTAGTTTTTGCGATGACAGAAGAAACGTGCGGTTGGGGATTTTATTTCCCCCCCCCCTTTTTTTTTTCTGTTTCTTATCTGTTGTTTTGTTTTCCCTACCTGCTCTTACTGAAAAGAAAGAATACGCATGGATTGCTTTGGAGTTGAAATGAAATGAACTGAAGACAACACACGTTTTGTAATGTTCAGCTTTGTTTTCTGTTTGATATTGTGTTTGTTCTGTTTTTTAATGAGGAAAGAGGAGAAGCCGCGTAATAAAAATGAGGAAGCAGTCAGATTTGTACTCGGTGGTACAAAGCATATCCTTCTCAGACTGAAAGTACATGGATTAGCCAGTAGCTGTGCAATAAGACCCTTGGAATACATACCTCTTTGATAATGTATCTTATTCACCTGAGAATTGTTAAACAGAATATGGTTTTACTATAACGTAATTAATACATATGTACTTAACGATCATTTAAGCTGAACATATCTTCCTTTAGAAGTTTTGGTTTCCTAAATCCAACCCATGAGTCTCTCAACTGAGCTGAAATTGTTTTATTTAATGTACAATAAATATGAAGTGTTTAAGATGGATCAAGACTTGTTTACTATTTTTTTAGGTTTTTTTTCTGTCTCATCTTACCACATTTCTTGTTTAATCTCCACATACTGTAAAGCAGGAACTTGAGCCCACTACACTGAGTGGAAAAGAGTATTGGCAGTCACCTAACCCATCGGGCTTACACTTTAAGATACATGACACAGAATGTGACTGAAGATAAATGCTATAGATACATGCAATTTTCTATCTATATGTTTTCAATATTTTAAATATTATAAATGCCAACTGTGACTGTCTTCATCATTACGGATCCGCCCCCTCCTTCAGCAATTCACGGAGCTCTTGTAGGTATCGTAGCAGAAAAGGGACTCCGAGCGTATCGCTTTGCAGTTTACCACGCAAGGCAAAAATGCCTTAGATAAGGTAAAATGTCTGCATTACTTTTCCAACTCCAGCGTCACTAACCTCCAAGTATTTCAGGAGTGGGGGCAATTGTCTGTAAGTCTCCGGTAAACTCTGAAGCATGTGAGGCACAAGGTCACACGTAATTAGGCCAGGCTGGCGATTCCCTATTGCCCTGTCATTTATTAACCAGTTCTCACTCTGGCTGTAGAGATCGGGTAGGTTATGTGCTTGCTGACTAATGATTGATCTCCAATTATGGTTCATAAAGATACAGGTCTGCTTAGACCAGCAGTACATTACAAGATGGTTATCTGACATCAGTGCCTTTTCAAACATCCAGCAGTCGGTAATTATGCAATAATAAAAGAATGTATTACTATGAACTGCCACTGCCGAAGTGCTGGTTTTGCAGTTGAATTACCACTTGTTTCCCTTTGAAATGTATTTTCCCCTCTGAATGCATTTTCTCACTTTGCTCTGTAAATCTTACTCACTCTGAGATCCTTTTTTTCTTCTTCCTCTTCTTTCTGTCTTTGTGATTTCTTCTGTGCTGCCATGTGTGCAAGGAAGCAATTCTCCATTCCCAGCGATCCTGGACACCCCCACCTGCGTTTCACCCCGATCCTGCCAAAATCAGTTCTCTCCTACCCATTCATTCACACCCACGCATGAAAGATGGCAACACGTGGCAACACGTCTACTAAGAAGAAAAAATCATAAAGGATTAATAATTTCTCTTTATTCTGTATCTCACCAGTGAACCGGGACTCCCTTCATCTGTTTTGAAGCACAGAAGGCTGTGGGAGAGGGTCAGTTTGAACATATGCTGTGCAGGTTTAAGCATTGAAGCACACATCCCTCATTTAAAATAATGTCAGTTTGTTGAGATACAGTATAGCCATCATCAAAAGCTATCATTATTAGGAGTCTGTGCTTTTCAGTAAGCCAAAAAGGATGCATGTAGCCACCTGCACTTTGTATGCAATGATGTTTACAGCTTCAAGCTTACGTATCTATCTGCCTCCTCAGCCTTAATATACCACACATAATAAGCTGGAAGCCAGCATAAACCTCAGCTTCTGTAGGCTCTCTGCTGACAGAATTAGCTACTCTAATTTCTACCAGATGCCAGCAGCGTTAAAAAACAAGCTGAACTAAGCTACTTTTCACTGTGTGAACGGTAAGCGTTATATTCGGATGCCCTTAATTCCTCCCCGGTTGCGTTGCCCAGCGCTTGCCGTTGGTTGGCCCCCAGGCTGGAGATGGGCCACGCCAATAGGAAGTACTGGGTATTGGGCTGTGGGTGGAACTGGGATGAGTGGGCATTAGCGTGCTATAAATTCATACTCTCACTAACTATGCTGGCCAGCCAAGTCTCTGGATTAAAAATTAATTGAAAATGACTTTGAGAGGAATGACAGGATGCAGTAGGATAGGAAAGGGTTTTCTAGTAGATGTAAAACAGGCTGCAGAACCTTAAATAGTGAATTAAAAAAAATGAAGTTTTGATTTATGATGATTTGCCTAATGGGATTCTCCAGGAATGGTGTTTGATAGATGAAATAAAGTGGCAAAAACCAGAGTTAAGAAAACGCTAATGAAATGGGCTGTCAGTACCAGCTTGGGAGAATAAAGACATACGAAAGACAACAATAACTGCAGGCAAAACAACCTAGAGAGAATAGAAGCAGCAGAATATCACGCTGTAGAAGATATGAGCCAGTGCTCCCAAGAAGAAATTTCTTGAAAGTCAGCTCACATGGAATTTCCAGGAAATTACTGAACCTGAAAGAGACCTAGGAGGAACAGAGACCAGCAAATAAAACGTGGTCATATGAGATAAAGTAAGCGCAAAATAGCGCCGTCCAGAGTGACCTGGACAGGCTGGAGAGCTGGGCACAGAAGAACCTAATGAGGTTCAACAAAAGCAAGCGTAGGGTCCTGCACCTGGGAAGGAAGAATGCCAAGCACCAGTATAGGTTAGGGGCGGACATGCTGGGAAGCAGCTCTGAGGAGAAGGACCTGGGGGTCCTAGTAGACAGCAAATTATCCATGAGCCAGCAGTGTGCCCTTGTCGCCAAGAAGGCCAATGGCATCCTGGGCTGCATAGGGAAGACTGTGGCCAGTAGGTCGAGGGAGGTCATTCTCCCCCTCTACTCTGCACTGGTGAGGCCACAACTGGAGTATTGTGTCCAGTTTTGGGCTCCCCGTTTCAAGAGGGACAGGGAACTACTGGAGCGAGTCCAGCGAAGGGCAACCAAGATCATTATGGGACTGGAGCACCTCCCTTATGGGGAAAGGCTGAAAGAGTTGGGACTCTTTAGCCTGGAGAAGAGAAGGTTGAGGGGGGACCTGATTAATGTTTACAAGTACCTAAAGGGTGGGTTTAAGGAGGACGGAGCCAGGCTCTTTTCAATGGTTCCCAGCAACAGGACAAGGGGCAATGGGCACAAGCTAGAACATAGGAAGTTCCGTTCAAATACACGGAAAAACTTCTTTACAGTGAGGGTGACAGAGCACTGGAACAGGCTGCCCAGGGAGGTTGTGGAGTCCCCTTCTCTGGAGATTTTCAAGACCCGCCTGGATGCAGCCCTGAGGGATGTGCTTTAGGCAATCCTGCTCTAGCAGGGGAGTTGGACTAGATGATCTCTAGAGGTCCCTTCCAACCCTGAAGATTCCGTGATTCCGTGAAAACACAAAAGCCCCAGGAGAAATGAAACTAGTATGGGTTTTATGGCTTATGGTTGGTTTCCTTGATGTCTCGTAATATGTGAAACCAGTTTAAGTCTTCAGCTAGTTGCATTATTCATATTATCTTTTTGCTACGTACACTCTCCATCAACTAGTACACGCCGAGGTTATAGTCCAATAGCGCTTTTAATCCTTTAATAAGGATTTTCTTTTCTGCACACTTTCCCATTTCTGGTAGGAATTTAGTATTTTTGGAAGCTCTGCCTCGGTGTTCAGTTTGATTTACACAGGTCAAGGAAATTTATTACTTGGAATAAGAAGGCAGACCCAAATGTGTATAAACACACAAAGAAGAATCAAAGTTAATAAAAAAAAAAGAAGGGGCTTATTTTTAAGGAAGCCAGAGGAAACTATTTTGTTTTCTCTTGGCTTGCTCTCTTTGCCCATGGAAGAGCATTTGGCAAATAAATGTTACTGTTGTATAAGTACAGATCCATTCTCAATTTGCTGTATTTGGAGCTTGATACAGGCACTGTAGCTACTTTTCATTGAAAGATCAGGGCCGCCGCCAGCCCATTTTTCCCTCACTGAAAACAATCTCACAAATACAGAAAGGGGACACATGCAAAACTTTTAAAGAATACCTAAATTGAGATATGCTGTTTATAAGGAGGTCTTTACTGAGAATCAGAAATTTTTAAAAATATTCCTTTTATAAAAAATGTTTCAAGCTTCCTGTACTTCCTTTTAGGGGCAAAAAAAAAGTGTAATATTGCTACCTTTTACAGAGCATTGTGAAGGGAGACTTTCTTTATGAATGTCTTTTGTTGCATTTTGAGATTCTGGAGCAAAAGGCATTCTATTTTAAGCACCCTGTACTTAGTGTCACTTGATTTTCATGGCCTGCTTTCCTGACTGACAAGTAAAGCTGCTCCTTTGCTGAGGCAGAGAGCATTTGGAAGCAAAACTGCATCCTGAATACTGAGGAAACGCTGGAAGCCTAAATGCACTGGATTCTATGTTCTAAATGCACTAAATTCTATGTTCTCTTGTCCTATGCCTTGCTGCTGAATACTTTTTAAATTAAAACAAATTCTTCCCCAAACTCAGTGATAAATTCAGTCAGGGATCTATTTCTTCATCTATTCATGTGACCCTAACTTTTTATATCACTTACTTTCCCCTCCACTTCTTTTCCTAGTTTTTTTCTCTGCTTTTCCTCTTGGTATCACAAAGAGCTTGAGCAATCTCTCCATAAATACCAGTACCATTACGTTCATCGACCACAGCGATGCACAGGGTATTAAAAGAAAGTGTTTTACCTTTTTCCAAACACAGCAACTCCAGTGGACTGGGGATCTAGCAGGTTGTGAATCTGACACATTTCCCTTTTCCCATTCTCTCGTTGGCTATTGCTGAATCATTCTTCATTGTGTAATGTACTACTCCCTCCTTTGCTGGCAGTTCCTCTCTTCTGTTTCCTAATCCCTAATCCAAATTTCCGTATCATACTGCATTTAGTGATCTGTAAATGAAATCAGCTGATGAACAATATAGCACTCGGGATGCACGCACCATGTCAAGGGATTTTGAAACCACCCTTTTGCTTGTGTCAACCATTCCTGATCCTAGCAGTAGAGAAAGCTACTCAAAAACATATTAACTTTATCAAAGGGAGTCGGCTCACTTTGAATAACAGGAAACTGCTCTGTCCAGGAAATTGTTGTTCTGGCCAGAAAGCTGCAGCCTCTGACTCACAATGGAATAATTTAAAAAAGGATTCCTGATTCTAAGAAGATGCCATTCGGGTATGTAATGCTCATTAGAGGTTGTATTTTATACTTTCTACTTTATCTTTGACACAGCTACACAGCACTTGGCCACCTTCAGAAACCACATACCTTCCTAGAGAGTCAGGGATACATCTTAAAATCCTTCATGTGACCAATTCAAATAACTTGACATGCCACAGTTTCTGAAAAGGCGTTATTTGTGTCAAAGCACCATCTCCAAGCAGGTGAACGAGGTAAAAGGCAGTCCTGCGTAACGCAGTCGTCCTGGTGACCCACAATGGGCATGATGGCCACTCCCCGGGCCTGTGGGTCTCTTCCTGGTGTTGGAGGCCCCCTTGGCCCATACAGTGGGGATCACCTGCCTGCAGACGTGGCTGTGGTGTCCTGCCGGCTGCAAGGAAGTCGCCTGCTGCACAACCAGGCCTTGCTCTGGCAAAACACCTCGGCGGCCACCCAGTGCGTGATCCCCCGCTTCATTACAAAACACGGAAAAGGAAAAATAAGACGAATAAGGAAAAAACACAGCGGAGAAGGGGTGTTCAACCCACCCTGCCCACATCCAGCAGCGACGAGAGGAGATGTGAAGGGCGGGAAGAGCCCTCGCGGGGCGCAACCCCTCCACGACCGAGGGGAGCCCCATCCCCTCAGGGCGAGGCCGGGCTGGGGGACCCGCCACGGCCAGAGCAAAGCCCCCGAGAAACGGGTCCCCTGCTGCGGGGGAGCCGTGCCCTCGGGGCGAAGGAACCCACAGCGCGCCCGGAGCGAGGGCGCCCGCCCGACGTTAGCCAGCCCCCGCCCGCGGAGCCGCCGCTGGGCGTCGGCCTCTTCCGCCTCCCGCCGCCGCGCCGCGGCCCTCAGCTCTGCCCCGCCCCGAGCGGCGGCGGCCTGACCCCGGTCCCGTCCGGTGAGCGACGGCCCCCGCGGCGGTGGCGACGGCGGTATGGCCGTGCCCTGGGCTCTGCCCGCGCCCCTCAGCCCGGCGCAGCTGAAGCGCCTGGAGCAGCACCGCTACAGCGCGGCTGGGCGCTCGCTGCTGGAGCCGTGGCTGCAGCCCTACTGGGCCTGGCTGGTGGAGCAGGTCCCGCTGGGGCTGGCCCCCAACGCCATCACCCTGGGCGGCCTCCTGCTGAACTGCCTGACGGCGCTGCCGCTCATCGCCTACTGCCCCAGCGCCACCGAGCAGGTACCGCCCGCCACGGCCCGCCGCCGCCTCGCCCTTAGAGCCCGTTCTCCTCGCCTCGGCCCGGCGGCCCACAGTCGCCGGAACGCTGGGTCCCCCCCTCCCGTGCCCGCCGCAGCGTGTGGTGCCCTGTCACTCGCGGCCCCACCGCGGGTGGCCCTTCCCGTGGGCGGGAGGGATAAGGGAGGGCGGCGGGTTTGCCCGAGAAACGAGGGGAGCGGTGGTGCGGGGGCCAGGCTTCGGGGTAGCAGGGGTCCGGCCGGCGTTAAGGTTGTAACGCTGAAATGCTGCGGGGCCGGCGTGAAATGGGGAATAGTCTCGGTGGGCTCCTCTCGCCTCCCCGGCCCTTCGCGGGGCAGCGCTCCCCGTGGGGATGGGGCTCTGAGCGGCTCCTTGGCCCACACCAGATGGAGCAAAGCTGTAGCCAGGCTCGCCCTGGCGTGTGGGACCCCAGCCTCCTTCAGGGACCATCTTATGTCCCCTGCCGGCGCCCCTGCTCAGGCGGCTTGCTGGGAAGGAGACGTAAGCTCCCTCCCTGCTCCAGAGGACGGCTGTAACAGAGGGGACGTGGAGGCAGAAACAGCCGCCGGCCCAGAGGGAGGGTGCGGGTTGTGCCCGGGCGCAGGGCAGAGCTGGCCCAAGGCACGGCTGAGGACACTTCGGCATCGCGTAGTTGAGAGCTGAGGCTCGGTCGTGTGGCAGACGCTGTTAGCTGACAGCAGCTCAAATGCTTCCCCTCCTCACGTGGGAAGCGCTTAATTGCTGTAGCTTCTGGAGGGAAAACAGGCTTGTTAACGCGGGGCCGACGCTGCTGTCGCTGAAACTGGCTTGCCTACAGTTTCTCTGGCAACTTGAGGAGCTCTGTTGGAGCTTCCCAGCCCGTTACGAGTTTCCCAATGTAGAGTCTTCATGGTAGTCAGGGTGGGACATAGCAGGGGGAAATTGCTTTGTGTAGGTAAAATATCTTGAAGGGGTAAAATATCTTCTGTTTTTCTTGCATTCTGATGGGTTAAAATCCTAATGGCAGCGGTGGCTGTTTGTTGGGTTTTTTTAATAACTTAGATATACTTTGGTGAGTGTTCTTGTAGATGGAAGCAACCTTCTTTTTCTGTAGTTGCTTTGCCCTTTGTGTTAGCAGAGGTGTTTGTGGCAGATGTATCAGGAAGCTGATCTAGATCAAAATCAACTTTGCTTTGGTCTAACCCTGATCGCTTCCCTGATTTGCATCACCAGGTAGAGGCAGTGTGTGGTGTTGCAGGCATAGAGATGAGAGTGAGTGGTTGGAAACCGCAGATTGTCTTCTAGTGGCACTTTCAGAATTAAAATGCATGTGGAACTGCTACCTTTAGCTTAGTTTTGTGATGTAGATATCAGTCCTGGGCCAGCTATGTGCCTGGATTTTTCTCTTTGCTTTTTCTGTTTGCTATTCAGAAAAAAAACACCAAAAACAACAGAAAGTAAATTTTAAGTTATTTTTCCCTTGAGGACCCTTGTACAAAAAGAAAAAGGTTGTGTTGCAGACATCCAGGGAATTATTCCTTCCAGGAAATCTTAGGTTGAGTTTTAGGAACTTTACTGGTTTTTTTAATTGTAGCAGCTGAATTTTATAAGAACCTGCAGTTAGGATTAAACTTCCTTTTTCAGATAGCAGTATATCCTTTAAAAATATGTAGTTTAAAGCCAGACTCTTTACCCTATTGGGTTTTGTGCTGTGAGAAAAGCCCTCACTTTTCTCTTGCTGCATCACTTAGGGCATCGTTATCTCTCTTCCGCTTCTTTAATGACTTATCTTGTCTTCCACCTAAGATGTCGTGGTTCTGGATGGCTTTTTTAAAAAGCTAAAACTGTTGCAACACTAATAGGTGTGATGTGTACTGTTGTAATATCTACTTTGTACTTTTGACTTGTATGTGTAGGCTGGAAGGGCTGGGGGGAAGGTGGAACTGGAAATGATGTTAAAGGTGATTGAATCGCAGGCTGAACTAGTAGCATAGGGCATTTCAACACCACCTCTCTATACTGCCAGGCCACCTCTTCCATTCATGAACAAGTCTTGATTACCCGATGGACTAAGAAGAACTTGTTATATTCTCTTGGTGGAAGTGTAGCAGCACTGGATAGAAGACTCAGTTAAAATAACAAGCAGGGTTTGGTTTTAGGTGTTGGTTTTTTGGGTTTTTTTTGTTTGTTTGGTTGGTTGGTTTTTTTTAAGAGTTGGTTTGTGTGGTTGTGGGTTTTTTCCGCTAACCAGTCTTAAGTGTGCCATTTCTATTAGTCCTTTGTTGGAAACATTGAAGTCTTGATGTTTGTACAAACCATCCAAAACAAGTAAGACTGGTAGCTGAAATCCCTTGGAGAGTAGCTGCCAGCAGATGCTTGGGAAAGAGATCTTTCCCCGACATACCCTTCCAGCTGCCAAAACACCGTGCTTTAGGGGTTTCTCAGCAAGGGATTCTACTCCTGTTTCTTGCTAGAACAGCAACTGATGGATCTATTTCCCCACCTTCCACCTCATGATTTTGCCTTTTGAATTATTTGTTTTGAACCTGTTTGTACTTTCAGCTTCCATTATGCCCTATTGCAGTGAATTCCACCACGTAATACTACTTCCCCCCCCTCCCCCCACGCACAATGCAATCATGTCTGAAATCATACAATGCTCCCTTGTTCTCTTACTGTGTAGTTGTTACTTCCTTATACAATATTCTTTTTATCTTCATCAGCATCAGTAGCCACTAAAAGACAGTTTGTTACTGACTAGCACAATATGTTTTGGCTTTATAAAATATTGTCTGCTTCAGTAATGTCTTCTTGTCTAGTAAGGACATGGGTTATATCCCTGTTCTCCTGTAAATGCACATTTCGACATAAGCCGCCTTATTTGCAGCTAAGCTATTAGCAGATGGCAACTCTTAAGCACTGTCGTAATTAAAATCCATGTGTGTAGATATTTGTAGTGTTTGTCTGGTTTCCTACTTCTGTAATTTAGGACAGTAATCTATAGAAATAATAGGCGGGACTGCTACACCAGGTGTGGTGGTGGGAAGGACACTACCTGCACATTTCATATTCCGTGGAGGTTTGAAATATTTTCTTTGTTGTGACTGCAGGCTGGGGTTGTTTTCCTTTTCTCTCTGTGTGGTTTTTTTGGTTGTTTTTTTTTTCCTTTTTTCCCCACTAATTCAAAATATTTAGGAATTAAAAGTTCTGCTGACTTTAAGTATGAAGGGTGCGTATTTGCTGCATTAAAGTGTAAAAGGAGCACTTCTTGAGTGAGGATTTCCATTTTATCCCCACCGTTGGACAGTGAACTGTTTAGCTCTTCTGCAAGCTGACTGCTCTGAAGGACCTACAGTTACTTCATTAGGTTTTGCACATGAATCTCTTGTCACCCCTTCCCATTCTGGGGAACACTGACATGTTAATTTTTTCCTTGCATCAACACTAGGAAGAAAACTGGCTAAATGTAATTCTCTATCTTATTAAAAAGAAGAAAGACTACTCTGATCCTGCTGCTTTCATGGTTGCTCGTGGAGGGGCCTGACTTTGGTAATCCTTCGAGCTTAGCAACAGGTCTCTAAAATACCGTGGGAAGCTAGAGTTTCAGGACAGAAGTTTATGTTAACAGTAATCATTACGTTGCATTGAATTTATATCTATTAAAAAAAATAGTCTTGTAGCAGCTATAGCAGAATCTAAGCAAAGAGCTGCCTAAACTGATCAGAGTGGATTTCATCCAATGATAAAGACTTGTCCTGCGTGCACTCTGCTTCTTAGGTTCAATCATATCTCATTTATTTGGGGTTTTTTAAGGCCTTTGTTTCTGTTGTCTATAGTTTCCTGCAGGTTACTGGGAGTAGAGGAATGCAGGAAGAGAAAAGCATGGATTATGGATTTTTAGTTTGGGCAGTGATGGCGAAAGGGGGCAGGGGCTCAAGGGTTCTCATGCAGAAAGCTAGGGAGGGAAGGGAGGCTTGCGATGGCTAGCTCTGTAGAATTGCTTAAAAGATGGTGTAGTGCATTTATAAAAAGGTGATATACCTTGTTGAAACACGCTATTTAGAAAGCCATGCTTCTAGGAAGACCAAAAAGCTGGGGAGGGTCTAGGTGGCTCCAGCTAGCTCTACTATTAACTGCTTGGAGGGAAAGGAACATTGGTGAGGTGCTGTCTCTACTTGTCTCAATCTCTCTTTTTAAAGCTCCCTTTAAAAAACAATAACTACAAAAACCCAACAAACTTCTCAAACCCCACCTTTTGAACTGAAAGAGGCATCATCTTGAGTTTTTTCTTGTCAGAGGGAGAAATGAAGGGAAGACATTGACAGGCATGGAATTGCGTAAATAGCAAGGGCACAACTGAGCTTTGTGGGAGGGAGAATAAAGAATTAGAAAAGAGGGGAACTGGAACAGCTGGTATGAACTGGGGGTGTGAAGGAAGAAGCACTAAGCCCCTGACCTGGTAAAGGAGAATTGCGAAGCACTGAATGCAGCGGGGAATCCGGCCCATTCTCACAAGTGAAGAATGGAGCACTCAGTAGTGGATGGGAGAAAGAGGTATTTGGCATAAAGGAAGACAGTAAAGGTTCAGAAACGCCAACATAGAAGGATGGGAGTTCTTTCAGAGGGAGCTTGTTGGGGAGAGGAGGATGCTGAAGGAACGCAGGGAGTCCCTGGTGTGCATGAAATGCTGTTGGGCTATAGTACAATTATTTTATTTTTTTTAATTATTTCCTCCCTGCCCTCTCCCCCTGCTTTAATACAGGTTTAAACAGCCCCTTCTCTTCTCCTGCTGTTAGGACAGTTGTACATACTGCTTGGTCCGAAACAGAAGTGAGAGAAATGACCCACCTTTTTGGGGAAGAGGGAGGAAGTCCAGTAAAAATGTCTTTCTCTATTCTGGATCTGTTCCAAAGAGGGGCTGTGTAAAATAGGGTGAAATCAGTTGCCATGGTGTTGGATTGAGGAAGCGAGATTATGACTA
This sequence comes from Chroicocephalus ridibundus, assembly GCF_963924245.1. NCBI lineage: Eukaryota > Metazoa > Chordata > Aves > Charadriiformes > Laridae > Chroicocephalus > Chroicocephalus ridibundus. Next base: position 159,016,000 of record NC_086284.1, read on the forward strand.
AATGTGATGAGAAATTACAGGGGGGTGAATCTTTAAATGTTGCATAAGCTTGGGCTGTTGAACTCCCTGGGCTTGAAAGCTTTGCTTGAAATAGGCAGTAAAGGATCTTCTTACCACATCTAGTCTTCTGCAGCTGTCCTTGCTCTTCTGTGGTGTGGAATCACAGGAGCAGAAGAACGAGGACTGCTGTTCAGCCTACACTTTTTCCTGAAGGAGAGTCATGCCACACATACCTGTCAAACGCTGTATGCACATTGTTTTGTTTTGACACCCTCTGGTTCAGTAGATGGCCAGACCTGCTGTACCAAATCTGTGTGCGACAAGATTCTGGGGCTGTATCATCTTTCAGACATCCTTTCTAATTGAAGCGGAGAAGCCTTCTTTTTTTTCCCCCGCTTGGGTTTGTGTTCTTTTCTAGTTCCATGAGAATAGCATCTAGCTCTGGCCAAATAATACATTTGCTTGGACGGGATATAACTTTGGGCAGATATAATAAACACCTCATCAGTGAAAAGCTGATGATTATTGGGAGCTTCCTGACCTTTCTGCTGAGTCTGTCAGCCATGTCAGCATTCTCAAATGCTCCCACTTCTCTAATTTGCAAACTACTTGGGTCCGGCGTGGGAAGCCGGCAGGGGACATCCCTCAATGGAGAGCCAGGCATGTGAGAAGGCGGAGGAGATGGCAGCTGTAGCCGTATTGAGAGGGCAGATAGCAGAGAGAGAATCCGTGGTTATTGGGAACTTCAGAAACTTCTGTTTACCTTTGGTGATTTGGAAAACGGTATTTTACTGATGAAAACATTAGAGCATTCATTTAATCTGCTAAATGCATAGTTGCTCACAAGGGACCTCTGGTTATTACCACTTTGGGTTAAATTTGAACTGACAGCCTAAGGATGAAATGCTCCAGATTGTGTTTCTAAGCTCTCTCAGACACCTGTTCCCCTGTTCCTACTAGGATCTTCTTCCCTTCTCCACAACTGCGGGGATACAGATGCATCCGCTACAGGTGTTAATGGATGCAGATGATCCTTGCTGGGAAGAGGATGAAAACTCTCCCCCTCTTTCCAGATCATCAAGGAGCAGAGCATTTTAGTTTTGGAATCTGAGGGGACCGTTGCATTGATTTATCCCAGCAGGAGCTAATGAAACGGACGTGGATCAGCAGTCTTAATGGTTATACCTGTACTATAACTTGCAAGTCGACAAAAGCCATTGCTTTGTCGAAAAGACCTAATACGAGAAGTTTGAGTTGAAGTGGGTTTATTTGGTTATTTTTACATTTAATGTGTTACGCTTGTTTTGAGATAAGGTAAAAGTAGGTGTTGTTACCTTGAATAAGAATTCTTGCATCATGTTCTGTGGATTGTGGCCACTTTCATAAACTACAGTAACCAGCGTGCAAGCCTTCTGGTTTGGTTAGAATTGAGACTATATTTCATGGAGTTCGCATCTCAAAAGATTGTGATAGTACCAAGCACATGGCATATACCATTATGGCTAATGATAAAAAAAATAAAGTGCTATAACAGGTTTCTGTTCCTCGCTGATGTTTCAGTGGGGAAATGATCCATTTAAATAAGAAACTGATCACGCTCTGGCATTTGACTTAATTGGTGATGTACCCCACACGGGAGGGGGTGAACGCAGAGCAGGTAAGGAATTTGGCTAACATATCTAGTGCTGGATACTTTTGTCTGTGATATGGAGAATCTGATGATTTTAAAGCAAACTAAAATCTATTTCAGTTATAGGTAGTTGGTTGCAAAAGGAGGGGAGCCTAATGCAGCCAAAAAAAACAGTGGTGTCCTGGATGGAATTGCCCAGTGCGGCCCAGTTTACTTGCCAAAATCCGGGGATTAACGTGACAAGTTTCAATAGATCTCAAGCTATCTTTTCATAACTAGTAGAAGTATGTCACAGTAAGGACAACTCGTAATACGTTGCACATGACCTTTGTGGCACTTCACAGTAATATCGATGATAAAATTGGAAATGTCTTTAAAATACTACTTCAAAGGACTCCAGTGAAACCAGTGGTTTCTCCCCGCCTTTCTGCTCATAATGCTTCATTCATAGGTCTGTGTCAGGATTTGCCTTGTTTGAGAATATCTGTTACTCTCCATACAACAAAGTTATCCAGATAAACTAGTATGGGTATTGTGGTAGCTTTAGTATGTGGATTATATCACAAGTGAAATGATCTTTGCTTCACCAGGGTCCTCACTGTGCTTTTATGTCCTGAAATACCTGAGCAATGGCTGGCAGCCCACTGTTTTGAAAAGATGGAGAGCAAGAACTGGGGCCGACGGGTAGCCGCTGCCTCCCTGCAGAACATCTGACCAAGTGTGATTGCACCAGGAGAGGCCCTTGAGCTCTCTGTTCCTCCAGCTGGCTTCTGGTGATCTGCGAACGCAGGGTGGCAGTAGGCTCCTCCTGGTGTCCACAGGCTCTGTCCTTCCCCCTTCATCAGAGGAGAGAAATTTCTTCAAATGATGGCTAAGAACTCACTCCCTGGTTTAACCCCAATCCCCAACACACAATTCCTTTGTTTAACTGGACTAGCAAGGGAAAAGAAACCTAAATAACTCGACTAATTCCACTGGTAGGCATCAAACATGTATTGCTGTCATCACTTGACCTGGATTTCTATAGTGTGATCTTTGGGGGGGTTATCAGATATCAGCATGTTAAATGCCTATTGGAATAAGAATATCTACTCATCCTCTTTCACCTGCTCAAGGCTTCCAACATGATCTGTGATGACAGTTTTTCTTAGTTTCCTTGAATTAAGGGGAAAGGCTGCCGTGCCAATTTTTAAGAATTTTCGAAGTTTTCTGGATTTCTATGTAAATAGAAATCCAGGGTTCTCGCCTATAGCTGGAGCCCCTAATTCTTTGACTGTCACTTGCTTCAAAGCTGAGCGAAGCAGCCAAGCATTTGAGTTTAAATGGTCGAATGTTTTAGTAATGAAATGATCCAAATACTGGGTAGCTGGAAAAACATAAATTTGCTGACAATATTGTTTCCATATTAAAAGCACAGAACTAAGCCATAACATTGTGTATCAGCCATGAGGAAGTCCTAAGTAACAGCAGAAAAGCCGTTCAGAATTGAACCTCGCTTGAGCATGCTGGTTCTTGGGAAAGATGTGTTTTGTGATCAGTCTGACTGGAGGCATAACTTCTTTTCTAACTCAAATCAGTGAGTATAACGATGATGAGAAAACGGGATGTCTGGAGGAGCAGCTCACCTCATCTGCATTCTTATTGCTGCCTTCTCCTGTCCCTGGCTGTGAACTGATTTGGCAACTGTCATTTTTCCTTTTTCCTTAGCAGTGACGCTGGGTTTATGTGAGTGTGGACAAATCTCAGCTCGCTCAGGTTGTCTAAATCTATTAAATAGCCTTTACTGGCCTTAGACCAACGCGATTACATGTATTTCGTATTTGCGCTGCAGGAGAGGAACTGCAGGGGTGTAGAGCCACAGTTCTTTACCTGGGAGTGGGCAGGGATCCAGCTCTCTGCCTGCCTGTGGCCATTCACTTATTTAACCTGCAAGTTGCGTTTCCAGCTTTTATGCCTACCTTGACTCCCTTTTCGTGAGCCGTGCTTCTAAATGTTAAGGATACCGCTGGAAATTACTTGAGGCAAAAATGTTACCTGTGCTTTGTACAGAAGGTGTTATAAATAATATTTAGTAAAAACTAATTCCTAGACAAACGAAGACATATTATGTGTATGAAAATAGTGTTTTTGAAAGGTACTACTGTAGGACAGTTCCTTTGAATCTGAGACTAGTGTTGATGTAACTGATTCACAGCTTGTTTTGAAACTCTGATAGTCTATATTAAGTAGATAGTTGCTCTTTCATATTTAATGAATGACTTAATTTTTAAAACCCTCGTCCTACGTACCTATGTAGTCAATTTTTGTATGTTGCAAAAAATCTCTTTTCCTAAAAGCTGAAGTCTTTATTTAGTAAAATGTAATGGTGTTTTATATCTATATGTTGTAAATCTGAGCAAATCATCTAAGTGTCTATCACATAAACTGCTCAGAACTTTAATGTCTTGCTACTACTTTCTTTAAAAAAGATTAATTTTATTTTCATAACACTTTTCATCACAAAGGATACAAATAATTATAGAAATACTGTGGGTTTACAGTGGAAAAATAAGTCAGTTGATGCAGAAAAGAAGCTAAAGTTAAAAGTTGGGGTTATTTTTAAATAAATAGAAGGGCCTGTATTTCACTGCTGTATCTGGAGTAGTTCATTATAGTAGTTACCACAATTCATGTAGAGACTAGCGCAAGGAATTTGGTTTGTCCATTAACTAAGTAAAAAATAGCACAATGTAGTATAGTTCTGTGCTGAACAATATTTCACCTTTAATTAAATGGATTATCAGCTAAGAAATTGGGAACTGCCTAGTGACCTTTTATGTGACTCTCTTTCAGGCACCTTTTTGGGCATACATCCTGGGTGCATTAGGACTTTTTATCTACCAGTCTCTGGATGCCATTGATGGGAAGCAAGCCAGAAGAACAAACAGTAGTTCTCCTCTAGGAGAACTCTTTGATCATGGTTGCGACTCTATTTCCACAGGTAGCCTTAACCTACTGTTACCCATCCTAGTTTTAAAATAGGTACCTGTTTTCAAGAGGAGCTGATTAATCACAGAGTTGTTGAAGTTGAAAAGGAACTCTGGAGATCCTCTAGTCCAACTGCCTGCTCAGAGCAGGGTCAGCATGTCCCCTCCTTTTAGGATAACGTCACCATCTCCTGGTCACTGCGGCCAAGGCTGCCCCTGACCTTTGCATCCCTGGCCAGTGTAAGGGAGGATATTTCAGAATTACCTTTGGCAGATGTTGGATAATGCACGTTCTGCTCTTACTTACTGTGCATCTTCATGTACAGTGTTCTTTGAACGAGCTAGATGGTGAGCAACGAATTCCGTAAGAGAATGCTGAGAGATTCTTTACTACACATAGCTTGTGCTTTCCAGTAGGGTACAGGTGATGCCTATTAAAGGATTTTAAGGACCTAAATGACTGATGCTGGCCTGTGAAACTAAGGATTCCACTTCAGAATCATAGAATCATTGAACAGTTCGGGTTGGAAGGGACCTTAAAGATCATCTAGTTCCAACCCCCCTGCCCTGGGCAGGGACACCTCCCACTAGACCAGGCTGCTCGAAGCCCCATCCAGCCTGGCCTTGAACACCTCCAGGGATGGGGCATCCACAGCTTCTCTGGGCAGCCTGTGCCAGTGCCTCACCACCTTCACAGTAAAGAATTTCTTCCTAATATCTAATCTAAATCTCCCCTCTTTCACTTTAAAACCATTAGGAGTGAGGTGCCAAAATATCAGTTTGGTAATAGGGCATGCAGCTTGCCACTTAGGAGAAAGGATAATTTACATTCCTTAGAAGAATGAGTTTAAAAAGCATTTGATTTGCAGTCCTTAAAAAGTAAACCTTGCTCAGTTGTACCTTCTATAACCTAGCTGCCCTTGGTGGCAACGCCTGTACTTCTATAAAAGGTTAACGGCCGAAATGTTTGCCCTGGGAATCGGTACGTTCTTTATGCCTCACTTCCCAGAGAAGTGCAACTACCAGTCTCTCTGAGCTGGGCCCTTCAGGTTGAAGCTGTCAGTGATAACAAAGAACAGGAGATGACAATGGCAACTGTAGGCTGGGAGGCGGGGCCCCCACTGGGAAGAAAAGGAGTCCTGTGTTTTGGTGTCTCCTGCCAGGACTGTCCCAGAGATTAGCTGCTCAGTCAAGTTATCAGTCACACCGTTACTTTGTTACAGGGATGTAAAATGCCTTGTGATTTATTTTTTTATTTTATTTCTCTTAACTGCAAGCAAAGAGGGTGTATGACTAATATGTTCGTTTCTGCTTTTCAGTTTTTGTTGTCCTTGGATCCTGCATAGCAATCCGACTAGGAACAAATCCTGACTGGTTGTTTTTCTGTTGTTTTGTGGGACTGTTCATGTTCTATTCTGCTCACTGGCAGACATATGTATCAGGCATACTAAGGTTTGGAAAGTAAGTAGGTATCTTTAGAAGTACATATGGCTTAATGTCTGAGACTGCTAGCTACTTGATTTCCGTTTCTTCTTGATTTTTTTTCCCTGCTCTCTCTTCCACTCGCCACCTTCCTCATCTCCCTTCCACCCTAGCAGGCTTGTGTTTTAGCTGGCAAGAACTTTAAAACTCTGCATAATCCCGAGTAGAGGACTTGTTCTTTTAGCAGCTGATTTTAGCTGTGTATGCTTTCTTTGCATGCATTTGGCTCTTTAGTTTGTGGATTTGTTCTCGGAACCCATACAAGCACCATGCAGGCTCAGACCGGAGAGGTCTTGCCTGCCATGTAAACAAGTGTTCTGTGTAGGAGTAGGGACACAGCACGAGCATCTAGAGTACCACAGTACCTCCCTTTGTAACCTCCCAGCCACAGAACAGTTTCAGCCCAGGGGACTCTGAACCACAAGCGTTTTTAGAGAAACTCCCCTGCTAATGGGGTTCCCTTCCGTAGACATCTTCAGTCTTCCTTCAAACAAACTCTCTGCAACCATTGCATCCTTTGGCAAGGAGTTCCACAGAGCTTGCAGAATTACCCCAAGTTTATTTTGGGGGCTTTACTTTTAATCTGGTTCGTGCTGGCTTTGATGTCCTTTAGGTTTTGTGTTAGGTCACAGTTGTAGAGATTGCTGTGATGCTGTTCATGACTCAGTAGAAATTTCATCTGTTCTCACTGCAGTGTAGGAGGAAGAGTCATGACATTCATGTAGAAGATAACAATTTCAATTTAATTCCTTAATAGTGTGGGGTGTGGGGATTGCTGCACCCTCTGGCAGCTGTGGTGGTGCCTGGCCACGGCCTTTTGCTGTTTTTAAACAACAAGCTGCACTTTGGTAAGGATTTCTGAAAAGAGGGAAAGATCAGAGACTTCTGCAGCAGCAAAACTGGAAATACGTGCTAGATGAAGGCTGTCCTTCTGCTAATCCTCACCACTTGCTAAGTCACTTGTTTGTAGTCCTAAGTAGCTCTGACCTGCAAGAAGCACCCTAGCAAATCTGAGCACGCTGGGCACACAGGCCAGTGATCAGCTATCTTTGCATACTGTTCCGTGTCTGTATCAAAAGAAAGCTGTCTCTGTGGTAATGCCAAGAGCTCTTTTTTTTATTCGCTGATAATGCATTTTACCACACAAACTATAGCTCTTCTACCTGCCTATCCATCCTCCTTTTTTAACATCTTGTGCTGTAAACAAAAACAGATGCTTTAGAGCGATGGCTGAAATACGATAATTTCCGCACATGACAGTGGACTACACGGAAGGGAGATGGACTGTGCCATGAGCTCTGGCATTCCGCGTATGTGATTGCTTTTCTGTGCCTTTCATTCCTGCCTAAAATGTGTGAATGATTTCCTTACATCAGGAAGGCACCGAGACTCCTATACCCCGTAAAAATTTCTTCATTAAAAACTTAATGGCTTCTATGTAAATATAGTGATAGCGCGTAGTACAAGCAGTTTGGGATGGCCTGGTGTTCCATGCTTACCTTTTGAAGTTAAATAGACACAACTGTTCTCCAATATAACTTACTTCTGTTTCGTCAAAACAGGTCAGAGTTTTTTCAAGGCTCGCAATTTTATTTCTCTTAAGCACAGAGGTGAGAGTCTAAATGAAGGCATTAGTATATTGCTCTAAATATGATAATACTTAATAACATGGACAGAAGCTTTCACTGATGCTGTTCCCGAATTAGCAGCGCTTGATTTGAGAAGTCAAATGACAGATGAGAGAGTCCTACGGCTGGTGGCCAGGAAGGATCAGAGCAGCTGGGTAGTGTGCCACTACTGTCAGGTTGTGTACAATACTGCACAGTGTCCGACTGAAATCTTTGGACTCCGGTTTGCGCTGTGTTGCAACCAACAGTCTTGAGCCTCTGTAAAATGAAGTACTGAACTTTGGCACATATAATCACTCAACTTCAAGTTCCAGCCTCCTCCTGCCACCAGCAACAGCAAACGTGGTACGGATTAGAAATGTCGGTTTTCATAGTACAGAGTGCAGACTCTGAACACTTGCATACGGACGCTTCAGCATGACGTAACCGTCAAGTTGAGCGTGCACCTACAGCCATGACCGGGCAGAGGTAACGCTCCATCCCCGGTAGAGAGGGCAGAGCCCCCTCCCAGCAGCGCTGTCCCGTTTCCCCCCTGCACAGACTCTGTTAATTGACTTCAGGCCAATTCATGAAATGGGCAGAAGATTAAAAGCCTCCGCTTTTCAGGTTAGCCAGCTGAACTGGTTCACCTCGCAGTCCGGCGCGCACGAGAGCTGGTACTGGTGAGGGAGCGCAAGGGCGTAGGAAGGAGAGGATGACCCATTCCTACCAGCACCTGAGCTCATCGTCTAGTTGCAGCTTCAACTTTGGCTCTTCTAAGGCAAAGAGTCTGAAGCTTGTGATGAAACTTGGCATATTTTATCACTGTCTTTCCGATGAAAGAAGGGAGTTTATTGTTACTGTGATTATCAAGATCAGATAAATGTTTTTCCATTGGCCAAGAGTTGATTCCTATCTCCCTTTAAAAATACACTGTTTCCAGTGCAAACAGGTCACGTGCTAAGCAAGTAACAATACATGTTGACTTTGGTCATAATACCTTAAAACTGCAAATTTATTCTAGCTGCTTAAAGAAGTGTTACATTTTAAACATCCTTTGTCACTGTTTATTGGTAACTTCAGTACAAAGATCAGGTACCTCTCTTAAAACTTTTGGTAGCATAAAAGGAACCTTAGATGCGCATTTATTTGGTTTATTTTAAAGTTTTATTGAAAGTATCGTTTTTTTTTCTTTTGGGCCTCCGCTTAACTTTTTTTATGTATATTCATGTCTCCTCAAACATTTCATTAATCAAATACAGTAATAAATAAAGAGTTGTCTATCTTGTCTGAGAACAAAAAAGATGGAACAGAGAGTCTCGAGGCCATACAAGGCACCGTATTTTAAAAATGTTTTTATGGAAAAAAGCAAGATATTAATTAGATGCCCTCTGAAACAGGGCAGATGCTTAGTTATCCGCTGACTCAGTCTTCAAAATACTGCCCTTCTGTTTTGCAGGCTGTATCTGTCAAGTTTTCATGATACGATGGCTTAAAGAAATCTCTTCTGTCCCAGCCTGCTCTTCACGGTCCATACTTTTTTGTGATAGGCTTTTAATGGAAATTTTGATTGCATTTACTGTGAGCTTGCCTTAAACTCTGATTTGATACTTACACATCAAGTCTGTAAATTTATACAAAATTCTCAAATAGTTAACAATGTATTCATTAAAGATTTTCCCCCTACTAATATTATATGTAGCTTGCTCTAGATAAGGAGCGTAGATTTAATTTTAAATCTTAGCCAAAGATGTATGCCTCTATAGAGTACCATTCTCAGTCAAGGAAAATCATACTCTATATACATTGATGTAATTTGAAGGAGCTAATTTAAAGTCACTGGTGTGTGTCCCCCGCTGCCTTACACTTACAGGAAAAATACCATTTCTTTAACTAAATCTCCCTTTTTTTCCTTCACAGAGTTGATGTCACTGAAGTTCAGATAGCCATAGCAATGCTGCTCTTGATATCTGCATATGGTGGCACAGCAATATGGGACTATAAGGTAAATGCGTTAAGTATTCCGAACTCCGTTGAGTGTTCAGTTCCCGTTAAGTGTTCACAGTTCCTCTGGGATTTGCAGCTCGCCTGTGTGAGTCCCATCAAAACCTACGAGTTGTCTAATGTTCTGGTTTAGCTTATTGTACAAATGTAGGTTATTTTTATGTTGTAGTTAACTTGGGTATAATGGTGTGACTTCCTATGCACAAATTTAGAGCTACGTAGAGGAAAAAAGACCCCATCTGCCACGTATAAACTTCTGATCTGGAACCGATACTCTGCAGATACTTGAGCTCTTACAAATAGTTTTTGGTTTGGTTTTATTTCTTTCGTATATTTTATTTTAAGACATGTATTTCTGTTCAGTTAAATGATTTATAGGATACTTTATTTTAAAATTTAAAGATAAAATGCTTTAATCTAACAAAACCATGAGAAGATGTTACGGGGGTTTTGGTCAAGTAATCCATATTTACATGCCAATGGAGATGTACTGAGTTTCAACAGTTATGTCACAGATGACATAAATGTAAATATCTGTAATTAAAGAACTGTCTTCTGTCCAAAAGCATTTCTCCGTCTCTGGCTTTTATTGTGATCTTTGAAGTTGTACTTAGGTGGATGAGATCAAAATAGATTAGATTAGCATTTTCATCTTTTCTAGGGTCTTTACTCAGAAATGTATAGTTCTGCTTGGTTATAGCGCATGGAAGAGCTGAGACCATTCCATGCTACTGATAACCACTGGAAATTAATCTAAATATAACCCACCAAGTAATTCAAATTAAGTCATGAGTTTACTCAGCAATTAAGAAAAGTTTAGCCAAACTTTGTTTCCTTCCCCCATCCTGCAAGTCGCTTTTGTTCTATTTTCCAACAGCTTATTTTCATGTTGGAAAATAAAGTAGGTATGTTAGACTTTAATTATGATTGCTTTTTCTTCAGTATTAAGATCTGTGGTAGTTATGCTGTATCTCAAAACAATCTCTATTCAAAAAATATAGTCAACGGTTTCAATTTATTACTACTTCTGTTTTTTTTAAATCCTCTGCTGCCTTTGGAAGTTTGCTTGAAACTGCAATTGATTCTGAAAGGTAACTGTTTAATTAAAATTTGTTATCTGGAGACTATTCTCCATGCAAAGATACAGCATACAAACAACAGGTACCAAAACACAAAGCAGGCAGATGGTGTTTGTGTTTCCTGTGGTTCAGTATTGTCTTACCCAGCGAAATAGAAGGAACTGTCCTTCTCCCCGCTCCCGTGCCGTGGTGATGCAGCAGGCTGTGTCAAGTTTTTGCTTATGTCGTAAAAAAAATTTGAAGAACGTCGTAGGGACAAACACAGTAAGATTTAGCTGAATTTCAAGACCTGAACTTTCAGTATTCAGAAGTCAAGTTTAAACATTACAAAAGCAATTTGTCGTCTCCTTAGTAAGGAACCAAATTCCAAACACTGTTCTCCAGAGCTTGTTCCCAGGAAAGCAAGAGTTCAAATAAAACAATTGTTTAGTAGTTATCAGTAGCTTTTTTCAGTCACTTTTTTAAAAAGGTGTTATCCTTAACTTTTAATATCTTTCTCTTGTTTTTCCTGCTAAGGTCCCTTTGGTGGGCTTAGAACTGAAGTTCTTTGCAGTTTTTGGCATACTGTGTGGAACGGCACTTTCTTTTTTCAATTACTTCCGTGTCATCTTTGGTGGCGGGGTTGGAAAGAATGGATCTACGATAGCAGTAAGTTGCTTTAAAAATCAAAAAACAAGGTCTGAATAATTTATGCCCATAATTTATTGCACTTCAGATGATCATAAGGGTTTTACCTGTTTAAGCATTTAAGCAGACAAGCGTATGAGCATTGGATGGCTAAAGCAAAGACTTCACTATCTACTTTCTCCCTACCTGTTAAGGGATTTCTTCTGTTGCAGGAACCAGCAATGAATTTGCTATACAAAATTGATTAGTGGTCACTGCAAGGGATACTAATAGCCTTGCCATAATGCTAATGGACTTTCCCTGAGTTTTGGTAACTTTGGTTTTGTTTAACGGGATTTGCAATATGTATGAAATCTGGACCTTACTGTGTGACTGAAGCCAAAGCCAAATTTTCTGTCTCTGTATTTCAGGGAACAAGCGTTCTCTCTCCAGGCCTGCACATTGGGCTACTTATCACACTGGCCATCATGATCTATAAAAAGTCTACAACACAGCTGTTTGAAAAACATTCTTGCCTGTACGTCTTGACATTCGGATTGGTGAATGCTAAAATCTCACAGAAGTTGGTGGTAAGGAATCTTGTTCTGAGTCTTAAACCTCCTAAAACTAAACCGGTTCTTGGCTTAACGCGTGCTGGGTCAGTGGCGCTGTGCAAGTTTTCCCATTCTCTCTGCCACTCTATTACCTGTTTTGTTAGGACCAAGACACTGAACTAGACTCAGGTTGCTACAGAAAGATGATATATGACACTGATGCAAACACACACTTATTGTTGAATATATTGGCTAGAACTTTCAGTTTTCTTTAACTTACTCCTAGAAATATACTGTCCATCTTTAATGGTTTAACTGTGGTCCCTCAAGCCTTACTAACAGTGTTGTGACTTCTGATTTAATTATCTGAAATACGAATTTAATCATTAAAATGAAGAGAGAAGCTTTTCTACTTTTATCTCTTTTGTAATTAAAAACGTCATCAATGGGTGAAAAAAACCAAAATCTGCCTTATTACATATTTCCTAACAACAGTAATCCACTGTCATGGAGTTAACTTTCTTGCTGGCAGCTGCGATAGTGCTGTGGTTTGGATTTGGGAGGAAAATAGTGTTGGTAAAAAACCTGATGCTTTTAGTTGTTGCTAAGCAGCCAGGCCTTTTCTGCTCCTCACACCACCTGGCCAGCAAGGGCTGGGGAGGCACAAGGAGTCGGGAGGGGACACAGACGGGACAGCTGACCGTGACTGTGGGTACCGTTTTGTACCGTAATGGGCACAAACTTGAACATAGGAAGTTCCACCTAAACATGAGGAGGAACTTCTTTACCCTGAGGGTGGCAGAGCACTGGAACAGGCTGCCCAGAGAGGTGGTGGAGTCTCCAACTCTGGAGACATTCAAAACCCACCTGGACATGTTCCTGTGTAACCTGCTCTAGGTGACCCTGCTCTGGCAGGGGGGTTGGACTAGATGATCTCCAGAGGTCCCTTCCAACCCTATGATTCTATGATTCTATGATTCTATGACTGGCCAAAGGGATATCCCATGCCGTGTGACGTCATGCTCAGTATATAAAGCTGGGGGAAGAAGAAGGAAGGGGGAGATGTTCGGAGTGATGGCGTTGGTCTTCCCAAGTAACTGTTAGGTGTGATGGAGCCCGGCTTTCCTGGGGATGGCTGGACACCTGTCTGATGATGGGAGGCAGTGAATGAATTCCTTGTTTTGCCTTGTTCGCGTGCACAGCTCTTGCTTTACCTATTACACTGTCTTTCTCTCAACCCCCAAGTTTTTCCTCACTTCTACTCTTCTGATTCTCCCCCCCATCGCAAATGGGGGGACTGAGTGACTGGCTGTGTGATTCTCGCTGCTGGTTGGGGTTAAACCACAACATCCAGCCCCCTGGTTGTTTTTTTTTCTGGCATGACATTTCTCAAACACTAGCAAAACCAGTATTCTACGGACTTCCTTGCTAAACAGGAGTTCACCTACTGAGCTACTAACATGGTTCAAGAGGGAGAATGCTGATGAGAAGATTAAGCCTTAAGATTGAACTTGAGGCTCTTATCTATTCTGTCAGCCACCTTGGCTCCCTTGCTCATTCAGAGGACCACTGGGTCCTTCTGATCAGCAGCCATCACTGTATGTACGTCAACTCATGGACACTTCTGAGCAAACCATGTTTCCCTTGAAGCTGTATGTGTAGCTTTGAGGACAGTCTTCTCCAGAGGCAAATCTGTAAAGGTAGTGGGGAAAGAATTTCATGAGTTTAGCGTGCTCAGTTTTCTGATACTATTTCAGGAGGCCTTGTCCTTCCGGCAGCCTGGAGTGAGCAAACGGCAGTACAAACTCAAGGTGTGACCAGGTGGGTAGTGGAGACATGAGCCAAAGTCTGTGCAGGTTGTGCGGATGTGCCAGAGCTGCTCCATGGGCGCTAAACCAGCAAGAGCTGTTGCACAGCAGGACAGATGCGAGCCAGGAATTGCTCCCTGCAGTGAATCGATCCCTTTAGCAGGAGAGTTGCATCCTTTGTTGTCTTGGAGTGGAAGCCTTTGTGGTTTGTCCTGCCTTTAGATAGGGATGCTCACAGGCTTTTCTGTGAACTTTGCTGTGCAGCATACAGCTGAATGTGATTTACATTCTGCTAAGAGACCACTGTGTTCACAGAAACTTCTCAGTACCTTAATCATATTTGCCAAGTGTCCACGATGCGTGGAAATAAGGAATGACAGGGTGATTTCTTATGGCAAACTTGGCACCTAGGCTACTTTCCTTCTGCTGTTTTTGAGCTTCTTGGTATGGACTCTTCAGATGTCCTTTATTAGGTCTCCAACTTCTTACAAAAAACTATTCTTCTGTCCCTCAATTAAAAGTGAGCCCAAGTTGTCTCTAAGAATGCTAAATATGGAAGGGTCAAGGTGTGTGTGGGGGAAGAGGTTCCATCCCTTCCCTCCAGTAATCTTTCTTCTTTTGGTCCTTCTGTAAAGTGTCTCTGTACATACATCACTATCTCTACTAAACAGTGAAAACAAGTCTTGTCACCTAAGCAAAAGCCTAGTTTTTAGTTAGCTTTTGGCTAAGTAAAGCCAAAATTTTCACGTTAGAATTGTAAACAACATTTCAAGTGAGCGGCATTCATTTTCAGTAATACACTTGTGTAGTCTCACCCTTCAAATACAGCACTGAAAAAAATAGAGTGGGAAACCCCTGCAAATAGCTAAAGTGCACTGGTATAGTATTACATGTAGATGTAACGTATTACAAAAGAACACTGAAGGATGTGTACACATTTCTTATATAATGAAGTCAAAAAATACCAACTGATAATTCAAGTAGTTGTTATCACTGATTAAAGTGCTATATATTGATTGAATAACCTGGAAAGAGATTACTTGGTCCTTGGGAAAGAAACCGTCCAGGAGCAGCAGGCCCTGAAGCATTTATGAAGCCCTTGGCCAGCCTGCTGATTGCTTCCCAAGAACCAGGGGGGGCAGGCTGTTGCTGGGTAAGGATGCGTCCTGGTTTTGGCTGGGATAGAGTTAGTTTTCTTTTCAGTGGTTGCTGTTTCTTCGGATTTGGTATGAAAGGAATGTCAATAATGCATATTGTTTTAGTTATTGCTAAGTGATGTTTATACTAGTCAAGGACTTTTTTCAGCTTCCCATAGAAGCTGAGAAGGAGCCTAGAGAGAACAACAGCATGGCCAGTGGAATATTCCATACCATAGATGTCATGCTCTGTATATAAATGGGGGTTGACCGGGGTGAAGGGGGGAATCCATGCTCTCTGCTTGGGTTGGGCTGGGCAACTGAATTACTGGGTGGTGAGAGCGACTTGTGTCTTGTGTATTCTTTTACCACTATTATTATTATTTTTAATTTCCTTTTTGGTTATTGTTCTATTAAACTGTCTTTATCTCAACCCATGAGGTTGATTTTTTCCCCTTTTCCCCTACTTTTCTCTCTTTTCTCCCTACCCTTCTCGGGGTGGAGGAAGGGAATGGCTGAGAGCTTGTGTGGTCTTAGTTGCTGCCTGAGGTTAAACCACGACGGGATGTCCTGCCCTTTCATCACTAAGGTGTAGGTTTTCTGGTAGTTACGCAGATCTTGCAGTGGTGCATTTTTGTCTCTCTTTTTCTATTTTTTTTTTTTTTTTTTTTAACATAGGTGGCTCACATGACAAAAAGCGAGATCTGTCTTCAGGACACTGCATTTATTGGGCCAGGACTTCTGTTTTTGGACCAGTACTTCAACAGTTTCATTGATGAATATATTGTTCTATGGATAGCACTGGTAAGCGTTTTGTTTTATACTTTTCATTTGGAGCATACTTAAAGGAAGAGATTGAGAACTGGCCCTGTCATTCTGTTCTGCCATTTCTGACTTGCTCAGATTTCGGCTGTCAGAGCGGAGGGGGTGCCAGGATGACGTGTAAACATGTATTTTGGGAGCTGACTGGCTTTCCTTGGAACAGAGACGCAAAGGGAATTTACAGATCTCTCTTGTAATTATGCTTTAGTTGAGGTGACTTGTTTATTCTGCTAACTGCAGGCTAACCACCTTTGTTTATCAGACTTTGTAAGTGTTTAATGCTGTTTGGTTTTGGGGCCTGTTTGTGGGTCTTTTTTTCTTAAATAGACCACTCTGTAAGTCAAAATTCTTTTTAAACTTGTCGCTTGGATAGATTGGTTAAAGTTCAAATGAATTTGTAGTAGGGACAATTTTAAAAAATACTTGTTTGTTTGTTTGTTTGTTTGGTTTTTAACCTGTTCTGTTTTGTTCTTTTGAAGTTCATATCCTTGTTTGATATGCTGAGATATGCCACTGGTGTATGCCTACAGATTGCTGCTCATCTTCATATACATGTCTTCAGAATTTCATCTCATCAAGCTCCTGAACAGGTTCAAAACCATAATGACTGATTAAATAGGTCAAGGACAAGAGGAGAAGCAGTTAGGGGAATTCTGAATGAAGCAGCCTCTCATTTTTGGGAAGACAGATTAAGCTTTTCAAGAAAATAGTTCTATGAGGAAGCTCACTCTATCCCAGATAGTACCAGATGTTAGAATTACTAAATATAAAGTCCTACAGATTCTATTGTGATCAATACATTTGAATCGGGATGTGTTTCCCCCTGTGTTCTAGACACTGCAGCTGTTATTTCATACCATGAACATCACATTTGAAACTTTTGCCATTTCCTGTTAGGTAACCTTAATTCTGCACTTCTGGTCTGGTGAATGTAGACTGCAAACCAAGGTGCTACAAACCAGAATTCAAAGTGCAATTTCACTTTCCCTAGACCAAGTGACTAAGATAGTGTTAGTTTCTAAAGTCTTCTTGGAACTGCTGTGAAGTGGTAGTCAGAGGTATCAATGAATACAGTACTGCACTAAGACTGGTAGAATGAGGCATCCATGAGGTAAAACTACTCGTTAATCCCTGTGCTGGTATTTCTAAATAACAAGCTACTGGATGAAGGAGGTATAGCTCAGGAAAATCTTCTTCTATTTCAAAATACTGTTCTTGAGTGCCTTTAGGATTCATGCATTCTCTAGTATCTAAGTATATAACCTACTGTTACTAAATACAATTGTAGCTTGTATTTTCTTTCAAGGCCAGTTTCTGGTTTTGTGGTCATAATAAGGTTTGCCTCATTGTACTCATTATTATCTAGACTATAGGTAGTTGCGTACTTCAAGGACACTGACTTTACCTACCCCAACTTGTATCTGTGAAACTGCACAAGTGAATGACAAAGCTCTTTGATAAAATGACTGTGACTGTTTGTGACAATGCAACCCACCCATATGTAATTCCCCCTGAAGTATGTTTGCTGTCGCTGTGTTCGTCTACCTTATTATCTATCTATCTAGTCTGTCTTGGAACTGGCACTGTACTTTATCCAAACAAAACTGTACGGAACTAAACTCTAATGTACAGTAAAATTCTCCCAAACAGAAAGTCAGGCCCACTATCAGCCTTTCTCTTTCTTTTAGAACAGGCCCACTGACTAACATAACACACCTAGCTAAAGGGCTGCTGTTGTCATTAAAGAAAAGTTGAATAGAAGTGGCTTATTATCTGTACAAGCAAATCATGTCTTGTACACAAACCCTCTAAGCTTAACCTCCTTTAAAGAGGTTCTATTTGAATACGATTTTTGTAAAAAGCTGTTGAATGTTTCTGTCTGTAACTTTCAGTTACTGATATATAGCTGAGCTGTGAGTTTATGAAGTCCTTCGTGAACTGTACAATAAAGAATGCTACGGTTTGTTTTAAAAATATTACCACTGCAGCTTCCTCGCTGCCCATTAATTCAAAATGACTTCCTGGAGTGTTCAAGGAACTTTAAAAGTGGAGTATTGTCTGCTAAAATTGGGGGGAATAAAAATCCCATCTACGACACTCCTGCCTAAGAAGGATATACTGATATGCTTGAGGGATAACTGTAACAGTTACTGCCAAGGACTATCACTCTGAATAATACCAATTCCAAATGAATCCTACTGCTCCTGTTTGAGGCTGGGAAAGACACAGCATCTATACCTGACCTTAGCCTGAACCCAGGCCACAGGCAAATAAGAGAGAAGATGGTAAAGACCATTTCAGTTTGTTTGAATACTGTAAACAAGTTACCTGACCCATGAAGAGACATAGGCAACTTTAAATTTTAGAGTGAGAAGGTTTGATTCCCCAGAATGCTCAAAAGCGTGTCATATAGTAGTAGGTATGAGTAGTTTAAAAGGTATGATTGAGGTATGTGGATGATAAGAAACTAATGCAGAAATCAGTCAGAAAACCAGAAATGTGAGGCAATACTAACAAATAAAACCAGAAACGCGAGGCAATACTAACAAGTAACCTAGTATTAAAGATAGGAAGCAAAAACTGTTAACTGCATTTCATAGCGTCATCTAATCATCCTTTGAGGGCAGAGATTCAGCAGCACTGTTACAAATTAGCATAGTTACCTGTTAGCCACCAGAGGCCCGTATGGCCTCATACATCACTCTAGCAATGTAACTTCTGTGTCTGCCCCTTCCCTGAGTCCTAGGAGACACAGAACAAAACGAGCTCCATACCAGTTGCTTGTTCAATTTTACTTGCAACCTCATAGCTGAAGCATCTGTAAGTTAGCTATCAGTAATCTGGCTCCCAGAACTGGAGAACCATCATCAAATTACTTGATTCTCAAATAAAAATGCTGGTAAGCTGAGGAGAAGAATCTGTATGGAATGGTTTTGAAATACATTGTTAAGAAAACATCACATTTGTGTGTGTGGGTGCATGGATGGTTTTTGTGTTATCTACTGTTGCATTAAATCTAAGTGTTAAATATGTTAGGAACTACCCAAGTTGTACAAGTGGATATTCAGGTGTAATGGTCTTCTGTAAAAACAAACTGCATGCAAGCTAAGACAATTGTTTAAGTTATGCTGATTGACTGTAATGAGATAAATGCTTTATCCTTAAAACTTAGGCCTCCCTAAATTGCTAGTCATTTGGAATTGCAAAAAGTAATATTCCATCTCAGAGGCTTATACTAACTTGTATGAAATAAATGAACTAAATTACTTCTAGCAGTGGTTCTACAAGAACTATATACCCCAAAATGCATAATGTTTAATTATGCTTACTTGAGCAGATGTCATGTAAAGCTGTGATACTCAGCTCACCATTCAACTAAAGAAACCTGCTTTTTGGAGAAATTATGCCAGCTCATAAATTTCTTACTAGTACGAAGATATTACAATGCCTAGCCTAACAAGAGAGTTAACAAAATTTACTTTATTTACCGTAATACACATCATTAAACAATCTTACATGAGCTATGTCATACTCTGTGAACTTCTATAACTGCTGATATGTCGTCAGACTAAATTTTGAAACGATGAAAGTCTGCAGCTTGTGAAAAATGCTTCTATTTGCACAATGTACCTAAAGGCCTAAAGTTACTATGTAAAATCTGGGTAATGCATTTTTCATTAATTGTTACCTTTTGGCATTATAAAAAGTGAAACAATTTAAACAGTCCAATGCTATTGAAAGTGAGTATTAAGTAGTTTTAAGATTAATTGAACAGACAGTAAATGGTTTGGGGTCCATACTTCCCCCCTCAAAGTAATAAATTTACAAATATATGTTCTTACAACATTATCAGACACAAGATTAGAACAATCCATGAAAGCATTTCATAGGAACTTTAAAACATTTAAATCTTAACATACTTCTCTAAGGCTAATGCCTATACTTGTATCATGTTACTTAGGTACAAGTTGTTTCTCCATTGAGCCATCAGAATAACATGGACTGAAGAGACTTGCGAACGGTTGCCATCTCCTGCTGTTGCTGTTACAAGAAAAGGAGATAATACTGAACAAATGCCATATCACTATGATTCCTTTGAGCTAATTAAATAAACGTGAAATGACTTTTTTATAGAATGTTCTATTTTTGCATTTAACTAACTTCTTCATAGATCTGATACTTACGGTGTCCATCATAATCTTCTTCTGCAACAGAGCCATTTCTTTGCGAAGTTCACTTTGAGCACCAGCTAGAAGATTTTCATTGCTCTTCTCCAGCTCTTCCATGCTCTGGAGTTAAGGATAACCTTAATTCAGAACTGTTTAATGTCAAAGGGTTCATTTAAAAGGAACAAAATTATTTAGACTACAGTTTAATTTTTACAGCAGCAGTGGTCATTGATAATTGATGAGTTTTCTCACAAACTTGACAGACAAATCACACAGGACTTCTTACTCCAGTCTACGTTCCTGGTTAAACAATATGGACCCTGTGAAGGGAACAGTCCCCTCCACTCAGCATCTGTGAGGTCTCAGGTAGTTAATCCTGCGTATCAGTAAAGGTAAGAGTTCTACAAAAAAAAGACTAAACAGACCATCTGTCAGGAATGATAGGGGTTTAATATTACGACAAACTTGGAGACTTGAAGTAAGGACTATTAAACCCATTAAACTTCCTTCTCTTTGCACACGTCTGCCCAAATAAGCCAAGTAAAGCTTGCTGGTTATCCTCCCTTTTGTACATACAATTATGCCTAAATGTATGTATGTATGTAGTTGTATTTTCCTTGACTTGTATTAAGCTTATTTGAGGCTTGATTTCTACCTTTTGATCTTCTTTGAGGAGAAGAAAATCAAAGTAATACTTGACCTTCTGATCGTTTTTTCATCTTTGATGAAGACATTTTTGACATTTTGGAACAGTTATTATTTATTAATGCTTCTGTAATAGCCTCTGTAAATTTTGACTATCTTAAACTAAGAGTTGCTGTATTTATTTTTCAAAGCTATCAAAAAACAACCCATATCCTAACTAACTGAAATTTCAAAAAGGGACCAGTTATGAAATTACTTGAACAGAAATTAAGGTTTGTCAGAAACTGACAGACTTGAATCTGCACCATGTACCAGTATATACTGGGGGCCACACAGCTGGAAAGCAGCTTGGCAGAAAAGGACCTGGGGGTCCTGGTGGACACCCAAGTTGAACATGAGCCAGCAGTGTGCCCTTGCAGCAAAGGCAGCTAATGGTGTCCTAGGCTGCATTAGAAGTGTTGCCAGCAGGTCTTTCCATTCTACTCAGCACTGGTGAGACCACACCTGGAGTGCCATGTCCAGGTCCACACTCCTCAATACAAGAGACATGGACACAATGGATAGAGAGCCCAATGAAGGGCCACGAAGATGATTAAGGGACAGGAGCATTTCTCTTATGAGAAAAGCCTGAACTGAGACTGTTCAGCCTGGAGAAGAGAAGGCTCAGGGAGGATCTTACCTATATACATAAATATCTGAAGAGAGAGGTGCAAAGAAGACTGAGCAAGGCTCTTGAGGTGTGCATTGACAGGACCAGAGGCAATGGGCAGAAGCTGAAAACATCGGAGGTTCCCTCTGATCATCAAGGAAACACTTTTTTACTGTGAGGGTAACTGAGCATTGGAACAGGCTGCCCAGAGAATGCTGTGGATTCTCCATCCTTGGAAATATTCAAAAGCCATCTGGACATGAGTCATGGGCAGCCGACTCTAGGTAGCCCTGCTGTACCAGATGACCTGCAAACTCAGCTCTCCAGTGATTCTGTGGTACCATGCCTCTGCATTCATTACAAAACCAATCATTTAGGATACTTTCATTTTTCTTCACAGTTTAGCTTTCTAATACCTTACTTAGAAAAACTGGGGGAAGGAAATTTGGGAATAAAGTGTCTTGTTCTTAGTGTAAAATGACAGGGAAAACTTTTCTTTTAACCGTTAAGTCAAATTTTTGAGTAGTTGTAGTCAATCATTTTTGTTTGCTGTCTAGTATGTTAACTACTTTGTTTACAAAACACAAACCAAAACACACCACAGTTGATCAGTATGAATCATGTGTTTAAAATACAGTATCTCTGTAAGCACTGTCCAAAAAAAATGGTGTTTGTAGGGACTCCCAGCAAATACAAAAATTATGCAAAAAGCAACAGGAAAGTTAAACAGGACTGATCTGGGCCTGTTTTCACCATAAATAATTATTTTGTTCAGATTCTTCCTGTTGATGTTTTAGTGAATGCTTACCTTGAATACCAGGTTACAGAAAGGAAAACCCTTTCTAATGAACATTGCTTAGGAAGAGATGAAGGGAGTTCTAACGGGGCAATTTTAAGGGAATTACAGTTGGTTTTCTTTAATGGTCACTTTCCTTACATTAAGCAGCAATAGCTCGAAAAATTAATGACAGAAAAACATTGGTATCTAGTTCTCACTATGGGGGATGCACTTGCCAGCAGTCATAAAAGCGGTAAATTGCAGCCTAAGATGCATTTTTAATAGATTGTTGAGTTTCACGTTTTGAATACATACCAAAAATCTAAGGGAATAATTAAGAGAAAATCCTGATGTTTTAACTGACCTATATAACTTTTAAACTGGTACAAAACTGTGTTCTGTTTAGAAAGTATGCTGAGGGTTGTGGTTAAATATTTGAAACAGGCCAATGAGATCCCTACGAGAACAAATTTAACTAAATCATTTATTAAACAGATGCAGTCTTACTGTAAGCATGTATAGAGAGAACAAACCATGTTCTTAACAAGTGAGGGAAAGATACTAACATGAATATTCATGCCAGGCTGTTTCTTCCCCTAAGTGAACCTTAAATCTCTGTATTTCATACATCTCTGTATTTCATAGAAGTTGAATGAATACAGCTTGCTTAAATGATGTGATGAGGATGAGCTGCCTTCTAAGAAGAAAATTTACTGTACCTTTGAAAATTGCTCATAGAGTTGCTTAATGGTTTTCAGTCTCTGACTTTGAACTATTCTTGCCTGTTGAAAAACTTTTTGTTGCTGACGAAACATATTCTGAAGCAGAAGCAAAAGAAAAAAATAATCACATTAGTTAACCAGAAGCGCTTGGACAGCAACACTATTGTCATTAATCAGAATCAGAAACTCTGTCTTCACTGGAAATCTGCGTCTTGTAATGTAGATCTCTGCCTGGAGACTTATCCTTGTTCTTATTAATGAAAGAAGGACTGAAGACTGGATTATGCCCTGGGTCACTTCCTGAGGTCCCTTCCAACCTGAATTATCCCTGTGAGATCCTATGAGAATTGCTATCCAACACAGTTCTCGACAGTATCCCAGGGAAATGTGGGAAAAGCAAGACTTGTAAATGTGTTGGGAGTACAAATACAGCAACATCATGTGATTATATTCCCTTGTATAGCTCCTGTCCCCTTTCAGTGGTCAAATTCCCATATATTTATTATATACAGGCATATTTCTACGCAATGCATGCTAAAAGACAACTACTTTCCTTTACTCCTTTGTTCCCTGAACTCAGACTATGGATGCACAGAAACAGCACACATCCTTCTTCTCCATAAACGGTCTTGGCTTTTCCCAAGTCATACGCTGGCCTAGGGCATCACTTATTGCCATTTATAAACTTGCAATGAAGTTTATAAATGCACCCCTCTTCACTTTAAAATATATCCCCAAACTTAAATATGTACAGTTTGACAGCCACCAAACCTGAATGAAATTTTTTTAATCAAGAGGCAAACAATCCTATGTTTCTTTAAACTGCATAAAGTGTTTTTACATTTCTTGAGTGTCTAAATGACAATATTCCCTCCTTGTGAAAACGCCGCGAAACTCGTGCCATGCTGGAAACCCACCGCTAGTTTTTCTTCCTGCTCCTCTGCTTTCTGCACATCTACATCCCATTGCTGAAATAAAGTCAGGAACTGCTGGGAGAACTCATGATTGAGCTTCTGCCTATAAACAGACACTAGCTGTAAGTATGACAAACGCTACAAAGAATTACAAGGAAAGCTAAGGTTCAACACACGCATGGAGTAGAATAAAAGGAGCTGGCATGGATAAAGAAAGAGGCTGTGTTTACATCGGTCCCTAACTGAATACTCTGTGTTTTGAAAAACTTAACACACGCGCACACTCTTTCTGAGTGAGTGTGGATTATATACATATAAGGAGACAGCACTCACAAAACTCGGGTTAAAAAAAATTACATCAACTTCTAACTGTCAGGTTTTCTGAGATTTACTATGTTTTTCTAACTTGACTACAGATTTTGGCTTTAACACAAGGGGTTTATAATGAAAAATTGATTAGCTCATCCGTTAGTTCATTATGGTCTAATTTGTCTATGTAAACTTAAGTTTTGTAAGTGCAAGTTTCAAATATATATATATATATAAAAAAACACCAAGACAATTGCAAGTATTTCTGATTTTCAGTTTTTAGCTGTCTCGTTTTTCAGTTTGCTCTAGCAATCAGATGTAGTAATGAAATATGCCTTAAGAGGCAACAGTAATGTATTACATAGGGTGAAAATTGCTTAAAATGTGAAAATGAAAATTACTTTCTAAACCAGAATGGTATAAAAATTTTACTGAACATTTTTCAGTTTTCAAGTAGAAACATTTTCAAGTAGAAAATTCCACTGAAGTGGAAAAAATAAAAATATTTGTTTAAAAGACAAAAATATCATCAAGGGTCATTTTCGATAAAGATAAAACAAAAGTAAAACCAACTCTTCAAGGTACCTTGCTCTCAAAATTCCAAATCTCAAGTTTCTCCATTCAAAAGAGAGAGCACTATGCTAAAATATTACGATCAGTTTAACCAAGTGGACACAAGTGGAGGCAGCAGAAACGGAGGACCTGAGCAGGTATTTAACTAGTAGAAACACTACTTGGTACTTAACTGCAAGAAGATGGACCAACTATCCGCAGGTCTGAAAAACAAGGGTAAATGTTACCTTTGCTCCTGCTGTGTTTTCCAAACATGTTCAATCTTCTGGTTACTGGTTTTGAGTGAGGCTTTTGTATACATTTCTAATCTTTTCCTCTTAGCCAAGAGAGCCTTGTTAATGTCAGCTAAAAATCAAAGAACATTCAGAAATTAAGCATACCAAGATACATTGTGCTTTTTATTAAAAATGCTGGTGAGTTATGCTTTGGAGAAATGAACGAATCATGCTTGAATGGAAAAAATTAATGGGATCTGGGCTCCTGGCTGCTGTGTTCAGAGCGTCCCTCAACCTGCTTTTGATACCAGTGTGAGTGCTGTTTCCCTAAGCCCCCCATACACCCTGACACCTGGCCTCTTGGGGTTCCAACTGCTCACTGACCAGCACCACCAACTACTCCAGCATCTGCTTCGAGTCCCACCTCTCTCAAGGGCCAGACCAAGTAAGACCTATCATGATGTCACTCAGCTTTAGCTTCTTTAACCTGGAGAAGACCGAGAGGGGATCTCATCAATGCTTATAAATATCTAAAGGACAGGTGGCAAGAGTATGGGGCCAGACTCTTTTCAGTGGTGCCCAGTGACAGGACAAGGGGCAACGGGCACAAACTGGAACACAGGAAATTCCATCTCAACATGAGGAGAAACTTCTTTACTTTGAGGGTGACAGAGCACTGAAACAGGCTGCCCAGTGAGGTTTTGGAGTCTCATTCTCTGGAGATATTCAAAACCCGCATGGATGCGTTCCTGTGCAATCTGCTCTAGGTGACCCTGCTTTGACAGGGGGGTTAGACTAGCTGATTTCCAGAGGTCCCTTCCAACCCCCACCATTCTGTGATTCTTTCATTTTGGGCAGGATGGTAGTGGGTATGGTGTCAGACTGGCCCTGAGCAGACACACAGAGTAAACTGAAACTGTCCAGCGGTTTTAACTCAGGGTAGCTGCAGTGCTGCCAATAGGCATATTTAAATTGGTTCCTTACACACTGTTGTCATATGTTCCCCTACTGATTCTTATGGTCCAACATGCACTTCTAATCTACCATCCGTACAATAAGCACATATTTAGGCTTGGAACACTGGGAGCACTATCCAATCAGTTCACGCTGTGTATCTTCAAACATTGTATTTGGACATCTCACAGTCTGTAAATTTTCCATTCAAAGCAAGAGATACCTTGCACAAACCTGACTGAGTGCAGACATCTTGGTCTTTTCACTAGTATCTAATGATGTTTTAATCACACCATCAAAATCCTCACTAGTTCAGCTGCATGACTGCAGTGCCAGCTCAGAGTTTCCAGACCTTCAAGGAATTTAGTTATGCTGACACTTTTTATTTTTTTTCTAGAAAAACCACAAATTTCAGAGTAATATTCAAATTACTTGTATTTCAGAAAGAAAGGTATGTGATTACTATCACTGTGAACATAATGAATGAATGACAAACTATTTTTCATACTTCAGAGAGACTACGTACTTTTAAAATAAAAGTATTTAAGTTACTATAAGCTAGTATGCTTGTTTCACTTTAATTTACATTTGTAGATTTAACAAACAGATCACAGCATAAGGTTAATACAGCAATTTCTTTTCCTTCTCACTGTAGATTTCAGGAAACATCTGTCAAACCTCTCTAATTTGCTAAGGCATCTGCCCCTGCTAATGCCAAACCTATTATTTCTGAGCAATCAGCATCCTCTCTCTGATCCATTCATTTTCCTTCCTTCTTCTATTCTATTTTTGAGTCTTTAAGCAATCCTTGCCTTTTAACATTGAAATCCTCCTCCTATCTAGATTGCTAGATCTACAACAGCATTCTAATACGTACCTTAACAGCAAAAAGTCTTCCATTGAACTCCTCTTTCACCTTAAGTTTTACATGCAGGTAATGACTATGTACAGCATTTTCTTAGACAAATAATCAAAATATTAACCAGCTACTGAGTATGTAATCATAGAATCACAGAATGGTTTGGGTTGGAAGGGACCTTAAAGATCATCTAGTTCCAACCCCCCTGCCATGGGCAGGGACACCTCCCACTAGACCAGGTTGCTCAAAGCCCCATCCAGCCTGGCCTTGAACACTTCCAGGGATGGGGCATCCACAACCTCTCTGGGCAACCTATTCCAGTGTCTCACCACCCTCACAGTAAAGAATTTCTTCATAATACCCGATCTAAATCTACACTCCTTTAGTTTGAAACCGTTACCCCTTGTCCTGTCATTACACTCCCTGATAAAGAGTCCCTCCCCATCCTTCCTGTAGGCCCTCTTCAGGTCCTGGAAGGCTGCTATAAGGTCTCCTTGGACCCTTCTCTTCTCCAGGCTCAACAGCCCCAACTCTCTCAGTCTGTCCTCATAGCATAGGTGCTCCAGCCCTCTGATCATCTTTGTGGCCCTGTGCTGGACCTGTTCCAACAGGAATTGCCAGTAATACTGGCATTAAGATGGTTTCCCTTCTTTCCACAGATTTTTGATGCTTTGTTACGCTGTGATGTGTATTATAAATTTTTTACAAGTGAAATGTGTTTTTTCGCTAACCTGTCAGCTCTCTAGTTGAGAGAAATTTAACTGTAAGTAAAGAAATTTAACTATAAGTAAAGCCATCCGAGGATCTGATTATGACTAAACTAAATCCAAGGAGGTGACGTGCATAAATCTCGCATCAGTAGATCACTGCCATAATTTACTCTCATTCTTCAGCTCTTCTAGAAACCTATACGCTTCTTCCTGACTCCTGAAATTCTCTTTTCTCCTCATTCCTTGTTCTCTAGATTTCTGACAGTGCAGTCTACTCTCTAGCTCATTCTCTATCGCAACTACAATCTCCCTTCAAAATTCCTTGTCTAGAATTAGAACTATTTTTCTATTTAACTGCTTATATTAACATTTACACACCCCAAATTTCTCACTCACTCAAGTCTTGCAATCCCTAGTCTCTTCTACGTCATTGTAACAAAAAATTGAGCAAGAACAACGCCTAACTCATATTGTCCCTTTTCTCTATAATATAATCACCACCTCGTAAACTTCACCTTAAAACTGAAATCAATAATCAAAAGCACTCATGCATCTTTCCCTTTTTCCTTTGTAATTACCGACACTAATACTTACATCTCACTTCATATGCACTTACTCCCTTCTCTTCTTTCCCTTTGCTCTACTTAGATACAGCTTTTTTCTGAAAACTGTCTTTTTGCAGAAATGCTGAAAAATGCTAAAAAGACTGCTCATTTTATGTAAATCTTGAAAGTTATTTTACAGTAAAGAGTTACTGCCAATTCTGCAACTTAAAAATTGTTTTTTAATTTATTAGAATGTAGACATACTTACCTCCAAATCTTTCCAGCATATTCTGTACTTCGCCCCTAGAAAAGTGTTTAAAACTTTTATTTGCCCATTTTCTGACTTTAGAATAAGACGTGTTGTATATGCTTAAAACTAATTTCATTTATGTGCCTATTACTTGTAAGCAGTGACAGAGCTGCTACTGTTCTACAAGATAAAAAATAGCTCTCCTCCTGTGAGAGGTCTCTTCTTTAGACTAATTTGCTGGTTTTTAAAAAATTTACTAGAATCTATTAACTTACTCCCCAGTAAAAAGGCAGTATTAGGAATTAAAAGGTCCTGAGTGAGGGAGGATGGTAAATAAAATTAATCATTACCTACACAAAAAGAAAACACAAAAGGTATTTGGAATATCAAATGAAAACATGTCCATCACAGTCAGCATGACTGGCACAGTAAGAAAAATCCAAGACAAATAATATCAGTGTTGTTTTTACAACACTTTTAAGATGCTAACATCAGTGTGTAAGGCAGTGGTACAATAGCTGACAAGTCCAAAAAGAGACATGGTGGGTAAAGAAAATGTTTATCTTGTTTTTGTATCATCGTCTTCACAGGATATCACTTTTATTTTTTTAACTCTTCAAAAAAGAAAGAAAAAAACCCATATCTTCAACTCAACAGCTATAATCGTGCTAAAAGCTATTTCAGCATACACTTTTTTATTACATTTACACTGACCATAAATATTGAATTTTATAAGATTTATCTGTAAAAAGAATTTATTTTTCATGCAGTAGTTGGATCATCTAAAGTACTGTTAATATCCCCAAGCAACTAAGATCAAAGGGGAAAAAAATGAAATTATCAAAAGTTTAGGATAAAACTTTTGAAAGAAACAAGAATTTTAAGAACTCACACAAATATATCAAATTTTTATGGATGTTCAAAAATATCTACAAAGAAACTGCAGAATTACTCATTTTAAAAAGTTAAGTTTGTTTTTTTTATCTACAACTACTGTATTATTGCCACCTCATTTTTTAGTCAAATACTAAAAAAAAAACAAATCACCAAGCAAAACAAGCATAGTGAAAAACCAAAATCAGTATCTATTTAAGACTTGCTTATTTTGGAAAAAAAAAAAACAAAACCAGAAAACCCTAACCTTACCCCACATCATCTGGAACCACCTGAGTAGTCACCAACGGCCTTTTCTTTCCATGCTTGTCCATTACTGGTGTTTCACCTTAAAACAAATTTCAAAAAGATTTAGAAAAATACCTTATATTTTGTGGGGCTCTTTTGAATTATTAAAAGTGTAATTACTTTTCTGTAAAGCCACTTCTCTGAACATGTCTCATGGGTCTCGCTTCCCATCCATAGCACATGCAGCTCCTAAAACTTTGAATCGGGAGTTGACAGATGGTGGTGAATTACTCTGCAAGGCTAGATTTGAGCTGGCACTGCCTTGAGTTCCGCAACCAGTTTTAGTTTCTCTGTCCACTAATACACAATTACTCCCAACTCACAATATAACAATCATCAGAAAGGTAATCTAAAAACTGAAAAAGCCCAATCTGTAAGAATTTAATTTTACTGTGAAATCAGTACTGAAATTGTGTGCTCTGACCTTTAAAAAAGCAAAATCAAGAACAAATATGCATATTCTTTCCAAAAAGTAAAAATCCTTGGCTGTCAGACTTCTATTAACTGGGGGAAAGGGGGGATTTAGTCTGAACAAATGAAGAAGGGGTGAAATTAAGAGAAAGAAACCCAGAGATAACTGCTGAAAGACAAAAATCCAGAAACGGAGTTACATCAAATTTTACGAAAAATTATCGTGATGAATAAGCACTGCATTTTTAAGCGAAGTCCACTTTTTTTATGACACTTCCCCAAAATTAAACAAGAATCCCTTGGTTGACTTCCTTTCTTTTTTCCTCAGCTTCTTGTGCTTCTTCCTCTTTCTTATCTTCTGTTCAGATTTAAGTACTCTTAACCCCGCAAGCATTAAGACTCCAACTACCCTACCCCACTCAGATCTCCATACAAGCAAGCAGAGCTCTTCTGTTCTGTCCTGATCTCACAACGTTATATGCAGCCAGGTGACAGAAAGATATGGCATTAAAATAAGGTAACAAAATCACGTAACAAAATCCTACCCTATTAAAGACTCCACCTATAATTTTAAGACATAATAGTGCATTATACAGTGCTATTCTATTGTGTTCTCTTCTCTTACCAATCAGAATTATACAATAGGAGGCTATCATCTGTCACAAACATTAAGAAACATGCTTACTCAAACACTAATGTGGAAGTGTCTCCAATTCTATTCATAGTCAGAAATATTATCAGCTTCACTTTAAAAAAAATAATTTTAAAAAAATCATATAAGCACCTTCTCTAATATCTTCCTCTGATCCACTCAGCTCTTTTCTTTCCTCCTGAAAGTCATAGGCAGGTATGGCTTCATCGTCCTGTGCTGGTTTACCAGCTTTTACTGCATGCTTTCTTCCCGATGGTGCCATAATGAGATATTCTTCCTACTGAAATGGTATGTTTTATTTGTCACATAACTTTCCTCACAATACTTTGAAGATAAATATGTTTTCATGCTTACATTGACCTGTTACAGACACTGCTGTAACAGTCTCCACCTGTAAGGGTATTCAACCAGTCAAACTGTTTTAGTTTTGAGGTAATCCACAGGATTACCTATCAGTGTTTTTAAAAAACAGTAAAAAAAATACCTGGGCTAGTAGGTACACACTTGATTCTGCTGAAAAACAAGGAAGTAAATTATGCACTTTCTTAAAATGCCTGCCTGCTGGGTTTCCATAATGTTGTTACGTATTTTGTCATATCCAGTATGACATTCCCCAAAACCGATGCCAATATTCTATTTTACAAAATACAGAAATTATAAACCATAAAGAACAAGCTGATTCTACAAGCCATCCCACACTAGACAAACAAATACACACACAAAGGCCATTTTTAAAAATCCTGTGACACTTCCACTTTCTGAATTATCTTTATTTTTAGCTCTTATGCCTCTGCATTCTCTCATGTAACTAATGCAGTTTCTCTGTTTCACAAATACACTGTCCTCTTAAAAAACAGTACTCATTTCCTTATTTCAGTAATGCTAACATTTATATATTCTGTATGTTTTTAAAAATATTCAAGGAGTAAAATATCTATTTAGAAGGAAAAGAGCATAGTTGTAATCACTAAATGAGTGACAAAATAAAATTTTTCCTTAGCACTTTATCAACAGCAGAAATAATATACATCAGGAAACAGCAAGCTACTGAATCCTTGGTGAAATATTTCTAGTTACCTTTCTCTGATAGCAAGAGGTATGAAGCATTTCAAGTTAAGTGTCACATGACACATACTTTTAAAAACCCTCCCAAAAAATAAGTGGATTACTTGGAAGATGGAAAGAAGACAGAAAAATAAAAAAATATCAGCTGCAAGCACCCTGTTTTCGAAACTGAACGAGACATGACTAAGCAGTGGGTAACTTCTCATTCTAGGGGCAATTCAAAACAGCTGGAAATATCAATAGCTTTTCCACAAGCCAAGGCAAAGACAGATCTGAAAATTAAGTTCACGCACTGAAATGGAGAACTCCAGTAAATATCTTTTGAATATCCAGCACTATGAAGTCCCCCCAACATTAGCAGCAGTCTCACACACCTGAGTTTCCCATTTCTCTTTTTTGAATTAGTTGTCCATACCTATGAAAATGTTTTTTTAACCACATATTAGACAGATATATGTACAATGTGATCACACTAAGCTACTAAATAAGGAACACGGCTTTTTAATACCCATCTTTTTCTGTGGTTGATGCTTCTCTATATAGTGTGAAGATTTTTAGACCTTTCTGAATTTTCTAAATTTAGAAGTTTCTTTAAAAAAAACAACCCAAATATCTTTAAATTATTATTTGGAAAAATCAAGAGCTCTTGCATTGAAAGTGTCCTCAAATGAGAGAAAATTTTCAAGACTCATTCTGCTTTTCAACTACTGCAGCTGTTAAAAACGTGATTTAAGGAGAAAAGCACTGGTAGGGCATCTGGCTGTGGAAGTCTCTGTGCTGCCAAAGTGCTTTAACTTTAAACTGCAAGAATGTATTTTAGCTCAGACTCAGGCACTTTTCTTTGTACTGAAAATCAGGATACAAAGCAGAACTCCCCAGTCCAGCCATATGCTGTAAAACAACCTTGCCACCTCACACCACCATACAGCCTTCACCCATCCTGTGTAGCTACCTGCTTTCGCCAATTCAACTATCTTCAATCCACATCTGTGTATTTATCGATCTTTTGGAGAAATTCACCTCTTTTTTTTCACCCTGCCCAAAAAAACATGAAGAAAACAAACAGTACTTGTGTGAATGTTCTGTGTGGGGCTTTTCACCATGGAGACCCACCTGCTTTTACCTCAGAGCAGCAAGGGAGACTTGGGCCTGCAACCCACCGCTGCCACAACAGGTTTCAAGGGGGAACCACTGGGGTGTCAAAGGCCGAGGGGCACCGCCATGTCCTAACCCTGTTCCTTACTCCCCGCCCAAACACCTTCCATCCCTCTCCCTCTGCCCTCAGCGACCTATCTCCACTCCTACCTCCTCACCCCCCACCCAGAGGTCGCCTCCGCCGCCTCACACCCCTCGGCCTTCACCCAAACCCCCTCACCCCGGCCGGCACCAGCGCCTCCGGCAGCCCTCAGGCTCCGCCGAAAGGACGGCAACAGCAGCAAGCATGGGGGAAGGGACGCCGCGCCGCCTCAGCCCCTCCCAGCCCGAGGAAAAGGCGGGAAGCCAGGCGCCGCCATGAGGCCCTCAGGAGCCCGCCTGCGGTGCCGGCCAGACCCGGGCTGCTGCTGCAGGATTAAACTCGTTTAAACCTCACCTCCCTTTATTTGGGGTTTTATTTTTTTTGTAGAACTGGCTTTAATTTCTCGTTCAGGCAACAAAACGTCTGCAGAACAGGTTGTTATGGTGTATGGAGGCAAGGGTATGATGCCGAGGGAGGATTTTTCCTTACATCAAGGGAAACAGGCAATATTTACCCGGTCAAATTAATTTTACAAACTAGATATTTTACGTTTCAAGTTTTTCTGCTGTTCTCACAGGATTTTCAGTCCTCACCCAATTAAGGTACTTTACCCTTCACTTATGATGTCTAAATTTAAAAAATAAACTCTAGCACTATTTCAGTTTTCAACCTTCTCGACCATTTGAGAAATTTACTAGGTATTTCCTTACCTAGGCTTAAGCTTTCACTGGGTTCAGCTGTGGTGGTGTTGACTTGCCTCAGGGCAGGGCCCAGGTGGAACAGGGCCTGGGTCTGGGCTCTGACCCCAGCCAGGGGTGGGGAGGGAGGGGGCGGGGGGTGGAACGGGACACAGCAGGGACATGGCTGACCTGGACTGACTGAGGAGATACTCCATACCCTACAACATCAGGATCTGCAAGAAGAGCTGAATGGTTTGGTCTTTCCAAGATGGCCCGTTGCTCAGAGACTGGCTGGGGATCGGTCCGCTTGGGGGAGGTAGATCTCAGTATCTCCCTCTGCAACACTTGGTTTTGTGTTTCTTCCTCCCGTTTCACTTATTAAACTGGCTTTATCTTGGCCTGGAGTTTTTCTCACTGTTCCTTTTCCAGTTCCCTCCTTCATACTACTGACAGAAGTGAGTTGCCACCACAATACTGTTCGTGTCTTACCCTGCTTCGCTTGCTTGCTTATTTTCCCCAGGTACCATGCACAACAGATTTTCAGTGAATGCTTTTCAGTAAGTTTATGCTACATCTTTCAGGCTCTCATTGCTGCAGCGAAATAAAATGGCATGAATCTACCTTCAAAACTTTGCTTCAACAAAAACAAATTGCCATGCCAGCTGGGCTACCTACGCAGTCTGTTTATTTATACATAACTTTGGTAGAAAAACTGCCTTAAAATTTCAACTAACTTCTTCCAACTATTTTTATTAGAATGCCAAATATAATTTGTAAAAAAAATAAGATCCTAGTCAAACTTGAATCTACCCAATAATAGTTGGAAGTGTATGAAGCTATCAAAGCTTTCTTGTATTTCCTGCACTAAGTCATCGATTTAAACTATTTATATTCTACATTTTAGCATAATATATATTGCTAGCATGAAATATAACCTTAATAATTAAAAGCACTTGCATTTTTACAATGCTCAAAAGTTTGATTCTACTTTGAGAATCCATTCATGCTTCAAATTAATATTAAATTATTACTTTTGGAAGTTTTTTTAAGGAAAAAATAAGAACTCTTAACAAAGGGATTCATAAGGCCTAATGGCTAACTTAGCAAAATGGGTGAGTTTTGCTTGACTTTAAAACAGAAACAACAGACAAAATTTTTATCACATTTTAGTTAATTTCAAAGGAAACCAAATATCTTACAATACATATGCACATCCATTTTGTACATTGTCTGATTACAAAAATTAATGCTTTTTTATATACTGTCAATACAATTAAATGAAGATACACCACCAAAAATTTCTGCTTGAAAAGATTCAGTATCCTTTCCCACATAAAATCATACTGATCTGATGTCTCGGCAAAATTCAGGGCCAAACCCTGTTGAATTTAAAAACACCAAAGCTTCATGTGTCAGTACAAATATTGTTTTCTGAAGTGAACCACTGCTCCCATACATTGCTACATTAAAACAGTTTATTACCCATTCATATAGAGAGGCACTTTTGCTTTTATATTTACAATGCTTATTACTATACCTTGATCATTTTCATTTGATTACAACCCTCTCTTTGTAATCAAGAAATAACAACATTGTATTCTTTGGAATATAACACACCAGACAAAGTATCTGTCAAATAACCATTAGTTGTTCTTTTACTGCGTATTTTTTTATTAGCATACATTTCTCCCAAATCCCAATTGAATAGTACAAATGGGGGGGATGAACTGTCACTGTGCTTTAAAGACTGTCAACATCAATAAATGTATACTAAATCTAAATGACAAGTTACAGAATTCTCAATTTTCCCATGGGCTAAAAAAAAAAAAAAAAAAAAGCAGCAACAACAGAAATTTGCAAAATGTTTTGGAATGCAAGATCAAGGACCTGTTAAGCTGATCCCAAACAACTTTGTCTTCCAACATTTTATCTAGTTGGCAACATCCACTGCAATAAATGCAGCTACATTTCTTTAGGTAGCCCTTTTTATAAAAAAGGATAACATGGCCATGAACTAACAGCTGTAAAGTAAGATCCGTTGAAAACTGCCTACATACAGGTTTCCTGCAATTATTATTTTTTTGTTTTGTTTTGTCACAGCTCCAGCAGCTTAGATATCACGAAGAGTACTGCAGAGATTCTAACTGTAGATGCATGATTTTTTTTCTTCATATCAACACAGTTAAATGTCAAACCATAAAAGACACTTATGAGAGATTTTAAATGTGTATCACATGTTGAGGTAGACTGATCTCCAAAATAAAGCTCTTCTACACTTTGATTCGTTCATGTCCAACTTCCTTTTGGATCCTTCTCCTTGGAAAAATCTTTCGTTTAAGTGCAATTAGCTGAAGAGAGGAAAAAAAAAAACAACCAAACAAATATTAAGTTCTCTGCTGGGCTAGAGGTGCACAGCTGGTCAGGCATTCACCCTAGAAACTATAAAATCTGTACCATCCATGTTTAATTAAGTAAATACTGTCCTTTTTTTTTTTTGCTCCCTGCACAGGAAGAGTTATTTACTCAACTTCATCTATTTGGTGTACGTGTTTCCACAGGACTTCTTAATAACCAGAATACAAGCAGAAAGTAAAAAAAAAAATATAGTATGCCTATATTCTGATTATTTTAAAGTTAATCTGTGTATTTAAATTAATGTAACATCAAACTACATTCAGTTTCCAAAAGATCAACAAAAAGCCGGCATCTTAAAACAGTATTTATATACCTAGCTATACTAGTGAGTTGAATACCCCCTTCTAAAACCAACTTACTAATGGAGCGCAAGTTTTCAAACATATACAAAAGGCTGAAAATCAGGGGAAAGATTCATGCAAAAGTTACAGGTGGGAAAAAAAAATAAATAATCAAAAGCCAACCTTTCAAGAATTACACCCTCTTCATCACACCACGGAAAGTGTTACTTAAGGCCCCAACCTGCAAAGAATTACCCATATGATTTGTTCCATGGACTCCCTCTAAGTTTAGCAGGATTAATCATGTTCACGAAAGCCATTTTACGCTTGCAGAAGTGGAGGGTTTTTTCCTTCGAGTCAGATTCAAAGCCTTTTGAATTCAATAGAAGTCTTTGCAATTACTTAGGGATGAGATTTAGATAAGGCCCCTAAATAGCCTGAGATTCTCTTCAGGAGTAGAGTATTGCTATTACTTAAATTTTCTACCTGTTGACTTTGCACTTTCAGCTATATGTATGTTAATAGACCAAGACTTTCAAAAACAATTACTGATTTTGGACATACAAATTTAGCACACTTATGAGGGACCTGACAGTCACAAAGCACCTGAAAAGGGAACAACAACTCTCCTTCACCCCCCTAAGACTCTCTTTTCAAGGAATCTCAACATGAAGATTTAAAAATTAAAGCAATCTAATCATCAGTTATGTACCGTTCTCACTTCCTCTATGAAGGAAAAATCCTAGCTACTTGTCAAAACCTATGTAAGAAATCCACTTTATGTTATCCTGAAGATACAGCAATCTATTAAATGTTATAGAATTAATAAGATTATATTAATTTTACCTGTTCAGCAAAAAATGAGATGACTGTAAATACAATCAGTGTTACTAGAACACAGTGGGTCCAGAATTTGAGCTTGTCTCTATATGCCCTCCTGCACAAAGAAAGAAGGAAACAGAAAACCAGCTTCATATATTATAAATGCAAATATATAAATTTTAAAGAGTTTCCATGACATCAGGCAAAGGAAGATTTTATAATACTTAAAGCGTGGCTAGAAAGAAGATGGAGGCTCTCTCTTCAGGAAGAGCCACATGCCAAGGACAAGGGGCAACAGGTACAAGTGGGACTGGGAGAGGTTTCATCTTGATATAAGATTATTTTTTTTTTGACAGCGAGAACAACCATTCACTGGAACAACTTTCCCAGGGATGTGGTGGAGTCTCCACCACTGGAGGTCTTCAAAACACATCTGGACAGGGTGCTAGAAAATGTCATCTAGGCTCCCTTTCCCCACAAAACGTTGGGCCAGGTGATCTTTCAAGGTCCCTTCCAACCTGGCCCATCCTATGATTCCGTCAAACATTTTGATAAACATGGATTTCCACCAGCACTTCAAGCGTGCTTTAACCCACCCTGGTGTAAACCTGCTTTGTCTACAAATAAGCCAAAATAAAGTGTTCTTTTGAAGCTAACAAAGGCTTGCTAAATGTCCTCAAAAAGGGAGGCAACAATATGTCTATTTCTCCAGTCCAAATTTCAGCTGACTGCTGAAATGGGTTTGCGCCTCACTCCCTCTGCCACTGCTACAGCAAGGCTTGTAGCACAACAGCCCACGCCTATTCTTGTTGCCTACAATCCTTCTGATTCCTTCTACAGTTCCTCTAGTATTTTTTCTTTCCTTACTAATAGCTATTTTCTCGTAACTTGCTGATCAGCAACAAAGTTCCTATATTAGTCTTCTTGTTCTCATTTTTATCACTCTACCTACCAACATTTTGCTTGTATTCTTTAATCAACTACCCCAATTTCAGAAGTTATTATTTGTAAAATGGCAAGAGGTAAACACAGATAAAAATTTCACACATTAGGTAAAAGAGACACGTGTATCTTTACTGATGATTATCCAGCTGCTTATTGCTGTCTGACTGATAAAAAAAATCACTTAGAAACATAAAAGTTTATATTGCCCCTCTGAAACAGGCATTCCAAACAACGTGGTTTTTTTTTTTTTTTTTTTACACTTAAAGACAGACAGAAGTCCTTAATTACTTTTTTTAAAAAAAAAACAAAACCAAAATATTTTCTTTAAAGTAGGTTAGGGCCAATCAATGAAGTGTTAAGGACCATACTGACTTTATGAGCACCAAAAAAACCCAAATCCTGCAAACCTCAAATTTTCGTCCATTCAGATCTTTTCACGTTATTTTCACAGTTAACTCCTTCATGACAATACTGGGGAAAAAAAATGGCTTGTACCAGTATGTTCTATAATTATATGCTATCGTACTACAATAACTTGAAGAAAACATGTGTAACATACCATTCTTGGAGTTCATGCATGTGAAGGAAACGATTCCGGTATTCTCTTGGCAGTTCAAATTGAGATGGTATGGGAAACATTGATTCATAAAAATCCCTAAGCACTGCTTTCACTGTCTGAGCATCCTTATGATTGTGATCAATATTGTCATTTAGGCAAACAAATTTTCTAGAAAACACAAAGTCATTGTTAGACTATTTCTTTAACAATATACCAAAGGTACTGGCAAACCAAGAACACAAACAGAATCCTTCTAAAGAAAATTGATACAGTATCCTTTTTAAGGCCAATTTGATATATTTGGTAATGGTAATCAGTTTCCTTTTTGTTGCATTATTTTAAATTACTTTTAGTTTAATTGTAAGAGCACCAAGGCTTACAGCAAGTCAAAACTGCCTAGGAATCCAATGACAAGCCACATTTCTTTCTCTTCTATTTATATAATGCTGCCATCTAATGGGCTCTAGTATGCATCATCCCAGAGCCCGCCACTGGATACAAACAGCAGGTTAGAAGGCCAGCATTACGATTTGGGTAAGGGTTTTTATAGTTTTAAATAAATTATCAGGACTAAAGTATCCTAAATAACAAAGTGAATTTCACCATAGGAGGTAAAAATACTAAATGATTAATATTTTATTGTGTATGCTGCAGTATTCAGAGAAAGTCAACATAAAAACTATGGAAGATTGTACAAAAGAAGGCAAAGCTTGGTCCCCAGGCTTTGAGTTACTAAGAACACGATATAAATTGAGCAGGACGTGACTTGAATCACAGACCCAAAGCTAAACTTGTATAATCAATCAAAATACAAACAATAACCTGGATAGAATTTATATGGAAATCACTGTGACCAAGTAAGCATGTTGCCAACAACGCCTCTTGCAGAGAGTTATTTCTCATACAAGAAACACTCATCCATGTAAGTTACCAGAAATTACTGAAACTAAAGCAGCAGCTCGTGTGCTAGACTGCTATGTACCCTTGGCCACTCTGACCTGGAGCTTGACAACAAAAATTCCCTTTCCCACATATGGGCAAGGTTATGTGCTTTATTTATATTGTGAGATACAAGACCCTTACATTTTCCCCAGAGAGAGAAATCATATCTGGTGACATATGCCTTGTAATTGCTAACCTTTGTAAGTAAGTCGTTCTGGTCAGCTGTATTCTCTATAGTATGGTGTGCTCTTTCAAAGAGCAAAGTTCAGACTTCCTCCATGGAAGCTGGAAATAAGCAGACCTCTAGAGCACGTGAATCGGCCTACAGAGGGCATTACCACTTTTCCTCAGTCTGTGCTGAACCTGGCATAATTGGTAACCTTGCTCTAGACAATTACATGCAGGGGAAAATACGCCTCTCCTCTTCAAAGACGAGCAGGCCATGTCTACACTATCAAGTAATACTATACAAAGCAGCTGGTTATGGCAATCATATGTCTACACTATAAGCATTTTGGGAGTTCACTCTGGACTATCCCTGACCTTGTCCCTTGGACTGGCAGCTCCTTAGCCCTGGGAATGCAGTAGCTGCACTCCTGGAGTATATATCCCTGTTTAGCTTCAGCTGAAAGTGATGCAGTTTACAGACTGAGAGGTACCTACACATAGACAAACTAAAGCATGGTAAGTGGGAGCAATGAGAGTATTAACCTATTTCAAGTGGAAAGACTGTTTTAATGCATCCAAAAGAAACGAAATCTGACAATCCTTTGGAAATTCCAGAATTAATGCCTAGATGGTTAAGACTCACTTTATCTTAAAGATGCAAAACAAACCTTTTAGGCAGATCAGTAAGCGAACAATACTTTTAGTTCCTCCTAAGAGAGGCACTTGAATACCTGTTTTTAGAGACTGTGTATAATTATTGTGTTGTTTTATATGCAGGGAAAACATAGCAAAGAGAAGGAAATGTCATGCCTACACAGCCGTGCCAGCTCTCCTTTGCTAACAAGATATGACTACAGTCCTGCACTGTACTTTGCAGGAATACAGCCCAAGTAATTGACTCCAGTTGACGAACCAGCCAACAATCTGGGAGTACAGTACGCTATTGTTCCTTCAGAGAAAAAAAACCCAAAAGTGTATTCATATATGGAGTCTCAGGCTGAGTCCATAATAGCATGCCAGTCCGTCAAATGAAAATTTGGAAAGATTCCAGACAGCTCAGCTCACCTGCCTCATCTTGCCTGCTGAGGTTCCTGAGATGACAGACTAGACACCCTCACTCAAACACATCCCCACCTAAGGATGCAATCAGTCCATAGAATGGGTGGCTCCATTTTAAGTTGCTAGAAGGCCTCAATACATGAGGCATACTCATACCACAACCAACATAGCGTCAGGTTGAAGTCTGACATCAGCAACAACCTTTCAAAACATGAAGCCAGTGATTGCAAGCATGAACTTGACAACTGAAGGTGAGAAACTCATGTTATGTGCCTTCCTTGGGCCTAACACAAAGCCTGAAATCATGCCTACGTTTCAAGAAAAAGTTCTAGCCAGTGGATACAAAGAAATGGGGAAGAAAGAGGAAGAGGCAGGATGAGTCTGGGCACTGCCCACTTTTCTTTTGAACTGGGTCATTGTGGGAACTGGAATGCAGGAGTTCTGTGGCCAGAAGGCACTCTTGTAAGGAGGAGCAATAGATACAAACCACCTTCAGCTGCAAAGTATCTCAAGACTAGCAGTCCCCTTTCTGAATGAATGACCTAGCAAGCAGTACAGTATAAGAGGCAAGTGAAAACCTGCTCTTTATCTACAAATGCAAATAATGGTGTAGCTTTACAGGCAGCTGAGATTACACGGTAGCTTGCTGTGACCTGCAAGAGGTGGTTTCACTTGCCCTGGCCCAAGGTACCTGGTCCTACTTTCCTCTTTGCTCTGTTTTTTTGACATTTGTCAGACCCCCTTACTTGAGGCCAAACTCATTAAAGTGGCAGAGAACTCTCCAGTTTTCTGAAGACAGAAGCAAGATGCAAGACGAGTGAGCAACCGACAGGGAGGAAGGAGAGGAGACGGGAGGAGGCACTGTCTCACTTTTAAGGCAGCTGGCTAGTAAATTATCTCACCATGTCTTGTTGAAGCCTAGTCTTATGCAATGGGCTCAGTGCAGAAGCATTTAGCTGTAGCCAAGCAGATTCAGACTTGACCCTCAAATACAGCATCCTCTGCTTTGAAAGGTGGTTGCTGTGAAATGTTTTCCAAGACATTTATTTTCCCCATTTACCTCACAGTCATTTCAGGAGCTTACTCTCAGGAGCCAACACTGCAGACCCTACTCTCGGATTTGAGTATCTAAACCTTTCACCACTGCAGAACAGAAAAACAGAGAACTACCTTCCGGCTTTGTATGGTTTCTCACCAAACATTAAAAATAAAATAAAAATAAAATAAAAATAAAATAAAAATAAAATAAAAATAAAATAAAAATAAAATAAAAATAAAATAAAAATAAAATAAAAATAAAATAAAAATAAAATAAAAATAAAAATACCGCTTGCCATGTTGTAACAGAGCACAAAAGCATAATGGATATGCAAAGCTGATTTTATAACAAAATAACCCACACCTAAGTTTTATTTTAAAATTGCTACATAATGCAGATCAAAATGCTCTTCCTTGAAAATAAAACTACCTGCTGTATGACCTCTAGAAGAGAAAAAAAAATAAAAGCCTCAAAAGTGTCTGAAGTTTATCTATAAATTTCCAAAGTTTTTAGATATATAAAAATGTATCAGAAATTAATGAGATCATCCCTAGCATGACAGAGAGAGCGGTCAGTCAGCTCCAGTTAAATAGAAAAAATCAGAAGTACTTTTCGTTAAAATTGGTCTTGCCCTGTAACACACAGTATAGAAATACACTGCAATAAGTTGTTTTTCTTTCAATGCACAGTTTAAACAGTTGAAGCAGAAAATGAAAGTGACCTCAAAACTTCATACAAATCAAGAAACAGGATACCTGGGATTTTTTCGTATGTCATCCAGCTGACCAACCACATGAGAAACATTTGTGCGGATCATTTTGAAGGCAATTTCCTCTTCTCCCATGATTTCAAACCTTATTGTTAAAAAAAAAATAAAATAAATATTTATACATCAATAGAAGAACCTAAAGTCAGGTTCCATAAATATTAACTTAATATTTGATTTAATAATTTATTTCTAATGTGACTGTCCAACCTCCATTAGAAATTATAATTTGTTTTCTACCAGTATATTTACATTTTTCAGCTAATGTACAGAACCACTTTCCTGTAGATTTTTTAGTAGCCACCCATAAACCAAGGAACTGAATTTTAATACAAATTATGTAAACTACAAGTTTGGGCATAAGAGTAACAAATAATCTAGAAGTCGACATAATACTTACTATGCTTTTTAAAATTATTTATTTATTACACACACAAAATTTACAATTGTAATTTGTAATTACATTTCAGACATGAGAAAACATGTTCTTAGTATCCAATCACTAATCCCAGAAAAAAATCTTAAAAT
Organism: Chroicocephalus ridibundus; assembly: GCF_963924245.1. Lineage (NCBI taxonomy): Eukaryota > Metazoa > Chordata > Aves > Charadriiformes > Laridae > Chroicocephalus > Chroicocephalus ridibundus. Next base: position 159,058,737 of record NC_086284.1, read on the forward strand.
AAAGAAGCGTATATAAAACTACAGCCTTAAATACAAATAAAACCTTCCTCACCCATCTAATCAATAACCTGCAGACACAGATGTATATGAAATGCAGAAATATATAATTTCTGAAGGATATCTTGAGTTTAAAAGGGGGTCAAATGCTCTTTCAGCAGTCTTACTAGAGGTACCACACTTATATTTTTTCCATTTTTTGTCTCAATGTAAGAAAAGACCCTGCCTACTCCTTCAAGCCTCACCTGACAACATACTCCATTTAAGCTCCCAAAATTAATACTACAGTTATTCAATACTGAAGTTCAACAGAACAAGAGCAGTTCATATCTTAAACTGACTTATAATGCATTTATATCATTTATTTCATATTCTATCATTTATATCATTTATATAATCATTTATATCATTTATTTATATCATTAAGCACAGCAAACCCTTGCCTCCCAACATTTTTCAAACTCATTTGTTGTGTTAGCTTTTCAGTTTTAGCATAAACTTCCCTGGGAAGAGGAGAATTACTTATGAAGCTTACAGCACAACTTGAGGTACTATGAATTAACGTATAATAATGTCCAAAAGCTGCCCTAAACAGCATCTGTAACCTTCTTTCATTCTACAGTTTTATTTAACTTTCTAGCCACTCCTGGGGGAACTGCACGCTTCAGAGACTCCCCACAACTCTCCCCTGCCCAACACCACTGGTGGGACCATGGACAGGAGACCACGCTATAAGCTCCACGCCATAGCAAACAGCCTTGGCGTGGAATTGATTTGACAGGTTTCAGAGAAGAAAGATCTAAGAGAATCTGATCTCAGGCAGATCTACGCAAATACAATTATTAAAACAAACCCACGGTCACGATCATGTTTTGTCCTGCCCTTTCCAAAAAGGGATGGAAACCCTTTTCTTGTCCCTCTCCCTCCCTGTCACTCCTCCTCCTTGCAGGAAAGCTACAAGGTAGTTAGGGCTAAAATGCTTTCTCTTTTCTTTTTTTAAGCTTCAGTAGAAGAAAGGATGAAGCGGATTTACAACTTCTAGGTAGAGGACAGGTTTTCCTTCTTTATATGCTACTTTAACTGCCTTCACTCACTACATATAGTCAATTTATATAGCCATCTAAAGACACTCTGCCTTACACAAATTAGGGTCTGGCCCAAGATGACACCAAGTAGCATGGAAATATTTAGTCTACTAAATAAGAAACCATGAAAAAAAAAAAAATCACATCATTCTGCACAATAAAACATAGGTAAGTACATACCAGTATGTTTCTTCAGTTCCACTGTTAAAATAAATTGAGCTGAGATTTGTTAACATGCACATAGAATTTTTGACCATGAATATATTTCTTCTACTTCTTATTGCTTTATAAAACCTAGCATGGCTTTTCACAGGACTGTAACAACATACCTGTATTTGTTTTTGTCCTTGTATGCCTTACGGATTCTGTCAGTCACAGGTTTGCAATTAGTCACTAGGTTTTTTGTTACTGGAGGCTGTAAGAAAACATTGCTTAGATTATAGGTTACTGAAAATTACAGGGTCTGTTTTAAAGATGTGCTTTGTGGAAAACTTATATTAGCTAGAAATGCTTGCGTACACTTTCCTGGAATGAAAAGCCCTAGTTTCTCGATCAACTGTTGAGGGGAAAACCAAACAAACTGGCGCATAACGATTTGTTATGCATGCAAATATTACATAAAAAATACACATTATTTTTGGCAAAAACACTGCAACTTCTAGATCTCATCCCCAATAAAATATTCAGAAATTTTAGCTCATTTGACAGCTGTCTTTGACATTCCTCTGGTAGAGAAGTAACACTGGCCAGGCAAACTCTGCAGAAAAGCTGATACACATGAGGCCTTATTTCTAACACAAGCTATGCTGAAACAATTCTGGGAAATAAAATCCCTATTCTCAGGGAAGAATATTTCTATGGTAGTAGATTCATTCCAAGAAATTTAGCTGTGGCAGACAACAGAAGTAAAAATAAATTAGGCCTCTGTGCTAAACACAAACACTATTTTGTCACTATTTGAACTGACTGATAACATTAGTACATTAGGTAGCACTGCTTAGATTAGTAATATTTTAATAACTCTCCAAAAAGATTAGTTATTTGACATTGTTCCCAACCACTGAGACTTATTTTTAACCCCATCTTAAAACATATTCATAGCAGCCATCCCTTATTACTACTCTTCAAAATTTTTACTTCATAGAATTTTGCAAACCGAATTGAGAGTAATAAAGATGCAAAATGAAGTAAGGCTATACTGGATGTAATGTCCTCTCAAATTCTCAAATCCATGTTTCCTTTTCTTCAAATATATATAATTCCAGCAGATTTTAATGAGAATTTAACCACTAAAATAGAAATTAAGAACTTAAATCCTTAAGGAACATAGAACATCTAGTCCTAAGACCTCAATTTTCACAGAATCACAGAATGGTTAAGGTTGGAAGGGACCTTGGGAGCTCATCTGGTCCAACGCCCCTGCTCATCCAGGGACACCTAGTGCCAGTTGCCCAGGACTATGTCCAGATGGCTTTTGAATATCTCCAAGGATGGAGAGTGCCCATAAATGGGCAACCTGCACCACCGCTTGGTCAGCCTCACAGTAGAAAAGCGTGCTGATGTTTAGAGGGAACCTCATGTTTTCAGTTTCTGCCCACTGCTTCTGGTCCTGTCACTGGGCACCACTGAGAAGAGTCTGCCTCCATCTTATTTGTGCCCTCCATTCAGATATTTATATTCATTGATGAGATTACCCTTTGAGACTATTCTTCTTTAGGCTAAACAATCTCAGCTCTCTCAGCCTTTCCTCACAAGGAGAAATGCTTCTGTCCCTTGATCACCTTCATGGCCCTGCACTGGACTCCTTCCAATATGGCCATGCGTCCCCTGTACTGAGGAGCCTGGAACTGGACACAGAACTCCAGGTGTGGCCTCACCAGTGATGAGTAGAAGGGAAGGGTCACTTCCCTTGACCTGCTGACAATACTGTCTAATGCGGCCCATTATCCCTCTTCGTCACAAGGGCACACTGATGGCTCATGTTCAACTTGGTGTCCACCAGGACCCCCAGGTCCTTTTCTTCCAAGCTGCTTTCCTGATGGGTAGCCGCCAGCATAACACTGGTGCAAAGGGTTGTTCCTCCCAGTGTGCAGGACTTCGCACTTCACCTTGCCAAACTTCATGGGGTTCCTGTCAGCCCATCTTTGGAATTTAAAAGGAGTTAGTCTGAAGCCTTCAAATTAGGAAGAATTATTCTAAAGACGTCCACCTGATGGTTTGGTGTTTTTTTTGGATTTTGTTTTGCTTTTAAATACATAGGTTATAATTCAGATAAGGACTTACTGGGAAGTTATAGTCAGAGAGCTATTTGGCTTACTGTATTTTAGGTTCACAACAGTGAATTTTCTTAACAAGGATGACTTTAAATCCCATATATAATAACATACTGAAGCTCAGCTTGTCTGTTTTTGAAGGAGATTAATGGCTTTATAAGTCAGGAAGTAGCTTGTAAAATTGTCATTTTATAACACTTACCTCCTGTACACACAAGTAGAGATTTTTGTACATACTTTCCTTACAGAAATCCAACCAGCTTTTCAAGCCCAGTAAATGCTCAGGAAAGAAACCAAGCATATTTCAAGACCAATGTTTCTTACCAGATTGGGATCATAATATGCTTCCTGAGTTGGTGGAATGACATGGATCTGAGTGATGTTGGCAGGAAGAGATTTAGAGCAGTTTATTAGCATTTGTTCTAGACCCGTCAAATCCTAACAGAAAGAGGAAAAAAAAAAAAAAAAAAAAAAAAAGGATAATCCTGTTTTCTCACTGACATAGTTCTAAAAATCCAGGGTGCACAGACATATTTAGTGTTATCTACATAACAAAATTCCATGCTACCGGACTCCCCATACGCCTAAAGTAAAGCAAATGCGTAGGGCATAGTTGTACTGAGACCAGATAAAGCACGACTTAAAGTCACTTTCATTTAAAAACGGAAAACACACCTTTACTGATGATGTCAGGACAGTACAGAATTCCCAAACCAGCAGTGGCATATTAAATCCCAAATGAAGGAAACAAACAGAAAAGTGAACTGAAAGGAAAGGAAGAAGTTTTTCTGACTAAAGTACAGATCAGGAACACACTGAAGCAGAGCTGCGTTCCAGCTATGACAATGATTTTATGTGCTATTTGAAGAAAAAAATTCTTTTATTGCTTTGTGCTGATTTCTCTCTGTAAAGCAGAAGTAGTACTCTTCATTCTCTACTAACTGTCCCTAAGAGCATAAGTCCTACAAAGACCATGTCCCTTTGTTTATCAGGTTCCTGGAAACACAGAAATGTGAATCCTTGTATATGGTCATAGTATTTACTAGTATGACTTCTTTGCTACCCTTTTTCTCAATTCTTTCTTTGGGCACAAGTTGCTCAGAGCAAGGACTGTCTTTTATTATGTGCAAGAACAAGAGTAAGCAGAGCAGGATCCCACTCTTCACAGTGGCTTTTACCAGTGAACATCTTTTCTGACAAACTCACACTAACTGTTTTCCCAACCTTGGACACCAGTGATCCATTTTTCTCATGTTGCTAGAACTCAGTTTAATTGTTGACTCCATATAACAATGATAAAGTAGAACACAATGTTGTATTCTCCAGGTAAAATTTAAGAATTGCCAAATGTTAGAGATGCTACAAGGAAGGATAAATAAAGATTTCACTCATTTTAACAGTCTTGGACTTTAAAACTGAAGTTACTCTAAAAGTTACTGGTAAGGAAAGAGTACCTGCAAACTTAATGGTAGCTCATGGATTCTCGTGGCCAACGTGCGAATCTCTCGGTCAGACAAAATGCCTGACTGGTCCGTATCAACCTCATTGAAGATCTGAGAAATGTTCAGTGGCTGGACTGCACTCATAAGATAGTAGAAATATGAAAAAGCAAACTGCATATCTTCTGAGTGCCGCACTTTGTGAAATGACGTCTTGTCAAACTCCTCAGGAAACCTATAAAAGAACGTAAACTAATTTAGTACTCCAGTTTCTTAAAGTAAATCATTCCTTACCTAAAAACAAATTCTCATCAAAAAGTTTAAAAAGGTCCTCAAAGTCTCCTTATTTTAGCACAACTATCATGCTGTAATAAATTCCCTGTTTCCCTTTTCAAAACATAACTTTAACGAGTAGCCATCAACACATTTGAAATAGCTGTAACAGAGCATCAACGGAAAGGTAGAATTAACTACAGTTCTACGTTATTCCAAACAAAGACACACTCACATATCCTGTAGCTCTTGCATAACAGTGCGGTCAATCATGTGAGGCATATGAGCAGGGACTTTCCGAGATGTAAATCCAAATTTGCTGTTTAAAAGCTTATTTACATATCGAAGGGAATCAGCAAATGTATCTTTCAGCTGCCTTCCAAAATGTTTACCATCAGTAAAGTATGACATTTGCTTGAGTAATGACTCTTCTTCCTAAACAGCAGGACAGGAATAAATCAAGGCTACATTGCCAAAAAAGATCGAAAACATTAAACACATAGGAAAAATGACATTTCAGCCAGGTGCCAACTCTTTCCACATTTGAACACAGGAAGAAAAGTTTTGAATATTTTTATTCATATTCCTTAGTTCTCTCTTTAAAAGAAAAATGGTAGCCTTTCCCTTAAAATTTTCATGCTTTCAGGAAAAGCAGTCTATAAAAAACGTCCTTGATATTTGTGCTCTGACACCTCACACACTCACACTAAAGGCCCTGTTTGCCATCAGATTTATTTGTAATATTACCTTTTTTTTTTACTGATTATTCATCCACCTTTGATAAACTGAAATACTATGAATATAAAGATTCCTCATGCAAAATCCAATCTCAGATGAATGGAAAGAGGTAGCCTTTTGACAACATAGCCCCTTTGCCGTTTGGTGTAGTGCAAAGCAGTTGCTACCAAGTGAAGCACAGTCTCTATCTTCTATTCTACATGTGTTCAAAGCTCTGCCAAAATGCTTTGGTTGGAAGCAGAGGATGCTTCCTACATGATTTCTTGACACGGTCTGGATACTCAATTTTGTTGGCAGACTTTCAATTTAAATTTTAGAGCCCAAGTACTTACCATTATACATTATTTTTTTTTACATTTTTTAATAGACTGGATCCATATTTGCATAAATGCAATCAAAACAAAATTTAAGCTTTCTGTTGTAATGCTGTATATATACATAGTCTGAACAATAGCACTGTGCCAACATACAATGAATAAAAACTGAATCTGACTTAAAAAAAGCAGTAGAAAGGGAAAAGAAATGACTATTCAGTTTTTACCACCTACTTAAGAGACACCCAAATCATAAACAAATAAGATTTTATGTGAAAAGTCAAAGGAGCTTTCAAAAAATCTCAATATTTGCCTCAAAGGCAAGACACATTCCAAATTTATAGATCATATTATAGGATTCCACCAAATGCAGAAAGATGTAACCATTCCAATAAGCAATGACGTTCAAATACTCACATCAAGAAGGTCCTGGAAATACTTCTTTTTCTCCCATGGCAAAAAGCCTTGGTAACTTCCAGCATAAGACTGTAATTTTCTTCCCACTAGCCCCTCCCTTACGTTTGTATCCACCTGCATATCCGCTTTTCCTCCTCCCATTACTTGTGCATCTTCTCCATTATCTAAATTCGCAGTATGTTTTGATTTCTGGGTTTCCCTTAATATGAGTGCATTCAATACTTTTTCTCGAGTTTCATTTTTATTTCCTGTGCTCTGGGAGGGAAGTGTGGATTTAGGCTTTACTTTATAAATAAGTTTATTTGTGTTCATTGTCACACCAGTACCCTTTGTTCCTGTAAGCTTTGAAGGAACTTCTTCATTAGCTTTTATAATTTTTATTTTGCCATTGCTTATATCTTTATAAGGCTTCTGCCAGCTGGTATGGTTCTTCTGATCTTCTGAACGATTATGCATGCCCTTCTTTTCCAGGCCTGTAATACTCTTTACTGTAGTTAAGAACTGAAAAGGTCTCAGGAGAGCAGCCTTGGATAGGTTAAATCCTTTGTGAGTGATATCACCATTTAGTAGTTTTAAGTCCAGGTTCTGCAGTGCTAGCTGAACATCTTCAGGAAGGAGAGACACGTTTACTGATGGTATTATCACCTCTTCATGTAGGCTCTCTTTGGTGCCATTTCGTCGTCTGCTGACTCTTGGAAAGCGTTTTTCTTCAGGAATATCCTCAAATATCATTTCAGCTTCTGGTACAGATGTTATAGTTTTAAAATCAGAGTTGGATTTTTGCGTGGAAGTTGTGTTCAGTTTTGGTTCCTCTCTAGTATCAACTTCGATAGCTACCTGCATTTTAAACTCTTCATCATTCTTGTTTAGGAACGTAAGGTTAAAATAGATCACAGTTGCATTCATGCCACTATGCATTATGAGGTGGATAGTCTTCCATTTATTAGCAACTGAAGCATGTCGGATAATTGGATTATCACTATATGAACCCTCAATTCCTTTCTTGGCTATTTCGCTGAAGCTGAAGTAGGGCAGACATTCACCTTTGGGAATAACATAGTAGGTCTGATTAAGCTGAAGTGTCACTTTATACATCTCTTCAAAGTGGTCTGGAAAACATGAAGAAACAAAACAAATTTCTGTCAATTTGCAGCGTGACACTTATCTTTCAGTCTTTAATTGTAACATGCCCACCTCGATTCACTATATTAGCAGGGAGACAGTTCTGTGAAAGAACACTTACTGTAGCTTCCAGTTTCCTGCTCACCTATCTTTAATAATGAATGACTATATATTCAGATATATAAAGCTACCAGACGTTCCAGTGGTAATTCTAAAAGCCAGTATCATTTATCACTCTTTCAGTCTCTACCTGAAGAGCTTAAGCAGCTCGTTATCACACATAACTTAAAATTATGTATCAGTCATAAGTAACATGCCCATTTTTGCCACATTTTAGTAGATTTACATTACAACAGTTGGATTTCACTACTACATTGCATCTTGACTTCAGACTTCAAAAATCAGATAGGCTCAATCAAACTTCCTCCCACAGCAGAAGACAGATTATCTGTCAACTCTCACACGAGCAAAACCCCACTGCCAGCAACAGAATTGCCAGTAATGCATTTGTGTGAGCTGAGATGCAGGGGAACCTCTACTCTTCCAAACAGGTCACATTCTTCCATTTCTGTTCCCCTGGCTATCCTAGACAGCACTCTCAATCACTTCATTCACTCCTGCTAGTCTTTCATATCAAAATAAACTTCAGACAACTTCACAGGTGACTGAAAGTAGCCTTTGACAAGAGCCCAGAGCCAGGCTTGAACTCATGTTGTCAGCATCAGAGAGGTTCTTTAAATTTCTTAACCATTATGGGTATCAAGTCAGCTGTCCTTATTTGCGTAAAGACTGTTTGCATAGCTGAAATGTAATTTCTCCATTTAAACTGTAAGCCTCTTGGCACAAGGAGTTTGACGTTTGCTGCCTCTGTAATGTATTGAGCACCCCACCCATGCTTGGTCAATAACAGTTTTATTAAATAAAGCAGCATATAATATTGGTTCAGGTTTGAATTAATGAATACAAGAAGCATCTGACTTCTTTCTTCAGCTGCTAGCAGCTCTTTTCCACAACTGTATAGGGCATCTTAGCCTAATCTGAGAGTAACAATGAACCAAAAAAGTCGGGCAATTCAAAAGAATCCCTACAGGAAGTTTATCAGATACATATTTTACGTACCCTGGCCACAGTCACCAGCATCAAATCCACAGGAGAGGACATTGCAGGCCTGATCACAGAATTTGTCTGCTAGCCATGAATTGGCACAGCCTTGGTTACAGTACGAAACACCACTTATTCCTGCCCCAAACTGCCATGGTGGTCCATTCCCAATGCCTCCAACTGCACCTCCACCAGCAACATAGCGACTACCCCCACTGTTACCTACAAGGAGAGAAAAGAAAAACAAAAAAAACCCCAGTCATTTGAAATCCTTATTTGTGAGGAAAGGCACATTTTAAGCCACAGTGTTAAAGCTAGACCGAAGAGTCAACAACCTTATTTATGACCAGTGAAATTAAAAAGGGGCAAATGCTAACTAGACTTCTATGAATTAGTGTAAGATCCATAGCATGCCCAATTGCACTGCAGAAGCTTAGGAACCAACTTAAAGTTGCAACAAAAACTCCAACATATTTTGTCTTAACTTCAAAAAGGCAGGCAGAAAACTGGTTTACTTATTCTCATGCTTGCACTCTCGATTTTAGACAGCCCTAGAGTGGTATCGCTTCTTCAATCTAGAAGTACCACTTAATTTTCCTACCCTGTAGTCCTGAAAGTTCGATCTAAGAAATAATAATGCAGCTTCACAGTCCTGTTATTAGTTGGATTCTGAGTCCAAATAATATATAATATTTCTATATATCATGCAATGATATATAGTAATAATTTGAATTTCTACCCCCTTCCTTTCAGCTAGTCAAATTTGGTACCCAAAGAAAGAATTTCCTATGTTCTACTATATGCTGTCACTTTCCATAGAAATTTGTAGTTTGCAGGAAATAAGGTTTTCATCTGTAAGTCAACTTTTCTTTTATTAGGCAAATTTTGTAGTTACAGCGGAATGACAAATTACAGTATTATAAGAAAAAACAAACAGTTCACTTCTTCCAAATGTAACATTGCTGTCTTACCAATGCAATCGCCTCCATCCCAATCACATGCTGAGTTATTACAGGCCTTGTCACAGTAACCATCTTTAATCCATGAGCCAGGACATCCCTCAGCACAGTTTGGCACAGGCCAAGTCAAGTAAACCTGGAACAACGTTACAGTCTGAGACAGGGACTGGCAAATAGAATTCAGCTGAGGTTGTTTCTTGCAATACAGAGACTTAAAATAATGCCTCCCCATGGAGAGTGCCTTAAGTCCTTAAGTATTCACAAAGCTTTACAAACAGCATTTAAACCCTACCACCAGTGAAGTTAATGTTACCCCTTTCAAACAGAAGGAAGAACTGAAGAATACCCAAGGCGATACAGCAAGGCACCAATGGCCAGAAATATAAAGCACGACTTCCCAAATCCACTTCTGCAAACCATATTCCAATGAAAATTAATATTTTATCTTTTATCAGATAAGAAGGAGGAGCTTAAACTCAGAAATAGCTGCAGGTCACTTGGTCTCCTGACTCAAAATGCTTCTTCATTACTAACCAGTCATGAGATAAGCAGCACGTGTCGAACATAATCCCTGAAGCATCTGATCCACTATGACTTAAATAAATCTAAGAATTGCCAAGATAAAAAAAAGTGTGTGGGTGTGTGTATTTTCAACTGGGGAGGCATTAAAAACCACACACATTTTCCTTTACGCCTTACTGCTTCAAGATTTTAGCAGCACATTTCCTGCTGAAACACTTACTGATAAGGTTATCACAAATAACATTGCACTTAAACTGACTTTATCATCATAACTGAGAAGAATAACTGAAGAACAATAGAAATGCACTAACAATATGATTTTGCAATTATATGCCTACATCCTTAAAGATTTAGAACAACTAAAAGCCTCCTAACATCCTCAAGTACTGCAACAGTAATTTTAGGGTAGCTTAAACTGATTTTGTACAATCCTTCTGCGCGTGTGTACACAAGTGTGCACATCTGCCTGCATGAAGTGTTTAATTCAGTGGTCTCTAATGTCTTGTGTACTTACTGCTTTAATATAAATACTAAATATAAATCTTAATTTTTTCCTCCACTCTTGTAGATGAAGCTCATGGATGAAAACTCTGCTGGCAGCCAGAGTCTTTATGCACAACTATTGCTAATGTTTCCTCAGCCTGCTTTCCTTGCTTAACCCCAGTTGTTGATAAGAAGTCTGTTGAAAGATTAAATTATTTCATGTTCATGAACATCCAACAATATATCTTTTAGTAAATAATTAAATATATGATTATATATAGATTGGGCAAAGATATTATGGGTGTCCAGAACGGAGGTAATAAATGGTAAAATTTAAATATTAGACCGGTTTCAATGTCATGTGGTCTCAGTGTTCCCATGGAAGAACTGATTCTGGTTTGTTTTGAACGTTTTCCACAAAACAGAAAGAATTTAAAAGGGAGGGAAGACCGACAGCAGCCAAACATCACATTAGTCTTACCAGTGCTTCAACAGAAAGTGGGAGAATTAGAGAGCGACACTGATAATAAACTACAGCATGAAGCCTGACAGAAGACCCATTACACTGCCAGAAACCTGTGAGTGCAACCCAAACATCAACACGGCACACGTGAAAAAAAAGACAGAGCCCTCCACACCCTGCACCTTTGCTAACAATTGTCTAGTTAAGAATATTGAACCTTTAGAGGTAAGAGGGGGAGTGAAAGCAAATCTTCTTATATTTGCTTTCCCTTTCTTAAATTTTTATTATATTAGCGTAGAAAAGTTTTACTTTCACAATGGCTTACCTTTTGACCTTTAGAGTGACTGTAAAAATCATCAGGCCAAACATCCTTCCCAAACATAACATCATCATTGAGATAGATAAACTTCTGAGAGAGGCCACTGATACGATGAATGTGACTTTCAATAGCTGGTGAACTGAAGGTAGGCAAGTGACTCACATTCTGAAATATTTCCTAAAACAAAAAGCCCCCAAAACAGGTTCAGAAATAAATAAAAAAACCCCAAACCATAAAAGGTCAGGCACATCAGATATATTTGATACTTATCTACTATTAAAAAACAAATAATGTCAGGAACAGGAAGAGGTATGAAAGACAAAAAAAGTGAAAATATTTTAGCCAAAAAAAACCCTCCACCTTTGCCATCTCATTTTCCCCACTCAAAACCATTTCAAGCCTGCTGCTTTTAACTAAGAAACTGTACCTGGTTCAATGAAAAGACATAAACTCCTCTTTCAATGGGTAATGGATCAGGCCCAGTGTACACATATTTACACTTCTCATGCAGTACAGGCTGCACAAAATTTCAAGCAAGTTGAACCTGTTCCAGCATTCAAAAAGTCAGGATTCTTCCATCCCTTTCAAGTAACTTCAGAAGCAGACAGCAACAGAAGTTGAATTGGTATCTTGTTACCACTTAGGTTGCTCAGGGCTCCTATGGCATGTCTAGATTCCAAAATTACTCCCGAATTCGTAATAAGAAGCTACTGGAGTATTTTTGTTTCACTTATTCAGGAAGCTTGAAGGATTCCCTTTCTCTTTTAAAATAAATTTTTTAGAATGCATAGCTCCTTTTTCTAGCTATCATCTTAGTTCCAGTAATTGTAATCCATCCTGTCTCAACACAAGCTTATTAGGTTATTACTGGTCTTGAGAGACTGTTTATGGATTCAGATCACATTTTATTCTCCCCAGGTTTTTTTATAAATAGACTTTATAAAGAAATTAGACATGGGCAGACGTTACCTGAAGCCTCAGTATTTGGAGAGGGGGACTAAATGAAGGGTTGATATACGTTCAGTTATCTGAATAACTGGTCGATGAAAAGCTGGACATGAGCCAACAATGTGCACTTGCAGCCCAGAAGGCCAATTGCATCCTGGGTTGCATCAAAAGAACCGTGGCCAGCAGATCGAGAGAGGTGATTCTACCCCTCTCCTCCACTCTTGTGAGACCCCACCTGGAGTACTGTGTCCAGCTCTGGAGCCTTCAGCACAAGAAGGACATGGACCCATTGGAGCGGGTCCAGAGGGGGGCCACAAAGATGATCAGAGGGCTGGAGCACCTCTCCTATGAAGACAGGCTGAGAGAGTTGGGGTTGTTCACCCTGGAGAAGAGAAGGCTCCAGGGAGACCTTATAGCGGCCTTCCAGTAGCTGAAGGGGGCCTACAGGAAAGCTGGGGAGGGGCTGTTTGCAAGGGCATGTAGCGATAGGACAAGGGGCAATGGCTTTAAACTAGAGCAGGGTAGGTTTAGATTAGACATGAGGAAGAAGTTCTTTACAATGAGGGTGGTGAGACACTGGAACAGGTTGCCCAGAGAGGTGGTAGAGGCCCCATCCCTGGAGACATTCAAGGCCAGGCTTGATAAGGCTCTGAGCAACCTGATCTAGTTAAAGATGTCCCTGCTTACTGCAGGGGGGTTGGACTAGGTGACCTTTAAAGGACCCTTCCAACCCAACACATTCCATGATCTGCTTAGGCAAAACACAAAGACATACTGGGGTTTAATAAAACCATGGATGAGATGGGGAAGAGTTGGTCACTTCTGCCTTCCAAATAAATGCAGCCTTTAGCTGAAAGGGGATAGCTATATTTCAAAACAAAGACAGAATCTTTACTAGTAGCACTTTCATGCTGGTATTTTTGTTTGTTTTGGGGGTTTGGTGGTGGTTTTTGTTTGGATTTTACCTGATGTGTCACTATGGTAATCCGAGGATTATCCAGGTTAAGCCAGGAAGGAATCTGCCCATTAGTGACGATGAAAATATGTCGTACCCAAGGGGCATGCCTCTCTATTGATCGTAATGAGTATCTCAGTTCTTCATTATCTTCAAAACGGCTGGCAGAAATATCTTCATCCTGCTTAGACTATAAAAAGAAAAAAGTCCTTTCTTAGATTTTAAATAGAACATTAATGTTCTGATCCAGCTAGGTAACAACAGTGTGCTTTAGCATATGGATGCGTAAGCATTTGAGAACTTAGACATTCAAAAATAAAAAGTATATTGATCAAGCACCATTATTCTTCTAAAGGATCATACTCTTCTGAACTATCAAGGTGAACAATAGAATCTTCTGACATCAATGGCTGACCACCTGGTATCATTAGGATGTCGGCTGACGACATTTCAAGATGACAGTGCCTTGTGTGATCCCGGCTCTTGAAGAAACAACCCCAGAAAAAATACACCCTCCTGTTTTCCTGGATTGTTAGTCTCAATTATTTCCTGATCTTGATCAAAAGCCAAGTTGCATTTCAAATCTGTAACATCACCTTTCAGATATCCAGTTTTAAGAGGCTGGGGCCTTCCAAGTACATTGCATCATAAGCCGTATATAAATGTCACCTAATATAGATACACTGGAAGCATCATGATGTGGCAGCTCTTCAATTATCCCCTGCTCTTATATTTTGAAGAACTTAGGCAGGAGAAAATTAACAAAGCTGAACCTAATATTCACTATTAGATAGCTAAATGTTTCCATGTTTTTGTTAAAATGACAACATTTTAATTAGAAGCTCTTCAGGTAAGTAACAAAATTAGGTTACATGACACTGTAACATATGTTTCTTCTCCCATTTATTAGAACTTAATGACCTCATCTAAAAACAACAATTAAGGGTGCCCTAAAAGGAACATTTCTAAGAGAAGTATGACTGACTGAAACAGGAAACTCCAGAAAAATTTGAACATTTAACATTTTCACTGCAGATTCTACACACTAGAAATAAGTTTCCTTCTTTTCTAGTAAGTACAGTAACGCAGCTTACACATTCTCAAAAATGTAACAACTGAAAACATTTCAGCAACACCAGCATCCATCGGCTAAGTACCCATTTACAAAATAACATGTAATTTCAACATGCTGAAGTATAAAGTTTGAGTTCAGGGTTTTTATTAACAAGGAAAAGTTCCCCAAAAGCCAGGAACAGACTGCAATCCAGGAACAGGATACCGACCGCAAGCTTTACTGGAAAGGGCACGTGTACTTTACCCATGCCACTTGATATTTACTGTAAAATTAAATTCTAGCAGGAGAAAAAAAACAAACCCAAGATTTTAGAAGATCTTATCTTGAAACAGACATCTTGTTATTTTATTAACTTTTACTAAACCAAACATCCTTGCTTCTATCAAAAGCATTCAAAGTAAACCTCCTTTCTTTACAGATATCTGTATTTCAGATCTTCAGAATTTTTTGGAAGAGAAGTAATTAGCATTTTCTCAGCACATATGATGCCGCAAAGCAAAAAAACATCTAAGAAACATCGGAAAGAAGATAATCATGTTTGTTAATAAAGCCCTCTGTCTTCCCACACACAAGAAGCCTGCTTATCTGCCAGTCAGCATCAGTTAAGCCTTTCAGGACGTGACTGCACACAACTTTACCAGAACATGTGCAGAGGGTAAAATTTTTCACTTAGCAGGGAACAGGAAAATTTCAATTAAATGTCACTCCGATCCTTGTCCTCCTTAATTTCAGAATTTGACAATGCTCTTGAGATGTTTTCTTACAACATAGTAAATACTGCATTCTTAACACCTCCAAGCTGCTGGAAGAAATCCCGTGTTCCTTGTCATTGACTAGTTAGCCTCTGCTTGCAGTTTTTAAATACTACAACCTTTACACGCTGGAACAGAATTTACCTACCTGACTGACAGAGCTGAGGTCCCATAGTAAATACGCAGGATTAAGCGTCAGTTCTTTTCCATCTATAGTCATGTTCTTCTTTGCTTGCTTGCTCAGTTCTTGGAAACCCTTAGGGTTATTCAGTTGCAAGAGAGCCACGCTGGCTTCTGAATAGAGCTGCAACTATACAAGCAGAGAAAATAATTTCTGGCATGCACCCACAGCAGCTCTCTTCCTTTGCCAATTCCACCTTTTTGTTGTATTTTTCTTACTAGAGTTGCTAGCAAGAACGACTAGTAAACACTGTTTTTAAAGAACTACAGTTTTGTAAGAACACAAAAAGGGGTAGTAAAATGGGAAATGAAAAGCATTTAAAGATACAGAACATTTCTAGATGCTTAATTTTCACTTTCCAAAGAAAATTTCTCCTTACACAATGATCCAGCAACAGTGAGGCTGTCCATGTTATAAATATTTCTGGAGTAAGTCCCCATCCATTCCCTCGCCCCCCAGTAACAAAATTCGTATTTTATTACAACTTCATTATATGACTCAAACAATCATAGGTTTTTTTCCATCTTAATCAAGCAATGCTTTTCTAAGAAAATTAAGGCCACCAATTCATCATTGCTGTCAGAAGCGTGAAATTTTCAGAATGGTTTACAGATCAACCTACAGCTCAGAAATCTGAGATACAAAGGGCTCCAGAACTAATCCATGTGGGTCTCCAAGTCCTTAATGATGGTTGCCAATATGCTGTTAAGGTCATTTCTTAGTTGGGGACTGTTTGATCTGTTTGCTGTTTTTATCTCTTACCACTAGTAAGTCTGTATATCAGATTTCATAATGCACAGGATAAGATGAGGCTTGCACTACATGCCCTCTCTAACAGCTAGTATAGTTTACAAATTGTAGGGCATCAAAACATTTCCCTAGAAATATAGCATAACCCAATAAAATGGGTTATGTAAAATGTGTTTACATATGAAGTAGCGTGAGCAAACACAAACAAGCTAAAAGCAGAACCGCACTTGGATTCTCCAAGTTCATACATTCAACAGTCAGACTGAGAATACATGCAGTTAATCATTAACAATATTTACTACATGCTATGCTTAATTTTTGTTCCTTCACACAACATAAGACAAATAAGCACGTCTATCAGATTTTCAGTTGCATAAGATCTGTAAAAGCAATTTGTAAGTTAACAAAATTTGAATACTGTCATGTTCAAAAACAGCAAAACCACCACAGTTTATTTCATAAAACCCTTAAGTGATTTTTTTTCTTTATTTTTGTTATATCTGACCCTTTCTGCTCATTTTAAAACAACACTTGTCCCAGAGTTAGCACCCCTTCCATTAGCAAGACCAGCTGTCCCACTTGTGACATTTTAAAGCTGTTGATGCTTTGACTCATATGCTATTTGAGATCTTTCAATCTGACTTATGAGGCCTGCCACTAGAAAAATCTGATAAATCTCAGACCTTCCAGGGAATCATCTGAACCTATGGGTGGAAAGGATGGCTTCAGTAGCTAAATGGCTGAGGTATAGTTACGGACTGCAGCTAGCAACCTCCCAAAATATCGATATCAAAATGCTACAGATTGCAAAGCTGCCATCAGTGGGTATGTGCTTTATTTAGGAATACAACAGTGTCACACAGTCCCTCAGAATCTGTCATTTAAAACATACAAATAACAAACCAAAAATATTACCATTCTAGAGCTTTGAAAGCATTTAAGAACATTTAGTTTCTCTTTGTTTCCAAAGTCAACAAAATGGGTACCCGTACTACAGATTCCTGACTAGATTTATTACAAACACTTGCCCTTTCCCCCTACTAACACAGCATATATGCTCTAGGTTTTTAAATATGTAACAGTCCAAGCACAAACAAGTAGTGGAAAAACATGCTCCACTGCTCAGCATCAGCATTAAGATAACCCCTACGTTGCACAGATTATTTTTATTACATCAGTGGTTTTTTCCACCAATACCTTCTTTAAGAAACAAGTCTTTTCATAAGCAGAGGTATCAATAAAGTTAGATTTCAATGAAGGTATCTGGTGACATAACTATCTAGATTCTAATAAATTGCAAGCTCTGCTCAGAACATTTTGTTGCTGGTGTATTCAAAATGGAATTCTCCCCTGGCAGATTTTTTGATGTCTCACAGATATTATCCTCCTTTCAGTGGGAACGCATGCGATTGCCCACTCCCTTGAAATATTATCTTCTAGAGATCATCTCTATCCTGACAAAACAGGCCAACAGATCCAAAGGTATTGTGAAAACAGAGCAGAAAAACAAACAGGCAGATGGACAGAGTCAATGTGAGTCCACATTCTCAAGGTAAGAACAGTTTTTTTCTGAGATGGAACTTGGACTCTTGACCAGTCTTTAACTTATTACGCTTTATCTTCCTCATGGCGAAAGCTGATCGTTAAGGAAACTAGATGCTCCGTTTTTCACACTCCAGTATAAGTATTGGGAAAACTCCTATGCCCACATAACAAGGGAAGGGGGAGGTATGCGTTTTGTTAAAGAGTTACAAAAAAGCTTTACAAGTATGAAATGCTGTTGTCTTTACAAATTTACCAAGTTCCCTTTGCAAGGTAACTAGTAGGAGGGTCATCTCTGAGCCAAAAGCAATGCAATGCCTTAGGACTGGGGTTCATTTTTTGGTTTTTGGGTTGTTTTTTTTTTTCCCAACAAAGCTTACTCATAACATCTCTGCGAACATACAACACCAACCCCTGAAGCCATCTGTCTGCTCCATCAACTCTGACAAGAGCAGCAGTAAGAAGCCTGGACCCCCCACTCTCAAGGCGGTGAGGACAGCAAACACCCAACATGACCATGCCTGCAGGTTCCTATGTGGATTTTCTTCCATTATTAAGACAAGGCCATTAAAAGACACATTACAACCCTTAGTTTCCAACATAACTTGTCCATATATGTGTATGCACACAGATTAAAGAGGAAACATATTTTGCAAAGGAAGTAGATCTACAAGCTCCCAGTTTTCCCTCAAGAAATCAGTATATGAAGCCTTGAAGGAAAGTCATCTTCCTCCAAAAATTTTCACTACTGGATACTATTTCAGTGAAAAAGCACTAGCATGATAGCCTCAAAAAAAATCAAACAAATCAAATTCCGTTGCCCTTTCAATCCTTCCCCTGTCAGTTTTTGTATCACTGCCTAGTGCTTAAGTCACTAGCATCTCTTTTAGACTGGACAACGATTGTTTTCTTTAGAAATGTAGGTAAGGGGGGGAAGGAAAAGTGGAAAAACAATATTTCAGTTGTTCTTCACGTATGGGTACAATGTAACATCTTTACAGCCTTTAAAGAAATATGGCTTACCAGCAGACAGCTGCACAACCAGAGTAACACCTCCATCTAGTGGCTTACTAATGCACCATTAAGAAAGCATGGAAAATAAAAAGCAGCCAAATATAACTTTCAACCACATCTGTCATAACACACACAACTTAGAACAACAAACGTGACCAGCAGACACACTGCTGCTTACCTTTCATCTGGAAATGAACTTCCATATCATTACATTACGGTGCAGGCCGTAAGTACAAAATTTCAGTAGGCTGTAACATACATAATTCACCTTGGAAATTGATTCACTATATATTCAATCTTCACAATTTTTGCTCCTCTTTGAATTTAGAAGTGATTTCAATCAAACTAAAGCAATCCAATTAAAGCAGCATTACCAACGTTCAACACAAACGCACCAACAGCCACACTCCTCCCTTTCTCACCTTTCTTCCTTTATAATAGCAGCATTGTTGGAATTTTTTATTATTATTTCTTTACTTCCAGCATTGCACTAAGAAAAGCCACTTCGAGCATGCAGAAACCCATTAAGCACCAGGAGGTGACTATGAGACACAAGTCTAGCCTTAACTCAGGGGTAACTTTCTTCCTCTCTACCAGGCATCTGACACCACTTCACAGACCTTAGATTCCAGAAGGGGTAACAGCAGAAGAATTTCTGCAAATTTCAGTGGAGACAGTAAACAACCAACCTTTCTTCTGCTTAACTGTAGCATTAACCTAGCATCTCTCTGCAAAGGAGAAAACCACACTTGGTTATGTTTACCATAACTGCCTGCCTCCAACATCCACTGAATGAAGAACCGATTCTGAGCTAGGATCTTAGTAAATGCTTTCGTAGAAACAACCTCATCCACACTTGATATGTAAATAAATAACAATTAACTGTCAAATAAAACATTAACTTTTATACATATATTCCATTGTAGGTATAACATACATAAATTGCTATCAAGAGCAGAGAACTGGTTGGGGAAGAATCTGCTGCTATGACCACACAGGGTACAATAATCCCAATTTAATTGTTCTAAAGCATCCATCACCAGGAAAAGAAACACAGGCAGCAATATGACTGGATGAAGAAACTGCAGAATGCTGTGGATACCTGGGAAAAATTGTGTTTATACAAAGATGTGCCTAACCAAATTGCAGAAGGGGAGCTCTTAGGAACAGAGAATGATCACAATGGTAATGTTTACATAATGATAAGAACACACTAAGGAAAAGAGAACCAGCACAAACAGAAAGATTTGTGATTAACTGGATGACACATGACTGACGACAAGGAGAAAAGGACAACCAAGACAGGGTAAGGAAAAATCACGTGGAAAGATAACAAGCACAGGATGTCATTTCCATAAAAACAGACAAGGAGATGGGAGACATATCTAAGACACCCCACAGATGCAGCCTTTGTGTTCGTCTGAACAGCAATGCAAAAACACAGAGAAACTACAGCATTTTTATGACATGCTAAGAGAGCGATTAGGTCGGATACAGACAACAGGTTATCCAGCTGCTTGGACATGAGAAGCAGAACTGAAACACAGAAAGAATCCCTCTGTCATGTTTTCTGTAGGACTAATACTGCTAGGAGATCCTACAGGAATGGAAAAAAAGATGATGAAAGCGATCATCTGATGAAATGAGGAAAAAAAAATAAGTGACTACAATCAAAAAATTAAGGTGCAGGCAGAATCGCCCCACAAGCCTTAAAACCACAAGATAATAAAAAGCCAGCAGATGGCTTGAAAGTAATTAGGAGAAATCTCGGTATTTCATTCTTCCAAGGTGTCCATGAAAGATGGAAGGTCTCTATTGTAGCACAAGAGACACGGCCTAGTCTAAGAATAAGGTCTGTGCTTGTCAGATTTACAGCAGAAATCCAAGAGAGAATTATGAACTTCTCAGTGCTGGAAGCAGAACTCCACACAGGAGTATTACTGAGAAAAAGCATCTACACTTCTACACTGGCTTGAACAGTAGTTAGATAATGCAATTAGAGACATACCAACAACAAATGAAGTTAGAAAGTGCCTGGGGAGAGCTGGGGAACAAGAAAGAAAAAAAAAAAAGCAGAACACCCCCCCCCCCCCCAACAACAACAACTGGTATTTTTATACTAATAGAAGTCTGTTTTAGCAGCAAAAATATTAGTACAAGCCATGACAACAGACATCAGAGGGAAGAATAGAAGGTGGTAGAACATCAAGGACAGAAAGACACTGAAGGGTCCAAGAAAGACACACAAAATTTACTCTGACAAAAAAACACCCAAGTGTTAACGATAAAAGGCACCAAAACTCAAAAAAACCCCACCCAACAAACAGTAGGGTACTACGGATAAAAGAACTGATTTAAGTCAAAATCATTCTGGAAAAAGAGCATAAAGCTACATCTGCTGAGGGACAGAGAATGAGCTTCCAAATATTTTTTTGAGGGAGGAACTTTCCTCAGCACATTACTACAAGAGCTTATATCTATGATTTTCAACCAGAGAACAAACATTCCCTGGGATGCTGCTCCAGTATATTCCCAGAGGTGGAAGCTGACAGATTTCTTTTCCACCAAATAATCTCTGAACTGATAAAGGCAATATTATTTCAGATACCAGTTTGGTAATTAATGAGAACATTACAGAAGAGCTGCTCCTAGGAAATACCGCTAGGTCAGGAAAATATAAGCTAATTGATTTTAAATTGAAACAGAAAAAGAAAATAATTAAGGAATATCTTGTTACTAAATTTCTTGAATGCTAAAGGGCAAGTTTAACAAATGAGAAGAGCTGGTAATTGAAGTCAAAAGTATCCTGAGTTTTTCAGCTCCATTAAGTCAAATGTGTTAAAACTACTGGGAAGCTGTAACTTAAGCTGTGGTGAGGAACTAGAAGGGGCTCCAAACCCAAATGGTTGAACCTGTACTCAAAGATGATGCTTCAGAGGGCTCAAAGTCAGGAAGCATTCAACCAGCAACGCTCCTCATGCGAACCTGAAATCAAGAACCTAGCACCTCAGACAGCAAAACTGAAGTACCATCTCCTGTTGGATAACCACCTTATTTCTCTACAGTAAACACCATTTCTTTAGAGCGATTAAAAAATACCCACAGTATATAAAACAAGCAGAGGCTGACAGACTGACTATATGAATATGCAATTTAACCAATGTGCCACTAAGAAAGAGAAGGAAGGATGCCTTGGCCACACCAAAGCACATCTGCCATGGCTCACCCAAACTAGGTACAGATTCACAAGAGCAAGAGACAATTTCTATGAACAAGCACCAATACACAGCAGTGGAAGGATGCAAGGCAGGTTACGTAGAAACGGTGGCAGCACTGTTTGCAGTGAGCATAATCTAGCACACAGCCAGGCTCTGATGTTCTGCCAGCATTGGGTTAGCTATGTACTACGTATTTTTCACCATGTAAAAAGTTCTGGTGATGCTTCATTTAAAATGCTGGACAAAATTCCAGTCAGTCGTGTTGAAGGCAGACAAATACACAATGGAAGTGGCAAAGAAAGGCTGTCAGAAGGATGGGAGCAATGAAGAGCCAATGCTGTGGGATGAGCACTGTCTAATTAACTTAGTAAAACAAAGGCTAGGAAAAGTCATAGCCACTTACTACAAATACACTAGAGATGTAAACAAAGGGAAAAGTGCTATTTAAGCTTAGATAAATGTTTAAGAAGTCTCTCTATTAAGCTGTTTAAGAGCATGTAGGAACAGAGGTACAAATGCATTTACTTCAGAAGGTTTCTACCATTAGTGAGACTGTAAGACAGCCTAATACAAGCCAAGACAAGAAAGAAGAAATTCAGCTCGCATTAAGTTGGAGTGTGACCAGCCTATGAAAGGGGTTACACAATATTGTTTCTGCCATAGCAGAATACATGACTTGTTAACCCAGCCTGCCAAAAAAAAAAAAAAACAAATAAAAAAAACGACAAGGAGAGGTAGTCATGCTCATTTGAGCACTAAGAACAAGCCATAAAGTGAATCAGCATGTCCTACAGGTGGGCATCAGACTAACAAAGACAAGAGTACCTATGGACTGACATCCTTTTATCCCTGCTAACTCCTTCTCCTCCACAAACTCCCTGGCCTCAGCCCCTTTCACACCACCCATCACATATCCCTCCAATACGTAAGCCAACAATTTGCACAGACTTTAAACTTTCACCTGTCTGTTAAACCTGTCTGTAACCAGAAAAGGTGTCCAAATGGCAGGGGAGAATAGAAGGCATGAAATGTTAATGGACGGCACAGTCACACAAGTTGTCATCTACTGTTGCCTTACAGGTGGCTAAGTTGAAGTACAACTTTCTCAAGACCATACAGAGTACATGGCAGAGAGAAATATGGCATTCAGCTGTAAAACAATACAGTGTTGTTACTATTAAGATAACTCTTCTAAAAGCAACAAGGAAAGAAAAAAAGCTAAGAAGCTACAGAAACAAAATTCTCACGTCACATTAAACAAGCCAGTATACTTCAGCAAGACAACAGCCTATGGCAAATGGCTAAGAGAAACAGATAAGGCTGGTACTTTTTAATCAGTTGCAGGCTAGCAAATCTAAAGCCTAATAACTTGCAGTTCCAGAACAGACAATTGGTATTTTGAAGGCAAGTGTTTGAGTCACTATTTACTACTCTTCACAACTCAAGAAAACAGTCACACAGAAAAACACATTACTATCAGAAACATCTTAAGTATCCTAGGTGGGTGAGATCCCGTATGTGAACCATTGCAAAAAACCAATACAACTAAGTTTCTTTTTCTTCCAGACCCTTACCAGTTTTACTTTAGAGGCCAGGCTTTCCGGTAGTTTTGTTCGTAGCTGATTTGTTTCTTTGAATGTAGCTGGAAATCCACTAAGGAATGCCAAGTCTTGCATTAATACTAGACCTGGAACTTCTTTGTCTGTAGTCTAAAAACAAGAAAAGAGGGTATAAAGACTTTTTTTAAACTTCCAGTAATTCACATTTATCCGTCAATTATTTATCAGGTTACAGATTTAATATGTATATTTTGTCACTTGACCCAAACTTCAAAATTGAAATAAGGGTTATTTTAGAAGCTTTCACTTCTTACTACATGTGACTTATGGAAAGAGAATAGCACAGAAACACTTTCTAAAAATGTACAAAGAGTTTCACATACACAAAAGCTAATCAATTTAAAAGTACATACCAAGTAACCCCTCCATACTATCTGTTTGCTGTTGTCTTTTAACATTCCAGAATGGGCAGCTTCAACTAGAATACATAAAATGCATTACAAATCAAAAACTGGAAGTCACTTTGTTTGTACATTCTAGTAAGTAAGATATACCTTTGCAAATTAAAAAAAATTTGGATGTTTACAGTGTGAACAGTTGTCTTTATAACTGGTAAATAATTCTTGGTGGCAAAATAGACACCAGTGATTGGGCTAGTTGCTGGCAGTGGTCAGGCACCATATATTAAACAAAATTAAAAGCCCATACTTGCTTTAAGATCCTACTTATACATGCTGAACACATGCATAATTTTGTTTTAAGGTATGCAATCCTTTGAGAAAGGGCAGAACTTATTGCACAATATTCAAACTAGACTTCACAGCAATTAAAAGAGGATTTCTAAAACTAATCTTCCTCAATCTAAACCTCAGCCTTCTGAGATTATCAGTGCAACACAGATATTCAGATATCAAACCTGTTTTGCAATAGTCTTTTAAAGCAGGGAAATCTAATCATCTGTAATCAGTTGTCTGGGAGGACAACAAACAGTATCATTAATGTCATCATTTAGAGGAACAGAGTGATGGCAAGAGACACTGAATGACTTGCTAAAGTTGAACAGAAAGTTAGTGGCAGAGTCAGTATTGGAGGGGAAAAAAATAACCTAATTCACAGCAGCTTACTAAAAAGCTTCCTCTAGAAGACTGGCTGGAATCTGACAAATAGGGTCTTACCATCCTTAGGGCTATCAAAAACAATTACTGTCACGTTGGTAGAAGGATTTTTTGGTTTTGCTACAAAGAACATATTGTTAGCAGCTTGTAAAGCAGGATGAATGGATGACAGGTCTTTCAGTGTGACATTGGCAGGCAGCGCAGGATCCAGGACAAGCATTGGCACTTTGATGCAGTGTGTCAGCAAACACTCCAGTTGCTTCTCACTACAGCAAAATACCAGAGGTATATTTAACAATAGTAGAAAATTTAAGACAAAAATCAACATTAGATGCAATGAGAGATGTTTTTGTAAAATCTCATAAATTATTTCTAATATCTCCTGGGGCAGGGGGAAATTACTAAGAGCATGCTTATTTTGCTGCAGAAGGCAATATCTGACTGTTACAGTTCATTCCCATAACTGTTTTTTCAAGTGTTTCCAAGATTTCAAAGTTTGCCCACAGAAGAGACCTTATAAAGATCTCTAAATAGCAGAGCAACCAAGCCCAATGAAGAACGGGACAGACCAGGCCCTGCTGCTTCTTGGCAGCTGAGGCACAAGAGGCTCAGACCTTCCACAGACAACTACTTGCAGTGCCATGTATGCAGACGGCAGGTGAAAGCAACATTGAAAAAATTTACACTTTTGAATTATAAAACTCCTGGTACATATGCATTAAAAATCCACACTCAGAACAGGAACAATGCCTAACTAGTGCGAAGGACATGCTTTCTGAACTTCAGAAATCGTCACGTTTTATAAAGCTCATTCATATATGTCACAATAACATCAATTTTATTCAACATATACATTATTATACTGTCAATTTTTCTTGAAGTGACATAGAAGGAAAGTATGCACAGGCTATAGAAACCAAACAGCCTCCCGAAAGAGCATCTGCTTTCAGCTAACAATGAGTAGGGTATCATTTATTCCGATTTATGCCCAAAACCACAAAAACTTACCTCTTCTTTGTTGGTTCTGTTGCATTCTTTCCGAGGATTTCCCTATTACAAAATTAAAACAACTACATTAAATAACACTGAGTTGACAGTAAGGAGCTTAGTGTACTTTCAGATTGTTAATTGAGTCAGGGACACATTGTGGAAGCACCGATAACCCAGTTATAAAACTGCCAAGGCCTTGCCATTGGCTTTGCCAAAGCAAGCACAGGCTGACACACGTGCCCCTCTCTGCTCATCCTCCTGCAGTGTAGCTCAAAAATTCTTGGTTGTGCTAACAGCTGTGGCAGCAGAACTCTTTTTGCGAACAGGATTTTCAGGGGTTATTATCAGATTACTTAATGAAACTGCTGTTGATATGAAAAACACTGGTAAGAAACCAGGATGAAGTGACCGGCAACTAGGTTGACTTGATTGTTTTGCCTAATATACATATTCTGATAAGGTCTATCATGCATTTGCCACATGCACATAAAAGCTAATGAGGATTAATGTAAAGGAAGCGCAGAGCTGGTGCTAAATAATAATCATAAGAATACCAGAAGGACACCCTTCTACACACACCAAGAGAAAAAGAACCACCATCCATCAAGCTACTCTCCCCACCGAAGAATAAAGCACCTGGACCACAACTAGCTCAATTTAGGCATTTCACAAGAAAGTTACAACTTACTAAGTTTTGCTATACAATACAAAATATACACTCATTAGCAAAAATTTATAACATCCTTTCCTTTGTCTTCTGCAGTTATCTTGATCCCATGAAATAGCTCTTCTTATAACAGTGTTAACTGATTTCAAAGTACATGAAAAAAGTTATCTACAAGGGAGAGAACCAGGTGTCCCTCTAGATAATGAATGTGGCATGGACATAAGTCTAACTTATAAGCTTGATATCAACTTTCCAAATCAGTGTTATGGAAAAAAACAATATGCTGTGATTCCCATCTTACAAAGGGAAAAACAGAGGAGTGGTAACAAAGCTAAAACCATTAACATTTGCTATATGAACTGCCAGGAAAAGATTAGTATAAATTTGAAAGCTTTTCAGAGCAGAGACCATGTTTATGTTTAAGACATTTAAACTTAATGGATTTAAAGTCCTACTAATACTTTCATTTTTTAGGCAACAAAACAGAAATTCAGAATTTCACTTGTGATCACATGGTCAGTGGTACCTAAATTGCAAGTCATAACATGCCAAAAAATCAGATCAATTCTCTCACTTGTGGATTTCAGATTATTGTGAGTTGAACTATTACAACCCTTAAAATACAGATGTATTCTTCCATTTAGCATATTTGCTAGCCAAAACAGATCACGTGACCACAGAGCTGCTTAATAAGAACTAAATCAATGGTTACAAGATATGGTTACAATCCAAGATGTCTGCAGCTGCCTGTGTTTGAAGCCTTAGATCAGTAATTCTGCAGAACTGTATAGCACAATCTAAATCATCAAATGCAGCAATACATGTCTTTCCCTCCTTACTTAGGAGGCTGACTCATACCTTTATAATATATGAACAAATTATTTTCCTCTTTTTCACTTTCGGTGTTAGGAAGACTACAAAACTTTAAAAAGGAGCCTTTTTTAAGAGCCTTCTTAAGAAACACATGCTTAAGATTTTATTAAGCCCATTATAAAAAGAAATACTGTAGGGGGAGGTGAGGAGGAAGAAGAGGATGAAGAGAGGTTAAGAGGTTATAAATTTGAGATATAGTTTTATTAGTATTATTTACAAACTGAGTTATAAATACAAACGACATACACAAAGCACAGTTTTCTGAATGGCATTTAACAAATTCAAAATAAAACAGCCTTAATTACTTTAAATTATTATGCTTTGTATCTTAAACAGTTTTCTGATTAGACAGTACTTCATAGCTAAATGTAAAACTGAAACAAGGTTTTGAGAGTAATCAAACGAAGAAGTGAGAAAACACGCTTTGAATTTTCATGTTGAGTAACGTGGGAAAAAAATAAAGAGGGCTAGTACTGCATTAGATCGCTGCTGTCAGTAAAAGGGAAAAAATACATAAGATTATTACCTCATTATTTTCTGTTCTTCCTCCATCTGTTCTCTGACCTGTTGCAATTCTTTGATCAGTTCAACATCTGTGCCGTTCACCCAGGTGTATACCACATCAATCGGCATGGGTAAACAAAGCCTACATAATTCAAATGAAAGCTACATGAGCTGTTTAATATTACATTGCAAGTGTTTGTGGCATCCTACGATAGCAATTTCTGTCTAACAACAGAAATACTTGGTGCCTGAGCTGCAAACAAGACAAGGCAAGAAGCTTCTCTTTAGCTGTATGTATCATCTCTTAATTATACACAAGCCTTTGACAAAAAAGCAGACCTAAAACCAAAAAGGACATAAAGCAGCTATAACAGTTCAGTAACTAAATGAAATCTGAACTTTATGCTCTAAATTTCACTGACACTAACCTATAACCCAACTCCTTCGAACCCATAAAATATTTCTCAAATCAGTACTAGCACCCAGGCACATCCTTAATTCACCAACTACATTATGCAGGACAGCACGAAGTATAAAGATTTAAATCATACTTGCTGTTATTTAGTTGCACGGAGCCAATAATATGTCAGCAGGACCAGGTTCTATCTTAGGAGTGGCTCTTAGATATTAGTAACACAGCATTTCATAAACCAACAACCTAAGTAGGGTACCTGAATTTAGACTCTAGACATAGCAGTCAAATTCATTCTTGACACAGTTTAATACCCTGGAGCTCTTTCTGGACAGTTACTGGTTTCCTAGCATACCTAAGGCAGAAGAAAATAAAGGGGTTGGGGTACCTTTTTTTCTATTCATTTATGATAATCTCCTCTCTGATGCCCACAGCTTTGTTTCAACGGGTACTCCAGGCTGCTGTTGCAGGTGAACCTCAGTCCCAGAGAGCAGGAGGATACCCCAACTATTATTTTCAAAAGTTCCAGTGTCAAGCTATTCAATACCTTCCTAAACTGTAGACAGCCTAGAAAACATTGAGCACTTCCCTAATGCTAAGATCCATGGGGTCACACAATGAGGTTTCCAAGGAAAGGAGTTCCCTCCCCACTCACTGACTGCATCCTTCAAAAAACCATTCAAAAAGAGACAGACCTTATACATACCTCCTCCACCTTCCCTTGCACAGTATTACATGCAGACAACTTCTACACAGCTTCACCTTCTACTGGCTGAGATTCAATAACTGAAGCACAAAATTTAGTAAAAGGGCAGCCAGGAGCTAGTCACAGCACAATAGACAGGAATACTTTGTACTCAGTTCATCACTGATCCTTGCTGAGCTAGGACACTCTAGAGGATAATGGTGGGTCATTCTGAGACAGTTTAAACATCTAAGAGGATGTCCTGCCTTCCCCAGCAGCACCACCCGGAAAGTCTCTCACCTCTGACATGCAACACTCTGCAGAGTTCTCTCATGAACAGTCTTCATTACCACCGGCAATAGAGACTAGTAAAAAAGGCTATTAAAGCAAGTGAACTCTTCACAGATCCACTAGTCTAATTGCTTAAAATTTATTCAAATACTCGATAAATTTTCTTAATGAATTTTTACAGCATACATTGTTTGAGCAAGTAGCTGTTATCAAACATAATAAAAAAAACCCCGCAATATCACACACAAATTAATTTATTGCTCCCAAACAGGATCAGTAACACTGTTAAGATTTCACTTTTTTGGTCTTTGCCAAAGCTTTGTGGTTGGTTTCATGGCTTCTTAAAAAGTATGAAGAGTTTATATTTTGAAAAGCATGTAGTGGCATTTTGCTTTAAAATTAAAAAGGAACAGGAGAGTGACTTCTGCATGATCCTTTTCAAACACTATTTTTGTTATGCAAAGTCTTTTGCAAATTGTTCAAGGTCAGAAAAGATCAAAAACTTTCTCCCTCAAATTCCATAGCTGCATCCTCCTTTATGTGGATTTATGCATTTGGTCTTCATCACAAACACCAGTCTGGCAAACAAATTAAACCCAAGATAAGCTGCCTAAGTGGGAATTATGTAACACCTTTCTGCAGAAAATCATCAACTTTCCTATTTGCTACTGATTTTAATATCAGCGAACATGGACTTTGGAAGCTTCCTTGGAGACTCCCAGACAATTAATGAGGCTTGTTTTGGATAATCCTTTACATTTTCCTCTTTCAAAAACATACCCATTTTTTAACTTGAAAACCTAAAAACATCAATAGGATCCTGCCTGAAGACAAAGCCAGAGCCACCAGCTCTCCCAGACCGGAGACGGGGACCTGTCACATGCTGCCTCTTCTATGCACCTGCCCAGAAGCATTTTCCATACCTGTGACATTTGTTTACACACGAGAGCTGTGCTCACAGCCAAGATCACTGCTAGAATACAAAGCCCCATTGTCTCAGCATTGCTGAAGGAGCACAGCAGCCTTTGGATCCCTCCCAAGCTACCATATGGTGATCTCCAACCTTGCTGAGCCTCTTTATGAATGACTCTAAGTCTATTATGCCCTTAAGCTCCCCACTGCGAACCTCCCAGCCCTCCTGCCTGTTACATCTCTGAAATTGCCCACCAACAGCAACGCAACTATTCCATTGCTATTCCCGCTCCAGTACCTCTTGGCTCCCTAATTTGTGCATCTTTTCCTCTCTCCAGCCTCGCTCTGCTCAACTATTAATGGCTCCCCAACCACTGATGGCTCTCGCTTGCTGTACCACACTAAAATCACTTTGTACATTTTAAAAGCTGAGGATTGTTCCTTCACATTTTGTTTCCATATATATTTTGGAGTTCTAAATATTATTTGACCATGCCCTGGAAGAGCAAAATTACACTTCAGCATTTTCCAAAATGCAGAATTTGCTGGTGGAAAGAAATAAAATAAGAGTTCTCGTCCAAGACTCTCATGCATGCAACTCCATTATTTAGCTTCCTTCTCTCCCTTTTATTTGCAAACCAAAACTAACTAAATCTTCAAAAATGGGTTTGGATGAAACGACTTGGTAAAAAGCCCTGGAATTCTACTCCACTATCTCAAGCTGTGTAAGAGCCTGGACAATGTACATAGGAAGTTTAGCAGCTGATGCAACTACCTGGAAAGTGCAACAGCTGGGATGCCAAAGGACACTCGACAGGAGGGAAAAGGAAACCAAACCAATTGCTAAGCTTCAAGGCACAACAAGAAATCTTCCTTGGTTGGGCAGAGAACAGCATTCAATAGGTGTAAGTAATGATGCCAGCAACACCACTGTTTTTATGTTACTCAGGAGGAAGAGCTTTCTGAGTTTCTAATCATAAGGAGCTTGCCCACATGCACAAATTCGTCTGCATTTTACACTGAGATTTTCTTTATAAAAGTTTATAACACAACCGTTTAACAAGAACGGAGATGTTTCCTGGAAAGCTCCTAGAAGGTAACACTACTTTCATTCAGTTGAAGATCCATTAGTATTTTCTAAAGGCCGTGCAGCTTTTACTCTCCACTAAGCAGTGGATCTGCTTAATTTCCAAACCCAAAAGCTTCCTGTTCTCCAGTTCTGAATATTTTTCTCTAGCACTAAAATAAGAAATTATTAAAATCAATGGATAAGCTAAGATCAAAACTGGAAGTCCACGATCCTCAGTTTATGTAAAAACCATGTGACAGCCTACATGTTGCATTGATATCAGCCTTAAAAATTCCAAACCACCATTGATACAGTGCATGCTGCAAGACAGGGTCCATCAGTGCATTCGTGAAGTTTGATAATAACAACAAACTGAATCCCTGACAAGGGACTTTTAAAAGTTAGTGGATGCCTAAGAGCATGTCGCTGCAAAGACGACTGGTCGGTACGAATTTTTACAAGACGTTTGTATCTGCACACAAATATCACAGCAAACCTCCCTGTCACGCCTGACGTAAGAGTATTAAAGGCATGTGGGTGAACTGGAGTAACTTAAGCACCCATCATGAAAACCTTAAGCTTTTGCTCAGGTAGCCAATAGCTTGCAGAAATGAACACTAGCTAAGGAGTGCTTTACACAACCAAAATGAAGTAAGAAAACACACTGCAGAAATGGGAACTGACTATACCTACATCACAACTGTAAGATCTGCGATTTTGTTTTGGACAAACTCGACAATTTTATAAAAGCACTTAATTATCACAAAGTCAGGCATTTTAGTACTGACAGGAACAAACTACCATGCTTTCACTTCAGTACCGCAGAAACATGTAAACATTAAGCTAATTATCCATATGAGCTATATCACTATGTTTTCATCTGTCATCCTTTGGAAAATGGAGGAGGGGGTAAGAGGTGAGACTATAAAAGTGCGTAGGATTCACAACACCATGCAATGTACTTTTACAGAATTATTTCACGCCAGCTAAAGCGTGACAAACTGATCCAATCATTTCTAGTGTCCCATGATTCAGCAAACCTCAAGGCAGATTAAGCATCTGCTTTCAGGGTTTCTTGTTCCAGTTGAGTGTATCTACACTCAAGAGTCAGATGATATCTCCTTAGTAGCTTCTTCCACCTACCAATTCACAGTCCACTGACTTCCTGAGCAACAGACCCCATGACTATTCAGACACAAACAACAAAACCACAAGAAGTCACGTAGCAGTTAACACAACTGAAACAAACCATATGACTTGGTTTCCAACTTGCTGTGACTTCTCCTATGCACTCAGCTTTAAAAAGCTGCTTCTTACTAGCTTTGCAACTTCTCTGCTAAATAGCGTCCCTCATGAGACATCACAGAAAATGTAAGGTAAATGAAAAACAACTTTTCAAAACACTGAAAGCTGGAATTTTAAGTGCACAGGAACAGTACTTATATTTTCCTATCTTAATATGGAAAACATGTCATGTCCTCCCTTTATTGTTAACATTATCACCATTTTGATGTTTCGTTAGAGACTGGATCAATTAAATGCATTTAAAATGTAAACTCTGTTACACAACTAGAGCTTCCAAATGCCAAACATCTTCCAAGCTGGGGTATTAAGCACTAACTCACAATTTTAAAACCACTAAGTTTAAATTTGCTGAAGATTTAGAGTCATAGAATCATAGAACAGTTAGAGTTGGAAGAAACCACAAAGGTCATCTAGTTCCAATCCCCCTGCCATGGGCAGGGACACCTCCCACTAGACCAGGTTGCTCAAAGCCCCATCCAGCCTGGCCTTGAATGCTTCCAGGAATGGGGCATCCACAACTTCCCTGGGCAACCTGTTCCAGTGCCTCACCACCCTCAGAGTAAAGAATTTCTTCCTAATATCTAATCTAAACCTACACTCTTTCAGTTTAAAACCATTACAATAACGTCCTAATTTGTGCATCTTTTCCTCTCTTCAGCCTCACCCTGCTCAACTATTAATGGCTTCCCAACCACTGATGGCTCTCGCTTGCTGTACCACACTAAAATCACTTTGTACATTTTAAAAGCTTTAAAAGTTTAAAAACATACTCAACAGTATGTTACTTTCTCTAGAATATTTGATTTAAATTTTTGAAAATTCATTGAACAGTAAAATGTGCAATACTGTCAACTGCAAGTAAAGCTCACCGATTCTGAAACGATTTGCCAGCAACATTGTCTCTGTATGAATCAAACATAACATGATACTGGTCTCTACTCCACTCCAAGACAACCTGTAAAGAAAAAACAAACAAACAAACAAAAACACCACTTGATGTAACCACCTTCTAAAATTAGACACTTAAATTTCTCTTTTTGAAATTTTTAATCACAATCAACTTCATTCAAACTGATCTATGCATTAATGCACAACTGACCGGACCTTAATCCAAACTAAGTTATAATTACTCTGGGCCAGCAATCAGACCCAGAACTTAAAAGCACACTTGATTTAAACAAACTTTGTTTTTTCTCTGCAACAAAGGATTTCACGTTTTACAGACACACTTTTGAAGCTACTATTCATTTAGGTTACCTCCCCCTTGGCTCTTATCCTTTAAAAATTCAGGGACGTTTTCCCAAAGCTGAGACCTAAAACAAATATATTTCAATACAAACAGGAAACCCATACCACCTCGCATAATTTTGCTCATCTTCCTTTCTATTCTCACAGAGGACATATTGAAGTACACACACCTCTGAAATCTGAGCTTTGCAAACAAACAGCCAAGCCAGAGCATATCAAATTATGCAAATTGACCTGGCCACAAACTTAAAACACAATAGCTCTTTCCCAATACAGGCGACGTCTTACATTGCAGCCAGACTAACTCAACAGCAAAGTATTTCCACGGGCTGCAGCCTTTCTTCCACCCCCCTGCACTTCTGCCACTCCCCTTGAGCTTGACACGAGTCCACCCGACGTACAGTGAGCCAAGTCACGGAGCTAAACCAACAGAAAGATGAACCTTCAAAAACCAGAGCACTCTGTCTTCCTCTACTTGCTTATTGGAGCAGACGAGAAGTGGTGGGAACACACAGCTGAAGGCAGGGTTGTCTTCCCCACCTCCATCCAGCCATCAAGGTCACTTAGCTAAAACGTCAAGCTGCACCGAACTTAAATGCCCTTTGCCAGACGTCCCCATTCCTGGGCGCATTCATAAATTAGCTATATGGGAAAACAAACACAAGCCCATTCTTACTTTGGAAAGCTCCAAGTTTACATCTGTTTCTATTCTTAAACTTACGAATATACATACACACACACTTAACAGAGGCACATAGTTACATTTTCATTAGTAACAAGTATCTGATACCATGGTTCTAAAGAGAAAAAAAGAAAAATAACCCAGACTTTTCAATGCTGAAAAGGCTTATTATGTTTGATATAGCAAAAGTAATTTGAGGTAAAAATAATACAAAACATTTCGACTCTACTCTGAGATAAACTTGCTATGTTATCTTTTCCAGTGAAAAGTCTAACCTTAAAAATTACAGCGGCATCTTGTGCTGCTTTAGAGATGAAGGGGTTGTGTCTTGTTTTACCTGGATATGTACAGTTCTTTATGTACTGGAGAGGAAAACAAAAAAACAAACCAGGAAAGCATAGTACTTACTTTACACCACTCTCCCTAGATTTAAATTTTACTATTGCTGACGTGTGCGACACACCCTCACACCCCCCCATTCCTGCCAAAGCTGCTAACCCTCTCTTTGTAACCAAGATCACATCTGTAGCAGTTAATTCCCCTTACACAAAGGACCCATGATTTCCCAGGTGACCATGAAACCTGCTCCCTTCAACACCAAAGTCAGGAAGTGTTACACTTTTTCATCTACAAGTCATTACGTCCTTCTGCCAAATACACTAGTTTAATACAGCACACACAGACAGACATCCACAAGAAACATTTCCCACTACTGATAATGTTGAATTGACACACACTGATCTGCTTCTAGAAGAAACAGAGAAGTATTTGAGTAATTTATCAGATGAATAATACAGCTCTCCAGAAGACAAACGTTAACCAGCGTTTTGCCAAAAAGACCTGGGACAGCTCTCTTTGGACACACATTTAGGAAAAAAGTTAATCTGTTCCTACCTGACATTTTTTTTTTCTCCTGTAACTGTTTCCTCCTGTTGCATTATTTGTGTTGCAATAATGCCTGGAGGCCGCTCTGCTTCACCTTTACACACTGATATTATAAAACCACTAAGGGAACAAAATTTTAAAGAAAGGGGAGAGACGCCCTCTATTAGGGGATACTGTATCAGACAGGTGATAACAGTGGCTCTGGCATGTTCCAGTTATAAAACACCTAACAAAGCTGAGAGACCTACAAAAGGACGGACAAGACGGGTTTAAAACCAAACTGTCCTAAAACTCAATGCCCATCTTACAAATAGGTTACAGCATTGGCTTAGACCTGGCCACCCCATATGTTTTTTGCAGAAATGCTCCTGCATCATGCTTAATGCACTGTTATTCCATTGAGCTCAAGTTTTGTCTCAAAATAAAGCTTGTTTTCACCTTGAGGCTGTGAAGACATCATTACCAATCTCCAACTGTTTGCTTTAGCCATCCATTCTTATGCCAGCATTAATATTGATGTTAGCATGAATCTAAGCAAGCAGATCTAATTTTGCCTACTAGGACAAAAAAGCAGCTTTCTGGGGGTGCGGGAAAAGCAGAACTATAAACACACCAGGGTCTGATAAGTGTTGCCTCACGCTACTTTTTATTGCTTGACAGTTCCCCGCAGATTGTTAAAAACGCCTCACCTGATAAATTACTAGAAAGATTTCTGGCTTCATTTTCAAAACAGTCTTATACATTTTTATTAGGTGCTGCCTTGCAGACTGTACTGAAGAAGTGTTTTCTGTTCCCACTATAGTTGTCAGAAGAGGTCTAATAGCATTCATTCTCACAAGCCTAGATTCTCCTAAATCCTTAAACTCCCGCTGCTTCCCAAAACACACCACTGTAAATAATAAGAGAGTAAAACACGTGCAAACACCTCTTACCATGCTCATTTACCATCACTGTGAAATGAAAAAAAGGTTTTTCTGTATTTCTGTATAGTCATTCCATAAAGGGTGGGCGTTCTGTTGCTGTTTTGTTTTGTTTGGGTTTTTTTAAACATTTCTGGTCACTTTTCTTTTTTCTTAACATGTAATTTAGAAAGTTTACTCCTACATGAATCTGACAGGCCTTTGCTAACTGTCTAAATAGTATCTAAGCTTTCCAAAGAGCTGTAAAAGGGCTAGAAGTAGCAAACTAAGATTTGGTAGGAAAATAATTCTGAGCCATAATTTTGACTGATTATCAGTGAATTCAGCCATAACCTGCACAAATTCTGAAGTGTTTTAAAAAACCTTTAAAGTTCCAAGGAATCCTAAAGTTGAGTTTAAATCTCCATTCTGAAGAAAGGCAAAAGTATACTCAAAGTTTCACAGCACCAAGAGGAATACACCAGTCCAAGCTGACAATCTTGTACATAAAGGTGGCTAAAAGTACTACACAATTAATTAATTCACTGATGACTATCAAGTGTTTCGGGAACTTGTGAACACTACCAGACAGGAGGGACGAAGTACTTCATGCAATGAAGATGTACAGCTACACAAAATAAAGCTCTAATTGTGCTACACTCCAGAGTTTCAGATCATACTCTATAGCCCTTCATTTCTTCTGTATCTGAAAGCACTCAAAGTAAAACAGGGAAGAAAAAAAAAAAGTAAAAAGAACTTGTCTTGAGAAATTTAGGAATCAGGAAATACCAGTCTGTCTGTATTTAACGCTGCCATCCTTTTACACTGACAAAAATACTTTCTTGAATTTCCTGAATATTCTCAAACGCTACACTGAAGCAGGATTGTTTTCTTCCCCTCCAGATTCTTTCATTGATGACTTTCACAACAGATAGGGTAACATGAAATGAAACTTTACAATATACTATACACCCATATAAAATCATATCTAGAGAAAGTAGAAGTTATATTGCACCTTTTACATAATAATAGGCAAACGGAGTAGTAAGCAGCAAGCAATTTAATGCAGCCTATACTGAGCTGCAGGCAGGTTGGAGAGGTGACATTTAACTCCTGAAACTCTGGAAGGGAGAAAGATTCTGTCACTCCAGGTTGACGTTTGAAGGTGACATCAGCACAGGCTTTAGAACAGTCAAATAAAGTTAAAAAAATAAATAAATAAATACAGCAGTAATAAATCACCTGAAGTGGAAAAGATTGCACAAGACGAGAACAGGAGCCCCTGGAGCACGCAGGTCTCTCTCAGACAAGGATGTCAGAGACCACTTCACGACCCCCGGGGGGGAACACGTCACGCTTGCGTCACCCACGGCGTTGTTCCCCGCGGGGCGCGATTTACGCGCCCGACGAGCGCGGCGGCCGCCCCCCGGGGAGGGCCGGGACCAAGCCCCGACGGCCGCGCCAGGCCCCGGGCCGGAGCCCCTCCGCACGCCGGGAACGCGGGGCCGCTTCAGGACGGTCCTCAGCCCCGACTGTTGATACCCCGGAGCTGAAGGGGAGCACCAACACCGTGAAGCACCTTCTCTCCCTTATGTCTTTATACATACACACGCATATATATAGACACACGCATATATATATATATATGATCGGCATTCACGCCTAAGCCGCTTGCTGAAGGAAGTCGCTGCTGACAGGACGTGACAACCCCCCGGCTCCCGAAAGGGGGGACAAAAAAGCCCCGAACCACACTGGGCCGGGCGCCTCTCCCCGCCGGCACGGCCGGGGCTGCCCGGGGGAAGGGAGGGAGGGAGGGAGGGAGGGGAAGGGAAGGGGGGCAGCCAGGCCACGCCGGCGCGGTGCCGTACTGACCTCCCCGAACTGCAGGGCGGAGACGATCAAGAGGACGAGCCCCCCGAGGCAGAGGCAGGGCCCATACCTGTGCGACAGGCAGGTATAGGTCTGGCGCTGCAGGAGCTTTAGCAGCATGGCCCGCCGGCGGCCGCCGCCTCCTCCCCCGGCGCGGCGCGGCCCTGCGCTGAGCGGCGCGGCCCGGCCCGCCTCACCGCCCTACCCTGCGCCGGGGCGGGCGAGCGGGCGGGTCCCGCCGCCCTCAGCGCCCGCCCCGCTTCCGGCGGCCTCGCGGCGCCGCCTGGCGGCAACGAGGGAACGGGCGGGAGGAGGCGGGAGCGGGAAGGGGAGGGGGCGGGCACCGGCATCCCGCCGCGCCGCCGTCCGTCGGGCTCCTCTCCGCTGCCCGCCGCTGCGAGGGGCGCTCCCCTCCCTCACGGCGCTGGGGGCAGCGGAGCTGCCGGCCGTGGGACAGAATTCGGGCGTTTTGATGTGTGAAGGGTGATCCTGAAATTACGGACCCGCACTACAATTTTCCCACACCTCTCCGACTGCAGCCAGCGGAGCCGCACTGTCCTGCCCTGGCTCCACACACACACGTTTGCTTTCCCCAGCTAAGAGGGATCGGGAGGACTCTTGGATATCATAAAGATACAGTGGAGATATGTGCTGAGATTTCATTTAAGCACTTCCACGCATGTTTCGGCACAGAAATGAAGTGCGAGGATGGGTTCATGACAGGGGAACCACCAGGCCATTCATGGTGTTCTTCAAGAACTGTTCTTAAAGCAAAAACACAATAAAAAGAAACTAGTTAGAGGCCACGAGCTGACAGCAGACTCTGCAAGTCCTTAATCTGGATCAGGCTGGTTTCTGCCATGAAGTTCAGCCACCTACATAGGACACTGCTGGTATCACCACCGTCAAAAGTTTGGTCAGGCAGAGGCACTTGTGGTTACCAGAGTGAAGTAATGTGGCGTCATTGGCTCTCGTGAGGCCAGGGACAGTAGCACCCATCTCTGTAGTCCTTTATCCCTGCATTGAAAGGTCTTCTAAGTATTTCTTACAACCCACTACAGTGACTTTTCTGAGTAACAAACATCACCCTCGTGTTCTTATTTTTCCCTGTGTAAAGTAACAATGCCTGGCCGTTTCCAGAAGTCTGTCCTAGTATATTTACACAGTTGTGGTGTGAGAGGACTGCACCTGGCTGTACTTCTTGAAGTGCCCAAGAGCGCATGGCTCTTTGGCACAGCTCTCCCAATCTGCTGAGCCCTACTTCTGTTTACCTTTTTGGTAAAGGTCACAGTGTTTTCCTTTTCCGCAGGGGCCATTCCACCTCCTTACCCTGTGTTATCGGCGTGATTATACTTACTTGGCCTTTCATGACAACCCAGCCCTCCAGTCTCGGCACACAGAAGGCTCTAGCGAAGCTTTCGTCACCTCTTCTGCGCGGCCCGCATTTTCTCCCAACACATGCAGTCTTCTCCCTTCACAAGTTCTCACCAACGTGCCGAAGTACTGCCCTGGAGGAATATAATCTTTAGATACTTGCTGGTACTTCCCTCACCTGCACCTCCTGCCGAAGTGCTGTGCTATTATTATTGAGCTATTATTACTGAATGGCAGCGTCTCTTTGCCACCGCCTACAGCATTGTGGCTGCAATACTAGTGATGGTCTGGTATTGTGAGTCAGCTGAGTGAGGTTTTCATTGAGAGCTGAGGTATAGCGTGTATGCAGATTATGAAAACAAAAACATTAGTTCTAGTGAACAATCCAGTGCAAATGCAGAAACAGGCTAAAATGTGCTGAAGTTACGAAGCTGAGAGACATAACACCAAAGTAAAGCAGAAAATCAGTAAGGGAAAACTGAATGACTTCAAGGCCTGGATTAATAATTAGTGCAAAGTGTGGGATGATAAATTTATAAAGACTAATAATTACTTCCATATAATACCAATGTGATAAAGCCATTAAAATTCATATAATATTTATATGACTTTGTAAGGTATCAGCCAAAGTATTCCAGAAGATACAGAGATGTTAAAAGCTACTGTACAAATCATGGTGGGACTATATCTGTCCTTGGTTGTGCAATACTCATGTTCAAGGAATAGATATTAAACTGTTAACAGTTAAATAACTGTTTATAACAACAGTTATATTATATATATATATAAAAACAACTGTTTATAATAACACTTAAACTGAAACAGATACATGAAAAGGAACAACCAGCTCCTGCCTTCTGAGAAGACACTGAAAGATTTTGGCTTGTTCACATCACAGGAATGACGATCAGAAACTCATTTAAACTAAACACAATACTGTCACCAGGTTAAAACAAACAAACAAACAAAAACCAAAACAAACAAAAAAAAAAAAAAGGAGAGGAAAAACAGGTTCTGGAATATATTTGAAATAGGAATAGTAGGAATACCTATCAAGCCTTAAGAGAGAGCTCAGCCAGCTTGTGACAGGAGACAGGACTCTACTCCAGATGTTCCCCTATATTCCTAGTTTCCCATGGGTTCATACACTGTTGCCATCCTCAGTCCATCGAAGGTTTAATTATTTAGTGCAACATGGATGAACACAAGGTCACCATCCACTTGCTAATTAATTGCATGTTAGAGAGTACACATAGTAGATGCAGATTCAAATCCCTTTTGAGAAACTCTGAATCCAAGTTGCTCAGATCCTTCTACGTCTGTCACTAGAAAATCTTCCAAAGCTCAAAACCAGAACCCAAATCAGGGACCCTGCATCACTTTACAACCAACTTTGTAAGCACGTCTCTGAAAGGGGCTGGGCTCAGGCCGGTCTTTTTTCACATTTTTTCTAATGCATTGCTTAGGCAGCTGCCCAGGGGAGTATCTTGCTATTGTATCCAAGAATGGGATGCTTAACTTCCTTCATTTCCCCAGTCACTGTACGGGCAGATGAAGCCAGATATTCTGCTTGGAGCAATAAATTCCACTAGGTGTCAGGATATCTAAAAATTACATGCTGCTATTATAATCAAATGTATACTTAAGGGCCTTGCCAAATCACTATCCATGTAAACCACTGGGCTCTTGGAATAATCTACTTAACTGTACTTCTATTTGTATTAACTTGAAGCTGCACGTAGCAGCACTGGGCATGCCTTCTGTAGAATATGAAGTAATCTAAATAAGCAGTCAAATAATTATAAACACACTTTATCATGGTCCTGATTTTCTGCAAGTTGCCTTCACCAATATTTTCTATCTCTTCAATCTCAGAAAGCATTCTGAATTTGAGATGTTTTTCTTACTACAGTTAGACCTTCATTTCCAAGAGGGGGCAAAAGCAATTTCAAAAGGAAAGTAATAACTACTTCTTTTAAACAGGACTGGAGATATCCTGCAATGTTCAAAGGCTTGAGGAAGACAGGAGTTGCTGCTGTTCTTCTTCATGGCTATCCTGGTAAAACAGCAATTGACTGCTCACACTCTTCCTTCCTTAGAAAAGCTAAAGTATTGTGGAATACTCTTTCCAAATCTTTTGCATTCTAATTTACTGGGAAGGGAGAAGAGCTAAATACCTGAGGCAATAATGTAAATACCTTTTGTTCAGGCAGAAGACCAGAAACAATCAACCTAGCATCTCAAGCTTCTCTGTTAGCCAAGAATAATATTCACTGCACACTCCTTGAATCTTGCTCTAAAGCAAAGAGAATTAACGTCCTCACAGGCTTCCAGTGTTCGTCACTGTACAGTCTGTTTCACAAACATGAATTAATCTTGTAGCACCTCTGTGAAGCAAATATTACCGAGCGCAAAGGCAAAGACAAAATTCATGAAGTTTGATGCCTGCTTCCACTTCAGGACCGATTTTTCACAGTACAGGAGCAAACCAGTTCACTCTTAGGGACTTTGTTTGCATTTGTGAATGTTCAGAACTTGTGGGCATTCAGAGGTGTCTCAAGTCAGGCAAGCAAAAGTAAAAGAACACAGAGGTAATGACTTACCTGTGGAAAGTTTCTTTGAAGTGACCTGGCTATCATCGTAGAAGAATTTTGTAGCAGAGGCAGGGGCCAGTTGATATTTCCTTATTGTAATTAGGCATCCATCATTTCTATTCCTGCCCTATTCACAGGAGATCTTCTAAGGACTTTTGTAAAAATACTAGAATTTCTTCTACACAGCTGTGAACAGGTTCGCCCCATGTACTGAAGGATGGAGTGAAGAAAAGAGCAGCCAATTACTTCACCACTCACTCTTGTAATGCACATGCTCAGAAGAATTAAAGTCCTGAAAAGCTGCTACAAAAGTGCCTAAATTCCTATCAATTTTAGTGGCAATCTAGACAACTGCCTAAATGCATGCTCCATAATTACCTTTGTGCATCTGGTCTAAACAGTCTCTTTCCAGTAACACTTAAGGAAAAGAAAAAAGTAATAAAGGCAGTTTTATTAGCATAAACATCATCCAGAAATCCTCCTAATTTTTCCTTGGTTGTCAATACCTACCATTGAAATAGTGCAAAAATGGCATGTGTAAGTGTCCAGGGCAGCTTTGTCCTGTTTAGCAGAAGATGAGTAACAGTGAGGACTTGCCATTGTGGGCTTCGGGGCAGGTTACATGAGCTCCTGGTGAGAAGCATGTGCATTGTTAGTCACAGTGAAAGCGGCGTTGCCAGGTCTTCACAACCAACATGGTCTGTGGCACCTGGGTTTAAACTAGGTGAGTTGCAGCATGACATTTTGGAAGCTGGACACACGTGCTGTCCCACCAACAGGCACCTACAGCCCCTCTCTACAGCTCTGGCCCGTTTCTTCCCTGCCAAAGCCCCTTCAAAGGTTTCTCTGCTAAACTTGCATGTCCATTTACTATATATGCATACTTTAAGGACCAGCTCCTCTAAGAAGTTACATATCTTCTGTGCCCCTAGGAGCCAACAGAGGACTTTGGAGAGGGCTGGGACCCAAACAGCAGTCAAAGCAGGCTGCTGTGCTTGTCAGCATTTTGAAGGGACACATTGTCACTTTCTGTGGAAAGAAAATGGGAGACAATAGGGCTTTGCAGGACTTCTCTCGTCTCCCACCAAAAAAGTATATCTCAATGTTCATATCTATGCTTCTGAAATCCTATTTAAAGCAGTAGCCTTAGGCATACTGGAATGAGTGTCTCAGTACAGTGAAGTGAATTTGATAGTACCACTATCTATCAAATACAATAATTAGATCAAAATTAGTCATTCAGAACATAACAGTAAGACGGTCACTGGGCAGTATTCAAACCTTCAAAAAATAATCTCATTTTGACTTGCCATTTATAGAGATCTTAGCCTTTGATAAGACTCAATCCCACTAACATTACCTCTAAAACAGAGATTGGATATACGTGATCACGGTGTCAGTTTCTGGGAGATGATGTTGGTCCCTGATGCTATGCCTTGTAAGAATTATCTTTAAATCAGTCTGCAGGAATTTTAGCCTCACAAGTGAATGCAATCTGATTATATGCAGCCAGTGAGAGTTTTCACTCAGTAGTGCAGCCGAAGTGGAAATTTGAAAATCGTGCTCGGTTCTTCAGTGTGTCACTAGTTTTGAAAATCCTCAGGTATTCAGCTCCTAACCCTCTGGATAGGTATGCAAGGAACACTTATGATTTCTTACTTGACAATTTTGTTGATAGAATATAGAATCCTTCGTTTTGCTTCAGACCCCATTTCTCTACTGGCCCCATTTCAATACAGGGAAAACCAGTTTCTTATCTCTTGAACAGCAACCAGTCATCCTACTCTTTCCACTTCTTTTCTATTTGTGCATATACTAGAAAGGATATTTAAAATAAGCTGAATAGCACGGCTGATAAATATTAAGTATTATTAAAGAAAAAAGGAAAACATTAATATCTTAGAAA
The DNA here is from genome assembly GCF_963924245.1 of Chroicocephalus ridibundus. NCBI lineage: Eukaryota > Metazoa > Chordata > Aves > Charadriiformes > Laridae > Chroicocephalus > Chroicocephalus ridibundus. Next base: position 159,102,516 of record NC_086284.1, read on the forward strand.
CAGAAGAAAAAGCAATGACTGGAGAGCAAAGGATTGGCAAAATGGCATTTTGAAAATCTCTGAAAGTGAGCACCTAGATGAGGCTGCTGCAGCATGTGTACCCAGCACTGAAATCAAATTTTCAAAGCATAATACTTGCCAACATTTTACTCCAAAAGACGCCATATTTTCTGAGCCCTTCAAACTAAAATAACAAAAGCCTGGAGAAAGCCAGAAGAAAACTTTTGAAACTTTGTTGACAGGTGTACAATGTCAATGTGATTAAATTAGCGGGCAACTTGGCCTGGTCCTCTTCTTCTACAGAATGTCAACTGCTCTGTCTTCTGTAGAAGAAGGAATGAAGATCCATTAAGAAATGAGTTAAGTTAATCAGGGAGTCAGGCTGCAGCATATTAGGCCAGGCCAGGCCAGGCCAGGCCAGGCCAGGCCAGGCCAGAATAGAATAGAATAGAATAGAATAGAATAGAATAGAATAGAATAGAATAGAATAGAATAGAATAGAATAGAATAGAATAGAATAGAATATTTTAGTGGGAAGGGACGTACAACAATCATATAGTCCAACAGTCTGACTACTTCAGGGCTGACCAAGTTAAAGCATGTTTTTAAGGGCATTGTCCAAATGCCTCTTAAACATTGAGAGGCTTGGGGCATCGGCCACCTCTCTAGGAAGCCTGTTCCAGTGTTTGATCACCCTCTCGGTAAAGAAATGCTTCTTAATGTCCTGTCAGAACCTGCCCTGGCACGGCTTTGAACCATTCCCATGCGTCCTACCACTGGATCCCAGGGAGAAGAGATCAGCACCTCCCTCCCGACTCCTCCTCCTCAGGAAGCTGTAGAGAGCAGTAAGGTTGTCCCTCAGCCTCCTTTTCTCCAAACTAGACAAGCCCAAAGTCCTTAGCTGTTCCTCATAGGACATTCCTTCCAGGCCTTTCACCAGCTTTGTTGCCCTCCTCTAGGCGCATTCAAGGACCTTCACATCCTTCTTAAATTGTGTGGCTGAGAACTGCACACAGAACTCAAGGTGCGGCTGCACCAATGCTGAATACAGCGGCATAATCAACTCTTTTGACTGGCTGGTGATGCTGTTTTTGATGCACCCCAGGATGCTGTTTGCCCTCTTGGCTACCAGGGCACACTGCTGGCTCCTATTGAGCCTGCTGCCCACCAGCACTCCCAGATCCCTTTCTGCAGGGCTGCTTTCCAGCCACCCCTCTCCCAATTTATACTTGTGCCTGGTGTTACTCTGTTCCAGGTGCAGAATCTGGCATTTTTTCTTTGGTTTTTGTTTGTTTGTTTGTTTGTTTGTTTGTTTGTTTTTATAGCGAGTCCTTGCTTTTTAAAGGGATATGCTCCTAGCAATAGGCAATAACAATTTAAATAGATTGTGGCCTTCATACCAAATCATATCTGTATGTCTGTTCCCAAAGTCCTTAATAGAGTGGATGAAAAGTCTCCCCAAGCCATGATTTAATATATATAATGTGTATTAAAATTATATGTTATATAAGTATAATCTTATTTTTTAAGTATTAAATTTCATCATGCTTTTGGAAAAATATACAGTTAGACTTCATTATCCTTAATATTCAACTGTCACTTGACTAGAACAGAACAGAACAGAACAGAACAGAACAGAACAGAATAGAATAGAATAGAATAGAATAGAATAGAATAGAATAGAATAGAATAGAATAGAATAGAATAGAATAGAACAGAACAGAACAGAACAGGACAGAACAGAATTTCTCAGAGTAAAGTCTGGTTCTCTGAAATGTTTGATTATTCTAAAGAGTAAAAAGGTATTATTCTGTATTTTAACACTAAAAACACAGGGCCTTTCATACACTGATGTCATTGTTACATAATAGTGCTGGAATTTATGTTTCTTTTGTTAATCCTACCAAGTTGTAATAGCACAGTGAACAGACTGTATGGATTTGATGGTTCGGCTGGGCAGGGTAGTCTTTTAAATCCACTCAGCAGCACACCTGGTGGAAAAAAATGGAGGTGCCTTTAGTGATGAGCAGAGGTCAAGAAGATTTTTGTGGCTGTACCAAATGGCATGTACTTTTTACATGACAGTGGTAAGATGGAGACTCAGAACATCAGAAGAGGATTTAATTTTGGTTAGTTAGCTCTCAGTCACCTGGTAGGGATCACAGTACCAAATAGAAGAATGAAATAAAGGACCTCTTTAGGAAGAACAATTTCCTTTGTTGCTTGGAAATATACTTTAAATGCCTAAAAATGCTTAAGAAAATACAAAGAGAGTAGAGTGGAAATAATTACTACAAGGTCTTTTTAGAAAGCCCTATAACTGTTGTTCTTCATATTTGTTTCATGCCTATCTTATTTCAGAACATGATAAGAATTCATCATGATTCCTTTATTTTCATGTACCCTACAACTACAGTGAATTACTCTGTTATCCCCAGGAAAACTAGACTTTGAATTCATGCTCCACGAGCCTCCAAGGAACAACCTGAATCCCCTAGGGCCCACCCAAGGAGAAGGACCAAAGGGGTCTTCTCCAGCAGGGGGGTGGCGGGTGGCCCTATAAGATGGAGCAACCCACTCAGGTGGGCTCTAATGGGCAGGCTCTGGCCACTGCTGTCTATGGCACCAATTCCCACCTCCCACTGAACCCTGGATTCTGATTTCACTGCACTTTTACTGAACAAGAACAATCCTTCTGCCTTTGTTCCATATTATTTGTGGTCTTACCAGAGCAAGGCACAAGCCTTTGATATAAAAGAACTATGAAGGACGTTGGCAAAGGCCTAGAAAGGATAGAAAAAAGAGTTTGTTAAAACCGAAAAGATAAAATTGGACAAAATATTTAGGCTTTGTAAAATTACATTTTACTAAGTAAGTCTGTTTGTTACATTTGCATCGGCTTGAAACAAACAGTTCCAACATAAAAAGATTTTGCAGTATTACACTGAAGCACATGTAGCTGCTCTCCGTGGCCTTGTTAGACCTGGGTGTCAACTGCGACCAGACACAAAAGAAGGAAGTTTATGAAAGGAGCAAACAGTAATGCAGCCAGCAATGTGCAAAGCACTGTATAAACAGGAAGGAATAGTTGAATGCCCCATATTTAGCAATATGCTGCAGTAAAGGCAGACAAACCAACATCTGTAAATTGTTCTGCGAAATCTAGTTTAACATATGAAAATAGGATCTGATTTTTCAGCAGTGGGTATTTCCCATTTCCAGGTGGTTTTGTGTTGAAAATAGCACATCGTTAGCCACTTCTGGTGTTGAGAAAAATATATTTTTGATAGCTTTTCCTAGGATTGATCAAATTCTCTCAATTTAGACTCTAAGTCTTTTAATCCTTTTACATCCTAATTGGATTCAAGGTCATTAATTTCATTACTTCTTTTTCCTCTTCAGCAAGCAACTTAGCGTCTGTTACTGTGTTCTACTAAGAAAACTGAAGGTACTTCTCTCAGATGGCAAGGCCACAGAAAAAGCTACCATTTTGCTTTGAATGATTGCCTTTTCCCTAAAAATGTGCTTCTCTAAAAGTGTAGTGCCAAAATTATTAAAATGCTACAGCGAAATTCTCCCACTACCTGCTTCAGTATGTTGACTACCTCATTTAGAGTGAGGGAGAACAAAGCTACTGCAGAATGGTTCATCTGCAGCTGAACAGTCTCTTTCTTGCCCTTCATAGCCCACATTGGTCTACAGAAACAAAGGTTTCTCCCACTAAACCCTTTCTTTTGAAAAACATCACCTGAAAAGAAAGTGAAAATAGAGAGTAGAGGAGTTAAAAATATACATTTTGAGAGCTAATCTTCTCTAGGAATTCTGGAATAAAACTTCTCAGATCTCAGCATTATTGGGAGATATTGATCCGAATTTGTCCTGCACCCCAGGAAGCTTTTGTCCTTTTTTGGAGAGAAAACTACACAATTTCAACTCAGTAGTTACCTCTCTTTGTTCTTAAGGGACTCGTCAATATTTTTGACTTGCCCACTCTTTTTGACAGCTAAGAAATCTTCATCTATATTTTGGTTAGGCGTTTGGTTAGATATTATCATGTAGCTAACTATAGAGGAAACCAAAACAAACCGAGCAAAATAAATCATCTTTTCTCTTGAACAGCAACACCTGACAACTACTTTACAACTAAATCACATTACCTGACAGAAATGTTAACATAATGCTATGAATGCCTCCCAGCATAAGACTTCACAGATATTGTAAGTTATTATTGCCATTCTGAACTTCATGTCAGAAGTGAGAATAGTTTACACATGCTATTGTTACTGAGAGGAGGTTACAGACATTTGGCATGTGACCAAAGAGGAAGGGAAGAGATCCTACAAACCAGCTTGAACCCTTCATCTGCAGAAGTTACAGGTTGTGTGTTTGATTCCACCTGCAAATGTCCTTCTGGCACAACCTGTGGCTGGCAACTGTTTCCTTCTTTCCAGCCAAGACCATCTTTACCATAGCGGTCCCCAGCTGCTGCACAGCTGTCACACCCTCCTTTCCTTATTTCACCATACATTGCATTTCTCTTTACAAGCAACAAATTCTTCCTCTTCTCTCTCACTTCATTCCCTGGGAAGATCTAGTTCTGCTTATGAGCAATTGTAAGTCTGTGAATTCAAAAGGGTATGTCGTTATAGTGGAGCTTCCTGGCTATCCAGGTCTGGTTACATATAAATAAATCCAACAAGTAATCTCTGAGTGCAAAATCTGCAGACCTTATGCTTTTAAATTCTAAATGTAATCTTTTCACAGATTTTTAGGTTTTTTATTCTATGCTGGAAACACTTTCATGTTTAAAGAAAGGGCAAAAGTGCTAGGAAAACAGTGAAGTAACAGGCTAGAATGAAATTGTAAATTTTTCAATTTTATTTAGGGTTTTGAATGCCTGTGTATGACAGCCAAAGCAAGCTTGGGAGGTACCTTTTATTCATCTTTAAAAAATACACGTGATGTAGGACAAAAATCACTTGGCTTTTCTGTAGAGTTTCCTAAAAGATTGGCAGGTGTTAATAAAAAAAAATTAAGCATTCCATTAACGGATTAAGGCTGCTTTTTTTCCTAGTGCTTGTGTGTAGCAAAATACAGGATTTCAAGAAGTAACTGAACTGCATAACTTCATGTTCTCTACTTTCATTACTGTCATGTTCTCATCCCGCTTGTTCTTCCATCTTCCAGCAAGTTCTCTACAAAATCAGGGAAGTAAGAGCTACTGTAACTATTCTGCATAGAATCTGTCTGAACACCCTGCAGAGATATTAAAGACCAACATATGTGGGGAGGGGGAGTCTTCAACCTACTTAGAAGTAGGTCTTTCATGTTCCAGATCAGTTCATAACAAACGACTTCAGATTATACACTGCAGCCAGCACTTTTTAAATGTTTTTAGATCTCTTTCAAAATCTGCCTAAATTAAGATGTGCTGCTTCTCCACACCCTTATTTTTGATCAGCTTTCTTGTAAACAAATTTTTTTACAATTTATTTATGTTGCTGTTTATAAGCAATATAAAAACAGACAGATAGCACATATTCTGAACTTCCATCTACCTTCTTTGACTTACTCGACTACTACAATCTAAATCTTTCTGGCTAGAGATCACTCTGATGTCTGCTTCTTGCCCAAACACACTGTTTTCTCAAGAATTGTCTGCAAGAGCACAGCAAGCGGTGCTTGTGGACTTCTCAGACAGCAAGCAGTTTAAGTGCATGAAGTATAACAGGGGGAGGATTGCAGCAAATCAGTATCAGGATCATGCTGTTACAAGACAAACCATTGCAGTGCCTGTCAGCTTCTCTCAGAGGAAACTAGGACCATTTACAAGCAAGTCCAGAAACCCCCAGTCTCCACTGTTTAAATACAGGAATGGATCCACCATAAAAAATGGTCTAGATGTGACAGATACAAATACCAGAGAAACGTGAAAGTAATCTGTCTCGATTTAGAAGGTACTATTCAATATTCTGTCAACGCTCAAAGTGAGATGCTTCTGTGTCTAGAAAACGTGATTGCCCCACTGTTGCTTCAGTCCCTGAGCTTTCAAACCAGCCCTTACCCCGAAATTGTTTTTAGCTACCTGTGATTTCTGTTCTAAAGAGAATGCCTGTCAATAACAAATAAATAAATTTCTCACCATCAGCTGAAAAAGCCCATGGAGTACGCACTCACAAGGCAGCAGGAGCTCATTCGAGTAATGAGTACATTTGGGGGGGGGATCAAAATACAGTTATGGGCAGTCAGCGGAGTGGGATAGGAAAGAGATGGATTTGAAAATCAGTATATATAAGCGTTCTGAAACTGGAGATGCCAAGGCAAAATTTATTCTAGGACACAGTATTTTAAAAACTGAAGAGTGCTATATAGGTGACATAACAAAACAATGAGCTTCTAACATGACACTTTGCACAGATCTCTTTATGCACCTTAGCTAATTGAAATTACCTGACTTTCCTCAGAATTTAATGTGATAAAGGAAACAGCCAAATATAATAAATATAAAATCCATGGAAACTAGATTGTGAATAAAATAGAAGAAAAGTGGGGATACGAGTACCACCAGCATAGCCTATTTTAGGTCTCTTCCATGAATATTTCCTGTACCTTCATATGTTTTCAAATTACTGACATGGATGTTATTATTTGCACATCTTCACATATCTGTGTTTGTAATAATTCTAATATGATATTGAACTGACAAGCATGAATTTATATCAATGTTTTAAACATATAGGAAGTAATACAACCACTTTGTTAAATCACAGAATCATAGAATGGTTTGGGTTGGAAGGGACCTTAAAGATCATCTAGTTCCAACCCCCTGCCATGGCCAAGGACACCTCCCACTTGACCAGGTTGCTCAAAGCCCCATCCAGCCTGGCCTTGAACACTTCCAGGGATGGGCATCCACAACTTCCCTGGGCAACCTGTTCCAGTGCCTCATCATCCTCAGAATTTCTTCCTTAATATCTAATCTAAATCTACCCTCTTTTAGTTTAAAACCATTACCCTTTCTCCTAGTGCAACAGGCCCTGCTAAAAAGTCTGTCCCTATCTTTCTTTTAAGCCCCCTTTAAGTACTGAAAGGCTGCAATAAGGTCTCCCTGGAGCCTTCTCTTCTCTAGGCTGAACGACCCCAGCTCTCTCAGCCTGTCCTTACAGGATGGGTGTTCCTCTGATCATTTTTGTGGCCCTCCTCTGGACCTGCTCCAACAGGTCCATGTCCTTCCTGTGCTGAGGGCTCCAGAGCTGGACACAGTACTCCAGGTGGGGTCTCAACAGAGAGGAGTAGAGGGGTAGAATCACCACCCTCGACCTGCTGGCCACACTTCTTTTGATGCAGCCCAGGATACTGTTGGCCTTCTGGGCTGCGAGCTCACATGGCTGGCTCATATCTAATTTTTCCTCTCAGAAATTCAGTGAAGCTACATTAAAGTCCATAGTTATTTTGTACTTTTATACCACCAGTGTTTTAATAGTATTTAATCAAAGCACTATAAATCAAAATACATCAACCTTCTTTGAAATATCACACTAATGTTCTCAAGTCCAGTAAATAAAATGACTCCCCCCAAGTTTGTCAGTAACCTGTATTAGTTACTCCTTGCAGCTCCTAATGATCTTTTGAAGAACAACGTACTAATGCTGCTGACAAAACCAAATTAAACATCACTGCTCAAATTATATGTTGTTACTGACTACCTCCTACAATAAAAGCATAAAGAAACATCACATGAGCTGTAATAAATGTTTATATAGCAACAAAGTGCCTTTTCTAGTGATCGCCAAACAGTAAGTTACCACCTGCTTGAGCCAAAGACGTGCCTTTTTCTTTCCCTCCGAATAATGTCCAGGCACTGCAAAAAGTCATGTGAAGAATTTAAGTACTCAACTCTCACTTAAGAGTGAGTTATTTACTACTTACAAAACTATAGTTAGTGTAATGAGATTTTGCAGAATGCTGGATGACACATTTTTCCAACAATGTGACTTAAATGTGGATGCAGTAAAATAAAGTGACTCCTATCCTCTCTCTACAAGGAACCAAAACCAAATACTATGTTACTTGCAAAAAAAAAATTGTCAAATTCTACTTCTATAAATACAGTGAACATCAATACATTTCTGCAATCCCTTTATTCACCAAAGAGACTAGATATAATGCCTGGATAATATTTCTTTTAATTTTCTGTTTCAAGGGAAATAACAAAGATACCTGATACTGAGGGGTAATTAAACAAAAAGTTTTAAACCAGTATATACTGAAAGATCAAATACTGTTTCATTATTTTTTATATCTCTAACTTAAAAAGACATAAACCCTTTATTTCAGCCAAAAATTTCTGCCACTCAAAATTATTAAAGACAGATTACCTAATATCTCTCTTTCAGAGTAGTACAGAAGTATTAGCCAATACAAAAAGGGAACGGCTTTTTTTTGTAAAAGTGCTCAAGTGTAATCATGAAGTATCAGTGACTTATTAGGTTCAAGTTACATATTAAGAATGTGAGCAATATGCCACTGCCAAAAGGCACAGTGTGTAGAGTACCACCAGCCTCAGTGGTAGAATAAATTGTGTAATTACTTTTCTGTACTTACACCAATGTACACTGTCCCATGTCCTTTTATTAAATTTCTGTCTCGCTTCCTAATATCTTTAAAGGCATGCAAAGTACTCACCTTCTAACTTACTACACTCCCACCACAGGGAATGTGTACTGAACGTGGCAAGACAAGACTCAAAATATAACTTGCAAGGAGATGAAGAGGAGTATGAAGGTATTTGTCTGTGTTTCAGAATGGTGGCCGTACAATGTTGGTTTGGAAGGCAGATAAATATGAGCAGTTGAAGGAAATACAAAGAACCTTGACAGATGCTCCATGGCTTCAGGTTAAACCAAAGCCAAAATGCGGAACATGCCATGAGTTTGAACTAAACTGTGGTTTCCCCCAGAGCGTGTGAAAAAGTGAATCCCCCAGAAGATGTGCAAGTCAAGGCCACATCACATGCTTGAAGCATGCGTCCAAGCTGGCTGAGTTTTGTACTGTGTAGGACTCCACAACTAGACCCTTCGTACCCCACGGCTCCACCTCCCCGACGGGGACAGGCTCTGCCCCAGCTCCCGGCCTTGCTGCCCCGCCAAGACCCTGCGGCCTTCTCGCCAGCGCAGCCGGCCTCCCAGCGAGGGCAGGCTGCGAAGCCCACAGCCATAAGGCCAAACACTGCATTTTGAGGCCCTTCCCATTTAAAGCTAACTCTGATCGCACAAACCACCGAGACACCCCCCGCTTTAGGCCCTGCCAAGCGGCCCCCGGCAGCACAGCCCGCCTCCGTGCCCCCGACCGGGGCCTGTGAGGCCCGGAGGGCCGGCAGCGACCGAGACCGCCCGGGGCCGGGGCTGCGCGGAGACTTTTCGGCGTCGATAAGAAAGTCTCCGAAGCCCTTTCGAAGTGCCGCCACAGGTGAAAGGCGAACGGTAGCAACCCGCCCGGGCCGGCCCCCCTCTCTCCCCACCGCTAGCCGTTGGCGGCCGTTAGCGGCGGCGGGCGGGGCGGGCGCCGGGCGCTGCCCCCAGGGGGGGAACGCTGAGGAGAATCGAAAGCGAAGGGACAGCTGCAGGCAGCGGGGCGCCCCCGGGGGCTGCCGGAGGTGACAGCGCCGCTGCCTGGCAGGGGAGGGTGGGCGGGAACCGTCCGGGGTGTGGGGGTGCGTCCCGCAAGCCCTCGGGTCACAGTCCGTGACTTCAGGGCACCGCCACCGAGCCCGGCCGGGCGCTGCCGCCCCAGCCACTGATGGCCGGGGTAAGGCAGCCGCCGGCGATGCTGTGCTGCATGCCCGGCGTGGCTTTCGTCCCCGCTTTGCTGGTCAGCTGGTCCTCGGCCGCCTTCATCATCTCCTATGTGATCGCCGTGCTGGCCGGCCACGTCGAGCCCCTCGTCCCCTACATCAGGTGAGGCGGGGAGGGCTGGGGGGAGGGAGGGTCGGCTGAGGTGCCGGCGGGGCGCGGGGGGTGACGCCCGGGCTGTGTGAGGCGGTGGCTTTAGCCAGGAGGTGCTGAGGGACTCCCTCACCGCCTGCTCCCCGTCTCCTTCTGCCCCACGGTGTGGATGTGGGGTGCCCCCGCGGGGGGGGGGGGGGGGCAGTGGTGGCAGGGCCTCCCCATGATCCCTCGTATCCCTCAGGCAGAGCAGGGACACGCTGTGCCCTCCTGTCACCCATCACGCCTCTGGCACCCCGGCCTCGCTGAGAGCCGTGGGACCCCAGCGCTGATGGATATGGTAGAAAGGACCTGAAAGAGTTGTTGGCTGGAGCCAAGGTGTGCCGCAGGCGCGATCCTAGCAAAAGTTAAGGATTAAGTGGTGGAAATGCAGTTTTGATTCTATAATTCCATAACTGGGCCAAAGTGCACCAGGTGGTGACAGGACTCGAAGCCCTGCAATAGGTTTTGTAGGACACGCACACCCACAAACATGCTTTTTTAAGATTTCATCATAGAAGCAATGGGTGTGAAAGACTCCCCGAGAGATGAGTGGCATCTCTCTTCTATAACCTCAGTCATTTAAGCATAGTTCTGTATAAATCATTGTTTATGTATTATGTTAATATTTAAACCTGAACTGTGAAATTACTACTATTTAGCTCTTAATAGATTAAAGGTAAGCCAGAAATCCAGGGGTGGTCTCTGATATATAGAGGATCTAAAATAAATTTTCAAATATGTGTTTAAAGATACATCAAGACCTAATTCCTTGAAGGACTTTATGGACATGCATAATTTCAGAAGACTGCTAAGTTGATTTGTACATACACATAAATTTGATTGAAAATTAGGGTCTGTCATCATAAGCGAGGTGGTGCAAATGACACCACAACCCACAAGAAAGTTGAGCTTCATTCAAATCGAGCCTAAGAAAGTTGGGCTTCATGCTTATCTTAGCCAAACTTCTAAGTTTATCTGCCCAAATCTGCACTCAGCTCTTGGAAAGCCTTGGTCTTGTACATGCACAAATACCCTACTGCCTTATTAACAGTTGTGGTTATACTCATGCTCTTCCTTGATTACATACACAGTTTTACTGACACAGAAATGCTTGTAACCAGTGCAATTTATCCATTATTAAGAAAAAAAAATAAACCATTTAATATAACCATATCCACACTCAGTACATGGTTTGTGCTCCGATGGATTCTGACGTCCTGTAGTAAAAAATTTGACAAATGATGTTTCTTATGTTGAATCCATGTCCTTGAATAAAATACATGAGAACAGGATGATTTTTTTCTGTGTAATTCTGTTTGCAGTCAAGTTTTTGACAGCCCAGATATCTCAATTGTGTGTCATTCTTTTTAAAGAGGTAGACCAAACCTACAAGTAACAGCTATGTAATTCTGATGTATGTATCACAGCTGCCATAGTTGTATCAAACTAACTGAACATCTCGCTGAAAAAATCATTCTTATCCTTTAACTAAGGAATCACAATAAATGTCCACGTGTCCTAAAAAAACTAAAGACATATGGGGCTGTGTCAGTGATTTCAGAAAACCCAAACCCACTCACATTTCAGGCCCTCAGCATTTGCTAGTAAAGTTTTTTAAAAGACTTATTTATTTTAAATTCTTAACACAACATTTGGACTAAGGATATACATCGACTGTTGGTGAACAATCTGTAATAATTCTAAAGGTGTATGGTCTAAGCATATGATCTTTGTAGAAGGTGCACTTGGGAGTAATATTCCTTCTAAGTACTCGGGCCAATAGTCATACCATAGTTCATATTCTTATTTTGTAGGTCATTGCTTTAGCCTAAGAAGCTGAATCATGGGATTAAGAACATGATTTAGTAAAACTGAGAGTGATAAAAAAGAAAGAGGAAGAATGTTGCAACATTTCAGTTGTGCAATATCTTAAAATGAACTATAAAAATTAAATAGAGCTTGTCTGGGGAAATTCCAGTTACACAAAGGAGAAGAATACAGACAAATTTTAGGTCAGCATTTCTGTAATTCTTATTTACATTCCTCAGGTACTCTGTGTATGCCTTTGAGGTAATTTGTTAATTTTGTTTACCATGTGACAGCTGTCACAGCAGGAGAAAGACCATATATAAATTTGTCATTGAACCTGTGCTGATGTCTCATCAAGTAAACCATATAAATACATTACTGGGTGGATAAAATTGAATCTGATTTTATTTTTTTCTAGCAGCTGAAGCCTAAAAGATGATTAGGTTGTGCCCAAATTAATGCTTTTGCTCATACTACTCAAAATCCAAGCTAATTGGGATGTGCAGGGTGGCTGTTTGGTGGTTTGAATTCTCAGTGAAAGAGTAAAGGGCATTTTTCTTAAGGTATTTGCTGTCATTTAGTACCTCTGGATCAATCAGAATCCCTTTAGGCAGAATATAGTCTTCCTACTTTAAAAATCTGGGACTTCAGTTTGGACACAAGTAGTTTATGATGGCCGTGAAGAAAATTTGATGATTATGAGTCTTAGTCTTGTGGCCCTAAAATATTTCTTCCCTGTCTTCTCTACCTTTTTGTCTTTCCACACTTCAGAAGACTGTTAGACTGTTTGTAGAATTCTACTACGGGAGACAGTGACACAAATGCTGTCATTTTCATAGCGGGTTCCTCATCTTTTCCATGGTGCTTGTGCTTACCTATCCACTATTGCAAAGAAGTGAGCACATTTTTTTGTTTCATATGTGCCAGTGCCATTTTCGTTTTTCTTTTTCAGGAGCAGAAAGTAACTGTTGCAGAATACTTTTTTTTTTTTGTTACTTTTTTCAAAGCAACAGACCAGAAGTAAAACAAAAATGTACCTACGTCTTCATTTAGCTTCAGGGATTTTTTAGTGGGAAATTTGGGATTAAAAAGATTGTGTCCTTAAAAGTGCAGTGCAGTACTTTGTAAATACATTTTAGATATGGTATAGTATTCTTGGTACAAACTTTCTTGAAAGTTTGTACATTTAAGATATTGAGTTTAAAAATCAACAATAGCAAAACTCACCTATAAAGCTTTAGCTTGAGAAAAGCTTTAATTAAAAAATGAATGGAGTTCAGTCCAATTTCAGGTTATTTGCATTGCTCTCATGATGTGAAGTGTTCCAAAAACTTCAGATGCCTTTCTTTGCATGTGCCGATTCCACTCTCTTTTCACCTGAAGTCCTTCAAAAGCTTTGAAGTGATCACAGTCCTGTACTTAGCATAGAGCAGTTTCTGGTTTGTCACAAGTGGCCCACTTTTTAAATGGAGTACTTTGTCATATTTATGAAAACACTCCAGAAACATGAGGAAAAGATGTGAGGTTCAAGGTTAAAAAATGGGCTAAATGAAGCATGGATTGAGATGATTTTCAGAAGTGTCAAACAAAAAAATGAGAGTTATTGTACAGTTTTCATCAATTCCACTATCAAAGAGAAACAAGACTAATACAGAGTACAAGCTGGAGCAAGTCTTCAGAAAACATTACAACAAGAAAATACAGATGAATAGGGATTCTTAATGCCTGAGAAGTTGTAAAAACTTGTCTAAAAGCCTGGTCCAAGCTTTTGCTGTCTGAGAATTTGGAACCAATCTAGTCAGAAGAAATACAAGATTTTTCTCTAATTTTTGCATCAGTTTTTCCACAGAAAAGGATTCTCCTTTCCTCCTGTTCTTGATATATCATTTTAGCAACTGATTACACAAATGCTTCTATAACATAGAAGAGGATTGTGAGAGAATATAATTTCTAAAAAATTAAATCTTTTGATGTGGTCATACTCTTCTAGCTTGAAGTTAACAAAAGTATCAAAATATTTCTTTAAGAATGATGGCTTTCGTACAGAGTGCTTTCTCTTTTGGGTGTTAAGAGCACAGGTATTCATGCTGCGCACCTGTCATTTTGGCTGCTCTAGGTGGTGGGTTTGGAAGTTTAGCACTGGAAACTAATCCAGCCTCACCATTGGAATGAAGACTATTCACCTTGAATCACACAAGAAGAATCTCTAGCTAGTACCTACTTGTCCCATCATACACCTAGGAGAAAGTTTCATTCTCAGAATCTTTGCTCAGTTTCCACTAAACTTTGGCATAAGCCAAGACCCTTATGTGTTTACGTTTCTGACAGTTGAGTTCCTTGGGTACCTCTGTTTACATACACAATCATGCCTCTTGGTACTGGTGATAATAATACCCAAATTGTGTAAATATTTATGAGCTACATGTTTTCCATTGGCTTGACCAACAGAGCCTGATCAAATAGATATCCTCAACTGGTTGTACATTAGACAAGAAAAAATAGTGTCAAGAGGTGATGACATCACAATATTCTTATTTCAACAGAGCACTCACCTTGTATAAAAGAGTCCTGCTTGAGGGGACTTGAACCCACATGCTCCCAGGAGTATGTCCTTCCTGCAAGGAAAGGGCATTCTCTGGTGTGGTTATTTTCTGGCTGTTTGCACATATGTAAGGAAAAGAGGGAAAAGGATTCTATGATGAAGGTATTCCATTTTCTACGTAACATATTTTTTGTATTTATATGTTTTTCATGTATATGTATGCATGTATGTATGTGTAGAAATTCTGTGGATATTCTCACACTCATGCTCTGTCTGTCCCAGTGAACTTCTAATTATCCCCTATGAGGGTGAATTGCTTCAGCAGAAGACTTACACCACCTTGGGCCTAGAGTACTCTTAAACTGTATCTATATTAGTAGATTAAACATTGCCTAGGAACGCTCCCAGGCATTGGAACGCAATTGCTCTGCTGCGGTAAAGTCCTTTCAAATAAATCAGGAAATAAAGCCAAATTCTCTCACATCATACGATACTGAATGCCATTAGATATGTTTTACTCTATCACAGTGTTAGTTTAGCAGATAAAAGAAATGTCATTTCTAAAATGTCATTTATGTAATCATTTTTGTCATTCATGAGCAAAGTATTGCTATGTCACATCTCTGCATATTGCATATGGAAAAGGAAGAAATACAGTTCAAATAGTATACTATAAAAATACGATTTCTTTCTAAAAAGAAAGGTTCAGTGCTACAAATGGAGCTTAAGCATGCAGCGGGTGACATTCCAATTTATACATTTAAACGTCTTATGCACGTAGCAGCAGTTCACGCGAGTTACGTTTCTCTTGGGGTTTCATGTGTACGTCTCATGTTTCATGGATCTCAATTAACTTTTATTTTCTCTCTCTTTCTACTCTAGTGACACTGGAACTAAACCCCCAGAGAGTGGTATCTTTGGTTTTATGATTAATATTTCAGCACTTTTAGGTATGTATAAGGTACTTGGTTTGAACACAGCAAAAAAATGAAAACTAGAAAAAGCTATGTTGAAGTCCATAGAAATACAATATTCTGCAGAAAAATTATTCCACAGTCAAAATGTAGTATCAGATAAATGGAATTAGTGTCTAGAGGGCCAGCTCCTTAGGGTCAGTAAATGCAGGCTTAGAGGCACTTCTGTCTCTTAAGAGCACCTCATCAGTGCAAAGTAGTCAATGCAGCTGGAAATAAAAAGTGGAAGAAGGATGGCATAATTACTTTGCAAAAACCGTATCTTCAATGTAGGGAGGCATTATGTTCTAGGATGCTGCAGCAAAGGGAAGAGCAGTGTTGAAACAACACTTGGTTTCCTCTGCAAGATGCTTACTCCACTAAAGGTCTACTGGACTGGAATCAGGAAGTTTGGCATTTTCTATTCACTTCTAGAGGATCAAGAACTCTGTACTTCTGTGTACATGTAGTCCATGTTGGCCTTCATGCAAAGTAAAAATCACATATTTTACCTTTTCTAAGAGCCTCGTTCAGTCACACTATCTTGGTGTGTTTAATGTAACCTCACAGTGCCTGGATGAAGTTACCTGATTTATTTTTCCAACTGTAGATAGACTGAAACTATGTTCTGTGTTATTGAACTGTGGAATCCAGTCTACAGCTTATTATATCCTCATGAACCACAACCTTCTAATTCAGTAGGGGTCTTTATCAGGAGTGAACTGCATGTTAGGGTCACGTAGGCTGCAGTAAAATCCATGTGTAGTGGTTTTGGGGACTCTCTTGTGCTAAAGAGCAGCTAGAATTGGCCCAAAAGCTTTGAAAATATTTTCTGGATACACAGCTAGTTATATTTTTTTCTGCTTACACTCTGCAAAAATGTATTAATTCTTCAGGGCATCCATTAATAAGGAGATGTAGTTCTGGTACAAGACTGCATATCAGAGCCGAATAAATTCTCCTAGTTCTATCTTATGGTTCATCTCCCTGTAATAGCTGTTCCTAACGTGGAATGCCAATGCCTCTGTGCCTAAAACACACAGGAGAATGTGATTTAAATGAGTGTTTTTCTTGAAGTGATGTGCAGTTCTTTCTAGATAGCATTGATGTGTGATATTAAGACTAAAATAAAGATAGTTCTATCTGAAAGTAATACATCAGAAATTCACTACCTTTGTTCTTCATCCCAGCAGAGTTAAAGGCAGTATTA
The DNA here is from genome assembly GCF_963924245.1 of Chroicocephalus ridibundus. Classification (NCBI taxonomy): domain Eukaryota; kingdom Metazoa; phylum Chordata; class Aves; order Charadriiformes; family Laridae; genus Chroicocephalus; species Chroicocephalus ridibundus. Next base: position 159,119,016 of record NC_086284.1, read on the forward strand.
TTTATTGTATGATGCTTATAATTTTATTCTGTATGCAAATGTGTTGCAGGGCAAGGTCTTAAAGTGTAAGCAATACATGATAATTGAACAAAATATATATTTTTTGTTTTTCAGCGGTAATTACAATGTACATCAGATATTTATTAATAGAGAAGCAAAATGAGTCATCGCACTTTGTTAGGTCTTCGTGCAACGTGTTTTCATTATGTATTGGATTCATGGGCTGTATTGGAATGGGCATAGTTGCAACTTTTCAGGTATGACCCTAAAATTCATATCATAAATTAGACTAAAGTTGTTTTAGCAGTTAAAAAATCAAATAGATCAGAGTGGTTAACATTATCCCAGTGTGGATCCTTGGCAAATGGAGTAAGATTGTGTTTCTTGCTTCTGTCTTTTTTCACTATCTTTAAAAAGACAGATTTGCTTTCTTCCTATAAACTAGATTTTTTGCTTATACAGTTATGTCAGTGAGGGGGTTTGTGTGTACTTGTCTTGTGATGTCTGTACTAGAAAACAACTCAATATAGATGCTTTTGCTGTAAAATTTTTACTATGAAAATTTTGCTGTAAAAAGGCTTTGCTATTCGCAGTTTGATTTGTTTACAGTCAGGTAGGGAAGAATAAGTCAGACTAGCAAAAGCATCTGTATTGTTACCTGAATGACGGCACACACACGAGCGGCATTTTCTACGGAATAAACTAGATTTATCTGGCAGGTTAGAACATTGAGCACAATATTAGCCCATTGTTTGGAGTCTGTAGGAGATGGCATAACAGCATGTTAAGTCTTTTAGTAGAGACATGTAGAATTACCGCTTACTTTGCCAGAAAGGATAAGACATCTGATTGTAAATTGAAGATGACTTTCAGCCCTCGGTGTCTGAAAGAAAATTCAATAGAGAGGAAAAATATTGAAACAGATTATTCTTTTCACATTTTCTTGTGAGGAAGCATGTAACAGAGTAGATTATGGCACAAGAATGTATTAGGACAACTGCACTGAAAACTTCAGCTAAGAATCAAGTCAAATTTAATTGGCAGTTAGTTTGAGATATTGCCTTTAAATCAGTGGAAACAGATGAATTCTTTCTTTTAAAGGATGGTGTACCTTGAGGAACACTTTTTAAAATAATGTGCTCATATAGTGACCTGACAAGATATAGAGAAATTGAAAATAAAGATTGTCAGACCTTCATCAGCCAATACAATTTTGCATGCGGTGTTTTCAGACAGAAAACTCTGCCTTATGCCAATATCTTTTTTTTAGTTTTTCCTCCAGGCAGTGTGTGTGGATTGGAAACACTACAGGAACTGCAGTCTATTCTGAACATGCTATTCTAATTTTAAATACCTGTGCTCTTCTTGATTAGATTTATATGTGGCATAAAAAAGTTAGTTGATGTGGAACAGTGTTGCTTGACTGAAATAGAGAACAAACTCAGCTTCAATAAGGAAAAGACAAAACAGGAATGCAAAATAATTTGGGAGAGTCAGGAAAGCAGAAATTTCAAACATAAAGTTTCCAAAGGGCCACCTTGACAGTTATAACATTGGTTCTTATCTAATCTATATTGTATCACATTGCCAGTTCCTAATTTCTCTTTCCTCTGCTTTGACCTTACTTTGCATGTTAGGTGCAGTTTGTAGAAAGGGTTCAGACCACAGTAAGGATCTAATCTAGCTAAGGATCTGATCTGGAAGATTTCTGAGCGTGCTTAATTGCCCAGGAAGATGGAAATGGTGGCATGCAAGTCTTCGGTCTTTTAACTGTATAATGTACAACTAGTGAACAGTACACTTTTATCCCCATTTTACCAGTAGAATAACTAAGACATGAAGAGGCTATGAGATTTGCTGGAGATTTGTACCACTTAAACGATAAGGCAAAGCAAAACCCCAGGTCTTAACAGGTCTGGTTTTGCCTGTTAGGTGTTAAAGAGAGATGACTAAAGAGAGATCTTCCTGTCTTTGACTAGAAAGCATAGGGGGCTTACTGCTTCAGATGTAGCAACATTTCCCAAGTTCTGTAAGGGTTCAGTGTGATGGGCTTTTTAGGGAAGCTGTGGCAGTTTGACAGGAGCAATCATGAGAGCCATGTTAGAAGAGTTCTATATATTGTGTATGGGGCTAAATGCAAAAAAAACCAGTTACACTTGCTTAATGCTTTCCATACCAAATCCTGTCATTCCTATATGGAAGGCAAAAAGTGGGACAGAGGTGAAGAAAATGCAAGTATAGATGAGATACCACTTAAATACCTGTGTGAGGAACATGCCTTAAAATCTGACACAATTTAATCACACACAGAATCACAGAATGGTTCGGGTTGGAAGGGACCTTAAAGATCATCTAGTTCCAACCCCTCTGCCATGGGCAGGGACACCTCCCACTAGACCAGGTTGCTCAAAGCCTCATCCAGCCTGGCCTTGAAAACTTCGAGGCATGGGGCATTGACAACTTCCCTGGGAAACCTGTTTTCCTGCCTCACCACCCTCACAGTAAAGAATTTCTTCCTTAATACATCACAGACAGTTAGAAGGGAATGAGTGGAAAGAAAAGCACAGGGGAAAAAAAATAAAAAGAGCATGTGAACATAATCACTATTACAAGACAAAGAAAACAGTGCCCTCCAGGCAGGAAAGGTGTTAAAATATGTAATGAAAAGATGTAGATGTGTTTTCATGAATCACTAAGAACTGTAGTAGGTCAATCATAGCACATGTTCTGCTATGCTCTGGTGACAGAAAGGAGCTTTAAAGCTAACTTGTCTGTCTGATATTGGATTCCAAGGTGGCATAACTTTGTATTTGTAGGTTTTCGAAACATTTAGAATACAATAATTTCTCTGGAATCTTCAGCTGTTTTATTACTGGATATTCTGCTTGTTTGTGTTTTAAAGGAGAGAATCTTCCATAGGTAGGGTATTACAAAAATATAGGCCACATATACTGTTACTGGAATTTTATACACACTTTATACCTGTTGTGGAACTTGAATAAAAGTGGCTGATGATGTGGGGAAGGGTGAGGGCTGAATAATTCAAAAGACTGACAGCGTAAGACCTTCATATGAAGACCTTATTTTAGGTAACACTTTTTTTTTTTTTAAATAGATAAATAATTTTCTGCTGACTTATTTCCTGGAGCCTTGTGGCTGGCCACTGGAGGGCAGGCAACAGAGTTATAGCAGTGACTATTTAGAAGAGCTCCCATGAAACTTTACTGTTAGTTACAGTATGGCCACACAAATGCAGATTAGACTTTCAATGCAAAAGGATGAAAATCTTTGGCAGAGTAAAGGAAAAAAGGATGTATAGGAACTTCTTAAGAAAAGCACAGGCCAGTTCCTGTTTGTTGAAACATTAATTGGTAATAGACCAACTGTTGAACAGCACTAAAATTGATCTACGCTTTTATGTAAACACAGGAAAGCACTTTGACCTGGTGGCTTTGGACATGGTTAGTTTACCTCTGAGCTGCTCTTTTTCTTTTCGTCTTCCCAGTGTAGACTGTTGGGAGAAGGGACCGTTTCCCATTGCTTGCACATGCCCAACATAACGTGTCTAGTGTCTGCCAAGGGCTCTTTGATTCCTACCACTGTACAAATAGTAGCAACTAACCATTGTGCTGATTCTCTTTCCAGGAGCTGGCTGTTCCCAGTGTCCATGACATAGGAGCTTTGGTGGCATTTGGCTCGGGTGTTGTATACATTACACTTCAGTCTATAATCTCTTACAAGTCCTGTCCACAATGGAACACTTACTTTGTGTGTCACATAAGGATGGCCATATCTGTAATATCATGCATTGCTTTCATTCCCAGTATCCTTTTTGGTGTATCCCACTGTTTTCCCTTTATGCATTCGTGATATTCATTTTAAGTTAAACCACTGCTGATAAAGGATGAAAATGAGATTACAATTTTTGCTTAGGGCTCTCTAATATTTCTGCTATAATAACGCATATAGCATTAATAGCACCATGAATAGCACCATCGAGACACCATTAATAGCAGAAAGATGAGTCCTTCTAAAAAGCTGTATCTCTTCTTTCAGTGGTATATTTAAAACTAATGCCCCATTTTTCTTCATAAGATCATATGATAATTCAGATAGGAAGGGACCTCAGCAAGTCAACTAGACCAACTTTCCAGCCTCCTTCATTTGAAGGAGGGTATGGGGAGAGACAGACATATAAAATACAGTTGGCATATAGAAGATTTCCTGCAAGCCTAAGCAGGTGCTTTCGATCCTGTTTATCAATTCCTGTCTTCACTAGATGCTTCGTCTAGAGACACAGTCAAGACACTTCCCGGCTTTTCCCACAGCCTGCTGAAATCAGAGTCATCCCATTGATTTTACTGGTCTTTAGGTGATCTGCCAGTGTTGAAAAGTGGTCGCAGCAGATCATCACATCAGCCAGACAGTTACAGCCTGCTTTTGATTTCAGCAGCTGTGTAAGGGCTTTTAAAGAGGGCCCCAGTCCTGAGAGAAAGTTGTACAAATATATCAAGGCACCTGTTGTGAACCAATGGAAACCAACATGGTTCCCTTTCCAACAATGCAAGACTCTGCTCCCACAGTTCTCAATCATGAATGTGATCTACGTTTTGGAGTGTCTCCCCTTACCCTCTGTACTTTGGAAGAACTTGCAGAAACATTTATTTGTGCAGCAATTTGTTTGGATTGCTGCTGTCAGTTATCCTTCAATAATGTGTTTCATTTACTTGCCTTCTTAAAACTTTGATTTGTTATTCTGATTATTCAGGATCTCCTGTGTTACAGAAGGGGAAGCTGGGGTCTTTTTTTATAAGCAGGTGTTTTCACTATTACTCACTAAACTTTTATAGTTTCCTTTACACTTTTTCCCAGTGATTGTATTTGCTTCACAGATTTCCATGACGAAAATTGATTGGACTCCAGATGAAAAGGTAAAATCTCATTAGGTAGCCAACTTACCCTGTAACATTTTGTTTGATGTACACTGTTATGTTTATCTATTTATCTAAAAGTGTACAGCATTACAAACACTTCAGAGACTTTAAACAGTACATTATCATGAACAGATAAGTGAAATCTCACCGATTTATGCAACACTGGTTTCCAGTTAGTTCTTCATTAGAAAATTGTCTGTGGCTTGGGTAAGAAAACTTGTCACAGATGGGTAAATCTTCTGAGAGTTAGACTTTCATTTTAACCAAGCATTTGAAACTTACTCGTAGAAGAAGTTATTTAAAAAAAAATATTCTGGAAGTGAGTTGTTCTGCTTCCTTTTATAGCTATATTTCTTGAAAATTAACTTTACACATGAAAGACCAATTTGATTCTGACATTTTTGAGGTTTTTTACAACATTGGTTTTCTCAGCTTTTTCACCATTCTTTATTAAATAATCTTTACTATTGTGATAAACATTGGAGGTCCAACCCAAGCATACTCAAGTCAACATCAGGTAAGTTTTCTTTTTGGACAAACTTTTGCCACATGCCACATTCAAAAAACAGGTTAAATAATGCAGAGCGTATCCAGCTTGAAGAGCTTAATAAAAGCAAACTTGGCAAATGTACCTCAACCAAACAGTGGCAAGGCTGCTGTGAGATAACCCTTCACAAGTCAGATAATCTTGATAATATCTGCCTCTTGAGGTTTTTGTTTTTACTTGAGATGCAAGGACGAGAAAATGTTTTTACTGAAAGAGATGGTGTATTTGTTGATGGCATGTTAAGAAACTCTTCACGTTCTGTTTGTGTCATATTACATAGGTTTTCTGTGATGGTCTACTTTACTTAAAAGCAAAGGTCTTGTCAGGAACTTGTCATCCAAGGGTATGACATTTTAAAACATTGTCAGAATTTACTGTAAGGGGTAGTACTACTGAACTCAGTGCCTCTGAGTAAAAGTTTTGAATATGTGCACTTTGGTATCCTTCACATAAGAACTAAATTTTTCAGGTGCAAATTATATTCAAGCCATATTTTTTTATGTTAGTGGACAAGACATGTAGCTTAATGGAACATATGCAGCCTTGATAAATATACCTACCATTCTGTAAACACTAAATCAGAATTGACTCTTATACAACAGGGTATTGGGATGATGAGTCGTAAATCTTAAAGTATTTGTTGAATTTACAGAAGGAAGCGTCTGTTTTTATAGCATTCCCCAGTTATTTTTTTTAGCTGTTTTAACTGAAAATTTATTTTATGTCTCATTCCATCAGGATTATACTTACCATTTTTTGAGTGCGATCTGTGAATGGACAGTGGCCTTTGGTTTTATCTTCTTCTTTTTAACGTTCATTAGAGATTTTCAGGTTGGTATCTACATATTTTATCAGGGACTCAGAAGTGCTATGAATTGTATAACAGCAAATGCAATAGAAAATTACAATTGTTTATCTCAGCTAGATATACCAAAACTATACAGAAACAAATTTTATCAGTCACAGAATTGATTTCTGTCTACCTAATGAATATTTTCCCCCTTGTTTTTTTTAAAGCAAACATAAAAGTCAGTTTAATAAATCAGTTTAATAAATCAGTTTAATAGGTGTCTGGCCTTGAAAATTATTCAGTACATATCTTTTACTTATTTACCAAACTTTTTGTAGAAAGAGGCCCTCTTAAGGGTGATATAATACCAAAATAAATGATGCAACTAATACTGCATTTCTTTCTACTCGAGGGATTTTATATAGTAATCCAATGCATTTCAACCGTAGATGTTTCCTTTTTAAAAAAAAAAAATACACATTTTGATATGTGTTCCCTCACAATGCAAAGAATATCAAATACTTTCTGAAGAGTATTGACGTGAAAACCTTCTGGTTTGGGTAGCTGGATCTGGTGATGCATCAAGCCTGACTCTAAGGAAGAGAGAATATTAGATTAATTAGAAAGAAAACACTTTCATGTGATTTATGAAAAGAATGCCTTGAACTTACTTTCCCAAGCTTTGCCTTGCCAATTCTTGTTTACACAACATGTTCTAGCTGCAGTGTTTCATAGTGGTTTTGTTTGGTACAGGGATACAAAATGCCGAAAATACCAATGTGCGAGGTTTAACTTTGGCAAAAGAACTTGTAAAAAAAACGTAAAAAAACCCATTGCTCATGGCAAGCGCCTGGTGGAGATTTGAGGACAAAACCTCCTGGATATTACTGTAGGTGTTAGGAGGATCATGGCCTCCTTATCCTTCTCAGACTTCTGGACATTTGTTTTACACATAAAGTAGTTGTATCTTTGCAGGACTGAAGTAGAGAGCTTAAAGAGGTAGAAAAGACTGAGAACTGCTGCTTCATACCATAATTACAAAGATGAACTAACTCAGGTGTAATAACTGTAGATGTCATACCCCATACGTATGTCTTTCTTATATACCATTGCCTCATACAAGTCCCAGAAAGTCAAAAACTAGATCCAAGCACTTGCATAACTGTAGAACTAATAATCGAGAACACATATGTGAGCCAATTGGTGCTGTGATAAATTGCTGGAAACCATATCCAGAATTCGTGCATGTGGGGAGGGAGGAAAAATAGCAAGAACCCTCCAAGCCCTCTGGCATAAAACCAAAGTTTGACATCAGATCAAGTAAAACTTTGTAAATAATTTATTTGCTTCTTCACTTACGTGCTTGCTCGGCATGGAAGTGGTTAATACTTACATATAATCTGTATATAACTTTCATAAGCATATACAGAAATCAGTTGTTAACTAAGAATTCAGAGTTAACATATATTTTGCTGACCGATAGCAAACATTTCTACACCCGTTTACTTTTGACTGATAGTACTGAATAGACCATGGCTGTAGGACTTTTCCTTATTTAAAAAAAAAAAAAAAACAACAACAAACAAACAAACAACAACCAAAAAACCCCAAAGGCTAGGTTCTCCAGAATAAAATGCTTTAAAAAAAATAAGTAATTGTTCAAAATTTCACAATGCATTATATTAAAGGCATATGATTGCCTTCTAAAACTGACATATTGTAGTACGATTCAGAAATGTATGCATCATTAAATTTACCATTTTTGGGAGGAGGTATTTATTGCCAGTCCATCACCCCCTGATGTCTACATATATGATGATATCTATTTTGTCAAAAGTCAAACTGTTCCCTTGGAGATACACATTTGCAGACAATGCTGTAGTCCTTAGAGAAGTTAAATGGGTTGATAAGTCTGCTTCAGAACACAGATTCCAAAGTGTTCAACATTGAAAGAATAACTATGTATAAATATTGTGAACATAATAAATAAGAGAAAGTGATGGAATTAAACTAAATAGAAATACAGACATTTTAATTTGCAGGCTATAAAATAATGTGAAATCCAGTGTTAGTGTTTGACAATGACTAAGATTTGTTTAGATTCTATCTTCCTTTTATCCTAACCAGTGCTCACAGAAAACCAAACTATTAATTCAGAAAAACTGACTGCCAAACTCTAAGAAAGATAAGCCTTTTTTTCTATTTCTCGCAGTATGTATTTCATTTAAATATTTTTTTTGTTTTGTCTCCTTGTACTTTATATTGCAGAACTGTAAAATTAGTTTATCTTAAGCTGATCTTGCTTTGTTTTTCTTTTAGAGAGTTTCTTTAAGGATATCAACAGAAATACATGAAGACTCCTGATAGTGGAGAAAATTCTCTTTTTATATATGAATACTCTAGGTTTCTTTTTACTTATAGAAAATGTTGCAGAGGGACAGGGATTTAAAAAGCTGTATAAAGAACCCATGCCATTAACTCTGCAACATCTATAACAGCGACCACTATAACATTTTAAAAACTCACAGCAATGTTCCTGCTACCTTTTTGCAATATTTTGTAATTTTTATACTGTTTGATATATTAAAAATACTGTAATAGAAGCAATCTGTAGAAGCTCTTAAAAGTCATTTAAAGACTTTTGATCTCAGCTCTTCCCTTTCGGACATACCCGTACTTTTTCATTTGTAAGAGTCTGATTAGTAACATTTGTTTTAAACTTGAGAAAGTACATTTTGCAAATGGTTAGCAAAGTCTAAAGACAATGGAAAACACTAAGACTGAATTCCTATTCTGTTAAGTTGCAAGGACTGTGGAGGAAGGTGTGAGCAGAAGTGGGCATCTTTGCTTCAAGATGAGAAACTTGGGGTTAGTAGATGACAAAACTATCCTCCATGTTTCTGATGGTGGACACTGTATACAAATGCAAATCCTAGGAGAAGTTGAAACTACATTGCTTGAAAAATGTTTTCTAATCATCACTGCAATGTATGTTGTAAAAGTCTACCCCTTTTTTCCCCTTATGCGCTGCTGGCCATAGGAACCTTAAAACAGAAGTGGGAATAGGAAGTAAATTTATATTTATGCACTATCTACTAAAGAGAAATCTTACTGCAATTTGGTTAATACAAAGCAGAAGTTTTCCAGCCTGTGTTTTAACCTACAGTGAGGGAATGAAGAGGGCCTCCCAAAAGTCATTGGGAGTGAATGGAAAACAAGAAGAGGCACCAGTAGTTCTCAGGTGTTCAGTTATACGTGTATGGGTGTTTTACATATATATATATATATAAAAATAAAACAGAAAAAAAAATAATCCTGGAGAGCTTCTGTAGTGAAGATATGGCATATTTGCTGCTATAAACTTTTTTCTGTAATGAAAGACTTGGAAAGGAACTAATTGCGAGGTCAGATGTTACAAGTATCTGGAGGCAAAAGGGACTTTTCGTGGATTGATTCACTACCTCCGTTTAGTGCATTAACCACTTGGCTATCAATCAAGTTCTCTGAAAATTAAATTTGCCACAGTCTGTCACAGTTTATGCACAAATATTGATGATTTTCAGTTGATAATTTTCCATGAGATAAAATAAATGTGTGTTTTGGAGAGTGATGTCTTAAGACTAGTCATCAGTTGATATTTCCTGTAATGTGTATTTTAAACTGTTAAATTCAGCTGTTTCACAACTTAAAGAGTCCATGTTTTCTTTATAAGTTCTTCCAAATAAAAATAGTACAAATGATTTTCACTGGCAGATTTTCTTTTCGTGGTATTCGGGTTATCTTGCAGAGGTTTATAGTTACAATCATGTTAAAAACCAAATCTGGTACTGACTAAATGCAAGACTTAGGTCTTGCTGATTAGGTATCCTGCAAGGAGCACACATTCCTTCAAGTAAAGATCAGAAATACAAGAAAATGTATACCAACCACAAAAAAGTGACATCCTGTTATTTTGAAGGCCACGTTAAGAAAAGACCATATTTCTTAATGCATTGTGTATTGTTCTTTTATTGCTTTTTATTCCTAGCTTTCTTAAAGTGTAAGGAGCTGTAAGTTGTTATTTCAAATGATGTCAGCTTTCAGCTCGTCAATTTACTAAACCCTTTACATGGATAAAATAAATTACGTTAACTTGAAGTTCACCCTTAACTAATATTAGCGTGTCTTTACAGTGAGTCCAGGTACACTTAAACAGGAAAAGAATTATTTGTATTGCTCTCATTTAGGCAGGAAATCACCGCAATAAATTTCACACATTTCAAGGTGAGAGAACAGTAAGAAAACATTAAATCTTCATCCCAATACAAGGCTCCTGAAACGAGTTCACATAATCTCTTAGTAGTACTCTGTCCTCAAAAGAATCATATAGAGCCTGACAACCTTTACAGTGCTTATAGTATCCTAAAGGGAAAAAAAAACCCAACAAATTTTTTTTTCAAAGTGGCTGAATCAAGATAATATTATTTGCTGAAATCAACATGTTAATTGAAGTACTGAAGAACTACTGAATGAAATCCTTCCTATTTTTCTGAGCTTTATCGTGGTATGCTTTTATAGGAGTTACGGTCCTGACCAAAAGAATGCGTCACCAACAGTTTGCTTTTTATTTAATTCGTTAGGCGAAAAACATCAACATGCCTCTACATGCAGATGGAGAAAATGGACTATTACCTTTTCATTTGTGCACTGAACAACTATGGAAAACACTTTGATTATTCTCTGTCTTCAGGCAGCTTTTCAGTCAAGATCCTAATTATTTTTTCAGTTGAAATATGAGTTGACATGTTGCACGCAATTGAAAAATATTTTCTTCCACCAAGATGTATCACTTAGATGGTAGATGACTCTTGTTAAGTAACGCTATTTAACGTTTTTACAATCAAATGTTCTCTGGAGGTTAGTACAGATAGTGTCACAGTACACTGCTGTTCCTTTGCAACAGACCCTTTTTTCTGTATTTTCACATTTCTTAGCAACAAGAAGTAGCTATTTTTTCTTGGGAGCTATGCTAGAAATGTTTTCACTCTGTTTGCATGATGTTTTCTATTTGTCAGCCCATCGTGAGTGATTGAGAAACTTCTTTTGCATAAACTACAGTAAATCACATGACAGTTATTTTTAGTGATTATGCTAAATCATTTCTCTACCCCTTCCAAAAGTGCAAAGCCTCGTTTTTCTAAGTTGTGCAGCTTGATCTACTGATGAAATATTACCACTGTGGTCTCTATCACAGTTCCAAATCACGTAAGGACGAAACTCAGTCGACTCCAAATACCTAAAACCCACTTTGTCATAGGACGCTGTTACTCGCGCTGCTCTTCTCTCCCGCTTCTTCTCAGCCGGTGAGAAGTGCCATATAGTGCCATATAGTGCGACCATATAGTGCACCTTTGTTTTTTCTCGTAAGGTATTCTAAATTGTAATTCCTGATCTGCCCCGTTGGCAAACTGCCTTATCTCTGACAGCAGCGCATGCTTGATAGTCGCGAAAGGATCTTGATGTCAAGGGCTTTATTATTTGGCAGTAGCAGGGGTTGCAAAAGTTTCAAGCAGACTAGAGGGATTGTGGTAACATATGTCAGTTACGTTTTGGGCATTTCAGTATGAAGTCTGTAAGGACGTTTGAGAGCTTGGTATTTTAAACTGCTCTGTAAATACACGTCTCGGTATTGACACCAGGTTTTCCCAAGCCCTCAGGTTTAGGAGGGTCTGCTGGAAGACTTCAGGGTGCTTGGGGTCGGTGAGCTGATGCTCGTGCTTTACAGTGTCCGCTGCAAATATTGTCTCCTCCTGAGATGTTGCTGGAAGAGCTGTTCTCCTCCGAGAAATGGTGAAAAGCAGCAAGGTGCTTGGATTTTAAAAAGTTAATTTCCTTGGAAGATGAGGTAATGTCCCTTTACTTGGGAGGAATTTGGCATAACGTAAGGATTTTGCAATAGGTTTTAATTTATAGCTTTGACTTAAACTACCACAGCTGGGTCCGTCTTTTGCTGCCTTTGTGTGTGTGTGCGCCCACGTGCTCCTTCCATGCGTACAAGAACAGCATTGGCATGAGGAAGCCTGACAGCGGTTGGAGTCCCGCATGTTGCTGCAATACACATAAATGATAACAATTGCCGTATTTTATAAAAAACAGAAGTGATTTTATGAGCTTTGGCTATGTTTCCTAGTTGGTGTTGTAATGCAGAAAGAGTATTTCTCACATTTTAAAGAGAAAAATAGGCAACTTCTACCTTTAGTATCTGTATTTTTCCCTGTGCACAATAGATGGCACTAGTAGACCACACGATCGGGGTTTATTTTCCACGTTCAGGGAGAAATTACTGCTGCCGCTAGCAAGTACGATAGTTTTGTAGGTAGCTTTAACTGTTTTTAATAGCCATCTGGAGATCCGGTTTAATGATTTTTTTATTATGCCTTTGTGGAAAACAAGTCAGATCTAAGTTTCCTTGCCATCCCTTCCTGCTTTAATCTAAGTAAATATGTTTTGCTACTGCAACGTGTAGTTTCATGGCAACCTCGATATTCAAATTAATTTGTGCAAATCAAAGGAGCCACTTGCTGTAGTTAGCACTGGCGCAAGCTGCAATTCAGCTCATTATTAGGCCACTTCCCTTGGGAAGTTTTTCCTACCCCATTACAAAGAAGGTACACTTCACTCAGTCGCTTCCTCTGTTGGTTTGCAACGGAGCATCAGAAGACAATACAGACCTTATTTTCATGAGACAATAATATAAAAATAAGAAGATTTCAACATTTCAGAATTGTAGCCATTCTGCACCCAGAAACAGTGACATGTCAGGTTGTAAAAAAAAATCAGAGACAGCTTCTGTATCTATTTAAAATCCACTTTTATTTGCATATAATAAGTCTGTTTTCAGTTATCTCCTTGCCTAAATAAACACTTGGACGGCATTTTTTGCATGTCTTCTGTGAAGTGTAGCAATAATCCAGGCCTCCAAACATCTATTATTTTACGAGAGTTATACAAGTTCAGCATTCTCGGTCTTAAATAAGCCACGCTGAGCATAGATATTCTTCTAAAAACTCTCATCAAATGTTGCATGAATTATTTTTTTTAAATAAATATAGAAAGTGCTTTAACAAAGTATGAGTACTTTGTTATTGATAGACATCTTTAACATGGTAGAACCTTCTTACTCCACAACACGGCTTCTCTCCCTACACTTGCTTATAATAGAAGGTACATTTCAAAGAAGGTTTCTCTGATGAACATCTAGACTTTCATCATGAGATCTACAGCAACAGTCTCTCTGTAGCCCTGCTTTTATTAGAGATATTAGCAGCTGACGAATCTCCCCGCAAAGAGGCTCTCTTTCCTTCCTCTTACACTGCATCAAGTAGTTGAAACACATTAGATGGTTTTCATGGACTTCTTTTCTTTTGGTTTGAAGTATTCAAGAGTGTTTGGCTGTGGCAATGGGAAGAAGGAGGGTGGCGGCAGCACAGATGAACATCAGCTTGGTAAGGTGGTCACAGCAGGTGTCACTCACGTGTGCAGTGTCACAGACAGAGGCTGAAGAAGGTACGAGATCATCATCTGTCTGCCACAGGGGTTTTGTTTGGTGGTCTTTCACTTGGCAAAGGTGGAAACCACGCAAAAAGTCAATACCTTAAAGTTAATTTTAATGGTCTTGTGGAAGACTAGGGAAATTCTAACCAGGAAAAAAGTAGATAACACTGGCAATGAGAAATAGTACGTGCCTTAGCTTTTATTTTTTGTGCATAAAGGCTCTTTTTTATCTTTGTCCATTTTAGCTCGAATCTGGAACTATTTTTTGGCTATCTACGGGTGACTGGGTGATGCAATTCTTGAGCAATACTACAATTCAAATTAATCTTTTTTTGCTCAAATCAACCAGCTTCCCCCTTAAACATCCAGTGTGTAGATAGTTCAAAAACCTTGACTGTGCTCCAATCAAATGATCTGAAACAAGGGCTTACGCAGCTCAGCTGTGTCGTACCCCAGCATTTCTAGGCCGGCTCCGCTTTTTCTAGTAATCTGTGCTAGATTTAATTCATATAGGTGACCTTGGAAAGTCAAAAACTATTATTTTGGGGTTACCATAAATATTCTTTTTATACAGTTGCTAGTCTCTTCCCCAGGATAGTCTTTCCTAGTAAAATAATTAGTGGGCTTTTTTCCTTTAAAAGGTTCTAAATAGAATTTTGTAGAGATTTGAACTTTCACTAGGATTACACATAAAATCTCATCCTTACTGCTTAGAATGGATTTTGACCATAGCTCTTGATCTTAAGGCAAAAATGTAATGTTCAAAAATTCCTCCTGATAAAAGTATCACTCTGTTCTTACAAAGAGCTATTTAATCTTTGAAGATCCAAATTTAATAGGGGATAAGAACCTTCACTTGAAGGAAAAGTGATCTTCTGACCTTTAATGAACTAAAATCAGATTACAAGTCTTTTAATGGCTTTAATTGTCAGTATTTCTTGCTCCGCTCAGCAAGCGCATGTGTTTTTCGTAGGGTCTGGGGATGTTTTCTGTATAGCCTCTGGAGTCAGCAGAATAACCTCAGGGATGAAAATAAGTTATTTCTCTATAAGCAATTTGCAGAAGGCGTCAAGCTCTAAGACTCTCTGCTTGTTCTTCTCTTGCTCCTTAAACCCAACTTGTTTTCTTATTGAAGAAACAGAAACGGAGTGTCCAAAGCGAAGTCTTCGGACCTGAGGTATCGGAACCGATACCACAGATTGCAAAAGGATGCTGTTTTGATTAAGCCTCTAATACCATTCCGTTTGAAGTTCAGTGCAAAAGCTATTGTGTGTAGAGATTGTGGCACTGTGGCAAGATCTGAGAAGTCCCCAAGTAGCTGTAACAGTCTTAGAAGCAACCGAGGAAGCAGGAGCCAGGCTTCAGCAAGCTCTCGTTTTCTCGGGAGTGTGGAAGGTTTCCATTGGCATGGCTTCCCCTCGGTTTTGGGGGCACGGAGATGGCGCCATTCCTTATTTCTCCTTTTGTCCTCTGTCCTTCTGTGTTACCTAATACTCAATTCACACAAATTGTGTTGGCAAACGCCTCTCCTAGTATGTTAGTATTAGGATGTGGTTTCTATGATTCTGTTCCAGAAATCATCTTTCTTCATGACAGTCAACAAATTAGCCTTACTTTCCTCCATTTTGTGGTCTCAATCTGATGTCTGGGGAGTTTAAACGTATGCAGGTAGTAACTCATGGGTGCTCTCTGACCTGACTGCCGACCAAAATCAACTCTCAGCTGAGGTCCTGCCTACAGCTGGCGTGGCTGGTTAGCTTAAAAGTGTTTAAACCAAATATTTGGGGTAATTATAGTATTATAGCAGATTTAAAAGGGTGATTGCCAGTGCTGTCAAAGGGTGAAGCTGACATTTTTTCAGTACCTCTCCTTGCCAAACGGCTTTAAAATTTGAACATTATTATTGCATTAGCGTAGCTTTTTAGTCTTGAACTGAATTTAAAACATGCTTACTGTTTAGGGTAGGCAATACAAAATCCCTATTGCCACATTCCTGGAATTTGAACCAAAAGGAATGGTACAACATTATATAATCAGATTTTTTAAAAATCAACTTGCAGTTTTACATGGCATCTTGTGTCTGCTCATGGCAGCCAGAACTGAGCGTTGCCATTGAAAACAGAGAGTCATGGCAGTATATTCACTCCAAAAATACCTTCTGGTTGCAAAAATATTTAACAATGTTAGGACTAAAGAGGAGTGAGAGGAAACTAAAGAAAGACGGGGTTGGAAACTGTTCATTGCAGTGTCAGATAAAAATTCAATATGGAAAAATGCACAAACAGACAAATAAAAAACAATTTCTGGAGTTAAAAAAAGGAATGTTGCCGACCACCGAGCCTTCTTGAGTAAGGGTTGAAGGGTGAAAGGAGCTTGACTCTGAAACCACCCAGTTAAATTCAGCGAGCAGAAAATGCTCTGCATCAAGCATTCAGCTCGGGACTGGGGACAGATAAGTCTCTCCCAGATTTCTAGAAGGAATAGAAATGCTGCCTTTGCGCATAACTCTGGGTCTTGGAAAAACAGAAATCTCAGAAACCAAAATCCTAGCAATGTCATGAATGGGTTATTGAAAGCATCCCATAAATCATGGTAGCAGTTAAATAGCGTGGCAAAACAGGAATTAGTGATCTCTCAATTTTCTTCAAGGGGAGCTGGAGGTGGGTCATCATCTGGGATAATAAATGATGCAACCTTACCACAGAATCAGCAGTTCCCCTGCATTTTTGTCAGTTTTTTCAGTTATGCTCAAGATATGCTGACTCAATCGGGTCTGCAGTTTAGAAGCTGAGAGAACAGGTAAGAAAGAGGTGAGTCCCCCTAGAAGAAAAGATGGGAAGGAAAAGGCAGGACTACGGGAGTTTGCCTCAAAGCCTGTGGAAATGAACACACCTCTTGTCACTGGCCTCAGTGGAAATGAAGAAAAACATAAAGAACTCTTTATTATCCTGTAACGAATATACAATCAGTAACATTAAATGACAGCACATGACATAGAGGGAGCAGGAAGCACTCCCTCTATTTTCTGGATACTAAGGATCAGTAACTTGGTAGGTTTCTTAGGAGCAAAATTGTATTGTAACTGCAGCCACAGGACCTGGAGAAGAAGTACCTGCTCACGGATTGCGGCGGATCAGTTGGAGTCAGGAGGATTTCTCCCATCTGTGGATTTTCAGTTTAGAATTTGGGATAACAGGAGATTGTGCTTGCTTGTAAAGGTGCCCACGTAGCTTCTGGTGGGAAGACACCAGCTTGTTTGGCACTCCCATAGGGAACACAGGAGAGGTTTTTGCCAGCAAAATGACAGAGCTGGAAGAGGAACAGAGCCTCTGAAATGAAACACCGAGGAACGAGCTACACAGGAAAGATGTTCGTGGTGATCTGCTCTTGTCTCTGGTGCCGTGTGGGAGACTCTGAAAAGGGTGTCACTGCGGGTGCGAGGAGGGTTTGCTTGATTGTGATGGATTCCCCACTCCTGGCAGATAAGTGATGGCTTACACTCGTCTTACACCTCACACCCCTTACACCTCAAGGGCTTACACCCCTTACACCTCAAGGGGTCAATGCACAACAACCCTTCACATCACAAGATGGGAAAACAGAAACCCAAGTCAGGAGCCCCATGCTTATCACTGAACATTAAAAATAAATAAAATAAAATAAAATAAAATAAAATAAAATAAAATAAAATAAAATAAAATAAAATAAAATAAAATAAAATAAAATATAAAATAAAAACAGGAAAGAAAAATAGTGAAATTGGAAATAAAATACATACAAAACTACAAATCTCTGGTGAGTCTAATGGACAGTACTGATCTGGGGAGGAGGAAAGGGAAGAGCCACAAGGTAAATGACCACCCACCAAATAAAATGTAATGAAGTCTTAAAACATCTGTTGACAATCAGGAGGAGGACAGAAACTCCAGCAGAAAAGGGCGGAGATGGCTTTTCTTACCTGTGTTTATACTGGGCTGCATTAGGATCAATCAAATGTGCTGTTGTACTTACTTCATCCAACCAAATCTATGGAATTAATTCTCTTCTCCGGGATGCTCTGCACAGGGGGTGGTTCTGTTAGTCTGTTGCTAAACCACTGTTTAACATAAAATATTGCCGTATGAATTCACTCCTTAGCAGACGTTTGTTGCTGCCCTGATCATTTATTTTGGGGCTATTGTGAATTGTCACTATCGTTTTCTTTAAACAAGAGAACACTTTATTCAGAAAGTGCCAAACAACATCTTTATAATTATCATGAAGTCTCCTATAGAGCGTTTCCTGTTAACTTTCATAGTGTTTTGAAGAAAATTCTTTTGAAGGCTTTTGTAGGCTCTTGTCCAACATATCTGGGGAGTCTGTTTTTCAACATCTAGTTTTACTCTTTAACGTTTATTTATGGCCACTTCAGTGCCTTTAACTTCCTAGGATTTAAAAATGTTTTTTTAACCAACTTACTCATCTCAGATTTGCACAAATTTGAACAGAGACCAGCTGATTCACCGGTAACTAAACTGGAATCACAAAACCTGTTCTTAAAACAACTTCGTTTACAGCTCGAGCTCCTTTCCAGCGCTGTGCATGACGAGGCACACAGAGGTAGCTTTGTTTCGGCCGCGTACTGTGAGGGGTACAAACAGGAAGCTATAGAGGCTGAAGTCTACAGCAGACGTTGTACAGAGGACGTGAGTTCCAGCGTGAGTTCCTTTTGGGAAAGCTAGCCATTTTTGTCACTTTTTTCCGCCGGTATTTTTTTTTTTACTTTGTTTTTAAACCTGCTTCTTTTTAAAGGATACCGACTGGGGTCATATTATTTTCCCCACCCACTTTGCTACCACCCCTCACCAGAACTGCAACTTAAGGTCCTAGAGCAAACTGGAATGATTTGGGCTTACGATTTCCTGGCTGCTTATGAAGGTCAGAGCAGCTGGCTACTTCTTGCACCTACGCTTACAGTGATGGGAGCAAACATTTTTGTAATGAATCCTCTTAAACTTGAACTACAAATCCAGTCACATTCTGACACCTCCATTCCCTTGCGGTCATTTGATGCTTTCTGCTGCTTTTGATTCTCCGTATTGTTGATGGTGATTCTTCTGCCGGTGCAGCGTGAACTACAGTTTTCCTCTGCCGCTCAACTCTGCGCATAACACGCTGCTTTGTAAACAGCTCAGTATTTCCTAACATCTGCTTCTAAATAGGGACAGTGTTGTTTCAAATAAGGCAGAAATTACTAAGCCCATCACACGACTGCCCAGGTAGCCTTAAGACAGCGTGTCTTTCTGCAGATCGTATTGCGGCTGACATCTGGCATGCCACACAGAAAGAGAGGATTCTTTGCCTAATGGTTGAAATGTTCTCAATCAGTAAATACTTAAACGTAGCTGGAAATTGGCAGAATATGAGGGGTCTCCTGTTAAGTACGACATCTGCCTGTAGGATATTCCAAAAGAAGGCCCTAGGAAGGAAAATTACGAAGTGAGAAATTGTTTGTGTTAAGGCTAAAGTGTTCAAAAAACAAGTATTGTTATTAGATCTGAATGAGCTCCTCTGATGTTACATCAAACCTTATTAGCCTTCTTTTAGCGAAAAGCTGAGGCTGTTGCTTAACTTTCTGGAATGAGCCATGAATTCCATTGTTTTTCAGAGGCTGTGGTTTGATTCCCAGAACCAAAATGAAGCTGATTCTTGAGCTGGCATATACCCTTAAAGCATTCCTAGATCAGGGCTCTGCAAAGAGAAGCTTTGGTTTCAAAACCTCTTCCACATTAATGGGTTCCTTATGGGTGATAATGGTGCAATTATGAGAAGAACCAGACTGAGCAGTGGGCTACGCAGCAGTCGCCCTTTTCAGATTCATTGGAGAGAAGGAGTAGAGACTGGGGGTACTTAAATGTGGCCTCAGGAGGAAAACGAGATCTCCTAACCATGCTGCATGGTAGCTGCTGTGTTAAGGAGGCTGTTTACGAGAGGACTCATTCAACACCATGGAGATCCTGTGGAATCTTTCCCCTCCGCTTGGATTTAAATCACATTCTGTTACTGTCACGCTTATCTGCTTAATGTTAACTACCTCGAAAAGGCCTTGGAGAGCCATTTGCAGGAAAGAAAACCCTGCTTACTGTTTTGGGTTGACGGTGACTTATGAGGCAGGTAAACAGCAGTGGTTACCGAGACCACTTTTATCTACTGACTATTGAAATACTCAGTGCCCGCACGTTGCTGGTGGGGCTGGGCTGTATAATTGCTGTTTCCTGTTCGTCATCACCTGTCCAGCAGCCGAATGCGTTAACGAAATTTTGTCCTCGGTTCTGCAAAAACACACGTGTTTGTAGTTGAGCCTCGGTATGTTTGAATGACTGGCCGTGAGTTCTGTGCAGTGCCGTGAAACAAGAAATGAAAAAGAGCTTCTCCTGAAAAGAATTAACTATCAGTACTGGACCCTGAAATAACATTAAGGGTATCACAGAGATCAGGTTGGATGGCACCATGTGCCCTGGGCTATGCTACCCACTTTGACACACGAGATGATTAATCAGCAGATTACAGCTGGCACGCCACCTATCACCGTTTTCAACCTCTTAATCCAGAAATGGTGCTTCATGTAAAGCAAGACTGATAAAAACATATTCATTTGCAAGAGAACCCAGAGCCAAAGCCAACATAAGTTTTGTGCTCATTTACGCTCTGCCAAAAACTACAGGCCTCACAAAAGAGCTTGCTGATACCTTTGTGGCAACAGTGCTGAAATGCCCGGCAGACTTGGCAGGCTAAGAATTTAGCATTCATCAGGCTGCAGATGTAGGAGTCTTGGACAGCTGTCTTCATCAGACCAGTCTGCGCATGTGACCTCATCTTTGACCTGGCTAACTGGCTAACTGTCAAAAAACATATCTTACCTCATTAGGTAGCAATCACAACTATCTACATGTGATCTGGATCATGTAGCCGGATTCAACAACAAGGACTGCTGGATGGAAAATTTCAAAGGTATCCTTCGCATAACATCCTTCCGAATGACTGATACTCCTCCATCTGATGTAATCTAATCGGTAGATGTTTCTCTTGGTTTTCATGAAGTGGTCTCCAAATGCTTGTTTTCTCCCCCCCGCTCCCCCCTTTTTTTTTTAATCAGTCCAGTATTAAAAATTATTCTATGCTAGATGGGGGCAGAAAAATAGAGAACAGATAGCCAAAAATCAAGCGTTCATCAAATAAGTTGGCAAAAACAAAATTCCCAGACTTATGCTGTGATTATATTAGATTAGGAAAATTCTTTTATGTGCCTGGACCAAAGCTGCTAGATCATGTCTTCTGGTGCTGTTCAGGGCAGCGAGGCTTCAATATTCACATGGGAGAAGCTCTTGAAGCCTGCTAAGGGCATGGGCTTCAAAGCACTTGCCTTTATTTAGGGGGGCATCCCCAAGAGTACAGCTGCATTTCTCTCTTACCCAGCACATAAGCTTTCTTGCAGCCTCAACATTTGCTGTGCAGGTTCATGAGGCACAGGGTGTCACCTGTGAAAGGAGTAACTAACACCGTCATTCAGAAGACAGATCTTCCCGTTTTACTGCACAAGGGTGGAAGCAGCAATGAAGAAATTCTCCCTGTCTATGTTACTGGAACTTAATATCATTCAGTACCAAACCTTTGGTTCTTGCAGTAATTCACAAAGAAGCAAGCAAAGATAGGTGACAAACTTTTCTTATGAAAACCTACACCCTTGGTCACCAGAATTCACTTAGACTAGAATAGGAAAGTACTATATTAGTATTATTATTATTAATTATTAAAGTCAAGGAAAGTCTTCCTTGGGAATGGAGGAGTTTGGGGCGATACAACTATCCTTAACTATCCATACACCAGGCTACACCTCATGAGATGAAAGAGGAAAGCTGTCTTTACAGGAATTACTCTGGGCTTTTTGAGGAGCAAATGGCGGCGGTCTGGGCAGGAAAGTCTATTCATACTGAAAGAATACACCTACAACCAAGAACTTAAAAAAAAGTACATATTTCTTTTCTGGAGGCGGGCCAACCAAATGAAGAAAATAAAACTGTAAACTCCATGAACTTTGTATGATGCTGAGATTTGTTTATTTATAACAAAATGGAGAAAAAAGAGGCAGGAGCACCTATCTTGTAACATGAACTTTAAAGTGTAAAATAAATATAAAGCTAAGAAGCAGTCAGGCCCAGGAATCCAAAACAAAGTTTGTTCAAAACGTGAGCAGAGGCACAGCTGTCACAATGCTGACTTAGCATTCTTCAGGTTTCAAAGGAAAGTCAAGTCCATCAGTATTTCCATATCCAAGTAAATCAATACCTAGCCTTAGCTGCAGACACTGCACTCATTCCCACTCCTTCACCAGGGAAACAACCAGAATGTCAGTTGTCCTTGGACACAAAAATCCCCAAATGAACCAAACAACACGTGAATAATTGCACAGTGCTGTCCTATTTCTGCTTTTCATATAGAAGCCAAATCGGAGTTATAAGTTGTCGTAATTTCAGTTATGGTTTGAAAAAGTGATTCCCAAGCAGAGTTTGTGGACCACCAGTCATCCACAGCCATCCTCAGAACCACCGAGGGTCTGGGCTCCTGGCAGGCAAGGACAAAACCTGAAGGTTGACAATAGTTCATTCCTTTAACTTTTTAAATTATTACTGACTTGGAATATTTTTTTTCTCTCAATTCTTTTTCAGAAAAGCAAATTCTTTCTGCAGTCATTTAGGTATTACGCTGAGTTTGGTCTACAGCATGTCCTTTAGGAAGCGTATTTTTTTGTCCTTACTACGTAATCAGCTATTGCAAATTGCCTGCAAGAAATCTAGAAATAAGACAAGTTTTTCAAGGGCAACTAATGATGTACCTGGAGCAAACAGGCTTCATTTTGCACTGTCTACGTAATTTCTTTTTTAAAAAGGGTGAAAGTTTATGTAGCGTATTTCCAAAAATGTTAATATGCTGACAAATGAGTAAATATAAAAGCTGAAATCAAATGAGAATATGAGTAATTCACTCCTTTTGACTGGAAAGAGAATTTGCTCTCTGAATACTTGTCTTTTTCAAGTTAGAGGGCGGTGGGGTTTTTTTCCGAAGGTTTGCCGGCACTTGAAGGAGGACAGGTGTTTCCATGTCTGGCCAGCCTAACAGTGGCAGGAAGGATGGAACCACGCTACATTTACCTTATCTTAGTTCACCAAAACAAGGTTTCAGCTGCGGTTTTAGAGAAGCAGCAAACACGAGCGGCTGGCGGCAGCGGTTGATGAGAACCAGGGAAGAGGGGAGCCCGCGCTGAGACAGACGGAGGGCTACGAGGGTTTGTCTCCAGTGGGCTCCTATAAAACGGTGGCCGGGGCAGGCACCTGCGGCCTCCCAGCTGGCAAAAAGGGGGACAAAATCCCCAATAGGGGCCATTGCGGTACACCGTGAAGAAACAGCCAGCCTCCTTTACTGCTGCCCTCACCCTGACTTCGCTTTGTCACTAGCACGAAGTTGGCACGCAAGGGAACATCTCTCCTATAACCTCCCATTCTTGTTGCTGCGTGCTCGGTTTTTGGTGCTTGACAATGCTTAGCTTGGTTAAGTGGCACGACTCCGCTATAAATCTCAGGTACAGCCCTGCTCTAAACGAGTTAGTTAGACCAAATGGCAGCTAAAACTCTGGCAGCTCCCCGCGGCCTGCCTGCAGCAGGACTCCGACTTTTCCTGCCTTTGGTGGATCAAAATCAGTGGGAGGTAATTATTGTTATTTTTAGCCGAAAGCAGAGTGCAGGAACCATAAACTGGCTGGAAAGGTCCGAGATGTGGAAAATCTGAAATTATCCAAAGGCTTGTTTTCAGTCCTCATTTATTATCATAAAGCAGCAAAATCCGATTCTCTTCCTATCATTAAACCTTTCTTACTGACTAGTCTGCCACATCTCTGTTGGCACTTCTCACCACAGGTGTCCTTGATCCAAGGTTTGTATCAGTAATGAAGTAATGCAAATATTTTAAATATTGAATTAGTTTGGATTCAATGTGATTTTTGAGCACTTTTGAACTGTTTGCCTTTAAAAGAAGCAATGAAGAAGAAAAAAAAAAAAAAAACAAAACCAAAAAAAAACCCCACCTTTAAAATTTAGCTTTCTGCACTAAGGTGATTAACTCTCTTCCATCCCACTTCCCCCAGTCACCCTGTGTTTTCACTCTAGTATTTGTATTACCACTTTGAGAATAAGTTCCTTATGATTTTGCTTTGTGGAAAACTATGCGCCAGCTTTAAAGCTTCTACAGTAAGTTTTTATTTATGAGTCATTTGTACCAAAACCAGACACTTTTGGAACTGAATGCTGCCAAGTCAGGACATCTAAGGAAAACAAAACTGAAAATTTAACATTAAATCTTTTTTAAGTTCCTTACAATGATCTGACAGCAGAAAAGCTCCCACCTCTCATGATATTTAGAATTTCATATTTTGTCATATATTCGCCTAACTGTATTGAAGCAGTCAGACATGATAATTTCTATTTAGGTAGCATGTCTGCACTTTTGCAACAGTTTGAGCGTTATTATACTTGCTATTTTAGAACAGGTGATGCCAAGCAAAGTTTTGGAGCAGTCGCCCTTTGGCCACACGTACACACGTGCTGATGTGGGACAACGGTTTTCTCCACGGGACCTCATACTTTCTGCTCTACCCATACCTATCGGGGACCTTAAAGAATATTTATCACGCTGGTCTAAGTTGCTCTCTCTCTTTCTGTCTTGCCATGATGAGTATATGATGAGAGCAAGTGATGTCAAAACCCAAAAAGTTCAAACCTGCAAGACGCTGTTTCATAGTCACGCTTTTTTCTTGGGTCTTTCTCTCCCATGTGTACAAATCATCTTCTACATAGACAGGAGGAATGAATACAGTAATCGGTAGAAGTTTGTCAATAAGAAACGACTTCTAGCATGCAATTCAATCCATCCTTTTGCAAGTACAAGTCTTTTTACTGCAAGGATGCTAGGGAAGTTAATTAGCAGATGTTACAGATCTTATACTGATGGTGTTAATAAAGACTAGAAAGACTTATGGCTTTTCAAATAGGCAAAATCAAATAACATGGTATTTCCTATTTGCATGTTTTAAATATAAGACAAAGTATGGACTCTCTTGGTCATTCAGTTCCTCTTTGTCGATAAAATGCTTCTGGATTAAGTATGAATTAATCTAAAAAGCTACGTATGTAGAACAAATAGGAGTTTCTCCACTCCTATTTTTTAATTTAAGACAGGATTGGGATGAAAAAGAAAGCCAAAACATCTCACAGTATAACATAAAAAGAACAAAATGCATCACATCTTCATTAAGGCAATCTTAGCAGCTTTATGCAAATATTTTTGACTGACTGTAGAGACTCATAATATTCCAAAGGGAATGTGACAAAAAATTGTTTAAAAGTTTCATGCACAGCAATTATACCTCCTTCCAAGTACTTTGAAATCTTTCAAAAACAGAAAACTGGTTAAAAAATGCTCTTTACAGATCTTTCCATTAAATCTGTCAAACATTCACTCTGTCAGATAAATTGAACTCATTTGCTGAACACAAAATATCTACACAAAACATAACATAGATGAAGGTTTTTGCATTTCTGGAATTCAAGCTACTGCCCCCCTAGAGCTCAAACGAATGACACAGAGTCACACTGGCTGTTGTTTGACTAGATTGCTCGTTTGTTTGTTTGTGTGCTATGTTCTTAGGGAAAACCTAACTTTTAGTATCTCTGTGGTTCCACCTAAATAGAGAAAACCTACTACTGTATGGGACATACGTCACCACTACTGTGTTTTTTTCTACTGTCTTTTTTTCTCATTAGGAATCCAAGTCTCTCACCATCTTAGATGGAAAAATACAAGTTTACTGAAGGCTGCAACTGAGTTTTGACTCTGAGGAAATGCAGTTCTAACTCATTTCCTCAAGTGCCTGCCTATATATTTGGGGATGGCCAAGATACACAGTTTATATCATTCAGGCATTCTCCAGACGTTCAAAGTGGGATGCAATTTTTCTTTAATCCTAGATTTGCCCATTTTTCCACTTCGCCAGCCAAAAAAACGTGTTTAGAGGATGCGTTATAGGTGCCTGTGGCAATTGGGTATGTTTATCAGGGCATCTGTTGTTGCACCTTTTTACTGCTCTGTCAGAAAACTATTTCCTATTATTACAATTGGAGTTTTCAGTTTTCTTTCAAGAAACCCCTCCAATATTCAGAGAGCCGTTCGGTGTGTGCTATTAGTGCCAAAAAGTAAAGTTTTACCAGACCTCTTCCCAACATCTAATTTATATGCACCACTGCCTATTTTTTATTAGGTGTTATTTGGTATCTTTTCCACACTATCCCTCCCCACACAAGAAGAATGAGTCAACCCTTTTCTCTTAGTCTCTGCTGCTTCTACGTATTAAAGTTTCAAGCCAAAACTGGGCTTTGCAACCATCATGCGTTTTTTCCCATAAACATGCAAGCTGTAAATTGCCGGTTTTAAAGCTACCTGTGTGACAGCACAATCTGAGCCTCCTCTGCAAGTGTACTGCCATTTGCCTTTTAATTTTGCAGTTATGCTCTGTATTTCCATACGGAGCTTCCCCATTCACTGTCCTTCCAGGGCAGCCGGGCAGCCATTACTTTCATTGCCCACGGCGCTCTGATGCTTTCAAGCTGAGGGGAACTCAACAGAAAATGCTGTAGCACGAATTGGCCAGGGAAATCCCTGCCAAGGGCTTTTCAAAGGTGCCGCGTCCTTCCCGGGCCGGTGTGTTGTGGTGCCGGGCTGGGTGCTACCACGGGCACCATCCCCGCTTGGCACAAGGATGAAAAGGGGCTTGCAAAGATTTTATTGAAGGCTGTAAAGTTCTGGTGGGGTTGGACCTCACTGGGAGGAGGGAGAGAATTGAGGAGGCCAATCACCGGTCTTGGAGGTCTTTGAGAAAACCCTCAGATCTGATTTTCTAGCTTGACTGCAGACTTTTGACTTTCCTCCACACTACGAACATGCTTGGTGACCACTGGACTGTGTAATGACCAGGGTGTTCGCTTCTGGACCTGATCCTGAATTGCAAACTCAACCTGACCTCAAACCTCATCACTCATCACACCTCAAATCTCATCACTACGGACTTGCCTGGTCATCTGGACGCTGAGTCAAACTTGGCTCCCGTCACCAGATCTTCTCTGCTTACCTTGCCCAGGGGCTGTGGGCCTGCTCCTGCCTTGCCACCAGCCTCAGCTTCCAGCTTACCCTCCCGCAGGAGAAGGGAACCTGCCCTTGCTGCTCCCTGACAAAGGTTTCCCCTCTGATCCAAACGCGAGGACACTGAAGCTTCTCAAAAATACTGTTTTTTAAAAATACAGAAAAAAGCAACTGACTTTTTTCCCCCTAACTTTCTCAAGAATGAAACTTTTAAGAAATAAATCATCCCAAGAAGAGCACCTGGTCTGGAGCATTTCTCCCCAATGGTTGAAACGTGGCAAGTCTAAAAATCTGCTCTAAGTGGCTCTGAAATTTTTAGAAATACTTCCGTGAAGCTTTGCAAGAAATGGATGCAGGGAATGAGGAGAAGCATGGAACGAGGGGACTGGGCAAGTCAACGAGGCATCGTCAAGGAGCTAGAGGAAGCAAAAGAAGCAGAAAGTCAGTCTTTCCTCTGTGGGAGCCCCAGTTGTTCCTAAGAAAGAAAAACAAGCTGAAAATTGAGTCAAGGTGCTGCAACCAGCTCAGATTCACCAGTACGGTGTCAGAGAGCAGGCAGGAATTTCAAGTGGCATCTTGACCAGACGCACTCAGAGCTGACGCGCTTTTGGGAACTATGGATGAATGCTCTGGTTTAGAGAGCTAAATATTATTCCTGCTATTGCCACGGGATTGTTTATGCAAATGAACGTCATGCAGAAAGAGTTTAGAAGGAATGAAGAATATGACAGCCCGTAAGTCAAGACACTAAATTGGGTAGTTGAAGTGGAAGGGACTCTTAAGTCACACTCCTTAACTTTAGCCTTTGTTTAAGATCAGTGACTGATTTAACTATGGGGAAAAGAAAGCCTTTGTTAATGATTCAATCCTTTGCCTTTCACTGAAAAAGCTTGTGCATATAACACACAAAAATCATAGAACAACACTGAGAAATACTAGCACGGGTGTTTTTTTATATTTGCGATTCACATGTACGTATGTCATCTTGGCAGTAAAATGGAGCTGATAGTGCATAAAGCAGCTGTAACTTTCCCGTCCCCACGTACCAGAGAACCAAAAACCAAAGACCTCCCTCCTGGAAAAGTGATCGTTTTCAAAAACACTTACTTTTCTGTGTTCTCTTCAGCAAATTCGTGGGTTATTTTTTCTTCCTTTCTTCCTTCCTTCTTTCCCAGGCAGCACAGACCATTTACAAAGAGGGTTACAGGTGTCTTCCTGAGAGCAATGATCCACGAGAAGAGGAAAGGGACAGCAGCCTTGGGTTGTTTTCTATTTACAAATCCTAACCAAGAGGTTTCTGTTCCCTCTCATGCAACTTTACAAAACTGTCTTGAAAATAACAACCAAGCCACAAAATTATGCAGCTACTACTTTTCCAACATTACTATGAAATAATTCAGATATTGCATGCCCTAGCGTTTTAGGGTTGGTTTTTGTTGGTTTGTTGTGGTTTTTTTTTTCACTTGTGTTTTGTTAAAGAATGATTTTTGTAAGGCTGACCTAATGTATTTGTGATTTCCCGCTGGGACTCTTGAATGGAAGCACTAGGGAGAAAAGCTTTTATGTGGCTTTCCCTTCCCCATTTCTTCTTTGCTGATCTAGAACAATCTGATCTTGGTTTGTGCCTAAAGGCAAATAGACCAAAGCTGTAACTGCGGTGTAATGGTTTCTGTGATTTTAGAGAAGAATGTTTCATCACAATGTTCACCCTTCTTCCCAAATCTTGAGTAACAAAAGACCATAAACCAGGAAAGGAAAAAAAACACTTCAGAGTAAGGTGAGGAGAAGCCAGGAAGCGGTTTTGTGATGGCAGAAATTAGGGGAACTTAGTTAAAACTAGGGATGGGAACGTGTATTGCTATCACTCCATGACATAATGAACTTCAACAAGAAGTCTGAATATTTTTTTAAGGCCCTTAGGACAGCAGAAAAGAGATTTTCTGATCTCTGAAAAGGCCAAATAAGTCTTAATGGATAATTACCATCAAATTACCAGCTGCTATGGTTAAAAACAAATCCTGCCATCATCTATTTTGTTAATTCTTTGTTTTTTCAGAAAAAGAGTATAACTTGTAGACCAAAACCTTATGTAGGTCACTAAGGTTGCATAAAGTACCGTGTAAACGCTGTCATAAAACCAAACAAAGCAAAATGGTTCTGCCGTAAATAACATGTGGTTACCATTTGTTTACAATTTAGTCCAGCTATCAAAACAAGCTAAACATTTTGATGAGCGGCTCACAGTCATTTTGTAAAGAACACAGATTAGGGGAGGTACATCCAACATCTGCTCTTCTAGTGTCAGCAGCACTGCTGAACCTCAGCTCCCTCTGCCCGGGCAACAGGCAAGACACCAGAGCGCTCTGGGGTCGGTCGAGCGACACAAAATAATTGTATATGCTGCTCACTGCACTTTCCACTGACGAGCCGATTCCACTGAAGCCACCCGAATGTTTTAAAAGAAAAGAAAGAAATGCAATGAATTCTCTCCGCGTTTCACTTAATTCTGGATGAAAGAAAGGAGTTATAAAGAAGAGTGGGATTTGGGGTTGACAACACATCATTTTCTTAGCACACAAATGACTTAAGATCAGCAATTGTAATTTGTCTGGAGGATAAACACGGAAATATTTTGCACTAAAGAGCTGTTGGAAGTGATGTGCAGAGGGGGAATGTCTGGTTGCCTGTGGAGGCTGAAGGGAGGCTTGCTTCAGAGCCAAGTTTCAAATATCATCTGTTTTCACTATAACACTATGTAACAAAACAAGCCTCAGTAAAATTTTCATTTAAGTGGGAGAGAATGTAATTGTTTTGCTTTTTTTCACTGTCATCTCTCCTCTAATTCAGAAAGATGTTTGAAGGAATTTTGTTTGCTTGGGTCTTGGGCATAGAGAAAGAATGCGCACTGCTCAGGAACAAATGAAGTGTTGCAAATTGGAACTAAAAATGTAAACATGTTGGGAAGTTATGAGCATGGATGTGAGAATGTGTACGTGTGGATGCATTCTTTGTGAAGTGAAAGAGTTTATATAATAAAAACTTTCAAAATCTAAGGATAAAGATTCTGTCCATAATCAAGTTAACCATCAACGAATGCTTTTCCTCTTCCCCAGTTCATTGGGGTTTCATGCTTAGGCTAGAGAAAAAGAGTTCAAGCAAAACAATTAAGTGAAGACTGGCACTAAAGTGAATCTGCTATGCAAACCTAAAATCAGAAATGCTGTCTGTCTTCTAGCTGAGTATGAAGAGCACATCTTAATGGAGAAAGGACGTAAATTGCATCGGTCCGCAATTGCTTGCAACCAACAGATACAAAGGAAGGGGTGTGGAAAATGACTGTCGATCATAAATTTCTCTCTTATGGCAGGGTGATGCTCTTGCCAGTGATTCCTGTGTGATAAGGAGTCTCACACAATAAGGATGCATACTGAAAAACAGTCAAAATATGGCATTCGAAGTTGCATGGCTAGTACCTAAACTCATCATGTGGCATTAATTGTGGCTATAGCTTGATTGTGTGCTTAGTGTGTGAAGAAAATGGTAGTTAAGATGGCCAACAGAGACATACTAAAAGATAACAGCCAAAAAAATATAACGTCTTTTAAAAAAGGGAAAAAGGAAGCCCTCTCAGGAGGGAGGTGGGGCTCAAGGCTCCTGGGGTCAGGTTATTGGCTCCAGAGAGCCCCATCGTACATAGTCTGGCAAAGCCCCCCCACTGACAGCACGTCCACTGCTTATCACACTGCCCTCGTGAAGGCATCTGGTGAGGGAATCTAGTGTTAAATACATGGGCAAGATTGAGCAATTCAGTCCCTGGGAGAGGTGAGATTAGCAACACACGGTGCAGGAGCCAGCTGGGGCCTGACGATGGGTAGCTGCAGCACATCGTGCTTCTGATGGCTGGGGCTCATTGTAACGCCTGGAAATCCTGTGGAGGGCAACAGCGTGTCATGAAGCAAAGGGATGGATGTCCGGGAGAGGCAGGCCCTGGAAAAAACAGCTAGTGCAGCCTGTGCTGATATGTATGACGACATAGATGCAATAATTGAAATGGAAAAAAACGTCCAGAACAGGAGAAAGACAAGTTCAGTTATGCAACCCACTCTGTTTATGCAGCAAAAGGAAAGTTTGTACTCCCACCTGACCTTCTGAGGACTGCCTTACACAACAGTAGCACAGCGTGGTCCACTTGTGAGCACAATATAAATAATTCCCAAAGAGAACTGCCCCATTGTTCCTGTCCTCTCTGCCAAAGCTTCAGTTGCCAGAAAAGCATGGCATCTCTCTTCATTCAAGCTGGTCACATTTTGAAATGTTTTCTGGTAACTGCATACTTACAGCAAGAACTTCAGGGAAATCAACAGGATTTGATTTCCTGGGGAGCTCGAGCATGTGCCTGACTGGCTTTGATTTCTAAGATGCAAGCTCTACGTGTACATTTCCTATAGAAGGGCTACAGACCGTGGCCTTACGCTCATGAAAATCTGTTGGAGACAATGGAAACCCTGCTTAGTGAACCTCAGATTCTAGCTGCTGGGCACACTGGTTTGCCACTGGTTATAATCTCACTGGCAGCGAATCAGTGTTGTGCTGTTCTGCTGATTGACCCATTGCCTGAATAAAGAAAATCCAGGAGACAACCATTGAATTGAATTAGGGCTGTAATTAAAGGCTTCTGGCTGATGAGAGGGCCTAACCTTAGGGGAAAAGCAGAAACGGGTACTTTATAACACCCCTTTCTTACATAGATCACCTGGGGTCTAAGAAGGCTTCAGCCAGGGATGCAGCCTTTCTTCGGCTCAAATGCTATTACATTATTTCCCCCTTTTACCCAGTAATTTATTTTCATCAAACGCACAGGCATCCTGATCTTTGAGATGCTTTCCGCTCTCCCCTACCAAAATGTGACTGAAATGAGCCAATAGATTCCAAAAGTTGAGGAAAACTCAGGATAGACACATGTACGAAATGTTTTCATAGTAAACCTTGCAGAAACACTTTCCACAATTAAAATATTATGCAGGAGCTATCATAGAGTCATCCTATAAAATGCAAGAACTCAAAAGAGAGACTGGCATGGTTTTAAATTACGGTAATAGGTCAACTCAACAATGTTTAAAGAGCAAGGATGCCAGGAGGCTGGAAGAACAATAACAAAGCCGAATGTTTACAATAGAAGAGGAGGCAGACACAAAAGCCAAGTCAGAGGCAAAGAGAAGTTACAGTAAGAAAAATACTAAAAATCACCCCCCTCCCATGATATTTTAACTGTATTCAGCTGCTTTGACATTGTCTTCTCGATCTATGCTTTTGTGCAGGCAGGCAAGCTTTTGACATCAGTTCCCTAAACCGCAGCGAACACATGACAAAGCGTTATGAACCGTTTTTCACCTAATCCATTATTACAAAAATACTGGCTGCCGCCTACTTCACCCTTTGCTTTTGATGATGCCAGGCATCATGCTGGGCAAGCAAGACGAAGTTGTTCAAGGTTTCTTGGAAAAAAAATATCTCTGTTGTTATAATTTGGCAGTTCCCTAAAAGCACAACACTGAGGAAAAAGCAAATGATGAAACAACTGAGAAAAAGACACTCCTCGTTCTCTCTGTTCATAGAATCACAGAATGTGTTGGGTTAGAAGGGACCTTTAAAGGTCACCTAGTCCAACCCCCCTGCAGTAAGCAGGGACATCTTCAACTAGATCAGGTTGCTCAGAGCCTCATCAAGCCTGGCCTTGAATGTCTCCAGGGATGGGGCCTCCACCACTTCTCTGGGCAACCTGTTCCGGTGTCTCACCACCCTCATTGTAAAGAACTTCATCCTAATGTCTAATCTAAACCTACCCTGCTCTAGTTTAAAGCCATTGCCCCTTGTCCTATCGCTACATGCCCTTGCAAACAGCCCCTCCCCATCTTTCCTGTAGGCCCCCTTCAGGTACTGGAAGGCCGCTGTAAGGTCTCCCTGGAGCCTTCTCTTCTCCAGGCTGAACAACCCCAACTCTCTCAGCCTGTCTTCACAGGAGAGGTGCTCCAGCCTTCTCATCATCTTTGTGGCCCTCCTCTGGACCTGCTCCAACAGGTCCCCGCTTCATCCCCCTCCCTACTTCTACTCTACTTTAAAAGTAGGTGAACTGGATCCAGAAGATCACAGGATCATCTCCAAATGGAAAATTATTCCTTTTCAAAGAGCTGTTGGGAAGCAGTATGGAGAAATCAACACTGTAAGATGTTCATTGTGAACAGTTTAGCTCTTACTGGGGAAGGATTCCCCATGTCCCTGAAAAATCATTTGTTTGAAAGCAAAAATTATAATCATAGAATTATAGAATCATAGGGTTGGAAGGGACCTCTGGAGATCATCTAGTCCAACCCCCCTGCCAGAGCAGGCTTGTCTTAGAGCAGGTTACACGGGAATGTGTCCAGGCGGGTTTTGAATGTCTCCAGAGACGGAGACTCCACCACCTCTCTGGGCAGCCTGTTCCCGTGCTCTGCCACCCTCAAAGTAAAGAAGTTCCCTCTCATGTTTAGATGGAACTTCCTATGCTCAAGTTTGTGCCCGTTACCTCTTGTCTTGTCCCCGGGAACCACTGAAAAGAGCCTGGCCCCATCCTCCTGACACCCACCCTTTAAGTATTTATAAGTGTTGATAAGGTCCCCCCTCGGCCGTCTTTTTTGCAGACTGAAGAGACCCAAATCCCTCAGCCTTTCCTCATAAGAGAGGTGTTCCAATCCCCTAATCATCTTGGTAGCTCTCTGCTGCACCCTCTCCAGCAGTTCCCTGTCCCTCTTGAACTGGGGAGCCCAGAACTGGACACAGTACTCCAGGTACGGCCTCACCAAGGCAGAGTAGAGGGGGAAGGATGACCTCCCTTGACCTGCTGGCCACACTCTTTTGATGCAGCCCAGGATGCCATTGGCCTTCTTGGCCACGAGGGCACATTGCTGGCTCATGGTCATCCTGTTGTCCACCAGGACTCCCAGGTCTCTTTCCACTGAGCTGCTCTCCAGCAGGTCAGCCCCCAACCTGTACTGGTGCATGGGGTTATTCCTCCCCAGGTGCAGCACCCTACACTTGCCCTTGTTGAATTTCATAAGGTTCCTCTTTGCCCAACTCTCCAGTTGGGCAAATAATCACAATTCTTAGGAGAGTTACTATTTAAAATGAGCCTTACAAGTATTTTCCACTGTCCAGTTCTTCACAGCAGGGTAATTTAAGCGTACTCAAGTTCTTACCACTACAAATGACATAAAGGGTAAGGTTTATTAAACAGTTGATGGCAATCACCTATAAAAAGAACTGTTCATATAAATGTAAAAAATTACTCTGAGATCCCTTTCTTCTGACCCGTCCTTTTCAGCGCTCAGATGCGTGCTCTTTCCAGGAAAAGACTGGTCCCGCGCCCAGCATCCACTTTCCTACAACTGCTGATTCCACAGACCAGGATAGAAGGTGATAATGAAGCACAAAAAGGGATTTCTAGTGTACAGGGCACAGCATGTCCTCAGAGCAGACAGTGGAGCAGAACATACAAGAGCTTGGTAAGCCAAAAGTGTATTACCTGAATCAGAGAATACTGTCATTTACCATTGCACACCTTCAGGTAGAGGGTACCAGTTATGAAGTCTGATGCAAAAAAAAAAAAAATAACTGTCTGCAGAGCAAATGTTTGTTCAGAATTTTCCTTTCTACCCATTTACCTGAAAATGGAAAATACACTGAATGAGAAAATAATCCACTTGTATAAGGTCGAGACACTGACTTAAACGTGGGGGTTTTTTTTAAAAATCCAAATAACACTGAGTGTTTCATGCTACATCTGTCCTCACCTAACAACCTGCATTTTAATTTATAGCCATTTTTAACTTGTTTCCTCCAAATAAGTGTGTGGAGACACATCCTACGCTAAGTTTGTTTCTGTCACTCATTTTCTGTATGGCAGGGGGTACACTATTTTAATTTTCTGCTTAGTTTCTCTCATAATGAACTAGCCCATGGAATTCCTTTAAAGCAATATTGTATTAGCAAAGTTAGACAGTCAAAGACAAGGCAGGAATATCCAGAGCTTCCCGAATTAATGCAAACATTTTTGGAAGCACTAACAAATTCATAATTTACCACTGAACATCAGTCTCTGCTCACAGCTGGAGTGAAATCTTGGTGGCAGGAAAAGGGGCTGCCGGAGCACAGGGGTACTCCTCACACCTTCCTGTTAAAGTAGTGATTTTTACCAGAGACAGAACTGCAAGATGAAGCGAGACACAAGCCTGAGCTAATGCGGCAGCTCCGGTCTTGCCTGTAAAGTGATCTGAATGGAGACACCATCACATGAAGAATCGGGAGAATAATGCGTTGGGTGCTAGAGCAGGAATTTGACCTGCTGTCATGTTGGACAACAGGTTCCCAAACTTCCTGAAGAGTTAGAAAATGCATGTTCCGTTTTGCAGAAAAATCCACTGTGAATCTGTAACCTTGTGTCAGCTTTTCAGAGATGAAACTGGATTCCCAGAAAGCTGAAGACCATGATGAACTTGCTCTGGAACATCATGGAAAGCAAAATCAACCTGATGACACGCAATTCAAAGTGCTGACCTTAGTGATAGTCTCTTTTTCCAAGCACAGGCTATAGCTTTTTATGACTTTTTTTTGCAGAACGTCAAGCTATACACTTACTCACTGGTGCCAATAACACACCGGACACAGAAACAAGAGAAAGGAAGAGACCCAGCTTGGAAAAAGAATTATCAATTTTCTTTTCAATTTTAGCTGAAGAGGACAGTTTAGAGGGAACAGATTAATGATTGAGTGCTAAACTTCAGTATAAAGTTATTTTCTTGTCCAGATGTTATTTTTGCCTTTGATGGTTGTCCGAGGTTTCATTGACATAAATACAGATAATGCATCTAGTCTTAAGGCAGCTACATGCATTTAAAATGCCTGTAATATCTTTAAGAAACTGACCTTTACACATTCTGCGCTCTGGTTCACCAGCAAAATGAGGAAGATGGTGATCGGATTAAAAAAAAAGAAGTCTGTTTAAACACTGAGTATATAATTTATTAATAGTACATAATTAGTACATAGCTATTATTAACGGATGCATTCAACAGTTATTCCAGCAACAAGCTGAAGTAGTTCTTATGCCTAAAAACTGTAATATTGCCCCAGATGATGATTTTAAATCCACGTAAAATTTCAATGTATTAGATGTGTATGACTGACACCTCTTAACGTATACTGCATCTTTTAAAAGTCCGTTGCTGTGGGGAGCTTTTTACAAATAAAAGTCACTTAAAAATGGACTTCTTCCATGTCTATCTGATTACTATGCAGCCAAGTTGAAATACTCCCTCCATCTTCTATTCCAAAACAGATGGCAAACAATGAGCAAGTTGGAATATGCTCCGCTTATAGTATTTAGCTTGCGGTTAAGGGCTTTCCAACTTTCTGGGGTAGCACCATCTCACTAGAAAACTGCTGTAGATCAAGGAGGACTAGCACAGCTGACATAATTCAGTCTCAAACCAGCCTTCCCATACTTAGTAGCTTCTTGTGTCAGCGTGTGTCCTAAACTGAAACATCTCAGATTGAACTTGGCTACAACCTAAGAGTACAGCGATGTGTTTAACAGATGAGACTGGCAGGAACAGAGGAGCTAAACGCGGTCAGAGGTTCCGAAGGCAGTGGAAGTGCTATGGCTGCTGAGGCACTGAGGGTACACAGAGGTGATTTTATCTTTTTCTCCCTGGTTCCTCACAGGTCAGACACTTGGATTTTGACTGTGCACTCTGCCACCACTTCAGGGGGAGAGGAGACAAAGTGGGAAGATTTTTCTTAACGTTTCTGCAAGCCTACCAAGATTGCGCTATTCCAAAGTAAACAGCTAGTCTGCAAAAACCACCCAACTCTTAAGCAATTAAATTCAGCAGGCCTACTACTGAAATTGTTGTTCTGTGACATATGTGACACACGTAACTACCAATTAATCATCCCTCATTATAACAAGTGACAGTAGGCTAGAGGTTTTCTTTTTCATTTCACAAAAAAAATACAACTGTAGTGGTGTAAAAAGCAAACAATTTTAGTTTCTTCAGATTAAAATTACTTTACACGAACGGCTTCTTAAAAATGATAAACGATGGAAGTCCTACCTCCTTAAATGTGTTTTAGTAATGTTGTTTATTTCTTTAAAAAAATAATTAACTACTATGCCTCAAGTCAGCTCTTTAAATCACGCTACTTCCTTACATAGGTTAGTATCAGTTCAAGAGTATTGAACGTACCGTTCTTATTAATTTCGGTCTTCCTTACGTTTTCTTGTTAGACAAGCAGCTATGGGCTGTTCAGTCCTCTAGTCAGAGCACTAACGCGGCTCAGGTGGAACTCCAATCCCCTCTTTTTAAAACTCTCCCCTTCAGCTAGCAGACTGACGCAACTTCAGCACAACCAGTTTTGGAGAAACATGCGTTACAGAGGCTCCAGGGGAATTTTCACCTTGTTTAAAACATACGGGAATAAAACAGAACCACAACTTTGGTTTACAAAACATAGCTTTAATTATATAGATTGCTTCAATGAGTTTTCAAATATAGATTTCAAAAAGTCACCAGTGTTTTAATATATGCTTTCTGAAATAACATTCAAACACTTACTTTTGAAATACTTATTGCTAATATGTTAATATTTGTTGAGTTTTACCAAGTGTTAACTATTGAATATTTTTGTTTAAGTGTTCAATAATAATTAACTCATCATTGAAACGCCATCGCTAGTCATTTGTTAGTGCATATATGCTTTCATAGGGACTCAGTTATTACTCTGATTTACAGGTTATGAAGAGCTTAAATAGGTCAGCTAGACTCAAATGGGAGCCATGATTAAGTTCAGAAAAAAAAGCAGATAACCTACTGAAGTGGCAATAAATAAGAGAGAAGAAAATGACTCGGTCATAAAAAGCTAACAAATTTATATACTTAGACCTTCAGTTTTAGTCTCTTCTCGGTCTCAGGAAGAACGTGAAAACACCAGAGGGTGAATGATTGCCTGGCCCACAGCATTCTGCTATAATCACAATAACCTGGGGAATTCAAACAGATTGAAGAATTTCATGTGGAACAAACTATATTAAAGAAGATTCTTTAATGAAATGTCACTTCTGACTCATGCATTAGATTAAGTACTTTGGACGGAAGTCTTCAGGGCCAGTCAGGCTCCAAGTGGATTCCTTCATATTGTTCCCAATGCACACCTCAAGAGGTAGCAAGGCAGTTTTACCACAATACAAACGGAATTTTGGCTTCTTTGCTGAAATTTCAGCAAGGGCACCAATTTGGAGGTGATTTCTTATCCTATGCAAACTGCTCAGCCACAGCTCCTTTTGAGTAAGCCCAACAGCAGTCAGAAAGTGGCTTCTGCTGACCCATGTGACAGTGTACAAGTCGTGAGAATCTGGTATTCCATTAATTATCTCCCAGTCACTTCTTTCACAGTGTCATTTGCCAACCCACCTTGCAATGTTTGTAGCTTTCTACACCACTGTAACTTGAATTTGATAAATCAACTCTTCTACAGAGCAGGAATTTCATTAACAACTCCGTGCAGACTCTAATGTGAGGCTGAATAGCAGTATATACTTTGAAAACAGATTCACATTGGGTTTTAATATATTTTTCACTTGTATTTTAGTTTCTCTCAAAGCAGAGTATCACTAATTTGCAATCACCATAAGATACCTGACGTCTGTGTAATTCTTTTTACATCACTTCAGAACATAGTATATTAAAAAAAAAAATACAGTTCATCAGATTACAATTAAACAATTTCATTTCGAAAAGTTACTTTACTTGTATGTTATGGTACAAAAAGAAGGCAACTTAGGTTAAAAGTGTTAGATAGAAAATACAATAATGAAGAATACAGTGTTAGAGACCTGAAGGTTTACAGGTGTGCAATTTTTAGAGTTTTACAAACTAATTTCAGAGAATCAGAAAGGCATCTGAACTGATGCAGCATAAAAATTGCAACGATCCCACGATTAATTTTCATGGTGGGAAAAGTTCAGGTTGAAACATGATGCTTGTTCAAACTTTCTGGGAGAGAACACGGAGGATCTTAGTTCTTAAAAATGCTGTCAGCTAATACACATCACCCATGGGACCCACGCAAACCCATTGTCTGCTAAAAGCTCGAAACACATTAGCACTTAAGAGACGTTTCCAAAGGATGAAATCAGCTTCTTTAGTCACTAAATGAAGATTCACTATCAGAACTGTCTTCTGCTTTCCCATCATCTCCCCAGGCAGGCACAGGGGCATCTGGGGTCCTGCAGGCAACAAAAACGTTCTATGTTGTAAATCCTAGAAGGTGGCTGAGCGCACAAGCAACTTAGTATGTAATGCTAACGTCCTTTCACCACAATTGCATGCACTTTATATCCACACCATTTAACACAGTAACTGTTTATGATTCACAAACTCACACCTTGCTGGTATTGCTTCACTTACAACTGAAAGATAAACACTAGAAAATGTTAGTCAATGGACATTAAAACTCTGTAGACATCAGTTTGAATGCACACCTTTGAGGTTATCGGAAATAATGACAGATCACTGAGAAGTGGCAAACACTTGTAGAAAGAGTTGAAATCAGGCAATACTGATTAATTCAACTTTTTTTTTTTTTTCAATCTTCAGAGGTACTAGGGCTGAAAGGAACATGCTGTACACCATTAAGCAGTGTAAATAGTACATGAAAAAAATAAGACAGGAAATGAACAATATTGTATCCAACTAAAACTGCAGGGATAATTTAGAGAAGCAAAAAAGAATTACTCAGAGTGGAATTTGGCTAGAACACTGGGTTAAATTTGACATGCAAGAGCAGCCATGGGATTTTTATTGACTACAAATGATCAGATCTCTTGTATTTAGTTTTGAGGAGAGTATTTAAGATGGCTCTTAATATCGTGTCAAAACATTTGCTCAGGGAATCTACTGGGAACAAAGGGGAGAGAAGCAAGCCATGTAAAGACTACCTAACACTACTGACTGAAGATGCTGGCTCTCCCTGGCATCTCCCTCCTAAATATGTAATGAGTTTGATAATGCAAGCAAGACCGAGCCTGGTAAATTCTGAAACCAAGGCAGAAAATATACATGCAGTTACACTTGGGGAAGGGGAAGAATGATCTTCACAGAAACCAACTTCCTGTATGATAGCTAACTGCTCTCTTTGATAAAATACTACATTTTAAACTAAGCCGACAATTGTATTATTCGTCCCATTGTTATTTATCTTTGGGCTACTCCTGTGTGCCATGACACAGAATTTCTTTTCCAACTTTAGTTCTGTTTATTATAATTTCTCTGTTGGAAATCCCTAAGGAATGTTTAAAGTGCTTCTAAACATTTTGGGTGCAAAAATGAGAAGTGCATTACAGAAATGTAAGAGAGCCTTCTCCCTCCCCCCTGCACACCTCCAAAATAAATTAAGCAAGCGTTTGCTTTTTCATGCAAATACCACTTCACAATATTATTCCTTGTTGCCGTGGTAATGACAAAACAGAAAAGCCGTGCAAAGACATGTGATCTGGAGAGACCAGTGCAAAAACTCTCCTCTAGTAAGGAGAGGAAGATGGCAATGATTTCCTTTAGTTCGCGAGGGCAGGACAAACTCTTCTGGAATCACAGACAGGCAAGAGAGGAAGGATAAGAAACAAAAGTTAAAAATAGATAAATTGGGAGCTTGATTGAATAGGCAGTTTTCAAATTCTATAAAAGGTTGAGAAAGGAGTGACAACAGAAGTAAAACAGCTGAAGGAAGAGAGTATAAACAACTCCATATTATTAGAATTAGCATCTCTGCAGCCACAAAAACCCCACACTCAGTCACTGGCAAGAGTGACTTGGGAGAGTCTGCAGTAGGCGATTGAGCATAGAGTGATAAGTACATTTTCCTAATTTTCACTGGGACTGACTGAGTAGGCCTAAGGAACCTGAGGACACAAGAAATTTGATGTGAATAGCAAGATACATACTAAAAAAAAATATCTATGAGATTGAGACAAGAAAGCCAGAAAATTAAAAGAAAGGTCACACCTGACTCCTTAAATATTATGCACTATGCACCTGGCCAAAAAATTAGCTTTCATTAATCAGGTAGATTTGGTATACAGTTTTCAA
The DNA here is from genome assembly GCF_963924245.1 of Chroicocephalus ridibundus. Classification (NCBI taxonomy): domain Eukaryota; kingdom Metazoa; phylum Chordata; class Aves; order Charadriiformes; family Laridae; genus Chroicocephalus; species Chroicocephalus ridibundus. The sequence continues at coordinate 159,160,221 of NC_086284.1, forward strand.
ACCAGTAACATTTTAAAGAAAATGTGCCCAAGCATTACTGTTGCACAGAATCTTTGAAGATGGACTTGGAGACCAAAGCCCAGACATATTCTGCGAGCCCCAATCCACAGTAATAAATGTTTCTGTCTTAACCCAAATCAGACAATCCAAAAGCAAGTGCTTTTTTTAAAAAAGCTTTTGAAATTTTAACCTATTATCTTATTTTTATCTACTATAAAAATCCATCCAAACATGAAGAAACAGCAGCCTTTACAGAAAGGTAGGGACCAGAAATGCAGAGCAAACAGTACAACACATTTAACACACAAATAGTAAAACCATGTTTGATAACCCTGTCTCACACTTGCACAGGTTCTTGTGTTCTTTTTCTTATTTCTCATTCAATCAGCAAAAATACCAAATAACTACTTCAGGCTTATTTAGACACGAGGAAGTAGCTGGGAGCTAAAGTGACTCAATATATGATGATACTTCCGTTTTCCTATATTTTTATTTATTATTTTAAACAAATTACTTGCTTCAGAGTAAGCCTTTCCAAAACGTAAAAAGACTTCACTGGAAAGAAGAAAAGGAGAAGCAGACTTTCTAATACACTGACAGTTTCTGAAGAGGATTAGTGGATATAATGAAAGTTAATATTTTCATCAGTTTAACAAATTCTGTCAAATAGTACAGTAAAACTAAATTACAAGTCAAATGTAAAATAAGCCTAAAATTCATGCTTATGGCCAGACAGTAGCTTTGAAAATGAGTATCTATTCTTAGTAGTCTTCACATCAGGTTTGCTCAATCAACAGTCACAATTTCAAACTGCTGACTTCAATTTACACTGTTAATGTTGAAGTCAAGTTGTACACTCCATCTACTGAAGGAATCTGGAAACAGATGTGTTGTCCCTCGTGCGTCCAGCAAAATAAAATAGAGTTTGTTCTTACTACTCTACATTGATGGCATTCTGTTATTGAAGTGCTGAAAGAAAATACGTGGGAAAAACCTCATACTCTAAACAGCACAGTGAAAATGGCTACTGATGTATTACTTGATTCCTCATCGCTAAATGCACATTGTCACATGTTCCCTTGTCACTGCTATAGCCTTTTCCTTGAACTGCACCACCTCTGCTTGGCTTGGAAGAAGTCCTTCCATTTCCTCACAAATCTGAATGGTGAAGTCCTGCAACTTTCTGTTTGGGGGGGTGCAGTATCTACCCATTTATATTCCAGTCTCTGTATTACCTGGGCCTTGCCTCTGACTAGCCAATACTGAAAAGACAGCTCATAGCTGAGATTGTATCCTCTCCTCCTTTGGTACTGATGGCCCTCTTCAGACCTATAAAAGGCTAAAAACACCTTTCATGGAAGACTTCAAAACCTGTTTTAAGGCTGATAGTTTAGATTCACAATGCCATAAGCAAGCTTTTCTAAGCACACTTTTTTTCCAAGTTTTTTAAACACACGGTTGAATTCCACCCCTACTGGAAGTTACAAATTACTTACTCAAGAAGATCTGGATTTAGCCCTTCAGAAATCATTTTGTTTCGTATTGCCATTACAGGAACACCCTGTGCAGGAGGAGGAAGAATAATATGAAACTATTGGACATAAAGAGGTGAACTAAATCCCACAGGTTCTTTTAGCTACACTTCTATACAAATGTATGCATGTCATTTGTTGAACATGAGAGTCGAATGATAATCTCAGTTGCCATCAGTACGAACCGAGAAATGAGAAATGACTAAGATCAAAGGCCCTTTTAATCTTTCTTATATTTATAACAAAACACCTAGAGAAAGTTGCAGGGAGAGAATCGGGAATGGACAGTTACATTTGCAATTCATGCAGACAAAACCAGAAGGCTCAAGTTATGTGTATGGACTGAGAATGTGAAGAAAGCACAAAGACAGCAGTTAACAATTGTGCTTGAAAGACAAGGAAGACGCAAACATGCTGAAGGTATAGTGAAAGAGGGAGGAAAACCAGGAAAGTGCATCTGCTACAGCTCCGGAAGGATACCTTAAGGCAGTGCTAAAAATTGGAAAAGTCTTTAAAAAGCATGCAAAAAAAGGCAAACAGGACACGAGAACAGAAGCACAATTTAAAAGTGATTCCTCTGAATACAAGTGCTTGTACAGTCAGGCTTGAATCTTCTGTGACTTGTGGACAGACTGTAGCCAACTATGTACGTGTTAAAAAAAATTCCTTCCTTTCACTGCAAGTCCTTCCACAGCTTCTGCACTTTATTTTATTCAGCAACACCTAAACATCCCCCCATCTTGGATCGCACACCCAAGAACACATTGACCCACGTCGTCTTACGAGACACATTCCAACAAGCTGCTCCTATGTTTCCACTAGAGTTGCTCAAGGACAACTTGTTGCTTTGCCATCCCCTGTTGCAAACCATCAGAAACACCACCTGGACCACTGCATGCCAAGAAAGGAGGGAAAAAATAAAAAATAAAAAATAGTGATTTCCAAGGGACAAAGCTACTGGTCGTCTAGGAAAGTCGGGAGAGGCCTCACAATCTAAATGAAAAGTAGCGTAGAATTCTTTTGGCACAGGACAAATATCTGTTGTCCAAAGTAAGTAAAATAGTGATAAAATAACGGGCAGCCATGACTAATGTTCCAGAGCAGCATGTGGTACTACTGACAGTTGCAGTAGCTAACCTGGCAAAATGAGAACTAAGGTAGCTGTCTTACTGGGTTCTCCTTGTGCAGTTTCACAGTAAGAATTACAATCAAGACTTTGGCTTGAAGATTCCAGAATAGCACGCAGGCAGGTACAGTTTTAGCAATCTATTAGGCATACTGCCAAAAACGTGACTCAAATAGTTGTGAGGTATTAGCTTGCAATAAAGAATTTCTCAGTAATTCACAACTAATGTACATTGCAAAGGGGAAAGCATCAGAGTATTTCATGACACTTTAAAATATTCACTTATTCTAGTATAGATTTGGACACCAGGGATTGTGTGTGTATACACTAGCTCACACTATCTAATTCTTTTCCCTCGCTTGACTGCTTTTAGGGTTACTTCCCCCAGCTTAGAAGTCACTGATGAAGTGTTTATGCATCAATTCAAATCATGTGAAAACCAGACTGAGTCAGGTCAGACAAAGCAGAATTTGTATTTGCTCTCAATGAAAGGGAGCTCAGTATATGAACTTTAAGAATGCACTGGAGTCATAGAGTCATAGAGTCATAGAATTATAGGGTTGGAAGGGACCTCTGGAGATCATCTAGTCCAACCCCCCTGCCAGAGCAGGGTCACCTAGAGCAGGTTACACAGGAACACGTCCAGGTGGGTTTTGAATGTCTCCAGAGATGGAGACTCCACCACCTCTCTGGGCAGCCTGTTCCAGTGCTCTGCCACCCTCAGGGTAAAGAAGTTCCTCCTCATGTTTAGGTGGAACTTCCTATGTTCCAGTTTGTGCCCATTGCCTCTTGTCCTGTCCCCGGGCACCACTGAAAAGAGCCTGGCCCCATCGTCCTGATACCCACCCTTTAAGTATTTATAAGCGTTGATAAGGTCACCCCTCAGACGTCTTTTTTCCAGACTGAAGAGACCCAAATCCCTCAGCCTTTCCTCATAAGAGAGGTGTTCCAGTCCCCTCATCATCCTCGTAGCCCTCCGCTGCACCCTTTCCAGCAGTTCCCTGTCCCTCTTGAACCGGGGAGCCCAGAACTGGACACAGTACTCCAGGTGCGGCCTCACCAAGGCAGAGTAGAGGGGGAGGATGACCTCCCTTGACCTGCTGGCCACGCTCCTCTTGATGCACCCCAGCATGCCATTGGCCTTCTTGGCCACAAGGGCACATTGCTGGCTCATGGTCATCCTGTTGTCCACCAGGACTCCCAGGTCTCTTTCCACAGAGCTGCTCTCCAGCAGGTCAGCCCCCAACCTGTACTGGTGCATGGGGTTGTTCCTCCCCAGGTGCAGCACCCTACACTTGCCCTTGTTGAACTTCATAAGGTTTCTCTCTGCCCAGATCTCCAACCTGTCCAGGTCTCTCTGTATGGCGGCACAGCCTTCCAGTGTGTCAGCCACCCCACCCAGCTTGGTGTCATCAGCAAACTTGCTGAGGGTGCACTCTATCCCCTCATCCAGGTCATTGATGAATATGTTGAACAGGACTGGACCCAGTACTGACCCCTGGGGAACACCACTCGTCACTGGTCTCCAACTAGACTCTGTGCCCCTAATCACAACCCTCTGAGCTCTATCTTTCAACCAGTTTTCTATCCACCCCACTGTCCATTCATCTAACCCACACTTCCTAAGCTTCCCTATGAGGATGCTGTGGGAGACCGTGTCAAACGCCTTGCTTAAGTCAAGGTAGACCACATCTACCGCCCTCCCCTCATCTATCCATCTAGTCATGCCATCGTAGAAGGCTACGTAGAAGGCATCGTAGAAGGAAACTGCTATGCTTTCATGTTCGCTTGGAGAAGCATTTTATTCCAAAATTTTATGCATCAAAAACATACAAAAAAAACCTCTCAGCACCCTCATGTGTCATAGATTTACAAAACTAATCTTAAGTTTAATCAAAATGCCCTTTAACAGTGCACAAAGATGACTGTACCTATATCTGTTTATAACACAACTAGGGCATTACAATTACTTTATCTTTCACACTTTCCTAAGTTTTAATCTAGAAAATCAGAGTCTAATACTGCTGTGAACCTAAATCTTACTAAAATGAAGCAGACAACTATTTTAAATCTAAACAGTAAGTACACTGACCAAACAGGTCCACTGAAATGGCACAGGCGCACTTTTCTAACGTAGGAGCCAATACTAAATTTCCATGGCATTTGTCTCTGCCCAGTTAAGATTTGAAATCATCCAAATCACTACACATTCAACAGAGTGCTCCCCAGCCCTACTCACAGCCAGGTCCTGCACCTCGGGAAGTGTGCAGGTACTGGAGAAGCCACAGCTCAAGTATCAATCTTGCTGCAAAATATATTTTGGTTCTCCATAGTCCAGAAAGAGGTCACATACCATCAGTGCTGGCAACTCCTGAAGAGCACTGCACTCTCCATGTTTGGTTTTTATTTCAGTTCTTTCAAGCAAGGATCAATCTGTATCAGGCCAGTCAGTATCCTGGCATCTACGCAGCTATGTTTGGTGTTTAGAATGAAATAAGCGTATTTGTACTTTAAACATGCAGTTTATTTGAAATCACAGACTGCTCCTCTCACCCTGTCAATAGAAGCGTTATGAACATTTATTGTAGCAAATATGATACTGCTTTTGTAAGGCTTGCTTTAATATTATTGTTGTATATTTTAAAAAAATATTCATTTAGTTAGCTGAACTGCACTCCATTGAAATGAGTTTGTTACTATTTCATAGAACAGCTATCTTTAGTGAAAAAAGATGTATCTCTTCACAGTGCAAATTCTTAAATACTACAAACATTGTGAGTAATAAATAAATGATCAATTCAAACAAATCCTCAGCTAGAAACTTAATTTTGGCAAATAAATGACACTAACTGAAATATTTGCCTGGACGAGAAGACAAGTTTGGCAAATACAAAAACACACATTAATTTGTAGTATGTTAGTTTGACTTTCCTACCACACTGTTTACAACTGGCAGAGGAGTCACCAGGAACTGCCAGTACAAAGGATAAATGTGGAAAGTGAGATCTCACTCCTTTAGCAGTCACCAAAAAAAAAAAAAGTCAAAGTAATTAGACCATCCAGGACTTTCACATCCACTTTGAAGTCTGGCATTAAATCAATACACTACCATAGCATTCTACTCTCTGCTACTACCCCACTGCTACATTTTCCAAATGGTTCGTAATAAGCTACCCATGAAGTGCCAATTTGTGATTCAAACGAAAAATAAGGTGTGGAACATTATCCAAAGTACCAAGGACACTAATTGTAATAACTGCTCTGAAAAGGGAGTGAAACCATGATAGGTTGGTTTTAACACAAGCAACATTTTACTAATACTATGACACAGTCATATCTTCCAGAATTATAACATATATTTCAGAGGAAAATTTCCACTGACAGCTTGAAAATACAGATTTTTTTCTTAGTTTCCAATCTCATTAATTTTGTGGATGTGAAAAAAAGATCTCTTAAAAAACATCACCAAGAGTCTCCCATTCACCTTTTCACCCCTTCATTAGTCTTCACTCATGTAAATATTGAGATTACATTCATTTCTTTCCTGTTTATCTGTAGAACAGCCCACAGACAAAGAGGCAAACAAAACCTGCATTACAAATAACAGGAAACTGAAGTGGAACCAAGCAGTGAAGCAACTCTTGTATCTCTATTTTGTATCCTACAGAAATATCAAATACTCCTGCTCTGAACTATACTAGCAAAGCTGCATTTTGCACCCTGCAGCAAAACCAAACTGCAATCATGAATGACGCCAATTCTGCCAGAATAACTACACTTTCTGTGGCATCTTCTGTAACTCCAGCTAATATCACTCTGCATTTACACATCTTCACACCTTCATTTCACAAGTATATTGGCAGAATTTTGTAGAAAGATCTTGCCTGAAGCTGTCTGAGAGATTATATTACATCAACTCATTTATTAGCGAAGACGTGATAGAAATATTGTGATGTTATCTGAGCTTATAGACTACTGATGCAATATATGTCTTCAGACACTTAATCTTCACTTAAAGCTGTGTGTGATGTTCCACCTAAAAATAACGGAATACCTAAAGAATCGTAAGAGAACTGACTTACCACTTGTACCATTTTGAGATATCTGGCATATCTTGGATCCTTGGCCACAGTTCTAACATTTTCTGTTACTACCTCTGTTTTCTGTAACCCTTCTTCATGTATATTGTTCTGCTGTAGACAAAGAAGATAACACATTAATGGTTAGGTATGCAGACCAGGAGCCTGGAGAGATTTCAATCCAAAAATCTGTAATTTATGGGTAAAGTGCAACTCTTCTTACATCAAGATTATTCTGATCTGTGCTTATATTATTAGAGATTTCCAAGATGTATGAATACACAAAACCCAGCTTTTTCATTATTGACTTACAAATGTGACTTTCTACTTGTAGTCACAATTTTAAGCCATTGTATAATACATGGAAAAAAATAATTAGCCTTCAATATCCCTGTTAAGTTTGTTGTATTTAATGAATAAAACAGAACTAAATTTTAATGCTTACTTTATAAAAAATAATTTTTTAAAGGATTATAACTATCTGCCCTAGTGGTCCAATGCTTTTTTTCCTTAAAATATTTGTTTGATTCCCTGACAAATGTTTCATAGAGATCATATAGCTTTTAAACTATACTTCTTTGTATAAACCATTAACCTAAAGGATAACATAAAGAAATCAAAGAATCCTTGAGAGTAATTAATTAAAAAAAAAAATTACAAAAACCTATAGTACTACTTAAAGGACAACAGAAAACCATGTATTTGTTATTACACTAACCATTTGAAAGTAGCATTGGAAACCTCCTTTCAGAAATATCTGTCCCTACCGTAACGTCAGAGAAGAGGAACATTTTAAAGAAAACAAAATAACTGGGAACAATTTTCTAACATGACTGAAACACACAATGCTAACTTGTCCATTCTGTCTCCCATGTTGCTGGCTGCAAATTAGAGTTACAATCTTTAACAGGCAGGGAAAGGCAACAGAGTACTCCAGCTATTGCCGCTCCACAGCAACTTCTACTAAATAAAAGGAAGAACAGAGATTGGAACTGGAGATTCAAAAAAAACAAATTATAACAGGAAACTGGGGAAAGAACACCATCTACAAATGGGCCAGACTGGTGATCACAGGATTTAAGTCTGGGTTAAAAAACTAACCAAACGCATGCATACACAAAAAAAAAAACCAACAAAAAATTAACTGCAGGGAAAGGATCTTAATGTTGCTCACTTAAAATCACTCACATTTTCTGTACATAGATGATAATATATAGAAAACATTGACTCTAATGATCTCTTTAAAATAAAGTATGTTAGAAAATCCAGTTTGAGCTGAAAGCTCACATTCTAAAGGAAGGAGGAAAGAGTTGGAATTACATGGTTCGAACTGTTATTTTCATTCATGTCCTTCCTAGTCCCCTGATGCAGTTCACATTCATATTTTACTGCAATTGAAGAGGAAGGAGGCATTAACCATTAGATTTGAGTTACTTCTAATTATTTAAGCCACATATTCAAGAAAGGGTATACCCTCTTTTGTTTTAAGTCACTGGTTAAAACAGTTTCATTAGTAAAAATCATAGTTTTAGATCTTTATAGTTGATTGCTCTCTTCCAATAGACTTGCTTCTTCCGTCTATTTCAAATGAGACTAGAAACTTGAGACGGAGAGGTATACTCCTTCAATGTATTAGTTATGCTTCATTACTTACTCCAGATTGAGGCGATACATCTGTCTGTTGATCCGTAGTAGCTTGTGCCACAGGACCATTTGTAACACTATTCATATTTGCACTGGACACTTGAAATTTGACATCTTCTAGGCCAGGAATAGAGGATAACTGAGTGTACAAAACATCATCAAATAAACAACGAGCATATCGTAAGTCTATCTATACAATAAAACCTGCAGTATGCTGCTTAACACATATTCCCCAGGTAGGTTTCACGTTAGTAAAATAGTAACTTTTTACCACTAGTTTTGCTATTTTGAGTGGCAGAAAAACAAAAAAAAATTAAATTTTTCTATTCAGGTGGCCTCTACAACAAAACCCCCAAAACACTCCATTAGAGCTTTCACTCTTAACATGAGGCTGCAGCGCAGAAAAGACTTCAACACCTTCCCAGCATTTTGCTACTGTACTTATCAGCTACACAAGAGCCGTGCCATCTTCTCTACTACTTCCTCTACAGTGAAAGAAATCATGACAAGAACAGCTCTATTACCTAACAGATGGGCGACTGGTTACAGATTTTGCAATTTTCCACATCTTTCACTCTTTTTTAAGGAAATGCTGAGAGTGGATATTAAATATGCTGCATATTTATTTGAAGGAAATTCTATTTAACATGATTATCAAGAATTTTGGAAAAATTATCAATATTGATCATTCCTAAATATTTTGAAATAAATAAGAGTTAGTAAGCACTGTTTGTACTACTACAGTATTTTTCTCACAAAGATCTTAATGAACGGTTTCAAAACGTCTTACCCCTGCTCCCAGAAAAGCCAACTGAAATTGCTTCCATCATCATTGAAAGAAGGATTTGTTAAAACTGTACAGTGAATGTCTTTTTAGTTTGGGGCTTTGGTTTTTTTCACTTTTAGCAAATTAAATGATAATACATGACTACAAATTATATCCTTTTGTCATTTTAGCTGAAGAAGATACACCAAACACATTGGTGTTAGCTTAGATCCAATTCAGGTCACATTTCACTATCAAAAGGTTTACATGGCATCTATCTAGTTACTTACACCAATTGAAATCCTTACAGTTTGGTAACACTTAGAAAGATAATTTTGCTTTTTAAAGGGGGCAAAACCGTCTTATTAGAGTTTCCATGGCAAATGCAATTTTTTACTGCAACCCTGCAAGACAAGTCACATATTTTAATATCTGAAAACTTCCCTCCGTTTTCTTAAAACCAAAGATGCAATAAAAGCAACACAAGTAAGCTGCCACATAGTTCAGTTGCACTTTCATGATCCAAGTGCTCCCTTCCTGTTCAATATGCTTAAGAGACAAAATCAACATTTCCACTATGTGCTGTTGGTTCCTTCCTTACATATCAACTACATCTTCAAATGTTACAAAATAGAAGTGGCAAGGCATGCAAAGAGAGAATTCCCCATGTGAGCATTTTGTATTAGCTCCTTCAAATCATTCTGAAAACTTATTTGCTCAATTCAGACTATGAAAAGGAAGCTAGTTCATGCAGTCTAGGACGCTGCCACTGTTAGAAGATAAAGATTGTACATATACATACCTTTGCATCCAAAATATTGAGTGTTGTTTCAATTTGTTGGATACGGAGAGAAAGTGCTGACAATTTCTAGAATAGAAAACAATTAGGACATGAAAACACTCCCATAGGCCACTTGTACATATAAAACAGTTCATATCTAGCTAAACAAAATCATTTTTGTGTTCTACCTGCTGAAGGCAAAGTAGAGCGTAAATTATATGATAACATTATGAAAAAAATGAAGTAATGACGTCCCTTTTTAGTACAGTAGTTACAGTGGTACAAATTTTAAATAATTTTAGTAGGCAGTTAGTTTTCCCAAATAATGACTGACAGAAATGAAGACAGACTATGTACAAAAGAAAGCCAAAGTAAATACGGTATTACTTTGGGCAACTGGAGAATAATGGCAGACATACCGTACTCTCACAGTTACCAAAACATCTTTCTTCAAAGCTTTTTCCAAATGCGGAAGATGAAAAGATGCAATATGTGTGTATGTAACAGAGCAAATACAAAGTAGAAAAATCTGATAAAGACTACAGCAGGTAATTGAAAGTCCTATATAGTCAAAATGCACAGTGAATCAGAACTAACCAGAAGCTTTATATGCTCCAGGTGCACCTCAATCAAATTTTGACACTTTTTTTTTTTTTTTAAAAATACCACTTAAGTTTTTTCTAAATTACTCTATAAGAACTGTCACTCTTTTAACTAATCACTACCATACTCCACCAGACCTGTCCAAGTGAAGCTGGCTAGCACGCTGGCTGGCAGGTATGTACCACTCTGACAGCTTTCTGGCACGTTGGCAAGATTCTGCCTGGCTCTGAAGCAGTACTTTAACACCCTAAGAAAATGGCAGTTCTGCCAATATGCTAGAAAAAGTAAAAAGAGACTGACAGGAGTTAGTCTTTTTGGATAGTGCACTGACTTGTTTACAGATGGTTCTTTGTTCATGAAGAGGAGTTAGTTCCTACTGAAACTATGTGCCCTGCATGTAAGTTGGGGAAAGGAGAGGAAAGATGTACAAAAGACAGTTATATAACTTTATGGGTCAGTTTGACTAGACAAGAGCCAAGAAATTTAGAGTTAAGGATGGTGTCAGTCCTAATTTCGAATTTCTTGGCTTCCATTGATTTACACTGGGGCCTTTCACTCTAAAAAACTTCTGTACTTCACAAATAGAAAAAACTTTTCAAGAAGTTTATAAAGCAACTATTTAGTCTCTTGGGTAACAACACATTTAGGTTAACTAGTAACTATTATTAAGTAGACTTCACAGCATTGCTGCGTGCTCAAGATGGCTTTAAATATGCAAGTTCTGATTTCCATAATGCCTATGTAAGAGGTAATATTGAGATCATGTGACAATTGAGTTCTGGACAACTGACAACAGCATCACCAGGCAGTTACACTGTCCCATGTATCAAGTTACAATACGTTTAAAAATCTAGAAAAAAAATACTTTTTTTCCCTCTGAAGCTCCATATGTTGATGTGGTAGCCAAATTTTATACTTGCCACGGGTCTGGCTCTAAACTTTACCAACAAAAAACAATTTCTCAGATTACATGGCTTAGTCTAATTGGATTTGACTGCTGCCCTAGCCCTGCTGGCTAGGGCTGTATAGTAGTTTTTGTTGAATACCAGCGAACAGTTACAAAAAAACCCACTACTGACAAAAAGGTTAAGCTCAAAGCCACATTATAAAAACCCCTTCCTACAAAAGAGGAAGCGCTCTTGTCCTGTTCAGTGGACAATTCTAGTCCTGTCAGTCTGGTGTATTTCCATTGACACTAAAGTCACCACAAAAACTTATCAACATTAAATATTTTTATTTTTCTCTTTTTAACAACACACTACAATGAAATGCTTCACGTTCCATACCAATCACCTGCCACTGTATCACCCTTTTAAATTAAAGGTGGTAAAATCTGAAAGCAAGTTTTGATGCAATAGCCTAGGACACAGATGAGAGGGATACTGACTGTCAAAATGGATTCAGCACCACAGGAATATGACATCCTTCTTCCAAAATAAGATGATATCCACAGATGGAGCTGCTCAGAAGAAATTCCAAGTACCAAAAAGTTCAAAGACTGTGCCAAACGCAAAAGTTTAAGGAAACACGATTAAGTGTGCTATAATCAGCAGTTCATGTGGATATCTTGAGGAAAAATCTGTCTTAAGCACTTACTCAAGAGAAACCTTGAACAGAAAGCAGACTAAATTTTTTTGGTTTAAGCTACCAGTACTATTGCATCAAAAATATTTAAGTGAATGGTTCTTGTTTCTAGGATTTTTTTCATTGTATAAATTGACAGCTGGGAAAATAAAAAACATACCTCTTCACAAACAGTAGAAAAGCGGTTGAGAAACTGTACTGTGTGAACCACAAATTGGTTTAGAAATGCTACAGTTCTTTTCTGCTGAATAGCAGGAACCTGCATTAAATAATATAGGAAAATTAGATTATTTTATATATACTCTATATATATATACACTCTAAATAGATGTCAATTCTCACATTTGGATTCAAAGACCTGTTAAAACATGGAAATGTTTTAGAAAAAAAATATTTTTGAAATCTACCTTAAGTGTGCTCACTTTGAATGAATGTGTACATTCAATGTGTACATTGTAAACAATTTATAATATATATTATGTATAAAAATCCTTTTTCTCTAAAAACTTAGTAACATGACAGTTGAAAAGTTGCAGGATACGCAGAAAAGGCAACAAGATCCACATACATGAAGGACTGTTATCTTATTTAAGAAAACACTTTAAGATAACTTTGTGAACTTTCCTTAAAAATCAGTGTTAAAATATTTTTTAAAAAAGAGAGGAAATCAGAATCTTTCCTTCTGAAGCTTAGGAAGCAAAACCAAACTTTTGTCATCCATACAAATACTCAGTTACAACCAACACAATAATCAAAAATAAGGAGTAGTGAAATTGCTGTCTCAGTCTTTAGTGGCTACCTATACTTCTTATTTCCAAGCCCAGACTATCCTAAAATTACACTTTAGTGTCACTCCTCCTAGTCAGATCCAACGCATGCATACTTTTCAGACTAAAAGGTAGAATGTTATGTTTGTCAAAAAAAAGTCTAGTGCTTATAATGTAATAGACAGTTGGCATTTTTATTTAAAGCGTTCTAGAAGACTGGAATCAGGAGCATTCACACTAACATTTACGTATAAAATTATAGTGCCTCAGGGTTAATTACCTTGGATAATTGTTTAACTCTTAAACTTCACACAGGAAATTACTCTATGGAATCATAATTGGTGAAAGTGAAGGATTTACAAGGAAAAATATTTGCAGCCAAGCTCCAGCTACAATGAACAACAGTTTGTGAATACAGTGAGTCTCTGGTCTTCACCTCTTTTTTGGTCTTCCATTTGTCAGTGTGGCCATTCACTACACTTTGCCAATCTTAAGACGTCCTGATTTTCTGTGGGACTTCTGTTGCTACTAACTCAAGCTTTGAGTCTGTGCACCTGTATGGCAGGGTTTGCTAAAGTTCAATTCTGCAGCTCCAAAACCGTCAAACAGTGCTTATGGTCTTATCAGAAATGTATGGGGTAGCACAGAGGATGGAGGGGTCGCTGAGGCAATCGGAACTGCCCTATCTTTGTGCTCTGTAGTTGAGAAAGAAAGCTAAAACGATGTTTTGCGTCATTAAAAGGCACGAATAAGCAGCTTTGCACGTGATTTGCCTCACAGTTCTAAGACTCAAGTGGCTGAGCTCTTCAATATAACGCTATCACAGAACTTGGCGGAAAACGCCGTTGAAAAACGTTAATATCGCGCTCCTGGGGACAAGAGAAGCCGCCTCGGCCGCCCGCGACCCTGCCGCGGGCACTCGGCCGCCGCTACAAAAGCAGCCCCCTGCACGCCGCCCCGCAAGCCGCTCTCCGGGCCCCGGGGGGTCCGGCGAGGCCGCGGCGGGCAGCGGAGGGAGGGGCGGGGGGGGTGGGGTGTGGGGGGTGGTGGTGACAGGCCTCGCCCAGCACCAGGGCAAGCGCAGCCGCCACCGGGGGAGGAAGCGGGACAGCCCCGGCCCCCCGGGCGACCGCAGCCCGTACCTTGGTGAGGTCGATGCCGGAGCCCACGATGGGCAGCCCGTCCTCGTCCATCCCCACCGGGCCGCGGCGGCGGGACGGAGGGGCAACCCCGCACCCCGGATGCGCTCCGCGCGCGACCGCTTGACCACGGCCCGGAAACAAAACTTACGCTGCGAGGAGCGCCGTGCCCTGTCCTTGGGGCCTGCGCAGTCCCCCTCTCCCAGCGCAATGCACCATGGGAGTTGTAGTCCGAGGGGAGAGGGCGAGGCGGGAGGGCTGGGAGCCCTCGCTCTGCGGAGGCCTTCCCTCCCCTCTCCGCCTCCCGCTTTTTTGTGACCCGCCCCATGGTGGCCAGGTGCTCCTGAAGTATCAACGCCCTGCTTTTCCCAAATCTTGGGTGGTTTGTTGGTCCCCGCTGCAGAGGGGCCCCGGACAGGCTGGGACGGGGCAGCGGCGAGGCGAGGCGGGCTGCGACCGTGGTCCTTCGAATCACAGAATCACAGAATGGTTTGGGTTGGAAGGGACCTTAAAGATCATCTAGTTTCAACCCCCTGCCATGGGCAGGGACACCTCCCACTAGACCAGGTTGCTCAAAGCCCCATCCAGCCTGGCCTTGAACACCTCCAGGGATGGGGCATCCACAGCTTCTCTGGGCACCCTGTTCCAGTGCCTCACCACCCTCAGAGTAAAGAATTTCTTCCTAATATCTAATCTAAATTTCCTCTCTTTTAGTTTAAAACCGTTAACCCACGTCCTATCACTCCACTCCCTGATAAAGAGTCCCTCACCATCTTTCCTGTAGGCCCCCTTTAGGTACTGAAGGGCTGCTATAGGGTCTTCCTGGAGCCTTCTCTTCTCCAGGCTGAACAACCCCAACTCCCTCAGCCTGTCCTCACAGGAGAGATCCTCCAGCCCTCTGATCATCTTTGTGGCCCTCCTCTGGACTCATTCCAACAGGTCCATGTCCTTCTTGTGTTGGGGACTCCAAACCCAGACATAAGTACTCCCATGGATTCACACTGGTGCGAACATCACTCCACAGCTGGAGGGCAAGGCCCTGTGTAATGCAGGTTGTGAAGATAAAGCGTCTTCCCCAGCAGTCAGACATCAAAAGAATAATGAGAGAAGCCAGTGATGAAACTGTTTCTGTGCTCTTATGCATTGTTTGGGTGGTGAAGGGCCACACTTTGAATATGAAGAATAAAAACAACAAGCACTGAATGACCGTGGGATCTTCTGAAAAAGACAGAAGCACGGCTCTAATCACATTAGGAAAGATTCCTGTACTGTAATGCTTACGCAAAAGGAAACAAGGGGATATGGTAAACCTAGCTGTGGCCTGTGTAACGTTTTTGTTCTGTTCAGCAATACCTATCACAGCTTTCACTCGATCCTCAAGCTTAGGGTATAAGTAGGTCTGTTCTTCTTCAGCCGTGAAACCCAGAGGTACCAGGCTCCAAGAAAAGGGGGAATAATCTGTAGGTTTGCAAATGTTCCTCTGGAAGAATTCCCTAAACTGGAAAATAACCAACCTGTTCTTTCTCTCTCT
This sequence comes from Chroicocephalus ridibundus, assembly GCF_963924245.1. Taxonomy (NCBI): domain Eukaryota; kingdom Metazoa; phylum Chordata; class Aves; order Charadriiformes; family Laridae; genus Chroicocephalus; species Chroicocephalus ridibundus. Next base: position 159,175,773 of record NC_086284.1, read on the forward strand.
ATGGAGAATCAGGAATGGCAATTGCATATAGATCATGCATCTAACCCCCAGGCAGATTAGCTATGAATGAAATACGAGAAATGACCTTTAAATCCCCAAAGACATGGCTCCAGACAGAGCATTACGCACACTTGAATTTGTTAGTAAATCCCAACTTGAACAGTATATGGAAGCGGCATCTGTTGGGTTATTCCACCATGAAAACTATTGTTGACTCTCAGAATTTATTCTCACGTTAGCCAGGAATATTCAATTCAGAAAAGAATCCATCCTTTGGAAATGGGATGCAATGTCACTGTGATCACTGATGTCTGGGCTAAGTTTTGGAGAATCTAGGCAAAGCAACGAAAAATCCTAGAATTATGATGTGTGCTATGTTCATTGTAACATTGGAAAAAAGATTACCAACAGCTCAACCTGTTAAGTAAAACTTTACTTCATTTAAATTCTGAGGTTGTGTACTACTGGAAGGCAAGACAAATCAGGGTGATTTGGGGTCCTTGTTGACAGCAGTGAATCCAAACAGAGTATAGTGGAGGAAATAGTTGGTGAAAATTCTTCATGGCTACATCTAAATACTACTACATTTAATAATAATAAAAAAAAACCTATCAAAATTTACAACAGTTAAGAATCTACCATAGTCAGTAGGAAGCTTCTCATGTGATGAGATCAATAAAAACACACTAATTACTTTAATACCTTGAAGATTAGAACCCGAATGTGCTATGCTAATTTTGGTTTAAAATTTAACAAAATTCTCAGTTTACTTCCAAATTATTTCAGTTTGCTAAGCATTTTACAAACCCATATACAGAATCCTGGTAGCTGTACACAGAGCACTTAGATCTGTTACTCAAGTTTACATAAAATGCTCACTTATGTACTGAAGCTGCTTTTCTTTGATTTTATATTTATTACTTCCATAATATATTTATTACTAACCTGCTGTCATATGCACATCCTTATTGCTCTCACTGAAATCCTATAGCAAAGTCTTTTCGCCCACACTGTTTGGATTATTGAACAACCTGTCTTTCATACTATGTTTTGGAGCACTGACATGCAGTTGGAAATTTCTCACATTTCCCAAAGGAAGGACAGGGGATTAGCCTACAAAATTCAGTAGGTTTAATCTAGTTTATAGGAATTGTGCAAATTTTTGTTGGGCAAAGGAGCCGTTTGTTTAAATTATCTAAGTGAATTATCTTACCACCTTAATTATCTCAAAAAACTCCCTGAATTATATTCAAGAATTAATCTAATTTACCATAAAATGTCCATAATACAAGTTTTTCAGGCAATGCCACAGAAATTTAATAATGTAAATGATTAGTCAAATCTTATCTGAATCTCTTAGTCTGTAAAACTGGACAAGAAATCTCACAAGAATATGCTCTTCTGTGAACTTTCTGGTACTTCCTGCTTTTAATTTGGCCAAAAATACTGCATAAAAAAGTGCAACACAGCACTTTTTCTCCCAGCTGGAATTAGGAAATGCAGGGTATGAAAAGTGAAAAACAGAGAGTAGAGGAAAATGATCCAAATGTTTCCAACACCTCTTAAAAATGTTTTAATTGAAGTGGTTAGTTAAACTGGAACTATTAATGACTGAACCCCCAATGGGAGGATTTATAAAAAATAATAGAGTGATAATATCTAGATTTACAGTGTGTGTGATTTGAGAATGTATTTTGTACCAGCACCCATACTGGATGATAAATGTCAAATTAAGGAATAAATACTGTATGGTACATAACTGCTGGCAGTTTATACCCTGTGTACGTGTCTACATATACATATATTTATCTATCTACAGGCATTTAAAGACACAGTCATGTAGCTCCACCTTTCAGTGAAGGAAAGATCAAAGACTGTTTAACAGTTACTGAAATGCAGTTCAGCTGAACATTAGTATTTTGAAGATGTTAACCTTAGAGATGCTGAGGCTAACTTGGAGGGCAAAAGCTGTGTGTACAGGAAACTGATCAAAGCTTTGTCTTCATCATCAGTAGAAAGTATTTTGTCTTGTGATTAGTGTACACTAAAAAGTAAAGGCAAGAGCATGGGTTTCAAAGCACTGAAACCAATCTGCTACATGTATTTTTATATTGCACAAAATCGGAGCTTCTTGTCAATTGCAAAACAAAACTGCACAAGCTGAAAAAACTGGCAAGTGCTACTGTAACATACAATGTTCCTATGCATTTTGTATGCTTATATACTGTTACAGGTCCTGAGAGACGATATTCTGTTAGACTCAGCAAATAGAACTCAAATAGCTATACAATTGAGAGGCAAGTTAAACAGAAACAAAAAGCTGATCCAAAAAAATTTCCAGACATGCTGTCACCTGATCCTCCATAGGGGCAATAGCTGTTTTTACTAAGGTGGTCCAATGAACAGCTGAAAAGGTCAGAGTGTGGATTAACATTTTTTTGATTTCCCATGGGGTCTTCTAAATCCATGCTTGCAAAGGGTATTCTGGCAAAGTTTTCTATATGAAACTGATATTGCCTCAATGATTTTTCCCTCAACTGAATTAAAAAAAAAAAAGGTCTATCTTAATAACTTAGGTATGTCAGAATACGTACAAACGTAACAAACAGAAGGTTCACAGAATTATCAACCCTTGACAGATAAATAGACTGAGAAATACAAATGTCAGGTGTTATGTAGGTTCATTTAAAAAAAAAAAAGAAGGAAATTAAATGATAAATGGTTTGGAGTTCTCTGAAAACGGCTTGTCGAGTTTCAATTTTCCAAATACTGCGCTAAGGCAACATCAGAGGATTAACTAATTATTTTGTTGTGCATGGAAGAACATGAGGAACATGCTAAAAACATTATCTGCTCATTTTATATTTTTTTCTAAATACCCATTTTATTCTGGAAAGAAGTAACACGAAGAGCCTTGAACTTGGCAAGATCATTCCAATCCTTGGTAAATAGTTTTAAGTAGTCCTTAAAAGCAGAGTATTAAAAACAAGCATCCTGGCTTCTGAATTAACTACAGAACAAAAGAATTTCTGCCGCTTTCTCCCTTGGGTTCTGAGCAATTCTAAATAAACAAAGTCTTAAGTCAAAATGCACCTGCACATACCTAATGCAAATTGCCTTTGCCAATATGGGTACTGAGTATAGTGTGTGATAGACACTAAGACAGGGAACTACTGGAGAGAGTCCAGTGGGGGGCTACGAAGATGATCAGGGGACTGGAGCATCTCTCTGACAGGGAAAGGCTGAGAGACCTGGGTCTGTTCAGCCTGGAGAAGAGAAGACTGAGAGGGGATCTCGCCAATGCTTATAAATATCTCAAGGGCGGGTGTCAATAGGACGGGGCCGGACTCTTTTCAGTGGTGCCTGGCAACAGGACAACGGGCAACGGGCACAAACTGGAACGCAGGAAGTTCTACCTCAACACGAGGAAAAACTTCTGTACTTTGAGGGTGACAGAGCACTGGAACAGGCTTCCCAGAATGGTTTTGGAGTCTCCTTCTCTGGAGATATTCAAAACCCACCTGGACGCATTCCTGTCCAGCCTGCTCTAGGGGAATGTGTTTGGGCAGGGGGTTGGACTAGATGATCTCCAAAGGTCCCTTCCAACCTCTACCATTCTGTGGGATTCTGTGATGTCCTGCATAGCTAGGTGCTATGTAAAGCTTTGCTCTGAGAGTGGACAGAGAAAAAAATAATCTGTTTCAGTTTCATGACACATCCCAAGGGACAGCAGTGCCCCAGTCCAGTCCTTCCTCTCACACCCACAAAGACTTTTAGTTGAGTCTACAAGCCACTTAAACCTCCCATTAAACCTGTACTCCTTGATCAAACTGTGGATACAAGATGAAGAAAGTGCTGTATCTTGAAACATCCTCCAGTCTGCTTATTTTGCAGTTTAAGCACACACCCGTCAAGACTGGAGCATCTTCCAAACTCATCTTAAAGTTAACAAGTTGTATAAGTTCTAGTTTCTAGTTTCCTACGTACTGGGATTTCGTTTTGGTTGCATACATTCAGCCAGTTGCTTTTAACTCTCTGCTGGCCAAGCCAAAAAAGGGGAAAACATATTTTATGTCTCTTAGTCAGCCAAATCCACGTTGCAAACACTTCCTGTGTATCTGGCAGAGAGAACATGTGAGAGTTCTATATTATATGGACTCCAAGGACCTGAGTCTTATAGTAACACCAGTTATTTGCACCTCCCTGGAAAAGGTCTCCTGGGTGGTGCCAGAGAGGGCACAAGTGGGACTGCTGCTCAGCGCAGGAGGCAGGTCCATGTGCTGCATTACAAGGGAGGAGTGATGAAGGTGCCTACACCATGGCTGCTTATCCGCACTGTGAAAGCTTCACCTGTGCGACAGTGCATAATTTGTGTTCTGCATCAAATAGCCTTCTGGAGGGAAATAATAATTTAAAGCACAAATAATACATTTCGTCTAGAAATAATCTGTCACCCATAATGAATATGGATATTTCCAGAGAATGCAGGGCAAGTTCAAGCAGCAATGAGAAGCTGGAGGCCTCCCATGAAAGGAACCTTCTGTCGTACAAGCTACTGCACAGCAGCTAGAGGGAGGTGGGGCCTGGATGTTCGTATCTGTTAAAAACCGAATATAGTGGAAATTCCATCAATATAGGAAGAAGCAGTCTGAAATTTTCAGCAGATATCAGATCAAGGCATCCTGTCTTCAGTTAAAAATATTGAAATAAGAGTTTTACTAGGATTACCACCACTTCCACTTTACAATGTAGCATTTTGTGATGGTTTTAGGATGCAATCTTTGCATCAGTTTTGGCTAAGAAAATGATCAGAAACTTCTGACCTATAAAGATTTAATTAAAACATTTTTAAAGTATTCACATACAGCTCTGTCATGAAAATCAAAGGAGGCCTATTTTTATCTCTCATTCTGTGATCAAAAAAATAACACTTTATTTCTTTTTACTTTGGAATTCCTTCCAGTTCTGAGGGAGGAAGACATCTCCCCAGGAGTCTCAGGGAAAAGACATACACAGGTAAAGGAAAAGCTCAGATGAACTGCAGTGTGGTATTTTGGCTCAAAACTAATGACTAACTGGACACAGATAGAAGGGTATTATTAGAACACGATCAAAGGTGAATCAAGAAGATGACACTAAAGGCACAATGATGCTATTTGGGAAGATGCAGCTCCTAGCTCTTGCTCCAGGACCATTGCTTCTAAGTACTGTCCCCCACAAACTATTACAGGATAAATCCGAGAGGCACTGGACAACTCCAATGTTAAGACAAGCAATGAGATGCTCAATGAAGTGGCACAGTCAAATGCCTGTATGACCAAAGACTGTTCACAGACAACACCACAGCAAAGATATCGAGAAGACTGCTACACGATTCTTGGTTGCATGCTAAATAGTTACTAACTTTTGAGACCCATTTGCACTTTTATCAACTTTTCTGTGCTACTTTGCTTGTTCTGCACTTTTGGTGTTTTCTTATAGCCCGCAGGGATACCCAGAAAGGTTTTATACGTTTTTTTTTATTATTAATTCTGTTTTGCTTGCACTGTATGTGGGTGGGTAAATGATTTGGAAAAAAAGAAGGGGGTGAAAAGGTTGCATGCAATAGATTCCGACTGGACACTACTGTAATACCAAAATACTTATCCTCATTTAAGTCTGTTGGATACCCTTACACCAACATTACTTACCCTGTCTTTGTGGCACCCAGCTATTGGATTTAATAATTTCCTTGCTTTCTGTACAAGGATCTCAAATATCGCTTTAATAATTACCTCTTTCACTGAAAGTCTAGAAAAGTGAGCGGTCTTTCTGATTTCAGTATTTTGGACTCCTCCAATTTCTAACTATATAAATTGTCCTAATTTGGGATTAAATTAGCACAAATAAATTCTGTGATAATTGCAGGGTTTGTTTCTTTAGTAAGGATAACTGGGGATCAAGTTGGAGCAGATGGTAACCCCACTGGAGAAAGTAAGAAAGGTCTTCCAAATAGTTTGCAATTGTTCAATTATATCACAGTTTATGGAGACAGGGATATTATCAGCTACAAAAATGAAAACTCATGATCTATGCTAATATTGTTTTGTTGGTTGGTTGGTTGGTTGGTTGGTGGCAATATTAAAGAATAGTGAGAATGTTAACACAGAAGAAAATGATGATAACACAAAAAAAGTCCTTCTTGTTTAGAAGAGGGCAGACAAATTCAATTTAAAGTACACATGACAATCCTAAGAGTTTTAAAAGACCTTCCAGGGTTATAACAGTATCAATTTAGTTACTATAGAATTTTTCTAAAAGTATCTCACTTTGATAAATACAATTCAAGGATTACAGCATCTTGGAACAGGTGGTAAGCAGTTTGTTGACTACATGTAAATCTAGATGGGATGACTCATGTAAATCTACAAATGCAGACAGTAAAAGTTCATCTTCGTTTGCTTGCCTGCAGGTATTAAATTTTTTTTTTGCATTAGAATGACTTTTTTTTTTTTTTTAAATTAGTCCATAAGCCAGAGTTACTTAAACCCTTAACAGATGTCAGTTAGAGGAACATGCTTTAAAAGTAGAATAGTACTTAACAGAAAAAAGCAATGTAACTTTTCCAGAAAAAGAAGCCTCAGAGGACTGCTTTACACATTTAGCTTTTTAAAGGGGACAGTCAGTAGAACACCTTTCTGAGTAAAATAAACAGAACTTTAAAACCTTTAGGAAATTAAGTCCTTTCCCCTACAAAGGAAGAGATTCAACAGACAATACTGAAAACAGTTTAATCTACAAGGAACTTTATATTCATCTTTTAAGTAAATTTTGGTGGCAGATGGAAAGCAAAATTTCTCAAGAATAAGAAATGAGGTGAAATAAAATATGGTCTTACTTTTAAAAAGTTGACTGTAATCTTACTTTTTGCTGTACTAATTCTGAATTGGTTGTATGTGTCCATCATAAATAGGGACAAACAACGGAATATTTTAAAATCTAACTACTGCTAGTAAGGATGGCTATGATGCTCTAAGGAGCTGTTACACTAGCTGAACATCTTGATATCACTTTACTTGCAAAAGCATGCAAACAGGATACTGAAGACAGGAACTGTCTCCGTCTTTTTCCTCTTTTACTTCATTTCTAGGTCTTGTATGGGAGAGGCAAGAAAACTATGTTTCTAGAAAGCAGAATGTCTTTGATTTTCCTGTAAAAGGCTGGAAGTAAAAGGCTGTAAACAGAAAAAAAAACGCACTCCATTTGGCATACTTGAAGTAAATCCCTCTGTCATCTTAAGAGAAATAATACTTAAAATTATCATCTGATTATACCATTAGCTTCTTCACTGTTAGTGGTAACTAGTTTATTCAGCAAATATATTCGCAGACAACATTTTATGACAGTACATTATTGCGTTTCTTTCAAATAAGATAGTGATGGTCAGGAAAGTTTATACAGAGACAGGTGTTCTATCTGTAGGTACTCTGAACAATTTCAAAGTATTTGCGCTGTGTTAACTGAGCGAGATTGCCAGACGGAGATTGCTGGATACAAAATCTCTTTAAAAAAACCCAAACGCTTTCAAAAATTAATTTCACACCAAATGCCACATTAGAAAAGTGTACATTTTATTTTAAGGGAAGTAACCAAGTATCAGATGTATGATAACCGATTTTACAAAAGCTCTTGTATTTGCAAGCTAAAAATCAAACAAAAATGTTTCATATTTTACTTGTTCCTTTCTTATGTTCTTCAAGTGAATAAATACCAGTAGGAAGAGAAAATTCCTTCGCTTTACTAGAAAAGAGACATTACGCTGTAAAGTTTCATATTGAAGGCAAAGGCTTATTTTACATTTCAGTTACCCAGAAGAAAATTTTATGATCTCCTCCAACTGCACATAATGGAAGAGTTCTATGCCATGTCAAACCAGATCCTACAGCGGCAGTGCCAGTAAGAATGGGCTTAAAAAAAAAAAAAAAAAAAAAAAAAAAAAAAAAAGAGAGAGAGAGAGATATCAATACAGCTTACCACATAAATGATTTCTATACCACACATACCAATTGCACAGATAAAAAAACCACAACAGATTTAGTACTCCTTAACAATTACAGTTAAAATACAACAGAAATCCAACTGAAAAATCTGATTACTTGCTGCTTAGTTCCAGTAGCTACTTCGTACAGTCAAGTACGATACAGCAAAATATTCCATGATAACAAATTGTTTCAACTATTTTCATCATTATTATTATTTTAAAGGCATACTTTCACACTTAAAAATATTTTAAAATGAAATTACTTCCTGTTATTTAAGCGTACTCAAAACTAGTATGTTTGAGGTAGTATTTTTACTGTAAGCATTACAAATGTACACTAACTCCAGCAAAACCAAAATATTTCCTCTGCTTTGCATTCATTGCATCTGAATATAGTTTCGTTAATGATTTCAAATATAATTAGTTCAAACCTGTAATACACAACCAGCTGTTTTTAGCCTCTTTAGAATTAGAAATACTGACAAACGTATTAAATACCAGGTTAAATGTGTTTTTCTCCCCCTTAACACCAATAAGGAAAGCAAAATAAAACATAGATCAAGCAGCTTTTAAAATAGCAGCTTAAGTGTGGTGTGATTTTTTTTTTCGCCTTAGCATGGCTGACACAAACCAAAATAAAATAGGCAGACCAAGCAGATGGTTTGAGCTAGTTTTTAATTGTAGCTTTGAACTAATTATGAGCCTGATTTGAAAAGAAGAGATGCAATTCCAGTCAAAAGCTGAACTCAAAAATTTACCTGTGGATGTCCTAAATGATGAACAAGCAGTTGAGTAGTTGTCTTTCCTGGATATCCAGTGGTTGCAAACAGATTTTCGTTCACTCGGGACCACCTACGAATAAAATGGAAGTCTGATAGGGGTATTTGAAAAGTACAATCAGAAGCGCACACAAAGTGGAGTTCTCTCTTGTGGTTAACTGTGTTAAGCTGTCAGATCCACCAGAGAAATAAGTTCAGAGAAATAGCTTGTAAGTGATTCACCACTCACAGCTCTGTATACATGTCATTGTAAAACAGAAAAAAATCATGGGAATGTTACACATATATTCTAAATGTAGGTCATTCACGAATTTCACAAAGTTTATAGACCAAGTTCCCCTAAAAAGGTATGTAAGTGAGACACAACCAGGTCCCTAAACTCACAGCTGCTTGCATATACATGGATTTATATAGACCAAAACCACAGAATAGAGACAACACTTATACCTGAATAATCTGGCTCGATCAACATGGACGGGCCTCTTATCCTGTGGATAACTAAAACAGACATTCAAGGTAAATAACTGTTCTGCAAACAACCACAGCTCATACAGTAAGTACCAAAAGCATGTATCGTTTAAAGAGTGAAGGGGACACATTGTTTACTCTCTGTGAAGAAATTGAGGGAAAGCCAGAGCTTTCCTGCAGCTTCCATCTCAGTTTGGAGCAAGAAAACTGAGTAGTTATCCAGTTTATTATGATTCAATAATTATGTATTTATGACTTAGAATGAAATTAACAAACACCTAGAACTTACAGTGAGAGGTAAACAGCAGTGAGGTACTGTCTCGGACAAAAAGACAGACAGATATATATAAAAATATATATTAAAACATAACACATATATATAAAAGATATATATATATAAAAGACAGATAGATAAGGATGAAACAAAGAATGCCAGGGAATGATCTGTATTGATTCCATAATTCCTGATGAATGTTCATTTATTTACTGAATAGGTGATATAATACATAGTGCATCTAAGTGCTGTATTAGCAAAGTAGCCACATCTCTTCATATACTGCTTAAGAAGAGAATAAAGAAAGCCATCTTGCGTATAAAAATACCTGGAGCGAGTGATATCCCAGATTAGCCAATCACTTCCAGCAACTGCTCCAATTTTAAGAGTATTTTTTAAACACCAGTCTGCTGACATCAGTGGCGTTTGTTCACACTCTAGGGAGAGAATGGCCTGCTGTGTAATTAGATCATAGAATCGTATTGTTCCATTTTTCTCCGCCACCATCAGCTGTTAAGAGAAATTAATAGAACATTGTAAACTTAGCATGTAATAAATCTTCATATTTTTATCACTACTGTTTTCTATCTTCATCAATGACACAGACAGTGGGATTGAATGCACCCTCAGCAAGTTTGTAGATGACACCAAGCTGAATGGTGCGGTTGACATGCCTGAGGGATGGGATGCCATCCAGAGGGACCCAGACAAGCTCGAGAAGGGAGCCCATGTGAACCTCATGAGGTTTAACAAGGCCAAGTGCAAGGCCCTGCACCAGGGTCATGACAGCCCTGGTATCAATACAGGCTGGGGGATAACGGGATTGAGAGCAGCCCTGAAGGGAAGGACTTGGGGGTACTGGTGGATGAAAAGCTGGACATGAGCTAGCACTGTGCGCTTGCAGCCCAGAAAGCCAACCACATCTGGGCTGCATTGAAAGAAGCATGGCCAGCAAGCTGAGGGAGGGGATTTTGACCCTCTACTCCACTCTGGTGAGACCCCACTTGTGAGTTACTGCATCCAGCTCTGGAGTCCTCAGTACAGGAAAGACATGGATCTGTTGGAGTGAGTCCAATGGAGGGCCACAAAAATGATCAGAGGGCTGGAGCACCTCTCCTTATGAGGACAGGCTGAGAGAGTTGGGATTGTTCAGCCTGGAGAAGAGAAGGCTCCAGGGAGACCTTGCAGCAGCCTTTCAGTACTTAAGGAGGGCTTTTAAGAAAGACGGGGACAAACTTTTTAGCAGGGCCTGCTGCAATAAGACAAGGTTTTAAACTAAAAGAGAGTAGATTTAGACTAGATAAAAGGACAAAATTTTTTACAATGAGGGTGGTGAAACACTGCAACGGGTTGTCCAGAGAGGTGGTAGATGCCCCATCAAGGTCAGGGGAGAAACATTCAAAGTGGGCTTATTGCAGGGAGGTTGGAACTAGATGACCTTTAAGGTCCCTTCCAACCCAAACCATTCTATGATTCTACTGTATAGCAAACATAGCATACTTTCAAGCAAATAATATTAAAATAGGTACAATTTTTCACTTTGCATCAGAAAACATTCTCCTAAACACTCTTCCACCAACAAATAAAAAACACTTTAATCCATATTACTGTCACATTGTTATACATAGTGATTACATGATTTTGGCTATATATATCTTTGGATATCTATGTGTATAATTTTGGCTCTTAGAAGCCCCAGTTCTTAACCACAGATGCACTGCGATTTTAGAATTGTAAAGCAAAAAGTTATTATTTTAAAATTAAAAAGTTCCTGTTCTGACTACAAAGAACTGACTGACAGACATAGTGCTGTACAGGGAAACAACAGTATTGATCACTGTAACTGTAGAATCTGGATTCACACTTACTGAATTTATATACCATCTCTTGCTTCATTCTGTAAGTTTGCAATAGATTTTATCTAAACATTTTCCATTAAAGAAATACATGCAAGTAGTTGTTTATTATTATAGAAAGAGCTTTCTGATTAAATGATGAAAGAGCTTTTTCTCCATGAGGAGACGATGGCTCTCAGATAGTCATGACCAATAATTAAAGCAGGCAAAGAAACATTAAAAACAATACTCCAATAACATCCAAGTTTGTTTGGAAAAAGAGCTGTTACCAAAACATGCTGTTCTGCAAACTAAAGGACATGGTGCAGTAAGCATTTTGAGCCAAAATAAGCTTTTCAGCAACCATCAGTCTGTCAAGTTTTACTAGCTTTTTGAAGGGGTTCTTTAAAAAAAAATAAAAATAATCCTGTGCCTACGTGTTGATAAGGGTCAAATAAAAGACAAGCTAATATGCAAGATCAGTGTAATCTGCAATATTCTTGGGCTAATCTAGTAATTTTGTTGTGCTAGCAAAGTTGCCCAGTAGCGAAAGTAGCAAACACATTCAATTGTGATACCACCTGAATCAACAGTTTTCCTAGTTTTCTTAGTAAGGACTGGATATTGATATTGGTGGAAAGTGTGGTGCAAATAGAGATCCTTCTTCCCTATTGCTATGTAAATATTTTGATATCTTATTTGACTGCTTTTCTCTGTTTTAGTGCGTGTTTTTGTAGCAATCTGAACAACTACTTGTAGCTGCTTAAGGCAGTTACTGATTGGCCCAACAGGAATAATAAATCAAGACTGCAAGGACTAGACCATTAATGAAGCTGAATGTGGTATATATCAGCTGATTAATCCTCCCCAGTACAATAAACAGATAAGTATAAAATCACAGTTTATTGATTTGTTTTGATTTTTCAGCACATTATTTCATATATTCCCAGCAAGAACAACAACAACAAAAAAATCCCTTGCTAACTTCAAAAAGATTCTTTTCAAAACTTGGCATGCTTTATAAGAGTCTATGTTATTCGTGGACTGTGTTACCACAACTGAGAAAAACTTGAATTTTTCTCTGGTAACTGTAAGTTAATATGCAATCAGCAGAACAGTTATTAACAACTGATGTATGTAATCAGGAAGGAATATTTCTGATGGGAGGAGTGAGGGACTGAGTGTAAAATGACAAGAATGAGAATTAATTTACAGTGACTTCCCATTAGCAGATCCAACCGATATCCAGTTACAATGTACACTATCTCCCCAAACCTTAATCTTCCTACAGCATCAAAGATTCACAGTTTAGATAAGTCTACCCTCTTGTTATTTTAAAGGTGGTGAGGGTGAAGAGCTGGAAAACACAACCTTAAAAGCCTCCTCAGGATGCCAGCAAACACTCATTCCAGGAGAACGTAAAACGAAATGGGCCTTCTCATTTCCTTCCAAATCCCAGACCCTGAAGCAAAAAAAAAAAAAAAAAAAAAAAAATTAGTATTAAACTATGTATTGCCATTTGACTGCAAATACATTAACTTTCAGTGCCTCAATACATTCACAAAGGAAGTGACCAAATGAAGCAGCGTTCATGCTTTATCGCTTCAAGAAGTCAGTAAAAGCAGTCAGTGCTGAAGACAACGTATTTTAACACTGACGAACTAGGCAGAGCCTCTGTTTGAAAGGGCAATATCCAAATAATTTTACGAGTTTAGTTGTCTAGACATGAAATCTAGATGATACTTTCCCATTTTATTCATAAGTCAACACTACAGCCTTTGTACTATACCATAAATAACAGTGAAACAACACAAAGCAGGAAGGTCGGTGTTGGTCTAGCTGATACAAGCAACCTAGAGGGAAGTACCAAGCAATTTAAATCATCCACATTACCTTGTAATGGGTAAGACCATGCATTAAAGTATTTTGCTTGACTAATATGTGAATTTCCATTTCTTCCTGGTAAGACAAGATTGAGTAATGGAAATAAAAGAACTAAAAATGAAGCTAAGGCAAACGAGGACCTACGGCAGAAGTAACACTAGCCCACAAAGGGTCTTGGCAAGCTTTCAACAAATAAATCACGTATGCCAGTTTAACCTTCTTCTGGAGAAGCACTTTTTTAAACAATCATGTAAAAAAATTATTTAAAAAATCAACAATATTTGGTCAATATGGATTGACAGGGAAGCATATGCTAAACCACTGAAACTAGGTTAGGTGATGAGTGAGTTTTCTTTGGATGCGTTCGATATGAGTGTTAATGAGCCATGAAGCTATCTCATTTATAAAATGCAACAAAATCAAAACTGAGACTATTTTACCCCACAGCCACTGGTCAACTGCCTCTTTTCCTACAAAATCAGTAGCTCAGTTGTAGGACAAAGACATCACAGGTGTGAATATAAGTCTGGACAACAAGGCTGGATATATTTATATGCATTTTCACACCGAGACATACACATATATCTTTCCCCCCTGACACGCAAAACCTTAGAAACAGCCAATTTTTTAAGCAGTGTTCTGCCCAGTCTTTTGAGTTAGATGAGTGGCTATGTACTATTATTGTTCATTCTAGCGGATTTTTGCTGACTTCCTTCAGACTTTTTCAGTTTATATCTCACCAGGGTGCTTAGAGCCTTATATTTAAGAGATTTCAAAAAACTCTTAAATAATACATCATAAGTCTAGACAAAATATATGGGAATAAAGTAAATATATTTAATGAACAACATTGTTTTCTTATGCCAAACCACAACAGATCAAATATTTGTTTTCCCTGTAGAAAACACAGGGTCTCTAATCTTGAAGGATCAGTGTCCTTATTAAAAAAGTCAAAACAAAAACCTGACAACCATTTAAAAAATGAAATATCTACTTGATTAGGTAATTTAGCAACATACAATACTTTCTTCTACTGCCAAAAATTTTGCCTTGTAGATTTGTCCAAGTCAAATCAACACTCTCTATGTGTATTTACTGTGCAGGAAGAAAATTATGATATAACAGAAGACAGTGAATCATTTTGGCCAAAGGAACATGCCATCGTGTTTCCTTCCCTGAAGTGAGTGAGGTTATTAGGTGTTGAGACAGAAATTTATGCTTTCTACCTCCCTAACTTTTTTATTTATAAAATGCCAAACTTATGTCTCTTGCTTTATAAGAATGGTAAGATTGTTAGTAACAAACAGTGGGGGGGGGGGGGAAGGATAAACGCCCCCCTTATATTTTCTTCTTTCTTTATTGATAACAAAGATGGTATCATTTAGTTTTGGGGAAAAAAAGGGTAAAAAAAAAAACAACAACAACAACAAAAAACCCAACAAAAAACAAACCAGACAATGTCTGAATGCATCATGTCCATGCCGGTATGGAAGTTTACAATTACATATGTGTTCAATTAACTCTTTTCAATATTTCTTTGTGACTAACCCAAGTAAAAAATGTGCAAAGACCAAAAATTTAGGCAAACTGAATTTCAGTTACTCAATTACTCAGTAATCATAACCAAATCAGCTACAGATGCTAAAAAAAAAACCCCTCAAGTTTTGTCCACATTCCTATCATGTAAATCAATCCAAAAAGACCGAGCATTTTGTCTCCCACTCAAAGCCCTTCAAACTTTACTAATATTACCATGATTTTATACCAAAGCAAACTAGTATCTGCTTTTGCCCAAACATCCTTATTTTTTGTAACCATGCAATGTGATACCCCTCTTACTGCTCCTCCTACCCCCATCAGCTATTGTTGTATAGACTTGTTATTGGGCTTGGGGTATTTTTTTTTGATATTTAAAAAGGCTTCCATAATAAATTTAAAGGCAAAAAGTTTGAATAACTACAGTTGAAATAGGGGCCAAAGTTTGAATGGAAAGCCTCAAAACCATATGTAATCTGCTTAGTAAATGCATTGTTTTTTAAGTAACTAAGGACTAAGAAATTATATGCTGCAGTCTCACAACATTTAAACTAACACAAAATACAGAGTTGCAGATACTGTTAAGAAAATTCTTGAGATATTAATACATTTCTTTTGTCACACATATCCTGTGACTAAACAAACAAATGACAATTGCTGTTATCTCAAAGCACAAAGATATTCAAGCTATGTTGGAACAACTCTATTGTATGGCATATGCATAATATGGATAATGACATGCTGCATATGAGCGCTAATTTTATCACACAATGGACTTTTATTAAGGTTAGCAAAGTATTCATTAGAGCATCTGAAAACCTGTCTTGTGGCAATTGAAATGATCCTTATTTTATATTCTAACTTTCTGAATTTTGAATAATTCTAACTAGAGAGCAAAACCAAATCCTAACTGAATAAAACCCATCATTTGAAATAGTAAAAGAACAAAACCATATTGCAACCTTCAGGCATTTCTCAAATACCCAGAAGATGGACATAAAAAAGGGAATTCTTTCAACATAAGATTTCCAACAATTCAGTGGGTGGGGTGGGGGCTAGAACAAACCTGGACATCTGATACCATTCCCAACCACAAAGCATGATCAACTATGCTTGAACCATTACTCATAGATTACTGACTTACTCTTAAAAATGGCCAACATGTTTTGTTGTTTTTTTTTTTAAATAATATCTAACTTAAATACCCCTTGCTGATGTTTCCTTGTATCTCCATCAGACATATTCCACGTGCGAGGAAAACCCTACCACCCCTGAAAAGCCTGGAGGACTATGCAGAAGGGAGAGATTCCTGTTACAGAGATCACACAACAGAGGTAAAGAGTGAAGTTGTTCCTCACTGAGCACAAGGAGTGGGGAGAGGAAGATCTCAGAAAAGGAAAATGGAAATACAGAGGTTAGTTAACACTCTGGAGAATACAACCAACCCTGGCCTTGTCACAGGTCTTCTGCCAACTCCGTATGGAGGTGGTCATCAAAGATCCGAAGAGGATACTAGGTAGGACATGAAAGAACAGAAGGCTGAAGTTGAACTGTAGAAATCCCCGCCAGCTGTTCATAAGAGAAAGGTGTAATATTAAAGATAATTTCTAGTAATTCATTTTATTTTACTGACAAAATGAAGAATTTAAGTTTTTATAAATCAGGTAATGCACTGCCCAACTAACAGTTCACTGCTGCACAATCTGTAGCAGAATTAGACAGCAGAACTCCCTATTCAGCACACCATGCAAAACAAGCCACAAAAAGGGTTGCATGAGGAGAAAGGGTAAATTCACCTGTGCTGCCTAGCACTGGTCCACTTAAACTATCTCCTGACTAAGCATACAGGTTTCTAAATTTGTGACTGGAGAGCATTTTGTTCACTTATTTTTTGATCGATGAAATAAAAGCTTTTTCATAGAGTAAATGCATAAATACTCTTTCAGAAAGTTGACACGTTCCCATTTTGTTTTGGTGGTCAATGTCAATGTCATTAAAGAATCAGCAATTGGAATCTTTTGGATTTTGGCATTAAAATCCATGTTACCTCTAGCTTCTGGTAATATCTACTTGGATATGCCAAGCGTTCATCTATTTTTCACTGGTAACTGTGGAATGTAATTCCGATTATCCTCTTCAATGTTGGTAGAAGTAGAAGAGGCAGGGGAGCTGCACATGTACTATCTCAAGCATCTCAAGCGACTGTTCTTTGCTAACATGCATTTCAGAACACACACACTCAGAAATAAGTCCAAGAAATACAGACTACTACTACTGAAATAGCCTTAAAGTTATCTAAAGCAAAGCCAGAGACTAAGTAGTAGTTTTGCACAAATGTGAAGCTTCAATTTTATCCTTTAAATCAAAGAAAAATTAGCTGGCTGTCAGAGTTATCAGCTTATTGTTTCCAATGCAGACATAAAACTAAATGCTTCTGTGGGATGACTGTTACTGAGAAACTCTATTACAATTCTGCCAACCAGTTTCTAAAATACAAGGTAAGTGCTAAATAAGTCTAATGCAATGATTTCTATTTAGAACAATTTATAGGCTAGACTACATTTTAGGACTGTGTGACCCTTAACATAAATCATAATGCGTCACACAGGAAATAGCTACCATTTCATCTGCGTATTTTGAAGACTTCCTAACTAAAGGCTTATTTATCCACACTGAAGACCAAACTGAAATAACGCTCCAAACATTTGATTCGGAAAGCAATTTATTTATTTATTTATTTTAAGCTAAATTGACACCGTAACAGGAGACTGGTTAATACTCGCATAGTGATTGTGAAGTACAACGAAGTTGTGGTTAATACTTGCATCGTGGCTGTAATGTGTAACAGAAACTGTGTAAGACTACATTTGGTGAGCATATAGGGATGCATACAAAAAGCATGCGAAGTCAAAGACTAGACTCCTAAAAATAATCCCAGACTCTCCTTTATTTTAATCAATTATAACACATAACTACCTTGATAATTGTAATCAGCATACCTCAGAAAGGATAAATATTTTGGTATGGCACTTCTTATATGAAGAGACACATAGGGGAATTCTATCACAACAAACAGATGAAGATAGAAGAGCATGAAATAAGATACCTTTTTTAAAAATTCTGGCAAAACCCTGCAATTGAGTGCACTAGGAATGAGAAGATACAAATAAAATATAATTTTGGAGGCAGGAATAAGCGAGAATGGCAACTTTTCAATATAGCCAAAGACTGAAATATTTATTGAATTAACAAGGTAAGAATCAAGTGCAACAAGTGCTGGCAACGCATTAAAGAAGACAAGACAGAAAAAAACAAGCAAACAGGAGTTACCACTGGCTTTCCTTCATATTGCCTAGAGAAAGACCTATACAAAATAACTAAGACATAAGAGCACCATGTAAACAAACACACTAAAGATTAAAAAACCCTAAAACCAGAAAAAACACTACAATAAGTTTTGAGACTCTAGTTAATTTAGTTTCCAGTTATATCAAACCTTTCCCTCGAATCTCTGTCCAGGGAGCAAAACTAACCTTCTGATGGACGGGCATTTGTTGTATGTACAACAGAGAAGGCTGAACTTGACCATGACTGATAAATAAATTCACAAAGTCCTTCTCTATGAAGGAACGCAAGCCATGGCACAAGTAACTGAACAGAACTCA
This sequence comes from Chroicocephalus ridibundus, assembly GCF_963924245.1. NCBI lineage: Eukaryota > Metazoa > Chordata > Aves > Charadriiformes > Laridae > Chroicocephalus > Chroicocephalus ridibundus. Next base: position 159,194,234 of record NC_086284.1, read on the forward strand.
GAAAGGAATCAAAGGGCAAATACATTGAGAGATAGAGTGGAAGATGACTCAACTGTACATTCTTTTCTATTACACACACAGAAAGAGAGGAAGATGATGTAGTTTAAGGAATCATAAAAAAAAAGAAAAAGAGAGAGGGAGGGAGAGAGGGGAATGGATGACTCCTTTTCAGGTTTTTAAAATAACAAGCCAATCCATCACTTGATGACCATAAGAAATTGCCACACTGGCATTATAAAGGGCCTGACACTGTCAGTAATCTTTCAGTTCAATATGAGGATGAAGCATGAGGTGTTTATCAATCAGAAGAATTAACCTTTTAGCAGTCAGAGGTTAATTTTTAGCATGCATATAAGACTAGTGGCTTTTACCAGGATGGTATTTTGCATGAAATACTTCAAGAAACATGAGATAGTGCCAAAAACTACCAACAGCGGAGGGGTGTCAGTTAAGCTTTTGTTGTTTTCCAAACGTTTCCTGTGTTCTTTTTGTGGGGGCTTCATTAAGTATCAGAGCGATATGATTTGTACATCTGAACCCCTGCAGCCTCCTATGTGTTTCCAAATCGTAACGAAAAAGCCAGCAATATATATTTTTTTCCTTAATAGTGGTGCTCAGGGAGTTGCACACACAGTTCTCATTAGCTAAGCGGGATGCATGTATTCCTACATGGAATGCAAATGTTCAAAGAAGTGTATAATGCTTTATCATTTTAAGGAATTAAATGAAATATTCCTTAAAGCTACCATAAAAGATTTTGTCTTATTCATTAAACATGCTCCTATGATACCAAGAATGGATGAGCAAATTACTTTAATTACACATAAATATTAGATAGAATATTGAAACTGACATAGGAAAGATAGATCATGAAGAAAAACCAACTAGATTTGAAGGAAAACAAGTAGATTAAATCAAAGAGGTGATTTTCTTCTCTGTCATGCACAAGTTTGCCTTTCAGCAGAAATGTATAAACACCCTAAATTTGGAGGTTTTATGTATACACAAGATATTTACTTTTATTTATTTTTACTTCAATTGTAGACAATATGACTTATAAATAAAACTGATTCAAATTTTTGTTTAATATAACAGTCGTTATTTTAGCTATTTCCTCTGCCAGTCTTTTACCATTTCCTTTGAATTTTGCAATCAAATTAAAAAAATAATCTTATTTCTGTTTTTTAAGAGAGTAAAGCAATTACAAAATGGATAAAAAAGTGAAATACAGGAAACTATACTGCAAGTTCCTCAATATTAGTTTACTATGAATTGCAGTATAAAATAAAAAAACCTGAAAATTACAATATCCTGCCAAAGATATAAATTAACTATATGCTTGTGAACAGCTTCACCCATCTTGTAACATAGCGATTCTTGGGATGAAATGAAGGAATAATATAGGATATTGGATTTGAATTTTTCAGTCAACTTTTCAGATGTAATTTTAGCTACAGGAATTTTGATCTTTACTATAAATAGTTTTGAGTAACTGCAACATAGTGGGTTTTAAGAGTCTTCCAAAAGTGTCTTCTTCAGAAAAGTAATTCTTTTTAAGGTTATATTAGTTTTGAGATTCTCAGTGCAGAGAACGCAAGATTACTAAAGCGTACAGCATAATTACATACCAACCCCTCTTCACTTGTCTATGAATGCACACACTACTTTTATTTACAACTACATAATGTAGATGGCTACTGCAATTATTGTTATTCAAGAGTATTTTTAAATCAGTTCTACTTCACAGCTGGGAAAAAGTCTTGTGTTTTGAGACCAACAAGGCAACAAAGACTACATGCAAGAAACGATAAGAATTCCTCAATGACATAACAGCAATTTAAAGGTAAGAACACTGAATATATCACCACAGCCTCTTCAGCCAGTGAATTACACTGTCTTCCAACCAAAATAACTGAACCCAGCTTTGAGATATCACTGTTGCAGCAGCTTGTGTCAAGATTGTTTAGTTCATGAAAACTGAAAATTTGGGTTCCTTAGAGATCTCGGCTAAACTTACTACTGAGTGAAAACCAGGGAAGATCTAAACATGTCCGTATATATTCTGTACGTACTGAGACACTGTATTAAGACATTATTAAGATTTAAAAGTTCTTAACAGAACAATACCCAAATACTCAAAACTTTATGTTGTACTAATTGTTCTAGAACTTTATTCCAAAGGTGTTAACAGATGATGTATCCCAAGAACAATTTCAGGATAGAAACTCAGTACAGACAGAAGAAATATTCCTATTCTTACATTACTGCTGAAGCGAATTACACAGTAAGTAAGGAATGATTTTGGTAAGTCCCAGGGAATGTATTTTCCATTAGTTTTGAAAGTGTAACCTTTAAATTCAATAAAAAAAGTCTTCATGCTCCACATGCATGAATGGAAAAAATAAGAACTCAAGTAGCCAAAAAAAATCCGACTTATTTCCCATGGCTTTTAACCAAAGACTTTATGGTTTACTGCATAAGATGTCTTTCAGAGTTACTAAGTTGAAATCTTGATAGCATACATTAATTACATCATTTTTATTTCCTTTTAATTTAGTATCAATTAGACTACTGTTTTTAAAATAGTTCTCTCATCCCAGGAACACTGAGCATTTCATAAAATAAACAAAAAAAGGCCACATATTCAAACAGCTCTTTGCTGAATAAGCCCAATATTAGTTTAGATTTAATGAAGAAATCAAGGATAGGAAATAAATCAGAACAAGCTACGAATAAGTCATACATTTCTACTATTCATTCCTAATGATTTTGTTGGGAATATGGACAGGGTGTCTATGGAAAAACTGCCGACTGGTCAAAGTAGTATTTCTGAGTTCCCTAGGGGTGTTAAAATCACAGGCCTTTTAGATTTTCTATTTATGTAGGACAGAGTAGCTCAACTAAAGCTAATAAACTGTGATTTATACCAGTTGATGATCTACCCTTTACAAAATCTCATACACAGAGTAATCATTCTAAGATCTAGTACCTTCTCTCTTAGCAGGCAGAAGATGGCTTAAGTGAAAAAAATGACAAAATGACTTTTTTCCCCCTTAAGTACTAGCTGGTTATTTATGTAGGAATTGGTATGGTTTTTTGATATGGAATTGATTTGGTCAGAGACCAAATATATAATTCCTAGTCAGAGCAAAAACTAAACCAGCTCCTTAACTGAGACAAGTTTTGAATTATCACAACTATTACAAAGTCAAAGATGATGGTTTCTCAAGTCTCTTGCTGCTACTCCAATAACTTGCAAAGCCTGCATAACTGCCCTCCTGATCTCTCCAACTGTGACATGCATTGGAGAATAGAATAGAATAGCAGCTTTATAGATTCATGTGCACTACTAGAAGATGGGGATAGGGCACCTTTTGACAAGGAAAAATTCCTGTACTACAAAACCTTAACCAGCGTTTTTCAAAGTATTTAACCATGTTTCCCTTTTACTTCTGGTTACAAATAACTAAATACATGGGTTTGAAGCAGCTATAATCATGGTATTATGAGCTGCCAGTACCACTGTATTAGTATGGTACTGCCTTTAGGCTATGTAATCCCACCTCCTAGTAAGGCTAACAAATTCGAGTAAGCGGACAAGTTCATATACATATACTGGTTTTAAACTTGACTCATCTGATGACAGAATGGAAAGAGAGGGTCTGTACAGTTCAGCGCTGGGCTATGCACGTCTTCTCTCTCCTTTTCTCATGCCTTTTTTTCCTGTATCAGCAGGGGAAATTCTAGCGTGTGTAATCCCAAAACAGAACAGTTTTCTTCCTGTTGTATCTAGTTAGTTCAAAATGTTGCTTTGGAAAAAAAACCAAACAAAACAACCCACAAGTCACGACAAAAAGCCAGTACCCAACGTAGTTAACAAGACCAGTCCACTTGTCTTGTTAGTGGGCTATGAAGGTCCACTAAAAATAAATGCTTATTTATTTAAGCAAGCATAGAAAGCATACACACACAGAAAAAGCCAAACACTACTTAATTTCAATAATGTTTTGAACAAAATGCATACCTGCAGGTGTGATCATCACTTACACTTGCAACTTCTTGACCTTCATTGGGAGCAAACACCAGATCATTAATGTAATCTGAGTGGCCATCAAATGTCTGTCAACCAGAAAAAAAGAAATACTTTTACCTTTGAGCTGACTGTTCCATCAGTCCACAATGTATTTAATAGACCCACTAAAGAAAAAAAACTGTTAAAATAAAGCTATCATGGAAGGTAAAAAATGTATTTATCAGTAAATGGAGATCTTTAAAATATTGAGTTCATGTGTAGATTCATATTGTAGGTGAAAAGACCCCCTGCTATTCCTTCTAGTTACCACAGAGGTCAGCTTGATGCTCCTGCTTGACAGACATTAGTGAATCGCACCAGAAATTTTTATCCTCCTTTCAACCACTGAATTTTGAAGGTAGAAGATAATAAATCTCAGAAAGAACGAGGAGAATGATCAGGAAGTGAATGTATGCATGATCTACATATCTTAAAAAACTCTGATTACTAGTAAGTAACTCTTATCTCTGCATAGTAGTTTTTACTAGGGGCTCCTGCAAGCAGCAAGAGAGTTTTTTGCTGAAGGAGCAATAAACCAGCCACTTGTCCAGTAAATGCCCTTTTGCAAGCAGTCAGGACACAAATTGCTTAAGAGGATATGTCCACTAAAGATGGCAGACCAAAAGTCTACCTTTAGAAAAAAGAGTGGAAAAAACTCTCTGTGAAAGAAGACGAAACAGAAGACAATGCACACTTAAGACTTAAGAAAACCAAAAATGAGCAACAACAGCATAAGCAAAACCAAGTAAGCCATATGACACCATAGGAATTCAGCACAATTTGTATTAAGCATTTGAGAAGAACAGACACAGTGCTTTGTGCTCTCTACTTTATATACTGCTGTGCTGAAGAGGAAAGAAAATGGGGTAGAGTGCACACTCTTCTTTTACTGTGCTATAATATATTATCCATTCTCAAATAATAGGATATGAACACTCGTGGTGTGAATGTACATGTGAACTGTCACTCAAAAGCAAACATTTATAGTTGTATCAGAAAGCATGAAGTCATTTCAAAGGGAACCTTGTTACTGTGTAATTGTTCTCGTCTGAAGCTTCTTAATCATGACATTTTTATTTCAAAGTACTGAGAGTAATTTGTATATAACAAAATCCAACTTAGCAGCATAGCTTTTCTGAATAAGAGCAAAATCCCAGTTTTAGTAAAAATTAAAAGTTATATAATTCATATATTTCAAAGGTTTTTCAGCTATCTTGCCAGAATATCAAGACCCCTTTTTTTTTTTCTCAATTCTATTAAGTGTTTTGTACTTATCTGCAAACATCAGTCATCTTTTAAGGTTTATAGTATCCTCAAAAACCTAAGTGAAAGAACTTACACACACTCAGCATTAAGCAAGCAAAACTCATCTCATTTAGGGTCCAGTCGAAGTTTAAAGTACATTCAAATACATTTACATGGGGGCTTCATATGGATAAATCATCTCTGATCTCATTAGAAAATCAGTAGCTAGTTAAGATATCAATTTGCTCCCTCTGAGGATTTACCCATATTTTCTCTCATTAATTATATCTATGGTCCTCTTGACAGAAATCTCACTTAAAATTTTAAGTCAGGCAAATGTCCATGTGTAGACGTTGTATCTGTTACTGTTCTATCCCCTTCGGTCCCACTGCTTACGTCTCAAGGCGTAACTGCTCTTGTTTTGCCACCAAGGTATCATAAAAGGAGATAAAAATATCCTCTGTATAATAACATGACATGGAGCGATTGCAGAGAAAACCAAAGTCGAATGAAAACAACCAGTTCCACGGTTTTCTGAAAGGAAAACACACTATCTGTTCCCTAAGTGCAGCTATTCTGAGGAACAAACGCAGAACTGATAAAAATAATAAATCTCTCAAGCATGCACAATAACTAAATCCCCCTCTAAAAATTTTATGAATGCCTTCAATACAGAAACGTTTTCAGCAGCCAACTTAATTTTTTCCAATAGCTCATAATTTTATTAAAACCTTGTGGATTATACTAGAACTAATACATCCTAAGATGATGCTAAACTATTTAGACAGAAATGCCAAGTCTTTTGAAAATTTTCAGCATCCTGAATTCAAATATCCTGTCTTATTTTACTTTCACAGTTCTGATGAAATATGCTTTTTATTAAACAAAATTTGAAGCAGGAGAAGGAAGCCACAATTCATTTCCAAATGAAAACCTCAAAAGAAGAAAAAGATTTCACGACAATCCATCAGTCATATTTTACCTTTTGTTTGTTGTTCTGGGCTTGATCCAACCCATAAATTTTGGATTACTTGTGTTGACAAAGTAATGGAAAACTCACTATGCTTCAAGTTCCTTGTTGATAATTACATCAAGACAGTTTTTCCACTGGGAAAACAGAGTGAGATTTCTCTGTGTATCCCTCCAGAAGCAACACATACTAATTGTTTACTATAAAAGACAAAATGTTCAGAGATTACATTTTGACTGTAATCACATAATTCCTTCAGCTTTGTTTGCACATTTTGTACCTCTTCTGAAAATTCCACGTGTCTTTACACATGTGCACCGTACAAGGGATCAGAGTCTTCCATGTGTTCTTCATGAGTTCAACCTCAGGTTTATGAAATAGCTTTTCTGAGGTATCAATTGACTGTTACTAAAAAAACACTGTATCAAACTTTATTGCAAGCCAGCTCAGCATAGGTCATTGAGTATTTGTGAACATCTGAGATTTTGCAAATACTTTAAATCAGAGTTAGGTGTTACTTTTTTCGTGACAAGAAGTATATAGTACAATGATCATCCAGGTATTTTTCACGCTTCTTGTCAAAAAAACCCAGAAGACAGTCTAAGACAACTTTTTTACCAATATAAACACACTAGTCCACCTACTTCCTTTTCACTAATGACTTCCTCAGTATTAGGTAAAAATATGTATTTTTAGCTGTTTTCCAATTATTTTTAACATTAGACCAAGCCTGACTCAGTAACAATATGGATTTTTACTTTTTTCTCAGTACATCCTTAATGAAGTTCTTAGACTGTTGATTCCAGTGATGGAGCTGGCAAAATCAAAGCTAACAGTTTTCTGTTAAATTCAAGCCAACGCTTCTCATTTGTATTGCGTAAGCACCAAACGATCTTTAGTCTTCTGTAGCGTCAAAAGTGAAGCAGCATCCATGACATCTTCATCTGACAAAAATAAAATTCTGTGATCCTTCTGTCTACATTAGACACTGGAGGAGCTTATTCGTATCAACTGGAGTTGAATAATTAAGATATTGTAATTGCTTGTTTCCTTATGGGGCAAAACAACATCTGTACCTCTAGTACTTACAGCTGTGGCTGTTCAGCCTAAATACCACATTCTAATGTCCAGCACCTGTTGTTTTAATGCTCTGTGGTCTCGAGACTCGCTACCTATCCTAAAAAATTATTTTGATGTGTTATGCAATGAACATACTTTTGCAGTAAAGTTTATAACTGCAACTCAGAGCATTTTGTGTAGAAAGAAGTCCTAAGGGTAGATGAATCAGTTCTCCAACGAACCTTTTTCTATGAAAAATAATTGCTATCTTAATGGAAATGTAAATGTGGCATTTCAGATTTATTTCTAGGCATCCAGTCAAAGCTACTGTGTAATAAATTCCCCTAAATTAGAAGTGCATGTTTTAAAGTGTCATTTGTGTTGGTCAGATACCGGAAAAAAATCTTGTCAGAACTCGGAAAACAATAACCCATCACAGAAATTCTATTCTGAAAAAACAGCACTCAGCAGACTGTGCTACTGAGTTGCCGCCTTTCCTTCTCTGGTTTTATTACAGATCATGTGTTGAGCTAAAAAATAATTACCTCATTGGTATATTCAAAATTATTGCTATTTTGAAAATGTGTTGTTTGTAATCTCATTCTAATTCAGTAATGAACAGCTTACTAGAATTCTTCATTAGAATAAAATTGCTTATTTGAACTTGTATGTTAAAAGTTTAAGCTCATAAATTATCAAAGGTGTGTTTGTGTCAAGTTATAATACTGATTATTTCTCTGAAAGCAATTAGTTCCTAATGAGCAAAATGGCAGATCCCATTGAGAATTCCTAGCGTTAAGTCTGGGCTGTATCCCACATCAATGTGGAGAGTCTGAAAGCTGGCATAGACATGAAGTCTACTCTGTAAGGTATAGTAGACATGAAGTCTACTCTGTAAGGTATAGAAGAGGGCCTTTTGCTATGGACCAGATGATGCAGGGACAGGAAGAGGTATGAAAATTATGAATTAACACAGCTGTCACGTTCAGTTTTTTTACAAAATCCCATAAAATTCTTGATCATTAATTAAACCCCAATAAAAATAACTAACAGCTTTAATATTTATTAAACATGTAGAAAAAACCCACTCATCCATGCCTTGAACTAGTGTCCACTGACTGAAATCAAAATATATTAAAAAATTTAGAATTTAGATGCTGAATTTAGCTGAATAGAGCCTCTAGTGCTAGGTTCATCCATAACCGTCCATCATTTACACTGTTATTAATGATTTCATCCATTCTCTTTCTTCTGCATGCTGACAAACAGTTCTATAAATTTCCTAAATTGCAACAGACATACATAATTAATAAGTAACTTTACATTCTACTAAAATGTTAAAAGATTTAATTCACAACATTAAAGCCTGTTGTCTGAAGTATCATAAAACTGGCACATGTTATACAAATTGGTAACTTTAATAAGGAATGGCAGATATCAACTCACAAGCAAACAGATTTAAGAACTTTTTCTAAAATACTTCTGACAAAGTATCTTTCTAAGTCAGAAGTGTCACTCAAGTTGATTGTAATTATGTCAGTTATCTCACTGCCTGGGTGACAAAGCCATATAATATGATCAAACATGAAAAAAGGAAATTAAGGGTGTGTGCATATATGAAGTAAAATAAAATGCATTTTACGTAAAGAAAAGACATTCTGTCTTTTAGTAACATCAATCTTTATTTCTTATGCCATGCTTTTATTCATTGCATTATCAGTATGGCCACATAAGTGACATCCGCAATTCACTTAGTTTCTGTATGACAAATATCATTGTTTTACTAATACAAATTACCAAACCACAAATGAAGGTCTATTTTCTCCTTTATGCTCAATACAGCACTGTCACCAAAAGAGGCATTATCATATTCCAAAGCACTAAAAAAAGGAGGAACGGTCTCCCCCTGATTTTTTAGCACTAATTAGCCTTGTTCATTCATTGGCTGAGACTTCAACAAACAAATTCAAACTGGTTAGCACAAACATCTAATTAATATTAGTACTTGGCCTGGGACATTGTTTCAAAGGCAGAATTTTGAAGAATATGTACACATCCAAGTGACATAGCAGTTGACATGTCTTGCAAACAAATCTCCAGAAAACTAATCTTCGCTATAAAGTGAAGACAGTATTTTAGACCTGGCTTCTTTTATATCACTGGTTTAAGAACACTACCATCTATGCTGAGAAGGAGAAGTGAAATTGTACTTGAAGACAACATTCCCTTTGTTTCTATCTTAGAAATAAACAAGTGACAGCCTATGGACATGTTTAGTGCACCTCTCTGCAGCTATGTACTAAATTCAGTATTCTTCCTTTAAATTTTCGACTATTTGAAATAGTTGAATTACAACTTCCAGGTCCCCATGGAAGAGAAATTACTAAATCTGCTTGTCTTAGAGAGGAGTACAATAACCAATACCACATAAAATTTTACAGGTCTTCATATAAAGGAACCTTATCCAACTTGGTACTTGAAATTCACCCATAGAACATTCTGTTTCTGAGTGTATTTTAAATAATCCATAAACCTCTACCTGTTTTTCTTCAATTTGATTAAACTGTTTCATAAATACTTTAAAATCAAAAGATGATGTAGTTGATAATTACAGTTATTCCCACTTGAAAGACAGAAAGGTATATACAATGCAATGATTTTCCCTAGAGATGATTGATATAGGATCTGTCACCGTCCAGTGAATTCTATCTCATACAGTACATTAAGCAAAATGGGGCAGAACGGCAGTTAAAGATTAGACTTCACTAAAGACTAAATATATTTTTAAAAAATCAGTTTATCTGCCCTTACCTTAAACTCATTCTTGTCCTTCAGGTCTGAAGTAAATAGCCTTAACTTCCTATCAGAAGCCGCAGTACAAAACCTACACTCAACAGACAAAGAAAAGCCCTTCAGTCAATTAACACTGCAGTAGTTGACTTTTTATCAGTTTCCCTTCAGCTTAAACCTGCAAAGTGACATGCAAAGCAAAATTCAAATTCTGAAAAAAACCAAAAGCTTCTATCTTAACTTTTCTGCTTTGGCAACAAGCAGTTATAATCGGAACTTATCTATAAAATAGCATGTATCAAGTGCCAAGAATGGCATGGTTTCTTTCATGGAAAGAAATGGAAAACATTTTACAAAGATAAATCTGAATCGACTATCAATTACCTAAAATATCTCTCATAACTGCCATTGAAACTTCCCTTGGAAGAAGTTAAGCAGCAGAGCACAAAAAAGAACCCTCATTATCAGCGTTTTAAAATACCAAAACATAAATTCATAAACCAATTTCTAATGTATTTTAAACAGAAGACTGTACAAAAATGCAGCAGTAAGCAAGCATCATAATTTCGAACAGGCTTACAAGCTATTGAGAACATTTTAAGTGCATATTTAATAGTTAACTATCTTTAGATTTACACCTCATTGGGTCTCACAAATAGCATCTGCGAGATGCTCCTAAACACAGCCCAGATTACGTAGACCATTACAAATAGCTTTATAAAGCAGGCCATTACAATAGTCTCATCCTTAGTAAAGTTCTTAAAAGAATTCCTTCTTCACAGATGTACAAAGAAAGAACTAACTACATTTTACGTCCACTAAAATAATGAATAAGGAAAAAAGAATTATTTACTGCTAGTTCACTGGGGGTAGGGGCAAGGGGAACAAGAAGTAGAACCAAAAAAAACCCCAAAAAGCCCCAAACCAAAAAAAGAATGACTCTAAGAACAAAAATGTAGTTCTACTGAAGTGTTCAGAGACTTCACCAGTGATTCTAAAGAGTTAGATTTCACCCATAAGCTTTAAACTTAGTCCAATATTAAGGAATTAGGGAAAACAGGTAAGAGATGAGGATTCATTGTACTCATTTGTTATAAATACCTTATCTGGGGAGGTAAAGCATCAAGTCTAGTTTCTGGACTCCATGCTATGGCATCAACTCGGATTCCATGATGAAATGTTTTTAGTGTCTTATATTGCATGCCTTCCACTTCCGCATCCTCCTCCTATAGAAATATTGTAGTTAGCTAATCCAGAACATCATGTTGATGACTTCTAACAATTAAAATTGATACGAAATTGAAAGGCTTTCAAAATTACATGTATCTGGGATCTTTTTGGATTGTAACACCCTCAAAGTGAAAACCTGGAACATACAGAAAGTATTAACTTGAAATATGGAAGTACTTAAAAATACATGAAATGATTGCAGTCTCAAGCCAGAGGCCAATAGATGCTGAGCCCATTCTTTGTACAAGTAGTATCTTCACAGATACAACGAAAGCCACTTATAACAGTAAGCAAGCACAGACTGCAATGAGAAGAAACACTGGAAACAAAGGCAAGCATGTCATTTAAGCTATCTTCTCTCCAAGTTGTTTCTACAGTGTAGAAAAACGCTAGCACTTTTTGAATGAACAACATTCTTCAAACAGCAGGAGCTAGAAAGGTACCCTCTGTCATCTAACATGACCAAAGTTACTAACTTGTCTATTCTTCCCACTGCTGAGCACACTAGATGGTGGGAAAGGTGAAACAAGAGGTGGGGTTGTGGACTCAGTCAGCTGACCTCTAAAAAATTTTAAAAGTTTTCAAAACATCTAATCGAGCACCTCAAAGGATATTTCTACAAAATTTTCTCTGTATCATAATTCTGCTTTAAGGCAAAGAGCCCCCCTTATCCCCTCTGCCTAACGTAGAGGCTAGGAAGAACCTAGCTGAGGAAGCGTGAAATTATCCAGAGTTTTTCAATGGTTCTTGAAGCAAGGAACAAGAATAGCATTTTCTTCCCCTACTTTGAAATACTCAATGACTCCACATGTGGAAGGGAAGGAAGGGTGCAAAAGTTACAGAAAACCTTCCTTGTATCAGTTGTCAAAATTTTAGTTAGTTTCTTTTCAAGGCCTACACCAGAAACAAGATAGAGGGCAATGCAGATGACAGTGGGTTTTTGTGGTTAGTATTAGGTGCTTTTCAGAAAACTTCCAGCAATAAGACTTTGGGGAGTAATGATAATAATAATAATAACAACAGTTATGCTGTTATTCATATTAGATTAAGTACAAGAATAATACTGTTTAATAGAGAAGTGAGTTGAACAAAAAAGCTTAAAAATAGATTCCAAACATAACAGTTGTCTCCTATTGATTTTCTAGCATCTGGGGGAAAAAACCCAACAAACTAATTAAAAAAATAATCTTATACAGCATAAAAATATACAGTACAAAGTATTTTACATTTTTAAAACTTTCCTAATATGATGACTCTAAATAATTTCAAGTTAAGAAAACATACTTTACTGTTTCTAACAGTCTGTGAGAAAGATCCAATAAAAACAATTGGGAAAGCAAAAAAAAATAAATTAGGTAATTATTTCTACAGTCACTTTAGTTGTAAAATTGAAAGCAGTTTAATCTTTGCTGTTTCACAGGTTAGCTGAAAGCTTTAGAAGATAATTTAATCTAAACGGCAAATGTACATAGAACAAAATATAGCTGTGCAAAAAAGGAGCCAATTACCCTGTGATGATAAAGAATGTGCAGCCAATATGAAGTCACATATTTCCAAAGTTGCATGCTTAAGTTCTCAAATAGCAGTCATCAACATTAGCAAGAGATACTAAAATGGGATTACTCTCCCAGTAGTGCACTCCCGTTTTGTTTGCAGTCTGTTTGGGGAGTGCAGTGATGCCACAAGGGGTAACGGTTTTAAACTGAAAGAGGGTAGGTTTAGATTAGATATTAGGAAGAAAATCTTTACTCTGAGGGTGGTGAGGCACTGGAACAGGTTTCCCAGAGAAGTTGTGGATTCCCTGCCCCTGGAAGTGTTCAAGACCAGGCTGGATGGGGCTTTCAGCAGCCCAGTCCAATCAAAGGTGTCCCTGCCCATAGCAAGGGGGTTGGAACTAGATGATCTTTAAGATCCCTTCCAACCCAAACTATTCTATGATTCCATTCAAAAGAAACATGACACCAGCTGGATGGTAATTTATACCAAAGTGTATTTTATATATATACTTATATTTTATATATTTATGTATTTTCTTGAAGAACAAATATCCCAAACTTGTTAATGTAATGAACAAGTAAAACCTTCTCCTGATTACATGGGGAGGGGAGGAAACAGGACCATGGTCTTTGTGCAGTAGAGGCACTGGCAAAGTAAGTTTCAGGAAGTAACTAATAAAATCAACAATAACACAAACTAACCTGAAATCTGCACGACCCAACAACTACGTAATTATTGCCGCCATATGCAATGAGGGAACATGCATCTCCACTCTCAAACGGATTGAATTTTACCACATGCACATAATCTTCACAATCCACAGTGTAAGCAATGTTTCTAGTAGAATCTTGCTTCATTTTCAGTGGACTAAGTCAAGTTATCATGGAAGTGATGTCTTCTCCGGGATGAAAATCTGCATTCCTACATAGAAATTTTTAAAAAGCATGCATTACTCATTTGCATGAAGAAAAAATGTAAAAGGCATTTGGCACAACAAATCAAGATTTCCTGTAACATCATATTTAAGAACACAAAAGCTGCTCTTAATCTCATTATTTTTAGATGTAGCATGTAGTTTCAGCAATCAAAAGATCAACTAACCTAACTAAAGTACATTCAAAACTGTCTCTACAGACTTCAGCAATAACTGCAGATTTTGTGCTACTGTTAACAACCCAATGCCAAGACAAGAAATTAGGTAACTGTATGCACCAGAAAAGTCACATACAGAATTTTTAAATTTTCATCCAAATCACACGAAATGATACATTTCTACCTTCAAATTCTCTTTACTTGTGTACCTCTTTAAAGACTATACTAACTAAAAGCAGAGTTAATCAAGGCTACAAAACTGTAAAGAATACTATCACGCATAATATTTAAACATGGTTTCATGACTTAAGCCACCCCAACTGCAGACACGGCACCTATACCTCTGTGTACCAAAGAACCTGTACTTTACTGTATTCAACCAATTTTCAAGCAAATCAGGTCCCTCTGCTAGAACACAAAAGGCTGAGATACACAACTGATTTCAGAATCACTCCTTTTAGTCCCAGTACAGACTTGACACTAGTTTAAGCCTTTTTGGGAAATCAGGCCTTTAATTACACACCACGTGGAAAAACAGCTTCGAATCTCAGACCTTTGACAGATTTTGCTGCGTTAATGATCTGAAGGTCTTAGCATCTAAGCCTGAATTTTGCTTGGGAGCCACCCAGGTTTGACATGGGCATCACTGAGATGCAAAGATGCTCTCCATAGTTGCAATGTTTATTTATTAATTAACAGGACGAACCACCACATTAACATAAATACCGTAGCCATATAACTTGTATGGCTACACTCCTAAGGCCAAATACAAATTTTAACCCCATCCGTAGTTTTCTTCCTATCAGACTTCCCACAAACACAGGCCCCCGACCAGCTTTAGGTGAAAATAGCAAGAATTCCATTAGCTTAATTTATTTAGGAAACACAATTCGGGCAAGTCAGCCGTGTGGGTACCCATTACCTTCCCCCCCACCTCCTCCTTCACCCTCCTGCTCCCTCCTTCTCCCTTCAGGGCCCAGCTGCCGGGGACTGGGCCACCCCCACAGCACCGGTCCTCAGGCAAAGGCGAGGGCCCGGCTAGGCGAGGCCGGCTCGTGGGTCTGACCGGGCGAAGCTCTAAGTTCGCCCTCACGACCCCGGAAGGGGACAACCCCCCACACCCGCCTCACACCCACCTCCGCGACCCCGAGTCACCCACCGGCACCGCCACAGCCACCGCCTCTCCCGCCAACGGCGCTTCCCACCCCGGGAGCGGCACCCCATGTGCTTCCGGGTCAGCGGCTCCCGCTCTCTAATTGGGCAGCTGCGGAGGATTTAAATTTAAACCGCCGGTAAGGGTAGTTAGGAGCGCTAACTGTTTCTGTGCGCGAGCGGCTCTAGTCTCCCTGTCAAGCAGGTAGCGCCCCTTGGAGAAGCGGGAGCTCTTCAGTCGGCTGGGGGGGGGAGCGGGCTGGCTGGCTGGCTGTGGTTCTCCTCTCCCCTTCATCCTTCTCCGGGAGAGGAGGGGGCTGCGGCGGCGTCGCGTGGTACCTGAGGCTGGGGGAGCTGCATAAGGCTGAGGCGGCCACAGCCGGGGGGGGGGGGGGGGGCTTCAGCTGGGGGAGCGGGACGGGGACGGTGGTGGCGGTAATGGCTCTCGATTTGGGGGTCTGTTTGGCCGCTCTGAGCGGCAGGTCTTGTCCCTTGGAAACCTCTCAGGGTGGGGGGGAGAGGCAGAAGCTTCTCTCGAGAGAATTTTGTCTGTCCCATACGGACTTGCACCTCCTACCTGTTTCATTCTCTGTGGCCTGTATGTTTTACTCGTGTCATAGAATCAAAGAATGTGTTGGGTTGGAAGGGACCTTTAAAGGTCACCTAGTCCAACCCCCCTGCAGTAAGCAGGGACGTCTTTAACTAGATCAGGTTGCTCAAAGCCTCATCCAGCCTGGCCTTGAATGTCTCCAGGGATGGGGCCTCCACCACCTCTCCGGGCAACCTGTTCCGGTGTCTCACCACCCTCATTGTAAAGAACTTCTTCCTAATGTCTAAGGTCCTAGCGTCAAGGTAAAATAAAGTAGGTTGTACTGTGCAAACGTCTTGGAGAGTAAGTAATTGTTTGAACTAAGGGGAAAGGTTGATTTTATGTTCTGAAAGTAAATGGTATGAGTGTTACTTCAGTACAGATGCAGTGTTTGGGAACTGCGTTTCAGGAAAGAGCAGGCTTAAAGAATGCAATTTTTCTTAGAGAGTCTTGGGTACCTATGTCTTGACAAACGCAAGAAAGTGAAAAAGAACAAAGTCAAATTAAAAACTGATACTGAAACTCATTGTCAAAGGAAATGGGGGAGATAATGACTTATGGAATGAAAATAAAGAAAAAAGGCAACAACAGAGAAATAGGCATTTAAAGATGTCTTTGTTAGTAAGTCTTAGGAATATTAAAACTCTTGTTTCCAGGTTTAAAACATTCTGATAGACGCTGCTCCGCATGTGTAGTGAATGTGGATAGCGTAGAAGACACTCTCTGGGCCATTTAGACTGTCTGCTTTCAGAGACAAAAGACTCATATTTGTGACAGCGTGAAGACATGTCATACATAAGCACTCCTAACCCCTCTGCGTTGTTGCTCTGTCATAGTGAGGCAAGTTGCACTAGACTATTGATTTAGGGGGAAGAGTTTATTCTAGGAACTTGATCTGCAAGAAGACAGAATGGGATTTGCACGGGATTTGGAAGGTGAAGATACACATAGGTCTCTTGCATAGCTACATTCATTTTTATTTCTCTTAATTATTTCTATCTTCTACTCTAGACAATGATTGCTTTCCAGCAACAAATTTTAAACTTGATCAAGTGTTTCAGAAGACAATGGCCTTTATTTTCAAACTCTGAAAGAACTACTGTCTGTGGAGCAGACTGCATGCTGATGGCGTTACAACTGTCAATGGCAGAAGTCAATAAACAGGTTAGCATTCTTTCAGTTTGTTCTTGGTACTTAGTGGTACTAACCAAGGGTCAGATGCAACAAGACACTAAAATTAATATGATTAAGCACACTGTTGAATCAGGGCTTGGAAATAAAACCACAAGACAGATGGGAGGATGGAAGTGTTTGAAGTGTATATCTGAGTTCTGAACTTCAATATTAAATACTAATGTATTTTTCCTGATCATGTAACTTGTGTTTATTTCCATTAAATGTTTCTTCTGTGCTGTAGATCAGGGTGTGAGAACAATCGCATTTGGGATGCATCTTTGTGAGTGTTCTGAGCATGCTTGGGGATGACACGAGAAGAATATGAGTATAAAACTGATTTGATATAGGCTGCATGAGTTGTGCTTGCAGCAGTCTGTTCTTGGGTGCTGTTTTTCCTGAAGTTCCTTAGACGAAGACCTATACATACAAGTTGTGAGTGTGCACCCAGTACCAGTAGGAAATATATGACCTTCTTTGCACATGTACCAGATGTCAAATGATGAACAGGAAATGTAAGCCTTGAATGTCTCCGTGAGAAGCACTGGGGCTTGTCACAGCTGTAAGATTGGGCATTATCAATCATCTGAAACATACCTAAAACTGTTGCAACATACAGTCAGGCCTTTGTATGCATCTCATCAAATGAGAACGATAATCACTTTGATAGTCTAAAGATACCTTTTTAGGTCAATAAGCTCAATTACTGATGAAAACAAATTACCGTTGTTGGAAGACTTACCCAGATGTTGCATAGTAAATTGAACATGTAGTATAAATCTTAGTTTGAGAAAAAAAAAAAACCAAAACAAACACACCACAAACAACAAAACCACACCAAAACCAAATCCCCAAACCAACAAAAAAAACTCCAAACAGAAAACCTGCTTCAGTTTGTGCACTCCTAGTTGCAACATATTATTTAAAAAAATTATCAGTTGTACTAGAGGAAGCTTGTATTTTGGAAGAAATATTTCCAGAACCACTCTTTAACCTAACTGAATTCATCGCCAGAAAAAGCTTTGTAGTCTAAAGTGTCCAGAATGGGAGTATCTTTTGTCTAAATATGAAATATAGAACTGGTGAATTCATCCCTTCTGTAATAAACATTACAGCAGAAGTATCAGAATCCCGAGAGTCTACATTTGTACTTCATAGAATGTAATATATTCTAGCCAAGATCCCAATGTCCTCAACAATACCCATGGAGGTAAAACTAGAAAATGCTTGTGCATCAAAATGAACTCTCAGAGAACCAATTAAGGACAATAATGCAAAACTACCTGCAGAGGCAATCACTGTTTGTCATGTTTGTAGTGATTCTCAAGGGAGAACTGCAAACATTTTTCCAAATTCAACTCTGGGAACTCAAATGTATTATTCTGTTGGATGACAAAATTTACAGACATGATAAAGATGATATTTTTATGCTTCATTACTTCTGCTTTCCTAATAGCTTACAATAAGCTCTTTCCTTTCTCTAGAGGTAACTAGTTTATTCCACTTTCTCCTTTTTTTTTTTTTTCTCCTCCAGGAAAAATTCTTCCCCTCTACAAATATCTTCTCTTTCAGAGATGATCTAACAAAAATTAAAGCAGTTATTTTCAACTAATTTTATCTTGAAATATACTGCTTTTACTTCAAATCTGAAGAAAGTCCAAGGGCTCAAAACTTAATTATTTTTTTTCTGATTATACTAGTTGGTCTAATAAGACAATTTACCAGTATATATAAAACTTGTCTTGCATATGTGGGTTAAAACTGTTCTAGCATTTGCACGTGCTGCCTCTGAATTTCAATTTCTTCAGTTGGATGTCCATTTTGATGTTTATTGTGTTAGAGTAAAATATCACTGTTTTGTTTTGTTCTGCACCGAAACTTCAAATTAAGATGCGGACTATTACAGTTTTAGGCAAGTCCCTTGTTAAATCTCTGATTTAAGTACAATAATCTTGCATTGTTAAGGCGACACCAGTAGAATAGACGTCTACGGCGGTAAAGTCAATTACTACAAGAAATATAACTGTATTAAAAGTCTATTCACTGGCTAGATTGAAAAAAAACAAACCACCAAAAAACAACAAACCACCTACCACAAACAACAAAACCCTATTCTCTTTCTTTAGGAGGCTGGACAATTTTAATGGATTAGGTGTTTTAACTGTTATCTATATCTGTGGTAGAAATGAAAAATAACAAGGCTTTTCAGAGGACTCCAGGAAAGTTTAAAAGTCTTGTAACTTATTAGTCTTAAATTTCACCAAGAATTAGGGTAGCAAACAGTGTGGTAATCATTGATCAAATAGCAGGGGTGAAAGGGGGGGAAAAAAATCTATGCTTTGAATTCCTCTGAAAATACTTTGTGTTGTAGCACACTTGTAGCCATATGGTATAAAGACAAGTGGCATATGGTCTGTTGTGAAAGTTAATACCTTTTACCTAGACTGATTAGTATAGATCTAAAATCTAGGAAAACTTTCAAGAAGAACCTTTCTTAAGGTTTGAAATGGAAATAACAATTTTCAAGCTGAAGTTCAGTTGAAAGTAATTGCTTTAAATTGACTATGTCTGCACCTGTGGATAAGGAGGGGTAGGAGATAGTTATTAGGGCAAATACTCACTTGTCATTTTCAGATCATGACTGTTTTAGCTCATAGTGGGTGAAACTGAGATGTCATATAAAACAATTGTTTTTCCTGAGACTGTGAATTTAAATTCACAGACTTCCCTTAAATATTTTCTAAATCTCTCTTCTAGCACTATGGCTTTAAGACTGGAGGAAAATGTGCTTCATTGTTAATTTTGTGTTTGTCTCTGATTCTGGATGAAATCACTTTTGGTGTGTGGTTTAGTTCTACCCTGTGCTTCCATGGGTTTTGTACACTGTCTGAAGAATGTTATGTTCTGTTCAGCATCCTGTAATTCTTGAAATGTTTTCCCAAATCATCTTGTTTCCATGTTGCCAAATAAAGAAAAATGCAACGTGGTTTTACAGTGTTACTTCCTTAAACTCTTGTATCTGTTTCCCTTTTGGTAATCCTACCAACTTTGCAGCAATTTTATATGATATCTGGCATGTAACGTATTGTAATGATGCTACCAAGAGACTTTGTCTGGGCTGTTCTTCAGTATGATTAATTTATCACAGAATTGCAGATCGGTTCAGGTTGTGAGGGACCTCTGGAGGTCATCTTGCCCAACCCTCCTCCTCAAGCAAGGCCACCTAGTGACAGTTGCCCAGGACCATGTCCAGATGACTTTCAGATGTCTCCAAGGATGAAGGCTTCATAACCTCCCTGAGCAATCTGTGCTGGTGCTTAGTCACCTGCACAGTAAAAAAGTGTTCCCTGATACTCAGAGGGAACCTTGTGTGTTTCTTTCAGTTTGTCCCCATTGCCTCTGGTCCTGCCAATGAGCACCTTAAAAAACCACCCGGCTCCATCCTCTTTGCACCCTGCCTTCAGATATTTGCTTTACACTTTGATGTAAATCCTTTGAAAAAAATTATGATAAACTAGTATGTAAATTAAACAGGATTTTAGTCATTGCTGTTTATACATTTTCTGCTTGTGTCCACCAAAGGTCAACAGAGCACTCCCCTCAAGAGCTGGAAAGAAGTAAGGGACTGATAACTGTGATACAAGTCTCTCAAGTTACTTCGTGATAAATTTGAAGGGTTTTTTTTTTTTTGCCTAGAATAGGAAAAGGTTCTTCAATTGCTAATAAAGTGCTGTTGGTTATTTTGCTACCCATGTATTTGTTGTCGTTTACCCACTTTATCTGCTCTTTTAAATTAACTCTCCGTTAATCTCTAATTCTGCTAATTTCCTGATAAACTGTAATTCTTTTTTTCCCTTTTTGGAGGGTGGGGAGAAGGCAGAGGGGCACACGGAATGTAATTTAATAGTTTTGACAGGGAGAGTGGGCCAGAAGCTGGGTATAAGATTGTAGCCTGTACTATATAGTTCATGTTAGTTATGGTACTAGTAAGAGACAAGGGCATTGCTTTAATGTATTTGTTAGATCCATGTAGCAGCACTGTCAATGTTGTGCTAAAGTATAATTGTACTGACAAAGCAAAAAAGGCTCATATTTTTTTGGACGTGGCATATGTTTATTCAGATTGCTGCTTGAAGCAAGGTAATGGAGCTGTATTTACTGCATTTGGCATGTAAATGCCTGGCATGCTGAAAACTATTTCTGCAAATAAAAAACTTTATGTAAGCAGTAGTCCTGTGCAAGTCAATATGTCTTTTCTTAAGAGTAAAGTTCGATATACATACCTGGAATTTTAAAGATCAGGAATAACTAGTGCATATAACAAAGCTCACCTGTAAAGGCAAAGCACTGGAAGAAATTCAACTATATGTAAAACTTTTTTTATTATAAACTTAACTATTTAGACTATAATAGTTTTATATATATACGTAGCTTGTTTCAAAGTTACTTTTAAAGTTACACTTAATACGAAACATAATATTTTTGCTTTTTTCTGTTCTCTTAGCAACATGGAGATTTCACAGTATCACTTAGTGATGTGTTGGAAACTTGGAAATATTTGTTACATGACAAACTGGGATTATCATATGAAAACATGAAAGAACCTGAAAATTATGCTGACCTAAAAAAAGCCTATCATGCCTTCTTATCAAGAAGCAATATGTTAGATCTAATAGACATATGTCAGAAGTGCTATGGTCTTGGACTTGTATCTGAAGATGAGAGCATAACCCCTGTAAGTATTTTGTTTGTTTGTTCTCTGATATTGTTTTGACATATTTTTGATTCCAGTTATAGATTTACGACACTTCTAAATATACACAGGAGCTCTGAATTATTCACTAATTACTTTGCTTTTCTATTGGGGAAGCAGATGAGTTTAAATTACTAAATCTTTTAAAGATGTTTTAAATTCACTCAAATTATTTCTTTTTGTTGTCCTGCTGGATCCCACAGCTCTTCTATGAGTATATCATTCTTTGCTAGAAATGGAACTGAAAAATGCACTGTTGAGATTTGATAAGACTGGAACAAAGCTTAGTGATTAACTGTGCCATGCAGTTTTGGTTTTATTTTTATATACGGTCAAAATATTTTTAATGGTTATCATTTTAAAAATACGACACTTAAGAGCAAAAACTTTCCTATACTACATGTAGTTCCTTGTTAGATTTTTCCAGAAACCATAAAAGGTTCCACTTCAGCCACTCAGTCAGCAGCTCTGTTGCAGTTTATTGCAGCTCAGATGTTCTTATGACACTGCATGTGGGGCATGCTCTAGGCTAGAGAATTTCCAGTGTGTATTCCACTCTTAGACTATAAAAGTCTATGAAAAATGAATTTTATTAATGTTACTGGATAAAAATATATGTAAGCTGCAATTAAGATAGGTGTGAAACACAAGCATTCCACATGATTTTATTTGATTCTGTGCTCTCTAGACCATGGAAAGGTCAAAAGACAAAGGGTACGGATACTGAAAAAATTAAAGAATGTTGAAATTAGATGCACATACTTCTAGCTTGTAACAAGAACTAGAGAGGAGTTAATTGTCTGCTTTTACTGCCTGTTCTCAGCATTGCAGACTTAAACAAATTACTGTTTGTTTATTTAATCTTTTGTGTTTGATCTATGATTAATTAGATGGTCATTTTAATATGAGAGAAGCTATGTCAGTAACAGAACGTTAACTGAACTGAGGTATGTTATGAACATACCATTAATAACTAGTTACAGCATGATTAAAACTGTTTACCTCCCAGCCCTTGTAAGAATGAAAAGCTGCTTCTCCATTAAAAAGTGCTCAAATATTGGAACAGGTTGCCCAGAGACGGTGTGGAATCTCATCTTTGGAGATATTAAAAATGTGGCTCAGCATGTCACTGAGCAATCTGGTCAGACTGGTCCTGCTTCAAGCATGAGTTTGTACTAGATGATCTCTGTAGGTCCTTTTAACCTAAATTAGTGTATGATTCTATCACAAGTATGCTGGTAGCCAGCTTGCCTACTTCCTTAAAGGTTCAGAGAACCTACACTGAAATGCTCATGTGATTATCAGTCACAAAAGAGATTAGAAGGAGAAACGAAGTTCAGGATGGGCATGGAAACTACGATTTTTTTTATTATTATTTTTTTAATTAATTTTTTTTTCCTTCCTGTTTTCATGGGGAAGATAGAGAACTTGGGTGGGTTAATGAGCTCTTCCTAAACAAGGTGTAATGTATTAAATATTCTCTAAAACATAAGCAGCTGCTTTTAGTGCAAGTGTATTACATAACTGTTTGAGATATCTTTTCTAAGTTAATTTAAATGTTATACCTCATTTCTCTACTAAAACAGTTGTACTTTTAAAAACTATACCCAAAAGTACATTGTAAGGGCTGCATTAACCTCAAAACACTAGCAAACTGGTGGAGACGTAGTTTCACCAGGTTTTAATACTTCTTTTGCTTTCTAGTCAACTTCATATTTAAGTTTATTCTATTTTTCTTTTTTAAAGGTCCGACTGTTGGAATTTATTTCTGGCATAATGAATGTACAAGAAAATAATGGTTCTGTTCTTTCTACTCCATCTACACCAGTCAACAGACTGGGCCAGGAGAATGTGAAGGTAAAAATTCTTTCTGTCTCTTTTGTAATGTTCTGTATATTTTGAAAAGATGAAATATGACAGTTTCTTTTTCCAATTATTGGTATTAATGTGTTGCTGGTTTAAAAAACTAGAACATGTGTATTCAAACTCTGTATCACTTGAGTATATTGTAGGTGTGTTTATGGGGCTAACTGCAGAGATTTGTATTCTGGAAGACAGTCCTTTTATGGCAGGCACTTGATGTAAATTTAATCTGCCTTGAATTGACAGGGAATAAATTTTTCTACAAGTATACCATCACTCAAACATTGATTAAGAGTTAAATGATTTTCACAATGCTGCAAAATGAAGTGATAGGTGAAGTAAACGTCTTTGATTTCATTTTATTAGCTCATACTCCCTTATATACGGAGGAAATCTGAATAGCCACTGTAGCAGTAGCTGTAGCAAAGCAAACAAAGTTTGTCTGTCCCAGTGGAGGACTCGAGGACTTTCTGGGAATACTGGATTCTTTCCTTGTAGCCTTTCAACCCCCAAAACAAGAATCTCAGAATACTGTATAACAATGCTTGAAATGCTGGAGCTTTAGTAATTTTCAAACTTGGTTTTCTCATGATAATTGGCAATTTCAATTCAGTATTTGGGTACAACTCAAAATATTTCTGAACAAGAAAATATTTTCTGAACTAAAGTTCTCCCCTAGATAGCACTTCTATCACTAACATAATAGCTTTCTTGCTGCTCTGACTTGTGTAGTGAAAATATTACTTGCTCT
The DNA here is from genome assembly GCF_963924245.1 of Chroicocephalus ridibundus. NCBI lineage: Eukaryota > Metazoa > Chordata > Aves > Charadriiformes > Laridae > Chroicocephalus > Chroicocephalus ridibundus. The sequence goes on from NC_086284.1 coordinate 159,218,470, forward strand.
TTTTTCCTTCTCTTAAATCTGTCTTTTCAGACTGTCACACGTACATGCTTTGTTTTTTTAATGCCTATAATTTTGTTGTATACATCCCATTGAGGAAGAAGAAATTCCATAGCAAATATAGGTTTTCTCGTTATCTTTCCTCTTGTTAATGGCCTTTTTTTGGTCTTTGTTTTCTTTGCTTGTGACAAAACTGTAAATTCTTCAGTTCTGGGACCGTTGTTCTTACAGGGTCCAGAACAGTGCTGCAATATTAGCAATTACAATGTTAGGCTTTGGTTATGTGGGTGGAGCTGTGTCACAATTTGTGTTCAAGCTCACTCAGTGGAGTATCTGTGATTGAAATTCCCTGGGACCCAAGGGAAAAATTACTAAATCTGGTGCAGAGCTGGCGAGTTGTTTAAAATCAGCCTATTTGAAGTAAATGACAAATCCTTAGGTGGTTTAATAGTGCTAGTATATTTACTTGGGATAGAAAAAGAAGTATCTGTGAAGAGGTTTCTAAGTAGAAATTGATAGCCAATTTTAATAACTAGAAATCCGACCCTCAAATATTTTGTGAATATTCAAGTACAGTATACATAATTTTAACATATGAATCATGCTTGTTTTTGTCAATACTTCCAGAATCCCTGTACCTAATGTAGCATTTTGAAATTATGCAAGGTGAAATTCTTACTCTTCCAAAAATCATATCAGTACATATCTAATTAGCTTTAAAAAAAGTGGAACATAATTTAGCAGCAGGATGACCAATATGTGTGGTGGATTCTTATACAGGTGACAATCCTGGCAAAGAAGTGTGTTTGTTCGTATTTAAGCCTGTTGGTGAATTCTAAGGATGATCTAGCGTTGGCTCACATTCTAAACGTTCCTGACAGAGGACTTGGTAGAGAAGCCTTCACTAATCTAAAACATGCCTCACAGGAGAGAAAAATGTCCATTTTCCTGGTATGTATGTCAAATGAAACTTGCCATAGATCTAAGGCAATGAAATAGATCTATAAACACAAAATGTTACTTTAATCTCATGTGCAAGACTGACATTTGCAAGCCAAGTCAAATACCACCATAAACATGGTTTCTAGGTGAAAAAGACACAATAGAGATTCTGTGTGAAGAAATAGATGCTTGCTTGGTCATGAGATCTAAAGTTGCACAGAAAAATAATTGTGTGTGTGTTTACCTCTAGAGCTCTAAAATATGATATCATAAAAACAGGCATCAAGACTGTTCATCCCAAACAGTGACTAAAATCCTGAAAAAGTTTACGATCTTAAACATGAATATAAGTTATGCTTTTTATTATTGCTTTTAAAATTTTGAAATCTTGGTAAATAGTGTGAAGTGAGGTTATGAGTATGCATATCAAAGAAAAAAGACAAAGGAAGAAAATATGGCACTAGACTAGATGTTGCTGCTTACCAAATACCTCTAAAAGCAATGAGGTTGGGTTAAATGAACATCGCAAAGCAGTATTAACAAAACCAAGACAGTAACAGTGCATTACAGTTTTAAAGTGCTGTAAGTATGTATTTTGGTTAAACAGTAAAACAGCATTTTTCTGTGCATTTGTTAAACTTGAAACATCTGGAGCCTGAAGTATTCCTGTGTAGAAATTGTTTTTCTTAGAACAACCTGGTGACAATCCCCTGCCTTTCACATGTACACTGAAACAGAGCCCAAAATTTGAAAGGGCAGTATTACAGTTTTTTCAGTTTTGACTCAGAATTTGGGGGAGAGTAATGCTTTCCAGTCATTTGCAGCTTGATCAGTCTTGAAATACTTTTCAAGATGTGATTGATATGGGACATTCCTGCTCATTTTATTCTCAAAGGCACAGATCTGGAGGAAAAAACCTCATGGCAGTGGTATACTCTTCCCTCAGTGCCCTTGTATGGGAATATAAAAAGCTACAGCATCAACCTGTAGTGCTCACAGAGGCTTGTTGCTAAAGAATCTAGTTCGGTATATGAGGTGCATTTATACTTACAGTATAAATAGTCAGCACAGAGGAATCTCAAAAATAGTTGGAATAAGATGAGTAAGAATTCTTTCTCCAAAGAACCACTGTAGTCCCTCATATTCAAAATAATCAAATTTTGCATGCATAGTGGCCTCAGTGCAGACAACAGCAGACCAAGGAAAAACAGTATGGGTATGTAACAGTCACTGAAGCAGCTGCATTCTCAGATTTTTATGGTTGAATAAATATGGAAAATTTGTGAAATCTCAGTTCCAGGATTAATTATTTTAGCTCCTAATGCTCTGTTAACGTTGTTTAAAAAAAAGTATGTGTTTGGACTGGATTTATTACCTCTTCCTCACAGTTGCCAGAAGGGAAACTTCTCTACTGTGTAAAGAAGTCATCTATTCTGGCATCTGTGTCTTGTAGAAATCTTGCAAAGCCAGAATATTTTCCATTGGGAAGGCAAGGTCCTATGAACTGTACTTGATCCACAGGAAATCTTTAGCACAAAGGCAGGAATACTGGCAGGTTTACTTTCTTTGCTAGAGTAATTCCAGTTGTAACCTTTCCATTCCTAAGAGCTTTATGATTTAGCTGTATAGTCTGAAATTAAAACGTATATGTAGAATTAATATTACTGCATCTGTGTCAAGCGTATTGGATTATTGTCTTTACGTTCACCTTTCTGGAGAACTACTAAGCTTTTTATTCTGACTGTTGCCTTAAAATTTGAGGGGTTGTCCTCTAAGGCACAGTGCTTTTGGGATATCTCTTATTTTCAGTGTCTTTGTAGCATATAAAAATATATGGAAACTTTCAGAACTGAGTACCTATGATGATAGAAGCCTTAGCTGTGATAATTTTTCAGAAGCTTTGGGTATACGGTTGTTTGGGGTTTTTTTCACCTCTGAAAATAAATACACTACTGAAGTCAACTTTTACATGCTTATGTTAAAGTTGTTCTTATTTCACAGACAGCCCTCTGAATATGAGTAGTTTTTGTGAGTTCAGTATAAGCATTTAAACAGCAGCAACAACAAAAAACATCTATACCCTGCGTTAATAAAGTTTTTTCTAAGCTATCAGAAGGCCAATGTAAATATCAAATTAGCTGGATCATTTTTGCTTTGGCTTATGTTTTTTTTTGTTTAATTCTGCTGCAATATTTAAGTATTGATCTTGCACATGTTTCTGGTGAGATGTACAATGCTTGCCATTAAAGAAGTATTCTATTGACTTCAGTTAAATTATTTCTGCTATCAACCAGCTGTTACTATCAACCAGCTGTTATACACTATTTGCAAATCTGTAGGAGAGGCTCACTTCCACATGTGTACATCTTACGTATGTCTACAGTTTCACATTTCTGAATATTTCTCCTAATAGATGGCAACATCTTTTATCCGAACCGTAGAACTTGGAGGAAGAGGCTGTGCATCTTCATTGTTTGATCCTTTAAAAGCCCACGTAAAGGGTCTTTCAAACTTTGTTAATTTTATTGACAAGCTGCAAGAAATTGTTGGTGAAATCTTAGATCCAAGGTAATAGAATTTCTGTTATATTTTTGCCTTGTGGAGCACTGTTGTGGTTTTTTCTTGTTCATGTGTCTTGGAGGGGGTATGAAAGAAAATCTAATCATTTACTTATTTAATAATTCAGGAGTAAATGTTTACAACTTAAACCTTATTGGAAAATATAAATATTCAAAAAACAATTGGAGTAAGCTTATAGATTTTTGAGGTTATTTTTTGTATTAAATGTTTATCACATCAGTGTATGGATGGCTATTTGATTAGTTCCCTAGTTGTAAATGAACTTCCAAAGATTTCAAACTTGTGGGTCTGGTAAGTACATAAACTGATATGTTCTTTACTACTTCTTCAATTACTTCCTTTTTGTCATTTCATTGTATATATCCTTATATAAAGGAGTCTTTATTGCTGCTGACAAATAATGGCATTGGTTATTTAGCCTTTGAATTCTTTTACTTTTAGCTACATAAGCAAAGCATAAGAATTATTTCTTAGGAAGGCTCTGGTGAAGTCACTGATTTTGAGTGGTTTTGAAGACCTAAGTTAGTGTTTTGGCAGGCTTACAAATGTGAGATTAATTAGAGATATATTTAAGTGTAACACAGGAATTTGAATTGGTAAGTACTGTATTAGCAACAGAGAGAAGAGTGATTTTCTTAAGCAGTATATAAGTTGGTAACTTTTTTCATATATAATCAGAAAGTTTTCTATACAAAACTTCAACAAATCAGCTGTGATAGTTCTGTCCTTGATACTAAACAATCTTTTTTTAGTTCTAATTGAGTCTAATCCACACACTTGAAAACAAAATGTTTTAAGCAAATCGTAAGCATTATTTAAATTACTGTTCAGATTGCATTGAAGCTGGAAGTGGGAAGTATTTCTGAAGTTGTTTTGCAGTTTTGGTTTTACTTTTCAATTCTGCTTCTTTGTTTTTTCATTTAAATATCGTGGATGCCAGAGGCATGCTGTCTGTGCTGTGATTACAGAAAACTTTCGACTCAACATCTAATGTATGCTTTTTCTTTATTTAAATCATATCTGTCTCTCTACATTGATAAAAATGAGAAATGGAAAAACATTTATGTGCATGAACTTTTTAGGGAGGAAAGACCACTTTTTCAGATATATACAGTTCAGCAAAAGGTACATAAAATGCTATATCTTGTTAATTACCCTTCTGTTTAAGGCATGTTTAAGAGAAGAATCAGAGTGGGGATAGTTGCTGGGAATTATCAGTTTCTAATTGGGAGAATTCTCTAGAGCTTGGAAATTCTTTTTAGCATTCAGCTATTTATTCTGTTTCTTTCTCTGCTGTACCTGCTGTCACATTTATTCTGGGATATAAATCTTGTTATTGTCAGATTCTAGCATGTTCATTATTTTGCATGTATGCATGTAAGTGTTGCTGGTTGTATCAATGACCAAGAATGGAAGCTAGCTGTACCGTGGTGTTTCTGGTATCTATTGTACTTTATATGGGCTTTATAACCTTCATGATGTAAAGTACAATTATTGTTTTCATATATGTATCTATATAGTAGCTCAGTTTATAGAAATATACCAATTAGTTGGCTGCCTTTGAAAGAATCTTCATTAGTATGCTGAAGTTATCAAATATTATATGATTAGTATACAGTTTAGAAACTGTAAGTGTCACAACATTGGTGAACAAAAAGATATTTTTCGTAAGTGTTTGGCAGCCATATGAGTGAGGACTGTCTGTATGCCCTGCCCGTGATGTGACAGTTCTGAATTCCAGAAGATGTAGTTTTACACAAGAAACTTCTAAAGAGCGGGGGCGGGGGGGAGTGGGGGGAGCAACAATGCAGCAGGAGTTTGAGTTGCTTATTCTTTAGAAGCCTGCTGAGAAATCTAAGATGAAACTGGACAACCTATCTGTGGTGTTAATGATTAGAAGTCTGTTATTTCGCTCTTCATCTTGTTACAGTGGAGATCTTATGAAACTTGAACTTGCATAAACTACAAAGTAGCCAAATAAATGCCAGGTCATTGTGGAACATATATTGAAAAGAGGCTTTATTCAACCCCCTGAGTCAAGTTCCTTTGCTCTGGAAACCTAGAAACCAAATTGAAGGTGTTGGACAGTGGTGGGATATGCTTAAGAATATTTTGAATATAGTAGGAGATATGGTGCAACCAAGTATATGCTAACATACGGAGAATAACAAAAATGCGTTTCTCATTCCCAAATAATTCAGCTAAGAAAGTGAATAGTCGATGAGGTGAGGGAAGGGAAAGCTGTTGAACAGAGTAGAAATTTAAGGAAACTATGATGATTTGATTCAAACACGGCACAAAGAGTACGCAGACCTGATAGCGGGAGAAATGGAAAGATATAATGACCTTTGGTAGTTTCAAGGTATATTCGCTGAGCAGAATGAACATTTTCACAAATCTCTGGAATTTTGAAATAGTTCCAGTTTGCCTTTCCTCATTTTCCAAATGTCTAAGATTAGAAGTCCCTAATCTTTCAAGAATCAGTAGCATGAACATTCCTTAAAGTTTGGGGTTGCTGTAAAACTTGTAACCCTAAAATTATTTACAGATTCTCTACATATAAGACTTAGATAATGTTTATGCAGTAAATGAGAGCTTGGATGTTGTACTTTTTGTGCCCGTTTCTTGACAAGAAACACATCAATGTTGTATTTGTCAGTGAAGTGGATGATTATTATACACCTGAGGATCTGGAATCTCTTTTCTGTTGGTATAAATGAAAAAGTGTGGTACTAATCCATCATTCTGGAAGTCCTTCTCTTTTAGGCCAGACAATAATGCTTCTTGCATCTGGAAAGGACTTATTCTATCTCGGGAAGGACTTTTTCTCAAGTTTGTAAAAGATGTGCGCGACTTAAAACTGAATGATGGAAAGGCATTTGTCGTATTGGTTACTGTACTTGTTGGTTACTATAGATATGTGTGTGTATATATATACACATATATACTTTAAAACTCCCCACTGATTTTGTAGAGTAGCAAAGTTGATAGATGGGCAGTAAATTTTCTTCTTGAATTGGGCCCTGACTTCGCTGTAAGCACTGACCACTAGGTGACACTCTTGCACAGCTCACATTAGTAGTTGTTTAAATGTAAATTTAGCTGTATTGTTTCATTCAACACACTTCTGCAAATGTAATGTTTTGGGTTGGGTCTTCATTTCAGGTCCGTGAGCAGTCTTCCACAGTCAGTTGTGGAAGTTATACAGCTTGAATTGATCATGCACGTGGATTAGTGCATTGAGTTTTCCCTTGACAGGGAAAATGCTATTTCTTATGTGTTGCCTTTGTGAAGCTGTGATTGCATCTGGAGATGCAGTAGTATTTTGTGAGAGAAAGCATATGAGACTTTATCTGGTCTTGTGCTGAATGTTTGAGTTAATTTGATAGCGTTCACACAGCCCTAGAGTTTTGTGTTATAAAGTTGCTTGGAAAGTTGTGCAAGTTGTGCAAAACATTGTAGGACTCCTTAAACATATGATAGTAGAATAATTCAGGTTGGAATGATCACCAGGAAGTTTCTGATCCAACATCCTGCCCAAAGCAGGGTCAATTATGGGGTCAGCCTAGAGGTTAATCAGGGCTTTATCCAGTGAAGATTTGTGCAGTCTTCATCCTTGGAGGTTTTCAATCTCCCTCTTGGCAACTTGTTCCACTGCTTGAGTGTCCTCATGGAGAATTTTTTTTTTTTTTTCCTTGTATCAAGTTGGGACCTCTCTTGTTTCCATTTATGCTTGTTGTCTCTTTTCCTTGCACTAACTGCCAACATGAGGACCTGGCTCCATCTTCTTGGTTGCCTTCTTGAAGGTACTAGAAAGCTGTTAGTAGATCCCCCTGAAACCTTCTCTTCTCCAGACTGAACTAGTTGTTCCTTTAGCTGCTTCTCACAGAGCATGTCTCCCTGACCATCTTGGCAGCCTTCTGCTGAACTTGCTCCAGTTTATCAGTGTCTATCCTGGACTGGGGGGCCCCAAACTGAACACAGTATTCTAAATTTCGTCCAACGAGCGCTGATTAGAAAGGGATAATCTCATTCCTCAGACTGCTGGCTATGCTACTGTTGATGCAGCCAAGGATACTGTTGGCCTTTGCTGCCAAGGCACACTCCTGGCTCACAGTTAGCTTGCCGAACGTACACTAAGACTCCCAGGTTCTTTTACATAGAGCTACTCCCGAGGCTGTATCATTGCGAGGTGTTACCCCTTTCCAAAACTTTGCATGTCCTGTTGAATTTCATATGGTTCCTGTCAGCCTGTTTCTCCTGTCTGTTTAGGTATCTCTGCATGGCAGCTCTGCCCTCAAGCACAATGACTGTTCCATCCAATTTGGTGTCACCTGCAAACTTGATGAGCATGTATTTTTATCGCCAAGTCTCTGCCAAAGATATTTAAAGGAAAAGTAGGTTACAGGATAGGCCCTTATGGTATCTTATTTGTTACTGGCCTCCAGATAAAGTACAACATGTTTACTACCTTCTGAGGTGGATCATCCAACCAGTTTTTAACTCATCTGGTTGTCGTCCATCCAGACTGTAACATCCAAACTTGTATGTTGAGAGTATTTTCTGACAGTGTTGAAACCCTGGCTACAATCAAGGTAAATGACGTCCACCATTCTCCACAGTCTGCAAAGCCACTCATTTTATTATAGGAGGCAAACAGATTGGTCAGGCATAATTTGCACTTGATAAATCCATGCTTGCTGTTGCCAGCCACCACCTAAGCCTTCACATGCCTAAAAATGTTTTCTCAGAGGGCTTTTTACACTATTTTCCCAGGGAACAAAGTGAGGCTGATGCACCTTTGATGATGACTAGTTGAAGAAGTCCCTGCTTACTGCAGGGGTGTTGGACTAGATGACCTTTAAAGGTCCCTTCCAACCCAACACATTCTATGACCTGTGGTTCCCCAAACTGTCCCTTTGGTCTTTTTTGCAAAAAAACCATTTGCTTTACTGCTTTACATGCTTTACCATTTCTCAGGGACCTCCCCTGATCAGCATGACTTGTCAAAGATGGTATAGAGTGGCCTTACAAGGACATCAGCGGGTTCTGTTAGTGGTCTTGGATGCAGCCCATTTGGTTCTATGGACTTATATGGCCTCAGTTCTGTCAAGTAAACCTTGACTTGATCCTTACCGATTGCTTGCAGTTCCCCTCTAAAAACTTTCTCTAATCAGAGGCCTGGGAGACCATGTTGGTGAAGGCTGAGGAAAAGGTGGCATTGGGTACCTCAGTTTTACCTGTGTCCACTGTTGCAAAATCTCCTGCCTTTCAGCAAAGGTTCATTTTCGTTTGTTCAGCCTTTTAATACAAAAGCACGTGAAGCTGAGCTTTGGCTTTCCTGACAACATCCCTAGATGTCAGGCAATGTTTCTAGATTAGTTCTTTGTAACCTGTCCCTTCTTCACCATCCTGTGTAAAGCCTTTTTGCGTTGAAGCTCTGTCATCAGTTCACTGTTTAGCCAAGCTGGTCTACTGATATTTCTACACATTTTCCTGAGTATTGTGATGGACTGTTCTTGTGCTTGTAATATGCTGTCACTAATAACGTCAGCTTTCCTGAGCTCTTTTGCCTTTTAGAACTTTGTCACATGGAGTTCCATGTACCAGTTCACTGAATAAGGTGAAATCTGCTCTCCTAAATTCAGTCTGTACTCTGCTACTTGCTTTCTTTTCTCCCCTAGGATCTTGAACTCCACTATTTCATGATTGCTACAGCCAAGGCTGCCATTGATTTTAATTTTTATTTTTTTTCCCCTCCACATCCCTGACCAATTCTTCCTTGTTAGTGAATAGCAGACCCAGCCATGTGTAACCCTGTGTGTTGCCCATCCAGTATCCATGACACTCTTTAGAAATCTTGACTACTTCCATCCCATTGTGATGCTCTTCCAGCAGATTTTGAGGTGGTGATTGTAAAGTGCCCTGTAGGAACCAAGGTCTGTGATACAAAGCATGCTGAGAGTTGCTTTAAGAATACCTGTTTGCCTGTTTCCTCACATGTTGGATTCTCTATTGCAAGTGGATTCACAAGCTCTCAACGAGCCTCTTGTCTGGCCAATAGAAGAGCTCCTCCAGACCTCTGAGTGGCTCCTGCATATTGAGGGCATTCCCCCACCTTGTCTTTCCTGAAGAGGTTGTTGTATTCATCCTTTGCAGCACTCCAGCTGTCAGGCTGTCCTGCTGTATCTTGGTTATTCCAATGAAGTTGTATTTTTGTAACCACGAGGGGCTTAAAAAATTTTCACTGAAAATGCTTGCCATTTCTGAAAATGTGTTGCACTTCAAATACTAAAGCACTATAATATAATTTTGAAGTGAATTACCTGCTTTACCCACACTTTTAACTTTCTAATGGAAATACTGATATACTTTAATCTGATTGTCTTAATTTAAACCTAATGATGAGAATGTTGTAAAACATATTTAGGAGTAAATAATTTTTAAAATAAAGTTAATTGCGGTTTAAATTGGATTTACAAGAAAATAGAAAACTTTGCTTGAAAAAGCTGCTCTTTTGAGGGTAATTCTGACTTAAGATACCACACTTCAACTGTGATGTCTTAAGTGCTCCAATTGTGCAATACTGCATTTAATTAAATTGTGATTTTATTTTTTTTTTGTAACTTGTTGTCCCTTTCCTTAACTTCCTAATTTAGGCTGGTGCTGGGGAATACACTGACTGTTATGTCCTAGATATTGAAATTCAAGTATAGTTCCACAATTAAAAAAAAGGCATGGAGGCTGTGGTTCTATAGGACTTTTATATCGGTGCTGGACTGAAAAAAATCTTACCCTTATGCCATCATTCTGATATCAAACTACTAGTTCATCTATTTCCATGGCCTCCCTTTAATCCAGATTTGAGAAGCAGCCTGGCAGCTCCCTGCCCATAATTCCAATCCTGATAACTTTCTGTAAATTGCAGGAAAGTGATTATGTCTGGAGGGAACTATTAGGTTGGATATGTTATGGTGGAACAGTGGAATTGTATCATGGAGTCCTTCTGGTTTCTTCCACCAAGCTAAAAGATAGAAATTTTTGGCAATACAGCAAAAGCGGCAGCAGCCACATGGAAAAATACTTAGCAACAAGATTCTTTTTTGCTGTACTTTTATTGTGGATCTAATAAACTGCAAAACTCTGAAGAGCCTAAGATTGGGTCTTCACCTGATATTTAGCTCTGTATGGTTTAAAAAATTAGAATAATAATGCATGTGCTCATTGTTCGAGGTTGAATTATGGAGTACTATGAGTGTTTTGATATAGTTACTTTTTTTCTTTTACAGATATATTTAAAATCTATATAAGCTCACTAATACAATTTGATTGTTGAAATTTTGAAATCTGAGTTAACATGAACTACTAATTTTTTTTAAATTTATGCATGTAACGTAATTAGAAAAAACATTGGGTTTGCTTTAAAGGCACAGTTAATGCTCTGTTAAGAGCATTTGTATTTTGTATTGTTTTGTGAATTTTGTCCTGTTCTTCTACCCAGGTAGATGAAGCTCTAGTTGACATCCTGCTTCTTTGCATTAGAGAATAGAATTAGATTGCTACTCTCTTCATATAGTTCTAAATTCAAAAATTGGATAACTGCTCGGTTCTTGTCAAGTTTTAAAACAGCTTCCTAAATCCATAATAAAGTAAAAGGCTGCGATCCCCTCCCGCCCCATGATCACTAGGTGTTTGTAATCTGTTTTTAAGACATTTGTTCCCACTATGTAAGTTAGCTACATATTTGTCATCTGTTTTTTACCTCTGTTGGAGAAGTTGAAATGAATGAATAAAAATGTTGACCTTAGTATAATAGAATTTTGATATATTCCTTTCTGTTCTTGGAATAGGCTTCAGGAGTCTGTTCTGGTTTTTATCAGGTTTTGAACGTCGTCCATATCCTCAACCCTTCCCCCCCCCACTTTTGGATGCTACTTAAGTCTTTTCCACAAAAGATATGTATCCAGAAAATAAATAAAAGTGCTTCTGCATCATATTAACTTTGCACACTAAGGCCCCAGTTCTATAAGAAGAGCTCTTGCCAGTGTCATTTAGATTTTAGGTAATCAGAGGAGCTTGTTTATGTGATACTCTCAGTAAGAACAAAATAGATAAGGCATGCGGTTAGTTTCTTGTAAATTAGTTACCTCAACGTAAGAAAAGACAGTTTGATAAGGAAAATGAGATGGAAATAGATAGGACAGGGACACAGATGATGTAAGGCAAACGGGTTCAAGCTGGCAGAAGATCTGAAAATATTTTTAGTAGAAGCAATCAGTGACAGAAGATGTGATTTATACAGTGCCAAGTAAACAGGTAGTTTTACATTGTACTTTTTTTTTTTTCAACTCCCTTCAGAATCACTGATGCAAATAAGGCATTTTTAGCATGTGATTCGTTTTATCTTCATGTAGACATCTGTTTTTCTCTAGGTGCAAGACAGGTGAGATGAATGCCACCTGAACTGTCATCTACTCTTTTAGTGCTGGTTCATGCTAAAGATAAGCCATTCCTTCCATCAGTTGATCTAAAATGTTTGGGAATTTGTTAATTAAGAAAAAAAAGTTAACTGAACATTGTCTGTAAAACTGAACACTTAGAGGCTGGTAGCGGAGCCTCAGTTTAGTTGCCTGAGATGCATGCATTAATGTAGTCTTTGTATGATAACATGCTTTCCCCTCACTCACCCACCCCACAGTCCTGGGGTTTGTGGATAGGAAATAAGAGTGTAAATTAAGACTGCGTAATGGAAAATAGTAATGTTTGGACCCTTTCCGTCTGCTGAAGCAAATGAAGAATAGTGCAGGCCATCAAAGAAGGGAAAGTGTGCTTGGTTCGAGGTCTTTTCTGCTATGGACTTACTGTGGAATACTGGTCAGACATGCTGATGGTCACATTTGGACTTTGCTGAGTCCACTCAGTGGAAGATCACCACTGTACTGTTGGATCCAGGCTTTTGTGTCTGAATGTTTCCTGAACAACCACAGTGGAAAGTGGTTCTTTCTAAAGGGCTGGGTTCTTTAGCATTTATAATTACTCTGGTGGATTTTCTTTAGGTATTTCCATCATAGATAAAGATAGCAGTGGGTTTTCTAGTTGAGGTTTCTCTCAGTTCATAACTTTTGAACAAAGAAATATTGTTGCCTGTGACTCTGAACAGAAGATCATGTTATTAGTGTTTTTAAAAAAATTGCTATTTTACAACATCTGTCATAGTGGTAACTAAGAAATGTTTACTGCTTAACTGGATTTGATAAGAGTCTTCCTTCAATATGATTTAAGACCATGGATGTGAGACTGAAGCACTTTATCCTAGAATATTTCATGTCAGCAGCCTATGATCTGAATGAAACATCAGAGAAAACTTGTTAGCAGGCACCCTGACTGGAAAGGGACAAGGTCTCTCCAATTCTCTGTTGCCTCAGACAAATGGCATTGCTTTGTTTAATGTATCAAAGTTCATTCTTGAATTCAGTTAGAATTCTTTCTCCTCTTTCAGAATTTAGAAGAACTAAAATTCTTAATTCTTGCTCCTATAAAAATTATCTGAAGACAGATAAAAAGTTATCTGTCCATGTAATTCCATATTCAAAGCAGACCTTTGCTGCCCTTCTAGGTGTTAGGAACTGCAAAGTGGATAACAGTTTTCAACCTTATTCTGTTCGTGTAAACATGTTTGTTTTTTTTTTCCTAGTACAATGCCAGATATTTTAAAGTTCATTTAAGTTCTACTGATTTTCTATATAATATAATCCTATAAAAGAGTAATTAATATCAGAGCAATCTGGCATAGGGTCTCCTATCAGTTAGGGCTTTCTGTAGTAAGCTTTGAAATGTTCATGAAATAGCACAAATGAGATGGATTGAACCTTTTATAAATATATTCAAGGCTAATAAAACAAACCTTACAACATAACTTATTGTTATATCATATCCTGGTGTAAAATGACATAAGCTATGCCACAGTCTTTCAGTGCTAATCCACGCACATTAGATCAGCATATTGTCTTGGCCTGTTTATACAAATTCTAGTTGAAGTATGAATAAACTTTTCCTTTTCATTGCTCCAGTTAGTACTGTGTATATCTGATGGGGAACTGGAACTCTTTCCTGGAAAAGAAGGAATACAGGGAGAAAAAGAGATTAAATGAACTTTACTTCTAATAGCAAATATCCTTAGTTGACATTGGGTAGTAGAGGCAAAAAAATAAACACAGAAAATGTCTTTATCGCAGTTTTTTTTTTTTTTTTTCTCAGTGAAAAGCTACAAGATAATCAAGTCACATACAGACTGTAGCATTTAAATTAAGGGCATGGTTATCTTAATTGACTCATGCCCAGTGCTATATGTATAATAACACTTTTTGCTCCAGCATACTTGCATGTATGTGTATGTAAAATATGTGGAACTTATAACGATGTAGGTAAGCTCAAGATACCTGTAGACAAAAAAGACTGAACCTGCCTTTCAAAGATGACTTCAGTCAATCCCTTCACCTGCTTGCTTGTTTTGGAGTTCAGTGCAGTATTTATGGAACAGATACTACTCATATAGTACAATGCTTTTCTCATTTGAGGGTATTACTTTGGAAAGTGTCAGTTTAGGGCTGAGGGAAATAAAGCAAGTCGTCAAGAAGCATCAGGAGACTTGGCAACAGTTCCTATATGCATCTCCGAGACAGAACTTTTCTGTGGCAATGATCTCTGCTTACCTCTTGACAGCTTGCACTGGACAATTTTTATTTTTTTTCTCCTTGAAATTTTCATCCTCTTGTGGCTAGACTGAATTGTGGGGTTTGGAGCAGAGGTAAAAGGGTTTTTTCCCCCCTTTTTTTTAAAAAAAAAACAAAAACTACTATCCTTTCTAAGATCTGAATGGTTCTTTACCTGTGTGCAGAGAGACTTCACATGGTGACTGTTCTTTCAGCTAGGTGCATACATTGTGCTTAAATTTCTGCTAAGCACAAGTTTTTCCTCTTTAACCAAGACTGCAAATTTAATGTGAACTGAATAATCTTTAATCTGTAAAAGTTAAAGATGAGAATTGTGTGGAAATGTTTGTGTTTGACCTGGAAAAAAGCCCTCCTCTCCCCAAAAAGTTTCAAGTTAACTTCAGATTTTCTAAGTTATTTATGGGAGTCTTGTTCAGCCAGAATAAGCCGAAACAGCAAGGTCTCTGGCCCAGTTCCCTCCATGTATTTTGACAGGAAACAATATAAACAAACTAGTTTTCCTCTGACTCAATTCCTATTCTTACCTAGCTCTGCCCACTTACTTTGTATTTTATATTAATGTAGACATGCAGAGTTTCATTTGCTGGAGGCTCTCCGAACTAGAATTCTAAAATTCATCTTCAGAATTTAATGTGTACAAAATATACCTTTCTTTCATTTTGCAAATTATCATTTTAGGGTAAGTAGGCAGGAATATGGAAGAAGCAGTAAGCACGGAGGAAGTTGAAAAATTAGTCATCATCTCATTCTTGGCTATGTCACCTGGAGTAATAAAGCCATTGCCATTGCTTTGGGGTATGGTTTTGTGGTGTTTTGGGTGGTTTTTTTTTTTTTTTTTTCTTCAGACCTGTGATTTAGAATCATAGAATCATTTAGGTTGGAAAATGTTGGAGGATTTTTAGTACAAAGGGGTCATCCTGTGAACACTCCAAGCACCGAAGAATTGCTAAAAACTATGTAGGCTTTGTTAGTTTGAAGGTTATGTGAAAACATTGTAGCAATGTTAGAAATGCTGAGACAAATAAGATATGAGAAAGTGTGCTGAACTCAGCGTGCGAAATGCAGAACTTCACCCAGGATATAGGAGGGGTGATTGTCCGCGTGAGCAGATGCTTTAAGCCAATTATAATATGTTGCTTACCGCATGCACAGCTCATGCAACCAATCAGCAAATTGTCGGTGCGTGATGCGAATCAGAACGTCTATAATAACTGAACTATCTGTGCAATAAACTGGCATTAACCTGATCATATTGGTCGTTGTGTTATTGTCCGAGCCTTCCGCGTTGACAGGAAAAGACCCTTGGGATCATCGAGCCCAACCATCATCTCCACTCTACAAAGTTTTCCCTTACACCGTATCCCTTAACACCGCATCTAAACGAGTCTTAAACACATTCAGGGATGGTGACTCCACCACCTCCCTGGGCAGCCTATTCCAGTGTCTAACCACTCTTTCTGTGAAGAATTTTTTCCTAATGTCCAGCATAAACCTGCCCTGCTGCAGCTTGAACCCATTCCCTCTTGTTCTATCGTTAATTACCTGTGAGAAGAGACCAGCACCAGCCTCTCTACAATGTCCTTTGAAGTAGTTGTAGAGAGTGATGAGGTCTCCCCTCAGCCTCCTCTTCCTCAAACTAAACAGTGCCAGCTCCTTCAATCGCTCCTCATAAGATTTATTCTCCAGGCCCTTCACCAGCTTCACAACATCATAGGTGTATCTGAAAATTCTACCGTAGGTGTCAATAGCAGCTCAAGAGTTCAGGGTGTGTGAATAAAAAGGGAGTCATTTTATACAGTCCATGGTATAGTTAAATCAAAACTATTGGTGTTTCAGCTAGATGACTGATAGTAGGTTACACTCAACATGCTGCATTTCTGCTTTGATTTGAACTCTAAAACTAACACTTAAAAAAAAAAAAAAGGAAAAAAACAAAGACAGAAATTCTGCTGTTAAAGGCAAGATTTAACAGGCTACCCTTTTTTGGGTTGGCCATCCTACCCAGTTATTAGATGTTGCAGGAAAGTGGCTAGTGTTTCTTAAAGTCTGGAAAAGGAAACTGTCGGTTAGTTGGAAAGAGAAGATGGATTATTGTAATAGAACATGAAACATATTGACTGAAAAAGAAAAATTCTTAGAGTGAGAGTTCAGAATGAACAGAATTGCTTTTGTTGCTTTTACTGCTTTTGCCTGCCACTATACTTAGGCTTTATAAGACTTTAAAAAAAACCCCAAAACAAACAGCAAACCTGACAGGAAATCAATATCATATCTGAGCTTAGTGTTATAAGCATAACTAGCTTCACTGGAAATTTTTCATCAAAAACATGGTGACTGGAAGGCTGGGGTGTTTTTTGCTTGTTTTCCTTTATTTTTTTGAGTCACTACTGTCACTGCAGAGAATCTATGCTACTTTAAAGATCCGAAATGTGGTTGTACAACTTCAAAAGAAGGGTCCACAGGCACAGGATCTTGTCTTCAACGCTGGCAATAATTATGTGCCTTGTAAGAACAGAGGAAATGTTTATGATGCTTGTCCTGAGTGCTGTCTCAATCTCTAATTTCAGTTCAGGGTATTTTCTGAACGCAGAGGTGTACCTATTTTTCCTGGGAATTAGTTTTGGGATTTTTAAGGAATGGGTTCTTTATGCCTCTTGTTAAGATCCTGTTTCTTCCTTTATTCTTATATGTGTTATCAGCTGGTATTCAAAGGAAAAAGTAACCCTGTACATGAAAAAGTAAAAGGAGAGGGGATCAATTAAAAAAACCCCTACAAATTAGAGCTAAAACTAAAATATAGACTACCACATTCTGAACAGTTTGAGGAAAATAAGCAGAAAGAGAATGAAATTGAGGACCAAATGTCACAGGGAAATAATGAAGTCCTTATATATGCGCAATGTTAAATACAAGATAAAAGATTGCTTGGTGAGGTGAGGGGAATCTTGCTCATAATCGACTTTGTTGGTCTGGATGATGGGTTCATGTTCTGAGAAGAGCGGAGAATTGATGATAAAATTTCCAAACAGCATGCAACTTCAAAAAGCTTTTGTGAAGAGTTGCATTATATGTAGGAGAGCTGGGTTGTTCTTGTAATACTCTTTTTTTTATTTGGCCAAACTCTAGCAATGTTAAAACATACAGTATTTCACTTAATGTTTTATGTGGGTACTAGACAAAATTATTGAGCTTTTAACTCAAGGGATTTATTCTGTCTTTTACTAAATCTTTACTAAAGTAGTCAAGACAGTTGCTGTCTCTGTATAGTTTTTGATGATCTGTGAGATAAGATATGTGATCCCCTAGCTAATTTACTTAACGTGGTTCGTAGTCATAGTTCATAGTAGTGCCTCATGACAAGCGATTCCTACCTTTGTACCTCCATATGGCTTTTGCACCTATTCACTACACATTACACTTGTGAAATGAGCAATTCACTCCTAATGCTTGGATTTTCCATTCTTGTGATGAGACTATGCTCACTCTCATTATAAGCTTTAAGTTATTTTATTTTATTTTATTTCATTAATTTTGAACAGCTTTGTTCAGGTAAGCACTTTTGACCTTTGAGTGGAAAGATGCACTTGTAAATGGCCAGTGGAATACTTGAAACTCTAACTGCTTCTTCTCATTCATCAGGTCTGGGTAAATCAAGGTGCACTGTCACAGGAGCCTCAGTCCCCGTAGCCAGTTTTTTGGACATAAGATCTTTGGGTTTTCTTGTCATTTAACAAGAATTTAATTTTTAATTTTTATTTTTTTTTTACATACTCAGGATAATGCACTCTACCTGGCAGCCTGTCGTATGTCCATTTTTATTGAATATGCGGATCTTGCAAGTCTGAGGGAGCAAGACATGGTGTAACTTTCTCAGTACTGCCTATTGGAGCATTGTATATACAACTGTAACAGCTGATCCACTCAAGTATCACTGGGGAGAGACTTGGTAGTTCTAATCCAAAGGTGATCCCAAAAGTAGTCTTATCATACATGCAATGTGGATGGCTCAAGGCAGAGGATGACAAAATGGAATTGAAGTCTAAACATAGTTTAGGTGCACTCACAAATGCCTTCTCATCCTTCGATAAGAAGGGTTGAAATAAAGCCCCTATATCAATGAGATTCAATTATTTATATTTTTGATGTCGAATGGCATGGACATTTCATAATTAAACTACTAAGTTCTTTTCTGTAGGTATTTTTTCTCATTAATGCAAAAGAGATTAATAGTGTGTGCCTGTATGCCAAACGGTGATGTTCATTTGGTCTAATTACTATCTATTTCAATAAAATTGAAAGCAAATTGCTATTTTGAATCACTTTCATGAAGCACAAAAGACTCAAAAATCTAATAGTCTGTTAAATTGGAAAGCGTGTTCCAGTGAAGTGTTTTGTTTACACTTAACAGCTTATGAGCAAAAACGTAACTGCAGGTTTAAAGAAAGTACTTTTCTTTGGGCTTTTATGGAGAAGTTAGTTTTGTGTTGCAGCTCAGAGTATTACTAAATGCTGAATTCATTACCTTTCCTTATAATTTTTTTCTTTTTCAGCACACTATTAAGTTGGACAATACTTCTACACCGCTGTTTGATTTAAAAGATCAAAGCTGTACTCTGAAGAGTTTTGATTAACTGTGAGGACTGGCTATGTTCAACACTAATAGGTATACTAAAGTGCTGCCAAGATTAATGTGGAGATGACCCTGTGCCTATTTTCAGAGTCGCAGGGGGGCGAATTCTGTCAACAATGAAGATGCATTTGATAAAAGGCCGAAGCAATGGGGATCCTTTCTGTCAGGCAGTAGAGGAAGTTGTACAAGATTTGGATTTGAAGATTAAAAATATTATCGATTCACAACATGAAGTCTCGACTGCCAGCACTACTGGAGTCAGTCCAGCACGGGTAATGGGACTTCTTTTGTTCTTTTTACTATTTAGCTTTGCAAGAAAGCAAATGTCTTTCACCTGTTCTGTTTCTTTTTTTATTTTTTAAGAGTCTTTATGCAGAGTATTATCTTTTCCTAACAGTACAGAGAGCAGTGTCATTTCCTCTACACTGTGGTTTTAACCTTATTGAAAGACTTGAGCATTACAGTGTAGATTTCAAAAAGCGGATTTACTTAAACTAAACTTCTTACCTCAAAATTGTAAATAAAGTACTCTTTAAAACTTAATTTGTTTGTACAGTTATAGATGTAGATACTCACAACTATCAGGTTTACCACTGATTTCAAGTCAGTAGAGCTATAACAAATTTCCAAAAAAAAAGCCTCATGAAAGTGGAATTAAGATTTAAGATCATGTATCAGTAATTTTGATTAAAATACACAGGTTTTAATTATCTCAGCATCAAGTATTTCTAAGGGTAAGGCATTCAAAATAAGGTTATATATGAAAGAAATCCAAAATAAGGTGAAATTTGGAGTGGGAAGGGAATAAAAATAACACCCCAAACAATCAACGTGTAAGTTTTTCTTTCAGTGTTTCAAGATGCAAATGAAACTATTACTGATTTCAGTTTAGTGGAAGAAATCAGGATGCTTAAAGTTCTTAAGTCAGGTGTGGAGAGCAGAATATAGGCTTTCTATTTGTGGTTTTTGTACTTTGAATCTACTCAGGTTTATATTATGATCTTTTTTGTGATAAAAACATCAACCAGCTTTAATTATTTTATTTTACGTTATTGATATATAAAATGTGTAATGTCATGTATTTTTGTCTGATAAATTTTTGAAAACTTATAGATACCTTGTATGTATGTACATTGTTAGAATGCTGTGTTTTGTGAAATCACTGGAGTTACTCCATGGTAACAAGATTTTAAACAACTTTTAATCAGATTTCCAATATGTTTTTTTCTTTAAAACCAGACAGACTCTAGTGGCTAGTTAAACTGGTTTAAATGTGTGTTTCCACTGAGCAGTTGGAGTATGTATTTTATCCTCATTTTCCTATTTCCCGTGAATCTTTCATCACTATATTTCTCTGTTTGCCTTTCATATCCTATTTCTCTTTCTTTCCCATCTGATTGATCACTGTTATCAGTTCTGTCTTTATTTAGCTACTTGTATTATTGATAAAATTCTAAAAAGTTATTTAAATCATTATAAGCCAGGTAAAACTATTTTAATAAAACTTCATTCTTCAGAGAAATTCACAAAAATTTGCTTTTCCAAAATGGTTTGTGCTGCTTATTGTTCTCCATAGGTCAAGTTCATAGTCTAATGACCTGGAGAAATGTTTACCAGTATCCTTACTGAGGTGTAAGATAGCAAAGATGATTGTATCCTGATGTTGTTAGGAAATGTGCTTTTAACAGGATTAAGTATTTAACCAGTATGAAGTTAACGTTTTTTTCTCAAAATGGGCACTTTAGGGCAGCTTATGAAATGAATTATATTATATTTGAGTCTGTGGTTCTGTGTTTAAGTTTTTGCCAGTTTTTGAGTTTAAGTTAATCGATTGCTGGAACATCCCACCTACTCGTGGATGGGCACATTCTACTATAGTCCTTCTCAGTAAGGAAACTTGAGTACATAGCAGAGGATGATGGGCTTTAAACTAATCCTTTTCATCATACTCACTACAGTACATCCACGCTCACCACAGTATGGATGTAACTGAGAGCCATCAGAGATGACTGTGGTCTGGATGTGACTGATGTGCTGCTTGGCTTGACAAATCTAGTGCTGTTATTGGGTTTATGTGGCAAGGTTTTGGTAGCGGGGAGGATTGCAAGGGTGGCTTCTGTGAAAAGGCACCAGAAGGTGCCCCCATGTCGGACAGAGCTGGTTCCAGCTGGCTGCAAGACGGACCTGCTGCTGGCCAAAAGCTGAGCCAATCAGTGACAATGATAGCACCTCTGTGATAACATTTAAGAAAGGGTAAAAAATGCCGTGCAACAGCAGTTGGGAGGGAGAAGTGAGAATACATGAGAGAAACAACTATGCAGACACCAAGCACAGTGAAGAAGGAAGGGGAGGAGATGCTCCAGGCAGTGGCACAGAGATTCCCATGAAGACCATGGTGATGCAGGTTGTCCCTCTGCAGCCCATGGAGATCCGCAGTGGACCAGATATCTGCCCTGCAGCCTGTGGAGAACCCCATGCTGGAGAAGATGGACGTGCCCTTAAGGAAGCTATGACCCTGTGGAGATTCCACACTTGAACAGGTTCCTGGCAGGACCTGTGGAGGGAGGAGCCCACGCTGGAGCAGGTTTGCTGGCAGGACTTTGGACCTCATGGGGGAGCATGCTGGAGCAGTCTGTTCCTGAAGGACTGTACCCTGTGGAAAGGACCCATGCTGGAAAAATTCCTGAAGAACTACAGTGTATGGGAAGGACCCACACTGGAGAAGTTCATGAAGGATTGTATCCCATGGGAGGCACCCCACACAGGAGCAGACAAAGAGCATAAGGAAGAAGGAGCAGCAGAGATGAACCATTAGGAACTGACCGCAACCCTCATTCCCCATCCTCCTGTGCCACCTGGTTGAAGGAAGTAGAAGAGTTGGGAGTGAAGTTGAGTCTGGGAAGAAGGGAGGGGCCCTATTCTGATTGATGATGAATTCTGATGAATTACATTAATTTCCCAAAGTCAAGTTGGTTTTGCCCATGATGGTAATTGGTAAGTGAACTCCCTGTCCTCATCTTGACCCCATGAGCTTTTTATCATATTTCCTTTCCCTGTCCTGTTGAGGAGGGGGAGTGATAGGGGAGCTTTAGTGGGCACCTGATGGCTAGCCAAGGTCAACCCACCACAGTTCTTTGTGGTGCCCAATCTGGGGCATGAGGAATTAGAGATAAGGACAGTAATTGGAAGACGTAATGGGCAAAATGTGGTCTGAACGTTGCAAAAGAGTGGAATAAGTATAGCGAATTTTTATTTTAGTAATTGTGGTGAAGAGATGAGGGGTAGAGTTTGTGTAAATTGTCTGCCTTTGTTGGTGTTGTGATGATACTATTTTGATTTTGGTGTGAGGAATTCTTTTTGTTGATGTAAATGAAGTTTGTAAACATTGTATGATGAATGTATATGTTAAATGATAATTCTTAAATATTTGATTCACAGAGTCGAGGGGTGGAAAAGGGAGCTTAGACAAATATTAAGAGATGGATATTTTAGTGGAGCTTGGTGTGGTAGAACATTTTACTAAGCATAGAGAGGGGTAGGTCACCATTGCTAATTGAAAAACAAAACAAAAAAAACCTCATAAGTTTTCCAAATGAATTTGAGCTGTATAAAAAATATTAAAATATTGGAGCATCTCTATTGTTCCATTGAGATCTCAGGACAGCAAAGATTAGTGCTCTGTGCTGAGTTTCACATATAGCTTGGGTTTTTTTATTGTGTGTTGTTTTTTAGTTTTTAAAGAAACCCCCAAATCCTGATGCTATACTTTTTCATTTAAAATGTTCTATATCCGGAATAAGTTCTGGCTTTGATAGGATGTTACATTTTTTCATGCATAAGAGATTGAATAATTTATTTGAGTGCGAATTTAAAATACGTTCTTAAATACAGAGCTGAAAATGATGCCTCCACTAGTTCCTGGGAAGGCTGCTTCCTCGTAAAGTGTACCTGAGAAGAGTTTATTAGAAAAATATTTGCTTTTCTCCTTGCAGTGACGGTTTTCTTCCATCATTGCTTGGTTTTCCTGCAAATACCTGTTCTATAAGAATCTAGAGCTCCAGGAAGATTTATTAATTTATGCAGCAGGAAGCACTACTTTGTGTTGAAACCTGCACGGGTGACTAATAGGAATTATGATTAATTTCTTCCTGAGAAAATTACTACTGTAAATGGAATCTGGCTTCTGTTTCTGGAACTAACCAGAATAGTCTGGAGTAGCTAACGGTCACTACCCTTGAAAGACCTGTCAACTATTTTCTTGAAAAAATAATTTGAATAATGATTTCCAGCTTACTAATAAACAAGATATTTTGTGGCAGGGATTGTTGTTTTGCCTAAAGTTCTTATTGTGCCTTGGACAATAGGATTTTAGTTCATGTTTAGTGCATCAAGTCACTGTTGTTGTAGTACATGAGATTTCTGAAGGTCATCTTTTGGCAGTTAGAAGGTTATGTTATAGTGTAAAGATTATTATTTTTTCCTTTGTGTATAATCAGTCAAGATGATGCCAAATTTGTACTTTTCTCATTTAGACAAATTTACCATGACACACATGACATTTTATAAAAATCTATGATGTGGTGATGTAATGACGGAAGAGGTTCAGAATAAATTTTGAGGAAATTAAATGGTACTGAAATAGGCCAATTCTGTAAAGCCAAGTAACAACCATTTCTGTAATTGCTATTTCTAGCTATTGATTATAACTTATAGTAACTGACTGACATGTGTTGCTATGGTTTCTTGAAAGCTACATACACTAATTGATATAATCAAATAGAGAGAGAAAGAGAATTTGATCTTTTCAAGACTGTGTTTAAAAGCAGTTAACTGATTAGATAAATGCAGTTCATTGCTTGCCCTGTCCTTCTGAACAAAGTTAGGCTATTCAGTGTTTCTGTGTATTGGCCTATAGTTTTAAAAATCTACTACTGTGTATTATGCACTAAATTTCTCTGTGGAACTCCTAGTACTTTTAAAGAAAACTGTAGCACACTTGTAATTCTTGCAGTCCTGTAGTGGCTATGGAGTTCCACATCTGTACTGCTGACTGTGGCATTGAGCACTTCCAGATGTGGATTATTATTTTCTTTAAGGAACTCTTCATTCTTGTGGAAAATCGTAAGGAATTCATCCTGTTCCAAACCACAGGAGATGGTGCCAAGTACCCCTCTTGTCAAATCTTGATGGAAATCTCACTTTTAACCGACTGCTTTAGCAGATTCAGTTAGTCAGAGGAGTTGACTTCTCCAGAATGCATTTGTATACCCCATAGCACTAAAATTGGTTGTGAGAAAATAATACGTTAATTTCTGCTGCATGGTTTCATCAGATTTGTATATTTATCTGCAACTTGCTCATCGGTGTAAACCTCCAGCTGGCAGTGATCTAAACTACTAATTGCTTGGGATGAGGAAGAAACTTTCCCATGGGCAAGTTCCCCATAAATGCTTTCTGCGAAAATGAAGGAGGGGATTCTCACAAGGTGTGAGAATCACCTTGTGCTGATAGGGGTTGCTTTTGGAGGTGAGCTAGTGGTCTGGCTTGCTGACCTTTCCTGTTGTATGTTCCTTTTACTTTTATTTACTTTCAGCCAAAATTACATTCCATAAATCATGGCACTGTCTATTGTGGCAGAGATACTGTAAAGGTCTTACTAGCTCTTCTGGATGAAGATGCTGTCAGTCCTCCTACCCAGAACAAAGCAGAGCTATTATACGATGATGAAAGCTTAAATCTGTTTGGAATCACCTCTGTTTTGACGCTCTTCAGGTGAGTACTAGCAGGTTTTTCGTGTTTGTTTTGGATTTGATTGTTGGTGTGTTTGTTGTTTGTTTGTTTTGGTTTATTTTTAATAAAGATCTTATACTGAGTGGCTAACAAAGCATTGATATTACTTACACAAAGCAAATGACAAAAATGTGGTCTGTTGCAAGATTAGGTGTAAAGGGAAAGCCATCTTAGAACAGTCTCAAGTTCTCAAGAGTATTATACCTCCTCATTCATATTTTATGTATCTTCAAGATACTTCAGTAATATGGGCTTTTTGAGCTAGTACATTTCTGGGCTGCACGAAACCCATGAAGGAATATCCTTTGCAACAAACCTTCCAAATACCTTTTAAGTTGAGTTCGAACTCCTAACTTCAAATACTGTCTGTTCAGTAGCTAATTAGATTACTGTTCAATTTGAGGATGCCTCCTTTGTCTAGCTATGACACAAGAGATTTTTGGATTATATCCTGTTTTCTTCCTACATAGTAATTATTTTGTGGAGACAGTTTTAAATAGTTAAACAGTTTTTCCGATCATGATCCACCAATCAGAATAGTATTGCACAAAGGATGTTGAAACAAATTCACATGCATGATGACTTATTAGTGGTGTCTGTAGTTGATGGCATAAGTTGACTCTAATGGTGAAAGCTGCTTTTTGGGAGGAATAAAATCAAAATAGGAGAGGGAGAGGAGAGAAGTGGATAGATAAAACTCTTTAGTGGCCAGCTAGGATGTAAAGCAGCCAGGGTTCCCAGACAAACATCCTCTGTAGTACAGTCGTTGGTTCCCCAATAGTGCTTTTCCCAGAGTAACTATATTGTCTTTGTAAGGACCTGCTCGCCCCCCTTATTGGTTGTTCCTGCTTTTGATGCCTTCAGTGGTGATTGGAGCATCTGTTCATCAGGGCAGGGGCTGCATGGCCATTTGCTTATTATTGCTCTGGGCATGCACTTTTTTGGGTTCCCTAACATAAAATAAGAGCTACAATGAAAAGGGTAGGAAAAGTGGGGAAGAAGGGGGTGTTTCTTATGCTGGTGGCAGTCGTTTCCCATGAGAGCCCACCGTAACAACACTATCGGAGTGTGCAGGAGCAAGGCTGTGAGGACAACAGCAAGGAAAGAGGGAAGAAAGAAAAGGGAATGATAGGCCCTACGTTGGAAGATGGAGGATCCTAAAAGTCAAAGAATTTAAGGGTTCCATTAGATCTATCATTTGATCTCTTTTATGAAACCAAAGGAATAAACACATTCTAATTAAACTTTAAAAAAAATAATTGGTTTCACTAATAAGAATTCTTAATAAACCTGTAATAATTTTTAATATAAAAGGCAGCTTGTAACAACATATTGTGGAATATTCTTTCACATCTCAAATATCTGTGGATAGCAGTAGCTATACATTTCTATTTCATTATGTAACAAGCTTAAAATAACCCTGATTTCAGTCGCTTGTTTTTCCATTACTTCAGATTAAGGAAAATTGATCCATATTATTTTTTAAACTGTTTCATTAATTTAATAAACCTCACTGTGGTTGTATTTTTATCAGAATGAAAAGGAGCTTAATCAGGTTCAGGTTAATGCTCTATGTGAATGGAATCAAGGCCCACCTGAATTTCTTCACTGAAAAGGTTGTCAGGCATTGTAACAGGCTGTCCAGGGAAGTGGTTGAGTCACCGTCTCTGGAGGCGTTTAAAAGATATATAGATGTAATGCTGAGGGACATGGTTTAGTGGTAACTTGTCAGTGCTAGGTTAATGGTTGGACTTGATGATATTAAAGGTCTCTTCCAACCAAAACAATTCTGTGATTCTATGGGTTCTCTTTCTGAATTAAACATTGCTATTATTCAGAACTAGAGATCTAGATTGGTTTTTGTTTGTTTTTTATTTGTTTTGTTTGGTTTTTTTTGTTTTTTAAAGTAACTCTTCATTTTAAAATCGGTTTTAAGCCACTTATTTCTGAATAAGAGTGTTTGTTTTACTTAAAATCATCTTGGTGTAGGTGTAAGCAGGTACTGCTATCTGGGAATTTATATTGTAATCTAGGTAATTCTTGTGTTTACCTTAGTAGTCAATTTGTTTTATTTTCCAGTATATAATTTTTTTAATATTATCTGTATGTTTTCATTTAAAAAATTGATTTAGAAGTAATTTATTCAAAGTATTGAATTTATGACCCTAAATTATTGTTTTAGGGAATACTTTGTAAAAACGGAAATGAAACTTGCAAACAATACCTGTTCTCCTCAAGTTTTATCAAATATTTGTGTCCTGCATTTCTCTAGCAGCTTTCCTGTAAGGCTCCATTTGCTTTATGAATGCTGAACACCTTAATACTACACAGGATGGTAGCTAAGGTGTCACTCTGATTTGCATCAATGTACAGGCATCTCTACAATACAGCACTTTTTTGTTAATGCTTGTGTCTCAAATTTTTGATCTAGAGTGCTTGCAGTCTTTTTGCCAATTGATTGTTAATAGTATATCTGGAACAGTTTACAGCATAAATGAAAGTACCTCTGGCAATAAACGTCACTGCGATTTTCAGATTCTTTTTGCTAATCTGATTCTGTGTATCAGATTGGTCACCTCATATGGTAATTATTTTTCTATGGCTTTTGATCACATGGTAGTTATTGTTTTGAGGTTTTTCACAATGCTTTTGTTATTTCTAAAGATTTCTTTATCCCAAAATATGTTTAAAGTTTGTGAATAGTTTTGTCTGGATTCTGGTCAGTTAGAGAGCACGCTGTTAGTTTTCAGGTGAAGACTGAGGTTAAATGAGAACACCTCTTTTTCAAAACTTCAGCATTTCAGGAATTTTTCTTGCTTTGTTTTACTCTTCTTTTAATAAACTTCTAGATCAGTTGGGTAGATTTATCTCTCTGCACTGAAATCCTGCAAAAAGCTACTGCTGAGAAGCAGCTATTGTGTTGTTTAACTTTTTGTTGGCTTTCTTTAATTAAAACTATTTTCATTGTAATTTTTGAAATGCATGCATATTTGGGAACTGAAGATGTAAGCACTGACAATACATCCTCAGTGTTTTAGAACCTCCTAACCAAGCTGAAGTTTTTCTTACCTAATCTGTTTTTAGTATATCATTCAAATGTTTTCCTTCTCTAAGCACCTTATTTCAATCTTCTAGAAAATATTCTTTTTAGATTTGCATTATAGAAGTTCAAATAAAGTACTCTTGCTATTTTTGTTTTGTATCTTGAAGCTGCATGCAAGGCAGAAGTGCTGTTTTCCCATAGTATTTTTAAATTTTTTAAGCAAACATAAAAATATAGTGATGATGTTAAAATCAAAGAAAGGTGATTTTGATAAAATTAATGCTATTATTATGTTTTAGAATTAGATTTTGCCTGACCATGGATTAAGTATTTTCATAACTTTTTGCAGTCAGGGTTCTCTTTTTCTGGTTTTGCAGGTTCAACAGATATTCCGGGCTTGGGGCAACTTTTTGTTTGCTGCTGTTTTTTGTATTGTTCCCATCATCTTTCCATCCTATTAATGTTAAAGTCAGTCATATCTTCTTGCTCAGTTCTTTTCTTACCTTTTAAAAAGGTAAGATCTGGTGTGTAAAACAAAGACTCTCTTGAAAACCCGTTTCTGTGGGCACTGAAAAGGAAACTAATCTATCCATGCACTGGAGAAGCAGTGATGATTTAGTCAGTTGCTTATACTGAGGAATCATCAGCTGTTGGAAAGTGAGATGCTGAGAATTTTGTCATTCATTTTAAGTTATAAAGAGGACTCAAGAACCGGAACAACAGTGTAGATGGGAGCATGCAGAAGCTCCATATTTTGGCAAATTAAAACAGGAAAAACTTCACAAGGTCCTGCAGATATTTTTCACCACAGTCAAGTAGAAATAAATAAAGTAAAGAATGAGCTAAATAAATTTTATTTATGGAATAACTGAATAGAATGAGCTAAATAAATAAAATAAATAATGAGTTATTTTTGAAACAACTGTCCTCATATGCACATTGGCCTGCCATGAGCATAAACAGAGAAGTAATTATTGACAGATGCACAGATTAGTTCTTTCTATTTCAAGACCAAAACATCCCCTCTTATATGCATCAATAATTTTTTGCAGTATATGGATCCAAATTTTTCATTAATGTATGTAACTATTCACATACTGAAATATAGGATGGTGGAAGCATTTTGTTTGTGTTAGTACTTATATTAAAACGTCGGTAAATACAAGGAAAATTATTCTGGATGTCAACCAGATGCTATTCAAGGCAGTGTGAGTAGAATGGTGACTTGGTAACTGCTGAGCAGCATTACAAATAATAATACTGTGGCTGCAGAACTACAATATTGTAAACATACTGCAAAATGATACCAGAAATTGGAACTGTAGGATTGGTTTCATTGTGCTGTCTTCAGTTGTCACAGTACATGTGGTTACTTAGGGAGAAAATAAAGTAAGGCTCAGATAGTGAAGATACTTGCCTTCCTATTTCTGAGGAACTTGGTATGGTAACTGTTTTTCTTAACTAATTGCTTTTACATGTTCTAAGTACTTGTCTCTTTTAATATAGATCTCCAGCACAATCCAATGGATCTTCTCCAAAACCTCTTAGACAACGTATTCAGAAATCCATGGATGAAAAAAAAATGAAGGTACTATGAATGAATTGCTATGCGATTATAGATGCACTGAAATAATAATGCTAAAATGAAAAATAACAGTTAAAATTCTCAAATACTTGGTTGAAATGTATCCCTAGTCATGTATGATAGCTAAAGAAATGTAATTGTGATTAACTTGTGGTAATCGTTTCAACTCAAATAGTGTTGTAATATTGGAAATGAAAACATCTAAAACTCCAGAACAGAAAGGCTTTAAACTTAAAAGTATTTCCTAATGAAGATCTCTTTATGGAAATATAGTGAGCTAATCTATATCTCTTCATTTAAACATGTGTGTATTTCAGGACTTTCAGGAAGGCAAAAGCCCAGCTGGAACTCAACCTGGCAATTAATATAAGGGACAACAAAAAAAGTTTGTGTAAATACATCAACAGAGTGACAGAGAATATCCATCCCTTACTGGATGCGGGGGGAAACCTTGCAACCAAGGACGAGGAGAAGGCTGAGATACTTAATGCCTTCTTTGCCTCTGTCTTTAATAGTCAGACCAGCCACCCCCAGGGTGTTCAGCTTCTTGGGCTGGAAGATAAGAATGGAGAACAGAACAACTCCCCTGTAATCCAGGAGGAAATAGTTAATGATTTACTTATGCACCTGGATACGCATAAGTCTATGGGGCCGGATGGGATTCACCCAAAGGTTCTCAGGGAGCTGGTGGGAGAGCTCACCAAGCCTCTCTCCATTATCTATCAACAATCCTGGTCAACAGGAGAGGTGCCGGATGACTGGAGGGTGGCCAATGTGACGCCCATCTACAAGAAGGGCCGGAAGGAGGATCCCGGAAACTACAGGCCTGTCAGCCTGACCTCGGTACCGGGAAAGATCATGGAGAGGATCATCCTGAGTGAGCTCTCAAGGCAAGGGAAGGGCAGCCAAGGGATCAGGGCCAGCCAGCATGGGTTTATGAAAGGGAGGTCCTGCCTGACCAACTTGATCTCTTTCTATGACCATGTGACCCGCTTTCTCGATGAGGGGAAGGCTGTGGATGTTGTCTACCTGGACTTTGGTAAGGCCTTCGACACCGTCCCCCATGGCATTCTCCTGGAGAAACTGGAGAATCATGGCATAGACAAGTGTACCCTCCGCTGGATAAAAAACTGGCTGGATGACCGTGCCCAGTGAGTTGTGATTAATGGAGCAAAAATCTGGTTGGTGGCCGGTCATCAGTGGTGTCCCTCAGGGCTCAGTTTTGGGGCCAGTCTTGTTCAATATCTTTATTGATGATCTAGACAAGCGGATTGAGTGCACCCTCAGTAAGTTTGTGGATGACACCAAACTAGGTGGGAGTGTTGATCTGCTTGAGGGTTGGAAGGCTTTACAGAGGGATCTAGACAGGTTGGATCAATGGGCCAAGGCCAATGGGATGAGGTTTAATAAGGCCAAGTGCCGCGTCCTGCATTTTGGTCACAACAACCCCGGGCAACGCTACAGGCTTGGGGCTGAGTGGCTGGAAAGCTGCCCGGCAGAAAAGGACCTGGGAGTGTTAGTAGACAGCCGGCTTAACATGAGCCAGCAGTGTGCCCAGGTGGCCAAGAAGGCCAATAGCATCCTGGCTTGTATCAGGAACAGCGTGGCCAGCAGGAGTAGGGAAGTCATCGTGCCTCTGTACTCGGCACTGGTGAGGCCTCACCTTGAGTACTGTGTTCAGTTTTGGGCCCCTCACTACAGGAAAGACACTGAAGTACTGGAGCACATCCAGAGGAGAGCCACCAAGCTGGTGAGGGGTCTGGAGAACAAGTCCTATGAGGAGAGGCTGAGGGAACTGGGCATGTTTAGTTTGGAGAAGAGGAGGCTGAGGGGAGACCTCATTGCCCTCTACAACTACCTGAAAGGAAACTGTAGAGAGGCAGGGGTTGGCCTCTTCTCCCAAGGGAATAACGACAGGACCAGAGGAAATGGTATGAAGCTGCGGCAAGGGAGATTTAGATTAGATATTAGGAAGAATTACTTTACTGAAAGAGTGGTCAGGCACTGGAACAGCCTGCCCAGGGAGGTGGTGGAGTCACCATCCCTGGAGGTATTTAAGAAACGTGTAGACATGGCTCTTCAGGGCATGCTCTAGTGCCCAAGATTATTGGTTTGTGGTGGGGTGTTGTGTGTGGAGTTGTGGGTGTGGAGTTTAGTTGGTGGGTGCTTTTTTTTTGTGTGTGTTGTTTGTTTTTTTTTTTAATGTTGTTGGACTCGATGATCTCAAAGGTCCCTTCCAACCACTAAGATTCTGTGATTCTGTGAAATAAAAGTGAAGCTATGTGAAAACAGAGATAAAACTGAACACAGACACCTGATTTCAGTTCTGATAATACAGGCATTCCAAAAGTGTAATAATGACTTTTTCGTTGCATTTTTGGGGGATGCTTTTTATTTGTAACATTCTGAGGACATTTCCATAACATTGCTTTGTAAACAATAAAAATGCTGATGTTTCCTATTTTGTAGATGAAATGGAACATTACAAGGGTATGTTGGTATTGGGACTAGCACTATTCAAAAGAACAACTTCAATGTTTCTGAAAATTACAGTCTTTCAGTGTACTGCATTTTATATAGTCTTTTTTTCCTCAAAATTGTCAAACTTGAACGTTGGTACTATGGAATGAGGCAGAGCTTGTATCTTCCACAGCATTTCAGCAAAGAGCTAAATTTTGACTTAATTTTTTTTTTTTTACTTAATATTGTTTTATAAATTTAGTCCTGACACCAGGTAAAAACACAAATGTAATTAGTATATAGGGAAGATAACAGGTATTTTACGCCATCAGAATTAGTTCTGGAATAGCACAATGGAAAATATCTTTCTGCCATTGGGCATGAGGGGAATTTTAACATATTACATGTTTGAGAAGTAGAAAGTCATTAAAAGGAAGTAAAATTAAAAGCACCGTCAGTATTTCTAGCATGTGTATGAAATATACTTGAGCTTCATTCTGAGTGCTTTTTTGGAACGGGGGTTGGGTGGATGATGGGTGTTTTGGATACACTCACTAATTATGGTGAAATTTAGCTTAAAACTCATAGGCAAATTATGAAGTCTTAAAGCTGATAAAGGAACTTCACTACATTAATTTTACAATTAACAGCATATTTAAATTGCAGCTTTACTCATCAGATAGTAAAAACGCGATATACTGTTTGCATAATACATTGAATTAGTTTTCTTATCTAAATGAAGATTTTATAATTGGATTCATGAACAGACGTTTTCAGTATTGAAGTACAAAAATTAGTATCTAAAAGTAACCACCTGTTATGTTTGAGAGCTTTACTGGAAACTTACAAGGTTTTTGACAGAAACTATAAATAAATATGAGTGTTGAGACTGATTCATGTTTTGAAACTATTGTAGCTAGTTTTGGAAATACTTTTTTGCTAATCAAAAATACCAGATTAGCTACCATAATTTCTGTGCAAATAGTAGTTCTATCAGAGGTCTTTGGATAATTGAATGAGTTCTACTTCAGGAGCGAGCACTGCGTGCAAAGGTTCATCATGACACTCTCCTGTGCTGCTTTTGTAATGCCTGACTCTAATAAGGGCTCTGTGACTCCTATGATCCTTGTTAATACAGTACAAGAATCTGACATTTTCTGTAGGACTCCTGTCCTAGTCTTGCTTCACCATGATTGACAAAATAGAATGTACCTGTAGCAAAATAGAATGAAAAAAATAGAATGTTTTTAGCCAATAATTTTTGAGATCTTTCAGTCAACTTCTAGAACTGATTTTTATGCTCACCAGGTGCCTAATATAATTTAGGATGACTATATTGAAACATAGATAACCTTTTGTCTTATGAAAGCCAATATTCAAAGAGAACAAGCAATAGGTCTAAAGACTGTGGTTAACACTTCCAAACTTTCTTTGGCATCTTAGAAGACTGTAAGACTTAGTGTTATCTTTTGTAGATTACATCTGTGATGGTGGACTCTCTTCCCCTACTTTAGCGTTGTGAATGGTAACGTGATTAAGATGGTAAACTGAATGGCTGTTTGGGGCTATACAACTCATATCTTAGAGCAACTTTGAGGTTGCTGAACTGCTTCTAATAATCACAATCAGTCTTCTTTATGGCTTTCTTCCAGTGTATCCTGTTGTACCAGAGAGACAAAGTACAGCATGGAACTGAGGCCAAATACCTCAAGATGTTTTTCCATTTAAAAAAGGGAAAATAAAAATCATGCAGTTCAGAGTATAAATGTTCCTCGATTGTGTATCAGCACAGAGTCTTCTTACTCAAGATGGGACATCTGAGTGTTTCACGTTATGTTTGCAATTCTCTTTTCTGTGTATCAACCAAACATTGCCATCTAAACTACACTACGTTTCTGTGAAGTCTGGAATTATTCTTCTGATATTGCTATGTTCGCTTTAGTCTTGCTTGTCCTTCTAGTCAACTAAAATTGCTGTTGCCAAACAACTAATGACTTTTCTAACTACAATTCATATAGTTGCCTGCCATTCATCTTTGATCTCTGTCCTCTCACGTAAAATCCTGCTCTTTCTTGAAACATTCATCTTTCATTTTGTCGTCTTCTGGTTTTCTTTCTACCTTTCTAACAATTTCTACAGCATTTCTTTTCCGTGTTTTTACTCCTTGCTTTTCTTACTTTCTCTATGAAGACTTTATAGGGCTCTGTCTTTCTTTTCTCTTTCTGTACCTTCTTTGTGGATGAAGACATCTACAAACAGAAGTTCAGCTATCATCTTTATACAAAGAATTCACAGATCTAGATCTGACCTAAGTGTCCCTTCTGTCAAAACTGACATCTTTTGTTACTTCTATACCATCCTGTGAATACCCAGCTGTTGATCTTGAGGTGGTATCTTTCCTGGTATATTTAACACTGAGGATGGTATCCTACCTGTTACTTTTTTCACTCCATGACACTTCTGGAACATATTCTTCTCTATCCATATCTACACTCAACTATAACTTATTAAATTATCATTTTGCTTTTTGATGTGCTGATGTGTATTTTTTTTTGGACTTGGTAGTTGCAGCTTTGACCTGTCTTTCTTCACTGAGATTGCTGTACAAAAAGTTGTTATCAAAGTGAATAGATGCTAGATGCCATTCTTCTTTTTGCATCTCAATCTATTCCTTTAAGTTGTAGTACATATAAGCTACTTGTTTTAACATATCCCAACCCATTTAATATTTTTGATTTGCTACTTTGTGATATCTGTCGTTGCTTACATTCAGCCTGCAATACCAGTCTTCATTGTTTGTTTGTTAATTTTCAGACTAGCTCTTTCAGCTGTCTGTTTTATACTGTTTCTTATGGCTGAAGAGATTTCCTATATTATCCTCCTTTAAAACCTTTTTCAATACCTTTAAATCAACCTCTCCCCAAAACTTAGTAGTGCTTTTTGTTGAGATGGATGCCCATTACAATGACTAATTTCAGTTCCTTTCTCTGTGAATCCATATGTTTCTTGGATTGTAATGTCTCTTTGTAGAAATAAATTTTGTTCTGTCTTTACTGTGCAGCACATAGCACAATGAATTCCTTGTCCATGACCATAGATCTCAAGTGCTGCTGTAGTACTTATCACCTTCTTACACTGAATATCAGTCTTCGTTATTATTTCATACAGCCATCTTGAATTGTGTACAGGTTGCTTGTAAAATTAACAGTTGTAAATTTTGTTATGCCCAATGCACTCATTTAAACAATTGACTCAGAACATTTTTTTTTTGAATCAGACAATAGCATCATGATGCTTCTTCTCAATGTCAGTGATTCATCTGAGAAGTTCCTTATGCAGTATGTAAGATGCTAGCAATAGTTCCATAAAATCGTCCTAAAGACCTTTTTACCATGCTGCCTCTGATATGTGCTGAGATAGTTAGTCTATAGTTCAAATTCATGATCTCTCATTAGAACTTGTCCCATGAAATCTCCTTTTCCATGATGTTTCAGTAGTCATGATTAGTTTGGTTGTATGCTGGGTCCTCTCAAGATGTATGTGTTGAATAAAGAAATGTAGTAAAATCTAGAAAGTGAAAGGAGAAGGAGTTATCTAAATTAAAAAAAAAAAAAAAAAAAGAGGAAAAAAACCCCCATTATGCCCTCTCCTTCCTTGAGAGGAACTGATCTCTCAACTTCTGCAGAGTTATGTGGATAAGTGCAGATTGATAATATTTAGATGTAGGGCACAACATCATGGATATGTGTTTAGTATCTAAAAATATGGGGAGTGGATAAAGTAAGTGGGTAGCTATGAACTGGAATTGGTGTTTAAAAATAAAATAAACCTGTGGGCACTTCCATTGTGCCAAAACAAATTCCTGGCAACAGTGAAACACAAAGAAATATTTTTGTCTTTCAATCCTCATTGAATACTGGAAGAGATGCAGAAAGATCACCTAACTAGCAGCATTTGTTAGGAGGCAAAGCTGTCGCTCTTATCCCTTGGGGAGAAAGAAGGCTGGGGAAGTGTGTTTTTTCATTCCCTCCAGCAGAAGCAGGTAAGAGTAATAAGAAGAAACTCAATCTTCCCTTGAGAGACAATTTAGAGTTTCAAGTTTGCTATCTATTGTTTAAGTGAAGTGTCTTTTGGTGAATCGTGTTTTCTGGCAGGAGTTTTTAATTCATAAAGATCTATAGAACATCTGTTGAGTTATGTGTCTTGTTGTCAGTTGTCCTTACCACTCCTTTCTGTGTTACAAAAATATGTAGAAAGTTTAATGGGACAGGAGAGAGGTATTTTTATGTAAAAATGGTTCATCCAGCCTTATGTCTCCTTCTTTGAATCATACTTCCATTTTTCTGAAATGGGTAGATAGCCTATTGTTTGACTGCTTTTTTTACTGATTTCAATGGGGTCAAGCAAGCCCCGCTTATTGGTGAGAGAGAAGAATGGAAGTACTGTTACTATTACCTGCTTGTTTAGGTTAACGAGCAACTTAAGACAACAAAAATGTTGCACAATAAGATTTTAATCTTTCTTGTGCACCAGTAAAGATTAATTAGACTTTCAAGTTGTAGGTAAAATACTGTTCCTGAACTAATGGGATTGGGTGAAACTGCGAACTTTAGGCATTAAGAAGGAAGGAATAAAAGCTTTTAGGCTGTGAGCATGCAACATATGAGAGGGCAACATATCTTTTTTTTGTAAACTTAGGATTGTTTTGGCCTTTTGATACATTGTTTTAGAAATCCTGCTGCATTGTTAACACATTTACCCCAAAACAGCTGCAAGGACTTTCAGTAGTTTGGCATGTTTTTCTTCTTAATGTAACTGGAGACAACCTTTCCTATATGAGGCACTATTTCCCTCCAATTGGGAACATAACTGTAGTTTTAGTTTTAAGAAGAATTTGTGGCTTAACAGCTCTAACAAATCTTGGCATGCTTTAAGTTC
Source organism: Chroicocephalus ridibundus (assembly GCF_963924245.1). Taxonomy (NCBI): domain Eukaryota; kingdom Metazoa; phylum Chordata; class Aves; order Charadriiformes; family Laridae; genus Chroicocephalus; species Chroicocephalus ridibundus. Next base: position 159,255,168 of record NC_086284.1, read on the forward strand.
ATTGTAATTTTACTGTGTATAGAAAACCTTCCAAGGAAAAAGCTCCACAAAGCAAAAAATCCCAGTCTGCCTTTCTCATGTGACTTGTTCATGCCTGTACAAAATGACTTAATATCTAGCTTCATGCACTGCTGTTATTTTTCATTGCTTAGTTCCCTAAATGCTGTTATTTGAGAGAATTGTTTTGCCTATTTGTGATTCCAGTACAAATAAACTGTGACTTGGAAAACTATCAACAGGAAGGTATCAAGTGTTTTCTGTATGCCCACTATAATTGTGAGCAGAAAAGTTGTAGTAATAGAGAAAAAAATCTTCCTCAGGTAGTAGTCTTATGTACTGTAGCAAGAAATATTTGTTTCAAAGTGGAATATAATTATGGAGGATGCTAAGCTGACTAGTGGTTTCAATGTATATGGAGTATGCTAAAAATTAGTATTGGGAGGAGAGGGAGAGGAAAAAAAGGTTACGTTCAGCACAAAATCTGAAGAAAGACTTTATTATTAGTGTCAGTCGATAAATCACACCTATGTAGAAAATACCATTTTTCTACAAGACCCCTAAACTTCTTTCCTAGGATCCATAGCTGTGAGTTTTGAGTACTTTCAAAACTTAGTATTGAGGTGATTTGAGGCTAAAAGTCTCAAAAGAGTAGTAGGTTAATTTCGCATAGCAAGAGACTGGTACAATGTCATGCTAAAAAAATTTTATAGTTTCAGTACAGTAAAAGCTTGGTATTACCTGAGCTATTCAGGATATTTTTCATGTTCGAATAACATGATGCCTTGGTTTGGCAACGATACTTACCATTTATTGTTTGTTACTCTTCGCTTTGCACTCCCTTCCATTTTTCAACTTTCTCTTTCAACTTACCTTTAATATTTTTTTTTTCTAAAAGGGGAAGGGTAAGGGTGGAGAAAAGACATTTTCTCTTTTTCTCTCTTTTCGTCTTCCAAACAGTACTCTAATCGTTTGGCTAGAAAATAAAAACATGTGTTTGTTGTTACTGATGTAGGTTTTCAAATTCTATCATTTCATTCCAGTGTATAAAAACCAAATCTCAGCATTCTTAGTGACTAAATATTGGCAGTACTGTCTGCATGCAGATGCTGGAAGGAGATCTGGAATAGATTATCAACTAACTTTTAGAAATAAATAGAGCATGCACCATTAATATTTCATATAAAAGTGAATGTTTTATATTGGCATCTTGAACAACTGAAAATCTTCTCTAAATAGAGAAGTCAAGGTGGGAAAATGTCCAGCTTTATCTACTCGTTAGGACTACTAATTAACCTACATGTGCTGAAACACTGTCTTAAATTCTATCATACCTCCTTCCAGCTGAACAGCAATAACAGCAAACCCCTTTTCCTGAAATGCAGCAGAATTTTTTTGTTGAGGGATACAGCAATATTCCACTTGCTTGTGAAGAGGAGAGTGGATAGTAAGTCTGAGTAATTGCATGGCCATTTGAGTTCCACTACTAGATCAGCAAATTGAGCTCCCAACATTTTTGCTCTTCCAGAGCTGTGGGTCATTGGGATGGTGCCCTCAAAGCAGTGGATTTCAGGCAATTTAATGTAAAAGAACTCTAACTTAGAGCTATTTCAAGCTGTTGACAGGCTTCATTATGTGTGCTTCAATCAAGTTAAGTTGCTCTTTTTTCTTTAAAAACATTCCAGTGAAGCTCTACTTTTTAATTCAGCACTAGACTTGTGCTCTTTTGTTCTGCCTTCAGGCTACTAAAATTTACTTATTGCTACCTCACTCTGTGTAATACAGTTGTTTTTTAGTGAATATACATTCCTAGAGTAATTGGGAATTTTGACTGTTTCAACAAATTCAGTCTTGCACTCTTAATTTGTATATGCCCTCTAGATTAGTACTAGCATCAGCTGAAACAGTTGTATTTAGTAGAGCTTTGTATACTCTTTGCAAATGACTAAATGGCATGTGATGCAATACACTGTGAAGTTTTGAGGCATATTTCAAGCTTCAGTGAAGCCGAAACAGACAGATGGGTTTGTGCTGCAAGTTTTTTTCGGTATTAGAGCTTGACTTCTGTCCTTTGACTTCGCATATTTTAATACCTGCAAACTGAATTAGTGAAGTGTCAGATGGAGGTGGTAAAAAGAAACCCCAATGTCCCAAAAAATGACTGGATTTATTGTTGGTTATAGAATGGTAACTGTCAGGCTTTCTTGCTCAAGTTTGATGTTCTTTGTGCTGTATTTATGATAGCTTCATCAACTCTGTGCAAATTGTAGCTTATTTGCCTCTTGCAATATGAATATATGATAGAACTCTGTGCAAGTTATTGTTGTGTAATTTTTGATGTGTGTCACTTGCTGAAAAAGAATTAAGAATTGAGGGGATTTTAAAGGATTAAGCTGTAGTGTTTAAGAAACAGCAAATACAGGAAAATATTTTTCATTAATATTACAGTGACCTTAAGCTTAAAGAAAATGTAAGCCCCTTATATTCTGAATATTGTAATTGTACAATAGGATGTTGATTAAGTTTAAACTAAATTAGAGCTGCATTTTTAATTTTTTCAAATTCTTAAGCTTATTCTGGGTGTAGGTTCTCTTATCCTTCAAAACGCTTTCTGGAAAGAGTATGGGTAATAACACATACTTAATGACTCGGTGACATAAGACGTAAACTTAAGCACACAAAGCCTTGTAAATGTCTATGTATATGGTTTTACCTTATGGTAAAAAATGTTTTAAGTACAGACTAGGTTAATACTTAAAAAAGATTAGAACTGTTGAGAGTCAGGCTGGCTAGTTATTCGTGGTAAATCTGCCTTTCTTTTTCAGGCTGTTGATGGACAACTGGGAATATTGGGCCTTTTTAACTCTTGAAGGGAATATTAAGTTTAAAATAAAACTGTATATATGTACAGACATATTAAGTAAGAAAGAACTAAGTTTCTGTAAATAAATGGGATATTTTTTTCCAAAAAGACTGGTTGTGTTCACTTGGCCAACTGCAGTATCATGAAGAGATACTGTTGAGGGATATTAGTTGTTGCATCTCAGTGATAAAAAGCTAGAATCTGTTAGTTTATATGCATGAAAACAGTATCTGATGAAAGTGGCATAAATTGTGACTAAATTTCTTAGATAAAGGCCCCTGTGAAAGGAGGGTTTGGGGAACGCATTCTTTTCTTTCTTTCTGTATAAGTCTGAGATTTTTGATTTGGAAGAAGAATGTATCTGTAAGGGTCAAACCTAAACATGCTTGGATTAAGAAGAAAAGTAGACTTGCATAATGCAAACTTAGTCAGAAAAGTGTCTGTAAACCTCTTATTTGACAAATCATTCCTGTTATATATCTATATCTCTCTCTGTATATATATCTATCTCAACATTTCTTTTGTGACAGTGTTTCTTGATTTTTTTCTTTTTCCTGATATTTGTACTGTAGCACCTGTTCAGCTCAAACTTATTTGAATTCACCTGTGCTGTTGTAATAGTATTATTAGCTAAAAATCCTAATATATTGCAATTATCTGCTCTGTGCTATACCTTTCAACATATTTTCTATAATCCAATAGACTTTCAAATGGAAGCAAGGGCAGAATTTGTCTTGCAGAGTCTATAGCATTTGTGATAAATTGTTCAGAAAGTACAAAGCTTGACCCTGAAAATCCTAATCTGATGTGAAGCTGTAAATTAGAGTGTAAACTGAAGTTTGACCTGTAACCATTGATTCCATTAAATATGGATATATTGAATAGATTGAAAAATTGTATTTAATTTTTTGTAGTTGAGCCAAATATTTTTATTTACCTGTGCTATGACACTAGGTTCCGTCTTCCAAGATTAGGAGGTGGAGATGGGCATGTAGAACCAGATACAATAGTGCTCTTCAGTACTGTAGATTTCTGGCAACTTACGCCATATGGGTATGCTTTCACAAATGTGGAGTAGGACATTGGCATTCAAGAAGAAAATGGCTTTATTTTGTGACTAAATGGGAAATCTGACATTTGCCAAAGAAAAATCTGAAATAATACTTTATATTTCATTTTTAGGTATAAGTATATCAAAGCTTAATTTATTTATCATTCCTTTTCAGTGTTGCTATTATGCTTTGCTCTGTATATAAATTGGTTAAGTGGTGAGACTCATCCTGTACTTGGCACTTATGAACTGACATATCAAAGATTACCTGTATAGTATAGAGGTATAGAAGAAGTATAATAATTGACTGAAGCAGCTATGATCAATTTTGTAGAGTCTGCAGTCTATCAAAAGAGGGGAATAACTTTAACAGAAAATCTTTGGTTGAAGCTTTAAAAGTTGATGTGTTACTTTCTGAAAGGGATGAAAAAGTACTTTAAAATTACTGTATGAGAATAATTTGTTAGTATTCTTGAAAGCCTTTACACTTTATAAAGGAATACTTAATTAATATCTTTTACGTGAGCATACTCATTTTTCTGGTGTTTTATGTGATCTAAAAGCTTTCAAGACAGAAGAATGGGGGAAACATTATCTTACTATCTTGCAGGAGTTGTCTTTTACTTTTGTAAATAATTTGAGCTAATACCAGATTGTCACTTACAGATGAGGCAATCTTCAATCAAATCTCAGTTTGCATGTACATATAAAAATGAGCTGAGTGAAATTAAGGGTCAGCATTTCCTCAGCAGTAACCAAATCACAACCTGCATACATCCTGCACCAAAGCAACATTTAAAAGCTGGATATCTCACAGGTAAGCTGTAATAGGATTGAATAAGTAAATATGTCTAATATTTCAAATGTTATAAAACAATGCCTTACTAAAACTCAAGTATAAATATGTTTTCAAGGAAAAAATAGACATGTCTAATTTTTTTGTGTATGCTATGATCAGTTAAATGTCTTTGCGTTAAAAGTGTAATGCTAATACTTTGAAAATATAAATCTGTTTGAAAAATATGTATTGATGCTATCTTGAGGTAAAAAAAATGATACATTTTACATACATTACATAATGTTTTTTCTTATTTTACAAAAGTAAGCTAAGTGAAATTTGCATTTTTGCCATTAAAAAAGGGAAAAATTGGTTTTACTCCACTATAAACTGTATCATATATATAATTTCTAGGCCCGTTAAGCATCTTTTCCAATATCTTAAAGTTATAAATCCACTTCCTGAAGTTAGTTGCTACTAAATGTTTTCGAGCAATGTAATTTTAAATTGCCAGCACACTTATGAACACATCGCAAAAGTTACTGCAATGACCAGCATAGTTGTTTGGGTTTTTTTTTTTTACTGGTAAAGCATTAGTTTTGATTAAAAAAAAAATCACGTGACAGTCTTCTGATAGGAAAAGGATGAATAATCCCAGGTAACTTTTTATTTCTTCACATATGTTTTTGATATTCTTACATGACAGAAGGTATGAATTCATGTCTTGATGTACCAGTGCTTGGAACTATTTCTGAAAATGTTCACCAGACTAGAAGTTATACAGAAATGGGAAAGCTGAGTTGTCAGCCAAGAAACAAGGACTCCAAGAATGAACAGATGGATTTGAATAATGACAAAGTAATCTGTGATAAGGAAAGTGAACCATCTTTGCAAAAAATCGCTAAAAGACCTAAGACTTCAAACAACCCTCAGGAGGAACTGGACAGCAAAATCAGTGGAAAAAGACAACACAGCAAAACTGCAAGCAAGAATAAGTTGATTGCTGGCCAGGCAAAATTAACTGACTTTTTTCGACTATAAGTTTTTGTTTTGACATACATGGTATATTGACTGGTTCAGAAGCTGTAAAATTTTGCGAGAAAAGGGTGAAATTCGTTAATTTCTTCCTTTCATGCTCAAATAAGTGGAAGTAGCTTGTATGTAATACTAGACAAATACAAGTCTGGATTATGCAGCAGTCTTTTATTTTTTTAATAACAATACATTGTTAGTAATTACAGCGATGTTCTTTATTGATAGTGAATTATGTTTTCCTCTACAATGCGGTAGGAAAGTATTTTTGGATGTGTATGTACAGCTACACTAAAACACAATAACTTCAGATTACATTAAATTCATAACAAAATGTTTAATGTTCAAAGAAGGTGGTGTAGATCAGTAGTTTTCAGACTTGCCAACAAGGTCGATAGACTCTTCCCAGCATACATCTGAGCACTACAGGAAAAAAAAATCTGAAAGTTTAAATCATCAAAGAACTAGAATTCTTTATAGCCTCTGGAAATATTAATTTTAAAAATGCTTCCTCCCCTGTGCACCAAATCACAATAGACATGGAGTTTCTAAATGAACCTTCATCAAATTGCAATGTAGACATTGCATTATACTTTACTAGAATGAAATAATTTTTGTGTAAAAATGAAAATATACTTACTGTCAAAATCTCTTCTTCCTATAGGGAATTTAGCTGAATTTTCTTCATCCGCAGTCTCTCTTTCCTGTATTGATTCAATATTTTGAATTTCAGTGTCAGCTGGAAAAGCCATGGGTCCCTTCAGTGCAAGATAAGGTAGTTGCTTTCTACCTAAGTTGATTGGCATAACACGATTTAAGAAATCCTGTCTGGAGCCTGTGCCCTGTTTTAAGGGAAAACAAGACTAGCAGTTTATCTTTATTTAAAGTCAATGATGTTCACTTTTTATACTTCATACGTAGCAGTGCGAGTATTTTATCTTTCAAGATGGTATTTTGAAAGTAATGACCTGCATTCCGTCTTTGGCTGAAATGGTTTTATGGTAAAGAATATGGTAAAATAACGTGTCTTATATTTGGTGAAGGTAAAAACGTGTGGCTGCACATAAGGACATGCTGTATCAAACATAAATATAGGTGCTTTTCCCTACAAGTTTTGGCTACGTATAGTTCTCTAAAAATCAGATTTCTTTTATTCAACTCTCCAAGTTACAAATTTAAAATCTTGGATAGATATTTACAGTTGAAAATTTATTCTTGACTATAGTATGCTAAACTGATATTTTTGTATATTCACCAGGTTATTGCTTTAAATTATTGTACTTGTTTTCTAAAGGGCTATGAAGAGGATTTCCATTTTACAATTAAGCCAAAACATAAAACTGAAAACTCACCAAAAACATCCTGTTTCTGTCATCATCTTCATCCAAAACACTGCTGTCTTCAGTCTTATAACGCTTCAGGAAAGGTATAGCTCCTCTGTTCAAAGTTCTGTCTCCATTTCGAGGAGTTTTTCCTAGATTTAGTGTGGTTAGCAGCATATCTTTATCTTCTACCTTTTGCAGAGATTTTGAAACTGAGAGTAGAAAACCTTGAGAAAAAAGAGAGAGAGAGAGTATTAACATGTATGATGAGATACACATTCTTAGTTACTTAATGCTTGCATAGAAGTTAAGCAGTTTTCAAATTTTAAGAAAGCTTTTCCGGTTGTAAATTAATATGTTCTCCATCTGTGCCTACTTTATATATTTCACAGATTGAATGGAAGCTACTTCAATGGCTGATGAGTTCACTCTTTTATAATGACTCATCCTAAGGAGTAACCTTTTCTATAATCCTTCTAATCCCATCTGTTGTTTAGAACTACTTAAACATTTCTTTAGCATGGATAATTTGTTCTTTGTATGTTTTTAGAAAGGCACAGATTAGTTCCTTCTGATGGATCAGTGTAACAAAGACCACAGAAAAAGTGATGTCCATTTGTGTTGTTTATAAAGCTTTACTTCCAGTTTAGGCAATTTAAGAAAAGGAACTAATCTACGTGAGTAAGCAGGACTCTTGTAAAGGTGTGATCTATCACAGTTCTTCATCAAAACTGATTCACTAAAGAGTTGAAAAGCTTGAAATTTAACAATATCTTAGACTGCTAAGGTGTTAGAGCTGAAATTTTTAATTTGTATTTTGATATCCATTAAGTCATGTTATATTATTTAGCATTTATGTCTAGAAATCTTTATTAGTACCTAAGTAATTAATATTTGTCTGCATTTTTTTTTCTGAAAGTGGACCTTTCCCAGCTACAAATATAAATCAGATATGCTTGCTATGTAGAAATAAGTAAACTTCAGTTTTTCGTTTAAAAGGTCTTTGAAGTCTACCTGTTACCCTGTGGAAGGAAATGTAGGAGTTTCTGCATAACATATTTTCTTTTTACCTTATCAGGAAAGCAAATGAGGCCAGTTCAAATTTAGCTAATCTCTTTAATGTTGGCGATACAAACCATGTATTCAGTGGCTATGTGCCTTTCAGCCGGTACCCATCTCTTAAATTCAGGTATGTTTTAACCTTTAGGTTAGTTCAGGGAACCAAACATCCCGCTAGTGGAAGCAACCCACTAGGAAATTGATCAAGAAACTGACTAAGCAGAAAGAATACCGACTCCCCCTTGTTTTCCTCTGTCACTCTTCATTTTGCTTTTCCTACTCTTTGTACTGTCATACACTAGGAACAAAATGTAAATTTTTATTTACCAAAGTGATTTCTTTCAGTGGTTCTCTTTTTTTTTTTTTTTTTTTTTTTTTGTACTGATTTTCTGATGACCTTCACTAGTACCCACCACTGATGTGGTGTGAAAGAGAAAGTAACATTGATATTTAATAGTCTAGACACAACACATCAATGGTAGTCACAGATAGCAAGTATAAATTTTGTCTTTATAGCTGTTACAAGAATTCCAAGGAGGAAATATGAATGTTGCTGAGAGGTGTTGCATAGTCTTAGGGAAGTACAGAAAGAGTAACAGCGATTCCTGCTAAAAACAGGCAATGATGCAACACTAATCCACAGACTGAGGAAGTTATGTAGAAGAATGGACCAGCATTGTTGGAACTGAGGTATTTTTAATCACTATTCACTGCTAAACTTCCTGGAAAAGCAGACTGCCTTGCCAAAGTAACTTCTTGGTAACAAGTTTCATGGGAAAATATGTCCTGCTGGGCTAAGCAGATTTTGACCAAGAGACATTTTGGGTATACCCAGTTCTTCCCAAATGAGAAAAGTGCATTTAATCCTTTCTGGGCAGAGCATTTCTGACAAATAGAATTATTTCTTCTTATTCTTTTAATTTCCTTGATGTAGAGCCTGTACTTGCCTCTGGGCGATTGAAGTGCTTTCTTTCCTTTGACTTTAATTGCCTGGCTATAGAGGAGACAAATTTGAAAGTGAATTGTATATGGCTTTATACTTCCATCCAACCTCCCTTTGCTAATTCGTATTCTTCCCTCACATTCAGTATTTGTACAGTTTTGTTCAATTAATAAAGCAAAAGCCATGTATGCTCTGTAATGGTACTTTTCTTTTAGCTCAGCCTAGGCGGAACAAGAGGAGTGCTTTGGAGCTGCCATTGGCAGCAAAACTTTCTCTTTGTATGTTGGTATATGAATTAAGAGTTGGGGAACAAGCTATCCACCCAGTAATTGAGCACATGGCAAGATCTTCTGGTTATCTGAAGCTATAGTACCCACAGGTATGCAGCATATACCACACATGGCTTGCTTTCAAATATTCCTCTTTCATTTAATACAAAGCAGTTATAAAAAGAACTGACCTGGATCAATTGGAAAGTCCATCTACAGTGTCTATAAGCTGATGTCTGTGGAAGAATATAAGATAAGGGGAAACTTATGGTACTCCCCCCAGTATCCTCTAGTGCTTCTTGAACTGGCTGTTCATTTTTAAGATTGTTCAACATCTGAGGTGATTCTTGTGATAATTAGTAGAACCTCATAATTAGCCTAAGAAATCAATAGCATTTATCTATAAATTCAGTGACTTTTCTGCCTGTTCAGAGCAGTAGATAACATTTGTACACCTGCAGATTTGCAGTGCACTGTGCGCATCTCTTCATAATGCTTTTGTGAATCCTAACACTCTGATGTCCGCATTTTTTCCTTTTCATCTTGAAACTTTCAATTTTAGTAAAAATGTAAAATTTTTAATATACCAGCTTCTGTGTTTTATCATTGTTTATCAATTTAGCTTTTTATTTTTATAGTAAATAATAGACTGGTGCTGCTTACAGAGCAATAACAATTATTTTGAGGAACTCTTCTTGCTTCTACATTGCGTCTTGTTACAATGCAATAAGAACTCTTAACAACTGAAATCTGATGTGGTATATGTGAGTAAATAAAATCTAGGTAATAATGTGCCTGGAATTTGTCTCATACTTATTTTAAATTCTTCTAGGAATGGGTTATGAAACAATTGTAATGGCTTTATTTGGTCTTGTAACAACTGTAATTGCCATGTACAAGTGTTTGAGCCTAATGCTTAGTATTGACTGAACAATAAATCAGGCAGGTGTATCTTATATAAAGCCAAATATATATATATATATTTATTTTTTTTTTACTATTCTCAGAATTGAAAAACTTTGCAATGCAAGAGAGGGTATTCAAACAACCTTAACCAAATCAGTTTACTGACTCTTAAAATAGCAGAAAAATACCTGGTCAATGTTAATTTCTCCAGTAGCATACTACTTATGATTTTAAAAAGGTAGTGGAGTTAGTCATGGTTTCTTGGTTGTTTTGTTTTGTTTTGTTTTTTAGTTTGGCTCTTGTAAATTTTCTACAAAAAACTGTATTTCGGTCTTATTTGAGTGCAGTTAGAAGATACTTGTCATTTGAACCAAGAGCCACACGTACTGAGACCAAACTCAAACTCTTCATAATGTGCTTGTTCATTTGTGTGATCCTCTAGTAGCACAGGAGGAAATGCAGACTGTCTTTCTTATCCCTACAGAATGTAAGAGCATGGAGTTATAGAATTATAGAATGTGTTGGGTTGGAAGGGACCTTTAAAGGTCATCTAGTCCAATCCCCCTGCAGTAAGCAGGGACATCTTTAACTAGATCAGGTTGCTCAGAGCCTCATCAAGCCTGGCCTTGAATGTCTCCAGGGATGGGGCCTCCACCACTTCTCTTGGCAACCTGTTCCAGTGTCTCACCACCCTCACAGTAAAGAATTTCTTCCTAATATCTAATTTAAATCTACCCTCTTTCAGTTTAAAATGATTACTTATCCTGTGTCCTATCATTACACTCCCTGATAAAGAGTCCCTCCCCATCTTTCCTGTAGACCCCCTTCAGGTACCGGAAGGCCACTATAAGGCCTCCCTGGAGCCTTCTCTTCTCTAGGCTGAACAACCCCAGCTATCTCAACCTGTCTTCATAGGAGAGGTGCTCCAGCCCTTTGATCATCTTTGTGGCCCTTGGATGCGCTCCAACAGGTCCATGTCTTTCCTGTGCTGAGGGCTCCAGAGCTGGACACAGTACTCCAGGTGGGATCTCATGAGAGCAGAGTAGAGGGGGAGAATCACCTCTCTCGATCTGCTGGCCACAGTTCTTTTGATGCAGCCCAGGATGCAATTAGCCTTCCGGGCTGCAAGCACACATTGTTGGCTTATGTGCCTGAGACATGTATTTCTAGGGCACTTAAAACATTTGGGTAGTTTTGAGTAACGACATAACATTATCTTACCTTGATAAATAACTGAATATATTAGAATCTACTATACTATAGATAGTATTAGAAAATAGAAAATTGTGGCATTTATTTTATTAAGAGATCCATTGTGTCAGTAGAGTTAACAGTATACATTGTGCATTGCATCAGAGATTTAGGTGAATCTGTTTTAATTTCTCAGGCATAGGTATTTTTTTTCCTGATTCTTTTTCTTGTGATCTTGGACAGAGTAAAAAGAATAGACTCTGGTAGTGTTAATTGGCTTGTGCATTTTTTTTAGCACTGATATAAATGGAGGTCAATAAAGTCCAGAAACGATTTATTTACTTAAGATCTGCAGTTCCTTCTTAAATATTGAAGAGGAATTTTAGGTTTTCTATACTGGTTTTGGGCTAGCCAGTTGTTTTTCTTCAAACTAGACTATAAATGGAATCTAGCAAGTACCTTTCACAAGCAGCTGGCTACAGCTAGTCAATAGGAAATAATGAAGTAATGAGGTTGTATCTGAAATCCCAACCTCTTCTTGGGTTTTAGCTGTATCACTTATGTTTACCCATACATTTGGTCATTTTGGACCCAGAGCCTTGAACTTTCTCTTGAAGGTGGACATTCTTTCTTTCAGTGACCTTAACACCTCATTATATAGACCGTCTACCTTAAATACCTAACATAAGTGTTTTAGTTCCAAACCTCTCCCACTCCTAATCCAACAAGCAGGTGTTAAAGTGGAGATTCCCTGTGCTGTTAATTAATCAGTAAAGTGGAAAGAGGAAGGAAGGAAGATTCCTCAAGCAATATTAGATTCTTAATGAAGAAAAAAGCAGTGGAGATGGTGAATGTGCTGTTTAAAAGTTAGACTACTAGGCAAAAATTGAATAGCAGAATTATAAATATTGACCTATTGATTACAGCAGATTAAAATAATTTTTTATATGCTGTTAGATTTGAGATAAATCTGTAAGCAGAGGAGCTTATTAGTCTCATAACCCAAGGAATAACTTGGGACTTCAGAGTATAGATTGAATACTTATGTCATTTTTTAAGCTTTATTAACCTCAGTCTGCCTTCAGAAGGCCTTGCTACGTCTGCCAGAATGCCCAGACTTTGTCTTTTTAGACTATTTGGTTTCTCTTCAGTCAACTGTACCTCATCAAACAACCCAGGTGCCCACCAAAGCCACTCTATCACTCCCCTCCTCAGCTGGACAGGGGAGAGAAAATATAACAAAAGGCTGGTGGGTCAAGATAAGGACAGGGAGCTATCATTCACCAATTACTGTCACAGGCAAAACAGACTCTACTTGGGGAAAATTAATTTAATTTATTGCCAATAAAATCAGAGTAGGGTAATGAGAAAACAAAAAACAATCTCAAAACACCTTCACCCCGACCTCTTCCTTCTTCCTGGGCTTAACTTTACTCCCTCTACATCTCTACCCCCATCCAGGATGGGGAATGGGGGTTGTGGTCAGTTCATCACACATTATTTCTGCTGCTCCTTCCTCCTCAGGGGGAGGACTCCTCACACTCTTCCCTTGCTCCAGCATGGGGTTCCTCCCATAGGAGACAGTCCTCCATGAACTTCTTCAAAGTGAGTCCTTCCCAAGCGCTGCAGTTCTTTACGAACTGCTCTAGCATGGGTCCCTTCCACAGGGTGCAGTCCTTCAGGAACAGACTGCTCCAGCATGAGGTTAAAAGTCCTGCCAGCAAAGCTGCCTCCTGCATGGGCTTCTCTTCACAGCTTCTGCCAGGAGCCTGCTCCAGTGTGGGCTTCCCACAGGGTCACAGCCTCTTGTGGACACATCCACCTGCTCTGGCCTGGGGTCCTCCACAGGCTGCAGGAGGATATCTGCTCCACCATGGACCTCCATGGGCTGCAGGGGGGACAGCCTGCCTCACCATGCCCTTCACCGTGGGCTGCAGGGGAATCTGTGCTCCTGTGCCTAGAGCAACTCCTCCCCCTCCTCTTCACTATGCTTGGTGCCTGCAGAGTTGTTCCTCACATATTCTCACTCTTCTGGTAGCAGTTGCTGTTGTGCAGGTTTTTTTCCCCTTCTTAAATATGTTATCACAGAGGCGCTACCACCATCACTGATTGTCTCAGCTTTGGCCAGTGGCGGGTCCAACTTGGAGCTGGTTGGCATTGACTCTATTGGACATGGGGGAAGCTTCAAGCAGCTTCTCACAGAAGCCACCCCTGTAAGCCCTCCATGCTACCAAAACCTTGCCACGCAAACGCAATACAATTTTACATGTCTATTCTCGCAATGATATTTGTATTCTGTAAAAAGATTTTGCATTAGTCTGTTTTGACGTAAGAAGATGCGTTTCTGAGAGAAAGCCCTAAGCGCACAAAATTATTGTGGATAAGCCACAGTGAATTATTCTGAAATGAACCAACTGCAGGACCTTCTTTATAAGAATAATAAAGAGTCTAAGAAAGAGCAGGCCCCTTTTCTTTGCAGGCAGATGAGAGGATTTTAGCCAGGAAAAAAAACTTGAAAAAGCAGGAGGTCTAACTGCAATTTTGAACTTCATTTGAGTACATGATATTTGGGAGAGGCCATGAACCTGGCTATCCCCTGCAAGTCTGCTGTAATTCCTGTGATTTCTACTCTTCACCATTGCTGCTCATATAGTTTTGATAGTGCTGAGGTGAGACATTTGTTTTGCATAACTAACACTGATGCAGGAGAATTTCTTTAAAAGAATTGCCTCTTGAAAGTGCTGGGCCAATGCTACTGGAACCATTAATGAATCAAGTCCTCTGAAGGGCAGTGAATACTGCTGATACACAATGATTGTAAGACTGACTATGGTTTGCATTTGAGAGTTTTGCCTTCTTGTATTTGCAACTATATGAAAGAAGTCTGGGTAAGGTAAAGGAATGTTATTACCAATACTGTCACAGGCCTTATCCATCAATTCTACTGAAGGTGTATTTGTATTCCACGCATGTCAGTAGAGGTTCTTTTAGTGAGTTGAATCCTCAGAGTCTGTCTGTATAATGAGAGTTGACATACTGCTCACATGGGGATATAAGATGAATGAATCTAACTCTACCATGATTTCTTTTCGTAGACATACAGTAAATCAACACTTCGTAAAAATCCAGGCAGTTGGTTGTTACCTGATTTTTTTCATCAATAATGTTAATTTTTATTTAGTTCTTTTGTACATTTCATTCCCTTTTTAAAAATTTGCGTTTTCATCTGAGTTGTTTCTACTAATGTTTTGTTCTTATGACAGAGTATAAGCCTCAGGCTTTAAGAATCTTGTTTCTTGTGAAGCAATAACATTGCATTATGAGTCCACAAAGTATTTTTATACTGCTTTGGATGTGAGGTACATTCTTAAGAGATGCTATTTTGCAAGTAATTCTTGAAATGAAAGGCCAGAGGTGTTTACAAGAAGCTGTGATGCCTAAAGAGAAGAGAGAAATGCTCTAGTATACTGTTAATGTCGTAAGTTAAGTCACATACCCAAGACGTGGGTCTGGGTTTCTCCTCCTAGGTCCTACCATGAGGAATTGGATATATTTTTATTCTGTTATTGTGAAGTGAAATTCAAAATCTACAAAGAACTCACCTGGTATTCATTCTTTTATTTGTCATACCAGCTGTTGATACTGACTATTCTACTGTTTACTCCTACCATTCATATGGTATTAGCACTGTGTTGTACAGAACCTTAGAATATTTGTGATCTCTTAGTTACAGCAGTAGGTCATTAGTGCAATGCTCGTGATTGTTATCCAAGGTCTACGAGTGACATCATGATTTAGTGACTATTGTACCCTTGCAACACTTTTTCTTGACTATTATATATGCCAGCAATCTAGCCAAATTGTATCTGCTTCTGTTACAACAATTACAGTCAGGTTTTCTTCATCCAAAGCATGTGAACTTTGGATATGATTGAAACATCTGTCTCTCAGACTCTGTGGAAGAGGAGTTGCAGGCTGATAATCATACCGTTTCTACACTGTATTACCTTTGTCTGCAGATGAGACTGTGCTACCATTGATACTCAAAAGTACAGCCAGTTACTTAAAAGAGTTTTCAAGAGTTACCGCACAGAATGGCAGTCACAGTGGAGATTCCAATGGAAGATGTCCAGGAGAAATCACATAAATTTCTGGACATACCATGTACCTCTATGCCAGCATGCCTTGTACTTCCCATAAATGAGGGCCTGTTGGAGTCAGCCAAATTGCTCTGGCAGATGTCTGCTTTTTTAGTCTTGTCTCTCCAGACGAGTGGATTGTTGTTATCCAGTGCTTTCAGCAAGCTTTGAGAAAGTCTATAAACACTGGCGCCGGGGTTGTTAACTGTGGCAGCAGTCCACTGGACAGATGAACATCAAGGTCTACAAAAATTAATGCCACAAGGTAATGAATTAAACAAAACTTTAGTTAATTAGAAGCAAAATCAACCTGTTTTTAAATTATCTCATTCTAATTATGAACAAATGCTGTTCTAATCAGGGATGTCTTTCATAGAAGATTGCGTTGTTGTCAGTGAAATATCAATAATTATTTGCATTGATATAGAATTGTGAAAGGTTTGCCTTAGCCATAATTACATTTTGTAAGACTCAGTTAATTTCCTAGCAAAAAATTAAAATGGTTAGTCTAGTATATCCCTGTGCTTATCACTTGTTTGGCATACCTCGTGTTTTGAATATTAAGGGTCATTTTTCCTAAAGGCAAGCAACATCAACTATCTTCTTTGGGAAATGTACTGCTGCAATGACTTTTGCCAAACATTATGACTTCAACTTGGTCATTCATTTAGATGCCAAGTTTTAGATAAAAGTACTGTTTGCAGCTGATATTATTCTGTCTCACCATTTTGGGGGATGCTGTCTGCCATTCACAGTTGTATCCACATTGATTCACATTCAAAGAATAATCACTTGCTGACAATATGTCTGATTCTCTGAGATGTTATCAGCATGCATCCCATAACATACTCTGTTTTTGTTTTTGCTGGCCCTGCCTGCTATGGGCATTGAGCCGTAAGTGATTTTTAAGGAACCAAAGATTCCCTGGCCTTTATGCTATTCATGGGGGTATGAGGCAGCTGAGTATACATGATATTTATGTACAAGATCTTAATTTTTTTAAATGAAAGTGGTACACATACACAAAGAGTAAAACCAGTATAAATTACAGCTTCAGCTGGATGACTTACTGCTTCTCTGCATGGATAGTGATTCTTTTTGGATATATAGTGATTTGCCAGTGTTGTTTGACTTAGGATCTGAACCCAGCGATAGGTTTTGTTCCTCAACATCTACGGAACCCTTATTTACTGTATCACATTTCAGACCAGCTTGCCCTTCAAAATAACGGGCCTATTGGAAAAAAAATAATCCCCAGCACTGTTTAAATTAGTATTATGTAGAGATAGTACAATCTTGAAATCTCTAGTTTTTGCAAATGTTTTTCTGGACCAAAATGGAAGACAGAGATTGCATTTACCCATGCTTACCCAAGCCTAATTCAGAATTTTTGGAAGCTTGAGCTACTAATCATTTCACAGATTTCATGCTTAAGAATTGCTTTTTAATGAAATTTTAGCCATTACCTATTTTTCTGAACTGCTAAGACTGGATTCAGTTGAACTAACTTACAGCTTCTAAGATATTACTAATATGCAGTTATGATCAAGAATTGGTTGCCACTACCTGTTGATTCAGAGATGTCATCTATAATTACTATCATTAATTTTATATAAATGTACTAAGCAATTCCCGGCAAGGAACAATCAGGTTTTAAGATGGGATTTTATTGTAAAATCTATAAATCCCTGCCTGCTGGAAGGGCAACACAGCAGGTCACAAGCAGTCCAGGAGACATCTGGAGCGTACTGATGATGACTTCTTGACATAGGTTGACTGAAGAGCTGATGAGGAGAAGCACTCTGATGGATCTAGCAACAACAATTAGGAACTGGATGTGAAGATTGGTGTGGACTTGGCTGCAGTGACCATGAAATGGTGGAGTTCGGGAACCTAAGAGAACAGAACAGGGCAAAGATCACAACTTTGAATTTCAGAAGAACAAACTTTGCTCTGCTCAAGGTTCTGCTTGGGAAAAACCCATGGGATGAAGTCCTGGAGAAAAGAGGGAACCAGGATTGCTGAGACACCTCCTCTAAACTCAAGATTTGTTCATCTGAAAGTCAAGGGAAGGTGGCAAGAGGCCTGCGTTGATCAACAAGAAGTTTCTGACAAAACTCAAATGTAATCATAAAGGATGTGGGAGTAGGGACCTAGGAAACTAGAGAGAGAAACTGTCTGAGTGTGTGGGGACAGGCTTAGAAAAACCAAAGACTGGATGGAGTTGAATGTGGTAAGGGATGCAAAGTGCAGAAATGAGTTCTACAGCTTTATCAGCAGAAAAAAGAAGAATTTGGAAAATGTGAGTCTGCTGCTGAATGGGGCAGGGGACTGGGCACCAAAGGATATAAAAAGGCTAGGGTACTCAATGCTAGTTTTGCCTTGGTCTTTACTGATAGGATTTGCCTTCAGGAATCCCACACCCTTGAGTCCAGAGAGAGCATCTCCAGAGGGACTTTCCTTCGGTGGAGGAGGATCAGGTTAGGGGGCGTTAAAACAAACTGGACGTAGGTAAGGGAGGTGTCCCTGCTTTGAGCAGTGGGTTGGACTGGAAGAATCACGAGGTCCAATCCAACCTCAACTATTCTGCGATTTATAATTCTGAATTCACTTTCACATCTCAGTGGAATCTCATGTTTGCTGAACATAAATTTTCCTAAACATTAGTGTACCATTAGCTTAATTTTTTAAAAAAATGTATATCTCCTGCTTCAGCAGATGAATATTTAACCTACATTGTCTACCTAATTTATTAGTTCATCTACCAAAGAATCTGGAATATTCAACAAAAATTATTCCTTCAGGATGCAAAAGTGACGGGAAACAAGTTTAATAACAACACCATCCATAAGTGATCAGAGTGAACTGGTTTTCTTTCTGATCTTTTGTAATGAAAGTTATTCTTGTTCATTTACTTCATGAATAAGTGTCTGAGTTTAACATTTAGCATAAGTATTTTTAACCTGAAGTGATGATCTTGTTCTTTCTGTCTTGCAAGTCAAAAATATCTGTCTTGCAATATCACTGCTTTTTTCAAGAACTGTTTTAATCATTAACAGCTTTTCTCAGCATTTGTATTTGTGACTTCTACTTCATACACATTTATCGTGACTTTCAATTTTAAGATGTGATTGCATTAGCGTAGTTTATGTTATTATGGTTAATAAATTAATAGAACATTCCAGAAAATGTAATAAAAGACTTTTGAATATGGAAGTGTTATGTTTATTGGTGGCAAATGATGGAAGCTATACAGCTATTTATTAACTGGTGGAAAGTGGTGGAGAGCCATTTTTTTCTTCACATGTAATGAATGGGCAACAAGTGCATATTTATTACATTCCATAGGGCTGTTGAGCATGAGTAGAAACTGAAGTCAGAGAAAATACAGAGAAGTCAACTCATGTGGTATATTTCCACCCTTCTTGACAGTTTTGTACAAAGATTATGACCTACTTGACTTCTGAATCTGACTTAATTTCTGATTTATCGATAATATGAAATGTTTGCTGTAAACTGAGTATATATGTTATCAAAATCATGGAGTAATATGTGAAGAACTGTGTGGTAAGATATGAAGATGTAGGGTAGATGCCAAGCTGGTTCATTTGCCTGCTCCTGACGTATGTAAGTTGAAAGAGAAAAAAAATAATATGTTTTGTACTGTTATTATTATGTTTTTATAGTAAACTGGTGCTTAAGGGTGCTTACATGTTTTTCCTTATTTGGCACTCTCCTTGCACCATCATTTCTGATTACATAATCTCTTGAATATTTTTGTAGATGAAATCATAGATAATCTTAAAAACCAACAGTGTTTGATGTTAGAAAAATGTATCATTTGCAATCATCTGGATTTTTTCCTGTTGAATTTTCTTTCATAAACAGGCAAACATTTCTAGAATGGTAAGGAAATTGTTTATCGTCAGCGTACTAAAATGGGTGCAAAAGCTAAACAGTTACATGTAACATTGATTATATTGAATAAGATCTTCCCTGCAGTATTTGCCACATGATGATTGTGCAAAATCATGCTTCCGATGACGTACTTAATTGCAGTCCTTTAAATATTTTTTCATTAGAAATAGGCAAGCTCTACATTTTGCTAGGTATTGTCATTAACTTTACAGATTTTTGAGAGCTGTAGTGCTTAATGAAAAATTGATTTTAATTATCAAGAGAAGCTTGTATAACACTTCTTTCCCATTTTAAACACTAACTCGTTGCTGCTTGTAATCATCTAGAGATGAAGCTTGTCAAATGACTAATCATTTTATCACCAAAGAGATCACTGAAATCAAACTTATAATTATACTTTGACATATACCTGTTTTAGGAAACAGCAGAATTTGGCCATCAGATAATGACTTAGAATAGTGAAAATGTGGTGAAATAGAAAGCGGGTTGTTTTTGTATCAAAAGTAATTGTTAATTATAGTTTTAAATATAAAGATAAGAAATTTGTGTTGATGATGTATTCCATTGTTTATTTTGAAAAGTATGATAAATGTTGAACTAAGCCTGCAAATGAAAATGCAGTGTTTTGTTACCTGTGTGTATGTGCCTAGATTTACAATAGTTTGAAAACAGTGTGTCTGTCACACAGAGATTTCCTGTGTGCGAGGTTGAGGTCTTATGCTTTTACAAATGTCAAATGCATGAGATATATAAGTAGTGTCATTGAATACATTCTGTATATACCATCTGTATATACCATCCCTGCATTCCTTGGTCAAAACCAATGAGAATATTTAGTTACTATTAGTCCAAAAGAGCTCACAGGTAGATCAGAATGAATATAAATGTAAAATACTTTTGATATTTACCAGCAATAGCTTTTCATTACAGTGAAACTATCCGTGTAAATGTATACATAGACAAAAACATAGCCACATTAGTTACATTTGAGCGTTCTGGGACTGGCAAATGGGTCTCATTGAGATCTTTGCATTGACTCAACATTGCTAGCTTAGTCAGACAATTAAATATCTGATCTTACATGTGAAAATGTCACAAGCTTAAAAAAAAAATTGGCATATGACTGAATAGAACTCAGCCTAGGGTTGGGGTATTTGGGTGGAAAATTGACATGGAGAAGTGTAAATGTTTCTCTGTGAAGTTATTTATAATACCAATAACAGCAGTTACTAGCATTAGTTATTAGCTTATTGGAATCCCCAAATGCTAATCATGTTAGTCTTGGTAAAGTGTGACAAAAGGCAGGTAATGCAGTCAAAGTTCAGTAATAAATTTTGTAATATTACATCACCTTTAAGTGTCTAGCAATAATGGATCTTGGAGACAGCTGGCTACTTCATAGTAGAAGACTAAGAGATTAGATTGTGTTCTAGCTGTGAGCACTCTAGTTTGCAGGAGAGAAAAGGGATATGTTCATTACTCTGGTCAGAAGAACATATGTCCTTGGAAGCTTCCAAAGAGAAAGCCTAGAAAATTACTACTGCCAGCTGGTGAAGATGGAAAGCATCAAGTCAGTACACTGTAAGACTAGTTTGTGATTTAGAGATGTTTGTAGGTCTTGCTGATGATGAGGAAGGGTTATGCTGTGAACTAAATGTAGCTTTTTACCTTTCCAGCTGATCGTGTACTATGTCCTAAAATTTGTGGAAAAGTGCTTATATGTTTTGCTTGTGTAAGAGTGGTTCCTCTCATTACAGCAAAATTTTAATGTTCATTTGTGGCTAAAAGTCCTTTCTTGAAGTGACCCTTGCAGGCTGAACAAACAGAAGCTCTCTCTACTTACTGATAATACCTTTTACCTGCATCTAACATAATTTTTGCAGCTGAAAAGAGGACCATTTTTCCACTTTTCTTCACCTTCAGAAAAATTATCATCCTCTGTCATTTTCCTGTAATCTTTTCTTATAAACATAGCTTGTTTTTAAACTGTGTGTTCTTCTTTCCAAAGATGCATGGTTAGTCTGTAAATTAAAATCAAGCTTATTTATTAGCTCCAGTGTCGATGGAACTGTATATTGTTTAATGATATTCTGTTTGCAGAACCTATGAAAGGAATACACTTTTTCAATTGACATTGAGTTGAAAATGCAGGATAACTCTGGAAGTTCATGGAAGATGGCTCTGTGCTTTTTTGGGAATAGGTGAGGTATCAGTTCTCTCTTTGATAGATAAGTCTCAGTTTAATCAGAGGTTCATCTAAACACCTATGATAAATTATGAAATTTCCATTCCTTTAAGTTTTCAAATTAGGACAAAATTTAATCGGTAAAAAATGAAGCAACTGTAATGTCTAAAAGAAAAAAACAATACATGCAGAAATATTTTTTTTCTCTGTTTTGCTATATAAAACTTAGGTCAGCATGAAATATGCTATGTACAGTTTTTGTATATGGTGTTTGATAGTCACAAATCTAATGAGAGATCATCCCTCTTCAGTCTTTGCAGTCCCATGTGAACTATCAAAAGGCATACTAAGACTGAGAAACTGCAACTGCAACTGCACAGCAGTTGCCTAACAATCATGTTTAAGCATGACTGACTATATATTCAGCCATTGAAAAATGTATCCTGTTAACAAGATATAAAAAGAAATACCTGCATAGGTGATTAGGTTCGCACGTATCCAAGTGCGTGACTGGACCCCAATATTTCTTCTTTTATATAAGCAAAAATCTTTGGAATGAAGAGAATAGAAGCTATGTTTTTAAATTGTAACAGTAACAACCAGAACTCTACTTTTAATGTTGTCCCTCTGCCATAGGTAGGTATGCAAGAGGTATTATATTTGATATTGCATATATTTTTTCTGGCATGCAACATGCAAAAGTATGCTTTCAAATATTATGAACCATTCATTATCTTCTACAGCTTAATTTTTCTTTATATGTATTATCATTCCTCTGTTAGTGTAACATTCTCCGCTGTTTCTGTATAATTTCTACTAAGAACTGGAGTGCTCTCTCCAATACAACATCCTTGCATTTTTCACATGAAGCACTGATTGTAGTTTTAAGGTTTCCTGATCATTTCTGGGCGGGGTTTTGTGTGTAATAAAGCTTATAGAATTCTCTAAATGATTTCTGTATCTGCTCTAGTAAGTTGCCACTTAGCTGGCGTATTTCAAATTAACTTTCAAAAATCTCAAAATATGGGTTAGAGTGTTTTAGCTATAGGCTAGTGAAGAAACACATTTTTTTTTTTTTTATAGTTGCCTGTGTACACTGTATCTAAACTATAAGGAACAGAGGTTACAACCTTTAAGATAATTTTAAAGGGATAAATTAAAAGAAGATAAAAAGGGATTTGGAAGGATAATGTTGACAAAAAATGTTAGGAAATTATAGAACACCTGTTACTCTTTGTTAATTCATTTGCTTACCACATAATGTATTTGCAGTCCTTGAAAATATTCTGAGTTTGCAACACTGGAGAATTTGGCCATGTAATATAATAGGTAGTAATCAAGCTGTAGGAGTTTAACCTATAAACGGAGATGTTTAAAAGAGGAGCTGGAGCTGTAGTTAGCTAATAAGAGGTAAATAACATAACTAGATTTTGCGTAATTTATTCATGAGGTACATTTGTCACTTCTAGAAGTGAAATGTGTTAGTTAAGCACTTAATAAGAGAGTCAAAATAAGGCCTGTCTGAAGAATTCATAGATATACAATTATTACGTTTTAACTAGAACACTTGTTATAGTGTGACCTTTCATGTAAAATACATAAATATACAGCCATAAAATACTTTTCATTAAGAATGTATTCTGTGGAAGTACATTTGTGCTAAGTGCTTCTGAAAGTGAGAGACTATTGGTAGCAGGAATACTATTCATGGAAGGGGTGACAAAGAAGAACTGCAAATAAGGCGGTAAATAATCACATTTGCTTTATCCTGTTTAGTGAATAAAAAAAAGTGGATTAATGTCAACAAAAGATGTAACCCCATTTCTAACTTACGCATCTCAACAGTATAGCCAGTGATTAACTCGGGCAACTCTTGCATTTTGCAGCACTGGTCCTGTCTTACAATGATTATACTGTTCTATTGCCATCAAAGTTTCTGAAATGGTTTTTAGTGTTGTTATATAGCTGTTCATCAATTGCCGTTGCATAACTGGGGCCGGTAGCATGCTACAATAGGATTGCCAGTAACATTATAACTGCTCTTTCCCAGTTCCAGATTGGTGATTTCATGTGTAATCAGGGAAATTTAGTACAATGATGGTGAATATTAGTTCTTGTCACTGGCATTTAATTTTACCCTCAAATGAAAAAACTACATTAGTGTAATTCAACTGTAATACAACCCTACACTGATTTGGAAAAAAACCTATTCTTTAGCAGAATGCTGGGGGACAAGTACTTCTCTCTGACATACACCATCTCATTCAGTTCTTAGTTTTATATCTGGCTGGCTCCAGAAATTAAAGGGAAGTAAGAACACTTGCACTGCATATTTTACATGTGCCTTGCTAGACCTAGGTATTTATTCACCTGTAGATTATTCACTGAGAAATGTACTTGTGGATTAAAATTGTACCTGAATAGAAGCTGAATTTATTACCTAATCTTGTCTGATCTGCAAATAGGGGACAAAATTCACAAAATTATCATGATGCTATTATCCTTCTACCTGTGGCCCGATGGTCAGGCAATTTGTATACTATTTGTTTTTGATGGAATATCTTTTCACTGAGTGAAAATAGTACAGCTGATCATGGCTCCTGTGAATATCCTTTCCTATTGCCCTCTTAAGATCATTGTATATAATAGTGAAGTGAAGTGAACAAAGAAACGCCAACAAACTTGGCATTGATTAAGCACAAGAAGGATGTTCCACAAGAAATTTAATATTCTCTAACCCAAAAAGGAATTTTAAAATTTCTGGCATATACCTGATGATTTTTAGCCTGACTCCATAAGGAAATGAGACTTAGGCGGTTATACTGAATGTGTTGTTAGCTTCCACCTCTCTGCCAATTTCAACCAAATTTGTTTCGAGGGTGTAGGAGAAGTTATGAACTTGCAGATAAAAAGCTTCCTACCAGTTTCATTAAAGTAGGTGGCTAGAAGAAGAGAGACCCCATTAAGTTTTCCAACTGAAAGACAAGCTTCTGTCTGAGTTCATGCTTTCTTATGCTCCAGGGAATGGCTATGGTTGAGAGTTCCAACTACGGGAAAAGCTTCAACTGGAACTCATAATAATGACATAAGTTTGAAGCAAACTAAGCTTTATTAGTTCCAATGCTCACGGAAGTGTTTGTTTAGATTGAAACTGAGTACTTGTTGATGCAGCACCATTTACAGAAATGATCATGAGGTGGAAATTTAATCCCAGCTGTCCCAGTGATTTATTCTATGACACTGGACAGTTACTTTTCCTGACTTTCCTCACCCCCCATTTTATTAAAGTGTCTTGCAGCCCATGAGACTGTTAGCCTTCTTTTGCAGCAAGGGCACACTGCTGGCTCATGTTCAACTTGGTGTCCACCAGGACCCCTAGGTGTTTTGCTGCCAGGCTGCTTTCCAGACAGTTGACCCCCAGCGTGGGATGTATTCCTCCCGAGGTGCAGGACTTTGCACTTTACTTGTTGAACTCCATTATGTTCTGGTCAGCCCATCTCTCCAGCCTATCAAGGTCCCTTTGAATGGCAGCCCAACCCTCTGGTATATCAGTCACCCTCCCAGTTTTATATCATGAGCAAACTTCGGAGGATATACTCTGCCTCATCATCTAGATTATTAATGAAGACGAACAGGATTTCACCTAGTACTGAACCTGGCTTACACCCTGGGGTGCATAGCTAGTTACTAGCCTTTAACTGGACTTTGTACCACTGATCATTACACTCTGGGCCCAGCCATTCATCCAGTTTTCAATCCACCTTACTGTCTGCTCATCCAACCCATATTTCCTGAGCTTCTCTATGAGGATCTTACGGGAGACAGTGATGAAAGCCTTACTGAAGTCTAGGTAGACAACATCCACTGCTTTCCTCTCATCTACCAAGCCAATCGTTTCATCATAGAATGCTATCAGGTTATTCCTGATGACTTATTCATGTGCCTGCAAATAGTTTCCAGGATTAGTTGTTCCATCACCTTCCCAGGGACAGAGGTAAGGTTGACCAGCCCGTAGCTCCCTGGGTCCTACTTTCTGCCCTTTTTGAAGACAAGAATGACATTTGATTTCCTACAGTCCTCAGCCACTTCTCCCAATTGCCATCATAATTCAAAAATTACTGAGTGTCGTCAGCCAGCTCCCTCAACACTAGGGTACATTCCATGAGGGCCCTTGGACTTATATATGTGCTGCTTGCATATGTGTTTCCTAACCTGATCCTCTTCCACTGAGGATAAATTTTCCTTGCTTCGGGCTTTGTCCCTGGTCTCCAGGGCCCGGGATTCTGGAAGGCTAATATTACTAGTAAAGACTTTGGGGAAAGAAGGCATTCAGTATATCTGCCTTTTCCATGTCCTGGGGCACCAGGGTCCCTGCCCCACTCAGCAGCAGGCCCATGTTTTCCCAAGTCTTTCTTTTAACACTTCTGTACTTACAGAAGCCCTTCTTGTTGTCTTTGGCAACCCTTGCCAAATTCAGTTCCACGTGGGCTTTGGCTTTCTTAAATTCATCTCTGAATGCTCAGATGGTATCTCTATTCCTTCCAGATTTCCTGTCCCTGCCTCTACTTTCTGTATTATTTCCTTTTTATGTTTGAGTTTTGCCAGGAGCTCCTTGTTCATCCATTCAAGCATGCTGGTATTTTTGCCTGACTTCCTGCTCATTGGGATGGACTGCTCCTGAGCTTGGAGAAGGTGATGCTTGAAAATTAACCAGCTTTCTTGGGACCCCTCTTCTCTCAATGGCCTTATCCCATGGAACTCTTCCAAACAAATCCCTGAAGAGGACAAAGTCTGCTTTCCTGAAGTCTAGGGTTGTGATCTTTTTTCCCTCATCACAGGATCCTGAACACCACCATCCCCCAGTCACTGAAGCCAAGGTCGCTTTTGACCTTCACATCCCCAACAAGCCTTTCCATGTTTGTGAGTATGAGGTCTAGCAGAGCACCTCTTCTCTTTGGCTTCTCTGTCACTTGGGTCAGGAGGTTATCATCTGTGCTCTTCAGGAAACACCTGGATTACATATGTCCTGTGGTGTTGTTTTTCCAGCGGATATTGGGGTGATTCAAGTTCCTCATAAGAACCAGGGCCTGTGAGCATGAGGTTACATATACCTGTCTGCAGAAGGCCTCATCCACTTGTTCTTCCTCATCAGGTAGCTTGTTGCTACACCCAGTATCATGTACTCGTACTAGTCTGCTCTTTAATGCTTATTCATAAACTCTCAGTTGGCTCCATGCATTCCAGCTGTTCTGTCACATAAAGGGCAACTCCAGTGCCCATCTTCCTGGCTAGTCTTTCCTAAAGAGCCTGTTTCCCTCCATTGCAGCACTCCAGATGTATGATCCATTGTACCATGTCTCCATGATCATGACAATATCACAGCCTTGCAATTCCTCTGCTCTGCCCTAGTGAGACCCCACCTGGAATACTGTGTCCAGCTTTGGGGCCCCAACATAAGAAGGACATGGATCTGTTGGAGTGAGTCCAGAGGAGGGCCACAAAGACGATCAAAGGGCTGGAGCACCTATGCTATGAGGACAGGCTGAGAGAGTTGGGGTGGTTCAGCCTGGAGAAGGGAAGGCTCCAGGGAGACCTTATACTAGCCTTCCAGTCCTTAAAGGGGGCCTACAGGAAAGATGGGGAGGGACTTTTTATCAGGGAGTGTGGTGAGGGTAATGTGTGTAGATGAGGGGTAACAGTTTTAAACTGAAAGGGGGGAGATTTAGATTGGATATCAGGCAGAAATTCTTTACTGTGAGGGTGGTGAGACACTGGAGCAGGTTGCCCAGGGAAGTTGTGGATGCCCCATCCCTGGAAGTGTTCAAAGCCAGGCTGGATGGGGCTTTGAGCAACCTGGTCTAGTGGGAGGTGTCCCTGCCCATGGCAGGGGGGTTGGAATTAGATGATCTTTAAGGTCCCTTCCAATGCGAACCATTCTATGTTATGATATGATATGATATGATATAACAGCATCCAGATCTCTTAATTCCTCATGTTTATTCCCCTTTCAGCGGGCATTAGCATACAGGCTGATTTCCCAGAAAGGGTTTGAAGGTTTTTTCCATAGTGTTGCCTTGTAGGCACTTCCATGCTTCCATACAAATACTCAAGGTGATACTGCTTAAGGTATTTTGTGTTCACTTTCATTCGTACCACTCCAGGCCCTTTGTTTGTCAGCTGGGTCCATCAGTCCCTCACATGGCCGGTGGTTACTCTCTTTCTCCCCTGTGAAGATCTAAGAGCCTGAATCTCTTCTGAAAATGGGTCTTAATTTTCTGTATTGCTGAGGCGCTTTTGAAAGTTTTACTGAAGGAAAGTTATAAGCTCACTTTAAGCTCACTTATTTAAAAGAAAAATCTTAATTTCACTTTGTCATTTAATGATATAAACTGACAGATAGCTAGTCATTGATTGGCATTCAGGAATCATTAGTGTCATATGTATTGAATTCATATGTCTGTATCTGGAAGACAGGAGAGAGCAAAGTTTAGCAGATAAAATGATTACGCTTTCAGTTACAATTTCTAAATTGTTTGTAAACATTTAAAGCCACAGTAGTTAATACATATCCTAGGTGATAGAACTTCACTTACTGATTTATATGCCGGACACATCTTTAAATAACTTTGAGTAAGGATCTTAAGTATCACGTGTGTTTTTGTTTGCAGATTTAAAGGAGAAGCCCCACTCTGACATTGTGCTCCTTACTTCTCATAAGAATTTATTAAGTTTCTGATCGTTAATTTCAATCTCTTTGTTGGATAGCTAGTCAGGAAACCCCCCCTACTTTATCTTTAAAATCTTTATCTAATCGTTATCTTTATCTAAAGGTTTAAAAAACCTTTATCTTCCTACTGGAAAAAATTAAGTCCCTATTAACCTTCGTTAGACTATATGGAAAAGATTTCCATAGTTCAGTGTCTAATGTAAAATCTTGATTTAACTGCATAAATTACATAGTTTATTGTCATAATATAGCCTGAAAAAGAGCAATTGAACTTCCTTTGCTCTAAGCAGAGAAGTTTAAACTTCAAAATCTTGCACTGAAATATACAATGAGATTATGAATTCCAAGAATTCTTACACATTGTATAATTCATTGTTATCCTCTTATTTTGATTTAATAGCATATGTAGGCTTAATATACCTGAAAGTTTGAACTTGAAAGTTAAAATGTTGTTTTGCTGTTGCTTACAATAAGGCAAATATTATAAAACAGTAGAGTCATAAAAATAATAGAAAATGTATTAAAAAAGGGGAAAGCATTTTTTGTGTGTTCTGTTGATACCCATTCAAATACGTAAAAGGTATGTTAAGTCTGTGAAATCGTGTACCATATGCAAGAATGACACTGTTTTCCAAATATTACATCATATCTATTCAGTATGACAATAGCTTTAGGCATGAAATAAAACTTTGATTGCTATTATTTTAAACTTGTATAGAAAGATGTTTATGGTACTCCTGGAAATACTGCATCAAATTGCACTTATTTCTTAGATTTGTATTGGGCTAAAAGGAGTCATTAACAATTTGCATTTTGAGAGCATCGTTGGTACAATATGGTGGTGTGAGTCACCAAAAGCTTAGTGACATAAAGAATTACAGCCTGAAGGAAAAAAAATATAGTTTGCCCAGAGTACTGCATGTGATTTAGTATTTTATGATCAGAGATTTGAATTGCCTTTTTATATCTTGTTTTTCAAAATATGAATTTAGTGCTGGTAAAAGGCACTGACTCAGAGTTTTGAAACAATTCCTCTGGGTCCTTGAACAGACACAGCACAGGCAGCAGCAATTTCTGTCTGTGAACATATGTAGCACAGGCAGCAGAATTGTGATCTTCCCCACACAATTCAACTGTATGCCTTGAATATGACTTTAGAGCAGTGATGGCAAGCTTCTGGGTTGCATGTCAAAGTTGTCATGTGTTCCCATTGTCAGTAGAACACAGAAAATCAGTGTTTGGTGCCTTCACAGCTGTTGTGCCAGACTTCACTTTTCCCTTGTCTATTGGTCTAATGGGCTACTAACTATGTGAAATGGACTGGTACCATGATGCTGGCAATAGTAGCAGATGATCAAATTAACCCTTAGTTCCTTTAAGAGACAAGATAACACTTTAAGGACACTGGGCATATCTGCATTTCTGATTTACTCTTTGTTTCTTCGGCAGCCTTAACTGGGAATGCAAGAAATGTAACCTCCAGTGCTTTCTGATATGCACAGATCTTTCTTCAGAATTCACTATGTATTGAAGTGTATATAAATATTCTTTTCCATGGAAGAATATTTGAAAGGAAGAAAGTAAGCACTAATTTGAAACTGAAGAAGTGACTGTGATTTCATTTATGGGGAGCAAATCATTAATTTAGGGTCTATCCCATGGAAATACAGTTTCTGTTAACTGACTACATTACATTTTGGCCAAATATGGATAAAACAAATTCTCTTGGTAGAGTAATAGGCTTTGATTATCCTACACTAGAACTGGCACAACAGTTCCAAGCAGTAGAAGTTTTTAGATGGGGAATTTTCAGTATAAATAGGTGTGAACCTGTTTTAGCAGCAGATAGTTTGGGATCTTTAATCTAGATAAAATTATATCTAGAGTTTTGTTTACTGATAGCTATTATATACAAATATATTTCGTATTCATTTCTTGTGGAAGACTGAGAGGAAATGCCCCACACCAATTTTAACCTTTCAGTTGTTTCTGCTCCAGACTTCATGAACTCTTATTCTAGCCAGTGTTCACAACACCATCCTGGTTAGTTCTTTTTTCCTGTAGACTTCTTGTGTTTGCAGCTGTAAACCTCTGCTGCTGGGAAGCCTCAACTACTAAAACTAGCACTATTAAAATCCAACATTGACTTTGTAGATTCAGTGGTGGTAGATTCATTGAATCTACATATTTTTTGATGCTTTTGTATTCTATAATTATGATATACAGTGATACTGCTTATAATGATGTTACTTCATATTTTACAACAATTCTTGACTAATGTTTCATGGCTAATTTTTCATAAGCATAGGCACTTTCATAAGCATTTAATGGAAGGACAATGCTCATTGGATAGCTTTATTTCTTTATTTTTTTCCATAAAATGCACATGGCTGGAGGACACATAGAAACTCCTAACATTCAGATACAGCATAGTAGCAGTACCTCTAGTATAAAACCTGATCTCAAATTCTTTTGAAGAAAAATGCTGCAATGCTGGGAAAGCATGTAAACTTGAAAAGATAAAACCTGCAAAATTTAAACTGAACAGTTTGAAACAGAATAAAATACTGGTTACTACTTTGTATTTTAACAATAGTATCATGATGACTCATCAATACTGTGGACTGCACAGGAGAAAAAGAAAACTAAATTACTCTATGAAGACTTTCACATTTATGTTTATAGTTCAGACTATAACCCTTCTTTGTGTGGGAACATTAAAAGGATCTTATTCTTCTACTCATTATTATTATATAAAACTTGTAGAAACTTATTGTCTATGACATCTCTACACCTTACCAAATTTCTTGAAACATGCAGACGGTTCAAAGTTGTTAGAAAAAGATAGAGGCACTGCTACAAGTATCATGATCTCACAAGATTTATTTCTCTATGAAACCAGTATAAAAATATTTTAATGAGGAAAACTTAGTCTTTTATAGGCTTTGTTTCATTGTGTTTTATAAAATTTATCACAAACTAAATTTCATGCTTATTATGTTATTGATTCTTTTGTGTATTTTTCTACCAAACAATGTTAGAAGGGTTCTTAATTAGATTCTATTAAAGATTTTTTTTAATGCAATTCAAGATGTTAAGATGCTTTTTGCAAAGTGGGCTTTTTCTTATCTGTAAGTAACACACCAGAGAGCAACTTCTTTTTCTGTCAAAGCAAATTGTAGTAGAGCATAAAGCTTGTCACAAGCTTGTTCCTCACCATAGGTATTTCCACAGTTTTTCTTGCAGGATTCTTCAGTCAGAGAGAGTACTCATAGGACTAGCTTGATCTAGCTGCCTAAAGGAGAAAGGAGATAGCTTTGTATACTTGTGCAAGGTCCTAACACCTGGCAAAACTATTATTAGCATAACCACTTAAAACATGTAAAAGAATTTATACTGTCCTAACATCTCTTACAACATGTTCATGTGCTGGTCTATGTTCACATTCAAGAATTAGTACTATTCTAACATCTCTTACAACATACTTGCTCCTTCTGAAGTTACTGTGATTTTTAAATATATTGCTTTTATAGGAAAGGATATTAACCTCTCTGTAGCTGCTTGCTCCTATTTACTGATGAATCTGGATGACTGTCAGAAATGTAGAAAGCTATGAGAAGTCTAAGCAGGAAAAAAAGAGTGCTTACACTACAGCTGAGTTTTTCTGAGTAATATCAGCTGCTTAAACAGAAAATCCCCACCAGCTCTTTTTTGGAAGTTCTGTGTCAGACTTATGACTGAGAGTCTACTTGATCTAGGTGATGAAACTCTCTGTCTTCATGGAATGTTGGGGTTGTTTTGCTTCTTATCATTTAAATTTCCTTTTTATGATGGTAGCATTTTGATAGCAACAAAAGTGAGCATTTTATTTTTTTATTTGGTAATTAAGAGAGCTTTCTTCCCACCCCCCAGCCCTCCCCCCCACGCCATGCCCCAAGTTTTTTGTGAAATCTGAATTTGTTTCCATTTAACACCAAAGAGCTGGTCAGAGGAGCATTTGCAATGTATCTGGCTATTTTGTAATTAGTAGAATAGCCTATTTGTTTTCTTGGAATATTGTAGATTACAGTGTAATGCAAAAACACTGAAAAAGATTGTAGGGGAAGGTCACAGAATCACCATCACTACCAATCTCTAAGTCAGTCATGGCTATACCCATCAGTGCCTTTTATTTTTGCTTGTCTTTTCGTTAATGAAATCAATGTCTAATACCAGGATTGTCTTAGACTTTGAATTGTTTCATGCCAAAGACATTGCTGTCTCTTGTCTGGATGAATGCATAGTTATGACAATTCATTAATAAATAATATATGTAGTCATATTTTGTGCCAAAAATAATTAAAATAACTCTTGTTAGAATGTGGATCCAACTACTAGATTTAGTTTCTTGCATTATTTCATCCTTATGACTCATTATGTCCTTCTTTCTTTAATCTTAGAATACAAATTAGGGATCTGTCTCTCTTGTCTGCCCATAATAACCTTTACTAAGCAACTTTCCTAATAGCTAGAAGTGAAAGAATCAACTAAAGCTGTAAACAACTCCAGATACGGTAAGAATGAGTTATATGTATATATAAAAAGAGGAAACATTATTTGATTGAAATCTTGACTTTTATGAAAATGTAGTAAGAAACTTGTGATTGGAGGAAATATTTTAAAGCATTTTAAAATTGACCATCATAAGGGAAAAGCTGTCTTTGTCAGTTTTTATTCTAGAGTTCCTGTGTAGATCTTTGTCAGGATCCTAGGTGATTCTTTATTGCTGCTGAGAGTCACCTAGCTTCTGCTGCATGACCTGGTTTTGGCTGGCAGCATGGGGACTTGGGTCCCCAGGCAGAGGGCAGGCTCTGCGCTCATACTATATTTGAGAAAGAATCACATGGAAAAGCTAATTATATAACAGAGAGCAGGTAAAGAGTTTAAAAATCAGGATTCATTTTTTAATCAGCTATTTTACTTTTAGAATTTAGGAAGTAGCCCACCTATGAAGAGGGAAGTCAGCAATCATATTCCATGATTCTATTCTACGATTCTGTGATTCTAAGGTGGAGCTTGTGCTTTGAAAACTTTCAGCTGGTGGAGATACCAAGATGGAATTTTCCTGAGTAAAGCAAAATTACTTAAGGTCACTGAAGTTTTATTGCACCTCTTATACCATCAGCAGATGGAAAAAAGATTGTCAGGAAAAGAGGAACATAAGGTCGAGTGAGGCCTATCAAAGAATATCTAATGCAATATGGTGGCCAAGTACAGTCCTTACAACTAAGAGGTGGAAAGAAGTTGCAAGACCTTAAATCAAAGTTCAGCTTCTGCTTGCATCTGTTAAGATTAGTATAAAGTCTGGCAAAAGTCAGCCCAAAGGATCTCTGACATCTTTACCTGTTGTCAGAGTCAGTGAATTAAGTGTTAAGTGATTTAAACTGTGCTAACAGTGAGATAGTTCAGTGAGAACAAAGTTGAATGCTTCTTTTCTTGATTTAGTACTCAACTGCTAACAAGAATTGCATCTTGGACTTTAATAAGCTTTAAAGACTATCTGTTTTCAGATTTGTCAGTAATCTCAAAACTGCTTTTGTTGACAGAAATTGTTGCTTTTCCCTTTTTATCTGCTTGATTCTCCTTAAAAAGGCTAGACTCAGTGGTGATAGTGCTCGGTCACGCAGCTCATCCCATCAATTTTGAGTAATATCAACTGGGTTAAACATATGATCAGAAATGAAGTATTCTAATTGTAGTTTATATCAGATTTCTAAGAGCCTGGGTGATAGGCAGATAAATTCTTTACATGCCTTTTGGTGACATGATTTTGTTCTTGGTGATTCGAGTTTGTCTTAAATAAGTGTTCATTTATTTCTACTTTTTACCCTGCCTTTTTGTTATTAAATGTGTTCCTGTCTACTTTAGCCAATAGTCCTTGACTATTCAGAGGTGATCAAAACTATGTAATGCTCTCTTACCAAGGAATGTGAACTAATTTTCTATAAAACTATTTACCTAACCAGTGATTCACTTCTGAAACTTTGTTTTTCTTTGTAGAGAATATAAGATCTATGTATGAGAACAATTCATCATTCCCAGTTCATAAGTTAAAGATTTCTTCAGAGAAATGTGACATAAAGCAGCAGGAGTAATAACTGTCTGTACTTCATTGTACGAATATCGCTGTATGAATATGATAAATTTTGAGAGACTCCACAAGGGAGTTTAGTTCAGTATAACTAATTTTTTTTCTAAAAAAAATTTAAAGTGTTACTATCAATGTCAGTATTTCCATATGCATAAAATTTGGCAATAAGATTCAATTACTTTATTTTCCTAGGATGGCTCAACATCCTATATTTCCTCCAAGATTAGTATGAGTTCATTTTGCAACATGTCAAATTAGGTTTCTAATCTAGGCCAACACACACTGTGTAAAAATACTTTTTTCTCCAGTGGAAAAATAAAATCTTGACTAATTCTTGACTGGTATTTATTTTGCTTTTACCTGGCTTTTTTTTTGGTTTGTTGTTGTGGTTTTTTGTTTTGTTTGGTTTTTTGTTTGTTTTTGGTTTTGGTGTTGACATTTTCTGTGCAGCTGGAAATCTCCAGTTTTCAATCAAATATACTTGCATATTAAAAAAAAAAAAGATAGCTCTTTTAGAACAGAGGAAGTTAGCTTTATTTAAAAGTAAGATTTGTAGCTGTCAGTGGAAGTTAGTCTCAAGCAGCAGAAGTTAAGGAAAATAAAATAACTTTAGTAAATTAACTTAAATTTAAGAAATCTGTACTTGGATGTTATCTGATTGCAATTCCTATTTCCTACTAGCTAACTGAAAGCTTTATATAATTTCCACTAACACAGGAGTCTCAGCTCATATTGTTTGGCCCTTAGCTGGATTTCTTCTCATTTCTTTTCAATTTTAGTCAGAAACCCTGTTGGCATTTTAAGAGATTTGCAATCTGTAGCAGTCATATTATACAGAACAAGAGGAAGAGTCTGTGCTTGGTCTTCTGTTTAACAGGAAGGCTGTCTTCAACAGAAGTGCTCCACTCCTATTGCTTTTGCAACATATCATTACAATCAGTATCATTTGTTCCATGCTTTTTCAGCATCTGTGAAGCAGCAGCTGGTTACTGCTTTCTTCATCATCAAAGTGCTTTCAAGGACATTGGACTAGAAACTTCTAGGAGAATTTTATTAATTTGCAAACACAGGAATATGAGTATTTCAATGTTGGTTTCAAATGTAGGTCAAGTAAGATGTTAAATATTATTGGGGAAATCTCCTCCACTGTGGGAATGTGTGTGTTGATCAAATATGAAAAATCTTCTTGGAAGCAATGGAATTTTCTTATAATTTTAATGATTCTCCATTATTTTGATAATTCTAATTTTCTTCTTTATAATTTCTTTTTATTTTGCTAGGGATACTAGAAATAAAATTGGTCTCTTTAAATCTTTGTGTCGACATAAAATATCTGCATGTAATACACTTTACTCCTGGGATTTCAACAGCTCTAACACAATCAAATCTTCTTCAACAGAAATCTGGGCACATTTTAACCTCCTCTAATCCTTCTGCAACAATTAAACATCTACAAATTGCACTTAATTGATAGCCACTAGCCTGCATTTTACTTATATGAAGATTAGCAATAAACCAAAAAGATTTGGACATTTCAATTTAGAAGGCATCATGCTATTGCCATGTCCTTTGCTTATTTGTTCTTACATGTAAGTGGGATTCTTTTTTATGGTAAATCTATCAAGAAATGTATCATGAAGGGCAGTTGCTATCTTAGTTAATCAGCAACTTCTTTTCAATAATAATTCAACACAAACTTGGGGAAGAGAAGATCCAAAATGATCAACAGTTAAATGTTTTAAATAGGTAAGAAATGGTGGTAGAGGCAGTATGGAACACAAGAATATTAGATCATCTCAGTGCTCTGTCATATTATTCTTCATTTACTTATTGCCAAGTCATTGCAGATGTTGTTAGCAATAGCTAAAGTCTGATGCAATCAAATATACAGCTAAATTGCTTTGATGATACTTTAGGACGACATCTGTATGCTATTTGTTACACCTAGAAATGCAAATTAATTCTTGGTTTCAAACTTCTTTTAGAATGGGTGAGACTGGTGATTTTTGAAAGAGACATAGCAAAATTTGCTGTTCGGATATCTCCACCTGTCAACATACTGTTAAAGTATTTGTAATTCCATTGCGCTTCCTTTGGTAAGTATAAATTCAAGGAATTACTTCAATGAGTTACTCTAATTTTCTCCAGAGAACCTAATTTATTTTATTCTGTTATTGTGAAATCATAGAATCATTTAGGTGGGAAGGGACCAACCTCCCTGCTCGAAGCAGGGTCAACTACAGCACGTTGTTCAGGACCGTGTCTAGTTGGGTTTGAATATCTTCAAGGGTGGAAACTTCACAGCCTCTCTGGGCAACTTGTTCTGGTGTTTGAGTGCCCTTACAGTAAAAAAACAATTTTTGTTATGTTTGAGTGCAATTTCTGTTATTTTACATGCCATTGCCTCTTTTCCTTTCACTGGTTACTACTGAAAATAGTCTGGCTCTGTCTTCTCTACTGCCTTGCATCTGATATTTATACACATTCATAGGATCTCCCCTGAACCCTTCTTCTCACAGGTAAACAGTCCCAGCTCTCTCACCCTCTCCTCCTGTTTCAGAAATTGGAAATTATTTTGGATGGGTGAGGAAACCATCTTTAATATCTTTGTAATACAATACTAAAGTTTGTTCCAACTCCCTTATTAATGTTTCTTTTTTATGCCTAATAATTTTATTATTGTTATGCCACTGCTGATCCTAACATAACATTCTTCCCCCCTCCCCACCCATTAAAATATCTCCCATGTCCTCTCCATGTCCTTTTAGTGTAAAGTAAAAGGATATATCTAATCATCAAATATTTCTCATTGTAGTTTGAAAAATTAAAAAAATACAGTAAGTGTCTGCAGTTGTACTACATTTAAGGTGTAGTGATTAGAGCTAATATTGTGGAATACTAAAGTACATTTATTTAAAAGGTCTACTCTGCTTTTGATTTCTGCCACTCGGAGGTGAAAGGTTCTTTCAGATAATCAGCACTAGGAAAATCTTGTCTTGCTCAATGCCTTTTCTATCCCTCTACCATATGTATTTTTATTTTTTTTTGTAGAATAGTAATGTATTGTGTTTGGTTTTTCTTTCATAATGCTTCCTTAGTGTTTGTGGCTCGCCCTGTTCACACAATCATTTCCTCTTGGTTTATAATCTGTTCTTCCCCCCCTCAAAATGACCTAAAAGCATTTCCTCCCTTTGCCTTTTCCAGCATTTCTGCCTGACTTTAAAAAAAAAAAAAAAAAAAAAAAAAAAAGTCGCCAAGCTAGCCTTTCCAAACTGGCAGCCTGGTCGCTTTAGCCCTAAATCCTCTTAAAGCCAAATGCTTTAAGGCCACTTGAATTCAGGGAACTGAAATTGCCCAGTAAATGCCAAAAGTTAGGGTTATTCAAATGGCCCTAGGGAATTAGGCTCTCATTTCTTGCCAAAAGACTTTGCGAGGACATCACCTCGTCTTCTTGTCCCTTTAAATTTGTCACTGTTGGTTAATATTTGTGAAATTGCTCTTTTATTTAAGTGCTTTAAAATTCCAGCAAAACCACCAACAGAAGCTATCAATGTTTTTCCCTAATTTCTTTTTTTGGTAATACTATCATATTTCTAACTAGCTTTCCTTCTTCAAAATTTCTGTCCCATAAATTATTTGTAACTTCTCAGGATAAATATTCCCCAATTGTATTAAATGCTGCAAGTCCATGAGGGACAAGAAATGTGTCCTCAAATGAAAAAGACCAGGCAAAAGGCATTTTATGGGGCTTGCACACAGTAGCAAGTGCTAAATGTTAAGATTTTTACTCTAATTCAGGTGTTGGAGATGTCTCATTCTGGTCAAGCATGTTAGAATCTCATTCTGCAGAAAAGTGTAAGAAGTTTTCACTCTCTTTCTTGCTAATTTTTACATCCACGAATGAAAATATTTTTTCATTGGAGTATGCCTTTAAAGAATCATTATTTTATGCAAATTGCAGTATATAAAATAGGTATTAAAACACATGATTATGAAATAAATCAAGGAACTGTGGTTTCCTAAGTGCTCAGGATTAGGGATACTGCATCCTCACTTTTTTTTTTCTCATTGTTTTGGAAATTAAGATATATGACTCTTTCTTCTTAATGTTCGTATGTTCCTGCACATTCTGATAGTAATAGTAAACAATTCTTTTCTTGAAAGGTCTTTTTAAGTCCATAGTGTCTCTCCATGCACGTGGTAGACTTCTCTATCCTTACTTTTTTAATTCAGAGTTTTATAAGAAGGATGAACAGTTTTTTAATTAAGCAAATTTAGTTATGGAAATAGAGGCTTTTTTTTCTAACTTACTGGTTCCTGCCATGTGCTGTTCTTCTTCATATTAGCTTTTAGGTAGCATTTTCATTTATCAAATATAGCTTTATTTGGAAACCCACTTAAGTTAATGGTTAAATTCCTCCCTTTTTCTTTGGTTTTTTTTTTCCTTTCCCTTCTTCCCTTTGCCTATGTGTTTATGAGCTTTGTTATTGTGGGGAATGTTATGATAATATTATCCATATCAAATTTTTCAGTAATTGCACAATACTTCAGGTCTGTCTTCCATCAATCACTTTGAGCCAAAATACATGATTTCTAATCAGTAAAGTTCTTGACTATAGTGTGATTTTTGCTCAATTTAAGACCCGCACCATTTGGCCTATATTTTTTCCTGTACTAAAAGAACTTGATCATGTTTTCATGAAATAAACATAGTATTCTTTTCTATTGGTTTTTCTTTCCAGGATCTCATTTCCTCTAAGACATCTGGCATGTAAAATTGGCTGACAGGAATGTTGCCTGGTGCATGAGCCTTGGAATGTTAGCACTCTTAAGATCAGTGCCATATCATGGATGTGTTTTTCATAATGTTGGGAAGGGTGAGTTTCCAGTTTATTCTTGTGCACAGACTTAGGATTTTTCTTTTTACAGTGCTGACCAGTTGTTATTGTAGGATCTGAACCTCTAGCTAATAACATACAGAGAGCAATAAACCTGTTCAAGTAACAAGTCTCAAAACAAGACACCAAAACTTCAAGGCTTGGTTTCCTTCTGAATTGAATGACATGAATACATTCAGAATGATTATAGATGATTTTTCCCCCACTTGTGTTTTCACTTGTCTGTTGCAAGGCTGATGGACTGTAAAAATATTTGCTTTGCAGAACAGTCATGCTTTATGTCTTTCTCGTAAAACAAATGAGACCAAACTCCACTCAACTTAAATTCATCCTTTAGTTCCATTAATATGAAAGGAGAAGTTTCCATTGATGATACTAGATTTTGGATAGGGCTCTTAGGCAGGCTTATAGCAGAACAATTTTTAGTTTTCTAATGTGAGGACTGTATAACTTAAATATTCAGAGCTGCTGTCACCTGCTGCGCATAGCATGTATGAGTGGTATTTTCTGTTAGTCAGACTTGTGTCACATTTGAGCTGTCATGCATTCAGCTATATTGAAGTCAGGGAGCTGTTCTCCTCTCAAAACCCTCTAAAAGTTCTGTGTCTGTCATATTAAACAGTCAGGTGAGTGCCAAATTCACTGAAGCTCATTGAACGGAATATATTGAGGCTACAATTGCTGCAACAAGTTAGAGAAGTAAAGCTACAGAGCAAATGGGGATGGGGTGGAGGAGAAGGTGCAAAATGACAAGGCAGGGCTGAAAGCAAGCAAGCAAGCAAACCCACATTTGTTAAAATCAATGAGGAAAGGAACCAAATGTGCACTGATTAAGCTTCCTCAGAGATACTCTGGTCAGTCATCCCTGGCCTACTTTCCCTATGCATCAGTTTCTCAGGCTGTTTTCTCCTTGATATCACTGCTCATCTTTCTTGCTCATAGCAGCCTGATACTTTCTAATATCTAGGTTCCCACTCCACTGGCATATTTGACTTTCCTTTCCTGTCTGGTTGTCCTTAGTTCTGCATTATGCAAAAATTTTGGCTTTTGGCTGCTTCACATCTGTGGGATACCAAAGGCAGAAATCAGATTATTTCTTTCTAATCAACAACAAATATAACAGCGGAGTGCCCTACTAGCTGTTAATATCTTCACACTGACACTGTAATAAGCGTGTTTAAACTTTTAGGATTTCCATTGCTATGACGGTAGAGAGCTTGCTTTGATTTCTGTGTTATTGAAAGATAGCAAGTCATTAAAATTATGCATTTTAAAAAAAAGTCTTATTTTAGAGAGCAGAACATTTTGCGTGCCGAGCATAGCCTTGAGTGTCTGCTGAGAATTTGCGCCAGAGACAGAACCTAAAATAATATAGCCATAGAAAGGCTACTGAGTGAATCTAAAATCTGTGTCTGTTTCAAATTTCAGCTACAGCTTTTGCACAAAAGAAATAGTTTCATGTTTGTCAGATGTAAAATAAAGCTTACTATGCTACATATATGTCCGGTTTAGAGGAACATTTTTTGAAGCTGTGAAGATAGGTTATTTATAATTTTCAGCAAATTAGGTAGCTTTGTCAGAATGCTGTGTGCATAGTGAACTTCAAAATTTACAGTGAAAACAGATTTCAACATCTTCTATGCACCAAAGGGTACTTTCCATTCAACACCACCTATGGAATTTGATGCAAAAACTGAGTACAGTATGCCAGTGGAAGCCTTAACACTTCTGAAATTGCTGTGTTTTCTTTCTGTCTTCCACTCCTCCTCCCCTAGCTTGGAAGATGCATTTTACCATGAATTAATTCCTTTAGAAACGACATGAATAGTTAAGTAAATTTGGTTTGTTGGAGACGAGCATTTCTTCTTGTGTCATTAAATTTATGTGTAAAGTATTAGCAGAGCCTCTTAAGAGCCTCTTTTTTTTTTTTCCTCATCTTTTTCTATTAGGATGTGAGAAATTCCTCAGCACAGGAGTTGTAATTTTGAATCCATAACATCATGTTACATGAGTGATAAGGCATTCTCAGTTGCTATATGAAAAGGTTTGTCACAATTTCTCAGTCATAGATTTTGTGGTAATAGAAAGGTGAAGCATTAATATTTAAAACATTAAGTATCTACTAAGTTTATCCTATGTATGGTAAGGCAAAATTATGACACTTTCAGAGGACATTTTTCTCCACTGCTTAAAGGGAAAGCCTGGAAACTAAAATTTTCAATGGCTACATGTAGGTGTGAGGAATGAGTGCAAATCCACAATGGAGAAAGACGGAAACTTCTTGGAAATTCCTCTGTTTTCTCTCTAGTGACTCAAGCAGATGCTAAGGTAAATTAGAAGTTAAAGTTAGCCGAAAGCAGTTGTAATGTAGAAATCAGAAATTACTTGTTCAGTGTCTCATGATGTCTAAAATTCTACAGTGAGGTAGGTGTGCATTTGTTAATATGGATGACCAAAATTAGTACTTGAATCCCAAAGCTCTAACATGACATTTAGAGGTGTCCCTAGGTCAGATGGCATTCCTCTTCAAGTTTCTACTGTCGATTAGCTCTTCTGCATGCCACAGAACATAAAAATGAGAATTTTGAAACAAATGTTTTCACCTGAAAATGCTGCTGCTTGGTCAATACATAAACTATACACACAATCTTCTATATCCAAATGTTTTTTCAATTAGATGTTTAAATTCTTGGAAAGTTCCATAGTATATTTTCCAAATACGTTTGAGGCAGTCATCTGACGTTTTTAAAAGTAGGAAAACATGCACTATAATTTCTTATTTATGAACCTGATCTTCTTCAGATCTTGAATTTAAGGAGAGATGAATGGTTTTTTTCAATCAATAATGAGATGCTTACATGCTTTTACTGCCTTCTTCTTGACGTAATGTGTAAACAGATAAGTCATTATCAAACCTTTAAACGAAGCAAAATCTTAGACCTCTTCTGAGCAAAGGGCATGACAAATAACTGGCATGTGAATTTAGTGTAGTATTGTCCTTTCCATA
Organism: Chroicocephalus ridibundus; assembly: GCF_963924245.1. Lineage (NCBI taxonomy): Eukaryota > Metazoa > Chordata > Aves > Charadriiformes > Laridae > Chroicocephalus > Chroicocephalus ridibundus. The sequence goes on from NC_086284.1 coordinate 159,297,583, forward strand.
TTCAAAAACTGTCCACGTGTCACTTGATTAAGCATAAAAAACCTCTGTGAATGCCGTTAGGAGTATTGATGAATATTCAATTTTTCATTGTCTCCTTTTGCTTTTGATAAGATGTTGTTAAATCACATGTTTGCCTTTCCTCTTATATGAATACAGTTTTGTTCTCCAGAGACTGAAGGAATTGTTTTCACACTGAGATTTTTTTTTAAGCATTTCCTTATTCAATTAAAGTTGGAACTTTAATCATCTGATAAAATAGTGTGTACTTGTTATAGCTTCTTTGTCTGATGCTCTTGTTTCCCTCATAAATATATTACAAGGCTCTTAAATCTTACTAGCCACATGGTGGTTAGAAAAGTAGTCTCAGTTACTAGTGATTCAAAAAGTATTGCTTTGTTATCATCTTGAATTAGCTCATTTTTCTTTTTAGTCTGTTTTGAAACTTTTGCCCTGTAATGACTGTTGTGCAGCCCTACTGACAGAGCAAATGTTGAGAAATATGTAGCAGTTGCTGATTTCTCCTAATTAAATATCACTTGACTGCTTACACGATGTAAATTCTGTTTTGGTCCCATGTAGGCATTGATTTCTCAAGAGATTATTGGAGAGAGATACAAAAACCCTTTACCATTCCTTTTGGTAGCTGAATTTCTGGGTATGTTTTTCCAAGAGACTGATGAGACTATCTTTTGGCAGAAGAATAATAAAAAGAAACCTGTTAGGAGTGTATATATATGTAGTTTAGATTGCAATTGAAACTGCTGTGTGTAAGTTTTTACAATGTTTGTAGAAACCTATATCTGTTTTTGTTTGGAGGACTTTTTAGAAGTCTGTGCTATCTGAGGATGGTACTATATGGTGTTTTCAGTAAGACTTCTAGCTTGATGTCAGGATACCAGCTTACTGTCTTTCACCTTCTGAATTTGCAGTCTGGTAGATTCTGATGGCTGAGACTTCTATACTTAACTTTTAGGATGATATGGTAAAAGCGGGATAAATATATTCCCTGTATATATACCTGATATGTTTCTCTAACGCTATGTTCAAATCAATGCAATAGCTTTATTTTTCTTTGAAGTTACTCTGAAAGGTCTGAGGTGACTTTATGTATGCATTTTAGTACACAGGTTAAATTCTTTATCAACAAAGACAGAATTTGAAACAGTGACTAGGAACAATTAAAGGGCAAACTTAAAGAAAGAAGCAACAAACATAAATGTATAAAGTAGCATTTTCCCATGACATATGAAGATAGATAATCTCTTTGTAACTGGAAAAGGATGTCATAAACATTTCAAAGCCTCACAAGTACCTCCCGTTGATTTCAGTAGCTTTCTCATCTGATCTCTCCTACACTTGATGCTTTATTTCCCCAATCTAGAATAGTAGAATGTCTGTAGCAAGATATTTTTTTTAACAGCAGATATAAAAACAGAGTTGGAATTCTCAAGTGCTGCTCTTAGTTCTGTTACGGACTAGCTGTATATTTTTCAGCAAGTTAGCTAGGATTTGGTCTTTCACTTTCATCTGATGCAAAATGAAGATAATTCTGCTTCATTTTCTTCTGAAAAACACCATGAGATGTTCCATAAGTAGAAAGAATTATTCATTCATGATCTCATAACATAATTATCTGTACTAGTTACTGTCAGTTTTTTATGTTATGTTCAAATTATATGGCATACCACCTTGATAATGTGTTCAGGCTTCAGTAATTTGAGGCACCACATGACACATTTCTAAACTGAGAGTTTTAGAGGGGCCTTCATCATAGAGTATTATATAATTACTGTTATGTTTCACCTTTTACATTTTTGCACTTGGCCTTTCAGATTCCTGAAACTTTTGAGGTTAAAATTTTGCAGATTTACTCTCTTGCTGAGTAGTATCTGTAATTGCAGTACACTCTGAAATTGGGCAAGTAATAAATATTTCTGTGTAAGGGGGCAAGCTGGATAGGAAAGAATCCAGTGTATTATTATAAATTATTGAGTATCATTTTTAGCCAAATATTGAACAGAATTTTTTAGAGTAGGAGAGTCATTTCAAATAAAAGCTGCCTTTGATTGTTACGTTGTTTGCCTTGATAGATTTATGAACATTTCAAATTTTTGTACTGTACATCAAGTCAGCTTTTTGCGCAGCTGGAAAATCCCTCATCTACAAAAGCTTGTGCTGCATACATCCATGTACTTCTAATCATTCTCATCCTTTCTGGTGCTTGAGAGAATTTAAGAAAATAATGTAAAAGGTCAAGAAGAAATCACAAGATGCTGGAGAAGCACTGTGGTGTCATTGGATAACTCTATTTTTTTTTAATCAATGTGCCAGGGACAATTTACCTGTATCTGACTCTGGTGTGCTGAGTGACATTGGGGAAGTTATTCTGTCCAAACCATAACAAAGTAAAACCATAGCCATTAATTTCCCACACTTGAGGATGCGAGAGCCATCTTGAGGGAGGTTTTGTAATATTCTTTGGAAATTTTCAGCTTTAAGCAAATAAATTGCTGTGTTTATCTGCTGCTGGGAAGCTTGAACTAATAGTGAGTACTGCAAAGGGAAGGACAAAGTTTCTTTCTCGTGGCATAGACTTACTCTCACACAGAAACCAGACAGCATAGAAAACGCTTCCTGAAAGATTCTCAGGATGGTGTAAGTACTAGAACATAAGGGATGGGGGAAAAATGTTTAGCACTGAAATCTTTTCTCCAAAGAAACTTGTGCACACACAAAACAGCAGTTGAAAAAGAGAGAGAAAGCACTTACAGTACTGTTGAATGCTCAAGAGATGCCAAAAAGGATTGTTTTAGATCAAGATATGTAATAAATGACATTTTCTGAGGCAATAATTTGTCAATACGTTGTAAAAGTACTTTCAGATAAAAATTTAAACACACATTAACAGAGCATTCTTAACTTGGTTCTAATGTGTTAGCTAAATGTGATTATATGGATACTTTCTAGGAAGCTAACTTTAACAAATGGTGGTGGCAGTTCCTTAATTAACAGTGTTACCTGAAAAGCAAAGATCCAGCTGCATAAAGAAAAACAGAGAGTGCAAGCAAATTAAGAGTCTGTCTGTTGTTAGGAGACAGTGAAAAACCTTACTCTATGAGAATCCTCTTTCAAAAATCAGGGAAAGAATATGTGGATTTGGTAGTTTTTGCATTGGATAAGGGAATAGAAAGAAATAAAAAGTAAAGGAACAGAGAAAAGAAAGACAGCACATATGAAAAAAGGTAATTAGCAGAACAAAACCAAATGAAAGGATTTGTACTCTCACAGGGGAAAGAATCAGAGCTATATGAAATATAGGAAGCCTGAAGTTTATACTTTGTTATTTATTTGAAAGGCATATAGTAATTTTAAATCCTTAAATAAAATAAGCTTTAAATGTACTTCTTATTAAATATTGTTGAAAAATGTCAGTGAAGTATGTAAAAAGAGTATCAAAGAGAGAAATTAAAAAAGAATAAAACTCATTGCATAGCTTTCTGTTGAAGTAGCAAAAGGTATATCATGAGTTAATAAAGAAAAAATATAATAGTATATCTATATTAATAGACTTACATGAAAAAATGCTTATGGACATGGAATTATAACGATTTTAATAATATCACTTTCATTACTGAGAAACATTTTAAATGGGCCTACTTATAGTACATATTTATGTACTGATTCAAGTACCTTACAGAATCTTTGCCAAAGGCTCAGATGGCATTTCTGTACTGGTAATTCTTTTACTGCACTGGCACTTAGAGCAAATAAGTTTGAAGAACCAGTCCATTTCCTTGTGAAAAGGAAACAGAAATGCAAAAAGACTGAAAGACAAATCATGCCAACTAGAGATTTTCTTTATTTAGTGCCCAGGAAAGTTTCAGTCCATCTCAGAATAGAACGGTTAGAAAGCAGGTTGACTTTATCCTCAAGATTTCAGCAGTATTTCAGAGCCAGACTTGCTGGCCCCTGGCGTTCTACAGGGCACAGAAATACGAGCTTCAAACTGGTATAAAGGAAAACCCTAGATGTCAGTGGTTACCCAGAAAGGCAAGGGAAATGTCCCCATTTGAATATGAGATCTAAGTTTGTGAGATGCTGATGAAATTCCTTGACTCACTGTCCTTGGGTAGTGGTAGGGTTAGCATGCTGCATGTTCAGCTATTAAGTTATCTTGATTTTGTGACTACAGACAGTGTGGACACTGAAATAGAAAGAGCAAAAAGTGAAAATAAGGATCAGAGAAAATGTTTTCATATTAACTGACACTGTTCTGGCTGGCATAGCAGGGAACATGCATTATTTGAGCTAAGTTTAAAAGCTGGGTAAAAAAGAAATGCTGTTTAGACAGAACAAGAACAGCAGGAAATGTGTTTGCTAGTAAGTTATATTTGCAGAAAGGGCTCATTCATGTCTTTTGTCTGAAGTCAATCGCTTATCTATTGACTACTAAAACAACAATGGGATGTGCTTAAAGCAGTACAGAATTGTGATCAGCATGTTAAATTACAAAGAAATTTACCGACTGCTTTGGCTCTAAGAACTAGGAATCAGTTATGTGTACGAAAAAGTATTTGAAGCTGGGAAGTACCAACAATGATAACAATATACAGGTGAAGATCTGTAAGAAAGGCAATGATATAAAATATTTTCAGAAAAACAAGGATTTGGAGAATGTGAAATGAAGAAAACTGTCTCCCTTGCACAGTATGAATACAGATTTTGGTAGGTATTCTGCAGTCAAGTAGTTTCAATAAAATCCATATGAATACAAACACAGCTAACAGACTGATACTTCTGTAATGTGAACTAGAATACAAATCATGGATGCAATAGAAACATAAACAATTTGAAAGAATTAAAGAAAATATGTGTCTGAAATACCAATGCCTAGACCAAAACTCAACAAATGTCAGTAGCTTCTCTGCGGCCTCGTAATGGTGGAGATAACTGATTTTCCCTGCTCTATCTGCTTTTAAACCTAAAACATCTTTAAGTGATTAGAGTTCTGTAGCATGCTGTGTGCCCAGAGCTGTTCCACCTCGAGAATTAAAATACGACCCTCTTCTTTAAGTGACACTGGGATCTGGCATCTATCCTGTATAGCATTTAAGTCTTCAAAGGTCTTGATCTTATCAGAAGGCGGAGGGCATGCTTAATAGTGCAGTACCAGGCACCCAAAAAATGCTGGCATTGTTGCTTTTTTTTTCAAATTGCAGGCTAATTGCAGTATGCGTAGAATCAATGGGAGATCTCATTTGATTCCATTTTCAGCCTGATGGCATTCAAACCTTTACCTCTCACTTCTTGACATCGTGCCCAAATCAGTCAACTTATCAGCTCTTCTCATTGGAAGGGCTGGGAAGGCATTTTCTGCTTTTCCTATTGCACTGGGTCACTATGTAGCAAGAATATGTGATATATGGAACAGAAGGAAAAAGCAAACAAAACAGTGAAAACATTACTTAGTGGGGAGAGCACGTGCTGAGAAGGTGGGTAGTGGAGGGCTTGGAGTCTGGTGTAGAGACAGAGCATTTTAATTGAAATGGCTGTTCTATTAAAGGTTAAATCCAAGCTCTCCCCAAACAAACAAAACCAACCCAGCGGTAATCTGGAGATCCTGCTTTAATCTTTGTTTTATCTCAGTTTCACTAACACTTTTCTTCCTCTTCTCTTCAATTTCTTCTCAACATTTTGGTTGTCAAAATACAGAGATGACAAATGACTTCTTTTCAGAAAGCCAGCAGAAAATCTGTGTCCCACTGATGCATAGCGCAACATGTGCAAATTGTTATGAATGTTAATGGCTCTGTCATCCTCTCAGTTGGTAAAACATACTTCTCAGAGGTAATTACTTTCCACAGGGATGAAAGATTGGCTTAGAATCACCACTAATCAACTTTATCTAAAAAGTATGTACAAAAGATACAACAAGTAAAAATATAAGGTCGTAAGCCAAAATTAAGACAATAATGTGTGAATAAAGGCATTTTTAACTAAGCGTAAAACAGTATGAAAATACAGGACAAAACCACACATAGCTGAATGAAGTTGCCCAAGTAAAAAAAAATAATCAGTTTAGTTCTCCAGACACAATGTCAACTTTACACTAATAAAACAAGAATTTCTTCATTTTTAACAGCTGCTGTTGATAGTCCTATTTTTTACTAAGCTTCCAGAAGTCCTGCTGGCCTTCAATTAGCAATGGATTTCTAGATTGATTTTTCTCTTTAGCTGTGATCTAAAACCAGTTCCAAGTTAAGACAACAAATATGGTAATTTCCCAGTAAATCAATATCCAGGCTTGGTTAATCTGCAGCAACTCTGTAATCAAAAATTTCTATAAATTAAATTATATGCATCTGAGGAAGTGCACAATTGAAGAAAGGAGCTGGCCACTAAAGTTCTAATTTTTTTCTGAAATATTAGTGATTTCTTAGACATTTTCTTAATCTTTGTGGACTGTTCTTATTTTGATTGTGTTAGCATGGTTTACCATACAGTTGTACTTATTAACAAGTACATGTTGTTCATGCAAGATTGAAAACTTGTGGTAATGTATGCAATACATATGATTAAAAACTTTAAAAAACTGTGATTAAGAATACAAATTAATGGATTTTTAAAATGTTCCTTGGCCACATGCCAAATCCACAAGTTGTTGTAGTCCCCATTAACTGCATCATCAGTAAGAAAATATGAAAATATGTTTATTATTATTGGGTGATTATTTTTAAATGGAAGTCTCCATAAATTACTCAAGTATTATGGTAAGACAGTGTGGGTTTAAAAATTATTGGCTGTGAATATTTAACTATAAAGAATTTTGTGTGAAGGATATTACTTTAGGGATTGTGCACTTAGAGATTTTGTGCTTAGAGTCTAGAATGCCAGCAGGATAAAAATACAAGAAGTCAGAGTAAAGATAAGATGGGAAAACCAGTCCAGGAAACTTTTTTGCACTGTAGCCAAAAAAAGGGGAAAATGCTAGAACAAGGCAACATGTATTGAAACTTCCCTACCTTTCATTGATTTACAATTTAGGGACTTCCTGGGCCAGAGGCGTTTTTTGTGTCTATTTGCATTTGCAGTGTTAAGACTGTTCTCAGACCTCCCAGAACCATGAGTTCACTGGCAGAGTGAGGCATTGCCCACACCAAAGAAAAGTGGAATTATGGAGTACTTAAGCTAAATGGAAATACACAAGTTCTCAGGACCACATGGGATACACATGAAGGTGATGAAGGAGCTACGCAGTGGTGTTGTGAGGCTGCTCTCCATCATGCTAGAAAGGTTATGACAACTGTGGGAGTATAGTGACTGAAAAAAGGCAAAGGTTGCACCCAGCTGAGAGGGACGAGATTCGTGGAGATATGAGTTGGCCTCAGTACCTGGAAAGTTATAGAAAAAAAATCTTCCTGGAACCTGTTTCCAAGCACATGAAGGACAAGACGACAAGTGAAACAGTCAGCATAGGTTTACCAAGGCATAATCATGCCTGATCAACCCGATTGCCTTAATATCATTCACAAACTCTGTCTTTACCATTGACCCCTTCTCCAGCTCGTTTAGGAAAAGGCTGAACAGCATGGGTGCTAGAACAGATTGCAGCAGGATTTCACATATGGTGCCCCTCCACTATGAACTGGACATTTTTCCTGATTGATCTTTTCTGCTTTTAATCAGTGCTATGCACATATGAAGAACTTCCCTCTCATTCTATGACAGTCTAGTGTTTTAAAGAACTTTGGATGAGGGATGTAATTTACAAGAATTTTGGAAATGGAAGAGCATCCTGATCTTTCTTGACTACATGCTCGTCCTTTCTTCAAAGAACTCCCAGCAGATTTCTGAGGCTTAACTTCACAACAACAGTCTTCCTTTTCCTTCAAGATACCATATTTATCATATAACATTTATTCGTATACCTACAGATTCTATTCTTGAGAACAATTTAAGTGAGAGAGATATAAGGCGTAGTAGTTTGTAGTTCCTTAAATGTCCCTTGGATATCTTTGGAAGAGTCAGTGTACATTAGCTACCACCTAGTTCTCACACAACAAGGAGCTTTTGAGTGAGTGGCTGTGTACCAGAGTTCAGATATCTTCATCTGTGAATGAATACAGTTTGTTCCTGGTCATTCATTACTGTTAATTTTATCCTTAGGTTCCATAATTCACTTCTGCTGACACTTCATTTTATGAAGGCTCTTGAGCCACTCGTTAACGTTCCATGTCAGTCCTACCTTAGGAGTGAAGTCTGCTCATCCTGTTAAGGTATGTCCTGACTTTAGTGTTTTCTGAGAATTTAAACATACGCGCCAGGGAAGAGAAAGGAAGAATGTGAATTACTGCAAAATCTATGTGGATGAGGAATTTTCAACGCATTTTTTTATTAACCATAATCCTTTATTAGACCTCACAGAGGTGTAAACTATACATACAAATACATTAGAAAGATACCCTCTTAACAGTAATGCTTCACATTTTGGACCTGATACCAAGAGGGTTGCAAACATTTCAGTACATTCTACAAACCGAAGGGTGCATTAGCCTTTATGTATACAGAGTGACAAAGCCCTTTACTGAAATCAAAGTAGATAAAAGTGAAAATCAGTCAACTACCTCTTCCAACCTTTACCTACCATAAATGCATATAAAAGCCTTTAAAAGCATGAATACACTATTATTTATGGAGCAAAGTTTACTGTTCTAGACAGCTCGTAGAGAGAGGGGAAGAGAATGGTCAAGATGACATTACATGAACTGCAAACTAGCAAAAATCCTTGATTTTTTTTTTTTTAATATTTGTACATATTAAGAGCTCCGTTTTTTGATTTATTGGTTGTTACTAGAAAAGCTTATAAGTGCTAAATGGGGAGAATAGCGCAACAAAGACATTGTTGAGGTATTTGGGGGATTCTGCAACACAATGATGTTACATACACAGTATGAAATATTATTTGTCATCAAGTAGTGACATTGTATTATGAGTAAGCACAAGAAAATAAAAAAGAAAGAATAAATCCAGTTAGAACTTTAATCGAGAGTTTAAATGGTTTTTAGTGAATGAACATTTAACACTTGTCACTGTTTGGTTATAATGACTTGAAATGTTAATACTAGCATTATTCAGTAGTGAAATCAGAAATTCATGTATCCACATTCATGCTTGCATCATGGAAACCCCAGTTTTAGTCAGGATACCAATTGAAGTCCAACACTGAAGAAAGGGAGTACAGTTAATATTCTTATTGGAAAGGGTGTCCTCCTGAAAACCAAGTGCTATTGATCTCTTCATTTAGCACTTCTGTGTGGCTTTGCAGATAACTTGGGAGGAAAGAAAGCTCGTGTATGATTTGATTATCAGCAGCAGGTGGTGCTGCTTCTTTTACTTTAACTTTCCTAAATTTCCTAAAATCCTGAGGCTTGATAAACATGTTTAATATTCAACCCAAAGACTCCAGGGATTAAGAAACTATGAAACAGAACCATCACATTCTGATAAAAGCAACGTGAAGTGTCAGGCTACAGGTGAAGATGTTCAGAACATTATGAAGTACCAGTATGCTTTCAGTGGAGCATTTTATGACTCATGTTTGATGAGACTTAGTTTAATCAGGCAACTATTATCATTATACACTTTTAGCAACTGTTTTTTCATCTTGCACAGGATTTCTATAGAATTCAGTAGAACTAATTCCTTAGAAATGGTAATAAATGAAAAGGTAAGAGTTATATACTGTGTCATGCAGTGTAACTTGCATGTGCTTTATTATATTTAAACTTGTCTCTAAGTAGAAATAATGAAGAGTATTATAATTCTTATGCAGTATTCCTGTAAACTTGATTTGAAATTCTAATCTAAAAAAAAAAAAATTAAGATAGAATTCATCCCTGTGCACAAAATAAGCACCTTGTACCTCTTTCATTGGTAGCATTTTAGTCTATTGGTCTTGGATCCTTTGTCTTTGATCATTGTTGAAGTGGGCTTTTTCATACCATAAACCAGGTTAATGCCACTAAAACAGGAAGAGGGGAGCATTCATTTGATTTTAACATTTACAAAATTAAATATGTCACTACAAAATATGAATTTCATTGAATCAGTTGTAAATATAGTTATCTGGTTAAACCTTTTTCTTTAACACAAGCACATGAAGCATGATCCTATTTATCAAGACAGAGTTCTTTTTGTTCTGCAGGTATTTTGTTGTTGCTTTAGAGGAATGAGATGATACTAATGAATGTAAAATACAGTAAGATGGAATGTCTTTGATTTAGATAAAAAAATGATTCATACCTTTAAAATGTGGGGAAAAAAAAATTTAAACATCTCCCAACCATATTTATGCTGTTTCTTAAGAACTTCAATCAAATGTGAGTAAGTAAATATTGTACGTGGGTGTATGTATGTTAAATATTTTTGGGAAAGAATGTTTAGCAGCAGAAGTATCACGTTGATGCTTTTGTGAGCCAAGCTGGCAAAATAAAAAGTTACTGAAGAATACACAGAAATCAAAAATTATTATAAATAATTTGGGATATAGGAATTTACAGTGCTCAGTCTTTTCCACTTCTGAAATATTTAAGGGTGCTATAGAGAGGCATGAATTATTCTTAAAAAAAAATCTAATTGACAAGTGAATAACTGAGGTGATATAATTAAATGACAGAAATTTTCATTCTTCTCTGTTTATATTACCCATTATTCTTACTTTGAAGGGATGCTTACACTTAAAAAATCTCACTTAACAGAATTTATCTGGAGAAGAATGAAATAAAAGAAAATTTTTAAATCAATGTTTTCATAATAAGGCTCTCAAAGTTAGTATTTTATATCTGTACTTAAACAGATAAATAGATTTGCCTGATGACAGCAATTCGTGTCTTATGACTTAAAAATCAGGTCATTTCTTTAGGCATAAAAAACAAAGGTAGGATCTGACTTGTGACATCCATATTATAAAATGTTCTTCTAAAATTAGGTTCCAATTGGATTATTGAATATAATCCATGAGAAATAATGTGTAAAAACCAAGAAATTCAAATTTTACTTCAGAGGAAAAAGAAGAAAAGCATAAAATACACATGCATACACACATGCACATACACACCTTACAACATTATATATATACACATATACATACATATTTGTGTATATATATGTGTATATATACATACACACACCCTTTATGCAACTAATAAAATATTTCCTAATGTAAGCATCAGGGAGGTCCTTCTTGTTTTGGTCTCTGCTAGACTGGTATCTCTATACTGTACTATATGTAATCAAGTTTCAGATATTCCATAACACCCTTCATGTAAAAAATCAAAGAAGATTTATATATATCAGATACTGTGTGTTCAGACAGTCATAGTCCAGTAGAATATTTCAATGCTGTGAGAAGCAAAATGTGTAGTGTAGGATTAGAATAAGTAAAAACTTTGTGTTAATAACTTTTTTCCTTCTTTCGAGACAACTTTAATCTAGTTGCTTTGCTTAATGCTACTTGCACACAGGAATTGGATAATTAGTAATCTCATCAAGGCAAATTCTTTATTTTTTGTGGATTGTACCCAAGAGGAAAAAAATCTTAATCACTTGAAAGCCTCATCTCCTCCTCCTTACCCCTGCCCCCCAAATCAAAACAAAGTGAATTGAAACAAAGCCACCCCCCCAAAAACAAACAGACAAACAATAAAATTATGTTACAATAATGTTTTAAGTATGTTTTCTGGGGGGAGGGAGGAATGAATGTTGGTTTTGAATAAAGGTTTGGTGTTTGGAAGACTTTTTTGCACTGAACAGTATCCTTAAAAGAGGGACCAGTATAGGTTGAGTCCCCAAATAAATTATTACTATTCCTTTTCAGACTAAAAATAAAACATTTTAAATATATTGATTATACCTTCGTCAGAACATAAGTATTCTATCTAGCCTATAGGTTCCAAGAATCTCTATTTGGGCTTAATTTACCATCATTTCAAAACAAAACAATGAAATGTGAAATTTTGCACATTAGGATGTTCATAGTGACCACATAAAGTTAAAAAAAATTCACAGACTGTTAGCCATATATTTCAACTTTTTCTCACAATTTGAAACTGGTGAGAATTAAAAATAGCATCAGTTTCATATTAGGAGTATTTATTTTTTTGTTCCTTGTTAAAACCAGATGCACTTCTTTGTGCTTTTTCTTTTAAAGACTATTGACTTTTTGGGGGCGTGCCATGAGTGAGAAGGAATTAGGTAAAAAACCACCACATGGGCTTAATGAAAATCTCGATCATATCATGCCACTGACTTTAAGCCAAACTCTACACTGATTTCAGGCTTGAGTATGGCTTAAAAATCTTTGGTATGATAAAGGACTTGCATTAATCTGAACAGGCTTTCAGTTATATCCATTGTTCCTTGACTTTAAATGCTTTTCTTCATCTGCATTTCTGACTTGGAGTAGATTCAGAATTGCATTTCAAGTCTATGAATTTTTGTGGCATTTTGACTCTTATTCTTGCCCCATCTCCATCGATTTAAGATTTCTTTCCCATTGCTGAGTGACAAAAAGTTGAAAAGTTATGGCTAGTTTTATTTCTATTTTAATAACCATACCTATATAATTGTAATTTTCATACATTAAAAAAATATTTATGCTTTCTTTTATATTTTAGTCAAGTACTTTCTTAAACAAAACAATAGCACCACTTTGGCATTGTTGGCCAAATCAGTAAGAGGTAAAGCAAATATGCATACGCTTTTCTAAACTTGTCTTATCATGCACTTGCTAGTTAAAATGGAGAGCCAGGAAGACACAGTGCTTGGCCTAGAGTCTTCATTAATCAACCTTAACCATTGATACTAAATCAACAACCAGCTCATGGGGAAACTGAACATAGCTACTAGTTGTGTATGGAATTCACTTCTGTAAAGAAAGCCTAGCACTAATTTACCCTTTAATCTCTAAAATGGAATTGTAATCTGTTTTGGGCAAAGGGAGCCTACTGTAACGTTATCTACAGGGACTGAATGCAGTATCCCATTATTTGATTTTCTTTTCTATCTTGACTGAATGGTACAAATGAGCCTCATACAAGTCTTTCACACAAATGTAAGTGTAGGTTTGTAAGTACATTTTGAGCAGAATATGAAATTTATTCATTTTCCATTTAAACTCTTAATGACTAATTATGGTTACTATGGAGATGAGTCTCAAGTTTTGCTACCTTGATGAAAGAGATATGTTAACTTCAGTGGGTTTAGATCTGCAGTCCTTTTGGAAATAACTGAAAATAATGAGGTTTAATTTACATTTTTACTTCTGTACTTCAGTGACATTCTGTGTAATAATTGGAGTTTTATGTCTGTTCTAGAATGCAAAAATCTGTGACTTCTGTCATGTGATTTACATGATATGGAAGAATGGGGAGTGGGATTTTCTTTACCACTTAATTGTTTTATCAGAATCAGTGGCATCCAGTGGGAGCCCTGTTCCTAAATATCTGGAGTGCTTTTGAAAATCCAGCTGAACCCTTCATTTTCTCTAATTAGAAGTTTTTCAAGCCAGACTACTTTGTACTTTTGGGAGGGCGATGTTTTGGCTCATGCTTCAACTTCCTTTAAGTAGCGGATTTATTGAGATTATTAAGCTAATGCAGCCCTTTATCTTTCACACTGACTGGTATATCATGTGCTCCCTGCCATATGACTGCAGATTTCTTATACAAGTATGCATTTCCCATCCATGCATTTCTCACCTCTACGGTGGTGGAGGTACTCTCAATTTTGTGACAACATTTATTCTCTAGTAAAGCAAAGCGTTGCCTGTGAAGCTTGTAGCTATTCATTATTTATTGTAGTTTCTTTCAAGAGTTGTTCTAATTTGTTTAGACAGTTGCCAAGCTCTGATGTTAGATATTGCTGTCTGAGTGACATTTTCTAATTTGATTTTTCAACAGAAGAAATGCGGTGGCATGAATGTGAGTGCATGAATCCCAAGATAAGACCAAAATTTGAATTAATTTACAGAAATTAAATAGCACAATGATGTACGGTTATTCAGTTATGTTAACAATGCATCAGTAAAATGTTATCTACAAAGAAATTTGCCACCACAGAGATGTGCAAATTGCTTTTTGTGCTCACACCTTTCCTCTCTTCTTCCCTTAGAACTTCAGAGGAGGTAGGGGACAGAGTGAGTCATGGGACATGAAAGGGAAATATGTATTATGTCTGTGACATCTAAATAGTGGCTTATTCTTAGAATGCATTTCAGAATTCGTAACAGCCATTGAAGTAAAAATACTTGCCCCTCCATCCCCTCAGACAAAAAAAGGCCTGAAGAGCTGTGATAGATATCAGAATTGCTACTTCTGTTTATTGAAATGGTGGTAAATAATTTAGGTTAGTTTCCCCATCTGTTTCTCTGTACTTTCTTCCTTGTGCAACACAACTATCTCAGTCAGTGATACCTGTGACATATTCTTTTTATTCATTTACTGTTCTGCTTTTACATTGTGATGGCAGCCTATTGTACATATAAACATGTATCTCACAGAAAGCGGGGGGTTTAAAGAATTGCATAGGAATACATTGCACTTTCTTTGGAAAAATACGAAGCCCAAATTTTCTATGGGAATAAAAAAAGGAGCTATAATAATTTGTTAGACTTTTAAGACCACCTTCCCTGTCTGTTTCACAGGAAACTATTGAGGAGCTGTACAATGTGCAATCTACAGATATTCTTCTCTTGTGTTTTAATCAATAGTTCAGTCATCTACTCCCATGGATGTCACAGGAAGTAAGGCAGATCTGAACCTTTAGAAGGAGATACTTCTTTTACAGATCTAATCTAACATCTCCCTAATTGTTTGCTTCATACAGTATTCTCCCTGCCCTCTTTGGGGCTGACCAGGTGATCCTTCATCCATTGTCTGAGCATACTGCGTGCACGGTGATGGGGAGAAGAAGCCAAGTGGAACCATGTTGCAGTTCTGGATAGGATGGAATAGGCCATTCTCCCCTGCCTTCTCTTGCCTTCCCTCACAGAGAAATTTATTGCTCACCTTGGGACACTGTTGGCTACCTATCCCCCTTTACTGCTTGGCCCATCAAGCACTGAGATGGTTTACTAAAATAGAGCATAGGACACAGTGTTATTCAGAGTCGAATCAGTGCAGTACCTATCAAGGTTACACGGCAGAGGTTATCTGGAAATATATGTCTCCCACAAGAGTGCATGAATAGCTATTGTGAATAGCAGTTTGAAGGACGTTATGGCTCATCTCTTCTTGAGAACTCTTTCTACACTGTAATTTGGTGATTAGACTAGCTTCTCTAATTTACAGAGACATGCAGCAGCCTAATCAACAGTCAATTTAGTCACATCTGGTTGTGGGAAGAATTAAAATGGCAGAGAAACTTGAGTAACCCTCTGTTACGTTTGAATAGAATGCTGATATTTCAGAAAGATTTAGGCGCTGATGGGCAACACTTTGAAGTCACTTGCGGGTTGTTTTTCAGATTGCCTTCTCTGGGCCTAGGCATCTATGAATTTGTGTTCCACATAAGTGGGTGTAAGTGGAAACACCAATATTCAAACATCTAAAATGAAACAAGTATCTGAATTTTCTTTTGAAGATGGGAAGGTTATTTCCATGTTGGAATATGAAGCCATTTTAGTTCATTTAAACTGAATATTTTTAAAACAATTTTGTTATTTAATCTTTGGCTTGGTCTTTCCGTATTTGCTTTTACCTATTACCGTTTTGGCCAGACCCTTTCATGTAACAAACTATAAAATAGCACCGTTGTACTATAAAACAGAGATTTTAACATACTGTTTGATATATGTGTATTACTGATATGCTAAATTTTACATACTGCATTATATGGAGGAAGAAAGAAGTTACCTATATTGTTGCAAAATAATTACCTGGAAGAATCATTAATGGTTTGAGAGCCTATGTATGCTTTAACTGCTTTTAAAAATCTTTTGTCTCACAAATTGCAATAAACTGCATCTTTGCAAGAGAAGGAAAAATAAAACTGTCTTAAAACAAATGCATCTATAACCCATATTCTGTCAAAATGCCACAGATGGAATTAATGGATGTTTTAAACTGTATATGTTACCTTACTGCTGCTGTTACTGGGAATGTCAAACTGTGCAAATATGAAGGGGTAGACAAACAATGTTATCAGACACTGTAAAACAAACAGCCTGTTGCTTGTATAGAAGTGCAAATAAAAAAAACACCACTTAGACAAGGCTGATGAATGACTCCAGCAGCCAGTGTTCATAGGTTAATTTAGTGCAATTGGAGCCATCAAAGGCCCGTAATTTTTTAGGCTTTTGACGGGCACAGGACTTTAAGAGATTTTGTGCAGGACATTTAAAACAGGTTAACAAACAGTAATATATCAGCCACAGAATTTTTTAGCTCTGGGCTGGTTAAAATGTTCTGTTCTCTAACGACTTAATATTGGAATGTTTAGTTGCATTGTTCACTGGGAGAATGCCCATCGGTTGAGATTGCATCAAGCTTATTAAACCATAGGTTTTTTTAAGTCTTCCAATGTTTAACAAATAATTTATTTACAGCAAAGTATCCTGCAGATGGCACATTCATTCTTCATTCTTGTGGATGGCATGTTCTTACATTCTGTAGTTTCTGTTTCCTGTGTTTCCTCTACTTGTGTTCTTCAAATGCACTTCCTGAAGGTGTAGAAAAAAACAATTATTCGAGATAGGTTTTAGTATGCTGTATGACCACAAAATTTATGTTAGTGAGAAAACAGTTATCCTGAATGCTGCAATTGTTAGAGCCCTTCTGCCAGTTCACAGAGGACTGGACTATACAAAACTTCTGTACACTAAATTCCCTGTTCTCCTAGGCATAAACACTTTGATTGCTGTCATTATTGATCTTGGCAGAGGAAACATCTGCATACTGGAACCTGGATGGGCTTTGACATACGGTAGGTACCAAAAATTTTCTTTCTTTCAGAACAAGGACATTTGCAAAAGCAGGGTGTATAGGGGCCAGGGAATTTTGGAGTTGTAACTGCAGGATTTATGGTGCCTGCTGGGCTTTGGTACCCAGTGGCCAGAGGTTTTCAAAATTGCTGAGTGGGACTCTGTTACCTACTTTTTGCATAAATGGCATATTAGATGCGTAAGGTTTTCGTTGGATAAGGCCTTTAGGAGGATAAAAATTGGGGGTTCACTGCAGGAGCTGCAGCCAAATAATTTGTATTTTCAAAAAGAGACAGGGTGATGTGCCAGGCAAATCAAGATTTCTTTGGAATGAATAATGCCCTCACTTCACTGTCTTTCCATGCACAGGCCAGTTTCCAGCAGCAGTGATGGGTGTGGCGTGTATCTTTCAGTTTGATTTCCTTATTTGCCGTGCTAGTAAATGTTAGCTGGGCCCAAATCTTTGAACATTCTGTACCAGACTAGAGGCAGAATTGCAGAATTGTTAAGTGACTCTCCGTATTTATAATCCTCATCAGAAGTAAAATTCCTAGTTAAATGAAATCATGTCTGTTGTCCAAAGAAAAGCCAAAAATAAAAAATCTCTCTGAGAAAGGTGAAGCATGTGTATGCAGCTATACCACTGCATTATCTGCTTTTTAAGCCCTAAAAAAAAGAAGGAAATGTAGTCTCTAAAATTTAAAAAATAATGAAATCTTTGCCTGCTTTTCTGAATGACAGAAAGGAAATGGAAGCTGATTTTGTAGATTACAGTAGTTTTGTGTTTTGGTTTTTTTTTTTTTTTATGATCCTGATATAAAATGCTGTTCTATATATAACTTTTCCATTTGCCTCCAGTATCTATTAAACATAAAATAAATCAGAAATTGGCAAAGGGTCACAAAACTTGAGTTCCTGTAGAGCTTATTAATTTTCACTGGTTTTGGATTGGGGTCCAATGGATATGAGTTGAATTATTGTTTTCAGAATATAAAATCCCCAACCAAGCAGTACTAGTAATTGTTAAATTAATTATACCACCAACAGGTAAGAACATTGAGCCAAACTAAGATGTGTCATGACTGACAAGCCAAATTTGTTAATAGCAAAGAATTCATAATGAAGAAATGTCTTTGTTAAGAATCTGCCATTCTAGATGTTCTCAGTTGAAATGCAATATTAAATGATGAAGAAGAGGTTAATCATCTAGTCACTGTTCCTGTGACCAGCTCAGTAGGATACTGGCTTGACTTCACTGAATTTTGCTAATACTGCTATAGAATAGCTTCCTTCGCGTGGAAATGCCAACAGAATTCTGCTTATCTATAAATTAAAATAATTTTTGCTGTTTTGTTGCCTGTTTCTCATCCAGCTTTTCCAACACTACCTTTTCTGCCTTTAGTTTTCCCTAAATAAAAATTTTGCCCTGAAGTGCTCATTCTGGATGAACCCTTCAATTTTTACTGATTTTCACTAAAATCATTGCGGCACTTCACAGGAGTCTGCCACTGTTAAGGATCCTGCCTTACGCTACAAATGCTTATACTGTTAACAGTGAACTAAGAAAACAGGAATTCCTTGACTCATCTGCCCTGTTTTTTTCCTCATGGCAACAAAGCAAACTATCCTTGTTAATGCTGCCCCTAGGTGCTCATCTTTGAAGGGAATTTACCAGCATATAGGAAAAGTTATATGCTACATTTTATTTGCAGAAAGTCATACGTTATTAAAGGCTGCACACTGGTGATCTGAAAAATGGACAGTGAGAGCCTTATTATGGAAACAACAGCCATTTTGCATTGCAGTGGCTTTCAAAGTACACTTAGATTGAAAATTAACTGTATGTTTCCCAAATGAAAATACAAATTCTCTCCACTACTGTTGTTGTCCGAGTTTAAAATGGCTTTATCATCTAAATAAAGCAAATACTAAGATGCAGCAGGGTTTCAGTTATAGATTTGAATACTGTCATGTAGGTGGAAAAAGAGCTTTCATAATTCACAGGCTACCTTTGAAATTAAGGGAAGATGGCAGGTTACTTTTAGAACATTTTCTCCTCTAGAATCAGCATTTTGATGAATACCTGTAAAGAAGTGGCACTGGTGGTGTCAGCTGTAACATGCACGCCAGAAAAATGCTTTGACCCATATAGCACATTTTTTCAAGTATGCAATGTTGAGGCCATTGGGAAAAAAAAAGTGTGAATGCCTGAATCAGGTTCTCAGATCTGCATTTGCACTGGTATAGAAAAGCTTGCCTGATTTCTCAAGTCTTCAGCAAAAAGGTAATTAGAAATAAAATTGTTATCTATCTGTGATGAATGTTTCCTTATCAGATCCTCTGAGCTGATATTCAGAGCCAGACAAAGACAAGTATTTTAAGATGAGATGCAAAATGTCAACTTTGCATAAGTCAGTTTGTGAACAGAGAAGCGCAGACTGCTAACCTGTCACCTTAAGCTTGGGTCTTTGGAGATGGGGCAGCCTTAACATAAGGATTACAACTACCTCAGTGACAGCAGAGGTCATTTAACGAAGATGGGAGGGTACTGGGAAGCATGTAACAGTGTTCTATTAGGATGGACATTCAAACCTCATATTGGCATTAAAAGATCTCTTGCTTTATTGGTAATAAGTGGAAAGTCTAATGTTTGTAGTAACAGGCATGATATCTTAGCTACAAACCCTCTGGGGTCTCTTTGAAAGCTTTTTAGTTCTGCGGGCAGTGTGATTAGTAACATAATAACAAGGCTGGAAAGTAAGCAATGGGAGAAAATAATTTTCTGAGGAGGCCAAATTCTTCTATCTGTTACACCTAAACGTTGCCTCATTGGCTTGCTAATGTGGCATGGCTGTAATAGAAATTAGGATTAGTGCCATTGTGCATATTTTGGCCTGTAAATGTATCTGTGAGTTGATACTGAGCCAAATAGAAAAGAATCTGCCAATCTTAGAAAGATTAATGAGAAATAATGCAGTACTTTTTCTGTTTTCTTAATGGCATTTTCTTACACTAAAAATATTAACATTTTTCCCTCTCTCTTAGTCCTACTTACTATTTATTTAAGTTTTGAAGCATAGATAAAATCTGAAATGTATTTTTGAGACAATCCGCTTCCTATTGATACTTTGTTTGTACATGTATTTATGTGTATTTTCCACATATGAGGCCTAAAGAAGAATAAGCACTAAAAATCTGAGGAAGAGCAAAATTATATCAAGATGTACACTTCTTTCATCCTTTTGCTCAGGGGGCATGGCACGGCACGGCACTGTGTTTTTTTGCTTTCCTTCTTTATTTACTGGAGTTTAAAATTAGCCTTGCCAGTCTTCACATTCATGTAATATTTTTCAAGGTACCTTGTAGCCTTAAATTTATAAGAACTTTGTGCCACTGATTCTGTGATACTGCTTCATTCAAAAAGGTCACAGTCTTCCCTCAGGTACACAGTTGTTGTGGAAATAGCTCAATTTCCTTTGCTTGAACAGAGAACAGTGGTTTTTCTAAGTTCTATTCGCTAGTTTTCCAAATCGCTGTTAAAACTTAATTCACTTAAGGGTCAATAGACTAAACTTTTATTAGCATTTCTCAGAAGAGAAAGAAACGAATGAAAGAAGATCTAGATGGGCGCATGTACACTGAAGACAGAAATTTAATTCCCCTTCTTGCTCCCGTTTCACAGTTTAAAAGCCTAAACATAAAATTAGTGTTAAAGTGCGTGAAACCATTAGTTTGCTTTCCAGCACAAATACAAAAGTTTCTCCCTGTTCTTTACTCCTACGTTACTAGCTGATGTATTTGCTCATTAAATGAGATTTTAAACTGAAGGGAATGTCAACAATTATTCTCATAGTTTTAGGTTAACAGAAAAAATCTTGATTTGTAATGTGCTTTGGTTTCACACCTGTTCTCTTTGTTAAAAATTCGGGGACATCTTTCTTGGGTTTAGAAATGGTGACACATGATTCTTAATAATCTCTGCTTATAACTAACTGCAATTGGGATAGAATTTATAATGGATTTGTATTATGCAGTTGATCACTTCCTATTTTTTATCAGTTCTGGCAAGATGAATACCTAAGTATTTCTCATTTTTTAACAGTTAAAATTCTACTGAAGGCTTTCAACAGAGTATTCAAATAGCAAGCAAGTAAAGAAAACAGGCTTTGGATGAGCATAACTGGTGAGGGATCAGTAAATGCGTGAACAACGTATCCTGCAGGTTGGTTGGATTATTTGATCAAATGTTTAGGTTTTCCTTATTCTTAAAATAAATATTATTCATTCTCATAAATTTTCAAATGAAATTTATTACAAAAGAAAATTGCTGCAAGACTGATAGGAATATTTGCTGGATTGTGATCTTGCAAAAAATTACGTATTTCTTTAAATGTACAAGTGTTTTAATCAAATTTAATTTTTACAGTATTTTAACTGTTTTTTTAACTGGCATCCTGTTTTGAACAGAATTATAATTAATGCAAAATGGTGAAGTACTAGATTTCAGTAGCTTAATTAAAATGCTTAGAAGCAAAGTAAGGGGACTTTGAGTAATATTAAATTCCCTGAAATTTGTGGAGATTGAAAATAGCTTAATGAAGACCAGTTTCACCACAAAAAAGATAGAGCTGTAAGAAATCAAAAAGCTGCATTTTGATTTCTTGAGATTAAAATGTTTTTTCTTTGGAAATACCAAAATATTCAATTGCAGCCGTTCCAATATGAAACTTCTGACTTTCTCTTTTCAAAACATCATTTTTTTCATTCAGCACGGTAGAGATATGGAGAACTAATTAGCATTAATAACATAAATATTAATACTAGCAAGGTATATACATCAAAGTAAACTAAATAAACTGAAAAAAGAAAAACGATCTTTATCACCCTTGGTCTCGTGTTGCAACAGGAACTAAAAGTATTCTATTCCTTTATCTAAATAGTCCAGAACAGTTGTCCTGAATTTTATTTTTTTTATTTCTTCAATCTGAATACTAGACTGAAAATCAAATTTAATCACCCAGCTTTCCTTAGGAAGTCTATTAGAGAAAACTAATTGCATTACCTGTAATTCTTGCATATTTTGTCTCATTTCTATATTTCTGGTCAGCTGCTCTTCTGCTGAGGGATCTGAATGATCAGGGCAATATATTCTAGAACACAGATTGGCTGAATGTAGATTATATGGATAGATTCTATTCTATTTTAAAGGAACAATCTACCTTTGCAGATCAAATTCAGAGGAACAGAAACAAAAGATATAAAGTGAATGGCTTACTAAATCTCAGCCAGGTATGTTGGTTTTATATAAAATCTACTTCAGATATGATTGTTACAACAATGTGTGAAGGCTATTGAAAAAAATTTGTATGAAACTAAAGCATTTTCTCATTGACCAACAATTGTCACCAAGAAGACAGCTTTTCTTCTGACAGATTTGAGCTTTAAAAACAGACTTTCCACTTCACTCTATATTTCCTGTAACCCAGCTTGGACATATTTATTGTTTCACACTGGAGAAAGTGATTTGAATGCTCCAGAAGCCTCTCAAACTACAAACATTTTTTTCATCCCAGACAGAGTTGCTGACTCAGATAGTTAAGTGACCTCTGTAGGCTTTGGCTTAAAAAATAGAAAGTATTGGGGTGATACTTCGTTTTAACTGGAGGACGTGTTCTGGTGAGAGTTTGATATCCTTTAGATAGGTGACTGAGAAGGATGTTCAACTGCTGGGCACTAACAGAAACTACATATTACTGTAGTTCACAATTTACTCAAGGCCCATAGTGCTGAAACCCAGCCGGAAAGATAATCTGAGTTATCCCATCTGTTCATGAAGACTTTAGGGTGGTTAGCCTGTAGCTATCACATTGTGCTCTGATGCACAATAATAGATTCCTCTCTGCAAGCTATTATGTGTGTTTGTTGCATTCCCTGGCTCCTATAGTTTAAGGTAATTTTGTCACGGGATGAGTGCAAAAGAGGTTGTGGAAGCTGGGCATCTAAATTAAGACAGAGATAAGGCTCGGTATGTTCTCCATTGTATACAGCAGCTGTGGCAGTAACAAAATCATAGAATCATGGAATCATTTAGGTTGGAAAAGACCCTTGGGATCATCGAGCCCAACCATCATCTCCACTCTACAAAGTTCTCCCTTACACCATATCCCTTAACACCACATCTAAACGAGTCTTAAACACATTCAGGGATGGTGGCTCCACCACCTCCCTGGGCAGCCTATTCCAGTGTCTAACCACTCTTTCCGTGAAGAATTTTTTCCCAATGTCCAGCCTAAACCTACCCTGCTGCAGCTTGAACCCATTCCCTCTTGTTCTATCGCTGATTACCTGTGAGAAGAGACCAGCACCAGCCTCTCTACAATGTCCTTTGAAGTAGTTGTAGAGAGTGATGAGGTCTCCCCTCAGCCTCCTCTTCCTCAAACTAAACAGTCCCAGCTCCTTCAATTGCTCCTCAATGCTTCTAACTGCCTTCTTTCTTCATTTTTTTTTGTGAATCTGTAAAGTATGTTATGTATATATTACCCTTAAGTATATCATAACAAAGTGTTTATTTTTTACTTTTCAATATACTTTCATGTTTATTTGTGGGTTAAGGTCTTAGAACAGGACAAATAATGGTCCTATAGAGAAACAAATATTTTGTTCATTAGCAACAAACAAAACTCTACACATACAGTCTCTGTAATTGGATTAAAACTAGTTCTTGATGTTGGCCTTATAGCAGCAAATAGGCATTTTGGGGTTCCCAGCCCACATTAATCATTCATTGCCTGGCCCTCATCATTCAGATTTGTGCAAGTAGTGTAGCAACACTTGTTTGTAATGTAGTGAACTGAAGATCGGCATTCACATAACCTATAATCAGAAGAACGTTCCTGCTCCACTGAAGTAAGTTATTCTACCAAATTGCGCATTGGAAGAATGATTTCCTCAAGCAATTGGGAAAGTAGACCACTTACAAAATCACTTAAACCAAAACCCAGATCCTGGATTTGTCTATTAAAAAGGTTATGAGGAGATGCCAAATAAAAACTGCATTAGAAGAATGAAAAGCTTAAGAAACTGATTGTGTATGAAATCTGAAAGTAACTGTACATCTTATATGTTCCATTTAATCCTTCCTTAAATCTTATATCTAAATCAGAAAATATGAAAGAGGTCATATATGTTATCTTACATATATATATTCACTTTATAAGATAGGTATCTCCTATATAAGATATAATATTAAGAGAGAAAAATATTCTGAAGCAGAAAAACATTGCTGAACTGAAAAATAATATGACTTTAGTATACTAATTTTTTAATTAAAATCAGTGACATAGCAACACTATGAATTTGCTAAATGCATTCATATTGCATTCCTATCCAAAGAAGAAAGTATGAGCATAGCATCATCTTTCTTAATAGAGGCATGTACAGCTGCCTGAAAAAAGAAAAAAAGAAAGAAAAAAATAATTATATAGGAATATGTACCAGAGCTTTTTGACACAGTTTTTCTTAATGAATTCTTTTTCCCTCCTTTTCCCTTCCCTGTATTTTCCTTTTATCGATCATAAATCTGAATAATAGTTTCTCCTATCCCTGCTGTATTTTTGTTTCCTCAATCTAGTTTTCTCCGTCCACAGATATTAATGAAAACTTCAGTTTGTTTTTCCCATCAGATTTCTGTTGTTTTATTGCCAAGTTCCCATCAAGAAGCATTTATAATTTTTCTGCTTCTGTTCACCTCTCCTCCTTTCCCCATGTGTTTTCTTTAAAGGTGGCGTTTCGTTTAATGTTAATTTTTCTCTAATTTTATTTTCTCTATTTTTCTAAAAATTCTGTCTTTTCTGTGTGATGCACCATGCATCATTCAGTTCTTCAATATTTCGCGTTTTCTCAGCCTCTTTGATCTAATTTCCTCCCCCTTTTTTTAACTCTGCTCCTCATTCCTCATTGACTTTTTACTGTCCTTTTCACCTCTTGATTTTTTCCTCCTTTTAATTTTCTGGATGAATTCTTATGCATCTAGGTTCTCTCAATTACTGCATACTCCCTAATTTTTTTCTTCTTCCAGCATCCCCTCTTGAACACCACCTCCCCTGCTGCTGATGAAAGATGCAAGGCCCTTCTTCTGTTCCTTCCTGCTTGTAAGAAAAGGGTTTTCCCGACTATCTTTCGAGCTGGGAAGAGGACAGCTGCCTACAGAATGACATAATTCCTTGGCCCTCCAAGGAAAGTGGTGTGGAGAGCTGGCAGGTATCTTGTCTCCTTTTACTTGAAGTTACAGAATGTTTTACCCATCACCTTAGCAACAAGTACGGGAAGGAGCACACAGATTACTGGCCAAGCCTTTTTTCTTCTTTTCCCGCAAGTCTTAAATATATGTGTGCCCAGACAGAAACAAGCCAGAGGGTTTTCTTGTCTATAGTTGAGTTCTACCTGAAGACGACTTCTCTTGTTGTCATGTGTGCCTTCTGAGATGTTCATGGCTAAGGTGATACTTCCCAGGAAGAAACATACAGCCATAGGTTTAAAAGGTTGAAAACTCTTCAGGAAGAGGTGAAAGGATTCCATTCTATGGATTGACTTATGGAAAAGAAACTGATGCTGGAACAATTACAATTGCTCTTTTCATGAAGATGATATTAAGGAAATTAGTATATAGTGCTGATTTCCTAACTTCCTATGTAATCTTTGGATTTCATGCAGTTCCATTTCTTATAAGAAAAAATTTTCAGATAACTGTAGGAGTGGGGCCAATGTATGTGTAGGACAGGCAGGGTCAACAGCAATAAAATATATCACTAGAGGCTTACAGCAGATGACAGATAGCATGTAAAACAGATGTTCACAACTCAAACAGGAGAGACAGTTGGACATGAGCTTAATGGTAGCCTAGTCTAAGATGGGTTTTTTGAACTATAGGCTCTGTTGAGGTGAGATGAGATTTAACTACATATATGCACAGTATATCTAGTATGACAGCAACAAAAATCTGGATACTCTGAACTCTATAACTATACAAATAGTACCAATGAATATTTAAAGTTCATGGAGAATATACATGTTAAACGTCAAATAGTTAAAATGAAGTATGTCATGATTGCAATGACTATCCAGTTAATTTATTTCTGATAAATAAATAAAAAAAAATCAACACGAAAATAATGAGGAAAGAAAAAAATCATTTGTTCATTTACATGTAAAATGAATAGCAGTAGAGCTGTGTTTTCCCTCTTATCATTCTCTCTACATCTTCCTGACAAGGAAGGATGGGTGAGGACTTTCTGGATAGATCAGTTGTTAAACATTCAGTGTTTGGTTTCTCTTTTGAAAGAAGTCTTAGGTGCCATTTATGGTTGGATGATGTGAGTACTTTTCATTTACTACCCAGTAGCAGGATAAAGCCTCGCAACTACTATCTTAGCGATTCCATATTTTATTCAGTGTTCTAGGACATGAGATAAAATACACCATTTCCTATGATGGACACTATTTCCAAAACCCCACTAAATCTCAGTGTCCTTAGCAGGCAGAACACATCAGTTGTTTGCGATGTTACCAGCCTTGACAGAATTTTCCTTCCCTAAAACAGGGTAGGGCTTTTTTTTTTTTTTGTCAACCTGGCCTACCTTTTGTGCTTTTGGCATATCAGTGTGGCGCTGAGCACGTACAGAGCGTGCAGATTTAGGTGGCTTTATTGGAGCACAATACATCTCCAGCCTCCTCAGGTCACAACTCTGGAAGCAGCATTCATCCACTATTCCCTTGTGGTGTAAGCGTCTACTGCTGGATCCATACCCTGTAGGCTTACCTATTCAAAACACAAATGGAAAGTTTTTATGTTAGAAAGAAAATGCAAAGATCTCAGCAGTAATCATAGTAAGTTGCATTATTTTAACCGAATGACAACCAATGACAGTTGTAGAGGCTGCTTGTGTGTATCTATTCTGACCCTGTTCTCCATACAGCTTCGAAAGATGTTCCTGGAAATGGCCAGCTTTGATCTCTGTCTATGGGTGGTTGCTATTTAAGCTTTTGAGCAAAATTATATCTTCTTAGAAAAGTATTATTAGAAGATTTTCTTGAACTGTCTTGGCATTGAAAATGGAGAGGGAGGCAGTTACAATTTGGCATTTGGAAGCCTTGCAAAGGAAATTTGCCCTTTAGTTTTTGGATGAAAACTGGTTGAGCTGACTGAGGTAGCTGGTGTTTAAAGATCACAGATCATGCCTGTGTTGTAGGCAAGTGTTTTCTAATGAAAAAGGCTACACTGAGCCACTATGTGAAGTCAGTGTGTTCCAAAGGGGAGATAAATACTGTATACCACTGCGCAG
The DNA here is from genome assembly GCF_963924245.1 of Chroicocephalus ridibundus. Lineage (NCBI taxonomy): Eukaryota > Metazoa > Chordata > Aves > Charadriiformes > Laridae > Chroicocephalus > Chroicocephalus ridibundus. The sequence continues at coordinate 159,324,901 of NC_086284.1, forward strand.
GCTGTAAGATCTGCAAGCTCAAAAACTAGTGGGAAGCAGGAAATAAAGTAACAAAATAACCAAGAAATACAGCAAAAATACGAAGATGGGTGATGGGAGAGTTAAAAGGAGAAGGTTTTACATTCTATAGCTTTGCACAAGGTGGGAACTGGGACTGACATCGGGACTGACTGGTCTTCCCTGTGTTTTTTGTTTGTACTGGGCGTCTGTAGAAAGTACTTGATTGGCAAATGTTTTGCATTTTTCACACAGCTGCAATAAAGGGTGACATTTTTATTCATAGAACTCTTACGCTCTTCTCTCTTTTTTTTTTTTTTTTTTTTTTTTTTTCCCCCTCAGTGATTTATGATTTCTTTAGGAACTGCTGATTTCTCTGCTATACTGTGCAAAGATTACAGACCTGTTATTTCCTGGGCTTGTTTGTATGCAGCCCAGTTGGATGTGCAGTTGCCATGTTATGACTAACTAGAAATGAAGGAACAGTGAATTCACAAAAAAACACTGTAGTTTCTTACTTACTACATCTATTTTAAAATTCTGGTAGAATTTGGTTTCAGACAGTAAAATTCTGAAAAGGTTAAATGTTTTGTTTTGACAGTTTCAGCATTAAATGTTTCCATTTACAAAGTGATCCACAGTGGTTAAGAATCCAAAAATATGGAAAAAAGGAAAGAAAATTGCACCAAGATCCAAAAAATGAAGTAACTCAGTTCAGTCAGCTCTACCAATTTTTTTTCTTGCCTTTTTTTTCCCCTTCAGTTTTATCACTGAGACCAAAAAATCTGTTATTCACAGAGTTTGGCAGAAGTTTACGTTTTAAGAAATTACTCAAGCTAGATAAAGGATAAGGGTAGCAAAAAATATGAAAATTCCGTTTCTCTTTGGGAAATTATTGTCTCCGATGCTTATACAGCAAATTCTAAGTTAATATCCATGTACTTGTCCTGCAGTTGTCAGTTTGAAGACAACATTGCATTTTGGAATTGTCTGTGATTAAAACATATGTCCGCTCATGAAGAACCCTTGAGGCCTTAGTACATCCATAAATGAAAAGACCTCTAGTGGTAAAGTATGTCTAACATTTTAGCCAGCAGTACAGTCAGCTAAGAAATAACTATCCCTATGAGCTTTTTAAACCCAGACAATAGGTTTTTAAACGTCTTTTCTTCCAGGGACTATAAATTAAACAAAAAGAAAAACATGCTTACTTAGTATATTGCAATCCACTGAGGGCCTCTATAGTGTACATTGCCTGCTAAATTATTTATTTCATAAGACTGAACAGAAAGGCAAGCCAGGAGTAGATTACAGTAATATTTTAATTTGCCTTTGTGTGTGTGTGTTGTTTTCTGTGTATCACTGAAAAGTATGATAAATATTAAGACACAGAGTTTTGGTGTGGTTTTTTTTTTTTTTTTTTCTAGGCTATTTTCACTCACTGAGTTATAATATAAAATATAAGCTATTCCCTGGAGATTTTTTGAAGTCTGTTAATCAGGTTATCTTAGCCTAATACTTGTAAAATTTAGCAGTCATGATAAAATGTGGAGTGTCATTACTGTAAGGGATACCCAGAGCTCTTCCACATTTTGTCTTGCTCCCATTTAAAACCTGGAAGGGCAAATTCTGTTCCTGGACATGCAGGTGTAACTCTTCCTGATAGATACAACTGAGCTGTAAGTACAAATGGTTGATTAGTTAACTTACTTTTCTCAGTCTGCAAATTTTTCATAAGCAAACACACTCTAAAAGCTTCTGTTCAAAAAATTTCCTTTAAATAGTGTTTCATAGCAGCTCGCAGGCATAGAGGTTTGGTTGTTTCCCTGGCTACTGCTAAGGATAAAATAAGGATGGACAGTTCATTGGTTAGTTTCATCTGGCTTATTGTGACTTTTCTACCTAGTTACCTATTAAAAAAAATACGCTATCAATCCAATAGAAGATTTCAGGATTAGTAGCAATTGAATTGTAGAATTGTTTAGGTTGGAAAAGACCTTTAAGATCATCAAGTCCGACCATTAACCTGGCACTGCCGAGTCCACCACTAAACCATGTCCCTAAGCACCACATCTACAGGTCTTTGAAATACCTCCAGGGATGGTGACTCAACCACTTCCCTGGGCAGCGTGTTCCACTGCTTGACAACCTTTCAGTGAAGAAATTTTTCCTAATATCCAATCTAAACCTCCTCTGGCACAACTTGAGGCCATTTCCTCTTGTCCTTTCGCTTGCTACTTGGGAGAAGAGACTGTTTCAATATTTTGCACTTCTAAGAATCTTACAGATTTTAGCTCCTCATGACATTCATGCTAGGTAGAGAATATTACCTCCAGGTGACAAAATTTAGAATCAATAGTATGAAATGTGTTGGCCAGGAACTTCCATGAGTTAACAACAGAATTTGATAGAAGAAATCTTCGTGCCATGAGTAGCAAGGCTATAAATGTCTTTATTGTGTAAAATCTGTTAGAAAAATAAGTGTCCTTGTTCTTTACTGAAGCCAATTATCTACTCTGTAGAGCACTTATTGGGGCATTTTTTTTAGTGGTATGTTTTGGTCCGAATGGTCTTCTAAGGAGGACTAAGGACTGATAGTGGCATCTTTTGATATGTGAAGGAAACAGTCAAACAAATTATAAAGTTTGGAAGATCTCAAAATTTTGTTGTTTAATATGTTTAACATTTAGATTTGTCATGATTAAAGCCAAAGATGAAATGGTTGGTAGGGGTGATTTTTTTTGAATAATCTTTCATCTCTCTTAACAATCAATAGTTCTTTCCAATTTGTCTGTGTTGAGCCTGTACTTATACAGCATTGCTTGTATTTTGCCATTTTAAATTTAGCTCAATTATATGATCCGATGCTTTCTTCTTTCCTTAATTAGTTTTTACTCAAGACATCAGAAAAAACAGTGACATGCAATGGATTATATATCATTCTACCAGTTTATCAGTATCATTTCTTGTACGAAATTTTTGACTTTTTGGTAAATAGAGTCATTTCAACAGGAATATGTTTGATTTTTCTTTGGTGGTACATAAAGTAGAGGAACTAGAGCCATGTACTCTAACTTTTAATAACATCACTTATGTATTTGTGTATGATGTCTTCGCTATAAGTCGAGCAGGAACTCACACGGTTTTTTTTTGGCAGTTGGAAATTGCCAATTCTGAGCTTTATTCTCATGGAGCCACTATCTTGTTGTGTGATTACATGGAAGTTATTTTACCCTTTGTATTCAACCATTTATAGATTTAACCATTTATGAAGTTGATAAAATATCTTGAAGCATTGCCTGCTTCATTTAGTTATCAGTAGGAACATTTCTCCTGCACTCTCATATGCATAAATAATTAATACAAATCCTGAATCCTGGAATTCAGCTGAAAATCTCAGTGTACTTCAAAATTATTTTTATTGTAGCCAGACCAAGGACACATATGAGTTGTTTTCCTTTCTATCAGAATAATAACTTTATGAAGGAGGCTATGATATCTTATAGCTCTTTAAAAAACCTGTATGTACATGTAACAAGTTTGGAATGGAATCACTAACACATCAGTGATGTGGTCAGCAATGGAACTTGACTGACTTATAAATACTCGTGTATTACATGGCATACTAAATGCTCATCCTTCATAAAAAGATAACATTAGTGCTGTGAAGTCAAATAGTTTTATATTTTTTCTTTCAAAGATTTTTTCTTTCAAAGATTTTTTCCTTCAAAGATTTTTTCCTTCAAAGATTTTTTCCTTCAAAGATTTTTTCCTTCAAAGATTTTTCCCAACGTTTTTTGAAAGACCTAAGCAATCAAATATACTTAAAGTTCATGTGAAATAGAAAGTGGTATTACCTGAAGTGCTGTACAAAAGACAGAGCAGATAAATAGAAAAAAATAGGGAAAATGATTCTTTTTCAGTAATCATGATTGTGGACTCTGCTTTTGAGAAGTATCTGATGTCTAAATTAATTTTAAACCAATAAATTTTAAATTGCTGCTGACCTCCCGAGTGCTGCAGTATACAAAAGATGCTATCACAGACAAAGATGAGATAAAGAATTACAAGGAGACACTACCACTTCTACAGATTTTATCAGTATTTGGCTCATCTTCTTCTGGAGGGACTGCAGGATCAGATGGTCCCAGTTCATCAAGTTACCAACCTATGCACTTAGATCTAGGCAAATGTTCAAGCTCCCACACGGTCTGTTGGACTAAAGCACATATTCAACAGTAAGCACGTGCCTGAGTGCTCTCCTACGTAGGAACTGACATAACTAAGCACTTAAGTTTTAATTTCTAGACCAAAATCCATATTAGTAAGTACATGTCTGGTGATTCTGCACATTTAATACCAGTTTTCTGTTCCTTATTTTTTTTTATGATATTGCTTTAAAATACTGACTGATCCTGGTGTGTCAGTATACTGGGCACCCATATAGTTCTTTCTCATCTTTCTGACACAATTGGAGTGCTGCCTTCCAGCTGTTATCAAAAAGTTCCTTATATTTACTTAACCTTCAAAGTGCTGCCTGTGGACATATAACAGTCCTAGGCATTCATTTTTGCTGATGTACACTGGTTTCCTTGGAGGTTTCTTTCCTTTTTTGTCAGTTGCTAGCTCGAAAGAGGTTTCATATCATGTAGGTCAAAGTTTACTTAATACAAGTTTTGGCTCTCATTTAATCGACTGTACCAAATATGTGAATGTTTCTTTCCATGTGCTACAAGCAGATAGAAAGTCTAGTCACACTGTTCTGAAGTCCCCTGAAAGCAGGCCAAGGTACAGAATTCCAAGAGTTAAACAGCTGGCTTCGGTACTAACAGTACTTCCCTTTAAATAATGCAAAGTCAGTGTAGTAATTCAGTAGGGCTTGTTTACTCTTGATTTCTTTGTTCGCCCCTTTCCTTCCAAAATATCTCAGTGGTGCTGCTATTGGTTCTGCTCTACTGATGGTTTCAATGTGAGAAGCACTGGTGAAGGTGGACTGCAGAAGTTTCAATTGTCAAACTATCTAGGCATTCTGTGGAGAATGATGGTGTAGCATTCATTTTAGGAAATTAAATGATTAATTAGCCGTTAATCCACAGATAAACACAAAGCTAATCTAGTCTTTAGAGGACTCTAGGAAAAACTGGGGTAATGTGTCCTGGAGCTCTTATGTGACTCTTTATATTTGCTGTACATAGCATCTTTTTTGGGCCAGCAATAGAACCCAAGAATGACATTTAGACTGTAATTCAGGAAAACATTATAAATCTGAAAAACAGTGAACTTATTCCTAACCTACTATTAGAGTGAACCTTCAGCTGTAAGTGCACCTTTTGGAGTAATGTGAAAGTCTATTGACCTATTAGTGTACTATAATCTTGTACTGAGAAACTCAAAACGTTTCTATCAAAACATCAGGGTAATATAATTTGTACAATTTTTAAGCATTGATAGCAATTTTGGGGTACCTCTGTGAGGGATCCTCCAAAGAAGTGCGGTGACAAACTTTTTTGCTCATTTACCACTGTTACCAGTTTGTGGCTTACAGTATCTGCATGTGTGTAAGCGTACTATGACGCAGTAGTTCAGACAGAAATTTTCTGTGGCCTGAACAACCAGGTTGAGAGTCGGTGGTGTGCTGTATTACAATGTAGTAACCGAACAAGCACATCCTGTACGCTAGATCCAGACTGGGAGCTGGTGGTTGGAGTATTTTTGAGTTGCATGTACTGTCTGCCTTACAGTGGCACGGAAGACTAGGGATGCTGAGTTTGAGATTCACCTTACTCAGCTTTACTACCTGAAAATTAAGGATCTAGTTTAAGATGGTCAAGTCAACAAGCAGGTGTGTCTGGAGAGTGACTTATTCCTGTTTTGAATGTTCGAATGAAATGAATTGTCCTCTGAAAGAGCCCATGTTCTTTCATCGACTACAGAAGAAGATACTTGATCTAGTCTTTGAGTATACGCACAACTTCTAGGTAACCGAAGTCAAAGAAAATGAATTCCATTGAAAGTGATTTGTCCTAAATCGCAAAATGTATGTCACTAGTGGAGTACAAAGCCATCCTCTTTTATTTCCATTTTTACAGTAAAATACAATGACACATATTATCCTAAAAAGCACACCAGCCAGTCTACTGTTTAATTATGTATCTCCATACCTCTTCAACTATGTTCTGAATATCAGGCTAGTATTCTTGTTTATTTTTGCATTATAAATGCATGCATATGCAAAATAAGAGATTGTTGATATCACTTTTCATCTCGTGATCTTAGACAAACAGTTTAATGTTATATTGGTAATACTTCTTGAGGGTACTCTGGAATTTCTGATCTGTATTTGGAAAATTATGAGTCAATGTTCAATCAGCAGGAAATGCCTGTATTTTGATACTTCTATGAACTGTTAAAACAAACAAACAAACAAACAGGCAAACAACAAATCTTGTGAACTGTTGTAAAGTCCCTTAACAGAAATACCTCAAGGTTTAAACGTTGCAAAGTAGGCAATCTGATTTTCATGTAAATAAGTTGCATGCATTTTGAAGTTACAATATTTAATATTTAGCTTCCATTTTCCTTCGATGTTTTGTTAGTGCCAAAAAATAATTATGCTTAGATTGATTTTTGTTTGTATTCATCAAAATGAGCATATATTAGCATTCATAAATGCTCAATGAGTGAATGCTCTAGCTCTGAAGTCTAATTTAATATGCATGAGAATAGAGGATAAGCTTTATCAGTATGCACAAGTAAAATCTTTATGAAAGCATATGCATTTGTTAATATTGAGATATTGCACTACAGCTACTGCTTTGTGGAATCCTGGGTTGCATTAATTACTGAGTTTAAGGCAAGATGTTTGCTCATTGCTCTGAAATTCTAGGCGAGTAAGACTGGGAAAGCATAGGCACTCAGTTAGTACTAATCTATAAGAGAAATCTATCAAGACTTCACAGAGTGTTCTGTCTGAATAATTAAGATTTATAAACTTGACCTTACGAAAAATGAAAACTCTTTGAGGTTTCAAATGGAGGGTAAAACAACTATTTCACTTCTTTAAGGTCAGTTATCCAACAAATGTAGATTTATTCCAAAAGGTGTCTTAATTTTTAATTTATATCAATGTGTTTATTTAGTCTGCCACACAGTTGAAGAAGGTAACATTTTCCTCTAGAAATACGCTTTCAGAAGCATTTTTATTCTTCATTGTGTATTTAATTGGAAAAAAAAATATCCTCTTCCCCTAAACTTATTTCCAAAGCATAGCACTTGTAACAATTTCCTCTCACATATAGCTGCGCCGTACTCTGCCCTTTTTATGGCATGCTGCTTTGGAGGCCATTAAGTATACTAAGCATGTGATAGAGCCATTATGCTTCACACAGTAGTTCCTAAGCCAGTTGCAACGTGTGAAGAGAAAGACCTAGAGTTTTGTGAGTATTGCACTGGGATACAAAACGGAAATTTCAGAGTTTAGAATTCTTTTGAGGAAAAAAAATAGCAGAAAGAGTGGGAGACAATATAATGTATTATTTTACACCAATTCAGTGCTCTAGAGGGTGAAAACCTTGCCAACCTAGCACAATTTACAAGCCTACGTCAGATTCCAGGGCTGGAAAGTGCCAGATGCTGCCAAAAAATATATGCTTTGGCAAGGGAAATGCTTTGCTGGAAAGAAATTCACTGTTGCAAGAATAGCCAGGTTTATCGGGGTTTAGGACAAGATAATTAGAAACCAGTAGGTCATTGTTACATTTGAATATTGCCCCTTATAGTGCATCAAGAGGGACAGTGGTAATACAGTCATCCATCCATAATGAGAATATATTCTTTCCTCTTCTTGTATATGCTCTCACAGTAAATAATTACTGCTTACTCTTGTGTGTGATGGAAGGATGATCAATCATGACAGGAGCTTTCATACCCTTCTTATCCCATAGCCAATATAAAACTGCCTTTTATTTGGATTACCAAGTGAATAACAAAGCAAAAAGCATATCGGGGTGAAATCCTAGTATCACTGAAGTCCCTGGGAAATATTTTAGTGCACTCAGGATTATGTCCTGATGAATCAGGTGCCAGAAGCTACTTATAGATAACCTGATCCGAGGCCTATTAAAGTCAATGAAAAGACTTCTGTTGCCCTTAGTAGGCTTTGCATCAGGCTGATAATGAACAATCACTTGCTTTGTCTTCCAACCTTACAATTCAGTGAGTAAATACTATCTCAGTCGCATCTAGAAAGACTTGCAGGGAAGGGATGTGGTGTGATTCCTTGAAGGAGGTAAGAACAAAAGAATACTGATCTGCAGTGCGAAGCAGAATAACTGCTATGTGGTTAGTGCCACTGACCACGTAACAAGCAGGACATTGCTTTGCGCTGTGTAATCAAGATTTTTATCTCTATAGGTACTCTTTCTCAGCTGTATTCTGAGAAATGAAAGGAAATAATAAATGACAAAGATGGTACCCTTGTTCCTGCATTTGGAATCACCATGTGGTTAGAGGCAGAAGGTGTGAATGGCTGTTGCATTAAGTAAGTCCTGACTAATACCTTTCACACTATCCAGGAGTGCACCTATTGACACACATTACAATTTTTATTTCTATTTATACAGCAGTAGCACTTACAGGAGGGTAAGCCGTTGAGGGCAGACCACTGTCATCTTATCTACTATAGAGGCAGACAATTTTCATTCCCTTATTAGAAACAAGTGTGACAATAGAAAAGAAAGCAGGAGGGTGAAAGAAGACAACAGCAAGGGCCTGGCTCACTTCTCACTTGCACTAGTTTTGTATTTGTCTAACGCAGTTAACTTCAGTGGTTTTACTCGAATGTGCTCTAAGCTCTAGAGTTACAAGCTCTGTTTAGTAAGATCTGGTATCATTGCCAAAGGCTTTGTCAGCAAGAAGCATCCAACCTTGTACAATGGTGCAGCAACAGAGCATAGGGAATAAACAAGATTCAGCTTTGTACCTGTGCAGTATTGTCTGAATCTTGTTTAGACTGTCAGTTATTGAACCTTTCTGTACAAGTCAGAATGACATTACTTTAATTACTTCAAAAATTACTTTAAACATGGTAAGATGACTTCATGCTTTTGATAAAAGTCCAGCATGTAGTTTTCTCACGGCCAACATTTTAAATATGAATTATTTTCCAGAAAACTTATTTTCGGTTGTCTGCTACTTTTGGCATATCAGGGTACTTGTGAAGATCGACTTACAAGATTCCTGATTAGCAAGGACAAATTAACCACTACATTCAGAAAGGGAATTAAGACAGAAAGATTAAGAGACAGATTATTTTATCTTCACTGATGTTAAACAGTACTTTATCCTAAATTTAAACAGCTCTTCGTAGAGAAAGACAGTACTTAATTTTGAGTAATATTTATGGAATCTATCTCAATTATTTGTACAGGAGAAGGCTGTGACAGTGCCAGGAACTGAACCTACATCAAAATAAGCACCAGGCCAATACTTAAACCATATACCCGTCTTCCTTTAACCTTATTTTTGAGTCAGTAGGGCATGTAAAAATCTAATCTTGAAATGAAACATTCCTTTGAGGTCATGATGCTCCTGTTAAACTTGTCTAAAAAGAAGAAGTGAAACTTTCCAGTGGAGTACATAGTCATTAGGGAATGAGGATGAAGTCATTGGGATGAGAAAGGGACAGTGAATTGTGTCTGGAAACAAATCTAGAACTAAACCTAACTAAAATATACTGTCATGTCTGATTCGCCTTTCACTCACACTGGTTTTCTACCAGTTGTAGCTCCATTCTGTAGTGATTTAATACTGCAGTAGGAGCTAGGAGAATCAGTTCTAGTGGCAGCAACATAAAGAAAAAGAAGTCACTGCTGAATAATAAATGAAACTGCTCTTGTTCTCCTTGACCACCCAGCTCACCTTGTTATTACTGAAGACATGCAGGGGGATTATAACAAAACACTGGTATAGTGCAGGCAGAAATTGGTTCCAGTATAACATCGTAAATACCAAACCTACAGTTTCTGTAGGATCGTTAAAAGCGCAAGTGCTTATAGGCAGTAAAATTGGTTTATGAAGTAAATAGGAAGTTATCCTTCTTTTGCAGGGCTGACGATGCCCTCCCCAGTCATAGTTTTTAAAAGGGAATGTGGTTTCTGAGTAAATTTTTTTAAGTTTTCACTTGCTAAGTTTCAATGACCTTTTCAGGGAAGTTCAAAGGTTTTATAAGTTCATTTCCATTTAAAGAGAAGTTTTTCTAAGTAACCAGAATTATTCCTTTCTTTTACTATTTCCTTTCCAAGTTGTTTAGACTTGATTAGTGACTGAAACCTCCGCATCAGTTAAAGATGTTATTCAATGCCTTCTCTTATTTGGCATTCTTGCTATCCTTTTGTTTCTCTAGGTTTGTTCTGTGGGTCATACAGGAATACTATAAACTTTAAAAGGGCTGTGGCAATGTTGAAGTTGATCTGGCTTTTAAATTACACCTGCTCACTGATTTCTTTGGAGCCAAAACTTTCTGCATCCACAATCACTTAAGCAGGGGAGTCTAGTTCAGCAGAAAAGAAGTAGGATGAATCGCTATGATTACAATGGCATAGACTTTTTCGTTTATCTTATTGGTGTCCTAATGTGTATGCTTAATGGTGACTCTGGTGGCTCATGGCCTGGATGAGCATATGATCTGCTGGATCTGCTGGATCAAGCACTGGCTGGATGGGCAGTCCCAAAGAGTGGTGGTCAATGGAGTTAAATCCAGCTGGCAGCCGGTCACAAGTGGTGTCCCTCAGGTCTCAGTGTTGGGACCACTTCTGTTTAACATCTTTATTGATGACCTTGATAAGGACATAGAGTGTATCATCAGCAAGCTTGCAGATGACACGAAGCTAAGCGGGAGTGTTGATCTACATGAGGATAGGGAGGCTCTACAGAGAGACTTGGATAGATTGGACTGATGGGCCAATGCTAACGGTATGAGCTTCAACAAGGCCAAGTGCCGGGTCCTGCACTTGGGCCACAACAACCCCACGCATCGCTACAGGCTTGGGGAAGTGTGGCTGGAGAGCTGCCTGGCAGAAAAGGACCTGGGGGTTCTAATTGACAAGCAGCTGAACATGAGCCAGCAGTGTGCCCAGGTGGCCAAGAGGGCCAATGGCATCCTGGCTTGTATTAGAAATAGTGTGACCAGCAGAAGTAGGGAGGTGATCGTCCCCCTGTACTCAGCACTGGTGAGGCCACACCTTGAGTATTGTGTCCAGTTCTGGGCACCTCAATATGAGAGAGATATCGAGGTGCTGGAGCAAGTGCAGAGGAGGGCAACGGAGCTGGTGAAGGGCCTGGAGAATAAATCTTATGAGGAGCGATTGAAGGAGCTGGGACTGTTTAGTTTGAGGAAGAGGAGGCTGAGGGGAGACCTCATCACTCTCTACAACTACTTCAAAGGACATTGTAGAGAGGCTGGTGCTGGTCTCTTCTCACAGGTAATCAGCGATAGAACAAGAGGGAATGGGTTCAAGCTGCAGCAGGGTAGGTTTAGGCTGGACATTAGGAAAAAATTCTTCACAGAAAGAGTGGTTAGACACTGGAATAGGCTGCCCAGGGAGGTGGTGGAGTCACCATCCCTGAATGTGTTTAAGACTCATTTAGATGAGGTGTTAAGGGATATGGTGTAAGGGAGAACTTTATGCAGTAGGGTTGATGGTTGGACTTGGTGATCCCAAGGGTCTTTTCCAACCTAAATGATTCTATGATTCTATGATCCTATGTAAGTGATAACTCTGTTACATGTACTTCAGTTTACAAAATCATTCTTCTCAACACTGGGGCAGTAATTTTGCACATCATGACATCCACTTCACCAGGCTGAGCCGATCCCTGCTCAGGAGCTACGGTGGTTATAGGGGAAAAAAAAAAAAGTATTGTGGGAAAATGAAAAAAATACTTGTTTTAAGCATACTTGGCCAGTGGAGGGCCTACATGGCATCACAGAAAATGAGAAAGTAGAACCAAATAATTCCTGTGAAGTGCATTTCTAAAGAATCTCTTTTATTCCTGCATTGGTTATTAGAAATCACAGCCACTTTTAATTCTCGAGCCTTCAACACCTACCATTCAATTTTTATTCCTTTAAATGTTAATAAATCTCAAAGCCTGGAGGACTTTGAAGAAAGCTTTTGATCATTTGAAAGCACAGATACTGAGTTCTGTCTGAAGCTATTTCTTGGACATAGGCATTAGTATTAAGGCCTTTTCAAATGTTTTTCTTGTGAGCCTTTAGATATTTAGTTCTGTAGTTACAAGTTAGTTAGCTGTATTTGAAATTAATAATCCAGTATTCAAATATGACATTAAGAATCAAGCTGTACAAAGGAAAATTATGTTCAGGCATACTCTGTCGGTACCCAAATTTGACTTAATAAGATCACAAATATTTTCAAATAAATATCCTTAAGTAGTTAATTTTAGTTAATCCTTCAATTAAAATTGATATTGATATACATAAACTGAATCAAATAGGATAGAAAACAATACTTCCACACAAAAAAAATCACCAAAACACCAAAATCCTTGTAATTTCTTCTGCTTTACTTCTTCTCTCTGATTTGATACGACTAGATGAATGGGCAAATGTTGAGGGGAGGTTAAGTCATTTTCAGATATTGTAGATGTGCAGTTAAAAATTGGGTTTTTCTAAGAACATATTCCAATTAACTTTGTCATTAGCCACTCAAATGTCATTAAAAAGTGGAATAATCTATACAATTTCCTCTGACTCTGCCTCCTAAAAGTGCTATTTGTGATAATACTTGCAACCTCCTGCACTTTTACTATTTATAGACTTTGAGTGTGTATGTAGATGTCAGCAGTACAGTATTTCTTTCTCTTAGTCCTTTTGTACCAAAACTTTTTAGGGTACTTTCCATTGAGAGTGATATTTGGATAAAATATAACTGTTGCTCTCACTGAACCTTTGGCCAAAATGTATACCAAATGAAAGTTTTCTGTGGTTTGGGAAAGTTGGATTTTTTTCCCCGTTGTTTTTCTTTTTGCATTCCTCTGAACTCCTCTTTGCTAGCCAGAAAAGGAGGTGCCAAAATAACCCAAGGAGGCTGTGCAGCCTGTCCGGAAGTGACATGTTCAGCAAGTTTAGTGAGAGTGGCTGTTCACATAAGATTTCCAGCATGACGGCCTTAACCAGGGTGACACTTTAGTTTTGCAGAACTCATTTTCTCCGTTTGTGAGATTCAGAAAAGTTTCGTGTCAGCATCCAGGATAAAATACTAACTGGAAGTAAAATGAAGTCACTTTTACAATTCTGTTTGTCTAAAATGGGTCTGAGTTTTCTTTTCTTTGCTTCTAAATGATTATCTAAACTGCATCTCTTGTGATTTTGCTTAATTATTTGCAATCTCTCCTCATCTGTCAGTTGCTTATGCCTCTCATGCATTACTTCTTGTCTTCTTCTAATATCACTTCATAACTTTTCTAATGAATTTCCTAAACTCATTCCAGCATGCTAGGTATTCTTTGTTTATCCCTCTAGCAGTTAGACAGCAGGGCATTAAATAAGTTGTTAACAATTTAAACTTCATAATTGTTTTGACTTTCCATCCAGCATCATAAAACTGCTATGCAATCAACTGTGATCACTCTAAAGATTAAAAACACAAAAATAAACTATTGCATATGGTTTTCTCTATACAACTTCAGAACAATATTGGTTTTAGACCAGGTAAATTTAACATATATTTCATTTAGAATTAGTGACAATAAAATACAATCAACATAAGCATCATCATAAGCTGTTTTTCTCTAATCTTAGTGATACCAATCATAAACCAAAAGTTTTGATGCAGCAAATAGCTGCATATTATTGACCTGTGTGGGACTGAATCTCTAATTTTCTCTCTATGTGCCTGTCTCTCTACATGCATAACTGTGGTCTTTTGCCAACAGCTACTATGCAGTGTCTTCATAGAATAGTACAGGTACCATAGGGGCATATGCTGCCTCTCCGATGGCTTTTTGTGTCTTCTACTGTATATATATTATGGGAATATTACATGAATTAAACCCTGTAGTGATATATATAGGGGTTTTTTTTCTATATCATACAAGATAAAGAGGTCGAGCTGTTGTAATGAAGTTGCATCACTAGCAAATAGGTCTGAGCACTGGAATTTCCTGGTATTATTTATATTATAGAGCAAACTGGCTACACCTCTGAAAGATTTGAGTGATCAGCACATAATAGATAAAATTTACCCTAGTACACAGGGTCTACAAAAGGGTTTTTGTCCTGTAAATGCTTTTTATCAATTGTTCTTATCCTCAAGGTGTAGTGAAAAATTTAAATATTTAGCTGACAGGGCCTGCAGTTTATTTCTGCATCATTCTCGAGATTTTGGATTCCTTTTTCAATTAAGACTGGTTTTATGGCCAGTGACACATTAGCCTTAAAATCACATTATCTGTAACGCCCATTAAGACCAGCTGTCAGTATATATACCTTTTATCCTTCAGTGTTGAGATCCAGGAGGTTTTAGAATGGTTGCAACTTCTGGACAGTGTGTGTTGCTGGAGACTGACAGTGGCATTGCTGTCATTGTTTTGCTGCTTCACTTGTGTGCAAAATATGGGCGGTAGATTCAGTTTCTTTTTTACACTAGAGGGCTCCTTCACACTTGGTTAGCAGCGTGGCAGCGCCTACAAGTCAGAGCAGTGGAAACATGCTGCAGTGTAAGGGTACGTCCGCACTATTGGACGCAACAGCCTCGCCGTGTGTTTGCTTCACCGATGTTCCTTCTGCGTATCACGATATTGTCGCCTCATGAGCAGTATCAGAGAGGCTTGTGACCATTTTCCCTCCTTCTTACCACATAATGTGGGAAGAGCAGAAACCCTATGGAACTATTGCTGAGCAAAGAGAAGTTTAGATTCCCTCCCTGTTCGGTTTATAGATACACATGAGAATGGTAAATGCTGTCATCGAGCCTGCTGGCAAACTGGAAATCTTACCTTGAATGTTTCCTAAAATTATGGTCACTAGGTAAGATTTTTGGAGGCTATTGAAAATCGCGTTGGCTTGTCTTTCTGCTGTTGGAGCGTCTGAGTTAATTTCAGCAGTGGGACCAGGATTTTTACAGGTTGAAGAAAATGCTTATGCTAGCTCTGCATGCTGCAGTAGTTTTTCCTGTCAGTACTTGGATCGTGGATTACAGTGACTGAAATAACAGACAAGAACTAGAAAGTGAGAAGAAAGCTTGTTGGAGGAAGGTACCCCCATGTGACAACTCTTCTTGATGTTTTTTAGACTAGAATTTTAGATAATTTTGACCTGTAAATACAGTTCTGGAATTTGAAAAACAAGTTGGCAGAGAAGATATGCAAATCAGGAAGTAAAACACTTCTCAAATATGTGTCCTGTACTCTGTCCTTTGGCCTCTTTTCTGCATTACGTATAGTTTTCTTAATTGTCTATACAGAAAATTTTTAGTATTAATCAGGCTAGGCTTTCTTCGTTTCTAGTTTAGATGAAGTATTATGGTAGAAAACCAGGAAATTTACAGATAAAATAGTTGTGTGCTGCAGCTTAGTAATCTTTTAAGTTTCTAAAATAACTGAACTGTATTCAGTGCAAGAGGTTCTGTAGTACACAGTGCTGTCCATTCAAGTAACGATATCAGAAATAGTCCCCGAAACACTGAGTTATATTGATATTTTAAAATATTGCTACTGATCCCCCAGCTTAAGCACTTAAGCCCTACCCTGCTCTTTGTCAGCTTCATGCTTGGGAAATGTCAGTGGAGTGACAGCTGGTGGAGTGAAGGCAAAGAGCAGAGAGGGAGCATTGAAAAACGCTTGGAACATGTTGTTGTATTGTAGGGAGAAAAGATACTAGAAATATAGAAAAGAATATACGGTGTTTAAAATCCACGACATATTCCATCCTGCGCAAAAGACTGTTTAGTATTGGTTGTAATTAAACTTATGTGCATGATGAGCAGTGTATTTATCAGAACTCCTTGCCATTCTTCAATAATGCAGCAACAAGGAAGATTATCATTCCCCCTACTCCGGGATGACGTCATTGTACTGATAAGTAGGACTTAGGAAAGGTTTATGTTCTTAGCACTAGAATTAAAGAATATAATACTCCTTTTAAGGTAGTAATTTCTGGCTCTACTAATTTTCGATGTTTATCTTGCAAGATCATTAGGAAATTCAGAAATCATTTCTCTGGTTTGAGAGAAAGAGAGTGGGGTGATCTAAGGATAAATAAGCTGCCTGCTGCAGTGTTCCTCTACCACTGTATCACATCTGGCAAGTATCTACAAGGTCTTTCAAAGTGATACGCTGTGAAATTGCTAAGAAATGCAGTCTTTAAAAATTCAAACATATTGTTAACATTTTAGTGTTGAAGCTGTTAGTAATTATTGAGTACTGTATTTGTTTCCTAATAGAACAGACGTTCTTAATTTATTATTTCACATTGTAAATTTTCACATTAGACACCATACTGGCTCAAGATAAAATATCAGTGATAGGACACTTGTTCTTTCTTTTTGTTCAGAAGAAACCAGACATTATTGCACCATGTTCTGTATCTTTTTCAGATTCTTTTTGACTCATTTCCTTACAGAAATTGCTGAAACCTCTCCAAAGTTCTTCATGGACCATTCATTCATTATTGTCTCAGTGCTTTGGCGCAATTATATAAAGTCATATTTAGTGGATGTAGAAGAAGAAAGATTAAGAGTTAGGTCTTCTGGATGGGCTATATGGCATCTGGTATAGCTCAAGCTGGAATCAGTGAGGGGCAGCCCAATCCCTAAAGAACAATTCATCCTGTTTCATTGCACAAAGTGCATATAAGTGTTTGAAAATTAAATACTTCTACAAAAGCAAACTAAATATCCTGTAACACTATCATCAACTGAGCAGCAGAACACAAAGTTTGGTAATAATACATATAAATTATGGTTATTTGGCACCATAATATTGCCATTGACAATAATTGTTGGAGCAGGTAACACCACCTAAACTTCAGATTGCCTGACACTTTCTAATATTAATCTCTGCCTTAACGTTGTTATAACTTCACCAATCCTTAACTGTCTGAGTTTCAGGTTTTGTGCATTGAGCATCTTTGATAAGTTTTTGAGGTTTTTTTGTTTTCTTCTTGTGAAGGAATGGGAGAGAGAAAGGTGCAGCTAAAACTATTGAGTAATTTCTAACAATAAGATTAGAAGCCACATGGGTTTGCCCCTATTAAAACACAATCCTCTCTTCTCTGAAGTGTATGGCTGTTTTATTGAATAACCCTTGTGCTTCTGTGAGGAGGCAAAAAGGAAATTGCCTTTGTTCAGACAAGTGCACTTTTGTCCTCCATGTGGAAATTCACCTAAAAATTGCAAATTTTCAAGGTTCTGAGGTATTTATCAGTAAAGGTAGGTATAGGTAATTACCAGTACGGTATTAGTATTTATCAGTTCAGTTCTCTGACGAGTTGGGCATTTTTCTTTTTACAACCCCCCCATGATAATTTCAAGGAGCCGTCATCTGGCAACTCTTCTGCTCTTTAGAATGGCTGCTATCATTTGTTACTGCTGCCATAATGGAACCTGCTGGCCGATATCGACATTTCCCCATCTGAACACTGAGGTGAAGTTTCTCTTAAAAACGTATTTTTTTGGACTCTGCTGAGATTGAAGTTAACCAAATGTGGTTAGGGGATCTGGTGTGAGTATTTCTGTAGAGATGCTCCTCTTCACAGTCCGCGCTAACCAGGACTGCAAGATTGATACTTCTGTAGCTATCCACTGACATGCAATTGCTAGTACACAGCGCAGTCACTCCCCAACCCAGAGCTGGTAAGAAAAATTGGATGCAGTTGCATGTGCTGTGCGTTTGTGAGAGAACTGTCCTTGAAACCTGGTTCAAAGATGATTCACCCTCAAAGGAATCAAAGTCCTAGTTCAGGTAAGGTAGCTGCCAAATACAGAACTTTATTAGCAACTTTTAAAGGCTCCTCTGTCTTAAATTATATTTTCTTTTGATTCATTATTTTTACCTCTTTCCAAATGAAATTTTTCTGCTTTCTCTTACTGCTAGGTCTTGCCTTCTTTTCTTCTGCATACAATTCTGGTGTATAATGACTCTTTTTCAAAAAAATATACTAGATTAATGACACCTTTAAATTAATGATGGGTATGTCAAAGCTCAAACTAAGGGATTTTTTTTTCTATTGTTCCTGCCTTAACAATACTGGAAACTTTTCTACAAAGTTTCTATTTGAAAGAGTGAAACTTTTCTCAACTGATTTTACCAAATCAAAATTACTTAGTGATTCTGAAAAATAGTACCTTCACAATTCATTAACACAGTATTGACCCAGAACTGAGAGATATCCTACCTGCGGGGAAGTCACTGACTTCAGGGAAGTTAACCTCATGGGAATATTGATAGAAAGCGGGCTAGAAAAAGAGCATGCAAGGCAAGTGCGCTCTTCTCTGAGGCGAATCTTTTGATTTATTGCCTCATCTCTGTGTTAGCATTGGCAGAGTGTTGTGGAGAGTGAAAAGAAATTGCTTACTAAGCTCTATCACTTTACTGAGAGGATGCGAGGGAAAGTGGTGTGAAAAGTGGAATGTGTGGGGAATTAGAGTGAGAGCACAGTGTTTTGTTGCTGGCAGATGTCTTATGGGCTTTACCGTTTTACTGGGGTGGTACAATTCAGTTGTTATGACACATCCAGGAAGAAAAACAGAAAACACGAGCTTGGAGAAAATTAAATGATGATGACTCAGAATTTACACCCCAAACTAAAATGAAGATTGAAACACTGCACCAATTTGTTCAGCGGAGGAATCTGAAGCACACATGAAGAAATGAGCTTCCGATTCATTGAAGCTTTGCACTGATCTTCAGATGAAGAGGGTAATATTATAAAGCTAGTGTCAAGGTGAAAAGCAAGGATGATTACAGATAAACTGCAAGCTGAGCTTATATTTTTGCTGCCATCCTCTTTTCAAAATATTCTTTTTGTTCAGCGTGTAGTCAGCCCCACATCTGCTTCTGCTGAAATCCAAGGAAAAGTGTTTCAGTGCCTAGAAGTGTTATTGTTTGACTCCTTTGGCTCGGAGAATGAGTCTCAAGTAACCTATGAACTCTGTGCCATATACTTGCAGTAAGCAGAGGGCCTGCTGGGGTGATCTACTTAACTTGCCATTAAGTTTTATGTAACTGTTATAGTATTGTTTAAAAATGGCTTGAGGGATTCTCTGCAGTAATATGGCATACATTAACTTCTAGTTTGAAAGTAGTAGCCAAGTTTTATCCCTTATATAAACAGATCTATTTTTATTGTATTTACTGAACTGTCTTCCTTAGTCTGATAGACTATTACCTATAATTTATCATCCTTACTGAAATGTGGCATTTTGCTTAAAACTTTAACCCTTCCAGTGGTTGAGTTATATATGGATGAGCCTCTAAAAAATAGTATTTGGATGGATCTGAATGGTTACCTGAATCGGGGGATTTCAAAAGCATTTAAAAGGTGAATAAATATCATTGCCTCATTTTCACACATGGTGAAAATAAGACAAATACAGATAAAATTGGTTTGTTCAAGGTTATGTAAGCTAGTTAGTCCCAGAACTAGAAATAGCCATAGCCCTCCCAGCTGCTTTATTCTTTATCCATTGCCTACCTACAGAAGCACTTGGTCTGTCCTCTGAAATATAAAAGGTTAGAGAGAATTTACACCAATTAGGCTTCTCGTATTCAGAAGTCTGGATTCATGGATTGCACAGAAAGGGACTGCGTTAGCCATAATTGTGTGCTGCTGGACTCATGCATTTCAATATCTCACCATTTCTTTCTCTGGTGTAAAATTAATAAACAAATTTTCTGTACATATAAGAAATTGGTTAGCAACACGATCATCTTACGCAGCACGTATGCTCTTGGGTCAGGGCGATCCCTGGTATCAGTACAGCCTGGAGGATGAAGGGATTGAGAGGAGCCCTGAGGAGAAGGTCTTGGGGGAACTGGTGGATGAAAGGCTCTGGTGAGACCCCACCTGGAGTACTGTGTCCAGCTCTGGAGCCCCCAGCACAAGAAAGACATGCATCTGTTGCAGCGAGTCCAGAGGAGGGCCGTAGAATGATCAGAGGGCCAGAGCACCTCTCCTGTGAGGACAGGCTGAGAGAGTTGGGGTTGTTCAGCCTGGAGAAGAGAAGGCTCCAGGGAGACCTTATAGCGGCCTGTCAGTACTTAAAGGGGGCCTATAAGAAAGATGGGGACAAATTTTTTAGCAGGGCCTGTAGTGATAGAACATGGCATAATGGTTTTAAACCAAAAGAGGGTAGATTTAGGTTAGATATAAGGAAGAAGCTTTTTACAGTGAGAGTGATGAAAAACTGGTACAGGTTGCCCAGAGAGGTGGTAGATGCCCCATCCCTGAAATGTTCAAGGTCAGGTTGGACAGGACTTTGATCAACCTGATCTAGTTGAAGATGTCCCTGCTTATTGCAGGGGGATTAGAACTAGATGACCTTTAAAGGTCCCTTCCGACCCAAACTATTCTATGATTCTATATCAAGAAATCAAGTGGCTGTGAGTTTGACACTGGAAGTAATCTTTGCACAGAGTTCTTGTGCACTTCAAGTAGCAGTTATATTGCCAAGCCTTGAAAGAAAAGATGGTGGTCTCGTTATTTGTTACCAGAGAAATTCAGGTCCTTTTATCTTTGCTAAAGAAGCTGTAATTCAGTCTACCCCAGATGATGGTGTTGTATGGGGCATATCATCCCTTAGCTTGTTGGAGCATAGATTCAAAACTCATTGAATAGTATGCAGCCTACGGGGTATAATAAGCCTTTATTTCATATTTTTATGCATCATAAAAACTGTGTGAGTTGTCTCGTCAGTGGATCATCAAGAGGGGAATGGCTACATTATACCACTGCTGATGACTGTGGTCCCATAAAGGGACAATGAGTCCAACATAGTGCCTCTGATGTACAGCTCCAATATACTGATATTCTCAAAGGGCGGCAGGTAACAGACAACACCAGATACTCCCTATCACAAGCCACTTGAGGCAAAGGGTACGTGTCATTCCCTTTACTAGTACCTGGCAATATTGAATTCTGTTTATCACCAGTGACTTGGCAACAAGAACTATTCCTGGTCAATGCTTTGCTGCTGCCCTGCACAGCAGCTGCTCTGGAATTTCTGCATCTCGCAAGAATGAGGCAATTTCTGTTGTTCCAGTGAGAGCAGAAAGAGGCTAATGATTCTTTGGATGGGTGCTTAGTTTTGAAGAAAAGGAGAGGCGGACTACATTCCCATTTTCTGTTACATGCTGTTCTCCATCACTTGTAGTTGTCAGACCTAACCTATACTAAGTTAACTTGGACTGACGCATAAACCGCTTGCTCAGCAATTTGGGAGTACTATGCTATTTATTGACTGTATACATTTAGGTGCATCATGGTCCCTTTGTAATGCAAAAGCTCATGTTTGTTGTTGTCCATTGAAATGATGAGGATTAGCTCTTTTACCAGATTATATCACTATGACTTATATTGGCAATGAAACCTGTTCTTACTGTATCTGTTGCCTGAATCCAAGCTTCCAGTGTTAACATTGGCTTAAGAAGCTTTACATTTTCTTTTCCCCGTATAAAAAAAATATGAAGAGCTCACATTTCAAAATAAATCTCCTGAATTGTACTTCATTTAACATCTGACACAGTTGAGATTTTAAGCCGCCGAATGCACATACAATGCATTTTTTAAAGTGACATTGCTATGGTTATGAGTTACACAACAACATGATGTCAGCCCTCTGATTGGTGTCATGGTATTTAGCAATGCCACTTGGACAGGAATGTTCACACACAGAAGCCTGTCCAACAGTTCTAAGAATTTTATATCTTTTGAAGTACTCAATATATTTCTTTATGTGTTGAAGCAGTGGCCTTCCAAACCCTTGTTTTTATTTTCCAGCAATCTCAGTGAACTTGGGGTCATTGGATTGCTTGCTTTCTCACTCGCTGCAGTGAAATCAAGCAGCCATCAGCTAAATTACTGTAGTTTATATGTGTCTAAAATGAATTCAAAGCAGTATTTTAAAACAGCATTATGAATCTGCTTTCAATAAGGTATGAGGATATAACGCAAACCGAAGAGGTAGAGGTGGTTCAAAGGAAAGGTGGGTTTTCTGTACTGGCTCAAAATAAGAAACAATGGGACTTTCAGATTTCAACTGCCTGCTTCACTCACAACTTTTCTGTGATTATAGTTGTTTCAGCAAGAAAGTAATCTACTGCTGATACAAATTAGGTCTTAATGTTCCGAGACATCTCTCCATCTCCTGAGACTATAGGGAAATGGCAAAAAGAAAACTTTATCAAAATATTATTGTTTAGGTTGTTCAGAACAAACAGTTTTCCAAGTGTTGCATACAATACTGATGCAGCATTGGGAAAGCAGGAAAACCCCCAAATTGACAGATAAAGTGGCTTTTTATTTAGTAGTTTACTGTCCATTGCCAACAAAGCTTGCTATGTGAAAAACATTATGTTTATACAGTGACTGTTGAGAAATGCACCGGTGGTCTCTGCTAACACTCACATCATAAAATCACTTGAATGAATTCTCGTCCAGTTGGTAGTTTCAGCTGACTACCCATGAATGGATAAGCCAAATTTATGTTGTCATTACTGAAGAAAGGAAATTACTTATTCCAGCTGAAGGTTTAGCATGCAACTCTGAGAGGTGTTTACGCAATCACAGCACTTGATGAACTTTTTGTGAACATATATAGGGCTTTTCTGTACCACCTTTCATGAGCTCCTTCACTAGATGTAAAGGAAAAGAAGTGTTTTTATGTTCTTTCTTCATTGTTTTTAACCTTTTCATCTAAAGTCAGATCTCTTGACCAAGAGATTTCAATCATTTAAAATTTTAAATTATTCTGAACCACCGAATTCTATTTATCACCAGCCACTTGGCAACAAAAACTATTCCAGGTTAATGCTTTGCTGCTGCCCTGCACGGCAGCAGCCCTAGAATTTCTGCAGCTCTCAAGGATGAGGCGATTTCTCTCGCTCCAATGAAGGCAGAAAGAGGCTAATGATTCACTGGAAAGATGCTTACAGTTGAACAAAAAGAGAGAACTATTGCATTGCTTTTGTTTCCAGCTTTCTTGGCAGAAGTGCTTTGTTAGCTCAGGTAGGAGAGGGTATATGCTAAAGCTGCTATTGAGCAAGTGGCACACTTGCAGCTGCATATTTTAAAATATGCTTTTGCCTTTTTGCTCCAGTCTGCCATGTATAAAGGGAAGGTACTACTTAACTGCATCTCTAGGTTAAATTCACTGACATTTGTATTCTGTTTTGAACATACAATGTACTAGCAGAAATGTTAAAATTACTTTGGAAAATTAATTCTTGCAATCTCCAGTTGGATATGCAATTACTAGTGGAAAAAAACCCCAACAACTTACAAATGCTTAGAGAAACAGATGATTTCCTGGGAAATTGCAGGGTATAATGTATTTGTCTGAGTGCTGCAATCAAATACTTCTATGATGAGCACTCTAGAGGAGTTTATGAGGAAAATATTAATTCTTATTGTCTGCAGTGTTTGGATCTTGGAAGTCAATAGGGCATGAGATCACCCATCACATAGTGAAGACAGAATAAATATTTGAATGATTTTTTGCTTCTCCCAAGAAGTATGCATCCTGCATAACTGCAGATACAATTTTTTGTTAAAGACTCCAGTCATTTAGTTATGGACTGTATCATAACATAAAACTGATTGGCCTGTGACCAAAATGAAGGCTAATATTCCCTGATTTTAAGAGATTCTTAAAACTACATCTTAAGTCACCAGTTCTTTCATTAAGCTCTTCTGTTTGAGTGGCAGCACATGTTTAAAAAGTGTGTTTAATTCATACATTCCTGCATTACTTGTGGTTACACAAACTAAATTTTTTAATAAAACCTGCATATTCTCTTACTCCTTACGTTACAATGTATTTAGAATTATTGCAGTAAATTTAGGTGCTCTCTCATTTCAGTTGAGACTAGGTCTAAGTCACAAGTACACGAAACTCCAAATTAAGACATCCTAAAGAAGTTTGAGAGATTTTTTAATTACATTTTTCTGATCCTAAGACAAAGCAAACGGTAAAATATTCATTGCCTCCAACTTCCTGCAATGATTATAATTTTTCTCATGTTCGATCTTTATCCCAGATTGTTTGTGGTCCATGTTTAGGCTTTGGCATCTTGCAAATGAGTTTAGTAGAAAGGTAGCATTTACAGTACTTATTAACCACTGTCTGTTCCAGAATGCCTCTTAGAATATTTATTCAAATTCAGCCTTCATTATTTTTAGCTCACTTGGGAAATTATTAGCTTTCATCTGATGCCTCACATATTTATGCTAGAAATAAGAAGATTTCATACTAAGCGTATTAGTATGTTTAACGTCAGAGAGGAAGCCAAGTCATTATGCCAATTCTTATTTTAAAGAGTTTTTAATAGTGATAGCTTTTTCACAAGTAGTCAATAAGGTACATAAGCAAAATTTAGACAAGTAGCTAAGGACCCTGACTCATATTTCCAAAGACACCGAAGCGACTAAAACCACGGACCTATTCCTTGAAGGATTTTAAAAAAACCCAACTGCCTAGGACCACCTGTCATTGATTTCAGTGGAAATTAGATACATGACTGCTTTTGAAAAATCTCTTGAGTGTCCATCTGCCTCTTCAGTGCCTAAAAAACATTGAAAATCTGCGTCACATGCCTTTAGGAGCCTCCAAGGTCTCACTGACTTTTCATGAGACTCGTACTAGTTTTTGAAAATAGATTAGCACTTCTGAAAGGTTAGTGTAGATTTAGGCACAATTTAGACACTTCAGCAAACACTTATGTAGGAAAAATTGATAATTTTTAATAGTTTGTACCATTAATGATAGATATACTTTAAAATTACACTACAAACCTTTCAGGTTGGTTCGAATGAATGTTGAAAATGAGGAGGATTTTGATGTGCACATACCTTTTTAAAATCAGGCACAAGTAGTACCTATTGATTGCTCAAAAGAGCCTCTATTTGCTATATTTATAATACAGGAGGAAAAATATCAGAGGTTCAGCTGGTAGTTCTTAGGAAAAACAGATGGCTGGTTAGAAAACAGTGGGAATCCAGTCAAGGGAAAATATTTGTGGTGCAATGATACTTATGGCCAAAAGACCTAGGAAAATCAATGATCAATGTTTTCTTTAGTGAGCACAGAGAATTCCTCAAATTCACTTATGCTATCCTCAGTGCACTGAGCCAGAGCCAATTGAAGTTAACAGATAACCTTGAGTAAGTATCCAAGGGCTCCTGATTGTGGATTATGAAGTGAAAAATCTCATGGACAGGACCAGCCTGGATTATTAACATCATTATTTTCCCCTTTTTTCGTATCATGTTTGTCCCATGTTTATTACAGTACATATCAGCTTTTCCTTGACAATGTCTCTTCTCTGCCATATGAAAGTACAGATATACACTTTTTTGTAATATTATATCCTAAAAAACCCAAAAAGGGCACTCCCAACTGTTTTATTCTTCCAAGATAATAATTTTGCATTCAAACCTGGTGCAGGTTATTTGATTCTTGATGGGGGGTTCAAGCCTGATTTATTAAAAAAAATTCACTCTTTTTTTCACAGATCTGAGCTTTATCTGTTTCATACCTGAGTGTAGATTTCTATTTGAAAGAGCAGCAGGAAATAAGAATATTACCAGTTATGAATTCTTCTAATTTTATTAGTCTTCATCTTAGTGATAACAGGAAATAGTAGTTTTTTACTGCATGAACTCCTACTGCTTTCAAAAACTAAAATAAGATGACCGTGTAACAAAAATTATAATAGTTGACATAATGCCATTAGAGCTGCAGTTGTAGAATTTCATTCCATTGTTTGCAAAAAGAATGATAAGGATCAAATTCTACAAAACCATCTTTCTATTATTTTTTGAATGACCGTATTATCTTGACCACTCCAATTTTTTAAATTATTATAGCTTGGGATAGCTATATGAAATCTACTGCATCTAATTCCTGAAATAGCAGTGGAATTCTACAAGCGTATGAAAATCATTTATGTGAGTATCTCGTACAAGGTCACCCTTCGTGACTTCTAAATGCAGAAGTCAATACATAACAGTCGAGTGAGAGAATGCTGTGGAAACACTACCCTCATTTCTACCCCATTTCCCTCAAGCCAGGCTAACTAAGAATGGTACAGTGCACAATATTAAGAGTAGCCTGAAATAAGTTAAATCATATACATATTTGTTCATAGCAAATATAAATAATCCTTTCTGGTTTTTAGTGCTGTACTCTGCTTCAAAACAATACAGTTACTGAAAAAGGTTTGTCAAGATCTGAACAACCTAAAGTACAGTTCCTATCCCCCATATCTGGTTTGGAAATTTTAACTACTGCAATTACTGTTCCCTGCAAAGGGGTCACTTTAGAGAAGACCATGGAATGCTGTTATCTTTGAAGTGGTTCTGTACTGTTTCTGTATTGCTTTGGATGAAGGGAGGTACTGAAGCAAGGAAGGTAGAGGGACTTTGTGCTGTTGATTCAACTCACTGGATGGCTAACACCTCAGGTGGGGTTCTGTCTTACTTCAGTCATATTACTGCTTTTATAGATGAGCTCATTAGGTCAGCAGTAGCTATTTTTTAAACCTTCAGATTGCCTGAGATCTCAAAACTGCATGCTTGTTGTATCAATGAGTATCTCAAAACTGTACTTGAGCATCATTCTGTGATACTTTATGGCAGAGCATTCTAATGGAGATAATGCTTCTTTAATGACGCCTTCTATTTAGATGTCACTCCAGGTTTTAAATATTATTGTCTCAATTTCTTAAAAAACTGCTGGGCCATGTATATTCATAGGAATAGACATGAAACCGTGTGAACAGCAGTGAAAAAATTGCTTCATTATTTATGCATGGGTAAGTGCACCTTGTCTCATTATACAGGAATAAAACACGAAGGAGTGTTACTTATTATGGCATGTAAGAGTATACGCTATCTACTCTATTAAGATGGATAATAGATAAGCTTTTCCCTTCTACTTTTCCTCTCTGAGAGTGGAGTGCTTTCTCGAACAAGATTCACACTTGGTAAGAACAAAGCCTGGGAGTTCTTAAAGGCCAAAGGAGCAACTCTAACTGGGTTACCTGCATAAGGCACATTCTGGGTCTTTGCTTAACTGTATTATCGCACGACAGCTAAAATAAGCTTGGGTTTGATTTGATCTGAGATGTGGTCCATATGAGTGCATCCTTATCTCCACACTGTGTGGTTTTAAATAGAGTCATCCCACCAAAATTTAGGCTCTTAATGGAGGGTCCTTACTCAACTGACTTAACTAACTTAAGGCTACAATTGCCGTAGCTTCCTTGCTTAATTTAGTGGAGAAGGAGAAGTATCTCCTATATGATACTCAGAACTTAAAGAGAGCTCTGAAAGTTTCTAACTCCTCTCACTCTCTATACAATAAGCTCGAGTAGGATCCTAACTCAGATACCTTGTTTACGTGCCCAAAAGTAGATGGAATGAATCTAAACCAGAATCTCCCTGTGTATATTGGATCAAGCTCTGTTTAGTCTTTATCACTCAGAAGGTTCAGTCTATATGTGGATAAATGAAAATGATGTTTGTCAGAGATTGTCTGTCTATAAAGAACTGAATTTGAAAGTCTTTGCCTGAAAAGGGGTGAAAGGAACAATACAATCAACAACATAAAATACAAATGAGAGCTTTTCTAGTATATCTGTCCTTCTCTACATGCATCATGGAGGTATAATAACATCACCTATTCTTCCTACACTTCTATCTTCCCTTGAAAAAAAGAAGAAAAAAACCCCAAACCGCCAAAAACCATCATTAAGGAATACTTTGATATCACTGAATTCTAAAATATAAGTAGGGTCATAATGCAAATTATTTCAATAGTACCTCTGTTTTTGTTTAGTGCCTATTGATTTCGAGTAAAATGCCAGAAACAATTAGAAAAAGCAGAACTGTTCTAAAAGCAAATGTATATGGTGGTTTTGCATTTAAACTTAGCTATATATTTCAGGAATAAACATGGCTTTTATTCAGGACATGTATTTGCCAATAATACATCTGATTAAACTAGGAAAATTAGACATACTATCAGTAGCTTGCTCCCAAATTACACAAGAAGAAATTAGATACATTTTCAGTAGCTTGCTCTCAAATCTCTTCAGTCTATGAGTCACCAGATTCTTCCTGCCAAACTAAATATGTCTGTGAAAGGCTGGAAACTTTAATGGAAAGAAACATAAAACTCGAAATACGTAGGAAAAACTAAGTTTTTTCATGGAAGACCTGTTGACTAGTAATTCAGGAATTCAGGGGAAGTAGAAACAAATTATTATATCTTACTTGTCTGCAGAAGTTTCAAGACAGAAACATATTCAACTTAAACCTGCTATGTTAACTTAAAGTAGATGTCCTTATTAGCTTCCATGTAACTCAAAGTAGTCACTGAAGACTTACAAAAACAATAGTAGAAGTTCTTATCCAGTCATTTTGATGGGGCTGAGTTAAAAGAAACTTTCAGTATAGTTAATGCAAGTCTGAAAAAAATCCCTCTGTTGTAAATTGGCTTTATTATACATAGTACCACACAGCCATCAGAGCTAATTGGGAATGTACTCATCTTTTCAGATCCACAACCATAATGACATATTCTCTATAATTTTCCCCACAACACTTACACTTTTTCTACCTTTGCATAAGCCATACATTTAGAAATATTCTTCAGAATACAGACTTGTTGTGGAATACAGAGTTTGTGTGTGTAATTTAAGCTTTTATCTGTTGCCTTAGTAAGATATGGCTGTTAATTAACATTCTTTAGAATTCAAAACAATTTTCAGTAGTATTTACTTTCCTTAGAAGTTATTGTTTATAGCAGCTGAGGGTGTTACTTAAGTGCTTACTTTTTTGGAGATAGAAATAGTTAATAAGCATTGCCAGAATATTTGTTTTCAGAAAGAAAACAGTTTTGTTCACTGAGCTGGATTGAGTCAGAATTGTCTGAGCCAACCCCTTCTTTATTCTGCATACTCAGCCTTGTGTAAATTTCTGCCCAACACACAAAGACATAAACACTATAAAAAATAGTTCTGCATAAAAAAAAAAATCATATAATTTCAGTTTTGGGTGTGAGCCACTATTTCCTAATGGAAGTGCTTTAACAGGACACTTTCCTTACTTACACACTTTTATGCGCACACAAGGAAGCAGAAGTGTCTTCTCTCTGGAGGCATTCTCTTACTCTAGAGCAGTTATATTACATAGAAAGGAAAACTGGGATCACAGCTGAATTTCAAAAGCAAGATGGGAAATACGTAAATATGCTGTAGATTCAGAAAAAAAAAAAAGGGATGAGTTCTAAATTGTTTCTTTGATAAAAGGAAGCTATTCCAGTTTTCACTAGCATAGGATTTAACATGAAGTAAACAAACAGATTCAACTCTGTTTTGTAAGAGCAAAAACATTGAAAACATATTAAATTTGACTGTACATGGGATTCAATCAGAAAATACTGCAAGTATCTCAGTCTTGTGTTTGATTTTGTAGGAATTTAAGTTTACTAAGGAATTTAAAGCAGTTTTCAAAGGAATTCCAAACCATTTTACCAGGAACTGACACTGGAGAGGCAATAAGAAATCTAACCTAGGAGTTACTCAGATAAAATTGACAAGATAAGCTCACCAATGTAATTTGTCTAACACTTAAAAAAGTATGAAAAGAAGTTAGCATTTCACTTTTCTTGCTTCGATATAGTAAGAGAAGCAATTTACCCTATTATTCTGAGAGTTATGTGTTAACCAGTGCCTAAGGTATAGCCTCTTGGTTGAAACAGGCATTTAGCTGGTTTCAATTTTTTAAACTTTTATTTACAGTGACAATGCAAAATTTTCTATAAGTTGGCGGGACCCATTGGTCAGTATACATTATGCCACTCCAAAGGCTATGGATGTGTTCAAATTCGTGTTCTCAGAAACTCATTCACTGATGCAAACATGAAATATGCCTGTCATTACTGAACAATTAGACTCAGTACTTGGGCTATATCTTGAAGTGATTTTGCATTAAATGCACCACAAAGAAAGTATGAATTAATGGCTTTTTCGTCTTTTTGACTTGGAAGTTCCTGTGGTTATTACCAGAGATAAATTTAGCATAAATTCTTCAATAAGCATGCGTTTGTGGTATTTCTTTTGTCTTGATTTCTAGACTGAGAAACGACTTAACTGTTGGTTACCCTTTCATTTGTCGTCGTATTTTTGAACAATTAAGGTTGTATCATAGGGAAATATTGACCTTTGGGTATGGTTCAATAAACAAGTTCAGATCCATCCTTTTTTAGCAAAGCTCTGAAATTAAAATGGCCTTAAGTCTTTGATTTTCAATTATGTGAGGGGGTGTGAAGCATGCATAAGAGCTAAAGTGCTGAATAAGCTCTAGAGAAATGGCTGCATGAACTTTGTTCTTTGCCTGAGCACTCTGTATGGATTGCCCTAGATGCTCAAGTAGTTAATGCAAAAGGTTTTAATTAAGAGGCTGTGTGGTTCTGCTAAACTGAGTAATTTGCATTGCGAATCTTGTTGCTGTTAATCAAATATTGCAAATGCATTATTAATACCAGAACAAATGAAGAGGTCCATATGCAAAGGTTTTGGCCAATTGCAGAAAGCATACGCCACAACTGAAGTCAGTGAAGGGTTTTTCTTGGTATTTAAGATTCAGTGGAAAACTAAGAGGGGCATCTATGCCAAGAATTAATGCTGATCTTGCCAAGTGCTTCTTTGAGTGACTTTATCCAACATGAGACTAAACAATGTATTAAATACACATATAGCAGTTAGGGAATCAAATGTCAAATAACAGCTTTCTGCTATTTGAGATGAAATTTGAAACTTGATCTAGTGCATAGATAAAGGCAAACATCATAAAAAGCATTAGCATTTCTAACATCTAACAGCTAATAAGGACACATATAAATTGAACTTCTGGAGAGACCGTACTTGTTTGGGTTTGGTAGTAGAGACTTTTTGCAGAGATGTTTCCTGCTGAAATTTTGATCAATGGTTTGCTTCCAGTCACCTCATTAAAATGATCATTACTACTACAGTCCCTCTTAATGAGAAGGTCACAAAATTATGAAATCCTTGGTGACCTGAGAACTAGCTGTAGAGGAGACCTGTTTGCTGTGTCTAAATTTAGTGTGTTTTAGATGCTAAATCCTCCTAGACCCACTCTGTGATCCATGGAGAAAAAAGGCAGAACCACTCTCTCTGTTATTAAAGAGGTAACTTAAGAAGATTAACTTCACTAAACTAAGGTTAGCCTTTATGAACACTCCCTAACCTTTCTTAGGGTGGTAAAAAAAGGACAAAATTCTTTCAAAGACTGTCTTATTTTCAGAGAAATTCCTCAATGATTACTACTAATGGCTACGGAGCCCACACCAAACTTACGTATCAATTATTTGACTATTCAGTGATACCATTCCAGAAGCCATAGCTGTATTTTTTTCTTGCAGAGGTATATCAATAACTGTGCCTATAGTCCTGGTGCCCTGAGCACTGACCCTTCCGGTCTGGTAAAGCATATCTTAGCTCCTTTCCAGGCTAGCTTTCCTGTAAGTAAGGAACCTGTGGATAAAGATTGAGGAATACACTCAACTCTTACATGGATACAGGATTTAGACATGAATGGGGCATGTAGCCAGACCAAGGAACTTAAAAACTCTCTCAAATCTTTCTGTGTGAACATAGCCAAGATGACCAGAATTCCTTTGCAAAGATTTGTAAGACTGTCACTGACACCACAGGCTGTGTGTGTCCACCACAGCTTTTCAGCATGGGTCTCCTGGGCTTGTAACATTAACATTCCTTTCAATCAGGGACCCAGAGAGGAGCTAATGACTCACAGCTCCTCCAGGTATGGAGCAGTTAGAGAACTGAATGCCATGCCATCTCTTGTAATTAAGTTGATGGGTTTGACAGGCCTAGAAACCTTCATTAACATCTTAAAAGCAGACTTCCCTAAGTAAACAAGAAGCTGTTAACTAAAGAGAAATGGAAAACGCAAAACATGATTGCCTATTGCTATGCCCTTTATTTCCTCCTCTCTAAGGCAGCAGTTCCTCCCTATATACCTTAGTATATCTGGTGACAGCTCTGATTGATTACCCAAAATCATGCTCACTGTCTTATCCTGATTTTCTGATTATTATAAACCAATAGTCCTACGTTGCACACAGCTGGGGATATTCACAAGGACAACACACAATTCTGATTGTTTTAGTGGAAAAAAAAGGTAGTAAAAGTCTGTAATGCTTCTCCACAAAGCAGTTGACACAAGGACCATTAGGGTGGATACCAGAAAAGCCTTTCTTTTATGGGATTCACTTTTTACATATGGAAGCATGTGACACATCATTCTCCATTGTCTGAAGAATACCAGAGGAACTCCATTGTGTCAGGTGTCGAAATATTCTCTTTCTTTTCTGTACAAGTGATGCTTCAGAAGATTCACGGTAAGACCAAAGCAGGTTTTTTTAACAGAAAAAAGGTGGTTATGAACTAATGGAATTGATTGCCATAGTTTCAAATAAATATTGCCATCTAACTTGGGCTTTAGTAATTAGAATGACCAAAAGCGTCTAAAGAAATAAGAAAGCTATTTATTGGCATTCGTGTGCTGTTAGCCAAACTGGTATCAGTTTATTGGAAAAGGAAAAGGTATCTTTTCAAAGGAGAAGAAACTAAATAAAAAAGAATATAGCATTTGCTCCTTGGGGCAAACTACATTTGCTTTCCTTTCTCATCGTAGTAATAGTCCTCAGGGAACAACATGAGCAAGGGTGAACAATTATCCATTAAACTCAGCTTGTATGAAGTAAAAAAAAATAAAATGATAAGACTAGACTATTTTCCCAGTCATTCCTGGGATAAGACTAGAGTATTTCAAGCAAAACTTCCCCCCTACTGGGCTACTGCTTCTGTAAGTTTCCTGTAAGTGTCCTTCCAGTTTTTCAGACATTCTATGCCCTCAGCATTGTTCTGTAATAGTAGTGGCATGTTACACCTTTCTAGGCATTAAAATTCAAATGAACATAACAACCATCCCATTTTGCCTCATGACTATTGAATCCAGAGTTTTTGAGACTGGGGAAACATTAATTGAGAAGAGTTGTGTTTAAGTGTAGCCATTTGTGCATCTGTGGCCAGGCTCTCTGCGTGTTGGCTTCTCCTAACATAAGCTAGCACCCAAGAACTTGAGTGGCAGAAGTTGTGCTAGAGAGGTGTTTCTAGATGAAAGGTGGCAAAAACCTGTTCTTCACTGGTGAATCATGGGAGAGAAAAAGCTGTCCAAGCAGTAGCCAGTGCTGGCTGGGGTTAAATGTGACCAATGGAAAAAGCAGATGCTCCATTTCAGGATTTGTGCAGTGTCCTCCCCTAAAAAAAACTTCAATATTCCTTGCCAGTCTACCTCATGAAGAAAGGGAGTGGTGGAAACCACATTTGACTTCCTCTTGAAGTCGATACTTTTCTTTGTGTGTGGTAAGCAGCTGGGGCATCTCTTCAGAAGCTGTAAAGAATTTCCTTTTATAGCTGGGAAGTTGGGCAGAGCAGATTATATAAAGGAAATTTTTTTTTCTTCCAGTCCTAGACATAGATACAGCCTTGTGGTTGTGGAGTACAGAGTTTCAACAGAAAGTAACTCAATTATTTCTATCTTCATTTCCACCCACAACTCCCAAGGAATAATCAGAAGCTTTGACCTTGAATCTGAACCAGGGGTTCCACCTCAACCAAAAGGTATTCTTTATATTTGGAGTCTCTAGTGAAATACAGAATGATGGAAGAAAAACCATCACTCACAGCTATTTCCTGTGCAAGTTAAAGGCAAACATTACCATTGATTACACTTTATATAAAGGAACAAGAGTATGGGAATACAAGGCTTAAAATACAATTTAAAGTGACATTCTTTTCACAACAAAAGAAAAAAGTTGACTGGATTTTTACTTCTGTAAACGATACAGCATTCTTAAAAAGTTCTATGAAATGGAGCAATAATTTTAACTTCCAATAGTATGATACATTCTGTAGTACCTTTGATATAAGGATCTTAAGTCATTTTACCAATGTTACTGAGTTTACTTTTCTATAGTTCTATATTTTAGACTAAACACTAACAAATAAGGGGGAGAAGGCTAAAACAGATGTAATTGCTGCCTCATGAATCAGAAGTAGTCAGGTAGAAGACACACACTATTAGCATCCAAGGGCCATGTATCAACTTCATAAAATTCCTGTTGAATGTTGCAATTGCAGTCTGTTGAATACAACAGTGCAAGACTTCTGTAAAACAGGGTGGTCATTCATTGGTAAAACCTTCCATAGCCTTTCATACAAAACAAGGTAGACCATTATGGTGTCAACAGTTACATTGATTTCAAGTGAAAACTCAGAACATAAGAAAACAAGAAAGAAAACTGAGAGACGAGGTCATTACCGACAGCAGATAAACCTCAAGATTGCAAGGGTAAAGATCTCCTTTAAAACTTCAGAAACCCATCTTGGTATTATAAAGTAAGGATGATCTAGTTCAGGGAATGTACAGATTTGAAACAGATTGTGCAACCTTAGAATAACTGAGATTGAAAACAGAGAGAGTTATTGCCGATGATGAGAATTTCACGTGTCCTCTTACCTTGAGGGACACAAAGAGTACACGTAACAGTAAGTCTGATTGCTTGGCAGTAACAGCCACTCTTGTGGTAAGCAAGTGTGATAGTTCTCTGAACAAGCAGCAAACAATTTTCCAGGAGAAGAATGATTGGGAAAATGTCTAAGACACATGCACAGTAAAAAAAAATAAAATAGATTGCTATGCTGTTCTAAGGATGCAGTATATTGTCTCATTGTTTTCTGGTGCAGAAACAAGAGGGGGAGGTGAAAGTCTTCCTTTATGTTCCTTCCAGCCATGAAGAGAAAGTATTTGTAGGGCACTCAAATAGACCCTTAAGTGTAACTCAGCTGCTGACAAATGTAACAGATTTGGTGTTCAAATGAACATGCAAATTCCTTTATGAGAGATTCCAGTATTTTTAATGTT
This sequence comes from Chroicocephalus ridibundus, assembly GCF_963924245.1. Classification (NCBI taxonomy): domain Eukaryota; kingdom Metazoa; phylum Chordata; class Aves; order Charadriiformes; family Laridae; genus Chroicocephalus; species Chroicocephalus ridibundus. The sequence goes on from NC_086284.1 coordinate 159,360,170, forward strand.
GTGTTTCGCACCAGAATATTAAGTTAAACAGCACCCTGGAGTAGATGCTCATTAACGATACCTAAAGTGTTAAATACAGAAAAGAAGGGTTCTTTAGTGAATTACCTTGCATATATGAAACTAAGGCTCACAGTTTCAAAGGTAAACTTCAATAGAAAGTGCCAAGAAGATAGTGCAAATGTCTGCAGCTTGTATGTTGAGGAAATCAGGTTTTAATGTAAATTAAAGGTGCGAGAATCTGGATTTCATTAGTTCTATTTTTATTGCAAACAAGGAGAGAAACATTGAAAGCAATGACTCCACTAATAGAAATTAATAGGAATGGGGTGGGTAAGATCAGAAAAACAAAAGTGATAGCTTAGAAGGCAAGAATTATTAGGATAAAATGATGATTATAAAAGTGTAAAAAAAAAAAAAAAAAGATTAAAAAAGAAAAGCTGGGCCTCACAAAGAATACAAAAATAAATAGGAAAAACTGCCTTCAGTTAATTTCTTGTCTTTATAGCCTAACCACCCCATATTTCCTTTTCTTAGTTATATTCTTGTTTGGAGAGGTAACCGAGGCCCTGAAGGAGAGCTAACTTCGGACAAGTATATGTTATTAATAAAAGAAACACTAGCTTCAGAGGCTCTAAAAGCACAAATTCTTTCATGTTTTGAATAAATATTTTAATGAATGAATTCAGAATTAATATATTCCTAGGTAAAAGTTTCATTAACTTTATGTTATTTGAGTAGCAAATAGCTGAAAATAAGAAATAGATTTCTATTATTTACAAGTTGTGTATTTCTTGATCTTGACAGCACTTGTAAAAAGATACCAAGGGAGAAGAGTTACTTTTCTAACTACTCCAGCCTTGCACAACACAGCAAAGGAAAAATAACATGATGTTCATTTCCAAAGTGTAGGTCTTGCTGGGAAAAGTTACTCGAGTACTAATATATCTACACTGTTACAGACTTAATTGTATCTGTTGTCTGTATGGGTGTTAATCGCCATTATCTCACCATGCATGAATTTTCCTTCACCTGTCTTTAACTGATGAATTGTGTGGATACTTGGATGTGGTAAGTTTCTGCTTGCTACCTTCCAGCTTTTCTTTTTTCCAAACCAGATGTTGAAGCTTAGTGTGTTTTTAATATGATACAATGTGTACTTAAACTGTTTACGAGTAGTCTGACATAACAGGTACATGCAGTTCTGCCTCATGAATATCTTGGGTCTACCGTGTGCTTTCATTCATTTAATTTCAGTGGCAGGTCAGCAGAAAGCAGCAATATGGCAGGTGGAACAGCAACAGCTGGAAAGTGGTTAAAAACATATCTGAAAAGGAAAATTTGTCAGAAACTCAGAGGGGCTGAACACAGGCACAGCTCTATTCTTTACTGAGACTTCATGGTCACTGAAGACTTGGGCATCTCCGAGACAGAGGATACCAGTCATACTTGGCAGCCTGTTTTGATAATTTCTAAGCCACTTAGTGCAAACTCCAATGGATTACATGGCACAGTTTAGTGGTTGAATGAAAGAAAGGGTTGACTTACTGAAGTAAAAGCCTCTGTCTCCACACACGAACTGAAGAGCATCAACCAGCTCAGCTCCACAGAGTGTTTCTGGGCCAGCAGCAGCAGAACTGGTTAAGGTAAGCAAACACAGGCCAAGGTAGAAGAAATGAATGTAGGACACAGTGTGCATCTTCACCTGCCAAGGAAGCAAAAGCAGTGTCAGAATTTCCCAACAGGTTCCTTAAAGAAAATGACTCTTGCACCCTTGCAAGTTGAGGATGTGGAGGTGCTGTAATTTGTTAGACAATAAACACAGTATCAGGAAATGCCTCACCATAATTTTGCAACTCTGTACATATTCTAGTCTGTGTAGTTTGTAAACTGATTACTTCCTCTGGTGAATATTCTTGTTTCACATTCACACGTAGTTAGAGAACCTCGTAGTAACTATGATTTATGGTTGCTCTTGCAAAAGGAGGATACGGAAGAGTTCAGTAGACAGGCAAGGGGAAGCCCGGAATAACTTGAGTGAGAAAGACTAGACAACCTTGTCGTTTTGTCTGAGACCAGATAGGCTAAGAGGGAATATGACATTTGCCTGACAACGTACTGTGAGAGATGGAGGTGGCATAGACAGACAAGAGCTATTTAAAATAAAGAACAGCACTGGCACAAGAGTAAATGGCTGTAAAGTGGATGGAAGGAAACTTGGCCCAGTAGGAAAAGGATTCATAATTATTACTCCATGGTTCTGCAGCCACCTTAAAAAGGGAAATACCAGGACAAAAAAAGTTTCAAGGCAGCGCTTGCCGAAGTTACAGAAGAGTTAACGTGGGACCTTCCATAGTAGGGGACCCCATTCAGTGACTCTTACAATCCTGTCTTACTAGCAAGGCAGCATTTGGAAGGATTCAAGAAATTAAGGGGAGCACTAGTGGGAGTGTTAAGCAGTTGCACTTGATGGAAGCAGCTATACTTTCTCTGACGTCCATTATATCCTCTTAGTCAGGTTTGGCTATGAGGTATACACAGAGGTGATAATTCTTTTCTCATTTACATTTGGTTACAAACTATCTTTTTCCTGGACTTATGCTTGAAGAAAGGCCAATCCTCAATGGGTGTAAATTTGCACCATTCTGTTTATCTACTTATTTTTATATCAATTTATATCAGCCAAAGATCTTACCCAATACGTCAAAGAAGGTAACATTTTCTTTTAAATACTAGGAAAAGCTATTTATGTTTAGTAGCAGGACAGTGAAGAATGTGCTTAATGTGTTTTCTGAACTGATTTAGGTCACTTGCCAAAAATGCTAGTTTCAAAAGGTGTAAATCTGCATTAAATTTCATTCTGTTTCAAGGTTAATGTTAGTATTGCAGTCAGGTAAGAAGTTACAAATCTTTCTTGCACATACAGTTAACCATGGCTTAAAACTGCTTTATATTAGCAGACTAGTGCAAAGTAATTGGAGGAAATTGATTAATCTTCATAAAGTTTCTTTTAGGGTTTCGGGGACCATTTAATCTTATTTTTTTCACTGAACTTTTGAAGAACTGATGAAATTATCTATTTTCTGCTCATATGGGATCTCATCCAGTGTGGAATTGAGCCTTCTGTAGTCAATAATTTTTAAGAATTCTTATTTTCTTGGCAAGGGATCTTAGCACCTTGCTGGATGAGTTCCCTTTTCCAACTTATATCAAAGCTGAGTAAGAGACAAATCTATAAATAAGTCAGAATTTATCCCCCCTTTTTTCCCCCTGGTATTTCCACTGTGAAAATAATGAACAAATCTAAATCCCATGATATATCGTAAAAAGAAAGAAAGAATAATTATTTTCCCATTCACAAGGGTATTTAGCCAACTTTGCCATGCAAAAACCAGCAAAGTTTTAATGCATGGACATGACTTCAATGGCAGGTGGAGGAAGAGCAGACTATAAATGAATGATGATAACACGCGGCATTATTTCCTGTAATGATTCCATATCTTAACAACATCAATTTCTTTTTTCCCCTGCCATAATTTTGCATTTCTAAGGTGAATGTGATGCACCTGCAGTTTAAGATGGTTCCCAGCTCTGAAGAGGTAAAGCAGAGAGCTGTTTAGCATACTGCCTCAGAAGGCTGACATTACAAATACATCCTGTATTTAACAATTTGTTCTTGTATAACGTTTGGGCCAGGAATAAACATAAATCTTAGCCATTTAACAATTTTGTATTTTTCAAGACTTTTCAGCTGGGTTGCATTTTCAGATAAATATCAGCACTGAACTACAACAAAACAGATTATCTACTGTTTTTCCTTTAGTGGAAGCCAAAAAGGCTGCACAGTATAAACCACAGAGAATTTTTAACTTTATCTCCAAATTTAAAAAGAGTCAAGAACTTTCAAACAAGTAAAAACTTTGGGGAAAAGAAAACAGACTCACATGTTTCTAGGGCTCAATCAATTATTTGTTAAATTAAGTGCTGTTTCATCAAAACTAATTCCAGAACATAGTTTAAAACTTGAGCTTTACTTCGTCATTTTAATTAAACATAACATTAGTTGATTCAATATGTTTGTGATAAAATCAAAGTTCCCATTTATTTCTGAGGGGAATATTCTTAAGAAAATACAAAGTTGTAATCCAATATTGCTTCAGGTTCTTTACAAACAGGCAGGGTGCTTGCAACGTCCCCAGTTTGACTAGAAAATTGAGAGTTTAAAAGAAAACGCATTGGCATGTGGGTGGGGTTTATTGAAGCATCTAATTACATTTGGAAATTGAATACAGGTTCAGGATGAGCCTGGTTAAGCACTTCTTTTAGTTGCATAGAATGACTGACCATATTTTCACAGCTGGAATTTCCTCTTTTTTCAGTAAAATAACCAGCTTTTGCTGCATTCCTCTTTTAATGGTCCAGAAGAGTGGCACCACAGAAGAATGTCATATATGAACACTCTACATCTCTTTTACTTCTTAATTCTTCTATATAAATCCTCTTCATCTAACAAACTATTGGTTGGCACAAGTCGTGCATAAGGATTCTTCACATGCTTGGTCATAAGACCATCTACAATAATTAGAAATATCTTGAAAGGGGCAACATTTTTAGGGATAGTATATGCTATAGAAAAAAAAATCAAGAGTTATATTCAAAATTACATTTTGCTACATAGAGGTTGGACCTGATTACAAAGCCATAGTAGAAGTATGTATTTAGTATGTAATAACAGTATTCAGTAGTAATTATTGTATAAATAAAGCATATATACCCTAGAATGAATCAAGGTTTAAATACTGCTAACTCTGATTTAAGAATCTGAGCTACATCCTAACCTAAATCAATATGTTCCATTGATTCCAAGGAAGCTTGGCAGGATGCACCAGCTGAGGAGCTAGCACATTACTTTTATGTCTCTTAGTGCCTTGCTCAATACTTAAAAAAAATCAGCTTCATCTTTCAAGTACATTGGAAGGGATGCCCATTTATACATTAAGAGAATAGTTTCATCCATTGCAATTACAGACCTTCTCTTTTGAATCCCACTAAGGAATGAGCTAAGTGTGTTTAAAGTGGAAGACACTCTAAAAAAAATAATTAGGCCCTAAACACTTAAAAGAGAAGAATTCTGTCAACTACATAAGTGTCCTTGCAAAATATGAAAGAAAAAAAGTTCTTGAAGGATATAAATTTGCTGATAATGGAAAGTTGAACTAGGGCCAATTGACAGAAACAGAGGTCAATGCACCTAATGAAGCCAAATTTACTTAGAGACAGTTTATATTAATGTGTAGAAATCACAGGGTCATAACATGAAACTTCACATGCAAACTTTCCTGAAACAGCCCTCCCTGCAAGGGAAAACTTGGAGATGAACATGTAGGGGAATTTCCATTTTCTTTATGTACCATTGCTTAAGCTACACAAATATGCAAGGTCAGCAAGAGTCGCAGCTGGTTTCTAATGTAGAAAACAAACTGAACTTCACATTTACTTTTAATTTATGAAAGCAAAAAACAAGTAAATGTAACAAGGCTGCCAGAAAATTGCTGCAGTGACAACATCCCTTAAAAGTTTCCCTGTGAAAGCATGAACATTTTTTTCCATAATTGTGTATAATAAAACTGCAGAAACTTAACATGTGAATAATACCTTTTTTCCTATAAAACCCTGCACCTGCAGAAAATAGCTAAAAGTTCTCGTTTTCAGAAGCATTAATTAACAATAGAGACAATGATGTAATTGGACCCTTTAATAATGACATAACTGAAATATTGCAAAGTTCTCTGAATAGAAGTGAAATTTAAGACATGTATCTGCAATAGTTTACCCTTACAGTTATCTATGTAATTGCAACTATTACATACAGCCATTTTCCAGATCACATAAAATTGCATGTTCAGCAATTTATAAATAATTCTCAGTTCTAAAATAATGTTATTGAAAAGTGCACAATACTCTTCAAACCAGAAGCAGACAATACACAGTAAAATAAAACAAAAAAAAATATTTGAAATAGTAATAAAGATTTACCTTCAAGAAATCACAAAAGCAGCACTTAACTAATTGTGTTGAAAGACTGTTGATTTTTTCCATTGCTTCTTAAAAGTGCAAAGTCTGGAAATGAATTTGTTAGCAGTAATGATGAGAAAAAAGAAATCCAGAGAGATGTGAGATGTTGAGAGCAATGTCACATTTCAATATTGAGGACTTTATTCCATTGCGCAGGCTCTATCTGCTCTGATTTTAGCAGTGACAGTGAGATTTAGCAAACAGAAGAGGGATTTAGAGAAAATCCTCACATTTATCTACATTACACAGACACTGTAGACAGGAAACAGCTGGGGGAGCATTTGCCTTCTCTCTCTCTCCCTCTTCTGGCAAAGTTACCGAGTAAGGACTTTTTTGGGCACGGTGACAAATAACATCATACCTTTGCATTTTAAAACTAGAGCACAGAAGCATATTTTTTTCCCTTTAAAAGAATGTGAATTAGTGACTGAGGGGCTAGCAGACAAAAAAAGCTTGTGCTGCCATGAAAAATAAGAAAATGTGTTCTGGTTAACTTTCAGATAGCTATGTGTGCGTTTGTATTTGTTTGTGTGTATGTGTGTCTGCATTTCAAATATACGAAAACTTACATACCTAAGGGCATTCTTTGTGTATATGCATACCTTTGTGTATACGTACACATTTTATTTATGCGTAGGGGCACAGGTATTTTCTTTATACAGCACAGAAAGACAGGCAGTCGGTTATGTACTTTTTTCTTAATTCATCTCTAGGTTATTAAACTTGGCACGCCTATATGCTGAGTAACAATTAAAGCCTCCAACTCTCTGTGCTGTTAACCCTAAAATAGCAGTTTGTAATTTGCTAAAAATAACAGAATTGTTGAGCGCTACTTGTAAATAGGGCAAAATAGCTTTGTGATCTTTTAGCACCCACACAGGAGAAGTCGTATCATTTCCTAGAATTTACAGTACTATGAATATAGCAACACTAGTGGACCAGTCTGGGGGGGCTTCCATGACATTTATCTTAAATGTGCCATTCTAATTATAAAGTGATTTTCCCCGCTTTTGTGTAGTAATCTCCATAATTACTCTTGATAACAATTTAAATGACACTGGGAAAGAAAGAATTCAACTTCGTCAGTTCTGCAATACCTAACTTTTGCCTTTTTATTTTTCCTCAATTATGAGTATATTATAAATAACACCAGCTGGCCAGCAACATGCTCTCACGGGTTATGATGTCATTCAAATCCCTCAACTGTGCTAGTGGCTTGCAATGTGCTCCAAGCCAGCTGTTTTTCTATTTATAATGTATGCTTGCATTTCAATACTTAGCTATTGAGAATAAAGTTGTGATGCTGTTTTATAGATACAATTCGTACTTGTTACCCTTTGGTTTTGGAAGATGGCATTTAAAAGTAGAGGATTAAATAAGACCGCAGCTCCAGAGGCCAAATACATGTCACAAACAACGCATGATTTCCCCAAAAGCCGTTTCAGAACATTGCATTTTGTTCTTGTCCCCTTCCACTCAAGTGAGGGTTGCATGCTGAGGTGCTAGCTGTACTTATTATTGAAAATAACAATTGAGATCATGTTGGCCCTGGTCCATTCTCATTTTTCAGATCCACCTTGAACTATATGGTGCTTGCCAGGCAGAAAGGACACATTTGGTTATTTGTGTTCTCTATGAATGCCTAATACGCTGCTCTGTGCGGTTTTAAACGGTGTATGGTTAGCTAAGCTGATTAATCTTTGGAAGGATTTCGTCTAATGTAGCATAATGGTGGAATCACGGGGGGCTTTGAGGTAAATTTGTTTAGTTCAGGTAATACCAATATTTCAAGTATTCTAATACACATTTGTACTTCAGGTATTGTATTTTAATAATCTCGTCTGTTTTATTCTTCCCTCTGCATTTCAGAGGTCATTGAATAGTGGCACCATTCTATACATAGCTTGACGTAGCCTGCTGCAACTCGTAGCACACGTATCACTTATTTCACCAGCCTAATAGAAGAATGTGGGAAGACAAATTATCAAAGCTCTGATATTCTTTATTTTTGACTTTTACAGTAGTACAGATGGGTGCACATAATTCTGACTTTTTCTTCATAAGTAACAGAAGGAATCCGCTCATTCATCGCTTCCCCACTGCCTGAGCTTCAAACCCTCGTTTCTCTCCTCACTGCTTGCTTTCTCCTAGGTTTCACCAGACCTCTCTTGGTCATGAGAGCAGCATGCAGTAGAAGATGCAACTTTTGGTTTTCGGAGTAGCCAGAGAATCGTGTGGTGTCTCTACACAACTGCTAAAACTATTTCTTTCCATAGCGCCATACCAAACTTCTCTCCTCATTCCACCCAACCCAGCATAAGTTTCTCATGCACTTCACGTCTTTCTTTTAGTTCTTGTTTTAAAGTGGTGGTGTGAAAAGGCGGGAAAACAGAATAGATTCAAGAGAGGTTTTTCGTAGTCATTTTTAGACTTACTGTTAATGCAGTGCTTTTCTTCACTAACAAATAATTCCATTTTTTTTCTAGAAAATTCAACATTCCTCAGGACATATCCATCCGGGGATTGCTACTTTCCTAAAATATAGCTTCTCTTCTGGTGATAATACTCTAGTCAGTACAGCAATCTGTTGATTAATGGAGATTTATTCATTTCTCCTTTGTTAAATATAATACCTTTCACTTTATAAAGCATTTAGAATAAAGTACTGTATGACTACTACTTTATGATTGAATGCTTATGTGGCTACATACATTACCTTAAATAAAATGCATCTGTAAACTACAGAATGTATGTTAGCCAGCAAAATACTTACAAAAGATGTCCAGATAAAAAAAATTATTTAATTGGAATATGCATAACTATTCTACATTAAAAGGCAATAGCATATATATCTTTGACTTCTTAAGTATAACCTGTAGTGATGCAATAGCCACAAAGATATATGAAAAATGTGAGATAGTCAGATATTTAAGAATTCACGTATTCTGATCCTCATCTTTTGCACTTTAATACTCCTGATGTCACTAACACGCTGTAATGGTGTACAGCTCATGTATCAGTTTTTCAGGGAAGAACTCCATTTTATAGAAGACAGTTAGCAAACCTACAACTAATCAATTATCCTAATTAATATATTACCACTACCACCACCACCACCCCCGCCTCCCCCCACCTTAAATCCTTCCTTAAAAGGTAAGAACATTGCCGCAATGCCTGAAAAAATCTGAACTGTAGTAAAGCAACCGGTATGCCATCCTCTTGCAATTTCTTTCATATTGGATCACTGTTACCTATATGCAGTTATTTGTTATCTGTAACTGGTGTTTCTTTTCTTACATTGGGATTAAATTTTCTGGAACCAAGACAGAAGCGCTGTAATAGATATCACCTGAGAGGGTGACAGGGCTGAGAGCATGGTGGAAGACAGGATGGAAGAAGACAATAAGCACAGTGGCTGTTGAACAGCTGTTCTTCATTATATGAAAATAGCAGAGACAAGATTGCCTTTTATTATGTTGGTTTAAGGACATTCATCCTGCACAGAACTTACATGGACGCAGTAAGATTCATGCAGTGTGAAGAGATGATGGAGCTATACTGAATGCCATGGGTAAAGTGGCCCCTGTCCTCTCCAGCCCCCCACCAAAAACCAGAAGAGCCTTTTGAAGGAATGATGTCTTATCAGTCTTCCCTTAACTTACTGACTGGTTACTGAATTCAGTTCACTGGGCCAATGGGAACTGTATTCTTTGTGTCTTTTTTTTTTTTTTTGAGGTCCCAATCATGATATTAGACATTAAAGACATTATTTTTGCCTGAATCTAGTGTCATTTTTAGTGCTGCGGGATATCCTTCATGCCCCCAGCTTCCACTACAGAATGATACTTATTTCCCATAAGTCTCTGTGTCCTATCTGCTGACCTCATACAGATTTCTTGCATACTTTAGGGCATCTCAAATGGCTTTCAGCACCTGCAGGTAACTGAACCCTGCCATAAGGCCTTCCTTTGGCATGCTGATCTGGGATTCTTGTAAGTGCAGCCTTTGGCCTGAGTGTTACCTTTGGCTTCCTCATAAATAGAGGTACTCTGTCTTCTGTCATTTACTATTTTTGTGATCTATTTGTGAAGAGATTTTAAAGTGGAGAATACAACAATTTTCATTTAATTTCAGCATGATCTGAGTGTATATTTTTCTTATTCTCCTTTGCTTAGCCTCCAGTTTAAGCTTTTTTGGTTTGGAGCTGCCTGTTTTTATTTGCTTCGTAAATCATCTTGCTTACTTTTGGATAAGATAAAATGTTATTTACAATGTTAATATTATTTCCTGAAACACACAAATGATTGTTTAGCTCTTATAGTCTCTAGTGAATTATTTGTAAAATATTATGTGTTTACTATTGGAGAAGTTTGGCTTTCTTTTCTAGGAAACAACTTTGGAGAAAGGGGTGAAAGAGAGTATTTTATTAATATGGAATGTTGTGTTGACGTTAGCGATAAGTCAAGTATATGCTGGAAAATTCCTTTTATCATGTTAAAAGTTAGGAAATGAAGAAAGAAATCATTTTACTAATTAATTTGAGCTAATGGGCTGTTTAAAAAAAAACTCCAAACAATTTTTCTCATGGTGGCCTAAGTAGCATCATGGCTACATGAAAAACAAGTAGCAGATTTGATGGAGAAGATGAAGGTATGCAGTTTGAGCTGTTGTTACATTGGCAATAGTGAAGAGACACCAAGGAGAGAGCAGTGCCATGAAAAGCAGTTCCTCGCTTGGGCAAAACAGGGAAAGTGCAAGTTTCACAATTAAATAAGGATCATGTAAATTGAAACCCCCTCATATGCAGTGATCAAGAAAAACGTGAGTGTTTCAGGAGCAGGATGGATACGTGAGAACCTCGGTCCAGAATTATTGCTTATAGGTAGTAGTGGTAGAAACGATCGGCGCTAGTAACAGGTCGGAATTAATCCACGGACTAGTAAACTGAAAGAACTGAGTACTTCACATTGAGTGGAGTAGGAATAACAGCTTCGCTCACAAGAAGGCAAGAACTTTATTGCTTGCAACTGCGATGCAGAGAAAGTGTGTGGTTAGAATGCTGTGATGAATAAAATTAAATGCTGTGTTTTAATTTATGGTATAAGTTAAAGTAGCTACTGTTTTGAATATCCTTGTGTTAGTACATTCGTTTCCCTAGGTTTTAGAAACAATTGCTGGTAAAAATAATGCAAAGCCAAATATTGATCTTATTTTCCTACTCAAACAAAATATACATCGACTATTGGGTATATTATTTTCACAATTTAAACACATAATTTTTTTAAAGAAATATAATGTTATGGAAATTACTTATTGATTATTATTAAGTGGCATGAGACAATGGGTAGTGTTGACTGGTAAAAAAGCCCCAAAGTATGAAAAGTAATATTAAATAAACAAAACTAAAAAGCTCAAACAAAATGTGTTTCAACATTTTTGAAAGCATTTTTTTAGCTTTTTTAATTTCTGTTTTGTGGGAAATTTTGAAATAGTTTGTTCTGATTCAGAATAATCAGAATACCAGAATTTTCCATTAAACTGGAAATTCCCAGTTTCAACTGTCTGTTGTCTTGCTCTCCCTTTCCCAATGTTAAGCACTGAATAGATCATCTTTGCTCCAAAAAGTTGCTTTCTGTTTTATTCCTAAAAGAAGCAAAAAGTCAGAATTAACAAAGGAAGAAAACTGAGAAATATGACTGCATAAGTTTTATGCTTGCATGCACAGAAGGAATGCAAAACAAGTGGGAATTGTGGTAGGCTGGGGTTTACGTCTATGTGTATAGCTTCCTGGTAGATGAGGGATGATTTGCGCAAGTCTCTTAAAAGAGAAAAGTCACTCAAGAGTGAAAAATGCATGGCCTTAGGCATTTCTTTCGTTTCCTAAACTTTACCTTGCCATTTAGATGAAATGTAGAGACATATTCATTTTTTCCTAAGTCATCTCAAGGGTTAATCCATGTTCACAGATTTTTATAAAATACAGTCTAGCAGATATATTTAACGGTACTTTGCTTTTTCCATGAGTTAGACACATGAATTCTAATGCCTATGCGTGATGGTTTTTTTGGTTTTTTTTTGGTTTTATGACTGAGAAAGGACGATAGAAGAGAACAAAGTGAATACTATAAATTTTGCCACAAGCAGGTTGTATATTTCCACAGAAAGCAGACAGTGTGAGGACATGGCAAAAATGCCTATATATTTTATCTTGGCCTGAAGAGATTTTGCATGAGTTACAATAAGGAACACTTTCTGAAGTGTACGCTTATAAACGAACACTATTTGGAGGTTAAATAAGATGTCTCTAAACAAAAAGAACATCTGCTTAGTACATTTTTTATTTTCTTTAATTTACAATTAATCTGGCTCCTACTGCATTGCTCAGGACGCTTTCTTCTAGGTTCATTTCTCTTCACTTCCACGATTTACTATTCAGAAGGGACTTATCTCATAAAATTTATACAGTGTTTTGTGGACTGAAGCCAGTATGGTTTGTACCTTCAAAGACTAAGCCCTCTTATTGACATTTTCACTTCTATTTTCTTCAAATAGAAGTTACAAATACGTTGGCCACCTCTAGTTTGACCTATTAGTTACAGTGATGGTCTGGTTTATTTTGATCAAAGCATTAAGGATAATGAAAAAAAATAACCCAAACCCATAAACAACCTCACCTAATTATGATTTTTAGACTTTGGTCAAGTACGTTTTCATTAAGAAACTACTGAATAATTCATTTAACTATGGAACTACTAAAAGGAACCCACAGAATAACAAAATTGCCCCAAATAAAAGATATTTATTTTCATCCACTTTGTCTTTGATAATGTTATTTTGTCATTGGGTATGTTTTTAGATTTTCTGAAAGGCAATGGTGGCTTAGGCCATTGAGTCTGACTTTGCAAATCTCTGGGTTTGGATTTTGGGGCATTCTGCATGTGAATGCGTAAAACCAAAGAAAATGCAGCTTTGACCTCTAACGTATCTTAAATACGACTGCATTGAACTTGGCTCTTATTATCATTTCTGCCTCTGAATTACTGTACTACCTTGAGCCACTTCAGCCATTTCCCCAATCAGTTCCATATTTGCCTGTCTGTGAAACAGGAATAACCATTCTGAAATGTTTTGTAACATACTTTGAGACTTGTAGAGAGAAAGCAGAGCAAGCCACACCACGTATTTTTTGGAGAACATCATGGCGGCCAAAAAACACCTCTGTATGTTTATAGGAAGTGACAAGTTACTGTGTTAGCCCTGTGCGTGTTATGTCTCTGTCATCTTCCAGAAGTGTTAAGCATAGCTGGAAGAATTCCCAACAGATGCTTCCTTTTTCTTACTTTCTTATTTTTTCTTTTACATCATTCACAAGTATTCTCATCAAAGACCTTTGCAAAACTGTTTCTGGAATGATTGTTCTTTATAGGAGACTAATATTAAAGTATGATAAAAAATTATGTTTCATTACTCTGCTGTTCAAGAAAGCAATGTTGTTATTTAAACTTAGGTAGGTGAGAAGTAATATATCTGAAAACAGTGAAATATAACGGGAAAGGGAATTGCATCCCATGAGGTGGCAGACAGCAATGGTTACTTATGTAGTGCTTGGGATATATAGGGAACAATTTATTAAATAATCCTTGGTCTAAATGTGTATGCATAGTTGGTTTATAGAATAAACTCATGATTCTACAAGCAGATTCATTAGCATGAAACCTTTTTTCAGTCTCTGAACCTGTCTATGGGTTGAGCCATGCTCCTGTGTGGAAAAAAAACTTGCTGGCAAAGAGGCTCTTGTCTGGGTTGCTTTTCAGTGGTAATGAGCACCTGCAGCGCTGACTTGACTGCTTTTGATACTAATAGGTGATTACCATTTCAGATCGGTAAGATCGATTTGAATCTTACCCTTTCCAGAACAGTTTAATCTCTTTTCCTTCAGTGTTATGTAGAATATTTTTCTAGATCTTTTTAAAAATCAAAATAAAAAATCATGAATATGAAAGGTTTTATCACATGAAAAAACACACAAAGAAGTAAGAAAACATGCTTCACCTTCCTTAGAGGGGCAAGTTCTGTGAGAAGTATAATGTGTCGGAAGTTTAGATGATGAAGAGAAAAAAGAGTCTTGAGCCAAATTATTTCATTGTTCAGCATTTTAGCTTTTCTCACAAAAGATTAAGAGGAGAACACGTCTACTTCATATTCCACATTACCTATTTAAACCAGAATTTCCTGTTTCCATGTCTACTTCTACAGCTATCACATCTTTAGTTTGCTAAATCTTTCTTTTTCTTGCATGTTTTTTTGATTACGTAGGATATTTTCTAGATCAAAGATTATTACTGCTTCTTTAGAAAACTGTTACTGTTTAAAATTTACTTTTTATGGGCAACAACATTGCCGTTATGGTAAAAACCTGAATATTGGTGCAGTTTTTAGATGCTTCCAAACATCATCAGTGTTTCAAAACATTCCTTTGAGATTTGAAAAGTGTAGCAGGCTGTGTAGCAAATTTTATCAGTGGAAGAAAAATCTTTGCTTATTGTTTGATTTAAAAGATTTCTCTTTCTTTATAAATGGCTATTTCCATTCTTTAGTCTTTTAACAGAAAAGAAAGCATACATAAAAGCATGGTATCTACCTATACTTTGCAATGTTTGTGGGTTTTTTTTTATACTTATCTTTTGGTGAATGATTGGATTTTTAACAGTTGTTTTTGGTTTTTTTTAATGTTTCTATAATCATTAATACTGGATCTATATGCTACTGGGTCATTCAGAAACACGGGTCTAGGCCAGGTCGGCTGTGAACACAAGATCAAATTTCAGATGAACAAGGCAGGGCAGAATTCAGTGTTGATATGATTTTTATGCTGGAGGAGACATGGTATTTTATTCTTCATAACATTAGAGGGGTGCAGGCAATTGTTATGTGAGCTGGCATAAAGACTGCAGGTACAAAATTAATCTGTCAAAACTTGAGCAAATTTTAGCAGGCACAGTGAGTTTTGTTTGAAGCTTTGTGTCATGTATGTCTGGAATATTTTTATATAGTATAAGCGCTAAAACTGAGTGTGCTAATCATTGAACCATGGACTCTAGCAAAATTGGAACATACTGGTGTAGAATCAGTTGGTTTTTGTGGTTTTTTTTATTTAAAAAATTATCTTTGAATTTTTTGGTAGAAGATTACAGTGCTCTGATAGGTGTGATAGGTTTCTGGGTTCTTTTTCTAAACTTTACTGATAATTTTTATAATTTTCTTCTATTCTTATTCTATAAACCTATTCTTTATATGGCAACAAAATTTTGCTGAGTGCTTTTCTGTCTACTTTTTGTTGTGATAGGGATACATGATTCTAATCATATTGAAATACACGTAAACTTACTGTTCAATTCTTTACTGGAACAACACTTGTCTGTTTTGCCAGTATTTCTTCCATTGGAAGAATGTATAACATTGCTACTATATAAAAATAACATCCCCTCCCCACTAAGTTAAAAAGGGAGATTTTATGGTTGAAAAATCGGGCACATGATAGGAAAAAAATAAGATTTACAGTTGCACGTGAACCCTTTCATCATCCCCCACTGTACATTCTGTTTCTTCCCTGAATGAAGAAGGATTTCTTCGGGGGAAATACTGTGTGGTCAAGTAATTACAGGTTAATAAAAGGATGGACTCAAGGCTACAAGAGTGGCCACATGTCTGGCATTTCCAAGACCACTTTGCAGTCTTGCAAAACATCCACCTGAATTGCAAACATGTCATTTTTTGGGCTTTGAGCATGAGGCTCACTCCTCTTGCTCATACCTTACTCCTCCTACCACAAAGGTGGTAACTCATCACCATTTAGTAAAATTATTATTGCTTCTCCATGGCTGCACAGGCCATGGAGTGCCCAAAGATGGGAAAAAAAACCAGCCTGTATTGTTGTGTTCCATGCCATGCTTAACAGAGATGTTTTTGGAGGCTGCGTCTACGCTTCACAAAGCGGGTTTTCTTTGGAAACCACAGCAAAGAAGGGTGTGAGCTCAGGGCTTGACTCAAGGCTCAAGATTTGCACCTTGACGAGAGAAATTGGAAGTGCTTCTCAGTTTCACTGTCTGTATGTAGTCACAGGAACCTCTTTGACTAAATATTGCCTGGGAAACAGCCTCCTGTAATTGTAATGTGGCTCAGTTCTTCCTGGAGGCAACCATTACGTGGCCTTGTATGTAAAAAGAACAGATGTGATACAGATGCATTGCATACTAATTACTTGTACTTGCTAACTACTACTGGGTTTTCATGGCTATCAGGTGGGTTGAGAAGTCTAGAGCAATCTTCATTCAAAACACATTTAAGTCCTTTTGTAGCTCAGCAGGCATGTGGCCTTTGGCTAACACGCTACTATGTATGGCAAACTAACCAAGGTGTTCTCATGATTAGTTGGGAAGCTCTGTCAAGATCTGTCTGCTAAAAGAAATGGCTTAGCTGATACTTTTATTCTCCATAAAGGTGTGAGGGCATACACTGCTGACAAAGAGTAGGTTTTAGCAGATGTTAATGATGGGTCCTAGGTCCCTGAATTTATCCTTGCAGTTACAGATGGTTATGTTTTTCTTTCCTTCCTAACTTGCACTGATACACCATGCTGAGCATAGTGGAGAAAAAAAAAAAAAACCAAACTCAAAACTGTGATGTTCCACTGGGGCTTAATACAGGGAGACATTTTTAACATTCTTATAGACCCTCCGAGACACATACTGACTATGAATATTTATTAATTTATTTCAAAACTAATTAAGTCTGTATTTGATTTTGATCATGTGTGATCCTTTTTTAAAGGCAGTGTTTACAGAAGTTACAGTGTTTACAGAACAACAGGTGAGACAGAATGGTTTTATAAAAAGAAAAAAATCATGCTTTTGTCTCTTCCATCCAAACTGATTGATGGCTGGCTTACTACCTAAAGAACTGCAAATATGTTTATATTTATGCTTAAATACTGTTCAGTGTAGTATGGGTAGTGAAATCTATCCTCAAAATAACTGTTGGAACTGCTAAGTAATGCTAATATTAATGAAAATGTTCTCAAAATCATGTTTTACAATACAGTATTATAAACATGCATTATGTGAACGCTTCTGGTTTGAGTTGATTCATGTGTTATAAGAACCAGCTGAAGTTCATGATGTAACCATGTTAACACTTTTTAATAGCTTTTTGAGAACACAACACAATTGTGTTAATGATAATCAGTTAAAGACTCTATTTGTTCCAGATGTTACTTTACTAGGAAAAAAAAAAAAAAGAAGATTTAAAAACCCCCAATTTCTTCTGTGCCCCTGTTTAATATCAATTACTCGGAAAAGTCCTAATGCAAACCTTATCTCTTTCCTTAGATAACATAGTAGCAAGCCATAGCTTGAGTTGGATATGTGAATACAATTGTGAAAGAAGCAGAGATGCCTAGAAAAGCATTTTCTTTTTCTGGCATGGGCCTTTAGTTCCCAGTGGCCTAAAGTCCCACACCACAAAATCACTATAATTGGCATGGCTGGCAACTTCTTCTCTCATTGTCAAACAGATCCTTTACAGTAAATTTGTAGGAACTCTGAAATTGAGCTAATACCAAAAGTATCAAAAGGAAAAAAGAAAGCAAACCACACACGGATTCAAGCATACCATTAAATGACTGACTTTTGATAAACTATAAGATTGAGTGACCTATATTAACAAAGAATTATTTATTTATTAGTTGCTTTTATTTCAAAGGTTCCTCCAAGAGAAATTTGACATTCAATGGCTCATTGGCAACACGGATACATTTTACTAGACTTCTGTTAGATAGACATGTCCAGGCTTGTTCATAATGTTAAATAAACATTGATTTTAAGGGTTATAACTTCAGGAAAGAAAGGAATCCGGATCTTGGGAGGCAGTGAAACATTATGCGTATATCTATGTTCCAGTAGTAACTGGAAAATATCTTCAGTCATTACCATAGGCTGTAAGAAATACCTTTTTCTGGGACTTTTCCTCTCTGCATAAATTAGGAAAAGGTATGATGGCCCAGAAACTCTCCTGCACTAGGACAAGCTCAAGAAAGGAAGTTATTTATGGGTCCTTGATTCCTATATTTATGTAGCTCTTCTACATTGCTCCAGACGACCTCCCCTACAAGGATATCTCAGGCAGAGGACCTGTACAAGACCACAATGATTTTCAACCATATCATTCATGTTCACAGGTTATCCTTGGGATATAGTCTCTCATAGCACCTCACGTAAGGATACTTGCTCTCTTCTTTGTACAGCAAACGCTCTGTAGCCCATCATGCTACTTTTCATAAAGGAGCTTTCTCACTGTTTCCCTTCAACATTGCTATTGATCTTTCTGTGACTGCATGTTCTGATTAGTCATATCTAGCAAGGTTAGAGAGGAGTGAGGAAGGAAGCAGGAGGCTCCAAGGAAGGAGGTGAACCAGAAATAAAACAATCTTCTTCTGCCCTCTGCACATACGGTCACCGTATCTCGAGGACTGTGTCTTATGGACAGTGCTTGTTCTAGCCAGGTCCCAGTTTCTCTTTGCTGCACCAAGAACATAAGACCAACTGTCTCTCAGTCATTCATGTGAGGATGCTCACTGTGAGGATGCTCATTGTGAGCATCCTTGGTACCATCATACAATGAGACTACAAGGAATTTAGCTACGTGGAACAGCTGCCACATGTCTGCTGAGTTTTCCTCTGGTTCACTCAAAGCACAAAGGCATTGCCTATGAAGCAGGTGGACTGGCAGTGTGGAGAGCGCTATAGGGATCACTCAGGACTACGGAGTTCTTCAAAATGCCAGTAGGGAGAAGCCTGGACTGTCGTTGTTTATTCCAACGCAGTGAAGACCTCGACCTTGGTAGATACTGCTCTTGCAAGGCAAGGGGAATATACCATTTGTATCAACATATATTGTGCATTAGGCCAAAATAATAGAGTCTTTTTGTAAACAGCAAAGCCAGTTTTTTTGGTTGAGTGTAACATTCACTTCTGTTTTCCAATTTAAGCAGATTTTATTAGCCTTACATGGATAAAAGGACTGTTAAAAAGCAGTGAAACCTGAAAGACAAACCTTTTTTTCTCTCTTGCTAAATGCAAATACTCCCCTTGCAAAAAAACAGAAAATGGTTTTTTTGCCAACACAGTCAGAATCTACATAAAAAGGCTACCCATATTAATCACAGTCAGATTAAGCATTGACTTTTTACAGAAACACTGTGACATGTTCATGCCTTTGATGGGCTGCCTTATTTGGATGTTTTCATTCATGATAATGATTTTTTGCAGTTCGATCAGGGAAAACCAGAAAATTTAAATATGAGTCATGTAGTGACAAGTTTTTTTCAAAGTATTTAAGAAAAAAAGCATCCCCTAACAGCAACTTGGTTTTGTGGAAGAACAATGGGCAAAGACTGAGTGCCACTAGCATTCTCTGTCATACAGACTGTTGAATTCTCCACTGAGCATTCATTGAAAAATGTCTATTATCACAGTTCCTGTATATGACTGCAAACATGACATCCTGCCTTACAAAAAACAAAATCAAGAGTCAAGAAGAGCCCTTTCTCCACAACTGTCAATAATCCTTTGGGAAACCTGTACCTAGCAGTCACTTTACTGACCAGTTTTGAGGATATTCTGGATGCTCGCTCTGTGCTCTTCTTTGTCATGTGGGTAAAATCACTTGCCTGGACTCCCTGGTGCTGTATATGTACAGAACTGCAGTAGATAGACAGGTGGGCTGAGCTGGAGTAGTGCTGCTCTGTGTTTAATCCTACTAACAGTGGCCAATTCAGTCTGTGCTGGCTGTTCGTGTTTGCTGAATGTTGATCCTGCCTACCAAGGCTGTCCTTGTGCCTTAGCAGGAAAAGGACTGTGGCCATATAGATAGGAGAGCTGTTCCACTGCCTTTATCTGCATCCTCACGACTGTAGACATGGGTATCTGCCTCTTTACGTTTCCCTTCCCAAGGAATGATGTAGTCCACTTCCTCTTGCTTGTCCCTGAGGTCGTGATCACACCCATCTCCCAGTTTTGAATATCTTGTCTCCAAAGGAAAAAAAGCCTGCCTCACAAGTTTGGTCTGTTCAGCAGGGTTTTGAAGGGACGTATCTTGTGTAGAGGTACGGGGGTTAACAGTCTGATATGAGTTCAGGGCAGGATGGTCTATGCTGTGTTAGGTGTGATGTTTTGGAATACTGGGGTGTGCTGGCAGAACTGCAGATCATCTAAGCTGTGTAAAGAATTTAGAGCACACTGGAGGAGAGTTCTCTTGAGGTTTATTTCTTGACATTAAAACTGCGATGCTCTCAATTCAACATAAAGGAGATTTGAAGTGCTAGGCAACGTGGGCAGTCGGAGAATCTGGTCTTGAGTGTGCTGCTGAAACTCTAACAAGGCAAACTGTAACTGCAACACAGCCGTTGACTCGACTCGTTCTGGCCATAGCCCTGGCATGGCTGTTTTAACATGTGCCAAGCTGATTATAGTCTGCAGGAAACTATGTGCCAACTGAGAATTGCTGGAAGGCAGGCCAACATCAAAACAGTTAGAGGGTAAACTGCTTGTTGACTTTGTGAGTGACTTCTGGGAAGAGGGGCAGCCTCTGGCAGCCTCTGAAATTGCTGAGAATGGAAGGAAGTAGCGTCCTCTCAGAAATGCAGTTTGGGGTGGTTATGAGAAAAAATAAACCTTGTGCCTCTTTGAGACAAGAGTTGTGGGAAAGATAGAGTGAGTTCATGGACTTAGTGTGGGGGAAGGAAATGAAGAAACTTGCTGGTTTTGTTAGGAAATTGGTTAGTTTTTCCTTGCTCACTCCAGTTCGATCCAGAGGATTGGGGCCCTATATGAGCCAATGAAGTCAGGATGGCTTGGAATACACTGTCCTTATTGGCCACAAAAGCCAAAAAGGGAAGGTTTTTAAGTCTCCCCTTTTTGTAAAAATGGGCACATACCATGCAGATACCCCTGGATTTTATTCTTTCTGCTGGTAATAGGTTGATCAACACCCCTCACTCGATCATTGCCAGTCTTCTGAAGGGGCTGAAATTCATAAGCCGTAGCTGTATTTCTTGGGTTTTGTCTGTGCTTAAAAGCATTACAGATGGAGCAGGAGTTGATAGGTAAACTTGTGGCACTTAAATCCAGGCACTTATTCATGATAAAATGCTTTTAGTTCATTAAATCAATCTCTTCCTGAGTGTTTTTTCTTCTGCCCTCAATTCCCTGTATCACTACAACCAGAAGGAGTTGTAGTGTCTGCATGTTTTTAAAATAAACAGAAAAATCCTTGATGGTGCTGGACTAGATGTTCCTGATAACATGTTGCCAACAGAAAAGTTCTCATCCTTGAAGAAAGTTTTTCAAGTGGTCATGACACTCTCAATCACGTAAGCCTCTCCTCAGAACAGACATTCGGTGCCCTCAAATGACTCTTCAGACTTGGCTCAGAAACAGGCTGACACAAAAGGGGCTAATTAACACACACATTTTCATGTGGAGGAATCTGGTTTCCAAACAGATTTTTACCAGCAATATAGCTGACGAGCTGAATCTGCTAGGGCTGTTTCTTCCGTCCAATTTGAATGAAAATGGGAACAGGGGATAGGAGAAAGAGACATTTCATTCCAGTGACGGTACAGACATGAATTCCTTTGAGCCCAACTTCTGTCATGCTGTATTTCTTCTTAAATGAAGCAAGGCACAAAATATCAGAGGAAACAAATTAAAATATAGATAAATGTTACATGTGCCAGGTACACATCCACTGGATATATGGGTATGTACGTTTCTGGAGTATAGATGTATTTACGGAGAAGAGGGTAGAAATGTGGTCCTACATTATATCACTGGCCTAGAATCACAAAGGCAACACTCCGTTTTTCACTTTTGCTATAAATTTCATATCCTGTAATTCCCTTATAATGCTTGCAGTAGTGTAGCCCTACTCTGCACAAACATTTTAAGGCTGCGTGTGCATCTGTCCAGAAAATTGTGAAAGAACAGCAAGAAAAAAGCAATGAATTTGGTAGAACCTAGAAATTAAACACCACCACTAGTACCCCCTCACACACTCCTGACACTCGTTAGGAGAAGATATCATTAATGTGCTGGGCCTCAGGTTCTCCTACTGATTTTCGTATGCTCCCTGTTCTTCGAGATTGATTCTGAACCAATTATTATTTTACTGTCATAGTTGTGGGAAATTATATACGCCTCTCTCCCCACCATAGCAATGAATACCAAGTGTTGATAGCTAATTGCACCAGACTAATCCACTGCATGTACCCGTGTATCTGGCAGGGTATTGTAGTGTCTGCTAGTAAAGGGCTCTGAAGATAAGAACAGATTTTCACATGTTTTAGTGTATCACAAGGAGTCCATTGTAACATTGTGCCCTTTGGATTAACATTAAAGAAATGATTTTTTGTCAGTTTATCAAAGGAAAATTAAAGTTCCTTAGACATCAGTTACATTGAATCTGAGCCTTTAATCATACTGACAAGAAAAGATAGAGAATTTGAGCTAAAGAATGTGTTCATAGCCTTAAAGTTGGATGGCTGGTATTTAACTCTGTGTAAGCTACTGATTTTTACAGGAAAGTGTTTTATCTCACTAAGGATATATACTTCTGTATGATTTTGGTTTAAAATATTCTACCTCTCTACATTTACTCCATATGGTAGAATGGATTTTTGCATCCAGCAACGCAGGATCTCAAACAGAAGTTTAGGGGGAAAAAAAAAGTCCTGATTCTCAATGACACTGCCTGGGTTCTCCTTGTTCCTCATGAAACTCTTTTTGCAGTATTACCAAATATTAACATACTGAAAACTGTTACAAACGGGTACTTGACCAACTCCCAGAAAAACCTTTAGGAAATGCTAAATGAAAAAAAAAAAAAGCTGAACTTGAAGCTTCTCTTTAAGAAAGTAAGAGAATGCTAAGTGAATATCATATGCAAATAGAAGGTGATCTGGTTAGTAAATTAATTACTGTACAGTTATTTGGGTTTACAGGCTTTTCCATATCTGACCAATAGAAAAATGAACAAACAAGTTAAAGTTCTAGAAAGAAAGCCTCCTGAACAAACAGCTGGGGGTAATTATAAGACCATGACCAAGCCATCAACAGTGTAGGTGTTACTTTCAGTTTGGAGCCAAAGGGAAAAGGAGGCAGTTAAAAACATGCTCTGGGGAGAAGGAGTAGGAAAGAGCTGTAAATATAATAACATAGAGGTCCACCTTAATAAAAGTAGTAGGAGTAAGTAGAGAGCATATAAGGAATAGAAAATATACATTTTCAAAAGAAAAGCACATTTTTAGAAGCAGAAAAGTGTAGAAATAGTTTGAGATTTGTCCAAAGTCAAGCTGAATCAGATGTTACCAAAAAACCCCCAGACCCCAAACCTAAATACAAGGCTCATCTAATTTTCTCTTCTACTCTTCCTATAGTAGGCTTTTGGCACCTTTTTTTCTCTCTTGCTATACAATTTTCTGTTTTCTCCTTCTGTATATTTAGCAGTGCAGCAAGTATTTCTTAGTTCTCCTCTGTTATGTGCTCTTCTTCACTTTTATTAGCGTGTACTTCCATGGGCTGTCTGCCTCCTTAAGCATAAATTCTCCTTTTCACTGCTATTTACTAACTGCAACCATATTGAGGATTTGGGATAGTGAACTTCAGGTAGAAGGTGGTATACAGGAGATTTTTCTTGTAAAAGCTTTTTTTCTAATGAAACAATATTTTTTTGATATGGGGGGTGTCCAGTCATTGAATGCCATGGGTAATAACTTGTGCCAGAAAAAGTCTTCACTTGATATTAAGACTCGGAAGCCCAAGGCTTAATGGGACACAGATTTGCCTGGTATGACCACTGAAGAAGCGATAGCTGAAATCTTGTGAGATAAAGGGAAAATATAGAGATGTAAGATGAG
This sequence comes from Chroicocephalus ridibundus, assembly GCF_963924245.1. NCBI lineage: Eukaryota > Metazoa > Chordata > Aves > Charadriiformes > Laridae > Chroicocephalus > Chroicocephalus ridibundus. The sequence goes on from NC_086284.1 coordinate 159,384,213, forward strand.
TGGTGTAATTAGCCTAGGAGGAATGACAGCAAGGACTGTAATTCTATGTTGCCTTAAAATAGTTTAGCATGTCTTCAATGTCTTGCTGAAATATTAATCAAAACTAACATGAAAAAAAAAAACAAACCATCAAACACATCCACAATAGAACTTCATGTAACAGCATAGGTATTCACTGGAAGTATAACATCTACATTTTGGACAGACACAATCATCCATTTTACATTTCTCATGGTCTTTACCCAACAGAACAGTGTTATAGTCAGTACACAGATATCATTCAATAGCTGAGGATTGGAATTGATCCTCTTTAAGTTTCCATTCATATATTACTCTTCACTTCTCCAGCGAAGTAAGATGCAGAAAGAGATTTATCAGTTTGGCTGATTCAAAAAGAGTAATTTTTCTGTATTAACCCTTAAAAATGTAAGCAAGACTGACCAGTTCCAGGCCCTGGAGGAACTATGAGATGAAATTCAGTCTCTCACGCAGATTCAAAGAAAATAATGATGAGAGAAGGTCAATATGCATCCATATAAGAAAATGGGTAATGAGAATGATAGAGGCTAGAACCTGTCTCTAAGAAGTCTCATCTGAAACACTTGGTACAAGCAGACCTGGAGATCCCTAGTTTTTTTACAACTTGACTAAAGTATAGTTGAACTTTAGATGCTTCTGGTTTTACAGATTTTTCTGATATGTTCTCCATTGTCAAAGTAGTTCATTTTTTTTTTTCCATTTCATAAACAAATTGCTTGCTCAGATTGTGCAACACACTTTTTACACATGGAACTACTGGTTAATGCTCTGGAACCCTGATATATGATTTGAACAACATTGGGAGGTATCAGGTATAGGTGTGAGCATTTTTTAGCTTAAGTTCTTGTGGAAACCACCATGCAAGCACTACAAAAACTTTTGACAATAAATCTTGAAGGCTATTGAAAGAAAAAGTTGAGCCACAGGGGACAAAAATAAAAAAAATTAAAAAAAGAATGTGTAACTTTAACTTCTTGTGTTGGTGTGGACTGAGCATGTATTCCTCTGTTTGGGAGGTGTCAAGTTGAGCATGCTATCTAACCACAGCCCTTTATAGTGGCTGAGGTCTAAACTTGACCCAAGTGCATGTTTAGCCAGATGTCATTTGCGATTACAGGAATTTGGACTGACTTTCAGCTAAACCACAAACCTGGATGAATGAATGTTGTTCCAGATGCATTATCTCATAATCCTAAAGAAAATAAGATCTCAGATGAAAGGACTATAGAACTTTCCTTTGTATGAGCTTTGAAAGCTAAGGCTAATCCTGAGATCATTGAAAAGGTTTAACCTACCACTGTGTGAAATTTTAGCCAAACAGAACTTAAGCGCTTTAATACTTTTAGAATCCCCTCAAATTACTAGACGAATATTCAAAATTAATTGAACTGCTTCAATGATCTTGAAACATATAACAATGTTTCACTTTAAAACACTTTATTATTATGTGTTTGTTAGCTTATGTTGTGCTAGTAACACCCCGATCAAGCGTGGAATGTTCTTCATTGTGGGGAACTTTTTACACATAGTGTTATCCAGAAAAATCACAGAGATACTATAGTTCAATAATACCTCACCGTAAAGACTTGTATTGAACATCTGGAGAAAAAGGAACTAGGAGAAAGAGAGTGAATGTTTTTAGGAACTGTATTTTATCTCAAACCAATAAATAGCCACTGTTTCTAAGATAAATATTTTTATATATATATATCTTGCATGAGTTTTGGCACTCTCAATCTTACTCTTCTGTGCTGCAGAAGGTAATCCAGGCTACTAGTTTAGTTAATAAATTTTAGCTAATTAAAGATCTTGGGTGGCATCTTCTCTTCCACAAAATATTCTAGAAGACACAAAAATAAGCAGGGCTTTCCAACAGCAGTGAAAGCCCTGTATCTTCTGCACAGCTGAAGGTCCAATGTTGTTAGTCCTATTCCACCATCCTCAGTTTCAGATCAGGTTATAGTAAGTTAAAATGCTATTGGCTGTCAGCTGAACTGTGGCAAATGTAAGTGGGTCTTCTTAGCCTGTGGCATTTGGAAAAAAGAGTCAGAGTTTAAGTTGTTTTCTTGGACTAAGCTAAGTCCCAATACTTTCCCTTTATTTCTGGCTGAGAGTGAACTGGCAAACAAAGAAGATATGTTGTATGATAATGTCAAGCAACTTGATGGTGGGTCTGAGTCCTTATGGCAAGATATCCTAAATATTCTAAAAAGCTATTTGCCTTGTAGAACTTAGATTTATAATTTATAATCAGAAAGCTGATTTATATGCATATATAATGATTTACAAAACAAGGCTCGTGTTAATGGTGGGACATTTTATTGGGTTACTGGAATCAGAGAATTTAAACAGGAAAAAGAATACGTATGTCCCTAAAAGACTGATTATCATTGTTGGTTTCCTTGCTGTCACCAGAGTGATTGATGGTTTTTGAACTTCAATTGTGGAAGAAGCCAGAAAATGAACACTTATAGAGATATGGAAAACAGTGACATAGGACAAATAATGCAGGAACTGGAAATCAGTTGTGCTGAAGATATTACTGTTAATACCTTAGAAAAATATTTGGCTCTGCTCACAGTACATCTATCTTTGAGATGTTTGAATTAGCCTAATGACGAAGGATTAGCGAGCCTCTTCTAGGTAGCTAATTCATACAGGTTTGTGTCAAAAAAGAATTATATTATTTTGCTTTGGAAATTTGACACCTTGTTATAGATAATTTAGAGTGTATGAAGATAACTACCGTTTGATGCCAAATGGCAATGTCCAATAATGGCCAGCATTGTCATAATGAGGATCCCAGATTTGAGTAGTTACTCCTTCCAACTATACTCTTTCTGGGTGAGAAGTGAAGGTCTGCTAACATGATATTCAATTATTTGCTTACTTTCTTAACATTTAATGAGCAGCAGCCAAGTTGACCTTATCTCTTGTTGACCCTTTACATAGCTAATCCTTTCCTACAATGAACACTTTAAAAAAATGACACCTATTTGGTGAAATGAATGTTCTTCTGCTTTTGTTTCATGATTTATTTCAAGTCAGGTGATACTCTCATCATCTTGGGAAGAATAGGAAGAATAAGTAATTACTGTCTTTGCTGAGAATGGTCTGAAAGAGATTCACATTCTTTACCTGTGCAACATAAATCAGAAAACACATATGTCACAATTCAAGATTTGTTTTCCATGTATACATATCAATTAATTACAGGAATGCTTTGATAGTATTTTCTAAATGTGTTGTAACACTGCTGAGGAAACTGCGATTTAAGAATGCTGAGGTAGCTGGCCAAAGTAATTGCAAGGCTGCTTTAAAAAAATCTTTGAAAAGTCATGGCAGTTGGGAGAGATTCCTAAGGACTGGCAGACAGCAATGACACTCCTGTTTTCAAGAAGGACAAAAAGAAAAAGCAGCTGATGTTGTTTATTTTGACTTTAGCAAGGCTTTCAACACTGTCTCCCGTAATATCTGCATAGACAAACTGATGAAGTTTGGACAACAACATAAACAGACAGTGAGGTGGATTGAAGACTGGCGGAACTGCTGGGATCAAAGGGTAGCAGCATGAAGTCCTGCTGGAGGGTAGTCACTATTTGTGTGCTCCAGGACCGGATACTGAAGACAATACTATTTAACATCTTCACTTATGATCTTGATAAAGGGGCAGTGCGCACACACAGCAAGTTTGTGGATAATGCGGAATTAGAATGGTTGATACACTAAATGGTTGTGCTGCCTTTCAGAGGGACCTTGACAAGCTAGAGAAATGGGTCAACAGGAATCTCATGATTTTTAACAAAGGAAGTGTAGTCCTGCACCTGGGAAGAAATAACCCCATTCACCAGCACAAGCTGGAGACCAACCAGCTGGAAATCAGCTTTGCAGAAAAGACCTGGTGACCTGGGGATCCTGGTGGACAAGTGGACCATGAGCTAAGAAAGTGCTCGTGTGGCAAAGAAGGTCTACAGTTTTCTGAGTAGTATTAGGCAAAGCACTGTCAGCAGGTGGAGGGAGGTGATCCTTTCCTTTTTTCCACTCCAGTACTGGACTCCCACATGTACAAAAAGGACACTGACATACTGGAGTGAGTCCAGTGAAGGGCATGAAGATGATTTAGGGACTGGAGCATCTGCCATTTGGAGGAGAGACAGAGATCTGGGATTGTTAAGCCTGAAGAAGAGAAGGCTTAGGGGGATTTTATAAAGTGGTAAGGGGGAAAGGGAGTAAAGGTCAAGCTAGATTCTTCTCAGTGACATGCTGTGAAATGATAAGAGGCAATGGAAACAAACTGAAACACAATATATTCAGATTAAACATCAGAAAAAAGGTTTTATAGTGAGAGTCTGAAAAGGCTGGAAGAGGTTGCCTGCGGAGGTTGTGAAGTCTCCATCCTTGGAGATATTAAAAGGCTGAATGGGTTTGTGACTGAGCAACCTGCTTCAGTTGACCCTGCTCATACCAGAAGGGTGGTGGATGAGGGGAGAAGAGCTGATATTGTTAGAGGGTTAATAGACGATGTCCAGGGGTCCCTTACAACCCAAATGATTCTATGACTCTGTGAAAAGACTTTCAAGAGCTTAACCTTGACACTTTTCCTGGGGTTTTGGGGAACTGATTGTGTGTATAGGTAGCATAGAGGTATAGCTAGGGTTCTTGGTTGGAAGAAGCCTATTTTTTTTCCTTTTCTAGCCTGTGAGAAGTTTTTGGCAGTGTCTTGACATTCAGTTGTTTATAGGAAACAATATGCAGGGTCTGTAAAGAAAAAGTCTTGAAACTTCAGCGTTCTTCAGTTTTCATGAGCCTTACAAGGCAGTCCTACAGGCAAAGCAGACCACATATATCGTCTAATTAATAAGATGTTTATGTCTATTTGTCTCTTCATAGATAATATTTCTGCTAAAGAAACATCTCCCATTCCCCGTGACGTACCTAACAACGTATTTCAAAAACTGAGAAGAGCTACATTTCTAGTTCTCAGTACTGAATTGTTGGGGAGAACATATTTATTTCCTGTATGGATACAAATAGCTGGGAAAAGCATACTATTATTACTAACTTGGCTCAAGTCACAATTATGATGTTCAAAACTAGACAGTACTTTTAAAAGATCTTGCTTTTCACTGTCTGAAGTTTTATATGTTTTAACTTTCAGCAGTAAATGTGTCACTCATCCAGAAGCTTCATCCAGAAGTCGTAGTTGGCACACACTCCATTATACCAAATAATACTAAATAATGAAGAAGAATGGAGACTGATTATTAATGCAAAATGACTTGAATAAGGGAATGAATAGAATGACAAAAATAGATTAAATAATTGCGAGTCTCAGCAAGGATGTTAAAATGTACGTCTTACATAAATCAAAAATGAAGTGTGTACGACACAGAATGAGTCATCTCGTGAATAAGGGGAAGATGAATTCAAATGTTATTTGCCAGTAGTAATAGATGGTACCACTCTGGTTCTGTCAATCTGCTAAATAATGAAGATGGACCTAATACAGGAAGTCAGTAGGAGTTTTGCTTGGCTAAGGAATGTAGCATAGAGCACTAGGAAATTAATGAATTTAAATAAGAAATATCTATTTTGTTGGCCTACATTCTAATCCTGCCTCTAGCGAATTAACTGGGAACAGGAAAGAACCCCCTCTCCCCTGATATAAATTAATTCCTTTGTTAGCAGCAAAGTAAAATGTAAAGTAACCTGCAAATAGCCTATAACATGTTGGTTTTGCTCAAAATAGTAAGAGTTTTAACAGATTAGTTTTTTTTAGTAATGTCCGTCAGTAGGACAAGGACAAGCTAGGAATGTTGGTCATTTTAGAGGCAGAAGAAATTTAAATTTTTATCATATGCCACAGTACACATGAAAGAAATAGCAAATCTATAGGACAAGGGAGTTGTAAGAATTAGCATGCAGATGATACCACGTTATCAAATCTGAATTATATAAGTAGGTATTATTACATTCATCACTGAATATTTCATTATTGAATCGGAAATTGTAAGTTTAAAATCAAATGGCATTTCCATATTAATTTCTGACTATGGATAGGACATCACAGATGAGGCTTGAAAGTTTCTATTGTTTTTAGTGATGTCTACATTGGGTCAGTTTTTACAAGCCTCCCTCTTCCCTGTACTTAATAGGGTGAAAAAAAAATGCAGCAATGACTGCTATTCTGTTGTGCTTACAAATTTACAAATCTACAAATCTGCATGCTCAAATTTTATTTTGTCACTGCTAAAGAGAAAAGAAAAAAGAAATAGTGGCATGGTTTTAGGGCACTGAGAGTAGAAAAAGAGTAGACAAGTAAAAAGAGACTAGAAAGACGGGGGAAATCAACTTGGCAAAAAAAATCTTGAAGTGCAGGAAGGTCAGAACAGGAGAGAAAGCTTGGAGGAGGCAGATGTGCTTGGGAACAAAAAGGGTAAATGCAATTTCTGGAGTAGAGCGAAGCCTTGGACTCATTAAAGCAAAGCAAAACAATCAAGAAAGAGACTTTGGGGAGCAAAGAGAGCAATCCCACCTTGGAAGGAAAAAGAGAAAGAAACTGGGAAGTGGGCCTGAAAGCGGAGAGCAGGGGAGAGTTGAGAAATGAGGTTTTGGGAGAAGAGATAGGGCTTTGCTAGGATGGAGTTAAGCAAAAAATATTGCTAAAGGCTCCAGCTCTCTGAAATGTCAGCCAAGGTGGCTGTCTGTAAATCTCTGGGTTTATTTATTTGTCTTGCCACAATATATAAAGGAATTTATTTAGTTAGTGAAACACATTTTTATTGCATTCTGCAGAGCCTATTCTCCCTTCAGTGCTAATGGGAAATTGTTGAATAAATCGATGGGAGAACAGATGTCTCTTAGTAGTTTTCCATTGACAATTTTTTCTTGTTATTTAGAATTTTTAAGAATATGCAAACTTTTGGAAAAATCCACATAGAATATGCCTAATTCATGCAGGGTAGAAATGCAGAAATTCATACCTAATTGTGAAATATAGCGGGCTGATAAATGGCTAGATGATATAACTCTGAATCACTTAATCACTAACACGGTCAGATTGTCAGTGATATTACTCCAACAGAAAGGCCTCCCCTATGTGAAAAACAATTGTACGCTGTATTCCCAAAGACTATCTTGGACAGTGCATTAAGCAGTCTGAGTGATTAATGGATTCAGCGAATACTGGAATAGATTAATCAGTCTTTGATTATGGTGGGTTCAGAGAGGTAAAGAAGTTAAGAAAAGAAAAAGGAAAAAAAAAAACAAACTAAAAAAGGAGTTCTGCTAACAGTATAGTTCTTCCTCTGAAAGCTACAAAGTTTTGTAGAATTTGCCCAATTATACATATTTAATCAGATATATCACATTAGGAAAACAGTCTACTTCCTCTGTTCGTAACAATTAGTATCTCACCCTTCAGGTGGGATACCTGAAAGCAGCAGAAGGCCTTGAGAAGTAATGTACTGCTCTTGATATAAAGATGAGGAGGAAATAACGTGTTTAAAAACTTCTTTCAGTATTTTCCTTTTTCCACTGTGTATCAGCACAGTGTTTTCAAAAGTTTCCTCCCTTGTGTAATCTGATTGTTGGCTTACATCACCATGCTGCAGCCTGAGCTAAGCCAAAGCAACCTAAACCCCAATGAATCTGCAGTATCTCATCTACTAATATCCATTTTTTTTCACAGGTTTCATAATTATCTAACTACATAAGAATGTTGTTTGTACCTGTTAGGAGATCTATAGCTCATGTATTCTGAAGAAAAAAATGAGGAAAGCAAAATGTCTTCACAGCAACTACCAAGATACAATTTTTCTTCTAATATGATGTCACAATTGTTATATTTTGGACAGGGATATTAGGAACCAAAGATTAAAATCCTTCTTGTACTTAGGAAACACACTTTCTGTTCAGTAAAAAATAAATAAATAAATAAATATATGTAAACACGTCAGTGTAACACACAAAGTCAGTAACAGACAGACACACAAATTAGTATAAAAAGAAGAAGGGGGGTGGGTTACACGACTTCTTTCAGTTTGATGTGACGTGGGTAGAGGAAAAAACATACCCAAAAACGAGAAGGAGAAGGGATCTCTGCCAAGTCATTGAGTGGGGGAAAGGGCAGACTTAGACGCAGGAATTGTAAGGCTACGTGTGTTGAACCAGCTGTCGTGAACAGAGTGTTTTCTGGCATCTTGTAAGAAACCTGCTGGTGGCTGGTATGTGCACCCATAACCTCTGTATCAAAAAGAGGGAAACTTTGTCTGTTTGGAGTCCATTTAAATCCTGACTATTGTAAAGGGTGTTTGTCTCTAGCAGGGATTGCAGTCCAGGATGAATAGAGGCCTGAATTTAAATCTTGGCTGCAGGAAAGATTATTTTTTTTCCATTATTTTGGCTAGTCTCAAAAAAGGTGGGTACAATCCATGTTTTGAATTTCAGCACCTTGGGGTACCCATCTCAAAACCAGACCCAGCAACTCACGCATAGCGTGCATGAGAGTAAGTGATGCACGAGAGGCACGTATCACAAGACTTGCCTTGCAATTGACCTCTGTGAGACTTCATCCACAGCCTCCCATAGGGATCTGAGTGAATACTAGACCCCCTACAGGTCAGAGAGTTCCGCCAACTTGCATCAAGTTTACATTAAAGCAAGAAAGGAAGAATAAATTCTCAAACCTTTCAAATGGAGAAACATTTTTTGAATTAAGATTTATTACTTGGTTTCATAATCTGTTACTTGACAGCGGCTGGCTATACAAAGTGTGGAGTCTATTGGATTAGTTTATATAACAGATGGTTCTGTTTTCAAATTTACTCCAAATGTTCAGATGCTTTAGTAAATTAATATTTCCCATCTGATAATACCCTGTGGTCTTGGCTTTAATCTTTGGTCTTTCAACAAAGAAAGAGTTAATACAGACCACTGGGAATCATTGACACTTGATTTGAAAATGACAGCCTGGGGAGTGACAGGACTAAGGTAAAATGCATAAGCAATGGCAATAAGAGTATTGTAATGAGGTTTAAGCTAAAATCACAATGTATACGGTGTTGCAGTTTTTTCTTTTATGGGAAGATTTCAAAACCTGTTTCATGTGTTAGACAGGTGTGTTTGTATCTTGCACTATCCAAAAGTTCCACTTGTGTAAAAAACAGTCTTGAAAGTACATAAAGAAAACAAGACCAGGCCAATAAATTCATTAAGCCTCATGAAATCTCTGTAAAATGGGTAAGATTATCAGCATAGTACAACACCCCATTGCAGTCTATTAATTGTAATAAATGGGTCATCTTGTGTGTTTTTGAATCATTGGAAGAAAAAACAACAAAAAGAAACCCAAGACAACTTCTAAAGACCTGAAGGCAGTACACTGTGTTGTCTGTTTCTTACTCAGTAGACATATAGAGATGTTCTATATCTACATGTGAACTTTCTATTAACCTTCAACAATTTTCTTTCTTTCTCTACACTGTCATCTAAAAAAAAAAAACGCTTACTAAAGGATACTAAGAAAATAGGAACTTCAAACAGGGAAGCTGCTATTTGAACAGAAATTTGCTCTCCTTACATACGTGTGATATGATATCAGTTTCAATTACATAGCACTTTCAAATAGACAGCCACGTCCCCTTTCTACAGAAATCCAGCCTCATTAATGGCAATGACAAATGGTGCTCATTCAAGATTGGTCTTTATTCAGTAGTTCTTCGCAGTCTCATTTTACAATATATGACCCTATGTATTATTTATCTGTGCCATCCAAACCATGTCCTGAATATAGCACTTTTACCATGTACAGAAATATTTCTACTAGGTTCTTGCATTAGTGCCAATGGATTAGTTCAAAAGGAATATGTGACCTTAGATGGGATTCCAGAACCCTGGAGTTATGTGACCAGACTCTGTACTTGAGGTAAAGGAAGAGTAAAGATCTTTCAGGGGGCTATGCAAATTGACTATCAAGTTGAGTAGACTGCTGTCCAGGGATGACACATAGAGGATTATGGAAAACAAAAGTGCAGTTTAAGTCTTTCCACCATGGAAACTTAAGTATCTTACTCAAGGGTACAGGAAAGCATATCCTTGCACTTTGGACAAAAGCCCTCTCCCTCATCCTTAGTGAAGTATCGAAGTTCTTGCTTTGAGTAAAGAGCAAGGAACACTATTATTTCCAAATTTGACTAAAGGAGGAGGGAGCAAAGGAGTTGATGGTACTGTGGCGGTGATGTTGGTGATGCAATAGTTTACTAGTTAAGCATTCACTTGACATGGTAGAAATCCAGGTTTAGTTAATTTCCATCTCTCTCTGACAGAGGAATCCAATGTGTTCTCAACAGCCATTCCACTGTGCAAAAAAGCATTTAAGTTTTGCTTGATCAGATAAGCAAGAGGACAATGTTAACCATAATTCCTTAATTTAATGGCTGGAACATGCAGTTGAGAATGGGAGCGGAAATGAGTGAGCAGCTGCTGCGTAAGATAGGGAATATCTATTTTACTTTTTTCCTAAAAAGGAATACTTTAAAAATATGAAAAACCTACAATGGAGTGCAGGGCTTTCTAATCCAGCCCTGCTGTTGCATGGAACCTAACAACTTGTCTGGAAAGTTTATACACATCCTCCTTTCATGTTGTGGCACAGTTTCAAAAGGAATCAGTGTTTCTACCCTCCCTTTCTCGCATTGCCCAAAAGTCTATTGTGTGGAAGCCCTGAGCATGACTCACCTCAGAAGAAAGGGGAAATTGGGTCTGTACCTCCTACATCCATAAGAAATGCCATACTGACTAGACTGTTATCTAACAGGAGGCACCACCCTCTTGGCCAGCTAGGTTTTAGCAGAAATCAGTGGGAGTAAGTCTTTTAATAGACATAGATGGGAGTTTCTAGATTCAAATCAGGCTGAGGAAAGCATGTGTATTGAAATAAACCCTAATTACAGTGACATACCTCTCTGTGAATATGCAGAAGCAGAATTTTAGGTACTTGTTACACTGTGAGGTAATTGAGACTCTGAAGGAGATGAGGTGTTTCTAAGATTGGGTGGAAACAGAAATGGGTGTTAGAGGATCTCAGAATTAGAAGTAGGATCTGGCTTAAATTTACATGAAGACCCACTGTCATTATTTTATTGCTTCCAATATGTCCATAGCACTTTAAAAATATTAATGATTTCATTTTAGTGTCAGTCTTGTCCAGTAGAGACTATTATCATCACAGAAGTATGACAGACTATATCTAGAACAGTGAAAGAACATAAGGTGGCGAGTCTGACACAGATGAGTTGGCATTATAAGAATAGTCTAAGTGAGGACTAGAGCTCATTTTGAGACCTCTTTGCTCTCACTGACCCCAGGTACAGCAGTAAGAGCTCAGCACACATGCTGTGTGGTTTTACACTGCACAACAAACAAAAAGCAACCACCTTGTCCACTTCAGAAAATTTCAGATTGTTTTACTTTCTCAGCGGCACTGAAGGGCTGCAAGAGTGGATGAGGCAGAATCCATTTACCCAGGGAAGCTTTAACTTTTCTAGCCTTGAGGAGATCCCTCTGCCTCCTGCATGTGCCAGTCTCAATGTTATGCTTTATGGCAGGTGTCTAGTAGCTCTTCTCATTCACCAGACAGCCTGGAGCACCATACATTAAATAAGGCCTGGCTTCACTTTGAAGAGCTGTATCATCATGGACTTTGATTGTATCCATATACATGTGCACAAGATAGGCACATCACGGCTTCATAAAGCAATTTAGATTGCAGTGACAACACAAACAAAACTTGGACTAAAATACCACCGAGCTTTCAATCCTGCGAAATACTACGGATCCTCACGTGGGTCATCAGTGGGTCTGGGTTCTTGAAATGTGTAACACAGCTGTTTGTTTAGCACTTGAGCTAAAAAAGTAATTTGTTGTAGCAGAAGGCTTTTATCTTCCACTAGGGGGGAATGGATACACATACTTTGCTGGTGAGTTTAACAGTCTTTGCTAGCTCATGAAGAAATTATGAGGCTTGGGGGTAGTAGGTTAACTGGTGTCTTAAGGTAAAGATTAAGAAAGTCATAGGCTAAATATAGAAACACACCCTAAGAATGATGCCTAGTTTCCTTTTATTTGTCCCTGAATTTCTGAGAGCTTTGGGATATGCCCAGGGTCAAACTTTTTTCTGCAACTAAGAGGGCAAAAAATTGAAAAAGTACTACTTTAAGAAAAACACCAAGCATTACAAGTTGCATGGTAAAAGTGTCTAAGTAGGTGAAATTTCAGAACATATTTGGTGACAGAAAGCAGGGTCATCGGTTCAAAAGTGCTGAGCAGCCTCCACTGTAGACATCAGTTCCTGTGCTACATACAACGACTCAAAGCCTCGTGGTGATACCCTTACTCCATCCATTACAGTCAACTGCAGGTTACCTGACTAACTGTCCCAGTGGTTTCTACTTTAAATTACTATGAAGCAAAGGTGACAGGACTTGACATTTAGTGAAAAAACTTTCCAAAATCACTAATGATGTGGAGATCCCAGTTCTGGGATCTTTGACTGCCAAAGCTAGGAGGGCTTTTGAGTTTGGGTCTCAGCCAGGCCCTCAGTCCTGTGATGTGCTGAGGGCCTTCAGCTCCCTAACAGCCTTGGCTACGGATGCTCTTCTGACTGTCACCTCGGGCCTCAATTACTGCTCTCATTCTTATTTTCCCTACCCCTGTTCATTCTTCTATTAACGCCAGTTCTCCTCCCTTTCGCTCCCTCGTGGCAATGAGTTTTCATTCACTGTGGGCCTCTCCAGTTCCCACTGAAGTCAACGAGTGCTTTGCCATGGACTTCTGTGGGAACAAGATCTGGCCTTTCCTATTCTTCCTCTCTCTTCATCCACTCACAGCTGTCGTCTATCTATTCTTATGCTGCTTCTCTATGTTTTTTTAATTCTCTGACCAATGTTATAAACTTCATATTTTTTTAATATTTCTCTGGCCTCTTTATGCACTGTAATCGGAACCTTTTGCTATTTAACCTCCCTAACGTTTCACACACCCATTCCCTTGTCCCTCTTTCATTTTGTTTCTTTTCCAGCTTTTGGCTTTCCTATTTTAACCTCTCTGACTGAAATAGGAAACAGAAAAATAAACGAAAGTACTAAGAACTTCATACAGTAGCTGGGTGAGGTGGTGGTTTGGATTCATCAAAGGGTATTCGTTTTTCAAATTTTAATAGCCTAGATAGGAATCTTGTTCATTATTCATCTGTGTTAGAATTGTAATGAAACGCTGCAGTGGGGGGAATTAAATTTCTAGACAGATGCTTCATAAATAAAGAAGCATTTCATAAATATCAAATTATGCCACTATCTTAGCATGTGCAGGTTCTCTGTCATTACAGGAATGTGATAATTATCTCTGATTATTCATTATAATTTAAGAACGGATAATGAGTAGAAAATGTGTGCATGAAGGAGGGAAATACCTGTAGTACTGAGATTTTACCTTTTCTCTTTCATATGTGAGTTTTAGGGGGGGCTGCAGAATTTCAGCAGAGAAAATAAGTGTGTGGTTCGGGAGTATCTCTGTTCAACAGCACATTTAACTGTGTGTGTCACTAACTGCTTTTTCCTTGCAATGGGCTCTTTCTCTTTGAACGGTACTCTTTCCACTCATGCTTTCATAGATATGGTCACATGAAAACTTATTTTGTTGGTTTTTAAAATATATTTTATGAGCAGAATTCAATAAATATATTTCCCAGTTTTCTGTTGTATTCCGGACAGAAATAATCCATTCACTGCCTAAATAGGTTCCTGACAGGCAACAGCAATATGAAATTCTCACACACTTTCATGCCAAAGTACCTCTTTTTTACCTGAGGGGCCACCTAGAGGAATAAGAGCGGAGACAACTGGTGAAGGTACAGCTATTCTGTGAAATTTCTGCTGGAAAAGGTTCCAGTCATGGTGGCAGCTGTTGACCTGCAGTACTTGTGACAAGTGTTTGACAGACATTGCCTGCCTTATTTGGTAAAGGGAAGCGAACTGCTCAAGGGATGCTATTTGGTGAATAGTATATTTCTGTCGCTACCTACCTAATCTGGATTAGGATTGTAGTCTGATTTAAGAGATATATGGACAGGTAATAAGACTGTGAGTAGCAATGAAAGTTAATTTCAGCAGAGGAGGAAATTTCCAGTGTGATGGATGTAATTTGTTAGGATGCCAGGAAGTATGATGCAAGGCCTGAAGGGAAAGTAATGGAATAAGAGAAGAGCATGGTATAGGGAAAATTTCTCTTTTCATACATGAGGAGGTAACAGAATGTGGTAATATATCTGTAGAAGATCAGCTGAGCTTGCACAAGTAGCACAGGTGACAGTAGAAACAATAAGAAGAAAGAAAACAGGAGGCACATGACTCCTGGACTTGGATATTCTAGAAAATCAGGTTGGAAGAGACTTCAGGAGAACATTTACTCATGTCCTTTGCAACCAGGGAGTTTATGCCATCTTGGAGGTGCTCTCAATGGCAGATGAAACGTGAAGCAGCCTCGTGATTGCTTGTTTCAGAGCCATGCTGTGATTAGGCACAAAGGAATTTTTTAATGGAAGTGAGACATGAACTAAAGAGGGTTGAGAAAAACTGCATTTTAGTTCAGTATTCATTTCCTCAGCAGGTTTCACTATCCCCAAATTATTCTTGACAGAATAGTTCCAAGCACTTGCCTCTTTTACACTGATTACATTTTTATTTCATAGTAATATTTCTCATTCCCTGTCCCTATCATATCTAAAATGTAATGAGATCTTTTAAAATTGAATTAGGATTGTTACAGAATAACAGGCTGCAAGAATTACCGTAAAATATAAGCCACCATATAAATCCGTATGCATACAGTATCTTATTATCACATGATCAGACAGGAAACTTAGGCTATTCGTCCTTAAATTGCTTTGGAAGTAAACAGAGAGATCAAGAAATTCTTGTCTGCAAAGTGCCATAACAGTTATGTGTTACCAAGGCGTTACGGTAATGTCCATTTTGTGAACTGAAGAGAGGTTTCAATATGCATCACCTGCATGCAATATTCCTGTATCATGTTTGCTTATAACTATAGCAGTAGACTCATCCTTATATTGTATTAATGTTAATATTTTGTGTGTGCAGAGGTGTGCTTAGTTATTGTATAATTCTGAATCTTGTGGTAAAGTCCAGTTGACACTCTTTTGTGGATTTAAATGCAAATCAAGTAGTTCTGGCATTTAATTTTTATTAATCACAAAGTGCTCTAAACTTTCTCAGAGTCTGATCTTTTCATCCTAAGCTTATTTGATCTTCATCCAAGTAACCAGCATGATTCAGTATTCTCCCAGGATATAATATTATAGTTTGCAAAGTGATTGTTAAATGCATTAATAATTTCAATGGGATCATTAATAACATCTCTTGTCAGTGACCTAGCTCGGATAATAACTTTCTTGTGACTTGCATGAAGTAAATTTTTTCGGGGGGGAGGGATATCCTTTTCCAGAGGTTTCTAGATGTCTTTCAGTTGTTTTCCAGTGACTGAAATAGACTTTAACTGTGGTATGTCTTGAGGTTTATGCATCCATTTCTAAGAAAATGTGATAATTGGTTAGCCAACCATTCCTCTGTAGTTGGCCTGATTGCTTAACTTAACAACTCCACCAATATTTGCTGTAAATAGCAGTAATTATACGTATTTTTCACGATGATGTCATGATGTTACAGACTAATTTAATGCAGCAAGTGTCTAGTGACACAAGTCATACAACTTATTAAAACAGTATGTCAAAGAGATCTCTTCCGGGCTGAAAATTAATTTGGCAGAATTTCAGTTTATAAGCTAAATGTGTCATCAGTGTTAGTATGTTCATGTCAGGATAGTCACATGATTGCAAAGGGTAATTCTCTGGCTGTTGGCATACCATTATGAACGCCAAAATGCACTGTAACTTGGAGAGTGGCATTAATCATCTTTGTACCCCTATTTACTCCTGTCAGTTTGATGGAACGCTGTCTTGCAGCCTTCATCTAGCAGATCACCATATCCTCCTGCGACGATAGCAAGCTTTCTCTGTATATCTCTGTATTCTCTATATTGCTCTCTCCTGTTTTCCCCATGGACAATAAAGAAAGTCTGACTACTTGTTGGCCCTGCAAAGAGATTGCCGCTCTTCAAGCAAGGATCACGCTTCTTTCTGCTTTATCTACCTTGGTATGATGCATAGCAATGGAGCAAAGGACCAAGGTGACATCCTTTATCAAAGAAAGTAGGTTAAGGAAAAAAAATTCAGTTGTGGAAACAACAATATAGTCTGCTAATTGCCAGGAAATCCCCGACAAACATTGTCATAACTCATTAGTTGCCCCTGTGCATTGCCTGGTGTGAGAAAGCCAATTTTCACTGTGGTTGGACAATGAGAAAGTCCTTCGGTAGATCTGGTTACTCTTTTCTGCGGTCTCCTTCTATGTGATACGTATAGTGCTGTATAGCTGATAAGCAAGATTTATTATGTATTATCAGCAGCAGTCTCACTTTGACTTTTTGGCACATACATTGAAAGGGTAGAATGGGGTCCATAAACTACAATGCTTACTACTTCTGGCATTCTTTGGGCAGCAAATGGGAAGCAACTAAGCTAACACGAAACTAATTATATGTGCAGGACCATTCATTTTACTGCATGCCTTCTGCCTTTCTAGACCTAGAAAATTTAATAACATTTTTCAGATGCATATTGTTATTATTGGACTTTTTGGGGGGTTATGCTAAACTCGGAGCTATTATTCTTCAATCCATTGCCTAGGTCAAGTTAGACTCATGCATAAGAATCTCCATCCTCAGTCAGCAACTAGTGAGTGTAACTGAGCTGGTTGTAACAGCTGGGGAATGCAGGCGTTTGTACAACAACTGTGTCATTGTATGCATTGGCATAAGCATCACTCTAGGAACTTTGCCCTATTGCGCTTACCCTCTTCCCTTACCTTTCCCAGAAGAAAAAAAAATCCACCATTGGCTAGTTTGGTGGTTTCTTTACTCCTCAGAAACATTCTAGTGAAGCAAGGCCTAAACACACAAGAAGGGTCCCCAGATTGCTACGGGCAGAATTTTCCAACAAACTCCAGCAAGGACAATGATGAGTAGAGAGGAGAGGAGGCTCCTCAATCTGGCTCTGTGTTACACAGTCCCTATAGGTGTTGTTGATTAAGAAGATACTAAACAAGATACTAATTATGCATTGTAGCTTCAGTCCTGTGAAGTCCTGTGTCCTATAACTTTAATCCTGCTTCGTGTGCAGGCAAACTGGGCGAGCACTTTAGAATCTTCCTGGTTGGAAAGGACCTTTGAGATCATCAAGTCCAACCAAACAGCCTACAATCTCTGCCACTAGGGCATGCCCTGAAGTGCCACATCTAGACATTTCTTAAACACCTCAAGGGATGGCTACTCCACCACCTCCCTGGGCAGGCTGTTCCAGTGCCTGACCACTCTTTCAGTAAAGTAATTCCTCCTAATATCTAATCTAAACCTCCCCTGCCACAACTTCAGATCATTTCATCTGGTTCTGTCATTATTCACTTGGGAGAAGAGGCCAACGCCCACCTCTCTACAACATCTTTTCAGGTAGTTGTAGAGGGCAATGAGGTCTCTCCACAGCCTCCTCTTCTCCAAGCTAAACATGCCCAGCTCCCTCAGCCTCTCCTCATATGACCTGGTCTCCAGACCCCTCACCAGCCTGGTAGCTCTCCTCTGCACACGCTCCAGCACTTCTATGTCCCTCTTGTACAGAGGGGCCCAGAACTGAGCACAGAACTCGAGGTGGGGCCTCACCAGTGCCGAGTACAGAGGCACAATAACTTCCCTACTCCTGCTGGCCACGCTATTCCTGATACAAGCCAGAATGCTGTTGGCCTTCTTGGCCACCTGGGCACACTGCTGGCTCACGTTAAGCTGGCCGTCCACCAGCACCCCCAGGTCCTTTTCTGCTGGGCAGCTTTCCAGCTTTCCCCAAGCGTTGCTTGGGGTTGTTGTGACCAACATGCAGGTCCCAGCACTTGGCCTTATTAAACCTCATACAGTTGGCCTTGGCCCGTCGATCCAGCCTGTCCAGGTCCCTCTGTAGAGCCTTCCTACCCTCAAGCAGATCAACACTCCCACCTAGTTTGGTGTCATCCGCAAACTTACTGAGGGTGCACTCAATCCCCTCATCCAGATCATTGATAAAGATATTAAACAAAACCAGCCCCAAACCTGAGCCCTGAGGGACATCACTGGTGACGGGCCGCCAAGAGAATTTCACCCCATTAATCACAACTCTCTGGGCACGGCCATCCAGCCAGTTTTTAACCCAGTGAAGAGTACACTTGTCTATGCCATGATTTGCCAGCTTCTCCAGGAGAATGCTATGCGGGACGGTGTCAAAGACCTTACCAAAGTCCAGATAGACAACGTCCACAGCCTTCCCTGCATCCAGAAGGCAGGTCACATGGTCATAGAAAAAGATCAGGTTGGTTAAGCAGCACCTCCCTTTCCTAAACTCATGCTGGCTGGCCCTGATCCCTTGGCCACCCTGCACTTGCCGTGAGAGCTCACTCCAGATGATCCTCTCTATGATCTTTCCCGGTACCGAGGTCAGGCTGACAGGCCTGTAGTTTCCCAGATCCTCCTTCTGACCCTTCTTGTAGATGGGCATCACGTTAGCCACCCTCCAGTCATCTGGTACCTCCCCTGTTGACCAAGACTGTTGATAAATGATGGAGAGAGGCTTGGTGAGCTCTCCTGCCAGCTCCCTGAGTACTCTTGGGTGAATCCCATCCGGCCCCATAGACTTATGTGCGTCTAGGTGCAGAAGCAGATCACTGACTACTTCCTCCTGGATTATGGGTGGGTTGTTCTGCTCTCCATCCTTATCTTCCAGCTTAGGAGGCTGAACACTCTGGGGATAGCTGGTCTGACTATTGAAGACGGAGGCAAAGAAGGCATTCAGTATCTCAGCCTTCTCCTTGTCATTGGTTGCAACTTTCCCCCCCGCATCCAGTAAGGGATGGAGATTCTCCCTGGCTCTCTTTTTGTTGATGTATTTATAAAAGCTTTTTTTGTTGTCCTTAATGTTAGTGGCCAAGTTGAGCTCCAGCTGGGCTTTTGCCTCCCTAATTTTCTCTCTGTATAACCTAGCGAGATCTCTGTACTCCTCCTGAGTTGCCTGTCCCTTCTTCCAAAGGTGGCAAACCCTCCTTTTATTCCTAAGTCCCATCAGAAGTTCCTTATTCATCCAGACTGGCCATTTTCCCCGCCCTTTAGACTTGTGACACTTGGGGACAGCCTGCTCCTGGGCCTTTAAGATTTCCTTCTTGAAGAGCGTCCAGCCTTCTTGGACCCCTTTGCCCTTCAGGACTTATCTCCTCTCTTCAGATGAGAGGCCGAAACTTAGGTTGTTAGCATTGCATTACAGAATCATAGAAATTAAAGATGGAAAAATTTTATTAGATCATCTACAGTAGTTCATCATCTTGCCAATACAAGCATTTTACTATAGAACAATGACTCCTTGCCCAAAGCCGCAGAGAGAATCAGTGTCAGAGCCAGCATTAAAACTCAAGGAGTTTCTGGCTCCTTGTCCTCTACTCAGACAGCAAGAGCATACTGCAGAAAAGCTAGATTGTCCAAACATTAACAAAAACCAGCAGGGATGATTTGATTAATTCAGATTCGTTGTTAAAAGGCCTGTAGTGTTTTTGATTAGCCCTTGGGCCCTCAGCAGGCTTAGAGGGGTGTGTGTGGTAAATTTCCTTTTACCAGCATATTACCTAGAAGATCTCGAAGTGATATGTGTTCTTGAGAAACATGCAATCAAAACACTACTTCAAGCAAATCCCTACGAATATCTGGATCAGCATCTTTATGATAAATAGGTCAGACTTAATCCTGTAAACTCTTGAAGGCAGGGGCTGTGTTTTCAATATGTCCATACATTGCCTTACTAGACACTCTAAACAGTACTATGATATAAATTAATAATAAATAATACTTACTTATTGGACATGAGAGCTAAAGTTAGAAGTTATTTCTGAGGTATGGTTTCACTTGTTCATAAGCAGTTGCACCGTGATAGTTCTATATGCTTAATCCACAGGGCTATTTGTGAGTGTCAGTTGTTCTGTATACTGTATGTATTTGTAAGGATGAGTATTACATGGGATGTGCTTATTACCGTTATTATTATTACACAGCACTCAGTATATGTATTTCTATAGATGCTCATGTAACATCTGTAGAAAGAACACTTAAAAAATCAATATTTATTGTACATCTCAGTTTTCACTTCAGCACCAGAATTTTCATACACAGGTTTGTACAATGAAAGTATTATTATTGGGACTGGAAACACTGCCTAGTATTAAAGTTTTCAGATGTGTCTGATTATAAAATCTTGTTTTCAGTAGCTGAACTTTAACTATTAAAGGAAACTTTTCTGTGATATGTATCTATGTCAGACAGGATCTTTTTGAGCAAATTTTACCCTGAATAGTTCAGTTATTTCTAAGAAACCAAGAAAAAGAAATTGCAACTATTTTAGTGAGAAGATTTGAACCCTTGTATTTTGGAGTAGGGATATAAAATTTGTCAAAAGGTGATCTTTATGTTGGATGTCTGTTTTCTTTCAGTTTTGAACTAAAATTTCAGGATTTTATGAGTTGTTCTGGCTGTTCTGACAGCTTTTCTTCACTTAACTTCTTCCCACTTAAAAATGAAACTTTCCACTGATCTGATTCTGATTACTCTTGAACACCAAGGTTTTTACCTCTTCAGTGCTCTTTTGGGCCTTCTCCAGTTGTCAGATGACTTCTCAGACACTAACAAATGATACTCAGTGTTGAGTTTTACATTGCATTTTAGCAGGAATCTGAGAATGAGTGGTTACATGCTGTGGCAATGCAGAAGATAATCAGAATTATCTCTCTGCATGTAGCTAAGGTTGTACTTTCACAATCACTTGAAGATGATCTAAGTAGATGCTTCTGCCAAAAGTGTTGACCTCACCTATCCCCAGACCATGGTGGCATATTCCCACTTCTTGACTTTTAGAGAACTCATCCAGGTAAAGACTACTAACTTTTTGACTGAATTAGTTTGCTGACACTGCAGCCATGCAGATGCCAGCACAGGAGTGGGAGTAAGACTGCTTGCCTATGGCAGGGACAAGGAATGCTGGCTCATATAGTCAACACCTGAAATGATCTTAAACTAATAATTAATAGCAGTCATGTCCTCCTCACCTTTCTATTGACTACATATGATCTTTGAATGCAGTCAACAGTCTGTTAGTATAGAGATTAGCTGATGAGACATAGCTGGTAAACATCAACAACTTTTGAATATGCCACTAGTGAACCTTTTCTGCTACTTGAATATTACCAGGGATAGTCATAGGGATTTGTTGTATGGCTGTACTTCCTTTATTGAATTACAGACCACCTGATTTGCACATATAATTTGGCCATGAAGGATGGAATTAATTTTACTTAACTTTAGATCTTTCTAACGTAAACATTGAAAACTGAGTTGACCACCTAGGCTCCCTTTAATCATCAACGAAATGTTATTGGGACCTGTTTCAATAATCTGTCTTTAGAAGGATTAATCATACTCTAGAAATGCTTACTTTGCTCTACTGAATAACTAAAAAGATAATCCTTTGCAAATGAGTAGTCACATGATAACATATACACTGTTATATGAGATGAAGCCAATCAAAAAGCCTACCCATCTATACCTGGTAAACTCAAGGACTAGCTAGGCAAGGAGATTTGGTCAGAGAAAGACTGGAACTGGTTGGCAAATTCATGATGCAGCTGGGCATAAAAGGGGCTGAAGGCAAGAATAATCAGTAAGACCAATCAACTACTAGCTCCCTTCCTCTTCAAAATGATTGTGGTCTGTGCTATGCAGCAAGATATAGCAGCCCTACCCATGTGGGTATCTAAATAACGCAACTTGATGGATGTTGCCAATTTCATACTTTAGTGTTTTGAAAACATACGCGTTTATTCAAAGTCAAGCACTCAAAAATGAGAATTGCCATTAAGTTAATCCCTAAAGGATCGTCATCCATGCTACACTCTCCATGAGACAGAGATCTGAGATGGGAGTTTACACTGTTCCTATTCAAGATTAGCATATTTCCCTGAATTTAAAGGTTGCACATGCCTATGTACCTGGAAGAATTAAATCAGTAACCTCTCACCAACCAAACTAGGAAGAACATATAAGTCAGTCAAGCATGTTGTTCTACTGCTACATGCAAATAACTTGAAAGGATTTGAACAAGTAGAAAATATTTTTTTAAAAAAAAATTCAAAACTTTAGAAAAAAAATAATGCTTGCAAAATGTAAATAACTTTCTAAAAGCTTGATGAGTATTTTTTTTGTTGTTAAACTAAATCTGACATCTGTGTACAGTAATATTGTCATGATTTGGTTGCTGTTACGTTTTTCTGGAACAAATGAATCAGAGATCTACCTACATAATAAAAATTAGACAAATTTTAAGTATTTGTAGAACTGACGCCAAAGCAGCAATGTTAACATACAGTTCAATTAAATTATATTTTAAATATAAAAAGTAGAAATATATTAGCTGCAATTGAGTAACATGTAAGAAATAAGCAGCTAACTTTTCAGCAGGGCATTTATAACCTTTGGCACATAACTAACAGTAACTTTGGTGAGATTTAAGTGGTTAGGTTAAGCACTATGCATAGGAGCATAAGGCATGAGAACAACTTCAGCATACGAGAACAGGGGATGGTCCCAATGAAAAGCACATCTGTAAGTTTCATATACTGTGAATTCCCTGGCTCCAGTTGCAGATCATGCCATTGTTTCTAAATAGCTCTGAGATTCCTCTCTGTGTCAGTGCAAAGCATTGTTAAAGTTTAATACTACTTCTGTGCTGCTCAGTTTTTTAGTTTTCTTGGCACGCTCCACTGAGAAGGAGGAATGCTTAGGGCTAAAAATGAATAACTTAATTAGAGTAGGGCCTTCTATTACTGGGCCAAATTCTGAGTCCTTCAACTGAGCAGAACTCCCACTAATTTGAGAGGAACTTTTGTTCAATTGACTGCATAACTTGAATCATTGTCCCATGTTAACCTCTAGTAGCTTACTAAGTCTCGTTGCAAGATACACAGGGAAAGCCATCTTAATCCTGAGGAGCTGAGTCTAAAAATGGGTCACTAACAGCCTTCTTCTAAAAGGGCATAAAAATGTCCTAGCTTCAGCCTGATTTAATATTCTCAACTGCTGGTGTTGCAGAGTACCTCTTTTATAGTAGCTGAAGGCTTGTTTTTGGGTTTCTACTGCTGCATTCTGGGAGACCAAGAGTAAAATTCTTGATTGTTTTTCAGTGAAAACAAAATCTAGGAAATGACTTGCATATTCTGCAAGATGATTGCTTTTGCTAATCCAGCTAGCTGCCTCATATTCTCCGTAATTTTGGATGAGCGAACTGCTGGGAGATTTTGTTGTGCTGCACTGGAGGATGGTTGCATTTCACTGATGGATAAAGCAGGGTTTTCTCCCTCAACTTCTTTTTATGAGAGTCAGTAAACAATATGATCCGGAATACTTCTGGAAGAAAGGAATAGCGCTGCAAGAAATACAGCTTTAAAAACTATTTTCTAAGGCTTCTAATCTGGCTGGATGCATTGTTACTTTGTTCTCAAAGCAAAAGTACCTTATGGGGGAACTATTATTAGCATTTTTACTGCTTAGGGAACTTATTATTAAAAGAATGTAAAGCAGAAAAACAGCCAGCTCCTTGTCAAATGTCAGCTTTTGTGAGAGTAAGGGTAAGATTTTCAGAAGCCCTCAAATTTACTTTACAGTATGTCTTTTCAAGTCATCAGGAAAAATTGTATTAACTTTGATGGAATTTCGACCAGAATGAAAAAAAAAAAAATTGGAAATTTCAGAGAAATAGAGAATTTCAACTTGCAGTGTCATCTGTTGGTCTCATATACTGACATTTATGGGAATTTTTCCTTTCTGTTTTTCATTGCATTGTGACTGAGGTTCTCATAATCATATTCTAAATCTTATCTTAATAACCTTAGTCTTAAATCACGTTTGATGGATTTAGGAAAAATGGTTTAAGACACTTTTGCATTCAATGACTTAAAGTGGTGAATAATTTCACCATAACACTTGTAAATTATTTGGTATTGTATTGATAATCCAAAAGATGCACTTCATTCTTATTTTCAATTTGTCAGGCTTCAATTTCTAGCCATTAGTTCTGGATATCTATCTTTTCTAATTTAAAAATCAACAAAACCACTGCCAAAAGTCTTCTCATTTAATCACTAATAAACTATTATCAGGTCACTTAGTTTCTCTTGGACAAATTTACTAGACTGAGCTTTTCTGTTCCATCATTCTAGTTTTCCACACCTTGATTCATTCTTATTTTGCTTTCCTGAGCCCCACACAATTTTTTAATATCTTTTCTTAAGTGTGGGCATCAGAATTATACACACTATTCCAGCAGTGGCCTCGCTGGTAGAGAATCACATATAAAAATTGCAAGGAAATGCATTATTCAAATACTATGTGATAGGGGCCAGATAGTACCTAGCTACCCTGATAGATATAAAAGCTGTAATAACATTCCACTCCAACCTTTTCTTTGGTTTTGGTTCCTGTGGTTCTATGCACTCAACATGTTCATTTTACTTTGAGTTTTGGTTGTTCCAAAACTGTAAAGTGAAACTCATCTCAGCCCACAGTTCTTCCCCTTCTGCCCCCTCAATTTTGTGTTGAAACTATGCAAAAATGTGCATTTTTGTTATTTTTATTTAAACACAAAAATAGTTTGGCGCAACTGTGCTGAAAACTGGGTCATGGCTTGTTCGGAATATTTGCGGCCCTTTCAAGGAACATCGGTTGTACTTAGGGCTTGTAATGAATTCTGAATTTAACAGGGTTTCAGGTGGCAGGTGTGAACGTTGTCCCGAGTTAAATGAACTATGCTGTTTAATGTTTCAAATTATGCTACTCTAAGCTAATTCCTGTTCATTTTCTTCTGGTGAGGTACTGATTGAAGCTAAAAGTTAAAATATTTTCATATTTGGAAGGTAAGTGGCAGACTGATCGTAGTTCATTTAAATTAAGTTTACTGAATGTGAAAATGACTCCACAGGGAATTAAACCGACGTCTAGTTTTCAGCAGCACTTGTGATAGCAATTTTCTCAAAACACTGCCTTATACAGATTGGGTTCAGCATGGTCAGACTGAGGACTCACAACAAAGCAACATTAGTTTAACAAGAAATTATACATCAGCAAAGCAACAGTTACAGCATGGGAGGATGTTTTCTGCTCAAAGAAAATACAAGGTCATCCAACATGAATGTTTGGGCACATGGTTGAATTGTAGAAGCTTTGTTCAGTCTTGGTAGCTGAAATTGTGTATCCTCTCAGCCAGTCAGTCCTTTATTAATAAAATCTAGCTTAAGTCTCAAGGAAAAAGGTTATATTGCCTCACATATCAAGGAGGCTAAGAAAACAAACATAAAATGTCACAGAATTTCAACTGGTGCGTGGTAACTTGGTTGTCTATATGCCTGTAATGTAGCTTGCTGTAAAAAGTATCTATCTTTTATCTTTTTAGTAGTTTGAAACTTTTGGTAAACAGACCCCAACTCTTACACAGAATTTAACAAAGGCTGCAAACTTTTTGGTGAAATAGGCTGGATTTCCAGCAAATGTGGGGCAGTTTTTTCTTTGGAGGGGAACTGTGTAAAGCCTGCCTGTTTCCGATAATTTTTCCTTTTGATCTGACACTGTTAAGCTACAGGCTTAGATGAAAAGGAAAAAAACTTTGGCAACTGTTCTGCCTAGCTCTGAAACTTGAATGAGACTGGACTTCATAGGAAGAGTAGGTTCCATGCTTTATCTCTAAACGTGAATGGGAGAATGATGACAACTTTGTACTTTTGTCGTCTTCACTCTGAGAACGGATGACACAAGGATAGCTAAAATAAAGCTGTTAGTTCATTTACGTTATTTTTAGACATAGATGGCAGTATGTTTACAAGAATTCAGTTTTTTTAAGGAGTAAGGAAATCAAAACTTAGAAATGTACTTTGAGCTCTTAGTAATCACCACAATTTCAAAGTAAAGTAGCACTGGGAGATTTTAAAAAGGGGATCCCTTGTATATCAGTTAGTTTTATTAAATCTCTTTGCTATGTCTTGAAATTAAAATACACGTTTCAACCCAAGAAGTATGGAACTATTATTCAGATCCTCATGCATAGCTCTTGCAAAGAAGCACAGAATCACAGGTTACTGTATTTTATGAAGAACAATGAAGCTTACATCAAAAACCATGGAATTACTTAAAACTCTGCAAGTTGTGAAATTCATTGCAAATTCAAGACCCATTACAGCTCTTTGAAATGTTTGGGAAACCTTAAAGTAACTCATGGTCTGAATTTTTGGAAAGCATGAATCAATACCTGAATGAACTTTGGGGAAATCAGTCATCACATGATTCTGCTATGATGAAGTCAGCGATGTGCTCCTGTGAAATCCAGTGGAGGGGCTGACAGCGCCAGGGTACCTAGTGGACATAAACAACGTAGAACATGAAGCCAAGGCCCTGTGCAAATATTTTGTTACATTATTGGGAGTGTGGAGAAATTACAAGTCACCTGACTTAGCAATACTTATGAAAACCCCTGTGTAGACGGCGTTATGTCAGCAAAAAGGTATGTTTGTTTATGTAAATACACCTCAGAATGTAAATACATCTCACAGACAAACTAAAGAAGTATGGAGAATTTTCAGGGATGTGGGAATTACTCAGAATATTTGCTATACTGATTCAAAGGCTGGTCAAACCAAGTGAAAATCCTGAATATTTTTCAACTCATGATAGCAAATACACAAAAACTTTGAGTGTTCCAGAAAGCAGTCACTCTTCACTTTAGCAAGCATAAGACATAGGTAGAGATAAATAAAACATGCGCATATGTTTCTCTGTTTCTCTTTCCTCACAACTTCAACTCAAACTGATGTAAGTCATACTCTTGTGTATCAGAGAAAAACCTCCTTCAGCTCACTTCTGTAGCTAATTTTCTGCTTCTGGTCTCTTCTTGAGCTCATCTCTTAACCTGTTATTACTTCTTAAGTCTCCTTTTTATTGAATCTCATCACTTTCATCAAATGATCACATATTCTCCATTAGATATTCATTGCTAGTTATCAACCCACCTTGCTGCATTTGTGTTTTGGCTGCTATCTTCATCACACCCAAATATCAGTCACTGTGATCACATGCTCGCTCACTCTACACCTGTATACGTGACACAGGTTAGCCCACTAATCACATGACTCCCAGCAAATGTCTCCAAAAGAAATTAATTATCTGAAGTCCTGGAACATGGATCACAATGTTAATCAGGTAAAGGCATGCGTTCTATTATTAACATTTAATGCAGAGATCTGGTTTATTCGTCATATAATCTGCCGCTCCATGCAAGGCTTTGTCAGCTCTAGCTTAACTGGCAAATCCTACAAAGCACAGATGAACGCTAAATTTTGTGCTAACCCTTGTAAACCAAAACCATCATGTTTCATGGAGCCCTCTCCATATCTGCCATAATACCTAAACAAAAAGGGGTGAGTTGAGGACAGAGTTGCAGCCCTAACTCTGAATTTCCTAGCTTTTGTGGGCTTAAGTCATACCCCTAATGTTATTTGAAAGTATTTTTTTGTGGTTTAATATATACTATAACTTGTTCTTTTGTGACAACTGGATTTATACTGGCTTCATCCCTAATACCACTGGAAACTGGAAGCAGGTCATAGTGTGAGCCTGTCTTCCAAATATTTTAAACAGAAAGTCACCATTCTGCACTCATTGCTCTTGTTCTCTAATAAAAGTTCAGTGTTCTATACTAATTAGAATGATACCTCTTATATTAATACCACATCCAACATGTAGATTATTTGTCCTCTATGTTAAAGCTGAACAAATGAACAAAAATATCTTTGTACTTTTCTCCTTTCTTTTTTAGTCATATGAAAAGACATGGTTTTAATGAAAAAAGGGGTGTCATCTTACACTAGGAATTATTTTCTTGTCATAGAGTCATAGAATCATAGGGTTGGAAGGGACCTCTGGAGATCATCTAGTCCAACCCCCCTGCCAGAGCAGGGTTGTCTAAGAGCAGGTTGCACAGGAACGCATCCAGGCGGGTTTTGAATGTCTCCAGAGACGGCGACTCCACCACCTCTCTGGGCAGCCTGTTCCAGTGCTCTGCCACCCTCAAAGTAAAGAAGTTCCTCCTCATGTTTAGGTGGAACTTCCTATGCTCAAGTTTGTGCCCATTACCTCTTGTCCTGTCACTGGGCACCACCAAAAAGATCCTGGCCCCATGCTCCTGACACCCACCCCTTAAGTATTTGTAAGTGTTGATAAGGTCCCGCCTCAGCCGTCTTTTTTCCAGACTGAAGAGACCCAAATCCCTCAGCCTTTCCTCATAAGAGAGGTGCTCCATTCCCCTAATCATCTTGGTAGCCCTTTGCTGCATCCTCTCCAGCAGTTCCCTGTCCTTCTTGAACTGGGGAGCCCAGAACTGGACACAGTACTCCAGGTGCGGCCTCACCAAGGCAGAGTAGAGGGGGAAGGATGACCTTCCTTGACCTGCTGGCCACACTCTTCTTGATGCACCCCAGGATGCCATTGGCCTTTTTGGCCACAAGAGCACATTGCTGGCTCATGGTCATCCTGTTGTCCACCAGGACTCCCAGGTCTCTTTCCACCGAGCTGCTCTCCAGCAGGTCAGCCCCCAACCTGTACTGGTGCATGGGGTTATTCTTCTCCAGGTGCAGCACCCTACACTTGCCCTTGTTGAATTTCATAAGGTTCCTCTCTGCCCAAATCTCCAACCTGTCCAGGTCTCTCTGTATGGTGGCACAGCCTTCCAGTGTGTCAGCCACCCCACCCAGCTTGGTGTCATCAGCAAACTTGCTGAGGGTGCACTCTATCCCCTCATCCAGGTCATTGATGAATATATTGAAGAGGACTGGACCCAGTACTGACCCCTGGGGAACACCACTCATCACTGACCTCCAACCCAACTAGACTCTGTGCCCCTGATCACTACCCTCTGAGCTCTGTCTTTCAAGCAGTTATCTATCCACCTTACTATCCATTCATCTAGCCCACTCTTCCTAAGCTTCCCAATGAGGATGCTGTGGGAGACCGTGTCGAATGCCTTGTTTAAGTCAAGGTAGACCACATCTACCGCCCTCCCCTCATCTATCCATCCAGTCATGCCATCATAGAAGGCAATCAGATTAGTCAGACATGATTTCCCCTTGGTGAATCCATGTTGAGTACTTCTGATAGCTTTCTTTTCCTCCACGTGCCTTGAGGTGATGCCCGGAACGAGCTGTTCCATCATCTTTCCAGGGATGGAGGTGAAGCTGACCGGCCTGTAGTTCCCCTGCTCCTCCTTCTTGCCTTTTTTGAAGACTGGAGTGACATTGGCTTTCCTCCAGTCCTCAGGCACCTCGCCTGTTCTCCAGGACCTTTCAAAGATGATGGAGAGCAGCCCAGCAATGACTTCCGCCAGCTCCCTCAGCACTCTCGGGTGCATCCTATCGGGGCCCATGGACTTGTGAATATCTAATTGACCTAACTGATCCCCGACCTGATCTTCCTCAACCCAGGGGAAGTCTTCTTCTTTCCCTGTTAGTTTCTCCGAAGCCTGGGTCTCCTGAGGGCTGGGCCGAGCAGTAAAGACCAAAGCAAAGAAGGAACTCTGCCTTCTCTGCATCCACTGTCACCATGGCTCCTGTCTCATTCAACAGTGGGCCCACAACTTCTCTGGTCTTCCTTTTCCCTGCAATATACTTGTAGAAGCCCTTCCTGTTGAGCTTGACATCCCTTGCCAGGTTTAATTCCAAGGTGGCCTTGTCTTTCCTCGTTTCACCCCTGCACGCTCTGGCAGCATTCTTGTAATCCTCCCAAGGGGTCAGTCCATTCTTCCACTTACTGTAAACGTCCTTCTTCCACTTGAGCTTTTTCAGAAGATCCCTGCTCAACCATGCAGGTCTCCTGTGTCCCTTGGCCAGTTTCTTGCTCTTAGGGCTGCACCGATCCTGAGTTTGGAGAAAGTGGTCTTTGAATACCAACCAGCTCTCTTGAGCCCCTTTGCCTTCCAGAGCCCTAGCCCATGGGATCTCTCCAAGCAGTTTCTTGAAGAGGTCAAAGTTAGCCCTCCTAAAATCCAAGGTTGTAATTTTACATCCTGTTGTTTTGTGCTTAGTACCCATGGTCCTGAACTCTATCATTTCATGATCACTACAACCTAGGGTGCCCCCTACCTTAATGTCCTCCACCAGTCCCTCTGTGTTTGGCAGTATCAGGTCCAGGAGTGCTCCTCTCCTTGTTGCCTCCTGCACCACCTGTGCCAAAAAGTTATCGTCAATACACTGGAGGAGCCTCCTGGACTGTGCATGCCTGGCTGTGTGGCCTTCCCAGCAGACATCAGGGTGATTGAAGTCCCCCATGAGAACCAAGGCCTGTGATTGCGAGGCTACCTTCAGCTGTCTGTAGAAAGC
This sequence comes from Chroicocephalus ridibundus, assembly GCF_963924245.1. Lineage (NCBI taxonomy): Eukaryota > Metazoa > Chordata > Aves > Charadriiformes > Laridae > Chroicocephalus > Chroicocephalus ridibundus. Next base: position 159,414,902 of record NC_086284.1, read on the forward strand.
CTCATCAGCTTCCCCATCCTGATCAGGTGGCCTGTAATAAACACCCACAGCAGTGTCCCTCATATTTGCCTGACCCTTAATCCTTACCCATAAGCCCTCAAGCCTCTCTTCATCTGCCCCTAGTGGGAGCTTGATGCATTCCAGTTGCTCTCTCACATAGAGTGCAACTCCACCACCATGCCTCACTGGCCTGTCTTTCCTGAAAAGGACATAGCCATCCATGACAGCATTCCAGTTATGTGATTTTTTAATTTAATTTTCCTTTGCTGATTCCATAGTTGTTCTATTCTATGCTTGAACATTTAAATACTAGAGGCTGCATTCGCGTTGACAAAACTCTGCCTGTCTCTACCTATAAGTAGTCTAATATGTCTTCATATTGAAACCATAGGCCTTAGTTGTTTGAGTAACATTACATCACATAGCAGAATAAGTTCATGCTTACATGTGAATGTTGACATAAATCCTGTGTTGAAGTCCTGCCTCCTGATGAGTGCTCAGGGCACACACCTGAACTCTGTTGCTGGAAGTGAAATTGCTTCCAGAAGAATCCTCTTCCTCCTGCATATGTGCTTGAGATTTTTTTAATTTTGAAAAAAAAAAAATCCCTATTCTTGCCACAGAAATCCTGTGTAGGATTGACTGCCTGAAGAACAAAATATGTACCAGACCATATGCTTCTTCCTTGAGGAGGAAGGTGCTGGATCTTCTCCTATATGGATAGAACCCATGAGAACCAAAGGAATGGAGACATCTGTGGGAGAAAATAAGTGAGGGGAACAGGGCAAGGACAAATGGAGAAGAAAGAGAAGATCTTTCAGAGTCCATGGGTACTACTTGTGTCCCTATACAAGCAGAGAAGAGGAAGTTCCAAAACCAAGCTTCACCCTACCACTATGCCGTACACTGTTTTCCTCTCAGGGAGTGATTTTAGGGTCAATTCAATGGAACATGAGTGAGGGCTGTCACTGAAACAGCAATCTCTCCCTTCCCAGCCTTCTGCCTCTATGTTCCTGTCCTGCCACCTCCCCTTTACAGGCATTAGGGAGAGACCATTCATTCAGTAAATCAGCTCAGTGAACTAATCTGGCTGAAGATGGACCCTTTTTTGCTACCTTTTCCACTATCGTTTTCCATACCACCTTGCATATGAGTTGGACTAAAAAAGTATGGAACTTCACCCCCTGTTGCACTGATATAGCTATCCGGGTGCCCTTTTTTTGTTTGTTTCAGTGATCTGTTTACAATGCAGCACCATAAACAGTTGAGATAAGAATGAGAGGGGAGTGGACGGGAACGTTGTAATTCTACTTTATCACTGAATGAACTGTAACATTTGCATTCATAAAGCATTCATTTATACAACTTGCATATAGCCACATAGAGAAGCTGGATAAAAGGAAGTATTCCAGACACAGAGAGATCAGAAAAAATCTTGAACAGCTAACCTGCTCTCTGTCTGACCAAAAACTTTGCTGAAGTGACTTTTGTAACTCAAAAGCTTTTGTTTTATATCCAGAAAGCCAATAAACATTGACTTATTTTTGGAAAGGCAACTGTTGGCAAATTACTTGGTTCCTTATCTTTTCATAAGGGTGTAAATCAGCATTTAAAAGCAGCTTGAGATAAGAGATTTTAGGGGCTGTGATTTTCAGGCCTGTTCTCAAAAGATCTGGAACACCTTACCCCTGTGCCAGCCACTGGCTAAAAGGAATTGCTCAGAACACTATGTGAGGGCTATATTTGCATGAGAAATCCCTTTTACACCTATTTGGGTCTCAGCTCAATACTGTCTAATTTAATTAAGGAGCACTTAAGATAGCTTCATTTTTGCAGGTGTCTTAGGTTTTTTTCTCCATTAAAACATTGTTTGAAATACCTTTCACTTTGTAGAGCATCTGTAAGTGGAGAAACAATGCCTTTTTTGCTCTTGAAAGTCAGAGTTTTGAAATATAATAGTAGGCATTTGGCAGATTAAGTGTCAATTTTTTTTGTCATCTTATTGGACACTGTTTTTTCTCACCTATTCTGAGGTCCACATACTTACCCCTTTTATCACTTCCTTGTACTTTTCTGACAATGCAAAGAAGTTGTTGTATTATTCCAAATGCACATAAAGCTGTCATAGTGAACCACAGGTTACCAGACACATTTCTTCCACCTTTCTTCCTTTTTGGTGGCTAACAGAAATGTGCATGGGGCTCTAGCAATCCCGGATTGAAAAAATAGCTTCCTAGTAATATTGGTGCAAGCTACTTTAAACTTAATTGTTTCATCTGTATAGTTTTGCTGAGAACAGCAAAAGTTTGCAAGACTCTGAATTTGCCAAAAATAAGATGACATCCCAGTAGAGAGACATCTACTCAGATTCTCAAAGCTGGAAGACCTCACCAAAATGATAGTGGTGATACTGTGGCAGGTGAGCAGCAGTAAGTTTGTTATCTTGCTCTTTCTCCAAGAGACAGATCGTCTCTTCATTATTGCCAAAGGTATTAAAATATATACATGCATGTTGTTTCCATTCTTTTGGGCTGGATTCTAAGTAGCAAAAGGAGTTTATCTTTGTTACCTCAAAATACAATATGGAGGAATGTGTGTATGTATGTACACAGATCTAACGACACCGAAACGCACACAAACACAGAGGTTAGTTTTAATTTACTTTAAAATGCATAAGTGTATTGGTGAGATGGAAACTAAGAAAATCCATAATAAGACTGAATGAAGTCCCAGAGCCTCCAAAGATTTGAGAACAGAAAGCAGTTTTCCAAGCTTTCATGTATGGAAATACCAGATGAGTCAATGGGTGTTCTCTGTGCTAGGAGCTTCCAGGGATACTTTATATCAGCAGCATTGCCTTATAACCTGTTTTTAAAGGCCACCCAGTGTCCACAACCACCACTGATTTAGCTGGAGCTTTGGGTGCTCAGTACCCCTGAAATTGGATTTATGGCTTCCATGATACTTCGGGAAAGGCAGTCACACAAAAACAGTTTAGGGAAATTAACATCTGGCTTTCGGGTTAACGTAAGATTTGCTCAAGGTGACAATTCCTGGTAAAAAATTACACTGGAGAAGAAAAACAAAAAAAGAAAGAAAACCTGACTTACTCATAGTGTAATAACACTGTGCTTTTAAAATGCTTTTAACCACAAACAGTTTGGAGCAACCAACTGCAATCTATTAAGTTTCAGCTCACAGGGGTTTTACTTTTTCCTCAACCCTTTCTTACATGTTATATAAGTATTTTTAGGAAATTCACAGTTCTTACTGAATTTAAAAGAAATATCTAACTTTATGAAGAGAAACCAACTAATATGCATAACTTCTAAGGTAGACTTTGGAAACTAAGGAGATTTTCCGTTATTGATTGTTGGATATGTTCTATGGTAAATTATTTTACTTTGTCCTTCTCAGAGTTATTTCATTTTAACTTCAGGGGCAAATCCAGCCTGATTTATACAAGTGTCATTATGTAGAATACTGGAACTTCTATCACATTTCTTGCTTTGGGATGAGTAAAGTAAGCAAACATTGCCTTAGGGATTATATCTATCCAGAGCAAGATTATTTTCAATATCTAGTTTATATGGGAGAGATTTTTACATATAATATACATTTATCCTACTTGAATTAATTCATATAGGCAATATTTTAATACTATACTGGTACTTATAACCACAATAATTCTTTATCCATGTAGACCTTCCAGGAATTTCAACAAGAACTGAAACCTGTTCATCTCATTGGTGATGGAGCTAATCTATTTTTGCAAATTAGTAAAGAAAACAAATTAAATTCTTATAATAACATCCCCACATATTTTTTCATCTCAGTTTTAGGATGTGGTTATTTTTTCTGATGTGCAGTAGGCTGTGTTTTTTGGACAATCTGTTTGGGAAGTCAAGAAGCAATGAAATCTAATGATTCAATCCTACTTTTCATGGATTTACTGGGGTAGCCCATTATCTGCTGTTCTGCTTTTGTAGATTTATTAAATATTTTATGGAGAAAGCTTTTTTCACATTGCATCAGACTATGTTAGGATAGCTGTTCTTGTATCTAGGAACAGAAGTGCTTAATGGCTAGAAGTGTTCTATAATGCTTCTTGGAAGCTGATTAAAGACAATTAGTGTTTGCTTTGGGACTACACTGATTTTAAGCCTTATCAAAGGATTCACCTAGTATTCTTCCCCTCCCCATCATTCCTTTTTTGGTTATGCAGGATATAGACAGCTGAATCATTTACAAGATGAAATTTATGAACCAAATTTTAGCATGGTTGCTGTCAAAACAATATTGGGTGGTGCCAGAAGAGATGGGGATGTGAGGGTGAGGACTGGTCCTCTACTTACATGGAGGAAATAGTGGCCTTCAGGTAAAAAGTCTGAGATGACAGGAACAGAGGAAGAGAAAGTTGCTGCTTGGTGAACCAAGTGTCAATAGTGTAGTACCCAGGAGAAGGGGCAGCGGAACAGGAGACTGATCTATCTTGGGAACTACTTCTGATTTTGATACCTAGTTCAGAACAAAACTGTCTTCAGCTTGGGCCTGGTAGCCAACTGACAGAAGACTTAAAAGAATATGTAAGTATCAGAGAAGCAATACTTGGAAGCATCTCTGCCTGTTTGTTTTGCCAGAAGAATACCGTTAGACTTGGTTTCTGTTTCATGCAAACATTGATAGGATATCATTTGCGGTGATGGGCATTGTGCCAAGTGTATAATTTGGGGATGTGCTAGAATCTGTCTCTTTTAAGGCTGACTGCAAATACTGTTTTATAATCGAGCAATAGTCATCAGTGTCACATAAGTGGAAGGCTAGCTCTTCTCCCACTTCAGGAAGCTGAAACAGTGTTAGCCTGATGCAAAATGGTCAAATGTCATCTGTGCTGTGCATTCCATTTGAAAATGAAAGAAGAGTATTCTTGAGTTTTAGAAATAAATCAGTAACTCAGTCTTCACACAAAACTCTCTTGTTTGCAATGGGAACACTCTGCATAACAGAGTGGATGGATCTTAAGCCTTCAGCCTTCCCATCTGCTTTTCTAGGGGTAAACTCAGAGGTATGTATGTCTGATACAGAGCCTATGAACAATCAGGAATTAACACCATCTGCAACATTCTAAACTATCCAGATTAAAGCTGATGCATATTTTGCTGGGAAAAAAAACACAAGTGTATATTAAAGTAAATTACTAATACTACTGTAATTACTGTATTAACAAAGTAATTTTACTAAAATGCTGCCAGTAATGAAGATATCCTAGAATATGACATTGTCTTGTAATTCATGGAGCTTGGCATATTGAAGATTGAAGGCAAAAAAAGATACTTTGGAAGCATGGTGTGTGCAAAGCATCGTATTAATGCTGTAAAGCTTGTCAAATACCTCTAAGAGATTTCCAGGAACTATCTTCCTGCGTAAAAGCGGTGGTAAAGGAACATTTTCTGCTGGTACTAAGGTTACTGGGGAAAGGGGAAAGTTCATGGATTCAGGGAGGCTTGTCAGGGTGATTAACCTCAGTTGCCAAGGGTGATTCATAGCCTTTTTTCTCTGAGAAATAACCCATACTGATTTGATTAGAGTAAAGAGGTCTGGCAGGTCGTGATCTTAAAACTGTCTGTACCAAACCTTATGGATGAAAAGTTGACATTGTGTATTCCAGAATAGGATAAAAGTCTGTATTAGAGAAAGACATAGGTGAAAGTTCTGAAGTAATTTAATCAAGCTCTCCAATACTTCTATATGGACTCCTCATGTAGAAGATGATTGCCTGCCTGATAAACTAGATCTGCATAGAAGTTCTTCATTCCTTTATGAATTGTTTTCTCTGAAGCTTTTATTGTACTGAGTAGATGATAGCTAGCACTGTTACAGATGACTAATCCTGACATTGTCCCAGTAATACATGGATAGGAGATCCTCCCTGAACTCAGACTTGCAGAGATCATCTCAAAGACCCACAGCCTCAATCTCCTCCTGAATGGGGGGAAATAAAGGGCTCATTACCAAAAACTTGTCTCATTTCAAGGTTTTAAGACTTCAATAGCGCCGCTGAAAAAGACACAATGGATTAGAGGTGCATTAAACCTAGGAACTGTAACAGAGACTCTCTGGGACACACCAACCCATAAGGATTTTGTGAGGAGGAAAGATAAAAGAAAGGTTAGATGAATCTTCGGTGTGCTGAATGTGTCTCACAGTTTTTATAGAATAATATAACTGAACAGTGCTTAACTCAATTTAAAATTTTACTTTGTGGTTGACCTTTTCCAGATTAATGACACAGTTTCAGTGGTAGGACACAGGAGACGTGCCAGTTAAAGTGATTAAATAAAAACATTGAAAGAAACTATATATATTGTTGCCTAGCAGAGAACCAAAACATTTTTTCCTCAAAGCCACATGAACTTATTTTCCAGGTCTTAAAAATGTCTGTGCATTGGACATCAATAGAAAGGATCTGGAAGAAAGAAGCGATTTGTAGTAGTTGTGCATTGGATGGTGATGATAATTATTATAATATCCCAATATACGTTTTATATGAAAATAAATATTGAATTTGAAAAATAATGCCAGAGCATTAAGGTCACACTCCAGCTAGATATTTTAAAACGTGCTTCACTTTACTGACTTTAATTACTGTCTCTTTAAGAACTTTCTACCAATTTCCAGATGTTACTTCAAATCTGATATGGATAAACAAAGACTCTTAATCTTTTCCCTGTTAATCCCTTTCACCTTCGTTCTAATCGGTATGAGCAATGCTAATCTGTTTACTTAGTCCCAGAACCCAGGCATAACCTTTGGGTTGGGCTTTGTTCCAAATCTTCACATCCAGGCTCTGCATGTGTCTTTGCCATCTGAGACCTCCCTTCTGGGCTGAGATGAATCTGTCTCTGAACATGTACCTGTCTGTATACCCTAAGTATATATAGAGAAGAAAAACAAGTAGTTTGGATTAGATAAATTTTCAGCAGGCCATAGTTGGAGAAAGTAAATCCCCATATGAGATGATGAGGGCCTGGACCAAGGATTTAGCAACATGGAAGAACAGAAAAGGTGGAGTATGAAAGATGACCTGGAGAACGGACTTTTAGGCATAGCATCATTTTGAGACGTCTAGGCAAAAAGGTTGTTTTCATTCTGTCTGGAGTTAAGAAGAACTTTTTCTTTCTTTTTTTTTTTTTTTCTGAAGAAAGGCAGATCCCTGACTTTTGTTCTCTTCAGAACAGAATTAAGATACATATGTTGGAGGAATATTGTTGAAAAGAAGTTGTCCAAAGTGTGAGCGTTCAAACAACAACAAGCTTTGAAGATGGCAATGAAAACCTCAGTGTTTACACTAGACAGGGAATGGATGCAGTAAATAAAACCTCAGTCGGAGGATCCTTTAACTTTTCCTACTGGAGGGAATGGGGTGAATGTGACAGTTCATATTCTCTTCAATCCCTGAAGACTTGGAACTGTAAGAGTAGGCTACCACCCAAGAAGATTATGCTGTGTTCATGGCCTGGTATGCAGAATTATTTTTGTATGATTTGTAGAATTGCTTTTGAAACTGTGAATTTTTGTACAGCACCAGGGCAGTTCCTTCCTTTTGGTGACACTGGAAGCTAATAATCTGTCAATACAAATGTTTCATTTTCAAAATATGAAGTAATTTAGCATATGAAGTGTGTGGATTTATGTTAGTTTGATGTCTATGACATACAAAGCCTGAAACTGTGCGTGATAGAGACAGAGAGGGAGAAAGGCCTCTAATCTGCTCGTGTTTTGTATTTTAAATGCTCTTTTATATTTCTGTGTGAAAAGAGCATGGGTTTTAATAATCACTTTTTTTTTTTCATAAATGATCTAAATATAAACTCAATTTTAAGCAGGAAGTAATCTTTTGAGTTATCCTCTCATCTCTTTGAAGCTTGATTCCAAGATCAGCTATCCTTTCCCATCTTGATATTGCTTCATTTTTCTTTTTCTATTAATTTTGGGTGACTGCTCTGTCTTCCCAAATAAACTGATGGTAAGCATACCAGCAATAGCGGCACACTTACCAAACTGAAGATATAGTAGCTGTAGCCCTTATGGAAGTATCTCTAGGCCACCATACAAGGAATATATCTAGCTTGCATTCATATTATGAATACATCTAGTCTACATCCATATATCTTATGACCGGGTGTTGTGATTCCTTCTCAAGGGGAACTTTGCCTGCTCTAAAATTACCCCATCAATACAAGCAGAAGTTGTTCTAGGCCGATAGAACCGGAGATTTCGATTTCTTCAACACCAGGGCTATGTGTATAAGGCATTGACTTGCATTTGCAGATTATTTTTCGTTTTGCTTATATGGACTCCAATTACAATTACAATGGATTTTTATTTATTTGAAAAAGAGCTATGAAGGTTCATAGGATAAATAGATTACCTGAATGAATATCATTTCTTCAGGCAGACAAGGCACATAAATGTATTCCCTGTTTCCAGATATTTTTCTTCTTCTCTGGCAATTTGAAATGCAAAGTTCTCATCTGCCTCTTTCAAACTTACTGACCTCCACCACACTGCGATTAAAAAAACAACAAAAACTGCGTGAAGTCTAATTTTTTTTCATTTTCGAATGAATATTCAAACAAGCTGTGTTGTCCAGGTATCCAAAATATCCACGTGGTATTCACTGCAAAGGTTAACCCAATTTCAGAAAGACTGGAGTTAATAGATTTCATGGGCATTACTTAAGTAAAATTACCACCTAAGTGAAGTGGGAAAACATCACATGAAAAACAAACAAAACTGTCTTGTAAAAAGATGTCTGAAGCCCAAATGAAACAAGAATATCATTGAGTCTAGTTAAAAATCGAGGTGAAAAATTGGAAGAAATTTGCAGGGAACTTTGCCATTTTGTTTTACAGAAAATGAATGGATATGTTCCCATTTCTGTGGAAAATTTTGGAGGTACCTCACATAATTTATAATTGATTTTCCACTAAACTGTTGAAAAATCTTTTTTTACTTCTGCTGCTAAAGTGCAGCACCAGCAAAAATCTGCAGAACATCTTGGCAAATTCTTCAGAAATTAACTCCACCTCAAAAACCTGAAAGTATGATGTCTATTTTAAATTTTTTTTTGTATTTGAAAAAGAGAATACCAGGAACGTGTGGAATATATTAGTTCCATAATTCAGTAAAAGGCCATAGTACTGTAGTTATAGCAGTACATTTTAGCAGAACATTTCAAATAAATAACACTTCGGGGTAAATTTTATACTTTTTAGACATAATCTATGACTTAGACACCATGCAGCATGCAGCAACAAGTGTCAAACCTGCAGCTGGTTTGCTGTTTCCTAGATTTCTAAAAGTATGGATATTAGAACTTCATAAAGAATAATCTCATGGGTTTTATTACTGTATAATGAGTCTTTCAGCTCTGAGTTGCTGACTGAATTTTCTGTAGCAACAAAAATGCTTTATTATCTGGAGAGCAGTTAAAGAAATCAGAAGTTTAATTTACTGTGCGAGAACTTTGCCCACAACTTGAATGCAGTACAAAGAGCTATTAGAATTAACCTTAATTGAAAAGTTCACCAGAAATCAAGGAGAAACAGTTATCTTTTCCTCTAGAGTACAGTTCTATCTCCACTGTTTTGAGGTCTCTTGTTTGATACAGACAGGAATGAGATGTACATTATTACTGCTCGTATTATAGCCGTGCTGTGGAAGAAAAAGTCTTCAGGTAAAGCCGAAGGTCCTTTAGAATTAAATCCACATTTTGCTGCTGATGTCAGTGGCACCAGCATTTCACCCTTAGGTTCCATAAAAATCAACCTGTAACCATTTCCGATGCACTACACTGATTTTTCAAAACTATCTCCACAGCATCTTTTGCAAAATTACTTACTCAGTAGGCTTTAGAAGCAGCTAAATGAAAGGGTTTCATTTCCTCTCTCAAACTACAGACAGTGAGCTACCCTTTATCTCCTAAAGCTCTTGAGAATATTCTTTAGTTTAGCTATGGTATTAGTTCTGGTAATAGCATTGATATGAAAAAAAGTGTGTACTTTCACCGCTACTAGCCTTGAATTTATAATTTCACTTGTTCCTGGTGAGATTTTCAAATACTTTTTGAAAAAGGTTTCTGTCAGTATTTTCTGTCACTGTAGCTCCACTATCTAGCTTGACAAGTACTGCCTAAGAGACAGATGTATACCTTTGTTTCTCATTTCCTCACAGCTAATATTAAATTATGCATATTATGTTGTTAAAACCTAGTTTTGCTCAAGCTTATTTTCAAATGCCCATTTCTACCTCTGTCTTGATAGCGAGCCAACACCGGGCATTGTCATGTTTTCTGAACTGAAAACCTTTAAATACATACTGGAATATTAACTGAAAATTCTCAACTGAAATACTAATTAACTGACGATATTGTTACCATATGATGTCCAAGCTGATGTTGACTACCTTCCACATGTAAATGTTTAAAACATATGAATTATAGTGTGGTTTTGCACTTCAAACAGCATATTTCTGTCTTAGATATAATCTAGAATTAGGAAATTGATTCTTGCCTTCAAAATTGATTATTTAGTGATTAATTTTGAAAATAAAAAGTAATCCTACTTGATCTTTGACATAGAATTTAATGGGTTTTTTCTTGCCATGGTCTTCTACATGAGGTATAACTTTTATTCATACTTTTGGTCACTTTTGGTGAAGATTGCTCATTGGCTTAAGCTCTAAACACAGGTTTATACGGTGCAGATCAACTGAGCTTCACTGTGTTCAAGGTTACACCTGTCTGTAAGACACTAAAGGGACAGCATGAAATCTTACTTCAGGTTAGAAATCTCGTATTATTTCATGTTTCAAACTAATTGTCAGAGTTTGAACTAATCCACTAACTAATAAGTAACTAATAACATAACTAACTAATTCACCCTCTAGAATCTGATTTAATGATTCAAGGCTTCTATGCTCAGATATTTTTGCTACAGTGTTCTTTGGCTGTGAAGCTTCTCATGCTAGTATTTATGAGTGTGACATGGCTCCATTTACTAAAACCACACTGGAAGATTATTAAATTTATATGACTTATTTATAATTATTTAGGGTACTAATTTTACATTCTTTACAATTTCCAAGCTGCAAGGCTTGATGGATACCATAAAAAAGAGTCCTTTTTATTTATTAATTGATTAATTCTGTAATAATCTGATGCTACTTCATAATTAAATTGTTACGTGCGTTCACAAAGACAAAACTGTAGGGGAAATCAGTGGCAAAATAACTCTCAGCCCTTCTCCCTCTATTTAAAAAAGGACTTTATATCCATTTGCAAGTTAGCATATTCCAAGGGAAAATTGCTATGTAACTTCTATTCTCTCTCTAAAAAGCTCTTCAGTCAGTTACAAAATAATGGACAAAGATTTATTCTATTGCTCCTGAAGATTACTTCAATGCATAGAAAAAATGAAATGACACAAGAACCTTACTAAAAGCTGAATATCAGTGTTAATTTCACATTTTTTATGAGTTCTTTTTAGTTACTGTTAATTTAAACTGATTAAAGTGGGGTGATTTGGATGCAAATTCCTCTGTTTTTTAAAAAAGAGAAACTTTATAACATAATGAAATATATGCTGGAAGAGACCTTTGATTCAGACAAATACACAGGTTGGGAGTAGGAGAGTGCAATTAAATATAGGACTTAAGAGTGTATGGTGTGACACTCTGCTATTTTAAATATGTCTCTGAACAGAGGCAAATTGGTGAAAATATTCCTGGATGTAAAAGTAGTGATATCGGTTAATACACATTTTTGGGGTTTTGTGGGATTTTTTTTTTTTTTATAAAATCCTTTGACATGTGCAGAAGAAAGGTGAAATTATCTTCCCTTCTTATCTCTCATATTTTCATTTGCTGCGTTGTCCCTTAGGTGTTCGATGTTATTCTAATTCAACTGAATTTTTTTTTCTTTTCATTCTAATTTCGCCTTGCTTTCACCTTTATTATTCTTTTCTGACACAGAATCTACAAACACTATCATTTTTGGAGTCAGGGATTCTCTTTGACTTATACCCAAGTTACTACAAACAATGCGATGCAATAAATATCAAATAATACAATGTTAAATTCTGCACTGTGATTCGAGATGTGGAAGGAAAATTATTTGTGTTTTGTACAGCATCAAAGAAATTATTGTCACTTAGTCATGTGCTTCAGAAATTGGAAGTACAGATAGCTTAAGCTCTTTTGATGTATTAGAGGCATTGTATGCAAAAAAAATTTGTCATTTTCCATTATAATATGCGTTTTTTAATTGTTTATAACTTTGCTAAAATTTAACTGCTTGGGTTTAACCCTTGTCTGACTGTGTCTGGTTTTGTTCATTTTAAGTTTCAGTTTCTCAAAAGATAAGCTTTACACATTGTCTTACACTTGTTGCCATGACAGCGATCACGAGTTTGTACTTTGGGGCAGGGACTTGTTGTGCAGGAGAAGTGTTCGAGTTTTTGGGAGGGATAGTTACTTGCCCTTGAAAATTTGTCCAGTTTTGTCCAACGAGTAATGCTTTGAATAATCTTAATTTACACATCCTCAGTACTGTTTTGTTAACAAATTTTTACACGCATTTTATGAATATTCCCCATGTCTTAGGCATGCCTTGTCTGCTCAGAGAGCCAATGGACAATTAAAACTGTTGGAAACATCTTCAATCTCACTGAGGAAATAATTCCAATTGTTTCCCTATGCAGCTGTTTCCAGGACACTGCATGAAGAACAGTGTCTACATCATGCAAACTGTTAGTGGTTTCCATGCTACCTCAAAATGACTGGCTATATCTACATTGCATAGGGCAAATATAGCTTTTCTTGCCTCTACATAGGGCTGCCCTGCACTGCTGCTGATCCTGGCTTAGGTAGTTACAGTTTAGTTGTCTCTTCGTTACCTGCTGTAATTATATCCACAGCCTATCTGTACTCTCCATAATCTTGCTCTTGCTCCTGAAACAGCGTGGAGAAGGTAGAGAGGAGGAAGGGCGTACAAGACAGAGGAGAGGAGGCTAGGGGTGTACAGTCAGAATCCTGAAGGTGGCAAGAGAAGAGCAGCACAGGGAGACCATGGAGGTGCGCTGAGCCGGGAAGGCTCTGGAAATAGGGAGAGAAGGGCCTGAAAATACAAGAGCAAATGTCACTAAGTAGGTATGGAAACCTTTAGCAGATTGTATCTCTTGACATTCATCAATGTAAGGCTCAGACAGAGCATGACAAGCCTTCTATGATAGAGTGACTGCATCAGTGGACAAGGAAAGAGCTGTGGATTTCATCTACCTAGACCCGTGTAAGGCCTTTGATATGGTTCACAACAACTTTCTTGCTGCTAAATTGGCAATATATGGGTTTGATGGATAGACTGTTAGACAGATAAGGAATTGGCTGGATGGCCACGTCCAAAGAGTTATATTCAATCACTCAGTGTCCAACTGGAAACCAGTAACAGTCCAACTGGAAAACAGTAACTTGGTGTCCCTCAAGGATCTGTACTGGGGCAATTACTATTTAATATCTTCATCAATGACATAGACACACCCTCAGCAAGTTTGCAGACAACACCAAGCTGAGTGGTACAGTTGATTCCCTAAAGGAAACAGATGCCATCCAGAGGAACTTCATAGGTTTGAGGTCTAAGTCTGTGTGAACCTTGTGATGTTCAACAAAGCTGAGTGCAAGGTCTGGCACCTGGGTCAGGGCAATCCCCAATATCTGTATAGACTGGGGGATTAATGGATTGAAAGAAGCCCTGCAGAGAAGGACTTAGGTCTACTCGTAGATGAAAACTTGGAGATGAGTTGGCAATGTGCACTTACAGCCCAGAAAGCCAATCATATCCTAGGCTGCACCAGAGAAAATGTGGTCAGCAGGTCAAAGAAGGGTATTTTCCCCCTCTACTCTGCTCTCATGAGACTCACCTGCAGTACTGCATCCAGCACTGGAATCCCCTGTACTTCATAAACTGTCTTTTTAGCAAGTATGCATTGCTACACAAATAGATTAGCAATGCAAAGCAAAGCACTTTGTGCTGAGAACCCAACATATATACTATCCACATTTCCAAGATCTCACTTTGGACAAGATTTAGTAAGGTTCCCTGGACCAAAACCATATGATCTGAAAAACAGCAATCTGAAAGACAGACCTTCACTGTCTATCTGTTCCTGCACCTTATGGATGGCGTTACCAGAATGCACATTCCAATCCAATGTCCAGCCCAGGACAGCTAGGGTTATACAAAACCATAATGGCCTGAATGTTTACTGAGGGGAAAAAAATGCAGCATACCAAAAAAGCAAGAGAGGAGGGGAGGGGTATTTCTTGTTCTTCGTTTCACTGGCACATGGCAGGGGACAACGGGGTGTGAGGGCAGGGAAGTGGGATAAAGCAAGTATTGTTTTTGGTTCGTGTAAGACTTTAAAAAAGATAGCTGCACAGAGCCATCTGACTACTCCCTGTGGGGTGGAAAGGTACCCTCAAAAAGGAAACCTTTTGGCCCAACTGAAGCAAGAGCTTCTCTCCTTCTGTTCCTCTTTTTTTCAGTACTTCAGTGAAATGATTAATCTGTCCTGTGCTTATGCTTTTGGCTGAATCACCTATTCCTAGAGCTGCTAGGCCCTTCCAGCCTAATGATGGGCCATTAACACCCCATGGCTTGCATACCCTGCCTTAAAGGTCCTCACAGCTGGACCTCCTCAGTCCCAGCAACTACCTCCATCCTCCCACTCACAACGCATTCAGCAGCCAAGCTCTCTGCGTGCCTATTCCCCTGCAAAGTCAGAGAGGGACCACTGTTCAACAGCCCATGGCCCAGGCATGCAGCTTTAAGCAACAGCCAAAAATCTGAGTGGGAGGAACACCTGCAGCTCAACAGAAATGGGTCAGCAAAAGTGTTCAAACAACAACAAATTTTTATTCCCTGAAAGGGCCAACATGACCCATAACTTGTCAGGGGATGAAGAGGGAGGGAGATTTTTTGGGAGGGTGAGTGAATAGGAGAAAGACAGAAAAGGAACTGGGGAAGCCAATATGACCACCACTCAGAAATTCCTTGGTAAGATAGCATGGCCCATTAAGGACTAAAAATACCCCTAAAATGCCAGTGTAGCAGTTCTTACACATGCATGATTATTGGGAGGGCTAGGAAGGCCCCAGCAGATGCCCTGCTGTTTGAAGCCTGTTGACATGCCTTGCTCCCCTGGGCCAATTTGGATGCCTAAGGAGTGTTTCTGAGAACTGAGGATGGATAGCATTCATTCTGGGGGGATGGAGATCCCATGTCAGGGTTCAGCTGACCCATCTCCTCTGGTGTCTCCTGCAGCTGGCTCATTTCTTCTAGCCAGGGAGCAGGGTTTTGGAGGGAGACCACAGGAGCTACTGCTCGCACAATTTCTCCAGAGCATCTTGCTCTCAAGCCTATGGGCAAGTGTGCTGTAATCTATTCTCTAGGTGGCCCAAGAACTGCTGTGGAGTCTGCTGCTCATGTCTCTTATTACCACCATTCTCAGCACACTCAGGTCTTAAGTACTGCATCAGGGCCCTGAGGCTAAACTTCTGGAATGGAGAAGAGACTGCCAGGAGGAGCTCTTCTTCAGCAGAGAATTCTCAGGTACTAAGGAAAGCAAGTCTGTTAGTCCTTGATTCCATGTTGCCTATAGACCTTCCCTGCACCAGCAGTAGGTTCTAAAGCTTGTGCTGTGCTGTGTTTAGGAAGGGTAATGATCTTTGGAAAGATATCTTGGGCACTGCATTAGCATGGCATGTTCTGTGTGTGACTTTTTCAGTCACTGAGACAGAAAAAAAGCACTCATACAGGGTGAGGAATGGCTTCTGACATGGCTAGCTGCTGAATGCAAGGTGACTCCCACACCACTAACTGAATTGAGTGCAAAGGCATTAAAGCCCCAGCAAAGAAATAAAAATCATAGCATCATAGATTAATTAGGGTTGGTGGGGACCTCAGGAGGTTATCCTGTTCAACCTTCTGCTCAAAGCAGGGTCAGCTATGAGATCAAACTCAGGGTTTTAATCTCCATTGCCAGTCTAAGACCAACGCCTTATTTCTACCAGAAATCTCTCAGGATCCTTTCCTTCCACTGCAGGAACATGTGTGAAGAAGATGTACCCTTACCCAGACTGGAATCCTGGACACTGTCACAGCGTTCTTGATACTGTCTGCGTCAAGGAGCAGGCTTTCCCAAGCGTTAATCTTTCTTTGCAGGGCTGTTGTGCAGGGTCTGGTAGTGGGGCTCCTAGACCAGTGTGAAAGGCTGCACTGTTATTTAGAGTCTCCGATGTGAAGATCTTGCGAGACAGGGTAGAAGACATCTAACGAGATGTCAGGGTAAGTGGAGTGCTCCCAACCAGAAAAGGTCAAGATTTTTGGTAGCAGTGGAATGCTGTACAGTCTCCAAAATCTCTTTGTTACCCTTTCCTTCAGGAAAATGCCAGTCGTCTTCATGAGCATTGTTGAGCATTGATCACCAGTTCTTTCAGATCCAGCAGCAGTTGTACAGTTAGTCACAACACTTCTACTGGGTAATCCTCCTGCTGGAGAAACATTTGGACCTCTCACAGTGCAGGCTGACAGGTGTCTTGTCCTTGGAGGCTTAGGTGACACCTTGAGGGCTCTGAGATTTTCTAAGAGGCAATGGTGAAAAGAAACAGGACAGCTTATTGGATTAACTCATGACAAATGTCTATGCTTACTTTATGTAATTATTGGAGTCGTAATTTCTTTCTGAAAGAGTCTCAGTTTCTTTTTTCAATTCCACTCTGATTGTCTTTGATTACTATATAATACTATGATGTTTCAGATTTTTGTTTTAATTAAGCTATTTTCATCAGCACTATTGTAGAGGTTATATGATTATTTTGCTTAGCTTTGTAACACTTTATCAATGAGATTCTTTCAAGGCTGTTTTATTTTTCCTTTGATTTTGTCTTCTAAGGCCAAGTTATTAATTTCTTTAGTGCCACTATTCAGGTGTCTGCTGTTCACATTTTTTCATCTTAGATGACTTTCAAAATAGTATTTTGCCTTAGTAAATTTCACTTTTTTGTTCAGGATGAGGATTCTCTATATGACCATGTTGACTAATTCTCCATCTTCTGGAATTTTTCTAGTGCTCTTCAATGTTTGCCAGAAAATTATGTTAGTAATTTAAAGGTTTCCTCAGCAAATTTATTTAACACCCTTGAACCTAAGATACCTGAATCTGTGGTTTTGTAAATGTTTAGCTGTCACAGAGACTACCTCACATCCTCCTTTATTACTCATGGCAAATTTTTTGATCTATCAGTAATACCTTAAGAAGTAGGTACATAACTTGATTCATTCCAAACGCCACTGGAATACCTAGGGAACATTTCGGCTTTTCCTTGCATCCTGCTGTGTGAATGTAGTTAATTGACTTAATTCACTGATTTTGTTTCTTCTGGAAAGTTTTTTAAATGCCTTACTATTTAAAATTTGTTGATTTATGATAATTCATTCATTCATTTGACTTACTGACTTTGTTAAACACCTATTTCTATTTGTAGTTTACAATAATTCTTGTTTTATTGGTTTTGAATTCCCTCTCCATATATGTATGCACATAAATGTACATATGCACATGTACTATATACTTGCGTGTGTATATAGGTGTAAATACACAATTTCTGTCATTGCTTTCACCAAGAAATATATCTTCTTGGCTCAAGTATCTTTTTTTTGAGTCTGAGGAATCTTGGCTTCTTGGGCATCCAGCAAGATGTTCCTGAAAATTTCCCAGTTGTTTTAGCACTTCTTCAGTTAAATGCATGTTCCCAACCCTAATCTCAGCTGTTCCTCTAAGTTTCAAAAACTGCAGGTTTTAAAAGATCCAACAAGAGATATTTCAGGTTGGTGACATATCCTGTTTGCATTAAATAAATCAAACCTCATTTCATCAGGCAATTTTTCAATTTTTCAATTTTTATAAAAGCCATTAACTGTTCCTTATTTATCATAATGAGGTCCATTATGGTGAGTAATTGATAATGGACATTACTGAGTTACTTGATATCCCATGCAGGATTTTTTTGTTAAGAAAAAAATCCATTATTTTTAGAAATTTCTGAACTTGTGTTACTGGCTGTGTAGACTGAGAAATGACCTGCAGGATGAAAGACACTTATGGTAGCAAAGTTTTCCTTTCTGCTCTTAATAAACAGATATTTTGAGGGGAAGCTCGTCCTATATTTTTGTGAAATGTGGTAGTCTGTTACAGATACCTCCTGATTTGATTTTTTTTGTTTAACTAATTAATACTTTAACCACAAAAACTGGGGAGTCCACTCAGTCATCTGTGACTTTCTAATCATGTAACAGGATATTGGGTACAAAATATCACCACCATCTGACCCGGTTTTCCATTGTAGCTTTTATGGAACACATCAGACATGAAATGCAATCCTCCAAAACCCATAGGACATACCCCATCAAGTTTCTCTATTACTAATCACATCATTTATCTTCTCCTACATGACCACTTCCAACTACTCTTATTGACTCTCCAGGCTCCGCATAGTAGTATTCATAATACCTCTCAGCATACTTCTTTGTCATAAAGATTTGTTCTTTTAGTTGGCTTATGTGCTTGAATATGTGTGTCTTATTCCGTCATCATGATTCTCTCTTTTCATGTAGTTTGAGTAGATTAAGTCTTCCTGACTACTTCATCTGTCAACCGGAAGACTGGTACATATTTTGCTGAGATGAAGGCCATAAAAACATATGATCTTTTATTTCCTTAGAGGTCACCTTGTTGTTGAACCAAAATCTTCCGTTACTTCATCTATCACCTCCACTATTAAACGCTGCTACCTTCTGCCTGCTTTTTCATCTTAAGAAACAGCTTAACATTTCTAAAGTTTTGGCTGGGTTAACTTTTTTCAGCTTTTCTCAGCTCCCTGGTTGAAGAGTGTTGTTAGTGGCTGAAAATTACCTGAAATAAATAAATATTCCTTTCTTCAAAGCCCTTTAATTGCCTTTAGTGGGCAATTGGGAGTGGGGATGGGAGAAAGCATCCTGCCACATATGGTGTACTGTGGAATATATCTTAGGTACATGCCCAAGATACTGCTGGGGCACTTCTGAGTACCCTGGTTTGAGCTGAACATCATCTTTCTGAATTTTCCTCTGCTAAACTGATACATTAGTTCTTACAGGCTGTTCTTTTCTGATGTCTTACTCGGCATCAGGTGGTTATTTGATACTTCCAGCTGGGACAATAGACTGTAGAGACTGTTAAAATTCGCAGTGAGAACAGACTAATCTTTGTATTTTCTCACTTGAATTAGTTATTTGTCACTGGAAGACTGGAAGATCCCAGCTGATCCACTGGGAAATCCCATATATGAACAGTGTATGAACTTCAGTACCACAGACTTCTTCCTCATTTTGCCTACCAGACTGAACCTCATGTAGAGGTTAAATAATTTCTCTTCACAAGGCAGGATACAGATAATGCTAGATTTGGTGTTGGTCATAGAAAATGATGACTGTTCATAATTGTTGCTATAGCAAAACCACATGTATACAGCAAAGCTTGTAAACACTATTCTGCAAATTCTGATGGAAACTCTGCTGCTAGCTCCTCTATTTATACTTCCCAGTGTCTGTACTAGCTATCTTTTATTCATTGTTTAAGTCAGTCCCATCCTGTGTCAAGAATTGTCAGCAAAGTTCAAACACCAGATGAAGATCACACACCTTAGGCGGTATGCGTGAAAATCAATTATACATTCCTGTGATTGTTCATAAAAGATCCAAACAGGAGGATTTTGCTGGGCCATGTATTCAGCTCTTTCCTCTCATTATGATAAACCACCTAAACTCCACCTTTGGTCTCTCCCTGTCTACTGCCCTGGCTGCTCTATAGCCTGGTTCTGCTCCTTTTTGGGGAAGCATTTTGAAATCATTATGCCTTTGTTTTCTGCGAGGCAAGATTTATAGGGAAGGTAATATCCTTTATTAAACCGTTTGGTTCATTTGGAAAAAATGGACATTCTTGCGGGGTCAGAGTCCCTTCATTACACTTGTTTTCTGCCTGCTTGGTTTTTCCATTTGTGAGAGCTCTGCTTAGAGAAAGCAGGCCTGCTCATTTTGTCCTTTTCAGTTGCTACATTTTCTTCCAGTGTAATAGAGAGAACACATGTACTTGTGTTCTTTTGTGGAGACTTGTGTGCTTGTTTTTCCAAAATCCAAAATAAAAATAATAAAACCAATTTTAGGCCAAACATCTGTATTTTGGCCCTTGTATATGGAAACCTCACTCCCTCCAGGTTTTTTGGAAAAAGTCCTGGACTGATATGATCAACTTCTTTTTTCTTAAAGGGAAAATAAAAATCTGCTTTACCAGTTACATAAGAGGAAGAGAGAAACCCTATGGAGAATAACAAGATAATGTATTGATTTTAAAATGACGAATAGAAACATTCCAAATATTTGCAAATTCTTTCTTCTGCTGCTTACCCCCCAAGTAATGGAAAAACAATTCGTGTTGAGTAAGAGGCTGTAGGTTATGAATATTTTTAAGGTCCAATGCAGTCCTGAATTCCAGACCCATGCAACTTCTCAGATGTCTAGCAGAGTTTATGTAAGTTTTGACTGAGTTAAATACCAATATATTCTTGCTTAACAGCATGACCTATACATAGTGGGCAAAGAGTTCTTACACTCTTCTAGTAATCCCATTCTATGCTTTTCTCACTCTGTTTACTTCTCCCTGAAATGACCGTGACCTTCTGCCAGATTTTCTTGAAGGTTATGCTAATCTTTATTGGCAAGAGAAACGGTAGCTGGAGCAAAAAAGTGAAAGAGAATGCCACATGAGAATGAACAGCATGCAGAGCGTGAGAAGTTTCTGCAATAGCTGGAACTGGAGCAGCTTTGTCAGCATGCAGTCCCTGGAGCAGTAAGTGGGGATGTACACACTGAAATATCCTAGAATGAAATCTTAATGAATTTTCTGGTACTCAAAAAGGCATTTGGGATAAATCCTTTGCTAAGGCAGGTGGGTGCACCTCAGGTGCTCTCTATGAAGTTTTGCGCATTTCATGCAGTCCCTCGTTTGGCCCCAAATCTCAGTTCTTTTGTGCTTAAATCCAAATGAATATGTATATCTGGCTGTCTGAACAAATGGAGAGAGATCTCCATATCCATGTCCCTCTTGCCTGAAAATTCTGTGTATAGCCTTTCACATATAAATGGCAAATGTGTTCAAGTGCAGGGCCAAAATAACTTCCCATAAAACTTTCTGGCCTTATATCAAATAACCATGGCTTAAAACATGGCTAAAATTAAGCTACCTCATGTTAGATTCTTGCTGATCAGTACATTTAACGAGACGGGAATAGTCTCACGGAGTGGGGGGAAGGGGTTAATGCCACTCTCTTTAAGGAGCTGGAATTACTGCTGCTTCCTAGTAGATCCCCAGCATTGCCGTCTAAGCCACTTCAGGCTCTTGAACATTGCAACATCTGTAGTGTGGTTCAGGGCCAAAATGCAAACAGTTATGTCACATCTACTTTACAAGATGGAACGGGGTTTAACCAAGTTGAGGGACAAGCATGCTGTAACGAGGCCCCACAATATGTTTGTTTTTGTAGAGCGGATGAACCCTAAATTAGTACCAGATGTCAGTACTAGACCTGCTGTATAGAGAGCACAGCAGGGAGCTAGCAATTATGGTGGAGCCACTGTGAGGCCATATTTAAGGTTGCATTCTGTTTTACACTTACAGTGAGAACTGAGCCTTTTCCTATTATAGTAAAACACCGTATCGTTCCTTCCACTGTTGGTCCATGTGTGTATCTACTGTGAGATGACAAAGTGCCTTGTGAGTGCCCAAACAGCATATATATGCCCTATTTCTATTTGTGGTCTGCACTGAGGTCATGAAGAGTGGTGTGAGCTTCTTCTTTCTTGGTTTGCTTCAACTGCCTTTGGCTTCAGATGTAGCTCTTCTCTCATTACAGGCTGCAATGTTTTTGGCCTTGTGATCATTTTTCTGTCATTTTGCTTGTTAGTTTGTTCATTAGTTACTTAGCAATTTTCTTTGTTTTCCTGGACTTTTTTTGTTGCCAAGAACTTCCCTCTTGGCAAACAGGGAAAAGAGGAGATTTTCAGTTTGAGTTAAGCCACGTGGATTCCAATAGCCTTTTAGTTCTCTGCCTCAGAACAGTTTAGTCCCCTATCCCACATGGCTTTTTCGTGACAAGGTCTTTTAACTTGCACCTCCCATCACATGTACTGAGGGCACGTGTCAGGAAGAATCCTTTATTCTGGTGATTCTGCTACCTCCAGGTCCTTCACTTCCTCAGCTAGAAAAGATCTTGAGTGGGGTCTCTTTATCTTAACTGGAAATCTGCGAGGACAACTTCAGACACCAGTGGGACAATTCAGAGGGCAAGGACTCCATGACTGGAAAGTCTTTTTTCTCATTAATGTCTGAGTAGTTTTCCTTTGGTGCAACAGAGTGCATAGGGAGTTCAAGGAAGATAATTCAATCCAAATTCTTCAATTAAATGTCTCTTGTCTCTTCCTTGCTTTTTAAATTCCATGACTTAGTGGTCCCATAGGCTACATCTATAGAAGTATACTGTAAAGGGCCATGATTTGGGATTTGACTACCATTCTTTTACAATCCACATTGTTCAGCTGATAGCACACACTATTCGCACAGTTTAGATGCATGCCAACTAGTACTCTCCAAAGTATTACTCATTTATGGTTCAGGGGA
The DNA here is from genome assembly GCF_963924245.1 of Chroicocephalus ridibundus. Lineage (NCBI taxonomy): Eukaryota > Metazoa > Chordata > Aves > Charadriiformes > Laridae > Chroicocephalus > Chroicocephalus ridibundus. The sequence continues at coordinate 159,437,728 of NC_086284.1, forward strand.
TAAAAAGGGCCAGGGAGTGTTCCTACAAGACAATACGGATAAGACCACCTTGTTTTGGGTAGGTATAGAGTGTAGCTATGAGGGCACAAGTCTGCTCTTGAGAACATGCCACTTGTTCTAAAGGCCAGGGAATGGTCCCTGGGGTGTTTTATTTGCTAGTGCAGCTGTAGCCATATTGTTCCTGAGGAGGTTCAGATGTACGTTTGTATCAATAACTCAACCCAGATATATGTTAGTGGGCTCCTGTGATGATACAAAATCATCAGGAACAGTAGGAAGCCTTTGGTATTGAACCACCGAAATAAAAATTGTACCTTCTGAGAACTATTGATCGAACTGCATAGATCCTTTTTGTCACTCCGTGACTGCACAGGGACCGACTGTCCTTCAGAGACAGGTCTCCACATTGTTTCAGCCGCTGGCAATTATTCTTCTAGTGACATTTCACAGGATCAGAAAAACTCCTTCTTTTGCCAGAATCAAACTCAGTTCCTCTCTTCACTCTTTTCACCATAACGAAAGAAATTCTGAGGCTGTTTTTCCTACACAGTTACAGAGTCACAGAACGGTACACGCTGCATAAGTCTTCATTAGCAACGGTACCTCATCACTACCATTTGGCTTCCTGTTTTCTGACCCCTCCTTGAACTCCTTGAGTGAGGAACAAGTTTTACAATATTCACAACAACATCACTAAAGCTGACTCCTCTTAGCTCCTCAGAATTGCAAAGAGGTGCTTTTTGCATTTGAGATTCTCAGAAGAAAGACTCTCATACTCAGTTCCCTGAGCTCAGGGTCCACTCTTCTGTGTGCCTACAGATCTTATTATCCCTAGTCTTTTCCACAGGCAGGAAAAGTCAGTGGCCAGGGTTCTGCAGTGTGATCACAGCCTTACAACCTGTTACCCATCTTATTCAGCAAGGATATTTAAAGATAAGTGCGATCTAATGAACTACAATGCTCAGAATCTACGACGTTCATCTCCTCGAGATGAGTCTGTAGTCTTTCCCGACCCTGAGAAGATTATTTAAAGTGGTTCCAGAAACTCATAAGGTGGTTTGGGCTTTTGTGATCATAATGGAGGAGCAGAAGGTTGTATTCTGTTTTAAACTCATTCAACCTGTTTTTTTTACAGTCAAATGAAGTATGTCTGTGAAAATTTACAGCTATTTAATCCATGAGTAAAACCTGAATAGCCTGAGAAGCTTCAAAAAAATGGATCAATGAATGTCTGAGTCAAATCAAAATTGTTCTTTAATAACTCACATTCAGAACTGCATACTTTTTCTCTCTTTTTTCTCTACCTTACCATTTCAAAAAGTAGACCTGTATGGAATGTAAGTTTGATAGATTTGCTGCGGTTATAACATATTTTTTTTATTTTGTCAGTCAACAAATAATTTTTTTCAGAAGCAATTTTGTTTATGTTGCAGTAAGCTAATGGTAGAAACATTCTGCTCAACTTCTGTCCTCTGACTCAATTTAAAGATACAAGAAGGGGAATCTAATCTACCAAGATTTGAAAGATCATGTTGTGGATCCACATTTTGCTAAGAGTTCTTTTAGCATGCAAATGAGGTGGAGATGTGTTCGTTTCCTCCTGCAGGTAATCATGTCCAGCATGCCAGAGCCCAGCCTGCATTAGAGGTATTGTGCAAGGCAGTTGCCAAATGCTGATTCCATGGAATATCAGTCATTAGATTAATGGAAGGCTTCTTCAGGGTTAGATAAAAACAGGCATAACACTAATGCTGGTGAAATACATTGTGTGACTCACCCTGAGAAAATGCTTCCCAACCAAGGGATTAAAGAGTGGGATTTCTGATACTTCTACTAATTAAGAGAGGGGGAGAGTATTCTGATTATTGATCTCTTGGATGACGTTCCAGTCGATAACCATGCAGATGAATGAGATTAGGGAATAGGGGAGATATGGCCTTGAATGATACTCTCTCTTTGAAAACCCATGGCACAATCCCAATACACCATAACATAAAATTAGTCCTGGAGCTGTTAAAGGTTTAGAGCTCACATAACACCTAACAGCTCACTTAAATTTTGACTTGTCTGTGAGAGAGAAAAGAGGAAACTCCCAAAATAGGATGCTGTCAGTGTCTCAGATGTTTTTTGCTTTGGTTACTGTAAGCTTCTCCTGTCTGGCCCCACGGTTCCTCTGTTCTCTCCCTCACATCTGTCCTAAATGTTTCTGCTAAAGTCATATTCGTTTCCTCCCACACATTAGCACTCCATTGATTTCCTGTCACTTGCCATGTCAAATTCAAGCTGTTCATCTTTACCTACAACGCCCTTATTGTGTGCCCCCGCCTACATACCCTGTTTCATTTCCTCTGACTCCCCCTCCCACATCCCTTATCTGGAAATGACCTCAGTTCACAGGATTTGTGGCCCACAAAAGAAAAGACAGGAGTGGAACTGCTTTTAATCAAAACCCTGGTTTCCATAGCAAGTCATACCTGCCTTACTGAAAGTAAGATTTTAGGCCAATATAATCAAACCAGGGCAGCTTTCTTTTGGAGTATTCCTTTTATCATTGTTTAAGCTTATGATATATACATTACTTTGCATTGGCATATGGAAGCTAATCTGATAAAACAATTTTGAGAGCTAATATGACTGTTAGAACTGAAAAGAAAATAATTTTCTTCCATTGTACATTTTTGAGATTTCAAAAGAAAAATGAAAAATCCTATCTTCCCATCGAAATAAAGCTCTCAGAGCATTGCTAGAAATGAGAAACACCTCCACCAGGAACGTCACAGTGGGGCATGATAAAAAGATCTATTCCTTGTGAATAAAACAGAAGAGAGTCTTGATCCTGGGTGTTCCCTGATTTCTCACACTTTGCCTACATATTAATTTTTTTATTGGTCTGGGATCTGGAGGGAAGCTGCCTCTTCCTCTCTCTCTTGCTGAGCTCCTCTTCCTAACTTCCCAGCATGTCTTTGCTATTTTTTGTCTCTTTGCTTATTGCCTTTCTAGGCATAGTATAGAAGAGACGGGCATGTAGAGCAGCATAAAGACAAGACTGGTATAAAGAATAGCTTTGCACGGAGCACTTCACTAACTATAACTGTGTACATTTTGCCCAGGGATCTGTTCCAAGGTAGCAATCTAATTACCCTATATCCCATCCATGCATGCCTCTGTGGATCAGTACACCCAATATTTGCTATGTCTCTAATATGTACTGTGTCTTCTTCCTCCCACTGTTGATGTGTCTTTGTATCTAGTTAATTACGCCTAACAAGTAACTTCTAAAATCACTCAAACTTTCTCATTTCCCGATCACTTTTTCCGCAGTGAAATCTGATTACGTGGTGGATAGAGAGGCTGGCCTTTTTCTCCTGTCCACACCGAAACGGAAGGCTGCACCTACCTACAGGTAGTACTTCAACTCCTAGTATCTCCCCAGTGCCTAGTCACACCACCGTACAATGTTTATATGCAGGTTTTATGTTTAAGACCTGTTGATTCTTTCTTTTTCTCATCTTCAAGAAGATACACATTTGGGAAGGCTTTTCTTGTTTAGAGAACCTAGAATCAAACAATGTCTGAGTAAATTTGACAGTGTTTTTCTTAAAAAACTCCTGTAAAATGTGTCACAAGGTGGGGGTAAGAAGTGTCCTGACTGCTGTCATGCTACTGATGCTTGGATAGGGGTGGCTGTGAGTGTACAGTTCTCTTGAAATAAAACAGATGAAAGGGAGAAACCAAGAACAAACTGCATGCTGCATGTGTGTGTGTATGTTTGTGAGATGGTTAGGGTGTTTTTTTCTGAGTTTGTTTGCTTTGAGACTGAAGGTGAAAACAAGTGGCCTTGTCTTATTAAAGACACAGCAGGTCAAATTCACACACAATGTAGATATGCTTTGGCTTCCTAGTCCTCCCCACCTGAGCTAGCAGTGACTGTTTTTCTAGCACGTTTATTCCTGTATCAGCAGAGATAGAGCAAGTAGAGGAAGAAGAGGTGGGGACTACACTAGAGGCCAAGGGCAGGGAGCTTTTCGTGCAGCCTCTCGAACACATTGATTGTAGTTTGGGATTTTTCAAAGCTGCACATGTTGAGTAATATCTGCCAATAAACACAGCTCAGTGGGTGAGAAATCTGTCTGCCTCTTGCTGAGGATTAGAAGACAAAAGACACCAAATGAGCAGTTTCTTCACATGTGGGTCATGCCCCTCACTGGGGTACTTGCCCCTGACCTAATCCTGTTCCACTTTGTCTCCCTCACTCCCTCCTGTCTTCCTTCCCCCTTCTACTCCTCCACTGCTGCACTACTGGTGGTCTGGTGCATGCTGCACAGATGTTTTCCCCATGCTATTATAAGATTATTTTTCAAGTGGCTTCTTGGAACAGATGTTCCAGTGTGTGCACTCTCCTTCCCTTGGCTGAAAGTGCTCTGCGCAAAGAGCAGATTGCATTGCTGCTCTCCTTTTGATCTAAAGAGCGAGTGAGAGAAAAAAAACCCACACAAATGATGCTGGTTTTTGTTTCAGGCTGCTTGGCAATGGTGCACCTGGGTGTGTGTCTCCTGCTTCTTTTCTCCCCCATCACTAGTGCTGCTTGCAGATGTTTTTTTCTGTGCCTTTCTTCTCCAGCCCATTTTTTTCCCTCTGTGACCCAATACTTTACTCCCACTGCTTTTAAATTTTCTTTCATCTAGCACTCTGGTATTCGTGCTTCCAAAATCATTCTCTGACCCATTGCCAGCACCTCATCTTCATCTTCTCCTTCCTTTGGCAACTCCTGGACTGTTAGGATGGATTAGTCTCATGTGTTTGGGTACAAGGCCTGTCCCCTTTTTTGTCTTTTCATTTTGAGTTCAGATTCATTGTTTGGTTCCTCCTTCATTGCCCCAGTGAATTGACATGAATATCGCTGCTTCTACTTTTTCATTTTATTTCTCCCGTTGGGTCAGAAACATTTTCAAGAGTCAGAGGTCTTGCGATGTCAAGGGAGCACCTTTTTCAAGTGCCACTTAATTTGTAGATATAAAAAAGTCACGACACAAGGAGTTTGTGAAATGTATGCTATAAATTAGGATCCTGTAGCTAGGCTTAACCCACTGAAACTCATCTTCTGGGATTAACAAAAATAAACAAATCTTTATTTGATCACTTTCAGTCTTTCAAATAGACAGTATGTCAGCTTCAACTCCATGTGTTGGCCTTCCTTAAAAATTCAACTTACATGAATCCTGTCTTTAGGGAGAAAAATAAATATTGCAAGCCTTTTCTGAGCCAATAATATAGAATTTTGGAGTGGGTTCCTAACCTACTATTAATCAGCTTCAGTTGATTCAGGATAATTTACATCAGTGGAGAATTTGCTTTGGATATGTGTTCAAAAAAATCTAGCCATTTTTATTCTCATTTTGATATGGCCAGCACTGTATGTACCATTACTTCTTTTAATAATGTCCTCTTATGGAAAAGTCCTGCAGAATTTATTGGGGAATGATAATCTTGCTTAAGAACATATAGGATATTCTATCAGGAAAATTATTCTCTATCATCGCATTCACGGTCTGTCCTAGATTCCTCCAGAAATGTTAATACTCTTCATTGATTTATAGACTTGCAGAAAAATTTCTCTAGAACTCAGCTGGGGTAAACTTATTAAGTATCATATCTTCTCAGGGAAGATTTAAACCACAATTATAACCTTGTGAACCCTTCCCTTCTCGAGCTTCCCTTGTAAAATTGTTCTACGGCATTGCACTGCAGTGTTTATCAGCAATAAATAAATAAACAAACAAACAGGGGGATAAATGCTTTGGCAGCATTTTCCATCCACTAAACTACTCTTGCCTGTGAGCTGAGCCTGCAAGCACAGCTGTGGTTGTGATGCAATGCTCTTAAACTAAGAATACCTGTAAATCTGACCTATAGGTATAAATTCACGTACAATCCAAATAATCCATTACAGGCAAATGACTCTATTTCCATTCACATTTGGGACCAGCCTACCACACATCCTCCTTCTCTGGAAACTCAGAAAACTGGCCTTTCAGTACTATTGCTGGCAGTTTACTTCTTGCTAGCCTTGCATTCTGCACTGAAGTATTAAAAAGCTGTTTTAGCCGCCTCTGTATTGTTGATAATTAAAAGGGCAGTGGAAGGGAGAAGGTAAAGAAGAAAACCAACTGGTTTAATGATGATTGTCAACAGGCTTATGAAAAAAGATCACATGATATAAAGCACACGAATGCAAGATACTGGATACTCACAATACAGGAAATCCCGTCCCATTTCCTGACCTTTCTATGTGATTGGTGTAGCAGGTGACATTGTAAACATAGTCATATCCAGCACAAACGCAAAGATTGCAAAAAAATTACAATCTATTATTTTAGTCAAAAAATTCATTGAAAATAGGCTAAGACCAACTTCATACAGGCCATCCAGGCTGTTTCTTCTGACCCAAGACCAGACCCACGTGTCCTTCTGGACAAACATTTTTTTTGCCTTCTGGTTAAAATTCTCAGCTAACAGATATGTCATAGGCTTGCCATCCTATTCCAGTGTTCAACCGTTCCTGCTGTCCATACAGTGTTTCAAGTGCTGAATGACATTTGTGGTTGCCATTGTATAGGCAGCTGCAGTAGGCTTTCTTCAGAAACTCACAGGGTAATAGTAGACTAGTCTTCTTTAAGCCTCTGACTTAGGTGTAAACTGTTATCTTAAACCCTGGGGCAGCAGGCAGGCATTGCTTTGGTTTAGTTCTGTTTATTTAGGTTAAATAATAGAGAGTAAAGCTTAAGATGTCTTTATTTTCTTTTTTATAAATAAATCTTTATGTAATTACGTAAAATAAAAAGGTTGGGGTTTTTTTAGTTGTTGTTTTGCATTTCAGCAGACCTAAAAATAAAACCATGGGAATTATTATTTTTAAAGTATGAAAAAAATCGGTGTCACTGACACTAATCTCTAGCTGACAATGTTCTCTGTGAGGATGGTATTTTAGCTGCCTTTCTGTTTATCATTCTTCAAAAGAATGTGGAGTGCTAAAGAGGGTCATTAGGCAGAGCCTGCTGTTTAAACTGTACCTTTCCAGAAGATGTAATCACAGATGGTTCTGATGAAGATGCGCCTCCACATCAGATATCATCTTTTCTTCAGGGTCCAAGGAGGAGTTAATTTTAAAACACTTTTGACGTGAAATGATATGTGCTAGACAGAAAAATGCGAAGGACCAAGATTCCACTTGAGGCAGACCTATGCAGAGGTAAGCAGGCTTGAACAGCAGGGATCCAAAACTGCACAGCCCCTGCAGAGCTGCTTGAAGATTTGCTACCACTTTTAATGATAATTTAGACAATGTAATAATCTAAACTGTAACGATGGGCAGTTATCTGGATTTGAATGAGTTGTCAGCTGTCTTCTGACTTTATTCTCTCTGTTCAATTTGGTTTTAGTACATATATTGTCAAAGTTTTATAACATGCTTCCATGTATCTCACTTTGTGAGTCCTTTTCAGGATAAATTGCATTTCTCTGCCCTCAGAGGTGACCACCTCAAATTTTCCTGTGAAAAGTAGTGTTAACAGAGCTAGGGCAAAAGAAATCATGCACTTTGTAAGTGCATTCAGCTAATGAATGGCAGGATAGAGAAGTGGTAGCTCTTTGTTGCAAAAATGAATCACATAGATCCCAAATGATTCAAACCAAACACTTCAAGAAAGCTTTTACAGGTGTAAAATCCTCTATCTTCTACCATCCTAATATTTAACAATGTGGGAAAGCAACAAGGTAAAAAAGTCAAGAAAACATTATTATTCACAATAGACTGCTGTCGGTAACTTGAACTAATTCTGTGTATTGATCAACAGTTGTACCTGATCAGAGCATTTTGAAAGAAGATTGCAAACCTTATTTTATCTGAGGAGGCGAAAAGGGTCAAATTCATCATAGCTAAGGAAAAACAAAGTATTGCCATGACATGGAGTTTTGAACTCCAGTCCCTAAAGTGCACTGAATAGTCCTCCATGGGCGACATCTGTTTATTTTGATAACTTTGCATCAGGGCCTCTGTCTCATGGCCTCTGTCACAGATACACCTAAAAATATATATGCACCTTGGACCTCAATCCCACGATTTACAGGCTGTGGTTGAGTTGCAGTTCCAAGGACTTAAGTTCATCTTTCTTGGTGGCAGGTTTGTGCTCTTGGACTAAGATCTCTGTACTACATCTTTCTGAGGCATAACAAATACTTCTTTTCCTCTGACCAGCATTCTGACACATATGATGTTCAAAATATGTATATCAATATGATGTTCCTGAAAGGTACAAGTAAGGACATTTCTTGTTACCTCCCACTGTCTTTTCTGTTTTGTCCTTTTGTTCTACAATTGCCTTTTTATTTTGCATGCACATTTTATAACACCTGCACCTTGCTGTGCGTAGAATCATAGAATCATAGAATTGCCTAGGTTGGAAGGGACCTTTAAGATCATCAAGTCCAACCATCAACATAACACTGACAGAACCACCACTAAACCATGTCCCTAAGCACCATGTCTGCCTGCCTTTTAAGTGACTACAGGGATGGCAATTCCACCACTTCCCTGGGCAGCCTGTTCCAATGCTTGATAACCCTTTCAGTGAAGAAATTTTTCCTAATATCCAACCTAAATGTCCCCTGGCATAACTTGAGGCCATTTCCTCTTTTCCTGGAAAAGAAGAGAAGAGACGGACCCCCACATCACCATGTGGCTCATATTCAGCCAATTGTCAACCAACACCCCCAGATCCTTTTCTGCTGGGCAGCTTTCCAGCCACTCTTCCCCAAGCCTGTAGCATTGCATGGGGTTGCTGTGACCCAAGTGCAGGACCTGGCACTTGGACTTGTTGAATCTCACACCATTGGCCTCAGCCCATCGATCCAGCCTGTTCAGATCCCTCTGCAAAGCTTTTCTACCCTCAAGCAGGTCGACACTCACGCCTAACTTGGTGTCGTCTGTAAACTTACTGAGGGTCCACTGGATCCCCTCGTCCAGGTAGTTGATAAAGATATTGAAGAGAACCAGCCCCAATACTGAGCCCTGGGGAACACAACTTGTGACCTGCCACTAACTGGATTTAGCTCCATTCACCACCACTCTCTGAGCCCCTCCTTCAAGCCCGTTTTTTACCCAGCAAAGAATACTCCCATGAAGCCATGAGCAGCCAGTTTCTCCAGGAGAATGCTGTGGGAAACATGTCAAAGGCTTTACTAAAGTCCAGGTAAACAACATCTGCAGCCTTTCCCTCATCCACTAAGTGGGTCACTTTGTCATAGAAGGAGATCAGGCTTGTCATGCTTGACCTGCCTTTCATGAATCCATGCTGACTGTGCCTGATCACCTGGTTGTCCTGCATGTGCCACATAATGGCACTCGGGATGATCTGCTCCATAACCTTCCCGGGCACCAGTGTCAGACTTACAGGCCTGACAGGTTCAGAGCTTCCATAGGGTTACAGCCTTAAAAGATGCCTAAAAGACTAACTCACATATCCCTGTCTATCTCTTGTGATTTCCACCCTATCTATCCACAGCTTCCTGAGACTCCCTAGGCAATCCTTTTCTACCCATTGTGGAATGGGCTTGTTTGATCTGACTTCACATTGTTTAGAAGTAGGGCTGTCAATTTTGGCTTGTAATTGCAACTAAATAGCAAATAAAACCAAAAACGGTAAAAAAACCCACCCCAAACATTGCAATGATAAACCAAGAATCAGTACCACGTTCCAGATTTTCAGTTCTGGCAGGGTGTGAGCACTCACTTTCCTTCACAGATCACGCTGGACATTAATGTCCTCTCTGTTTCTCACATGCCTCTGGATACCACATTTTTGTAACATCGCCAAACCTTCCTCCTCTCGCCATTCTTTTCCTCTCTCCTGTATAGCTCTGGACATACCTTTCCCTTTCCCAAGCAAGTTGGTATCAGTGCTGATGGTAATCTTGCTGGGACTGTATTGCCGCTGGAAGCCTGAGGGTGCAATCTAAAACTACCTTGTAGGAATGATAGGGTTAAAAAGGATCATGGGATGCACAGGACAGTATTCTGTGGGCAGGGATAAGGGACATCTAATCTACAGGATGTTCTTGTGTCATTAGTATCTTACACGTTGCCCTACAGGGCCAATTATAAATAGTTTTGCAGTAAGCAGATGGGAAATGTTTTTAATCACAAACCTTACTCTCTAAGTTTCTGTGTCCCTTCTCCCTGGATAAACATGTGACAATTGATTAATATTAAACCAAATGTTGTTTATTTAACTGATAAACGGAAAACACATTATTGGTTAACAGTTCTGTTTGGAAACAGTGTTTTAGAGGTGATCGTGTAATAAAACGGGAGGAAACCCAAGTGGCAACATAGAGCATTAAGGCTGAGGCTGGTAACAACTGCAGCCAGTCAGCTAGGCAAGGCTGTCAGAATGCACAAAGAGAGAACAGGGCTGTTTGATTGTTTGAAGTCAGTTTTTAAGCCATATTTTTTGATTGCACAATTGAATTTAACTCTTAGCTAACAAGTAGACTTAGCATTTGAAGTTGCAAAGTCCATCTGTTCAGAGTCATCTCACAGGATCTTTTCCTCCTGGCTGGGAAGTCTTAAAAAGTAGGCCTTTTTTTGCCACTGCAGTGCAGCTGATTTTGGAGAAGGCTTAAATGACATTGCAGAAGTCTTCCTTTCTAAGGGACAGCCAAAACTTCCTTGGCTCACCTGCTAGCTCTGTTCTGACTCGTGTGTGTCACACATCTGTCCGCTCACACCACACTGCTGGATGACTACTGAGTTTATGGGAATATTTGTGACCACTCTTAATTGAGATGAAGGCTACGACTCCAGCAGCCAACAGCAGGCGGACATCAGCTGTCTAAAAGATATGAGCGCTCTCTTTTATAAAAATGCATTATAGTTTCTGGCACTTCCTAGATGACTGAGCTCAAGTGCTGGAGAATGTGAGGGTGGGACATTGTGACTCAGCTGCTTGCTGTATAGCATTCATTAATATCTTGTATATTTTCCTGCAAGGACAGTTATAAATAGTTTTGTAGTGATCAGATGGGAAACGGTAAGCACAATCCTTACTCAGCACCACTGGGGAATCAGCTTCCCATCATCCCTCCCTCGCTTTCATTCTCTGACACCCTTGTTCCCTGACCAGTGTTACTACTGGGACAGTGGCCCTGGCCTGGGCGCTAGTGGTGCCAGGGACTCCTCACCTAATGGGATGAACAGGAGGGCAAAGAACCATGAGGAATGCAAGGAACCCAGCTCTGTCCCCGCCTCCACATGCCAGCTAGATCAAATGGTTATAGGTCTGATTCAGGGTCCTCTGAAGTCCATGCAAATATTTGTGTTGATTTCAGTGGCTTTGGATCAGCGCTTGTGTACACAGATGAAAGTAAACTTTTTTTCCCCAAAAAAGGGACAAAGTCATGTTTTCCTTTCATAGAGAGAAGGGGAGAACTGATACCATCTTCCCTGCTCTGCTCCTGGGGCAGTTCATCTAGGTGATGTTGTACATCCTGATCAGTTGTTAGAGTTGTAGCTGATCCCTAGAAAGTCTTCCTTGTGCATACCCCTTCAATTCTTCTTGTTACGAGACAAAGGAATGATGCATAATGTTTTCTGCCTCGTAGTTTTGAATATAAAAGGAGCAATCTAAGACCAGAAACATTTTATGGAATGTGTCCATTCCAAGAGTGTGAAAATGTAAGCCTTTATTACCCACAGCAGCTGTAAGTCAGTGCGAGTGGCAGAACAGCTTAATTCTTTAAAAGTGCATTCCACTTGTGCTACCATACAATTTCTGTTTTTTCTTTAAAGCCTTTGTACCTGAAAGTTGTGTGGTTTAATTGATTTTTTTTTTCTTGGAAGTATATAGATAAGAAACTCACAAACAAATAAACACTAAGGCTACAGTCCAGGTGAATTTAGTGTTTCAAAAGTTATTTAAATTCATGTTCCTGCATCTCTCTGCTAGTGTGCATCCTCCCCTGACATGATGTAGAATGTAGCTTATTTTCAGGAGCTACGTCTGTTGCATGTTCTAGACATCAGCATCAGTGCAAAAAATGGTGTACGACTGTCAAGCCCTAGGCACTTGCATGATTTTTCAAAAAACCCAAAAGCTTCATAGCTTTTTTTTTGTCAGTTTGATTGACTGCTGTTGAGGTAATGGTCTGTGTTTAATTCAGCTTCTTCACTTTAATTCTGTGGTTTCAAAGTCTATCTCAAAGGTTGATCAAGTCCCTCATTATAAAACCCTACTTTGAAACTTTGACCATAAAAACTTTCTTTTACATCTTGTCAAGGTCATAATGAAATAGAAATTAAAAACATTATGGCAGTAATTCTGTGAGATTAAAAAATTAATCCATGTTATTTTTTTTCAGATGGAAGGAAAAGATGGCTTTCTTTTTTTCTTTTGAAATGCAAAGGAATTCAATTATTCTATTCCTGGAGTATGTTTCTATTAATCTCTTACGATTCGTCTCTAGAAGAAGTCTCTGAATAAAAGACTTCTAAATAAAAAACTTACAGTTTTCAGGAAAACATACAGTAATGGAGTTTTGAGAACTCCTGCAATGCTTTTGTGAGTGACAGCATTTTGACCAAGGCTAAGGTTCTGTGTTCTGGTCCATATTAGAAAATTTTCCAACTCTTTATGGAGTACCAGTCCCATGTGGGGCAAAGTCCTTCTACTAATTACCTTCCTGGGCAATCACTCAGTAAGGGCTTCTGGAAGAAGCAGACAAAGCTCTTTTCACCTCCCCTTAACAAGAAGGAAATAGGAAGATCACAATATGCTAGGATATCTCCACGCATTCCCATTTTCTGCTTTGTCTGAGCAAGAAAAGGCCTCCTTTTCTGCTTAACTAGTCTTTCTGAAAACTTCTGAAGTTGCTTTGCAGGGGGCATAAGAGGAAGAAAGAACAAGAAAAAACGCAGAGAGATAATTGCTTCCTAAGCTCTTGTGGTAGTGGTGAAGGATTACAGGAAGTAATGAAGGTGGGCATGTTTGTGTGCAAATCAGAAGAAATTAGGGAGATGCTGGCAACAGGACTGTGCAGCAATGATGCTTATGGAGGTCAGAGAACTGTGGAGAGTCAAAGATCACAGAAATTTGGAGAAACATGAAGGATTGTTGGCTAAATATTGAATGACTACTTAGAGAAGGTGAACACATAAATTTGCAAGAGATGCCCTTGATCAGAGCAGAAATTGATGCCACATGATTTCTGCCAGGTTTCTGGAACAGTCAGGGCAGAAATTGCTGGCAGATGTCCTTGCTCTTAGGCTCTCTACTGATAACTCCTTACAATCCCCAGACCTTTCTGAACCACCTTCAAGGCCACCTCTGGCACTGGCCAGAATCCCTGAGAGATACTAAGGGTGAGGGTAGAAGTACCTGCTGAGCAAAGGGGCCTGGCCAAAGGACTGAAAGACCACTTTGGAGTTAATTGGTGGGTTAATTTGGAGTTAATTGGTTTGCTGGGTTTTTGTTTTGTTTTGTTGTCGTTTTTTTCATGTTAGAGCACAGGTAGGGGTTAGAGCTGGAGAGGCTTCTCTTTATTTTTTGTGTTTTTTTCAAAGACAGTTAGCTGAGGACCCAGCAAGCCTAATTTTTAAGCTCCTTACTAGTTCCAGAGAATTCTCAGTCTGGCCTGGAAAAACAATTTTCCTGTATTAAGTGCCTGCTGTAATTTTCCCCTTTTTCATCCTGGACTCTGTGTTTCCCATGCTGGTAAACTCTGCTGCTCCTGGTCCAAATCTTTTCGTTGCCTCTAAGGAAAGGTTGGTTGAGGCCCAGACATATAGTAGGGAGTTGGCAGAGAGCACAGCATACAGCAATGGCTCCAAGGTCTCAAAGGAAGCATGTAGCTGACATATCACACGTAAGTATGGATAAACAGTTCATTTTGCTTGATGTTGGCTAGATACCACAGGTGTAGTCAAGCCACAGGGGAGAAGTAAGGAAGGCAGAGTACAGAGGTATAGGGTCAGGTTTTCCTGCCGCAAACAGGGATAAGCAAAGCAGCCCACTGATTTTGGTGCTACCTCTGTAGGACTAGGTGGAACCAGCAGCATGTATTTGTGATCTGGTAGAAGACCAGAGACCAGACTAATAACAGCATTTTTGACCCCGTTCCTGGACTCAGCCTTGGTTGCAGGGGGGACCAAGTGTCAGGTTGTTCTTGTTGTCATAAATTATGAAGGAAGGGCTCAAGAAATGCCTTCCTTTGGAGACGGTCAAAGTAAGTTTAGTTATTTTCCCTCAGAGCTTACAGATGTGGCTATCTTCCTCACAGAGCATAAGCATGAGCCTTGATGGCCAACTTGCCTTATCTACTAGAGACAGTTGCTATTTGATTAAAGCGTCCTGATGATTCTGAGTTGAGTCAAACTTTTGATATAAGGCAGAGCCAGAGGTTTTAGAGTTGGCGAGGTGCAAATATATCGGAAAAAAAAGGCACTGTCAGTTGTGTAGCAAAGGTTTCAGAGTATCCCTAAGACTACTCATTGGCGAAAACATGGATTAAGCTTGGCTTCATTTAAGGTGCACTAAAGGCCTGCACTGTGAAGACAGATGGGGCATTTCAGCCAAATACCATAACAAGAGCAGTCCTTGGGAACACTCTGTTTTAGCAGTGTGGATGTGACCAAAGGGTAATTCACTGTGACTGCCAGAATCCCAGTGCCTTCTAAAGGAGTGATCTTAGAGAGGGGAACAGTATATTACTGTGAAAAAATACTGGTGCTGCCTCATCCAGCTGTCTTAGTTCACAATCCATGTGCATAAGAGACAAAAATAGGAGATGTTAGAAATAACGCAAAGTGCCTAGCATATGACAAAAAAAAGATTGTAATTATTATGGGAAATAAAAGTGAAATATAACTTTATCTGATTATGAAATTACACAGTGGAAGGAGGGTGACACTAGCGACATACTGTGTTCAGTGAGCTGTTAATAATGGACAGTTACAGTATTCTGGAAAATTTTAAGAGGCGCAGCTGTAAATCTGGTTCAAGAGGAACATTGAAGATTGGCTAAATGTCACAGAGCCCTAATCTGTCTGGGTTGTTTGGGGGTAAGTCAGAGCTGGACAGTGCACAGGTCCAGCAGTCTTGCAGACAAATACAGATGGCCAGGTTGTCATGGCTAGGGTCTTGGCCCTGGGCACTGGCAGGACCAAAATGTTACTCTTGACCCTCTCTCACAAGTGACTGGGAAAGGGAGGGCTTGAAGGTACGGTTACTTCTCACCTCCCTGCTGCCAGAGCTGCCTGAATATGCTTGCAAATTTATATTGTGCCCCAGTAAGACAATAACAATTTTCTACCTTCCTAGTACTACTTCAGTACCAACTGGTCTCTGCTCTCTGTAGCCACTCGTCTTTGCCCCGTGCTTGTCTAAGGGGAAGACGCTAGTGCTGCATATAAAGAAACTGTATGTTCAAAATAAGAAGCCATAGCCTTTTTTAATAATGTACTTTGGGAAAATGAAATATCCATAAAAAGACAAGAACATTTATTTAAAAATAATGTTTGACAAGGTGAAATTTGCCAGTTTCTGGTACAATGGGGTTACTTTAGAGCATGGAACTTTTCTCCCAGAAATGTAGAACTCTGGATGATTTTTTTGAGAAACAAAAGTCAGATATTCAACAGATACTCCCAAATGCCGAAGTCTTCTGAAAGTCTGGTTTGGATGGTGGGGTGAGGGTGGAGGACATGAGCTGTTCTAAAAGGTATGCCCTAAATCAATAGTGAGGAATTATAATTTCCATTCACATTGAAGAAGTCCTTCCTATAAGTCCAGTCTTACAGTAGGGTTTGAACAGGCTTATCCTCACGAACGCTTTCTGATTTACTCTAGTAGTAGAAAAATTGAAATGCGGTACTTTTCCTGTAATATGACAGGACACAGTTTGCAAGGCCAACTAAAATTTCACATGTCCAAGCTAGGTAGGTATAGGCCAAATAAAAATCTGGAGTAGTTACTCAGCAGGGACGGGCTTGCAGGAAGTGGGGGGAAAAATATTCTGGCAGCAGTCTCAGATAAGAAAGACACGGGCAACCAAGGCATGATTCTTTTAACAATCACAGACTATGGCTTTGCAGAATGATCATAGTAAATCACTCCTTCCACAGATGCATATAGTGATATTAAGGGTTACAGAATTAATCTAAGAATTAAGAGAGTAGCTCAAAATCAAGATCCAACAGTAGTCTAAAATAATGAACTGACCCAGACCAAAGTCTTAAGACTGTAAAAATAAGAATTAGAAGGGAAAATTAGGCTAAGTGGTCAATATTTAAAAGCACAGATTCTAGAAAGAGGCCAGTGATGAAAATTAAACACAGGAAATATTCCACACTTCAAGAATGTAGAAGTACACAGCCTGATAAGGTAGGTCAGACTTGAGTCTTCTGTAGGACATTATTGTTTAGAATTGTCTTTTCTCACCTCCCTTAAGATTCTGTGTTTGAGTGACTTATTCCTGGCACTTATTGGGTATCTAAGGTCTGGAAGTTTTTCTTTCTAAGGAGATTTTTCTGGGACAATATTTTTCTACATTGCTAACTTAGTTTCATTTTTGAATGTTCTGCCTGTTATTTTTGTGTTTAAATTCCATATACAAAATAAAAAATCAATGCAATCATTCTTAGATGACATGGAACTAGTGAATATACATGGAAAATGATGCCTTTATGTAAGCAAAACTATTTTAAAAAAAACCAACCAAAACAAGTAATAGTTAAAATAAAAACAAAAATTATACATCTGTAATTGCACTATTTTTCATGTTGAAAAAACTTAAAACATTTTAGGCATTGGACAGATATGTAGGAAAATATTCTTGTTTTCACACTGCAATATCTGTGAGTGGTTTTTCTCATGAAAAATATCTGTGAGTGGTTTTTCATGAGTAACTATATTTCAATGTGTAAGACCCCAGTTCTGCGAACACTTCAGTATGCAACTTGGATCATTTTGTTTAGGAGGGGCATCAACCTAAATGGATTGTATATTTGGGTTCAAATTTCCAAAAAGGAGTACAAAAGTTAAAGCTACTCACGTATATAATAGGTTTAGTGTAACTGCTCAGATATGGACAGATATTTATGAGTCTCAGAATTTGCAGAAGACAGTTATTAGATCACAATCTTATTTTAGACTCTGGTTCAGTTTATTACTTTTTCTGTCCAGAACTAAATGTGTATTTTAGATCTTAGGCCCTAATCTTGCAAATACTTAATGCATGTGTAGTTTCACCATATCTCAAAAATCTTTAAGGTATGTTAGCATTAGCAAGATAAGGTTCTCTGGGCAAGGGTGAAAACCTGACTTTCTCATTGAATTCCCATTGCTATCAGCAGAGTTAGGATTTGCACTGGTATCCATGGTATATGAGCCTCCACAAACCGTAAGGAATATATATATGTTTTTAAGTTTTCTTTGGGGACTTCCAGAGCACTTTCCTATATTCTTGTGTTTTGTTTCAGACCTTGCTTTCTGGAATATTTGTACTCTAAAACCAGGATGCAAAAAGTAGTAATAGTTATCTCATTTGTTGTCTGAATGATCATAATAAGGGGTCAGTAATCAGAGGAAGAGTACTGCATGCCTCTTGTTGTGTAGAGGGGATACATCTGTGAATAACTTTGTAGTTGGCACATCCTTAACAGACACGCAGATTGCTAATATCCACAGCTGATTGCAATGCTAGGTCTGAATAAAGAAAATGAAGGCTGGCTGTCTCAAGGCATGCTGGGAAGATGGGGCTTCTAGGAGGTTTTTTGGAGGATGGTCATTAGATTTCTGATTTTTCTCTAACATCAGTAATGAAGGAGTTATAACTTTATCACATCTTGCAATGAATAATCATAGAATAATTCAGAGTGGAAGGGGCTTCCTGCTCAAAACAGGGCTAGCTCTGAGATCAGATCAGGTTTCTTTACAGCTTTATCCAGCTTTTAAATAAAAGCTTACAGCTTTTATCTTGAAAATGTCCAGCCTCCCTAGGTCACCTGCTCTGTTGCTTGACTGTCCTAATCTGGAACACTTTTGTGAGGAAGTAGGAACTGCTGAGTAGAGTTTATGTACTTTCTTGGGGCTCACAGTGAGCAAGAGAAAATGGTTTTCCCAGATGAAAGTTTCAAGAACTGGGGTGAGAGGCATCCTGGGAGAGCAGAGAGGAAAGAGAGGTGAGTCTTGTCTGTTTCTACGCATCCTCTTTCTAGGGGTGGTGGGAGCTTGGGTGTGGAGTAGCTGTAGAGTGCAATGGATGTGACTGTTCTCTGCTGTGGTATATCTGCTTGCTTCAAAATAGTGTTTAGTAGTATCAACGGTGCCCGGAGAGCCAATTTTAAAATGGTGCTATTGAAATATCAAGTAGTTAACGGAAAGGTTAGTGGCTATTTAGTATTAACATTGCAAAACTATTCTTATACAGCAAAGATACTAGGAGCCTGAGTGGCGAAAGTCATGCTAACATAGTAAAGCTAAACAGGCATCACTCAGGTTTTAAAATGGTAGAAAACAAAGTTGAATGCCATTCTGATAACCAGAAGGTGTTTAACAGATCTGTTGGATGGGATATAAATAGTCTTAAAAATGTGTGAGTAATTTAATGGTGAGAAATGTTCTAAGGATGTAATACAGCAATAATACGGATTCTAGTTTTCTGCCAAAACATAGGTGCGGTGCAGACAATCCTTTCAGTGCCTTGAGGAGGAAAGTAAAAGAGTTTGCAGAATTAGAATGCACTGACTGAAGTCAGATGCCGGCTGACTGAAGTGATGGTATGGCCACCTGTATGGAAGTATGCTGTGTAGAGTTTATGTGCTTTCTTGGGGCATGCAGCGAGCAAGAGAAAATAGCTTTCCCAGATGAAAGTTTCAAGAACCAGGGTGAGAGGCATCTTGGGAGAGCAGAGAGGAAAGTGTATGGAAGGAGGCAAAGCTGCTGAATTATCTCTTAGCCTGTGACTAAGAGACTGTGGCTGAGAAGGCCAAATCTAGTGTTTTGGGGTTTTTTAATTATTTATTTATTTCCCATCAGCCTATGGTTTTGGCATCTTGAGTTAGAATCTTCTTGGGCACATAAGTTCAAGTGTTTCACTGCGGGATTCCACTGACACATAAGATGTACCAAAAATCTCTTTGACTTGAAATAATGATTGATGATGTGCTTATTTGGGACAGAAATTATTGTGTGTTATAAAATCTATGTAATGTATGCCAAGCAAAAAACCCTTAAATTGAGTGAGAACCAATATCTAATTGGGATGAGTAAAACTGGTTATTTAGGAAATCTACTATGACTTGTGCGTTGTGACAAAGGAATTTGACTAAACGTAGGTAAGGTAATTGGACAAGTGGAAAAACTTCAAAAGAAAAAGGCCATCCAGAGATTCACAGACTCGTTACTATTTCTAAGCAAACCTATTCCCTGATTAATCATAAATATTCCACTGAATATATTGCTAGGGGACAATAACCAATACTACTGCGATTACAAGGGGCAAGACTTGAGGAACTGCCCCAGAGGATCTGAAACCAATCTTTCTCAGTTTAACAAAGAGTCAAGTTGATAACAAGTTTATGCAGATTAGAGAATGTCCTTCTAAAAGAAGACAACACACAGATTTAACTGCAATAGAACTATACACAGATTGAGAAATGCAACTGCTGGGTATTGGGTTGACTTAAGAGTGCTTTCATGGATGTGTTTGTAAATCACTTGAGGTAAAAACAGACCATATGCCACAGGAATCTCTGATAGAAACTACTCTACAGATAGCCCTTTTAGCCTCATAAAGTGTCCATGAAATTGAAAAAAAAAAAAAAAACCCTTCAATTTGAAATCCTGGCTTGAAAAGGGCATGATTAGAATATCCATGATTAGGAGAGGAAACATGAAGTGGTCTATGAGGGCCCTTTTCAGGGACATCCTTGCCTAAGCATAGATTTTTGCAAAGGTGTTGGAAGTGTAATGGGACATGCTGAGATGGGGAGCATGTCACTAGGTAGTGTCAAAATGTCCCTCTGCTGATGGTTGGAGAAGTGCTAATGGAATTTTAAATAATCTTTTCTGCTCCTTAGGTCTCATAATGTGTAGGTTTCTTGACTCCAAGGACCCGAGTACGTTGTCAGAGTTTAAGCATTAACATGTTTCTAAGAAACAGAATGCTGGAAAATAAACAAGAAGTTGAAACAACATGAAGAACTTGCTCACTTTTGTCTGAATTTGATTCATAATTTGTATGGATTACGTTATTTTTTTAATGAAAAAGGTCTTGTTTAAATTTAAATTGCTCTATGTTACATTTCATAAAGCAACCGTTTATAAATTTGAAGTATAACTCCCGCCTTCCCCCACATACAGGATTCCAGATGAATTAATAACTGATTGTGTTCAGCAGTCCATAAATTTCTACTCTTTTCAGCCAGCCTCTTTTGAATATTTGCATGGGTTAGCAGAAATAGTTTGGTTATGAGAATATATTCTGGAGAGTTTAACAAATTTATTCACATGGAGTACTATTGCAAAACATATCATACATCTCGCTGTACAAAGATGCTGTTAGAGGCTTAGGGGCAGAAGAACAAAAGTTTTAGTGCCAGAATGTAATGGGTTTCTTGAACCGAAGGTAGTTAGCCATGGTTAGCCAAAAGAACTATACATCAAGAATGACGAATAGGGCACAAAACTTACTCCAAGAATGTAAAATAGTTACCATTAGTGTGTCTGAGAATATTTCAAGCAAAGCAATGGGACTTCTGCTAAGAGAATAAGTTGATGATCTTAACAATGCCCTTTCTTATAAGCACTCATGATGGTGAATGCTCTCAGAAGAGAACATCAGAAGTCACTGGTTTTCTGTTTCTTGAGAACAAATGTAAAGAAACCAATGCAGCCATTAGAAATGCAAAGCCTGTGAGGAAGAGTGAGTATGAATCTCCAGCAGTGCTCCCACTTTCAGAGTTGGTTAAGCAGCCTCATGAGCTTCAGAATGCATAGTGACACCATGATGGTAAACCATGGAGGATCAGAGGTGATTATTGCTAGCAGAGATCCAAAAGACATCAGTGCAACGGATGTGGGTAATCCTGAGAGTTTACCCTGTTTTCTCTTCTATACGTATTGATTTGTGCTTTACTAATTGCTTGAATTCACCTGTGGTAGTTGTTTTTTTGTTGAAACACTTGTTTTTCTTATCTGATTTTCCAAGATTAAAAAATATTTGGAGGGCAAGGGGGTGTAATTTAGCTGGGAATCCGATGGTTGGGTCTTCTATGACCCAACCCACATCCTATGGCTAATGCCAGGAAATACAAGCAGTCCTTTGTGTTACATTACAGTGTCAAATATGCTGAAAGAATATTGTCTTTCATTAAATGAAACAATCTTTCAGCAGCTCCTCAAATAAGTCATATAACCAGTAACTTTTTGTTCCGCAGTAAAGGCTGAGATGCTCGCTTTGCAGCTCAGAATCATCGCCCAGCTTCTAAGCCATGACAGTAGGGCTCTTCTAATGGGTAATCTATTGTTGCTCCAATATTACTGGTGCCCACTGACAGAGGACTACCAGTGTCATGTAACTGTAAGTAATCATGTGAATAAACTCTAAGTTGTTAGTAGTTCCTCTGGCACATCACACCTCTTTTCAATGAAGCAGTGTACCTATCTGGAAAAAAACCAACCAGTTTTAACTCTTGGGTGGTGTTCTGCCTGTGCTACTTCTCAGATTCAAATAACTTTGCCTAGAAATATTTTCAAATATTTTTCAACATATATTAGGACATAATTATGCTCATTGATTATGCATTATTGATCAGTATTTTTAATGTTATGAGACAGGTGCACTCTTTTCCAATAAACTTGTTCTTTAAAGTGTATCTACATGGTCTACTGCAGAACACTGAACTTTCTTGCTGCATGTGTATACATTCATCCTTGCTGAAAATATTTAATATTAAATAAAGTTTAAGCCTGACATTCTAGTAAAGAACAGTAGTAACTATATTCCTAGAAAAAAAAAAGTTCAGAAGGTATTTTTGCTTGTACATAAAAATGACAGAAGCAGCATCTCCCTTTCAGACATTGGAAAGAAAAGTAATTTCAGGTCCTGATGGATTCAAAAAGGTTTAACTGTAGTAATTTACCTTTATCAATGATGTAGCAGTGTCTCTAACAACTGTAATGCTGAAAACACTGTCTTTAACGGGGACAATAAAGTTTCTGAGGGAAGGTTAATTTAGTTTTCAGATAAATGTGAAAACAGTATACTCTATAACTAAACAATTGTTGCATTCTACAGTAACACAGATTTCAGCCTTAAGTCACCAATGTAAATTTTCTTATCCCAGGTAGAAATAAAGGTAAACCAAAACACTTCTTATTTGTCTGCCAATTCTGAGATTTTTAGTAAAATCTTGTAAATTATGTATGGAGTCTAGGAGATTAAAGATATAAGTTATTTTAGGAGTTGGTGAGGTAAACTGGACAGTATTTTGTAAGTCTGCTGTATCAGGTCAAGCAAAATCTATCTGCCCAAGTCTTCTGTCTGTGGCTGATGGCATGTACTCAGGGAAAGAATATAAAAAGGTAGTGTACAGACAGATACTTCCACTGGTATAACTCCCTGAGATAGAAGCTTACAACCCCAGACACTGCACCTCTGTATTTAATGGTGTTGATTTATTTACTTCTTATAGAAATATTTCAAAACACTTCATGAGCTCATGTATGCAATTAGTTTTTACAAATCCTGCATCAAGGAGTTCCATAATTAAATTACACCTCACTAATTATAATCCTTACTTTCATTTACTTCAGTTAGCAGCTTAACACACTATTTTGATGACCCCTGGTGTTTTGGATTTTTTTACTGTGAACAGTGACAATTGTAACTTCACAGAAGGTCTTGCACATCTTTAGCTCTCATTTGTCTTTTTCAAGGCTGTAGAGCTCTAGACTGATTTCTCCTCAAACGTAAGATACTCCACACTTCTTATCCTTCTTGTCATCCCTTTTTGTACTGTTTCTAGTTCTGGCATATTCTTTTTGAGAAGAAGCTACCAGAACTACTCACATGGTGGCTTCATGATTTCTATTTCAGTTTTGACAGCAGATGCTTAGGGAAGTACATTAGAGAAGGTTGTCATACAGAATTACTCTATTCTCCCAGTGCCTAGACTTTAGCTAGTAGCAGAATAGCTCTTTTGTCAGTTAGAAATGTCTACAGCAAAGACTAACCCCAATTGTCTTATGCTATTTGCTGTGTGGCCCTGCATTTTTCAGGGCAAAAATGTTTGCGTATAAAAAGGAAGAAAGGATCAGGAACCTCTTAATTCAGAGGGAGGAAGCAGTGTGAAACTCTGGCCTAAGAAACACAGTCTGGATTAGAATTGTAGAAGTTGTTACTTTTTTTTTTTAAATAGTTACTTGGGGCTGAAGGGGGAGGTTCAGTGCTTGAACCCAAAATAAATAAGTACTTGCGGTCAGCCCAAAATCAAATTTTTGTGTGAATTGAAACAAATAGTCATTGCCAGTAGGAATGTTCAAACCCATATGGAGAAAATGCAGTTTCTAGGGTCTGATCTCAAGAGCAGAGGTTCTCAACAAATATTCACCTTTTGCACCATATGCTTTCATGACCCATTGTAACCCCACATCCTGTTGCTGTGAATAGGAATAAAGACTTTCCTATACATGTTTTCATTTTTCCTGTTTCTGAAAGAAATGAGACGTTGTTTAACAGCAAATCTAATTTGGACGTGATTATTACTGTTGAGAGAATAAGTACTGGCTGGCTGGGTAGGGAGCCAAGAAAGGTTTCTAGCCACAAGCAAAGGAAACAGCAAGATGGGACTCAGCAACTCCACGCCCTTGCCAAAAGGGTAACACCAAGTTTGAGGGAAGGTCTCTCTCTTAAAGAAAAGACCTTTGCATATTAGGTACTGGAGTATGCTACTGATTAATTACAGTCCCAAAAGACCTGTAAGCAAGTGGGAAGAGATCATAAGCGTCCGGCGTTTGTAATGAGAAGATAGACGGGAAAGGCACAGGACTGTTGTTATTTCTTTAAAATTTTGTGTATCTTCAAATGAAACGGGAGTTTATGATTTTTTTTCTGAGGGAGAAGACTCAGATGCTTTTTGCTCCGTTCACTAGAACCATCTTAGCTCTGGTTGGTTTGAAGTAAATGGGAAGAAGGGCTGAGCCACTGTATTTCTCCTACCCTCACTGGTATTACAGCTGTATCCAACTCTGGGCAAAAATATCCTAGTATGAAAAATGTAAATAATTGCACAATAATTGTGTGTTGGGGCGGGGGGGAGGGGGGGGAAGTCAGGAAACCACGATATAGGTTTAACCCATCCCCCCCATCCTGGTAAAGGACCTCATCTGTAAGAACAGCCGGCAAACTATAAGATCTTAAACCCTGATAAGTAGGATATTTAACTCCACCCT
The DNA here is from genome assembly GCF_963924245.1 of Chroicocephalus ridibundus. Classification (NCBI taxonomy): domain Eukaryota; kingdom Metazoa; phylum Chordata; class Aves; order Charadriiformes; family Laridae; genus Chroicocephalus; species Chroicocephalus ridibundus. The sequence goes on from NC_086284.1 coordinate 159,462,234, forward strand.
GAAATTCCTCAGATTGCACACAGTCCCCAGAATCCCAGGTTCCTTGGACATTTTCTTTGGCAAAATTTTTAATGACAGCGGAGAACAAGTGCAAGACAAAGTGAATGTAACAGAAGACTGCCAAAAATTAGTGTCCAGCGTATGCAGTCAATAAGTTGTATGCGTGATTCCAAAAGGTTGTGTTTCACTTCAGATACAGTGGGCTTGCTCTGAATCAGCTATAATCTCTTATGTATTGCTTACACCTCCATTGCATGCTTGTATGACTACAATTGCAAAGAAACTACAGTTTTTGCTAAGCCAGTAGCTGTTGCTCTACATGCCTGGAGTAGTAGCATGACTAAGAACTATCCCCCAGTTCAGTTGAAATGGAGAGCGTTCAGAAACACAGTTTCCTGCAGGACTGTGTTACTTATAAAAATAGAAAGCATTGCTTACAACCAAAATTGTGATTGCCTATATGCATCCATTAAATGATAAAGGTTACGAAGAACTCACCATCTAAATTATTTAAGTAGTTTGATTGGAGACACCTTTCCTTTAGAAAATTCAGCCCGAAGTCAAAACTGGATGTTGTTGTTTGTTGTTTTTTTTAAGAAAACACTAAAAAAATCCCCTACAGAAAGCAAGTATCCTTGCAAAAAGTTTTTTTTTTCTTGCCAAATCCCCTATTTTCTGTCTCATAGTTTCAACAAAAATTTTTCAGACAGCCCAAAGAACAAGAAAGATCAAATGAAATCTGTGAAGTGCTCTTAAAATTGAGACAAGGGGTAAAGTCCTACAAAGAAAAAAATGTTAAGCTGTTTGAACCACAAAGGAATATTTGGGGAGTGTACTAAGACTTGTCTATGACTTGTTGATTTGCCCTGAAACTGCTAAACAACTAATGAAGCAAAAGTTCAACTCGAACAGTTTAATCTAGAGCTGACTGAAAAAATACTTGGAGTAAAACATTTCAATATAAAATGGCTTTTTTCCAAAACCAGAACTTTCAGGAAAAGCTTTCAGTTTCTTCTAAATTTCCATTTTTTTATTGGAACCAAATATTTTTGTCTTCTCTTCATCACCTTTTCTCCTTCTTCCCTGCACCCTACTTTCTTTTGCCACTGAAAACAATGTAAAGATTAGTGTCTAGGCGTTTTTTACTCTGAAAATTTTCTGTAAGTTTTTGGTTTTTGTTTTTTTTTTTTTCATTTGTGACCTTCCAAAACATTCTCAACTTTGAAAATTTTGGGGAGTAAGAAAAGGGGGAAGAAATATTTATTTGTAACCCTGCAACTCTTTCAAAGCAGATAAAGATTTGAAAAGCTGCGGAATAACAGATTTTCTCCTGAATAAAATTAATGATGTTCACAGAAAAAGAATGGACTCAAAAATAGAAATTGAATTTAAAATTAGACAAAAACCTCATACTGCAAGTCACATATGAAACCGTAATATAAACAACTTCTGCAAAAATGTTTTATCCACAGTCTTAGACTTCAGTGTCGGGAAGGACCATCGGTCTATATGGTTTTCATGTAGATTACAGGCCATAGCATGTCATCAATTATTCCTGTTTGAGTTTAGTAACTCTGCCCAATTAACATGGGACTTCTGGGATTGCTAGTGGACCTCCATTTTGTTTATACGTTTTCCAAGGTTGGCAGGTGCTGTTGACCACCAGTTGAAACTTGCCTAATAATCTTGCCATTGGCCAGCAAACGCTGCAGAGCTATAGCCATGCTACATATTTCCCTCAAATCTTACAATGCATTCACAGCAATGGCTGGATTTCGGTATAGTCATGCCTGGGCTCCTTCAGAAACACCTACCTTTGATACCAGGATTTGTGGTTGCAAAACAAACCCAAGGGCATGGATAAATGCTTAGGCATTACATTGCACTGAACTCCAGCCTGCTGAAGATGAACTCCTGCCTGGGGCACATCAGGTCTTTCTTTACTGCTGTTCTTAACACCGCACAGAGATATCTTTAGACACAAGCTTAAATATTTTACTGACTCCAGACCTTAGTTATCATAAAATATCAGTCAGAGGACTAATTAAGATTCTAGGAAAACAATAAACTGGCATAATCTATGAACTGAATGCAAATGAAACATGTACACTAATAGCAAAGTCACACTGATTGAAACATCTGAAGCAGTCCCCCAGTGAAGGACAGGAAATTACCATTGGCGCTGCTGGAGTGAAAATCAGGCGTCAGGCTGTGAATGTGCCAGGCTCTCACTGAAGCCTTGCTAGAAATTTCAAAGTTTGCCGAGTTTTCCAACCTGACAGCTGGCAAGAAACAGCTGCGTGGCACCATTGCCCACCACGACAAAACCCACTGATACTAGTTGAAATACTCTCTCCTACTTCACTTGGCCGTGAACAACTTTGGTGTTCATGGTTACTGTTGTTTTCATTTGAGAACGGATAGTGGAAAGTCTGGGAGAAGAGTCAAGGGGCAAAGAGACAAGAGACAATGGAATGAGGCTATGGTTATGAAACAAACAGGAAAGATTTTTGTGGTATCGTGAATTTTAAAGAATGGGTGCAGGAAAAGTATGTCAATAGAAGGCAACGAGTAACTGTGAGACTAGGAAGAAGTCCAAGAATGATTCTAGATTTTAAACAATATATGATCAAGATTAAAAGCTAAAGGAAAAAAAACAATTCAAAGGATTAAGAGAATCGAACAGAAGAGCTTTTTGTAGTTGTGAGGAAGGAGGAAAAATATGTAGGAGAGAATTTAAAATAGAGAAACATAACATAGGAAAGAAAAGTAATGATTTGAGAAATGTGTGTCAAAGTTGATTCAGAAATAATAGCTTTGAGTAGGTGTGAAGGGAAGAAAAAAGATCACAGAGGAAGTGGCAGGGGATACAGAAAACACATGGGAATGAGAAGACAGTCAGGAGCTCAGAGAAAAAAAACAAAGAATTGCAAGGAGGAATATTTTGGGGTAAAAGGCCATTCTCTCCCCCCTCATCCCCCCTTATTTTTTCCCTGCTGTTTGTTTATATCCCACTGAGGACAGAGGGATCTTTCTATCTCTGTCAATGCTGTTGAAGCTCTAGCTTTGTAGGTTTGCTAGCCATACCCATCACTGGAGGATTTGGCATGCAGAAACTAGAAGATTATGACTGTACATACTGTCAACCATGCGTGCTTAGCTAACGGCACAGGAATCAAGCCTAGACTGACTCTAGCAAATTAAGTGATGCCAGGGAATGTTCCTGAGAGCTGAAGACCACTTTTCTCTATTAAATTGTTAGCGTGGATGCTGGCAACACTCTGACCCAGGTCAGATAGCACTCTCCTAGACAGTTCCCAAGTATGGCTCGGGAGTTTGTGCATGCCAAGGGCAGTTCCCAGTAGGCAGTTTGGATGCACTCGCCCCAGTTTGGCGGGTAAAGGAAGTGAATGGGATTGAGGCAGCCGATTCTGTGCCAAGTGTGCTGTGGGCCAGGGAACATTACTTAGCACATTTAGTTTACTAGCATGGATGCAGCCAACGAGTGCATTGTTTCCTCTCTCTAAAAGAGAGGATGCAGTTACTCCTTAGCTTAGAACAAGGGCAGCTTCCTTTAGAGAGGAAAAGGTAAAGAGTTAGAAAGCTGCTGGAAGAACAGCCCTGCGTTTCTGAAGTGGAAGCAGCAAGATACACACAGAACAGCAGAAGAACCTCCAGGCAATGGAAGAATGGGGGACTGTGAAAATAGAAGTGCCTGTATGAATCTTGGCAGGAGGGGAGAAGGGGGACGGGGAACTAAACTGAAGATAGAGCTGTATCTGGATACGCTGAAACCATTGCCTGCCATGCTGAAAAGTACTAGTGCTACATTTATACTGGTGGTAACATATGGGGTCTTTTCCATGCCCATGCTTATAGGCACTAGGGCAGAATATTATATGTTGAAGCAGGCAGTGTTACTTATTTAGCATCTTCTCTAATGGCTATGCTCATGAAAAGTACATGTATTGAATCATGGAGGTGTAGGCAGGACATGCAGTCTAGAAGCAACGTGAATCTAGCGTGAAATGTGCAAGTGCTCAACATGCAAATTGGCAGACGCTCTCATGGGGAGACCTGGAGGTTAGGTACAACTAGACCTGGAAGTAAGTACATGGCTTTCAAGTCTCTCTTGACCTCCTGTTGGCATTAGTTAATGTCCACAAAACATTGAAGGTGAAAAATGCTTTGTAAACTTATAATTAATGTGTTAAAAAATTATTTTGTTTTACTGGCTTATGTCACTTGTGCCTTTGTACCTAGATCCAACCACTCAGTCGAAATAAAACATTGAGTAAACCCAACCTTTAATGTGAATACCATGTCAATGAATACAGCCTTCTGTTGTGCCAGAAGTGTTGCTCTCCTGCATGCAGAGTCTACAGGAAGATTCTGCACTTTTGCAGGATGTTGGAGAGTTTAACAGTGGAGTGCAGGGCTGTGATCTTGTCAAATGAAATCCTCTGGACTTGTATTCTCCATCTGTTTCCATTCAGGACAAGTGCACGTGCTTCCCATTTATTACTGTCTGTCATCTGCATGACAAGAACACCTAGAGACCCCACCTGAGATCAGCTCCCGCTGATCTACGTACTGTACAGAGACTCATACTAAGACACAGCCCTTAACTTAGAGAGCTTTATGTCCAAATGGCTATGATGAAAGAAGGATGAAGTAAAACAACTTCAGGTGAAAGATCAAGAGCTACAATGCAAGCAGATTAAGATGAAGTCCTGGCCTCATGTCAATGAGAGTTTTGTCATTCATTTCCATGTTTTCCCTGGCTGACTTGTCTGAAACTGCAGGGGAAATCTGCATCAGAGACAGGAATTGAACTCTGAGTCCCTGTCTGGTGACATCACCTGTCCTGCCAAAGGGGTAGGATGATTTTAGGTGTGCTCCATGCATGGCGTGCTCAACAAAATTAATGGAAGTTGTGCACATTGAGGGCCTATAGGCTTGGGCCATTCACCCCTCGTGCATCCTTTCCCTTTACCTCGTGGTGGAACCTCTGAGTTCTGACTATGAGAGATGAGTAAACTCAGCAGGTTCACAAAGAAGGCATGTATGAACCTTTTGCAGACTGAGTGTGAGCTTAGGGCTGGAAGGAATCCAAAACCTCAAAAGGAAATTCAGCTGAAATGACCAAGTTTTTGCCTGGTTTGGGGTCAAAACCTAGTGAAAACAACACTTCAGATAGTTTCTATATATATATAAAAAAAAAAAGCCACCCAAGTTTATAGAAAACCACCTCAAATTTTCTTACTGTGCAACCAAGTTCAGAAAAAGATATGGAAAATTGAGTAATACTGCTTAAGTTCCAGGTTGATGGCAAAGGTTCAAAGTATTTTAAACCTGCTCCACTCTAGGTTCATTTCACTTCTAAAGCTTGGCATAAATCCAGTAGCTACCTAAAATGGTACAGTACCAAGATACTTACCAGACACTTGTAGTCTCCTCTATTCCTCTATCAAACCATTTGCTAAGCTGCCTTTTTTTTTTTTTTGACATTTACATTTAAAACTCCTTCCTCAGGGACTTGTGTTGATCCTGTCAGAAGACTCGTGACTTCCAGTGTTCCTTGGAATTTTATTCTCAAGATTTTTAATTCTAGACAGGTCCACCCCAGCAAAGGAGATAAAATATTAAAGTCTAAATTAAATATAGTCCAAGAGGTCTCCTTGACAAGAGGCCATTAGCCTGTGCCTGTAGGAGAACAAGGCTATAGAAATGCAGCAAACCATTTCTTTTGGTAGAGATAGAGCTCATGAAGTCTTGTTCTTGCAATAGTTGACAGCTGTCAGCTTCGGTATTCTAGAAGGCCTTTATTTTCTGGGTGGAATGTGAGACAATAATCCTTCCTGCGGACTAAGGTGTGTTTGCTGAAACTTCACAATATTAGGTAAAGATCTGCAAACAATGACGCAGATCATGCAGATGTGGCCATTTAAGCACAGCAAGAGCCCTGAAAAAGAACAAACTTACCTGTTAAGAGAAAAGGGTCCTGCTTCAAATTTCACTGAAAATATGCTTTCTTCATAAAATGTGAGTACTCTGCTTAAGTCCAAACTAGATAGTCACTAGCTTGTAATTAAGTCAAGTGAAAAAAATCACTATTATTTCTATAAAGTCTTTCTTCTTGGGAAACTCTACTAATGGTGACACTTTAATGAAGCATTCGAAAAAGTAAGAATTTAAATTCACTAAATGTGATTAAAAGCTCTTTTCTGAACAAAAAGTCATATGCACGGACATACTTGAAGAATTCTGGGTAGACATTCTAGTACCTGTGGATCCTGTGCTGCCTGTTAGCCATAATGAGGTAAGAAAAGTTGTTCATTGTGGCATTTGAGCAATGTTCTTACTACAAATGTGAATCAGGATAGTATCTTTAGTCCAGGAATAAACCACAAAAGCAGATAACATGGAGATAAAAAGTAACTTCTGCATAAGGCAACACATGGATTACTCTGTGTCTGTATTTTTAGTAGTCTTCTGGTTGTCTTTAGTCTTCTCTGAACCAAGAACAAGGTTTTCCTAGGAAAATCAACACTGTGTTTTCAGTTTTACTGAATTTAGTGCCTGCTAAAGTTAGCAGTAGCAGTCACATTATGTGAATACCATTCCTTCTGCTAGTCTGTTTTATAATGATGAGTAACAAAATTAAGATGGAGGAGAAAGACATAAGGAGGACATAAATTGCAAGTGAACTAGGTGACACCTACGCCATGAAAGAAGAGGGCCGATCTTAGGTCATTTAACTTACATTTTTATTGTGTTTGTTGTCAGATAATACAGTAGCTAGTAGGATACAGGTGACATAGGAAATTACCTGCAATTAGGTCCTACAGATATTACAAAGGAGGAATTTTGTCCAAACCATGAGAATGATAAGTGCTTTGATAAGAAAACCTGTGATTTCATTTCAGTGCTACCATCTGGTGGGCAAAATGCAGACAGCAAACATCGCATTGTTATAACACTGGAACATTCTGATACAGTGAGTTTTTGTTTTATTTTGTGAAGGAAACATAAGATATTATTAAAACAACTTGAACATCTGGTTTGGGGATAAAGTCATTTTGCAATGTTGCTGCCAAGCCTCAGGGCCAAGCACAAAGAGAACAACCTTCCCTTCCAGCCTCTCCATAATGCATAACACCAAACTGTAAAATTTCATGTCCAACACAAATGAAGAACAAAATATACTGGAGCTATAGCTGTACACATCTAGAAAAATTCACCTGATAGCTTGAAAGCCAGGGAACTGTATGAGATTAAAGCTGTAGAATTTTAAAAACCAACAGCAGGGAAGGGGAGTCATGTTTATTTTAGCATGGGTAAGTTAAAGACAAAGTTACATCAGGCATTCTGAGGAAAAGAAGTGGAAAGGAAAATCACTAGGAAATCTTTGTAATTAGTTATTGAAAGGCTCTGTTAAAATGCCATAATGAAGAGCAGCACTGTTTTCTTTGGTACACTTAGAACTTACAATGTGAAGGTGGAAACAAGGGTCAGATCCGATATTCTCCAGCTACTGCCTGAACTTTTGGGATCTGGAAGAAAAGGAACTAATTGTTCCAATTTTGTATTACTTACTTTCAAATGAATCTGGCCCCAAACCTCAAACATTTATGCAAACTTCTTGCCTGTCAAAATGTACGTAACTGGCATAACCACATGACTTTAAGTTTTACAAAACCTTGGGAGAGATTTTACTGAAAACAATTCTTCAGGGTTGAAATTCTGGTGTCATTAACCTTAGTGTGGCTGAGATTTTACCCCTGGCATTCTTCATCTTTCCTGTACTGTCATTTTCTCAGATGTAAATAAGAAGTAGACACTGATGTTTCAAATGCTTTGAGTCCTTACTTGAATGGTCTCTTTGGCCAGCTGCCTGCACCCAACAATAAACTGTCTTTTAAAATTTTTTTTTTTATTATTATTGTTATACCATCTGGGATCACTGTGATCTTTAACCTGGCATAAATCTATGAAAATGAAACAGACTTTACCAAAATTTAATCAATAAGGGTTTTTTTGGAGCAGGTGTGAATAAATCATTGCTGGTCTTTGAGACTGATACATTAAATATTTTGATTTAACTCAGCAGACTTTGTATAATAATCTTCTGTGTTTAAGTGCTGATATTGGTATTTTTTGAGTCTTGGGTAACGTAAATCTACTACTCCAGAAGGTCAGCCAGTAGGTGACTTAATGTCTCTAAGAACTTACACTAATGAGCACAACAGTAATTCATGATAATTTCAACCTTGGTAATAAGGTTCACAGAGATCTGGTCAAGCATTCCAAAACTCCAGCTTCATCAGGAAATTTGCATTGCGGTTGAATGAGAATAAATAACCTTTTTCTGAGTTTTGTCTCATATATTGCTCTTCTGAGTTCCTGCCAGCCTGTCGACTAGAACAAATATCCATTCTTCCAGTACAGATTAAAGTGACTTCTATTTTTCCTGCTACAGTCTGGGCCCTTGACTTACAAATAATAGTGATCAGATGCAAGAAAGACTGAAACGAGTTACTGTGTTATATGTAAAGAAATGGAAACCATTTTCCGACTCTTGATAAAATATGTTTCTGAGGTTTGAGCCCCTCTACATATTTGATGTTGAAAAGGTGAACAAATATCAGAAATTCTCAGACTTTAGTGCCAGAAGAGCAGAAAGAACAACTGCTGCTTGTTTAACCTGATTTCCTACAGCAAGTATTTCAAGGGCATATGGAAGTTTGGGGTGCATTTTGGTTTGCCTTTTTTTTTTTTTTAAATGCAAGTATATTATCATTATTTGTGGAAAGATCTCTTTTTCAGTACCCCAGAAAGTCAGCAATTGCTCCTATTAAGACCTTCTATACATAGGAAATGACCCGTGCTGGCTCAGAGGTTCTGCTTCTCTTATATACAGTGTTCTGTATTTTTTGAGGGGCAGTACTGATTGCAACAACTTTTTAGCAAATGCTGAGCTCAAAAGGTCCTCAGTCTATACCCGAGGGTTTGATACTGCGTGCTTTCCCCGGGTTTGAACTTTTAGCTAGGCATCTCTTGTCAGAGACAGGCTACTGGGCTAGACAGAGCTTATCGGAGCCTGTACAGGTGTTCTTGTCTTTCTTAGCAGGCTTGTGCGGCACCCAGTTACCTAGGAGGCAACATTTTGCTTTCCTTTGTGGCAAAATCACTTCAAAACCCCTGAGCCCAAAAGAGAAGCTGCTGGTATAGCACGCTTCCCCCACTGTGGGAAGCAGGGCTTCCTGTCTCCCTGGACTGAGACCTCAGAGGAATCTGGGGGGCCGGGAGCAGCCGCCTCACGCCAGAGGCCATATCCTGACTCCATGGTACTGGCTCTCGGTTCCAGCTAAATTCAAAGTTTACCATATGCCCTAACTCCCATATGGATAGAGTCTTCTCTGTGTGAAAGGCAAATGATTTTGGCTCCCTCTTATACTGAATTATGCTGAATTCATATCTTTCTGCCTTCATGTCAAGCCCTTCCTGTATAACACCAGCCATATATTATTCCCTAGGAATTCCTTTATTTAACATATTTCTTCTTTTTTTGATTGCTATGGTATCTTTTAGAAGGAGATCCAGTTAATTTGAAGACTAGATCTGATAAATTATTCTTCCCCTCTTCAACATTCGGTGACCCTACCACATATGTGTGTATGCATTTATTTATTCCTTGGCTTTAAGATAAGATAGTACACGGCCAGGGAAATGACATAAATAACATGCCAAAAAGAAAAGGATGAATAGAAAACTGTAAGGATTCCTCACTCAAGTTTTAGTGCCTTTTGAAGAAAAATTGATTTTGTCATTTTTCACAATTTTTGGCTTCCTCTTTGTGGTAGTTAACAATAACCATTTTGAGCTAAGTATTCCTTATAGAGCAGGACTGGAAACAACATCTCTGTGTCAGGATAAGGTGTTGGTAGTACTGTAGGAACAGTATTCCTTTGAGATGATCCAGGAGATCTGCTAGGTTTTCCCTTTCATGATACCATTTTTTCTGATGACCCACACAGATGGGTACATAAAAGTTGTCTTGGGCTGTGGTCTTCCATAGGCAGCATGATTGTCACCATCAGAATGACCTGCTTTTTTATGAAGCGATTCTGACCTTCGTAACTTTCTTCATCGCAGACCACAGTAATATCAGTCTTGCTGCTAGCGTCCGTGTCATTAAGCATACTCACAGATTCTCCAAAAATAAGCAAATAGAGTTGTTTGCTTCCTCCTCAGGGGGTCCAAGTTGATTTTTAAACTGAGAGTAGCAAAGATGGAGTCCTGCAAAGACTGTATATTTTTTGATATGTCTAGCAATACTAGATTTGAGAGAGGCAATTTCCTGTATTTAATGTTTTAGCATGCTGAGTGGTGAAGTAATGACTATTTTCAATAACAGCACTTTTTTTTCCAGTGGAAGCTCATTCTCTTTTCATACAGCAGCTGCTTCCTACAGGACGACTTTAAGGCTCCACACATTACAAAGAGGTATTGAAAGCAACAATGGCTGGATGTGCTTCAAGTATGTCGGAAGAGAACCCTACTGGCCCTCAAAGTGCCTGGGAGGGGTGGCATGGGATCAGAAGGTGCAGAATGGTACTCCTATTGGACCCAAAGCTGCAGGAGTCCATCTGTTCTGGGCTTTTGTTATTAATCTGTGCATTAGCAATAATTTCACATATATTCTGCCAATTCCCCAGGCTTGTCTGGTTCCTTCCGCCAGATTTTTCGGTCTGTCTTCTGGAGCCCTTCTCTGGGGTATCACTCCCACCTCCTTTATGTCAGAATGGATAACAAGGCACTTACCTCAGTAAGCCAGCAGAGTTTGTACAGCGTTTCCCAGCAGGCTTCACTTTGGATAATGAGACAGGTTGTCTCTGGCAAGAACTTGTGGCTTGTGATACAGTCCTATGGTAAAATAGGGTTTAGAGTGACACTGGCTGTTGAGAATTGGATTTCTCTGGTGCTGTTAATAGAGGTTTTTTTCTCCTTCAGCTTTTTGTCCCTTAGCAATACTATCCATTCATTTTATGAACTTATGAATGCACTTATGATTCTTTTGTGGCCAGCAATGATGTCTGGCACTAGAACATTTGATTATGGACAGCAGAAGAGAAAGTGAAAATGTAGCCTCCCTACAGAAATTGTAAAGATTTCAGAAGAGAAGATGTATTGAACATACAGATTACAGGAGAACCTGCCCGTGTAACTGGCTGGCTTCCCAGGCTTTTGCTATTGGTGAGGTATATAATAAATGGCACTATATTACCATTTCCCTTCTTTCTGCTGATTTTTTTGAACAGTACCACAGCATAATGAGGGAAATTCTTGGATTCCTGTACTAGCTTTTTTGGGACAGAGTAGACTAGTGAAATTCTTTCTGTTTTTTTCTTTTCTATAGCATCAAGCTGTAGACACAAGAACTTCACCAGACCTATGGAACACATTCTAACGACTTTCTTGAGTTTGCCATTACACTTCAACTCTATAGATGATGGAAAAGAGGGCATTTTTTAAAATACCATGTCCACTAATCCCAGCCTTGGGGGAGGACTTGTTATGATTGTTGACATTTTCAAATATGATGTTCCCCAGAGTCTAAGAGTTGCTCCCTGCCCTGCTATCTGTGATAGGATGAGGCAAACATGAAAGTTTGAGAGTTCATTAAAACATCATTCCCATGAGTCCAAAACTGTCAGTGGTATACAGGTTGTGTATATTCCTATGGAAGCAGGTGATCATGTTTGCATGTTGTCAGTAGGAACTAACATATGGCATTTTAATTGTTATAAATCATGATTATAAATACTTAAAGGGTGGGTGTCAGGAGGATGGGGCCAGGCTCTTTTCAGTGGTGCCCAGGGACAGGACAAGAGGTAACGGGCACAAACCTGAACATAGGAAGTTCTGTCTAAACACAAGGAAGAACTTCTTTGAAGGTGACAGAGCACTGGAACAGGCTGCCCAGAGAGGTGTTGGGCTCTCCGTCTCTGGAGATATTCAAAAGCTGCCTGGATGCGTTCCTGTGCAACCTGCTCTAGGTGACCCTGCTTTGGCAGGGGTGTTGGACCAGATGATCTCCAGAGGTCCCTTCCAACCCCTGCCATTCTGTGATTCCATGATTTTACACACTTCTAGTTTTTACAGTAAGAAAAAAAAGCTCAGGTTTTTAATTCATGGGAAAGGTAATGAACAGTTTTGTGCAAACCTCAAAAGAGCGCACTGAGATTAAGATAATCTTGTGCTTTGGGAGACTTAAAACCTGATCTTCACTGAATGTATCTTCTGTGCTTAAGGGCTGATATGATAACAGATTTCCCCTGTACCGCTTCCTGATAATGATCAAGCCTGGAGAAAATTACCCATCTTTCCTAATTTATTTGGAAGGTACAAATAATCCCAGTGAAACTGGAGGATATTCCTGCCTTTTTAATCACTTATGCAGGAGTAAGGCCTTGTATGTTAAAATCCAGTTGAAAGACAGAAGGTTACATAATGTTAAGGATGAAAGAAGAACAAATGATATCATCTCCAAAAATACCCAGTTATTCTCATGGACCTCTCACAAAAAGTTTCACTGGCATTTAAGTCAACTCTTGCCACTCAAGGCTCCTGAGACAGCACATTTGCATATGTTTTGTTTATGTGGGCTTCTGTTAAGACTAATAATTACACAGAAGTCTCCTGGCACTATACTTGCAATCACACATATCTTTCCCTGTGCCTTTCTGCGTTGAAATCAGTTAAAATCTGAATCCAGGACAGAATCTTTGCTTTTCTTTATAAGTCAACACAATAGTTTGATTATTCATTTTTGAGTACTACTTTATTTAGAACAGTGGACATCTAATTTTTTCTTTGGAAGTTCCTAATCTGGAATAAAAAAAAAAAAAAAGGAATTATGGGGTGTTACATATGATCTTGTATATTTGGCAGAGTTTTTCCTCAGTTGCAGCACCATTTTTTTTTTTCTCCGTAGGTAGTGTGTGGCCTAAATGAAGCCTTCAAATCAGAGCCCCTAAAGAAGATGAACTTCTGATCTATGCTTTATGCTTTGGGCCAGTCTCTTTTAGGAGGCTTAAGTGAAAATAAATGGAGTGGATAAACGTTGCCTCTGACTTCACTGGACTTGGGATCAGGATGATGACTGTATAATATTTCCAGGGTAAATCCTTGTATATACCTAAATTTGTAGATAATCATGTCTTCACTTGTAACATAGCAATACTTAACAAGTCCCAGACATCTGTAGCGCAGCAGACAGTAGACAAAACTAAAAACAAGCAACTAAACTAAAAAAAAAAAACCATAGACAATACATTTCCATAAAGGCAAGATAAAGTTCAAAGAGAAAGCTAGACTCAGACATTCAGTTATAAGAGAGATTTATGACTGTACTGGAGAAATATTTAAATATGACAGTTCCCATGTTTATGAGCAAAATGGCAAGGTCCCATGCAGATAAATAAAATGCTTTTCAATATTCTTATGCTAGTCTCTGTTTATATGAGTTTTTGCCAGAATTCAGACTAATGATAAGGATTTGCTACTGCAAATAGCTGAAGATTAACCCAGATGTTGGTGTTGGTTTTTAGAAGAGTAGAAAGCATATGTATTGAAAGCAGTGAAGCTGCTGTTGATGGTTTCTTATCTTTAGTATTACATTTTGTAATGTGTGGTAGGGATGAAAGCAGTGCATAGAATGGATGAATGATATTTCAGTAGTTGGTATGGAGCAATTAATAGAAAACAAATTTTGTACTTGATGGTGGGTATTCTAAAGCATCCAGGCTATCTTCAGTTCTTATGTAGATTTCTATGTCTTTATTAAAAATCTGATTCTTATTATGTCTTTTTTTGTTGTTATAGGGGAAAACATAGTGTCTTTGCTGTTAATACTTGCTTTTTAACGTATCTGAAAAAAAAAAAGGTACTGTTTTGCTTTGTGAACCTAAATGCCTTGTTATGGAATGGGATTGGACATGATCCATTCAACTCTACTGTGCATTACAGGATAGGGTAGGGCAAAAAATGCTCACTCCCATTGCACAGAAGGACAGCTACTACTCAAGGAGTGTAATTTCATGGTAACTATGGAAGCTGGGGACACCGTTCAGTCAGATAACCAGTTTGTGCTCCTGGGTCAGGTTTGCCTGGGTAGATGGCAACTAGAGGATACCATGGAGGACAGAGAGTAGGGAACGCAGGGAAAGAAGCACCAAAGTTCCACTCAGATTCTTCCAAAAGTATGAAACCTTCTAATATCCAGCCTAAATTTGGCCCTAGCCAGTTTACAACCACTGACACTCTTCTTACCTTTAGATTTTCAAATTTCTTCTCTGTATCTACTTTTACACCTTCCCTTACATCTCTGAACTTACAATCATCGGGACATCCAGCAGCCTTTGTTTTGCTAGGATGAACATCCTGTTGGTTTAGGCTCTCTTCTGCGAGGCAGACTCTGATCAGCTGTGTGGCCATTCCCTGTACCTGCTTCATTTTCAATACATCTTTGTTGCACATGGGTGGTCAGAATTGCATTGTATTCATAACAGAGGCTTGCCAAAGATTTTTGCAATGACATTAATACTTCCCTTTCTTTAGCAAGGCATGCTACAGTCATAGCTGTCATCTTCTTTGTGGCTGCATCTCGTTAATGACTCATTATCAACCCTTTCCCTCCCCCCCTGTCCTTTTAGAGCTGTCCTAATAAAATCTGTAGCTGTGCGCTGTAACTAATAAGATGGATTTTGTTGCAAGCCTATGCTTGGATATTGCCATGAAAGTTTCAAATTAGAAGTTCCTTCTGTTTGCGTTTTTCATGCAAAATTCACTGCTCACTCTGACCTCAGTAACCAAAAGATTGTTTTAATAGGTGTGGTATTTATGCGTAAAGAGTCAAACAACTGAGGTTAGTTTTGTGGTTGGTTTCCCCCCCCCTTTTTTCATCTTTTTCTGTGATTATGACAAAAGATCCAGGGAGTAAGATGCGTAGAGTCAGCCTATGCCAGACTGTCCCTCTTCCACTCAATTCGGAGGGCAGAAAGGATTCACCATCTGAGCAGCAGGACCACATTGTTTAGGTGAGCTACATCTTCCTCACAACCACTTGACTAAGTAACCAGCAAACTACAGAATGCCCTGGTGGCAGGTCCTCACCTAGTGCCATGGTGCCACTTGGCAACTGTGCACACGGTCACAGCTGGTGCCTGCTCAGCTGTGCCAGCCTTCCCTCACACCTACCTGCAGGAGCTGCCTGGGACAGCAGTATGATTTTTGAACAGGCATCAGTGCTGCTTTTAAGGAACACAAAAAAACTCACCAACATGATGGAACAGAAAAGCAGAACCACAGTAGGAGGTTCCTCATTCTCTTACTAGCACACACCTTGATGTCCCCTGGTCTCCCAAATCATCATCTGCTCCCTAATGGGCTCCAACACCTATCTCTCAAATTGCAGCTCCAGGATGCCTATGCAACTGCAGAGATCATAGAATCATAGAATAGTTTGGATTGGAAGGGACCTTTAGAGGTCATCTAGTCCAACGCGCCCCTGATGTGTTGATTCATATAATCTCTGGGAAATATGTTTAAATCAGTCTGTGTTGTTCTGTAAGTTGCAGTCATGATCATCACCATAGGCCGGAGTTTGGCACATTTGATTAATTGCTGCAAACTTTTACCAATAGCTCCATTAAAACGGCGCCACCAGTATCTGGTTCATGATTGATATAATGCCCTGAGACTGTTTCCTGATATTTTCAGGGAAGGAGTGTCCATGTTACTTGCAAGGATTTTTGAGACATTGACCCTTCACAAGGAAAGGAGAGTCAATGGAGAGGCAGACTTCATCTTTTGTTAGTCTCTAAAGACACCCTTATCTCTCCCTTATCCTCAGAACAACTGCAGGCATTTCCAGATTGCATCCTGGTCTGCTTGTGTGTATCCTTCTCCAATGAAAGTACAGGAAAGCAAGAGGAAACATTAGACCAGAATATCTAACGGCCCACTAAGCCAGCTCTGAAGATGGCAGAGGACTGGCAACAGCAGCACCTACTTCCCCCTGCCTTTGCCTAACTCTTCACTGGTTAGAGGATTTTAGGAAGCCTGGATAATCCTCTGTCCCTACTTCCAGTGTCAGAGGCTTAAAATCCAGACAAAATAAGCCCTAGGATTAGGTGGAATCCATTAGGATTCACTAGAACACCATTAGGAATTCATTAGGAATAGAGTTTATCCCTTCAAAGCCTATTGGTATATTAATATCGTTACTATTACTACTATAACCACCAATAATCATAAATACATATATATCTGAAGGACACCTAAGGCTGATGTAAAATATCATGTATATTTTGGATAACACTTCATTCAATATTTAATCTACTGCATGTCTGCCTCCCATTTGTTGTTGACATTGATTATCTTGTAACTATAGCCCAAGTTGTTCTTCGAGGCATGATTCTCTGCCTTCCTCTCGTGATTAATTTTTTTGCTTTCCAGCTTTTTTTTTTCCTGTGGGTGGAAAACTCAGCCGTTGGCAACTACTGACCCTTTTGCGTTTAAGACACAGGGCTCTCTTGTGGTAAGACCACTGTGTTTGTGCAAAAGTAGCTTTACTGCTATGCTCACACTCCCATGACCAAGAGTATTTTATCAAATCCTTCAGTGGTTTCTCTGCCACCAGAGGGTCCCTGTTTTACGCTGCTTGTAGCTCCCAAAAGGCTGTTTCTCTAGCTGAGGAGCAATAAGAGTATAAGGTCTTTCCGGTTACAGCATCATTACCTCACTACCCTACCCAAGGCAGAGAGGTGGGCAGAGTGCTACAATATTCCCAAATTGCCATCTTCTGCCAGGCATGAGGTGTGTTTATGTCACTGGCCTGCTGCACGGTAGTCTTGCCGGAGCTGGCAGGCTGGTCTGGACCGTAAGTGTATTCTGAGAGGCAGGCAATTCAGAAACTCAGGAGCCACTTCTCTGTGTGCTGGCCACAATTCCTGCTTCCCCTGCCAATATGCTTATGGTTTGGCATTTGTAGACACACCGCAGCTGTCCACTTGATAAACTGACACACTCTGGGTGGCCCTCGTCTCTTGAGATTTTACAACTGCTGTTTGCTCCACCAGACATGAATTGAAGTCTTCCAAACTCTCCCACAGAGACTTTCCTGGTACTCTGGTGTCAAGTTCAGAACAAGAATCCAGAGCAGACATTTTATTCTTAATAACACTTGTTTTTCTACCCTGCTGCTCTCCTTCAGCTAACTGGTGCCTGTGATGAACCCACACTTCTGTTCACTGGTTCCTCCTGTTCAGCAGTAGTCAGGAGCTATTTACAGCACCCTGCAATCCAGGAGCCCTGTAGCCTTGAAGGGAAAAGGACTGTGTATGCTCTACGGTCAAATTCAGGATTACAGATCAAATGTATTGCTGTGCATGTACATTTATATGAACTTGGGCCTCTCCCTGGTGTTTCCTGCATGCTTATTGTCCAGGTTAAAGAAACAGCTATCACCCACTTACGTACAGAAGAACAGCGCTGAAAAATGCAATGTCCCTAGCAGAGATCTTGAGAAATAAAACTACTGGGCTGTCTGCATTTAAGGCAAATTTTGTAGTAGCTTATAGCGACTGGTATGTATCTTGGATCTCTTGTGCAATTCTTGTTTTACTCACACATTACTCCTGGAATATGTAGCTACTTCATCTAGTAGAAAAGGAGAAAAAATTTTAACACCCATAGGAGGTGATGTTTCAACCACAAGGAACCGAAATAGTTTCAATTTTTAGTGGCCATCATCAAAAATCTTGTCATTATTGTTCTTTTGTAGCTTCCACATCACAGCATTCAGGTAACAGTGAAAACAGATTTACAGATAACTCTAATTTCATGCCAAACTGTTACCACAGTAGAGCAACTGTTGGATTGCGGACAGAAGGAGAGGTATTCATTTCCGTTCGCTTCTGCAGTAGATTCATTGAAATGTGTTAGCTCAGCTGTGTGCATATCTGCTGATGTAATCAAGCCAGGTGCATGCACAGGATTTTCTAACAGGAGGTGGAGATGAGTCTGGATCACGTGAAGAGGAGATGGAGAGCTGTGCAGGATGTTTAAAGGTCACGAGGATGCTTAACATTTTGTACCAGACATGTGAGGAGGGAAAATAGCACAGGGGCACAGAGTTGTTAATACACTGAATGGCAAGAGGGGCAAGAGTTAGGCATTTAAAGCTCCAGAGTTCCAGATCATGTGTGGTGTAAGGGAGAGGGGAGGGAACTCTGCCCCTTAGTGAGCTTAGACAGAAAAGATTAGGGAGCCTGGGCTACTTACAGGAAAGGCGGGGAATGGAATAAGGATTAGCTAGGGAACATTTTACTATGCCACTTGAACCAGACCAGACTTTTTAGTAGGCAAATGTTTTCTTCCAGCAAAACAGATCCAGAAGCAGCTCTCGTAAAATGTATGGGTTTTTTCAGTCATCCAAATACTGCATTCCAGTTCAGTCTGTCATTTTTTAAGGGAATGTGGTTTTCCTTTGCCTTCTCAGGAGCAGAGAGAGACACGGGACAAGGGTGTACAGGAGGACACGCAGACAAATAAGGCTGAGCTTGTAAAGAAATATCTCCAGCTTGATTCTTGCCACCAGAGACTTGTATACTGTTAAACTTCCTAGATAACCTCTCATATTGTATAAGCAAAACAGACATTACATAAACTGCCAGCACTTTTCTCTTTTTCACTTTAAGAACCACCCTTGTGGGACAATTGTAAGGAATTTAGTAGGGTTGGCTCTAATAAGTTTCTACGGGTAGTACTTTAAAAATACAGACAGGAGAGGAAGCAATGCTCTTTTTTCTGGTTTTGTTTTTAGCAGTTATAGAATTCTACAAAAGGGATACAATTCTTTTGAAAGTTTTATAGGATACTGTGTGAAACCTTTCCATTTTCATTGCATTCTATTACACTTTCAGTGTAGATCAGGTGCTGTCAGGTATTTTCAGTGGAAGTGGGTATGTGCTTCAGGTCTCATGAAAACCTAGTTGGATTATGTGCTTATTCCCAACCTTCCTGTGACCTGATAATTATAGGCTGCATCAGTTTTTCTTTCATAACAACAGTCCACCACTTTGACAGAGACTGTTACTCTATCCCTAAAAGAAATGACATATTGCTGCAGCCCCAGGAAGCCTCCTTGTTCAACTACAAGTTCTCTGATGGAGTGGTTGAATGAGACAGTAAGTCATATGCCTCCATGCTGATCATCAGGAGTGCCACTATTCCTCTGCCATCACAAATAAATACCTCCTTTGACCCAAGCAATAACTCCTTATTTTCACCATTTCTTCTAGAACCTTTCAATACTTAAAGGGGGCTTCTAAGAAAGATGGGGCCTGTAGCGATAGGGCAAGGTGTAACGGTTTTAAACTAAAAGAGGGTAGATTCAAACTAGATATAAGGAAGAATTTTTTTACAACGAGGGTGGTGAAACACCAGAACAGGTTGCCCAGACAGGCTGTAAATGCCCCACCCCTGGAAACATTCAAGATCAGGTTGGATGGGCCTTTGAGCAACATGATCTAGTTGAAGATGTCCCTGCTCATGGCAGGGAGGTTGGACTAGATGACCTTTAAAGGTCCCTTCCAGCCCAAACCATTCTATGATCACAACTGCAATCTCTTAATACTGACATCTCATGAATGGCTTCAGTTAGGGATCCCAATGGCAGTAGTCTGTAGGATAGAAGAAATCCTTTTTTTCTAGTTTCAGAAAAAGTTTCATGATCCACGAATACTTCCATGAAATTCAAATCCAGTTAATTTGGTTTACAACTGATATGGAGGTCTGAGATCAGGTTCTCCCTAAGAAGTGCAGTTTGACATTCCAGGTAATGGGCATGAAAGGCAGCACTCTCTTTTGTTTCGACCTAGCAGCTGCCACATTAGTGCCTGCCACTGACCTCCTTGGAGGATGTGGGGCAATGCACGGCCTCACACAGAGGCCTGCAGGTCATATAGGAAAGCTCTAGCTCTTACCTGTCCCACATCATGTCTCTTGTTCTGGCATGGGGTTGCTCAAAATCAACTGAATTATGCAATGAAAGCTGACCAAGGTATCTATTGGTAAATCCAGCATTACAGGCCTTTGCATAATAATTCCAGGACCAGTCTTTCCCTCCATCTTCCAAGAAATATGTAGCTATTTGACACCTGTGCAGAGTGACTTTTACAGATCAGTGACCATTCCCTATGAAGTTTTCACCCATTACTCAATGTTTACAGTAACTTTGGAAACAATTTATTTTATCCCTTTTTACCTATACCAGTTTGGTATTACTAGTGTTGCTTCCAAGGTCAAACCTATAGCTGCCTTCATTTTCATGAGAATCACTAGTAAACTCTTAAAGAAATGACCTCATAAATGACAATCCTTGTCAAAGGCATTTGGAGGAGAACGGTACCATAGACACATACACACACACTCTGCAGCTGGGAAAAAAAGGCTCTTCTCAGCACTCTTCTTCATGCATATTTTTCGTAGCCAAAAACTAGAGTGGGAAAGGAAAAGATAACATCTGAGTTGGGATGACCAAAGTACATAGAGAGAACAATTTAGTCTCTTAAAACAATGCAAGAAGTTAGATTCCAGTAGTAATTCAAGTGAAGGCAGGGGGTTGGGCCACATCCAAACATCTATGCAGTCCCAGTGACCCAAGCTATCACTTGTGATATACCTCACTTCTTTATTTGCTTGTTTATTCTGAATGACTACAAGGGCGCTTGATGTGATAAAAAGTGGACAATGTCCTGAGTTCAGCTGGAGAGAGTTAGGATATTATCTTTCTGGAGCTTCTCCCTGCAGTAATGATGATACCCGTTTTGGGGTTAATTTTCTGTTGAATAAGCACGTCAGGTTTTAAGGCACTGGTCCAGACTGTAAACAAGTCAGTCTCTTTGGAGCCTGCTTTGGCAGCTCTGCTCAGGTTACTATTTGCATTAAAATATTTGCTAACCTATTCTTCATAAAGCCAGGTATGTTTCCATGAAAAGGAGAGACAATGTTGACATCTGTCCTCTTGCCAGCAGCAGAAATCACATTACCTTGTTATCTCGGCTAGCCCTCCCCCCATGCTGATGCACTAAATAAGGGACTGCTGAAATTCTGGCCCAGGGCTGATTACATTTCTGCTCCACACACAACTCTGAGTATCTGTGCAAAAGGCAGGAGCAGCTCGGTCCCATCATTCCAAGATCAGAAGAAACCTTATTGATGAGAGAAATCAGAGATAGAAAGCTCTGGAATGTAAATTTTACATGAGGTAGAGATTTTCACATGTGGCTGACAAGCAGTTTAAGGCACTGAGGAGAGTTCAAGAGGGAGTTAAGTGGTCCACATAGATATATGGATACTAGAATAATTTGGATGCATTTAGGATGCAGGATAGACAAAGAATTCATTTCATCCCCAAGCTGTTTGGAGCTGTGACTACGTTTCAGTTTTCAGCTTGTACAGAGTTCTCTACAGCGAGACTGGCCCCAACTACAATAGATCATTGTAAAAGCTCTGTTCGTATCACGAGGTTGGGGAGTGGAGAGCAAACAATCTAAACAATGTAAGACCACCGCAATAACTTCAATTGTTTTTATAGGTTACCCATAAAATTGCGGGCACTTTTCAGGCATAGGAAAAGGACTTAGATCTTACAGCCCAAGGCTCTAGCCCAGTGCGTGCTCCTTGCACTTTCAAAACTCTCATTGATTGCAGTAGTAGATCTAGGATAAAATGCAGGGAGTTCAGGATTTTTATTCATGACCCAAGATTAAATGAGGTTTTTGCAGGAAGAAAAAGGACTAGCTTCTGGGGGACAGAAGCTTGCTGTCCCTTTTGTATAAATGTGCAATCTGAAGGCATAGGAGGTTTTATCTGGTTGGGTTTTTTGCCTTTTGATCCTTCCATTTGCCATTGGGTAGAGTAATTAGCAATAACTTTGCTTAGCCTTCCTGTTCTTTGTTTCTTTGCATTTGATGTACAGTTCAAAGTCTGATGAAGAAATATTAGAAATAATCAATGTTGTACCTACAAACAAGGAGGTAAACCAGGTGCTCTGTTGCCTGATTTTTAAATGATGTGAGATTTACACCTGTAAGGCAGAGAATTTTTTCTTTGAAATAAGTAAGATTTTTCAAAGCACCTGGGGCTGGCCTCATCCTGCTCCCACCAAAGTGAAAGGTTAATACTTCCGCTCACTTCAATGGGACCAAAGGTAGATAAATGATGAACACATTTGGGAGCATTCACTGTCAAGTAATTAGGATTAAGCATGCTGTTGGCCAGATCCTGAAGTGATTTATCAACTAACAAAAATCGATATGCATTCCCTTTATTCAGTGTAGCTGGATCAATTTATATCTGACCTTCTGTTCTGGGAATTCCCAATGACAGTATTGATATAGCTATGACGGGCTAAGTATACAGGCGAAATCAGTTTTACGGGAAGAGGTGATATGTTTATTACTCCAGCTTATACTGTTGGAAAATCACAGAACCTTTAGGGCATATAAAACCCTTTTTCCATTTCATACCTGAAGGTTGCCCATATTTCTGAAGGCATGCTTGTACTTTTTCTAATGGTATTAGTTGGACTGATGGGAGATACTGTCTTTCTCTGCAAACTTAGATATGGCGATTTCTTCAAGACATGACCGTCAGTTGCAGCTCTTTCTCAGGTATCTGTCTCGCACAAGGCAGCCTCTTTTTTTTTCTCACTGCTATTAATTTCTGCTTTTTTTCTTCTCTTCTTCCCACTTCTGCTCATTCCCATCCATTATGGTTCCTTTCTTGTAATTGTTATGCTGAACTCCTATTTAACTTTTTGCCTTATTTGGTGGTATGAATGGGCTTGCTCCACAAAAGGCAAAGCACTCCACAATATCTTTATTATTGTGTTTTGACATTTTTTGATTGTCACGTAATTATAGGCTGAGTTACTTTGATATGGACCTGATCCAACATCTGAGTATTTTATTGGTTTGCGTGCTGTCAGTGTCAAAAATTACTTTTTTTTTTTTTTTAAATAACAAACTTTCCTTATTTTTCCCATCTTGTTTTCATTAGCTTTACTTGACGGTAGGTCAGGTTAGGTGCTTTGCCATCTCTGCTGCTTCTGTCATCTCCTAATGTCAAAACTGACTTTTACAGAGGCTGTTGTTCTTATCTTTGAGCTTTCAGAGCAATGTTTGTATGTGGGGTAGATTTTTTCCCTCTCTCTGTGTTCTTTGCTGTCTCTGCTTCTTGTCTTTTTGGTTTGTCTTTGGCTTTTGTCTTTCTGTTTTTTTGGCTCGGCTGTTCAGTAGCAGAGACAAAGTTATTGTTAGCTCTGGCTAAAAGAAAATACAAGATGGAGAGATGCTTCTTTCTTTCACAGTTTCATTTGATGCAAGATCTTCCATTATGAGCCTGATTTTGAATCCCGCCCTGACTTTTTCAAGCTAAAATCAATCCACCTGAAATTGCACAGGCAAACTTCTATGTCAGACTACAATTTTTCAGGAAAACTTAACTGATACTAGGCAAAACATTTGGGAGATAGGAAGATATTTTAAAAAGTGCAGTGATCTCACTTTTTGGATAATTTCCTAATGTTTATTTTAAAGAAATGTCATGACTCAAAACCATCTTGACCGAGAAACTCCAAATTAGGGTTACTTTGTTGTCCCTGGCAAAGATAGGTGCTTTGGACTCAGTTTGGAAGGTATGGGGGGTGTTATAATTTAAATATTAGTGACAGCAGTGTCTACATACATTAAAAACACATTGGTTTTTTGAATACCATAGTCTAGCTTGTGCATTGTTTAAAAACCACATACCAACAGCCTTTGTGCTCTTTAAGCAGTATGCAGTACTATACACTCTTTAGGAAGCACATAGCCAAAGGCTACCAGATGCCTGAACAGTTGCTATTATATCCATCAAGCAGGGCTAAGAACCACTCAGTTTGAAGCATCTTCTGATCTCCACAGGAGTTTCTACAGAGTCTGTCAACTTCATGGGCGTTCTCAGGATTGTGCTGGCTGAGAAGACCCCTCAGTGCCTCTCTCGGCATATCCCAAAAGTGAGGTCTCAATACACCTCGCCCATAGCCTACCACTTGATTGTGAGTAGTTCCCTGCATTAACTATGGCTATTAGGGAAGTACTTAAATATTTCTCTTAAACCCCAGAATGCTGAAATGTGGAAGTTCCCTAATCTAGAATTAAGGCCCAGGAAAGAGCAGTAGTTAAAAGGGCAAGTGGGGATGTGGAAGTGCTTGTGGATAATAGGGTAATCCTGAAAGAATGTCATTACCTCAACTTCTTGGTCACTGGTAAATAAACATACAGAAAGTACAGAATTAGGGTAAACTACCTCTAAATGTCTTGATAGAGAAAATGACTTTGTTATGCTCAAATCTTAGTACCTTCAAAGGCAACTTGGTC
Organism: Chroicocephalus ridibundus; assembly: GCF_963924245.1. Lineage (NCBI taxonomy): Eukaryota > Metazoa > Chordata > Aves > Charadriiformes > Laridae > Chroicocephalus > Chroicocephalus ridibundus. The sequence continues at coordinate 159,486,728 of NC_086284.1, forward strand.
TGCCATGTAAGCTCTGCACGGCCTCTAAATATTCTGGTTAGTAATTCCTGGAGTCCCAAGTCTGCTTTTTGAGGTGGCTCTGCTCTTAATCAATGGATGCAGGTAAGGCAAGAACTTTGTTAACTGGAATTACTGTGGCACATACTAGGACATCCTAAGAGTGAGCTTTGAGTCCTCCAAAATGTCAAAGAGGCAGACTTGGCCTCTGGCTGCAGATGAGTTCCAGGCAGGGATAGTCTGGTCATGGGAGTGGGGAATTCAGCAGAGTCTGCAAACCTCTCCCAAGACGGGCAAAGAAGCCCTTACTAAGCTCCTTGCAGGCTCAGTGTGACAGCTACAAGTGCACAAGGAAGGTGGCTTAGGTTAGGTAAATTTGCCTTACAAAACTATTCTCTCTGCCACGTAGAGAAATGCTGAAAAATTTCAAAATTCGTCTAATAGCAGTACCTTTATTAATAATGAGCCTGGGATATTGTACCACCTAGTAAAACCATAGTCCAGACTTACTCAGAGTTTAAATACTCATGGTAATTAAATCGAACTACTGAAATCAAATCCATTTCCAAAAAAGGAGACCAACACACCTCCAAGATACCACTTCTAATGCTTCTCTTTTGAACATCCCAGTTTTCAGGGGGAAAGTAGTGAAATTGGATACAAAGTGTTGTTTCTGAAATCCTCTGCAGAGCAGGGAGCTGGTGAGGAAGATAAGTCTTCTTGTTGTGAAATGCATGTGTTTTGCCGTTTTGGACCCAAGACCTCTGTTGCACTCTGGAGGAATGAGAAAAAAAAATGTATTAGACTAGGGAAATGGGTAATGGGTACCTCTTCAGTAGATACCTTGTGTACTCCAGTGTTTAGATTTGGGATAAGTTGTCCAGGCAAAAGGTAAATGAAGCTAATAAATTTAAGTACATCTTCTGAGAAGGACTACCTGCCTTTGGGAGGATGAATTTTTTGACAGATTAGGATTTTCTAGAACACAGAATATATCCTTCCTCCAAAATCAGTCTCAACTGTGTTTGTTGTCTCTTTCAAGCGACATCAGAAATGCTTTGGAGATACAGGATCATTTTATAGAGAATACTTTGGTAAGACGAGGGGTCTCTAGCCAAATATGACAATAGTCAACATAGTTCCTTGTGTACTTCACAGTTAAGAAATCTTATTGAAAGTTCAAAGGATTGGATAAAATTCCTCTTGGATTTCCTGTGATAATCTCAGTTGGATCATCTGCTCTTACATGTTAGAGCTCAACAATGTCTGACTCTGTTAAGGAAAAATGACATTTATTAGACACAACTTTCCTTTACAAACCTTCCTCATCTGGCTGGGACAACATGTGCTATTTAAAGGGCTGTCTTGCAGCTAATGAGAATTTTGTATAAAGGACCAATAAATAATATCAGATAGGAAAGAATGAACGGCATTAGCCCTTTACCTTAAAAAAACCACGGTGATATTGGACTTGGCTTCTCTCTCTCCATATGTTCGAGTCCATTTAATGCACACTGCAATTTCAGTTTCTGTTAGCAAAGGTTAAATTCATCTTGCTTCACATTGTTGCAGGACCTGGTTTGAAACACTCATACATTATCCAAATTCTTTACCAGTGTGCTCAGGAGTAGTTGCACAGAATGATCATTTTCAGAACTTGTGTGCCAGTCTGATGGTCCAAAAGGAGGTTCATGACAAGTAGTTTGGTGAACATTAAGGGTCAGAGTCCTTGGATATAGACCTTTATTTCAGGAGGTGCAATTTGTGGGTAATGAAGGACAGAACATCAATCAAATCAAACCAATACTTCTTTGGGGCAGAAGAGTTATTCTTTGCATTTGCTCCTCATATCTTTATCGGCATCCTCCATTAACTGTTTTTTAAGGGCATCTATATTTTGGGAAGGATGCTTATATGTTTGTTGTGCTAAAATCTAAGTAAGCAAGTACTAAAAGCTCAGCTAATAGAGATCATCCTAGCCCCACTGATATTAAATTTACCCAGCTAAGCATCTGTTCTGGTCTATGTGAAGTCATTGGAAGTTCTGCTGTTGACTTTAGAGGACGAGATTTCATTCACTCTTTTAAATATTTAAACAACTATATTTAGGTATTGTGACCTTGGTGAGTGCTTTGAATACACCTGATAAAGCAAATAAGTTTGTGATGCGTTCTACTGTGTGGTGAGAATGTATACATCATTATTTTGTTTGGTTTAATCTATTTTTATGGAGTACTTGAGGAGAAATCAAAAAATTGAGTAGTTTAGTCTACTAGTTAGGCAAGAGTAGTGATCTGTTTTGGGCCAGAACTTCTTGTTTCTTCTATTTCTAATGCAGGAGTTCTCTTGTAAAGATTTGCCTATATCACAGAGGCAAGAGTTGCTAATTCTTTCTATTAGCAGATGTGGATTTTGCTTGAGCAAGGTTAAGTGACTGATAGTGATCTGTGTCATGACTCAAACAGAAGCATGGAAGAAAGTTTGTGCTGGCTTCCCTGAAAGAATGCCTTTGCTGATTTTTGTAGGCTTCATCCAAAACCCAATAAGAGAACTCTTCAGTGCCATTAGAGAGGCAGAAGCATTTCCAAGAAAAAGGAAAATTTGAAAATCTGCATTTTCAGCAGTGACTAGTATTGGTTATTCCTCAGTTTCAAAGTTCACAAGCAGAGAATTCAAAGGAAAATTTGGAAAGGAATCCAAATGAAAAGGGGCCCCCATTTCAGGTTGTTGGTATTGTCTGCTTTTTGACTCCTCTTTTGAAGTGTCTCCAGTTAGGCATCTGAATCTCTAGTCATTTTAGAACTCTCAGGCTCGTTCTTTTCTTTTTTCCTCATCTTTTTCTCTTTTCCTCTTCTCTTTTCTATTAAGGTCAAATCCTGCTTCTCCCGATGCCAATAATAAAACTCCCATTGATTTCAACATGAGCAGGAAATATGCAGTTTGCTATTTACCACAACCACCACAATGAATCTCTGGGAAGAATTCATTTATATTCATTCCAACGATGCCATGAAAAATGGGCTCTTGCTATTTTATCACATCCAAACTGTTGCTCTAACTCTAACATCCTAGCTGTTGCTAACAAGTCAGTGATGATTTGTAAACCAACAATTTATGGTAACCACATTCCATCCCCATTATGATGTGTGGTTTGGAAATGGAAAAGTAATCAAGACCTCCTGTTAAGAGACTTTATTTCAGTTGAATGTTTCTGTAAATAAAAGCTTTTTGAAAGGATCATTGCTATATGTTTCTAACTCCAAATTGTTTATTTGATCTAGGCCCCATCTATGCTCCAAATTCCTGCCAGGCTCTGTCTGTCAGGAGTGCGAGATCCCCAACGGTGGCATGAGCATACTGGCAAAATTGTTTCCATCAATATAAGTATTTTCACTCAATTGGATAGTTTCACTAGACTGGAACAGCAGTTCCATTTCTTGGAGACAGCTATGTCCGTTCCTTGGAATACTTCATAAAACTTTATCAGCACACTATAAGGGTACTGTGACATAAATAAAGGCCTCCTACTACAATTACAGTAACAGATGAAGAATTATAGTCAGACCCATGGTATGTAGTAATGCCCTTGGGAACTAAAAGCCTGCATAATTTGTGCAACACTGTCTTGGTTGTAAGGATTGTGGGCAGTCACTATGACACTAAGGAGGACTTTCCAGCACTTTGATGGGAGACCACCTAGAATTACTGGTAAATAGATTGAAACAAAGGAATTTTGTTCCAGTACTAGGTTCTGGTACCAACTGGGTTGAAAATCTTCATTTGATCTCTTTGACATTAATACACTCTGTCCTTTCAAACCTGCGTAAGAAGCCTAGCAGCCTGGGTTTGATGTTAGAGCCACTTTGGTAACCTGCTAAAGGAGATATCAAATTAGGCAGTCTATGACGTTATTTGAAAGATAGAGACCACAGTAATTATGGAGATAAAGCTCTCTTCCTACCCCTTCCTCTCCAGCAAAAATCATTTCTTGATTAGTTTACATATCCCAGGACTGAGCACAATTCACTGGGGGTAGGATGTCAGCTCAAAGGGTTTATATGAATGCTCTGATTTTCTGAACAAAAGACGGACAACTAAAAATCACTCTCAAACTGACTTTTAATTTTGTGACCTAAGAGCACGAAGAGGTTTTGAGCATGTATGAATCCTCATGAAGTGTTCATTAACTTGACTGTATTGTAATAATGGTATGAAAAATTAACAAATACTTTAAGTAACTGTCTAAGTAGTGATCTGCATAACATTAATGTCAAATATGTGTTTTAAAGGACATTTTACCTCATTTGGTACAACAGACTGAAAAATAAGACACAAATCCTGGCGAGAGAGATCATTCACCACAGGTAACTACAGCCACATGGTCTGTGTTATCATGGTCCATGATAAAAAGTGTTCACGGGCCTGACTCCAGTTAACTCCACTCCTGGCCCTCTGCTGCAAGCACATTGCCCTTTCTTCAGTGGCAGCATAGCTGTTCATGAGCCTGTGTTGTGAACTAGACCTCTGAAATTTGGTTGAAAAAAGCAATATATGTAAGGGAGAGTAAGTAGTTTCCTGATCTGTCATAGTCTTGCTGTCAGGTGTGGTGGGAGCAGTGGAAAGTGGGAGGAGGTTGTAGATGGGACTGTCTGAAGCCAGTAGTAGTGTTGCCAAAGGCAAAACTGAAACCTAAACTAGTTTTAGAAAAGAACCCGAATATTTCACTAAAGAGATGACCAACACATGGTCCTACAAGTTGCTAGATATGGCTTCTGGTGGGCCTCGAAAGGCCAAGTTCTAGCTAATCGCACTCTGCAGCCAGAAAGTCACTCAAGTGTGATTTTTAGGGGCCGCTGCAGCCCAGCCAGTTTCATCCCCCTTGAGCAGCATTTGATAATAGCTGGCCTCAATAGCTCTGGAAACAAGTCAAAATCTCAAAGCTGGGTTACATGGTTTTATCCCTACTACTCATTCTTTCCAAATAACCCTTTGGGCATGGAATAGATTTCTGCCTCTCTTCTTTATTTTCCCAAATATTTACTGTCCCCGTGTATATGTCTTTGGCCTATTGTATCACGCTGTTCCTTTAATTAGAAAGTTAACAAAAGGAAGGGAGTTTGTCAACATTTGTCCAGTAGTAGGAGTCTGTCAGGTAACAGGGCCATGTTTACATTAATGCTAATGCTGCCCTACCACCTTGTGGACAAAAGGTAAATAGCACTGAGCTGCGCGACGCGCAGGGACACTGTCCTTGTGCGAGAAACGCAGCGCTGCTGGGGAAGGCGGCTGCGGGCAGCCCAGCTGACGAGGACAGTATAGCCTGCATCCTCCAGAATGAGCCAGCTGAGGATCTGGGGAGCCGAGAGAAGCCAAACAGGCTGTGAAAATCTGCTGGAGCTCTGAAGTGTGATAGCAGGTAAAGGGTACCCCTCAGAGGGATATGACAGCCTGATTCTCCTCTACGATGGAGAGAGAAGCAAGTAGGAATGAAATCATGTTCCTATGATGCTACAGTACCAATGCCTTTATATAGGCAACTCCTCTGATCTGCCTGCTCTCAGCTGCAACACTCAGAGCTCCCTGCAGCTTCCTTGACTGTCTTCTGCCCGCTAGCTCAGCTGACAAGTCCTTTGGCAGCGTATTACCTTGTAGTTCCAACTCCTCCGTGGTCTCCTCTCCACATGCTGTGATTACAGCAGCTCTCTTGCATTTCGATGCTGTGCTTCAGGGAAGAATAGAAATCAGAACACCACCTAAAAGTTCAGCTAGTGAACATGTTATTAATAAGAATATTATTGACAGCCTCTTCATCCCATCAGGATGAAGTGCCCTATGGCACTTACCCAATTCCAAGAGAAGAGGTGTATTCAAAACCTTATCTTCCTTTTCCCTAAAACTGAAGGAATCCCCCTGCAGGTCTGAAACTCTGCACAATCAGGACAGATATGTTGTCTTGATGTTCCTCCTCACACATGAACTACAGAGGGATTTGGAAAACAAGTGTTACTCAGACATCTCAATTACATGCCAAAGATGATTGGCATGGTCTAATTTGGGTCTTACATAGCTGAAGGCAAAAGCTTTTGAGGGACTGAGCCTCCTGTTAGTCAATAAGCTAAAGATAGAGATTTATATTGATGCCAAATTCTCTCTGTGGTCTGCTGTGATAAACAAAATCAAACTAAGGTTTTCCATGTCTGGAGGACATGTTAAAAAAATGCAGTTTACTTGATATTACAGAGCAAGCTTTCCTCAATTACTCTGCTATTAGAGTAGCTCTCTTCCCACGGAAAAATAAGAGCCCAATGGAGCAAGCACATGAACTTGGGTCTCTAACATGGTACCTACTGCTTTAATGGTAGGCATAAAATTGTTTCTGCTTTCGTTCTGTCTCATGTCCCTCATCATCTACATTTTCATAAGACAATTCGAGCGTTTTTTCAAGGATCACTTCTTCCAAGCTCAAGAATGGTTCATCCTGACATGCAGGAAGCCAAGGAAAGACAGCAGGAGGTCTGCATGGATGAAACAAGGAGCTCCAGACAAAACTGAAACACAAAAAAGAAACACGCAAGAGGTGGAATCAGTGTCAGATCTCCCACAAGGAATACAGAGACATTATATCATGCAGGGATGAGATTAGGAAGGCCAAAGCCCAGCTGGAGTTGAATCTGGTGAGGGATGTAAAGGGCAACAGGAAGGGCTTCTGAAAGTATATCTGCAACAAAAAACTGGGGGAAATGTAGGCATGCTGCTGAATGGGGATATGGACAAGGCTGAGGAACTCACTGCCTTCTTCACTAGAGAAATGCGTCAACAGGAATTTCAGGAAGCCCAACAAAGTGCAAAATCTGCTTAGCAGAAAAGGTCCACTGGCCTGGGGGTCCTGGTGGACAACAAGTTGACTTGCCAGAAATCTGCCCTTGAGTCAAAGATGGCCGACAGTATCCTGGGCTGTATTAGGAAGACTGTTGCAGGCAGATGGAGGAAGGTCATCCTTCCTTTCTGCTCATCACTGGTGAAACCACATCTGGAGTGCTGCAGCCAGTGGCTGGGCTCCCAGTACAAGGACGTGGACATACAGGCGCAAGTCGAATGAAGGAGCATGAAGATGATTTAGGGATCGCAACATCTGACATACAGGCAGATGCTGAGAGAGCTGAGACCGTTCAGCCTGGAAAAGAGAATGCTCAGTGGGATCTTATCAAAGTGTACAAATACCTGATGGAGAGAATGAAGAAGTCAGAGACAGAGCTTTCCAGGAGTATCCAGTGAAAAGAAAAGAGGCAATGGGCACAAATTGAAATACAGGAAATTCCATTTAAATGTAAAAACCTTTTTTTACTGTGAGAGTGGTCAAACACTAGACAGGCTGCCCAGAGAGGTTGTCGAGTCTCCATCCTTTGGAAATACTGAGAAAACGACTGGACATAATAGTGAGCAACCGGGTCTTGTTGACTCTGCTCTGAGTAGGGTGTTGGACTAGACAATCTCCAGAGGACCCTTCCAACCTCTGTGATTCTGTTCAGTAACATGTTCTTTATTCTAGACACGGGTCTGATAGAAGTGATGCTCCTGTGTACAACTTCTTGTTCCCTTTTTGTCAGAGAGAGAAAAAACATTTCTATCTTTTGATTCTGCTTTCAGGATAACATACTGGTCCCACAGTCCAACAGGTATTGTGGGACATGAGTGAATCCTTGTGTTCTCTTCAGCACTTTTCCCTGCCCTACTTCTCCTGTTGCCTTTGAAGCATCACAGCTCCCTTTTGGCCCCAGCTTCCCCTCTATGGAAGAGTGGTCTTTTAATCCAGGATTCTTCACCCCTCGCTCTGTCACAGAGCACAGAGCACAGATTCTTCACCCCTCGCTCAAGTGCAGCAAAATTGCTACCCAGGACTACCATGAATCTAGGACCCACTCCCATTTATGCTCACCTGCTGTCCTTTTGCTCCTCTCTTCCACTGACCTATACTGTAAAATAGCAGTGTCCCGTGGAGAAATGAGTTGTGTACCAAAGACCTTAATCTTAAAGATATGTTAATTTCATCTACTGAGATCTTGCTAGTTAAAGATTTTCATATCATGCCAAAAATAACAACTTCTTTACTGACGGTGGAATGGTAATGTGACAAATGCTGAATCTGTTTCTCTGGAGGGAATTTTCTAGCAGAAGACTCCGTGGTGGTGCTGTAGGAGGAATTCAGAGCAAAACGGTTCTTGCTGGTTTTTGTTGGTGTCCTCAGCTACGGGAGTACATTTTTCCTTACTTCTGTGAGTTGGGTTCCTTAAGTAAAAAATTATTTCTCCTTGCTCCCAGTTTCCTGAATGATATATTTTATCTTACTCTGTCTTGCACACAAATATAAACAGGATTCCATAATCTCAAAATTGATATATTAGAAAGCACAAAACCTGAACTTCTTTTCCTGAATTCTCAGGTAACATAGTGGGCCATGTAACGTAGCCTAAGATAGCTCTTCTGAAACTGGTGGCGTAATTAATTCCATTTTATATCAGCTTAGGATACAGAACTAAGCCATCAGTGAGAATCATACCAAGCCCAACTGTCCTCTGAATAACTTTAAGTTTCTTCAGCTGTTAACTTAGCACCTAAAGGCTTTAGTAAACTGCTGTAATGTAAATAACAATTTGCAGAAATTAATAAAGAAAATCTTTGTACAGCCCATCTTTGCCATTGAAGTACTAAAGAGTGAGATGTTGTGTTGTTTTCCACAGGATTCTATTGCTTCTTTGCTTCGTGTTTTCAGTCTGGTTCCTGGACAAATAGAGATGTCAAGGCAATACAAAAGTCAATTTTCTCCACCTAAATTTGGGGTTTTTATCTATCTTTAACTCCATTTAACCAAGTAAGATAGCAATGCAGAAACTGATGATGTATCACAAAGTACTAAGAAAATGTGGTTGAATGGTTTGCCCGTAACCCAAACAGGCGATATCATCATAAAGCCGTTACCACATTAGTGATGGGGTGGAATTATTACCAAGCTGTGTATGCACTTGATAGCAGTGTTGGATGATACATTTGTAATAGAAAGCCCATTCTGGGAACTTTTGACTTGTTTCCTGCCCAGGGGTAAAGATTGATAATTGGAAGACATTTACAGCAAGCAACACTGACTACCAAGTTTCATTTATGAAACTCCTTCCCCCCCAAACTCCCTGCAGCTAACACAGTTTTTCATAAAGGGGGCTAAAATTCAGATTTTGTTACAAAGCCTGCCTTTGTAGGACACAAGAGACACAAGAATCGAGTGAAATCATTTTGTTTACTCAGATTTAAAGCAAGAAATATGAACTAATGCAAGAGTCAGAAACAAATTGAAATGTCTGAAGTACAAGACTTAAACACTGTACAAAACTCACATCATCATCCAACACACATTCCATTTCTAACCCATCAGTTTTGGGATTCATTCAGGAAATACTTAAAAACAGGCCTTTTTTTTTAATGGGTTCTATTGAGAATGTTTCTAACACTCTTGTACAGAACATAATGATGATCATCTGTGTCATCTTGTGAGATGTTCTTGAAAGATGGGATTTGTTAATTAAAAAATTAATAGATATTTTCCTTTACAAGTTCATTTTAATTGTCTATTTATGTCAGAGTATTTAAAGTGTGCCAGTCTACCACTTCAAGGAATATTTCTATAATACTGATAGTTGAAGGCTTTTTCTCTGTCAGTAAATGTAAGAGGAAACTACTAAATGCTGCACAGTGATATGACTGTAAATGGATCCTTTATTTTTACTTCCACATTTTAGCTATTAGCATGTTCAACAGAAATTTTGCTGTTGATTCTGAGTCTGTAAGTGGGATCGGTCAAACTGGTTTCACGAAAGTCAACAGTGTATCCTGCTTTATGTCATGCCATGCTCAAACTCCACAACTTCAGTGACAACAAAAAAACCCACATAATTGTAAATGGTATAGAAAATTGTCACAGAGCAGTAAATTCGGCTATGGAACTTCCAAACTGGAGGATTTTTCTAGTTACTGTACCTGACAGGTGTTATGTCGTACGGTTTATATTTAGAAATTTATGGTTAAAACTATCATGAGTCATTTTGTCAAAGACGTACCTTGAAGACTAACAGTACTGGTTGTGGATGGGAGCAGGGCTTTGTTTTGGTAGCTGTCACCTCTTTTACCCAAATGTAACCATTTTTCTAGGTCTTATTAGCTTTTGGCAAGGGCCAGGTTTAAGTTTAAGAGGGTCCACTTGTTGCACAAGTTTCACTCAAAACCCTGGGAAAATAATATTGAACTTTCTCATGTTCAGTGATCTAATTTTCCCCATTTGCAAACACAAGTCAAAGGGAACAATAAATAACATTTAAAATAAGGGGAGAAAAGAAAACTCATGGCAAAATAGTTAAGCAGGGTGAAAGCTTACAGCTTTCAGCATACAGCTACAGCAATAACAATTTTACAGTCTTCTGCTGGGGAGGTAGTGTTTGGTCAGCTGCTTGCTTTCCCCTCTAGCTTTCACTCAAATTTAGGATTCTTGTGTCTTGCAGGGCAGCAAGTCTTGGTCAGCTTCAGCTTTCCCACATACCATGTAAAAACCAGAAATGTTTCTTGAATATAATGAAGGAGCATATGCAAAGCAAACATGGTTTAGGCCTATCTACCAGTCCTTTCCATTGCTTGTCCCTTTGCTCTGCCAGCTGTCAGCCAGACTCCTGTTCTAGTCTGACTTTCTTTCCCCGGAGGAATTCTTGTGGTGGGAGAGACTGCCAGAGATTTTCTTTGACTTTGGGTCTCAGCCACCAGCGTTACCCAAAGTTAATGTATATTTAATACGATACAGCCAGTAACCCTTTCTGCCAGCCTCTGAGCATGTGCCAGCTGGAGAATGCTGCAAAGTAATGTCCTCTAACTAAATCTCAAAGCCCACGTATAAACTCCTGATTAGTGGTGGGTGAGATTACTGGGGATGTATCTATATAACCCTCTGTCTCTTTGCCAGCTGGAATCTCTCCATGCTGTAGGATATCTATGGAAGCAGGCTCCAGAGAACCTTCTGGTTTTTGCAGTACGTGCATAAGGCAAAGCTACCGGAGGGTTTTTCCTGGTAGCTTCATTTCCTGCCTCAAGCAGTCATGTAACACTTCTGTGCACAGTTAATTGATGGTCATGATTTACTGGGTAAGATACAGCATTTCAGTCATGGCTGTAAGGTGATATTCATGTGTGTAGTTGTACATGGAGCAATTTCATGCTTTAGGTTTCTTCAGGAATACACTATCATTTCCATGGAAGTTTCCTTTTTTTGTTGTTTGCTTCTTCCTTCAAGGATCAGCAGAGACAAGGAAAGCTGACTGTAATGAAGTTTCCTTTCTTTGAAGGTATTGTTTTTTCTTTCTTTTTTTTCCGCCCCTCTGGTATTTCTATAATTGGTTAAGTAAGGTTTACATTCACCAGGTAGTATAAAGGTCTAAATGTTAAGGGTACCAGAGGGAAGTGACTGAGAAGGTCTTTCTGAGGAAGACAGCTCTGCCTTGTAATACAATACTATTTCTCATGGGAGTGGGTGGGAGGCCTGCCTAAATTTCCTCTTCCTGTCCTGCCAAATTCCCCAAATTGCATAACTGTGTATTCTCCTTACACAGTGGTACCCTTGGCATCCCTAGTAAATCTGCAGGGAAGCAGTGAAGCAGCTGGGGGCTTGAGGGTGGACCAAAATTGGTAGAGGACAGACTTGGTTAGCCAAAAAACAAAACAAACCCAAACCCATGAACTGAATTTACTAACTCTCCCATGCAAAACAGAACAACACAATACAGATTTAATAACATACACTATTTTGCTCTAAATGCACTCCATCTAGGAAAAATAAGTTTATCGGGATAAGCAAAGGACCCATGGGGAGTTCATCAGTTCAGTTTCAAGTCACAAGATGTGTTTTACTTGGCTTTGGAGCCTTCTTGTGCAAGATTAATGTGAAACTGCTGAAATGCAAACTGACAAAAAGACATATTTTTACTGGTTGGTGCTTTTTCCTCAGTGCCATTATTTTCATCAGGAGGCCCCATCACTGCCTTCCCCATCAGCCCTGCCTTAGACTGACAGGAGCATGAGGTACTTCTTGGCTTCTGTGAGGAAATGGAAGAATGACTATTGGAAGAGCAGCATGACCAGTGTACCTCATAAGGATGTAACCCTGAAGGCTTTTGCTTTGTCGCTACACTGAATCAGAAGAGAAGAATTTGGACCTCCTTAGGGGGGAGTGTCAAACATGGCTATCCTGGGGTAGGTTTTGCCTGACTAAGGAGGGAAAGATTTGCCTCCTTTGGAAGAATATTTATGCTTCTTAAAAGTTCAAGTAGCCAAATTAATCACTTTTGAAGCTTTGTTAAGCTTCACTGGAGCCTACCCTAGCTGTGTATGCCGGCTGACTGTCATTAGGAAAATGAAAAAGCAAGTACACGCACAGAGATTTTTATAATCCTGCTCTTATTTTCTGTGTACAGCACCTTAAATTGACTCAGTACTGTCGCTGGGATTGCTCGAGAGATCGGGTACTACTCAGCGTGTGTAAGGGTGGGAGAATCTGGCTCCAAATGGTTTCTTTTTCTCTCCTTGCTACAGGAACTGGAAAAGACAAGGGTGTGTGGGCGGGCCTGGAGTCCCTCCAAGGAAAGTGTGAGGCCTTGGGCAAAACAAATCCATCAGGTCTCTCATTTCTTCCAAATATAGGTCTGTTCTGAGCAATAGCCAAACTCAAGTCTAAACTCCACATTCAACTGTTTCAGAGGGAATACATGAAAAAGGCCCTATGGCTTACAGAGTCCATCTATAGAAAATATTTTGATAGCTCTTCCGCTCTGGCATTATCTTCCACTTAAAAAGAAAGAAAAAGAAAACACACAAAACTGAAGCACATGGTTCAATTTTCACTGTAAAACAACTGATTGATGAAAATAATACTTCTGAAAACAATCTGTTGTGAGCTATCAAGCATTTTTGCCTATGCACCAATTGGCAGGAAGTAGCCAGATAAATTATTACAATATGTAACAAAACAAATTGCTCTGAAAGGAAATGGTATTTGTGTGTGTGTGTGTATGAGCAGGATAAGTAGAATTAAATCCATAAAAGTATGCTGAGAGATCATCCTCCATTGCAGCAGAAATATACTGGAAGCAAAGGAACTCATTTCAGTTCTGTCACTGAATCTCTAGCAAAACAGGGTTTATGATATGGAAGTGTCATCTGGAGTAGAATACAAGGATCCTGGACTTAAACGAAAAAAAAGAAAGAATTCGGGATGTTCCTGCTGTTGAGAGGAAGGGGTCTCATAGCCATTTTTGCAAAGATACTTCCAAATTTTTCAGGCATCACCACATTTTAATAAAATGGAGCAGTTGCAGCAGCTCCCCAGATCTTGAATACTCTATTTACTGCCCGTGGGGAAATTTTCTGAAGTGCTTATAGACACGAAGATTTAAGAGACAAAATCACATTAACTTCCAATAAGACAGTTTCTTTAGAGCCTGGCACATGGACAAATTACAGTGAGATAAGCTCTGTATGAAGTAACAGCATTTGAATTGCTCTGTTGTGACTTTCTGTGTACATGCTCCTATCCCACAGTGACCAGTTAAGGCAGAGATGATGACTCCTTTCCCATCAAGAGCCAAACCACCTCACATTTACCTCAGAGTTCAGACCATGTATGCTGGCAGCAAGTGAATAGCAGTGGAGAAGCTTGCTAAATATACTTTTGAAAAAAATAAGTAGAGATTCTAAGCTGTGCAGGATAAATCTACATTGACATTTGTGGATCATTGTCACGCAGCTTGAGCCATGGGATCCACATTGCCCCTGCTTATGCCATAGCTGTAATGTGCATCAAGCCCATCTGCTTGTGCTGCTACTAAGAGGACAGGAAATCCTTGTGGATAGTAGAGGAAGGAAGGGGACATGAAGAGCATGAAAGTCTGGAAAAGGCAATTATGGGATTGATTCTGGGAAATGTGACATGCAGAGTGTAGGTAAACTTCAGACACATCTCAGAGAGGGACTGTAGAGGGAGGCAAGATGAGTTGGAGCACATGTCTGGTGCTGTTTCCATAGCAAGGCCGTATGGCTGCTAGTGGCTGATCTTAGGTTTTACACTAGGTGTTCAGTAGATTTGGCCTTTTGGTTATTGCTACAATCATCATGACATCAATAAGAAGCAAAGATTTTTAAAGGTCTCCAGGAGTATCTTAATCTCATGGAAAAACAATGGGACTCTATTTCTTAAATGCTGCTTTGAAAATACTTCCTTACACCCAAATTTGCTTCCCAGAATCCAAATTTCCTTTTCAAATTAAGCATCCTTGTATGTGACAGTGCCACAGTATCACGGGTCTACTATTTTCTGCATTTTTTATGGACAAAGATTTTGCGATCTCAAATATGACAGGAAATTATTTATCCATATTTGAAGGCTAATGAATGAGAAGAGTGTCTAAAAAATAAATAGTGAGCAGAAGTAAAGGGTTCCTCTTACTAACTCTTGCATTTGCACATTGTAAGGGAACCGTTCATAGTTTGTGAGCACAATAGCTGGTCATAATTGCTAGCAGAAATGAGCTAGCTGCAAGGACTGCTAAATGTAGGCAACTAGCCAACCTAAAAGATTATCATGTTATTTAAGCAGCAAGTAAAAGACTGCGTGGCTGAAGAGTTACTGTGCTATTTTGGGACAGATAACTTGGAAGGGTGGCAGGTGAATAAAAAAAACTGTAATAAAGGTCCAATAGTAACAGATAAATACACTCGAAGCAACTGTAGCTCATATCACCTACCAAAAATTGGAGTAATTTGGTCTTGTTTGTCATTGAAACATACTCAATAGAAACTCATTACTGTGGCTAAGTCAGCAGCCTAAATCTCAGTGAAAAGATTAGCTTGACAGAGCTGTTTTGCAGGTTAAAGATTTTCGCGTGCAACTACAACTTCATCACTAAATCTTCAAGTGCTGGAACCGTCTACAAGTATCTCAGTGCCAGGTGAGATGTACTGCTGTAGTTTTAAGAGAGGTTTTCAAGGGCCAAGCAGAGGTTTTTCAGTTCCTCTTTCATTTGACTGAGTGCCCTCTGGACTTTCTGAGGTGTGTTCATAACCTCTATGGTGCAGGTGAACGGGTCGTAGTGCAGAGAAAAAGGCTTCTTGATCTTCATCATGTAGTCTCTGGGGGGGAAGAAGACAGAGCTGCTAGTTCAGAAGCCACTTCCCAAAGTGTAAAACCTGCAGGACCTGAGTTCTTGGTATGTAAGCACGGACTTATTGGGGAGCAGAGGCTGCTGTGACACCCTAGTCACTGTTACTCCTTAACTTTGTTTGGCGGAGTATATCCTTCCCAGGGCGCAACTACTTGCAGCCCAAAAGGTCTGCAGTGCCTGCTTTTCGGCGTGGCTGGCTCAGACCTGTCTGTGCTCTTACAGCTCTACGTTAACGCAATTCGGAGTTATTACAACCACAAGCTGAGGAATGCAGCAACACAGCATGTCTGCTGCCTTCATTTCCAAGAAATAACCTGGAGTAGCTCTCTCTGCGTAAAATTCTAAAAACCTGTTGATACTAGGTATCCTAGGCTATTTTGCCGCCTCTATTGAAAGAAAAAACATGATTGCTTGCCATTTTCGACAATGTTTCCATTAAGTACATGCTGGTAGGAACCCCCTGTACTGTTGTTGCCTTATGTTTTCCGTTCTGACAGATTCTTGTGCCTTCGGTTATTTTGAGCAGCTTTGGCTGAGCAACTATCTTGAAAAAATGTATGAAAAAGCTTCAAGTCTGAGAATGGTGTATTCCTTGTCCTAGTAAGTTCTTTTCAGGCTCGCCTCTTTCTTCTCTCAGTGGGTTCTCAGACACTTTTTTACACACGTTAATAACTGCATGTGAACCTTCAGATTTAAGATGAGGGGCCTAATTTGCCATTGCTATAACCCCAGCAGACAGTGCTTCTGGGGAAGAGGTGGGGGGAGTAAGTCTGGCTCAGGTTCTTTTCCTCTAATAAATTCCTCATTTCAGCTCCTACATGCTCCCCAGTAGCTTCACAACCAGCCTCCTGCCTCCAGCCGGAATCGGTCGTGTTGTTCTAACTGTTGGAGATGAAGGCCAGAATTTAAGCCCTGCTTACTTTAAAAAAAAAAAATTACAAAAATCCTCACCACATAACATCGGATAGTAAATGGAATGCACTTAGAAACACCTCAAGCTAATTTGAAATAATGTTATTTAGGTTGCAGTCAGCTACTTTGTAGAAATTAGATTGCCTGTGAATGCTGATTCTGCATTCTTGTGCAGATATAATCAGAGGAGAAAGGCAATCTTGTTTTTAAGCCCCCTGCTGATCCATGTTAATTCCCGAGTCTGCTATAAAATTTCCGTGTGACCTTGGGTAAATCAGTTCTTCACGAGTTCCTATTTGTACGGACTAGCACAGACGCACCCTCATTGTGGGACTGTGCTCTACTCTCACTACTCAGCTACAGAATTTATCTCAAAAGCTGCCAAAATGAGGCATTGCTAAGATGAAGCATGGGACAGGGCATTGCAGTATATAGCTGCGTTTTTCTATAAGGCTTTTATCAGATAAACAATCTCCTGTTTAACTTTGTTGTAAAAAAGCCGCTGTGCAGATGCAGTGTGTGGTGAGATGGCGTGGCATGGTTGTTGCAGTAGTAGTAGATGTATTTGAGATTAGGATTCAGGATGGTGTTCCCCTCCCCCCCCCCAGTGAAAATACCCACTCTTTACTTACTGAAGCTTGGCCTTGGCATCTTCCAAATTTTCTGCTACAAAATAGACGGGCTGGAAGGCTTGATCTTGGTAGGGGTGAACTGCAGTCACTTCTGGATCAAAAGGCTTGTACTCTGGCTTGTTTGATAAAGCGTACTTTGTAGCAGGAAAAACACAGGTTAGGGCAGGTGAATGAACATAGCAAGAATTAGCGCCCACTGGGCTGTGAAATGCTCTTTGTGCAGTTGTTAAAGGCAATATCAATTCCTGGTCTTCCACAGCTGAAAGCTGCTTTTCATAAGTGGCAGTTAATAGACCAAATAAAATTAATTTTTAAAAAGAAGGAAAAAAAAAAAAAGAAAGAAAGAAGGAAGATATTTTTCCTGTATAACGGCGATGTACGATTGGGTACCACAGCCACTTTCTCAGACAGGGAGGGAAAAGCCTATGCCACCCCCCAAAATCTGAATATCTAGAAGAAAAAATAATATCATGCTTCCTTTTTTCAACTAGTATCATAGAAGATTCACACTACTGTGCAGCACTATTTCCAAGTCGGCAGCCCATGTCACAAATATCACATTTCCTGCTGCACTGAAGAACAGACAGAATGCTCCTGGTATTTTCTGCACAGCTCCCATGCCAGTTAAGCAGCCTAACTGTACTCTGTGTGTGCATGTTCGTGTTTTGGGCCCACAGAGGATCTTCTCTACATTCTTCTCAGATTCTTCTATATTTTCCCCTCAGGCACACAGTAGGATTACAGAAACCACTTACATCCACCATGGGCACATCTATCATTTGTTTAGACGTACCGGCGCTACCTTTAAACCAGCCAGCAGCGATGCTGGTGGCAGCGTGATTGCGTAGGTATTGGTGTTTGCTGTTTAGTACCTGCGCAGGGTCCTGGGAAGGCAGGGCAGCTCAGGTTCAACATGAGTTCCCACACAGTTTGTCTGCCCCTGAGACCCAAGTGAGCTAGTTAAAAGTTAGCTCGGCTCCAGCGCTATTTGAACTGCACATTAGATGTGCCTAAAAGCTGGCTCCAATCAGCCAGGATGGTGAGTGTCATGGCCATTTTGATGAAGTGTCCTGGGTACAAACAAAAAGGAAATAGGCAACTCATCCCACTCAGCATCAAAATCTTTCTTTCTGCCTTCGTCCTGGACAGTGGGCACCATCCACCAGTCTTTCAGCACCAACCTCTTTTTTGAAGTCTGCCTGCTTGTGTTTCTCTCTTCTTCACCCGTCTTCAGAAGGCTCCCTTCGCTTTTTTATGATCCAAACACAAACTCCCCTGGTACTTGTAATAAACTGGTAAGAGTGGGTCACACTGCACAAGATTAGAGCTCAATCAGCTAGCTGGAAAAATTCAGACAAGGACCCTTAAGCACATTTTTAGATATTTGAATGAATCGAGCCTGAACTCTCTATCGCTGGAGGCCTGCCTTAACTAGTAGGCCAATTTGCTGCAGAACTGGTTAAGAAATTAATACAGGGCCTTTTTTTAAAAAAAAAGAAAAAAAAAAAGACAAGACAATGCTAAAAGATGGTGTTTTCCCTGTTCTTCATTCACAGTGTCTAAATGAAGAGTAAACCTTGGAGAGCACTCATACAATCAAAGATGGATGGTATACACAAACATAAGGCTGCTCTTGTAATCTTAAAAGCTCTGGGGACTAATGGGAAAAGATTTTAGAAACTCAAAATCTGACAGGGGTCCCACTACACTGTCAGTGTTGAAGCAGAACCGAAATCCCATTGATTTCAGTGGAAGTTCAGCTTGAAACCGGATGGCCTTAAAGTCCTCTACAAGTTAAGTACTTGTTGTGCTGCAAGAAAAGCATGTGTAGTGCTGAGTGCTGCCAGAAGTGTGGTATGAGCCATAAGATTTTACAGTATGTAGGACAGAGTCCAGCTGAGTGTTAACAGGAGAAGCATTTTGGATAATGTAGAACAGCTGACAGAATGTAGTGAAATAAACAGTGCAATACCAAGAGCTGTTGGGGAGGAATACTTACAGTTCAGAGGAGGCAAGGCTGGCCAGCAGTCAGACCCATTACAACTGTTTAGTTTAGACTTGGTTATGGTTATCCTTTGCCTTCTGATACCTAGGTGCTGTCACTAAATAATTTGTTAGATAACGAGGATTCAAGTGCAAGTCTCATGCAGAGGGCGTTCAGGTCTACCTCTCATCCTCTGCCTTTGTCCCAAGTTATAGAATCATAGAATTGCCTCGGTTGGAAGGGACCTTTCAGATCATCAAGTCCAACCATCAATGTAACACTGATAAAAAACATCACTAAACCATATTGTTAAGCACTATGTCTACCTGTCTTTTAAGTACCTCAAGGGATGATGATTCCACCACTTTCCTGGGCAGACTGTTCCACTGCTTGATAACCCTTTCAGTGTAAAAATTTTTCCTAATATCTAATCTAAACCTCCCCTGGTGCAACTCGAGCCCTTTTCCTCTTGTCCTATCACTTGTAACTTGGGAGAAGAGACCGACCCCCAGCTCTCTACAACCTCCTTTCAGATAGTTGCAGAGAGCGATAAGGTCTCCCCTCAGCCTCCTTTTCTCCAGACTAAACAATTGCAATCCCAACTCCCTCAGCTGCTTCTCATAAGACTTGTTCTCCAGACCCCTCAGCAGCTTCGTTGCCCTTTTCTGGACTTGCTCCAGAATCTCAATGTCTTTCCTGTAGTGAGAAGCCCAAAACTGGACACAGTACTCGAGGTGGGGCCTCACCAGCGCTGAGTACAGGGGGATGATCACTTCCCTAGTCCTTCTGGACACACTGTTCCTGATACAGGCCAGGATGCTGTTGGCCACCTTGGCCACCTGGGCACACTGCTGGCTCATATTCAGCCAGCAGTCAACCAAACAGCCCCAGGCCCTTTTCTGCTGGGCAGCTTTCCAGCCACTCTTCCCCAGGCCTGTAGCATTGCATGGGGTTGCTGTGACCCAAGTACAGGACCTGGCACTTGGACTTGTTGAATCTCATACCACTGGCCTCGGCCCATCGATACAGCCTGTCCAGATCCCTCTGCAAAGCCTTTCTACCCTCAAGCAGATCGACACTCCTGCCCAACTTGCTGTCATCTGCAAACTTACTGACAGTGCACTCGATCCCCTTGTCCAGATCATTGATAAAGATCTTAAACTGCATCAATACTAAGCCCTGGGGAAAACGACTTGTGACTGGCCGCCAACTGGATTTAACTCCATTCACCACCACTCTTTGGGCCCGGCCATCCAGTCAGTTTCTTACCCAGTGTAGATTGCTCCCATCCAAGCCATGGGGAGCCAGTTTCTCCAGGAGAATGCTGTGGGAAATGGTGTCAAAGGCTTTACTAAAGTCCAGGTAAACAACATCCACAGCCCTTCCCTCATCCACCAAGTGGGTCACTTTGTCATAGAAGATCAGGTTTGTCAAACAGGACCTGCCTTTCATTAATTTGGGCAGGATCAGTTTATCCACATAAAATAACTACCTGAAACTGAATTCATACTGGTCAGAGTGGGTACTGTGGAGAAGAGGAAAACATTTTTAAGATTTCATAGTCAGGACACACAGGTTACAGTCACACACCCACAGACCATCAGCCGACTGCAGTTCAGGGATGTTCCTAGGCTCCTTGCTGATGTTAAGTTCTCACCTAACATTAGCTGGATGTAATGCTGGTAACCCTCTCCAGCTGGTTAGACATTATCTTCTTGCAGCCAACCACCTAGCCTTAGTAACTCATGCCTTTATTGCCTCCTAAGAGACCAAATCATCCTGCTATTCCTGGTTCAGAAGCCTTCAGTGGCGAGGAAACGCCTCCTTTGCTTCTGTGTGTCTCCTCAGTCACATGAGTCGCAGTGAGTCTGCCTGTGACAAATATGCTGATCACTAAATGATATGGAATCAAGTTTGGAGCCTCCATCTGCAAGTCCACATCTGAGCTGATACTGAGAAGACTGGCAGATAATTATCAGGATGGACAATGGCTTTCTCTCAAGCAGTAGCAAAAGTTATCTAGAGCTCTCTCAAGAGCCAGCCTAAGACTGCAAAATGAGCTCTGCAAGAAACTGAAGGCTACTATGAACCTCGCTATCTTCCAATCTTCATATTCTCTAACAAAACAGCCTTGCCACTGCTGTTTTTCTAAAAAAAAACCCTTCTATGAAATAGACACTACACTGCACATATTTCCTCTCTTCAGCTGTAAAAGAAACAGTTGGTATATATTTTCAAGTTGCTAGCAGGTGCTTAGGCATAGGACCTCAGCACTTTACTCACACTGCCAATGTCTATACTGAAGTTACAATCAGATGCTTAGGCAGACTAGAATGATTAAATGGAAACATATCTGTATTTCAGTTTTGTTCCATATAAAATCCGTGAGATGCATCAATCAACCGTAAAAGGAAACTTCAGCACTTAAGGCAACGGGTATAATTAATTTGTGTACAAGAAGTTTCAGATACTCAAGATGAAGTGCACAGAACCTATTAAGCTGGCGTCCCAAAAGCTAGAGTGATGAACTTGCAGGGCTCACATAGGGGTTGTACAGGGCACACAGCAGCATTGCTGGTGAACTACTTGCTCATCTTCAGACTATCTGAGGTGTAACATGCAAGACGAACACACTTTTGGAAGGGTGGGAATCCTTCTTTGTTATCTATTGACTATAAATATCACATCTGCATGTAATTTCAGTAATATGATGGATGAAGACCTAGGTGGACCCAGATGTATCAAAAGTTTATCCAGCAGCATTACCTGACAACTACTGACGATAAAAGTAATGACAAGAATCTGCCATTTATCAGCTCAAGGACAGTTGCTACTTCCATTGTCAACCTTAGAGGTAGGGAAGTTGAGATGCAATTATGCTTTTGTGTTATATAGCGCAGTTTTGTGAACAAGCAGTTCTTGCCTGCTACTTTAATCAAAAGTAGAAGAGCTTGTTGGTGTCTGGTGAAGAAGACACTAGGAAGAGAGGAGAGAGAGCACAAGTCTGGTACACTCAACTCCAGCACCAAAAGTGAGCATTTCCAACGCAAATTTTACCTTCATCAGTGTCAAATGCAAAAGGAGGTAGCCATGCAGATAGGTTCTCTGGTGCATATTACTATGAAAGCTACTTAAGTATTGGAGAAATTATTACCTCTGCCGTTTAGTAACCTGTTTAATGTGAAAATGCATTTAGTGTAAAACTATAAAGTACTCAGGCCTTGAACTGTACTGTGATATTGGATCTTTTAGGTTTCACCAGGTAAAAAAAAACAAGCCTAAGTTTTCTGTTTGTTTGCTGTGAATATAGCAAGTGCTGAAGGATTCTCAGAAAAACAGTAGCTTCAGCCTTATCCTAGAACAGAGAGACACATGAAACAAATGCACTGCACTGGAACCTAATTTGTAGGGGAGCTCATTGATCTGCTGTTTCAAAACAATACCTTTTACTGCTCTACAGATGAGTGCCACGATAGTGCTAGCTCACGTTCATGAGCAGTCAGAAACAAGATAAGGTTGCTATGCAGAAAGGAAGGCATGTCTGTTTCTCTGGAGGGCTAATGAGCATGAAGATCTCTCAGTTTTTGAAGAGAGAAAGCTCTGCAAATCACATACCACAGAGTTTTCTCACAAAACTCTCCCAATTGCAAGTGTTGGGAGAAAACCAGTGCTAAACTTGGCAGTTGGCAAAATGGAGGTTGATGTCTGGGAGAGTTCCCCTTTCTCTGTGTTAAGTCTCAACTGCCCCTCTGTTGGGATTCCTATTAAAAATGTCTTCGGTTACATTGTTGTTTCTTCCTTCCGACACTTAACTGGGAAGGGGGGTCACCTGTATACCGTTAGCAGAGTTTTGCAATGGGTTTTTTTGTCATAATAGTCCAACTATTTCCAATTATGGGAGTCCAAGCTGTTGTGTCTGTTGTGTCTATATGTTAAGCCTAAAATGTATCTATCTCCCATGAAAAAATTTATTTCTGGTTTATAAAAATGCTTGAAAGGAATGCTTTTTATTTTCCTTTGGCTCTTACTAATTCCAAAAAATCATCCAGTGTCTGCACAACCTGGAGCAATTGAGACCTACTGATACCAGTTTTAGGGCTTTTGCACTTAGAAACTGATCACCTGCTTCAGTGCTCTGCAAAACTCAGAATTAATTAATATCTCCCCTACCAACTGTTTGTCCGAAGGAGGGGAAACCCCTAAGGGCAGTATCAAACCTATGTACGCAGATTTTCATCTACATAAAACCTGAGCTGGGATTAGTTTCGGAACTTATTTAGGAAGTAAAATTCTAAAGCGTTATCTTTTTATCAGTGTCCATGCTATTTACAGTTTCTCCACACTTTATTTGGTCCAGTCAGCCAGTGCCTTTCTGATTCTTACATGCATGAGGAAATAGCAGAGTTCATAATAGGCATAATATTGCCCTCTAGTGAGTAATTCGGAAACGTACATGAGTTTATTAACATACATTAAAGTCAACTGTTACTAGTGGACAGGAGCAGTAAGAAGCAAATCTAATACTTTATAGGGTTGGTTGCTTTTGTTGCATTTCACCTCTTTAGGTGAAAGACAGGTACAATCCTACAGTAGTTTTTCCCCTATTCAGTAGCCTCTGGGCAAAAGAAATTCTTTGCAAAGAAATTTCCTTGCAAAAGAAAAATCAGTATTTTAAATCACATAGTTTTGTGTGAGGAAACAGTATTTTGTTTTTACCAGAGAGTTTAGAAAGCTGCATTATAGAAATCTTTCAATACGATATGTTTGACACATACCATAAGCTCCCCATAAGACGAAAGCAGTCCTGCCCCGTAAGCTTTGATGGATCCGTTTTGCTTGCAGAGACCAAACTCCACAGTGAACCAATAAAGCTGGTAATAAGAACAATTTGTGAAAAACAATCTCAACAGGCAGTTCGTTTTTAAGCTTCTCATTTTTCCTTTCATTTTCTTTTATCCTTATTCCTTAATGTCTTCGCATCTTCAAATTTTATAGTTGTGTGTTTCAAGAAAATTATTTTTTCTCTCAACATATTTAACGCGGATTATAACACATGTTTTTTTCAAAATTTGCCATCCTTCCCATTCCCAGAAAAAAATTGCTAATGATAATTACATGGGTAAATAAAGCCATAAAGTCCTATCCCCTTCTTTCTTTGAAAGATGTTACAAATTACCCTGCAAGTTATTACCTTCATTATAGTCAGTGGAAGCTGACAGATTTCAACCCATAGTCCCCAGAAGGACAGGTAGACCCCCACAGAGGGGTCAAGACCCTAGGAAAGGTACTTGAAAGGACAGATTCCCTCCTTATGTGTCCATGTGATAGCATACAGAAGAATTGAAGAAAGACTTATCCCTTAGCAGCAAGGTACCCTTTAAGATTATGCCAGTAGCATCTTTGTCATGCTCCAGCAGAAAATAACAATACATGTCTCTGGGCTTTTCTTGCAATAAAGCACGCTTAGGGCCATACTTCCTTTACCTGCTGGAAAACAGTGGGATAAAAGCAACTCTTGGCTCTGCCAACCTGTTAGCCCTTCCCTTATTATAGAATCTAAGGAAATGGACAGTGGAGGACCAATTGTGGACATGGCCTGGCCCCTGAGCTGCCGGATAAGTGTTGTACAAATGAAAAACATGGAACATGAGGCATTTCAAGAATACGGCTTTGTGACACAACTCTTCAAGGTTCCTTTTAGGGATACATAATTCTTTGCTGCCTCATACACAGGACTGTACCTCAACTTCAGTTCAACCATAAGTATTGCATTCTCAGCAACCTTCTCAAAGAACTGGAGGCAGTTCATAAAATAATGTGAAACACTATGTTATTCCGCCTCTTACTTTCTTTTTCTTTTTCCCACCCTCTTTCATATGTCTTATAATTTTGATGACTTGGGTTTAGCCTGCAAATTTACCACTAAAGAAATAGCAAGTCAGGATCTTTCTTTCTGCAGAGTCCTGAGCTGCTTTCTCTACAGTTCGACTAATAATTATGCACTGTTAGTGTGTTAATAATCTTGATTCTTATTATTTGTAGTGAAAAATCTTTCGAGTATCTCCTCATTTTCCAGAAGAACTTTTTGACTGGAAAATGAGACAAGGGAGGAGGAGGAATTATTTTTAGTGTTTTCTCAGATATCCTGTGAGATTTGTAGTTAGTGAGGTTCTTTCGGCTCTCACTGTCTTAACAGGGTACAGGTCATGGTAGTAGTGGCACTCTGCGGATGACATGAACACTGGCAATCTCCCTTCTCTTGTGCATGGATCCACCTGCCTAGAGAGGTCCAGGGACTGAATGAAATAATGGCATTTCAAAGTTTGTCTTACAAATGTTATAGACCATAGCAACAAGCAAAATTGAGATTCTTTAAATAAACTTTTAGTTAGCTTAAATGTTGTCATATCATCTAAGCTAGTTACCTACATTCTCTTTATAATGAGCAGAGCATGACAGAGACTTCCAAAGAGAAAAAAGAATTTATGTTAGACATCTATGTCAGGAGATAATACATTACAGGTTCTTCTCTATCTTCACTTTCTAGAAAAGGAACCTAAATAATAAAACCAGAATGATGTCTAACTTTTAAACAATTGAAGACTGAGATGTTAATCCAGAATACGTTTACTGTTCAGAATACTTGAATGGCGCTTACAAAATTGTGTTCTCACAGATCCTAAACTGCAGGTAGACTTTTCAAAAAGGTTCCCTTATTCTGCCTCCCCAAACCTTACATGATACTATGACAATTTCAAATCTGAACCCATCATTCTTCTAACCATAACCCTATCTCTAATCTAGTCCTACCCAGTCCAGAGTCAGAGAGGAGTGCTTGCGGAGGAATGATATGTAAGCCACTGGCCTTCACCCAATCTCATCAAGACCTGGATAAGGTTGCAAAATGGCTCTCCAGGACCCATAATGCTTTTAACCTAACAAAAGCATGGATCTTGATCTTACTGTAGCCTCTCTGGACCCGGAGAGGGGTAATTGAAGAGGAAATGTGGAAATGTCACTGCCTCTTCACACACCGTCCTCTCACATCCAGCTCAGGGCCTGGATGATGCTACAAAAAATCCAGCACTGGGACCTTTTGCTCTCCCACCTCTAAAAATACTGCTAGCCTTACCTAGTTCTTACCCAAGGACAGATACATGCAGGTAGATTTTAGGTGAGCCATAATCTCCTTCACACAATGCTTCGTTCCACTTCCCCATGAGTGGGCTGTGGGCTGGGTGAGAAATTTCAGGAGTGATAGTCTCCTCCCATTGACTCCCTTTCCCAAATGAGCCTCACCCAGCTGAGTGAGGGTAAGGTTCCTCTCCTGAAAAAATCATCAAGACTGGGAAACGGCTGCCATTATCAGAAAAAAAATCGTCTGGCCTCCAGTCCACTTTCAGAACAAGTTAAGATGGCAGCAAGGGGCTGCGTGAGTTGTTTGGGCAGATGTATATAGCCTAGTGACTCAGAACCAAATGACAGTACCTGCTGTCAAATTGCTTTTAAGAGCTCATCTATTTTGTGAGACTAATGAATACAGGATGCACCAAATTCTGATGGTCCCCTGCACCTTGTGTAGGAGAAAATGCAGGAATCACATGGGGTATCCAGCCTATTAGTTGAATCTGGAAAGTGAGTTGGGCCCCTCCTGTGGCTGAAATTGTAGAAACTCAGCTTCAGCAGTGTATTCTAATAGAAGCAAAAAGTATAAGCATTTCCATGTGCTTCTGGGCTCCCCTAGAGGTACTCCAGCCCCTGCTCCGGCACCTCCCTAACCTGTGGATGAGGCAAAGAGACAATCCTGCTGATGCTCCCATTTTTGTGGCTAATCTGAGACACGAGAGAAGAGCCTTCCCTGCACAGTAAGGGATATGCAGTGAATTGTTTGGGTTTTGCCTCTGATATTAAACTGCCATCTGTACTTACTGTGGCCAGTTTCTCAATCTCCGCTTCAGATGATCCAAGAGAAGCCAGTCCAATATCCTAAAGCAAGTAAGCAGGCAGGCAGTGTTACACTAGTGTGATTATTCAGCCCAAGGGAGAGAAAGAGGGGAAGGGGGAGGACGACATCATTTCTAGCATGAATAGCACGAACTATTCATTGTTTTTATCACCCAAAATGACCTTCCATGGCTTCCAGGATGCCTACCTCTCCCTGGCCCCCAGCTACATACCACTGGGAGACACATTAGACGAGTGCTTAATCCTCAGCATTCTCTGTGTAAAGTTAACCATCTCTTGCCATAATGCTGACTGTCCCTGGCAGAGATTTATAGGGAGGCATGAGAAGGAAGGACAGCAAGGTGGGTTTTATCTTTGCCATTACCTTTCTGTCTCTCACTCTTTTTCTGACAGCCCTTATGAGTGGGTCAGATCCATGCAGGGAGGATTCTGTTTACTCTCATCTGTGCTCCCTGTTGTTATTCTCACAATAGAAATCTGTAGATGTCTCTACTTAGCTATCCTGGGAACCATACCATGCAGCAAGCGAACAGAATTAAGGCATTTTCACCATTCATCGTCTCATGTTGAATGGAACAAAAAAGAATTTTCATGGGGTGAATTTAAACTGTGAAGACACTTTGTGAAAAAACAAAGTGAAATGTGAAAATTCATTTAATGTGATCCCATGTTGTATGGTCTGTGTTGTAGATGGGATAAGAGGAAGACTGAAAGTTTTGAAATTGCTATAATTTCTTATTTCTAACGTATCTTCAGTTCTGGTGTTTATTCTTCCAGAATAAATTATAGACCACCAGGATATTTTAAGTACTACTCATCCAAATCTGATAATAACAAATATTTATGACCAAAATGGAAACTGGCATGTATCCAAGTCATTACAACTGGAAACCACATTATATGAGGTGAACTGGCTTTCTTTTCAAGGTATTCTGACAGGGACCTACATCATGTAAATTCTCTGCACTTATTGCCAGTTTCCACGCTGGCCACTGATTGATAAGCCTAGAATATGAGTTATCTTCTTCTCTCTGCTATGGTTTTGAGGCATATTCATGGTTCTGAAGTCTTTAATTATACGAGGTCATTGAGTTGACCTGGGTCTGACACTGATTGCCCATACTAAATAGCCCCTTATTGTACAAAGAAGCCCTGTTTGCTTTTTGGAGCCTCCTCACCAGTGTGAGCAATGCTGTGAGAATCTGGCAAGTTGTAAAAGGAAAAACATCTCTAATGAATGACATGGTCACGGACACAACTAAAGTATCATGTGCGATAAAAATGTACATCCAGAGACAGAACCAGCCTGGGGGCCTGATGGCTGCTGCTGGTTATGTTCATGTGGTGTAGGACAGGAAGCCAGAGGAACAGCGTAGTCGGTACAGCTCAAACACACAGCGCTGCAGAGGCTCCACTGGCATCCGTCTGCAGGCTGACACGGCCCTCCCACAGAGAAGTCCCACAAGCACTGCCTGCCCTTCCTTTTACACCATGTCCGTAGGGAGCAGTGCTACCACTCCCTTGGAGTAAACGTCTCCCCGGGGTGCTGCTAGCCCACCACCCCTGGAGGCTGCAACTCAGGCACAATCGAGTCTTAAAATAGCATTTCAAGCATGGTGAGCTGCACGCCTTTGAGGCACATCTGGCCTGCTGTCTGGGGCAGCTGAGTAAACAAACAGGAGAACAAGCTTCTTACCTGTGAGAACTGGGCAAACTTCTTGTCAGCTAGCATGGGAACATGACCCAACAACTCATGGCAGCAGTCTCTGGAAAACAAGTGACTTTCATACTTAATAGAGGTTTCTTTTCCTGCCCTACGTGAACTTCCCATGAAGAACTTGAGCCGATAGACCCTAAACAGGAGCTAGAGAGAGGGGTGCTCCACAGTAGCTGTCCCCATACCTGGCCTGGCTCTGCAGGGAGCGTGACTGAACATTCCCTTCTGCCTGCCACGGGGAGCCAGCTGCCCCCTGCTACCCTGGCTATTGTCTCACTTGGGATGGCACAGGCACTAGTCTCCTATGTCACAACATCTTTGAAAGGCCCCTGTTTTGTCCCAGCATACAACAAAAGTGTCTGTGTGAACTTGTAATTTCTCATGAAATGTAATTGCTGTTGTCTGGCCAGCACTTACTGGGAGAGTTTCACAGCAGGAAATCAAACCCCAGCAGATGGTAAATGAAGGCAGGATGAAAAGATTAAACCAGATATTCTGCAGTCTTTTCCTTCCCCAGACAACTTTGCAAGAGAGACAGAGACCCACACCCTCTCATGCATGATTTCCCCTTCTAACTCTCCAGCTACCAGTTTCTCAAATTGTTTCATTCTGTGGACTACTGGATGGAGCTCCAGAGTTGCTCCCTAGAGAATCATCCCCAACACATTCAGGATGGGATTGTACCAAGGCATCCAACTTACGGTTCTGGGGAATGCATAGGAGAAGAGAAATGCCTTATATACTGTGTGCTTTGGAAGACACGAAATGCCAGGCTGGCAAGGAAGTCACGAGCAGACAGCAGTCCTGCAGCTGGTCTCAGCTGGAAACCTGTTCTCTCTGCAAAGGCAAGTGAGACCAAATTTAGGAGTTTCTAAGGTTAACTACATGGCACACTTCAAGTCAGCAGTTTCAGAGGGCCTTCATGCTCTGTTACAGTAGCTCCCTCCACCTACGGATAGTAGGAACATCCTGACTTATCGTTACCGAAGTTCCATGTACTGATATGGGTCCAATTACTGTAACGTTAAATCACCTAATCATCCAACCTACATATATTCACACAGCAATGATGTAAAGTATGGAAGTATCACCTACCCCAGTTTACCTTTTTAGCACATTGAGACAGATTTATCTACTATGTCCCACATGTCAGTGATGTATCTGAGGTCACACATGATCTTAATGATCAAGTAGGGGACAGAACCTGCATTTTCAGTCCTGGCTAGTTTATTAACTCTTTCATTCATTTCCTCTATAGCATATGTAAAAGATAAACAGAAGTTTGACAAGGGACACACCCCACCCCTACACTTTTCTGAGAGCACCTGGCTCTTTCCTGATGCGAGGTTACTGTTTAGCCCGGCCTGCAGAGTTCCTTATTCCCTACACTGAAACCCCTGGTACCTTGCACTGTTGAAGACAGAAGCAGGTGGAGCATGGGTCTGCTCCAGCCTGGCCAATCCTGTTCCTCAGTGGGCCTAGTTCAACATACCCCAGAGGTAGAACCAGAGCATACTATTCAACTTTATTTCCTTTTGCCAGTGTATGCTCTACATGTGTAAACTAGCTCAGCACTGGCAACACTTGCTATCAATTTTATCTTTCTGCCTGGACTTCGTTAGAATGGGAACATGCAGGAGAAAGAGCAAACAGGTCCTCGTCAGAGATAAAGGTGCTGGAATTTGGCCCTTTACCATTTAACGTCAGAGTTTCCATCAGCGCTCTCACCTATTTTTCCCCTCTGGTTTTTTTTTGCCATTATGTTTGTATAGAACTAATTTACACAGCCTCCCAGTGACGTGATCGTACGTGTTTTTCTTCGCATATGTCCACAGAACAGGACAGAAAAATGCAATATTTTTGCACAGTGATTTCAGCTTGTGCTATCAGTGTTACCCCAGGACATTACTATGAAAGGTCTGTGAGAGGCAATTAACAAAATAACAAGTCCTATGGTCAGGAGACTACATAATCTGCATTTCCATGGGAAACATGTTGGTGGTCTGCAAAGCTAAGAAAATTGAAAATCACTGCTTTAAAACAGAGCCAATGATAATTTTTTGAAGTCCTATATTCAAAATCTGTGTTGCATTCTCAGCTCCCATAAATGACATTTCATCTTCTTAAAAGTATAAAACTACATTTGAAAAAAAATCAGAAATGGCTTTATTCTCCCTTCTCTGTCCATATTCTATTGTGTCATGAAGCCTGGAACCTAATTTATTTTATGTAAACAAACAAAAAAAATCCCACCCAGAAACCAAGCCATTTACAAGATTTGTTTTAGTTTGGTTTTCAATGTTTCTTCCAGCATTTCTTGCCTTGTTCTGTCTGGCTATTAGCACTTTTCTCATTAAAAAAAAAAAAAAGAGAGAGAAGAAAAGGGGAAAAAAAAAGGCTTCATTGGAAGAACCAGAAGTGACAAAACATCTGAAGCCATACAGGACAAAAGAAGAGTGGGCAGGAAGGAATGCTTCTACCTGACAACATGAGGGACTAGGTTATTAGCATTTGCCAGGGTTATCTTCTATTGCTGCACTGAATTCAGAGGTAATGGGTACAGAACTGCGTAAAAGCTGAACAACAGCAAATAAACCTATGGAGATTATGTCTTTATCTTTGCCTTTATGCTCAGCAAAGGCTTCAGAGTTAACCAGGAAATTGGAAGTTGTTGTAAAGCAGATTCCTATTCTCCCCGCTCCCCATTTAAGAAAGCAAGGTGTTTGGGGGAATAGACAGACCATCGCTAGGCTCCTTAGGTACAGGCCAGGAGCTGGCACAGAAGGGTACTCCCTTGCTGCTGATGCCATACAAAGACAATACAGAGGAACATGAAAAGCTCAGAATCCGGTATTCTTTGGAGTAAATTCTGAGTCTGAGTGAAGTGAAAAGCGCAGCAGCTGAAAAATATATCAGACGAGCACCAAGCCCTAAGTACCTCCGTTTTGGAAGGACTATGAAAAAGCCTAGGGAAATTTATATTGCTTTAGCATCCATGTTGGAGGAGCAGGAGGCAAAATTAAAATTACAGCTTATGTTCCCTGAGATGCCCTTTTAAATATAGGGCAGTGAATCAGACAGTCTGCTGATGAAACAGACTTGGCCAGTTGCTTTGAAAAGCCATAGGAAAAAGTTATCTGCTGAAGGTAGCATCTGCAAAATCTGAATTTCTATTTCATTACTGCACAATAAAACCAGCAATCAGTAGAGAATGGGGGGTGTGGCTGATTGGACCTGTTGTCCAAAGATCTCTGAAACCAGAATGACTTGAAGAGAAGGTCTTGAGCAGTTGACCTGAAGTGATCTGTAAGGCTTAATTCTTGGCCTAAAAAACTCCTGTATACAGGCCTGTGCGTTGTAGTGTGAGCTTGCTGGAGTTCACTAGCTGTAATTTCTTCCAGCTGTGGAGGACAATGATTGCCTAAACACAAACATCTTTCCTCGAAAGAATGATGTGCCTAGGTTCGTTTAGTTAACCCTTTAGAAAAGCATTTGCCATCTTAAATGGTTGAATGGTTAACCATTTAGATTCCCTTTAAGTAATTATGAAATACTTATGATGCAGAGTTCATTTCTGTTCAAAGGAGCCTCACTAGCAGGCCAGGTAATGCTAGATGGATCTTCTAGTTCAACTTGTGTTGAAGTCAAAAAGAATTGCTTGCTTGAGTTCACAGATACCGCTGAGTAAAAGAGACAATGGAAGTTTATTTGGCTGTGAGGGCTGGGTATAGCATGATCACTTTGTCTTCAGGATACTCTGCTCTCTCTGCATCCCTGTGGTTACTTATATAAAGACTTATCATCACCTACGATAAAGAATGGCCTAATCCTTCGAGGCAGTGTTCAATCCCAGATATGTGCTGGGATTTATGTCCTAACCGGGAGGGTGGGACAGTTCAGGGCTCACACAGAGCTAACCAACAACAGGAGGAACCGCACTATGCATTTCCACATAGGTTATAGTAGCTGAAACACATCCACTGTATGCCAAGGAATTTTGGGAGACACCTCACAGCCTGTAGTTTGGTTGAGGTTTGGTTGGGTGAGCACTGGACACCCGTAACACAGGAAAGAGCCTAAGCACACAGTTGGTTGATGAGTTGTAAGGAGCAAACCGACTTTGTTCTATCTATGAGTAATCTTTTACAAAGCCTCTAGGCTAAACTAATCTGGGTTTTATCTACAGTTTAAGAAGGGTAGGACCAGTGCTTTCGAGAGCCATTCTTTCCATTTTCCTTAGACATCCATTCCAGGATGGAATAGAACACCTCCTAATAGCCTGGTTCTCATTCCAATAGTTCGGAATAGAATAGAATAGTTCAGACAATTATCTTACACAAGACACCCTGTGTTTATAGTAGATGAGTGGAAACTCACCGTGAACATCTTTCCAACCATTACTAGCAGAATTTTCAGAATGACCATTTTTACTGCATTTTTTTTTTTTTTGCTTAGGATAATTTGTATGGCATAGAGAAAATTTAGAACTAGAGCCTACATAAGAAGTGAACAGGCCCAGACATCAGGCACCAAATCCTGTCAACTAACATGAGCAATACAACTTGTATTATGACAGGATATTCTCACATTATCCTAAATTTTCCCACTTTGAAATCCCTTGATTTTCTTAAAGAATTTGTATATCTGTATATCTGTATATCAGCATCACATGATTTCTGGAGCTCCCTGCTGTCAGCTACTGTGTGAATGAGATGAGATCGAGTACTTCACAAGAAAAAATATTTATCATCTCAGTTACTATAGGAGGGAAGTAGAAGGACAGTTGAATAGAAGGGAAAATACATGAGAAAATACATAATGCAAACACAGAAAAATTCCTGCAGCTGGATGTGATGGTGCTGGTATGCTCATGAGAGATGCTTTTCACATGCCAGCCTTCCATTCCCTTACACTAAAGGTGTAATAAATACTTTGTCATCAAACATCTTAACCTTCCCTAAAAACGTCAGTGTCTTTAAAACCTCTTCAGCAACAGAAAGCTCATGCAAGCTTACTAACATCACCTACTGATACAGGGAGTAGGTCGCTTGATTTCCTGAATATTGTATTTAAATTGTGTTTATGTAAAGTTAAGCCATACTTTTTATTATTGATTTCAGCCTAGTGATCATCTGTCCTCCACTCTCTGGCACATCTCCTTGTCACTATTTAGGCACAGAGAAGCTTTAAAGACTGCCTTTCTTCAGTCATTCTTGATAAAGGTAGGAAATCAGATGGTTGACCCAAAGCACCTGGCCTTAGGAATCCACGCTGTCCATGGCCTCATCAAAAAAATGCAGGCTCCCTTCCTCTCCTGCCCTTTGCTAGTCAGCCCCCAGCTAACAGCAGGTAGGTCAGCCTAGCAGTCTTACATGTGCTTTCATCTAAGGCCACATCTTTATGCATTTACAGACCCACACCACAGCCTTTCTGCTCTCCTGTCAGCCACGCAGTAGGCACCAAAGAGTTTAGTCTGGCAAGTGGAGCCACAGAGACAGAAAGAAGCAGTGTTGTTTCAAGGCAGCTGCTGACTGAGTAGCAGGACCTCTGGGAAATCATCATCTTTGGCACACATTGCCATCCTGTCTCATGCATCAGAAAAAAATTGAACTTGAGAGGTATATACCTGTATGTGTGTTTGGGTCTTACTAGCAACATAGCTACAGAAGGATAAAATACAGCCAAACCCGTAGAATACCTGTGTGTGGAAGTCATGCTGAGCAGTGTGCTGCTATGGCTGTACTGCTGCTACTACTGGAATTAGCTGTTAGTGCTACAGCGGCTGCAGCCACTCACAGAGCAAACAGAGCTTGCTCCCTAGATATGCCTGGTATTAACGTCCTGTGCTACAGCTCATCTTGCACAAGGTAATGCTACACCGAATCGGCTCTTCTCACCAGCTTGTGTCCTACGAGATGGCTTGTGTGTGTATGTGGTGTATATACATACACAGGAAACCCTAACGTAAGCCATGGTTCATAATGACTGGCCTTTCAAAAATCTGGAGACGTCCTGAAGCTGAGGTATGTTATCCTCTTGGTAGCCACAGTATTTCTCCAGCTGCTGGAAAGCATCCAGGTACTGTGTACAGGCATGAGTAGGGTAAAGGCTGCTCAGCTTCCTGTAGACTTCTCTCCTGAAAAACAAAAGCCATACAGCATGACCCACCTCAATAAAGCAGTACTGCTCTGCCCTATCTACAGCTCCACAGAGAGAAATAAACCTGCAGCACAGGCAACAGTCTGAAAATCTGAACTCAGGACACCTGGTGCTTGGAAGCCCGTACCTGGGTGGATGTAGCAGAGCATAAGGGGTTTTTGTTTTGCTTTTCCTTCAGAAGGTGGGTTCTGTTCAGCAAACCTGTTTCATGCCTTCCTATGCCCTCCTTTAAAGTAACAGGACCCTAATCCTGATTCAGAAGTGTTTCTTGCTTAGGTATAAGTGTGTTGGAGTTGCCAGGGAAATCCCAGGGAGAAAGCTGAGGCCGTAGCCCTCACTATTTAATGCAGTTTAGGGATGGAATGAGTCAGGTATTCCTTCCTTCTCCACGAGAGGATACAACTTGAAATGCCAGTCCCTCCATCTCCATGCTGAAGCCTAGTCTACGTTTGACTCTTACAAACCTCCTCCTAAAAAAAGCACATTTTCTGATACTGAAGAGTAACATCTGGACAGGCAAAGAGGTTCATACTTTTGCGGTTCAAAATGCCTGGCATGTGCTACGTTTTTGAAAGACATGCCAACTTCTTGAAGCATTTAGCCCGTTATACAAAAAGAGACCAGCTGAAGAAAAATATATATAACCAGATTTGGGCACAGGCTTCAAGCTTCTCCCAAACTTGATGGAGCTTGGATTTAGAGCTGTGGTTTGGAATATATTTAGCTGTTGCAAAATAAACAAGTAGTAATAGGATGGCAAAGAACCTTATAGAAATGGTTATTTTTGTTCAGACATGGCCCTAGGGTGTTAACAATTTTATAAATATCGTTTTATGAAAATTGAGATCATTCTTGGAAATGCTGGCTACGGAAAATGACCTTTTGTTGTTTTTGTATTGTATTTTTTTTTTGTGATGCTATTGTTGCTATGGAGGTGATAGCCAGTCCCTGGTAATGACTGTGTTCATTTGTACGAATGTCTTACACAGTGTGGGAGTAATGAACCAGAATGAAGTGGGGGGAGGGAAACTTTAGGAGGAAAAAAATTTAAAAGAACAGAGGGAAACAGTGGCTGCTGTCACTGTTGCAAAAGCCGCAGGAGACTGGGCCATTTCCATAGAAGAATTAGGAAAAAATGAGGCGGACTAGAGTTCAAGCATTGCCCTGGCTTATTTCCCCATAGAATACTACTGACTTCAGTGCGATCGCATAGGATCTGAACCAGTACACAGTTCATCCCCCGACTGAAGTCTAGAGAGGGTAGGCTTGTTTACACTTCTGAACATACGGTCTCTTCTACCAAAGCATCATTCTAGTCTGTGGCCAAACATTGACTACCACAGAAACGTAGGCAGACTCAGAGACCACTGATGAATTATCCGAAGCCAAGTGTTGCTCCTCACTAAGCAACCACACCTCCAAAGCAACCATCTAAGTCCACTCCAAAGTCAATAGAGTAGCAGATATTTCCAGACAACAATTTAGCTTGCCCTAAGGTAGTATCTCCACCATAGGGAGATGCTAGGACTATTAGGCTGCTACTTGATGGTACTTCAGTCCAGAGATGGAAAGAAAAGCTGCTGAAAGTGTGGGCTATGAAATGCTCTAGAAAGGAACCTCGTAACGAAGGATGGAGCTAGCCGTTTGAAAGACTTTAAAGGCAATCACCTTATTTTACATAAATTTCCTTATTATTTTAGAAAAAGGTGGCACTATTCAGCTTTATTATAAAGATGTGACAGGTGCATCCCCATAATTTTGTCCTAGATTTTCCCTTTTTTTTATATAGCTTTTACCCATACGACATCTTTTATGACTACTTAGTTTCAGGGCCTTCCAGAAAGCCTGCTTGAAAACAGAAACTCAGATCATCTGTACCCTCTGTTTTCTGAAAGTCATATTTCTTCACTTGATTAGTTTTCTTTTTTATAACCATGTTGCTACAAACTGAAGGCATCCAACAACTCTTCAGAGTGAACACCAAGGGAATTTTGTCTGCGCTACAAATTTCCCGTTCAATTGCACAGTGCTCAATTAAGTTGTGCTGTAATGCAGCTGACCTCAGGGCACAGCCCCAGGGGGCTGTGATAACCATTGGGAGGTCTAATTTTGGGAACAGCTTTACACAACAAGACAACCTGGGTTGCTGGGGCTGGCTGTTTGGGGAAATGGGCAGATACTCTTTTAAAGGCCTATTCCGTTACCACAGTGGGACTAATTCTAGGTGGAGAAGGGCTGGAATGACGGAGGTTGGCAACAAAAGGGAAAAACAGGAAAGAACACAAAATTAAATTTTCTTAAATATGACATTCCCACACACCATCCCATGCCAAGATTGTTGGCTGGTGGTAGCAATCATGAGCATGACACCGACCATCAATCTTTAACAATTGAAAGATGCTATAAAAACCTATTAGAGCTTAATAAAAATGTGATCGCCTGGATGAGTTGGATGCAAGGCAACACCCCTCAAGCTTTCTGTGGCAGAGTAGATTTTATTTAAAATAAAATAATCACTGAAAAAGATAGGGTGGCCCTGTGGTTGAGGTTATGGCATGAGACATCTAGAGTATGGATCTAATTCCTGGCATTGACATAAACTTTGTGTATAATTTTGGGCAAATCACTTAAGCTCTAGCTTTTTCAGTTCCACAGTTATAAAACATTGTCATCGTCCTCCTTTTTTCCCACCTTTAGGCTCTCTTCATTTAAATTATAAGTTTTTCTGAACAAAGATTCCCTCATTATGAGCACATGTGGCACCTTGCACAATCCTGGGACTGTGGTCTTAGTTGGGACATTTGGACATGTTTATGTTTGTATTATCACAGAGATGTGTAATTATTGCTGCTTACGGAGATTTGTTAAACTTAGTGGGAGAAAGTGGAAACAGAGTTATATGAAATAAGAACTCTGCTTTATTTCAAATTTGCTACATACTTCACATAATGTCTGCAAACATACTTTGAATTAATTTGGGTTGTTTGGTTGGTTGGGTTTGAGGTTTGGTTTTGGGTGGTTTTTTGTTTTTGGTTTTTGGGGGTTTTTTTGAGTGGCAAATCTTCAGGAGAAACAAAGCCCAAAGCCCCAGTGAAGACATCTGCACTCGTGTAAAAGTAACTTGCCATCATTTCATATGACATCAAAGGCCTTTTTCCATTGTAAATAATGTACCATGGAAGGGCACTTCAGAATTTTCTTTACCTTCAGTTCAAAAGAATAAAGCCTATTCATGTTAACAGTAATGAATACTTGCAGGAGAGCAAGTAAGGCTGGTTTGTCCTATGAACACTGGATTAGTCACATCCTTTGAGTGAACTTCCATCCTGCAAGTGGGCATTTTCTCCTGGCAACAGATTTAGAAAGGTGATCTTTCTGTCGCCAGCATAGCTATGGTTAATTAGAGGTCAGTTAGAAGAAATTATACTATAAGCACCAGGTATTTTCTGGCTTCTGATATCTTGAAGTGATTGGCAGGCAGGGAGATGGTCAGGAAAATGTATTTTCCTCTAGAAAGTGAATAGTTAAGGCCAGCCCTGAGAATGGGTTTCTGCAAAACAAATGACCAAAAGGTGACGCTTAGCCAAGGAGTAAAATTTGAGATGGGTAAATATGGTTTTAAAATGTTATGACCGTCTCACATTGCCAGTCTTTCCTGAGACTGCAGCGGAATGGCTCAGGAGTCAGAGTATAAGTAACAAACTCACCAAGTTGCAGTCTCCTGCTCTGTGTACTCGATGTGAGGCAAAGGGTCTCCTCTGTAATGAAGAGAGAAAATAATGCATGTCTAAAGCAGGTTTCACCTTCAGTTTCCAAGTATTATTTTCTTTGCCTGCACCATGAATATTTGCTGTAATGAAGACAGAAATGGCAAAATAGTACAAGATTAGCAGCAGCTTTGTCTTGGTAGGTTCTAACGTGTGCATTTTCTCCTCTGTTCCAGTGCAGGGAGAAAACAGAGGGATATAGTAAGTAAGGGAGCCATGTTCTGCTTTACAGAAGAAAAGAGAGGCCTTCAGGCTTACCTTTACCTCCACTGAAGGCAGTCTAGGAATGAAAATGCAGTGTGTGCCTGGAGGGTTCATCCCTGGATGATGTGATCAGCACAGTATCATTGCAGAGAACGATTCATAAATTCATCAGCAGAGACCTGGCCAGGCGTACACTGAGTGGCTATCGATAACTTCTTTGATGAGTAGCCTCCTCTCCTTTTCCTCACTGTTGCTTCTTCAGTACCTCTGAGTCAGTGAAGCGTGTGTCTTTGCGCTGTTTTGTGCTGCACTAACTGTGATATATGGTGGCGGTGAGAAAACTGCACTCAAATAGAAGCCTCTCAAGACTTGGGAGATTTCACCAGTTCCTGGACATGAGCCTGATAATCCACAACCAGTTCTACGTATACATCTGATTGACTCTGTCAGACAGCAGTGTGATTCTGGTGAAGTTTTGCATGTAAAGGCAGAACCGTTTTTGCCCACCCACAAGAGACCTGAGAGGTTTTTAGGTAGCTAATGCACATGACTAGAGACATTTTTTGAAACAAATAATAAAAATAGGAAATTGCTTTTCTTTGTCAAAAATATGTTCCTAAACATTGCTCCTTATAGTTCCTTGAAAAAGATTAGCCTCAGGAGCTAGTCCTAAAAGGAACTGCAAAACTGAAATGGAAGAATTGAGAAATCACCTCTGCTAAGACAAAATACAGCACTGAAGGAGATGTGAATGCAATCCTAGGATTTTTATCTTAAGTTATATTCGATGTGTTGTGAGAGAAGTCTATTTCATATTGAGCAAAAGCTTCTGTGGCTGAATTCTGTTTTCTGAGAGATAGCCCCATTGATACATTGACAAAAAATCAAGTCTTTGGTATTTCTTGCACTCAAAGATATCTGAAAGCACATGTGAACTGCTGGTGTCTCTTCAGCAGCCTTGTACTTACGCTCTGTAATTAAAGGCAAGGTCAGCAAAGAATGCCCTCCGTTTCTTATACTCCAGGTCGGCGAATCCCTGAGTTAGAAAATAATTCAAAGTTTTACATTAAGAGAGATTTGTGGGCATAAATAAATTTGCTATTCAGAAAAACAAAGCCTCAAACAGGTTGTTTTCTCCGAGGCAATGAATCTTGAGCCTTATGAACAGGGTAAGCCAAAGTCTGCATTCAGTTACATCCATGACATTTTGATGAAAATTCTGGGCCTGTGACCAGAAAGAAAAGTAACATGGCTTGGTGGGAAGGTTTTGGAGTTGTTCTTAAACGCTACATCACAGTCCGTTACGCTCACAGTCAAATTTAAATGCAAATCACATTAAAAATGGAATTGCAATAGGAGTGTCACTTCTGCTGGGGAAAAGCTGAATCTCTGAATCACTTCTTCCCTGCCCTAAGCATGACAGTTGCAATATAGGGCTGTGATGGTCATGATGGTACCAAAGCTAGTACCACCTTGCCAGAGAGAGTATACTGCGCCTGCACGATGCCTTCCACTTCAGGAGTCCTCCTCACTGGCTAGAAATCATTAAAGCCACCCCTGAATCTGTAGAAAGTACAGGCTTTTAGCAAAATCCCCCCTTGCCCATTTATTACCATGTTATGATAAAGACAGATTCAGTGGTATCTCTTTAAAGGGGCAGTTTACTTATTAAGTACCGGAGTTTTCTTTTTAGCCCCTCAGTGTTTACTAGAAGTTGAGCTTCAAGCAGACTTCTCCAGCTATTAAATATGAATAGGGATGTGGAATCAAATTCCTTTTGAATTTTACATCATTCATAATAGGAATAAAATCTGAAATCTGGCACTGTGTTACTAATATAACTCATAAAGCTGCGTTGATCAGCATCACTGTACAAATATTTAGTATTCTAAAATATTCAGAATTTACTGGAACCACTTTGCATACTACAAGCCAAATTTCTCCCTTAGGTTTATTCACATAATTTTCAGTGTAGCAATAATACCAGTAATACTGCAGTTAATGAGTATTGTGTGCGTGAATCTGAGGAAAGAACTGGATCCCGAGAGCATGTTTATTTTTGTCATGTGTTATGGATAATATGTTCATTCAGATGCCACCCTTGCTTGTCAGTAGCTGTAACAAGTCCATGCAAAACACATGGAAAAGCCATTGGGCCAGACTAGCGTTGATGCTGTGACCTCTCAGCTTTGTGCCTGCTGTTCCCAGGGCTCTGCACCCACCCTCTGAGCAGCAGGAGCCTCCCTGGGGGGCTGCTGCAGCCAGTGTCAGGGTGCCCCAGGGCCTGGTGTCACAGTGTCATCTGTTTGCTTTTCTGGCCATTAAAGAGACGGTAAAGAACAAAGTGAAGCTCTTGAGCTGGACAGCCCAAACTGCCTATTTGGTAGTAAATGGATATGCAAAATCTCTGCTGAGCTACCTGTACATCAGCGTATTTGGTACTTCCCTCCAACCTGTCCATTTCTGAGCCATGCTCGGCAGCACAGTAAATGAGCCTGCGCTGTGCTTGCTCCTGCCACAGACAAATGATTCTCAGCACCTGAGCTAACTTGTTTCAAGCCAGTTTAGGTATTTTTACATTACATTGCGTTCTGCAGTGTGGACTTTTCCCCACTCAATACTTTGGTAACTGCACCACTTGTGCTTTCTCTAATCTCTTCAGTGCTCGCACTGGCAAAGTAGGAGGGGAACTTAGTCCAGTTCAAGGAATTCCCAGTGTGCATTCATTTATCTCACGAGAAACAGCCTCAGAGCTACCTCAGGAAAATGACAAATGCTTGGATTGTTTCTATCAGAAAGATGTGAGGAAAATGAAGGATGTCCTGGTTAAGGAGAATATGAAGCTTCATATTCATAAGAATATGAAGCTCTCCTAGAGCATTAGTCTTTAATAAGTGATTCTCAAAAACAGAAGGTAAACTTGGAAAATGGTTTTGTACCACACAGAACTGTACATAGCTAACATTAACATCATGTAGGTTAATAAAAAGGTCTAAATAGAACTCAGACATTTAGAGAAGGCAATGACAAAATCGTGTAGATTCTGTTGACACCCATCTAAGTCTTCCTTGCATTTTTCAGTGCAGTCTGTGCTTTTTTTCCTTTTTATGCATCACTTCTATGGGATGTTTGGCAGAATGCTTCACAACAATTCCATGACCTCCCTTGTCAATCAGCGAATGGCCCTTTGGCTTATTTGTCTGTACCTAACTCATATCCCATCTGTACTAAAGTTGGAAAACTTTGATGAAAAACAAGTGTTTGTTTGTTTGTTTCCAGTACTTTGCCTTACTAGTATCGTCACTAGAGCAGGACTCTACAGTGCATTTTTCCTCTTCCTTCTCTAGAGTTTCTGATTAGGGCAAGGCTAAGAATATGCACAAAAAACTATTATGAGTAAAGCCCTTTCTGCAGCCCGCTGAATCCAAGGGAATCCTGAACCCAAGGGAAAACCCGCCACAAACATTCTAACAATATTTTGCCGAGTATTATCAATAAATACTGCTAAGATCCCGGCTCCAAAGACCTTGTGAGAAGTCAGATGTAAATTCGGATTATAATCTTTCCAACTTGCTTCATATTTATACTTTAGATGCTGTCCTGGTTTGGGGTGAAACAGGGCCAACTCTCTGTTCAGTGAGAGGCTCTTGCTGACACTTGTTGCTGTGGCAGCCAGGGTCAGCTGCGTTGGTTGTTTACCCCATGGAGGTGTCACACCTGTGGGGAGGAGTGGACAGGTCAGGTAACCCAAACTGACCAATCGGGTGTCCCATCCCATCTGCCATGCTCAGTATAAAAGCTGAGGGAGCAAAGGGGTCAGGTTGGCTCCTCTCTGGGGAATTCCCTTCAGTGGGCTGCTTCTTGAATGGCTCTCTTCAATGACTGATGTCTGAGGAGGACCCTGTCAGCTCATCTGCCTTTTGATCCTGGTCAGTGTATTCTAGTTCCCATTTGTCAGTGAGTCCAGTCTGGAACTTTCCCAGTGCCTGCTGGTGATATCTTCCTATGAACTT
Source organism: Chroicocephalus ridibundus (assembly GCF_963924245.1). NCBI lineage: Eukaryota > Metazoa > Chordata > Aves > Charadriiformes > Laridae > Chroicocephalus > Chroicocephalus ridibundus. Next base: position 159,529,320 of record NC_086284.1, read on the forward strand.
GGTCTGTTTTTGTATATATTTATATATATTGTATCTAATTCATTATTTCCTTTTTATTTTATTATTAATACTTCATTAAAGTAATTTAGGTTTTTTCTAAACTCATAAATCTCTTTATCTCTCTTCCTCCTCTCCTTGGAGTGAGAGGTGGGGGGAGAGGATCTGTTGTCTTGTCATTGGCCAACCCAGCCCAAACTGCAACAGCTGTTTACCTTGACTGAAATCACTAGACCTTTTAAGCTTCTGCAGTCACACTTAAATCTCAGTGTGGGTATTACATCCATGAATGAGAGCTGCCACTTTTTTATCTTAATTTCTGTCTAAACAATTTTTGCGAGTTTAAGGATAATACTCCCCGCTGACGGATCTGAGGATCTGGTATTTATTAGTTACTAGCTGTTTGCCACTTGTCCTCATTACCATCCTCTGTGTATCTGCACTTGAATGAGATTTGTGGCATATGCAAAATTAAAACACAGATATGGCATATATCAAAGGTCAGAACATAGAAAACACAAAAAGCAGAAAGCTGGGGAACTTGACTCTTATGTAGACCAGCTAGTACAAAGGGGGCATACTTCAAATGCATCTGGGGTGAAGTAATAAATGAGATATTTTTTTTAAACTAAACAATGAAATGTGAATTCACAGTAAAGAATATGTTGAATAGAAATTACTTCAGCATGTATCTGATGCTAATCATATGTACCTTGATGAATGGGGACCCATAAGCTTTTCTCATTGAGTTATTCATTCTGTACTTCCTAATTCCACTGAAGATCAGCCTTTATCTGATCCTTCCTTTTTTCTGTTCTTTCACGAGTATTTCTTTACTCCTGAAATTTCCCTACAAAAATTTCCCTACAGGGAGATTCTTTTTAAAAAATGAAATAATAGTGACATTAAACTTACAGGGTGGCCGTGGTCTAAACTGGGATCATAGTTAGTGATCAGATGGTGACACTTGTCCAGATCTTGGATTTTTCTGGGGAACCAGGGCACTGGAGAGAAAGCAGCAAGAATGAAATGAGATAAGATCAAATAATTTTTAAAAAACACAGAAAATAAAAGTCATGATGAAGATTACAAGCTTTCTTTTCATCAATATCTAAGAATATTCATATCTACATATCGTATGTAATTGACTTTGCTGACCAAACTGGCAGACTGGATGAAAAATGATCTGAAACTGACTTGCAGTGATAATCTCTCAGTTTTCATTAGTAGAAACATTTTTTAAAGGCAAAACCACTTCCTCTTAGGCCAAACGAAATGTGTCATTTGACACAGCACAATACAAGTTCCAGTGTTTAAAGGGTGGTGACAAAGAAGACGGAGACTCCCTTTTTACAAGGAGTCACATGGAAAAGATGAGGTACAATGGGTACAAGTTACTCTTTGGGAGATTCCAATTGCACAGGAGAGGAAAATTTTTCACCATGAGAACAATCAGCGATTGGAATAATCTCCCCAGGGAAGTGGCGGATTCCCCAACATTGGACACTTTTAAGATTCGTCTGGACAGGGTGCTGGGCCATCTTGTCTAGACCATGCTTTTGTCCAGATGATCCTTGAGGTCCTTTCCAACCTATTATTCTATGAAATTTATTTCTACACTTTGGAATTAAAAAAAAAATGTAATCATGTCTAAAGAGTAGTCTTAGATATTCGTACCTTTAAAAGTGAAAACAACATTTTAAAAGGAAAACACAAAATTTCTAGAGAAAAAACAGGCCAAGAAGTATCTTGACTTCTGGGTTTTTACTTCTGGCTCATTTTTATTTTATTCGGCAAAATTATTCTAGAATTAGCTGAATTTCCAAATAGTTTCCTTCCCCTGAAGCGAGGACCTTTTTCTGGTGACTAAAAGAAACATAAAGTGTGCCCATTTTAACTTTGGTGCCAGCATTTATAACCAATGAATTAAAAAAAAAAAAAAAAAAAAAACACCACCTGAAAAAAGACAAAGTTAATGCTGCTTTCTGAGGTCAGACTGATACTGTGGTCAGACTTAATGTGTTACAGCTCAGAAAAGGTCTTCTTGGGGTCACCTTAATCTCATACTTGACAAGAGGAGGCCAGGCATCTCTGTACTGAATGGCAAATTTAGCCTTAGCCCTATTATAGTCTATCTAGGCAGAGCCATTTCACAAGGGTACAAGACTACAAATGCACACCAATGTTAGGAAATTCCAATTCTTTCATGCCGTTATGGGCAATTCTGAAGTAAGAAGGAAGAAATACTAGTCTGACAGATGTCTTATGCCTACCCAGCATTTTTTGCTGAGGCTTTGCCTTTGGCTGTACCAATGGTCTGCATGCAAGATGCCTGTCCTTCCATCTATGGCCATATCTCCTCAAAAACTGTAAATGACCATAAGTCCTCCAGTGTATGTCCCTCATACACATCTTGTCTAGCCCTTACTGAGTCCTGGGAGAGGGTAGACAGGCTAAAGGAGAGGGGGAGAAGGACCATGGCAGAACCATTGGCCTGGTCACAGAAATGAATGCAGACAATAAAACAGGTATAGTGCTGATAGATGCCAGTTTGGCTGCAAATGCCTCTGCTTCATGGAAGCAGGGATAACCGCTGCTTTTCTCAACTGAGTACCAAATTAATTTGAGTTAAAGCTACTATAGGCAGGGCATTGTCTTGTCACTGTCCTTCAGCAAACTGCCTGGAAAGGCCCGTCTGGCTCACCTAAAATCTCCAAAGAAAAGAATAAAAAGTCCATATGGGAAAAAAATAGATTAATCCAGGACCTGGAGCCTTAGGTGGTGGAGGTAGCCAGAATGTACACACTTGCATCTTTGCTGATCAGTAAGCATGTTTATACAACTTAGATACCTCCTAATTACCAATATGCTCTCACAGGCATCTGCTAACCCCACTAGAAAGTGAAGCTGCAGCTAGCCTCTTTTAATAAGACATACCAGTAAAAGGGGCCACTAGCCAATCTTAGACCTAGAGGTTAGCTGAGCTGAAAGTCCTCTGACACTCTAGCACCCCCAAATTCACCTCAATAGGACCAAAAGAGTCTTAAGGCTAAAACCTCCAAATCCCCGGTTCTTGCTGATGCCCACACCTAAGGCGTCTCTGAGGGCTACAAATACCAACTCTCTGACCCTTTCATCTTGAAGTCAAACTAACTTCTTAGGGCACTACTGAATTCGGGAGTCTGAAACACACAGAAAAGAGTCTTTACAAACTAAGGAGTGCTGTGTGTAAGTCTGAGATAACTTAAAATGGAAAGACTCTGGCCATTTGCATGCCAAGTGTATTAATTCTAGCATCATTACATCCAAAATAAGCCTGATTACTTTTACGATTGCTGTTCAAAACCATAAGAAAAAGGAAAATGTGAAGAAAACTATGTCCCTAATATTCCTCTGCTTTAACCATAAACGCACTCTCTTTTAACAGTCCCTTGTTTCTATTGTAGATCCCAGCCCCAGCACACCTGAATCTAACTGCTACTTCTGAGCACAAACCTCTCAACTCCCAAGAAAATCCTAAAGGCATGCTGCTTCACTTCCAAAATGCTCTTTGGCTCTCCAGTTTCCCTAATGACAGTGATACCTTTTTGATATCCACACAGTCCCTGATAACAGCTTGGCATGGAGTGCCTCTCATCACTAGCCTGAAGGTGAATTTCAAACAATACCCAAAGGTGTCCAAACAGGAATGTATTATCAGAAAGCTCCCTGGGGATTTCTTCCTGGCCTTGTCAAGGGTGGGAAACTTCATGGCAATTCTGTATTCAGAGAACTCAACATCTGAGATGGACCCTCAGCCCTCTCATCTATTAGGGGCACCTCTGGCACCCTCAGCATTGTCTTAAGGGTCTCTAACAGCTTGTTGTACTCACCAATCCCCTACCTGCCTGTAAACAGGAAAAATACCAGTCTACCTCTGGCAAACTCACTTCTTATGCTGATGACTGGTAGGAATGGTGACTCAAATACAGGACAGTCAGTTGAGTAGCCACTTGCAACACTTCGCCAGGTGAAATGCTGTTCCTAAGGTTCCACCTTGGAAGCTGTATAACCTCCATACAAGCTTTTCAGGTGGCCAGGAAAATGCCTGGTGCTCTGTTACTCCAGACTTGGCCATGGGTCTGTTCTCTACAAGAAGTTCATCTCCTGATTCTCCTACTACCTGCAGACTTTCTCCTGACCCTCTCTCCCTCTTGCACTCTTGAAGCTTCTTACAGCTTGTTGCATTCAGTTCTTCTCAGTGAAGGAGCAATCTACCTCCAGTCTTGCTGGACCCAGATAGCAGTGCCCAGGACGCCATGAACAGACAGCTACTGCTTCTTTTAACAAAACCAACACAATATGCTACAAGTGAATGAAACATTCAGACCCTTTGCTATATCACTGTGTTCCCGTCAAGTATCTGTGTTCACTCTGCAGAGCTCCAGAGAAGTCAGTTCTCTATACCGCTCTCAGCTCTAAGCCCACAGTCTTCCTACCATTGAGGAGTTTAGAGTTTCTCCTCAACTTCTTGCTTTGCTGCTCTGTCCTTCTCATGGCTGGCTATGACAAAGTGCCTCCCTTTCCACACTAACGGGAATGGTCCCAATTCAGGGGAAACAGTCATGCAGTGAAGAAAAATGAATGCACGCTCACCATTTCCCAGACTAATTAAATTACTACTGTGAAGCTAATGCTAAAAAACATACTCCAGAAAGAAACAAAACAACACTAACAGATGTATACATCTCTTACCTTTGTCTTCTCTGATAGTTTTCACATCTTCTCCTACTCTCTTTAGGGAGGTGATAAGGATACTAACATCAGCACTGTGAACTTCACACTCAACAAAAATGTCGAGATCGACAGCAGAGTTCTCGGGCTTTTTGGCTTGTCTGGTTTCAAAGTGATGGATCTGAGTTTCAAACATCTGCAAGAGACAGATGCTCATATGATGAAGCTTCTCCAAAGACTGAAAATCCAGGTAAGTCTAGATACACTTCTGCAATGTCTTTAAAAGGTGACTAAAAGAGGTCTTAACAAGAAGCGCGTGTTAAGCAATGACGCGTAGTAACTCCCAGTTTAGAAGGAGCTAAAATACAGGCAGAGTTAAAGATTAAACACTATAGAATTACGTAGAGATAGGTGGAGATGAAAGACACAATACTGTTGACTGTAGCATTTCATCTGTTCAGAAATAACAAACGACTGGCTGGGTAACTCTTAAGGCCCTGGCAGAATGAAAGCAGATCTATTGATGTATAATAACACCATAATCATTAAATAATTGGGAATGATTAAAAATAAGTAACAAATAAAATACTTTTCTTTTGAGTTATTCATTTTCAAAGATGAGAGTGAGCACCTGGTAGGCATACTTCAAGTGTCCAGAATATATAATGCCTGTATGGTTTACAGCTCTTGTATTCTCTATATCTCCTGCCAAATATGCAGAGAAAATTCATTGGCTCCTAACATCCCCACAATCTGAATGCTTGAAGTGCTGGCCTGTTGTTTAGAGGTGGCTGGCCAATACAACTGCTAGAAAGAAACAATAGATTGGAATCTGCTCTGAACAGCCCTTACATAAAATGATGATTCTTCTAAATGACTGTGTCCAGCTGCTCCCTCCCTCCATGCCACTTCCCTTCTTCACCCGGAGAGGCCAGCCAAACTCTCTGAGCAGCTGTACCAAAACAGGTACAAAGACAAAGGGGTAAGGCAGATGGAGGCATGTCATGCAGAGAGCAGGAGAAGGGTGACAGAAGGGGAGATGCAGAGTGGGAGAGGTGAAGGCAATAGGGACAGAAGAGAGGGTTCAATGGAAGGAAGGGAATGATGAGCTCTGTACCTCGAAGATTTTGGCTGCCCTAGAGAGCTCAGTCTTCTTCACATTGCAGAGGGTGAGGGTAAGGATGAGAGTGGCTGTGCCATCCTCCCTGTTGGAGTCCAGGCTGCCTCGCCTGTTCAAGGACTCTATGGCATGCATCTCTCTCTCCTTGCTGGCCTCTTCCTTTTGGCCTGAGATCCCCACCAAGTTGGTCTTCATTGGGAGACAGTGGAGCAGATTGCAATTGACAGATGTTGAGTGGAAACTGCCTGAGGATGTGAGTGCTTTTCCCAGAGCAATGGCCAGGGGATGTGATGGGACTGGAGATGCAGGGCGCCTATGTGGGTAGTGAGATCAGAGCTGACAGACAGCAGCAAAGCAAGCTGGTTGCTACTGTGTTAGGTGTGGGGACATTTATGTTGGCCATGCCAGACACATCAAGGGAAACTGCCTGCGTAGGATATGCGCAAGAGCCCAAGATAACCCTCCTCCTCTGGGTAACTTCAAAGCGCGGCCCTCCTGCTCTGTTTGAAGGTGTCTGCAAGCTGTACACCCCTGGAGATGCGCTCCTTTGTGGAGAGGCAATTATCCTTAGCCCCATTTACATCACCCGGTCTGGATCGCCCTGCATAATGTCGGAGATTGCCCTTCCTCCCCAACCTCTCTTATCTCACTGGGGCTCTCTCTGTGTTGACCATGCCCACAGGGAACCAAAAATGCTCTTTCTGCAACACCAAGCCCAATCCAGGTGGTGTCCTCTCTGCATAGACACAATTGTGGGAGTGCCAGAGAGACCTGAGCCAGAGTCAAAGTTCATCGCCTATTCTGAACTTTTCCTGCCCACATGATCTGGCCTGTCCCACTCTAGCCCCACAAGACCTCCAGGCTAAGTTCCTCTGTTGGAATTTGTTTCTGTCATGATTTTTGCTCCAGTGAAATAAACTTTCAAAAAGTCCAGGGTCACATCATTCTCACAGCTGGCAGGGCAAGCTCAGGGAGGATTCAGCTCTGCTTCTCCCAGGGCATGGCATCCTTTGACATCCGTATACATGTTTCTGGGTATGAGCACCTCTGTCTTCATGCCCCAAGTTACAGTGTGCTGGAATACCCTTGAAAGTCATCTTGCAGGCCCACAGGGAAGGTCACCTCTATGTCCTCCATTTGCAGGTGGAGCTATTTCTGATGTGCCCCTTAGCTGATTCTGACTGGGCCACACAACCCAGTGCTGTATTGCTCTTGCCTTCCCTCTGGCCAGGGAAGAAAGACAGTGCAGCCAAATTTTGTTCTCCAGAGACCATGATGGCACCGTGTTTTCCTTTGGCCCAAGACGGAGCACTGGGAAGGTCTCAATTTCCCCCTCCATTGCCTGTCTGACACAGACAAACCCACGGCAAATTTTAGAGCACCATGCCCAAGAGGCGGGTCTCAGCGTCCTGAGGAACATCGACCCATCCAGACCTCGGGCACTGCAGGCTTTGCAGGACGTGGCGAGTGCCAGCCCGGAAAGGGGTGTCCCCCCGGCCGTGCCCAGCCCTGGCCCGGGCCGGGGCGCCGCGGGGCTCGGCGCCGCCCGCGGGCAGGGCAGGGCCAGCCGCTGTCCGCGGTGCTGAACCCTGACGGGCTCGGGGCTGCGGCACCCTCCCCTCCGCTGGCTGCCCCGGGCGCCCCTCGGCCCTGGCCCAGCTCATGTCCCAGCGAGCTCCTGGAGGGCAAGGGTGACAGAGTTGCAGCTACAAACTGAACGGGGTGGGGGGAAAAGTGAGCTTTAAGGCGGGGAAAAGGCTCTTCCACTCCCACTTTCCCCCAGCAGCTGTGGCAAGGCTGGGCACGGGAGAAAAAGCTGAGCTGACCATCTGAGTCCAGACTGGGCCTTTCCCATGAAGGGTGGGTGCATGTATCCCCACATCCAGTCCACAGACATGGCACGAATGTCAAATGGCACAAGGTCTCCTACTCCAGCTACATGTAGGTGAAAGCCCTAGGGCTCGCCGTGCATGTTTAAGGCACTGGTGACAAATACTGGCAGAGCAGGGCCATCGCGCTCCTGTGGCACTCTTTATGCTATAATGTCAGAGTCCCATTTCTAGGTGCTAGTACAGCACTAAGCAAAATGGTCTTTGGGTTTCTCTACTGAGAATTGAGGTTTCGCTACAGAGCCAGACTGGACTCATCAGCCAGTGTGACAGTAGAAGCAGTCTAGCCAGAGCTTTGTAGCCCATTGCAGAACCAGCACAGAGAGCCCTGACTCTCCAGCTGATGAAATGTGCTTCCTCAGCCAGAGGACACTGCAATACCACCTTGAATCCACACTTGGAGAAGGCCCAGGAAGACCTCACCCATGATATAAGTCAGATCTGCTGAGACATCCCCGAGTCCTGCTTTCAGCTCTTTTGGGGACCTCTGGGAGAGTAGGAGGAGGGGTCTCAGGGTGGGTGCTGCAGTTTAAAGGGCTAGGCAAGGACTGGAGCACAGTGTGTCATCCTTTCCCATGGGGACAGGCAGAAGGGGGGATCTCCCACCCCAAGAATAGGCTCATCTCCTCTCACACAGCCCCTGAATGGACATGGCTTTAAAAGAACATGGCTGATTGCCACAACCAACCTGCCCTTTTTTCATCTGTTCCCATTGCAAATATCTCCACCCTCTATGAGCACAGTACTATTCATTTGTGATGGATGCAGCATTAATATTTCTGTTTATTTGGGTTAATTTAAATGGTTACATTTGAACATTTAAAAAGTCTTTTCTGCCAACTGCTAGCGTGGTTTGAAGCAGTGAAGAGACAGGCTTTAAAAGAATGCTCTCCTGTGGAGTCCTCTTGTGCTTAATCCCTCTTCCAATAATTTCTGCATCCTTTGGGGAATAAAGCATCCCTACTCCAAGACTACTGTCATATCTAGGCATATTAAGACAGCCAGAGGAGACCACCTCCCTGTGTAACCTGTGCTGGCAACTCCTCCCTCATCACCATTGCTGACCTCAGCCAAGGTCACTGCAAAGGAAAAGGGCCTTATGAAAGGGTTTCTTTGGTCACCTGAAACAGAGCTGGAAATGGAGACTTTAAAAATGTGATCATAGTAGGATAGAAGAGAGGAATGGTATAGAAGAGAGGAAGGTTTCTTAAAAGAGTAGCTTGGGATAGGTTAGTCAGAATAGCATACAAAGAAGTAGAGCAATCAAGGCTTTGCCGTACACTTTGAGGTAATTACATCAAGAGATTTATTTCTTTTTAATATCAGTTTCATGTTCAAGCTCCATCATCTAGTTTGGATGAGTGATACTCAACCAGTCCAACACAGCCTTTTTTGAGTTGGAACCCACTTCAAATGGGCATTTCTCCCTACCGGGGTATTTAATTCTGATAAACCTGTGTGGATACATTGCAAAGAGGACCTACACTGGCCAGATAATGCAAAAAGCATTTTGCTACCCACCTTTAACTTTCTTTAGCATGGAAATAAGTAGTCAAACATTAAGAAGTACTACTTAAAATGAAACCTATTTGTACTATTTAAAGCACATATGCACAAGCTAATTTATTTTGCAAGAAAATCTACTTTCAGTACATTTCCTCTGCTTTTAAAATACTGAGCATTTAAGTTTTTCTTGTCTCTCAGTCTCGCTGAACTGTTATATTATGCTGCTTTGGCTGGAGTTATTGCTCATTTAAATCTGCATTAAAGGACACAGAATCAGACTTGTGCCATCAATATTCTTTAACCATTCCACTTGCACGTAAAACACAACCATGAATCCTGGGTTCTCAATATCACTATAGATTTACTGCTGCTGCCACTCATAACAACAGCCAGAAGCAGAAGAGCTTGGAAAGCTGTCTGAGGATTAGTTTGAAAGACTGCACCCTTGGGATGAAATTGTCTCTTTGTGGTACACAGTTACCTTATGGGTCCTATTATATTAAGAGAGAAAGGGAGTGGGCTACTTCACACTTAAAATACATGCCAAGCAGGACTGAAAGATCTACACAGACATTGTTATGAAAAAAAAAAAAAGGAAGAAAAAAGACACAGAGATTAAAAAGCTTACTTCAAAGCACCAAAATGATACCATTTTGCATAAGTGTATGTCTATTGAAAAGGCTTGCAGCTGGTATCCTTAGATTAATGTTATTACCCACCATAAATATAATGGAAACAGCTGTACTTCCTATCTTCCTAAAGGATGATGCTTACGTTAAAACTCCATTGATTTTCAAACTATAAATACAAGAGTAGTATAAAAGTAGGTGTGAGATTTGTGGACCTTTGAATCCGTCTCCATCTTTGGACCTTCTAACAGAAATGTGATTCCTGAATCATGTTAGTATCGTGATGCAGAACTGTTTCAAGCTGGAAATACTGTTCTGCTTTGCTTTGCTTTGCTTCATTCAGTTCCGATGTACAAGTGCTGATCTCCTTCCTCCTTCAACTAGGGAGCTACAGGGAGGCATTATACAGTGTGGACCAGCCTAAGAGGTCATTTAGCTGCTTTGAGTGAAAGTTATTGGATAAAATACAGAAATAGATTTCTGAATGGCAAAAGTTTCCTCTCTCCATGGCTCAGCCATTGGGTTAAGCTGGAATCACCCTTGCTTCCATTTGCTACCTCAGTCAAGCTATACTCCAGGAAAAATAAAAATGCTTTAACCAAAAAAGAGGGATTAAGCTCAAGTTGGAGAAGGAAGGAGACTCCAAAAAGTATCATGACTTAGGAGCTGTCTTGAAAGATACAGTGTTTGGGTTTGAATGCACTCAGATTGGGACTCAGCTAACCTGGGTCTTCCCTAGCTTTAGTGGTGACTCTAGCCACAGACACAGTGAGTTAGGAGTTGGAAGGCTCTGATGTCTTCAGCTGCATTGTAAGAACCAATCTTCTCCATTTCCAAATTGTTGGTATCCACCTTCTGGATTGTGTGTCCAGAAAATCAGGAGATACCTTGTAGCAGTGCTGCATAAAGCACTCTCAGAGAAGGACACACCCAACACAAGGTAGCCTTCACGTGTCAGCCTTCCAAGGTGAGTAGCTGAGTATGTCTATTAAGAGACGTCTCCCCTTTCTTTGAGCTGGCTGCTCCTGAATCATCTCTGAATCCATGATGTTACACAACATTACAGCCAGTACAGCTCTGAGTCTGGACTAACAACGCCTTGACGTCCTGTCCTGTCCTTAGGACATCTGCATGGTTTCTTGCTTGCACAAAGTATTGACAGGCTGACATCACATCCAACTGCAAAAAGGCACACGGACTTGCCTTTAGGTAACTCTCCTCTGAAGGGGCTTTTTTGTGGGTACTGTATTGAGGCACAGACTCCAAGCCCTGGATAGGCAGCCTCAGAGTCTTTGCTTTGAAAACCAATGACACATCACAGCATACAGCATTCCTGGCCTGCACAAACCTTTGTGGGATTGGTGCTCGTTCAAATATAGTATATTTATTCATGGTGATAAATCTTTGTTAATGAGACTGCAGAATACTTGCTGTCTTTTCTGATAGCATCTGTGCTTTGGATCAATGGCAACATTGCATTTTTAGGAAAAAAATATATATTTCAGGGTAGAGGTGCTTATGTGTAAAAGTAGAGGTACAGAGGATCAAGAGGTATATGTATACCCCCCGAAACATGTAGAGTTTGGGACTCAATGGGAACCTCGCACAAATATGAAGGACTGAGGGAAGAATGACTATGGGAGAAAGCGAGGTGGATTAGCCTGTTAGTCATTGCCGTCCTGTCCCTGGGCCTAGAATGGAAATGCAGCCTTACGTCTACAGCAGACTATAGCTCTGCATAGTGGATATCTCCTTCTTCTTTGGCACAACAGATGTGGAGACTTTCCACAAATTCCCAGAACTAAGGTAATTTTTATGCATTAGTGAGAAAAAATGGATTAGTGTTTGAAGGCCAAAAGAGTCAAGGGTCACTTGCACGTGTCTCTTTCTCTGCTAATCTATAGTAATTAAGATATATAACATAAGCATTCATGCAGTACACAGGAAGATAATAGACTGAGGCTAGATGAATACTGGCATTTGCACATGGCAACTTCTAGTCAGTAGCCAGTGATTAGCAAGTTACAGTGAATCTTCATTTTATCTTCTGGAGGGCATTGCAAAGGATCCCCATCTCACCTGCAAAAGAAATAATTAGGGTGGTTAATCCTATAGCTAGCCCATTTCTAACACTCCTGTATATATTTACCCTTTATATCCATTCCCTGAAAGAATAAGGTGAACAAAGAAGTGCTGGATTGGACACATTTATTAGGGCCTTAGTGGAGTAAGGTCTTCAGAGTCAGCCCTTTGCCTTCATCAGCGACACAAGGATGGCTCACAGGACCAGATGTGCTGGCTCTCAGCCAGCTAACCAATGTTAGGGGGAAAAAGTATCAGGAAAAAGGCAAGAGTGGCAAAAGAAAATGTAATTAAAGCCAAGCTGTTCCTTTCCTTCCTTACCGAGAACAGCTAGAGCCACACATCAGAATCTCCCACAAGGCCTTCTGGCCTTTCCTAGCACCTCCACTAAAACTGTAACAAGCTGCAGTCAGGTGGAAAAGCTCTTTTGAAGCTTGGCTAGAATTAGAAAGCAATTTTTGCACCAGAAAGGAGATGTGTGCCGCTTGATCTTTTTCAGGCTCAGAGCATTAAATGCAACCAGAGGAAATCTGCTTTGTGGTTGCTATTCTGATCCAAGTTTTGAGGAATTCAAGGTAACAAATCTGTGGTTCCTTACTATTGATAGTGTCGGCTAAGTTCTTCAGCTGCTTTGCATTGTCCAGGACTTCAATCCTCTGAGTGTAGGGATTGTACCGAACAGAGAAAGGGCGAGGGATCGTTTGAGCAAATTTCCTGAGGCAAAAATACAAAAACACATACAAACTTACAAATCTCCTGTTTTCAGTAACTCAGTCTTTTCTTGGTGTGTGCATCTGTTGCTGAGGAGAATAAGAAAATCTGCAAGAGGAAATAACTGAAATTCCTGCCGAGTGATCTGAGACATACAGCATTCTGTAACACACTTGAATCTGGATTTGTCTTTACTACCTTTGTTTTTGTCCAAGCAGGACTAATTATGCTATTGGCATGGCAACACTGCTCCTGGTGTAGGCCAACTATGTAGCTATCGAGATTTGCCAAGCTTGAAAATTTCATTTTCCTTTCCATAATGCAAAATACAGGAATGCTGATCCAAATTTGCAATTTCTGGGAAAGTAAGGTCAAGTACCCATGCCATCCTGACGTAACAAGGAGGAAACAAAGTTCTAACTTCTGGCATGGTTGGTAGTGCCTTCCAGGTCACTGCAAAGTAGGAGACAGTCAATGGAGTGAAGCAGCATTCTTGCCACCCCTTATTTGCAGCCTTCCCTGCTGCAAAATAGTTAATTCCATGGCAGAAACATTAAGATTTTAGTATCTTGGGAAAGCATTAATTTGCATAACCACAGAACTGTGGAAAGGAGGACTCTGAATGGGATGAGAGCTATTGTTCCACGCTCCTTGTAGACCCCAGCAGGATACTGTCTTATATATCTGCTTCAGATTACCGAAGTTATTGCTGAAAGAGGAAGGAAAGCACGCAGGAGTTGATTATGGAGCCCCACTATACAGACTGTGACCCGGCATGGTAAGTCCCATATGCCCAGAACTGTGGAATGTGCTGGATGCCACCTCCACATTGCTCCTTCAGTTTAGTCCTAATTATTGTCAGCTAAGGCCATTGTCTCAGAGTTCAGTGTGAGCAGGCCACAAGGTGTGACAGTGGAAAAAATTTTGTTGGCTAGGACGAAAGTGTTTAGTGGCACCAGTCCATTTTTTTCTAAGGGGAGGAAAAAATTAGAAGACAGTCTTCCTACATCTCAGCTGAAGGTAAGATCCTAATTAGAAGATGAGTGTCTTAAGCTGAAATATTTTAGGTCAGCCGCAGAATAATTTTTCAGGGAGGTTTTCTATTACACGCAAACAAACATATCCAGGTGCAAGCCACAAACACACGCACTGAACCAACTGCTAGACCTCTATTTCAATTTAATCACTTTTCCAATTTGGTCATTGAACCATATAAAAGAAGCTCCAAGATTGTTTTTATAGAGTAAGGCACCATCTTCCACTTTCTCAAGGAACTTGCTACTCAGTTAGAGAACTATACAGAGAAGATAGGAACCACGTACAGGGTTTTAATAGCACAAACCAGAAGAGAAGGCCATCTTTCTCAGGTATTACCCCAGAGAAAAGGGCAAAAGGAGAGGCTTCAGGCTTATGATGACTGAGGAAACAGCAGGAAAGGTAACTAGGAAGATCTTGGAGCTGGGGAGCCTGGGGCAGCAGAATATCTTGAGTCTCGGTATGTGTTTATCTGTGAATGGGGGGGAGAGAGAGAGAGAGGAGACTGCAGGTCTGAGACAAGTCCCTGTGTGGTATCTCCAAGTGAAAAATTTGTGGAGTGTGAACCAAGGCTAACCCCCAGTGTATTGGTTAACATCCAGAAATACGGTGGTGGTTTTTTTAAACAGAAATAGAAATATTGCTGTGAGGTGGAACCCAAGCTGAACTCCAAACAAAATCTGCGCCATTCCTGTTTCAAGAACAAGAACTGAACCTGGACCATTATTTCAAAGTCTTGTTGAACTGGAACTGAATCTGTATTTCAGTCACAGATGACTGAAAGATTTACTGTGTAGCCCTGTAGTCTTGTAAACACACTGCTGGTAACAAGCTGGAGGCTCTGTATTAAGCTAACCACACATGCCTCAGGACTGGGTTTATTAGGTTTGCTTGCAGTTTTGTTTAGCTGTAATAGCAATTGGCTAATGACCATGTAGCTATTACCTAATTAGTTTCAGTTTTGTTTAATTCTGAATAACTGTGTGCTATAATGCCTGTCGTTAATAATTTTTATACACGCAGGAATAGCAAGTAGTTACCCTGTACATGGTGAACTAAGTCTGATCCTAAAGCAATGATGCAGCATAAAGGAGTACCAGCATGAGCTGAAAACAGAGGTCCTAAAGGCACAAGCCTAGGATGATGCTGGTGGTCCTTGGGCTATCATCAGCTCCCCACTGGCTGGTTATTAACAGTAAAGCAAACTTAGAAGCTGAGGAAAAAAATGGTTTAGAGGAAAAAAAAGGGACAAAGAAAAAATATTTAACATAAATTGTAATATCAGAAATAACACAGATTTGCAGATCAAGGTAGAAAAAGCAAGATGTAAAGCATGTTAGAAAACATCAAAATATCCCTGAGGAAACTTTGGACTGAGAGTGAAGAAAGGAAGCATCAACATCATCCACCCCCTCACAAAAGAGAGGAAGAAACTCCATTCATTAACATCACAGTCCTGCTCTGAAGACCTCAAGATGCTGAATACTTGACAACTCCATCCCCCACCACTAGACTGAAACTGTTCACTTAAGACACAGAAAAAAGTGTAAGGGTCAGCATAATGTCAGAGGAAAAGGAGTGGATACTAGGGGATTTTTTATACAAGAACTTTTAACTGTAGTATTGTTAAAGAGATTTGCTTTGCATTAATTAGCTAGCTTTGACCCTAAGTGATGCCCATCTTACAAGAAAGGCCAGAAGGAGGATCAAGGGAACTACAGGCCTGTCAGTCTGACCTCGGTGCCAGGGGAGGTTATGGAGCTGATCATCTTGAGTGCCAACACATGGCATGTACAGGACAGCCAGGTGATCAGGCACAGTCAACATGGGTTTATGAAAGGCAGGTCCTGCTTGACAAACCTGGTCTCCTTCTATGACAAGGTGACACACTTAGTGGATGAGGGAAAGGATGTTGTTTACCTGGACTTTAGTAAAGCCTTTGACACGGTTTCCCACAGCACTCTCCTGGAGAAACTGGCTACTCATTACTTGGATATGTGTACTCTTCGTTGAGTAAAAACCTGGTTGGCTGGCCAGGCCCAAAGAGTGGTGGTGAAAGGAGTTAATTCCATTTGGCAGCTGGTCATGAGTGGTGTTCCCCAGGGCTCACTGGGGCCAGTCCTGTTTAAGATCTTTATCAATGATCTGGATGAGGGGATCGAGCACAGCCTCAGTAAGTTGGCAGATGACACCAAGTTGGGCAGGATTGTCGATCTGCTTGAGGGTAGGAAGGCTTTGCAGAGGGATCTGGACAGGCTGGATCTATGGGCTGAGGCCAGCTGTATGAGATTTAACAAGGCTAAGTGCCACACTTGGGTCACAGCAACCCCATGCAGCGCTACGGGCTTGGGGAAGAGTGGCTGGAAAGCTGTCTGGCAGAAAAGGACCAGGGAGTGTTGGTCAACAGCTGGCTGAATATGAGCCAGCAGTGTGCCCAGGTGGCCAAGAAGGCCAACAGCATCCTGGCCTGTATCAGGAATAGTATGGCCAGCAGGACTAGGGAAATCATCTCCCCCTGTACTCAGCAGGGGTGAGGCTGCACCTTGAGTACTGTGTCCAGTTTTGGGCCCCTCACTACAAGAAAGGCATTGAGGTGCTGGAGCATGTCCAAAGAAGGGCAACAGAACTGGTGAAGCATCTAGAGAACAAGTCCTATGAGAAGTGGCTGAGGGAACTGGGGTGGTTTAGTCTGGAGAAAAGGAGGCTGAGACCTTGTTGCTCTCTACAACTATCTGAAAGGAGGTTGCAGCGAGGTTAGTGTCAGTCTCTTTTCCCGTGTAACAAGTGACAGGACAAGAGAAAATGGCCTCAACTTGCACCAGGGGAAGTTTAGATTGGATATTAGGAAAAATTTCTTCACTGAAAGGGTTGTCAAGCATTAGAATGTATTTAAAAGACTTGTAGATATGGTGCTTAGGGACATGGTTTAGTGGTAAACTTGGCAGTGTTAGGTTTGCAGTTGGACTTGATGATCTTAAAGGTCTTTTCCAACCTAAATGATTCTATGATTCTGTCATTGCAATGGGACTAATAATAATTTTTTGTTGCATTTGGGTTATACAGATTAAAGTCTTAACCACAAATTCCTTGCTTCCTGTATAAGGTATCTTCCCCTTATTGCCCATAACAAGATTTTGAGTGTAACAACTGTTTAATCTTTTTAAGCATTACTCAACTTTTTCTAATGCCTCTCAAAATGCTACTGTCAACCCAAGACCTGTTATGGCAATGGGATCCAAGGTATTGGCAATGGACAAGAAATTGGGTCTTATATGGAATGACTGGATTACCTTAGCTTATCTTTTGCATCTTTAAAACTTTCAGCAACATAGTAGACAGGCTGGAACTCAGTAACAGGGTACTTCTGCACGGCAGTCTTCTCCAGGACAAGAGGCTGAATCTCAGGCTTACTTGATAAACAATACTATGAGCAAAAGGGTAAGAAATTTGTTTTGGTTAAAAAGTGCTTGAATTTACTGTGAAAGAAAGACAGCGCTACTGAATGCCACCCAGTTTCAGACAGGAAAGTTGCTCCCGTGGAATACAATGACAATGTCACTTACTACAAAAGAAGCAAGTATTTCAATTAAATATGATGTTTCGTGCTACTTCTACTTATGACGTATGAAGTAAAATAAGGATCTGAAGACATTCAGAAGAGAAATTCGAGCAATTATCAGTAACTTTGAAATTTATTCTATAGGACACACCTGCAGCTCCCCAAATGAAGACAGCAGCCCTGCACCATATGCCTTGAGTGAATCACCTTCCTTACATAGTCCAAACTCCACCGTAAACCAATAAACCTAGCAAGAAAATTAGACAGAAACATATGATTACTTGATCAGAGTAGGTGCACATTGTTGATTTGAATACATTTAAGGTTCACATTTCCATTTAAAATTTTGCCATGTGTCAAATATCAATTATATAAATACAATAAACGTCCCCACAGACTGAAATTCTTCTCCTGGAAGGGGCACAGTGCTAGACTCAGTGTGCCCGTGAACAAGTTCAGTTCCCTGACAAACACAGTTGTGCTTTACTGTGCTTACATTTGTCAGCAGAGCAGACACAATGAAACTATAGCAATTAAATTCCATTTTGGCTGGCCAATCCAGTTGAAGTTTGAACCTTAGTTGATAGAAGTTTGAACTTTAGTTGATAGAAGTTTGTGTCCTGTTTCACATAGAGGGCGTCTAGCTGCAGCAGCAGGAGAGGGAATGGGCTGTTAGTGCAATATTGAAGGAAGGTGGTGTGTGGCCCAGCTTGACTTCTTGGTCTGTCATTTTGAAGGAATACCTGTTCTGGCTCAGAAGAACTACCTCATCTATCAGAAACAGCAAAGATGGTGCATTGCTTTGCCCAGGTGTGTTGGCGCTGAGGACACTAATACCACAGGCGTATACTTGTTTTTGTTTGAAGTTTGCAATTCTGGGTCTCAGTAGTCTCAGAATAGAATTCAGACGAGCCATACTGGCTGCAGAGGACATTATCTGCCTAGCAGGGTGGAAGAGAAGGGGCGCTTATAGGTAGAACAGCTACTGAAGCTGCCTCCTGAAATTTCCTGTGGTGATGTAGTAACATATAATCTCTTGCCCAATATGTTTGTGCTGGAGGAAATCTTGTTTGGGCTTCTGTGTTTAATCACAACTGTCACTTCGAATAAGGGGTGCCAAAGTTATTTTCCTTTAATGCAACTGTTTCAGGGTGGGGTTTTCCAATCACGGACTTCACTCTGTTCCCATTCAACTCTATGGGAGTTCTATCAGTGGCTTCAGTGGCAGCAGAATTAAGACAACACAGGGTGCTTTGGAAAATTGAGCCTTCATTTATTAAATTACCGTAGCGAGTTTCTCGATGAAATCATCCGGAGCTCCCAGAGATGCCAGTCCAATTTCCTGTAACAATAAACCATTATTCTTCAAGCTGTTTATTGCAAACATTCTTCCTGTCTCGTCTTATGTAATTTCTCACATTTTAAATGTTACCATCGCTTACTACCACACACAAATGTTTACAGGACATGTTCCTATCGTGCAACATCAATTTTAAACCAGAAATCTCTCCAGAAATGAACAAAGGGTCCTGTCCAAATGTCATTTACAAGGCATGATCCTTGGTGCAAAGCTCATTGAGGTCAAATAAAATTTTCCTCTTGCTTTGACAGGCTTTTTATTAAGTCTACAGTGCACACCCATGAGAATGATACGTTCAGAAGGAGGTAAATCAGTCACATTCCCACACCTTAAATACTTCTTTTTGTTTTGGTGGGCCCTGATTGCAGGAATTTTCCTGAAGCCTTGAATTAATTATTTTTTCTGAATAGCAGGGCATGATTTGAAAGAGCTTATTCATACCTTAGGAGCCAATGGAGACTTTCCCAGTAGGCATGCAATAGCTGGATTCAGAAGATGCCCACACAAGACTGTATAGAACCAGGTACCTTACTTGGTTTGCTCAATGCAAAATCAGAGCCCCACACCCACACCGACAGCATGGGAGCAGCCGTCACCATGTCAAATCCTAATAAGCCAAGGTGCAGTAGGGCTTATTTTGAAGGAAATTCCAGTTTTGGAAAGGGTAGAGCCTGAGGGCAATACTGAATGCTTGCTAACTACATCAAGTCGACTTTTGTCTTGTGAGGAAGATGTTACATCAAGTCCATTTTCCCTTCTTTCCTTCCTTCCACCATTCCTTCCACCCTTCTGTCCTCCATCCTTCTTTTCACCCTTATTTGTCTCCTCTCCTCTCCCTTTCCTTTCCTTTCCTTTCCTTTCCTTTCCTTTCCTTTCCTTTCCTTTCCTTTCCTTTCCTTTCCTTTCCTTTCCTTTCCTTTCCTTTCCTTTCCTTTCCTTTCCTTTCCTTTCCTTTCCTTTCCTTTCCTTTCCTTTCCTTTCCTTTCCTTTCCTTTCCTTTCCTTTCCTTTCCTTTCCTTTCCTTTCCTTTCCTTTCCTTTCCTTTCCTTTCCTTTCCTTTCCTTTCCCCCTTCCCTTCCTTCTCTCCTTCCTTCCTTCTTTCTTCCTTTCTCCCTGTCTTTTTGACTTTCTGACTTTCTCTTTTTCTGTCTTTTCACATTTTCTGGTAAGATGCAGCCAAAAGTTTACTCCTTCACCAAGGTTTGGCTTCTTTTCCAGAGACATTAACACCACCAAAGAGAAAGCTCCTCTCCAGCCTTCTCCCATACTTGCAGCTGGGACAGTTCCCCACTTTACTCAGCCTCCTCTGTGGCTTCAATAGAAAACAACTAAAAAATCTTCACTTTCCCTAACATTTGGACTGCAGGGTGGGGCAATAATTCATGTGACTCATGAGGCATTTAACTTTGCTCAGTAGGATCAACATCTACAAAAAGTTTTTCAGATGATGGCTTCACAAAGGGTTTGCCTGCAAAAAACAACTCACACAGAACAGACATTTGGAGTTTGGGTGCATGAGTTCACCTAAGTGACTTGTGTCAAGATTTCAAGCAATAAATAAATCAGCCTCAGCCACTCTTAAACAATATGCTAACAAACACCCCACCCCTCATACCTCTTAGTTCATCTTCTGAGTTACCTAGTCTCCAGTGTGTTCAATTATAAAAAATAGTAAAACCACTGAGCAACTTACCTGGGAAAACTGAGCAAAACTGGGATCCGCAAAAAGAGGCACATGTCCTAGCAGCTCATGGCAAATATCACTGCAGGAAAACATGACATCTGAATAACTTTAATTTAGGAGAAGTCCAGCAATGCCGGATGAATGCCCTAGAGTCTGCACATAGGCAGGAGTGTAGTGCGTTTTCTCCTACTTGCAAACAATGCTCAGGACTCATGGGAAAACATTTTGCTCTGAAATTATTCTTGTGGTAGAAAAGCTTGCACACTCCAGGATTTTCAGTATTTTTATCATCATACATCCCTCAGAGGAAGGATGATGCATTATTTGTTTTTCCTTATGGAAGAAAACCACCCATTCAACTGCCCACCCACCTCAGGAAAGCCCAGAAAGAAAACACCCCACCAAAGAAAACATGGACTTTTCAGTCTCAAGGACAAGAAACCTGTTTAGATGAAGGTGAGGCTACTAAGACAGTTTACCATGGTGTCTACATGTACCTCAAGAGGTCAACTCCAGTCCCTGTTCAAGCTCAAAGGCTCCCACTGAGAGCTGGAAGCTCACCCTTCCTCAGGTAGGACTATTTCCATCACAAGCTGAAGTTGGCAGCTGGACAGGCATGTTTGGGAAAGAACTCACCTAAGGACTGCTAGATTTTTCAAAGACAGAGAAGTGATTAGGTAAGATGGAAAGAGGAGAGGGATAAGATGCTCCCAGCAAAGCCAGATCTGTGGCCTTCAGACATTTCAGCCTGGCTTTCTGCAGGATGAGAATGGGGTGTGCAGAAGCAAGGAGGAAAATCAGAAGAATGAGGGACAGAAAAATGGAGTGGAAAAGAGGTTGTGGGAAGAAGCATGAAGCAAAGAAATGGTAAGGGAAGGGAGGAAAAACCATAAAAATAGAAAGCAGAGGATGAAAATGGCAAGTGAAAAAGGACAATGGCCAGGGACAGAGAGAAACATTACAGCATAAAACTGAAAAAGAGAAGGGATCAATGATCTGGGCTTCCTTTATCTTGCTGCCAGAAGCTTGCTTGCAACATGTTGAGTCATTCCTGCACAAGATTTCACACCACTGTTTGGGTGCTAATAGCTAAGCTAAATGTCTTTGTACACTGCTCTATCGTGTTCCAGTCACCACACAAGCATGGTTTCAGTAGCAAAACTGTCTGATCAGTCCCGTAAGAACTTGCAGAAGAGGACACAGCTTGTTAAAAAGACTAGAAATCTTCTGAATATGCTTTCAGAAGAGAGCAGCCGTTTGGCTGGTCTCCATTAGCTCTGTTCCCAGGAGTGCTTCAGAGTCCCACATGGTTATTATCAGTTGGGCTGATGCTGCTATTAGTCCGCTTCATCTTTACACACTTTCTGTGCCAAAGTACTTACGGCTCTGGTGTGTACATGGGTCTGGACGCATGGCGAATATACTGTGTAGAGTGAAATACTCGGAATGCCAGCCCAGCCAAGAAATCCCGAGAGGAGAGCAAACCTGCAACAGGACGCAGGCGAAATCCAGTGCAGGCTAAAAGGATAAAAAAATGGCATCTTAAAAACAGCTAGTGTGTTTGATTTATCCTTATCTGGACTCACAGTGGAAAAAGTTTGTTAATTGTTTTCTTTGCTCTCCCCATTAAACAGAGTTTAATTGTGAAAGAGCAGGGAATTTGCTACCCATGTGTACCACCATCACAGTATCTAAGCATCTGTACCACCGTACACGTGGAAGTTTTAGAGAGGGACCTTAGACATAGGTCGAGTGATGTGCCCAAGCACCACAGGGAGCCTGTGATAAAACAGGGACTGCTTTACCATCTCTGGAAGCACCACCCCCACTGACAGCTGAAGACTTTAATTTGATTTGGTTCTTTCATACACTTCAAACTTACTCTGCAAGAATTTTGAAATATCTTCAAGCTGGGGAATGTTGTCCTCCCGGTAGCCACAGTACTTCTCCAGCAGTGGGAACACGTGGTTGTGTTCATAACAAGCATGAGTTGGATAAAGACTCTTCAGCTCCCTGAAGACAGTGCCCCATGTTTTCTTTTCTTCTTCTGTGTAGGTGACTCGAGGAATAGGTTGGCCACTGGAACAAAAATGAATACCCTCCAGCAACAGAGAAAATGTCCTATGCCATCAGCATCATACTCAGGAGCTTTACGTGGGCTGGCCAGGAGCTGCTGGTGCAGGAGAGGAGATGCCTTTGGTCTGATACGCAGGTGCAAAAGGAGCCTCACTTGCCCCTAGGCACAGGCTGGGAAGGACTCTACTGACCTCATCTGAGATACTTGCCTTTAGAAAATGACTTACATTATTATGGTAAAAATAAATCAGTGCTTATTTGGCTTATCAAGATGTTCTTCTAAAAATATTTGCTGGCTGTTAGTTTCCATTTATTTGCATTTCTAGATATGGAGCAGCTGTTGTATTTCTTGCTCTAATACACAATACATTAATTGTTTTGGTTACAACAGGGAAACCATCAGAAAACTGTTTCTTGGATGGGTAGAGAAATTCTGATCTGTGCTTCACGCTGTAATAGATGCAGACTCCAGTCAGTTTGACTTTTTATAATTGTAATGAGTAATTTTCAGTCAAATCCCACCCTTAGGCCTCTATGTGCTTAGCTCATGTTGGAGCTAGCAGGAATAAGACAATTACAAGCAATGTAGTTTGGCCTCCTGTGAATAGTCAATTCCTTAGCAATAATGATAGGGCCATAGGTGAATCCAGCAGCTTTGAGAAATCAAAGGGTTTTAAGTAACTTAATAGGGTTAACATCACTGCTGGAATAATACTGGAGCTTTACAAGCCCCAGAGACCCATTGTTAAACTCTTGATGACACCCCACCATCTCCCACTCCCTCATTTTTTCCTTGAGCCTCAGGGCAGCTCCTCTGGAGAGCTGTCATTTTCTGTCTCTCTGTATCAGCCCTCCTTGATCTATGGAGCTTTAAACTTCATGTTGAATTATGAGGATTGTTGGGGGATTGTTGTTCCTATAGCACTGTTAAGTAATCCTCAACCACCTTCCAGGGTTACAGGGGGAAGCTATGGTTTAAAAGCCTTTCAAATTTCAATTAAAAAAAAATCAGGGATCAACAGGGCCAGAAGCAAAGGAAGGAAGAGGGAAGAGGCAAGCTAAAAGCAAAGAAAAGAGAAGTCAGGGAAACTGAGCATTCAACAAAGGCATTGGGTAAATGTATCAGGAGAGAAGGCAAAAGAGCAAAGGCAGAGTAGAGAGACAAACAGCAGGAGGAAAGAGGACAAAATATGTGCAAAAGAAGAGACACAGAAGATTAAACTGATGGTGGGAAGAAGAGTACGAGACAAGGAACCACAGACCCACCTCACCTTTGTAGCTCGGTAGCACCTTCACAAGCTAAACATATTTGCCTTTTCAGATACTTCCCATGAAGACCAATAACTTTGGTTGTCCCTCTCCTCCTGCCCAGTTCTCTGCATCTCTGTCCCTCCATGCTGGAGACACCCCCTTGACCTCTTCTCCCCACTGTAGACCCTGAAAGGCATGTCCGCCAGGTGTGGCACCCAGGGCAAAGGCTTCACAGATCCATCTGGGCCTTCCTGAATCAACACTCAAAGTCACAAAAAACACAGGCCTTCTTTCCAGGAGCCCCAGAAATAGGCTTTTGCACCCTACTTATCTACTCCATTACTGAAAGACCTAATTGGAACGTCCAAGAACTTCACACAAAAGTGCTTTTGGGACATAGGTGTAGGTCTGTATATGCTCTGTTTCCAATGTGCCTGAGGATCTGGATAACAGACTAAATATTACTTAAGTTACATCTTGGAATATAAGATGGTTTCAGTTTGGATTTTGGGGGCAGGGGGTGGTTAACATGTTTTTTGTTTGATTTCTGTGTAGGATTTAGTGAAAGCCTGCAAACTAGAGACCAGAATTTGCTATCTATTATGCAGGAAAAGTAAATCTTCTGTGGAATACCTATAAGTGGGCATTAAATGAGTCCACATCTGGCCACAAAGTCTTATCCAAATTTTCTAGCTATAAACTGGGATCCTGACTTTTTTCACCTGACTTTTTTCGCTTTCCATCAATCAGTCCAATTCTGTCTCTCATTTGTGATTAGATCATTAGCTCTTTGGCTCAGGGACTCTTTTCATCACAATGCTGTGCAAAGTGGAGCCCTAAATGTATAACATATGTTACTTTATCCTTTGCAATTACAATTTTTACCAGTCTCAGCAAGAATCAGGCCCAGTAGTACTGATGTGAATGTGTGAGTGGCTCTGGGAACAGAATTTTATCTCCTCCAGATTTGATCACTGAAAGCAATCAAGCAAGCCTGTTCTAACTGAATTTATCATCTCTATTCATTTATTTTTCTTGGGAAATGAGAGCCCAAATTGCTGATTGCAGCTGGGTCAGACATGATAAAAGTAGAGTATCAGGCGCTGGATTAGCATCAGAACCATAAGTTATTCATTATTTTAATAGTGTATGCAGCTCCTGCTTTAATGTAAATGATAGGCACTCCTCCTCCAGCCCTGGTTTAATGGGGAGAATACCAGAAGCGGCTTTATTCAGCGCTCAGGTCTTTGTAGTAGCAATGGAGTCTGCTGATCAATTAGACAACAAAGCTGGGGAAGAGGGGTGTTGTGGGGAAAGAAGGGAGGCAATGTTCTCTTCTGAATGTGTGCCTGGAACAATTTACTTTTGTTTTACTGTGATTTGAGGATAAATGGATGAAGAGGAAGATTTAAACACATGGCAGAGAAAAGCCAACAGCAGGAGGAGGCTTGTGGGATTGCCAGCAGGGTGAGAGCCCTAGGAGAGATCAGGAGATGTGGGCTTGCTTTCTGCCCATGCCCTAAGCACTCACTGTTTGTAGTTGTAGGCAATATCCGCAAACTCCTTCCTCCGGGCCCGGTACACAGGATCTTTGAACCCCTAAAGAGAAACAGTGATGGTCAGTCCCTGTGTAAGTACAGGGGTGAACAGACTTCCTCTCACCGAGCATCCTGGGGCACGGCTGGTGCAGTCCAAGAAGGGCAGCAGGCTGAATGGGGAATTTTCCTCCATCCTGCCCAGTTCCACTCACGTAGGGCACCACTCCTTCCTGGCTGTGGGGCCACCAGAGCAGCCATTCAGCCATAGCCTCGCAGCACCTCTCACCCCCAAAGTCCTTTCATTTTCTCATTTCCCCTTGCTACAACAAAGGGAAACAAGCTCCTTTAGAGCGCTAATAAGTTGCAAGAGCATTGCACTGAAGTAACAGCACTCGGTTAACCATGTCCTACTGGTTTGTCATGAAGCTTCTTGCAATTCCTGGCACAGCTGGGCTTATCTAGAGGAGCAGAGTTAAACCACATTAGAAACACCCTCATTAACTCAGTCAGACTTTTTAGGTGGATTTGCAGCATGAACCACACTTAAAGGTGCTCATTTTCAAACTGTCAGAAGAACAGTAGGCACTTAGCAGGCCAAAAAGCCCTATTTGCACTACAAATTCAACCATTTGAGATGGTTTAATTACTACAGAGAATGTCTAATAGACCTTGTGGTTGGGAGCTTGACCTTTGCAGCTAATTACCAATAAAACCACGGATAAGAAAGATAATGTCTAAATCTTCATCTAGGATAACCATTCTCCTATCCCAGTGTGCCTGCTATTTAGACTAAAAGTTCCTTGGGGTTAGGAGTGTCTTCTCCACCTAGAGCGGAGAAGCCTCCTTCCAAGCTAGGACACACTTCTGTGGGGCAAATAGCAACAACTCACTGGGCACTGCGGCAGCTCGTGAATGCATCTCAGTGGTGCACAGCACAACTGGACTGAGGGGACACAAAACACAACCAAGTACAGGAGGCAGCTGACATAGAGTGGAGATTGAAGAGCGTGAGTCAAAAAGGCCTAAAAAATGTGCTGTCCAAGATTAACCTGGCATAGACGTATTTGTGATTAAATCCTATATCACTTAACTACCAAAAACACAGGCTCCTTTAATTTCTCATTTTCTGCACTCTATGTACTGTCACACCTACTTACTCCAGCAGCTGGGTTTCCTTTTTAAGGCATAAACTGTTCACTAATTCTAGGAACTGGAGCAGAGAGGCTTCATTCCTTTTAATATCCTTTTTTTGTTGTTGTTGGTTTCTTTTTTTCAAATACAATCTTGGTCTATTCCCACATGACACACAAGGGGGCCATTGACTCAGTGTATCTCCTTTCATTCTGCTTTTCATATGACCACACTGAACATCATGAATCATTGTACATGATACATAACACATCTCGAATTAAGCAATAGGTAGTGAATGACTAATCACCCCATCTCAATTAAACTAATAGCAGCAATTTTTGTTGCACTGCATGTAATTTATTTATAATCACCCTATCTCAATTAAACTAATAGCAGCAATTTCTGTTGCACTGCATGGAACTCAGTGTGTTTTGACAAATGAAAATAAGTTGTTGTTTGCTTGGAGAGGGAATAGAGGCAGAAAGTATTCTTGTATCTGGAAGAGCTGAAAAACCACTGAATATTTTTTTTTTTTATCAGCTAGGCCAACGAACAAAACTTTCTGACCCTACCATTTAAACCACAAATTTTTTGAAACAAGGACCTTTTCTTTTGTTGTGTCTTGCCATGCAAGAATCATGTCAGATTTAACAACCACATAACAAGGCACTAAACTCAATCGTGTGTATGTAATCAAGGATGAAAAAAACAGTATTCCTATCTCTGGGCGATGATATGTTGCTTCTGAAGTTTTTGTTACTAGTGATTCACAAAATGAGTCTGAAGTCACCACATCAGTCACCTGGGAAAACTAGAAGTGTCCTTGTGGTGGCCCTGTGGTCTGGTGACCACTATGATTTTTAAGGTCTCCTGGTATTCGCTCAAATTAAAGCAACCTTTGGTTTGATTTACTTGATAACCAGGGATTTGGGCTGATTCTAACCCTATAAATGTGGTACCCTTCTTGTCCTATAACAAGGGGTTAGTCTATACAGACTTAGTCTATAGACTTAGTCTACTAGATCTGTCTTAAAGAAGAGCAAATGTAAATGAGAGAAACACCTGTGCCAATAACATCTCTCCTGATAAAAAATAAAGCTCTATTTCTTACAGGATGATCAGCATCCAGTTCTGCTCCATAGCTTAGGATCTGATTGGCAAACCTGTCCAGCTCCTGGATACTTCTTGGGAACCATGGCACTGCAAAACAGAAAAGAGAGAGAGACTGGTATGCTTCTTCATTACCTGGTTTGGGGCCTTCTTTGAGTCTTCACATCTTTTAATCATGAATGTGAACAAACATACGCAACAGGCTAAACTCTTTGGGCAGCGATGACCTTTCCCTGTAGTAGGAGGCAAGAGAAAACCGTGCAAGTTGTCTTGAATTTCTAGCTGGTTTGCACTGTTGGAAGAATACAGAGCATCAGGAATGTCTAGCCCTTGGCACAGAGCTGGCTTGTAATGTTTATGATTTTCTGTTTATTATGCTTGTGTCTTCCCTTACCAAAATGTAGGATTTTTTCCAGAGTATCCTTCCTTTCACAGTAGCTAGAATCAGTGATTTCAAAGGACCAGCAAGAAATCCCACACCAAGAAGGGACCCTCTGAAAATCTTTTTCTAAGACCTACTTGGTGGCCTCACTGAAGCTAGGATGCTGAAATAAAATGATAAATGGCACCCTAATACCTCAGACGAGCATTGTATTTCTGCAGTCATTATACAATAATGCATTCATTTAATTAACATTCTGAGCCTGGTTCTCTGTTGCCTTGTAACTCACACACTATACACACTGCCTACAGCACAGCCAGGGTATGAAATGGGACCACACTGACTACACAGCATGTAATGCCTGTGTGGCCCTCCCTTTGCAGAAGGACATAAGGTGAAAGGCAAGGAAGAACCACAGAGTTTTCCAGATACAATATGTTCAGATAGAGGAAGGCAAGTGTCTTCATGACAATTGCACTATGAGGAGACGTTCTTTGCAGCTTGTGAGGTACATGGAGCAGTCATCCCAGGTCAGACCTCCTTCCTGGAGCCACGAGTGAGTTCACCCAGCAGTCCAGGCAGTCCCCTGCCACTTGTTCCCCCAACAGCAAGAGGCCTAGCACACACATATAATGGCTGTACCGGGCTGCAGCCCCTTCTTCCATCTCCTCCAGGAGGATCCAGTTGCATACCAAGCCAGAGACCACCCTGTCAGCCACCCCTGGGCCTGGCTACCCCAGCCCTCTGCAACACTGAGAAAGGGAAACTCAGTGGAGGGAGTGCAGGGACCGTGGGCCCTTTCCCCTCCCTTGCCTCATCATTGCTTCAGGAAGTGCGCCAGTAGGTACCACCACTAGGTACCACTGGCAGCTGGGCACATCTTGGGAGCTGCCAGTGCTGCTGGGTTCAGTTTGCTTGGGTTTCCCTTCTGCTGCCCTATTCTTACATTTTTGGCCCTTTGACCCTAGCTGCCTTTGACCCCTGCTTCTCACAAATAGAACTAATTGCTCTCTGAGCCCATGTACACATCTATCTCCAGGAGACTCTGCAGCGCTGAGCTCTATCATTTCTTTACATGTGGTATGAAAAATTACTCCCTTTTGCTTTAAACTTATTTCCTTTGATGTTAATTAGCTCCTGCATACAAACAAAATTTATTGTTGTTCACCTTCTCCAGGACACCTAGGATTTTATAGCTCCCTGTCAGATCCTCTGTCTACCATCCATCTTCCTGGCTGGGACTTTGCCTGTGTTTTTCAGGCACAGGAACCTTCAGCATTCTCATCATGTCTCTCCGCACCACTTCCAGTTCTACCATATTTTTTCTAAGGAAAGGGCACAAGACCTACATTTACAGATGTACCCCATGTTCAGGCCATGCAATCATGTCCCCTATGCTCCCCACACTGAGTACAAGTCAACAACACGGACTTCAAGGCTAATATCACCCAAAGGTCTGCTGATCCAAGCCCAGGGACTCTCCGCAGTCTACCAATGTTTGCAGTTCGTTTAGTGACTTTCTTGCATGAATGGATGTCGCTTGCTCAGTCAGTGCTTGGAAAACAGCTCGTTCCCTTGTGTGGCTCTGCTCAGCTGGGAGCACTGTCACTCAGCCGTACCTCCCCATCTGATTTTGGGGTTTGTGCCAAGTGAACCTGATCCCCAGCTGGCAGCTGCTGCATGAGCTCCCTGCAGTGCCTTGCTGATGGGGCTCATCCCAGATCTGATGGACCACCTACGGGATAAGAGGATCACTCTGTCTCCAGGACTATTCAGCCTTGCTTTCTGCTGAGCCTAACAACACGGAGGGCACTTGTGGCGCTGGGTTTCTGCGAGGCACCTGCACAGAGGGGCCGGAGCAACAGCAGCTGATTTATGGGGCACACTTTGGGCGGCTGAATCTCAGCCCCACGCAGAGTGCTCACTTCCCCTGACCTACTGTCCCACCAACAGCCTGGCTCCATCCAACACTCCCACTGGCAGGTCAGGGAGAGCAGGCAGCTGGTG
This sequence comes from Chroicocephalus ridibundus, assembly GCF_963924245.1. NCBI lineage: Eukaryota > Metazoa > Chordata > Aves > Charadriiformes > Laridae > Chroicocephalus > Chroicocephalus ridibundus. The sequence goes on from NC_086284.1 coordinate 159,559,100, forward strand.
GCTGCCAGCCGGGAGAGGTCCCGGTCTACCCGGGCTGCAGAGACCCGTCCCGGCGGCTCGACAACGCTCCCGGCTGTGCCTCCCCTTCTCCCGCAAGGTGGGTTTTGGTCCCCCACTTTCCGAGCTGCGCGCTCTTCTGCTTTGCCCTAACAGACGGACCTGAACAAGTCACTAGGTGGCAGCAGCAGCCCCAGGAAGATCTCTAAATGACTGTTTGCTGGGTGTACCTCCAGCTCTCCAGTTTCTCCAGAAATACTCTCTCACCTGGCTGTTAGCAACCTTCCTGCACCTCCAACCCCTTGAGTTAAACTAGTGAGTAGGAAAAGGTGTGTGTGAGTCCTAGAGAGGAGTCACTACTCCCATCACGTGAAGAGTGAGCACACCCAGCCACCCTGCCCTATTTTCTATGTGGGCAGCCGGGCACCAGGTTTATCTCCTAGCTCTGCCACTGAGCTTTGCATGATGGTGGGGCAATCGCTTCACTGTTTTGTGTTTCAGACTCCCCACTGTCTGCTTGGGGTGAGGCACACTGATAACATGTTTTTGGATCAGGCACTGGGAAAAAAAAAACCTGTCTGGCAGCCCCACAGCAAAGGATTTGTCAGTGTTAGAGGGAATAACCACTGTTCTCCGGGATGCACCATGACCTGGAGGGTCCAGGCTGTGCAGACACACTGGTGGGGGATGAAGTCCGCAGAGGATTTCAGCAGTGATGTCTGTAGGGTTTTGCTGCCCTGAATCAGAAAGGTCTAGGTGGGCAGGGTTTGAATCATTACAACTTCAAGAAAGGATAAAATGGATATATAATAATGACTTACTTTTGTTAAATATATTTTATTCTCAAGATTCCCAAAGTACTTGGTGCAGAGGTCATGATAAATTCTGGGACAGACTGACCCCCGGGCTGATGCAGTGCCAGCCCCAGGCATGGAGAGGAGTGGCTTGTATTTCCCCTACATAGGAGCAGCACTTTATCTTCTAGGCATGCAGCCCCTATAGGTACCTGACATATTTCCAGCAGATCTCTGCTTTCCTCCCAGGTCCCCCCAGAGACCGGCGGTAGCTACGAGAAAGCAGCTCTGAACTCGCAGGGCTGGATGGAAGAGGCAGGCTGCCAAAGGGAAATCCTGAGGATGCTTGGTGCTATTTGCACCAGCGTAGCTGATGTTAAGTCAGGTCCTGGAAAGTTCTGAGCCTTCTCAGCTCTCATGGAAACAAGAACCAAAGGTCCTGAGCACAGCCCAGGGCAGGCCCTGCACCAAGTCCATACAGCCCTTGCACCAGGTACCAGGGTGCAAAAGGGCTACTGAGTCTTCTGCCTAGCTGTGCTGTGCCAGGAGGCTGTCCCCAGCCCTCCCAGCAACTATTTAAAAGATCAAATCAAATTACCCCCTGGCTGAATCTATCCCATATTTTGTTTGCAGCATCCTCCTCCAGCCCGTTCACCAGACTCGCTGTCTGTCTGCACGGCCATTAATGAATTGCCAGGGCAAGCTGTTGCAACACTGGGCCTCTGTGAAGGTTTGAGGAGCAAACGTGGGCTGATCAGTAATAAATATTGATTTGTCTGTAAGTGAAACAGCAGCATTTATGGGATCATGCTGGACACCCAAGTGGTGACCAAATTACCGTGGGGTCAAATGCTTAGCAGAATGCTAATAAGCCATTTATATGAGAGGCAGCAAAGCAGGGGCAGCGAGAACTTCTGCAGAACTCCTCCATTCGGACCATTGTGAGGAGGGTCAAAGACAGGTCTATGCAATTTATAGCAGTTCGAGGGCCAGGTTTAGCCCTTTTTTAAATAGTCCCAAATGCTTTGACCAGCCTCAGGGTTTAGCAAACAAGGCCCCTACAGAACCTCAGCTCACAGTCTGTCTCAGAAATGCAATAAATTGTCTGCATTTCCCTAATGCTGCAAGAGAATAATATTTAATTTTGTTTATTCATAGGCTCCGAGAGGACTGCAGATACACAGCTTGTTTCCAAAAAGAGCCATGAAGAGATGCACTGTGTTTTCACAATAAGTCTTTCCATCTCTACAAAGGGCTTTTGGCCCAGTGACTGCTAGCCCATCTCATCTGAAGCTCTAAAACTACCTTTGGATTTAGAGTGTTTTGCTGGCCTGCTCTCAGCTAAAATTACATTGTTGATCCAAATCTGGTATTTTAAACTGTTTGCATCTGTCATTATATTTTGCATTTAATTGAGAAAAGACCCTAAAAGCAGTTAAAGTGACCAGACAAAAAAAATAATTGAAAAAGCCATTCATTTATCCCTTGCCCAATAAAGCACATACACACGTGTTTAACACTGAACTATACAGAAGGGGCAGAATACAGAAATTTCCTCTGACTGTCCGCAAAGCAGTGCACTGCCAAAGAATGGCACTTCCTACAGGAAACTGAGCAAAATGTTTGGGGTTTTTTTCTCAAATAATGAGCATGAGCCAAATGAATCCTTAGCAAGGAAGGGCTGAGAGCATCTTTAGGCAGCAGTGAAAGAATCCGTCCCATGGAAGCCCAGATTGCCTCCAGGAGAAAACCTTCCCAGACTTTACCTGCACACTAAGAAGAGTGCGACAGTATCTCCATAAACCACATTTCTGAGATTTTGCTCCCTGGAGGCATATTGTTCGTGTTATGTGTTTTAGGAATAAAAATTCACAGTAGTGCATCTGTGGATTATGACCAGATTTGCCAGGAAGATACATTAGAAAGGCAAGCTGATCTAAAAGGCACCATGAGGCCTGTTATTTGTTAACGCCACCACTGGTAAAGGACAGCATCTTACCACACTTCTGCAGCTCAGGCTGCTCCCATCTCACTCTGCCCTTGTAGCTGCCTCAGCCCAGAATTTGCCACCCACAGTTCATCCCCTAAGCAGGGCTTGTTCGACCTTTCAAAATATGGCTCTTCAGGGATTTCAGTTTGACTGGACCCTTACTACTCATGAGAGAAGTTGAAATTGAAAAAAAAAAAAAAAAAGAAAAAGAGAAAGAGCAAAAAAGCAAAAAGAAATATCAATCTTCCTCTCTTTCCTTGGCAATAAATTGCTCCCACTTTATACTGTTTCTGAATTACTGAAACTAACAAACAAACACAAGTTAACCTCTCAGACAGAAGGGGATCAAGTTCTTTTCTGCAGCACTGACAGGATAATCTAGTTTAAAAAACCTTTGATCAACCCAGTAACATGCAGTGAAATCCTAATCCTACAGCTGACCAGGGGAGTTTTGACTTCTGTGAGGTCAGAATTTCACTCACAAGCCTTTCTTGGCTGATTTTGAGAGTTGCATCTCTATCCGACTCTGACCTATGCTTATACAGATTTATTATTTAATGAAGTTTATTACTAACTTCTTAATAATAATTAGAAAAATGAAAGTAATGGCAAGCCTTGCTAGGGCCTGTAGCTTTCTTCTGGAAATAAAGCAGCCCCCAAAAGAGAACCTCTTTGATTTGATGTGATCATAAATCACCTAATCAACCTTTTGTCCCTTCGTCTTATGAATGGAGAGAACAGACTCCAAAGAGTATCTGCCTTCTTCTTTTTCATCTTCAAATGTAATGTCATGGGTAGGACACAAAGGAAACGGTAAAAGGATTACCAGCACTGAGCTCAAGAAGGTATTAATGTCCTTTCATGTTGTTCCTAGGAAGGAAGAGGAAGATCCAGACCTAAAGTATTTAAAGTCTGAAATCCTATTAAAATCACATCTGTTATCTGAAGAGGCATTCAAGTATGTCTCACACTGGATGCTATGCAGCCACCACTGTACTGAGAAGCCTCAACTCCAGCAAATCTCTCGGTATTAGGAGCACGGACAACTCACAAAGTCTTTCCTTATTTCCCTCTGAAGGCAGAATTACAACTGACCTCCCTGGGATTTCTTGCAGGAATCGAGATTTATTCCTGCTCCCACCAAAGTGGGTGGCAGAGCCTCTCGAGTTTCAACAGCAGGAGTGAGGGGCATCCACAAGCCCAAAAAGTGGAGAGGCAGATGGGTGGTGTTGGACTCACATGCACCTGTGTGAAGAAGAGTGGGCAGCGGGGGGGTTTCTCAGGGGAGTTGATCTACCATCTACAAGCCAAGTCCATGCATAGAGCTGCAGATTTTGCTGGAAAAGTTTGATGCTTTAAATTGTGATCAGGTTTATGTGCAGTTTTTGAGTCAGGGCAGACAGTAACTAGACAGATGTAGTGCATCCCACATAGCGATCCTTGTTGTCTCTCTTCTTCTAAGTTCTCATGTGGGCAGATAACGTAGGAAAAGGATAAAAGTGTACAAGCCCAGTAGTGGCTTTCAGTGCTCAGTGGTCCAAAGCCTATGGGATGGTAGTCAGAGATTCAGGGGACATGTCATTGGGCTTGATAAGCTAACCAATTTGCATTAAATGTGGTGGCACGGGTCCCACCTGCACCCCTGTTACTCCTTCAGGTTACAGGTGTGTATCAAGAACAAAAGTTGCCACCCTGCATAACTTGCCAAAAAGCTGTGTATATAAATGCTGCTTATTTTAAAACAGGGAAGAGGCTCAGAGTAGAAAATAGATGCACCTACAGCTTCCTGAACCATTGCTTAGAGATTTACAAGTTGAGCCTTTAGCCTGTAACTCCAATCATTCTTTGATCCCTGTTAGCTTCTGCAGGTAGTGTAACAAGCTACCACAACAAGACTGTCTTTAAGAGACTGTGAGTGCTGTCAACCAAGCAGACAGATGACAACATAGCAGCATAACATCAGTTCCCAGGAGACCTAGTCAAAAGCATGGCAAAAGATGGACCATGGCAGTTTACACTGAGAGAAAATCTCCAAATGAAAAAGCTTACAAATAGGTGAAATAGGCAAAGGAACAGAAATGCAGCCATACAGATCCAAGAGGAACTCCTTTGCTACAGGAAAATGAATTCATTTTAGTATGTGATGTAAATATTCCTTGTCAATATTATCATTGTCAGTGTATCCTTACCAGTGTCCTTCTTCTTTGTTCGTGAAAGCTCATGGACTGTTGCGCCGATATCATTTCTCAAGGACTTGATGATCTTGTCCAGCGCTGGGACATTCTTGCCTTCCAAGTTAATGAAGAATTCATACTCATCTTTGTTGAGACGGGAGGGTCGTGACTCGATGTGGGTCAGGTTTATACCTTTTTCCTGTAAGAAAGAGAGATTTTGGTCCCACGGGACTTGGGGAAGAAATATGACATAAAGACTAGCTAAAATTCATGTGTCAATCAACAACCCATACTATACAATCCAAATAACTCAAAAGTAGAAACTTGCCTCTGGCAGCCACTGAACTGAGGGCTTTCAGAACAAGGAGAGAGACAAAAAGAAAGAATGAGAAGGATGAGGGATTCACCCTTGTGCAGGTCACCAACATAAAGCCTATGCACTACACAAACCTTTGAAAAAGGTGGAAGCAGGGTACAAGTGGCAAACAGGCTTTGTATTGTAAATGGTGACTCCAGTACTGCAAGTACATAATGGCAGCTTGTCCATGGGGATCAACACGGGAAGTAAGCATTCCACCTGGAGAGAACCCTCTCAATAGAAAGTGAATGCTGCATTTATGAGCATCTTAAAAGAAGGTTGAAAAAGCAAGCAGCTGAGCACCCTGTGAGATAAGCTTCTGCCAAGCCACCGCACAGTCACCTGCAACGCCACCTGCACAGTTTCCAGGGCTGCGAGCAGGTGTTGGGCAGACATCCAAAGGGAAACGTAGACCTACACCAAAAAGGTAACCCAGGTTTGTGCAAATAAAAACGTGGGTGTTTTAAATCACAGAATCACTAAATCACAGAATCACAGAGTTGCTAAGGTTGGATGGCGCCTCTGGAGATCTTCTAGGCCAACATTCTGCTCAGTCAAGGTCCTGTCGAGTTTTAAGTATCTGTACCACAACCTCTCGGGGCAACTGCTCCAGAATCTGATCGCTCTCACAGCAAAGAAGTCTTTTCTTTAGCACAGACATTCAAATTCCATCTCCAAATATCTTCACTGAGTAGCAACAGTGCCTCCTAGCTCTGAAGAAAAGGATCATTGGCAACTATAGTCTTTATGACTATGGCCAGTGGGTACCTGATCTCAGACATGCCACCATGTCAATGTGTAAAGCAACAAGTAGCTAAAAATCCTGTTTTCCCAGTCACTGAAACAGAAGTCCAGGAAAACCTACCTCAGTTTATCTGAGCTCAAATGTTTTCAAAGCACAGTAATTTGAATATGAAAATATTACTTTCTTTTTTTGGTTGTTTTTTGAAAAAAAACTTTTAAATAGATTTCAGTTAGTGCTGATGTTACCGCCTGACCTTCCTGTCAGGCTCGCACTGTCGCCATGCCGCGGCATGCTGAGGCCAGGTCTGGGCTTCTGTCCTCTGGGAGGAACAGACAAACCCCTGGTGGAAATTTGGGCCTGAAGATCAACCCCACAAAAGTCAGAGGAGCTGACATACGGCACTTGTCAGCCCTGGAGAAGTTTTTGTTTTGCTGCTTTCGGGCTTAAGAAGACCCCAAACTACACGGGGTGAAATGATGGCCCTGCTGGTGTCGGTCAAACCCCCTGCTGCAGTGGGGTCAGGATTTCATCCATGAAGAAATGCTGTGAGGACCTACTTGTGACCTACAGGGAAGAAAGAGGGAGGCTTTTTATCTGTACCTCCCTCCAGTCTGAGCTTCTCAAGCCCTTTACAGTTTTCTTTGCTACTCTCAGTGCTTGCACAGCACAGGGGGGCATCTGGCCATCAGCGGCAAAAGCCTCATTCACTCCACCACAAAAGGCAGTTTATTACTTGGTAGGAAACAGCATGCACGTCATTCCTCTGTTTCCTGAGTGTCGCACGCTACAGATGAACTTAAATTGTTTGGCTAGATACCAATACAATAAGTTGAAAAGGTCAAAAGCCCATTCGCCAACTGCTGCTCTTGAGAGATGCTGCCCTCGCGGGGCCGTCGGGGGGGGGGAGAGAATGGCCGCCTCTGTCCTGGGCCCCGCGGACAATTTGTTTTAGGCCTCCAAAACCCCCATTTCACAAACAGACCGCACATTGTACCCTCCACTCGTTGAGGAGCAGGGAGGTGGGGCAAATGACTTGGGGCTGGAAAGCTTTTGACGGAGAGCAGGCGCGGGGTGCTGCCGGCCCCTTGGCTGCGGCCGCGCCATGGAGTGCAGTGCGGTAACCTGGGGCTGGCAGGACAAGCCCAGGGCCATCCTCACAAAGGTGGGGAGCGCGTGTGAAATCTCCCCCTGTCAAAGTCTCGGCTCAGGCACACTGGGGTGCTGCTTTACTTTCACCTTGCACGGATGTGTTGGGCTGTTGTATTCTGCCTCCGTGTAGATTCATGGGGGAATGGGGTCCTGGGCACTGGTGGGCTTTCTACTTCTTGCAGAGGCTGTGATAACATGGACCTCTCTTCAGTGGCAGTTATCTCCTGCTTCCCTCCCCCTCCCACAAGTCTTCATCCCTGCCTCAGCATCCTTCCCCTTGTAGATAGCAGAGCTGTTTGACAGATCACACGGGTACCTCAACAATATCCTTTGGTTTTGTTTTTTTTTCTAGGTGACTTTTCTGCTGTACCAGCTCTCCAACCTGGCTCAGCAAGCAACTGCACAGACAGTGGTGCCCACAAAATGAAAGGAGTGATGCAGGGGTTGGGAATGAGGAGACAAGCTGCAGGGTGGGCACAAGGCATGCTTAAGGCAGCAGGAGCATCAATGCCTCCCAAAGTATTGCCACAACCTAAGAGAGTGGGAAAAATTTAAAAAAAAAAAAAAAGACAGGGAAGGAGGAAGGAGCTCATGGAGAGAGTCGCCTCCTTTCTTACACCCGAGATAAGCAGACAGGTTCCCGCAGAGCGTGAAGCTGGTTTGCTGTTTATTTGAGGGGTGCCTGCAGCTCAGCAATGGGCAGAGCTGACCCATTACCTCTTTGTGCTGAGGCTTCAGGACCTCGCAGCAGAGAAGCTGAAGGGAGAAGCCTTCTGGTGACTGTTGTCAAAGCAAGAATTCAGCAGCACTCGTCCAGCTCCCTGAACTGGCATTCTTGGAGAAACGTGCTCTCACATGCCGTGCCTTGCTACTAAGCCCCGAATTTCAAAATATTTACAGTGGCTCTGTTACTAGAGTTGCTTTACAAACCTCAATTTCATTCTAGTCCAACTACTCCATCTAGTGTTTAATCTTCATAGTTTCACATTGTTCAAAACTTTTGTATCACTATTGCCAAATCTTGTAATTGACTCAGGTTTCCCACAGTAGTTGACGCTTTATTTAAAGCTCCAACTTCTGGAGACAAATGGTTACCTGAGAAAGGAGAATGGGGGCATTTTTTTGGTTTAGTTGCTTATTTTTAGTCTCTCTGCATTTTTTTTTATTAGAGCTTGAAATGTTGACAATGAATGTCCTCAACAGACAGCTAATAAAAATTCTGTATTTATTTTATGGGACATCATGATTTCTGAGCTATTTTTTTGTTGATGGAACCTAACTCCTAACCTGACTGGTTTTGAAAACTGTCACATGTTTTTGGCTGGATTCAAACCTGAACTATTAACATTGGTGCCTTCTGCCTTTCCTATTTTAGAGCTGGTAGGAATCAGATGAGCCCATGGCTTGAGATTAGGCGTTCCTTTGATGAATTCGCCCCATCATCCACTGCAGCTGCAAAGAACTTGCAGCAGGTTGGTGCTTCCCTACTTCTTCTCAGGTTTATGACCAGAATAGAGGTTGATTTTCTCCTGCACGATCTATCATACAACCACGTATCTGCTGGGGTGCTTCTCTGTTGGTAGAGGAGGGGTAACTGTTCGCCTTGCATTTATTTCATAGCAGACCATTTCTAATATACTTTTTAGCAAGTATTAGCAATTCAGAACATAATTTCTCTTGAGGGCTGAGGTGTAACACCTAATGGAGATCACAGGAGTATGGTACTGCCAGATGCCTTGAAGTTAGGAGAAGTCACTCCAAATTTCTTGCTTGTTTTTCTGTAAACCTCCGCTCCTGAGGGTGACAAATCTCAACTTCCATTATTTGGATATCCAAGTTAACTGTGTCTCTATCACTCCCCATTAGAGAAATAAGTCTCAAGACATGTTCTCAGAGCTCAAAAGTCAAGTTAGAACAAAGTCCATTTTGTGTAAGTCATGATTTTTGAATGACAGGGGTTAGTGATACAGATATCAATTTACAGCAGAGGCAATGGTGAATGCAGGAGGAGATTGCACATCTCCCTTCCCGCCATACCCCATAGTGCTGGTTCTCAGCCTTGGCTCCATCTCAGAGGCTGTGAAGCAGCTCCGGCCCCTTCCCCAGGTTATTCCAGTTATGCCATCCCAACTGAGTGTCTCCTGCATTGCAGCTGCCCCACATGGGTGGGATCAAACCAGACTGGTGTTACAGTATGTTGGCAGTCTTGCAGAGGTCACCGCCAAGAGAGTTTAGTCTTACCCTCAGAGAGTTTAACGGCCTGATCACTGGAAAAGAAAAGTTGTGTTTTCATAGCTACATGGTGAAGCATTCAGTGGGGATGGATGTTTTCTGGGAATACACTTCCCATGGCATTCATAAGTCCTTCTGTTTAAGCATTACTAAATGCTCCTGTACATGGTTGCTAAAACTAAGTACAGCTGTGAAATCCATCAGCGGCTTGTTCTCATTCATGACTGTTGTCATTAAGCAAGTTAGCCTTCATCAGGAGACCCAGTATTGTTACCAGATGAAGAACCATCGGCAGTGTTACTGTGCTGCTGATCAACATGCAGTGAGAACTTGGGTGAAATCTCCCAAAACAAGGATTTACTTGCACTTTCCTGATACAAAAAAAAAAAAGAAAAAAAAAGTGGCATGTTCTTTTAACCCTTGTCGCAGGCTAGTTCAGGGCTTTCTGAAGGAGGACACTTTCAGAAGCACAAGTAGAAACTCGGTGTCTAATTTTCACAGGAGATCAGGGGAGTTAGGAAGTTACAGCGATGCCTTCAGATGTAGTTTCCCAAAGGCAAATATCTGGTTCCGCTTTACTGTCTAAGGGCCTGCTTCTCAGCTGAAGAAGGTGCTTCCCCATCTTCTTCACACCTGCTAGGGTATTCCTCACATGACAAGCTCACAGAAGCAACGGGACCCAGAGCTGGCCCCAGCCAGCAAATATCTCCAGAGGGCAGCTGGCCCTAGAGCAGCCCCTGGTGTCCATCACTCCGCAATTATGCTCCAACCCTAAAGTTCAGTGTGAGGCACTCAGCACTATCTAGCCACAAAACACGTGGAGCAGGACAAAACAAAAAGCATATGTGACAGCATTTGGCACCACAAAAGCACCTAGCAAGAGGACACTCCTCTCTTTAAACTCATGTTGGTTTACTAGATCATGGAGTCCTGCTCTCCTGGCCCTGGAAAGAGAAGAGCTCAGACTGAGGACACAGATTTGGAGCAGTGAGTTCAGGTTAACAAAATGACTGTAGCTGTGCACATGCATACTGTGATGAAAAAAAAAGTCTCTTGGTAGAGGCATGCCAGGCCTGTTCACCTATCACTGCAGACATCTCCAACACACCCCCTGGCCAAAGTGGCTGCTCACTTCTCCTGATTTGGAAACAACCCAAAACACTGCAGAGCCAATACCTTCCCAAGGGACAAAGAGATAACAGTCCCTTTGGACTTTCTGTTGAATAAAGTAAGCTCCTAAACAGAAAAACAGAGCAGTCGTCTTTGTTGATTATAAAAAACGCAGCGTCTCATTTAGTACAGCCTGTTACTCCCATCCAGTCCTCCCCCGAAGAAGCAACTTACTGTGGGAGCAGGAGTACTACTCAGTGCAAATCCATAGGGCTGCTTTGGAGCTAGAGCCCTACCCACTGTGAGTAATACCACTGACGGCTGGACCTTGTACTCAAGTCCTGCTCTGTATTTGGGAAGGTCACGTCAGCGAAGAGAAGATGGAAGCCTCCTCTCTGAGAACGCGTTGAGCGAGCTTGTAATGTATTCCAGCCCAATGTTCGCCACATACTACAGCTGACGCATCTTCTACTACTTGTAAAGAACGTCACAGGAGATTAACCGACCCACAAATTCATGTGGAAAAATTTCAATTAAAACCGAGGGCAATCCTGTTTACATATTGAAATGTTTAGTTCTGATATTTTTAATGACGCATGTAACTTTGGAAATGCCAACTTTTGAGGGGGGGACAACTTTTTTCTTTTTTTTTCACTGTTTTTCTTTCAGAACGGACTTTGCTGTTGTTTAAAAAAGTGATCTCAATTTCAGTAGGTTTTTGTTACTACATAGAAAAATAAACATTCCCATCAAGTGTAATACTTGGATTAACCCGAAATGCTCCACTTTGCTTTTTCCGTTTTGGTAAGAAACCTGGAAGATTTCTGTCTTTTTCTGACCTGGACTTACACTCTGTAACTTTTTGATGTGTCCAGCGAACCAAATAGGAAATGTAATTCCACAGTGTCCATTCTGTCTTCCTGATTTTAAGCATGATATTTTACTTACATGTGATGTTCTTTTTCAGACTAAATTATTTACTCGAGTTTTGGTTTCCTAGCTATCATCTTCTGTAATAGCATGAGACAAATAAACAGAATAGAGTTGCACCAAGCAGTGCCTTAATGTTCAGCAGGTCCTGTTAAAATCAAGTTGGTATAAAGTCTCTGCTGGTGGGTTTATGCTATCTCTATGGCCACCCTCGACCATGCAATGAGGACAGAGGTGTTGCCCAAGCAGAAGCCATAAGGAAACTGTATGCACACTAGGACAGATAAAGGTTATGGACAAATAGGCTTTTCAAGTGCAAAATAATTGGGTTTGATAAGCAGAAAATGAATCTTTACCACATCCCAATATACACGGAGAGCATGTACGGTGGAAGTAAAGTGAATTCAGTTTTAACAATCTGCTTATTGCTGGGCATGACTGAGCAGCTATTACATTACAGCACATGTCAGAGTGCAAGTCTGGCCCTGCGGACACTGTCTTTCCACGGGGAAGGTGGAGAAGGGACTTCAGGGACTGTACTGCCAACAGTGGCACAGGGCACCCTGGGTACAGAGCAGTCCAGGAGGAGCAGGTTCACACAGCCAGGCAATGATTTGCTAAACAGAGAGGGTACAAGACCCAGTGGTCAGAAGAGCTTAGGAGCTTGATGAAGTCTGGTGTTTGGGGGAGGTCTTCCTGAGTGCTACTTTTTTGTGTGTGAGAGACTCTCCTCCCACCCAAAGTGGATGTTGAACCCTTCCATAGACATGGTCTGGGTTTGCTTTTAGAGACAGAAATGCTTTCAGCTTAAAAAACCATATAGTCTTTCTTTAAATATGTGCCTGCCCTTCTGAGGGTCCAGCCCTTCTTCCCTACAGACTGCTTGCTCTTTTTGGACACGGTGCATTGGCCCAACACTGAAACACATTAGAGAGAATATGAATCAAAAATAAACATAAGAAAAAAGGGGATAAAATCAAGCGCATTTTGGACATAAAGGCGGCAGACATAAGGAGCTGAGTACATAGAGGAGATTCCTCAGACAAAAAGCCTTCAAGCTACATAGAAAAAAACAACAGTTGTCACTGTAGCCACATACTTGTGTGCAACTTGTGTGAACAGAGAACAAGAGTTTGGGTCTTTGAGCAAAAAAACAAGCGTGAGAGCATGAAGCTAGCTGTCAACTGCATGAGCAACCCTAAGGGATGTTTGAGTAGGACAAACTTTAATGTTTCCCCAAAACACATTGAAATTCTCTTAAATTTGCTGTCTCAGTTACAGAGTGTAATTCTGTGCCATAAGTGCTCTCTCTGTAGTCATTGGCCTTGTGCCTTCACCTGCCTGGATAGGAGGCTCCACAACCTTCAGTCCATCCTGGCCCACAATGAGGGCTTACCCAGTTCATCTGGGCTGTGTTTGCACACTACTTCCTTCCCTGGGAGGTTTGCCTCCTGGGTGAGTACAGATTACATCTGGACTGGGGAGCAGCCATGGTGCCTCATGAGCCAGCAGTCCTGGACCTCCTGTTATCCAGGTACAGGGCCAGGATGGAGCACAGCCCAGCTCCCTTTGGGCTCTTGCTCTCCATGGAGATCAAGCTGTGGTGGGGGCTAATGCCTGTCCAAGTTTCACCCCAGCACAGAAATAGGACATGGGCAGGATGTGAACCTGGGAATGAGGAGCTGTTCCTGCATTGCAGTCAGGGACACAAGAGTGACTGAACAGCTCTCCCAGAGTAACAGAGTTTTTTTTCTCCAGCTCTTAAACCAAGGAGGGGATAAACCTCCCCAAGTCCACACAGACACCTTTACATAAAAGGCAACATGGCTGATGATGGCACCACGAGATCTCTCCTTTCTTTAGGTATCCCCTCAGTCCCCTGTGTCTCAGTCTGGATCTTGCTTCCATGCTTTCTCCCCTGTCTTGAGAGAGGATTTATTTTCAAGGCTTTCATATTTACAGCTCTCAACCCTCCTCCTCCTTCCTTCATGTCCCAGAGTAGTTTTGCATATTGGCTAGAGAAGAGGCAAAATCCTCAAAGCCAGTGCTGGAGGCACTGTCCTTTAATCAATCCCAAGAGTAAGAAGGGTTGAGCTGTGCTTTCCGCCTGCATTCCCACGCATGAGTGCCCAGAGAGACCCTGGCAGCCTGGACAGCCCCCAGCCTCAGCAAGGATCAGATGGGCTCCAAATGCGCCATGCATGGCCATCACCATCAGTGGCTGCACAAGGTTTGTCCCTCTGCGTGGATTGACGGCTGCAATGCCATGTTCACTCCAGGGAACAGTCTGATCATATTTTGTGGTTTTTGTGTCTTCCTTTTTCCTACTTCATGTGGTTGTGTGAGGCAACGACAGCCATAGCAGCCATCCCCACATCTCCTGTCTCTCCTCTGTGCCTCCCCTCTGAGACAAACCCGTTGCATTTCTCCGGGCCAACACCAAGATGGCAACAGAAACCCTGGGGACAAGGCAAGGGTTCTTCTTGTCCAGAGAAGCCCACCAACAGAGAGCCTGAACTAACTTCTGTAGCTAATCTGCATCTCACAGTGGATTTTATTAAGCAAGGAAGGGATACAAAAGGAAAAAGTCCTCTCAAGGTCTTCCTTCTGGTCCCCACCCTTCACCTGCGTATCACCACCTTCCCTGTCTCTGCTGTGGATGTCACTGAGCACAAAGCCTGTGTCTCTGAGGCACCATGGTTATGGCACAGGTGGGAAAGGGTGGAGGTTATCTCAGCTATGCATGCCCCTGAGTCTTACACAGCTGTACATGGACTGAGGTCCTTTGCACTGAGTTAGAACAGCCCCAGGGGTGCTCTGGTTTACACATCCCCATGCTCATGAGTTCACTAATGACAGCCCTGAGGAGCTGAAGCTGCAGGTCAGGCTTCTACCATCAAATCTTTTCCTTCCAGCTACCCATCCATTTCCCTGCTGCATTGCCAGCAGCACGTAAAACTGACATAAGAGTGGCTATGCCAGGTCTTTTGTCAAGCCTTGGTGCTGGGGGAGACTGCAAGTTTGCACAGAAAGAATTGGCTTCGTTGGGATGGGGAACCACCCAGCCACCAGTGCAGACATCTTTAGCTGAGCCCCATCCCCTCAGTTGCCATCAGGGTCACTGGGGAAAACCATAACTCGGCCGGTCTAGTTTAGGTACCTGCTTTGAGGCAAGAAGAGTGACATCCAAGAAGTGGCTGCTTCTCTCTTCCATATACTAGCTCCCCTGCAGATTTTCCTTTCAAGCTGACAGCAACTTGGTTAGTAGAGAGCAATGCCTTTAACTAGAGAATGTCAACAGCCTCCTTAATTCACTTACAGACACGCATGCCACCAACATACGGACATTTTGCAGGACTGTATTACAGTGGACAAGTCACAGACTTAAACAAGCTCTGCTGTCACTGGTATGAATTTCCCTTCATCTTAATGAATCAAATATGTCCTATAACTCATAATTATTTTTCATTTGTACTAATGCCACACAAACCTTTCATTTCTTAGTCAATTCAGTTTACAAATGGAAAGTATGCAGGCCGCGACTTTTTACAGTGTTCTGTAGAAAGAGCTGCTTTCAGGCACAACTACTACATGATGATGTTCTAAAAAAAAAAAAAAAAAAGAAGTCACAAAACCAATATAACAGTGTATTTGCATGGGAGCACAGAGTACACAGCTCTGTGTGTGTTGCGACACAACCGTCCTGAATTGCAAGGATTTCATGCTTTTTAAACAGCATCCATGACATCTGGGAAACATTTCTGCAAGAATAAATAGGCACACAATGTCCTGAAAGGTAAATGTCTCCCTGTTTCCCCAAAAGCTTTCCAAATCAGTCGGTACAAGTTGCTTTGGTGTAAACAAAGTGCTGTCATTTTGATGCTGTTTTGTAGGTACCCTCTACCCCCTCTGTAGAAGTACTACTGGTGGGAGATGGTGGGCATATTTATATCAGATTTCCTGAGGTGGAAAAGGGCTAAGAGGATGGTAGTTTCCCCCAGCAGAAATATTTGATGCAACATGTGCACTATGAGTCACATGGCTCACATGCACATTATATTTGCCTTTATATACATATACATATGCATATACATATACACGTGCACACACACATACACATACTCAGATGTCAATCTTAGGTTTCCGCCCAATTCACTTCTGCCTCTTACTCAAGCAGTTACAGTGGAATATTTCCTTCTTAAGTGGAGAAAATACTTTTTTCCCACCCTCACATCAGTTAAAAGCAGAGGTTTTAATTTAAAAGCTTGAAATCAAATTGTAACTTAAAAGGGCTACTTCTGCTCCAAGACTTCAAGGGATTTTAACCCCAGAAAAGAAATGCATGCTGCTTTCCCCCATTATGGCAATGAAGTGGAATCACAAACATGACTACAAGTACTCCGAGCAAATGTTGCCGCAATGCAAAAGCGTAAAGAGCTGGTCAGGTCTCCTGAAGGAAAATATTTACCTCAAATGTGCGCAGAACTTTAGCCAATGCCCCAACTTCTTCTTTCAGAGAGAAAATCAAAGAAATCACACCATCTTTATTTGAGGACTCTTCAATGTACATAGATTCCTGAAAGAAAAGAAAGCCAACAAAAAAAGATTTACATTAACCCTAGGAGTCAGTTTTGCTTTGTTCCATTTCCCTTTTGCATGGCATCAGTAATGTAAAGAGGGTATAAAATTGCTTGAAGTCTTGAAGTGGGAATCAAGGCAACTGTTGCTGCCAGAAGTAGAGCAGCTCTGGCGCTGCTCTGATTTATGTTGTTAGAAGCACAAAACCCCGTCTCTCAAACTAGGGCCCATGTGGAAGCCAGGTAGTCAAAAAGGACATGAAAATAGTCTAATATCATCTCTGTCTTCATTCACCTCTACAATGTACGAAGCTCAGGGATGACTGGAAACATTACTGCACTTTGCTTTCAGCTGCAGTACAAAGACCTTCCCTCAGGCTTTCTTTTCATTAACACTCAGGATAAAGCAGAGCAACGTAGATGAGCTCTGTGCAGAGATGCAGGCCGTGATCTGTGTTTCCCTTCAGTTCTGCTTGTAC
The DNA here is from genome assembly GCF_963924245.1 of Chroicocephalus ridibundus. Lineage (NCBI taxonomy): Eukaryota > Metazoa > Chordata > Aves > Charadriiformes > Laridae > Chroicocephalus > Chroicocephalus ridibundus. Next base: position 159,575,635 of record NC_086284.1, read on the forward strand.
CTTCCAGGTAGCCCCAGGAGAGGTGGTATTCGCCAAAGGGATATGGAAGGTCCTTTAAAAATGAAGTAGCAACAACAACCAACAAAAAAAAAGGGAAAATGTTGGTGCAAACATTTAGACCTTGCCTAAATCCCACAGTGAGTGAAGACTCAGTTAGGGCAAAACATGTTTTCATTTATGCTTGCTCCCTTTCTCTTACTGATTTTCAGCTCTAAAAATTCCAAAAGACAATTTCCAGTATTCCCAAGCAAGGAGAATGTTTGTTTTCATTATTTTCATGGTTCTCATAACCAGAATGTCTTAGTACGTCTCTGTACATGTGTTTCTTTTCACTACCCCCTGTTAAGTAGGCAAGTGCTATTTTACCACTTCAGAGACAGGAAACCAAGTGCTGGAGTGGGGCCAGATTTTCAAAATTATCCAAGTACCTCACACGGCAGGTAGGTTCCTGCTGAGATTTCCAGAATAGCTCAATTTTTCTGATGACAGAGTAAATTTGATGCACAAATATCACAAACTTTTGGAAGTCTCATTAATGCCTTTTTTGTTGTTTTTTTTTTTTAACATCTTCTGGCCTTGGGCAAATTGCCCCTGGTTGGTATTTCAAAGATCACACCAGATATTTGCAACACAGAAGGGTACTGATGTAACAAGCCCCAGGCCAAAACTTGTCTCAAGGTATTTTCAGTCAGAGTCTGTCCTCATTATAGCTATTGCTTGATTTAACATATAAATCAGAGTATAAAGAGTCTCAGTTACCAAATATTGCCCTCAGAAAAGACAGCCTTTGTGGCAGACAAATTAATAATCAAATCCAGCTGCCCTGAAGCCATAAAGTTCTTGGTGGGACTACATTTTCTGAGGCAGTGTTTTAAGGAACAGTCTTCTTTTGTAAAGTAAATAATTGCTGATGCTTCAGGCTGTCTCTGAGGCTGCTGCTAACCTGAGAATTCATTGCCAAAAACTGGCAACAGATTTTTCTATCTGGCTTTATTTCCAGGGGTTGCAAAGGTTACCCAAATATTTTCCACCTTTATGGGGATCCTCCAGTGGGAACTGTAGTAGAAATACTGATTTTATGCACCAGAGGGAAGGTTGTCATCTGCTCAGCTGTGACACTTCCCGCAGCATCTCTGTGCCTCCTGCATCCTCATCCAGCCAGGGAGGTGGCCCAGCTCTTACATGGTGGGAACCAAGAGGAAAAGCCATCAGGAGTGGTGTGGCAGCTGGCTAATGAAACCCATTTACACCTCAAGCAACCACAAGGGAAAAAACCGACAAGAGTCTGTCAAAAGGCAAACCAGATGTCAGTAGTCCAGAAATTTTATGACAGTGTGACCAAAACTGTCATCTGTAATACTCTCCATGCTTTGTTTTGCCTTTCTGTTTTCCCCCACCACAACCAAAATTGATCTTAAGGGCAGAACTGTGCTACACCAGGGTCTGCCTGATGGACCTGATTCCTGATGGAATTTGATTTTCTTGGTATTCATTGGAACCATTTTGAAAGCCATACAGTTATGTATTTAAAATACGCTTGCCAATGCATGCCATGAGGACCAACTTCTATGGCAGGTTGACTTGAATCTACGTGACAAAGGAAGATTTTGCGGTTTGGACACATGCAGGAGATATAATACAAGACTCAAGTCCTGCAAGGTAATTGTGATGTCAATTGATCTCTTTATACCATGAGATTACCCAAAAAAACCTTTAAAACCTTCTTTCCAGCACAGGCAGATTCTCGTTGGTCACTAGCCTTGATGTGTTGAGATCAGCCACTCAATCTGTCCTCACTCATTTTCTCACTCTTGTAAATTTATTTATGTTGGTGCTTAAAAGCAAGACACATCGCAGCAGGCAGTAGGCACTAATTCTGCAGAGTGACACTTGCTTAATTTCTTGCATGTCTGCATATGCAGTCAGTTCACTGGACTTTGCTTTCATTGCAAGGGAAAATAAGAGTAAAATGATGGTTTCCCTGGTACCCCGTTCTTGTCAATATATATGGAGGCAATATACATCAATACACACTGGAGACAATATGCAACAACAGGTACTCTGGAGGTAATACACATCAACATAAACACAGGCACTCACATTTATTGCTGAGCTTTTTGTAGTACCTATGCACAATTTAACTGTTGATCACGGTTTATGCATTCTCAGTTCTAATTCTAATTTCTTGTTTTTCAACATATAAAGAGGAATTGCAACTTTGAGGCAGTTCTGCTGTTGTCTTAGTACTGTGGTTATGAACAAATTGTTTCATTGTCATTGAAATATTGCCTATATAACATGTATATGTGGTTTATAGATGTAGTGTGGAATAAATTAAGCTCTGATTTTCTTACAGCTCTTTTTTCAGGAAGTAAAATAAGAACCAGTTGATAAACATGAACATTCATTCCTTGACGTGGTACAATCTCAAAGATAGGTGATGTGTAGATGCAAGGACAGGTTTACCTGAGCACAAGGCAAATCCACATTTTTAGTTAACCACTTCACAAACAGATTGATATTGCCCTTCTGACACATGCGGCAGTATTGGAGATCAATAACACGGACGTGTCAGCCTTCTAATCTATTTCTGAGCTGGTTAGATAAAGCCCTTCAAAGTCAATTCCAACACTGTTTAAGCCAGATGAAGCTTTGCTTGCCGTTTCAGTGAAAGAAAATTTTCACCTCTGTGTCATAAATTCCAGACTTACTAGACATACAAAATGGGGGGGGGGGGGTAGAAAAAAAAAGAAGGGGGAAAATATTTCAAAGGAAATAAGATTTCTAAGTTACTTCTGAAAACAGAACTAGTTTCCAAGTCAGATTTCTTAAGCCATTTAGATGCTCAGCTCCTATAGGTGTCATTGGGACGAAGCAATTATACAACTTGGAAAAGCAGCAAGGTGGGACTCTAGAGAATTGTTGTGGGCGTTCAGCCTCAGCACACACAGCAATAGGAAACTGGGTTTCCTTAGCTGTTCCGCTCTTAAAAAGGTCTGTAGAAAGTGAAGCCCTTTTTTACACACTTTCTGCAGCTTGTCTCTGGCTTCAGCAGCATTACATAGGACACATACATGAAAAATTTGGTCCTAATAATTAACCACGCTGGCCTCGGGTTACGTTGCTCGCCCCTGTGGTAACTGCAGTGCCTGCAATTGAAAGGTGTGGGCTTCAGGACTTTCCTGTATTTCCCAAAGCAAAGGGTTCAAAGTAAGTCAGTAAACATTAAAAAAGGGGACATCGGAGTCCCAAAATCTAGCAAATGTTTCCATCAGAAGAGCATGTAGCTTCAGCTTCTCTCCTTTAACAGAAGAAGACAGCGTCCTTTAAACACACGGGTTTAGGACCTCTAATTAGCTGCTGGGTTTTTCTGCTGCTTCTTCTCTTTGCCACATGAGTAAGGATACTGTTGCAATGTTCATTTTCGTTCCCGCTGCACTTTTGCGAGCACAATTAACAACAGACAAGTATGCCGGCTGCCTAGAGGAAGAACGGTGGCAACCAGGCACTGCAAAGCATCCAGACAGGCGCGTTGTTTTCTCCCATCTTGTGTCACACTGCCTCTCAGAGAGCAGGGGACAAGATTGGCAAGCATGGTGGGGAGGGCAGGAGAGAGGCAGCCACAGCTCCCCCTGAGAAGAGCGGTCACACAGACCCCATCTCTTACCTGGAAAGGGTCACCATTCATTTTGCAGTGCTGCGCGTCCATGTTGCAGAGGCAGCGATACCCACGCAGGGGGGCCCCGTTGCCGCTACAGGTGAAGCCTTCTGACCTTACTACAGTGGCCAGAACTCTGTGCAAAGGTATTTAAAGTGCAGCAAGCGAGGCAAAGCCATCCCCTTTCCCCCCGCCCTTACCCAGCTCCCTCCCCCAGACACCGTGCCAAGGGGGCGTTCTCCCTACACTCCCCCCCCCACCCACCTCTGGCACATGGACAAGCCTCTCCACGCCACAGTCCAGCCCCTGGAAGTCCCACCCTGGAGTTTAGCGGCTCTCCAGCATGTTGTTTCTATCTGCGTCCAACGTGGACCAGCGGCATGCTTTGAATTAACAGCCTTCCTCCTCCTGATCAACATCAGCCGCTGTTTTCATTTTTGCACGCCAAAGTGTCGTCTCCCGTTCAGCCTTCCTCCCGTCCATTCCCACTGCTGCGTGCGTGTTCAGCCTCAGGTGGGCTTCCCACCGGGGCTCACTCCACGTGACCAGAGATCAGATGTTCTCCAGGATCTGCTCTTTGGATGCCAAACATGAGCCAGGGAGGGCTGTGGCACAGCGCAGCAGCTGAGGGATTTGTCCTTTAGTAAGACCTTTTGGGCTGCATCCAAGAGGTCAGAGAGCGGGAGACATCACTCCACACACCAGACGTTGGAGAGAAAGACACGGTGTAAAGGAAGCGTGAAACAGGAGTTAGCTGCATGAACTTCACACTGGGATATGAGCCTGGACATGGAGAAAGGGAAGAAGGTAGAGGAGGAAAAGAAGCAGGGAAGAGCAGGTCAGAGCTAGGGGGCAGGAGGATGCAGATGTAGATGTGCTTGTCTATAATGTCAGTTGTGGACACCTACAAGGGGACCGGGGTGGGGAGTGTAAATGATTTCAGAAAACATTGGTAAAGTGTTGGTACAAAAGAGCCCAGATTTGGTTTGGAAAGAGTCATCAAACGGATTGAGGGAAAAATGGAAAGCTGTAGCCCAACACAGGAGGACAGGTAAAACAAAAAACAAACAAACAAACAAACAAAAACATCTGATCAAGTATCTATCTTGCTATTTGGAAAGATGAAGCCTGTACTGAGACAAACTATGTCAGGCAGGTAATCTTGCAATATTTTTGTGATGAAGATAAATTCTGTGGAATAGAGAAATCATCTCTTTACAGTTATTTTAACCTTGAGGAAAGTTCTACGGCATGCACTAGTGCAAACGCAGATTGGTGAATACTACCAAAGACCTACCGTGAATTACCGGTACTGAAAAAATCCAGTAGCTGCTAAATCCGATCAGCATTATAGTAGGGAAACTGAGTGGAGCCACTTTGGGGGATCTCAGTCCAAATCCATTTGAACCCCATGACTGTGGAGTCAGGATCCAACCCACTGAAATTATCGACTGTATAATGTACATCTGAAGTAGCTCAGTGATTTGGGTGTGAATACATACCTTTTTCAGAAGAGCTGCTTGTTGTGCATCCTGAGGCTGCACGTGGGGGTAGAAAGTTACTTTCTGAAGTGACCAGCAAACCTGTGGTATTGGCTGGCAGGTCAAGGTAGGCCCCCGAATGTGATACACACATAACACACTGGGTCCTGCTGACACCATGGCAGCAGGTTGGGGCAAGGAGAGAAGGAAGGTTAACCTTGGTAATTTCCAGCAGCTTAAAAACTACTATTTTTGAACTGCTCAGCCAATAAGTTCAGCACAGGAGGCAGTATTTTGTGTCCTGTGTTTATGCTGCACCAGGCACAGTCCTATCCGTGACAGAGACATTGAAGGCCACCTTGCAAAAAAAACCAAACAGTGAGATGAGGGTGGTGACATTGATTATAATAGTCCCTGTGCAGGACAAGACAGCCTCCAGCGACTGGTCGTGTTTACTCTCCCCACACACCATGCCTCGCTACCTGGTGTATTTTTCAACTAGATTTTAAAAGGCTGAAATGCATGTCCTAAAGCTGGCCAAAGAAACTATGGCATACAAAGTCATGAACTACTTTTTTTCTGTCATATTTTGTGCCTTCCTTTTTCTTTCTTTTTTGCTTCTCTTTTCATTACCCTTTGATCAATCTTTTTACCTTCTCTGTGGCTTTTACATGCATTTAGTCTTTTTTTTTTCCTTTCTTCCATCCTTTATCTTATATATTACACCCTCTGTTCACTCTACCCTGACAGTAATGGCAAGGCAAAGTGAAATACTAGGTATGCAAAATACTGCTCATTCCAAATCCTCGTAATTATCTATTTTGCCTCCTCCTCCTCCCCCCCCGTTTTTTCTGTTGGTGTTGCAAGCTTATCTCTTACTCTTATTGCTACGTAATCATAATAATATCACCAGTGTATTGCCACCAGTTCACTGTTTAATCAGCCTGGACTGTCAGAGGTTGCCTGGTAGCAAAAGGCACTGGCTGGGGGTGCCCAGCCAGTCCTCTCGTAGACGATACAATGCTAAGAAACTCGTACAATTCACTAGCCCAGGAACTAGCCTCCGTCCGCCCTGGGCAAGATGGGCAACAATTACTCCTCCTCTTGCCAGGAGGAATTCCCAAATTCTCTAGCTCTGGAGCAAAGTGCTGTGTGTGTGTCCATCCAGTGCCATGACAGTATGAACACACAATTGCATCAGTGCTGGTTACCTTGGACCATTTCAGAGTCCAAGCTGTCGAAGCTTCCCTGTCCTCTTTGAAGTACTAGTTCAGCATACAGGTTCATCGCCCTGCAGTGACATTGCTAACTGGGATGTCCCACTCGGGCTTCAAGTTGCCCCTTGTGTCTAGTTCTCCATACTCTGGGTGAGCACCTCAGCTTTGGGTCCACTAATCCTGCTCTGGGCTCTTGCTGCAGCACTGTGCAACCCAACTCCTTTCAACCATATGCAGACATGCACTGACGTCCCACATCGCCTCCATCTAAAAACACCTTTTCACCCTCAGAAACACACACCTTCTTGGGGCACACACACACGCACCCCCCCATACACATCCATTCCTGGCTGTGCTGCTCAGCCACAACTAAGAGGGCTCTTAGCACTGAAAGTTGGCATGTTCCCCTGCAAGTTCAAAGGGCCATGGACTTTGGCTGCTTTTCAGACTGCTCTTTCCCGCCTCTGCCTTTAGCCAGTATTTGCAGAGCAGCAGCTTCCCCAGAGCTGTGTGTTTTCTGGTTTGGGCAGGGATGTCCCCTCCCGTGCACAGACGCTGGCACTGTCTTTGGCCTACAGGTCCCTGCCTGCCCTGCCACTTCAGGATGTCCCAGTCGATTTGAGGGAGCAGTAAGAAATGGAGAGAAGCTTTTCTAGTAAAACCAGAAGCTCGTGAAAAATTCCCAAATGAGGGTTCAGTGAGTATCTCAGGGTGTGTGTGTGTGTGTGTGAGATGACAGGGAGTAGGGAGGGTGTCCCCTTATCGATATCGCTAGCTGTGCGGGTGCTGCAGCTCCCCGTTTCGTGCCAGCCAGGCTGCATTTCCTCACGCCCCGGTCTGCGTCGCGGCTGCAAAACCGCCCAACCGCATCCCCCATCCGTGCAGAGCCGGGACTCCCCGGCATAAAATCGTGGAATCATAGAATCACCCCCTGCAGGCCGCTGCTAAATGCTTTTTGGCCGTACCCCATCCCCTCCCCAGATGCGTTTCCCCCCTCCTCTTCCTTCCGCAGCGCGGCGTGGCCGGGAGGTGGCACTGTGTCCTCACGGCAGCGCCCGCCGAACCGGAGCCGGGGAAGGGTGGGGGGCGACTACACACACACAGACACCGGACTGTCCCCCCCACCTCCCCTCCCGGGGGACTGGGGGTTGTCCGCCTCCCAGGCTGCGGCAGGCATCACCCAAACCCCCCTCCCACCCCTCCCGCCTGGGGACTGACACCGCGGAGCCGCCGGGAAAAACACACACCCCCCAGCCAAAAACGTGGCGATGTGGGGAGGCGGCTGCTGGGGGGGGGGGGGGGGGAGGGGGGCGGGGGGGGGCAGCTCGGTGTGATTTATCCCCCGGGGCTGTGATGGACGCGGGACGCGTGTCCGCACAACGGGGACACCCGGCGGGCGAAGGCCCCCGCTCCGCGGGCGCGGAGGGCCGGGGGCGCCGCGCAGCCCGGCGGGACCCGCGGGAGCGGCGGAGGGGCGAGCGGGCGGGGACGGAGCTGGGGACGGGGACGAAGCGGGGGGGGGGCGACTGCCGCGGCTGCTCGTTGGGGTTTTTTTCTTCTTTTTTTTTTTTTTTTTTTGCAGCCTTATATGCAAACTGTCACTTCAGGTTAGCACAAGACCTGATGTAGCTCATTAGCATGAGCTGTATCTAATATGCTTAAAACCTCTAATTATTTATTATGCCCTAATTGGCAGCCCAAGAAATGTCTGCAAAGTGATAAGTGTTCATCCCAAGACGCCTTTGGAGAAGAATTCAGCAGTGTCCCTGGTCAAACGTCATTTTCAATTCTTCATTCCGGGCATAGGCTTTATTCCTCTCGTACACGATACAACCCTAAGAAACTCGTACAACTCGCTAGCCCAAGAACTAGCCTCCGTCCGCCCTGGGCAAGGTGGGCAACAATTACTCACGAACACGATTTAAAGTCCTTCTTTCCGTGAAGGGACGTTTATGAAGAGACGTTAAAGTTTATTAAGTATGCAAAAGTGTAGGCAGATGCTCCTTGAAAATTACTCAGCCGAAGGGGCTAGACGTCAGGGAAAAATCGCTTTCCTGCCTTCTGAAAGTAGCAAAGTTTTGAAAATTATATTCACATAGAAACTGTTTCAAAATAAGTTTACCTCTGCGGGGTCGCCCTCCCCTCCCTCCTAATTGCCTTTTTTTCCCCCTTCCAAGTCTGTATTATGTTTCTTCAGGTTGCGCCAACTATTTATTTATCTTTATTCTTTCTCTCTTTCTTTTCATTCATTATTCTCTCTCCCTCTCATTTTTTTTTCTTCCTTGTGTGTGTGGCTTCTCGGTCTGATCTGTAGCTTGTTACCACCCACTGCACGCTCTCTCCTGCAGCCGAGGTGTTTCTATACAAACTTCAGCGTCCAGTTGTCATATTAATTATTACACTGAGTAATGACTGAAATAGTCAAAATAAGGGGAGACTCAAGAGAGCTTTTTCTTGCTGCTCAAAGATTCAGCAAAGAAGCCTTGCAACAAAGCACTAATTGGTCCCCAGAAATACTCTGACAAGGCATGGAAGATAGGTTTCATAAAGCCCAGCAATTGTGAAGGGGGAAAAGATCCTTGAATAGACCCCACGCTTCTTTTCTAAACTCTCTTGCTGAGCAAAAAATGGACTGCTTCTTGAATACTGGACTGATCTTGAATGCTATACCCAGCAGAGAAAAAAATGCACCATTTATTGTAAGTTTTTTTTCCAGCTATTCATGTGTTCTATGTGGAGAATAAGCTGGTTTTGTTTACCATGAAAGACCTTTTACTTTATTTTCACTCTTGGGGGGGAAGCTGGAAAGGGGAGGGGGAGGGCAAGGGGAGGGAGAGAAACACATGTGCCCAAATCCAGACGAGCTGCCTACTGTAACAAAATGGAGTGTAACAAATCCTACAGAAGTCCCGAATGTATCGATTCTTTGAAGATCTATATAGATTAACGACTTTCGTTCTGCTTTTCCAAGACGGCATTTAATCATAACGTAAATGGCCTTTAAAAAAGAAAAGGGGGGAAAAAAAGGCGTACCAAAGTTTAAAAAAAAAAAAAAAAAAAAAAAAAAGCAAGGACTTCAAAAGACCTCATGAGTGTGGCTACAATTTAGGCACACAAAAAAGCCACTATAAAATAATGACAGTTCAAGATTTAAAAAAAAAAAAAAAAAGAAGAAGGAGAAGAAAAAAAAAGGGGGGGGAGCCCAATGAAAAGGGCAAGGGCTATTTATCATTATGTTAGAATTAAGAATTTCAAAGTGCAGGTGCAGGACTGTGCATACGAGCGAGTGGAGGCGGGGGACCTTGAAACAATATTTATTATCAATAAATCTGGCAGCCCCCGACCCCTTAGTCTGCGCAGCGAGTGGAGAGGGAACCTGGCAAGATTGGCATTACCTCGGACAAGGCGAGGGGTGAGTTTGTTCCCCGGCGGCAGGGGATGGCGAGAGACGTGCTGGGCGAAGGGAGGAAAAGGCTCTGCCTCCCCCCTCACCCAGCCCCCGGGCCCCGGAGCCGGGGGAGCCGAGCGGGGACAGAGCCACGGAGGCAAAATTACATGCAAGTTACGCTCGGTGACCTCTGGGACTCGCGTCTTTTGCCTTTTTAAGAGCCCTCTGAGACTCGAGAAGGAGGGACCCAAAACCTCCGGTCTCATTCTGCCATTTCAGGGAAAAAGGGCAGGAATTTCCCTACGTGGTGTATCCACGCCAGTTCTGGTAGTGAGCTGCTCCAGAAGAATTACTCTGTTTAAATATGCATATAGTTTACAGGGCTGTAATTATATTGATAATTCTGTTGCTGCTTCCCAAAGCACTGGGATTTGAATTGCAGCACTGATCTATTACTCTTCATTACTCCTGTGATGTCACAACGTGGAGCTGATGATGCAACAACTATTTCCAGCGCAGAGGATTCTGATGTCAGACAAGGGATGTTGAACAAACCATCCAGAAGACTTGGAACCAAAGAGGGAGAGCTCCCTAAACAGAAAATAAAAACAAATGTTTTATCCTGCTCGGGTCTGGCTGTCCTGCCCAAGAGAGATTAAAATCATTTAATAGGTTTCACATGCAACAAGACAGCAGGCTAAAAATCAGAAAGAAACTCAGTGACCAGTGAAGGGGGCCCTGAAATAAATATGGCAGAGGTTAGACCAGACAGAACTACTTCACCTTTTTCATCATGTATGTGCATTAAAAGCTGCCACAGTAAAAATCTCTAAAAGACTCGTTAGCAGGTGCGCCTTGAGGTTCTGCCATCTGATGTTGCTGCTTATCAATGTTTAAACTCATGTGCCCAGCCAGGGTCAGGAATCCAGTGGCAGGTGAGAAGTGATCTTTACAGCTCCAGCCTGATGTAATGGAGGCCAGCAGCAGAGTGGGGCTTATTTTTGCACGCATTTACCCTGAAACCTGAACAGGGACTGTGCAGGTCTCCTCCTTCCATGCTTTGGGGCTGCTGTGAGCACCAGGCATGAAAGCCACTTGCCAGGGACTTCCTAGAGCCGTCATCTCACCCATGGCAAGACTGTCATACCATGGCTCTGCTTTTTCTAGGGAGCTACAGAGCACCCACCTCTGAGTTTTCAGAGTGGAGAGGTGCAGAGAGAGGTGGAGATGAGACAGAGCTGAAGGCAGAAAATGTGTGAAAGCTTGCACAGATGTGTGGATAAGTGAAAGGCAGGAGAGCAGGGAGAGAAGGTCCTCACTGCCGCTCATGCCAACAGCAGGGCCACCAGCATGCCCTGCTGCTGAGCCTGGCCATGTCTCCCAGCCTGCCCACACCCCAACTACCCCAAGGGTCAGTGTGACCACCAAGTCATGGCAGCTCTCACCACCTCAGCCCTGCTTTTCCACATTTGGCCCTGAGCCACAGGTGAGACTTCACCAGGCAGCAGGAGTAATTTCCCCTGCACAGCCCAGGTACATCCCAACTCCCCAGTTACAAGCAAATGCCATCGCCTGCTTGGAAAGGTAGTGACCTGCTCCCACTTTGCAAGGTGCCATGGAAAGCAGCAGGGGCTTGGAGAGTTCCTTGGGACCAGCAAGCGGACAGTGTGACCTGGGAAACGGGCTCTGGCAGCGGAGAGCTGACCCCACATCTGCTTGCTCTGCTGAGCACACCCAGACTTTATGCCGCCCTCTGAGACAAACCTTCTCCCCCCGCCCCGTGCCGGTAGCAGTACTGTGTCACTCGGACCCTATGGGTGACATCCACCACCCCGAGGGCTTTCATCCTTTCTCCCCAGACAGCCCCTTGGCACTCGGCGTCTCAGGGGGGTAAATCAAGGCGACTTCTCCCGAGGCTGCGCACGCTGCCGCTCCGAGCAGCACGCCCCGTAACCCCCGCACCGGCTCCCCCGCCGTTGTCGCAAGCTAATAGAGACATCAGGCCGCCCGCGGGGCCTGCGCGGCGCCCAGCACAGGAGGCTCCAGCCGCCGTGAGGGGAGCAGCCCCGGGGACACTCACGGGACTCGGGCTCGCAGCCGCTGGCGAGCGGAGGAAGCGGTACCGGGCATCCCGGTGCTTCCCAGGGACCAGAACAAAACCGCCCTGTCGCGCTCCCGCACACGGAGAAGTTTCCCTTTCCTTCTGCCCGGCGGTCCTCCCTTCCCCGACCCTACCAGGTGCCGCGACGGTCCCCCTTAACCCGCCAGGCCCCTGGCGGCAGCCGGCGCAGAGGATGCCCCGCACCTCCCGGGGCGGCCGCCCGCACCCCGCCTACCCCCCGGGAGCCACTCCGCCTCCCCCGGGGAACCCGCCGCAGCAGCGCACCCCGGAGCAGCGAACGCCGCGAGGGGACCCCTCTCCCTCGGGCAGGGGCTCCCCCCGTTTTCCGCCTGCACTCGCCACGGAGCCGCGACTCCCAGCCCGCCCCGTCCCGTCCCGTCAACCCCCCCCCCCCCCCCCCCCCCGCGGCGGCCCACGCGCGCCGCCTCCCGCCCCGCCCGCCGCCGCCGCCGCCCCGGCGCGGGTGTTTGCTCAGGGCCGGGAGCGCGGCACGCGCCGGGCGCACGCACTTGCGACAACAAACCCGCGAGGGGCGGGGGGGAGGAAGGGGGGGGGGGACGAGACGAGGAAGGGAGGGGGGGAGCGGGCACCGGGGGGGGGGGGTGGCGGGAGGCGGGGCCGCGCGTGTGTGCGGCGGGGGGGGGTCGTGTGTGTGTGTGTGTGTGTGTGTGTGTGTGTGTGTGTGTGTGTGTGTAAGGCGCAAGGTGCAGAGCGTGTGTGTGAGCGCGGAGGGGGGGCGGCGGGGGGGGTGTGGGGGGACACGACTCTGTGTGTGTGTGTGTGTGTGTGTGTGCGCGCGTGTGGCAGAGGCGGGGGGGCCGAGCCCCCCGCCCGCCCCCTTATAAGAGACACAATCCCCAGCCACTTTTTTGCAAAAGGGGCTTTGCAAAGCAGCCCGCGCACACGCGAGCGACACGAGCCTCCCCGCCGCCGCCGCCGCCGCCGCCGCACGGAGGGCGAGAGGGAGGGAGGGGGGCGGGCAGAGCCGCCCGCCATCCCCGGCCGCCCGCCCGGCTTCGCCGCCCGCTCCCTTTGGTCGCCGCTGCCCCTTCCCCCTGCCCTCCGTCGCCTCTTTCTCTCCTTATTTTTTTTTTTTTTTAAGCGACCGCCGCAAATTTTTTTTTTTTTAATCCCTCTTTTTAGATATTTTTTTTTTCTTTTGGTGGTGGGGGGGACGGGGACCGGGCGCCGCCGCCTCGCAGGACGCCCCCGCGCCCATGGCCAGCGGTAGCCCCGCCAGGATGGCCAGCGGCGCCGGGCAGCCGCCCTTTCTGCAGCCGGCCTGCTTCTTCGCCGCGGCCGTGGCCGCCGCCGCCGCCGCCGCCCCGCCGGGGCCGCCGGCGGGGGCTCCGCCGCCTCAATTGAGCCCGGCGGGCGGGCAGCCCTCGCCGGGCGGCAAGCCCTCGGGGCCGCGGGCCGCCAAGCGGCAGCGCTCGGCCTCGCCGGAGCTGATGCGCTGCAAGCGGCGGCTGAACTTCAGCGGCTTCGGGTACAGCCTGCCGCAGCAGCAGCCGGCGGCCGTGGCGCGGCGCAACGAGCGGGAGCGCAACCGGGTGAAGCTGGTGAACCTGGGCTTTGCCACCCTGCGGGAGCACGTCCCCAACGGCGCGGCCAACAAGAAGATGAGCAAAGTGGAGACCCTCCGCTCGGCCGTCGAGTACATCCGCGCCCTGCAGCAGCTGCTCGACGAGCACGACGCCGTCAGCGCCGCCTTCCAGGCCGGCGTCCTCTCCCCCACCATCTCGCCCAGCTACTCCCACGACATGAACTCCATGGCGGGCTCCCCCGTCTCCTCCTACTCCTCCGACGAGGGTTCCTACGACCCGCTCAGCCCCGAGGAGCAGGAGCTGCTCGACTTCACCAGCTGGTTCTGAGCGCCGCCGGCCCCCGCCGCAGGTGGGTGCGCGCCCGCGCAGGGACGGGGCTTCGCGGAAAGGGGGGACGGGGCGGGGGGGGACGGGGACGGGGACGACGCGGGGCGGCGGGGGGTGCAGCCGCCGGGGAGGGGTGGGGGGGAGCAGACGGGGTGCCCCCGCGGTACTTACGAGCGGCTTCGGTGCGCTGGTCCCGGCGCGGCTCTGATCTCCTCTCTCTTTTATTGTTACAGGACAGTTGCAAAAAGGGGGAAAAAAAATTAAATAAAAATATATCACACACAGAAAGACAGACAAAAAATCCACCCAGAAAAAAGAACCTGTTGCATTTCCCGCTCCCCCGCCGTCGGAGGGCGGTGCGGGCACGTTTCTTGGCGGGCGGGCACAGCGCTGCGCGCCGCGGGGGCGGTAGGGCGGCCGCCCCCCAGCCCCGGAGCCCCGCCGGCCTTTGCACTCCGTCGCGCCGCCCGCCCCGGACTGAGCCCCGGCGGAGCGGGTGTCCTGCGGGGGAGCCGCGGGGAAGGGCGCTGCGCTCCTCGGCCTGCGGAGGAGCTCTTCCCCCTCCCCAGCAGACAGGCAGCATCCCCCCACCTCCTCCTCCGCACCCCGCCGCGGCGCTTCAGAGACTGGCGTTCATCACTCTGTGGACAAAGTTAGTTCCCCGATGTTTGTGGAGATGTCGAAATTAAGCTATGCTGTACTCAAAGAAGCCCCTGGAGCCCCGTCCCCACGTCCCCGCTCCTCTCCTTCCCCTCGCTCCGAGCTTTCCCTCTCGTTTCCATCATAGAATGCTTCCAATCTTTTTTGTGAATTTTTTTATTATAAGAAAATCTATTTGTATCTATCCTACCCAGTTTGGGGATATATTAAGCTATTTTTGTACATAAGAGAGAGAGAGATTTATAGAGGTTTTGTACAAATCGTTTAAAATGTGTATATCTTGATACTTTTTTTAATATGTAATGCTTATTACCTCTTCATGTTTAGACTTGTAGTCGACATTAACTTACAACTGCCATTTTTGTATGTGGTTTTGTAAAGGACTTGGATTTCCTCCAGATGTACTTTAGCACCAACGTGTCTTACTTTATAGAAACTTTGTTAATGTATTAATAATGTTATTAAACAATGTTCAAAGTGAACAAAGTTTATGCAGCTATTGTCCAAACGCAAAATGGTAGCCATTTGTTTATACATGCTGCCTTTGAAAAAAAAATACACAAACAAACAAACAAACGAGAACCCCTATGCCACTGCCTTTTCTTACTGTTTTATTACAAACTTACAAAGGTCCTGTATAACCCTGTTTTATACAAACTAGTTTCGTAATAAAACTTTTTTTAATTAAAATGATCGGCTGCCTACTGCATGCAATTTTTTTTTCTTTCTGCCATTGACAACGATGAATGTAAGGACAAAATGTTAAATGATGTTATGCCGCAGCTAAGTTGCATATGAAGTGTTTGTATCTGATGGATGTAACATATATTTCTCTTTATCTATCTCTATATAAATATGCAAAGATCTAGCGGTATCACCATTGTTTTCTTGCCCTTCTGTGTTGCAAATGTGTATCCAAATCCAAAGGCGAGGGGTGATTAATGATTGCATTGTCCTTCCTGAAATCACTGCACATTAAAGAATTCCTCCAAAAGCCCAAGTCCTAAAAAAGAGGGCGCTCCATCCCGCATTTCGGCGCTGTGACCCCGTTCCTCCGCGGCTCTGACCCAACGGGGCAGAAAAACGCGGGGGAAGGCACAGCCGCCGCCACCCAAAACACGGGCTGCTGTGTTGCCTCTGCAAAGGTACCGGCTGGGTAAAGAAAACCGTCGGGGGAAGACGGGAAGCGAGAGGCGAAGGGAGATAAAGTAAAATAAATAAATAAAGTAGTAGAAATGGGTGGCAGCTTAGAGACACTGGTCTTTCTAAGCTTGTTATTCTACCCAAATAGCGTGATCTGCCTGTAAAAGTACCCAATTACCAAGACTCAAAAAGAAATTGGACTCTTCCCCCCCTCACGCTATTTTTTTTTTTTTTTGGCTAGCCTGCTTGTTGTCAGTTAGCAAGGACGTGACCAGAATTCGCCTTCTCCTTTTCGCCTGGCTCCTACATCACTTGCAAATTCAGTTTGCGTGCACCAAGCCAAGCGGAAAGCAAAGCGCAAAATGCATCTTACAAAAAAAAAAAAAAAATCCAACAAGAAAAAAAAAAACCAACAAAGACCGGGGAGAGCCAGTGTGCCGTACAGAGTTAAAAAAGATCTAGCCTCCTCCGCTACAAATGTGCCGTCGAATTGCGAGGGATGCGCTGTTTTTCAAAAAGAGGAGGGAAAAACTTTGCTGGAGCACCCCGGAATTTTCTGTGTGTGTATGTGTAACTATATATATATACACACACACACACACAGAGGCATATGCATAGGTGGACACATGCACGTGTGGGTATCAACCAATTTCTGCATGGCTTTAAAAGTATACACACATTTGCCCCTTCACAACCTCCCCCCACGCCCTGAAATGATCAATATGTGATTTACTCGGGGGGGGGGGAACGAACACACGGGACGGGGGGACGGGGACGGGACACGCTGGGGTCAAGAAATCCCTCATTACTTCAGCACAAACACTCATTGTTTTAACCGCTCGTGGAACTAATGTTTAGTTATGAAAATAATAACCGTTATATGCCTCCATCCGCTCTCCCTTTACAGCATCTCCTTTTTTATTTACCCACTTTTGCAAGTGTACAGATAAGGTATGCAAAGAAAGCGTAGCGAGTAATTTATAGCTATGAATATAACATTAGGATAATGTTTCATTCTGTTACAAAGGCGAAATTTCTCTTCCTTGTGTAGACAGGTGTTCTTTTTTGCTCACTTCTGAATAGTAAATATCCAGACTCATTAAACTAAAGGCAAAGTTACGCTGTTGTTCGCTACAATGTATAAGGCAGGCCCAGAAATTCACCACCTCCTCCCTCTCTTTTCCCCTCAGCCCCCTCCCGAAAGAAAGAAAGAAAGGCAGAAAGAAAGAAAACACACACACACAATTTTACTGAAGATAGGGAAAGGGCAAAGCAGGATTGGGGTAAATCTCATTACATCTGCTCTAATCGCTTAGCAACACAAAGCCTTTTCTTGTATTAGTGCGGAGAGCCTTTCAGCGCTGCCTGACAGACAGTATTCAGTTAGCATTAGTAAACTCCATAAATCAGGGACTTCTTTGGGCACAGTATAAGTTTTAGAGCTACTCAGGGATGGGGCGGGGGGGGGAAAAGAGAAACGGGAGTGGGGGGGATGGATGCAGACGGAGGTTGCCGGGCCACAGATTTATTAATTTATTTACCTATGTATGTATTTATTGTAATGATGGAAAAGTGTCCCGTTAACAAATGCCTCTTCCCGAGTCGTGTGCGTGTTCCCGTCCCGTCCCGGCTCCCCCCCCCCCCCCCCCCCGCACCAAATCAAGACCCTCGGGCAGCGACGGGGAAGCACAGCGAGACCCCCACCGTTGGGCCGCGGAGGTGGGCAGCGCTGCCCCCCCCAACCCCGCCCGCCCAACCCCGAGGTCCGCGCCCGCGGAGCCAGGGGAGAGCCGGGGGGACCCTCCCTGCGGCGTGGGCTTTCCCCTCGCTCCCCATCCCTCCTCCCGCCGCTGCCCCCTCCCCACAACAACACCCCCCCCCCCCCCCCCCCGCTGCCCAAACTTTTTTCCGCGGGCGGGGACCGCGCAGCCCCGAGGAGCGTCCGCGCCTCCGCCCCTCCTCCGGTGCTCAGGTTAAGAGCGGAGGGGGGGGGGGGCTGCTCCCTGAAAGGGGTGCGGGCACCCCGGAGAGCCTCCCCTTGCCCCCAGCCCGCCTCTCCCACCATCCCCTCGGAGCGAGGCGCCCACCCGCACCCAGCCCCGCAAACACCGGGCTTTGGGGGGCCTGGGGGCTTTCCTCCCTTTTAAAAAACTTTTTTCCCCTTTTTCCTTTTTATTTGTTTATTTTTTAAATTTAGTTTGTTTCTTCCCCTCCTTTTCCCCCCCCTCCCCCCGCCCACTTTTCTCTTTTATTTTTCTCTCCCCCCACACACCCCACACCCCCCCACAGCGCAGGTCCTGCCTTTTGTGTGCGGGCACACGGGGGACAAGGGGGGGGTGTGGGGGCTGAAGGGGGGGTTGGCGGGGGCCGGGCAGGCAGCGGGCAGCGCTGCCCCCGCGCGTGTCACGCCTCAGCCCTTTATCCCGGCGGCGGCGGGGGCGGCGCGGCGGGGGCCCGCCGGGATCGGGGGGCGGCGTGCACCCTCCCGCCCGCAGCTGCCGCCCGCACCGCTCCGCACCGCTCCGCACCCGCGCTCCGCGGGACGGGGCAGAAGGCGAGGAGAGAGCGGGCACCTGCCCAAGGCGAGGCGGGCACGGCCGGGGCCGGGGGGGCGGCGGAGAGGAGGGGGGTCTCGCCGCTGCGCGCAGCTCCATAATGCAGCGCCTATTACTCAGTGCATTCAAGGGATTAGCTCGCCTTGAAGTTTAGGGGGGGATTCTGCGTCTCCCTCCCCTCCCCGCCTCTTGGGAAGGGGAGCGGGGAGAAGGGCGACACCCCCCTCCCCAAA
The DNA here is from genome assembly GCF_963924245.1 of Chroicocephalus ridibundus. Lineage (NCBI taxonomy): Eukaryota > Metazoa > Chordata > Aves > Charadriiformes > Laridae > Chroicocephalus > Chroicocephalus ridibundus. The sequence goes on from NC_086284.1 coordinate 159,593,966, forward strand.
GTCCCCCCGGCCGCCACTCCGGTCCGTCCCAGCGCACAGCAACTTCTTGCTCCCAAGCGAGCTCGCTTTTAGCGTGTCAGGCCGCACAATGCAGGGCTAATTCCTGCTGCAAAAGGCAAGTGGTGAGGAATCAATCGCAGGCTTTATGCAATCAAAAGGGATGATGGGTTCGGGGTTGGGATTTTTTTTTTTTTTTTTTTAAGTTCCCTGCCCCACACTGAATTTCTCCTGCTCCTTACCCCCATCCTATTAATAATCCCATGCAGGCGATTGCAGACCGAGGTAAAGCTATCATTTGTATGCGCCTGAAGATTAATTTCCCCCATGTACCAACTCAACGGCATAGTTATCTCTTTAACAGGGAAAACAGTTTGGCTCCATTGTCGGGTTGCCAAGACCGCCTTTTGAGAAAGGGAGCCCGGCTAGCCTCTGATCAAACTCAAAGGTTAGTTAAAAGACAAAAACAGCTGAAAATCTTCATGAATAATGCTGTTTCCCCGAGCCCAGTGTAGTGCAAGCGCACATTTCAATGCCATAGCATTTTGTTATGCTGCTCGCCTAAGTCAGAATTTCACAGAAAAGGCAGAGAAGAAAAGCTCCAACAATTAGAGGGGGCCTGTCAGAAAACATTAACGCCTTCCTCGCCCAGCCTGTCAAGCGTGCTGGAAATAAAAAACTGGCATAGCGAATCGCACCTCCACCCTCCGGAGCTGCGGGAGGGGAGGTGGGGGGGGGGTTAGGGACAGAGAAGGAGAGAGAGAGACAAATGGACAGGCCCAGGCTGTTAACAGTCCCCCTCGGCTTTGCAGTTCATCCAAAAGCTGGAAAAAGAAGGGGAAAGGACCTGCAGCTGGATGTTCTCTCTTGATATTCATCCCTCTGTTTCATGCTCCTCTCAGGACCACCACATGCACTCACACCATCGGTCCTGCAAAGCGCTTGTGAGGTGCTCGGTGAAACAGCAGCACAGCAGAGCTGCCACCACCTTTTGCTCTCTCCAAAGTTGCACTTCTAAATTTCCGTGTCTGTGGCCGTGCAGATGTCCAGTGTGGCTGATCCACAGCTGGGCTGAAGGACCTCATGTCAGATGAGCTGTGCTCATGTATAGCACAAGAGGTACCTTGATTTTTTTTAGGAAAACATATTTCAAATGTACAGATTTAACTACCCAGACCTACTACCCACATGCTTGAGCCCGTTCCCCTAGTGACATACCTACTGGCAAAGACACCAGACTATTTAAACCCTCCCTTACATTCGCCTGTAAGTGAACATCTCGGCTTTGACTTTCCTGGCCAAAGCATGGATTTCTCCCAAGCATCTCAATTACAAGAGAGCTCTGCTCCTTTCTTTACTGTAAGTAAAACTCAGACCACCACTTGAATCCTTTTTTTTTTTCCCCCCCCTTGTTGCCTTTGTTGTCCCATTGCAAATACATGTGTGTGTTAATATCTGATAAGGATCAGACCACTACTGTGCAGCTTCTATGGGGGGGAAGGAGGAAGACGAGCAGGGGAGAGTACTGCTGTGTACTGTATTCACATGTGGGTTGACAAAATAAAATTACAGCAAAATATGAAGTGATTGGAAAAAAAGGAGTATCTCCAAATGTCATCATCTGAGGCATTCTAGGGGATTATACCGGTAAAGGGACACAGCAACACTGCTCAGACAACATGTGAAAGAAAGACAAGTCAGACTTTGCCCATGATTAGAGAGCTGAGTGATTCCTACACATCCCACAAGGAAGGAGCTCTGGCCTTGGGGACGGGAGCCCCATCCCTCCATCCCGTGCACACCCTGGAGCAGCAGCACGGTGCATCTAGGCAATATGGTGCTTGCTGTCCCCCTTCAGAAATGGCAGGTGTTTCCTGTAGCTTTGGAGCCAGATGTGTCCTCAGAAGGATGTAAGTAAAGGAGGATGCCCGCTGAGCACTGGTACTTTCCTTGGCTCTGACACTTTTGTCCTGGGCAAACACAAGCAACCAGAAGAAGAGGGAAGAAGTTTCTTGAAGTCACTTTTCTCCCTCTACCTGCTACTTACTATGCTAGCTGCGAGGGGAGAGGTTGGGTGAAAATGCAGGGAAGGGTAACTACAGGAAAAATACTTTTTTTTGGTGACAAGGCATTGATCTTAGACTGAAGCTACCTGGATTCCATGCTGGCTGTGATTTGTTCCTGTCTCAATCTATTTTAGCCTGAGACCCACAAATGTTAAATAGAGTAGTTCCCTACAGGTGCCCGGGGATATGCAGCATTGGGAGAAGGAGAGAAAGCTGTCAAGAGCGAGTGGGTCACTGCTCCAGAGTCTGCTCCCATGGAAAGTGCTGTTGGGAAGAGCCAGTGCATATTAGTAATCTGGTTTATTTTTCTGGGGGGCAGACAATCCATATTTTCTTTCACCCCATTGTGAGCGGGATTCAATCCTGTTTGTGCTCTTTGTCTACCACCTCAGAAAGGGGCAGTCACATATTCTTCCCAGGAGAGCTTCACTTCCCCTAAAACATCAGAAAAAACATCTGTACGTTGTCCTATATGTAACCTGGAAGCTGCTTGGGAGCAAACTCTGTTGAAAACGTGACCCACCAGGCTGTGTATTTCAACCCTTTTAGACCCTGTAAACAACCGCAGCAGCCAAGTTGCCCAGGTTTTCTGCTGGTCACTCCTATTTTGCAGTAACGTGTTGCTTTCTTGCTTTCTGCTTTTATAAACTCCCAATTGCACTGAGGAAGGAAAGATAAAAATCAGAAAGACCTCTACAACCAGCCCTAGTGGCGTAGCCTAGGCCTTTGCGATAGGGGTGGAGATTGTCTTCTGAAATGGAGCCCAAACTCATTCGGTCCAATTTCACAGAAGCAGATTACAGAAAGAGCCTGCGTTCCCCTTTTGGGATGGGGTCCTCCTCCCTCCCCCCCCCCCAGCCACACCATTCTCTCTCTCACTCTCCCCTCCTGCTGCTGGTGGGAGCTGCGAGCTATTTTAATTTGCACTTGCTGCACCGGCAGGTCTATATTACCCTGGAACAGGAAAGGAAAAGCCCCATATTAGTAAAGTGTGAAATGCAGTTTTGACTGAAAAGGGAAGCCATTTCTATAGGATTATACCGTGACAGTGCAGATTAAAACCTTGCCATATGGCCAGCTTGCTTTTACTTTCAGGTAACAACGCATTGCTAATTAAGCGGCGATGACATTTCTAAATGAAAAAAAAAAAAAGATAAAAGAAAAAAAAGCCACCTGTATGTGAAATAAAGACAGCAATGTGAAGGGAAGACATTAATCGGCGCTAGTAATATTGGAAACCAGCCCTCTTTTATCATTGCGGTTTGCTTTGAATAGGAGAGGGAATTTGTTTGATTTGTTATTGAGTAAACAATAATTCACGTGTGCAGTCGGAGAAGTGAACACGGTGCTCCTGAAAGGTGCCCAACTGACAGCGCGGGAGAGCAAAGTCCTGCATCATACCCGGGACAAACATGGCCCGGGCAATATCGTGGAGAGGTTCCACACCCTGCTTTGCCCAGGGCCTGCAAGGTGATGAGGGGTTTCGCTGAGCAAGGCAGGAGGCCACCCTGCCTGCTTAAGTGTCGGTAACACTTAAGCACGTGCTTAAATGTCTCACTGTACTGGAGATCTTCGCTGTTGCATCTCTGCGGGTACACCAGCAAATGATGGTATAACCAGTCAACACAAAACCTACAGCCTCTCCCACATCCACTTCTGTGTCACCGTGGGACAGCAACGGCTTTCAGACAATATATGGGACAACGTCAGGCTGTTGGTCTACCAAGCAAAGGGTCACTGGTTATTAATTACCCCCCGAGCCTTTCAGACGAAGGGTGTTCTTTAAAGACCTGAGACTTTTACTCGAAGTTTCTAATCAGCGTCTGCGCATACTCCTCCACGCCGTACAAACTGCATTTGGAGCTGCTGACCCAAGAGGCTGAAGAATAGGCAGTGGGACACACTTTGCTTCATCCTGCTTTAAATTTCGTAGCAAACCACATTTTAGGTTACCTTAATGCACATCAGGTTGGTCTGCTCGGCTATGGGCCCTGACTCAGCAAGGAGATTTACAGTGTTTAATATTCTGCAAAAAAAAAAAAAAGCTCAACTTGTCTCTCACATCTCTCACTGACTGTGCTGCTACTCAGATGAAACCCAATGTTTCATGTGGTCCTCACGGATTTTGCATGCTTGATGATTTGAAGTTGGATTGAGCACCCAGGTAAGGTTCTAGACAGATGTAAGTCCATGGATGAGCCTGACAGCACTTTACACTTTCTGCTGTCAAATTTTTGCTTCCTTCTCCGCCACTTTGGTCTGCTCTTTAGCCTCTCTTGCCTGTCATATCTGGGGCTGCAGCAGCTCAAAAGTTACACCTTGAACCAGCTTCCAGGGTAAGCATCTATTTGCTTACATCTTCATCCAGGCACTCTCACATCCCTCACCAGCATGATATAGCGAGAACAAGTGTGGGGTGGAAAGAGACCAGCAAACCAAGGAGAAAGCACAGACGTGACGTTCAGAAGCACCTCATTGCAAACACTACCCACCTGAACTCTAAATCCCCGTGGGCTTCATCAAAGATTTGGGTTCTGCCTCTTAGGGACCTGCTGGTGGGGATGGTGGCCTCCTTCTGTCTCTGAGGCCAGCGAGCATATAGGAGCTATCATCTCCTATATGTAAAAAAGCTGGCTATTGCCCCCACATGTGCAGAAAGGGGGATGGCATGGACCTGCAGTATCACAGGATGCAGTACGAGATGTTATAGCAGAAATTCACAGTAATCACGGAAGAGAGAGTGGGTCCCTACCAAACAGCCATGTCACGTCCTGCTGGGCAGGACGTCAGCACAGAGCAGGGTGGTTGATGAGGAAGATAGGATCATACAGACAGAGCAGCACTGGGCAGACAGCCCCAAGACCCAGGCAGTGCCAGCTCCAGGAGATGATCCTGTCGCAGCAAGAAGCATCCCGGGGCTCCTGCAGCTCCCTCTCCTCGTGTCCACACATGTGTCAGAAGAGAGAGGTGTTTGTGCGAGTGGCTGGTAGAGGAGGCTGGAGGGAGCATCAGACAAGCACAGGAGGAGGAGGAGGATGGCTTTATCCTCCATTCACCTACCTTCTACAACACCCCGTGGCAAGCACCGTGAAGGGATCATGATGTACAGACAAACACAAATAAAATAGCTGCTGGCAGAAGCAGTGAGTAAACCTCCTCCCTTCCTCCTCTGCTCCAAAGTTTCTTGTCCGAAGACCACCGCGGCTGCAGGGGCAGGTGATGAGGACAATGAGAGGTCCACAAGGGGCACTTTGCTCAGTCTGGGTTGTCCCTTGGCTTCTCTGCATGGCCAAATCCCGTCTTCTTGGCACATCACTTTTAGTTACCACTGCTCCTTCTCGCTCTCTGTGTGGGGAACTGCTACTGACCAATGGAGCATTTATAAATAGAACAATGTTTAATTAACACAACAGTAGGACAGACTTGTTGAAATACTTCCCAGACAGCAGGCAAGAGTCCTGACAAGGAGACTATTATGGGAATTTTAATGAATCCTTCCAGAGTGGGACGGCTTCCATACACCTACATTGCAATGACTAATTTTGTTTGTGAAAATTGTATTGGTAAATGATGCAGAGTGACAATAATGTTGGGGACCAGCGAACTGAATAAAGTCACTGGATGACTATGTGAAATACTGCCTACAGGACAGAGCAGAGTGCTTTACTAAATGCACTGCAGTCATGGGTCCGAGTGCCCAAAAGCCCACGTCAGACCTAGCTACAAATGTAGTTTGCATAAGGCAGGCAAAGAAGCAATTAAATAACCCAAACAAGGATCTAGCCATGCCAGATGCCACCACAGCGTGAAAAGAAGCAAGAGCTGCGCAACTACTTCTGTGAGACACGACCAGGAGCATGTGCCTTATTAACACCACTGTTAAATGCATGCCTGCTAGCTGCTACGGCTGTAATTGAGACAACGCACACATATCCTTGCCATCTCCCTGTTTAAGAAAAGAGGAAATTAAAACTGGCTACCTCAGTGATGGGCTTGTGCAAGGTTCCCACCTACCATACAACAGTCTACTTCTTCTAACAAGGGTGTGTGAAATGTGAATCAAGGGGCACAGACAGGACAAAGTCACGGCACTCCCTTAAGTCTGCCTCCTCCTAGATCTCTAAACTGTTCTTTATACGCCAGCAGAGACATTGCACACCATCGGTAACCCAGCGGCCATAACCAATGAGTGCTAATGAGCTCAGAAATTCAGAAACAGCCTCTTATCCTTCAAGATATTAAGCAACAAAGCTCCCAGGAAGACGGTCTGCAATGACAAATGGGTTATTCTTAAATTTGCCAGTTCAGCTGTCCACTGCTGTACTGTGTGGACAGTAGCCAGCAAGACTACAGTCCTTGTTCTTCTCACTTCATCATCATTACACATCTGAGGTTCTTTTTCCCAAAAGACCTACATATTAATGGACAGATTGGCAATACGCATTATCTAGCCAGGGAGCCTGGGCAAGGCCAGTTTTCTTCTCTAGTTTTGCTATTTTCTCTCCTTTACAGGCATATGACTTTTTCTCCTGGATTATGGCGAATTAGGTGAATGCACATTGATTATTGAAATATGTTGCACCACACTCCAAACAAAATGGTGTTGCAAGGTTAGCTTTCCACGGAAGCGTGTGCTAGAATACTAATAAGCATAGTTAAATACAGGTTTTGGTGCATTACTTCGGACATCGAGGAGCAAAATCATCTCTGTTTTCCTGGGCTAGACAATGGCATACACAGAGCTGGCTAAGAAAGTGAACAAAATTATTGCTGAAGACTTTGGTAACGTGTAAGGATTTCATTGAATTGGGGTGAAACTTTGCAAACTGCTTGCCATAAGCCTTGGTTTGCTGAGGAAAAGAGATGAGGAATAAGAGGGTATGTCCCTTCAACTGCTACAGATGCTGCTGCACTCAGAGGTGCAGGCTGTGAAAACATTGATTGGTTTTATCCCCATGCATCTGTTTCCTGTTGAATTCTTCCTTTCGCATAATGTGGAGTCTTGCCTGTCAGATAAACGCAGTGCCTCACCCCCAGACAAAAGTGTTGGCCTCTGACAAATCCATCTACAGCACACCTAGCTCCATCGGTGGGCATATTATGAAAGGTAATGAGCTTGACAGTCCCCTTAGCTCCAGCTGCTGTAGCAGCGTGTAATGAGCCCTGCTCTATGGACTCCGGCTCTCACACTAAAACGCCATTGAGAAGTGAGACAGCATGCCGCTGAATTTAATTTACTGCTTAGCATCAGCTGGCCCCAGATGATGGAAGGTCATCTGGATGGAGGGTCAAGTGGTATAAACAGCTCCAAATCTCCCTTCTGCCCAAGGGCTCGGAGCCGGTAAGCCCCACGGCAGGCAGGCGCAGACCCGATGGGGGTACATCGGCTGAGCAGGCTCCACAGGCAGATTCCTTCGGAGCATCTGCTCTCCCAGATGAGGAACTCCTCCCACCGACTGTATCCCATCAGCATTTTCACAGCAATTTAGAGAAAGTCCAATGCAATAGGCCAGGTTCCTTGAAGGAGTTCATCTGCCGTTGTAGGGACTTCTCTTCTGGTGGAGTAACTTTCCTGTGTCCATAACAACACATTATGTTGTATTTTGCTTGTAAGGTATTAAGGGTTTTTAGATCACAAGGTACCTCTATTCTGTTTCAACAAAGAGAAGCTGGAGGCAAGGTTTGAATAGCCCAGAAATGGCCAATGCAAGATACTGAAGGAAAAAAAATAAGCAAAGGGTAGCATGTGGTGATACCACCTTCAGTGATGTACGGCTCAAGGATGTGCAGAGCCAAAGGCAGGGCTATTGCACTTAATTCCTCCCCGAGACTTTTTCCTCCCATGGACTTGTCCAAATACGTCATAAGCAGCACTAAGCTTTGGGTGCATTTAAAAACTAAGCCCGATCAATGAGAAATCTTAAAAGATTCATTTTTTGCGTGCAACCTAAGGGTTGGACCTGCCTCTTCTGACAGAGGCTAACTAGTCATCCTGTGCTCCAGAGGATTATGATCGTGGGAGAGCAGGACTGAGACACACCAGCCTGGCAGGGGAGGGGTGCTCTTTCCCATTGGGAAGATGGGTAGTGCTGTGTAAGGATGTCCCAGCCTTAAACCCAGAGACGTGACTGTCTAGTAAGAAATCCAGAGGCCGGATCCAGGCCTCGGAAAAAGGTGCTAGTGGGGAAGAGGGCCTGGGGCATGACGTGCTCCAGACAATTTCTGCAGCTGCTCTTCAAAGACGTAATCCAGTGAGACCACCTGAGGAGTAGGAAACCTTCCCAAGCGAGTAGCATTGACAGAATGAGACCCCTAAGGAGTGAAATATGGGTCTTTAAAAATTCACCTCACTGTGTGGTGGCAGGTTTCTGGTGGGTTTGTGTGCCTGGATGCTTGCTTGCATGTCTCTAAAGCACAATGCATGTGCTTGGCTCGGTGCAGCCCATACGTGCACATGTTTCTTCCCGGCTTACAGTACACCAGGGGCTTGGTACAGGCCACAGACACACGTGTGGGGTGGGGGGGGCCCAAAGACAGAGCTGCACAGCTATGTCCATGTGGGCAGATGGTGCAACACAAAGCCAGGTACCGTCGCTCTTCCCACATCCTGGTACTACATGGTCTGAGCGCTCGTTCGTGCCCCAAATGTTTCTCTTTCTTTAGATATTGCCACCTCTTTCAGCAAGGACAAAGACCTGTTTGTGAGGGGATCCTTTTCTGCAGGGATGACAGGTGGGAACAGAGGTCTGATATAAATATACCCTTATTTGAAGTGGGTTGTGAGCGGGATCTAGTCTAATTTTCCACCCTGAACAAACAATTTTACTCTGCGCGAAACTTTCTCTAAAGAGAATGATCTCAATTAAGAAAACCACAACAACACAACTTTTTAAAAATACCGTCGTTATTGTCCGTGTGGGTTTTGGGTGGGCTGTGGAAATTGATTTACGAGTCAACCACTTTTCTCTTTTCTTGCCATCTCTCGCTTGAGTGGTTTGTAGGCCTTGGCCCTTTCTTTCACTCAAGGAGAATAAGGTTGTCTATGGAAGAGGTCAGCATTTCAAATTGGTGGAGTTCAACTGCACAAATGACATAGAACTGACAAGAAAAGACAGGGGGTTTGGAGGTCATAGACTGCATAGGTCCTGGTTAGGGTTTTCGCTTTGTGATGGGACCTGGCACCAAAATGAATTAAATAACAGGCTTAAGGACTATTGAGGGAGGGCTGAATGCAAATCAAAGATAAGTAGAAGTTTTCTTTCCTAAAAGGGGAATGATTTTTTTCCTTACCTCCCCCTTTCCATATCTGCACAGGCAAGGTCTGCATGTTAAACATGATTTAGCAGGCATTATTCTGGAGCCTTTTCATCAGGTTTCTGCAGTGATTGCCTATCTTGGCCTATGATTAATGATCTGCTGTGCAATTTGGAGGCTATAATGACTCAACAATCCACACACAAACTATATAGTCGCATTCCTTTTGCAGATTTGCCAAGCTGTTACCAAGGGGCCCACAACCAAGCAGGATTGTTAGAGAGATAGCTAAGCATTTCTGCAAATGCCATTCTGCCCTTATCTTGCTGAGAAGTGCGTTGGGCAGCAAGCTCATTTACAAAATTCAAAGCCTAGATTTCAGCGGTTCTTTAAAAAAGAAAAAAAATTCTGGACTGAAATAATCATTAAAAAGGCCGGTAAGAAAAGATCCCGGTATATGGCCTCTCAGTGATTATACCGACAAAATACTTTCTTTGTTTCCAAATTTTGAATCTGATTAATTGAGGCCTAATGCTATTAATGCAGTTTGAAAGAGAAAAGTTAATCTTTGGAAACCCATGCCATAAACGGAATCTGAAAATCTAAGCAGATTTTGAAGCAAAAGCTTTGTCTTCATTTCAGTTTCCATATAGGAATAGGTTATGAGGATTTATTTATAGATTCAACTGGATTTGTATCCGGTTAAAAACTGTAGAATAACTGCTTTATAAACTTTTTTCATTCAAAATATGGGTCCTGATGAGAGTCATCTTGGAAAATCCATAGTTCTTGTTTGTGAGGTTGTTTTCAATAAAAATAGATGCAAACAGGAAAAGCGAGGACAAAGCTACAGAAAAAACCCACACTGTCTTTCAGAGGGATATCAACTGTCTTATGAAACATAATTACAGAATAATCTATATATGTTCCTGTTTTCATTATTAATTATTAGATGCAGTCTGAATAATTCAGTCATAACCAAAACAGCTCTGGTACTAGTTCGCTGCAGCCACGCTCACTTTAATGATTCATTCGGTTTTCGTTTCCTTTTTGTCTGGCTTGAGGGGAAGGGAATTGGAATGCATGTAGCAGATCCGCCCTGCACATCATATTATTATTATTATCATCAATATCATCATTATTATTATTATTGTTGTTTTTATTATTGTTTTTATTATTGTTATTATTATTATGGAAGTGCCTGAAAGCTTTAAACAAAGGTGGAGCTTCACTGTGCTAACACTGAACCTTCATAGTAATATTGTACCCTCACAATGAAAGGTATCTCTCAATCCTGTACATAATGTGCTGAGACTCTGATTTTGGAAAGCCTCCACGGTTCCAGATGTAAGTACAAGCGTAAGTGCTTCCCTGCATCCAGGCTTAAGCAAATATATCACACTTTAGTCTATGTCCAGAGTGAAGACCAAGATGTCTCCAAACCGTTTAGGAAGAAAGGCTTTCTCTGATCCCACCGTAGGCAACAGCAACCTCCCTCCTCAGCTCTGGCTTCAAAGCCTGTGTTAGTGTTTAAAGAAACATTTTTAATACTGAATACAAATAGGAAATGCACAATATATTACTCGAAGGCTCAGCGCTCTCGCGGTTTCCTGCTGATGGGGAGGAAGGGGTAAGAAACCTCTGGCTATGAACACATTCAAGCAAAGCAGCATTTACCCTCCCCTTTCTGCATAGGAGCTTTCACCCTTATGCCAAGAGCCAACCCACAGCGACGCACCAGGGAGGTCCCACTATTTGGTAGGTTTTTAACTAATCTTTACCTCAAATACATACATAAATAAATAACATCAGCTGTGAGCACACTGCTGTACAGCCATGATAGTGCTGCTGTGCACTTAAGTCTGTTAATCTATGAATGGTTGTGTAGCTGACACTGCCTTCAGGGCAAAGGGATGGACTAGATCGGGGTCAACAACCTTTCAGTGGTGCTCCGCTAGCCTGTGGTTATCAGCCCCGAAGCAGAGGTTATGCAGGACAGCAAGAGCTCATCAGTAGCTGGAAGATACCGCCTCTCAAAGAGGAAAAAACCTGCTGCTGTAGTGGGATCATTGGCCTGTGAGGAACAGCCACTCCTCCTAACTCAGGGAGTGAAGCCAAGGCAGCAGCAGGGAGCCCTTAAACCTCTCAGATTTCACTCCCGGGGATGCCATGGCCGCTAGCTCCCAGCCTTGCCTGTGCCTCTGAAAATCAGTACTCGTCCCCTCAGGTAGATGGTGTCTCCAAATCTGTTTGGGACTCCTCTGCTTTGACTTCATGTTTGTCAGAAAGCAGCAAAAATAACAAAACACCAAAAAAGGACCAGAGCAGGTCTATTGACAAGAAATGGTTTGCCTGGGAGCCCACACGTGATTCTGAAAATGAATGCTATTTCAAAAGAATCTTTCGCTGCTTTCTGTGTGAGCGAAGCTTGCTCTGCAACCCCACATCCACGTGAATAGTAACTTGGAATGGGAGAAAGACACGGGTCCCCACTGGCGTCAGACCTCCACCACCCTCTGTGGAAAGCTTAGCACTGAGATGGATGCATACTCACCACAACAGTTATGTCCTTGGCTTTTCTACTGGAACCAGCTCTTTCAAATGTGGGATGTGTGTTGTGTGAGACAGACAACCGCCTGCCAGGCAGTGTGATGAGGTCAACCTTATTTCACACTGGTCATCACCTCTCAGTTCCTTGTGTTTACTGACCTCACTGTGAACTGTTGCTTAAAGGTGAACTGGACTGAGATTTTCAGAGGTCATGAGTGAGCCTGAAGACCACAGTGGCTGAATATGCAAGAGGGAACTTTTCAGGAATTTCATTTTCTTGAAGGATGCTTTCAATGCTTTCGGCAAGCCAAGCTTTTTCAAGGTATCTCATCTGGAGCACTCAGAACTACTAGTCAGTTTTTTAGGAGCTCTTTTGCAAATTTGGTCATATAGCCAGTTATCTGAGTGAGTCAGCTTCACGCTTGATATGAACTATGTTCGTCTTCAAGTTGAACTGGACTATGGATGAGGAAATGAATTATCCTTCAGGTTTCTTAGCACACCACCTTGGATCCAGCCAGCCTGGAAGCCTGCTAGAACCAAGCCTTTTGAAATATTTTGGCACAGGGAGAGGGCAGGCTTCCTTTCCTCTGAATTCTCATCCCAAGGCATTTCATAAACTGTAAGTTCCCAGGTGGTGCTTGTGTTCATATATTTGTGCATACTGCTCAGTGTGCAACAACCGTTAGGATGGACAATAAAGAAAATATAGAGAAAATTAGTCATTCTCTTTGAAACTGAGTGACCTGGTAGCATGAAAGAGATGGAAGCTAAGTTTATATGGACATGTCATACTGAGGTCACCATCAATTTGCATTCATATTAAATATATATGGTAGACACAGTTCCTTTCCAAGAATGACTTTCATATGAACACAGGAGGAATAACAATCACTCCAGCTGCACTCTTGGCAGCTTTTTGTAGTCCATGTGTTCCAGGAGGAAAGATTCTGGTCTTGAGTGATGGCTCAGCACTCCTGGAGGGCCAGAGTTCAAGTGCTGGGATGCAAGTTTTGAGGAAGTTAGAGATTTTTACACGTGTCTGCAAGGCACATACTAACACGTTTTGGAATCTGAGAGTGACTTAAGCCAGACCTCTCCTTTGATGACAGAAAAAGTGAGTTTAGGTAAAAGTATTGTAGCTTAAAGAATGTGGACAAGTGTGTAATTTTTCACCAGGCACCGAGAAAACTATTGATTGCGTCAGAAGCTGAAAAATCAGCCCCAGAATCACCCAGAATTACTTTAAGCACTGGCACATATATCAGTGACTATTTGCCAAACTAACACACAGTGAAAGTCTGAGCTAGTAGATCATTTCTTTGAAATGAGTGTAACAAACAATTACGCTGGCTGTTGGCAAACAGTGGCTGACAGTTGCAAACACCATTTTCATGGGATCTTTTGGAAGTCACGAGTGTATAATTTGAGACAGGCAAACAGGGGTGATCACAGCTATTTCTAAGAAAGCCTGTTCACAGAAGAACAGCTTGCTCAGTGTTGTATCTCTGTCTTCACTTGGGAACCAACATTTTTGTCCATCTTACAAATGGATGCATGTCAGCCAGTTGCAAAGAAAGGTGGTAGAAGTTAACCCTTGCAAATAAATAGAAAGTATCAAGTGATCAGTCCCTCTAGAGGAAATCCATTTTTCCATGCTTCTTTTTAAGTCGTTTGAGCACCTTTACAGCCAAAGATTGGTAAATTGGAGTCATGGGGCTAAAATGGCTAAGAATCTGGAAGGGACTTTGCAAAGAATAGGAATGTGGTCATGCAGAAGAACAATGGTGTATGTTCCAGAAATTACAATCTTGTCCTTCTAATATATTTTATTCTGCTTGCTAACTAAATGCAGGGCAGGGCAGGCATCTCTACCAGGTCTTCTATAGTCTGTCGGTTTTAACAGGGGCTATGGCTCTGACTTTCCACACATCAAATTGCTAGTTTTTGCTTTAAGACGAGCACTGTAATCCAGAAATTAATAGAATATATAGCAAAGGATAAGACAAAGTGTTTTTCAAACCTAAGAACAGTTGTGTTATCAAGGCTGGACTGTAAATCCAAGCTCCAGATTACCTAGTTAAGGGATCAAAATCACATAAAGGGTTAAGATCTGCTCCTCCAGATGTGAACTTCATTAATTTAATCTAAAACATCTTGAGAGATAATAATACACATATTTTCAATTACAACAATTATTTAAACAGCCTTAATCTTGCACTTCATGAAACCATTTACATTCACTCTAATGTCAAGCTCTGCAGGGGAATATGTTAACACAGGAAATGTAGCATCTTCTAATTACAGTACTTCTATAAAACAGAAACAAAACTGAGTTTTGAAGGCCAAGCTGAGAGCAGGGACTGTTCCATGGCAGATGGGAATGCAGAAGCACCAGGGCCAGTTGAAGAGATAGGTATACTGTATTTTACTTCTCTGTGGAGACACCGGCACCCATCCCTGGGAAAAGATGTATTATCACAAAATATGCATGTTGTGTGGAGGTAAGAACACACTCTCATTGATTGAGTAGCGTCCATAGTTGTAGGTCTTAAAAGAGAATTACTATGTTGTTATACGCTCTGATCTTCCTACAAGCCTGACACAGCTCACCACAGAAGGTCACAGCCCAAGATCACATGCAGAAGGAATAGCATGTATCAAATATTTACAGTTTCTCAGTCAGAACAAGAGAGGCAACTGTGACCTCTGTCACCTACTCTGAAAAGAGAGCAGCAAAAGGCAGCATGGCATTTCCCCGTCAGTCAGACCTTGAGGCTATCTGAAAGCACCAGTCCCATTGCACTCCTGGGGCTTTGCTTCAGCTCCAAAGGCCTTTGTGGTGCTCACACTGTGGGCAGCTGCCTCAGGTTAGCCTTCTGCACAGATCTGAGCAGCTCAGCCCTCAGGGCCACCACGGCAGCTTGGAGGTTAGAGCTAAGAAATAGGTTCCCAGGCCAGAATGTCATGTTGGTGCACTGAAGCCTTAAAGGACATGTGAGGAAAACCAGTATGAATTTGCAGATGGGAAAACTTCAGATTATCACTCCAGACATGGTGCTGACGCTGCCTCAGTGTGTTGTCCTCCATGGTAGCGGAAATGAACAAACTACTAGCATGAATATATGGGTGGGCAGCTCAGGGATGTTCACGTCTCGTTGAAATTCACTGTAAATTGGGTACCACACTGCTTCAGCTGCCTTGGCAAATCCTAACTTTACCTTACATTTTCCCGTTACCTGATAAGATTTTCCCAACAGTGACAATGACTTTACTGCTTTGTAGCAGTCACGATCTGCAAGTAATGTGATGCTAGTAGGCAAAGACAGCAGTTTACGCTAGAACCCTTTGTATGACATGCTGCACAAAGAGCAAAGACTATTTCTATCAAGGGAGACTTGCTGTGAAGAGCTTTTTTGTCACATCGTTACACTCAGTCATCAAAATGTATATGCATCTTTTTGGAGATGCAGCAGCTTAATTCCCTCTTTGAACTTGACTAGACCACTGGCTGGCTGTAGTTGACAAACTGCACAAATGTGAGTGTAGAAATATGTCCTTCCTGGAACAAATACACACACGTATTCAAACCCAGCATCCACCACAAGGATTACCTCAACTGTTTGGTGATGCAACTTAGTGGTGCTACATCGATGCTGTACAGGCATAGAACTGTCCCCCTCCCCAGCCCTACGCCCCTCTTGGTAATAGGCCCTTTGCTGGCAGACAACACAAGAGGCAGGGAGGTTCTTGTAAAGGCTCTGGCACATACAAAGAAATCAAAATTTGTCTTAAAATCATGAAGCAAACTTTGTGCAAAAAGTTTCCAAGTGTAGCGAAGGCTCATCCGTCTAATAAACACTCCCCCAACACACCCATCAGTAGTGCAGGGGAGCAGGGCCGGGAGAGGGTGATGGGGAGGGTTTTTTTATTTTTTTTCAAATTGCAATTGTTTGGGTTGCTGATCCAAGGTAAATGACAAGAAATCGAAAGGCACCCCCAACACACATATTTCAACTAAAGCAAGCGCTTGGGATTATTTTTTTCCCCCTCTGTGTCTGTTTGAAGGTATTCTCCCAAGTTGACAAGCACGTGTTTTGGAGACCATTGAAAAGTTTCTGCCATAAATAGAGGAGGCAGCTTGGCTTAAGTGTTGCTAGGGAATACCTGGCAACAGGCAACAATAGTCCTTTTAGAGAGCCCAGGGCAAACAGTGACCGTGGTAATGGGGTGGGCTTAAGGGAGGCTCCTTGCCCAAAGCCCCTCCACTCACACTGCGCCTCCAGCCCTGGGCTGTGTTCCGGAAATTCCCCGCACAAAGCCCCCCATTCAATGGGAGGCGGGTCCGTGCGTGTGCTTTTCTGGCAGGGAGGGGGGCTGCAGAGGGAGGGGGCATTCTTGCCAAAAAAAAAAAAAAAAAAAAGAAAACCCAAACTTTTTTTTTTTTTTTTGCAAAGGCTAAGGAAAGCACAGAAAGTGCTAAGTTTGTAAAAGAAGCTGAAAAGGTTCAGAAAGGAGCATAATAGGGCCAGGGAATGCCCCGTGAATTTTGAACAGAGAGCAGAAAAGAGACCCTAAAAAGCAATTAGTGATGCTGCTTGTCGCCGAAGAGAGAGCTTGAAGGAGGTGGGAAGGCGCAAAAGGAAGAGGGCAACTCCAATCACTTAGTAAAGTACGAGGAAAAGCGGGGCGGGGGGTGGCGGGGGCGGGCAGGCACAAGAGAGATTTTTATAGTAAAAGTGGATGGAGGCACACGGCGAGGGCAGCGTCCGAGGAGCGCCTGGAGCAGCAGGCACATGCCGAGATGGGTCTTGCCTTTGCCTCCTCTGCTCGTTTCTACAAAACCGGGGAAGGGCCAGGGCCAAGCTGCTGTCTCCCAGCGAGCCCAACGCGCTGCAGGCTCAGCCCCAAATCCTCACCCGTCCCTGCGAGGAGGACTCCTCAGCCAAGCGTCTCCGCCTGACGGATGAAGGCGAGGGGGACATTTCTGAAAGACCTCCGGTCTCTCTTCCCCTCTTTCCAGAGCCGTGCACAGACGCCTATTTAGCCATACATTCCCTGTGCAAAATAAAAATAACGCTGTCTGCTCATTAGCTGGGAGTTGTTAGGGGGAAAAAAAGGAAGGAAAAAAGGGCTGTCTGAACAGGGCTGAATAGCTATAACCTTAATGGGTTGTCAGAAGTCTGCTGGCAGCAGGGTGAGGGCAGCCAATCCCCCTCCAGTCTTTTGTCCTAGACATTGTTTAGGATCAGTGGTAGCTCATTAGGTCGGGACTGTAATATTCCTAACGATCCTGTGGGGCTGAGGCTTCAGACCGTGTCTTCAGCTGTTTTCCTGATGTCAATCTGATTCACGGGGAGGTATTTATCTTGACAGAGATACTTTGGTCAAAAGCGTTATTTACCTTTTTATATCCTGATTACTAACCTTCGACAAAAGTTGCAGCTGGAAGGGGGAAAGGGGAAGCGGAGAGTCCTGCCTGCATGAACCGAGGTGTGTTGCAGTGAAAGGCAAGCTGGAAAAGCCAAGTAGATGGGGCCTTGGCCTACAATTTGGCCCTACAGTTTGCCTCCTTGTATTTCAGTTTCCATCTGTAAAGTAAGGATAATCACCCATTTTGCATTCTGGGGGTGGTGGGGAAGAAAATATTAGAATGTGAGGCTTCCAGGCAATGGGCCAGATAAGTAGCTAAAATTAATACCTTTCCTGCATTCAGGGGTCCTAGAATGGCTGGGCTTTTCTGTTGTTGTTTTGTTTTTTCTGGTTTCTAACAAAAAAAAAATATTCTGAATTAAATTGTAAATCAGAATGGATTTTTCAGTTGTGTATAATTCCCCTTACATCCTATACTTATTTTCAGCCTCGCAACATGAATTTGCTAAGGAAGGGAGCAAAGTTAAACCCCTACCTCCCCTCAGGCACCTCCACCTCTGAGATACTCCATGGAGCCATGGGGCCGAGCAGATGCTATTCACTGAGGCCAAATCCCCAGCTTTGGTCGTGTGCTGTCTGACGGTGTCACAAATCCAAAATGACATATTAGTAAATTGATGAAACTAAAGGATAATTGATCATATGGTAGATTTCCTTGTAATTAGGCAACACACTATACATCCACTTGCCAGTCTTGCCAGTCACAGACAGCAAAGTACATTGTCATTCTCTGCCCTCTCTAAGACTTTACTTCAGTATTTAAGGCCCGAGGTTTTCTAAGGAAACTCTGAGAGCTCCATGCAGCTGCCCTACATCCCTATTAAAAACCAGCCAAACTAACAAATAATGATGAAATGATTTCCTTATTTATTTTGTGTTAGAAAACAGAGTGGACAATGAACTGCTCTCTGAAACAAAGGGGCAAGAACTACTCGTCCCTTTCACTCCAGTAAGAGGATGGTAAGTACGCAAAGGTCAGCATACAGACACTGGAGGGTTCAAACCAAGAGCACGAGGCAATGAGAACAACATCCCCAGATCCTTGGTGAGTGCAAAGCCCACCAGCAGCTGCCTCTGTGGTGCTCCAGATCTGGCCAGAGCTGGAGCAGCTGCTGTGGGCATCCTGCAGACTGAAATAGCTCCCCAGTGGCTCTGTCACGTTCCCTGTGCTAAAATCCTGGCAAGTGATTTAGTGCCCCACAAGACACCATCAAAACACATGGAAAGACACACATAAAAAGGCTTATGGATTCTCCGCTGTGGCTTAGCTGTGATTGCGTTTGGGTAACTCTGCTTCCTGGGACGAGTTGTAAATTAATATAATGAATGATGAGCTCTCCACGAAGAACTCTCCCACCATGCCAAGGAGGGATGGAATTTCAGATCCAAATTAGTATATTCTTACAATGAGGGGCATATTCTGCTGTCAGTGAAACTCCTTCTAGGCTAAGGGTTATTCTTCACAGGTTACCTAATTACAAGGGAGTATGGGCATCAAGAGGTGCCTGCCACCAGCAGCACACAACAGAGTAAGCAGGCCACATCGCTGTCAAATAATCCAGGAATGGATTTCAAGCTGATGGGCAGCAGAAAAAAATGCTGCCCAGAGATGAAGCAATGGGACACATCTCATCAGCTGTGAAACGGCTTTCGCTGAACAGCTTTGCCAGGCTCCCTTTGCTGGCTGGTTTCTCTGGTACCCCAGAAACAGTTTAAATATTCAGCTCCCACACCCGGGCTGCAAATGACACAGGTGTCTGTGCCTGGATTCACAGGAATGAATTAAGCTCAGCAGGACAGAGCAAAAAGGGCTGGTGTCTTTTTCAGCAAGTTGTTAAATGACCAGCAGCACTTCTACTGTGTGACTGAAATACTACGATGACCAATGGGATAAGTTCTGCTGTCTACCAACATCAAGCTGAGAAAAAATGATCACCAGCATCACTCAAAGGTCTCTGAAATATTTCAATCTATTTTAAAACAGTCTCTGTGTGGTATTTCTAACAGGGAAAGTAGAGGGATATGAAGGCAACGGTAATTCTTACTGTTTCCTCTGGCTCACACTGACTTCTCTGTCTTGCGCAGGGTTTGAAAACTGCAGGCTTGTAAAGAACTTCTCAGAACTGCACTGAGAGTCTGACTCTGTGTTTGTGATAAGATATAAAAATGATAAAACTTTTAAATATTAATAGTAGATCTTTATGTTTAGGCTTCTACAAAGAGAGCTGCCATTTTGATGAACAAAGATGAAGACTTTTTGGTGCTGTTTCCAATTTTAGCAACTAACTATTTTGTCATTTCCGTATATACTTTTGAGTATGACAAAGATGTTAATCCACTGCTAACAAATGATACATTTTAAGTGCTATTAAAATGCCTACTCACTGGAAAAATCTTCTATTACTTAACCAGCCTTCTGTGAGAGCAAGCACGTATTTGTGAGTAGATAGGAGCCCATATACTCACAAGCATGCACACCTGCACATATCGCTGCCCCCACACACACAGAGACAAGTCCATCTTAATACACGTGGACGCACATATGTTCATGCACATAGACACATATACACATCACACACGCAGACAACCACTCACCCACAAGCCCACAGGCACACCTGTGCACAAGCCTGCACATATGCTCATACATGCATGCACATGTGCACCTAGACACACCCACACCTTTGAATGCATACGCATGCATCCCTGCACACACCGATGGCCATAAGTGCACACATATCATAGAATCATAGAATGGTTTAGGTTGGAAGTGACCTTAAAGATCATCTAGTTCCAACCTCCTGCCATGTGAAGGGACACCTCCCACTGGACCAGGTTGCTCAAAGCCCCATCCAGCCTGGCCTTGAACACTTCCAGGTATGGAGCATCCACAGCTTCTCTGGGCAACCTTTTCCAGTGCCTCACCACCCTCATAGTGAAAAATTTCTTCCTAATATCTAATCTAAATCTACTCTCTTCCAGTTTGAAGCTATTAAACAAGTACACTTCAGAACATGCATTCACCCATATGCACGTTTATGGGTGCTCATGCACTTGCATGCACACATAAACACTTGAATGCACATGCATATGGCTGTACCCCTATGTGTACACCCACGTAATCGTCCACTTATACTCACCCACGATCACACGCACACATCTATGCACATAGACATGCACAAGCAAATGCACACTTGCATACATGTGTGCAAACCCACACACATGCACACACAACTCTACACACAAACACTTACATATAGGCACGTATGCAAATACGCATGCACCCCCACACCGATGCACCCTTGCACACAACCATACACAGCCATATATGCACACGTCCTCACACTCACACATGTCCACACACACACGCACAGGCCGGCACACTACACACACGCCCTCCCGCCCCTCCGCCCCCCCAGCCGCCGGGGCAGCACCACGGACAGCGCCCGCCGCGCCATCCGCTCACCGCCGCGACGCGCTCCGCTCCGAGCGGATCCCGGTTCGGGTCCGGACCCAGACCAGGACCCGGACCCGGACCCGGACCCGGACCCGGACCCGACCCGCTGCCGCTGCTAACGAGGAAGCGCCCTCTCATCCATCTGCTTGGAGCCGTGCTCGAAACCTGTGGCAATACTTCTGGGAGTGAGAGGCAAAGTCACGCTGGAAATACTCCAATTTCCCAGCAAAACGCACCAGCCAAAATCCCTGCCGAGCCCCTTTGGTTTCAAAGCGACTATTTTCAAACTCACCTGGCTTAAGCACTTGGGAAATACACCTACCTGGAAATTGTTCTTACAACTAAGCACATCAAGAACAGTTTTGTTTCCACACTGCACGAAAGGACAGCAAAGGCATGTTTGTTTTGCCTATAATAGTAATGCTTTCTCATGTACATTTTTAATAGCTCATATCCAGCACGGCAATAAAGGCCATAAAAACAGTGCATCCCCTCATGCCCCAGCAGCCAGTGAAGACTTCAAAAGTTATGGCCTGGTTGAGACAACACTCCTAGCTTCCAGGTGAGTGTGGTTGTGGTTCTTGCTGAACATGTAATGGTGGAAGAACACTTAGTGTTACCTGGACACAACAGCTGAAGTTCACCAAGTCTCAATGCTCACCACTTGGCCAAGAAAGAAGCTGTTTCAGCAGCAAGATTAAGTGAGCTGAGCCTTCAGGTGATGGTTAAAAAAGCAGATTCATATGTGTTAGAAGAATAACACATCTTTAGCAATTAGCTTCATGACTGGCAGGCAGGTCTGAAAGAGACTGAAGTGCCTGAGAGTGACTGGCTGTATGCTGTCTTAATTCTACATTGATCTAGATGCAGTACCAGGTTCACAGATTTCAAGTGCAAAGTTTAATCCAACATCTTCAACATCAAGGACTCACTTAGTCAATATGTTTATTGATCAACTATACAGACACTCTTTTCTATGTCAAAAACACCTTTTCTGGTACCAAAAGCAACATATTTTGGATGCTATACAGCAGTATTCATGTGGCCAACCCTTGAGCCTTGTAGGACAATGGCTGTGGGACTAAATACACAGTTAAACTGTGATTCTCAGATATTATGTCTGGTCAGTCCCCTGGGATTTTAAAAGTATGTGTTCCAGGTCTCTGTAAGTGTACTGTGCAGAGCATGGATTTTGGCCAACGGCCATGACACCCTTCATAGTGCTCTGTGGTGTTTTGCCATCCATAAAAACCTCCATAAACTCCTGAATTAGCAATGCTGATGGGAAATAAGAGTGTATATACGCCAGATACAACCCCTTCACAGCTGTAACAGGTCTGACAGTTGAAACAGGCACGAGGTGGGAGAAAGGAAACTTTGCAGCCACCCTTTTATAACAAGCAAACTGCCTGTTCCCTGAGGCGGTTTGAAACAGGGGCAGAGCCCAGGGGAGCACAGCGGCCACAGGGGCTGAACGCCTGTGTGGAAGAGCAGAGTGCCATGCAGGCACACTTACAGCAGGACCAGCAGCTTTATCAGCCTGACACACACACACACAGGCTTTTCTCCTCAGCCAGGAGTATTTGCTTGGGCTCAGCACTCTGTCAGCACACATACAGCCTCGGACTAGCAAGTTCAGAGCCAACAGGGTGTCTTTTCACTGAACTCCCTCACAATACAGCCATGATCTCTCTCACCCTGTCTGAGGCTCAGCCAAGCATGCAGAGTATAAGACCCTCCATGGTCCCTCCCCCTTCTTGCTTTCTGGTTGTTTTTTGAGGTACAGTTTGAAACAGGGAAAGACACTTTATTTCCTCCTGTCATTTATCACCAATCCTAACTTTTTAGATTTCTTTGCAATAGACCTACATGACAAACGCAGTACCGGATAGGCACTGACTTTATCACTGCATTTTTATTTTCAGACTTGTGGCTATCACCTAGCATTTGTGTCTAATCCATGGCATCCCCACAGGGGCTGAGTGCAGGCAGTACAGAGCTGGGCAGCATGGGATGGAGTGTGTGCTTGGAAAGCCCTAGCTGGCCTTTGCCCAGAGAGGAAGCAAGTTTGCAGTAGCCCAATCCCTTAAGCAGCTTATCTCCTCTCTGCTGCAGCACACGGGGGTATGGTGTAGTCAGGGCTCCAGCCCCTGCCCGCTGATGCAGAGCCACCCTGGACTAGTACAGGGTTAGGGTGTTCCACAGAAATATAAGAAACTGGAGAGGCAGATCTCTGTTCTGCGTTATTGGAAAGGAGAATTGAACACACATCTCCCACAGGCAAAGGAGCAGATGCACAAACAAGCTTGGAGGTCAGCATCTCTCTGCTCTGGTGAATAGCTGGTTAGCGATACGGAGTCTGACATGTCCAACAAATGAGTATAGATCCTACGTAGCCTGGTCAGCAGAGCACTCAGTTACAGTTTGAACCTCCTGTCTGGGACTGAACATCTTTAATATTACAGCCTGAAGAGTGGAAAAAGCCTTAAGTGATTCAAGCCGATCTATTCCTACTTAGATAAATCACTGGCAACTAAAACATCATAATCACAAAAAAATAAAGTCATATTCCTGACTGGTGCTAACAGTGGCCTACAGTATAGGTACCATATACAAAGTAACACTAAATAGCACATTGGGATGGGCTAAAGCCCACAGTTGGTCATCACTTAGTAAATGTATTTATGTTTTGAAGAACAGTTGTGTAGTTTCTGAGTACAGATCCTGCAGTGAACTCCAGAAGAGGCCATAACACTTTCCTCTTCAGGGTGGATGGGCAGTTGTAATTTGTAGAGCTCACTGAAAGGAAAATATTGAGACCAAGAGGTATGTAGGCTTTCAAAGACAAATGATCATCTCCCAGACGAAATCATTAGCCAAGAAACTAGCCACAAAAGGAATAATCATAGAAAATAATTTTCAAGACAATCATGAAAGAAGATGAATTCTTTTAGGATTAAGGTCCAGTAAAGAAGAAGGAATATTGTCCCCCAAGTTACGATAGAAAGTGACTACATGAAAGAGAGGATATGTAATTTTAGATAGAGCCATCTGAAATTAATCTGAAAAAGGATCAGATTAAATTGCTGTGTTTATATTGTATAGAAAAGTATTTGCCACGCTAGCTGTGATGGCGGTGTTTGCTGTCCACTCACTTTGTCCCCACATGCATGCATGGCAGCAGCAAGAAGCCAGGCACAGGTGGGAGGGCCGGTGCCAGCTCTTCAGAGCTCACATCTGGCCCAGACCTATCCCACATCTGTCCATGCACGTGGTCTGTCAGGCCTTGAGAACACCCACGTGGAGACCCTCAAAAGGCAGCACGGACCTAACCTTGTGTTCACCACAACTCATTCAATAGCTTCCCTCCACACCCTGACCATCGCAAGGCCATGCCCTGAAACACGCCAGCAACTAAAACACCGCATCTCCTCATGGGACACCCTGTATCATAGGAAACTCGCCAGCAACCAAAACGCCACATCTCCTCGTGGGACACTATGTGAACACACTAGTGAAGTAACGGACAATATTGTCCTTGATTTTATGTAGCCACAAAGACATAGATCACAAAAGCAGCAGCCAACTAATAGTCTGTCTCAATTAGGAAAAAAGCTATCTTTGCCCAGGTAGAAATGTCAATGTAGCCTTTTTCTTTCAACTGTTAGATGAATAAATGCTTTCAGATTACAGCCTCTGAAATAACTCATTCTTGCAGAGAGAAGTAGACAGATTCAATCTTTCCCTTTGCTGAGGTAAGTGCTGCAAAGGTGGGCTTTTTATTGTAGGCTCACCACTTATTAAGAAATTATATCATTTCCCTTTGATGCTGGGGACTGAAACAGAGTTCTTTATTTTTTTATTTTTTTTTCCTTAATTCTTCACTGCCAGTTTAGAAAGCCTTATTTGTCCCAGCAAAGTTTCTCTGGCACTGCAATTCACCTGCAGTGATACCTGTTCAATAGTGACCCATCGCTTTGGGACAAAAATTCCATCTCTAATTCTTGCAAAAAATCACTTTCAGTAGCACTGAAGGAGAAATTGCGGAACCCCGTATTTTGAGGAATAGCAAACTGTTCAAGAAACATGTCAGAAATCATTGTTAGGCTTAGATATGAGGGATATAGCACAGTCTTTACTGAAAGAAATGACCAGTGCCTGTTGAAATTTATTTTTTTTTAAATCTTAAAATTTTCCTAGCTGTTTTCAACACTGTTGTCAAATTTTGAGAATTCTTCCTTGCTAGAAATGCTGTCGCATTTTCTATATGTATTTTTTTAAATTTTCAAAACGTTTTTACTAAAGACGATTAGTGAATTTGGGATTTAAAACTATGCAAGGCAGCCAAGGATGCTGTCCATCTCCTCTAAGCAGAAAGTGTGCCTTCACTCTGACCCCATCTCCCCAGGCTGACTTTACCACATGGAACCTGCTATTTGTTAGAGTATATCTTGGCTTACATCAGTCTCTAAGAAGGAGAAGACCCTGGCTGCCCATCCCTTGCCATGCTGGCTATTTCCTCTGTGAGATCACTTTGAGTAATTAATTTCTAAAAAGCCTGTCCCTGCATTTGCACTGCAAATACACACACCGTGTCAGAAATCTCCCTTCGGTACATTCTGCTAAGCTTAAACAAAACTCTTGATTTCGGAAACACTAGACAGGACATCGTAAATCACCACCTTTGAAGGCATAAGGCAATGCCTTCCTTTTACTAAATACACTTGTAAAGCCGCACAGAGACATTTTCCAGAACTTTGAACAATTCAGTCTTCTGGTAAAACGAAAAATGGTTTGCTTAAACACCTGCATGGAAAGTGATATCTAATCTTTTATGTTCGCTATTGGAGAGTGCTCAGGTCAATCAACAGTCAATAGAAGGCAGTGGTAACTCTTATTTTCTATTTTATTTTACAGTCAAGGTTGAGTATTTGCTTTTGAAAGATTGGAGGAGTGGGTTGGCAGTGCCAGGGAACCGGATTCTTTTTATCTGCGTGCTTGTTATGAGGAGGAGGCAGGTGCAAAGCAAGCTTTCTAACACCGTCTGCAGCAATAATCCCCACCTGAGCATTGACTGGCCACCTGCTCTTCAGGCACAGAGATAATTCAGGCTCTAAGTTAATGTAGTTCTAAGTCTCGGCTAAGTAAAGACTCATAAATGACTCAAATTACAGTAACATCAGTGGGCATGTCAATATATCAATATTTGATCACTGACAGTGATTCCTTCTGGATTCACCCCAAGGCACGCCGTCCAACCTGAAATGGCCTAACCTGATTTAATGCACCTGTGGTTTATGGAGGACCTATTTCAAGCACTGCTGAAGACAGCACGTACCTTCCTGATAACCTTCCTGCCACCAGCTACCCAGCTTATTGTTAGAGCCCAAGCATCCCGAAAGCTGATGAATGTTATGCTTGTATTTCTCAGTAGTCAAAATCCAAAAGTGTTTCACCCAGAGAGTGGGCCTCAGTTTACAGGGGTATTTATCATTTTTGTGGGAAATTACTTCACACTGTTTAGGGACACATCCATGCTGAAATACACAGTGTGAGGTGACTGCTGAGAGGCACAACAGAGAGGAAAATGCAGAGATGTGCAAAAGCAAGTTTGTTAGGAGGTAAGGCAACTACTTTTATGCAGGGGAGAAAAAAAAAAAAAAAAAAAAGAGAGACAGGTGAGGCTTGGCCTCAACTCTTTTGTTATCTAAATTAATTAATTTATTCCCTGTAAATTACAACTGCCTACATGGCAAACTTTACCATGAGCCAGGACCACAACATTCCATGCTCCCCAGTTCTGATTCAATACCATTCCTCCCCACTGATTGAAATACCAGTCTTTACTCTCCTGAGACTCTTTAAAGCTGTATGCTGTGGAGGTGCCGCAAAACACACCCAGGAAACCACCTGTGGCACAAAAGCCCTGCAGAAACAGAGCTCTGCGCTTAACCTACCGGTTTGTTATCTTTCAGAGGAATATGCTAGGAGCCATTGAAAGACCTGCCAGCTAAACCCCGCTTTACATCACCCTCGCTGACCTGCAGGGCAGCCATCCCTAAGGACATCGCTGGGAAGCCAAGGGCAGGTGGGAACGGGCAAACACCGGCTGCTGTGAGCAGTGCTGGGGCTTGAGCTCAGCTGAGAGGGTTGGAGGAAGGTGTGTGAAGGAAGAAATACTCAGTAAACACCCCATTAGCACACAATTAAGAAGCAAGGACAGTTATTTGAGGTTAGTTTTGCAACCATGCCAGGTGAAAATGAAGTAAAAACATCGGCTTCCCTAAGCTTTCAAGGAGCAAATATGTCCACATACGTCCACCATATGATGGACATATTAAAATGAACTGGTCATTGCTGACTCATTACTCAGATCCACTCAACAAAAACCTGACAAAGTCACAGTAAAAAGTCTAGCCCAAAGCATCAGATGGCAAAAACAAGCTGCCTTCCACACATCCCTCTCCCGCCCGACCCCCGGAAACTTTGCTAAGATTCACAACCTATTTTAGGAATTACAGGCAGAGCAGAGAGTTACCAATACCACCTTTCACCAGTGGTGTTGGCCTTTTTTTGGGGCCCAGATGGACCCTAATATGATCTGGGAAGAGCTGCAGGTCTCTGTCACCACTGTGTACATAGATAAGGAATGGAGAAGTTAGATGAAATGGGGGAAAAAATGGAGGGGAGAAAATGAAGCTGTCTGGTAGAAATCGATGAGAGGAACATACCGCTGGTGAAAGACGGACTCGTGAAATTATGAAGTTTTTTCATACTGTTTCACTCCAGATTATGCAAAAAAGATTCGTATCTTTTGAGTGTATTTTTGAATTTTAAAAAAGTTATCAAGGCATTATTTATTCCACATCATCCTTTCAAGCAAGGGGAAAAAAAATGAAAAAAAAAAAAAAATCAGTTACTGTTCTGGTGACAGGACTATGAGACCTTTTGCTGCTACTATCCTCATAACCTGTAAACGCTCCAAACTTCACAAAAATATTAAAAATATCATAACAAGTCCACTTGAAATGCTCCATCAAGAAAACGAAGCCAGGGTCTCGTGTTTTCTAGAAGCTCTAGAAACTTGTATTTGCTAAGTCTATAAGTGTTGTTGGTGAGCATACCATGTGTGTCCGTGCGCCTCTCCGTCTTACGGACATTACGCGTTCCTTTTGCCAGGGCTTGTCTTTCATTTTGGACATACGTGATAGCTCTTCAAAACAAGAGCTTCAACAACGGATGACTGAGAATATGCAGGCAATAAAAAGTACAGGGAACTGTAGCCACGCTGTAATTTCCATCGTTCCTTAATCAGGAATGAGGCCAAGAATATTTCAGCATATTCAGGAAGAAGAAGGAAAAAGGAAAACAGCGTGCAGAGAACAACTCTATGTTCCAAATGAAGTGGGTACAGTTACTTCATGCTGGATTTATTTCAGCGCAACATAACAGCTTTCCACAAAGTGGTTTAGATGGAATTCCCAGGTGACTTGTTGTTGTATTTAAATACTGCCTGCCTAGGATTTAAATAAACAGCTTTTATATTAATTAGAAACAAATCCTCTCTACTGGAAGGTATTAACTGTTTCTAAATTGCACACATAACAGTTACTCAGACTTTGATTCAGTTACATGCTTTTAAACTTGTCAGCCATTCATAGTCTAATGTGCTATAACTACAGTTTACAGCAGCGCAATAAAATATTGATTCAACTGTTTTGACCTTTCATTGATCGGCATAACATGTAATTAAGTCAGTGTACACCTTTCCTTGGAGCAAGCAAGTCTCTCATTGCTAGCGCACCAGCCTAGCTACATATTTATAGCCTAAGCCTAGGAGAATTGTTTTACGCGTGTTTTGCAGTAATACATATGCCAATTATCTCTTCGCTGCTTTCTGATTATAGTTTAATCAAAGACACTCAATACTATGCAAGCAGGACCTGAATGTAGATTGCCAGTCTTTTCACTGGCCAAGTACATTGATTTCACCAGCTGAGGACCTGACTCAGACGCTTTGTATTACGCAGACAGCAAAACCCTTGTAAAAGGACCTGTGGCTGCCAAAAAGCACAGGAGATGTGGTTGGATGCACCTGACGCTGGCGGTGCAAAACTCCCACCAAAGGCAGAGCAAAGCTTCCTTCTTAAATCCACAGGGATATTCAGTGGCTCTGAAGTTGTTAGAGCCCCAGTATCAGCCTTGTCCCTAAGATAACAGCCTGGTCTGGCTCCTGGGAACAACGCTCCGCTTTTCTTAGCTTTGACCCCATTAGGTAAATCCACGTTTCTTTTGTGGCTGACTAGCCGAAACAAGATGTTGTTTCTCTCAGTTTACCTCATGCCATTCAAAAAAGCTAAACAGATTCTCAAAATGTTTGTGATCAGATTGAATAGGCCAAATTAATCCTTTGTGCTTTCAGCCTGTTTTTCATTAATTAGTGGAAACCCAACCTGACAATACTCAATATCACAGTCACCAGACTAAGAGTGCATTACTGAGATAAATGCAGGAGGAGGAAGATGTCGGCTCCTAGCATTATCATCCTCCTCTATAATAGCTTTCTGTTTGTTTGTTTGAATATATATGATAGTGGCAGATAATACATTACTGGTTTTTTTCCAGAGCCTAGGATATTTCCATGAAGTCATGTAAATAAAATATAGAGACCAAGAACAATTGCTCTTGTGCGGTTGTCCAGCTTTTTTGGAAATCTCTGTAGTCTTGCATGAAGCCCCCGCCTTTTTTTTGGTGCCTTCCTTCACAGACATGTTTAATTCCTGGGTGTATTTTCATAAGTGTAAGTGCACAGAACCCTTTATCTAGGGGCACCTTTTCTCTCTCAAAACGTACACTCACATGAAGCCAGTGTTATCCCAGCTCTTGCCCTCTCTCAGATGAGCGCTCTCAGGCCACCACAACGAGAGCTGCTGATTAGCTTTGGCTCCTCACAACCTCTGTGCTACTACCATAGTGGCTCTTGCAATAAAATGCTACCTCAGAAGGCCTGAAGTGGTTCTGGTTTCCCCCCTACTCACACTGAGTTAGATTGTCACATTGTTCTAAAATCCCCCAGCAGGTTGGCAGTGGATCCGAAGGACGAGGGGCAGGGGCAGGTTAGGAAATTTGGGATACCCAGCTGCCAGATGTGTTGTAGTGCCCTTCTCACAGCTCCCTCATGTCCTTCACTTCTCCCTCCCGCACTCAGCTCCCCTCAAAACTGCTCCAGCGCTGCATGAATGGGAGTCAATGTTGCACAGAAATGATTGCTGGAAAGCAAGGAGGTGGTTACCCTTATTTAGCAGTTTCTGCTCAGCTTTGCCTGGTCCTAAACTCGTGATTTCCATTAATCACATCTGTTTTTTGCGAGGCCGTCTTGCTGCAAGTCACAGCTCACACCCGGTGTGGCAGAGGATGGCAGGGCCATTTTCATCCCTTTTAACGCAGAGGGCAGCCAAGGGTGAGACGATCCCTCTGCACCAGATGGAGCAGCCACGGGACTGCTGTAATTTATTCTTTGGTGACGCAAACTGCCCACACCGGAATGTGGTGGGATAAACGCTCTGTATCCACCTGCAGCAAAAACTCAACACCCTGCTCCCACTGAAGGGACACACAACTTTCGCCATTCAAATTTCAAGTAATATCAAAAAATAATTTTATGTCTCTCTGGGCATATAGAGGAATGTGTGTAGTGGGGGAGGAAGAGAGCGTTTTTTTCCAGACTTTGCAAAACTGCTAGTATCAAATTGTGCAGAACATAAAGAAAAGTTATAGGAAGATGCTTCTGAGGCCTGATAACAGGAGAGAAAAGAATGATGTGAGCAGGAACCGTGGACTGTCCTTGCATCTACAGCAGGGAAAGGCGAAGGGACAGGGGCTACAAGACTTCCATCAAGATATTTTGATGACCAATTCTATACCAGTTCACACAGGAGGATGGCAAGGGCATACTAGCAAGGTTTTAGGAAGGATAAGCAAGCCCTTCACCTACAAACCACACTCCTTCTAGAAAGCAGTGGAGGGTTCCCTATCCTCCTGTCTCTGTGTGATGCTGAAGGTCCTGCATCTTCTCCTGTTTCTAGAGTGCAGTGCAGCAAAATGTGACAGCTTATGACAGAGTCACATACTCTGAGTAATTAAAAGCTCTGTAGATAAAGTCCTTTGCTATTGTCCACCAGGTAGAGAGAGCTTTAAAGATACCTGCTGAGAATACAGGTGTATTCGAGGTGTGGTAGCCTGAAGGCAGTAGAATAAGGTAGCTAAGGAGGAAGGCCTTTTCTTTCCCACGTAATTCCACGGCTGGAGCTAATTTGAGAATATCTGCTCTATACTGCAGCACACAGATTAGGAAGCACTGGAAATTGTGACAGGATCTGGACAATAAGTTAGAAACAGAAGGTAAAAGAATTGCTAAGGTGCCAGATTTTTTAAGGGACTTCAGTCCAACCACTAAATTAACTCCTGCAAACATGCTGGGGGTGGGTGTGTGCGCGCGCACCAGTCTTCACCTTTGCAAACAAACAAGCCATTTGTTTAAGCAAATCCACTTGCCTTGTATTCCAGCTACTTAATTTATGAGCACAGATTTCTGGCTGACAGTTTCAGAGGATGTCACGTCTGAACTTAAGGTCCAGTGGTTGCCTCCTGATCCTGTGCTCAGCCTGAAAAAAAAAAAAAAAACGAAAAAAATAATCAAGGAACATGTTGACAACAGCATTTACACACTTCCTAACATCACCTTCAAAACAGAGGAAAAACACCCTGTATCAAACTTCTTTACTCACTGTCTGTCCTTGCTGCCAAGCTGACTGACCCGTACAAAACCAAAGGAGGAAGCTGTGCTTGCTTTGAGAGATTGCTAAGCAAGGGGAGCAAACGCATGGGCACACACTGCAACATCCCTCTGCTTCCCTACCAGCTCCAGCCTTGTGTGCCAGCGGGAGACTGAAACCGATGAGACCATTAAGCTCAAAAAGAGCATGGGATCTCATAGCTAAGTGGGGACAAGCTTAGGCAATACTTGAGCTGACCTCTCCCCCATGCAGGGTTCAGTCCCTCCAAATTAAGGCTGAGGGTCACTGATGAGGCTGGTTGAGGAGGCTGACATTGCAGGTGCAGTGTGCTCTTTGGGATGGATAAAAGAAAAAGAAGAAAAAAAGTGAGAAAATTGCATTTCACTTGTCAATTCTGATGTACCGTCTCTCCTGCTGCGAATTTGTAAGAATGCATAAATGGGGGGCGGCGGGGGAGGGTGAGCGTGGGTGATGTAATGAATAGGGGTAGTCTGGAGTGCTTTATCAGTAAACTTTTTCGTGAAGGCAAACGTAACCTGCCAGTGAGAGTATGAATACCTTGCTAGGTGAGGGGGTGATGCTAAACTCCCAGGGCACATTCCCTCAACACCCACATCCCCCTTTGATTTATGCCTTTGGAGCCCGATATGGGGGAATACAGTGTTTCAGGCAACTTTAAGAGAAAGACTGCCTCATTGAGCCGCTACCCTAACCCCATCGACCCTAAGCCTCCTCTGTCCCGCTGCTTTCAGGGCCCTCAGCCACCCCGCTGCGCTTTCATTGCCCCCTTCACAGCACAGAGGAGTACATTTGTTATGACATTATTATTTTCAGGGGAGTGTCTACCAGTTGCAAACTCCAGGACATGATGCCCATGGTCAGAAGACACCAGCTACAGCTGTCAAGCACCCTGTGGCACAGCCTGGCACAGCTCAGGAGAGCCAGGCACACACATTACCTGTGTAATCAGCACCAGCCATCACAGTCCCACACAGACACAACAGCCAAAATGCTACTGCCTGAGGCCCGTGGTCTGACACTGTCACAGCTGATCATGTGCAGGTGGGATAAGCTCTCATCTGGTTCATTCCCCTAAGGCTTGAGCAGAGACCTCAGCTCCAGCCAGCTGCGAGAGGTAAAGAGGACCACAATGACAATACTGCTTTTTCTAGATTTTGTCCCTGATAACATAAACACACTGGCAAGAAATCTTAGAATTCTTTCAAATGTCTCCATAAAAAACTTTCAAGTGAGGCATAATTATTAAAAACCAACCAACCAATCAAAAAAACAAAGCTAAAACCAGCCTGTCTCCTTTGTAACCCTCCTCCCTTGGTAAGGAAGAGTGAAAACTTTGCTTCGCGCAGAGGTTTGAAAACCAAACCCCCCCGGGTTTGCAGGGTATTCCCCGCACACAGTGAACAATGAGCAGGCTGCGGTTCCAAGCAGGACACAGAAATGACAATCAGAGCTGTCGGTCTGTCAGCGAGGCTCGTGCCTGCAGCAGTAGGTCAGAGCTGCGCGGCTCCCCATCGCATAAGGATACCTCCATGGCATTTCCCAGCAGCTGGGAACTTTTTGTGCCACGCAAGCCAGCTTGACAGCCAGCACTTTTCTCATTCTGTTTACTTCCTTGAAAATAAATAACTGTTTCCCCTTTCCAAGGATCCATTTCTCCATTAGCCGTGTTTTCCTGGGCTCTCACGTTTCTGCTGAACACGGTTCCCCTTATTAACGTGACAGGCGCTGTGCTCCACGTACCGTACTCACTCCTGTCGTACAGCATTTTTATAAAGCACAATTTACCTGAATTTTTTCCATGCTGTTTAAGGGGCAGGTGTCAGCTCGCTTGACCAACTGATTCTTATTATTTAGGAGAAAATCTCCATGCTCTAAATAGGTCATTATGTGGCAAATGTGTCTGAGCTTCAATTACAAATTAAGTGTTTAACAGCTGGAGTGGGGGGGGGTCACCTCTGAAAAAACTTCTCTACAGGGTCTTTACTCTCCTAGCTTATTTGACCACTCCTATGAACACGTTAATCCAAAATCTAGGCAAGTTTTGTGGGTCAGACCCGTTGCTGGTGGAAAAGTGGGGTGATCCATGCAGAACCACTGATTTGTGTCCCCTGGCAATCTTGCTTACACAAAATGAGATAAAGCGTTGGGTCTTTTTAAGAAAAATATTGCAGAAAAGACTGAGAATTACCTTCTCAGCCTGACAACAAACTCCATTTTGCTCTCACCCTTCTCAGTGAAACACCCCCATAAGACATGATGCCCCACAAGAGGTTGAAGGAAGGAGGTGCCGTCCCAGCAGACCAGCTGGAGACCTGCATCTACATCTCCCTCGCCCCGTGTAGATCCTCTGTTGCTAACAGTACAGCTGAGATCAGGTTTCAGACTTTCTTCCCATAAGAAGCATTCATCTGGATCCTTCTCTTCCACCCAGCAGCCAAGTTCAAAAATTAGAGAAAGATGATATATAGAGACCTAGAGCCAACTTACCCATGCATCGCTTCCTAGGGAATGGAGCTAAAAAGGAGGAATACAGAAAAACCTCACTATACCCCTGTATTGTACCTCAGGCAAACTAGCGAGGCAGGAATGCCTCGGGTGGTGAGCTCTGCTGTCAGCCGTATTTAGTGAAGGACTGACTTATCTTGGATACCTCATCTGATCCCAGGTACTGCACTATCACATATGTAATAAAAATCTCACGAAGGTCTTGAACACCAGGAACATGAAACATTCACCTACTGGAAACTGTCCTGAGAACCATGTAACTGGACTCACCTTGGGTTTTCAAATGAAATAATTACACATTAGGCAATATAGACCCTGTCAAACAAATCTGAGTTTACCAAATTTTTTTTCAAATAATAGTAAAAAAAAAAAAAGTTTGTTTTGATAATACCAAACCATTCTGGTTTAGTAAAGTTCCAAACCATAACAAAGTGCTATTTATTCACATTTATCCATAGAAACTATAGAGTTATTCACAGGAACTGAATTTCTGGTTTCTGACTTTCTCTAAACCAAGATCTGATCTCAGATGTCCCCTCTTGGCCACGTTATGACACAGACAAAATAACACAAGAATGGTCAGTTACTGTCATCAAGTCAAAACCACCACTTCAAATTCAGATAGAAACCAGATCTGATTCACCATAAAGTCTACCGTGTGTTATCTCAGGGCTCTTTCTGGGACAGGAAAGTGTCAATCCTTCACAACCCTGGCTGCAGGACTTAAAGCATGTCAGCTGAAGAAGTGGGATCAAAACGACAATCAGGAGGGTGACGGGTCTTGCTGGGATGACAGGCGGGGCGTGCATGTGGAGTGAGCACATACATGTGTACTCTGTTGCCCCTAAACTCCCTGCTGTCCCCTTTCTTGTGAGCCAGCAGGGCACCGAGCCCGCTGAGAGGACTGACTTGTGCAATTTCAATGCCCTTTAAGCGATGCACAAGAACGGAGCCGACAGGAGAGCAGAGGGGATGGGGCATCGCAAGGCTGCTGTTTATTTGCATAGCTGTGAAGCCCATGATTTGCTCACACCACGCGATTCAGGGACCGGCAATTTCAGATTTTATACTGAAAATTCTTTATAGCAAGTATTCTCAAGAAGTCTCTTTTCAGGGACCACCACGCCCTAAGTACAAAGCAAAGCCATAGTTGCCTTCAAGGTCTTGCTTAGAATCATAGAAATCCCACTATAGGGCATTAGTCAGGGGAAAAATCAATGTCATCCCAGACCTGGCCCGCCCCTCCAATTCTCATTCACACAGAGCTTCTGCAACTTTTCCTGGCATTGTGGGGAGCAAAGTGGTAGTAACAAGTCTATAGTTACCTGCAGGCTTCCCTCAAAGGCAGGTCAATCAATAAGCAAAAATATGCCCCCATTCTCAGTGACAGCCAACAGACAGAGGTAATGCAGAAATCTGCAAGATGAGACACTTTCACCAGTGACCCGAATCCCTGAAGTTTTGCTTCCTCACACCAGAAAATATTCCCAAAGCTACCATACGAGAGAGAGCTTCCCATAAGGAAGAGCCAAATGCCCCCTTCTCTCCCGCATCCAAATCCTTAACCCTTAACAGCTATGTTTGTGGTAATTTACAGTAAATACACACATCTTGATACACAGTGTTTCATATTCAAAAATTGCATCAACAACCTTCTCCTAGTTTAATCTCGCAAAGAAACTGTGCAAAAGTACATCGTTATTTTCTGAGGTGAAGAGATTAGGAAATGTTCACGTGGCTCTAATGTACACAAATAAATCAACACTCAAAGACAGATTAAAAAGGCAACACCAACAAGGACCATGTGCCTATGTTGGTTGTTTTGCTTGTAAAGACATTTTTAACTTCATTTAGAAATGCCTCCCTCTCCCTCTTAATACACGTGCAAGGCGTTAAAGAGAAGTCCTGGTTAGCAGGATCCAGTTTGCGAAAGGAGCTATTGGCAAGCAGATTTCAGAGACTGTATCCTTCTTGTGAGTCACTTTGTCCACTGCAAAATTATTCCAATGAAAAGATTTTTATTTTTTTTTTTTTTAAGTGAAACACAATTACGGTAGACCTCCTTTGCTTAAATTAAAACAGGAGTGAAATGAAGAATCTGACTCATTCCTCTAATTTTACAGGCTCAATAGTAATCTAGCTATGCTATTCATTTAGAGAAACCATTAATTTTGCTATGTGGCTGAAACTAGAAGGCCTCAGCTTTCTTTCTCTCACTTTTCCCCCCTCTTTTTGCTCTTTGTCTGTGCACCTGTTTGAACCACTTTACCATCCCATTTGAAAAACTTTGGGTAATCCTCTGGCACTAACCCTGGTGTGATAATACTTCTGTTATTCAGCAGCATAATTGCAAAGGACAACACAGATAAAACATGTCTTTCACTTCTGCTGCGAATATGCCAGTTTTGCCAGTCTTCAAGGTGAATGATTTCTAAAACCTTCTGTGTTTAATGTTAATCTAAATTCTTCACACAATGAAACTTCCAGCACCTTAGGGAAAATGGTTACTTTTGACACATCAAAGTGAGCGCTAATGGTCAAAATTTTATAGCAGCTCTCTTAGCAGCAGCACCTTCTCCAAAACACTTTATGAACGGACCTGCTCAGACACAGCTTAGTATTAGATCTTGCTTTGACAGGGGGAAACTACGGCCCAGGGAAGCGAAATGCTGGGGCCAGGTAGCAAGCCAGTGGCAAAGGCAGAATGGACATCCTTATCTGCTGCATCATGATCCTTTGGGCCTGGATAACATCACTAAAATTTACCAGTCAGGTGGCGTTTTCTGTTTTCAATATTATGGGGAGAACTTTAACTAACTAATTTTCCATCTGCAAGAAAGTTTGCTACCCACTAAATGTGTGGAAAGATCAACAAGACAATTAAATATCGCCTAGTTGCCAGATTAGGGAAAGGGAAAGTCAGCGTCTTCACACTGGTGGCTTAAGTCTCTCCTCATGAACTCCAGCCTGGCAGCTACTCTTGTTAAACCCACAGAGAGACTGAATAAGGCCCGAGGAAAAGAAGGACATCTTCAGCCTGTTCTTCACAAACCTCTCAACAATCTTTTTAGCCAAAATAGGAAAATTGTTAAACAGGAACAATAATTAGCCACATTGTCAGCAAAAGGTAAAACAAAATAGAGGAAAGATTAACCTCTCCAGGTTTTGCTCTTCACAGCCTGTCCCAGTATCTCGGATTGCTCTGTGACAACATCTAGCCTAAATTCAACTATATGCAATTATTCTTTATAATACTTGCAGAAAGGCAGTGGTCATTTCCAATTCCTGTCATTTTCTGCATGAAGAAAGGTGGTATTTCCTCAGAATGACAGCTGCTTGGCACCAGCTAATCTGGTTTAACCAAGATGTCCAACGTTTGGATCAAATCTGCTGATCAAGAGTTTGTGGGTGACAGGTGTGGACAAAAAAAAAAAAATAATTTTTCTTTCCATGCAGTTACAGCACAAAATTTAAAGCATGCTTCTGAGCCTTTCAGTCAATGCTGATGTAACACTTCCATCTCTGGATGTTGATACCCTCTCCTCCAAATCAAGCAGTTACCAGTCCTGTGTGCACAACATGAGAAGAGGGCTCAAAAGGTAGAAGAGCAAAAACTTTGTGGAGATGGTAAGAAGCCTTCTCTGATTCGCTACACTCAGACGGGGAAGAGGATGCCTGGGGGCCTTTCAGTGAGAGCTGAAACCCAAAAATCTTCATACAGTAGTCCTAACTAATCTCCAGGGTGCCCCCCTAAAGCTGTCTGAGATAACTCAAATGTCATCAGTTGACCAAGACAGACAGCCTGTAAGATATTATGACCTGTTAAGGTCATAGTCTGGAGTGACAGGCCCTCATCATAATAGATAAAACATTCATTTGTCCACCTTTCATATTGACCGTGGGACTGAGAATGAGTTTCAATGTCTGAATCAAGACAGAAACTATCTAGGTTTGCAGCTTAGTGTCCATGAAATCTTGAAATTCATCAGAAAAATTATCCTGAAGGGAACACAAATAGACTGCGTTCATAATAATTCAGTGAGAATCCTCTAAGGTCAAGCAAGAATAATATCTTCTGCACAAAGAGGCAAAAGAGAAACTTAATGAATTCTCTGTACACAGGTTCCTCAGGTGAAGGACGTCAGTTATTTAGTGGATAGGCATATTTTCAAAGTTTCAACTTAATTAGGATAATTTTCTAACAGTCTGGCTGCTCATCAGAATCTCGTCAGGATAGAAATTGGGCAAAAATCCTTCTAGAACAGACCTTATTGTGAGAGATCTTTCATTCCATGGTCCTAGCCAGCTGGAAACACTGTGAATAGCCTCTTCAATATTTCAGTCTCCTGCTTTTGGACCCAGCTGAAACCAGGAAGTGCAGCGAAACCATAAATACCATTAAAAGACAGAGAGGGAGAAAGATTAACTAGATTTTGGCCAACATCCAAAACTCTGCATTTCAGTTTGGGGCAAAGGTTCAGGCTGGTTTTCCCAGATCAGTTCGTTCACCTTAGTTATTTCCCGCTCTTACGTGGTATAAAGTGCATTCGCTTATCTTTCACTCCCTTATACATCAGGCGCTGCTCAGGCTCCTCATACATCAGGCAATGTGTGTGCAAAAAGAGCAAGAGGACTGAAATCATGGCAAGACTCCACAGCTAATTTGGGATCAGAAATAGTGGGCGGGCGAAGCCGATTCCAGCTGCAAGGGGTTATATGGAAATATCCCTCTCCATTTTTCAAAGTCCTGTCCCATGTAGCACTTTTGTTCATTAATTAGAAATTATAATATGTATTATTGATTACAAAAGAATGGAGAAATTCATTGCATATGCCTGCTGAGGGGAAAAAAAAAAAAAAAAAAGAAAAAAGCATAAGACCCTTTGGTTTTTGTTCTGCTTGTCAACGGGAAGAGGGGCGAGGAGGGATCCATTCCTGCTCACCCGGTCCTGTGTCCTGAGAGTCAGGCACATGGTAGGAGTCAGCAGGAGCAAGAAAGAAGGGCTACTTACCCCTTAGCCTCCTGGCTTTTAAAACAGCTATTCAAATACTTATTGAGCACAAATATGAGTACTCTTCCGGGGCAGAGATTGGTGTCTGCTCCTAAGTTTAGAGACCAATTCTTTCCAGGGGCTGAGCACCTCCTGCAAGGACAGAGCGTCTTCAGCACCCAACCCCAAACTGCAGTGGGAGGCAGTTTTCCCACAATATTTGAAATTGCCTTGTAAGATCGTCTGAATGGGATAAACTGGCTACACTAGAGCCCAAAAGGCTCCTGTGAAAGTACGGTCACAGACGCTGAACATAGCACAAGCCACCACTGAAAGAATACGGAGTAGACAGACACATCCAGAACGGCCAAGGCAACATCAACAAAGATAGCAGGTATAAAGTAGCAGATGATTTTTCAGAAATTATTTTCAGACAGATACATTTACTTTTCCTTTTTTCGGGGGGGGGGGGGGGGGGGGGGGGGGGGGCGGGGAGGCAGGGGGAAGCGAGCTGCATGTCCTTTAGAAACAGTGCTGGTATTATTCACGCTGCCAACCAAACCACTTAAGCTACAGAACCTTTGCAGTACCACAAGTGTAATAGAAAAAACAACCAAAAACCACTTACTTCCTTTTTTCCCCCCCTGAGTATTGACATTCTTGTGCAGTATT
Source organism: Chroicocephalus ridibundus (assembly GCF_963924245.1). Lineage (NCBI taxonomy): Eukaryota > Metazoa > Chordata > Aves > Charadriiformes > Laridae > Chroicocephalus > Chroicocephalus ridibundus. Next base: position 159,633,705 of record NC_086284.1, read on the forward strand.
AGGAGAGCTAATTTAGCTTCCAGTTCTAAGAATTTTTGAATCTATAGCCAGTAATTATTTGCATTCAGGGGTACAAAAGAGGAAAACAAAGCCCACAAATTCTAGCACATTCATGTGGGATTGGGAGTTGAATTAGGATCCTCACACCCCATTGAATTATCGGCCCCCCTATTAGAGCCTTATTAAAATGGTAATGATTATAATGCCAGTCATAGGCAGGCTGTCGCACCTGTCAAAAAAAATACCCCGATTATCCTGTTCATTCAACTGTCTGGCACTCAAATCCGTGTCTCAGGTTTACTATTCTGTGAAGTTTTTCTTTTTCTTTCTTTTTTTTTTTTCCTTTTTATGAGGAAAAAGAAAAGATACAAGAACAAACACTTCCACAAAGGTGATAAAAAAATCCCCTCTAATTTAGCACATCTACTACCCATGTGGTGTTACCGTGTCTAGGACAGCAATCTGAGGAAATAGATACTATTTCACTGGATTTCTCTATGGCGAGGAAGAATACAGAGGGCTACCCTAAAATCTCTTTATAAAAAGGAACGCTGGTTTTTAAGAACAAAAAGAACAATCGTCCTTCTTCCTTCCACACATACACACATTATTTCTACCCACAGCCAGGATTATGTTACTCAGAGCAGTAAAGTCTTTCTTCACGTACAAAATAAACACCTCAGATGGTTTAAAGGGACAGTCCTCAAAAGACCAACATTAGGCTCTGTCTACAAGCTTAACTACTGAAAAACCGTATTCAGTCATTTTCTCCTTTAAAATCAGTGAAAATATAATTCGAACTAAGCAGCACAAATCTAGGGTCTAATCCTGAACACGCATTTAGTAAAAGGGCACTGAAGCTTGGAAACCTCAACCAGCTTTCACTTTTAAATCCTACAGGGATTATTCCAATTGCTGTTGTTAATAGCAAGAACAACAATAATTTTAATAATAATGAAAAGACACATAGACACTTGGCTTCCCCCAACCTCGAAAACAAGTAGAAACAGCGCATCTGGGTTCCTGAGAATTTTAACTGATAATCAGATGGAGAGAAGATTAAATATTTTCCACCTATTCAAAAGATGCCTTTCCTCTTTCCTCTACCCCAGTTGTATGAGTTTGTCAAATACCACAGTATAAAAGAATGCCAGTGGAAGAGCATTTAGGGGATGAATGCCTTCAATAGCATCTGAGACAGATGCTGTGTCACTAAGTGCCCGGGACCCTTTTGGGAAGTGGAGTGACCAACAAAAGACCGGTTGGATTCTGTTTGTTTTCATTTGTTCCAGAAAAACATTTTTGATGAAACACAAAAAAAAAAAAAAAAAAAGCCAGGGTTTTCTTAGCTTTAGGAATAAAGAAATGTGTAAGAACTGCACTTAGCAGGCGTCAGCTCCTGAGCGCATGAAGCAGTAGATTTGATCCCATTTTCATTGAAGTAACAAGAAAAAAAATCTCTTTATTTTAGAAGCTCACCTATTAACTCACATAATTATTCTCACTCTAAGACCACAGCAATTGTAGCCAGACTTTGGAAACAACACCAAAATGTCATCATTATTTAAGCCATTCATTATGTTTCTAAATATATTTTTTCTGAGCTCAGAGAATATTTCTTAAGGTGAAAGGGAACAGAATTTGAAAGGATGCTGTAGTGAAAAACAAAAAGTGACCATAGAATTGTAGTCAATAAATGAGTGAGCAAACAGTGTGCAGCTGCTACCTATAAACTCCTCTGTCTGAACACACACATTTTGATTTTCTGGACCTGATGCTCCTCAATATTCTGTTTTCTACTATTTTAGATGATAAATACTTAACAGTAGAGACGGATGCTGCTCTTTCAGTGCCTGTAAAGGGAGCATTGTGCCTTACAGAGGACTTTGGGCTCTTTAATGACGCAATGACTCCTTTTTTTAAAACTCCAGTTTTCTCCGTGTGAGTAGATCTGGGCCAAGCCTGAGTGCTTTCAGAAATCCTGTCTATAAATAATCACAATCACTTAACTCAAAATACCTCAGTGCCCACACAATCAGCAGCCTAATCACATTTCCATTCTCCACTCCTAAATTCAGGGGATGACCAGAAGGCTGAAGCAGCCTTCAGATCAAATTCAAGGAGCTTCAAGGTCACCTGAGCTTTTGCAAAGGGTTAAGGATGCTCTGAGACCACACCGCTAACCTCACAGCACACGGTGCCTAACTCTGCTGCCTGGTTGCTTTTTCTTGACTTAACTTGCCTCTGCCAGCTCAGAGCTTCCCCTCAACATCTCCTTACCATCCAAATTGCTTGAATGGAGATCTTCACTCCTTCCTGCTAGCCTCAGGAGAGCTACATCACTCAGACTGACAGCAGAGAGCTGCAAGCTCCTGAGCAAATAAGAGAGGCTAGAGAGGCTGGTGACAGTGGGGCAGGATGGGTACAGGTGCTGTCAGATTGTTTTTCTGCAGGTGGCCCATTGCTTGGGCCTGGTGAGGAGCAGCTGAGGCAGTGGGACCACAAACTGTTTCCCCAAAGCAGGGCAGGCAGAGAGCCCTGGGGTGAGAGAAGATAGAAAACGAGAAAGGGAGAAGCGGGTGCACTTCATCTCCGATGCTTCAATCACATAGCTGCAACAAAATTCAGCAAACTAACTTCTGAAAGCATTACTGAGAGAAAGTCAGAACTGATAAAACACTACCATAGCAATGGCAACAAACAGCTCCACCAAGAAGGGGATCGAGATCACTTCACCAATGGCTCGCTCACACAGAATTTGTCTGCAAGTAATCAGAATGTGAATATTTGGGGAGATGCTCCAGCTTCATCCTTCTCTTTCAGTCATTTTCCTGCTTGAATTTCAGCAATACTCATGTGGTTCTGCGGCTTTTCATTTTGAGTGAATGAGCGTTGCCACCCTTGTTGATGTGGTAGCTAGAGAAACTATCCATTCCTTCAAAAAAATCCTCAGTCAGAAACAGGCCACCTACCCATTATTAACCGGGGTTACCAGTTAAAAACATATGAAGGGAATCACATGAATGGAGGGCAGTGTGCATGTTTTATTAGTTTGAACAACAAGGGAATAGACGGATGAAAGATAAGGTAATGATTTGTGACAGGGGTCCAAAATTTGATTTCAACAATTAAATTACCCTTCTAAGAGATCCCCAAGGAAATCTATTAAAATACCATCTTCCCCCATCCCCAAAGTATACAAAAGCTGCCTAGTAACTGTCCAGTATCACTTCCTTTGTGACATGTTGGATGATTCCCAAGACAAAAACCATATGCTGTCCGATGAATGGTAGAGCTATCAACAAGGAAAGGCTTTAAGTTACTTGCCCTAAAAAAAAAAAAACAAAAAAAAACAGAGAGAGGGAGAGAAACTAACCGCTACGCAACAAAGTTTGCACTAGAAATACAGCATTTGGTTTTGCTCACTTAGATTTTCACTGGATAATCAGTTACTCCCAAGTCAGAAAAAGCAAGATCACATCCCTAATAAGTGTGAGAGGAATTGGACTTTTGAGGCCGTAAAAGCTCTGCACCAAAGGCAATCCCCTGTGTTCAGAGGAGCATGCAGCAGTGAAAACTGGCTTGGCTCATGTTTGATGAACTTGTTAACCCTTTTATCAGTTCTGTGGGACTGGTATTGAAGCCTAAGCTTTCCCTCTTACCACCACTCTCCAGCTGTCTTACACTGTCGTTATACCTGTGGTTACCCCTGCTGCTTAAATATTGCTATTTAAACCCAGGAGCTCCAGTTGTGAAGCATGGAAGAGATTTCAACAAAAGAAGATAGAATGAACTTCTGCACCGTGATAGAGGTAAGGGAGATTTTTATTTGACTCAACCTAGATATAACTTTCGGGCCTAAAAATAACACTGCGGCCAAACCTGGAATGCGAAGCAAGACATTGAGCAATACAGGATTTAGGTTCTTACATACCTACGTCACAGCTCAGGTGCCCAATTTACTTACTGCTGAATAATGTATCTGGTGATGACAAGAAAAGAAGCCACGGTGTAGATGTGGCATTTTGAAATATCAGCGTGGTATCTGATACTAGAAATCAGTATCGTGTACTGATGTGGCCAGTATCAGGGACAAAGCCTGCCCCCAGCCACTTGCTCAATATAGTTCAGAATACTTCCCTACATGCTATTGTTTGATGTTTTCTCTACTTTCATTCTAAATCATATTTTTTTAAAAAGAATTTTCAGTCATTGAGTCTAGATAGCGAAACACTCCATGCTCAGATGTGATTTTGGAAGCTATGAAGAAAAAGCATTTTTTAAATGAGAAACCTCTGCTTTGGGGGACAAGCACACCTCTCAGTCTACTGCTTTGTCCACACACATACCCCAAATCCACAAATTTAGGCATTCACATAACTTTATATTTCTCTTTCAGAATAACAAAAACTCATCCCAAAGTGCAGAATTTTAAACAAATAAGCAATTTATGTTTAGGCCAATGCGTACAGTTAAGTCTTTGCAGGTCTTCCTCTCCTTGAGAGGAGATGCGGTATCCAGCTGTAGAGGGCTACATGAAACTCAGAGGGGAGCTTTGTGAAGAGCACCAGGGTGCTTTAACTACCCAGCCTCAATTCCAAGGCCTCCAAGTCCATGAAACTAAACTATCCCATAAAACTTCTGCAAAATTGAGCAAAAAAAAAAATAAAAAATACATTTTTACCTACCATGATTTCCCTTCTCTTAAGGAAAACTTCCAACTTTTAGAAAAACTAAAGAAATTTCAGAGGCTGCTATCTGTATATTTTCCAGATACAGTTTTCCCTCTATGCTATTGCTTATGATATTGAAGCCAAAACCCCAGATCTGAACAACCGCTCAAACCCTTCTTCAGTCTGGCCCCAAGTCTAGTTAGCATTCAGTTCAGAATATCCTGCTTTGACTGTGAAAAGGAGCAGTTACCTCTTTCATAAGCTGCTTTAGAGAGGGGGAAAAAAAAAAAAAGGAAGAAAAGAAAAAAGAAAAATTCTGTCCGTGAAAAGCTTGAATAGATGCATACCATTATGGCTCTGGTAGGAGTGACTGGGGCAAGTACCTGAAAACATATTCATGCTAAACTCCCATCAGATTTACCAAAGTCAGAATTTTGCTCCATTGCTCCCCAATACACATCGGCACGTAAGTTTTGCAAAGCTGCTGCCTAACCCCAGGGGCAGGCGAGGTCCCTGTGCTAGTATTTCTAGGGATCCCTAAAGATGTTAACTTGAGCCTGGGCATGCCCATTACAGTCCTGGTGGCTGAAAGGCACTTAGATTACGCCTAAACCTCCTGAGATTCCTTGTTGTGATGTTCTTCTGCAAGACTTGACAATCAGTGTTCCCTGTGCCCATCTACTTGATCAGCCACAAGCAAAACGCAGCAGGGGGTATTTCTAGCCTATATGGTTCCCCGCTTAGCTTTTGTGGTTTCCGTTCCTGCCTGCCTTTGTCTCCTCAGTCTTACTTACACAGCTTCAGCACCTAACTTGGGGCTGGGGATGCCCCTGGATGATGAACACTCTGGGTACTTGAAGGTGCAAGGTACAGTTTATGGACATAGCTGTGAGTCCTTCACTCAACAAATCCCTGCATGGGGGCTTGCTGTAGCAGGGACTTTGACTTCATGGTATCTATTTTACTGTGCTTCATAAAGATTTTACTGCTGGTGGTGACTCACCCAACAGTTAGACGTGGCAATTACCAGGACAACTGGAACTCAAGGTTTTCATGCAGGAGTTTGACTCCTCACAGTTGTATATACCACACATGAATGAAATTGGTGGGATTATTCCAGCCTAGTTTCAAAGTAAGACTAGATAAGGCTCATTAATTTATACCCAAACTTTAAACAGCACTGAAGCATATTGCAGGCAGTTGTTTTGCTTTGAGTATTCGTGCTTTACACCATGGGAGGCAAGAAGAAACACCTGCCCTGCTGCAGTATCGGTTGGGTGTAACTATACTGAAATCAAGAGAGAAACAAACAATAGATAACCAGGAATTACACAGAGCCCGCTTTTCAGAATAAGTCCCTTAAGTGTTCAGCAGGTCTTAATGTGATAACAGGAAACCAAATATTTACCAAATTAGCGGTCTGTGACTATTTTTGAATGGCAATGATCACATAAAACTAGGCCTAAAAATGTTCACAGTATTTTCCGTTGCCTTTAGTGGTGAAGAGAGCTGTAGCTCTACACCCAAAACTTTTGCCACGAAGTGTGTTTGGTAGGCATGCAATACTTCTTGGTACTTATACAACAGCCCAGGACATATAGTGGATACTGTCCGGTTGGAAAAAGAGTAAAGCAGTAATTTTTTTTATTTTCATTCAGATTATCGTGACAGGCAACAAAAGAACTCTCTCATTGATACACAGTGGACAATGGAATAGGAGACCATTTCTTGGCACTTGTACTGAAAAGCATCTTTTGCTATTATCGTGGTCTATGATAAACTTATTCTTCCAGTGACGGACAAAAAAAATCACCTTTGTCTCCTTGTAACTGACTTGCTAAAATGACTAGGAAGAGACCGCAGGATACTCACAGGGATTTCCAAATGGTCCTATAATCAATTACTTTTGACTAGGATTCAGCCTCAGGCAAAATTAACACATGGATGTAAAGTCCATGAAACAGCACACGGTAAGGAAGAGGTGGAAGTGTCCAGCAAGCTCTCTGCCACGTGCTGAGCAAACATCCGATGGCACCGTTATGCACTGTGGTCACAGTGCTCCATTTCCACATCACCCAAAGTCGAACATTTGGAGGATGCTCTGGGTGTGTTGAGCATGTCCGGACAGTGGCCAGTACACAATAAATGAATGTCTGTTTTGCCTGGCGTTCAAGCAGGCAGGATTCAGCCCAGTCACTTCAGATGTAGGAAAGAGCATGACACTGTAAAAGTAATACACCCAAATAAACTGGAACACACACGGTCTAGCTTTGATTCTTGTCCCTGACCTTTCCGGTTTGACCCTGGTAAAGTCACTACATCTTCAGGTCTCGGGTTTTCAGGTGTGAAACATCCATTCACTCTCCATTTAGCACAACAGGGGCTAAAAGCTAACCTAGCACAAATAACAAGCAGCAGGTGTACGCTTCCAGTGATCCAGTGAGCCTTTTGCCAGTCATGTTTCCAGTAACCAGGAAGAAATGCTGGTTATTCCCATGAATGGAAGGAGGAGACGGGGTCTGGGAAGCTCACTCAGGGGCACCCTGTCTCTGCGCCTCCCGGAGCCCAGCAACACAAGAGCTGCCTGTGCCTCCCCACAAAGCCAAGGGACCGTTTCCAAAACTGTAAGCCAAAAGTGTGATTACACTTTTTTGGACACACCTCCGTTTCCCCAGTTGCTCCTTTCTACACCTCTTGTTCCAGCAGCAATCTCATTGTCTCTTATCTCCCCTCCACAGGACCTTTTCTTATTTTAGCCAGAGCAATGTCGGGTTTTATTTCCTCTTCTTTCCCTCCATCCAGGCCCCTCACCCCAGCCCCCCCCCAACCACCATTCTGTGCATTTGCAACAAAAGTGTAAACTTCAGAAACTATTTGTATTTCACAGGCATTCACGCATCATGCCAAAACGATGGCCCAAAAGTTTGGCGGGTAATCTCAACCCCAGAATTCGTGAGCTGATGATGAATGGCTGTGAAGCCTTTGTGATTGCTCAGGCTCCATTGTGGCTGGAACAATGGAGGAGGACACAAGTCTGGCTCAGGAGAGCAACGGATAAAACTGTTGGGGAGAATGGCGGGCTCCTGCCGACATGACCACTTGTTGACATTGAAAGGATTCAAAAACAAGTGAGCAGAAACAGAAACGATTCTGTTCGGCGAGGCTATTAGTTGCAACGTGTGGCAGTGGAGCGGTCACTCCTGATGTGTTTCCTCGCTAATGAGCCCTGAATGCCCTATTAAACTGGGATGCTATAGGCCCAGCGCCACTGGGGCAATGCTATGCATGAACAACTCCCCCAGCACCTATTGGCTGCCTGCATGAAGGAAGCAACTGGCAACACTCAGATTTAAACAGGGCTGACAGTACAGTTAAATGATCATTAATTAGAGTTGCTGAACAGATAGGGACTCAAAGCAATTCTTAATGACAAGATAACAGTCTAGCATTACTCAGCTTTGAGCAAGCTCAAGCTTGCACCCCATCTCAGTCTTTGTGCTGCGTAGACGGGTGTCAAATTGATTTTGGTTTCATTCGTATATTCGCTAACCATAAGAAATCCTGACTGTGTGTTGAGGCAGTACTAGAGATTCTTTTTTATGCAAATATGAAAATAACCCTGTGTCAAAAATAGATTTTATGCAGAAAAGCTCACATTGGAAAAAGGAGAAGAGACATAGAAAGACATGTCTATTAACATGTTTGGAAATGAACCCATAAGGAAACCACCACTCACCCTTTTTATGTGCTCTTTCATCAGCCTCTCTCCCCAGTACTTAACACGCTCTATTCATTCAACCTTATTCCAACCTTATAACTTCAAGAAAACCCCTGGTTTGCTTGATCAATCACTGAATACTGATCTGGGAAAATAAGACAACGCAGCATCAAAGTATCAAGCATTAGAAGCAAAAAGTCAGAACAAGAAATTAACTCTCTGGCTTGAGGGCATCACCCCCATCCTCCGGTTTGAGAAGAGCCTTTCCCCAAGAGCACATTATCTCCTAATCACCAACTTCTGGGCTGATTGCATCATTCTGTGAAACAACATGTACAGCCCCTTCTTGTAACAGGATATTGGATTAGCACGAGTCTGATTTCCTATAAGAAATCCTGTTCACTGAAGACTATTGTTGACTATATATTCTTATGGTGCTCTATAAATGCTTCATAAATACACAGTGCAGTTCCTAAAGGCTTACAGGCCCAGGGCACTTGTATAAGCTCTCCCACTCAGGACTGAAGTGGTGAAAAAAATCAACATATATTTGTGACTAGAATAGTGAAGATCAAAGTATTGGGCAGCGTATCTTTATTTGGCATTGGGGTTTTTGTTAGAATGTATTCTTAAACTGTGGGAAGTATACTGCAACAACCACTTTAATTCCACAAAAGCTTCCATAGGAGTATATGTATATGTGTGACACAGTGAACTAGGAATAAGTTTCTTGAATAAAACATAAGATTACACAAACCCTTAATAGCACATTATTCTGAAAACTTCTTATAAATCTTTTTGCCCATTCTAAGGAACAAAGCTATTATAGAGAGGGAGGTAGATCATTGCTATGATGAGAGAGATTGTTGCAGATTATTGAGAAACTCACTTTAGCAATTATTCATAATTTATATTAAATTCTGCAATATGATGCATATAATAGAACAGGATTATATTACATGACTCTTAAAATATCTTCATATAGCATCTAGTACAAGAGGGCCCTGGTCCAGAGGTTTTCTGAGTCATCACTGAATGGAATTGCCAAGTAAACAAATTTTTGCTTTCATCTCTTCCCTCCTCATCCCTGTTCAAGGGAGTAGCCTTTTTAAAGGAAATAACAATGTCATGCTATCATATCATCTAAGAAATGGGTCATTGTTCTTACCTGCTTTTTATTTTTTTATGGCAGATTTTCTCTGTTGTTTTCTTTTTTTCTTATTTTCTTTGCAAATGAGGCAGTGAAAGCTTAAGTAAAGAGAGAAGGATCCTTTGCTCTAAATGAATGATCTTATGATGTGGGCCATATCAATGACTAGCATTGTACCATCTATAGACTGCCAGTGTGAGCGCCACACAGCCACTAGATGCTTCCCGTGCAGGCTCTGCGTGTGTGAGTGTGTACATGCACATGCACACACATCTTTGCAAGCCTTATTGTTAGGAGGAATATATCAGTAAAATAAGAAAAATAACCCAAACGTATGGAAAACTTAAACATTTAGGTTCATCAGAAAGCTATACTCATTTTAATCTCTTAATACAGGCACAATAATCTTGTGGGTATTAATATTTAGGGTATTAATTTCTCTGAAGGGAAAGGAGCTAAATGACTGTCAGGCCTGGGATTATGGGAGGAAGCTGGTTTTCCCTTTGGCAGCAGGGCAGCAAGCATTGCTCCACAATCACTGCTGAGGTGCAAAACTACCTGTGAAACGGCATATTGCTTAATAGGTTCCAAATCTTGCTTTCTAAGTATAACACTTTCCAAGCTAAAGAGGAACTGGAAAGGTGACAATGCAAAGGCTAGTATTACTTTTCAGGTCATGTGAGCCTTATCTCCACAGGATGGGTGGAGAGGAGGATGAAGCAGACTCTCTCCCTACCTTCCTCTTCGTCTCCCCTTCTTCCCTCAACAGTGTTGCCACCATCCCTTCCAGCACCCCCAGGCTTGGCTGTAGAGGGTGACGGACTCACACATTTTGATCCATTAAATGCTGGCCCACGGCACGGCAAAACTCACTCTGACATCATGAGGTTGGGGGTCTATTTTTGACGAGCAGCAGGCGGTCAGCCTCTTTGTCTGGCAGGAAAGGCAGCCTATCTACATCAAATTCCAGCACTGAGACTCTCAATCAAGTCTCAGTTTTCAGATGCCCCAAGAAAATCTGTTCATTAGTTTCTGACTCCTAGGCATTAAAAATAGCCTTAGACAGTAAATCTTATGATTTGTTGAGCCTGTCATAACTAAAAACACTATTTTTTTTTTAAATGAGCAAATTTTAGCCACTTCCCTGTAACTGTGAAATAACAGGGTTGATTGACAAAGTGAAAACGTAGCCCAAAACCTTGCATTCTTCTAGAGAGACTCACTGATTTTACAACTCCCTAGAGCTTTCTGTGACATATTCTGTGGGGCTTTCCACAAGGCAGGTGAAAACACCAGGCGACCCTGTAAGAAAGGTGAGAGGAGGGAGTGTCATAGATATGGATTCAGCTGTTTGGGGCTTTATTGCAATTTAAAATTGTTACAGAAACTGTAAGACAACTGTGCCACTGGACACTTGCCTCAGAGAATTTGTAAATCCCTATTTTACTTTTCCAGTTCAGGCCTCCATCACGCAGGTGGTTGCTGCCATGTCCAGAGGTCCCAGCTCAGAGGGGCCCCAGGATGCCGGGGCGCAGTATGAACATATAGGCTTTGTTATGTTAAAGCCCGCACAATAATTACATCCTCCTCGTGGTAAAGGGACCATTGAAGAGTATTGTGCATTTGCTATTGTCTCTCCTTCCTTTGATGCCTGGGCTGAACTCTCATTAGGCCTAATTGGACATAATGTGCCCTCACTGGAGGATATACCTGTGTGTTCCCCATGACCGAGGACTGCCTGGGGAACAGGATGTCTCCTTAGGGGAGGTCTTGGGGCTGCGCTGTGTTGGCCGGCTGAAGACCTCTGAGGGCCAGCACCACCAGAGCATGGCCGGCAGCTCCCAGGAGCAGTGGCAGGGCCATAGCCAGGCTGTGTCGGGGCTCAGGCAGCCCCAGCAAGGCAGAGCACTGCAGCACCCTGGGACCACCCCCATACATGGTCTGGAGTAGGGGAGGGATGCCTGGTTCAAGCACAGTTTGTCCCAGTGGGTTTATTTCCTTCACTTTTTGTCAAACGGCATTACAGCTTTCAGGCTGGACTGAGCTTCGTCCATGGCACACAGGCACCCTGTCAGGCTGGGCTTATTTATAATAAAAACAAACACACACACCCCTCTTTTGCATATGCTGGGGTCTGTTTTAGTTGTTAAGAGACGGAATAAATAACATTGCATTTGAGGTAAGTTGGAAGGCAATGCGTGGCCAGCCTTCTTACCCACCCAGTGTATCTGTTAGATACCTCCTCTGTTGATATAAACCTCAGTCTTCATTTAAACTTCGCCTGAAATGTAAACCAAAACAAAAGCAAAACACACTTTTGTCGGGGAATATTCAAAGGAATGTCACGTCAGCAAAGTTTCAGTGAAAGCAAGGAGCATTGAGATGCATAAAATTATAATGTCTCCAGTCCTGGATAGTTCTGTACCATATGGCCAGAGCGAAGCAGATGGGCCGGGTCACAGCGGGGGAAGAGAGGGAGAGACTCGGGATTGTTATCTGACCCAGTGGGCCAACACTAACAGACTGTCCCCGGTGACCGGGCTATTATTATCAGAAAAAAAGCCGATAAGAATGTGATCCTCACATTTATTTGCCCTCAGGTAGTTCTCACATGTGATGCCCCATCAAAGTGACCTTTATTTTTTTTTTTTTTTGCAGATGTTTATTTTGGGGGCTGGAACATTTGACTTACAAAGAAGCAGCGGATTGTGCTGCACTTGTCTTTTATTGATTTTAGATGCAGGTTATTACTATCTGTTTACTTGCCTAAAGTTCAGAAAATGGCTTGTCTAAACAAGATAAATTCGACAGCGAATAATGCAAAAAGATTCTTTTAAAAATTATTGTTATTGCTGTTACATGGCAGTGTAAACATTAGCCCAGCGAAAATAAAGCAGAACAGCATGGTTCCTGTCAGAGAAATCCTGGGATGTCTGATATGATTTCAGCAGGAGATTTCTGTGTTACTGGGTTTCTTCGTTAGCTGCCCTGTACTAGCAGTAAGAAAAGTTCCCCAAAGTATTAGATTGCAAGGCATAGTTACCTAAACACTGCATGGAAAGAGTTTTGGGGGTATTATTACAAGGAAAAAAAGGTACAAAATTGCATGAGAAATACTTGCATAACAGAGTCGGGGACAGAAGTCAGCTATTTCTGGTTGTGATTTGAAGATGCTAAGTTTTTCACTGGAGTTGCAGAATGGACCCAGTAAGGGTTTACACTGCAGGTTTTACTTGGGAGTAGAGGTTTCTGTGATGAATTTTGTGGGTCTTCCTTTTCAGCCTTGCACCCATTGCTGAAAGAGCGCCATGACCATGACGGACTGACGCTCTTGCTAGAGTCAGTTCCCCCTGTCCTTTCAACAGTGGGCTTCAGACAGCACTGTGAGACACCCAGCACGCCCAACAGAGCAGTGGGCTTCATGAAGTGTCCACATCTCCTTCAGCAACTGGGCTGAAACCAAACTCACTTTATACAGACTGTCCAACAGCCACCAGTCATGACCTGGTGAGGAATGACCTTGTCAGCCTCAGATTGGTTACATGGAGGTGAAAAACACCCTGAACTGTCCCTGTCCTCTGAGACGCTGCTGTGGAGCAAAATTGCAACTGCATAGGCATGGGCCATGGCCCATTGCCCAAGCATCAGCTCCCTAACCTGTTCCTTTTTGTCCTCTGATAGGTCTAAGAAAGGGGAGATTAAATTGACCCCCACTAAAAATATGAGCAACTAATGTTCCCTGCCCATTTTCATCTGCTGGCCAAAGATGATGGCAAAAGTTTGCCCTTTCCCATTTGGGGAAGCCAGGTACCAGCCATCAACAGCCACCCACAGCCCTCCTTTTATCATAGAATTTTAGAATTTTGCAGGGCCACAGGTGGGATTAGCCCATGTGTTGGCACTGGGGAGGGAAGAGCCTCCCTCCATCCCAGCCCCACTGTCCTGCGCACCCAGAAACAGTTGTGACCTAGGAACGAAACATTTATTTTTAATGGGTGAAAAAGATCATGTTTCAAGTCTCTTTTCTACACAAAATACGAATGAAAAAAATTGATCATGTCACTGCTTGGTATCTCCAAATAGCTGGAACATTTACCAAGGTTTCTTTTGTCCAAGACTCAATGCTGGAGTTCCTTTTGGGGGAGTTATTTCATAGCTGTGACGCTTGGATAAACAAGAGGCAGAGACAGAGAAGCCAATTTTACAACGATGCCATTTGCTCATCCCATTCTAAGCTATTTTGTAAAAGGAAGATTTTGCTGACCAGACATTGCTGTTTGACCTTAAGAACAACTAACGAGTTATTATGGGCTGCAAAAGCAGGAAAGCTCTGTGTCCAGAATCTCCAAACCTTATTAAAATGGCCATTTGGGACACTGTCACTCAAATTAAAACAGAGAGATTTATTGCCGCCAAATGACATTATTAGCAATCGCAGAGCCTAGGCAGATTGTTACCGCTTGCTGAGCTTGGAGCCACTGGCTGACCTCTCTGTTGCATCCTCCCCTTGATACACCATCCTTGGGAAACTCAGCACTTGCATAGAGCCAAGGATATTTTGCAGGGAGAGGGGTGATTTTCTATATCCCAGAGGTGCTATGGAGAGTCTCTGGGGTCTCCCTGTATTACAGCACTGAGTGCAGGTTGGAGATTTACTGAGGGAAGGGGTGTGTGTCTGTGTGTACGTGTGCGTCGATATATGAGCAGGGGCAATCAACAAGGGGTAATGGAGCTCTTCCGAGAAAATTTTGACCCTCCAGGATAGTCTATGCTATTTACCAGTGTTTAGGACCGGGGGCTAGCTCTGGGTTAGGTTCCAATGCAAACTGTGGGTGAGCACACATTTTGCTGAAAAATATAGACTGTAACTATTCTTTGCAGGATTTATGCCCTGGAATTAAGCTTTTCCACAGGTGGCTTCCAATGGGACAAGTATTTCTAAACTGAAGGAGCACATATAGAAAGCCCCGCCCTCACCTGTAGGGGTGCCAGAGCACATCTAAGAGGGGAAAGGGGAGATTTCGCTTTGTTTTCCACTCCTGGACTTTCCCCTCTGCTGATAACTTGGTAAGGCTCCTACAAAAAACGAAGGTTGTTCAAGATAACTCAAACATTTCTGGGCTAAAAGAAGCCCCTGGAGTCCCTGCTGTGAGCATGTGTGTGAAGGACATGGTACTTCTGGCTGTGCCCCGGTGGAGCTGGTGGCGTTGGCATGGGAGACCCAGAGCACCTATCCCAGCCACACGCTGTCTGCTGGGGCACGTACCCAGCTCTCTTATGCTCCTCGACAAGATTTTAGCCAGGTTACACGGACTGGCATGTAAATACAGCATAGTCTGAACAGGAAGCTATGAGAAGCCAGCCTTCAGACACAATTCTCCATTTATTTTCAGTTCAGTAGAAGATAATTTTCCTACATCTTCACTCTGCACTCTTCTGCCCGTGCAGTACATTGGTCTAGGCATTATATTTTATTTTAATTTAATCTAATTTAATCTTAAAAATAACTTAAGTCAGGTCTGATTTGAACACCTGACTGATTTGTTTTGAAGACGCTCTTCTGAGCTGACTGTCTTTTTTACCGGTTTTCCCCTACTTTATCAGAAAAATCTTCCATTGACTGGTCAGACACAGAAATATTTCTGAAAGGCAAGCAGCTAGATTTCTGGGAAAGAGAAGGATATATTCAGAAACTTCTTAGAAGTGACAAAAAACTATATAAGGTTGCAAAAAATGGTCACTTACAAGAACTCTTTTAATATATATATATACAGAAACAAGAATGACAAAGAACAAAGAAAGCAGAAGAGGTAAACAGGGCAAGAAAATGAATTCCCCAAGTATTAAATGCTTAGAGACAGAATATTGGTCATTCAGTGCAAGTGATTTCCCCTGCTAAACAGGAACGCAATAGAAACAAAAATCAAAATTTAAGTCTGCTCAATATACATTGTCCCAGCTTAATGCTGCAAAGTACTTTTCATTACAAGCCAAAAGAACAGCCCTCACTGATGCTTACTCGAATGTCTCAATTTCTGGATTAAGCTGTTCCATTGTTTTGAAGCATAGTTATGGTTTAGAGATCAATGGGACATAGACTATCCTAATCTACTATGAACAGCCTGTAGCAGCGAAGGGATACTCTGTACTAGAGAGCCATCTAAGTCTTCTAATTACTTCGGCTACTGATAGATTGGCTCTTACCCCCTTGAATTCCTTTGTCACCGAGGAGTTAAAATTCATGAGCGTCTATGCCGCTGAATACTTACTCCAGTGCTGCTATTTTCTGCGCCAAGCTAGCCATCACCGCAAAGAGTCGGAGGTCTGTCAGGCCATCTGTTACATAATAGTCAACAATCTCTAAAATCTGGGGAAACAGAGATGGAGAGAGCAAAGATGATGAAGGGTTTAAAAAGAACAGATTGCTGCCTTGCTTGGAGGGGAGGGAGGCAGGGGGAAGGGGGAAGGGGGAAAGGCCGGATAATAAGCCCTAATGGAAGCAGAGACAAGCACAGCCAGCAAAACAACCCCCCAAAATATTAATGCTAGTCACCAAGGAAGTTGACAAGGCCACCAGACTGGTGGGGAAAAAAAATAATGCTTTGGGGCAGGAAAGCTGAAGGAGGCCCCGAAACTTTACAGCTAGAATTTAGGCATTGCCATACACAACCAAGCACTGAAGAGTCTTTGAGAATACTCTCTAAATCAGTAAAGCAGCCCACCCCAAATCTTTCTGTCTCTTGGTATTATAGCACACACTCTCCGGTGTACCACAAGAAAGCAAGTGTAATTTTTTCCTTCCGTTCCTTGTCCTTTCCTCCTTTCCCCTTCTTTGCAAAGGAGGTGTTTGCTGAATTTTCAGGCATCAAAATGGTGAGGACTTGCAAGCAGGGCTCAGCTACCTCAGATTTGTCTTGCCACTTGTCCACATTTTAAACAGGACTAACTATATCCAGTGAAAAATGCTCTCAGGAGACATATTATCCATTTAACTGCCTCTGCAGCCATTGAAATAGTACCAGCAGTAATACTGGCTGGGGGAGCCACCCAGCTGTATTAAAACTCTCCTAACGTGAGCTGACTTCTCCACTCTGTCCAGCTCTGTCCAGTCTTATACTTGCTCCGCTCGCTAATGCTCGCAGAGCTTACTCTACCAGCAATAAGCATAATGCTGACGTTGTCTTGGTTTTCTTGGCATATGGGGATCTGCCAGTCTAGATGCACTGAAGGTCTCACCACCACACTTGGAACTCCCTCCAAATGGATGTCCATTCAACATCGAGGTCCAAATTTTACTCCCATAATCTCTTACCGTGAAAGTGAAAGACTACTCGGAATTGAAGGCCCTACCACAGTTTCAAGCAGTTGTTTCTGCTTGAACTCAAGTGTTGTTTCAAGTGAAACAACAATCAGGCTTTCAGTTTTGGTTTTGTGAGCCCTCTGTCCTTCAGGGTTGACTACTGCCCACAGGACTTCTGTGGCCTCTCACAACATGAAAACATGTTTATAATCCCTCTGAGCTTTGCAAATAATTTTTAAACTATAGCAGAAAACTGCTGCTGAGGAAGGGAGAGGAAAGGGATGTTTTCTGAGTGCGCATATATGAACAACTAAAGGTGGAGGGATAACTTCGCTGGTTAACTTTTCATATGGCAGTAACCACTGCCAAAGCAAACGCATCATAATGGAAGTAATTAAAATCTGCGCTCATTCATTCATTGTTGTTACTATAGGGAAAGGTGGTTCATTAACTGAGATACAAGTGCACAGTGTAACGCATCCCTCTCAGCTGTATTAATGGATCACGTAAGATAATGCTGACAAATGGAAAAGATGAGCTTTATAGGTCTGATAAAAATAAAAAATAAATGCAGGCACTGCTGAACTGGATTGTCATCGTGCAACATGAGTTGTGTAATGATGTTAGCACTGGTGCCTGCCATAGAGCTGATGCTTCAGAATACTAACATCAAGCCACTTGATATGTGTTTGATGTCTAAACAAGTCACATCCTTTGCAGAGAGGAACAAATTGCAATGGAGACTGGCTGCAGGGCTCCAAGTTTCAGATAAAAATCTGCCCAGATGAATTCCATGCAAAATAATTTGTCTAAAAGACTTGCTTCTTTTAATCATATGAAATACATGGTTGGAGCCTTTTTTCTTTTTTCTTTTTTTTTTTAAGCGTCCAAATAACTTGGTCCCTGCTCTGGTGCTAAAGCCTTGTCTAACATTTCGTGCTGGGAATGCAAAGCAGGGCACCAAGTACAGTAGTACAAATAACACTTTATTTACAGTTTCATGGCTTTCAGATTTCCTGTCTCCATAATCACTTCCTACTAATTTCCTTCTGTTTTGTTTGAAATGGTAGTCTTTTCAAAGAAAGTGCCCAAAGAAACAACGCCTTTGTAAGGTTTGGATTAAATCACGGAGGTTTTTATACTTCTTTTTCTTGATGTCTGTATTTCCTAGTACCGGTTTTCTGTATTAACAGAGTTCGTGCTGTATGTCTGGATGGTTCAAACAGGATCATGATAAGAGAACTGCAAAAAGGCCAGCAGTGAAGGGCCGAAGTCTCAGCTGGAGGAAGCTGGCACAGCTCCACTGATGTACATCAGCTACAAACCAGAATCATTTGAAGAGCCAAATGTTTTAATGCTGGGCATGAATATCCTTCAGCACTTCTATGGAACTTGGGAGATTTGCTAATACTTGAGTGTGTACAAAACATTTAGATATAATTAAATGTCTGGGTTGTAGAAAGTAAATAAAAGCAACTAACGCAGAGGTGGAGTTGTTATACAGGGAGACTAGCTCGGACTGAAATTAAATCCACAGAGTATTTGACATATTTTTATCTTTTCTAGTGGTTTCAGTTGCCTAATGAGTAACATCTCCTGCAGCTATATTTAGACTCCTCTACATTACGCCAAGTTGGCTGACCAAAATGGGACAGATCCCAAATCCCCTGCCACTTTTCAAAATGTAGCTATCAACTGAAAAAAGGACAAAAACTGTGCAAAGACACAACACTGAGTAGCACAAGTAGACTGCACCCTTAGTGTTGTCTCTTGGTCCCGTCCCAACTACTTGGCCAAAATTGCCTGCATAAGAACCGAGGCAAAACCCCCATTTCCACTGCTGACCTCTGGCCTTCCCCTTCTTTCAGAGCTTTGATTTTTCCCCAGGCCTTTCAGACTGTTAACACTACCCTTACTCCCCAAACTGAAGAAAAAGAAAGTTGTTTTATTTCATTTATTAGTTGGGTTATGTATGGAATTGTTCAATAAAGAAATATCACACGTATGTGCCAGTGCTGCTGGTCAGGTTGCTTTTCTTTATTTAAGGGGAGCTTTGACCAACCAAATATCACAAATAAATGATGAAGGTAAGAATACTGGAAGTGTTCGCCACCCCCTCTCACACCTTTCCAGGAATGGATCTGTTAGCTTTATTTTGGAAGTCAGTGCTTCTGAAGGGGCAATCAAAACTTGCCAGTGGTTCAAGTACCCATCTTTATCATTATCAGCCTGGAAAGACACTCACAATATTAGTTTTCAGAAAATTAGCCAGTCACCTCTGGGCAGAACTCCAGTGTCTCAGAAGTGTGGCTTTGACAATGTGTAGTTAAGCTCTGCTTTTATTGTTAAAAATGAGGGAAACCCTCAAAACCTCTCACTCTTTCCCTCTACTGAGCACAAAAGCACAGTAATTAAGCTTTTTTTGGCTCCACATCATCTTCTTCACCAATTAGTTATGTCCCAATACGTAATACAACAGAGTAGCAGTAGCAGAATAACTGAAAATTAAAAAATCATGTGAATATAAAGAAATGCTGAAAGAAAGGAGGGAGTTGACATCTGCCTATGACTTGCCAGTATACTGAGCTAATACATAATGTAAACTCTACAGTCTTCCTACAGAGACACTGATGTTCATTAAGTTTCTCAGTGAGATGAAGTATCAGATATGAAGACATGTAGACAGAGAAAAAAAGATTTCAATAAGCAAGAACTGATGTGTATTTCAGCCTCTTTTACCCAAACCAACCTTTTTTACTTCAAATTGGTTCACGTATAAGACTATTACCTTTTTTCAGTTTTTGTCACCTCTCATAGTGCGCTCCCATAAACGAACAAGTCAGAGAGGTCTCCTGTGCACCCCCTGACATTTCCCTGTCTACAGTCTCTCCTCTCCCCTCCTCTCCTCTCCTCTCCTCTCCTCTCCTCTCCTCTCCTCTCCTCTCCTCTCCTCTCCTCTCCTCTCCTCTCCTCTCCTCTCCTCTCCTCTCCTCTCCTCTCCTCTCCTCTCCTCTCCTCTATTCTCCTCTCCTCTCCTCTCCTCTCCCGCCTAGATAGCCTTCCTCAGCCTTCAAAAAGTGCTAACCCCACCTCTTCAACAAAACTTTCAAGGTCTTCTCTAAATCTAATTGCCTGGCCACAGCACCTAGCAGAGGAAGAAACTCTGTGCATCTCCCCGGTACCTGATAGTCTAGAATAACTCAGGGCATCCTGAAATAAACAGCATGACTCCTGTCATAGAGCTTCAGCGCTTACCTGCCTGATTATAAAGAGCATCCAGCTTTTGACTGGAAAAGATACTGTGACAATCTACAGCACTCTTACAAGATTTGAAAGCTCTAAGGCACACAGGAGATGACAGCCATGTCTGTAGCACAAACTGGAGGCAGAGATCCCACAGCTGATGGAGACCTGAGCTGCTGTACCCACACGTTCCAGTGTGCTTCAGCCTGTGCCAACAAACATAGGTCTGGGAGCAAGTGACCCACAGCCAGGGCAATGACTGCGCGCTTGAATCCACACATCTCATCCCCAACAGGACACATTCGGCTGCGCACTTTTAACAAAGCTGTTGATTTTCTGGGCCTGCTTTGCTTCACACCCCGCTGTGTTAGCTCCCTCTGGACCACAGGTCCTTACATGTCCTATTTAGAGGATTGCATGAATTAAGGTAGGTAAATGTATCCAGTGGAGATAATATATTCACATTAATGGCATGTGCTCTTACTACACTTGAAGCTTTACCAGCCTCCTCTGTCTTGGTCAGACTGACATATTGACACATATATGCTTCTTATAGGATCTTATAGGATCAATATAAAACATTCCCTTTTCAGATTCAACAGTTTGAGTAGGACGTGGTTTGGATTTTGAGCTTTTTTAAAAGTTTGTGTTCAGTCCTGTGATTACTGATTCTCCAGGAGATAGAGCAGAATTGAGATCGGTGCTCTGTAGTTGTAGGGACAGACTGAAAGGCTTTCCTGAAGAATAGCTTAAGTAGGAGCAGGACTGACTTCTTAGAGACTTTTATCAGCCTCTGCTGGTGCTTAGAACCTCCCAAAATAACTAGTAATGGCAATTTAAAAAAAAAAACAAAAACAAAAACAAACCAAAAAACCCCAAACCAAACCCTCACTCTATGTTAAAGCAGGTGTTGCCACAAACTATGAAAATCTTTTGTAGAAAAAGGATGTAAATACTACTGCTGTAATGCAGAAACTGGGCAAAAATAGCATAGTTTGTGTTTTATGGGGAAAGAGAGAGATTGAGAAGGAAATATGAAGGTATGCCACGCTTCTTATAACCACAAACTTGTGGATTCCATCCCCTGCTCTCAAGTTCACCAGCTGCACGGGTTTACGCCTGTGGCTCAATCAAGACCGTAATGTAGCAATAGCATTAAGGGAAAGAAGCACAGAAAGGAAGCCTAGAGTGAAAGAATAGTCTCAGGGATAACCTGAAACTTGAGCATTCTACTTCAATCAACCCTATATCCCAAGTAAGGAACTTGTAAGGGTGGGAGCTTAGCAAAGCCCTCCAAATATGCCTTTGATCTGTTCAGATGCTCAAGGGAGAGTCCAGGGACAGAAACCTGGCACCCAAGGGAGCCTTTATCCAGAGAAAGGTGCTCTGCAGGTCCCCACTGAGTGAGCAGAGGGGCAGAAGCTGTGTGGGAGGTGTTCTCCAGCTGTGGAGAGATGCAGACACTTTGCTGCTGTCCTAATATTTCACACCCCGGCCCAGGCCGCAAGACAAACAAACCGGGTGTTGTTTCAACTGTCTCATTTGACATGGTCTAACGTTACAAGAAGTGAAAGAAAACCTTAGCACCCCCTCCCGCCCCCCTCCTTGGACCAATTGAGCTGTCACTGTCTGCACAGAAAGTGATTGTTCAGTCGAAAACACATTTCGGCCCGATGCAAACTGAACAGTCTTGAAAAGTGGAGTTTCCTTTTGTGCCTCCCCTCCACGGAAAATGAAAGGCCGCAAGAGGAGAGGCAGGAGGGAGGGAGGTGACCACTTTTCGCTATCGGCACTCCGGGCTGCCTGCTCGGTAGCCCGCCCTTGCCAGGCAGCCCCAAAGGCAAGCACGCTGTGGCCTTCCTGGCAGGGTGAGCGGTCCTGTGACAGCAGTGACAGATATTTTCAGGGGGAAATGTTCAGAGGGAGCTGGAAGAAAGTGATGGAGTTTCAAAACCAGAGCTTTGCTAAGCAGCGGGTTGTAACCTTCGGTTAAATTTTATCTTCCAGAGGTTGGTAGCTTAGCAACGAGGACTTTTTTTCATTTGTTTTATACACACAGAAGAAGCTGCATCAGGCATGTCAGAGTACAGATGTGTCAAGGCATCAGGGGAGAATCACCAGGGAACTGGGGTTTGCAGCAGAGGTGAATGGGGATGCCCCTCTCCAGCAACATGTGACTTTTCTTCACGCCCAAGAATGAAATCATCAGGAAATGGAAAGGATTTTCAAGATCCCATCCAGGATGGGGTCACTCCCATTCAATTTTACCAACAAATAATGCTAAGAGCCTGTTGTCGGTTTTAAAAATGTCCATATAGTTTCCTTAATGGAGTCAAGTTCCTATTTTGAGGAGTATCTCTGACTACTAAAGCTCACTTTAATTTGGGTGCAGAATCTTTTGGAGCATAACTGGACTATTGATCTCTGCCCCCATTCAACATCTTTCCAGGCAGCAGTTTGAACTTTAGGTTCAGTACTGAAAATCAACAACAGAGAAGCTGTCACATCCCATCACATCAGTTCCTTCGCTTGCTGCCTTGAGAACCTGCATACATAGCCAGTATTCCGCTCTGCTCAAGCCAATAAATATTTTGATGGCTGGCTACCAGTGCATTTCACAAACTCTCAACAGAAAAAGTACAGCAGCAGAAAGGAAAAGATGCTATAATTGCGCACAGGTGATGAGCTCAGGTTCTCACTATACATTCACATCCCTTCCCACTGCTAATAGATTTGTTATATAGTAAGTGTTGAGTAGCACAAGGGAAAGCACACTTTACACAGCCAGTCTGATTAACAGCTCTGGCACTGTTGCACAGGTCGCCCTCTGCTCCCGTAAGTTTTCACCCTAAAAAGGCGAGAAATAAAAATTCTCCACAGTTTTCTGTTCAGCAAAACTTAAGGCAAGCAAAGCAGGGGTACCCTACAGCCGCATGGGACTCTGCCTGCTCTCCATGCACCAGCAAGACATGCAGTGAACAAGGCAGGGCTCCATAAAAGAGGGCCGCTCTCACCATTAGCACAAGGACATTTCTCTTAGAAACTGGGAAAGAGAAGCAAACTGCCCAGAGCTGCCCTCCCCAGCTAGACAAATTTGTGCAAATAGCCCTCAGACCACAGGTTGACACAGGTCTTAATGACACTGGCAGCACCACGGGGTCATTTGCACACAGATGATTTGGGCCTGGCAGCACATTAGGGGCTAAGGCTTTTGTTAGACTCTGCCACAAAGATCTCGTTGTTTGGAAGCGTGTTTGAGCAAGCTCAGTTGTCAGTGTGGAAACTGATGTCACACTGTGACTGGAAAACATAGTCCATTCTTCATATGCAGTCACTACACTGCCTTTCACCGCCTTGGAGAAGACCGCCTTTCAGCAAAATATCATGGAAAAGAGTAACGGCAGGGGGACTTGGGAAACCGCTAGGATCAGCTTGCCAACTGCTAACATTAAAATGTCTTAAAGCAGACTCTCCAAAACCAGAAGTCTTGTGAACACGTACTGTTTTGCAGGAGGGAAGGTAGAAGGGTTGGCGTATTGCTGTATTTAGTTTTATGTGTTCAACTTCTCTCTCTCCTAGACACAAACACAAAAACACACCTTTCACAATTTTTGTGATATACGACAGGAGTTTTATCAGGTTTCACAAACACTTATCCTGAGAAACTCAGTATTTCTACTTCTTGCAAGAGCTCCCAACAAGCAGAAGGTCCCAGCAGATCTGCAGTGGCACTTCACCTGAGAAAAATATCTGTCTCCATATTCATCTCACCCAAAGATTTCAAAGGATCAGAAACATGGAAGTAAATGTTCACACCTAAACAACTTCTTCGGATTCAAAACTGCCAACCTGCCAGATAAAAATCTTCCATAAGCAATGATCCATGCCATCCATGAAATTTTAGGATGAAGCTTGTTTTCTTGAACCAAATTGTGATATTTTTGCACTTCTGCCAAAGGGTCTTTCATCTCTGCAGCCAGGCACAAACACCTTCATTACTTGAAATACAACTCAGCAAAGTGTCCCCACCATAATGTAAAGGAGATAACTCTCGCTAATCGGCACACTTTCTTAAAAGCGCAGCTCAAATGATATGAACCAGCATCTAAGTGCAATTCTACACTCAAAATTCTGAAAGAAACATGGCTCCCACGCCTTTAAAACCTTTAAAAGAGTAGGTTGAGAGGACAAGAAAAAAGAAGGGCATGGAAGGAAATACAGAGAAAGAGAAAAAAGGACATCTGTGTCATAGTGAGTATTAGGTTTGTCAAAGTCAGAAATATTCACAGGATGGAATAATCCTGTAGTCCCTTTCCTCTTCCTGGCCAGCAGCACGAGACTCAGGTGAGCAAATACCTGGCAGGAGAAGCCGTCATTCAACTAGCAAAAGGTTAAAAAGGAGAAGGATCAGAGTCTCTCATAGAATTGGAAGTTATTTAGGACCGAAGGGGAAAAGTTCAGGTCAATGTCCAAAGGCACATATTTCAGGATTAATAATAGGATTTTCTGC
The DNA here is from genome assembly GCF_963924245.1 of Chroicocephalus ridibundus. Lineage (NCBI taxonomy): Eukaryota > Metazoa > Chordata > Aves > Charadriiformes > Laridae > Chroicocephalus > Chroicocephalus ridibundus. The sequence goes on from NC_086284.1 coordinate 159,658,299, forward strand.
TGTTAGATAGGGATATGCCGAGTGCAGGTGACAGAGGAGGTGGAAGTTCATGTGAGATCAACCAAGCAAGAGAGAACTATGAGCCAGAAATATGACACAGATGTGAAAAATCTGATGTAAGGTCTGTCATGGGGGGGATATTTCCAGTAAAGAATCACTAATAAATAGCAGTGGAAAGAATTTATCAGTGCTGATGGCTGGAGGTCTGGTTACCCCACTTCAAGCCTTTCAGAGCTGTTCCTGATCACCCCAATGGTCTCTGCCACTGCTCCCATGCTCCTGGGGGCTGGGCTGCTCCGGTGAGGGGTCAGCCCTGACACGGCGCCGTTGGCTAACCTTGCTGGTCTGACTGCCATGGAAAGGACTACAAGTGGCCTCGTTGAGGCCTCGACCCATCGGCTCAGGAGCTGTGTTTAAGCTCCAATACTTGCCCTTGGTTCCCCGCCTGAGCAACATTGTTGACCCTGACCCGTGGGCTGACTTCTTGGCTTGACCTCAGACCTGCCTCATTGCTATGGATGTGTCTGCAATCACTGGGCTGCGTCTGACCCTGGTGACAGACGGTGGACATGCCCTGCTCACCTCCCTTCAGTACTGTGGGATGGGGGTCTTGCCAGCGAGGCCACTGTCCTGCCCACCCTGCCCTCATCCTCGACTCCCGGCTCCCCTGTCCTTGCTGCTCCCCAATGCAGGAGGAACAGGTCCAGGGTGATGAGAGGAGCATGAGGGAGACCAAAGGGGGCTTGCTTTGGTCAGCCTTGCAAAACCATGGCCGAGCACAACTGCCTCAATAAATATCTCCAAGGTAAGCAAACAGAAAGGGGAACAAGCTAAACAAGCAGGCAATGTTAGGATGAAAACAAATGTAACCTGGAAATTAGATTTCTTGCCACCAAAGAAAGACCAAGTCTGGGTCTTTAAAAGCCTGATAATCCGTGCAGAGGGAGCGGGCATGACTGCTTTCAGATGGAGTTCATGGAAGAGATTACACAAGACAGAGAGAGAGGGCCGGACCCAAGGTCTTCTTTGTGCAAGCCCTACAGGACCACAGCAATGCTCAGTGCACCCCTGAGGCTGGTGGCAGGCTGGAAAGGGGGGACCTGTGGAAACCATACTCTTTCTTCTCACTTGCCTTTCCACCACCACGTTTTTGCCTTGTTTCCCTGCTTCCTTCACCACACTGCCTATTCCTTGCATTCTGACACCACAGTTGGCTAAGGGGGAGGAGGCAGAAGTCCCCATTTACCTTTTTGGTAAAATTTGCCCTTGTTTTAAACCCTTTTTTTTAATACTTGGCGCTACCATGCTCATTTTAGGCGCATCTGATTCATTCCTCGCTTCTTTACCTAGCGAATACTGAAGTTAATTACAGACGGCGCGTTCACTGCAATCGACCATTTACTCTGTGCCGTTCTCTCACGGTGAGCTAAAGAGAAAGCCTGAGTCCATATTTGAAATCCTCATTCAAATACTGCTTTCAGTCAAGCAGTTTAAAATTGCTTTTGGGGAGGGAGAGGAGAGGGAGGGGGCTTGGGGGGAACGTGGTCTTGTATTTGGTGACTGCTATGCAGCTGGAACAGCACGGGGAAGGAAGGGCCTGGTTTTTGCTATCCATAGTAGGGAATTTAATTTAAGGTTGATGTGTTGCTGGTTGGAAATATGTATTAAATACCCAGATGCAAGAGAAATGGGTACAGAAAGCAGCAAAATAAATACAGGATATTGGCTCATCTCTTCAGAGGGCTGATTTCCCAAACCTGGCACATTGGCGATTCACTGCCTGCCCTGATTTTGTGTGTCACTGATTTGGCTAGGATCTAAACACAGAGCTTCACAGTTATTGAACCACTGTCCCAGACCCAGCCAAGGCTGAACACAAAGCAGGCCTGAACAAACCAGCAGGCAGACTACAAAGGAAAAGCAATTGTTCTGCTTAGCAGCAGCACTGTTTCTGCTATGCTTAGCATCAGAACAAGTTAATTTGGGAGCACAATCTTCTTAAAAGGATGCGTTGCTCAGCCCAGCATCCCTAGGTTTCATGCAGCGTGCTGCCCTTTTCACCAAGCGTGAGCCGCGGATGCTACTCACGATGTATTTTTTTACTACACAAGTAGTATAAAAGCTTCTGATAAAAATCAGCTCTCCTAAACCTCTGGTTGGCATCTTGTTAAAAACTGACATCATATTCGCCTGTCATCATTGGCTCTCAAGGAAGTTTCTGCCATGATCTAATAAGCAAGAGGAAGGATTTTACTGTTAAAACAAAACAATAAACTGCAATATCAAAACACTAATACAATTTTTCTTCCAATACCCTTGGTCTAAAGTACTTGGTCTTAACTGACCCTTCAGAGAGGTAAAAATAGATCATCATGAGTAAAAATCATGGCCAAAAAATCAAGAGCAGAACCTCTGAATGCACGTAAACTGTCCATGGCTGCATCCTGGTTAACAGAGCTATAGAGACCACCAGTGTCCAGAAACTTGGCCATCACCAGTTCAGCATCCCAAAAGCTGTGAGCAGGAGCAAGGTGGGGGCACCTGCAGCCCACAGAGTAATCGTGCTGAGACCCCCAGTACCTGGCAGGGGCCAGAGGAGCCCTCAGGGTGAACAAACTCCCGTGGCACAGGGGATGGAGGGAACCGTCCTGCCAGCAGCACAGTGCAGGCACCCGCATCCTCTCCGCAGGCTGTGCCGGCAGCCCTGGCAGGAAGGGCTTGTCTTTGCTGCACTGACCATCTTCATGTGCTTTCGTGTTTCCTCGGGGCAGCCAACATGAACCCCTCTCATCCATTCAGGGCACCCAACGTCAGGCTGGCAGAGATGTAGCCTGCACTTTGCTACTCAACGCTGACTTAAGATGTAGACTCCTCAGCTGCCTTAGCTGCTCCTTTGCTACCCACAGCGAGCTATTGCAGAGCAGCATACCACTATACTTTGTCATCACACATTTTTATGAAACAACAGCACCGCAAAAACGCCCTAGAAGGAGAGCAAGCACCCCTCGGACCCACTCTTCCTCACCTGCCAGGGAGCGGGGGGATGCTGCGGGGAGCACAGAGCGAGGGGGTGAGACCCCCTTCCCTCCTCTGCGCAGCGGCGGAGGTCTAAATTACACTCCGGCCTCATTCACCGGAGCCAGCCAGCTGCGCAAAAGCTGAATGAAGACCTCCGAATCCATCCCCACACCCGGGCGGGTGTTGTGCAGGCAGCCGGGGACACCGCTGTCCCTCGCCCGTGCCAGGGGACCGGCTCCAGGGCCATCAGCTGGCCTGGTGGAGCAGAGGCACCCAGCCGCCTGCTTGGGCACCGCGCGCAGGAGCAAAATGAGGGCTGGAGATAGCACCCTCATTCAAATACACAGTATTTTAGCACCAGAAATAGTATATTTTTTTTCTTTTTTTTTTTTCCAGTGAAACTACTGGCAGAGAAAGATACAACTTAGCACGAAAATAGGTACCAGAATAAGGCCCTAGCTGAATAGTCAGTACTCTGCATAATTCTCTCTTTTCATCCCCTCAGCCTAGATCCTATCCAAATATTCAGATCAAATTCTGCAAAGGAGCTCCAGCATTTTGGACATTAAAAGTAAAAGCTGGAACATTTGGATTCTGCCTCTATCATATCCCTCTATTTCGAATAAAATCAGCTCTCTGATTTCGACATCAAGCTAATCATGAAGTCTCTCCCCTCTCTCTCTCTGTCAAAGATCAATATACTTGCTAGTAAAAAAGAAAAGAAATACAGCATTTTAAGGAACGCATTCAATTCCCCTCTCTACTAATACTTTGCACGTGAAACATCTTACTCCACCTTCAGCATATGTAAAAGCGTGTAAAGTGAAGGACAGAGAGAAAAACAGAACTCAGGATAAACTGTGGAACAATATTACTGCCATTTAATGGCAAAAGTCCTTTCCAAAGATCCCAGCATGCTTTACACACTGTCTACATTTGAATGATGCATTGTCAGACAATGGAGAGGGCCAGCAGAGGGAAGCAGTCTAAAATTATAAATGAAAATTACAAATTACAAGTGAAAATACAGAACAGGAGACAAACCCAACCATGCAATTTTCATTTTAACTCTCTGGGCAGTACACTAAAAGGGCCAGCACACACTCCTATCAAAAGCAGTGGGAATAACCCTAAGAGCCATCTTTCTCAAATCACAGATGAATTCAAATGGGAAGAGGCACGCAACAACAAAAAAAATAGTTGTTAATGCATAAAACTACTGTATGTCTTCCAATAGCTGGACTCAAGAACCCTGGTTAAATACTGACTTTCTTTCAGAGTCAATCAGATAATAAGACCCCTTTAGAAGCACAGAATAGTTAAATTCATCACCATAATTTAATTGTAGAAGGTTATTAAAGAGCACTTCGACTCCCCTCCTGCTTCGGCGCTGCTTTTGTGTATTAAACTCAGACTAATCAAATTGCAGATTCCAAGAGTACTGTATTAGTCATCCCCATCCCTTTTAATTTGTTTAATGGCCTCCTTTTTTCTCCCCCCTCTTGTGTGTGTGTTCTGACTGGCTGTGCAGCGCTTAGGCTCACGACATGTAAATAAAGAATGGATAGGGGAACAGTTCGTCGAAAAGAATAAAGCGTGCCTCCATTCTAAAGTTACATTTGATGTGAGCGTAATTCATGGGACGTGTACTGCAAGCAATGGCGCTTATTATTTCTGCTTAACTGTCTACAGACACAGGAGGAGAGGGGAGAGGGAGAGGAAAAAAAAGGAAGAAAGAAAAGAAAAGAAGTCTGAATTTACACTTACCGCTTCAAAAGCCCTTTTGTGCTTCGCCAACTTCTCCTGGCTGAAGATGCAGTATTTTGCCAAAAAGTCGACTGCAAGAGCAGACAAAAAAGGGTATAAAATAGCCCATAAAAGAACTCTTTTCCCCACTTTTCCTTAAGCATTTTTTTAAATTGCTATAAAGAAAACTATTTTTAAAAATGCACAATGCCAGCCACAGAAACCTCCTCTTGTAGAAATTTCAATTTATGGTTTGCTTCTTGTGTTTTGTTTTGGTTTTTTTTCTTACTCTTTCTTATTTGGAAAAGTCTTTTCACCTGGCCCAGGGCACAAAGTCAAAGTTAGCTCTGAATAGGAGATGTTTAACATGTATAGCGCATAAGAGCTCCATCCTGATCAGGCAGTAGTCTGGGAGCGTGGCGAGGGCTTGTTGTTGTTTGTTTTAAATGTCCCAGAAAAGAACCTCTTCAGACTCGAGTTCTGCAGAGCAGCATCCTCCATATACACTCCCAAGTCCAGAGGCAGCAATAGAAACCAAATTCCTTTGGTTTGTTCCAGTCAGAAGAGACAGGCATACCAACATAAACTTTTGTCTTCCAGTATTAAGTAGCTATACCACAGAAATTACACACCTTTTCCTAGTTCTCTCTCTTGACTCAGATCAAGTAGGACACATTGGACCATTAAAAATATCATACGTGATTCCCTCTCCTCAAGGTTTTTCCAGGCCTATCATCCAAGAAGACAAGAACCTTGAGCTACGGAGCTGTATGAAGTTGGCCTTGCTTCTTCACACCTAACACAGCATGAAAAACTGCTGGAAGTGGGATGAGAAAATTGGAGGGAAATGTCAGGTCATGCCACAAACACAAGCTGAGCTCATGAGTTCTGTGGATGGTACTGACTATGTCACCTCTGCATTCAAACTACTCTTAACATTTATTTGTTCCCTTCTAATTTCTTTCTCTATGTCCCCATGCTGCTGTTTCTATCACTTCATCATCACCTTCATATGAAAGAAACTCCATTTTCACTTCAAGGAAAACTGCCAGCAAATTCAGGACCTGATGAGGAAAAAGTGTTGGGACACAGCTTTTCTAATTTCCTGTTCATTTAGTGTGAGAACCTGAAAATAGAGGTAATAATTTGCCAAAGGGTGCCAGAAAAAAAATCTGAATTATTATTGTTATCGTCATCATTGTTATCGGTAATATTATTTTACTGTAAAGAGAAAGGGAGTGATTCACAGGGTTGTGGCAATGCGGTATTCTGACTGGTATCTAAACAAGCTCGCAACATAAATCTCCTGCTTCTTTTTAAAAGAGTCATTTGTCTTCAGGTTGTGTTTTGGGGCATGTGCAAGAAAGGTTCTTATTGGGAGGGAAGGCTCATTGTTTGTTTATAGCTGTGTCCTAAACAGTACAAAAGGACAAATAAAGATGCCTAAATGCCATTGTTTCTTATCCTATACAACCCAGATGAACCAAATCTGTACAATAACAACAACAGCAAAAATATCTTTGCTTTCCATGGCAAAACAGCAATAGAGGTTTCTATTTCAAGCACAAATTGACAGATGCTCCAAGACTGTTGTTATCACATGATACGCTTTTGAATTCCAAACTAAATTACAATACTGAAAGGAATGAGAAAACTAATTTCTGACAAAATTGGTTTTGCATATATCTATTTTATTGGCAGCATCTAAGAAAGATTTAAGTGAAAGAGGATCAACTGCACTAGTGGCATAGCTTCTGAATAAGAATTGCACCACACTTAGTAATGAGCACTTGCCCAGGATCTAACACCTATTTTCCCCACAAGAAATTTTCAGAAGTTGCCCTCTTTTGTTTGCACACTGACATGGGCTTGGGAGACGTAGATGTTCCAACCCTCTGTGAAACATCACTTATAGGATGATCTGCATTGGCGCCATCTGGTGATTCTGGAAAATATTAAACCATAAAAGAATAAATGTGTCATGTTTGCTCTTAATAAAATCTTGACTTTTCTTTTCACCAAGTATTTCATAACATTGCAGCTTCACTTTCAACTGAGTTGCTAACCAAATAGGCCTGTGACAAATTTGAGAGGGGTAAGAGAGAGGGTCATCTCTCTCCCAGAAATGGAGGATCAGGAAGGCAAGCTTTCATTTTTATTTAACCAATATTTAAGGTCAGATTAGGCTCTTAGACCATCTACTCTGATTTGGGTCATAACAAAGGCCAAAGGATGTCACATATACCTGTGTAATCAGTCCAATTATTTGTACCTAGCTAGATCACAGTTTTCTGGAAGAGTGTCCTGTGTTGATCTGAAGCTGTCAGAATATGGAGAATCCCATACAGATGCATGGTACATTGTTTCTAAGATCCATGTTTGGCTTACATGTCACTTGAAAATGTGCTCAGTCTCAACAACAGCAGTTTTCACAAGGTTTAAGAACCCTCTAATATCCAGTACATCCTCCCTGTAAAATTACTTACATGCCGTGGTAAAGTTCACATTCAGAGGGAATTAAGTGGAGCTCTGTCAGTATTTCTGTCAGACATCCTTAAAGGAGTTTTTGGTGACGCTTGTCCCCCTACAAAGGTTGACATCTTTTTAAAACATGGACTCCAAAACTGTGTGGACAGCCCCACCAGCAGCATAGATCCCCTCTTACTTATTATTTCACTCTGCTGTGGCCAAAGGGGCAAACAAAGAGCAGTTTGCTATTCAAATCTTGGGCAATAATTTCAGTTTTAGGGAACTGGTTTTCTCCAGCCATGTTCCTCATGCATCTGTTTCTCTTTCTTTGTTTATTCCCCTTGTCCCCAGGAAGTTTCAAAATCGTCGATCAATTTTGACCAAGTGCGACGGAGGCGTAGAGGTTTGACAGGAATTAAGTACCTACAAGTTTCATGAAAATAGGCAGCAGAGTAGAGGGAGGGAGGGAGGCCCTATTAATTCCCTCATTGAGGGAAAGACCTCAGCATGAGCTCAACCTTTGTTACAGCCTGGAAATCCACACGAGAGAGAGACCCTGGAAAGCAGCCATCATTAGTAGCACCGCTCATGGAACCACCTGTTTAATTAATTATTCTCTGCCGTAAAGAACCGTTTAAAAACAGCTCCATAGCTTTCAATATAAGCTTGCTTGCAGTGCCCCCAGTAGGAGTTGTGGAGACTGAGGTCAGGGGAAACTGGGCCCCACGTGCATTGTACCTCTCATAATACATAGCCCTAAAAGGCTGCTAGAGGTCTTTGGGCTCGGGCAGGCCCAAAGGCGGGTCTGCCATATTTCTCCCACTGTTGCTGAGTACTTTACAGCCAGGCACACACTTCTGCCCTACTGCCATCAGGCTCTGTCTCCGCTCCCCGTCTTTACCAGAGAGCCCAGAGCTGGTGGCAGAAGTGATTGCATCCAAAGTCATGCTCAGGTCCTCTCTCCGTAGCTATTCCGTTCTCACAGAGCTGAGGGAATTCTAAGAAAAATCAGCTGCCAAACTCAAACCAAACCTGTACTGAGCACGTCTGTACTGAAACAGTATCATCAGCTGGCCAGGTTTGTGGGATGGTGAGAGGGTACAACCCTCAGGCTGGACTAGTTAGTCACCCTGTGCCAAATGTCAAGTCTTTGACTCCAAAGCATATAAGTATTCTAGCTTTGCAGCAAATCAGTTGCAAAGCTATTAGTTCCTTAGGTACAGGTAGAATAACGTACTTTTGCCTAATGTCGAGGAATAAAAAGACTGGTTTTATTGAAATCAGAAACCATTCTAACCAAATATTTCAGAGAGAATAGCAAAACTAAAATTTATTCCCCTAAAAGAAAAAAAAAGTAGGTAGTACTAGAACTCTTCTCTAGTCCAGTATTTCTAAAATCCTACCTCAAAAAGGCACTTAAGAGAAAAATTAAGATACATTACTGCAGTGGAGAACAGGAAAATTAGTCTTTGCTCCTTTGTTCAGAAGCTGTGCACCACCTGTAGCATTTACTCCATACACACACTCACGCCTGTATAACTGCTTTCTGCGGTCCTCCCGTGTGCTTCACAGAACACACAGGAGACGTCCCATGAAAACAGTCATAAATCTGCAGAAGAAAAGGGCCTGGCAGGTGAGTATGAACAAGGGTAGTTAGGGAAAGGGCACGTAAGATGCCAGGGAAATAAAAGAGGATTCAGGACACACCCAGGGGGAGCGCCCGGGCTGGGGGGACTTGCATGGGGACCTTGGGCCACGCAGAGCTCATGGGTCACGTCAGCTTTGGCAGCACACGCCGTTCCTGAGGAGGGGAAGGTGGCTTACTTTGCTTTTGTAAACTAAAAATCTCATATTCACAGTAAGCTTCTTATATTAAAAGAATATTAAAATTGAAAAGTCAAGTACTTAAAGGCTAGGAAATTATGGAAAATACTACAGTACTGCATTCTGAAAGGCCATGTCATGACGCAAGGAGGGCGGAAGCCAGACTATACGGGAAATTTAGCTTTGGCATTCCAAAACATTTCAAAACAAGAGAAAAACTGAGGCAGCTGTAACATGAAGTCAGTAGCAACCTCTATTCCTACCCACCTCCAAAACTTCATTTTTGATAACATTTGTTGTGTGTTCTTAAAACTGTAAAGAAGATCTGGTAACATTTTATGAACATCAAAGGATTAACCCTCTTAACCTTCCCTGAACAACACATTATTCCCATTTTACAGATAGGGGAATCAAGAGATTAAGTAACATTTCCAAAGCCAGCAAACATGGTGGTAGCGGACACAGAAAATCACTGCTCTTCAGCACTGTGCTTTAACTGAAGACAATGGTCTCCCATGGGATATCCGTGTCAGAGCTTTGAAGGACATCAAACTACACCAGGCTGTCAATAGAGATAATGGAATAATTGGCAACTGGGTCTATGATGCTCTTCCTTTCAGGAAAGCTGGATTAGGATCTTCAGCCAATTAAGTAATGCCGTTGACTGGGCAATCATAGATGTTTATGAGACAGATAGAAAGGAAACTACAAGGGAAAGAATAATCAGGGGCTCAATTAAATACTAAAATCAGCATACCACTTACAAGGAGCTGAAGAAGCTTTGCTGGAATAGAAACTACCTTATGTTGGGACTTGACCATTCAAACATCAGGGCTGGGAACCCAAACCTTCAGGTTCCCAGCAATAATTCTGAAATATCACTACGCAATTCATCGCATTTGCCCATGCAGTTGGGCTCGGGCAGACCCAAATGCGGGTCTGCCATATTTCTCCTACTGTTGCTGAGTACTTTACAGCCAGGCACACACTTCTGCCCTACTGCCATCAGGCTCTGTCTCCGCTCCCCGTCTTTACCAGAGAGCCCAGAGCTGGTGGCAGAAGTGATTGCATCCAAAGTCATGCTCAGGTCCTCTCTCCATAGCTATTCCGTTCTCACAGAGCTGAGGGAATTCTAAGAAAAATCAGCTGCCAAACTCAAACCAAACCTGTACTGAGCACGTCTGTACTGAACCAGTGTCATCAGCTGGCCAGGTTTGTGGGATGGTGAGAGGGTACAACCCTCAGGCTGGACTAGTTAGTTGCTCTTCAGAATGAAGCATTTCATATGGAACCAGGGGGAAGAATAATATTATGTAAAGATATAAATTGAATGTCAAAAGAATACGCACAAGCACACATGTGTTTTCCCAAAAATCAGCTCACTTTAAAGAAAGCCTATCAATGTTTTGCAAATGCAAGGGAATTCTTTTCTAATTTGCATCTGACTGGGTTCAAAATCTCCTGCTAGTATTTTTCACCAAAACAAATGATTTTTATGTACCCTGTAACAAGAAAAATGACAATTCATTTAACCAAAAGTGCTTCCTAAATGAGGCGTCCCAACACTTTTACAGGTTTTTGATGTTTGCCAGGAATTTTGTGCAGAGCGAGATTTAACACACCACCACTGCTAGATAAAAGCATAGAATAGGTTCAAGAGTCTGTAAAGTCTGTACTCCCATGTTACACAAGTCAAAGCAAATTGAGGCACACAGGAACACTGTTTCATATGAAACAGGAGACCTTTTTTCTAGGGTAAAGGGGTCCAAAGGGCACCTCCTTTTACAGGCCCAACAGACACTCCTGTAACTCCCAGGTGTGGCATCCCTGAGGCATCGTAAATAACTCACTTTATTCCCCCTTAGAAAGAAATACATCTTGCAATTTAAGATTCAGACTTTGGTCTGAAACTAGTTTCTCCTCGCTTCTCCCCCTTTCTTCTCTCTCACACACATACACATAAACACAGAAATCCTTATATTTTGGATACCTCTCCCTAGCTTATGCAAATGTTACCAACTCTTTGCAAATAAGGGTGTGAATGCCGTTGTAATGGCAAGGGACAGCCAGTCTGCCGTTCCTAAAGCTCTGCCATGTAATAGGAAACGCCAAGAGGGAACAAATTTAGCTGTATATCATCAAACAGCCTCCCTGGGCATAACTATATGAATGCAACCAATTAGATAAAGATTGTGCAGGTAAGAGAAGATTCTTAATATAGTGGGATGAAACTGAAGAAGGTCGACGTGTACCCCTCGCACACGCCCAAGAGATGGGCAGGACAATTGATTTCACAGCACCTGTAGCCCTTGATAAAACTTATGCATTACCACATTGTGTAGCTCAAATAATCATATCTGCTGCGAAAAAATCCACTTCTCTCAAGACTCCATTCTTTTTGGAAAGGTTTAATTTTCTGACTCCAGCTTTCCCTTTGCTAGCCCAGCTGCCCAGTCCAGTCATGCCTTCCTGCCACACTTTGTGCAAGCCCAACATGCCAAATTTGTCTCCACTTTTACCAAAGCAGAAGACAACCTGCACCTTTTTACACCCTCCTAAAGATTTTCTGCTGACTTTCAAACGTGGTCTGGCTCTATGATATCAGGCAGGCCTTCCAATCCATGGCGCTTCTGTCTTGTGCTTCCCTGGTTGGGCACAAGCATAAGAATAAGGATTTACAGGAAGTTATTATGCTTTACCTCATTAGGTCTTAACCTTTCAGAGTGTATTAAAGTTTGATAGCATTGTAGCTTGATACCTCGCTTTGCAATTAAGTTTCTTGCAAGATGCTTTGTCCATAGCGCTGTGGGTCACTGGACACTTTTCAGTTTCTTACTATCAAAAAAGCGTCAGCAGAAAAAGCAGAAAAAAGTGATCCTGCTTTATGAAAACAAACAGGCAACCCAACTCACAACAGATACTCCCATCCTTGGCACCTATGTGAAGGTTTACTAGTGAGCATGAGAGAGCTTGGGATCTTAATTCTTCACTTGCATGAACTTCTGGGGTCAGCCAGCAAAAACTTGATGAAATCTAATCAATTCCAAGGCAGCGCCTGTCTTGTCAGGACAAAATGGGAAACCTTTTGTTTCTGTGGGACTTGAGCCTTATCAGCTCATTCTGTCACTCATACTTCCTCAGCCCACTTGCAAATCCTCCTGGATTTATTGCAGATGTATGAAGCTTGCTGGAAATAATAGTACAAGCAAAGAGGCTAGTCAGCTATCGACTCCAAGCTCTGGGTAATACCAATGGGAAATTATTCACACAAAAGGTGCGCTGGGGTGACAAATGAAGAGAGCGCTTTGGCCCATTGAAGATGCTAGGAGCTTGGACAAAGCTCACAGGCTAATACCAAGCAGCTCGCTTTATCTGATTACAGACTGAGCTCTCGCCTGTGCCTCCCCTTGCCCGACACCAGCACCCTGCCCACCCCCACACACTTCCCCTTAAAGGACACAGGTCGCTTTCTTATACACAGTGTAGCATGAAATGGTAACCTACAGCAGGAACCTGTCTAAAAACACCTTATCTTCTGTCCTTCCCAAAAATACATCTTTAATGTTTAAATGCAGCAAAAACAAAGTTTCCTCAAAAAGCGGGAGGAATGTGAGCAGAGATTTATGCCTTGTTTTCCTGTATCTCCCACCTGCACCACTGAGACAAGGAAATCATTCTTTTGCCCCATTTTTAATATTTGTGAGTTTTCTCCATCCCATTATTGTACACTCACCCCTTCCTTCTTATCTTTTTTTCTGAAGGTCATGAATATATTTCTAATGGGTATCCTGCAGGGGCTGCACGGAAAGACCTATTTGGTCCTTGGGTCAGTTAGTGAGCAGTACAGACCCTACCACTGCCACTGTGGGTGGACCCAAGGAAAGGATGCACCATGGATCCAGCATGGGCTGAGCCTCCAAAGATCTGACTGCCCAGGCTCTTTTGTGTGAGTCACACAATATCACGATAGGCATGGTGGCAGCATCTAGGTGTGCTGTGAACAACCCTGGGAAATGTGCTGACTTCCATGGGGCTGAGCTCCTTAGTCAAATTGTGGGGGATTTTGGAAGTCTGTTCACCTAAAGTTCACACAGCGCTTTGAGGTAAATGAGCACAATGGAAGATTTAAACTATATCAGAAACAAAAGAAATCCTAACAATGGCATTAGTCTACTGACAGTAAGAAGAGGGGATATAAATCCTAATAATAGTAATAAAGAAAAAGCAAAAGTGGTCAATATATAGCCTTTTGGTATAAATAAAAAAACCACCAAACTGCTATACTGAGCTCACTGATGTGAAATCGTAGGATCATCACAGAGTGCCTTCCATTGTAATAGCAGCTTACAGGGGTATTAAAAAGCAAACACAAAAGTTAGACATCAGCCAACCTGGAAAATTGTTTCCAAGAGTTTTAACAGAAATTGGAGCAGTTCTTTGACTCCTCACTTACTGAACACCGAGGAACTGCCAGAGCTGGGAAGAAAGCTAATATTGTGCCACTGTTTTAAAAGGGTAAATGGCACGACCCAGGTAATTATAGACCTGTCAGCTTGACATCAAACCCAGGCAAAACAGTGCAGCAGCTGATAAGGGATTTGATTAATAAAGAATGGAAGGAGGGAAATATAATTAATGCCAGTCAACACAGGTTTATGAAAATAGACCTTGTCAAACTAACTTGATTTCTTTTTTGGATAAGATTACTGGTTTGGTTGATATAGGTAATAGACTTAGGACTTCTACTGTGTATTTCACTTGGTATCATATGAAATTTTGATTAAGACACCAGGATGACACAAAACTATCATGGTACCTATTCAGTGAGTTAAAAACTGGCTGACAGGTCTAAAATGTAATTACGAATGAAGAAAATGTATTGAGCTGTATCTTGGCCCACCCCTATTTAACATCTTTGTCAATGATGCAGAAGAAAAACTTGTCACTAAAGAAGACCACAGAGGTGGCCCTTGATTGCTTGGGAGGATGATAAAATGTTAAGCAGCTTTGTGCTGATCCAGAGTAATCTGGGTAGTTTAGCTAGCTGAAAACAGGAAAATGATATGAGCTTTGAAGTGACCAGATGTAAGGACTTCCTAATAGAAAGATCCAAGGGTCACGATGAATAGTCCACTGAACATGAACTTCCAGCTCAATACCATGGCCCACAGCTCTAATACAATTTCACATGAAGAAATCGCAGAATATGAATGAGGTCTAGGTTTGTTACATTACTTCAGGCTGGAGTCCCTGGAGATGCTCTCAAGGCCTGATTCCCTGACCATGTACACTGAACAGACTCAAGCACCATCCCTAAATGTCCTGCCAGTACCCAGACAGTATGGAAGGCAGGGCTACAAAGGTACTATCTCTCATTGCACACCTAACCCAGCAAGAATTGCTTCCATCTGGAGCTGCCCAAGTTGGCTAAAATGCCTACAGCATGACCAGGTCCCATCCACCCACATTGCTCCACAGATTGTGCAGTTTTCCATGAACATGATCCTGCTGTGGTTAGCCCCTTTGCTGAGATCCCTAGGAGCCCATGGCCTGGGTTGCCTCCTGTTCCTGAAAGGAGGTCCATGCCCTTTTCTCCATATGGATAATGTACAACATCTACAGATGGCATTACAAATTTGTCAAGGTCTTCCAAAAGCAGAACCTGCATAAGCATCTTGTTACCTGGCTGGTCCAACAGGGATAGAGGCCTGGAGTAGTCTGAGGGCACATTAAGGGTCTGTCATGTGGATGATATTTCAGGTGATGACAGGCTCTCAGCGGCAGCCCTCGGAAGTGAGCAGTGTCAACATAGCCTTGATAAGATATTGATGCCAATATCGCAGACAAGTTGGCCAAGTCTCTCTTCACAGTCCACTTAAGAGGGGACCAGAGAAGAGCCATGCCATGCAATGTCAGCAGAGCAATGCTCTTAGCTACATAATCACTGAAAAGTCCCTCTTCGTGACACCGAGTGATGGTTATATCAGACATACTCTGAGAAGCAGAGAAGCCTCAAGGCACCCTCCTAGGGTGAAGTCATAAAGCTGCTCCAAGGGTCTTCATTTAGTGAATTGTTTCACTAGGTCAAGGATTCGGACTGGACATTCACTGGCTTGCACCATTTCCAGAAAAACAAAGCTGAACAAGTGACAACATCTGAGATGACAACTTGGAATTTGCCCATCAGGTTGAACTGCTTTCGGTTCTGTGTAAGGGGAAAACAGGCTCGTGACACTGCAGAAGTGAAAATGCACTCAAACTGATGTTGTACCTTCTGTGTGGTGTCTCAGATGCCTTGTGATGGAGACAGATTAATAAGCAGTTGCTAAATTTCTGACTTTGACTTCATGCAGAAGAAAATCAAAGTAAATTTTTTGGTTTATTAGGAGGCTGCTGTTAGGTACAGCTCTATTTTAAATTTAACACAAACATTTCTTCCTACCCATATTTTTGGCGTTGAACAAAACCTCAGCCTTTGTTATATTTTTATGGGACCTGTTGTTCTTTCAGAGGTATTTTAATGAATATCGTTGTTTCTGTTTTAGTGAGTGTTGCTCATTTTGACAGAAGCAGATGGTGTTTGCTGAATTTTGTTTGTTCCAAAAATACGCAACATCCAACTGTTCACTATGGAGGTGTGAAAGTGGAAAGGCCTGATGCATAAACACTTTCTCCCTCCTACTTCCCCTCGCTGTTCTGCTGGTGAAAGGAACTGCCGCTGCCTCCTTACAAGCCAGCAAAACTGTGGTGTCCGTGCTGTCACTCTACCAGAGAGGGCACACAGCTCCAACCAGCATCCCTGTCAGAGCAAAATAGTAGCTAACAGCTCCTTGGAGGACAGCCCAGAGGGCTTTGTCACAGCTTCTTTAAGTCCACGGAAGGAGGAAGACACTTCTCACTAGCAGGTGTTAGTAGATAGCCTAAGTAAGGACACATCAGGCTTCCTCTGTGGTCAATGGAGAGAAGCAGGCTTTTCCACACAGGCAGGACAAATTATGTCTCTGCTGACTAAAGAGACAGTCTATAAAGACTGACTTACAACTTGGAGATTCATGGGCAAATGAGGTCTCCACTCTGCTGACTTCCCTCCATTGTCCCCAGGCAGGAACAGCAGTGCAGAGGCTACGCAAGGTCCCAAGGGATGGATGCTCCTGTGCAGATTGCTCTGAAGATCACAGGGGAACCACCGGTTTTCAGGACTGGGCTCTACCAGGAGGAAGGAAATGTGTCAGGGATGAGAGGACAGATACAACCTGACTCTCATCTAGAAGCTCAGAACAGCACATAGGAGCTACAAGCAGCCAGTTCCGGGTTCATAGGATCATTTTTCTGAAAATAAAGGCACATCATTATAAAAATGATCTATAATGACCTGAGCAGGTACAAAACTCTCTGAGCAGCGCATGCCATGATCCCAGACGGCAGCTCCCCCCTGAGGTTTACTCCCCAGGGTTAGGCACGAAGCCCCAGGAGCACCAGCTCCTTGGGCCCTTGCAGCCAGGAGCTGCACTGTGCTATCTACGCACACCTGAAAACACCAGCCTCAACTCCTCCCTTGGTATTTGCCCCCCTGCCGCGGTGGTTCGTGCATAGTCCTGCCTCGGGCTTTCTCTGGCCTTTGCTGCACCTCGTTTGTCCTCCTCCTGATGTGACTGAGTCAGGGCCCAGTCACTTTGCTTTGATTAGACCCTTAGAAAGTGCTAATTTGGACAAACTATTTAGCAGCACACCTTAAAATCCTTTCCTAGATAAGGCTCCTTAATGACTCCTGAGGGTAGATGCCTGCCTGCAGACAAGGCTCAGCAAGGGTCTTGAAATACCAGCCATTAAGCAGTGACAAAGAGGAGAATCTGTGGCATCTGGGCATATCTTTTCTGAATAAAATATTAAAAAAAGATAACCACTGCAGGGTGCCCTATTATGTTTTTAAAATACTCCCAGTTTGCTTAGTGTTTATCCAGAAAAGCTAATTATACTTGTCGCTTAATGTAAATTGCTGGATAAATAAACACAGAAATAGGAGCTTAGTGAGCTATGCTTTCTTCAAAATGCTGTCTGAAGGTTCATTATGCTAACCACAAAAGAGAAGGGAACTTCTTACAATGCACTTATTAAAGGCACATTTTCTACAGAAATGATTGTAGCATGATTGTACAATAGCATATAATTTGCTTTGTTGGCATTTTCAGCGTGAATCTTGCCGACAGCAAGCGTGGATGGGAAAAGGGGCTGCGGGGCCGCCACTTGCGCTGTTAGGAGCTGTCAGCAGTGATTCGGAGGAGGAGGAGGATGCCCCAGCCCAGAAGAGGAGCACTGACAAAACACACACACGGCTGACAACAGGGCAGGAAACCCCACGGCTCATTTGCACACACGGGTATCCCTGTGGTAGCGGAAAAGCTCGAATTGATGCTGACACCTTGAAAGATTTACATGACACCGCTATGATCAATAACAGCAGAACATGCAATAGCAGGTCCCCAGCTCTACAAATGGCATCCAAATCAGGTGTGAACACACAGTTGTGTTTCTGTCAAGGCAACCAGAAAGGTATGACGTGGAGCTATGCTACACTAATATCCCCAAGGTGGCTTAATGCCACCTGAAAGAGGATAAAAAAGACCTGATACAGGAAAAAAAGTGTCCCGGAGGATCATCCCCTTACATGACATAAAGCTGGCAAGTACAAAATTGACCCATTAAAACAGAGCATGACTTTGCACCACAGCCATTGTAGTTCTGGCGCAGCAGGAGGAGGCTTAAAGTCAGTGATACCTTATTATCCACCCACTGCCTCGGGAGGGAGTTTCCAGAGGAGTAACAGGGAGCTCATCTCAGCGGGGTCTGCGCTGTGTATTTTTTCGTGTACAGACACAACCAAATAAAGGGAGCAGTAACTGGAAGAGGTAAACATAAGGATGATTTACCTGAAATTGGCCACTGAAATACTTATTGACTCTAAACGGGAAACACAGCTGGATGCGAGTTTGGCCCCACTTAAGTTAAATTTAACATCTACAGGACCCAGGCGCAATTTTCCCTGCGTGGCACCAAAACAGCTCCCGAGCCGCCCAGGCCTTGGCATACGCAGCGAGGAAATCAGGCTGCCGAGGCCAGGAGGGCAGGGACTGCCCCGGGCAGGCTGCGTTTTTCACCCCCTGGCCACGGCCAGGCTGCCGGTCGCTGGGTAGATTGAAACACTCTCAAAAGAAATTTGTCTTTCACCTTTCTAGCCTCTTGAGAGACTTTTATTTGCCACCAGTTTCAGTCTGATGGATGTTTTAACTTTGTCAAACTGTTCCTAGGAGTCGTGTATTAGTTTGCACTGCCTTTGAAACTCGGCTGTTACCCTGAAAGGGCAGGAAGTGGGGATTAAGTCCATTAGATGCTGTTTGAACAACTCTCTTTTCACTCCACATTGTGACTCTGCAGCCTGCCAGCACATTTCAGCCTCTTTCCAGGAACTGGCACCACGGGATGAAGCGTGGCTGGATGAAGACCTGGCATCTGTGCTGACTTTCACAGGTACCACACTGGGAGAACTGGAGAAGGAAACTCAAGGACAGAGGACAAAGAAAAGTCCCTGGCATTTACCTCTGCGAGTGGAGCACAGAGGACCTGGGTTTCAAAGAAGCCCTCTGCTGCCTGTGGGATACAGGAGCAAAGTACATTATTCGACTGGAAAACGTGACAACCTAATCATCCTGAAGGGCACTATTATTGTCTGCTTAATATGCTTTACAGTCCCAATGAACGGGGAAGGCTGGCTGACAAGTGTAGTATGATGTATCTAATGGCTCAATACTACCGTGATGGATCCGTAAAAGGAATCTAATTTCACAGTTTGAGGGAAATACAGATCATACAGTCGGCACTTTAAGGCCACTGATTTCAGCAATATGGACAAATAATTCCAGTTTAGGATATTCTGGATGGTCAGCATTTTGCTTTATTTGTTGCTGTCTAATTTAAATCTGGGACCTAATACTGGAATTTGCGAAGACTTACACACTACAGGATGTAAGTCTTATTTGCCAATCACATGGTAACATCAACAAGGATGTTTTTAGTTCTAATCAGATGAAACAGTGCATTTGAAAACTTTGGGTCGGGATTATATAGCAGAGCAGCTTAAACTGCACATGCAAAAAATTGTAACTTTCATGCTTGTCACTGGTGCAGATTCAGAATATCTTCTGGGCACGTGACAATACCAGTATTTCATACACACAAATAGGTTTAATTGCATAAAAGGAAGGCTTGCTCAGGTTCTGAGTGTATTGTTTAGTTTTGAAAATAGCCCCCCTGTCTGTCTTCTGCTATTGTGAAAGATATCACTTTACAGAAGACATAATCTTCAGAAGTGTATTCCTGCTGATTAAGGGTTATTTGATAATCATGATAACATAATAGAAAATGGTGGGGGCAGGTGTTTGTTTCTAATGGTGCAGCTACCCTTTTCCTGTTTGATCTCTGGAATCAAACTCCAGCTTAGACATAAAAACTCACCACCTTGGAAGCCAGAGGTTGTTATATTTTCAGTACCTTGGCAAGGGGGATTGGAGCCTTCTGGAGTTTTGAATTAACATGAAAGACTTGTGCTTCTTCCTCCTCTTCTTCCTATTGCTGCTCCGCAGCTTGGGGGTTTCTGTAATCCACGCTGGGAGGTCTACCAAAGTCCACATGATGAGTCTCATCGGGCCTTCTGCAGAGTTCAGAAATGACACCTTCAGTGCAAAAGCTATCTTTCTCTTTGTGTGAATCTTCAACTGGTTCTTATAATGCAAGATGACAAAAGGTAAATCACATGTAAAAGTATGAAGAGTTACAATTGCTCCAAATCAAAAAAAAAAAAAAAGAAAAATTAGAGACTAGGTGTGCATCTCCTTTGGCCCTTCCCTGGTGAATAGTTAAGAAAAACATGATGTAATAGCTCAAAGCACCAAGTGTTCCTACTCCTGTTGTTGAGTTAAAAGGTGGTAAAAGATCACCTCATGATCCCAGTGTTGGGAGTACTCTCATTTCAGCTGTCTCTTCAGAAACTTTTCATGACTGTCTTGCTCTGTGTTATTGGAATAATGAATGTGCACGCCCTGTTCATAAAAGTCTGGAAGATTCATCTCTTGGGCTAAACTGGCTGCTAGGAAAAAAAATCAGCCAAATCTGTCTAGAGTTCAGTGTTTTATTATCAAAAGTTGTGTTTAACCAGTTAGTTTTATTTGCCACTTTAATCTGTCCATTAGGAAGACTTTAGCTTGCCAGACATTGTTGGGTAGGGACGAAGGACCTCTGAAACCAACTGGGCACCCTACATGCAAGGAGTCTGCCCAATGGCCCTTTCAGAAAACCAAAGAATGTCTTCACTAGGGATTAAAAAACTGAGCCAGACAATGAAGGCTCGTGGTTGGCTTGCTAGGAGCTCAAAACAAATACATCAATACAGGGACCAAGGTGATACTTTTCCTGCTAACTACGGCCAATTGCGATGGTTGTAACTGTGTGGGAAGCATGTGCTTTGCTGAATGATTTTAGTAAGTTAAGCACAGAATGCCACTGGACATCTAATCCTGTTAAATTTATGCAATTATTTATTTCAGTGGGTGATTCCTGTGAATAACGTGAGCAGGATTTGGCTTTGGTTATGGATAAGTGAAGAGGACACCAAAGCATAAAATGGCAGCTTAGAATGACAGAGGAGCTCCTAACCCTGGGGAGCCCATTTACGCCAGCCAGCATGGCTCAGACAAAGCACTAAGGGGGGGACACGGTCCCTTTCTCAAAGGAAAGAAAGAAAGAAAGAAAGAAAATTGCCCCTAAAAGAAAAATCCATAATCAGGATGACCATCAATAGAGGAGATTCCCTGTTGGTGAGGTACCTTCTTTCGACAGAAAATTCCCTACATTTGTTGATTCTAATCCAGCTGGCCTGACTTGGATTCGTAACCACCAGATGCATGGCAAACAACTATGGATATTCTAAAGAAAATCAAATAAAGGCTTTTTTAAACAAATAAGTAGCATTCTTGCAGATGGATGCAGAAGACAATCAGTCACAAAATGGATAAAATTGCTTCCCCCCCCCCCAAATATTTAAGACGCCTGCATCAAGCTGCCTTTGGTTTGTATACATATCAGATTATAGAAGATCTGCCTCTTTATAATTTTTTTTAAAAAGGATGGCAGCCTTAGTTCAATAGAGTTAGTGAGACAATCCTTTAAGCTGTGTCAAAATGCCAGTTATCCTAAGATGCCACCCAGATTTGAATAATTTAGAAAGAGACAAAACCACAGAAAGAAGGAATCATCCTTTGACTACTTTTGCTTTTGACACGGCTGCCTCCCTCTCCTTTTTACCAAAGCATCTTCGTCTCTCTATCAGCCATGACAAGTGCCAATCAAACCTTCTGTTTCTAAGGTTCTGGGGGAAAATGAAACATGAAACATTTTCTAACAATCACTGACCAAAGGTCCACTATCAGTGTGTGGTCTGGGAGAAACCAGCCTTTTCCTTTTTCACTTCTAATCTCTGACCCACTGTTTACCTCTTCTTTTCTATATACTTTAATCTCTTTGTTGCTCCAAAGGATCCTAAACAAATTGTAGGTCAGCGTGGATTAGGCTGGTTTGTTACCAATGATTAGTACATTTACTTTTGCTTTAACATCTTCAGCAACAGCTGAATGTCAAAAAGATCGAGGAAGAGTTTGTTTAATCACAACGAAAACTATACCCACATAGTCTTACAATCGCATTGTCAGTCTCAGCATAAAAAACTGGGATACAATAGAAGACAGTGACCGTGGACCTGCATTGTCAACGTGTTTTCAGAAGTACTATTCCAGTAATTCAGTATTATTATAATCAGATTCACAGTAAACTTAATTGGATCAGGATAATAATTAAGCTTCAGATATTTGCCTAAGAGTTCAAATTCTGCTCCCATTTGCACAGCAGTTGCGCTGTATTCAGAAACCGTTTATGCATCTTGACAGTTGTGGAAATACTTTCAGTAGAAAAATGATATAAAGTTGCTCAGCAAACAGGCAAATGTATGGATACAAATTAAAGAGGGGAATTATTGGACACTGGTCTAATTTCAAAAGCATGTGTAAGGATCAGATCTCCTAAAGCAAGGTAGACGCCTCTAGACTCAGGTAAGCTTCCTTAAACCAATATTGCATCTGCCCAGCCTATGCACCGTGGAGAGCATATTGCTGTGTTTTACATGTAATAGGCCATAAGAAAATAAAAATGGACAGAAGAGGAGAGGAATTTTGTTTAAAGTCCCTTGACATTGAAATTGTACCTACTTACATCACCTTACACATTTGCAAGGCCAGGACCAGTAAGTTTTCATATGATCCCCACAGCAAATAAGATCATCTTTTTACCCTGTTGCCCCATCTTATCTTTACAGATCAAGTTCAAGGATTTTGTCATCAATTTCAAAGTGACTTAACCAGTCTTGACTCTTTTTTTCTCTTACCTGCCATTGCTTCTCATCCTCCAAGCACCACCAGCAAAACCAGACCTGTCCCCCATTTGTCGATGCCTCTGACAACTATTGCCATTGTCTTCCCACATTTTCTTGATGTAGGAAGTGCCAGTCCCAACCTGAATTATCAAATCACTACCCTCCTCTGCACCAAACCGCTCCTGCCTGCTATTGCCATGTATAAACCCTTCTCATTCAAATTTCTATGGGAAATTGCCCCGACAAAAGCTGCTAGGACAAGAACTTGTTGGCAGTATCTGATATACCTGACAGCTTAGTAGAGTCTCCAGTTGCTTTTAGTTACAGATCTTTAATTGTTTTGCAGTTTTTACCAATAGCAATAACGTGGCGATATGAAGGTTCGTATGTCAGCAGCTATTCATATGTTTCTTTTCACTGACAGAAAAATAAAACTCATAGTTGGTGAACTTTTAGAAATTTTTGAGCGATTTGGAAATTGTGATAATACGCAGATACACAAATCCATATACAGTATCTTATAAGATTCATCCAAATTTTCCCCATTGTAGTGTTTATGAAACATACTATCTGTGTAAATGTATCACTATACTTAAGGTCAGAGAAAGAACATACACAAATGCATGTAATATTGGAGAAAAAAACCAACCCAATCATTGAATTATAAACTAGCCAAGAGCTTTTAGGTCCCCAAATCAAGCAATCAAACCTTCAAAAGCAAGTGTCATTTGAGACCAGCCTTCATTCAGCAGCCCACGAGATGTGTAATAAAGACAAACTGCAAGATCAGAGGGAAAAAACCAGCACCTTGCATGAGCAGAGATCAGATAAGAAAAGGGACTGGAAACCAGGGGATAAACCAGCAGTTTATTAAGGGAATCGGTAGTGTTTATTATTAGATATACAGGCTGGTGCTCTTTAATGAGAATGTAAACACAATATATAAAATTTAAGAAGGCCTTAAGGAAACAATCCTCAGCTTACCTGTGCCATCCCAAGTCTTAGACAATTGTCCAGTAAAGCGAACATCTCAGTTCCCCTGTGTGGATTCAGTTTCATGCAATCCTGTCAGAAAATGTTACAATAAATGAGACTGAACAAGGGCCAAGAGATTTTTATCACATTCTAAATATTAACAGGTTTATCAGCCCAAGTCACCAACCTCTTATTTTACCATAATGGCCTTTTTTTCCATATTATTGCATTCAAAGATACCTGAAGAAATACTTGACAATAACAGCATTAAAAGATTTGAACATCAATGGAATTACTGATATTTTAAAACCATTTCTAACATTTTAAGGGCCTTTTAAGAGGCCTATTTTTTCTTTTCTTCTTCTTTTTTTTTTTTTTAATATACCTGAGAAAGCAAAAGAAAACCGTACCAAAAAAAGAAACTTTCATCTGGATGCTTTCTCTATCGGTTTTTCACACGTTAGCAAGAGTTTCTCTAACAAAGGTGATGGACACCGTACAAATTTAGCCCAGACAGACTGCCTCATGCCCCAACAAGTCCCCTAAGCTAGGACCAAGTGCATGTTGCCTGCATGGCTTCATGAGAACTTCTCTCCCCAGCTACTGCAAAGGCAAACGGGGCTGTGCAAGCCACTTCAAGGCAATCTGCCTGAATTTGCAGTAAGGGGCGCTTCCACTCACACAATAGAAATCTGATTTTAGAAGACATTCCCGCCAGTTGCCATCACTTGATATAAATTTGTGTGTGTCTCACTGTGGCTTCATCCCCACTGATGGAGGCCAAGCTGTTCAGGTAGCTTTGCCTCAGGTTCTCTTTCTCACAAAGCCCTCAAACCCAAACTGTGGGATACAACAGTCTGGCTGGGGGTGGGGGGAGGGGGGGTGTGAGCAGCTGGATAGATGGCCCACAAGATACAGGACAAATTTAGGTTCAGACCTGAGCCAAGTATGAGACAATGACATCCCTCAAACAAAACACAAGCCTATAGGCAACAACACTTCAGGCACAGAATCTTAGAATTGCCTAGGTTGGAAGGGACCTTTCAGATCATCTTGTCCAACCATCAATGTAACACTGACAAAAACCATCACTAAACCATATCTCTAAGCACTATGTCTACCCATATTTTAAATACCTCCAGGGATGGTGCCTCAACCACTTCCCTTAATAACCCTTTCATTGAATAAATTTTTCCCAATATCCATCCTAAACCTCCCCTGGCACAACGTGAGGCCTTTTCCTCTTGTCCTATGGCCTGTTACTTGGGAGAAGAGACCAATCCCCATCTCTCTACAACCTCAGTCACCTTACTTATCTCCCTTCTCAAGTTTGATCTGCTGTCACTGTATGTTTTGCCCTGCTGCTGCCAAAGACAATGAAAATATTACAGCTAAGGGTCTTGGCTCCTACACAGAATCTCTTTGCCTTTAAAAAAACTGAGACCAAGGGAAAGGGTCTTTCCCTCCCCACAGTACAAGCCGTTGAGGACAGATACCCATACTCACCTGGTGACTCTGAAAAATCTGAAAAATCATTAAATACCACATAGATAAATATCAGCAAGTACCATCATCTGCAAAATAAGCTGTACATTCAAGTCACGTTATTTAGGTAAAAATGCAAGGAACTGAAAGCACTCTACCTGTGAATGTGAGAACCCTCAAGGGATCTCAGGAGAACAAATGATAATCTGCATCTTGGTCTGCTGCTGGAGCACCTGAAAAAAGCTCATGTTCAACTCACAGTTGACCACTTAGTTTTCAGTCAGGGAAAACTTCCCAAAGAATCAGGAAGAAGATGAAAAAACTTTATCTGTAAAGACTGAGACAACACACGCAGCATGCTTGCTGGAAGTACATGTACACCCCCTCGATCCATAGCAAAGCAAAGGAAAAAGAGTTAACTCAAATAATCTTAAAAGAGGTTTTAAGCCTGTTTGGGGCTAAGGCCATGCACATGTTCCACTTCTGCATCTGGTCTGAAGAGCATCATCTCCTTTATATGTGCTCCCTGAGCCTGTCCTATGCGAGAAGTAGGGAGGACATAAAAACTTCTCAATGAAAGTATCTATATAAGTAACAGTGGTTTTAGCTGCAAAACATTTACAGATCAGGATTTCCTTGGTCAGTCTACTGTAATTAACTTTTTGAGAATATTTTTTGCTAATTACAGCTCATAAATAACTGTGGTTAGATTGACTTAATTACAGAACGTGAAAAAACCCTTCATAAATAAAGTACCGCTGATGTCTTCACACTAATTGTTCTGTAACTCTAGCCTTGCATGTCCAGGAGTAGCTGTGCTAAAACACTGTAAATCAATTTAGCAGTTCCATTCACACATTGACAGACCCTGTGACAAACGGGATCACGTTTCCTACCTAGACAGCCCCTGCTAAGTAGTCAGTTCGAAAGGAGTAATTTGAGCAGGTTTACATTAAAATATACATGATGCTACCCAGAGGAAGCTGTCATGCTTTTATTTCTGCCCACATCCCTACAACAAGGTATTATTCTCTTACACTGCTAAGTATTCCATTTGTGGCCAAACTCCTTGTAAAACTTCAGGGTAATTAGGAAAACACTAGACGATTAACAAAAAAACAATGGCTATATCATTCCTTCAGAGGGCAGTTTAACTGCTCGCAGGTTGCAGTGCAGCCCCCAGGTGTGCAGAGGCAATCCCCACCCAGGAGCCCACCTGTGCTGTTATCACAGCATCCCTGGGTGCATGTGGAGCATGTTCTCCAAGCAGGGCAGGCATGGGGTAGCGACAGGGATAGGGAGTGCCTGTTCTAACCCATGAACTCCAGATTCAGACTTCTTTTTTCTTCTTTAGCAACAGCGTCCTTTATCCACTACTCGGTCGTCTTTTTCTCTCCAAGGAAAGAGCAACCATCCCATATACATCACAGTTATTATGCAGGACTCTTCCTTTAGCTAAGTAAGCTTCAAATGTCTAACATACCTGAGCAGTGCTTACTCAAGGCTTATTAATTTATTTATGGACAAATTTTAAACTTGCTAATTCCTTTCTGCAGTTAATTGTCATACACTTCAAAAGGCTGAATACAATTTATTCTCCACCCCTGACTATATCTGATTTTGAGGACTTTTTTAGCAGAGGACTTTAAATGTAGTTCAGTAAAATGACATAAAGAAAAAAAAGTTCAGACAGGTTTGGGTAGCTCTGCAGAACAAGTTGAAGACTGAAGACTGGTTCCAGCAGTAGCACTAATGTTATTAAATTATTAAACTTATTAAACTTATTTAACTTATTAAATGTTACTTTCAGTGATGTTTTGCAGACCATGAGCTACAGGTTGCCACTCTCGTCTGCTTCCTCTCCTGCCAAAGCAGCATGGGTCGGGTTTGCTCTAGAGCCTGGGGTTGGCTATGGACTTAAGCAAATCTGGACGGTACTCAGCTGCATGCAGGTGGACAGCAAAGCTCTACGTGTTTGGGTGTAGTAGGAGATACTAGTGAGAGGAAATGTGCATACAAGATATTTACTTGACTAAGTAAAGGCATAAATGTTCAAGAGCAGCTGAACAGAAGCAAAAAGATTTGACTGGTGGATCTCTGTAAAATTTTCAGGGTCTTTCACTGCAGTTGAGGGGTAGGAACTACTTCACCGCTTTGAAAGAAACCGTCAGACTCACCATGAGTAGAAAGCCTCGATGCATGCTGAGAAGGTAGTGTTCCTCATAGATGCCTGCTGACCACCCCAATGGACCCTGCATGGAGCCATCCCGCCCTAGGACTGTTCTTGCTCTCCTTCTTCCTTCACCATTTTAACTAAGCAGCAAAATACCACGACTCCAGCAATTCTGCCCTCACCACTAACCTATCAGGGCTGGTCCCAAATATGCTCTATTTGTGGGTACAGCTGTATCATTACTGAGAGACTGAGCCTTCAGATACTGCTTTTTTTTTTGCTATATGCACCCTTAATAGTGATTTAAAGACATGCAATTATCTGTCTATGATGTCACAGCTGCTAGCCCTTTTTCTGTTGATTCTTCTTAATCCAACCATCTTATTTTACCCGCTCAAATATCTCCTCAGAGAGGGAAAATGCCACTACCGTACTCCCATTAACTATTTAACATTGAAACTGACTCTGAATTTATAATAATTCAATATTACATGTAATACTACAGCACTTGCCAAAGGGAATACGTCCAATGTTAAAATACTGCAAACATCTCACAGGCAGACTTTTATAGGATCACATCAAAATTATTATTTGTTTTGGAAAGAAAAAAAATGCAGTCCAGAAAATAAGCTGTTTCTGATGTCTTTTCCCATACAATTGAAAAATTCGGCTCTTGTTCAGTATGAAGTCATTCAGGTAATTAATTTCCACAGTCAGAAGCGGGAAAGGAGCAGGAGTATGTATTCAAGAGCTATCACCACAGAGCCGCTGTGCATTCCCCCCAGATGAGCTCTGCGGCCATTTATCACACAATTCCAACACAAGTAATTTGCTACTGCTATGAAAAATAGCCCTGGTAGAGTCCTGGGATTGTTTTTGTTTTGTACCTGTATCAATTGTTGATAAAATTACCAGTGGCAGCAACCAGACTTAGGCCTCCTTCCTCCTCAGTGTTGAATGACAACCTCACTTTCTTCCTTTTCTCTCTTTTTTGCCCGATACATTTTTGTTTCTGTTTTGCACAGAGGTACGGCTTCAGCAGGCAGGTTATAAGGGCCAGTGGCTGCCACGCAGGACCCTGACATGGAGGATGTGGAGTTGAATCTCCTCAGGCAAAGGCAGGAACTGATCCTGAGAGTCCTGCTCCCTCCATGACACAGCTCTCTCCATCCTTGCTGCTGATGGGCCTTTTTAGGAAATGCAACCAGAACTCCATTTTAGCTCAGTCATGCTGGTTGCGTTGGGCAAGCTTGGAGGACACTTGCTGGACCAAACCCTACAGAGGGGTTATGCGGGGGAAGCTGGAGCTTCCTATTCTTCCAATATTCATACCTATTCATGGGCATGTAGCGATAGGATGAGGGGCAACGGTTTTAAACTAGGGCAGGGTAGGTTTAATTTAGACATTAGGGAGAAGTTCTTCACAATGAGGGTGGGGAGACACTGGAACAGGTTGCCCAGAGAGGTGGTGGAGGCCCCATCCCTGGAGACATTCAAGGCCAGGCTTGATGAGGCTCTGAGAATCATAGAATCATAGAATCTGTTGGGTTGGAAGGGACCTTTAAAGGTCATCTAGTCCAACGCCCCTGCAGTAAGCAGGGACATCTTCAACTAGACCAGGTTGCTCAGAGCCTCATGTGAGGCTTCCAGATGGTTTCTTGCTGCTACCAGGTTAGACAGCATTCACTATATTTGCGTTCAATGGTAGTGGATTAGTCATTTATACAATACCAACTAACCCCCATTGTAAAAGAAGCAAATTTAATTAAATATATGGATAAATAAGGGAGCTTGTGAATTTTCACCAACACTTGTAAAAGTGGTAAGAATTTTAAAACATCACCTCATCTTCCCTTTTATCCCCATTTCCTCTCGTAGTTTCTACAATGAAAGCAATATGAGTGGAGATCTTACCCAGGCAGCTGAAGTGTCTTCGTGGTTAAGGACAGCATGTAACACCTCCCTGCTTGTCCTCTTGAGGGCTGAGGAGTTGCCTCCATCAAAGGCAATTTATGTTTCTCCCAAGAGTTCAGTCCTACAAAGTGATAGGCTCAGTGCTCCTGTCCAGGAGAGCAGGAGTCGCGGGTGGTCAGCGCTGGGAGCAGCAAAAGCCCAGACAACGGTCTGGCTTGGGAAAACAGCAACAATTTGAGCATGTGGTGGTTTTCTGTCTTCTTTAATGCCAGGGACCAGTAAGACAACCTGTACATTTAGCAATAGGAGTAGCACTTCATGAGGACAAACCACAGTGACCTCCTGCCTGCGTTAGGCAAGAATGTAATATTGGGTTGACAATGATATTTCAGAGCGCTATATTAGTTATACTATCAATTTCCCTTTGCTTAATAAAGTTAAAGAGTTGGTTTTCATTGACTGTTATAGTTAGTTCATTCAGTTCATATAGTTCAGGTGAACTTCCCCAGGACGCTGACCTACTCGACATGAAGGTAGGATATTTGGTGAAAGGAAAATACACCTTTTCAAATGGGGCTTTAAGGTAGCTATCTTATCATTTTGCGAAGTGCTGTATCTAGCAATCCCATTTATTTGTTGTAGGTCTTTCCCTCTCTTTTCTCTTAGGGAAAGAAAAGTAGGCAGCACGTTGTACTTTGAACACTACAGTTAACCTGCTTCTGCTTCTTACTTATCTGGTAACTGGTAGGGTGATCATCCATCTTTAAACAAAGAAGATTCTGATATTTTTATTCTAAATTTCTATTGCAATGCATTTCAGGAGTAGATAAAGCATTTCTGAGGGTGCGTGGTGATTTTTTTTCCAGCAGACTGCAAACAAAAGCGCAATGAGAATTCATTTACCTTCAGAAGTACGCTACATCTTGCCATTATCTTCTGGTAATGAAGAGATACTCAAGGCCATGTTAGACCCAGTCCCACCCTACTGCAAAAAACAAAATTTTTTGCACTAATTTCAGTATGATAAATCAGACACATAGTAAACACTAGCATCCTTCTCAGTGGTTACATGGCTGTGCTATGAAGACACTCTGCACTACATATAAGGACATTCAGATTGAAGATTTAATTGAACAAGGTGCTAAGCTCTCTGGCCATGAACTAGCACGTGAGCAGCTATGCTGAGAACGACCCATAAACCAGCAGTCTGTGCATGCTGAAACACTCTGCTAACAGCAAAAGGAGGGCGAGGGTATGAGTGTACATCAGGACTCAGCTCCAGGAACGCCCAGTCCAGGGGATGGTCCTCAAAGAGACCAGCCATGGTCAAAGGCAGGAAGTAAGGAGTAGTCCTTCAAAACTGGGAGGTTATTTACACCTATGCAGTGCCAGCGAGCACCAGAAGAGACTGCGCTAGCACGCCTCGGGGATCAGCCTTGTACTCACAGCAATGCATGAGCAGGAGAGCAAAGACACCAAGCCATAATTTTTCCTCTTCCCTTCTTCCCACAAATGCTAAGCAAAACAATGATTTACGCTGATTCTGGGCTGCAATGTCTGTGTCAGTTAGTTAACTCACATATGTTAGCTACTGGAGTGCTTCAGTGAGAATGGAAGTACTAACCCTAACATGTTGTTGCTATAAACCCTCACCAAGGGAGTTCTGGCTTCAAAAACCAGCCTGGCTGTAACTACATTTTGTTAACATGAGTAGGAAACAATTTTTTACTGAGTCTCTTTTTATATCCATGATACACACAATTTGCTGCAGGGTCTTTTTTCCTCTCTCTATGGTTTATAAAACACTTCAGTAATGGACAAGTGTAAAAATGTATTCTTAAGTACTTACCAAAAATCTATCCTTATTCTCAGAGAACCATCAGAGTCTCAGTTCACAGTCACACTGCCCAGGGGCAGTCATTCACTTCGGTGTCAAGTATATGCCAAAGTACTGTTATCAGTAGTTATTTGCTTTATGTGATATGTGAGGTCTCCAGGCACGGATGAAGACCTCACTGCAGCCGGACGTATATGCATTCTTTACGGAGAATGTAACCTGGAGCTTGTTCTGCTCATTTTAGACTCCCTTTGTGCTCAGGTAGGACGTGTAGCACACAGCATTGGGAATTCAGCGAACCTCTTTTTCTACCTAAGATCTTTGCTTAATTTATTTGGGTTTGGTGCTGATAGCTTTTCTTGATTCCAATGTGGAAATTTTCAAAACAATTGGCCTTAGCTTAACCATAGTTGCAGGATGACAGAAGTGTTAATACTTTAAAAATTATCTTAAAAATAGCTTGCAAGTAATATACTAACTAGAATAAAGCTTTTTTATCAGTTAAATTGCTCTAGCATTAAAGGGAACATGAGTTAACTGAGAGGTGTATTTTGACCACCGGAGGGCTCCTACATTTTTTTCCACTACTAAATAAAAACACTAAACAGTGGCTGGCCTCACCGAAAGTTACTGAAAGATTAATCTGCAGCTAGCAATGTATGTGATTAATTTCACCTGTATTTCTACTTGGATCACTGTGGACAGACTGTGAAAGGACTGAATGTATAAATTATTCAAATCTAGTCACAAATGCTTTCACCAAATATTTTCAGATTTGCAAATTGATCAAATGTTGACATTCCAGTTGAATATATGGTTCGTGATTTGCATTGTCACTTCAGCTATTAGTGCACCAAAGCTAATCCAAACTTTAAATTATGTATTCATTTGTATGAATCATTTCATTTGTATATCATTTGCCAAATAGTACAAATGGCCAGATAAAAGGCCACTGAAGACAAAGGAAAAATTCCTGCTGATTTGTGTCACTTCTGGATGAGGCCAAGCCTGCTATTGCTCATTCCTTCTGCAATCCCATCAGTGAGAAAAAAACCATCACTGTAATTAACCAGAAAAAGCAGCTAGCGTTTGCAACTTCGATATCCCAACACACAACTGAAATGATGTTTTTAGGGACCGCTTGAGGTTTAAAAACTCATTTGCAGGCCTGTTTGGGACAGGAAGGCATGATCCTCTCAGTCCTTCATGGAAAATGAACAAGTAATTATTGTCAGGGTCCAGATCAAATGTGTCGTTCTCACATCACTGACCCTCACCTGATATGCACATCGTGGTCAGACAAAATCACAAGCTCTTCTCAGCCTGCTTAATGGTAACAAGTCCCTTGACACACTGGATGAAGCTCTGCTCCAGATTTAGAGCATCTGGCCCTATTTCCAGTTTAACCCAGTTTCTTCTTGTTCTAGACCTCCATTGCCTTCCAGGCCAATAGGCCCTGGCTGATGGTCCCTGAAAATTCTCACAGGTTTTTTTCAGGCTACACTTGGACCTTTGCGTGAAAGTTACTGTAGCCCTAAATCCCACTACTTCCCTTTGCCAGCAATTAAACGTTGTCAGTCCTTTGGGGGTCTGCCCAGATCCACATATTCCTCCTGTCTTAGCTGGGTTGGTGCTGCTCGTGCCATCAGCCGAGAAGTTTTGCTGCGATTTCAAGAAGGGGCTACCATTTTTCCTCTTTCCCTTGCAAATGCAACCCCCTTTATGAGACCATTTTGGCTTTGCCCAGTACTTGCAAGCTTCACTCATGAAACAGACCTTTGGTAGGCATTTTCCAATTGAATGCTGTACAGTTGGCATCATTTATATGGCAGAGGCAAATTAAACATGTCAGGTTGACAAAAATCTCCTACTACAGATTAACAAACTACTTTATGCACTCCTGATGAAAGATAAATGTTTCACACGCGTTAAAATGAGAGGTTGCTGGGAGCCTGAAGAACTAACCCGCTTAAGTTCTCTGGTTTCTGATAAAACACTGGGTCAGTAAATATTTATCAAAATTATAGGTCCATCTCATAAAGTAACTGAAACAACAGAATACCTTCTCCAGGAGAACAGCAGTAGCACAGGGAAAAATTAATTCTGATACATATTTTGTAAAATTTATTATGGATTTTAATTTTTTTTAAAAATCTTGAAGAAACACGGCATGAGGCTTTCATCCTCCTTAGGCTTTAATGCTGGGGTGAGGGACAATTTCTAAACACAATGCACAATATAGTCATGAATTCTCTGCATTTTTTTCATGTTCACTCAAAATCTGTATTATTTATCAAAACTTTCACATTGATTTGGAATTACTTGAGGAAGCCCGTTTACCACTCGGTGTGGTTCTCGCAACATGACATAGCTTACCTGCTTTGAAGCTTTGCCCCACTGCCCACTGATGCAATGACACCTGAGTACCTGCAGGATAAAACAGACTGGCAATAGTCAAGTCCTTAGAAAGTTTTGAGGAGCCTGTGTCTCTTTTCCTTTTGTAGTGTAGGAAGTTCTTTTCACCATCTGTGTCAGTTTGGTTCACATCTAAGCACAGAGGAGAAGACTGGATGCTGTCACAGCGGGAAGCTTTTAGAGTGGGAATGAATGGGCAGCCATAACTTCCTAGTGGTAGTTTGACTTCCTGGCACTCATGCTCTGGGTTTGCCTTTTCTTCTCTGGAAAACTGTCTACAGGTTGCTTCTCTGGCCACGCTGTCTTGCCTCACTGCCCACAGGCTGTTGTAATCTCCTCTGCAGGGTATAACTGTCTTGGAAGCACAGATTGGATGGCACTGACTTAAACCAGGGTGAGTTTTTGTTGCAGAAACTCGAGACTAAAAAGCTGCATTTTATGTTAAAAAAAAAATCATCCCAATAGAAAGACCTTGCCTGGCTCATTTTTGGGGATCTTTTCTTTCTCCTCAGGAATTTACAACAGTTCCCATCCCAAATAAAAAAAAAAAATAAATTGTAGGATGAAAATCATTGCAAGTTACCTCCTCCAGGTTTGTATAAAATTTGGCCAAAAAAACCCCCAACAAAACAGTTTTCCAAGTGCTGATTGCTGGGCTCTATTTCAGTCCTTCATATCTATTGCACTGCGCAGATTGTATGTGTTTATAGACCATGCAGACCCACAGGTCCCGTGTAACTTCACTGAAAAACAGGAGTGCCCCAAGGGATGCAGGGCTGTTTTCAGCATCATCAAACTCTTCACAAAAGACAAAAGCTCTCACACTGGTGACACTCATGCATACCAGCTGAACACAACACAAACATCTGCAGTGACAGCAGGCAGAGGACACCGTCTCTGACACTCAAAAATTGCACACAGCTACAGCTCAGGTGTCAGGGTAATTGCTGGAAGAACTGAGCCTATAACCCCTCCACGGGCCATCCTGATCCCATCTCATCCCATCTTCTCGGTGTTGGCAATCCCATTGTATGTAAAACACGCTCCTATTTCACTCCTCTTTTTAATTACGGCAGGAAAGGTTTATCCCTGAATTAAATGTAGTTAAGAAAGCTTCCCACCGTCATGAAAAAGAACCCCTTCATGTTTTGTATCTTTAATACGGTTAATTTGCAGGGTCCTTTAAGAGCAGCTGCTAGTTTTATGTGTCAAACGACTGCCACACAAAAGAGAGCGTGGCAGTGAGCTGTGGGTTTTGCTGACACAGCACACTGTTTCAATTGAAAACAAGAAATAGAAGGAGCAGTTTGAGAAACCTGACACTAGCTGTTACCTTTAGAAATCAAAACTTAACAAAATAAAGGCAAGCGTACATGTTACATTTTTCTTCTTTAAATGAAATCTTGTTAGATGCTGTTGGAGACACGGGTAATTGGCAAGTCCTTCTGAAGAAACATCTGTTACAAAGGAGAAGAGAGGGAGATGGAGAAGGTGCCATTTTTCTATCACTATAGTAAACACCTAATGCACCGTAAACAGAGCAAGTCATGCAGTAAAACATGAAGAAGCTCTTTTTTAATCATCTGAATAGAAATTTAATATCTTTGCATTTGCTAAGTACGGCAACTTGCCCAAGCAACCAGATACACAAAGCCTTATGCATTTATTCTGCCTTTGTTGCTACTGAACAAAGCTTCTAAGTCACAAGCATTAAGGCTGGTATGTGCTAAGCAGTTGCACACGAGGGCTCATTAGGAAAAATTAGGGTATCCAAACATGTAAGGAAACCTGAGAAATCAAATAGCCACATATACAGTACGACAAAAAAAAAAACAACCCAAGAGCATTTCCAGCAGTTCTCCTCTTCTAAATTATGAGGTCCAACAGCTGGGACCAATTCCCCAGGTCACCCCCAGCTGTACGGTGCTGAGCAACAGGAGCGCAGACCTAAATCACGCTCTGAGGAGTGGAGGACTCTGGTTTGTGTGGGGGTGATGTGCCGCAGAAAGCCTTTGCTACCAAACCTGCCCATCGCTACTGCGTTGCACCAGCGCTATAGCAAGAGCAGGAGAACATAAAAAAACCAAGCAACCCATCGCCACTCAGGAGACCTATGAGCTTTGGTAGTGCTGTTTAAGTATTATACTGGTACTGTCTGTCAGCTTCCAGGAGTCCACAATACTCAGCCGGGGATCTTTTTAATGGATGATTTTGTAAGGTGGGAGCACTGCCACTGTGACTGGCGTGCTGTCGTTTTCTCTCTCTTTTCCGCACTCCTGGCAGGGAAGATGGCCTCTGTCAAACACCAAGGTCACATGAATGTAGCAAAATTCATCTTTCCAGTCTGGCAGAATGAAAACCAATTTGCTAGTCAAAACTGAGTAGCCATAAAAAGGCTTGTGTGCAATAAAGCAGGCAAGCTCTCATACTGCAACAGCGAGACAGCCCTCCACCAGCCTTTTGGCACAGCTGTCTGCACCACTGCAAGCACAATGACGGGAAAGTTTTCCAAGAAGCCTACCAAATATATGGGAACCCTCTCCTTACCCTAGGGATAAATGCAGAACCAGGTCTGCAGAACTTCAGGACTTAGCAAATATTTCTAATGCTCAGCACACCGAGACAAATTAGAAATCTTTTTGCGTGATAGCTATAGAATTATTTTTGCATAAAACCAGAAAATCTTCCCTTTGCATGGGCAGAAAATAAAACAGGAACTCATCTTAGACCAGACTATGAATAAATGCAAATTTCTAATCAGAATATCAATACAAAGAATTCTTTCAGAGGAGACAGAGACCAGATTTAGCCTCTGGATTAAACGGCTCTTGCAGATGGTATTTCAGTAGGCAAATGTGACTTACTGAGCTAGAATCTTTCACAACGTTGAGGTTTGAATAAGCAGCTTGCCTTAAAATACCTGGTTGTCACTATGATAGTCCTTCTCTGTAGCCACATTTAAAAGTTTTATGCACAACTGCAGCAGCTCTGACAAGAAAGAAGGAGATGGGCCGTTCCCCAACCCCAGGGCATTTGCCTGGCACAGGGATTCCTGAGCTCAAGTTCCTGCTTTGAGGCGGGCACCTGGAAGAAGCATTTTGTCTTCTAGTAATTTGAGCAGCTCTGCACCGTACCTCTTCACTGTGCAAGGTACCTGTACGTGGCACCTCTTCCCCTGCACTCCTCCATAACAGTTATGACTTTTTTTTCATCATGATCCATGTGTCTCTCTCCTTCTGGCAAATTTATGGCAAAGAGAGAATTCCCTGAGGTCAGTTTTTTGTCTTATTTGCTTCTTAGCATTTATATTAAGATATTTAAAACACTCAGGAACTTCTATCTGTGCACCAGCTGTCTACATATGCCCATACTCCTGCCACTTTTCTCTTAATTGCTCCATTCTCTCGGAGTGTTTCTACCCGCTCTTTGTTTTTCTCATTAGATTGAGAGCTCTCAGGCAAGAATTATCCTGAGTTACAGCTCCTAACGCAGTGGGTTGTTGATATGGATTCTTAATAATCATGGATAATACAGTATTCCTCAGTAGAAGGTAAGCTGGCTTTATCAACCACCATGCCACCGTATGCAGCTGTATTGTTTGAATATTTTAAATGCTTTGGGTCAAATACAAGAAGCTGACTGGTGCCCATGTGTGTCTTTGATAACTACACATACGGACAATGCATAGGGAAGGGCTACGATTAACCATTTAACAGATGGGAAGCAGGGCTCAGAGAAGCTAGAAGCCAGTCCCAGGGGATTGGTGGCACCACAGAGAACT
This sequence comes from Chroicocephalus ridibundus, assembly GCF_963924245.1. NCBI lineage: Eukaryota > Metazoa > Chordata > Aves > Charadriiformes > Laridae > Chroicocephalus > Chroicocephalus ridibundus. The sequence continues at coordinate 159,695,410 of NC_086284.1, forward strand.
GGTTTCCACGCCTCAGGCTAACGCCTTCACCAAAGGACCCACCTCCCATGCCAGCAGGAACATGACATCCTGCTTTCAGCAGTTACGTATTTTGCTTCCAGCAAGGCTTGTAAAATGCAAATTCCTGGTAAACCACATGACCTTTCCTTTCATGTTTGTGAATAAGATTTTAGGTATCGTTTTTATGAATAGTTCCTACCATTCTCTTCACATCGTGACTCATAGATATAGCTTTCCTTTGATTTCTTTATTTGTGCATTAAGGTTATAATCTATTCTTCAGAAAGCTTATATATACACACACACATACACACACACATACATACGTGAGTGTAAATACATATATATGTATGCGCACTCACATGTACATCTAATATATGTATGTTTCAGTTGGAACAAATACAAACAAACATATCGTTTTGACTCTTCTTCCACATTGTTTGCCTCTAGAGAATTACTAAGACATAGCAGCTTCATGACTTGAAAGAGGAGACCATGGTATTGCTATTTCTACACTTCCAAGGAGAGTGCAGGTGTTTTAAAGCATTTATGAAATTGCTTGATTGACTCTTATATAGAAATCTATTGACAATAAGTTGAACCTTTGCAGCTAGGCTGTAAAAGATTTGATTATAGTAACAATACTAACCGTCATGAATGTCATAAATCTTAAGAGAAAGGACACATATGTCACATATAATGCATGAAAAAGTTGTCCTTTTATCATGGATAACTTACCATTGTGTAGATACTCTGCTGATCAGCTATTGCATTATTTGAATAAGTATCTGATGTCTTGTTTTCTTTCAAGGAGGCAGGTGCAGGATGAAGCAGGAAGCCTGCCAAGAAAGATGATAAATTGCCACTCGATGCCGGGGACCAGTGCTTAACATTAATGCAATGCTGCCAGGAACTAAAGCAGTAGAGTAATAAGAAACTAGGAAGAAAATAACTTCTCATTCCCCATTAAACAGATTGGCTCCATTTTCTTTATCCACTATAATTTCTAGTACAACTAAAACAAAACGTTGTCATTGTCTCGTTACAAGCAAAGTAAAATAAGTTTGGAAAACATCCTATGACTTACACGCCTGGAACTATATGATAATGATACCAGTTGCTTTTCTGCTAAGGGACTAATCTTGAAGCTAACAAGTTCAAATAAAATTATACAGACAAAAAATAGCAAAGAATTATGGCCTACATTCTGAAATCCTTACCCACTCTGTCGAACTCACTCCCTGGGTGAACTGGCTCATTCAGTAACTAGATCACGGTGTAGTCAGAAGTTACAGAGGGCCCATAACGCTTTCTTGTCTACTGTTTATCTCGTACTGCACTGAATTTGGGCTAATATGAAATAAATTTGAAAAGAATTCTATGCCATTTATGTTAGTTTATATGAGAAAAAAAGATAAGCCCTGTAACAAATTTACTATTGGGTACCTACATGCGAATTAAATACGGCACAAAATACAACTGATTGAGAAGCTTGTCATTCGTGTGGACCAAAAATAAGGGAAAACTGACATTAGAAATGAGATCATCCAGCCACCATACCAATATCAGTCTAAGGCCAAGTTAAACACACACACACACACAAACACTCTCACACACAGACTCTTTCCTAAGCCAGCAAATAAAAGCAAAACAAATACATAATTAATTCCTCCTTTGTGCATACAATAGAACATGTGGGGAAAACGTAAGTTTGCAAACTCTCCAGATCTTAAAAACGTTGACGTCTGAGGCAGCTAAGACCAAGCTATAGCCAAAGAGACAGGCAGTGATGTTCTGCTGGCACATTTTGCTTCCCAGGAACAAAACACTGCCAGGAACAAGGATGCTTGTTGCAGGCTGAAGCAGTCCATCTATTTCGGTCTGTTCTTTCCTAGGTAGCCATAGGCATTCTGGAAGATAACTGGAAGACTTGGCCTTTGAATGATCCCTGGTTTATTTGGTCTGGGCAGTGGTGCAGGATCAGGTCTATATGTATAACCAGAGACCCTCTTCTGGTAGTGAAACAGGCTTCAACACACTGTAACCATGCTATGCTACATTGCCCCCCACCATTCGGTAACAAAATTAGTCCTGCTCATATACAGCCAGTTCAAGAAGCAGCTCTTTCAAACCAGTTGTTTTAAAAATACTCTGGTGTTTGCCAACTACGGAAAATATAGATCTGGGATTCCCTTCCTCCCCTTCATATAATTGAAATATAAATACAGATATCATTTTGGGGCATCCAACCCCGATCATATTCAAATCAGTAAGTACGAGGGAAATACACATCAGCATTTTACTGGAATGCTGACCCACACAAAAATTAACTAGGGCCGTTTTCAACATTCATCCATCAGTAAAATGAAAACAAAATGATCAATGTAATTCCTCTTCTTGCACCACAACAACTTACGGTAATTTTTATATTTTGAAATTTGTCCATAAGTCAAACACTTCATCTTCAAAAACCTTCATCTTGATATAGGAAAGCTACCTTAAAGCTATCAAGATGAAAACCATTTAAGAAACATGTTTTTAAAGCTTGCACAAGATCTATATTCTCATCTGCATTATGTCCAGAAAAGTGCATGACATTCAGAATGAAACCTGAAAAGCTGTGCGGTATTTAATCTCATCTGCATTTCCTCCAGAACTATGCATCATACCACCAAGACAAAGTAATGCTGGGACAGAGAAAGATAGCTCACCTTTTAGGTGTCGATTTTTCAAGTCACACATCCTTCTGAAACAATTCATTAGCAAATGATTTTGTCCTGGCTTTACTTGTTACACCTGCAGTGTGTCTGCCCGTGTCTCAGTTTATCTTACTAAAGGCAGATTTCCTCTTCGCAGATGTGACTACGTCATGATTGGTTCGGTTTCTCACATAGTGTACACAATAGGAAACCAAAGATAGCAAAAACTCAAAATACTTGTCAAGCCAATGTGACACATTTTAGAGAAGGGAGAGAGTAAGGCTGTGGCAAAATCTGAGGAAAAATGTGCCTGTGCCCAAAGTTAATGTAATGAGCTGATGCCTGGGAACTGAATGGGATGGTCCCATAAAGGAGGTAACTCATCAGCATAGGAGAGGCACAAGTGCTAGTTAATGACCAAATTCCCTTCTCAGTTACACTCAAACATCTTCATGATGCCATTAGCATATACATAACGAAGGAAAGCACTGGGCCTTGAGAACCGGAATTATGGATTTGCAACTCAGCATTCCTCAGGGAATGAGGAGTTCCCAGGCTCAGAATTTCCAATTTATGAGCCTTGTCAATAACATCTCACAATAGCTCAAATGAAAACAAATACGTATTCCTAAATAGTATTAACGATTTTACATCCTCGGCTTCAACCACTGAGGTGTTATCCTTGACCACAGGACTATACAACGGAATAACAAGGTGACCTTCACGACTGGCCTTGTTACATCTTCACTAAAAGGAAGAGACACCTGGGCTCTGTGAAAACATCCTTGGCCTCTGTAGGCTAGTACAGCTGACACACATACCCTCATAGGCAAGGGCTTGGTTTCCAATGTTCCACCAACGTGCCCTCTTCTCTCCCATTTCTGTAGCCTCGCTGCTGCACCCTTTCAGTTTCTATTCAGCTGCGCCTTCTATGTGTTTGCTTATGACACATCGGAACCAGCTTCAGACCCAGAGCACTGCCACTGTTTGATCTGGGATTATGTCCCTGTCTTTTTCCACTCCTCATTCTCTGCTTTGGCTGAGGGAAAAACCTCAACAAGACTGCCTTGCCAGTTGGTTGGACTTAGTATGTTTGCAGGCAAATATATTAATCGTGGTCCAAGATCAGAGTCGCTCTGAACAAAAGCCCTGTTGATGTAAATGTCTTCCTACCGTTTATGCTGGCGGTGGTAGGTCCCGCAACATTTTGCCTCTTACATCCTGAAAGATCTTCTGAAACTTTGCTTTGTTCCCAAATCATTCTAATTGTACTTTTCATGATGCATCTTTTCCTGTTTCACCAGCAAAGAAAGTCTGATACCAGCCACTTATTCACTGTTGCCTAAATACCCAATGCCCAAAGCTTAGTTCAAACAGGGAAAAATGCTATTAATTACACTGAAATTTTCTGAAAGGATAAAAAGGCATTTGCAGAGATTTGCTGAGTTTGCTGTGAATACTTAAGAGAATTCCTTAGAAATATCACTTCTGTTCCGGCTTCTTAAGAGAGAAGGAAGGAAAATATGCCACAAAATTAAACTCCAGCAAACCAGGGGTTAAAGAATGAGTATAGTTTCAGATTCTCCAGTGCCTTTCTGCCTGTGTAGTCATGTCCTCTATGCAAAGTAAGTGCATTGGTTGTGCTTGACCTCCAGGGTTGCTAAGTGTTGACTCAAGGTAGGTAACAGGGAAGAGGCAGTGTCCAAGAATTGTTTGCATTTCAGTGTACATTTCACAGATGGATAGGGTTTTGATACAAGAAGAAAGAAAAGGGGATCTTCAAATGACACCATCTTTATTTTTTAGGAAAATAATTGCAGTACTCCTCTTGCAACACACTACTAGGATGCCTTTTGTAATCCTTTTCTCTACAGTCAACATCAGCAAGTATATTTCAGCTAAAGTTATATTCCAGGACCAGGTGATCTGGACTAGCATTCATTGAAATGAGTGACATTATCAATGTAAGTCTCAGTTAAACAGTAAGTACTTAATTCCTTCAATTTACTCATCAGTCACTCTACTAATGCTAGTGCCCACACTCAGGACTACAAATAGGAAGATTAAACCCTAGCCAAGTGATTGATTTCAATTCTCAGTCAAGCAAGATGACCAAAAATCCTGAACCGGCAACCTATACACAAACTAAACTCTGGAACAGTTGCTTGTTTATTGATTTTCTATATCATGTTCACATCTGAGAAACTTGAAGAGAAAAACATACAGGAAAAGTCATGAGCAGCATCTAGTATACTTCTAACTTAAAATATGTTATGTGGATATTTCCCATGGAATCAGAATTAAAAAAAATTGTTGCAGAGATCCATACAATGATGGATTTTGTTTTGACATTATCAAATGTTTCACACTGATATGTCATCCTTCTATTTGATGTTCTAAATTGTATCATAACATAAATTACAAAATAATGATGAAAAAGAAAATCTGCAATAAAGTAAATCGAATTTATAAGAAAAAAATCACTTGGGTATTTTTAGTTAAAATGGTAATAATCAGTATAATAATCAGTATAATGGTAATAATCAGTATAATAATCAGTATGATTCTGGAGAACATATTGTTTTTCTAAAATCAAAATTTTGTAAAAGGAAAAATACACAAAAACAGGAAATTTGCAATCAGCCTGAATAAAAAGTGCAATGTCTTTCAGAATCATTTCAGAAATCATCTAACTCCTACATTTAATATTTCAGTAGGATTCACAGTAATGAGGAGAACTTTGCTTGACCTGTGTGCATCATTTCTTTCAGTTCATCCTCAAATTCTTCCATGAGGAAAACCATCCATAAAAGAAAAATCTTAATGATTGAACATCACCCTTATGATGTAGACAAGAGACCAGAGGCAATTCATTCTCAGCATTTTCTTCACTACATAAGCAATATAAGTCAGTGCTTAGATGAAGTTTTTAATAGCTGTGTAACATAAGATTGTAGTTATTTATTGTAGCTATTAATTTACACATTCAATTTTATTAAATATTTCAAATAGAAAAAAATAAAACATTGCAGAATACAACATCTGAGACTAACCTTACCTAGTAAAAGGGATTAACTTTTGACTTGCACATTTGGATACAAGGCTAGAAGGACATCTTAACACTTTGATCATATGTCAGCAGCATGAAATCAGTACTGGACTGAGACGATTGATAAGAGAATTTTATGTTGACCTACATAATAATGAAGATGAAAAATTGTGGGTCCGTCCTTTCGTTTGAATCTAGTCACACAGAAGTGTATTTTGTTGGCAAGAAGCCCTACTAAATGGACTCATGACTTTATGCCTTTTAATGGGGATTTCATTATCACCATTAATTTTGTAGCACGCTAACATGCTACAGTAGACATTTCAGTAAGACTTAGAAACTTAATTTTAAGGTTTTGTTGGCTGATTTTAAACTTTGGTGAAGAATACATTCATAAACTGCTATAGGGCCTGCTAATTGATCATAGTGGGTATGGGCAGAAATCAGCAGGAAAACACACCTAAGAGGTGTGACTCTGTCTTGTCAGATGAGACATTTTGTGCTGGGACAAAGAGGAGCCTGTGTACGGATTAAGTTTTCCAAGTTCACAAAAGGCCTCTTGTCAACCACTAAATTTGGATGTTCGAGCTGCCTTCTAACTCATGGAGTCTAAGAATGCAAAAATGTATGAAACAGTCACATTAGGTTAAAGTTTGTGTTCAAATAAAAATATATTCAGATGATGGTATTCAAAGTTTCATAAAGCAAAAAAATATCAAATGTTTTGACCAAAAAGCAGCTGTCAGTAACAACACTGATACTGTTGCCTCTTGCTTAACTCAATACTCTAGACCTGGTCTGACAAATTACTCCCATCCATGGACAGACCCCGTAGAACTCTGTCCTGGTTTGGGGTGACCAACTTTCTGTTCAGTGAGAACAGAACCTGTGGCAACAGGTATCAGCTGACCCAGGTGTTTACCCCATGGAGGGGTCACACCTGTGGGGAGGACTGGACAGGTCAGGTGACCCAAACTGACCAATCGGGTGTCCCATCCCATCTGCCATGCTCAGTATAAAAGCTCAGGGAGCAAAGAGGTCAGGTTGGCTTGTCTTCAAGGGTTCTTCTTTAATGGCCTGGCTTCCTGAATGTCTCTCTCTCTTCAATGACTGATGTCTGAGGAGGACCCTCTCAGTTTATCTACCTTTGATCCCCATCAGTGTGTTCCGGAATACAGTTCCTATTTGTCACTGAGTCCAGCCTGGAACTTTCCCAATGCCTGCCATCTCCCTGAGAGCTTGATAAAGTTTCGTATATATTTGTATATGTTGTATCTATTTCATTATGTCCTTTTTTATTTTTTTATTAATATTTTATTAAAGTAGCTTATGTTTTTTTTACACTCATAAATCTCTTTATCTCTCTTCATCTTCTCCTTGGAGTGAAAGGTGGGGGAAAGCATCTGTTGTCTTGTCATTGGCCAACCCAGCCCAATCCACAACAAACTCCCTTTCCTGCCCTATGGGCCTGCAATGGTTCCTGAACACCAACCAGGGAAAAAAGCAGGCTTTCTCATGTTCTGTCACTCTAGGAAAGCCTGCATCAATCTGGTGATATTCTGCCATACAGGTGAAATGATTCCTGTGGTAAGGGACGTGCCCAGCATGGCTTTCTTGTTAATGGTATGATCCAAATTTTACCAAATTGCTGAAAAGTTTCCCAGTTGATTTTAATTGGCTTTTCATCGGTGGATTCATTACAGATTATTCCACACTTGACACTTTGGTGGCAATGGGACGTACTATTGGGTGGCAGGTGCACCTTTTAGTGAGCACTCGGGAGTCAGATTGATTACCTGGAGAGCAGGCACAGCTCTGCTCAAAGTCAGGAGCACATGGCTTGGACTCAACCAGCCTTGGGGTGTCTCGTTCATATTGCATTCACTCACAGGATTAACGTGGGAATCAGCACAGTCAGCTCCCATATGAGCAGCATTATGTTATCCAATTTGCATAGTCTCCCCATGCTCGCAACACGATACCAATCCTGACAGTAGGAGCCTATGCTTTCGGAGCAGAAGGTACAGCGCTCTATCTCCAGTGACAACCATGACGTCTATATGGCAAGGGCAAGCAGAATACTTGACAACCATGAAGTTTGTATAGCCTGTGAATTGTTACAGTGGGCTTATTTTGAGACATCAGCAGCCTGTGAGAACTCTTCGCATATTTTCCTACTAGACCTGATCAAAAGAGCAACCACCTTCATTTTGTTGATGAGAACACTATAGAAATTCCAGATACTGATCAAGTAATAAATAACCATCTCACTGATGACCATAACAAGGACTCTGCCATGCTTACACTGGACTCCTGTGAAAAAGGCGTGGGTTCCCCTTCAACCTATTCAGCTATGCAACGTCCTCAAACGGTGAAAGGAAAACCATAAAACTGAATGTGATGCACATCGTCCCAAGAAATTCATGCCTTGTGTGTCTGTTGGCAAAATTCTTCCAGCTTCAGAAATACTCTACTCTGCAAAAGAGCCCAAAGCAATTTAACATTGGTTCCATTTTGTTCTTCCCTGAACGATGCCAGACCTCTTAAGATGAGAAATTTCCATGACACATACTAATTAGAGATGGTGTCAATACAACAGGCCTCTTGTTAAGACCATCCAACAGTCTTCATAAGAACTTGTTTTCAGCTGACTACAACATGTAACTAGAAAAATCTGTTCTGAAATTTCCAGTGTTGCAAATATATTTTCTACTGTTGTGACATAAGGAGTTTCAACAAGTTATCAGTCAATACATGAATAAATCTGCAACCAGAGACTAGTGGTAACAGGTGAGCATACAGCGTGGATGGCAAAAATACTGTGCCTTCAGCTCAGAAGAATAGCTACTAAAATGGAGAGATTTTGTGTCTTGTTCGCATGACTGACTTACAAAAGCAAGAGTTACAATATAAACAGGACTTACTTAAAACAAAAGGAAGTGAAGAAACAGAAAACTTCAGTAATTCCAAAGAAGCACTTTTACAATCAATTATTAGCACCCGTCTATGGCAGCAGACAGCATTTCAGACAATGCTTTAACCATGTATTTCAGACCAAATGATCTCATATGCTCAAGCACTGCTGTAGAACACTTCACAGCACTGAGGCATCTACTAGTAAAGAAACAAATACAGCCATTCACTGTTTGGGATATCATAAGCACCAGTCAAAAGCTTCCCATAAATGTTATCATTTTAGAAGAAGTAATTTATTTTTTTTAATGCAATATTACCCACTATATACCATAATAACACATATAATTTTAAAATTGTCATGTATGCTGAAATGCTAGAGTAAGATACTCTAAAGCATCCCTCCGAGCTGAGCAGATGTCTGTGGAAACGCCAGAAGTTGATGGGTTCTTGCCATTTTTGGAAATCAGGCCACCAGGTCACCGAACTACGATGTACAGATATTTAGGTGCTAGTCCCTGGTTTTTAAAAATCTTGGTACAAATCTCTTAAACACATATGCCATAAGCTATTAAATCAAATTCTCAGATGTTCTGGAAGGATTCATAAAGCAAAACTTTCCAAGCCACCTCTCCTTGTTACAGTAAATTATGTTGTCCACTCCTCTATTTAATTGGCAGCCTTTAAATCTCTCTTCCCCATTGAGTTTATGCCATGTGAAGCAAATGCAAAAGAAGATCTTGTTTTCAATTTTTCAGGGTCAGGTTGTCTTTCAGTAACACGGATGTCATTCATGAACACAATGAATGAGAGTCATACCCAGGCAACCAAAAGAAGGGATGTTAACTCTGAAAATAAAAAGAAAACATCAAAGGTAATAGTAGAAAAGTCTGTTTAAGCCCAAAACAGGCAGGCAGGCAGAAGCAGGCCTGATATAAAAAGATACTACCAGGCAGAAATACCGACATCTTCTCTGCATGACCGGTTTAACAGTGCTGCTATTTACAATACAATAATTCATAGCAGGACTAAAACCCCTCATAGCTGACACTGCAAAAACATTGACCACAAATGTACAACACACTCTATTTACTCCAAAAAAATTAAATGACCTGACTGAGAAATACTCCCTGTGGTAACTTTAAGAGTGTTAAGAAAGAAATAAAACACCCTTACTAGGAGTAAGATGAAACATTTTTTAAGTTTTAAAACTTCAGCATTTTCCCCTCAAACCAGTTTTGATTGTGTGATGGGACTGTGGTTTGTTTTCATTCAGGCCAACTCATAGATGAGCAAAGCAAAATCTTTCCTGCTCTGAAGTAACAGCCCTGAAACCGTCTTTTCCACATGGGCATAGTTCATTGCAGCCAAAGATGAGATTATAACATGATTTTATTTGAGATCATGCTTTTGTGTGTCTTTGCCAGCTCTTTTTCTATTACCGTTATAAGTTCCTGAGTTATAACTGTCAGTTATCACGATCAAAAGGTTGGAGAGAGAGGTTTAAGTCATGGTCACTCCGCCTTCCCAGCTGGGTTAGCTACATATATGCAAAGGGCCATTAAAAAAGTGAGAGAGGGAGAGAGAAAAGGAGGATGGAAGGCTTCACCACACTAAATGAAAAGCAAACAATATGCATATCAGCATCCTAAGGAGACGTACCACTCTGCTGGGAAAAACCAAGACAAAAGAATTATCTGACACAACAGTTCAAAGCATATTGCACCTGTCAAAACGTCTGTCATCTTCTATAGAAATGCACCATTCTAAAAGAAAAAAGGGAAACTCTAGCAAAGTCACTCAGAAACAACAGACCACTTTGTCTCCTTCCTTCCAGCCAACTCCTCCATCTGAAAGCCATTTAACTCAATGCTAAAGATTGCCTGGAAGGACCAGACAATAGGAAGGTCTCTTTCATTGTCAAGGACAGTTACACTTTGAAGATGATGCTCAAAAGGGGTTAAAATGGGTCAACAAGCAATTGTTGGGTCTATCCAAGGAAATGTGAACAGAACATTGTTAAAGTCACACACAAAAAAATCTAAAAGAGCACATCTTTAAACTGGGGAAGTATGGGGGGAGCAACACAAAATACTGATGTAATTTCATGGCGAAATGGAGATAAAAAACCTGGCAGTACAAGAGGACAAATGGTGAATTTTAGTCTAGATATGGCAGCTCTTAGCAACATGCATCCAAAGCACAGAAAAGACAAGAGAGATGCAGGATGATAAACTGAGGGAAAAACAACAGCGACCCTGAGAGAAATAGACGTAATTTTCCCATGACTTTTTCATTTGTCTGCTTCAAACTTTCACAACATTTCCTGGGAATCACTGTGTGTTGCACAACAAGATGGAATGGGCGCATCTTAGGTGCTGAAATGGATTTACTCATCTGTCAATACCAACTGTATTACAGGAAAAAAATGGGAAACTGCAAAAATAATTTTGCTTACATGCAAATTATCTAAGTCAATACTTATACAGTGTCTTTGTGTGTGCACATTCTCTTCTCACTTATGTGACAGATAGACGTTACCATTTTAAAAAGCTTCCGGACTTAATTAACACAAATTTAATTCCTAAAGTAAATCTCCTGTGAAATAAAAATTTATCTAAAGCCATTTATTAGTCTAAAACCAATTCTTATTTTTATTATTAGAAGTCTAATTTCTCTAGTCATCAAATTTTGGCTTGTTTTTGATTCTTAAATGGAGCATTGCATAGGAATATAGGCACCAAGCCTGAAAAAGCCTCACTTCAGCAGAACTAGTCATGAAGTGAATTCATTTGCATCTGCATTTGCAGCAAAGAGACATTCCTTTACAAGCAACTCAGACAGGAGAAATGCCTGAAACTTCCACTCTGCTGAAGTCAGTGGCAAAACTTCCAGTAACATGACTGGGGGCAAGAAGTCAGCTCTGTTTTCACACGCTTGTACTTCTGAACTAGGTCAGCGATGGTCTTGCATATGTTGTTTATTAGACAGCTTCTCCCTTTTCACTTTTACAAATCTTCAGGCAAGACAACAAGAAGAACAGAAAATTGTCTTTGAAACTGTGTAAGCAAACTGAATGGGTCCTCAAATTTTGGAAAAACCTTGAACCTGGGGTTGAAATTTCTTACAACTTCCTCTATCTGTTAAGATGCAGAACTGGCCTCTGATGTGGTGTAACTATTTCTCTTCCCACAGTCAACCACCCAGCGTTCAGCTGCTGAGAATGTGGTCCAGGGTGTTCTTGTAGTCACCAACGGTGTTGGACACTAAATGCATGAAGGCCATGAAAAATGAAGTTATATGAGACTTGAGGAAGTTCAAATTCACACCTAATTTCAAAATCAAGATTGGTATTGGTAATCTTTTCTACAAGAGTAAGAAGTAATGAATGTAAGAAACACTATTTACCATTATCTTCTCTCCCATTAAAAAAACAACTTCAACCACTGAAAACTTCTAGAAAGTTTCTCTTTTTTCCCCCTTGTATTTTCTTTAAATCAAAGAGAGCTATTCCTAAAGTATTAATTGACACTTAATCAAGAGTTTGCAAAGTAATTTTTCAGGTATAAAATCTTTTTCAACCATCTTTTTCATAAACTATTTCATCACTGGAAACTTGTAGCGAGCCCTGGTTAGTTATTATAAATATGACACAATTCTTATTTCATCTGCTCAGTTTCTTTACTTCATACTCATACACTGGATTCCAACAAAATATTAGATACTCAGAAATGTTGGTGCCTCAATGTTCATCTGGCATCAAACATTTCTGTGAATGTAAGTTGAGTTGAAAGCCCCATAGACTAATCTTTGCTACGGCACATCCTTTGCCTCTGGATTCAGGAACAATTTTTTATGAGCTTTTTATGGCTGTATGCGAGTGATCACCCGGTACTAAAAAGTAATGGGAGCCACAGCAGTATTATCAGTGCCTCTTTCGGAATTCAGTTTTCAACAGCATTTGTGATTTTTGGGCTTGATGCAAAAGCAGTCTCAGACTAGACCATTCAAAACAGTGACGAAAATGATCATTACACGATTGCTGGCCTCCTGCGCAAATGAGACACATGCAACTAACCCAGCTTCACAAGAAACGCCTTGGCAGAGGTCAAAGCACAAAACTCCCCCCACCAGCAGTGTGAGGCAACTCAAGCTATGTCATTACCATGGTTTTCATCCTTCCTCCACCATTCCCTCTCATATTCTTCCTCCATCCCCCACAACACCCTGTTCCCCACCCTCTGCATTTCCTTCAGGTGACTTCTTTCCCTCCATGGCTCATGAGTCTCAGTAGACAGGGGTCTGGAGAACAAGGGAACCATTGTCTCCTGCTGTGTTCTGATGTTCAGGATGAGAGCAGACTGACGCAGCCAGTGGCAAAAGAGGAGGAAAGCTACATTCAGCCTTAGAAATCATGAAATGGGGATGCTATATACACAGTCGTCTTCTCAGGATATGTGAAACCTGTGCGTGCTCAGGGCCAGTGGCATCTCAGGACAACTGAGATGCCAAACTCTCAGCACAGCTACAGTGCACATGTGCAAATTCCTGTTTCAAGCATCTGAGAATGAATCGAATTCTCTATAAGATGCCATGTCTTCCTCCTCACTATATTCCAGCTAGAAAATACAGACACAAATATTTTTCCGTTGTTCTATTTACTATCATGGTTGTGTACATTTTTTTTCTCTGTAAGAAAAACAATACCCTGCCTACATCTATTTCTATTGTCCCAAATTGATAAATAATATCTGCTGAAATTTTTATTTTTTTTTTTAATTATCCTAGCATTAAGAACTGGCAGAATAATCTCAGCTTTAATATTACTTTGGCAAAGTGACATGCGTGAGAAAAGGGTTTATGATGATAAATGTGTACAGACATCACTAACAGCACCATAAATTGAATAAAATGAAAATGCACTACCAAGTACAAAGACTTTTCATGACCAATGTGGGTTTGATTTTGTTGGGTTTTTTCCTAATTAGAGTGTAATTAGGATTTAAATTTCCCTGTGATTGATAGCACTCTGTGGATAACACAAAAATGCTGGGTCAAATTTTCTGCTGGTGTGTCTCTGTGAAAGGCAGAGTTGCACACGGAGTGAATTTTTCCCTTTTTTTTTAACTTGGCCACAATCATGTGCTTTTCATATTGGTCTGTACAGTGTTAAGGAAGACAAATTCTCCAATATCCTCCATTCTCCTGTATTCACGTACGAACATGTGCTCAAGAACAATCTTTAATCACAGCTCATTACTCTTCTTTTTAGAAAGACCCAGTCCTCAAATCAGGGGAAGGAGACAATCACACGTGACTTAGAAAAGCAATTATACACCATGAATAACTACTAGCTGTCAGTCAGAAGGAACAGTTCACATAAAACATAGGTGGAAGTTTTCTGAAACAAAATTGTTTCAGGTTGTAAACAACTTCAAAAATTCAAAGTCTCTTAATTAATGATTAAAGAAGAAAAGTGTTAAATCCACCCGATAGTATATTTGCAATTAAATATTTAGCCAGCTAGTGCACGTGTGCATTTCAGATACACTTCTGAGTATAACAAGGGAGGAAAAGAAGATCACCTTCAGCTAGCTGTTTCCAGTGCTTTCATAAGATATCAGGGGCTTTCCTCTTTAAAAAAAATGCCTTTTTCCTCTGATCTCAGGAGTGTACACCTGACTGGCACAACGCAATTCACTTCTGTCATTAATAGGACAAATATAGCTTTGTCTTCTTTCACTTGTCACCATCAAATCGATTTGCTACAGTCATATCTCAGGACTTTTTAGGAAAAGGTGAAGTTCTGACAGCAAAAAGACTGTGCCTTGATTTTCAAATTTCCATCAAACTTGGTACTGGTGGTGCCTAGGAAAACATACTTTTTTTTAATATTTAAACTATGCTGTGAGGTCCCCAGCTCTTGTAATATTTCATGGGTAAGACTCATCCTTTATAGGAAGGGTTACCTTTATAAGAAACAGGAGTCCAAGCAAACTGGATCTGGAGGATCACACTTTCTCACTCATCATGGCCCCTACTGTAAGAGCTGTGGATGAGGGTGCTTTGAGGTATTTACTTAAACATGAAACAGCTGAGAGGATGACACCGTTTCATGGAGCAGAAGGAAACTCCTACTCTGATTTAAGGCTCCCAGAAGCCCGTAAACATTTGATATTTGACCTGATGCCGGATTCTTTCTTGCAAAAGCCTGGTGGTGGACAGGAGGAGACTCCAGGTGGAAAGCCTCTATGACTAAAATACATCCTTTTGGGGAATCCTAGTTATTTAATTCAATCCTCTGTCAAACCTTTTGATTTCCTAGGGAATTTCCCCCACTATCCTCACAAGAATTTTTGTCCTGTCTTCTAATGAGAACAATGAATCACACACAGTCTCCTCCTTGTCTTTCCAAAAAATTCCCCTCGCGAGCGAGGTCCAAAAAGTGGCAAGACCAGGTGCAGACTGCAAAGTTTTTCCAGCCGAGCCACAGCAGTGGGGGTATGAAAAGCACACAGCCAAGAGCTGATGCCTAACACCAGCCAAACTCCTGGCTGAGTTTCATGCGGCTCCCGTCCCGCAGTCAGAGGGCAGCTCTGGCCGCCTGCCCAGCCGGCCCCGGACCGGCGACCTACATCGCAGGAGCCCCAACAACATCAGATGTGCCTCCTTGGGGCTCTGCCGGCAAGCAATGCAAATACCTATCACAGCAAGGTAAAGGTTCTCGAAACCAGAACTGAAGAGGTCACTGAGAAGGCAGCGTGAGTAGGGATGACAGCAGCTGTGAACAACAGATGACAGTCATGTTGCTTAATGTAATCCTTAATGTTCAAAGGTATTCATTCTAAAGGGATGAAGGGAGAGGCAAGGTGAGGTGAGAAAAGAAGAGCTGAATTCTTGATTTCCTCTGAGAAGTTCCACAATCTCCAGGAAGAGAAAATGCAAATTGCAGGAATGTGAACAGCAAAAGAAATAGCAAATATTGATCACCAAGGACTCTCCTCTCCAAAAATCTTTATCTTTAGATTCTCTCTCACAGTCAATTTAATATTAAGGTTTCCATCTTCCCCTCATCAGCAGCAGTTGCAAGGTTTTTAATTTATTTTTTTTTCTCTGGGTTTTATGCACTAATGAAACGTAGTCTGAAAGAAAAAATGTCTCAGCAGAACCAATGAAGATTCCCCACAGGAATTCTATTTCATATAAATGAAAACTACCGGGAAATGTATGCTCTTGCCCTTGGAAATATAATATCGTGTTTGCATCTGAAAGGCAGTGAATCTTAGTTCAATTAAAATTTGTGTAGTTTCAAACTGTGCACACACAGAGAGGCATCAGTAGTCACAGCTGGATTTTTGGCATATGACGTTCAGGGCACCCACAGCACTGTCACTAGCTCAGCAACGCTCACGGCTGCTGCTTAGCACACCCGATGCTGCCTCACTCATTGTGCTGGAAGTTCATCAGGTTACTCAGATCAGTTGCTCTTTTCCATTTGTTGCCAAAGCCTAATAGCAATGAACAGATTTTTTTTCCCTGCCCTCTGTGCATCCTCTCGCTTTTCCAGCGCACCAGGTAACCTCCATGTTTTTAATTACTGAGCTAAACATGACTTGTAGGGCCAGTCTAGGCCTCTGCCCATTGCAGAAGGGCTGTTCTTGCATCTGCTATCTGTGTTACAGGGACTTTTCTTTGAACATGAACGATAAGGTTGGGCATGTTGTTTGTGGTATAGAGAGGTAGAAATCTACAGATCTCACAAGCCAAAGGAAAGATGTTTCATGGGTAAGAGAAGTACTTCAGGTTTCTTCCAGCAATATAACAATTCCGTCAGTCATTTGTGAAAGGAAAAAAAAAAGCTCCTATGTATTCTAATTATTTAGGATGTCCAAGAGATCACTTTATTTCTTTGGACTGTCTAAATTAGTGTAACTCATACGGACAACTGCCCTGTATACTAAAGTACTAGAAGTGCATCAGACAATCCACACCATGAAGGTCTTTGAATCCTTACTAGGATTCTTGGATTCATTTTTCAGAAGACCACACATATTTTATTAGACTCAGTCTCAGTACAGACCATATCAACCTTCCTTTTTAAATTTCTCCAGTTGTTCTAAAAAAAAAAAATCAGATGAAATCTTGTAAAAAATCCCATACTGTGTAAAAAGAAGACTGAGATTTTCTAAGAGAAAAAAAGTCATTCAAACTCTGACCTTCTTGGCTACCTCCTACAGTAACTAAATGTGAACTCAGGGAACAATAGCTATTACCAACGTAACTGAACAAGCAGGCAGCGGAGATTTAAGATACCTTGGGGATTAATGACTGTGCATATAGACATACTCACGTTAGAGTCAAGCTAGCCACCTCAGGTACCAATGAAACACCAGTTTCAGCATGGGCTACCTACCCAAAACACTCATTGGGGCCCATTTTGCATCAGTGATGGTGCATTTCTGAAGCTAACTACTTTAAAGCAAGCCCATACCCACCCCCCGAGTGAATTGTGGTTGAATACCTTCCTCTCCCTAAGACCAGAGACCTCATCAGGCTGCAGCTCCTGCATGCTGTGCGGGGAAGGCAGAGGCACTGGGTCAGGCTAGTTTGTCATGGGGAGGCTGGGCATCACCTCTTTTCCCCTCGTCCAAGGCACTGGCAAGAGCAATGGCCAGAAAGTGTCTCAGCCTTGCATGGCTACAGGCAGTCTGTCTGAGGAAAAAAGAACAATGCCATTAGATGATTATTACCATTATTATTCAGTTTTTCAATAACTGGAGCGCCCTCTGGAACTAGCTGAGATGACAGCCCCGTTGCCTTAGTACTATTCAAATGATAGGAATTAGTCTCCCCCAGAGCACTAGCCACCAGGATGCAGGAGGAGGCAGAAGACCTCCCAAAGACTTTCTGAAGACCATCATGCAGGTCCATGCCAGCCTGCCCCTTGGGGACACAGATGGGCATCCCCGTGTCCAGCCAGTAATTTACCCACCACAGCTCAGCCTGGCACTCACTTTTGGTGACAGAGGAGCCACCACACCTCACAGCTTGGCAGCCTCTGCCACCAGCCTCCAAACCAGCTACTTCCTCAGGAGAGTCCTAGCTAACAACGGGGACAGCTTCCTGAGAAGGAAAGTCCTTAAGAACCACGCCCCCACCCCAAAAAAAAACCAAACAAAAAAAAACAAACCCCAAAGACAACAGCAAGATGAGCAACACAACTTCACCCTCAGAAGACAGAAGCCTTCCCCATTTTATCAACAGTAGCTTTGTATACTCTGGTACGGTGGATAATAACTGGTGTGTTTTAAGAAGCTGACTGCCATTCCACTATTTTTCTTTTATTATTTTGATAGGTCTGTCTGACTGTAGACATTCATTAAAGTGTTGAGAATGGTGCTGTTCACAGCCTCTTTTATTTTGTTCAACTTTTTTCTTTTCACTTATCTGTAACAAAATTATTTTCCCACTTTATTACAGTAAACCAATGGCAGCATTCGTATTGTGGTTTTGGGGACTTGGTCAGTCATGCCTTGCAGCAGTGTTTCGGTGTTGTGCAACCTAACACACAGTGAAAACGTAGGTGTTAAAATTATTGTTTTAGTGAATTACAAAATAATTCTAAGCTAACTCTGTCCTCACTCTAAAACTCTTTCGGACCCACCTAAGTTTACAAGAAAAGTAGAATGTCTCTCTTTCTAATTTCTGCTATTTAAAATTACATAGAGTTTTTGAATATTAGGAAACAGTTCACCATAATTTTTTTCTGATGTTGTAACATAAAATAAAAACACATATATACTCAAAAACTATTATTGACTTATCCTGTCCAATAGATCTGTTTTATCCAGTATTCATCTTCATAATCTCAATGGCAAAACTAAATTCTTAATATTTCTTTTTAAACTTTCACACAGCCTTTAAGATGTGGGGGGTTTTTCCTTTTCATTTCTGGCAGTCACTTTGATAATACTGTTATTTAACTTCTGACAGCAAACCATTATTACTGGCTGAAACCTTCTCCAGAGAGATCTTTTATTTTGTTTTGAAATTACAAGTTAAATTTGGAACACAGCAGTTAAAAATATCTACAAAAATGCCATTACTAAAACTTCTGCTAAAATTGATTATTCCCTGCATAGGTAACACGCATCTCTGTTTCCAGAGGGGCTTCTTCAGGTGTTTTTTCCACACCCCAAATTAATCCCCTTTTCCTACATCAACAGATGAAGTGAAGATATTTCAGGATTTATCAGCACTTTAAAAGTGCAGTGATAGAACTCATTTTTGTCCCACTCCAAAGGGATATCATGGACTCGGTGTTCCATCAGGCAGGACTGGCAGCATCCCCTGTTCCTGGGAAGGCAGGGCAGCCGCGGTCCCCACTCCTGCCTCCCGTTACCGCACCATTGCCATAGCTCAGGGGCCAAGAGTGCTGCATCCCTGTGCGAGGACATATTTTTGGGTGTTTTTTTTAAAGCATTGGCTGTAAAAGAAAACAAACACAGAGATAAGTCCACTAAACTATCATCAGGAGTATCGGAAGGTTGATTAATCAAGCCCCAAATGGAGTTTCATTCTCCACTACAATTGTAGTGAGCTGAAATTTGTTTTAGACCCTCCCACAAAACACCACAAGTAAGCAGTTCCTACTAAATATTTAGTCTATTATTTCTTTCTACTGTAGCCAGAAAACAAGCTAAAATGTCTCTTTTAGCACTAAGCTGAGTGAGATGTCTGAAAAAAAACCCCATGGTATAAACAGTTGTTTAATACAGATAGCATCCAACAGCTTTGGCGCCACAGAGAGTACGAATGCACAGAAATGGGATGTTTGACATTTTTCCCCAGAGCCCAATTAAAACAAGCAAAGTAAAATGAGCAAAAATAAAATACATCTAGCAAATATGTTTCATCCTAGCTTGATTTGCCTCACACTATTGCACTGCAGATTGGGAATACTATCCACAAACTAAACCACAGATTAAGGACGGCTCAAGTTTATCGCTAATAGGTACTATATAAGATATAACGAATCACAGTGAGTCTCCAATTAGAGATTTTTCCAGAATAAATAGACATTAAGGTCTAGATTAATAGATATTACAGCCAGAGGGCTCTACTGTGATCATCTTTGACCATTGCTATCATTGTTTTTCAGTGCATAAAGCAATTGTTAAAACCTTGCTTTAGACTTAATTTAATTATGAGTTACGCAACAAAACACAAAGGAGGTTCACTGAAATAGCATATCATTAAGCTCAGCAATTTGTTTTCCTTCCCCTCATTCCATCATTATTAAGATTCGATCCGCCTGTATTTTGTGGAATTTAGTAGCGTTTACAGCACTGAAGTTCCAAGTGATATGGTTAGTCAAGAAAAAACTAACATTTATGTAAAGAAATGGGAATGCCTGCCCATAAGAGAAGGGTTCACATCTCTAAATAAATAAATAAATAAATAAACACGGCACGCGATATACCAGATTCCCATTGTGAGGCACAAATTCTTCACAACACTGGGAGACATCGCAGAACAAAAATACTATTAGAACTGTTTCAAAAGGAACATTTTTGGCGAGGATAGAGACTTTTGACATTATTTATTAGGTTCAAAAATGCTTAACAAAGGCCTAACAATAGTCCTGTGGAAACCACTACATCTGAGGCACTTTCTGTTGTTATGTGCAGGCATTGATTTGAAGATGGCCAGCATTAGTAGAACAATTCCCTCACAGCAGTCAATGCAAGTGAGCATTCATACACACACAAGCAAAAGCCTGTGAACAAACCATATGGAAACAGGAAAAAAAGTAAACATTTATTAACCTCTTTGTGGGGAGATGGGTGGAAGAACAGGCCAGCGGTGAAGGAGACGGTCATGCCAAATTTCTGCGAAAGAAGGTGTTTGCCCCAAGCATTTTTTTCGCGGAATATGAAGAAGCCTGGAGAATGTCTCCAGTGCCATGGTAACTGGGGCTGCTGGGGCTGCCAGGGCCGCCGCCACCCTCCGCCACCCAGACGCAGCCTGTGTGCGGCGCAGGTTGGCAGGTTTGGATGCTGCTCCTGCCCCCTTCCACACCCACGGCTGGGGGGACCCTGGAAGGCACAGGAAAAGCTGAGCAGATTTCTGGGAAAAAAACCTAAGTGAGGATTTCGCTCAGCAACAGAGCTGACGTATAGATGTACGCACCAAAAAGACCAAGAAAGACTTATGTATTATTCTCACTGCATGCACATAGAGATACATAAAACCTCTGTGGCTGGTGCAGGCAGAAGGTCTGTGAATGATGGAGGAGGACGAAGTGGTGCCTGCAGACCACCTGACACGTGGGCTGACCATCTTCCTACCATAGCGGGGCCAGAAAGTCACCTCCATCTTCATCTAAGGACAGATATACCAAGACAGTGACCAAAACAACATTTGACTCATAAGGCCATCGGGGACCTGAACACGTTACATCATTGAAAAGGCAGAGTAACGACTCGCAATTGGACTGTTTAGGTTTGCAGCTCAGTTTCTCTTCTCTTGCATTAACCTCAACATGAACTTCCTCATGATAGAAATTTCCATTTTCCAGAGCAATCAATATTTAAATTGGTCTTGGAGGAAGGGGAGAGGAGCTCCAACCTATGAAAAATACACTCTAAAGACAGGTTTTTCATTTGCGTCTAAAACATGGTGAATGGTGTAACTGGTTTCTGAAATACGCTATGGAATATTAGATGATATAAAGAAATCTCAGACAGGCTTGGTTTGGTGCTGCTGAAGACAAGATGGAAAGTAAAACAGAGCGAGTGAGTCCATACAGGGGAGGAGGAGATAAAACGGAGGTAACATCTACCTGGCCCAGCACCCGCTCTCTCACAGCTGAGCGCTGACGGATTAACCAGGGCATTGCCCCACCACAGCCCCAGGCAGCACCTCACCTCTGCCCTCACCAACTAGCCACAGCCTCCTGAAGCTTTCCCAGCACACCAAATGCAGCATCTTTAGCCACACACATGTTGGATTACAGGATCTGAGGAGGTCTGGGTCCTTTCTTGCCCCTCAGCCTGGTGGGGAATCCCTCCTGGGTGGGGGGGAATTGGAAATGCCATGTTTGCAGTGCACCAGGACTTGTGGTGGCACAACCCGTTTGTCCTCTCCTCTAAAATGGACTGAAACAGATGGAGAAAAAAGTTAAAATGCTATGCAGTGGAGCAGCAACCACCAAGTTATTAACTCATCACCTCTTTTTCCCTTTTACATGAAAATCCTGCCTGTCCAGTCTTTATAGAATAAAAACAACGATCCTGAATTTCTGAATGCCAAGTGAAGAGATGGTTCAGTTCGTCATTTCTGAGTGCTGGGAGACAGAAATGCTGTCTGCTCAGATGTAGCAGCTCAGCGTCCTTAAATTAGCCGGTAGCGTCACGCAGCTACCCTCACTTTGTAATCAGGTTGTGTGCACAATCCCTGAAGATCCACGTAACTTGGATTGCTTTTAATTTTTCACGTTAATTCAATGTTTCTAGCCCGATCAAAACAGCTTTTCCTTTGGCGTATTTCCATTCGTTTCTGCAAGCAGGAAGATCTCTGGCAGTGGATGCTTCTGTTCCCTGTGCAGCAGACCTTGACAAGCAAGGGCTGAACATTTTCCCACACCACCTCGAGCCCGGCTGGGAGAGACATGCTTTTATATGGACTGTTTATTATATTAAATATGCGTACATGAGATTACTAGGGGAGCAGGCTAAAAACAGTACTTTAAAAATCAGACAGTAACGAACATGCCATCCATATGAATTAGTACGTAGACTTAGAACTGCAAAAAAGGTTCCTGGGTTCTTTCAGTAGCTCCGTATTTTATGGGCATATCTCACTGCATTGCATTCAAACACAATGAAGCCTGTGCTTAAGGATGTCCATTCCTATAGTAAATAAGGTCTGAATTGGAAAACTTTTCATATAAAGTCATTTTTCTTAATGAAAGCTTACTTTAGGAGGCCACTTACACATATTAGCGTGACTATTCTATTATAATAAATATAAAAATAATTGCTATTTTAACTATTAAAATGTTGTTTCAGTGATTTTAATCACAAGAAGAGACAATATTTTGTGGCTTTTGCTGTACGTAGTAGCTTGAGGTGAATTTTAAAGTTTTTAACATCTTCATAAATTGTTTACTGCTTGTACAAATTAGTTTCAAGACTTAGTAAACATGATGATAGCTCTTAAAAGTAATTCAAAATGTCAAGTTATTCACATGTAAGTAGTCTAGAAGGCTTTGGCCACAAAGTGTATATAAAAAAAATTTGAAATCAGTAAAAATTTATTATAACAGTAGTAATATAAAGCTAGAGATACCAGAATCTGCAAATCAGTAGGACTGTGGATTCAAAGAGTATGAGGTTTGAAAAGAGACTGAAGTCCTTAGCTTATACCCAGTTCAAGAGGAATTCATGCCATAAGTAGTTTCCAAGAGCTTCTACAGATAAAACTGTAGTAGAAGCACTAGGGAAAAAAATAATAGTAATAACAGGTCTTCTGCTGAACTTCTTACCCACACATCTCTTGAGAGATACATATACAATTGGTTTGACATTAAAATTATGCCATTAGCTGCTCCATCACTCTTTATGTTCACGTCAGGTTTAAAATATGTTCTGGATGAGATGTCAAATTTCTTCCTAGCAGTACTTAAATATAAAATGAACTAAACCGAAAAGAAAATCAAATGTCATAGCCCAAGAAATGCACAGACAGAAACATGGAAACACATGGGAAGTTTTGAAGCACATTAAGGGTTAGGAGAAGGCCAGGAGTTCTCTTAAGGCTGGAATTTGAGGATTGCTGTGGAAATGTATGTTCAAGCCCTGCTTTTGCCAGCAAGCACCTGGGAAGTGGTCAGCAAAATAAATGTGACAGCCCTATTCTTGTCCCAAAATGATGCAGTATGTAAAGAGTGAAAATAACCATCTATGCTTGATTAATTAGGTTTGTAAGTATTGTTCAAGAACTAAACAATATTTCTAAAGATTTCAATAGTTCAAAGTTTGCCCTATGGCCGTCTGGCCAATACATCTTCCAGCACACACAGTTTACAAGCATTTTTCTTCCCAATATGTTGTCTTCGTTTGGTGCGACATTGTTTGAGCGCAGGTCTATTTGGGTCAGCGTGGTTTTCTTCCCATCACAGCAGTGGTGCTCAGGACGGCACTCGGACCATACATCTTCCATGTCATTTCAGTCAAAGGCACACGATGCTTCCCGGTGCCCAATCAGGAAGGATCCGGCGCTGAAACAGGGGGGCATATTGGCAACCTCAGCTTTCTTAATGACAGCCATTGTTCCAGACAAACAAAAGCACGGTTCTGAATATTAGCATGCGGCCTTGTGTAAAGGTCATCTGTATGGCACATTCATCATCGCCCCAAAACAGGGGGGCAAAACGCTTTAAAAATTCTGTCAAAACCTGTTATTGTCAGAATACGTCTGGAAGTTGGCAACCAACGCAAACACAGCGACCACTTTGCACGGTCCTCCTCCTCCTTAGCGGCAATTTTGCAAGGAGCTGAACGCGCAGCGGCAACGGAGAAAGAGAACGCAAGATAATAGATATATTCTTCCTAACTGCAAGTAGGGGGGCTACTTTAATTAGGCGACTCAATTAAAAAATTAATCTAATAATCTGTATTAATTAGGCTGAACAGCAGTTCTTCCTATAAGGTAGAGCTCCCACAATAGCTCTTGTATTGGCTAACTAGTAACGGGTAGTCAGCAGCGATGCTCTGGTTTTGAGTGGATAATAGACTGTTCACTTGTAAAAGCATTTGAAAATCAAATTAAAAAGGATAGAGCGTGGCAGGCTAAAATCTATCACCAATCCTTCAACAGTTATGAAAATAATGCCAGTGAGGTTACACCAATTAAATGCCAGTTGTATTACTTATATCGGCAACTGTTTCTCAGTATATGACATTCACAGTCTGGCCCTTAGATGGCATGGAAGGGACAAAACCGTTACAATCGTTTTAGAGGTCTCTTTAGTAAAATTAATAGATGACAGGAAAATTCCATTATCGGTGTTCATTCATTTAGTTAAATTAAATAGTTTGACTCCTTTGTTAACTGAACAAATACTGGCTTCCCAATAATTTTCTGCCCCACTAAACAGTTAGAAGCCAGAAAGATAATATTATTTATTGGTAACTTTTCTTCTAACAGCTGTTCAGCATGCAGCAGAATTGTACAGATACATATTTAAAATGAAAATCTGAATACGACACATTTCTGTAAAATCTCCTTTTTTCGAAAACATGTGGGAAGGCTGTTTATTTAACAGCTGAGCAATGAAAAGAAGACTCTGCTTCCAGATCAGTTTTACAGCCTTACGACACAGCAGCCCAGGCGGGATTCCTGGGGAGGCACCAGGAACGACACGGACGGGTTTCCATCAACCTCAGACCCGGCAAAGCAGGCGGCTCAGCGGAGAGGCTGAGGGCTGCATGGAAACTGCTTCTCTCCTCACCACAGAGAAGATTCAGCCCGGGGTTGTGGCTTCCCAGGCAGCAGAAGACCTGCACTTTCCATCAAGGCTCCTTCTGAGCAGCTCCCTTCTGCTCTAATAAAGTACAAGCTTTGAGGGAAGCCTTTTTTTTATTATTATTTATTTTCCTTGCAGATTCATAACTGCTGTATCTGGTGTGGATTCCCTGGTGTCAAAAATGGCAAATTGCAAGCTAAGCAAAACGGGACAAACATGAGATTCAAACTCAGTGGGAGCCAAGCTGAATTAATCCTTATGTTCAGAGATCAACAGTTTATTAAGGCTGTTATAGCTCTGGCCTAACTATACCATAAGTTACACAGTTTATTCAGAAAGAATACGAACTAAGAAAAGTGTTAAATACCTTCAGTCCAGAGTCTGAAACACAACTTAATCAGAATTCAAAGCCTGTGGTTTAGTAAAAACAATATAAAACTTTACTACAAGCCTATATGCTCTTGTCACGTTCCAAGATTTTTGGTTAATTTATTTTTTCAGCAAGTGCTAGTGAATTTTTTAATGAAATACAGATTGCATACCAAGCACAACATTATTTGAAAAATAATTTTTTTTCCATACTTGTAATGTGGAAATAAGGAATGCACCATGTTCCCAGGAAACAAAATTGAATGGCCACAGCCACAGCTGAGCAAAATGGGAAATAATTTCCTGAGACGTTCTCAAAAAATACACCCTGTAGCCCTGCGATGAGCATGGCTCGGGGGAACTCAGCTGCTGACTGTCAACGTTCACTCCTCAAAACGCGAGGCGGTCTCTGATTCAGCTCGAAAGAACATTTCTGCGCCTATTTAGCTGCACGCTCTGGCTCTGCAGACAGTCCCTCTCGGTTCCACTGTGTCCTCGGCCCTGGACTTGGGCACAAAAAGCTGCAACTATATTGCTATATCCAACGCCCAGTACGTGTAAGTGCTTTCACAGGCATGGAGCTGGGTCCCGCGTAGCATCAGGTACAGGGAATGTACATTAACCACATTCAGACCTTAAATCCAATTCATCCAGTATGTTTCAGCTGAGTGTCTGAAAGTATTTCTCCTGTCTGACTGCTCAGTGAAATTAAATTTTGCATTTCAGCACTAAATAGTAATATATCCCATCCAGTATTCATCACCCTTTAAAAAGAAACAAACCAAAATCAGTCCATCCAAACTCACTTGAGAGTTCTGATGGTGATGCCTGTTCTGCACAGATGATTTTGGGGCAAAACGAGGGATCTCCAGAAGTGTGAGTTCAAAGCACAGCAGGAGGCGAGGTTAGCAGATGCTGTGGTTTGCTCTCCAAGCAGGTCCTGCTCCCGATCTCACAAGGGTTTCGTGAGAGCGTGGCTGAACCTGGCTCACGCCCGGAGCCCCTCCAGCCAGGGGGCTGCCGCAGGGTAGGTGGGCACAGCCAGCACACCCCTCCTGGAGGCTCCCCCCAGCCTCAGCACAAACACCTGCACAGAAGTGTCTACCACCTTAGTTGAAACCCATGGACACAAGGCTGTGCTCCCCGAGTCCAGAAATGCTTCCCAATGCCTTTTCTTGTGGCTCCCTGCTCCCAAAAGTGCTCTCCCAAGCCTAAAACCTTGCAGAAGACACATTGTTCATGGTCATTGCTGTTCTGCTGGGTGCCTGCTGGGAGAAAAGCACAGGTTTGGTCACTAATCTCTATTCATCATCGGCAACAGCTCGTCCCATGCTCCGAGGCTGCGAGCGGAGGTCAGCAGGCACCAGCACGGACCCGCTGGAGCGACCCAGAAGATGGGTTGGTGCGTGGGAGGCAACGCTGCTGCCATGGCTGTGCCAAAATGTGTCACTGATACTGCCACAGAGTGGGAAGGGACCCTTGCTATGGACCTCCCATTAACCTGCAAGCTCTTCAGCACTGAAGACCAATGTTGTCTTACAAGCAGGCAGCCCCCAAGAGCTCCCTGCACTGGAGGTGCATCCTCACACCCAGGGGACATCAGGTGGGGACAACCTGCCAGCAAGCACTCGGTCCCTGCCACCCCTACCAAGGCAGCACACACCTCCCACCCGCGTTTCAGGCAGACACCCGCCTGCCAGTCAAACTACACCCACACAGCCGTACGCCAGGATTTGGCTTTCACTCAGGTAATACTAATGAAAACCCAGATGCAAACCCAAACACGCCACGCAACAAATATTTTTCATTATTATTATTATTAGATCGACGGGGTCAGCTTCTGCATTGACTGCAAAACTGCACTTGTCCAAAGACTGAGGGAGCAGCCAAATAGACAAATGCGCATGGAAATTACATTCAGGCATAGGGTACTCTCCTATTTGAGCCACGGAATCGATTGCATGTTCACAGCTGGAATTTGCTTTGGCAGTACGTCCTTGTTTGCTGCATTAGTGAGTGCCTGAGTTTGTGTAATGTTCTCAGAACAAAAATTAGATAGCTACAGAAAAGAGCCACCACATCAACACATCCCAGCTGTCAACACACATATCTCCTTTTTATAATTTTTCCAATGAGATCAATTTCTTACCCTCCCAACAAATCCTGTCTTTTGGGGAAAAAAAAAAAAAAAGCCTATCAAAAACATGGACTTAGTAAAGTTTTCATTATTAGGATAGGGAAAAAATATTTCCTCCATCCAAAACCACCATTTGTCTTTAAGCTTCTGCTTTTTTTTTTCCACAATACAGTTCATGAGGACTTCCTTAGCAGATGGTAGGTGCCAGAAACAACTTTTGGGTTATGGAAAACTGCCATCTGCACTAAGCAACCAGAGAAAATAAGATTCCTGTCTTGCAGCTAGAGCCCTATCATGCAGCTATATGAATAAGCTCAGAGTTTATTGAGTTTAATGGTGTCTATATTCTTGCTTGTGTCCATGCATGTACATTTACAGGACTGTTATAAATTTGCATGAGACCAAAGCTACATGGAGAAGAAAATACGCTTCTTGGCTAAATTGTGATGGACCAAAACTGAATCTTCTTATATGCAAAATCTGCACACCACGAATACTTGTATTCTCATTCTGCTTCATACATCCCCAGTTTGTTCACTGCTATCACTTTTGTCATTTTTGTCAATCCCAGTGTCCACCACGTCATGTGTTTGGCAAGTGTACCAACACAATAAATACAATCAACCTGCTACAAACATTTATTCTATTTAGTTGTGTAGCTATGTATAGGCTTAGACTCCCACAGCATATACAAGCATCTGACATCTTTTCGGACATGCCTTACTCTTATCAGAAAGCAATCTGCTCACCAGTCACTTCCCTTGTGTTTTTTGACAACTTTCAGCAACACTGAAGTACATGACCAAAAAGTCATAGAGTGTAAGTTGCTCTCATATCCACAGATAATTTATCATACAGTCTTGGTGAAATGCAGAGAACATTATCATAAATGGAATGACATTACACACTCTCTGGCAAATAGAAGAAAACCGCAAGACCTGTTTACCATCAATCTTTTTTAGGTACGCTTCACAGGCAATACAAAAACCTGATGCTGACACAGACATCAAATGGAATATATGTAAAGGTGGCCAGATCAAATAACAAGTAAGGCATTTTGTGGCATTAGGATGAGCACAGGTTTATGAGGCCACAGAAGCATTTAATCCCATGGTAATGGGATTAAATTTATTTGTGTCAAAAAAACCCATCCCTATGTGCCAAGCCATTTGCAGATAATCTGAAGCAACCTGCTTTAAACTCCAACCACCAGACACAACCCAAATGTCTTCCAGGGCTCCAAGTTCAATTGCTTTTGAGTGCAGCGGCAAACCCATGAACCGGGTCCCATGCAAGAAAGGTATGTCCAACTGGGTTACACCAGCTCAGGGGGTACAGAGACCCCACCTCTGGAGGCCTTCACAAGCCTGTGAGACAAATTAGTCAGGAGCAGCACAACTATCGCTGATCTTTGCTTCATTGGAGGCTTCCAGCCACCCTGAGGTCCCCTCCAACCACCAATTTCCATGGTTAGTGCTAGTTTTGTGACAAATTTTCTTCTGAGAAGAATTATAACTAAGAGCAGGGAGGTTTGCTCCCCACCCTAATCTAATTAAAATCAAATTCAGGTTGAATTGCTTCCTGGAAATGGACACTAAAGTTTTGTCTAAGATTCCCCCCAAAAGGGGTTGTACGGTCCTTGCTTAATCTCCCATTTAAACTATCTGCTTGAACTCAATTGCTTGAGGATGAAAACATATAGTGTAAATAAAACACAGGGAAGTGAAGAAAAAAATATCCAGACTCTCTCTCTCTTTTTTCTCTTTTCATTGTTTATGGCTCTGAAACTGCTAATATGTGACAGGAGAATGACAGTGGAGGATCTTCCAAACTATATTGAGTTAATGGCCCGCTTCAGCATGGTGGAGATGGTAGCAAAGCCAAAAAAACCAGTAAACGTTTCTGATGATTCATCAAATAAGGCTGGCAAAACTGAAACAAGGCTAATTCAAGAAGTATTTAAGATGTCCTTCCTGGAAAAATCCCTATACTCTGACTAGGGATTTTTTATTACTCTCTGTGTGAACAGACTTAGAAAAAATATACACAGCAAAGTTTTAAATACCGAACCTAATGCTTAGAG
The DNA here is from genome assembly GCF_963924245.1 of Chroicocephalus ridibundus. Taxonomy (NCBI): domain Eukaryota; kingdom Metazoa; phylum Chordata; class Aves; order Charadriiformes; family Laridae; genus Chroicocephalus; species Chroicocephalus ridibundus. The sequence goes on from NC_086284.1 coordinate 159,725,190, forward strand.
GCACATATAATCACCACACATCCCTCACTTAATCTCCTATTTAAACCAATTTTGTTCATATAATCTACATGAGATGTGTATTGAACAAGGATGACAGCAACACAATTCAGCTGTTCCTAAAGTAAGAGGCATTTTAGCCTAGCAACAGAATAAACAGCATATCCCATCCAAATGGGTGAGTCCATCAGCTCAGCAAAGGACTGTGCTATGATTTAAGAGGACTGGATAAAGTAGCAAACCCTGGGCTTCAGGTCTTCGCCAGAAATGGCTGCATTGCTCTGTACCCATCATTTATGGCAATTTATAGAGATTTTTGGGCAGGCCAGCGTGTACCAGTTCCCTAGACAAAGGGCATGGCAGATCTTGTGCCTTGACACAAAAAGAAAGCTTTTTGCTATATCTGGGCTTCAAAGCTCTTCTCTTGCTGGTTGCATCGAGGGGTGGGGAGTGGGGTGAACAAAAGCTAAACTTAAACCCTGCACTTCAATGTCTGAATGTCTGGTATTTAGTTCAATTAAAAACAAAACAAAACTTTTTCCTACAACATATCTTAATTCATAAAGCAAAACATTACGGTCATCTATCATCTGTTTTAAAAGCCTGAATACTTTTTTGAGGTTCTTGTGAAGCAAACTTTAAAAACAAAACTGTTTAGTGAGCAGCAGAAGTGCCAAAGCACAGCCACAGCTTAATTTTCACATAAGGAATCATGTACAACCCATCCCATCGCCAGTTCCTGCAGGAACCTGAGCAAGCAACAGCAAATTCTGATTTGAGAAACGTTTCTGCCAAATTTCAGTCTTCCAGAGCACTTCAAGCAAAATAGTCAACGTATTAAACCCTGTTTCCCATGACGTGTGGTATTCCAGCTGATTAAAAAAGAAAAACAATCATTTGAAGTCTCATTAACACAGAGAAATTAATTTATGTCTTCTGCAACTGGACTATAAGGTGGAATATTGACCCCCACACAGATACTTGGGCTGTTCACCTCCTTCATACCAAACTGGTTTTGACATTTTAAAGTCTAAAGATCGCCCTGTATGTTTAATGTATTTCATAAACAGGGTAGGAACACAGATTACACTTCCCTAATTGCACTGTAAATAAAAAAAAGAATGCAAATGCTTTTAGTAAAATACTCAGATAAGATTCTAACAACAGACAAGGAGACAAGTAGCTGTGTATGGCGAAATCACTAAAAAATCATCTTTTAGATTGGAAGCACTTTATGAAGAAACTGGTTTGCAAGGTCTTAGGGCAACGTCTGCCATTCTAAACCAGGACCACTCTTACATTTAGTCTCCTTGACTTTGCTCTTTGTGACCCAGTATTGTTAATAATGCGCCTTTTATTTTTAAAATAAATGTGCGCTATCAAATATATGCTTGCATACGTATATATGCATGTCTGGAAAATGTCATGGAACTGTGTGTGTATCTATGTATATTGTACGTTTATGTGCAAATGTGTATACGGACACACTTTCATGCCATCTTCTCCTCTCTTCAAGTCTCCAAAATGCCTTTACATCTCACCTGAGGCCTGAGGAATTTTGTGGCATTTTCCTTATAAATATTTATCCTCTTCTGGATTTTTCTCATGGGAAAGGAGATTATTAGCCATCACATTTGGCAGGCATGCAAATTCATAAATAACAATCATAAGAATTCCTTGCAAATCTCTATGCAAAATCTGAGGGACTTTTTCCAGCCAAGTGAGCAGAGAGCTCTGCAAGCTCAGGGGAGCGGGTGCAGCACAGGTGGAGGAACACCTCATTAGGTGCTGAGGGTTTGGAGTTACCTCCAAAAGCTAAAGAGGAGCAGTGTTCTGAAAATCCAGTCTTCTAGCAGTCTAAACCCACTGAGACATGGAAACTTTCTCCAGCAACTGCTAGAAGACAATGGTCCTAATCTTCTGCTGGACCCACTTCTTGCTAAAAACAGGAGTATCACCCACTGCAGATAGGGGAACCACTGAGGGAAGGTGAGGTAAGCACTGGGAAAGAGAAAGAGCCATCACGGACCAAGGAGATCACAAGAGCCCAGAATCACAGAATGGTAGGGGTTGGAAGGGACCTTCAGAGATCATCTAGTCCAATGCCAAAGCAGGTTTACCTAGAGCAGGCTGGACAGGAACGCATCCAGGTGGGTTTTGAATATCTCCAGAGAAGCAGATCTGCAGAAATGCAGGTCATGCCCAGCAGGGCTAAGGGGAACACAGTGTATCCCCAGATTACACTTGCTCAGCTTAACGCAGGGAAAGCAAAGCTGATGAAGAAGTTAATCAAATAAAACACACTGGTTTACTCCTTCTCCAGAAGCAATACTCAGTGCCAGCAGTGTTATGGGGTGGTGAACTTCCTTCTCATAGAGGAGATAGAGCTGGTAAAATGTGTTCTCCTGATCACCTATTGGAAAGCATTGTGCCCTAATAAAAACTAGTGCTATTTACCCCTGGCCTGTCATAAATAACGACAGGAGAATCCAAGATAAAACCACATTATTTTCTTTTTGCTTAATCTCTCCTGTGTGCTTGCACTGATGCAGCAAACACCAGCCTGCGAAGAGGCTGCCCCTGAGCACCACCACAAGAGCAGCAGATCCCACTTCCAAAACCAACAAGCCAGGTTTTGATATGGAAGAACGGAAAATGGGGTTTGCATGAGGGCTGATGTGAGGACCCTGAAAGCCACGTGGCGTTCACCCGATGGCCTGCTCAGTGTCACTATGCCGTCTCTGAGGCACACAGCCACTGAAATGACAGTGTTCCCTGTGAACAGCCAACAGCGTGAAGTCATGATGATAAGCCAAATGTGCTCGTTTGCTTATAAAGAGAAAACTCAAAACCAGTGAATTGTAAAATATCGCTTGAAGTTTGCCATTTAAGAGGTTTTCATTTCTTTCTGGTTTTGTTTTTCTTTTTTTTTTTTTTAGGAGGGGGAGGAGGTCCTATATATATTTAGATAAAATACAACAGTAAGAAATGTTTACAGAATGAAAATCCTGAATCAAGACCTCACATACCACATTTCACATAAGAAACTTTGTCTTTTGTTCCTGACAAGACAGACCCAAATCCCAAAAGACTGTGACTGATTCACCTGCAAACCTTCCCTCCTGCAGGGCAACTTCAGGCGCAGTCCTGCTTTCACGTCACCTTTCCTTTCCCATCCTACGTCTGCAACGACCAGTCTGACCAGTACCCATCCGGGCAGGCTGCGCAGCTTCAGAAGGGATCTGGCAATACCTTTGCTGCTCATCAGCTTTTCCTCCAAACTCTTGTGAAAGGAGACATGAGAAAATTCTCAACTGCCACAATTTGCTATCATCAATTATAATGCAATTGGCAGACAGTTCAAACCCAGCCGATTTAATTTTGAATGGCACTAAAGCTCAGCAAACCCCTGCTTGGAAACTTTCGGTGCCTTCCCCATTCAGGCACTGGTGGGACGATATGAAATCCAGAAAGCATACAAGTTGGAAAGGCAGCATGCTCAAATTAATCTTACCCTCCCTTACTAAGCTCCTCTGGAAAAAACACTAACTCATTTCAGGTTTGAGTATTCTGAATCTAAAACAGCTCTTATCTTAACTTGCCTATGTGAGATTTACAAATGAGAAAAGAACAAATAAGGAGTAATTTAAATTTTAATTTAAAACCCCTCCATTTTCTTATCCCTTATCAAACTGCCAGCATTTTTCCTGCTAACAATGAGCCGAGTGTCATGGGCACAGCACAGCCCCCTACCACAAACCAAGTAATCTCTTTCATCTAAAACCCTGATCCCTTTAATAAACAAAATACGAAAAGGCAGTCAAAATTACGCTCTGGCTTTATGAAAGAAGCCGGGAAATCCTCAGAGCACAATCCCCTACTTGTTATTTTCACAGCCCACGTGACCCAAAGTCATTCTGAAGGATAAAAAGACAGAGGCTGCCACCAGATCTCTGCCATGATTTTTCCACAGTTCCCAGCCTTAGCCCATCTGTTATGCAGCGGCCACATGAATGGCATGTGTCAAGAGAGTCATCACTGTGCAAACTGCCCAAAGAAATCAACCAGCCAACTTCCTTTTGCTTCCATGGCTTCAGCAATTGTTGCTGAGCCGGCCACCATATGGTGAATAATTAGTTTTTCGACCCCACTCTAGAAAAATGTTCGCTCCATTGCCAGGCATTAGCAATATGTGTGTTAATGAACAGCAGATGATGAATGCCTATACATTAACAAAAGTTGAGATTTTCTGGCAGCAAGCTGCGCTCACCGCAAGAATCCCCGATGACTCTTAAAGCACCGAGTGATGGACGACGGCAAGTCATGGCTGAAAAGTACAATTCGACCAAATTTCTCCATTTCTCAAACGTTAAGGCAACTTTGCAATAAACCATCTCGTGCTCCTCTCATCTTGCCGCTCCCTTTCTTAAAATGATGAATTCGACCCACGTAAAGGGTTGGCAATGTAGAGCTCTCAAACAGACGTCTTCTGTTCTCAGGCAATTGAGGTGCATTGTGTAAACAGCCGGCACGCAGGTTCCTCCACACTTCTCTTTGTCTGAGTGCTTGATGCATATGAATTTATACTGAATACCTGCAGTGTGCAAGCCCCTTGAAGAGTCAGTCCCAGACCTCTGAGCAAACACTCACCTACAAGGACCGAGGCTGGTAAATACGTCTGATGGTTCCATCAAATGGACTTAAAAGCTCATCTAAGACCTCTAAGCACATTTTGCTCACTGAAGTGATTCTTTTTCTTCTAGCCCTCTAATTAAAAAGAGATCTTACCTACATTCCTCTATAGGATGAAATATCCCCATATTGTGCAGACCTCCTGAACTGGTGACCATATTGAGGAAAGCTGACGGTTCTGGCTATTGCCTGTCATTAATAAAGTCCCAAATGCACCCCAAAGCCATTTTAAAATAAAAGCAACTATTTACAAACAGACCTGTAAGTAATTAACTACTGCTGTTGGGAACAACTACAACTCTGGCATATATATTGTGTGTAGTACATAAACGCACATTTTAATATGCATTACAATTATAACACACTAGGCAAAAGCCACTCTTTGTCCCATTAGGCAAAAGGGACAGTACAGGCAGCCAAGACACCTCAGTTTCCTTCACATAGATTCAGTGATAAAAGGCACAAAGCAAAACCAGGTGTGCAGCCTGATCCCTGCTCAGACCCTGTCCCTGTCACTGCCAAACCTCGGGCAAGAATTTCACCCTCTCTGCATCACATGGCCCAGCATGGTACCAACGGGGCCCACCTCCCTCCCCAAAGCATCTTCTTGGCCATATGACTAACCCAGGAGTAAGCAGAAGTCAACTGGACCACAAAGGCTAGCTCTGTACAGGTCTGGACTCACTTTCTGGATTTGACTAGCAGGTAGGTCTTGAAATCTGTATCTGCACTTGTTATTTCATTATGTGTTCAGCCTGTCAACTAGGCAAGCAGTTTTTTTCCAGGACTACCCCAAATTTTGGACACAGATAACATGCATAGACAGTGCTGATGGTTTTGGTTTTTCTTAAGTTTTTATGAACAGATACAATTGCTGATTTAGTTACTTTTGGTGCAGTCCCAGGCACTGATCATTCCCTTTAATTTGTGTGAGAGTGTCAAACGGATAAATCATCATGTGGCAGCTGAATGCTCCACTAAATCTTGTTGATAACAGTTGTTAGCATAAGTAGGAGTTCATACTGTTTAGTTCAAATAGTGGTAATGTCTATGGAAAAGTGGATTTCACCTGCACAGACTAAGGCAGCTGTTTCCTTTCTAGTATTATTTTTATTCTCTTTTCTTCACTAGCTGATGGAGTCTAAAGAATTATAAAGGTGATTTAACTGATGCCATAAGTTCCTTGGTAGCACCTCCTTGGACCTTCTGGGGACAGTATTTTAATTTTGATTAACATGTAGCAATGACATAAAAAGAACACAGAGTAGAATTATGTCAACACAGAAAGAAGTGGAGTGCCAGGACTCAAATATGAAGCTCTGGTCCAGTTTCCAGGTCAAGCTTAAGATCAAGGCTTGTAACTCCAGGATGCAGCTTCATGAGTCAAAAACTTGCAGGCAAAGCTGTTTAGGACATTCCTGTCCTCTGTGCTTATCTGTGCTACTGCCTTCAAGTTGCTTTGACCACACTCTCAGCCGTACCTGATCTGGGAAATGTTCTGTGTTAAAAAAAAGTAACTACATAACCAAAATACCTTGGAACTCCACCCCAACTAGCAATAAACTGGGACATGAGTTGTGTTATGGAAATTACCAGCATTCAAAATAAAGCTGAGCTGTGCCGATAGATGTACCTAATAACATATTTGGACAAAGCCTTAGGCAGTTATTCAATTGTTTACCTTAGTAAGATTTTTACATACGCAAAATACATTGAGAAAATGTCAACAGTTGTCTTTCAGTATTCCAAGGTCTGAGAACTTTTGTATTGTCTTTAAATTAAATTCTAATTAATCATGATCAAATTGATACCATTTGTACCCAAGTCACTACATAGCTCCCTGTAAAATCGCTTGCTTGGTAAATAAATATCTATTTAAAAATACAAATTATGATTAAAAGAAGGTGAAACTTCGTGGAGTTTATGATCCACCAGCCTTGATTGTGGCTGAGATAGTACTTCAAATCAAATTCTTCCCTTCTTCAGGCAGAAGTATGTTTCCCAGAGTTACAAGGAAAGTTTTTAACATATTTTAAACCGCTCAAGGAGAGACATCCATCACCTTGTGGACGTCACGTTCACTGGCTGTGACTGGTCACAATGGATATTTCAGCATCCCTAGCAAACTGCTATGTTTATTTCTTCACTTTGTGACATAACCGATTTTCCAGCACAAGTAAAACAATAGACTGTACTATCTGCTGACTGTCATAGAAATGTTTCTAAAAACCTAACCCCCTAAAGCATCTGGCCAGGAGACCAGCTACAGCAGCTACAAAAGCTAACCATATTTTACCGAACAATAAACCACGGTAATTTTCAATCCATTCCTGAAGAATGAATATCTATATAATTTTCTTATCACCCTGGAAACTCACAAGGCAGACCAGGTGCCTTCACCTCTCTGTGAGGAGAGGACTCTCCATGGCTGACCAGGCATTGTGTGAATTACAGAAGCCCAGAGAAGGCCACAGAAAAGCTCTTGAACAGAAACTGAAACGGTTGGCATGGTTTACCTTAGAGAGGAGATAACAGCAGATATGACATAACTGCATACAACAACAGACGGCCTAAAAATTGGGAGCTTTTATGAATGCTGGCTCAATAACTACAGGAACCAGGGGACAGTCAGTTGCAAAGTGCCTCCAGTTACTGTAGTGCAAATATAGTGACGTTTTTCTAAATACTAGCCTTGGAAAACACTTTAGATGCTACAAACAGCCTGGGACCTTATCATCTTGCACGTCAATAGTAATAGGAAAGAGAAAAGTAAGTCATCTCAGTGACAAACCTGTGGAACTCCATTGTGCTTTAGAGGGTTTGTAGACATGAGGGTACCAGGTGAAAATAACATGTTTCCACAAGCGGAACGGCAGCTCCTTTTCTCTCCTGCAGGATTTCTACTTCTGTTGATGATAACCCATACAGGACAAACACGTCTTGATTCTAAGAGGTCAAGAAATTATATGGCACCAACATCTGGAAAAGATAAATCTTATTTGCTAACTAACGAAGATCAAAATCAGTGTGACACCGTGAACACGGGACCTTTCATGCTATTGTCACTGTCCATGTAGAACTAGAATTTAAATAATGGGTGCCTGGGAAATCTATGAATATGAGCCTTGTTAAAAGAACAGAAGAAGGAAGAATTTAGTACCTTTATTATCTTTACAGAAAAAAAAAATTAAATCAGACTTTTAAAAAGAATAGCATATACCCAGAATAAAATGAAAAACAGATGGAGTATTTATAATGATGCAAAAGTTAAAAACATTCTCAGAATAATTGTAAGAACTACAAAAACAAAAAATCATTGTGCAATCTAAAAAGTTTAACTGTTTTGCAAAAATCAGAGAGATGGAATTAAGATATCATTAAAACTTGCATTGAAAATCTGTGGAATATCTTTTTCAGCTAGGCTGTGAAAAAAAAAGTCCTTCCATTTCAAAAAGAATATCTTTAAAAGTCATTATGTAGCTGAATGACCTTAAAGGGCCACATAGAGGCAGCCAAGGAAAATTCCTGACGTGCATTTTAATGGCACTGGTGCAGTGGCATTTATAGTAATGTTCAAGATAAGCAGCAAGAACGTATACCTTTATTTTAATTATTTTTGGTTTATTTATCTCTCTTTAGGGCCATTCTAGTACTTAAAGAACGCATCTGTCTGAAAGATACAAATTTTCTTCAGTATTTGTCTTTAAAATACTGAAATATTTGCCTAAATAAAGGCCTTTGAAGCAAAAGAGCTAATACCTTTGCCCAGATGAATCCAAATTTTGCCAAAGAGGGCTACGCTGGCGACCTGCCAGGAGCTTTAAGGCTGAAGCTAATTTGCATGAAATGGAGGAAATTGCAGCTGCCCTCAGAATTAATATGGAGACACAGACAGCCCCAATTGAGACAGAGCATTGCACAACGGGATTTGTGAATACAAACATGCCACGCTTCCTTATTTAAGATGAAAGTAGCTATAGGCAACAGAGTAAGTCTCCATGAAAGCTACTTAGATACCTTTAGCCCCACCTTTCAGGTCCAATGACCTCATTGCAAATCCAGGTGGGGGCTGTCACTAGACCACAAATGGAAATGAAAGCTGATTCCAGAAGACAACCACTTTCAGAAAAAGTGCTTGAGCATAGGATTAAATCCCATTCAGATACTCTCCTGGAAAACAATACAACTCAACACATCCTCAAAAGCACTTAAAAATTCCTTAATCACGGCCTCAGAAAACTCCTCCTGGTCTTTCCTTGTCACCATCAACACGTGGTGGTATCGCTCAGGCTGGTTACAGGATCTCTGCACATCTGCTCTGAACAACTCTTGACAAATTGCATCAGGTTATTATTGTTTGATCGTACTGACAGCATTTCACGCTCTTCATATAAAATAACCTCTTATTGTTATTATCAAGATTTCTACAAGATGTCTAACTGCTGTGTTTGCTTAATTTCTCAGTTAAATAACTTAAGTACTATTGTTATGACTTGCAATGGAGGAAATACATATTGCATTAGGTTTTCATCATATTCCTCATCCTACACAATGTTGAGTTAACTCTCAGAAATACGAAAACCTGCTTACTGACTGATGCTGGAAGACGCGCGCAGACAAGTACGTCACAGGAGGTTAAATGCACAAAGACTGTCTCAAAAGCTGAGCAGGAGCAGAAGGACACTACCTGCAATCCTTAGTAACCAGAACTGGCATTATTGGCCAGTTCTATTTATTGCCAGTTTGATCTTGCTACGTCTCTTCAAGAGAAGGGGTTCCTTACTCCTGTAACGCACATTGTCTCAGCACAAAGTCTCAGTGAAATCGCGCTCTTCCCTTTCCTTCCTTGCTCTAGCAATTAACTTCTCCAGTACTTGCTATTGCACCAAACACAATCAGTGCTCCAGTAAGAGAGGTCATTTTCAGTATGGTCAACTGTTCATTTTTTGACATGTATTGCACAGGGTGTGAGGCCTCTCCTTTATTAAAGGAACACTCAACTTACCTTTGACTTAGGTTAAGGCTTCCCTTCCTCTCTTTTTTCCATATCCCAATCGGCAATAGCTTTAATGCAGCCCTAACCAGATACCCAAATTTTGCTTTACATTGCAAGTGTCATTGCTACCTTTCTGTAATTTCAGGCCTCATCCAATGATGAAGGACAAGGCAGGCATGTAGGGTCACTGGGCAGAGACGGGTACTCCTGCTTCTAAGGTAGATATCTAAAGCAGAGAGCAGTGATCATCTGAGAAGGTGCTTATCTTTTTCTCTGTCTATAAAAAGAGCTTAGACAAATAGCTTAGTTTAGATTAGTTGCCCAACTTCTAGATAGCTAAAGCCCGGTGAGAAAAAATAACACATCAATCTAGAGAAATTAATTGAACAAGACAGACCAGCTACTGATTTCTGCTATCTTGTTTTCTTGTAGGACTCCTCTTTTTCCCCAAGTCCACATACTTTTCTGATACACCTGTACCTTTAGGTGAGGAAATGAGGAGGACTGCCATATTTGTGTGCTCTACAGAGAATACAGGACTCCCACACTCCCAGACAAAGAGGATATTTCTGGGGAAGGGACGTACGGTAGCATTTCTAGGAATAGGCACAAACCCACGCAGGTGTCCTGCAGCTGTTGGATGTATCTCTACAGATATGCAGCTTCTTGGTTTTTTCTCCGCTTGCTGGTCTGGTGTTTCTGCTGTCTGTTCTGCCAAGTGGAGCTGTGTGCCAGGGCTGCTGCAGCATACACAAGGGCTCTCCTTTGTCTGACCCACCAAGCGTCCCATGCTCTGGAGCGGCTCCCTCCCTCTCTGCCACGAAACGCTGCACAAATCTTCCACGGCCCCTCGCTCTAAGCAGACTTTTTTCTATCCTTCCCTTACTTACCTTTCCTGTCACTTTGGTCCTCTTAATTCCACCATGAGAGGCTCCTTAGGGGGATTTTACTGAAGCCTTTCTTTCATAACCAGGACACCTGGGATCTCTCCAGACCCACCACATAGTCAGTGGTCTACCTGTCACCCTATTTCCTCCTTCCTGCTTTTAGAATAAATTTGCTCTTCACCCCAAATCTGATTAGCTGAAGACATGGGACCCAGCAGTCCTTCCACAAACTTATGCTGGCAGGCCCAAAATCACCTTGTATCAGACCTTCAGTTGGACGATGAGAACAGCCTTGTAAAGTGTATCTGCTTCTCTCCTCCCGTCTCAGCTCTTCTGCCTGAGCCCAGCCGGTATGCAGTCTTTAAGCCATAATTTTATCCATCCCATATACTAGAAATCATGTGTTATGCTCCCAAGAGTTATGAGGAAGGCTAAAACCAACTGACATTAAGCAAATAGTCCTAGTAATAAAAAGTTGGGGGCTGGTTTCCTTTTGGAACTTTCAATTTGCATTTGGACTGCATGTTCAAGTTTAGTTCTGCTGGGAAGTCACTTCCTAGCACAAGTTTTCTAAAGGCTGATCCTTTTTAAAACCTGCATTTATAAAAGGAAAGCTATGTTTCTCCCATAATCACTTGCTTCCAAATATATGCCAGAAATTTGTCCATAGTTCTTTTAACCAGAGTAAAAAGCATGTATTATGTTATCCTTTCATTTACAAGCAATCAGGATAGCCAGGGCAAACCTTGATTCTAATCATTATGTACAAAACCTGCAGACTGTACAGTATACGTACACTAAAAATGCACCAATAACCCCCAGGTTAACTGCTCTGGCTCTGCAGACAAAAGCCCTGCGGTCCACAAAGAACAAATCTAAAATTCAGAAGGTAATATGTCTGAGACTGAGGAAATCATTTGGAAGTCTGTGGAGAGAGATTAAACTGACCGTCCTTTCAATTTTGGGAGATGAGACTGACCTAAAGCTGGCTTATGTTCTTTCTGTGCTTGAGCACATTAACGTTTAACTTCAGGCAACAAGAACAAAGGAAAAAACTGCAAGAATGCACTGGGACAATGACTTTGCTGTTGTGTCTTTCAGATACAATGATGTGTTAAATTAGTACTAAAAAATTGAAAAAAAATTATCCTACCACTCCCCTGCCATCCCAACAGAAATGTCTTCGATATGTTAGAATAAAACATTTATGGTTTCTATATATGAACTAATTCGCTAACTGGTAAACACTCATCAGTTGTGAAACCCAAGCCTAGTCAGATGCTGAAATATGGATTTAGAACCTAACCCAAGGCAGTCAGTTAAGAAAATAAGTTTATTTAGACCCCAGGTCTTAAAAGAATCCCTAGTTCTCCAAAACATTAAGCCTTGGGTTTATGCGGCTTTGCCTGATGAGAGGCAGAATGCCTACTCCGTTACTGTGGGAAATGTGACAACAGTATTGAGAGAAACACTTCTAAATGCATCTGTACAGGATCACAGGAGGTCAAATGTCATTTATTCCATCCCCGGCTCCAAGGCAGGATCAGCTTTACCTGTCCTAGTCCTGACAGATTTCTGTCAGAGCTATTTTGAGAAATGATGAGCACTCAAAGTATATATCCTTGCCATTTAAAAAACAAAAAAAAAAAGGTTGAAACTACATTCTGAGGCTATTGTTTAAAAGTACTATGTCTTGCTCTATCAGTCATGGACGGAGAGAAAAAAATTACTCCCTCCTTCTTTGCAACAGCCTTTCGTATTCTTGAAGACTCTTCCCTGATTTGCCAAGACTTTTATCATCCCTTCTGCTCCAAAATGGGTACTACATCTTTCCTGTGGTCTACTACAAAACACTCCAGCGATCGGGGCTGAGTAGAACAGACAGGCTCTGCCCTGCGTCTGACAGGGTACGCCAGATTTCTTAAGTCATCATCTCCAGCACTGCAAACTGTAGCACTGGGTGAATAGCTATGTAGTCAGTTTTGTATCCAGTCTATTCTAGAGTAACCTTGACTATAATTCTCTAATTGCTTAGGAGGGTGTCCATCAGGTTCTCTCTAAAGTCTTAGTAAGCTCAAAACATATGAAGTCTAACACTTCTCATCTAGGAATAGAAAGGAATATACACGTTTCGTTTACCAGGTAAAGACTTGGGGGAAGGGAGTGTTTTCTTTTGTCTTGGTGGATGAGAAATACCTTTGAACAAGGAAACATTACAGGAAACTAGATAGGTACCTGCAGCACCTAGCAGTCATTGCTCCCACTCTAGACAACTATAACTCTACAGTTGATGCTCATGTTGGCAGCAGTAGTAATACATATTCAGATATCATATGTGATTCCCTTGCAACGTATCACATATGTCAGTAGCCATAGCATATTATCAGGGACATTGCTTCTCCTTTCACCACAGGACTTTGGTCAGCACCTAAGACATGAAAGGAAGATGTAAAAAGCTTTATAGTGGATACTTATATGACACCAGTCTGTACAGGAAAATATTTCTCCATTCATCACTAATGAATGGCACCACAGAGTGAAAGAGCTTATACCCCATATGTTTAAAATTCTGTTTATTGAGCAATTCTTTCCATGTTGTTATGCTTTTTACTTTCACAATTTCTATGGAAAATTATGCTGCACAACCCTGGAATCACTTATCACCAATAGATAATAGTCCCAAACAATATTTCAACATTATTGACTACAAAACACGATAGCAGAAAGTGCTTAGCACAATAAAACCACAGAACAAAGTGCCACAATTTCTGCAATACATGGTAGAAAAATGAATAGTACATAGTATGAATCAATAGTAGAACATGATTCATAGGAGAATTTCTAAAACTCAAAGAATAAAGCAGGCTATAAAAAAGGGAATCCTAGGCAAAGCAGATACACTATGAAAGTAAAGGAGGAGCTCACTGCAGGACGTCCTGCTGCTTGAAATTGGCCTTATCAGCCTAAAAGAGATTCATTTTCAGAGCAGCATTTGAAAAGAAAAAGTCAGGTCACTGGTGGTGTAATGCTACAGTCAATCAAGCACCAGTCTCTGGCAGAGGGGAGGAAAGTTGGTCTCAGCGAAAGTAAATGGAGGCACCGAGAGAAAAGGAGTCTGAAGAGCTGTATCCCATGAAGGTCAGGGGATGCTGGAGGACTGAAATCTGTGTGGCTGAACCCTGGAGCACTCAGCAAGCGGTGGGTGCAATATGACAGCCATCCAGCACTGTATAGAGTGCACATAAATGGGAGATGCTGCAGTACTGTGCCAGAACAGAGGCGTGGGTAGGAAGAGAAAGAATTTAGGAAGCCTGAGAAACAACGAGGAATGTAACAACAAAGATGCTCCCCTGGCCACGTGAGAAAACGTCCATCTCCGTAAGGATACAGAAACTCACTGTTTGAGGAAAATTACTACGCTGGACTGATTTGTTATGGCACCTACGTTCTTTATAACAGATCTTCATCCACAGAGTAGATAACTTAGTGTCCAGAAGGCCTAGGATAGAGGACATCAGTTCATATGCATGCTAAGTTCCTATAACAGACCGTGACACTGTAATTTGTTAGGTTCAACGTAACCCAGGTGCCCTGAAAGGTGGAAAGGCTGTGAGACCAAACTAACAGATAAAGGCCAAAATCTCTAACTACTGTGCATAAATAATAAACACAGGAACACTTACAGGGTCTCCTTGTATGCATACAAAACCTGGGTATGCAAATCCATGAGCAGAATGTTTTAGAAAGTCTTCAAGTTATTTTTGATTAGGACTCTTTTTTACTACTGTATAGCCAACCCTCTGAGTGACATACATAAACGGATCAAAAAAACTTCAATTGCAGCTTATTCATGAAAAAGAAGTGATTTTGCATGCTTGAAATTAACTCCATTAGGGTCATCCAGAGACCCTAACGTATGCTGTTTACAAAGTTTAAAGCCTCAATTTTAGCTCTGCTAAATCCTGAGATTTCAGACCTTTAACCTATCTATGAGATAAGATTGATTACTACGCATCCTACGTCCTGCACCTATGAAAAGAAGTGGGGGCCTACAGCCGAGGAAGGGGTCAGCCTCACATTTACAAGGCAGAAAAGGGTGCTTTCAGAAAGCAGATGTTGGAAAAAATACAGAGAGCTGGAATGAGCGCACAGAGAGGAGGTTGAACAGTCAGGTGCCGGATGCTGGCAGCTTATCACATGGCTTCATGAAGGCTAACATTAGCATATATTTTTATGTGTGAGTATATATTAATCAAAAGTGCAGTCTGTATGTACCTCCTGAGTCACTCCTGCGTATGAAAGTTGTTGGATTTAAGGGTTTCTCTGAAGCCGGCCCCTGCCCACCAGCTCCACTCTCCAACCAGTGGCTGAAATGACACACAAAAGTGTTTGCTCCACAAAAGCAGTTAAATGAGAGCGTTCCACATGTGCTGCCTGCCACACTCTCTGCAGAACTAAATAGAAACACAATGAAAGGAAAAAGCACAGGTTTTAAACTCTGTGTATTTCAGGCAGATAGGAACACAGGGCTTAGTACGCAGACAAATCTGCAGGGCATGATCCATGGGGAAAAATTCAAGAAGCATACCTTATAGAGGGAGAGGTTTATAGAATTCCCAGTGCCTATGGTACTCTTATAAACGCTCCATCTTTTGTTCCTGCAGGGCTCCAAAGAATAATAAAAGAAAATACAAAGCAGAGGAGGCACCACTGAGTGAGTGCAACAGTGTTTTATTAATCCATGTGATTAATCCAGCATGCTGAGGAAGATTCTTTACAGAATCAAAACGTTCGTGTTTTTGATCCACATGGATTAAGGGAACACTGTGGCATTCGCTCAGTGGTGCCGCCTCTGCTTTGTGTTTTGGTTTTATTCTTTGGAGTCCAGCAGCAACAAAAGAGGGAGCATTTATATGAGTACAGCAGCATGGGGACTCTTGGATAACCTCCCCTCCCTTCCTGAGGGATGCTGCATGAATGTTTCTGAGGGCTACGTCTCCTGTTTGTGTCTACAGCCTGCCCTCCAGAAACCAAACCACTACCAAATAATAGAAGGCTGTTTCTGCCAAATCCTGAATGACAGTCGTGCTGCTGAGCGAGCTTTCTATAAATCAGGCAGATACCTGTCTAAAGTAACCAGACAATAATTAGAAACACTGGCTATGTTCAAAATTTATGTTGGAGGGGAGGAAAAAAGGCCCACAACATAATTCAGCAGATTTCTTTTTGGCAAAGTAAAGGATTCAGGCATCGTACGTGGGACCTGACAAAATACTTAAGTCTATGCTTAGGGTTAAAGCCAAAGCCAGACTTAACTGCTTTGCATTTAACTTTTTATGGGCTCAAACGCTTTGCTGCACAGAGCCTAAATTTTCCCCTTGTTTGAACTGGGAGTGACTGCAACAAGACAGCTTCCTTGTAACTAAACTGGATTTAAAAGCCAGAGAGGACAACCTTTCAGCCTAACTGACAAAAAATTCAGGATCTGATTTCCAGTGAGCCATCCCACTCACATTCAGAGGACCACTTATTTGCTAAGCATCTAAGCAGAAGCATTCACGAGTTTATCAACTCTACCCATAACTGTAGCAGCTCATTTCCTATGGCAGTGTCTAAATTTTGCCTTGGCATGCTCAAAAGCCACCAGTAGTCTCTACCTCCATTTCTCAATTTTACCTACAGGCTTCCTTATACCCTCTCCTTTCTCTTGTGATTTGCTTCTCCCCTACCTCTCGCATCTAGCTTCTCCCTACTACTCCCTAATCTTGCTGGTTTTAATCAAGGTGAACATTTTCTTGGGAAATTAACTCACTTTCATCCTTCCTAGGCTCAGAACAAGGAAAAGAAACACATGCTATCAAATACAAAGGCTAATTCGACCAGCCCAAACCGAGAGAGGCAATTCTGTTAATTCGTCTGTAAATGATAATTCATAAATGTCAGGGGTACATGATCACAGGAAATGCTGTGCCTGTGGGTGATTTGCGGTGAAAGGGAGGAAGGCAACTTGGACAGGGAGCGACCAGGTCTCAGCTAGCAGAGATGGGCAGCAACTGATCCAAAGCTCTGTAGCCTTCTGTGTTTCCTCTGGGGTTGTGTAGCATCGTCAGCGTCCTCTCTGCTTCTCAGCTGTAATAAGGGACTACCTGAACACACCCCCAGTCCCTGGGCTGCCAGCCCCCCACCACCGCAGCTCTGCCCAGGCAGACAGCCCTGGGGAGGGAGGTTCAGAAGGATGCAAGGGAGGGAGCTCTCAGGGTCTGCGGACTTTTCCAAGAGTTTAGCTGCCTAATCGTTCTCAAAGCACAAACTATTTTCTTTTTTCGTATAATCATACACTTGGCAAAGTTCAGGGCTCTGGCAAAAGGCAAATCCTAGATAAAGGCATAAATTCTGCTTGAGATCTAGTCCCTGGTCCCAAGGAACACCGGTGTTTCTCAAAGAAACAGTCTAAATCTTTCCACATTAGCAAAGTAAAGCTGTTTTCCTTGACGCCGTTCTCAGAAGCAGCATGGCTGTTGCAGCTGAAACTGCTAAAAAGAGAAGACTCTGCCTGTGGCTGACAGTGAATATGGAAAAATTAAACCTGCATAGTTAAAATTTGGCAATATGTCCTTGTTGTCTTCAATCACTAATAATAGCATGCAACTTTAAGAGCAGGATGTCCAAACTTTATCATAATGAATAAAGATTAAAAATGCAGCATCGATGTCCGGTAATCAATATACCAATAAAACATTTTCCTTCATATTCTAGGAACTACAACTTATTTACACACTTGCATAGGGTGAAGTTAGTTCATGTAAAAATTTGAAAAACACTCAGAATGCTCCAACTTGCCTGTTTTACCAATATTCTTTTTGATGTCCACAAATTAACTATTTTTCATATCTGTTTATAGCAGTTTCGTGTCAGACATTCAACTTGCAATCTATACGTAGATGTAGTCTGAGACACTTAAATACATTATGAATTAATGCTAAACAATCTTGCAACCTAATACATGGAGAACATTTTAATTTTGCCCCATATATTGCTGGAAACTATATGCCTAGGTCACACTTGTTCTGTCACTTTGAAAATACAAGTCAGAAAATTCTCACATCTCTCAGATCCAAGTTTATCTTAAGGAAACATCAGACTTTCTAAATGGAGAAATTCCCCTCCTGTTCTCAGCGTATCTTTCCAAACACCTATTGCTGAGGATTTGAGGGAGTTCCTAAATTTGAGCTGCTTATCAAGACTCCCTGTGGTGAATCCCTGCCCTTTCTTAGCAATAATTTGAGATAAACTGTAGCCCTCAGTCTATTGGGAGAAATTTCCAAAGCACTTGGCATTTGGCCTCACACCACTTCTCCTTTGAAGCTGGAGACTATACAGAAAATGTCTTGCTCCCCACTGAGCAAACATTTGACCCTCGACTACTGGGAAGGAACAAACTGGACCTTCTGCTTTTCAGGGTAAGCTAAAAGGTTACACAGTCCCTCCTGCTGAGTCCTAACAACTCAAGGCAATATTCTTAAGTAGGTCCTGCATGCCGAGGTGTCGTCATGGCTCTTTCCAAAACACAGAATATGGTATTCATGGAAATCAGTATGACGTTTCTGGTGCACTTCCAGCCCATCTTGAAAAAAGCAGTATTTTGCGTCAAAGTCATACAGAAACGCAGAAAAGAAGCCACAATGAAAGCTTTCTTTGCCTATGGACTGCAACAAGGCAGGAAAGAAAGGCCATAAAAGTCCTACCTGCAAAAATTACCTTGAAGACGACTACCTTGAAGAGATCAATAAATGTACGGTATTATCCAAAAGTGGGAAGGTGGATGTAGAAAAGTATAAGCTGCTGAGGGTGACATAGCTGTTGGGACAGTTGGCCTGGGGGAAATACAGCAGCCTCCTCAATCTTGAGAACTCTTTAAATGTAGATTGGACTGCTCTGCTTCAATGTTAGTGCCGTCCACCAGGTGACCTGTTCTGGACTACGGGGAAGATTAAACCAGATAATTGAAAGAGTTCTTCTTAGCATGAAAAAAAGTACTGGTGTGTTCAAGCAAATTACAACCATCATTGCTGAAAAAGACAAGAGCAGCAAGAAAGTAATGCAATAAGCAACACATGATGCCTTTATGCTGCTGATAATAAGCAAGAAAGAGGAACTCATTGGCATATGATATTTTTTACCCATTTACAATTGTTGAAAATTAAAAATTTACCATAAAGAGGGCATGTGGTCTGATTCTACTGTATGTCTACGTCACCAGATGATGCTACCACATGCAATGCAAGAATAATTTTATTGTACAAGTGTAGTTATAGCAAATAACTCCTCTCCACTTTGAGTCTTATTAGACACTAAACACTGAATGCTTCTGTGTACAATATGCGTGTTTGTGCACCCACACTACGAGCACGCATCTGAACTTCTTTTTGATATTCTATTTTCTTCTTAAAAACAGTCAAACTGCAAAGCTTCACAATTATAACACTGACAGGTCCAACATCCTAAGCCTCCCTTGATTGAAAACACAAATTTATTGCCTGGATTTTCACACGTATTCTTCTGAGAAAGGAAACACCCTCCCCCCTCGGTTTGACTCCCCAGTTTAGCTGGAAGGCCCTGGAGCTTGGTGCTGAGCCCAGGATCACACAACATCCTCAAAGATGCTGCAAGTCTGGGGCCAGGAGCGACGGCTCCTCCTCTGTGACCACTGTGCAAAGTGAAACACGAGTGAGATTCAACACACCGCTGTGCATGTTGAATGAGACATTGTCCTGCTGCCCCAAAGCAACAGCACTGAAGTGGAGGTGTAGGAAGTATTTTCCAGCATAATCTGTCTTTTTTAAAATCCAGGCATATGAACATGAAGAGTTTATAAAGAGAAGGAAGAGATTTATATATTGCTTTGATGCCGTTTGAAATGTAGACGGGTTTTTCCATTCATCTTCACTTCTTGTTTTCTCACATTCATTGTCAAACAAGTAACTTTATTTTAATTTTTTAAGGTGGGCTTTTTAAGGCTATGCAGCAGAAGCTGGGCAAGATAAGGCCCGCAGACTCCCAGGAGCTGCACAGAGACCAATTAAACATCACAGCATGATGACTACCAGAGAATCTGTTTTGGTTTATGCAGAACGAATGTTTATCAGATGCACAGTAACTGTGCATTTAACTTGGCACGTCAGTGCTCCTGTGTCTGCCACAGCTCTCACCGAGTCCTTCCTCCACAGCTTCGGGACCTGGGTGAGCATTCGTGACCTCGGCCAGTCCCCCACACACGCCGACCTGGTCCTCCACATCCCCTCGCATCCCTCTGTGCTGCTCAACCCACCGGCTGTCAAGAGAGGCATCAATGACTGAAATAAATTTCTTGCCTATATTACGCACGGCAGCTCTACAGTATTCACCCTGGGCACTTAACCCCAATCTCCCAGATAAGCCAGCGAATGCCACGAAAAGCCAAGGGAGGAGATTTTGGCAGCATCAGGGGATGAGGCTCACAGGTAGTTAGAGGGAAGAAGTAGCTCACTGGGTGATGTCCCTCCACCAGCCCCCAAAGCCAAGCCCTGGTCTTTGAGCCGGGCTCAGGACTTGACGTAATGCAGCTCCTGAGCTCCTGGGAGACAGAACACGCTCCTTTAGCACCCTTCTGCATGGGCTCTCGTTCTCTGTGCATAAAGTGTTCAAAAACATTTCCACCCTCTAGTTGTATACAGAATCCCTCTTCCCCTCTGGATTCCCAAATCCTGCAATCCTGGCAAAGACAGCAAAAGAAGAGTGCAGTGAAAAGCAGTAAGAGAGCTGACTTAGGAACTCTTACTACTCCATTTTTTCATTAAACTATAAGCAGTGCTCAGTGTCTGACACATTTGAGAGCCTTCCATAGGATCAAGAGTTTTACAAAGTAGAGGCTTATGCTCCTGCATAACTGAAACCCATAAACAGGAGTTAAAAGTGCGGCATCGTAAACAGCATCTGCCTAATAAACCATGGAAGAAGAAAGAGAAGAGCAAAGCCGAACAGTGAAATGAACAATAATTTCCATTCCATGAGTAAGTACCTTTCTGTTTCACCAAATTGGCTCACAAACTTCATAGCTTCCCTATAGCCATCTCTAGCATCTCTTTTCCTTGTTTATTCTCCCCCACTATGAATTTAAAAATTACAGATGAAAGGCTCAGTGCAGGAAAAGGTTGCATGAGAATTTATCACAATGGATTAAACTCTCTTTTCATAATGTAAAGTGAAAAGCGGGAGATCAATGCAAAACAGAGATCTTAGTCTTTCCAGTAAAATGTAATCTCGAAAAGTAAACCATTATTACTGGGAAACTGTTTCTGAGATTTCTTAATCGTACTATTCATTACAAATGTTTCCTTGAGGGCAAACGTTTATTTCCCCAAGTAGCGCATAGACATGTATTTCAGCACTTCTCCGTACGGTGGGTTTGACGCATCCTCTGCTGGCCCCTGCTGCCATCACCGGCAGGAGAACTGCGCTCTCGCAAGCCCTGACCAGGCCGTTTGGTCTGGGGGGTCTCCGACAGTGGCTGGGGACTCGCCTTCCCTGCTAGTGAACGAGTACCATTTTTACCATTGTTATTAAGCATATTTATTATGTAGCAACCAATACTGTCAAAGAAGAGAATGGCTGCAAGCACCTCTCGGATCCAAACGTTCAGCTGGTTTCAGTTTGATTTTTTTTTGCATAATAAATGAACAGACCAGGACCATAGGACATGGAGGGTTAAGTGTGACTCATTGTAGAGAACGTGCCCTTTTCAATAATACCCCTCTTTTGATTAACTAAAAGCAAGGCCTTATATATTATACACAATCCTCTTTTTAAACAAGGCAAACTCCCACACCACAGAGATACTAGAACAGTAAATATTGATTTTCTTGGCTGATGGTACACCTCATGCCACACAGCCCACTCAAGCATCTGCTTGTTACCACAAGCTATTCCCTTTGTCAAAGAAGAAAGAAAAGTGGCGTTATGTGCTATCGGTTGTGGATTGCAAATATTTAAAAGAAATAAATTTCTCAGAATGAAAGGTACCTTCTTTTGATTAAAAAAAAAAACAACATAACTATTTACTTTAGGCCTATACCCACTCCTAGCACCTGTACTTTTCAATTGTTGGCTTGCCAAGAACACTGCGGTTTTCTTCCTGGCTTTTCTCTTAAATAACTATTTATTATGCCCCAAACATCTATTTAAGATGTATTTTACTAGAAAAAGAAGATAACTTGAAAATGCTGCAGAAAACTCCAGCTAATGATACAAGGTTTGTACATATGCTGGTACATTAACAAATGTGCTATATATATATACACATGTGCTGTGGAACAAAAAGCATGCAGTAAAAAAATTATTTATGTACTCTTCTGGTTTTGTGGTAGATTTAAAGTTACATTTTGCTAAAATTACGTTGTACCACAACAGTAACTATGGAAGTAGATTTGCAATTATATCAGAGTGGAATAAGAGAGATCGGGTAGCACAAAATAATCTTTCTGGTGTTTTAAAGAGAATAAAAGTTATTGCTGCAAATTAAAAGATTGTATGTAGTGGTGAAAAGTGGGTTTCCAACCCTCTAAACAAATAAAAAGAATGAAATACAATGATTTGCCCAGCCACATATATAAAAAATAAAAAAGTTTTTACTATGTCAAGTGTTTGGAAACAAAGGGCCAGTAAATGCAAAGGATTAGGAAAAAACACAAATCAAAACCTCAAATATCTGGAAAGACAGAAACAGGCATTCGCCAAATGCATCTTAAAAAAAAGTTGCATACAAAGAGCAAGGCTAGAGAACAATGTCTCATTGCTTGCCCTAAACTATGGTATAGGGCTGCCTATGGGTCTCCTTTTCTGCTTTATTAATGGGATAAAAGAATCATAATTCAATTACTTAACGATTTATTACAAAATACTTTGCCCGCACAAGATTTTTCAGCATGTAAACACCGTACTATTAGACTATCTACTATTACAGGCCTAACATTTCAGATTTCATTAGTAAATAAAGCCAGGTTTATTTGTAATAAAGTTAAGCCCTTCCAACCACTGACCATGGAAACCAGATTTTGAAATAATTCAGATTTGTGTTTCTGTTCTTTCTAATTAAGGGTAATATCGGGAAGGACAGACAGTGGGTAGCATTGTTCAAGCACCACGGATTTAAGCAAGAAAATCTGATTATCAGCTCATGTCAGAAGCCAAGCGATAATGCAGCTTAGCATTCGTTTGGGCTTTTTCTTTAGCCAAAAGATAATTACTGTTCGTTAAGTCTTACGTAAGTGTATCTAATATCTATGGTCCTAAAAATTATGAATAGTAAAAGCACACAACAGGCAAAGAAGAGTTATTGTATTTACTATTTACTTGGGCTGTTCCATCATGATAATTTCATTAGCCAGGAAAGTTAAACTTAATGTCAAACTATAATTTCTTAAAGGCCAAAAAGTTAAACATCAACTCTCATGCAACTGACACCAGAAGTTACTTTTTCTTTTCTTTTTTTCATGAAGACACAAAAGCCATATTAAAACGACATCGAGCCCATCGCTGCAGGATCTGCTCTTCGGGCTGAGTGTCCGCTGGCGTGCCCAAAGCCTCCGCTCCTGCTGAAGTCAGCCCGGTTAACTTTTCAGTGTTGGAGCCCTCCGACAAAATGGGAATATTTCATCACAAAAGCTGGTGTGTTTCTGGGTATCGCATCATGGACACGGTGTGTCAAGAGAGCTCCGTGCCCTGATAACTTCTCATCATGCGGCGTAGCGGATGCTATCTGAGGGAAGGAGCTGAACTCATACTCACCCTCTTCAACAGGCTGGAAGATGCTGGGGAGGGGGTGGGTAAGGAAAAGCCCCTTGGCCAGGGGGGGCAGGCAGGGCTGGGGGCAGAGGCAGTGCTGGCACTGCAGGCAGCAGGGCACCCTAGGGGGGGAGCTTGGAAGCCACGCTGTCACTGCTGGGACCCCACAACAGGGGTCTGTCCGTGACAGAAACCTCGGGAAATGAAGCATCAGGGTGCATATTTAGCTGCCTAAATAAGGAGGCTCGGCTTCCTAAGCTCCCTACAGTATAAACCAAAAGAGAGAGACATCGCTGGCAGAGGATGCAGAGCAGGCACCTGACTTGCACGCTCAAAATTGCAGCAGCCGCTCCCCCAAAACTCCCCTCTGCTGAGCAGGAGCCCAGGAGCATCAGGGGTGACCTCTGCACCCGAAATAACAGGCCAGCTACCAATGCTGAGGTCTGTAGGCAATACGTTCTTTAAGTCTTCAAACTGCCATGAAAAATAGAAGGCAATTCAGCAAAATCTTAGCAGAGATCTGCCAAGCCCCACGCACCAGCCACCTGGTGAGCTGGGGGGTAGGTCCCTTGGACAAAGTCGATGCTGACCACCTGTATTTATCCCCAAACCCCTTCCTTAACTCAAATACAGCCTTTAAAGGAGTTGTCATTTACACAGCCACCTCTGCATGCAAATTCTGTAAAGTGCTTTATGGTAGCTGAAGGGCTTGGTTGGGCACGACGTATGCTAGAGATGAAAAGCGAGACGACCGCATGTGTAGAGCAAAAAAGTTCCCCGATAAAAACATTTGACACTCATATTAAGAAGGAAAAGTCCTTAGCAGCTAGAGAACACTTATAAAACACAGGTAGCCTATACTGTTATATTTACTTCCTCTTACTTCTCACAGGGGCAGACTGGGGGGAGACCCTATCCCAAAGGAAACTACAGCCTTACAGCCTCATCCTTAGGGAATTTGCACCGAACTCATCACAAGTGGAAAGGACTGATTGCTGAGCATGATAATACCTTGCCCAGGTTGTCTCCCGTGCTAAACGGTAGGAGAGATGTGTCTCCAAGACAAACGGTGAGAGCTGACACAGGGTCCCGAACTGCCTCTGCCCAGGGCCTAACTCAGTATATAAACTCAGATCTGCTCAAAGCTGCAATTCGGTTCACTGTAAGCATTACCCTTGAACTAATAAATAAATTTGCCTAATAAAAACAAAGCACAAGCAAGACGGAAGATTTCTATACCTGTTAAGCACGCTGAGAACCAATTTGAAGAAGGTGATCAATGAGAAATGGAAGAAAAATCTCAGCTATTTGACCCAGCAGGTGCGATAATTCTAGCCTCCCTGTTAATGACATGTAATAGCAATTAGGAGACAAAGTAAACAGAGGAAAAGAAATATTAAGGTTGCCCATAAAGTAAGTCACTTTAAAAAGACACCATTTTCATAAATAATAGAATACCGTGCAGGAAAAACAAAATTATCAGGCAAAGAGAAACACAGGTGTAATCACGAAACACCGTCTAATGTTTATTTTTCATGTGTGCATTTCACGGCTGACAGGGATCATTAGGATCACTTACAATGACTTTCACCATAAGGCAGGGCATAGATTTGTCACCTTTAAAGCAAGTCACGATGGCAATAGCACAATTGCTAATGCAAAAATCGTTCTGCCTCTCAGAAGAGCAATCATTGGGTTTGTAACCATAGGTTTCTTTCCTGCGGAGGATGGTTCTTGGGAAACAGAGCAAGTGAAGCAGCACAGAACTAGCTGAAGATTAGTTGGAGAGTGATAAAAAAGAGATATGAAGCCACCAGAGTAGCAACAGGACTGGGAGACGTGGCTAAACTGCCCTCTCTGTGGAGGTACCTACCTCTCCCCCATCAACAGATGGTGAGGCACTGGAACAGGGTGCCCAGAGAAGCTGTGGATGCCCCATCCCTGGAAGTGTTCAAGGCCAGGCTGGATGGGACTTTGAGCAACCTGGTCTAGTGGGAGGTGTCCCTGCCCAGGGCAGGGGGGTTGGAAGTAGGTGATCCTTAAGTTCCCTTCCAACCCGAACCATTCTGTGATGCTATGAAAGTCTCACCGGGAAGAACTGTCAGGCTGCAACATTAATACCAAACACACCCAGACTGTTGAAACTGGTCTTCCACAACAAAACAGAGCTAATAACTAAATAGAGGTGTCCCGAATCGTCTCGTAAGACTTCAGCCTGTCTGCCACTGACAAAGAAGCAACAGCCAGGTGTGCCACATTGCTGTTCAAAGGAAGCTCAGCTCTGGCGCTGCTGCATTGCGGAACTGCTTCAAAGAGCCTACTCTGGTTACACTAGTGCCCGCTAAACCTCCATACAAAACCTGCTGCTTCAGAATGCAAACCAGTTCATTTTGCCTTATTTTGGACACTAGAGAAAAATCTGGTGGGGGGAGGGGAGGGAAATTACAACTTTTTAACCCAAATAAAGATTATTTTTAAGGCTCTAGTAACCTATATAAATTAAGACTTGGTAGCTAAATAGTAATAATTACGAGAAGACAAACTGCAGTGGCCAGGGAGACCACTGCTACTGGTAAAGGTTGGCTCATAATCATAGAGGTTTGCACCTCTATGCTTACCTAAGAGGTAAGCACCTCTTACCAGAAAGCATTGCCTGGAGGTAAATGGGAATTTTCTCATTCAAGGAGATGGTTGGGCACAAGTTCACAGTACTCTTTGGTCCTGAAGATCCCAACTTCTGACACATAAAGCCCTGGAGAGGTGGCGGTTCTTTCCCTCTGGTGTCCTCCAGCAGGGATGCTGACCCTCTTGGAGGTAATGGACACAGCTAAGCCTGGCATGGGGCAGGGAGGGTGGGCATCACCCATGGGGCTGTGCTGGCCCTCCTCGTGGCCCTGGTAGCCACCTCCTGGCAGCGGCACCCTCCAGTGTGTGGACTTTAAAAATCATACTTGGCTTTTCAGAACCAAGCTGTAGTTTTCATAACCCTGATACCCAGAAACATTTTATGGGTCTACAGCCCACCTAAGGATATCAACTTTGCGCTCTCTAAAATTGTAACACACTTCTTTACCTTCACTAACTTCAGATAATGTTATACTACCATTAAAAACCTCACCCATATTAATTAAAAAATACTTGCTCCAAAAATTGACTAAACATCTTTTTTCTTTCTCTTGCAAACACTCATGACTATATAGTGCCTCATTGTTTTCCCTCCTTGAATAGATGTCTTTAAAAAGTGCAAATAAAGAGAATTAAATGCTGTGTCAAACTACTGGTACTGCATGTTTAAACACCTGCTTCCCTTCATCAGTCCTTCATAACATTGTTAAACGATAATTATACATACTGATGAGTAACGAATCAAAATACTGTAATCTATCTTGAAAGGGGTTTTGCTAATATTACACATAAGGCATTAATGGGATATTTAGACTGTTCTTGTGAGTTAAAACATACCTTTGTATACAGAGAAAGGAAAACACCAGGAGAACTTACTGCATTTTTTTCTATACAGTTGGCATCGCACAAAACACGGTTTACTACTCCTTTAGGATTTTATATACAAAAAGGGGGATTTGGGGCTATTTTTGTGTCTTGGTCCGAATCACATATTGCAGTTAGTTTCGTAATTCTTGCTACAGTAACTGTGGTGTGATAAGCGTTGCCTCTGCCGTGTCCTTGCCTCCTGGCACTGCCCTCCCACTGCACCGTGAGCTCCCCGGGGCAGTGGCTGTGGTCCAGCCCCAGCATCATTCCGGAGCAGGATGGGGAGACTGGGGCAATGCGCTGACCACAGGGGAGAGGCAGTCCTGCATTTCCACCCATCTGTTTAGCTCACGGCCATGACTTATCATAGAATCATAGAATGGTTCAGGTTGGAAGGGACCTTAAAGACCATCTAGTTCCAACCCCCCTGCCCTGGGCAGGGACACCTCCCACTAGACCAGGTTGCTCAAAGCCCCATCCAGCCTGGCCTTGAACACTTCCAGGGATGGGGCATCCACAGCTTCTCTGGGCAACCTGTTCTCCGTCTGTCCAAGGACACAGGGATTCAGGGCAAATAACAGAGCTGCTCCAGTAAAAGCTGAGTGTCCCTCCCTCTTCTACTCACCATTTCATTTTCTAACAGCTTTCAAAAGAAAAAAAAATTTAAAATCACCACAGATTAATTTCTCTGCACTTTGTTTAAGCTTGAGAAGTTATATAGATCTAGGGGAAAACTGAATCCCTTTCAAAATGGCAAACAAAAATAGGCAAATGTTTTACCGCTATTGCCAAGAATTTGGAGTTTGTTCTATGGTTCTTAAAAAAAAAAATAGCACAAAACCAAGCTCCAGAAATCTGTGATAAAAAAGTGTGGATGGCTAGCAGGCTGGCACCTTGCAGGCTGGCTGCCTTTCAGATCACAGCCGAAATAACTCCCTCCAGAGCACAAATAGCAAACAGGAGTGCCTCACAGGACCTGCCTGGTAGGTGAATTTAAGTCGCTTATACCTGGAGGGAAGATTACGCAGTTCTGCTGCTGCGCCTCTTGCTCCCCACCATCTATCCCACACAGACCATGTAATATATAATAGCATCACATGATCCTAAACTGCAATTTCGTGTCATTTTATCTTTAGGGGTGTGATTTTCCCTTGAAGAGAAGCTTTCGACAGAGAGTAAACAAGCCATCCACGAGATCGTCACTCCAGCGCCGCTCCAGCCACGTGCCATTGTCTCATTCAAGCAGCGTTTCTTAATCAATACGTCTTAACCCAACATAGCCACTTCGCTCTTCAGAAAGTAACCTTGGCTCCTGTGGTTTTGGTGCATTCACACAAATTTAAGATGCCGTACCTAGCATGCCAACCCACTCATGCATAATTAATCACGTTGGCTTCAACAATCAGATAGCCGTGATGGGATTTCCAAAACTTCCAGTAGATGTCAAAGAAAGCAGCGTTACGCCAATACTAAGCGTTTTCTTTAAGTGCCACCCTCTCTGGGCTTGACTAAAACCCAATTTAACAAGCTGAGCCCATCAGAATTTAAGCAGGCAACACGACCGGCCTAATTAAGCTTGTTGTTTACGGAGGTGTAAGTCCAGAGACATTCCTCAGATGTCAGCAAAATTACACCAGTAATTTTGTGGGTACTTGCACCTCGGAAAGCAAACTTCTAGACCACTGAACTACCTTAGGGTGTGGACAACCAGGTTGCACTTTATATCTCTTCCAGCTGTGTGCAAACCAAAACGATACAAGCAGAAGTAAAGGTTGGCCTTGCATCCAAAAAACATCCAAAATCCAAAGGCATGGAAACTTTTCTCACTTAACCAGGTAATCAAACCAACGTGCTAATGAGAGTATACACATTGATATATTAAGTATTGATACTGAAGGACCAGCATTGCTCTTTTCCTATTATTTTTGATGCTGCACTATCTACAGCAGTTTAATTTCCTTTTTTTTTTTTTAAATAATGTAACCACTGGGATATTTTATGTTAAAATGCTTCCCTACCTGCAACACTGATAAAAGTCTGGAAAAATATGTTAAAATTCTGTCTATTGTATTATTAAATAAACAATTTCTCACGTAGCTTTTGTGAGTGAAAGGTAACTTGTAAAACTGTGTATTTTGAACTATGCAAAATAGCATAGATCTCCAACAAATTTTCTTCCTCCATCTTAACATATTCCAATTCGAAGTAATACTCTTTGCTTAAGTGATAAATTATTCAAGGCAGAGACTAGAGATTTTTTGGTTTATGTATATTGTCCCTTTCTTGAGGCTCCTCTACGACACTGATACTATTTCCTAACAAAACAGAGACATCAGGGAAAAGTAATATATCTTAGTTCTATTCCTACTAAAATCAAGGTGGTTTATAACAGAAGTAGAAGATATGCCAGACTAATAATTACTGAAAAATATCTAAACATCCCAGTACAATATTGCTATAAATCTTGACAAAATATCATGCAATCTTCTACATGCAAATGACTTAGAGAATAAAAAAGTTTTGGTGCTGTTCACTTATTTACTTATTTATTCATCTGAATTCTCATATTCCTCTTTCTATTTCACCAGCAGAAATTTCAGTGTTCCCATGGAGTTCGCAGGGAAGCAGAGGAGTAATAGCAGTGATAAATTGCACACAACAAATTTTCACCTCTGCTACCTGCAGTCATCAGGAAAACACAAGTTTAAAAAAAAAAAAAGAAGTGCTAACAGCCTCTCTATTGTGTAGTTATGCAATATAGAGTGTAAATTACTTAATTAGAAATACAATGCTTTAGCCCCATGTAAATGTATAACACTGAGAATGATGTAGCAAAAGATTGGTCTACACTACACAGCTCTGCCTGAGTAACAACAGTGTCTAGGCCTCTCAGAAATAAATCACATTCTCTAACTAGCACAAATGTACTAGTAAAATATTTCCTATACACAAACCTGTAGCAGCCATACAGTTATTTGATAAAGCCCTCCTGAAGCTGTTCAAATTGGCATTTAAATTTGCTGGTAAACCCCCTCCTTTTGCTGGCAGACCTCCTGTCTCCACTAGAGGGTATTACCAGTATATCTATATCGCTATAGGCACACCAGCACCGCCTGCATCCCCTCTTCCCTTTCCAGGCTCAGAATTTGCACCAAAACCTGCAAGTTTTGCCCGTCAGGGACCAGCAGCCTCCCCGCAGCGCTGCAGTCAGTCGGAGCGATGTTCCCGAGCTGCTGCGTTGTGGAGAAATACCCTGAAAGGCTGCAAGCTCCTGCGTAACTTGGCCAACGAGAAATTATTTTGTTGGACGTGCTGTGAGAGAGCCAGAACTTAAATTATCAAGGTAGCCCCGCAGACTTCTGCACACACCCGCTGCTGACTCCAGCAGCATTCTGCACACCTCAAGGCTGCAGGACTATGGACTTCACTTCTGCGTGCCTCCACAACTGGGCGACAAGAGGAAGAAGGTATGTCTTGCTTTAAGAGCCGCTTATAGCAGAGGAAAATGCAACGTGAAGAAGCTGCCACAAACACTCGGATTATTTGTACTGCAGAGGAAATATGTATCATGTCAGAAAGGCAGGTGGGGAATCTTCCATACGTTGGCCAAATAAAAGCATGAGCCCACTGCCATGGTTATTTGGATTCATATAGGCAAATGTTGACTAGATAATTCCTTAGACTAAAGTTTATCAGTCCATCTCCTTTCCTCTCCCTCCCAGACAGATTGTCGTCTTTGTGACTACAGCTTTTATAATTGTACAACTTGAGGGCCAAGAAGAAGTGAGATCTACCATGCACAACACTGCACAGGAAACAAGTGACAGATCCTGAGCCAAAACCCTCGCAGCCTAAATAGACAACACAGGCAGGCAGAAAGGTCTGTGGCCAAGCTGAAGGAACACCAAAGCCAAGAGGCCAGGAATGACTACTGCCTCAGCATCATCACAGTGACATTTGCAAAAGGTGGTGGAATAGCATCTTATGTGATGTTTCATCAGCTGCTCCACCAGCTTTATTTCCTCACTGCCTCTGCCCTAAAAACCTCACGGCTGAAGAAATGCAGAAGGTGACTACAGTTTGGGACTGCCATGAGAAAAGAGGAAGAAAATGGGGTAACTGCGGCCCTAATCCTGCCCCTTCCCTCTACAGTGCTGGGGCACTTCATTGGACCGCTTTCTGTGGCCACCCTTTTGGGTGGTCTTTTGGGTGAGTCTTTTGGGTTACACGCAGTCTTAGAAAAGTTAGACGCTGTCATTGAGCGAGCTGTATGCTACAGCTGAACAAAAGAAAGGAGAAAGAGATTGGGCCCCACTTTGCAGACTTGAATAAATGAAAGCCAGCCAACAAATTGGCTTTTATTATTAGCACTGTTATTAATTACATCATTACGCATAGTCAGTGGATAATAATTATCAATCTTATCTTGGCACCGTTACAAAATATTGCATGTAAGCGTAACAACCTTAAAAATCTCCAGTGACAGCAAAGTCACAATACTCTCCCTTAGGGTAAAATACCGCTCTCAATTTTAGAAACAAGCTGGATTCATCTACATTAAAGCAAATACACCCACTCGATGAGTAAAAAACGATTTTAAAGTAACAGTAAACTGGATGTACATCACTTGAAGCCACCTTAAATTTTCTTCATATAGTAAGGTAAAAAGGACTTTAACTGCAATGAAAACAAGGTCTAGCAGCTCTTCCAATACACAGGAGAAGGTCTGTAGAAAGAGATGGGAGGCACTATCTGCACAGGTATAGCTGACATGGACACAGAGATAAGACAGGTCCACTGGTGAAGGTGGAGTTCAGACCAGCAGCAATGTACCAAAAATCTGATTCTTCAGACCCCTGCAGAATTTCACACATTTCCCATCTTTCACCGCAGACCCCATGGGAAGGCCACGCTGGAAGACACATTTGGACACAGACATTTTATTACTGTCCATACAAGGCCAGATGCCCACTGACATTTTGTCACCATGACTGTCCCCGACATCGGCACAACACCAGCGGCTGCAGCACAGGCTGGTACCCACTGCCACGGCCAGAGCAGGTCGCTGGCCTTCACACATGGCAAGCTGTGTTCAACGCAAACCCAGTCTCAATACAAACAGCAATGGAAAATATTATGAGGGTGTATTTCTCTATTTAAAACACTCTGGTGAATTCCAGCAAGTGCCACAGTTGACCAAGTCCAATAGCATGGTAGCATTGAGCAATATTTTCTAAAACTAATGCTCAAATCAGCGCTGTCACTTCTCACACAATATTTTATAGGTGATGAGTATGCGTGTATCTAAGGTACAGCATGTTGTCTCCCATAGGCAGCCCGAGGCAGGCTTAAATCCTTCCATGCCAGAATAGCACCGGGAAAAAAAAACATGGACAGAGTGTGTGGCCTGAGGTTGAAGAGTGTAGTGGTCACCACTGAAGGCTTACTCCCCTAACCATTCATTGTAAATAGGAAGGAAATTAGGACAATTAGAACATTTAAAATGTAAATGACAGAAATAGCTGAAAACCTTTTTTTCCCCCAGTTCCTACTTGTTTAAACAAAGCCGTAACAAGCTACAATCAGAGAGGTCTGCAATGGATCCATGGCAACGAAAAGCCCTGGCCTATGGCTACCATCTTCCCCAGCACACTGACATTAATTTACCAGATACACACGTACACATTGCAGGAAAAATCACCAGGCTCAAGCTTCATTCACTCAAAAAGGGGATCATTAGCAAATGAAAGAAAAAATATAACAGGTCAGCAATTTCCTTGATGAACTCATCTATTTATTTTTATTTGAAAGAGAAAGATGAAATTATTCTTGTAATTTTTCTGCTTTGTACCTCTAGTGAAGAGAAAATTGCACCTATAAAGCTGATTTTGATTATTACATAGCAGATGAATAATAAAATCAATGCTTCAACATCTATGTATTCCTACAATATTCTTCACAGAGTCATCTGAATAGCACACTAAATGCAAAAGGTGATAGTACTAGAAATAGTACTAAAGATTACACCAAGCGAGGTTTTATTTGTTGTTGTTTTGTGTTGCTTTATAATCCTTGTGTGTGGAAAAGGTGTTATTTAATCAGTCAGAAGATCAAGAGCTATCCAACAGCATGAAAATACTAGCTCCAAGCCTGATCAAAACAGAAATTCCTAAAAACTACATGAGAAATTAAGTATGCACGGAAAATAAGCAAAAGCATCTCCCACAGTTATGAAGGGAGTTTTGGACATGCTGTATACTACTGATGTGGCAATAGCACTTACTAAAAAGTGTTAAAAGTTGCTTAATTTTGTGGGTGGAAAAGGGAGGTCTAGGATGGTGTTTCCCGTTGGATGTTTGCTCGCTGCCAGCTTGTAGGTCTGGCTCACCTGGCAGCGATGAGCTGTGCTACTCCATGAGTTCCCCATGCTACATGCCACGCTCTGTCCCTCAGTCCAGGACTTCCACGTGCCCGGGCATCTCACCCTTACTTGTCCCACCAGTCCTTCCTCAGCTGCCAGCAACACTTCTGAAATACCAAGCATGTCTACAGTCTACACATTTTGCTACAAAGGGTCTTTCTCCTCCTTGCAGCAGAATGAGAGGGTCAAAAATACAAGCCATCCTATTTGTGTGCAGGATGGTCGTCAGTGAAGAGCACTGAAGAGCCAAACAACCCTCTGTGAACCGAGGACTGGTGCCAGTAACAGAGCAACAGGAAACATCTCCATCCCATTACACTCCGCTCACACAGGCTGTGTAATAAGGGACAGCCCGTAATGTATTTAAAAATTACTTGAGGCTTTATTTATTCTGGTTTTGCAGGCTGAGCACATCATTTCTAGAAGATACTTCAGACAGAGATTTCAAAGGTATAACAGACCTAAGAATACTCTCTGGTGGCATAACAGAAATTTTATCTCATATTTTAGTCTTGCCTAATGCAGGTTTGCAGTGTGGCAGGGTGATCTGTCATAATCAGGTTTCCTCAATCGGCTTCTCAGCTCTGTACATGTCACACTAGTAAACAGCTTCTGAAATCAAATACTCAGCTGATAATTTACTAGAAATTAAATCATCTAGGGCTAGACACCATTAAAAACCAGACTGCCTGAACAGATATTTCCACTCACCAAGCCCAACTGAAAGACAAAGCATGAGATTTCTCCATCATATATTGGCTGACACTCTTGACTTGCTCAAAAAAATCATAAGCAAGTAAAATCAGATACCCGGGACTTAACTCACTATTATTGTCATAGTAGGTTAAAGCCCTATATTGGGGTTAATTGGTCACCTTTCCAGGCCAGACCCAGGAATCCATCATACATATGTTCTAAAGCCACCCACAAAAGACGTGCCTGGAGATACCACAATGCTCTTCTGTATTGTATCTAGCAGCCATTTCAGCTGTCTTTGCCTAATGAGCAACCCCAGCACACGCCTACATTTTTGGACGTTCATTAAAGTTCAGTCGTGCAAAGTGCTGAGCAGACAGAGAGGGGGCTGATGAAATCTGAGATGTCAGTAGAAATGATTCAGAAAAATCCCACAGCACATATTCGACTTTCAACATATGAGATGTACACTTGGGAATTATTCTGACCATAAGCAGTGTTAAGTGCTGCTCCCAGAGATCAAACAACATACGTAACACACACCTACCTGTTGGGCTGATACAGGACCCTAATCCTGACCATGGGTCCAGGGACCCTGACCAAACTACCAACATGAACTGGGAGCAGATAATGCCCTCTGATGCAGCACTGCCACTTAAATACTTTCATTAAGTGATAAATACAATTTACTGTCTTTCATTGCATAAATTCTCTCATCTTATTTCACATTGTAATTTGTTTGACAGGGACATTATAAAGAGTCAATTACATTTTAACTGTATTGTGTTTCTTTTTTAAAAAAATTATCTGCAATGTCTGACAAACAGCAGTCTGCACAGTCACTCTGGGGACCATTTATAATTAGGGAAATGTGTTATTTCAAGGTTTAGCTACCAATAAGGAGTAATTTCTTTATAGCTGTAAAGAGCCGTTGTGCTTGGGGTGTCCAGCAGGACTGTGTTCATCACCATTATTGTTCAATATGTTTGTGAAGTCCCTTAAAGGTCTAATAAGGCAAAACAGGAATGCTGTTGATGGATGTCAATGCAAACAATACCAGATATTTTGCTTCCTGAGCCCTCAGAAGAGCTATAGCTCCAGTTCAAATGCTCCTAGGATCTCTAGGCCTTCATGTTACCATGGCAGAAGCGATAGCAAACAAAGATGAGCCAACGCTTTATAAAATAAAATATGAAATACAGCCTAGTTATTATGGACATACAACGTCAAATAGCCAAATCTTTTTGGCAGGCAAAGCCTTATAACGCAAGACAAGAGATTTTATTCAATGTTACTTATCTCTAATATCTGCGAAAAGACACCATGCATGCATGCATATACACACATTTGTATTTGAATAATCTAGCATGATCAGGATTACTGAACCCTTGTAAGTCAAAACACAACATTTTAAAACATTTCACTGTAGCCAACATCTAAGAATTGCTCCGCTCATCGAAATGCAGCCACAACTGAGGAGGGAGACACCAGCCATGCTAATGAGTTAACATAATGTACAACAGTTAAAGAGATCAGAAGCTAAAATGAGCTACCTCCGGTAGAGGCGAAAGAATGTTCGTAGCTAGAAAGCAATTTGGTCAGGGTAGAGTCTCATATCTGCTCTGGGGTAAGTTCAAGTAAACTTTAAGCTACAGAAAATTCAGGACTCAGTTTTACCTGTGATTCAAAGAAGGTCTTTTCCAAATCACATTTCCTGAATGTCTCAGGTCCTACCCAACATTCAGTGCAGACCTGTATTTCCATGCATCAGCTATCGGAGCAGCGGTTTTAGCCATACAGATGTATTCTTCCAATGCTGCTTTAGAAGTTCACAGGGGCAGATCATCTTCATGGGGTGGAACAATATACAGCAGCTGGGGATCTGGGGTCTAAATTACGTAAGAGCTGCTCATTCCCATGATCTGTAACAGCACGTGGATATATAGAAGCACGTGAAATAGTACTATCTCATCAAGTTTAGTTAGTATAAAAATTATCACCGCTTTCAATTTGAGTGCTCACCTATCTTGAACCTTAGTGGCTTGCAAAACTAGGTGGAAAGTGTTAGAGTTTGTACCACGCGCTGCCACAATGGGAAATGTGCTATTCACTAGAATTACTATATGGCTCAGTATGTGCCAGCTACAGATATTAATCCTCTATGATCTCTTCTCACTGTAGAAAGGCATCTAGGAATGATCTTTGTCACAGTTTTAAGAACATGAGTAGTCCCCCTAAGTAGATTAATCACAAACCGAGGATAAACTAGCAGTTACAGGTTGTCCGTCTTTGTCAAATATCTTTAGTATTCCCCCCAAAGAGAAAGCACCTGCAATATGGGAATGGTTGTGGGTTTTTGCAAAGGTTTGACCTCATCATGTTTCAGTTGGCCTAACACACAGGTATGATTTCTTTGTCGATTAAAGACGTATTGTAATCAACAAGGGAAAAAAAACCATACTTGAAAGTAACAAGTAGCTCGGATATTCATTACTAGCCATTAACCTGATTTTCTAATGAATACGACATTAGGCATTCATTAACAATCATTTGTGTTTATGTGGAACAGCGGCTGTATAATGAAGGTTGATAAATGAATAGAAATGAAACGAGGGAATTTTGGACACTTGTAAAGCAATTAACTTGTTTGGCATTAATTACATATTGAAAAGCTAAATCAAGTACATTTGGAAAGCCACTAGGACAGACACACAGAGCAAGGGTAGATATAAAGACTAGATATAAAAGAAAACCTTTATTTCTTTTAAATAAAGAAATGCAGCCAGAAGTATGGTATTAATGACAAACGAAGTCCATTTCTAGCAAAAAGAAATCGGATTGCAGCCTGCATGTTAATAAAGAAAAAAAGTTAATGAAAAGTGAAACAATGAAGCCAATAAAATAACCCCTCACAGTTGACAATGAAGTGCAAACAGGTGGTGTACTAGAGGGTTAATGTTTTTGTTTCTTAAAGAAAGAGCCACACAAGTGCCCACACACTTCAATGTATGCTAATATACGAAACCACCTAGCAAATTAGATGCTAGAAATGAGGGAATATGGAAGCTCATTTTACAGTTACTAGGACGCATTCCCTCTAATGAGTTGGTAACCTGATCTTCCCAGGCAGTTTTGACTGCATCATTTCTGCTCAGTACGGCCCCAGCCCCGAAAACAGACGTTTTCCGCACCCTTTGCCTGCACAGAGACACATTAACTCCGAGGAAGGCGACGCAGCCTCAGCAAACATCATCCATGCCTCTCTTCTGCAAGATTAAGACAAACAGTGTCAAAGATCGGGGCAAAAGGAGGCAAGAGAAGACTGAAGAGCAAATAATGGGAAAATTTTTGCTTAGCTGGGATTTGCTAAGGTGGGTGCCTCTTTAGCCAAGGAGAAGGGGTCTCCTGTGGTATATTGTATCCTTTTCCCCGTTCTCTCCCCACACCCTGTCCCAGCACACTCTATGAAGGAGCGCCACCTCCCATGCAACAACCAGGACACCCCACAGGTGCAGGAGCTGCTGTTCTGCTCCTGTCTGCCCCAAGAGCTCACAGGGAGCTCCTATCCCACTGAGAAAGGACCTCCAGCAGAGCAGGAGCTCAGCTGCCGGAGAGGCCACATGGTTCGACCCAGGCAACAAAGTGAGACATTGCAAACTGAGAAGCCCGTATGCTATGGCAGCGGGTAGCAGCTGATGAGAGCTGCCCCTCTGTCGGGATATCACTCCTCCTATCAGCGAGCTGGAACATCTTCCCTGCCCAAACCTGTGACCTAGGTGCTGCCAACTCCCAGCCCATGACACTGAGAAAAGGAAAGGTCTTCTCTCTGCCTGTTGCTAGTGCAGTAAAGCTAAAATGTTAAGTTTATCTCCACCAAAGGCTCGTACAGATGCTCACATATACTGAATTAGACCAAGAGACCTGTCAGTAATGGTTCCTGTTTCGAAGAGATTCAGCAAACACGAAGTACAGAACCCAGCTCCATTTCCAGGCATTAATAACAGCCTTTCTCTCTAGTCACATGTTCTGCCACTGATTCCACGTACAAAATGCCAGTATGATCGAACTAAAAAAAAGCACACAGAAGATGACTTATATCCAGATATTGCTGCAATTAAAAAGCTTTACTCACGACAACGCACGCTTCACCTGGCAGGTGCTGTCTAAATTCAGTGTTCTCAATTTATATCTTGTACCATAAAAACTATTTATTCTCTCCTTCTTTGCAAGCACATTCCCACAACAGAAGAAATAAATCAATCTCATCTTGCTCCAATTAA
Source organism: Chroicocephalus ridibundus (assembly GCF_963924245.1). Classification (NCBI taxonomy): domain Eukaryota; kingdom Metazoa; phylum Chordata; class Aves; order Charadriiformes; family Laridae; genus Chroicocephalus; species Chroicocephalus ridibundus. The sequence continues at coordinate 159,763,470 of NC_086284.1, forward strand.
TCTTGTCAGGGCTCACAGTTAAGCTTTAGTGGTTACATGTTCCATACCGCATGGTCCATACCGAAGACACGGCCTATCACAGATACATCACCAACTCTAGCAGGAGAATATAATTTTATTTCCCTTAGACCAAACTACACATAGCCCTCAGTAAGTTGGAGCAGCCTCATTTAAAACATGTTTTAAGCTTGTTTGCTGTGCTTTTTCTCCACTGCTGTGGTGCTCCTGTGCTAGCTGAGAACCCCACTGAATCTTCAGAAAGACCCAGCACCACTATAGGAAACCACAAATCCTTAACTAACATATGCTAACTTTTCTCCTCGGAACAAAAGCAGCATCTCTGTTGTCCCCTCGGCAGAAAACACCAATCAAAGACGACTCTTTTCAGGAACAAATGTTAGCCAGGAACTTCAGTTGTGTTTAATTAAGTTCTTCCGAAAGAAACTGCATGCTGTGGCACTGAAAAGGTTATCAGAGGTCAGCTGCCTGCCATGACTTTGTGACCCCCAAAAGGCAAGATAAAAGATAGTGGTATCCCTGCTGGTAAGATTGGCTTCCGCATTTGTTTCCCTCCCTTTCTGCTTTAATTTAATAGCAATCAGCACAATATGGCTGCTTTTCTTCGAACAATAGGATGGGCAGAAGTTAGATTTACAGCACTGCAAGGGGGAAAGCAGGAGAGAGGGGAAGCACGCTATGGCTCTTGATCTACAATAGGAACATCACTTTGATACCCATAAATAACTTGCAAACCTACTTAAGATTCATTGCTGTCAAGAGCTGACAGATGTGCGCTTTTTTAAAATTTAATATTACCTTATGGAGTCTCTCAAACACACCACTGCTAAGTCAAACAACTGCCTTTAAAAATGGAAGATAATTCAGAGTACAGATCCATGTTGAATATATAATGTATTCCCAATATTTCTCTGAACTATTATAGAAGAGCTATCACCATAAATGTACAAATCCACATTTAAACCACCGACACAACAAGCAAAACTATTGAGGAGGTTGAGACAATACTGTCAGGATCCTCCTTCAGGCTACTTTGGTCACAGCAAATGTGCGCTACAGTCCCTGCAATTATCAAAGTGCACAGAATAGACAGGATTTGACCTTAAGTATCCAAGGGAAAAGTCTGTGTAATTCCCAAGATTTCAGAACATCTCATAATATGTTTAAAGCACTGCAATCAATATTAACAAGACTGGAGTGCTAACCAAATTTAGTCATCCTTTTAGTGACGATAAGATAAAATGGAGTTGTTCAACCTTCAGAATGTGTTTAATCATTTTACAGTGCAAGAACTTTAGACATTAGGAGCCAACATTTCTCTTATTTTCTGAGAAGATGCAAGTTGAGTGGTGGGGTTTTTTTAAACTATTTCCAGCCTCTTCAGCTGTGGTCCCTCACGACTGAGTATTTCTATATCTCATTCCTGCCCAGCAAACTGCCTTCTGTTGAACATTTCCCTCATAGGAAACTTGTCAGCAGCTTTGTTCAGATCCAGCATGGGATGGCATCCACGGCCTTGCTGATAGATCCCCACCATCACACAAAATCATGACCCTCTCCAAGGCCACAGAAAACTCTCATTGACTTCGGTGGAGCCAGGACTGCTCCCAGCTCTTTGCTCAAAATCAAGCTCATTCTCTCTCCTTCTCCAATCCCCCCAGTCCGCTTCCTAAAGTGTGAAAGACTCAACTCTGCTTCCAAAGCCAGGGCAGAGATGGAAAGACTTGTAGCAGGGGCAGTCTCAGCCCAGAGAGGGAGCCTGAGACCGCACTCACCACAAACACCACCATAGCTGCTAAATCCTATTTGTTCTTAGCAGTTGAGCCATTCATCAAAATAGAGAGAGATGATTCCATCCCCTTTCAGATCACTTACTCATTTTGGTTTGAGGAGAGGTCTGGCAACGGGAGGATAATTTGCTGTGATACTGCGAAATCTCCCACTGAAATCAGTATGATTCTAGGTGCATTAGAAACACAATGTACTCGTACTGTGAATATTTCATTTCTAAGCTTATTAAACACATAAAATACCTTTTATATTTTCTAAATGTCTACAGTATTGAATCTCAGGTCATTATCATGCTAAACAGCCCAGAGCAGAAAGTTAGATATGTTATGGCAGGGCTGTGGGGTTTTTTCTCAGTAATCCCTTTAGTGGCAAAGTATCGGTGCTTTTGTTTGCCAGGTGAATTACTGTCTAGAAAATGCAGTTGGTCTTCCAAGAAGGCAAGAAGGCATATCTCTGTACTACACCGACGTGCAAAATTATTATCAATAACTATCAATTCCAGCAGCAAGCCGAGCTTTGTGGTTCAGAAGTATACACTTTAAAGTGAATCACAATTAGAAAACCAGTTCCAAGATTAAAGTTGTCAGAGATAAAAAGACACAGACTGCTGTTAGTTTTCTGCGGCAGCAATCAATCCTGTTCTTCCCTCTGCTTGAATTTTCTCCTCTGTTGAAACGCTAGAGTCATGAGGCTTTAATCAATACGCAAAGCAATTACTTTCTAAAATAAAACAATCTTAGGTCAACGAAAGATAATGGAAATCATACAGGCAGTTCTTCATGTCCAAATGCCAAGCTTCTGGTTTCACCTCCAGACAAATCCAAATGACAAGGAGTACAATATTTGTTTCCCCTAGTAACGCACTGGGATACCACAGCATATACTTTAACTGAGTTCGGTCTCCCGTGTTTGTCCTCAGCTTGTTCCACATAATTCAGTAAAATACACAGACGAGTGCCACATCTGGATTTGTTACCTAGGCAGCAAATAAACTTCATCTGAAACCTCACAGCAAAACACGCAGTTTGAAATTTTAACTGGTGTGGCAAGTGCCTCATTTATCAAACCCGCAAGGAGAAAAACAAAATACAAGTGATCAACGGCATCTCAGTTAAAATGAAGTTGCAATGGGGATTTTCAACTTTAATTACTTTAATTTTCTAGCTCTTACTTTCATAAAACACTTGAATATTGAAGGGAGCACTGGTATCTGTAACACACCAATGTGACAACAGACTCCTGGCCCTGTTCAGAGAACAAGCTAAAACCATCCTCACGACAGCAATTATATCACATTAACAGCACAAAAGGCAAATGGGAGTACTTGCGGTTCTACTTACTATATCAGGTGTTTTTAACAAAAAAACACATTTTGGAAAAAAATAAGCAACTAAGCACAGCTCATCTAAGTCAGAAAAAAATACTTAAGAGAAAGACCGATCAGTCCTCCACAACTCCATACAGTTTAGAGGTTAGGAAAATGCTTTTCATGTTTCCATGACACTGGATTCAAGGCTATTTTAAAAGAGGTTTACAAATGTTCTGGCCTTCAGGAGACTTCGAATCAGTAAGTGAGTAAGATCGTCAAGCTCACACTAACCTTGTTTAAAGTGGAGTTCTTTAATATGAACTGCTTTAAAATATTTTACTGAATATTGCAATATTGAGCTGCTGGTCAGTTTAAGATTTTTCTTGTCCCTCTGAAAATAATACATCTTATAAAAAATAATAAATAATACATCTTATAATAAAATAATACATCGCCTCCCCTGTGATAGGAAGTCATTTATGCCTTGCGTAGCGGATTACTTGGTCTGATTTCTTTGAGAAAGCAAAACAGGTGTCTTTGCTGGTATTTCAAAGGCTTTCATAAGTGTACCTTAACCTTCTGCGCTGTGGCTCAAGACAAAGTGTTCAAAATCTTCAGGGAAAGGCATGGTAGAGTGGGAAAAATAAATAAATGCTTACCTGAATATTATCCACGGTGTGCCAATGGCAGCCAAGTGTTTTTTCTCAGGCATTTTCAGCGAGGGTATGAGCTCATCTTGTAAATGATAAACTAAAGGACGAACGTACACTCTTGAGGCCTGATGAAAGCCAATAAATGTGATCGCAGGCATAAAGGCTGGTTGTTTAAAGGACAAATAACAATAAGATGAAATTAACATTTTGTAGAAGAACAGATCAAAACTGTCCAGTATATGAAAGTTCAAGATACCATTACTGTTTGTGGTTAACAAAGAAAGAGGAACCCTTGGAAAATAGACTGTGTACTGGCATCAGTCAGAGGTGCCGGCAGTAAATCATAATTTCTGACCATTCTCAGGCCTTTACACTATCTTTCCAAAAAGCGTAAAGCAACCAGATCTCATTGCTGAGATTATGTAGGATGAATTCAGTCATCTCTGGAGCAGAATTCAAGAGGGTATGGGGGAAAAGGGAGGGTTATATCTTATTAATAAAGCAGCTTACATCATCTCAGGTCGTTTTGCCGAGTGGCAAATTCAACTGTGTAAGGAAGAGATGCAATTACGGACCCATCAGCTTCGGTCCTGAACCTGCAAAAGATAAGTGCACCCCATCTGTACCAAGAGCAGTCCCATTGTCCAACCAACCAAGTCCAGGTTAAGCCCATGCATAAATCCTGGGTATACGTGGGACCCCTGACCATTGCAGACGGGTTTACTGCAGAAAAGAATACTCATGAGCGCACCAGCTGTATTGATACAACGGTATATACAGACACCAGGAGGAGACACTGCAGGAGGAGTCTTCCCCCCTTTCACACCTCAGCCACACCTCCCCTTTCCTGTTTTTACCCCAAAGTCTTCCCTGAAGACTCAAAGTCAAATCCAGAGCCTCTATAAGGGCATAGGTGAGACAGACCAGTACCACAGAGGTCCCCAAATCCCAGTTCCCCCTGTGGAAGGAGAAGACAGAGGAACTGGTGTCTTCCCTTGAAGAGCTGGCAGGTTTGTGATGCTGCCCTCTGCCAGATAAATTGGGCATGAGGGAGAGACCAGAACCTCAAACATCCAAATTCCTCAACTCCTTTAGTCACCAAAACTATGCAAGTCCAGACGCAATGTCACACCTACCAGCTACCTTGCTTGTCATCCATGACAACTGCATTCACAAGCTAGCTCCCACAATGTTACTTTTCTGCTAAGTTTTACTCATATGACAAGCTCTTTTCTCAAACTCCGTTCCTTTAGCATGTTTGACCCTGAAAACCCTGCCTCGGCAGAACTCCTCCCCATCCACCAAGTACAAGGTTAGAGAAAACTGACTACATTACCTACAACAGCATTTAAAATTCAAGTGCACTGGAGCAATATATTTCAGAATAAAAGCTTTGAAAAGGTACCTAAAGAGTATTTTAAAAGTTGAAAGCGTCTCAGTATGTCATGGAAAGAAGATGATAAAATCCCACTAAGTATTTATTTATTACAATTACAACGTGGTGATACTTCATGTTCAGTCCCTAATAAACAAATATGCAACTTCTTGAATGTCAAACCTTGGAATATATATTTTGAAGTCCTGGGATGCAAGACGAGACCATCATTACCTGCAGAAGAAGAAAAAATAATGACTGATTTAAATCAGCACATCTCTATGGACCTCAGCAGGACCGTGCTTCTGTAAAAATCTGATAGAAAACTTCAGTTTGAATATTAACACAAGTGAATCTTGAGGACAGAGCAGCCCCTGGGCTGCTTCAACAATGCCGTACAAATTGCTAGCTGTGGTCTACACTGTGGGCTTCAATCTCTCCTCCCTCAAAGAGGAGCTTGAACTGCACTGCCTCAATTCCCTGCTTGAGAGAGAAAGAGTCGCTTCTCCCTGAAAGAAGAAAGGTGACTTTTGTTGGCTTTTTACTTACTGTATCAAGATGTAATCATGTTTAATTGTGATATTAAATAATGTGAAGTTAAAGCATTCTCTAATAAAACAAATCTTATAAATAGCAAACATCTACCTTCTTTTCCATCACGTTCATATTAACATTTTCATTCAAACAAGGGGTTTCTCTCGTCATCTTTTGTCAAGGCTTTTTAATCAGAAATAACTAAAATTATGGAATTTCTGATCTTACATTAAATAAAAATTCACAACGTTTATTCAGGATGCCTTTTGCAGAACCAAACAAAGTACGAGCACCACCTGAGCAAGATGGCATGGAAACCACCAGTGCACACTTACAACAACTTGTCTATACTTGCAATGTTAATCACAGACCACTGCAGGTGGGGTTTTCTGAAATGCTCTGCGTTGGCCCAGTTCCCAGTAGGCCTGCACAGGGTGCTCTGTAAGATGTGATCAAGGTTAATAAAGATTATGGAAAGCATCACCATCACGGGCTGATCCTTTCTCCTGACCTCAAGAGAAGAATTGAACGGATGAGTGCAACAAGATCATGCCACATATCTTGTACCTCACTTCTTAGTTCATAAAATAAATCCTTGACTTTCTGCGTAGAAGTAAAATGGTTGTTTCTTCGGAAAATTGTAATTTATAGCCAGAAAGACTGGTTGGGATCAGTCCAATCCTTCCCACGGATGGTTAATGAGAAGAAAGATCCTTCTCATCCTTTTTGCCAACTCCTCCATTCCTTTTGCCGTGATGGTTTGGAATCAGTTTAACGTAGGTTTTGCTATTGAGGATTCTGATCTTCTCACCCTAGCCATAAACAGTAGCAGAATTTTCTGGAATTTTCTTTTACTGAAATATTTTTATCAGTTTTTCTCTTTATTATTGATCAGCCTTTTGAACCACCAGGTCCCTCCCTGACAACCTGTAGCTGCCTGCCTTGGCTTTCCTCAGAGGTACTGCAGGGGTGGGACACCAGGAGCGTGACAAGAGGGTTCTAATCCAAAAAGATAGGTGAGAACTACATAGAGGCCCTGAAACGATGGTTGTGCCTTGCTCTCCCCGTCTGTCTATGAGAACAAGGAGCCCCACTACAGATGAAACCTAGAGCCACGAGGCTTAGCAAGTCCCAGGTGACAACTGTGCTAAAAACCAAGACAGCCTAAAGCTAAAATAGGTTTTAAACCTGAAGATAAAATATACCTCATGGTGAGAGCAATGGCCGAGTATGAATCGCATTCAAATTCTATCTCTGAAGCCAACTGAGCAGGATTCAACCTTGTCTTACACTGATTACAAGATGGCTATCCTAATTAGTGGCACCCACTATTCAGGGTTGTTCTCTTATTTTTTTTAGGAAATTCTGAATTTTACCCTGATAAGTGATAAAAAATGGACATTTTTGATAGCATCAGTGCTTCATGCCCCCTTTTTTTTTTTTTCCACATAGTTTTATATAGCAGCCGTTCCTGGGCAGTATTTGTGCAGCTTTTATTCACTGCCTGAAAGTGGAAAGGATGCTTTGGGCTTCTGGTTTTGCTCATAATTTCACATTGGCAAAGTTTGTTCAAATCCCTTTAAAACCTCTAAACCTATCTGTGAGCCAAAAAAGGTACGGCTTCAGAAGGCAAAAGAAATAAATCTCTTTGAAATGCTAATGGAGTGGAACATTTTCTGCTATTTCAAGAAATAATCTAGCCTTTTGGAAAATTTGTAAAGGGTTTGCTCTAATGAAGATATTTTAATTTATGACATGCAATTATAGTTCAGTGAAAACAATATTGTGCTGTCACAGCCTCACTCCTTGTGCTGTGAAAATAGAAACGCCATTATGAGAGAGAAACTGCCGCTTTTAGGAACACACAATGTTTCACTAGCTTTGGCGAAGACGAACAAAGCACTGAGCTCTGTGTGCGTATCTGAAAGGTACAGTATTCTTTTCACAGTGACACTTCAGTTACTTTTCTTTGAGCATTTTTAAGGGGAAAAAAAAGTGTCTAGCATGAGTCTGTCACGAGCCCTGAGGAACTGGAATAAAAACACACATAGACAGTACAAGGCTTGGTATTGTACCAGCCGCCACACGCATGATTTAAAAGCCTACCTAGGGCACCAGGCTAGGTCCGGTAACAGAGAAAAGACGTTATGCCCAAATATTGCTCGTCAAACTAAAGTCTAGATCTGGGAACATGGAAAAAAAAAAAAAAAAGGCTTCAAAAGGAAAATAAAACAATGCTGCTAAAATAGGCCTGATTATGTGGGTCACTAAGTACTGTGTATTTCCCCTGTAGCATTTCATAGTGGTTACTGTTGCCAGGGGAAGCTTGATCCTCTCATTATGTATGTTTGTCTTTCACATCAGAGCTCCTCTCTTTCTTTCCATGCCCCAGCACTGTAACAGAAATAAAAATAAGGAATGAACCCCCATTATTACCCAAATACCTACAAAGCAGAGGGAGTGACCCCGGCGGGTCGGCGGGTCAGTCCCCTCATCATTGATGCACTTGCTCCAGCGGACCCCTGCCTTTTGTCGCCGGGTCAAAGCCAAGACCTCTGCTGAGTGTCCTCAGTGAAGAATTAACAAGTGTGACAATTTGCGGTCCCTCCTCCCCCCCCGCCGCCAGCCCCCAGTCTTGCCTGTGTGAATGCTGTAAATAGAGACATCTGGATGGAGGCCTTTCACTGCAGTAATTGAAAATGAACATGGATCAAGTTCTGGCCTGTTGTATTCATAAATCTTCAGGCTTAATTACATTAAAGGGAAATCTAGGGCCCGGCTCTATGGAAACGGCAGATCCTATCGGGCTCTCAGATCATGAATCTTTACGATAAGTGTTTTTCCTCTCTTCGGGACAGCCGGATGAGAAATTTCGATTGGGTCTTTCCAGCATCAGAAACCCGGCAAAGATCTATAATTGTGCTTTGCCTTTGCCTTTTCCTTCGTACGGGACGCGTTTCCACCAGCGGGGAGCTGGAGGACGCGGATGTGTGAGGCGTCAGGCTGCCGTCGTACCAGGCGTTTAGGGGATTGATCCCGGAGGGCCACACACCCTCCGTGTGGAAAATCAGGAAGAGGGCAAATGCGTAGCTAGCTCAGTGTCACGGTTTTTGCAGGCACAGAGCCCTTGGTTCTGCTTCTCAACGGAAGCTGTGGGACGATAAGCAAACGGGGTCTGCAGTTCCGCTTGCTCATCTCCACATTTTTGAAAAGGGATTTTGAGTTCAGTGGAGGCTTCCTTCACGTCTGCCTTTCAAAAACTTAGCTGTTGTTGAAGGAACAAACTGATATTCTGAAAAATCAATAAACAAACCAGCCAGTAGCAGAAGGGCAAGAATTTTGGATTTCAAATGACACTTTCTAGTCATTAAGAGCTGGTTGTTTTGCAAAAGCACTGACACTTTCGGCAGCATTTTCTGTCTCTGTTAACAATCTCTCATCACAGCTACAGACTCCACAGTGAGCTTGTACGTGATGCAGGTTTTCAATGCAGCAGAAGCTTTGATAAAAAGAACACTCCAAATGGAATAAAGAAACACAAAAGCCAAGATATTTTTATGTGAGGGAAGGGTTTTCCTAAACCCTACCCAGAAAAAGTGCTGGTGTAGACAGACCCCTTTAATTAAATTCTGCAGGAACTAATCTGATAGCATGTAAGTTGACTACTGTCTCCACAGCCACCAGACAATGCCAGACAATATGGCCAAGTAAAACTGAACCCTTCTGTTCATTGACCATTGGAAGAATATGGTACAACAAATACGGAAATCCTGTATCTTGGCCTTTATACGCATTCTGAATGCTACCGTGTGGTGTTTTTTTTATAATTTTGCTTATGAGCACTTTGAAGCTAAAGAAATACTAAAATTCACCAGAAAAAGAATATTTTAACCAGCTTGAAACCAGCACAAAAGCTCAAGACCTTTTGTAAAAAAAGAAAGAGGGGAGGGGGGAAAACAAAACCACCCACCTACTTCCCAACTGCAATTTTGCGTCCATGAAATTTCAGCCTGAATGAACTTCAATACCACGCTACAAATTTTTAGGTAATAATAGCAGGGTGAGCTCCATGCAGAACCCCAAATTCGGTCCTCAGTCCCCACGGCTACAGGTTGCCCCCGAACCACCCAGGTTTCTCCACCCCACTCCTCGCGCAGCAGGGAAGCTCTGCAGCAGCAAGCGGCGATCAGTAGCAAGCAGGTCCTCCAAAACAACAGCCTGTCCTGCCCCGCAGCGCAGGGGCACGTTGCAAGAAATAAAAGCTCCTGAAAAATACCTCCTGAACTGGAAACGCGAGTGACCCACCCTTTTTAACAGATCATCATTTTGTTGCAGGATTTGTACAAGCTGCTGCGGCAGAAAACTATCAATGACGTTTGCTCTGCAGAAGGGCAGGGTTACTTACAGCCTCCAAAGAACCAGTGCTCCAGTAAAAAGTGTTCCTGCTGTCAGTATTTACCATCATATTGACAGAAAGGGCTGGGTAATGGCTCAGGGATTATTCATATGAAACCTGGAGCCAGTGGCACTGTAAGTTATGGAAAGACGACAAGCTCCCACAGCAGTGGCCGTGCGTCTGAGAGAGAAGGGACACGCTTTCTGCCAGCGGGGCTCAGGGGCTGCGACAGAGATCCAGAACTACAGACTTGCACCTGAGCTCATACATACATCTCCCTACAAGGCAGGAGGGTGACAACAGTGCCAAATTATTCATATTTCCATGAGGCCAGTCCTTCTCTCTGTAAGACTTTTGTACCTGACAGGTTTACTCACATGCCTTTTGTTACTTTCCAGCAATTCTCCTCTAAGATTCCAGATGTTATCTTTATCTTAATTGTAGGTTTAATTATTGAATCATTTAGGCGGAGTCCATTTTATAGAGGTCTTTCTGTCATACATTTGAAGGGAACTCCAGATTCTGGGCCCCCTTTTACTACCACCGAAGAGGGACTACTCCAGCAGTAAAATTAGCAAAGGCAACAGAACTGAGCCCCCAGGGGTTTAACCACCCACATTGTTCATAGCATTTGGGAGATGCCAAAGTGGTTTGCAAATGTGATATGTCTTTCTCAGTTCTGAAACTTTCAAACTGTGCGGGTGATTGGGGCTAATTCCTATTACATGCCCATACCACCTGCCTTATGTTGCTCATCCTATTACAGCACCTGTTCCTCTTTCAAACTGAGCTTTCCCTCCTTCCTCTCTTCCGCCGGTACCCAGGCTCGTACCCTCTCCTCTACCCGCCTCCTCACTGAGTGGGTCAGAATTCAGCCCCTGCGCCACACAGCGACTCCTCTGATGCTCCTCCTCTCCTCCTGGCCGTCAGGCAAGCCTAAACGGCGGCACTGAAATACACTGTGGGATGCCCTGCTCCTTCAAATGCTTTGAAAGGAAAGTAAATCAGCAATTTTACATTCTTTTTTCCTGGCAATGAGTATGCAAAAACAGCAATTTATTAAAAAATAAATAAACCAATTAAGCCAGCATTATGGATTTAGTCCTGCTCATCATTCATCAGTGCCTATCTGGAGTCTCCCAGAGCTAGTTGGTCTCTATCAGCGTAATTTATTGTCCTTAAAAAATTAAATGTACATTAGAAAGCAGCCGTTGTGCATGTGTACTGCAGTATGATGTACTCTTCCTTGCTGCCTGCGCCGATGCTCGCTGTGAGTTCATTAAAGAAAGTAAATTGATGTCTGCTTTTTTTTTTTTGCTATACTTTGTGGCAATATGCTTACATGAGACATTCTTTCTGCACAATTTTATTTAAATTCTACAGAGACTGGGTGCCTAACTTCCAGTGGTATCTTTGACAGTACCAGTTTGTGCTACCTGCAACCACAAAAACAATGCCTCAAACATTTCAAATGAGGTGGATTCTCCAGAAATAACCAATAGTAATACTTTATATAACCATTAACTTTGCAACAGGCAACTTGTAAAGAAAATCCAATCATAACAGTAAAATTTGAAACAGCTTTTGTTTAATTCCATTCTTTACCAATCCTAAATGTACAGCTGCTGATGAATCCCACCATGTATAATTCAGATGAAGATCCATCATGAATATGATGGACACTAATGAATCAAACATGTTGTACAGATCCAGACAGCCAAAAGCCACACTGGGAAGTGAGGATATGATCTCTCTAAAGAGCCCAATTGCCCCACACTCTCAGACCTCCCGTATATTTGCTCACATCCCAGTTGCCACATATATCTAGTTTCTCCTTCTACCCACATAGGCAACTACTTTGAAGAAGGCAATTATTAGGGCTCTAAGGGGACAGCAGTAGCTCCTTTGCTCAAGCTTAAGCCAGCGTTTTGACCAGAACAGTTTCTGCACAGCTTTTTCATGCCGGAACTGTATAATTTGAGACACCAAAATAGTTGGGATGAAAATGCCACCCCCTGTGCAGTGGGACAGCACCAGGCCCTACTAGCCAAAGTCTTCATAGGGAACATCAAACTACACCCTAATTTCATGGGGAGCCTCTGTAAAGACCTCTATGAATATTGATGCGTAAGCCATATAGCATAAAAAATAGTTACTGGGGCATTTCCCTTTCCCGAGGCAAGACGTCTACCTGAGGTAGTTATTTCAGCAATACCTGAAGCCATTCGTGTCCTGCACTGACCAAGGAGTCGCTGCCATTCCTGGGATGCCTGAGCCTGCCTGCCCCATGGCAGGGAGACATCAGGAAGAAAATATTGCAATAGCTGCTGAGAGACAGGCAGGGACGTCTCCATTTTGAACAAAGAAAAATAAAAAAGGCTCCAAACACCATAAAACTTACACAGAGTCTCCAGTATTTTGCCAGCGATATGAGTTAGGAAGTTATTAGAGGCATCTTCATGTTTGACACTGTTTCTTATTTATGTCTCTTCTCCTTTTGGCTCTACAAACTCTACAGTCTGGCATACCTGGCATAAAGGTAAAGATTCTTTACAATGCAGTTGTGTTGTGTCTTTACCATCAAACAAATCGAATATATCTGTTGCAAGCCCAGAAACCTTGGAAGACAACTGAAAGACAACACGTTTAATTTCTCCATGACTGCACTGCCTGAATTTCATATACATGTAAATGGAGTATATAAATATACATAGTCCAAGTAAACTTGAAGTTTCAGTAAAACTTAGTACACCCAAAAACCAGAGCCCTCTTCCATCACACGGAGGCCTCACAGTGTCTCTGCATATGCTGAAAAGATCCAGTGACAGCTGGCGAGGTCATTGTAAATGAGGGAAAAAGAGAGTCTTGTCTCCATTACCAAACGGCAGCAACTAATCACTGTCACATGATGATGTGGTTCTGGACTGTCCACAGGTTTATTGTGGCCATTAACCTATTCAAATATTCTACTTGAGGAGGAAAAAAAAAGTCTGGGGCCCAGTCTGGATCCTTAGGTCTTCTGCAGTCATTTCCACCGCTACAAAAGTCACCATAAAACATCACCAAATCAGATCACATCTATATGAGACAAATACAGTGAGGCAAACTGGAGCCTTAATATAGAGACTATTACTGTCTACAACCCTCATGCATGATCTTTTATCCTGCAAGCAATGCAAAGTAGCTTTTGCAGCTTGCACTGAAAGACGAGCCCTTTGGTATTTACTGCGCAGCCAGGGGAACTCATCAGGGAGCCACTGAGGCTTTGCAAGCTCACACACCGCTTCACCCCACAGCAACCTGTTCATGCCACCGCGCTTTCAGGCCAATAGTACTTTATGGCCACCTCGCTATAGTGCAAATAATTACACTGGAGCAGAGAAAGGGTAAAACAGACTGCAGGAAGGAGGGACAGGAATTGCCTTTTTCCTCCCATTTTGGAGTTAATGCTCTTTGTCAGGTATTTACATTATCTTAACAATAGGAGGTTGATTCCCACACTGATTTTCTTATGGGCTGTTAACGTTGAAAATTATACATAGGCGATGAATAGTTTCTCCAGCTACCACAGATTATTTTAAGTGAGTCTCAGGAATTCAAAAAAGTGTTGACTTACTTAGAATCATCCATTCTTTTGGTTGGTTTGGGTTTTTCTGCCTCAAGGAAATGAACCGCATGAATGTGAGACAAAACAATATTATACTGGGCATATGCCTACGCTGCATGAGGCTGACGCTTTTCACGCACTGCATGCCGCCACCACCATACCTAGAATAAAATCATATATACTAACCAAATTGACAGCAGGACATCCCATAAGTGAACATTACACAAACCTTCATCCACAGAAAAGTTCCTAACGCTGTGTAATCAGCGCTCTGTGGTGGTCAGACACAGTGGGAAGTCCCTGCATCTTTGCAGTTCATGGCAAAACCTGGTTTACCCTCAAGGACAATTTAGGAAAGGAGGGAGGTTAAGACACAAGACTGAGTTTTGGAAACTCTAGCTTAAAATTGCCGTGGGCAGGGCACTCTGTGTGACCTTTGGAGATGACATCAGGTTTGCCTGATAACATGACTGTATTCTGTGTGGATGCACCCCCAAGCTAGCGCCAACGACCAAGCTCAGGTATTCTGAGGTGGGCAGGAGGGGCAGCCTGGAAATAGCACATGGTAACATCCTGAGTGTTTTTTTTTCAGCCTCTCCAGCGCTCTGTACTGCCACAACGACACTAGCAGTACCTAAACTACCTAATGTACATCCAGCTGATATATGTTCACGTGACCTTCACAAGGACTTTCATCTCTTGGGGAGGCACTGAGACCACCTGCCCAAGGAACTGAACCTGAGTGCCTCAGTTTGCCCTCCCAGCATCTCCATAGCTGAAGAAGCCATGGTCCTGACTCTAGACCTCAGACCTGTATCTGACCTGTCTAAAATTGGCCTTGTAATGCACCTCCGACTGGAAACTAGGGAAAAAAAATACTACTCTAGGTGCCTGTCTAGTTTATAATGACTTTAGAAGCTCAGTGTCACTGTAGGTTTTTATGGTATCTATTTCTGTAAAGATGTGGTCTCAGATGAGCTTCCTAGGTGATGCTCTAGCAATTGTTAAAATAATGATCTTTTGTAATAACCAAAGTAGTTATCTCACGGACAAATGCAGCCCCTTGTGCTCTTCTTAAATTGATGTCATAGAGAAGTATTCAGCATAGAAGAAATTGCCAGGAAGTTATCAATAAAAATCTGAGCAATACCCTTTTTCTTCTAAACTGAGCAAGTCAAAGAAATAGACGAAAATAATTTAACGGTGTGTGAACGCAAAGTCCCATGCGTGATATGGAGTGTATTGCGGACACTTAACACATCTGCCTCTCTATAGCTGCATTTTATTTAGTGCTGTGGAAGTACAAATGCTTCCCCACTAGTGGAACCACATAGTTTCCAAAAGCTGTCTTCCATTGAGAGGACAATTGTTTTCTATAGAGATGAGAAACAAATACCCATGACCCACGTCACCTTGCCCCAGCAGGCTTTTGCTGCGGCTTCCTCTGTGCAAATACAACAAAGTCTGGCAGCAGTCAATCCTGCCAGCCCACACTGAGCCACCACAGAGTGCGTAGCTATTTACCCTTCCTATTAATCTGTCAGTGTTCTAGTCAAACACGTGAAACAATATGGTGTGTGCATATCTTGACTGGTCATTGCTAAGTTACTGAGGAGCAACATGAATGAGTGGAAAACCATGCAACAAACTATAACGCTAGATTTTTAAGGTATGGAATATTGGAGTTCTCAATTGTCAGCGCGAAGGAAGCAGCCATGGTGTTCGTAGCACGGTGACAATAATGCGAAAGGCAGAAACTACAACCAGTCTGCCTCTTTCAGCATACAATAAATGGGCCCTGTTTGTTTTGCTCAGATGCAGATTTAATCCCAACTCTTTTATAGGCTCCCTGCTCAGCGCAGTCAGGAAACAATTAGGAAACTTGGGATCCTGTCCTTCAGTTTACTCCACACAACCAGACTGCTGCCACAGTGCGGAAACCAATGACTGCAGTTACCAGGGATGTGGCAGGGCTACATTTTGAAGCATTTGGAAGCCGAAATACTGTTTACTTAGAAACCCTGTTACAGAAACACGGTTGAATCCAAAAGCTGTATAGTGGATAACTCCGTAGCGTCCACTCCAGCACTCCTTACTCAGATAAATTCAGCTCAGTGGTATCAATTCTTGCCCAGGAGAGCA
This sequence comes from Chroicocephalus ridibundus, assembly GCF_963924245.1. Taxonomy (NCBI): domain Eukaryota; kingdom Metazoa; phylum Chordata; class Aves; order Charadriiformes; family Laridae; genus Chroicocephalus; species Chroicocephalus ridibundus. Next base: position 159,779,295 of record NC_086284.1, read on the forward strand.
CCTTTAAGAACAAGTCAGTACACGCTGTCAGGCTGCTGAGACAAGTACACTGCTTGCCCTTCTCAAAGTAATAATCTTATTTGATGATGCTTCAAGGCTCTGTCAGAGCTGAAAATTCACACTGCCTGCTATCTCTTTAATCCGTTTCCTTGCCATGAACAAAAGGAAGAGTGTGCGTATGAGAAAGCAGAAATAGAGGATATGGGTCAAAGGGTATATTCTGAGTGTCAGGAAGACTTTATCTCAATCAAAATAGTCTTTCCACAGTCAGCAAACTCCCCAGAGCCAACAAGAACTGCAAAAAAGGATGACTACAGACTTTACAAAACTAAATGACGAAGTCCTAATAACAGTATGTAGCCATTTTCAAAAAGCTTGACCTGCCCTTTGCTTTATGGTTAAAAAAGTTCTACTTCGTCGCTATTGGAAGAGAAGGTAAATTTTGCTTATGTGCCTAAGCACGTATATAAATATACATGTCCGAAGGTATTTGTATATATAAATCAAATTATGCCAAGCAATTCATAATGAATGAAGGCAAATTAGGGATTCACTGCTGCAACCACTTCCATGCATTGCTTTATACTTCTAACTAGTCCCATCAACTTCAGTAATACTATTTATATATGAAAGTATACAGATGGATAACCAGGAAAGGTTTTGGCCTCAAGGTCCCACACTTGATTGGTATTAACAGAACTACACAAGGCTCTAAAGAATTCCTGGATTAGGCTGCAAACTAGTGATTTGCAAAGTGATAAATTGCAATAATTAATTATGTTGTAATTGTCCTAGCCAATATCCATTTGAATGTGAGGTTCATTGTCTGATCAACTCCAAGTTGACCAAAATAGGACATAGTATACATCTCTCTGGACTTCTGAAAGATGAACGGTCCAGAGATGTCCAAAAAAGTGTCTGGAACAGATCCAAAGGCAAAGAAAATATCTTAATCTCAGTCCACGCTCAAGCGACAACTAGCGAAGCATACAGAAAGCAGATCTACCCCACACAATCAAGCTATCAGTCTCGAGTACTTACAGGCAAAATATCACCCAACTAGTAAATCACTGCTGGTCATGCTGAACTTACTTAACCTCATTATCACAAAGCACAGGTAAGCACATCAGCATTTCAAGAGGCATGGGAGAACCACAGTTTCACTGGTAACATAATTAAGGTGCTAAAATCCATAATTAAGGTGCTAAAATCCCTGACTGATGTTTCTTTAAACTTGCAAGGAAATGCCACTTACTCACAACCCTGTTTTGCTAAAGCCCACACAGAATGGGAGCAGCAAGAGCTCCCCTGCCCCATCTGACACTGCGTGCTAAGGTCTAGGAGTGACGGTGTTAGCACCAGCGCACCCAGTCAGAGTCAGGTTCTCACAAATATCCCAAGGCTTGTCCCACACAAAAGGTTTTGGTGATGCTTTAGCCAAAGATAACAGATTGCTGTTTAACTCAGGGTAATTAATGCAGTTGCCAATTGTAAGGTAAGCATATCTAACTCATAACAGGAGAGGAACACATGCATGTACCTGGGGTTGAAACTCCTAAATGCGATACACTTACTGTGGCAATTAGGCTTGCTCAAAGGGGTAAAAAACCACAGAATCAGAGTAGCAACTCCCTGCTCAGCAATTTCACTGAAATTTTGAGCGAGGCAAAGCCTGCCGAGGTCAACAAAAGATTCATTGTACTTTGTTTCAACTCCATAGTTAAGGTCTATGTGAGGAGTTAAAAAAAACCTCACATTTATTCCGTCATATCGATACAAGAGGTAACTAACAGAAAGCAAGAATTTTGCACTAAGAAGTGATGTTTTGAACTGTAGTACCTTGAACTGTAGGTTTAATAGGACAAGCCATACCCCTACAAGGTTAAACTGCAGTAGTAGAGTTTTCATACTAAATTCTTGTGCAAGTACCTTCAGAGTGCTTACATAAAACTAAAAAGCTCCAACTCACCTTAAAAAAAAAAAAAAAAAAGTATCTCCCTTTTTAAAATAAAACACAACCAAATTGTTTGGGGAACAGAGAAGACGGTTTCATTTATTAAGAATGAAGTAGATCATATCGTTCAGTTCCTCCTTCATTGTAGTTGCTCCCAACTCATTCCGATTTGCAGGAAAGCTGTACAGAGGAGCTGCAGATCTCAGGCTAGTGATCTTAAACTACCAAGCATTAGTTTACTTTTGTGGGTCCCTCAGAAATACAACTCTCTTTCAAGTGAAAGCCTGCTTATTTATTTCTGTTCCAGTTAAAAAAGTCATGCTTGATTCCAGAGGCTCCCAAATGAATCAAGACGTGATATTTCCGAGCACTGCCTGTCGTACAAGAGATGTGTGACCACGCTCTGGTTTCCCCACCTTCAGTTAACGCCCTCGCCACGATATCAGATCACTTTCCAAGTGAAACATGCAGCAGTCTTCTCTGGTTCAAATACGCCATATTTCAATAAATCAACAAAGTTGTATCCATAATTATGTCGATAATTGAAAAGAGATAGGATGAAGTTTGGGGGCAATTGAGAAGTCTTTTTTTTCTTTTTTTTTAAAAACAAAGTTCTTAGACACAGAACTAATCAAGACAAGGAATGTTGGTTTTTCTATAATTTACCAAAGTAAAACAGGTTTTGGTAAATTTAAGACTGCAGAGTAAATAAATAAATAGAAAAACCAACGTACAAAGAGAAATGTGAAGTCTTAAGGAACTGCATCCAAAAGGAAAAACTGGGAACTGAAAAGGGGAATGGCCCAAGGATCTAGAGAATCATAATAAGTTATATTTTTTCAAATGGCAAGAAAGTCTGCTTCATACAACATTTAAGTTTTATGAAATAATGAACAACTTACTTTGTTGTAGGGGAAGAAAGGATTTCTGCCTGGGCAGAGCTCTCCTGGATGCTAGTGAGCACCTTTGTTACAGGTTTTGAAAGTAAATACCTGTCCTTTCAGAAATGAAGAGCAGTGTTTACCCCAAGAAGTTTTTGGGGCCTTACTCAGAATACACTTAGGGGAATGAGAAACCCTGGGGTGCAGAGATGTCTTCTTCACCGGCCTGAAGTCAGTGAAGTTGAGGAGCATTTTTATGGGTTTCCTTAATCCTACTTTCTTATTTTATTTCAACACAAGAGGAAGAGAAATTGGATTTTTTATAGTCTAATCCCATTTAACTAGTTTCTAGTACCTAGACAAGAAAGTCTAGACTGTAATACCAGCCCCCCTTGGGCTGGGTGGTATAAACAAGGATGCTCCTCCACCTTCAGCACAGGCCCTTGCTTCACAGAGCGTGGGGATTTGGTGGCTGCTTCGGAGACACGCTTCAGAAGGAATAATAGAGTCTTAGCTCCTGCCACATCGTCACAGAGCAGCACCGATACCCTGCCGGATTACTAGGCTGATCTTTCCATTTCTCTTTTCATCTCATTTCTCTGTCTCCCAAGCTCAGCATCCTCTAAATGCTGGCATTTGTATTCAGTAATATTTCTGGTGCTTTTCTAAACTCCATAGTCTCAGATGAGTTAAAAAAAAAACAAAACTCCATTGTGCACAATTGTGACATGCAGTGTAACTTGAAAACAATGTCTCACCCCTCTATTTATATATATTTTTTGTGTGTGTCCTTTACAGCTCCCTCTTTGCAAACCACAGGTGTTTGCGGGCATAATGCTCCCAATGCTGTAGAAAAGAGTTTATTGTGAGGGGCCTTTTCTTTGCCACTTGTCCTAAACCTGTTCGCAAAGTGCTACATGCGTTCTACCGATCACCATAAAAATCAAGGAACAAGAAGTCCTCTGTAAGCCTGCCCAGCAGCGCCACTATGACATTGGTTGCGACAGCTTTGTGACCCTGCATTGTTTTCCATTCATTCACAAGCCTTTTTCTTTGCTTTCCTTCCCCCCCCCCCCACTCTCTCAGAAAGAAATGGGAGGGGTGAAGGCTTTATAGGCATTTTTATCTACTGTAAAAAAAAAAAAAGTGTGTGTGTGTGCCGGGGTAATAGATTTTAAAAAAAACCCACACAATGTGACAGCTACTTTGGAGAACACTGCGTGGAGTTACAGTAGTTATAGTTTCAAAAACCACCTGCAAACAAGTGCAGATACCATAGAAAACTGCCCTGAGGATTTCTTTTTTTCATTTTCCTTACATGCTGCTTCTTTTTCTTTCTTAAGTTCCCTCTTGCCATTCGAAGCCTGAAGTCGGTAATGAATTTATGTGACAGCTATGAAGCTAGTATTAAACTTGTGAATAGTGGCTAGCGGTGCTCAAGCCCTGGGCGTTAGCATCTTCACGCAGCAGTGAAAACAAGGCTGCGGCTGGGGAACGGGGCGGGAGGGGGCCAGGCAGGCCCATGGCCCAGGTTTTCTCTCTTGTTTATCTGTACACAACACTAGACTAGAGAGGGAAGTGGGGAGGGGCGGGGGGGACATGATGGAAAGAGCAAAATGGAAACATGAGGGCTCCTTCTTGTGCTTCTGCCAGGGAATGCTTAGGGAGAAGGGGGGAGAAACAAGCAGGGGAAGAGACTGGGGACATTTTTGGCTGCTTGTCCGTCGGAGCAGGGCGCGCAGAGGGGACGTAACGGGGACAGGGAGTGAAAGGCATCAGCTTTTGCGGTCATTTTAACGTGTTTGAGCAGCCTGAAGGAGTTGTGGCCACAGGCAGGTATAGGAGGGGACAGACAGGACAGCAAATGGAGAAGGGGGGATCTAAAGGTCTCTCCCCAAGGCAGGTGGGAGCAAATTTGTCACACACACCCCCCCCAGTTTATTTTTTACACACATGCACACAAAGGCCAAGGGGACAGAACGGGGAGGGAGAGGTGCACAGTCAGGGGGTGAAGGGAGCCCTGTCTCCGTGGGGCGGACTGGGGGGGGGGGCGGACGGGGGGGCTGGCCGTCTCCTCCCCCCCACACTGAATGGGGAGGGAGGGCAGGAGAGAGGGGGTGTGAGTGAAGTGCGGGGGGGGGGGGGGCAGGGTTAAAGTGTCGTGGGGGGAGGCGGCCACAGCTAGAGAAGGGAAATGGAAATGGCGGGCACCCTGTGATTTCCCCGGCCTGCAGAGGGGCTTTTCGGGCGGGGAGGACACAGGGCTGGAGCTGGGTGGGCAGGGTGAGGGCTGGGACATGATGGGCTGTGATGAAATTGGGAAGTCGGGGCGGGGGGGGGGAGAAAGGGGGAGGGAGGAAGGACGCGGTCAGGGCGGGGGGGGAGATGCTATTAGCGGCGAAACCTCAAGACCGAAGTTGAAGCAGAGAAAAGGAGCAATATGATCAATATGGTTTCATTGTTGAGCCCCCGCTTACCTCGGCGGGAGACCATCTGCTCCCTGTCAATGCATCACCTGCTTGTCTGGCCTGTTGGCTGGGCAACGCGGGGGCTGGGGAGGGAGCCGGGGGGGGATTAAGGGGACCGGGGGGCCCGTCCGGGGGCTGTCCCCCCCCGCCGCCACCGGGGCAGGGCGGGGGAGGCTGTCCCGGGCTGGGGAGCGTGGAGCCGGGCGGGCTCCTCGGGGCCGGGCTGTTTCCAGAGGGGGGCATAAAACAAACGCGGTGTTTGTAGCCAGCGGGGGGGGGGGGGAAGTTCCGGGAAAGTCCTTCCTTGCCCCTGGAAGTCGGCGTTTTGCTGCACGCGCGGAATTTTAGGGATGCATGAGTGAGCCTGGCACAATGGACATCCCGGGGGCGGGGGGGAGAAGGGCAGCGGAGGGGTCCCCGCAAAGCCAGCCCCATCGCCCGGAGTCACCAAAGGAAAAGAAGGCACAGTGCTCTCACATCCTCCCCCCCCACCCCACCCCCACCCCCGGCAAGAAAATTGGGTGTGGAAGAAAAGGCTGAAATAGCGCAAGGATGTCGCCCAGGCATTTTAATGCCACCACAAAATCCCTGCGTTTCCATAGGCTGAATGCGAGGTGGGGGTGGGGGGGAGGCAGAAACCCTCAGATGTTGTATAGCAATGAATGCAAATAAGGTGCTGAGTCTGTGCGTGCGATCCAAAATTATTTGATTTTTGGATGATTTTGAATGCGTATGATATTAAATGCCATCCACTCGATAAGCAGATAAATTATAGCTCCCCGGATTCCAGGCTGAGTAGTACCAAAGCGCTTAACCAATCCCTCAGAAACTGTCAGAGGAGACAAAAAGTGTCCGGTGTGGAGTACCCTCGATTTTGGCATGTGCAGAAGGACAGGGCTGCCTCCTGCTCCTCACCGCAACTGGGTGCACCCCTGCAGCGGCCTCGGGAGCATCCCTATACCAACTGCATGAGCACACTCTTCTGTGCAATATATGATTTCACTGACTTGGGGGGGGGGATGTTGTACATACATAGAGTTTTAAGTACGTATATATATGCATGTTTGCACATACACACTCCCACACACATCATCCTCTCAAGAGACCTTGCATATGCCTTATCCCATATAGAATCGTAGAACGGTTTGTGTTGGAAGGGATCTTAAAGATCATCTAGTTCCACCCCCCTGCCATGGGCGGGGACACCTCCCACTAGACCAGGTTGCTCAAAGCCCCATCCAGCCTGGCCTTGAATGCTTCCAGGGATGGGGCATTCACAACTTCCCTGGGAAACCTGTTCCAGTGCCTCACCACCCTCACAGTAAAGAATTTCTTCCTGATATCTAATCTAATCCTACCCTCTTCTAGTTTGAAGCCATCACCCCTCATGCTATCACTACATGCGCTTATAAAAAGTCCCTCCCCAGCTTTCCTGTAGGCCCCCTTCAGATATTGGAAGGCTGCTATAAGGTCTTCCCAGAGCCTTCTCTTCTCCAGTCTGAACAACCCAAACTCTCAGCCTGTTTTCATAGGAGAGGTGATCCATCCCTCTGATCATCTTCATGGCCCCCCTCTGGACCTGCTCCAACAGATCCATGTCCTTCTTGTGCTGAGGACTCCAGGGCCTGCTGTTCTCTGTGTGTTACAGCTGCAGTACTGCCAGCCCGAATGCTCACAGCCGTCATGTTTGGGCATCTGATTACAAACATCACCTGTGAATCAGATTGTCCCAAAAGCAGGCTGATATTCTTCTCCCTTTGGAGTCAATGAAGGTCCATATGGAGTTACCCTTCTAAATCAACACCACCAGGATCTTGGGAAACGTCACACCCTGCTGCCTAATAAATGAACAAAACCCCTTGGCAAAACTTGCTGGTCTGCTGAGTTTCTCATTAGCAAATGTTTTGAACTTTTCTCACCCTAAATAGAAGTTCCAGGCAAGGACGAGGGGTGTACAAACAGGAGGGCATGAGAAGCCAAGTTAAACTCTCACCCTGCAGAGTTTTCCTCTTTACACATCGCTCATCAGGGAGCAGATTCCCCGGGTGAAAAGCTACCGGCAACATGCATTACAAACAACTGTATTTGGATACTGTTACGCATTGCAAAGCTATAACTGAGCAGAGCCAAGCAACTATTTCCAGTTTTAGAAATAACTCCTGTTACACGGAGTCCTGTGGCATATGCACAGAGAGGCTGCGAGTTAACAGATGACATGGCCCCTGTTCCAGTATCACCATAAGTCAAACAGGGTAGCACTTAAGTCATCCTTCTATGGTGAAATAAGGGCTGCTAACTGAATGCTTGTAAAGCTCTGAAGCTATGAAATGTTTTCATTAAATAATCTGTGTGAAAGTGGCAACTTACTGTACTGACAAATGGAGCTTGTTAAAGCACCACAGAAATTTTTTCCAAGCCGTTAAATCAAAACAACCAGTGCATAGGACCCATCAAGATGAAGAAAGGTGCTTTCTTGTTAGTCTGTAATCACTGTTAAAGCACTTTTTCACATGATACCACACTCAGATCTCAGAAATGTTAATGGAGTTTTCTATTGACATGCCGAACACAAGCAGTACATGCTTTTAGGTGTCACAGCTAATAGTCCTCAGTGCTTGCGTGAAACGATAAGGAGAAACCAGATTTAAAGATGGATATTTCGTTGCCCAGAATATTATTATTCTTTTACCTATCATCAGCTCTGAGCAATCCACACAGAAGGAATATGGAATATTTGCATTCTGGATGTACCTTGCACTTTTTAAAGAGTATATTTCTAAGCTAACAAAAGGTTACTGCATCAATTACAAGGTAAATGTGGAAGAAACAGCAAGAATCACTTCTAGGAAAACTAAAATCAATAGGTGGATAACTAATACTGAGAAACAAAGGTAAAGCACACATCTCATGACAATGTGTAAAGTACAACTTCTGCAATCTCCTTTACCAACTTGTTGAGGAAGTGGTTTTTATCTCCAGTGCTAGCTTATTATCCTGTTTTTTCCAGAAAGAATATTTTAATGAATTCACTGCTTACCATTCAAGATGCAAAGCGTCAGGACAAGAAAGCTAAAGAAACATCCTGATTTATACAAACAATGGGCTTCTGTTATTTCTTCACTGCCCCATGCACAGATTCACGAAGGCATTTAGAAGACTCCATCCACTAGGACGCGATACCCTGAATGAATGCCTTTTCCAGTCTGAGCCTTGGAAGTCTAAACACCAAGACCTACCCTGCGCAAGGGGAGCAAAGTTAAATGTTTTTGTGCACTTGAGAAAATGAGCCGTTCAGGTCGATGAATATCACTACAGGATATGTTGTTAGCTAGAGTTCCTCACACTTTTTTACTGCACAGGCTGTGTTGATAACGGTGCATTTGGATTTACACAAGACATCTAATGTAGCGAACCGTGGCACCTTGAGGGAAACCAGCATTGTGTGGAATGAACGTGACATGCATTAGATAACATAAACACTGATTCGTGGGCTCATTTCTCAAACCAGAGTTGTTAGTCATGAGATGCTTTGTCAAAGAGAGACTTCCAGAGGGAACTGTGCAATTTGGAAATGTTTGGACCAATCATGAGAGGACTGTGTGCAGGAGACAGGACTGGGAATTTTCTTACACCCACTTTGCAGTCAGAGACTGCGTACAAGTGCTGAGCTTTCTTGCATGGAACAGAGCCTGAGATGAACGTATTTTGGCCAACACAAGCACGCTATCCATTTGAGAATTTTCATATAATACTGATTTTCTTTACTCATTCAGCCACCTTTGTCCAGGCTGTTATTTCCATTTGGAAACAAAGGGGAACACTACCAGCATCCAGCCAGCTCACCCCTGCAAGATCCCCAGAAATCCACTAGCAAAATTGTGTCATTATTCCTTTTTAAGTAAACCTATCTAAGGAAAATAACATTAGCGTGACTGACCACGTTTCAATATTTACATGAATTAACTACGAAGTAGAAAACTACAGAAAAACTAACAGAACCGGGGCAATGGATACAGAACAGTGTTCTTGGAAATGGTGTTTTCTGTAACAGTTGTGAAGATTAAAGCTCTGCTTAGGTCTGTATTGTACGTTAAAACGTTCAAGGCTGGGGAACGGGGAGGGCCACAGAACGGCTCTGCAGACTCCAGTCTCCTGCCTGCAGCATGGAGAGACTGAACCTCAAAGGGGCAAGTAGGAGAGAGCACGTAAATCAAGCTCTGCTAGAGGGTGATACAAAATAAGAGCATATCTTTCCACGTTAGCTAGAGCAGCAGCCCAAGGACGCTAACGTCCAGTACTAACAGTCAGAATTTAGGTATACCCAAAGTATTTTAAAAAACCCATGACAATATTCTTGACCTGATATTATGGCTCCCACGCAGCCGTATACAGCAGCAAATACACTGAATAAGACCCACACTGACGCTGGCAAGTGACTAGTGTTGACAAAAACCACTTTTAATGCATTAGACAAGGAGCTCGGATACTACATTCAAATATTTTTGATACAACATGCCATGACCTTTAAGCCGCCCTGCTTAGTGTATATGTCTTGTAGTCAAAAGTCTTATTTTCTTCTCAGAGAGTACTAACCATGTTTCTGTCAGTAACAGTAATTTCCAGGCTCCCTGGGCCAAACTGGAAATGCAGGCAGCTTTCTGCAAGTCATGCAAGGCTCGCACCATGTCAAAGGACATCTGAGGCGCCGGTACCACTTTCACCCCAAGAACAACCTAGAAGAGTAGTAGTAGCTAGAAAATAACACCGGGGATATTTAAAATAAAAGTCTAGCAACACAGTCGGATGTTAAGGCGTTCAGACTTGTGGTTTCAAAACAGCAAACCTGCTTCCTTGTGCAGCTGAGATGTTAATGACAACCGAGAGGCACTGCAATAATGGGAACAGAGAGGCTTACATATAGCCAAGAGGTTAATTCTGGAGAAGAGGAAAAATCAGGGTTTTTTTTTTTAATTGCAAAGCTACAGCTCTGTCCCTTGTAAACCACACTATTTCTCCTGAGCTTTGAACCCAAAAGTAAGACCGGATCCAGCCGGAGGCGCCAGGCATGCCCCCGGGAACCCCCAGAGCTGCCTGGTAGGGGACGGGCGCTCCCAAAGAGACGAGGCCGTATGTGCAGGCTGAAATGGTGCCCCCTTTATGGCACTGCACCCAGGGCCCACAGAGTGCTGTTTCCCTTAAACGCACTTAAAATTTAGCATGAACGTCAGCTCCAAAAATCCAGAGACCATTCTTTTTTTTGATGAAACAATTCAAAGTGAAATAACCCCTTTAATTTTTCTTGTCATTGAACAATTTAAATAAACACAAAATTCGTGCACAGGATAACTTTGATTTTGTAGAACCTGACGATTTGCTTGGGAAAGCCTCTTGTCAGAAATTTCCCCGTTGGTCTCATAGTCAATTTGCTAATTCACTGCTTCAGCCATGAGGCATCACAGGATTCCTGAATCAAAGCTGGAAGGGACCTTTTGATATCACCTGGTGCAACCCCGTGCTTGAGCAGGGTCCACAGGGGCAGGTTGCTCAGGACTGTGGCCAGTCAGGTTTTGGGTATCTCCAGAGACAGAGACTCCACAGCCTCTCTGGGCAGCCCCCACAACAACAACAAAGTGCTTTCTTGTGTTCAGAGAGAATTTAATGTGTTTCAGTTTGTACCCCTTGCCTCTCGTCCTGCCACCAGGATCTGCAGGATATCCTGCTGATAGCACCAGTTATCAAACAAGAATTATCCCATATTTCCTTCTGGAAATGTATAGACTTGCGCAAATTTATTGGGAGTTTTACTGTTTATGCTAAATTAGTACTCAGGGCGTCATTTAACACTAAGTCTCCCTTGAGTACTATTATGAGACAATCTCTGAAAAGGTGGACAACTTCTGGTCCAAACAAGTTTGTATTACTTAAGCCGGAATACCCTAAAAACGAACAAATACTGAAAAGATAAACAAAAACAGACACAGGTAACGTCAGTAAGATTTCTTAGTTGCACAGGCCAGCTGCATGCCGGCTGTCATGCGTATGAATTATTTTAATGATCGTTTGCTCTCAGCTAGCATTTCAACAAAGAAAAGGGGGGAGCAGACCCGGAAAAAGAAGCAGCAGCAGAAAAAAGTAACTGGGGACAGACAAACCATTTATCACATCCAGCACCACTGAATAAAATTAAGGGGACGTAGGGTGTTTTTTAAAAGGAGCCTAGATATAGCTAATAGGGATGCTGCAGAGGACAAAGTGAAAATAACAAGCAAAATGAGGATATTGAAATATGGGGAAAGTTGCAGAAATTACTCCAAGATGATGGTGAGATTCTCCGTGAGATGCAAAAGAAAGACCTAGGCAGGTACACTGGATGGGGCAGACACTCAGGAATCTATAGAAGTTTAATTAATCTGCAGGTGAGGGCCTGGGTGAAAGTTTCTGCAGCATGGACTGGAAAGAGCAGCCTACCTTCATGAGACATAAAGAGGAGAACCGGATGGATTTCGATATAGCACCGGGGTGAACGACAAATGAAAGACAAGGTAAAGCTTGAAGAAAGGTTTTGGCAGGATGTTTTGTTAAACCACTCTAGTCACGATGAATAAGACTCTTCCTCATAAGAAGACGTGCTTAGCTCCGGGTCTAAGCAAAGGCAATCTGGCCGTGATAAAGCACTGTGTAGGGTAGGAAGTTTGCCTTTAATTTTGTTTTACTTTTCACCAGAGGAAAAGAAAGCCTCTCTTATTTTGGTCATGGCAGTTACATGGGTTTGCAAGAAGCTCTCCTCATTCTCAAAACTGTTTCCATCCCTTCCACTATTATTCCTTCAAAGTTTATTGTTTGTAAGTTCCATACAGGTATCTGTAAAATCAGTAGTAAATTCATGAAATGCAACAAAATTTCATTTTATCCAACCACCACAAGACACAACCATTGTGTTATATTCTCGTTTGCGCTCAAAGGATCCATCTGTAAGTAACAGATAAAGTACATGATACCAAAGGCCTTCTTTTAACAGTGTAATTAAGCACTGGAAAGATGCTTAAGATGCTTAAGAAAGATGCTTTTAAGAAAAACAGCTTGTCCATTTAGAAGCTGACCTACAGTTCCCTGTGACAGATCTGTGCTGTCACCCCCGTGCTGACTTCACTCTGTGGCCTAGGATTCACTATAATTAATTTTAGGGGGAAAAAAAAAAATTATTCATTTTATGCATGTGACAGTTCAAATTGCACTAGGATATGGAGAGGGGAGCCCAGAATTTACTACTTTTTTTGCAAAATTAGTTATGTTTGGCCAGCAGAAAGCAGAGCTCCCTCACGTCCCCAAATAACACAGACCTACCTTGGTGCAGCCTCTGCTCAGACTGGAGCCACGAGCGTGCAAAGATGGGATGACATGAAACCCTTTCAAATATCTGTCCACCCAGGTAAATAAAAACATTTGGACTGAGTTTAGTCATGAGGAAAAATGACTTTGAAAGACGTTGAGCCGGATAATTAGGTGGTAATGAACGCGGAGCTGCACTTTGGCCTTCCACTCCAGCACACCGGGGGCGAGGGCGGGCGGGATGCGGAGCTGGGCCTCCGCCGCTCCTGCCATGCATCACCGAGGCCATATGCTGCACGCTCTCGAGTTGATTATTGCTGCTTTCCAAGTGGTTGTCAAAACATGTAAACTGCCAGCAGGAGACACACTTTTAATAAAACTGCCTAGTCTCCAGTGGTATTTTGCAGTTATGAAAACAGCATCCTTTCAAGTAACATGCACGTGTGAGCAAGAGAGCGTGTAAAACGCTGCAGCAGCGTTCCCAGAGAAGAGCACTTGCAGTACAAGTAGGCAAATTGGATGTTTATGGAGACTAACGTTCTCCATGCTGTCTGTTACATGACAATGAGGTGATTTATTGTGAACTGACAAATACACTGTATTTGCAATATGAGTAACCTGAAGTTTCATACTGTCAGTCAGTCCCTCAATTTTTTCAATTCATGTGTTTTAACTCATCAGTTTGGGTGAGAACAGACAAGCCCAATTCAGTATTGCTTGTTTGTGTGTGTGTGTGTCCACACATGTGTGCATGAGAATGGATGAGGAGTGCAACACTAAGGTTTTAGATGCATCAAAACACCCGTAACACTCAATATGTCCCAGGACTTTGAGGATTCATTCGATAGTGTCTCCTGTCTTTCTCTAAGAGAAGAGAGGTTGAGATGGAGCCCGGCTGGTCCACAATGCCTGTGAAAATAACCTCTGGAGATGTAGGGGTAGAGTTGATACAAGCATGTCTTGTACATCCTATGTCCCATTACAAACCCAAACAAAGCATTTAAAAATGCAAATTTCAGTAATTTCTCTGCGATTTAGGGCCTACACTTCTAAGCTGCTTTAAAAATCTTACCCTCTGAGGGGAGGAAGGGAACAAGAACTAAAGAGATGCTATGGATGCAACGGACAGGAGAAGAGGATGGGTGCTGCCTCCTTCTAAGCAGACAGCAAGTACCACCAGTCCTCCATTTGCAGAGAAGGAATATAAATGCAGGTGAGCACATAGGTGAAATTACAATTGGAGGTCTAAATCTTGACACAGGGAGCTCTTTTTTGAAGCCCCTTGAATCACAGAGCTTCAGTTCAAGTGCTTGGCATGGGGAGTGAGGGTTGTAGTGATGTAGTGCATACACTCATTTCATCACGGGAGAAGAGCAAAACCAGGACGGCAAACAAACAATGACCGTTACCAATAAACAGCTCTTTTTCATTTTATGATACATTTTGTTAAAAGCATCTTCTACACAGCGAAATACATAGGTGTTATCTTGTTTCTGCAGTCTATTAGCATGGTTTGGGGTTTTTTTATGTTCTCGGGCCTCCCACACACACAGAGTCAATAAAAGTGCCAATGCTTCATTAACTAATCTTCATTTTTTTTTAATTCTCCAATAAATGATCTTATTTGAAAACAAGCTTTCTATTGCATTGATCAATACTAGTGGGAAAAATAACAGTAGCCTTTTCAAGAAAGACAAAATGAAAATGGAAAACATGGCTCCACACGGTGCATCTTTCACAAATACAAGTCAATTAATATATTTGCATTTGCAGGATTTGTCTTTTGTCCCACTTTATCTAGGGTTTAATTTCAGACAGAGTCTTTGCCTCTTCCATTAACTTGGTTTTCCTACCACCTTACTCTTCCTTTGTACATCATTTTTCTTTGAAGTTTCTTCCACCTATCCTTTGTCTGCTCATTGTATGGGCTTTTTTTCTTCCCTGCATTGTTACAAATGTCATAGAACTAGCAAAAGCCCATTTAATTTTTCTTTGCTATAGGAGAGATTTAAAATCATGTAGACAAATAAGCTGACAGCAAGGGAACTCTTTATTTAAAGGGGACGGTTTCCTCTACAGCAGCACTGGCAAAAAGGAAGACAAAAAAGGGAAGATTCATCATTTTCCATACCTCCTCTTTTGTTCTTAGTACCAGAAATAAACTTTCTCAGTCTCTGTTGCCAGAGAGGGCAAGGACTACCTTCTCTTTGCATCTCAGAATCAAAGATCAAAACAAAGCTGGCAATAGGTATACCTACACTAGTACTTGTCTTCATAAACAGTTGCTTTGTATTTAAAACCATAATTTTCTAAGCACTGTAGGCTTCTTTTGCCTTTTTTTCTGCCCACAGTAGTACCTTGAGCAACTTTCTGTCAGGGTGCCCTATGATTAATAACCCATCACAAGCAGACTAAGTACTGTGCTTGATTCCTCTGCTGATGAAAATGTTTGTAAACATGGTGGAGAAAAAAAAAAAATCACATTATGTTGTCATGAGCAGTTACAGAGCCGGAAAGTCGAACGCAGAAGCAGCCAGGAGCCAGGTATGCACCCATAGCAATGGTTTCCCCTCTTTGCTCAGCCATTTGAGAGCAGAAAAAAAAGAATCAAGCTATTTTTCAGTGCTTTCCTTCATGGAAAAATATAAATGTTAATCAGGAGGCTGATAGACAAATCAATAGACAATGTCTATCAGAGCCCTAGTTAATACACATAACCCAGTAATTCTCACTTCATAAGAGATGTTCCTTACCACACTGTTTGGGGAATCATGCAGCAAGAAGATTCGATAGGTATTTTCAATCTTCTTTCAATCAGAAGGAGCTCTGATTTAACCTCTACCTTTCCTAATGTCTTCAGTTTTATCAGCCAGATTCCTACCTCTGGCAACACTCTGGTTTTGCACCAAGGTCCCTCCTGCTCACCCGTGAGCACTGTGGTACCCACTGGGACAGCATCCACGGGAGTGGTGGCAGTGGGCATCCGCACTGGCCTCACCTCCCCTGGCTGTGGGATTCTGCGTCTCACAAGCTGAGCCCATCCACCTCAACTTTTGTACCTTTCCACCCACATTGGGTGCTACTTTTTTCTTCCTGTGACAGCTGTGCAGGTTTTATCCTCTTTGGGCTCTGACACCAAGATCTCTCTTTCTGTCTCAGCCTTTCTTTTTTTCTTAATGTCCTGACTGCAAATCCAACGCAACAGTGTTTCAGGGAAGACCTGACCCTTTAATATAAAATCCATCCTGGAGAGGGTTATTTCGGTGGATTCGCAAAGTTTGGGATTATTTCTGATCTGCTCAACTGTCTGAGGCCTTCAGCTTTGGGCTGCAGTGAGGACCTGACCCTCAGAAAATGAGTTGCCTCCTACGAAGATGAAAGATTTAACCTCAGCTCACTCAAAAATGCATCATCTTTCATTTTGGTTTCTGTTATAGATTTAGTGCGACACTCCTCAGCGCAGTTTCACACCTGGCCCACTCTGCCAGATTTAACTGAAACTACTAAGACACGCCAGAATACGGAGCTAACTACTGCCTATAGAAATAATAAGACCTTTTCTACAGTCCTCTTTTACAGGCACACACTGCTTGCAAGCACAAAATGATGCACCATTTAAGTCTTCCCATATTTCTGGAGAATTTCGCCACTGACAGAGCATTTAGTTGGGTTTTTTTCTTAATCATTTTTATTCCCAGTGTTTGGGGAAGTCGCTGTGCCTGCCAGAGCTCTGTTTTAGTCAGTCTGCCTCCTAAAGTTCAGGCACAGTCTTTGTAATACCTACTTTTTTTTTTTCCAACAAAGTGCACGCTAAAAGGACTCCAAAAGGCCAGAACATCCATACGTCATCCTCTCTTACCACGGCGGGCAATCTGAACTAGAGGCCATCCTCTCCCACATATAATTCTTAAACCAGACAGGGGCTCATCTCTAGGAACATCAACATCAACTTCAAGTTCAGTGATTAATAGTGAGGTTGTCTCTACCTTGCAGTCAACGCTTGCAGGTCCACTCAGAAGCTGGATAAATAATCATTTCTTCTCTCGTGCTGAGGCCACGTTGCTAGAGCTAGGTGCTTACCACAGCTATAGAGCAGTAGCAACCACTGCTGTTCACTCAGCTGTGTGTCCAGAGGAGCATTTGTACCATTTCATCCCATTAAACACATACATCCACACTAAACATCGTATATGCAAGGCTTCTAGTCCACCTATTAAATCTCTACTTCTAGTCTTTTAGGAAAAAACAAATAATCTTTTTGAAAGGCTTTTTCAAATTCCTTGTTCACTTTTCAGTGGGACTCTATTGCAAAACAGTGTCATTCTTCAATTAAAAGCTGTATGAGAACACGTATACTGCAGGAGATGGCTGAAGGTGATTCAGTTTCAGTGTTTCTTGACTCCTGCGCATTTTTTCACAATGTTAAACTTCTCAGCATAATTTGATGTGGCATTTTAAAACAGTTTACTCAAAATTAAGAACAGAAGTATAAATCCCAGAGGCAGAGGCATAATTATCTGTGGAACTGTATCTTCGAGGCGGTATCATATACGATTTCACCAATAAAACTTTACAGGCAAAATGCTGAATGTGAGATAGCACAAAGCAGAAAGCTTCCTTTCGTCACTGTCTCACATCAGTCTGAGAGCAGGACTCCACAAAGCTTTGTTCACAGGGATCACATCACAAGATGGAGGTCACAAAATCCAGCCCCAAGACAATATACACAGTTCCTCTTCCCTATTTCCCTCCTTCTCTCCCTCTCCAGTCCTTCCACCTTCCCCAGTTGGTCTCCTACGTTGTCTCTTTTCGCCTCTCGGTGTCCCTGAGGCTGAAGACAGGTATCAGATTGGCCTGACCCAGGATCACAGCACCTTTGGAAGAGACCTTGTAGAAACGTCACTTAGCCAGAAACGCAGAGGCAGTGAGAAAGCAAAAGAGGAAAATTCTGGTCTAGAAGCTCTCGGCCCCATTTTGGTCCCACTAAAGTTAGTCAGGGTTAAACCAGAGGCCATCAGTGGCTACCACATTGGGCTCCAGCATGTTCAATTAACAGAAATAGTACCATGATATGGAAAGATATTTATCTACCCCCATTTGCCTTTTAAACAGGACTCTTCACTGCCAACTTCATGCCAGTCTTCATGTTCCAACGTGTTATTGACACGCTACTGATGCTGTGTTTGATTTTCCTTGGGCTTTTCACGTTAGCCAGTGCCACATATATCTAAGTGTTCTCAGCTCCCTGTTGCTGGTACACCTAGTTTCATCAGCTCAGGTGACGAATACAAATGTGATATATATTATTCATATTGCTTTCTAATTTTAAGCCGTATTAGACTTTACAGTAAGGGCCATATTCTACACTCTGCGGGCTCCACCCAGTCCCGGTGTCCATAGGGTGGTATGCAAGTGAGTACGGAAGTGAGGACACAACTTTTCCCTAACTACATTAAAACTCCGAAAATCAGCCAAACTAAGTCAGCCTTATTTTACATTCAGCTTGCAAGCAATAAATTATGCCTGTTTCAAAAAGCTGCTCTTCACAAGAATAAGCGTAGTCAGGTGGGCTTTAGTAACAGTGCAATGTTCTTGTAAATTAGGTACATGTAAAAAGGCATATAGCACTTTTTTAATCATTTTTCAGTGAATTGGGTCCAACCTATCAAAAGTATAGTCACGGGGTTTGCAGCTGATACAATTTGTAGCTCACTTACAAAATTGATTCATCTCTTCATGTATGTTAATTACTGAAATACTGAGAAGAGAAATATGTCTAACAATGCTTTGCTAATGATCTGGAACTATGGTTTTTGCTTTAATGTTTCAATCTCTAATTCTAAATTCTGCGTGAAATGAACATGCAGATGGTTCTATATACCTTTTTAAAAAATTAAGATATTTGAAATAACTTCGTTCTAGACAATTTCTCTGGATGAGAGTACAGAAAACAAACATGTTTCTTCTAAACAATGGACTACCACACTTATATCTAATCCCGCTCTTGTCTGCGCTAACATAAATCAGGACAATAACTAAAGCCAATAGGATGACATGGGGTCAAACCAGTTTGAAATCTGAATGAAGACCACACACTTTTCATCCTTTAGAAACACTCATACCATTTTGCTGTTGCTTCTCCTAACTAGGCTTCGCTTTCTGGTTTTTACATACCCACGTAAGACTAACACACAGACATTCATGGATTTAAATTGAAATAGAACAAGAATAAATTCAATTAAATGCTTCTTTCCAAGGGTAAGTCAGACAAGTTATATGCTTTCTGGTGACATTTCCTTTAATGATATACAGGATTATTAAAATAGTAGCTTTGATGTAGTTTTTAAATTGAAAATTACTATTATAAAAAATTCCTGATCTGGTTATTTTTCACTGCATGGCGAGCCTAGAGAGCTTTCTCAGCTTGACCAAGGCATCAAGGGAAAAGTTTCTTCAGTCTCTGACAGCAAAACAAAATAGTCATTGCCTCAATATAGGAGGAACACCATCTGAAAGCTCACTGAACCCAAGGAACCAGTAGTGGTTTGGACCTGGGGCAGGTGAAAAAGGAAAAGAACGGTTCCAGCAATAGTTTGTCATCCAGAAAGGCAACAAACTCACAAGGCAGAGAAAGCAGCTCTCTGTTCTGCACTCATTGACATCTAAGAATCACAGGGTAATACTGTATTTCAGGGTCACAACACAATGCATTAAATACTACATAATTAAATGTATTTGATGTGTTTTAACATAAGTTTTGCTGCAGTAGCATTTTCTTTCCTTTTTTTTCCCCCCCGTTTTCTTTTCCCTTTGATGTTTAAATTCAGGTGAAAAATGCTAATGAAAAACATTCAGTCATGGTGCAATGTGTTTCCCTGTTTCATTCGAACTGCCATGGAGAGTTTTATTTAGATTTTTTCCTTATTACATTTTCTGAGTTTTTTCTAGTTAGCTTTATGTTTTGTTTCAATTTTTTTCCCCCTTTTGTTTTAAATACTGGAGCTCATATCTCACTCTGTTTGTGGAGCACAGATTCCTTCTGCAGCCTCAGACGAGAGTTTATCACACCCTGCTTGTAGTTAATTTTAAACAGTAGCTTTGTCCTCTTCAGTTTGAGATAAAAATCCTTAAAATCAAAGGCTACTAGTTAGGAGAGCCTACATTTGAAGTGCCTTGAAGTCTTTGGTTTTCCTTTCATTTCTGTGGGCCTCGGATCAACTCATACAGTCCTCTTTGTTCATTTATCACCACAAAGAGGAGATTCTCTTTCATTTATCAGAACTGTAGCCGCTCGGATAAAAAAGGAGGTTTTTTTATAAGTGATGATACAGAGTTACAGTTATTTAATGATCTTATAAGCTAAAGGCTCATTACGTGTCTCCTTTCAGACCCCTGCTAAGGATCTGAGCAGGACTTGCCTATGCATAGAGACCGGGCTGGTCTAACCAAGCTGAACCTGTGGCTGCAGAAGACCCAGACTCATTAGAGCGTGTTGTCAGAGCGAAGCCAAGCACGAGCCCGAGGTGGCTTGCCAAAGCCGGTGGGGTAAATGGGGAGCTGGGCTTGGCCCCACGCGCCCGTGCTGGAATCTGAGCTGTCACCGCCACATGGAGCCGGGATTGACTTATTAAGAGTTTGACGAGAGGCACTTGGTATTCTGCGAGGAAGGCGGCCTTTGCGTGTGCGTTGGGAATGAAGGAGTTATGGCGTTTCTATGGGTCCTGCGAGCCTTTTATTTCATTCAGCTCTCCGCTGCTGCACAGCGTGAACTGACTGAGCCCCAGAAGAGGTTAACGAGCACAACAGCCATCATTTGTGAGGAGTGGGAAAGAGCCATGTGCTGCACCAGCTTCTTTTCAAGGCTCCTGATTTTTTTTTGTCTTCACACTGGCACAAGGGCAAGCACCCAGCATAGCTTGTCTTGAGGAGCTTGGCAGCCCTCTCCTCTCCTGGCAAACCTGACGGAGCCAAATAAAGTAATCTGTGCATTGTCTATTCCTTCGCTTGGGTGACTTTTAAGTTGGGAAATAAAGGAGCTGGGAGGGATAAGACTTTTGGATGTGGGGCCCTGTTGCCATTCATACCATAAGCATCTTGCTTGGGACAAACTAACTGAAATTGTCTATTGAAATCCCACCTATTAAGTAGAAATTATTTTTTGAGACAGCTCCTTCTCCCCCCGATCTTCCTCCCCTCCTTTCTGAAGCCATCATTGCATAGATTTATTCTATTCAGCCCTCACATTAGCAGATGTGAATGAGGGAATCTGACTGAGCCTGTCAAGGCAAAGAAAGCCATGAAAGAAGAGAGAGAAGAAACATTACACAACTATAATGGCAGCCACAATGGAAATATGCTGGCGTGAAAACAATTAATGCAATCGGTGCTCTAAGTTCACGGCTTACCCCGAAACCAAGCAGCCCCTGGAAGCACGAAGCTCATCGTAACGTAAGGACAAACCCTGAGGCACCGAGTAAAAAGGCTTTGCTGTGCATACAAAGTGGCTCCAGGAAGGGGCTTTAGCAAGTGACTTCTCTGCTGTAAGCTGCGGTGGCGGCTGCCACATGCCAGAGCCCTGCTCGGGGACCAGAAGGCGGCTGAGGTAACATACTGCAAGGTTTCGGCTCGCCGATGTACGTGAACCCTTGCCACCATGCCACGGGGCATTAGAGCCGGCCGGAGCAGCCTTCCTTTTCTCTGCCCATTTGAGGATCCAAAAATCTTTCACTTCCCAATGGAACAAAAAAGCCGAAATCCTGAAAAAGTTTGCGAATCAATAGCCCAGGGGAGAGAAGGAAGGGGAAGGTCAGCTGAAATGCTTCCTTTTGATAGTCTCAAGTGCTCCAACCCAGAAAAATAAAAATTTTCATCTTAGAAAATGTTGAAATAGGCAGTTTCAAGAATTTGTCCTTTCCTGAAAACAGGCCTTGTTGTAACTAAATACCGTCTCACAGGAAAGAAGAAAGACATTTTCTGGAGGTATCTAACTAGCTCCGTTACAAGTAGACCCATCTACAACTGACTTCAGATGTCCCTTATAGCACTTGTGAGTCACACAGGATGAGTAGCACAGTACAATATTTGCACAGCAGAAGTGCTGGTTTCCCACAGCTCACACGACTAATGACTTACAGTAGCAGAAGCAATTACTTGGACCAAAAAAAGGAAGTATTACAGAGCACGCAACTCCTTACTAGCCTACATGGCAGCAGGTCTAAAACAGGGTTAAAACTCATATGCTAATTTGCATGTTTTTGCCTTCCAGGAGTAATATAAACAAGACAAAGGAAGACAAAGGAGAGAAGTGGAAGTTTTCCCTTCTGAGGTATTACGATGCAGGAAGAGATTCGAAGAGAGACCTTCTGCTGATGTCCATGATCAGACGCGTGACCATCTAAATCACTCCCCATCTCCTTGGCCTCGAGGGCAGAGATCAGACATGTCGGGGAAGGAGTTGCCAAGGCTCCCTCTGAGCACTAACCAAAGATTTCGCCCACCCATCTCCTCCATTTCCAGGAGTACCCTGAGAGGGCAACGAATTTTACCCTTTGAGGCAACCTGATTTAGTGTCTTCTCCACAGCCCCAAATTTAGAGGCTTGCTTTGACCTGCTGCACAGTTAGAGCAGCACTTTGACACAATTGTCACAAGATCTCCCATCTGGTATGGACACGTGTGTAACTGCTCAAGATGACGTCCAACGAACTTAGCTAGTCCCTGTTCCCTTTGCTTATGTCTGGATTTACTTTAAAATAATTTACCAATATGAATTACAGGCTGAATAGATTAAAAATATATTTATTAAAATTTTTCTTTTTTTTTATTTACAAAGGAACTCTTTTTCTTTTCTAAAATTATATTTGCATATATTATGCGACAGATTTCTAGCTGTCTCCCTGCATTGTACCATCTCATTTGCATCTTGTTTCCTTTTAATGCAGCAATAAAAGAATGGTATACATGTTGTGGTTCTATTTATAACTTAGCTTCTTGTACAAATAGAAATGATCCCTCAAAACGCAAAGGAGATTCATCAGGGTCTTTTTCCTTTCTTTCTTGCTTTTTAAAATCACCTCTTGCCTTTGTAGTTATAAATAAGGCTTCTCTTCTTCCCTTTTGTGAAGTCTAGGGTGGCTATGAGTCACTGCTGCGGGCCACAAACTTGTTACGCACTACGGTGATAAATCACTGTCAGGAGGCAGCTACTGTGTAGATAACGGGGCTCTGTCCCACATTAATGCAGCAACACAGTGTCCCACTTCACCTGAAAATCCTCAAACACACAGTTATTTTCCAGAGAAGTCCCCAGCAAGTCTTTTCTCCTTTCCATTTTCCAGGGGACATGCAGGCTTCCATCGAGCTCTGTAGGAGCCCAGGTGCCCCGGGGCAGCCACCGTCAGAGATTTTGGGGGACTTTGCTGCTTTGCCATTCCAGGCCTGGCCCAAGAAAGAGTCGATGAACCAGAGGGAAAGGGAGGGAGGAAGGGGGAGACGGTAGATGACATAAAAAATCTGTCCCTAAAGAAGGAGGGCTGAACAATAGTTTCACTGTTACAGAAAATAAATGAATTTAGAGTCAGTGCAAACATAAGCGCTATCAAAAGAACTCAGCTTGTTAGGAGAAGGTTTGCTGAATGCCAAAAAATAAACCAGGTATCGATTGTCGTACACCAACTTTCACATTAAAGTCTGAGCCTCAGACTTGGTACACTATGGAATTAGTTCAACATCTCAAATTTTAATTTCAAAATTACAACACTGTGTATACATCAGCCAGTTACCTTATTGCTCCGCTTCATACGTGGTCCCTAAGGCTGTACTTAAGCTGTCCAAAGGAGCATATTTTCTCTGCTCCTTTTTGTTCAAAATAGAGTAGACAACATAAACAAGATGTTATAAGCCCGCTATGCTAATTAGATTATTATTAGAACGCGCAACTTCTAACTATTTGACAAAAAAAAAAAAAAAAAGGCAGGGAAAATGAGGAGAGCGGCAGCAAGCGGCAGTGTTTGCCAGCTCCCTATTATGACAGGGTGTAAATAGAGGTTAGGCTCATGCCTCCGTCTGCGAGGAGGTCACATCAAACCGCTTTCACCCCACAGGCAAGGTGAAAACAAGACCACACAGACAAAGAGGAATTGAGCTTCAGCTGGCATGACTGGAACCAATGCCAGTCAAAGAGTTCATTGAACAGTTCAATCATTTATCTTGACAGGATATGATTCTTTTCAGGCTCCTTCTAGCGCCCAGGCACAGCCAGCTCCTTAAATACTGACACAGTATTTAACAGCTCTAATGATCCAAATGAATATTTAGTCTAGAAAATTAACTTTTGATAACAGTGGCTGATATACCCTCTTATGGCATACTGTGTTTATCAAATGTTACGGTAATTTATCACTGGGGAAAACAGAATGTTGGCTTTTATGGACAGACTCCAGTACTCCTTTTTAAATGAAAGTTTAGAGAGGGATTTACAGTGGTCCGTACCACACAGGTTGCCAGAGTATGAATTTGACATCCTTAATGCCCAAACACATACCTCTGTCACTTGAGAGGAAGTAATAATGCCACTGGACCTCCCATTCAGTGTGGTGTAAATTGTGTTTTACACATTCAGCCTGCTTAGTCTGACTTCCAAACCTGTAATTTTCAGAGAATTTTCACGTTCTCATGAATTACATTATTGGCACGTTTTAATATCTCTACAAGGGAAAAAACAAGACGCTAATAAAGAAGATTTAGCCAAGGTTGAAATTAGACAGCAGCAGGTCCCCGTTTTCTTGTAGGTTTGATCTAGCTGAGGAATTTCCAGGTTTCACAAGAGTCTTGCCGCAAGAGGGGCCATATGGGATAAAAGCGTGTAAGTTTGTAATACAAGTTCTTCCTCGATCCATCCCATGCTGCATCACAGCACTGTGTGGCCTTCTGTGGTTTACCATTGATTTTCAGGGGAATGAATCCAACACAAATTATTTTTGTGGTCCCAACTATAACATCTCTAGGCTGACTGGACGCAAAGCCAACAGCCTATTCTCCCTTTTTTAACCACTTTGGATAAATCTCTCCTTTTCTTACAACTAACTGGCTCCTTTTCTACCTGCTCCTGAATGGATTTTGGAAATACATCCTTAAGTCACAAATCACAGTTTTTCTCCCCTTGTTCTGAAAACATTTCAATGACATTCAGGGGCAATTTCTCTACTCTCTGCTGCCACGAAACCACTTTTTGGGCTGCAACAAATACAGTATTCAACCTACCTGATAAATTCAGCTTTGGCATCATTAACATCTCTCTAATAACAACCCCAAATCAGCTGATTTAAGTGAAATGGGCCATCTTGTCCAGTCATACTTCAAGCATGCACATAAGCCCAAATCTGTAAAAGGGCTAAAGCCCCATAGTGCAACTTGGGCAGAAGTTAAGGACCCGTCCTAACAGTCCACCCTAAACCCTCCAGCGCAGCACTAAGTCCCAGTCATACCTTTATGTGGTACAACTATATATAACGTCTGCTTTCAAGAGATACCCAAAATCTTCATTCAGTTCTTGGAGAATCCAGCTCACCCCAACAGGTTGTTATCTGGACTAATTGCCCCGAATATAAAAAATATGCATTATTTTTCTTTTCTGAAGTTGTCTGGCTATGCTTTCCTCCTACATTACTGCCTTTATTATAGAGGCACTAGCTACCATTTTTGCCATTAGCTACCTCTTGGCTTTGTGTAGTTAAACAGACTTAGCCTCATTAATCTCTTGCGGAAAACCAGATTTTCCAAGAGCTTCATTTTAATACTAACACATTGAGGTTAGTGCCTTGTGGCAGTTAATTATTAATATCAATAAGAGATAAACTTATGTTATTGCCTATGTGTTCATGTCAGAATTCATAATTGCCAGTGTTCAGAACAGAAACAGGCAAAATATTTGAACCGATATTTTTGGACAAACGGCATCAATATGAAAATTTCACAAAAAATCTTAATTATGTTTCATATTCCTAAAAGAAAAAAATATTTCATTAAAAATGTCTGTTTCCCGTAATTTTTCTTTGAAGTTTAGAAAAAGAAGTGTTTCCTGACAAACAAACAATTACCAAGGTACCCTTTTAGGAACACACTTTTTCGGCACGGCAGCATGCCCTGTCCCTGGGCTGGTGACACATTTTGCAGCGAAGAGACGACAGAAAAATTGCCAAAGAGAGACCAAATCCTACATTTCCTGAATGACTGCTCTAACATCTAGTCTGTTCAAGAGAAGACAAGCGACAAGTGGCACCAGTAACGCCACTGGGATGTGCAAATGAAAATATATATGGCATCGACGACCCACATACATCCTGAATTTGGTGCGGACCACACTGCCTGCACTACTTTGCACTACAGGTGGGGAAGTGCTGTTGTACTCTCTGGTGTCAGGCAAGGACTTACAATATCATGAGCACCACAAATTAATAACACAACATGTACACCAACACAGGCCTGGCAAGCATTTATGAAGGACAGAGAGAGATTTGTTCACCTCTCCGTCAGGTTACTCAAGCCATTTAAAGCTCATAAAAGGATGCTTCACCCCTTTTCAGGCTTTGCTCCGCTCCTGCCAGGCTGGCAGTGTGTCCAGGCACCTGCAGACCGAGAAACCGAGGGGGTCCCCAGGCCCTGGGACAAAACGGAGGTGCCCAGGCATGCATGGCGCTTCTGGGGCTCTCGACGTTTCTACTGCACTGAGAGAGCGGGTCAAAGGGACGCCCAAATGCTTTGTCATCCCAGGCATCCATGTCTTCAGCTGCACTTGGTTGAGTTTTTAATTGATACGGCCATACGTCCAAGCACTTCCTAAGCGTTACCTTGGTAAAGAGAACAAAACCCAAACCCCTTCTGAAGTCAGCAATAACCAGAATGAGGGAGATTTCTGGATACTTCTGTAAAGGACTCTGCATGACCAAGAGTCTAAGAGACAGAACATCTCAGTGCATCTATCACACGGAAGGCAATTACAGAAAAGCAATCTGTAGCACTTGCTGACAAATAATAATTTAGGAAATAGAGAATAAAATGCACCCTACCTGGTATCATAAACTGTAGTTTCACCAAGGGATTTTCATGGTGTTATTAAGTTTGAGAGACAAGCTCAAGTGGTTTAAATAATAGAAAGAAGAAAATACAACTTCCACAACGTTATGTCTCAAAGCACACTTCCTTGTATGTTATATATAGGGCAGCCTCACTCCAAATACATTTGAGATTTTCTATTTCATGTTCTGCGGATGATGTTTGCAGCTCCGTGCAGGTATCTAATTTCCAACCAATCTAAGACATTACACCAGGGGCAGCATGAGGTTATAGCATCAAGCCAGTCAAAAAACAAATTATTCAAAGACTGCTCAAAATAATACTCTAATTCCAGCTATCGTGCAACCTTTGCTTTCAAAGGATAGAGCAATATGCTGCTCACTGGACAAGCTTTTCATAAAAACCAGCAAAATAGTTTAGCTATTCTTGCTCAACTTTAAGCAAAAATAATAAATATTTCACTTTATGATATACTACCTTATATTTTAGTTCTGCATGAGGGCCAGATGACCAAACACTTTTAATTTCTGTGCTTCAAAGAGTAAAAATAAGTGGGAGTATAAGTCTGCACCAACATCTTCCTTTTGGATAAAGGAATGATAGATGAAATACAATGTTTTTATGGCAAGATGGTGACACATCTAAGGCATCTTGGCCAAGAAACTGAGATTAACAGATTTTCTTATGCAGCACTTGCAAGAAGAGGAATAGATGATTAAAGAATTGTGAATTCTTTAAGATAGACAGTCTGCTCTTCCAAGGAGTGTAGATCCCCAACTCCATCAGAGCTATACCCATTTATATGACACAGCCATCTAGGCTGCAAAGTGTAATACCCCTTAATAAAAGCCTCTAAAAGAAGTAGAGTGCATATGGAATAAAGTTCTTCCAGTGGATTATTAACTGACCAAAACTCAGAAAATAAAGGAAAAGAATAGATTGCCAATTTTTCACATTACAGAGGAAATACTGACAAGGAAGTGAGATTGAGATGCATAACTATGCGGAAAGCACAGGTGAAAATGGAGTTATAATGAGGCAACAAAACATATCATGTCACAAAAATATTTGGGGAGGTCAACTGTAAGGCCAATTGAATGACAAGCTGCAAAAGGACTTCACATCAAGTCAGGGGGGACAGGCAGCAAATGAAATCCTGCGTTAATCCACACGCACATGGAAAAAATAACCATGACCCAAGGATGGTCTTTAAATCAGTATATGCACTCCATAAAAAGATCCGTAAGCCTTGTGGCTCACTCTCTGAAACATTATCTCGATGTTCAAGAGTAGGCAGAAAAACATATACAATGCTAAGTGTTCTAAGGAGAACTGAAAACAAAACAGAAAAAAATACTCTTGTATAGCAATAGAAATCTATGAGGCACAAACATCTTGAATGCTAAAGGCAGCTTGGCTCACCCCATTTCCAAAGCAACAGAGGTGAACCAGGAAAGGTTTTAGCTCAGAGAAGGGCAAAACTCAGGTCAGAGGTCCAGAAAGACTCCTGTATAAGGAGAAACTGGATAAACTATAACTCTTGTACCAGGAAAAGAAATACCGGGGGCAGAGGGTGAAGGGATATGATACAATTCCACAAAGACACAAAGAGAGTATGAGATATTTCTCACACCCCAGCACGCAGGGGCATGCAACCACAGTGTCCGACAGAAGGTTTGAAATAAAAGAGATGGGTTTTTTTCACACAGCTTGCATCTACATTGTGGAAGTCACTGCCACACAAGACGCTATGAAGGCAAAAGAAAGACTATAAACCAGGTAAAAATAGCTGGTTACAGGTGAAAGCCTAGAGAATTTCTTTAAAAACATTATTCTACATTTGGCCTGTTTCTTGTACTCTTTGCTAGACAGCCAGTGCTGGGCACTATCAGGAAGAGAATACCAGACTAAGTGGGCCTTTGATTTTACACGGTGTGGTTGTTGCTATGCTCTTGCATTTTCATATACATTAAGGGTTAAATTCAGCATAATGTCTTCACTCAGGAGTTTTGCCAAGAAGACAAACTTGGGCATTTTGCCTGCTAAGTAAGCACTGTGACAGGAATTAGTTAAATCCAACTTTGTAACGGACACAGTGCTTAAAACCTTCACTGCTGTCCTCATTGCTGCTGCCCTTGGGTGCAAGGCTGTCATCAGCACAGTCTCTTTTCCCCCTAGTCTTTGGTCTATACACTAGTCTATAACACTAACTGAAGAACTCACCCTCGCTCTTCTACTATATCTCCTCTTCATACTTATCAGCAAATCTGGAAACTTTGCTCAATAATAGCATTCAAGTTTTAACACGACAGATCCATCAATGGAAAAAGGCTGCATTGCATTGATCCTGAATTAACAATAGTACACCCAAGTGCAACCTATAGCTGCTCCGCTATTCTATTTTTGCGGAAATTGTATTTAGAACAGCTCAAATGCTGAGAACACATGAAGGCAAATCACATCCAGGGAACATGAAAATTTGGGGTTGATAACATACATTGCTTTGTGGTAAGAATTTCCAGAAAGAGTCAGCTTTTACAACCAGACTCAGATGCTATTTACTCACCTAAATAATTATTAGGAGGTTTTCAAAGGAGCTCAGCACTCAGTGTGCTGAAATCTTTTGAAAACCTGGTCATAATAGTCACAATGGGAACTGAGCTCTTTTGAAAAACTAGTCACAGCTGAGAGTGCCAAGGCAGCGAGAGCTGGATCTCAGACAGAAAACTTGCATCATAACATCTCTTGAAATACTCAGCGGTGGTTGATGGGAACAGATGAGCATCTACTCTACCCTCTGATTGAAGCCTGCATCGGATGAACCACCAGTGGTGATTTTTCCATTATATTGATTTCCCAATAGGAAACCTGGGTTCCAAAAATCCTTTTCTGAGAGAAGATATTGATTTTGAGGAATTGGTTTTATTTTCCCTCGGAACATCATTTCCGTGCTCTGCAGCTCCCAGAACCTCCGGGTAGCCTATGCTTCCCAGCTTGTGGATCCACAGAAGCCAAACTACATGGGTCCTTAGAAAGGAGATATCTGTGGTCATCCTGGGCCAGGCCTCTGTAGTCCCATAAACTCTGCAGCTCTTCATGCTTTCAGATTTCTAGTTCCTTGCAGTCGTTATGCCCACAAGATGTGTTTTAGTTGCCTAGGACTGTTTCAGATGCCTCGTGGTATCCCACGTGGCTGCCAGGTGCTACTCCAGAAGGCCACAGCACTCACTAGTCCTGAACGTCCAAAGGCATCTAAAGAGGCACTTGATGCCTGTGATTAGATTCAGGAGGCACCTGAATTGCTCCAAGCCTTTATGCTCCTCGGCAGAGTCTGAGACAAGCTATTACGCCTCTGAGGAGCTCAGTGTGCCAGGTAGATGCTTTACCCAGCAGGCAAGGTAGAAAAAGGTGAACACTTTCATTTTTTTCTGCAGTAGAATTTCTTCAACTCAACCTGTGAATACTTACATTCTGAGTTGGAACAAAACAAAGTTATTAAAAACCAAAATATTTTCTACATGAAAGAAAAGGTTGCTTCTCACAGATTCAAGTTAAATGGTGCTTAGGAAGCCTGTTAAGCAGAGTTTTCTGCCTGGTTCTTCTCAACCACAAATTGTAACAGATATGAAGACTCACCTACCTACAATTAGACAACAAGAAAATTAGAAGTTGCACTAGCAGAAAAGACTAAAAGTTTTGTCACCTCTTCTTTACAAAGAAATAACTTTCTTTTGTCTTTATTTTAAACTTAATTCTTACCGTAGAATTAAATAAAAGAAAGTTTAAGAATTTCCCATTTAGCCTCTCCACAAACTTCGTAATTCCTCTATTCATTTTACCTCTTTTTAGTCTTCTACCTACTCCACACAGGCATTTATAGCTTCCTGGTTTTCTAGTCATTACCATTTTCATTCTCCAGATCCTCCCAAATCCTTCTATATTCTTCATGGCATGGAATGATCCGAACTGGACACCACAGTCAGAAAGCAGCTGAAGGGAATTTCCGTCGTTAAAATATTCAGGCCACATCTTTAATTATCTATTTGGTCCTCTCTTAGGAAGCAGAGGTCTTTTCCCTCAGGAGATCAAACCAGAAGCTAACATTCAGTTCACCTTAGCGTATTAATGCTACTGAACAAGGTGAGGTTCATGAGATTATGCCACAGTGTTCTTCTGCAATAATGTTATTTCCCTGCGTGATAACTGAAGTTTTTACGTAATTTCACATCTGCAGGTCAAAATTTAAAAACAAACAAAAAAAGCTGAAGTTTGAATTACATTGTCCTAGAGCGCTATTCCTTATCCCTAAATAACTACACGCAGCCAGTCAGCATTTGTCACGTATGTCCACTCACATGGTACCACTCACTGGGGCCGCAGGGACTTTTGGATTCTGGCTGGTCTAATGTCATTGATGATGCACAAGAAGTGGATGCTAAAGAGGGCGTGAATGTGGAAGAGTCTGTCTTTACACTGCCAGAATGTTGCTCATGCTAAAGGATATTAAAATACATTCTGCAGTCACAGAGACAGAGATATAATGCTGAGTGAGAGTCTTGGAAAACTATCTGGCAGGGCTGGGAAGATACATCTGCAAAGCCAAGCGATGTTAGTGGGGCTGAAGAGTTAACATTGCATCTCCAAAAGCTTGAAAAAAAATATCCATTTTTAATATTGGAAAACAAGTCAAGCACTCAAAAAAGAGAAAGTTTATAATTTATAACCTCTACATAACTCAGTTTTTATCTCTTTAGGTGAATATATCCTGTTACTCTCTCTAATTGCTGAACAAGATAATCCTGTTGGGGAGGGCATTTAATTTTGGACTCTTCATTTGTCTAAATACTTGACTTCTCCATGAAAACTTTCAGAAACTGTAGCTTCTTTTTTTATACTTATTGGACATACCCAAAACTTATCTATGTTTGTAGGTGAGGAGTTTGAAGGGTTCTTCACAACTGCCTTCGCACTTCTGTGCAGAGCCTTGCTACACATATGAGCCTTTGAAAAGGTTTTTCTGCATATGCATGGCTCAACCTAATCTCATTGCCAGTTACACGAAATTTTTGTTTTTATGCTTATTAGACTTTCCAGTGTGTTTAACACAAAGTACACTCATTTTACCATACCTTTAGTATAATCAGAAAGGACCTCTGTATGTTTATTTCATCACAGTAAACTTTCTAACGACGTTTGGTCTTCAAAATACAAGGTACAAAACAGGTGGGACTTCAGTGGATGCTCCTGTGTATTTGAAATCACTCTGATTTTTTCCTTCGTAGTGTATGTACAACACTTACATGCTCAGTGGGAGTCATGGAAGTCAGGGGAAAGGGAATAGTTCCCCGGGTGCTCAGTTTTTGACATCCTGAGTAAGTTTGTGGAGGTATCTGGACGCATCCTCTCCCTGTTACCTCATGTCCTGTGTACTCTCTGCAACTAGGTGAATGCCTCCAAACTTCTCCATCATATAAAAACTATGCACCATTTTAATATTGTCATAATCACATTTTTATATATTTTAGGTTGATGGTTGGACTCGATGATCTGAAAGGTCCCTTCCAACGTAGACAACCCTATATGATTCCATGATTTTATGCATTTTGGGTCTTTGTTTTATATATATTTTATGTATTCATTTAATATATATTTTTATCTATTTATTTTATCTATTTATTTGTATCTATTAATTTATACCCATGCGCTCTCGGACTACTTTTAGGAAATCAGTACACCTCAATCGGGTAAACGCGTCCACACTTTTCACCCCCCGGCGCATCTCCCCTGGGTTGCGGTGGGGTTTTACCCACGCAGGCTCTCCCCGCCCAGGGGGGTCGTGGGGACGGAGGAGCCCCTTCCAGGTGCTGCTGCCTGAGGGTTGGAGGGGGTTTGAAGCCGTGGCTTGGGCTCTGCTGCCCTCCGGTGGTCCCGTGGGAAGGGTCCGGGGCTCGGAGGCGGGAGTGGGGGGGAGGCGGGGGGGACACCCCCCCGCCTCCGAGCCCGCTGCAAAACAACCCCAGGACAATCCAGACCCCGGAGATGCCAGGGAGAAAGCCCACCCTTGTCTCTCCCTCCCCCAGCAGGCTGCGGCAGGAAAGATTTAAGGAAAGAAAAACCAAAAACGCACTGAACTGAAGAGGGATGGAGGATGCCCAGGGAGGTTGTGGATGCCCCATCCCTGGAAGTTTTTCGGGCCAGGCTGGATGGGGCTTTGAGCAACCTGGTCTAGTGGGAGGTGTCCCTGCCCAGGGCAGGGGGGTTGGAACTAGATGATCTTTAAGGTCCCTTCGAACCCGAACCATTGTGTGATTTTGTGCTGGTGGAGAAACAGTATTTTGTTCTTCAGCATGAACTTGCGCTGGAGGCATCCTCGCCCCAAGTGCCGCTTTTGGAGGCGCTGACACACACCCGTAGTGAAAGGCAACCAAACTATAGAAAGGCAAAGGAGAGAAGACATAGCCAAGGGAGAGCAGTTTTTCTGCATCTTCAAACAAACGGAGCCAAAAAACACAGCCTGAGCTTCCTTACCCCGAGTCGGGCTCTATTTCTTAGGGCAGTGGTTTGCGACCTTTGCTGGCCTGCAGCCAGCTGGCAAACACTGGGCAGCACCACACTTGGCTCTTCCCCACGATGTCAGATGTCCCCGTAATGTCAGATGTCCCCCGTGGGCAACTTGTTGCCCTTTGGGCCACAGTTTAGGGGTTACTGCGCTGCACACCCACACTGCGTTGCCCGCCTAGCACAGCACAGCACAGCACAGATCCCTGCAGCCTGCTGTAAACCACGGCAAGTTTCTATATCGTACGGAGGAAGACAATGAAAGATAACATTGCGTTATTCTGCTTGTGGAAATTAGGCCAGCTTGTCTTCTGCGTGATTTTCTTTCTCAAACAAATTTTGAGATGGCTTTTCCGAGACAAGATAATTGACTGAAATCAATTTGCTATAGCCGTAAACATGCACATTTGGATAATGTTATAAAGGCTGCATTTAAAAGGAAGAAGGAAAAAAAAAACTGAGCAAAGGTTGATTGCTCCACATCATTATCTGCAATTCAGTTCTATTACTAGTAAATTATTAACTATATTAAGCTAACTTTGTTTAAATCTGACTAGTCAAAACAAAAGCATTACTATGAAAGCATACAAGCTCTATGTTAGGCCAGAATTACACGAACTCTCTGCGTTGTCTGAAGCAAGGAAGGAAGTCAGCAGGTAATGACACCAGAGCTCTGGTGTTTAATAACACAGCCTCTGCTGCTTCCCCTGACTCCACGAGCTCCCTTACCTTATGGTGCCTGGAGTTTCCAAACAGCCCCAGTCCCACCACAGCCAACGGCTAAGAACTGAAAGGTGTGTGCTTCTCGCTGGCCTGCTTCTCTACCGTGGGGCTGGAGGAATCGATGTAATGCTTCAAGCACCAGAAATCCATGCTCTACATCCCTCTGTCCATCCCAAATCCTGGAATCTCAGATTTTTCCTGGTATTTTGGCCTTACACACTGCAACCTTATCGGAACTGCAGAAGTACAAGACACACTTACAAACAACCCAGTCTGCTTCCTGCCTGGAGGTTTATAAACTGCAAAACATGTCTGCTTGAGAACTTGCCATCAAGATCCATTTGAGCCACCTTCTCATCTTGTGTAAACCCATTATTTGTTCCCAGTTTCCAATATCCTTTGATCACATCTTAAAGCTGAAGCTTCTTGCGTACTGACATTACACAAACAGGCAAATGTTAATTCAAACTACAAGTTTATTTTGGTGCATTTATCCAGCGGCTCATAACTGTGATTCATTTTATTCCAAACCTGTCCAAGGAACATGTGTTATATTTATACTCCATTAAATATGAGATTTAATGATTCTGAAGAGTTTTATATCACCAGGAAGAGCCACAGTCTTCGAAAAGGTCACGATTTATTACCAGGGTAGTACCTTCTGTGTTTTTCATGCCATTAGGCTGGCAGCAACGTGGGACCAAAGTCTATGCATGGTCTACCAAGAACTACAATGCAGGAGATGCAGAGCAGAGACAGGGACACCAAGATGACATTCATACTCCTGTACACTACCCTCACGTCCAGGCCTGGGTTACTAAGTCCTTCCCTTCACCCCCATGGCATGAGCCCCCCACCCCCAGGGCAGGAGCCCTGTCGCTCATCGTGGCCCGAATGTCTCATAGTTGAACATGGGGAATGCTTCCACAAATCGGGGACTTATTTATTAAGTCCTATATCCTGCTGGACCTACAGGGCATAGGGCCTTGCCTACGGCTTAACCATGACTTCCATTTTTTTTAGCAACATATTATTGTAGCACAAACGGTAGCAGAGGTACCTGTGAGCAGCCCCTGATTTTGTGGTCGTTCCCTTTAGAGCATGGCGCTGATTTATAAGTTCAGCCTTACAGGTCCCCCACCTAACACCCCCTTAAAATTTGTAGTAAATAACGTTGTCCAAGTTAGCACCACGTATGCTACTCTCCTCATGTCTCCCTAGAAAAGCCCTCTCCGCCACAGCCTCAGCTAGAATGCCTTTTGTTTACAATTTCACCAGCTGAAAGACTCTTTTGAGAACAAAAAAAAAAAAAAAAAAAAGAGGGGAAAGAAAGAAAGCTGAAGAGGCCACTATGAGGATCTAATCTATGGCTAAGACCACCCCTTGACTGGCAGTCTGCATTGCCATCAGCTGTATGCATCATGAACGCATTCGGGTTTAGATCAGCTGTCTGTGCCTTCTCCCTCATTAACATTGATAAAAGCGATGGCCTCTGCCGGGCGCGCGGCATTCCACAGCATACCAGCTGCAGCTCTATCTTAATGCATCCTATGGGCTTGGAGAATTAATTAGTTCTGATAGTCACCATGTTTCAAAATGATGGCTGTCATAACCCTGCAGATAAAATTACACACCCCTAGAATTTTCCACATGGCCCATTCAGACTCTCCGTAGGCCACCGTTGGCCTCCTCAGATGTATGGCACTGGAAAGATTTAACTTGCCAAACCTTTTTTTTTAAATCTTTTTGTTACGTTCCAATTAAGCCTGTGTTAATCAAAGGCAGTATTTCCCAAATATCCCCCCCCGGCCTTTCCCCAAGCCTCCTCCTAGGCAACTTGATGGTTCTTGCCCCCCTTCCTCCCACCTACAATTAGCATTCAGACGTTTCTCTTGGCAGAGCCAAAGCCTCCCTCCCCCTAGGAAGCTTTCTTCTTCTGAGCACATTTTATCTTTTCCTACCCCTCTGCAAGGTGCTTTATCCAGTTTCCAAACAAAGAGCAAAGTGACTTTCCTCAGACATGTGGAGTCTCAAACCGTATTCAGACACCCCTGGGACAGTTTTCCTGCTGTGATCGGCTCTAAAACTGAAGCCACATACAGTAAAAAGCAGCAATTTGTTTGTTTTCTGCTGCTTACTTTCAAATTACTAAGTAAGAATATTAAATTTAGCTCAAGGCTGCCCTCAGCCTTGACAGTCTCTAAGACCTCCTTAACAAGGCTGCTCCCCTGAGAGAGGAGCTGAGCTGCAAGTAGGGTGGGATGTACCAGAAAAGCAGGACCAGCTTTTATTACGCAGAGCTCGTGAATGTTCAGGCTGCAATGAGTGCTCTGCTTCAAAAGTAGTCATATTTCTTTTTTATTTCTTCCTCTAAAATGGTGATTTTGTCGTATGACTATTTGTGAAATGGCTGAGCTTTACATGAGTCTCTGAGAGCTCATCATATGCTCTTCAGCCATCTCTGGTTGAGAGACCTTCATGTTCAGAAAGTTCAAGGGAATGATATACAATGCAAGTCATGTAGTCAATAATCAATTAAAAAAAATTTAAAATGCAAGAAATTACATGGTTATCAAAACTATGTAGAGGAAGGTGAGTACTGGGGCCTACAGGAAGGATGGGGAGGGACTCTCTATCAGGGAATGTAATGATAGGACACCCAGTAACGGCTTCAAACTGAAAGAGGGTAGATTTAGATTGGATATCAGGAAGAAATTCTTTACTGTGAGGATGGTGAGGCAGTGGAACAGGTTGCCCAGGGAAGTTGTGGATGCCCCATCCCTGGAAGTGTTCAAGGCCAGGCTGGATGGGGCTTTGAGCAACCTGGTCTAGTGGGAGGTGTCCCTGCCCATGGCAGGGGGTTGGAACTAGATGATCTTTAAGGTCTCTTCCAACCCAAATCATTCTATGATCCCATACTGCAACCGTCACGTCGGTATCTCCACTAGTTTTTATTGACTTTTCAGACGACCTCACGCACCATATGCCTCACTCTGAGAAAGATAACTAACACATTGTAACGCTGAAATAAGTTGCAGCACAAAACATTGTTTTCAAAAACACCTCCATAAATAAACTATCGCATTTTCTCTGGTTGGTTGACATTTTCAGCACAGAAATAGAAGGAGCAACTCAGAGAGAGTCAGTAGGTGGATGAAGAAAGTAAAAAGGCAACCAGCTCACATCTACTTAAAGTAGGAGCATCCAGTCCAGGAATGCAATAGGAGAGCGGAGGAAGGCATGAGTGTGTGCCACAGCACATGGTATTTGCAGTATTACAGCACACACAATGACTCTTACTAATGTTTTTCACCGGGCTGCTTGCAACCTGAAAGTTTTCAGAGGTACAAGGGTGACTAGCAGCTGAGACAGGCAGCATCCAAGTGGCCGTTGTATCCCCAGGGAGGCTTGGCTGGGCTCCTCCATGTCAAATTGATCCCAGCTTTCAGGTGTATCCATGCCCACTGTCACTCCCACATTCCTTGCTCTCACTTCCCTCACCTGTATCAACATTATTGGGAAAAAAATCCAAGGGGACCAACTCCACAGACGCGTTTGCATTTTGATATATGTCATCTAGGGCTTCCAAAATTTTCACCTTCTTGTAGGAACCAAAGAGTACCAAGACCTCTCCACCACTCCACAGCAGGACACAGAAAGAGGCACAGCACAAAGCTAAAATAAAATATCCTGCTAAAGCCAGGAAAGAGTAGGAAATGCAAGAGCACAAAGGTCTCAGCTGAGCTGTATAAGCAACAAGATAATGAAAATGTGACAGCTTGCCACCACCACCCTGGAGGAGGACAGCCCCAGAAACACACGGGCTGGACAGCCGGGACAGGATACAAACATGTCAAGGGCAGGAGCTGGAGGACGGCCAAGACAAAAGTCGGCAGGGACGCGGCGATGCGCAGGGTAGCACACTGACAGGTCAAATCCCCAGCGGGGATGCCAGAGGTGTGCAGACCCCGCGGCACTCTGTGCTCCGGGCACCGGCAGGGGAAGGGGAGGGCGGACGTGGGTCCCAACCTGCAGAAACCACCACCATCATGTTTCTAGAAGCAAAGGGGGAAACCGGGCAGACAGGGCTTCCTGCCCAGGCCAACAGCACACTAACACAGACAACAGCGCTGGAGCCAGTGGCTGGCCAGTACCTCAGACACTGGCCAGGCCACCAAGGCAACCTCCTCACAAGCAAAGCACTATGCCAGGTTCCTGGCTGGCTGATGGGTACGCTGCCACACTGCACAGGCTGCTTCGAGCACCAAGGTGCCACCTTCCCACCCCCCAAATCCCTGAGGAGCCCCATCCTCTGA
The DNA here is from genome assembly GCF_963924245.1 of Chroicocephalus ridibundus. Taxonomy (NCBI): domain Eukaryota; kingdom Metazoa; phylum Chordata; class Aves; order Charadriiformes; family Laridae; genus Chroicocephalus; species Chroicocephalus ridibundus. The sequence goes on from NC_086284.1 coordinate 159,817,596, forward strand.
GCCAGGTGATGTGTTAGCCTGTATTTCTGCCCAGAGTGGGGCAGGAGCTGGCACCAGGCAGAGTTATAGTTAGCGCCCGGCACAGTCTGTATTTAACCCCCACGAATGAGGAAAATCCTTATCACCAACACGAGGAACGTGTGGCCGGTCCCTCCAGCTGGTCCCTCCTGGTTAGCGGGGAGGCTGCCCTCCAACACGAAGGGAGAGGAAGGAAAGGGAAGAAGGGTTTACTTCACACAAATGCCTATACGCGAGGTAAGAGCAGATAACAAGAGAGCTGATGTGTGTTGCTTTTTATCTCGATCTACAGGACAGGAAAGGGACATGCTTGATTTACTGCTCCTTTCATCACTGCCCTGTCTGAAGTGGCAACAGGCAAGAAACCCATCTGACCTCAAGCCGCTGCCGAAGCTGTCAGCTCCTGCCGTCACACACACAGGGACCCGGCAAACGTGTTTTGCCCGGGTAGTGCAGACCCTGCCCAGACCACCTGCCCACGCTCCAGCAAGACATGGCTGTAGAAGAGGGAGGAGAAGTTTTACTCCCAGACATCCCACAGAGGGCAGGATGCAGCCATGGGCTACCATTACACGGGAGAGAAAATCCTCCAGGATTCTGCTCTTTTGGAGAAAAACCCGAGACATTCCTTCCACCAGCCCAAATTGTATGCAAAACCAAAGATGAAAGGCCTTGACCTCAGAAAAGAGAAACGGCATTTCTCAGGGCCATATGTACTGTCAGCATGTACATCACAGCCCCTGGCTGCTATCTTGTCAGCGTAAACAAGAAATGATTTACTTTCCTCATTGTATAGCAGAAAGGAACAGAATCTGATGAGCATGCAGGAAACACCTTGCCCTGCCACCTCCTACCAGCAATTTTGCAGTACTCAGAACATATAACAAAAGTAGATGAATTTGTGTGTTTTATGTGTATCACCACTGATTTCTTTAGGAAAACAATAGGGAGTTCAAGATAATAGTTTGTAACTGCATCAAATGTTACATTTGCGGTCTAAAGGTGAATGCAGCATCTAGCCATTACTATAAGTAGGAACCTGGGAGAAAGCACTATGTTTACAGCTACTGTAGACTCTTCAAAAACCTAACCTACCTTCAAGGCACAATTTTGTATCAAGGCACCCTTATGGAGCGCCTTCAAATGGCTGAAAAATTATAATGTCAGGGGCAAAAAGCAAAGCTGACAAACTGGAGGCAGCCAGATTATTAGGTATTTTAGACATGAGAGAGGTTGCCCTTAAAAGACTGACCAGAGCAGCAGCAAAGAGCAGCACTAGGAAAGAGCTGAACAACTCTGAGAAGAAAGAGAAACAGTCTTGCTTCTGGCAAATCAAAATGTCTGTCTACTCATCCCTCCGAATCATATGCAAGTAACACAGCTGAGTTAATTTTCCTCTGCTTAGCTCCAGGAAATCAGTAAAAATTACTCAGCAAAAATAGCCAAAAAAAAAAAAATCCCCCTTTTTATCCAGCTAACCAAAGCGGGAAGATGTTCTTTTGGCCTCCTGAGATAAAGTCAGTGGTATTTCTCCCAGGACTACATTCAGGGGACCCACCCTTACGTTATTAGGGCTGATAAGCCAACTTCTAGAGATCCTTTGCTTTGCCTTAGATCAGCTGAGCAAATGTAACGATAACAAGCGCAGCAGTTACTCCAGTCCCCTACCCGTGCCCACCTAAAAGAAGAAAACATCTTCTATCATCACAGTTCAGTGTCCTTGGTTTTGTACTGACAACAGCTTCAGAGAAAGGGATAAACGAACAGAGCCCCACCAGGATATCCTGTCATTCAGTTACGAAGGGTTTATTCAGCTTTGCAGTGAAAACTTTCAGCAAAGACCCTGCATTTTGGAATTTTTCCTGCCTGCAGGCAAGCTTCACATGCTGTATCCTTCACTCATTTTCCTTCAGAAAGGCAAGAGTCCCGTTAAACTATTTGCCTAAGAATGCAGAAGAAACAGCAGCTCTAACAAACGATCCCTTTACGTCAAAATTTTAGTTCTTCTGTCTGGAGGGCTCTGAAGGAAAAAAACCAAATTCTTTACAATGGAAAAAAATCCAGTTTTTTTATTCTTCTTGGCTTTTTTGACTGCAGTGAAACCGTGTTTGACATCACAAGGCCCAGATGAGGTAAGAAGCAGCTTTTTATTCAAGTAATGAATTATTATGTGTCTGTATTGCACTACGGGGCAGGGGCTCTTTCACTGTCACAGAGAGACTGGTTACCAGATACTGTAGCTGATAGAAGAAAAACCCACTTTAACAGTCACTGATGCCATAGGACACTGAATTATAAACCAAGAGCTGTGTAATTCAGTCCCCTGAAATAACAGAAATGCATCCGTTTATTTCACATGAGAATTTGGCTCAAATGATGTTTCATGAGTACGCTGAAAATGTCTCTAAAAAATGGCAAACATGGCAAAAGACTGTAGCTGACTTACTCATCAAAAGCAACAAAAGAAAACCATTGGAATTTTTGATAAGTCATATGAAAGCAGAAATTTTTCGCTAGTGAAAATTATCTGCTCTACTAACCACAAGGAGGAAAAGCTATTTCAGATAGGTGGGGAAAAAATTCTAAGGAACTGAGCTATTGGAAGTAATTGTAAAAAGTTATAAATTTAAGTAAAAGAGTTGTAGACTTTTGAGGAAGCAGTGCATTTGTCATGTACAAATCCTATGGATCTGTGGAATTTCACAAAATCTGTTTTCACCACCCTTGTAGAAAGGCAGAAAGTATTGGGTTGAAAACCTGAATCAGGAGTTCAACAGCGATACATTAACTCACTTAAACTGTCTCACAACATGCGGCTTTAAATTACTGCGTTCTGGAGAAAAAACACTTGTGGAAGAGGAAACAAAAGGATGGGAAGAAACTGTGGAGGGCAAAAAAAGAGGCAAGACACTCAGTTTTGTTTTAAATGGAAAAATACTTTGAAAACTACAAATAAGTACTGGGAAAGGTGTTATCTTATTCCGTCTCTAGAAAAGAGCTGCTAACAAATCACCTTTCTTCTATTCTCCATAACAGCAAAAAAGGAAAATGAAGAAATGGGAGAAAGTGGAAATAACTACACAATTTAAAAAAAAAAAACATAGTTTTTTATAACTGGTAGTAGAGAAAGGATATAACCTATTTTTATTTCGATTTTACCTTTTCAAAATCTCCTTGAATTTTGTTGTTCTAAAAATGAAATGTTGGGGGAGAGAACTTTTATGCTAACTTTTTTATAAGAACTTCTTTTTATGAGAACTTTTGTAGTGAGATAATTTCCGCCACTCCTGAACCTTAATATCCTACAAGCCCAGACTCTTAATGGCTGACCCCGAGCACCTGCAAGGTCTTCAGCAGCATACATGGTTAAAGATTCAGAAAAACCAGCAAACACTCCAAGTTTATGATTCTTCAACATTGACAGTATTGGTTTGACTCAGTGGAAATACTCGTAGAAGTTACGCTGCCTGGACTGTGTGTTTGTGCTGTGTTGGTTCTTGCTCTGGTGCGTGAGTCATCTCTCATTAAGGATGGGCCATTGTGATGGCTGTGCTGCTGCTGAGCACCGCGTGGTTTAAAGGGCCTGAAGTGTTCAAGCCCCCTCATGTTGGTGCCTGGTGAGGTGGTTTTGGACGGGAAGCAAGGTGTAGAGGAGCTCCGGTTTGAGTTTTTGCGGGCCACCTTAGACCTGAAGCCCAAAGAGCTGGGTCAGTCCACTGTCCCACCAGCGCCGGGCTCTGCTGGGAGGGCAGGGAAGCTGCTGGGTCTGCTCAGCGTGGCACTGCTTGTCACTGCTTTGCCAAGTGTCTGAGCGAGTTGTATCCACATTATACTCACATCTGGAAAAAGGTCTCATTTTTATTTATTATGAAATGCATCCGCACAACAGTAAGAGGTTTCACTACCCAAATATAACTACTGTACCTGAACATTGCCCAAAAATCAGATTTCAACAGTACATTTGGAAAGACTAAAATTTGAAGGCTAAATAGATGTTGAAATATACTTATAAGCTGCGTGATGACTATAAAGCCGAGTCCCTCAGAGCTCATGCAACTAAATCTCCTTATCAGTGGCTGCGATACATCCTTACAGTCTTCACTAGGGAAACTTGCTGCTATCACTAACGCTGAAGGAAGGATAACTAACATGGGGAGAAATCGCTGGGGTGAGGTCTTCATCCAGGACTACTGGGCTGTGGCACATATAGAAATCCTGCCCAAGGTGCCAGTGTACTCACCTAGGCCAACTGTGAGCTTCTGCAATGAGGGTGCAGCATCCTACATGTGCCCAGAAGGTCCAACGCTACCTGGATGGCACAGGGTTGCACGTCCACATATGTTGTTTGGGAACCCCTGGACAGAAATACTGCAGGATATCCATTGAGCAACACATGGTGGCACTGCAATGGGCTCCATCCTTGGAAGTGATGGCTTGGAACAGACCCTAGATAGCAAATGACCTGAAGCTCCTGCTGTGATGCTGCTGCACAAAGGGTTAATGGTCAATTTTCCAAGGTGGGAGACAAAGATGACCTTGCAGGGTGAGTGCACAGGAATTGCCTAGACAGGCCAGGTCTGACACTCCCCACTCAGGAGGGCCATTGCCAAACTGAGCAGACTCCAGAGGAAAGCTGGGGAATGACTGGGAAACTGGATTCGTAGCAGGGAATTCAAGAAATGCTATTTATTTAGGTGCACAAAGGAACTGTACTTTGATCTCAGACTGTAAGTATTCATAGGAAGGGACTAGTAAACTTGGTAGGAGAATGGCTTCCTACCTGTTGTGCAAACTACAGAGGAGCAATAGCTGGAAACGGAGGCAAAACCATCGCAGGCAAATCAAGACAAAAGCAACATACCACGGATTGTTTCTCCACAACTGATCATTTCCAAATCAAATGAATGCTTTCTAAAAGATCTTCTTGTTCATGCAAGAAGCTCCATTATCCTCTACTATGCTCCTCTGGTATAATTGTCCTTCCGGCTTTATAATCTGGGAAGCTATTTAAAAAGTCCATAGACAACTATTAACATATTTATGTATTTTCAAATGGGTGGTGCTGCTAGAACTGGCCCCTACATATATGCGCGCACACACACGCACACAGTGGGCAGGTACAGCTTTTCAAGATAAACATTAAGCATTTCCTCACGCTGGCAACGATTCAGACGTTGCCTTAATTGACTACTTGAGGGCTTAATTGAAATCCCATTCAGAGAGTTCACATCAATTCTACTGTGCCAGACAGGAAGCCTGTTGTGGTCAATATTGCTCGAGTCAGTTAAGACCACCTAAATGGGTCCATACTTAGGGAACAGTGGATAAATCTTGGAATAGAAAATGGAGCACTTCACAGCGCTTCCTCTCCAAGAATGATAATTTCATTCATTGATTTTGTTGGTTTTTAAAGATCACGTTTTGCATTAGATCATTTCTCACCATTTGTGAATTATGAACTTACTTCTACGAATACTCACAAGGAAGAAAAAATATGAGGCCAACAGTAGGTAGAGTTCAGCAAAGATTTTTTGCTTTAAAATAGGTCAACTGTTTTAGTAGTAGGAAACAGACACTATTTTTGGTATACAGATACTTTCAAATCTATGAATTCTACAACCACGAAATACAATGCCACTGCTGTGACAATACCCTAAGCCTTTTTCTCCTTTTTGCCACCTTCTCAAGTCATTGGTCAGATTTGCATTCTTGAAACTGGGACCTCCACAGCAAGGGGCACGTGCCCTCAGCATTTGAGCTAGAGGCCTATTACAGCCAGGTTTCCCAAGATGGGCTGGTTCCTTCTGTGGCTTTCTCTAGGTGAAAAAAGAGGAGGCTGCACTTCTCAGTGTGCTCTGGTGGGGTCAGGCCAGTCACTCCTACCAGATTTCAATGCAAAGCCAGACATCATTGTTTTACGCCAATTTGAAAATACCAGCCATAATCCTCTAATTCAGTACAAGCGGTGCTGATAATATGAAACCTGCCTTTTGAGAGGAACAAAGGTTTGTGCTGTGCTCTGTGTGCACAGAGCCACGAGCGACTTCCTCCACACCTTATGTTTAGTTTTGCCATTGAATGGAGGAGGAACTTGCCGGCACTTGTCTTTCTCCATCCTGCTTTGGGCTCGTGAGGCAATTTCAGAACTAACGCTCTGTAGGCTGATGCTGCGTCGGTAACCCGGCTTCTAAGTCTGCTGAACTTAGCATTTGTTGATAAAGCATTCTTAGGAGAAATATGACACTTAGAAGGGTTTATCCTGCAGTGGTTGGACATATTTTGTGAAGACAGGACTATCACAAAGCCCTAATATGTGGTCTGTTACCTAGCTTAGCTCCAGAGCAGGGAGCTCCTGCTGAACAAGGTAGAGCTTGTGGCTGTGAGCAAGAACAAAGCTGTTAAATTTGTCGTTTTTCAGCAATGCCACTGGGGGCAGAGTTAAACCAACTCAAAGAACTTTTTCCTTCCTTTTAATTAATCTTCTCCTGTTACAGATGAAGAAGCAATGTGACCAAAAGCTGCTCGTTCGAATGAAAACAGAATGCGTACCTTGCTCTTTAAACCTCAAAACCCAGTGCCCTGCTGGTTACACCAAAATTACCAATGGGACTGGGATACCAGACTGCAGGTATCTCTTCTGTCAGAGCTTCTCTCTGTGAATATTGTTCTCCATTAATTAGAAAACGTTAATTCATATTAAAAATGTCATATTTTATGCCATTTTTGTAAGGAACGTTTACCATTGGCTTCACCAACTCCAGAACTCAAGTTTCACTCAGAGTACTTCACGCCCAGCTAATCAGCAAATGGTATAAGAGAAAAATAAACATTTCTATTGAAGGCCTATCAGATTTTCTTTTGAGTGATATCATAAAATCACTTCCTTGTTTATTCTGCATATTGATATGAATGATATATAAATATCATATGATAAATGTATATTAACATATAAATTATGTCGTTATATTATTCATATCATATTATCATATATATATTATCATACAAAATCATGCAGATTTTTCAAACTGCCAGACTGGGGAGGTGTGGGGGGGGTGAAGGGCAGGAAGAAATATCTCAAAACAAATATGAAATCTTGTCCTTAAGATTAAAAAAAAAAAAAAAGAAAAGCAGTATTTTAGGGAAAATGTAACTATTTTGAGCTTACCTAACATTTAAAAAATCTTGACAGTAAATAAATTTTAAAACACTATTTCAAAGCAAAACTTAGAGAAAATTTCTGCGTGTAGGTTGCAGAAATTAAATAATAAAAAAAAAAAGATAAATATACTCTGCAAAAGAAACAGCTCCAGGATCTTTTTAGACCTTGGTGTTCAATGTATGTTTTAATGAAGAAAAAAAAGCCAGATCAATACAACTAAGCTTAAAATGCTCTTGTCTGACACTGAAAGGAGGTTAAGAATTTCATTTTTCCGCACAGGAGGCTTTTAAGTAGTTTAAAGCAGCTTCAACTTCTTTTCCTCAGGTATTATCTAGAAATTAAAACACACGCACTTTCTTTTCCGGGATGTCGGCATCATTGTATGAAGGAATTTGAACAACCTGAATGCTGCGAGGGACACTGGGGCCCAGATTGTATGGGTAAGCTCGCTTTTTTTTTTTTTAATAGAATTTGAGTAGAAGTAAAGCAGTGATTTTTCTTACTTTCAGAAACTATTGCCATGAGAAGATTGCTCCGCAGAGCTTATTATAGGAGTAGAAATAAACAGCAGTTTTCAGCCAAAACTTAGAGGATTTAGAGAAAAACACATATTCAAAGCTTCATTTAAAGAAGAAAAATACATAGAAAAATTCAAAAAACTCAGGGAAACCCCTTGGTTTTGAGATTTTCAAAACAAATCATTTCAATTCAATGCTTGCAAAATGACTTTTCGTTTGGGAGGATCCCCACAACAGTTTAAAAATTAAAATTTTCAAACCACAAATTTAAATGTTTCATTTTGGGTCAAAAATACCCTCATCTGAGTCTGAAATATCTCCAAATCTCTTTAATTCTTTACTTTTTGATGCAAGGACTGTCTTTTCTTTTAGCTCAACTTGAAACAGTTTTTTCCTCTGAGTTTTTTGAACCTCCAGCAAAAGCTAAAGGCCATTACTGGAGCAGGGGTAATCAGGAGTGCCTCTCTTCCCGCTGCCCCTTCCTCAGGAAAAGCCTTTCAGCATCCCCACAAGTGCATCAAACCTCAGGCTATCGAGGCTGGGCATCAAGACCCTCTGAGGAAGTTTCCCTGCCCAGATAGAGCATTTCCTTCTCTAGTTAATGGGGTCAAGGTCTGGTTCAATGTCTGTGAAGTCCTTTTGTCCGCAAAATATAATTATAGCCCAAGCTATGATTTAAATGCCAGTCATTTATCTACTTAAGCAAAATAGTCAAACCCCAGCTTATAGCTACTTCTATAGAAAAGATAGCCAAACAGCAGAGGTCGTAGTGCGTGGTCATGTCTTCTGAAGATAACCACTTGTGTGGTGATTTACCACCTTTCAACGAAATGCAGTCTAAATGAACCGGTAGGAGGAAGGCAATGCTACAAGTGATCATCAACCCCTAATTCAGGGTGCTCTGGGAAGGCCACATTAGGGGCATCGGTATTTCTAGAGAGGGACAGAGCTCGCTGCCCCCAAGCCGGAGCCCTGCCTTCAACACTGCAGGTAGGAGGCTGCAGAGGCAAGGGAGGCCTCTCTTCCTTCAGACAAACTTCCTGGCCCCAAAAAGCAAAGAATCAAGGTCTCAGCATTGTTTCTGCTGTCATTCAGGGGAAGAAAATAGCTCTTTGCATTATCGCAATCTCTCTAAGAACATACGGCACGCCTTGAAATGTTTGGAGGAAAGACGGTCCTTCCTGAGGCCAGAGAAAAATCCCTGACTAGGGGTTTACTTCACATTTTGCATCTGATGGCAATGACAAAATTAGGTCTTAAATAGCACTCTGGCTTCCTTAAATGATAGCACACGCTGAAACACAAAGTGTGAATGAAAGGTCTTGTCCCCTTCCCTCCCCACGAAGTAAGGGGAAGATGGGCTTCAGTGGGAGCTACTCCCTATCCCAGCTCTGGGCAAATATTTGCATGGCTCCAAAGAAAAGCCTGGGTACCAACTGAAAGGTGTGTGTTATTGGGCAACTGAATAGAAAGCACTGTAATAAAGAAAAAAAAAGTGAAAAGGAAAAAATAAAGGCCAAGAGGAAAGATAATAAACGTAATTCCATCAAATTATACGTCCAAAATACATCATCTTTACAAGTTCTACCCACTGCTTCAGCACGCGGGGAGTCAGATGAAGAGAAGGAATCCAACAGGCTGCATTTAAAAACACTTGGGAAGTGCTGAATTAAACTCTATGAGACAAAAACCCAATAGATTTAAGCTTTTTTGGCCTAGGTATAAAGATTTGGCCTTTGGTCTCTAACGGCTGTAAGAGCTAAGCAGAAGCATCTCTTTCTTGCTACTTTTCAAAAAACATCCTCAACAAAAGCAAAGGTCTTGCTCCCCTCCAGAACTGGGGTGGCGGCAGGTGACTGTGCCAGCATCACTGCCATCGCCGCTCTCTTCTGCAGCCCCGTCGGCCAGGGGAAGCATTTTATCTGCCTGACCAAACTCATACAACAATATGGTAATTTGCTAAACTTCTGATAAAGCTGTCCCTTGGTGGTGGTATCAAAACAAGAGACAAGAGGATAGCGAAGACAAGGGGAAGTGTAATGAACATCAACTGCAAAAAACCTGTTTTGTCAGCAATTTTAAAGTATACTTCCCTAGAATTTATACCATAAACTGAGTTTTCTTATGATTTCTCTATCTTTGCGCATTCAATAAAAACACCAGTGCCGTTAAAACTGTTCCCATTCAGAGCAAATATTAAACAGTTTGCGCCTGCGTCAGTCCTAAAGATGAGATTTAGCTATTGCATGGTAGCCAGAAATCAAGACTCACAAAAAGCCACTTTAAAGATTAAAGTAAATGTATTTATTACTTCACCTCATTTCTGGTTATTTCATCTCAGTTCTTAATAAATCTTTTTATTTCAGCATGTATGAGAGAAACTCCACTAAATATTTCATCTTTAAATTTATTGGTTTTTCACAAGAAGCTTACTCAGATCCAACAGACTTTACAGACTCACCATTAAGGAATAAATTAAGAAATATTAACAGATTGGTATAAAGCCAAAGCCTTCACTAAAGTTAGGTGTATACGTATACGCATCCACTTACTTGCTCATCACTCTGTCCAAATCAAATTGATTTTCATGAAAACTTCCACATTACTTAAACACTCTAAATCAGGATTACGTTACTCAATGGGAGAACAGATCCAGCGCTGCCCATCTCCACCCACACAGAACAAACTGAGACTCTTTATAAGCGATAAATCTCCCAGTAGAGTACAGCAGAGAACCTGTGAGGGCAGTAGGAGTTTGATACATTTAGATACCACCTGCATCAGGATTACGGTACCTAATGGGAACTCCTGTTACGGGAAGGAAGGGCTTATGGAGGGGAGTTACTAAATCATTTCCACGGAGAGGCTGAACAACTGTAAAATATGAGGATATCCCAAAAGAGGGAAAAAAAACCTAACAGAACAATCTAACTAAAAATTACTGTAACGTGCATTTCCTACAGGCAACCTTTCAGCACAAAATTGAATGCTGAAATATTTCAGCCAAAGTTTAAACTATTTTGATTTGGAAATAAGGTAATTGTTTCTTATCCTCTCCTGTGGGGTGGGGCTTTTGGTCAGGCTCTGTCTCACCTGGTATATCACTGCCTGTAATCATGGTTTTATCTCCAGAGGATCTGAAGAGCATAGCACATCTTTGGCAGACAAGTTTTACTAGTGATCACACCCATTCATTGTACAGAAATGGGTTATGAGATACCCAAATTTCAATTTCCAAGAGCATTTGAAAATATCACAGTCTTTCTGGAGGTAGCAGGCGAAATGAAAAACTTTCCACGTAAAGGAAATGCAATTTGTGGGTGAAAGGAAGAGGCTTATTTAAACTCTAGTTGAGCATCAAATATTGTTCTGACAGCAAATTTTCAGTCAGAGTTGTATTAACCAACAGAAGAAGTGGTCAGGCAAACTCCACTTGTATCAAAAAAGTTAACGGTTTAGTGTGTGTGCACATAGAGGTTCATCAGCAGGGACAAAATTAATATGGTACTTTAGAATAATAAAACTATTTTTGGTACAAGCTATTGATTACAATCACTAGCTTAAGTTCCCATATTAGAGACGGTGATGGTCTCTACTGAAGCTGGGATTCTAGTGAAGAGAACAGCAAAATATCAGCAGTCACTCAAGATCCCTGTCTGGCCTAAAACCCTGCAGCCTCCAACTTCCGTCACCCCTAACATGCAGGGGGAAAACGTAAGGGTCAGAGCGAGCTGAGTAATGGCTTAGCGTTGTCATTTGAGAGAGTTGGGGTTATACAACCTGCAGAAGAGAAGGCTCCGGGGAGATCTTCAGATCTTCCAGTATCTGAAGCGAGCCTACAGGAAAGATGGGGAGTGCCTCTATCAGGGATTGTACTAATAGGACAAGGGGTAATGGATTCAAACTGGAAGAGGGTAGCTTTAGATTAGATATTAGGAAGACATTCTTTACTCTGAGTGTGGTGAGGCACTGGAACAGGTTGCCCAGAGAAGCTGTGGATGCCCCATCCCTGGAAGTGTTCAAGGCCAGGCTGGATGGGGCTTTGAGCAACCTGGTCTAGTGGGAGGTGTCCCTGCCCATGGCAGGGGTGCTGGAACTAGATGATCTTTAAGGTCCCTTCCAACTCTAACCATTCTGTGATTCTGTGATTTCTAGCCTGTCCGGGAGGAGCTGCATCACCATGCAACAGGAGAGGACGCTGCTCCCAGGGTATAAATGGGGATGGAACGTGCACTTGTCAGGTACATCCCCCTTCTTTTAACAACAGCATATAAGCTCTGCTAAGAAATAATGCATGTTATGTGGTATAAATATATTAAAAAGAAAGTATTTCAGAAATAGCAGAGATGATCTGCTTGGAGTTCATTTTTTGCTTGGTTTGTACTAATCTTCACACTATTATTTCTACAGACTTGAGCATGTTTGGGTGATATTATTAAAGAGCTCTTCCATCTTGTCTTTCGGAAACAGGTGGTTTGAGTTCCTCTGTTTTTAAGACTGTGCTATTACTTATGATTTTTTGCCCTAATTAGAAAGGACTTGTACTTGGGACTAATACTCTCAATATAATGTTTGTTTGCTGAAAGTGCAATGTGCAGTGCATACTAACTTCAGCCAAAAAAGATTTTTTTAAAAAACAACTCCAATGAATCTTTTTTAGCTCCCCCTCTACTGGTTAATCTTTCCATTATACCAAAAGCACATCTTCTGGAGACATGTAAGAAGGAGACAGAGTGAGAAGTAGTCATAAAATACAACCTAACAATTGTAAGAATGATTTAGGCATTAAGCTTGATTACTATTCATTATTGTTTACTTGCTATTCAGAATATCTGATTTGATTTGAAGTGTGAGAGCTAAAAATTTAAAATAAATTTAAAAAAAGACAGGAAAAATATCATTCAAAAGACAACGTTTTCTAGATTGCAGTAGTCATCTCTGATTTACTGACTGAACCTTTCACGTTATTTTCTTTTGGTAGCTAAAGATGCTGTTTAGTTAGAGGCTGCTAAGCATGTATCTATCTACATAGAGATAGATGAGAAACTTAAGTTTTGATTTCCAATCTGTAATTTACAGAAAGGCTTTGGTGGGACTGCCTGTGAAAAATGTGCTGAAGATAATTTATTTGGGCCTCACTGCTCATCAGGTAAGTTGGAGCTTTCTTTATTGAAGTGGGGGAAAGAAGGTGAGTGAAAGCTGTATTCAGACATCGGGAAATCGCAGTGAAATGGGTAGGGGGTCTAAGGGTTTCCCGTCAAGAGCTGCTGTCTCCTTCAGGGAACACAACAGGGAAAGAAAATAGGCAGCTATTCAATTCCTTATTCACAGTGGGGCTGGATTCAGCTCAGGACTGTACAGACAACACTCTCAGTGTTGCACTATAAAAATATCTTAATCTTGTCTTGAATATGTTTGCTACAGCCAACAGTCAAATAAATTAGGGATTAGAATCATCTGTGTGTTCCTGCAGGTATACCTCCCTGTTAGCCAGTTATCGTGTTATCCACCGTTCACCCTAAATTACAGATTCAAATTTATTTGATCTAAATACAGAAGGTAGTTATAGTACTATAGTTGTTATAGTTGGATGGGAACGTATCAAATGCATAATTTATAGTGGCTTACAGTGTTTTAGTATGTTTTCTAAATACATCTACAAACTGGAGCATCTGTATTAAGGCATGAAATATTCATGTGGTATTGAAATCAATATATCTGACTCAAAAAAGGCCATTTTGAATCAGGCCAAAAGTTGTTCTAGCCTAGCATCCCATATCGGAGGCCAATAGTTGATATCTACGAAAAGAGTAAAAGCGGCCAGAAATGCATTCAAATTGCAGTGTTTAAAGGCTCCTGCTGGATCCATCCTCCATAAATTATCTACCTTGCCTCTGAGTCCAATTCTGCTATTGCTTTACACAATATTCTGTGCCAAGGACCTCCATAATTTAGTCAAAAATGTGAAAAAGGATGAATTTGGTTTCATTATGATTTTTCACTGGTAGATCATTCCATTGGTTGGCCATACTTCTATTAGGAGAAGCAGGACACTGAGGGAGGGATCAGAGCTATGTGCCCTATTTGTATATGTACCACAAGTGTATATATGTGTATAATATTTTCCAGTTTTGCCTGTACCTTAATGATTTCTAGTATTTTATTTGCCTTCCTAACCCCTGCTGAGAATTAAACAGACACATCGGAAAACTGCCTGAAAAAAAATACTAAGAAATGTCACTTTTTTAAGCGGTAACGCTTGTTTATCTCTGACTAAAACTCTCTTTGTTCCCTTAAGATCTACTTAAAGTTCTTTCTAAAAAGAGTCACGAATGGCCTCACTTTAAATGATCTGTGTTTCTACACTAATCCTACACCACTGCTGACTCAAAAGCCCTTTTTCCACCAGCTGTCCACTGGATGCCACTGTTGATACACAGAAATGTAACTGAGCCAACAATTTAATGAAAATAGGGTACTTGAATGAATTCAATATCGTAAATGTAATTATTTTCCAAGAAGCTACCGGAGGACTCAACTGCATATTAATTTAAGCAACATTTTACACTTCAGCTTTCAGATATTTGAGCTCCTCCAAGTTTTCTAAGCACGTGCAAATACTGTGCATTTGTGACTAACTGCTTTTCAGCAATACATTAGACATTCCTGGGTTTTATATCACAACTACTAACATAGGTAGAATGTTACTAATTAATTAGCATAGGTGATTTGCATGAGCACAGGATATGTTTGTAAAGGCAAGAGGATACACTACATCAACAGGAATAGGACCAGAAAAAGGCCTGAGACCTACACAGTGAGTAATTATTCTTTTAAATAAATAAAGTCTGTTTAGGGGGAATAAAAGTCCCAAAACTCTTCTCTTCTGGAGGTGTTTGAGAGAGGCAAACAGAATTGAAGTAAAAATGAGTAATTTGTTAACAGTTATAAAAACAGTCTCCCTTATACTTTATATTCAATTTTGACTCAAGACTGTATGTCAAATTTTGCAAGTTTTATGTTATTAGCAACTAGTCGGTTTGGTGTTTATAGCATATGTCCTGAAGATTTTCAGGCCCCAGGCTATTAGCAGCCTGCAAAACTCAGTATGTTATTTCCTGTTGTACTCACAACTATACTCACAGTTGTGTGTTATATTCACAACTGTGAGTATTGATCTTCTCATTAGTGGAAGACTACAAATTCAGGAACTTGGGTCAAAACTGGGTTTGGCCAAAGTTGTTGGCCAGGACACTATTTCCTATATGTAACCACTAATGATGTCTTTCCAAACACCATTATTATTCAGTAAACCTAGTCCATCTCTCCACATAGTTTGCAACTGCGTTCATGGAGTATGCAACAGCGGAATTACAGGAGATGGAAGATGTACTTGTTTGTCTGGATACAAAGGGCTCAGCTGTGATGAGCGTAAGTAGATTGTTTTCTATATAAGATATATTCAACAGCTCTGATGCAGCTAGAATTGTCAAGGATGAACATAACATTAGTCTCAGGGTAGTCACTCTAGAGCAATCAAACACACACTGAACCTCAAACCCTGTGTGTGAGCTCCTGTAATCATCATCACCACTTCAGTCAGCAGAAAAATGACAGCAATGAGATCAATGGTCTCTAGATCAGGCGTTCTTTGAACTAGGATACTGCAGAAGGCAATGCCTCCTGGCAGAGTGTGCAGACACAGCTTAACCTGTCGCGCTCTGTCCCTCAGCGATAGCTGAATGCGAGGCCTTACGGTGCCCTGCAAACTCCAGATGCACCGCCTCAGGAGAGGATGGAAGACAACTGCAATGCACATGTCTGCCCAACTACTATGGGGGTGGTACACAATGTGAACGTGAGTAATTTTTATGTCCACCGAGTTCTTTGTATACAACATTGTTGGTATTATAGTTCAGATATTGGGTGCGCTTTTGAACCAAATCTCACCGTCTAGTTTTTCTTGGGTTCATATCACAAAAGCATTCTCACGTGCACAAACTAGATACCTTCAGGGTGAAACTAAACCCTATAATGTGCTTCAGAAGCACATCAGTCCAATTTCTAACAAGCTTCAGTCCATGCAACCAGACTAAAGCTAGTAAACCCCCTTGAAATACATAGTGTGGATACTGGGTCAACAGCGGTTACAAATCCATTCCTGTCACATCCCTCTACTTGCTAAAGTTCAATACCATAGTTTGCTTCCATAAAAATCAACAGCAACCAAGGCCTTATATTTATTGAATATTCATCATGTAGCGGCTCAGCTTCATCACTAAGCATAGACTCTACAGATAAGTAAAGCTCATTTTAGCTTTCCTATTTTTCATGACACAAAGCTAA
The DNA here is from genome assembly GCF_963924245.1 of Chroicocephalus ridibundus. Lineage (NCBI taxonomy): Eukaryota > Metazoa > Chordata > Aves > Charadriiformes > Laridae > Chroicocephalus > Chroicocephalus ridibundus. Next base: position 159,833,637 of record NC_086284.1, read on the forward strand.
TAGTATCTCAGATAGAGGTAAAAGTCTACCTTAAAGTTGTCTTTATAGACTCCTCAACTTGCCACTGAACGCTCAAATTAACTATATTACAAGAGTTCAGATTTTCTTTCCTCTACTCACATTATCTCTTACAGCACCAGCTCTTCCTTGTAGACCAATTTCAATGAAGAAAAGTGGTTGTATCCGATGCTGGGAGTGCTATTTAGTAAATGTTGGCTTGGATCAGGCCACAAATACAATACTTCTTATCCTGTCTGGGAATATTTACATTCAATCCTCCTCTTGTTCCTAACTATGGTGTCATCCTCTTTGAATAGGTCTGAATCCAAGAGCAAGGCATCAGAAAGTCACTCCTCAGGGAACGTGACCTTCTAGTAGGCAGCGTAGACAAGTGAGAGAGAAAGAAATTGCAGCAACCAGCAGATAAGAATGATGCTAGCATCCCTGCCTCTTTGGGTTTTGTATTGATGCAGTCTGAGTGGATGTTGCTCCTCTGTCCTAGTGCCTTTAGACGCTGGGGTCATCTGTGGCTTAAGCCAGTGTCCTTTACATTTGACTGGCTAGGAAGCAGAGAACAAGCAGCTCCAGCACAGCTAAGTATGTAAGTGAGGATAGCAATGGCTGCCCCAGACTCTGCTTGGAAGTGGTGTTGCTTATGGTGGATTTGAGAATGTGAATATGTGTGTACATGTGTGATTTCACACAGAAACAGAAGAGGCAGCCTTGAAAGGGTGAGGCTGAGCATTGCCAACTCTCTCAGTCCCAGCTGGCGGGGAGAGGGGAGGAGAATGGGGGGGAATGGAGGAGGAGAGGGGAAGACAGTGAGCAGCACCACCTTTTAGGTTAGTCTGGGACCAGCCACCTTTCAGCTACAATATGTGCTTGACCATATCCTAAACAGGACCCAAAGGTGTGAGGAAGTGTTCTCCAAGCACTGATGGACTATGAACAAGGATAAACAATGCTATTGCCTTGAAAAAAAGGGCTCATGGAAATAACTAGTGAGCTTCCAGCCCGGTCCTGAAACTACAGCAGTGTGGAAGACTCAACTAAAGCGCTTGCTGGCCAGTTTTCCATATACCTGAACAGATGACATTATATTGTTTAATTACCGGAAAGAAAACAGCAAAGGCCTATTGTATTGAGAAATATTTTCCAACTGATCTAACATGTGCTTAAAGCTTGTACAGACCTCGTATCACCTACATGACCTTCTCTGGTTAATATCTACCAGAGAACAGAGAAATAGTTGTGATATTTTAATGAGCACGTTACATGTTTTAATCTGTTTATAACTCAATTTGCCAAGTTAAGAGATCATGTCTGTTCAAAAGGAAACAGTTGGTTGCTACGTTAGTATAAACACATTCCTCCCTTCTGTCTTCATGCCACCACTATATTTCAGACTTGGCTGCTATGGGAAGTTTAGTCTACCCAGGCTTTGTTTGCCACGGAGGTGCTCTGGCAAATCCTCACCTTCAATTTCAGAATGGTGGGCAACAATTCATTTACTTCACTTCTTTTTTCACAAGCTATCAACCCGTGCTCCAAAAAAGTCTGTGATCCTAATGCTGACTGCGTTTACCTTGGACCAAATCAGCACAAATGTACCTGTCGAGAAGGTTACAGAGGGGACGGTCAAGTCTGCTTACCCATAGACCCCTGCCAAGCAACATATGGGAATTGCCCTCCACAGTCTACTATTTGCATATATGATGGTCCAGGAAAGGTTAGTATTGAATGGATGCCCTAGACATTTCCTGTGTCAACTGCCGAGGAAGGAATAATGCTTTCTTTCCAAAAAGAAGGCACAAGGGTACAGGAACAGGCCTCAGGGAAGCCGAGCTCTACTCCTAGCTTTGGCATAAGCCCTGCAGGTGACCAGGGGTGAGTCCCTTTACCTCCCTCTCTATGTATCTATGTGGTGCTTTCCCCTCGGAAAATGGAAATTGCCATAGTGTTCTTTTTCCTAGAATATTTTGGCTCAATTTGCCTCCCAAAAATGAAGGCACTGAAATTAAGTTTCCCCCAGTTAAATTTTCTCTCTGACCACAGGGGGCTTGTGGGACCAGTAGGTTCCTTACACAGGTACTGCAGATAAATGCCTACAGTGAATATATTTAGGAAAGAAGTAATTTGGGTCTTTGAGGACTACCAAAATGAGAGGCACCATATAAAGGCTTCATATTATTTACAGTATCAGGAATTAGCTCAGGTTTCTGTGTGTGATGCCACCAAGAAAGCAAGACTTCAGAAGACCATGCCTGTTTTGGCTGGACACCCTGAAGAGCTGAAAAAGGAGTCAGTTATCCAGGGTCATCCTGTAGTTCACATTCATAGAAGTGCTGATACTCCTCGCTCATTAATAATATGAATTGGCACTCATTTTGGGAGGCAGAGGGCTGTGGGAACAGAGGTAAAAAATCTGATCTACCCACACTGATTTTAAATGTTTTCTGGTCATAGAAGCAAATATAAAGGGCTTTATCTAAAGGAAATTTACCTGAAAGTCAGTAGTTTTCTGGAGTGGATAAAACCTAGAATTGAGTTGTATAAATATGGATAAGCTTTATACTTGCATCTGAACTCACCTGGTAATTAACTAAGGCTTTGGAAGCTCACTGTCTTTAGAGCCTAGTTCCAGAAAGTATGCTGAAATCCACAATTTGTGCATGTCTAATTTTTCTCTCCCCTCCCCCAACCTTCTGATTTAGTCCCACTGTGAATGCAAGGAGCATTACACAAACTTTGTACCTGGGAAAGGATGCAGCATGACGGACATCTGTGAAACAAACAACACCTGCCATAAAAAAGCTAAATGCTCAATGGTTGCACCGGGACAGTTTACGTGAGTCTTTTTGCTTATTAAAGCTTTCACCCAACTTCTCCCTCCTCCCCCTGGTAAAGAGACTGCTAAAACAAATCCAGTGGATGAACACCTCCTGAAGTTATCATTAATGGTTTCTTTATCAAGGACAAATTACAAGATTTAATGGGGTTAGGGTCAACTAATTAGCATCGTGTTTGATTTCATCAGCCCAATTGCTCACACCTACTAAGTTTTATTTTATAGCACTCAGAGGTCATTGCTATACTAGTAAATAAAAAAGTCCAAGACCTCTTTTCTGTTCCTCAGGGCAAGCAGCATGGTCTGGCTCACAGCTAAAGTCTCTTCTTCTTCCAAAACAGAGTAACTGCCTCTTGGCAGAGGTCCCTGGCACACGCTATCCCTTCCACTCTGCCTGGGCACTGCCTGGGAAAACACTACTTGGCGTGGGCCAGAAACATGCCAGGCAGCATGCTAAAAATTAATCAGCATTAATTATCATGGGACAGCACTGGAGCCCTGGCTATTTTTAGTATACTAACACTAGGGAATCTGACCCCCATGCTGGGAAAGCAACACCAATCTTCGTCAGACTCCTCAAAGCCTCGAGACGAGCACATGGGAAACTGCAAAACCTCTGGCAAAGTTTGGTTTCCAGTACAGAAATTTGCTACACAGATCTTAGGGGGAAAGTCAGTTTCAACACTAAACTTAACAAAGCTATCCTAAACCAAACAATTTGGATGACATGTTTCTGTAGCTCAGCGATGGCTAGTACTGGGTTTAAAGAGCTGGCTCTGAAATGGTAGTTTCCAGGAGCTGAGAGTTTGAACGGGAAAGACAAGCCAGGCCATTAGTTGTAAATTGGGAAGAAATTATTTTTCATATAGAGCTATATCGACAGAAAGTGTTCACTTGGGAGAGTATTCATATTGCCAGTTCTTGCTTTATCATCTCTTTTATTCTCTCACAGTGTAATATCGACATCACTTTTGTGTAAGCTATTGTGCATTTCAAACAAGTTTATCTAGAATATCCCCTAGTTCATTTCTAGAGCATACTATACTAGCCAAACTGCACTTAGTATATACTTACACTATACTTAGTATAGTATACTGCTGTACTGCACAACAGGAGTTGAAAATTAAAATAAAAATCCACATTACATAAATCAGGACCTTTCCTAATTTGTCTCTGTTTCACTGTTGCAATTTTCAACAGCTGAGGAAGTTTAGGGAATTTTACAATGGGAAAATTAAAAATTTATGACTGAGGGGGAAACAAGCAATCCAAATGTTTTGCACATCGTTAATTCAGTGACTTTTAATGGCAAAAAACCCCACAGAAGATAGGAGGGATTCAAATCAAACTAAACCTATCCGTTTGGCAAAAAACTAAAACTATACTGAATAGTTTCCAGCTAAGGAAAATCCATTTATGAAATAGGAACTGCGCAAAGAAAAACACTGATTGGTAAATGTGGGCACAGTAAATTGCTTCTGATAAGTGGCAGACACCGTATTTTGGCTGCATCCCAGATTTTAAATGTATTTGGGAGGGCTTGTTTTGGTTGGGTTTTTTACTTCTTCTAAAACACAAAGCTGTTACAGAGGCCACAAACCTCCGTCGCTTCCTTTCTTTTATTTTTGGTTTTGTTTTTATTAAAGACGCAATTGCGCTGCTGGCTTCCCCCATAAAGAGTCACTTCTACTGTCTTCAGAATGAGATTATTATACAGGAATAAGTCTCTTATACAGACAAAGATGTAGAAAAGACAAACATTTAGTTTGTGAACATAATCTTGATTTTCCGGGAGGTTGTCGTCTCTGTTTTCTGTTCCCATATATATCTTTCCAGAGTGATTGCTGACACTTTCTATGGCATTGCTTCAGCTCACTAATTATGTTCACTCTTGCCCAGAAGCTACAAAGCTTCATCTAGTGCAGAATTACACTGCGTATCAGACCACAACCTCTCTGGTTTCTGAGCAGAGCTAGCTTTCCCATGGTTAAACTCAAATTATTTTCCTTTTTAATCTCACTCTTATTTTTACTCTAACTATGTCTTCTATGTAGAAATTAATAGCTTCAAAAACCAAAACTCTATTATACAAGTTTCAGGTAAAATGGAGACAGAAAGCTGAGCTCCCCTTTTATAGAGAGATACAATTCTCTTCCCCGTCCTGGGTAAGCTGAAGTAGTGACAGTTCCCATCTTTTTCAGTCCTGCCTGTACTGTCCATGCAGGGCATTATGAAAACAACAACTAAGTTTAAATAGTGCGGTGGGGTTTGTTGTACAGCTGTTCCTCTTTAGAGGCACCCAGCCTGTCCAGTACACAGTGCATTCAAAGCAAAACTTGCACAGCCACGTGCAGTATGAGTCGCAAACCAGATCCTCCAGGCAAAGCTAAGACAGAGCTCATCTAGTCAGTCACCCAGCTGGTGCTTCCCGAGCCCGGCCACACAGAGTCAATTACTCCATCAGAAGGGGACAGACAGGTGGAAGGATTCGACCCTTCAACCTATGCAAGAAGCGCTAATCTGTAGTTGCTAAATGCTTGCCTTTGGCAGTCAAATCCAAACCGTGTTACCGAACAGCCACTCAGTTAAAAGCAATATTGTCTTCAGAAAAGAAATTTCAAACTACGTAGATATTTCTGCAGTTCACTGTGCCCCTGGAAATGATAGCCAAAAAAGTTACTATGTTTAGCCACCTGCTTCTTTATGACCGTTTGCTGAAAAAGAGAGGAGAGGTTTAATTTGAAACCTTGGTGTGATTTGTGCAATATTTCAAGGGTAGTTTCTTTTTTGTACTAAACTGTTCCGCGGCTCCTTTGAAGCCTCAGGTTTTTTTCTTCTCTGCTCAGAAGTGAAGGGGGCTATCTACATCAATACAGCAATATTTACCCCATCAGAAGAAAGGGGTCAGCTCCCAAGGAGTAGCAGCTCCTCTCTCCCAGCACTAAACCCTTTATCCGAGCTCCACAGTCATACCCTCTGCCCAAAAGATCCCCTTAAAAAGAAGAGGGCTAACCATCAGAATCACATCATAAAATTTTAAGATGCTTTTAGACTGCTGTTTTCACCCGGGACCAGAAGGAGTCAAAGCTTGCAGCTCTTGGCCAAAATCCCAGCACCCCTCTGAGTCTATATGTAGCCCCCCAGACTGCAGGGACCGTGGGGATTTTCAAATATTGCTATCACCAGAGAAACATCTACGGTAGAGACCGTACGTGGGAAACAGGAGATGATTTGGCTCTCCATCATTTTGGAGATGATTGGTTGATACTACTGTGGGGTGTGAGTGGCAGATGTGTGTTTGTAACAACCAGCACATGCAAATGATTAGGTCATTAGTTATATAAAGAACATCTTTTGCTTGCATGGAGTAATGTTCCTTCTCTAATGATGCCTTTAGGAAAAAATATCCAGAGAAATGAATCATTATGGATAAGGCTTATATGAAGACTGAACATGCTGGAGACTTAATTAGGAAAGGCACCATTAAAAGGCAATGTTTGGCAACACACACCATACAGTTGTTTAGCCTCCTAAGCATAGTTAGGATTTCTTTCTGTGCGTGCTATGTGTTGACAAGCACCTGCTTTAATTTTAGCTCTGAAGATGAGCAATGACTGAGCTGACACCACCAGCCAGTATCCCAGGAGCAGCCTAGCAGGGGCTGGTTTTCTGAAGACTGCAACAGAAAGAGCTGAGATTGGCAAATCCAGCAGGCATCGATGGCCCCTCACGTTGAGACAGGCTTAAAGATTTTTTTAGAAAGTACTAACCCCCTCTCCCAGTGAATGGTCAAGGCACATGCGAGTCCTGGTTGCTCTTCGAAACTCACAACCCTTTGTACCTATCAGCATCTAATAGCAAGCACGTGTCAATCACGTTGACGACCAACAATTTCTTCCCCACCTCTCTTGCAATGCTGAGGTCTTGCGCATCCATAAGATTCAGTTTTAATGAGGTGCTTTCCCTCCCTCCTAAGACAGAAAATGTCAGACTGACACTTGGGGTCGTTCTTCCATAAATTTCCTTTAGATTTTTGCCTTGGCTGCAACACGCTACTTCAATTGTAGCCCATCCCAAGGCAGTGAGGACATTGAGCCCACCTCGAGGCATTGCCTGTCACTCTCATGGGCACCAGAGCCTAAGCCTGCTTCAGACGTATGTAGGACTGGGTCAACCGCACATCACTGACACCTCTCACAGGCTGCAGTCCCCAGGGGACAGCTGGGGTGTTAAAGATGAGATGCTATTTCCAGTGCAGAGACAGCAGAAGCATACATTTGAAAAAGCATGAGATTTCATGCTTCAGCAGCTTCAGAAAAAAAAAGATTAATATTAAAGCAGCAGTATCATTGCCCAAAATGGTTGCATTACTTAAAGGGCAGGGTAACAACCAACCGCTTTGCTTTGTTGAAAGGACTGAAACCCCTGCCTGCCTTTTTCTACCAGTCCCATACAGCTATTGCAAGTATAGCTTCATACGTAACTTGATGTTCTCAAAGGTCTCTTCCAACCTAGATGATTCTATGATTTATGCCGTAGCCTCTCCTTGCCCACAGGCAGGCAGCCTCAGTGGCTTTCTGAGCTCCAGCAACCACAACATTTGGGGACCAGAGGCCGCACCGTAGCCAGGGGCGTCGCCGTAGCCCCCGTTCAAAGAGGTCCTGCAAGACAGACACCACTGCCTCCTGGCCCAGCTGACAGAAAGGCATCACGTCAGGCAAGCAGCCACCAGCCTGCCATACATGCTGACATATTTCACAGCATGCGGAAGCAAAGATTAAACTAAAATGCCTTGGTGCTTCCTGAAAATGTCTTCAGAGAAGCAATAGTTAAACATCTGGCACAGATCCTCCATGACACCACAGGGCACCAGCGCACAGCTAAAATGACAATCCCTTCACAGGTGTTCATGCCAGGGGGGGTCCGTGGGGAACGGCTTTGTGTGCTACGGAAACATCATGGAGCGCCTCCGAGACCTGAATGCAGAAGTGGGAGGACGGTGGCAAGGCAAGCTGACATCTGCCTTATCGCTCATGGGTAAGTGACCACACACAAGCAGAGTCAGCTCCTGCTGGGTGGGTTGATCTCCCTGTCTTCCCCCAGGGCTCCCCGCTGCAGGAAGGTGCCACTAACAGCATGCCACGGCATGCACATTACTCCCCACAGGCTCCCTCCATCCACCTGAAGCTGCCTTTGCTCAGCATGCCGTGCAATCTGCAAGAATTTCCAAGCAGAAGTGCTAAACACATTCCCACAACCCCTCACACAGCTTTTGATGTCACCAGTGGGGGGTTTGCCCCAGAGTGGAATGAGTGGGATCATCCCACTTCTTCTCATTCTCTGTCCCCATTGATTTGGATAATTGAGATTTGATCTAGACTGACACACATAAGTCACCAAAAAACACCAGGATTCTCAGCTGGGTCTCTCTTCCCTGGTCCCCAGCCATCAGCAGTGGCATTGCTTTCACCAGGAAAGAGGAGAGAGGCAAAGAGATTTATCCCATCCATGGTCTCCATCACCCTCAGGACCACCCACCAGAACACTTCAGCCATAGCTAGGGTGTCTCCACATCTCCAAACCGTCTGCGGAGGTGAGACAGAGCCCCTCTCAGGGCTCACAGCTTCTAGTCTTTCACAGCTATTACAGTCGCCATGTGAACAGAACAGCACAACTGTCTTCATCATCTTCTGTTGCATGGCCACAAATTTGAGCTATGAACAAACACTGCTAGAATCAAGTTGGATCTTTGAGTTAAATTTGTGAATACGAAAAATTTCCTCCGGTTCTTTCCACTGAGCCCAGCAATTAAAATAAAGATCCTGAATTCCTGACCAGAACAGAATAAGAATTCCCCGTAACTGGCCAAGAACAAAGTCTGACGGTGACCTTCACATTCAGCACTGAAGAATGTGCCTCAGCACTGAGAGTTCAGTTTCTCTGCGTGTTTCTCCTTACGTGTCTGAAAAGTGCCTTACATGCTGGGCGCCAACATTTGTTAACAACAACCCAGATTTTATGTTCTTTGGTTAAGTTTTGGACATAAGTGTGCCATTTGATTTATTAGCCAGAAACTACAAAGGCACATTAACTGCAAAAATTATTTTACAATAAATTTACTCCATATTAATGTCTTTCAAAAACTAAGAATATACAGCAGAATAGTCCACATTGTTTTGTAAAATTAATTTTACATATTTAAGCATATTAATTTTGAGGAATATTCTATGGTACAGTATACCTGTAAAAACTGTAAAGATGGTTTTAGTTGTGATTTTAAACCTCTGGAAAAACATCTGAATATTAGAAATATTTAATGCCTTCAACTACATAATCAGTGGTCTCATACTGCTGTCTTGGAAACGTAAATACCATCTGGGTAGCAAATGCACTTTAATTAACTTTCAGCGCATCAGCTTTTATTACCAGCTATGTGTTTGCTGATATTTGCACTACCAGCGGGTTATCAGCAGCATATCCCCCACCCCATGAAGATTAAATTGATTTGACGCAGGACGCCATCTTCCTGTAAAGACACATCTGCAAAGAAATGCTGTTTTCACGTCCATCACCGTGGTCTGCGTGCCACAGAACCCAGGGTGCCAGAAGCATTCTGGTTTGCCTAATCCTGTGTCAAATATGCAGCAGCACCAGGAATTTTACGCCCCGTTTGCCTCTCATCTTTCAACAATTTGAATTTTAGAATCTTAAATTAACTTTTAATAATCACAGGTAACGTTCTTTCTTATTCTGCCCTTACATACCTGGCACAGATTACACAGTCCCTTCCTTCAATGAGCTTTCCAATACACATTTAAACTTTTTTTGTTTGTTTGTTTGTTTTTTTTTGTTTTTTCCCTCTGTCCCTATAAGAAAACGTCTATGAATGGCCACTGAGTACTCTGGGACCATTTACTGTGCTCGTACCAACAAACAGGGGGCTCAAAGGTACAAATGTAAGTAAACAACAGAGAGGGTTTTAAACTGGGGGGGGGGCGGGATTTAGCTCCTTCAGAAATCTCATCTGTATTAAAAGTGGTTTGATTCAACAGATTCAGAAGAACTTTTTTCTCTGGTACACTTCTGGATACATTTAAATGTAGGGGCCAGAGATTATCTTTTTCCTACTTGAAAGAAAAGCAAATAACTTGGCAAATCAGGGTAGAACACAGTCATGCTTCAAGTAAGTCTTGCATTGCCTTACATTCATATCCTCAAGGGTTTTTCAGTTAGTTGAGACAGGGGCTGAACTAAGATTGGCGTTTCCGGCAGGGGGCCTGCAAGTCACTTTATGCCCAGGTGATAAAAAATTATGGTGTTTTTTTTTTAAAAAAAGTGGCCTTATATGCAAATGGTGAGCATCCATTGCCTTCCACTGAAGTCAGGAGAACTCTGGAGGCACTGACTGCTCACGCAGGGTCATAAGGGTGCGATCTGACCTGAACTGAAACCAAGAGAGGCCTCCACCCAGTTCAGACCCCCTAACCTCACTTCAGAAGAAAACATAATATTTCAGAACGTAACAGCTGGAGGGAAATAAGCATTCACTATGAGATTTTTGATTTTTTAGATGGAGCCTGTATTGAAACAAATCTCTGTTCTGCTCTTCTAGGTAAAGGATCTCCTGAATAATAAACAGAAAGCACAGTACTTCGTGAAACTCCATGTAATTGCTGGTCAACTGAATACCAGTAGCTTGAATAATACTAACATAATCTATACGTTGACTGGCAAGTCAGGAGAGATGTCAAAAGGAGAAAAGGTAAGTGGCCTTCCAGCCTACTTCAACAAGAATGCTACTCTCTGTTCACTCAACAAGGAGCATGACAGGTCTTTCTGCAGCGAGACGTCAGGTTGCAGATAGCTGCTGGATTATGAAAAAAACACAGCTGTGGCTATGCATTACAAGGAGTTCAAGTCAAACTTGAAACCCCGTCAGCATCAAAGTTCCCACTAAAATCAGAGAAAACAAATATAGCCTTTAGAGATGCATCACCGCTGAGTGACATAGCAGTCTAACACAGACTGCTCTAAAAATGTTTGCTAAAATTAAGTCATCTTAAATCTGCAGGTATGACCAGCAGAGCTGGGGGGGTTATTAAAAGAGCCTAGGTGAAGTAAGAGGAGCTGTGGGAAGAGAAAAACCCAGAGCATATGCTGGAAACCTGTGCCTACTCCTCACACAAAGCAAGCACCGACTGCACTGCAGATCCCACCTCCCACTGAGCATCAGCATCCTTGGAATGATGCAGCACATAAAAGTCTTCAACATAAATAAAATGCACGTGGTGATTTATCATGAAAAACATCGAGTAAAGTTCATCGCTAGCCCAGCTTATTCGATGTCAGAAAACATCAGGGCAGCCTGATCCCACGGTTTAAAAGAATTGTTCTATACAGCTGATATACTAGATTTTATAATATAGAATTATTGCTCTTGGTCCATTAAATGTCTGCTAATGACTTGAGTCTATTTGAAGGCTGAAATCAAGTACTTCTCATGTTTTTTAGTAAATCAGTGGCATCTGAGAAGAGAGATCTATTTTATTTCTCTAACCAGTACGCACTCCATCTGTAACAGGAAAAAATCATTGCTGTCTGAGCCTGTTAGTTTCCTGCAGGCTTCAGTACAGTGCAGAATCAGCAACATTTTGTTGTTTTAAATATACATATAATATAAGGAAATGGGTTGTAGTCCCTTAAGATTACAGGAGTTGACCCTTTCAGTACAATCACGATCTAAATCATTTCCTGGCAGACTTTTATTACTAGCAGTCATCAGAGCATTTTAGGTACGTTGCTCTCCCCACAGGGCCTGTCCCCACTTCTCTTCTGAACTTTGCTGTCCTGGAACAAAATAACATGGTCCTGATCCAAAGTCAAAGGAATTTTTTCCATTTCCTTGATAAGCACTGGAAGTACCCTTTAGCCTCCCCAGATTTAAATGGCCCAGGTGTTGGCAATGGAAGGGGGTGTTAGACTTTATTCGACACTCATGGTCTCTCTGTTCTCATCCCATAATAGAGAGCTCACTATCCATTGCCTGGCTTCTTTCAGGATAATCAATTAAGAGTCAGAATCCAAGGAGGAAAACGAAAAGGAAAACTTTTGCAGGGAAATATTATTGCTTCCAATGGGATTTTGCACATTATTGACAAAGCCTTGGACAACATGGAGCCATCATTTAAAAGCAGCAAAGAGGTGAGCTGTATGCTATATACATGCAATGGCAAACTTTAAAATAGTTTCACATTAATTGAATGCAAAGGAGGATGCCTGACAGCAGGTAGACAAACTCTACCCAGCCATTGTGCGTCAACTCAGAGAAGCAACATTCGAAGTGAAAGGTAATGACACAGTTTCCACAGCACACAGACATTTCTTCTGCTGCCAAGCTGGTCTGCGGAGGATCAGGTTGTACTCACTGCATTTGAGTGGTTTCCTTAGGAAATTGGCAGTCATGATCAGTGTATCTCACTGAATTCCAGAACAGCTTACTAAAAGCAGGGACATCTGGACAGATATCAGGCAAGACTTTTATTCAAAGCAGAGATCCCTCCCCCCAAAAGGCTAATATTATAAAAACTGATGATTTGGGGGGGCTGGGGTGCCCTGCTTAGCGTACTTCCTTGAGAATTCACTTATTTATATAGTGTTTGGCAAATATTTTATTTCTTTACCCTTTTGCATTGGGAATGAGGAGATAGTAACACTTTCCCCATACATACACAGTTTGTGTTTTCTGTGACTACGCAGTATTTCAGGACAATGACGAATTCTAACTATGCACCAGTATGCCACCAGGACAAGAGTGCTACCGTCTCAGCCATTTCCAGACACCACCAGCCACCCAAAAAATAAGAAAACCCAAATGCACTCAATCTGTAATAACTGAGACTTGCACAGTAATTCAAAAAGTGTCTTATAAGAATTGACATTTATTCTATGTTCCCAACTGAAATAAATCTTACTTTCATCTCATTTTAGGAAACGATAATGTCAGTACTTCAAGATAATGGAAGATACAGCCAATTTACATCTTTGATAGAGGTAAGGATCCAGAAAAGCAATTCCATAAAGCTATTTTCACATGTTCTTCAATATTAATATGCAATTTCACTTTTCTTTTTAAATCAAAACAGAAAACTGGCCTGGGAATGGATTTACAGCAGGACAGCAGACCTTACACAGTCTTTGTTCCAAGTAATGAGGCTCTGAGTAATGTGAAAGCTGAGGCTCTGGATTACCTGCTTTCCACAGAGGTAAAGTCTTTCTATAATGCAAATCTTTCTTAGATAGTAGATACATATATAGATATATAGTAGATGTATACAGATATCCTTTTCCTATGTTGATCTAAACTAAGCTCCTGTGATCAAGGTTTAAGCCATCTCTAACAATTAGAGATCAATGTAACACCTAGAGAGGAACGGGATTTGGGATCTCCCATCCTATGAAGCAGCACCAATCCCCCACACCAGGTCCTCACCCCTCTGCTCTTGCCCCGCCAGCACAGCCCAGACAGCCACATGGCAAAGCCCCGAAGCCTCTGCTGGGAGGTGTCACCCTTGGCAGGGACAGACAGAGGGAGCAGACACCACAGGGCAGGTTGCGTGCCACGAGCTGAGCACCATCACTGACCCAGAGGTTTCTGGTGCAGCAACCAGCGATGCCTTTCTCATCCCCATGTCCTCTCACAGGCCAGGTTGGGTTCGTGTGACTCATTTTGGGCTAAAATGGCCTCTTTTCCACTTGGGCAGGGTTCATGGAAGCTGCTGGAGCTGGTCCGATATCACATCATCCCCAACACTGAGGTAAGCATGGCTGCTTTACTGACCCAGGGGCGCGAGGGCGTTTTCAAACCCTTTGTCACTCAGAAGGCAGAGATTTCCCAAGATCAGGCTCCACTCAGTGCTGCACAGCAAGGCTGCAAAGGACAGCTGCGCCTCTGCACATAAAGAAGAGCACAGAGAACACAAACCTTTCACCTCAGTGTCACTAACCAAAATAAAGCCCTGCAAGGAGGTATGGGATAGTCCTTGAATCGTGACAAATTAAAACTGTCTTGTGTCACACTAGTGTGTTACATGCAGGTAACTATTTCCACTCTAAAATATACCTTTTGGTGCTGGATACTTAGCCCAAGTGGGAAAAAGAAATATATATACGCACACACACACATATATATGTGTGTATATATATATATATACAGTCATCCTGAAGTTCAGACCTGCTACCTTAGCCCGCTGTGGAGCAAGAACCATTGTCAGGGTATATTGTCAGCTTGGCAGAGCTGCAGGAATGAGCAACAGGAAAAGTATTGTTGTTATCAAAATCAAGCACTCTCTGAGCCTATTCTGCTAAGATTAGTCTCCTGTTTATCAGGGAAAGGTGGTTTTGCCATCCTCTAAGCAAGCCCCCTGTTTTTCCCCTCCTTTTTCTACTGGAAACAAAGAGCAGAACCCAAGCAACACCACCAGCAACTAAGGGTAGAGGAGACTGAGGCTCATCCCCACCCCAACCCCTGCTGGGGGGAAGGAAGGATGTGTTTCTATCCTTAGTAAAAGGCCCCGCTCACAGCATCCAAGGCAGAGGTCATTCCCAGCACAGAGCAGGATCACAGCGAGCAGAAGCACAAGATCCTCATGTCCCTGCATGGGAGGGATATCGGCACCACCGTTTCCACAGTGGTCTAAGGGTGCAAACAGAGCTATTTTTAGGGAGAGGTGATAACTTTACTTAGACTGTTTGCTATAATTAAGCAAAAAATTAGCATCCTTTTGGGCAACAAGCTCTTCACATGTAGCAATCAGCAAGCTCAGTCAAAATTTAATCACTCTAACTTCATGACAGAAGCAGGTTAGTCAATGTGAGGCTGCCCACGTAGCTACAGAAAAGCTGGTAGGGTCACTCGCTCACCCTAAAGAGGAAAGTGGTCTTTCTTGGGAAATCCATCTGGATTTGAAAAGAATAACGAAACTACATTTCTTTCCACCCATTGATATTCATTTCAGCTGGAGGTTGCCAGCCTCGTCTCAATAGAGCACATCAGAAGCATGGCGAAGCAGTTCATTTACTTTAACAGGACCAGCACCGTAAGTCAAAGGCAGCTCTCACCTGTGAAGAGCTCTCTCTGCTCTGGGCAACTCTTTGCATGCAGGGGGAATGGGGGAAAAAAAAAAAAAAAAAAAAAAAAAAAAAAAAAAGGGGAGGAGGGGGGACATTAGCAGAGGAATGTCTTACTATAACGAGGCAGAAATTTTCAACTTGCCATTCTCACCTACTGTTAGAAATCAGTATTACAAAAGATGCACAGCAAATGACTGGCATGTAAGGACAGCCTGCAGTTTCTTTTTTCTTATGATTAAACCCAGTCCAGGAATGATCCTCATTTATGCTCTGCCTAGTTTAAAAAAAAAATAAATCTATTTAAAATAATTTAAATCATTTTGTTATGTATTTGGATTATTTTAAACACTTCTCAGTGCACACATAGATATTCTTTTATTCTTGTTAATATTATACTCTCTGACCCTGATGAACATAATGAACACGTTTTTAAAGGGGTTAATTTGTCAGTACTTTTGTAAAACCAAATTTATCTGTTACATTAACTCCCTTCTGTTCTTTGCATATTTTAGCCAAATATGAGCGTTCTGGAGAAGAGATTCACCTATGAAAATTCTTGTAAAGACATGAGTTGCATGAATAAATGCAGAAAAGAATACTTTTTTTTTTTTCCTCCTGTGAATTTGGATAGATCCCAGATTCTCTCTCATTTTACCCCTGCTTTGTCAGAAAGGGGAACAAATTACGCTTATGTCCACTGAAATCAGTGCCTGAAGTCATCAGTAGTCTTCTCATTTTGTCCAGTCTTTTAATCACCAGTTCCACTGGCTAACAGTGCAGATTAAGAGGAAAACTTTAGATACCGCTTTTGTAGACCAGTATTCAAGGAAATGCGCAACATACACCTGCTTCTTGCATAAAATAAGTGTAATAAAAAATAGATAGCCAATTAAAAAGATGTATGACTAGAAATTCTTAGAATTAAGTTACCAGAAATTGAGAAGCTATGAAAAATTTATTAATAATATTAATTTATTGTTTCACAGGGACAAGTCTTGGTGAGTGGAGAAGAAATGGAAGAAACAGATATTGTTGCAAAAAACGGTCGCATTTATACTCTTGCAGGAGTCCTTATCCCACCCACAATTGTTCCAATTCTACCACATCGGTGCGACGAGACAAGAAGTCAAGTCACAATGGTAAGAGAATCACGACAAGTGAATAGCTCTACACTGCTCCATATAACATGCTCCATCTTCCTCTTTACTGCTTTATCTCATATTGTCCATAAAAGGGGGGTATTTGGGGAAATTAACGTATCAATGACACACAGCTACCTGGCTAGCAGTGCTGAACAAATATAAATAATCCATAAATAGGGAACTCACATGAGCACCTCCTGTACCACTTCAACTCATCTAGTTCTTGCAGTAGCCCTTTTAAATATCTTGTCTCTCTGGTCAAACTTTTTCCTCCAGTTCCTGAATCCCACCTGTGCATACAAGTACATGGTAAGTAGTGTCAAGTTCGCAGGGAAGCTATTTTGTATCAGTATTTTCATTTCTACTAAACACGCAGGGAAAGGAGCCAGCGAGTTAAAATATTAACATAATAATTAATTTTATATTAATATATTAGAAATATGTTATTTTCAGAAGCCACAATTTCCCCTAGCCCCGCTTTCTTCCGGTTTTCTTCAAATTAAGAATTACAAAACTGTTTCATATTTCAAAGGATGGATTCTGACATACCTTGTTCAGTTTGGTAACACAGTACAGGCCTTTACACTAGGTAACGTTCAGATACTATTTCTGGTAAGACGACTGAGTATCAGACTGAGCTTTTAGTTTGCGGTAAGCGGGGCTCCAATGACTGGACCATGTTCAAGCACGTATCTGGGCCAGTAACTGTTCTGGTACAGCAATGCAAAACATTTACTGTCTTAATTTACAACAGTCCAGAACCATAGCCTTGAAAGAGGTTCCCAGAAGAGCTGGACAGCATCAAAATTTAACGAAGAAAACACAAGAGCTGGCAATAAAGAACTATTACCTCTGGCAGTAACTACAAAGTGCCGTACGTGCAATCTGAGCGTAAACCAGGCAGAGCGCCGAGCCGCAATCTCCAATACAAAAAAGCAATCAACACCTTACAAATTCAAATTACACTCCAGTAATTTGAATTCCCTACCAGAAACCTACCTACAAACTATGTCTGACATCAATCAATCCTAAAGCAACACTATGAAAAATTAAAGACAAAACAAATGGCATCTGTCACAAAAATTATTCCCCAAACTGAAGTTAGGAACTTTTGTCAGCTTTGAAAGCTTCATGCATAGTTTGAAATATAGTTTAATATCCCAGGCTTTAAAGCAGAGCACTGCTAGCAAGGAGAATACCAGAGGGAGCGGTGGCTTTGCTTTTCTTACCTGCCATCGTGCATCTTCATCACCCTCGGAAAACGGGAGCAATGCCACCTTGTAAATACTACTTGTGGTACCAGTGAAAAGTGACAAACCTTGTAGGAACTGGCAGCTGTACACACCAACAAGAAGTGTACATCCCTGAAGATGAAAACATTACGTTAACGCATACCTAGCCACGTAACTGTACCCGAATGTTGCTAATAACCGCAGGACTCAATATCTTGCTCAGCCTCCTCCCAGAGGTCATGACTCTCACAGCAGACTTGGTAGAAGGGAACACACGTCTATGCTCCAGACACTTTGGTGCCAAGACAGTATCTTTTATCTACTGCTGAAAATAGGCAGGTTGGACCTTGCGTGGAAGTGCAGACACATTTCCCTGTCTCCTCTCTGCAGTGTGGCAGAGGGGAGAGACAGGACTCCCATCCTCAGGAAAAGGAGGGAACGGGTACATGTCGAAGGCTGAGACCATCCCAGGTGGAGAAAGGGAGCAAACAGGTGACGCGGAGTGGCACTGAGCAGCAGGGAGACAACGCCAACAGCAGCAAACACTTTCCACAGCAATCAGCCAGATTTTTAAGTTCTAAAGGAGCGAAGAGGCACTTGCAGGAATTTTCAGAAATGCAAAAAAAGCTAAAAGCCAAAGTCAACTTCAGTCATGACTACACAGCTTATCAAAGAGCTTCTATAACGCCCAAATGTGTTTGCCAAAATACATCTGACCCACAGACCTTTGAGACATAGTAGTGGCATTGATACCTCAACTGTTTGATGCACAAATGCTTTTGTTAGTCTGATCCTTTAAGTGCTGAACAACATGAGAGACTACTAAATCCAAACCAGTACCTGATTCTTTCCTCGCAGCTCCAGTGATAAATCTATGTGGAAAAATGCCATAATTCAAGTTCATGGTCACTTGTCCACTGATTATGAAACACGGTGAAGTAACACACCCGATGCCAGCTCTAGGATTTATTCTAACTTGGTTGAAACACGAGACATTAGCAGTCGTGAGCAACACAGCTTTGACAAACTCCATATCCACACGCCGAAAGGCTCAGCCTCTCTGAAGTTACTGCTTGGTGAGCCTGTCAGGGTACCCACTTTTAAAACTGCCACTGGAGTTCGTATCTCCTCAGTGCTGTAAGCGGCAGTCTCTGTCACCACCACATGGTGATAAATTAGCTAGCGGGGAGAGGCAACCGAAAGGTGAAGACATAAAATAGCTATACACAGCGTGACCATGGCGGAGTACAGGATCGATGTTGTGGAAGCAAAGAATATTTTTCTCTCCACCACCTATACACAAGACAAATTTCTATTCACACTGTCTATATACAAGACTCAACTAATTTGTGGTCTTCCTAGGAAGAAATAAAAAAATTCTCATAGAAGTTAAGTGTACGGACTGCACCAGACCCTCGAACAACTTTAGCTAATATATTATACCGGGTTGAGCAAACGATGCCAGTGCATTTGTGTCCATGCTTATCTTCTCTTTAGGAAGCTGCCAGTTCTTTAAAAGAGGGGAGTAGGGAAAGGACAAATGAAGACAAAAAGAGGAAGTTGGAAATGAACAACCATTCAGCAAAAAAGTCAGAGCCAGCGGATATAGCCCTGGTGCTGCTGTTGGGTTCCAGACCCATGTTGTGACAGTTAAAAGTCATTGAACAGACGCAACTTAAAATTTACAGGGTATATCAGCCATAAGTATGCATCTCAGTAGTTTGTATAATGCCTTTTCAAATAACTGCCCTTTATTGTTTCCATCTAGGGTGTCTGTGCAAGTTGTTCATCGCATGCATTGGCTCCCTGTCCTCAGGATTCAAACCCCATCGTAAGTGACATTGCCCGACAGGTTCCTCAGTTGTACAAAACGCATGGGGAGAAGGGGTCCCCATACGTTGTTTACTGCTTTCCTGATATAGTGAGCAAAAGAAACAGATATGAATAGAGGAGACTGCATAAAAATACAAATACAGACAGTACTTCAGTCTCTTTTTGGCAATGACTGAAGCGTTAAGTAATTTCAGCATTATTATGTTTGCTGTTGCAAGATCCCTCATAGACTTCATAGAAGCTCTGACTCTTTTCTCAGGTAAAGTAAGATCTATTTAGGATAGGCTTCAGCAGAAGAGGAAGATGAGAATAAGAATTGCTACAATTATGCTTTGAGAGTTAGTAAACAAAAAACAGGAGGGATACATTTAAAATAGACCTCACATCTGTTCAAAATTTCCTTTTGATTAAGCATCCTCCCAGAAGTAACTGTCTGCAGAAGTAGCTTCAGAAAGGATTGAAAAATCTTCCATCTGCTTTGCATCTAAGAGATGCAAATCTGGCTGCTTGTTTCTCCACATACAAAACTCAAGTCTAGCTACCACAGGAATTTTATTCCCCATCTTATTCAGTAATAACCTATATGCCATTACTCAGTTATAATGAAAAGAAAGTTCATATTATGAAAAAATACATAATTTAATAGATTTTTTTAATGCAACACTATAAAAAGGTGCTTTCTGTTCCCCAGTTAAATTGTTGCAATATTAAGACTGTTTCACAGAACCGTACATTGCTAACGCTTCCAGTTTGTGCATGTTCCAGCCTTTCTCAAAACGGAGATGCATTATTGAGGGCCCAACCTTTCAGAAAACCGGCTGTACTAGATCCTGCAATGTAACGATAAAGGTACAGAGTTACAGTTTCTTAAGGGGAAACGGGCATAAAAGTTTTCCAAAATGTTGTCTTTTGCATTGTGAACTTTCCTTTTGGAGTTGGCGTGTGTTTGGAGATGTCCGTGTAGTTTCCATACCCTTCTACAGGGCGCTGAGAGGAGCTACGGTAAACCTTAGAGCAAAATACCAGGCAAATTCCAGTGAGGTTTTTAACTGCTGTACATTATCAACAACAACGGTCTCATACTCTGAGTGTGAGGAGGAAAACTCGGGAGTTTTCACATAAGACTCCAAGCCCAAATGCTGTCTTTGCCCACCTTCACCCACAAAGAACAGGACAGCTTGGTCCCCCCTTGGTCCCAGCCCTCCAGTCCCAGGACCTCACACAGTATTGGGTAACAACAAACGGGAAACACTTCTGAGAACGTTGCTCCACTTGCTCTGCGTGGCAAGTCTAGTCCTCGCAGGAGTCATCAGCCCCTGACAAGTACTTACAACTTTCTGGCTGCTAAATAGGCTTCTGCATTTTATGAACACCATTAAGTAAACAAGCAGAGAACTCCACAAATCTATAGGCTTTGAGAGACTTCTGCTAATTCCCATTTCCCTTGAATCACACATGTAAATGAGGTTTTTTTCTAAAACACTTTCTGTGCTCTTGATAAATAAACGGATCAAGCAGCCAATTCATGAATAAAACAAAAGACGCAGCAGAGAAAAACATTTAGGGCTGTGTAGTGGCTAAATCCCACACTGGTGCAGAGGGGAAGGGGGAAGATCAAAGCAGCGTGTCTAGCTTTCACAGTGTCTCCCCAAGGTAAAACATATCTTCGAGTTCCTGATCTCACATGCCAAGGAGACCGCCTGCCTCTGAACTGCACTGCGCTCCCACTGCCAAATACGAGAGCGCGCACAACACCAGCAGATACACACGGGCACCTTTGTAACCGGTGACAGGGCAGGGATTTCTAACGCCAATGAGTCTGATAAGAGCAAGGGAAGGATCTGGTAGTCTGTGCATCCTCCTCTTCGGCTGCCAACACCCCTCCTGGTTTTGACACAACCATTGCAGAAGTCATTCTGGTTCAACATAAACTTTTTAAGAGCCAGATACCTCTACAGGCCCTTGCCAGAGGGCCAAAACACAACAGAGAGCTGTCTTTTGTGCACCGCCTCCCCACTAAGGCACCAGAAAATACGATACTTGCTTTATTTCACAGGAACCAAAGTGTTGCAAAGGCTTCTTTGGCCCTGACTGCAGTCCGTGTCCAGGAGGTTTCTCCAAACCCTGCTCAGGAAACGGGCAGGTAAGCAGAGCATCTGGCAGCACCCTGCACTCCCACGGGGGAAAGGACAGGCTGTGTCCCAAAAGTCCCTAAAGCACTTCTACATGACAGGAACGTTAGGCTCCACGGGAGCTGCACCCTCCATTTATGTCCAGTGATGGCTGTGAAATTCAGGTTCAGTTGTACGGAGGAGGGAAAAAATGAATCGGTCTCGTCTCAGATGTCCAAACCGCAGGTTTCTGTAGTTCCAACACAGAGCACACAGGCAAGGCTGGAACTGGGTGACCCACTCTGATACTTTTACTTTGCACAGTACAGGATAACCACCCAGATCACTATTCTCAATTTAAAATTGCAAAGGAAGGTAGAATACGCAGCAGCAAAGTACAAGCACAAGAAAAGCTTTTGCTTTGAAACACCTTTTTCATCAAAGCTGAAGTTCTTCCTGGTAGTCTATCACATAATACGGACAGGCATATAGTCTCTTCTCTGCGTTGCCCAGAGAGGTGGTGGAGGCCCCATCGCTGGAGACATTCAAGGCCAGGCTTGATGAGGCTCTGAGCAACCTGATCTAGTTAAAGATGTCCCTGCTTACTGCAGGGGGGTTGGACTAGGTGGCCTTTAAAGGTCCCTTCCAACCCACCACATACTAAAAAAAAATAAAAAAAAATATAAAAAAAGATTTATTTCAATTTATACATAGAAATCACCTCTCTTCCATATCACAGTGCATGGACGGCCTGGATGGAAATGGGACCTGCGTTTGTGCTGAGGCATTTCAAGGTTCACGCTGTCAGTTCTGCTCAGACCCTGGCAAATACGGACCTCGGTGTGAGAAAGGTAAGTACAGTCATACTTTCTCAGCCCAAGAATATGGGCTATTTCTTTTGGATCCAACTAACTTTAAGGTAGGAGTTAACTGCTTGCTGAACAGTCTCTACAGAGGATGAGTAAGATCTCTCTGGGGGGTATTTTCATTTGTTATTTCAAAAGAATACATCGTAAACCCAGAGTCAGTGAAAATCTTCTCGCTGACTTAATTTGGCTTTCTGCAGGGGCCATAGCTTGCTTTGTATTAATTTATTGTTCTTTCCATTTCTGTCTCCCTCACATAAGTAATTGAAAAAGAAAATCCTTGTTATTCCATTCCTGTCTGGTATTGCAGAACAGAACAGATTCTGCCTGCAGTGACAAACATACGTAATCTAAGAACAACTAGATCTATAAACAGATTGTGTTTATGGCCACTCAATAACTATCCTTACTGAATAATTTCTGATCTATTGAATAGCTTATAGTTCTTAGCAGTCATCTTCTACATACTGACAGATTTAGTCCTGCTACGTCAAACCATACTACGTTTGAGAGTCTACAGAATACACAACATCAAATATAGATATATTCCCCATCTACAAAATCATTTTCAGTCTTTTTTGCTATGAAAGAGCACATCATTCATGAAGCACAGCTCACTCAAAGGTTCAGAGATACATGGATAAAAGCCAAAAGACAAATTCCATAAGAAAGGGTGGTATTGCCTAAACTCCAGTCCTGCCAAAGCAGTATGCATTGGCTTAACTAGTCACTACTGGCAATTCTTGAGATTGCAGAAGGCTTGCCCGCTATGTCCTTCGGGCCTGTGCCCCCCAGCAGGACTGATCAGGCCAGCCCCAGCAGAGTGCTGGTAGGTCTGTGCTGCTGCTCTGTGTACTAGCCCAGCACTGTGTAATTTGTAGGACTGTGGACTCACTATTAAAAGGCTTCCCCTATCACTGAAAGTACACCAAAAGTGGTGCAATGAAATAACTTTAGCCTTAATAGCCTAGGGCACAGTATTTTCCTCCTAATTCTCTGAAGTACTTTGAAATTCATTGGTAGATAAGTGCACTATAAAGGCACACCTGAAAAGACACGGATATGATAGATAAACAGTAAGTCCCCCAACGAAGTGAGACTTCAAAAACACAAAAGTTTAGATTCCAGAATGAAAGGAGGACATGAATCATAAGAAATGCTATGTAAGGATAGATGCCTTTTACCACTATGGAATTGCACATTGTAATTTATCTCTGGCAGAGTGCCTCTGCATTTATGGGAAGTGCGATAACCGAATAGACAGCGATGGGATCTGTCTTCCTGGCTCCTGCAGAAGTGGATACGCGGGGAAACTCTGTGATAAGCACGTTGTTCCCTGCGAGCCCTCCCTACAGCTCTGCCACGCGCATGCAGACTGTCAGCTTAGCGATGGTGCAGTGAGGTAAGTCAGTAACTTGTATCTAATTAATATTAACTTTGATGCAGCTCTTTCCCATTTGCCTGATCAAAAAAGCACCTTGTAGCAGTACACAAAAATCAACCACTGAAGCACTGCTATGCAGCAAATAAGCATAAATCTGTACCGCATCGACCTCAAGTTGCAAGATAGTAATTAAGCGTTCTCAATGCCCTATCCTGTACCTTATATTTAACATTGATAAGATGGACGCATACACATCCGACCCTTACTCAGAAGGCTGCCTTCCTACCAACACCTACAAAGGCTCTTAGGAGCCTCTTAACCATCCCATAGTGAATGGCGAATGGCTTAAAATAACCATCCCATAATGAATAGTGAATGGCTTAAAACCTAAATATAAGAAAAGTATAGCAAATACATACCATAGTGAATCCCACCCGCCTGGACGTGTTCCCGTGCAGCCTGCTCTAGGTGACCCTGCTCTGGCAGGGAGTTGGAGGTGATCTCCAGAGGTCCCTTCCAACCCTACGATTCTGTGATTCAGGAGCTTGAACTTTGCTGAAAAACAATGAAACTCTCAAACAGTTTGGGGACAGATAGTTCACTCCCATCAGCTCAGGTAAGGTTTGCACACCACGACACAGGGGACTTCAGCACAAGCTCTCCAGTCCTGACAGGACCCGTCACAGAACTCTGTTACTGCTACAGCTGCCTTACCCTTGCCTCACGTTCACCTTCACAGGCAGCAAGTTTCCCTTTTGCCGCAGTCTGTTCATAATGAGTCACCACAGAAAGCAGAATGTGGGATGCTGCATAGCTGGAGCGCTTAAGAAATTCCCTCCGATTTGGCTTAATCTTCGGGGGGACAACCCAGGGGAACAGGGCACTTGTTGTCTTGCATGCATTTCAGGGAGGGAGCAATCTTCTGTGTCACTGAAAGAAAGAGCAACCCCAGCACATAATTAATTTAGAGCTATTATCTCTGCAAAGATCACATCAGCGCAGAATTAATTTCACTCCCCATCTCATACATAGAGAACGGATCCCTGATTTGACTTAATTAACCCCGTCAATATTTTGGGGAAAAAAACCCATAATGTATCACTTAAGCTATTTTGCATCATGCATCCAAGGTTACCAATTTTAAGTTGCCTATAAATAGCAGGTTACAGTGGAAAACAATCGTTTCACTCTGCAGCTGTTCTATCACATTTAATGCCTCCCTCCTCCTCTTGTCTCTACAGCTGTGTTTGCAAACCTGGCTACGAGGGAGATGGCATGAGCTGCAGCAAAGTTGACCCTTGTGCGGCTTTAAACCCAGGTGGCTGCAATATCAACGTAAGTACGTGTTTATCTCACAGAGCCTGACAACATAGAAAAGTGGGCAGCAAGGAAGGTTTGGCCAGAAACTTTTGCAGAAGGAAGAGTCACAATTTGCACTGCAGTTTCAAGCTCTTTCCCCGATAGCGGCGTCACTATTCCTTAGACAAGCCTTATACCTAAAGCCAGATGCTACCTAACTGTCCTGAATGGATGTCTCTGCATCCCCCCCAGGCCGAGTGCATCCAGACAGGCCCAGGAGAGCACACATGCGCTTGCCAGGCAGGATGGACAGGCGATGGAAGGGACTGCTCGGCCATCAACAACTGCCTGCTGCCCACCGTGGCAGGGTGCCATGAAAATGCCACCTGCATATACATTGGGCCAGGTCAGGTACGTCCTCTCACATTCATTGCCACCTGTGGCACTTGTCCTCATCCATTTTGCTCTGCTGGTGCTTCCTATCCTGTTTTCTTCCCCAAATTCTCCTCTTCCCCCCAGCCGCAAGGCTATTTCCACATGGACTCTACCCAAAGCAGTTTCCTTCAGTTCCTATCCCGGTGCTCCCTCCCTCCTACCTGGTGGTGTTCTGGCAGCACATACTTTTTAGTAAGTACGTTAGCAGATATCAGGTATAAATATCTCCAGAGAGATATTAATCAGTGCCATTCCACTGAAGTCAATGGAGCTACGCAGAAACACAGAGAGACTAATCCACCACATCTAGAATATGCATACTATTTTTAACATTTTAATGAATTGCTGTGTTTTATTGAAACAACAGAATGACTGCAAGTGTAAGGATGGATTTCAGGGGAATGGAATTGAATGCACGCCCATAAACTCATGCCTGGAACAAAATGGAAAATGCCATCATCTGGTGAGTAATTAATCATTCCCTGAACAAAGTGTTCAGATACGTATCACACCTCGCCTCCTGCGCACAACGTAGAATTTCCTTGCCATTTCAAGCCTGCAATTTCTGTTTGAGTTGGAACAAAGCTGAGGGGACAGACTGCAAGGGCTGCTCCCACTTCTGCCTGTACAGTAGGGCTACCTCAAGCCCGGAGTAAATAAGTCCTGCTTCTCCACCAGCAATTGCAATGTGGATGCAGTAGTCTGAGATGTTTACCCAAGTCACGCATCTCTACGCGGGCATCTACCAGCTTTACCAGCAGCTGCCCAAGTTCAGCAGACCTGCAGGCTCTGCTGTGCTCTGTAGTGCCCTCTCCAGCTTTAGGCAGGACACGGGGACAAAGACAAAGCAAAGAGCACAGGGGAGCAGAGTACGGGTCTGTCGTAGTCGGGTGAAGAGAGGAAACACAAAAGGGTAGAGCAAGGGTTTAGACTCCTTGTAGACTTAACGCATGGCGGGAAGGTGAGGGAGTCAGTGCCCTCAGCTGGTGGAGTTTGTCCTATAGGAGGGTGAGGAGGTCCATGGAAGATGGTCCTTTGTTAAGTTGTGTACGAACGTGTATCAGTAGGAGGGTTTACAGGCTGTCCTTGCTCTTGAGTGGCTTCCTGAGTATTTAACAAATTTTTTTCTCTTTCTGGTTCAAAGGCAACTTGTCAGTTTGAGTCTTTTCGTGGCTGGGAGTGTGTATGCCCAAAGGGCTATGAAGGAGATGGTAGAATATGCTATGGAAATGCTGCAGATGTAAGTAAAATGGTCATCTTCTCTGAGCACAGGATCTACAGCACAATTGTCACACTGGATCTTAACTAGAGAGATAACAAAGCCATTATAAACAGTTGGAAAAATATGATGCCCACCAGTACTATCTACAGAAAGTGTTCCTGCTGGAGACTCTTGCCTGATACAGAAATGATCTGCTGTGTTTAAAAACATAACTTGGAAAGGGGCCTAAGGGATACAAGAATATTTCTTTAAGACAAGTTGAAAAATGCCAGCCCCAGAGGCCTAAAGTGCAGAAGTGCTAAGCACTCCCCTCCCAGCTGGGAGCCGCGAGCACCCAGCTCTTCTGAAATTCTGCCTTGAGGTCTATCTCAATGGAAACGGCCAATTCATCATGTTAAAACAAACCATACTGACCAGCAGGCAAACAAAACCAAAACAAGTAAATTGGTGAAATGAATATGCACTTAACAGCACAGGAAAAATGAAAGTGTCATCTGTCCGAGCCGCTGGCAATGATCTTACATGGCTCTTAGCACAACCTGCTGTTCTTGCTCATGCCATCATCTATCTCTGTTCGAAGCACTGTGGCAGAATAAAGGCTCTCCACGTGCAGGATGATAAGTAAGGTGGTGTACAAATACCAACCAAAACAGCATATCTTCTTTCAATTAATGTTGCATGGAGTTAAGAAAAGATTTAGGTTTATGTTGCCAGAAAATTAATGCTTAGCCTGAGGTCAGTACACATTACATACCAAGGTCTGGTACACCTCATACACCTAAGCAATAGATGGCCTGATTTTCAAAAGGGTTGGTAACTCACCACTCCCACTACCAGAAAGTATCAGTACTGGAAAAAAACAAACGTCCTCCCTTTTCGCACATACTGAAAGCCTCCTCCTCCACGTCACATCAGCCAGACCAGACACAGTGGGTTACACCACAGGCTACAGCAAGAGTACTTTGGTACAGCTAATTATAGCATGCATACTCATTGCTCTCTCTCTTTCTAATCAAGGAATTATCTACTCTGTCAGAAGCAGCTGCATTTAACCAGTGGGTTAATGTAAGTACACTTCACAGTCGATTTTTTTTTTTTAGTTATTTCAAGTTTGCAGAAATACATGAGCCTTTTGGAAACTGGAACCTCACAGTGTATTTCCGTCATACAGTGGAGACCCAAGCTCCGGAGAGGCATCAGAGCGCCTCTCCCACCAGTCACAGCGAGGCTGGTTATCTGATTCCCTATTTCTTCTGATCCCAATTTCAGGCAAGTGAGGAAGCTCCACAAGCAGAAAATCAAGTTACAAGCCCATTCTCTGAGGCAGGGGTCTACATAAGCCATGACTCTCTCGGTACATAAGGACACCGCAGTCCAGGGGACCAAGAGCAGGGTACAAGCAGAGCCTGAATATGCACCTAATTGGCTCCTTCCAACTTCCCTCATGCAAATAAGTGGAGAAGGAAGGCAATGCCTTCTTCATTCACAGAGCCCCAGGCCAGGAAAACACAACCATATGGCTGGTCAGTGTGCTCCTGCCACAGCGAGCAAGGAGGAAAAAAAATATATATATTAAAATAAATCAGTCTGTGTGGGCTTGACTGAGGTACAGGAAATGAAGGAAGAGATTAGCTTGTTTGTCTTCAGATTAGGGAAGAAACACCAATTTAAATGATAAAAAAATAAGGTTCTAGATTGATTGTCACTATCTACTTTTTGTTTTCACATGCTAACATCTATTACTAGGGCAGCAGTAAAATTAAAGGTCCTACCCCACTGTGGTTGGCACTGTATGGATAAAGATAAAAACCAGTTTCTCCCACAAAGAGCTTAAAAACTAAATGTAAGAAAAGCGTAGCAAATACATACCAAACAGAAGGGAACAGGGATTTATTAATGAATATCATCAGAAGCAGAAGTCACAGCGTATTAGTTGCTTTCATGCTTTTCAAAGTTAAGATGGCTCAGGGATCACTAAATCACACAATTGCAACAGAAACCTCGGGGGGCTGCTTAAAAGAGAGGCCAGCGTGAGAAATTTAAACCTGTTATCTGCCTGGCCCTGGGCTTAGGCTGCAGCACTGGACACTATAAAGAGAAACTAATGAAGTTAAAGAAATGAACACAATAGGAAAGGCTGTTCAACTGCTAATGTGCTCTTCAGATAATGAAGGGGGGTGGGGAGGCTGTGGAATGAGGGAGCAGATTCTATACAATCCATTGAAATAGGGATGTGGAAATTTCTGCTACACTTCAGAGAAATTATATCCCTTAAATTAAATAACGGTAGCTACAAACATGAGCAAAATAGGGAGGTATATCCATCTGTGGAGTTTCTAACTTCATACTTGAGCAGGAATGTGATGTTTATCACTTTTCATAACCAAATATTATTCTTCTGGCCAGGAAGGATGAGAAGGGGAAGTCTGTTGCTATTTCCATATTTAAATATTTGGAAGGTGACGGTGATGATGGCTAGAAAGAAAGATGATCTTAAGAGAGACAAAATTCCCAGCTATTTAAGGAAGCCAATTCCCTTCTTAACTTAAAACCCAGTATGGGTATTGAAGGGCTATCCAAAACAAGCCAGCTTCCAGGCAGCATGCCAGCTGCAAAAAGGTAGAACCCAAGCTCATATTGCTCCCTCAAGTTTTGCAGTATCAAAAATGGCAGGTTGTGAAGCCTGTGAATAGTTTGGAGAACCACATCTTCAGCAAGATCGCATTCAAATCTTCAGCTCTCCTTTTTCTACCCCACAAAAAAACCCACACAACTGGAAAGATCCTCTTCAGTGGAGGGTCTCTCCATCCTTAAGGCAGGTACAAATATATGGAAGATGAATCAGTCCGTGCATACTACAGAGTCCACATCCCCCATCTAAAGTTAGAGCTGTCAGCAGCAAGCCCCACTGCAGTGCCAGTGGGTACAGATATCCCTTGGACATCTTGAAAAATCCCAGCCATGTTAAATAGCCTTATTCCAAACGGGAACATTGGGTCATGTGGGTTTCTTATTTCACAGTTCATAACCCTTCTATCTATTAAATAGCATGGAGTGCTCTGTAAAAGCAGGTTAAAGTTATCAGTAATCAGCAATATTTATCACCATGTTTGTTTGTTGGTTTTTTGTTTTGTTTTTTTTTTTAAACATTCAAGTGCATAAAATAGAATCCGTGAGACAGAGTAACTTTTGTGGGAGGCAGCTTATGCGTTTCATAATAAGAAACAATTCTGACCTAAACATTGCTTCTGCCCTTTAAATGCTGGCGATCTATTCTGTAAAAAAAATAGACACTCATTTACCATTTTGGTACAGCTCTAAGTACGTTTGTTCAAGTCATTGCTCAGTATAATAGTTTTTCCTCTCCAGGCTGGTCACGAAGCACGTCACATACTCCACCTTGCTGAAAAGTCACCAGCTGCTATTTATAGACTCAGGACAAATTATTTTATGCTCTTTACTTTCACGCAGGAGGCCGAGATAAACTCGGTGTTGTCCACCACCTCGAACCTGACTGTCCTCGTGCCTTCTCTTCAAGCAATTGAAAACATGGATGAAGATGAGAAAGCCTTTTGGATGTCAAAGAGTAACATCCCAACTCTACTGAAGTACGTTAAAAGTTTTGGATTTGGGGCGGGTGGGATTTAGTGAATTGCTTTCCATTCCAAACAAGACTTTGGTTTGAAGCCTCTAAAGCAAGACAGCTCTTACATTTCTAAGGGAGGGACACAGGATTCCCCTTCTAGTTACAGTGGTATAAATCTCTGTAGCAACTCCACTGAAAATAAAGATGTTATCTGTATTATGTCAGAAATGTTTAAAGGCCAACCTAAGATCAGAACAAAGCTGAACTAGGCATTGTACAAACAATTCCTGCTTTAAACCATAGTTTTAAACACACTAAGCATATTTATCTGAAAAAAAAAAAAAAGAAAAAGAGAAAAGACAAAACCTTCAAATCCAGTTAATTTCTTTTAGGTATCATGTATTGACAGGAGCTTACAGCTTTGCTGATTTCCAGAATTTATCGTCCTCTGACATGCTGCCAACATCTCTACAGAGCAACTTCCTACACTTGTCTAAAGAAAATGGGGTGAGATGACCTGCAAACCACTGTGGTATCATGCACCAAACCCTGACCATCACTGCCACCAACTTTCTTGTATTACAAAACCACACAGACATTACGTACCCGCATTTTTAAAAAGACCATGTCATAAAATTAAAGGAATAGATCAATTATATTGGGCCCTCTGGGAGAAACATTAATTTTATTTTCTCCACTGCTTTACCTAGCTGAAATTTTGTCCGTGGCATTATTTATTCCTAATGTCTCAGTAGCTGCTGCAAACACTGGACTGTCTTGCAGCCAAGCGGAAGAGCAGTCCCTGCCTGGAGCAGCCTGTGTGAACTAATTTAAGACAAAGACCATCAAGGAAACCCAATAACTTATTTGAGGGAACTGGGAAGGTGGGAGGAAGCTTTGATACCGTGCACATGTCTGCATGTGTAACTTGATAGTCCCAAACCACCCAAAGGTATTTCTAATGGTAAAGAACTACAGCTGACAGCCCATCCCCCTCAGCCTTTTTATTTAGCACTCCATGTTCTGAGGAGGGTTTTCTGGAAATACATATGGCACATTTAAGCACTTCATCCCCATAAAGGGAGGGAAAAGTTCCTCCTGCTTCCGTGACCCAAGCGGAAAAAAAAAAAAAAAAAAGCCTCATGAATGGGGTCCTTCAAAGCTGCACAGTCTCAGGAGCACATGAATGGGCACAGGAGCTCATCCTGCCGTGGGCTGCAGGTAAGCGCACCTACCCCAAGTAACTACCCCAGTGTAAGAAACCCCATGACTTTGCCAGTCGTGCACAAGCAGAGCCATGGCGGAGCCCCAGGCAAGTATTTGAGAAGGTGTGGAAATCCAAAGCATGAACCACTGGGGAAACGTCACCACCACAATGCGAAAGCAAACCCTCTCTCTTCTCCTCTCCCTTTTTCAGAACCTCACCCTTGAGGGTGCTCACATCGTGGCTGGCGACATCGCATCCACAAATGGGATCATACACGTTATTGATAAGGTATACAGCCACATAGGAAGGATTTGTTCCTCTGCACCGTGAGAGGTGGAAAATAATTAACAGCTCTCGGAAAAAAGTATTTGCGCAGAACAGCATTTTGTCCTGCATCTGATCCTTGCAGCTGCAACCACAGCATGTCCACGTGCACTGACATGGGATACCTGCTGCCTTTTCAGGTTCTGACCCCCCTCCGCAGCACCGTCATGCCGAGGCTCCTGGCCCGCCTGGAGCAAATGCCCGATTACTCCATTTTCAGGGGCTACATTATTGTAAGCTTTCACATCCTCTTAAAAATAGAAGCAGTTCTTTGCTTTGTTTGCATTTGGACTGGTATCAGACTATCAGCGGTCATTCTGATTTGTTTTTATGTGTTTCACAACAGCAATACAGCCTGGCAAATGAAATAGAAGCTGCAAACACATACACCATCTTTGCCCCAAATAATGATGCCATA
This sequence comes from Chroicocephalus ridibundus, assembly GCF_963924245.1. Classification (NCBI taxonomy): domain Eukaryota; kingdom Metazoa; phylum Chordata; class Aves; order Charadriiformes; family Laridae; genus Chroicocephalus; species Chroicocephalus ridibundus. Next base: position 159,865,673 of record NC_086284.1, read on the forward strand.
GAAAATTACCTAAGGGATAAAAAGTCTGCTACTCTGGTACGTATTACTCACAAGACCTGTCTTAACAACTCAGTATCTCATCTCAGTTTTAAGTGGATGGACTGAAAGGACACAGGAATAGGAAGAGGGGTTCGTTTTCCAGAAATCCAGCAAGTTTGGTTTTCTTTTTAACACCAGAGGAGGTGAGGAGGGATGGATCCACCTGTAATTTCCTGGAAGAACCTAGCTATTTGGTCTGGGCTTTGTCCTTCTCTAGGTTAAAACCATGCCGATAGTATCCAAGACATTTCATCAGTAGACTTTTTTTTTTTTTTTTTTTTTTATTCCTGGAATGACCAGGAATAACAGTGAAATGAGTTCCCTAGGTGAACAAGTCCAGGCCCCTGTCATCACTGGCAACCCCATCATTAATAATGCCACAAAATATTCTGACTCTTTCTTAAAACTATCCAGATGCTTGCCCTGTCGCTCCTACAGGAATGTTATTCCCCAGCCTATTTCTGCAGGCCTTTTCTAATCCCAGTTTTCAAGCACCATTGGCCTGTCCCAGGGCTCAGAAACATTTCCAAAGTTTTCTTGGCTAGAAAAATTTCCTTGGGCAAAGCCCGTTGCTGCTGCCCACCCCCAGGAGCCCCATGCCAGGTTCATGCCTGACTTGGCCACCAGCTCCTCCCACCAGCACGGACGTGTCCATTCCCACCTGTCCTGCTGACCTCAGTCCTCATGCCCAGAGCTAGTTTATATTATTTTGACAGCAACACCTCTGGTCAGTTTATATCCCTTTAACCTTACGCCAGGAATATGTTTTAGCTGAAAAAACTTTCTCTCTCTGGCATTTGTGCCCTGATGCATTTACAAGGCCAAACAGCCTTCTCAATCCTGTCGCTCTCCTCCCAAGATAAGCTATCAGTTTCCTCCATTATCCCAGCACCTTTCTTCATGTTTACTCTGGTTTGAAACAACTTTATCAAATGCGCATATCGAGAGCCACACCTTGCAGAGGAAGCTTCGCCTCTGACTTGCTCAATGACATTAATACTTCCCTGCCTCTTCCATAAATATTTGCCCTGCCACGCTCTCTCCCTACTTCCGTGGTCTCCATTTACAGCCAGGAAGCTGAGGAGCACAGGGTTCAAATGACTCATCCCAAAACATTTACCACCAACCGGCAGACACAGGGCAAAAGTCCCGCTTACTGCTTCACCAGAAGAATTCATGCGTGATCAAGCTATGTCTGCTCAAATGATGTTTGAACGCTATTTTAGTTGTTTCATGACACATCACCATAAGACGCATTTATAACAAACTTTGAGAGATACATAAGACATCAATCCCATTGGATTCAGCTTACACACACACAGAAATCCTTTTCATTTTCACTACGTACCAATGTTTCTCCTGTCTTTCTTCCATCCTCCCAACCTTGCCTGGTGTGGTGATCTGACAAAGAAAACCAGAAAGCCGTCGTAAGGTTAAGCCTGTGTAAGCCTTATCCTCTTCATGAAACACCTTGGGAGAGCTCTGCCACAGAGGGAAGAGCTCGGCACAGGGAAGAGACTCCGTTTCTTGGCCTCGCTGGAAGGAAGGTTTTGTTCTCATTCTGCTGCTGATTAAAGACAGAAATGAAGATGCATGAGAGTTAACTTTTCCTCCAAAGCATCCAAGTAAGGAGGATGACATAGGGTTGGACATTCATGGAGGCCTATGCCTTAGAAGATTAGCTCTATCTTAATATCCACCTTCTTGCCTGCAAATACTTCCTTGACAAATCTGTGGAAAACAAAGCAGAATGAGTCCATCCTATGAGATGTAAAGACCACTACTTCACCCTGTGGGCAAAGCCAGGCAACATCACAAAACCTGCAACCTGGGGTTGTTTCATGCTTTCACACACTTTTGTAGGAGCTGACGAGCAAGGAGCAGTATGAATGTCCGTAACAAGGGGACAGCAGGCAACAGGATTTCCCACAAGCACTATTTATTGCAAAGACATACAACTGCAGCAGCATTATGTCTGTTGGCTAGGCAGCTCCTAAACCCTCCAGATGCCCATCTTCTCTCACATCTACAAATCTCTCATAAACACATCCTCCTCCTGCTGTCTCCTCCAAGTCAGGGAGAGCTCTGGGAGTCCTCTGCTTCCAAACAAGATGCAGAAGCCTCGGGAAGGCCTCACAAAATGTTGATGTACAGGGAATAATTTCACCACATCAAGGAAAAAAGAATTTTCTATGCATTAGTGCTAGAGTGTACTTTCCAATTAATGGGTGTGGCTCTAGCCCTTTAGTGACGGAAGATGACCTTGAAGACTAAAAACAAAACAACAAATCACTAACCTACCAATTGCTGTAAATGTTCACCTATAGGTTATTCAGGGATTCCCAAAGGAGGAAGGAATGGGTATGGGGAAGACTGTAAAAGCATTAATGAATATGCAACTTGTGATGGCAAATGAACCCAAGAAGTTCAGAGTCCTAAAAAAAAATAATCATCTGACTAACTTTCTGTCAGCCAGTCCTATGCACAGAAAGAGACACTACCAGGCACAAGCTAACCTTGGTTGCACCAGTTCAATAGTCTTCCATTCCCAATGGTCAATAGAAGTTTTATTATGACAGGAATGTAGACTGTCCACAGTAAGAAATATGAAATAACCTGCCAGCTGGAGAAGCTTCTCCTAAAATTCAGGCAGTCTATGTTTATCTTATACTTTGTGGGAAAAGCTATCCCAAAGAACTTTCCATGCTTTGTTACTTAACTCTGAATGTAATTGCACATTTGCAGGATGAAGGCCAAATCCGCTATCACATTGTGCTGGAGGAGAAGCTCCTGAAGAACGACCTGCACAATGGCATGCACAGGGAGACCATGCTAGGGTTCTCCTACCAGGTTGGGTTCTTCCTTCACAATGGCCAGGTACTGCTGTCTGCACTTGCTCAGATAAATGAGTTTCCTGCTTTTTACTAATCCAGCTTCAACTTTAAACTAACATGAAGTCAAAAAGAGCTGTGCACCTCACATTAGCCTCTGGGACTTGTTAGCACAGAAGACGTCACTCAAATGCAACATCTCTCTCGGACCTGCTTAATTCAAAGTCACCGTTGAAGGGATCTTTGATTGAATTTGATTTCAGTTATACTGTTCCCATTTAGCATTGCATTTTAGAAGCTACTGTGCTGGATGTGCATCGCCAGCAGATACAAGCCTGCATCGCAAAGCAGTCATTAGTCTGACTTCCAAGAGCTATTAGAAACCTGCCTTCAATTATAAAACATCAATTCTATTTTCTGTGGATTTGCTGCACTTTCAACCCTAAGATCCTGAGTCACTTGGCAACAAACATGAATTGCCTTTTCACACCACTCATCAGAAAATGAGGCACAGCAAAATTTAGCGACACACCCAATTCTGTGGCACAGACGGGAAGGGAACTTGGTCCTTCTCCTTCTCTGTCCCAGAGCTTCCTCCAGCTATAGGCAAAGGAGGACAGAAAGAAAGCTCCGCACCAAAGGAGTTTCAGCCCTGCTTTTTCCTCTGACACCACAGAGCCTTGGAAGAAACATCTGCTCAAGGGTCTGTTGCTGGTGAGGAGGCGTGGGGTAGCAGCAAAATGATGGAAGTCCTCCTTGAAGGAGCAGCTGCTGGGAAGTCTTCCCTGAAGCCCCTCATCCCCCACAGACCGCAAACCCAGCTATTAGCTTACTGTCGGCTCCTTCTTCAAACCCTTTACACCACACGGTGGAAAAAGCCGCTCTGCCAAATCCCGTTGCTAAGAAACTTCAACAGGCTGCAAGTCATCTCATGCCCTCCAGCCCAGTGAATCTCTTAAATGGAGCAACTGGGATGTGATCACATGCTTGAAGTTAACTACATTCATCAGTTTTCCTGAAGTGAGGCTTGTGCATTGCTCCTTCTTTCACCTGTTACTTGCTCTATTTACCACATAGCTACCAAACAGCTCTGCTGCTTTCTGATGGATTGCATTTCTTTTGCAGCTATTCATAAATGATGCACCTATAAGCTATACAAACGTTGCGACAGACAAAGGAATTATTCATGGTTTGGGAAAAGTCCTGGAAATCCAGAAGAACAGATGTGATATCAATGATACCGTGATCACTGTAAGTGGTTCTGTTCATATAGTTGTTGAAAGGCCCATCAGAGAGATTTATAGACAAACACATCTAAAACATACCGGATACGTGACACTCTGTTTCCCAATAAGGAACGCATGCATTGTCCGCAAAGGACATTACTGCCAGAGTTTGAGCATCTATTAAAACTGCTGTGATCCTGACAACCTAGATAAAATGTAATTACACTAGCAGAGGAATAAGCAATTCCTGAGCTTTAATTTTCAGAAAATAATAGTAATGCACTATTCTTATACATCTTCTTAGCCAGGCCACTTCTTTATAAAGTAAACAAGTAAAAAAGAAAAATATTCTTAATAAGGAAAAATGTTTCTTTTCATTCCCGGTATATATTACTGCTGCACATATGCATGAACTTTTCCTCGTGCCCTCCAAGTAAAGCATTCTCCCTCTTTTGTTCCTTTCACATATGAAATATAAATGGGTTTACATTCCTTTAAAGAATAGGATGTGGTTTCCTCGATCTGGCAGAGAAAGGTTTCCTTTATCTCTTCTCCTGAGTGAGTCAAATAGGACAGCAAACAGGCAGCATACCTCCCTTTTTTATGGGGCATGCAGCAAACTAGACAAGGAAGACAAAGTGAGACTTGAGCATCAGTTAAAACAAATTTAACAGGCATGAACTTTTGCAGCTTAATTCTTTTCCTTGGGATACAGTCCCATATTTGAGTGTATTTCACTCAAGGCTTTCCCCCAGCTTTGCTCTCTCAGGTACTGGGCAAGCTTTGCATGGGGAAAATTATTTTCCCTGCTATGTTCAAATGCAGCAGCACACTTAAACATTCATTTAAAGCTTACTAAAACTAAGCACATATTTAGCTAAACAGGAATAACATTAAGCATTGTATATTAGGTACAACAGGTACCTAAGCATTTTGCAGAAACTGACCTTACATGTGCAAACGGTCCACACGCATGCAGAGCACTGGACATATACGCTATAAGAGTTTTTCCATTTCCAAGCTGCTATTGCCCTTGTGCCCCAGGCAAACCACATCCAAGCTCAGGATTTGCTTCTTATTTTGCTTTCGATGGGGAGGCCTTTGGGAAGCACGGCTTTAGAAGAGCAAAGTGAAATAGCCAAAAGAGCTTTACTTTTCCTTCAGAGAAGGCTTCCCATGGGGTGTCCCTGCAGACCCACTGGTAGGGACATTCTTCCTTGCTGAGCAGTCCAGCTACCCCCACCACCTTTACCAAAGTGGTTATCCTGACTACGCACCCCCTGACTCACCCTGCAGGTTAGATTTAGAAATATAGCTGGAAATTATACATTTTTCTGTTAAACGACCTGTCTGCAGCATTACACACTCGTTGTTAACTACTTCCCATTTGTGTTGCTTAAGGAAAAGTGCAGAGTTTGTTTGCAGCCATCAAGTTGTCCCCCAGGAACGAAAGAAATAGTAAGTAATTTATCATTAACGCTAATTTATTTTTTTAATCAGAACTGAGCATAGATGTATTCAATCCTGGTTTTAATATAATTGCCTCAGTTCCAATAAAAGTCGATGTAGTTACTTCAGCCTGCTACATACATTACTTACAGTCAACAGACTCAATCCAACCTGGAAGCAGAACCAAGAGCAGCTTAAAGATAGTTTTATCATGGAAAACCAGTTTCTAGTATGCATTGGGACAACTGAAGCCTCCTCTAACTGCAAAGGCGACCTCTACCATGCAAGACCAAGGGAGCTGAGCATGGTCTGGAGTATGCCTGCTACAGGAGGAATTACAGAAGAAGCTTTTAGCCCTTCAAGTCAGAGATGTACAGAAGGGCAAACTCAACCTGTCCCCAACGATACACTGTGAGTTATGGTCACAGGAAGACTTGGAGACTATAGAGACTTTGGATGCACAGGTCCAAAACATAAAAACTGGAGATATTTAGCAGATCCCTGTCAACCATGGTAGGACCTAGAGTTTCTTGGCACCTAAATTTTTCTGGGAAAGCCCCTCTGTTGGGATTATATAAGCATATTTCCCTTTATAATTTGTTATATTTTCATTAATTATGCCAGTAATAGGATTTCAAAACAGATCAAGTCCCATCCATTCCATTAAAGTAATTGGCTGGCAAAGCCAAACTGAAATGCTCATGGGTAAAACTTAAAAACATTAATGTTTCCTTGACAATGAGCAGCCAGATGCTTATTCTCAATCTCCTAACAACTGTACAAAGAAACTGGCAAGTCTTCTTGCGCAAGCAATCTTTCCCAACCGTGTCCAGACCTGTAAGATAAAGTTTCAATAGCTGTTTTAGCAGAACTCCGTTTTCCAAGAAGAATTAGGAAGAATAGGAAATGTGTCAGAAAAAAAGAAATATTTGTCAAACTTCAGAAAAACATTCTACTCAATTCTGAGAAAAGGCAATATTAGACACATCTTTAGAATGCCACAGGGCACTGAGTTAAATTGATCGTATGTTCGCTAGCAAAAATCATTTAGCTAATGCATTTTTATTTCTAAAAGTATTTACTTCATTTGCATTGTGAATGTGTGAGTCAGTGCACAGCATGCATAAAGTTAACGTCCCATTTTTTAAAAACACTTGAAAGTTGCCGATCAGTATTACTCACAAGTGGAGCCATTTCTCCAATTTGTGTTCAGGCAGGGGAGAAGAAATACTGCATCCTCTCGGAAAACAACATGAGAATGTACACCATCCGGATCGGGTGCCAGCAAAAGTGTGCGAAAACAGTCATTGTGAGTATACCAGTTCTGTCACAGTAAAAGCCAGGAACCCTCATCCCCGAACCTCACCCTGCTTGTAATCCCTGCTAAACACACACAGCACGTCAAGGTGGTCCCTGACAATACATTTATAGGCCTTTTGTGCTGGATGCAGCAGAGATTGGAAGGTTAAAGGCTGCTGATGGCTGTGGCATAGGAAGGGCTGGGAGCTGATGTGGTGCAGAGGGAGCACAGGTTTGGGGAGGGTAATCCCATGCTTGTCCCTAGCAATCCCGTCCACCTTTCCCTGGGGTGGAGGAGGACACCTGGGTCCCACCAAGGACTTGAGGGGGCAGCCTGAGCCCTGTCACACTAAGGAGCATGGCCAGAGACCAGCAGAGCTGATCCTCAGCACGGCATTTCTGGGTTTCCAGACGAAGGAGTGCTGCGCAGGTTTCTTTGGGCAGCAGTGCCAGCCCTGCCCAGGGAAAGCAGGGAATACTTGCTTCGGAAATGGCATCTGCCTGGATGGCATCAACGGCACAGGCGCCTGCGAGTGCGAAGAGGGATTTGTCGGCACAGCCTGTGAAGGCTGCATCGAAGGCAAATATGGCCGCAACTGTGATCAAGGTACCGAGCATCCCTGAACCACACAGGCACCTTCCCTAGCCTTGTCAGATGTCAAAACCTTCCCCTTAGATCTTCTAACCATGTCCATTATAGATCCTGGAAAGGTACGTCACTTTCAGGGTAACAGGCCAGTCTTAAAAACAACAAACCTTTTCTTTCCCCATTATGGTATTTTCTCCCTAATCCCTTGTTTGGAGATGGTGCCTCCTACTCTGGCATGCCACAAACAGCAAGAATAATCCTCTTTAGCACTGCTTTTTCACCAATCCTTTCCCATTAAAACACAGTTTCAGTCCCTGCATTCGGGAATAGAGGAAAGATAAGCATACTTTAAATTTAGATCTACTCTGTAGGTAGAAGCCAATAGGCACAAGCCAAAGCATTTCTTAAAATAGGCCAGAGCAGAAGGTGCCATGAGCAGAAGGTGTCTGGGCCATGCGTCCTTCCCCTCCTTGCCTTGCTGCGCACGTTGCCACCCTGCCCTGGGACAGTGCCTTCCTCCCTTCTCTCTCCCTGCAGCGTGCACTTGTGTCCATGGGAAGTGCAACAGCGGGATCGACGGGGACGGCTCCTGTGAATGTGACGTTGGCTGGAGAGGAGTGACGTGTGAGACAGGTGAGCGTCCCCTCCTTTTTGCCCTCTGGTGCAAGACTCGGGCAATTCAGGAAATGCCGGAACTACCACCGTGATCAGATCCCAGTGCACTACCAGATACACAACAGCTTTTCACAGGCAGTGGAATACAGGTGACACTGGTGTGCTATGGCAATTAGGTACCATATTAATAGAGAGCCAGCTGAGATACTGCTCATGAGACTTAAATGCCTTACCTAGCTAATTCTCTATCACCCTGTGTCTGTCCCAGAAGAACATCCCATTTGTTAAGGCTATATGTTTTGCAGAGTTACCTAGCGCATTTTGATCCTCTGATCAAAAGCCTGAAGCCCTTCAATAAGTTGATTTAGGTATGCAACACTGGATGATATTAAATTACGTTCTTGCTAATACAATAAAAATTAATTAGCAAATAAATCATTTTGTGTTGGTTTAATACAGCTCCTATATCCGATAAAGTTATATTTTAGTTAGACATAATTAAAACGTATTCAATAACGTTTTCAGAACTCCATGTATAATAGAATAAAATTTAAAAAAATGTATAAGCCCATATAATAATAGCATTCAATACCTGTTTTAAATTTGTTTAGGGAAAAAATAGTAATGAAATTAACTTTATCATTAACGAGTTGCTATAGTTGCTGTATCTGAGCAGATTTCAGTTCCTTTGGAAAACCTACACTTATATAATTAAACTAACAACAAGCAAAGCACTCCAGAGTAAACACAAATAAATGACAACAGGTGAATTTAAGTGGTACCCGCTGACCTATACAGATGGAGTCTCTATGCAGACTGAGAGAGTGGTCGTCTGGTGCAGAACTCGTATCAGACTCCAGCATCTCATGGAGGGAGAAAAAGACTGGGAAACTAGAAGGATGTTCACCCAAAAGGTTCTGATCCATGTTTCTTTTTTTTATTTTTTTTTTTCTTGCAGAAATCAAAGACGATGCGTGCAATGCCTCATGCCATACCAGTGCTAAGTATGTATAAAATCCACTTATTTGGAGGAAGGGGAAGAAAAAAGGGGTCTCTTGCAAGCAAAAAGCATAGTCCAGTCCGTCTTGCTCTATATGAAGACTTCTCAACAACATAGATAACACTCATGTTTTCCACCACAGAGATAAAGGGTGGTATTAATGTACCATATTCATTAGGACTAAAAGTTCAAAATGTGCATGTTAAAAGGGGAAGCAAGATTTTGTGGGGAGAAAAAACAAACAAACAAACAAAAAAAAAAAAAAAACCACCTTTGAGACATCCTACCATGCATTATACATAAAGATGGAGCCTGCAGCACTAAAGAGAACAAGAGAGCAGGTCAAGGCTGATCACAAACGTGGGTTTCTGAGGTGGGCTTTAGCTGTCTCTCCTATTTCCCCCACCCACCACCACACATATAACTGAGAAATGCCATCAGCACTAGGGACTTCACCAAAGAGAGCTGCATTTGACAAGAAACAGCTCTCCTCTTCACATCAAAACATTAAAAAAAGAAAACGCTCTTAGTGGTCCAGCACCAGTATTGGGACACTAACCAATTTCCAAAGGAGCAAGTCACCCCCACTGCGCCATTTACTGAATTGCACCTGCCCCCATCGTTGACCAGACAGCAAGATTTACATTGCCCAAAACATTTAAAGAACAAGGAAAGGTGGCTGGAAAGAGTCCTCATTTTCAGCCACAGCTCTTCTGTAGGAGCAGAGAAACCAGAGGGGCAAAACCCCCTTTTCCCCAGATGTAGATCATTCTCTCCCCGTGTGTTTGTGAACTGCAGTTCACAGCAGTGATATATTACCAGGCTTTTTTGGCAAAACTCGACTCTCAAATTTGCTCAAGGGGATCCCACACATGCTGGCATCAAGACTGTGTTTCTGACAGAAGACGACTGTTCTTCTGTTGAGCCTTATTCATCCGCTGTCGTACCCCTATAGGTACCAGGATAGATGCAGGCATGGCAAGAGAGTTGGGGGAAGGACATGATTGTGCTGGCTGTGTTGTGGCATTTTCCCTGGGTGACAACAGGGAGCAGTCCCTATATTATAGAGAGCTCATGGGTCAGTAAACCCACACTTGCATACAGAAGGCCAAACTGTCCAAGAAAACCAAACTTGGAGCCAGGGGACTCGGATGCCTGGCTCTCACCCTGGCACATCATTTCTGCTGCATCCCTCCATAAATCACGTGCACACAAACAAAAATTTATGCACAGGTTTTGGGTGAGCAGGCATGCAACTTCTGGAGTTCTGCATGAGAAAATACAACACTCGACAGCCAAAGCGTGCATTTTTAATACATAAAATAATACATCAAAAACACATTTAGAAAGCTTGGTCTGACTAAGTTCATTTTTATGGTTGTAACTACATCATACCATATGGTTACATGCCTTGTTATTTCTATGAGACATTACCTTTGGAACAATGCACAAAAAAAAGGGCTGTACAGAAGACCTACTTTTTTCCCTTTTTTTTTTTTTTAATTGTCATCTCCCACCTTTTACTTCTTTAGCTGCCTTCTTCTATCAAATGGCACTGCCTATTGCAAGTGTGCAGCTGGGTTCGAGGGCAATGGGACGTTCTGCACAGGCAAGTGGACTTTTGTTTCTTCCCTTTTGAAAAAAAAAATATAAATGCTTGAAGCCCTCTGTGGTCACAGCGGAGCTGGTGAGAGATGAGCACTTCCCTATGCACCAGTTAAAAAGCAAGAATTGCTGCCAGTTTGCTCAAAACAAATAAGAGCCCAACAGGTGCAGATTCATAGCAAACAAAGGGCTCAAAAATCTCCGAGTTGTGGGGCATTGTGCTAAGGGAGACCAGAGAAAAGGGAACATGCCGTGCACAACCCAAGCCCTATTGTTTGCACAGTAATGAAACCTGGATTATGACTTTTACTCCTTTTCCCAACAGAGCCCAATTCAGGGTACAATAGCACTTCCAGCTATTGGAAGCTGTGTAGCCCTACCATTTCCTCAGCTTTCTAAACTTGCACAGATTTCTGGGGTGGTAAAATCAACTTCTTTAGACCAGAGAGATCCGAGAGACCCTCAGAAAGGGCCAACAGCATCTTATCCCAGGTGTCCCTCCAAGAGTCTGGGATATCCAGACTTACAAAATAAACTGCTTCCGGCTACAGTGATTGTAATTAATTTTACAGTTGTTTTACTTAAATCTTAAACTGATTAAAATACTAATTCTCTTGGGAACAGAAGTGTATTTGTCTACTTACAATGGCTGGCAGGGTCCTAATCCAAGATTTTAGCACTCTTACTCTGGCTGCTTTCACTTTCTTTTCTGGCACAAATCAACCAAATCCATTTTAATCTGCTGGTGGGAAATTCCCCATACGCAGGAAGAGCTGGGTGACACAGGTCACCCACAGTGTCTCTGCACTCACCTTTATTCCTGAATATACAGGATTCACAGGCAAAAACAGTTACAGGACAAGTCGTCTCCCCATTCTGGCTGTTACAGCTGCTGAAACAGCAGTTTGAGGTGATTTGAGGCAAAAACTATATTAATATTTGGGCTCACTTGGTTCACGCTGAAGATCAGAAAAGGCTCCCTCCCTGTTTCCGGGGTAACCTGAACAAGCTCAATTTGCCAGCCTCCAGCTCATCCAGAATTGCAGAAATAGCACGAGTATCCACCTGAATAACAACCAGGACTTTTTGTTACAGGAGGTGGCTGGGTGGTACTACACTCAGGACCTCCCACAAGGGAAGGCCGTTTGATCTGTATGCAGAAAAAGGCAAGCTATGGGAAAGCTTCAAATGGCCATTTAATCTAGAGAAGAACGTGAAGGTCCCTTTTTTGGTGCTTGGTTGGAATAGACAGAATCAGAAGATGGGAAATTACTGAAAGTCAGTTCTGCACGAATTCTTATCTTCCAGGCTAGAAGAATCTTCTCAGCTTTCCCTCTTGTAATCAATAAGATGAAATAAATATCTGGCACTAATGAAATCTACGGCCTCTCAAATCAGAAAGGTTCTGCGTTCAGAAAATGTTAGCAAACCCCTTTAAAAGATAAGGGCACCTTATCCTGAAAAGCACAAAGCCATTTAAAGCACATTGTTTTAAACTGGGTTGTTGTCACTGTTCAGCTATTGATGCTTGTGAGACCAGCAACGGTGGCTGTTCTGCTAAAGCAGAGTGCAGAAGAACAACGCCTGGCAATAGAGTATGCGTCTGCAATGCTGGATACACCGGAGATGGAATAGTCTGCATTGGTAAGCGTTCACAATATCTCATGTATCACAAGGAGGGAAGCTACAGGAATGAGCTTTCCTATAGGTAGATCATTCTCCCCGTATGACCCAGAAGTGCAGTTTCCTGATACTATAGACCCTGATGCCAAAGGCATCTCTACGTGCCACGTGGTTGATACTACTTGTCAGACCATGCAACTATAGCAGTGTGGTGTGACACCAAAACTTGTTAAAAAAAAAAAAGACCTACTTCTCAATAAGGATAGCCCCATCTTCAGCAGCTCGACGCACTCATATTCCTCTGACCATTGCAAGCTTTAAGACTTCTAGATGTTGTTGTACTATACCTCCCTAGGTGTAAATTTAGAAATGCTGGTGGCAGGGTTTTAGCCTTCACCAAAACAACTGCAAGACCTAGACGTTAAGTAGCTAAAGGAATGAGTTAGTTTGATTCATAGATGTCATAAATCTGCATTCCTAGTACACTTTACTTAAAATTCTCCCTTCTTGGGTTTTCAGCAGTCACTCTTTTTATTATACTGTTTCTGTTTTATAAAGAAATCAACCCTTGTCTGGAGAACAACGGTGGATGTGATAGAAATGCAGAATGCACGCAGACTGGACCAAATCAAGTGAGTACTTTGTCATTGCAGAAAAAAAAAGGCTGACCCACTGTTTACTTTTGGGTAAAGAAAGATTTCCTCATCTCAACTTTGTTTTAAATGGAAAAGCAGATTTCATAACAAAAACTTTGAAGAGTATGTGCTTCTCTCAAAAAAGTATTTGAAGGGGAGCGTGGACAAATATGAAAAAATTAATTTCAGTAAAAGAAATCCAGAAGTGCAGAGGAAAGCATTGTTTTGCTGATTCGAGCAGTTGTTTTTCTCCTTTGGGAGGTTTTGACATGCAAGCCTGTCAGTTTGAAAGCATTGCCAAATAGCTTTTCTTTTATTGTTATAGAAACTGTCCACGGAAGAAAAAAATTCATTTCAGAATAGCCCTTCTCCCAACATAGCTCAAACATATTCACAAGGAAACAAAACAGCCTGAATCATAGTTCTCATACAGAGGTTACGGCATACCGGCATCCATCCACTCACTCCTCTGCTGTTCTGCATCTCCCATGCAGAAGTACCACATACTCCCCAAAGAGAAAGAAGTATAAAAGGACTAGGGGAGAAAGGAGAAGCAAATTGGCCAGGGCAGTCAAGTGACACGGATTAGTGTTTCTATTTTTCTTAACAGTCTCAAAAGAAGCTGAACTCCCTGGCTGCAACATCCCCCTATAGTTTCATATTGGCTATCAGCAGGACTGTAATCCTCCTGCAAGCACTCCACAATGGTAGTTCTTCAGCAGCAACGCAGAAAACGGCAACCAAGAGTCAGAGGCCACCTCTTGCCTTCCAGTTGTCCAGGGACAGGAGGGGCAATAACCACATCATCCCGTTTTGCCAGTACTGATCAATTAACTCTTTGCCTTGACTGTCGTTGGCAAGTCAGTACATTTCCGGTGGGAGCACAGAGACACTTAACTCCTTCCCCATCCCTCCAGACAAGACAGGTCATGGCTATTTTGTTCTCCACACCTTCACTGGGGCTGGAAGTAGTAGCTACAACATGACAGGTCCCAGGTTCAAGAAAGACAGGGGCCTATCAGAGAGAGTCCAGTGAAGGACTACAAAGATGATCAAGGGACTGGATATGGGGAAAGGCTGAGAGACCTTGGTCTGTTCAGCCTGGAGAGGAGAAGACTGAGAGGGGACCTCATCAATGCTTATAAATATCTAAAGGGCGGGTGTCAAGAGAATGGGGCCAGACTCTTTTCAGTGGTGTCCAGCAACAGGACAAGGGGCAATGAGCACAAACTGGAACACAGGAAATTCCATCTCAGCATGAGGAGAAACTACTTTACTTTAAAGGTGACAGAACACTGGAACAGCCTGACCAGAGAGGTTGTGGAGTCTCCTTTTCTGGAGAAATTCAAAACCTGCCTTGGTGTGTTCCTGTGCAACCTGCTCTAGGTGACCCTGCTCTGGCAGGAGGGTTGGACTAGATGATCTCCAAAGGTCCCTTCCAATCCCTGCCATTCCGTGGTTATTTATATTTCCTTACCCATGGGAATATGTTAACAGTGGAGCAAGAACAACCTGCACTACAAAATCCCATTGCAGCAGAGCCAAACTTATAGGACAGAAATGAGTGTGCTTTCTGTAATACTTTCAGTCATCCAGATACCTAACACACTGCTATTACACTGCCTGCCAGTTTTATTTCTGCTGCAGAAATCTCCTTGAATACTCAATCTCCTATATATTAAATGTGAATTCTAAATTGAGAACCATAAAGCAGTGAATTGGAGAGGAAGATAAGTAATTTCTTTGCAGCCGTGTTAATTTTTCATCTTTGTGGTAACTGCAAGTGCAGAACAGTAATTGTGACATAAGCGTCAAATGCATTACCACTGCATGGGAAGCCGTCAGTAACATCACGACACCATTCCAAGTGTGTTTTGAAGATATTTTTCATCACTTAAAAAAAATAGAGGAAGGCAACACAAGAGAGGGGAATACTAACCTATGCAAATCAAATGAGGGAAACAAATTAGGGTTTTAGCCTGTTTTGCCAGCAGGCGTGCAGGTGTCAGAGGGGTCATTTCAAATGACCAGGACAGCAAAGGAGAAACAAGAAATGGGTAGGCAGAGAAAGGGCAGGTAGAGCCCCTTGGAAATTGTTATTCCCCAGTCTCAGTCTATGGCTGTTCATGTGGCTAAGAAACTGCTGCGGGAGAGATGATGTACACCATATCACTATGAAATATTTTGGCAAAAATGTAAGTTAACTAAGTGTGCTGAAAAAAAGTCAAACATGTTGTCTGGTTTTGCTTTGTAGGCAGTATGTAATTGCCTGAAGGGATACTCTGGAGATGGTAAAAGATGCACGTACATCAGCCTGTGTTCACAAGTAAGTATCCATTTCAGGAGACTATTTCAGGTCTTGTTATAATCATATGCTTTTGGGTTTTGTATGCATTCAAAACTAAGTCAGATGGGTATATCTGGGACCTTCTATGCGCAGAATCCACTTATGCTAGCTTAGCTAATTTTTAAACGTGCTTAGTTCAGTACATGCTTTAGTGCCATCACTGGTTTAGAAACTACACATGCAGTAAGGGCTTTTCCTGGACCACAGCCTGGACATAATACAAATGAGGGCCTGGACTCATCACTGAGTCTTAAAAAACAAAACAAAACAAAAAAAGCCTCCAGATTTAGAGAAACAGACCCTAGTCTGCAGTGGTAAAGTGAAAGTCATGTCTTCTCAGCAGATTTTTTTGTCATTGCTAGAATTCATACAAAGAGCCACCATCTAAATTTGTGTTTGGGACCCAGAGGGCTTGACAACATTTCCGTTACTATGGCTGGGGAGTGGAAATGCAGTTTCTAGGCAAGACAGTTAAAGAGCTTGGTTCAAATTATAAAAAAAAAAAAGAGAAGCGTGATCTATTGCACGTTACCTGTAATGTGAAAAAAAAAATAATTAAAAAATTTTTAAAAAGTCAAAGGTTCAGATTGTTGATGCTCAGGGGCCAGTTCTAACTTTTCTAGGAGCCAGGTGATTGGGGACCGAGAGAATAACCTCCTGTAGATCAAACCCCCTATTTATTTTGAATATTCTCCTGTCATTAAGTCCTCTGGTGTGATTTGGGACCGTATCTGTGCAGCCTGAACAAGAGAAACAATTAATTGCCATCATACACATCCCCTTCCCAGTCTGAAATTTTTATAGCCCAATCAGAGTATCAATTCCTCACATTGCTGGGTCGTTACCAGTGAAATCCATGTTGGGACAATCCAGACCCATGCACCTGGGTGTGCCTGGACTCCCTGGAGTAGATGTCTCCAT
Source organism: Chroicocephalus ridibundus (assembly GCF_963924245.1). Lineage (NCBI taxonomy): Eukaryota > Metazoa > Chordata > Aves > Charadriiformes > Laridae > Chroicocephalus > Chroicocephalus ridibundus. The sequence continues at coordinate 159,881,852 of NC_086284.1, forward strand.
CAGAGGTCCCAGCCTGCAGGCTCACCTAGGGCAAAGCTCCCATGGAGCAGCCAAAGAACAGAGCCTCACAGACCCCAGGGCCACACGTAGGCTGCATCCCAAATGCATCCCTGTGGATGCATCATACAGGACAGCAACACTGCAAGCTGCAGCAGAGGTGGGTTAGTGGACAGTGAAACGGGAGATGGGTGGGAGGATGGAAACTTCTCTCAATGGGGAGGTTAAAGGAAAAAAACAAGAGAGTATTCTCCACAGAAACTGTTTCCCTCCTTTTCCTCCACAACACGCAACAGAGGGCTTCCTGTGGCATTCCTCATTCTCTCCCTCACTTATCCCTGCAGGCTGAGAATTAGCCACATGGGTTTCACACAAGCTAACTCACACACTGCAAACCATACATTCGCAAGCAACGCGGTGCTCTGCACCAGCCGCATTGCTCTGCTCCTTGGCAAGCTGCAGCAGGGACACATCCTCTCGCCCGTGCACATTAATCCTTTGTGCTCCCAGTGCAGCAACAATAATTCTCACCCTCCCAGCTCGGCCTGTCAGCAGAGTTTCTCTAACCTTGAAAGGTTGCAGAGATGAAAGAGCAAGGGCAAAACCAGAAGCTGGAGGAAGGGGAGCTCAAACTTACGAGCTACTGCTTCCTGTGATTTTGTATGCTTTTTCTTTTTCCTGTGCCTCGTTCCAGCAACTCTGCTTCCACCTGAGAAAATATATATATATATACAAAAAAAAAAAGATAGTCTTGAGAAGTGCCAGTGTCAGACCAGAGGCCAATCTGGCTTCACTGTGGCCAAACCCCTGTGCAGCAAAGCTTCACGGGAAGCTATGATAAACCCAAGATCGCCAACAGTCCATGTAAAGCTAGCCAAATAAATAGCAAATGCACCCAAACTGACTCCTTACAGCCAGGGCTCACTATGGCCGGTCAAGTCAGGCCCTGCTGGTAGCTCCCAGAGGAGATTCTGCTCCCGCTCATGGCCTGTGGGAAAGGATCCTTGAGATGACCTGCAGCAGAAAGGACACCATGAAACAAGCACAAGGAAAGAAAAGATGGCTTCTCAGTTCTTCCTGATTTGCTTTCAGATCCAGGATAGAAGTGTATTTGCAAACCAAGGTGCTAACTGGGGAGCACCTACTTGTGGCTGGGCAGAGCTCTGAACCCCAGCACACTGCTTCTGGATGAGGAACATCTCCCTTTAGCACAGAGACTTTCCTGGAGCAGGTGGCCAGGTGAGGTGCATCTGCTGCTCCAAGCCTTAGGTCACACTGGTGGTGCACCCAGGGGCAGACAGGAGGTGTTTTAGAGGAGAGCACATGTGGTAGGGCCCCATTCCAGCCAACCTGGGCCATCAGACAAAGAACAATAGGCAGTCCTATGCTAGTGGTCCTCTAAAAATCCAGCCTCCTGGCACCATAAAAGTGATTTACAACTGTAAATAGTTCCCTTCAGTATAAGTCAATGCTGCCTATGCAGAGCGGCGAAGCCTCATGCTCAAGGTCCAGAATGAAACCTGCCTGGAAATTTATTGGATCCTTGTAGCACCACAAAATAAAGATATAAGGAAGAAATCAAAACTACACCCTCTGCATAAAAGGATAGTTATTTCTTATGAGCCTTAAATGCTCTTTATTGTTTGCAAGAACACACATGCCATCAGAAGTTCCAGTAAGATCTGGTTTCAAAACACTTTTGGGATTAAGTCTTTCTAAACTATATACATGGAAAAAAAAATGATAAGCTAGAATCATTTTGTATGCCTGGCAATGAAGGAATTAACTATTTTAAATTGTTATCTTACAAGAATAATGGAGGCTGCAGTGAATTTGCCATCTGTAATGACACTGAATTGACAGAAAGGACCTGCACCTGCAAAGATAACTACATTGGGGATGGATTTAAGTGCCGAGGCAATATCTTCCAGGTAAAGTGCCACATGTGTTTTCTGGCCCTTATTTTTCTTCAGATAGTCAATTAATACAATGGCTGTGTCTTGAAACATGCCAATTTTTTCATGAACACCCTAGATTTTGAAATAATCTCAATCCAAGAAACTAGGAATAGGAACAGGATGCTGCAAGATAACATTACCTGCCCAAAAAAACCCCACAAACAAACAACTGATGGACAATCAATGTGACTGCAGTGCTAGGGAGTTAATACTGGTATTTTTCAGTTTCAAAGAAGCCTGTTCTTTGACAGAGAAAGGTAAGAAAAAAGCAGGAGCAATGCAGATGGGCATCATTTATTCCAGGACAGAAGTTCTCTTCCTTTCCCAAGTGCTGCATTTGTTTTTACACCATAGACGTTGCCTCATGTTTGCAGCAATGTTACGAAGTCTTGTTCTTGATTGCAGGAACTTCTCAGGGACTCCAACACATCTAGGTTTTATTTCCATTTAGAGGTAAGAAAAGGTCAACCTCTGGGGGGAGGGATGCTGTGTTTACCAGGTTTTTTTGGGGTTGTTTTGGTTGGTTGGTTTGGTTTGTTTGGATTGGGGTTTTTTTTTCCCCCCCCTCAAGGAGCAGGGCAGGGAGCAGGCATGAATCCACCAACTTAACTGGAACTGGATTTGGATGACCAGCTACTAATATGGGAGATGCTCTAATTTAAACTATTGACTGCCATTAAAACCTCTAGAGAATTAATAATAAAGATTAAGATCCCAGGGAAACATAGGGCCCCCAGACCAGGCATAACACTGAAGCTTTCACACATTCACAGTCTGAGATCTTCCAGCATATCTCTCTTGAAGTCTGATGTGAGCAAATATCATTCTTCTGCTACATTCCCAAACTGTGATGCTCTTTTCTGCTGACACCTAGTCCAAAGACTCATATTCTAGCTTCAATTTCACTACCATGGGTAGATGGATGGTGTCCTCTCACTTTGGCAGAGCTCTCTTCTTATTTTAGTTTATCAGCAGTCATTGCAAAGCACCTTCAACACCCCAAGTCCATTTGTACCTCTAACAGTATTTAATCTACTCCTAGGTACAAGAAACCATGTATCAGCTAAATGCATGTACCAACACATGCACATATCCACTTTTGACTATCTCAGGATGAAAGAGTTTATTCATCTTCCTTTGCCCAGGAGGGAATAGCCCTCTCCACCCTCCCTACACTTAGTTTGGTTGAGAGCTTTCCCTCTTCTTCTCCTGTTTGTTCATTATCGCAGAGGAAATGGAGTCTTGGCTATAAGCCAAAATCTTCCATTTGATACCCACGGGTATGGGAAGGAAAGTCCACACCATACAAGAATTTCTCTCACCCTTGCGCCACAGGGAAGGGAACTCAATGTGCAACAGGGCTGCAGGCACCACTTCCCGCTAAGTAGAGCTGTCTCCATCACCAGGTGACACTACAGGCATTAACGACTCACTACTGCTTTGTCCTTTTAAATTTGGCAGACCTTTTCTATCAGAGATATTGCAGGCCCTGGCCCTTTCACTCTGTTTGTGCCTCGAACAGACATACTAAACAGCGATCCACGAGTAAGTAAGAAGCCAGAAGTTTTTGGCGAGCTGGCAATGAGCTTTTGGATTCAGATGCCTTGCTCAACTGCTTCACAACTCCTCCACTTTCTGCTGCAGGTCAAGAACTGGTTTGCCAGAGGAGTGATGGCTCAGGTCCTCCGGCACCACATAGTGGGTTGTGCCAGTCTGATGTACAATGACCTGACAACAATCAACAATGTCACCTCTCTCCATGGGGACCCAATACACATCAGCTACTCTCAGGTAACAGAGCATGAAGAGGCAGGGGACAGAATAATAAAACAGTCTGCTCTCATTCAGCTTTTTTTAAAAAAAAAAAAAAAAAAAAGCCCACACAACACTGAATGGTTCCCTTTCCTCCTCTGATTCACGAAAATAAACAGCAGTCTTCTTTGAATGCTCATTCAGCTGAAGTGTTCAGCATTTATCTACTATGCAAAGAGCAGAGCTGTACAACCCTTGCTTTGACACAAGTTATTGTACCCTCAAATTCTGGCCTTATGAGCATGACCAGAGTTTGAAAAAGCAAAGGGCAATTTATCAAAACTGAAGCTAGTGTTTACTGCAGAGAAGGGATGATCTGGGCTCACTGTATCAAAGAAATTTGGCATCGGCCTCACCCTCCCACAAGGTTCCACAGAAAATGTGTTTTTGTTGCCTTTCCAGAACTCGCTGGTTTTGAACAACAAAGCTGAAGTTATACTCAGTGATGCTGTTGGCACAAATGGCGTGATCCATGTCATAAACCAAATTCTGGTCCCAACACATATGCAGGATTTCCCCCTTAAGAAGGTATGTGTAGCTCATTGCCACTGTCAACCCAGGGGCTTTTACACAGTTACCGTTAGATATAATTCATGTAAGCTACAAAAAAGGAAAGTTGCAGAAGTAAGTACAGACCTTATACAAATATTGTTTGACACTGCTGAATAAATTAAATGTTATGTTTAAAATTCATTCAGGAATTACAGTTATAAGTATAAGAGGACTTCTGCACAGGGCTTTTACAGTGGCTTTGATTTCATAACAAGAAATTACTTACAGGGGAAAGCAAGCTAATATCTGCTTTTTAAATACCCATATAATGTGTTTATTAGATAAATTACTGAAATTCCTTTCTTTGTAGGAAAGCCTTAAAATGGTTGCAGCCCAACACGGCTACATCCTGTTCAGCAGTTTGCTAGAGGTAAGGACACAAGAGACAGCAGCCATTGAGCAAAGGTTTTAAACAATTTTTTTTAAAGAAAAAAGCATAGACATGGCACATGACATTACTAGCAGGATGGTGTTCAGTGGAGCCAAAGGGCTGACAACACAGTACGTGACAAGCCTGGTCACCACATGGTCCCTCTCCCACAGAGGTGGGGGGATTCCAAGCAGACCAACAGCCACCTTCCTCCTCCACGCTCAGCTCTGTCCTACCATACATCAAGTTACATAGCCAAGGTTTGAGCCCAAAGTTGTGCGGTCAGCCTGGTTTTTAGTGGGCAGTCCTGGGTGATGAAGGAGTTCTGAGAATTTGGTCATGTAACTCAACTTAGGCAGCTCAACTCAGGCATCTGTTTTTTTAAAGTCAGGGTGTTTGGAGGCTGGTGACCAGGCAGCCCACAGGCTACTGCATCCGAGTTACACTAGACGTTCGCCCGATAGGGTCAATGTCATTTTATAATCCTCCACCCCAATTTTTGGTATGTTGCAGAAAAACAACCTGCTTGGGCTGATCAACGATCCTAATCACAGACCCGTCACGCTCTTCTGGCCCACAGACACAGCTATCCGCGGGCTACCACAGGAGCAGCAGGACTTCCTCTTCAAGAAGTCCAACACAGACAAACTGGTGCAGTACCTCAAATTCCACATTGTCCGTGATGCTGTGGTAAGCCCTTGCTTTTTAGGTGTGTTGCCAAGGCCAAAACATGCAAGCCCAGACACAATCGTTTCCCCTGTTTCCTTCCAAGGTGTTGGCCTACCAGCTCCCCAGCTCCACCACATTGAAGACCCTGCAGGGCTCCAACCTCAGCGTTAGCTGTGGAGACAACGGGGAGATTGTAAGTGTTCACTCTGCAGCATGCTTACCCCTTGTCCCTGCTGCAGGACCCACTCATGCAGACCCCGCTGTGCCTGTGCACAGCCCCCAGAAAGGGTCAGTGGCACCAAAACTCAATTGGTCTTCAGCAGTCCATGTCAACAGCCACAAAACTGGGGCAGCCACTCCAACAGATTCAGCAAACTAGATGGTTTGCAAGACTCTTTGGAGCCGTCATTTTCTCTGTTGTAAGATGCTATTTGTTCAAAACAGCTCTCAGTTACCTCAAAACTGAAATACCAGCATATTTTAACTTCTTCTACAATGAAATACACAATGGAAAACTATTTAGGTGGACCTGGCTTTGGCAGAAACCTCATGAATGCAGCACCCACCTGCAAACTCTGGTTTGTAATCACTTGCAAGCTAAGATCACAGGCACACATGCAGCCTGTTAAGCCAGAACAACAGCACCTTTTTCTTTGTAAATGTATCAAATCATACCTGACAAGCAACCGCCTCTGAAAATGTGACTAAGGATAAACATGGATAAGGTAAACCTGTGGAAACAGGGCTGGCACACTCTGTCCCATCAGGAGAGGCAGAAGATCTGCCCACCTGTGATGTTATAGCATTCAGCTACAGGTCCCCAGATTGCTTCAGAGCAGAAGGAGGATTATCCCTAACACCCATGCAGGACCTGGATTTAGCCCGGCCCCAAGGAAGACTGGCTGATGACTTGTCACATCCCCCCCTCTCCCCACCCCATCTCTCAGGGCGCCCTTTTCCTGAACGACAGACAGTGTAAGATAGTGCAGCGGCAGCTGGAGTTCGACGGGGGCATCGCCTACGGCATCGACTGCCTGCTGATGGACCCCAGCCTGGGGGGACGCTGCGACAGCTTCTTCACTATGGAGTTCATGGTCAGTCCCCTTTTTTTGGTCCCCCACTGTGGCAAAGACACAGCCCAAGGGCCAAACCCTGTCCTCACAGAGACCGGGGCAACACTCACAGCAGCTTTGGCACTCAGGAGATGAAGTCCCACCACTTCAGGCTTTCTTTCACACATGAATGGGCACTGTTAGCATGGAGGAAGTTTCCTCCGTGAACTTTGATGTGTCCCACAAACAGAAAGTTTTGAAACCCATTTTGAAATGGTTTCAAGACCAAATTTACTTCAGTTTAATTCAAATGTATGAAAAAACTACCTGGAAGTAAAAAAAAACCAAACAACCAAACATGTAATCAGTCTTGAAAAAGCTCGTCAGAATTTATATTTCAGCTATAAAACCAACACTTGTGTGTATCCCATCCGCGCAAGTTACCTTTTGTTGCATGATTTTGTTAAATGAAATTAAGTAGATATAAATCTCCTCAGATCTGGTCAGTGCTTCCTGAGAAGTAACCATTTACCTCTACTCCAAATTAGACATCCAGATATGATACAGCCCATATCAATATTTATTTGAAGAATATTCGCCATCTCTTCCCTGCTTGTTTAAATCCAGAGTGAAGTTCCTTCTTCCCGAAGTCATATTCTGGTATCAAAACTATTTTCTTGCAGCTTATGGTACTAAATTAATGCAATTATTTTGTTGTCATTTCCCTCTCTTCTTTCTCCAGAGCTTTTTTAAATCTGTTTCAAGTGTAATAAGCCCACACTCTTCTCTGCTTATATTTGCTGCTCTCAAAAAACAGACTTTTTATCCATGTCAAATAGCCTTTTGTTGCCATTATTTTAATATACTTTTTTTTCTTTTCCATTTTGTACAACAGGGGCATTGTGTTAGCTGTTTCAGTAATTCTAAATGCCCTCCGGGGACAAAACCAAAGGTAATACATTAAAATCTTGCATTTAAGCAGTCTACTGTACTTCACACTAGCAAACTAGAATAAGTTGCTTTGAAAAAAATGAAAAAAGAACCCTCAACAGCGAAACCACTGTTAAGTGATGCCATAAAGCCTCAGGGACAAAGCTGTCCCTCCTCAAACACCCAGATGCTGGTGGCAGGGGACACTTGTTGGTCTCACGCAGCACCCGCTGTAGCGAGTGCTTCGCTTGACTTCGGAGCAGCCCCTCCGTCCTCATTAACAGTGATTAGCGAGTCAGGAATCAAAGAGATGGCGGGGGCCTCACACCAGCACTCTTCACACATATCACAGTTTGATTCAACATACATCAGAAACTGATTTAAAGAGAAAAAACCCCAAGCCCCCCCATAGCACTCATCTTCCTGTGTTTTTTCCCCCCTGCTCTCTGCGCTGACGCCCAGGAAGGGACCCACTGGTGCACGTACGAGTCCTACGGGCTGCACAGGGATGGCTGCCGTAGTACCTGCTCCATGGTCATCCACACAGCCAAGTGCTGCAAGGGCTACTTTGGGCCAGACTGCCAAGGTAGGAGCCCCCTCCAGGAGCACAGCCATCCAGCCATCTGAATCTGAAGAGACCGGCCCCAAGATGGGGGAACGCTCTTGAAAGAGCTGAAGTATGCAGAAAGAATTATTGTTTTTTCACTCCAGATAATCTCTGTTTAACGTTTCAGTTTTAAACTCCATGCTACTAGCCAACTAAGTGAGTGGTATAGGCAGTAGAAACTTCTCTGCTGTCACCAAACCTGGCAAGTCTTAATCGGTCGCCAGCTGAAAGTCCTCTCAACGTAAAAACAGACATCAGGTTCATGGTGGTGGTACCAGGGCATACCAGAGATACCGTGTATGATTCCCCAGCCACCTGCAAGCATGCACAGAGCTGGTGTAAGCTCAGAAATTGTCACTTTAACCAGGTGTGAGACACTTCGGGAGGCTTTATCTCCAGCTGTTTGTTAGCAGACACTAACAAACTTCGTGGTCCTTCACCTGCCAGCCCCACAGGGGGACAGCACTCAGGCTCTCACCGTGACACATAGGGTCAGGATCCATGTTAGGATCCCTGCTGTCAGACAGGTCCAGGCACACATAGGCCTGCTGGCTCGCTCTGTCCAAATTTCAGAGACACATGGGGGTCCCGAGCAATTTTGGCCACCCCAGCAGGCACCTGGAGGTGACCAAGCAAGGCTGGATCGGGGCAGGGGCTGGGCAGTGCCACTATTCACTGATGGGTCTGAACGAGCGAGTGGCTGGGTAAGAGCAGGGCTGGAAGGGTCTGCAACACCTCTCTGACAGGAGTTGTAAAAGCACGTCAAGGACCTTGGAGTACAAGGCTTGTGGTCGCAAGTGCCACAGCTGCTTTTACATGCTCCAACAGAGATGCCTTTACAGGCCTTTCACTGTTCAAGGATTTTTACAGAAAAATAAATAACAAATAGTCACAGTGAATAAACAGGCAATTGAGCTAAACAGACTTCTTTTGTTTGTTTGTTTTTTTAAACCCTTCAGCTTGCCCAGGGGGCCCAGAGACCCCGTGCAATAACCACGGCTCCTGTGACGAGGGGTACACGGGGACAGGAGAGTGCCACTGCAACAGCGGCTTCAACGGGACATCGTGCGAGCTGTGCTTGCCGGGCAGATACGGCTCCAACTGCAGGCGTACGTTTAAGTTTCCATGCTTTTGCCTATGTCACACCTAAACTATTTTGTCAGTGATGGGTTAAGCAAACCAAGAAATGCTTCCCCCTTTCAACATCGACATTTTTCCCAAGTGCTTTCTCACACGGAGGGATGGCACAAGGTCTTGGAAAGGAGGAGGAGAAGGCAGGGGGGATAGAGGTTTACTTTGCTTTCTCTGCAAGGCTCCTCCTATTCTTATATTGTACAGAAGCAACTGGAAATGGAGATAGAGCCTCCTTCAACAAGTTTTCAACTACAGCACAGCTTTCTCCCCATCCCCATAAAGGGCAAGACAGCATTTTAGCAATGTGGTTCCTCAAGGATTGCAGGAGACCAAGGCCACACGCTAATTTTGCTTAAGAGAAGAAAAAGGGCACCTATATGAAGGAAGTTTGTGCAAACAGACAGCAGCCAAGAAACAGGTCACATAATCCATTTCACTGTGGTCTTAAATGTAAACTAGGTGGAACCAGGATCAACATCACCCTTTAAATTTAAATGTTTTCCCAACATAAAGCTTTCAGATGGGAAGCTACAACATTAACCCGTCCATCCTAACCCTGTTCACCTGTAGCGCTCATAATACACGTACAACAGAGTTTATAAGCTAGATACCCTTGGGGGTGGAGGCAGGACACTAGGCTTGGATACCAATGCTCACGAGTATGCTCACCTGAAATTAATCATCTTTATAGCACAACATAGCATAAACCGTGTGAGCTGGCAGTCTGACCCAGATTGGGGTATTGAATAGAAAAAATATTGTATAGACCCTTCTCTTTAATGCATATTTATGTCAGACAAAAATTAGACAACTAGAGGGTGAAACTCCTTTTCAGCAGGACGAGGTCTTCACAGAATCAGTTTCCCCAATCAATCCCACATAATTTTCCTCTTTAAGCAACAATATTTCAGGAAGAGGGACAAGGCAAGAAAAAACGCTACTTCATCAAGTTATAAAACAGAGAGCCATGAATAGTTCCTCAAGGAGGACTCAGCATGTAAGTTATTGTAGGGTCCAAAGAGTGGGAAAAAACATCACTTACAGATTAAATCAGTCCCTCATGCTTCAGTCTGCGGGGCACAAGGGGTAACACCGCAAAGGAACAGAAGGAATTCAGAAGCTTTTAGTCATAAAAATATCTAAAACCTTTAAAAAAAAATTACAGCTAACTTCCCCATGTTTTACAGCAAAGGTCACTAACCTCATATTTGATTTCCTTACTCAGACAGACCTTCTCCCAAGCAGCAACTAAATACTTTCTGTCCACACACCTTCCTTTTCTCTGGCTAAAAGGTTTCCCCACAACCAACAGCTGCTGCTCATTAGGACAGGATCAGGCTGGGTCTTCAGCTCAGCCATTAACTCCTTCCCGTCACAGTTCTTTGTGAAGTTTGCTTTGCTACCACAATGCAGATCAGTACTCATTTTCACTTTCAGAGGCATATTGAATGAACGCTAGTTATCACTGGTGATATCACTGTGATCATAGGATCACAGGATAATTCGGGTCAGAAGAGACCTCAGGAGGTCTCTAGTCCAACCCACTGCTCAAAGCAGGGTCAGCTCTGAGCTCAAACCACGTTGTTCAGGGTCTGTCCTGTCGGGGCTTGCAAACATCCAAGGATGGAAACTGCCCAACAGCTCTGGACAGTCTGGCCCACTGCTTGACTGGCCTTGTGGTGAAAAACCATGAGGTTAAATTTATCTAAATAATTGCTTAATAATATTGTATCTAAACTGATGGTCTAGGTGATGTCTCTCTAGGGAAAGGTTTCCCCCTTCCCAAAGGCAGCTCCGTAAGTGATCCCTCTGCATTCCTTTTGCAGCCTGCGAATGCAAGACCAATGGGCAGTGTGACGAAGGATATTCAGGAACAGGACGATGCTTCTGTGAAACAGGATGGACTGGCCGGCTGTGTGAAACCAAACTAGGTCTCTGCCTCCTCTCACCAGACTCCGTCGCACGGAGCCATGTGTTGATGGCACTTGCAATTCAACAGAGGGTTTGCGTAGAGAAGAAAGAGAAAGGGTTAACAACATCAGAAGCCTTCAAAGGAAGCCAAGGGTCTCTGCTCTGAACATGTCCCTTCACCTCCCTGTCTGCTCCTTTGTGAAACGGGAGTATAATTGTTTACCTCCCTTGTGGAGGGGCTTTGGGCTACGTGAGGGGAGATACCACCCCAGAGCTAAGCAGTCAAAAAAAAATGCTTACAGGGTTTCCAGTTTAGCAAGACTGGTGCAAGGGCTTTTCTTTCTGCATGAAACAAGGGTGTTGCAATATAAATAGCATCTTCATCCCAGCTCTTCTGCCTCCCCCACAGCTCTACAGCCAGTGTGTTCCCCGAGCTGCTCTGCCAACGCCGTCTGCATGGAGAACAACACGTGTCAGTGCAAGCCATTTTACGACGGGGATGGCATCACTTGCACAGGTGAGCTCCTTCTTGCACAGCCCGCTACAAGAAAGCAGGTTGTCCTCTCTTGCACATGCCCTTGCATGCAGTTACCATCCGCTATGAAATGTTGGCTATCAAACCTAAAAACTTCCACAGTGTAGCAAGTGAAACAAACTTAGGATTTATACAGATCAGGTTTCTTCTGAAGCAAGTGGCTGCTTCACCAGGCTTTACCAGGCAGGAGCAAGAATCACAGAATCACACAGAATTGCAGAGTGCTAGTGGTTGGAAGGGACCTTCGGAGGTCATCTAGTCCAATCCCTGTGCCAAAGCACGTTCATCTAGAGCAGGCTGGACAGGAACGCATAGAAGTGTGCTTCAGTCAGGTTTTGGAGACGGCGGGGTTTTCAGTGGTGTTTCACTTACAGGATTTTCTTTGGTGGCCTTAGGGAAGGCAGTTCCCCAGTAACACCACTGCAGAAACAGTCGTTCTTTCCAAGCCAGGTGTCTCACGTCCTCCGAAGTCACCCTGGCCAGAGCAGAGTCCCCAGAATAGCAGCTCTCTTGTGCCAACAAAAGGATCTCTGGGGGTGGTGGTGTCATGTCTCTTAAATTAAGGACATCCTAAAGGATAGCCTTCACAGAAGCTCAGGAATGCCTCAGGAAACTCAAACAGTGGGGTTTTTTTCCCCCAAACAAGTGTTCTAGTATTTTGAGTGTGCCTTTAAAATCTGGAGGTGGTTTGTCTTTGTGAAGAACATCCCCTTTAAAAGCAGACTTTACTCACCTCTTTTCTTTTCCCCCGTGCAGCTGCAGACCTTTGCAAGCAAAACAACGGCGGGTGCCACAAGGCGGCTGAATGCACGCAGCTCGGGGTGAAAGTCTTCTGCATCTGCCAGAAAGGATACAAAGGTGATGGCTTTACGTGCCTTCCAATAAACTCCTGCGCCGATGGCTTCAACGGAGGCTGCCATGAGCATGCCACTTGCACTGTCATAGGACCTGTAAGTTGAATGATTTCGGTCACCAGCAGGGAAGTCTGAGGCATTTCTTCCTGGTGCCAGCAGAAGTCTTTTTTTTTCTGGCTGGATCACACTCTGTACCTCTCAAAGTCCCTGTTTTCCAAAACAACCTTTACATATCTCTAACCTATCTTCCACGTCAGTTTGGTATCATCTCAGCTGAGGGGTGAGAAAGTTTGACATCTTTCCTCTGATCCCAGCAGATGGGATACTTTGCACGTGTAATTTTTCTGTCCCCTTCTTAACTATTCCTAACTGGTTATCCCTATGGCAGTAGGAGTTAGTTGGCTTGAAACTGAATATATCTTGGTAGTTAAACCTAAGGACAGTTGTGAGAACTGTGTCACTTGTTGGTTGGGTGGACTCAGCTTAAAAAGGTCTGCAGCCACATGATACAAATTCCTTGGCCCAGATGGTGAAAGTTGTTGAGGAAAACATGTGCAGTGACTTGATCCAGCATTCGTCCTGATGCTTTTGGGATCACCTGTCAGATCCATTTTGGTGGCTTGCCTGCTGTGTCTTCCAGGAGCTATCTAGAAAAGCCTTGCCGCTAATCCATTCCAGCTGCCAACCATAGCAATCCCTGGATGTCACCAACTCCTGCTGGGTTTATAGTTCTCAATTTATTACTATCAGTAGGCCGCTAAATTCCTTTCATGCTCCCATGCCCAGTCATTTAGATATCGTTTTGGTAGGTTTGCCATCCGTTTTGTTAATTATGTGTCATATAATTCTCCAATGCATGTTATTAGCTTTGTGGATGGAATTATGCTTTGGTCTTAACTCAGCAAAGCACCCAAGTATGTGTGTAAATGTTTTGGTTAGAAGAATAAATGTCAGTGTCAGGGTTTGCGGCCTGTTGAATCACAGTTGTTATTAGCAACTTTCCTGTTTGTCCATTCCTGGCTATATCAAGTGAAATTTTTCAAACAGTTCAGAATGTTGCTTGAAATAACACTTTTATGTCAGCTAAGTACTTGGCCTGGCCTTTTTTTATTCTCTCTCTGACCAGGGCAAACACAAGTGTGAATGTAAAAATAACTACATTGGTGATGGGCTGAACTGCTCAGTGATGCAGCTTCCTCTCGACCGCTGCTTGCAAGACAACGGGCAGTGCCACCCCGATGCTGACTGTGCCGATCTCCACTTCCAAGGTAAGGATGGCACATCACGCGTGCCACGGGACAGGGACATCCTCGTCCCTGTGCCACTGCACTGAAGCCAGTGGCCAGGATCCTTGTGTCTGTAAGCTCACCCAGTCTTCTACCTATATCCCCTTGAAACAATGAGATTTAACTGTGTTTAAAGTTAGAATACATGCCTAAGTACTTTACAATACCAGATTATGAAGCAACAGAAGCAAGCATTCCAGGTAGGAATATTAACCTCTAAGGGATCAATCTGTCCTAACTACATTTCACAAAATTCACGGGTAGTTGTATGGCACAGTTGACCCTGCACGCAGAAATGGAAACCCCCCTCAAGAAGAGCTGGTTCTTCTCTCTCTTTGCAGATACCACTGTCGGGGTTTTCCACTTACGGTCCCCACAAGGGCAGTACAAATTGACCTACGAGAAGGCAAAGGAGGCCTGCGCCAATGAGTCTGCCACCATCGCTACGTATAACCAGCTGCTGTATGCTCAGAAGGTGAGGTAGCCTCACTGCGGGAGAAGATGCCCAGAGCAGACGTAGCCACGGTGTAAATGGGGAGGGAGGAGCGAGGGGGCTGCTCTGTGCTAATAACCCTCATTTTCCCTCCTTTCCCTCTCCTGTGCCCCAGGGGTTGGCTGGGAGCAGTTTTCAGAGTGTTTATTGGTTTCACGCCTGCTCATAGAGCACTGAAACCAGTTGCCAAGTTCTTATTTCCAGTGATACTGGGGTGAGATGGTAAAGTCAGATTTACAGAGTGTTTTCATGGGTGTTTTAATTATTAGCACTTCTTAAAGAAATGTACACTTCAGAAGTATGCTTAGATTAATTTTTAAGGTAAAGCTCCAGGAGTCTTTTCCCCAAATGCTGTTAACTTAGCAGAGCCATTTCCATATTCTTTTCATTGAGTGTGTTATAAACAAGGCATAGCTGCTGTCAGTGGGATGAGCATCACACTTTGGGTTATTAAAACTTGTTTTAGAAGAGTGGCTCAGACTGACTGTGCCTTTCTGGCTCCTTCCCATCTGTGGAAGGGAGAAAGACACTCACAGTTTAGAGACACCTTTAGCAAAATGTGAGGCTGGACCATGGCCAGCATGTAAACCTCCTTCTGCTGCCCAGGGAGACTGAGGCTGCAGCCAGAGCTGCATGTCCCCTGTGCTCCATAGGCTAAATGTTTCCCTCGAAGCAGTGAAGTTGGCAGTGGGGCTGGCTCCAGTGCTCCTGGGGACTTATTTTCTGTGTTGAGCTGGTTTGTCAGCACTTCCCATGCTGACAAAGGGTGGGCCAGCACACGGTGGGATTGCGCATCCCCTTTTGGCTTTCACACCCACCTCTGATGCTGCCCGTCTTTGAGCTTGGGGAAGCTTTTCCCAGGGAAGTGTCCCTTGGCCTGTACTGAGAGCCACTGACATTCAGAGGGCCCTTGTCTCTGCAGCCCCTTCTCCCAGGGCAGGCTGCAGGACAGATGGGTGGACAGAGCCCCCTCAGAAAGACCGCTGGCCGGTCAGGTGCTGCCTGAGCACCCCAGGGGGATCGTCTGGTCTGCAGCACCCCAGCCCCACCACCCAACTCGTCCCTCTGTGTTATTTCCCTGCAGGCGAGGTACCACCTCTGCTCTGCCGGCTGGCTAGACAGCGAGAAAGTGGGATACCCGACCGCCTTTTCCTCCCCAAACTGCGGCAACGGGTACGTCGGCATAGTGGACTATGGGAGAAGAAGCAACCTGAGTGAAACCTGGGATGTCTTCTGCTACAGGGAGAAAGGTAAGAGGGTCCTTAGCTGCGTCCCTCTGCACAAAGCGGGGCAGCAGCCCAGATTTTGATTCCTTCGGTTGGCCACAGGCTGCTAGATAACACTGCAAGAGACTCTGCCTCTTTTTTAACTTTAAAAAAGATAATAACGCGTTGCCAGCAAGTTGGTTTCCAGGCAGAGAGCAGCCTAAAGCCTTCTAGCGAGGGGCGTTTGCCCACGCGGCTATCTGCGTTTGTACCTTCCAGAGGTGAACTGCACCTGCAAGCCAGGCTACGTGGGGGACGGCTTCTCCTGCAGCGGGAACTTGCTGCAAGTGCTGACGTCCTTCCCGACCCTGACAAACTTCTTCTCGGTACGGCCCACAGCTCGGCGCTGCTCGGTGGGGTGAGCGGAGCGAAGCAGGCTCTGCCACCGGGTTGTGTCTCGGTGTTTGATTTGCTAGCAGGTAACAATGGCGCAGCAGCAAAGCAAGGTGGGGCGGTCGAAATCTTGGTTGCTATATTTTTTAATTACTCGCTCCAAAGAGGTCTGGGGCAGGGGGAGGTGTTAAAACTCTTTTTGGAAATTAAATGCTGCTGCAGCTTTAGCTTAGAGAAGATTCTTGTGCACAGCTGCTCTTGGCTTTCTAAGCATCACAAAGCGTGCGGTGCTTTCTTTTATAATTTTATTGAATTGCTGCTGGGGAAAAAAGCAAAGCATTAAAAGGGTCCCTTTCTTGCCACTGCTCAGGAAGACATTGTATGTGTAAGGAGCCTCACAGACAACAAGGGCTTTATGCCTGCATGTCAGTTTAAGCTGTACTCACCAAATCAGCAGGTAAAACTGGGTTTTGAATAAAAACTTCTTCCGTAATACCATTCCAGAGTTGCTTCATGGCTATTAATAGGAAGCTTCTTTGTTGTTATTTATATAGTCGCATCTTTTCAGCTCCCCGCACAGGAGCGCACAATTGCTCTTCAGTAAAGCGGGGTTTTGTTTCTGCCTAGGACATCATGGCTTACTCCAACAGCTCTAGGAAGGGGAAAGAGTTCCTGCGGTACCTCACGGACCTGTCAGTGCGCGCCACTCTCTTTGCTCCAAACGATAGCGGGTTAAGGGAAAATGAGGTCAGGTTTCTTTTCTTTTTTCCTTCCTCGTTTCAATATCGTCTTTTAAACAGCCATGATGGGTTTCTGTATCCTGGTGAAATAATCTTAGTACAACGTGACTTCTGTGTAACCCCACATAGTTTAAACTGTGCTTCTGAAAGAGGTAAGTTCATCATTTACATTTCTTTTCCCTAGTTAGGAGCGTAAGGTTATCGAGGGTTCAAGTCACTACAGAGACTCAGACATCAAGGATTTTAATTACCCAGTTATAAAGGAGTCTGCCTGAGATGCAGCCTTCTCTGGCCTATTAACATCAAGCACAGTTATTTGAAGAAAGCAGTGCACGGCTTTGGTATTTCCCACAAATACATTAAAGGCATCTGTTCCTAACTTCATTTCTGTGCTTACCCCTTTTCTCCTTCCTTCCTTCCTTCCTTCAATCAAACATTGTCCCAAACAATTCACATGGATTTATGCCCTGGCTTGCGTCTTCAAGCTGTTTGGAATATCTCTGAGGCTCCTCACTTCAGGTCATCATACAAAAGAATAAAATCCTTCATCCTGGCCGGAATCAAGGTAGTGCCTGCTGCGGGCAGCCATCACAGGCCAGCAGGGACAGAAGATCCCACTGTTCGCATCCAGATCTCCCAGTAGCCTCGACCCCATATTGCACTTGCTGCAGCACTAATAGCAAAGAGGGGAAAAGGTCACCGGCACTTAGCCTACTGGTAAATCCAGAGGATTAATGAGATCAGTTAACGTTCTTTGTATTCTGCCCTCATTCGCAGACACTTTCCGGGCGAGACATCGAGTATCACTTATCTAACGACAGCGTAATGTTTTATGAAGACTTGACCAACGGAACCACTCTTGTAACTCGCCTAGGGGAAAAACTCCTCATTACAAACACCAGGGGCCAGGAACATCCAGCCCCCACCGCTGAACAGGTGCCTTTTTAATAAATCTCCCATCTTCGTGCTTTTTCCCCTCTTGTGCTTTACCCTGTGGTCGGGTGACACGGTGATCCAGAGAGCAATCCGCTGAGGTTACAGGGGGCAGCAATGAGAGGCTGACTTCAGGAGGCTCTCTCCTGCCCAGAGACCGCAGGACAGCAGCTGGCAAACTGCAAATTTACAAGTTTGCGAACAGCCAAGCTCTGAGCCGCAAAACTCCAAGGAAGCTGTACAGGTGGCCCGCAGGAATGGCAGGATGGGCTACGGGCCTGATTCAACCCTTCTGTCGGCCTGGCAGGATGATGGGAGATGGCAGTGCAATAGGAGAGATGAGAGCAGCAGTATATCGTCAAAGAAAGGTGTTGGCATTTGTAAAATTAACTTTAAAGGTAACTTTCTGGGAGAGGGGAGATCCCAGCATAGCATTGCTCAGAGCAAAAGCAGATAAAACCTAAGTTTGCATTTTTTATTGCTATTTCAGTGGGTTTTTTTTTTTTAAACGCAAAAATGTATATCCTTTTTGCAAATGGAATATGTATCCTCTGACATTTTAGGGAAACACATATTTTGAAAACACACCCCCAAATTCTCATTAAGAAAATACTTTGCTGCCCAAGCATTTCGAATGACCTCTGTGACAGCAGCCCCTTGAGACCCAGGTTGGGGCCCTGCTGTGGCTGATGGGGGTAGAGCTGAACACAAAAATAAGAAACCGTGTGCCTGTGGGCTTGCAGTTAAAACGTGCTCTAGACGATGGCGCTAGACCCAAAGAAAGCTGAATGCCCAACATGCCAACTGAGGGGGGGCATTTTTCATGGCCCCCAACAAGAAGGAAATAGGTGCTTCGGGAAGAGATGCACAAGTGGCTCATCTGTTGGCTTTGCTTCCTTCCTCCTTCACCTTTCAGGAGAAACTCCTTTAGCATGAGAATTACCACATACTTGATTCGTATGTTTAAAAACACCCTATAATGCAAACTCAGTAATCACATTAATAAAGTATACCCTCATGAGAGATAGGGGACACCAGCACAAGGCTTACCTGTATCACCTATTGGTATGCCAGGAGCTCTTTTGGATCACTTTGATCTGGTATTTGAGTTAGCAGGGGTTCTTCTTTAAAAAAATCCTCCTTTCTTCAAAAGCTGCCAAGGGGAAGCTCTGAGACCATTAACACAAATCTTGATCCTGCCCTTCAAAGCTGTTTGAAATGTGTAGCTTTTCTTCCTCCCTGGAGGGACCCGGAGGATCCTGCTTCTCCTGGCTGCAGTAATGCTCAGCAGGGTGCCAGGGTGGGAAGGAGAGGTGGCAGCCGCTTTCCAAGCGTGGTCCGGATGGCCGAGCACCTGCCTGTCCCAGTGCACAAAGTCAGAGCCCACGAGCTTTCCCCAGGACCCCAGCAGGGCAGCGCAGGGGTGAGGGAGAGGGAGGAGGACACAGGGTGACTCCCACACTGCTCCGCGGTGCCACCACGGCCAAGCCCGTTCCTCCCTGGGCACAGAAAGTTGCCGTGTGCCCCAGCAGCAGCAGCATTCCACCTTCTGCCAGGGGCGAGAGCGGGCAGCAGCTCCCATTTCTGCTCACCAAGGAGAAACCATTTTGCCAGGATGCGATTTAAAGCAGAGTTTGCAATAGCACAGAATCCCATGAACACATCCCCCCAAAACACTGGAGAGACTCAGGATCGGCTTGAAGCGTTCAAGGACTCACATTATCAGCAGAGTCTAGAGAAGTGCTGGGGTGGCCGTGACTGATCCCATCCCTCTCCCTTCTCACATCCTGATGAGCTGCCAAATGGGAACACCTTCCAGCTCACTGATGCTGGGCCACCACATAACCTGTGGGCAGCAGGTCCCCGTCAGTGCTGACCCAGCTCTCCTGAGCTACCAAACTCCGCGCAAGTGGCATCCTCGGCACAGAAAGCAGCTGTAACGGAGGCAGTCTGCGGGCTACCTGGCACTCAGGAATAACAGCACAAACACCTTCATTTAAAAAAAAAAAACAATTTAAAAGGACAAAGAAATGCCTGAAGGCAATATACAGGTAATGACAATGGCTACTTAATGCACAGGAGAGCTGTGACCTGCCTGGGCCCATCCCAGGCTGATGTCCAGGGAGGCAGCGGTGTAAGCCCCCATGGGATTTTTCCTCTGTGTGTCAGTAACTGAGGTGGGGAAATAGTCTCAAGGTTTCAATCCCAAAAGGAGGAGGGTCAAAGCTCAGCTCTCATTGCTCTTTCTCCTGGCAGAGCGAGATCAGATACGTGGAGGGAAGTGCTATTGTTGAGTGGGATATAATCGCTTCCAACGGGATAATCCATGTCATATCAGAGCCTTTAAAGGCTCCACCAGCACCTGTAAGTACATAGTGGTTTTTACTTTTTTTTTTTTGGTGGTGGGAGGTGGCTGTGACTTATATCATCCCAAACTCACTGCTGACATTTCATATATTCCCGGTTTCCCTCTCATATATGCAGTTTTGGTTTAAAAGGTTACTTTGAAAGAAAACTAGAATTTGAGAAAAAGGTGCCAGTGAAGCTTGTTCAAAATGTTTCGGCCTCAACAAGTTCTTCCCACATTTATTTTATATAAATAAAATATAAGTTCCATATTATAAGGGTTTTATAAAGCTCCATTTCAGTTCCTCTGAAAAGATCTTTCAAAGCTTCCAAGGAAAATTTTTTACTCTTGGCTTTGCATTCATTCCTATCCAAAACAATAAGGTGCTTTGAAAATGGATGGGTTTTGCCTGCACGATTCCCTGGAATGGTCCCATTTCTCCCATTAGGAAGACCAAACGAAACTGTGCATGGCACAACAGCACAATTCCGAAAGGGGTGCCGTCCTTTCCATGGAGGAAAGTCAAGTTATAGCATCTGCACTGCTTCAAGTTGGAATCAAAATGGTACAGGGCCCAGCAGCAGGAAGGCAGGAATGTTGTTCTATTTATTTCCCACCAGCAAACTTTACTGCTTTGTATGAAAGGGAGGAAAAACATTTTGTCCACCTGCAGCGCAACTGGGATGTTTCACAAGAGTGATTCCTGCTGCCCCTGGGAGGAGGTGTGCAGCGAGCACTTTTTTTTCCAGTACAAAGCGTTTTCCTTGACAAAGGAAGTGTTCAGATGTGCTGTGTTAGCAGTCCCCAGCTCTGTTTCACACAGGGTACTCTGTGACAGCCCAACACAGGCTCAGGGTGACCTTGCAAGAGGACCCACCACTTATTTAATCTGAAGAACTTCCCTTCCATCAGGGTAACTCATTCTGATCCTCCTCTCCATGCGCTGGAGGGGCCTCACTCACGCTTACAGTCCATCCATCCCAGCCCTGATTTGGGAAGTGGCTAACCAGCTGCCTCCTTGGTCCACAAGATTAATCCTCTTGATGTCCTGTTTCTCACCTTCCTTTAGTTCTGAGCAGCCCTTCCTCCTTTACAAAACAGCCTTCTTGTTCGAGAAGCTCAGTAATATGCCTGCACAATCTCGGTTCACAAAAGTCCCTTGCAGCCTACAATCTTCAGAAGCAGGAAATGACACGCTTGGGTAAGGGCGTAAATTACTGCCTGAAAATTATTCACAATAATAGGCAATTTCTGTCAGTCTACAGCAGCATGATATTACAATCTTTATAATACTTTTCACATGCTAGAGGGCAACTAAATATTTTCTAATATTTAGTTGTCCAGCTGCGCCATGTAAATTACTTTGTTTTCCAAAAAATAAATGAAGAGAGCATATCTACTAAGACAACAGCGTGATTATTTTTGCCAGAGTGAGTTTAATAATTAGTTTTCTAGGCAGGAGGCTACAGAGCTAAGGCATCACATAGAAAAGCAAACGTAACAGCATACGAACCTTCTACCCATTTGCAGACCCCTCGTCACCTCTTGGATTGCCAGCAAAGAGCACGGTGCTTTGGGGACTCTGCAGCCTGTGTGGCTGCATACACTGGGAACCCTCAAACTTATCGCTACCCCAAAATTGCCGGTCACCTTCATGGTGACCAGTCTACCAGGCCACAGAGCTGCAGAAGGCAAACCAAAGTCAGAGTCTGGAGGCATTTAGATTAAATCCAGATCGCGTGTTAATTTCACAGAGTCACAGAATGGCAGGGGTTGGAAGGGACCCCTGGAGATCATCCTGTCCAACCCCCTGCCAGAGCAGGGTCACCTAGAGCAGGTTGCACAGGAACACATCCAGGCAGGTTTTGAATGTCTCCAGAGATGGAGACTCCACCACTTCTCCGGGCAGCCCGTTCCAGTGCTTTGCCACCCTCAAAGTATCGAAGTTCCTCCTCATGTTGAGATGGAACTTCCTATGCTCAAGTTTGTGCCCGTTACCTCTTGTCCTGTCACTGGGCACCACTGAAAAAAGACTGGCCCCATCCTCCTGACACCCACCCTTTAAGTATTTATAAGCATTGATAAGATCCCCACTCAGACTTCTCTTCTCCAGACTAAAAAGACCCAAGTCCCTCAGCCTCCCCTCATAAGAGAGATGTTCTAGTCCCCTAATTCTCTTCGTAGCCCTTTGCTATACCCTCTCCAGCAGTTCTCTGTCCTTCTTGAACTGGGGAGCCCAGAACTGGACACAGCACTCCACTGGCATTTTACCCGCTTGACTGAAGAATGTTTTCAGGTTAAAGGAAATGCATGTTTTGGGGCAAAATGACCCACAGAAGGCAGGTGTCGGGCCGCTGCGGAGCCCAGCCCTGTGCAGCCTCCACACAGGCCATCAGTCCCTCTAACCAGCGATGAGATGGGCCTCCTCTCAGATGAGGCTTGGTTTGAGCCCTGCTAAGCAGGGCCGGCGGGATGGTATGGCTGCCGATAGCTGGCAATAACCAACACCTCCCCAGTGCACAAAACAGTGGGGAATAAGCTTGAACCCATGCAGAGCCCTCTAGGGTTTGTAGCACAGGTCTCCAAAGCTGCTGAAGGGAATTTGGCACCTGTTTCTCCTCCTCAGGCCAGTGAGGCTTCAGCCTCACCGCAGCCTCTATAGCTACTCTGAAAAACCTGCCCAGAAAAGATCACTTAGGCACGTTCTGTAACTTCAGAAACATAAACTAGATGAAGCTGTAGTAGAGCCAATGTCCACTATCCCAAAAAAATCTAGCTGGTAATTACTATCAAAAGGCCATATTTAACTGTCTCCAGGGAGCACGCACCAGGAAGCTCGATGACCAAGGCAGTTTAGGACAAGGGCGTATCTCAAAGGTGTCCCGCGTGTGCTCAGGTGCTGGGAGGTGACCAGTGCCCACCCGTAGCTCACTCACCCTCTCTCTTGCTTCCAGGCTGCTCTCCACGCCGGTACCGGGACAGGAATATTCTTTGGCATCTGCCTGGTTACTGGAATTGTGGCTTTTATCGGATATTTTTACCTCAGGTTCAGGAAGAGAAACGCGGGCTTCCAGCACTTCAAGGTAGGCGGCAGACAGGAACGCGAAGCGGGGGGCAGCACTTCACACCCACCACACCTCCCAGACTCACAGCCTCCAGTTTCTCCTTGCCTTTTGTCAAGCTAGAAACATTCCCCATTGCTTCCCACTTGAACCATTCAGACTAAGACACGGAGCAAGCGGGGACTGCACAGCACCAGTGCAGAAGTCTTTGCCTCGCCAGAAAGCTCACCCTTAGGGAAGCAGGTAATTAAAACCGCGGAAAGGGCACCTGCTCTCTTCCCCCTCCTCCGTGGCATTGCTGATCATTTTGCTGCTCCAGAGGTCAAAATGTTTGATAGGAAAAAGGTCAGATTCAAAAGACAAGCAAATTGAAATGATTGCAGGATTGAAAAGTCCGAATTTTTATACTGATGCACTCTTATGCTTGCTTGCTTTCAACTAACTTTGCCAGTCTCACATAACATCACAATGATGCAAAACCAGCCAGCAACAGCCAAGCCACTCAGAGACAAGGGATGACCAAAAAAGTATTACAAAATACACAAGAATCAATCCAAAAGAAAGCCTACCTAGAAATAATCAGAAGTCCCTTCCTATTCTAGCTCCTGCATGTAATGTGAATCACCTTCTAGAAACAAAAAAGAGCAGCCACGAGCCAGGGGAAACACTTGTATTTTTATACAGAAACATAGATTGTGTTGGGTTGGAAGGGACCTTTAAAGGTCATCTAGTCCAACCCCCCTGCAGTAAGCAGGGACATCTTCAACTAGATCAGGTTGCTCAGAGCCTCATCAAGCCTGGCCTTGAATGTCTCCAGGGATGGGGCCTCCACCACCTCTCTGGGCAACCTGTTCCAGTGTCTCGCCGCCCTCATTGTAAAGAACTTCTTCCTAATGTCTAATCTAAACCTACCCTGCTCTAGTTTAAAGCCATTGCCCCTTGTCCTATCGCTACATGCCCTTGCAAACAGCCCCTCCCCAGCTTTCCTGTAGGCCCCCTTCAGGTACTGGAAGGCCGCTATAAGGTCTCCCTGGAGCCTTCTCTTCTCCAGGCTGAACAACCCCAACTCTCTCAGCCTGCCTTCACAGGAGAGGTGCTCCAGCCCTCTGGAGGAGGAACTAGAGTGCTCAGGACCAACCAGATAGCTTTTACCCCAGGCATAACGTCAGGACAACACTTCCTCCCCAACCTTTGCTGAGGCTTCAAAATAAAGAGAGAAAAAAAAAGGTACCAGCATTAAGTGACCTGAGATAATACAACAACCCAGAACACAGTTCATGCCCAGAGACACTGATTTAGATGATAAAACCAGTTCATTCAAAATGCTGCACTTGGCAGCAGTAGAACTTAAGCACCCCACTTAATGCCCTGTTAGGAGGAGGATGGATTTTAAGCATGTTTGTGTGGTTTTGTGTAGTCAAAAGACGACACTGACGTAACATCGCTGGACAAGTCACAGCCTTCAAATATCACCAATCCCTCATACGAAAGTTCTTCTGCACTGACTCCACCAGAACCTGCTTATGATCTTTTTTCAGTAAGTGTCCCTTTCGATTTGAGACATAACTAAAATAATACTAAGAAGGAATGACTTTATGAAAGGAAAATGTCTAGTTGGATTTAAAAACAAAATAATAATTCAGGAAAAAAAACATTCAAGTTCCTGGCTTTCCTGTCTTAACACTGCTAGGAATTGGGTAGCCCCACTTGTAGCAAAATTGAGGCTGTGGTCAACAGCTGTATCTCAAGTCTACCTTCAAAGGGAGCTGAATTAAATTGGACTTCAAATGCTACTGGATGCCAGTATATACAAACTTAAAAAGCCTTCCGATTTTGTCTTCCCTTCTCCTTGCTGCAAACGTAGCTGAGTGCCATGCCAAAGAATCTGAAACACAACGGGAAGGGGGCTGGGAATCAAGGGAAGGAAAGATTGAATAAAAGCCAGAGTATCTGAATAGCTTCAATGGTCTAATTTAGCCAGGCCCTCATATAAATGCAGAGTCTAAAATCAAAATAAATCTTTTTGCATCCAGTATGAGACTTGTTTGGTGCGAAAATGTCAGGTGCAAACTCTGCCATCGGTATAGACAACTTTGCCAAAAAGTGACTTTTATTTCTTAACATAATGTTCAAGTCTGATATTCTTTTTTCTTCTACTTTATAGGATTCGGACGACCAGCAGCTTGTGATAAGTGGTCCTCATGATCAGAACTAAAGACTGGATTTGGCATTAGTCAATTATAAAACACATCTCTATTTACACTTACTGTGAAAAAAACAGCGCCTACACATTTCAGGGAATAAAATCCCATTACTAATTACAAAAAACCAAAAGAGCACAGCTTTGTTAAGATGCAGCCTATAGAGTTCAGGGAGTTACCAAGCTCAGAAGTGTTGGCTGTATCTCAGCAATACAAACTATGGGTGCCAAACGCAAAACTGAGTCTCAACTAACCTACCCAGAAGCAGACAGACACCTCTCTGTGAACGGCAGAATCTCACTAGCCTGCGATTTAACTGCTTTTATTCTTCTTCACAGACTTTAAAAATGGCCTCAAACACACAGGGCTGCTAACTTGGCAAATATCCCAAATTTGTTAGTACTCTAGGCTTTCATTTTGGCTGAGTTACAACTACAACTGGCAAGTGCGAAACAGAACATGTGTCAAACCTGTATTTTTAAACTGAGGGAAAATACTTTCTTGTAAGAATTTCAGCAGCGGGAAACGCAAGCATCCTGCCTGCCCTGCTTGCCTCCTCTAGCTTTTCTGGCTTTCCTCGAACTTGACTGTGTTGTGTTTACATCTCGCCTCACCATACAAAGGGAAACCGTAATTGCAGCAGCTTTAGTAAGAAATACAGGTGATATGGGAACATTCTGATAGTAATCAATTTTTACTTAAGCCATTTTTGTGGAAAGTGGGCAATGAAGATGAACATACCCTCGCCGTGTCATGTCTACAGTCAGTTTTTTAGGTTTTCATAGAATACCAGGTGGGAAGGGACCTCAAGGATCATCTGGTCTAAAATTTCTTAGAAAAAACATGGTCTAGACAAGATGGCCCAGCACCCTGCCCAGGCGAGTCTTAAATGTGTCCCGTGATGGGGAATCCACCACTTCCCTAGAGAGATTATTCCAATATTTTTTTTTATTTTTTTTTTTTAGTTTTTAGAAGCTACCCACTTATTCACATGCCATATTTTTACCAAGAAGCTACCTGCTTGTTCACATACCGTATTTTTACTGAGCACGTTGCCTTTCAACCGATGCACAGCAATAACAGCTGTGATTTTCAACATAATATTAGAAATGTGTTAAGAGTTTGATTTACTGTTTTTCCCTTCCCTTAAAACATGAATATCCCAGAAAATTGTGAGGACACTATAGAAACCACAAAACAGCAAGAAAATCACAACTTTCTTGCTGGCAGCAGTAATGTTCCCCTGTGATGTGCTTCCTGGTGTCTGCCATGCATGGGGGACAGGAGGGATGGTGTGGCTGCAAGAAAGCATTAGTTACCTCTGAGAGCAACCCCAGGATGCCACCCATCAGAACAGGGTCTGCAGGCAAGTCCAGGGTTGTTGATGCAGCTATCAACCACTAACAAGGGAATCTAATGCAAAAAATATGCCTGGATGAAAGAGACAGACTTGAAGTCATGTTCCTAACTCCGTGCCCTGCCCCCCCATGCCTGCTTGGTTTTACCTAGAAGACATTAAAAGATTTAGAACACACGCATACGCACACTTAAACACACATACATATATTTAGGGGAGTTTTCCCCACAGAATTTTGCAATTATTACAATTCACATTCTTTCCTTCTCCCCAGTCACCCAAAATATTAAGGCTCATAGGGACCAGAAGATAAAGTCCAAGCATTTATTTTTGTAATAATCATTAAATACTTTTATCACAAAAAAAAGTTTCCACAGTTCATTAAACTCTTCTTTTATTGACAGACAATTCTCTTCAGAGTTTTTGACAGAACAGGAAGTTTCTTCTTTCTTTGGTGTTCAAATGAACAATACTCCCAAAATGAATATAAAGAGACACTGCCCTTTAAACATGCTCAAAAATCTCTTTGCAGTCAGTAACACAACAAGGTTAAAATAAGAATGCAGAGAGCAGAGGCGTACAACTCACGTTCTCTGAAGTCATTACAAAAATGCAAGACATTTTTAAAAGTTAAAGAAGAGTATTCTAGCACTGAAAAATAAATAACACACTTTAAAATTCTCACTTAAATTCATATTATTTATAGTTGGGTTGTTTTAAAGGAACATAACCCTGCCATAATGATTTTTTTTTCATGCAGTGTTGTTTATTTCAAGAAGTCATGCAATATAAACAAGATTTCACTTCGGCTGGCTTGTGTAACATAGCTTTGTACAGAAGTTTTACTTGTAAGTGAAGAGAAGGGAAGGGGGAGGAGGAAATCATCTTGAAACAAAATGTGTATTACGTGGGTAACACCATCCAACCCAATTAAACTGTTCCTGCTTAACACAGGAAAATTAGTCAAAACAAACTGACTCCTAGCCAGCTTTAAAAGAAGAAACATCACAGAGCTATAGCCAACAAAACATTATCAAATTCAACAATGCAGAACTGAATTAACAAAATACTATTAATTGCTGGTAGTAAGATGGAGAATGTGCAGTGGTTTGGGGGCTTCTTTTAAACAGTGCATTGAAGTTTCTGGAGCATGAGAGGTGCTACAACACATGTAACACCCAGTTCAGTTCTAGCTGAGCCTTAGAATATAGAACTGAAGACAAATTGGGGATATTTCCATCCCCACACTTCATTATCAAGTTATGCTAAATATTTCTCACACAGCCCCACCACCAAGTCTCCTGATAAAGCCAAACTAACTTCCTGCAAAACTTTTATCTTTTTCTTCCAGCAAAACGGCAGGACCGTCAGACAAACTTACTTCAAGCACGTTCATCTGTTTAAATACACACACAAACACTCACTTCAGGAGTGTTGCAGGTCAAGTTTGAAACAGCAGCACAAGAAAACCAGGAACATAAAATCTGTAACCACCTCTGAGGACTTCAGACTGATTTCAAGCATACAGGAAAACTGCTGATGAAATTGTGCAGGCTAGATTAGAATACATTCTTTACTTTGCAAACATGCTTTTAAAAATATGAAAGACACTGCATATGAAATTCAATATAGGTACTTGCACATAATACAGATAGTTTGTTTTTTTAAAAAAAAAAAAAAGAAAACTTTTGGTCACCAAAAGTTTATTTATCTGACAATCGTGGTAGGAAGCAAGTGATATCCCAAAACAAAGTGAAGAATATCAAATGCTATATATTTTCTAAATTATGTGCTTTTAAAAACAGAGCCTTCAATAACTAAAATTTGAAAAACATTAATCATATGATGCCTTCTAAAATGGCTGGGGTGGGAAGCACCAGTTAAAAAAACCATTTCCTTTGGATGTAGAGAAAGGAAAGCATCCTTATTTAAAAACAACTATGTAACAGTTCTATAAAGTGCCTGTTTGAGGAAACACATCAACAGATGTTTTCCTTGTGCAAAAGAGACATTTTTCAGCTCAAATCTTTGGAACATATATATGCTACCCAGAGTTTATGTTCATGCATTATCTGCAGTTTCAGTAATTCAATAAAACTTCTAATTTGCACTGCCAGAATTATTTTGCTTGATGCAAACTGTTCACCACCCCCAATTCAGCTTTGAGGGCTTGAGCTAAAAAAATGTCATCATAAAACTCTGGGTTTCATTTTCTCATTTCTTAATAGTTCTTTCAACTCATTTGCCTATTGTGCGTGTTTACTTTTGACTGTAAGAGTCCATTAGTGAAGGCCATATGAAATACATTCTCTCCCAGGGAACGGCAAAACCACATTACAAACCACTGTAAGACACTGGTAACATTTTTTAAAAGCAGCATTTAGGATCAATCTAAAACCTGACAGAGATCTGTCTCCGCTTTGAAATGCAAAATGCAAGACCTCTTGAAATGGCTTTATTACCAGAGAGTGGATATTTAAAGTGTTTTGAAACTTAAAAAGAAAAGGTGCCTAAAAGTTAAGAAAAGGAAGCTGAAGCAGCCCGAGTTACCGCCACTTTCAGTTTTAGGCTCAGATCCACCTACAGCCAAGCACAGACATTACAAGAACAGAAACTGCACAGAGAGGAGAAAAAGCCCATCAGCCTGAGCCCGCGCCGGTGCCGTAATCACTGCAATGCAGCAGAGCCACACCAACGCCACAGCAGGTAAGGCTCTAGCTACAGCAGCAAGGGAAGCTAAAATGCATACACCGTCCCTCTCAATCTCACGGTAACCCAGTTACTGCATATCACTGAATTACTAATACTGGGTTTAAGCTTTTCGGTGCTCAGATCCATTACAGGCTCCAGCTGGAGTTCTGATCAGGGCCGGAACAGAGTATAAGTATTTCTCTATAATCCACAAGGCCTCAGATCAAAATTTCCAATGAACAACTAAAACCAACCAGCTCAGAACACCGCCAGTCTTTCCCCTCAAATTTGCCATCCCCTCCTAGTCCACTACTATTTTGGCAGTCCATTATCTCTTCTATGTGTAAGAGGAGTTTAAACATCTCCGAGCAGGAGAGGAGAGAATAGGTACAACACTTCTGAGAACAAGTATGAACTACATCTAAATCAAGATAACAGATTTAAGTGACTTAAATAAAATACATGTACATTCAAAAAAAGAAAAAAAAAAGATATATGTATTTGCCCATTTTAGAGAGAAGGCGCCAAGTGTTTATTTGATCTGAACTGTATCTTGTAGGAAAGGTATTCTGAATGTACCAGTGCACAGCTGGTCCGACCAGCCAGGAAGTTCGTGCTGCAAAGGAGTCCTTCTCGGATAAAACGTGTAATCAGGCTCATAGTTCAAGAGACAGCTCAATGATGCCATGTAGATATCCGCAAATCTAGAGAGACGTCTTAGGAAATAAGTTGGATTCTCATCAGTTCTGAATAAGCTTCCAAACTGCGCGTTGAAGAAATTCCTGTTCATCTCCCTGTCCCCCCAAAAAAGAAAACAAAGAGAATGAAGTGAACATACCTGCACACATCTCATTACCAGCTGGCATTCAGAACCTGAAGCAAGCAGTTCCTATAATCTCTTCTACGTATTATTCTCTTAGCGCTGCACTTCAAACCACATAAATGTGCCACGTAAGAAATTTTTGCATCTCTTCCACACATGTAGCCCAAATCTAGCAATCTCAGTAGTAAACAGAAGAACTTCACACTTCTACTGAAACTAGCGATGAGTCGCTTCTGACTTCAGAAACACATCTCAAGCTTTCCTTTCAAGAGATTATGAAAGAAAACTTTTGCCTTCATCTAAATCCTAATGACATCCACTTGTTCCAAAGATAAAAGACTTTTTAAAAAAATGCAAAGATTTGGCTTAACGTACACAAAAAAGCTTAAAGACATCTTGGAATTAATGTCTGTTATTAGTCACTGCCAAGTACCATTCCTCTTTCATTAACGTCCACATTTCTGGGAAAGGCTGCTGGTGGTACAGCCGCTGGCCTTGCCAACTGTGCGCTTCACACCCCCGGCATTTAGGGATTGCTCCTTCATGACAGTAGATTTTTAGGAGTTTTAGCCCTATTACCTATCTCTGTGACTAGTCCACTGCTAAATCCAGTCTAGCGCAGAGCCCAGTTTTTGCGTATTCTAAAATGCATTGTATGTAATCTGAAGAAATAATCTACAAAAACTGAAGAAATGACCTAAATCTTGATACAGAAACACATTTTTAAATCATGCAGAAGTAAAGCTGTGTAATCAATAGCAACAGTGACAGCTGAACATAGAGGGTCAGGAAAACCGAGATGAGAAGTATTTGATACGATGGTACGCTTTCATGCGGGAAACTAACATCTGTTCCAAAGAAGGGGAACAAGGAAGAGGGGTTCATAGGCACAAAGGGTCAGAGGGCAGAAGAGCTGCGCCAGAGACAGGCAGAATATTGCTTCACACAGATAATTTTAGAAGGTCTGTAAGTACCAGGGAATATAAATCAGGAATGGAGAGAAATTCTGAAGAAATTCTTCTATGGAACACTGGGCTACTGTGAAGCATATTACAAATTTTTCATCTCCCATGTCTTACCTCATTTCCTTTCTTTCCTTCTTCCATTCTTCTAAAATCATTTGCGAATCAGGATCACGGTGAACCTGGAATGTAAATTATGGATGACAGGTAACTAAGGATGCCCTCTTAAATGAGCTTTTCCACTAATAAATCCTTATCAGCTAACAGGACAAGAGCATGGTTCATAAATCAGTACATAGAAGTCACCCACACACAATTTAAACAACGGAAAGCAGGAATCAATCCAGGCTGACCAGTGGAGGAACGGGACAAGATTTTGGGAAAACTCTTACTAACTAGCCACACGAATAATTGCATTTATTTATCTACAGTCAAACTAGTGAACTTTAATGAGACAGAAAGCACTTGCAACGTCAATGTCCAGCATTTAGAAACTTGGCTGGATCCCTTCGGCTCTACAGAGCCGATTACACACACACAGAACAAACCTGCATGTGTTCCAGTAATCCTGTCAAGGTTTGCAGCCAGGTCATGGTTTGAATGTACTTCTCTGTGTTCATGATTTTAATCTCTGATCGCAACTCTGGAATAATTGCACCAGTGCGCCAGCCATGCTTCAGGGTCAAATCCTATTTACCAAGAATTACAAAATACAAGTATTAGTCTTAAAAAGAACTACTTAAAAAGAACTGAAGAATCTGACCATTGTTTATCCCAAAGGGGCACTAATTTAATTGCTTCTTACGTATAAGCAGAAATATTAAACAGTGGGACTTAACTGTGCCAACAGGCAAGGGAATTTAATTTCAGAGTAAGCTTCAAATCCCACATTTTTAGAGAGAGATAAAGAACACATAAGCACTTTGCAAATAAGCACCAATTCATTAGGTTTAAAACTAACTGTAGGAAATTCCAGAGGATGAGACCTCTGCTGCTGTCAGAAGCATCTAGAGGAAACCGTGTTGCATTTGTAGCATTTACCCATACGCTCAGCTGACAGAAGGGTCCTATCGGGACCCCCCGCTACTCAAGCTCCTCCTGACAAGTACAGGACGAGGCAGCTGCCACCTGTGCTCTTTTCTCCATGTCCTGTTTGACAGGTAGACAGAGGTCCATAGCTCCCCCCTCCATAGGGGTCAGAGCATCTGTCGTTCTCAGTGGCCAGTTCGGCCCAAACCACAACACTCCACTGTGCCAGAGAAGAACAGATCTGCATCCTCCTTCCTCTGACCCTTGGCCTTCTGAAGCACCAAAACTTACTTTTCTTTTTAAAAGCAGATTGGAGCAAAAATGTTAACATCTGATGATGATGAAGAAAGTTACCACAGCTTGGCAGTGGCAAGTCATATCCAGGCATTCATACGCAATCAATTGCAAAAGAGTTTAACTGGTGGTCACTTACTCTAAAGTAACAGTTAACAATACATTTGTTTGTAAGGTAGTAAGAAAATGCCTGGACAGTGGGGCTACAAACCATAGCAAGATCTCGGGAAGAAAGAAAGTTTACCATTAGCGACAGGAAGATTGCCTCCTACCATTCAAAACAGAAGTTCATTCAGCTCTTATTACACTCGGTAGTAAATGTCATCCAAATCAGCCACATCCTGTACATTTGGATATCTGTGTTTACTCTCTTGTTACATCTGACACAATCAGTATCTGGATCAGGAACACAAACTCACACATTCCTGAGCGCAGTTTGTAAACAAGTTAAATGCTACTAGTCAGGTGGAAAATATGGTCGGCCTTTTGCAGCACCAGTTTCCTTCACTGCAAGAAAAGCAACATGGCTTAACTACCATCTTAAATTTTGTTGTATTTAGAAATCTCAAATGAAAGTGTGTTATATTGAATAACTGAGGAGGAAGAGAGGAAAACTAATAAAAAGCTTTGTCTTTTATCCTATTTTGTGAAAATAAACGACTTACTGCCAAGTCACTGTAAATGTGATCACCAAAGTAGAGAACCTTAGAGCCCCTCCAGCCAGTAAGCTTCAGAAATTCATACAAGTTACCCTGTGGAAAGAATGACACATACATTGCAGCAGCCTGCAACGTGCGCCCTCACAGGCATGAAAAAAGAATTTAGTACACCCCTAAAAATATTTTCATATCAAGAATCTTGTCCTCGGTTTATATATTATGAATCCCAAATTTTACAGGCGATTTCAGTAATACTATCACTTCAAGAAGCAAGTAAACTGCAGACATACAATACCGACAATGAATTTGTACCACTTCAATAATTAAAAGAATTCTCTTTAAAAACGTATCTACTTTTTAGAAGCCTTTATGATATCTGAAGAAGCTTGGGATTCTAGGAAATAGGTATTAAATTTGAACTGAAAGAGTTTATTGAAAGCATACCTGTTTGTAAATCTGACCTTTCTGCAGCTTGTGAATTTTGTCCCAAAGCAACACTCCCCTTTCATTTACCTTCCGAAACGGTCTAGAATAGAATTATACACAATTGTTACAGTGCTGTAGAAATTCTGTCACTTTTTAGGAGATTAAAATTTTAATGTAAAAAATATTCATCTTTCAAAAGGAAAACATGGTCTCTAGCATCCGAACATTTTGTAACAGAAAAAGCACAGCTCCAAAACATCTGCATTAGCCAGGGAAATGCAACAAATCTGTCCATCATACTGACGACATTTTTAATGGAGCTTGAGAACAGCTGTTGAGAACTAAGGCGGGGATCCCAGACAGAGGGGAATAAACAGTGTGAACTGTCTGCCATTAAGAAGGAGAGAAGAGAACACGAAAGAAGTGAAGATGTGTAAAAATCTTGCCCAATACCTCATTTTGTATAACTGAGCAACTGAAGAAGGGGGCAGAGGACTGGGGGCAAGATGTACAGCAAAGTTCTTTTTAAAATTAAATGAAAAAAAGGTAAAGGAGAAAAAAAAAAACCACCTTCCTCTATCTCACTTCCAAATCATAAGTACACATAAAGGAACGGGTCTTTTTCAAGTGTAAGAGTAGTGCAAACGCATTACGAATGTGTTTACTTAATCGAACAACTAGTCCAAATACTCCAGCCTGTCGGCCAGTCTGCCGTTTAAATATCATGTATGACTAAACAAAACCAGAAGCAATGAAAGACACTTCCAGATAAGGCGCTGATTCTGGAAGGCATCAAAATTTCTCAGGTTTATTAGCAAAAGAACATACTTCAACTTACAAGCTAAGATGCTAAAAACAGCTTCTGTGAGCCTGACTCAGTCCAGTAGACCTGTAATAGCTACTAGAACTTTCTTCGGTAAGAAGTGACAAAACATTTGGACTTTAGAAATAGGTGTTGCTGCATTCTTGTAATGTCCCTAAACAGGATTTCATCAAATATGATTTCGCGTTAAGCTGCCTCCAAATAAAAATATTTCATAACATGCTCTATAGCCTTATATGGAATAAGCTGCTTGAATCATTCTTTACTAAATACCCACCTTCGCTTATCGTTGAAAAAGTTTGGCTTATCAGCCTGTACAATGACCACATCAAAGAGGTCCCTCCAGTCCTTGCCGACTATGAACTTCATGCCTTTGTCCCTAAAAAGGACAGAGGGATATTAACAGTGGAGCGTAACAGGAGTGCAGTTATCCGTGCAGTATAATGAATTACATTAGAGAGCCTCATCCTCTGCATCCTTTAAAAATGTATAGTTGAACAGCAAAGAACTGTTCACTTACACAAAACTGCTGGGACTGTTTGTGATGAGAAACATCTTCTTGCCATGATCAGCCAGCTTTGCTAACACCGCGCGAGTTTGTTCAGCATAGCAGATGTATTTCTCTGTGAAGATTGGGGGAAATACAATATTAACTGAAAAAGATTTTCGTGAGAATTTTCTCTGCATTCAACCAAGGGTTCAGAACATGAGGTTATGCTTAACAAAGGCACCTCAGACAAGTGGAAATAACTCTTTCAAGCTTTAAAATTTAGAATTTGTAATCTTAAATAAGGAAGACAGAAAGATCATTATACTATCCGTGAAAAAAGCTTTGACAGATGATCTCATTAGTACTTACCAATATCTGCTTCAATTGCTCTGTACATTATTCCTTTGATGTGGACATCTCTGATTGAATCCTGTCAGGAAAGCAACAGAGCACTAAACAACTGAAAAATCTTTTCACATATAAAAGCTACGCTCACAGCGTAGCAGTAGTAATTTGTTTCTAAAGCAATTCCTTTCTCCGAACTACACTTTCAACTTTACAGAAATGCCACATGATGTTCATTATGTGTAGGTCATCACTAGACAAACAGCAGGCCTGTCCTCCAGCAAACTAACTTCATACATTTGGGAAGTAAAACTGGATAGCACAGGGGCTCTTTTACATAACAACTGTGAAAGGGCGCTCGGAAAGGTGAAGTGGGGTGAAAGCTCTGCAGAGGCAGAGTCATCACAGATTTCTAATGACCTTTGGAGCAGAACACATTCCTTTCCTCTTGGGTGGGGGGGGGGGGAAAGCTTTAAATCAGATAGATTTTAGATTATGATAACTCCCAAATACCTTGGTTATTTAAAAAAAATAAATTTATGAACAGACGAAAGAAACTAAGTGCTTAAGCAAAGCACCCATAAGGTGCTCTGAAGGCATTTGGCAGCTTTCCCGAGCCAGCTCTGTACCACATCGCTTTGCTTAGGACAGTGGTACTGCCATTTTGGTACTTAGATGCAGTATGTCCTAGAAATCCCAAAAAAATTCCACTACAGAGCTTCCAAAATGTTGCTAATGCTGAGGAGCACAGAAGTTTCTACAAATACTTCAACAGAAACCATGGGAACTACCCTTCTGATCCTATGTAACCATAGGCAGAAGGGAAAGTTATTCTGGAGGTCAAAAGCTTCTGAAAACCTCTCTCATCTACTTTTGAAAGTAAGAAATTCAACATTCAGGTGCATCACATATGCTGAACAACTACACGAGTTTAATACTTGTCAAGAAGGGGCCAGGAAAAGGTTTTGGATGGAAAGCTTGTGCGGATAAATGCCATAAACTTAAGCATGACCTCTTCTGTTCTTAAATAACCATGACATAATTTTATCTCCTTTGCAGGATACATCCTGAGGAATCAAGAGGGTCAAATTACTCTAGTCATTATTACTAGATTTTTCTGGAGGAGGAAAAGACGAAAACAAGCAAAATAGATAGGCCAAAAGCAAGAGACAGCAAATGATCATATACTACTGAAGACACAGAAGCAGTATAACTGAAAACTCCAAACTGGAATTCCCTATAGCCTCTTAGAATTCCTGCTACTGAGAAAAGTATACCTTTAATAAAAGGAACTTTACTGACGTACAAGAGCTTCTTCACTTTCCCCCTATCCACCCCTCAAACCTACAAAAAGAGCAACAGCCCTAGAACATCAGATTTAAAACAAATTTCAAATTATTATATGTTCTTTTCCAAGGTGTACCTTCATTTTACTTATATTTTTATGGTTGTTATAGCAATAATTACTGCATACAAAACCTAAAGTTGAGGCATTTCACTGGAGCTGAAACAACGGGCTGAAGCTTCCTGAAGCGCTCACAGAGAAGACACACAAATGTAGAGGTTTACCTACATCTTCAAAGCTAGTACCTTGACATCTTTGTACAGATGAACAGGCTCATAGTCTATGTTGTTTTTCAGAAAATATTCATTCACACAAGAAAGGAGTGTCATTTCTGGCAAGGAAAATATATCCATGAATTGCTTCATTGTGTTTCCTTGTGAGCTCTAACAGGGGTGGCAAGAAAAAAGAAGAAAAAATGTCAGGCATTTCTCAGAATAGAGTACTTTCATTCATTCAGCATAAACACTTCAGCTTGCTTGCAGATATTCAGCTTTTGCCATCACTGTTCACATTGCTTTAGATTCTTTTTGAATTAACAGACTTCTAATAAAATAACTCTGACAAAACTGTTGGCTTTATTTTAAGAATTACTCATGAATAATTACTCCTTAGAGCAGTATTTTAATTCATAAACACATAAAAGACAGTGCTGAGCTAAAAGTCAAGAGAAGGACTTAGGGGCCTTCACTGGAAGTCTGCACTTCTGTAAATAAGAGGCAGTGGGTATTGTGATGGAGGAGTGGAGGATTTGTTTGCTTGTTTTTTTAATAAGTGGAATACTGATTAGGACTGCAAAACAATTTACTTCCTTGAAAAGAGATAATAAAAAGCTGTAAGAATCTACAGTAACTCATGCAGGAACAGAGGAAAAGATTTCTAGTCTGCAAAAGCTGTTAACTATAGTTAAGTTTCACAAAAGCAGAGAATCTCATTATAACAAGAACAAATACAAACCAAATACTTCTCAAGAAGAAGGGGGTTAAAGCAACCAGACATCTTTGCTTAAGACAAAACACTAGTCAAGATCAGAAACACAGAATGGTTGAGGTTGCAAGGGACCTCTGGAGGTCATCTGGTCCAAGGCCCCTGTTCAAGGAAGACCACCTAGAGCCAGTTGTCCAGGACCTTGTCCAGATGACTTCTGAATATCTCCAAGGATGGAGACTCTACAACCTCCCTAGGCAACCAACTTGTGGTAGGGCTTGGTCACCCTGACAGTAAAGAAAGTGTTTCCTGACGTTCAGAGGAAACCTCCTGTGTTTCAGTTTGTGTCCATAGCCTCCTGTCACTGTTCTTTCCAAGATCAAAGAAAGCATAGACCTGCGGAGACCAAGGCATCCCACAGGGAATGCCAGGCCAATATTCAGAACTGCTGCAGGCACCAGATTTGGGAATTCTAAGTTTAACTCCTTAAAATAAGAACAAGTGGAATTAACACCCATAAGTAAAAGGGGTAAAATAAACTTGGTTTTTACTAAAAAGACAGGACCATTCTTCATTTGGGAAAGACGAAGGAACCTACCAGCAAAAAGATTAACTTTCCCGACGAAGTCACATCCTAAACTTAAAAGCTTTATCTTTTATCATTCATCTTTCATCAAATCCTCTTACTGTCACTACGCCAGCTTGTATGCAAGAGATGCCTCCACGCATTTACTTGCTGCTACATCAGCTAAGCCATTACACCACTGGGAAGAAGTACATAGCTGGGGTAAGGCACCAGATATGGTTCACTTCCCAGCCTTTATCAGATTTGCTGTGCAACACTGACCAAGTCACTTAATTTTAATACGTTCCACTTCTCTGTCTGTATGACTGGGAAAGGGAACAGCGAAAGAAGAAACTCCAGCGAGTGGGAGAAAAAAAAAAAAAAAAAAGAGACATTTGTCACTTTAGAGGGCAAACTTCACATCTAGAACTGTAAGTCAGTCATGTACTGAGAAAATGTAACTGCTAGTAAGTACAAGAACAAAATGCAAACAGCACCACCCCACCTCCCAAAAAAAAAAAAAAAAAATCATTTTTAAAGAGCCCTCTGTGGTTTTACCTTTCCGTAAAAGTCACTCATTTGTTCTAAAGGGACATGTGAACCATCATACATTGCAATGACTTCTTCATCCGGGACAACGCTGAGGCCTCTGGAAAACAACATTAGCTTTAGTTCAGAAGTCAGATTAAAATTTTCAAGTAATTACCGAATGAAAGTCTGAGAGATTAACACTTAGATCTGCAGCTTATTAAAATAATAATGTCATAAGACCGCTTTGGTCTGTAAGTTAAAACAGCATCTTTCCTTACAGAACAAGTAACATTTTAACAGGCTGACGCACACGGAACACATTCCAATTTTAAGTCCTTTTTACTTTCTTACGGGAAAAGAGCTAATTAGTCTCCATTGAAACTATGCCTCAAGGGTTTGTAAGAAGTAGTTAGAGCTTCCAGTTTCTTAACACAAGTAATTCTTCACTCTGCCTTTGTTTCACGCAGCACTGATGATGTGATAGTGTTTAAACCAGATTATTCTGCAGCATGACCTTGAAGATGCAAGGGAAAGAAAAACATGCACAATCTCTTTAACTAAATAAGAATTTCTTTTAAAATGTATCAACAATTCAGTTTCCCAAAATTTAAGATTACTTGAAGGATTGTTGACAAGTAATTAAAATATTAAAATATAATAACAAATAGGGAAGAAGGAGATATCATCTCTCTCCAGAGTTTCTTTATCAACTATTAAGAGAGTAAAGGCTTTGGTTTTGTTTGGTTTTGAGCATTTACAGTATCAAGCATCTCACACTAAAGCATCCAAGACACTGCAGGCATGCAAACATCCTCACCAGAGGACACAGAAGTGTTGAGGTTTTGCTTAAGATTAAAGAACACAAACAAAAACCAGATTATCTCGTCCCTTTTTTCCAAGCCTACTTGTGGTGTTTTGCAGCCTTGTAAGACAGACAGTTATTCCACTACCTCCCTTTCTTGGTCTTTCCCAGAAGTGTTGCGAGGCATTAAAAAATAAATTAATTAATAACCTAGTACTTTCAGTGTTTAGCATCCACACCAGCTTTGCAGTGGAAGGGCATGATACATGAACTTCCTCAGCGCTGCTACGGTAGCAAAGTCCCACGTTAACCAGATCCTTTACCGCGCTTCTCAATCCTACAGGGACTGGTACGTAGTTCTGTGCTACTGCTGGTAGGACTCCAGCATTCAAGTTAGGATTGTGCACAAACACGGCAGGTAATACTTTGGTTTTGTAAGATACAAAGTTCAGCGTCACCCACTCCACAGCAGTAAACATGAAGAAACGCAACCAAAATGTAATACGATCAGAATTGAGGACTGACTCATCTTCTAGTCTGCAGACAGCTATGCCAAGTGGTATTTGAATACTGCTAAGGAAAACACTTGTGGATCAGGAGCTACTTAAGCACAAATCAAGAGAGGACAACAGACATACATAAAACCCAGAGAGGAAAGACGACTGTGTAGGCAAAGCTGTAGATGAGTTTTACCAGAAGACTCATAGTCTTGACACAGGTCACAGTCCAGCTGTGTAACTACAAAGTTTATTTTATTCCACTGACAGCACAGACAGACAGCACTAAAAGCATCACAGTTCACCTACAGCCGGGCCCACACCGCTGCTCTTGGAGACATGCGTTGTTAGAGGGACGCCAGAACTGCTTACACCTCTCAGTGCACACAAGGCTGTACGCTTGGCTGTACAGCTGCTACCTTCAGCTGTATAATTGACCTACACGCATACAGAGCACATGGAAGGTCAAACCTAAGAACTACAGATATACAACAACTAACAGCAGTGCTCAGTGTTGGTACAGAAAAGTAATCTCATTTTAAACAAAATTAAGGGAAAGTATTGAGTGAAATCATAGCTTTCGCTTTTGCCCTCACACACACTCACAAGCACCAAGATGTGCGGCCTAGCAGTCTGTCCAGAATTACTTTGAGTAACACGGAGAACAAGGGACACCAGCTCTTCACCTCTCTAGAGTTTTCTTGCCCGGTCATCATGTTCTGGCTTTGGATGTGCCTTTTGTACTACGAGTTGTCAGCAACTGTGATCTTCTGCCACTTCATTCTGTCCCACTCTGAGTCATACAGCAACACTGCTGAGGGACTCACCACCCATTCATCTGGTCACTATAGAGTTCCAGTCATACCATGGCTCTTCCTAACATCATCTCTCAAACTCTTCAGCCTCTTTTTTGCTCCCCGTATGGATGTTTGGAGAAACAGCATGCAGATATGATGATATCCTGATGACCAACTGATGCAGGCAACACCACCACACACCATTCTTTTTTCCCCTTCTGTCAACATTTCTTCTGGTGCTCTCACACATACACATTCCCATTCATACCAACCTTAATATTTCTACTACATACCTCTACAGATAAACGTAGCTTTGATTACTTCACCTGTCCTTTAATCTAGCAAACGAGCATTTTTCACAGTGAAAAATGCGACAGCTCTTTTAAACAAGTCTTACAATCAGTGACCTTCACACTGAGTTCTCTGCTTCCCTCCTAGCCCTGCATAAATGATTCCTTCAAAAATCACAGCAACAGGCTTTGTCAGTTGAAAGATACAATAACTATTGTATCGCAGATGACACGAAGCTAAGCGGGAGTGTTGATCTACATGAGGATAGGGAGGCTCTACAGAGACACTTGGATAGATTGGACCGATGGGCCAATGCTAACGGTATGAGCTTCAACAAAGCCAAGTGCCGGGTCCTGCACTTGGGCCACAATGACCCCACGCATCGCTACAGGCTTGGGGAAGTGTGGCTGGAGAGCTGCCTGGCAGAAAAGGACCTGGGGGTTCTAATTGACAAGCGGCTGAACATGAGCCAGCAGTGTGCCCAGGTGGCCAAGAAAGCCAATGGCATCCTGGCTTGTATTAGAAATAGTGTGACCAGCAGAAGTAGGGAGGTGATAGTCCCCCTGTACTCAGCACTGGTGAGGCCACACCTTGAGTATTGTGTCCAGTTCTGGGCACCTCAATATGAGAGAGATATTGAGGTGCTGGAGCAAGTGCAGAGGAGGGCAACGGAGCTGGTGAAGGGCCTGGAGAATAAATCTTATGAGGAGCGATTGAAAGAGCTGGGACTGTTTAGTCTGAGGAAGAGGAGGCTGAGGGGAGACCTCATCACTCTCTACAACTACTTGAAAGGACATTGTAGAGAGGCTGGTGCTGGTCTCTTCTCACAGGTCCTTAGCGATAGAACAAGAGGGAATGGGTTCAAGCTGCAACAGGGTAGGTTTAGGCTGGACATTAGGAAAAAATTCTTCACAGAAAGAGTGGTTAGACACTGGAATAGGCTGCCCAGGGAGGTGGTGGAGTCACCATCCCTGAATGTGTTTAAGACTCGTTTAGATGTGGTGTTAAGGGATATGGTGTAAGGGAGAAGTATAAAGTTTTACTCAGACTCTCATAATATGTACAGAACACATTGTTTTGGCAGCTTTAGATAGCTACTATGTTGACAGTATGAGCCTAATGCTGGACCGTGCCATCTTGTTTCCTCTTTCATTTTCCTTCTGTTCCTCTCCTCTCTCCCAAAGGGCATCTCAGACTAACTCATAGAAGAACAGATCAACAGCTACCACTGAATCATCTACCTATCTGCCCGACTGGCAAACAAAAAGAAGTAACGAGCACATTATTATCATTTCATACTACCACAGACAGTCCCTCATAGCAAATCACCTGAAGATTGCATTATCTTTTGGTCACAAAAGAAAACTTTTTGTCCAATGACATTAAGAAACATGCTCAGGCTTGTTGTTTAATTTAAAATCTGGTACCAAGTGTGGTGTTCACAACAGTTAAATGTGTGCTGCTTCATTACAGCAAACTGAGCCATACTAAAAACTCTCCTGTCAAATATCACGTACAGTATATCTATATCATGTAACGAAGCACAGCACAGAGATTGCCAATTCTACATAATTCAGTAAACTCAAAAAGTGTCAGGCTGTGTGGGCACAAAGCAGTTGTGCTCCATTCTGCAAGTATGATGTGGTCGATATGCCCAAACTTCAAAGCTCTGAGCAAACACAGCAAGACCTCCTAAGTGTCTCTACAG
The DNA here is from genome assembly GCF_963924245.1 of Chroicocephalus ridibundus. NCBI lineage: Eukaryota > Metazoa > Chordata > Aves > Charadriiformes > Laridae > Chroicocephalus > Chroicocephalus ridibundus. The sequence goes on from NC_086284.1 coordinate 159,924,252, forward strand.
CCACACCAAAGTCATGCTAACGGGCACTCTGTGACAATTATTTACATAGAAAGCAACAGCAGAGAAGTCATCAGCGTATTTTTAGATGTCTTTCAGCACAATTTAACAGCCGGAAACAAAGTGAGTCAGCACTATGTGACCAACCAGCTTGCCAACTTCCCCAGCTCTGAACTGGGGAATCAGCTGTACTGTATCAGTCAGTAAATGTGTGCTCATGTCTGTGTGTACACACAGAGGTGCAAAGAAAGCCCCTTCCAGCAAGACTGCAATATTCATTCATGCCCGTGCTTTTCAGGGAACCATTCCTTATGTGAACCTAAGAGGTACACTAATAAACGCAACTAAGATATTCAAAAAATGTAAGTATACATTTTTATTATAAATAGGAAATAATTTTACCCACCTGTAAACTGTTCCCAGCTGAATATAATGAAAAGCATCAATCTTCATTAACAATGCCTTGCAGGTGGGGGGGAAAAAAAAAAAAAATCCATTTTCCATTTTTATCATGTCAACTATTTGACATGAAATTATAAAAATCAAAGTAATTTTATCTGTAACCTTTCTGTCTCAAGAATGCCTGAGTACCTTCACTTCAACTTCCTTCATAGCCTCATTGATAAAATACTTTTATCAATGGCTTTTATCTAGTGCTTGCCAAATCACCAAGGAAACATTGTCCGGTGACCTGAGCCAAGTCATGAAGAAATAGCTTTTCCTACTAGCAGATACCTGCTTAGGTTTATTCTATTACGCCCTAAGTTGTCTTCCTTCCCCCCCTGCCCCCGTCCCCTACCATGAGAACAAAACACTCAAAACATTTTATACTTAAGAGCTATTTAAAAAAATAAAATTAAATTAAAAAATCAAGCTTGCTATGAAAGAGAAAAATATGAAACAAAATCCTTACACATCAACACAGCGTGAAAAGTTGGAAGACTTAAACGCCTTATTTATTTTCTTTGGCTAAGTTCTCGCACTACATAACTCATCACAAAGTTATTTATACATACCCGGTGTACATCATAATGAAGTCCTCTGATTGCAAAATTGGGATCATAATCATATTTCCTTATTTCTGCAGGATACTAAGAAAAGAGAGCAATGATTTGATTTTAAAACCATAACAAAAACAAATTTAAAAAAAAAAGTTTCTGCAGAATTTTAAAAGCCTTCACTAGTCATTAAGAGGCTTTCTGAGAGGTTGGTGAGATTCGCAGGAACATATGCACAGTGCAAGACAAACCAAACATTTTTCCAAAATACAAGGTCAATGTTTTAAATCTCAGTCAAGCACGGTACCTAAAGCTGGACATCCAGGTACTTTGTAGTGATCACGTTTGAACATGAGCCTCTTGTTCAAAAAGTTATTTTAACGTATGCACTTTTGAAAACAAACTACATTCTATTAAATTCCTAAAATGTAATAGCTGAGCTACCTCGCGTTGTGAAACCTCCCCATGAAACAAACAATATGAACACAGTTTCCAACTCAACCTTCTAGCTAGGAACCTAAGAACATGGCCTGATTTATAGAGATACCTGAACTTTACTGCTCACTTCAACTGAAAGAAAAAGCAATACCACATCATCAATATTAACAGGAGCAAAAAAAAAAAAAAAGTCTTTGGCATTTTTGAGAAATAAAAGAAACACAACTGTTTTAACTCCTTCAGTGTGGACCATACTCCTGATCCTAGATTGTTGAGTTTGAAATATAGACCCCAGAGGTGTTTAAAGGCACGGTGCACTGAAAATAAGTACAGATGGGGAGGGATGAAAGAAGAATTCCCTAACAGGGACTTTCCCCAAGGTACAGTATGTCACAAAGATCGGATCCTGAAAGCAAGTCGGGCATTAAACGTCGTCAGGGTGAGCCGCTTCAGGAGAACACTACAGTGATCCAACTGTATTTACCCTGGACAGTGTTTGTAGACCTTCTTGTGTATTGAATGCCTATGTCATGTACTCTTCCCTCAGGTTCTTTACAGATAGCACAGGTAGCTCACACCGCCTATTTAGAGAGTTTTCTAACATTTTACAGTATAAGCCCATTTTCAGCCAATCATAATTTTGTCCTGCTTTAAGCCTAGGTTAGCCATGAAGAAACATATACGTTAGATGTGTGCCTTGGGCTAAGGGTTTGTTCATTTGTTTTTAAAAGGTAAAATGCTTCAGTGACTTCTGACAAGGCCTGGGAAAACTATAATTTCTTTGATTAACCAACTGAAAGGCAATCCTTCATTTCCCTCCCACAGGCTACAGCAGTCTTAGAACTTGACAAATTCATCTCAGGCACATTCTCCACCTTCACTACAACAATCTCCATACCTATATGGCTAATTTACGAGCCTTTGGGAAAAAAAGTAGATTACACAGCTTCAACAGAGGCTCTAGCAACTTTCACAGAAAAATAAATAAACTGCAATTTCTCCACAAAGTTTTTATCTATGCTAAAGAGGACTTGCTCTGCAACTGCTGTAGACTGTGCTTGTACTGAGCACGGGCATCTACAGTTAAAGAAAATACTCCTTTCTCCTAAGTTCTGAACTATGATCCCTACTACCACTTCCAGAAAACATGGGGAGGCTACCGATCTGAATGAAGAACAGCATCAAAAGCCCACAGATAGGTTGAGAAGATGTGTAAGTTTGGCCAGGAACATGAAGCAGAAGAGACAAGGGAAAACATCAGAGGAGGATATAGAATGTGATCAATTAAAAACTACAATGTACTGCACATGCCCCAAAGCAGCCACATCAAGCACAAACAAGGAAATTTATTTCTGACTTTTTCAAATTTCTGCATACTTGACTTTACTCCTTTAATTTAGTCTACTAGACAGCTGTCTTTTTTGCATGCATGCCAGTACATATGAGAAAAAGATTGGGTCTACCTTGGCATACAAATCAAAGCTTCCTTAGAAGTCAAACAAAAATAAAGTGATAAAAATTGCACTGTTTGCTTACCCCACTCTTGGTAGGGATACATATATCTGGACTGAAACAGCAGTCCAGATAAGGCCCGTATATTAGGAAAGAAATAAACCCAAGAGCAAGAGTTTACATTCAACATTCAACACCTGCTGCCACCTCCAAGATTAGCATTAAATTTATGTTTATTCTCTTGGACACACTTCAAAATTCCTGGCTTCCTACATTGAATTTTGCAATTTCTGATGAATTACCTTACCCTACCATGACCAAAATTGTCCATCTTTTATGTTGACTGTGACAGACATAATAGGCAATACTAGATAGAAGTTTTTTCTAATGTTAAAGGCAACAAAAACATTAACAGTATAGGCAGCTACAGAGATAGAATTAATAAAAACTGTTGTCCCTCAATAACAGGACATGATGTATTTCAATAAGCTGCCTCAAAAAGTAATTGCAGCTTCGTTTACTAGAACTCAAGAAATTTTAGTTGAGACAAACTGGAAAGTTATTACTACCTGAATTCATCCAAATAGTAAAGACAGAGCACCATTTGAATTTTTGTCTACAAGAATTAATCTTCACTCCTACAGTAACAATGTTTTTTGCAAGAAATCATGTAGCTTTAATAAAGTGTATTTACACATGGTACAGAAATTGCTACCAAGACATGCCAAAACCTTAGGGGGATCAAGTTGTGTATGCTTGTAGCGCCCATGAAGTTTTGTTTGTTCTTCCAGGGATATTTATAGATGTTTATATATAGCTCCTAACCTTTAGATTCAAATACGAAAGTAGAATAACACCACCCATTCAGATTTAGGTCGTATAAAATACACAAGCGGTTTTATTAATTAATTTACTCTGTGGAGTTTTTGCCTTTTATTTTCCTGAACTGACCTACAGTTCAATAAACTTCACCTCTTTCAGTCCACGTTTTCTTCCATCTTTTTCCCTGCGATACCTTCAGTTTCCCCAAAGTCGCCCATCTCCCCCCCTTCTTCCTGACACACAGTAACTTCTCCCATCCCCAAACTACGCAACAACCAGCTCCAAGGTTCTTGGATGTCAACTGGTCACTGGTGCAGACGTGCTGCTTGGTGAGGCAACAGGGCAGCGCTCCCTCTTAGGGACTACGGAGCTGAACACTTACGTGGGTCTCTCTTGTATCCAGCCTCCAATTTCAGCGTCACTGCACTCCCTGCCCCTTCAGCTAACTCAGCTGAAACGCCGGGCGCATACAGAGCGCCTCACACGCACATGGTGCAATCAAAGACCTCCTAAGAAGTCCAGCTAAAAATATTTCATATAGAAATTCATCACTGCACTCACAGCAATGCATAGAACAGTAACAGTAACTTTTAAGCTTATTTATTACTGCGACTCCAATAACTGACAATCAGGAAAAAAAAAAACCAACCAAACACACCACCACATTAAAAAATAAAACAAATATAACTGTATGCCTTAACAGTTGTCAGATTGCGCTCTGCTCAAAACTGCAGCTGAGAATAAACCAGGACTTCTGTGGTTCACATGTAGCTGTTGTACAAAATGTGTTATAAGTGAGTCAAGATAGGACTGAGGCATGAAAAGATGAGTTACACCCCTCTCAGAAATTATTTATTAAACTCTTTATTCATAAGTTTATTGTTATTCCATTGTTTTTACTTACCCGATGCTCATTAATAAGAAGGTCTCGAGCAGCATTGAAGATCAGCGTGTGCAGATGTTTAGAATAAAAGACCAACGTGTAGTCATAATCAAAACCATAAATTTCAATGTCTGACAGGCTCATTTCATTGTTTGAAAAAATAGCATCCGGATTCAGCATGTTACTCATAATTGAAGGAACCAACTCTGGGAACAAGGGAGAGAGAAAAAAAAAAAAAACAACCACGTTAACACCAGCCTTGTAGTTTTATTTAAATACATAGAAATCCAACTGCGATTTCTAAATGTAGATAAATGGTGATGGAAACTATCAAACTAATTCACACTAACCAGCTAATCCTTAACAATATGATGCTATTGAAAATGCTGACCCTAACTTGTCTTGGTGACCCCATAGTTTTTACGTGAAGCACACTTTTCTCTGTACAGTTCAAGTAGGACAGAAGATGTATTTTGGCATCCTGCTCAGAGAAGCTCAGACTCAATATATATAAGTTTTTGCTAGCTCCATTACACATTATTACTGCTTTGGAAAATGAACTTTGGAGTTGAAGGATTGTTATTATAACAGAAGCCTTGTCTTCTCCTCCCATTATTCGGCCCAGCTTCTGCCCCAGAAGCAGAACTGACCTTGTTTTAATTTAACTTTGCTTTAATTTATTTTGCTTCACCATTTCAAGGTTGTCACATTACTCAATTTCAACTAAAATAAGAAAACTTTGTGTGCTTGCCATACTTTCCAAACAGCAGTTACGTACACATTGCTGCACTTATTAACCTTCTAGAAAATCAGGAAACCAAAAATATTCTGCTTATTCTCTACACACATCTACCTAGTGTGTGTAAATCACTTCCATTTTTAAGGGTGTTTCTCTCGATATTTGTTTGAAAAGTATTCTGAGAAGTTAAGACCACTTACACAGAGCCATAACATATAAAGTAACTTTAGGACCAACATCAGTATTAAGGATGTTTATATTTCTTGTTTAGAAAACTTGAAAGAGAAACATTAGGAGTCTGAATGATACCCTCCTGGAAGTATAAAACACGAGCATGTTTTCTTCCCTTCCCATATACTATCTTTGTAATCCATCCTTCTCTGCTAGTGGAAAAGGGGGAGCTTTCATCTTAAATCAGTGCTTGGAAGGGTGAGTTTAAAGGGAATATGCTGCTTTGGTTACGTTCTACGTATAAGTCTAGAAAGAATTGGTCAAGCTTATCTCAACACCTTCAGCTCTGACAGATACACTATGTGCTCCACCATGGGAGGAAATCATCTCAACAATGCAGGTAGGTGCAGGGACTCCAGATCTGTTAGAAAGATAGTGCTCCATTTTGAAAAATCTGGCCAACTCATAGAAAGAGAAATAACATTTTTTTTTGTAAAAGCAATGCCCTAGACTGCTGCACAGCTGACAGGCAGATACAGTAAGAAACTTACACAGATGCCCAATAACAGACAGTAATCTGAAACCATTCAACTTTATCAGATGAAGATATCCAAGTCTTAATTTTTATGAGGGAGAAAGAACAGCATGACTGAGTTTAATTCCAAGTTTCAAATAGAGTCCAGCATCTTTTTCACCAAAAACAATCCCAGGAGTTCCCCATGCTTAAGCTGACATGAAAAGCTATACCTTTCATTTCAGGGGATCCAACAAAATAAGCTACAAGCAAAACCTTAGCTCCTACTATCTCCAGGCACTGCTTATAGTAATACAGGAGTTAAATATTATGCTCAGTTGAGGTAACAAAATAATCAAATGCAATCTGACACAGTACTATTAAAGTAAATACTCTTACTCTATAAAAAGGGCCATGAATCATTTCATTAACTTGAAGTCATAACCATAGTTTTGAGTGAACTTCCAAAATCACCTTACAACACCCATTTCTGTATTATAGTTAAAGTATTTTTTCAAATGACAATTGTGCAGCCTGGTGAGTCAACAGTTATTTTAAAAATAAAGGTATTTATAGATATAGATATAAAGATAAAGATATTCCAGATTAAAAAAAGCTTGACTAGCGCCGGTCTGAAAACAGACAGTAACAAACACTTTGTAACTATTAGACATTCTGGCTGGCAGACAGCATCCCAAGCGCTATAAACCTTGGGTCAAAAATCAGGACAGATTTGTCATCTTAACATTGTATCTAAGTGGAACGTCACATACTTGAAACCGCTGGGTGACTTAGGCTGTAATAAAACATTCAGAGAATTATTCGAGAAGCACTTGGCTCCTCGTTCACCAACCCACACCCATTGACTGACTTATTTTCTCTTAACATTACCCCACGCTCTAACCTCAGCTCTGAAGTATTATTTGGGTGTGGTTTAGAACAAGAAAAAGCTAATTCAAAAAAAAAAAAAAACAGGAAAAGAAAAAAAAGATTAAAACCAAAAGGCATTTACTATGCCTTACATTCTTCCTATGCCTTATCCCACCCTCCAAAGTCCATAGCATTCTTCTGAGATCTCTAACATGGCTTCTTATTTCACTTGTGAAATGCTGCCACTATTTTATGTTTGCCAATGCTATGTGTGCATCCAGCACAGCGAAACTCCAGTTTATGCTCAAGACTCTTAAGAGCAGGACAATACAGTAATTTATTTTTTTTTAAAGGGTAAAACATGCAAGACTAAAGCATTATCCATTGCCACTACAGGACAAGCTTTCCCACTTGATGTTGTGAAACACATGCTCCCCCTTTCTCTTTCAGCTCTCTAAAAAGATCACATGTTCGACACCTTGGTAATACTCTTCCCATCAGAACAAGGGCAGAAGCAAGCAAGTATATGGCCCTTAACTTTTTGCCTAGCTGGGCTGAAGAACAGGGCTTCCCAGTCATGCACGTATCATTAGCATTTCACCCTGCCTTCAATGCTTCACGTAGGCAAAACGAAAAAACAAAAACATCCAAACCTCACAGCATTTTAACTTTTTGGAAGAGCAGCCTATTGCAGAAAGCCCTTCGGAGAGACGACCATCTTCCTGATTATTTTCTTTACGTTTGTTTTTCTCCACACAACACCTCCGATGCCGGCCGCTTTGCCCGGCCCGGCCCAAGGGGCGCCGTACCGAAGGCTTCTTGCCCGAGGCACCTCCGACGGCCGCAGCCCCGGTGGGCCGGACGGGCGCTGCCGGTCTGAGGGGATCACCCCTTCTCCAGAGGCGGGGAAGAAAAAGGGGCAGCCGCCCCCACCAGCGCATGTGAGTGTCCCGCCCTCAGGACCCAACCCGCGCTCCCGGTTTGAGACTGGGACAGCGCTTTGACACCGGAGCCGCGGTGACTCCAGGAGCGGACGGCGGCTCCGCCGAGCGCTGCGGGACGGACCCACGGGGAGAAACCCCCCGGGTGGAGGCGGGCAGTGCCTTGCACGGACCCCCCCCACACCCGCGCCTCGTCCCCCATCAAACCGCCGCAGCAGCTCCCACTGGGATCCCCGTTCCTCCTCTCCCATGCATTTATTCGCTTTCCAGCCCGGCGGCGCTCCGACCCGCAGCAGGAGGGCCCCGCGCCCCGCTCACCCTTGGTGACTCTCTTGGCCTCCTTGTAGCGCGACCACAGGTAGCTCTTCATGTCGGGGGGCGGCTGTCGCTGCTGCTGCTGCGGGGCCACGGTGCAGTAGGGAGCGGCCCCGGCGGCGGGCAGGGCCCGGCACCGCCGCCCGCCCGCCCGCGCCCGCCCCGCCGCCAGCAGGGACCGCGCCGCCGCCGCTGCCATCCTCCGCGCCGCCGCTCAGCCCCGCCGCGCCGTGCCCCGCCGCTCCGCCGCCGGCTGAAGTCACTTCCTCGGGCCCCGCCCCGGGACCGTGCCGAGGCGGGAGGCGGGGCCCGGCCCGCCGGGGGCGGCAGGTAGCCGCGTCCCGCCGCTCCGCCAGCCCGGGGAGGTGCCGGCCGGCCGTACGCCCCGCCGCCAGCGCCGGGTTGTGGCGGGGGCACAGGGAGGTGGTGCCCTGGCTTCAGCGGGAAGCGGCTTTCCGAAGACCTGTCCCCGCCCCGGGGGGAGCTGGCCCAGGGGCGACGGGGGGCCCGGCCCTCAGGTCTGACACCCCCACCGGAGAAAGCGACTTTCCCCCCCATCCGTCACCGCCGGCAGCGTTTTATCAGCAACTGCTGAAGGTTTTTCACACGCAGGTCAAGGTCAAGCGGAGCTGCGTGGGGGAACGTGCCCTGACTTCTCGCCTCCGGTGCTGCTCCGTGGGTCTCCCCCTGCACTAGGAGCTGCCTGGGATCCTTTCACAACACACACATCAACAGCAAATACTTCTCCAGCCAGCTCACTTTTGAGAAGCGCTAAGGGCACCTGCTTACATTCCTGAACAAAATAAGCTCAAAACATAAGCTGGATACAAAATGTGCAATACAAAGAATACCCTGAAATCCACAGAAATCCTAGTGCTGTTTTGAGGCCCCCACCTCCTTGTGAAACACTTGCCACTAATAGCGGTAGACCCTGGCAGTCTGAGAACTCGAACCATACCTATTAATACTCATTTAAAAAAAAAAAAAAAAAGTTAGATGATGCATGGATGAAGAAGAACAAAGACCAGACCACTTCCACAGCAGCAAGTTTAGAGCTCCACATGCGGAATTCCTGATGCGCTCAGAAACTTTGTTAACAGTGAAAGGAATGTATTCTTTTCCCAATACAGTAAACATCAAACACAGCTTGTTCTTATACCAAGGAGATCCACATCCATTGTCACTTATGCCCAGAAGTTACTCACCCATTCCTCCCCATACATCTCTAAGGTAGCAGTCCTATACAAATCCAAAGTACTACTCTGAGCATTCTCTTTTTTTAGAGAGAATGATGCCCACCTTATTTTTTACAGGCAAAACCACAACAAACTGAACAAAAAACAATCAACTTCGGATTTCAAAGCACCTGGCAGTGGGTAACTATATGCTCCATCCTTCCCACCTAGGCTGAGTTCTTGAGTGACACCACAATTGGGATTGCTGGAATTCCGATACCTTACAGACTCCCCAGACTTGGTTACTTGTGAAGACCAGATACAGCTTTCATCAGAGTTCCTACATTATCATTTATGTTACGTTGTCGTTTTGATATTGCGGTATGTGATCCTGGTATACATTATTATGAATCCGTCATGATAAATTCCAGGAACAAAGGGAGAACAAGATGATCAATATTTAGGCAAAGAGACAAGGTGAGAGGAAAAACAACTTCATAATTTCTAATCTGGTACTTGCTTTCTCTGATCTTTCTAGTCAGAGAAGATTTTTACAGAACTTTTGCCACAACACCCTGGGGCAGAGAAAATGAAAGCTCCCATTTACCTTTCAGCATCAAACTTTCCATGTACAACTAGAAAAAAAAAGTCACCTACGAAATTAGTAGACTCTGTGAAAGTCATTCTGAATTCATGGCACAGTTCTAGGGTACTGCCGTTTTCTTGTCATCCCGACTCCTAATTAATCAATCACCTTCAACAAAGCAAAAACGTAGTAGAACTGGACAGCTTTTTCACTCCAGCCCATGAGCTAATTAATCCCACATGCAATTCAGCTGAAATTAATAGAGAAAGGCACATTGTTCTTCTCCTGAACACAGCCTAGCCTGGTCTCCAAGTACCAAGACTATAAATATTGTAAACAATAACCACATTGGTAGGTGAGGCATTCTCAAGGAAGAGTTACAAGAACTGCTCTGAATAATACAAGAAGGAGCAGTAATGTCCAGCAGTCAGTGGAGGTGCTGCTGTTCTGGCATAAGCAGTAAGAGAATACAGACGAGCCAGGGATTTATGTTCCCTTATGGTTACACCAGCATTAAGGTTAGAAAACTTAACTCTAATAGAAATCTGGAAAAAGACAATACAGTGCTCTATAGCACTGTCACTCACCCCTTGAAATCTGAAGGCTTTGAACTTTCACATTCATTTATTTTTCATACTATCAAACTAGAATGATAATACTTCTATTTCTTCTGCAAGCATGTGCAAGACAGGAGCTTGAATATTAAAACAATTACTGTGTGTAGAAACACCCATTTTTACTGCAGACAGTCTGTTGTTAGCTACACAGGTAACCGGGACGAACCTGTAAGAGAGATGTGTGCTTGAGTGTCTAGTCTCAATGCTTTCAAAGGTCATTCTCCTCCCATTTCAGAAAACATGCTTTTTTAATGCTAGCATATGCTTGACATATGTGATACAAATAAAAAGAAAACGCATTTCTTTTACATAAATCTGTTACCTAGAGCAACTTTCATGGGTTGTTTAATTCTGTATGAAGACCTGTTAGGCCAGTGGGTTATTCCCATAAACCAAAGTAATCCCTAAGTGTTAGCAGCGAGACTAGAGACAGAACTAAAACATGAGGTAGAAGTGTTTAAAAATAAGTTGTTAAGACAGCTCAACTTCAGACAACTCTGTCCTTTCACTTGTCTGCTGGTCTCCGAGTAATGACTCAAATACTGGAAAATATGTGGTAATGTAAACTGGCATGAAGGAGCACACAGGGAAATTAATTTTTCTTTATCTGTGGCCCACAGAAGATAGATGAAGATACATTCCTTCCAAAAGTTGTATCAGTTTTTATTTAAACAGAATGGGATACATAGAAGTAGAAGTCGTCAAACTACAATATTTTTTCTAAAATTGCACTTAATCCACACATGCAACATAATCCTACAGGCTAATGTAACTTTAAATGTCCCATCTTAATCAGATCAGTCCAAGTGATCCTCGCTGCAAGATGACAAAAAAAAGATGTATCCAATACTTTAAACAATGCACAAAAGAACTCAGACTTTCCCTGCTGTTACTGTCAGAATTGACCACACCTATGACACTTATCTGGTACAAACTAAAACTGAAAGGTGTTTAGGCATGGCTGGCAGTTTAAAAAAAAAAAAAAAAAGAAAGAAAAAAACACACAGGAAAACTCACATCCAACATAAAGGACTTCACAAAAGAATTATCATTCGAGGAAGAATCTGAGGGCTGTCTTACTGCATGGATAGAGCAAGAGATAGCATGGACCTAAAACGAAAAAGGCATGCAGTTGTGTTAAGTACATACCACATACACTGATTTATATCTGGCATCCTACTACTGTTAAGGGCCTGTAGGATTAACTAGGGTCTGAGTGGGGATAATATACACAATTTCATTCAAGGTAAACAGAATATTTATGAACTAAGCGGTTTACTTTTGGCTGAATTTTGTGACCAGGAATAATTCAGGGAGAGGCTATGTATTATCCCCAGTTCACAAACACCAGCTCTATTAATACTGTTGAAGGTTCAGGACATAGATGCCATGTGATCTCCACACGTACATACATAAAACGCCTTTGAGAACCTGTTAAGTGTTTCACATATAGCACGTATGACAAATCAGATCTATAATTACACCACTATCTAATGTCTTTGATTTTCATAGTTTTGTTCATACAGGGGAAACATGCGAATCTCCCTGCATCCTGCTCGGCCCTGTCAGCTCCTTCTCACGTCTCTGATTACTGAGAGCACTCAGCACCTCGGAAACCACTTGGATAATAAAGACACTCCTGCACCCAAGCGACTGCAGGATGGATTTCTAATCAGCTAGTATGGCCTTCAAGTAAAGCCTAAGATTGGGCTAACAGACACTACAATTCATTGAAGTCCCACTGAACGAAATTAAAACGCAACACGAGGAAAGCTGACAATGTCTTGCTGCAGCTCCTGCGGTACAGTGTTCCAAATGGAACAGCTTGGTAAGCAATAAAACCATCTGACAGATTGTACCAGACAGTTGTTTATTACAGAGATGAATGACCTTGGACTGACAGAATGGGCAAAACCAACACGGAAAGAGTCTCTTGTGAAAGAATCAGAAGTCTTTCTTACTATCTTAAAAGATTCTGAGGAATGTTACTTTCTTCATCTTTAGTATATTGCCTGCTTACATAAATCTTCCTAAATGTGTTTGTAAAAATTATTTAGCTTTAAAGACCACAGAACCATCAGATGCTGGTAACTGCTTTCAGCCATTGTTGACCCGAGTCCTCTTTGAAACCATACCCTGTTACAGTCCCTTTAGCCAGCCAGTACCTTTCCCACCAACAAATGTTTCCGTATGGAAAATTCTTGCATACATTAAATTCCTATGTGTTTTTCATTTTGGTATTGGTTTTTAAAAATAAGTGGAACCATGTTTACATGCAACTATTTGGGAAAACCATCTTTAACTATTTGGAGAAAAATCTTCTTTTCCGAGCTACTTATTTGCTTCCTTTGCTTCTGTTGCAGTAATACCATAACCATTTGAAATGAATTTGCCACATCCAATGTGAAAAAGCAAGAATATAAGCACACACTATCTATGCATCTTAATATAAGGTTAAAACAAGAGTAGAAGAAGAAAGCAATTGAAATCAGAAACATTAGTCTCTGTACTGTTCCTCACAAACTTCAGTATAAACCAGAGCTGAATACTTTAAATGTTACACTTCCATAGTGGAGCCGGGTAGAGAAAATTCTGACTCTTTAGTTCTGCCTGGTGAGCATTTTTCAGCACTCCCTCCTCCCAAAAGAAAATGCTTCATCCAAACAAGTTACAAGATTTCCTGGTAATTAAAGTGGCACAATTTTACCTTGCCATGTGAATTATTCCAGCCATTACATTAGACACCCTAAAAAACTTGCCAAAACTCTAAGCATGTTTCAATATAATTCAAAATGGCACAGGAAATTTGTGGTTATGGATACAGCCTTAAAAAAAAAAAAAAAAAAAGACAGATCCAGTAACATCAAGAAAACCTAAATAGGGATGCAAGTTTTGTAACTGCTTTTGTCCGACTTCCTAGCTTGCAGCCTAAACTTGCATTGAGAAGATTAAATGTCAATTAAAAAAAAAATTAACTTTGCTTTTTACTGGAAATATATTTTTAACTATATATATATCCACTTAGGGGCAAACTTACCAGAGATGTTAGAAGCCCATCATTCTTCTCTGTTAATGCCATCCAGTACATGCTACCTGTTATGTGACAGGTGGGCACTTACCCAGCATCTGGTCCAACAGGAAGTCTGATTCTGCAAGGTTAAAAAAAAAAAAAAGGGGCAAAAAAAAAGCAACCTTGAATTATTATTTTGAGATCTGATATAAAATAATGCTGACAAAGCAGACAGAGACAGGTGCGTTTCTACCTAAATTCACAGTGGACAGGAAATGCAAACAATATGGAGACAGCCAAACCGTCTGAAGGAAGATCTTGCACAACCTAGTTTAACTCTCATAAAAAACATCCAGAACTAAGACAAGTCTACCGAGCCCTATTCTACCTCATGCAGCTACATGTAATTCCATTTTGCATTGTAAATATGTCATAAACACCTGACCAAAGAAGTATAGATATACCCTTGATTTGGCCAAGCCAATCGCAAAATGCAGGTATTGCTCCTCTAAGAGTCAGGACATGATTTCATCGTGCCTTATACTAGGCCAGAGGATTTTCTATCCTCACTTTCCGTATGTGCTTGACAATTCACCCTCAACATGGCAGAAGGGGAAAAACAAAACCCAAACTACTGAATTCAGCACTTGCACCAGGTCACAACTTAATGTGGGCTTTTTTCCCCCCCTCCAGCAGGAGCTGCTAGAGGGACATCTTTCTGTCTCTGTCACATAATAATGCCAGGGAGCAAGCTCTGGTCAAATGACATTCCACAAGAAGCAGGGCCCATACATATATCTAGCAAAAAAATTGGTTACCCTGGTCTCTAGTGCACGGACTGCTTCCAAGTCATATGAAAACTAATCCAGCTGCAGCAGCCCAGAGCTCCCATGGGCTAATTTATTCCACTTCTAGCTAATAATTCAAAATACCTGCCTCTGGGCAGAGCAAATTAGCCTATAGAGAACCTGGTGCTGTCACACCAAACTGCTTCTGGTCCTAGCAGAAATACTGGAAAGGTAGCTCAGGCATCTCTGTATTATACTAATCTCAATTAGAATAGCTCAGAGCAAAGAATTTGCAAAGAATTTCTGGACTTCACAGACAAGCAGGTATGGGCCAGAGTGTCCTCCAACTTACACCAGTTGACACTGCCCTTTCCAAGAGTGACCACCAAGGAGTTCCAAGTGCAGGAGCTAGGAAATTCATTCCCTGGGACATGCCTCACCTTAGGGCTGCAGAAAGAGAAGATGTCATAGTGTTTGCTATCTTGACTTTCCATCGCTAGAACCCCCTCCTTTACATGACTAACTCGATTACCTTGGCACATCATGTCAGGAGACTAAGCAGGACTGGGCTTTACACTATACCCAACTCAGCAAACACCCATCCGATGATCTTACCTTCAATGACTTCATGAGCAGGCAAGAACAACAGACTGTAAGCCATCAGCTGGCAGGATTCTCTCCATACCTGGGGAACTGGGTTGTTTTCACTCACCTAGCTAGGCATAGATAACACTGACAATAAATTTGAAGAGCTTGGGGGGAATGGGGAACAGCCGTCAATCTTTAAACAGACTAATGAAATTTGAATTCGGTTTCAAATTCTTCACATACCATTGTTTCCTTTACAGGCAAATTTAGGTGAGGTGATCACGTAATTATATGTCGCTTATTGCTCAGCACTTTATATATAGCCCTGACTTTTTTACTATTCTTGAGATGACTTGAAAACTCTGCCAGCTGTCCTTGACCTCCAACTAAAAGATTAATATTCCTATGCAAAGTGTAACCTGCATAGAAGCAAAAAGGGAAATACCCTTCACCCCAAAAAAATCTCAAGCCAAAAATCCTAGTAATAAAAGAAAAAAAAAATACCACCACAAGAACTGAATTACTAAAAAAAAATTTTCCCTGAACACAAGCAAACAAAAGGAAACTTCATCTTTAAAAAAAAGATTATTTTTGATGGATAGTTTGTTTATATGAATAAACTTAACTGATCAAATAAAGTTACTTTGAAACATGATACAAACACAAGGTTTGCATGAATTTCATACCTTAGCCCACTGGGCTTGCTGTGGCTTCGCATAGCAGCGCCCTCAGGGAGGTTCAGCCAAGTCCCTGTTGAGCACAAAGTGCAATTAGACGTAAATTGCAATTAAATTGCAAGAGACTTGCAACTCAGTTTCAGTCAAGCAGATTTTCAGAGGGACATTTGTACCACATAGGACAGAGCCTCCCACTTCCAGTCCCTGTTGTTGTAAACCAGAAGAGTTTGATTAAGTTTATACTTTTTCCTACACAATCTCTACTCGACATCTCAAAACAAAGAAAAAAAGCCTGTTCTAACAACCCTCAAGTCTGCATGCTGAAACTTTGCCAAAGTCAAAACCTACTGAAAACAATCATGTTAGGATTGTGTTATGTTTCCGGTTACTAGACACAGGGCCTATAATTTAAAAAAGCCTTTAAACAGAGGTGGGTTTACCTTCTTCTAAACAATGTCAACAACTCAAAGCCAAGAGATGATGTAGGGGTGTACAGTGCTGCTTCAAATTGAATATATCAGGCTTATACTGTGAAAACGCAGAAATAAATACTCCTGACCCATATCCATCCCCGGGTTAAAACATACTACTTTACATTAGTAAAACTAATGAGTTCAGCAACAGCATGCTGATAAGTGTATGAGTGTTCTGAAGATATATGTACTAAAAGAGAAACAGATATGGTATGTACATATCATATCAAACACATAGAAATATTTTCTTCTTGCTTCTGAAGGCTTTGGAAAACTATGATATAGATCAGTAACATTTTTTTCCCCTTCAGTTTCTGGCAGCCTCCCCCAGCATCCATTGCTCTTGCTTTGGAAAATCTGTAAGTTATCATCCGGTTACACAACCATTTGCCTGAAAAGCATGACTACTCTCACACTGTAATGCTAACTAGTCAGGAAGAAAAGGATGTTTTAATGTTATCACAAGATTTAAATAATGTTAAACAAGATTTAAATAATAAAAAATAAGGAGGAAAATTTCTACAAGAAAAACAAATGATGTCTTACACCATTGGATTAGAATAAATGGGCTTTAAAGCAAGCATAAATTGTACTTTACACATTTAAATTTATACCCTATTAGAGAAACGCACAGGTGATCTCAGGCCTCATTTGCTTGGAAAAATTGCGCTGGTTTAATTTCATCCAGTTTTCAGATGCTGTAATTAAAGCTGTATAAAATTATGATGTTGGTTTAAGAATGGGGTTTTTTTGCAATTTACCCTATATCAACAGGATGTTGTTTCTGTCCTAAAGCAAAACATGAACTCATATCAAAATAAGTGTCCACGCTGCTTAGTTACACTTGCGCAACCTTTTCATAGCCTTAGCACAAATGCAAATGCGAATGCACTCATCATACTGCTCACTCTCCTCTGATCTTTATAACACACACCTCATTTGATTCCAATAACTAGATTTTGTTCTATCCAAATCAAATTAACTCTTTGTAATATTTTCTGCATCAAAAAAAAAATAAATATCTTTTGCCCTAACTTTGTTCTAATTCATCTGTGTCTGACAAAAGTAACTTTCCACACAGTTAGAGAAAAGAAGCATTTTCAAAAAGACTACAACAACAACACAACAGTCCAGTGCTTCGTACTTGGTAGCGTGGTACGGCTGCATTCTTTTTACAGTTCCTTTCCTGATGTAGTAACATGACAGTAAGTTGTTGATTTTTTTTAAACATGGTCTACTACTTTTGCCCCAAATCAAATCATTAGCAAATAACGACAGCTGTGTCAACACATACTACTTTAAAAATATGACCTAAGATTGAACTATCCATTTTAATTAAATTGCTTTAAAGCCCCATGCATTTTGGCATAAAATCTTATGTTGCCGCAAATGAAAAATATGCCTGTACCAATTTCAGGAAAGAAAAAAAGAAAAAAAAAAAAGGAAGAAAACCAAACAAAACCTCTTTCTCAATACTCAGAAGGTTGTATTACGTTAAAATATGCAAGTCTTGGGATACATCTTCAGCTCTGCAGATATTTTAGCTGTAAGTGTGACACATGCTCACCGAAGACAACAGAGGTCAAGAGCAGCCATGTCTGTCTGTCCTGTGAAGATCTTTAAAGAACTGAATCAAACAGATCTGACCCTCCACATCTTCACTACATGAGACTAGCTCCTAAGAGCTACCTAAGCAATCTTCTTTTTTTCCTCAAATGTAGCACATAAATCTTTCATCTAGCCTGCATTTTCCAGAGAACAATAGGGTATATGTGAATATTTTAATTTATCTTCCTCCTAAAAATCAGAATCACTTCCCTTCAGCACACTACTTGCTTTTCTTTCTGGAGATTCTACCCATCTCCTGTAGCCTTTCACGCATTCCCTCCTCACAGTATTTTACAGCGCTAAGACTTGGCAAAAAACAAGATGCTAGTATTCACTAGTTGAAAGACAATTTTTTTCTTCTCTCTTTTGGGCCTAGATTTGAGAGTATGTGCATGGAATTAACCTTTTTAGTTAATTTCTATTATAATTTTCTATTGATAAACAGATACTTTTGATCATGTTACCACCTATAACAGTAAGAATATGCGAGCACAAATATTAAGCGAGCTGAAGGCGAAGACAGATGCATCATATTCTTAATGTTGCCTTAGTGTGATTATTACCTGTCATCTGTGTCCCCCTGCACGGCTGTCCCTTTTACAGGGCAAGCCTGTGCATCCTCTCCACAAAATCTATTATGTTACATCGCATCACAGTTATACTACACTTGTAACTAACTTTAGCATAACTACACCATGCCTGGAACCTGTGAAGAGTTATGGATACACTTGGCTTAGCAGTCTCTGCGAAGCTTTAACTACTCCGTGCATGAAGTTATTCACTGAGGTAAGTCTTCACAGCCACAAGTTCAAGGAACACAGGATGCAGGAACTGTGTCTTTGCCAGGGCATGATGCTAAAATAGTGATATGCAAGTAGTGACTGACATTCAGAGAAGTGAGTGAAAGTATGTATATGTTAAAAAGCGTGACTCCTTCCTCATAACTTTGTCCATAATGTTACTAAGCAACACGAATTTGCAGGCACTCTATTGCTGCAATTACAGTGATCTCAGATAAAAATTGGTACAGCTTCAATCTGCAATCTAAGTAATTTCTGAACCCTATCATCAGTCTTATTAGAAGAAGGGCTCAGACTATTTCATTTCACAATGAGTAAATAGACAGTTAATTTATAGCGGTTTTCATATTCTCTGCATTTTCTAATATGAAATTAAATGCATGTTTGCCTTTATCCTCTGTTTTCCGATATATTAAGCAGCAGATGCCCAGCCAAGAAATCTCAGTACCCTAAAGAACTGAACCATATGTTGTACAACTTACTGCACAATTGGTGGGTTGATGACAGCAGTGTCACAGAAGCACAGCAGAAATACCATCACTGATGGCAATCACTGGCAGGTCATTCTGTAGGGAGGATGTGGACTGGGCAATGATGTCCAAATACATCTACTGACCAAACATGGCAAGGTGAATTATATACTGAGCAATTATATAGAGCAAGAGCACCATAAAGCAAATCAGACCATTTATTCTGGGAGCTTCTTAATGATAAGAATTGTACACAGAAGAAATATGGCATTACAGCCATATGTGTCCCTGTGCCATCTGGCAAGCTCATGATGTATATCTTACATGAATTTAACACTCCAAACATTTTTTTAATGAGCCTGCCAGGAAACACCATCACTCTTTAAATCAATTATATAATTCACCTCACCTGAAGGGCCTTACTTTCTAGTCTACCCTTAGTTTCTAGTGCGTACAATTCCAGAATTTCTCATGGAAATGAATTTTTGGCAGATAACTGAAGGTCATGTCTCTAGATCAACCTCATAAAAATTGGAAGAGAGACAAAACAGCTTCTGCCTTTCAGAGTTCAGGAAAATTTGGTATCAACTTGATAAAACTTAGAGAATAGCACATGAAACTATGATAGATCTCTGTCATTGCAGTGTAACGTATATCTTTGAGTGGCAAAATTATGAAATAAGAAGTTAGGAGCTTGATAATGCACAACTGAAATCAACAGGAATTTTGCCTCTATTTCAGTGGGAACGAGCCAAGAGTTAACTACTGTAGGCAATGTTTCCAGAACTGTTAAATGCTTAGCAGTTCTCACTTAATAACAAGAATGATCAGGAATTGCTGGATGCAGACCAAAGTCTGGTTTAGGATTTGCCTCTCACGTCCTATGGAGCACTGATATCTTTTGTAAATCTGGATGCCTACTGATAGGTCTAAATTCAGATAGTGGGTTGCCTTTGAAATCCTTCTCCAAGGTGTACACTAAAAATCCATCATAGCCTATTAACACACCAGTCTTAAAACACAAGTTACTCAGAAAAATCTAAAGCCATAGACAGATACATTTGCTCTTAAAAATCTACTGCCAATCCTTTTTTAAGAGTTCATTAGTTTCATATGATTGATAATTTCAGCACATCATCCACTGCATTCTGCTGCTTCTTTAAAACACACATATATTTTGCACTGCTATTAATAAAAACTCACAGCAAGAAGCACTCACTTCTTTAAAAGCATCTAAGTCCTGAAGCTGGAGAACTTCTGAATCAATTGGTACAAAACTACTGCAACAGATTTCAGCATGTCTCCTTTGACTGTTCCTGTCTTTTGGGAGAATGCAGAAGATTCACTCCCCCCTCTCTCCCCCGTAGCTTTAATAAGCCTAACGCAGGCATGACAGCATTTTATCTTACACAACATCTTGTCAGATCCAAAGTCTATTTTTCTACCCTAAATTTTATTACTGTCTGCTTTCATTATATAATCATTCCTACAGGTGTTTTCACAACCTGTTACCTGTTGGACACAAGCAGAATGAATAGGGAAAAAATATTATTATACAATATTCTAAAAACTTCATATTCCACCCTCCAAATCAATATCACAGCTCTGGATAAATAACATAGACGTATAATGGCTTTAATGTAACATCCATCAGTATCAATTGCTGACAGTTATCTGTGACTCAAAGAAAAACTGCACAGTTTTTCCATCTATCATAGTAGTTCTCATACACTCTGAAAATCATTTTGCTTTCAGAAGTACTGAGAGTTACAACCACACACTGACTTGCTACCTTTCAGATAGAACTGAATAAAAGATAGCTTATAAAAACAACCCCCTCGTAAGCCTTTTTTACAACTTTTATTCAACACATAACTGTAATCTAAGCAGCACTGGATTCTATAGCTAGGTTTGCACAGCCAACTCATTACCTAGCTAAGATACTCTAATCCTTCCAACGCTATTTATCTTTGGAGATACATCCTTTCTCCTATTAAATATCCCATCCTACTTCACACAGAATATTCAAGAGACAGAAAATCTGGGATTAGATCAGCAGAAGGATTTACATGCTGGCACTGAAACAATTTTCAACAGCCTTGCCACCAAATGAAACACACACTTCTCACAAAGACTGAAAAAAAGCTCCTAATACATAAGGATAGCGAGGCATGAAATGCTCATACAGCAAGAGATGGAAGAGAGAGCCAAATGAGTTAGCACTTACAATGATTGAGAAATGCCAGGCTAAAAGCACATCAGAAAAGTATCTGGGCTTCTAATCCTGAGTATTCAAACAATGGATATTCTTACTCACCCCTGTTAAAGCTGTTCTACTTTGCATGCAACAATCAAATCATTTGGCCCAGAAATAGAAAGGATGATTTAACATCATAGACAAGACCCAAAAAGGAGTCTTGTGACTAGTATACTCCAGAACCAAGAAACCAAGTCCAGTGCAGAAGAGTAACACACCCTAGAGAAAAAGAGCTTTGTCCTGATCAATACTTCATTTCTTTTTTGTTATTTCATCCTGTAGCTCACTTACCAAGCCTCTCATACTACCTGGCACTTTTACAGCGATAAAAGTACAAGAGGTCACAGGAGTTTCCTGAATTCACACCACAGTAGTGGCAAGAAGAGAGCGATTTCATACCTGTCTGCCTAACTAGACCATCTAAAAACCTCAAAAAAAACCCTCAATGCAGGAAATACCATTTCAGAGTCAAAACCGTAAGCACACAAAGAAGCTCTAACTACCTTGAGCAGCCTGCAACCTTTCTTCTCCAAAAAAATCTCTCATCATAGTTATTCATCCACACCCCAGACTTCAGCTGCCAGTGTTCCAGCCATGCTTTGATACGGCACAGCTGTGTAACCTGGACCAGGGTCCTGTGAGAACAGCTGTGAGAAGCATCATCTGTGCCTCCACCCACACACCTCACACCATGTGGCTCCCGAGCTGCATTTAAGATCAGGTCTGTGCCTTAACCCTCATATGACCTGTGCTCTAGGTACATCTGGCTTCCTGGTGGGACTCAAATCTATCTGGTCAACATGGACTATCATCATTCCAAGCCTAGTAAGGAAAAAATTGGGGTCTCATCCTTAAAATACATTTCACAGTCCAAATAAAAGGATCTTCCTTTTAAATATATTTGGGCATACAATCAGTGCACAGGTTTTACGTTGATGTAAACCTGAATTTCACAATATTAATTACAAAAGAAAATAATTTGCCTTACCCTGCAAATGCTCAAATATATTTTTTTTTCTAATTAACATTCTTTCACTATCTGTTTTCAAGGTACATTAGGTTTCACCTAACATATAAGAAACAAAAGCTAGGGATAACAAACAAATTATACCTCCAGCTATTTACTGAGATCCTGGCACTCATTTCTGTACAGTTAACAAGTCTACAGTTCAGAGGCTACTGCAGTTTACTTAGTCTCTGAATGAATAAATAAGGACTCTTTCTCCTGACAAGCAAATGTTGCTAAAAGGTTGTCTACTAACCTCCGCTGGCAGTTCCACAAAGAGCCTTTTTCTGGGACATGAGAAGAGTGAAGTCTTGATACATTTGCAAGGGGGTGGTAATTTGTATAACCACGCCAAAAAAATATTTTCCCTATTAAAAAGTTAGAGAAATACTTATTTTAAATACATGCATACGTACGTATGTATTTGCAAAGAATAGTTGAAATATCTGAGAAATGGCTCTTTCCAGTCTTAATGTCTCTTTATGGGGACGAACATATAAAGGCAATGCAAAAAGGAGAATACGATGATAAAATATTTCTTAAAAGTAGCAAGAACAACCAATGTAACGCGGCGGTTTGCACGTCAAGACCTGGCAGGGGTAACCTCTTGAAAGGACAAGCTCCCCACACGCCGCCAGGGCGAGCTCTCACCCAGCAAATCCAGCCCCAGCCCCGCAGCTCTGCCGCTGCGCATCCTTCCCTCCTCCTGTGCTTTCAGGCAGGGGAGGGAACAAAAAGCCGGGTTATTTAAAGCTTAATGCCTTCTCTTCAAAGCTTTTTGTATCTTCCTGCCTCGGCTCTTGAGCAAAACATGAGTGCCGCTGTGCAGGAATGGCATTTCCCGCAGATAACTGGACCGTCAACTTGGTGGACATGGGCTCTACTCTGAAAACTTTTACCATCCACTTGAGCGATAAGAAAGCTGGCTAAGCTCTGCATGAACAAGCTGGAAGCTACACCCACGCGTTTGGGTGACGCCATGCAAATAGTAACGCCAGCCAGCAGCTCCTCAGCTGCTCTCACACCGCCACAGCTGCTCTACCGCTCCCCGAGTCCAGCTTAGCCCTGGTGACCTGCGCCAGCCCAAGGTCTGACACCTCTTTATCAACCGTGCTTCTGCTGCCAGCAGTCCTCAGTTGCCATCCTTGGGGAGGGAAGCAGAAGTGATACTCTACACCAGGAGTTTGCGGGGCCCATTTCGCTCCAGGTGTTGACAAGCTCCTCTTCACTGAACAGAGACATGCCCTCTTCCACGATCAGTATTTCACCGTTTTAGCTTTTCTCTCCTTTTCTGTACTAACACTTCAGCCCAGCATCACATGGGAGCATGTGCTTAACTTCAAAGATGTGAACGGTTTCCTTGATTTTTAATCAAAATGCATGTTCTACCAGAGTTGACCCCCTAAATCCAATCATGCACCACAAGGTGGAAGCTGCTGTGGAACTAAAGGGAGCTCATAGCAGATGCCACCACTTATGCACTTATTGTGGCCAGCCATTTCAAGCTAAGGCTTTCTTCAACTGTGAAGAATAGTAATTAAATGTCAGCGTACAGCTTAACTCTTTTAAGAAGAGTGATATTCCCTGTGATATGATTTGTTATTCTTAGACACAGAAATATCTTGCTGCAGGTGCAGATTTCCAGTGATACTGAAACTTACAGAGGTTTTAGAGTCAGGGAGGGTTTTATAATGGCCAAAACATTGTTATTTTGTCTGTAAAAAGGTTCTTCTAGTTAAAATTTTTCACCTTAACAGCTGTTGCCCTTTATACCAGGCTCCCTCAAACCCATGCCCTTCTGTCAATTCCTTGTTTACGAGAATACAGAGCATTAAACTTCAAGGGACACCTTGCAAACTTCAAAAATACTTGATGGGGGAACCTCACAGAATACTGACTTTTTACTAACAGTGCCAGCTGCAGTGCGATCATCAGTCTCAGGAGGAATGGGATAAAGATGACTAAAGGCCAAATAATATCTGAAGAACAAACACTTTCTTCCAAACTTAGAGCAGAGCAGAAATAAAAATACTGGAAGTATGACGCTGATGTTTAAGTCAGGATTTAACATTTTTAAAATAGGTTAATATCACAAATATAAAATGGCAAAACATACAGATGAAGGCTTTTTCCTACTGATAGTGTTATTAACAACAGTCTTAGTGTTGGAAGAAACATTTATACCAAAAGTGCTTGCTGATGGAACAACTTAGACCCCAGTCCTTTAGACGTCTAAACACCAGCTCTGACCATGTGTAGCACACCTAACATCTGTGAATCTTTCATCAGACTTCTAGGACTTGCATATCAGTATGAGTACTATGTCTCCTGCAAGTGTAGTGTCCGAAAAGTTAGGCATTTCAGATCAACTTCTTACAAGATCCTTTCAACATACTGGAAATTCCTGAACTTTAAATTCACAGGAAGTTGTAATTCACCTCTGGTTCCCTCTTCAGACATACGGGCCCAAAACTGCTGTCTCCAAAATGCTTCTCCAGCAGTTACCTAACACTGAAACCACCTAAGCTCTGTCAGCATCTCAGTTTTCATTCTGAGGTTCCCCAAGCACTGAAAGTCTCTCTTCTGGTGCTGCAAATGCTTATTGTGCCAAGTAGTGACAAAACTAGCTCACTCCTGACCTTCACAAATCAAACCTCCCTCCATCTTTCATCACAGAGTGATTCTGGTCCAGAAAGGAAGCCCAGAGAATACTTAGTAGATCAGGTTTCAGAAGAAGGTAGAGATTGCTGCCTTCTTCAAAAACCAGCTGGTATTCATAGCATTTACCCTGGTTTTATCCAGAGACTCAGTGATTAAAATATTCATCCAAGCTGAGAAATTTCCATTCAATTTATTCTCTACTTTGGGGTATTTGCCCTCATATCTCTCACCACCCTGAACGTGATCTAAAAACAGTGGGGAAAAGGAAGAAAAGGCTGAAAACATCTGGGTAACTTGCAACATGTTTCATTGCAATTGTTCCACTTTTTGTAATGAATGATGAAGGACCGATTTGACTGAACATTACAGTGCCCAAGGCTCCCTGTGGATCTGGTTCTGACCGTGTTCTACACCCACTGGACTCAGGCCCCTAGGCGTTCAAGTTATTCAAGCTGATGAAGCTCATATAAAGCTTATGCAGTTCCTAAGGATGGCCATCTCAGATCACCCCAGTACCTTGTCTCCAACAGCAGCCAACTGTGGATGCCCCAGCAAGAACAGAGGACAAGAAGAGAACAAATCAATAAAAGCCCAGACTGTTCCTACTCATGTTACTTAGCTCACTATTTATCTACTGACTTAATTGGCTTTGTCATAAGTAAACAAAGAGGATTTTTCTCAATATTAATATTGATACAAAAAAAAAAAAAACTGAAAAAATTAAAATAAACCAAAGGGTTTCTCAAGTCTTTAAATAACATGAATGATGCTGTGTCATAGTAGAACTCCTCAGGACCTGGTCTGAGGGTGCACCAATGCTGTTTCATATGCTTTGTTATTTTTTTCTTCCTGGTGGTTCTCAGGAAACTAGAAGTAAAATAGGTAAAGTGAGAGCACTGATATTACTGTAACAATTAAAAAGCAACACTCCAGTTTAGTGCCATTGTTACGAGTGACCTGTGCACTGATAAGCAAGTTTTGGTAGTTGCAGAATACTTTGTCATGCTTGGAGGTTACCAAAGTACGGTGTATGTATGTATGTATGTACATATACAAATATGAATGACACCTAATAACATGTTCCAGTACAGACACCGTATCATAATTGTTACAGTTGTGCCAAAGCATGTCGCTTCTGCCTGTAAGTATTTCACCCAGCTAGCAATCAGAGATGAATTCCCACTACCATAATCTCCAGAGAGTAACAGGATAAACTTGCCTGTTGCTCCAATCTTTAATCTAAAAATTAATGCAATAAGGAATACAACTCATCAGGAAGCACCTGTTTCTGTGCAAGTGGATATTTTCATAGTCCCTCTTATCTTGTAGTCAGTCCTGTTGTATCGTGTAAAATCTTTCCTTCTGCTCCACATCTGACTGTGCTATCTTCAAAGGCATCTGTCATATCTATTGCCTATTTTAGTTGAGGTCAAAAAATCCAGGAGGCATTTAGGGAGGGAGAGCTGGAAAAGCTCCAGCCAGGACAGTGGGCTCATGCCTAATTGGATCCAGGACTTCTATGCCCTGCTGGAGTCCAGCAAGCTGCTCTTTAGACAGCAGCCCACTACCATCCTCCATTGCCAGAGTTCAAGGAAGATGTTCCTTTTCTCAACACTGTCCCTGTTGCCTATGATGGGCTCATGGATACATACACTAATATCTTCATAGGGTAAGGAAGGTGCTCACTACAGCTCATGGTCTGTGGGCCCACAACCAAATATGTTTCATACCACTCTGTGATGTTTATTACTCCCTGGAGAGAGGGTTTACACATTTGTTAACATCATCAGATCAAAAAATGATACATCAGACCCCATCCATCTAGCATCACCCCTACTACTGATACACTGTGGGAAGAGCCAGATTCACAGCCCCATAGTAAGATCAGCTCTACGGATCCTCAGCAGCTTTCTGGTGAGATTCACTGATATTCAGCTACACAAACTGCTGAATTTCAGAAACAGGAATTTCAGAAAACAGGAGCAAAAGCAGGAGGTGAAACTACTGTTGCTAATAGAGATCTACTAACAGCTGTATCAGGGAAGCTGACGGGCCTGCATTTATTGCAAAAAAAAAAAAAAGGTTAAGAAGTTGTCTTCTATCAGAGCATCAGTCAAACACAAGCGCTCTGGGCTTACTGTTTTCTTTCACACACGTATAATTCAAAGTACCTCAAATCTTAAATTCCACTTTGTATACCTTTCTCATACAGCACTCCGCTGAGTCCTGCAAACACTGAATGTACCTATTCCTAGCAAGCTACATTAATTATAACTGCAAAAAAAAAATCATAAAACAAACCATATTATAGTTTTTTTATAACTATATAACCGTATAGTTATATTCTTTTTTGCAAAGAATAAAAGGTTTGAAGAAACAGTTCTAAAGATGTTTGCACATGAAGATGTAGAATATTTGGCTGCATAGCCTTTCACAATACAGGAAAGAAAAAGCTAACCTTTTCATTAGGATTCTCAACTCTCAAAACTAGAGTACAGCTGGTATCCCTCTTTGGTGAAGATTACTAGTTCTGAGACTAAGTAATTAGGCAGTGCATACAGGATGTATTTCTCCTAACCGGAAAAAGTTTGAAGTCAAAACATGGTATTTTGGTCAACAGAATATCTTGATAAAAAGAAAGCAGGTAAGAATAATTCATAGCGTGGGCATTTAGCGAAGCTGTCACTGTTTACAAACAATAGTACTTTAATCTTGGTTGTATGTAGTTACCCTTAAAATTTTCTAATATTTGGATAATCAGCTTGAAAAGCGCTAATGGCAGCACTTTTATGTTTCATATTCACACCCAGTCTCAAATATTGTAGAGCATCTTAAATAAGTGTGTATGTCTTCAGTTTGTGCTACATGTACAATATTTAGTCCCTGAGGATGACACTGCAGAGGAAGGGAATATTAACTCTCAATGTATTTTTTTATAAAGATACAAACGAAGCGCAAATTACAGAGAATGTGGACAAGTAGGTCTTCACATTCCCAATGTATTATCACGTAAGAAAGACAAGACTCCATTTGGTGGTACAAACTTCAGACTGCATTAATTATTCTCACATAAAATCACTTACACTTCTTTATCAAAAACAGTATGACAGTAAATGGCTAATTAGCAGTGACACAAATTACAGCATTTTTATTATCCATGAACAAAAATGGAACTTGCATTATATTAAGAGGCGACATTGTAACAATGCAAGCTCCTTGTTTAGTTTTATGGCTTACTTACATTTGCACCTATGTACAATGACTTTGTCCTATGTTATTTACATCCCAGGCTCAGCCCGCCACCATCAAAACCAGGATATCACCCATAAACTCCTGCTCTTTACCATGCTCTAGTCTGGTGCACCAAAAAACTACAGCGTATTTTGCTGGGCTAGAGGGTTAAATCAGCTCAGGAAGGAGTCTGACATACAAAGCCAATAGAGTGAAAGGAGACTGTCTCTCTACTGCAGAGGGAGCCTAGGCAGATTAGCTGGCTAATTTAGCTGGTTAAGTCAAATACCCACAGTCGGGTCGTATGAACTCCTCTCAGTTTATCTCTACAGCTATTTCTGGCAAAGTAATGCTTCTTGCTAGTTACAACTTACAGTTGGAATCATGTGGCATGCTTCAGTGGGCTGACTTCCCGCCGGACACGTGGATGACCTGTCAGAGGACTGGAGAGGGGCTTGCCCTACTGTTTGCATGGAAGAAGCCGCTACCTGTATTCTGTTTCTCTTAGCACCACATGCCCCCAAATTTTTAGTTAACAGAGCAAATACAGCACATAAATACACTATTTCAATCATTATACACACAACCATAAAAGTATATCTAATTCCTTTACAGAACCCTTTAGTGTAGCTAAATTGCTGAAGAACTATTACCTCTTAATGGTTACATCTTTCCTTTGGTATTAAATCCTGAAAGGTGACACTCAGACTTCTTAAGAATGGCAGTAGTAGTCAGTGCAACTAAGATCTTAAAAGCTCACTTAAGTTTTTAAAGCAGAAATTAAGCTGAATTCATAAATTTTCAGTGGAAAATCTACTCAGATTTGTTTAAAACATTGACAGCGGTATTTGACTATATGCTCATACTTTTAAAATAGATAAAAGAAAGTATTTTTAGAAGTTTAATATTTAAAGGACATATTTTCTTCGATTGCCAACTCCTCGAAAAGTGTTCAAACTTTCTTTGTGAGAGCGTAAGTACTCAGCTGCCTCATTCTTGCCTATCAGTTTTGTCCTGGGTAATCCATCTGAGCTTTCATGAAAGCAAACAGTATAATCTACATAAAGCAAGCAATGCCGCTAACCACATTACACTTCTTACTAGTCTGACTTCTAAATTCAAAGCACAAAACACAGGTTTATCAGGTTTCATATCTCCTTCCAAAGCAACATTCTACTTTGTATAATCATAAGAGCAAAGTAACCAATAAAATTTGGATCCCATCAAACTTAATCTAAAATCTCTGTTGGTTTAGCATAGTCAATAACAGAATTGGTTTGCATTCCTACTATTCCAGTTACCAAAGTTCAAAAAAGATTGTCACAAAGAATCACATTTTCCCGCTGCCAGCAAAATGACCGCTAAAACAGAACTGCCAGAAAAACCTGCTAATGCAAGAACTCTACAAGACAGGAGATAAAGTTACTCTGTGAATCCCGATGTCCCTCAAATGCCTATTCACAGTCACAGAGCAACATACCTCACTCTGGGAATCATGCAGACATAATTAGGGAATCAAATCCTGATTGCAGGATTGCAGGACCTGCTTGCAGGTCCATTTTAGAAAAACACAAACGTTCTTTGCTTAAACTCTTGAATAACTAAATTGCATTTTCAATTAAGACTACTGTTTGGAAAATAACTCTCCAAGTTCACACAGGTCTCCACAAAAACGTGATAGATTATTTTTTTCCTTACAACCTTGACACTGACCTCTCATACTTTTTTTTCACAGTCATTCTCACATGTATTTTGGGAGAGTAACTTTCCTTCTTATTTCTCTTATAATTTGTGATCAGTGAAGCAGCAACTTCTGAAGAACATGTACTGAAAGTGCAAACCATACAGAAAAGCTTCATGACTGTTTTTAAGTAGGTCATGATCGAATCTTGGCCTCATTAAGAAGAACCCAAAGATAACCATTATTTACTGTAATGCAGAGGCTCCTTTCCAATTCTATAAACTTTAATTATCAGTAGGACAAAAAGATACAACACTGAGTTTTGAGGCCAAAAGAAAAAAATATCTGGCCCATTATATAACTAAAGATGACAAGCTTATTTTTGCCAAGACTTACAGCTACTGATAGACTAACTTCAGTGTTTGTGAAGTCGTAAACACAGTGAGGGTGGTTTTTTTTTATTTTTTGTATTGAACATCTCAGATAAAATAGCTTTCAAATGCATTCCTCTCCAACTACAGAGTTCATTAAATCACTGCTTGCCAGGCTTGGTTTTTTTTCCCCCAATCTAATATTGAACATGTGTAAGACAAAACAGGTGACTGGCACATGAAAGTCAGGGCAAACTTTTGCAGGAAATAGTGGGGGAGGGGGCATGAGATATTTCAAGTAGCTTATTAACATACAAAATAGGTATATTTAATCACTTGTCAGCTTTCACGATTTACAAACCTGAAGTTAACAGCGATGCACTGCAGAATTTGTGCACACTGTGTTTCATTTTACAAGCTGCAACCCTTGAAAGGGACATTTTAAAAAGGATGGGAACATCCCGTGTCGTGAGCATGAGGCCTGCCTTTTACTGTTCCACAAATACTAGCTCCTTTTCACGCCAGCCTTCCCTGACAGGAGCACTGGAGGAGCAGTTTGCTTGCCCACTCCCTGGTTCCCTCACACCAGCGGCACACGGAGGCAGCTGAGGTGGCTGCTGGAGCCCCTACTCCACAGGGGGAAGGAAAGACCGCTAACAGATAAACAATGGCCCCAAGGGGAGGTAAGGTAAGGAGTGCTAATAAGCTTACTGGAGGATGGTCGCTGAGGAACACTGGTAAGCAGGAAAACAGACCTGCAAGGCACCCAGCTCGCTTTGTCCTCCATCAACGCTGGCTGTCCCCACAGATGAGGCCGTGGGGAGGCTGGGCTGAAGCCAGCTGGCCTCTCTCACGGCCCTGTGAGACACTAGCCACGCCAGAGGGGAGCGGAGAGACAGAGCCTGAGCAACACAGACAACAGAGAGCCCATCACAGGCCCCGCGCACCTGGCGGAGAGGGAGGCCCCTGTAATGGCGCCCCCCCCGCAGTTCCCGCGCCGCACCGGCAGGGGGCGCTGTGTGCCCCGCCGCGGACTACATCTCCCGGCATGCAACGCGGCGCGGCGGTGCATGCGCCCACAGCCCGTCCTCACAGGCCTGCCCGCCGTAGGGGGCGGGATCCCCATCCGGCGGCTCGTTTGCTGACGCCTCAGGCCCGGCGCTGCACCCGCCGCTCGGCCATGCTGTTTGTGGTTGCCCTACCCGTAACTTTGCCGTCCTCTTTGGTAGCCGGGGGTTTTGAGGCGGGCCGCCGCGGCCGGAAGCGCCAGTTGCCATAGCAACCGCCTCCCCGGTAAACATCCCGGCTGCCCCCGGAAGCAGTCGGAGCAGGCCTCCCATGTGGAGATTGTCCTTATCGCTCCCGGACGCGGCCGCAGCGGATGCGGCCCACGTGGCCTCGGCGTTAAACGTTAACGGCTTATTCATTAAAAATATAACGAGAGGCCGTGCCCGTTAAAACTCTCCGAGGCAACGATTGGCCACGGGCCCCTCCGCCCGACCAATGGGCGCCGGCCACGCTCCGTCCGCAGGAAACCGCACATGGAAAGCCACGATTGGCCACGATAGCCGCAGGCCCCTCCCTCCAGAGCTTCCCATTGGCTGCGTGTTTGGCGTGGTATGCTCCAATTGGCCAGTGGCGGAGCGGCTCCCCCCCAACCTCCCGCGCCCAGGTTGATAAGGCGGAGGGGGAGGGCCATAGCCGCTCCACCGGGCTCGGCGGCAGCAGCGGAGAGGGGCGGGTGTTGCGGCCGGCGGCGGGCTCAGGAGCGCCGGGGAGGGGGGTGACGACGTTCTGTGCTGCTACCGCAGCCCACCTCGCCATGAAGTCCGTGTGGGGGCTCGCTCTGGCCTGCGCGCTGCTGCTGCTGGCCGGTGAGTGCCCGCGGGCTTCTAGAAGCTTCTGACGGGTGGTGATTGTGGGGGGGTGTCGGGGTCTGGGCGAAACACGCACACACCATTCACCCCCTACTTTTTGCAAGGGGATGGGGGCCGACGAGAGGCGAGGTGGGGCCCATGGCGTCTGAACGGGGGCGGTGGAACTCCTCGCTCTCCCCCGTCCCCGCTTTTCTCTGTGCGGGCCTACCGAGCGGAGGGGGAGGTGGTGGCCTGGCCTCCGGCCTTGACCTCCCCGGGCTGCTGCCGGCGCCGCTCTCCCGGGACGGGGGGAGGGGGACGGTGTGTCTGACACGGCTCATGCGCCGTCACGGGTGGGGGCGGGGGGTCCCTCTCCTTCCCCCATGTCTGGTGTCTCCGACTCGGCTGAAGTTTTCTCGGGGGGGAGGGCGTGGGGGGTGGAGGGACAGAACTGAGCCTAAAACCGTGGGGAGAACTTCGGTAGTGTCTAGTGGGGATCGTGCTCAGGTGGTTGCATTCCTTCTTTTCCCAGTATCGGTTAGAGCTGATGAGGTGGATGTGGATGGGACCGTGGAAGATGACTTGGGTAAAAGCAGAGAAGGGTCTCGAACAGATGATGAAGTTGTTCAGAGGTTAGTACCTGGGGCTCTGGGGAAGTTATTCTGAAACGTTCAGAAACGTTCTTGCTTTTGAAGGGTCGGTTGGAGCATCAGTTGTGCCTAAAGCCTCAGAAACAGGGGGGAACACCGTTCAACAGAGAGATCTAGTTAGCTGGGAGAAACAAAATATTTTTGGAAAAGATTGTCTCGTAAATAGAAGTGAGGTTGAGAACTTGGATTCAGAAATATTCAACTTGGTTTTGTCTAACGTTAATAGTTATATAAAACTTAGTAAATTTAGAGGGGTTTACTCTTGTGTGTAGTAAATGTTGTCAATTGAATGCCTACTGTTGAAATGCCTATGAACCACCTCATCTCCTGTGGGGTATACCACATGCTGAGGATTACAGTGGTTTTAACATACCTGTATTGTTCCCTGAATTTCTCTTTAGGAAAAAAGCTTGCTTGTCAGCATGGATTTTCACTCAAGTTTTAGGTTAAGGTTATGCTGTTGAGGATAGTTACTCTTACATATCTCTCATTTGATTGTGTAACTCTGGGGCTGTGTCAGTGATTTAGAATCTTGCTGTTGTTCTAACTAGACTATAATTGCTGTTGCTAGATGATAAAATTAGTGATACTGGATGTGGACAAGATTACTTAACAAATTCTCATTGTCCTAACAGAGAGGAAGAAGCTATACAGCTAGATGGCCTAAATGCATCCCAGATCAAAGAAATCAGAGAAAAATCTGAGAAGTTTGCCTTTCAAGCAGAAGTGAACAGAATGATGAAACTTATTATCAACTCTTTATATAAAAATAAAGAGGTTAGTGCCTTTATCAGTGGAACATGTTATAACTGTTTGTGTGTGTTCTGGAATTTCTGACTACTGGTTTCTATTTCAGATTTTCCTGAGGGAACTTATTTCAAATGCTTCGGATGCTTTAGATAAGATACGGTTAATATCATTAACCGATGAAAATGCTCTTGCTGGTAACGAGGAACTTACAGTCAAAATCAAGGTAAGAAGCATTAGATATGATCATCTCTTATGGAGAACTGGTGATAGGAATATTAAAAAAAAAAGTACATCATTAAATCTTAAATTTTTGGCTTAATACTGATGCAGATACAAACTAGGACCACATCAGGACCCTTGCAATTAACTTTAATAAAGACTACTCTTTTAATGGTGAAAATATATTTCTGATTCTATAAAGAGTAACTGAAGCATTGAAATACTTTGAAGGTAGGTCTTCCTCACTTTTGCAGATGCTGCAGATAGGATTTTATTGTAGTCAGGCATGTTTGAATTTGAATAGTAACTATGCCACTTACCACTTTTCTGTGGCAGTGTATTATGTATTAAGATTCAAAGTGAAGCCAAACTGCATCTTTCTCTTTTTTTCAGTGTGATAAAGAGAAGAACATGCTTCATGTTACAGATACGGGTATTGGTATGACAAAAGAGGAGCTAGTTAAAAACCTGGGTACCATTGCAAAGTCTGGTACAAGTGAATTCTTAAACAAGATGACAGAAATGCAGGATGATAGCCAGTCAACATCTGAGCTAATTGGCCAGTTTGGTGTTGGCTTTTATTCTGCTTTCTTAGTAGCAGACAGAGTTATTGTCACATCAAAACACAACAACGATACTCAACACATTTGGGAGTCAGATTCGAATGAATTCTCTGTGATTGATGACCCAAGAGGAAACACTTTAGGACGTGGCACAACCATAACGTAAGTATTAATTTTCTTTAGGTTTAAAAGAAAAAAGATGTGTGGGTACACTTTGGTCATTAGAACATGTGGATGACTTTAGTATTGTGACTCGTACATTATTTGGTTCTCGCAATACGTTTTTTTCAGTTTAATAGAAACGTGCAAACTATTAACTGCATTCAAAGTAAATGTGGAATGATAATGTAGGCTGTCTCACGTTCCGTTAGAGGAACTAAGAAAACCATGAGTGTCTTGACAACTTATTGTTGGCAAATAATTCCAGACAGTTCAGCTGCCTGCAAACCCATTTAGTTCCTCAACACAATTACGGCCCACTGAAACCTATACAGGGGCTGTAGAGCTTCCTTTTGGAAACTGGCTGCTGCTTATGTTCTGGTGAGACTGGTTTGATGCAAATCTCAAACTTAGGGTAGTTTGACAATCCTATTTGCATCGCTTTCATGAGCAGATAAATTTATTTTATCTGGGTTTAGAGGACTACTTCTTGTGAAGAAGGCACTTAGTATGAAAAGGTTCATCTCAGTGCTTTTGTTCCAAGTAAAGCCAGTGAGAGTGCCTCAAGGTCCTGATGAGTATCAATATAATTTGAGACTTTCATTTAGACTTCTGGATATTGTGTTCTGCCCCAGTTGTTGAAAACAATTATGTTTCTCCTCATTGGTGCAGTTTAGTAGGGATTGTATTTTTTAAGAGATACTTGCAGCTGAACTAATAAAAGCTTACTTGCATAAATTTGAATCGCTATAGCTGCAACAGTAGAAAATGCATCTCCTCCTCAAACTGTTCTAAAATACCTGTTGAGCACTTACATTAAAGGCTGTTTTTTATTATTTTCTTTAGCCTTGTCTTGAAGGAGGAAGCGTCTGACTATCTTGAGCTGGATACTGTTAAAAATCTAGTAAAGAAGTACTCACAGTTCATAAACTTCCCCATATATGTGTGGAGCAGCAAGGTAAGTATATTTAACTAAGCATTGCGCAGTATGAGCTGTGGTTGTGAAAACTCTGGCCAGATCTTTCAGGAAGGGTAAGGGCATGCTATAATGCAGAACTTGTCTGATTTCTAAAACTCTTCCATTCCTGACTCTTCTGACTAGTATTTTACTAGTTAGTTACTCTCCAGAAGTTAGTATGTTGCTAAAAACACAAACTTTCAAGGGACTTAGTTTTATTCTCAGACAACTTTACCAAAGGAGCAAGATTGTGCTAATTACTAAGAAAGATCTTTATTCCACAGGCTTTGTTTGGTAACTGGAAGCTTTGGTAAGCTCTCAGGCAGGGCCATGATTAGCTGTCCTTCTGAAAATCACCCAAGTCTCTGATTAGCTTTATGTGTAAAGCTATGGAAAAACTTAACTTTGAGTACAGTGACCTCCTGGTGTATTAAAAGAAAGCATGTATTCCTGAAAATACAACTAAAAAAAAAACCTTAGCTACCTATTACTAAAAAAGCCATAGCTACCTATAGATAAATGCTTGTGACAGGCAAATAACACAAGTTAAACTAGTGCTCTGAGAGATGAAGCTCATTGGGACAATGGTAGAAGATACCTGGTAGGAAGCCAAGCAGTCCAAGTCACTAGTTTAAATTGCCTCTTTAGACAGAGACTGTTGAAGAACCCATTGAAGAGGAGGAAGCGAAGGAGAAAGAAGAAACAGATGATGATGAAGCTGCAGTTGAAGAAGAGGAGGAAGAAAAGAAACCAAAAACTAAGAAGGTAAGCTTTGTCAGACTTGGGGTCTCATGTAGATGGTTCATCAATTTTCATAGGTAGTCTTGGAGAGGCTCAATTCAGTAGTGCATGTGCACTTTCAAACAGCAATCCTGTTTAAGTGCAGTTAGACATCTTGTCAGGAAATAAGATTGTAAACAAAACAGACCTGCCTGAAATCAGGCAAATGACTGACAATAGCCTTGTGAGGCAGTGGTCCCAAAACTAGTTATAAATACTGAAGTGAACTGCTTGAAATGGTAGTGGACTTCAGTAATCTGACATTGTTGAGTACTTTGAGTATACTCCACTGGAAGGCTTTTTTCAGAATGACAGTAGAACAGAAATACTGATACTGGGTGAATGTGTTAAATGTACATAGGACACACTGTAGTGTAGACTGAAATTTTGTTCCCATGTGTTAGACTAATTTATGTATTTGAATGAGAATATCCAGGCCATTGCATAATTTGCTTTGTAAATTAGAGCATGTATTTTTGATGTGCTGTTTTATGACAGCCTCAGTGGAGTGTCTTTAACTGACTTAACCTGAAGTAAAGACTGACTCTTTATTATACTGTGGTGTTTACATACCTAGGTTGAAAAGACCGTCTGGGACTGGGAGCTCATGAATGACATAAAACCAATCTGGCAGAGACCATCTAAAGAAGTTGAAGAAGATGAATACAAAGCTTTTTACAAAACCTTTTCCAAGGTAAGCTCTGAGCCTCAAGATTGTTCCAAAGCAAGAGGTTTGCTATAGTATCTCTTGCTGTGTAAACAAAACTGAGTGTTTATAGCATGGTCTGTTTCTGAAGAATTAATCAGTTGCTGTCAGTAGACAGGCTGAATTGCAGATACCCTAGGAGGCACAGCATCTCAGTCAGGAGTTAATCTCTTTTCCAGAAAGAAGGTACTGTCACCTGGGTGTTGAGTGGCCTAGGTTTGAGAAGTAATGTATTACAGCTGATTTGCAGCTTACTGATGTGTTTCAGTGTTGACAGGAAGCATTTTATTTAGTCTGAGAGTGGTGGTGCTTGTGTTGTACATAGTGGAAGAAAGAGGTAAATGTGGGTTTCTAGAAACAACGTTGTCTTTATGTGTAAATACAGCATAATGTGGTACTTGAGAGTCTCCTAACTGTGCTGTGATGATACTGTATTGGTCACTGCACTATTGGTAACCTTTTGGTGGTTGGCTTGTTAAAAAAAAAAAACCACACAAAAAAGTTGGTCTCAAGGATGTGAGTAACTCACCTGAATCTGCAACTTTTGTCTCCATTATAGATTCTAACAAAACATGGTTAGATAGTTTAACTGTAAAATAATTGCACTTATTAGTCAAACTCGTGTTACTACTGTAAATGTATTGACTCACCAGTATTTTCCCCATGTCAATTAATAGAACTCTCTCTTCACAGGAACACGATGACCCAATGGCTTACATCCACTTCACTGCTGAAGGGGAAGTAACTTTCAAATCTATCTTGTTTGTTCCTAATTCTGCTCCACGTGGCCTGTTTGATGAATATGGATCCAAAAAAAGTGATTTCATTAAGGTAGGACAAGCAAATGCGTGGGTGTGGTTTCATGTCTTAAACAAAAAACAAACAAAAAACCCACCAAACCCAAACATAACCTGGCTGTTGTTTTCTCTTGTAATTCAGTTGTATGTTCGAAGAGTGTTCATCACCGATGACTTCCATGACATGATGCCCAAATATCTTAACTTTGTTAAGGGTGTTGTAAGTATTATAAGTCTTACTTGTGTTTGATTACTTTTTTTTATTTTCAAATACTGTTAGCTATACTTAAGAAGTTTCTTCCTTATTTAGGTGGATTCTGATGATCTTCCTTTGAATGTATCTCGTGAAACACTTCAGCAGCATAAATTGTTAAAGGTAAGCTAATTGATCTTAAATTCCTTCATTGTAAACACACGACACTAGCAAGATTTAGAAGAATAATAGCTTTGTTAATTATACTTTATATAAGGATTGTGAAATTAAAGTGTAGGAAAGCCATGCACTGCTGTTTTTAGACTACCTCTGTTCAGTTCAGGGACACTTGAATCCATCCTTTGCAGTGGGGTTGAGTTGGGGGTTCTTCCAAGTGCTTCCTGTTATAACTTGGTATTGCTGCTTTTTTAGGTGATCAGAAAGAAACTTGTTCGTAAAACTCTTGATATGATCAAGAAAATTGCAGAGGAAAAATACAATGACACATTCTGGAAAGAGTTTGGTACTAATGTAAAGCTTGGAGTTATTGAGGATCACTCCAATCGTACACGACTGGCTAAACTTCTTCGCTTCCAGTCTTCTCATCATGAAAGTAACCTCACAAGCCTTGACCAGTATGTGGAAAGAATGAAAGAGAAGCAAGACAAAATTTACTTCATGGCAGGTGCCAGCAGAAAGGAGGTATGTGAACATGGAAGAAAAAGGGAAAGGGGAAAAAATATTACAGCTCCTAGTTAAAGGAGTACCATAAACATTGTGAACTGTGTATTTGTTGTAAATGTGGAGACTTCGTGCTTATGGTACTACTGCCATTCAGTTTTCCTTGTACCAGCACTTGTCAAGTAGCTGTACAGGTTTCAGTAGCTGTTGGTACCAATGCAACTAAACTGGCATCTGATCTGTTTTGTTATCTTAGGCTGAGTCCTCACCATTTGTTGAACGTCTTCTGAAAAAGGGCTATGAAGTGATTTATCTGACTGAACCTGTAGATGAATACTGTATTCAGGCTCTGCCAGAGTTTGATGGCAAGAGGTTTCAAAATGTAGCGAAAGAAGGAGTGAAGTTTGAAGAAAGTGAGAAGTCTAAGGAGAGTCGGGAAGCCTTGGAAAAGGAATTTGAACCACTCTTAAATTGGATGAAAGACAAAGCTCTAAAAGACAAGGTAAAATGTCATGCTATATGTAATGCCTATTTCTAAATGCTGTTGTACTTGCTACAACACACCTTGTAGATTCTCTGAGCACAGACTTCACAGGAGCTTCTCTGTCTTTTTGTGGATTAATGAGCATGTTCAGTACCTTTATTTCAGGAACATAATGAGTTAAAATGGCATCTTCAGAATGTCTGCCTGCAGAAAATATGGAAATGAGAGGGAACTTTAGAGTTACTTAATTTATTCCCTGTATAGGCTATTAGCTCTGTGAACTAACATTGAGGCTTTTTTTTTCTACAGATTGAAAAAGCTGTGCTATCTCAACGTTTAACCCAGTCTCCATGTGCTCTTGTGGCTAGTCAGTATGGATGGTCTGGTAACATGGAAAGAATCATGAAGGCTCAAGCTTACCAAACTGGGAAGGATATCTCTACAAAGTAAGCTTTCAGTTATGTAGCAGCAGACATGAAATGTAGTTGATGGCTCTCCTTGCTTGGTGCGGGCACACCAACCTTCTGCCTGGTTCAGATGATCTTCATGTTTTTAAGGTCACATATAACCAAGTTGCAGTCTCCATCATAGTCTTATGTTGTCATTTCAAAGCCCAATATGTAAAACTGCCTGATGAGCAAGACTCGTCAGTGGCATTTGCTCTCTGTCATTCTGTGACAAGAGAAGACGAACTGTCTTGCTAACCTGGATGTTTTAGAGTTAAGCTAGTACTAAAGTGGAGGTGGGGAAGGAATACGCTTGTTACTGTGGCTGTAATCAGTATTCATGGCTTTAAAGATGTAGCTACTTTAAAACTTAGTGATGTAACTCCTGTTCTTTTCAGTTACTATGCTAGCCAAAAGAAGACATTTGAAATTAACCCCAGGCATCCACTGATCAAGGACATGCTGAGGCGGGTCAAGGTAAACAAATAACAGTAGTGAAATATTGACTACTTGGCTGCATACAACCTCTAGTTAACAGTTCTATTTGGGTTTTTTTGATGCTCTTTCACTTTAGGAAAATGAAGATGACAAAACAGTTTCAGATCTTGCAGTGGTATTGTTTGAAACTGCAACTTTGAGATCGGGATATATGTTACCAGACACTAAGGAATATGGAGACAGAATAGAAAGGATGCTTCGTTTAAGTTTAAACATTGACCTGGATGCAAAGGTTAGTTTCCCTTCAACTCAGGGATGATAATTAATTGACTTACTGCTGCTACATCTTAAAAAGCAAATACTTGATAAACTTGCATAAAATGAAATGTACCCAGCTTCCTACGCTTAGGTGGGCCACCAGAAACCCAATTCAGGTACCTGGGTAGGAAACTGATGAGTCTGTACTTCATGCTCATGTCCTCCCTTCCAGTCTTCTTTTTAGTTGCTTGTAATTCTGAGCTTTAATTAATAACTAAGTGGTGGTTCTATGGGAGTCAATAAGGCCCATGTGCCCATCTCATTAACGAAGAAATTCTCGAAGTGGGTATAACTCATGGGTTTTCATAATGCTGTGCGAGAACTTACGCTGGGTGTTGTGCTGGAGGGAGGCATGATAATGTGTCAATGCTAAATAGAACCTGCTTTCTCCTTTAGGTAGTTTGGGGCAAATGTAAGGAAGTAACTATATTTCCATAGCCTGTATTTAGCTAGTCTCCAACTAGTAAACATCCTAAGCCAACAAATTGCTTGTGACCTTCCAACAGGTGGAGGAGGAACCTGAAGAGCCTGAAGATGCAGCTGAGGAGGCAGAGCAAGATGAAGAGGAGGTGGATGCTGATGCTGAAGATAGTGAAACACAAAAGGTACAGTCTCAAGCTTCTCTTTCCTTAACAGTATTTATGTGCAGTTTTGTTTGTGGTGCTTCCTGGCAACAAATTTTTTCACTTTGCCTTCCTTGACACTAGATTTTAGTGTGAGGTTTTCCAAGCCTTTCCTGGAGGGGAATTAAAAAAAAAAAAAAACTTGCAGCACAAATGACACTTCATTCCTTATCAAACTATATTATAAGAAGAAAACAGTTATGTTCGAAGCTGGAGCTAAATTAAAGAGATTTTAAGTGTCCTATGGCAAGAGAAGAGCAGCAGATCCTCTACGGTTAACTTAATGTTTTCTGTTGGATTTCCACAGCTTGTGGGCAATAACAAATAATGGCCAAGAGTATAGTTTCAAATGCTTACAGTACAGACTTGTGACAACACTACCTATAAATAGTTCAACTGTTACGTGAAGTCAGCCTTCATTTAGCTAACGTCTGCAGTTTTAATGATGTCTTAATGGATAATTTGGTCTCAGAAGACCTGAACCTTTCTTGTAACCTTTTCCACTTTGAAAAAGCAACATTCTGATTCTTTGTTTGTCTCCACAGGAATCAACAGATGTGAAAGATGAACTGTAACCTGCACTCAACTGCTGTCCTGCACTGGGGGGTTAGGAGGGAATGTGAATTAGATTGTTTTTGTTTTTTTCCACTGTAAAATGTTGAGGGATGGTATGGGGTTTAAGGGTAAAGGAGGGATTTTTTTTTTTAAGTTGACTT
Organism: Chroicocephalus ridibundus; assembly: GCF_963924245.1. NCBI lineage: Eukaryota > Metazoa > Chordata > Aves > Charadriiformes > Laridae > Chroicocephalus > Chroicocephalus ridibundus. Next base: position 159,965,728 of record NC_086284.1, read on the forward strand.
TTCTAAAAACATTCCTCATGAATGTAAATTTGTATTATTTAACTGACTTGGTGTAAAATCTTGTCATGTACAAAATAAAATGTTCCCAAACACCACTAACTCTAAATTTTACACAGTAAGCTTACCTTGTGGGCTAGCACAAAGAAAGGAAGGGATTGTCTTGAGTGTTCAGATCCTTCAATTTGCAGTCCTTATGCCTTGCCACACTGGCACAGCACTGTGTAGCACATGCCTGTGGTTGGGCTTTGTGTTAACAAACCTGCCCTGTTGTTCAGCCAAAACGTACCTGGTATCCAAGAGCTGTACTGAACTTGCCCGTTGAAATAAGTACGCAAGTAGTTATGTATCTACTGCCATCTTCAGAAGGATGAGATAGGGCATTTAAAAATAGCATTGTAACTGGAGTCCTGCCACCTTGCACTGAACTATGTGGCTTGACTCCACTGTAGACAATGACAATGGGCACTGGTAACTTTTACAGCTGAGATAAAACAAACAAAAATTTCACTAAAGCTGTGAACAACAACCACCATAAGTGGCTCAGTGCCATCCTCCATGAGACTTGGTAACTCTGCCTTTAACTTGTGTAGCTTTCACAACAGCTCCAGCAATCCTGCTTTCTACAGTTTTCTAAAGGTGGAAGCTCTTGTCTGTTACAGTTATTCCTAATGCTGCTTTTTCACTCTTTAGTATAGCAAAGCACTGTAAATACTTAATCTAACGCAAGTTAGATCTGTTAACACCAAATTGTAATGTAGACAGGTTGAACTGGAGAAGCCACTTCCTCTTCTATTCCTTACAGGAGCTTTATGTGGCATTTGGATGAAGCACTGCATTTTTCTCACTAGTGCCTCTACTTTGAAACATCTTCACAGGCTTTGTAGGAAGTGTTTATGCTGAAGAGGTTTTTTGCCTTCCTCTGGAAGAAGGACACAGAGTACTTCTATACAGAGACTCGACTTTAGAACCACTTTTCCATTTTGTTAACAGAACTTTTTGTGAAGTTTGAGGTTCTGCAATCTGAAGTGGAATAAACTGTTTCTAATTAGGTGAGGGCACTAAACTGACCTGAAGAACTTGCTTTCTGTTTACTTTTACTAGGCTGCTTCTATATTGCCCAAATACGGTTTACATGCAATAAATACAAATGCCATGTATTACTGTGATTATCGAGTTAGGGTTTATACAGAGATGCTGAGACTTCAAGGAATGGTAGCTTAGTTTTGTTCTCTTGAGGGAGTTTGTGGTTGGTTTGGTTTTTGCGCATGGTAGTAGTATTATCTTAGATGCACTGTTATTAGAGCCTGATGAATGGTCTAGCCTTAGAGTAGCTCAGCGGCTAGCAATATCAGCTTAAATAGCTGTCCTTTGTTGGCAAGTTATTGAGTAGGGAAGATGCACCAGTTCTGCTTGAGGCATGGTCCTCTTAACTACAGCCGTGCAACTTCTGTGCTCTGTAGCAATCAGCTGCTGCTGAGGCTTTATTACTTCCTAAATTATCACTTCTAGTGATACACTTCTGAGTAGATCATCAGTGTGCACCCCTCTATATCTCTGACCAGCCTGAGTAACAAAGTTGGCTCATGTTCTGTACAGTTACAGGTGCTTTTGCAACTGGCAAAGTGGAGTACTGGAAGAGTAGGGTTGCTTGCTACAGTATTCTTAATCTGTTAATTACTTGTAGACTTAAGCAACCTTTGTTCTGTTACACAGCTGAAGTTCTCAATGCCTGGATTGGTTTTAGGAGGACATACCTGATTTAATTTCAGAAATAATAAAGAGCACACTTTGAGAGTCATGCTTTGTGCTGCTTCATGTTCCTTAGCTGAGGGTATCACATGCAACATAGCTGTGGTCCAGCTGCTCTCTCTACCCTGGAGTGGCAAGTGTTTGCTATTAATAAGCACAAAATGCAGTAGTAGGCATGCTTTTGGGGGGGAGGGAGGGGGGCTGTCAGCTCTGTTAAGTAAAATAGTGTCAATACTGAAGAAGCGTTTCCCAGTCACTGAGGCTATTTCTTCCTGTGCTGCAGTCAGACTGATTCTGGGGGTGGCGTCAGCTCTGCTGTTCCTAGGTGGGCACTAAGGAGAAAGGGTTCCCTCTGCTAGAAAAGGCTTGGGTAAAACACATGCTCCCTGTTTCTCAGTTTCCATTAGAGTAGCAGGATACACTTAGAAATCCAATCCAAATTAGTAGTAACTTCCCTCTGCAGCCTTTAGATCCAAAAAGCCTTTAGAAAATATCCCTATTTTGGGATGAAAGGCATCTTTCATGTCAAAATCAACTATAGTGACAGAAGTCATACTCAGACAACGTGTAAGTAACAGGGTAAGGGTTGGTGAATCCTGGCTCTTTAGAGGGGTAACTGAAAACCTGCTGTTCCTGCCCAAGTTAGAACAGGAAAAAAATACTGCTAACTGCCCCATTCTGTCTCTTCAATTAACTTTCTCTTACACTGAGGTGGAAGGTTGTCAATCTCAGCTTTCTCTAGGTACAGTGAAGGAAAGCGTAGTTTCACCAGAACTGGACCTCATAAGATGTTCTCATTCATTGATTTAATTTGGGCTTAACATCTAAGATTGACTTGAGTCCTTTCTATCGATGACTGCTGTCATAAAGGGGTCTAAGAGAGAGGCTGAAATTGAGTAATAACAAGTACAGGCTGCAGCCTGAGCATCCAAGTGGGCATGTAAGAGCAGGAAAGCAGGATCTCATCCCGCTTTGGCTGCTTTTCTACATCAGCCAATAGCTGCGTACACACACAGAGGAACTATAAACCTTTCTTCCTAGGAAAACCACTCCAACTTATGCCAACATAAATAACAGCTTCACAGCTGGAACTGATGTAAAAGTAGCACTTTCAGTGATCATTTCTGGATCCCTCTGCTACTACAAAAGCTCCAAGTACTTGGCCAGTAGTAATTAGGGAGCTTTCTGTTTCCTTAATGGGTAATCAGTCAGACTGTGGCTTTCTTTCCTCAGTTAAACCTATGTGAGAATTCAGGATGAAGCCTGTGCCTTGTCTTGGTACCTTTCTCAAGGGAAAGCAATCCCCAACCTTTACAAGCTCTAGTGCATGCCGTTCAAAAATGGGTTGTCATACCATCTTTGTAGGACGTTGACTGCGTGTGTCTTCTGGAGTTCACAGTATGAGAGTTTGTTGGCAATCCTATTTCCTGAAAGGTAAATTTGCACTTGTTATTTTAGAGTTTTGCACATCTACAGCTATCAAAAATAGCTGTAAACAGAAGATGCCCACATGACGCACAAATGTACATAATTTCAGTGTAATCTGTACATATTTGCCCCACTTTAACTAATACAACCAAGTTGTAAGATCCTCCCCAGCCTTACAGTGGACCAAAGCAGATTTCCTGTCAGTAACACAGACAGAAAGCCAATGTAACTGCTGCAGCCAGCATTAGGAGTCCACTGTAAGAAGTCCTGCAGTAAGGAATCTTCCTTATTTGTATGTGACATCACTTACTCTATCACATTCTAGGTTATGTCCAGTAATACAGAGTTAAAATTTAAAAAGGAGAGAAATGCCAATGGGTAAGTGGTGTTCCACTACAGATGAACGGGTAAACTTATTAAGGCTAATGAGCAGCCATAAAAGCTTGACTTTTCAATATGCTAAAATTCCTATACTTGTTAATCAGCTTAAAAGTTTCAAATTCCATCAGACTCATCACTGTGAGCTCACATCTTTTATTCCGAAGGATACTTACACTGCAATAAAGATTAAGAAATGACAGGCATTTTGGCACACAACCAATTGGAGTTTTAACAACAGTATTCATCGTACATTTATTTTTAATGCTGCCTGTAAGTCTGCTTAAAGGAAACAAAAAAAGTTTTAAGGCAATACAGTATTTCACACGTGGGTTTCTGCAGTTGAGACAGTTGAACAAATATTTTATCAGTTCTAGTTTTCACAATGTAAGTAAATTCAGGTCACTGTTGTGAAGTTTGAACTTCGCTTGATCTTTCTTTTAGACCCAACAGTTCTGTTCTCAGTTCTCCAGGCTTAGGAGGTATTTCAGGTATACTCTGTTAAAAATGGAGAAAGACGTCAGTGTTGTGACAGAAGAAAAACTAAACTCACAAAACAGTAAATTAGCATACTCTGCTAAAGCCAGTGTGATAGCTAAATTGTGATTATACTGCCTTCTTTTTTAAGCGGAATATAATTCTTAACCTATTACATTTTTGTAATTTGACTTTCATTTTAAAGTAGCAAAATACGATTTGAGAAAAAAGAACAGACAGTTTGCTTTAAAGGAACAAAGCTTCTTTTTGCCATTTAAGAAAGTAAGTTTGGTTGCGATGTCTAATACAGTTGAAGTTTCCACATATATTCCTTCTCTTGGCGACAGAAGAAAGTTTCACTGCTTCTAACTTTCTGTTTTAGAAATTAAGCACTGAAACCGGAGATAAAATTTAAAAAAAGAAAAGATACCAGATCACATGACATTTTAAAAACCATACCTCCTCAAAATTTGTGCTTAAGAGATGTAGATCATTCTGAATATGCCCATTTGCCCGTAACAAAGGCTACAGGAGGGACTGTTAAAATACATAAATTCTTATGCATCTATCAATGATTTAAGCCTCCCTGCTTGAATTTTGACATGACAGCTCAAGCAATGGGATTTTTCAACTTATTTCTGCTTTTAATATAGCATAGTGTTTTTAAAGTATATATTTTATATATTTAAAAAGTATGTAAGAGCAGTAGAAGGAGATCAGGATTACAAGTTAGAAGGCCTCCAAGAGACCACATCAACCATTAATATAGCTGGTGGGTGGTCTTATTTAGAGTTTGGTTCTCTGTGACTGTAATTTTAACAGTCTTGACTCTATGTCTCTTATTGTTTCTAACGTGAACTTTTGGTCATCCATTTCCTTTACTGCGGGGGGGGGGGAGGAGTCTATTTAAATATAATACAGCACCCTCTTTTCAAAACCCAACTCCCCGCCGCAGAAACCCCTTCTGACGAAATTCGCAGAGCTTTTTTATTTGCCCACATTTTGAAGGCGGCTCACCAAGAGAAGCCCCGCTCGCTGCTTCTTCGCAGCCTGATCCTTTTCAGTCACGGCAGCCAGCCCCAGCCACCTTCCCAACACCAAACCTCCTCAGGGAGAGGGACCCTCCGCCCCGCGGCCTCCCTAACGCCCCCAGCCACCGCGGCCGCCCCCGCCACTTACAAGGTCAGGCCTGTAGTACCTGTGCACCACCTCGGCGCCGGCGAACATGGCCAGCATGCTGGCCGCCAGCGCCTTCAGGTAGGTGGGCCAAGGCACGCCGGCGGGCATGGCGGCGGCGAGGAGGGGCCGGGGCCGCGCCGCCTGCTCGCCCCCTCACGGAAGGGCCCCGGGGCCACCCGCGCCGCGGCGACAGTTGGACACACCCTCCCTACGCAGACGCTCACGTAACACGCCGGAGGTGCGTCATCCCCCCCCCGCCCGCGCGCCGGCCGCAACATGGCGGCGGGGGTGGCGAGGCCCGCCCCTGGCGGAGGGGTACCCAGCTGCGCGTGACGCAGTCGTGACGTAGGCCCCGGAACCCTCAGGCCGCGGGGGGCAGCTGAGCCCCCCGCCCTTCCCAGTCCGCCTCCCCTCGGCGGCCCCAGCGGCAGCTCTCGGCCCGGCGCCGCCTCCCGCCGCCACCGACACCGGCGCTTCCCCCTCCCCGCGCCCCGCCCTCGCCGGCTGGGCCGGCCGGCCGCGCCCTCCCATTGGCCGCCGCCGCTCACGTGACGCGGGGCTGCCGGGCAGGTCGGTTGGGGCGCTGAGGCGCCGGGGGGGGAGGGGGCGCTGGGGGGCGGCCGGTGACAATAGCCCTCGGCGACGGCGGGAGGCTCCGCGCCCGGGCATGGAGGCCGAGGAGCTGGGCAGGTACCGGCGGGGCCCCGCCTATCAGCCGCGCTCGGGCCTGGCGTTGGGGATGGCCGTTGTCCTTCTCCTCCTCCATTTCAACCGCCCCCGGCGGCCGGGGGCAGCCGGGGCCGGGCTGTGGCGGGCCCCCTCCCCTCTTCCCCGAGCCCGCCCTGGACACAAAGCGGGGGGTGTGAGGGGAGCGCTCCCGGGTCGGGTGTGGTGGGCCCGGGGCCGTGGGGCGGCCCTGTGCGCCCGTGGGGGGGCGGTCGGCGGTCGGGCCGTGGGGCGCGATGCCGGGTGTGGGGTGCGGGGGGTGCGGAGGCCGTGGGAGAGCAGGGCTGCGTGGAAAAGGGGGCTGGCGCCCTGTTGGGAAGGGGCGTCGGGGTCCGTGGGGGCGGCAGCGGGGACGGGGCTCGCTGTGTGTTAAGAAACTCCGGGCGTGCAGCGGCGGCCTGTGTGCGTGGGTTTGGCAACGATCTCGCATTAGTTTTTGTTCCAGTGAACGTGTCTCTTTCTCTTCTCCCTTTTATTTTTCTTTCGTTTTTAGCATGAACTGAAGGAGGGGTTAAATCACTACCCTTTCCTCCTGGAACCGAAAATATTTATTTAAAGGTTCCATAATACATCAATACCAAAATGTTGTTTTTCTGAACCCCTGCAAGAAAAATTATCTAAAAAAATGTATATGAGGGTTAGAGGTGGGGGTAAAAGCTCTCTTCCATATCATTACTGTGTGGTTAGAGGACTTGTCCATGATACGGTGCAAATTGTTCTCTTTAAAGGGAATTTTATTCCCTTTATAAGAAGGAGACTTTACATACACATAAAATAAGAAAACATGTATTATAAGAAGATCTCTTGTTAGAGACTGTTCTTGGGTTATATACTTGAACGTCTTTCGTACTTTGTTCTGCCCTATATAATTAAGCTTTTACTACATTATGAACTGGATTCTACATCTCAGTTGTTTTTCCTAACACAAATGTGAGGATCGGTTTTGTTCTGTTCAGTAACTGCACGAGTATTTCATACAAAATGGAACTCTTCCAGCAGTGGGGGTTGAGATATTTAACCGTACTCTGAAAATCTCCCATGACTTTGTTAGGCAACTTCCCCAAGAATCTGACAGACTTACGTTCAAATTTATTCTCCTCGGTTCGGGGCAGGTATCTGGTTCAGAATCAATGGCCCGATCACAACACTGTGGGCTGTTCTGGCATAAATCACGTTTACAGTGGGATTCTTAAATAAATATCCACTGCATAATAGAGAATGGTCCCTTCTTGTGAGATATTTCTGTATATCTAAAAATTATTTGGTGGTTTTATGAATAGCTCTGAGGTGATAAAATTATTTCCTGAAAATTTACTGTGCACAAAATCTTTTCTATGTATTTCTATGGCAGTAGAATCTATGGACACGAAGGTGGCTGTGTAGGTAGAAGGGAATGACAGTATGAGGGAGAAGTTTGTGTTGGGACGTGAGGGCTGTAGGTGACTAATAAATGTGTGGGGCAAAACGAGCTGTATATGGAAAAACGTCTTTGTGCGTGGAAGGAGGCTGAATTCTGAGCGTGTATGAACACTTCTGTGTAGATTAAGTGCAATATTTGTGTTCGGATCCAGTGTGTGATGACTGGACAACATCTGCCACGCAATTTGTTAAAGCTGTTTAATAATCTGCATAGTAACTAATGCTGCTTGTATTCGTAATGCTTTGTAGCCCAGAATGATTCATCCATTCTGTATCATATCAGACAAAGTAACTGACGTAACATTGAGAAAATCTAAAACTTGTGAAAGTTGAAGTCCAAAAAGTTTTAACTCGCTTGCGTTGTAAATTGTTGGGATGTTTGGTAAACTGTTTGCCTTGGTAAGCTGTGCTACAGAGTGTTTTTTCAGGGAAAAAAGAGAAAAGCTCTGCACTTCACTTATAAATGTTGTGATTCTTCCACATTATAGTAATCACAAGAGAACTGTACTGTTAATGTTTGGTTTAACATCCCCTGATACCAGGTAGGCAGACAGTTAGTTCAGTGGATTTGGATAATTTACTGCCTTGTTAATAGAGTGGTTGGAGAATGTAAGCACAGTACACGCCAGCCTTGTGAAAGATTGATGTTTACAGTCTGTTTGGTACATCACTGAATTTCTAAATTGTTGACAAATTATGTCTCTTTTCTTTCTCCCTTTCTAAGATACTACGCATATCTTCAGCAGGCTCAAGCTTTTTACACGTTTCCGTTCCATCAGATGATGACTGCAGCACCCAGCATGGAAATCCTGACCGAGCAGCCGACTCTAGAGGGCGTTCCAGAGCCAAACATTGCCCAGGAGCCTCCAAAAGGTAGTTCGGCTGTGCTGAATCCGCTAAAACGGTAGTAGTCGATCGAGGGAAAAAAATTATTGGTCTTAAACTGCTTCTTCGGACCTGTTGGATTTCCTTTGCCTGATGCTTTCTGAGGAAGTATTGATTAATTGTCTGGTACAAAAAGTTACTTAAAGAATACAATTAAAAAGATAAGCAGTAAACCCAGGTGACAGCATTCACATTGTTCAGTCTCACAAAACTATCTTGTTGCAGGAAAAGCAGGTTTTTGTTTCAATAGATAAACGTATCATTTTCATGGTTTTTAATATTACGTTAGAGAAGTTTTCTTTTTTCAGTCTATGTTAAAAATATTTTTTTAACTTCTGCAAGAGAAGGACAGTATAATACTGTTTGTGTGAAATATTTTGCTTACATCATGGTTTAGTGTGTTGTAGTAATCACAAATAGTTAATTGCTTATATACACTAAGGATTGTTTGTTTTTAAAGAGGCCTATTTAAACAAATACAAAAAGTGCCTGTATGGCACACAAGTTTTGTACTTTATGCGCTTGTACGTTGCTTTTCTTTTCCCCCACTAGGATTTTATACGCTTAGGCTCTACACTAACCATGCCAAGAAAAATCCCTTGTTGTGTTGCTCTTACGCTTGCTCTTTACCACGTAAAAAAGGCAGTGATGTCTGCCGTGCTTAAATTCTGATTCTATAGCAAATATTCACGCACTGCGTTTCATCTTGCTTTTAATATTTAGATGTAGGTCAGAGCTCTCTGTACCAAGGCAACCTATCAGCCAGTTCATGCAGTGACGTTGCTTGTTTAAGTGCATCCTTTGATAAGCTTTTTTTTCCTTTTTTTTTTTTCTTAGTTGTAACGCATGGCCAGATGAAATCATAGGAAGAAAAACTCTCAGTTTAAAATAGTTGCAACTGCTCAATTAATTCACAGAATTATTCACGACAGTTAGGATGCATCTCAAGTGCTATATACTTAGGCTTCTTTTGCAGCTTTGTTATTGGGTAAGATGATGTCACCATGAGCATGCTGTTTGACTGCACTTTCAAGTATTTTTGGACAACCGTAATCTTTTATGAAGCTGTTCCCTAATATTTTTGCAAGAATTGGAAGTTGACTAAAGCCTTCAAAGGCAGGGCTTGAAGTTTTACCAAATGTGTGTGAAATTCACGGGAGCACATGTGAAAGGGAAAGATGTGGAGTCCAGCTACCTGCTGTGATGAAAAAAGTTTTTTAGGGTGACTCTCTGAAAGGCTGCCCTGACATTGTTCATCTTTCATGACAGTGTCTGGTTGGTGGGTACCTGATCAGCATGAGAGTTAGGAGAACGTTATCCTGCTTCATTTGAAGTACTCCACCTGCTCTGAGTTGCATGCATCTGTGGCATTTTGCCATCACGTGAAGAACCTCCTAATTCTTCAAGGGGTACGAGACAAAAGCTGCTTATGTGCCTCACCAAGTCTGCTCCCTTCTAGTCTCTTCTTCGTTGTAACTAGACTATAGCTCGAGTACTGTTACTTACAGCTTTCCTAAGCAGTTGCTCCATTGACGTGGTGGGAATTCCAGATGACTTTTATCCCCCTTTTTGTTTGCACACAGCTTTCTTACAAGAACAGCTTAAAAAATGTTTGTAGTCTTAGGGCAGTGCCCTGGTAGCAACTGTATTTATTTGTTATCTGTGGGAGAGTTTCATCTAGGAATTTTGAAAATAAGATGAAGTCTCAATTTTGAAGTAGTAGATTACTGTGGCTCTTTGCTGATTGCTGCTAAGTATGTTTTCATGTTTATGTTTTCATGTTTTTCAAGTTGTGTTCTGCACCTTGACATTCTTAATGAACAAGGATAGAGAGCAATCTCTGGGTTGTCACGTCATGACCGGTATCTGTGCTAATTGAAGCTCTAAGCTTTAAGGGCCAGAAGATGAGGAAGTTTCAAATGAGTGAGCTGAGCAGTGACTGCTTTATGTTTGCATTTTGTAAACAAAAATTAGTGTTTGATGTCACTCATTCAAATGGAGATCCTCAAGGTCTCATACATTACCTTGCTATATGATGCACTGGACAGTTTTTATTCCGTAAACAAATTGTGAATAGCTTACGCAGTCTTTGTCTTCGGCTATGTCTTTGTGTTCCTGACAAGCTTATGGTTTTGTGTTCCTGTCAAGCTTATATCTTACCCTGTAGGTAATCGTTGAGACCTGTTGTTTTTGACGTGCTGTTCAGTTTCTTCAACACATTATGTAATCTGTAACAATCAAGTTTCTTATTTAGAAGCTGAAGTGTGAAGAGTAGACTAGAATTTACTGTCGCATTCCTTGGAACCTAAGCTTTGATGTTCTGGCATAACCTCCATCTAAACAACATAACCTAGCCATGAGCTTATTCTTGGTTTGTGTGCTAAGTCAGCATAGTTGCTTGTGAGTAGGGTGTGCGCCTATGGTACAGAGACACCCAAACTAGCTCCATGTTGAGCCTGGAAAACGGAGATTCATCTGATAATTGTTTAAATTAATGAATTTTAAACGTAAATTTATCTTCGATTTCTTTTTGTATCTGTACATTTAGCTCACTCTTTTCGAATGTCCATACTGCACTATTAGAAATGTACAAAAAGGGTATTTGCTGTGTGTTTCAGAAGTCAAAAAAGGAGGAAGGAAAAGAAAAGCCAAAGCAACTGAGCCAAAGCAACCCAAAAAGCCTGCTGCTAAAAAAGAAAAATCAGCCAAGTCAAAAGGCAAACAAGAAAAGATCACGGATACTTTTAAAGTCAAAAGAAAAGTGGACCGTTTTAATGGTGTGTCTGAAGCGGAACTTCTGACCAAGACTTTACCTGATATTTTAACCTTTGATCTGGACATTGTAATAGTAAGTAACTCACTGTTACAAGATTAGGTAGAAAAGTGAATAGCCTGTACTCACTGGTTATGATTTACATTCCTTCTGCTTACTTATCTGTATTGCTTATATGGCAAGATCTTGCAAGATAAAGTATATAAACTGTTTCCTGTGTGTAGAGCTGCTTTGCATTTTCTGTTAAAAATCATAGTAACATAGTTCTAATTTCTGAGAAGTCTAAGGCTTATGTACAATACATAGTCATGAGAGACTGTTACTTGACACTTTATTTACCGGAAGCGCTACACCAGTGCCTGTAAAACACACTGTGAGCTGCTATTTTGACATTGCACAGCTAAATGAGACACTGCTATAAAATTGTCATTTTTTTAAAATAATGATGTAAGGTACAATTAACACAGGTTTTTTTATTGACAGTAACTTAGAATTGAATAAGCATCCTTACTGTAAATTAAATTCCTGACTAGCAAGCCATGTTCTCCTCTTTAAAATGGACTGGTATCTTTGTAGATTGGCATAAACCCTGGCTTGATGGCAGCTTACAAGGGACATCATTACCCTGGACCTGGAAACCATTTTTGTATGTTTTTATTTTCCTTTCTTCTTATAGAATTTGCAGAACTTTGTTAGAACTTGTAGCATTTTAATTAAACTGGTTCGGTTTGGGGTTTTTTCCTTTTTTTTTTTTTGGATGCAGAGATGGATTTTGCTTTTAACCATCCAAGAGTGATTTAAATCCCATAACTACTTTTGTGAAATACCTTACATAAAAAGGCATAAAAGAGGAATAATCAGTGACTTTCAGTGCAGATTCAGAACTGTCATGTAAACGCAGTATTATCAAATAACTTCTTGGTGTATTAGTATGCAACATAAGGAATAAAAATTAAATCTCTAGTACTTGACTTATCAAGGATAAGTCAATCGGCATCAATTTCTGATAGAAAATAAAACTACACACATTTTCCCAGAAGTACATTTCAGCAAGCCCTCTTCTGTTTGCATTTATTGATTTCTCCTAAACAAGCTTTCTAACTGATGAAAAAGCAAAACCCATTGCCCTTTCCCAGCAGGCATATGCATCTAGCATACCTGATTCTCCAGACATCTTTTCCTAGGTATTTTTCCATTTTAACTAACATTTTTTTGCAGCACTTGCTCATACAGAAAGATCATACCTGAACTCTGTTGAAATGCTCTGAGTACTGGGAGCTATTCCAGCTGTGGTAGCTGGGAGCTCCACGTGGGCTAATTTGCTGCCCTGTGATACTCCAGCCAAAATGCTTCTGGTGTCCAGCAGAGTTATAAATCAGGCTTGGGTGTTTCTCCAGCGTTCCCCAGACCAGCCAGACCAATGGCTGCCTTTACCGAGAAGCAGACCAGATATGCGTGCTCTGACAAATCTTCCCAAATCATTAGGGGCTAGCTGTGGTTAATTTGTGCTTAAGAGATTGGCAGTGCACATCACCCAAACTGTACTTTTATATGCTAAATGTGAATGTAAGATGTCAACGGGTTCTGTCAGAGAGGCCCAGTGCAAGGAGAAGCAACGGCAAGGTTGTAAAAGAAATCTGACGCATTTTATTTGCCACATTCTTCCCACAAAATCCATATTGATCCCATTCACTCCCTGCTTAAGTGAATTGCAAAATCTAAAGCTTTGTATTGAACTTAGAATAAAAGACTGGTTTCCATACACATGACCATGGTGAGGAATTCCTGTTGTTCACTAGGGATTTTCTATCCTCTTGCAGTAGATAAAGTAATTTTTGCTATTTTAAATTTTTCCGGATAGGGCAATAGTCTTCCCAAATTAACTGATGCTCTGTTAATGTAAATTCTTCCTTTAGCATTCCAGTACTCTGATAGTCGAGGGAGGGGTTGGTTTTGTTTTAGTTTCCTTAGAAAAAAGGCAAATGCTTATCTTCCTATTTCACAGGGAAGTGTCTGTTCATGTCTGGTCTAAGTAATGAACAGCTAAACCATATGGATGATCACACCTTGCCACATAAATACGGGATTGGGTTTACAAACATGGTTGAAAGGACAACACCTGGAAGCAAAGACCTCTCCAGGTAGGATAACAAGGGGGAATATCGTGCTTGTTCATGAATTAATAGTTGTGATTATAATTTTGAGTACTTTCTCTTTTAGCAAAGAGTTTCGGGAAGGAGGGCGAATTCTGATGCAGAAGTTACAAAAGTATAAACCTCGTATAGCAGCTTTCAATGGAAAATGTGAGAACTTTGATTTTTTAAATGAGTTTTTTCTGTCAGTAGCTTTTTTTTTTTTTTGTCTACTTATCCTAATTTCTTTTCATTTTAGGTATTTATGAAATTTTTAGTAAAGAAGTTTTTGGAATAAAAGTTAAGAACTTGGAATTTGGACTGCAGCCACACAAGGTGCCAGATACAGAAACTGTAAGTATTGATACTGAGAAACAAAAACAAGGCACTCCATTTTGGTTATTTCAAAACTAACAAAGTCTCAGGACTTGCACACACTTACAGCAACATCAGAGTTTGCCCAAAGTACAAGAGATGTGAAAGGCATTTAACTTAAATAAGGGGGAACAGTGCAATTTTCAGACACATTTTTAATGCAGCTTCTTCACACTTGCGGACTGTATTTGGGAAATGGTATATTATGGTTAGTAGGTTAGTGGACTATCTAAAATACGAATAAAGCATAGATGCTTTTATGATAATTGTAATCTAATTTCATCTGATTCTCTGTGTCCAGTTCCCTGTATTCAGTAATCTATATTACTGAATTTTGATACCAAACATGATGATGGTGCTAGTTGTGCCACAGTGGGGGAAGAAAAAACGGTAAAGTCTATCATGGTGTTATACACTGCAGCTACGGCATTGCTGGATCTGGCCATGGCCAGGTATTTCCATCAGACTCAGTCTTGTTAAGCTGCTTTGCAGCTTGAAACTAAATTGGACACTTAAGATATAACAAACAGTTTGATGCGGAGTGCATTAGTCATAGACATCTAGTGCTGGAAGATACCTCAAGAGACCAGCTATATATCATAAACAGGTTTGTTTAACCTGTTCTTATAAACAGGTTAAGGCAAAGACTGCCAGCACTACCTGCCAAGGTAGCTTATTCCAAAGTGTCATTACCTTGTCAGTTCAAAGTTTGGGTTGTTTTTATTTCTATCCCAAATTACCGATGCTGCAAGTTTAAGCTTGTTTTAAGCTGTCCTCTAAAGGTGAAGTGTTGCCATCAGAGCTTGAAGAACTGTTGGTGATAAAGTGCGTGCTTCTTAAGTAGCTCTTAAAAACTTCCACAGTAGCTGTATTTGTAAGAAAGATAAACAATTCTCTTTACTAGCACTTGTTCATAAATACTGCATGGTAATAAAAGTATTGGATACAGTTCCTTTTTCCTGAACTAACTTTGTGTCTTTAGTTAGGGCTGTTGGCAGAGACAGAGACTCTAAAGTTGCCTTCAAGCCACACCAACTCCTGGCAAGTGTGATGCAGCCACGCTTGGCCAAGAAGCCAGGCTAATTAACCTATGATGCCTCCCTCACTGGTTTGGGGTGTTTGCATGCTGTCACGTACTCCTCTGTGGACTTTCTGGCTCAGAGCTCCGCTTGCTCAGGGAGCTCTGGAGTCTGCTCAATTCTCTGGCATACGTTTGTAAATTGTACTTCTTGCAACACATACTGGTACTGCTTCTCCTGCAGCACATAACAACTGGTGAAAATTGTCCTCGCTTCAGCAGCTGGTAATTGGCCCCTCTCTTCAGGGCAAGACATCTAGCTGGCCAAGAAAAATGAAAGGCTCCTTTTATCCTTTTCCACAAACGCTTTTGGCATTAGTTGAAGTTTGTACAAAGGGTTAAAGCAGTGAGCTTAACTGTTAAGTTATTCTCGATGCACTAAATATTAATTCATAGTTCAGGGACCAGTAATACTCTTTTTCATGCTTTTTGTCTCAAGCTCTGCTACGTTATGCCATCATCCAGTGCAAGATGTGCTCAGTTTCCTCGTGCACAAGATAAAGTTCATTATTACATAAAGCTGAAAGACTTAAGGGATCAACTGAAAGGCATCGCACCAAACACGGAGGTGCAGGAGGTGCAGTACACATTTGACTTGCAACTTGCACAAGGTATAGTGGTTATTTTGTTAATCCTTCATTAAAATGTAGTGTACAACACAATTAGCAGTTTCCCAGGCAAAAAGAAATAAAGAATTTAAGTGGAGGAGGGAGATGTGCCATCTTCTGTGAATCATGTGGTGTAGAATTACAGATTCCACTCTCTAAAGTACACTTTTAATTATCTAAGGGGAGCAGGAATTATCTTGTAGAATGTCTGGCTGTTTTTTCAAGTGTTCTCTGATAAAAATGCTCTTTGATCATTTTTATTCTGAATATTAATACTTGAGGTCTCTTTCTGCAGAGGATGCTAAAAAGATGGCTGTCAAAGAAGAAAAGTACGATCCAGGTTATGAAGCAGCGTATGGAGGAGCTTACTGTGATCGTGCACCGTATGAAAGCGAACAGTGCAATTTCTCTCCAAACGGAAATGGTAGAGTGCGGTGCTTGAGGCATTCAGTCTGTAAACCATTACTTCTGAACAAATACTTAGTGGTATCAACTGCTTTTTAAAAACTGTGTTTTATTATTTCTGTTTGTTTTAGCAGCAAGCAATCCACAGTACTGTGAGGGCCCGTCCTTTGGTGAAGTTCCTAATGGACAATGGATGACACAGTCCTTTGCAGACCAGATTCCAGAGTTCAATGCTGGTATGACACAGGAAGAAGAGGGAAGCAGTGCGTAAGAGCTGTTTCTTCTCGGCTATGCATACATGCTGCAGTTTTAATGCAGTGATCAAGATTGGTACCTCGGTTCTCCAACTGAAGCATTTGAATAGTATTTTATCTCCCCTAGTTATTTTATTATAGTCTAAAGTAAGTGTGTGGTAGGCTCTAATTGATGAACTAGATAATTTTAAGGAACTGTCCAAACTTTTTAAAAAAAAGTTAGCCCTTTTTTGTATATGAGTTTTATATTTAATGTATACCATTTCTTGCAGTTTTTGACAAATTGCTTTCTCATTCGTGAAGATTTCTTTGGGGCGTGAATTTTATTCCACAAATCCATAATGTAGTAGTAACAGCAGCAGTATACTTTTTACTGATGCCTCAATATTTGGATATCTCATAAGCCTTTTATAGCCAGGGGGGAAATGGGAAGTGTACCCTCATCTTACATGAAGTGGTGTTTTTAATCATGCACAGTTAAGCAAATTGTGCTTTTTAAGTCTGCCTTTTACCTTCTTAAAAAGTGCAGAAAGTTGCGTTCTGCAGCTGTGAGTACTGAGTATTTTCTGGGCGGGAAGAGAGAGCTCTGTCTATTTAGTGATTGGACCATATTCAGGATTAAGGGAGTGGAGACATCATCTCAAGTCACAACACTGGGGAGGAAAATTTGTATCGCACAGGACAGGGCATAAATATTCTAGCTGAGCTGTCTTAGGGTAAGGTGTCCCTACCACTCCATCTCTTTCCCCTTTAAATCCCAACGTAAGGAACTGAAATTCCTTTAAAAAAAAAAAATCAAAACAACGGTGGTTCTTGAATTCTGTGGCATTTAAACTCTCGGTCATTTCTGTGCGATTAATCCCTTCACCTGACCTTTAGCAGGAGGCAATCCCTTTGAACGGATTACACTGCAGGGAATGGAATAACCACGTTCCCTGTAAAAACCCTGTACAGCTACATTGTTTATGTCAGGTACGATTAGCACAGGGTGAAAGAGGTTTGCAATTTCGCAGTTTTTAACATTGTTATCTTTAATCTGTAGGACCATAGAGGGTGTTCTCCTTATTCCTCTTACAAGTTAAAAAACCTAAATTCAATATAAGGGCAGCTGTTCCATGAATAAGAAGTCAGCTGTAGAAACTACAGCTCTCTTCTGAGGAACTTGCTTAAACGCTACATAGTTTTGGCCAATATTAGTGACTGAGAAAGAAATGAGATTCTATGCTTGTGCCTAACCATCATCTTCTTTTCCTCTTTTATCAAGTGAAGAAGAGATGAAGTAAAAGCAATAAGTTGATCAAAACATTGAAGTTTTGATGATCTTATGACAGTAGGTGCTTTCAAGGTGCTACTTGAAAAACAGATACAAACAGTATCTCCGCAATCCACACTGGTCAGAGATTCCTGTACTGGTGTGTTTTATCCTTTCCTCACAGCCAGTGACAGTTGTCATGCATTGAGTGTAACTAGTTAAGAGTGTAGCTTCTAATCCTGCTGTAACAGCTCTCACTGAGATCACACACTGTCAACCTGTTGTGAGGCAGGCATGATGTTTACAGTTTTCTTCCCAAATTACGTGGCTTAATTCTGAGCGTCTTAAATCAAGGAGGTGTGCATTATGATTCTGATTGTGTTTATTAGCTTCAGCATAAAGCTGTTCAGTATATTGTCAGAAAGGTATAGGACTTGTCTTGTATGTTATTTAAAGTGTACTGTATCATGTATTGCTGTTTACATGGACGTTTTCCGGCAGGTGCTCAAAGTATCTTGCATCAGGGATTTGTTACAATTCCATTTTATTTTTCAACAAAATTAGAAGCATGTAATTAGCACTGCTGAGTATGTAGCACAGTAGGATATAACTACTGTAAGGCTATCCTGTTTGGGTGGAAGGGAAAGGTCTCATCTTTAACGGAGTCACCTACTAGGGTATCTAGGTATAAAATACAGTTAAGTGTACAATGACCGTTTCACTAAATATTGCAATTCTATGTGTACTCCCTCAGAACTGGTGCTCTTTTCAATACAGTAATACAAAAGTTCTTAATCTGTCTTAAATCTATCAATGTTTCACAATAAAATCAGGAATTGTATTGCAGTGTCTTAGGATGTGCTTTTGCATCTTTCTAGCAGGGGTCTAAATGCACTACGGGATATGTAATAACACAAAAACACTGCAAAACACAGTCACCATGCAACAGAACTCTACTCATTAAAACGCTGTTTAAGTTTTCATTTCGGGCTGTTTAATGTGGGCTAGACAACTAAAGGCACCTTGTATGTAATACTGCAAGTATTTCCTGTGTAGATTTTTCTACCAGCAGACATTGGAGTCTTATTTATAAAGATCTTACATTAAAACACACTTGTCTGGCACTGAATTTCACCTCTCTAAACATTTAATGAAAATACTTCGTTGTCAAATAAACTTGTTTCCTGACCGTAAATGAAAGTCAAGATGATCTGAACTGTTTAACTGTCATTCTGGGCTCCCTCTCCAGCCATGAGCACACAAAACTGATGGTCATTTATTCATATATTTAACAAATACTTAGTTTTCTAAAATCAGTTAATTATACAACGTGTTGCATCTCAAACTATTACATACCACAGAACATAGCGTATGGATGCATTTAAGTGGTTTCAGTATCAGCTATCAGGACGAGTTAATTTGAACTTCCCTGAAGGGTCAGGAATAAACCAGTTTTCCCAGAGATCGGTGTGAACACTGGGATAGTCCCAAGGTTTGTATCTCCCATTCCAATGAAGTAGTTTAGCTTCTTGAAGAAAATGCTCTGAGTAACGGGTATCGGGACTCCAACCTGCAGGGGCAGAGTAAAAAAAAAAAAATTAATCCAAAAAATTAATCCAGTTTTTAATAGTGGAGGACACTATGGAGTGAGGTAAACTGAGTTATTTTCTTAAGAAGTCTGATCAGTACCATTTCACCTGTTAATAGACAACTAGTTGGATGACAGAGTAGCTTTTTTTCGGCTTCATGCCTCTAATACTGCATCAGCAAAAAATCTCAGCAAGTTTCTTCTCAACACTTTTAACATCTTCGCATAGCTGGGGTTAAAAAAAAATTCCTTTTACTATTCATTTTACCGTACCAGCTAAGCCATTATCTTTTTCCCAGGATAATTCACTATTACAAGGTGAAAGGTAACTACATCCTGCAGAATGTTGAATACACAAACACTGCCAGACATCCCGTCTTCTTCTACTGTGTCTACTAAAAGAGCATCTGATTTTGTTCAGTCTCTTGCTGTATTCAGATCTTTTACATATTCTTTCCATAGTTCATGACAAAATAACTTATCTGGTCTTCAAACATGTAACTTTGTCCTTTGTATTTGGTTTTTTTTTTTTCCTTTTTTTATCCAATTTAATGACTATTAGGGTTTCAGGCTTTTTGCGGGGGTGCAATTACTTTGTTTACTTGACCTGTTAAGGTATTTTCATAATCACACCTGTGGGGAACCCCCACGTTCTGCCCTACCCTGAAAAGAGCAGGACTAATGAGTGTTGGGGGAAGCAGGGATTACAGGCTGTGCATCTCAGTTACAAAGTAACGCATTGAGGTAAAGCAACATAAGGTCCTGTACTGGAATTTTACAAACCGCTCTCTTTATTTAGTTCCAACTGTGCATGGTGGGAAGTTAAACTTACCAAGATGCCTTATGTGCCACATCGGATTAATAGCGGAATACTTTCCATGAAACACAATCAGCATTGGAGAAGTTGCCACACCACCCCCAAGGGTGCTGCTGTAGAGGTTTTCCCTGCAAAAGGAAAAAAGAAAACATTCAAAACTTCAATCAAAGAATCTTTAGTACAAAAGGCAGAAGATTAACATAAGTATTCTGGAAAAATTCAAAATCGTTTTGTACAGACCAGTTTTCAGCATACTCCTTCCTAATGCTGTTAATTGCTTGTATTTGCAACTCCGATTCCTGTTGAGGGAATCGTTGCTACCAAGCAAAATGGGAGTCAAACCCAACATGAAGCCAAATAACTCGATATACTTCATATAGCCTGCAAGGCTGACAAAGTTTACAGTAGAAAAAAAGCTGTTAACGTTAAGGAATCAAACATATTTTGGCCTGGACAACCGGTCAGCACGTGGGCAAAGCCATCCCAGCTACGGGACACTGTGCCACCTGACTGCCCAACAAGGAGGAAACCTGGGAAGTACCAAGATGCTTAGAGGCCACAGAACAAAAAAAATAAAAAATAATAACCTTCCTCCAAAACTGGGTTTCAACTGCTAAGCAATTTATTTCACTGTCATTTCAAAATCCAGCTAAAAGGAACATGAATGTGTTATGAAGGTATAAAATCAACTTCATAGATAAAATTTGCAGTAATATTAACGGACTTTTTTCAACCTCTTAAAAAGCCCAGCAATAGCTTGTCGGGATATGTTGCATAAACAGAGTAAGAGAAAGACATTTGGCTTTTCATTCATTCACATGCTTGTCATTTGTGTCTCTCCTCTGTTCCTTTCTGAAACTGACAAGTAATGGACATAGTCCAATAGCAACAAACTATTCAGTTTCAGTTTAGCCTTGCTAAATTTAAATTTAACCCTTTGCAGAGGAAGAAAGTAATGTCAAGTTTGCAAATACAGGTTAACAGTGAACTACCAAAAAAAATTAACAGTGATTGTTTTACTATGTCGTGACTTATTCACAGTCAATGCCAAAAAAATATCTTTCATGTCAAATTTTGTTCATCTATAAAAGAAGTGTTTTCTATTGGCATTTAAGAAATATGGTGTCCAAGTACAGTTTGGCTGACATTACAATAGGAGAGACCCCACACAAACAAGGAAACATTCCTCCTCCTTTAAGCCAGCCTCAGGAAGGGAAGATCGTAAGTGACTTGATCCCAAGTGAGGTTGGTCACCCAAAACAAGAACCATGTGTTCTCAGTGTCCCTCAGGATGAAGTGTGGTTTGTGATTAAACATGAGACTAAATTTTCAGATGGTCATTTCCTGGTACAAAATTGATCAGATTTAAGCAGATGGAATTTCTGGAACATGAGTTACTTCACTTGATGAGATCTCAAAGAAAGACTGCTTGGAGTTAAAAAAAACTTCTAAGAGCTTTTAAACAGAGAATAAAACTGTAAAATGAGTGTTAAAAGTGAAGTGCAAAGCTAGATTTCCACACATACTCTACATTTCTTTGCATCCACTTTTCCAATTGCTTTGTAATCCGTTGATGTTTCCATTCAGTCATGTTAGCAACAATTACTCCAGGATTAAAGGAGCAGGTGCTGGGGCTGATGCCAAGATCTCTAATTGCTTGCTTTCTGTAGTCCAGGAATCCCATGTACGTGTTCTAAGAAATAAATAAATAAATAAAAAGTAGCTTTATCACCTATAAATCTCTATAAAGGTAACAGTAAATGCATCTGTCTACCACTCACATGGAGACTAAATATGTGCTCCCAAAGCTGAGTTTCTAGAGATGGTTACCTGTCTTGATTTCTGTATGACACAAGGCTGAAAGGCAGGATACTTCCAGCTACTGAATTACTTTTTCCACAGTATCATTCCATGTGAGTTTGATAAGGCTTTTCCCTCACCACGTGTTTGCCTTTCTGTAACTCAGTCTAAATGATATAGCATCACACTTGTACAGCTCTAATGCTAGAGGGACTTACTGACAGCTCCGGGAAACTCAGCTCAGGAGTTAGCCTTTAAACCTGTTTTCCTAAGTTTTGTTCCCATTTTGACTACTACAAATCATAATATTCTTTCTCCATTATATTTTCCATTAAGTGCTCGTGATCTGCTGATAGCAAAATACCAAACAATTTAGTAGAATCCAAAGAGCAATAGAGATTTAAATTACAGAAAACAACTCTGCATAACACCATATCATTATAGAGTTACTACAAAAATTAGTTCTTAATTACATGTAAAACTATTACAAAACTACTGCAAAAATAAAAATATAATTTTCACTTCAGGGAAGACATACAAAATCACCTTACATTTGTGGGTAAATACATTTCTCATTAGAATTCCAAAATGGCATCTTACCTGCATCCCTACACTTCTAACCATTTCATGTGTAGAAGGCAGATCACAATCATCTGAAAAAGCTGCAGCATGTCCAGGAGCTAACTTAGTATCATAGAGTTCTTGGATGTCACCTGATTACAGAAAGATCAAAAGCATGAGGAACTCCGCTTCACTGCTACAGAGTTGATAAGATAACTTCTGTTCTCATACGTTACTTACAAACCTACCAGTTTTAGGGCATAGCCCAGATATTAACGAAGGCTGATTTTGTAATATGGAACAATTTTCAAATTTGAGTCCTCCGCTTGGATGTCTAAGGTCTATCTTAAGATATTATCATCAATTTTCAACACGTCCATAGTCTGGTCTGAATGTCCAAAATCAGCTACAGCAGAAGCCGACTACACCGTTAAGAAGCCTGGTTATAAAGTTCTGCATTCATAGAGCTTGCCTTTGGGATAAGGAGGGCACAGGCAATTTTTCTGAGCCTCTTCAAGTCCCACAGAAGTGCTACTTCAATCTCTTGCACAGATCATTTTTTTCCTAGTGCTACTGCATTTATACCTCCCAGTAAGATACCTGGATTCCCAGCACCGGCCAGTTGAAATGTGCCTGTCACACTTGACCATTCCCTGCTGGCTTCACAGACCACCCAACTCCTTCCTGGTGGAGGGAAATAACGTAACGCTTGGCATCTCACTCATCACCTTTAATCAGCAGGTACCCATGATGTGGCAGAAGAGTTTCAGGGCAGGTGGGAAGCACAGCGCTGCCCCAGCAATTGAATGAGTCTGCATCCAAAACCCCTACAGCTACCAGCTTTGCTGCTGGCCATGGGATGGTCACAGGAAAGATGAACTATCTTGGCAGGCCACATATGGCCCAGCAGCCTGAGGTGACTCATTAAAAGACTAGTAACTGAAAATACTCCCCATACTGCAAACAGTGGAACTACTATTTCTGAAATAAGCAGAGGTTATTTCTTTGTCTGAAGTCATCAGCTGGTTGGAAAACTTGGTTTAGGACTCATGTCCCACCAAGAAATAGAATTTGAATCAATAGGACACTTAATTGTTGAAGATCAACATGCCTTGCCAAGTATTTTCTCCTGATTCTAAATAGCTTCTGCTTTTCAAGAGAAAAGCAGAAAAATTAAAAAAAAAAAAAAACACCACCAAAAAAAACCAACCCAAAAAAAACCAAACAAACCAAAAAAAAACCAAACCAAACCATTCTGGGCTGACACTCCAAATTCAGTATGTTTCATTTTTACTGCTTTGCAGAAAGCAAGGACAAACAAATAAACGATCCCAAAGTTAAACACAGAAAACCCCATTCACTCCTTATGCTCTAAGAAGCCTCACTCACTCCCGTTGCAGAGACAATCTGACAGAGAGCACAGTCTCACATTACAGCTGAGACATGGGGAGCAGCTGCCAGAAAAGGCTTCCTCCCTCCACCACACTCCCACATGTCCATCTTTATTCCCTTCTTCTGGGCGCTATCGTTGCATGGCCCAAGGGTGAGCAAGATAGTCTGGCTGAAGCAAAGGAAAAAAAATTTTTAAAAAGGTTGGTTTTTCGTTATTTTTTTGTACCACTAGTCTTCTGCCAGGTCAACCAGCTGAATCAGCTTATTCTGCAGCTGCAGAACTGTAGATATGACACAAGTAACAAGAGCTGCCTGAGGACAGGAGAGGCCACTTCCATCAGCAGCAGCCTACCATGAGCTGTAACGTGAAACTGCACCTATACCCTGCGGCTCCAGAAACACGATCATCTGACATAAACTGACACCCCTAATGAAAGAGAAAGCCCTACCTCCTCTCTTCTCCTAGCCACGCTGCCTTGAGTCCTACCAGGGAACTAATTTAGGCTGAAAGTAATCACATTTCACAGAATCGTTGGAAGGGACCTTATGAGGTCATCTAGTCCAACCCCCCTGCTAAAGCTGGTTCATCTAAGGCAAGGTGCACAGGATTGCATCCAGGCGGGTTTTGAATATCTCCAGAGATGACTCTACAACCTCTCTGGGCAGCCTGCTCCAGTGCTCTGTCACCCTCAAAGTAAAGTAGTTTCTCCTCATGTTGAGATGGAATTTCCGGTGTTCCAGTTTGTGCCCGTTGCCCCTTGTCCTGTCGCTGGGCACCACTGAAAAGAGTCTGGCCCCGTCCTCTCGACACCCGCCCTTTAGATATTTATAAGCATTGGTGACTTTCCCTCTCAGTCTTCTCCTCTCCAGGCTGAACAGACCCAGGTGTCTCAGCCTTTCCCCGTCAGAGAGATGCTCCAGTCCCCTGATCATCTTCATACCCTCTGCTGGACTCTCTCCAGTAGTTCCTTGTCTGGTGAACACCTGCACAGGTGCAAGGAGGAGGGATGCAGGGGAAGTGGTGGGCCCAGCTTAAAGTGCTCGTGAAACTGGAGTGTAAATGAAGACTTTAAGAATCTTTCAAAGAGTTAAATATTGCTGTTGCCTCTTGATGACAGACAGAACAACAAAACCAAGAAGCAGAGACGACTGGAAACACACATGTTGAAGAAACTGTGATACGAAGTCTATTGCAAATTAAAATGAGACAGGCAAAGCAGATGAATCATATTTTATAAAGCAGCTAATAGTGGCCCCTTTAAGTGCGGATGTTCTGAAATCTGCCACTAAAGAGACAAAACTATAAAAAGATGCAGAGAAGCAGTGGAGAATAAAATTATACTTTTGTCATATGTAAATTCACTGATCTTAATGTTTTACAGCAAACATTAACCTAGACCAAAGAATTTATTATAGTTATACTCAGTCCTTTCCAAAGGAAATTTTCATAGGAACATTCCTTTAACGTTTAAGAAGGACAGGTAAAAAGGTTTTGTTGTCCCCGCGTACTGGGCCTGCTGTCGTGGTTTGGGATGGGCTGGCCACTAAAACAAGCGACAGATGCTCTCCCCAGTAGGGGACACTATGTTTCCTGTATATCTGTCAAGAAAGTAATAATCACAGTATCTGGAAAATACTGTAGGCCAGATACTGCAGTGGCATGCAAGACTTCCCTCTACTGTGTTTTCTACTTTCAATTTAATCTCTCTCTCTGATGCCTGTAAAATTACCGAAAAGAAAATTGGTTCTGTTTTACCTCAAACCAGGACACCTGGCAAGGATAGGGTTAATTTTCTTCATAGCAGCTCATATGGTGCTGGGATTTAGATTTTTGACCAACACGGTACTGATAACACACTAATGTTCTAGCTTTTACTGAACAGTGTTTGCACAGTATCAAGGCCTTCTGTTTCTCACTTGCCCCCCCACCCAGTGACTAGGTCAGGGGGTGCGCAATAGGCTGGAAGGGGACACAACCGGGCAGATGACCCAAAATGACCAAAGAGATACTCCATAGCACATAATGTCATGCTCAGCAATAAAATGGGAAAGAGTGGGCTTGGGGTGGGGTGGGTGGTTAGCCAGCTTTTACTGGGGAACTGGCTGGGCATCAGTCTACCCACTGGAAGTGGTGAGTTGCCTTTACATCACTTGTTTTGTTTTCTTCTCTCTTCTTCCACTTATCCTTCACTTATTAAAAATTTATTTGTTTGTTTATTTTATCTTGGTCCTCAAGTTTTCTTGCTTTTATTCTTTCTTTCCTCCTTCCCCCATTCCCACTGGGAGCGGGGATCTGGGGGAAGTGAGAGAGTGGCTGTGTGGTGCTGAGCTGCCCACCACCGTTAAACCACAACACTCTGATTAAAAAATGTTATAAAACAACAGCAAGACAATATGATAAAACATGGGAGGACAACAACTCTACAGAGACGAAAAATATACTGGAAAACAGACAAGAAAAAAATGATAAATTAATCTTTAAAAAAACAGTAGTTCCTCTAATTAGATTGCTTTGTATGAAAAAAATTTTTTTTTTCAGGATTTGAATGTCTTCTAACTGCTCCCATTTGTCTAGGAACTCTGAAATCTTTGATCATGATTCTGCAAATTGCGATGGATTCTGAGCTGAAGATGCTCCAAATCCTATTCTGAGTGTTTGGAATTTTAACCCTCTCATTTGAGTAAATTCCTCTTGCTCTCAAGAACAGCAATTCTGGATAAGGAACTAGTAGCATTTGGGGGAATTCGAATACTAGCAGGAAATGCATGTCACGTACTTAACAATAAATATTGCAGTATCTAAGTGAAATCCATCATATCTTTCAGCAATTGACCAGATTCAATTAAAATTAAACACATACATACAATTTTGATCAAAATCCACTACTCAAAAAATATAGGAAGTTCTTCTTCAGACATTCCTTTAAACAAACAGATTATTTGTAGTTTTCCTGAGTGCAACGTTCCTAGCAGCTGCCTCAGTTTCTATCATATCTCATATTTCCAAACGACTGTAAAAGCTGCAATAACTTTTATTTTAGTTCTGCTAGAAATGGCTTTTTGGATGACAACTTACCTTGAACAATGATATCATCATCCAAATATATTACTTTCTCATGTTTCTGGATAAGTAGAGGGAGATAAAACCGAACGAAGTTCAGCTATTAAACAGAAAAAAAAAGGTAAAGACTAAATGGTAAAGCTGTTTAATGTAGTAGTCTCACGCTTCTGTCTCTATTAACAATCAGTTTTAATTTCTCTCTTCATTGAGCACTCGCCAGCAATCATTTGCTTCCTCCCTCCAGCTTTACTAGTATCTTTACTAGTATCCTGAATCCATTATTATTATTATTTATCCCTATTTAATTTACTATGGCCCCAACCAAACAGCCCAAAACAGTTGCTTCTTCCCAGAATCACAGAATCATTTCTGTTGGAAGGAGCCTTTTGAGACCATCTTGTCCAACCCCTCTTCTCAAGCAGGCTCCATTCAAGCAAGCTGCCAGGGACCATGCCCAAATGGGTTTTGAATATCTCCACAGATGAAAACTCAACAGCCACTTTGGGCAACCTGCTCCAGTGTTTGACCACCTTCACTCTTCTGCTCAGAGGAAATTTCACATATTTTAATTTGTGCCTGTTGCCTCTTGTCTCTCCCCTTGGGTATTTCTACGCATTGATAAGATCCTCCTGAGCCTTCTCTTCTCCAGGCTGAAGAGCCTCAGCTCTCCCAGCTTCTGCTCATATAAAACATACTCCAGTCCCTTAATCATCTTTGCAGGCCTGCGCTGGACTCACCCCATAAGTCCATATCTTTCTTGTACTGGGGAGCTCAGAACTAGACACAGTACTCCTGATGCAGCCTCACCAGTGCTGAGTAAGGAGGAACGATCACCTTCCTGGACTTGCTGGCAGTGCTCTTCCTAATGCATTTTTTATAGCATACATCATAAAAAACACTTCAAATTTAATAGTGCCATCATTCCACTCTATAGAAATGGTTTGACTGGTGGCACAGACATGGGATAACAACTTCTACAATAGCAACGAAGAACCCAGCAGAGGGAAAGGGGACTGCGAACGTAAGAACAACCATACTGATGCAGACCGTTTTACCCAGCACCTGCCTTCAGAGTGGTCCTAAGCAGATACTCAGTGAAAAATAAGAGAGCAAGCATACAGAAAAGTTGCTCCAAGTATATTCTCCTAGTTCTCAGCTATTTCCAGCTCAAGGGATTTTCTGAACCAGAAATGATCTGTCTAAATATAAACTTCAGTCCTCACTGAATCCCTGTAAATTTACATTCACAAGACCTTTCGGTGAGGAATTCTAGAAGTTTAGTACCCATTGCATGAAAAATGTGCAATGTTTCTTGTTTGTTCTGACTGTGATTCCTACTAATTTAATCTAATGGCCATTAGCTCTTGCATTGGAAGCGATAGTGAGCAACCATCCCCCATCCAGTCCTCCGTGCCACTCAGTTCTGTAGACCTCTACTATTTTCTCACTAAAAGCCACATTTCCAGGCTATACAGTTTTAACCCACTGATTCCTTGCATTAAATCTTTTCCATGTATTAGAAATGTCAAAGGCTCAGAGAAGGGCAGCAAGAATAAACATTCTGAACAGACCTGAACATCTTCTGGTGGTGCTACATCTTTTTTCAGATAAGGGGACAAAGATTGCACACAGCGTTTAGGATGAGGGAAAACTATGGATTCATATTGTGGCATAATGATGTTCTCTATTTTGATCCTTACTCCTTTCCTAATTATTTCTAGCATCTGATTTGCCTTTTCTGACAGCTAGTAATATTTAGGTTAGTCATTAGCCTCTGAATTAACCCTGGACATGAGCAGAATGCAGCCAACTCAGCATCATGGAGGCACAAAGAACACTATTAGATCTTCCTCCAACAAACACTGAATATATTCTTAAAGATATGACACATTCAAATTACCAAGTTTATGCCACCAAATAATGGGGTCCCAGCAAGACAGACAAATTGCAAGGAGCTTCTTACAATACATTTTTTCCTTCTGGAGTGTGGGCATAGTGTTTGGACCTGATGTGGCTTCTCTGTCTTACACTCCTCTTGTGTAATTGAACAGCGATCTAGGACATTTTAAAGCCTGTAATAAGCGTTAAAACCCCTGAAAATTTGTTATGTGGTGTTCATTTACTCACAGGCTGCAGTAGCTCAGGACGCGATGCATCTTGTCTGATTTTTCCTTTTAGTACCATAGGGTTGAATTCCACAACCTTAAATTTTATTTCTTTCAGTTTAGAATTTTCAATCCATTTTCTGTGATAAAAAAGAAGTGATAAAAGAAATATTGAGCGTGTGGCAAGTACCTCCAGTATTAAATTCACAGACTCATAGCAGAATAAGAGACCTTTGAAAGCTCCTCAATATATTCTATCCCAAGACAAAATCACTTATGTCTACAGCTATTGCATACAGACATTTAACCTGTTCTTAAAAAAAACCCAAACCAACAAACAAAACAAAAACAACACCCAGAAAACCCAACCAACTGCCAAAAACTGAGACTCCACATATTGCCCAAACAACCCATCTTTCACCATCACTAGCATTAAATGTTATTTTTCTAGCTTTCTTACTGCATTTAAAGACCATTTTTTCTTATCCTGTCTACTGTGCTTTTAAAGCAGAGGTTAGTTTTCACCCTTTTAAAGTTTTACATCCTTCAGGATGACTGCCACATCACCTCCAAACTATATTTTCTTTAGACTAAACTAATTCTTTCATTATTTTGTCAGGCTTCTTGACACCATTGCTTATTTTCTCCTCTGACCTCTCTTCTAAATCCTTCCTGAAGACACCTAGAACTAAACACTACACTTTTTCTGATGTCTTAATAATGTCTGCAAGATCAGAAAAAGGTTTCCTCACATCTCCTGTGGTCGTATATGTCAACATGTGCATCCACTACGATGCATGCCTTTTTCTTTTTTAATCAGTGTGGTCAGTTATCAGTCATAATTCTGTAGTTTTCCAAATGAGTGCTACCAAACTCTTGCTTCACCCTGAACCAACAGAATCATCTATTCCCACCTATATTACCTTGTCATTGCTTCTACTGAATTTCATCACATTTCACAGTTCATTTTTTCAATTCACCATGATTAGTTTGTTTTCAGCTCTTGTCTTCATGATATCTGCTGTCTCTTTTCCAGCTTCATGCCATCTGCAGGTTCATAAAGAACATTCTCTAATCTATTATCTAGGTTACTGATGAACTGGATGAGAAAACCTCCCTGTGGAACTCCACTCATTACATCCTTTCACTTTGACACAAATTGAGAGTACACAGGCTACAGAAGTGTAGTAGCCAGAGGTGAGAACAGCTAAGAAATCTGCTTTGATTTTGATTCACACTTCCCTCCTCGTTTAGACAATGTTTGCAAATTTTAACACCCAAACGTGCTTTCATTACAAGCTTCTTCAGGCCTCTATTTATAACCTTTAATACACCCTCTTAGCTGTAATTAGCTTTAAACAGCAAGTTTTTCTGCTCTGAAGCTTAAGACACGGTGACAGATGACAGGTAAGTGCAGCATCATAAAGTGGGACTGTGACAAGTAAGCACGTATATACTTACCTTACTGCAGACCCTTCTGCAGACAATCTACAAAAGGCAGAGAGCACAGGTGTGGGCATAGCCTGGCTATTTCACACCGCTTTACACTAGTCAGTACCTTGCATGGGGCAAAATGCTCTTTTCCTGCACATAGAGAATCCTGGGAATTGCTTAGTACAAGTACTAGTACTACTTAAATAAAGGGGAGAAGCATTTCCCTGAAAAGTCCTCCGAAGTCTATGCCCATGATAAGGAGAGCAACAACCTGGTCCTAACTACAGCATGAAACAAAGTAAGGCTGGTACATACCGAATATGTGGGATGGTAGTCTTCAGCCCAACTATGTAGAACAAAACATTAGCCTCTGTATTGCTGTAGATGCTACTGATTGCTGCTACAGTTGCACCCATTCTGCCCGCAGCAGCGCAGATTACGACTGGGATTTCTTCTTCCATTTCCTCAGGACTCTCCAAATCAACTATAAGAAACAGAAATAGGCATTATAATAGAAAATTAAGCACATTTTAGTATCAGATCTGTGTCATAGGAATGAGTATGTAGTTCCATAAGCAGTGGAATCATATCACAATCACCCCATTTCCTTACCACATCCTATACACATCCACATCTGGCAAGGCACACAGCATGAGCTGTCGCTAATCCAGAACTAAATTCAGGTTGACTGGACTGTTGGATGCCTCCAAACAGAATATATAATGGAGCTCTCGGCAACTTCTACTCAGCAGGGGCACAAGTCAGCCTGTCCTCCACCTAGCTGCTTATTCACATGAAGCCTAAAGAAGTTTGAATACCTTTGAGACTTCTACTTCTCAGTTATATTTAGTACAAATTGAACAATAGGTTCCAAAATTATCAAAGGAAGGAGGTAAGTGGAAGAGCTGGTGCAATTGCACGAGCTTCACTTCTTTGGGAAGCAGGCTAGAAAGGAAGAGTGCAAAATTTTGTATCATCAGGAAGTAAATGATAAAAGGAAAAAAAAAATCTAAACAATACTGAATCAGTTCATGTTACTGCTAAGAAAGATTTTTACCCCTAGCACTGATTAATTTACAGAATTTATATGGATATATTTATACTGGTTAAAACATAAGCATGAAACTCATAAGAACCCTAACAAAAATATACTCAAAAAATACGGTTTATACCAAGACAGAGTCTGTTTATCTTGGGAACAGCGAATAAGCTGTTAGTATAAACATTTAATACCAGTCCAACCATATCAACCCTAGTGGGTTTCTGTCACTACAAAAAATCCAGCAAAAACTTCTGCTGTAAATTATGTCAAGATTTGATGATCTGTCTGAAATGAATAGGTAGGCCAAGAACATTCCGAAAGGGGCAAGTCGTGACTAAAGTTTATTATCAGTTGAGAACTACAGTACTGTTCAGCACAAATACGAATATACTCCAGCTTCCATCTACATCGGTGACATCTGGATAAAAATTTGAATTAGAATGATGATTCTTAGCCATTACTATTGATCTCCTGCTATTTTATTCAAGTAATTCAGAAGCAAAAAATTCCACATCCCAGACCATATGCAACCGCTCCTGCAGGGCAAACAGGATTCAGTAAGACAAAAAGCACTATTCAAATCAAGAGATAAGGAATATAAACGAAGAACATACATGAAACAGAAGTACAAGTCATTTACCTGTTTCATTCTTTAATGCAGATGGCATTTGGTGAACTTTGTTATACAGAATGGCGCACACAGTTAACACAAGAAGTAACAGTAAGATCTGGTTAACTGAAACAAAAAGGAGAATTTGTTAACAATCAGCCTAATAGCTAATTCCTAGGTATCCTTTTTTAAAAAAATGCAATTTGCAACCAGTACATGCCATAACCTGTATTTGCTCTGCTTATCAAATTCTCCTTTCTCTTGTTATTTGATCAAGCTAAAAATTTTATGTTAAAAACTCAATAGTATCTCTCCCCTGTTACAATAATTTCCACCTACCTGATTTTCATGGATAATTTGCCCACTCAATCATTAAGCTCCCAATATATATGGATTATCCATAATAGGGAATTCACATGTTTCTGAATTTTATCAGGAGCCTGGAATGTTCTCATCTTGGATAGTTTGTTATGTGTTTGTCATCACAGGACTTCACAAGTCAATTATTTTTACCTAGCACTTTCCTTCTCTCACGCTTCCCTGATAAAACTTCAAATACAGAAGAATTTTTTTATTATTATTTCAATGTTCAGATCTTCAATGTGTATTTGAGCAAAACTCTAAATGTACTAGAGAAACAAACCCAGCACGCTACTGAAACCAGAAATGTTCCAAAATATTTGAAAATACATAAACATTTTGATACAATTACTTTAATTAGTAAAACCAAAAATAAAGCATGCAACAGCAAAGTCCTTACTGTATATTGTGATTTGCAGTTCCTACCAGACTGTCTTGTACAAGCTTAAGTTATTCAACGTAAACCAAGCAGGAGCAGCTACCAGGACAGTTCAATGAGTACAGTATCAACAGCGACACTGATGACTGGATTTCTTTGTATCAGACTACTTTGTTACTTTTGCATCACCATATAAGTTATTCAAGGTGCACAAAAGCGCAAAGGGAACAAAGTTTTGAACTATTTCAATCAAAAGGGACAACTGGCCAAAACTGGGCATGAGAATAAATTGAAATTAGTAAAAAGATATCACCGAACCTGCGCTAATTTAAACCAGCTGAGGAAATAAACCATTGACTTCAAAGAAATTTTGGGTGCCTAATTGAAGGCACACGCCAGTCCATTTTCAGTCACTGACCCTGACCGCTGATGAGAACCCAAATTTCTTGGGGGCACACCTCAATTGAGAGTACGAAGAGCATTAATGTGCAGAGTTCTGTAAAAAATCCAGGTTCAGTGCTCCAGGCACAACCCTCACGAAACCAGCAGCTACCTACAGTCTTCATGGGAAATTCCAGACCCCCTAGTCTGATGCAGTAAAGTAGTGAGTAATTTTAAATTATTGGTATTTATGGCCATACTTATCTGACTTAGTTAACAGAAAAATGCTTATTTGTATACTTAAGCATAATTTAGCAAAACTAAAACTATAAATTTGCATGTAACTGTGACAACAGTTGCAGCACAAATTACCTTTGACATTTCTGCTTTCTTTTAAAAATATATATTTCAAATATTTTTAATTTTTCTTACTTTTCTTTAGAAGAGCCATGTGTCCTGTTGGATGAGAACTGTGATCTGTGGTAAAATAAAAATAAAAAAATAATTAAAAAAAAAAAAAGGACAGAGAGAAATCATTAATACCAGCAGTGAATACTAGTTAGTTATGTCAGGGACAAGATTTTGCATCATCAAATTTTACTGTTGACCTGGTAAAACTGAACTCTATCTTTGTAAATAACTTTTTGGGAACAAGTAACTAATATTCTGGGATAGAACTATTACATACTTTAATTTAAGCTACTAATAGGTTGAACAGCATTTTAATAAATTCCATCCAATCACCTATATTAGTAATAACTAAGATTTTTTAACACATTTTAAAATAATCTGCAAATAAGTATTAAAACACTCAGTGATGCAATTTGTAAATACATTTACATTTATCTCTCTTCTCATCGAAACCATAATTACAATCACAAATAGTAATCTCTTGCTGCAGTTATGTTCCTGAGCACATGGGAATCTTATAATGGAGCAGTGTCTTTCAGACTCTCCGAAAATTTGAAAGCAATAGTGAAAATACTTCCTAACAGCAGTATCCTTCCACTAACCGTAAGGCGGAAGTCTGTGCAATGTGGCTTGTATTTAAGCACATTATTTGTGATGCTGAAGAAAATGAGCTAGCATTCCCTAAAATTGTACTTCTAAAGCAGAAGCAAGAGTGGACATGACTTTATGTTTGAGAAGACAGAACATAATCCCTAAAATGCAGGATTATGGGAAATACAACATTCACTTGAATTCTGGACCCAAACCTACTGTTTATGGCAAAAAAAAACCCCAACATCCCCAACAAAAAAAACAACAGTAAAAGACTGCACCAGAAGTTGAGGTGTGTGTGTGGTGTGTGTGCAGCTAACCTTTACACTATGGTAGCTGTATATAAGGACAGAAACCAGGTTTTCCTGTTTCCATACATACAGATATGGACACATTACAGCATATATAAGGATATATGATGGTTTCTATGCACACATAAAAATGAAGATTGTTCTGACTCCTTGAGAAGACAGACGGAACAGCAAGAATTCTTGAAACCTGAGTCACAAAACTAAACGCCTCTCATTGGTTAATGCTCAAGTTCAGGCGGCATCCTAAATCAGTCTCTACTTCGACTAACAAGTTAAATGACAAGAAACATATTTTAAAAGTTAAGATATGGCTTTGTTTACAAACCACTTATATTCGCGTGTATTTAGGTCACAAAGGATGACTAAATCATAGTGAGAGAGGGTATTTCTGAAAGTCCTTTTGCATCTGCAGTACTTGTCTACATTCCGACAGTCCACTCTCTTCATGTGGCATTAATTTACACAGAGAGGAAATCAAGCTTATCGGTTGAAAAAAAAAAAACACTGCTGAAAAGCCCTTCTCTCACGCATTACACACAAGTATTGTCTTCTTATCCACTTAAAAAATTTACTCATTTAGGTAAGCAAAGAGACAACAGAACCCCCTACACTCTCGGAGTAACTTTCTAACCCCACTTTAGCTAATCACAATCTTGCCCTGATTTCCATAGAGCTGACTGCTATCTTTTAATTAACATTTGTAATGCTAGTCATAAACAATATGAATGATCACTGCAAGATGAAAGTTGGATAGACACAGCTTCATGGTATCTTCAGAAATGATTAAATCAACATAAACTGAAGCATGTTTTAAACTTTAAAATACAAACTCAGACAGACTCTCATACAAGTCTGAGTTCCAAAACTACAGCATTCCTAAGCCTCAGAAACTCAGACTGATTACCCACCGATTTTTAAGGAAAAAGAGGAATACTTGTTCCCCTGCAAATATTAACTCAGTTTTTCCTGACTGTAGACATTAGTTCCTGGAACCTGGCAGTCCCTAACTCAGTTGCCAAATACTGTAACAAAATGAGGGGCTACAGAAGGGAAAGCTCAGAAACAGTGACATTACTGCTCAGATATTTCCTGCTTAATTAGTCTTTTTACCTCTTCAAAGCAGCACAGTATTCGGGACTCCTCTCTCCTGAAGAGCTGTAGAGCTATTTACTTGGATCCTAGATAGCCCACAGCTGTAAGCACTCTTGCCAAAGCTTCCTTGACCATCATCCTCCTTTGAAGTCCCCCACGCAAGGGCCTTACAGGGCACAGTAACAGTTTTAAGATTCAATTCCTTTTTCAAACTCTTCAAAGTTTACTTTGGAGTTGTGCTGGTTTTCTTTCCTTTCTCTGCTGCTGAGGAATAGCACTGGGTCCAGACGCCGCACTGAAGGAATGAGAGCCCATAAACCACTTCCAGATGTGCAGAACGATGATGCAGCCCCAGATCTGGCAAACTTGCCTCAGAGCTTCAGCTAGCAGATTGCAAACAAATCCCATAAGACAAAAAGTCTTAAGGGGGTGGGGGAAAGAGAAGGAAACAAACCCTTCCAGAAGTTACTTCAACAGTCTAGTTGCAGGTTAGGTTTGTAGTCATTATTTATGGTAAATGTGAACAGATAACTAGTGTGCAAGAGCCAAATAACATGATGCCAAAGTCAAATTGAAAGCCAAAGTTTTCCCAGTGTCCGTTTGCAGAGCTTTTCCAAGTCGAAAGCCAAGGGAAACTTGCAAAATTCAACGCTGAACATGCATTTTAACTTGAATCTTGTCATTTAGCAGTTAAGAGAAGTTTAACTTTGAGCAGTTAAGAGAATCTGAATCCACACGTTTACTTTGGATTTAAAGGGACCTTACCTCAAGGTAACTAGCACGTGTTGATACTCTGCCTCCTGAGCTAATGCTTTTGCAGTTTTATTTCTATGATGTCACTTCTTTTATTCAAATTCTCACCCCCCCTTCTAGGAGCCTCCTTTCTATATGATGAAACACTGTTTTGTTATGAGACTTTCATGAGTACTGAAAGGAATACTAATAATGATAACCTTCAATTCTAAACTATTTTTCATATTTTTGTCATGAGACAGTAAAAATTTATGACAGATATTCAGTAAAGGTTTTAAAAAACATAAATTGTTTTGAATGAAGATTATTGCTCCATTTACAGGAAATAAAAATGTGGCTTTTCAACTGTATGTCTCAAACACGACAGGACTGTCTTATGTGCGTCTGATTTTGTACAGAAATCCACCTCTTGCAGAGCTGCTTGAAGGAAGAATAAATAAAGACTTACACGTACAGCTATGTGCTTCATTTAGATGGCCACAACTATCGCTACTTTTTCTGTACTACATTATTTTTTTAAGCTGTATTAAGCTCATGTTCATTAAAATCCACACGTTTCGTTTGTCTCCCTTCCATCTCCATGTGCATCCTGAACAGCTCTAAGATGCACACAGCTGTACGAGCCTGCAGCATCGTGACCATCTGCTTCACCTGGCAGCAACCCATGGATTACTGGCAACCTAGCAGCACCTTCTCTGGATTTCCCTCAGCCTCACGTTATTTATATTCTGACTTAACACCCTGCTCACACAGGAAAGAGAGCAGCTTCTGTCCTGCAGAAGAACTTTGGGTTTACTCAGATCATCCGCTGTTAACTGTAGAACTGAAACCTCGGCTTCTAATCTCAACCTTCGATGTTTAAACAGCAACTCATTTCTTTCAAAGATGCATACCTCGCAGGCTGCACACCCTGCCTACGACTAGCGAATCATAAAAACAAAAAAAACCCAAACCCAAACTGCTGCACAGCTCTGAGGGTCTGAACGCAGGTGCCCTTAGCTAAACGAGCACACACCACATCCGTGGTGTCCCGAGCAGCTCGGCAGCCCGGGCCGGCGGGCACCGGCCACCCCACAGCAGGCTTGCCTTCGCCAGGCACCCCTGACAGGCCTCCCGCCGAAGCAAGGCCAGGGCCGGAGGGCTCCCGAGGAGCGGAGGGAGGCCTGCGGCGGCCTCCAAATCATCGCCCTGCGCCTCTCAGCCGATATCCCCTCAGTGAGGGGGAGCGGGCCAGCACCCAGCAGGCAACAACCGCCGCCTCCCCCGGGGGTCGAGAGACCGTTACCCTCTCCGGGACGAGGGTAACGGTCGCCGCCGTCACGTGACCCGCGGCAGCACCCCGCCGCTCGCTCTTCCCCCCCTCCCGCCCCGCCGGCCTGCCCCGGGCGCGCGGTGCATTGTGGGAGCGGCGTTAAGATGGCGGCGGCCGCCGCTGGGCTGAGCTGGAGGCGGGTGTCTTCCTTTACGGGGCCGGTGCCGCGCTCCCGCCACGGGCACCGGGCGGTCGCCATCCGCGAGCTGGTCATTATCTTCGGGGGAGGCAACGAGGGCATCGCCGACGAGCTGCACGTCTACAACACGGGTGCGCGGGGCGGGGAGGGGCAGCGGGCGCGGCACGGAGGCGGGCGGGGGGGCAGGGAGGGCGCGGCGCGGGGTGGCGCGGGGCGGGGCCGGGCCGGGCCGGGCCGGTGCTGTGAGGCAGAGCCGGGGGGGGGGGGCACGGGGGACACAGCGGCGGGGCTGTCATGTCTCTCACCGCTGGTGGCACCGGCTGGCCGCCGCTGGGCACCGGGCTCCTCACAGCGGGAGGGGGAGATGGCTGCCCCCCACCCCCCGAGGCTCCTGCCCTCCCCTGGGGCTGCCCGCGGGGGGCTCGGCGCAGAGGGGGCGGCGGGCGGGCTGTCCCCGGGCTGAAAAGCTGCCTGGAGCTGAAAATGGTGGTGGTGAGACAAAAAATATCCTTAGGGGAGGGTTTTTCCCGGGGTTGCGCTGCGCCCCGGCTGATGTTGCGGGCTTAATGCTCCTTCCTGGGGGGGGGGGAAAAAAACCTGGAAAATCTCCTTAGGCGCCCCGCCTCTGTTGTGCTTCCCCAGCCCCTGGTCCTGGGGTGCAGGGTCTCCCCTGGCAGGTCTCGGCTGAATGGCTGGAGACTGGATGAGCCCCCTCGAGTGTCCGGGTCCCCCTTCTTCCCTCTGGTGGCAGCTCACCAGAGCTCAAGACCCTGAATTAGAAATCCCGGTCAGGAAAGCGAACGCGTTGGCATCGGGAGCCTTTCCAAACAGGAAGCTGCCCGAGACACGATTTCATTTGTGAAAGATGAGATGCCTCAACAGTTACTCTTACGGGACGCTGTATGAGGCTGGAAAACTTTTGTGTAATTTCAGAGCTTGGGCTGAGACAGGGAAGTGGGGTGACCGATCCGCGCTTCTCAGTCATCTGGGGCTGGCTGCTTGTGCAACATGCCAAAAGCATGAAAGTGAGAGCACGTTAACTAGCCTTTTAAGTTGCCAACTTTTAAGAATCATTCAAATGTTATTCTTTTTGGAACACTGCCTTCCCGTCCTGCCTCTCTCCCCCTGCCAGAATAAGGTGATGGTATTTTTGCTGAGTGTTTTTGAGATAAAAGTCTGGGAATGCAAATATCTGCTGGAGGTTTTTGGAGTTTATTAAGAGGAAAATGCTTGCTGTTAGAGTCCATCCAAGCAGATTTTTCCATGGTAGCTTAAAGATCTGCTGTACTCAATCACTTTTTTTTTTAAAAAAAAACAAAATCTCTTAACCTTTCTGTTTTGATGAGTAAGCTAAAGAAAGTTTTTACATAGTATGGTTATAGTGTCTTTCAGAACAGAGGTTCTGATGGCTTCCTTTTGAGTGGGTCTTAACATCACTTTTTTTATTTTTCTGTCCAGACTTTCTGCTAAAGGTGTTTTCCCTTTGCGGCAGTGACAAAAAGGGTCACGACTCAGTTGTTCCAGTTCCCAGACAGGACTTTTTTTTTTTTTTTTTCTTTTTTTTGTTTTGAGGGGGCTAAGGTGCAGGGTTGTGACCTGGGCTGTCTGGATTTTTGGATGTCATACATGGCTCTTGCTAGGAGTGTGGTGACTTCTAAGGAGCTGGTACACAGTGAGGGCATCTTAATACCCTGCAGCAACATTCACTGGAAGCTTCTGATTTCACACTTTTCCTCTTTGTGCTCCTGAAAAAAGCTCAGGGAAAAGGAGACAATATCTCCTGTAATTCTTTTGTTCCAGAACAGTTTAAACAACAATATGCTGCTGCTGGGTCAGGCAGTCTGAGTTGCTCCTTCTTGCCTCTGTGCCTCTCCCATGTATCAGTGCAGTGCTCTGTAGATATTAACATTAGTCTGCGAACAGTGTAATTAGTTTTTCAATAGGGCTATTAAGTCCAGGCACACTGCCATGCTGCTGTAGCTCTAATAATTCTGTTTCTAGAGCTAGCTTCCTCTGAGTTAGCATAGTTATCTCTTTTGTGTGGAACTGCACTTATGTTCCTCATTAGCCTCTTTTTTTAGCAAGTCTATTAAATTGCTGGGTGACCCTTGGTAACTGACTTAATTACAGTGACCTCATGTGCTCATTCATATGTTGAGTAACATTGGTTTGATAAAGGTGTTTGCTTTTCCTTTTATTAAAAATTATTTATTACATTATTAAATGATAATTTAATATAGGTATTTACATTATTTTATATTTATAGTTACTATATGATTTAATTAATGTAATTTAATCTTTATATTTGAATTATTATTTATCAAAAATTCAGTTAAAACTTAGTGTGAAACAAACAGCGCATTCACAGTTATCTACAGGTGAGAGGTAATTCTTTAGAGAGCAGAGGCATTTAAAAATACACTTTCTTTCTCGGTGTTTGAAATCTGTCTCTTTCTTTTCTTCCCCTACAGCTACAAATCAGTGGTTCCTTCCTGCTGTAAGGGGAGATATTCCTCCAGGATGTGCAGCACATGGATTTGTTTGTGATGGTACCAGAATACTAGTTTTTGGAGGAATGGTTGAATATGGAAGATACAGTAATGATTTATATGAATTACAGGTAGGAAATGTATGAAGGACTACTTTATTTCTCTGTTGATGAACAAACATGTTTTATATTACCAACTGCAGAGGAAAGTTACATGAGCTTTCTTCTGCTCCAGGAAGAATAAACTCTTTAAATAGTTTCTGAAGATGGAGAAAATCTAAATAACTTTGAAAAAGAGACTTCCATCTAGTCAAAATAAAGTATATTTAATGTTTTATGAAGGTTAGCTTTTAGTGTACCTTTTAATGTATATCCTAAGAAAAGCCCAGCATCCCCTTAAGAATAGTTCAGAAAATATACAATTGTTAGTGTTGTCTGAATTCTATTGACTATGAACGACTATAAATGAAGATATTTCTGAATATGTATTTCTTGTCATTAAGGCAAGTCGATGGCTCTGGAAAAAAGTAAAACCTCAAGCTCCTTCCACTGGATCACCACCTTGTCCTCGACTTGGCCACAGCTTTTCTTTATATGGTAACAAGTGCTATTTATTTGGTGGCCTGGCAAATGAAAGTGAAGATTCAAATAACAACGTTCCCAGGTATGCTGACTTGTTTTGAATTCAATGTCTTTAAAAGTTAATTACCAGATTTGACAACTTTGAAGAGGAATGTTCTAGGGAAGCTGTCCTGCGTACCAAGTACTCGCATTTGGATTATTTATGCAGTGGAGGGGTTACATGCTAAGAAGCTTAAATATTTCTTCTTAAATATTTCTTCTGCTAATCACACAATATGTAACACTGACTGACAGCTTCTGGAGGGAAACCTGAGTAGACTTTGGTATTTTTCCTAGTAATTTTGGTGATGTTTTTAAGAATGACTTGTTCGTTAGAATTACTTAAATCAGCAAAGTCTCATGAGTCATC
Organism: Chroicocephalus ridibundus; assembly: GCF_963924245.1. Lineage (NCBI taxonomy): Eukaryota > Metazoa > Chordata > Aves > Charadriiformes > Laridae > Chroicocephalus > Chroicocephalus ridibundus. The sequence goes on from NC_086284.1 coordinate 160,006,464, forward strand.
AGGGAATTAACAATGGAAGTTTCCTCTATAGTGCTGTGGAAAACAGTTACTAATTCACCTGGAAATTTTTTTAAAGTAACAGCTGAAGTTGCCTTTATTATCAGCAAACAGTGTTATAATGGTGAAGTTTTATATCCATACTCGCCTGCAATTCAGAGTGCTTATTGAGCTATAAACTGGTAATTTTAAGCTCAGCAAACAAGAGGTATCTAGGGTGAATGCCAACATTCAAAGACCGTTATCTAAAAATAACTTACCGATAGATTCAGCAACAAATGGCTAATTGTCTGTTGGCCAGCCTGAAGACATCAGAAAAGAAACAGCATCTTTTCACCTTTGTTGCCTTAGAGTTGCAGAAATTCAGCTTTAATGTCCCGCGTTATCATGTATTTCCCACAACTTTACAGTTTATTCTAAGTTTGTCCAAATGTAGTAATTTCCGCTAAGAATGTTCACCAATTTTGAATGTTTCTTTCATGTAATATAGTGTATCAAGTATGAGATGAAAGCATGCTGTTCTCAGAGGCAACAAATTAATAATAGCTCATTTTTTGTTTTAATTCCATTTAGTTTGGGTACTGTCCACAGTACCATCAAATGCTTCATGATTTTAAAACTGTACAATCTCACAAGACTGAAGTCTATAATACTTGGAAGTGGTCAGGGTTTAAAGCTCACTTGTAAGCTTTGCTTACATATTTTTCATACTTTGTCAATAATACCCTAGATATTTAAATGATTTCTATGAACTGGAGCTGCAACATGGTTCTGGCGTTGTCGGCTGGAGTATTCCTGTGACCAAAGGGGTCTTGCCATCTCCCCGAGAATCTCACACAGCCATCGTATACTGCAGAAAAGACTTGGGAAGTCCAAAGATGTATATTTTTGGAGGGATGTGTGGCTGTCGGCTAAATGATCTCTGGGAACTTGACATAGGTGAGTTGATTTCCCAGTAGAAGTCAGTGCAGGGGCCTTACTGGCTAAGAGGAAAAATTACAGTATTTAACAATTAATGGTATGATGTGGTGCAGATATTATTGGGACTTACACCATAGTGTTAAGCATTTGTAATTTTTGTAATTAAATAGCTACAGCATTGTTTGCGTATATTATTCTCACTGATTTTGGTTATACTGGGAAATTGTTTCCTTAGAACGCTTTAAAGACTGTCACTATGATAACCAAGTTGAATAGCCATAATGAAACTGTAACATATCTTTTTGATAAACTGATAAGCAATTAGTTTGTCAATGTTTCCTGTGACTTTTAAAAGAAGCTTTAAGTGCTTGTTATCACGCTTTCTTTTTTAAAGTGGCCATCTTAAAAACACAAAATTTTGTTTTGTTGAATGTTAGAGGTATGTTCGCCCCTAAAATCCAGGTAGTGAAATACACAGTAATATGTTTTTTGAGCGTTTTTATTCTTTTTCTTTTAGAAACAATGACCTGGTCGAGACCAGAAACTAAAGGGACAATACCACTTCCTCGCAGTCTCCATACGGCCAATGTAATAGGAAACAAGTATGTCTGTTGTTAAAAGCTCAACTCTAGAAAGGTACACCTAGTAGGAGAATGATGATGCTTATCCACTACTGCTCAGTATAAACCATCAGCCCTGTAGAGTACTTTTCTGCTTCTGTTGTCCTCAGTGGCAATGAAAAAGTGAATTTAAGATTATCAAACTGTCAGTGTTTCCGTCCAGCAGAACAGTCTGCCCAATCCACAAGCAGCTTACAAGGCTTTTTAATGCCCCTTTTTTGCATTCTGGAGCGAACTCAGCTGGACCTGAGCTGGCTCTGTCAGGAGCCAACTTGAGTGCCTCTGTGTCTGTGACACAATGAACTAGCTACGCAAAGAAACTGCCCAGAGAGTAGGCAAAACCATGCCATGTTTTTGTGGGCCAGTTTCTCTGTAGTCTGTTCCTCATTACTTTGCTTCTTGCCAGTGTGGTTTGTTTTGGCAGACAGCATTGATAAAATGGACTTTTAAACCTGGGTTTCAGTTCATTTTCTATCGGTTTACAAGAGTGAGGAGAAAGAGGCAAGGGGGAAAGAAGTGTGAAAGCTTTCTGTCTTATGATCCAAGGACTTAGCTTTTTATTATTCACATCAAATGTTATTAGTTTGTAGCTTGCCTTATGTTTTTAGATTTCGCTATCTGATTTAGATAGTGGTCTAATTTTAGAATGGTTTATAGAGAGGTCTGTGGTAGAGGCTTGTAGAAACTCCATGTAAATGTGTGATTTCTGGACAGTGTTAGCAGTTTGGTGGTTTGTAAAAAGATACAGTATTAGCTTCTGGGAAGTTGTTGAGTTTGGGGTTTTTTTGCTTGGTTGGTTTTTTTTAATCAGTTAACTTACTCAAAAATTTCAGAAGGTAGGTGTCTTCAACAATACTTTCTGAAGAGAGTAGACACGAATAAAATCTGCTGTAAACTAAAACTGTAAAGCACTGGAAATTTTCTGTTTTGTCCTAGTTTGAGAGAGCATATGCAGCAGATCTGGATGTTAATTGGCTTTTCTTTTCTTTTTCCCTCTTCCCTCTTTTCCTATATTTCAGAATGTATGTTTTTGGTGGATGGGTTCCACAGTCAGCAGGAGGTGAAATTTCTGCTCATGATGGTGAATGGAAATGTACCGGTTCATTTTCTTATCTTAATTTGGGTCAGTGTTTCTGCCTTTCTGGGAGTGGGCATTTTGAATTAATGCTTTCTTAACAGAGTAGAATACATATTTTGGAAACCCTCAGAAAAATCTTAGGTTACACAGTTGTAATCCTAGCTAACCACAGATGCCAGTTTTTACATCTTTCTTTAGTGATTTTTTTATTATTATTATTTTTCTTTGAACATTCAGCAGGTTTGCTCATGCAATCTCTGTTCATACAATTTTAATGCTAAGTAATATAGATACTCCTTCATTTATAGTAGAGCACAAGAGACAGATCCTGAAATGAGTTGTTTTTTCTAAATGTGATCGTACTGTCCTTGAATCCTCAACTTCTGATCTTGTATTTACCTGACAGAGACAACCAGAGGTCAGAAAATTCATCCTGTATTAATTGATCGTATCTTGCAAACTAATTGGAAAGCGACCTTCTCTTTGTAATGTTACAAATTGAAATGCAATTGTCTATAAAAACAGAGGTGATTTATTTTCATTTTCTCTGAGCAGTTAAGTGTATTAATTTCTGTATTGCTTGCTTTGGAAAACATCTAGAAACTAAATTTTTCGAGTTTCGTTTACTAGATACCACAGAATGGATAGGTCTGATCTCAGATTGCCAGGAGGACAAAAGTAACTTGTTACCAGGGCCAAGAGCAGGACACTGTGCTGTAGCGGTTGGCACTCGTCTGTATATCTGGAGTGGTAGAGATGGTTACAGAAAAGCTTGGAACAATCAAGTTTGCTGCAAAGATCTTTGGTACCTTGATACTGGTGAGTCAGAAATAAATAAGAGATTTGTACTGTGTTCCATATTTTACTAACATATGGGAAGCTGGCATCATTGATGATCAGAACATCTAAAGCTGTAGCAAACTCAAAGATTATTTGAATTTTAAAGCTTGTTTAAATAAACCACACTTCACCGTTGATTGTTTGAAGGCTACAGCTATAACTTAAACTGATAAAATGAGGAAGGCTTTTTTAAAGCCTCTGAAAGAACTTTGTGACTAAATTCTGCATTGCATGCCATAGCGAGTAGATACAAGGTGCTAAAGGGTGTTTTACCTAAACTCAGGGTTCCTGGCCTCTCTTGATAGTGATCTTTGCCGCTGCTACTTATTCCTTTTTACCAAATCCCTCCTTCTCTTGGGATCATTGCTGCTGCTGCTTCCTCATCTCTTGGACTGCAAAAAGATACTATCGAATCTGAGACAGGACCAAATTGTTCCCAGGGCTGAAGGGAATTCTGGAGTAGTAATCGTTCATTAGTAGCTGGCTTGATGGCAGGACACTAGAATAGTACTTTTGTGAGGGAGTTTTTGCCCGCTCAAGCAGAAGCATTAGAATGGTTACTGGAGATTGTGAAACATTTAGGAGATCATGGTTTGTGTTTTTTTTCCCCCCGTTTTTTTGTTTTGGTTTTTTCCCCCCTCAGGAAAGTCAGAAGATGAAAAAGAGTAGCAGGGGAGGGATGTGCTTGAGAGTGCAGCCTAGCTAGGCATCAAGGCAAGTGGGAAGAGTAGGTCATTGGCTTTGAATCATGCCTAGGCTTCAGCCTCTGCAGAAGTTTGAGGGAAAGTTCACTTCTAGCTACAGAGAGCAAGCAAAAAGGAAGCGGAATCTTCTATGAATCCTTTCCAGGAATAGGGAAAGCTTTAGGAGCCAAAGAACTGCGTGCAGCCTTTTAGGAAAGGCCAAGGATCTCTTATATCTGTAATCCCTATAATGATAAATATTCAACCCAAAGACGTACTGGCAGCAGAAGACCCATTAAAAAGCAAAGCTTCAGAACTTCAGCATTTTTGAACACTGTGGAATGGCACTTCATAATACTCGCTGACTTGACTTGCCGCCTTTGACAATGGCTTCTTGTTGAATCTGGTATACGTTGTACATCAGTGAAAAAGGAGCTATTGGTTTTGCTTGCATTATATAGATACTTCTTAAATTGATAAAGGAGGGCAATTTCAACATGCTGTCTGTGTTTTATTGGTTTCTTGTAGAGAAACCTCCAGCACCATCACAGGTACAGTTGATTAGAGCTACAACCAACTCTTTTCAAGTGAAATGGGATGAAGTACCTACAGTTGAAGGATATCTTCTTCAGTTACATGCTGATTCACCAGTGCCATCAGTGGCTGGAATACCTGGTACTGGGGTTCCTGAGACATCAGTGCTGAGTTCACAAGGTAGTAGTCAGATCACGTTACGCTTATGTTTGTGTAAAGGTAGAGTAGAGGATTGCATAAGTAATTAATATGAGTTTGGGGTTTTTGTGTTGGTTTTTTAAAATCATTTTGAGAGAGACCCTGGGCTTTTTTTGGTTATTCCCAAAATCTGTGCATTGTAATTATGGAAAATTCAGTTTAACTTGTCTCTGTCAGTTTTGGCCAGCTATCTGAATATGAAAATATTTGTACAGTGCTGGGCACTATTTGAGAAAGGAAACACTGAGGAAGGGATTTTATCTGACTGCTTGGCCAGGCAGTTTCATTTCAGTCTTACAACCAAGTCTTCCTTCTGGCAACATCGGGTCTCCCTCTTGCTTACTGCAATAGATTCCAACCAACATAATATTAAGTTTTATGTAACTGATTGGAATTTGCTTTTGTTTACCTGAAAGGTGGTTCTTCTCTACATCAAAGTCCACAATCATTGCCTAGTGTCCCTTACCCAGAAATGAAGGTGGATCATCCCAGCCAAACAAATAATGTCATTCCTAATAACGTAAGTGTAAACTGAAAAATGCCTAAGTGGCCAAGTAGTGTGGGAAGCAAGAGAAGTGCTAGAACACTTTCTCAGTTTTAAAAGGCCTGTGTACTTTTTAGGCCTTAGGGAAAAAAAAAAAAAAAAAACCAAAAAAAAAAAAAACCAAAATCAAACAGAACAAAAAAGGCACCCACTGAAGTAGTTGTGTTATACTATAGTATAAACCCAATTGTTACCTATTCTGGTTGTGCACTTGTATATGTTCCACTGTTTTCCCAATTTAAAAGAAAGAGGGAGGACAAACTCTGTCTGAAGGATCACAATTTTAGCAATGTAGGCCTTTTCTTAATTGTGTAAGGGATCTGTATGGGATCCATAATTTATTCTTGTAGAAAACACATGTAGAAGTACTACTAACAGTAGTTAGTAAATAAGCATCTTGGGTATGTGCCAGGAAAGCAAAGGTTGAAAACCTCTGTAATTGTGATTTTTTTTTTTTATTTATTTTTTTCCTCTCCCCATCCCCTCAGGTTCCCCCAATAGGCTAAATGTATGCATCAATGAACTTCCATGTAATAACATAAAAACATGAGCTCACCCAGATAAAACTTAGTATGTGTCAGGGACACTTTCAAGTCAACTTAGAGTTTGAGTCTTTGTAATATGATGGCTAGAATAAGGTGGATTGTGAGGTTGGTTTCTTGTTTTAATTTGAAGTGCTAGGGGGATTTGTTGGAGGATTTTTGTTTGTTGTTTTCAAGCAAGCATTTTCATACCATGTTTGCAACTGAAATTTCTGAACTTTGCAGTTAAACATTAACAAATGTGTTGTTTTGGTTAGGTCCAAGTTTCCCTTTCATCCAACTCATTATTAAAAGTAGAAGGAAAAGAAAAGGTTGCAGCACCTGAAAACAAGATTACACAGGAGACTATGAAAAACCATGCAGATGCTACAGGATTCAAAGAATCAAATGCCCCTTCTCTTTTGCCTGTTTGTACTTCAAGTAAGATGACTATAGAATAAAAATTAATCAAAAAGTGAGAGTTAAAATTCATCTCATAAACATGAAATAAGATTATTTCTGTCTTGCAACTTAAAATTATTTTAGAGGCCTTTGTAGTTTAAAAACAACCAACTTGTGCTAGTTATGGCTATGTATTTTTAGAAGATACAAGGAAAAATGAAATCTTAAGTTGTTTGAAGTGTTGCAAGGGACATGAAATTCTCAATAATATATATGTTATTATGATGGCAAATGTGTATCTCTAAACATAAATAGCCCTTTTTAACATCAAAGAACAGACTGACAGGACCAAATTCATTTTACAACATTAAGGTGTTAGTAACCCCAGGCTCTATTTGACACTACTTCTGTCTGTTAATAGTGAAAAGCTATTAGACAATGTAAAATTTTAGGCATTGTAAGGAGGAGCATGTTTCTCTCTGACTGTAGAGGAAATAGAAGATGACTAGGCACTGATTTAGGCATTTCACTGAAGAGCCTTGTGTTCGGTGTGGTGAATCCAGGCTCAGTCGACTGACCTGTTTATATTTGACTTTCGTGTAATTTATAGGTTGTTGGATTTTCACTTTCTTCACAGTATAATTTAAGTATTGTGTGGAAATGTTGGCTCTTAGTGCTAAGTGAGAAAAAGACTTCCACAGTAGTTAATCTTAAATTGATTGTTACAAATCTATGGTACTGATTTGTGTGGATACTTCCTCTTTATATTAGGATGTTTTTCCAAAGTAATCCTTTCATAACCAAACAGGTGTAAAATAACAAGCTTAAAACAAATTAAATCGCTGTTTTAATATAACTGTTTACAAATATCTTTTTATGACTGTGCAGACAGACTTTTGCTAAGTTATATACCTAAAGAAAGCATTAGCAATTAATATAATCAGGTCTATTCTAACCTACATCTGAGCTAAACTCTGGTTTTATGTGAAACTAAAGCCATTAGATCAAGTTGAGATCTGGTAATCAATCTGTGTTACCAATACTGAATTCTGGTTAATATTTTCCTTTTTTTAAGGTCCTCAGACTTCAGCAAATGTAGGTGAATTACATGACTTGGACAAACGAACTGTAAATCCTGATGCTTCTGTATCCAGTAGTGTCTCCAGCACACAAACTATGGTAACCCAGCAGGCTGTTAAAACTGAATCATCAAGTACAAATGGGGCAGTTGTTAAAGATGAAACTTCACTAACAACATTCAATTCAAAATCTGAAGGTTTGAAATGTGTTTCACATACTGTATTTTGAGCCATATATATCTAAGGCCATCAGACTTCTTCTAGTGTGGTGGGATTCCCATCTTGACTAGTACCTGGGATTGAGATAGGGCTTTGGGCATTGAGGACCTTGGGCATCTTGGATGATCTCTGTTATGACTTAAACATCTTTTAAAATCAGGATATTCCTTTTATGCATTTGTAAACCTCTTTGTTTCCTGTGAGCGAAGAGTCCTTTAAATCTTCATTTATGGAGAAGCCCATTTTCTAAATAACAGTGGCAGTCAGTTTTGGTACCCATAGCACATTTGCTTTCATTCAGTGATTGTCTGTTTATTTAGTCAGCAGAAGAGTACAGATAGTAACCTTAGATGGTTTTGATTTTAAACAATTGACCTCTGTAACAAATATGGCCAGTTCTTGTGGCTTGCTCACCATTAATCAAATGTGGTGACCTCTTCCTAGTCTGCTTGAAATACCCAAAATAAGCAGCAACACAGGAACTAAACGTATTGCTAGTTTTTCAAGTTTGGGTTTTTGTGAATATCAACAGGCTGTGCTTTTACTGTTGTTTTGATTATTAGCTGTATTCTGTTACTGACACTGTGTGAGTAGTGTAATTTTTATCTAAGAGTATTGCATTTCAAAAGCAAAAACCAGAAGCACAAGTATAGAACATTAATATTCCCTCGTGTTGCTTATGTGCTTTGATTTTTCTTTTTTTCGAGATTACATTTTACATTTAATAAATGTTCTCTTTCCCATTTGTTAGGATTGTTTAGAGATTAACTGCTCATGTTCAGAATGCAGACTGTATTTGATGTCAGAAACAATACATTCAAATTAAGATTTCATGCTTAGACTGTTCATACAGTGTAATCAGTTTGTGCCTCAATCTGGTATTTAGATTATTTGTTCACAAATGTTTCATATTGATTTCATAGTTCTGTCACTTCTTAGGATTTTCTGAGTCCTGCCTTCTGTTAGTATTATCTGTAGCAGCCTGCAGTGCCAGGCTCTTAACAATTGTTCTGTGAATATGACGCATCCAAAATTAGTTGTTGGTGTTATAAACAGAACTGCAAAAGAAGTCTGAGATGTACTTTTGCAACAAATACTTGTAAATGACAATTGAGGTCAACTTTCATATTCTGGACTTTGTGTTAAATTTTTAATATCACTTAAGCTTTTTAAATACAACTTTTTTGTTTCTAGCTGCTGAAACTGCTTATATCATGCCTTCGACAAGGGTCAATACTGGACAGACAAATGATTCACACTCCTCTGTAAGTCTGGAAAAGTATAATCAAATTGCTGTGTTTATTGTTCTGTTGATTAGTTGTAAGGGCTATCCTGCTTTCCTTTAATTATATCTCTGAAAGAAAAGCAATGTATATTTAGGGCTTGAAGTGAATAATACAGGGGTAAACATTTCTGTTGTAAAACTAATTGCATTGTGTGGGTTTGATTTGAGTCTAAGTAGCAGTTGTGTAGTTGGGACGAGATCCAAGTATGTGTGTCAGCTGTTGAATCTTTTTTATCGACTGGCACAGTGGAATGGTCTCTGTGTTGCATGATGTGCAAATGTAAAATGCTTTTCTGTATGCATAGCTGATTTTAAAATGAAGCATGTATTAGACCAGACTAGTGTTAGCTGCTGATCTGTAGGTTTGAAACGTAACTAAACTGACATCTTGATGTTTTTCCCTAGAGGAGATGGGGACTGGCTATGCAAGCTGTAAATACTGCCTGAAAAAGTAAATGCTTCCTATTTCACCTGCTTACAACTTAATACACAAATCCAAGGTGCCACTGTTGCCACCACAAGAGAGGAGCTAAGGATGGGAAGCAGCAGCTGGCACTAAAGGGTTGGGGTGCTTTTGCTGAGAGCAGCTGCTGCTCCTCCCCCTTTTCCATGCTGGCAGGATCATGGCCTGGCTGTGCTGGGCACACTGACCATGCGGGCACCCTCCCGGGTGCCTGGAGACAAGCAAGAAAGATGGTCTGTCTTTCTGCATCAGTCAGGAGCGATTCCCATGTCCACCACCATTGCCTCGTGCCGCAGCAGAGGCCCTCTTCTCAGCTGCAAGGGAGTTAGCAGCAGCTTGAAAGAGTGTATATTTGGTGCTGACGTATAGCTGAATCCCAAGTACAGCTACTGATGTTGGACCATGTTGTGGAACTTCTCGACCTCTGAATGAAATTAACTTGCAACTACATGCTGCTACAGACACCTAGTTCTACAGCTTTAAACTTTTTCCCCTCCCTGTTTAAACTAGGACGTCAGGGGTGACATCCCAGCTGTTTTCTTTTAAATGATGGACTGTTTCTAAATCAATATATAAGAACCAGTTGGTTTTGAACAGTATTTTAATAATATTTGCATAGTCATTTGAGGCGTAAGAAAGTAACACTAGTATAAAACGGGGTTGTCTCTTACATATACTAGAGTCTTAACATTTTTTTAACATTACACTGAAGTATGGGTAGTCTCCATAATATGTTCTTCAAATACTAGAAAACTCCACAAAGACAGATGGCTCCGGTGAAAACAAGAGACAGGCAGTGGTATGATGTTGGAATTTTTAAGAACAACAGTGCTGTGGTGAGCCAGTTCTACTTGCTGCCAGAGGAAACACTGAGCATCTCTAACAAGGTACCTGCTAATTCTTTTCTGGCATAACCTGCACAAACGTATTTTGGAATCTCTTGCTCATGTGGCTGGCAACAAAATGTGTGATTTTTCTGGTACTGCAACAGGATTTGGTGCTAATAGGAGTTATGTATTTTCTGACCAGTAGTTCCTCATGCGTTTTGTTCACCTTTTTTTTTTTTTTCTTTTTTTTTTTTTTTTACTATTTCTAAACCAGATGAATTTTCTTCTGTTCTCCTGGTGTGACAATATGGGATATCTTATTTTGCTATTGCTAATTATTTCTGTATTTCTGTTTCTAGCCTTCAGAAAGAATTTTAAACTTGGTGAACTTTCAAACCTGTAAAAATTCTTTAAAAAAGACCGCGACTTTTTAATATGTTATTTCAGTACAGGATTGAAATGTTTTGATCAAAGTTTTTTGTTTTTTTTTTCCTCTGTTTCCAGAATCTTTGCTTACAAATTGTTAAAGATACTAATAAGACAAGGCTGTTTAAAAAGACTAAATGTGGAACTGTAGTGGGTTTTGTATTAGGTTTCTCTAACTTAATGTTGTTGCACATATAAGTTTATATGTGAAAATGCTGTACATGTGAAACTTGAGGTAATGTTGCAGTTTTGGTGGTGGTGGTGTAAATTAATGATGTCCCAGTGAACTAGAAACAAAAAGGATGGGTATATGTTTCCTTGAGACAGAAACAAAAGAACAGAACACTTTATTTGAAAGCACTTCACTAAAAATACTGCACATCTTACTTTTAAAGAGCATAGTGCATTTTGCAGTGTTTACACTGATTGTGATTTCTTATACATTATTCAGAAGCAAAATAGTTCTGTTGGAAGTTTCAAGGATGCATTGATGCATATTTTAAACATGGAAATACATTAGCACTTCTGTTTCAGAAACCTATTTGTTACTAACTTACAGTGCTTTTCTTGAAAAATATTTTAATTACCTATGCATCAAATTGCAACTCCTAACTATAGGAATAATTGGTTTTGAAAGAAAAATATTTTTTAGGACAGAAGAGGATGCTAATTATACTATGCTAATACAAGCTATACAGTTGGAATTGCTACTTTGATTTTACTTTCCTGAGTAAAAATAACCAAGAGGTGCAGGTCAATTTAAATGACTGAAAAATGGCGGGGGGGATGGTGGTGGTGGTGGTGTTAGAGATGTAGTCTCACATTGCATCTTAGATCATCTGTTTTGAGGTGAACTAGTGCCTCAGTCAGAACCTTTTTGTAAATTCTGATTTAATTACAAAGTATTAGATAGATTTTTCAGTTTCAGTTAAATTTATTAATCTCAGTTTATTGCTACCCACTTTATATTTTTTAGGCTAATTGTGTTTAGAATATTTTAAAAATTAACACAAACATTGCTTTATTTTCAGACGGGAAGTGCAGATGTACCAGACTACAGATTACTTAAGAAACAGGATCTTTTTCCAGGCACAGTTTACAGGTTCAGAGTTGCTGCAATTAACGGCTGTGGTGTTGGGCCTTTCAGTAAAATCAGTGAATTCAAGACTTGCATTCCGGGTTTTCCTGGAGCTCCTTCAACAGTCAAAATCACTAAGGTGAGAAATACAGGTAATTCTAGTTCTGATGTATAAAATTCATGTCACAGCCTTAATCTCAGAACGCTTGGTTTTAGTTGGTTTATTGTTGGGGGTTTTCTCAAGTTAAAATTGTCATATAAAATAGTGTCAAATGCTTACTTGGATAGTTCTGCTCAATGAAATATTCTTTATGAAATTTGCTATAAAGAATTATTTTAAGACTTAAAGATCATGTTGCCAGATGCACACTTAATCAATCATCTGATAGTTTCCCTATGACTTTCTCTTTCCGCGTCCTTATATCTATAGGGGTTTACCATGTTTTTTTTTAAAAAAAAAAAAAAAAAAAAGTCAAAAGACACATCCTTCCTTAGGTCCAAAGAGGGATGATGTTAGAATTTTCAGATGATCTTCAGAGGTGGTTTTGTATATTTTAATTTTTTTATATATATATATATTTAGACGTATATATTCAGGCATCTAATGGTTAACTAGACACTATCAAATTTTCTCCCTTTCTTTTCAGAGTGTCGACTGTATTCATCTTTCTTGGGAGCCTCCTGCTTCACCCTCTGGAAATATTTTAGAATATTCTGCCTACTTAGCAATCCGTTCCACACAATTACAGGAAAATCCAAGTCAGCTTGTATTTATGAGAATATACTGTGGTCTTAAAACGTCGTGTATAGTGACTGCTGCCCAGCTTGCAAATGCTCATGTTGATTACACTTCCCGACCTGCTATAGTGTTCAGAATTTCTGCGAAGAATGAGAGAGGATACGGACCAGCCACGCAAGTTCGATGGCTTCAAGGTAAAGTTGGTGTCAGACACAGCATTTAAATGGGCTGTAGCTGTGGCGGAGAAAATGGCGTATTGTGTCTCTAGAACCAACGCTTTTCTCAGCAGTGCATGTGAAGTTCTTGAAATGTTTTGTTCCTTAACAGAAGTTTTAAGAAAACTCGGTTGATGAATTTAGCATAACATTTTAAAAAAAAAAAATTTTTGTGACAAGCAAGTACTGAAATGTTGGTTACTGAGTCTTACCCAGTCCCTCAAATAGTAAGAGCCTAGTAAGTTGCTGACTTACATGTGCTTCACTTCAGCTCAAAGGTTTCTCGTTCTAATAAGAAGTAATGCAGTTACATGCATGGGTGTAATCAGGTTGTTTTGTTTGGGTTTTTTTTTTTAATCTTTTCCCCCACTTTATTCGAAAAATTTTTCATAAGGTGCATTTTTGTGATGCATACACACTTTAAAGAGGTTTTGGCCTCTTGTCCCTGAGCTTGAATTTGTACAGGTACACGATGAGTTGGGGATGGGATTGGATCCACTGAAAATAAAGATTAGTTTTTTAGCCTGATCAGTTCTGGCTCACTCTTAAGTAAGCCAGTGCAGGGGCTCAAAACAAGAAGTTTTGCTGGCTTCTCCTCTCCTCCCGCTCCTTCCCCTTCCTGGCTTGGCGTTCCACCAGTTGGGAGCTGGCTTTGCCCAGCAAGAGGTCCTGTGAGTGTGGAGGAAGGTTAGGAAGGGCAGAGCGAGGGGAGTGAGCCCACCCCCTTGGGGAGCAACGAACCGTTGTATGGGTTTAGCTGACCTCTCCTTTCTGTGGGCTGTGAGCCACAGGGTGTGATCTGAAAGCCAACTGCTGAATACACCACTGCTTGTTTTTTCAACATCCATTCTCCTAAGGTGGAGAGCAACAATGAATAAGTTGTATTCTGTAATACTCAGTATTTAACCCTTTAATTGGCAAGGGGTTTGACCATGATCCATGTCCCAGGACTCTGAAACAGTAGTTGTTTGTAAGTGTTTGACTATATACACTATGTGAAATGATGAAACGTTTAAACAGTGTCTCCTTCTCTTTTGCAGATATGAAAACATCAAGCTCAAAATAGAAACAACGTAATAAATGTCAAGTCTCGAATGTAGTGTTTAATGTAACTCTTGTACTATTTGTAAATGCTACAAATATTTTATTTTTGCATTGTTTTTATCTTAAAAAGTATATAACCTTTTTTACGTTTGAAACATCAGCGTTATACAGCCTTGCTCAGGTGTGAGTACCATATAGGAACTATATTGAAGATGGTGGGATGGAGGACCATGCTCTATCCAGTAGCTCCTTTTGGTAGTGATAGTTAAAATGTAAAAAATAAGCAGTTTCAAATTAAAAATAAATAAATACAAAATTGGCATATGCAGTGGTATTTGAGGTAGAGTCCCCATGATCGCTACGGATCTTGCATAGATAATTCATGAGGTTTGGTATATAAGCAAATTCTGTTTGGTTTCAGTTCTTTATACCACATTCTTCATTGTGGTGCCTGAGTATGAGGCAAAAATTTCCAGTTATTATATAGTAACTTAAAATGTATAAATATTTTAATATATACTTTTTTTGTAAAGAAATGATTTTTCTACTATTTGTAACAAATATCTTAATCTTGAAAGATATCCCCTGAAGATTTAAAAGGAAAAAGATAAACTTAGTAATTTCTCTTATTACAAAAAAAAACGTAAATTCATTGTAAATGCACTACTAATATTTAGAATCATCCTTTTGTAGTTGTACAAATCTTAAACTTGTAAATACCAATGTTTACAAGAGACCTTTCTGGTCTTGTATTAAAACTTCCATGAGATTCATTCTCTTTTTTTTTTTAAATCCATATGCTTTGCTTTTAGCATATGCTTGCTTTTTGCACTAATAATAACTTACCTCATTCCTGTGTTTGTAATCACTTGTGTTGCTTCCATAATGTTTCTGTAAAACTTCGATCTGAAAATTTTAACCAAAGTTTAGAATACATGGTAAGCAATTTTGCACATATTATATGGCAATTTTCAACATATTTATTCCAGTTAATCTTCTTAAGTGCTTGTTTGCTTTACCAGTATATCCTACCAATCAAGTCCAGTATCTCCCTTTTACTATGCATCGTTTTACATTAACTAGCTAGCTGATAAATTCAACAAGCATTACTTCAAGGAATAGGTTGATCCATTCCTATGCTTAAAAAAAGAAAAATGTTCACAGTAGTGAAATAAAGGTAAACATTTTAAATGCTATTTATGTATCTATATATAAACCTATGTTTACCAAAGCGTAGAGGAAAATGGCTGAGTTGGACAAGGTCACTAGGTGAATAGATTGAGGCACCTAAATAAGATTTATTTTAAAATAAAATCTAAATTATTTACTGTGCAATGAAGTTTATACTTTGCACTTTAATTTTGCCCCGAATGCCAAAAGACTGTACATCAAGGTAGAATTTCTTGCCTCTGCCAGTTAAATTTGTCTTAAGAACGTTTGTAAATATAAACTGAAATAAATTATGTGCCTGGTTTGGTAGGAGAAGTATCATTAAAATATTAGAGATTTAACAGCTCAAGCATCCCAGAGCAGATTCAATAGCCAAGTTTTAGCTACCCTGAAGATCAGGGTTGTAACGGAAGTGCTGATGCAGCCTTAATTATCGCAACACATCACGTGCTATAATAGCATATAAAAAGTGCTGGGGACCATAAATCACTATAGTAGTGGTAATAGCGGCACAGGAGTAATAACGCGTGGTTTTACTCCAGAGAGAAATCTTGTGTTTATGACAATGACAGATATCCCATATTCACTTTAAACAGTGTTTGTAGTATGAATGTATAAGATGTTTCCTGAAGTTAACTGGCTTTAAAATATTTGTGTTTTAATGGTCCGTTTTATCAGGTCTGATCTCACTACCAATACTGTCTGATAACTAAAGTACCGTACACATGAACTCTTAACTAGAAGACTAGAACTTGGTTTTCCTTATTAGTACTGTGAAAGAAGCCTTTAGAGAAAACACTTGTGGCTTTGGTTTTGTTGGTTGATAGCTGTGCTTGTAGAGTTGTTATTTAAGAATAAAATCCGTTGGGTATGTCTGGGTGGAGTTTTTTTGCACTTGGTTTCACATGCTTTGCACAATTTCTTTTTTCAGTGGGTATGTCACAACTACCAAAGGGTAAAACTGTGGCGTTTTCAATGAAAGTATAATTTCCTTGTAAGTGTGCTTTCTTCAGCTGACTTGACATAAGATGTCACTTCTTTGTCCAAGTTGGATGACGTTGAATAGTGATCATATGCAAACTTTCAGTTCCTCACAGTTTTACTTTAAAACGAAATTGTGGTACACGCTGTAAAATACACTTTGTGGTCCGTTTTTAGAACTGTATTTATAAGGTTGAAATCCCGCCTGTTTGCCTATCAACTAGATACCAGACAAATATCGGTTGTTTGATTTTTAAATTGGTTTGCGAGACTGTTGACATCAGCTCTTTGAGAATCTGTGTTATCCATTTGTTTCATCTAGTGCTAAAGACGTGTAACAGAAGCTGAAATCTATCAGATGACAGTATGCATATTGTAGAAATGTCTAGGTTTACCAAATTCCTTAGGGAAGTTGTGACTCTGTAAGTATAGGACCGTCGTGCCAGTTACGGCAGACACTGCTACAGCTTCACCTTCAGAATGTTCTTGTGAAAGTGGAAATGAAGTGAACAATAACCTACACTTTGTGTTTTCAAAGTAATTATAGCAATATCTTTTGAATGTAGTTGGGAGTAGAGCACATGATCATGCCATAAACTCTGAAGATATAATAAGTATTACTGTTGTTATCTGATATTTCAGGATAGCGGATTTGACGTGAACTTAGTCTTACAGCCTGTTACTTAATGACCTCTACAAGGAAACTGACATTTTCATACAATTCAAGTTGATCAGTCTTATTTCAAAGCATTGTTTGTTCTTTGTAATAAAGTGGTTGTCCTATCAAACGCATTGTAAACACGGAAGTGTATGTCTGCTTTTTTTGAAGGTGTACGCGTACAAACTTCAGATTTCTGCCCTTCTTTAGAAAAGGGGATGATGCAGAGAAGAGAGTGAGTATATTTGTCTTGGGGGGGAGAGGGTTTAATGATAAGCATTGTAGTACTGAGTATTACTCTTGCATAAAAATTATTTCCCAAGTTAACTCCTTGGTTACCTCATGGGGTTTTTTTTAGTTGAGGTTCCCCAGTTTCCCTGTCCCACCTTCTCCTGCAGTTGTCGTGCTCTCGCCATTACTCTGTCCCTGTCCAAGCCTTTGTGCCCCGCAGCTTGCTGGCTGCAGCCTCCGAAATGAAAGTTTGAAATGACTTCCCCTGTCCGTACAGTGGTTTGTGTTGCTGCTGTTCCAAACGAGTGACAAAGAGTTTGGTATTGCTTTGTTACAGTTTGCGAAAAAGATGGGATGCAAGTGAGCACTTAAGATGCTCAGAAGGCTTCTAGTAAGGATACAAATTGCGTGCATGTCCAACTCTGCTCCAAACATCACAGTCTTGGGGCAAGCTGCTAAATTTTTATGGCAGTTGACTATGGGGAACACCTGGGGAAATAGGTGTAGCAATAGGACAAGGGGTAACGGTTTTAAACTGAAAAAGAGGGGAGATTTAGGTTAGACATTAGGAAAAAATTGTTTACTGTGAGGGTGGTGAGGCACTGGAACAGGTTGCCCAGAGAAGCTGTGGGTGCCCCATCCCTGGAAGTGTTCAAGGCCAGGCTGGATGGGGCTTTGAGCAACCTGGTCTAGTGGGAGGTGTCCCCCCCCATGGCAGGGGGGTTGGAACTAGACGATCTTTAAGGTCCCTTCCAACTCTAACCATACTGATTCCAAGTAATAAATGTTTCTAGAAGCAGGGGAGCAGAGCGTAGCGAGTGAACTGAAAGGTCTACGGTGTTGTTTCCAGACCTTTTTAACAGACTTCACATAAGAAACCGCTAAAAGCAGCCTGCTCCAAATTGATCCCTTCCTTGTGTTTCTAGGTATTAAAATAGAATAACTGCTCTTGTCTTATTTTCAATTATTTGTGATCCTTGCATTAGTGGAAAACAAATGGGAAAACTTAAACAGTGAAGAATTCCCTTGTGCTTTTTTTCTTTCTCTCAGTAAGATTCTTAGATTAGGAGTTATTTTCACTTTGAGGCAGATCTGAATTTGTTGTACGAATTTATCTTAAAAACAATTCAAAACTTATATTTTTTTTTTTTCTTTATAGCACTAGCTGTTTCCTGGTGTGTTTTTATAGCATTTTCTAGTGAGCTAAAGGCCAGGGCTTTTATTCTATGGCTTCCAGTTTTGTCACTGAAGCACTTCCAGGTTCCCAGGGCAGGGGTGGAGCACTGGCTGCTGGCATTGTGTGAGCAGTTGGTGTGTTCCTCCTCCTGCTAGCAGTTGTGAAAGCTTCATTTTGGTGTGTTTTCCATTGATCTGAAGCTAAGTGGAGATCCCTTTTATTAGAACGTCCAGAAGTTAAGTTGAAAGTAGCAGTAAGATGAATTTGAAATGGATCCTCTTGCTCCGTGAATGAGTCTTTTAGGATACCGCCCCTCAGATGCTTCCTCCAGGGAGAGGTAGGGTAGGGCGCGCCGCTAGATCCCAGATTGAATGAATGATTAAAGTATCAGCCAGAGAATTTCTCTGCTGCACCTGCAGCCCCCTGCTGTGGCCTCTACACAAAATCGCAAACCCAGCCCAGGAGTTGCCTGGCCTGAGGACAAGCGACATGGCAGGGTCCGTGAGGCTGAATCCTCCTGTCTTCTGCAAGCCAAGGGGCGGTGGTTGAACCCCCTTACAAACAGTCTCTGGCAAGTATCAGCCCCCAGTGCAGGTTGGGGGGAGCCCTGGCTGCGAACAGCGCGGGTTGCCCAGGACTGTGGGGCTTGGGGCTGGAGGCACAGCCCCTCTGCCCCCTTCTCCCTGGCTTTCCTTGCCCGCAGAGCCCCCGGCCAAGCGCAAAAGCGATCACTTGGTCATGCTGCTATTGACAGAAGTGGGAATTGCTGGGCAGAGAAACAGAACGGATAACGGGAGACTTGTGCCTTCCAGAGGGGGATGCTGATGTGTTTTAGGCACCCAGTTTAATTCCAGATGATACGAGACGGTGTGAGTTTGCTCTGCTGGGCTCACCAGCTCAGCAAAGGGGCAGAAGCGGCAGAGGAAAAGAAAGGGAGGGGCTGGGCTGCCTGGGTGGGAGAGGGGGAGGGAAGAGGAGGGCTGGGATGGGAGGAAGGCCCAAGAGATTTCTGGACTAGTGGGGCCGTTTGTCTGACTTCGTCCATATGTGCCTGACGTTACATCATGAAAATCTGGCATCTGCAAAGGTGGTAAGTCACATCTTGGTCTATTTCCAAAATCCTTCAAAAGCCTGAAGTCCTTCATATTACTGATTCAACTTATAGCCCTGCCAATAACAAAAAAAAAAAAAAATAAAATTACCAAACTGGGGCTGGGCTTAGTTTGCTGTCATTGTTTTATTGAGGGGGTTCCTGCCTCTCACAAGCATCTGTTTTCAATATATGACAATTGCTAAGTTGGTACAGCAGCTCTTTAAAATGAAATTTTAGGCTGGGATATGGTATCTTCAAAGAGAAAAAAGAGACAAAGCATTTCAGCGTGTCCCAAATAGTCTGTAGTGTTCAGAGTTATTTCTGTATCTGATGAAATTACAGAATACCGTTATCCACACGTGGAAGTTATCAATACAGAGTTATTTCCAAGTGATTCTTAAAAGAGGCACCCTGGGTATAGGCCATCTGAGGAGGTTCAAAACCACCAGTTCTCTGGTTTGGTTGCGTCATCACTGGTTTTGTTTGCATCTTCTCATTCAAATGGTTTTTTTGCCAGGGACTCTTAACTGCCTTTTAGGATAACCACCTCTCTCTCATACGCAGTGCTGATAATTCTCCTTTAACAAGTTATTAGGTACAAGTAGTAGCACATAACTTTGATCAGTATTAAGAAGTACCCCAATTCTTTTCTCTTCAGTAGCAGCTATGTAATTATTTCTTTGTTGCACTTCGCCTGAGCAGGGAGAAGACTTTTAAAATACGTTGACTTTATACGCTTGTCTGTTCCAGAAGGAAAATGTTCAGAGCCTGGGAGCAGCGCTCTGAAATGACTGTCTTGGAAAAAAAAAAAAGACTTGAAATTTCAATCTAATGAAGTGTCACCTAGTTATGTTACAGCATAAACGTTTTAGTATAAATGCAGACCGCTTATGTAGCTGTTATTCAAAGGTTAGTTACTGAGATCCGTTTCCTGTATTTGCGCTGCTAGGAGAAGGTTAGGAAGGTGAAGTTGCTGTAGAAAGGTGCTGCCGAGACCATCTGAAGCAACGTGGGAGCTGTCAAGCCAGACAACACAAAATGGCCAGTTATTGTCAGTATTTCTTTTTTCTGGTGGGTCCAGAACTTGATGTCAGTGCAGTCACTCAAGACACACTTTGGGTGAGTTTCAGCTGCTTGGCTTGTAAAATGCAGCTGCGGCTGCTGGCTTTGGAGTAGGAGCGGACTTGTCCTCTGATACAGCGCTCCCCAGGCCCTGCAGTCTCCACGTTCTCATCCCGAAGTGACAGAGCCCATTTCCTCGTAGCAGAAATGCTCTCCGGCTGGCTGGAGGTGAGATTTCAGATCCTTTCCCTTCTCCCTCAGTGCTTAAGCTTTTGCTACGGGCTGGCTCCAGCTTGCTGCTCACCAGATTGCTTCTCCCAGTGTGTTACAGTTACACGGGGAACTCGGGCATCTGGGAGGGTTTGGATTTCATGGCCAGGGCCAAGGAGTTGGGACGCTGCAGAAACAAACCTGGGCATCCCCCAGTCCTTCATCTGTGCCACGCGCTTCTCACCAGTGGTGGGATGTAAGCTCTGATGGGGCCAACTATTTGTCTTCGTAAAGGGTGCAGAGAGGAGGAAAAATAGTATAAACTCCTCCTAATTTGCTGCTGCATAAAGGGGTGATGGCTTTCTAGCTGTAGTTGTATTTCAAGTGACAGCACATTTATATCTGACCAGTGAGTCTGAGGTGTGCAGTTGGAAGTTGCTTTTATTCGCTGTCCCTTATCCTGTGTCCTTTTGGGTGGGAGATGCTCTCACCATAGCAGTTGCGTCATTTCAAACAGATTCCCTGCCCTTATTTACAAAATTACTTTTTTGATTTAAAAAAGGGTCTTCTGTAGTTTTGCCTCTTGTTTCTGCCATGCTAAAGACACACCTGAAGCAAATACATTTAAGAAATTAGTTTTCTGCTGTAGTCCCTGGGCAAGCTACAACCAGTGGCAAGGTCCGTGCCCTACCCCCAGTTTGGGGAGAGCTGTGCACTGAGGCAGGGCGGGGAACCGCTTTGAGTTGGAAACAACCCCTTTTTTTGTTCTCGTATTGTGCACAGAGAAGACACACAATGACAACAAGTTTAGGGAGCAGCAGGAAAGTGCTTTAGTCACTGCTGCCCCGGTGGCAGGGGAGGACTCACGCTGCGCCCAGTGATTTCTGGAGAAGAGTGGTCTGCGCCCTCAACAGGACCAAAAAACCTGGGTTGATTCTGACGGGGAGGAAATCGCTGATAAAACTTGGTTTGCAACACGCTGTCGTCCATGCATCTTCTGGGGGTGAGCACTCAGCCGTGCGTTACTGTGGTTTGTTAGCCAGAACCCAAACCTTTTCAGGCAGCCCTGTCCTAAAAGTCAGCTGCCGTCCCCAAGACTGTACGGGCTGGGCCAGGTCAAGTACTAGGCACAGAGGGATGAGATTAGCAGCCTGAAGGATGCTCCTCTGCCCAGCAGATTTAAACCCTCAATAGTTTTCTTTCATACAAAAGCAAATCAGGTGCCATCGCTCCTGATAAATGGATCCTCTGGCCCAGTGCGCTGCAATAAGATATTCCAGGAAATGAGCCTGGCCATTTGCCTGGAAGATTTCCTAAACCAGTGTAGCCGATTCCCTCTGAGCAGCTGCGTGCTGCCTGGCCTCTCTCCCTGGCTCGGCAGCCATAGTTGGGGACTGTAATTTAATAAACGTGGTGCAGCTGGCACCAATTTGGAAGACATTGCGCATGGGAGCAAACTGCCCTCACTCCCAAGAGCATTTGGCCTTGGATGTCAGCAAAAGCTGAACCGACACTGAGTTTCTAGAGAGCTTTCCATTAAATTTTTATGTACGGAGGGTCAGAGGTGACATTGCAGTCCATTATCGTGCCAATTTCACAGATCAATAGGTAAACAGATCAATAGTCAGTTGCTTAAGTATAATCTTTTCAGCCTTTCAAAGGGTGGAAGCGTGAATGATTATGCCAAAACAACATCTCTTATTTTCAAAGAGGAGAAATGGGTCTGTGTTTTCAACCAAGTACGTGCCTTAATCCATACCACAGCCAAAAGGTGTCCTTCCACCACTGCTCTCTTCACCAAACTGATTTGAAAGGGAAATATACGAGTAACCACATTATCAATATTTAAATTCTTCGTATAGGACTGCTTGCGCCCTTTATAAGATATAGTCTCCCTATGGCATTATTCATTTTAGAATCAACATACAGGGCGGTTTTTTTAATCTATAAATGTAAGAAAATTGACTTCAAATTTAACTGAAAATTTCCTTTCTTCTACTTTTTACAAATCAAAACTGAAAAAGAAGTCTAGCCTGCACCACTTGGGAATGCAATTGCAGCAAGTTGTCGTATCACTGCAAATATAAATGAAGCAGCAAGTCTATGTGACTTAACTAAACTAGAACATTAATCACATTCAAATGCAGAATTTTATAGCTATAAACAAGGCTGCTGCCAGCTCTTATCATGACAGCAAAGTGCTGGGGAAAATAGTAGCCGTTGGCTCTCCGTGTTGCTTTGCACCGACGAATCTCCGTGTGTGAGCAGCTGCCCATATGCTTCCCCCCCTGCCAAAGGCAAGAGAGAAATCACCTATATATGATTATAACATGTTAATGAGAATCATCTTGAAACTCTGCAATAGGGACCATCTACTAATCATCTGCTGTGATGCACAGAGTATCCAGGCTGCAGTTCAAGGAAAATGGCTCTTAAAAGTATAGGCCACATAGTTCAGGCTGATTTTTAGCTACAGGCAGATAAGCATGGGTCAGTACATATTTATGATGTATCGCCTCACGCCAAGACTCCTGCTGTGTTCTGGCTGCACCATCCAGCCACATATTTTAATGTCAGGAGAGATCAGAACAGAGGAATAAATAAAATAGTAAATCAGCAAGACTGGTAAAGGCAGAACCTCAGCTCCCGTTAAGCCTGTAATGACAATGGGATGTAGAAGAACGCCATCTAAATTTGCCTCCCTCATAACTGCATTTTGACTAGAGATAACAGTGTTTCCGTGCTTCTAAAGACACCATGAGCACTCTATAAAGAAAGATGAGAAGGATCATGTCACACAGAAATTAATTAAAAAAATTAGCGTAGTAAAATTTGCTTGTCATGGGAAGACACCTAAAAAAGTCACTGTGCTTGGAAAAAAAGATCTTTGAACATCACTGCTATTTCAAGCCGCCTTTCTCTACGCTTTAGCAAAGGCTGCCACAGCTGTCTGGAGCTCAAGCTCAATTTGGGTTTATGTTGGTTCAACCAAAACCTTCAGAGAACCAAAGACAGCAGTTTTGTAGAAGCAGGTGGGATACAGCAGGAGCAGGTCGCTCTTGGTTTGGGTCTAAGCTACTTTCAAACTTTGAGTACTTAGAAAGGTGAGAACACGTATCGGTTGTTAAACAAAAATAAAGACTCCATGGTGATTGTGCTACTACTAATATAAATTAGGCAAGTATTTCCTCAGACCACATTTGTTCTACCAGCACTACAGTACCCTGCAAACTTTATTAGGTGAATGGTTTCAGAGAGGGACCAAATGAAGCGTTGTACTATTACTTCTACACGTGTATTTTCAGGAAGCAAACGAGCAAGTTGGTTGCAGTTTTATCCCTGGACCTTTGCGGGGGTGAGGAGGAGAAGAAAGAAAAAGAAAAAACAAAGCAGTATCAGCTCCTTCATGCACATGATGGTGTATAAACCACAAACTCAAAACACTTTAACCTAAACTCACACAAGAGATGGCAGACTGAAAAACGTAGCTGGTTTCAAGTATGTGTGAGGGATGACCTCAGCCCCCAACTGCCAAATCTCTCCGAGCTTCTCCTTAGCTGTGATCACAGCTTTTTCCATCACAAAACTGGGACCAGCAAGAACAGGGTACAACAGCCTGAAATAAATGGAATACAAACAGAAGGGGCTCATGTAGGGGTTGTGTTACTCATTTGTACATTTTAATGAAAAACTCCGTTTGTTCAGTCATAGCTGCTGAAGATTGACAGGCTGCCACAAAACCCAGAACACCCGCCCAGATCGCCACAGAAGACACTGGACGGCCTCCGGTGGCTCTGCCAGCATGACGCTGATTTCTAAGAAACACTGTTCAAATCTGCACACACAAAGTTTTTGTTTAGCAAAGAACTGGCCCTTTCAGGCTTCTGGGATGTCTTAGTTCCCCCAATATTAAAAAGTTACTTTTTTTTTTTAAAAAAAAAAAAAAAAAAAAGAGACAGACAAAACCAGCAAGAAATTATATGGCAACAGATTCAAGGTGTGGTTTTCTTAAATTAATGACAGGTCTGTGGAAAGATAATTATTATAATACATTTCAGTCCACTGCAAACAGGAAAAATATCAAAGGTCCCAAAATTCAGTCTGCATAAGATAGATTCCTAAAACCACCACCCCGACCCTAGCAGGCTAAGACATTGCATCTAACAAAATCACCCACCCCGTTTTTAAAGAAACGGCTAACGTTACTAAGAACAGCTCACTAAATAGACAGAACTACATTATCTAGGTAGTGTTTATTGCCAAACCAGGGAAGAGACAGCAAACTAGCAGTCTGTCTTCCATTTCAGATCTCTGTCCCTTGTTCAAGTTTCAGTCACTCATGCGCGCGCACACACGCACACACACGCACAGCCCTGTACACAGAAAGTCGCTAACACAGTTGAGTTTCCACAGTCACACGAGGAACCTTAAAACGTTTCAGTAAAAAGTTAAAATGAGATCTTTTGCCACAAGGACTATAAAAATCCCCCACCCCCCTTCACTACCCTCAAATTTCGAAGTTTTGGATTCTAAAAACCATACATAAAAATGAAGAGTAATTTCAGTAGCACAAAGACTACCTTAAATATATCAAAGTTATGTCTAAGGAGAATTAATGCAACTGAAAAAAAAATGAAATGAAGACCTGCATCGCGCACATCAGTGTTTTTGTCAACACTATTGATAAGCTAAGTCTCTAGATGTAGAAGAGCATTAGTTGTTTTTGATTAACTTTTAATTTTGAAGTTACATTAAAAAACAGTTGTAGCAATGCTTTTGAGCTGCTAGTTCCATGAGGAAAACGTCCCTTTCAAAGTTTCAATAAATATGCTGACATGTAAAGTTAGTTGAGGTTGTCATGCAAGACAAGTTACGTAACCAAGACCAACTCAATCTTCATAATAAAGGCAACTTGCATTCAAAAAATGAACTTTACCCTTACAATTTTATTCAAAGGGTAAACATGAATTAACCCAGCTGTTTACCTGAATTACAAAAGTAACATGATTCAATATGAAAATAAGAAACTGTCTACAAATCTCTGACAGTAATAAATTGCAATATACAATGCATACAGGAGTTATACAGAGCAACAAACTCTTGTACAAAACAAAAATACTTTAATACCTTTAAAATCCAATTTTTTTTAAAATCATCATGAAAAAGATTTGAGTCAGAACTCACACCTCAATTAGTCAAGCTTCAGGTAGCTACATTACAGCTATTTAATATACAAAGAGATAAATCTCTTCACCAGTCATTAAAACTGCCTCTTTGTTAGAGTTGCAGAGCTTCCATCTCGTGTTCCCAAATCCAAAGTTTTCTCCGAATCATGAGAACTGAATTTGTTGAACACCAGAGATCTAGAGAAAGAAAAATGCAAGCTCAGATTCAAATACACCTTTGGGGGTACCAGTTTTAAACTGAAAAAGGGGAGATTTAGATTAGATATTGGGAAGAAATTCCTTACTGTGAGGGTGGTGAGGCACTGGAACAGGTTTCCCAGGGAAGTTGTGGATGCCCCGTCCCTGGAAGTGTTCAAGGCCAGGCTGGATGGGGCTTTGAGTAACCTGGTCTAGTGGGAGGTGTCCCTGCCCATGGCAGGGGGGTTGGAACTAGGTGATCTTTAAGGTCCCTTCCAACCTGAACCATTCTATGATTCTATGATTCTGAAACTGCCATCACAGCTGGCAGCCTTGAATTGTGACAGTGGTGGAATGTCACAACAGCCACCAGTAAAGGACTAAATAAAATTAATTCTCATGTTTCACAACAAAGCAGCTGAATTGGTGTTTGAATCTCAGCAGCAGAAGGGAGAGTAGGGGATGGGATACAGTACCTGTTGATATGATGTTGTATAGACCATAACATTCTGCTGTTGGCCATCTGTAGTTATTAAGCCTGCTGGCAACTGGTTAGCTGAAAAAAAGAGCATTTTAAGAAAGTTAGACGGGAACTGCAGGATACACAGAGCATTGTTTGATGTGTCTGTCACCATTAAATAACCTTTAATCATGGTCTGCCCCAGGACTGTGGAGCTATTCCTCTCCTGACAGCTACCACCCTACACTGCATATAGACACAGTTGTTAGTGTCACAAATAAGCAAAATTTATTCCCATTAAGAAGCAAAATTCAACTTAATTTTGCATCAGATAATCTAACAGTAAGACTGCACCTTGTTCTTCTCCTGTACATATCTGAAGCAGAACAGAGAGCAGTACACTGGCAAATGGAGCGGACCACTGAAAAAAGCAACCTCCAACATTCAATATCCCAAGAAACCTGGACAATTCAGAGTTTGTTTTGTTTTGTTTAGACATAAGCGTGCATGAGGAAGTCAATGAAAACATTTGAGCTGCTTTATAAAAGAGGACCCATCAGCAACTCCGTAATGTGGAAGCCCTGTGGAAGGTGGCGGAGATGAACAGAGACAGGCAATGACAAACAGAGGCACTGCCAGAGACAAAGGCATTGACAGGGAGCCAAAGACCTGACATGACACTGGGTGACTTCTGCCTCTCCTTCAGGGCCCTGCACAAGAGCCCTGAATTTCATAGAGGAAAGAGGAGGCCAAGGAATGGAGTAAAAAGCACTACTCAGATTTAGAGAGAAAACACAAAGAGTGATGCTTTAAGATAAACCTTTACGATACTGTGTACGTTGAGCTCTGTGACATTCAGAGTGGATACGTTACAACTGCTACTTGGAAGCAAAGCAGCAAAACTCTTTTAAATTGTAAGTTAAGTCACTGTAGTGTAACATTCCCTGCCAGGAGATAAACAACGGGGCTTTCATCTTTCTGAACTATGGCTGTCACTATGTATAAATAAAATGTATAATCCATAAAAAAAATTCTGAAAACACAGTATAATCCCAAAAGCTTTCATTTGAAAGCTGATGCTTGGGGGTTTTTGGTTGTATTTCCCCCACCACCACCTTCATTGTACTAATTTTCAAATGCTTAAGTTGCAAGTTAAGAGGTGCATTAAGATCACAGTGCGAAGTGGCTCTGGCAGGTCCAGAGTTTTACTGCTCTTCGATGCACATGTTCCACATCCAACACAGTTTAATGCCGAGCCTCTGACCCAGCCCTGGCATTAGGCAAAGCCAAAGAGCTGAGGGCTATGCCACAGTAGCTCAGCCATTACTGCTACAGCAAGACCATCGTTCCGAAGAGACCTATAGCTGTCCCTATAGATAGAAATACCTGCAGCACTTGACATGATAGGTTATTTTACAGAAAAAGATTTTTCCTTCTTCTACTAGTACTGCAACATCTCCTTTGCATCCTGCCAAGACTTAATATTTGCTTCCAAAGTTGCTCTTTTCAAATCACAGCAAATTATGGCTTATTTCATAGAGCACACTGAGGCTCCTGGGATTGAGATATCTGAACCAGTGGCTAGGAGCACATCTTCAGCCTTCTGCCATTTAACAGGGACCATATAAAATTTGTGAAGGGGACGGAGGATCCACAGATGTAAGGGGATTCCTTTTTTCTGGTTTCCATTTTCTGGTGGGCACTGTACTCAAGCTAAGCAGAGCATGAGCATCCAGAGGAGAAACTCTGTGGATTTGCCCCTTTGCCCATTCAAACCAACACGCTGGATGCAGACACAATCACAAGTTCCCAACTATATGTTCTCCCTCAGCTCTTGAGCTGCAGTTTAAATGTTGAAGTGCACATCAGAATATATACAAAAGAAAGCCTTTAGAACAATTTCTATATATTGATTTGGCAAGCTTCCAAGCTGGACAGACTCCAAACAGTTGCAAACTAGAAACCATTAGCAACATACCCAAGGTAAGTAAGTTGGGCCTACAGTTGTGCTAGTGTCTTACCACTTCTGAACCAAAGCTATTATATATGAGTGAGTACAGATCAGAGTTTACTATTTGCATTGCCTAATCCTTAATTATAAAATTAAAATAGTCATAGTAAAAAAAAAATAAAATAAAGCTTTCTGTAAGTCCGTTGCAATGTTTAGATTCTTAATTTCCAGCCAGTTTTATGAGCTTATCTTCCAGGCTAGGAGAGACCTGAAGAGTCTGTACTGTTTTAAATAGCCAAAGTCATCATACTGGGAGTAAAGGGTGTTTCAGGCCCTGAACAGGTAATTTCAGTCCTCAGGCTTTGAATTTTTCCTAGTTCAGTAGTTTATCAGTGATTTTGAACAGAAGATTTATCAGATACTTGAAAAAATAAGTCTCATCAGTAGGTATGACTAGAGCTACGCCTCCTAATTCTTGTATCAGCTTCAAGATTACCAGCCCATACTGTTTAAAAGCCAAGGTGAAGACTACACGCAAGAATCAAGTGTCAACAAAACCAACACAAAGTCAGGCTTTAATTCACAGTATAAGGAATAAAAACTACAGTGAATACTCCTTGCCCTACACCTTTTAGTTGACAAGCTGTCCATTCTTTTGAATATAAGAAATACTAAGTGTTTTAGAATTATATGATGTCTTCTCTGGCTCATTTCTCAAAGACGAGCTCCTCAAGTCATCAAGTGGAGATTATTTTACTTTTTCCCCAACAGTCTTGCAAGTAGAACGAATGGGGCCTAAATATGTAGCTACTGGGGGGAAAAAAAGAAAAAAAAAAGTTTGCACCTTTCATTACAATCTGTGTTCAAGTGTAGAAAAAAAATACTGGCACTAATGTACGCATTTAAAAGTCTTCCACAGTTGACATTAGCTATTACTGGAGTGTCATCGTTTATCACTAAATTACTTCATTCTGACCATAAATTCTACTGACTGGGAGAAGTTCATCTGAGCACAGGTCATACTCCAGACATCTCAAATTAAAATCTCAATGGATCACAGATGTAACATGTGGCCAGTCCAGGACGTACTCCTCAAGTAAGAGTTCTGATGGCTAAAAGAAGGCCTGTTTTTAGAAAAGCCACAATAATAATATAATAAGTTAGAAAGTATTACTTACTAAATGCTTCCTCTGTGAGCTCCTCACTTAGACCGTCTCCAGTTGTAACTGTTGCAATTCCCTTTTCTCCTTTCATTGCCTGGAGAGGGGGGAGAAATATATTAAGAGTACAGTTGGCTTGAGATTGTTTCAAGACCCCAGGCACTCTAGCCAACGTTTGGAACTTGCAGAAGAGTCACTGTGCAGCAGCTGGAGTTTGAAATCCAAGACCTGTAAAACTCTATTAGATTTAAGAATGGTCATAGTACAAGAATACATGAAGGGTGTTTTTCATCTTATCCATACTCCTCAGAAACAAAAACTCTGCAAACTAGGATTGTGTAGTTTAAGAAGGGCTTTCACCTTCTCTAGAAAGTCAAAGATCTGCAGTAATCCAGAAGGAGTTAAATTCATTTACAAGAAATCACAGAATCTCAGAACTACCGAGAATGTGCAACATTTGCTTACCAACCACACGCAAGTGCCATCATCATACAACTACGAGTTGACATTTAAAACGAAG
The DNA here is from genome assembly GCF_963924245.1 of Chroicocephalus ridibundus. Lineage (NCBI taxonomy): Eukaryota > Metazoa > Chordata > Aves > Charadriiformes > Laridae > Chroicocephalus > Chroicocephalus ridibundus. The sequence goes on from NC_086284.1 coordinate 160,036,213, forward strand.
ATACTGGATTTCTTTTTCCCCACATCAAGGACTACAGCCAGAAAGGATATCAGCACAGAAAGCCAAGGCTCCCAGACATCTGCATGCAGTTTTACAAGTATGAAGTTTGATGCTCTATGCTATTACATCTAAGAAAATAATACAGGTATAAAAAGTATTCTCTGCAACTGTTTGATGGAGAATAAATACTAAGCTCCAAAACAGAAGTATTTGACTACATAAACTACCCTGAAGACAGAACTAGCTGGAATGGAGGTTTAAAACTGATGAGCAAAATCATCCCATCCATCCAATTAAAATACAACCCCACCACTCTGGTACCACAGCATATATATCTGCAAAAATGGTCACTTCAGAAAGAAAGTAGCATAGACCCACTTCAGACTTCTCCAGAAGTACTGAAACTAGTTAGGCGCTACTTGCATTTTTAATTAAAGCACATCGAGCACGTGCAACTGCTACACAGCACTGGAAAGGAATGGCACACAGCAGTATACTTTTAAATTACACCTCCTGTAACTCAGTTATCACAGCATATGACCTTCTGGGAAGGTGAAGCTTGACGTGCTATCAGCAAATTAAATATTACTAGCAAGTCTGACCCCCATTGATTAAAAAAAAAAAAAAAACAAACAAAAAACCTTAGGGTTTACAGAACAAAAGAAAGTCAACAGAAACAAACAAAGCGTCTCTATCTACATCACTACCAATTTAGACACATCTGCTTCACTCATGGCAGTAAAACCAAGCAGCCATACCAACAGAGGGATCCACATTTAAATAAACCCTGAACAACTTCTTCATTCAGGACTACAAGGAAGAAAGGTCACTGGATTAAAATACCTTTGATTTGTTTGGTTAAATGTGGTATTCTGAGGTAGAAGAACACCAAAGCAAAGCAGCAAGCAAACATAATTCTCTTCCACCTCCAGACAGGAGGCGGGGAAATGGGGAACAAGAACAAAAAACCCAAGCAGAAAATTATTTTTTCATAAAGTTGAAAATGCTGAAAGGAAAAAAGAAGAAAAAAAAGTCACTTTCTGCTAGAGTTGGATCACGTACCTAGCACGTACTATGTATCAAAAGCAAACTGAGAGACAGGCTAAAAAACAGATTAAAAAAACCCCAAACATTGAAGAAGATAGCCTTCCATGTGAATCATTATTCTGACATGAGAAAAAGAACTTTTTCTTTTATAGATCTGAAGCCCAGACAAACAATAGGCATTAGGCTAGTTCCTCAGAGGATGCAGTCTAGTACAGTTTTATTGATTGAACCCAAAGATCGAATTAAGTATTCTTAATAAGCACCTTTGAAAAACAGAGTTATTTACTACCAGCAATATATTAGAGAATTTATTCAGTTGAAAGCTTTAACTACTTTGAATCAGCAAGTCTAATCAAAATTCTTACTTACTCCTTTTTCTCTTGATATCCTCTGGAATGCTTTTAAACATTACATTAGCCCCTGACAATAGCTGTAAGATATTGTGCAAGTTATCCATTATACAATTACAATGACAGGGAGCTAAGGATAAACACGACCAGGTTAAATAAATGAGGAAATACTGAAGCGTATACCGACCTCTCTGAATTTTTGGAGGTATAACTTCAAAGGTTCAACATAGCTATCAAACCCCAAGGTAGACATGGCAAAGAGAATATCCTCTCCATTGATGGTCTTTCTTTTCTCTTGGTGACACCTCTCACTTGCTTCTGACGTTATAAAGCTGATGAATTCACTTACACACTCTTGCACGCATTCCTTTGCGTCCTTAGCGATCTAGTAAGGAAAAAAGTATCATAAAATCATTATTCAAGAGGACTAAAATAAAATTAAAAAAACCCAAAAGAATACACTCAATAGTAAAGGAAACATTCCAAAACCTGAGGATAATACCCATTTAGGCAACACCTGTATGTGAGGGAACCACTGGATGTCATCGCTGCTCTATGTAAGCACAGCTGCAACACAATTTTAACCAAAGTTCTACTGTTTCAAGCAGCACAGCCAATTGTCAGGATCTCCTGAAGTCATAACTATGTTCTGTACAAGCTTTTACATATAGATGCATTTCAATATTGCTTACTTTGCTTACCTACACTTTCTCTTTAAACCTGTTCATTACAACAGTCGCAGCCCGCTTCAGTCCTCCTTTTAATAAACCCAGCAGTCCCGACCCCATTGCGGTACATTCCCACAGACTCAGCAATGACAAGTATTTTCACCCTGACCAGATTCAGGGACTGGAATCTATGCCTAGCAGCAAGGCTCTCTAATGCTTTAATATTCTGGTATAATTTTTCAAATGAGAATTCAAATGAAGAAACATATGCCCCTGGCAAGAATTAAATAAATAAATTCTATTATGGCTTTCAGCTGGACAAAAAGTAATTTACATGACTTAAAATAACAGCAATAACAACTCATGATTATTTGGGAATCTTGACAGGAACCAACTGAAAGATTATAATAATTAAGATTCTCATTTCTTCACATGGGAATAATCTGTTTGTATTTTAAAAAAATAATGAGGCACTAACTGTATGTAGCATCTTCACTAGTTCCTCTGATATTTTCAGACGCATAGGGTGAGATTTTGAGAAGTACTCATCAGCCAGCAGCTTCCCTTGCAGTTTTTCACAAAAACCTCCCTGATTTTTCAAGATAGCTCGACATCCCATATGCTAAATTCTTGAGAAAAATCTCATCTTGATCTCTAAAAATTTATGACAATATGGACTAGTGAAGAGATTTTCACAGCAAAGATATAAATGTAACACCCAGATCTCCAGAAAGCCCTGAACACTATGAAAGTACAAGCAGATGCAAGTAAATTATGTCTTGCTTCTATTTAGAGTGATCTCAAAAGAAGGACAAAAAAAAAAAAAAAAAAAAAAGAAATCAGCTTTAGCTAGAAGAAATGTTACTGGGGCAGGAATTGCACTGGAATACAATAGAGAAACAGCAAGTAAGAGGAGCCCTGCAACGGTTTAAGATAAACAGGTGGAATGGTCAAATGCTTATACAATCACCAGCTCAGCAGAATGGATTAAAAAGTCTATTCTTAGAAGTAAGAAATAAAGTAAGTCTTTCAATATCTGGCCTTATCTGCTACATGGTATAAGGCAGATTTCTTAGGTCATTTTAGCATTTGGATACGTAAAGATTCAGGTGACGGAAGACTAACGATTCTCTTTCATTCAGGATGAAGACTGGATTTTTGCTTCATCCAAAATGGTTCACTTAATACAAATTTTATACACCTCAATAAAAGCAGATTAAATTTTGTTAGAGAGAACTGCATAGAAAATATTCTTACTGATAGGAGGCTGTCACCAAGTCCAACCCATTAAGAGAATTCCAGAGAACACATCTTAGAAAAAGGAAGCTCTTGAAAGCTCTATGAAAAGCACTGTTCTGGATACTCTAATTATGGCAGTTACTAAAAGCTTTCAGAAACCTAAGAAAAATGGACTTGGTCTCAATCACCTCCTGCTCAATTTTTTTCTCCTCTTTTATTTTATAAGGCTTTGTGCCAATAAACCAGGATCATTTGGAAAAATACATTGTTCTACCAGCTCAAGTTCACTCAGAGGAAGGAATAAAACTCATTAACACACTTTCTCTACCAAAGGTATTACCTTTCCTGTTTGCGGTATGGCATTTTTCATTATCCTCGACACATTTGCAATTGGAAGATATATATCTTGTTCTCTAAAACTCTCTTTTGAGCCATTTGTATCTTCGTGATCATTCATGCTGTCCTCTGTGTCTAATGAAATAAAGAAAAGTTAACAGAAATTGTATGTGACAGACAGCAGGCAATAATTAAGTTAGTTTAAAATCTTACACTGAAGGATGAAGACCTTTGAAATCACAGTGTATTAACATTGTAGAAATAATTTTTAAAATAGCTGTAACACCAGGCTACCTTTATGTGTGTTAGATATTATCTTTATCATACTATGCACAAAAATGTATGTGGCTGCTGAACACCAAACATTCTTAACGTCATGTCAAAATAAAAATTGTTTCCTAGAACATCCACTATTTTGTCATCACCCCAAAGGACTCGGTGTCAACATTGAAAAATCCAACCTCCACCTTCAGACTGCAGCAAAAACGCTTTATACAGTGAGACATTATGAATACAAACAATTGTAAATTCTTAGCTTGACAGAAGATAGCAGAGAACTATACAAGAACTGGAAGGATATACATATATATATATACATACACACGCACAGACAGAGACACAGAGAAATAGTAGTATTTACTGTTACATGTCTTACCATCGTGAGGCTGTATCACGTAGTGACTGCCACCAATGTAATCTCCAGCAATTCCTAACTGAGAAGCATCCGTTGTGGAGCTATCACCATCCATCTACAACCAGAAGAATGAAACTTTTCAGGTATGTTTGTTACACTGTAAGCACAGCTATTGCTGAAAAACAGCACTTTAATCAACTTAGAACTATGAGACCTATTTCTATCATGTATAAATATGTTGCCATTTGAGAACAGTATACTTTCTCTCCTTACTGAGCTTTACTCACAGTGGAAATAGCGAAACTGTTTTGTGAAGCTTCCGCAAAAATTCAACCAGAAGCACAGAAACATTTGGCTCATGCAGCACACATGTAACAACCCTGTGTGGTTCCCATGACAGTCTGACCAGAACATGTCAAGGCATCTGTTTCCCTGAACAACCCTCAAAACCTAATGCCAGCCCTCTGCTCACTGAACACTTCACCTACAATTATAACACAGAGCACACCCTTCACTCACCATTACCCTTCACCCAAACAGCTTTTGTCAACCCCACTGACAAACTATTCCTAGCCAGAGCTCAGAACCAGCTCTGCATCCTCATCCTCCTTGAGGCATCTGTCACTTCTAGGTGTCTTCTAAATCACATTTTCCTTTGCTTTCCCTGCTTCTGTCCCACCTCACTTCCCTGGGCATCCTTCAGCGCTCTTCTCAGAACGTTCTTATGTGGTGGTCAACAAGAAGTCTTCTCCTTGAGACTTCAGAAACTGGGTCACAGTTTAATAGGTAATTTGACTGCCAAGAGGAAGAGAAAAGCCAGAAGAGCCAAGACTTTCCCCCTTGGCTAGGAGCCTTTGTCCCGGGAGGCACTGACCATGTTTCAGCTGGAGTCTGGGAAAAGCCTGACCCTTCCTGCCTTCCCCTTCCAAGGTGGGCAAAACTACTGAGATCATCATCAGCCATTTGCTCAACGTTTGCTAGAAAATCTACTTTGCGAGCAAATAAAGAGGTCTCACAGTGCTGCTCTGAACTGAGGTGGTGGCCCAGAGGCCCCTCGGCAGCCAGCTGTCTCACCACTTGAGGACATCAAAAGCATCACGCTTCCTCCTTCTGCAGAGGTGAAAGAGGTGAAGGTGCTTCCTACATCCCTTGGAAGTCCACACCCCTTTATAGAGGACTTGCCACAGGCAAACAGCAACCCAGCACATCACGGCCTTCTGCATTCACATTTTGCCACCATACACAACACTCAGATATACGTGCATTTTTGCAACAGCAAATGCTTCAGCCCATGTAACCTGTTACCATATTACATTTTGCCTTTTTACAGGAATAACGAATTTCCTTAAACACTATCATCAAGTGCTCAGTAGACAGCTTACACTTACACAGAATCATGGCAGGCAACAGTTCCACTTTCAAAGGGGGCTATTTTAGCAGTGCCAAATGTAAGTTTGAACTCAAGTCTCACGATCTTGGGCAACCTTGATTTTTTTCCAGTTGCAAGTGGCTTGAAAATTAGTATATTAAAAACAAGCTTTTGCAGAACATTTAGCTCCCATGCTTTCAAAATGTCCTTTTTTTTTTCAGATAAAGTTGTATTTTTGTGGTCATGTGTTTTAATAACGCTGCTCTTGGAGAGAAGAAACAATGCAAAAATTACAGAGGTAGAAAGGGTTTCTAGCACATGCAAACTCTTTCAACATTGGCACACAAATCCAAAGGTATTTTGGAACAAGTTTAGATGCACAGCACCAGATTCACCTTTGCCCCAAATTTTCCTGGCTATGTCTAGCATCAAACGGCTCTGTTAGCATTTGCTTATTTACCCATTTGCTAGAAAATTAGCTCTTCAATTCTCATTCTACGCTTCCTGCAGTCCCACCACTTACCATCCTTCTCAGCCCAGCTGTTTCTGACCCGAGCAGCCAGCCTTACTGGCAAAGCAGACACAAAGCCCCGCGGGAGGCAGAACCCGGCTTGATTCACCCCTTGCCCTACACCAGCTCTACAGGTATCCGGGTGTCTTTGGAAGACGATCTCCAACCCAACGGGTCATGTGGTCATTGCCGGTGAGACCACACAGCTCCCTTCTTTCCAGCAGCATTAGCCTGACGAGGGAGAGGGAGGGAGAAGCAATCTCGTGCTATTTTTATACCTAGCCCGAAATCTGAGCAATTTAACCTCTCTCTAAGCTGCACTTTGCCTGTGGCCACAGGGCTGGGTTTTGCTTTCAAACATTTAGGCAACATCCGGAACTATGCTCGGCCACAGATGCGCACGTAACCAAGGCAATATTACAACAGCTGGATATAGCCTTAGGAGCTGCTCAAGCTAAAAAAAAAAAGAAAAACCTTCTACCTCTTCTTTGGTGTACAGAATATTACACACATGCACAGATTGCTTCTTTTAAAGCACTCTGGTCCCTTTTGATAGGCTTTTGTAAAACAGTTTCACTTCTTACACAGCAGCTCTGCCCAAAGGAAGGGTAGCATTTTAAGCATTTGCTTTCCATGTGTCAACTTTCACATAAATTCTCTTAGTCTGCGTTTTGCAGACTCTTTGTTGGGAGATTTAACTTTGCTTTTGAATTTTCCAAAAGGTCTGCAGTTTGCTTACTCAGCTCACTGTAATGACAATGCAAGGATATCACAATCCTGCAAGTCAAGATCACCGAAACGGACATCATCTATCATTAAGAGAGTTGTGTCTCTCTTTTCCGTCTGCAATTCGAAGCAATTAACATTTTGCAGTCTGGTAAATCACAAAAGCTACCTCCAAAATTAAGTTCGGATTTTCTGGCAGTCTTGTTCTCAGTTTCATCTCTCTGATCCCTACTAGAATTTAACTCAGAATTAGGGTCTCCACAAACTTCAAGCATTATGTTTACTGAGCCCAGCACTATTTTAAATGCCTTGATGTTTCTTCCCCTCTCCTTTTTCAGTCTTCTCTGAAACGTATCTTCTAAAATGTTTCCTTCTTTCCGGATTGCAACATTCTTCAAAATTCTGCAGTGATGTGCTCATTCACTGATTTCTGCGCACCGATCCTGCAGGCTACCTCATCTAAATCTTTATTGCCAAGATCCAGCAATATTATTTAAGAAACGTGCTCATTCACTGATTTCTGCGCACCGATCCTGCAGGCTACCTCATCTAAATCTTTATTGCCAAGATCCAGCAATATTATTTAAGAAACCATCTTGCTTTCATTAGCCCAGCTCACCTTCAGAAGACAATTCCTGCTTGAATCTCTTTTAAACATCTGGTGCATCTGTAGACAGTTTTGGCCACATTAGACTAATGCATCCTAAAGGTATTATCTTTGCTTTTATTCTTTTCCATATCTATTTACAGTATGTATTATTTTGCAATTAGTGAGAATTTGAGTGGAATCTTATCAACATCATAAATCTAAAACGGCGGTTAGCAAAATTGACAGGAAAAGGCTTGCAAAAGAAAAAGGCAGATCTCTCTCTGATAAAGAAGACAGGCACTGACAGCTCAACATCAACTGAAATTACTTCTGTGGGTATTACTTCAGGAAAGATTTTTAGCTGCCTGGACAACCTTGGGACAGGGGATTATAGGCAGCGTTAACACCCTTCTGCATAACGCGTAGCATAACCAGGCCTTAATCCAGGATCACAGGATAATTCAGGTTGGAAAGGGCCTCAGGAGGTCTCTAGTTCAACCCCTGCTCAAAGCAGGGTCAGCTCCAGGATCGGAGAAGGTTGCTCAGGGCTTTCTACAGCCACATCTTGAAGACCTCCACAGACGGAGCCTGCCCAGCCACCCTGGGAGCCCCTTCCACTGCTTGGCTCTCCTCGTGGTAATAAAAGGAGCGGCATCTCTACACACTACTTAATCCAAATAAGCCTGACGGAAGAATATCAGTCAGATTTAATTTTATCATTTAATTCATATCTAGATCTAAGCATCTGAACATAGCAACTGTAATTAATGTACCACCTAGTCACTCAACTAGTATTTATTTGAGCCTGATGGATGACACAAATATGACACATGAAAAACACGGCCACTGCTGCCCTAGTCAGCTCATAACAAACACAGTTACACATTGAAGTATTACGGTTTTAACTTCAGATGTTCAAAACTCAAGTCAATCACCACATATCTGACTGTCAGCTCAGCACAAGGTCTGTAATACGAGACAGTACAATGCTGAAAAAATGGGAAAACACTGCTCTCACTGTTGCTAATTAATCCCCCCTTTAAACAAACAAACAAAAAAACCAAGCAAATCCCCAAAACACAAAACAAACTAAACTTTCAGTGTTCCTGAAGTTACTCTAAAAATGCAGCAGTCCAATCTAGCATAGAACACATCTCCAAGAAGCACTTGGCTGCGTGTTTGTCCTCGTTTGAGCAACAAAGGAGTGATTTCTCACTCAGTAATTTTATTTTTCAGTAAGGTCTCTTCTAATGCTAGGGAAAGCTGCATTTTTAGAAGACTCTAGTGTCTGAGTTTGTGAAAACATTTACATTATAGCCAGCTATGGTATGCAGGTTTCAAGGTCTCAGTGTTTTTGAGGTGGCCAGGTGCAAGAACAAGGAGGAGTGAGACCTGGGCACCTGACCCAAGCTGGCCAACAGGATTATTTCATACCATGAACATCACATTCAAAATAAATTAGAAAGTTTGCCGAGGAATGGTTTTTTTCTCTCCTATGATGGCTGTGATCCTGAGAACTTCTTGCCTCAGTGTGGGACCCCTGAGCCCTTCCCTTCCTCCTGAAGCCACAGTGCTCGCAGTGTCCCACATTTGCTGCCCACTGCTGGGAGTGCACAGCTTCCTGCTGATAGAGTTGGCCAAGTGTAACCCTTGTATATTTTATATTGGTATCAGGATCAATACTGATTCTTTAGTATTACTGCTGTTAATTATTTAGTCTGATTCTAGTAAATTTATTTATATTTCAACCCCCAGGTTTCCTTGTTTTTTCCTGATTCCCCTTCCCAGGTGGGGAGGGTTCATCGGGTGATAGAATAATTGTCTAAATTGCAATAAATTGTTGTGGGTTCCTCAAACCATAAAAATGTTGTACATTACCCTTTAGCACTACGAAAACACCAAAGCTCCTCCAAGCATACACATACTGACTAAGTCAAGACGAAGACCTAAGCATAACAGGAGCGACAACGTATCAGTCTCTAAAGTGACCGGGACATCATCTGATTTTTATCAGCAACAAGGGAGTGAAATGAAGTTAAGTACCAGACACTCAACTCAAATATTCAGTGATACACTGCAAAAAGCATCTGAATATAGAGCAGCAGTACAAAGTTCTCTGGTGGTGGTTTTCCATTTGTTTGTTCGTTTGTTTTGGGGTTTTTTTAATCTCTAATGAAAAAAGTATTACTAGGAATACAAAAAATAATGGGTCCAGGGAAATTAACCTAAGAAATATGTTAAAAGAGAAACATTTAAGATCAAGGACATCAAAGAAAGTCAGTGATAAAATGCAAGTGACTGAATATACAGGTTTACACTGACATCTGGTAGGAAATTTTCTGGAGGATGCTTAAAAAAAAAAAACATGCTTCTGTCAGCTACCCCAAAGTCAGACTATTCCTAAAATATATCTATACTGAATTAATAAAAGCTCAGTATCTCAAAGTAAAGGTTGCATCCTGTTTAATCTTAAGAGCTTTCTTAAGACAGCAGTACCAATGTCTCAGATAAACAACAACGAAGAATGCAAGCCCAGACCTGTTAGCACTGAGGAGAGGAAGGGTCTAAAACTTAGATCAGTATAAAAGGCAAAAATAGAATCAAAGAAAACAAGATTTTGTATTCAGAACAGGGAAGTTATCTGGCAATGATTTGCAAAACCACTCTCTTGGGAGAAACCAAAGGCCTCTTGTGATTTAAGCACTTTACGTGCTATTTATCCACCCTGTCTCTCTCCCAAAACTGCTACCCATACAAAAAGGACAGCAGAAAATGATATGCAATGAACTGAAGCACTTGGTACACTTTCCACACAGATGTCCCTGCCACAGAAACAGGACAGAACTAGTAACTGCTGTAGGTTGCAATCACTTCAGCCATTGTAGATTTATTTAATTTTGCACCGCACCTTATCACAACAGATGTAAAGCCGTACATAACAGCAGAGGCAAGGAAGTTTCATTTGAGCTTTCTGCACCCTCACTTGCTGCTCCTACACAGAAATATTTTTAATTGAAAAAACAATTTTAATTTCCTTCTATTTTTCAATGACTTCTGGAGAACCTATTTTCCCACTGAATTCTCACCTGGCAGCAAAGCAGTGTCTCCTGCAGCAAGACACACCGACTGGGAAATGCATTCACAGGACATCATTCCAGCAGATCCACAAAAATGTAAAGCTAAAACCTCTTAGCACGTGCCTAGAACACAAACAGATGCTGCACTGTCTCTCTCCATCTCAGGCTCCTCTAATCTCTCACATTCAGTATTTTCCCCCACAGCAGAATAACATTAGGAGAAGCTGACTGATGCTGAGGGGACCTGACAGCGTCACTAAGGCTTGTTAGCATCTGGGCTGTACCAGGCTCTTTCCCCTGGACCACAGAGAGGAAACCTTTCCCTTATGAAATCCGAACAGGGCCTTTTCACACTTCCACCTTCCCCCCTCCACGTACCAGTATTATCAACTTTACAGGCTCATCTTGCAAGCCCTGATGTCACCAGCCACAAGTCCCCTCCACGTGGATTCAGCTGTGCTAGAGTATGTGGTGGCTTCTTACGAGGCTGGCTCACCACTCACAAGCATGGTAAGCTGCAATATACATGGGTGGGCTAACACCACATACATTTTTTACATCAAGGAGGAGTGCATCAGTGATACGGAGCAAGCAGGAGAAACTGAGTTTCTATGCCTTCTCTTTTTTAGCAGTAAAAGAGAGAAGCTGGAGGGGAAAAAAACCCGAGATGAACGGAGGAATGGAGGCAGCTTTGTTGCTTCTGCAGAAGCTGGAAGAATGCAGCAGTGCTGGACAGACTGCACCAGCACCTCCTTCCTCCTGCAACGCTGACTGAAAGCCCCACCTTACCTTTCCATGTTAACTTTTTGATACTTTTCTAACATCTTTTTCTCTGTGTGTAAAAAACTAAGCTTAACTGCTTATTCAAGTTGCAATCCATAAATCCTGCGTTTTTCTTTTATAAGTTTGGTAACATTTGTAAGTTGGTTATGTTCTTTCTTCGTTGGTGTAGTATGTCAAGTTTGCCAAGAAGCTTATTCTTCTGAAGCAACAGGACAAGAGATTTACAAATCTAGTTCAGGACAGGCCAGTATTTTCAGTCAAAGTTATAAAATTTGCGGACACTTATTTTTATTCTACCAATGTTATTTATACGTGTTGTTTACTATGTATATATAGAGTCATGTTTTGCGCTTTTTATGAGCATCCTGTCACTAAAACATTGATTTCCAAATACCGCATTTCTCTAAAGTACTACTGCAAAACTCAGTGCTGAAATGTCAAGTTTCTTTCTAAGAAAAATTTTAAGGTGAAGTGACATTAGAGACGTGCATCTGAAAGCACTGGAGGAAGAGCCTTGCAAGCCTTTTTAAATGTTGACAGAACAAGATACCTGACTTTAAAAGTTTCACAGTATTTCACATTTCGTATCTTCACAGTATCTTGAACAATCTTTTTCACTCAATTTCTGTACACTGCCTCCCTTCATATAATTATTACCATAAATAAAAGGCTATCTATTAAACTCTGAACTGCTGTAATTGTCAAATATTAAAGTCTAAAGAGTAATATCCAGTATTCTTGACTTCTTTCAAATATAATTTCATAGCTGTAAATGCTAGCAGCCAAGACCATATATAATCACCTGCTCAATGCAGAGCACAAGCAACTCATGCAGACCTCATAAATAATGATTCAGATTAAACCATCTTGGGTCTCCCAGAGAATTACAGATGGATCCTCCCTCAACGTTACAACTGTCATGGCATAGGCCACATAACCAAAGCAAAAAAAAAAAAGTAATCACTAAGCTTATTGTTTAGGAACGCTATGCTAATGATTATGCATAAACACCATTTATCCATTCCTGCAAGCCAATTAAAGCCAGACTGTGAATAATGCCCAAAGCAGCTCCTTCCATTTTGCATGAGCTTCTTTTGAGAAAGCTGCAATTATTTATTTTTTTTATTGACAATAATTTCCATCTACCAGCAAGATAGGCAAAGGTTACCACATATAAGAGAGACCATTTAAGGGCTGAAATCCAGATTTCTACATCCCTTACTGCCTCAAAACATTCGGCTCATTGTTATCAATTACTCTGCCCTCCCAAAAGCAATCCAAGCACACTAAGTTGCTTTTACATGATAGTTCTTTGCAGAACAGTCTTTTTAGTCATGCCTCGAGGAAACTGGTAAAGCTAGAAGTTGACCGATTTTCTGTTACTTGCAGTATTACACTTACAATGAGGTGTAGGAAGGTTTCTTTAACCTGGGTATCTTAATAGCTGCAGAAACATTACTAGAACACTATTATTTTACTTTCCAATATGTTTACCTGTGGATAACCTACAGAATACACTTCAGGATCACCAAGTACGTAATTTCTGGAGGGAGCAGTGGCTGGCACACACAGGTATGCCTGAGAACACTTGCTGAACACACACAACAGTTGTGTAGACATTGAGAACGGCAGAGTCCTGTCTCTTTCCTACCTGCCATGTGTGTTTCAGGATAAGCTGTGGATGCTGCTCGGCTGTGCCAGCCGATTGACTCCACGTCCTGACTTCGTGCCCTTCAACGATGCAACGGCAGCCAGTGTGGGGGCACGAGAGGGTAACCTTCCTACTCACACAAACAGCCTCAAAGTCTTCCTTGCACCTAGCACGCAGCTGCTCGAGGGACACCTCGCCTATCACGACGCCGTGTTTACAAATCGAAGAAGGCAACGCGTCCCCAGTTATTCACCGCTTCATCGCCAATCGCCTGGGCTGGGATTTCCCTGCTGAAGGCGGCAGGCTCCCCACACCTGCGGAGAGGGGAGGCCGCACACCTCTGTCTGCCCGGGGCTAGGGGGCTTTTACCGGAGCCCCCCTGCAGGAGGCCACTGCCCCTTATTCCCTCCCCGAAGCGCCGGGACCGGGCTGCCCGCACCCTCACCCCGCTCCTCTCACCACATCCCGGGGCCTCGCCCTACACGCCTTATCCCTCAAAAACACCGCCGGACCTTCAAGGAAATTTCGGTCCCAACGACAACGGCCCTCGCCCCGCTGCCCGGCTCCCGGCCCGGCGAGGGGCCGTGGGCGTGGTGGGGGCCCTGCCAAGCAGCGCGGCGGGTCCCCGGCCCCCCGGCTCCCGCGGCGAGGGGAGGGGGCTCGGCGGGCTGCGGCAACGGCCGGGCATAAACAAAAGGGCGCGGAGCCCCCCTCCACCCCGCGCACGGCCAGCCGCGGCCGCCACAAAGCCGCCCGCCATGCCGCCGGCGGGAAGGGGGCCTCAGGCAGCCCGAGCGCGACCGGCGGGGAGGGACACCGCCGCCCAGGGGTGGCGGCGGCCGGAGGGAGGCCTTACGCTCCGCCGCCACCTCAGCGGGCGGTGGGGTGGGGGGGGTGTACCGGGCGCCCCGCCTGCCCTGCACCGGCGGCCGCAGCCCGGCCCGCGGCGGACACGGCCGCAGGGCAACCGCGCTCCCGTCTCCGCCTCCTCCCTCCCTCCCCCTTCCCGCCTAGGCCACAAAATGGAGCCGTAGCGGGGGAGGTGGTGGGGGGGTGCACGGTCCCGGCCCCGCGGAGAGAGGGGGACACCGTGGGGGAGCAGCCGCCCCGCCGCCCCTTGCCAAGACCCCCCCCCCGCCGCCGCCGCCGCCGCCTCCCCGCCCGCTCCGCTCCCCCGGCCGCGCGGCCCCCGCGCCTCCGGTCGCACAAAGAGGCGATGGGGCCGGTGATCGGGGGCCCGGGGACGGCTGCCGCCCCCCACTTCCTGGTCCCCGCGGCGGCGGCGCGGCGGCAGCGCCGGGGCCCGGGGAGGGAGACGGACATTTCATTCGAGCCTGCAGTGGAACCGGTTACCAATCATTGGCCGGAGCCAGGCACAAACCTCCAGTGCGGCCCTGGTTGGCTCCCTCCGCAAATCGGCTGTTTGGTTGGACAGAAAATGGCTGCGAAGGAACCAGTCCCAGCGCGGAGCCCCGCTTCCCGCAGCCGGGCCGCCCTCCCTCCGCGCCGCCTACCCCGCCAGCGCTCGACGGCTCTTCCCCTCAGCGCGCTCCCTCCCGCCGCCGCCCCGGCCCGGCTTGGCCCGGCCCTGCCCGCCTCCTTTATGGGGACGGAGACGCTCGGCCTGGGGGGTCGCCGGGCCCGCCTCTCCCGGGCTAAGGGGCGAAGGGGGCCCCGCGGCTGGGCTGAGGTAAAACCGCCTCTCGGGGTGCTCCTGTGCCTGCCCCCGGCTCTCCCCCGCGTGGTGCGGGGCTGTTGGTGTCGCTGACCGGGCGCAGCTCTTCTTCCCCGGTGCTGTGGTAAAGGAAACCCCGGGAGGTGGGGAACAGGGGGGAGAGAGGCGTCCCTGGGGCTGTGTCCCGCGGGCCTTGTCCCCTGTCCTGTCCCCTGATCACCTCAGCGGCTGGGGTCCGCTGTCAGTCGGGCAGGCACCGTTGTCATAGGGAGTCAAGAGGTTCCTCAGCTGTCCCACACCTGCGTCTGGGTTCATCAGTTAAGAGGAAAAGACATTACGATCCCCAGTGACTCCCTAGGGCTCACATAGTCTGGGAAAGAAGAGGCTGATGAAGAAGAGGAGGTTGATGATGGAAGAGGATGGCCCACGGGACCTAGGTCCCAACCAACCGTTTGGCAGGACAAAACCTTCTTGGGTGACAGGATCTGCGGTTCTGTGTTCCCCCTTCCCACTGCAGAAACAAAATCTCACTGCAAACCTGAAAGGATTATTTCCCCCTCGTGATATGGGGCCTAAAGAGCATTTTCCTTCCACTTCCAGGCCTTGTTCAGAAAAAATATGGGCTTGTGGGTGAAGATGATAGTTGGACTGACTTCACTGAGATTTACAAACCTCTCTTATGAAGCATTTATATGAAACACTTCATAATCCACCAATCCTGCCATTCACTAGAATTGGAGAGGGATTTTTCTTGTACGTGAAGGCAGCCAAAGATATTCCACACACCTGCCATCGAGACGTGTATGTGCAATCTCCACAATGGAGGTAACAAGAATAATTTTGTTTTGTGCAGTTCTTAATAACCTATAGTCATTATTCATTACTTGAGGGTCTTAGGTATTTTACCTAAAAGGGTATGAAACTCATGTTTCACAATGGCCTCTGCTAGCATTCTTCTGGTAAACACCTAATAAATACAGTATATTCCTCTCCTAGCTTTCTTCTGGCATTTGGATTTAAACAAAGCAAAACTCAATAAACCTTACACATTTCGACTTGGTTTCACGTAACGACATTAGTTTCATATGTTTCCATATATCATAAATCATATATAAATCATATATAAATCATATATCATCCTGTAACCAGTGGTGTCCCTCAGGGGTCAATACTTGGTCCAATTTTGTTCAATATATTCATTAATGACCTAGATGAGGGGACAGAGTGTATCCTCAGCAAGTTTGCTGATGATACCAAGCTGGGAGGGGTGGCCGACACTCCAGAGGGCCGTGCTGCCATCCAGCGTGACCTGGACAGGCTGGAGAGCTGGGCAGAGAAGAACCTAATGAGGTTCAACAAAAGCAAGTGTAAGGTCCTGCACCTGGGAAGGAAGAATGCTAAGCACCAGTATAGGTTAGGGGCGGACATGCTGGGAAGCAGCTCTGAGGAGAAGGACCTGGGGGTCCTAGTAGACAGCAAATTATCCATGAGCCAGCAGTGTGCCCTTGTCGCCAAGAAGGCCAATGGCATCCTGGGCTGCATAGGGAAGACTGTGGCCAGTAGGTCGAGGGAGGTCATTCTCCCCCTCTACTCTGCACTGGTGAGGCCACAACTGGAGTATTGTGTCCAGTTTTGGGCTCCCCGGTTCAAGAGGGACAGGGAACTACTGGAGCGAGTCCAGCGAAGGGCAACCAAGATGATTATGGGACTGGAGCACCTCCCTTATGAGGAAAGGCTGAAGGAGCTGGGACTCTTTAGCCTGGAGAAGAGAAGGTTGAGGGGGGACCTGATTAATGTTTACAAGTACCTAAAGGGTGGGTTTAAGGAGGACGGAGCCAGGCTCTTTTCAATGGTTCCCAGCGACAGGACAAGGGGCAATGGGCACAAGCTAGAACATGGGAAGTTCCGTTCAAATACACGGAAAAACTTCTTTACAGTGAGGGTGACAGAGCACTGGAACAGGCTGCCCAGGGAGGTTGTGGAGTCCCCTTCTCTGGAGATTTTCAAGACCCGCCTGGATGCAGCCCTGAGGGATGTGCTTTAGGCAATCCTGCTCTAGCAGGGGAGTTGGACTAGATGATCTCTAGAGGTCCCTTCCAACCCTGAAGATTCCGTGATTCTGTGATAAAGATTTCAGATTCACTCAAAATGTTCATGCATTTGGACTGGTTTGAGTTTAAACTGATACATCAAATGAGACAAATTTTGCATGGCCTCAGGTTTTTACTGCAAATGTTATATGCGGCTTGATTCTGCCTCCTGGGTACTGTGAACAGTAATTAGTTAATTTTTTGAAAATGCCTGGAAGATGTAAAGTAATGCAAGAACATTCACTAACTTTGGGACCTTAGGGAATGCATTTTCCCCTTTAACTATTTTATAGCTTGTGTTCACTAAATATAATACCATGACAATACACTATTCATCTTGCTGTGCAGTTTTAAGATCTTTGGATGGATTATCTCATCTCAGCCCAGAATTTCACAAGTGAGTAGAAAGATGAACGCCGACCAGTGTGCAGGTTCTTCACAGCACAGAGCAGATAATGCTCTTTTTTGAGCAGCTAGTCGATATTTTGAAACTTTCCATGCTTTCAAGCCTGGTTCTCAAATCTTTCTACTGCATATTTTTCAAATTCGAAACAAAAATGCTAATCGTTTCTCCTGATGTGTTTTTGCTGGCATTTATCAGTGTTGTCTCGATGGAAAAACTACTTGTCCACTTATTTTACTCAACACTTTTCTTTAAGATAGCACATTGGGAACAAGTGTTCACTGTTACTGGTGACAGAACAGCGCTCAGTGGTTAAACTTGTCAGCCAACTGAAGCCAGGGAATCCAAGCCAGCATTCCCCATTACATACATTTTAACTTGTGTTCCTCCATTAGTAACAATTTCTGTCACACATTTATCCTGCAGTCTTTAATTAGTTTATTTTTTTATCCGTATGCTAAGGACATCCTCAAGCTCTATGTATTTGCAGCACCACGTGTTCTACTCATACCATATATCCTGAAAAGGTGTATTTCAACATGTCTGATCTGCATCTCCCCTCTGTATAATATCAGCGGCGTCTTGTGTGAGCGTTGATAAATCATCTAGTATAATGCTTGTTACTTTGTTATCTAGCTGCTTATCAGTTACAGTCTGAAATTTCCCATCATGTCATTCAGATTGTATATTCTCTGGGTTCACGTGTAATTTCTTCAGTCTGCAGTGTGTTCCTCATATTCTGTACCCCATCTACCTCTCCTTGTAAATCAGCTCAAATTCTGTCTATGCAAAAAGAGGGGAAGAACATTCAAGAGCAGGTGGAGTTAACTGCAGCAAGATGTAAGAGAGTTTCGTGAGGTTGCTATCTGTTTGGTGAGGTTGTCATTTAGTGTCTGAAATTTTCGGTAAGGAAATCAAAATCTTCAGATATCTTCTGTTCTATTTAGTAGGTGTTAGCTATGAAAGCTGTCAAAGGTGAGCAAGTATGCTTCTTTAAACCAGAACAGATGTATCATCCTGCTCCAAAATGTGCCTTACTTGTGGTCTGGACTCTGTCATTTGGAAAAGTATGTGTTTGAAATAAGAAATTACAATTTTTGTAGAAATAGCACTGGAAGGTAGTGAGGGGTTCATCTAACATTCTTCAGAGTTCTCATTACTGTGAAATTCTGAGCATAACAGACTGGAAATAGATCTGTTGTCAAACTATGAACTCTAGGGCCCTTCGGGAATGTATTTTAATTTTTAACAGTGATCTTTCTAATGCTTGATATCTTTTTTTTTTTTTGTAGATTAGAGTATTCTTATTTGTATTAGACAATCCTAATTAAAAGATATTTGGAAGATGCTGCAGAGCCAGGCAACATTATGTGAAAAAAGATTGAATGCGGAAATCCAGAAGAAATTATCTACAGGTAATTAACCAAGTCACAGTAGGATGAGATCAGATGGAATTAATTGAAGTTCAGGACATTTTTCATTTTTCCAGTTTTCCATTTTTCATTGGCCTTCATGCTGTGTGGTCCCACAGCGCTTAAAGGGAGTCATGTATAGGGTCCGTGCAGTGACAGTACACTTAAGAGGCAGAGCTATAATAGTAGCCAGCTTTGGCATCCACACCATGAGGACCATAGGATGTATTTATTCACAGCAGGCTGGTATCCAGCCAGAGAGGGGGCTGCGCAGAGTGTGATTCTGAAATTACTACATCTCCTTTGGGAATTATGGTCCAAAGAGCAAGGTGCAAGCTTGGATTCAATTCCCAGGTCTATTGCACACTTCTTGTATGACCTTGGGCAAATTACTGTAAATCCAGGCCATCAGATTTCAATTTCAATTGAGAGGTGCATAAATAGCTTTGAAAGTCTGAATTTTAATCATATTGTGCCTCAGTTCCCCATCTGCTGATTCAGTAGCAATATTACTTTACTACTTTGAGCTGAGCTGTGAATGATTTAGATACCAGGAGAACAGGAGAGGTAGGAGTACCACAGGTAGCACATGACAAGTTAAGCCATTTCCTGAAGACTTCTTGCGACTGAGCTCCTGTATGCAATCTTTAATAAGAGCTGAGCTAATTTTTGAGCCTTTTCCTCGCCACTGCTCAACTGCCTTTCTTTCACAAGACATACAGAAATGTGGGATGTTGAGACATATCCCACTAAGTAAATTTGATTAAAATTGACCAACATTTCAAAAGCTATTCAAAAGCAAAAAGGAGCTAAGACAGATAGGCATTACATGAATGCCTAAGTCTTGTTCCTTCAGATAAAAGAAAAATCAACTTATTGTTTTCACCAGGGGAACGGGTAGTCAAGCAAGTAGATCCAACGATACCACTTGAAGTTTAGATGTGCTAGTTAGTCTCAGCCAGGTGGGGTTAAACGTGGCTAGCAGCAATCCCTTTGAAATGTACCTGGAGCAGAACTGACTTGTAATCAGGTAATTTAGGTGTTTAAACATGTCTGAAACATCAAGTATAAACATTCCACAAGGGCAACAAAGAACTTGAAAATACACGTGCAAAATGATGGTCCAGACAGAACCATTTGAAAGATTAGAAGAGATCTTGGCAAAAGCCTCTGACTTGTCCATGAATAATACAGCAACAGTTGGAGGTGAAACGGTAACAATATCTTCTCTGCTTTGTTTTCAACAAAGCGATGACACAGTTTTGAGATGCAATCTGACGGGAGCCTTCCTTTGCAGTTGTGCCATTACAGCCTCCTGGATAAAAACATTTGCGTTGGTTTTGGCTCTTTTTGAAACACAGGGGAAAAAAATCAATGCTTATTTTAAATAGAAAAGGATGACATCATTTAGCTTTTTCAAACCTTATGACAAGAAATACAAAGTATAAAATGAAAAACTCAAGTAGCTTTAGTAAAATTTTGAGTTAATTTTTTGTGGGTAAATCTATGACACATTTGCAAGTGTCGTTCACATGGGTTTATTTGTTATCATCTGCATTCAGCCGCATTCTATGGTTATGTGTTTTGGGTTTTCTCCTTATTATCAGCTACATGTGGGATTGAAATTTCTCAGGAGCATACATATGGTGAAAGATGTCTTATTTAATTCTACTGTGCAAGAGGACAAGCAACTGCTTAATGGCTATGCGGTGAAACCCTACATCTCCCATGGGTGGGGAAGCTGGGTTTCATTACAGCTCTGTTTTGGGTACTGCAGAGGGAGCACAGAAGGCAGGTCAGATGAAGATGGGAAGTGAGGAAATGTGGACTATTGCCCAGTTCAGTTCTGCTTACAGATTTACAGTTATGAAAGCCCTGAGACTGTCAGTGGTGATATACTGGACTTATGGAGTAGGGGCTGTGGAGAACTGCAAAACTAAGTTTTGCTCTGTATCATGAGAATTTCTTTTCATAAAGCCTATGTTCTCACATTTTGTCCATATGGTTGAATTAGGATCATGGAATCATAGAATTGCCTAGGTTGGAAGGGACCTTTCAGATCATCTAGTCCAACCATCAACCCAACTCTGACAAAAACCATCACTAAACCATATCTCTGAGCACTATGTCTACCTGTCTTTTAAAAACCTCCAGGGATGTTGCCTCAACCACTTCCCTGAACAGCCCGTTCCAATGCTTAATAACCCTTTCAGTGTAAAAATTTTTTATAATATCCAGTCTAAACCTCCCCTGGTGCAACTTGAGGCCGTTTCCTCTTGTCCTATTGCCTGTTACTTGGGAGAAGAGACCGACCCCCACCTCTCTACAACCTCCTTTCAGGTAGTTGTAGCGAGTGATAAGGTCTCTCCTCAGCCTCCTTTTCTCCAGGTTAAACAATCCCAGCTCCCTCAGCCGCTCCTCATAAGACTTATTCTCCAGACCCCTCACCAGCTTTGTTGCCCTTCTCTGGACCTGCTCCAGCACCTCAATGTCTTTTTTTGTGGTGAGGGGCCCAAAACTGGACACACTACTCGAGGTGGGGCCTCACCAGTGCCGAGTACAGGGGGATGATCACTTCCCTAGTCCTACTCACCACACTGTTCCTGATACAGGCCAGGATGCTGTTGGCCACCTTGGCCACCTGGGCACACTGCTGGCTCATATTCAGACGGCAGTTGACCGAACACCCCCAGGTTCTTTTCTGCTGGGCAGCTTTCCAGCCACTCTTCCCCAAGCCTGTAGCATTGCATGGGGTTGCTGTGACCCAAATGCAGGACCTGGCACTTGGACTTGTTAAATCTCATATCTTTGGCCTCAGCCCATCAATCCAGCCTGTCCAGATCCCTCTGCAAAGCCTTTCTATCCTCAAGCAGGTTGATACTCCCACCTAACTTGGTGTCATCTGCAAACTTACTGAGAGTGCACTCAATTCCCTCATCCAGATCATTGACAAAGATATTAAAGAGAACTGGCCCCAACACTGAGCCCTGGGGAACACCACTTGTGACTGGCCACCAACTGGATTTAACTCCATTCACTACCACACTCTGGGCGCGGCCCTCCAGCCAGATTTTTAAACCAGCATTGAGTACTCCTGTCCAAGCCATGGGCAGCCAGTTTCTCCGGGAGGATGCTGTGGGAAACTGTTATGAAGGGCCTTACTAAAGTCCAGTTAAAAAACATGCACAGCCTTTCCCTCATCCACCGAGCGGGTCGCTTTGTCATAGAAGATCAGGTTTGTCAAGCAGTACCTGCCTTTCATGAACCCATGCTGACTGTGCCTGATTGCCTGGTTGTCCTTCATGTGCTGCATAATGGCATTCAGGATGATCTGTTTCATCACCTTCCCAGGCACCCTGGTCAGACTGACAGGCCTGTAGTTCCCCGGATCATCCTTCCAGCCCTTCTTGTAGATGGGCATCACATTTGCTAGTCAACTGGGACCTCCCCAGTTTGCCAGAACTGCTGATAAATGATGGAAAGTGGCTTGGTGAGCACTTCCGCCAGCTCCCTCAGTACCCTCGGGTGGATCCCATCCAGCCCCATAGACTTGTGTATGTCCAGGTGTTGGAGCAGGACCCTTGCCATCTCCCTTTGGATTATGGGGGCTTCGTTCCGCTCCCCGCCCCTATCTACTAGCTCAGGGGTCTGGGTACTCAGGGAACAACTAACTCTACTACTAAAGACTGAGGCAAAGAAGGCATTAAGTACCTCAGCCTTCTCCTCATCCTTCGTCACTATGAATTGCACAAGGGTAATAGATTTGATCACTTAGTTTTGCTCTGCGTGACTGGAGGAATTCAGGACTTTCCTGGAAGTATCAGAGGTTACCAGAGGCTGGTGGCACTTGTCAGTATTTGTAGTTTCCTTCCTGCAGAAGTGATTATATGGGATTCCAAACTGCACTGATTCAAAGGCCTGCATACATTACCACTGTGTCAGCGGCATCACTAAAACAAAATTCATAGAATCATAGAATACCAGGTGGGAAGGGACCTCAAGGATCATCTGGTCCAACCTATCTTGGCAAAAGCATGGTCTAGGCAAGATGGCCCAGCACCCTGTCCAGCTGAGTCTTAAAAGTGTCCAATGTTGGGGAATCTGCCACTTCCCTGGGGAGATTATTCCAATGGCTGTTTGTTCTCATGGTGAAAAATTTTCTTCTTGTGTCCAATTGGAATCTCCCGAGGATTAACTTGTACCCATTACTGCACATCTTTTCCATGTGACTCCTTGTAAAAAGGGAGTTTCCATCTTCTTTGTAGCCACCCTTTAAATACTGGAACATGGTAATAAAGTCTCCCCTGAGCTTTCTTTTCTAAGGGCTGCACAAACCCATTTCTCTCAGCCTTTTCTCATATGGCAGGTTTCCCAGTTCTTTATTCATCTTTGTGGCCCTTCTCTGGACCTTCTCCAGCCTGTCCACATCTTTTTTGTGTAGAGGGGACCAAAACTGAGCACGGTATTCCAGGTGTGGCCTGACAAGCACTGAAATTGCTCTCTTAGAATCTGTTGCACTGGGCACATCTTAACTGTGCCCCTTAACTATCACTAAGATGCTGAGAGACACTGTCACATTTGCAGGTAGAGACACAGATTTCTTCTGTCAACTTGAGCATGAAAGCTGGATTTCTTCTCACTTGAATTTGTCCAAACTAAGAACTAGGGATAGGCTCACTCTTCAGAAGTGCCTGTCTTTGGAAGGATGAGTTACCATCTAGACATGCCTGTCTTTCTCTGTTGGCTACAGACAGAGCTTAGATCAAGAGCTTACACGAGAGGCCAAACTTTTACGTGGTTGACGTCAGGTAAGATGAATCTAAGCTTGCAAAAATGACTGGTGGTAGTTCAATGACATTAATATTGTGAAAATGCAAGGACTGTGTCAGCTCTAATAATGCTAATATTTAGGTGATTCTGTATTTTATAAGAAGGTGGCACTGTGGCCTCTTCACTTACTGAGACAGCCTTCCTCCCGGTTTATATATAGAAGGAATATATAGAAATCTTTGTGGGAACAGAAATTCTAATATTGTTTTGATGATCACTATTATAATAGCCACAGGGAGCCTGGAATCAGTTATCTCAAAAACAACTAAGGGACTCGTCCCATTGACGTACTATTGAAATTATCGCAGCTCTGTTACAGGGTTCTTCAGCAGCAATCATGCACCAAATATGTTTGCTATAAAATATCTCTATTGAGATTTCAAGACAGAGTAAAACATCTTACATTAAGACACCTTATACATCTTTATAAAGAACACTATCGGTTAATATCTTTATGCAATTACTATTTTTATTAATAATTTAAGTATTTTATAGACTTTTTACACATTAATTGAATTTATCACAGCTGATCTTTTAATCCCAACACTGGTACCTTATGCAGTCTATACCTTCTAATGGTCCAATACTGAAAACAGGATGCAAACCAGGACAGATTTTCAAGACTTTCCTTTGTTCTACAGATATTTCTAATGAGACAGTCTTTGCTGTCCTGCTTCTTAACACAGGAGTTTTGTGGATCTGCCCAAAATTTTAATGTAGATGGAACTAACAGACAAACAGACAAAGCAAAGCATATTTAAATCAGTGCTTTGGAATCAGACTGAAATAGGCACACTTATCTCTGACTCCAGCAGGGGTTTAATTTGATGTCTGTGTCAAGGAAATATTACAGGATCCAGGGTGTCTTTCAGTTTTATGATCCTGAAGACTGCTCTCCTGTATGTGTCCTTGCTACTGGAAAAGGACAGCATGAAGATTATTTATGAAGAGGACAGCAGTAGAAATTGAAATGTCAAGTGTTTTCTAAACGCAGAGGAAGATAAAGTCTCTCTCCCAAAGAGTCTAAACAGAGAGAGAAAGGCAAAGACTGACAAAAAAGTGTGTAACATACAGACAAGGCATCAGGAGATCACATTAGTAATAACTGGAATATTTTTCTTCCATCCTCTTCCTTCCACTTTCCATTCTTAGTATCATCATGTTCTGCTTATATTTCAGTGGTCCAACACTGGACCTCATGCATGTGTGCAGTTCAGTCACCTCAGAATGAATTATAAGATAAACTGATGTACTTGGCTTTTCATAAGCCTCATAAAAAGTGTAATTGCTAGGCCAAATTTAAATAAAAAGAGGGCAGATACTTTTCGGATCTGCCCAGGAAACAGATTTAACATGGGGAACACTGTAAGTGCAAACAGAAGACCTGAATGGATAAGCACACAAACAAAGTAAAGAATCATAGAACCATAGAATCGTTTAGGTTGGAAGGGACCTTTAAGATCATCATTAACCTAACACTGCCAAAACCACCACTAAACCATGTCCCTATAGAAGTAGGTAGGACTGGAGAGAGGATGATCTGGCAAGATAGTAAGGGTAAATCAGCCAAAAGCAGAGAGTTTTATAGGACCTTGGAGTTGATCACAAGCTGTGATTCAAGAGAAACCGTGAAGCCAGTGGAAAAACAAGACAGGAGTTGTCTTTTAAGAAGCCAAGAGCAGGAGTGGTCTGATTAAAATAAGAGTTAAGGAACATAAGTTCTCAGGCTGTATGTTGAATGGCCTGAAGGCAGAATTCGTGAGGACTTGTAATAACTAATGTAAGAGCTGATGTGAGCCAGTAAAACCATAGGAAGAAGTAACAGATTTGGAGGATTGGCGTAAAGAAGGTGAAAATGAATGCTGGTCTTCAAGAGCAGCATCAAGGTTCTGTTCTGCAGTGACAGACCCCTTGGTTACTATGCTTACTTAAAACTTTTAAGTAATTTTGGAGAATTCTGATTTTTGGACGCACTGTTTTTCAAACTTACAAAAGATCTCAAACGTAGAACTTCATTTCTTCCATTGCTTCAATGGATCTTCACCACAGCAACATAAGACATTTTCTTAATAATGGAAATGTGATTAGAACATAATTGCAGAACAATAGGCAAAATGAAACATTATGAAGGACTTCAAGGACAGTAACAGCACCCCAAGGTGTTTTTTTCAACTTGATTTTTCTCAAATTGAGTGAATTGCCAGCTGGTAGTCCCAGTTTAATGCAAATATTGAGATGGAGTTTCGTGGAATACAGTTCCTTCCCTAAGCTTGTTCAGCGAATTATTTTAATAACTTTATTTCTGAAGCTATAATAATCCCTGAATGCCCATAACCATTATTATCCTCATTATCGTAATAATTTTTGCTATTATAGATACCTATATGGAAGACATAATTTCTAAAATCTCAGTGATCATTCCCACAGTAAATTTAGAGACTTTTTCCCACTTATAGTCTTAAGTTTAGTACTAGGGGTTTTTTTTGGTATTAGAAACTCCAGCTGACGGCACTGGAGATATCCCTGCCGAGTGGAAGAGTACCACAGCGCCAGAAACAGGAACTGTGCAAAAAAGCTGAGGACAGGGAGGCAATGTCTCTTCAACCTCAAGACTCAAAGTTATCACCCCGTTCTCTTTCTTCCCTTTCTTTTGGCCCTCATTATTACTTCTGTGGCAGAGCACCAACAGCCAATGTGCTTGGGGTCCGGTACTAAAAGCGTTAGTGAGATCATCACAGCCCTGAAGTGGGTTATAGGATAAACAGACATGACATTTACATTTCATGCTGGGAGACACTTGGCGTGAGTGATTTACACAGTTCCACAGGGCGAACCAACAGTCTCCTTAGGAACTGGACTGCACTGGCATTGCAGCAACCTTGATGCTTGCCCAGCAGTCAATCTGTGCAACTGAGAAGGAGATCCATCCATCAAAACCATTAAGAGCTGGTTTGGCATCTTTTTAAAACCCTTCAAACAAATGTCACAGTATTTGCCTGTTTGCCGTAAGTGAGAACACTGATCAGATCAATCGCCATGTTGAAGAAGTTTCCACTTTTCATGAAGAAATCTCAAACTGGAGCCGATGGTAACAGCAGGTGTCATTGTGCAGGTCCGCTGGTGGTTGATAGGGTCACGGCTTTCATCTTACCCTGCCTGTTTTCTTGGTTTATGCCAGAAATCCTTCTTGGCAGGCAGCCCTCTGGCCGCACATTCGTGTGAAAGCCACCACAATGGGGCCACGACCTGGGCAGCACTGTCAGGTAAGTTCCACCACAGGGAAGTGATGGAATTTCCATCCCTGGAAAGATGGGTGGACATGGTCCTTAGGGACATGGTTTAGTGGTGGTTCTGGCAGTGTTGGGTTGATGGTTGGATCGATGATCTTAAAGGTCCCTTCCAACCTAGACGATTCTATGATTCTATGATGATGACAAATGATGTCCAGAGCCCAGAAGGGAGCGCTGTGATAAGCTTCATCAGACTTTCTGCCTCACACAGCTCATTTCGCAGTTAAGATCTCTTCTTTATAGGTAAAGATTTCTTAGAATGAACCCTTAATCGCGAGAAAACACCATATTTCTAGAACACTTCCTGGGTGCTTTCCTAACACCAGCATCCCTCCGGTGGCAGACCAGGCAGGTCCGCCCGGCGCTGGGACCCGCCAGCTCCTTCCCCGGCCGTCCTGCGCCTCGCCCGGGAGGAGCGGCCCCTCGCCCCGGCCCCGCTCCATCGAGCGCTGCCCCCGCAGCGCCCCGGCCGGTGCTCGGTCGCCCGGCGCTGGCTTTGCCACCGCGACGGCGGGCAGGGGGCGCGCAGGTGGGCGGCGGAAGGGGCGGCCGCGGCCGCCAGGGGGTGCCGCCGGGGAGGGGGCGGCTGCGCGGGCGCGGAGCGGTGGTGCGCGGAACCGCGCCATGGGCAGCGGCCTGCGGAAGGGCCAGGCGGTGCGGCAGGCGCCCGGCGGCCGCCCGGAGCGGCGGGGGACAGCAGGTAGGCGGCGGGCGGGCACCTGCGCGGCAGCGCTTCGCAGCGGGGCGGTGGGCTCCGGGCGCGGCGGGGCGGGGGCTGAAGAAGGTCGCTGTGGTTTCCCGGTAAAACGCCCGGGAGGTCGGAGCAGGGCGTCCGGCCCCCCTCCCTGCCCTCCCTTGGCTCCGTGCCCTCAGGTGGGTCTTTGGGTAGGGCTGCAAAACAACTTTGATGTGTCTTCACCTGGTGTGGCCGTGGGTCCGACCACCTGTATCAGTGTCCTGGTTTGAGTGACACAGAACTAATTTCTAGTAACTTTATTTTTCAGTAACATTTCTTCTAATGCTTGGGAAAACTGTACTTTTTGAAGACTCTAGTGTTTGAATTTGTGAAGATATTTACTTCATGGCCAGCTATGGTATGTGGGTTTCAAGGTCTCAGTGTTTTTGAGGTGGCCAGGTGCGGGGATGAGGAGCAGAGACACCCAGGCACTTGACCCAAGCTGGCCAACAGGATTATTTCATACCATGAACATCACATTCAAAATAAATTAGAAAGTTTGCCGAGGAATGGTTTTTTCCTCTCCTGTGATGGCTGTGATCCTGAGAACTTCTTGCCTCAGTGTGGGACCCCTGAGCCCTTCCCTTCCTCCCGAAGCCACAGTGCTCGCAGTGTCCCACATTTGCTGCCCACTGCTGGGAGTGCACAGCTTCCTGCTGATAGAGTTGGCCAAGTGTAACCCTTGTATATTTTATATTGGTATCAGGATCAATACTGATTCTTTAGTATTACTGATGTTAATTATTTAGTCTGATTCTAGTAAATTTATTTATATTTCAACCCCCAGGTTTCCTTGTTTTTTCCTGATTCCCCTTCCCAGGTGGGGAGGGTTCATCGGGTGATAGAATAATTGTCTAAATTGCAATAAATTTTTGTGGGTTCCTCAAACCATAACAGTTGGTTACATGTTCCCAAACACAACCACTGGTGCATGACTTTTTTTTCCTGCCTGCCTTTATTTGCGGCCAGTGTCAATGGCGGTGGGGCTGGGCAGGGCTGTATACATCATCTCACTTAGAGGAGCAAGGGGAGATGCTGCGCGGCTTGAGTCGGGGTAGGGAACCATGGCCCTGAGGGTGTGCTGGCCGCAGCGCTGGGACTGAGAATCCCATGGCCTGAGGGTCCTTGTCACAATTGCTGCCTGAAGGGAAACCACAGCCTGCATGAGCATGCGCTGAGGTGGGAAAAAGATTTGGAATTAGATGGGAGCTGAACAGCCCTCTGGTCCATGGAGGTGATTTCTATCTGCCAGGATTGAGGCACGTTGCCACAACAGCAATGGGGAAATTTGTGTTTCGGCTGTCCACTTTGTACCTGAGTCAGAACATCAGTCTCTGATGCTCTTTGGGCATAGTATTAACCGTGCTCTCACTGGGTCTGTAAAACCTGATGAAAAAAGTGTAATAATGAGCTTGAAATAATGAATGCCTGAAAATTAACCTGTGCTTACATCTGGTGCTGTACAGCAGTCCTGCGTAAATGAAAAAGCACTCTTAGGATGTAGTATTTCACTGAATATCTACTACTGAGGGAGTGTTTTCAGCTCTACCAAATCCTTGGGAAAGGGGTCTGTTTTTAAAGGTATTTTTATATATGCAGTAATTTGAGAACACTGAAGTTAAAGCACCTTGATAGCTTTGAGGTATTATATTTTAAGCCTTATTATGCAGAATGGAAATTGTCAGAGTCTTGGCAAACAAAGAATAAAGGTGCCTGCGCAGTAAGAATTTGCGTAAGGCAGAAGCACAGCAAGAGCTGGCAAATACAAAGATGAGGTTCGTAATAGTTAAAACTCATGCAATAGGCTTATTGTTACAGCTCCGTATTGCTTAGTATCTTTCAGTTGTACCAGTATAAAATCCTCTGATCTGAGTTAAAGGCATGGCATTGGAAGCACTGGATGGTCCTTGACCTTAATAGGAAGGCCTGGAAAAAAAGAAAACTCTCAAACCACTGTCAAGAGAGTCCATTTGTCCTTGTACTTTGAGGGCAGTGCCGTGCCCTGAGATCAGTTAGGGTTAACCCACAACAGTTCCCTTATCTAATGCTACCACTACCACGTTATAATTTAGAAATACCCGATTTGGCTTTAAATCAGATACTGAAAGCTAGGCGGGTGTGACAGCACAGAGCTGCTATGGACTTAGGCCCAAACCTTGTTCCTCTGGACAGCGATGTATCTGCTGACACAAACTCAGAAATGAAGCCTGCATCTTAACGAGCTTTTTCAGCCTCGTGAAGCTGACTCATTTAGGCTAAATGACTTAAAAGAGCATACTGTTTGGGTTTTGGTTTATATGCTCTGCTGTATCTTCGTTTTTTCAATTTAAGACATTACTACTCCCTGCTGCCCATTCTACAACTCTGGCAGCATCTTAAAGTAATTCTTCAGGGAAGTTGGTTTAAACTGTGACGTCAAGGTTTATATTTCAGCATCTAGGCAGCTTTGCTTCTGGGATGGTTGCATACCAGTGGATTATTATCTGAAACCCAACGTCCATTTCCTGAAGGAACAAGTCAAAGTTTTTACTCTCCATCAAGCGCAAGAGATGAGGGGAGTTGTGGGTACTGTTGAAGAGGTTAAATAGAAGATTAAAAACAAATAATTACAGAAATGTGAATAAAGATACGTAATTTACTTTAAAACTGAAACATAATTCAAATAAGCTAATTACTCATTGTTTAACTGACTGTAAAACATGAAAATCTTAAATTAACCCCTTTCTATAGTTAGTCATACCAGGCAGTAAAGTATTTTTAATATCGACATATATCTCTTGGACAATGTGTATTTAAACTTATGATGTAGTAGGAGGAAGAAACTGAGCTGCTCCTAGCTGTAAGAATTTCTTGGTTACTCTCTGGATCTCTTCCCACCCTTTCATCATTTTGTCAATGAGAATAGTAAATTTAGAGTTACTAATTCGCTGTAAGATCTAAGGATGTTTAAAAAAGCAAACAGTAGCGGTCTGGCACTGAGCAAAACTGGCAAGGAAAATGGTGGCTAGCACAGGAAAAAGTAAAAATGTTAAGATAAAGTGTTTATATATATTTTGCGTAACATAGCTATTAAATACATTCTCTTGTCATTAGCTTGTGCTTTCAAAAAGTTATCCTACAATCTTCAAATAGCATTCTGTTTACTTCAACAATTGCATTCTGCGTGTGCAGTATTTATGACATTTTGTGAGTGTAAAGGTATGAAAATTGGAAATAAATTAACGAAAAAAATCAGGAAAAGCATTATTTTCTGAATTATCTCTGCACTACTTTTGTTTTCTGTATTATAAACATGTGTTTTACTGCGGAAAGGACTAATGAGAAAAATCAAAGCTATACAATAAGGGGCTAAACTTACACATCTCATAATTAAGATAGCCTGGGTTGCAGCTTTTGCTTTATAAAGCATATTGTTTCTGTGGGACTCTACGTTGGTATCACCACGAATGCTGCTTCCCCCCTCCCCCCAGATCCTCATGCTAGTTAAATTTTATGAGCAGCTGTGTTTTCAGATCAGTTTGACTTTCATGTAAGTTGAAGAGTTGCTCGGCTTCTTTCACGACTGGGCACTCAGGACACGGTGTGCTCTCTCTGGTGGGCCGGAAAAGTTATAGTAGGCTTGGAATGAAATTTGGGTTGGATTCTACAAAGTGAATTAACAGTGTATTGTTAGAATCATTGTTCCACATTTTTAGTGCTAATGTGAGAGCCTCTGAATACAGCGTAACCATGAGATAGAGTAACAGGGGATCCACTTTGGTAGTCCTAGTTCTGTTCTGGAGGGCAAACACCGATGGCGATTAAGTTGCATTCACATTTATTTATGTGTGGTGAGCGTGTGAGTAATGAGGCCCCAAATATTTTTATTTTTGCAGTATTTCCTGCAAATGTTTTGACCATATAATTTACAGGTGAAGTGCTCAGGTGTAACAATAACAGATGTGTCATAGCACTCTTTACGGGAAAGAGTAAAGTGGACTGGACTCCTGGAGGTGGCGTCATGGTTGCCCATGTTTTTCCTCTACCCTTGTTAACAGTTACACCATCCCTTTGATTTCTGCTGTGAACAGGAGCAGTGCTTGGCTCTCACAGTATATGGTACTTGTCCACCTTTTTCCAGTCCATTGTTTCTCTGTTTTCAAGACTTCCTTGGAGATAAGACTTCACCTCTTGTTGCTGTCTGAAGGTTGTTTCTCTGTTAAGCCCGTTTTGGACATCCTTTGGTAGGGTGTCTTGCTGTCTTTTTTGGTTGTGCTTGCAGAAAACAAACCAAATAACAGATAAAATTGTGCACTGCGGCTTATTCAGCATGCTGATTGGTAACTTACTCTCCTTTTAAAGTGAGAGCACTTCACCACTGCTATGTCCTGAGAAGGTTTTGTCTTTGATGCCTCCTCTGTTTTTGATACCTGTCTGCTGCAATGCAGCTGCCTTCCAGTCTGTACCATCTTGACTCATGTGTTTCCTGTGAAATTCTTTCCCAGTGCTTGTTCACGTTTTCCTCCCTTATTTTCCTCATTACTCTTCAGTAACTTCCTCTTTCGAGTGTGATGTCACATTGTAGGTCTTCCTCACAGAGCCATCCTCTAACTTGCCAAGCTATATCCGATGCCATCTCTTTTTCTCATCTTCAGTTTGGTTTTACTTTCTATTTTTCTTCCAAAGGGCTCACAACTGTTGCTTTCCTTAGCATATTGCCTTTCCAATGTGCGCTGTATGTGTAGTACACGTATAGTCTATGTACATATACCTGTATGAATTGTGCCTTGTACTGTTGATTATGTAGTCAGATTCGTTTGTGGTAAACCCTGTGGAACTGAGAGACCCCTGGTAATTTTTGTCTGTTAGAACGCTGTCTGACTCAGCACTTATTTGCATAAAAGAGATACAAATGCAAAGAGAGGAAGTAAAGTATGCAAATACCTCTGTTTCCGTAGAAAATAACAGTAGCTTAGTCTAGGCTAGTCCTAAGCTTTTCTTCAAAAGCTGCTAATGAGATGGTTTTATGTAGTGAACTGAGATGATACCTCATTTCATCTTCTGCTCTAGCGAATTTACCTGTTTTTACTTGTTGACTCAGCTGCTCGGAGAAGAAAATGTTGTTTGTCACGGTCACCTCACCTGTGTCCTGGCGTTGCATCCCCAGTATGGTGGGAAGGAAGCTCTTAACTTCCTTAACTCCTCCACTGTTTGCACAGCCTGACACAAAACAAGCACGTCTCAGTAATTCTAGCTCACAAAAGTGTAACGTATCTACTGTTTTCCACCCACCTTTCACAACTGTTTCCAGCTAGACCTTTGTCAGAACTTGTATGCATCAGGTTGGTTGGTCCTATCACTTAGGCAGCAAGACAGTTTGGAGGGCAATGACCTGTTAGATTATCCTGCTTCGCTCACCTCACAGAAATGCTATGTCATTGTGTGCTGGGCTGCTACAAGCAGGATTAAATTGTTCCACCCACGTCCTTTTGGTTTTCAAAGACAAGAAATGTTGATTACCCTGGACTAAAATGATTTTTTTTGCCCCTCTTGAAAAAGCCTGCTTGGTGTGTGTGGGGAAATAATCACGGGCTTCTGAGCCAAGTACCCCAGTACCTTCCACGGTGCGGTACCTGCCCTAAACTCCATGCCCATTCTGGGAGGATGTCCTGCAAAAAACTTGTTTTTGTTTAACAATGTTCACTTTTAATACTGGTTTGTTTGGCCAAAAAAACTGATTGTATGTGAGATGTTTTCCACCGGTTTTTGATGTTCTCTGTGAGTCAGTTGCAATCCTAACTACAAAGAGGCATGTGGAAATGAATAAACGGCTTTAGTTGTGGTAGAGACAATAAAGGCATGGCCGATGGCGGTAGGGACTAATGAGTGGCATCAGCACCAGGAGATCCTGTTCCAGCCCTGCTGAGTACTGTTTCACCTCTCTGTGCCTCAGGTGCCACACTTGTTCAAGTGCTACTTCCTCCTCTTGTCAGAGAATTGTTTATTTACTGACCAGAAAAAAAAAAAAATTAGCATGAGAGCATTAATCACAGTTTGTGGGAGCAGCAGGTTTGTGTTGGCCGCAGGAATTTCAAGAAAAAAAGCAGGAAGCTTAGCTTTTTCGGGTCATCCCAAATAAAGGGTGAGCTAGTATGGATGGCACCATGAGCATCTATAGGTAGTCATACCAGAAATCAGCTTCCTTTGTTTTGATTTGGATTAGACAAAGCATTATACTAATATGGGTAAATCCAAAAGCAACAGTGACTTCTGAAGGGAATAGACAAAAATCCATGTTAAAATTACTAGTATTGTAAGACGATGTTCTCTGCCAAGATTGCATATAAATCATTATGTGAGATGTTACAGCTTTTCCTGCAGTTCCAGAGCCAGGGAAGCTTTGTATTAAGTTGTTCATAACCAAGTTAATTTAGCTCACAATGAAATAAAATGGAAGTGGTCAAAGATACCTAATTAATTTAGCATTACTTGCCTTTTTACTGAGGAAGAGATAATCTTCTGAAGTTTACCTTTGTTTGGTTTATACAGCTTGTTCTGTTTAAGCGAATAGAGTCTGTATTTTAGATGCTCTAGAAATATTTGAGGTCAGCATGTGATGTTATGCTCACAGGAAACATCCCTGTTAATGCTAATTAGAGCAACCTGGCTAATTCCTATATGGTTTACTGTAAACAATTACATAAGAAAAGAGTAAAGGCTGAAGACTTTCTAGGACAAATACCAATTGTCTGATAGGGTCGAGGGCTTTGGTGGTCTGAGAGCTACCAGGAATGCCTGCATGAAAGCCCTGGTCTTGTTGGAACAGGGTTTCAAGTTCCGTAATTATTATGTCAGAAACGTGTCTTACAGGACTTCTCATAACAAGCCCAGGAGTACAATGATGTCCCTGTTGAAATCAGTAAAGTAAAATACTTTTTCATATTACAGTTGGACTTTTGTGGTAGCTGTGTGAATATTTAGAAAAGCAAAAGGAAATGACTAGGAGTAGGAATTCTTCTTTTTCTAGGAACTGAGGCCAAATGCAGAACCCCTTTTGCAGACTGTCAGGGTGTGACATGTTGTAAGCTTGAGTGCCTGCTTGTGTAGAGGCTGAGAAGGAGGTATTTTGGTGTTGACCTTCTTGACCTACATTAGCAACTCTTCTCATTCTTCTTGAAAGCAGAGGTGGTGGACTGCAGCCTGCTCACAGCACAGTGCTGACCCCTGACCCATCTTGAGGGAAAAGCAGATTGGAGGATGTTGCTAAGTCATTAGAAAATTGGACTGCAAGGGGTGGATTTTGTCACTTCAGGCCTTCATTTGGGTGGGAGCTTTTCCATTGGATGTAGAGAGCTTTGAATCAGGCCCTTGGGTAAATGTCACTTGAAAATTTGGTTTTCGTTTGATGTGGCGTTTATCATTCCTCCGTCATTATTTTTTCTGTGGCTTGTCTTGGTTTTGTAATTCTTGCTCTGCTGTGTAGGGGTTTGTTTAAAAGTTCTCAGTAGATCTTTATTTTCCCTTGAGAAAACAGCACTATGAAGTTTTCTGTCATTTTTCTGCTTTTTTCATATGTTAACTGCATTTGATTTGCTGAGAATGATGAGATTTTTTTCTCCTCTGGCTTAGAGAACTTAATACTTAGGTTGAAAACTTTCCAGAAGAAAATTTGTATCTACATGTTTTGCCACTTAGGGAAATGCTTTTAAATGGCTTGTTTACTCAAATGTGGTAAAAAAAGAATTTATGTTTTCATGAAGGAGATAGGTGTTTTGAGTAACACTGTGGACTAGAGTCCAGGACTCCGTTAACAGAAATCTGTGCCAAAGTAGAGCCCCCCAGTTTCTTTTCATGTACCCTATTTCAACTAAGTGCAAAGTTAAGTTATTCCACATTATGTTTTGATGTTGATCCCATTCAAGCTATGCTTTATTTAAATGGAAGAAGTCTCAAGCTGTTAGGCGTGAAAAGCAGATTAACAAGAATACCGTGAAAGCTAAAGCACTTTGCAGCAACACACTGAGTAAGTATAAGCAATAATATAGTTTGGAAAACTTCCGATTTCTTAGAAAAATGCCCTTTACTGTTTTACGTGTCGGTCTTGAAGCTTGGTGATTTTTGAATCTGAGAGCGAGTCAGAATCAAACTTGGTATGAAACACCTTGTTCTCATTTGTTTGTGGATTCAAACAATTGTGGATAGGGAAATGAGTGCAGAAAAGGACATCAACGAGCCAGGTTACACAACCAATCTCTTAGTGAAGTTAGGGCTGGTTTGGATTAGCTGTCATTTATATTGATAGTCAGGGATTGCTAAGAAAAATACATTAACTTAACGAAGTAACTCCCACCAGTGGTTTTAAGGGCTTCTTGGTCAGACATGGAAAGAGCATAAAGCTGAGAAAACCTGTGCATCTACTTTCTGATGGGATGCTGCCGATCACAGTCATTTCAAACACTTAAACACCTTTTGTACATTTCAGCAATATGTCGAGGAAGTCACTGGCAGAACCAGAGGATCATGAGGGCTATTTTCTGGGCTTATGCGTATGGTGCTTTCTTTGTGCTGTGTGAAGACTGCATGCGTGGGAAGCCAGCACATAGGAAAACAGACCTGCGATCCAGGGAGAAAAGGATGAAAGTGATTTCACTGTTCAGTTTCATCTGTTAATGTTTGTGCACTCTGCAGGTGAAGGAGCTACTCAAAGGCCCAGAAGTTCTTTGTTTTTCACTTGAACTGCACCAAACCGATAAGTGAGCAAGCAGTCTTACGGACTGAGCGCATAGCTCGCTCTATCTTAACTTCTCCTTCCTCAGTGCTTGTATTTGCAGCCAGTGAGATTCTTTGAGAAAAAACTGCCTTTAGCCCTGGGAAAGATGCATGTTTTTGTAGTATTGGTGGGGTTTTTTTGTTCCACTCACCATGGAACTTCTTCCTTGCAGGCTGAAATTACAAACCATAAGGAGTACATACAACTGCTGCAAGCTTCTCCTTCTATAAGTAGGTGCAAAAGATGCTCTGAGGTAGGGTTTTTTCATCTTCTGTGTTCTGTTTTCTTAATATTTGACACGTAGGAGGGAAAGTAAGGATTTTACTCTAGCTATACAATTTCTGTGCAGCGATCACTTATGGTACTTTACACATAGTTAAAGACAAGTAGCTAATTTGAGTGAGAAGGCTTAGAGGTACTTGAGTGAGAGGCTTAATTGGGTGTAACATGTATCTTGGTCCTGTCTGTAGACAGCAGGATTCAAGGCTCACATATATCGTCCTTCAGAAGCAGCATTCACGGGACATCAGTGGTTCACTCTTGATTAACAGCGCTTGTCAGTGAGCACTGTGCATGTAAATAATGCCGGCTTGGCCTGTCTTAACATTGCTGACTTGTTATGTGTGCAGACTTTGGCTGAGTTCAGGTAGGGGAGGCAAATGTACCTCTAAGCTATCTTTATGCTTCCTCTGGCAGGGCAGCCACGTGCTGAATCAGCATTGGAAAGAAAGAGGATAGCCACAGGGCTCTGCTAGTTTATCCTGTCAAAGGTACCAGTGGTTCTTGGCCAGGATCACTACAGCACAGCACATGCAGACCTTATTTAAGCAAGCCCTGACTCATCTTCTACAGTAGCCAACTCTGTTGTTTCTCTTGATGAGCTGTAAGGATGCACTGTGTCTCTCTCTCAGTAAAAAATAAAGCGTGTGAGGTAGATCGAAGGTCTGACTTACACCAAAGTACAGTTTCTAAGTATTATTTTTTTTAATTTCCACTCACTGATCCTGTCCCTCAGGGAAGTGCGGGTGCATTGTGATTCCTGTAGGGGCAAAGGCAGTTTAAGAGGTTCTCATACTTCCCTGCATCGTGCCCCAGGTTTCCATTGCTTCACAGTTTTGGCAGTTCAGCTGATTGCAAGGCAGACTCTCAGTCTGGATCTGTAATATGATCCAGCCTGGAGGTATGTATTTTAAAGGCTTGGGTTTTTTTCCTTGTCATAATCTGGATGATGTAATGGCTCTCTTAACGTCACTTCCAAATGTTTGAGTTTACGCAACGGAGGAGATGGTGACCTGTGTTGAAAGGGAAGAAATGGGCAAATCTAGAAGCAGGAAAAGCTGAAAGTTTCTCCGCCTAAAAAGCTTACTTGAGTGTAGGGTAAACATTCACTGTCATATGAAATAGCTTGTATTTCTCAGATGCGTGAAGATAACGCTGTAAAGCAAGTTACATGCATGTTCATAAGCGTTACAAAATTAGAGGCATCTTCTGAACTACTGGAGTAGAGACAGCTATTTTCCTTTTTTTAATTACATTGTTTGTGAAAAATATGAAGTTCGTTCATGTTGATAATGTCCTTCTGTGTGATACAGAAAATCTGGGTAAATCAGCAAAGATCTTTGCCTTGAAGTGCTGCTTACAGACTGCTACGGTGAGTACTTGAAAGGCAGGTGCTTTATGTGGGTCCTCACGTCCTGCCTCGGCAGCCCATTGGATCCCTGGGTGGACACTTTTGCAGATTAAGGTGATTCTTATTCTGGAGCCGTTCTGCTCACGAAGCTGGTCCAGGTTGTTGTGTTGGGCTGGTCACATTTCTGCCTGGTCAAGGCCTTCTGAAACCAATCGTGCCTTTTTTCACCCCTGCCAGAAGTTACACAACCAACAGTCAAAAGTTCAGAGGCCTTGGTACCACGGAGGACTTTGCCTTGTGAGGAAGCTCACTCCCAATAAGGAAGGATGTGGATTAAAAATACCACAGTTGTTTCACTATTTTTTTTTTTTTTCTCTGCTCAAGAGGTGGCGGTGAGGCTTAGCGTAGCCTCCTTCAGAAATGGATTTAGGTAAATGCTAAAAAGGTGGGGGGTTTTGCTCATTTAAGAAGCTGATGAGCAAAACTGGCAGTTCTGCTGCCACCAGGGAGAGAAATGTTGCTGCCTCCTCTTCCTTCACCCTGGTCTGCGTGGGTATGCCTTCTGCCTGGCACTGGCTGCGATGCTCACGGGATCCTTCCCTGAGCTGGCTGAGCCTGTTAGGCTGGTGGGAAACTGTCCACGTCTTTTCTTCTCCTGGGTTAGTTTTCTTCTAGGTTAGTGAGTTGATTTAGCTCATGTAAGGGTCTGTTGGCTACCAGAGCTGGTGCCAAGTATGCAGGCAGGGTGTTCTGTCGGCAAGAAGAAAAACAAAACAGTGTGGTGGAAGAGAGGAAGCTTGTCTCCTTTTGACAGTAGTGATTTGTTAAACTTGTTCCCCCCCCCATGTGAGGGAGCATTTGGCAGGCCTTAGGGGAGGTAGCACTCAACAGCCACATTCTTCTAGATGGGGGCTAACAAAAACTAAAGACAGTGGTAGTGCAGAGTGAGAGCCTCACTGACTTCCTGCAGTGGCTGTGAGTTGCTACAGACTTGCTGATTCCTGATGCTTACAGGCGAAGAGTGCCGTCCTCACCGCTACGTCTCTGAGGATTATCCAGACTTTCATGGTCCAGGTTCTCCTTAGCGGTCTCGCTCTGCAAAAAGGTATCTGCTGATTGATTTCTGGAAAGCACTGATCCACCAGGACTGTGGGTTATTGTAATTGCCGTTAATGGATGGAGTTTTATGGAGGGCAAGCACGTGATGTGCGGAGCACTTTCTGCTTTGTCATCCTGCCTGTGGCAGGTTGCCCGAACCAACAAGGGAGAGGCCCCCAGCAGCAGCCGCCTGCGTGCAGACTTTTTCAAGTCTCTGGCAGAGGTTATGGTTGTCTTTAGGCTTTGGGGCTATTGCTAAGGCTGGGCACCTCTAGCACAGATCTACCTGAAAATAATTAGACACATTTATATAAATGCCTGTGTTGTCTAATGGCTAGATTTTTATCTCAGTGAAGATACAGTTTTATGTGAACATTCCTGAGGTTGTCCAAACTTGTTATAGGAATAAAATATAAGGCTTTAGTTGCCTCAGGTACCCACAGGACCCTAGTTTTGGTAATATATTGAAGAAAAATTTCTGCTTTGTGCAGATCACTGTGCAGTTCACTGTTGTTTCAGATCACTGTTCAAAACCTGTGTTCTTGCTTTTCCCAGGTGCATGTGTATACACACACATGAATTCCTGCATTCCTTCCCCAAGCAACACTAGGCCAAGTGTTATCCATCAATAACATTGCTATTAACTGTTTCATAACAATTCTGGTCTTTAAAGCCCTTTACCAACATCAGCAAAGTACTCTTCCCAATACCTTTGCAAGGTAAAGGAATTTTATCACCAAGTTTCAGAGAAGAAAACCGAGATGACAAGATTACAGACCAGTTTTCAGTTAATGCTTTTTTGCGTTTGTATGCGTGTGTGTGTGAATGCTCTTCAGGTTTGTGGGCTCAGTGCCCAAGGAATGTATATGCGTTCAGTATGGCTGTTTGTATAAGTATGTGCACGTGTCAGAGTTTGCTAATTAAGTCTGGTTGTGCAGTGCAAAGTATGTATGTGATTAAGTGCAAACAATTGTGTACTGACCCATTTGTTGGAAATTAAGCTTAGAGTAACTCAGAGTTATATGGAGGAAGGCAGAGCTGATAATGGATTCCATTCGAGTATTAGATTTTCTTCTTTTTTCTTTTTCCATGCCACATCAAATAAAGTATCACCATGTGTAAAAATGTTAATTTTTTCTTTTCCACTAATATGCTTAACCTTATCTATATCTATATATAATATCAGTTATGACCAGTGGGCAAACAGATCTTTTCCAGACTTCCAAATACATTTATTTAGAAGATTTCACAGTATGACCCATACCATGTGGCAAAAATTATTGGGGGAGGGGGAGTTGCATGGGAAAAACAATTATATCAATAAATCAAACTGAAAGAAGTTTCCAGGGAACTAATTGCAGGAGAAAAATAAAAACGTTTAATTCAGTTTAAAAAGTTGAGACTGAAAAAAATGACAACACATCAGCATAAGAAAATCACTTTCTGGGCAGAAAGGTAAAAATCATCATATTCCTTTAAAAATTAAGTTTCAGGCTTAGCCACAGCAAATCTTACTTCCTTGCTTTGTTCCAAGCGTACTGTTGGATTGGCAAAACTTACTGAAATCTCAGCCAAATCTCCTATGGGATTTTATTAAAAAGAAAAATATAGCAAGTCATCCTAACGTTGCAAATGACTCATCAGGCGCCTTAGGAAGTGCTCCCCTGAGACAGGCATGCCGCTGATGAGGAAGCGATGAAGCTGCCAGGCCACTCCCCCAGACAATTTCGCTTGAGGAACGCAGCCTTCATAAAGGACGTCTCTCCAGACACTACATTATTTTATCCTTTATTTCACAGAGGGAGCACAGAAGCTGCAAGAAGGGCAGCACGAAGTCACCACAGAAACTTCACAGCCTGCTGGTTTTGTACAGGAGAAGCAAATAGGAGATAATGAGAAAACTTTAAAGGTAGGGGGAGATACATTTTGAAGTCTATAACTTACTTTTGACAATGAAAAGTAGTAAGAGTGTAGGCTTTCTTTGAAAAATTGTAGTTCTTGGGAGAAGAATGGAGGAGATCCGTTCTCAGGATGTGATCATGGTCATGAACAAGTTCCCTGGTAAATGGGAAGCAGAGCTTGTCAAGATCCTGGCCGCTTTGGAGCGAGGTTCTAGGAGGTGGTTTGGAGGGGAAGGTTATAATCTACTTTGTCTGATCTAAACTTTTAATATGTTTTCAGGAAGAATGATTATGAAGAGCTAATGAAAAATGAACCAGACAGTAGGGAATAAAAGCTGAAGTTTCTTAATCCTTTCCTTGAAAGGAAAAAAAAAAGTAGCATGATATAGGTAGTAATCTAAGCAAATTTCATTAGTAGTTATGGTGATTTCTTTATGTGCATCATAAAGATACCGTTCTTGGTAGTTGGTCTGATGACCGTCTGGGAGTTATTCTACCCTTAAGCTTCACACCATCCTGTTTCCGCTGAGCAAACAAGGTGGTGTGCTATGGAAAAGAATGGCATGCTTTCTCTAATTTTATGTCCCTAAATACAAACAAAGTGAAACTGCGTATCATAATGCAATATATGCTCCTTTTTCACTCTTACTCTGATTGCAATAGGAAGTTTGAGCCTGGCTGATGGCCGTGTTAGAAAAATAGAAAAAAGGGTAACCGAGCACAAAGTAAATTCAGTGGTAGGGTTATATACTGGGGTGGCGGAGCAGAAAGAGAAGAGGAAGGAAGACGAGGTATTTTTGGATGTCTTCAGAACAGCCACAAGTGGTTTCTAGGTTTTATTTCTACTATTAACGTACTACCCGGGGTTATGAAATACTATTAAAATGTAACTTTCTACAGGCAGATGCACAGTCTGAATTTCTGCTGACACTGCTGTGTAATTTGCTGGAGGGATAGGGGATTTTTGTCAGTGATGTGGCTGTGCTGGCAGCAGTCTGTAGGGTAGACGCAGTTATATTTACAGAAAGGGAATAATCTAACCTCAGATGAAGGCGACAGTAGAATGGGTTAAGCACAAAGGCCTGCTTAGCGCAAAACAAAATTAAGATGAAAAGAGAAGGGAAACTTTGGGGTTTTATCTTTCCTTTCATTTACCACGACTATTCCAGTAGTACTGAATCAAGTCTTACCTAGTTAGGCAGACAGAAACGCTTGAATAAAAGGAAGCAGATTTGTAAAGTGACTAAGTATGGGTTTATTTACTTTTTTGGTCTTACAAGTTTCGTCATGACTTTAACTGATACTCACCTGATTTACATCAGCTGAAGAATCTGATTTTTTACTCACTCCAGATCTTGTCCTGCAGTTTGAGAGGCATTGAGAATTTTGCCAGCAACTCTAAAGGCTTGAAGGTCCGAAGCCCTGATAAATTGGAGCTTTGCAAATTAAGTACAAAGGCTCATTTTAGAAAGAGTATATGAAGACAATGCAATGTTCTTTGTGGCATACAGCTGTCAAAATGCATTTTAGAACTTACGGGTTGTTTTTCTGTGGGTAGCAGTCATCTGATAAAGGGAAAAAAAAATCTCTCATGAAACTGTAGTGATCACACTTGATCCATTTGACACCAAAGTTAGTTACAATGCTAAACCAAAGCAATAATAAACACAGGCATGTTACAAAAATGTAGTTTTCAGAAATTGTTTACTTCATTCAGTTCTGTTCATTCAGTTGGTAAGGCTCATAAGGTGCAGATTATTACAAAGTTGTATATGATTGTTGTATTTTCCTACTAATATATGCAGGAGAAAGGAAAAACACTAATTAAGGAAGTCCAGGGCAGATGAAAAGAACAAAATAAATTAATGG
This sequence comes from Chroicocephalus ridibundus, assembly GCF_963924245.1. Lineage (NCBI taxonomy): Eukaryota > Metazoa > Chordata > Aves > Charadriiformes > Laridae > Chroicocephalus > Chroicocephalus ridibundus. The sequence continues at coordinate 160,078,876 of NC_086284.1, forward strand.
AATGCCTGTGTCAGCAGGTATGTATCTCATCCTGGAGTACACAGTATGAGGAGGTACTGTATGAGGAGGTTGATGTGGAAAACTAAGCTCTGCAAGGAAACCCAGGGCTCCGGCGAACAAGAAAATTCATAGTTCAGTATCTAATAGGTACTGACCTATTCAAGGATGGAATAAGAAGATTAAATTATAAAAAGCTAATTAAAAGCAGAACTCAGAAAATTCAGATGCACTGATGTTCCCTTATCACATCATTTGCTGCTGAAAATACTGATTTTTTGAGCACCGTGGGTAATGTTTCAATGTTCCCTAATCCTTTTTGTTTTCTCTGTTCAGGTACATAAGGAAGACAAGCCTCAGAAACTGCTGGAAATGAACGGACATACATCGGTGCCGCATTCCTACAATTATGATCTCATTGTCATTGGTGGAGGCTCAGGTGGTCTGGCAGCTGCCAAGGTATGACAGAGAAAATACAGATTTATACTTTCCTTGTAAGTAGGTGGGTGACATCCTCAATGTCTTGGATCTGGGGGTGTCTTTAACGCTGTAGGGGCGTAACATTTCTGCCTGATCTGTACTATTTCTTTTGAGGTTAGCCCCAGTTATACAATATTCTTTTCCTGATAGTCTGGATAAGAAAAACAAAAATGGTATGCTCCTTAATAGAATGAAACTTTGTCCCCACTAATGGGAGATGATGCTGTTGGAAAACAGCAGATAGATATTTCAACAGTGTTTATTAGTAGTTGAATTAAAATGCGGCTTATCATTGAAAAAGTTTTTAAAACTATTCAAAATTAACATCAGGAGGTTTCTAGTTTTATCTGAAAGTAATATCTGCTGAGAAATAGTTGTATATGTTGTTTTAATTCTTGATGCTGGGGAGATTTTATGACACTGAGCTTATATAGTTGCATAAATGGAAATTTTGCCTATACATAAGCGGAATTAGGATCTTATCCTTCATTTTTAGGGTCTCATACTTCCTGCCTGTAGAATCTTGTTAGGATTCTGCTTTTAGAAGCATATCTAGAATTAATTTTTAGAAGCACATCTAGAGTTAATTAAAGGAATCCACAGTGGTGCAGAATATACCAGCTCTTAAAGTTGTTGTCATCACAAATATTTGAAACTTGTTGAAATTTAATGTAAATCAGTAACTCTCCTTTACATCAGCACTTTGGCACATTTTGCCTCTTCTTGCTGTGGTAGAATTAACTATTTAGAAGTGAATTGAGCATTCCTTGAAATAAAACTATTTCATTGCTCGAGACCTGGAGTTAGGTTATTCCTCTGGACAGGAGGCGTTTCTTTTGTTGTTGAGAAGTGAAGAAGGTCATTGAGGAGTGAAAGAAAAGGAGGAGAAAATATTTCAGCGTAGCATTAGGTTCACACTAAACCTTGGTCCCTTAGAAGAACTTCTGTTATAATGTAACAATGCGGTGCTGAGTGGTGGATTGTAATGTGCCGTATGTGCATAATCTATTTCAGCAGTTTACTGCTTTTGCGTTGATAGGGGCACTGTTGTCACGGCATAGGATGGAAGATAAGATCTATAAAAATTCTGAGAACCGGCAAAAAGAAGCAAACACGGGTTTGTTTTTTTTTTTTTTAGAAGATGGGGATGTTTTAGGACAGAAGAGGGTAATAAGAGTAAAAGGGAGCTTGCAGTAATGCAAAAACAGTTTGCAGTAATAAAAAGCCATCTGTTGAAATTTCCATAAGGAGACTGCTCTACTTGGTTGTATACATATGCTAGGTTGTGAAGCTACAGCGGTGATGTTTATTGCATCATTTTTCAGCTGTGGGAGAGAAAAGGTATGTAGCTAGGACGATAAATTGCCTTATTCCTTCAACTCAGTGTATAAAGTATATTGCTGCTTAGTGTTCTCAAGTGATTGTAGAGTAGAGCAGAAGATGGTACATCAATAAAATCAACATCACTATCAGTAGTAATGTGTGTATTTCAAATCAGTTTCATGAAGTTGAAGTGAAACTGTTTTACACACATAAACTTCTGACTTAGATTATTCAGGTTCTTTTAGTGAATTGACATACAGTGCTTTAAAAGCCAAACAAAACAAAAGGGAAAAAAAACCAACCCAACTATACATCTCTCATACCAAGTTCCCGATACCTACACTCAGGTTCGTAGCAGTTTAACTAGGTTGATAAAATGTATGCAGCTTCGTAGGCGGATCTTCCCTTTCCTCTCTATATTCTGCTCAGAGCTTGTTATTTTGGAGGCACGTCTCCACGGTGAGTGCAAACGCTACCAAGCTGATGCTGTGCCACCCAACCACAGACCCAGACCAAAGTGCCAGGCCACCACTATCCGTTCACACAGAACAGCTCCAGCTGTAGGCAACTTTCTTGTGTTCATGCAGCGCTGCGCTGAACCCAGTAAGGTTTGAAAGCCTACGGGGCAGTTTTGTTACTGCGGGCATATCGCTCTGCAGAAGTGCTTATATCTGTCTGTGATCTCTACTGAGGTGGCGACACAATGCTGTGCTGTATTATGTGAGCATAAGCTTGGGAATCTGTGCATTCTAGTTAGCTAACGCTGGGATAGCTCTCGAGCTACTTATAAGAGTTGTCATTATAAAGGAGCATTAATGTATAATATATATATTTTTTATATATATATATATATATAATGTATATTTTTTATATATATATAATATGTATATATAAAGGAGCATCTCAGTCCCTAAGCACCTTTCTGAGGAACTTTCTTAGGGGTGCTACTAATAGACATGAGTTTCTTGGGCAACCATTACCTTTAATTGGAAGCACAAATCCAGTACGTTAATATTTTTCAAAGGTGTCTACAGCCTGTGTTGTTTGAAATATGATTTGCATTTTGTACGAAGTAAGATACATTTAAAATTGAAATTCTGCTTGTCAACTATTTGGATTAACAAGTATTACTGGTAACATAGTGCTGAAGGCTGTCTAGCTCCTCCCAAACCAAACCCAAAGCGTTAGGATAATATCCTGTGCCTGTAGTTATTATTGCTTATATGACTAAGGACTCATCACATGATGCAGCACAGTTGTGGTTACTCCAAGTATCAAAGTTATTTTGCTGCATCTTATGGGTGAATCTGGTGTTGTTTCTCAGCTATGTAGTGCTTACTTCAGTGTTTTTCTCCGGTACCAGTTATCACCATCAGTTTTTGCATTTTTCTTAAAAAGTACAAAGGCAATAATGGAATCCAGAATAGGAATTCCAGTTCTCAGTATCATTTACACACGTTGCTTGTAGATTTGCTAATGAAACTTCACGAGGGAAATGCCATGAAATAAACCATTACTTTACTAGTCTGGCTGACATCTGCACATCCTGACAGTAAAGTCAACTTGCCGCAGGTTGACCAGCTTGAAGGGCAAGAGCTGATCCTGACAACTACAGCTTGTACTCCAAATCCAGTGTTCCCTTCTACTACAAGAAAAAAGGTTGGATAAACACAGTTGTAATACTTGGCCATGTGACTGTTTATGTCATTGTGTGATGTGGTTTCAAACAGATGTTTGAGAAACCAAACGGAAAACTGGATTAATGAAGAAATTGTTAAATATGTTAAAAGTAAATGGCATGTTAGGAAATATTGTGAACAAACTGACAGGATGGAGGAGAGAATGGGAGGTTTGCCTCCCAGAATCTTCTGTGTATCAACTGGCACCACGCTATTGTGTAGCAGGATGAATGCCTATTTTTTTTTCCCTTCATCTTTTTTTTTTTTTTTTTCCTACTGAGTGCACAGATTAATTCATAAGAGTAATGGCTGTCTGGCTGTTCCCTTGCAAATCATTCATTATTACTTAATTAAAACTTACAAAGCTTTTTAGCAATGCATGATGCTATCGTCTACTCCAAATTTAAACTCCAATATTTAGATGCGCGTCTTATGTAATTTGTTTTGCAGGAGGCTGCCAAATATGAAAAGAAAGTGATGGTGCTGGACTTTGTCATGCCTACACCTCTGGGAAACTCATGGGGTAAATTTCTTTTCATTGCAAACCTGTTATAAAGGAGCTTTACTCAGAGACTCTGATCCTCTGAGATCAGCCGCACTGATGAGAGAAACACATTCTGTTCCTTTCTCTCAGGTCTTGGAGGAACATGTGTAAATGTGGGCTGTATACCTAAAAAATTGATGCACCAGGCAGCTTTACTGGGACAAGCCTTGCAAGATTCACGCAAATATGGATGGCAGTTTACAGAAGAAGGTAAAGGAGGAGAATGTTTTTTTGCAGGCTTCTCATTTGTGCTGAAAACCCAGAGGTTGTTTTCACAGTCAAGTGCTTGTTGCACTTAAGCATGTGAGGCAGCTTCAGAGAGACTACACGTGAACTTAAGTGCTTTTCAAGTCTGAAGCCACAGAGCTTATTGCCTTGAAGCGTCTGATCTGTTTATTAATAGCCTCAGATCATGTTAGTATTTGATAATATCGCTGTTTGAGTAAAAGCAATAAGGTATTACTCCATTTCTGAATGTAACACAACCTCTAAGGGAATACCCCAGAATGTCCCCTGTTAGAAACTTACCTGTAATTGCAGCCAAGGATTTCTGTCCCTCAATCTCTGTCACTACTGCATAAGAAGATGAATCTTACTTTATATTAGCTCTAACATGCATGGTTATAGGATTGGGGTTTATTTAGGGTGTAATCCTGTAGTGGGGAACATGCAGAGGCACCTCTCAGAGATGCATATTCTTAATTTGTTGAGCAATGTCACCTGCTCACAGCACGTGTCAGTAGAAAACTATTGATAATGCAGCGAGTCTTAAGTTTTCCATGTTTTAAGTCATATCTGTTCCACAGTGACCTCTCTTGTTGTCTGTGCTGGCATAATTCTCAGTTAGAGTTACCCTGGAATAAAAAAGGATAATAAAAAGGAGTAAGACAAAGGTGACTGGGTCATGACAAAAATCTGTCTGAGAATACAAGGTTGGCTATGGAAAAAGAAGAACTCACAAACTGAAAGATGAACCTTTTTATTTTATTTTGAACAGTCAAACACAACTGGATGACTATGACAGAATCTGTTCAGAATTACATTGGTTCACTGAACTGGGGCTACCGGGTTTCACTGAGAGAGAAGAACGTCACATATGAGAACGCATATGGAGAATTTGTTGGGCCACACACAGTTAAGGTATGCCTGAGCCATGTTTGCTGGGTCTTCCTGTAGTTCTTTCTGAATCGACATACTTTCCAAATAGAGTAATTTTTCCCTTGGTAGGACTGTGAAATACTCACTTTGGACCAATACTTTGTCCACAGGCAACAAATAAAAGAGGAGTTGAGAAGCTGTACACAGCTGAGAGATTTCTCATTGCCACTGGTGAACGGCCACGTTACCTGGGTATACCTGGAGACAAGGAATACTGCATCAGCAGGTAAAACCAGAGAGGAATATGAAGTCATTTACCCTGTGCAAATGCTTCACCTGTAAGAGAGAGTGGTGAAGCATGAGCAGGGCTGCTTGGTTGCTGGTTTTCTTTCCTGTGTAGCTTTTTCTTAGAGGAAAGTAAGCGGAGGAGAATAGCAATAGACAGATGTCAAGGTGCCAAAAACACTGGTGTCTAGTAGACACCAGGTCTGCGGGTGGCTGGCTGGGATGGTTCTGTTTCTGACTGATAACAGCAGTAACTGAGAATACCGTAAATCATGTGCGTTGTCTGTCATAAAATTAATTCATCATCTCTGCCCCATTTACCAGTACACCCACTTCCTCCTTATTCCTTATGGTCGTTCAGTTCATGTACTGAAGTTTTTTTTGGTAACGAAGAGCAGTCTGCTTGGAAGAAACCTCCCTGCTCAAATGTCAAGGAAACGGGGAGTTGCAAAGCAGTTGATGTTGTGAAGTTGGTTGAAATTTATCTGTCTTTGTGCATTGGGGCAGTCTTGAAACTCAAGTCAATTTTTTTCCAGCTACTCAATTAAATGAATTCAACTTTTGGGAAGTCCTATTTCAAATGTCTGGTTAATTGATAAGACCAAGCAATTCTAACACAAGTTTCACCAAAAAAAAAAAAAAAAGTGGTATGCAGATGAAATGTATTTTAATATCTGACTAACTTAAATTACTTAGTGTAGAGACAGAGGTTGGAATTTCAGGCTCAAAAACCTATAGCAATGAAATAAATAACTGGCATAATTCCTGTGAAGCCAAAACACCACGTTGTGTGTTTCCCTTCTAATAGGTAGTAGTGAAATTAAAGGTAACAAATAATATAGGCTGTAAAGTGGTGTTTTAAAATAACATTAAGGTGCAAGAGTCAGGAATGCCACTGTTAAAGATGATGAGGCTGAGGCGGTCTGTGTAATCCTCTCTGAGTTCCCTGGGGGACAGGAACTATGGTGCAGCCTTTAATTACACAGTCACAGTTTATTCCACCACAACATCTGCAGAGAGCATCTTTGTTTAGCCTTTGCTGTTGTTGGCTGAGAAAGAGACGCTTATTTTAGATTTAAGTCTTTGGAGAACTGCACTGCTAAACTCTGCCTAAATCTCATCTGAGGAAGCTTGATGTCTCCATGAGTCCCTGCTTCCTTGAGAAGCCCTGGTTTTATAGTCCAGGTCCAAAGTGTGTAGAACTGACGTAGCTTGATGAAGCAGTTGAAAGAAATGGAAAGCAGGCAAATAAACATGGTTTCCATAACTTCGTACTGCTATCTCTGCCTCTTACTGTGGTTTGCATTCACTTGTTCCATTGTCTGTGTGTATTTGGCACTGTGTATAATGCTTTAGCAAAAGGATGAGTCTTCAAAGAAGTGAAGATGGTATTTTTATCTTAAAGCTGAACTCTTTCCTCTTCGCTCTCAGGAGCTACAATTTGCAGCAAAATATTCTAAAGCAAGATTCAGAGGAAAAAAAAAACCCCAGCCTACCTTTTTTAACAATTTATCCTAAGTTTCTGTAAAAAAAATCCTAAAGATTTTGTGATTCAGGTTTTTCATACTCTTTTTTTGTGTGTCCTCCTAATTAGAACTTTTCAATCTGGCAGTTTACTGTCAATTTACTAGCTGAATTTCCAAAAAATTCATTTGTTGGGTTGTTTTTTTCTAGTGATCAAGAATAGGAATAAAATCTGATTCTTGCAGAAGAAATCAGATAAATGTAAAGCACAATACATTCTTCAGATTGTCTGTAACACTCTTTTCTTTTTTCCCCCTCTTTTTTTTTTTTCCAGTGATGATCTTTTCTCTCTGCCTTACTGCCCAGGGAAAACCCTGGTGGTTGGAGCTTCCTATGTTGCCTTGGAATGTGCAGGATTTCTTGCGGGTCTTGGATTAGATGTCACTGTAATGGTGAGATCCATTCTCTTAAGAGGATTTGACCAGGATATTGCAAACAAAATTGGTGAATATATGGAAGAGCATGGAATCAAATTCATTAGGGAGTTTGTGCCAATCAAGGTAGGCTCAAAATGGTGCATGACTACAATTGATTGCAATATAACTATCATAATGTTTTAAGATGTAATTATTTTAGTGAATAGAGAAATTGAATTTGCAGTACAGTATCTGCTATGATACAGTATAGGTTAATTTTTGTTTTAAACCGAGTAAGTCCATGAATCTTATGTAATTGAAAGGTACAATTCAGTCTTAGTATTAAAATTTTGTGAGATTACAGAATTCATTGTCTTTATCAGAATTAGATGGGTTAGTATATGTTGCATTAAAAATGTTGTTACTCCTGCTCATCATTGTCCTGCAAATGTTGAATATATTTAAATTCAGTAGTTGTCCTGAAATCTGTGACACTTCTTGCAGGCTCATACTTAAGCAGAAGTATAATATCTTGTAAGATCAGGGCCAGTGCATCACAAATAGTCCTATTTTTCATGGCCAGTTGTTAAATTCTCAGACAGCAAATACTGCTTATGTGCCCAGGACCAGTGGACTATCCAGAAAAGTAAATGGGCTTTATGAGTATCCGTCTGTATCCATCTATATCCTTTACTTGGCAAAGTCCTTAAATACTTGCTCAGTTTTCTTTGAATGCAGTAGGAGTACTCGTGCAGTTAGCTATGTACATGTATAGGGAAATTCAGGTTGAAAAGCAGATTAGATAAGCTCTGGAGCTTTTCTAGTCTAAAATTGCCTTATCAAAGACTTCAGGTGCTAACAGTATTTTTCTTAATGTTTGGGTTTTTTTCTAAATAATTAGTGCTTATTTATTATGAAATGGGAAATAACGTGTTAAGCAGTTTTCAATTTGGCGTTAAGCCAGAGTGTTACCAAGTTTAACACTTTGGGCATTAAAGCATTAGATCGAGTGAAGACTGTTAGTTTTCATATTAAATGCTCTTGTCAGTTACCCCGCTGTGGATCTGACCCCTTCTCACAGATTGTAAGAGATGTTCTGTGAGAAGTTTCATGGAACTTTGGTTTTGTGCACGTTTGCATTGCAGAAGTCCCATGTTGTATGAAAAGCAGGGGCGATTATTTAGTTTTTGTTTCAGACGTAGCTTTTTGTAGCTGTCCTGGGGGCTGGGAAGGAAGGAAGCTGATTTTACAAGAAGCAGATCATTTCAAGTAAATGGCAAGCGGTCTCCTCCAGATGCACCGTGCGAAGAGAAGTCCCATTACCCTGGTCACAAAATGCACTTTTGTGAATTTTACCCTGGCCCTTCACTATGTCTTTGATTTCAATGGGAGTGAAATATTTGCCCCTGTTTTTGGTTGAGCATATCCTTAAACTTAAATTGCTGGATATGTTTTTAGCAGGTCTTCTTGTCTCTTTCAAACACTGTTTTTGAAGTTATGCATGTTGTGCTTATTAAAACCCTTCCTTGGGACGTTTGAAGACAGAAGATGAATTATTATAAGTAATGCTGCCTTTGAATAGGAGCAGTTTAACACAGTGATCCTTTAAAGTTGGCAGGATGGTGCAGAAGGTCTGGGTTTTTTTAACTTAAAAAAGGGGAAGAGAGCTTCATCAGAAATTTTGCTTTTTCTGTCTTCAAATACTGAATACGAAGTAGGAACTAGGGCAGCTGTTGGAAAGTACTTTTTCTCCTGCAGAATGAACACTGAAAATTTCCCAGAATGAAGTTGTGTTGCACTTGTACATGTCTCTTGTATGTACAGCCAGCCGTGGGAAGGAGCTGGGTGCCTTGCTGTTCCTGGGGGGGTAAAAACTGTAGCTGAGGATATTCCTCACAGTCCAGTGAACATTAATGAGGACAGAAGAGAATCCACATACGTAGCTTCAAAGTCCATTCACTTGTTTAGTTGATTTATTTAGCAGAGGGAAAAGGAATGCTTGGAAAAAAAGTCAGGGGTATTACTCTTTCTGCTTTTTGTTTTCTGATATACGGAGGGGTAGGGTGTGGCAGGGGGAGTATTTTGTGTTTGGTTTTCTTTTAAACAAACCTTTATTTTGTTATTACTCTGAACAAAGAGCACAGTTGCAAAAAGATTCACCTTTGGTTTTTTGGTTTGTTTTTTTTTTTTTCGCTTTGCTGGAATAGGCAGTAACCTGCTGCATTACTTGAGAGAGAGTGTGCAGCCGGATCTGTAGCTAAAACAAAACTAGGAATATTTATTTCAGTTGACTCTGGGAAACTCTGTAGGGCTTTTTTTTCTGAAGTTGCTGGTGTTTTTTCAGCCATTTAGAACCAGCTGCTGCCCTCTCCTGCAAGGCCATGGCAGCTTTATATGTTCCAGTAATATCATTCAAACAGGCTAAAGGCCTGTTCTTCTAAGGGCTGGGCTGTGAGCGTGGCTTCCCGTGGGTGGAAGGCACGATGGTCCTCAAGGTGCGGTTGAAGAAAATGTCTGATGGTGTTTCCAGGTCTTGCAGGAGTTCCCTGCCTCTGCATCTCCTCTGTCCCCAGCTGATACTAGCAGCTCATGTAGTGGGTGGGCTTGGACAAGAACTTAGCTATCAATCAACTTTTATAAACAGAAGCAAGGTTTTTCTTATTGTATTGGTCATAAGAATAAATGCATAGCGATAAACAAAAATGTTTAAACATGCAAGTAGTAATCACAAATCTAGAGAAAGGTGAAAATAACTTTAGAATGAATGCTTGAATTTTAGGTCATGGTTAAACGCTCATTTTCAATGGTAAGATATGTGATGGGACGAAGATACTTTTGCATATCTTTATTTGAAACTAAACCCCCCCCCCTTTTTTTTTATTTTCCCTAATGTTGTAGGTTGAGCAGATTGAGGAAGGAACTCCTGGAAGATTGAAGGTTACAGCCAAGTCCACAACAGGGAACCAAATAACTGAAGGAGAATACAATACTGTGAGTCCTGTCTACATACATAAAGAACATGAAATAGCCTTCCATTTAATGTTAACATTTTGTGGGATGTTACTACCCATAGTTTAGATTTTTTGAAATTATTTTTAATCATTGCAATATGCTAATTGCGCGCAATCAACAGGTAATTAATGTGACAAAAGTCCCAGAATCCATGCGTGTAAGTCCCATATGCCTTAGGAGATCACTCGCATACTTTTGGAACCTGTTTTTTAGCTTAGGGATCTAGATGAACTTGGTCATGTGCAATCAGTTGCAGGATTTTTCCCCAGTGGGATATTTGTCATAAACTATAAGTAGTGATTTATAATAACTTTCATAATAACTAAAGCATGCTGTTCTGGAGTTAGCACAGAATAATGGTCTGTGCAAGAGCTAAACAAACAGGTGTCATGTCTTCTCAAGACCTGTTGACACAGCAGCTTCACAAAAACAACTAACGCCCAGTGGCAAGTCAGTCAGGGAACTTCATTACATACTCAAAACAGTAAAATTGCAGTGTGCAGGTATGCCATTATATTTTTGATTGACTGTTTCCGTCACCCCTCACCCTACTCATTTTCTTATTCCTGGATGCTGAAAGGAAAAAAACCCAAACAACCATGTTGTGAATAAAGTATTTGGAACTACACAGAACGCATAAAGACAGGCATTTGGCAGCTTGGGATTTTAGACTGCAAACGCTGTGCCAGTGACCTCATTTACCTGTATAGTGCATCAGTTATCCCATAACAAGGACATGCCTCAGTGCATCTGAGTGCTAATATTATGAGAAAGCATAACAGTAACAGTGCTGTTGCACAGTGTTGTAATACTATTTTTCCTGGTCCATAGCAGTGAAAGATTTTTAGCTAGCAAATCAGTGCCATCTTTTCTTCTGATTTCTTATTGCCACTACCTCTTTCACTGAAATGCTGTCACACCTCATAGAAGCGATGAGCTGCGTGTGATGCATTTTAAGACCTTCAGCTCCGAAGATCCGCCATGCTGGGTCATCTAAAAGATTTGAAGCAGATCTTGGGTTCTTTCAGCACAGTTCTTAGTTGTCTATGAGAAGCATTGTATAGTTACCTGGGCAGTTGTCCAAGTCTGCAAAGCATATAGCACTTTTTCTTGTGATGGTAGAGGCTGGAATTTATTTTGTTTGTTACGGGTAGCTAAGTTGATACCATGGGCAAGAATTTGGCCTGGTCTGTCCATCATTTTGAACAAATGTTCAAACAAATAATATTCAACAAGTAATATTCTTTGGCAGTGACTTTTCTGAGAGCCTATTTAAATAAATTATATTTTCTGATCAAAACAAAGATTATTTTATGGTCTTTTTATTTGCCAAAGCATCTGAGTTTCCTTCTTAAAGAGCCCTTTCCTTACGGAGCGTTTTGGGGTCACCTGCTCTGGTAGGGATATGGTATAACACTTCATTATAGAAGTGTGAGGAAGTAAAGAATCTGACCTAACTGAATTGTTTAGAATACTCTTGGGATATTATTCCAGGAAAAGCTATTTGGCTGTATTCATTCTTATCATTAAAACCTGGTATTATTAGGTCATGGTGGTGGTGTGGCTTGTCTTGAACTCTGTGAATGTACAATGAGTAACAAATGTATTCACCTTAATGTGACCAAGCCTTAGAAACTAATCCTTAGTATATAATGAAAATAATAGATGTCACATGCAAATGCCCTTTTGAGGTTTTAAAAAATCAGTAACGTGCATTGGTGTTTTGCAGGTGTTGGTAGCAATTGGAAGAGATGCATGCACAAGAAAAATTGGTTTGGACAAAGTTGGAGTGAAGATTAATGAAAAGTAAGGACAGATGTCTGTGTAACACTGACTGCAGAGCTTGTGTCCTTTACTGTTGCAATGGTAGTGGTGCATAGACCTTCAAACGCTTTGAGGAAAAACTTGTTTTGTGTTTGCATACACGTGGATTAGGAGACTGTGTAGCAGACATAGCTGCATTTTCTCCCATAGTACTGCATCGTTTGCTTTTTTGATACTGAAATGTCACTTGCTAAATGCTGCAAGTCAAAAGTGTCTGTTAATTTCTCTCTAGGTTCACAGGTCAGTCTCAGCTTCTTCCAGTGACTGGGCTTTCTAGGATCTGTCAGTTGTTCCTTGTACTCTCTTATTCCCACCTCCTTGTTTTTATCTCTGCCACATCTTGGAGCAGAGATCTGTTTGTTCATACAGGCTTTTAGTGTGGTGGGGTTTGGTTACATTTTTAACATAAATGCTACTATATGTGTATTTTGAAATGTAAGGTCAAAGTAGCATTCCTTAAACTCATACTTGGAGTTGGTGATGTGTTTTAGGTTTTGGATGAGTTTATTTCTTGCCTTAGAGCAACCCTTGGGAGCAATCTGTGTCCTGTAGAGGAGCATTTCATGTTTAATGTAGTGAGGTCGTTGCACCAGGGAGTGGAGCTATCGGTAACGTTTTCAATGTTGGTAACTAAAACATCTTCTGATGATGTGGTGCCTAGACAATCTTCCCTTTGAAGAAAAGACACAGGACCTGAACTTGACGTGGTCGCTTCTGGAAAGAGTGCAGAGGGCGGCTGATCTATGAACGCCGTGACTGGTGTTGCCGAAGGGAATTGTTGTGATGTTCTAAATAAGTGGAAATTTTGGTCCACTCAAAATTGGCAGTCTTGGGGAACAGTACACATCTTTCTGACATCAGGACACCTATTACTAGCTTAACAGAATGAAGTATAAAATTATTAGTGTAAGCTATATATTTGTTAACAAGAGAAAAATTGAGGGAGTTGGATTTTAATACAGGAATCGCCGCTGGTCCCTCAAGTAACTGTGTTTCTGTGCCTGACTGATTAGGTTTCCCTGTTACATGTGTTTCTTGCAGTGATTACTGCACTATCTCATTTATTAATGAAGTAGGAAAAATTAATAATTAAAAACTTCCATTAGCTCAGTACACTTATAGCTAAAAGGCTTGCTGGCTGTCCCTTAAGTAGGGTGTCTAACAACTTGACCTGTCTCTCTGTAGAAGCCTGAAGGGTGAGTTTATAGAAACTGCTTCAGCCACTGGAATGGAATTTCAGAAATGGAGAAATTTGTTTGTCCTGCCGCATGAGTGGGAGGATGTCTCTTCTTGTTGTTCCTCAAGGTTGTCAGTACATAGCTCAGCTGGTAGTAGAGGGTGTTCGAGGAAAGGATTTATGCCTCACCAAAGAATTGATTCAGGAGATGAATCACAAATTCATGGGCTATCTCTTTATCCACTGTGTAAACTCCTGTAGTTTTGGTCAAATTTGCCCTACTTTACATTTTTGCCCAAGACTGTAAGATTGTGAATATAACTTCTTTCCCTCATACTTAAAATACGCGTCTTTTAAAACTAAAGGGCCGGACTCCTGCAAGTTTATTTACACCTCCAGTCTTAACAGCAGAACACTTAAATCTTTTTTCATGTTAATTCAAATTGCAGAACAGGAAAAATTCCTGTCAACGATGAGGAGCAAACGAATGTGCCGTATATCTATGCTGTTGGAGATATACTGCAGGACAAGCTGGAACTCACACCAGTGGCAATCCAGGCAGCAAGATTGTTAGTTCAAAGGCTTTATGGTGGGGCAACCAGTAAGGTAAGGAACCAGTTGCCACAAAACACTGTCATTGCTCTACTTCTAAGTGCAGAGTGCAAGTCTGCTTGTTTATGGAACACTCAGTAGGCTTTTAAGGATTAGCTTTGATGATCACTTTAATTTTCCCCTTGCAAAGATATTACTGCAGATATGTTCTGCTAATTGTGTAGGATGAAATGACTACCTTATGCCTTAAGCCGTAGTCTCTTTTTTTCCTATTTAGAGGTTTTATTTTTCTCTCAGAGTATAATGATAATAAAATTAACTGAGATCATTTAACTTGTTTTTAACTCTACTGCCTTCCCTAAAATTCAGCAATCATTCCCATCCCATTAAATGCTTTAACTCTAATTCATAGGCAGTTTACTAAACCTACCTACAGTCCCTAAATAGAGTGTAATAGGGGTTTATGATGGTCTTCATTTTCAATATTATTTCCACTAATTTTTTTCACTTCTCATCCGTGCGTTTTCAATGCAATACATAGTTCTACTTATAATAGAATGTGGACACAAAGGAAGATCAAATGTGCCAATAAGTCAGCACGTATTTATACCTGAGAAGTTGAATTCATCAGTTTGGTGCTTATGTTTCATACTAGTGCAATTGTAGGTTTCAGTCAACTTATACTAGTCCAAATAGAAGTAACATAGGTACTCATTTACACCTTGTCTTTAAACCAGGAGGAAAGGAGGGTGCCTTTAAAGAACTGTTGTCCCAGCACCATTGATGGGTGCTTGTTTCACCTTCATAACCATAGGGCATGAGCATAAAGGTTTTTCTCTGTTAGAGCCTGCTGTATTCATATCAAGTTCAGCTGTTGGCCAGATTTAGAGCTTGATTGAGTTGTTTATTTTAGGTTGGCAGGTATTGCAGTAACAGAATTCTGAATCAGTGTGCATCATGTCATTACATCAGCCAGGCAAAGTTTAAGAAAACCATAGCTGGAGCCAGAGTTTTTTTTCTTGCTGCAGTACTATGGATATGTCTTAATTTACATTTTATGCCAGGTAACTGTCTTTCAAGGTATGAAAATCCTTATGCTGCCAAAGAAAGCATCATCTCTTTCAGTGAACCAAGAAATGAGTAACCACTTAGATGGGATCCTGGCTTACATTGCTGTTGTAACAAATCTGGAAAGGGTGATTATGTGAAGCATAATGGAAGTGTTATGGATAGGTGGAGAAAGAATAGTAAGCAGCATCTTAGTTGACCCTCAGTCACAAAGGAAATTAATTAGAGTTGAATTCCATAGAAATTAGAATTAATAGAAGTTAAATAGATCTGACCAGCCTGTTAGTCTGCTATGGCAGAACGACTAATTTGGTGGATACGGGGAGAGCAGTAGATGACTCTAGTAAAGGTTCTTGACACTGTCTCCTATAACATTCTCATAGACAAACCGATGAAGTACAGGCCAGTGGACAGTGAGGTGGGTGGAAAACTGGCTGAACTGCCAGGCTTAAGGGACTGTGACCAGCATTACAAAGACTAGCTGAAGACCAGTGGTGTGCCAAAGTGCTGGATACTCGGTCCAGTACTGTTTAACATCTTCATTAATGATCTGGATGATGAGACAGAGTGCACCCTCAGCAAGTTTGCAGATGATACAAAACTGGGGGAAAGAGACTGATGCACCCAGTGTTTGTGCTGCCACTCAGAAGGACCTGGTCAGCCTGGAGAAGTGAGCTGAAACGAATCTCATGGAGTTCAGCAAGGAGACGTGCAGAGTCCTGTACCTGGGGCGGCATAACCCCATGCACCAGCACAGGCTGGGGACCCACCAACTGGAAAGCAGCTGGGCAGAGAAAACCCCGGGGGGTCTGGAGGACAACTTGACCATGAGCCAGCAATGGACCCTCATGGCAAAGGCGGCCAGTGGCATCCTGGGCTGCATCCTGGCAGAGCATTGCCAGCTGGTGGAGGGAAGTGACCTTTTTCCCTCCACTTGGCGCTGGTGAGCTTGGATTTTGTGTCCAGTTCTGGGCTCCCCGGTGCAAGAAGGACAGGGCAAGTCCAGCAAAGGTGCATGGCTATGATTAAGGGACTGGAGCATCTGGCACATGAGGAGAGGCTGAGACAGCTGGGAATTTTTGTACCTGGCAGAAGAGATGCCTTGGGGGGCTCTTATATCAATGTGTATTTATACCTGATGGTAGAGAATAAAGAAGGTGGAGCCAGACTCTTTTCAGTGGCGTAAAGGACAGTGCAAAGACAAGAGGCAATAGATTCAAATTGAAACACAGGAAAATTCCATTTAAACATAAGAAAAAACTTCTCTACAATTAAGGTGGTCAGGCCCAGAGGTTGCCCAGAGAGGGAACCTCTAGAACACTGTAAAGCTCCAGTGAAGTCAGGGGTCAGTGTTTACCTCTCATGGTATGTGATTAGGCTGTAGTATCGGCTGGAGTTCTAGCTGTCCCCCCAGACAGCTGTAGTTCATGTCTTTGGTTCTTTGGCATTGCTTAGGCCACGGGTGTTAAAAAACATGATGGTTTTCGGATTTGGTGGTGTCTTTGCAGCATCCCCAGCTAAAAATAGCATGCTTTGTAGGCACAGCTGAACAGTCTACTTTTTATCTCCAGTTTGACCTGTGATCTGGTATGTTTTTAAAACAGGGCACTGAATTTCTTATTCCTTTTAATCTGTGCATACGAATGTCAGTGTGGCTTTAAACTGTCGTTCTGTTCTTGCTCTAGTTAACACCTCTGAGAGGGACAAAACCAAAACTGTAGCTTAATTTTTAAAAAATTAAAAAAGAAAAAGTAGCTTTCAGAATGTTGAATAATCCAACTTTTCGTCCTGTCTTTCAAACTGCAGAATTTTTACCTGATATCCTGATTTTATTACTGACGTTGTGTTGGTTTTTTTGTTTTGAATGCTACACAGTGTGACTATGTGAATGTTCCAACCACTGTATTCACTCCTTTGGAGTATGGAGCCTGTGGGTATTCTGAAGAGGCTGCGGTGCAGAAGTTTGGGGAGGAAAACATTGAGGTAAATGCCTTAGTTTCATCTGGATTTTAAGTTCCCAATTTGTAAATTAAAATAATGTTATAATGTTAAGAGCTGATCAAAGCACTGTTCTGTATTCTGATGTAAGGGCAGTAGGTAGCTAGGTAAGTTTTTGTCTTCCTTGGCAGTTCCTAGGCATGCTATAAAAATAGTCCCCAATTCCAAGAGCTGTAGTTGCAAATAAGTTCTATTTTTGGCAAACTGGGCTTGAAGGTAGAATATTTGGTTTAAAAAAAAAAAAAAAAAAAAAAAAAGGCATTTCTTTGTGTCTGCAAATAGTTCAGGATAAATTAAAGCTGGGTATGTGCTAGAAGCAATACATTGGTTTTCATGTCAAAGGGGAGCTTTTTGTATCTACAGTGTGGCAAATTCCTTGCCATGGAAGGAATACTTTTGCTTTATAAAGCCAGACGTTGTTATGCTCATTTTACCGGCTTATTTTGACTATGCAAGGAGGTATGTGCTTAATTTTACTCACGTGAATGACCCTTTTTCAGTCACTGGGATTGCTGGTCAAGAGTGAAATTAGACATATGTAAGCACTTAGTGCCTAAGGCTGTTCTTAGAAAATACTCTACAGACCACGTTACAGAAAGCACGAGGGGAGGGAGTCTGACAATAAAATGAACTTTTATGTCCCATGAATATCACCTGAGGAGCATTACTTGGGGAAATAAGCAGATAAGTGGTGGCTCATAAAGTTGAGAACTTGTTTCCCTCTTAGCTGTGTCAATTATGTTTTTTGACTTGGACTGTGGAGAAAAGAAGTAAATATGACTTAAAATGGGAGTGTGTCAAGTACTGTTAACTTGACTGGAGGGCAGGGGTTTAAATTCTGCTTTCCCCACAAAGTTTCTGTGTGTGTTTATGTGTGTGTGTGTATATATATATAGCCAAATTTTTGTTATTGAGTCAAATTCTTGCTGTTACATGTGTAACACTGGACCGTTCTTTGTGGAAAACGCACTTCCCATTTTCAGAGCCATTTTTGAAAATTTGCATGCAGAAGCATTTGTATGGCTGCTAAGTCCTAATTTAGTTTGTTCTGACCTCTCTATCGTGTCACCATATTGGCTTTTGCAAGCTTCGGTAGGATTATTGAGTTGCAGCTGTCATTCAGACCTGTTAATTTTCAGTCGCACATAGTGATGCTTATAAATGCTTTGTAACCCAATTAATATGGAAAAAACATTGAGCTGTCTCTCGTAGTTTGTGAAGGGACATATTTTTACTAGAGTTGCGATCAATTAAAAACAACTTTCAAATAGTAATCAATCTGAGGTTAGCTTCGAAGGGGAGCTGCTGAGAGTTCTGGGTAGAACTGTGCCTCAAAACACCCTGTCTTTTTCTGAGATACGTGCTACAGAGGTGGGTGAGCAACCTTGTCTGCAGCTAGAAATCTGTCTGGTGATGTTGGCTGGGGCAGACAGAAGAGTGTGGTTTTGCTGTGTTTTTTTCAATGTACTTTCCATTTTGCAGCGATATACGATCTAAGAGAGCATGCAAAAAGCATGCCCTCATCTCTCCTAAACCCTGGCTCTGAAGCTATTTCTTCCCTTTTTCTGTTCTGAGAAATATTTTTGCCTTCATCCTGGGGTAGACTCACAGACAAATCCATGAGGGAAGCTTGTATGTGTCTAGTTTAATGAGAACATGGTGAACTGCATCCTGGAAGTGTAATACACGTGTGGCTTCTTGGTTTGTTGGGGTTTTTTTAATTATTGGATGACACCAGTGATTGTAGCGATTGTTTTGTAGAGGCTTCCTTCTTTGGCGTTCATCAAGGGGAAAGAGTCTCACCCTGATCTCAAGTATTCCAAATTCTACATGCATGGCTGGTTGCTAGTGAAGAGTTGTTAGCTAAAGGTTCATCCTTGTGCTGTGTCACAATTGTTGAAAGTTTTTACGTGTGTGATTTCCAAAAGCAATTGCAGTCAGTAGTAAAGCTCTGCCTTTGGAGGTGGACAAGGCAAACATAACATAGTCTGGCGGTTTTTGGAAGATAATGCTCTCCGCTGTGAAATTCCACACCTCTTTTAACCTGCGTTGTATTTCTAGGTGTACCATAGTCATTTCTGGCCACTGGAATGGACTGTGCCATCCAGAGACAACAACAAATGCTATGCGAAGATAATTTGCAATATTCAAGATAATGTAAGTGCATCTTTTCTTCCAGGGAAAACAGCAGCTATACATTCATCACAGGCACCATTGATACTACCACAGCTATAAATAGGTTATTTTTAACAAATTAAAATTAACTTAAATTTTTCTACCTTTTGAAATGTAATAAATGGCCCTTAGTAAAACAGAATATTCTGCCATTGGTGTATTGTACTTCTTCCATACGTGTAAAATAAGAAGTAGAAATCTCTAAGATTATTCATTAACTTTGAAAAGAGAGTGAGTCAATGCACGTCAAAATGGTTAGAATTTTTATCAGTTTATTGTATTCCCCCTCCCCAAACTGGGACAGTCTTTTCAGAGAGATTCTTCTCTCTGAAATTGAGGTTAGTCAGAAATCACAACTTGTAACCTCTGCAAATACACGTGTCTATAAAACTCTTGAGCTCGTTCTAACAGGATTAATGTATCTTGCCCGCACAAATCTCATTTAGGGTGATAATGCCAGGATTATCCTTGGACTAGGATAAAATTTCCTGGGTATGAAAATGTGCAGTACCTGCTGAAGCACAAGCAAAATTACTAATTGGTTAAAAGAATTTGTGTGCCGTTCTCTGAATGATCATCATCTGTTTAATAAAGAATTAGTTTATTTTAATAATATGAACTATTATGAAGAATAATATGCTGTTAAAATGTATTCCTGTTAAGATAGTGGCATAGAGTTATCAGTCCTAAAAAATTTTTTGATCTATTTTACCTATTTTCTTTAATCATTAGATACATATTTTATCTTCCTGCAGTCTTTCTAAGCATCCCGTCACAATTTTGTAAAATTTGCAAACCTGTCTGGTTTTGTCCATCTCTTTCTGGAGGAGTTTGCACTAGTGTGGAAGCTATTTTAGCTATTTTAGAACCCATGGTTACATTCCTAATCCGAAGTTACTTAAGAAAATGAAAAGGCTTAGTGGTGTTTTGAAGTGTTTCATTAATTTGTTTCCATGTCTTGTCCTGAAAATTCGGAACGTATTTAAACATCTAGGAGTAGAGTTGAAAGTTACCCCAGGTGAAAAATAGTTCAGTAACTTTTTAAAACTGTAGTTACCTCAGTTTCATTACTATGGTTTTATTTTTACATATGTCCTTATTTTTAAAGGAAAATAAGGGTAATTCCATTTTAGTTATTACTTAATTATAGCTTTTCTTAGTTAAATAAACACTGTGGTAAATCTCCCTCCTCAGGCTGACTGACAGAAAAATAACCTTTCAGTGTACTGAGTATATCCACACTCCCTTATGTGTGATATTTAGCGGGAGGAGCAGGTAACTTTTGATACCCAACTAGGCTGTATCTATGCTCAGCAAAATCTGATTAATGCCCTGAAAGCCACTGAAGCCCACAGCAGTTGGCATTTGCTAAAGGAGACTTGCTTTTCTTAGAGAAGCAAGCTTTTCTTTAAGAAAAGCAGGTCAAGTCAGTACAGCTTCTACTGTTGAGTGTTTGCTGAGGATATATGTGCAGTGTGACGTGTTTTGCAGTTGAACAGTAGTATGGAGGTGAGAAGTTGTGAAGTAACAGTATTGTCCTTGTAACTGGATGGCTTTCAGTTTGTTTTGCCAGTCTCTAGGTATATTCTCTAGGTATATTCATATTCCCAACGACAGCGAACACTGCAACAAGAGTAGTCGTCAGTTTAGTTCCAGTACGCTTCTTGCCACATCTGGTTAGCTCTGAGCTTTACCTTGTGGCCCTTTCCCATGAGCAACTATCGAACTGCAAGTTCTTCAGTAGATACGCACCAGGTACCCACCCAGCACAGGCCCTGATGTTGCAAACCTTTGCGCAAGCTGCTCATCTTTACTTCGGCAAGCAGTCTGTTGGAATAAGTGGAATAGTTTGCCTGAATAAAATTTAAACGCGTATTTGTGATTTGGACATACACTATGATCAAACATAGGCCATGGTGTGTGTTAAATTTGCATGCTGTTGATGTAAACAAAGGACTCCGGCACAAAACTTTGTAAGGAAGCCCATTCTTGAGTTCCTAGTTGAATCTTTTCCTTTACGGACAGAGAATAAAATTATACCCACTATTTCCCATCTGTTGGTGCTAATGATAGTTCACATTTGTGTGGTTACATTAATTTGTGGTATGTTTTGTGAATTGATGAAATGATAGAGTAAGAAAATCTTACACGTTATCTAAAGAGAACCAAAGGCATGACTGTGCTTGTATTTGATTACATTTGGTTTTTAGGAGAGAGTCATTGGTTTCCATGTCCTTGGTCCGAACGCTGGAGAAATCACCCAAGGGTTTGCAGCTGCTATGAGATGTGGGTTGACAAAAGAGCAGCTGGATAGCACCATAGGAATTCATCCCGTCTGTGCAGAGGTTTGTACATGAAGTCACTTTGTATCTCAGTTTTTGTAGAATTCTGGGCTACGGTGTTGGAAATCTGAATAGCAGAGCTCTGTTAAAGAGGTCAGAATTTGGGGGAATGTAGGAGGGAGGGAAGGACAGGAAATTATCTTTTTTTAATATTTAGAAATCTAACTTTTATGTTTAATCTGGTATTATTGGGTTTTTTTAGTGTGTTAATTTGTTAAATGTTTACAGTCTCCCCTAATCCAGTGCTCCCTCTACTGGGAAGTACCGAATTTTCCTCCCGCTCAAAGATCCATTTATAAAGGCTTCAAATACTATTTCTGCTAAAGTGGTTGTCAAAGCTAATTTTTTTTTTTTTTTAGATAAGTGTCCTCAAAATAGGTTTATAAACTGGTGCTATGGAAGGGGATCAGCTACATGACAATTATTTGTATTAAATTCTACCCTTTTAAAGATCTCTCCTTTACTCTCACAGGACTTGACTTCTGAAGTAAAGTACACAAGGTCGCACGACCATCTTTTTTTTCTTGTGCTTGTCTTGCAGTTCCTCTTTAATGAAGGGCTTAGCTTTCTCCACTTAGTGGGGGACAGCTTCTCCCAGGTATAAATCAGAGATGCTTCCCTGATTTTAGTAGTATTAGGGCCAGTTATATGAACTGAGGATCCCGGCAAAACCTGTCTATCACTCCTTTGGGTCTTTGCACAGAATTGGTGTTTTTTACCTGCATGTGTGTGGTAAAAGGGAGCACCAGGATGGTGGTCTGCAGAAGTGAAGTCCACCGCTCTTGTTTTGCGTTTCCGAAGTGATACAGTATAAGCAATATAATAGGAGCTCCCTTAATGGAATGGACCGATAGCAATCTGAATCACCTTGAAAGCATCCGCAGTACAGATATGGTTTGGGTTTTTTTCTGTGGTATCATCTAATGGTGTTCTTAGAAGGCCTTGAAGAGGGGTAGCAGGTCCTTACCTTACCAGGGGCCCTGTGGAGCGGGAACTCCGAGTGAGGCATTCAAACCTGTGAACTCAAGCGGGATATTAGCGTATGCAGTGTGAAGAGAGGATGATAGTCATAATTTATTCTGGACATCTGAGCTGCTAAAATTGAAACTGAATAGAATGATGATTAGGCATAATTTAGGGAGGTAATTTCAGATAATCATATTTGTTTGAGTGGGGGAGGAAGAAATTGGCTCAGGAGAAATACGCTATTTAAAAGCTCCAGGGAACAGCAATCATTTTTAGTGCCAGTCTTCAGAAGGTTTTTTTGTGCCTGTTACTTAATTTAATCTCTTCAGCAGTAAACAAAAATCAAAGTGCAAGATGGTACTCTTTGATTAAAAAAATGCTTAAAAATTGTTTGGAATTTGTGAGGACTGTGCATATTTGGATGAATAGAATGATGGGTAATATCGGCATTATTTTTATCTTACATCCACGTAAAAACTGAGAAAAATGAAGTCTGATCTCAGTAGGAAGGGACAGTGTTGCGAGGTCAAATGCTGACATCTTCACTGACATTAGTGCTAATTCATTCCTCAAAGAGTCTCCTGTGAAACATGGTATTACTCAACTTGAAGAAGACTGTAAGACCGAGGGTCCCATTTCTCGCTGCTTACAAATTAGAGCCACATTTCACTTGTTTTATTTGAGCAGCATTTTGTTCTGCAGAAAACATGAGTTCTGAATGGAATTTCTCGCAAAGCAAAGCACATGTAAGCGTGAGCCCGGAGTTGGTGGGACTTCAGCCTTACAGAGGGTTACCTCTCAGCCTAGACTGTACCGCACTGCTGTAAATACAGGCGCGTATAATCGAGCATCTGTGATGAAGAGAAAGTGTCTTCTGAAGGCTGGGATGATTATTCCAGTTAGCTAATGACAGCTTTCCAGCCGTTGGATCTAAGGTTTTGCCTTCATTTGAATAACTAACAAATTCCATCAAAACCCCACCTCGTGTTTCCAATAATTATTAAATTACTCCCAGCTGGCTTACTGGAGTTAGGGAGTTGTGTGGTCCCCACAGCCGTTGGAACTGGCTGGCACACCCAGGGCTTGCAGTCGGGCCAAGAAAAAAGCCGATAAATTTGGGGCTTTTTGATCTTTGTCTTTCAAAGTGAAATAATAATGAATGGAGATTCCCATATGTTGTCAGTCTGTTGGATCACAACTGCAGAGTTAGAAGCCCTGCCTGAAGCCATGCACCGTAGTTTAAATATATTGCTGTTCTTCTGCCATATGTATTGGGCATGCTTTTTTCTTCCTGATTTGTGCGTAATGCTTTACATGCTTATAGAAAGTGGAAGAAGTATATAATTTATTGATGTTTTCTGAAGAGCTGTAGCAGCCTTTGTGCAGCAAAGCTTCTACTTAGAGAACTGTAGGGCTTTCAGATCCCCATTATCTTTAGATACTTCAGTGTTATTTGCATAACTGAAATGCGTATATACTTTATTCTGTGCTAAGTTTATTCTTGCTGAGAGATGGCTTTGATGATAGCTAATTATTGCAACTTTGAACCATTTAGATAGAAGTGGGTTTGATTTCCTTTTTTGCTTTCTATATTATATCTATGCAAACTATGCAATTATTTGCATAGTAAAGTTCTAATATTGAACAAGGTTTTGTAGAATTTTTATTCGTGAATTTTGATACCTTATAATTTTACAGTAATTATTCTCAAATAGGTTGTTTTCTTTAATGTGACTTGAAAGCAGAAAAGATTGGACTTTTTCAAAAAAGATTTACTAAGTGTTTCTTAGCCCTTGTCCAGAGGATACTGATCCCAGACGTAATAACTGCGTCAGCAATCAGTTCTGCATTTCTGTAATATATAGAAAGGTATAGAGGCAAAATTTATGTTCTCTGCAAATGTTGTAGCCTTGGGTTAACTTCACTTGCCCAACAAAGAAGTTATCTTTGAGCCATAAAGACACTTATTTGTTAGGCGTACAGACGGGAGTTTATTACTGCTGAGTTCATTCCCACTGTAAAAACTTAGGAGCGTTAAGACAAAAGGTGGTACAAAGCCATGTGACTTCCTTAATTCTTTATTTTCCACTGTAAAAGGAAGACCATAAGGTAAATGAAGAGAACAAAGGCTATTTGTATGCATGGGTGTTGTTTAGTGGCAAGGATTTTAAATGTATGTCTTTTCATTATTATTTTATTACTTTAAGAAATGACTGCGGGTTTGAACATTATGCCCAAGTTGATCTTCTAGAAGAGAAAATTCATTATAGCCGTACTAAATGCTGTCTGTCTTTCTTTCTCTGAAGATATTCACCACTCTGACCGTGACAAAGCGTTCTGGTGAAAATACCCTTCAGGCTGGATGCTGAGGTTAAAGACCCCCATTCTTGTTATTGCCAGAGACTGACTTTCATCACAGCGGCTGACTTGTGCGGTTCAGAAGAGAGGTTTTGGGATAAGTCATCCTCAGTCGTCTGCAGAAACGTGTAGATCTTAACCGCAGCGTTCCCTCATCCGCAAGAGAAGAGCACTGTGGGAGTTGGTCACTTGCGGTGATTGGCTGGCAATTAGCAATGCAATGGGAATATTGACTATGGAGCTGTTGCTTAGCAGGGCATTTAACGAATGCTTTCATGAAGTCATAGCCTGAAGCCTGCATTGTCTGGTGGGCAGTGACGGAAGAACTGCTAGCGCAGCTGGACAACAGCTGTTTTGGTTTGGTTTTATTCCTCTCTAGTTTCTTACCTGAGCAAAGAACTTCCGAACTGAAGAATATTACCACAAGTTCAGATAATTGTGTAGTGCCTCTGTGTACTAGGTTATAACACAGCAATTGGAAGGTCTCCTCATGAGCGTGCATTTTACCAGCTCACATGCCTATGGAAGGGAAATTGTATCTACATGTCTGATCGTGAGGAAGAAGATACCCTTGGAAAAAAGTTTAGTACCATCTAGAATAACATATTTCTTGGCTTCCAGACTGACTCTGTTGTGAGTTTTTATTTTAGAGAAACTTATTTGTGAAAATGTTCTCCTTGGTGAGAAAGGAAAATACTTTTTCTGAAGGCCTTGTTATACAGAAGGGTTGTTTTTTCCCCCCGACAGTAACAACTGTGCATATAGCACAGATGTGATCATCTTAGCTTTATCTTGCAGCTTATGTGATCGTAATTAATCCAGTTTGGAACAGTCAGATTTCCAATGTGGAATGAATTGTACTTCCAAGAGCTCTGTGCAACTTTATTCGTTTTGAATAAATTCTTCCTTTCCAGGTGAGCTATCGTATGCTGCACCATTTCAGGTCTGAATTGGCCACTTTGGACACAGCAGTACTGAGACTTCCCCTCGGATTAGTTGGCCTGTAGAATAAAAAAAAAACAACAACCACCAAACAGCCTCCCCCCACCCCAAACAAACAAGCAAACAAAACCCTCACCCAACCTCCAGAAACCAACAGTGAAAAATCTTTGATGTAGATATGGCCTAAAAGCTGTATTTAGTTCCATGTGTGTGTTGGTTTATATTTAATTAAGAAAACAATACTTTTAAAATCGAGGTTTCCATGAAAAATAACTAATTATTGGATATTCCTCCTGTGCTGGATGAACTGCATACATATTTATCAAGGAATGGTAAAAATGTCTCTTTGTAATGGAAATTAATGTGCTTTTTGATCTGGTTTTTCATTTCCCTCTGTTTTAGCAGAAAGGTTCAGATTACTTTTATTAAATGGTTCTTGGGAGTTTAGCAGTGTGGTGGGAATAGGGGGTAAATTCTCCAACCCTCTGGGCAATACACCTTATGCCTAAATTTCTACCTGGTAACAAAGTCATGTATTTCTACTGAGATTTCTAGATTAAGTTATTTTTATAAACTTGTACGTAACTGAAGGATTTCTAAATATGTTTTGTGTGGTATCAAGAATGGTCTGTGATGGTATTTTTCTGGCCAGTTTATTAAATAAATTGAATATTTGCACAAACAGGTGATCATTTTGATGCCTCTTCCAAACAAAGAAGCCAGGTGATAGCAAGACAATGTGTGGTTTTTTTAAAGGCCAGAAGAGGGCACCTTGATAAACCCAGCTGTGATTTGTCTCAGTCTTTGGAATTTTGAAGGTAGATCCTTCTGGGAGAAACAGGGTTTGGGGCTATTTTATGTGCATTTTTTTTGCATGTCAAATGTATGAGAAAGACATATTTAAAAGCAAGAAATGAATTGGGAAACCGACCTTCCGCCGTTTGCACTAGCTGCTATCTACGTAACTTCGAAAACCCCAGGAGTACAAGTTGCCGAGCTGTTGAAGAGCAGAACTGTTCATATTTAAGCACACACACAGCACCGTTCTCAGGCAAGTCTGTAGGAAAGTCAGATCTTGGAGCGTAGGGAATAAAGACATGTATGAGCTTGGCTTTGCAAGATTGGACCCACATGTATCTGTTCCTGTGGGTCGTGTCGTCACTAATAATCTGCATTTTTACACTAGTGACTTACAATTCAGTGTTGTTGGTTTTAATTACTTTTGTTTTTACTTTAAATTTAAAACTGGAAGGCTTTTTTTTTTTTTTAGGCTTTTCCTTTTCTTTCTCCAGAAGAAAAACATTTTCAGGTGTGTATTTCTGTGTCATCTGGGCATGATGATAGAGATACATAGTATATGATAAGATCACATAAGGATGTATTAAATGCCAAAACAAAGTATTTAATGTTTCTATCAAATTAAGCATGCATTTGGTAATGCGTGCTTTGGTGGTATATACTAGAAAATGTAGTAAGTTAAGCAGCTAAAATTCATCAGTTATTAACTTTTTTTTTGAACTCTTACCAGACTGAGAATTGTCCTAAGGTATTACAGATAAAAACGCAGACAGCAAATTTCACAAACTCTAGCAGGAGAATTAGTAGAGTTTCACTGGCAGCGCCGAGAATTACTTTTTTTTTTCTTTTTCCTTTTTTTTTAGGCTTCCCCAACCCCAACTGATCCATTCCCCTGTTACCCCTCTCGCCTTGGGGTGAGTTGTTGGCGCAGCCCTAACTTTCCTGTAAGTCTTGTGTTCAAACTTGCATCCAGGCTTCCTACCACCATACGGTGGAGCAGGACCAGCTTCAGAGGAGGTGGATCTCCTGAAGATGTCGTGGGCACTGGAGGTTTCACAGTAAGGTAGGTCTCTTGCTGTGCCTTGGCAGAAGACCTTGCACTCATAAAGCCTGCTAAGGATTGCGTCTCCGGCCGTGCCACTGCGGCACATCCCTTGCTCTACGATGCCACATGGCAGCTGGTGGATGACTGTAGGAGAAAAGCCATGGCTGTGTGCTGCTGGTGCACGCCGTGCCAATGCAAGAGTGTGAATAAGGGGCCAGATGGTTGAGTCTTTCACGTGAAACTTGATAGACTCCTCTCAGGTCAAAATGCGGTATAAATGTTTGTGGTAAGATGGCAGCTCTGCCGAGAGTGAAGTTTGAGAAGCAGTTTCTCTTTGTAGACTGGCTTCTCTGATTGCTCAGTTATCCTTGACGTGGGATGGTGTGAGACTGCTTTCTTGCCAAGGCCTATTTGGCCTCCAGACATAAATTAAACCTTAAAAAAAAAAAAAAATCAAACAGAAAGGAGGTACCGAGGGATCTGCCGCACCACTCTCCTTGCTTCTGCATGTGCAAAACAGCAAAAGGTTCCTGAGAGATTCCTGTCCCAGAGGCAACGGTTGTGTCAGGATGGGGTTTTGGTTCGGGGGCTGCCGGCAGGGAGGCGGGAATGGAGCCGGGGCTTGGGCATGGATGAGAGGGGGTGGGAAGGTGTTGTGTTGGGGCTGTGGT
The DNA here is from genome assembly GCF_963924245.1 of Chroicocephalus ridibundus. Lineage (NCBI taxonomy): Eukaryota > Metazoa > Chordata > Aves > Charadriiformes > Laridae > Chroicocephalus > Chroicocephalus ridibundus. The sequence continues at coordinate 160,107,090 of NC_086284.1, forward strand.
GTGACGTGGGGAAGGGTCGTAGGTGGGGAAAGGCGAAGACAAAGTGAAGGGCAGCAGCAGCGATGCTGTCTGTGAGGGGAGTAGCAAGAGGGCTTGGGTGGGGGGGAAGGTGGCTTAGAGCCTTCCCCAGGGACCACCGAGTCCAGAGAACGCGGGAGGGTCTCCGCAACGGGCCCACCCTGCAGGGATTGCAGGAGCCTGTGAGTCTGAACCACGCGTTTTGCTGGGCCTGGGATGTTGCGACCAAACCCAAAGGTGTCTCCAGAAAGTCCTTGTCGCCTGAGGGCCGGGGGGGGACGCTGCTGGCTGCCTGCAGCGGGACGCTCCTCCCCCTCCCCATGCTGGGTGAAAGCTGCCCTTTTGGAGGCAAGGGAACGGCTTTATTCTGAGGGACTGAGAGGCCTCGAGGCGTCTCGGAGGCATCATGGGCAGACGGCTGCGCCTGGGGACTTGCTGCTGATGTCTAGAGGAATGGCTGCATCTGTTGAGGCAAGATGCCCACGACCTGCTGGCCTACCATCTCGTCCCGGTGGCAGGCATGGCCTGTGGGCTCCCAGGCTTCGCTCAGCCCCAGGGGGCGAGGGTCCGGCTTGCCCGTGAGGACAAGAGGAAATGGCCTCAAGTTGCGCCAGGGAAGGTGTAGATTGGATATTAGGAACAATTTCTTCACCAAAAGGGTTATCAAGCATTGGAAGCGGCTGCCCAGGGAAGTGGTGGAATCGCCATGCCTGGAGGTATTTCAAAGACGGGTAGACGTGGCGCTGAGGGACATGGTTTAGTGGTGGTTTTGGCAGTGTTAGGTTAATGGTTGGACTCGATTTTAAAGGTCCCTTTCAACCTAGACGATTCTATGATTCGCTCCACTACAGAAACTGGTGCCCAGGGATGGCGGACATTGCTGATGGGCAAGTCACACCTCAGTGGGGAGCAGCTGCTCCTCCTGCAGGGACCTGGGGAGTCACCGGGTCCGGGGACTCATTTTTCCCCTCGCGGTGTGTTCCCTGTTTCCACCTCTCTCACTCTGCTCCAGTGGTCCAGCCAGAGCTCTGCTGGGTTGTTGGAGTTTTTCTTTTTATGTTGGGGAAAAATTATGTGTTTGTTTTCCTTTTGTTTGCCAAATGCTCCTGACCCGTGTTCTGTTGGACAGAATTTGACTTTATGCATACGATTTATTTTTCATTCAATAGCCCTTTTTATCTCTCTCATCCTGTGAAATCTTCCTAGTTACAGACTTGTCTGAGGAAGTTCTCCCACAGTGTTTTTACCTCTTAAGCTGACACACAGGGAGATATATATCAGGACAGAGAGGGAAAGCTTTCCTTCCCCTAGTAAAGCTGTGTGACTGGGCTTGCTCAGGACCACGGGTGACTCCTGTCCTGCCCCACTGCGTTGGCTGACCATCAGGTGCCTGCAAGCCATTGCTTTATGCCAGGGAAGCCGTGCTGTGGCCAGACTCCTCCATGGAGCATCCTCTGCTGCTGAGCCCATGCCCTGCTGTAGCTGGCCACCATGGGCCTGGACAAATGTCCATCCCCAACTTTAGACTTTAATGGGAGCTGACCTGGGCACATAGTGAGAAATCTGCTGCTAAAACCCAGCTGCTTCTTTCTTCTTTATACGCTTGTCTCAGCGAGCACTTCTTTTCATGAAAATAGGCTTTACTCTGGGTTAGGCACAAAGTAAATCAAGCTCTGCCTAGTGCTTGCTTTCAAAAATAAATGGTAAGACATTTAGCCCAAAGATCTGATTTCCCTTTTAATGTCAATGTAAATTGACAGGCAACACCACCCATAATGAGAAGTGCGCGTGTGCAGTGCGGTGGGATGCGAGGCAAACAAAAGCAGTGACTTGCATTTGTGTTTGACCCCAAGTTGGTCTTCCCACTTTGGGGCTTATGCTCCATTATATCTATATATATTTTTACACACACACACACACACAGAGAAATATGTATGTGGGCTGTGGGATAGGGCAACTCAAGGTCTCTCCAGGCAAATTTTCCTTTGGTGTCACTTTGGTGTGGCTACATCACGGAAAGAAGGAAGATCCCGGAGGGAGAAACTGCATGACACAAGTGAGCGCTGTTTTGTGTTGTAGTGTAACCAACCGCCTCTTGCGAGGGGGCTGGTCATCCCAACACCGCTGGCGTAGTAAAAATCAAAGCACACGACTTGTAGTAATTTCCCCTGGGGCGCAGCAGAGGGCACGGCAGGTCAGCGCCGTGGTGGCAGTGGCAGGGGGGATGCAGAGAGACTCGCACCGTCTTTGTTTGTGTTTTTCTTGGCTCTGCCAACCCTGTTTCTCCCTTAGCTCGACAGCTGCTAAGGATAGCCACCTTAAATTAGTGGCTTATGTTTGCATTAAACTGTTAAACGTGCATTGGTCACTCCCAACGCCGCACAATGAAACTGCTGCTCATTGCACATTTATAGCTTAAAGAAGATTCCTCGAGGTTTCTTCTCGGTTGCAGATAGATGGGTAATACTGATTGCACAAGTGTTCGTTTTGTTTTTTCTTAGGGCGGCATTTTCTATATTTAAAAAGAACCTCAACGTAGCTGAGCTGGATTTCACAGCTTGTGAATCACAGGCGTTGCGTCTCTGGCAGGAGTCGTGGATTTGGATGTTCTAAAGTCAGGCTGGTGCCTGCCCCTCAGGGGCTCAATCCAGGCCCGGCTCACCAAGGCTGCTGCGGGCACGGGGGGCTCGGTGCTTCAGAACGGGCAAGAGGTGGATGTTGATTGTGTGGGCTGAAAGTCCCTATTTCTGCACCTTGTTCCTGTGGTCCTGAGTTGCACCACGTTAAGTGTGTGTCATACTGAGGGGTGAGATGTGGGGTTTGGTTCAAAATGTTTGCTTCCAGCAGCAGGATTTAATTCCCTCCTACCGTGGAGCTGTCTTTCCCCCCACACACACTTCATCATTAGCTTCTCATTTAGACAGGCTGAGTAATGACCGTTGTAACTGTATCCCAAGCACATGCAATGTCCTGTCCACTTGACCCAACACAGTGGAGCGTTTGTGGAGGCAGGGCCAGGAATCTGTGGTGTCCTTGGCTGACACGCTGGTCTCGCTTGGTTCCACCTCCCCATCTCCTGGTCCACAGGCTGCATCATGTCTCCGCATCTTGTGTGGTGGGAAACTCCCCTTGAAGGGATGTGTTGGACCAGGGTCAGCTCGGGATGGGTAGAAAGGTGTCCGTGTCTGAGATGAGCAGTATTCCCTGAGGGCTTCAACACTGGACTTGTGGGTTATTTCTGGAGGACGTTTGGGGGCAGAACCTGTCCTGGGGCTGGCACAGGTGAAGGCAGCCTCTCGGGGCTATCTCTGCAGGTAACTTCACTTCAGGACCCCTCTGAGCAGCTCTTACTGCAGGGCCAGAGGAGAAAACGAAGCAGAGATACGGCTAACCCTGTTAAATGTGTTATTTCAATGAGTGTGACAGATGGGTATCAGCCTATGTTTATTTCTCCGCTATCTGAGGTACAACATTAAAAGAAAACAATGGAAAATATGTGTGAGCCATGGCTCTGTGCTCAGACAGCTATTGGGCTCGGTTTAATGCCTTGGGCCAATTAAAGCACAGTCGTTAGGCTGGGACACTAGATGGGAAATGCGTGGGGGTTTGTGCCTGCGTGCCTTTCAATTTAGGAAGATAAAAATGAAAAATACATGTCAAAGCAAGAGCTAAACTCTTGACTAGGCTGGAGATGTGTACATGAACCATCAGCTGGGTAGGCTCTGAAGTACCTTTGAAGGTAAAGTCATGGTGGAAATCAAAGCAACCTGAAAAGAAAACTGGTGGGGAAGTTGCCATAAAGCACCTTAAAGTGATGTCTCTGTTTCAGACATGCTGCCTCCTACAAATTAGACAGAAGAAAAGAGATGCACTCAGGAAATGTGAGATGCTATTGATTTTCTTAGAACAAGAGGAATGGTACCGACTCCAATTTAAATCTTGCAGAGCTTTAAAACTCTGTGTTGATACATACTTACTTTTGCTTTAATCCAATTCTCGCTTTTCTCCCTTTGTTTCCTTACCGAGTTTTTGCTGTTTCAGACTTGTCTTGGGGAGTTGTCCTAGCACATGCTCTTAGCAGTCCTAAAATCCTAAAACCTGTGGGAAAGGCAAACAAGGAGCAATGAGTCACCATTTCTCACCGTACAAGAGCTACGGCTAAAGCAGTCAAGGAAGTCTGGGGTTTTTTTTCTGCATTATACATAACTAAGTGGAAGTCACGGCCACAGGATGTTATGGTCTAAAAATACACCCTTGTTGAAAAAGAGACTAATCGTATGCACGCAGGATGAGAGGTTAGTAAAATAGTGATCTGGCTGTACCTTAACGGTGCAGGATGCCCTTAAACCACTGAGGGCTGGAAGCTCGGGTGGGAGGAGAACCTACAGGAAGCATCACTGTGTGTATTCAAAGGGGGTTTTTTGTACAACCTTTAACTAATCATCTTGTCCTGGGAAACAGGATAGCACATTAAAGGGACCTATGGCATAGGCTCTTCGTGCTTAGTATTCCTCTCCTTGGGGTCTGGTTTGTCCAAGCCTTTCAAAATGTATTTATAATTCCTTGGTCTTTTTGAGGCTCAAACTTTGCATTCCTCAAAGCTTTCCCCCCAACAAGTTCTGCCGTGCTCCCCGTCCTGGGGATGGATTGGAGGTGGGGGTGATGTGATGGCTGAACCACAAAGGTTTCTACTTGGGCCTGTTCCACAGAGATACCTCCTGTCCGCTCAGACCTTTCTGTCCCTCAGATGACATCTTCACTTGCCAGTTCCTGGGGTCAGCATTGAACTTCCCAAGTTGGGACATTGCCACAGGAGAGCCCACCTTTCAGCCTCTCTCACCCGAGCCAAGAGCATGTCTTTTAGATTGTCCACGAGCAGCCTGAAGTAATAAGGGATGAACGTAAACTAAACCTGTGCAAATCATATCAAAATTTAATTAAATATCCTCCCAGGATATTTTTAATAGTTGAACTAAATTGGTTTAAATGGCATCTTTCATTCAATCTCTGCAATGCGCAATACTGACAAGGCATCTCTTGCTTTTTCTTTTAGGTATAAAATGAAGCATTTTTGAGTGAAGTGTTTGAGTTTAAAAAAGATTTGTTTCCTATGAGGCTTACTGTTAGCCCTGCGGTTTATGCGCAAGGTGTTTTGTTTCCATTTTGGAGTTGTCCTGGTGTGGCACAGACGTTGCAATGTGTGTGTGTATTGTCACTAAAGCGTGTCCAGTTCTCTTCCAGTGGTGCCGTGAGTTGGATGGACGACTCCAGCATGCAAAAATGGCATTATCCTGCCCAAGATCTTTCAGACAAGAGAGGTGTAACGCTTCCTCTACATGCAGATGGTCTACATGGCTGCCAGGGAGTCCGCTGTGTACCTTCCCTGATTGCCGACATCAGCCACCGTGGACACAGAATGGTTGTAATAATTGTCTCTGGAGGGCGATTTGTACGGGAATCTGCAAGCTCAGTTACCTATGGAGCTCACCGCTGACATGCTTTTGTGGAGAAAGGGGCTCTCCCCAGCTGGCCCTGTGTTCATCTGTTATTCAGTCCGGTGGGTTTTCTTTTTCGTCTCTCTCCCTTTCTTTCCTGAACCAGGAAAAACCCCACCAAAACAAAAAAGTGAAGTAAGTTAAGAATGAAACCCATGAAAAATACAAATTGTTAATGGGGAGCTGTGTTCTGCCCTGTTTTCATTTCCCTCAGGTTAATTGGCTGCGCACTGAAATGGCTCATCAAACAGCCAGATGAGCAGCAGAGGAAGTGATGGAGTGGGAGGACAGGAGAATAGGGTCAACGCTTTTGGTGACAGAAATAATTTCACCGCCAGAGAGGGCAAAATTCAATGCTTAACACCTGTGGAGTGGGAACTTCCTTCTGTATCTTGGCTGGTGAAATTCCAGTACATCCCTGTGTAATTTTAGTTCTAAGGAAGACTTATTCTGTCATAGTGGTTTGGAAGCAAACTATTTAACTTGAACACTGTTACTCTTTACAGCTCCAGGATAGTGTGGGTGGGCTATCTAGAGCCAAAATGACTGTGTCTCTGCGGCCTAACGGCTCAGTAGCTCGTTTGTTTGAAAGCTCTTCCACACAAGCTTCTTGACTCCATAAGGTGTTAGTCTCTAAATCTGCACTGCTCTAAAACAAAAGCAAAATAGGAAATCTCTACTGTGTGCAATTAAGGCACCATCTGTAATGAGCACATCTCCTGCAGAGCAGAGGTTCTCATTCTTGAGTGTTGGTTTCCTACCACCCAGCCAAGGGACAGGTGGTAGGTTTTTTTGCTGACTTGGAGTGCAGGACTCGGTGGCCTTGTCCCACACCTTCGAAGAGATGGTGGTGGTGTTCACAGGTGGGGCTGGCCGCCTCTGTTCTGGGACACCAGGCTGCAGGGTAGGCAACCACAACGGCAACTCAGTTGCTGCAGAAATTCTGTGCAGTTTGGAGATTTCTGGAGAGTTGTTGGAAATTTTAGCAGCTTGTTTCTTCATGATTTTTTTTCATACTCGCTTTTGAGCCTACAATCCCACAGATACAGTCTTTTGGTAGCATTTGTCCCTCTCTCTGTGTGGGTAGAAGTATAGAGATTTATGGATTAGTGCTCAAGGAGAGACAGAGACAGACCTAGCTTGCCCTTGAAGATCTTTGTTGCTACATTTTAATTAAAATTTTATCTGAATTTTACATGACATGGGAGTTTGACACAGAGAACCAGCTTCATCCACTTGATCCACACCCGTTCCTAATCACCAAACTTGACAGCAAATACTCAGAGGACGGTGTCATTTAGTAGAATGTCTTACTGAGACTATCAAGATTTCTACCGCAAAACTGCTTTTTCTTTCAATGGCACCAGTGGTATAAAACCTACACAGTTGGTATAAAACCTACACAGTTGGGAGAGGACTTCTCTCACGCCGAGGTGAGTCAGAAGTGGAAACCATTTAAACACAATGCAGATTTCTGTATTGTTTAAGTTATGATCCCAGTGTCAGCCAAGACCCTAGTTGGCCTGGCATATGACAGTGCCAGTAGCAGCCCAAATTTCTAGTTCATCTTGTACTCTCTGCACAATTTGGGAACTACAGATGCAAGTGTGACAGGTGAGATGTCTGGCTGCCTGGAGATACTGGTATCTTTCCACAGCTTACAGGGGAAGCCACCACTACCGCTTAAGATAAACAGCTACCATTTAAATGGCTAAAGACAAGACAAGACAGATCCCACCCCAGGGGATGTGAAGCCTCAGCAGAACTGACTGCTCTGGACTGTGATATAATGATATGTGTTTCAGTGGAGGCGGGTTTCTGTGCTCTGCGTGGGGATGAGCCGTCTCCATGGATCAGTTACTTAATCCTGTTAATATAAATAGAGAATTTTTGTTGTGATGGCACCCACCTCATTCCAGCTGGAATTAAAAGCTGTCACTCTGGTGGGCAGACAAGCCAAGTTACAAATGGCTACAGGAATTGATTTACCTCTCACGTAAGGCAAAACTCTATGTCACAACAGAGCATCGTGCAGAAGTACCCAGCTCCCTCTGAATTACCCCTGCTCCTCGGGCTGGGCAGCGTGCTCAGCCAGCCTGGCTGTACCACTGCTGCCACCCAAGTCTGAGGCTCTCAAAGCTAACTTTGGGGTCTCCGCTCGGTGCTTCACTGTGCTGTGTTGACCTTTTCAGAGCACAAGCGGAGCTGGAAGAGAGGACGGGCTGCGGTGTACTGCAAATAGGAAAACCACGTCCTCAATCAGGCAAATCAACGTATTGATTGCTCTCGGCTACATCGGATATGGGATCTGACTCCTGCCGTGTCTTGCCCTACAGGCGGCACCCAAGGGCTGACCCTACATTGATCCCTTCTAGCCTTTCTTTCCTTCAAAACTTTATAGGATTGTTAGTTTGTTGTTGCTCGTAAGAGACAATCTTTTCTTTTAGTGGACTCTAAAGACCAGATGGTTTAAGCTCATATCACTTGCTAATTAAAGCCATAAAAGTCATGACCAACAAGCATAAAATTGTACACAGGCACCCAAAGAGGGTGAGACTGTACTTGCCAGTTTGTGCAATTCAACATGCATTTTAAATCACATCTATTAATAACCAACTTGCTTACAGAAAACAGACCAGTAGAGGAGTTTATAACTTCAATAAAACTTTACAGAAATCTTTTTTGGCTTTTTCTTACCTTTCTCTTAACAAGCCACTTTAGGAGCACAGCAGAGCTGTCATTATTAACTTGCCTGAAAATTGCTGAAAATCACCCATGGTACCTGACTCTCTGGTATAGTTTTATATTGGTGTGTTTCCTACAAGAAACCACCAGTTTAGTAAAAGTCCAGAGTGTTCCTGGCATACAGACAAAGCGTTCTGGGAGTACATAGGCACTGGCTACCAAAGGCAGCATCCCACAGGCAGCATCCTCCTCTCCCTCCAGGAGCCACATGGAATTAGAGCTTCATTTGCTTTTGCATGTGGAATTAGAGCTTTGGTTACAAAATCTATGAAATAATTCCGCTTGAGTGTTAACTTAGCAGAATGAAATCTTGTTTTACGGAGGATATATTTGTATCTGTTTTAAACAATGCTGCTTTTTCAAAAGACAAAAAATAGCATTACTATTCAAAAGTGGAAAGTGACATTATTATTCGCAGTGGAAAATGTCGTTGCTGCACTGATAGCTGTTGACAGGTACTTGTCGTGGTTGTGTGCTGTGATGTGCTAATTATTCTGAAGTTCAATCAGATGGCATTTTGTGTTTTCATTTCAACTGTAAAAACACAGTATTTGTGACATGTTGACAAGCGCGTGTTTAATTGCTCCATGGATATCTTCCAAGCTCATGTGTTTTCCACTTACTTTGTGAAGAAGGATGCGTAATTAGCTCCAAGGCTACAGGGTACATTGCTCATTATTGTATTTTCATTTCCTCTGCAGCGATAAATACAGAATGATGACAAATATGAAAACCCATGGTTGATGCTGAACGCTACCTCAACTGGGTTGCAAAGGTGGAGATTCTGGCTGATTTTGCAAATCAAGGTCATGAACCACCCATGGTGAGACCCTGTCGTCCTCCTCAACTTCTCTCTGCCTCACTTCCCTTCGCAGGTCTAGAGCCGAAAGGAAAGGATCCAAATTAATTACACATTGAAAAGGTCAACTAATAATATGTATCTAGGGACTGACTTTGTTATTGCTCCAGATCATATCTTTTGTCTTCCTTGCTTATTTCTTTGTGACTGTGTTTGTTTGTCTCAACAGTGTCAGGGTTACGGTGTTCAGTGATGAAACAAGCCAAATGTTACAATCGCTGCAGTCCAGCTGAAGGCAAATGTATTGGGCAGGTGTAACTAGAAATAGAGCTGGGCTGTCTCTCAGTTGAACGTCGCTTTTCCCTGAACTCAAAGGGGTCTGGATATAAATATCACAGCTATTGACTCTGCAGGTACAAAAGGTACATCTATATTTAGATACCGAATCTTGACCCTAGTAGGAGATCAGGATCGATGTTTTCCCAATGGTATATGAGCTGTTAGTCTGCAGCTGTATGGGCCTGGACTCAGTGACTCAGGAACTGCCTTCTGGTCCTGCTTCTTATGGACCTGCCCAGTACTGTAAAGCATGGTAATGAGGCAATTAACAGAACACTGAACTCCATGTGAAAGTTATTTACAGTAATTCCAGTTTTCACTGGTGCTGAGAGGTGCCCTGTTGAATCCTAGCAAGGAGAGCTTTGAATAAATCTGATCACCAGGGAGAGACTCAGGAGGAAAAAAATAATCAAGATTACTTATCCTTCTTTCCTTACAAGGATATTCTTCAGTAGCTTATCCAAATCAATCAGAAGGCGGCGGCCTTTGGCTGCACACATGCATTAGGTTGGCATCAGTCAGGATTCATTACATGCAATTGTACAGAAATGGTAATTGTGATGCTTGGTTGTGTTTGTGGGTTTTTTTCCAAAAATGCATTATATGGATTGTTTTCAAGATGGACAGGTAGATCTCTTTCCTCAGTTAGAAAATAGTATAAGTGTAAATTGGGTTAATTATTTTTGTTTGCTTCTTGGTTAGCAGAACCCCTAAGCCAGTCCTCCAGACCCAGGAGTATTCACTCATAGGAACAGGGGACCAGCCCCAAAGCTACCACTCTGCAGCCTGCCTTGGTTTTGTCCTTTCAGAAACTGTCTAGATCAGAAGCATCAGTGTCCCTTGCAAAGTGAGAGCTACTTGTTGAGAACGTATGTGACCAGGAGCTGGTTGTAAAAATCATAGCTGTGGTCTTTCGCACTTGATCTGGAAGAACCAGGTACGCGTTATGACTTAAAAAGCTTCCTTCTGCTCTCCTTCCCGGCACCGTCATACCCCGTTGGCTTGGTCAGCTGCTCCCTGGTTTCAACCTGCCTGTCCCTTGTGGTGGTACATCAACATGCTCCATCACGAGTAAGTTTAAACATACCTGTTTGAATGGGAGATGGGTTAGGTATGGCTACGTGAAGGCGGGTCCAGGAGTTTGCCTTGTGTTTCTTCTGTGGTGTTCAGTGATAAAGCATTAACAATTTTAGGGCAATTTTAATGTTGAAGGACAGTTCTGCCTCATTAATTCCTGCTATATTTAGAATTCAGAACAGCCAAAGTGTTTGAAGGACCATTCAATCAAGCTTGTTCTCTTCTCCCTCTTCCCCTTTAACTTTACGGTTCCCTGCCTTTCCTTGGCTAAACCTCTTATGCTCCAAGGAAGCTGGGAAGCAAAGCAGGGCCTCATCTGAAAGGGACAATCTTTGGGCCTCAATTTCAGTATGCCTTCCCTGTAACTTCAGCTGGGGGACAAAAGGGTCTGCCATTCAATTTACAAGCTTACACAACATCACAATGAGTTTGCCAGGATCCTCCAGCAAAGAGTACGCAGCCAAGGTTTAATATTTATAGTCTAAATAAAAGTACAGGGGAAATAATTTAATTAAAAACTCAACAAAGAAGAAATTGGACATATTTCTCCTGTTCCTTTCGTTGCTGGTGCAAGGACCAATCACTGTGGTATGGGAGATATCCTCATCTGAGCCTTCTGCTTTTCTTTTGAAATGACCGTGAAGATATTCTGTTCTGCTTTTCTGCTGCCTAACGCTATTTCTTTAAAAATAGCTTTTCTCCTCATAAGACTAAGCCAAATGGTTTTGATATGTAAGCTCTTAACTCTGATACTTGAGGGAAAATGCATTCATTTGTTTTCATACACTGATATATTGGCAGTGATCACATTATGGATATACAAGCTACTCCCTGCTTCCCCCTGCACTGTGACAATTTTTGAGTATAATAGCTAGTGAAATGAGTATCTTGTGGTAGAATTAAGAAACATGAAAATAATTACCAGAGCAATTGCCGTGTCTCTCAAGTGGCATGTGCAGTTTAATGCCTTTAGCTTGTTCAAAACTGTAGTACAGTCTTAGTTTCCTGTATTGTGGATTTGCTTGTATTTATTATGAGACAAATAAGAAACTAACTCTTGTCATCTGTACACAAGAGTGATGCTTTCCCTTCCCTCCAGGTTGATGAAAGGCAGCCAGTTCAGGAGTTGTGGACTTCTGTACATCTCTATTTTACATTAGGTTTGTTTATTCCTATAAGCTTGTGGACGTCCAAAGTTCTGAGCAGCATTGTGCATGAGAACAGACAGGCAAAGGTGCCGAAGTTTCTACACACACACACACACACACACACACACACACACACACAGCCAGAGTAGGCAAACAAGCTTGGAATTAATCAAATTTTATCTCCAATGTGCTGCAAAGGAAGACAATATTACTGCTGTGTCAGAGCACTTGGGGGCAGCTGCCATACTCCAGAGATGGCGGGACCACAGAAATAGATAAATTGAAGTATGCGTTGCTACAGCTTGTACAATACCTGTTCTGCATATGAATGGCAAGCTTGAGTCCCCGCACTTACCGTTTTGGCACCCTTCCTGCATTTAAATATTACTTTGTCAAGCCTTCCAGCTTTTTAAAATATAGTGATTGCTGTTCTCCAAATGGCTAAGGAATACAGTGGGGGAGATGCCTCTTTCAACCAGTCCTTGTGTCGGTGTTTTGAGGCTGTACTGGCACTGATAAATATTTGCCCTTACAGAAGTGGTCTGTCTGGTTATGGACCTGCCCTCCTCCTCACTGGGGTGTGTAAGAAGGAGCCAGTGAACCACCCCGCTCCTCCATGGTGGTCTCTGGCCTTTGTGGTTACAACCTGGCTTGGCCGCCTTCGTGCTGTGAGGATTCAGCAGTCCAGCGATGCGGTGGATGCTCGCCAGCCCTGAAAACCATCACATCTCCTTTGAATGACTCACACCAGCCATCCAACACGCAAACTGGCTCTTTTGAAAAACTGAAGGTACAGACATTACCAATATTGCTCCCCATAGTAAATTGATAATATTTGGTCTGTGAGTTCTATTGAAAGGGAAATAACCTATACAGTCGGTCCTTGGCCTATAAACATGTCACTGGAAATACTTCTGATGTCCCAAATCTGGCATATTTGAGTGATATTCTGCCCCATAAATAATATTTCTGTAGCCACTCAGTGTAGTTACATATGTATGCTCATAAAATTTACAGTATTTCCCTACAGAAAGTTAGGAGACCTAGCATATTTGTAGTAAAGGCTGGAATATTTTCCTTCCTCATAAATATTTAAATTGTTTGCTTAATGGATGCAGTACTAGTAGATGCCTCAGATTACTTTTATCTATATTCTGTTAACTCAAGCTTAACGGAAAAGGTCCTCATTGACTTCGGTCTGGAAAACAACATTTTCTATGCAAAGTAATTTGAGGTCCATCCTTGCTTTATCAAGAAACACGTTCAAATTGCTTTGGGGAACTAGAATATAATCTATCTGTGTCTCACCATGCAGATATCGAAGCAGAAAGGTAAACTCAATAGTGGTTGTTGTGGTTTGTAGCAAAAGGCAGGTATATATTTAAGGGTTCACATTTGGACCTATGTCCTTGCAGTAGAGCAACCCCAGAAATGCTTTACTCAACAGACCTGCCAACTGTGAAACCCAACCATAGCTGCGGTCATGACTGTGGAATAATGGGAGATGCCTAGAACATGTCAATGTTGTCGAGGCCCAGAGTTTTCAGCTGTGAGCTCCAAGCATGGGCAGGAGTTGGGTGAAAGAAATGCAGTTAAGCATGAACCTAAGCATGGGGCTTTCTCAGAGGGTCATTCAGCTGTTGTCAGTGAACGAACCCCAGAACAGTTTTTAAAGTCGCTAGACTGCATTTAATCAGGAGCCTATTTAGTGTCGCAAGGTTCACAATGGACTTTTTCCAGTCACATTTTTTAATAAAGATCTCAGCTGCACTTATGGCAATGGCATTATAACATGCTGTCGGTTAGTGATATGAGGCCTGATTTATTTTTTCAACTCGCCTCATTTCATTAGTCAAAAGGAAAACAAAGATGTGGTTATTAGGATACAAGGTTCTTTGCATAGATGTAACTTATTTCTCCACGTACAGTCAATATAAGGTATGTGAGGACAAGCTAGTCCAAAGCTGCATCAAAGGATGTAGTTACAAAGACACTGTGGTCTTTTGGCTTAGTCTTCTGAAAAGGTTCAGACTGAGTGGTAGTGGTTTTACCAATCAGATTAAAAGGTGGATTATTGTTAATGAAGGTAGCTGGGATCCTTTCAGCAGCACCAGCTGTACCTGGTCAGAGTTATTGGGTCAATGAGGATTCATCTCCCCTTGCTTCAGGCATCTAAAAACACGCTTCTAATCTAGATTAGGCATCAGGCTCCTGTCTACAGCTGATGTAGAAAGAATGAGAGAGAGATAGGCACCTACAATGGACAATTCTCCCCACTTTTGTCAGACAGACATCTTAAAACAGACTGGTGGATGAGATGACTTGTTCTGCCAAGGCAGCTTATAGGCAGCCTCTTGGAATCCACCCCAAATATAGGCTAAGTTTGATAAAAAGCTCAACTATAGCATTAAGCAATCTCTGGACTGTTTTTTCTCAAGCTCAAACAACGTCCCAGGCTCTTGAGGCAGGATGACACTTGTGCTGATCTCGTACAAAGTCACTGTTGCTTGGTATTGGGCATTGACCGCTTACAGCATTACTTTAGAGGGAGCTGGCCCCATCAGCAAGGGTCAGAAGCACATCCACATGTCTGCGAATTCAACCTTATTCAGGATGCTCAGAAGTGACAGCGAGGGAAGTCATGTACCTGTTCCCTGGTGTGGGAGCTGGGGAGCTGGCTTGTGTCTTTTGCTTTCTTTTTTTTATTTATTTTATTTTATTCTCATCTTCCCACCCTACACACCTGACTGATGCTGAACACAGCCCGTCCCTTGGGGAATGTAACATTCATTTTTTAGTAGGGAAATGGTCTTGCAATCATAAAAAATTGATGGCTGTCTGAAGCAGCAGTTAATCTTGCTTGAGAACTGCATCATTAACCTACAGCACAACGTACACATTATGGACACATTTATAAATAGAAGAGAGTGTAGACTTCAGTTTCTAATTTCCTTCTTGCGGAGACTCATAAAAATCACAGGGAAAACACTACTTTTGACATATTGCTGTGCCAGATCTCTCCGCTTCTGTAGCGCCTTTCAGAGGAAGGATGGCTCTCTGTGGCCACGTCAGTGGACTAAGAGAGAAGAGAGACCTTTTTGCTCTTCTTTAGGCAGGTGGGCGACTTCAGGATCTCTGTTGTGACACCAGATATCATGTGGACATCTGATTATCACCACACACAGCAGCCCAGAGCTGGGTGCAAGAAATCTGTCACGCTCAACAGTGTGAATAGTTGGGATCCCAGGCACAAAGCCGCCAGCCTGTCAAGCCTTGGTCACCAGATGCCTTGGCTGGCCTGGATACCCTGGAAAATATTGTTTCTCATCCTCACAAGTTCCTGGTATGCTATTCTGTCCGGGATTTTCAACTGGGACATGGCATACTGACTCTCACGGTCCTCACAGAAGGTATCTGCCAAACAACCATCTCAGTCAAATAACTTGTATTTTGAGTCATACCCATGATGTGACCTGAAAAAGTAGGTGCGTCCTGAGCCTCACATGACGTCACATCATTGACATGAGAACAGAAGGTGGAGGACATCCAGCACAACACTGGGAATGTTCTTCCTGCATCACATTTACCGTAAACAGTGATTTAATATCTTGACCCACAGCAGTAAGCCCACACATGTATGTCCAGAAGCATCAGGCGCTCTGTCCAAGTCAGGAAGAGCTGGTCCATGTGGATTTCCTAGCTCAGGGTAGACCTGTTTCCCCATGAACTCCCTGACATCACTGTCTTGGCGCTCTATTTCTCCACCTGTGAAGAGAGAGAGCGCAATTGTTGTTCTTTTGTCCATAGTTTTGTTTAGATTGAACAAATTTTATAATAATTGGTTACATTATATAAACTACACATTAAGCTGATAATAAATGAGAGAACTTAGACCAATTTGCCCCAGCCAATGATCAAGACCTGCTGTTTGTTCTGAGTTACTAAACCTTTCTGCAAGGCATTTTGGGTTTCTTTTTTTTTCTTTTTTGAGTGATAGATAAACAAGAATCTTTCTGTATTTTTCAAGCAGAAGGCATCAATTAAAAAAAATAAAAAGCACCATTTGACAGCATCCCACTTCTCAGGTGTGTTCAGCCCATTTCAGCAGCACAGTTGCAGAAATGGTCCTAAATTTGTTCAGCTATGTATTCTGTCCAAGATGACCCAATATTTCCTTCCCTTTTGTATAAATGCCAACCGCAGGTATCTTTCAAAAGGACTAGAAGGTCACAGCTAGCAACCTGGTTCTCAGTTGCTCCTAAATACAGTGGAGTTAGGGTTGCCAAAGAGGAATTTGCAAGTTAGAGGAAGAAGTGGAAAAGATTCTGGTCAGTGGCAAAAGAGGGGAGGACTCCCAGTTTTATTGCAGCTGGGTACCTTAAGCACTACATTTTGTTGTCTTCTGCCTGTTTTTCAAAGACAGTGACATTGGCTGGAGCTGTAATGAGTGGAAAGCAGTAGCTGAGAGCTTGCTGTCAACAAACATCTTGTCGAGCTGTGTGCATGTGTCATTTGCACAGAACCTCAGAGGTGTTTCCTGATAAGACGCAATCTGCTTGCTGTTCTCAAAGTTTAAAAATGATGGCAACAGTACTCTGCTTATGCTGTGGCCCTATATACTTTTAAAACACATAGGTGAGTGGATAAAAAAAAAAAATTCCAGGACCTGTTGAGAGCCTGTAATTGAAAGTCTTATTTCTCAAGCGTACTCCTAAAATTTCCGTTCCCCCTTGTACATTCACTATGGAAATTAATTTGGTTCAGAAAAGTTATTCTTGGCAAAACAGAAATCTGTCTTTGGGAAGTTTCATAGTGCAACCAGTCACTAAAACCAGACTTAGCTGTCCCAGCAGCATACCTGTAAACAACTGGGAGTGAATAGAGAGCTTAGAAATATCCCTCTTCCTAGATTTTATTTTTTGTTTAGAAAACAAACAAACTGGAAAGATTTCTTTGCTCAGGGATGGAGAGGACTGAAAGCTCTAGTGAGAGCTGAGCTTAGCGCTGGTAGGAAATGCGTGAATTGCATTCAGTTCTGTGGATGTCCTGTGTACCTGATGTACAGAAGCCTGCTATTTAGCTGGGCCACTCCTAAGCTGTAGGACAAAAGTATTTTCCTTACACCCCCAGCTTGCCCTCTTTAACCACTGACATATGCGTTTTAAGGGACCTACATATTAAAGAAAGAATCCTACGAGGCTGTGCCTGTCAGTAAACAGAAGGGAGGACATTTAGGGCCACCGATCCACCCAAGCATCCTCACAAGCTCTGAGTGTTGCATTCAGGGTTTTGCTGGACCTGCATGTCGGCACCGGTGCCACTTGGGGCTTGTCTCCATGGGAGTCAGTGTGCGGGAAAGCTAAGCCGTGAACCTGGAGCATCCACTTTGCTCTGCATTTGTTTCCTGCGCAGGCACTGCGTGCGCTCTGTGTGTGTGGGAGGCAGGCTGCTCCGCTCCTCATGCAGTTCAAGCACAAGCACGTGGGAAGTTGATACGCTGTGCACTGTAACTCACTGCCTTGCTTGCTGCACACTAACTTCTTCTTTGGGGATGCTCTAAAGGTGACATTGACATGCCCTGCTCTGCGAGGGCAGAAGTGCCTGTTCCCAGTCTGTGCTTGTCAGGAATGTTCTGGAGTCCTGCTGCGGGGCTGAAGGTTGTGGGTACTACAATAGTACTGTAGTGGGTGAATGGGGTTTTTCTGTCAGCCCAGCCACCAGCCTGCTGGGTGACTGTGGAGAATCATCTCACCCTGCCCCCATACCTTGCCTTGTCTTTGTCTGTCTTGTCTATTCAGCTGCAAGGAATAATAAATATCTTTTTATCAGCTAATTATGGAGAAAAAAATATTCACATTGTTAGTAATGAGGGTCATGGAGGATTCTCCCTTTGGGGCAAGCTTTGGGACACTTACAGCGTTGTATGTAAGTGTCAGAAATGGATTCTGCCACTTGCAGGTGATGGTGTTGATGTCGAAGCTGCGCTGGGAAGAGATGGAAGATCTCTTCTGAGCAGGAGGAAAACCCCTAAGGAGTTTGCGTGCTGTGGGTTTTCTCCTGTCCACCTCTGCAATTTCAAAGTAGCTGAGGATATCTGAAGTCGAGCCTAACTTCTGCATTTAACAGGCTCTGCACTCTACGTCTGTCTGAGTAAAGTCATCATCAGAAATTGGCATCCCGAGGAAATTTAGAGGTACTAATCATGTGAGCATGCTTTGTGGACCAGCGGCTTACTATGTCGCCAGCACAGTTTGTAATCTCCATAGAGGTGGGTCAAGTGCTTTTGGTCTTGCTGTTCCCCACTGCACCCGTTCTCCAGATCCTAAATATCGCAAGGGGATTAATCCACCTTTCACGTGAGACAAATCCTGCCACCTTTCAGCAGCAGTAGGAGCTCCACAATCTGATCTCAGTAGAAGCGGTGTCTTGGTCAGATCTGTGGTAAATGGTAAGTTAGTGGGCCCTGACCTTCCAGCCTGGTGATTCTCTCCAGAGAGCAAATAAACTTGCTGTTGGCAAGGGGGACTTCTGTATCGCAGGCAAATGTCTGTTAGAAACCAAACTGGGCCCAAGCCAAGGCAAATGTCTGTTAGAAACCAAACTGGGCCCAAGCCAAAAATAATTACTGAATGTTTAAGAAAGTATGTCAGGATTTTGCCCTATGGCCCTTAACAAGAAAGAGAAAACTCCTTTACCTTGCTCTAGATGGAAGCTTATTTTTCTTGTTACAAATTAAATAAAAATGATAGAAGAAAGCATAGTGAGTTATTAGAGCTGGTAGCTCAGTCTGACCTTTTCCACTCCAAAATCTAATCCCAAAGAAGCAGGGTTCCTGGAAATCTAATTTTGCCTTCGAGGCTGATTAATTATTTGATCATGCAATCATTGGCCAGCCAAACAGTTTACCTCTCCTGCATGGCCGCTGTTCTAGTTAACAATGTAGCCTCAGAGAATAATCAGTTTAGAGTTTAAACTGAGAAGCTGTAGAGAATTTCCCACATTATAACTGGATTTACTCCCACACCTGTTTCTTAAACAAGCAAAAATAGGTGTCTGTATAAACACAAAGAAACATAGAGCTTTCAGAGGGGTGGGGTACTATAAACAGCTACTTTGATTGTTGGTGATACAATAGAAATTTTCATGTGGTAGACATTTTACACAGCATCCCTTGTTTTTAAGTGATGTATCTTCGGGACCCACAATCACTCAAAACATCTTGGTGACAGGATGGCAAAGCCAAGTAGCTCCAAGTGCTGGAGGGTGAAGGCACTTTAAGCACAGATCACTGGCTGCTACGGCCCTAACACAGGGTGAAATAAGGTGGAGCATGAAGCTGGGGGCCAGAGTAACCCCGTGATGCTGGCAGCAGGAGACGCTACTTGCTTGCTTCTCCCACTGCTGAAGACCACACAGCAGTCCTTGCACCAGCCTTGAGGAGTCCTCTGCGTGGGAGCTCTGCTCTGCAGGTAAGATGAGCTACTGTGCTTGCAGTCACCAGGTACTCGGTCTATCCTACAAATGCACAGTCTTGTGAAAATTGTATCATCTCTTCCTCAAAGTGGATAAGACTGGGTAAAATGGTAATTTTTTTTTAATTGGCATTATGGTTTTCTGCAGTGCCGATGGAAAAGTGCAGGGATACGTACGGCATGCATTTGACATCCTTACAGTTTGTGTGTTGAGAAATTTTGCCAAGTGCAATTTGAAAATTTTGAATATTTGTTTGGAGTTTCAAGATGGCCAGCAGCTTTGCTGGATGCAAGGCTATGCACCACTACTGGCCACACCACATATGTGCACTTATTTCTGTCCCAGGAATTGTGCTTGGGCATCTGGAAATACTTGTCCCTGAAATGATAGTGAGGCACTATCGAGGATAGATTATCGAGGAAGACTGTATTATTTTTGGTGCTGGAAAAGGTCTTTACGAAACAGGTAGAAAACTGTCCACCAAGCATGGCATATACCTAGTTCACCCCTGCAAGCATCAGCTCCTGTCCAGCTCTGTGTCCATTATGAACTCTGTGTACATTACGAACTCTGTGTACAAAGAAATCCTAGAGAAATGTGGGGATGCCCACTGTAGTGTGGATGTTTGCCCTGCAGCCTCCCTGCAAATAAAATCTTCTCTGACAAGAAATGGCAATCCTGGAAAAACCTCCCACTCTTCAGAATAGCCCTCTTTGTAACTTGTCACACATCCCTCTCAATGACATTTCTCTGTTTCTGCTGAGACAAGGGCTCATCTGTAATTCTCAGTAGAAGTCCACATTATAAATACTACCTTCCCCCCTGCCAAAAGGTAAAGATGGGAACAGCAAACTGGTTAAGAAAGGCATTTTGTTAAAAGCATGTTTCTCTGTATAACAGCGGGTTTTGCAGAATGTGCTGTTTATGAAGAGGGCTTTCTCCCAGAGATGACTGTCTGCCAGGGAGACTAAAATACCCTGGTGTGGGCTTCTCCCTCACCCCTTTCCATATCCTGAAGCCATTACATATCAGTTCTCAGCGTTGTTGGTTTCCCTGTGCTATCCTGCTCTGCTTGTGGCTTAGGGGCAAAGCTCGCTCATCTGCTCTGAGCTCAAGTTGCCTGTAGCAGAACATACAGCCCCAGCACAGACTGGAGACATTCCTTATCTTACACATCTCTTCCTGATCTCTACAGTCATCCCCTGAGAAAAATGCAAAAAAGGAAAACATTTTCAAAGGATTTGTAATGTCTGGGGCAAGAAAGAATTTCCAACCAACCCACTCCATCCCACACCCTGTCAAAATTCCCAAACAAAGGCCATGTGGGTGATCACATTTAAAGTAGTAATACAAGAGAACGTTTACTCTGAAATTACAGGCAATATGCGCTAATTCCTTATTCAAGCTGTACAGGTGGGAGGAAGCCCCTTAAAGCAATGTCACAGTACCTGTTGAGGGGTTTCATAAGTTCCTCTGTACCTTTGGTGTGGAGCAGCTGGAGTGTGGTGGTGGTGGTGGTGGGCTACTCAGGTCAAGGCCTGGTTTTAAAGTTCAGGTGAACACAAGATCATTGGTGCTGCGCCGACTCTGAGATGCTCTGATGGGAGAACAAGGATCATGCGAGCGTATTTATCAATAGAAACTGACAAAGAGAAGAGACGGGCTAAAGGAAGCTTCTACTGTAAAGCTTTGTTTATGCAGACATGGTCACCTTCAGCACAGCGATGTTATACCACTGCTTCAGCAGCTCAGCCTTTGTCCAAGTGGAAAAAAGCCTGCCGATCTTCCACGCCGTAAAATACTGCTTACGTAAAACACGCAGACAAAGCTCCTGTATCCCTGAAACAAGCTTGAGGTTGTGGATAATTATTTTGGGAAGGAGAGAAGTGAAAGCAGCTGAGATGCTTTTTTCCCCCCTCCCTTTTTCCTTCTTTCGTTTGTGTTGCCCAGCATCTCTGACTTCAGGAGAAACCTTCAAGTGAATGACACTGAATTACTTGCTCTTCTCTCCGCCTCTTGGCAGGACGGACATGAGTTTATCACAGAACAAAGTGATATTCGCACTCCGCCGACGGCCTCCCCTCACTGTCAGTTATGTTGGGTGTCTGGGAGCAGACAGAGGGTACCCAGTGCTTCCTTGCCACAAGCCTTTCTCCCAAAGCCACCCTTGCCCCTCAGTAACCCTGCTCCCAGCGAGAGGCCAGCGGGAGGCCTGTCATGGCGGCCTCTGCCTGGCCCTCGCAGACCTGATCTCTGTCACCTGCCACCACAGCGCATGGCCAGGGCTAGCCATGGGACTCCAAACCCATCCGGCAGTTTTGAGGTGACTTCCAAGATCCAGATGGGGACCGGGGTGGCGGCGGGTCAGTTTCAGCCGCAGTTTGTGGTGGCAGTTGGCCCTGAGAGGGGCCTGCTGCCCTGCGGCACCTCCCGCCCCCCGACAGCGTTATCCCCCCCTATTAAACCGTCGGGCAACGCGACCCTGCACCCGGGCTCCGCAGCCGGCAGGCCATCGCTGACGACGCTCCCGCCGGGGCCATCCCCCACGAACCCCTCGCCGTTCGCGGCAGCGCCATGAAGCGCTACCGACGGCAGCCAGCGCCGCCCCGGCGCGCCGCCAGGTGGCGCCGCAACGGCGCGGCCCCGGGCCTTCCCCGACCGCCCCCGGGGGCTCCCAACCCCGCCGAGGAGCCCCCAGCCAGCCGGCCTCCTTCTCCGGCTGACAGGTAAACCCGAGGCTGTGTGTTTTCCCCCAGACCAGAGGTGTACGTGGGTTATTCACCACCACACGCCTTCGGGAGAGTGTCGTGATCCCGTGCCGCCGGCCCACAGTTTATATATATTTCAAGATGATAACGCAGCTGCTATAAATCGAGAGGGGAACAGTGTATCTATCTCGAATAAGTCCTCCTAAAAGCTCGTTTGTCACCAGGGAAGGAAAAGCCTGGAGGGCTCCTTTGCGCGCTGTGAGGGGGGAACACGATGAGGAAACGGCAGTGAAGCTGCACCGAGGGGAGACCGGCAACGGGCAGCAAATGGTTAAAAGCACCCCTGCCACAGGGCTCACCCGCAGCTCTTTGTCCTCTCACTGTGCTTCATATAAAGGGAAAAAAAAAACCATAAATAAATAAAGCAGGAGATTTGTGAGCTTCTCCGCTCACTACCTGCGGAAATCTGCGGAAAGTCTGGCCCTGACAGAGCTTTTTTGTCCTGCCTGTTCAGGTAACTCCTGACCAAAAGCAGGCCATAAACTGCGAAATGTAGGGGGAAAAAAAGAGGCAAGTTTCTTATCAAATTGTTGTTTAACTGTGGTGCCGCTGGAGGAAGCAAAGTGGCCGTACTTCGGCTCTCCCCGCAGCGTGTGCCCGAGTCCCGGGGAGCCAAAGGGGCCCCTGCGGTAGTGAGGGTGCGGGGGACACGGGGGACGGGGTCTCCCCCTCCCTGCAGGCCATGTGCCACCCCCTCTGTGCCCCGCAGCCCCTCCGTCCCCTCTGCCTCCCCCTCCACTTCCCAGGGCTGCAAAATTCAGTTTTATCCGTCCGGCTGAGGAGCCTGCTGCACTACGGCAGGATCTGACCCTGCTGCACTATGGTGGCAAGGGAGGAGGAGGAAATTGCCGTTTAGCAAAAGGCCACCCAGGTAGCTGTCATCCAGGGCCTCCCTTCTGGGAGCAGCTCAGCGTAGGGGAATTCCTGCCCCTGTCCCAGGAGATCTGGCTCTGCGTAGGCAAGAGGGCAAAACCAAGTTCATTTTCAGGCCTGAGTTCTTATTTTGTATTCTTTCACCCTAAGGGTCTCTGTTTTTCATTATGGTTTTCATTATGTGTAGGGCTGGCCCTGGGAGCCTAGAAAAATCCCAAGTGCCTTAAGGGCATAGAAACACTAGCCGCTCCTTCCTTTGTGGGGAACTCTTTAGTAAACCAGATTTTCCAGCTGAATTTCAACACTGATTTGTCCCCAAGACCTAGAAGCAGCACTCAGACACCTCCCCCCCCCCCCCCCCCCCCCCCCCCCCCGGTTTGTAAATGTGTATCTGCTTGGGGGTAGAAGATAAAAGCTGCTCATTTGGTCATCAAGAGTTAAATGAAGGGGCAGCAGAGCTCTCCTTACCTCATTTAGATCCAATATAGCCTGATACCTCGTCAAGATCCAATATAGCATCCCCTCAGGCTGCATGGGTATTGCTGCCCTGCAGTTCTTGCTTTCTTCTCTGGTGGGGAGAGAAGGGCAGCTCCTTCTGCCTTAGTCTGCTTTAATCCTAGGTGATGTGATGGCTCCAGCAGCTCCCGGAGCAGCCACAGCCTGTCTGCCCTGAGCTAAGCAGGGCTGCACTGGTATAAGGAATGCGCAGAGATGGTCCTTTATGAGGAAGCCAGGACTAAAATTGTCTGGTGTGTTGTGTGCATCAGTATAGGGCTGATATGCTGGAGGAGAAAGGGGTTTCACAATTCACATGAGGTATGGAAAAGGGAGGGGAGAGCCATTTACCTAATCATCATCTTTTACTCTTACCTGTAACTCTGTGCATCCACATATTGACCCATGGTTGCCGGCAGATTGTAAACCCACTGGGAGAGGGGCTGTCTTTTTGTTCAAAGTATATCCAGTACAAGGTACTGTGATGGCCTTTTCACTGATTAGAGATCTGTAATGACACCATGGATAATTACCAATGATAAATATTGATGGCAAAAGCAAAAGTGCAGAAAACAGCCAGGAAACCTATTCTATTCAGTATTACTTGGAAAGCAGATGAAACAGACCATAAAGAGCTTTTAAGCTGTTATGATAGTGGGTGATGCTGAAATAGTGCAAGGAGGGAGGTGGCTGCTGCTGTAGGAGAAATAGGTAAGGTTAATATGAACAAGTTCTTTGGGATCAAAACATTTATATGCTATATTCTAGCTTGCTCTCCCACTTCTGGTTCGTCCAGAAGTCTTCGCTCTTTCCTGAGTGGTGGTCACATATGACAATGTGGTGGCCACATATGACAATACGCATGCTATCTGTACTTTGGAGGTAAAGGAGTGGAGGCACAGAAGGTGAAGCACTGGCCTTACGTAGCATCTTAGTATTAGAAGCAGAATAAAAATCTGCTGATGACAGGACTAGCAATATTAGCCTACTAATGATACTTCTGTAGAGAAGAAAAGACAGTACCCGAAGGGCATGATGGTAACATCTCACTCTGTGTGAAGGATAGTGCCAGTCCAGAATTGGAGATCCTCTTAGTGTGTAATGAACATAAATAATTTGCCTGCAAATCTGAAAGAGAAACAAAGAACGGCACCAACTTGCTTTTGAAAAATTGCCTTTATTAGACCAGTCTTGCTAAAATTGCTGGGAGTAACAGATTCTAAAATTGAGCTACTGAATTAGTCTCAAATGGAAACTGTGACAGCCAGCCTTAAAGTGGAGAAAATTGGATTTAAGAATTGGACCTTGGGCATAGCAGGATGTCTAGGAAGTTGCTGTGCTATAGCTGGTGAACTCATATGGAGCATAGATTTCATGCTGGTGAATAGCAATGTAATAAATGTTCTACAGAAACATTACAAACCCAGGCTGGAGAAATTCCCTTTAAAGAGGTGACCCAGGTGAGAAAATGCTTTGTAGACAAGTAATCTGCTGTGAGCAAACTGCAGCCCTGGAGGGCTACAGTCACACTCACCACCGTGTCTGGTATCTTCCCAGCGCATGAAGGAGGAAGAAGGAAATGCTCTTTGAAACAGAGTAGTGAGAGTGGAACAGGCAAATGCTTTTGAGTGATTTCATGCGTGCAAAAGCATTTCCAGGGTCAGGCCTCAGTTACAAAGATGCTTGAAGGACAGCAGCTCTGGTAGATGAGGAAGCCCTGTAGCAATGAGAACAGCTATGTCCTTAGAGGGTGTTAGCTTCTGGCTCCAGGGGCATGGATGAGGAAAAGGTGAAGGCAGGTGTAGAAAGTTTTGAAAGGGGCCAAACACTTAAGTAAGTTAGATCTGAAAGGCTTTCTGGAGAAGACAGTAAGGTTTATTAATGTCCTCCTAATATCAACTTGCTTCATTCACACGAGGGAAAAAAATCCTTTACTATTACCCGCTCACAAATGTTAGTTTCTAGTCTTGAAAAATCTAGTTCTGTAAGTATTTTGCATGGAAGAAGAATCTCTTTGAGAAATACTTGTGAGCACCTTTGCTTGTTGGGGTTTAAAGGAGTGTTAGGTTTCATAGGATTAAGCACCTAAAAGGCATTAAGGATAAGCAACAAAAAAAAGCCCTTAACAACTCTACAAAACCATTTTTCCAATAGACTTTCCTACTGATATGCTGTATAAACAAATACAGCAGCTTTGTGGTATTAAACTGAAGGTTGTTGCTGGTTTCTTAGAGACCCATATTGTGGTTCTCCATCTGCCTGCTGGTTTCTGTATTTATATCTGGTCTTAGGACTGTCTCTAAAATGCAGTAGTCATTCTTGGCACTGGCTATCAATGTATTCCTTAAAATAATCAAATGAGGTTAATGTGTTGGTTCTTTAATTCCAGAATATAAATTCATACTTTCAGCATTTTGTAGTTCCTCTGTGTAAAGAGTCCGCACCCGCTGGCAAGTGCTGAGCAGAATCCTGGGTTAGCCGTCAGTTTTAGTGCAGACTTCCTGTGTCTCCTGTGACTTTTAACTTAATCCATCTCCCTGTCTCAACTCCTTATCAGCAAGATGGAGGTGATAACACTACCCCATAGGGGTGACAGGAGGCTAAATGTAATCAAGACATTGTGCAAGTGTTATTGTACTAACAGCAACAAAATACCTAAGATTTCTTATCTTAATATGAAGGTTAAGCAGGCGCTAATACAATCGAACTCTTGAGAGGCAGCTGGTTTGCATTCTTTTTGCTGAAAACAGGGAGCGTGCTTTGTCCAGTTTCAGACCCCTCATCAAGAATGCAGTCGTATATTATTGGACTTCTTTTTAGCTGCAAAAGGAACTGCAACAGGCATAGCATGTGGGTATGTAATGCTATCCGAAATGATAAGGATCACATTTCCAACAGAGCTGCACACTCTAAATGGAGATTTGGCATTTTCTAAAGGGTTCATCTCCCATTGAGAACAAGAAGAGACTCAGGGAGCTTAAGCGCTTTTGAAAAAAATCTGGCCTCTTTACAGGAGCCGAGCTTTCTTAAGACTGAAAAAAATGGAGGAGGGGTGTGTGAAATCAAACCATAAACGAGCTCGGAGCAGTGGCACCCTGTGACCTGGCTGGCAAATGGAGTAGCGTAAGTGTAACGCGCACGCTGACGGTGAGAGAGAGAATTATCACAGAGCTGAGGAGACACCTGGATCAGAGCTTCAAAAGGTTAATATGCTTGTCACAAGGCAGAAGTTCGTCTCTAGTGGCAGCAGTAGCTCTTCAAAGCTCTTCTGACTATTTGTTTTACCAGTGCTGTATGCATCAGTATTGTGCTTTTTAGCTGCATATGTGGCCTTAAAATCCTAATCCTGTTCTGACTAGGGTCAAATTCAAAGGCTTTTCCCTGCCCCATCCCCTTAAGCTTCTGATACAACTTTTATTGTGAGACAGTCAGGCACTATACTGATTCCTGGGTATAAAAATGCACACCTACGTTTTCTTATTACGAGAGGTATCCTGCTCCATTCACGCACACTGTAGAAAGGTTTTTACTTCCAGTTGGATTGAAAAGCTTTGCAACTAGTCAAATGATAATTTTTTTTTTCTGTTTCTCAGTCACTGCTTTTTTGTTCCTGTTCTGAAACCACGTGTCACAGACGTGCTGGAATACCAGCACACACGGAAGCATAGCTGTCGCTCTTTTGTAGCACCCTTGCCTTGGCGCTCTGCATGCCAGAAAAGGAAATGCCCGGCCTCTTCTTCTAGATGATCTTGTACAGAGGGAGCCATCTTGGATCAGTTGGAATTAGTGTGATATGTTATCACTCCTATCAGATAATGGGTACCTGTATCTGTTTCTGTAGGAATACAGGTTTTCAGTGGACTTTGCTCTGAGTTCCTCTCAGGTTTGTATGGATCCTCCCTCCAGACACTGCCAGATTATGAGTCTATATAGTTTTCAGGGGAATGTTTGCCATTCTTTATGCTGCCATGCTTCCTTCCAGCTCTGTATCTTGCTTTGAAATTCTCACCTTCTAGGCCAGATAGCGAAAGGCTGTTTAGTACTGGTCACTGAGGAGTTTGAATTGTCAAGGTGTTCTTTGATGAATTCTGGTAGAGATTAAACAGGTGTAATGGCTGGGTTACCAAGTGCTCAACAAGGTGATTTGCTGCAACAGGCACATAGTCCCTTTCCTCCATCCATGTTATACCAATGTGCAACCCCACCTTATACTGTGCTCCTCAATGACCACCTCACAGGCAATACCATGGATGAGAAATGAAGCAATGAAGAGCTGCTATATTCCCTCTGTGGTGCAGGCAAACCCATTTTATCCAAGGACACTGGCGGTGTGGTTTCATTTCTTGCCCTCTGTGCGGATCGGGTACCAGACCCAGGTCCACCCCTTGCTTGTGGCCTGGAGAAGATCCAGCCCAGCATGCATAGGGGGATTCTGAATTCACTTTCTTCTCTTTGTAACTGGAAGGTTTTAAACTGAAATCCCAGACACCATTAAACTGACACTTATTTGCCTTCTGTCTGGGGTAACTGGTAGATCAATATTTTGGTTAAGAATATATTTTATGCTAGATATAATATTTTGCAAGATGACTGACTTGAAAATATAGAAGAGTTTAAGTGTTTTGCTTTTCAGGTTTTATGTGCAATAAAATGATGACTGGTATCAAATAGATGTAATTTAATTTTTATGTGACTGTTTCTCCCTCTCCAATTCTCAAATAAAATGCTCAGCACCTTTTAAAAAGCCCACCTGCACTAAGAGACTGCTTTTTGTTGGCCTCTAGAGCACTAGTTTTAATTTGCTAACAGGAAAAAAACTGTTGAAGGAGGATTATACAAGCTAAGAGACATTTTTAGAATGAGAGAGAGAAAGTGAAATAGCAGGCAATGAACTCCAGGAAACAAGACTCAAGCATAGGACGAATGGGTGCAGCTGTAACTGTGCATCCTCTTCTGCAAAGTGTGTTCAAACTGATTAAATTCTGCCCATGTTGCTTGCTGGGGAGGTCCCCCAGATAGATCATCCAGGAAAAGCAGGATTGCTACTGCTCTTTAAAAAGGCGTTTCAGCTTCTTTAAACCATTGGGTCCTGCTCAAAGGAATCTCTCTGGCAGACTGTATTACCTTGCTCTTCATTCAGCCCATGGTGACCTTCCTCCCCCATTTTGGTCGTCAGCATGTCCAGGATGCTGCACAGAGAGGAGTCTAAATACGTATATCTGGAAGTGCAGATGTGGGAGAAGGTCTCTGTGCCCAGCAAAGGGGACCCGCTCTGCTCCTGGAGCCCTCCCTTACTGTTGATGCTCACATCTGTACCATGCATGAAGTCAAGCAAAGGTGGCAGGAGGCCTGCATGGGTGAAAGAGAAGTTCCAGACAACCCCCACATATAAAAAGGAAGAATACAAGATGCGGGAGCAGGAACAGGTGACCCAGGAGGAATGTAGAGACACGTGTCTGAGCGTGCCAAAGCTCACCTGGATTTGAATCCAGTGAGGGCAATGAAGGGCAACAGGAAGGGATTCCACTTGTACATCTGTAGCAGAGGAAAGAGTATGCAAAATGTGGGCCTGATGCTGAATGACAAAGGACATGGAAAAGGCTGAGGTATGTACTCAATGCCTTTGCCTTGGTCTCTACTGGTAGGAGTTGCTTTCAGGAATCCCAGGCCCCTGAGACCAGGGGAAGAGTCTGGAGCAACAAAGACTTACCCTCAGTAGAGGAGGATCAGGTTAGGGAACATGTACACAAACTGGACATGCAGAAGTCCACGGGACCTGATGGGATGCTTACATGAGTGGTGAGGGAGCTGGCTGATGTCTCTCCAAAAACACTTCTGATTATCTTTGAAAGGTTATACTGATCAGCAGAGGTTCCTGAAGACTGGATGAAAGCAAATGTCACTCCTATCCACAAGAGGGGCAAGAAAGAGGATCTGGGGAACTACAGGCTGGTCAGCCTTACCTCGAGAGCTGGGACAGTAATGGAGCAGCTGATCCTGGAAACCTTTTGCAAACATACGAAGGATAAGAAGGTGATTGGGAGTCATCAACATGGATTTATGAAGGGGAAAACATCCTTAACCAACTTGGTAGCCTTCTACAA
Source organism: Chroicocephalus ridibundus (assembly GCF_963924245.1). Taxonomy (NCBI): domain Eukaryota; kingdom Metazoa; phylum Chordata; class Aves; order Charadriiformes; family Laridae; genus Chroicocephalus; species Chroicocephalus ridibundus. The sequence goes on from NC_086284.1 coordinate 160,136,424, forward strand.
TGAGATGACTGGCATGGTGGACGAGCAGAGCGCAGTGGATGGTGTTTATCTCGACTTTATGACACCATCTCCCACTGTCTGTCCTCACAGAGAAACTGACGAAGGGCTGAGACTTCCAACCCCAGTGTTTAGAGATGACAACTGTCCTGAACTCCAGTCCTGGCTGAAGGAGTTGTTAATGTTATTATTTGACAATATACTTAGCTGCAGGCTGGGAATCTCAGGTGGACATAGCTGCGGAATGAAGTCATGGAAAGGGACAAGATGTAAGATGCAGCCTCCCCACAGCACCCTCTGAGGACAGCTCAGCACTCTATTCCTTGTCAGTCTTGGGCATCTCTTTCTCCCCTGGGAGCATGAGGATTTCTCTGGAGGGATAAAACACCTAATTCCTTTCACAGATTTACTCCCCAGAAGCTCCTGGTATACAGCTGTGGTACCACTGTGTTACTTCTACATTACCCGTTTTTTCAACACGAGGATTTGCTGAATGGAATGTATTTCTTTGTTCTTTGAACAGTGAAAACCTGGAACCCATCTTCTTTATTCCCAAAGGATGTATGCCCGCACAACTCTTTCCAACATAAATAAAGTTTCAAATAGTTAAGGATTGCTGAACTGAGCTCATGGTGTACTACAAAGAGTTTTAAAAAAAATCTTGCATTTTTTGTTGCTGTTTAAATGGCTCAAGTAGACCATCTGTTTCTGAAACAGCTCATGTATTTTTGGATTTGGTTATGAACTGACCAGGGCATTGCAAACATTGCAAACTCATCTGTGAAGATACCTGTTTTTATACGCAACATGAGACTGGCAAGAGAGATGTGTCTACTCAGTGTTTTAGAAGTCAGACAGGAATGGTATGACTTCAAATTGGCACAGCCATGTCCTTGTCATTTCACTTCACTTCTTCACTACCACCTAATTTGTATAAAACAGGGAAAGTTTTAAATGGCTGTTACCATAACGAGAGCACCCAATGAATGCCTTATTTGTGGCAAAGGAAAGCAGTCCTTCTAAGGTGACTTCACTTAGCCTTCTGTGATTCACATGGGATGTAGAATTACGGCATTTGTTCTTAAGCAGAATTATGGATGAGACCCAAGACTAACTGACAGCTCAGTTATTTCTTCCTAATGCATTTCATTAATAGCCCCTGCACCTCTCACCTCTATGAAATTGGCAACTAGTGAGGTGCCTGTAAGAGGCTAATTGCCTCCAGAGTCAATTGTCCTGGAGCCAATTGTTAATCCCCTGGTGTTAATTGCCAAAAGCAGGAGTAATCAAAGTAGGCAGGGGGCATAGGAGCTGCATGCATATTAGAGCTATGTAGCAAAGCACAGAAGGTGTTCAACTCTGCTCCGTGACACCACAGCAGAGCTTGGCAAGTGGAAACATGATGAGGCACTAGCCGAGTGTAAATCCTGAACGTTTTGCCACATTTTTCATTCATCACCTTCAGATTGCTATTCTACTTGTGAGCTATAAAACAGGTGGGGTGAAACCTGGGCCCTGAGGAGGTCAAATAAAAAGTGTCTGACTGGGATGCCAGTACTACTTGATATTGGGATGCCAAAACTACTTGATATTGGGATGCCAGTAGCAGTGTTGTGGTGGGTTTGGAAAGAAAAAGAATGGAGGTGCAACTGCTGTATACCTTAATTCTCTGTTTTGCCATGGCTTTTCAATTTGATGTTTACAGACAGAAGACTGAATTTAATGCTAGGGTTAAATGAACCTCTGGTAACTTCTGCTGAGTTGATCCTGGTAGATCTTCAGAGTGTTTGACTCGTACTTTTGGATCTGGTTTCCTAACATAAGGGGACCGAGTACCTTACTGAGAAAAAAAAAAAGATAAAACTGTGCTATTATTTTTCATGAACTAAAATGCATAAAAAACTATGAAATTATACAGAATGTAGTGTGGACCAAAAATCTGACCTATGTTTATTGTTTGTTAAGTTAAGGGGAAGGAGGTGTATTTGATAAGATGCTTATTTTGCACATAATCTGTTGCAAAAATCTTGCTAGGTTCCTCTTTCATTCTGCCAGAGGCTTTTGAGCATCCCAGTTTACAGCTTCTGTCTAGACTATGGTTTGACCTTTTGTTCCTGGTGTCAGATGGTGACTTTCAAGAGCTTGAGTCTGCTGCTGTTGGGCAGGGATGGAAGTGAGTATTCCACTAACCTCAGCAGCTGGAACATCTGTCGAGGGGATAAAACCATCAGTCTGGACGGTTGAGTGATAAGAGACTTTGGCTGGGGAGCTTTGTCAGTATGCGTGACAAATGTTTTATCTCCCAGCTTACAGCATAATGGTAATACTTCTAAATAAGTACAGATTACTTTAGATCTATTTTTAATTTTTTTTTTTTTTTACCTGCACCTGGAGGAGAAGAAAACAGAAAACTTATGTGACTATTGCATATTGTAATGGACACTTTGCAAAGGAATAACAACAATGATTAAGTTAGGTTACAAATTCGAGTCTGGAAAATGCCTGCATAACTCGCGTGACTGAGGAACACTTGAAAAAAACACCCACAAGATTTTTGTGATGCTGGTGACACAAATAGGGAAAAGAAAAGAAGAAAAAAAAAGAAGGCAAGATTACTGCATTGATAACATTAGGGTTAGTGAGCAGCATAACAATAATGGATTCAAAGAGCACCTCTGTAAAATACACTTTGTTTTGGTTCAGATTTCAAGTTGGCTGCAAGTTGTACCCGTAACACACAGTGTAGATATGCTGAAGAGCCATCTACGAAGGTCTGCCCTTCAGCATCTTTTTTGCTTTGTGTAATATAGTGCAGTAACATGTATAGGAGCTGTGAAGGGGGGTGAGGTGAAGAGGAAATAAGCTTTGTGACCCAGTTTTATACACAAATTAGAAGGTTTAATTTGAGGCACAACCATTTCATCAGGTGTGTGTTGCAACTTAAACTGTCAGGATGATTGTGTCCCTGGAGAGAGAATTTCATTTTAATTTTTTTTTCCCTGCCCTAAATGCAAAGCTACTTAATATTTGTTGTAGTACATATGAATTTGGCACCTGCTGCTAGCATTGTGACAGTTAGAGGTAGTTACAAAAATTATCATAGATTTATAAATAAAGTCATGAAAAGCACAACTGCAAAGGTTAAGTTAAAGGTAGAGCCTGCCATTGGACTTAGTTATTGAAGAAACAACTCGGCTTTCCTTTCTTTTCTCAGCCCTCTACAGTATGGCGAGTCTGAAACTACTGAACATTGAACCGAAGCAACAAAGTTTCAGGTATTTTAGGGAAACCTTCCCTAGGTAATGCAGAGGAGACCCTCTTCAGCTGGAGCTTCTCTAACTGCCCCCGAAAGCGCAATAAAGAGAAGGGCAGTTACAAGCCTTTGCTTGCCACCAGAAAAGGAAAGGTGATCTCCTAGCATGTCGTAGTATATTCCCTCCCAACTGAGGACCAAAGCCCATGAGGCTGGCTGTTGTCAGAAACACAGCACTGGCTGCCCCTACTTGAGTACCTGTGAACGAGTTTTACAATAGCGGCTCCTATGCCTCAAAGAGGACTCTCTGCCTTCAGTGCTAGAAGAAACCTGTGGTTGGCCTTCAAAGGGAAGAGCAGGGAAGCAGAAAGCCTGAAGGAGACCAGAAGCACCAGTTGGTATTGCTGAGCCCTTCTGGAAGAAGAGGTGGTGTGTTTCCCCAGCCTCATGTGGGATTTGTGCTGGTGGCAGGGATTGCCACTAGTTCGGGTCTGTAAAGCCTCAAATCTCATTTCAGTAAAAGTTGTGTTAATATGTATTCAAAGCTGTGCACACACTGCTAAAATCCACTTCCCTAAAGTGCTTTCTGGTCATGGTTTACATTCTCCTTAGAATGAATCACAGATTACTTTTTTTTTTCCTTAATCCCATCAGTTACATGGTGGGTTAGCAGGCTGCGGTTTGAACTAGGTCTGTTTAATTTTTTACTTTGCAAACAAACTGGTGGTAATGTGGGAAAGGAGGGGAGGAAAGGTTTGTAGTCTAAACACCCAAGGGATGATCATATCTACTTCCTCAGTGTATTGGACTTTGCTTTGGCTACCAGGCTTTGGTAGCGGGAAGGCTGCAGGGGTGGCCTCTGTGAGAAGAGATGAGGGGTGCTGCCCCTGTGCCAGACACAGCGGGCTCCAAACCAGACCCACTGCTGTCCAAAGCTGAGCCCATCAGCGAAGCTGGTGGCACTTCTGTGGAAACACATTTAAAAAAGGGTAAAACATGCTGCGTAGCAGTTGTGAGAGAGAGGAGTGAGAAAAAAATTTGAAAGAAACTGCCCTGCAGACACCTAGGTCAGTGAAGAAGGACAGGGAGGAGGTGCTCCAACCACCAGAGCAGAGATCACTCTGCAGCCCATGGACAAGACCATGGTGAAGCAGGCTGTCCCCTTGCAACCCATGGAGGACCATGTCAGAGCAGATATCCACACTGCAGCTCATGGAGCATCCCACGCTGGAGCAGGGAACCGTGTGCAGAGGAAGGAGGGGCAGTGAGGAACTGTTATGGACTGGCCACAATCCCCATTTCCCATCCCTCCGTGCCGCTCAGGGCAGGAGGATGTAGAAGAGTAAAGGAGTGAGGCTGAGCCTAGGAAGAAGGAGGTTTGGGGGAAAGACTTTTTTTTTTTTTCTCCAGTTCTTCATTTCTCACCATCCTACTCTATTTCTAATTGGCAATAAATTAAATTATTCTTCCTCAAGTAGAGTCTATTTTACCTGTGACAGTAATTAGTAAGTGATCTCCATGTTCTTAACTCATGAGCTTTTCCATCTTATTTTCTAGCCCCTGCCCCGCTGATGAGGGGGGGTGAGAGAGCAGCTGGGTGGGGGTCTAGCAGCTGGCCAAGGTAAACCCACCACACTCAGGTACCATATGGCCACACAGAAAGTTGATTTGGTAAACGACACACACAAAGGTAATAGAGATCTCCAGTCTTGGTGAGAATGAACAGCTAGCACTATGTGGAGGTGCAAACTTCCTTGAACCGATCTGACAGCACAGCAATCTCTCACTCCACCAGTGGCTCATCTCCCCTAAGAAAATCTCACTCTCCCTGGTTATGCCAAATGCTGGCTAAATTGTATGGCATGATTTACTGAAAGAGTGGCACTCTGTCAGTAGAAGTAGATCAGTTTGCTTTTCAGTAGTCTGAGTTTGAAATACTCTCACTCAAATGGATGCTGCACCAGCAGTTGTTATTTATAAAATGATTTGAAATCCTTTTTGTGTCATTGGAAAGGATAGTTTGCAGTGGCATTGACAGAAAACTTTCTTCTCAAGGTTAGCTAAATTTTTTTTTTTGGGGGGGTGGGTGGAAACCAATGTGTCTTTCAGGCTGCATTTGCAACGATAGTTGATTTTGAGACTAGTGAAAAGGGAATCAATGCAGGTCTGAAAGTCATCAAAGTTATGAGCTTCTGCAGTCCAAACTACATATATGCATTCTCTATGGGTTTTACTTAAATAATGACTACAAGAAAATAATGAGGCAGCATGGAGCCTCCAGAAAAGCATTTCTGCGCCCTTTTTTTTTTTTTTTTTTTTGGACATGAATCATACAGCAAATGGCCATTCTTCCTCCTGTGCAGGGTCAGACAGACAGCTTAATGGTATTCATTCCTCATCAGCCTTTGATAGATGTTGTAGAGTCGATATGGATATGTTATCCTAGCCCATCTCCAGGAAGAGATAAGCTTTGATAGAATTATGGCTCACGTTTCATAAACCAGATCGGAAACCATACCTGAATGACTCAAGAAAATGTGCTGTAGTTGCTGCTCTTGCTCTGTAAGAAGTTGTTACCTTGTTGTTCCAAAGAAAGGTGACATAAATATCCCTTTTTGCCTTCTAGGCTGCTGAAGAAAGACTTACTAAAGCTTGGTAATCTTTCTATTTGTGCTAATTTTTCTTAATATGGTTAAACTAGGGGTAGGTTCAAACCTTTTCCTTAGGTCGAGATATGCTTCACCATGTAAGCCGCATTTTTCTATACTCAGCTATCAACAGGGTTTTTAGATTCTCTTTGCTGGAGCTGAGTTGTGTTCTCCTTCGCACAGACTTCATAGTGCAGTTGGAATCACAACTCCTGTGTAGGCAGTTCGTAAGAACGGGGGAGCCACACCAGAGGGGAAAGGTAAGGGAGTAACTCATTATACAGACGCAATACTGGTGGAGTGACGAATGTGTGAAGTGATTTGGAAAAATGTCTTTACAGGTTGGATAATATTATTTCAACAGCTGCTGTGTGATTTATTATCTCTGTTCCCTCTCCTGTAATATCACTTAGACATCCTTTAAATAGAAAGAGTCCCTGAAGTCACACCTTTTAATTGAGGAGGGATGGCGAAAGAGAAAAAACCCTAGCATTTAATTAGCTCTAGAAAATGCTTTTCTTTTAGATGTGTTTCTAAACTGCTCCTTATAATCCCATAGTGCTTTTCAGTTAAGCACCTCATAGCACTTCTCAAGCCTAAGGTCACTGCGGTGTAGACAGTGAGGAAAGTCCTACTTGTAAGTATGAATTGCTGCCTCTCCTGTTCAGTCTGATGATTTTCAGGAGTGCAATTGTCCTCTGGGCACAAAAAAACTTGTTTTCAACCTCGGATCTGTTTTTCACACCTGTACTTCTACTGGCTTCAGTAGATTTTTTTTTTCTCCTAGTGCAAACGTTAGAGGAATGAGACATAGGAAAAGCATAACAAGAGGTAAGAGGTATGTGACTTTCCACTTAAGACTATGTTGACTTGCTGTTGATTTTGGAAAATCTTCAACACATGTAAGTCCTAAGGACTTCAAGCATACATTTACATCAAATATGTGCATAAACTGAACATGTAGTAGTGATACACGTAAAGTAGAATGAAAAATTGCACAGAACTTGTTTCACCACTGAAAAATAACAAAGGATTTTCCCAGCATCTGTTGACTTAAAATGGTCTTCTGAACAAGTTCCAGGTAAAGAGGATACATGTTTATCTTCCATTTTAGCATTAAAAAAAAAAAAGAAGAAAAAAAGAACAAAGGATTTTCTGGTGATCATAATGAAATAAAATCTTGTATAAAAGTATTGAATTTTGAGATAGGGTTAAAAACTTTTAATGGGAAACAATTTATAAAGGAAAATGTTTGTATTTGTCCCTACTTGGATTTTTTTTTGTAGAAAAAATATAGGAAAAGGGAGGACATATTATTGACTTGAAACAGCCTCTACTGAAATTAACATGCACAAGTAACAATGAAGAATGTGGCTCCCATTTCTGACTGCAGGTTATTTTGTAAGGTAGGTGACAAGAAAACAGGATATAATGCTGAACATTAGAGTAGAGAAAATACGAGATTTAGTAGCATTTCCTTCAAAACGAAATGAAATTTAGAAACCTGTGTTGGGATTTGTTTCACCTAACTTTCCTCATGTATAATATAGGTGTCTGTAGCAGAGCTAGACATCCAGAAGCTTTTCAGTCAATGGGCACTTTTAGGGCATGATTCATCTCGTTGCACTTTGGATGTCCAAAACAGGGCAAATGAATTGTGTCATGTAAATGTGTATTCCTTTCTGTTGATGAACCATGTATTGACATTTGACCAGTTGGGGACCAGCTGGATGGGATATAAGAGTTGGTGAGAAGAACCTACTCCAGAAGTGACAATAATAATGGTTTTGAAAGAAATACTTTACAGAAAATACCAGCAATTTATTTACATAATCAAAAATAATTAGAAACTATTTCAGAAAAGACAAACAATCATGTTTAGGGTAAACACACGAGATGATTTTGTCTTTAATTTAAAAAAGTAGAATGGCAACAATCTAAGTAATGGATTTTCCAGTTTCCTTTTCCTTTTTTTTTGGGTGGGGTAGATATTTTCCTTACTCCTCCCCCCTAGTAATAATTTCTTCTATGATTCTCTTCACCGCTTCTGCAAAGATAGTTCTTCTATTTTAAGTATGTGTGTTTGTTCCTATTCAGCTGTATTTTTCCCCTCCAGAGTAACATAAAAGCTACTCCAACTCTTGGAGACAAATCAATTTGCTCCTGAAAGCAGCTTGCCTGGATTTTAGCTGAGAAAGTGCTGCAGGGTGAATGGAGGAAGCATGCTTATGTTTCATAAAGTATATGCAGTTTGTACTCTCCTGGTGGTGTGCTGCTTCTGCTAGCCAACAGCTACCACATCTTGCCTTCCTGGCTACTAGGTTTTATTCTGAGACTCTTGTGTCTAATAAGCAGTGTAGCGGGATGCCAGCAATATGTTCTGAAGAGCATATGAGTAATCCCTGGTATCTGAGAATAGAATTAGGATGAACAACCCTATGGAAAGCCAGTAATTCCTCTTTATTTCATCCTCTGTGTGCTCTGAGTCACACTTCAGATGACGCCCTAAGGTCAGTCGAAGAAGACATCTGAATTTCAGTGCAGCTTAAGGGTGCATCCCCATCACTGGGGAAAATATGTGTCCATTTAAAAGTCCTTTTAAGAAATGCAACTAACTCAATACAAGGGGAATTTGCATGTGCAGAACAGCTTGCCTTGCAGCTGCCTTGGCCCTTACATTTGTTAAATTTTACTCCAATAATTTCACGTCATAAAAAGTGTCCTTAACTAGCAATGGGGAAAACTGCAAAGAAAGTGCACATAGGGTGAAAAAATAAGACAGCTAAACATCAGTAGAACTTGGCAAATATTTTAGTGTCTGCTTTGGCCAGGAATTTGTGTTGGCTGCTCTGGTTGTAGCTGTGGTGACAGGGTGCATTGGAATTCTTCTTGGATTTGATTTTTGGGGGGTGTTCCCCAAGTGCACCCATTTGTATTGCAGGACAAAAGCCAAGTTACAGCTAATAAACGTTGCAAGAAAATGTCAGTCTTTTGGCAGACTTGACCACTGCTACCTGTTGCAGGGCTTACTTATGTTTCCTCTGAAACTGGTGACATTGTCATGGACAGTGCTGGACCACTGGGTTTGATCCAGTTACAGCTATTGATGACAGTGGGCAGAGGTATAAGCATCTATCAATCAATCACCTCTAGAAATTGCACCTTCCAAAGTGAAGCTTAAAAAATTTCTTCTATGCCTGTGTCCTGTAAGTCCTTTAACTAAGAGCTTTGCAATTACTATCGCAGTGGTCTTGCATCAACCACAGATTTTGCTTGTAGATCCTACTTTAATCTTGAAATATGTCATATATTGCTTCTCCTGATTGCTTCTTCTGAATCTAGTTAAGCCAAATGCATGCTTGTCCTTTCAATTATCTTGTTTAACTGAGCCGTGATCCTGTACTATTAAATCAAGTCAGTTCTTCAAGAGAAACTTTTGTCAGTCATTGTGAAGTCATTTAAATGTACAGCATTGTTCTTGGTCTTAAGAGACACAAGCATGTTTATTTAATCTTGTCAGCAAACTGACGTTAACAGCACAGTTTTGTGTGCTTGCAGACCAAGTACACACCATTCTGGCAAAAATGTTTCTTGCAAGGGTCTGCACTACAGGGGAGTTTCCTAAAGTTTGCCTGGATGTTTTTCTATTGAGGATAATAATAACAAATAGTTAATAATAAAGGTAATAATAAAGATTACTAATAGATAATACTAAAGGTACCACATGCATTTTGAAGATGGGAGGAGCTCCTTATTTAGCCCTGGAAATCCTGTCCTGCTCCCCAGCTTCTCAAACTCTCCTCAGAGACGGGAAGAATCTGTTCGCATCACAGAACAAAACTTCTAGTGAGTTTTGGGAGGGAGGGAGGCAGCTGTAATTCCTTAATGGACAAATAAGGCACAAAACTAACCTGTGGTCTATCAGTACAGGGGAAGTGGAGACAGCAGTGCCTTTCAGATATGACCCGTTCAGATAAGACACATTGCATTCCTAGTAATACTGCCTCTCATCAGTCTGGTTTGCATTACCTGGGAGGCGCGCAGTCTGAGAAGCTATAACCTTGTTCCTTCTAGAATGAAGACAAAGGAAATCCTCTCTGAAATATAGGAGGAAGCTGGCTGGGTAGCAGCAGGACATCTAGTCCAAAGTATTTTAAAATCTGAAAATAGGATAACCTCTATATTTGTGGAAGAGGACACTGGCGATCTACCTGGAACCAAGAGCTAGATACTGCAAGAACATGGGCTTTCCTTGTAATTCAGTAGTTGAGGTTGCTCAGAGTATAGAGGCATTAAGGCACAACCTATGGCATCACTGTAGAAAACACAAGATGCAGGACAAGGTATTTCAGAAACGCAGCAGATTCTTCAGCTTTGGGAACGTGTTAGGTGGGGGGGGTTTCTTACTTGGAGGGAAGAGGAAGGGGTAAGACATCTGCTTACTTCCAGCAAGGATGGTCTTCCGATTTTCTGTGGTGGTAGCTTCCTGGAGGTGGGTGGCCTTTTATTCATGTCTACAGTGAATTGATGACTGAAAAATCTGTGTAGGTAAATGAGCTTTGTCCTACTTCCACTGAAATCAGCTGGGGTAGGGATGGTCTCGGTGACTTTTTTTAATGGGATCAGAATCAGTATCTTAAAAGACTGTTACATTAATAGAATAACATTGCTAAACGCGTTTTGACTGCTAGGCAATCGTAGGTTGTGCTACAGGGCCCTACAAGGTATGAGGTCAGGGGGTGCCTGACCATTAACACGGGTCTTTTTTTGTTTGACTTCCTACCTTCAGACAGCACAGTTTAGGGCAGCTGGTAAAATGAAAGGTCCACTGACTGGCTCGAATCATTAAAGCAACATGCTGTTTACTTGGGGGACAAAAAACAAGACCCGGTCTCTTTATGGTATGGCTGGTTTAGGTAAAGGAAGTTAAAAACTGTCCCCACAGCATATAACCAGAGAGACACATCCAGATTTTCTGATACGCTTAAGCAGACTGCTTCACCCTATGGTCTAAGAGTCGTGATGGGACTGAAGGCATGATGGTCTAAGGATAGACAGAGAGACAGAGGCTGAAATTTGCTGTTTCTGGTTCAGATCTGAAGGTGGCTTACATGCCTAAAAGCTTCTGCATATTCTCTCAATACTAGTTGCCTGCCCTTGAAGACATTGTCTAAAAATTTCACCTTCTGTTTTTAAGAGGATGAAGGTAATAATTAAAAACAAACTAACTTTTTCTGAAGTTCTTCCATTACAGATAAAGGCTGCACAGACACCTACATGTCTCTCACACATACATCTATTTTCTAATAGTTTTCTATTTCACTTTTCAACATGTTTTTCAATATTAGCCCTGCTTGCTATTTTTTGATAAATTGCACCCTGAGTTTACAACACACTGTATTTCTGTCTGTGCTGCTGTGTTTTTTCAACTGTGGTTTTGCTATTTTTAGAGCTTTATCAATAAATAGTGATGTGGGTGGTTTTGTTTGTTTGTTTTTTTGTAAAGCTTTTTTGTTATACAAAATAATCTACAAAACACTGGATTTCTGATGTCACTGGCATCTGGTTCTTAATCTCTTAAATCTTTCTTTCCAGAAGCCTCTTGGATGACTTGGAGACTATTTTTATTCAGAGATACTGAACGCTGGTTATTATCATGGGAATGGTAGGTGATCACACCTACAGTACTATCTGGACTCCCTGCTGCTCTGCAGCTGGTGAAGCTTCCACTCAGAGGTGTGCTTTAGAAGTGCCTGAGCTGTGCGACTACTTATTCTGTAACTTGGCACCTGTCTGAAAAGACAACTGTGTTGCCTTGTGTTCCCTCGATTATGCTCTTTTCTGTAGATAAACCAAAGGACAGCTGTCTCCGTCTCTAAAAAACAGGTTGCTGCAGTTCATTGTCCTGACTCACCTGACATTGGAAAGGTTGTCATAGTTTGAAATTTGCAGAGATGCTGCAAGTGCGCAGGTGGACGTTAAGTTTGTAATTGCCAATGTTTGTAATGAAGGTATTGCTTTACAATGTTTTTTTAATAGTAAATGGCAACACAGCTGGTGATTTTCTTCCTGCTGCTTTAAAACGCTCCATTGTTCCATCAGAGGAGGATGCTGAGAAAGAGAGTAACTGCTGTTAAGCCACACTGAGCAACTGACCACCTTCTCCTGCAGCATAGAGTGTTTCTCGCATTACTTGTCTGAGTATTGAGTTCTAGGATTTTGCCCTTATCCCTCAGTGTCTGATCCGCATTCCTGGATACAGTCCAGTTCTTTCTGTTAAACTACTGCCGTTGCTATTGTGTTGCAGCATGCGTATCGATGGATAGATGCTGAAACGTCAGGCTGTGCTTCTGGTTGACTTTTGTCGGCTGACTTAAGGATTCGCCACTCTGATGCATTACATATTAGTACTTCTCTTTATCTAGTGTTTTTGTGTTGCATTTGAGGTTTGGATTTAGAACAGAAAAACCAATTTAAAGTTTCATTAGGAAGAGTAGAAAATGCTCACTGCATATTGAAACTGCTAAAAAAAAAGGCTGGAAAAAGAAATCTACAGAAAGTGAGCAAAATTAATACTGTGTAAAACCTTAATGAACAATGGAAATTATTCCTAATAAAAGGAACTCTAGGCCAAGCCTAAATAATCTACTCTGCTGCAAATGTCTACCCAATTATTGGTTTGTCCTTGAGGTAACATCCTTTTATTTGGCTTTTGAAAAGTCTGAATGGAAAACCCTGATGACTGTATGTTTCTGTCACAATTACGCCGGGAGGAATACTCATACCTTTTGGTTTTATTGGTTGGGTTTTTTGGGGGGGCTTTTTTTTTTTTTTTTTAGCTTAAGATCTATTTTACCCTACTTGCTTCCCAGCTTTGGCCTGGGTCTGTTTAGAGCTATTTTAATTTTAAAGATCCCTCCCCCAACACATGGGAAGAATTGACAGAAATCTGAGGGGGAAAAAATCCTTTTACACATGAAGATGGTTTCAGCATCAGCAAAATGATTTTCACTTTTGCAAAACAAAATGCAATAGCAAACCAGTATTTAGGTGCATCAGGAGAACAAATGGAATGGGTAACGCTGTGCGAGGATAAATGGTATATTGCTAAGCAGCTGATTTCATTCAGCGATGTACTTTTCAACACCTGTCTAGTTCGGAGCAGGAGGACAGCCCCAGTTTGGGAGCTCTCTCGTGCGGTTAATGTCAGAAACCCAGCTGAGGACTGAGCTGACCTGCCTTTGCCCAGGCACCCCGGCTCACCAGCAGCCCGAGGCACGCGTGGACGAGGCAGATCCCTTCTGTTGCGTGGGGCTGAGCTCCTCGGCATTCCGCCCACGTACGGGCCGGTGCCTCGCCGCCCGCCGTCGCTCTCCCACCACCGCGAGGTGGGCTCCGGCGGAGGGACCTTTTGTTTCCCCACAGACAAACGAGCCATCGGGCGGTTAATTCAGAAAACTTAAGTCTCGCACTTAAAAACAAACAAACAACAAAAAAACCCAAACCCACCCCTTTCCTTTCTGTCATGCCAGGTGGCACTGTTTTCGCGAGGGATGATTCAGTGCTGCTGGAAGTCAGTGTTTACACCGATTATAAACATTAACGACTACCGGTCGGGACAGCGGAACACCGAAGACGCCACGACAAGGACTGGCTGCAAGATGATGCCTCACGTAGTTCTAAAAGGCGAGAAGACCTGGAAGGCGGCATTTAGGATCAACGCAGTGACGGGCACTACACACACACACACACACACACACAAAAAAGGGGGGGAGGAATGGGAGAATTTCTCAATTTCTCTCCCCAAACGGGGGGCGGAAAAAAGCTTCCTTCTCCCGGGGCGACGGCGGGCCGGGGTGGTCAGCTCAGCGTGCGGCGGCGGCCCCCTGCCCGCCGGCGGACCCAAAGCCCCTGAGGAGGGCGAAGGTGACCAGCGGTGGTCAAGTTCACTGGCGGAGGGGTCGCGACGGCAGCCGCCCCCGCCCGGACGCCGCTTGTCGGGGCGCCTGGGGCCTGAGAGAGCCGCCGCTGCCGCCGCCGCCTCCTCCCTCAGTGCCGGCAACGGCGCCCGCACGCGCCCGGCACGCCCCGCCCCTCCCCTCGCGCAACGCGCCCGCGGCGGCGGCCCCTCGAGGCAGCCCGGAGCGTCCCCGCCCGCCGCTGCCGCCGGGCGGGACCATCTCTCCCCTTGGCGAGAGGGGGGGGAGGGCGCTCCGCCCCGGCTCCCCGCCTGTCCCGCCTCCCCCCCGCGCCGCGCAGAGCCCCCCTCCGCCTGGCGCGCGGCGTGGTCACGCCCAGCGCAGGCATTAGCGCCCGCCGGTGCGGGGCGCGGGCGCCCGGGCATCCTCCGGCGCGGCGGCGGCGGTTGCTCCTCCCCGGCACCTCGGAGCGCCGCGGGCGCGGAGCGGCTCCTCTCAGCGCCGGCCGTGCGCCCTCCGCCGCGCTGTGCCCCTCCACCCCACCCCCTCCGCCCCAATCTCTTTCTCTGTGCCGCCGGACAACGCCATGAAGCCGGCGGTGCTGGAAGTAATGAGGATGAACCGGGTGTGCAGGATGGTCCTGGTCACTTCCGTGGGCTCCTTCATCCTCGTCATCTTCTATTTCCAAAGTATGTTGCACCCAGGTAGGGCACCGGCACCGCAGCCGCACCGGGCACCGCAACCCCGCCGGCATCGGCAACCGGCAGCGTCCGGCTCCGCGCCGGCCCCGCTCCCCGCAGGTGGCGGGCGCCCCGGGAGCCACCGCCGGTTGCCGCCGGCCCCGGTTCTCCCTTCCCGGCGCCGCTGCAGCAGGCTGGGGGCTCGGTGGCGGCGGCGGGCGCAGCGCCCTGCAGCCCCGTCCCGGCCACCGCCCGGGGCGGCCGCGGGAAGGTCGCTTCGCCCCCCCCCGCGGGAGGGAGGAAAGTTGTTTTATTTTTAAAATTTATTATTTTCTGCCTCATATCATGCGTTTGGGGGAAGCGAGGACGGTACCGGCCGGAGAGCGGCGCCGGGAGCTGCCCGGTCCCTGCGGATCCCTCCCCGCCGAGAGGGTGACCCCCGTCCCGGTGCCCCCGGGCTGGTGGCCCTCGGCTTCGCTGCTTGTCGCTTTGGGGGGGTGTCAGGGACACCGGGGCCGGCCGGGGACACCGCCACCGCCGGAGGGCAACTTCGCGCCGGCTCTCCCGAGTTGGCCGGAGCGGCGGGGGGGCTCCCGAGCCCCGGCCGTCCCTGCCCGCGGCGGGGGTCCAGCCTAGCCCCGCCGTACCCCGGGCGGCTGTAGAGGCTCCCGGGGGTGCTCCCGGCTGGGCAGGGGTGTCCGCACGGACCCAGGCTGCGGGGGGCGTACGGGGGCGTAATTATCTCTGATCCAAACTCCGAAAGCGACCTTAACTTCCCGGTGTACGGGCGCGGTGAGCACCAGAGGTAGAGCTGTGCCGGGGGGCACGGGCGGGTACCGGCTGCCGTGGAGTCGCTCGGGGCGGGGGGGGTGCGGGTTCGCAGGAAGGTGGGATTGGGCCGTGGAAACTTTCATGCGGTGTCTGCTGCACCCACGGACCCGCCGTGGGTTGCAGTGAGGCTGGTCTGTGGTGCTCGGCTGCGAATTTTATCCAGCATGGCAAAAAGAAAAAAAATATTATTAATTTTGCTCTGTCCATCTGTCTCACTTTTTCCCCTTCCTGCCTGAGAAATGAGGTGGAAGTTGCACTTGCAGTGTCTTTTTGCAGGGATCTGACAGCTGAGCAGAGGAGCGAGGCTTGTAAGAGAGGAGCGATACCTGTTAGCAGACCAAGAGCTGTAGCTACGGAGTGGCCACGCTTCTCGGTCGGCGAGTCTTCTCTTCCCTACCTGTAAATATCTCCTACCAGTTCTCAAGTGCCGTGGCAACAGGCTTAGCTGTAGAAAATAAGGGAATTGCAGCTTTGTAAAAAGAAAAAGGACTTATTCGGTTTGACTCTTTCCTTCCCTGCTTGTGGCTACCAAATCATAGTTGATTACAAAGGATTTTTCCTTAAAGTTTTTTGGAGTCAAAAGGTAGAGGCTTAGTGTGCTGATAGGGTGAGGTATCAGTAGATCTGCTGTTCTGTGGCGAAGCCAAGTCCCGTGTGGTGTTTTTCGATCAGCTGTCTGCTCCTCTAAAGTTGGTATCATTTGCTTGATGAATGTGTTCTCGTATGGTGCCCATCTGTGTTAATACCTGCCAACTCCTTGGAAAAATTAGCATATTTTTTCATTCCTGCTGTGTCTGCTCCATGCTTAGTGGTGTCACAAGGAGCACTCAGCCCTCAGCAGACCTTGGGAAGGCTTTATTTTAAGGCTTCAAGGCACTGTGCAGAATTGTTGGTTGTAACACGGCTTCACCAGTTTAATAAAAGTAGGCTATTTTCATTGGTTGCATTCCACAGGTAACATAGTTTGCACACACATCCAGAAAACTTGGCCAAGAGTTATTATTTCCCCTTGTTTCAAATGAATTATACTCCTGGAACACAAACTCAGCGTGCAGTAGGTGACAGATTTAATTTAATATTCTTCTGTGAATTTTTGAATGTAGAAAAATCGCCTTTCAAGAATCTTCAATATGCTCCATAGCTAACTGCTGAAGATTATGGCTTTATATTCGTGCTATTGTGAGACTATAAATAGGTTGAGATTTTAGCACAATTCAAAGGATTTACCATAAACTCTGAGGAGAGAATGTGATGCTGTGAAATCACCGTGAGGATAATCTGCACCCGTTTTCTGTTTGACACATATTTAGGTTGTTAGTGTGACTGGAGTAGATCTGGAAATAAATGCGATCATAACCTGTCCATCTTTATTGTGCCTTTTTGTTCATAACTGATTCTTTTTTTTGGTGGTCTGTTTCTATAATGGAAACTGCTAGAAACCTATCAAACTCTAATCTAGACCCATATAGAATGTGGCCGTTTGGTTTACGTATGGTTTGTAAGGCTCAAACAACTTGTTTTCACCAGGTGTCTATTATGTGATTGTATGTTACCATCTTGGTGGTGCAAATGGTAGATGAATGTGGAGTTCTCGAAGGGGCAGGAGAGGGAGGTAGCAGACCTGCCAATGTGATACACATCGGGTAGCAGATAATTTTGAGGCACTGTATCCTTATTTTAAGATGTGTTAGTAACCCTTCTTGATGTTTGTCTAACTTCACTGGAGGCGGGCAGAGTGTATGTCAGGTGAGATGGGACTGGAGGTAATTTTTTTCAAAATCTTGGCCAATGCCTTTTTTTTTGTTGTGGAAGATGTTCTAAATTTTAGCCGTTCTCTGCTGGAGTATGCGTCCTAGGACGGTTACCGAAGGGAGCCTCTCTCATACTCTGGCTTGTCACCTGTCACTGTTGTTTGTAGCTTACTGTGCTCTCTAAGATAGGCACTTTGCAGTCAGAATTAGCTGAAAAATTCTCACCCAAACCGTTTGGATGAAAAATAAGGTTTTCAGTTAAGTTCTCTGCAAGAAGTATCAGCTCCTTTTTCAAAATCTGGCAATTTTTTCACCCCCTCAAGTTCTTTTGGTGATTTTTAGGAGACTTTTTCTCTGCCTGCAGAGCTTTCTAAACAATTTTAGGTCTGAGACAGAGAAGGAGAAAGATGCTAGAAGACCACCAAATGATGAGTCCAGCCTGCCTTGGGACAAGACAGCTCTTCATCTGTTAAGATGGGCATTTTCCATTTTAGGAGGTCTGCATGTGGACCTCTTGCTAGAAACATTAGAAAAACAAATTTTTGCTGACAGTTTGTTTTTTCTTCTTTTCCTTTGGGATAAATAAGTAAGAAAATTACATAGTTAGCAGAAGCCTGCCTTAAAAACAAACCAACAAAACCCCCTAACAACAAAAACACACACAAAGCCTGAAGCAGGGAAGGTGAGCTTAGCCTTATCTTCGCGGAAGAATGTGATGTTGTGTCTCTTGCGCTGTGTCTGGAATACTAGCATACTGGAAGGAGATCAGGTGCTTTTTATCCCTTTTTACTTCTTTTTGGCTCCATACCTGTTCTTTGTCGGGAAGCTGGTGATAGATGTGCTGTACGGTTAATGCACCTTTGCATCGTCTGAATTTTGGCAGAGGTTGCTTATGTGCTGGGGAACCCTCCCTCCCAAATTACGTTCCCCTGACCAGTTGTTGGTGGGGAAAGGTGAATGGTGCTGCTCTCCAGTGAGTGCTCAGGAGCACTGGAAAGCAATCTCAGGAGATGATCCTGGCTTTTGTGGCTTATCTGTGGGTTTGGGGGGACTGTTTGTTCCTGAGGGAGGAAGTGGCAGCAGGGACTCCTGCATATTTTCCTGTTGCCTGTCTAGCCTTTTCTGAAAAGAAAAAAAAACATTATGCAGTGTTTGCTATAACTGGGTGGAGATTTTCCCCATCTCTTTGCTTGGAATATTTCCCTCCTTCACTTTCCTGCCATGTGCTGTCTGCATAACTGGGTGCAACCTGATTATTGCTCCCTGCTCCTGGATCTTCTGTCTGCGTACAGTGAGTCAGTCTTGGGGTTTTGTATGACAGCCCGTTGTAGTTGTATCTGCTGCCTTTCCTGTGAAATCAGTTTGCTCGCTGGTCCTTAGACTGCCTACGCTTTCCCAGATATGTTTGCTTTCTTCCGTAGACATCCCAGCTGCAGTGAGCGGGGCGACCATGTGTCAGTCAGTGCAGGCAGGAGCTGCTCTGCTAGGCTGGGGTCAGACTGGCGATGGGCTGGCTTCCTTTAAGAAGAAAAATTCCACATAAAGGTAGATCAGTTAATGCTGTCTTTATCTTACCTGAGAGAGGTTTATGAAACTAACTTATTCTAAACCAGATGTTACTCTCCCCACCACCACCACCTCCACCCCACTGCAGATCAGCATGGTTTTGCTCCATTTGTCATCTCCTGTTTTAGACTTCTGCTGTTCTCCCATGGATGCTAACAAAGGATAGATCCTCAGACTTTCCTCCTGTCCATGATCTTCTCAGTTACGCGTGCAGTATGACTGATAGCTGCTTGTTTCTTACAGAAGGCTGATGTCTACCTCTGCTCAAATGTCAGAATAACTCAGATCACGAGATTTTTTTTTTCCATATGTCTGAAGACAAGCTCACCATTGGTTTTGATGGAAGATTCTGTTTGAAAATCAATGCAGCAGTCTCCCATCTTGCAACTGATCCTTGCTTTCTCTCCCCCTTATAAAGGGGAATGAGATCTGCAAAGCAGTGAGTGTGTGGCATTCCTTTGATGGGCTCCGTATACTGGTTTTAAATTATTCTGTTTGGGATACTGAGAAACGGAGTTCGTTTGACAGCCACAAGAATCTGGCCCTCATTTAATTGCATGCAATGAAATCCATCCCCCAGTCGCAGGCAGAAACCCTGCCGTGCGCCTGCGAGGGGGCCGTGCTGTATCCTTTTGTCAGTGTCCTTATAAGCTTTTCATTGATTTCCTTGGGACTGCATAATCAGTGTGAGCAGACTTACTCTGGTCCCTTTTCTCAAAGGTACTGGTAGTCTGGAACTGCTTGAAGTTGAGAGTTAAACTGCTCTTTGAATCTTCTGAAAGACTTCATAGTTAGTGAATATTAAACTTATTAGCAGGGCATCATTTTCTTTCTGAGTACATATGAGTATAGCTTTTTGCAACAACTGCATGGTCACCTTAAGAGGGAAAAATCTGTTTCTGGATGTATTCAAGCAAAAATTACCTGGCATTGTCAACAGTAATGTCTAAATATTTTAACTTATCAGAATGCTTATTGCTCCACAGTTTCCATTTCTACAGTGTAGGCTTCTTATACCTTTTAATTTTTTTTGGTGCTATGAATCAATATTGGGAAACTGTTTGCTGACTTCCATAGCATTAACACTCTGTATTCAGACATGTAAAAGTGTCATGACTTGGCTAAAGTCTTAACTTTTTCAGAGGTAAAGTCAGTGTGAATGGAAACTTTCTTTTTTTTCTTTAGAAATAAATATATAGAGTGGAAATGCCTGGTGCTTTTTATGAACAAGTTTATACAGTTGATTGAGTGCGACTAGTATATCAATTTTATCTCTGTAGAGGGTGAGCGTATTTCTGAATTCTTAAATTGTTTCCATTACTTTTTAGAAGTGACAGGTAGTTTATCTTCTACTGTACCATGTAACTAAGTCTAAAAGTGGTTCAGAGAATTGGAAGAAATTAGATCCATGTTACTTTTCCCAAAGCCAGCACTACTGTATTTTGTTTGACTCTGTTGCCAGACATACTGTATCAAATCCAGCCTGACAAAGCTGCTGCAGTTGTCCTTGTGTGAATGTCATTTCAGCACAGTTTTTTTCCTCTCAAGCCTTTTGGGCTGATGCATATGTATTATGTATGAACTCTAAGGTGATCCTGAGGGAGTTAAGGACAGGGTTGGGGGACGCAAGGGTTTGAATCTGATGGTTTTTCTTGCAGATTGTTCCTGTTGTTCAAGTCAAATGTTTGAGTTCTGTGTCTGACTTGTCTAGGTGTCAATGTATATATAAAATCAAGTGTGGATGTGCGGGTGAAGGGCCCAGTTGAAATCAATAAAAAGAGCAGGAGTTTTCCCCTTCACATTAAGGAAGTAAAATAAAGTGCAGGAATTTTGTATTTGTGTAGACCTGGCGTGTCTGGGATAAAGATGAAGAGATGTCTGTGGTGTGTCATTCAGATTAAGCAGCCACCTACTATATTACAAGGATAACGTTTCAAAGCGCACTTGTGTTTTCTTGGATGTTCCTGTTCCCTGTGGAGCCCATTCATGTAAGATCTTTGTGGACGAGGTAGGTATTTGTTCTTACAGTCGCAATTCAAACTGTAGAGTTCGGTTAATTCGTCCTTATTTCTGTTTCAGTATCTAAGTTATAGATAGCATCCTTTTGTTGTGGGCAGGATGCTTCCGTGTGACAAAGTGGTGTTTCTGGCACAGGCCTCGTGCTCTAACTAGAAGATGAGACCACCAGAGACTACAGCAAACCAACGAGAGAATTCAGTTCCTAATTATCTCTGGCTCACGCCTCCAGACGGAGGGATTTTCTTGGATTCCAATTTTGTGAATGTAATCAGTGGAGGATGCAGAGTGTTCCCCTTTCGTGTAATTGCTTGGCACCTGAAACAAAGGGTTCATGAATAAATCAGAATTCTGCCACGTATACGCTTGGACTCCGTGTGGCTTCTCTTGCATAATGTTGTTATCCCTCATTTTTTCATTTAATGCCAGATCGATAAATGTGGTTTGTTGGCTTGCCCTCTCCACATACCCCTTCGTAAGAAGTTAGTTGTTGGTGAAATTGTCTGGAGTAGATCCATTGCCTCCTGTCAGACTGAAGTCGTAGGTTTTCAAATGAATGGCCCCTGTTAGATTTCAGCTCCCTCCCCACTGTCCTCTTGGGTTGTCACACCAGCTGTAGCATCACTAGGAAGTGCCTAATGAAAGGCAGCCAGTGCACAAATAATGGACATTTATGTGTAAGGAGTAAGTGCATGGAGGGTGGTGACCATCTCTGCTCTGTCCCACTGTGATGCCCTGCGTGGTCCTTGGGGGTGGTGGGGAGCCCTGTGCAGAGGACATGAGAAGTGCAGACGTGGCTGTGGGACTTGGCTTGTTTTACTGCTTCCGCTCC
The DNA here is from genome assembly GCF_963924245.1 of Chroicocephalus ridibundus. Classification (NCBI taxonomy): domain Eukaryota; kingdom Metazoa; phylum Chordata; class Aves; order Charadriiformes; family Laridae; genus Chroicocephalus; species Chroicocephalus ridibundus. Next base: position 160,157,917 of record NC_086284.1, read on the forward strand.
ATGAACTTAAAGAGGCTTGCAAAGCTTTGTGCTGGCAAGTCTTGGAGAGCCAGAGCAGGTGACAGGATCCTCATTTCCGTGACATGCAAACAGGACTTTGACTAAACAGCATCGTATAAATAGATGCAGCATGAGCATTTGTTAATTTGCAGCAAGCGAAATCTGTGTCCACGCAAGTCAGGGAGGCTTCCTTGTATTAAAGACATTTCCCTGCCTTATGCATTTCACATTTAAATATCCAGTTTGTGTTTATTTTAAACTAATACACTCTTTCTGGTTGCTTTTTACACCTTGCCCAGTGTTGGCAATGAAAGTAAATGACAGCTTTGCTTTTGGCCGTATTAATTTTACACATTAGAAATGAAGTCCTAAATGAGGCATTAACATTTAGCTTGTAAGCATCGGGAGGGGATGTTATTTAAAAGAAATAAAACTAGATGGCTGCCACTGGGAGCTTTGGAGTAAAATGTCGTTAGAGCATACTGGCTGACATTGAGGCTCGATTTGGAAACTTAATATTTCTGGTTTTTTCCTCCTGACAAATTTGAATCTCTGGATTAAAAAAGCTGAGTGTGAGCACTTATAAAATGCTGACTTAAAAAAAAAAAAAGCTGCGCACACAAATGCCTGCGCAGGCGCACATGCACCCACACATCTTCTCTCTCCCTACAAAATCAGTAGTTGTGTCCCAGGTAATCCAAATACATTGATTCCTGAAGTGCAACCCCTTTTCTCCTAACAAGGCTGCTGTAAGGAATGTGAAGTTCTTTGCTATTAAACCAAATCCCAGAAGTGCCAAGGGCTCCACGTAGGTGCCTTTTTTATTTTACTAATTGAAACGTATAGTCAGTGTGGTTTGTCATTTCTGTTATTCTCAATTTATACAGTGTTTGGAAGCATTCAGCTTGACAAAAGTAATGATTTTATGAATTCTGCCTAGGCTGTGAAAAAGCAGGAATTTTTATGGGGGTATATCAACTTAAACAGTAAGAGTGCCTCTTCAAGGTAGCCTTCATCTTGTTTGTGCCAGGCTGTAGACACTGAAGGATGACTTTGCATCCGTTACTATCAATCACTGCTGCAATGGCTTCACACTCCTATGAAAAAACTTAAAAGAAGGCACTGGGGTAAATGGAAAATACCAACAATGCAATCAAGCAGAATTTCTCATGGCACTGTGATTCCAGGGGTTTGGGAGATGGTAACTCTGTCCCACAAATGGCATGAAGGTAGATGGACCGCACCATGGGAAAACAGGTGTGAAACAATCACATCCTGTAAATGTTTTCTGTTCTTAATTTTGCAATGAGAAGTAGCCTTGATTTCAAGGATGGGAGTAAAGTGATCTGCATTTGGCTTTGCAGGATCTGGGCCCCCTTCTCCCTCTCCTTGTAGGTGACAGAGGAAGATACGGTCCTTCTCAGTCAGGCTTGGTCTGCAGAGGAACTGCTGCTGCTTTGAACGTTGTCTCAGGCTAAAAGATGCCATCCTTAGTAATCTTAATAGCAAAAGATTGTATCTTTTTATGTCACTTGGCTGGGTGGTGAGAGACGATGATTTTTGGTTTCAGAGTCCACACATCATAATCCACAAGGAATAAAATGCTTTGTTGTGTTTCAGTCCACCTCTCAAATGCATTGTGCTCTCTAAAAAGCAGAGAAATGTGGGATTTTTTTTTCCTAGCTTGTTTTATTTTAAAAGCCAACACTTTTTATGGATTTTTAAGACATTCTGTCAATTCAAGATGTGTTTTGTAAACAGTAAAAAGGTGAGTTTTGGGGCCTTCAGTAGTGCCTTCTGAAGTTACTTAACAAATGACATACTTTGTAGCTAGTTAATTTTCATGCTTTTTTTGGCTGATAAATGATTATATAAGGGGGTCAAAAAGTTTAAAATGGATAACTTGTAGGGATTTTTGGCTTAGGGAAGGTAGACATGTAATTAATAAGGTGGTTATAATTGGATCCCACGGATGATCTCTACTGTAATACCTCCTCTTAAAACAAAGAGCTTTAGGTAGTTAAAATCCTTTTAAAGACTATTTGCATTATTGTGCTTTAAAGTTGATTGGTACGCTGACAGAACTAAAATGTCTGTATTATTTGAAGTGACCTGACACGGAATAGCACATTCTGTACCTGCAGTGTTGGGTACCAGGAGCTGAACGTGTCCTCCTAGTAATCCATAGTTTTACAGCCTGTGTTGGAAGTGAGAGCAGAGAATTTATAGTAACTGAGGGGGAGGGAAGTAACACTTTTTAAACACTTGGTGATTAATAAAATGTGTCAGTTGGGGTCATAAATATAAAAATGATAAAGCCTGTCTTGATTATATTTTGGTCTTGATTAACTTCTAAAATATATCTGAGTTTCCAGATGGGGGATAAGCGCTTTATCTTTGGAGTTAAGTGTGTGTATGTGTGCACATAATTACGAAGTTGACGTAACTGCTAATCAAATGGGACAAATACACCAGAGAATCAGAGTGGCTACTGACACACGTACTCTGCCTCCCGAGAATTGCTGTGTCCCACTCGCTTGGTTTAGCAGTTGCTGCAAGGTCAGTCAGCTGGACGTTGTGCAAAGTTCCTGCTACCTTTGCACTGGCAACCCTGTGGACCATCCCTGCTCATCTCTGCCTCTCCACCTTCCTCCTCCTCTTCCCAAAGCAGAGTTGGTGGCCCTTTGTTTAGGGGAAGCTCAAATAGGGTGAACACAGCTGCCTGGTAGGCTGTTGGGTTTGGGGTTTTGTTTTGGGCAAGCTGTAAGATTTTATGACTTTTTCTGAAAGGAGTACATTGATGAGTGGCTCGAGTATGTTGGTGGATTGATTGCATGAGGTCTGTATGATTGACTGGAGGAGTCGATGGTCACTTTTCAGTTGATTTTAGTGAGCACTGGGTCAGGTCTACTGTGCCAGAGCAGAGGCTTTTTGAATTGCATAAAGGGCACACATCCCCCGTGGTGGTAGAAATATAGGATTGCAGGCTTGGGTGGAGCTCTGACCTGTTTCTCCCCTGTAAATCTGGGTCAGCTCCATTGACTTGGTTATATTAAATCTGGATCAAGCTACTGTAACGAAAAGCAGAATTTGTCCCTTGGTGTCTTTCTACAGAGCAATATACAATAGAATAACAGCTTTGCTTTTCTGCTTTCTCAACTTATTTGTCCTTCGTGGAGTACTTCTGCATTCAAGTGAATGGTAGCTTTTTCCCCCATGGAGATAGATACACGCTTGAGATATTGAAGGGGGTGCTCTCTATTTTCATTAGTTTCAGTGGAACTGGCATTGACAGATAAGCTATATGTAACCATTAGCATGCAGGCCATCAATGTGATCGAAGTCTTCTGCTCCTGCTGTAGAGCTTCTTTATCCCACGCAGAAAAGGCTATTAATATTTCTGGTGTGACAGCAAAAGTGTAATTGCATTAAAGAAAATACTGGGAGAAAGTTGTGGCTTCTGGAGCTGTTAACTAGTTTGAGATAAAACTCTTTTGAGATACTAAATGAGCTGAAATGGATAATATAAGACAGACATGATTTAATTAAAATTGTCGTTGTGTTTGGCTGTCCTGATCTATCTTGTTTTATTTTTTTTTCTCCCTAGAACGCATCAGTGTTTTGGGTGAACCTTTCCCCATTCTGTTGCCTGTTTCCTGAACGTTTTTCTTAAAATCTTCCAGAGCAGAGAAAGAAGAATTTTTGCAGAGGATGCCAGGACAGTTGCAAAAACAAAAACATACATGGGGCTATTGTGTCTGAATGATTAGTGATGCACAAAGCCTATACATCACTATAATGTCAGTGACTTACAGCCTCATCTATCCCAAGAATGCTGTAACCAGCGTGGTAACACGTTACTGTGAGAACTCTTTGTGCAACTAGAAATGCATCTCATTCTCTCCAGTGTGGTTGGGCACCAAGGGAAACAGGCTGTAATTCTTGCATGTCCAGACTACCTTGGGTTGTTTCCCATTGCCAATCTTTATACAGACTTTCCCCCCCTTTTTTTTAGCTTTCTTTGTACTCTTTGGACCTTTTGCTTGTTTCTGTGTTCATTGGGATGTGGTGTGACCAAGAGACTTTTACTTCATGCTCCCTTCCCAGGTGTGAGGGGATCTCTTGTCATCAGATTGTACCTCAACTGTTCTTACCTTGCCAGAAGGGTTTATGCCTGGTATACTCCTCCAGCATCGTGGGAGCCTGTAAACACTGCTGAATGTCAAGCAATGTGTGTTGTATATTGGTTAACGGCAAGTCTGTGCTTTCCTGCTGTCTCCTGCAGTTGAGGGCTTTCGCTACCAGCAAGTTAGGAGCAATATGTCTGGAAATCTTTGAGAGCTTGAGCCCAAGTCCACTTCTGTGGTGTTAATAGTGTGCTTTCATCAGAAGGCTTAAAAGTGTTCCATGAAGTAGGTCATACTTTCTTTTTCACCCTACAGGTAGGGCAACTGAGGCGTGGACAGGAAGGGTGTGTATGCAGAGATTTGGTTAATGGTTAGTGATACCTTCAGGAATAAAACTTGAGGGTGGGATGGTTTTGTGGAGCCTGACACTTGCGTGATCTGAGGGCTGCAATCCCCTTTAGGGTTGGAATAGATCGTGGTGCGAACTAGATGTCAGGCACAGACAAAGTCCCAGCACTCAGCCCAAGGGACACCACTGCAGCCCCGTCCAGGTGTGCTCTAGGCTTGTGAGGATGGCTGTTGTGGGTAGTCTTGTATGTCCTTTGTGGCGCTCCTGCCAGGAAAATCCTCCTGTTGCAGGTATGTGGGGCTTGGACAGCTTCTTTTGAGCTCTCCTATACAAGGTGTTGCCTCCATGGGACCATGAGTTGTGCCCCATGTCATCCGAGTCCTGATGCTAAGCTACAGACATCCTCTGCTTGGTTCTACTGCAGAGACATAAACAGCTCTTGCTTCTAATTTTTCCCTGTGTTTTGCCTTTATGTTTACATTTCTAAAGTGTAAATCTTGTGTATGCCCTGACAAATGCTGAATGGCCTTTCTTTTCTGGATCAGAGTTTGAAGGCATACTTGAAGGAAAAACATCAAAGGCCCTCACTAGCTCTTGGAAAGTAATTCTCAATTCAGTACTTCAGCCTTGTGCGCCCAGCTTGAAGCCGGGTTGCATAAATGGAGCTTGGAAGCAAGCAGCAAAACATCCTTCTTTTCAAGTTGAGCACAGCAAAGTTTGCTGTGTAGGAACATCTGATGTCTTTGGTGCTTCTGTTGCTTGAGAGATGTAGTCACTGACTCGGAGCATGGTGTTGCCAAATGGAAGAGGGACGCTGCAGCTCAGGAAACTGGGGTTCTCCTGCTGGTTCTTTCCTGCAGACAGCATTCCGGCTACCTTATTCTTCAGCTACCTTCTCCCTTGTACTATTTAAGCAACAGGCAGCCATTGCTTCGTCCATAAAGGTTATCCTCTATGTAGTGCTCAACACAGAAGACTGGTTGTCGAGGTGCAAGTGTCACAACAATGTCATTACACAAATGTATATTGAGATGTCACATCATGGTTTGGTGTAGACAAACTGAGATGGAGGCCATGCCGGTGCTTGGAAATCTCTTTTCTGGAATGGCAAGCCTGTCTTACTCGAGATAACATTGTGCTTGGACAGCTTTTGCCAGTAAAAGATTTACTGGATTGATGATCAATGTAGGTGACAGAAAGGCCTGTCTCTTCCCTTTTTGTTTTCTTTTGCCTTTGTACCCAGGTCTGCTAGAGGTTTTGCTGGCAAATTGAAGTTTATTTTAAAAAAAAAAAAAAGAGAGAAGAGCACATACAATAAACCCATACCCTTTCTATGGTCTTCCTATGTCAGCAAAGCTCTTGAGTGTCGATCAGGGCTGATGTGCGTGATCCATTCCGGGCTTTTACTCACACATCCATGATTAGCATATCTGTAAATTAAAATATTGCTTCTCTGTAAAATGTATTGTCCCTGCTTTTTGCTCATTTTATTGCAGTTTTGTGGTCAATATTCCTGTGACTTATCAAAAGGTAACATAGGTGATCTGTGTGAGGGGTTGCAGCTGCTGGCTGATGCTCTCCCAGATCCTTCCCTTTTAGACCTCCGTGTTCTCTGTGGTGGCTGCGGGAAGTTGCTGGTGTTCATTCCTTGAAACAGAAATCTCTGGTATAGTATTTCATGAGTGTGTTTGATACTGCTCAGAATGGCCTTAGATTTAAATCTATCATGTTTTTTGGTTCCTGTGGAGGTCCAGGGCATCAGAAGTAATGCTTCATGTGATTCTGTTCAAGGTGGGGAAACTAATGCTACTTAACGTGTTTGAAAGGGTATTTTCTACCTCAGTCTTGGAAACATAAACAAAAAACTTTCCATCTATCTTGCTGAACATGTGTGATTGTTTCCCACAAGTGCACAGGACTAACACTGCACTATGAGCTGCAGTGAGGCATTTTGGAGAACACTGCAAGACATCTAGGGATACTTTTCTTCCTGTCTTTTCCCTCCCCTGCTGATCTGTAAGTCTCTGTGTGCCCCTCATAGTCAAATAAGCGTAGCCAAAAATGTACCTGCGTCTGTGAAATTCTGTGGTTGGTTTGCTTCTTGCTTGTCTGTCAGAGATTAATTTTGCATTGAATCATGAAAAATGTCGCTCTGCTGCAAGTCGTGGCTGCTACTAGGTTGCCAGCACACTACACACATTACATCTGCATTTGCATGTTCAGGAGAGGGGCTACTTTAAAACTTCAGTTATAGCCTAAAAATACATACGGAGTCTTTTTTTCCCACACTTAACTTCCTTGCTGGAAATAGCAGGGTTGTGTCATGTTTGTCACCTTTTCTAGCTGTAGGCAGTTTTATGCACGACATAGTTATGTAGCAAACTGGAAAAACATACACCCGTCATTCTCAAGTGAAGGCACGTAGGAATGGCACTATGGCTGCATAAAATACCATGTGTGTGGAAATTAAAAGGAGAGGATTTTTGAGTGGACAACCAGTGTGTTTACATGTTTAGTTTATGTAGTAGCTCTTTCAGTTCCCATCTGTTCTGTGCCCTTTGGCAAGTGGCTTTGCCATTTTTTAACAAGCAAAGACATTGTCAAGTTCAGGGAGTAAGACTTGGATCTTATTTTACTTGCTGCTTTCTTCGTCTCTGTTATGAGATGGTCCTTAGGGAGAAGAGGTTGACCCCAGGAAGGAAGGAAGCTTTGTCTTCCTGGGCTGCCAATAATCTGTCGCTATAATACAAGGTTGAAAGGTCAAAATTGCAAGTTAAGCGCTTATGACCTGAATGTGTTTCACTTTCTCATATGCAAGTGAGGCAGCTGCAAAGGGTCGTGCTGTAAAGGAACATGATCTGAGAACCCCGTGTCTGTGTTTCTGCATCCATAGTTAAAGTATGGCTGGGACTTATTGTTCGGGACTTTCATCCAGAACAGAGGGTGCAAAGATCAGAGTTCATATCCAAGTGGACCATAGCAATTAGCTGGCAGGAGGGAGGGGTTGATTGGTTCCTGCTTTGCTTTAATCTTTGTCCTTGCTCTTCTGCAGCACCGGGATCCTCTCTACCCGTGTAGCTCTGCTGAAGCAGAGTCCTGTGGTGGGCACACCACAGACCAGATCCTGAGAGCAGGAGTCTGTCATGCCTGTCTTGCAGTGGCAACACCGGCACATGTAATAGAGCTGCTCTGAACCTGTACCAGTTCAACGTACGTAGGGGATAGTACAACAGAATAGCAAGTTATTACTGGAAATAGTTGCTGGCTACCAAAGCTGGTAATTCTGGCAGATTTATTCAAATGTAAGTGTGAGCCTGTACTTGACCCCAATTACCATTTCGCTTCTGAATTGCTTTGAAATGGACTTCTGCGCAGATACAGGCTTCATGGGAGCTCCAAGGTATGGATGAAGAGAACACTCACGCTTTCATTACTGCTGAAGTAAAGGTACATACAGACCTGTCTGATGTACAAGTGAGCCAAGTATAGATTATCCACAGCTTCCTGCTTGTGTTCTCCGCTGCCTACCTCATATTGCCTTATACCAACACCATGAGCTTGTTCTGGGTAAGATGGTCAGCTGGCCTCCTTCCTAGGATAGGCAGATGCCCTGCTTTGTAGGGAGTCCTGCTGATCTGCTGCAATGAGCAGTGTGGATTCACGCATCTCTGTCAGGATGAGCTGTGCCCCAGCACTGTTTTTGGACAGTGCTGCTAACAGTGGCGTCTGTGGGTAATCTGCGTTGTTGGGAGACGAGGTTGCAGTAAAATGGCCAAATCAATAAAATTAACCTCCTTTCTAGCAATGGCCCACAACCATCCAGGAAGCTGTTGGAGGAGCTGGGAGTTGACCCTCTGTCACCAAGACCATCTCATCCCTCCCAACTTGCACGTCCCTGTTCTGCTGACAATGCCCAAAGACATGGTTATTCAGTAGTAAACCTGGAGTTTAGTAGGTTGAGCAGACCCCATGTGGCTTGCCTTACGCTGTAGTGTGTGATTAAACTAGGGGCGGAAATCATTAATAGTACCTGGTACTCTCTACCTCATTTTTTGTTTGGGTCCAGCTTTTTACAAAGATGTCAGAAAGTCAATGTGTTCCTTGAAAACTTGTAATGAGTTACTTTTACTGCAACTTTATCCCCCGCCCTCCCCCCCATTTTTTTTTTTTTTTTCAACACGGGGGAGTGTGGGTGTCAGAGAGGAGCAGGAGTGGGTCTCCCCACAAGGGGTGATGAGATGGGAGTTGAGGGTGAGCTCAGGGTGGGGAGTGCCCTCAATGATGGGGTGCAGCCCCACGGCACCCAAGCAGAGTCGTGACGGGCTCTGGCCACAGTCCCAAGTAGGGTGAGGTAACAAGTTGAGAATACGTTCACCCAGAAGATAGGGCTTAACCGTAAAAAAGGTATGAGGTCCATGCAGGAAGACTTGCCAGCAGGTATGGACATCAGGAGAAAAGGCTGGGCATAGGGCCACCCATGACATAGCTTAGGTCAGGACTGGGTCCCCAGACCTGAGCTTAAGTAGACCTGCAGGCTTGTGGACTGGGATTGTGGATGGGGTTTCCTAGGGAGGTTGGTCAGGGCAATTAAGGCCTGTTGGTGCCCTCAGGGCCCTGGCAGTAGGGTTGCTAGCTCATTTCTGTGATCTGCTGACTTACCAACTTCTGAAAAAAGCTCTTCTGACAGGTGTCACAGATGGCTTTGTGCTGCAGAGGAGCCTGGAGACAAGCGGTAGGCAGTGAGAATTTGCTGTGCCAGTTGTTGCACCGCTATGATCATAAGGGTTTCATGTTTTGTGCAGATGTAATACGTTTTGGTTAATCATTGCTTTTAGACTTTCCCAGTTTTGGATCTTCACATTTAGGGGGGAGAAAAGAACATGTCTCAAACCAACACTGAAACACATAGCAGTTAAAGCCAGGAACACCCCATGCCTGCTGAGCAGCTACTTTTTCAAACCTGCTGAGATTAGTTATCCTTCAGATGACCAGAACAACATCCAGTGTAATCTGGGATTTGCAGCATTGTTACAATATTTAAGCCTGCGGTTTGGGTTTAAATGGATGGGTATAAGAGGATAAAAGGTTGGTGGGATATGAACGTGTAAGTTATCTGACCTTTTTCTGTTGGGGGGGAGGAGTCCCTACTAGGGGAATCTATTTCATCATGAATATTTATTCAAAGGAAAGCTAATGAACTTCCTGCTAAATGTATACATGTAGCCTGGCACACGTTTGTAGAAGGGAAGGACTGACTTTCCAAGCATGTGGTCCGTGGCAGTGTTAGCTGGTGACGTGCAAAATACATTGAAGGTCATGGCTTTTGTTGCTTCCCCTTCTTCTGCCATGAACCTTCTGCCCTCCTTGTCTGGTTTGCTGGCTCTGGTGGTGCTGGCATGCAAACTACACCAGGGAGCTGCTCCATGCTGGGCCATTCTTCACAGTTAACGTTGGTACACCTCTCGAGCTGGAACTGGTGGTGAAGCAGGCAAAACCTGATCAAAGCACATGCCTAACTGGATTTTTAGATCATGCTTTAAAAATGTTGGATTTTCAAATACTCCCATTAGTGGGCATTAGTACTGAGGAGAAATGTGTCACCAGGTAGTTTTTTGAGTCAGAATTTAAGTATGATTAAAAAGAGATTACTGAACTCAATAATATTAAAATAATGCTTTCATTAAATAAAGAACACCACTGGAACCTGTGGATGCACGTAGGAATTGTGCTCACCTGCAGCTTGATGTTAAGGCTAGAGAAGCATTTTTGCAAGTATGGACAAAGGGAGCTGGTGCTCACTGGGACTTCCTCACTGTTGGCTGTGTAGAAGAAGTTCCTCTGGAGGGAGAGGAGTGTAATTCCAAAGGAGTGAGCAGAAGAAACGTATGTGGGTTCAGCCAGGGAGTATCAGTCTGACTAGCAACAGATGCCATGGTCTGCATTGGAATAATAAACGGAGACACAAAATTATAATTATTATTTTACATTTTTATCCTTTTGCCATGTGTCCTAGTTAATTTGCAAATGAATATTCTTTTGCAGTGTTGCCTGTCAGTCAGGTGCTTTTCACTCTGCCAGTCACCACCTTGGGGTTGGGTTATCAGTGCTAACAAATACTTCAAATGAAATTGGGAGGTAACAGGCACAACTGAGAGCATTTTATCTCCGGTTGTAAGGACAAGTTCCCCTAATTCTCAATTATGTGTCACTCAGTTCCATTCTGACAGGAATTTATTAACCTTGTCTTATGAGCAATTTGGTATGCCACTTTCTACTGCTAAAGATCACGTTTTTATGATGCATTATTGATTAATATTGTTTGTGTTTTACCACCAGTTATTCTTGGCTGTAATTTAAGTCTTGTGCTTCACTGCTTTTCCCTTTTATTTTTACCAAAATACGTTATTCAGGGGCAATATCTTAAGGAAGACACTTCCACCTGTGCACAGGACTGGGAAGTGTAAGTAATTACTTGCATTCCACCGTCAATTTTCAGCTGCTGTTGGATGACAGCTGGAACTGGCACCATACCGGCAAAAAGTGCTTTTTCCCTTTCTGGGCTGTGATGGCGCACCAATTTGTAGCGATACAACCGAGTAGTTCAGAAAACTGTCCCAGGTGAACAATAGAGTTAAATAAAAGTCAGATTTGTATCTGAAGACAGGATGGCCAGAAAGACTTGGAAGCTGTAAGAAAATTTCTTAGGACTTTTCTAGCAAGACTGACTGAAAAGGGGAATTTGTTTAATATTTTTATTTTGATCCTTACAGTGTTGCAATAGCATAGATGGTCATGCTGCTTGGTTTTGCCAGTGACAATTAAAATGCGAGAAATAAGCTGCAGGCTACTGGGGTTGCGCGTTCTCTTGTCTTGAAAGGAGGCAAGAAGAGAAAACAGATACATCACTGATGTGAAAAACAAATGCTTCTTGTTTTATCTTCCTATTGTACCAAAAAAATTGTCCTGATTTATGTTAGTCTGAAAGAGACGTATTTTATGGCATCAAAGAGCTTAGTCTGGAGCTTGGAGTTCTAGTGAAGCCAAACCTTAACTGGAGTTTAAGTGGAAAGTTTGTCAAGTGATCTGGCTGTAAAAAGTTAGATCTTAGAGAATTTAAATTTATGTCAATTTATACAGTGTTAATCTCTGCAGAGCAGATCTTAATGCAAGACTGACGATTTGGGTCATGTTTGAAATTGATTCAGAGATTGGTCCTTGATGATTTTAGATCCAGTTTTAAAGCTGACTTGTGAGTTGGGACTGAGGATCAAAGCCTAAACATCTCTTCTTTTCGAGCTCGAGGGTCAGACTGAAGGGTCTTGTTTTAAAGTGGGTTTTTATTGCATACTGTAACTTCAAGTGCAAAATACACCATTGTACTGAAAATCTCCAGTCTTTGAGGCTTAAAAGACTCATTGAAGATGAAGGTGAAGCTGTTTGTGTACTTGTAAGCATTATGAGAAGAGGCCTCCAGAAGAATAAAAAAGTGCAAGTGGCACAGAGAACTCTGGCAAAAGAGAAACATTGCTGTGGAATGAAAAGATGAATGTTTGAAGGAGACAGCTTTGCCCGTGTTTGAAGTTGTAGCATTTGTGAGTGAGGACGTGCTGCCTTCTCTCAGGGAGAGGATTTGTTAGCCTCGAGAGGATGGCAGCTTTGGTAGGATATAGCAATTTTTAGCTGCTGCTGCATCAATGCATAGAGCTAATGTGCTTATGGCTGATACAGTGAGGGAAAGCCAATGCAGAGAAATGTTTTTAGAAACATGCTTACAGACACAGCTGGAACTGTAAGTTACGCCTTTAAATCACCATTACAGACACAGCTTTCAAAAGTGATTGGCAGAGCCGAAGGGGAGATGGGAGTCTTCTGTCCTTCTTGGATGTGGGGGAAAAACCACTCATCGCGTATCATCTTCTTCTTGCCTTTCCTCACCTGTGTGATGTACTACAGGTTCTGCAGTGCGGGTGTACGACGTGACAGCCGGGAGGTGAGGACAAACAGAAGGGGACTGTCAAGAGGTCACAAGTCAAGAGTGTAGGGAAATGCTCTGAAAAGAAATGAGGGTAAAACAGTTAAATGTGCATGAGAAGAGGGAGTCTGTTCATTCACCTGAACTCTTTCTGTGTTTCTTACATTAATTATCTGTATGTCATCCACTGCGTGTCACCTGCGTTCAGCTGGCTTTGCCCTGGTCCAGCCTGCTTCCCACTCCGTTGCTCTGCTAGCTCTGGCACTTCATCAGAAGACTTCTTGTTTCTGGGGGGTGTGCGTGCATGTGTGCATCCCAAGTAGTTGTTAGTGAGTTTGATGCCTTGGGCCTGTAAGTCAGTGCGGCGTGCGAGGCACGGGTGCCAACAGGCGGTTAGGTTGGAGCCACTGACACCGTGCAAAGTTGCAGCTGGATGGACCTTTCAGTGAGCTGTCAGTGTGGCCCTACCCTGACTCCATCAGAGCCGATGAGTTTCAGCAAGAAGCAGATTTACTGTCTGCTTTTAATAATTCCTTCCTTCTATTTTCCCTTTCCAATAAGTCAGTCCTGAGTAGACTGTAATAGAGCCGGTTAAAGATCAGTACAGTGAAGAGGCACGTCTGTTTAGAAATTGCAAAGAAGGAAACATTTGGCAATAACGGATGTCTCTTTTTTGGCAGGATCCAAAGAGCTCGGAAAGCGATTTTTCTTCATTAGCGATCCAAATTTTATCACCGCTCCTGTGTTTTTGGAAGCTCTCTCAGCGAGGATGAGATGATGTAATTGCATAAATGCAAGATTTCTTATATTTTGTGAAGGTCAGAAGCTTTGGATGTGGAGTTGGTGCAGAAACTGTGCTGCTTCTAGGTCACCTTTACGTCTCCCTTGGGCACAGAACGCGTTGAAAGCCAAGAGGATCTGTGTCAGTTTGATCTCCTTTAGGTTCTGCTGTCAAGCAGAGGCTTCCAGGGAACGCTTTGTTATGTGGAAACAGATGAAATTAAAATGGTTTTCTTTTATTTTTTATTTAATTTTTTATTCCAACCTCAGTGTAAGCTCTCTTGCACCTCCAACATGTCCCTAACAACATGTCATTTTTGGTGGCTCTAGGAAAACTTAGAGGGTTTTGTTTAAAACTGTCCCTGTTGGCTTTGAACTAGCCCCAGAGTCTTAATTAAACATTTTCGGTCAGGCGTGACTCCACAGTGAGTCAAATCCTTTGCCTTTGGTGTTTTGCTTTATTTAATCACTAGACTGTTTCTCTATCTAAAACACTACAGCATTTCCACTCAGCTTCCTCTGTTAGTGTTAAAAAAGCTTCCATTAAAAATTATTTTAAATGACCTTTTTCTGTCTTTATTCAGCTTTTCATTCTTAGTGACTTATTCCTTTCTGAATCTTTTTCCTATCTCCTGCTGCAAACTAGATTGTTTTCAAAGGATATATTGCTTTTCTGTTCTTTGTCCTTTTCTCTGAACCCTTATTTGTATTCCGGTCGTTCTCTCTGGCGTTGCTTTACATAGAAGTCAGCTATTGCTCAGCCACCCGCCAGTGGTTTTATCACAGGAGGGAGGTGATGTGGGTAAAACTTCTTTAAGGAGTGAAAAGTTGCACTATCAAAAGCGGCTTTGGAATCCCTGTAAATTACTTCCAAATTCAGTTAGCAGTTTTATCTGAATACATAGACATATCTGAACAACATACATAGAACAGGTTTTGGAATCTTCTTTCTTCCTTCTCACCAGGTGAGATTTGGAAGCTCTGTGCTTTCTGACAACCTACAAACTAGTTTGCTTGCTTAAGGAAATTGAAACTGAGAATCCTGTCCGGTTTTACCCAATTGAGATGAGGAATTAGTGTTCATCAGGAAGCTCCCAGTGAGGTACAGGAACTGGACTTGTGACTCCCTGTTTTTCAGAAGGGAGCCCATGGCACTGAGCTGTGGGGTTGCTTGGGATTGGTGTCCTCTCCATCTTGCAAAGCTGTCCTGCTTGGCCAACAGCGCCAGCCAAAGTGACTTTATATCCTGGTAGTGAAGCCATTTCCCTTCAGCACCTTTAGTCACTGTCTTCAATGAACAATTTAATAGTTTTCTTGCTTTCATACCTACTTTGTGTTAGAAAAATTCAGTAAAATGAGAGAGGAAAAATCTTATGAGTTGTTTTGGGAGTAATTCTGATAAACTCTTTATTTAAGAACAAATCAAAAGAAAACTTTCTGTGGTTTTGCCACTGCACTACAACAATCTTTTTTTATAGCATGGCTTTATAGGATCATTATCAGCTGGCTGACCTACAGTATCTGAAATCACCAGTTCTCCATGGGAAAGTTCAGAGTGCTTGGCAGCTCAGTTCTGGGTTCTGCCTTTCGCTTTCCTGTTTACTGTCATTAGCCTGGCTTGATTACACTTTTCAGACTCCATGACTGATGTATTGAGATTGGAATGTAGCCCATCATCTGGGAAATCAGAGAATTTCATACGCAAAATATTTGCTAAATGCTAATGAGTTCTTAGACCTCTAACCGAATGGTAGTCATGTATATTATTTACTTAATACAAAATCCGCCCTTCTGGGGTGACAACCAGTCCTCCTCCCCAGGCACCCTTGTTTACTCGTCTAACTACATGAATCTTAGAGATCACCCACTGAGTCATCGTGGTCCATGCTGAGCGCTTCTCAATCCACCCACTTATCTGCATCCTTTGCTGCTTCTTATACGTTGTGCTGTTGGATACAGCTGTGCTTATATTAGGATCTCTGTGCAGTGGGAAACCTGCAAGCAGAGTGAGACCTAATTTGAACCCAATCTCTGAAGAAAGCACGCAACTCCTCTGTAAGCCAACCAGTCAAGGGAGAGATGCCTTCTTGCGTGTTTTGTTGCAGACAGGAAAGAGTCTGGGTTTGAATCATTAGAGTAGCTTTTATTTTGGTGTCTGGACAGCATCAGCACTGTCTGACTGTAAGACTGAAAAATTAATAGTTTAAACTGCTGAATGCTCCCAGGATTATTGAGCGAGGGCCTCATGCTGGAAACATTTGCCTGTATCAGTATATTTTGCACTTAAGTGCAGTGCTATGATGTATTTTTGGTTTATTTTGTTAGTAGGAAACCTGGAACCTCTTCTGTGTTGATGTAAAATAGATGACGCTGAATGATGTTGAGATGAAGAACTAGAATGTAATCCATGTTAATTTTATTGGTGAATTGAGCACACAGCTTCTGTATCTAATATAGGTACATGAACAACACTAAAACAAATTCATCATGTGCTTTATGCTGGCTGAGGGGATGCAGGGCATTAATGCTAATTTATAACAATGAGTATGAAGTATTGGTTGGCAAATTAGGGTGTTCCCTTTATAAACATGTTGTTTCAACATGCCATGCTTTTCCTGCTGCATCTAGTGCTTATGATGAAGTTTAGGAGTTTATTTGAATATAGGTTAGTGCTAATGTAATCAGCTGGAAGCTTAGTTCAAGTTGTCCTTGTATTTATGTATTTCCTCTTCTGTTCTTTCCCCATCCTCTCCCTGGGTGTGTGATCGCAGCGACCAGTTGTAAGTCATCCTTTTTATCCCTTAAGTTTCTCTTGTGTGATTTTTTTGGTTTTTTGTTTTGGTGTAATTTGGCAATATCCGAATTCATCTGACGAATGTATCAACACCATGTGGGATCTGCAGCAGTGCCTGGTAATAGCTGTTCATGCACAGTGGTTTCCAGCACTGCATTTGTAGTTCCCTGGAGCTCTAGGCAACTTTGAAAGAGCCTAAAAAGTGATTTAAAGCGAGCAAGTTTGTATGTGCTGTTGGACCAAATCTAAAACTTCTGAAGGGGCTGCATGCTTACTGGAAAACTTCAAGGACTACATACAGAAAAACCTGAAACTCACTGGTGTTGGCACACTTTGTCCTTTCCTCCACACTGCAGGAGCAACGTGGTACTGAAGCAAGGAACTTTATTTTTCACAAATATTTTTTCCTTTACAGATTTCTAATAGTGTTATGGATGTAAGTGGGGATGGTGAATGGGAGAGGGAATTTTGAAGACAGACTCTTTCTGTAAAGCTTTTTGCTCCTAAGAATTGTGGTTCTGTTTTGAGCCTTAGGTTTAATAGGTCTTCAGTCATGCTTGCCTTGTGGCAGGTGTCGTATGGTCTTTCTTGCTCAGAAACAAGTGTCGCCCTTGTCCCAGAGAGAGAGGCAAAGTGGTTGACTGTGCCTTAGCAGAACTGGTGATTCCAGGTGGGATATCATTATCCTAGAAAATGCTCTTTAAAGGAAAAGCATAAAAAATTGGATCTTAGAGCAATAAGATGTAGCTGCACTAAAAAGTTGTGCAGATGATTAAGAAAAAACAAGTAAGTGTAATTCTTGGAGAAGTTAAATGTTGGTGGCTAGGACCTGATAAAGTGATATAAATAAAAAAAAAATCTATTTCATGTTATATATTTGGAGAAATTAGGTGGTTGTTGTGCAGAGGGCATACCTTTATGCTTTCCACAAAAAAAACCCCAAACACGTAGAGATGGAGAAGAGATGAAGAGCTTATAGCTTTGAGCTACATTTCAAATATGATTATGTTCTAGGGCAGACGACCAGATCAGTATGACTTTGTACAGACTATTACTATTCCCAAACCTAGCCTGTTTTGCTCCTGTTGCTCATTACTAGGCACTGAAGCTCAGCCACGACCCTCAGAGTGAGGTGTGGAAGGTGGTGGGCAGTGTAACGGGTATCAGCCAGAGATACTGGAATGCTCTTGGCAAACAAAAGATTCCAGAAAGCAGTTTCCCCACACAGAGAAGCAGGAACCAGACTGGCCACTTCCAGAAATTTAGACCATCTCTCCAAAACACTTGGCACATTTGTTGATCCTTTCATCGTCAGGGGTTGCAGCAAGTGAAAATGTTGAATATAAAAATGAAATGAAAATTGAAATCCTGAAAGGTACTGGAAAGGTAACCAACAGCAAAAGGCTAATAGATGTTTTGTTAGGGTGGCAATTTAATGCTGAAATAAAGAGTAAATTTCAAATCCTACAAAGCAGAAAAGGCTGCTGGCATACTTCTTTGTTAAGCCAGTATTGTAGGAATGATAGTTACAGTAAATAGTTTTCAGCTGTGCAGATGTTAGTACAGATAAGCAATGACTGTGTGGATGAGGGGTGAAAGGTGGCAAATGAGCCAAACTAAACAGGGCCTCCTTTAAAAGTCCCCAGGAAAAAGTGGCAGTAGAAAATCTGAATAAAGCACAAAGAAGCAGTAAACGGTGTGGGAGGAGATGAGAAGGAAAATGATAGTAATATCCCCAAAGTTGTTGCTGAAAGAGGTGCTGAAGCGTTTTACAGATTGCTAAATTTATACTGGCCAGAGCACTTGTCGGGAGTAAATGAAGAAAGGCTTCATGGCAAGGAGCAGAGCCAGCCTGCCAGAGTTACTTGCTGTAGTTCTGCTTAGACCAGCAGTAGCAGAGGTTGGATCCAGCTGTGGAGCCTTTAATGTCTCCTATCCCAGGGAAAAGCCACATGGTAAAAACCGATTCACAAAGGAACCTTTGGAGACTTGTGGTGATTGGCACAATCTTTGTCTGTATCAGTCTGAGCAAATTAAAGTGGGTAAGATAAAGCTGTGTAGGTGGATGAGTAAGGTGTGTCAACCAGGTATGCACCCTGAGAGCACTGAACGGTTAAAATAAAACCCCAAATCAACCCTACTCATGGCAGGCTTTGCAGTCATAAGTCACATGACAGATTTCATCAGGGTTCACTGTAGAACACCTGAAGGGCAATAAAACACCAATAATCATTAACGTTTTCAAGGCTGGATGTCAATATGAAGCATACACCATTAAAATGAATGAGCTTGAGGGAATGGCTAACAGAGACCTCTTTGTCAAACAAAGGTTCATTCTCTCAGATCTGCTGTGTATCTCCTTGTAACTAGATAAAGATGTGGAGGTGAATCAATACCATGATAAGAGTATGTTAAAGATATTTCAATTCTGATATTTTAAAATAATTCATTGACTAATATTTGATAGCAGTATATTAAAGAGTCTTCAATTCTGATTTTTTTAAAAAATAATTCATTGACAAGTATTTAGGTAAATAACAAGATGTAGTGGAGCATAACAAAAAAGGCTACATCCCTCCTTCCCCGCCCCCAGCTAATTATTAATGACTGCCCAACAGTTCCTAACTCATCCATTGCTGTTGGATGGTAGAAAACAAAGAAGGAATTTGGGTTACATACCTGCAAGTTGCTGAGTGCATTCAGTGGGGTGGGAGGTCACCTGGCTTTGTTTCCAGTTTGCAACTTGTGGCAGAAAACTGTTTGCAGAAACCAAGTACTAAGCTATGGCTCAAACAAAGAGGCCTCTTCACTTTGTTCAAAACTCGTATGTGGTGTTTGCATTGAGAATGTGCCTCATGTGGGAGTGGTGTCTCAAAATACCAGACCTTACTTATCTATATAATAAAATTTTGGGTTTTCCTCAGTGTAGAAGAGGGAGGGTGATTTCCAAAGCTTGGCATCTGGCTGCAGGATGAACCTTCTGCACCATCAGTTCTCAGGTCAAAAGCAGCTGCTCTAGGACTGCTTTATGGGTCCCCAGCTTAGAGAGCATCACAAGAAGACCGATGACAGCTGATTCCACTTGTCCTTGTTGGAACAGTTCCTTGATATGAAGTGTCCAGGTCTTTCCTTCAGTGTTAGCTGTGAGTGCTTCACTCTGGTGACAGGAGACTGCTGTCTGCAAGCGCTCTGACGAAAACGGTGCAAGACAAGGGAGATTGATTAGAGTTAAAAAGGATGGGCAAATACATGTATATTGGGTATGAATAAATTTAAAACCACCAGATGAGGTTTTGCAAAGAAAGAAGAATAAAATATTTTAAGTTTGGCACTTGTATGACATCTTGCACAAAATAAACAATATGACTATCTGCAGTAGCAAGAAACAATGATCTGTCCTGAGCATGACTACCTAGAGTAACTAACCTGCAAGTCATGCCTTCAAGAAAAAAAAAAACAAAACACAACACCCAAGCCCTATGAGATTCATGATCACTTTATTCTACCTGACAAATATACGGGTTATACCTTGAAAGATAACACTGGATTTTGGATCTGTGTTCGTTTGTTTTACGGTCTGTGTGCCTGAAGAGAAAACACAATTAGATAGTTCAGTTCCATACCCCAAAGGCTGATGGAAACCGTGTCTTAGATCTGTATGCCACAAAATGCATAACACATAAATAAGTGACAGTTGTTCCTTTTCTTGGGTCTTTCACACAGTGTTGTAATACTTTTGAGAACTTTTTAGACTTTCCAAAAGTCTTAAATACCACAAGACGATGGTGCAAGTTGATGTTGCTAATGGCTTTCTTTGGCCAAATCACACATTATTTGGGGATCCTCCAGATGCAAGGCAGGAGGTGGGCATAGACTAAAGCACATCCTGAAAATGTGCAAAAATCACAAAGATTTTGTTGGGTTTCTGACAGCAGGTTTTTGCTCTAAATCTCTCCTGTGGTAACGAACCACTGCCATTCCCTAATAAAGTTCGCTAAATGAGCACTTGGCTGCATCTGTGGCTAAAACCAGTTTGAGCTACTGGCTATGGTTAAGCATTCAGATACTGTGCTGAGTCTTTCCTTGCAGTCTGTTCCAATTAAAGTCGGTCAGAAATCTCTCCTTCCAGCAGCCTCATCCAAGGGCCATTGCTATAATAACAGCACATTGTTCTTCCCACTAGGATGTGCCCATGAGACATTAGCTGCTGTATAAAAGCGTTATACGCTTGAAATTGGTTGTTAAGTTGAACAAGGTAAAACAAGCCGTAACATTAACCACTTTTCTTCAGAAGAAGGGAAAGTAAGAAAGTCAGTTTAACTCAGTATTTTTGTTTAACCTTATTAAAGTGACCCAATCTAAAAGAAGATGCTGCTCTCTGATAGATCCTGCTTCTGTGAAAGTGGTTTGGAGCAGGGACCACCACTTCTTCTGCCTGGAGGCCACTCCTTGGGGCAGTGCTTCTCTGCCCCGTAACTTGGGCTTCTGCAAGCAAATGATCGTCTTGCAAGCATGTGTCACTGCGTTATCTTGACATTGCAGCACTCTCTCTGATCGTAGACTGTATAGTGGGACAAAAACTTGTTCTTTAAAGTTGGTGGCAGTTCTCAGTATCTGTATGTAGCTGTAACAGAAGACGGCTTATTGTCACTGTTGTGCCGAAATAAGACCTTGTTAGCATGAGAGAACTTGGAAAAGGTCACATGTGTGAAATGCCATCGCAAATAGTAGATAAAGCTTGATGTGTATGTTGCTTTTTTTTCCTAGTTGCTGTTCATCTCTTTTATTTTTCGCTAGTAATTTATGCCAAGTGTATTTGAAGCATGGTACTGTAAATTACCCATCGTTGTGTTTTAAACAAAGCATCACTGGTTACTTTTGGTCATGGGAGCACGTATCTTTGAAGCACTTTGTTAAAGTGAAATTAATTTGAAAAACTTCATGCAGATAGTTGCTCTGTGTAAGACAGAGGCAATATAATTGTTTTTCTGTGTTGTTTTTCATCAGGCTTTGTTAGGATGCAGTGACATGTGCTACTTATTTCTTGTTAGAAACCAGCAAGATGTCTGCTCATAACTTGGTAGCTCCACTCAGGGTATTTTCGTCCTTCCAATGGAAATTTAGATTTCTCCCGTCAACCTTTCAAATTCACTATTGCTTTTCTTGATCCCTGCATGATTTCACCTGTGGGTTCCAGGAGGTGGGAGGTGTTCCCGGTCCCCAGGCTGCAGTCGGAGGTAACGGCTCCGACAGTCCTGCAGCGTGGTGCGGGATCTGGCCTCCTTCGCTGCAGGCTGCGCGGGTGTGAGGAGGAGACTCCAGGGTTCAGGCTGCAGAGGGGTTTTGTCATTTGTCATCACAAGGCTAGAGCCTCTGAAGCAGACTGACTCATCCCCTTCCTAGTGACTCACTATGTATTTTCTTTTTCCTGGGTGGAAAAATAACTCCTGTATTTCTAACGGGAATGGTAAGTGAGAGCCAGACCATAGATACCGGTTTATATCAGTAAAAGGCAAATACATATTTAGAAGTATTTTTATTACAGAAGTCCTGGTACCCTAGGAAATGTATGCTTATGTGGTTTGAGGCAAGAACTGAGTCAAAATGTGTATTGTTTCAGCTGTCAGGACTGGGGAAGGGTGCCCTGGCACAGAAATGAAGTAGCTTGCTCGCGGTCGCGTCAGGGTTCAGTGTGGAGTCAGGCAGCAAATATGTCTCCCCTGATTCATCTCTGGTCCTCTGTCCCTTCAGCCACCACACCTCGGGGTGTTTCAGCTGAGTTTCTTTTCTCTTATTTAGCATGCCAGCATAAGTAGATTTCTTTTTCTACGTCACCTATCTGTGTTTGATAGTTTTGCTTGTTTTTAATCTCTGATGGTCCGAGGAGCCGCTTCCTGTGCCAGTTTCTTCTATTTACTCGCTTGTTTTAGTTAAGGGACAGGAATTTTCTCATAGGAGCTCTTATGCTAGTCCCTCACTTTGTTTAACTAGAAGGTCTGCTTCCACTTGTTTCGCAGTGTGACATTGCAGTCACAACCCTGCCCTCCTCCATGCTCAAGTGTTAGACTTGCATGTAAGGGGTGTAAATAGAGGACCTGATTCACCAGTGGCTTACTGTGCATTTACATAGGGGTCTCTGATATAGGGTCAAAGAAGTTGAATTTTGTGTCAAACTAAATAATGGTCTGCTATATCTTCATAGAAGTGTTCTCTCCTGATTTTAAATTTGCTTTTTGTGCATATTTTTGTCTATTACATGAAACATTCCAAGCCACACCACAGCTGTCTCTATTTGGAAGAGCTGCTGCAGCGTTTTCACGTTACCCTCTAAGGTAAGGTCCCTGGTAAGGCTGCGTGTACATACGTGGCCACCCTCTCGCTGGGGAAGGCTGAGCGTCGCAGGAGCCCGTGGCAGATGCCGCATCCGTAGCCTGGCTGGGGAGCCGAGATGGTAGGGTGGGGGCACGCAGCTGACAGGAGCCACTGCAATTACACGGCCCAGTTAAAGTACTTCAGCTTTTGAGCAAAAAGAGATGAATAATTTTGTGGGAGGAAGATGTTAAGAGTTCAGTTCCTTCGCAATAATTCTGTTTCTTTCAGATAGCTCTGAAATAAAATCCTCTGCTATTCCTTCTTGCTAAGACTCTGCAATCAGATCTGCATATATTATCTCCCCCTGCTTACAGCTTATTAAATTCTTTTTTATTTAGTACTTACATTGACGCAACAGTGAATGACAGAAACTTACTCTACTGGAAGTCTAAGCATGTGTGTGCTTAAATGTGAAAAAGTCACGTTGACTGGCACCTGGCACGTTGATAGCAGTTTGGTAGGTCTCTGCTCCAGGCTCTCTGTGCGTCACTGGGGGCTGCAGGGTGTGTGTGTGATGATGGATTTAAACGTAACTTCTGAGGCTTCTCCTTGCTTTCTGTTGCTGTAATTCATGCTTTACCTAGCTACGCTGGAACGGCATTGCTAATCTTCATTTTAAACTACTTGATGCTATTTCATAGTAGCATCGCCACGGGTTACAGTGCAGCCCAGGGCTATAGGGTAGGGCTGGGGCTCAGGGAAGAGGCAGCCACGTCTGGATTCCCAGCTCTACACTCGGACGCTTGTAGCTCAGGGAAGGAGTAATGATGTGGGCAGCGCTTTGCTGGTCAGAGCATTTTATCCTGAATCTTGTTTTCCGTGGCCATTCACGAAATCTTTAGGGTAGTTTTGCACCTGGGCATGGGCAGCGTGTGGGAAAACTTGTCTTGCATCTGCCTGGGGAGGCATTTAGTGAGGCAGAACAACATACCCTAAATGTTTTACTGCAGAACTGAGTGTTTTAAACAGGAATGAATAATACAGGTGCTGTCCCTGTTCTCTTCGGCTGGTCAAGATAGTGGATTCAGACTTTTCTGTTTCATCAAAACGACTGTGGAGAAGCATTGAAAGAAGGTTGGATTCCGATTGTGAAGGATGATGTGCTCTGATCAGGAAATGAAACAAAAGCCTGTCGGAACTACAACAGTATTTTGCAAAGATGACGCTTTACCTGGCCTGACACTGCCTTGCAGGGCTGCAGTATTTAGACTGAAGTGCCTCAAACTGTTCTCCAGCTCCTTTGTAACTTGAACGGCACTTCTTCCCCACGCATACATGACCTTCAAAAGTCAAAGTGTCTGTGGAATAAAGATAGATGACTTACAGTTGCAATAGTTTTTTTCGTTTGCTTTGCCTAAATTGAATTGTCTTAAAATCAATAGCTGGTTTATTTGAGGTTCACAATGTGTCATTGACTTATTGACACTTTTCTAAGTGCACAGTTTATTAAACATTAGAGTAGTCCTCACAAGATTTGCTGGTTCAAGTTTTGAATTTTCTTGCATTAAACCTTCCTTTCTTTTCCAAAACTTTTTAGAAAGTCATTGACAGCCCACAAAATTTATATAAAGAAGTTTTTGTTGACTCTGAATTCGTTAAACCTACATTAGCGTGAGATGTTACTTGTTTCTGAGACAGTTCTTGTAAATTTAGTTTAAAATGTTGTTCAGAAACATGAGACAGACTGTCTTCAACTTGCAAAAAGATGATTCAAGATACTCCTCTAATGAATGATTGACAGGGATTGCTTAGAGTTCATCTAAGGAACTTTTTCCAAGTAGCAAGTATGGAAATGTGACATATGAAGGAAACATTTTTTTTCAGAAGGGTTTGGGCATTTGTTCTTTATTTCAGGATTTCGGCAGCAGGATTTGAGGTTCTCTTGTTCTCTCTTCCTTCGCTTTTCCAAATGCTCAGATTTAATGTAGGTGGCTAAAAAGGGACTAGATTATTGAAAAGCTCTGTTATCCAATTTATTGAGGTTCTTTCGTAAATCTGGTAAAAGGAATTGCCCCGAGTCCTGTTTTGTGACGCATTTTTCTTTTAAATAGCCCTAGGGGATTTCAGAACATGTTAACATGTTCTGATCTTGATAAGTAGCATTTACTGTCTTGTTGCAATGAACCAGGGGAGTTGCAGAGCAGCAAAGCAGCCTGCTCCTTTCAGACAGCATCGGCAGTAGAAAGTTGAGGACAATCCCTAGACATCCTGACTCACGGGTGCATATTGTAACTCTTGAGGAAAAACATTCACTCAGCATGTACCAAAATGGAAAGTTTCTATTATTTTTTTTCCCTAATCACTGCATCTGTCCTGCAGACCCTCACAGTGATGACAATTAATGAGCTTTGTTTTGGGCAACCCCTTCCAATAAGCCCCGTGGTGCAGAGACTACATGACCACATAGGGCAGTCACAGCAGAAATAACAGAGCTTTTTTTGTTGTTGTTTTTGAGCCTCTTAAAGAATCGCAGCAGAAGATAAAAACCTAGTTAATGATAAATCTGGCATTTGCCTATTATCCGTTTTTTTGCGTGTGCCTTTTGTATTTTGTTCTTCAGTTGTTGTTTGGCCCAGAGGGAGGCCAAAGTACGTGTCTGTCTGCCCTGTTGTGTCCCTTACTCTGCCTCCAGTGCGAACAATCCTGTGATGACAACTGACAGCGAGGCCTTGAGATGCTGATCGGCAATTTCATTGTCATTTGACAAGCGTCTGCTTGTGGTGGAGATGGAGGAAGGGGAAAAAGGACACTACATTTAACACAAAGGACACTACATTTAAGACCAAACTGTGTCGTATAATTTCTCTCCCCTATTTTTCCTAAACCCTTTGGGTTTTTTCTCTCTCCGACTGTCTTCCCCTGCTCTTTCTCCACCTAGAGCTGGATGCCAAGGTGGAGATCTTTGCATTGCTGGGTTTTCCCCGGTGCCATTCGATGCTCGGGGCGTGCGGCTGGAGGCAGCACAGGAGCAGCAGCTGCCCAGCAGACACCCTGCTGTGCTTCGGGCTCGCTGAATCGGTCACCTGGTTTCTAAAGGATCATCTTTGCCTCTGTGCAGTTAATGTGATTTTGAATACTATCTACCACTAACATATTTTTTTTTCTTCTGGTTCCTCAAATTTGATTTTCTGAGGCATCTGCACACCTGATTCTTTTCCTTTTCCACTGTGCAACTAAGGGCCTAAATATATGTTTCACTCTGAAGTCTTCAGGATTTTCTGAAGCTGTATTTTCAAGCTTTCCCTCCAGATCCCCATTGGTGTCCTCTCCATCATACAAAAGCTGAGATCTTTGTGTTGTTGAGCAACTCTGTGAGCTGGTGCTGGACAAAAACCACAGTGCATTGAGAAGGGTGAGGAGAACTGGTGAGAGCAGGGGCTGTTACCAGCCTGTAGCACTCAGTGGGTGCCAAAGTGTGCGAGGTGCACCCCAGTGGGCCAGCATCCAGACTTGGGTGAGCAGCTGGAGGGAAGGTCGCATGTGGAGCTTGGCTGGCTTCGCTGCGTGGTGTCTGCTTGGGGACATCTTTCTCTTCTCACCCATCCTGTCCCGAGACAGATGGGCTCTTGGAACCAGCGTTGCACCCGGCTGCCTCTCCACTACCTGCCTTCCTCTTCCTCGGAAAGTGAGGCCGGGCATGATGCTGTCATTTGATGTTAGTGGGGACCAAGCTAAACATACGCGGACTGACAGGGAAAAAGATGGCTTTGGCCAGGCAGCAGTGAGGAGGAGTCCTGGGGGTTTGCTTATGGTTGCTTCAGCGCTCCTTTTTCTCCCACCCCTCTTCTGAACCCCTGGCAGCTCTGCTTCGAAACACCATGGGTGAAACATTTGTGACTTTCCAGAAACGGGGCTAGAAGTTTTGCAAGGGCTGCTTGCGAGCAGGCGTGAGGCTTGCAGCGCTTCCTCGTGATACGTGGAGCGGAAAGCCTGGGAAGCCACCTTCCAAATCCTTGGCTCCTGCAGCTCCGTGGCAGATGTGGCATAAGGAGAGCCTGGGCTGTGCAGGGGCTCCTGCGCCGCATGGCTCAGCTGCCTCCGGGAGGAGGAAAGCAGGAGGTGGAGGCAGCATCCAGCCATCTGCTGCCGAGGCAGAGGCAAGATTTATTTGACACTGCTATGGTCTGAATCCCCGGATGCCCGGAGGAAGAGGGAGGGGAAAGGACTGTAATTAGTTTAACTGGCCACAGGTGTGTAACAAGAGGAAGCTGGAGACAAAACAAATTATAGGGCAGATTCTGGCCCTGGCTGTTGCTTTAAACAAATGGATCCTGAGCTGCCCTTGGGGCTGGATGTGTCTCTGTGTTGGGGCTTGGTCTATGGAGGCAGGTATTTAATGATTCAGACTGTTGGAGGGATGTTGTGACAGAGAGTTTGACCTCACAAATAAAATACACCTTTCCTGTTAGTGCACTTCCCAGACTCCAGCTCTCTTGCTTGTTCCCTATGCTGCCTGAGGGTGCACGCACTGCCTTCATAGGTCTCCTCTGCGATGACATGGGGATGGTTGATGTCCACCAGGCTGCTTACAAGGTGGAAAACCTTTGCACGACTTCCCTAGGCTCCTTAAGCAGAAGGCATTGCATGCCACAGCTGGCCGGCTCAAAGAGCACCTTTGCTCGGCCTCCAGCCTGCTGATGCCTTCACATCTGTGGAGGGTTTGAACAGAGGCAGGGCACATCTCTGGCTAACGTCTGGGGCTCTCCTGTGGCAGCACTTCATTGTACCAAAGACATATCCGTCCCTGTCCTAAGGGCTTTTATTAAACTGGTGAGAAAAAATAAGGTGGGAGAGACAGCATCACCATGCTGACAGGGCTGGTGGCCATAACAGATCCTAGGTTCCTGGGCTGCCCCTCAAAAACCTATTAATTAGGTTTTGCTGCTGCTTTCTGAGCCTCTCGTCGGGCTTGGCTCTTATAAGAGCTAATGCTAGTTTTGAATTCCATGTGGAGGTTACTGTTGAATTATTTGACATGTTATAGGCTTTCTCATAAGAACTTACAGGAAGCTTCATTGTGACTTCCCATGTGTTTAATGCATTGCCGTTTTAATTTTAATGGCTGTAAAGGAAATACCTTCCTGGAACACTAACCTTAATTGACTTTCTTTTGAAAAGCCAAATACAGAGCCTATTTTCTTACAGCTCACTTTTGATCTGTAAAATATCATACTGAAGTAGAGATCTTGTCAGAATTTTATCCCAGACTCACAAAAATCTCTGTTGGAGTAGGGACAGAAGAGAGTGAAAGAGGGGAAAAAAACTCTAACAGAAGAGATAAGTGTATTCTGGATCCATGCATGATTGGCATGGAGTTGGAAGGCAGGTTTAACTCCTCTCCTTGATTCAGCAGTCTGTTACTACATCCTACCCCCAGTGCAGCCGTCTCGAGTATATAAATGAGTGTCCTACACAGCCCGGGTACAAGACTGCTAGGCACAGTGGGTAGCACCTTGCTCTGCGGGTAGTCCCATCAGCTTGAGTAGAACTACTGTAGTGAAAGGTACGAAGCGGTGCGAGTGAAGGGCATGGTTCATCAGCTCTTGCCCTGGCACCAGCTGAGGGCTGTATGGTTGCTGCCTCTGCTTGGTTATTTCTGCTGCTGGTCTGTGCCCCCTCTGTCGAGCAGCCACTCTTGTCTAGTCAGTTCTGATTTATCTCATTGTGCTCTGTGAACGATTTGGGTTTGGCTTTTAACCCAGTTTATTTCACAGGACCAGATGAAGGCACAGGTAGGCATATTTTTTAGTGGTTCGCCCAGCTTTGCAAAGTTAACTCTGTCATCCCTGTTATGGGGATGATGACAGGAATATGTTATCATACAGGCCGTTTTTCCTACTGACTATCTGACAACTGCAAGTAAAAATTCAGGGTCTTTCATGCATCTGCAGTATGTTTCCTCAGTCTTCCTGGGGCAGTATTGACCATGCTGTCCTGCTTCTCCATCTCCTTTCAAGAGCTGGAGGCCCATGAGCGCGCAGTGAGTTGCGCACCACGGGTAGATGTGCTGGCCAGTGATGGATGTGCCCGATGAGCAGGGGCGAGAGAGAAGGGGAGAGCTGGACGGCAGCCCCAGCATCATGCGTACAGCACCCAGGGCTCGGAGGAGACCTGCTAGGGAGGTGGCTTCTCAGCTGCAAACCAGCCCTGCAGCCGCCCACCTGCCTTTTGACCTGGTGTGTTGCTCCTGCGTTGAGAAAGAAGACCCTGGCAAAGACTGTATTGAATGTTTGCTGCTGTGGGCAGTGTCGTTGCTAGATCATCTCACGTGAGCTTCCACTCGGATATCCTTGGATGTAAACTATAGGGTACTGACGTTTTTCACAGTCCTTATGCTTTAATGACAATTATTTGTCACACTTCTGTTTTTCGTACTGCTAGCATACAGCACTAAGGTCTCCTGCAAGGCTCAGATGGATATCTTAATTATAAAAAAATATCTGTCATACGGTGTATAGATACATTTAGAAGTAATTTAAGGGACTTGGAAAGCTGCAGATCTCCATGAGGGTATTCTCTGTTTCAAAGAGATCGTTGCTACTTATGGCAAGACATCTGTTATCCGAGCAGCCCTGCAAGGCACTGAACAATAGGCCTGTTCTTTGGCAGGCCGCCATAGTCACCAGCATCTAAGAATAGCATATGGAAGATCTCCACTCAATAGCAGTTGATGTTGATGTGTGTGAGCAGGTGCATGTTTTAATTCTTTGTCATATGGAGTCTAGGACCTTAGCCGGTACAGTTTCTACCTCAGGACTACTCTGTTCATAGTTGGATCCTGGTACACCATTTGAGAAATAACTTCTATGTCCCTTATATTCAGATGGATAAAAAGCCACTTGGAGCAGCAGAATCCACTTTCCTGTTACCGGCAGGATCATGGGGAAGCTTACTGACGCAGCTGCTGATTTCTGTGCTAGGAGCACTGTCTCTTAACATCTTTCTTTCATCTTACCTGTCGGCGTGCCGTCCATGAAATGCTGAGTCTCTGGTGCATAATGAGGGCTAAGACATGCGGCAGCTTTTTCCTTATGGGAAGCATTGATAGTCTCTCTGCTCTGCTGCTCATGTTCCCAAGTCTTCCAGGAACTAGATGGCTTGGAGATTCCTGTGTCAGGTTTGGTTCAAAGTTACCCTAAACTTAATGGGAAGAGAAACACATGCATAGCTGGGGTTACATCTGCACAGAAATAATGTCTTGTGGTTGGAGCAAAAGAAGCTTATAGCTTACAAGGTATTTTTTTCCAATGCCTATCTTCAGAATTGGCAAGAACTGGCAATTTCTGTTCCACTGGAAACATTGACCTTTGGGTGGAAAAACCTGAGGCAGCTCCAATGCAAACTAGAAGCCAGAGACTTTGAGCGTTGCATTGGTTTCCCTGATGCTGCCGATTTCTCTGCAGGTGTCTTCCCTGTGCATGGAGGCTCTCAGGCCTGGGGCTTCAAGTCGAGTCTGGGTGTGCACAGGGAGAAATGAACCATGTCCCTTTCGAAAACTAATATTTGTGATTCTCTTAATTCTTTGCACCCCTGATTTAGTTAGGTTTTCTGAGGAGAAGAATAAATCATCTGGTCACAGCCTAACAGTGCGCGGCAATAGGAACACCATGCCTGGAGGCTCTTCTAGAGATCCGTGAAGTCCCTGGAAAACACCGTAGCTGAGTATATTCTGGTTTAGGGACAAGGGATCAGGGGCAGAGAGCCAGAAATTGTGTTGAAACTTCAGTTGATATGAGCTGGTGTCGTTTGTCATCAGGCTTTCAATAGCGAGTCTAGTGTAGAACACACAAGACATTGCAAGTGGTCTAAGGGAACGGACAAATAGAAGAAGCAAAAACTAACACAAAGAGACAAGTGTTTTCTTTTGCCCACAGTTTGGAAAACTATCCTGTTTGGGAGTGCAGTCGCTTCTGAGTGCATTTTCTCTACTAAATGGAGTATTTTATAGCTCAAATCTGGTCTAGACAGTTTAGCCACAAAATTTTAACATTCTTTTGAGATCATTAAAAAAAAAAGTTCCAGCCATATTTGAACAAATGGCTTTTCATTGACTACTTACCCTCGCTTCAGCCATAGGACTAAAAGGTTCTTTTTCTCCCCGGTGATCTGGCTGCCAAGGAGGAGAATTGTCCTGTGGACTAGATGTGGGTGAGCGTGAGTAGGTAGTTTCTTTTTGATAGCTGCTTGTTTATTAATTCTCATCCCAGCGGCAAGCTGCAGGGGTTCATGTTACAGCTCTCTCTGTTTTGGGGCAGAATCTGCCCTTGTAAGTCCCTATGTAAATTTCCAGTAGGTCCAATTGCCTCAACACTGGTATTGGTTTAGAAGTGGCTCCCCCCAGAGCAGCCCAAGGAATAAAGATTGTCTGTCTCTCTTTTAGTAATTGTTTGTCTCAATCCTTAGTAAAGGTAAGAATGAAAAAAATGGAAGTCTAGTTAAAAAACAAGGAAAAAAAAAAAAGGCAAAAACCCCAAACCCGAACCAAAAAACCTGCTAGTTAGCCTTATGGAGTTCCTATTGCTTGTAGTGAGATGGTTGGTAGACTGAAAATAAGCATCCATTTAAGTGCTTGCGGAATGGTAGCCTAGAAAAGGGGTACAGCCCTCAGAAAACAAGAACATTAAGTTAAATTTACCCCCTTGTTTTCCCAGCTTCTGTTCTCAATAGTGGAATTTGCAGCAAGGACTGCAAGATGGGGTCTGGCTTTGCCCTGACAAATAAATCCTGCTTGAACACTGTTCAGAGTTAGCCCTTTAAAAAAAAAAGAAAAAAAAAGAAAAAAACCCTGCCCCATCCTGTCTGATGTACACAGAATTGAGGTTCCAAAGATTATTTTAAGTTGAAGGGTTATTCTGTATAGGTTTTTAAAATATTTTTTGTATTCATTCAGTTTCCAGGAACATTAAGAAAACCGTTTTAGAAAAATCCACGCTGCTATTTTTTTTTTCTTTTTTTTTTTTTTTTGTTTTCTGGGTTATCTCCAGAAAGCTGTTCCAGAGTATTCAGGTCCGGACACATAAAGTTAGGCACCTGCTGGCAAGCTAGTACAGTTGCGTGCCGGAGATAGGGCTTCCTCCCCCATTGCTACCGGGGAGTTATTGCTGCTATTAGCAGTAGGAGCAGCAGGTACTCCGTGCTCTGCAAAATCAGGCTACTTTTACTTTATAAACTAAAAAATGTATGCTGGAAGTGTTAGTACGTATTGAAGTCCTGGAGTGTACAGTGGATATTTTGTATGTATTGCGCTGCAGTGATTTGACAGGTTTTTAAAACATTCACAGATTTTTATTGTTGTTGCTCTCTCCATGCGAAGCGAAGCTGGGGAAGGTTCTTTTGTGCTGCAGTTACTGCTCGTATTTCTGCACGTGGCTATTCACTGGATCTGTAGCTGAGTCGTGGTCTGTGAAAGAGGGTAAGGACTGACACCTGGGGCTCGTGCCTATGTGCCGTTTAGGCCCTTGTTTCTATTTTAGTACTGATGAACTACTTCTGTTCATGTGCAAGCATTTGTTTAGTTTCCAAGTTTTGCGGGCGCTATGGCAGGCATCAGCCAGATGCCTGGCCAGGGAGGTATTTCACAGCCACTGGTCAAAGAATGAGTATGGACACATCCAAACTCAGCCACCAGAAGAAAACTAATGAAGTGAAGAGGGAAAAACCCACCTGGAACATTTGTTGCTCTGTGAATTACGCAGAGATGGTGGTATCCCCTGGTCATACCGACGTAAGGGATGGGCAACCTTCCCTTAAAAGAAATCAGACCATTGGAAGATCCTTTTAAGGAGGGAGTGGGGAAGAAATACACACGGTATGGGAAACTTCACATCTTTTGGTGGTTTCAAAGGGTTTGCTGTGTGACAGAGGTTGGTCTGAAGTTAATGTACTCAGGGCGAGGATCCCTGCGTGAGGGCCAGTGCTGTGCGGGCAGGCAGCTTAGGTGGTCATCGTGGTCCACGTCCCAGGTTGTGTCTTATTCGTAGGCACTTTCCCTGGGATTTTAGCTGGTTGAGTTTTCTCCCTTCTGTCTCATGCTCTGGTGTCAGCTGCAGAGCTCAGCGCCAGCCTGCGTGAGGTGTCCACTGTTGATCGCCTCTTCCCTCTGCCCTTGGATTTCTCCTGTTGACGAGTATATTTTTGCAGTTTTGTGGAGTGTGTGGTCAGACTGACAGCTCCTACCAACACTTCTCAGGTGCACGTACAGTCCTGTCACAAAGACCTTGGTGTGTCCCCAGCTACCGTCTGCAGCACTGGGTGAAGTTTATGCTACTTTTATTTTGGGAGCCTCATGTCTCTGAAAGGGAGTGGGTTCACCTGTTGCTTCATACAGATATTAAATAACTGCTGGTGATGAAAGGATTGCTTTGTTGTGACTGTCATTGTCAGAAAATTTGTCACAAAAAAGTAATTTACTCTTTCATATCTAATTAAGAGTGTTACTTTCATCCTGAGGCTTTTTTTTTTTTTTAATAATTTTCTTTCTTTCTTTCTTGTCTGGAATAAAAGTTTCAGAGCCAGATACTAATATTGATGCTCAAAGCTTGGGAAAGCGGAGAGCTTATACGAAACGTTCTGACTATATCATTGACTTTGCTTCAGACATCAAAGCAATTCATCTTAAAAAAAGGAAAAAAAAAAGGGGGAAAAGATAATTAGGAAAACATGCAAAATACAAGAGAAGCATTGTTTAATTAAGAACAAGATTCGTAGACCACTCTATACGGGGGATTAACTCCAGAGAATTTAGGAAAGACATGTTTTCATAATGAGAATTTAAACTAAACAGATTGGCTCCTTCATAAAAAAAGAAAACACTTGATTGTAGGGTATAACTGCCTCCACAAGGAGAACATCTCTGATCCTGGGGGGTTCTTTCCTTCCTGTGGTTCTGTGTTAGTCAGCAAAACTCAGTCAAAGGGGGAAAAGGCATATTTTAACCATGAATGCAGTGAAGCAGTGGAACTGATTATCAACGATGCGATAAATTCTCAGTTGCTTGGAGTGTTTATTTAAATTGGATGGGATTCTAAATAATATGCTCCATGTTAAAGTTGTTGAGCAAAGAAAGTTGTAGTGAAAATGGAGACTAGTTTTATGTAGAAGGTCAAACCCAATAACCATCAGCCCATTTTACTTTTGCCGTAAATAGAGATCTGTCAAAAACTGGGCAAAGGCTGCGGCCCATGCTTTTTTCTTGGTTGAAGATCCCATGGACTATGAGACACCTCTGTGATTTGGTTCTATTTTTGTTCCATACTGAAAGCCAAATGCGATTTTATGGGTTTGCAAAGCTTGTGGGTTCTTGGCTACTTCTGTTATGTTGGACACTAAAGGAGAAAGACTCTGGGTTGTCTGTTTGAAATGTTTTTAGCAATGAGATCACTGTAAAGCTGAGAGCAACCAGGTTATTATTCCTTGAAAACACATGGAAAAACTTCTAGCTTATGTGGAGTGACTTGTGGTGAAAGTTGCAGATGGAGAATACATTTGTACCACATCTTTTTAATTTATTCTCCATTTCCACGAAACTCAGTATTAATTAGCAAGCGTTTTTGGAGTTTTGCATTGTAAGGTCAGAGGAGGAGTGACCCTGTCACTGTGGCTTCAATGTGAATTTGAACTCCAGCTCTGCAGTGTGCTCCTGAGGGGACCTGGCTTGCCCAGGTCCCCAAAGTTGAGAACCTGCTGCTGCTTAAAATCAATGAATGACAGCTGCCACTCTGCCTTTGAAGGGCTCGGTGGTCATCTCTCCCTGCATCAGCTGCTTTCGGTGGAGTGGCAGCTGTGGTAGGTGCTTTGGAACACCCCCGTAGGGCACAGAGGAGGGAGGGAGGAAGGGATGGATGGGTGGGTGGGTGGATGGATGGATGGAGTGGTTGGGTGAGGTGGTTGGGTGGTGCACCAGGATGCCTTCCTGAGAGGTCCTGCCCTACTTGGGGTATGTGGATGTATGGTTCTCCTGTTCTCCCCTGGTTCTGCACTGGGGCTTGTAGTCGAAGTTACTGTATGAATGATTACATGATAATTAATCTCCCCCCCCAACTGATGCAGAATTTGCCTTTGCAAGGTTAAACTGTTACGTTCTTCTTCCCATAAATACAAGGGCACTATAAAATCAGGGGATGTTTTTGGTGTCTTTTGATCACGCTTGGGATGATTTACACTATTAATTTTGTGGAACTGCACTAATTCCTTTTATAAACCGGGCAAGGTAATCGTCATGGAAATTTTAGGAGTAAACTAAAGGGTTCTGTGAAGATGAAATGATTTTGAATCCCTGTGGCAGATTAAGTAGTTTAGTGTGGAACATTAATATTTATAGAGATTGGTAGCGATAGAATTGATTTTGATGACTAATCCTTGTAGCTTTGTAACTGCTACAGATATAATTTGCTAGCTGTGTAAATATATGATATCAGTGTATACACAAAATATTAATCCAGTTAGATAAAAAATACCCAACCATTCTTATGACTTTACTGTTTATTCAGACAACAGTTCTATCTATTTTGCTGTTGCAGAGCAGTTACCAAAATGGCCCTACCTTATTCCAGTGGAAACTATTAGAAAATATGTCTGTGACCTTTAACAGCAGCAAAATCTGTTCCAGTGCTAACACTTTCGAGTAACCTTTCTCAGGATAATAATGTACTTTGGTTACACTGTGACTGTCTTGACATTTAGTGGAACTTTTATCTCACCTTTTGAATCTGCTATTTAAAAGAATACAGGAAAAAAAAGTACCTGAAATTTTGAATTTAATTGTTTAAATGGATTTTTTTGGATAATGGTGCCGTAGAGATGGGGGAAGAAATAAAAAATCATAGCCTTCTATATGTTCTTCTCCTAACAAAGGTACATATTCCTGATCATACACTTACTGAATGTACTTAAGTTTTAAGCATCCCAGGCTTGTTGATGTGCAGGATCTACAATTACACTTCCCAGTGAGCTTAAAGTTTGGAGACTTTTATCAATTTAGTTCCACTGTGTATTTTGAACTTCTTTCATGTGTTGATGTTTTAGCTTTTAATTAATCTAAGCTTGTGCAACTGACTTCTGGCCCGTATTACATACACTTTATTTAAAATGTTTAGCCTCAGACACCTGCTAATAATGTACCTATTTAGCTTTTTCATAAAGGTGGATCTTTAGTGACTTCAGCGTGTGAGCCCTCTTGAAAAATAATTGGAGATACTCTCCTGACTCCTCTAGACCTTTTCAAACCTCTCCCAAATTATTAAATATTTCCTAGACAGACGTGGTGCGTAGGAATAGCTCCCTTGTTCATAGAGATTGGAGAGCTGCTCAGAAGAAAATGTCCCCTTGGGGTCCTTGAGAATATTTATTCTGGTGTAGTAGCTAAATCTTAGGGAGAATAATTTTTAAATCCATCTCTGCCTACCAAGAGTGTCTCTGTGGTTTTAACCAAAAACTATGTTTGTTTTGTTGTGCGTTTACCTACTTGTTTCAGTCTGGAAATGCAGGTTTGAGTGTTACTATGTGCAGGAGGCGTTGCTGGGCCACTGAACAGAAAGCCAAAAAAAGTGGAACATACTGTACCCTCCTCTTCTGTGTCCTCTCGTTCCTCTGGTGGGTTCATGGTTCATTTTTTGGCAGCAGCGGCTGGAATAGAAAACTCCTCCCTTTTTCTTTCCCTTTCAGCCCTGCAGCTCTTTGGGACGATGGATCTGTGGAATTCAGTCTGAGGGACATGCACTCAGGCCAGTCAGATGTTGCAGAGTAAGGGAGATGTGGAACAAATTGTCAACCTAAGAGGTCACTCATTTTTTCATTTACATTTTTTTTCCTCCCTTTTGTGCACTGTGTAATAAAGAAAATACTGCCTGGAGAACAGGAGGCTTGGAGGGTAAACTGGCCGAGGTGGAAAGTAGATTATAACAACAGTGATTTTGTTTCTCCTCGACCTTATCTTGACAGGGTGGTTTCTGAGTATTACATTAACAAAGTTTGCATACAGAGTTGTACATACGTTCCTCATTAACAGGCAAGGTAAAGCTTCTCCAACCAAGTCCTGTGCAATCTGCCGTGGGTTTTTTTGGATCTGGAGGTCCCAGGAACTACATGACACATTCTTGAGTGCTGTCTGCTGGCATCTTTGTCTGCTGGCTAATTACAGATGTATAAACAGAGGGAACATGTGCCAAAACCAGGGAAGGGAGGCCCCTGCGCTGCTCAAGCCTGAGCTGGGTCTGCACATCCCACATCTGCAGTGGGATGCTGTAGTGCGGCAGGAGCAGGCAGGGAGGGCCATGCACTTGCCATGGGCATCTCTTATTGTGGCTGTTCCTTCTCACCAGCCTGCCAAGACTCGCACAGGAGAGACAGGAAATGGGAACTGGTGCTGGGTGACATTCGACAATGTTCAACGTCAATATCTCCCTTCATTTCTGCAGTTTCATGACTCTGATTTTGGAGAACCTCATCCTTGGTGATAGCAATTTAGAGGTGAGGATGGATACGAAATCCATACGGGG
This sequence comes from Chroicocephalus ridibundus, assembly GCF_963924245.1. Taxonomy (NCBI): domain Eukaryota; kingdom Metazoa; phylum Chordata; class Aves; order Charadriiformes; family Laridae; genus Chroicocephalus; species Chroicocephalus ridibundus. The sequence continues at coordinate 160,194,806 of NC_086284.1, forward strand.
AGAAAATACAATGCCCAAACTGAAGCAGAAAGCATCTGAGTGGTGTCCTTCCGTGTCAAGGGTTTTCTTTGCAGTTAAAATTATAGGGGGTTTTCTATAATAAGTTTTATGTTTTTTTAAAAACAATGACAAGATACTATTGTTTGTTAAGGATCCAGATTACATGGATGTTTGAAGTCTGATACTTCATAATCATGTTGTCTTTTATAGACTGGATCCATGTTCAGATTATACCTCTTAGAAGTGTTTGAGGATCTCACCCCCTGCATGGTAAAGTCATGTGTCCACAGAGCATGTTGGATTTAAAGCCCACCTGGTGAAGTAGTTCAGTTCATAGAAAATGACACCGTTGTAAGGCATTTGTACTCTCTTGTATAAGAATAATGTCACAGGAGTTCAAAGTACTCAATATTTTCAAGTTTGCATTTTCCATGAAAACCAGATACCAATGGAAGAATTCACTTTATGCTAAAGAACTTTTTGTCTGTTACATAAATAAATGCAATAATTTTACTTGGCTCTGATAAGGAGGCAGTCTTTGACTGTTACTGGTGGTTACATTGCCGACATAGTATTTTTTCAGAGCATCGCCAGTAGATTGCCTAGCTCTTTAGTGGCAAACTGTTGCAAAAGAAGGCTTTCCTTGGCTCTTTTCAGGAGCATCCCCCATTTAGGCTCCTTTTGTTTTGAAGTACTTATCTCCTTTTGGCTATGATTTCCTTTTCTAAAGCTTAATTGGTATAATTTGCAGCTGTACATTATATAAAAATAAAACCCATGTGTGCATGAAAGGGGGCGGATGCGCCAACAGGCTCAACTGGTGGGGGGACATCATGTGTATGGTGCTGGAGGGCCCACCTGTGGGGGAGTTGGTTGGAGGTCTGAGGAGGTGCCGTTGCCTTGCACCGCTGCCTTTCTGATGGACATTGCAGGAGGACACCAAGGCACCTCCCAGCTGGTATGAGAAGGTGGCCTTGTGCTGCATGAAGGCAACCGTGGGGGAACCTGGGGCTCCCCCAAAATGGTGCTGTCGTGCCAGGGGACGTAGTCTGAGCTGGGTGTGAGCGTGGAGGACATGGCTTGATAGGAGGCTGCTCAGTCCTTGTGTCACCAGCCTCGGTGCAGTTGTGCTTTACCTTGTTTGGGGCAGCTCATGGGCCAGCCTCACCCTTCTGAGGCAGATTTGTGCTTTTCTTCCAGCCACAGACGGTTCAGAAAGGACCATCCATGAAGCTTTGTTAGCAATAGGACGATTCCTCTAAAATCCTTTCAACTTGCTTTTACAAAACTTGACATTTTGTCTCATTTTTGTCTTGTCATACCATTGGGTATAAAAATAGGTACATTAAAACTTGTTGAATTTTTCCTGTTTTTCTGAACACTAACGTTATTGAAGCCTTTTTACACAGAATCACTTCGGTAGCTGTAGGACTTGCGTAACACCACAGCCTAAAATTAAAAAAGTGCCGGGGAGGCATCATCTTTGACAGCCACTCAAGAGCTTAATGCTGTGTGCGTTGCTTCTTGTCTAGGGGAACAAGTACAAGCATTGTTTTGCCCTGTGAGTGTGCAGATAGGTGCTGGGTTTATTGCCTTTAAGCTTCTTTCTCTGGAGCTCATCGTTACAATTTTTCTTTCAAACGTTCTGGTGAGGTACTGGTGGGAATGAAGGAGTTGTTTGGGGTGGTATCGAAGGGGGAATGATCTCAGAAAGCCAGTGAGGGTAAACTGGGCCAAAGGTGTATCTACTAAAAATCTCTTTCTGCGTGAATAGTTCATGTCAGTCTCAAGGACTAAACTAAAGTGACTGCCTGATCACTTGTAGGTGACAGTTCGGGGCACTCCTTTATAGCTTATTTACTCACCATGGTCTTGAAAGCAAAATTACTTGGGGCTCTGTGCTGATGCAAGTCTTTCCTTCTTTACCTCTCACTAGTCCCTTGGAAACAAGCGTTTTCTTTCAAGCTAGCTGATTTTCCTTGCTAGTGCTACCTTCCAGTCCTTTCTTTCCTGTCGAACCCTTCAGCAAGACATTACAAATGCCACGGTGCTTAGGGTGTGCTCTGTCATCCTTGTATTGGACATTTATCCTATGCTGCGCTGCCTTTCAGCAAAGATACTAAGAAGGACAGCTGCTAAGGGAAGATGTAACCCAGGCATAAGATTCAAAACTACTCTTAACAGAAGTACAGGAGAAAAAAATCAGTCTGGATGGCTTGATTACACCGATACAAGCGTGTCTCAGCACTCGTGAAAGCAGACAGTCCATTTAATGGCAAACTCATTCAGTCATTGCATTTGGAAGAAAATTATTTCTTTCTGCCTTACCTACTGAAAGCCCCCATCTTCATTGCCATCTTTGTGACCTTGCTGTTGTGGAGTGCGTAGGTACGTGGCAAATCTGAGCGTGTATGTTATCTAACTGGAGGCAGTGGGATTGGAGGTGGGCAAAGTCCTGAGCTGAATGGGATGCAGTTCTCAGTCATGAAGTGGGAAGAGCGTTTACTTCCACAGGGTCGAGCAGAGCCTTTAGGGAGTTCTCGTGAAAATGATGTTGGGAATTTCAGTGTCTGGGCTGGTGTTAGTGAGGAATGTGATGATGCAGACCAAGTTTTATATTCATGCTTACACTGATTAGCACTTCTTGTGAAAAATACCCTGCTGGAGTCCATGAGCTGTTTCATGAAGAAGTGGCAGCTGCGGGTGGGTTTGTGAGGTGTGGCGTCCATGTACAGTGCAGTGCGAGCGATGGCGATGTCAGCTCCTGGTGGAGGTGACGAGGTGGGTTCCTGGCACTGTGTCACAGAGAAATGTTTCATTCCATCCTGCAGTAGCGCTTAGTGAAATATTTCAGCAATCAAAATGATTTTACTACATGTTGTGTACATTAAGTATTTGCCAGTGTTTTATGTAGAAGGAATGGATCTGGACATTTCCTCCTGGAAGTCGAGATTTGTAAGAGCTGGATAAGGTAGGACAGGCTTTTAGGAAACACGGAAAAGTAATGTGACTGTTGCTTCTCCTTTCTAATTCCTGCATTTCTACAAAGAGGGATGGAAAACTTCTGAAGAAGTTCTGAAGAAGACTTCTGAAGAAACTGACACAGAACCTGGAAAGGCTTCTCCCAGGAAAATGACTGTGATTATGAAGATACTTTCTATTTTACCATATTGTAAGAAGAAAAACGAAAATCTTCTCACAATTTTCTTTCATGTTATGTGTTTGTTTCCATAGTACTCTTAATATCAAAAAATGGGTATATTTAAGACCATATAATACTACAATTTGAAAATAAAGAAGAAAACACGCAACAGAAAACTATTGGAATATGTTGGATAAACAATTATCTTAAGTGGGTCTTGGGGATGTTTATCAACTTCCTTGGTTTTGTGCTGTTGAGGAAACATGCCAATGGTTTATGCAGCTAATTCTGCGATGTTCTATGGAAGCATACTCTGTAGGTTTACCAGTCCTTTACAGCTGTAACCTCTGTTCTGTGCCCCAGTTAGAAGCTGTAGGAAACCTTTGTGTTGGCTTCCAGACCACTGCTGGGTAACTTCTCAGCCTGACAAAGGCAGCAGCAGAGCAAACTTCTTTCAAGAGTACAGATTCATTATAAATTTTAAGAGGCGCGTTCTCTTTCTAACAAAAATTAGTTTACACTTGAGAAAGCAGCATGTGCCAAAAATTTACTGTCGGAGGAAAGATTTGGTAACTCCTTCATGCTAAGCTGCATGGTAGCTGTAAAGAATTTCCTTCTGTTTTGGGGGAATCACGATCTCTTCTGCGATCTGGGTTTGGCAAGATAATTCCTTATCTGTTGCGTGCTATATGCCTGGGCAGCATTTTATGAAAACATGGCTCTGAACCTACCTGGGAGACCAGTCATGCCTGCCAAGCCACAAAACGGGTGACAGATGAAAGATGAAATAAAAGCCTGAGCAACACCATCCGTTGCGAGAGAGAGACAGCGCTGAAGGAATCAGGTGTGCACGTACAGGGATGCTTTGTTATCCGGGGGCTGCTCTGCCGGGGCAGCAATAGGCTGGTGAGGAAGAAGCATAGATGTGTTATTTATGTTTGAGGAAAAGAGTGTTATAAATCTGTCCACTGTAGAGTGCAAGCATGCCATCAGTTGTCATCATTCAACATCACAGCAGGACACCGTATCTGGTTCATGTCGTCGAAGGAGGCTTTCCTGCTTTGGGGAAAGTGGCATCCACAATCTGTTAACCAGCTCTTCCTGACACACTCCGTACGAGGCATCCAAAAGCCCAGGTGAAGGGTAGCTTCCTTCTTTTGAAAAAAAAATGAAAAAAAAGAATAATTAGATAGCGATTATCAGCTTCACAGATTGAAGTTTTTATAACTGCCTTGAACTGTCATAAGACAACCTTCTCCCCCAAAACAAGCAGTAAGAGTAAGCAACTGGCCAGCATGCCAGATGCGTTCCCTGATATGCCTGCGATAGGCAGAAAGCAAATTGCCTTGGGCTGTCTGTTACAAGGCAGAATGTAAATAATTTTTCTCAGATTAGCAGCGTCTGAAACGCGGAAGATCCAAATACATTCACTTGCTTTGAGAGAGGTTGACGAGGAGGAATTTCAAAGGCACTGCAAATTCCCTGGCTTGGTCAGTATGTCTTTAATTTTCCTTTTCTTGGTAATGTCATCTCTTACCCAAGGAGTGCCTTCTTTGGGGGACATGCAGGAGAAGGTACTAGGCACTTTGACAAAAGATACCATCAGACAACACTGTGAATGGAGACTGTAGCTCTACAATATGCACATAGTTCAGTCGGGCAAAGTAGTTCAGTTATAGAAAACCAACAATAACTCTTCTGCCTTTTCTGACTAACGGTTTCAAGAAATCTTGTTTTATGTCCTGTCTTTCACCTCAAACAAGTAATTTAGCCAAGGGAGAAGAAAATCCTCCTCTTCTTTTATTTGAACTATCCCAAGTTATTGACACTTAGATTTTATTCATCCAGTATCAAACCACAGCAAAAAGCCAGAACAAAGTGACTTCAGTATTCCAGCCCTCGTGTTGTAGCAAAAATATCAAAGTCGCAGGAAGGAGAGTATTCTAGTTATTTGTATGATGTCCTCATATCCCCCAGGCCTCTGTTGCAGCGCTTTACAGCTGCAAAGAGCTGCGTTTGGAAAATTTGGAAATTGCAGATTTTTGCAGAGAAGTAGCAAATCCCTCAAGTGAAAGTGTGTTCAAACTCCTTTCTAAGTGATGTTTTCAAAATCATTATAATTCATCTAACTACGCAGCTTATTCTTTTTATGCTTTTGTGTCAGCAAGTGCAATATCCAAATTGGCAGGCACAGTGGAATAAAGTCAATTTTAGTCTGTCGCCCAGAGGATAAAGTCAGCTTCAGTCTCATTGGGCAAGGTTGCTAAGACTGACTTTGTTTCATGGACCACACAACAATTTATTGTTACACTTTTCCTTATGGCCTCCAAATTAAAATCTCTACTGCAGAAATATAGCAAGCAGAGTAAACAATAACCACTTCTGCTTCCTTTCACCCCAAAAGTGGGGTTAACAAAGCCTGGGAAATTGGTTGAACCAGATGGCGAAGGCTGAATTGCAGAAGCATGTACAAAGGGGTGAGAAAAATCTTTTTTGAGAAATTAAACCCATCCTGTGTAATGTCTCCCCTTTCCCTGAGCAGACAGTGGTGTGTGTCCTGCAGTCATACTTTCAGCCCAGAACCAAAGTCTGTTCTTCACCATTTCCTAAAAGCTAAGAGTATCCCTTACTTTAAAAACAAAACAAATGTGAAATAAAGGTAGTTGAGGGTGTACGTGTTAACACCTGTATCTTTCCTCCCATTTAGCATGCCCCGAGTGCTGCTTTGGTTCCTTGAGAAAAAAAACCAAAAGCAACCTAAAAAAGTGATTAGTCTGGCTTTGCTGGGCATTTGATTACTTCTGTAATAAATATTTATATGCTTCTCCAATACACACATATCATCTTTACATTGTATTAAGTGGCAAGACAATCAATATTTAATTTTATGCAAGCCCTAAGCAAAACATGAAGTTAATGAAGTTTACATTCTTGCCAGATAGCCGTTAGGGATTAGTGCTTGTATTTCAGTCAGTGTAATGAATTGGTATCTTGTAGCCCTGATTGGTTTCTAACAATTTGCTGCAGTTTAAGCATCGCTCTAAGATGGAGGGACATGGTTTGCAGTCCTTTAAATATGTAAATAGAAGAAAGCTAATGGAAGTTTACATTTGTTATTATTTATCATTGTAAGATGTATAGTGTTTGAAACAGATGCAATGTTTGTTCTTCTGAAAATGGTGATTTTTCCAGAGGATGTATGCCGCCTCCCTTCCTTTTCCCCCCGCTTGTGGAAATGATTGATGGGTATTTCAAACAGGTCCACCCAAACGCATAACAAAGTCGCTCACTAATTTAAGCGGAACAGGGAGGCTGAGCCTTGGTGTTATCTTCAGGACAGGGTTTAATCCCTTTAATAGACTCCACCTAATCCCCCTTGCTGTAATTCCAGAGGTGTTTACCTTGCCCTCTCCTGATGCGAGGGTTCTGCTGACCACCTGTGGGCCGCCCTTTCCCAGCAGGGACCGGACCGGTTGTGCTCCCGGTCCTTCCCACTGACCAGACGGAGGCTGCGGGGGGAGAAAGGGGTCCCATCGTAGGTGCACCCCTGTGGGGTGCAAGGCTTCCAGCTCCATGTCAGCAGTTTCTGCTGTTCGGCCAACAAGTCTTCTGCATGTGTGAAGAGGGTTCCCAAAAACCAGGGGGCAATGCAGAGATGCTGAACCGCACTAGCTGGAGATCGTTTTGCTTCATGCAGAAGCCCTGTATGTAGAAGGAATGGATTTGGACATTTCCTCCTGGAAGTCAAGATTTGTAAGAGCTGGATAAGGCAGGACAGGCTTTTAGGAAACAAAGAAAGGGAAAAGTAATGTGACAGAAGACCTTTGCCTATCCTCCTCGCGTTATTCGTGTTGAATAACAAGAAGAAAACGGTGGTGGAGAGGTCAGAAGTACAAAAGAGCTTGATGTAAGGATTGGAGGAAGATAAAAAGATGGAGAGAACTGAAATAATGTGACAGCTACGGGAGCTGTAAAGGGAAGGCGGTTGAGCTTCTGAAGTGTGATGAGGGACGGGGTATGCTCTGTGTCCAGTGGGGCAGGAGGGCTTGGTAACCTGGTTTTGCTCTTCTCTTCTTATGAAAAGTACATTGGAAATGGGCTTGACTCTGCATAATTCTGGGTATGGCTAGGTGATATTTATTACTATGAATCTGCATCTATCATCACTGGCAATTTAGGGAAAGAATAAAAGTTTTCACTGTAGTTCAGCCATCCAGGCTGGAAAAACAAGCTCCATTTTAGCAAGAGTCCAAGCGTGACTTGCTTACCGTGTTATTTCTCATAGATAAAATATTGCAATGGTTTTAAAGTTATGTTTCTTCGAACATGCTCGTCAGACCTAAGCTTTCAGCCATGGCGTGTGCTAACACCTGACGTGTGTGAGCAATGCTGTGCAGCCAGGTTCTGCAAGGGTTCTTTTAATTTGCTAAGAATGATCTGAAGAAGTTAAGGAAACAGTAAATAAAACTGACCTGGAGGCTGTAATTAATTTGGGTATCCAAAATTGAAGCCTCCTTTAAAAGAAACTGTTCTGGAAAATAAATTAACCACAGGGGATGGTGGCAATTTAACTAGAAACTAGGAATTAGTTTTGTGATAAGCAGAGTAGAGAGCCAATGTGAGCAGAGAGTAAGTTTGTTCCTGAGATGTTAAGTATGTTATTGCAGGTGGGTAATCCAGGGCCAGGGCTGATACAGCCTGATCTAAGAGAGATCTGAAAAGATGTCTCTGAAAGGGACTTGAATATATGGCTGAGCAAGAGCGTGTAATGAATTAGCACGTGCCTGGTATTTTTATCCTGGAAGTAAAAGAGCAGAGATATCTTGATTAAAAAGAGGAAAAAGAAAATCTATTATTCAGCCAGATCGGTGTCTTTCTTCCATCAAAGTGAAATTAAAATATTGTATAAAGTAAGTTGTTTGAAGTCAAAAGTATAAGAGGTTGGTTCTGGTATTCTTCACAGCAAGTGTCCTGATCAAATATCTAAACCTTAGTCTGGTTATGGCAATGATTTGATCACCAGTAACAGTGCGTTGGTGCAGACTGAGATAATAGCCCTAGCTGAAGCTCACGACTTGAAAGACCATGGTGGGTGTTAGGAAGATAATTTTCTCTTTTGTGATCAGCCCAGCACCAGATGTTTAATTGAATGCTTTTGCTTTTTGTAGAAACATAGATAGGGCCACAGTGAGTTGCGCGATACCCAGTTAGATGGATTAATTATCTTCTACAGCAAATTTTATATTCCTATCCAAAGTTTTGCATGTGTTGTGTATTTTTGTGTATGTCTCCTGCCCATATTATGGTATGGGGATGACGTGAGTCCATGTCTTCCACTTGATTTTTTTCCTTCTCAGAAAGCTTTTTTTCAAAGGCCTTTTGGATCCCTAAAGCTTTCTCCTTTATTTCTCCTTTTTAGCCTCTGCCCTGATACATGCTATCAGGTTTCCCAGACCACTCTGGCTTTGTACTCTGGCGGCGTCGCTCCGCGTGTATCCGCCTCCTGTCGTCTTTTCATCAGTGAATCCAGCCCGTGCTTCCTCCAGTGTTTTGTCCCAACAAGTCTTGTCATTCCCCCTTAATGACAGCTGTTTTTTGTTTCATCTTTCTTTTTGCTGCTGTCTCTGTTCAGCGCTTGTGATCCAGCCGGTGTGAAAGCACTTGCCCTTTCTTTGATCCCAGTGTGTTCCCTTGGAAGTGTCCTTACCTGCCTTTGCTGCATGGGATCTCAGTTCACATCCTTCGTTTCGCTGCCGAAAGCTTCGTTCGCTGGTTACAAAAGTCCCGGCTCGTAGATGCAGCTGTAGCTCGGTGCATTAGCTGACTGGTTTTCCTCTCTCTCTCGTTTTCCCTGCCTGCCCTCTACCTTCCTTGGTTCTGGCTGTTTAGGTCAAGAAGGGGATCTCTTGCGTGTCTCCCCTGGCCTGTATCACACACTCCTACGTAGCAGTTGAAGTTTGGAAGTCTAGATTTGCAAACTGCAGTATTTTAAGTGCTGTAGTTCTTGATTTTTTTTTTTTTAATAAAAACCACTATAGAGACTACTTTCTTTCTCATCTTTCATGGTCCATTTCTTGGTGTTACTTGTATTTCCTTAGGCCGTCTCTGTAGAATAGCTTAAGGCATGTGCTAAAGGCAGAATCCTGTATCTTTCCATTTCATGGCATGTGTTGTTTCAGTGGCAGGTTTTAACAAGACAAATTAAATTAGGAAAAAATCAAGTATTTTAACAGGGTAGTTTTCTTTATTTAGGTTTAGAAATCTGGTAAATAATTTAAAAATCTCAGATTTACTCTTACCTTTTTGCACTGTTATTTGTTTTATTTTTATTACATAGAGAAAGAAATGTCAATATTTTTCTGGTTATTCCCTGAATCAGGAGAGCAGACAGAACTCAATCCATTGAACACGTTTTTAAATGTTATCCTAGTTTAAAGCTGTAGGCAGTTCCATTTCAGGTCTTATGCGTGTCCCTGGCTCAGTTGCACAGACTGCGGGAGAATGTGCTGCTAAAAAATGAAATTAATCTTTTTCACCTTTTTTTGGCATAGGTTTGGGAGGAATTAGGAATACAGATTCAGACTTTCTGTATATGATTTTAAATTGTGGGGATCCCTGTAATTGTATCTAAATAAATCTGATTGTACATGGCCTCTACTCAGCTTGCTTTTGACAGTATCTGTGGTCGTTATGGCCCACATTAAATACAGCCACAGTGACCTAGCTCTCATTCTCTTTGAGTCTTGGATCAAGACCCCATGTGGGAACAAGTCCCAAACCCTTCCCTGCTGGGGTGGAAGTGCAGCTACGTTGCGGCTCAGTCTCCAGCTTGATGGCAGGAGCCGGCTGCAATGTGGGGTGCTGACTCCAGGCTGCAACCCAGATCCTTCCCTATTCACCCCAAAAACCCAATTCAGGGTGTTTCTGTGGTGGTTTCTGTGCCAGCAGGCTTCCCACCACACCTTACCTCCTTGCTCCATGGAGCTCCAGTACTTGCCTTGAGCAAATGTGAGATCTGCCTCAGCACGGAGGATTTTGCTCTAATGCTTCTGCCTTCACTTGTACATGGGCAACCTTATCTATTCACACTTGTTTGTGATGCTCTGTGCTGTTAAAAGTATGATTTGTGTCATCCACGCACGGCTGAGTTATCTAGGGAAGCTATAGTCTATTTTACAACAAATCCCTGGGAGGCTTTACTTCTGTCAGGTTTTGGGTGCTATTTTGGGGTCTTTGTGCTATTTTCGGTGGCTTTTCATTTACTGTGGGAATCCTATTCTGGAATTAACTAGATGTTTCGGCGGTTTGTGGGATTTCCAAGAAAAGTTAAGTTGTATTATCTTTTTTTGTATCATATGTCTTTCCTGCAATTGTGGCTTCATAGGCTTCCAAATTAACTCTATGTGGACTTCAGCTTTGGGGCCCCCAACATAAGAAGGACATGGAGCTATTGGAGCGAGTCTAGAGGAGGTCCACAAAGATGATCAGAGGGCTGGAGCATCTCTCGTATGAAGACAGGCTGAGAGAGTTGGGGTTGTTCAGCCTGGAGAAGAGAAGGCTCCAGGGGGACCTTATAGCGGCCTTTCAGTACCTGAAGGGGGCCTACAGGAAAGATGGGAAGGGACTGTTTATCAGGGAATGTAATGACAGGATGAGGAGTAACAGTTTTAAACTGAAAGAGGGTAGATATAGATTGGATATTAGGAAGAAACTCTTTACTGTGAGGGTGGTGAGGCACTGGAACAGGTTGCCCAGGGAGGCTGTGGATGCCCCATCCCTGGAAGTGTTCAAGGCCAGGCTGGATGGGGCTTGAAGCAGCCTGGTCTAGTGGGAGGTTGGAACTAGATGATCTTTAAGGTCCCTTCCAACCCAAACCATTCTATGATTCTATGGTGATTTTATGTAAGTTTCAGTTTTAGAAAAGTTATATATTTTGGCTTCTGTCTGTACTACATTGCTATCCTATATTAGTAATAATGAGTCAGTAACAGTTTTGAGGGAATCAACATGACTAATATTTAACTTAAATAGCTCAGTTTTTGTTGTTTGTTTTAAATATTTTGTTCTTATATAACCACTGTTTCATTTTGTCTAGAAAACTGAAGCACAATGACTGCTTTCTTACAGTAATGGAAGGTAGCTGCAGGAGTGGAGGCAGTGGTCAGTCGTTGCTGTTATTTTAAGGGGCATGTAGTTCTTTCTGTTAGATTTGAGAAAGGCACATTTTTTGTTTTGTCTGTGTCAGTAGAAAGCTAAGTCAGTATTTTCAGCTTTATCAGGGGCAGTCAGTGAGTTTTTAAATAGGAACCAAAATTCAGGGAGTTACTTTTTTATTTGGAATTGTTAAGGCTTTGGAAGAAAAATCTCAGTTGCTTTAGATTCATGTAACGTTGTCATAAAGTCAGTGGATTTGCTGAGATTTGTACCAGCTGTAGATGTGGCTCTGTGTCTTTTGATAGCACTGGAAATCATTAAAAAGAACAAGGAAAAAGCCTTGGTTTTTTCCCACGGATACCAGCACTTCTCTTTTCTCAATTGGAAAGAAACCTCTGCTTGTTGGCTCTGAGTGCTAGCACGTGTGCATATCGAGCGATCTCAGACCGTTCCTTGCTTCCTCCAGCAAAGAGTTCAATCACTCTCTCGGGGTGGTACTTCATTGCTCTGTTTAATGAGTTGGTCAGGAGAGAGTTAGCAAAAGAGCTAGTGGAAGAGTCGGGCACTTGCATAGGTTAGTCGGTTGAGCTCTGCTCAATAAGAGGTTGATTAAATAAGCCCTTATTATTCACCAGCTTGCTGACCCCACACCGTCATTTGCTCCTCACCCAGTGGGACAATGCATGACTTACAAAGAAATTCAGTGAGAAGAGCAAAGGAGTGCAAACCCACCAGGATTCACTACTTGTGCTGTGCTCTTGGCTGGGAAGAACATGAGTTAGGGCAGGTTAAGAGGTTATTTCCATGGTGGGCTTACGCAATATAAAACAACCAACACTACTATGATAGATGTAAAATACTGCTCTTTGTGGTATGGCTTTGATATCTGTGCTGTATCAGTGTGGCATCAATCTCTCCATCTGTATCCCTGATACGTGGGTCTGTAGGGTGGACAAGAGGATTAAAAACTGGTGCAGGTTTAAGTGAAAGGTTAGAACTCTGGAAAAGTATTGTTTTACCCAGGCCCGTTGCTTGCAGCTGGTCCTCTGAGAGGTTCAATCAATGTGGCTGAGAGGCTTCTCTCCCTACAAATCAGTGGATGTTGCCTTCGTGGGCAATGGGGATGGGGGAGGAAGCCTGGAGAAGTCACGATGACCCAGCAGAGAGAATTGCCGGGAAGGGTGGCTGCCTCCCCAGTGTGTCTGCAGCCTTGAGGAGAGCAAGGGCAGGGCAGGGGAACACGCGTGCTCACTGCACGTGTTGTGTGGATGCACAGAGAAGGCTGCATCTGGCTCATTCTCATCTGTTCCTCATCCAAACTGAAATAGTTCAGGAAGACCCAAGTAGCGGGTGGCCTCTTGTGCTGAAGAGACCACCTAGTGTTGCTGTTCATGCTTCCTTGATGAAGACCTGTCCCATAGCTTTGTGCTTGACTCTCATCACGCGTGTTACCGAAGTAATGGGCATGGCCATAGTGCTTGCGGCATTTTGGTACCTGGGATTTTAATGAAGTTTGGTTTTAAAAAACCCACAAACACAACTCTCTCTTTACAGCCCAGGATGTGGCAGTTGTCATCCTGTGACAGTGCCTTTCACCTTGCCTGTCTCTCTTTACAGGAAGCCCACTGACCCATGGAGTCGTTGTGTAGGTATTGCTGGCAGTAATTTATCCTGTCACACATGCAGTGAGGAATTCATCATCAGAAATGTGGACTCTTACATATTCTTGAAGTGTCAGTTTGACAGAAGTACTGACAGCTGGCGTCCTTCCAACAGACCAGTAATTGCTTAACTGTGAAAAATGGCAGAAGATAGACAAATGTATTGGAAAAAGAAAATCTCTAAAATACAGAAGTGGTGCTAATGTGATATAATTCATAACTGGTTGCTGTTACAAAGAGTCACCTTCAAGCATTTGGGTCTATTCTCCTTTCTTTTCTGGCAAGTGATTTACTTGATGACAGGTAGCTCAGCAAAGCTATCTGACTGAAATCAGATGGTTTCTTACCTTGTTTGGTCTTTGTCCACCTTCTCTTGCCCATATTTTGAGAGCAGGGTGGGGCTGACTGGGCTAAATGCATTTTACAAATGCTTCTGTCGGGTTACAGAAGAGCAGATATTAAACATTCATTTCTACTGAGGTTGAAGTGGGATTTTAAATATTTAAAGGAGTAATTTATGTAAAGGGAATTCCTACCGCTTCCTAAAATGATCATTTCTCATAATTTGGGTTTGGATATCCATATTCAATTAATCTAAAATTTCTATTGCTTTAGTCTTGCTCCCTTCACATTAGCTCTTTATATTAAAATGTGTTCTCAATACATGCCAGCAGGCCTGTATTTTAAGCTAATTATGATTGTCATCCTTATCATACTTGATTACTTTTTCCCAAGGACAGAAATTGTTGGGCAAGTGGCATGGGGGTGGAAATTGGAGCTCTGAGCCAACAAATGTAACAATGACAGAACTGGGACACATTACCTGATCAGTAAAATGATTCAGACCACTTGCAGATGAATTGTTTCCCTTGTTAATTCATGCAAACGTGGCCTGGAGGTTAAAGGAATTGATCTTGAGATCAGAAGGTCTCTGTTTTATTTCCAGCTCCATCACCAGTTTGCTTTCTGACCTTCAGCAAGTCATGACTGTGTCAATACACTTGCATTGATTTTCAACTCATGTGCATGATGTACTTCAGTAAACTGCTGAATTTGGGCGGAAGTGGTTCTCCCAAGGTTACACAGGAAGACTGTGAGGGAACTAAAAGTAGAGTCCAGAAGTAAACTCCAGTGGGAGGTTTAAACTGTGGGGCACCTTCATTTCCTGGGCAAGAATTTTCACCCTAGACTCAAGACGATTGACTTTAAGAAGTGCATGTTCAGATTTGAGAATGGGGCACAAGGTATATCATGATGGAGAACTGTAATGGGATTAGGCACTTCTCAATCTCTATTGGTTAGCTCTTGCTAAAAAAATAAGAGCTGTTCTATAGAAACTTTACACACAGACAAATAATAATGTAGAGATGGATTTTTTTCAGCAGGGAATCTAAGGCCTGAGTATTTTTTGCTGAAGCTGTTTTTGAATGCTCAGTTTCAGATGTGGTATGTTTTAACATCAGCTGTACTGTTTTGTTTTTAAATACCAGCTATTTTGCAGTTTAGTAACTCGGAAATTATTCGGGCCAAGAGTAAGAGTCATTGAAGTTGCTCATAGTGGAAGGAAGGAAGGTGAGAGGTAGGCAGTGCTGAGTAACGTGAGTGGTTGTTTGATGTATGAATTTGAGAAAGACAGTAGATTTGCTGCTCTTGCCCTATCTGAAAAAATTCTATAGTTTTTCTGCTCACTTTAAAGTGAAATTCAGATTTACCACATGGAAAATTAATCATATCTACCAGTGACTAGTTTGCTTCTGTCTTCTATATGGATATGATCCTCAATAGCATCTTTAACCCTATTGACATTGTTTGCTCTATTCTGGTTCTTCCCGCATGTTTTTTTGGCCCAGCCCCCGGCCTTTGCTGTAGTGGGGGTATTTTTCTCCCCATTGCTAAGAGCAGACTGGGCAATGTTTGCAGAGAAGACGATGCAGTGCAACGGCAGTGGTACCAGCGGTCTTAGCTTGCCTCATCCCGCCCGGCAGAGCATCCTGCGCTCCTTGCTGTCCCATCCCGACACGCCGTGCTCACTCTGTAAAGGAGACTCCTCTGTGCCCTGCCGCATGATCTGGAAAGTCCAGTTTGGCCTGAAACCAGCCGACTTGAAGCTGTCATTGCTGGGCGGAAAGAGACGGTGAAGTTGGCTTGTGGCCATGGTCTCCTTACCTCAGACCCCTCCGTCTCTCTCAGCTTTTCCCTGGAAGGGCCCTGTGGTGTGCATGGCAGCAGGGAGAGCCAGCTGGGTGTCTGTGTGACCCGTCTCTCTGTTCCCTCTTGCCCAGGGCTGTGTTTTGCAGACGGTCTCTGCCTACGTGGGACCTCAGCAGCTTCTCTGTGTGCCTCCCTTCAGCTGGGTGCTCCGTCTCGCTGCAGAGCACGGTCAGCAGCTTGCAGCAGGGTAGGAGGATGGTTTGTAAAGTACGGTGCTTTTATTTTTATCCAGTGTGGCCAAGGCATTGGTAGTGTAACTCAGAAGAACACCCTAATAATAAACCCGTGCTTGGATTCAAAATCTGGGCTGGGTGTCCCTGCTTGGCAGTCTCTTCTTGCTGCTTCTCTCTCTTTTGAAGCGGTTTGGATAGACTCGGGTTGGTCATTCATTTGGCTACAGTCAGCAACGTGTCACCAGCCGGTATTTTAGGAAACAGCCGTAATTCAGGAAAGCTGTTTTGTTCGGTGCTGGATTGTGTGATTTGTATTTTGAATAACCTCCTGGGTGTGACTCCGTGTAAATTCACTAGCACTGGTGTCTGTGTAGTGACAGCAGTGAGTTACCGAATCAGGTAAGAAAGTGGACGAGTCTTTCCTGTAAAGGCTGTCATTGAAAAGAGAAAAGGAGTAGAATTTGGTTAGGGTTTTTTTTTTTTTAAGAAACTTTCATTTTTTTGGGAAGCTTTTTATTTTTTTTTTATTTGCGCCAAATAGATGCAGCTTTTTAGAAGTTGTTTTTGCTTTGTCATTTTCTCCCCATTTTGTTCAATTTTGTAAAACTAATTTTTACTCCATTGCAGAGAGAGAAAGGTCTTGAGAAGGGGGAAGAGGTGATTGGGGAGGACGAAGTGTTTGTTCTTGCTGTGTTCTACGCTTCGCAAGTCAAACAGTAATGCTGGTTGCTGCGATGTCATATCGGTTAGAAATAAATGGCATCATTAGTGATCACTGCGGGTGGCCTGCAGTTCATCCCGCTCCTCTCCTCTCAGTGTGATTTGGGGAGCGAGATGTATTTAAGTGCTTGTTTGAGGCTTTAGCGTAGACAGAGATTTCACCAAGTGACAAGTGGTGGTGCTGGCTGTCACCCTGCGCGTGGTTAGCTCGGTGCCTGGCCTTGATGACTGCTTTTAATGGCTACTTTTCGCTGGGAAGCTGAAAGTCGTCCTTTGGCTTTTATCATTCCTGTCTCTCATATTGTACTTGATGCGGCCAGTCAAAGACCTTTTGTGTTTCTGACATTTCCGCCCCCCCCCCGCCTTTAATCCTGACCTAAGCTTTGCTGGGAGGAGGAGAAATGGCATTGCTGGGAGGGAGTTGCTGCTGTGGAAGGAGATTGCAGAGCCTGAGCAAGGAGTGCACAGCTCTTCCCATGTTGTGTCTGGATGGTGGGGAGGAAAAATGCTGTTTGGGTTTGGAAGAACCATTTTGGTCGCTTGCTTTTCAATATTAAAGTCTATCTTAGTATCTTAATCTCTAGTTGAGAGGGAGGGATGAAGCCTGTGTTTTGTTTTGTCTGCAGTGAACAAACAGATGCTGTTTGGAAAACACAGGAGAAAGGAAATGAAGTCTTGCGGTTTCTTCCTTCAGTGTTATCCTTGCAACAAAAATCCACAATGTAGCTTGTTGACTTTTTGATTAGACAAACAGCGTTGGGAAACCCCTGGTACTGGGAACCCATTGCTTAACTCTGTGTTTTGGCTGTAGGAAGAGCTAACAGATGAAGGAGAGAAACCCTTATGTTTGTTTGGGACTCGTTGTGCTTTTGTTTTGTTTCCCCTTTTCTCTCCCTGCCCTGTGTGTTTTATTTGGGGTTGACTTGAGGATAGGGATGGCTTGACCACCAGCTATTTTTTGGGAAGAGCAGGTTGGGATGAGCCTCACACTGCCCCCAGCCCTGAGCACTGTCCGGAGGGCAACCAGAATTTTCAGCTCCCACCTGGCCATGAGGAGGCTTCTCTGAGGCTTCGATGCAAAGAACCAGCTCCAGTAGGGACTTTTTGAAGCAAAACAGGTCTGGAAAGACATAGTTGATGTTGCGTTGTCCAACTGGAGGCTGGTGTTTAGCGGTAGCTGCTGTGGGGGTGGTTTTTGGAAAGTTGGATGATGCCATCAGGGTGTCCTGAAGAAAGCCACAAGTGGAAGCTTATGGAGGAGCTCACACCAAATCCCCAAGCACATATTATTCCTAAGAGTTTGAACTTTAGCCTAAGATGGTTTATTTGAATTCCAGTACTTAGCAGCATTACTAGTATGGCCAGAGAACGGCAAAGAGAGCCTTTTACTTAAAAGGACATTCCTTAGTGAGGCAGGAATTAAATGAGGTCCTCAGTGCTGGGGCTGGCGTGTGCTGATGGAGGGCGTAGGCATTAGGGCTGTTGTCCTCTCTGTGAAGGGAAGTAGCGCAGCTGCAACAGAAACAGTTAAATTGTCTTGACATTGTAAGCAGAGTATACAGCAACCCACCCTGTATTTTAATTTCCCCATAGGATAAGGAGGACACAAATGAACATCTGCAGAGCATGGAATTAATCCTGTTCATGTGGGAGGATCTAAATAAAATCACTGGTTACCTTCTCCCTGCATTCTTTTTTTATGTTGCAATTACCTTGGGGTGATTAGAAGCTCTGATTTTTCAGGTTCACTCATATCCTCATCTGCAGCCTTTTTATCGCTCGTTATTTTGTGGGCAATGTAAAACAACATCAAAAAAAGAATATAGGTAAGGTCTTAAGCACCAAAATTAGTCGGTGCTAGTGGTTTGGATTTGTTTTTTTAAATATGCAAATTCAGCTCTCCTTTGAAATCAGCACACATTTGGTGGTAGCTACAAGCACAATATAGCAAATGTGATTTCTGCAAGGTTAATGACAGTGGGGTTATCAACTTTGGGTTTTCTCATTTTCTTTTCTATTCAGGGTTCCCATTTCAAGAAAACATTCATAGCTGAGATAGACGTAATAGGCAGTCTTAATTTCTAAGGCCATTTGTGTTTGCCTAAAAACTTGGTTTTTCCAACACTGATTTTAGCTGGAGTGCAGCCTTGGTGGGAAGACTAAATTTCTTGTGCATCCTGTCATAAAGTAACTAACATGTAAATTCTTGGACTATTTTCCACGCTCATGGCCTTTAATTGTTTGAGGGGATGACTGCTCTTTGTTTAAACATTTAGGATGGATAATTGAAAGCGAGTGTGTAAAATGGAAAGGAAAAACTACTGTTTGTTGAGAAACGGGAAAGCACTCGGCAGCATCGCTGCCGAACCTCTCATCTGATCATGCCTTTGCGCGCCTGTGACAACGCTCCTGACCTCGAACTCTGTCATCTTTCTTAACTGCTTTAACTGCAGGAAAAACAAATTGCCGAGTAAAAACTATAAATAAAATCAGGCATGCCTCCTGGCCTCCCAGCGCTGTAGCTCTTGGCCTTGTAATTTGCCTGCCTCTCAAGCCTGTTGTTCATTATTTTGCATGTCATGTGTTTTAGCTAATGTAGGGCCTCTGGGTGGACGGGGTCTCCTGGGAACAGAGGAGGGGAGTGCATGGAGTGACAACGCTCAGCTGGAAGTGGGGCATCGGTGGTGGAAAAGGGCTGGCAGGCTCAGGGAGGGGATTAAAGCCCGGGAAACCGAGGGGTACACATGGGAGAGGGCTGTTTTCTGGTTCCTCTTGAGCAACCTCATGCCTTCAGCATCTCCTCTCCCCACCATCCCTTGCCACCTCCTCTGCCCCCTTTGCCACCCTTTGCTCCAGGTTGAGTAGGACGCAGGTTCCCGGCCTGGTGGCCAGGTTAGGGAGCAAGTTGGGGTTTTTCTCATCTCGTTGCTTTAGGGGCACGGTGGGAGGAAGCCAGATGGTGGTCGAAGGCTAGAAGAGGTGAGGGAAGAGAAATGGTTAGCAGGGAACGAGCCTAAAAGATTGGTAGAGGTGTCTAGGGGCAGCAGCAGAGTGACAAAGGGAATGGTTTGGTGGGAGAGGGGGGGAAGAAAAGCTCAGGGAGCAGAGGATAAAGATTTTGGAAAAATAGAACAGGTTTTGACAGGAAAATATTACATCAAGAGCTTGATTAAATAGAAGAGTTGAAAAGTGATGTGTTCTGGAAAAAAAGGTTATTAAATAAGAGACTGCTATTAGATGAAGGATTCACATTGCCATTTTCTCTGAATATTACTTAAGCTTTCAGCCTGGAAACGCTGTAATGAAATAGACAGGAGCAAAATATAGAGAATGGAAAGGAGAAACCAAAATAAACTGCCATTTAATTGTTTGATTTGAACAGTAAAACATGATGCAGCATTTTGCAACTCTTGAAAATGAAGTAATTGCAAAATAAAATACCAGCATCTGGTGGTGGGTAAAACACTGGTGTGCTATGTCAACATCAATAACGCATGTATATATTCACTCATATATGATCTAATATAGTCACTCATATCATACCTGCATGAATAGCTGCACATATGCACACAAACGGTGTCCTTCTCAGCTGCATAAAATGCTTTGACTGCTTTGCCTGCTGGGGATTCAAACAGTTGATCTCAGTAGATCTTCCTTTTACCATAGACAGTTCAGGTGCAATTTCCAGCCATGGAGAAGAATAGAGATCTGTTTGAATTCATGGAGCTGAGATAAATCATCTCAGCTTGGAAGGGGGTAATATGTGACAACTCCTTATTGTAAATGTGAAATCAAATCTTTTTTTCACTTTGTCGGGTGTTATTATTTAACACAGCTTTTATATATGCCTCTTTGGTAATGGCTGATTAATATTTAATGAAGACAAATAGTATTTTCGGCATAAAATGTAAGGATTTACCCCCAAAACAGCAGCCTTCTGAGATTGTTCCCTCCAGGTCAGTCCTATCTGCCGTTCATCTCCATGCCTTGAGAAAGCATCACTTAAACTGTCATTTTTATTCTGCTTTATATTTTTAAGATGAAAGTGTAAGTGTAAAATATTTTCAATTAAAATGCAGTTTAGCTGTTTCAGCTTTCAAGAACTTGTGATAAAATTAACCCACACAGAGTTGAGAGCAAAGCAAGACTGTAATGTATCACAGAAGCCTTCTCTGCAGCCTTGGAACATTAAAGATAGACAACTAACCTAAACAGTTCCCAAAAATAAATGTTTTAAGATGAATTCTCCAAGCTGATGACCCTCATTGTTTTAATGATACAATATTTAAATGTCAGAATTACTCCTATACAAGTGCATATGCGAATGAATAACCCAAAAGTTAAATTGGCAAGTGAATGCGTATCAATCTGACACCCATAATACTGATTTAAAAAATGTTTGACAGTTTGTAAAAATAGCTGTAACTGGGAAATCATCACTAAGCAGATCTATTTCCCATGGGATCCTTGGGGGACCAGGTTTTGGGCTGACGCTAGTTAAATGATCCAGAAGAAAACACAGTCATTTATTGATCAGGTTTACAGAGGATGCAAAAGTTAGGGCACTGATAAATGGAGAGGAGAAAAACAGCAAGTCATTAATACAGAGTTGTGAATACTTAGTGACTTGGCGTGCGTGGCAGCAGATAGTATGAATTTTAGTCAGAGTGGGTGTGCAGGGGAATGAGATCTAGGTGACGCTTACTGAGTAGAGGACCCTCTCCTGTTGAAAGGGAAGTCTGAAAAGGGTTTGTGGATGATGGTTCGCCAGCTGGTCTGCCTGTTCCCTGGGCCACAGGAGAGCTAAGGCCACCCGGGCACATGTAAGGGTGGAGTACAGAGCCAGAGAGGGGAGGCTATACTTGGTCGTCATACGGGTGCTGCCGCAGTCTTTGTTGCAGTGCCGTGTGCTGTGGGGGCATCCTGGTTGCAGAAAGTTGGGGTGTTATCTTTGAACGTGTTCATAAGAAAGCAAGAGAAGTGAGGAATTGCCTAGAAAACTTGCTGTGGAACGGTGGAAAGTTAAGGAGTGCCTTGATCACGAGGTTTAGGTTCCTGTGTAGAGAAGAGAGCTATGGCCAGATGCACCACAAGACCCAGTGGCTGGCAGGTGAGTCAGTTCAGCTTAGCAAAAGGGTATGTTTGGAGAGGAGGGTTTGACATCGAATCACTTTCCCAAGGTAGATTTTCCGCTCCTGGCAAATTTAGAAAGAAGATGAGTTGTCTTTCTGAGAGGTGAACTGCAGCTTAATTGGGCATCACTTTAGGGAAGTCTTCTGGAAAGGATGCTTTCTTTTTTTTCCTCTCTCTCTTGCCCTTTCTATCCCTCTCCGCATGAGACTTCACAAGCACAAGAACAGAATTTGTTTCGTATGGAAAAACGTTTAAGTCCATGGTTCTGCCTAGCAGTTTAGCTATCTGTCTCCTTCAAAGTCATACTGTCAGAGTGATCCTGTATTTGAGTTACTCATTGGTCACCAGCTACAACATTACTAGAAATTTCACAGTGCGTTTGACAGACTGTTAGTGACTGAAACCAAAGCTTACTATATTGCATGCTAATTATGAAATATTATTATTGCCAATAAAGACCATCCAGTGTTCTAGAGCCTCAGAAACCGAACCTTGAAATACTGTGCAATTTCTTAATTCCTTTTTAATGCAGAAGGAAGCTACTTGCAATAGTGGCCTCAGATATATTACTAGCCCATGCTATATCGCATACCCATAATTGGAGGAAGAGTCTCAGTAAATTTAAAATTTTTAGTCTATCCAGCATCCTATTTGGTAGTGATACCGAAAGACGTGTCTTTTGCAGCTGCTGCCTGGTTTGGTTCTCATCCAAATGCTCTCACTGGAAGTAAAATCACAGAAAGATCTTTCCTCATTCACTCCTTTTTCCTCTTGGACGTGGAGTCGATGTGCTTGGCCCATCCACTCGGGTATGTGTGAGGCATGACTGCATTTCCTCGCTGTAGACAAAGTGCATCAGAAGGTTTTAATTGAACTCATTGAAATGATGGGAGCAATGGAAGGAGATAGAGGAAGGGTGTAGAACCGCTGAAAGATAAGCGGGCACTGAAAGCTCATACATTCACAGCTCTGAATGGTTTTCTTGTGTTTGGAGAAATTCTCCTTAGAGAAAGACAGATCCAGAGTGCTCAGTACATCACCCGAGGTTGGCTGTGAAGCTGGGCTCTATAATGGAAATACAGATTATGCTAATTGAGATGAAGTTTTATAGTGCTAATGTGTATTTTACTCTTCTGTGTGCTGAAGTGCAGTCTGGGTCTGAGGGAGCTGACAATGTCCTATTCATATGTAAAATGTTTTGAAGGACCTGTGGTTTGGAATATTTCAAAACTGCCACATGAAGGGATTCTTACATCTGAAAGCAATATTATCTGTGTACAGCTCGTTGCTAACAGAGAGGGAAGAGTGTGTGAAAGCAGCTTCCCAGCCTCCGTGTACGGGTGGATGTACGGATCCTGCTGGAAGAAGGCAGGAGCACTGGAGAGCTTCCATGGTCCGATGGGGCTGCAAGGTGGCCCAGCCGTGCTCTGCAGACCTGGACCTGCCCTGATCCCGGTCAGCTGAGGCAATAACTGGCTGTTGGAAAAGCAAAAGATCTTGCAAAGAGGCCGATTGCGTCTCTGTGCCTTGGGATTACTTGGAGTTTAGAAGTATTAAACAGAATAAACTCTTGGAATAAGAGAGCAGAGCCCGGCTGTGTATTAATTATTAGTCCAGACATTTTGCAAATCGCAGAATCAGGCCTTTACTGTTTGTGGTACTTTTTTCCTTTTAATATCGGCATTTGGCCTTTGCATTTACAAGGAAGTAGCATCCTTAATTTGTAAGAGCTCATCTGCTTATCCAACAAGCTGCAGTCGTAATCCTCTTTGCTATAATGAATGACTGCTCTGGAAGTGATTACTGCAGGATTTCATACTTTCTTTCCCGCTTATCAAATAGTTTAGTGCTTCTTTATTGTAAAGAAAATTATTGTTCATAAATCACAGTAAAGTATCAGGAGGATGTGATTGCACTAAAATATCAGGGGCACTGCTTCAGAGGTGGTAAATCTTGGTCCATCTGGACATGTCGCTAGGACAGAAATGGCTTGTGTTCCTTGGTTTGTGTTTGTGTGAGGTCAGGTGTGCGCACGTGTCTGTGCAGTACTTCTGCATGAAGTTCACAGACCGAAAGTTTGAGCTTTTCATTGCTCTGGGTTAAAATGACTGCTGCAGCTCTATTTCCTATTCTGCTTGGCTTGTGAGAAGACTTGCTGTGCATTTGAGTATATCCATAGCAAATATGATTTTGTGTTTCATCTTCAATGCACATCTGTTGAAGAACAGCAAGGAAACAGTAGCTCAAATAGACTGCAGCTGCAGCAGCCATCGTTTGCATTTTGACCGTGATTCAAGATAAATGCTTTTAAAATTATAGCTTTCTAAAGAAACCTTCCTTCTTTAAAGGTTTTTCTCTCACTCCCTCTTTTTTTTTTTTGGAGCGAGCTCATATATCATGTTTTTTAAGTAGACTGGTACTGACAGTGTAATGGAAGTAGTGGGAAACACAGAAAAAGAAATCTAGCTTCTGATTTTTTTTAGGACAATGCAAATGTAGCTTTTTTTTCCCCTGGACCTACGTTTACACAGTTTTCCTTTGAACTTGCATCAGAGAGATGGGGTATAGCCAGCTATCTACAGGCTTGAAAACTAGGCTGATAAGAAGAACAGAGAGGAGCATTCAACTCTTTGCTATAAAGAGAACCCAGCAGCAGATGTGCCTGCTGATGTTTTTACAGCGAGTATCTAAAAATTGGAGGGAGGCATGTTTGGGAACCTGAAAGCTTCATTAGAAATTTTCCAGCCTTCCCAGATTATTGCAGTCTCATTTTGCAAAACACACGGCTAACTTGTAGTGGAAAAGTAGGAAAAAGTGTAATGTCCAGAAAGAGAGGCGTTTTGCATTTTGTTATTCTGGATCCACAGTATTCCTTCATGCAAATTCATAATACACATGTTTGTTTGTGAAATACATATAGTTAAAGTTGGTCATAGTTCCTCAGTTTCTTACTTCCTTTGTACAAAGTTGCATTTCAGACAAAAAAAAAAGGAAGAAAAAAGGAAACAAAGAACTTCTTAAGTTGATGTGGATGGTAAATAAAAAAGTCTCTATTTTTGAAGAAGTTATAAATAGTTTTGGGAGAAAAGAAGTGGAACATTTTGATCAACATTTTGGGACATCTGGCTTTGCTAATGGATGGTGTAAACCAGGGCATACACAGAGACGAGCAGACAGCTGAAGTGGTCAATGATCCATCCAAAATTGACCTGTGAAATATTGATGCCCCTGAATCTACATTTCATGCCAGAAAAGACAAGGGTGTATCAGAAATGTTCTGACCCAAGTCTAATATAGTTTGTAGTTTGCACCTGCAAAAACTCGCTGCCTTAAAAGCAGTGTATGCCTGTGTGTGACAGAGCTAAACAAAACAGAGCTCTCCTCCTGTGACAACTAAAGCCTATGGAAAAGTCTCTTTGTTTATGTTTGTCGATGATTTCTTGAGACTTCTAAAGAAATTCTGTATGGATTAACGTTTTTTAAAAAATTACTGGAAAAAAGTTGCTCATTGTTCATTAGCAGGAAAGATGTTGTGCTAATTTATGCCACATGCAATGTCCGTAGGGTGGCCAAGGATCTAAGCCTCTGCATAATTTCACCCAAGGATATTAACTTCCCCACTGTGCCCAATTAAACCCATCCCCATGCTAATCTGAGAACAAACAGGATAAAATACAAATTTATTTCTGGAAATCTGTCTAAAGCAAAAAGTAATTAAATATCTCTCTATTCTTTGGAGGGCATTTATAACCTTTGTAATTAGTAATTGGAGCTTAGAAACAAACGTTAAGATTCATTTCCTTGCTGTGCCAGGATTTGTTTCATGTAACTTCAGCCGTCAGCCCATCCAGGGCTGCTGGTCAGTGGAATGGAGGGGAGCCACCTCCAGAGGCTCATGGGCCGACCCATCTCTGCAGCTGCGACTCTCTGTTAATTGTCTGAGCTTAAATGAGTAGCTTAGAATAGACGTCTCGCTTCCTAGAATGCATTCGATCTGTAGCAACTAATTTGCTTTGTGGAAGTTTTTAACCTCTTTGCCTCTGTTTTTCTGATTTGTGAAATGAGGATTGTTATTTTGCTGGTCCCTGGTACCGTAACTGGTGGCTTTGCTGCTCGTCTCAGCCATAACCATTTCGCTAAGGTGTGACCTCTTCTTTGTTTTTCATCCTTCACTTGTCGTATCCATCCACAGTCTTACTTCAGTAAGTCTCTCTGGTGCATGGGTGGGAGTGGAAAGGCCAGGGGAGGGTAGGATGGACATGTTGAATCAATGAACCAGTATTGCTAACCCAAAATACGTCATCTCTCTTCCTCGGGTGGGGGTCTGCAACATTGGAGCTTTTGGGATTGTTTCTTTGCTATGTGCGTACAGCATCCAGCTTGGTAGTGTCTCTAGTTTGTCAGTTTGTCCATGAGGCACGGTGGTGTTACACGGGGTAAGGTCACACATTTTTCTTGTTTGTCATAGCGAGTAAAACCCCATGTTACTGGTTACTGCCTGGTGTGAAGTAAAATGTGGTTCTCCGTTAACATAGAGAGTAAGTATTGTCTCATTCTCTGCATTTAAGACTTTGGCATGCTCACATACAATACCTAATCTGATTTTTACTTCCTAAAAATAGATCTCCCAAGCTTCAGCAAAGAAAGCTGCTGTTTTGCCTTAAGAAAATGAAAGAGGCCAGACAAGAGTTTAGTCATAAATCCTTGTACCTGCGGTCTCCGGATGAAGGACCGATAATTTAGTCTAAAATCCTGAGCTGAACACAGCAAAGCACAAGGCTCCAGATGTCACAAGATGTTGCTATCAATCCCTCGATCTTCGTGAACTGCTGCTGAAGGATTAGTGTTTGTAAATCATTGCCAGGAGACCTATCTAAAAGTCTCCTTCCTCAGGCTCTGGAGCCAGTGCTGGGTGACAGCATTTGCATTCACTCCTCATGCTCCTGGTTGCTGATTAAAAATTAACCCTTTCATACTGTTCGGTGTCCTTAGCCTGATTAGTCTGTAGAAGGGCGCGTAGGAATTTTAATGAAGTTTGAAATAAGGTGGTCTTTTTGTCGCTGAGTTTCCGATTTTGCCTGTGGTTTGGACTTGGCGGAAGTCTTGCAGAGCAGATTGTTGTCAATTATTATGGAAGGCTCGTTTTCCTGAAGCAGAACGAACTGGTTACTAATGACGAGCTTGTTCAGCGTGATTTTAGCTAAATGCCTGAAAGGTATGTGGACAGGATGTTCCAAACTGCAAAAAATTCAGTACAGAGCCTCTGACAAAATCCGGAAAAGGGCTGCTTCCTAGGGTCACTTCAACTTTGCCCTGAGTATTTTCATGCTTCAAGGGTGTTGCATGTGCAAAATATTGTCGGGTTTGAGCCTTGCTTGGTTTGTATTCAGATGTGACCAATTTGCCCTGAGCATAATTCTTGCTGGTACAGATGGAGCTGTAGTTTTATAGTATCATTTACAGACATGTGCTTATGATTGAGCTATGGATGTCTCGGTGTACCTGAGATGAGAAGATGTTTAGTGGAGTGTTTGAATGGGTATTTCAATGCTCCATCCTATGTACCCAATTGAATGAATTTTCTGTGCTGCTTTGGGGTCATAGCAGAAGTCTGCGCAAGAGTTTGGAAGACAAATCATGTCCAAATGTTTATCTGAAGAGATTCTCTAAACCTTTTTATGTATATAATTAATTATTCTTGCTTTGCTTTAAAAATTCAGTAAGTTTGATGGCATTAGCTTATTTAAACATGACTAGAGATGCCGAAGGTGTAACTGTTTTGATGCTGCTATCTTGCCTAGGCCAAGTAGCACTGATTTTTCTGGGTAGGTTGGATAGGGGATGTTTAGGTGAATGTTCAGCCCTAACCCGGTTGTTTACAGCCCTAGGAGAAGGTTATGTACTAGGTTATGTACCTGCTCTTTGCTGTCAGTAAGATGCTCCATGGAAACCATTAACCCTGGCCTGAAATTAGGGACAGTTGGACAGCAATGTTAGCTGGAAAGCAATCTGCTTCAGCCAAAAGAAGCCCGCAGACTGCTGTCAATTTTCAGCCTTTCACAGAGAAATCAGACCAAAAAAAGGAATAGATTTGACTTGTCTATAGCTTTTTTTCTTTAAAACAAGAACAGGATCCCATCTTCAACCGGAGTCTCACCATACTGCTGCCAAAGCATACTTTTTTCTCAGTGAGACAACTTTTATCCCAAGTAGGTGGAATGAATTATGTATATCAGCTTTAAGCAATGCTGTATTAGGGAATTTTGTCTTTGTACTTTAGACCAATGTAATGAAAAATTAAATATTAATATGTCCTCAGAACTTTTCTCAAATATTTGTAATATGAGACAGTTAATTTAAGAGGCAGTGAACAGAGATACAGTTTTTACATTTGGTTTTTGTTATCGTGCAAGTGATTAGAATAGTCCAAGCAACGTAAATTAAATGTTACCAAGTAGGAAAACAGTTGCTAGATAGCAGTTGGGGAACTTTTATTTTACAGAAGCCTTGGAAATGGGAGCATGCGATATTGATGGGATTGTAGGATGGTAGTGATATAGGTGGCACACACCCAGCATTTGAAATGTCACTTGTTTGTAAGTCCAATGGAAGAAGTGATAGTTGTTCTGTGAGTCTCCTCTGTGACTTGACCTCACACAGGCTTGTGAGAAATGGTTTAATTTGCCCTTCTGACACTTTGTGAGAAGGTGACCTTTATGGTTTCAAGTCTCCAAGAGCCTTGGTTCCCATGATTTTTCCTTCCCTTTCTCTTCTTTCTAGATAGTTCCAGTGTTCACACACCAGGCCAATAATCTCCCAAGACAAGTGCCACCACGTCTCCTTTCTCAGTTTCTCTTGATAGGGAGAGGCAGAAATTGCATTCCTGTGGCTTCTTATTTTTAGTATTTTCTCCTGTCGTTGTTCATCCTGTGGGAATACCGGAGGTCTCCCATTCTGGGACAGAGTCTTTTGTAGGTTACCAAGTGCAATATGAACACCTTCTGCCAAGTAGAGGTGACAACTTAAGCCTGGCTCACGTGTTTCCACCATGTGATTGGTCTGCAGTCTCTGAAGTGTGCGTTCTCATGCTCAATGTACTGTAATTCACAGGTCAAATTCCTCTTCTTGGTACTAGTGGGTCTAAATAGAGTTTTCTAGAAGTTTTGCATGGATGCTTCTCTTCTGAGATCATTTAAGGCCTACACGTGTAGCTTCCTTCTCTCTATGTATATATACACTGATGATTATTATGTTGATAAACTTTCAATTCATCAGGACTGTTTGTCTTTCTCTCTTGAGAAACTGAGATTTGGTGCCTAGATAACATGCTCTCCAGACTTGCTATTAAATTAATGAATAGCAATTCCACAGATTTTAACAAGATGGGCCAAGATCGGCCTTCCTAGAGATGGAAGAAAGGTCTTGTTCTTACAGCTCTTGTATTTAAGTAACAAACTAACAATTCATTCAGTTGCTCACAGTCCTGGCTAAATTCACGGGATTGCTGATTTTGCTGCAGTTGCATTATTAACACTACTCTTTAATCATTAAAGGCATTAAATGCTGCTGTCAGCTGTTTCACACACTTAGTGTGCATGAATGTGATCTTTTAATCAGTTCTTGGAGCCATGCATATGCAATACTTATCATTAGATTATAATTAACTGTAATTATGTATGGAGATCAGCCCAAGCCATAAAATGTAAATTTAGATATTTACTATGTAAATAAGAAGATTTGGGGAAGATAAAGGGCTTGATTTTTTTAGTTTTCACTACCACAATAGTGCGATGGAGTCTTAGTGAAAGTGTGGTTAAAATTAGTATAGCTGCAGTTAACGTCCATATTACGGCTTTCTTACCGCAGATGGCTATAGATGAGATTCAGGCCCAAAAGGTCATGTCATTCACATAACGAAACACCGCCTCAGAGAAGCTGAGGTGGTAGAAAACGGGTTACAGGAGCCTTGAGAGGCGAGTTAGTCCGCAGGCATGCCACCAAGTGTTTTGAACTGTATATAAACATTCCCGATAGTTATTCACCAAAGGACAATTTTGCAAAAGGCGCGAGTGGGATTTCTGCTGAGGAAAGGGGGGGAATTCCCCTTTATTTCGATGCTGCAGTTAAATCCCAGGAGCAAGTACTGTGTGTGTGCGCGCAGCGGTGCTGTGTACGGCTGGGGAGGGGGGTGCGGGTCCTCACACCCCTACCCAGGGAACCGATCGCTGCCTTGGGCTGCTGTGTTGCTACGCTAACTCCGCAGTCTTCTTCTAAAGGCTTTATTGAAAAAACAAACCAATTAAGTAATATTGGGAATCATAAAAAAGATTTAATGGTTTCTGTGACTGAGCTTCTGCATTAGCATTTAGCTTTTGCTGGGGAGACAGTTGCTTTTTTTGTTTGTTTGTTTGTTTGTTTGTTTACATCTGGGAATCAAGTCTTGCACATTGTGCAAATAATTTAATCTTTATGGCTGTTACTGCTGCATATAAAGTGTTGCTGTGTGATACCTGCTGGCAAAGTGAAGCAGGAAGGGATACATTAATGCACGTTACTGTTTACTGTATTTAATGGAAATGAAAAGTGAAGTAATAAATTAGGGAACAACACACTAGAATTCTTCTTAATTTTGGAACAAGGAATCAGCATTTTAGGATCCTGGTTAATCACAGTCTAATGACCTGGATACACTGAAACATTTCCCTCTTCCTTTCCCCCTGCTTTTGATTTTTTTAAATAGAAATGATGTGTTTTGCTGTTCACTGGAAGGCTCCATTTTGGAAAGATTTCTTGTAAAGGTGAGGGGGCTACAAAATGATTTTCAAAACACTCCTCGACACAGTTCCTACTAAAAGAGTGTGGAGGGGAACTGACAGATGGGGATGGGATGGACAGGAGCTCTGTAGTTAGAATGACTTTTGGATGTCTCATGCCCTCATTTTAGTGTTTTCTTCCTAAAACCATTTCCAGCCAATGGAAGCTGACATTACTCGTGCAAAATCTTTTTAAAGTTTTGACTGTTTTAAACGCTTTCTAAGCTAACTTTTTAAAAAGGTACGTTAGTGCAAAACAAAGGAATTGAAATGCTTGGCAGCGTGACTAAAAATGCTCGGAAGTTAATCAGCTATTTAAACATGTAAATTAAGATTATAGCCTCTAATAACATTGCTATCCTAATTGTGAAGAAAATCAAAACACTTAGCCAGTTTGTTTACTAAGCATATATATGTCCGACTCCTGACACCAGACCCGTGGAATCTCTCTTTGCTCAGGCGAAAAGCGACACGGCACATTATTAGATAATTACTTTCAATTGAAAAACAGATATGAAGTGAGCGAAGGAATCTATTATGTTTCCAGACTGGAATTGTGTACAGTTTCCTGTGGTTCATGCTACTTGATGTATCAATTATGACTGTGTATTAGCCCTCTGTATTAAAACATTACTTGACTGTGTTGTCTCACTCTTGGCTTGTAGCCTGCAGTGTCATGTCTGCGAGTTGTTCAGCTCAGAACCGTCGCTATAGGACATGTCAGTAGTTTCTGGTTACAAAACGTGGCAAGGGGTGGTAAAAGCCTGCCTGACTCTGGATTCCCAGCAGGAACATCTCTTCTTTCCTTCCGGTTGTGTCTTAATTA
Organism: Chroicocephalus ridibundus; assembly: GCF_963924245.1. NCBI lineage: Eukaryota > Metazoa > Chordata > Aves > Charadriiformes > Laridae > Chroicocephalus > Chroicocephalus ridibundus. Next base: position 160,225,639 of record NC_086284.1, read on the forward strand.
AACCTTGACGAGACAAATCTCCCCTCGCTGCGATGGCGGATGTGGGCATCCCATTGCCTGATGCTCCTTCCATCGCTGGCAGAGCAAGCTGGGGCAGGGGAGTGTTTGCAGAGGATGATGTGGGCCATGTGAGATTAGAAGGACAGGCAAGCTCTTGTTTTCCTCATGACTACAGAGGGTGGTTGGAACCGAATGGCTTCTTATGTAGACTTTTATGGCCACAAAAGTTGAAACTTGAAACTGATGATCTCTGTGCCTGCTGGGGCTCAGATCAATGTCTCTCCTGAAAACGCTTTATCATCCAAAATGCTCCTTGAGCAGACCTTTGACAAAGCCTTTGGTTTGAAAACCTGCTGGTCTCCAACTGGGATAACATAGCATGTGTTGGTTTTCGAATCAGTCAAATATTCAGTTGCAATATGTAAAGCAAAATACAGTTTGGAGGCAAGAAGTGCAGCAGTGATGCGCTTGCATCACTTGACTGTATGTGCATCATGTACTGTGGAGTGTTTGTTCTAGGAAAAAAAAAGTCATAGGCAGAAAGCTTAAAAATCAAATGGTTTAGTATTAAGATCATGTGTAATTCTGTATTTAGGCTGAGAGAGGCTCAAACGTTCCCTCTCAGACATGCTTCTTATAAGAATCCATCCAACTCCTCTGTGATGATTAGAGAAGCGGGTACCTAGCACTACTGAAAAGCGTGTTGCTTTGTCCCCTATACTTGAATTTTGGGGCACCCAAGCTGGAAGTTGTTGGATAAGAGCTTTTAGAAGAGGGGAACCAGAAAGCGTTTTGGCTTTTTTCCCCAGTAACTTCCAAAATAGATAAAGAATTTAGCTCGTAGACAATTTATAGGGAAAGTAAAATTAGGAATTAAGACACAACAGTGTCTCTAGTATCCCCTGATCTGTCAGAAAATCTCTTCTTGCTGTAGGTATTGCAATAGGTTACTGCTAACCAATGTTTCTAACCTGTATTAATTTCAATTTCCCTTTGCAGTAATGCGTAGAAATCCATTTGGGATGGACATTTGTTGCCGGAAAGGATCCAGAAGCCCACTTCAGGAACTGTATAATCCCACCCAGGTGAGTGTCTTGTGGCTATGATCAAACTTCCCAGCCCAGCATACAAATACAGTCTCTCCTGAAGATATTTTGGTCTGCTTTTCTCATTTGTATGCAGTAGCTGTCTTCAGCTTGGAGGAGTGATCCTGGACCTGCAGAGTTGAGCCATAAAGTTCTACAGTTTGAGCTAAGGGCCTGATTTTTAAAGGTTTTTAGTTGTCTAATGATGCAGACTCCTCTAAAATTTTTTTTTAGGTATCTAAAAGCCTTAAAAGAGTACCTTTTAGATCTCCTAGGTAGAAGCTGAGGCACTCAATAACACACAGAATGGCAGGGTGGGGTGAGAGAATGTGACATGATATACGTGAAACAGAGAGTGTGGTAAGACCGTAAGTTGCAATAGTAATACATGAATGTCATTCATGTGGCTTTCAAGTAGCCAGCTGCCCTTCTTGTCCTGGTTCATTGCTTGTCTGGAGTCTTGGCAAACACAGTAGCTCACACTCTTGCTTACAGCGTGTGCTGTTTAACACCTGACGGTCTTGATAGGAGCTTTGGACGATCTCAGCTGGAGTTCTTGTGACAAGCAGCACAGGAAAGCTACCTGAAATTCGTGCTCCCATTCACTCCTCTAGATCTATTTATTCCCTACACGTGGGCTGAATTGGCACATTCAGCCCAGCATTTCCTGTTGGCAGGCGAGAGGAAGTGCTGCCATTGAGAGAAAATGCCAGCTGACTATTAAACATATTTATTAAGGTTTAACAACCACCTATTATATATTTATCCATCAATGAATACATTGAGTTTTACTAAATTGGCTATTAAGGAAAGTGACTATCCCAATAAATCTAACTTGTTAGATTTAACAAGGCAGTAAATGTTTTAAATACTATTTGATTATGAAGAGACTCACTATATAGTGTGCAAAATGAAGTCTAAGTGATTCAAAGTATTTATATGAAGAACTGACAACAACTCAAAGATACGTGATATCTGTTATGTGGTGCAGTAAAGCTCCATTTGCTCAATAGTGTTGTTTTTATGATCATAGACTGACTTTCTAATTCAATTTGAATTCTGTGCATGGCTGGGAACATGAGTCTATCATACTAATATACTAGCCTTTATTGACCATTATGGGAGTTAGCATGGCGTAAATGGAAAGTGCGTGTAAAAGCCCTGAAGAGGAACAATCCAGTGCTACAAAGGAAAAATATTAGCATTTGCAGGTTCAATTTAAAGACTTTTTGCAGATACTCCAGAAGGGCAGGTAAGGGAAAAGAGGCTGGCTGACTAATTATTCTCTCTGGGGTGTGCTGTGTGTCAGTCAAAACCTCCTTGCCCTTTAACATCGTTAAAGGCCATCCCGTAAGAAAGAAACACCCCCATCCACTGAAGGGCCGTTAATCCCAGAGCCCTTGCAAGCTTGGTCAATCAAAAGATTTCCTAAGCTTCCTTGAGCAGGGGATGCAGCTGACAGCTCCTTCATTGCTTCTCCTTCCTTTCGGCGCACCCTGACCAAGCAAACCTTTGGCATCCCTTTCCGGGCTCGCTTACGAGGCAGCCAGAAAAGCCGATGGTTGAGGAAGTGCAGAGGTTCTTGCAGCCGATGTTGAACTAAGCAGGTGGCATTTTTTTACGCCAAAGTTGTTTCCATCAGCTTGCTGACATCCGTTCTTATCAAGCTTTTAGGTTTTGTTTCTTTTTTTGTTCTTAGTTGGTATTTGTTCGCTTTTTGCATGGGGCTTTGCGTGCTGCACTCAGTCCTAGAGGGACTGGCAATGCCAGCCAAGCAAGGGCATGCATTTTGGGAAAACATTAACAAGAAAAGGCAGTGAGTAGAGGCTGCCATAGAAGACAACAGGCTGGAAATGACCCCTAGAATATTTCTTCAGATACATGGTTCATCATTCTTTTTCCATTTCTGCCCAAAGAGATGTCTGTCTCTTCTTTCTTAAGGTGGCAGATCAGAGGCTGGTCTGTATTCTGGCAGGAAGGTGCTTGTTCCTTAAGAATTCACCAGAACGTGTGAGGGTGAGGGGATGGAGATCGGACCCCTAATCTTTCCTTGCTGAAGCAGTTGCAATCAGCTGTTTGTAAGATCAGCTCAGAAGTCAATACATAATAAATATGCAAGAAGACATTTTTGGCCAAAATCTCTCTCTTACTAATCTAGCTAATGAAAGCACCAGTTAGGTCTTTAACTATTGACCATCAGAACCTGTTGGACTCCTGTGGATGGGAACTATTGGCACTCAGTTTAGCTGCCTCGGATGAACAGTGGAGCTGATCGAGCAGGTATTTGTAGCTCTCCTTGTAGTTCAAAGGAATTTGTATAATTCAAACACCAAAATTAAGCCACTGAAAGATGCCCTGCAGCTATGGTTTTGGATTACTATAAGCTAGGTGCAGTTGTGGTTTTTTAAGGGTAGGAAACTTCAGATACTTAATGTGTCCGTGTGCATGTTTTTTACATGATACGGTATAACAGGAGAACCCAACTATTGCTCACCATTTTCTGCTGTGGACTGCACTGTACATTTCACATGCTTCAGGTTTCCTTATGCAGGCAGCAGTGTGCAACCATGAAGGCTGCTGCTGCTGCTGTTCCTGGGAATGCCTCCAGGACCCCTAAAAGAGGTGGGCAAGGGAGGGGGCTGTATGGGGCTCCCTGCTTTGAGATGGTATTAAGGGTCCATACGTCCTCCCATGGAGCGTGCTCCTGGCTGTTCCCTGTCAGGGGAGATGAGTTTAGATGTCGATCGAAATAGGTGTCAGATAGGGTCAATACTCTCTCAGATTTAAGTGTTGCAGTTTAATATGAATAAGTTTTTTCTACTGTGTGTTCAGCATCAGGTTGCACTGCCCTCGTAAACCCAGATGGAGACAGGTTGATTTACACCAGCTGAGAGTTTGACTGTGGGTTTTTACTGTGTTGACGTATAACAGCCTCTCTGATCCTGCCCTGTTTTGTTTCCTTCTATGGAGTTGTTTGAGTTGTTTGCAGACGCCATCATTTGTCTCTTGAATCTCTTTTGGCTTGCTAAATGATTGTGAAAAGGAAGGGAAAGGAAGAGAGAAAAGAAGAAAAGAGAAAAGAAGAAGGAAAAAGAGATAACCCATGAAAAACAGAAAGGAAGATTCAGATTGAGTAAATTAACATGTAGCAATGACCTGGAGGTGTCTGAAAGAGTGGACTGGTAGCTTGTAGGAGCTGAATGTTAGAATTACAGTCTAATTTTCAGTGGACTGATCATAATTGTTCATGTATTTGGTGGAGGAAGAGGATAAATGGGTGGAGATAGCACTGAACTAGGGCCAGAGAAAGTGTCCATGACAAAGCCCATCTGTTATTGATGTCTTAGTTGAGTGTCTGGCCTTGTGATTATTGTAAAAGTAGGAACAACGCTTTTGCTCTTTTGCCTGTTGTAATAGAGCAGGATGTGGGAAGTGCATTTGTCTGTGGACAAAAGATTTCTTCTCTAGGGCTTTCACTGCAAGATTTTTCATGAGCACTAATATACCGTGAGGGAAAGAAAAGTCAATATAACTGAACTGGATTTACACTGAGTAAGTGGATTTCCAGGCTGTGGTCTCCACATACATGGGAGGCAGCGCGCAGCATGTCTTTGAGATCCTATTATAATTTTTTTTCCCTTTCATTTTCAGGTAGAGGTTTAGTAGTAACGTGCAGAGATACCTGCGGAAAATTTTGAGGTCTGAAATGGACCATTTGTTTAATGAGTTTATTAAAAAGCCCGTTTGGATCTGTATTAAGCAGGATTAATTTCCTTCACACATAGTTGTAAATGGAAAGAGAAAGAGGATTCAACACACAGCAAGTAGAAAAGGGGAAAATCTAGATGTAACCGAACACAGATGAAGAGCCTTGCAGGAATGTGACATAAGCTTGCATTGTATCTTGGGTGTTATGTTTTGGTGGTTTGGTTTTTTTTTTATCTGAAACCCCAGGAATTTAAGAATATGGGTAAATAAATATTTGCAAGACATATTCTTAGAAGACAACATATACAATCATGTCTTGTAATTTGCATGACTGTGTACAGCCCCACTGCTCCAAAAATAACAGATAATTGTGTATCTGGAGTCACCAGAAGTTCAGTGGCAACATCATACTTGAAGCTTGCACACTTTAGTGGTTATCATGGATCTGTTTGGTGCAATGAGTGTGCTACTGAATTACAAGAAATTGCAAACCAAAATAGACCAAATGTTAAAGGAATGGGAAATAATTGCATCTTTAAAGTTAGAATTTGTCTTCTGGTTGTCAAGATTAACACATAATTCTCATTGAATACAGGCTGCATCTTTGTTTGATCTAACTGTGTCTAGACTGCTGAGAGGAACACAGCAGAGATCCAGTCCTGTAGCCATTAGGGTTCAAATCCAGGCATGAGCTTGTTTCAGTTTCCAGTTTGACATTGCCTGACTTTAATTCTTGAGTCCACATGACCATTTCACTAAAGGTCATGCTGTTTGCCACTTATTACTTGCCTTTTCAAACACATTTCTTTTTGTCGGGGAGATGTATTTCTAGGTGGCTGCTTTTGGTGTAGCTGGAGCCAGGAAGTCTTGTGATAACACTAAACGTGATGAGTCAGAGCTGTGGACCTTGCGTTGCCTTTGTGTTATGGAATGGTATTGGACTGGTTTAGAGCAATTGTTCCGAAATTACCCATTTCTTTTATTACTTATGCTTTTTTTCCTCCCCTCCTTCCCACCAAGTGAAAGGAAGAAAATGAGCTATTGCCTTGCAGACAGTGTTTATACATCCTCAGTCACCTCAGGCCACAGATGTTCCTTTTTGGGAGCTGCCGTGTCGTTATCTGTGGCTCAGGCATCAGCAAACATCAACCTCGCTCAGCCCACATCACTCAGCTTTCATCTGAGTTGGTAGTTTCCTATCTCCAGTTGATTTCCACTCACTAGGATGACCCTGTGGACAACTGCACTGGTTCCTGGACAGAGGTTTGTGGTGAACTTTGTGATCTGAGCTCTATGTACACATTGTCCACAGCACTTTGAATCAAAGGTTCAAATGCTTGAAACCAGGTATTTCTGCCTTTGGTGATCCTGAGGCGCTGAGCACTGTGCAGTTTGTTTCTCTGTGCTATGGCTTCTCCTTCTTAGAAACACAAAAACCAAAGGGCAGGTCATTGAGTAGGATGAAAGGTCCAGTTTGCCTGATGTTTTGTCTCTGGCAACAGCTGGCCAGGACAGACTACAAGAAGGATACTCTGACAACACACAATAGCCTTTGGGTCATGAGCTTCCTGAGCCGACATGTGTCTTCATCAGCTGCATCATGCAAGAAGAGCTTGAGATGCCAGACAATTACTATATCAATCAAAAGGGGGAAAAACCATAGGTCTCTGAAGTTACTTGCCAATTTCATTAAGACAAAAAGATTACGCCAGCACTATACACCAGTATACACTAGTTTTTCTCCCGTTTTCACATATATATGTTCTGGGTGCTGAATTTCCTCCTAGGGACAGCAACACAGATATCCCGATGTGAACTTTAGAGTATGAAAAATAGTGAAGTTTATCTAAAGAACAGTATCTTAGAATTTATTGATGCTTTGTGGCTGAGATGAACAGTCATAAATATGTGTGTGTTCTTCTTGAAGGCAAGAAGTGGCTCAAAAGTTTTACCAATACTGCAAACACATGTTGTGTGGTTGATGCTGATCTTTGTAGGCAAATCTGTGCAGATAATAAGAGCGTGGTAAGTACAGCTCGTAATCACAGTATTTGATTGATGATAGATTAAAAACTCCTTAATGGAAAAGATGCAGAATGGAGACATGGGGAAGAAAAGTCAATGTACAATACCAAACTTTGGGTATATACTCCTGTTGGTAAGCAACAACTTTATATATAATTAGCCTCCCTTGCTGCAGTAAAATGCCTGCTGATGAAAGAGGAGCTAATTGATTTATTCCATAGATGACTTCTTATGCAAAGCCATTACTTACTGTCATGCTTGGAAGTCGTAAAACAGCAGCTGGCCTGGGATGAAATAGTGCGTTAACCTTAGCAGGAAGATTGCACTAGTGAGAATGCTTTGTTATTAATTACCGATTACAAATGATAAGAGCCTGTTTTAGATGCTGGGAAAATGACTTGGGGAGGGGAGGGTTTCGGGTACAGTGTGCTTCATAGATCATTCGTTGTGACACGATGGATGCCTTTGTAAGTCAAGAGGAATGAATCAGACAAGTATGTACAGTAACTACCAGCGCTCAAGGCCAGAATTATCCCCAGGACATGCTCATTCAAGTTACTGCAGTGCATTGGGATGAATTTTTGGGCACCTGTGTTTAATAAAAGACTTGTTACCTGCATGAAATGAAAAAATACAGTCGTCACTCAAAATAGCTCAGATTTCCCTGACAGAAAAAGAAGCAGTAGAGACACCTCTTTTTAATTTCTCCAGTCCTTGACTTGTATTTTATTATTTTGAGAGTTTTAATATAAAGGCTTACTGGAGGCATAAAAGTATGAGAAGAAAGATTTTATAAGGCAGGAGCCAAAAACCAAAAGGGTTGTGTGTGTTGGAGGAGAAAGAGGAGAACACAGCTTTCAAAACCAGCTCTCTGTGTGTGGTGTGTGGGCTCCCTGTTAGACAAGCACTTGGGCAGCTGCGTGGAGAGGAGACCAGGGCTCCAGCACTCTGGCCTGGTGCCGTTTGGCATCAGTGGGCCTTTTTGTGTTTAGTTGTCTCCAAATCAGGCCTCTGGTGACCTGAACCATGTTGGCTCAGTCAGATGCTTGCTCTGAACTGAGTAATGTTCAAATGGGGCACCTGCCTCTTTCTCTGCATTAAGTTCCTTTTTTATTTTCCTCCCGACTTGAAAGCTATATAGCAAAAAACCTTGATAATCATACCTCAAAATGCAGGGGGATGTGGCGGTTTGGAGGATTAGGAAGCAAAGGGCAGCGGGAGAATATCAGTGTTTGCAAAGAGGTGTAATGATGACTGATTTCTGCCACCGGCTCCTGCAGAGGCAGAGTGCATCCTTTCTCTCTGTGCTTTAACAAGAGCTCCAGCATCACCGGCTCGGTAGCTGCATCCCAGTATTCTCAGCCTAGACCTTGTGAACTGTAGCCTCTCTTGCAAGTAGTTTTTAGGCAGCTTTCTCCATTGCATGAAGGGTAGCAACTGTGTTTGTTTAAAGCTCTACCTTTTTTTTCCTGTGGTTTTTGTTATCAAAGAGGTTTTTTAACTCTACGCAGCAGAATCGTAGCCCACTTGCAGGGCCAGATGATCTCTTTAAATCCAAAGAGCCCAGCTGACACCTCTCTCTCCCTGAGGGACTGTAACGTATCCCGATAGACGTAATTATGAAAATGAGAAAATACAGACATAAAAGCTATCTACTGGTCCTTGAAATTCTCATTTACTATCTAACTTTAATATTAAGGATGGGCAGAAGGAGTCGTTAAATTTGCAATTATTTTCGAGAGATTAGATTCCCCAAGTCCCATTTTTACAGACTTATTGTATCTGATGTAGCACCTCAAATCTTACAAACTGACGTGTAATATTCATTGATATTGTACGTAGTATTGATATGTATTATTCATAGACAAAGCAAGATTAAAATACTGCCCCTTGAAAGATGTGGCTGCAGAAGCCAGCGTGCCTTTTGGAAATTCATGGTACTGCGGAGAGGCAGCCTGTAGAGTTTTTGTACAAGTGTGTAAATCATTAAATCCAGCACAGATTATTTAAGGATGCTTTCCAAGCAGGTTTTCTCTTTGCTGAAGTTTGCGGGGAGGTGTAGGATGGGTCGAGGTGGGTGCTGCAGTCCGATCCGTACCACTCGCATCCCCTCCCACGGGGCCGCACCACGTGGTTACGGACAGGGCTGAGCAAAAAGGTCGGCTGGAAAATATGCAGTTTGGGGATGACTGAAACTACCTGTGAATTTGGGCTGAGTTCTTCCAGACGCAGTAGCTGGGAAGCACTTGGGTTGACTTGGGGTTAATCTCACAGGTGTGTGTCGGGGGTAGTGATGGATTTGAGGTGATCTGACCACGCATCCCACACTCGGGAGCGGGGTGCTCAAATCGTGTGCACGGGTGACACAGAGCAGCGAGCGTCTTCAGTCTCTCCTGTTGATGCTCTCTTGCCTTCTGAAATTAAATAGAAGAAATGAGCAGGATTTTAGGCTAACAGGCTCTTTATTAAGCCTCTCATCATGATGATCTGAGGCTATAATAGGGTAAGAGCCACGGTTGTTTTAGGACCTTGTGTGCTCATCTGTTGGTCTACTAAAACAAGGAGAAAAATTGTGCCTTGCTCTGTCAATCCTGTTTGTCTGATATCATCAGACCCTCGTGACGGCAGTAATTAACAGTTCACTGAAGCCAAAGTATGAACTGGAGGGGCCTGGGCTGTCGCTGCTTGTGGTCAGGGTGCTCTCCCAGAACCAGGGAACCAGGATCCGAATCCCTGCAAGCACAGGACGCCTGTCCCACGCACAGGAAGCATCCTGACTGCTTGATTGTTGGAGTTGTTCTTACATTTGCTTGTTCAGTCATCAGACTGGAAGATGGGTTGTTTCAGTAATCGTTCACACTTAAACTGCTTTTATTCACTAGTTTTCAGACCTTGCTTCTTACTCATATGGAAGAGGTGCAGAAAGAAAAGGGAAAAACGTATTTTAACAAGGTAATACCTATACAGCATTTGAACACAGCAAAAGCAGTATTTATGTTGTGTATGCCTTTTTTTCCTCTATGAAAATTACACAGTAGCAGTCATATTGGGGCCACTCAAGTAGATCTTTGTTGCCTAACCAGCCTGCAGCGGTTTTATACCCTGATGTGGATGGGGTCTTACGTTTGAACCATTCCTACATATGTGGGGCAACGGCAAAATGTGGGGGCTAGAATAAAAACAATATTTTATTTCCTTCCACACTGAGACTATTGTGTGGTTGCACTGGAGGCGGACAGTGGCTTTGTATTCTAGGATTTCCAGCGTGCTGTCAGCGTAGATGTTTCTGTCCATTCATAACCTTGGGAGAAACTTGAAACCTGATCTCTTGAAAATTGGTAGCAAAACTCCTAAGCTCTAAAGCAGCCAAACTTTTAGTTCAGAGATCTGATCCAAGGGATCAGAATGGACTATAATTGCAACCGTTGTTTTTTCTCTCTTTTAACCATTCCACACATTCTGTTGCACTAGAAAACACTGAAATGTGTAAGCCTGATGCTGAAAAGATTTCCCTTTTTTCTTCTAGTAGTGACATAATAACTATAGCCCAACCAAAGAGAGTTGGCAAACTTACAGTGCACTGAAGTTTATATGTATTTCTGGTGCCTGGAAAATCCAGGAAGGAGTGTTCCTTCCTTTTCGATCTTAAATCACATCTGAACAGTATTCTGCATGCGGTTCCAGCACAGGGCTAAAAGCAAAACATTATATCCAAGCTTTAGAGGAGCAGTAAAAAATCACAGTATTCCTGCAGTCAGATTGCCTGGCTGCACAGCAAATTAGCAAACCGCTGTAGCTATGAAATTGATGCCCTAGTATAAATCTTTTCTCCCTGTAAACGTGGGCTGTGTCTTAGATCATTCCAGACAAGCATCTGGGGATTAGTAAGAGGAAGTGAATATTAATTCAATTAGAGGACAGAAGATGAACGTACAAGCTGGCGCAGGGAATTGACATCAGGAGCCAAAGTAACAAAGACATCTCTAGCTGGGAGAGGACAGTTTCATCTATTCAAGTCAGGCTTGGCTTTTGCCGTGCATACATTTTACTTATGAAATGGTAGTTGAAGGAGTTGTATTTGCATAGCAATATAGTTAATGTCATATTTTGGGAACCAGGCCTTGATGTCAATAGATGGATGGAGAGCTGAAGAGCAGATGCACAGTGGTAGCTTTCAGTTCATTTTGATACATTAAATATTCATAATAAGCTCAGCTGAAGGAGAAAAGAAATGTTTCATTGAACTGGTAAGGAGAAGCTGAAATCGTTGGTACTTCTCCAAAGCGTAATGTCTTACTTAATGTAAATTGAACGAAGGTTCCTGTGGTGAAGGTGAGACGCAATATTAGGTACTTCCACAATTGCTGCTTTCTTTCTATGAGAGATTGTTGTGCCAGTTACGTCACTCTATAAGGTAATAGCCAAGAATGACTATTCTGAGCAGTTTGTTTAGGCACAGCAGAGGCTTTTTCCCTTCTTTTTTTCCATAGCTTTGGACCTACAAAAACCTGTGTATGGACTTTCTTACATTTAAATGCCACATACTTACAGCCTGGAAACAAATCCTTCCACACTGCAGTTTCTGGGCATGGACGCACTAAGTGGATAAATCTTATATCTGTAGGCTTTTCTCACCCCATTTGTGCATGGTTTGCTGCCAGTTTGAGTCTCCATCTGAAGAGTGCAGGTGCTCTGCTCTGCTCTTTACCTGATATACGGATGTGAGTCTGCAGAGATGCTTTTGCCTCTCTCTTTCAGCACAGTTTCTAGCCCAGGTAGAGCTTGGCCTCTGACTCTGGGGTAACGCTAAAAACTAATGCAATGTGCATATACAAATACATGGTTGTATATGTTTGAGAGAGCTTTAGAAAGCTGTGCATTGACGGTATGATGGTGGAGCACGATGCACACAGCTAAATCATGTGCAGCTCCCAAACAGCCTCGTAGGGCTCAGTTATGCCGCACACAGGCTGTCTAGCTGTAGGGGTAGGAGTGATTCCACTACTTTCTCTGCAGCTGTTCTTATTTTCTTTATCTTGTGTAAACTCAGGTTAATAAACTGTTGCTGAATTTGCAGCTGTGTGCAGGGGGGTAAGGTTGTCTCCTTGCCAAGCCTACTTCTCTGTTCTTGGCGTTCCTCCTCCCCATTTCCTCCAGCTCTGAAGTCTCCTTCTTAGCCTGGTGTCCTCAGCTCTGCTTAGTCTCCCTCTCTCATTCCTACCTTTTATCTTACAAAGATGAGAATATTTTTACATGAGTTACAGCGCATGTTTATGGTCATGGCTTTATCAGAAAGTGGTGGAGCCAACCAGCAAGAGAACGAGGGTGGACAGTTGATGGCAAAGCAGATAGACAAGAGAGTGTTGTCCCTCTGAAAATTATGCTCTTATTTATTTGTTTATTTTCAGTCAACTAGTGCAAAAATAAACCAGGCAAAAGAAAAGAATCTTTTCTGTCTGCTGGTAAAGAGAGCTCAGGGTCTTCTTTTGAGTTTATAAAAAGCAGTATTGCTTTTAATGGGAACATAGAAAAACTTTTGTGTCAAGAAAGTAATGGCAGACCAGGTCTTGTGTTTATTAAAAGTGGACAGAGCTAAAAACCAGGCAGCTCAAGATCTGTGGTTTCACCTCCAACAACCTTTAAAGAAGTCATGGGAGGCTGAGATATAAATGCATCGAAGGGCTTTGTTTTCAAAAGGGATGTAGCAGATCACTACCCATCTTGCTTACTATCCCTGAATTACACGGCTGCTGATATGTAAGAGACAGATTAGTGGAGTTTTAAAGCATCACCTTCATGCCTTGTGCAGAGTATTGTGTCCTGGTCCTCTTTGACAGACCCACTTCAGTTTTCACTTGGGCTGTTAAGCGAGTTCCTGTATGAAATATTGATGCTGAAGGAAGAAAACTGCCTTTTTACCCAAGCGTAAACGATCTTGAAACAAAATACATGGGATAAAAGAATCATTTCTTAGACAGGTTTAATGAATAATTGACTTCTGCTTCTCATGACGTTATCAATGTAATTAAATCGGTGGCTAAAGAAGTAAGACAGAAGGTATCATCTGCTAGGACAATGAACCTCTCCATCTGACTATTGGCAAAGTACTGCCCTCTGTTATTAAAGGCTGTCCTGCAGTCGTGCAGGTTCAAGATCTGTCTTGTCACTAAGAAGTCAGACTTGTGTAAGTACCAACATGATAAAAATCCGTGTATTCAGTCAGTTTTCTGCATCCAAAAATAACCTAAATAAGCTCCTTTCCTTCCTTGCTAAACCTGCTCCTGTCTTTGGTGGTTGTACATTGAAATGATTCTTATGTTGTGCGGATCAGCTTTGCACAGCGTATGTGGGCATTGGCCTGTGTTTCCAGTGGTTCTGGCACAGAACTGCTGGTGGTCACTGACTTAGGTCACTCACCAAGCCCCAGAAGATGGTTGCTGTTGTGATTCCTTTTGCCCCGTTAAGAAGTATGTTGAAAAATTAGAGAGGTCTGAGGAATAAGAATAGGGGATAGGAAAGCAGACTGGATGCAACTGGGCTTGGCCAGCGTGTGTATCTTTAGAAAGCATACTTGTATGGGACTGTTGTTTCTTCACATGGGTTCTCTGTTGGAGAAATAGGGCATGGAGGGCAATTGCAGAGGCCAAGCAAAGATAAAACTAAAGGGGAGACCTCAGCCTGCAGCTGCAAGGGCTGTAAATAAACCACTCATTTGGAAATCAGAGTAACAGGTTTATTACCATTAACAGCTACTGTTGCTTTATTCTGCGAAATTAATTCTGAGAAGCAGTTTCTGACTTTCCTCTAAGTAACATCTCCTGGATACCGCAAGAGTCTCTTGGAATAACGCTCTCCCTTGTGCGTCCTCACTGTCAGCCTTGGATCCCTCATACGGTGAAGTGCTAGAGTACGTTTCGCTGCAAAGCTACAAGTCCACATGGAGTAGGAAATCTAAATACTCTACTGTTTGATAGGTCAGTGTGTAGGTGATGAAAGGGTCCAATGTCTTTTGAAAATCAAGGAGGATCTTTTTGCCGGCTCTTGCAGCTGCTGGAGGAGCACCTTGTATCACACGTAAGAGGAATTCCATCTAGCGGCTACTGAAGTCAGCAGAAAGACTCCCCCAGAGTTGCTTACTTTGCCATGGGGTCAGTCCCTTAGTTGCGCGGACCTAAGAAAATGCTCCGTTCATGTTGTTAGCTGCTCTGATTGTGTCATAAATACTACATTAAACAACCGGTCCCAGAGAACTAACGTCTGTTCAGTGATACTCAGTCATGCGTACTGTAGTCTGTGTCGCAAAGTGTGGGAACATCAGTGCTTTCCTTGGGTCCTCATGATGATAACACAGTAATCATCACCACGTCAAAGTAGCAGCAGTGGTAGCCTGGCAAGGCGCAGTTCTGGCTCCTGCTGTGCTGCAGCTATGTATGTCAGCCACTGCTGTTGTCCGAGCCAGTTTGCACAGTGAGCACACTCTACCTTTTAATACTGGTTTTGCCATTAGTATTTTTTGCGCTCAGATCATTATGTCTCTCATTCCACACTTGTAGAATGAGTTATGCCTGTTTATCTATTTCTCAGGGGCGTATTGGGAGTATAATTATTGTCTGCATAGTGTTTTGATTGTAGAAAATGACAAGAATAATTACCAGTTACAAGTTAAATTGTGCATGTACCAAAACTACACAGCTGCCATGAGATGTATCTCTTAAATTCCTGACTTACTTGAAGGCAAGCCAAGTATTTGGTCCTAACTGTAACGAATCTAAATCAGATGTACCCATTTGATTTTCTGACATACAACGTTGTCACTGCAGCATCCACCAGTATATACCGAGTCTGAAATGTTTGTCTAAATGACATTAGGGAGAGCCAGTGTTTGCGTGGAGGCCTTTATAGACGAAGGGCAAACTGCTTTCTCATGCACAAATACGAACACGCGTCTGTGTATGGCCCAGCTGCTGCTGAAATCTATGAATTTGCGATGTGCGCAGTCCTGCCAACAGATTTTGTACCAGTCTAGAAAAAGCGATGTTTTTGTATGCCCGGTGCTTTATTATGCATACAAAGTACCTATTAGTAAACCTGAGTTTTGATTCCTCAAGAGGTACTTGCATGACTGGGTGTGGTTGGCTTTCTGTGCTCCAGCTGCCGAGCTTTCAGCTGAAACAAGTAATGCTCAGTGGGAAGAGTAATCGTTTCAGCTCAGAATTAAGTGGCTAATCATTAGGAATTCAATTGGCATGAAGCGCACAACATTAATCATGATACGCTAATGTGTCATCCATGTGGATGTAGTGTGTACTCCATGGAAATTTGCTAATTACTATATGTGGTTTTTATCAGAAAGGGTTAATCCCTGTTGTTGGGCGGGATATGGGAGTGTCAGAGGCTGAGAACCAAGGGGTTTCCAAGGGACTGCCCTGCTGTTAAGTAGTTCAGAGCACACATTAGTGAGGGCTGAAACCCTTAGAAAGGTACCTTTTTTTCTGAAATCTGATACTAAAGTCGATACTACAGTGGTAGCTTGAACAAAGTAGTGTACCATGCTAGATACTAGAATCGTACGTGCCCCAAATGTCCCTATGCCATGACCAGGGAGTCCCAGCTTGCACCAAGAGTGCAGCTGGGTTGCACGCGGCTGGGACATGTCAAGCAGGGGTCAGATAGGCAGGTGCTGCTTTCAAGCACGAGGTAGATCTGGTCCATTGTGGAGGGGGTGTCGTTGCCACCTGCCTGACAATGTTCACCAGCCCCCCTCAGATCCCAGGGGCATGGACTGGCTGTCATCGCATCCCAACGGGAGCTCTGCATGATGGTCCCAATGCTAGAGAGCCAGAGTCCTGCACCTGGGGCTGTCTCTGCGCAGTCCTGCTACTGCCTGTGTTACCCTGAGATGTTTTTGATCTCTGTTCTGAAACTACTGAAAATATGATACTGTAACATAATGAATGATGATGAATATTAAACTGAATAGCATCTGGCTTATTCTAAATAACTTCAGATAAAATGTACTGCGGAAAATTCCCTACTTGCTAACCGGCATTTACTGCATGTCTCTGAAACAAAATTATTCATTGTATTCATTTGCTTTGCAGCAATGGGAAGTCCCGTGTTGAGAATTAAAAATAGTCTCCTATGTTTAATGCCTGAGGGCACAAATGTAACCTGTTTAAATATCATTCTTCAATTATCCTTTGAATCATCTGCCTTCCAACTCTTCCCAGACTCCGTAAAATACCCTTCTGACTACCTATCAAAAAAATAGTACATCTGTTCTTTCAGTTCATTTCCCTAAACTGTAATCAAGCACTGTCTGTGTAATAAAAATGAAAAGAAATGTCTAGCTGGAACAGCATTCTTCACTTTTATTATTGAAAAATGCATTAATGCCCCCTTATCAAATATATCCATTTAACGAATCATTCCATTTCCTTCCATCTTCAGCTTTTTTTTTTTTTTTTTAAAAAGGCACAGAGCGCCATTCTTCCCTGATCATAAAGGCCAGGCTTGATTTGTTTCTTATGCTATATTTTCATGAAACCTAAAAATGGATTATGGTAAATAATAGCCTGTTGACCTCTCTTTTGTTTAAACGTAGCTAAAACATTATAGACCCTTACTATGTCTGGTCTAAATTACCATTTACATTAAAGCAGCGTAGCACAGGCTGTTAGTGGAAATTACATTTAGGCGTAGGGTAAAAGCTTGTGTGTCTTAGGTTGAAGTCTATTTCCAGCCTGGCTTCGGCAGTTAGAGAAGTGAGTGATTCATTCAGGTTTCTGGTGGTTAAGTCTCAGGGACGGGCACTCAAGCACTTTTGAAAGTGCTTCCTTTTCTGTCTCTACTCAGAGGAAAAGAAACGGAGGGAGCACTTTAACTGCTCAACTTCGGAAGGCTTATATTTTTTCCTGGTTGCTGTAGAGGCTTTATGAAGTTCCTGGAGTCGGCAAAGGGACATAGACCAGGTGTCTTTAGTTTGCTAAATGTGAACAGTGTCATTCTGCATCCACTCTTTGCTCACTTTCCACTGGCGTAAGGGTTACACCAGGTTCAGGGCACTGGAGGGTTGGCCTGAAACAGCCACGGCCGGGTGCCTTTTGCAGGTCCTCACAAGGCAGCAGCAATATCTAGACATACATCAGAGTGAGGTTTGCTTTTGGGCAAATTCCAGCCGCATCTTTCTAGATGGGATCTATCCAGCTGCAGGAAACGGCACTCTGTGGTCCGGCTCTCTAAAGTATGAAGAGAAATGGTGACCACCCAACTTCCTACAGGTTCCCCAGTGCTCCGTCCCGATGCTGGGTGAGCTGGTGCTTGGGAGTTGCTGGTGTGCTGCACTGAAGGGAGCTGAAGAGACCAAATGGACCAGAGGATCTTCTTCAGTGGTGGCCAAGCACCATTAAAAACCATGTTAATAAAAGCTGCATATATTCCTTGCTGTTTAGCTCAGGAAGAGGGGAAATATGTATTGGGCTTAAGAAGTGTAATTAGAGATAGCAGCTTGGTGGTAGGTTCCCCAAAAGACTGACATACCATGGATTTTCTGAGATTCCCAAGTGTCTAGGATGTAGACGCTTTGAAAATCTCACTTGGGGTCTCTACAAGGCAGTTACATCACGCCTGAAAGGAAGTTGTAGGGAGGTAGTGGTCAGTCTCCCAAGTAACGAGCGATAGGACAAAAGGAAGCGGCCTCAAGTTGCACCAGGGGAGGTTTAGACTGGATATTAAGAAAAATTTCTACACCAAAAGGGTTATCAAACATAGGAACAGACTACCCAGGGAAATGGTGTAACTGACATCCCTGGAGGTATTCAAAAGACGGGTAGACGTGGTGCTGCAGGACATGGTTTAGTGACATTTTGTCAGAGTTAGGTTGATGGTTGGACTCAATGATCCGAAACGTCTCTTCCAACCTAGACAATTCTATGGTTCTATGATTAACATCAGGCTTGGTGGGCAATGTCAAAAGTGTGGCCCCGGCGTTGAGAGCAATCAGCAGCTTTTGGGTAGAAAAGGGCCATGAGCATCAGAGCTGTTGGGTGCACGTGAGATGCTTCATCAGGTCTGTGCGGAAGTGAAGCACTTGGTTCCAGCTCATTTATAGTGTACATACTTTCAATAAAGTGGAGGCAATTGTATGTGCGAATTCAAGGCAGTGTTCATCTTCATGCAGTGTTTGACTCCAGTAATTATCAGCATTTGGCTGTTCTTACAAGCGCTGAAGTCCTGAGGAAAACACAATGTCCATTAAGACTCGCTGCTTCCCCAGGCGTACAGATAGCACACAATGTGCAAGCGCCAGGATTTCCAAGCTGCTTTTTTAAGCTTGAAACATCGCATGTGTACTTATTTTAATGTGTCTGTTAAAAAATAATCACGCAAGAACACAACAGTTGTGGCGAAAATAATATTGTGAGGAAATGAATACGTGTTTTGGACCACGAGCTTCTGATAAAATGAAAAATCCTTGATATTCAGTAGCTAAGGAAAATAAAGACAGGGCAGGAAAAAAAAATAAATCTGCTGATAAGCCCTTTTAGAACAGAGCTAACATCAATAATTCTTGCTTTGTGCATTAAGTTTTAATGTGTAGACAGACACTCCGTGCATAGCGGGGTGTCTGTGGAGTCATCAGTGAGAGCTAATAAATGCCTGTCATATGAAGAATACATTACAGAGAGCGCCAAGTTAAGTGAATCATTTAGTTACCATTAGTCATTTTTCATTAACATTTTTTAACTGTAGTATTATCCACTACGCATTAGGTAGGATAGAGGGGATAATGCCCGTGATGTGCTTTATCCTGTAAACAAAGGTTTCTTCCAAAATACGTGGTGGTGGTGGTGGTGATGTGGATGAGGATGAATGTTTCATCTCTCATCTCACCAGTGTCCTTTTTTTTTCAATTTAAGACTACAGAAACCCAGATGGGAAAGGAAATAATTTAATCACATGGCTTGGCATTAATCAGCACCCACCATTTACATTAATGGCAATTGAATAGTAATAACTGTGCTGGAAATGGAATATCCATAAGCATGTTTAATACTGGGTATTAAAAATAGCATCTAGAAAGGAATTTCCACAGTACCAAATGCGTTATTCCAGTCCGGTGTGTCCCGTTCTGGTATATGTGTCTGCTGCTGCGATCCCGTTCAGTTGTAACCTTTGGAGCACAACCAAACTGGGACCAGTGGGGATGGAGGTGGGAGAGCGCCAGGGAATTGGTCGTGACCCTGCAGGTCCCGCTCCGGTCTGGAGGCGCCGCTCGGCAGGACTCCCTCTTCTGACACATCGCTCGCTTGAGGGCTGGATGAAGCTGGGTTCCTGCCCATCTGTCATCATGAAAGAGTTACAAGAATAGATATGTTTGATCTTACTTAGGCTTATATATTTTTCCCCAGAATAATGTACCTCTGCCAGCATACACTTTTTCCTTTTAATCTGTTATTTTTCATCGCTCTCTGTTCTAAACTCCCAGATTCTGAATTATGTATGCCAAAATAATAACGCGGTTGGGCATATATGTGAAGATGTATCCTTCCCAAGATGCTGAGCAGTTAGCAGACAGAGTAAGTGGTGCACACTTCGTTTGTATGATATAAAGGCTTATCAGCATGGATTTAGGATTACTCTCAATTTCGCATCATTCTTGACTTACATCAATACTGTTCCACTTGTAAAACTACTGTCTGGTAACCACAGAGGCTCCCAGGAGAGAGGGAAGAAATTAAAGCAAAATTTTAGAAACTCTTACAAATTACTTTACACTGTTTTTTCTCAATTGTAACAAAATTGAAAATGAAGTTTGATGGTTCAGTATCTCTGGAAACTAGAAAGTGAGATTGTAATTCTCTTTGGAAAAATGAGGCATTGCCTTTTAAAGCATCAAAAGCTTCGGTCTCTGCTTTTGATGAGTTGTGAAATATCGGCTCCAAAACATGTAATTGTCTTGGAACTAAAATTTGCACATATTCCAACTCAGGCTAATATTATCCAGCGGGAAATGAATTCACGCTGTAGGAGGAAATATATACAATTTTATTTTTTTCTGTGAAGCAAATTACCCTCGCTACTATTATCTATGTAAAGTGTCCCAAATTATTTTATTATGTATATTCCAAAGTAATTTGTGTGTATGTATGGACATGAATTTTTTTATTTTCTGAAGGATGCTGAATGTGTCAGATGTGGATTTAACCACAAATCAGATACATTACAACTTCTGCTGCTGTTCTCTGGGGACAGTCACCTAGGCGAAAAGAACAGTATCCAACCATCGGTTCCTTGCAGCATTTTCTGTGACTGCCAGGTAATGCTGTGCCTTGAGGATCAGGATGTGAGTCCGTGGTGTGTGGGATGGCAACCACAACCTTTGTTTCTACGCGCCACTAAATGACTCCTAAATTTTAACACCGTATCTGGTGCAGAAATAGCCTTTGCGTTTACCGCTTGATTTTAGAGTAAGGTTCATGGGGGTGACCCAGAGAGCCCCAGTTGTATGAGCGCAGTGACCCTATGGTGCAGGGCAGTGATTAGGCCGTGCCTGTAAATCTTTGGGGGAAGCAAATTTGAGGGATGCTGTCAAGCTGTAGACAATTTGCATATCAGATGAATCTCAGGGAAAGTGATTGGGGCACATAAATATTCCACCTTTCTGGGCTGTGTCTGTATGCTGATTATCTAGCACCAATAGCTTCTTTAATGAGTGGAAATATTTCACTGTTTCACATTCTCCAGGGCTTAATTTTTGTAAGTGAACTGCTGATTCAGTCCTACCTCACAAAATAACTCAGTTTGGCAATAATTCAAGGCTAAAAATGTGAGCTATAACTGCCAGCTATTTATCAAACAAGCAATTACACAGAACAGTGCATCGTTCCATCGAACAATGTTTAAATTCTTCTAATTGTGTTTTATAAAGTAATGTCTCCCGGTTTTGCTTTTGTTACTCAGCAGCTCTCAATACTCTGACTGTCGGCAGCCTGGGACTCTTCAGAAACTTCTGGCAGCCCACTGCGATGCCTCTTCGTGGCAGCGTTTTCTCCTGGCCTCTGCAGGTTTTGAAGGGTCGGGGTTGGTGAAGAAATGCTAATGTGTTTTTGTTGCCACTGAGCTTATCGATCCTGTAGCGAGATTGAATCATCCGGCTGGGTCTTGATCTGCTGTCTGTGTCCCTTCCCTCGCTCAGCAGCCGCTTGGCACCGAGTGTTTTACCGGAGTATTGCTAGCACAAGGTCCCTTGTATATCATATTCAGACATCATCTATATATCATCTGTACTTCTTCAGATCTTAGAGAGAGAGCTGCAGAGATTTACACTTAGAATTTAGATTTTGACCTTAAGGCTCAGATGGACCGCTTGGTCCTCAAAGACCACCTTAGCATCTGTACACCTTCAATTTGAAGGCCAGCATATGTCTTCCTTCGACCCCATCTTTCAGTGGCGCTGGTGGTATCACTATATTCACGTAGCCAAGCCTGTCCTCTTGTCTCTGATAAGGTAATTGGGCCGTTGAGTTAATCGGTGTTTGGATGGGAGTGTCATGCTGTGGAGGTGGCGAGAGGAGCCCATGCTTCCCTCGTCTGCGCGTTTCTGAAGCCGTGGTCCCAGGACAGAGGTGGAGGTGTGTTTTTTCGGATTGCTATAAATAGCGCCCCAGGCAGACAGCACTGTGGGGAATTTGAAAGCACAAGTCTGGCATAAAATAGCTGCTGTATAAAAATATTAAATATGCGGGTTGTGTGCTCTCAGCTGACGCCGGGAAGGGCTTCTCGAGCTTCTCCTTTTGAAGCTCGCTTTGGGCTCTGAAAATTGGACAAATTTTTATCTCTTCTTCTCCTCTCCCTCGCCATGTAATCAGAAGCAAATGTTCAGCAGCCCAAATAACTTCCCCAGGGAGGCTGGTGCAGGCACTGTATTTTCCAGTTTGGCCTCTTTTGCCCCCGTTGCCATTGTCTCAGGGGATGAACGCAGTAGCTTTGCTGAACTCCTTGTCTTTGGTGTGGCGATAATTGTCTGAGCCTGAAATACTCTCAGCAGGATTGTTTGATGGTGGAAAAGGAGAAATAGGATGTAAACTGGGAAACTGGGCTTTTTTTTTTTTTTTTTTAATCAGGCCTGATTCTGAAGGGTTGAGAACAGCAAACGCCTGCAGAAATTTGGGCGGTGTGACTTGGAGTTTCTTTTTAATCACTTCAGATTGTGTATAAATAATAAGCAGGTTTGAGGAGTAGCGAGCTGCTGGTTTTGCATTAATGCTTTTCAGAGCTAAGGCATGTTTTGAAGGAGGGAAACTCTCCTCATTTTTAGTTTCTGTAACGCTTCAAGGTGGTTTCATGATTTAGGTGGGTATACAGTGATCACCATTAAAAAATTCAATATTTACTACCAATTTAAGGCTAAACCTGGAACAACGCAGGATTTCCCTGAATTTGGAATACATAATGCTACTGTCAGTTGAGACACTGTGATCTGATAAATAATGATCTCTTCAGATAGCCATATAAATTAATATCTAAGCTCAAGTGGAAAACATGTCCTTCATACATAATACTCTATCTTTTGATAAAAGCCTTGAAGAACACTGGCAGGATACCGTTTCTCTTCCTCGGTTATTTTTCTTCAGTATCACAGGCATCTGAGCAAACCCAAAATTGAAGTCCTAAAAGTTGCATTATGCTGTCAGCCCCTGTCATGAGAGTACAATAGTTGTTTTATCATTGGCAGCTGCTACTGTAAGTAATGACTTCTAAGCTATACCCCTAAACTTGAGCAGTATGCAGTAAGTCATATATCCTAAATCAGTTTAAAATGGAACAGAGATGAGATTTTTGCCTGTTAACATAAGACTAGAAAAGGATTAATAAAACCTAAAAAAAGAAGTCCATTATGGCCGCTGCAGTCATAAATAAGCTTTATAGTTATATCTCACCACCAAATGTCAAGGAACCTCTGGTACTGCAATGTAGTAATTTTCAGTCTTGTTCCTTCGCATTATAGAGATGGGATTGGATTTGCCAGGTGTTGTTTCTGCTGTCTGCTTCCTGAACTCTCTCTTTTGACCCTATTTTGGATGAGTTGACTGCTTGTGAGACACCTGGCAATTACTGTTCTTTAAAGAGCCTGGGCTCCTATTAGCAGGTTAAGAGCCGTGGTGACATGCCGCGAGCTGATTAGGTGTGTGCACTAAATAAATGTTGGGATATAAGCAACGCTCAAGGGAAAACCAGCAGAGAAACCCCTGCTACCTTCTATCAACATGGAGCACATTTTAATGTATTCTTCAACACATGAAAGGGCTGGGCTTATCACCAGGGTGCTGTTCACCTGTGAAGCTCTTCATGCGGTATCGAGTGAGGCTCCCAGTCAGTGTTTTAAGGGTTTTTATTGCACCCCTCACCGTAATGTCTGGGCTTTGCTGGCTTCTGCGTTCCCCTGGCTTCATGTGCTGCTGGATGCCGAGACCTTCATTCAGCAGCATTCTTAGGCAAGTGCCGAGCTTCAAGAGCGAACTTGAATAAATGGCCAAATTGAGGCTTGTATGCAGAATGCTGTATTACTAAATCTCTGTCATTTTTACGTAAGATACTAGCTGCGATTGCCGTCTGCCAATCTGACTGTGCGGGTGAATGCTGAAGAGGCAGTGATCGGGGAAACTGAACTATGTGGTTGCTCTTCCTTTGCTTTCTTCATTATTCATAAATTCAGTTAGTGTCTCTGTAGTTAATAATGCTCTATACTTCTGTACAGCCTTCAATCAGAGGATCTCTAGTACTGTGGGAACATCAATGAATTAGCATCCTTTCACCTTGCTGTGGGCACTTTTAATACTGGTGTAATTTCTTGCCCAGTGTGCAAGTGTGCTCTTTGTTCGCCTCAGAGCACTCAGCTTTTATTTTTTAAGGTTATTATTCCAGTGTACTTAAAGTCAAACTCATGAGCTAAAGTATAATTTAGACTTGTTTCATATTACTTTATGGGCCCTTTTAATAATCAAATCCAATGGAATATACGTGTGTGTATTTCACAGACATATATTCACAGACATATATTCAAAGAGGGGAATAGCAGAAAAAGTGATTAACTCTCAAGTTCTTAATAGATGCAAAACCATAGAAGGAAATTTTGTGTTAAATCTGTGATGTCCTCTCTCTCTCTCTCTCTCTCTCTGTCTCCCCCACTCAACATCTAAATTACACCAATTCACAGAATCCTAGAATGGTTCGTGTTAGAAAGGACTGTAAAGATCATCTAGCTCCTACGCCCCTGCTATGGGCAGGGACACCTCCCACTAGACCAGGTTGCTCCAAGCCCCATCCAGCCTGGCCTTGAACACTTCCAGCGATGGGGCATCCACAACTTCCCTGGGAAACCTGTTCCAGTGCCTCACCGCCCTCACAGTAAAGAATTTCTTCCCAATATCTAATCTAAATCTCCCCTCTTTCAGTTTAAAACCATTACCCCTCATCCTGTCTCTCCACTCAGGCTATCAAAGATGATTTATTAGAAGAGATACTCTGTTTTGTAGGATACTGTTTGAGACTAGTAAGGACTCTGCCTGTTGTTGTCCCCTGCTTTTCCTCAATCCAGCCGGCAAAAGGGATTACGTGAGTGCTCGCTAATCTGCTGCAGACAGCGTTAGCTGGGGTTTAGGTTAATGTGGTGGTGGAGGTAGGGGAAGAATGCCTTCTCACCTTGCCTGAAATGGCTCAGAGAGACCAGCCCACCAGAGCTGCCAGAGCTTCTGGCTGGTGCAGGTGGGAGCAAATGAAGGGTGCTGGTCGCTGTGTCTGTGCTTTGGAAGTAAAACCCAGTGACTTTTTGTTCTGTATGGTACATGGTGCATTTACCAACAAAACTTGGTTTTTGGGGTTAGATTCACTGCACTGGCAGAAGGAGAGTTACTGGTGGGTTTCTCTTATCTGATAGCTTGGTGGATGTAGCTATTGTCTCTCAAAATGAAGGGTGTAGCATCAGGTGTGTGACTTAGAACACTTGTTTTTGGAGTCAAGGCACCTTAGATCTTCTTTCCACTAGAATGGATGTTAATTACTTGTACAAAATGATAGTGACAACAAAGAATGAGCAGGCTAGAACCATATTGCCTGATAGCTAAGCAGTGAGTGGATCGTCCCACATATTGCTCTCTGCCCTTTGGAATGAAAGGACAACCTTCATTTTCCTTACTGCTTTGATTTCCTCACTCATGGCCAAAATTTGTGTTGGAAATAAAAAAGAAAAAGACATCTGCTTTGGTTGAAAACTTCAGATTTTGCACTGGGCAATAATTTGCATATTTCTACAGATGTGTTACAACAGCTCTGGGTGTTTGTTATTAATGTAGTGTTATAAATAAAGCAAAGGGTGTTTGTAAGAAATATAGCAGAGAAGTTTTGGTCTAAGAGATTGAAATAAATGAAGTATTATTAAGAGAGAATGAACAGATTAGGCCAACCGAGTATCCTTAAGTTCATTGAAACCTTCATTCTGGGTTTGACTCCGGTCTCCTGATTTGATAAGTATCCCAGCAGCCTTCCTAATGAAGTTATGTCTTATCTAATAAGCTTTCTAGGCTTATTAGGCAATGTGTAAGTTTTGAGATAAGATTTGCAGCTAAGAAGGAGAAAACTTTAAGCATTAGATACCTCTCTAATGAAGTGGGTAAGTTTTCCATAGCGCAGAGCAGACTCAGAGTTGGCAGGATTTGAAGCAGTCACAGTATTAAACACTGAAAGTTGTAGTTTGCAAGGGAGGATCAGTTTAGTCACTGCTTAGAGAGGAGCTACGGTGATAGTTTTGGCTGTCAGTACAAAGGCTTAATTTCCAGCTTCAGCATTAGAGGACTTTCACTTCTCCCTCATGTTTGATTTTCTTCATCAGCCTCTGCCCGGTGCCCTTTTGTGGGATTGTTTAAATGCTGCTCTAACATGAACCTACGCATGCCTTCATCAAGTAAGGTGTTTCTGATGTCATGTTCATTGAAATCTGTCCCCATTTGCCTGATCTTGATTGCACTCAGTTCACGAGGTGATGTGTTGCGTGATTCATTAAATGCTTGGTACATGCTAGGCCTTTTCAAGATTGACAAAATAGGCATGGTGAAAATGTCAGTAATCTTCCCCATAAATGCCAGTCATTTTCTTATCAGCACGCTTCTGTACAGCTATTGTGTGTCAGTTTTTTCACTTTCTTCCTGCTCAGCTTTCATAACAGAAAAAAAAGTTGCAGCGGTAGCTGGAGCGAAGTCTCCTGTTTCCACCCTGGAAATTACAGTGTCACGGCATCTTTTCTCTCCTCTGCTTCTTGCTCCCTCTTTCCTCTTTCTCTCTCTCTTTCGGTGCAGCTGAGAGCTTGATGCTAACAGGGTTTTTGTAAACAGAGATGGAAGGATGGGGCTGGTGGGGTCAAAATCTCTTCTGTACTGAAACGTGCTTGCTGAAGTTTGCCGGGTGGCTCAGCTGGTACCCTCTGCCTCCAGACCATGGCGTTTACCAGCTGCAGTCAACTGTGGCAGCAGTTCCAGCACAGAAGACGTGAGTGCTGGAGAACCTGCGCACCGCGGTTTGCTGTCTCCTAAGCAGTTCTTTCTGTAAAGGAAAAATTCATTTATCAGCCTAACAGCTGAAACAAAACGTATTTGTAACCTACACGGAGTTCTGGAAGAAACAGCAATAACATTTGATGACAAACCTTAATGTAAAATATACCGTTCACCGGAGTCCTCCTTTCAAATCATCAGCTTTGCGTAAGTCTCTTACTAAGAAAAACATGCAGGTGGAATAAAATGACTATTAATAAAAGCTCCGAAGGCAGTGTGTAGATTTTTACAGCAAAAGCAGACAGTGCCTGGAGGGATGTAATTCTTCCTTTTGTACATACACATTGTTTCTCTTTAAAACAGAGTTTATATTCTAATGGAAACAGAGCTAATCCTGCCGTTGCATGGGCTTTATAGGCTCCTTAAAGTCAGTGGAAGCATTTATGGGAGAGCAGAACCAGCCCTCCTGTGTTTCCTGCTTCTTCAGCATCTAGACTTACATGTATTTGTCCAGAGATAAGTATTAAAGGTACCGATTCTTCCAGAAATGGGAGAAAAAATAGAGAGCATGCTGCTGTACCTGTAATATATGTCGGTGACACCTGCAAAGTTTGATGTCGTATTATCTGTCACCAATACATGGCAACCTGGAAGCTTAAGGATGTGGAAACCTTTTACGACAAAGTAAATTTCTTGTTATTGTATTTGTGTCATGTTCACTCTGTTAATGCCTCCAGCAGTTCGGAGAGCAGAGGGGAGACGCGGCTGCCAGGCTGAGGAGGCACAGGGACTCCTTCCACGCTCCCCTTCGGCATCCTGTCAACCTACCATATTTTCCTGGTGTTTCAGGTTGGGGAAGGGAAAAAAAAGCTGCTTTCTAAGAAAGGATCCAGAATATGTTGTCAGACTGGGTTTATCTGAAGGATGGTAATGTTTTTAGTTCTTACCCCAGGCATAGCTTTGGAGCAGGCAGGTTGCATGGAAGGGACATTGGAGCTGAAGGCTCCTCCCTTGAGCTGTAGCTGAAGCCAGTGAGGCTGCTCCTGGTTGGACACAGGCAGAGTAAGTTGGTATTATTCAGGGATGAAGCATAGGGGAAAAAAGACAGCTTGAGGGGAAAAAAACCCCAACACCCTACCTTATTAGGCTAGGTTGAATGTAGCAGCTCATTCTGGCTGGAGTGCTTTACCTGTAACAGCCACAGTCTCTGGGTTGCTCCAGGGGACTCCCGATTCCCCATCAGTCAGGATTGTGGATGTCCTGCTTGGAAACACCATTACTGAGTGTGCTTCCCTCTTTGGCTTATTAGGAGCTGCAAAAGCTCTTCCCAACATGCTGCCCATGTAGTTTCATACTTGTTTGGTCTTTGTGCTGTCTGGATAACATATTCCATGGTTATGTTTGCCAAACTGATATTAAAATGAGAAAAATATCAGTACGTTGTTGGGAAAATAGTTTTTTTTTTCTTTTTCCTTTTTATATCCTAATCTATTTCAGAAAAAATCATACTTTAAAGTCAGGTCCCCACTTTGTGGGGCTTGACTTTGGCTACCTCTTAATAAAGTTTAGAATAATATGCAAATCTCTGGTCAGCATTTTGCCTGTACAATGTTACTGTTCTCTTTTGCCTCATCCTACTTCAGTTTCTACTCTCTGTCAACAGCATTCTTCATCTCTTCTCCAGCTGAAGAGAGGATAGAGTAATTAAGACCTCCCAACTTAGCCTGTGTGCTTTAACCCTTCTCCAGCATAATCAATTCCTCTAAAATAAAGAAAATTATATTATGCAAACATTGCCAGATTATTCCAATTGGATGATAAAAGTATTAAGAACAAAAAGTCATACACTTAGCTGACATAAATAGACATAATAGTACTGAATGCTTCTACACATGATAGTTGACATAGAATTTGACCTCTGCTTTTATGTTAATATTTGCCTATCTCCTGCTGCTTCTGGGAAGACAGTTATTTTCTTCCAGCCCTGTAATTGATGTATTAGCATTATCTGTCTACCCAATTATAATTATTATTGTTAATATTATGCACTGACTATAGTGCTTAAAAGATGCAGATTAGGTAAAAATTGGGCTTAGTCAAGAAAAACTCTGCATTGCTCTAATGGATCAGAGATAAAATTCCACAGCCAACAGAGAAAAGCAGTGTTAGAGGCTTCTTTAACATTTCAACTTGAACTGTTCCTCCAAACTTTATATTTGCGTGAAATATGTAACCCAAACACATGACTTTCAGTTTAAAATGACAGATGTTTCCTTTTAATGTGCACAAAGATATTGCAAAAACCACAGGAATTTCTGTAATGAACTTTTAAAGTCTCCCCTCTTTTTTTCTCCGGATCTCCTGGTGAGGATAACAGTTATTGCCCTTCAGTGTCACCATGTAAGAAAATCAGATGACAACATTACCCAGAGAGAGCTGTAGACAATTTATGATTTAGTCTGAAACAGGCGCTTGAAGAAATGATTGCTTTTAGGTCTCCACTCATGCATTTAAACACTTGCTTGGGAGCCTCTGGAGCTGATGTCTGCAGGCGTTCCTGGGCTGGAGACGCGCTGCTGGCACCCTCCTGGGCAGGGGACTGGCAGCAGCCCCCAGCCCAACAGCCAGCTGGAGTCCTCTGAGGGACTTCAGTGGGACCAAGAGAGGTGGTGGAGGCCCCATCCCTGGAGACATTCAAGGCCAGGCTTGATGAGGCTCTGAGCAACCTGATCTAGTTAAAGACGTCCCTGCTTACTGCAGGGGGGTTGGACTAGGTGGCCTTTAAAGGTCCCTTCCAACCCAACACAATCTATGATTCTATGAGAACAGGGCTCTGGTGATCAGGCAGCCTGGGGTTTGAATAGCCAAAGAATTGTTAATGGAGAGCTATGGAAAAGGCGGATGAAATGCATGCAGGCAAAGTCATGGGGAAAAAAAAAAAATCAACAAACTTGCTCTTTTACCCATCTTCTTTCTCCCAACAAGATTTAAACACAATAAATGAAGAGTAAAGGTTAAATCATGTCCTGGAATAAGAATTAAAATATGATCAGCCTGAGTAACTGTGGATAGCTTTTGCCATTCCATAATGAAATAAACTGGAATGGGAAAAATAAGCGAGGCCATTCCCTGAGGCAGGGAGGCGGGGAGGGAGCAGGCAAATGAGTACGAGCTTTCTCCTCCAGGAGGGAGGAGAAGAGTGACCATTGAGCCCTGCAGCCATCCTGATATTGCATCATGGAAGGGGCATGTCATGGGGGTGCGGGAGAGCCCCGCACGAGGACGCGGTGGGGCAGGAGCGTTGTCGCTGATAGCAAGCTATCATTTGAGCGTGAGCTGAGAGAAGAGGACATGCTGACCTGTGGGACAACCTGGGCTGCGGCTCAGGGAGTGACTGGATGGGTTACTTTCTTGTGGTCTGTCTTCCCGTCGCCGTGATTGTGGTCTGCTGCTCCCTGCACAGTAAATGGATTCGCGCAGTTACTGTGCAATAGCTGTGCCACTGCTGGAGGTGCCAGCGAGGAGACCCATGTTGACCTGAAGGCTTGGGTTTGCCCTCTGCCTTTCTTAAACCATACATATATTACAGGAGCACTTGGGAGTCAGTTGAAACTGTGTCCCGTTGGATGAGGATCTCATCTCCTAAGTAGGTGAGGTGGATGAGAGGTTCCCATCTCTGTTTTACAGGTGGGGAAATGAAGCGTGGAGAGTTTACATCGTGCGGTGGAGATTGCAGAGGAAGCCAAGGGGAGAATAACAATTGAGTCAAGGTCTCAGGAAGGCTGTTCTTCGCCTTTAATTAGTCTGTCAGAAACATGCCATAGTTTCTTATACAGTGTATCAGTAATTACAAAAGCATGCACAGCAGCCTGTCTTTGGAGGGATGCCCAGACAGGAAAACAAAACTGTTTGTTGAGCAAGTAATGGGATTTGTATGAAGGCATAATAAATGAAATTTATTTTAAGGTAGCTTAGTAGATAGATGTTGCTGTGGGGAAGCAAGGGCGTACTCCGTACAGTGAGAAAATGCAGTAGTTATCATTTTATTAAATTACAGTATGAACATCCCTACTAATTTATTAACAAGTCTTTTAGTGGTTTTCTACGTCTGGAAACATAATTAATGTTGCTGGCAACAAATGCCACATCTGGCAGTGGAGAAGAATGTAGCACCTCTTATTACTGTGTTCAAGCACAAACGGAGCTTGCTGCATGTGGCTTTGCGGCACAGTGATGTGCAGAGTGGTAGGCCGTGTCTGTCCCTGGGGGTGTGCTCATCTCACCCTTTTGAGGGAAAAAAATTATAAAAAAAGCAAGGAACCATTATAGATCTTGCACCTTCTGGTAAGGAGAGTGCTGAAAACTTGTACTGATACCTGGTTCTCTCGTCATCTTAGGTGCCTGAGAAGAGTTTATTTCTGTTAACCCTCTGATTGGAGCTCTCTGAATTGGCAGCATTATTTAGCACTCTGTATTTTGTGAAGAGGATCCCATAGAAGGCAAGGGAGAGCAGCTGATGGCTTTTCGGTGTGTCTGTATGGAAAACAGTAATCATTTCAGTAGATTATTTGGCTGTCTTAATAGTTTACTAATGCTGGCTGAAGTTGTGATGGCAAGGACAGACCTCTCCAGGTGATCTGAAGGACATACTGAAGTGTGGGCAGGTGGGAGCTAGTCATGCCATGCCCATGGTAAATCTGACCATGAGGACTGTTCAGCAGTAAGAACACTGAGCTCAGTACCTGCTGTGGCTGCTCTTGGCTCTTCTGTCCTTGAACAGGGCTGTATTATAGCTCTGCTCGCTGAAATTCAAGAAACAGTCTTGCAGGACCTCTACGGAGAGCTGAGTCCTCTCTCAGCTGCCCGTAGAAGTTGACTTTGCCGCAGTCTGCTGAGGGGTTTCAGTAGAAATTTCCTCAGAGTTCTCCGAAAGCCGTTTTCCCATTCAGTGTCATTTCTGTACATGACAGCAGCCTTTTTTGAAGGAACACCCTAAATTACTAGGAAAGTTGAGTCATCTGTTGCCTTACTGAAGGATAATCTTTAATTCATGATCTGTTCACAGTGGGCTGGGCGCTACTTAGCCATGGGTTTGAGGGGGAGTTTGGCTTGTTTAAAGGCTTCAATATTAAGCCCACAGGGTTTAGTTGAGACTTTCTTGGCACATAAAAACTTGGTAGGCTGATAAGGCACAAAAGTTCTGTTATTGATTAATTATTTCTTCTAAAACTTCCTTTTGTATGTGATGCAATTGCTGAAGAATAAAAGTGTTTTAGAAGAATAACTAGGAGAAACAAAAAACTAAAGACAAGCTATGAACTGCCCCTTGCCTCTCTAGAGATTGTTGGCATTTTGCAAAGTCAGATGCTTAAAGGATTAAACAGTTAATGTGCAGCTGATGATAAGAAGAAGGACTTGATTTAAATCCCCATTAATGTCAATAGAAATAATTCTTGTTGACTTCAGTGGTGTGGGCTTTAGATCCGGTCATGCACTGCTAATGCAAGAGCGCGTTTCTGTGTGAAATAACCGGACTGGACAGTCCTTCACACGGTTTGTCTACTGCTGACAGCAAAAGTGCTGGGGCGGCACTGGGAGAATTTCTCCGTCGTTTGGGAGAATGAGGGATACAAGCTGAAGGGCTGGAGGTGAAATGTTATTTTCTCTAATAAAAATTCTCAAAGTATTTAAAAGCATCTCTCCAGTTTGTACTGTCTAACTTCCTGGTCTTGTTTGTTTTGCAGAAAATAATATTTGGACGTTTCTCGGGTGTGTTGCTTCGATGTATTTTTTCCTTGCCAATCTTAGAGGAAGATTGGTATTGATAATGTGTTCCAGCAGCTTAGGAGACCGCACTGCAATGGGCTTACGAGAATCTTTCATGTCATAAATCTCCATGAAAAATCACAAATTGGATTAAAAAAATCCACTTTATTCAAATGCTTACATAGTTGAAATACCTTTTTTTTTTTTTTGAAAATCTGATGTAGTGTGTGGTAGTTAGGAATATCTCTCCACAGTGGACAAAAATGAACTTTACCATGAATTTCAACTAAAATATTTTAATTATTTTTCTTCCTACTTCTACATCTATTGAGAACTCTGCAGGGGGTAGGGACAACTCTCATGATCTCATCCTCTGTGGGATATCTCAGGAAGTGATGTAGCCCTGGTCTGGATAAAATGGAAAGGACAAGGGTATCTGCAAATGAGCGTATATTTGAGTCTGTGTCCTGTAACCTTATCTCGTACGTCTGGCTTGTGTAAATGCAGGGTGAATACCTGCATACAAAGCAGCTGGGAAGTTCAGACCTCTGTCCTAAAATTACATTTGGATTCATTAAGTCATTCTCCTTCTACTGTATCTCAGGGAATCGCCTAAAGTACACTGGGACTGACCCAAGCCAAAGTTAGGGTTTTTATGGTCACTGCAAGACCACGCACTGCCATGTGTGGCAGCACGGACACGAGTGGCTCTTTGTTCATCCCACAGCCTAAAAAAGGAGAAAGCAAATTCTCCTGAATGAACCCCCAAATCTCTTTTCCTCCTGAACAGCTCGACATGGGTGGGAAAATTTCCTTTTTTATTATGTCTGTGGTGAAATGTGCTGTTAAGACCAATATCCCCAGAACCAGCACAATTTAATGGTGATTTATGCGTCGAAGCAGGTCTGACATTTAGATCCCTGCTTGGTTCTTTATTATAATGTTATCACCCAGGCCACCTCTAAATTCAGGGGGGAAATGGCTTTTTGACCAAAAGTAAATTTTTGCAAAGGTGTTACATTTTTCATTAGTGATCCTTAGGATTTTGTTAAAAACAAATAGCTAATTAAAAATCCCCAGCCCAACACAGCAGTCAGCCAGTGAAAGACAGAGCTGGGTGTTTGCGAGCCTGCATGTTTTCATCCCTAGAAGGGAAAATACATACAGCAAGTAAAGCACAGCACCACGATTTGTGCAACAACTTCACATTTGGGTGATGGTAATAGTCTAATGACAGCAATGTCAATCTGAGAGCAGGTCAATGTTTTCTGCCCAGCAGCAGGGAATGTGTTGTAGGTAACCCATAACTGGCATCTATCAGAACAATTGTAATGTATGTGGGGAAGAGAAAGCTATATACCGACAAAACAAATTTCAACAGAGTATGCCAGGCACCTCCGAAATGGGCGCTGGGTGTCCAAATTGCTCATGCTATGCCTTGAAAGTTGCCCCCTTGACACGTGAGAGAGGATCTTTTAAATGAAATGGAAAAGACTGTGGAGATAGTGTTTAGTTAAGCAGCTGGATGCCATGGAAATTATTAGCATTAGTACATTCGAGTCCGAGTGTCCTTGGCAATTTTCAGTCACCCGGCGCACGACAAAGTGAAACACTGGTATAAATGTGTTAACAGCGAGAGCTGAGCATAATAGCAGGCATTGTATTCTCATCATGCATGCGGCAACACGCTGTAAAAATTATCGGAGGAATATGTCAGCAGGATGTAAGCATTTGCTAGTCATCTGTCTTTTGGGATTTCAGCCTGGCAAAGGCCCTCGGTGACATATCTTCTTACTTCCCAGTATCAATACAACAAGCATTTGAATATTTCCATATAATTTCTTCCGAGGGGAATACAGAGGATATGAGAGAGGGAAAAGAGGCTGAGATTCCTGTTTTACTCAGAGTAGTTTTTTTTTCCCTGCCTCTCCATTAGTAAATTGAAAAACACCATCCATTTTGGGGAATGTTTGATACAAAACAACTGGCGGAGGTGTCATTACAGCATTTTTCTTCTTCAGAGCTCTGCCCATCAGGGCCCGTAATCCCAGCGCAGAGGGATGCGGGCTTCTTTGCTTTGCTGTCTTACATCAGCCACATTTTATGGAATTTTTGATAATGGTTTCAGCACCTTTTTCACAACCCCCTGCAGAAAAATAGAGGTGAGATCCTGGTGTGTCACAAAACACCGCCTGAAGATGCGTCCCTGTCTTCTCCTGCTGAGAAGGGTTTAATACCAGTGAACACGGGGCACAGCTCCCGGCACAGACAGTCTATTGTGTGCTCTCAGGCAACGAAATCCGTCATCGGGGAGTCCATCTCCATCTTGCGCTGCTATGAACAGCATTTTAAAGGCCCCATTCATCGCTCCAGCACGGCTTTGTTGCCGCAGCGTGCAGCACACGTCGGGCTCCTCAGGGCAGCAGCGGCCGGTGATAAACACAGAGCTAATAAGGAGGTATCTCATGAAGGTCCTTAGTGATCTGCTGATGGAGGAGAGCTACCCTCAGCCCTCTTAAATAAAGAGTAGTTTTTGGTAACCCAGGACCTCTCAGGGAGAGGAAGAATAGGAGTGTTTGGGATCGGATGCTCTTTTGACCTGGTATTGTTTGCTCAAGTTTGGAAACTTGGCAGGCCCAAGCTTTCATTAAATTTTGATTTTTGTGTATTTACAAAAAGCTACAGGAAGAGATACAGCAGTTTTGGCAGAGTTTTCATGCTGATTATTAACTGTAAATTTTAATATATGCTTTATGTTTTTTGTAAGGTAGGAAAACTTAGTAGCTCTTCTTTGCCTGTAAGTCTTTTGCTTTCCATATCCTTTCTGGCTGCTGTCAAGGTTCTTCCCATTGAAGTGGTTTTTGCCTCAAAGAGACAACGCTGCAGCATTGCAAATTGCTCAAACTCTCATGACATTTTGGGGAAGAGATAAATGTTTTAGGTTAGCTGCCACAGTCGTCCTTAGCTGACTGGCCTTGTGTTGGTCCTTGTATGGAAAGAAACCTTTGCTTCACCATAAGCAACTAAGCATATACTCTGATTTTAAATACACGCACTTTCAACTCTCTTTGTGCCATCTTTCACCTTGCGAAACATCTTTTTATCTTTTCCTGGTTTCCACAGTGCCAGATCCTTGCTCACTTGGTGCGTACCTTAGCGTTTTCCTTGACTGCCAGTGAATTCCCATGTTATGGCGAGTTGTCTTATCCTGGAAAGCTCTTGATCGTCTTCACCTCACCAGGCAGGCTTTGCAAGTCAGAAGCAGTAGATAGAGAGGAATTGAGGTGAGGTCGCTCAGCTTTGCCTTCTCATTCATTCCTTTGGTTCCCTCACACTTTTAATAGTCACAAGTGGGAACATATTTTTGTTGAGAGCAATCATAATGAGATTTTTTAGAAATCTCTGCAGCTGGATGTTTATATTGGCACCAAGGTATGCTTAATGCCTATTTTACAGACCAAAGAGCTAATTTTGAGAATCCACTAGCAGCATTTGAATGCCCCATTATAATGCCCGCATTTGTAAATTGAGGCTTTGAATAGGTTTGGTTTAAAAGGTGAGGGAATTAGATGATCTTTAGACCAGTGCTGCAAGTTTAGGCCCTAATACAAAGTCAGTGGAAAATCAATTCATCTTTCCATTTGCCTTAATGGACTTTTGGATCAAACCCATATTCTTAAAAGCATTTGAGCGCATGAATAGTGTCAGATTTTTAGACAGGTTTTTAATTTGTGAGCCTGAGTGGTTGCTAGTGGAACCCCAGGTACGTAGACATCTGCAGATGGGGACTTCTGCCTCCGACTGCCTGAATCAGTCCATGTACGCTTGTATCCAAAAAAAGGGAAGCACTCTTCAGCCCAGTCTAAAAAATCAGATGCTTTACTTTTATAAGTAGCTTATTAAAGAAATTACACTTTAGAAATAATAGTGTAAAAAGACAGTCCACCCTTCTCCTTCCTTAAGGAATGCTGTAAGGTTTTTGGGAAAAAAGGGTATTTTCCCTGTGTGGTGGTTTGGTGCTCGGAAGGTCTAGCTGTGAGATAGTGCTCGGAGCCTATCACTGCAGTCATATGGAAACTGGCTTTGCTGGAGCGCCACGGAGACACAGGGAGTATGAGCAGAGCCCTGTACAAGATAACATAAGGTTTCCCTGTGTTAAAAAAAAAAAAAAAATCAACAGAAGCATTACTAATCTACATTATTATGCTATAGATCCTTCAAATGTAAATGGTTTATTACTTCACCCGTACAATAAATTCACTGCAGAAACAACTCCTCACATTCCTTATGTTTTTAACCTTGGCCTTGACTGCTGAAAATGTTCTTTATTTAATGCTTCAGCATTCCTACTGCTTGGCAAGCTCATGGTTCAGCACATAAGGGGAATTTGATTGAAAGGCTGCGCTACATTTAGGATCAAATTCTCAGTGCCCAATTCACTAAGGAGGCAGCACAGCTCAGTGAAGGAACTGCTAAGGTTTGTGGAAGCTGAGGTTTGTTCTGCCGAAAAGCAGTTGCCTTTTTAGTTGGTGCAAATTGGCAGAAGCCTTCTCCAGCGGGTGCCTTATTGATCTTGTCCCCCATTTGTGTGAAACCGTCTCCAAGAGTGTCGGTGCCTCCCAGACGTGCCGAGAAGCCTCCAGGAGCTGGGATCTGCCATAAGGTGTGGGAGGGCGGCTTTGCACGCTGCATCTTGCACCTCCTATTTATGGATCAAGGCAAATGGGAGATAATACGGCTCTGCAAAAATGTCATAGAAATTTTAATACCCTCCGTGGTGTATGTGTGCATGCCCACGATGTAAGCAACTACCAAAAAATTACTTTGTAAAGGGTTTTCTGAGTTGCGATTTTACATGTGAGTTTGGTTGGTTTAAGTCCAGTCTGACTGCTGCTGGATGCTTGATGGTGCTTTCATTTTTTTCCCTTCCCGCCTCATTTGTATGAGCTTTATGTCAGAAATCATAAGTAATGAAACAAAGAAGATAAGATACTTGCGTGAAGAAAGTTAAGGTCATTTGAAGCTTCTTGTATGACTTTTATATCTCCTTTTGTTGCATTTCTTTGTTTGGCTTGAGGCAGGGAAGGGAAGTAGGAAATTTGCATGAAGATGGAATTACTTCTACTCTTTCCTCTTTGAATTTACATGGGCTACTCAATTTTTTACTGAGGCCTAAGGGCTAATTTCATCTGGGTCCACTTAGGCAGGAGACAGCACATGACAATCAGCCTTCCAAATGCTGCGTGTGACTTCGGTGTCGCACTGGGCAAGGACAGAAAAAAACGCCCACACTCGCCTGCACGAATGCGGGAGACGTCGTTTGTCTGGGACTTGGACAAGGTCCTGGCAAAACGTGCTTGCAGTCTGGCTGCTGAGGAGGGTCTACCCTACATGTAGCCCTTGGATAGCCTAAAGGAGGCCCGAGGAAGTCTTGGGAGTCTTCTCAGTTCTGCCATGATGAAGTATTACCTTGGCCCCTATCCTGGAGTGCTTACATGCTTTGCCAAATTTGAGCCATAAGCAAATAATGAACCTGTATCACAGGCATGTTCCTCATCTTTAATCATTCTTGTGTATAAAGAGCTTTGATATTATTTGGATGGAAAGTTCCAGCTGCAAAGAGCAATCCTTGCTCTTATCAACAGAGTGTTTGCAAATCCTGTCAAACTTTTATTTTAGGGAAGTTTAAAACTATCTCATTGTCCTCATTTGAAGTCCAAAGAAACGAAGTGTTCCAGCACTTGTGCAAACCCCTTGCTGGACACAGAAATACTTATAAACTTCCAACTGGCTGCTTAAGTCCTTACAAAACGTTAGTGGTAGTATAAGGAATTTCACCAGGTTTTTCCCCATCCTAGATTGTGTCCCGAGACCTGCGTTACTCTGGCTGTAACTGTTCAGCCTCCAGGGAGGAAAAAGCAAGCCCTATGCTATTTTAAAAATAACTTGTATATTGTAACCTTTCACAATTATTACGTTACTTCTTTTAAAGTTAGGAAAAATCTAACTTTCAGTAAAAACAAGGGCTCAGGGAAAGGTGCACAAGGGATGTTGGTGGCCAAACTACCTTGGAATTCAATAGAAATTGGGTACTTGAACTCCTTCCATTTCTTCTGAAAATCTCAGCCTTAGTCCCTCCATTGCAGTGGGGTTTTCCGCAGTCTGGTGAAGAATTGTTCCCTTTCAGAGCTAAGTAAATCCCAGTGATTTAAATCCATCTTTTACATGTGTTTGGGGGCAGGGGGATGTTTGTTTATTTATTATAGGATACACTAGCTAGCTGTCGGGCTTCCACTGGCACAGAGAAACGTAATGAGAGACCCTATTCAAAACCAGTATTAGTGGTGGATCAAGGCTGCAGGGAGCAGCCTGCAAATTTCATAAAATATAGAAGGGAAGGTTGCCCAAATTACCCTTCCCTCCTTTCCTGTTTTTTTCCCCATACAATTTCAATGTAATATTTAACAATTACATACATTTTTGGTTGGATTTTGTTCGTTTTCTCTTTTCCTGCAAGGCACTGACTTTGCTTCAGAGCAGGGATTGTGAAGTTTGCCAACACAACGTACCAGGACTGAACACTGAGGACAAATCTGGGTGTTAAACGGCTGCCTTGTGTTTCATTTTGTTGTGTCCCTGAGCCAAACTGTATCTGGGTTGTTCAAGAAAAAGCCCTGCATGATCACCAGCAGCATCAATGTTAAGTTCACTTGATTTTTGCACATGTCACTTTGCAGCCCCGCTTACTTGCGATAAAGGCTTTCTAGGAAGGGTTCTGTGGCCATCCGCTTGCACGGTCCGTGTCTATCTTGCATGCCTTTATATGGTTTCTCTGGAAAAGCCATGTTTTGATTAGGGGTTTTCCCCCAGTTTTTTGTTAAAAGCTATTTAATCTTGCAGACAGCTTTGGTTTTAGCGGCTGACAATTAAGACAGCTAGTTAAAAACCACTTTTTGGAGCAGCTTTTGGCTTACTTTGAGATATTACGTCTCCGCAGAGAAAGCGGGATCAGATCCTGCTGGGCACAGCACTGCTGATGGACCATTAGGATCCAGTGGCGAGGCTGCCTGTTGCGATCGAAGCACCGCAGCCCCGGCCCCACGGGACTAACACGGCTTTTAGCCATCTTTGCATCCTGCTGTTCCCAGATTAGTTGACTACCGACCAAGCGTATGTCAGCCTTCCCAGGCTGAATTGCTGGGAGCAGCTGTAGGGCGAAGAGAGAAAATTAGGGAACGGTTTGTCTGCACGGATTAATACAGACTTGTCACGTCTCATTTCTCGCCTCGTGGTCCTTCGTGCGGTCTGGTGCCTGGCTGGGGCATCTCAGCGGCTTGGGGGCACGGGGCATCTCAGGTGGCAGAGTGATGTGCCACTGAATCCGTGCCTTCGGAGCAGGGCCCAAGGCTCAGACAAGCCAGTGTTCCCAAAACCTAGATTCCTGCCACGTGGTCCTGTGTGCAACTACAATGTGTTCTTATAGTCTTAAGGTCATTTGACTCATTGCAGGGGATTTCATTCATTTTAGTTGAGTAGGCTGTAAGTAAACTCTGCGGGGCTCCTTCCTTCACTGTCGATAGCTTTTTTTTTTTCCCTTGCCGAAATTAGAAGTAACTTTTTTCTTACCTCAGTCATTTTCTCCAGCACAAGTCAGGGGACAAGCCCTTAGGGTGGAGAAAGCAGCTCTGAGGTCCGAGGAGCCCCGGGCAGTACTTCGTGCCACCTCGTGTCTGTGAGGTCGGCTCGCCTCCCCCCTGCCCTCCGGCCCCCGGGGAGGGAACCTTTGCACCTTGGCAGTTCCCACCAAATTCTCTTTGCTTCTGCTTCCAGTTTAATCATTTATTTACAGAAATTGTCTTTTCAGAAAAATCTGCAGGATGTGCCCTGAGCGCACCTATGTATTTTTAAAGAGCTTTTAGCTGATTCCCCCGGTGTGAATGATGAGATTGATTAGGGGAATAAAGACCTGTTAAAATAGAGAAGTAAGAGGTCATTCATTACCCTATACCACCGCATACTGCTTGGTTTCCAGCTATTAAGAATACATGAGATACGGGGCTGTTTGAAGTGGACACACAATCCTTACTTCCATACCAACGTAGACTCTAGCCCATGTAATTTAACAGTGTTCTAAAAGTCCTGCTTATATTTTACAGGCTCCCGTTTTGAAGTGTGATACTGTTAGCACTCAAGGTACAATGGGCATTAAATTTCAGCACTTGATAAATTACAAATAATTGTCTCCACACAGCTCAGTTTTGTGTCAGGAAAGAGCCAAGCAAGATTTCCACATTAACCATCCGAGCTCGATTGTTCCATGCCTGTCAAGTAGGGAAATGTGCTCGACTCCGCCATCACATTTCCACCCTTTTTGGGGATTTGGAGATATTTATTACCGGCTAAGGAAGTTTGAGGACTTTGGGGTAACCTGTTGGAAATATGTGGGAACGTCTCTCAATAAGCAATCTGTG
The DNA here is from genome assembly GCF_963924245.1 of Chroicocephalus ridibundus. NCBI lineage: Eukaryota > Metazoa > Chordata > Aves > Charadriiformes > Laridae > Chroicocephalus > Chroicocephalus ridibundus. The sequence continues at coordinate 160,266,241 of NC_086284.1, forward strand.
ACTGCTTTGGCTTAAGGTAAAATTTAGCATCCAGGCGAGCCTGTAGAGGAATAAAGACGTGCTTTCTTTCCCCCTGCGGTGCACGGAGCCGGGGCTGGGAGGTGAGGGTGGAACAACACCGACAGTGTTCCCGGACACCCGGCTGCCTCCCCTGCCGTAGTTTTCCACAGTGGCAGAGGGAGTTTGAGCAATCTGCAGAGGCAAGGCAAGCCTTTAAAGGAAAATTATGTGCATAGAGAAAAAGAAAATAAGGCAGGGTAGTGACTCCTGAGCCGGCATCTTTGCTGTGTGCCTTCAGTCAGTCTCCAAGCAACCGGCGGCGTAACAAGGACACAATGAGTCACACTCAAACAGTGCCGTTTCTGCACCTTCATGTAGAGGTCTGTACATATTCAGTCTCTACGAGCCCAATCTTAGCTTCCTTATCCACGCTAATTTATTAAACGCCAAGAGCTGGCAGGCGCCGGGCCACCCCACACGCTCAGTGCCGGCTCCTCAGCCAGGTCTCCAGCTGGAGCGGCTGGCTGGGGGTCATCGTCCCCACTTCTTCTGCCAGGCCCCTCTGCAGCCATCCCCAAAGCCTACAGCTCATTTCCCGAAGACTCCTTTTAATTTTGCAGCTTTTGCAGGGCTTTGTGCTGAGTCCGTTCGTCTTCCCCCTGTAGATTTGCATCTTGCCTGGGCTTTGAAAGGCGAAGGTGCATGGAGGTGTGTAATGACTCGTCCGTGAAAAGAGGTCCCTGAACTTTTGAGTGCGCACGGGGAGTACAGGCGGGAGATGCACGGCATGCTTGGATTTATTGGCCCCGTCTTGGCGGCGATGTTGGCAGTACCTGTGCTTGGCACAGGTAAGCGCTTTGCTGAATGCCCGGTCTTGATGCCGCAGACAGCACAGCGTGCTGTTCGGCGCTAGGAAAACACACTGGGGTAGTTTCATCTATTTTCGGTGCGTCATTGGAACTGGCTCAACACAGATATAATAAAAGCACACTTCATAGCAGAGAGGAAACTGCTGAAAGAGAATACTGTTGCAAAAAAAGCGTGAAGGAAATTTCCACTGGTCGCAGAACCCTATCTAGGTATGGTCTCCAGCGGTACCTTCTTCAGTCCCCAGTACTACTCTCTCAGAAGACGTCAATATTTATGAATTTTCTTTACAATCAGGACACTTTGGAGGTGATTGGTAGATGTAAGAAATCAGAAGTACAGCTTACATTGGTTTCGGTCTGAAAAATGTTAACGGGAACATCAGCAGCTACTGACCGTCCCCGAGCTGGGGTCCTGCAGGGAGGCCACCAGACGTGGGGCTCTCCACATCTCCTCAGGCCTGACTGGTGGCTCGGCCACCGCTAGCTCTTGTAGCCCTGGTCCCGTCAAAAAGCTCCAGCAAAAAAGAGGCAGGGGAAAGAAGAAAATTCAAAAGCAGTGTTTATTGTTTGCTTTGACTCATTAGCCCTTTTCTGTTGGCATTAATTTTGGTGGGCTGGTAAAAAAAGCCAACCCAACCCAAACCAACAGCACTGTGGAACTGGTGATTTTTAATATAGATGGCAGTCCAAGCACTCGGGATCTCTGCAGTAATTTTTACTGAAAATAAAAAGGCTCCTCTTCACAATAAGTGTTGGCCCTCACCTAATGAGTGGAACCAATAAGGCTGGGGGAGAGCCCTTCCCTGCCAGCAGTATGAGGAGCACCCACTTCGTGGCACCCTCCCAAGGGCTTCTTGGTGGAAAAACCATGCGGAGACACAGACTCCCATCCCCTTGTGAGGGGAGGCGGGAATATCTAGACAAAACCTCATGATTTTGGCATGGGTAAAACCTAAGCCTGGGCTCTCTGTGGGACGCACCAGCATTGCTGTGTTAGTTTTTAATGGGAATTAATCGTCAGGCTCTCGTGGTAAACGTAGTGGTATGTGTCTTCTCCTTGAGAGTGCCGGACTGTCATGACAGTTGAAACATATCATCCCTTCCAAAGAGAAATGCCCCCTTTTTGTCAGGGGTTGTAGCAGCTGAGACACCAATCTTAATTTAGGTAGTTTCTAGGTCTGTTAGTCTCCACATATTATGTTTTTACCTGTCTGGCCAGGATTTGTCATTTTCTTTTCTTGAATGATGCAAATGTTTTTTTCCCTCATCTTGGGTGTCAGTTAAAAAAAAAGGCTTTTTTTTTTTTTTAAATAAAAAGGCCTTTTGCGGAAAACAACATAAACAGAAGTTTATATATTAAAATAGAAAAATCTACTTTAAAACACCCAGCTGTGAGGTTGACTCAAAATAGATTTGTTAACCATACAGTCTTGATCCAAACCAGAAGATTACACTTCATGGATAAAGGTTCACATTTATTTTGTAAATCTGGTACATGTTCTTTTAGTCTGCTGGAAAAAAAAAAAAAAGATTTATTTTATCTTTTCACTACTTCTTTCCCCCTCCTCCATTCTTTACATTCACCTTTAGTCTCCATGATCTATAAAAATAGCCCTAATTCTCTTCTGCTCTGGATAAACCAGTAGCTATTATAAACTAGAAGAAAAAGCCCCTTTCATATTGTTGATATTCAGTGTTTGTTTAATTTCAGTAGGGCTTTCTAAAGGTGTAATGCAAGTAGAGTTTATTACTATTTGAGTCTTTAATTGCTGTAGTAATATTTTTTTACAGCTCCTTATTTTTATGTTTAAGGGTCCCCAGACACTTTGATTTATTGGCATTGGTGAATGATTGATAAACCATTGAGGTTAAACAGAAAAACTGAAGGCATTGTATGAAACAGAAATGGTGCCAGCATGACCAGGCAGGAGCCACCAGTATGCTTAATGTGATGCATACTACCCGGCTGCTACAAGCTACAGCCCAAGCTACCACAAATATCAACTGTTCCCTGGGAAGGGAGAAAAAAAACGTAATAACAATAAGAGCGAGGGGGTTTTCCTGCTAACCAGGAGAAGCGTGGTTTGTTCTGTTGCAGTCCAGCTTTTCATTTCAGTGTCTCGGGGTGTTTATTTCTGGAAGATCATAACCACAAAAAAATAGAAAGGTTACAGACAGGGTTTTCACAGGCGCCTAAAGCAGCTAGACACCTAATTTCTGTGACGTTTGGATGGGAGTTCGTTGTTCTTGTCTCTTATGCTCCTTTGAAATAGCAAACAAGGGTTTCTGTTGCTTGTTGAGCATACACAGCTCCTGCTGCCATCGGTCGCTATTCTGCTTACATGCAGATTGTGGGCTCAGGTGCCTGGCAGAACCTGTACTTTTATATTACTTGTATTTTTGTGCTAAATTACTAACACTCGACACTCAGCAGAGTAAGCAGTAATGGGCATTTATTCCTGGGTGAACGCAGAAGACACTTTGCTGAACAAAACGCTTCTGCTGGTAGCACTCTTCATGTGTAAGACAGCAAACGCTAAGTCACTTCAGGTTGCTTTTCTTTCATGACATCTTATAATATATTGAAACGTTGGTGCTGTAGGAGGAAAAAATCAGAGGGATAAGCACACAATGCCTGTGTTGGAGAGGGAACAGTCGAACACCCCAAAAGCGGAACAACGAGCATTTATTGTCAACTTTTCACATGCCCTTGGCTTGTTACTTAATTCCTAACTTTTAAAGCTCCGGTTATCCTTCCCTGCGCTGTACATTTCGGCAGGCGATGGCTCCCAGGGCAGGCGGTGGGTGCTCCTGCGGGGCTGAGCCAGCCCCCATGGCTTGGCGTTGGTGGCAGCGTGTCGTGCAGCTGGGCGGATAACTGGGAACGGGCTGTCCCCACCGGTGCTTCTGTCCGATGGATGAGCGGGTCTGACTCAGGCAGCGCAGGAAAACCAGGACTACCTGCTTCACCAGGAGTCCCCCGTTAAACCGAATGAAGCGTGACACAGACCTGCACCCTGACAGGCGCCAGCTGACTTCAGCTGGGATCTGGAGCAAGCCCAGCTACGGCATATGTTTGCAATCAAAAAGTCATTAAAAATTCACATTGACAAGTTACTCAGCTTGGAGCCTGTCTGTGAAACTGTGCTCCGGCCGATGCAGTAGCTCAGGCTCAGTGTTACTGGTAATCTTTCCTAATCCTATGAATCTGCAGGGGCTGGGAGAAGGGTACTTGGTCTGGTTGGATTTTCATTTCCTTAATCTTTAGGGAATGACTTCCCCTCCACAAGGCTTGGCGCAGATGTCTTCTGAAGGGCTTAGCTCTGAACATCATCTTTCTTGGCACGCATTCTGATGAAACTCGGCGGGGAAAAAAAGAAAGAGTAATTAATTTTGTCCCTACATTAATTGTGTGGGCCAATGCGGTCATCTGGTTTGGACTCTGATTTCGGTTGATAAAGTCATTAAAAGGGTTGTGTGTGAGCACCCCCCCCGCCCACCTCAGGATGCAGCCATAGGAAATCCAGAGGAAACGGGTTGTCCACAGGCACCATAGAAATGGAGTGAGGTGCATGGTAACATGTGATGAGTTAGATCAAAACAAGTTTATTATGGGTTTATACAACACTCTGAAAAATAATTTGATACCGAAAAAGCAACAAATTAGAGGTTGCGGTAATTTGCTGTTGGCAACCACACTTGCCCTTGGGTGCGGTGTGATTGACAGGTACTGAGGGCTTTCCATGAACGCCGGTGCCACTTGAAAGCACAGTGGGCTTCGCCCTCCTCTGCGGGGAGCTCAACATTTCCCACTAAATATTTCTCTTGGTCCTGCCCTTCTCTTACAGAGCGTGTCACCAGTGCCTGCTTCCCGAGGGAATGGGCTCTCTCTGGTGGTCTCCCGTAACAAATCAGTAGGGCTTCCCTTCGGGTTTCCTACACAGCAGCTTTCAGCGAAGGTTGAGGATGTAACTGAAGTTTGTGCCGTCCTACTTAGGAAAATGCCTGGGCCACCCTCTGTCACTGCTCTTCCGAAGGTGCAGACAGCCCTTGAAGGAAGTAGAGAAGTAGGAGAAGATGATCAAGAAGTCCACTTCTTATTGCATCCCAGGGAGAAATCCAGCCCTGGAGCAATTACTTAAAAACCCAAATCCTTCGCAGCTTCTCTGTGGTGTGACAGTCTTTGGAAAAATGAAAATCATTAGGTAGTCAATCCTTGCTCAGAGTCGAGCTTTGGATAAATTAGCAACTCTTCAAGGCACAATTTTGTTAATCGCTGACAATTACATACTTTGTTTTTACATTAGGCCAGCTGTGCTGAAAGTTCCTGTGCCTCCGGTGCATTTTCCATTTTTTAATGGGCCTGGTATTAAACCTCAACAATCAGGAGCTTGTTTTTATGTTGGAAAAAGTTCTCTGTGTGATCTTTAAATTAACTGGGTAATTTTAGCTCCTCTATTATTTGCAGAATTTTGTTTGTTTATGAATCCCTTCTTCCCTCATTTTGGTTATTCAAGTACAGTCTTTTTGACTTTGAGGTTATTTTTACGTGACAAACACATATTTCATCCCAGAAAGAGACACTTCTAGTTTGGATTAATGCAGGTCTGAAAAACTTGGCTGCATACTTTTGGAATATTAAACGGTTTGATAAGGTGTGAAAATATATATTTTTTTATATTTATTTGCAGATCAGTTAAATGCAGTGTAAGCCAATTTCTGAGCTTATTTCCTCTCATGCATTCGTTCCGGCATGCAGACTAACCTCACTTTTAGGATGTGGGACAAGGACAAACACGGGACTGTGTAAATGAAATGGGTGTGTTTGCCACAGCTGAACACGCGGTTCCCAAAGTTCAGGACGTGTAAAAATATGCAGTAAAAACCCTGATGGCCTGTGCCAGGCAGACGGTGCCTCTGAAGGGTGGGGCTCCGAAATGCCTGTGTGGCATTTGGATTTCTTTCCGTTCTTTTTCCTCTTTAGAAAGGGGAATCGGCACAAAAGGAAAGCTCTCCCCTCCCCTGAATTAGAAAGAAGACGTGCAGCAGCCGAGGGCACCGTGGCTGTAAGGTGCCGCTTGCTCTCAGGGGACATTTGGGTAACAACCAACTCAACCTGGGCTCTGCGGGGGCACAACAGGCAGAGAGGTCCTCAGCACCACTGAACGTCAATCCCATGGTGACCGAGCAAGGGCTTGTGGTGGCCACATCCCAAGGGGACTGAAGTCCCCGGGTGCCAGACCTGCAGTGTCTGGACAGGATTGGGGTGAGTGTATGTCCCCACACATCCTGGGCGTGCTGGGCTGTCCCTTGGACCTCAGTGAACCTCACTTGAGCCTGGCCAGCATGTCTGTGTTTCAGGAGGCGTGAAAAGTGTGGAGAATTCCCCAAAGTACTGGAGTGTGCAGGTCCAGGTAAGGGCATCCGGGGGCTCTCCCAGCCTAGTTTGGTAATGGGAAGTCGACCGAGGCTGGCGATGGTTGGACTGACTCATCCTTTGGAGCGGTCACCAGCAGAGATGTGGTGACCTGCATGAAGTGAGTTTGGATGCCAGTTTTTATCACAACCCTGTTAGGTGCAGGCTGGCACCTTTGGCAGCTCGGTGTGCACAGAGCTGGCGGGGGTTAGTGTCTCCTGACGGTGGCAGGGCAGAGCAGGGAGGCACGCTGCCGTGCTTACTGTCCCTGCCTCCTTACCCTAGCAGCTCTGCTAACCGCAAATACATGCAGGAGGTAAAAGAAGTGCCCTATTGAGAGGAAGGCTGACATTATTGCAACAGTGAAGCTTTGCTCCTCAACAGAGTAACTCTTCTTTCTGCTTAATACCCAGTGCAGGAAGTTACTGCTCTTATATCTGAGTGATAAATTTATGGTTTTCTGAGACCCTCCATAAAATGAAACCTGCTGTGGATCTGGTCCAAAGCCCATTTAAAGGAATCACATGGACTCCCATGGATTTGGCGGAGTTTATGAATCAAGCCCTATAGCTTTCGGTATACCGCAAACAGAAAACACTGTGTTGCTATTTTTGGTGAGTCACTTGCTCTTAGATAGCTCTTAATGGGGGAGCAGCGCGTTCAGCCAGCGCTCTTCTCCAAGGAATTACCTCTCCGCCCCTTCAGGAAAGCAACTTCTGTTCTTTGGAGCAGATTTCCATTTTTGTCGTTTCCCTAGTTAACCATTTAGTGGACAAACTCTGGTGCCTTTTTCTCTCTTCTTGCCCCAGTCCTTATTGTCTAATACAGCAAATCTCTACCACGTGATGAAATCCAGAAGAGTGAACATGTGTTTGCGTGTGTGTGCGAGAGAGAGAAAGATGATCTCTCTTTCAATTTACCAGCGTGGCAGGTGGCCTAGTATTAGCTCTCCAGTTAAAGCACTAAATCATGTTAATATTGCAATCTGAAATTTTGTTCATGGTGCATCTGTTAAATCACCCCTTCAATCTCTTTTACTTCCACCAAGTAATTTGGCCAAGAAAAACGTGTGCAACTTCTTTCCCTATACTTGTCTTCACCAGTTTAATTACAGCGTATTTTAAAGTTGTGTATTTTAAAGTCATGTATTTTACACATAGCCTCAATGTAGTTTTGAGATCCTCTACTTGTTTTTAATTTGCACTGTAGTGTGCATTAGGTCTCTGCTCTAACTGGAATATAGCTTTACTTTGATTTTCCCTCTGCTAAATACTGTTGTTAAGTTACAGACCTGAACTGAAACGTGGTGGCATTAACGCAGGTTTTTTCCTGACTTAAATGGGCCTTGGAGATGCTGCTCCACTTCTAGGGGTCTGCGTGCAGTCAGTGCTGAGTTTTTCCTGAGTTTCATGTTAACTTAAACTTAACTGATGCTAACAAAAGCTTTATTCTACTGACTCCAGTTGATATTTGAGGCTGGATAGATATTTGCAAGGGGAAAAGCTTCTACCTGCAAAAAACTCATGCTTTAACTATCCTGCTTTGACTATTCCCTGCAATATTCCTTCAGGCCTTTCTGGCATCGTCTCATCCTGAATTGCTGACACACTCCATGAAATCATGTTCAGATCAGGGAGTCTTTCCCCAGGTCCCAGTGGAGGTGTCTGACCCCTCTCACCCTCGAGCGGGAACATTGCCAGACATTCCTCTGTAAGGAAAATGCATTCCCACTCTACAGAAGAAAAAGAAAAGGTGCTCATCGCATCATGGTATTTTTGGTACACTTTAAAACCTGTCAGTTGATTAGGTGTAGGTCTCCTCTTGCCCTGTGCTTGTATAGCTCCTGACTCAGTGAGAGTTTGATGAAAATTTGGGGCATCACTGAGCGTCATGAGTCTTGATGTCTTTCCCAAATCATGGAATGCCATAGCCTGCATCTTCCACACTCAAAAATCAGGTAGCTTTGCAAATTGCCAGAATGTAAAGAGGTCTAACGGTTGTTTTCTGTATGCCGTCCCCTTGTTCTTTTTGCACACTGGTCCTTATTTGCTCTGCGGTAGCATCTGTGTGCCACAGATCTGGGCCCATCATCCTGGATCCTGTGCATAATTATACAGAATGAAAAAATTGTTCTGCCCTAGAAAAAAGAATCATTTTCATATGATTTTACTTAGTATTTCCAACAATTGGGGGGTTTTGTGGTGGGTGTTTTTTTTCCTTTCTAAAATGATAATGAGTTTCTGGTTTTGTTTCGGAAGGGCTTTCCTCCTCTCTTTCAGCTCCGAGTGTAAGTAAGCGTCCCTTCGGCTGCTCTCCACACTATCCATTTCCCCACTTAAACTGTCGAACTGAGAAGTTACTGCTTCATATTTGCATTCTGGAAATGTCACCGGAGCCCGCAAGGCATTAGATTTTGTGAGGATTTGTTCAAACGTTTATCGCTGACTGCTGCTCTAGGGGGATCAGAGTTTTAGCTGCTGCTGGCAGAGGAGAGGCCGACGGGCTGCCCGCATCTGCAGGAGGCTGCGGCTTGAAAATGTCCTCTGTTGCCTTTGCTTTTGGGTTTCGGCATGCTTACAGCTGATTAAGCAGACCCCAGCCAGTGAGTATTTGTATTCTCCAAGCTCCGCGTCCTTCCCTTTGTGGCAGCGGCGTGGTTGGAGGCACGCTGCCTCACAAGCAGGTCTTGAAAGGCAACTTCTTTGTTAGAGACAAAAGCATCACCTGTGGTAGGCGGCGTGTTGAGGCTGAAAGGTCCCATAATGCGAGGGCTGTGTGGTGAGGCAGGCTGGCAGGTCTCGCCTCGCACAAGGCGCCGCTGTTTGGCCTCGTGACAGGGCAGATTCGGGCACTTCTCTCTGCTCGCCGGGGCACCTCGGTCATCTCAGCACCTCGGTTCCCTCACCTGTTAAGTGTGGATAGTGGTATCTGCTCAGATCGGAGAGGCTTTGTGAGAACGAACAATGGGTTTGTGGTGAATGATAGGAATGTTTAGGTAGGTATTACTTTCATGACTCCTAAGGATCTAAGCAGCGATTCTCTGTGTGCGCAAAACGCTGTCATCACGTAAGTGGAAGTGAACTTTCCAACGTGCTGTCAGACTGGAGAGGCTGCTAAGTAGCATTCCCCCGCATTTTAGCTTTGAAAGGCAGCTTGCTTGTCCTTGCTGCCCATCAGGAATACCTTGGGACCGGGTAAAGCACTCACTGGATTCTTAATCAGTCAGTAGCAATAACACTATTTTTCTTTTATATGGCATTATAATGCAAGGATCTGAACAAAGCGCTCCTGCTATTAATTAATAACACTTAATAAACCCTATGGGGTAGGTGGTAATTATTATACTCATGTACAGGCAGGGAGGTGGAGATTTAGAAGGGTTTGGTGACTGTGCAGTGTCACACCCAGTTATTATATCCTGTGTCTTCTGGCACCCTGTCCCGACTTCCAGCAACAGACATCCCATTCCCTCACATGGAAAAAGACAAAAAGCAAGCTGCTAAACTGGTGGGCTTTTTAAAAATACAGATTTGGAGGTCTGCCTTTGCTAGCAATGATCCTGTCCCTAGTGCCTCCCTAAGAGTCGGAGGCCCCAGCGTGAAGACTACTTGTCAACTTAGGGGACCGCTGGCGCAAAGGGTTTCCAGATGCAATTACCTGCTCTTAAAGACCTTTTTTGATAACTGGTTACAGTGTTAAATGGGAAAAATTGAACCATCAGAGAAATGATGCTCAAAACTGCTCTTTGGAAAAGTGCAGCAATCTGGTCCTTCTGGTTTCATGTGGATTGGCATGGTAACAAGCATCATTTCTCCCTTTACTACCTCCCTCTCCCCCCAACTTAAACTTTTATGTCTGCTATAAAATGTTGTTTGAGAGATGCTGTCACATCCCTGGCATGATGACATATCACAGTAGTAACACAATAGGGATTGTAAGTGTCTGGTGCGGGGGAGAGATCTCGGGAGCAAATCCAGAGGTGAAACCAAGGGAAGATTTATTTTGCTCCCGTGCTGACTTGCTGTCTGGAAGAAGGCTCTGCCGCAGCACCACTGAATCACTCCTTATAGCCAAGTTTTGTATTAATAGCTGGCTCGAGTCAAGCTTAGCACAAGCAAGCACTTTATTTCCTTCTGTCTGAGACACACATTAACCTTGTTCTTCTTTCATATTATAGGGTCAGCCCCCATTTATCCAAACAGCCCAGAAGCTCCACTCTGGGGGCCAGGACTGCGGCAAGCGCTTGCACCCCTTCCCCGTCCCATGCTGCTGCAATTTCTTTGCTGCCAGCTGCCACACAGGGTCGTTTTGCCCATATGTGCTGAAGGGACATCTCTCCTCTCCATCAATGGAAGCTGGGAATTGAGATTGTCTCCTGTTTTTCCAGAAGGAACTGTTGGCTGATGGGGCTTCTGCTTCTGCTGGCATCCAGCAGCACGGCAAGAGGGAGGGATCGTCTCCCACCAGATTCATCCTCAGCCCAGCCCCATCCTCAGGTGCCACCCTGGCATGCAGAAGAGTGGGATGGATTCTCTCTTTATCCAGTGTCATATCTTGTGCTCTGGGTACAATCTTTCAAAGGGTGATAACAGGAAGGTGATTTTGCCTCTGCGGAGGCTGTCTGAGGGTGATTGACAATATGTAGTTGGCCACTTGGTCCCTTAAACTCTTAGTGCAGTTGTTAGCTCCCAAATAATAAAAAAAATGAATGAGTCGCGTGATTTAAAAACAAAACACCTGAAGATGTGTTTGCTTTTATTTCCTGTTTAGTTTTTAAGGCTGAGGAGGTTCTTTTGCTTTCCCCCACCTTGGGAGGCTGGTGAGAGTCTCGTTTGGGTCTGTCAGCTGGATAGGTATGGCATCTGGGTAGCCTAATCCCTTCTCCCAGCCACTAAGGCTGTAAGAATGTACTGGTGTTATGAAGCTTGCTATATAATTGAAGCAGCTGGCAGCAAGGCATTCCCAGATCCCGGGTCTTCAAAATGCAGTCTGTGTTTGAAAAACTGAAATTGATTCAACCCAAAATTTTCCTGATCTTCAAGAGCACACACAAACCCGCTCTGACAGAACCATTGGTCCTTTGTCAATTGAATTCTTGGAGGTTTGCATAGCTCTGGAGGCTGAATTATAACCAGTGCATCTCTCATGCACAGTCTAACTTTGAGAAAACCAGTACATTTATAAAGGCTAGCTAGGGTTTGGTGTTTTTTTTTCTTTTATTCTTATTTTTGTCTGTATTGGCTGCAGGAAAGAGTGACCATTTTGAAATGGATGAAAGACTGAGTAGTTCCTAAGATACCAAACACAATCTGCAAACATTGATTAAATCAATGAAGCAGCACACGCTGTTGTTGTTGTTGTTGCTCCTGATGCACAGGGAAGTCTACAACAGTCAGACCTCAAGCGTACAATTTTACCTACGCAAATGGAAGCCTCCACAGCCTTGGGATGCTCAGGCTGCGCAGGCATCGGTCCTATCAGTCCCTTAATAGGCTGCAAACTGTTTTGCAGTGGGATGTTGGAGCATGACTGCTCTGCAAGAGGGCTTGGAGCTCAACTCCCCAGAGCAGCATTTGGCTGGTCATTTGGATTGAAACAAATGACACATTGAAATTACCCCTCCCCGCTCCTGCGAGATTTCAGGCAGTCTTGCTTTTAATTTTGTTTGTTTGTTTATTCATGTATTTAAAAGAGGAAGGTATTTCAGTGCTCATGAAAAGCCAGTACCCAGCAGGACTGAGAACAGCCTGAAATGATGCTGGCAAGCGCCGGGCATTTCCTTCACCCCGCCAAAGCACCCCCGGCTTTCCTGACAATAGTCCCATTCCTCTCCCATGCCCCTCCAGAGCAAGGATTGAAAATTGCACCTCTGTGTTGATTTCTTGTTGTTGTTTTTTAAATATATAGCATGTATGTGTTTTAGCCTTTATTAGCCACCATTAAAAAGTAAACGAAACAAGAAACAACAAATGAAGCTTTTATTTCAAGCAGAGCTAGGTTAAACAAATGATCAGGCCTTCAGCTGGAGGAGCGAATACAGTGGTTACAAAAAGCAGACCAGAAAAAATACAGAACGGCTTTAGAAAAAGGGAAAAAAAAAGAAAGCCCGAGACGGTGGGAAACAAAGAGTTATTCAGTTGATCAAGTGATAGACGCAAATGAAGGGGACACGGGGTGCAAGACCTTGTGTCGAACAGCATTTCATTTTAAATACCCCAGCTTAAGCCTGTTCATTGGAAGGGAGTTTATATTGGGAAAGGCAGGATATATTACTGTGCCTATCAGCAGTGACAGGGCATAAAGAGCAGCAGTGTTTGATCAGGCTTTCACAGGTAATGTAATGTTTCCACTAGGAATTAAGCATAAAACTTTTTTAGGTTTTATAATGCAGAGGAGGGGGAGACTTGTAACAAACAATAGTTTAGTGGATGTTTGCAGCTTGAAACAGCACACTAAAAAGATACATAACAGTCTTATTGCTTTATAGAGGCAAGGCAAAACCCCGTCTGCACACAGGTCTGCATGATCTGCGCCAATGTGCAGCAGCCCAGGACACGGGGCTGTAATAATTTTTAAAGCTTAAAATACAACTGTAAATGTTTAAATGAAGACCATAACAATGGTATTATTAATATGACTCCACAGTTTGTATTAGTGTGCCCGAATGAAGATAAGGGCATACACCGTACACGTTCAGGATGAGGAGCCGCCTCTCCCGTGGATGGTACGTGCTGGAGGCTGATCAGGGTCTGAACAAAGGCACCACGCTGGTAGCCGCCTGATGGAGATGCAGGACTGAGGCAGGAGCTCCCGGCATGGTCCGGAGTGATGCACTGCTGACTAACTCCTGTGCTCCGGGCTGTAGCTAAACTTCCAGAAATCCAAGCAATGGCCACGGGGAAGGCTGAAGATTTGCAGAACCCAGCCTTTCTGCCTTGGCATTGCCTCCCCTGTAAACGCAGAAAAAAAGCAAGCACCTGAAAAGCGTTTTTTTTTTAAATACATGAATGATTTAAGACTTGCAAAACGAAGCTTCAGACTTTCAAGGGTGATGTGCGGCAAGAGTACACAGGATGAATTTTGTTTAATTAAAATGTTGTTAACATAGCCTATATCAAGTCAGTGGCAGGTTGGCTTCAATGTGTCACAGATTTTAGAGTTGGTTGAATGCCCCTTTAACCCAAAATTTCTTCTCCAGTGGGGATTGCATGGTAACAGACAGAGGCGAGTGATGTGCAGGAGAGGAGGAATGCTGAGCCCATCCCTTCCATCGACTCCTTTCCTCCCTGCAAGTTAGGAAACAGCTGAACCGCGTGGCTTAGCCTCTCCCAAGGTTTTGCTAAGCAGCAGGGTGCTGGGATCTCTGGAGATATCCCAGCTAGCTCTGAAAGGGCTGAATGAAGTCCAGGAGTTATGTCATGACATGTAAGATAATTGGGATAAGGTTTTTGCACAGGTATCACTGTTTCTAGTGCCCAGGTTGTCACTACAGGCATCTCTGCGTGGCACTGTGTTATATTATGGAGGGGCACCATGTCTTTAGAGATCCTGGAGATGGAGATGTGCTAGGGGATATGGCCTTTCTAAGACTGGATTTGGGTATCCACAATCGTCCCTCCCTGCACTGGGAATCTCGGCCCTTAGTAGCCACCCAGTTTGCTGTGTGAGCTTTTTGTTCAAGCATGGGAGGATGCATAGAGCATCTTCTCCTTCTGCCCTGACTATCACAAGGCACAAAATAAGCCGCAACACCATGGTTTTAGATCTGTCAGGGAACAGCAGAAGCCAGAATCACGGTGACCACAGAAAAGGAGCCTCCACCTCAAACATGGATTGTAACGTCCAGCTGTAGTAGTTCTGAGAAACGATGTGAGGACCAAGGAAGAAATGCCAGGAGAACCTGGCCACTTTGGGTTTTGGTTTTTTTTCCATGATTGCTCCACTAGCTTCTGAAATGCCATAAGTGTTTTCTGGCACTCATGTGTTAAACTTTCTAAGTTTAATGCTGAATTATTTGAGCTGGCATTTGACTTCCCACTGAAGTATTTTTAAAGAACTTCTTTGGCTAATCCAAATCACATGCTAAAAAAAAAGAAAAAAGCTAAAATACACAGTGAGGGCTGGAGGATAGCACGTCAGACCAAAACAGAGTGAAATCCAACAAACAGCATTTAAGCTTGGTTTTAGGCATGTAAATAGTAATACTGGCTTCAGCGGAGCTGTTGTCCTGATGACAGCTAGCTCACACTGGGGCTTAATGGGTTTGTCCTCCACATGGAGAGAGAAGAGATCCCAAAGGTGGGTACGTCTTGTGGCAGCAAAGAAGTTAAAAGTTTCCTGCTCCAAAATGGAGGCAGAACTGTGTGATAGGCATATATAAAAATTAGGGTAAAATTCTGCCCCAGAAGAAGTCATCAACAACCCTTAAAATTACGAGGTACAAGTCATGTTTCTTTAGAAGACTCAACTTGCATTTCTCTTTGCCTGTTTAAATAAGGTGCAGGCTATTTCTTTTCTAGTCCAAAAAAGACCAGTGTATTTCCCTAGGTATGTCCTTACTTTCCTCTGTAAAGATTTCCGTTCATAGTTTTTGAAATATTGGCAAGTATGCAGAAGATGTAGGCTGTGCTATTGCAAAACCCAGCACATGTCATCACCAAGCAATTGCCATACAGGAACCTTAAATTAGAATTATAACTGGCTTGGTAGTAGTTGAGCTGAATACTTGATTTCTTCAGCTGGTTGGCCAGTCCAACAAAGGACCAGAAAATGTATCTGAGGTGAAGAAAAGAAAGGGGTTTCCCAACTGAAATGAAATGCAAAATGAAGGGGGGTTAATTATTTTTTTTGTTCCTCAGCCCAAACTGAATGGTTTTTTATGGGATAGAAAAATAATTTTTTGCATCCTAGTTTTCTTTCTCCCACCAGTGACTTTAAAATGTTTTTATTGTTTAAAAATTTTGACTTTTCACCCACTAAAAGTTTGCCCTTTTTGATTGAAATCTTGTGTTGAATTTGTGGACAGATTTGTTTGGCTTGAGGTATATTTTCAAGGGAAAAGAATTGCCGCAGGAAATGTGCCCTCCTCACTAGCATTTCTGCGGTCCTTTCTGCTTCCCTGGTCACCAGTTATTTGTTTCCACTTTACTTTGTTTTCTTCAGGGAGAAGATGGAGGTGATTCGAGTATTCTTTAATACAATAGTTATAATTTTAAGCAATGAGCAAAATTATTTGGTGTGTCACTATGTTTGGGGGCTTATACTCTCATCCGTATTGCTGGACTGGCTGGGCCCTGGCATTAGCTTCTGGACCCACCATCTATAAAATCAGGCCAAGTTTCAATCAGATCATCTTAAGGCTGTTAAGATTTCCAACCTGTGCTATCAGATGATGAACCTGCAGTACTTCAGGCACTCATTTAATGAAATTAGAAACTTTCGCACGGCAGCACATCCCCATCACCAAACAAAATGTTGATACTTTGATAAGCTGGTGTTCTAATGAGTCGTTCTCATCTGTGCAGGCTACACATGGAGAAGGAGGGAGTTTGTGCAGGTACATAATAGCAGCTCTCGGAGAAGATAATTTCTAGAAATGCCCGTTTGTTACTGCTTTCACAACTTGAAAGCAGAATGAGGGCATTCAATTTATTATGAAAATAAAACCTAACAGGAGGTGCCCTAAGTAAGAAGGCGCGGCAGGTGAAAGAACTGCTTGGGAGCTGTGACATTATCCTAGTTTCTTGCTTTACTACAGCTTGCCTAGACATAATTAAGGTTGAAAAGTGCTTGGTGTTCTTCTTCTAAAATATAAAATGTCTAACAGAAGTGGAAGACGGAATTTTTGTGAGAAGTATGGTCCTTTTTTCAGTGCTGTCTCAATGGAGATCTATTGTCATGTGTCAGACAAAGACTTGGGTTATTTCATTCACTTCTTGGTCAATAAATACGGTTTTGGTATGAAGAATATGTGACATTATATAGCCTACATTTCGAAGAAATGTTTTAGCAGTTCAGGAAGCAGCAGATACTTTATTCTTGACTTCTTAATAGCACTCCACAATCTGTTTGAGTTCTTCTCCTTCACTTGTGACTATGGTTATTTAAGAAAAACAAACTTTATGCAATTTGATATGAAACCTGTGCCAGGGTAATAGGTGGATAATTCACTGGTGTTTTAAATTTGAGAGCAAAACTAGTATTTTCCGAACTCCCATTTCCATGAGTTAGGCGTTTGGTATCTTGAGACCACGGCTCTGAGCGAAGGATGACGTTACTACGAAGGACTTGACAAGAGCTGCGGGGCTGGGACAGGGCGAGAGGCTCGGGAGCACTCCCAAATCCCGCCCAAGGATGGCTGCCGGGATGGCCGGCGCACGAGGACGGCGTCTTTGCCAAGGGACTGTGCTTGGCGCAGCTCAGAGGGGCGGAGGGGGAGGAAGGGTGAAGGAAACCGTGGGACTCGGGAACTGTTTTCAGACCCCGAAAGCAGACCGTGGTTTCAGACAGTAATATTATTCAGCAACGTGAATAGGAAATTGTTCCTGCTTTTATACAGATCCGTGCCCCCACTGCACGAGGTGCTGCATGGCAGAACAAGCGATGTTTGCCCAGGTACTTAACCTGTTCACTGCTGGTTTTGTTTCATGACAACCCTGCGGTGCTGTAGAGGCGTTATGATTCGGAGGCTGAAGTTATGTCCTGATGTAAAAAAAACCCATGGAGGGCGCTCAGGGTGCCACCAGCAGACCATCACCGATGCGTGGGGCTTGCACCGTCCCCTCTCAGAGGTTTTAGCAGAGGTAATCACACATTTGTTCCTGGCCGAGAGTCCCACGGACACCTTCCTCAGCAGACCTGGCTGCACTCATGGGTGCCTGGGTATCTCTGTTTGCTTGTCTTGTGGCACTGCTTTGGGGGTTGTCACCCTGTGTGACCACATGTCCCCCAAACCATTCCTTGGCCCCTCAGACCTTAGAAACCTGAGGCTTTGCGGTAGTGTAGAGATTTTACCAGCATTTTGTGTGGGAATGGAGGATTATACTGAAGTAGTTTTACCCATTCAACGTCTCGTGTGAATGTGGTTACACTCAGTAGGTGCAGAATCTATTTAACTTTATAGCAGTAGGAGCAGAGGGCTCATTTGGATCTCGCATCTGCATGTGCATAATCAGCCCCTGCTTGAAGACTGCCTGATTAGGCGTGATCTTGAGTCATTACTATGTCCATTTAGTGCTTCTGAATTGAAGCTCTATGGACATGGGCAATCTCAGTCCTGGGTATTCACTGGCTAAATATATATTTAACCTCTCCAAATGCAGCATGTGGTGTGCCGGGGACACTTGGTGTCACTTGCCCCACGGGTGGCCTTCCCAACACTCCTCTCCATCCACAGTGGCACAGGAGCAGCCCCTGGGACAGGCTGGTTGTCACGTGGTTGCACTGATGGGGCAACCTAAGCAGGAGCATCCTGGCAAGAGGGATACCTGCTGCTGAACCCTGCTGGCATAGTGTGATGGGGAAAAGGGTGAGATTTGGGAAGCTGAGAAGAACGGATGAGGCACAGGCAAAGGAGGCTACTGCAACCACCAGCTCCAGCCTTGGAGAAGGATGGGGCTTCAGCCTCCCGCAACCGTCCCTGCTTCTCCCCCTTCCTCATGCTCTGCCTGTTTTTCTGCACGCTGAAAATACATTGGTTCTTCCTTTTGCCTTTACCAGTGGTTGTTGAGGGAGAGAGGCTGGTATTTTGTTTTTAATTCCTCCAGGAGCACAGTCCTCATTGATACTTGCCAGGTCTGGGCTGTTAAAGCAGAGATGTTTTGAGCTGAGTGCAGAAATGTCTGTGGGGGGAAAACCAGAGCTGGTCGGTTCTGCTTTAAAAATAAAATAAAGGTCCCGCTAAAATTCACCCATGGGCCAAGGAACAAACATGATAAATTGCAGCCCAGAGGGTAATTCTTCTGGAAAGGTAAAATCATCTAAAAATAGCACCTTAGAATGAAAGTGCTTCATTGACAATAACTACAGTGTTGCTACGGTGATGCTGGAAAAAAATGATCGTTGATACTTAGACTGCCACAGAACTGCTCCCCCGCCCTCCCAAGGCATGAATCAACTGCTAGTATTAAAATTACAGACAAATTTTGTGTTATATTTCAATTTTTTTCCTTGCCTGAATGCTTTTCTGTTCTATTGCACGTCCCACAGACAAATGAAACACCATCAGAGAAAGGCATTGAAACAAAATTTATTGGTCAGCTCGGTGTGATCCATCTGCGTTTTGTCTCGGTTGCAACTCGGTGCTATTTCTTTTTATCAAAGCGGCTTGCTTCAAGAGCAGGGAGCCTGCGGTCAGAATGAGACCCAAAGATAATAGCTTGATGGGAGTGCTTACAGCTTTTTTCTTTTTTTTTTTTCTTTTTTTCTTTTTTTTTTTTTTTTTGCCTGCAGCAAGTAAAAGACATAGCACTGGTGAAATCCGGAGCCTTTTGTTTCAACAAGTTTCAAGTCAAATACCTCCCAAGGTACACGCTATCCTGCTTTGTGAGGATTATGAGAGACGAGAAAGTTGAATCTCCAAATTTCTTTTAAGAAAACCTAGTTTGGCACTAAAGAGTTTTTCTTTCAGCGTACATACCAACAACAGAAAAGCTGGGTAATACCCTTTTGATATACTCAGCCCATTCAGGCCCAATTTGGGAGATTTGAAATGCAACACGGCTTCAAAACATTTGTGGCTCTGCGGAGACTATATTTGCAGGCAAGTAAAGCTTCACAATCTTTTGTGTAGCAGCTGAAACCTACTTAACCGCCTGCCTTAGGTAAAACTGGTAAATGGCTCTGTTTATACAGCAGCTGCATCTCAAATGTGATCCATACAGCTGGCGGCACACCAGTTGCAATGTAGATGATATTTTAATTTCCGCATCAAATGCTGTCTGTAATTTGCGGGGCTTTCCTTAGACAAGTGAAGCGATATTAAAACACACAGCGGGTACTGTGTGGTATTTTCTGCCTTCCTTGAAGAGCCTGGAGTATGCCAGTTACACTGTAGACAGTGTTGTATGAAAGTGAAAGAAAAATATATCCGTGCGTTCTTAAAATTAAGTTTAATTTCTAGCTGCACGTAGAGTCTCAGACTTTCTCCGTGTTGATGTTAGGCTGGAGCCATCAGTATGCAAAAAAAACACTTCTATATGGCACCTACCCTAACCTGAAGAAGATACAGCGTCAAAGTCAGTCTCATGGGTACAAGAAATGATATAATTAGGCTTCCAGAGGATTTGTAGCCCTCTGAAGCTAGGAATTAGATTTTATTAAGGGTAATTTTAAGATTAGTTGACTGGCAGTGTGGGAAGATGGGGTGTTAGATGGCAAAGGAGCATGGTTTCGTTAGCTGGCTTTCTCTGTCTTTGCTCCAGGACAACTATTGGGCCAAATTGCATTGACTTTGGAGGAGACGGAGGCATCGGAGACTTTGTCATGTTGCATAATCTTTTCAAACAGCGACTCAAACTCTGGTTTTGCTCGCTGGAAGGTTTAGCACTCTCCTTTGTGGTTGGTATTCCAGCGGTGAGGAAGAATAAGAAAGTAGAGGAAAGTGAGGTTAGGTTTAGTTTTTCATGCTGTATGCGGGAAGATAATGATGGGTTCTTCTCGTGGTGAGGTGCTGAGCGAAAGGATTCAATTCACAAGAGCATTACAGGAAACTTATAAAGAATTTCGTAATGCTTCCATCCACATGTTTATATATAGCATATTGCTTTTGTTCAGCTTCACTCAGTGTTCCGGTATGAAAGGCTGTGTTTAGAAGGTATTGTGATTAAGGTTTAAAGCGATGCTGATCCACGCTCACTGAAAATAATGAAAGACTCCCTCTGACTTCAGCAAGCTTCAGATCAGGCTTCAGAGCTTCAGAGGCAGGAAGCTCAGACACGAGACCTCCCTCATACATCCTAATGCTCCGACACAGATTGCCCCAGCCGATAGCGCTGGTAACGGAGAGCAGAATTTGCACTTCTGAACGTCATTCGATGCAGATCTACTTTGCTGCCTGCGGGTACACGGAGAGAAACAAAATGCCAGAGGACAGCAAAATTCAGCACAGCTGCCAAGATGGGATGCAGAAGCTGGGAGCCGTGGCATCCTGTCCGAGGAAGTGGTTTCCTCTTCCGACAGGGTCTGAAATTCAGTGGGAGCCATGCACGGAGGCAGGATACCACCGGACAGCTGCTGGGTGGCATCGTGCCTCTTTGAGAGGCAGCTTCTCCCAGCCACTGCTGAGATCCCGTTGGTCTGCACCACACCTGGTTTGGGAAGGGGGAAGGCATGTCCCATTGCTGTCCTACGCTGCACTTGCTTTGCTTACAGGCTTCTTTGTAGCTCTGAAATGGAATTGGGTCAGTAGCTTTGAGAACTGAAAACCAGCATTTTAAAGGGCTGCTAGTGCTTGAGGAGGAGCTGATCACTTACTGATGTAAGGGTGTCTGTCGTGGTGGACCAAACTACGCCCTCCATGTCAAAACTGGACAGATTATGAAATTGCAGGTTTGCTGACTGTTGTGAGTAGGCCGAAAGAAACGTCACAGTGGAAACTGTTTTTCCTAACTGGAACCGTGGTTCCTATTAGAGGTTGTGTCGGTGGGAGGTAACATTTAGATGCTGGAGGAGTCAGATTGCTGAAACAGCTTCAGGTGAGGTTAACCAATCCAGCTCATTATTTGCAATTCATTTCACAGGGTCTGTCTTTTCAGCGTACAGGTAATGTAAGATGGTCTGTCATTTTGCAAAGAGGCCACAGTTACAGTTTCCTGGAATCATTGTCTTGATGTGGGTTAGAGTTGCTGAATAATTTGCCTGTGTGTGAAAAAGAGATTCTACAAATAAATCATCTGACCTTTCTGTCCTGGAAAAAGCACATGCTTAGGGAGGAGTAGGTATCTCGGATCTGCTTATTTTACCTCTGGCAGAGCAGTTGGTCTGAATACATGCTGTGTAATATTAGATCCCTTGGGGATCCCTTCAAAGTATGTTAAACACCATCTACATATTTCTCCTCCTTCCCTTAATGACCTGCTGACTTTTATCAATGTATATTGTTGCATTCTCTTCTCCTTTGATGATAAGTGAGTTTGCTTAGCAAATGACTGCCCTGTGATGGCCTCTTAGCTCTCCTTACTGGGCTTTGAAACTAAACATTTGCTCAAAAATTTGTAAAAGGTATACTGTGGTGTTAGCTCAAAGCTTGAAAAGCTTCGCCCATCGTTGGGTGAATATGTCTGAAGGAAAAGTAATTCATAGAGGGCTCGATCTGTGATTGCTTCCAGGAAATGGGCAACAGAGACCCTTTGTGAATACAAGACACTGAAGAGTTAACTCCAGGCTTTCACAGGAGTACAGGAAGAGTATTTTCCTAAATAGGGCTAGAGGCTAAAAACAGGATCAGATACTTGAAGGGAAGATAGGAAATGGCATGTGAAATTAATTTCTCCGTGGAAGGCTAGCATATAATCCGTGACCTCTTTTAAGACCCGGAGAAGTCCTTTTTGCTTGTAGGCTGCCTCTTCTGAAAGTTTTTCCCTCTTTTGTAGACCCAGTGATTACAGCCCTTAAAAAAGCACATGCGTATACATATAAAACATGTGCCTGACACAGAGCTGTGTGCTCACCCTGAAGTCCCAGTGTGGGGTCACGTTTTTTAGAACAAACAGCGGAGGCCCCAGTGCCTGCAGTGGGTCGCGTCAGTACATGCTCCACCAAAACACCTCCCCAGTCTCGCTCGAGAGGCACCCAGAGCTCTTTCACCCACTTCAAAGCAGAGCCTGGGCATGGGGCAGCCCTGGTGCGGGCAGGGGAACAGAAGCAAAATGGGTAAAAGTGGAGCACCTGTCACCAGGAATGATCTATCTAATGCCTCTACTTCTGCATCTACATTATTCTTCATCCCCTTTAGTTATTTCAAATAACAGCAGGTTGAGGGCAAGTGAAGGGCAACAAGGGCATGACCTAGCTTCCCCCTGCCCGGAGACTGATGGGCTTCTTCCCTGAAAAGGACCCCCACAGGCCCTGTGTTCCTGTCTCACTTCCTACAGTAATTACCATGGCTGATGTTAAGGGTCTGTAATATCCAGTGCATAAATTGCTGTGGCAGAATCATTGCATTTCACATCCACTGGGATTAAACTAATCTGTTGTGTTACTCTGAAAGCTCAAAAAGTATGAGGGACCCTTTCATACTTTTCAACCTCGTTTAGTAGAGGTTATCTACAACTTGTTTTTGAGTCTTGCTGTACGCTCTTATAAAATAGCAACCATGAAGCACTGGTCTACAGTATATTCACGTGACGTACTATGCTTATACTGTGGTTAGTGGAGTATGAGGAACGTGTAAACAGATGTCCTTGAGAGTGATCTCAGCTTTGGCCTGAAAAACACTGACCTCTCATAGGGTGAGATGCGGTTATGTTAATTGCTGGTCTTTTAACAGCTCCAGCCGCTGCACTAGATAATTTCCAGGTGTGTGAAATATCATCCTCATGTCTTGTGTTTCTGCAATCGAATTCGTGTAACAGAGAGCTTCAAGTGGGCTGCAGACTGAGATTTTATCTTCTCTGCAGCATCAACTCCAATGATTTTTGAGTCCTTGACCACACACAAAACCTGCCCTTCTGGATGTAGTAGTGCTTAGGAGGTGGGGCAGCAGGCCCACCTGGCAATATATTCAGATATTCCTTTGCTTCCAGATGCCTACCGGCCCTGCCTGCAGCAGGAGTCCTGCAAGGACCACCCCCCTCTCAAGCAATGATCTTCTCATATTGCCTCAGGATCTTCTGCTAATCATAGTGTGCCCAGAAAGACGAACAGGACTTCATCCTGTTGACTGCTAAAGAGCTACTTGGGGAAGCCCGGGAGATTAGGCGATTTTCCCCTGCAGGGCTTTGCTATGTCTGGTGCTCGGTGTGAGGTACCCATGAGGATGTACTACCTCAAGTAAAATTTTGCAGGATGGCCACTCACAACCAGCTTCAGCTGAGCAAGGCAGCCCAGTCAACCGAGTTAACTCAGCAGCAGAGGCTTGTCTTTAGCGATCAAATCCAGTGCAGTGTTTCATTGACTTGAATGTGGCTTTTGCTTAAAAAGAACACTGAATGGGAATATAGATATGGCTCAGGCTTTCAGCTGTAGCTTTGTAATTCTATGTAAATCTCTATAAATCTTAGTCTCTGTCTGAGATCCTGACAATTTGATAAAGCTACAAGCACTTACTCTCATAGGCAAGACAGAATAGTTTTTCTCTGATCCTTGTTTGGTGTATATATGTCTTTTTCTAGCTGATCGCACCAACAGCGGAGGCCGCCTGCCCTCTTGGGTTGGGCTTTAGCTCTGAGTTTGGTGTCATCCGAATATCACTGCTCTCAGCCTTGAAACTGGCTATTCCATTGGAGGCAGCTTTTCTGAATGTAATCATCTTAGCTACTTCCCAGAGAAAAAGAACAGCTTTCACCAGAGCCGCCTTTTTGTCTCAATGAAACTGACCTTATTCAAGCTTTTAGGGACCACAGATCCACGGTTCAAAGCCCCAGGGCAGATGCAGTACAGTTAAATACCTGATCATTAGGAAGAACTGCCAGTGTTGGTCTTGAGTTGGTTTCACGTCCCTCCCTTAAGTTCCAAGAGATATAGCGGTCTTCTGGTGTTGGCTTGCCAGAGGTGAACTTCATCTGAAGGGAGTCTCCCTTGAGCAGTAACTTATTTCCTACAGTTGAGCTATATCTGGGAACATGTTGATCTTGATTTGACTGACAGGTTTTTGAGACAGTTTTGTGAGCTCAGCTTCATAAATAACTGTATTTGGTACCAGGAATAAGAGATCTATTGTTGCTCGTGACACGAGACCTGCTGTCCCCACTCCATCAATTGACCAAAATAGTCAGCATCCTGAAGATCATGCGTTTTTGAGCCTACATTATTGTTTTTGCAGAGAGAAAGCCTCTTTGTATTCTGTAAGAATTCAGTGTGTTTGCATGTGGTCATGTTGGTAGAGTGCTTAACGGGATTAGCAAAAGATCTTTTATCATGGGTAGTTGGCTAAAGAAAATATTTCTAGGAAGTAACAGTCTCCTTAATCTTTGTCATTTTCCATATATTGATTTTTTCCCCAAATAATTTAATTTACAATAGTTTTCTGAGGACGAGTCTGTTTTCTCTTTGGAGCCTCTCCTGTTGCCTTAACACAAATGCTCCCTTGACTCTTCTTGGTTCCATTGCTATTTAAAGTCATAGTCATCACTAACTTTAAGTTAAACAGGGCTGCATGCAAGAATTCATGAAAAAAAGTCAGTCTCTCAGAATTTAGGAAACAGTAGGATTAAAGATGCCTGGTAACCTTAACACAGTCCCTCTGGGTGTTATAAAACAGACTCTAATTGTGTAGTTTTATGTGGCCCAAGGGCTTTTCTAACTTGAGCCAAACTAATGCGTAGCTCAGGCTGATAGCCAACGTGGCGTGTGCTTCAGCTTTCCTTCCTTGTTGCTCGCAACATCCTTTCTTATGCAAGAGGTGTGAGCCCTGCTTGGCTACCGTTCTACATGCGGGAGCATTCGCTACCATGCTGGTGGCGTTCCCAGTAGGTTGTAAGGGGAGGTTTCCTCCCAGGATGCACTTTCACAGACATTAGACAGCAAATACAGAAAGCAGCATATGGGATTATAATTCCTTTTGTGTCTACCGTGTAGGCAATACGGCCTGTAATTAAAGCATGGTACAAACCTAACATTTTGGGAAAGCTGTAGCTAACTGTCCCAGTAACTGAAGCACAACTCTGTACTTATCCATCCATAGCATTATTTTTCAGGCCCTAGAAACAGGCTTTCTTTGAAGCAAAAGTTTAAGGAGACAAGCTGGCTAGCCTTAAATCCTTCTGAAATGTCTGTTTGTTTGAGGCTAATGTTTGGGTATTGATACGAATGCTTGGTCTGCACAAGTTACGAGAAGACATGATTTTGCTGTCACACCTTGCTGATGTGGAATGGACCTTGCACAAGGAAGAGGTGGGCATTGGGACTGTTCCCAGCCATGCCTTGCAGCAGATCCACTGCTGGAGCCCGGCAGCGTCGGTGGCTAGCAGGACGTTTGGCACGGGAGAAGGGCTAGTCAGATGGTGCTGGCTCTCCTTACTCTCGCATCTGGCTGTCAAAAAACACTCCATAAAGGAGCAGTAAAATACATGGACTACTGCCCAAGTATGTGATTGCTGCAGTATCACAGGATGCTGTGTTCTGTTTGCTCGTGGGAGCGAATGTGGTTGTACACGTCACAGTGTAGGAAAAGCTGGTCCCCTGCACCAGAGTCTCAAGCTAAAGCCATGATGAACCTGACTAAACCAGAAAATTTGTTCTTGTCCTAAACTTCTGTTGACTTACATGATTAATTCCACTGACTTTATCACCTCAAGCAAGCCCTTTTCAAGCACATCAGCAACCAGTTTCAATAAAACTTCCTCAATGAAGATGCATTCTTCACAAATGTGTAATTCTGCATCCCCACTGCTTAGTTTGGATAAGTGGAAGCTATGAATTTATCTCTAGTGCAGCACTATTTCTCAGTCTCCATCTCCAGTTTGTGGTGACACTTTAGATAACAAAGCTTTCCTCGATTATTTCTTCAGCTTTTAAAGGGAATAGCAATAGAGGAAGATGGTAGTCTGGGAGCTACTGCTTTTTATGTGACATCCAGTGGCACATACCACATGGCAAGATTCTCTGGAGTCACACATTTGCCCTCAAAATGTGGGGATAATTGCACTCTTGTGTATTGAGAAACTGTAGCAGTCATGTAAAGAGATGATGATGATGATTTTGTAAGGGCCTCAGAGTTTCTTAAGCACATTATATGGAATTAAGTAACTTTTTCTATTACTTTTTGTAGCCATTTCTTAAAAAGCAGAAGGCACAATTCTGCAAAGTGGCAGAACAGCTGCTTGATTTTCACAACAACTAAGCATAGGCTTAGTGTTAAACGCACACTTAAGTGCATGGCTACATCCAGATGATGAGCTAAGTTGGAGGCTGATATTTTCTCAAAAATGTGTGTAAATAAGAAGACCTTTAAGATGTGATTTGTTCAAGCCACCAACTGAATCAGCTGACTGCCACTTCTTGGATGTGTGCTCTAAAGTAGACAGTGCCTGTAATGTCCATCCATACAAACAGCTCCCTTCTCTCTCCCGAATGAAAGGAGAAGCTTATTTCAGCTTCCAGGGTGATGCCAGTTGGAGTGCTGAATGTCTAAAATGGATCTGTGTTACTGGCTATGTCTCTGATTTGCTTCTCTATTGGTTGTGATGAGAAGAATTTACCTTTATCAAAAAGACTAAATGAAAATCTGCAATTGCGCTTTGTGAGTGAGATTGAAAAGGAAGCCCAGAATAGCCAAGGACTGCATCTCGCCATGTAATGGTCTGGATAAAATGGGTACGGTTTAGTATTTAATTTAGGGGGATATGTTGGGTAGCAGTGAAAGAGCTTGTGAAATGTTTAAACTTGGTATAATCTGGTAAATGGTAATTTCCCAGCGAGGAAAAAAACGTAGCCGTGCAAAACCCAGCAGGATTTGTTGTTGTTGTTGTTGTTGTTGTTGTTGTTGTTTCCGTGTTTTTTTTTGTTGCCAGGAGTCCAGTTTGATCAGAAACTATCTATACACACTGCTATACCAGACTCAGAGTACGGTAATATACATGGGAGTATTTTTTTTTTAAGCTTTACCCAGTGGATTTCTAATTCTCTTGTTGACCAAAGTGAGAAGAGTTTCTCTGAAGCTGCAGAGCTCCTTTAATGCAGGGCAAATAATGCTCCTCTGTTTGTAGGGAGAGGGGGACTCCATGCAGCCGTAACGTGGTGATGGGCGAGGGAAGGTCAGATGGCGGGGTAGGAGGTTCACACCATCTTATACAGAGCTCAGCTCCTCGGGGGTCCTGGCAGGAGGCTTTGAAGGGATGGAGGAATGTTCCTGGGTTCACTGGCCCTATCCTGAGCTTCTCCGGAGCCTGTCAGAAGGGACTGCTCACCCTCCACGTGTCCCCACCAGCCACCCAGGGTGCTGACAGAGGCTGACAACATTCCAGCCGGCAGGATCAGCCGTGCTGGCCCAGCCCCCTGGAGGTGGGGGCCTCTTGGCAGGGATCAGTAAGATGGCTTGTCACAGGATCCAGGATTCCACCCTCTCCAAATCCCATGGCATTCTTCAGTGGAAGGATGAGAGATCCATCCTCAGGGGACCCACCAAACCCACAAGCAATGAATAAGCCGTTACAGTAAAGCACAGAGGAGCAGGGGGTCAGGTCCTTTTTTCCTCTCTGGAGGAAGTTTTAAGAGGAGTTTTTTCCAGGAGGTTTTAGGAGTATGATCCAGT
Source organism: Chroicocephalus ridibundus (assembly GCF_963924245.1). Lineage (NCBI taxonomy): Eukaryota > Metazoa > Chordata > Aves > Charadriiformes > Laridae > Chroicocephalus > Chroicocephalus ridibundus. The sequence goes on from NC_086284.1 coordinate 160,293,935, forward strand.
GCTTAGCAGGTTCTGGTGGTACTCACTGAATTTGCTGTGCTTTGGATGCTGTACATTGCAGCTTCTCAAACGTACCATGCCAGCGCCCTGCATTTACTCCTTCCCAATAAAGGACGATGCAGTGTGGCAGGCAGTGATAACGCCGAGCTGTAAACAGCATCCAGAAAGCAGTCAGCAGGCGCTGCATTGCTGTCATGACGTGCTAGAGATGAGCCTCTGAGACATCGGATGGTTGTTCAAGTAAGGAGAGATGACAGAGGAACGTGAGCCAGATCGAGGGCTCCTGTGGAGCCTTCGTCTGTGCATCAGTTGTCCAACGCTTCCTCTCCAGGAGTAGGGGCTAGGTAGCAACAATGGTGCTGTTGATGTCCCATCTGGGACATCAGGGAGGGGATGGTGTATGTGAGGGAGGTCATTCAAATTGCATGAGAAGTCTAGTTCAGATAAGGTATCGTTACAGCAGGCTGTTGCGACAGTGTGAAACAGGCTCTTGACTACCATGAAATAGGATCCCCTGTAAAGGTTTAGCATCTAAAACCCAATCTTGCGATGGTATGCAAGTGAGTAAATGTAGGACTGTATGTAGCGTGAAGGCTTACCTGCACTGAACTAATTACAGGATCAATATTAAAACATGAATCACGCTTTTGTGTGATTTGTATCAAGAGTAACAGAAATAAATCAAAGAGCGTGAAGTATTTAATCTTCTAAATGCTGGGAAAATGCATATTATTCTCCATGTCAAGCAGCTGTAGGAATTGCCAGCTGCATTTTGTAGGAGAGGAAAACTGTGGCTAAGAGTTAATGTTCCTTGCCCAGAGCTGCAAAAGGAATTGGTCAAAGTGGCATTATTCCCAAGAACAATTTTTTTTACAATTAAAATTCTGGCGTTTTCCTGAAATGCGCGTACCATGTGCCCATTCTGACCTTGGTGGGAGGCAGCCAGGATGGGAGACTTTCCTTTCGACGAATAGCATTGGAGTCCGCTCCATCCCAATGCCTGGATGTAAATGGGGAGCATGCGTCTAGGTTATCAGTTCTGCTCATTTGGTTTCGTTATCTTTGTGCTCACCTGGTTCCCCTTACTGTGTTTTATCTATTTATTTATTTACTTGCCTTTAACTGTCCGTATTATGGTGGCTCCTGCCCACCTAGTCCTTGGCACCATCCCATGTCGCATCCCCTGCTGGAGAACCTTACCCTGGGCATTCTTTCTGCATAGGTTCTTTAAAAACATGTGGGGAGGTAAAAAAAGCTGATTTCACTTGTTTAACTTCTCATAGGGCATATTTACCAGAAACCAAGTCATTTGTTCCATGCACCTTCAGCCCGGAGGAGAAACCTGCCTCTCAGGCGTTGTTGCATGAGGGCCTCTTTCAAGAAGCTTCATGGGAACTTTTGAAGCTCACCACGTCAGACAGTGCAGAAGGCTTAACACTGGCTCTCAACGCTAACCATGACACGACTGGGGCCTTGCTGTCCAGCACTGCCCATTCCCAGCCTCATTCTCACAAAAAATCAGGATTGTGTTTGGATTATTGAAGGAAGCACCCCCAGAATGAGTATCCTTCCTCGTGAGACTAAAAGATGGTACTGAACACTTTGCATTCAGTGTATCCAAGGGGGCTGTCAGGTAACAGAGGATAGCATTTATAAAAGTGGGCATTATTTAATAATATCAGTGGGGTCTCAGTTATCTGGTCCCCTCTGAGCAGGACTGCTTGTTGGAAGGGGTTTGCTTCCAACTGCCTGTTGGAAGGTATTTAGGACTTCTGTGCTTGTATCAAGTTGCTTCTAGTTGCATAACAAGAGTTATGACATGGAAGTTGCTGTCTTTATTGGCTAAATGAGAGTTAATTAAAACCAAACCAAAAAAAAAAGTATCAACTTTTCAGGCTGAAAGGGAAAGATTTGGTGGGATGGGGTAAATCCCTAAAGCAATCCTATTTTATCTAATGCCAGCTTTGTGAACCGCATCTAAAAAGCATTGATTTTTGCATCGGAGGTTGTACTTCAATCACCTCATTTACCTAAGTACTCTTAAAGGCAAAGACTTGGTAAATTGATTTGGGATAATAAATCACTGGGATTTGTAATCTATGGTATGGCAGGGTTAACTGGCTGGAACTGGGGAAGTATCTCCATCCTGCTTCTGTGACTCACCTGTCATCATTCATAGCAGTGTGATTGGCACTGACTTACAACCTGGATTACTCACGTGGGTCTATAAATCGTGCTCTTCCTATCCTCAGTTCCTCACTGGTCTTCCAAGAATATCTCTCAGACTCCCCCTCCACCCACTTCCTCAGCTGCTGAAATACCTGGGCATAGCAGTGGAAACCACTCGTGTTCCTGCCACGGAAAGTTCCTCCCAAGACCTCTGGGGAAACTTGCTAGATGGAGAGAGGTTATCACAGCCTGAAGACAGCCTTCAGCTTGAGTTATTGTGAGACTAAATTAATATTCTTTTTGTACGTAAGGAAGGTTTATGTGTAGTCAGCTAAAGTCTTTGAGCTCTTTCTCTGCAGGTTCCATGGGCCAGCCACGCTGCAGATCGTTTCATTGCTAATCCTAATGACTTGCCGAGAGCACTGCTTGCATTATGTTTTGTGAATACTGCTTTGGGCAAATAACTCCACCATACCAGAAAATTTAGTGCATTAGAATGCATGAGATTTATAAAGGTTTGATGAAAAGGCTAAAATGATGGGCAACTTCAGCTATTTTTCTTAGTGAAAACCCAAAGACCAATAAGGCTTTTAAACTCAAATGCGTGTCAGAGTATAAACCACAACATTTTGCCTTTTAGAGCAGAGAGTGCAAAAAGCTTGGGATTTAACAGCAGGCAAAGAGAGCCAGGCTCCGCTCTCTGGCCCAGGGATGAACTGCCTTGGCGCAGATTGCTTCCCTGCAGCTCACCCACCCCACCTCCAGACCAGGACGGCTGTATCCAAACCGTCCAGATGGCCCAGGCTGTCAGGGCAAACCCTTGAACCATGCCCAGGGACTGTCTGGGAGAAGGCTGCCCAGCGCTGACCCGGGGATGGACAATGCAGACCAGTGCTCAGGTGCGGGGATGAGTTTGTCCAGCCTGATCGGTATATAGAGTAACTTCGGAATTTAATTGCTTCCAGCTGAAAAAAACTGGCATATTAATGCACTGAATTAAGTAGCTTCATCAAGTCATCTCGGTATTTAACCCATTTTTACTATGACTGTACAGTATATGACATATTAGCGGCAAAGTAACATTTCCACCGCTACCTTGGAAGAAAGAGCAGGGCATCCCGATTACCCCAAGTCTTGCTCTGCTGTTGGATCATTTTAATCTAAGCAGTTTATCCTGTCAGACAGCTGAGAGCACAGGGGTAATAACAAGCAGATCATGAAGGGGCATTCGTCGCAGCTGCTAAATGGATGAAATCTAACATGGAGTCACAGTTACAAGAGGTGAAGCACAGCAAAGGTCTCTTTTAATTACAGCACTCAAATATGGTGGTAATGGACAACCTTATAAATCTCTCTTAGAGTTAGGTTTTTCATTACGTTTTTAATGAAATACTGATTACCCTGTGCTAATTGACATGAGCCCTGAGCAGACAGAAGCAAATGAAAACAATCTGGCAACTGGCTGCTACCATGCATTGGTACCTCCAGTCCTTCCTCATTGCTCATTCAGTGCAGGCTGGTGGGACGCCAGGGATGAAGCAAGGTGGTGGCGGTATTGTAGGGTCTCTTCCGTGGATTTCACTATTTAAGGTGTCTGTCATCTCTTTCCTTTCTTTCTTTTCTATTTGCAAATTAATTGAGTTCATTTCTAGTACCTGCTTCACTTACATTTTTGTTTGCTGACTTGTCTGGGCAAGCGATGGTTTTAGGCAGCCAAGTAAAATACGGTTGTCCTCAAGTCAACTGTTGGTGAATAGATTTTGTATCTGGCTTCGAGGGTTTTCATGGAAGGTTTTCAAGCTCAATTCCTGTTTATGTCTATAGGAGTTCTCTGCTTGCTTCCAGGAACAGGATTTTGTACAAACTTACCATTTTTGTTAAAGATAATCAGTATATTGTATTTATGGTATGTCTGTAGTTGAAATGCAAGTACCGGATGAAATATTTCTAATTCTGAGGGTAGGCGCCTGACAGCTTTAGCAAGATTGACCTTTCAATTGGACCCCTAGTCCTTAGGATTGATTGTCAATTAAGTGGTTGCTTTGGTTTTAAATGAAGATTTTCATCCTAGGCACATAAGCCAAAGTTTCATCTTGAATCATCTTAACCTGACTTTCAGAAAGTGAGGTTAAAAGCCCAGTGCTTGCTGAAAATTAAGCTACTTTCATTTATCTGAAGTTGATTTTTGATGGTTTGTTACCCACTTTAAAATATATAGGCCATTATCTCTTGCAGTGTAAACACTGTGGAAAATGTCACATTTAATAAAAACTGTGACCTCGTTCTCAGCCTTATTTTAAATGAGTTTCATTATTTTACTCAATATATTATTTATTCATGTATTCAAATATATTTATTCAGTGAAGGCAGAGATATTTTGATTAATTCAAAGACTAAATGCTCTGTACTTCTCATGCAAATTGCCAAAAAAAAAAAAAGAAGGTAAAACTCTCTTTGTACTCCGAGGGCTAAATGCATCATCAGAATGTAATGAATGCTGCTGCTTGTGCGCAGTCGAGTGAGGATTCATGTTATCATGAATCTCTCTCCGTGGCTTTTATTATTATAGCAAAAATAAAATTCAGCACATGGGCTATATATCAGTTCGGTGCTTATTTACAGACCCCATTTAAATGGGAAGTAGAGTAAGTGGTCAGATGAGCCATGCCAGTTATTCAGTTAAGTATGACAGGATGACTCCAGTATGTCTTTGTTATTATTTCTATAACACTACCAGCTTTGCCTTTCTCAATTATTGAAATTTAATAATTAAAAAAAACCAAACCGCAAAGCAAGAGAGATGGGACCTTCAAAAAGCACTTGCCATTGTATTAATTAAGTTCCCACTGAAGTGGGGCGTTCATCTCATTGGCCTGACTTTGGTGGGAGCAGAGCTCAGGCTGATACTCAGCGCTGTTAAACACGCAGAGCAGCAATGTGTTGTAAAGTTCGGCAGCTTGACAGTATATCCAGGCTCCGGGAATTTGGGCAGGGGAAGACTTTAAAGGGGCTTCGGACCAGGCCTAGTGTTTTCAACTCAGATCACTCATAGAATTTCCATAGACTTGATTTAGCTTAAGAAAAAAAGCCTGGTGAATTTGGTTTCCTTTGGTTTGAATACATTTTTAGGGCAATACATGGACTTTCTGTCCCCTCACGGGTCCCAAACAGGAACACGGTTTGCCGTGACCGACCTCGGCATGCCCAGTCAGGTCTGATGATGAGGGTGACAGGGTCAAGGTCTGGATGCCCAGGGGCCAGGAAACCTTATTTTGCACCACCTCAATCCCGCTGCATCCCCTGTCCATCCTGCATCCCCCATCCATCGCATGCCTCCTGATGGAAAGTGAAAAGCTGGTATCACATTGCAGAGAAATTGTGTTTTGTGATTCCCCGCATCTGGTGGACCTGACCAGCACATCACACGTGTGAGATGTACGCCGAATACCTCCACACAGCCTGCTGTCACGCGGGTTGCCGTTCACATCACTGGTGCGAGGCGCGGATGCGTACCGGGCTGCCTGCCTGGAAGGTGGGCAGTTTTGATCGAACCCTCTTTGCAGATATGGCAGGAAAAGGGTCCAGGGTAGTGGAAAACCTGTGCCTCTTCGCTGTGCGGTGTTGTGCAGAAAGACTGACAGTGGCAGGAGCCAGGCATTTTTCCTGAGCACGTTCCGGAAAACAGCCTTTCCAACTGCGGGGCGAAAATTTCACTCTCAGATCTCTGTACCCATCTTTCTCTCTCATGTTGTATCCTGTTCCCACGGGGGATTTCCATTGACATTAACTGATCCTCTGTGCGTTATGGATCCGAAAGCAGAAATTTTGTGCTCAGGTTGCCAGACTCTCTGCAGTCACAAAAATATGACAGCCTGCTGCAACTTTGTACAGATCTCCGTAGAAACAGTGGGGTTTTTGTTCTGGGTCTCCATAGATCAGCACTTAAAACACCAGGCTGAAGCTTCCCACGTCCTTGCATGCAGCGCCAGGCAATATTCTGTCTTGTAGCAATCTTGTACCACAATATGGAAATTAATGTCATTATATAATACGGAAATTTCCAGCAAAGATGCCTGTTCCCCTTACCTGTGATAAGGCCTCCCTAGTCATACAGCTTTACAGACAGGCTGTAGTTCATCTGAACCATGAAGTGCAAAGCCGCTGATTTTTTTGATCAAGGTCCAAATTCGAATATTGCAATGAGAGCATTTCTCTTTCACTTAAAATATGTGTATTTCTGGATTGCATTAACAAGATTCTACGTTACACTAAATAGTTTTTAACATATGAAGTGCAACAAGGCAGTAGCTCTCTATCTGTCTAATAATAGATTCTATAAGCTATCTCAGTAAGTTGAAAGTATCCATCTGTCTATGAAGGCATGTCCTTCGCGTGGGATTTTCCCAAAATAAGACCTTTCTGTTCCAAAAATCTGGTTACAGAAATTGGATTGTTACAGAAAGCATGAAATACGGCCTTGACACGAACTTCCCGTTGGCTCCTGGTGACTGAAGAGGCAGAAAACATGACCTGCAGGACTGGAAAAAATGTCTTCAGGTCAGAACTTACCAAACCTCAATGTCTCTATTATGTTCTTCAAAGCGCGATAGCTTAAAACAAACACCAGCACTGCGGGAGGCACCTGCAGAGCACTGTCAGTTTGTTGATCTAGACATCAAATTCTTCTCATCTGTTTGCAGTCCTCAGTCACAACACGATGTAAACTTTCAGGCCTGGACTCATGCTTAGACATCGAAGTCATTGCCCTTGTCATTTTTTAATTCCTCCTGTGTGAGAACTTTGGTGTGAAACTTAATAATAAAACCTGTGGGCAGCTCTCCTAATAATATAAATCTCCCTCGTGTTAGCGGGTCGTCTGCTCAGCCCTCAGCAGGGCACGTTGCATCCTGCAAGAGTTCTCATAACTTTCTCAGGTGCATATTTTCGTGTATAGCTACTGGACAATTCCCATCATTTGAGGCTGATGAAACACAGCAGCCCCATAGAGGCACAGAGATTGGAAACATTTGTAGATTTTTTTTTTTTTAATTTTTCTTTTTACAAAAGTCTGCTCTGCATTCCCTCATTATAAAACGTGTCGCTTTTCTCTGGAACTCCTGTTGATGCACTAGCGTTTAAAAGGCATTTAAAAGAAAACCTTCTTTCATACCTGTCTTTGCAATGGGAAAAAGATTGCCATGAAATGAAGAGGCAAAGCATTTTAATGTTATTTTGTCTGTATTCTTGCTGTTGCTCATTTTCTTTGCCTTTTAGTTTGGGTCTGCTCTGTTTCTCCATTACTTTTATTAATCATTGGAACACTGGTCTCGGCAATCAACCCTTCTCGGCTCTGGACATTGCACAAAGAGAGCAGAGGAAATTCTGAATTCCTTGAAGTCTCTGGCAAGCTTGACATTAATTTTCATAAGGCCCATGATCCGAACCACAGTCTTCTTGCAGTGAAATGTGAACACGATAAAAAATTGTGCTGTGCTTAATTCCAGCCTTGTCAATGGCAAACACATCTTTCATTGAGTGCTGAACTCAGTAAGAAGATTGAAAAGTGTGATGCAGAAAGGCAAACTTTGGACTAGAAACTGGGAAACCTTTATTTTGATTGTCTTGTTACTTGCAGAAGCTGGTGTTAATGACAGGAGACTGGGACACTGTTGAGTCTCAAGCTTGGCTCTGCCACAGACTCACCGTGTCAGCTTGGCCAAGTTTCACGTTTATTGAATGGTGATAACATTTACGTGCTTCACACTGGGAATGAGAGTTTGTAATTTTGGGGACCGCATACGCTCCTACACAGACATAAGCTGTCTGCTTGTTCACCAATATCCCAAATGAGAGGCTGCTGCTTTATGTTTGGATGACAGATGGGTCCGATCTAGTCATGTTTTTGTTGGCATTCACCTATTCAGTGTACAGCAGTGGGAGCACTGCTGAGTGCTCTTCTTTAACCTCTAAGTAAAATATGGGTTTTCTTTATCTGCAGGTCTTGCTAGGTTAGATATAAAAGATAGGTTAGTGTGACTAACCGTGGTGTAAAATGCTGTTGTCTAGATTTAGACTTTTAAGAATTGAGTCTGGGAATAGCCTGTCGTTTCTTGACTTTGTTGAGCCGCAGAGGGAGCAAGCTTGCATCATGCCTGATGACCACAGCCAGATCTAGTTGAGTGATTTCTTTGATATAATTAGAGCTTGCTTGTAGGTTCAATCACTTGCTATTTAAAGGTCCAGGAGAGGAACTGATTTGTAAGTCCTCTCAAACTTTGCATAAGGTTCAGGAACGCCATGAAGGCATGGAAGGCAGGGCCATTAAAAAAAGCAAAATGAGGATATCGGCATGTGCATTTTAAAAACAGATCTATAAATTTTCTATCCCAAATTGTATTTGTTATTCCTTGCAGTAGCTGTATAGCTGTGAGCTGCCTGTTGAATGACTCTGGTGTCCTTGAACATAAAATTTTGTTGCATAAATAATTTCAGAAAGTGTTTTCCTACGGTGCTAGTGAATCTTTTTAATTATCACATCTCTACCCACTCCGTCTGATCTCAGATGCAGAGATTTTTAAATCTCCATGAAGTGATGTTATGTCCCTAGCTGCATTCCCACAATTTCACATATCCACGCATTTCATTTATTTTGTTAATTTGGCACCAAACCCATCAGATTGGCCAGTTCTGGGAAACCAGATGGTTAGAAATGCTCAAGGGTCTGTGAGTCACAAAACACCAGGCCTGGTTTGCCACAGACACGTTCATGAGTTTGGCTCTTCCAGCATGGCTGAGCTCAGAGTACAGGTCACCAGCACTGCCTCCACCAGCTTCAAGGCTTGCTGGAAGCCAGGTCAACCACAGCTTTGATCCTCCAGGTGTTTGGGGTGGCATTGGGTGGGTGAAGGGGACCATCGGTGCTCCTTTCCGATGGCACAACAGGGAGAATTGGGCTCCTCCGTGGGCTCCTCCTTTGCTGCAGCTCCTTGCGAGGCGTGTGGGACAGCCCAGAGCCCTCTTCCAGCAGCGGCCTCTTCCATCCTGCTCCCACCGATGGCGGTGCTGGATGAGGGCATTCACCAGTCAACACCACAAAAAATAGTCAGGAGTGGAACACAGTTCGTGGATTTTCTATAAAAAACTAATTACAGACTCGATTGCCAAGTGCCAAATCCAATTTCACCTCTTCTGGGAGCCATTCAATAAACTTTATGTTCTGAGGTAGAGCAAAACCACCATAGTTTAATGCAGTGTTTTATGTGTCTTCCCTGCACTCTAACACCTGATTTTTGCTAATAGCCCAGCGTGGATTTTCTTGTTCTTTCTAAATTATATTAATAGGCCTGAAATGCCCCGTGACCTGGCATTTCCCTCTAGAGGCTCACTCCTTCTTCCCCAGGAAGAAGCCAGTATTTCCAGGAGCGGTTGCCTGTACAGAGTTGTCACCCGGTCAGCTGTGGGCATGGAGTGGGATCAGGCTAGGTGGCATCCCCGCTGCGCCATCATGCCCATGCAAACCAAAGGGACGAAGGTGGGTTAGCATCGCCCTCGCTCCGCTGCCCCTGTGGGATGCTGTGTCCCCTTGCCTGACCACTCCAGATGGTAAGAAGGACCTTGTTGTGTTGGCTGAGGATAAGCATCCCTCTTCAAGTGGGTGCTGGGTGCTGAGGGCTGCTCCCGTGAAGAGGGTCTGAGCAGAGGGTCTGCATGGTTTGGCTCTCTGTGCACCATGAGTACCCTGGGGTGAGGACATTTTCGATCCTTGCTGGAGCAAACGCTCTTTCAAACACGATTGCCTTGTGAGGAAGGGATGCCCCAGTTTATGTGGCATCTGTAACTGAGCCTGGGGACCTGGGCTGCAGTAGACCATCTAAAGGCCTCCATCTGGAAAGCACTATTAAAGAAAAGAACCAGTGGAGAAGGTAGGATTTTCAGATATTTAGCATCTATGTTTATACTCCTTTCACAGAACCATAGGACTCTGTTAGTGCAAGTCCTTGGGCATAAACCAGAGCAAACCGTGCCTGGAAATTAAAAACAAGCCTACCTAAAATGAAAACCCCATCCGAGAAGCAAACCCACAGAGAAACAAACTCAGAATTGAGGTTGTCACAGTGGTTTTCATTCAGCCTTTTTTAACTGACCCATTTCCACATTCACAATCTTCTGGCCATGGGTATATTTAACGGGGAAAAAAAAAAGGAAACATAAACTTTAGCAGCATATTAGAAGAAATGCTTCTCAACGGAGGGATGCACTAGGATTATATTATACATTTTCCTTCCCAAAAGCAACAGGCTTTAAAAACAAGACTAGGCAGTGTAGTGAATGCGGCACACTATGATACTCCATGGCAGGAGGAGGGTCTCTGAGTGAAAACATCTTTTCTAGCTCATACCTGTGGGGGGAAAGATTTTGAAAGGCTTTAAGGGCCATTGGTGCAGTAACTCCCATAAGCAGTTTCAAAAATAATCATCTCCTTAACATTGCAGGTAACACCCACCAATGCCCCACACCAGGATTTAGGATTCACCATTGTCCTCTACTCATAAGAGAGACTGTTCAACTTCTGGCAGTAACCATATATATATACATATAAGCCCTATAGTATTTCTCTGTGCCGCTGGGTGAGCAATAGGATTTCTTTAGGAGGGTGATAGTGGTAGTTTCCAGCTCTTAAGAACATCAGAAATTCCCAAAGAGTCAAATCAAAAGCTTTTGGAAATCAAGAGGAATTTTTCCATTTACTTCACTGGCTTTTGGATCAGGCCTACGTGTGTATTTTTTTTCTTTTGACATTGCCTGATACAGAGGGGAACTGGTTTCTTGATAGTACGGCAGCAGATTGCAGGCTCTGCATCTTGGTTTTTTAATTCAGAACAACTCTGCTTTTATTAGATTTGTATTATCTCTTATTTTACTACAATCTTTTTTGCATTTCATAAATATTAATTCCCCAGACAGTCTCTTTTGTTTAGTAGTTTTCATCTATCACAGGCTTTTCTGTTTCCCTTTCCTCTCTCATCCCAGAGAGATGTCATCCTCTGCCATCAAAAGCAAGAGCTTCTCAAAGGAAGCTCTTCAGACCAGAGATGTAGGAGCAATATTTTTACTACAGATCATTTTTGTTTTCTTCTCTGTGTTCCTTCCCCTTCGTTTTCTAATGCCAGAGCCAGGCTCTGATTTCACCTGCTTCCTTGGCGGGGACTAATGCTTTGAAAACATGTTCACCAACTTTTCTCCTCCAGGCTTCCGTGGACAGACATTTTAGACCATTCACTCATCTTTGTACTGACGTCGTGGTACCAGAGTGCGCTACCAGATGCCATTCAAACCCAGAGAGCTGTTCCCAGGCTGCCTGTGATTTTGTTATGCTTTTGTGGTTTTTTTTTTTTCATGGGATCCCTCAAATGACTTGGCCTCCTTCATGCTTTCCTTCACCTTCTCTCTTGTGTTTCTAGTTGTTCTTAATGCAGACGAGCAAGATGTGTTAGGCTAAAGCAGGTAGGCAGAGTTGTAGTACTTAAATTAAGCTGTACTCACTAACCAGCTTCTTAATGCTACTTCTCCAAGTTGGACTGGTTTGGCTTAATACTGTCCACGTGTTCCAGATAAACTGTATGCTTCTCACCTCCCTGTTTCTTGCGATGAACCCAGTACTTTACTTTACTTTCCAGAAAAAGTAAACTGCTGCCTTTTACTTCTCGCCGTGACCTTTACAGATCCGTGAACTTTATGTTTTTTTCAGTAACATAGAGGTTGATTTTCAGGGGTGTTGCAAACACGTATTATCAAATTAAAAAAGAGACCAACACATTGTTTGTACTTTAAGTGATTTTCTTTTTAATCCCAGTACAACATCTTGGAGTGCTCTGACTGTACTGAACTTTGATGATTTTCTATTAGATCTCAGTGGCATATAAGATAGTTGTTTTGATAAATGGAAAATGATACGTGTTGCTGCAGTACATGCTATACATTTTCACAACAGGCAGTGCCAAATATCTGTTATTAATTTCTCATAGACACCAACTTGATATGGATTACACCCAATAGTGAATCTCACAAGTGTTGGTCAGGAAAGAAATATCAAAGAGGGAAAGGTGTAAGTCTAAACCAAACGCTTTGAATGTCTGTAATCTGCTGATATCAGCATTCTTTACTGACAAAATTTCTCAACGTGAATTTTGAGACTCCAGTTCAATCCGTTTACTTCACCTTTATGTAACTGGGAGGACTAGAAACTTCAGGGAAGACAAATATTTAAAAAGACATTCTGTTCTGAAATTCTCCCAGAGAAGATCGAGGAGCCAAGTCTGAAAAATAAAACCCCATCCCTGGTCTTAAAATGTGAGCAGAAACACAGAAAAATTGGAAGTGCTGGTATCACTGGGTTGCTTTGCCTTGAACCCAGCAGAGTTGCACTTGGGCAGGGAAGAGATGTTGGGAGAGGACGAGGTTCAGCTTGTAAAGATGGCAGAAAAAATGCAGCAACACTGGACCGGTTCTTTGTGGCTCACTTCTCACATCTGGAAAGCGTGGATGATGCATTATGCTTTGAAGTTTACAGATGAAAAAAGACCAGATAAGTACTGGGTGTTATTTTTATCCCAGACCTCAGTCTGCAATAGCAGCTCCAGATGCAGCTTCAGGAGGAATTATCCACCCTGCCAGCACCTGCAGATCCCTCTGCAGTTTATCTGAGGTTTATTTGGGAACCAGCATTTATTCCCATTCAGTGTGTACATCTGTTGCCTTCAGTCCCCAATGAGGCAGGTCATCGCTGAAATATGGCCATGTTTTAGTGGACTCAGGACCGCTCCACTACCTCGCCATAGGGAGCAGAGGGATCTCAAAGTACTTCCAACAAGCTGTAATGTTAGGCTACAGTTGAGCTCCTAAGGTTTGCTGATCTCAGTTGATCCACAAAAACTAAGAAGGGAGGGGAGGATGAGAGGGGCCCGATCCTGTCTGCAGCGTTGGGGTGGCTGAAGAGGGAACAAAAAGTATAATCAGGCTGATGCGCAGGCTCTGCGTAGCCTAGCTGGCTGTTCAGCAGTTCAGTTTTTCTCAGCTAATCTTGGCAAGTGTTTTCTCCTCCTGGAAATGGTATGAGCAAACCTGCGGGTTATCTCTGCTCAGGTGGTCCTTCTCTCTCTGGAGCTGCAGAAAAGAGAACATGAATCATTAAAAGCGAAACAGGAGCAGATGTTCTGCATCAGGTTTAAACTAGTAGTGTATAGTAGCTGCTTTATCTCAATCTCCTAAGTACTATGTGTGTGTTGGAGCAGCCTCTTACCCTGTTTAACATTCATGCCTGCCTTTGAAAATGTTTGCATCTCCCCCCTCTGCTCCCAGCCCTCCCTGGGCTTGAAAGTTCAACTTGAGCTCCAGTGGTATTGAGTGCAGCTTCCAAAAGGCATGCTGGAGGGGTTAAATGAAGAGCAGCCGAGGAGAGTGAGGAGAAAGCAGTGAGAGGCACAAGTGAACAAGGAGTTCAGGCAGAATGGAGAGTTAAGGCTAACCTTAAAATAACTAGGATTGCCTTGGACCCTGTGCTGCGTTAGCCAGGGGCTGAGAGAACACAGCGGTGTTAATGAGTTAGGGGCCCTTGACCGCTTCTGAAGAGCGCTGAGGGGGGAGAGACTGAAGGTGGGGGCTTGCACTTGCACGAGCACAGAGATGATGGCGAGCTGGAAGAAGAGAGCACCGAGGAGGGCAGGACAAGTTGAATGAAATTACACTTTGTTCCCAGAAGCAGTGAATCCCACGTACTGCTTTCCCCTGGGAACAAAGCTTATTTTTAAACAGAGCCAGAGAGAAAGCCAGGTCGTGGAGCAGGAAGAGAAGGTCTCTAAAAACAGTAGGAAAAGTTGGGAAGAGGCTTTGTGAGACTTCCCTGCTCATGCTCGCTGGGGTACAGAGCAGTTGGAAAATACACATGGGGATGGATTACAGGAATGGATATGGGTTGCAGACACCTGATCAAAAGCTTTTAAGTGTGGTCCTTGCAAATGGGACCTTCACGTGGTGACCTGCTCCAGCTAGGGAGCTGGAAGGGATCCAGAAGGGATTTAGAAACAACAGGATAAGCAGACTTTCACAAAATCAGTTTTATATTTGAAATGCAAAACTAAAAGGGTTGAGAGCAGTTGGATGCCGTTGTTAATCTCTAGGTCAGCTGTGCTGATGCATCTCATAAAAGGCAGGGTATGTTCAAAGAGCAAAATCCACTGTTAATTATCAGCATGTTTGTGGGAGGCATTTGTGCCATGGAAGCCCTCCCATGGGGTGAAGGGCATGGCAGCGCTTGGCAGCTCTGCCTGCCTCATAAAGATGGGTCGTGCAGCAGGCAACGCTGCAAGATGCAGGAGGAACTACTAGAACATTCGTCGATCCAGTGGGTGGAAGTTGCTGCGTAGAGAATCTAAAATAATAGCTCTCTTAGCTGGAAACTTTAATTTAGGTTTACTTCTCCTTCAGGAATATCAGCTATTCCAGTGCTATGAGAACTTGTCACTTTTCTCCACTCCTAAATCCTGCTGTCACCTGGCAGCTCTGGAGAAGGACAGCCTCCATTCAATAAGCCAGAAAGGTCAGCATCAGGTCCCGGTGTTTCCTGGGAGTCATCAGGTGCTTCTGCTGTCTTGATGGAAGTCATCAGAGAGGTGACAGCAGTTCCCAGGTACCGACTGGCTGTGGGGACCATGGAGGCTTCTCAGACCACCCTACTAAACAAGACCAGCAGCAGTGCATGCTTTCCCTCCGCTCTGCTACTGAATTTTTCCCACCGACTTATGCATGAAATGTCTTTCAGTGCTTCAGTACGGCGTGGAAACACCCATGTACCCTGGTCTGGAACCGAGACAGGCCATCTGGGTGCTTACCACTGGGCTGTGGGCAGGGATGCATGTGTGCATATGCGTGCTTATGTATATAGGGAGATGTATGTATTCCTGCCCAGCTTACTAGCATTATTTGCTAATCAAAGAGAAAACAAGTAGCTTATAGAAATAAAAAACCCTGAGAACGGTAACAAACTCATGTGGATGGGCAAGCAGAAGCCAGCGGTAGCAGGAGGTATTGATAGCCAAGCAGTCAGTTCCCCTGTAAGTTCCTTTCCAAGGCTGCAATACCAAAAAGCGGCACAGTGGATGTAAACTGCCCAGCGCTACATTTCACCTGTGCCGAAGGGAAGCTGCCCCAGCGAGCAGCTTAAGGCAAATCGCACCCCTCTGCCCCACGAGGACCCCCGCGGGAGGGGGATCAGCGCTGGCCCTGCGCGTGGGACGGAGCCGTCCCGCTCCCCGCGGCGCAGGAGAGGGCACATTTCCATCGAGCGCATGCTCTTGGCGGCTCCCGTCACCCGTACAGCCGAATGCCTGGACTCCCTCCTGGCTTTCAGACCGTGTCCCCTCGAGCCGCAGGCCTGGGGGGTTGGCACCTCTCCCCGCTCGCCTTATCCTGCTGTTCAGTGGAGAGAGGAGATATCTCCCCCATCTTTCAGTGCCCTCCAGGCTCACAAATGCCGTCAGCACCTGCTTAACGCTGCAGTCAGCTCAGGACAGCAAGGACCCGCTTTGGGGTATTTTGCATGCAGAGCAAGGGCTAGCTGAAAACTCGGTCCTGGAGCTCCTTTTTTCTTCTGACCTTTGCTGGCATGCTCAAGCTGCAGGTGGGACAAGGCGGATGACAAGGGTACAAGAGCAAAGAAGAGGGAGCCAGCCCTTTCACCAGATAGAGAGGGAACTGATGAGGGGCTGGCGCGCGTTCAGCATCCCTGAAAGGAGCCGAGAGCAAGGAGACAGAGCTTGGCTGCAGCCAGAGAAGGATCCCAAAAGCAAGAGCTCTTTCTGCTTTTTTCTGCTCGTTTTCTTTGGGAATTTTAAAAAAGAATGAGCGTTAAAAAAAAAAAAAAGATGATGTGCGGTTTCTTTCAGGGAAATGTTGAGGGAACAGTTTCAAAAAAATAGCTGCCATTTAAAGAAATCCTAAGAATTTGTTCTTTCATTGTAAGTTAACATTTAGTATGCGGTCCCTAAATGGATCTGTTATTAGATGAGACAGAGAACCCTTAGAAATCACAGTAAACACAGCTGTAGAGATGAGGAAAATTAACAAGACGTCACGCTAATAATTGTACCTTCCGATTGCCTTAAATCGCTGATGAAAGTTACTTTTAACATGGCCCTCATGCTTCAACATAAGAAGGTTTAATGTGGCAAGCCAGATGCTTGAAAATCCAAGACACTTTTAGGTCTGTCAGGATTTAAAGAAGATTACCTAGGCATGTTTTCTGTTGTTTTATTGCTCTGCTGAGATCTCCCCCACTGCCATTCGGAGGGACCAAGGGAGGCGCGAAGTTTCCAGCAAGGGCCTGATGGTCAGATCTGGAGAGCGTTGGATATTGTCGTTTGTGTAGAGCTGGCACAGTGGATGGAGCACGCTGGCATTTGGGAAGAGGTGTCAGTGGCCAACAGAGAGGGCAGCCTTACGCAGATGCTCTTGGCTTCCCAGAGAAGCCTGTGGTGGAGTCATTTGTGGTCGGCTACTGGCAGTGAGTTTCTTTCAGTGCACAAAGACTGAAACATCTGGGTTTTTTTTAACAAAATCAGAAAATATTGCAAAAGCAAACAAACCACTCTCCTGTGTCACGGTACGTCTTCAGTCTTTAGCTTTGGTCCCTCTTTGGGTCTAATCCTGACAGCGTTAGGGTTGGACTACATGACTGCTGCTGGCTTGTTTGGGGCTCAGCAGCCCTCAGGGCTGGAGTCACTGGTATTTATCTCAAGGTAGAAGAAATCAGACCTAGGAAGCTATTGATGAAACAGAGCGTTCCATGTTAACCCTGAGTCTTATTTCTGTACTACTTCATTCGGCGGCAGGAAGGTTTCCTGGGAAGCCGGTTGTAATTAAAACTATAAATGGATGCTAGCATTTTAATAGAAGAGTCCTTTTGTGTTTTTAAGCAGGGGGTCATCTAATTCTTTTTGTACAGCAGCAGAAAGGTGAAAAGTTTCCGGTTAACTGTAATTAAGGCTGTGGAGAATGAGCAACCCTGGTTAGCCACCTTCTGTGAACATTAGTGAGTAGCATGGAGAAATGTGCCAGGAAAAGTGACATTGGAACAGCGAGGTTTACTCTGAGCAAAATATAACCTCACCAAGGGGAAGTAGAAGAAATTAAATGTTAATTTGTAATAGTTTAGTTGAGAAGAAAATCCATTATCCAAATGATTTGGGTATTTTGCCAGTCTGTGTCTGGATGAATTCTTTCAAATCATTACATGAAAAAAAGAGTCAGACTGAGATAGGAGATGAAGTCTGTTCTTGTTTCTGCCACCGACGTGCTGGAGGGTGAGATCAGCTCTCTCTTCCCCATCCCCTCCGGGCCTTTGCACCGTCCAGTTAGAGAGCAAGCGAGCCACAGCGGGGAGAGCTTACAGCAGGGTCATACACTGTCGGGCGTGATCGCTCCTACTTCCACTGTCTGACCTTAAATAAAACAGCAAGGCCTTTCTTGGTGGGGGCCTGAGCCTGTATCCCTGGCTCTCCAGAGCAGCATTCACCCAAACTGCTCGGAGAAGTCAGAAGGGGACATCCCGCAGCATCCCACGCAAAGCGCCTGCCCCGATCGTGGGAGACAGGGACTCGGCACAGCTAAACATGTAACTACGGGGCTCCCCTCTCCTCCAGCGGGTTGCTAAAGCCCACAAATTATATCTAAAGAAACCAGCCATGCAGCAACTATCTTGTGTTTTTCCAATCTGGGTTTCAAAAGGTTTGGAGCAGTATTGGTGCGTTACACGCTGAGTTAAATATTGGAAACGTATTGCCCTGATTTAGCATGAGACTGAGTAAATTGTATTCAGTTAAAATAGGAGATATCCCGCTGAGAAGAAAATAAGTATTTCTACTTGACTGTGTGACGCCTAAGATGCAACCCAGAGGTACAGGAGGAGGATTTATGTTACCGAGAAAGCCATTAACATCGGCTGCCAGGTCAGAGCTGCTGGGCTGAGCAGGGCACGTGTGTCCCAGGCAGCTCCAGGCATTGATGCCTCCTGCATCTCCTCCACCATGTCCTGTGCAGGGTCTCGCACGGTGTCTGTGGTGGTGGTGTCTGAGCACCTTTCTGGTCTCTGCCTGCCCTGTAGTTTGATGTTGTTGCCTTTTCCCGAGGGAGGTTTCAGTCAAAGCAGCAACTGGTCTCTCTGCCTCTGCGGCTCGGCAGCATTTGCTGAAAGCCTTGCTCCTGAAGCATGTAAAATACCTGGGTTTGCAACAGTGAGCTTAGCTTCCAGAAGCCACCGGCCCAGGTTCATGAAGCTTGAAGGACCCACAAGGAGACACCTGCCTGCATGGTAGGATCATTTGGGTCCCTCTGACACTTCTCAGGAGGTTTTTGGGGTTCCCAGTGCGGGTGATTCCTCACTCTCAGCACAGACATATCTTATTCTCTCTGTTGGAATTTTTCCTACATCTAGAGTCTCTCTTTTTTAGCTTTATTGCTACTTGTCCTAACCACAGTGAGTCCAGACAGAAGATTATTTCCTTCCTTCTTGTGGAATTTCTTATGTATTTTTGTATTTACGTATCTACTCCGTCCTGTTTCCCCCCCTCCGCCCAGTTTATCTCACCCCTACTACCACAACTTCTTGCAACAGAGAAATAAATGTCAGTTTTTCCATTGTCTCCTAGATGCCAGCTATATTAAAATGCAGTTTCTTACTCTGTTTTTTAAGGGCTACTCCCAGCTCCACCCTGGCTGACTCCATGCATCCCCAGCCCAGTGCTCCTCCTGGTGCACCATTTGCAGATGTCCATGGCATGCCTTTTCCTAACCAGTTCTCAAGCCTCTCCTTGAAAACCACATCTGCAGCTCCCACAGTAGAGATGTAATAGCAGCGTACTGCAGCTACGGGTCACTCCCTTGGCTTCAAGCTTTCCCACGCATGTGCTTGGGTTGTCCCAGTTTGCGATTCATCTATGGCTTGATTGCAGCTCGGGCATTGTGAGATAGACAGTGGAAGTCCCTTTGACCCTATCTACAGTCCCTGGTGACTTGGAAGCAGTTCTGTAAGCCCGGCCCTTTCCCAGGAGGCCAGCAGTAGTGTATCCTCAGCAAGGGGCTTTCCCAAGAGAGGCCAAATGGAATCGGCTCCCCCTCAGCCAAGATCAAGAGCAGCCTCGCACTCTCGGATGTTTCCCACTGCCAGGTCCCCAGTCCCTGTCCCCCACCTGCGTGAGAGCAAACTCACTCCTTGCTGCTGCTGCTTTATGGGTGTCAAATCCTCCATTATCGTCATTAAGTCCATCAAAGGTGATGATAGGTACGGGCTCCTTCAGGGCTACTTGAGGCAGCTTTTGAGTGATTGTAGCAGAGAGGTGAAACATCTATGCCTGGGGACCAGGAAGGGTTAGAAAGACCGTGGCAGTGTCCCTGTGTGTTACAGGTTCCACACGCAGATCCAGAGAGGGTGAGCTCAGCTCCAGCCATCACATGTGTGCACATCTGTATCCGTGTGTTGGAGGGGAAAGGCCAGAAAGTTTTCACTTGAAAATTAAATTCATAGGATAGCCAGACCTTTCAGCTTTTTAATACGCACCGTGATTTATGGCTGCACTTAAAGAATGAGCCAGGAGCGGACAAATTCATCACACACCGTCCTTTTCTGTCAAAGCGGCAGCACGTCGCTTCAGCGTTGGCGCGGGGAGATTGGGCTGCTGGGAGCAGAAGCCTCCGCTGCGGGAAGGCACCGCAGCTCTGTCACCCTCACCCCGCTGCGGCAGCCGAGGTCCCGGCCCGGGGCTTCATCCACTTCTTTTTGCTGTGAGGAGGAAAAAAAAAAAAAGGATTGGCCATCTGCCAAATTGCCCTTCTCCCCCTCCCTTCCCACAGCCAGCATCGGCCGCTGGAAAGAGGATGCAAAGTGCTCTTTGTACACGCAACACAAGGCTCCAAACTTGTCTTCTATAAATTAAATCCCAAGAAACCCACCCACGTGAAGATTTTTTCCTTTAATTATTCCCAGCTCAAGGCTCCTCCGGCCTTCCTGATGATTTCTTACCTCTCGTGTGTGTTGCACTGAAACTTGGTCACTTCGATTTTGCCTGCCCTGTGTTTGTAAGATTCCCCCAGAGCTTCAGAACAGCAGCACGCACGGTGGGATGTCCTTCACCCCCTGTGTGGCCAGGCCATAGGCCTTTCTGCCTGGACGTCCTGGGGACTTCCATCTTTTCCATCTTCAGAGTAGATATTTTACAGGACATATACATTCATCTTATTAGCCCCAAATCCTACGTATTGTATGAATCCTGACACCAAATTCTTTCTACCAGGGAGAGGCTTCCAAAGCTGTTTGGGATTATACAGGAGAAGGTGGCATTAAAAAGGGGCTCGCTCTTTTCTTCCTGAATCCATACCTCATTGTGTGACAGAGTCTTAGGCTGATTAAAAAGCTGGTTTTAACATACAGCTGGTGTCATTTCGTGTCAGTCTGTGATTTTTCAAGCAGATTTTTGCAGCATTTAGGCTCACTGCAGTACTTTACTTTGTCTCCAAGACAAAAAGGTCGATACTTAACGACCTTGCTGTGAAGTTTACCCAGGAAAGCATCAGCATCTGCAGCTGCATGTGTGTCTGCTGCTGGATTTTGACTGGTTTAGTGTCGTTTCTTTTCTAGCACCCAGATCATGTACCTGGACAAAGAAGAGGGAATGCCAAAGTTGATGTGGGTTTGGAGTGTGTCATTATTCAAATAATTGTAGCCTCCAGAGGCAAAGTAATGCAACTGCTGAATTATTTCACCCTTCCCTACTACATGCGTGCGCACAGACGTGCACAAAGTTGGGGAGGTGCATAGGAAGAAGGAGGGAATGTGTGAGGCAATGTAGGATGTTTGACAATACAGTGCTAGCAGCTGGAGCGTATGACTGCTTCACTCTCCACAGCTTTGATCCTTCATAGCCCCGATGCATTCTGTGCAGTGGGAACCGAAAACGGTATGGTTATCTTGGGTTGCAATACTGAGAATTAAAAAAAAATGCATATTCGGCCTTATCTTCTCTGTGGGGCAATAAGTTCAGTGCATGAAATGGAGAAAAGAAAGCAGCTTTGTAATATTTCAGGAGTTTCCTTCAGAGGATATAATTTGTCTCTCAAATTTTCTCGCTTAGTAAAAATGCTCCTAAGTTAATATTAGTTTTACTATCTTTTATTATCCAGCCACTCTCTAGAGATGTTTTCACAGCAAATTTGTATTCCAGTTTGTCTGTCCGCAAGTTGTCGGGGAAGATCTTAAGCATTTCCATCTCCAGTATATACGATGTCCTTTCTAGTCTGCTTTATTGGACTCTGAACAAATATTAGTTGAGGTTTTGGTGGGGTTCTCATTTGAGTGCTGGAAATTTTTGAAAAAGTTAAGTCAAGAATAATATGTTGTGAAATGTGAAATAAAGTATGAAACATTGCGAAGCTATTACTTAAAAAAAATATTGCAGTCCAGGTCAGTTTAATAAAATCCCTGTATCTAAAACACAATTGTTCTTTTAGATTCAGTGTTTCGATTCACATAGCTATAATTGTCTGACTGTCAACTGTAGAAATCTGCAGAGAGTAATAATGATTTGTGATGATTTGAGAAAAGCTTATGCTTGGACTGTCAAGTATGAAAAATTGCCAGTTCCCCTTTATTGTCTAATGCTGAACGTTTTTAAGAAAGCAATCTAGAATTTGGTGTATGGAATATATATACACCAACTAGGGTATTTATGGATGCAAACTGTAAAAGCCAAGTATTAAAATAGTCTAAAATATATTTGTAACTTCAAGACTGTCCATCAAGATTGCAGGAATCTTATTCACGCTTTTTTGTGTGAAAACGGGATTGGAAATGTGCTTGCACGTAACCTCATGCTCAAAGAAAAACCTTTAAGCATTTGAGAAAATGTAAATAATACCGAGAGACATTTTATATATTTGAATAACAAACACCTCCTAGAACTCGGATGGTGTGGTTGATGGGCTGGGGGAAGGAGAGCTGATAATACCTGAGAGATCTTAGTCCACAGAAATACTAGTCGCTCTCGATGTCACATAACTAGGACCGTTAGTGCCACCTATAGTTAGTCTATCTGACACTTTTCACTTTAAGACCTTGAATGGATTATGAACTTGCTGCACACACCTTCTATACCGTTACACAAATACAATAATACAAATACCGTTAAGAAGAATTTGGTGGAGATGAGCTCTGGTTTATGCTAAGCTTAACAGTGCTACTGGATAGACCCAACTGGGTGTTCCGCAGAGACGCAGCTGATTTTGATTGATAGCTGCTTGGACCACAGATAAGGGGAACGCCGCCGCAACTTGCCTAGTTCTAGCATAGGACAGAAACTAAACCTCCAAACACAAGTGTAACTGAAGAATCAAAGGCAGCTGCCAAGTCTTTGTTAATGCAAAACTGAAGAGAAAAAGCAATTTAGCAGGGCATGGGACTGCAAACCCCATTGACAATGTTTATCCTCTTTATTCCACACTAAACTAATTCAGATAATTTTCCCCTTTAGTCTGCCAGACCCAGGTGCCGTGTTAGCACTCCCACCATAGGTTGGTTGTGAGCCTGGCTACAGTAATGTGCAGAACCAGCAGCAGCTGCAGGCAGTGCAATAGAAATATATGAAACCCTGCCTTATAAGCGTGGACTTTGCACACTGTTTTTTTATAGTGAGACAAAATTTAATTTTTTTTTTTTTTTTGAGTGACACTTGGGTATTTC
Source organism: Chroicocephalus ridibundus (assembly GCF_963924245.1). NCBI lineage: Eukaryota > Metazoa > Chordata > Aves > Charadriiformes > Laridae > Chroicocephalus > Chroicocephalus ridibundus. The sequence continues at coordinate 160,316,886 of NC_086284.1, forward strand.
CGTCCTTCTGTTAAAAAAGTGCTTTTGGTGCAGGTACCTGTGAATTGGATTGATCTGCTTGACCTCTGCTCCTAGTTTGCAGTACACTACTATATTCAGAAAAAAATAACGAAAACATTAATTAAAAATGTCTTGTGTTTAAATCTGACTTGCTGCTCGGCTATCAAGCTTGGAAAGGCCCTCAAAGATTATTTTATCCTGCTGTGCCTAAGTAACCGGAAGAAAATACCTCCCGTCTCATTACTGTGATTTACCTTGAATAACCTTTACATGTCGTGGGTTGACAATTGTCAATTAGTCATCATATATTTTTCTGGTCAGTATATTCTCTTGTGCACTACACTTGTACCCTGTGCTGTACAGAAGACATCCACATGAGCAGAGTGTGCTGGACTTAGCTTTCCTCCCTCGTTGTTAGTTTGGGACTGACGGAGATGAGAAGCTTCTGGGATCAGAGTGTCCGCAGACTACTTTTTTTTTTCTTCTTCTTCTTTTTTTAAATGCCGCTGATCTTGGGAGTCTCCCGCTGCTCGTGTCGCCTCCCAGTTCAACTTGGTTGCTGTAAATGAAGAAAAACTCTGATCTTGACATGCCCTTCTTCTCTGTCCCCTGTTACAACTTCTGCAGGAAAAAAAAAATCATGATCAAGGGCATCTATGGTGTTGTCAGTACTTTCAGGGAAGAACAGATGCTTTTATCAGATGTCTTCCCAAAACCTTTAATGCCCAGCTGAAGTCCAAGTTGAACTGTCAGAGGACAGACCTGAGCACTGGCTTTATCACCATCCCCACGCTGCTCTCAGTAATCTGCGTACATGCTTAAAATGGGGTGGATTTAGGCCATTACTTATTGTGGCGTCTTGAAGTGAGGGATCAGCAGGGACCTCTGGTAATGACCATAGATGGAGCAATCGGTGTCCAGCAGCAGCTGCGCTCTCACAACTCCACTGTAGCCACATCTATAACAGCTTTGGGGTGAGACAGTCCATGGCCCTAATTGTTTGACTCGGCCTTCAGCACCCAGGGATTTAAAGATATCTGTCCCTTGGATCTTACTTCTCTGGCTGCTTAAATCTGTAGGGTGTATTTTCCTCATTAGTTGTGAGCACATTTTCACTGGCCAAGTGGACCTCTAGTTTAAATCAATGTAGTTCCAGTCTCGTATAATCTTACTTTTTTCCCAATTCCCCTCACCAGCTTCGGGAATGAAATTATTATGTGTCTTAAAAGCCTTGCCTGTAACTTAAAATGAGGAGGAACCATATTAGCATCAGATAACCCAGTGTTAATATATAGTTTCAAAATATCAAATTGAAAAATGCCGTTCCGATTACCTCGCCTGGTGCTGTAGGCTCTGGGGACCATGGAGCATGTGCTCTGTGGTTTGCAGCTTTCAAGGAAGAGTCTGATGGTTCTTCAGGAGCTCTGTTAAAGGCTCTCTGGTGCCCTAGCCAACTTTTCACTGGTGCAGCGCGAGTGTGGCTTTCATATCGCCCACTCCTTCAGCAAGAGGGCTCTTACCATTAAACCTCAAGGAGAGCCAGCAGGACTTTCTGCTTCTCTGGGGGAAGCAGGTAGGTCAGCTCTTCCAGGGCGCATCGGGTGTGTTAGTCAGCTGCAGAAGAAAATGGGGTTTGATACAGTTGGCATTGTTCTAGGACAGTCACTAAATTGGCCTTTTTTTTCAATAAACTGAAGTCAATAGGCAAAAAAAAAAAAAAAAAAAAAAGGAAGTAGAGCTTTCAAAACTGTATTCCTACATGGTCCTTCATCCGTCAGCCATACCAAGTGGTACTGTAATTTGTGAGAATAGGGCAGTACCCTTCTAGTGTTGCGTTGATGTTTAATGTGTGTCCTGTGTGCCACCAGACAGGCCAGAGCACGTGCAGAGCTGACCTGGGGTGCTGGTGTGTACTTAGTAAATGTAGCTGACCAAACTTGCGTGCCATTTCTTCGTATTTCTTCCATGTTAAAAGGAGTGGGAGACAAGCACCACTTCAACATGCACAAGTATCATCTTTTACGTGAATTTAATGTAGTACAATCTCATTTGCAACTGCAAATACCAAGGCTGCATGTTTCCCCTTACTCCAAATGCCTGAAAATCTCATTAATGTTAATGTGTGGGGAAGAAGTGCTTAGCCTATTGATGTAGGAATGAAATCAGGAGCAAAGCACAGCTCGACAAAGATTCATCTGCAGATTAGGGTCTGAAGCAACCATTAGATTATCAAATCTGACCTTCTATCTAATACAGACCGTAGAATCTCATCCACTTAATTCTGTATTAATCCCAAGAACAGCACCAGAAAAGCAAATACAGTACATTAACATATTATAATGTAGCAGTATATTCAGGCATTTCTTTTTTTTTTTTTTTCACTCTAAAAGCAGAGGCAAACAGCAGTGCTGTGTTGTATGATATTGATAAAAATCTGCAGGATGAAAGATTTCAGCATTTTATCTGTCTGCAGAGGAGAATTTGTATGTCTGTGTGTTTGCACAGGGTTTTGTTTAGCTCTTTGAGAAATATTCACGGGTAACTCTAACCACCATAGACCTCACCATTAGTTCTGTTCCTCTCTGAGGATGGCATAAACTGAAATAGGGATTTTATATTTTTTTTTAACAAAAAATGTAATTTTCTTCAAAAATCTGTGTGGTCCTTGACAACTTCTTTCTAACATCTTATTTTGGAAACTCCCTGCCGGTCAGATAGATTTCCTAGGAAACATAAAGCACATTTCACATCTGGCTTCTCATCTCTTCAACTATAACACAAAACGGCCCTTGAAGTGCACCTGGGAGGTTTCAGGGGAATACCACACACGCACAAAAGATGAGCCAAGCTGTCTCAAGGAGCTGCACTGGGCTACTGCGTGTTTTAACCGTTAGCCAACATTTTGCTGAACAAAAGGGCTAAGAGATGAGATGAGGGAAGTACCAAGGAATTCAGAGGAGAAGCGGTGGGTGGCACTGTACCAAATACAGAGATCTCAGGCTTGGCACATAAATGAGGGAAAAAATCCTCCAGCCCAAGTTTGAGGTGCCCCTTGGTGTTGCCCATCCCACGAGAACATTCCTCTGCAACCCACCGCAGCTCAGGGGGAGGGGGGAGTCTCTGCTGCTCATGTGTTGCAAAAGCTTTTGCTGCCCCTTAGGCCGGGGAAACCTGGGCTCTTAGGGCTTGTCTGTAACAGCACGGTTTCTATCTCCTTTCCCTCCAAAGCTCAGAAATCCTACAACTGGCTTGGTCCCGTCTTGGGGTTTGGTTTGGATTTTGCCTATAAAGTGCATTTGGATCCTGTTATTTGAGGGGTTTTTTAATATGAATCAGGGCTAACTACTATTAATGAAAGCAGAGTTTTGACCCATGACTGCAGGAACTGGAGGTTCAGTATGAAACCCCCAACCAGCGCAAAACCATTTGCCAATGGTATTATACCATCAAGGGGGAAGACCCCTATAACCACAGGCTGTGCACCCCCGTAGCAGATGTATACAGTCCACATTGCCTCAACTGCCAAGATTATCAATTCTGTAGCATAAAAGGCATCAGCAACAAGGGCACGTATTGTTCTTATTTTGACAAATTTTCTGAATCTGGTGTCCTCCGACTCCATCTCAGCAGGAAAAGGTCAGGCAGGGTCCCGCACTGTGTAGCCGTGGGATGGATTGCAGAGTGGTGGGAAGATCCATTTTCCAGGACTAAGAAAAGCAGTGACCACATCTCAGGATGAGGGTGCTGTAAGTACACTTGCCATCAGGTTGTGTGAGTGTTGGTGCTCCTTTGTGTTGGGTTTGAAGCAAAGTCCTGGACACTTTGTGAACAGCTTCTAAGCAGCATGTATCAAGAAGTTTGGAGACAAAAAAATTTTGTCTTCTAGCATTAGGAACAATTCTACTCAGCCACACAATGGACTGTTCTATATAGGCAGTAATCTACTTTTCTATAAATTTGTATAATAAGCAAAAAGGCAGTAAGAGTTTCCCGGCTATGTGACTTACTGGTGCCTGTGCTTTCTTTGCAGTTGTCCAACACAGCAATTCTTCATCAGATTAGACGAGACCAAGTGACAGACACATGCCGAGCAAACAGCGTATCTAGCAGGAAGCGCCGTGTGCTGACACCCAACGATCTCAAACACCTGGTCGTGGATGAAGATCATGAAATGATCTATTGCTATGTTCCCAAAGTGGCCTGCACAAACTGGAAGAGAGTCATGATGGTTTTGACGGGAAGAGGCAAGTACAGCGATCCAATGGAAATCCCAGCCAATGAAGCCCATGTGTCTTCGAACCTGAAGACCCTCAACCAGTACAGCATCCCAGAGATCAACCACCGCTTGAAAAACTACATGAAGTTCCTCTTTGTTCGCGAGCCTTTCGAGAGACTGGTGTCAGCCTACAGGAACAAGTTCACCCAGAAGTACAACACTTCCTTCCACAAGCGATACGGCACCAAAATCGTGAGGCGCCAGAGGAAAAACGCAACCCAGGAAGCTCTGCGTAAAGGCGATGATGTGAAATTTGAAGAGTTTGTGGCGTATCTCATCGACCCGCACACCCAACGAGAAGAGCCCTTCAATGAGCACTGGCAGACTGTGTACTCCCTCTGCCACCCTTGCCACATCCACTACGATCTCATAGGAAAATACGAAACGCTCGAAGAGGATTCGAATTACATTCTCCAGCTGGCGGGAGTAGGCAACTACCTGAAGTTCCCCACCTATGCAAAGTCTACGAGAACTACTGACGAAATGACCACAGAGTTCTTCCAGAACATCAGCTCCGAGCACCAAACGCAGCTGTATGAAGTCTACAAACTTGATTTTTTAATGTTCAATTACTCAGTGCCAAGCTACCTGAAATTGGAATGAGGGATGGGTTGGGGGGAGAGAGGGGAGAGAAAGCCTGTTTTATTTAAGATTTTTATTTGTCATAATAAATATGGAGAATGGGTTATTTTGTAAATTAATATTTTCTTTTTTTGAATGATGCTGCGAGCAGCACAGTCAAAATTATTTAAATCAACTGTAAGAAAGGACAGCTCTCTTTGCAGGGTAACAGGATTGTGACGATCTAGTTGTAGTAATGAATAATACTGCTACACTGTTTAAAAAAAATGTTAATTGTGTTCTGGTGAATTTCATTGATCTTGCATTCCTCCAATTCTAATTAATGTTATTTATACTTATTTAAAACATGGTCTCTTGGTAGGTGTCACTTCAGCAGCAGAGATAAGATAACGTTTGGACAAAAGGAGTCTGGTTTTGTGCTTTCCTCAGTTGAGTTTGTCTCTTGGGTAATAATACTCTTCCGTTAGCCGTTGATGCAGGTAAATACGGGAATGGGTCTTGATACCACATGCTTTGAGAAGAGCGGTGGAAGTAATTTCTTCAGAAAGTGATATTGCACTTAAGTGTACTAAAAAATTCTGTCTTTCTAGCCCTGAAAGGGAAAAGTAAAACAGATTTTGATAGATTCATGATATCTAAAACCCATGACTGAAAGAAATGTGAATGTATTCCTTGGGAAGAGAAACCATGAACTTTTTATAAGTCTGGACTTAAAGAGTTTATCAAGAATATGACCAGTCCCATTGTCTCTTAATTTGAAGCCTGCCAGCCCAAACAAATGCGGATTTGCAGGTGGTCATCAAAAAAAAATCAGCGTTTTGAAAGTGACTGTAAAGATTTTTGAATGCCCAAAGCAATTGGCATTGACTTAATTTATGTCCAGGCTGGGGCTGGGGGAGCTCTGTCCTCTGCAAGTCCTGCCTCCCTAACTGATCTTAAGACAGACAACCAAAGTTGGTGGCTCAAAAGACACCAGTCATGATACGATAGGATACGGGCATGTCATTTGAAAAGTCAGAAAGTCATCTTCGTGTTGATCTCTAAGCATGCAAGGCAATAAAAAAGGTCTCATCTTCCTACATGCTGGTTTCATGGCTTTTTCCCAGGGGGAAGGGGGAGTCTTTTTTCAGTTGATGCCTAAATACCATTGACAGGGATGTTTCTAATTTCCAGTGGGTTGGTATTTCATCTAAGTCAGCTCCAGTGTGAGACCATCACCTTTTTAGCTAAGGTGAATCTCGATAGCGTTTTTTTTGTGTATAACAGCTTGTTGGGATGGTGGATTGTACCAGGGGTGGCACACCAAGCAATTTGGGCGAGCAAGTAATAATCTATTCACGGCAAATAAGTGTGAATAGTGAAAAAGGGGATTTCAGCGTGGCTCTGTAAGCAAGCTAGTGAGCAGAAGCGCAGACTTCTCCAAATGGTTGCTTTAATTCGATGCAGGTGAGGTGGACGGCCAAGCGGGCAGCAGGCGCCAGCCTGGGGAATGGTCTGTAGCCACCCCAAGCTGTCCCATCCTGGGCTGGCAGCCGGCTGGTGGGCAGGAGGCAGCAGAGGCTTAAGTTGAGGCATTTGTGGGAACCTAAAATCTGTTTCAAAGTTGATTGATTGTTGAAATGGGGCTTTGTCTCGCCTGCGTGTTAATCTTACGATCAAACCAAACCCTTCCAAAACTTAGTGAAGATTTAAATAAACTCAGCTAAAGGCAGAGCTGTTTTAACAGTATCAGAGCCAGATCCTGAAAATGTACAGTACGGTACAGTACTGCAGTACAGTAGCTGAATTGCATCCACTGAATTATATTAGTCTCCAGGATACGTATGTGGTTAAAGAAGAAAAATAGGTTCTGTCGTATTTTATAAAAATAAGTCACTGAATAAATCTCAGCGAAGAACAAATTAACATAACAAACAGCAGCTGAAGTCCTTTCACAATTGGATTCATTCTTAGCCCGGCTTCGGGTGGTTATTTTTTTTATCATACCCTACAAATAAATCTCTCGTCCCTTCTGGAACGGCCACGGTTTTCATAACCCAGGTCCTATTGATAACCCGTAGCGCTGACCCAGTGGCTGGCTGCGCCTGACGGCTCTGAATTCCTGAGCGGTTGCTGGTCGCTGGCTGGTGTTTTACTTGAAAGCGGTTTTGTCTCATTTATAGATTATGCAGAGCTGTTGCAAGTGCCTATCACAGTGTGCCCTGGCTTTCTTTTGTTCGTAGGTCAATGATTATATGGGTGTTAAAAAGAAATAAAACCTATCTGAGGGCAGATTCCCCCTCTCCCTCCCCTGATATTTCCCACAACCTATTTGTGTGCTTGGTTGGTCTTGTATCCAACAGTGCTCATATTTTGGTCCAATTTTCTCTTCAGTTATCTGTTCATTCACCCAACAGAATGTGATGTCATTTTTTTTTTATTTAAGAAAAAAGTTGCTTCAGAAAGTAAGTGTTTTAAAAACGGGGTGTGCTTTCCCCTTTCTTTTTGTACCTCTCCCGGTCATCACCGCGTTTTTATCTGTTCTGAAATACTCTCTTCAGTTTCACTGCTTTGGAGACACAAAAACCCTATTTGACAGATGCGATAGAAAAGCTGTAGGTGAAAAATGATGTTCAGGAGATCTGAGGGGTGAGCGCTGCTCAGAGCCAGAATTTTTAGCAGCAGCTTTGGGTTTGATTAGCCAAATTCTGCCTCCCCACAGAGGGCTGCCTTACAGGCGGATTCTCAGCACTGAGATGGCTTCTAGGTGGACTTAAGTGGGTACTTAAAAGTCACTTTTTAAAAACGTTGATCCCAGCCTACTGCAAACTGTCCATTTAGTGTGTTATATCTCTTTTGGGGTGTTGTGAATGGGCTGCAGATCTGTGTTTAAAATGAACAGCTGACATGCTGGATATGGCCGTGTCCTGCATGGTGAGCACAAAGGCCTCACCAGGGCAGAGGAGGACGACAAATGCCTTTTTTTTGGGTCTACTGGGTGTGTTGACTGAGCCAAAAAATACCTCTTTCACTGCACCCCCACCGGAGGATGTTCAGGGTTGTTCCTCCTTATCTCAGCGAGCTGGTGGCCACCACCCGCAGCGCGGGGGCAGCTGGGGGACCGGGTTTATTTTACCCCCACCTCTCTACTGGGTTTCCCAGCCAGAGGAGAAGAGGGGCTGGTCTGCTCCCAAGCTCTGGCTCCCTCCTGGGTTCATTTCTGCTGTGGCCACAGCTGGTCCCGGGAGACAAATGGGCAAAACTGCAGCCACAGCAAAATGCAAAATACAAAATACAAATGTGCCCCTGGGGCCGCGAGGGCCACCCGGAGAGCAGCCGTTTTAGGAGGACGTGCATTAGTTATGGTCGAGCAGCGGTTGAGCACAGAGAGAGGGCCCAGTGGGGAAGGTCCTGCTCCCCACCTCTGCCCCCCGCCCCCTCAAAGCCGCTGGGCTCGAGGAGCGGTGATCCCCATCTCTGAGCAGCCGGTGCCTCTCTGTCATTCGGCAGGGCCAGCGATACCCGCAGCCGGGGGTTTGTTCCCCCCGATGGCCCCAAGCACCTTAACCTGGAGCCCAGGCTGGATTTGGCCCATCTGAACATGGTGGTGACTCCTGGGCGGTGGGAAGCTCCCCCCCGGCCCCGGCTCCAAACCTGACTTGGTCCATGCTTCAGCCTCTTCGTTAACCATGACCATTATCACAGAAACTTGCAAACTGCCTGAACCATGCGCTGCGTAAAACAAATGAAACAAATAATTCACAAGCAGAAGTGCTTTTAGGAGTAAGTTGACCCCAGATGTTTTAGGGTTTCACTGTAGTCTGCTGCACTTTTCAGGTACAAAAAGGGACTGTCCTTACTATTACTCTTGTTACAGAGAGTGTTATTTTCTTACATGCATGCACAATACAATGTGTACGAATAATTTAACATCGATGTGGGGTTGGATTTTTTTTTTAACCTATTTGTATGCAGTAGAAGGCTTGTTGTAGAAGAGTATCTCCTCATACCTAAATATACTGTTAATAAAGAAAAAAGCTAAATTATACATTGCCAACACAAGTGTGAACTGCTCATGAATCTTTCCTTAAAAAAGCCATTCAAGCCTGATTATTTTTCTAAGTAACTTCAATTAAATTGAAGAAAGAAAGTTCCTCTCTGTGTGCTTTATTTCTGGCTCTTGCTTTCAGGGTGGATTTTTAAGGGTGGGATTTTTTGACTGCATAGCTTTGCTTTCTCACAAGGGTTATTGTGGCAAGGCAGGCAGGAGACTCAAAATAATCTACTGTAATGCATCAGGAAAGCTAAAGTTATCTGGCAGCATGCCTCTTGCTCCCTTCCTTCCCGAGTTCCCAGCCAGCAAGGATGAGGGTTGTCAATTTAAGACCTGTCATATGCCCAGAAGCAGTCCCACCTCAAGCAAGGGTGTTTTAGAGTCAGATGACATAAACTCCAGCTATCTGATGCGCTTTGGGCCACGTGCTTGCCCACCTTCCTGTAAATTCACTAATAGCTTTGAGTTAAACATTTCCAGCAGTCCCCAAACCTGCTTGGTCTCATCGGTGGTTTTCACTGAGGCCACGTCTAACTCCAAAACACAAAATTCCAACTTGGGCTTTCAAGACAAACTTGGTGAGCAAGTCAGCACCATAAATTACACTTAGGAAAAACATACATTTAGAAAATAATCGCTCACCATTGGGACCGTGTTGTTGCAAGGGACCCTGGAGGTCAGCTGGGCCATGCTAACCGCTGAAGGTCACCAAAACGATGTTGGCAGTGGTTTTGTCTATCCAAGGCTTCAATACCTCCAGGGACAGAGGGCTCAGAGCCTCTCTGGGTCACCTGTTCCAGTGCCATACTACTGTCACAGCAGAGGTGTTTTTTTCCTAGTGGCCATGGTGAGACTCTTGGCCTTCAAGATGTGTCCCTCATCTACCACTACTGGAGGAACAGTTTGGATTCGCTTTCTATGTAAGTCCCCTTCAAGTAGTTGTAGACTGCTATTGGATTCCCAGTTAGCCCTGTTGTCACCAGACTAAATAAGGCCAGATCCCTCAGAGTGCCCTTTTTGGTTATATGCTTTACGTTACTGAACATCTTGGTAGCCTGTCACTGTATCCTCTTCTGCATCTCAACATCCTTCTTGAATTTGAGGACCCCAAAACTGGATACCATATTCTGGGTGCAGCACTGACAGTAGCAAACAGATGACTTAAATCTGCCAGCCCCACTCCTCACGAGGCGGACATTCTTCACAATGAGAGCAGAGGCAACACAAAAATAGGAAATGTGCTGAGTAGGTGTCATAGCACATGGTGGGGCACTGGCTATCTTTAGACCCCAAGCCCATTCCCACCTCAAATGCCCCACCATCCTGCACTTCCTAATTAATAGGCAGAACTGCAGCACCGCTTCCTGAAATCACAGCCTGGCTGTGCAGTATTAAGACAACAACCTTCACATTTCAAAACATCGGTGATTTGTTTCCTCTACAATCTCAATCAGAGAGGGAGCTAATTAAGAAGGTCTCGAGAAGGACTCGATCTAAGTGAGCGATTAGCCCGGCTTCAGCCACTGTGCTGATTGCTCTGCCTCCCTTGGCAGCTTGGCAGGGCACGGATTACACACGCCTCGAAGGGATGCAGTCCTCTTCTTGGCAGTACATGGGTCTAGGCAAACCACTACCCTGCCCTGGGAGACTCCATCAGCTTCAATAACATCTGCGTTCACACAGATGAAGTGCGGCATCACGCGGCAATGAGGGCCAGGAGATGTCCTCTGGCTGCGTGGGGGCAGGTGGGGCAGGAGACGCCAGGGGACGGAGCCCAGGCAAGTGGGGACCAGCAGCTGCAGAGTTCGGACACGGACGGGGGAGCTGGGGGGCTTTAGGTAATTGAAATCACACGCACACAAAAATGGAAACTTTCATTTTTGGGGTGATGGGAGAGGAAATGGTCTCTCCTCACAGCTCTTGGGCACGCAGCTTTTGGGTGGATTTCTTTGTTGCTTGCAAGATAGCAGAGAAGAGCCCAATCCCTGATACCACCACAGAGACTGGCAAAATTGGATTTGCTCCAGTGGAAGGAAGCGTGAGGATTTGTCTTTTGGGCAAGCCTCAATTTTTACATTAAATAATTACAAATTTACAAAAATACCTTCCCATTGGTACTCAGCATACAGCTTCTGCCCCGCGCCTGCCTCCTGGTATGGACCACCAGCTGCTGCTGAATGACAGGAGAGCTGGTGGCAGCTGGTGGCACCTGCGGGCACTGGGGAGAGGAGTGTGGAGCACTGGGGGATGTGATGAAGCAGCAGGATGCCGCACAGTTGAGGTGGCCTCTCACCTGGGGACGTGACAAAATCGTGCAAATAACCCCAGTGGAGATGATGCAAAGTTTGAAGAAAGCCTGTCCCTGTGGTCGTAACACTCTCCGTGCAGGCACGAGTTCTGACAATACTTCCCAACCTTTGTCTGGATGAAAATACATTTCATTTAATTCTACCATAATTACAAAAAAGTAAATAAATCTGGGAAACTGGAAGGAAGAGAGAAAAAGAAATTAAACAAATGCAGCCAAGTGGAAAATAGAGCATATGCTACCTGACCGGCAGTGCCGTGCTTTTCTCACTAGCCGTGTTACACATCATCACGTACAAGATGCCTGATGCCACGCAAAAATATCTTGCTTTTCCACTTGCACTTACAGCTTTGCCAAAGGTTGAAAATTTTGAAAAATTACAGTCTGGTTTTACTCTCCGATGCACTAAAGGACAGAGTATCTGTCGTGGTTTAACCCCAGATGGCAACTAAGCAACACGCAGCCACCCCCTCGCTCTCCCCCAGCAGGATGGGGTGGGATAAATGGAAGAGTAAAAGTCAGAAAACTTGGGGGTTGAGAGAAAGACAGTGTAATAGGTAAAGCAAAAGCTGTGCACGCAAGCAAGGCAAAACAAGGAATTCATTCACTGCTTCCCATCATCAGACAGGTGTTCAGCCATCCCCAGGAAAGCCGGGCTCCATCATGCGCAACAGTTACTTGGGAAGACCAACGACATCACTCCAAACGTTGTCCCCCTTCCTTCTTCTTCCCGCAGCTTTATATGCTGAGCGTGACACCATATGGTATGGGATATCCCTTTGATCAGTTGGGGTCCTGTGTCCCCTCCCAATAGATTGTGCCCCCCCAGCCTACTTGTTGGCGGGGTGGTGTGAGGACCAGAAAAGGCCTTGACTCTGTGTAAGCACTGCTCAGCAATAACGAAAGCATCCCTCTGTTATCAACGCCGTTTCCAGCACAGATCCAAAACACAGCCTCAAACTAGCTACTGTGAAAAAAATTAATCAAAACCAGCGCAACAGCCAAAAGCCACCTCCTCAAATTGCACGCAAATCATTTTTTTCTTTTTAAATCTGTGTTAAAAGAAAAAAGAAATCAACTTTATTTTCTGTATTCGAATGATGAAGAGCAGACCTGTACCCCCATTACTTGAACCGTCAATCTACTGGCGTGCTCAAGCCTCTCAGCGCTGAGATTCAACTCACTGTCATTTAAATGGCTGCTGTTGGCTAAGTCAGAGAGAGGCATTTAGGACTGGAAATAGTGACTTATTCACGGAGGGAAAAATATAGGAGATATTTTCATTCATTTGTAAGTTGTTAAAAATATATTTTGCCAATATTTTAGGAATGTTAACTGACTTTGACATTGAAATTGTTTCTTCAGACCCTATTTTTGGAGTCAATGCGGACCTGAGGTAACATTTCGTTAGGTTTTTAGTAGTATACGTCCTCTCAGTATGCAACAAAGATGCAGGGTATTTTGGAAAAGGAGACACGGCATTTCAAGTAAAATTATGTGGCTTTGAAAATCTCATTTCAGTCAGAGTTTTTAATTAAAAAACAAACAACCAGCAAAGCTGTTTTCCTCAGTAAGAGAAAAATCAATCCAAAGTTTATGCCCTCGTTTCTATGTTTTTCACTAATACATAAAGCTGTCAGGGTGACATACAGCTGAATAATAACAGTTAAGCTATTAAGCCTGGGCTTATTCTTAAAACTAGAATTATACTGTGGCAATTCATGACTTCTTAGCTAGCAAGAGGTCTCCGTGCTGTCAGCAGGTATTCGCAGCCCTACGTCAAGCCAAAGCCTGCAACCCCCAACAGGCCCCAGTTTTCTGTTAAAGCTTTTCCAAAGACAGGGTTTGGGCATCGCCTAAACCTTCCTTAGCCTCAATTTAATCAGACTTAGCTTAGCAGATCACTATTCCAGTTAAAACAGGTTTAGCTTTATATCTGAAGTAGAGGTGCTGGGTTGTTTTGTTGTTTTGTTTTTTTTTTTTTAAAAAATGATTGTTTGCTCCATTAATGCAATCAGTCACTGCCTATTTTTTTTTTACCATTTTTTGAACTCGAAAGAGATGGATGGGGAAAAAGAAGGTCAAATCAAAGCAAGTAGCAATGCTATGGAGAAGCAAGTGCTGTTTGCAGAGGCAGCCAAGTAAATGCTGAGACACTCACTCAAGAAAAACAAAATATTTTCCTTCCTGGACTTATAGCTGTACGTGATTTATTAAGAAATTTGCCTTCAGTTATATGGAAAGACATAACAATTCAGCTGTTTTGTATTAATTTTACAATGTACTTCGCTATTTTATCATTAAAATGTTACTGCTGTGTATGCAATTTTACGTGCAATATGTATCATTCCTACAGCAGATGCTTTTAAGCTTCCGTTTTTCACTTAGGAAAATTTCAAAAATTAAATCCACAACTGTTTTTTTTTTTTACGAAAAAAGCCCTTGAAGTCAGCGGTGCAAGAATTAGAAGGAGGAACAGCAGAGTGCAATTCGGGTGAGAAATTAAGGCTGTATAACCGTGGAAAAGGAATGGGATGCAAAGTCTCAGTTTGGGGAAACTCCTTGTGAGATATTGAGAATTAAATTAGCGGAAAGAGTTCAAGAACAGAGTGAGGTGAGTCATCTTGCTTTGCTTATTCTAGCGTGTTTCAGATTACCTGGCAAATCTTTGACAGAGCTATTGGAAGTGAAATAAAAACTATGGATGTCTCACATATAACGTTATAACGTTAATGAGTATTTCCATGCTGGGAAATGTCGCCGGAGGAGAGTACATAAGCTTCACCCCAGTTCCTAAGCAAGGAGTTACACACTTAGTTTGCCTTATCTGGATTTCAGTCTTACTTTTCACAAGTGCAAAGATGTCAGATGGGAAGTGGGTGAACACTCCTGAAATAATAAACTGTTTTCAGGTTTAAGATGTTTTGTGCTTGGTTTTGAACGGGAGAGGCTCCATGTAAAGCCCTTCAGAATAGCGTGTCCTCCACACCTTAAACCAGGATAAGGCTGCAGTCAGCCTTTTGCTCCCGGGTGCTGTCATAGTCGCTGTGATAAGTGTTATTCTTAACTCCTCCTTTATTACCAAATTACCATTCAAAGTGAGCTTTTGAGGGGCGCGCAGATTTCCATCTGCAGACAGCGATGTTCGCTTTCCCTCTAGGAAGACATTTCAGTAGATGTATTCACCCAGGTGTGCTCCTGCTTCCGAGCAAAATAACGTGCTCTCATTTTTCCTTTGATCAAGCAAAAAGCCTCAGGATAATTAGCTGAAGAGATGATGCTGATAGCTAATGGTTTCCGTCTGCATCGGAGATCTTGCTGATGTGATCTGGATGTACGTCATGGCAGACGTGAACTGAATGCTGCTACACGCTGCATCTCCAGAAGCTTCCCGCCTTGCTGGGGGATGCCAGACAGTGGAGAAGAATCCAAAACCTGGGCATCCTGCCTCCCCCCCCGTCACTCACAGTGGTTCATTTCTATCAAGTGACCATCAGTCTGCCACACAGAGCAATTGTGGCTCCCTGTTATTTTTTGGCTCGAACTTGAAAAATCTTACATGATGACAAATTTGCTGTGGGTTGTTGACTAAGGATTCCGGGCCAGATCTCCCATTTCACAAGAGGAATTAAATTGGTATGAGGGTTATAACAAAGCCGGCTCTGCTCTACGGCCACTGTCACCCCCCCATAGCCCTGAGCGGCAAGCGCACAGACCCCCTCCTCACGCCACAGGCAAGCAGGGCTAGTTACTGAGCTCGCACAGCTGCACTTGCCACCGCAGCCCTCCTACTCCCGATCCTGAGGGTTCATGTTGGAAAAGGGACTCCAGATCACCAAGGGGCTTTCAGAGGCTGCTGTCAAACCGGAGACAGCTGCCCTCAGAGCACGCAGAGGATGCCCGGGTTGTGCCTAGTCCACAGGGCTGTAAGCCATACCCTCCTAAAAACAGGAGAAAAGGGGGGAAAAAAAATGTCCTTCTCTTATGTGTGGTGGGAGATTTCTATACAGGTATGAACAAGACTAAAAGGATTACAAGAGATGGTCATTATCTAACAGGAGACTTGACCATGAATATATGTGAGGGATACGCACCACCGTGACATGATCGAGGTAGCAGGGTATCTGCAGGTATGCTGTGGCTCTGAAAAAAATCACATAACTAAAAATGAGCTTACTCTGAACACCCAAGTGCCATAAGATGCCAGAAAACTGGGTGCAATGTTGTTAGAGTTGAATGAGAATCAACAATCGGAAAGGTGAACAGTTAGTTTTGTCCCACGAATACATGTTGTGAGAGGCTTCCTGTGGTCAGAGGACATTTTTCTGCTTCTTGCAATGAGTGCTAAAAACGTTCAGGTTTGTTTCTTTTAATGCCAGTCTGAAAGCTATACATATTCCAGAGGAATATATGCATTAAGCAGTGCTTCAAGTGCAGCTTCTGTATCTATTAAACATTTATGTAATGCAATAATCTCAAGTCGGTAGGACTTTAAAATATTTACATGTCGTAATAAATGTTTAAAATGCAATTTTTGTAGCAAACAGCAGAACTGGACTTCCTTTGAACGGATGGACGTTTCTACATCTTCCCGTGTCTCTAGTAGAATGTGAAAATATGGAGAATGTGGATTGCAGAGGTATCTGCACATTCCCATCCCCTAGGAAGTCAACAAGGTAAAGGAGAACCTAAACAGATGGTTGAGACACCTTGCGTGGGGCAGAGCAAAGGCCCACGGAGCAGAGGCTGGGTAGCTCACTAAATACCTTTGGATGGGTTAGAGGAACTCTTGCATGGACAATTTTTCTTTCCCAGTTTTCAGCCAAGTCTCACTGTGTACCAGCGACACAGTGGGTGTCTCGGTGACGGCTCTTCCAGCTATAGAGCTGAGGCGAAGAACCCTGCACAGCCAGTACCCCATATTCAGCACAGCGTCAATCCAACAGAGTGCCATGTTCTCTTTAATGCCAAGACTATACAGTCGGGCTTTGCTCAAAGCAAGGGATTTAGTTCTCTCCAAGGGGAGGACGTAGTTATAGCTCATGTCAGTCTCATGCACGGAGCACAAAACCAGACATAGTAGCTAACAGAGCCCGGTTTCATGCTCTTTGGCATGGCAACCTTACAGTGCTTTAAAAAAAGTCTTTTAAAAAAATGAATCGGCTTTCTAATGTGGGAATAGAGCAAAGGCCAGCTGGAAATGAAACCTAGGAATGAACATGTCTTTTTGTATCTGAATTCAGAGCATTTTAGATCTTTCATTTTGCATAAATGACATGCAGGTTTTGTGAAGTTTTTTTTTTTTTTTCAAAGGCCTTAACGTCTTCTGTTACAGAGGGGGACCACAGTTTCCATACATATCTGATAGACTTACACTACCATAGTACTTAGTGGCCTTAATGGATTGGCTCTGAAGAAGGAGCAATGGCAATCTCAAAGCATTAAGATCAAATGAACGAAACAGAGAGGAGTGAGGAAGAAATTGGACTCGATGATCTCAAAGGTCCTTTCCAACCATGAAGATTCTATGATTCTATGAAATTCTTTACTGTGAGGGTGGTGAGACACTGGAACAGGTTGCCCAGAGAAGCTGTGGGTGCCCCATTCCTGGAAGTGTTCAAGGCTAGGCTGGGTGAGTCTTTGAGCAGCCTGGTCTAGTGGGAGGTGTCCCTGCCCATGGCAGGGGGTTGGAACTAGATGGTCTTTAAGGTCCCTTCCAACTCTAACCATTCTATGATCAGCCAGTCATTGTGTATTAGATAAATAAAGAGCTTACCTACATCTCCAAATCATCTACGCTTTTGTCCACAAATTCAGATGATCTTGATACCTGAGCTGATTTCATTTACCTAATGTGGTCAAGCTTAACGAGCTAACTTCTATTTTGGAAATGCTCAAACTTCAGAGATACTCTTCTACTTTAAGTGACAGCTACCACCATTCATCTAGTTCCAACTAGAATTAGACATGTCTAAATTTTCCTATGTAATTAGTAAAAATTGGTTCAGTATTCAAAACAATTGAGATGAAGCACGTTCTAATGTTACTCCAGAATCTTGGATACTATAAGAAAATAAAATAAGAAAATAAAATAATCGGTTGTGTCAGCACAGGGAAGAACACCTGCTTCGGAAACAAACAGGAAAAAGCGGCCTTAGGATGATCTAAAGCTAACCATAGTATGAGAATTCATAGGAAAGCAGTGGGTGATTGCTTCCCCAGTACAGAACAAGTATTATTGCTCGTAATTTTTAGAAAACCATATAGAATGTCAAATTTATTAAAATGCTGTTCTACTGTAGATAGGATATGACAACAACCTCAGTAATCAAAACCAGGAGATGACATAAAATATTAATAAACAGGCAAAATCCTTTTTAGATCCTGTTCATAGTAAAATTTAGAATGTAAATCTGAGAACTTAGAGATAGTAAATCTCAAGGAACTATTCAGAAGTCAATTATTCCCAAAGATGTCTACCATATAATTCATTCGGGACCCTATTTCACTTGCAAAAAGCAGATTTAAAATTATTCAAGGAAAGCACTTCCTTGACCTCTCAAGACTTTTAGCAACTTTTGAAAAGGAAACAATCTATCTCCCACATGAGCAAGTTGAAGAATGCTAAGTAAAGGCAGAAGCAAATTTCAAGTATAGTTTGAACTGAGAAATAAAAGCATAAATAGAGCATATGATCATAGAATCACAGAATGGCAGGGGTTGGAAGGGACCCCTGGAGATCATCTAGTCCAACCCCCTGCCAGAGCAGGGTCACCTAGAGCAGGTTGCACAGGAACGCGTCCAGGCGGGTTTTGAATGTCTCCAGAGACGGAGACTCCACCACCTCCCTGGGCAGCCTGTTCCAGTGCTCTGCCACCCTCAAAGGAAAGAAGTTCCCTCTCATGTTTAGGTGGAACTTCCTATGCTCAAGTTTCTGCCCATTACCTCTTGTCCTATCGCTGGGCACCACCGAAAAGAGCTTGGCCCCATGTTCCTGACACCCACCCCTGAAGTATTTGTAAGTGTTGATAAGGTCCCGCCTCAGCCGTCTTTTTTCCAGACTGAAGAGACCCAAATCCCTCAGCCTTTCCTCATAAGAGAGGTGTTCCAGTCCCCTCATCATCTTGGTAGCTCTCTGCTGCACCCTCTCCAGCAGTTCCCTGTCCCTCTTGAACCGGGGAGCCCAGAAGCCCAGAGCAATCCTGCATATTAAATAAACAACTAGCAGGACTTGAAATCAAATTACATTTTTAGCTACAGAGAAAGTAAAGCCCATCCAGCCCTGCCAATGCTGAATGACTAAGGGGTGCACTGCTGCGCTTGGGTACCCACCCAGAACATGGTGATCTTGTATATTTACTAAACATGTTGGTTCTTATATTTAATCATGAATTATTCATGTTTTGTTAATACTAGATTCTCTAGAGTATCCATGCACAGCATGCATGATGATCAAATTTTCATTGAATTTAACAGACTTTCCTTTATGACTATCAGAAAGAGGCTTTAATGACAAAACACGCCTCTTTACTAGTTCTTCCTCCCCACCTCTATATATAGAAAGCTGATTTTTTAACTTTGAGTATGTATGGGTATGATATGAGTATGATAATCCAAAAGATAACTGAACAACAGACTGACTTGATTATGAATGGATTAGAGAACACAATTAGAAAAATATCACGGAAAACCTAGACAAAATTAAAAGAAAAATGCTAGTAAGAGACTTCCCATTGCTTCCAGTACCTTCACTGCTGTTTTTGAACGTTGTCTTACTCTTTTTAAAGCAGGTTATAATTCAATTACCATATTCTATTGCCATTTTCTGCACCTCTAAAGAGACTATCTCCTTTGCAATAGCAATTTTACCATTATAATAATAACAAGGAATTTCAAACACTTCACTTCGCAGAGTGCTTATACTACTGTTTCCCAATGTGTGTTCTGGGTTATTCTTGGACTTAAGAGAGCTTTTCGCAATGCTTAGAACTGAAGTGAAATAGCAAATCCATTAAAAAGATGATAGGCCTTATTTTGAGTCCTGATTCTGCAAACTATTCTGCATTTATAAAGCCTTAATCCTCATGCTGTTTTAATCTTTGTATGAGAAAAGTGTAATTTAGTTGGCAAATTGTAAAAAGAAGTGAAATTAATTTGCTGCTCACTAGTTTCTCATCAGCATTCTAAAAGCCCTGGTGAAACTAATATATTAAACACGGGAGTGGAAGAGGATATTGCAAATTTAAACATCATAGATTAAGGCAAGATGTACAGTGATGTTATAAAACTCAAAATATTGATCTAAATACATTAAAAGAAGGATCCTCCCCTGTATCAAACAGCATAATAAAGCTGTGGAACTATCGTGGCTATACAATCACTCTTAAAATAAGCTGGAGTCATTCAATAACTCACTAGAAAGCAAAGATAATTTCAAAGCATTAGACAGAAAAAGAAAATAAAATGCCTATGACAGGAAATGATTCTGACCCCAAATTTTGAAGCTGCATTTAGTTGTAGTTCAACAAATGAAATTGTCCGCTTTCATGAATGCTCAAAGAACAATTGAGATGGTCACAAAATCCTTCAGAATGGCAAACAACACACATTTCAAAGAACCTGCCCCTACTTCTATTTACCCTAGAGATATTGCTGAAGCAGAGGAAAAAAAGAGTAGACAGAATGGCCGTGCAAGAGCACTCCAACAGTTACTCAGCATCAGGTTATAGATAGTAACTCATAAAGGCAAAGCAACTGGAGCTTCTGGCTGGTTTAGCTCATCAGCAGAATCAAAGTGATACAAGAAGCTGCAGGAGGACCTTTAAGATGACCTGCAACTTAAACAAGGTGAATGAGCCAATATGAGTGAGAGTCAAATTAAGAAAATGCTACATGCTGACACAAAAGCAAAAAGGTGTGAACCAGCCATAGCTCTAATTAGGCTAGAAATTATAAAGGAAGGTTTGAAAGAATCTTCTAGCAGGTGGAAGGGAGGAAAACACTTCATTAATTTTACTAGAGAGTCATCATTTTACCTGCAAGATTATAAAATGTGGCCGCTGTGATAACAAAAGATAGAATAACATCTCAGGATGTCCCTTTCAATTGTATGCTTTGAGCAGTACAAAAAGCACACAATTTGTCTCTAGTAGAACTTTTGGTAGCATTTCTTACCCACACATACAGTGAAGTAATTGACTACTACTGGGATGACTTTAAAAAATCAAGTTGGTGGAATACTGTGGACAGGTTGACTTGACAAGAGTTGAAATTGGTTTAGGGACTACAGCTTTTGAGATTCTCTGGTATCCAAGTACTCTTTGGTGCCTTCTCCCATATTATCCTCATGGCCGGAATAATATTCCCCACGAACCTCGGTAGTAAGAGCTTTTTACCTTCATAACACTAGGTAGCAGAGATAGCAAAGCCTATAAGTTTTTTAAATGCCCCTTCCAGATAGGAATCAAACCCCTTTCCACATCATAGATTATTTACTCCTTCCTCTTCCAGATGTCAAGGTTTTCTCTGCTTTATCAATGTCATACTTCTTTCCTCACTCAAACTCCTCTTTAACGACATCTTACTGAGTGGATTCTTTTTTTTTTCTCACTTCCACCATTCCCCAAAGTATCTCTTTTTCCACCTCTTCCCCAACTCTTTTCAACACGAGTTATATTTTTCTTCCCTTCCTGAAAAACAAGTTTGGCTGTGCCTTTTTATTCTTTTCTCTGAATAGCTTCCTTCTGTTTGCTTCTGCCTCTCATAATGAATGCTGTGTGAAAGTCTGCACCTCTTTCTTTCCCACGATACGGATTTTGCTCTCTCAACTACGCAACGAACCTTCCCTGTCTTGAAGTACCAGATTTTCCCATTATACTTTTCCATCACTTATTTTTTCCATGCACAGATTATTCCAGTCTTTCAGCATATTTTCCTTTTTCAAATTTCACTGAATTTGTCCCATTTAATATTTCTTCCCCAATCCCGCAATTAAAACACCCCACCCATTTGCCATCAGACTGTACCAACAGTTGTTGCTTCTTTACTGTGAAAATATTTAACACACTAAGGATACTGTCATGACTAAATACTACAACGGCCTCACGCATCAGATCACACAGATAAGCACACCCGCCTCAGCTAAGCACAGATCACAAGTATCTCAAGAAATTATACATTTAAGAATCTTGCAATTCATTTAAAAAGGACCTTAAAATCCAGTAACTCTAATGAGAAAAGTGCTTGAAATGGCAGCTTAGTTTAGTTAATTCAGATGGCAATTCTGTCAGAATAAAAAAACTGCATCTACATCTGCACCAAAAATAACCGTTATTGAAAAAGAAATTAAAAAAGGAGTGACATCTAGTCCATTTAAAACAATTTAATAGGGGTATTTCCCGCAATGCTACATACAAGAAACTATTTTAAATAACATTAATACAAACTAAGAAAAGTCAAAGAACCCGAAGTTAGAAAGATTTTATCTTTCTCTCACATAATAAAAGACATAATACATATGTTCATTCAAGCAACTATATTATCATAACTGTAAGAAAAAGCTTAAATAAAAGCATTTAAATGAGGGAGCTAAAAGTCAGGCATCTAAATCCAAGTGTAGGCACTGAATAGCTGGTTTGATTTTCAGAATTGCAAACCGACCGACACCTATAGAAGTTCCATTAACACTTATCCACATAATTTAATTCATCTGAGTAGGTCCATCAAATTACAAGGGAGGATTTATATGCATAGATCACATGACTAATGTTTACAGGATTACAACATATGCTGATATATGGGTTTAGTTGTCTAATTTAAGTCTCAAAATTTAAAACTTTCAATCACAACATTTAAAATATGAGCTGTTCATTTAATTACGCATTTAGGATATAGGCTATAGTCTTTAAAAACATATGCTGTGAGGAACTCCCACTAGATTTTAAAGCAGAGCGACTAGTACCTTTCTTCAACGTAGCAACCAGAGTCCTCATGATCACTGTATTATTTGAAATATTGAGGTATACAAATAAGAGAAATCACTCAGAAGCAGTCATCTTCCTTATTGAGCATGTTACTTCCACAGTCTGAAAGCAGAAATCCTGTTAGCAGAGAGTTCTGCTTAGAAATGGATGACATAGATAGCTCTGGAATTTTTGAAGTTTATGTAATTTCCTAAGTGCCTAAAAAAGAAACATAATTTTTTATACCCCAAGCTTTAATCAGGGATCAGTATTTACATTTTAATCAACACCTTTAAATACTTCATTAAAATCAGGATACTGGCCATCACAACACCATTAATATCAGTTAGTTAAACATCTTCTCAGTTGCTAAATGAAAATACACTTTCCAACACAAGGACTTTTAATCATTCATCCATTATTATTGATCAGGTCAGTGACACATTATTTGTCTTTACTATGCTCTTGTTCTAATAAATCACAACAGCAAAATAATTAGGTTGCTCTTTTTAGCACGAAGTGCTTTTCAAATTTCTAATTTTATAAATGCTGATGGTCATATTAGTATACATGAAATAAAGTGACAAAATGTTTAGACAACCAGGGTTCAAATCACCATAACAGTTATTATTAATATCAAGCCGGCAATGGTCAGAGTGCTACAGCACTGAAATTGCAAGATAAGAACATATCACCAACTAATCAGGTAATGTCTATGCAACTGAATTCATCTGAGGTCTTCTAACCACTTCTGTGGTAAGATGAAAATATATACCCACTTTGTTCCCAGGAGGGAAAGACAAGGCAAGCCACTGAGATTGGGTCTTACCCTCTTCGTCACCACCGAATGAGCAATTAGAGACTGTTCTGGTTTGCAATACAGGTAAGAAACTGTTCTTTTAAAAGACCAGATCTTTTCAAAATTTAAAACTTGGTGAAGGATTGATCTTCATTGAGTCTACTCAGATGTTTTCAACTAGCAGCAATCCACCTTGGTTTCAGAGTAAAGGTCTCAAGTATCCTAGTTCCATCCTGTTTTTTAAAAAACAAACCAAATTCAAATCATTAAGGCTGTGTCAACTTGATTTACTTTTACCAAATGGAACGGTCACTTTAAGGACCTTCAAGTGGAACAATTGGTCTTGTCAATTTTCCAGGAAAAGTCATTGCATCCATCGGAATAATTAGTCTCCAACATCACCATCTCTGTCACCTATGAGCCACAGAAAATGAAAGCCTATAGCTAATAAGGCAGTTCCAAGCAGATCTCCCAGTGCAGTAAGATAAGGGATAGAAAAACTGTCAGGATCTTTTCCTTTTTTCCAGAAGTGGTGCACCATCCAGTCAGCAATCCATAACAGAGTAAACACCTACGGAACATCAAATAAACAAAATCTGTATTATTATCACTTAAGTTATATTGAAAGGAAGTCAACAGCCAACATTATTGTCTCCTTAGTACTTAGCACTGTTGTATACAACTGCTTTTGAAAATTATTTTCTAAAAACAGTGTTTTTGAAACACCCCCCACAACTAGAGACAGGGACACTTAGACAACTTCTCCGAGTCAAACACACACACAGTTAGAAACAACATACTAAATCATTGACAGCATTCTTCACCGAGTCTATGATTGAAGATTTCTGAAAATGGAAAGAAAAAGCAAAAATTCCAACGCAACATGTGACTGCGCTTCTCCCACAAGACAACATTCTGTACAGCAAGAGTGTAAGTGGGGTTTTGAGATCATTCAGGACCAAGTGATGTTGCCCCTGATGAAAACACCCAACACAGGCGTAACTCTTGTTCCCACAGGTCTAGAACTGAGCTGAAACCAGATGTGATATAAAGAATAACTGGTCAGATTAAGAACAGTTTCATCTGGATTGTATGAACTGCAAAAAATGGCCTAGAAGCTACTTTTATGGATGAAATACCAGCTTCAGCCCTTCCGTAGTAAGGCACACCTGCAATATATATTATGAAATTGTCACTCCAGGCTGAATTTATCCCATAGTAAAAGATTTCATTCCCAACTGTGACTGTCTGAACATTCGAGAGGTTTGATCTTAATACCAAAGTTATGCATAATCATTAATCCAGTTTTAGAAAAGAATTCTTTTAATGTTGCACAGCTGTATGATAAGAGATTCTGGTTCAGTGGAATCATGTGGTGTGGCACGGCATGAGATGAATGGAGAAACGACCGCTAACTGAGCTTCCACTTCTTTTTTGTCTCTTCTAAGGAGCTGCTTAAGATGAAATAAACACCATATTTTATGTATTTTTAGTTAATTAGATCTTTATGAAGGGTAAACTTGAGACGGTTACTACCATAATTCATTTTTAAAAAGTCTACTATGTACATTGAAAAGAATATGCAGTATCAAAAGCAGTAAAAGGTACAAAATTTGTATTTTGTTTAGTAAATAATCAATTACTGGTATCAAAAGCATCTTCATAAATGTATGCACGCATTTATGAAATACTGATAAGATGGTTGCAGGACACTCCTCCACAATGCCAAGCATAACAAAATGAATGTCATATGAAAAAATGTTGAAAAAACGTTGAAAAAGTTTCTCAATTCATCTTTGCTTTGCAAAAGTGTATGTTAAAACACAAGCCTGAATTTCTAATTAAAAAAAAAAAAGAAAGAAAGGGAGGAGTATT
The DNA here is from genome assembly GCF_963924245.1 of Chroicocephalus ridibundus. Classification (NCBI taxonomy): domain Eukaryota; kingdom Metazoa; phylum Chordata; class Aves; order Charadriiformes; family Laridae; genus Chroicocephalus; species Chroicocephalus ridibundus. The sequence continues at coordinate 160,341,720 of NC_086284.1, forward strand.
TGCTTAATGAAAAATGCATGGCTTATTTATATAAACATATCTTCTGAAAAGGGAACTCTGTAGTCTAAGCTAATTATGCAAGTCCTAGGTGTGCTGACTGGAATCCAAACAAATATATTTGAAACAGATGTTTTCTTTGGAAGACTATCAGATTCTTTGAGTCAGCTCCTTCTTCTAACAGAGACAAAAAGAGGCCTGTTTATAAAAGATACTGTACATTAACATCTCCTACAGGATGTGCACAGAAGACTCTGCAGTGCCCCACATCAACAATGGTTATGCATGTTCTATTAGAAGATAAGCACATTCACTCCAAGAATAATTTATAATGCATTTATATGACAACCAATTAGACATAGCGTATACAGTTCAATTTAAATGACAGTATGCACTTTTGGCTTTTAAAAGTCATGACACGAAAACCTTCAATTTGTCTATATATTTTCCACCTTAAAATAACTGACTTAAACTATTGTGAAAAATGGGTAGTTTGGAAATTAAGTTTTGTGAACCTTCTCATATTAACTTACAGGTGCATAACAGAAATTATAACAAACTCGGCTTCTCTAAGTAATAAGCAAAAAGTTATAGCATATTATATAAACTGATGCTTTTGAAAGTATATGATGGCAGTTGGGACATCTGGGCTTGCGGAATGAGACTGCAGTTCTCCAGCCTGCGTTTTGGTGAAGGAATAATGCTGTCATCATGCATTTGCATGACTGGAAGCTCACTAACATTTAAGAATTATAGAGATCAGTCTTTGGAAATGATTACGTATTTCGCCACTGTAGTCGGTGTTGCAAGATCAACACGAATTAAATCTTTAATGAGATTTTACTTCCTATCAATGTTAAAGAGGGGGAACCAAAGTCATCAATCAACTGTTATTTTTGAAAAAAAATAAGCAAAAGCCCTACTACGAGTTTGCTGATTTTTGAAAGTAAGACAGTCCCTGCATTTAAAGTGCTAAGAAAAGTCACTCACAAAGATCTGTCAGAGGTAAAAAGAAGAGAAAAATCATACAAAAAGACATTACAAGGCTTGTTACTTTAAGTGGCACAACACTTCACATTTTCTGGGATTTATCAGTGACCTATACTTATTTCAGCAAAATCACACAGATGGCACAGCAGAACAAATACTGTGTACTTCTACTCTGCACTCATGCTATGAAGAAGAAAGCCTTCATACTTCAAATTGAAAACCAGCTGGTTTTGAGGGAAAAAATAAAGGGATCAACATTACAGAAACGCCTAATAAGACAGTACAAAAATGATCTGTTTAGCATGAAATACAGAGGAAGAGAACAATGAAGTGGTTTTTTGAAAAAAAGAGATGAGGAGTAGTAGCATTATGAAACAGAGCCCTAGGAATTCTTCCAGACTGAAGAATTAAATAACCCTGAGGTTTAAAAAGGTAAAAAATAACTAAATATCTATATACATAAAAAGGTCTATCTAAAAAAAGGGAGACACTTTCTGTTCGCTGATGAAAAAAAAAAAAAAGGCCAGAGCAAGGATTGCAAAAATACAGGCGACATTCCAAATCTTTTGATATTTTAAAAGGAAGGTCATGCTGAGTTATTACTCTTCTGGAAAAAAATACGATCAAAATTGAGGAAAACGAAACTAAAGACATCATCAGTTTTAAACCAAGAAAATATGAAATAAGTATCCCAATAATGACTGATATTTTCCATTTATCGATGTGCATTTGTAAAAAGACTTATCAGTCACATTGTCAAAAAAGGTCTTCAGAAGACTAAAGAAGCAGAATATAGCAATAAGAATGAGAGGGAGGGAGGGAGGAAAGGAAAGAGCAAGAGTGAAATCTTTATCAAACCCTAATGATGAAGAATCTGAAAATAAGGAGTATAAGTACATATATTATTTTGTACAACAAAGGACAGAAATAGAGTAATTCTCGATATTTAACTTTCGGATTCCAATTATGAATATCAGACTGAAACTGAAATTGAATATGAATGCTGAAGTAACAGTGAGCCTCACTATTTAAAGCTCAAATCTTATGATTGCAAGACTAGAAATGAGAACTTTATACACTACAAAGCAGGTTTTTTCCTTTGTTATTGGGCACAAAATTTGCTTTCATTCTTTGCAGGTCTTTAGATACAAATAACAAGTTTAGCTAAAGAAAAGTTATTTTTGGTCTTTTGCATGGAGTAAGGATCCCTACAAGCTATGCACATTTTTTCATGTAATTAGTTTCTCATGATTTCTGCAATGGAAAAAGAATGAAACTCTATTATTTAAAATAAAAATACACAACTGCCTCCAAACATTCTTAATACTGTCTAAGCTTCCTATAGCCTAATTGATACATTGCAGGATGCTATAATATTTTTATTGTTGCTTTCATCTGGGATGACCACATTTCATCAGTGAATGTATGTCAAATTTACAGTGATAAAAGGTATAACATTCAAATGCATAGTATCTGTAAAACAGCTTTGACTCTTTGTTTATATTAGTTTATGCATTGGTTGCTGTAATTAGTGAATTCCAACATCGGTCTGGCATGAGAAAGTTTAGGTTATATATTTACATTTGTTTTTGCACACAGGCGTTATCAAAATTCTACTATAAGTTTAGTATGTAGAACGAAGTCCTTTTAGCAGTTTATTTCGCATGCCTTAGATGGACAGAATATTCAGCATGTTACTGGTACTGCTGATTCACCTTAAACTGTTTCCATGCAAATGAGCATTACAGAATAGTTCAATTCTGTTACTTTAGACAGGAAACACAGATGCAAATAAACTCTGGTAACCTCTTTTCAAATGCATTTTAATTTTGCTTTACCCTCAAACTTAAATTGACTCAAAATTCACCTATAACGTAACCATGACAAGATCTCATAATTACTGCATAAGCACTCTTATAAATCCATGAAATTCAAAGGTAAGTTCATTTTTTTTAAAACTATGAGTGAAAAAGCCAAGTATCTCTAAAACCTACTATGTCCTGTCTCTGACATCTTTCTCCCCAGATTTATGGTTTAGGTCTTCTCGTGGTTTTGACCTGTCATTAAGTTAATTTTTAAATTATATATCACATTTCTCAGATATTAAATGGCTTTTGATGTCTTCATGTGAAACCAAGTGGTAACTGTAAAGCACTCATAATTGATCTACAATGAACTTACTTGCTGAATTTCCATTGTCTACAGCTAGAATCCTGTAGTCAGTGAAGTCCCAGAGTAGGGTCTACACATGTGTTTCAAGAGAAATTTTTTTCCACTGTCTTCTCAAGTAGCGTATCTGGTGCGCGTCATGTCCAGGGGAAATAAGTCACTATTTTCTCCAAACATACAGAGATTTCTTTCAATGTCTGGCTGCAAAGAAACCACTGAACATCACGTTTTTTTCTTCCTGTTGTAGTTCGTGTTGTAGCTAAATGGTATGTAGCTACACTATGGTATCCAGGTACCCAGACACAGCATACATTTACGTAAGACTAAAACCTCATCTACATAAAAAAGAAGACACCATTTTAACTGAAGCTGTTTCTAAATCAGTTTGATTATATTGATGTAATTTTGCGGGAACTTTTTTTTTTATTCCACAGTCTGAATCCAAATTCCTCGTTCTGTCCTTTTGATTTCTTTGTGGCTTTGCCAGACACCCTGGTTTGACCAAGACATTCCTAATTTCAGGCTGTTTGTCATCTGTCTGAATGAGGAGTGCAACCCAGACCATTAAGCATTCAGGTATGCTCAACCTGCACTAGCTGTAGCACAAGTCAGTGTGTCATGCTACGTACATAAGCACCTTGAGCTCTGCCTTCTGGCAGCAAAAATTATATATTCCTGCTAATGACTTGGTAGGAGCTGGGCTTCCACCACAGACACCAACACGCCTGGAAGTGAAGAGTAGGCAGTACCCACATTTAGATTCCAATGAATCCAGCAAGTCTGCTTCTCATGTTGCAATGAGAAAGCACTGAACGTGCGCAACTGTCCAGGTTTGGACCTTAGTTTCCGTATTTCCTTGAATCATATGGTCTCTCTAGCAGCTATATGCTCTACATTTCAGAAGTAACCTTTCCTATCAGAAAAATCAGTATTTAAAAGGCATCAACATTTTCTCTACAAACACAATCTTCCTTATCTCTCTATAACGTACAGTATACCCCATGATCTATTTTTCCACATGGAAGAGGCCCATGCCATCATTGGAATCCTCACACTAGTAAGAAATCATGACATTTTTGATGTGAGCAGGAAGTCATTATGAGCACTGCTGAATTCTTGGTTTTCTATTGCCCCAAACAGCCCTGAAGCACTGCAAAAAGTTACTTCACAGCAGTAGACACCTGACCTTCATGGGATAAGGAGGACTGCATTTTGGAATTACTTATTTGCTTGGTAATAGCTCTGGGAATCTACTATTGTTTGTTTATTCCCCGAGTCTTTAACATAACTGTGTGCTCAGATTTGGTTAGGAGGTGCGAAAATTCCTTAGAGGGCGTTTTACTGGCTCAGTGAGAACACGCAGAACAGAGGCCGCCTTTGAAAGCTCAGAGCCCCGCGCCAGGACTGATGGCTTTGCAGTCCCAGTGCTGCTCTCATTCTACTGCTGGTTGACAAGACAGAGGATGAAACTTTGTTCGGCGCCTAGCCTCACACAGTTAAAAAATACTTGGGCCTTTGTGAGGTATAAGAGGAGAACTAGTTTTCAATAAATATATTCTCTGTTGGTCAAACGTTAGATTGTAACTGCATGTAGCAGTTACTGGTATGTGCTCATGTGTGACTTGGTTTTGTAAAATTTTCACGAAAAGAGTATTCCTCTTAAATAGAGGATACTCACCAAATCCAAAACACATTTAAAATCAATATACTGGTTTTCAATAATGCACATTGGCTTGCCCAGATAATGCACGCTGCATTATGTGGAGTACGCTACATACTTACAGGGTATACCTACCTCATAATCTATTTTTTTTTTGTATTTTCCTCTGACACTACCATTCATAAACACAGAACAGACTCTTCACTACAGAGCTAATTCAGACCTTTTAAGCTCAAACCTAAAAGTTCTAGATGAATGCACATTAACACAAATATTTGTGCAGTTTTCCCTACCTTTACGAAAATATCATTGTGGCATCCTAGCCCCACTAAAGTCAAAAGGAGCATAGCCTTGCATTTCAATAGAACCAATTTATAAATTTAATTGAAGAGCATTTCAAGAATATGTATTTATTTAAAGAAAAGAAACAACTGAAAATTAAAATAAAAGAAAATAAAATACTTTCTGGGTTTTCTTAAGTCTAGAAACCCAGAACTGTTTTGTTCAGAGAGAATCAGGGAGAATGCAGATCATAATACTGGCTACTCATATTATTTAAAATATCTTAATTTAATGATTTTTAGAAACAACTACCTATTCAGTGAAACTGTACTTTGTTTTACTACATAGTGTATTTTTGGTCAATAATAACTAAATCATACTATTGCTAATGTACATCATGCCATATTAATTACTTATTTCCCATACATATTTCAATTAAATGACATGCTGGGGAAAGAATATCTAAGAACAGGTGGGAAGAAGAGAGCAAAGAAGCTGGTAGGCATGGGTGGTGAAAAAACAAAAATTAAACTATGAAAGTATTAGAACTGGATGAAAATGAAATTAACTTTGTGATTGGAACTTCAGTAATACTGTATAGAGCTTGCAATGCAAATAAATTCTGCTTTATCACTTTGGGAAGAAGAATGTTGAAGTTTACAGGCAATCTAAAAGTCTTGTTAAAATGCCAAATAGAATTCATATATGTGTTACAAATTTACTGTAGATATAATGTGCAATAGCATAAACTGACAGAAGAAGAGAGAAATATAAAAGTCATAATTAATTTTTTTTGTGTTAATATTTCCTTGATTTTTTTTCAGCTTACTATAACATTCCAGCTCTACTTTTGTCATTTCCCTAATCCCTTCCCCTCCATTTTAAACAAACACAAAGCTGGACAATCAGAGATAATAAACAGATCCTGAAGTTAATTAACAATCTATTTCAGTCCACTGTAAAATATGTCATTAAATAATTTAACATCTTAAAATAGTCACTTGAATTTTAAAGATAGAAAATTCGCTTTGTTGCTGTTGTTGTTTTTTAATTTAGCATTAATTTTTTAACATAGTGGGAAAAAATGTAAATAGGTGGTATATTGCCATAATCATCATTCAGTTACCCTTTCTGCTCCCCAGCGCAATATAAGTCAGGAACTGGAAAGGGCAAAGTAGTGATACCACACCTCCTCAAACACAGGACTGACCATAATTAACTCTCACCTTTGGGAATCACTATGTTCTATTAAAGTATCATCTACCACCTCAAACATAAAAGATACAGCCTGCAAGCAAGCTTGTAACTTTTGACATCCATTTTCATATGCCTTCCATGCAAATTGAAAATAAATGCAAAGTCCAATATATTATTAAAAAGGCCTGGAATGCAAATCTCTTACTGCTCAAAAGACTGACAATGGATTTGTTTTGTTGATAATTGAAATTACAATAATTAGCTCTGTAGTTTTACAGCAGAGCTGGAAGAGCTCTCATTGGGAGAGATTTAAAAGAATTCTGGGAAAATGAGATCAGCAGATGTTGGCTTATGCCAAAAGAAATGGCAGCTTGAAACCTGTTCTTTACTATATCCAGGTGCATAGATGATGTCACTGAAAAAAGGGAAGAGGAATGAGTGCAAATATTTAAGTGTTTTCCTTGAGAAATGAGAAACTTAAAAGCATACAACTGCAGCAGGGAAGTGCTTCCGACCAACAGGTAAATAAAATATGTTCAAGATTTAAGGGTTAAAGCAAGAATCATCGCTCCGAAAAATTTAAATCTGCTCTAATTAGAGGTATGCAAAACTTCAATAATCACGACTAGAAAAATGCCAGAATAATTAAAATGTGGAAAAGAAACTCTTAAATATTTTCAGAAGGTGTTAAAAAATGTGGGGTTCCAAATTGTAAATCTGTCAAGATCCATAAGAAGTTACAGTGTGCAATACTGTTACTCAGTTTCAAAGTAAATACATCTCAAACTGCCTGTTATGGCTAAAGACAGAAGATAAAGAGGAAAAGATCATCTATAAAAGGAAGTGGGGGGGAAAAGAAAAACAGCTATATGTCTGCTTTATAGGTGAAAAATCAAGAAAACCAGGTGTGGTTTTATGGACTGCAATGGAGATGCATGATTGCAAAACTGAATACTCTAATCGGACCTCGATTTTTATAAATTCAACTTTACACGTGTATTTGTGCCAATGCTGGGTCTGAATTACTGTGTGATCTGGAAGTCCTGCCCTAATGCCTTGACTTGGTTTTCAGCTGAACTTCTGCCTTGCTCATGTCTTACCCTATCCTTTGCTGCTGAAGAAAAGGTTTGTATCCCTGAACATGTTACGATTGCAGTTCTGTGAATAGGAGGACTGTATGGATTTCACATGGATTTATGAATTCAGGTTGATTCCCATGTGAAATCTCTGAAGTCTAATAAAGGCTGAAATCACACTGAAGTCCCACCTTTAGCAGCGGCATTAACAGGGACTCTTTCCCCACCTATTTTTGTTAAGCTTATAGGAACTTGGTATCACTGAGAGAGCCGAGACTTAGAAAAACTTGACTGAAATGGGCCAAAGGATTCAAAAGTTATTAGAAAGGAAAGAGTGAAGGAACAGCACCATTTCCTTAGGAAAATACATTATAAAACAAGTGATAAGGCTGGAAACTAGGAATATCATGTAATAGGAAAATGAAGAGTAATTTATAACTTTTAGTATGACATTCTCACTCGCAAAGGTCGGAATGTTACCAGTTATATTCTACCTAAAAAGTATAGAATTTGCATATGAAATTAAAATAGTAACAGTTTTCAAAATCTATTTTTATTGAAATAGCAGTGTGATAAACAGAAAGATAATTCAGAACATTAAAAATTATAAATTTTTGCTGAGGATTGACTGATGATAGTTGTTTGTATTTTAAAACCTAATCGGTTGCATCTTTAGAAGCAGGACATGTATTTAACTTACAGATATTTCAACTGTATTTTTATTGTGTAACATGAACGGTCAATTTTTGGTTTTAAGGCATGATGAAACATTATAGTCAATTCAGCCAGGTTTTAGCTAAAAATTGGCGTGGATTTAATAAAAACATTTCCTTTTGTATTACTGATTTCTCCAAGAAAAATTATTTCATCTTCAGAAACTGCTATTTCAAAAAGCATCTTTCAAGAACTGCCCTTGCTGGGTGTGAACAGGCCACTAGGTAAGACCAGCCAAAATAACGTAACAATGTTTGACAATTAATGCAATTACAATTTCTTGTACAGTGATCAGACTAATTTTGACTTTAATAAATATCAAGAATGCACCATGCAAGCCATAACATTCTCATCTACTGCATATTTGACTATATTAACTAAAACGGTAATGTGAACCACTTTAGGAGATTTCTTTGAGAGTTTTCCTTGATGTATTCATTATTCATAAAGATACTTTTCCTTCTCCCCTTCTCCCCTCTAGTTGATTAAAATGATAGGGGTTTTAGATGCAATGGTTCCAAGAAGCACGTGAAAGAGAAAGCACAGGATGCATGACTGGGAAATAACGCAGTCAAGTGTCTTCTGAAAAGCACTCACAATATACACCTGTGTAAGCTGTATACATGTGGAGATAATTAGTTACTTCAAAACTGTTCGGAAAGCCAGTATTAACATATACCTTCTTGTATTATTCATGAGATTTCAGAAATCAGATAAAACGTTATTCTTTTAAAGAATTTGATTTTATACGAGCATTTTCAAGTTGTACTTATTCTTACCTGTAGCAGAGCTGCAAACAAATATACTGCTATAAAGATAGGAGTTAAAGAAGTGTGGCCGCTTTTCATTAAGTGGATAGTGTACAAGAAAATCAGGTGTCCAGGAATCACCAAAAGAAGCAGAACTTGGGCTGATTTGTTATTTACTCCTACAGTAAAAAAAAATCCAAAATTCAGTTTAGCTCTTCAATTACTCTATCAGATTTTTATTAATTATAATACAAAAAGCAGTTTTGGAATTCCACAGCATTGCCTATTGTGGAACAGCAGGCATTATTTTCTGCTAAAAGACTCCTTTCACAGAGGTGGAAAAAGCCACCTCTATTGTCTTCCAGAAGAGGGTGCAACCTGTCTGCTTTCATTCTCTACTATCTAATACCATCTACTTTTTTGGAGCTGCAGTGACCTCCTAAAGCCTTTCTAGGAAAGAGGATGTTTTGGACACCGTATTCAAGACATCCTCAAAAGTACCTTATATTTCTAAAAAGTAATCCCACATTTACCATCTTCTCATCTGTTCCAATTAATTTCATAAAATGCAAGTGTAATACATGCTGTTGACACATCACATTTCACCACAGTTACTACATTATTAGGAAAGGGGACAATACAGGGGAGGAATAAGCTGTGAAGCAAGAATCTAGAAAGAAAATGGCAAATGGGAAATGGAATGCAGGGACTTGGCTTAGTGAGAATGTTAGATATAAAGTTTGGTTCTAACAGGACATTGGTTTGAACTTCAGGAGTTAAATGAGAAAGGTTAGGAGCAGGTAAACAAGCTAAGGAAAGATGAAGGTTGAAATCCTTCGGAGTGCATATCATAGGGTCCTATCTTCGACCCTTGCCAGGGTTACACCTTTCCCTGTGTTCCTCTCTGCCCATCACCTCCTGCAGGGAGTTCCTTGTGATGCTCACAGGCAAACCCACTGCTGCCTTTGAACTGCATACAACAAGTTCAGTTTGCTGCCATTTCACACTGGGAGCACAGTCTGGCATACAGGGGGAAAAAGAGGAGACAGTAGTTTTAACAATTAACTGACTAATACATACCTGTACCATAATAGGTTCTGCATGGATAATAGCAACCTTTGGCTTCTTCTGGCAGTTCTCCAGGAATGCTATGTAAATGGAGGTAGGTAGAAATTCTGCTAGCTTGAATAGCTACTAGATTACCACCAATACCTGAAATAAAAAAGGAACAAGTGGTAAATTTTCAACTATTTTTTTCCTCTAGTAGGCAATATTTTTGCAAATTCACCAACTTCCTCCACGTTTACCACAGTCTCCTACACACAAAATTCAAAGAGAAACATCTTTAGAATGTATATTAGTTATAGACAGGCTAACACCAAGCACCAAAGTAAGTCAAAAAACTTGGTCTGCAATTTAGTGTATCACTGGATATTTGGAATATCCATATTGGAAATTTGGATAATTGGAGATCAGTTTTAAGTCATGGTAAGTGCAAAAGATTCCTCCAAAAGGTTCAATGTGATGCTGTCTCATAGGTTAAGCTCCCTTTTATTGCTCCCTCTTCTTTGGAAATCCCTCTTGGAATAACAGAAGTACTACACAGTTGTGCCATTGCTGGATTACCTTCCTAGGTCAGTATTGCTGGCAAGTACAAATAACGCAAAGCAGATGCACTCGCTACCACTCACTACCACACGCATAAATGCAGATTCCACACACAGAATCGTAGGGCTGGAAAAGACTTCAAGAGCTAATCTATCCATTCCCCTTTGCCACAGAGCAGGATTAAATATAATCTTCTACCATTCATAATTCAGGCTGAAAGGACAAGTGTCCGAATAACTAATTTTTAAAAGAATGGTAGTGATGGAGATTCTACATTTTCCTTGACAACTGTTGATATCCTTCCCAATAGAAAAAAAGATTTCTATGAAACGAACCACCCTATGGCACGAAGAGAAGTGGCTGGCATTGTTACAAGGCCACTGTCTATAATCTTTGAAAAGTTGTGGAGATCAGGGGATATCCCTGACCACTGGAAGAGGGCAAATGTCACACCCATCTTCAGCAACGCATTTAACAGTTTCCCACAGCTTCCTCCTAGACAAACTGGTAGATTACAGACTGGATGGGTAGTTTGTGAGATGAGTCGGAAAATGGCTGACAGGTTGCACTCTGACAGTGGTGATCAATCGTTTCTACTCGGGCTGGTCGCCTGTCACACATGGGCTCCACACTGTTCAACATCTTCAAAAATGACTTGGATGATGGGATTGAAAGCACCCTCACCAAGTTTGCTGGTGACACTAAGATGGGTGGCGAGGTGGATGCCTCAGAAGGGAGAGCCATCTTATGGAGAGACCTGGACAGGCTGGAAGAGTGGGCTACCAAGAACAGTATGAAGTTTAACAAGGCAAGTGCAAAGTCCTGCACCTGAGACAACATAACGAAAAAGCCCAGTACAGGCTAGGATCTGTGTGGCTGGGGAGCAGCCTTGCTGAAAGGGAGCTGGGGGTCCTGGTGGATGAACATGAGTCAGCAGTGTGCTGATGCAGCAGCGAAGGCAAACCAGATCCTGGGCTGCATCCATTTCTACTTGCAGAGATAGAGACATGATCATCCCACTCTACTCAATGCTTGTCAGGCTGCACCTGGAGTACTGTGTCCAATTCTGGCCCCCACAATTCAAGAAAGATGTGGACAGAACGGAGAAGATCGAAAGGAGGGCCATGAAGATGATCCAAGGGCTGGAGAACCTGCCCTATAAGGAAAGACTGAAGGAGTTAGGTCTTTTCTCCCTGGAGAAGAGAAAGCTTATCACAGTTTTCCAGTGTTAAAGGGTCGATACAAAGAGGACGGAGGCTCTCTTTTCACAAGGAGCCACATGGAGAGAAAAAGGGGCAATAGGTACATGTTGCACCAGAAGAAGTTTCGTATCAATATAAGAAATTTTTTACAGTGAGAACAATCATTCGCTGGAACAACCACCCTAGGGGACATGGTGGAATCCCCTTCACTGGAGGTTTTCAAGAAGTGACTGGACAGGGTGCTTGATAATCTCACCGAGGCTCCCTTACCCACAAAAGATTGGACCAGATGATCTTTTGTGGTCTCTTTCAACCTAGGATGTTCTATGAATTTTTACTTTAATGAATAGAAAAACAACTCAGATTGTTACATCTACATTATAGAACGCAGTGGTGCTAGCATAAAATTTTCCTGTTGTTATTATACTCCAGAGTTGTCTACTTGCATATCAAGCATATACTTTTCTTCCCCCGCCCCCGACGTTTACATAGCAATGGGCTGCTCTGGGAAGATATGATTAGGCAGAAATAATGCAGATCTTGTCCCAACTTAGGAAGGAGAAAGTCTTTGTTTATTGTAGTTGAACTCATTTGTTTATCTGATGTTTAGGGCTTTGTTTGCTTGCAGAACAAATATCTGTGGTCACCAGAAGACTATACTTGTGAAATTCCTTTGGTGGGTATGGAGTGGCTAAGACAAAGATGGAATATTGAGAACTCAAAGAAGATTTCCTGCCTCACCACTGCTTAAAGGTAATTAATGGCAGAACTTAACAAGGAAGTAGCACTGTAAGCAAAAAGCTTCAAATACAAGTCAGGAAATGAGATATTAGAAAAAAATCATGGAGTTGGCAGAAAGGCCTGTTCATGAAATTTACCTGCATCTTCCCAGTCAGAAGATATAGGGAAAAATATGAACTACCAAAAGGTTGAGTCAGTCTTTTAGCAAAGAAAATTAAAATAGTAGTAGCTTTTTTTCAGAGAAACTACGGAAAGAGAAGTAAAATAAGAGATTTATATAAACTACAAAAGGTGTTTAAACAAATTTTTAAAAAAATCTAAGTAGCGTCCACAGTCTGTCTTTTCCTTGAGAACAATAAGTTTGAGACTTCTGATTAATGAGAATAAGGTATGGAAAGGGAGGCAGAGATAAAATTACGGATCAATGCACTACATTTGGATGGGGATGAGATAATTTCTGTGACTGAATTATGAAAAAGCTGTTATGTAAAACTGCTTCTTAATAAAGCTACAAAGCTGGGGATGGTGCCATATGACTAGAAAATATGTTTCTGCTTTAAAAGTTTCTGCTTTAAAAAGAGAGGATAAAAGCAATCTGGGTAATTACAAGCAGGCTGACAAATGATATAAAACTGATATATTCAAAACAATATTAAAAGAAAAAATTCATAAACTCTTATCTTACTATCTCTATCTATTACAGCACTATGAGAAGAAATAAAAGATAGAAGTAAATAGGACTGTTTTTCAAGGTATGCTTTGAGGTTTGTAGCAATGCAACCATAAACCATGTTGGCACAAAAAAACAGATTTCAAGTATTTCCTAGGAGGTATGCAATTTCCTCTTGTGACTGACAATTATCTGCTTCAACAAATTCAGTCAATCAGAAATATGACAGATGATCTGGACCTCTTTCCCTAATTAATAACAAAGGAAACTGCATGAGAGAAATGAATTAAGGAAAATGGAAATCTGCCCATTTGAAATGGCAATAAGAAACCTGTCTGGACAACAGCGACACAGACAAGTCTATGAAAGAACGTATGAGATTGGTTGTCAGTCCTTTGATGTGTCACTATTAATCAAAAATCTTTTTACTTTTAAAACCATCGTTTAGAGAAAGTATGCCCCAAGCCCTGTTGTGCATGTAGATAACAAGAAAAATGAAGGAAAAATAGTAATAGTGATTCTAAAACAAACTGGACAGCTCTGGGATGCTGGCAAAAAGGAGGTGATATCTGCTCTGCAAAGGAAGCTAACACGCTAACAAAAACAGCCAGTGTGGGGTGTGATATCAAGAGGTGTAACAGTCTCTTTTTTATTTTAACTACAGCTAAGTTGAACATATGCAATCTATTTTAGCTAACTGGAAATGCAATATTCATATATTAAAAATATTATTTTAAATTTCATTTGTTCTTAGTCTCAATAATCTAGTATCAGTGCTATGTGGATATTTTTAAACTCACAGAAGACAGGCAGGTGTACTGACATGTAAAAAGCTTCTAGAATCCGTATATCGCTCTCAGTCTCAACCATCCGACAATGTTGGTGATGGTGATGGACAACAGCAGTCACGCTGTCTTTTAGTTCTGTCCACCCATCTGCCAATTCTTCCTTCTAACTTTTTTTGAACCTTTGGGCCAATTTCAACCACATCTGAGACAAGGATTCCTAGAGATACTATCTCCAAATCTGGTTAAAGAAGCTAACAAAAAGGAAGCGGTGGCCAAGTAAATAAAGAGAAAGATTCAAACTCGTGCCCTCAGTGAGACAAAGGCAGTGATATGAGCTGTACAGTTAACAGTATAAGCAGGCCAGCTGGCCAGTAAGCACCTAGCTTGGAGCTAGGCATGATGCCTCTTGCTCAGCCAGGAGTTCAGTGACACAGACGAGGAACGATGATGTTGTGGAAAGCAGAGGGAGAGTGGAGAGAACGCTGTGAACAGCGGGTATTGCAGGGACATGAGGCCACAGTGAACACAGGGGCTTGAAAGGGCTATCTGGTGTTCTAAAAACTCAGCATGGAATCAGGTTTCATTATTCTGCTGGTCACAGAATGACTTGTATAAAGCTGTGCGTGCTTTCAATGAATCACTTCAATATGTACAGAGATACACAGTTTGTTCTGTAACAGCAGTTACCGTGCATGTGAAGTTATCTCGGCAGTATTAGATTAATCAGATCCCTGCAAGATGCAGAAAACAGATAAAACTGCGTAGGTTGACAAGATGTCAATACATAAAATTGATAGCTTCTCAGCATCCTCTGACTGCGTAACACGGTTGTGTGCTCAACAGCTGCTCATATTATGAGAATCTCTGTAGACGTTTATGAGGACTGTTACCATGAACATTTAAGTCAGGAAATTTTTTTCCTGGAAAACAGTATTTCAGTCACCATAGCAAATACTTTATAATAAAGACTAACTTTGTTAGCTTCTTTTCGTTCTCATGAGAACTACAACCCAGAGGAAAATAATTTATTTCAAAAGTAAAATCCTGCAACTGTTACTACATTCCTCTCAGAACAGCAGATGTGTTTAACTTCAATATGAGAGTGCTACTTTGTCAATAAGCAGAAGAGACGTTGTCGGCTAAAGTGTGAAGGATGTCACACTGACTTACAACATTAAAAGAAAATTGAAAACCTCATCATTTTATCGAGCCAGTTAAGGGCTAAGCAAGAACAAATACTTCTTCTGAAAATTGTTATCACAGTGCTTTTCTGTCTAACAAGCACAGAAAACCGTATTCAAAGTAGAGACAAAACCACGTCATGTATTTGCGAATAGGCCTACAGGCACAATTGTGTTAATCATTATCTGGAAAAAAGATTTTTTTCTAATAATAGAAGTCACCATGCTATTCTGAAAACCACATTAAAAGCACTTTACATCAATGCATCTTAAAGAATATTTCAAAGCAAAACTGTGTCTCATAACCCTCATTACAGGTAAAAACAGAAGTTAAGTGAAACTGGATGGGTTTACTGATGCAGACTAGTCTGAGACTATCCAGCGTTCTGGGTAACACATTGGGCTGTTTTTTCCCTCAGATCTTATACTGCATGTTTTAATAAACAGGGCAACATTTTCCAGGGAAAACTGTGAGGAGTGGCTGATAAACCAGAGGGTTGTACTGGGATCCAAAGGGCACTGGATAGGCTGGAGAATTGGGTCAAGAGGAATCTCATACAGTTCAACAAGAGGAAACTCGAAGTCCTGCATCTGGGTAGGAATAACGCCATGCACCAGTACAGGCTGGGAGCCGACCATCTGGAAAGCAACTCTGCAGAGAAGGACCCTGGAGTCCTGGAGGGCAAGAAGTTGACCATGTCCCTGCAATCCACCTTCATGGCAAAGAAAGCCAACAGCATTCTGGGCTACATTAGGAAAACCATCACCAGCAGGACAAGAGAGGTGATGCTTCCTCCGTACTTTGCACTGATGAGGCCACATCTGAAGTACCATGTCCATTCCTGAGCTCCTCAGTACAAGAAATGGACTTAGTGGAGTGAGTCCAACACAGGACCACAGGGACTGTAGCATCTTTTATATGAGGAGAGACTGAGTGCTGTGACTGTTCAGCCTGGAGAAGAGAAGGCTCAGGGAGATCTTATTAATGTATATAAATACCTGAGGGGAGGGATGAAGACAAGGGAGCCAGGCTCTTCTCAGTAGTACTCGCCGACAGGACAAGAGGCAATGAGAAAAAACTGAAACACAAGCTATTCCATCTGAATACAAAACCCCTCACTTTTTATATTGAGGGTGGTTAAACACTGGAACAAGTCGCCCGGAGAGACTGCGGAGTCTCCATCTGTGGAGATGTTCAGAACCCTACTGGACACAGTACTGGACAACCTGCTCTAGTGGACCCTGCTTGAGCAGGGGGTTGAACTAGATCTCAAAACGTCTCTTCCAACCTAAATGATTCTGTGCTTTTATAAAAAAGTAAATAAAGTCACCTCTTCCTTCCAATTCTATTTTAGCTGTGTTTCTAACGTGCAGAGCAACCACTACTTACTTATTGCTTTTGAAGAACAGATGTATCCACCTAGACTTAGAAAATGACTCTAAATTTTGAATCTTGAGCAGACAAGATACTCATCTTCCTGTGATTTTCCAAGGTAGCTCACTGTCTTTCAGACACCATCGGGAGCTCCTTGCTCAGGGTTTTAGTTTGTCTGCAGGCCACGCACCCAGAATCAAGGTGTTCCAAAGCCTAAGTTGAGAGTAGATGCAGCCCTCTAACCTATCTGTAAGTGTTCCATGGGTAGAATTGGAATAAATTAAGATGCAGTCGAATAATATGACTATTGTTCTTCCTCTCAGACGTCTAATGCAATGCTACAGAGTATTGCCTAACTAAACATCACTTTGATAATTTGCTTTATCCCTAGCATATAATAAATACCTGATAGTCTTATTTAATATGCACTATTCAAATCTTGGACTGAATAGAGACTTACTAGCTTTCTTTCTGCTTTTCAGTGGTGCTTGTCACTATAAATTGGAATGCTTTACGAACATTAATGCATTTATTTTTAAAACATATCTGTTGAGTGATATTTTTGTACTCTCTGCAGAGAGCATTTTTCAGTTTTGGATATCCAGTGTAAAATACTTAAGTCTTTTTTTCCCCCAAAATGTTTCAGTATTTGAAGCAGACTTCTCAATTATTTAATTTGTACCAATAAATGTTTAGTATTTCTGTGGGTCACATCCAGAATCTCTAATCAGGGATTCCAGAAAAAGAGAAGAATTAAGTTATTATTAATTATAAAAAGTCTGGTTTAAGGTACTTGTTTAGCACCAGGGGAGAACTGTATGATAGGTAACAGCAATTTTTCCAAAGCAGTATTCAACTACGTTTTTTGTAAAGTCACTTCCTCTCCTCTCATGCTTCCTTTTTTCTTTTTCTTAAATATATGTAAACAAAGAAAGGTTCCTGCAGAAAACTGCCTCCTATGAAAGCACTGAGACCACAAGATAAACCCTACATATTCAGTTTTAATGACCAGTGCCATAACAGTTCACAAGACTATAAAGAACAGCTGTTTGATGTGGCATACAAATAATTGTAAAGGAATGGCAAACCATATGCATATCAATTCATTGAGATTAAAGATTTTTAGCAACCCAGTTCTACGGAGAGAGATTAACCAGTGACATGTTGTTCCCAAGCACTTACAATATAGCTTGTGCAATGGCACAAAAATCAATTAATACCCACGTAAGGGAAGAATAAGGCCAATGCAATTCCCAAACTGATTTTTCCTGTAAGTCTATCAAGAGAAGAAAGGCAAGAACATTCTCACTTTTGTGCACTCCTGCATACAATGCACAGTTCAAAATAGTCAATTGTGCCAATTAGTCTTTCTGCAGTTCAACAACTTGCTTTTTGATGTCATTTGTATTACAAAAATGAAATGAAAAGGATTTGCCTTAAAAATCATTTCTTTCTTATGCCTAATTAAATTTTTTTCTGTGATTGTCAAAAAATGAAAATATTCTAGATATAATTTTGACATGGAAAGTAATAGTTACTGAAATCTTATAAAAAATTTACAAGTGAGACATAAAAGAAAGAACACACATCTCTAGTAGCATAGAATACACAGATTTACCTGTACAGGCTAGCATTGAAATTAAATATCCAGAATTAAAACCCTCCTCCTTTTTCACGTGAAAATAAAGACTGAATTATATTATAGAATTGTATCACCATTTTCGTACAGTATAGGTGCCTTCTGAGACTAAGACATTCTTTCCAATTCAGGATGCAGAAAAATTAATTTCCTACACAGCTAAATTGCTCTACTACCATACAGGTACACTAATGCTTTCCCTTGTAATTTACAGAGGCAAATTTCAGATGCTCAACTGTCTGAGACAACGGTGATCTAATCAAAGCACTTCTCTGTTGTGTGAAAGTTGAGAGTACAACTGTGCTATAAGAGATTAAAATATACAAAATTATTAAAAAATGCATTTTCTTTTTTGAAGAGGAATGGTATTTGGGTATTTTCTTTCCATATTCTCCAAAACACACAATTTACAGCAAAAGCTCTCCAAAAAACCTGAAAGTCTGTCATTCAATTTATCCTACTAACAGATAAAAAAGGTATGGTTTGGGGAATATACAGTGTAACGTTAACTTTCAGTTCCCAGACAACAGACCTTCAGTTAAGTTTTGTGTTAGATTTTCTCATATGGATTTCTCATATTCCTTGTTCTACATTTATTCCCTCCAGATATCAAGTAATCTTACTATATGTGCAGCCAAAGAGTAAGAAATACTACAACAGTTTTACATTACCCTTAAAGAGTATTGCTTCAAACCAACTGCAAAGGCAAATTTTTCTACATAAAACCTGCAAAGTATTTCTGATTTTCAGATGTTTTCAGAATTAGTTTGCAGATCCTCCATTCTACAAAATGCATAAAAATGGGGTAAGGTCTACCAACGTGTTTGTTACTATGCAGTAACTCCTGAAATGCAAACACTTAGAAGACATCTCACAATGTTTTGTCTAAGCATACAACGAAAATGGGAAGAAAAGTGGCTCCATCTGGTAACTGCACTGTTCATTTCTGCTGCATATTCAGAGGCATATAATTGTTTAAGGCATTATCTTTTTTCTGCACAAAAGGAATTCAGTTACTTGCAAATTGCAATTCCTGAGCCAAATTCAACACGCTGTGATGCTATAAGAGGATTTGCAAATTTTAACTATCTCATCCATTAAAAAACATAAAGATCAACTTCAGTATCTAGGCTGAAGCACAGCCACGCTTGGCCTTTGTTATTTTATTCAGAACTTCAGCACATCAAATACAGACATCTAAATTTCGAGTAGTTTATAACTACCACAATGGCCAAAACCACAAAATTATTTATTTATTTTTAAAAAGCGGAGTTACAATTTAACCCAACCAACCATAGAATTAAAAATAATTATTCATCTCAAGAAATGTGTTTAACAAGGGAAAATTGGAAAAGCGATGGTGAAATACTTCTGGCTGCCAGCAGTAAAGCTGACTATAAATGCCTGTCTGCTTAAGAACTATTTTAATATTCTTGGCAAATATTTGCAGTTATTGTTAATAGGGGTAGGAACCTTTGAGGTTGCTCAAATTCCAGACCAATATTTCTTAAACTAAAAGACTTCTGGCTCCACACCGTAACATATGTGATGTAAGTAATTTGTCTCCCATCTAAGAATATGCAAGTCACCTAGACAGGACCAGTCTGAAAGCTTCTTAAAGGCGCATACAGGAAGTCTAACACCTGACAGCTTTGCAGGGCATACTGTTCAGGACTTTGAGATACGGCAACTGGCACCGAAAAAAACCAGTGACATCTTGAAATCCTGGACAAATCTACACTGTCCTCAAATTTTGTCTGGACACAATCCCAATAGGTTACAATATTTCTTTCAGGTTTCCCTGGTTTCTTTCAGGTTTTCTGTGTCACAGGAGCAATAAACTTTGAGGTAAGTGAAAGGAAAAGGCATCTGAAAAGTGTTTTGAGGGGAAAACCTTCAGCTCCTTTTGCTACTTAGGCTTACAATGAGAATTCCAAGGCCAGGAAAGCACTGGTAGAGAAAGCTTTCTGCAACAGTAATCTTTAAAAAGCCATCTGTTAAGTGGTCTAGCGCACCTTTTGTGTCAGTAAATGAGTGTCAACAGATGTGCTTTTTTAACTGAAAGATTTCCTAAACTCCAGTTTACTACACTATACTGACCAGCAATATCAAAAGGTGCCACTAGAATTATGAAACCCAGGAGAGGCTAATCTAACAGCAACCCAAAAAATCACCTACCTACAATTTCCTTTTCCAGGAGGTGTACCATAAAACAGGCCAATTCTGCATCCTCTACACAGAACATATTTTCTCTACATTTTCCAATAGAAATGCCACTTTCCTTAGAATTCTGAGGGTTGAGGGGGTTAGCACACGCACATACAACACTTATACGTTGCTCCCCTCTGGTCTTTTGTGGATGAGGGAAAACCAGAATTCCTTAGTGCTTCTGTTGTTGCACAGTGGTACTGCAAAAGCATTATCACATGGGCCTTAGGCTAACTTTACTTTACACTACTGTTACAAGACTCTAGTCTTGGCCTATTAGGCTTGTCGTGAGATTGTTATGAGCTCCAAAATGGAGCTCGGTATGAGGTTTCTCTTCTTACAATGTGGAGTTTAAGTCTGGGATAATAGTAAAGGTCTGAAAATAAGGACACGGGACTTGATGGTTCATTACTAGTCACTGAAGAAGTTTAAACTTTGAGAACTGGGAAAAGACTGCTTTACACATAACAAGAAAAGGAGCTAAGCATGAAAAATCCAGATGAACAATGGAATGTGGCTTGGAAAATAACATTCTCAGGCATTGTGTAGCTCTCCAGGGGGCAGATGGCAAAGGCTAAGAGCAGTCCAGAACTGCAAAACTTCTTATGAAAAAGCAACATTTTGAATGCGGGTGGTACAATCATCACAGGAATCACCACCACAGGACCACTGTGGGAGTGCCACAGCTACAAGCATGCCTCTTGCCATCCCTGCCTTCTTGAAGGACTCTTTCTCTCTCTCTCTCTGTTCCAATAGCCCCAGCTTTCCCTCTCTTCCACGTGCCTTATTCTTTGAGCATCTTTTGGCAGCTAGTCACACAGCGCTATGTACAGCTTCTGGCTAGTTCTTTTTCTCTAAAGATAGTTCAAAAGAATGTATGCACGTTGCCTTAATTCTGTTGAAAAACTTCTGAAAGAAAATAAGAAACAAAGTGGTACATTTACCCTTTTCTCTAGAGGCATGTTTATAGTAAGCTGTCATTCTTAGTAATTGAAATTATTTACTTAAATCCAATCATTAGCTAAAAATGTTAAAAAAGGTAAAATGTAAATACACAGGCAATCCAAGTCTTGCAGCCAATTTCTGTGAAAGAAAATGACCTTAAATAGGATGCATAGTTCCACTTAGAAGAGCAGTCCATAACCGCTACAGGGTAAAAGACCATCATCATCATTGTAACATCTGGTAGGAGCATGAGGCCTTGAGACAGGCATGTATCCATGAGACCTGTATCCATTGTAGGTAGCAAGTCCAGAATAAGTGAGTCTATAGAGAATAAACGAGTCTATAGAGAAAATCCAGAAGTATTCCGGTACTGCACTGAGGCAGAAATAGAAGCCTATGGGGAAACAGTAAGAAACAATCACCAGACAGTAGCTGGCTATTGTAATCAAGGGATGTCATCTAGGAAAGCAGGACCACTGGTAAAAGCACTAGTTTGGGTACACCTTCCTAAAAAGAAAAACAATCCTCTTCTCTTAGGAAGCAAATCCAGAGGGTTACCAAAAAGGACTATTATAAAAAAAGTTACAGATGCGAAGTGGAAAAAAGTTGAAGATCAACATGTCTGCCCTGCTCTTGAGGTATCTGGAAATCAAAATGGAGACACACAAAAGGCAGATGCAAGTACTTGCAATTTTGAATTAATATAAAGGTAAGGCACAGGCAAGAAAACATAAAGGCTGAAGTGTAAAAATTAATTTACAGTTAGCAAGGAACACAAGTAGTAGCTGAAATGCAAAAATAAGAAGAAAGGAAATATAGAGCCTTAACGGGAAAGAAGAATGAGCAACATGCTCTATGGAAGACTGAAATACTCAGTTCCTTTTGTCTACTGCCTTCATAAAAGTGGTGATATCTGATCACAGACTGATATGTAGTAGGGCCTCAGGGTAAGTTAAATTTAGTGCATCCTTAGAGAGCTAGATGAACAGTCCACGAATTATCAGTGATCACTTTTGCAAACTGATTATCTTGGAGGTTAGAGAATACCAGAGGGCTGTAATAGGGAAAACAGAAAATATATCTTTAAAAAGGGCCAAAATGGATGATGTGGGGAATCTGTATAACAGTGACACTTATATTCCTACATAAGCATTAGAACAAATTATTAAAAACACAATTTATATGCATCTAGAAGATATGAAAGCTGTAAAACAAGAGCTAACATGAATTTGCCAAGAACATGTTTCTGTCAGAACAATACAACTTCCTCCTCCAACTGAACAGCTTGCCTGATGGCCACAGCAATAGATATACTAACTCTTAACTGTAGTAAAGCTTATCAAAATGTTTTGGTGCTATCCCATGCTACATTTCCCTTAGCAACCTCTGTAAAATTAACTATATCACAGCAATGTGGTTCAAAACTAAAACTTGATGTCCACATTAACATTTTATTATCAATGTGGAAAACAACTGGTCATAACTCATTTAATTGATAGCTTAGAAAACAGAATAGAATGTACACATATGGAATTTGCAAAGCCCAAGTTAAGTAAAAAACACTTTGTACACCAAAAATTAGAAGTCAGAATCACCTTGGTAATTGGAGGAATGGTTTAAAAATCAACAATACATAAAAGTGCAAAATAATGTAAGAAATTAAGTAGAGAAATAAAAAAGGGGAAAATAACAGCTAGGCAGCAATACAGTGGGAACAGATCTGGTGATTATAATTATTGCAAACTAAATATGCATCAACCCTGTGATACAAAAAAAAAAAAGAAAAGCATTTTCAAACTGCATCAGTCTGATAAGATATTAACTATTCTTATAAAATTTGCATTGTTGTTATCATTAGAAGATAGAGCACAACCTAATGACCAAATTTTCACAAACACATTCTTACACACCTGGAAAGTGCATACCAAGCATGGGAAACAACACACATTTTCCTTGAGAAATCTATTTACTTGCCTGTAGCATTCCTGTTAGGTCTTATATCTGTGTACATTATATGTAAATAGTAAATTGCTGTTTTGAAAATTTGTCCTTGGATGTTCATAAGCAAATCCTTTGAAAAAACTGTTTACATATAATATTTGATCATTTAATATTTTAATATACTACTTCAATATTTACAGTTTCCGTTTCTTAATGCATACTTTAGGTTCCTACTTCACATTCTCTATCATGTTTTAATGGTTGTAGTAAATAAGATGAGAAAGCACTCCTTAAGTGTTCAAAGAAACAACTGTTGGCATCAAAAACTTGAAATTAATACACCAGATACTAATTAGCATAACAGAAATTTACTGTAATAGACTTTTCTCAAACCAAGGTATATCAATTGATATATAGTAGCACATAATCCTGTCAGTCTTACCGTTAATTACTGGGGTATAAACAACAATTCCAACTAAGTTAGGATCAGATACAGTTGTGTCCAGAATAAGGCCACCAATACTGAAAAACAAAGTGCAATATTTGGAATAAGGCAAGTAGTTACATTATTTAGTATTTCAAAACTTTTTTAGCAATCTATCTTAGAACATCTTCAAGCCACAATTTTCTTCTCAATTTACCTTCCCCCCTGCTATTACCTCATTCTCAGCTACAGATTAACATTGCTCTAGTTATTCATATATTAAAATTGACTTATTGTATAACAAAGACCATAGAATTTCAGCCAATCACTCCACTTTTAAGATTTATGGTTTTCATTTGACTAAATAATCTCTTAGATCTGTGTATAATCTTGACTGGAAACTGCAGGAGATGAATAGCTCACCATTTCCTTCATTTGATCCGACAAACTCCTGCACAGTCGATGCCAACAGGCCACTGCTGCCTCCCCCACTCATTCCCACCTGTGATTTAACTTTGTAACTTCCTCGTTTTGGGAAGATTAAAGTTTATCCACACTCGACGTTCTAGGGGCTCCTTAAATGTTTCTTTTTGAGTACAATCAGGTGTTAAATAAGATGTAGAGACACAGGGCGACTATCAAGATGAAGCAAGACAAATAGACTTACCTGCTTATAACCATGGCAGTTATAACAGGCTCCCATCCTGAATGGAGAACAGTTCTGGTAGCTGGGTGTTTGGCAGCTATGACAATCCCCATCGGAGTCAGAGCCAAAAAAAAGGCACCAACCAAAGGAGATACATAGTAATATGTCTCTAAAATAATAATACAGGAAAAAAAATAAAAAAAACGGTTTTACTGTCAAGACATTCCTTTAAGTTTTTCTTAATTTAGAACTCTCAAATAAATTCTAATCTATATTAAGCAATTGAGGAATTTTAATAGTCTTTATCATTACTGTACCTAAAGTTTCAACTACTGCACTAAACAAGATGGTTAACATCTGCCATCTGTGATGACTGTCTCCCATCTTCTCAAGGACAGAACTATCTGTGCAAAGTAGGAATTTTTATTTGATGCTTTATGATAAAAACGCAATAAGGATGCGGAATATAAAACATTATTTTGTAATGTATCTACTATAAAAAAGCAGCTGAATATACTGAAAATGCATTTTGTTTATACACAGATTCATAGCATATGTACACCCCCTTCTTTCCAAAGCACAGATAACGTGGTAATCTTCCCAGAAATAGCATCTAAAATGATGCAAGCACAATGTGTAATATTGAGGCATTTATATCAGTAGCTCAGTGGTTTCATAACCTGTCAATCTGAAAATTCACAGCCACAATTCTGCTGCTTGCACCTATCCATCAGAATTGCATCGTATTTCATAGGAACACAACTGCAGACACCAGTGATTCCCATCATAAAGCTGACCTTATAAGGCAAACAGCTGCCTCCACAGAAAGAAGACTATTTTTTCAGATTACTTGTTTTATAATCCCATCCACACAGAAGCTATTACAGTGATCCAAGACTTCCTAATTCAATGGCGAGGTAAATAATGGAAAAATTATCCTAATGGCAAATATATATATATATATATATAAATATATATATATATATATAAAAATTATGAAAACGTTCCACTTTTACATATATTTTGTTTTATGAGAAATGTGGTCATGTATTTACTGTTAAATACATTTTCTCTAAACTTGCAGAATTTGGACACGTCTTAATGCAAAATATATTTTAAATTAACAGGTTGAAGTACTTCATGTAGAACACACACTTTACCAAAGAAGAATATTTAGTATATAAAAATGTATTCTCACCCATGTACTATAGCTTATTACAAAGGCTGCAAATTCAAGCAATTACTACTTTGATGTTATCTTGGTGGAGCTAAAATTACTCCTGGAAGAATTGCTGTAGGGTTTTTAGAAGTTACTATCCTGCTGCATTGACTGGTAACTACAGAGCCAGCAGAGCCAGCAGAAAAGATAGTAAGATACCTTTCACTGGGTAAGCGAAAAGCAGAAAGCTATTAGAATGAGAATGAGACAAAGCCCAAAAGAGAAGTAATTTTTTCCTTTCCTTATATAACTATTCTACAGTATATTATCTCCTCCTTCCTTTGTGGTGCCTTTTTTTCCTCCCTTCCCTCTTCCTGTGAACTCTGAGGTGGGCCTAATGTTAAGAGTTTTTACTCAAAACAGCACACACAATACGCGATTCCTTTATTTGATAATTATAGTTTTGTCTTATCAAACTTACTAAAAAGGACAAAAATGTACTGATGTAAAGTTCTTGAACTACCTACTGCCCAGGTAAATACATCCTTCCCCCCACTTGCAATGAAGAAAGATCTTTATGCGTACTAAAATCAGTCACATAGAAAGGCATCATTCATTCTGCACCTATTTATTTAAAATTTTGAAACTTCTCTCTTTTTCCCCTGTCTTTTTTCCCCCTTTTTTTTTATTTCCCAAGACATAATCATACTGCATCCCTGCTACTTTTTCTTTCTCCTTCTCTGTCTGTTCCTCTCATATGGAACCAAGGTGAGGCATTAGCATGTACCAGACGCCCAGTAACTAATGTAAAGGACAGAATGAGAGACTAGCTTTAATGTAGTAAATTTAGTAAAATATAAAAGGGCACAAAATAAGTTCCAAGTCTGCCACATTTTTGGAGACTTTGCCAATTTTATTAAAAGGTGAAGTCTGCTGGTCAGTAAAGATCCTCTGTTGCAAACAAACATTGAACAGCAAAATACAGATGTAACGGTGAGCATTACTCAAATTAATCACTGATTTTTTAAATTCTTTCACTTGCACACCAACAATTAGCCCACTGTACTCTTTATTACAGGACTTCTACCAACACAGGAAAGGAAATTAAAGTTAAAAAAAGTATGCTTCTAGAATAATTTCTTTTTTAATCGCACTAACAACTAAAGAACTTGTTAGAACGTGTTCATGAAAAAAGGGAGAGTATTTAACTATCTGCACCAGTCTTCAAGCTTGCAAAGCTAGTCCAAGAATGTAGGCTAAGAATTACAAAGAATACTGAAAAAAAGTAAAATATATCATATAATTCCTTTCTTCTGATGGAGTGGGGGAGGAAAGCACACATAGATAAAACTGAAATCAGTCCCACAAATTAACAATGAATACAAAGCAAGAATTATTTAATAGGAAACTTCTAAATAAATAATAACTATGTAAAATATAAAATATACATACACTTGTCATCTTTCCACAGAAATGTTTTGTAAGTTTAAAAAAAAAGGAAAAAAAAATATGAGAAGACAGTCTCACTAGTGTATAATGATTCATGAATTATAACCAAAATAAATATAATTTATATCCACTGTGCAACAGGACCATTTCAGAAGTTAGCAAGTAGCCAGAAGCAAGCGCAACTTTACAAATCTTAGAAAACATGACTAATGCATGGCTGATTATCAAATCTTTCACTAGCTGAATTCAACATATTTTAAGTTAGTTAACAGCAGCTACAGGAAGTAAGGAAATATGCATCCATAAAATGGCACAAGCTGTCATTTTTAAAGCAAACAAAGCAAAAGTTAGATGAACTTCCAAGAGGGTGAATGTGTGCTTTATAGCAATAAAACTACAGTGCACAATGATATAAAAGATAATGATATGAAAAATGCAAACAGTTTTGGGCTTTGGTTTTGGGTTTTTTTGTTTGTTTGGGTTGGGTTTTTTTGTTTGGGTTTTGTTTTGTTGGTTTTTTTTCCACATTAAGATAGAACTTTCAAGACTACTCAGCAATGGCTTAACTTTGTTCCTTTGAGTCAACAGTCAACAGCAAGCGAGAGGAGTTAATTTTTTTGGCCTTATTGTTCAACATTTTAGTATGTACAGATGTCTTAATTTCACCATGGAGAAAAGTACAGAGAAAACCTACAAAACAGGTTTTATACCTGAGTCCTTTAAACAGAGTTAGACATAAAATGGATTATAAAAGCTACCCCATTGTTGCAATACTCCCACAAGTTTCTTCTTGAAAGAGCAAAAGCCAGGAGTGGGGGATCTCCAAGGACACAGCCCCTCTGCTATGATAATATACTTGCACTTTATTGGGATTCTCTGTTCTAAAGTGCTAGAGGGAATGATAAATAAACAAATAAATAGGTCACCAACCATCCCCATGTTGCTAAACAAGGAGGAAATCAGGTATATATATTAACCTGTTTACAAGTTTTACACCAGACAACCGAAAATCACCCTGCCCAGTTTTTTTAAGGCAAAGATGATGTAAAAATTAAGGCAAGGCAACTGCTCCCTACCAGAACTTCAAATTCTACTGCCTATTAAGTTTAATTAAAAACAGAACTATAGAAACAATTAATAGTTTAGAATTATATTACAGAATCTGCCACAAGTGAGCAACAACAGATGCCAGTTAACTACAAGACCCGTGAAACTACTCAGCTCCAGCCTAACTCTTGGGAATAGAGCACAGAAGAAGAAAATGTATTCTACAACACCTGGAGAATGGGAAGAGGGAATAAACGACCCCTCTTTTGGGGCTCACTTCACTTCATTTTTTGATAGATTTACAATAGGTAGTTTACGTGGTAACTCAACCTGGCTCTGCTATAGAATTTGTAGCATCCCACAGTGAAAGATCAATTCCTAGAAGCACTCAACTCTTCAATGAGCTTCTGACTGTGACTTTAAATTAGAAAAGGAAGGAGGGAAGAAGAAAGATTCAAGGTTCTCAACCGAGTCCTTACTGATCTTCATTTACTTTAAGCCCTCATCCCTTCAGTAAACAGGGATATAAATTAATCTTCTAGTTCAGAGAACTCAGATGCTTAATGTTTTAGTCCTTGTGCCGGGCATCTACCGTGACTTACTGCTCAGTGCAGTGCCACTGAAAACAATGCAACCTCTAGTAGGAATTAGAGGTAAATTGGAAATATGCTACTTCAAAGCAACTGGGAGGGACCTGAAAATAATAATGTGAATCACACAGTTTGTCTTCGCAACCCGGATCCAACATGCACGAGAGGTAAATGCATATATATTTAAGCCACATTCTGTGAGAAAAACGGAAAGCTTTAAACAACGTCTTCAGATCATAACTGACAAATGACAAGCACCACGGACCTCCACATTTAATATACTGGGTCTTCCTATTCCAGAGCATTCCTCGTGTTCTATTCGAGGAACCGGAGCAGGATCCCCGTGACGGTCCTGGGGAGCCCTCTAGTGCTTTCCCCCAGTTATTTAACAACGATTCACAGATACATTTCTCAGGGAGTTGTTAAGGGAGAAAGAACTGTTAACCTTTTACTATTCGAATGCCCATGTTTGATAGCTTTGCCATAATTTTTAAAGCACTCAGATGAACTTTTAAGAAATTATATATATAATGGTGGCCGAACAAGATGTTTGATTTGGCCCTAGCCTGGGTAAGAATCCTACAGTTCTTTTCCCTGCCTCTTCTCAGTATGTCATGAAACACCCTCTCAAACCAAAGGCTGAGCACAGCTGTACAGCTCTGTTACAAACAGAAAGTTTGTACATAAATAATTTCCCCCTTCCAGCTTTCTTATCTGAAAACAACTCTTCCCCTGCAGAAAGGAGCCAGAAACTTATACTTTGTTTCAGTATATTTGAGTAGTTAGGCTAATAAATCATAGAGGAAAATAGTTAATTCAGAATACAGTTCAGACACGAATCCCACCTGCTTCATTACTAGCCCATAAACTCTGTGTTTCTTATAAAATTCCCATTGTGTTTGCTATTCTAGAATTAAGAAAGCAGTGAAACAACCGAAAGAACATTAAGAACATCTGTGCTGGGTGAGGCCAAAGGTCTGATCTAGTCCAGTATCCTGTGCCTGACTATGGTCAATGGTTCAGGGTTGCAGAAAGAAGAAAAGAAAATGGCAAGTTTAGTGCTGCTGCTTTCAGTGTGCTCTGCCAGCTTCCGCTGCTGTTTGCCTCAGGGATTGCATCAATCCATTTTCTGTTTGCATCTGTCTGTTCAATACTCAATGGATTCTTCTCTGATTAATTTATCCAAATAGTTTTCTAAAATCACTTTGGTCCTCTTAATACATCAGGGCAGTAAGTTCCACATCCCAATCACATATCTTGTAAAAGAGTTTCTTTAATGTTTTTTAACCTGTTGTCTAATCGTTTTCTGAATGCCTGAATGCCTCTTCCTTGTCATTCACAACTTTGTATACTTCTCCTGAGCTGAAGCTACTCCATACTTCTATTCCACGTTCCTATTTCATAGTTCAAATACATGGCTCTTGGAAACCACGCATTTCCAGGGGCTTTGTTTTATGTTCTGAATTTAGAAAGAGTCTCTGTTTCCCAAGAGAAAGAAATAGAAAGACAATGAAAAAAAATATAAAGAGCAGAAGCAGCCATTTTAGCAGTAACCAGACAATTACACATACCACAAAGAGAAGTATTTCCAGAACACCATACAGAAAGAAAGAAAATTGGGAATCACTCTTAAAAGCATACTTCAGCGCACTTATCCTTCCCCGACACATGTGTGGGATCTGCTTTTCAACTGCAGTGGCTGACTAAAATGTGAGTGGCCATGACAGCTGTAAAAGTAGCAAAGGATCAGTTCGACCTGGCCCCACTCCTTTTTTTATTTCTCTGAGATACATTAGGCCATCTGTAACTAGAGATGTAAATTTCTGGAAATGTATGAAAGGAAGAAAGAAGTCCAAGTTTCTTTCCCCATCTTCTTTTTGGGGTTGAGTGGTTTTTGTTTGGCTTTTTAGATTTTTTTTTTAAAAGAAAAAAAGAAAAAGAAGGTTTTAGAAGAAACCGAGATATTGGTAGTAATTAGTTACTCCTTTAGAAAAAAAAAGAAACATATTATCTGTAATTTATATAAAGCATAGGAAGCAGTACTAGATATAGTCACAAAAAATACTATATTGTTTATTTACAAATGACAAATGTAGCTACTATTACAATCCAGCTACTATTAAAATACCAGCACATGTAACTAAGTTTTGCCTGTGGCCACAATTAAAAAAAAAAGGAAAGGAGTAAACTGTTTTAAACCAGTAAGACTCAGTATTAACAATTTACTATCTTTGAGTCATATGGGTTCAACTTAGACAATTATACAGAGAATATTACAATGCAAAACCATAAGAAACTAATATTGTAGTGAAAAGATTTAGGAAACAAATGAAAAATCACTGGCATATTCATTACAATGTAGTTTACAAAGCAAATTTTAAAGACCAAAATGAAGTTTGACCTATAGGGCATAGGTTTCCAAGAAACTTCATTTGAAATACTTACTAGTATTTCAATCCACATCTTCTATGTGGAATAAATACTAAATTGGCTAAAAAATACAAAAGTACGGCATTGTTCACACATTAAGGAAAAGTACAAAATCAAGAGGCTTCTGAGGTAGAAAACAGCCGCAGCTGGCATGAAGGACACAACATCAGTGGTTCCCTGATAAGCTACATGAGGTATGGGACGGGATGCAATTATTCCATGGCTTTACCTTACGATGTATAGCGGATATGGGAATGGGATGATACCATGAAACAGATAAGCTGCCAATTAGCTGCCCGCTCGATACTCAGAGCCAACATTTTGTCAAATTTTGATGAAATGCTGTCCTTTGTGCAAACTTTGCTCATTATAATGTCATTATAGTACCAAAACACACCTCCATCCCGAAGGCTACCCGCCTCCAAGGTGCGACCACTCCTTCTTGAGTCTGCGCCCTGAATTTCTCGTAAACTATACCTTTAATTGTGAAGCGAGAGAAATTTACACCAATCATGATAAAAGTATGTATGACTAAAGTCACTCAAACTCCACCTTGAAGATAACAAATAGTATAAAAATAGCCCGAGAGAGGGGGGATACCCAGGGAAGACACCATCACAAAGAATTGCATCACTGACTTCTGGGATCAGTCGACGGGCTGAGCCTCTCTTCCCCGCTATAGGGAGGCCTTTGGGTAAGACTTAGATTATACCGAGTGCTTCCTCGGGAAACTTAGAAATTTCTCTAGAGACTCTCTTTTCTACATTTATAGCCAGGCTGTATCGTTTATAACTTTGTCGCGCGTTTTGTATATGTAACAATACTTTCATTTGCACGTGCTTTGCAGACAGTGTATTGATCACCGGCAATCCTAAGAACCTATATATCTGTTGTTTATATAAACTGCACTTTTTTAAGTAGCTAGTCGTTTTGGTTTCTCACTGAACGCGACCAAAGACTTGAGAGTGGCCGTGCTAGTTCATGAGCACGATTAGACTGAAGGTGCAGCCCACTATTAGTGTATCCAAATCGTAATAGTTTAATACATATTAAATGCGATTGGACTGATAGTGCTGAATTGGGCATCACTCAGAATTTAAACCCAGCCACACCTAGCCTCCCACCTCGGTGAGGAGTGTTAGAATGCAAGGGGGTTTATTTTCTGCCAAAACCGCTTTGCCCCTTTTCCCGCAACATTCTCCTATGAGAAAATGTTTTCATATTTTTTGTTTCTTCATGGGAGAGATGAAACAGGAAGAAAAGGACCAATTTTTGAGTTCCTAATTCTCATTTTCCAAACTCACATCTCCTTTGTGACAATCAAGCATTTCATTACATCGGCTACTATCTGAGCATGCTTCTAATAATAATAATAATTATAGGTATATTCCTTTTTAGCAGACATTGTGATGACGAACCTTCTTCAGTAGAAGAGAAGAATTACAGACTGAAAGAAAAAGTCATTCATAAGAAAATTAGTTTGGAGCTGTTTATGTATAATTCACCTCTTCATAGCTATTAGTAGGAAAATAAGCAAACAGTAAAAAACTGTCATCAAGAAGCCAGACAGAATTGATACGTGAAGTAGGATTAGATCATTGCCCTCTGTAGTCAGTAGTCAGTGAAGGCCTCTCCTTTGCTGCTTAGTTATTCAGAGTGGTTATACATTTTTTCATCTTTCACGGCAGAACTGCTGTTCTGAAGAAAGCTACAGCTACATTATAAGATTTATGTTTGAAATATAGTCATCAAATTTATGAGACAAAACAAAAAAAAAGAAAACAGAAGAGAGTAGGGCCAGCCACTATTTGGAGAAGCTGGAAGCAAGCGGTTACTTCATTTACTGAAAAGCAGAAGGAAATGCTGGTAAAATCAAGTTCAGGCGCAGGCAACAGGAGAGAGACATGGAAGTGTCACACTGTGAGGGAAACAAGATAGGAAAGAGCTGAGGAAACTGGTACTGGAAGCTGGAGCAGGAAAAATGAGGAAACAAGGAGGTATTGCAATGGGAGCTGGAAAGAACTTGGAAGGAATCAGAAGGAAACTCACACTAGTCTGCATAAATCATTTAAAAGTCACAGCATTCACAAAGCACAAATCTATCTAAAATAAGGCTTCACTTCTTTGAATACATACTTGTTGTAGACGTGCTATTGTTACTCAAAGTACTTAAATTATTGCTATTTTGGTTTGTGGGCACAGCTGCAGCTCAAGATGTATTCGAATGTTGCCCAAAACCACACCCTAACAAAAAGAATTCTCAAAGCAGAACTCTCCCAGCAGCTGATCAAGAGAGCCAATTCAACTCCTTGCCCTCAGTGCAAGGGGAGAACGCTTCAAAAGGGCCCTGGGAAGCAGATATTTGATTTAGGGGTGGGCATTCAAGAAAACTTGGATGAAGACAGTTTTCCTCCCCCCAAGAAAGCACAGTAAATTCAGCAACTACAGTTTCTAATTCACATGTAGATCGACTGTGATACTGTGAGAGTCTTCCACTTACTAGTAGGCTGTGCCAACATTGTGGTTAGTGACTTCTATCATCTTAAAAAAGATCATGGCATAATGCTGCAACCCAAGATTCCTTATTCAGTGGTATAAATGTTGACAAAAAAGTCAGTCAAACTAAAAGGTTTTCTAAACCTCTCCTCCCCTGCCTTCTCCCCACCCTCCTGACCCAAAAGAGGTTCCTAGGGAGACACACACACTTAGAAACATACTTACCAAGGCAAGCATAAAGACCCTGACTTATCCACGCTAGTATAGCAAGCGTGATAAGATCTCCAAAACTTGCTGCTATAGGAGTGGCAACATTGTCAGGATTAATACCAGTCTTCTTTGATCCAACAATAACTCCAACCATTATTATTCCTACAATCAATAAAAAGGACAGGATAGTAACCGTATCTACTCTTGTAACTCCACAGAAAATTCCAAGATAATGGCACTTTCAAACTTAATAAGCAAGAGGTCAGTGCTTTTTGCCCCAGTATGATTGTTCTTCCCACATGACTGATGTCTCTATTTTTAAGTTTTAGTCATTTTTAAAAATTAGGGTATATATTAAAAAAATACAGCAACCACACACAGAAAATCAAGAACCATCTGTACAATGACCTACTTTGCTTATGATTAGAATTAGCACTATTGAAATTGTAAATCACCTATTTCATGAAGATAAAAATATGCAGTGTATTATTTCTACACCCTACTAACTTTAGCTGACTGAAATTTAAATTTCACTAGGCTGAAAACCACCCTTACATTAAAAACTTCAACATCTGATATAGTGCAAGATGTCCAGTCATGGACTTAGCAGCAAAAGTCAAGAATCTACACCATAAATTAAAAACTAGCCAACATATAAAAATGTTACTTGCTATACAGTTAAAACATTTAAATTGAGGACGTTGATTTCTATTTTTTTCTGTATGAACAGCAACACTAACTTTTTAAGAGGCATTTTCCTGCAGAATGCAAGTGGCTACTAAAAATAAAATTAACATTGTTATTAACAGTCGTCTTTGGCATAACTTGAGTAATTTCCCCATTTTATGTTATTTTAAAGAATTTTTGAAAAATCCGTATTAAAATTTTCATGTATTTTAGCGATATTATGTATTGTAGGCTACATTAGCAGTTCAGTTTCAGAGAAACTGCCTATAGAGTTATACTCCATTAAATTCTCGAAAGAAAGAACTGAAATGATCCTGTAGGATCACAATACTACAAAAGCACCTGTTTCACAAGTAGGAAGATGAAGCTTAGAAAGTAATTTCCTGTGCTGGCCCACCACCAAATAACAACAAAATTTCTCTTAATGTCCAAATTATGCATGAGAAGTGAATAAAAGGCACTCATGTTCTCCAGTTCTCTTGCTACTCTTAATTTCATGCATGATCAAACTCAATGGCTCTGTAGTCACTAAAAAAAAGTGCGTGTTCTTAATTTCATGCAAAACTTCAACAATTTTGTAATTTTCACATAAGTAAGCATATCAGATTGGTAAAAAAAGGAAGTTAAATATTTTATTTGACTTACTATTATTAAGACTAATGACTACGTATTTTCATTAAGAATATGTCACAAGTAGTGGTACTTTTTCCCCCTCATGTCCATTAAGTACCATCTTTTATGGTTAAATGTTTCCTGACAATTGGGAAGAGAAGATTAAATTTATCACGCCATATGGCTCCAGACAGACATTGGCACTGTTTGTAGAGGGGAACTTGAACTTGGGCCAGACCCTTCCCATAACAAGCCAATTTGTTCACTTCAGATACAAAGCAGAGCACAAACTAACATAAAAGCAGTATGGGCAACCAGGAAGTTTGGATTCAGCTGAGATAACATCTTGAGCTTAACTGCAAATAAGTTCTACCTGTTTAGTGCTAAGAATATATTTTGCGCATTAACGAATATAGAAAGCAGGGAAGAAAAGGTCTCCATCATATTAGGTAAAATCTAAAGCCCATACTTTCTGTTCTAGATATGCTCAGAAGGTCACGCAATTCAAATCTTTTCAAAGAATATGACAGAAGAGGAATGCAATATTCAGACCTACATGGAAATTGCAAAAGGGCATCCTATCCTCTGCTGTGTTGCAGTTGTATTACACCTTTCTGGATTTAAATTTTTAAGGAATAACAACATAATATACATTCAGCACGCACAGAAAACTAACTGTAAAAAGTAACATATATACTACTTTTACCTTGTAAAAGAGAAGCTATGAAGGCAGTTGCTACGCTGCTAGAACACAGAAGGATTGAATGATCAAAACGGTATTTGCCCTCTGGAATCCAGCCCAATATAACTGCTGCCACTGCTGCCAGAAAACCAACTACTGTTGCCTGAACCTAGAAAAGAAAAAGAAGGTGAACAAGTCTTAAAATTGGTAGACTTAAGAGGACTACAGACTCATTTTCTATTATTCTTTCTGCCTACCTACATTTATTTGCGAGGTGTAAAGGGAGCATGCTCATCCCTTTTTTGTAGAAATTATGCTAACTTTGGATCATCAAGAAGAAAAATCTTATGCCAGCAGAAAAGGCTTTACCAACATTTCAGAGACTCAAGAATAACAATAGCAAAATCAAGGAAAAGAGCTGAGGATTTACCAGCAGCCAAAGCTGAAGTGCTAAGCCACTTAAAACAGTGAAGCCACAGCATAAACATTCTGCTTACTTTTTGAGCATGTTGTATTATAACATATGGACATGAAATGGTTCTTAATCTTAAGAAAGAGTTGCTTTGGAGAACAAACACTCCTTTCCTCAAATGACCCAGCTATTTAAAATATTGTTCATTATCCAAAAGCTCTATCACATACTTCCTTTAAACACTGAATCCAATGCAAATACAGTACTGAAAACATTTGAGCGGTCAAATTTGAAAGGTTTGGCCAAATCTGAAATTTTTCTCTAATCATCCTCAGATCCTCTCTCAGAAAAATTAAAAAGGAAATACCCGTAGTATTTTACAAAGAATTTTTTACCTCTTCTTCTGATAAATATAAGCTCGTATTGTTTTAGCGTACTCTACTGTTCAAAAAAATCCGTCACGTAAACTTTGTATGTTAAGTATGAGCCAGTGTAGTAGAGCTAGTTTCCCATTAACACTGTGCGTCTCCATACTTACCAATGCTTGTGATGAACTTTGTCAATAACTTCGCTCACTTACAAGATTTAATCAAATAAGCCCATTATATTTACCTGTTTCAAGGCCAAATTGCCAATTATTAGGTTCCATTTCTCAATGGGAGAATCCATCTTTCCAATATTTACCTGTCAAAATTACAAGAATTTCAGACATTTGTATTTAAAATTGTACTACTTGAAAATGCACTAACAAGGCAGAAACTCACAAATTCAACTCATACAAAAAAAAAAAAGGGACATTTTGAAAGCAAGTTAAAACCAAGCTATGCTTTTTTTCAAGTCAAGCATTGCTGTTGATTTTAAATTGTACTTACAGGATCCGCCCAAAAGCAGCTAAACTTGATGCAGTTTCACATAGAAACTTGTTTAGCACTAGCTTACTGTGCAAGATATACTAGCCATCTTACATTCCAGGAGTGTTCAAGGGCCACTAGTGATTAGATCAGTGGCTGGAAGGGAAACTTATCAGCGTTCAGTCATTTTAGGACTGAACTTGTTCCCATAGCCCTTAAATTATATGAGCCAATAGAAAAACATGTACACACACATGTGTGCGGACACACACAGTCTAATGCAAGTGTGTTAATTGATTGCAGGGAAACCACCTGCATAGAGAAACAGCAAGTGCTTACAGAAGATGAGAAACTACATCTAACACTGTTTAGGATTCTAACTTTTAATTTATACAAAACAGCTAGAGATTTATGATGCTGTAAATGATACAGGTCCAGTCCTGAGGCTGTAGCTGGAAAGGCAGAAAATAAATTATTCTAAGAAATGAAAAAGTACCTACATACTCTTTTATAATGTATTTCCTACTTTTACTTATTTTTTGAGTTAGAGGAAAAGATCTGAAGAACAGTACATATCACTGTACTACAACTGTATCTAAAGTAACTTCCCTTTTGAGATAACTGAACTATGTTTTACATGTTGAGCATAAATGTTAGTGTTTTTTTACATAAAATACTAATTTGTAAGATAACATACTTCTCAAAACACAGAAAGTCTTAATGCGTATTTTTTTTCCTCTTCTGATAATTTCTTTCCAGTTGGTTTTACCTCCATTTCTTTACCACTTTGTTCCATTTTGTGATAGTAGCGACTTGTGAGGAACAAAGTATTATAACAAATGCTAACTCAAAAACTTAGAAATATAAGAAGACGCTTTATCTCAATCTACACTATAAATATTTTCCAGTGTTCAAAGTACAGTCAAAGCTCTGCAACACATGCGTTGATTTTAAATATTACAGCAATATTTAAGGAAGTGCAGATAAGAATCTCCTTTGCATCCTTCTTAAATATATATGCTAAATGAAATAAATGGCAGGCTAAGGAGAGCTTCGCTCTTTTTCTCCTTGAAGAAGTTTTTGAAAAGTAACCAAAAAATCCTTGTTAAAACAGTAATCTTGCAAAATGCTTAATCCAGCCTAAACGTGAGCTGCTGCTAAATGGCATAGTTCTTCTCTCCCCTACTATCAGCTATACATTGATGTTTTCTTTCTTAAACCAGATCTATCAACTCCATGAGTGAGTTCATGGCAACATAAATTTGCTTGCTGGTTTGATGGAAAACACTTTTTTTCAGGGAACAAACAGGGCTTATCTTCTACACAATTATCTGATCCGTCACATGCAACCATGCCCAAATGCCCTTAGGGTTTGGAAGGGAGAAAAAAAGCAGGATGACTCCTTTCAGCTGCAGATCTCCATAAAGTAAGATCAAGTTTATTGTAATATTGTGGAATCGATGGACCTAAACAAAAAGTTTCTAAAGTCATATTGCTAATGCCTAACCCTAATAACACACAGTCAAAATAAGAGTCTGCACAAGTTTACAGGGATGACTGAATGAGTGGTGTTTTGGTGTTGGTTTTTGCTTGTTGTTTTTTTTTTTTAACTTCCTCTTAAAAAGAAAAAAAGAAAAAAGAAATATGGAGAAGAGGCAACAGTGTGAACCGAGACAATGAGTGACTCAAACTACAGAACAAAGCTGAAGAATACAAAACATACAATATAAATATTGTGCTTGAATGGGTAGTTGACCTAAGTATACCTCACACAGCACAGCAGTGGGAGGAGGGAGAACAGTTTACATTAACACTAACACCAAAGAGAAGTACAAGCTATGCCATGAGGTTGATTAAATAGTTTAAAAACACAGTCTTGAGGCATATTTAGTGGACGGGAAAGTGGATGGGAAATTGTGAGTGACCAGTAACAAGCAGCCAAAATAGGAATTTGGGCAACAAGATGAATGAAAGTGATCAGGCAAAACTTGAAAACAGATATATTATGGACAACAGAAAGTTGCTAACAAGACATTATGGCTGACTACACAACTACAATGGAGTAAAGATAACTCATTCACAGTCCCAAGAGCATAAACCTGTTGACAAATTCAGATGCAATTATAAGCTAAAGGAGCAAGAAGAAGGATATATATTAGCTCCAATGCTGAACTCATGTTAGACATTTCCTCTTCAAAGGTAAAGCTATTTACAGGGGTGCAGTCTTGCATTTACTTTAGACAGTATCTGGTGGGGAGCCAATTACTGCAAATTTAGGTCAAAGAAAGGAAATTTAATCATACAACTGCCTCCAAATAACAGTTAAGATATGCCTTGAATTAATATACTCCTTCAGTTTTCACTTAGGATGAGGATGACAGGACCAAAGATTGGATGGCTTAAAAGACTAGGGGTCAATGAAATCAATGTGAAGAGTGCAAAGGCCAGAATAACCTCTTTCACAGAGGTCTGGGAGAACTGGCATGTAAACTGCAGGTCCAGTAGCAAGCTTTTTGATTAACTTCTCCAGTAAGGGATGTTACAATATGACACAGCACCTGTTTTTAAAACCTAGGGGAAGCAGAGCAACCAAGGCAATGTCCTGGAGTTAAAATTCCTATCTGGCAACTAAGCCAAAGCTGTCACCTGTAAGAAGTTACATATAACATGTAGCAGGTTTCCACAGTTTTTTGGTTTGTTTTTGGTTTTTCAATTAACACTTAGAAAGATTACTGAGTTCTTGTGTTATTTTTTTGCCTTTGTGGCAGCACTTGGCATGAGGCTGGCTATCCACCAGCTTGTAGAGCTGTGCATATTGCAACTGGTGTTGAGCATGACAAAAGATACACAAGAGAAAGTCAGAAGGTTCTTTGCAAGATAAAAGCCATTTTTTCTGTTTTTCACATATAAAAACTAGATACAATCTTGTTAGCATTATCTTGATAATGACTAATCTGTACTGTTCATATTTTGTAAAATATTGTTCTCTTAAACCTCCACTGTGTTGTGCACACACACATACACACGCTTTACAACATTTACTGATGAGCTTTTCACCAGCTAGAACAAATTAGAACTACCACTGGCAAAAGACAGAATGTTCACCGAACCCTGACAAGCCTCTACCTCCTCCCTGTGAAGGACGTCCAATGAACTTATAATATGCCTAAGGAAGTCCTGGAAAATATTTCAATTACTTGTGTAACTTAGTCCATAGTCTGTCATGATTCTTGAAGAAAACAGGTCATACAAGGAAATTAAAGGCATTAGAAAACAAAAGAAAAAACCCCACAAGTCTGTCGATGCAAAGCTGGGAAGTAGCTTGGTGCCAGGCTGCTGCGACCGTGACTTCAGGCAAAGCCAAAGAAACTGGAGCTCCCACATGTCACATAGTATTGTCTGAAGAACTATATGCTTCTCTGACCTCTTTGTGGCCGGTTAATTAACCTTCATAGTGGAAGGATGTGAACAGAGTTAACGCAATTTGGCCAAGACAGATACACAACAATTTCTGGTACCAGAGAGGAAACATTCCTGGCATGCTTGAGTAAAAACCTTTGAAGCATCAGCTGATTTATATCTTCGTGAGACTTAATGACAGTGGTGAGCGGTGCTGGTAACACTCCTCAAAATAAGTCCTCTCAGAGTGAGCTGTTGTTTGAGGCTTGGTAAGAGCCTGGGCTTAAAATGGACAAATGGAGGAGCTGATTCTGACCTTTTTTTTAAGCCTTTAGTAAGGCACTGGTAGACCTTGGACTTGGTATATTTTTCACCATGGAACACAAGCACTTTCAATCCTCAGGCCAAAGAAAGAAATTAAGTAACAGGTCAACACCAAAAAAAAAGTAAGGTAAAAGGCAAAAGTATTCATGCCTGACAGTAAAGGCAGTAAGGTTTAAACACAAAATATTGTTAAGAAACCGTAAGAATGCTCAGAGAAGTAAGAGCATTAAAATAAAACAGAAAAAAAAAAAGACTGAATAGCTAAGGCTGAAATTGATAAAGATACAACAAAACATGTCAATTCCTATGTATGAAAGAATTGATATGGGGCAAAAGTAATCAATTTCTATAATGGGCATGACACAAGCAAACCTTCATAGGACTGCTAAGGCTATGTCCATCATAGCATGCATTTGGGCAATAACTCAATATAATGTGGCAATGAAATTTATTAATGCCAGAAAACTAGGAGACCTTGTCAATACAAAGCATTGTAATATTGCATAAAAACTGGATGACCTTGAGGATTACAGCAATGAAAACAGATGAAATTCAACAGTAGAAACGCGAGGTCATGCACGTAAGGACTAATAATATTTCTGCCAGAAGATGGGAGAGACAGCTGGAAATAACACAAAAGGAGAAATACTAGGACACAGACATTGATCACCAAGCAACTGTGAGGTTTAAATCTGACGCTGCTAGGAAAATAAGTACATACAAACCTACAAAGTTTCAAGAGCAATTTTTGAGAGAAATAGGGAAGTGCTACTCTACAAAGCCATAGTAAGGTCTCATCTGGAGTTACTTACACCTTTGACCAAACATTTTCTAGAAAGATTCATTCAAGCAGGAACAGGCAGAGAGTGGGGCCTTGCTGGAGAATGGAAAAACTATCTTACAAAGGAGAAACACTGCATAAGGCAGTGTCTTACAGAGATACCCAGTTCAGGTACCAGAGATAGTTCAGCCTCGTTATTAGAACATTCTGTTCATTACAGTTATTCACACACACAAAAAACTATATGGTAAGGTAATCTGGCTTGCTTAGGCTAGAAAAAGGAAGGAATGGAGCATCCTCTGAGATGCAGAAAAGAACTGTGGCAAATATGTAAGAAGATGCAGAAAAAAACATAGTTATGCTATGTTAGCGTTGACAGACACACAAAAAATAAGCAGACCCACCAAAAAAATCACCACAACAAAAAAGGAATAAAATTATTTAGACAGAAAGCTACAACAGAGTTTCTTACAGTTTGATCTACAAAGGTCTAGAGTAGCAATATTAGCCATGCTTTATCTTGGTGCCACATAAGTGGTCTTCAGAAAAATTTGTTCAAAACATACACATTTTGTTAGCCTGTTCAAACCTCATCAAGGCCAAAGAGATCTGTCAACCTTACAGAATACACATGTAAATCTCAAAAATCTACTCTATCTGTTCTGAATGATGACTCAGAAGAGACCAAAGATGTAAATTTTTTATGTAGGAAGATTAGAAGAGGGTCACCTTTTTAACTTTTCCAATTTAATAACAGATTTAAAGAGCCCCCCTAAAGCCAGATTAAGCCATAAACATAAAGCACTTGTGTTCCAAAGATTTGTTTCCTTTTGAAATACTTACAACATATATCTGAAGACTGAAGGAGAAGAGAAAGTTACTTACAGCAGTTGACAGACGGGATGCCAAGGTCATTTCCAAATTTCCTTTGAGACCAAGAAGTGCAGGAACCAAGATAAAAACTTCAGTAACATTCTTGAACACATCCCAATGCTATATAAAGGATACAGTGGGAAACATTCAATTGAAAAATTCTCTTTAGACCATCCGCAAAGTATTGAAAAAATCCTGTAACTCATAACTTAAGCCTCTAAAACAAAAAAATCAATCTTTTTATATTAGACCTAGAAGTCTAAAGCCAGAACTGTTATCTATCTAGATAAAGTAGATTTATGACTGCATATTACTACTTCAAAGATGACAATACCAAAAGTACGAGATACAAAACTTGGCCTTAAAACAAACCTAGTTAAAAAAAGATGTAATTAATTTCAAGTCTTTTTTCTTTCATGACTTTAAAATAGTACCAGGTGCTATGACTGCTCTTGAATTCTGCTCTTAATTTACAATAATATTTTCATCTTTTCCCTTCCAGCTGTGTAGAAACCTAACATAAAAACAGCAAGGAATTAG
The DNA here is from genome assembly GCF_963924245.1 of Chroicocephalus ridibundus. NCBI lineage: Eukaryota > Metazoa > Chordata > Aves > Charadriiformes > Laridae > Chroicocephalus > Chroicocephalus ridibundus. The sequence goes on from NC_086284.1 coordinate 160,384,464, forward strand.
TTGTCAAATGAACAGAGCCTGTTAAGTAAAAAAAGCTTCTCTGTTTTTTTACTTCTAAGTGTGGAATTTAGGAGAGTACAGTTTTCCAAGACCCAGATTTTATAAAGCAAACAAAGACAAACTCTCCCATAATTTTTTCTGTCTTTACATTCATGGATTTACAATCATTTAAATTATTACTTTAATTAAAATTCTCAATCTTCAATTGTCAAATGTAAACAAGAACTGAGAATTTCCTTTGTATTGCTACATATGTATTCTGGGAAAGAATAGCCATGAAACCGTTTGTAAAAAACAAGCTTAGAATGCTTTGCTGTCTTCAAATTTTCATTTTCAAAACATATTCTGTCACATTTCAAAATCCTGCTTTACTGACGTCACAGAATAATGCTAAGTTTAAGGTGAAAAAAGGTAGTACTGACAATAGCTATTTATTTTTGCCTTTGTGTTACATCTCTCATTCATGGTGAGCTGGACTGGGAAACCAATCAAGATCAAAAGCAATATAGAATGAAAAATCAAGATATATCTCAGTGCATCTCAAAAACCAGCTATACAAACACTTAAATTCTCTTAAGGGCAGGAAGGCAAGGTGAAACATTTGGTTGGAAGTCAGTAGTGGCAGTAGGCACAACTGCCTCTTTTGGCTAATCATTATGCTGCGTCATGAAGTAAATCATATATTAACAGCATAAAAACAAAGCATCTGTCCAAAGACTAAACTGCTAAGATGCAAATGAACAAAGCAAAAGATTGGTGTAAAACAGTGCAATGAAGTAGTAAAGTTTGCATGTCAATTTTTATTTTCCTTTTTCGTGACGTATAAAAGTGACTTTTCATTGCAATTGATTGAAGTCCAAGCTTCCTTTAAACTCTTAAAATTTTGAGTGACAAAGATGGTCACCTCTAACTCCTCTTTAAATTAACTTTGTAAACCCTTAAGTGTAGCTAAAGAAAACCCTAAAGCTGAATGAAACAAACCAAAACAAAAGGGAAAAAAAACCCAGATTAATTTCTCTACTGTCTTTAAGTTTGGATATTGTGGTTATTTCATATTTTTGAATAATTTTTTGTGAATCTACTCATACAGGAAGAGAGAATCCATGAGGTTTGTATTTATACGAAATTTCTGTTTCTAAAAAAGCAGAAATTAGGTAGGAAATAAAAGTAAGTATAGTCTTGAAAAGGCAAAGAGAGGGCAAGAATATTAGCCAGTCAAATAAACCATTCTTAACTGTTACTTTCTCCAGAATTTTCTTCAAATATCACTGCACACAGAGTTATTTCATAGGCAACCATTACTTTTAACTCCACTGAAATGCTGCTGACATCTACAACTGTGTTAAGATAGAACCAGTCCTAAAAATGTTCCGTATCAGTAGGATCTTGGTGATACAATACTCCAAAACAGGTTTACAAAATATTATTAAACTTAAGTCTTAAAATTCAGAGAAAGTTTATTTTATCTTAGTCCTGAATAACTATCATCAGTTAAATCTGCTACCACAAGCCAAGATAATCTGGCTTCTCTGGACTTACTACAATTATATTTTAAGGTGGATGTGACTTTGCAGCCCTGTTCGTGTCACTGATGTTTGTAATTCTGAGTGTTCAGTATACTTAATCTTATATAAAAAAGTCATATACACATGAATATTCAAAAAAGCTCTAAATTGCTTCATATTAATTTCATATACCATATGAATGTAGTGCACATTTTCATATACCATGTGAATTATCATGCACCAAATTACACACTAAGTCAGAAATTGCATAGACTTGAAGTACACAAGGAGATGAGATAATGCAATAAAATCTTCTGATCTTTTTAGACTCCTATGTATTTCAGCATTATGGTTAATTACAACTCCTACTTGACTATGCATACATTTATTAGTGTCAACAGAATTTTTAACCATTTCTATATTTCTATCCTTAGTTAAAGCAGAAGGTAAGCGTTTTATTCACCAGCTCCCTGTGGCTAAGCGACAACGTTTACCAAGACTTGAATGACTCCAAATTAAAAATTGGAAGTATTAAAGAAGATATTTGGGGAAAAGGAGTATATAGTAGCACAACCATACACAGACCTAATTTACTCCTCAATATTGTAAACATCTACAATATCACATGTTAGAATTATAAACCCCACAGACTACCTGTTAAAAAAGCCATCTTTCAAAGCAAATACCAACCTGTACAATATCCAAAACCATGCCAGCAGAAACAGTTCCAAATCCTGCTAGCAAAAAAGGTACGAGTATCTGTAACGCCATGATACTACTAGACTCTTTGGGTTGTTTTCTACTTCCTTCCACAATGATATCTTCATTACTGTCACTAGATAAATTGTCTTCCTGCAACATGGCATCTGTTTCTGAAGCGTCCGTTCCATCACAGTAATTATAACTGGTAAAATCATCATATTTAGGGCTACAGCTAGATGAGCTGTGTCCATTACTACCATGAAAACTTGGTTCTGAGAAGTGATGGTACTCTGTGTGTTGTTCAGACCTAACATTAAAATTGTGTCCTGCTGGTTGTAATCCCTCTTGCCAGACACCATTAACTTTTTTGTGTCTTTCATCCTGGTTTATTTGGTAAACAACAGGAACCATACTCAAAAGCAGTCTCAAAAACTTATCAGATTGAATCGTATTAAGATTTATGGTCCAGTTCACAAAACCTTCTCTGTCATGAACTTTGCTATTTGTTTTGGAGATAGTAGATCTGCCTTTACAGTTAGTCATAGTGCTACGGAAGTATAGGTTGAAAAGCACTTTGTTCTTCAGACGTCAGTGAAGAAATCTTGTAGATGAGTCATCAAAGCCCCACACTTGATGATTTTAAAACAAATAAACCAAAATGATCCTTTTTTGCATGCAAAAATGTTTTTTCATTGATCGCAGATCTTCAACAATTCTGTATGCAAGACTGGATCTGCAAAAAAGAAAAACATATATATTCAAGCTTTAAAATATTTTAACTCTATAGAATTTTCAGATCACCCAGTATCTGTATCTTTGCAAAGCAAGTATTCATCTTCTCCAACATTCAATTACCTAAGTTGACAGAAATTAGGAGGTAAAAAGGGAGAGTTGGTAGGTGAGGAACTTTCACAAACCAGTGTACTTTCCAGTGAAAGAAAGAGGCAGCAAGGTGGCCTGTAAGAGAACCAGTGACAGCTTAGCTTTTTCCTTTTTGAAGCCCAGGAAGTCAAAGTCTTCAGGCAGATACTGTGTGTAGCCCCAGAATTCCAGAGGCCTTGAATGCAGTAAGTCCCTAGAGAAATGTGTTTTTGGAAGGTTATGGACAAATGGAACCCACATGATGCACTGTTGTTCCTCCACTCTATGCTAATGGCAAGGAGCATGGAAAAAAATCAGGAAAAAACCCCTGAACTTTCCAAATGCTATCAGAGGTGGTAAGATCAAAGCAATATTCTGGGTGGCAAAGGCCTTATGTGTTGACTGCCCTCCACCCCCATAAAAAGATGCCAAACAGATATTGATATATATAATTCAAAAGCAAGCTAATTTAAAATCATAGTAACGGAATTTTCTCTGAACCAAGCATACAAATTATGTTAAATATAAAGAGCTACTATATACATAATAAAACTGTACATATTTTCATGAAATACTACAATATCAAGAAAAGGAGACAGTAATGAAATTCAGACCAATTAGTCTAAAATAGTTTAAATTCATCTAATTTTAAAATAAACCTGCAGTACTATATTTATGAACATGGCACATTAAAATTTAATTAAAACTAGAAAAAATGTTAGGAGTTAGGATAATGAAACTAAAGATACTAAAAATCTGATTTTAATTTAATTTTGCATGGGGTGTAGGTTGCAGATATTTCCTGAAAGGCAGGTTATTCTGATGCCTAGTAACCACTAAAACGTAATCATTTGATCAATAGTAACACTTGATGTGGTTTGTTTTGCTTTCTGCAAATTATACAAATACAATATATCTTTCACGTTTAATGTGATTTAATGCGCATTTATTTCTACTTCGAAATTTCCATCAGGGCAGAAAATTAAACAATGATATATCGGCAGTCACAAGTCATTTGACATTTCCTCCATCAGAAGCCACTTTAACTTCCTCTTCTTCAATTTTCATGTTGTAATAATAGTTACATCAATATACTAAAAGAACAGTCTTAATTTGACTTGAAGCTTTGTTGACTTTGGTGTTTATTCCTAGTCTCCATGAATACAAGTAAATGATTGGCATAAACAAAGAAACAAAGGTCAGGCAGACCACACCAGCACGATGTGGGATAACACAATTCCACAAGCTCAAGACACTGTATCTCTGCAAAGCTGTGAAAACATATTTTTACAGACTGCAGGAAATAAAAATAGTTTAGAGTTGGAGGATTTTTAATCCATGTTTCCTAAGAAAATAGGGCTCTTAAAGATCATATCATTAATGTTATGATCCCTACGCTTTCCCTTCCTCTGTTTCAACATTTTTAAGTCGTCCAATATTTCTGGAGCAATTTCAGATAGATTTGACAGCGAGTAGAGATGTGAAAGCTTTTATTAACTAACAGCCTTATAAGAGATCCAAATGTGTGCCCTTGCTGTAAGGCACATTCCAACATTAGTCAGGATAATTCACTCATATAGAGCCACAGCAAGTCCACTTCAAAAGTCCCACTGGTCACAGAATTACTTATTTTGTTTTTGCGAGTGAAGAGACTACTCAGACATAACATGAAGATTTTCCCTCTGTCAATGGCTTTATCCAATGGAGCTCTGACCAAGAAACAAATATTTAAAAAATGACAGTGGAGTTTATCACTTGATTTAGACAGAAGTCAAGTTTTACAAGAAAAAGAAATCTTTTTTCCACAAGACCAACAGAGGAATTTAAGCAACCAAGATTCCTGCAGTATCTTTTGCTGCTCTGTAGCAGATTGTGCTATGTTGAACCTTTTAGCACAAGCGCGCAAAACCTCCTAGGCCTCAATTCTGGTTTCCACACATTTTAATTAGGAGAACAAAACAACTTTTGCTGCTCTCCAGAGGAGCTCTAACCACAGGCCAAAATGGTGCTCTGTTAAGTGCTACAGAAAGACAGAACTAGAAGAGGTAATTTTGTTTCTTCCTGGCCCAAAGGTAGCATTATCTAAGTAAAAGAAAAGAAACCGTGCATAAAAAAAAGAGACAAGCAGAAGCAGATGTAAACTAGCAAACTATTATCAACTTTCATGACAACAGCAAAGAGCTTTATAGAAGGATTAAGAGGAATACAAGAGAAAAGAAGTTCATGGAAGTTGAGGAAAATTAAAATTTCGTGAAGGGTATAGCCTACGGTGCTGAAGGTTGCCAACTGATTTATGATGATGGGAAGTGGCACACTACTTAGGAAGCTTGCAGGGGGAAAAGCTTTGGATTGCTTTAGCCACCTGAGTTTCAGCTGGTCACAAGAAACATCTAGATTAGAGAAACTTTATGATAGAATTCAAGAATGGGATGTAGCATTAAGACGTAAAAATGTCTGTGATGAAAGACACGCACTTAGACCTGCAGCTATCTCACTGGGGTTTTTTGGGGGGTGGTGGTATTTTTTTTGAGGAGAGGTGGAGGAGTAACAAACAAAGGATTTTATTTCACTCATGGGGAAATACATCGAGAAAATTTCCCCACAGCTTTAACAAGGCAGAGCCTGGCTCTCATTGTGTTTTTTCCAATATGTCCCCCAGTCACATCACTAGAGTGCTAGACCAGTGACTCACAGAAATTATTCATTGGTCTGGAACTCTGGCCAAAAATATTTGGGTTAATTATCCATATTTTTCTAACATACGGAATTTTTTCCTTTTAAGGTTTTACTATCTTTTTTTTTTTTAAGAAACAAATCTTTTGGGAAGACTGTGATTTCATTTAATATGAGAAAGTGTTAACAAATAGAAATAGCACTTAAAAGAAAAAAAGAGAGGAACAGAAAAATTACTTGGTCAACTAGCAGGTTACAAACAGAGGAAAAGGTTGGCATGGACGGCTAACAGTTGAAATAGTACAAAGCAATTTGGATGAGAATAATTTATGTTTTTCCTACCAAAAAGACTTGGAATGACAAAAAGTGAGCTAATAATAAATGCTGAAAAGAAAGAATTTAAGAAGACAAACTGAAAATATACTATACAGTGAAGAGTAATTACTTCCTCAGAGCACACCGAGAGGAGATAACTATGAAGCCTTCTGAATATAACTATTAATTTATAAAAACCTGTTCCAACAAGGATAATTTTCCAAATGTCATCTGATGCAATAATTTTATCCTGAGTTAGGGGATGCTAATATTGCTGTACTTTTAGGATTTTTTTTGTACCTATGAAATGCAGCAAACGGTCTAAGGAGCAGTGTGATCTCAAGGACAAGAACTCCCTAAGAAGTTTTATTATTGACAAGAACAATGCCAATTTTATTGTGTTGTCTAGAAAAGCCATAGCCAGCTAAAGAAGCAAGCTCTAGGAGCATAACTCATATAAGGAAAAGGTGGTAAAAATCTCAAAAATCCTACCCCCCGTTTCTGTATGAAGAGGAGATAAGTGAATTTGATTTCTTGCCACATAATCAGGAGGTTACAAAGAAAGGTGAAGTATTAAAAAAAGGAAAAGAGAGTGACAAAGATCCTTTGAGAAGACAGGAAGCAGCCTCAAATTTATCATACCTGACATGTTATATATGAAATGAAAGGACACCTTGTCTTTATCCCTACAAGCAAAATAATGAGCTATGTCCAGACTATGAATATAATAATTTCCACTTCATTGTTTCCTAAGTATCTACTTTTAATAGTTTCTTCTCTTCCTTCATACATTTTATAACACATAACAATTACTGTGTATTATTCACCTCTCTCAGTCCTGCAAACATACACAAGCATAAACAAATAATAACAATAACAAATAAACAAACAGTCCTGCAAACACACAAAATAGGAAATACAGCCATACCTTGCTGTTTGCTGAAGACATGTTCCTGAAAAGTGAGACACTCAGCAGTCCAATGGATAACAAACCAATTTTCCCCACAAGAATTAGTACGATCGATGCATACAGCAATTTAAAAAATATACACAGACACAGTATATACAATGTGGAAAATAGACAGGCAAAAACGGATGATGTGGAAAATACACAGGACCATGACCTGGAGGAGATGCTGAGTTTCGGAAATGGATAGCTGTTTTAGAAAAATCTCGATACTTCAGTTATGAAACTGTACACGTGATCGTTATCACATTTTTTCATCCTGCACCTTTGATTGGCTTGATTGGTCTTGATTCATCTGAGGAAGATGAAGATGACAAGGAAAATGTAACTGTTCAGGAAGAGACAGCAAGAATGCTCTTTATTATTACTACCCAAATGAATTTTCAACATTGCTTTGGACATACTCATCAGTCAGTTCTCAAGAGCACGGGAAGGAGATGCTTCTTCCATGCTTTCCTAAGGTTTAAAGAACATCCAGCACTAGCAGGATTAAGGGACTGGATTCTACAGCTAAATTTGATCATTTAGTGATTAGACTGCGAATAATTTATTTAAAGAATGAAAACAATTAGGAATTAAATCATCATGCTTTTTTAAGTACCTCCAAAAAAGGGGTAAGGGGGAAGAGTGGTGAACTATCGAGTATGAAACTTATGCAGAGTCAACATTACAACAGGCTAAACCAAATATTTATCAAAGTCTAAGTCTAGGAAAATTAATTTCTTTCAGAGTTTTGCTAACAAAACCAAAAGATAACACTTATCTAATAATACTGAGAGCTTTCACAGGATCGAAGCCTAATCACACCATAGTCAAACGCCATTTTTCCTAAAAGCTGCAAACATTTTTACAGGTAATCTTTTAAAGGAAGAATAACCTCTGCATTCGGCTTCTAAGTAGCCTACAATGAAACACAATAGCTTAAACATGCCTGCCTGAGAAACACCTCCCAGTACAAGAATGAGCCTCAGAAAGGGTTATTCAGGAAAGTAATATGAAACATTAATGAAAACTGAGCTTTAATATTTTGCCATAATAAGCAAAGATGAAGCTGGATTCCTTTCTGGCTTCAAAGACAAAGCCACACTCTTTTCAGCGAGCGGATGAGAGGTACTGGGCACAAATTGAAACACAGGAAATTCCATTTAAATATAAGAAAAAGCTTTGTTATACCATGAAGGTGGTTGAACACTGGTCCAAACAGCTTATGGACTCTTCATCCTTGGTGATGAAACCCAACTGGATGTGGCCCTAAGCAACATGCTATACTTGACCCTAGACTGAGCAGAGGTGGTTGACTAGACCATTTCCAGAGATCCCTTCCAATCTCAACAATTCTGAGATTCCATGAAGTTTGAAATGTGAGGTTGGGGAGGACTTTTTAAAGTTCAGAATAATATTTACACAGGTGATAAAGCGATCTGCACAGCCTCTTCTCCACTATTGTTTCCTGCATACGTAGAAGTTCCCATAATCTCACTCACACTTGTATCACACCTGTGGTTACTTATTTACATCTTTGTATCCTAGTGAATATATCAGCGTAAAGTGAAAGCTACATCATACTACCTTAGCACATATAGAGAGTAAACAAACAGACTGTATTATCATTAACCATTTTGTAGAATCCGGAACCCATGGTGCTGCACTAGGCTAAGATTATTTATGCCAGATACTTAATGTTTGGTATTAAAGACTGGAAAACATGCTGAAAATTAACAAACGATGCATGCAAAGCAGATATATATGTGAGCATTATATACCATTTCTCAAATATTATGCAGTAAACTGGATAACATGGTGTTTATTGTATGGCAGCTGTAGGTTAAATCAATAGCAAAAGAAACAAAAGAAAAAATAATGAGAGGAAAAAACAGATTAAAGAACCACCAGATGCCTTTTTGAATATAAGACACTAAAAGAGCTGCCAGCCTCAGGCTCAGTTTTCAGACAAGTTTGAGATTGCTGCATTCCACTTCCTGAACGTGGTAGCTTTCGATTTTGGCCTCAAGGAAGAGAAAGCCAGCTGTCAGAAAAAGATTTGGTTTGCCTCTACACTTTTAAGGCAACTCAATCAGAAGAGACCAAAACGGAGCCAGAAACAAGGTAGCAAGGCTGTGAAATGTGGTCAGGTTGTAAAATCACCCAAACAGAATATCAACATGAAAAATACCAGGCAAATCACATCCAGACCATCAAAAGCTGGTGGGAAAGTTTGAAATATAAGAGATAATGCAGTCCTATAGATTAAGGAACCAAGAGGTACTTAACCAGGACGAGTCATAACTGTACTATTTGAGGTCCTGATAACAGGTTTCTACTGTCATCACCAAGGAGGGGTGAATTGCTTATTAACTCAGGCACTAGGATACAGACTTCACATTGTTTTTTGTGGATAACACCCTAAGCTATTTGAAAAGAAAATGATACACTTACTTTTCCTTATGAAGTGTCTACCAGTCACACTGCAATATTTATTGCTCCAGTTTCACAATCTCTTTAAGGCAGTATACATAGGGAATGCTCCCAAAACAGGTCTTCCCACTTGCTCTCATCCTTTTATCAGCATTGCTGAACTGGTAGTGAGGATAACTTAGGATGTCTACCAAAGCCTGCTAGGATTCTGTCTAGAAAAGACATATGAGCAGACTTTTTTCAGGTATTTATGTTTTGTTCCTGACGCTAAGACTAAAATATTATTTAATTTTATATGTTCCATTTGCCAGTGCTGGGCTAATGTAGTGTGGTCTATAATCTAGGATCAAATGTGAGTGAAGAAGACACACAACTGGACAGTGGGGCAGGCAAATTATAACATTCACTGAAATTAAAGAAAAAGACAAGCTACAACTTGAACTTACTTGACAACTAATGACAGAGTAGAAAGTAGTGTAAGTCACAAAAAGCTCCTATTTTTTTGGCAGAAAAGTATGGAAAGAGCATAAATGTACCATCACACGTTAATCACAACGCTTGTAAAAAAAAAAAAAAAAAAACCTAAACAAAACGTTGAAGCCTGCATCTGTGGTGGCAGGTTCTGGCACATTTCTATAGGTGCAAAGGTGGGAACAGAAATGCAAGCACACAGGGATGTGCGGAGCGCCAGGGAACGAGGGCCACTGGGAATGCTGGGCAGATCTAGAGAAACCAAAGAAAGGGCTCATCGTCCAGCCTACCTGAAGCAGTGCACAATCACGCGTACCTGACGAGAAGAGCTGCGGGGGTGCGAGGAGCGCAGGGTACCGGGGCGAGGGCGGCCCTACCCCCTTCAGCATCCCCGGGTAGGCCGGCCGCAGGACACCCGGGCAGGCCGGCGACCAGCCTCGGGGGGGCTGCAGGGTGCGGGATGGGGCTTTAAGGAGGGCGCAGAGGGTGGCTGCGACGGCGGGCGGCCACCCACCTCAGGGCCCGGAGTACCGGGTCCGGGGGGGAACGCCGGCCGTGGACCGGTTCCGTGCGTGGGAGGCGGACGGGCGGCCCAGCAGCCCCGGCACTTGGGCATTTGGGGTGAGGCGGACACATTGCCCCCGGCTGGGGGGCGCGGCGCCTGGCAGCTCCGCCACTCGTGAGGAAACTTTCCCGCCCGCCGCCTCCCTCGCCCCCGCGGCGGCAGGTCGCCGGCCCGCCCCGGCCCCTCTCCCCTGGCTGGTGCCCCCCCGCATACCCCAAACCCCACCGCCGCCGCCCCCCTCGGGCCGCGCCTTCCCCCTCACCTGGGCGCGGGCGATGCCGGCGGCGGCCCGCGTTCCCGCTCCATCGCTGCGGCAGGCAGGGAGGGACCAGCCCGGCGGCGGTGACAGCTCCGGGGCTAGGTGAGCGCCGCCGCCACTGAGCAGGCGCGGAAGCGGCTGCGGGGGGGGAGGGGGGCAGCCCCCGCGATGATGTGGCCCTTGATGCGCAGCAGCCGCTGCTGCTGCCGCCGCCACCGGCTCGGCGGCGGGCGGGGGAGGAGCCGGCCGCCGGGGGCTCGAGCCGCCGCCAACTGTCGCCCCGCGCTCACTGAAGGGAGAGGACGGGGCGCGGCGAGAGGGGACGGGCCCGCCATCGCTCACACCCCGGCCCGGCGTTCCCCCCCGGCGAGCTCCGGCCGCCCGTCAGCGCTGAGGGGGAACCGCGGGCTTCCCATTCCCGCTACGCTGCCTGGGACCCCGCGGGCAGCGCCCGGCGGCGGCGGCCGAAGCTGGGCCCCCGCCTCGCTCCCTCGGCACCGGCCCGGCTGGGGGCTCGGCGGCCTGAGGGGAAACAAAATGCCGGGGAGCGGGGCCAGCCGCCGAGGCGCTGGCCTGGCCGGCGGCGAGGAGGCCTCTGCTCCCAGTCACAGAAGCTCTCTTGGCGACGAGGAGCCGAGAGTACTGTGCTGGCTCCAGAGTGTGAGCTACTGGGACGGGGTGTTTTTTGTTCTTCACTGCAGCTTGGCTAAAAATGGCTTCCTCGGAAATTCGGTTTTTTTAAAGTATTTGGGTCATTTGGGATATTCCTGTTCTTGCCCAAGCTGGTCTGTGGAGCCTGCGCCCAGCATCCGGCGCCTAAATGCGAGTGACTCGCTGGAAGTTCGGCTGCCAGCGTCAAACTAAACACGGAGTCAAGGCCTTGCTGAGCCCGGTTAACCAATCCTCAGAACTCTTTTTTTGAGACACACTCTAAGCAGGGGAGAATGTATTTGCAGGACCTGGGCCAAAACAATCTGCACTACAGTAGTGAAATACACAGCATCAGCTTGAACTCTGAGTCAATACTGCATTAAACGAATGAAGCAACCCAGACCTCAGAGCTATTCAATCAATGCTGTCTCAAGCCTGAATTTATTGGGAATTTGGGCGACGGATGCTGTTGCCCCCTTACCCTCGTAGCAGCTGTGAGTATCCATACCCTGAGTGTGCTCACGCGTCGCGTGGTGTGGATCCATGGTTGGGCTGCCTTGCAAATCAGATAAAGATCGCATCTGCCTCCGCTGTCCGCAGGTTAGACTATAAACCTGAGGTTCGGGAATAGCACCTGAGGGTGCTATTTCTGGCTTTTCTAATCGCTTGTCTGGTGATCTTGGGCAATCATTTCCTTACTCCCTATTACAGATTCCTTGACAGTGTTGTACCCCTCCCTCCACTGAAATCATGTAATACCCGTGGGTGAAACACATTATTTGAGACTCACGTGCTGTTATTTTGGGCTGTGTGCAATTGCAGAAAGACTAATTTTTCTGTGGCCCAAGGCAAAAAGAAACAAACCTCAGTCCTTGAGATTTTTCAGTCGTCAAAGCTAGCAATAGGATTTTTCTGGGAAACTGAAATTCTGGAGCACAGTTGGGTAGAAAGGCGCAGAGCAGGCAGCGAATGCAGTGGGATGGACCTGGCGCCGCCAGAGGCCTGGGAGAGTGGCCGAGGACACTTGCTCGGGTTGGTGTCTCTCAGGAAAACAGCAGTGGAGTCTCCTGCTTGAGGCCTTGCAGGAGGTTTGCTGCTTCTTACTCCTTTGTATTTGTTAATTCTGAGATGTTGGGATCTGGGTTTGGGGGTTTGTTTTGGTTTGGGGTTTTTTTTGTTGTTTTTGTTTGTTTGTTTCTATTTTTTTTCTTGTGTTTTTTTGCAATGAGGGCATATAAACACAAGTTACCTGACCGCTACTTTTTCTCGTTTGTGGCTTGGACTTCCCGTCTCATCTCTTACGGACCATTCCGTTCTCTTCTTATAGTTTTCACATTGTCAAGATTATAAACAGGTAGGGACAGAAAGTGCAGAACAAACCTTGAATAACAGGTTGGCCGGGGCCAGCTGAGCTTGACGGTTGTGTAAGTTTCTTTTCCAAAAGGTCATTAAAGTTCCTTCGGGGCCTGAAGTTTAGTTTCGGGTGCATTTGTCAAATTCTGCGTAGTGAAAATGGGGAGGTTTTGAAAGAAAACTGCTGGCAGGCATTCCAGTATTGTTCCCTGCTCACAGCCCAGTTTCGTGCTCTCACTTCGCCTCCCAAGTGATGGGATGGACCTTTCGTGCCAAATCCTTTCATAAAGATTTAAAAATAGTGGGGCTGTTTTTTTATTTGTAACGTGAACTATTTTCCTTTCTGCATTACCGACGCCGGATTTACATGGCTGGAGGTGTTGGTAGCCACGGGGCGGCTCTGCCCCTCCCGGCCGCCAGGGGGCGCTGCGGTGCGCTGCGGCGGGGCGAGCAGCCCGACCCGCCGCCACTTCCGGCACGGCAGGCACATGGCGGGGGACGGCGGAGCGGCGGGACCGGCCGCCTCTCGGGAGTTGCTGACTGTGGGGCGCCGAGGAGGTGAGCGGCCCCCGGGGAGCGGGGGAGCCCCGCGGCCGGGAAGCGCGGCGCCGCTCTCTAAGCCGGGCCGGGCCTCCCGCCCGTCTTTCGGCCGGGACCGGGGCGGCGGGGCCCAGCTTGGCCACCTCCCCGGGCCGGGAGGTTGATGAGCCCCCGGCCTCGCCCGCTGGTGGGCTGCCAGTGCGGGGGGGTATGTGTGCGCTTTTCAGGCCAACTGGCTGCTAGGACCCCACTTTTTGTTACATCTGGCGTGTTTTGAAGAGCTGCCGTTTTCCGGGGCGCTGCTGGTGTTGGGCGAAGTAAATACAGGGTGAGAAACCCCAAAACTAAAGTTTAAATTAGTATCGATAGTCGTAACAACGCTTCTGTGAGGATAAAAAAGAAATAAAGCTTTATTTTAATTAGTGGTAAAGAGCCAGTGTCTGTATTGGCAGTCATAAGAACTAACTTGTGTAATTGTGCAGTTTCCCCAGATCATTTGGATTTTACGATGCTACTCTTGAAAATACTTATTTAGGTCATTAGCACCGCCACAGTCTGTGGCCTGCTTTCATTGATTGCACCACAGTCACGCACGTGAGGGAGGGATTTAAATCAACGTAACTGGCACATGTTGGTTGTTACCTCAGTATGTTTTGCTGTGGGTTATTGACAGTAGTTTCTCCATGTGTTGATAGCTGTCACTAAATAAATCTTTGACGAAGGACTTATAAACAGTGGGAGCCTGTAAGAAGTGACCAGCACGGTCAGACCAGGGGTCCATATAGCCCAGTGTTCTGTCTCCCAACAACTGCAATAGGAAACGGTAATTACAGAGAACTTGTTAGTTTAAGCGCAGTGTGCTGCCCATTCTTGTAATTGCCCAGTACCTGCAGTTGTAGGGGTAGGGATGCTAGGGGGAATGTTCCTTCTGTAATATCAGATTATGACTCTGCTGCCCTGAATTTGTCTAATTCTATGTTGAACCTGCTGATCCATCTGCTTTTACAGCTTCTTGTGGCAGCACGTTCTATACATTCACTACCAACTACTTATAGAAGTACTGAGGCAACCACCCCAAATGGAAGTCAAGAAACGGTATTTGCAGGGAAGCAGGGTGGAATTCATGGAAGCAAGGACAATTGAATCCTCATTTTCAGTCGTGTAGAAAGGTGGAAAACTAGCAGCAAGAAAAGAGCCTCACAGTTAAAATGTGACATTTGCGGTTGACGTAAGTAAACATTCAAATACTTGTGTGTTTCCAGGGCTGGAAGAAACTTTGTTGATTAGTTCAAAACGTAGCAGCAAGACAGCCACAACTTTACAGACAGTTAGGATGCCAAGGAGTGATGGTAAGTAGGACTTCGCTGTTGGAACAGCGTCAAGTACTAGGTGATATCTTTGACATAACTTACTTTTGCTTCAGTGCCTTCCTTGCATTAGTAAAGGAAGGAACTCGTGTTCTGTTTCTACTGGTGCTTGGTCCTCTGTTGCAGTTGCGCGTCCCACAGGTTAACCAACCATTTCACTGCTGCTTCTGCAGAGTTAGATTTGTAGAGGATAAGTGCTTTATTTGTTCTCCCACCATCTTAATTTTAGAGACCCTTTTGATAATTATGTTGAATTTTCTTTAGTGTAGCATGACATCTGTGGCATCTGTGCTACACATAATTTTGAGACCTTCAGTTAATACTTTAATGGGGAAGAAAAGAGGACATAATTGTATTTCCGTTGGAGATAATGCTGATGTGGAAGTTTCTCAAGATGGCACTCAATATGTATACAAAACCATGGAATTTACAAGCAAGTTTTCTGTAAAGTAGTCACGTTTTGTTTTAAGAATCCAAATGGAATTGAAGTGATTTCTTCCTGCATCACATGCTGACCAATAGATTCGATATCTTTTTGCTGTTTATGTCTTGGGAAACGGAATACTATAATAAATCCTCCTATTAAAACATCTTAAATATGGTAGACAGCTGGAAATTACAGTTGAAATGGAATCTGTTTAAATGCTCAGATTTCTGAGGTATAAATGTATAAATTAATGTGCATCTGTTTGTATATATACGTGAGATAATTACTTCTTTTTCAGTTTTGGACCGAGTACAGAGCTTTTTACCACAGATGGCGCATGCCAATGATGAGCTAAGAAGAAAAATGGTAACAGCACCAGCTCATCAGTTTGATATTGAAAATCTAGACAGCGCAACAGAAAAAGTTATAGAAATGGTAAATACTTACTATATTTTTTATTTTATAAAGTAAATTTAAATGTGATTAAAATAATTCTCTGATCTCAGAATGAGCTAATTTGATAGTTAGGGCTAAATCTTTACCATTTTAGTGTGCAATCTGCAAATTCAAAACATAGGTGTAATAAAAATGCTTATTTGTTTAAGCATTTACTACTTGGTTTTCATACTTGCAGAATTTAATGACTGGGAATGAAGTGGTTTAAGGCCAGAATAAGACATACTTTTGAATCAGCAATTCTGAATCAAAAGTCACAAATTGTATTTTAAATGTCGTATGGGTAATTTGCTTCAGAAACTGGACAATGTAACGTAAGGCATAACAGAAGGCTTTAGTATAAGAGTAACAACTGGCTTTCAGTTGTGCTTTGTGAGTATCTTTAGGACTGGCTATAGGTCCTGGCTTTAGAAAAGTTGTTAGTTTTGTTGTGATCCTTTATGGCTGTTATTTGTCTATTTATTTACATTCACATCAGTATTTTCTTTCTCGTTTTAACTGAAGTGCTGCAGCCACTTGCTCACATAAGAACATTTTAATATGAAGGTGATGTGATATGTGCACGTCCCAGACAAGTGCCTTCTGGCCTGCAGACCCACAAGATAAAAGGCAGAAATAAGGCAGCCGGGGGTTTGGTGTGTGTGAGCTGTCAGAATAATTTATTTGCCTCTGGTTGGATTCAAAGTTCTTATAGGTTGCGTCCAGCCTACATGCAGTGGGCTGTCCAGTGCTGGTATATGCTGAAAAATTCCAAATAAATAGTGAGGAAACGAGGTGGATCATGAAAATTGTTTTAATATGTTTAGGTGGAATGTGCAACTTGGACAGGATTTTTAAAAGGTTTTGCATGTGATAGTGTTTGAGAAGTGTCTTGGCTTTATAACAAACAAGCCAGGAGACCTTGGTATTAATAGCATAATGCAGTTTGCAAATCACTGAAGAAATTTATTTGCATCTCAATTCCTGTATTTTGCTTTGCAGCATACAGGAAGTTTTTGAGGTGAGGATTATCAATTTAAGACAGATATTCTCAGAGAGAAAAACAGGCTTCAAAAATCATGTCTCTGCATATGGAAATATATGATCACTTTTGCTTCAAAAAAATATCGTGGTGGTTTAAACTACTTGCTGTTTTGCAGTAGTTGTAGTGCCATGAACACTACTAGGTTATAAGATATGAACTACATTAATAAATAAACACACATGTTTATATATAGTATGACCCCTCGTACACTAAATGATTTCTTTTGAAATCTTTACTGAAAATGACAGTTTTGATGCCTCCTGCTCGTCAGTTTAAATGTCTGTTTTAAACTATCTGAGTTCAGCTATCGACTCAATACTGTCTTTGATAATGATATAATGTGGTGGTTTAACCCCAGCCGGCAACTAAACACAAAGCTGCTCGCTCACTCCCTCCCAGCAGGATAGGGGGGGATAATCAGAAGAATAAAAGTCGGAAGTGGGTTGAGATTAAGACAGTACACTAGGTAAAGCAAAAGCTGCACATGCAAGCAAAGCAAAACAAGGAATTCATTCACTGCTTCCCATTGTCAGGCAGGTGTTCAGCCATCTCCAGGAAAGCCAGGCTCCATCACGCGTTAACAGTTACTTTGGGAATAAAAACACCATTGCTCCAAACGTCCCCCCCATTCCTCCTCCTCCTCCCAGCTGTATATGCTGAGCGTGACATCCTATGGTATGGGATACCCCCTTGGTCAGTTGGGGTCAGCTGTCCCGCCTGTGTCCCCTCCCAATATCTTGTGCCCCCCCAGCCCTTGCTGGGGGTGGTGGTGTGAGGAGCAGAAAAGACCTCAATAACAAAAGCATCCCTGTGTTATCAATGCTGCTTCCAGCAGAAATCTAAAACATAGCCCCATACTAGCTACTATGAAGAAAATTAACTCCACCCCAGCCAAAACCAGCATATATAAAAATGGCCTTATATTTGCTTTTGGGCAATATAAATTACAATTTAAATATTTAGGAATCTGTTCATGAATGATATCTGTCATAATGCTAGGAGAACCCGAAAGTCTTTCTCATTGTGGTTGTGGTTTTCTTATGGTTCTAGGCTGTTTCATGTGTTTGTTTTATGTTTTACTCGAATGATAGAAGTGGTATAGAAATGTACAATGTGTTAACTAAGGGGTTTTTTTGTCCAGAATGTGGCTGTAGTTGAACTGAGTGATTCTGATACAGATGAAGAGATACTAATTTCAGAAGATGACTCAGAATCTGAAGATGACTCTACAACTGGTGAAGTGACGATAGACAACATTAAGTTTCCTAAACAAAAGGAAGAAAAGGGCAAAATAGAAGTTTTAGACAGCGAAGTGAATGAGTAAATCCATTTTTATTTTACTAAAAAAAAAAAAAAAACTAAAATCAAATCATGTTTTATTACTTTGAAGACTTGGCCCCTGAAACTATCTTGTTGCACAGTGTGGCATTCCTCAGGATCATGTGAAAGGCTATAGTTTACATGGTGGAGAATTCAGGTTCCTCTCATGACTGAGGCAGATTGGATTTCTGAATAATTAAGCACGGTTTTATTCATCAAACAACATGGAAACGAACTTCATCATAGGTTAGACTATGAAAGCAGCTAGAATCTGGGGCACTTGAACTAGTTAAGTTAAAATTCGTGTTCTCTCGCTTTAAGAAAAAATTTGGTAGTGTGCTAGAAGTTTTTGCTTCAAGGGCAGGAAAGAGTTAACTAGGCAAAAAGCTTTGTTTTTTATATTCCGTGGCCTGTAAAGTGTTATGTACGATGTCTTCAATATTAAACATTATTTTAAAGTACGTTATAGGTATGTCCACGTTGCATTCATGATAATAACTGTTGAACACTAAAGCAGTGGCTGAGGTCATTTCAAGATGAGGTGAGGACATGGGTAAGGACAGCCATGACTCAAGAGAGAGTTCAGCAAAGGATTACTTACCCTCTGTGCCTGCCCTGAGCTCCGTATCATTACAGGTGGGTTACCAGCTCATCTCTGGAACGTTTGTGGCTGTAGTGCATATACCCTCAGTACTTAAATGTTCAAGTCTCCCTTTCTGGTGTTAAAATTCCTTTAAGCTACACTTTTCATCTCCTGCTTTCCCTGACACATTTCTGTCCTCTCCATTTTGTTAACAACTGTTAACTGCGCACTGACAGAAGAATAAAAAGGTGAATTTTCAGCTGGTCTGTACTTAGGTTACGTTGAAACAATTGCGTAGCCAAAATCAGTGAAAATATGTCTCACTCATACTTACCTCAGAGTGATCCAATACAATGATTTGAGCTGTTGTATTTACTTCATGGATCTGTTTGCATTTCAGAAGTATCTGTCATGCTCCTGGATGTCATTGTTTGTTTCTTAAAGGAACTTTGTATTTTCCACACCATTAAAGTAAAATTTTCTATATTGTATTTGCTCAAATATTAAACTTAATGTCATGACTCGAAATCTGCAATTATCTACAGAATATTTGAATTTCATACTTAAAGCTGTAATTTTAATACCTGTTTCTATAATATTTGTGGTAAGAAATAACAAGGATTCTGGTCTTTCTTTCACAATGCGGATTCCAAAAAATAGAATCGGGGCATGATTTACTGGGATTAACTGACTAAACCACAAAATATTGTAGCAAAGGGGAAGGTTGGGAATCAAGAATGGGATTGCTACTTTTAATGGCAGCCCACAGATCAGGTTAAGATTTGGGTGGAGCTTCACTCAAAGAAGAGCAAGTGGTCTTAGCAGGCATAGTTTGTTACATAAGGTCTCAATCGATGGAAAATGTCCTTCAAACTAAAGAAAGTTTGAAAGCCAAGATCTTAACTCAGTCATTTTACAAGAGATTTTCCCGTAGACTAAAAAAAAAAAAAAGTATGAAATGGAGAGTAATAATCATGCTGTATAAAACAGTGGTAACAGTCTATGTGCACAGACACAAAAAGTTATTTTAATCTGTTAATGTAACCACCTTTCAATTGCAGGCAGATCACACATTCCATATCAACAAAAAGATAGAAAATATTTTCAGTAACTTTAGCTTGATATGCATAGTTTAACACCGATGTTGAACTCTGTATGTACTATACAAAGATCATAGTAAGTGCACTTTCTTGCATTGATTTACTTCTTATGGCACAAAGGTTTTCTGTACTGCTGAAGAATCACCAGAGCAGAATGTTTAATTGCTACTGTAAAACTTCAACTGGTTTATAGCAAAAATGGCATAATCAGTATATTTTAGTTCAACTTTAAGAGAAGCCTAGGGATTTAAAATTATCATGTAAATGTTGTGTTCACACAAGTAAGAAGTAGGCATGTGAGAACTCGTTCTTTAGTTGTATTTAAAAAAATAAACTAAACCTGTGCTAACAACTGCTGCTGCATAATGTAAATAACTTAAGGTTAATTTCCAAATGCTTTTATCTGTCAGAAAGGATAAAATTTGGACCTGATTTATAGAAACATATCCATGGAATGGGTGTTTTGTTTCTTCTTTCGTTTTGTTTTGTTTTGGTTTTTTTTGGTAGCACTGCAGACAGCATATCCTGGGCATGGTGTTAAGTGCTTCCTGGAGTCACTAAGATTCAAGCTCTGCCGAAAGTTTACTTTCCAAGTGAAGCTGTTCCTTTAATATTCCACAGTGATAGCCTTGGTTCTGAGATATTCATTAAGAGCTTCTTCACCTGTACAAGCACAATATTCACTAGTTAGAGTAGCAGCTAAATGAGAGAATGTTGTCAGAGACTAACTGTATTATGAAGAAGAAATTTAAAATGCTCTAGCCAATATTTGGGTCCTTAAGGAACAATGGAAACTAATTAATTTACCCTCCTACTGAGATTTACAGAACTGGTTCGACAAGAAGAGACCAAACTCAACAAATGTGGAAAGAAAGAGGGGCTGGAATTTAACAAGCAGCCACCTGGGTGGGACTGCAGCAGCGGCAGCCCCTGGATGGCCACTGCGGGCTCCCAGTTGAATTTATGAACTTTGGTATGGGAAAGCAGCTCTGTAAAAATTGGTAATCTTTTTTTCCTGATACTATTACTCATTTTGCTTTCAGGAAATACCCGATACTTGCTAGACATTCCAAAGGCAAAAATCTGTTGTGTCACTGAAAATTTTTTTTTTCTTTTATTTTTCTTTGCCGCAACGCTTGATCTGCCCAGACTTGTAAAGTTTCTTTGACAGATTAGACTTCATTTTTTTAAAAACTGGTCTGGAAAAGAAAGGGTTTTTTTTAATGCATCTTTCTCTGTGGCTGTTGGCAAATTTTGATGACATTTTAAGGCATACATTAAAAAGTTTCCCATGCTCTTACAAGTTTAGAGGAGAAACTTAAGTTCTTTCTGAAGGAAAGGAAAGAAGATTTTGGCCAATTCCTTTGTTGCTTGACAGCATTTCGTAGCCTGTACGCAGCTCTGGTCAAGCTGTAACGTGACTGCTCTGAGAGGAGTTGGAGAGGAATATTCTGCCTGCTGTAGCATCATTTAGCAAATGTACAGGAAGGGCTGAACTGGAGGTATTTGAGGTGGGAATACTGTAGGGATGGGAGAGGAACTAGATTACTGTAACTGGAGGAATGTAGGAGACACAGGAAATGCATCCATCGCTCCTGTTTTACTGGATACACTGTATGCGGGTAAGGTTGCCTTTCCATTGATTTGGACTGTCAGATGAGTAATGAGAGAGGAAGGAACCAACTTACCTAAATCTTTCCCAAAGCCAGACTGTTTAAATCCACCAAATGGTGCTGCCACATCAGTTTTGTTGTAGGTGTTAATAAAAACCGTTCCGGCTTCTAGCTTTTCACTGATGTAGAGAGCTTTGCTTAGGTCTTTTGTGAAAACTCCTGAAGCTAAGCCATATTCTGTGGTATTTGCCCGTCGCAGCACTCCATCGACATCCCTACGGGGGAAAGAAAATATTTAATTGCAACTAGGTAAAATAAACAAGTGTTAGCAACCTTCCACCTTCAGTGTCATTGAAGCACCCTTTCCCATGCTCTTTCCTTCTCCACTTAGCTTTTTTGAAGGCAATTTACTAAGGACTAATCTGTGTGTCAATCCGACAGATTTATGGAAGTTCATACGTTTGCTTCAAGCTCGTAACTTTACATTTCAGTGGTTCAGATTTACACTAAGAAGTGTCAAAGGAAAAGTTGCACGGCGCAGACCAACTTTGGGGACTAGAGCAATACAAAAATATTTGTAAAGCAGAGCTTGGCAGCAGATTATGAATCAGTTTGATAAATTTTTGGCCCTGCTTTACAAGTTAATGGAGAATAAGTGCTGAAACTCAGCCTTCTATTGAGACACAACTTTTCAGGCCATGTCCAGAGTGCTATTTTCTATTTGCATCTCATCTCTGTATAGCTTCAAAAATCCATAATAATTTAAAACTTTAAAAACCTCAGTGCAGTTCGTTATCACTATACAAAATCTATAGATGTGAAGGGTTATCTGTGTGGCTGATTCGTAACTGCATTATCAAACTGCAGAAAATGACGCCTGGTGGAAATAGTTATATGAAGTTTCCATACAGGGTTTTAATCTCATTTGTGTGTAAAATAATTCCTATGGTTTGGAATGAAAGCTATTAAAACTGGCAGTCTACGAAATACACAGAGGGATTTTCAATTGCAACAGTAATGTGCCAATGTTACACAATGCACAGCAATGCTATGTGGTCTTTTGTGACAAAACAAAAACGAAGCGATTCCACTGGAAAAAATACACATTTTGTAATTTGATCAAGCTGTTGCAATTACCACATCAACTTCAGTAAAAATGTTTCACTGAATATTAAGTCTTATTTAAGAACTGGCACTTAGGGTTGCATTCCATCCTGTCACACACTGTTAGTAGCATTAGTTCTACATCAACATGGAGCAGGATACCCCTTACAAAAAAAGAGGGTATTTTCTCAGAATTTATTTGGAAGAGGATCTAGGAATTCAGACTGATCTTACAAGATTTAACAAAATCAGACTATTTACGCTATCATTTCTACACTTAGAGTGAAAATGAGAAAGTTTCTAACGGTAACCGGAGGAGAACATACCCATTTTTAAACTTAGAAATCACCATCACAGGACCAAAGGACTCTTCCTGGGCAATATACATATGGTCTTCAACGTCTGTGAATACAGTGGGTTCCATGAAGAAACCTAAACAGAGGACAGAACATCATTTAAGCATGGCGAAGATGCTTCATGGTTTGTATTGTCCAGGCTGTCTCTTTCCCATACTTTGAGGTCATAGGTAAGTTGCGACTTGAAAACAGAAAATACCAAGATTGATATGAATGAAGTACGGATGGAGATGCATGTAAGCACCAGCGAAACAGCAGAAAAAAGGTTAAGAGAATGGCCTGTATGGATCAGAGCAACAACCTGTGCTGTTCCCTGCCCTTTCGGGAAGGTCTGCATGCCACAGCCCAGGGGAACCCTCTGGGGAAAACCCTGCACTCTGACAGCAGGAAGACAAAGTTACAGCATGTCACAGAGGCCACTGTTTTTGCTGTTACCCAACAAGAAGATAGACTGTAGCCATAAAAATCTGAATATTCCAAACAAGAAAAAACATGCAACGGGCAGCGATTTTGCCTAAGATTTATGGATGCTGAAGTAAAGAAAATTCTGAGGGAAAGGACCTCTACGTAACAACTGTTCACTTCTAAAGGGTGTAAAAACCTGTCCAAAAACTTGTTCACCATTGCCAAGTCCAGAACTGTCCTGGTGTTATACACAAGAAATCCTGGTCACCAACATCTTGGTGAGTGAGTGTATTTCAGTGCAACTGGGTAAAATCAGCTTCAGAGACTTTCTGTAATTACCTCCCCTTCCCATAAGATTTCCCATCTAGCTTTGTTACACTGATTTCATATGGTTATAAATTTCCATTTTCATTTTATTTGGGGATGCAATCATTTTGTTTCGAAACTCTGACGCAAATGTTTCTCCTTCATTATTGATAAAGGACTGATGACCACGAGAAAATGTTGCCTTCATGCCTTCCCATTAAACTTAGCATACATATTCTTTAGATAGCAAAAAAGTCTTCTAATAATAATACCTTACGTAGACTCTGCTAGCAGTTTCCTCAGTCATCTTCAGTGTTTTTTTGATCTAAATGGATATAATTACACTTATGGCTCCTAATAGTTCAAGGATGTTGCACAAAAGGCCTCAATGCCTCACAAACAACAGGAATAAATCGGCAGAAGACTTCCCGTATAGATTAGATTCTGATTCAATTTCACGTTATGCTTCAGTTGCGCAGGTTCTCTTAATATGAGACTTGAAAGTCCTGTCCTCAAGTGTTATCTTGGGCTTACCTGGTACTGTTCCCATGATATTGCCACTTCACATAACGCAGAAGAGACAACCACGACAACTTTTATTTAAAGTGTAAAAGTTCCAAACACCTTTGAACACTATTTTACCTGGTCTGTGTACTTGTCTTCCTCCATACACTAGCGTGGCTCCTTCTTTTACTCCAGTTTCACAATATTGCAGCAGCTTTTCCAAATGTGCCTTGTGATTTTGTGGACCATGATCTGTAGACCTATCAAGCGGGTCACCAATTTTCATCTTTTTTATTTCTTCCACCTATGGGTTACCCAATTAAAATGAAGTTACATAACACAGCAAACAGTTGTTAAAAGTGATCAGCGATTTGGGATGCTTCATTGTTAGTACTATGAAGTTTGGCTCTAAGAAAGGGCTGGATTCTTAAAAGGTGGAAAGCTCTTCCCTTTCTAAAATGAGGCTTTGTACGGTGTCTTACGTTTGATAATTTCTGGTTACTTCTGAAAGGTTTTGATGCTGTTTTCATGCATTCATTCTTTTCTGCTATTAAGATAGGCAGGTAAATGTTAGCTTTTATAGTGGTAAATGAGCTATCACAGTGATTTCCTGTTCTTGAGCTAGATGAATGAATTTTCCAGTGGTACAGTGTGGTACTATTGGAGTTTCAATAATGACCTTTGTATTATTCTAGCTACACTTCCAATATCCCTTTTTTTTTGAACTACACTGCAGCCTTCAATCACATTGACCTAAGTTCAGTAATTTTCTTAATCTTACTTTCCTAGTCAGGAGATGGCCTCAAGGTACAATGTACTTAAGGTAGAATATCTAGTTCAATGTCACTTATCTGTGCATTACTGATGAAAATATCTCCTTTCAGTGCCTTCCTTTTAACCCTATAAAGAGGCTCCCGAGAAACAACATTGCCTATTAGCAATATTTAATTTAACAATTTGATTTAAACAACTGAAAATTAGAAGAAATGCAAATGTCTTAAAACTGGTGGCTCTTTGTGCCACAGTAAAGCATCTGCTTAATCTTTGTTCTTTGAATATCTTACCACTTTTCTAACAAATTCATCATGGATTGATTCTTCCACAAACAGTCTGCCAGCTGCAATGCAGTTTTCTCCTTTGTTGAAATATACTGCTCCCATACCCTGATCAGGGAAAAAAACATTAATATTTATATGCGTCCTTTTGTTCGGTCTCCCTTTCATTCTGTTCCCTTGGGTTGCATCCTGTGTTTGTGACCCTCAACATGTCACGCTTTATGTAAAGGGACATCATCAATGCAACAAGCAGACTAATCTTATAACCGGCAAACACGCTTCCATGAGGACAAATGGCTCAGGATGAACTCCTCAGCACTGCTCTTCCCATTTCCACCAGTGTTCCACAGAAACATCTGCTGCAGCGTCAC
The DNA here is from genome assembly GCF_963924245.1 of Chroicocephalus ridibundus. Classification (NCBI taxonomy): domain Eukaryota; kingdom Metazoa; phylum Chordata; class Aves; order Charadriiformes; family Laridae; genus Chroicocephalus; species Chroicocephalus ridibundus. Next base: position 160,409,732 of record NC_086284.1, read on the forward strand.
AGAGAAGAGGGCTGGCAGCACGACCAGTGAATACGAAGCTGCTGATCCACTGAGCCCTCCTCGTGTGTCAAAAGTCGCATGTAACTGGGTGAGCATCACCTAACTCTAATCTGCAGAGCACCTCCTATTTAAAGAGTGTGGATTCAGATTGTTCCTTTTTATTCATCAAGATCTGATATCTGCCATTGTTTTTCAGGGGGGTAGGGAGGTGGGGGAATGAATAGCAGGACAAATAAAATTCCTAAAAAAGTAGTTTTCTGGCAGCTGCAAAGGCCTAGGGTCCTGGCATTAATAGGTATGACCGGGATCATGTGCTACTGTGGCAAAAAAAGCATTGTTTCACAACAATTTAAAGCCATCGATGCCAGGTATAGCCCAGGCCAGCCTCTGCGTCACCCTCTCACTTCTACAGCTGAGAACAGTGGCGGGGCCAAGCAGTGCGCTGACTGCGAAGCTTCAGCTTTTATTATTTTCCACATATCCTTCACTGTGAAGTCACTCGGACACTTGTCCTGCCAAAAGACACTCCAAAAACGGGGAAAGTGTATAATAGTTTCTTCCTGGTAGCAGTACTTGCTTACGCTGGCTTAGAGAATTCACAGAATTAGTACTTTGGGTAAGCGTGGAAGATCTTTGTTTGCTTCTTAGCAAGGAAACTGCATCTGCTGTCATTTTGATGAATCAGATTACCTGAGCAGGAAATAAGCTCCCTAAATTCCCTGAATTTCTCATTTGCACATCTTATGTATGAACTTTGGTAAGGTGGATTATCACGATCGATGGTGAATTAAGAAGAACTATATGGCAATAGGGAGCTCATTATATATTTTAACTCACCTTCAGGCTTTCATTTTTTAAGCGCTTTTTTTTTTGAGTATCAGATTTTGACAATGAATTTTAATGTGTTAACTTGGCTCGTGAAAATACCTTCCAGATATATTTCTTTTTTGTGTGTGCGTTTTCTAATGTATATATCTTGTAGTACTGATCCCTGCATTTTTGGTGCAGCACAAGCAGTTTAATTGTGCTGGCATAAAGAAACATCCTGTAGAAAGAGTGTCTGTTTTCTAACGGATTGCATGATGTTTCATGCAGGCTACTGCAGTTTTTGGCAAGTCAAGAAGAATATTGTAATACTGTGAGGGTATGTCACAAAGGCTTTGAATATATTTTACTTTGAAGTAACATTACCATTTTTACGGCTCTGTCAAGTTCACAGTCACTGAATATGATCAGCGGTGATTTACCACCAAGCTCAAGAGAAACTTTCTTCAGATTAGTGGCTGCACTGTAAAAAATAGAAATAATCATATAAAACCAACTTTTAAAGAGCTTATTTCATTATTTCCTTTGAATCGTGTCTTGTATAAATGTACAAACCTCTATTTTCCAGTAGTGGCTTAGAAAAATTCTACATAAATGTACACAACCATATGTAGTTATGCCTTTCTATTACTGCTACATGTACACTATAGATAATAAGATACTTCAGAACGAGGTTAAGCAGTGTTTATTTATGCATCTTTTGCTGAGAGTACCTCTTCATGATCTGTTTACCAGTTGGTGTTGAACCAGTGAATCCAACTTTGCGAACATCTGGATGTTCAGACAGGTGCTGTCCCACTAAGCCACCTATCGAGGTGAGGAAAACAGTTTAACTAGGCAGCGCATAGGCAATTTTTACCATTGCAGCAGCAGCACTGTCACACAGAAAGAGCTAACAATATGTCAATGAAGTACAGTATCACATCCTTATTTGTATTTACAGCTTTATTCATATGACTATGAAAAATCTCATATTAGTTAACTTGGATCGCATTAGTGTCTCCACATTCCCCCACCTGCCTGGACTAAAGAACTTCCTTCCTAATGTTCCACTATAGGTGGAATAATCTGATTTGCAACAGAACCTGCCCCATACAGTTACTTGGTCACTTTTCTTCTTTAGGGGAAAGAGGAAAATGGTGTGGACCATGACCTATAGTGACCAATCTGCATCTTACCAGCTTGCTTTAGGCCTCACGGTCACATTTAAATACTTCCGAGTGGTGATAAGATTAGGAGAAAAAATGAAGTTTTACAATCAAGTGAAACATGTTTCTCTGTAATACATTCTTTTCCAGAGCATTCATGCTATTTGTGTGAACTTATAAAGGGTGTAGGCTGACAGCTCTTACCACTAGCTAGAGCCAGGTGACATACAGATTTTTCCAATTCTGTTCTGGAAATATGTGAAATCGCTGTATGGCATAGATGCAAGCCTACGACCTATGAAGATACATGCACTTATGTAATAGGTCTCCAAAAAGGTAAAATGCTAGTTCACCAGTTTTAGCATGACCTACTCTTCCCAGAAAAATGGTTAGTTGAAGTTTTACCTGAACCAGGCAGAATATTTATAACGCCCTTAGGAAATCCAGCTTTAGCTGAGAGTTCTGCAAACTTCAAGGAAGTCAGAGGTGTGACCTAAGTAGAAACATTTAGATTAGGTCTCCTCTTTTAATTAAATGTGTGATGATATCTTTTACATTCAATACATCTGAATTTTGATACAATATTCATCTTCGTACTCACAGTATCAAATTAAGACTGATGGCTTCTTGCAGAAAAGAATTCATTCTTGAAAATAAATGAATTTTCAAGATCATGATCAAGCAGCAGGGTAGAACTGAAGCCAATCAGTACCTTGTATCATCAAGGCACTTTGTATTTTCATACGTGCCCTTTAAAACATATGACACAGTCAACCTATGGGTGAAATCCACTAGATTGCCTGAATTATTTTGCCTGAATAAATAGTGGAGGACCTGATCCACCTGTACAACCCTTTTTATTTTTACCTGAGCTGGCTTGAGTACGAGTGTGTTGCCTGCAGCCAAGCATGCTGCGCTCTTCCATGCAAGCATCATCAGCGGGTAATTCCAGGGGATAACAATTGCACAGACACTTAAGGTAGGGAAAAAACAGGGAAAAATCAAAATTTTGATGGCAACTTTTGAATGTCTTTTCTGTATGTCAAGGCTGTCACTAAGAAGAAAAAAGTGATGCTTACCCTATTGGCTCTTTCTTGGTGAATGTTAGATTATGGTTTGGCCGGGCCTGGTTAATTGGAATTGTAGCACCCTAAAAAACAGCGGAGGGACACATCGTGATACTGTTCAATCATTTTTATTACAAATATATTTGCCATATAGGTATGTTTTGGAAAGCCACAGAGTGGGCTTTCCAAAGCATTTTTGCATCAGAGAAAGGGGCAGGGATGCTTCTACTGTATTTCATACTATGGATACTGTAGTCAACTCCTGATTTTCAGCTGGATGAAATAAAAGCATAGATAACAAAAGTATCAAAGAACGTAAAGTGAGGGTCTGATGGACGAAAAAAAGCTGAATGATATTCTTAATTGCGTGTCTTAAAGATAATTGAGGAAATGCTGTTCAAGCTGTGCCACGGACTGTGCCATCAAGCAAACACACCAGCCTCGGTCAGAATGTGACATAGCACATGAGTCTTTGCACTTACCCACATGATGACCACAATGACATTTTGCTCCATCAATAATCAAGAGCTGACTAAGCATGTAGATCAACCATGACACCTCAATGATTTTCTTAGATATTGAGAGTCACGTTCTAAATCCATATTCTCCAATTGGAAGCAGATTGCACTTTTGTATTGCCGGGGAGACCCATTTTAGGTAAAATTCTGATTTTGATATATTTTTTGATTCCTTGATTACTTTTGGTAACACTGCTTTTTGGCACTGTGTCAGAAAAAAAAGTGTAGGGAAGCACCGCCATTGATTATTCCCTTTACATATTCACTTGCCTGAATTTTGTCACACCATCCAGCGAAGTATCTAAATGTTTGCACAGACATTCCAACGTGGGTCTTCAAAGCTAACGTGTAGACAGCTCCTGAGTCGATAGACTCTATTGTTGCTAATTCTTCTTGATGTTCTTCCATCAGGTCTGCAAGTCTTTAATAAAATCATTACAAATTCATGTGAAAGAGAAGTGACATCTAACCATTGACAGCTTAAAATGATATTTAGTATGGCAGAGATCCGCAATTAAAATAGCATTTCCATTGAATTTGGAGGTGGAGCATTGGAGCCACTGCTCATTGATATCAGTAAGAGCTTGAACAATAGCCTGTTAAGGTCTGCAAATGTCTTCACATTGGCTGTAGTAGACACTGGATGAAGACATGGACTGTGAAAACTTACCCGATGATTGTTCAATTATGAGTTTGTAAATAAAATAATAACTAGAAAAGCTATACTCTTTTTCTGTTGTACTACCAGGAGGCAGCAATAGAAAATCAGACCAGTAAGTCAGAAAGCAAATACACGGTAACGTAAGAAATATCAAGTAATCAAAAGTACCAAGAAGGAGCACTCAAGATCCTAGTTTAAGATTTGAGAAACCTAGCTTCATAATGCTGCTTTGTATTGTCTGAAATTGGACTAAAATACTTAAATGCTTCAAAGGCACACGGATGTCCAAAGGCAGAGCTCTCTAGCTGTAATGCAAATTGAATTTTATATGCCTTGGTACCTTTGAAAATCTGGGCCATGGTCTCCCTGGGCCTCAAGTTCTCCATCTGTTAGATTTATGAAACAATATGGTGAAGTGTAAGACTGTGGTGAATATTATTGAGTTAATAGTAGCTATCAGAGTGTCTCAAAAATGCATCTGGACAGACAGATACCTATACTTATGAGGAGCTCTTGTAATTCAGTGGTCCCCTGCTCAGGCAGAAAGGTCTGTTTGCATGAATGACTTTTTACATTCAGTCTTAGATCTCTCACATAGCAGTGAAACAGATGCATCAATGTTTTTCTTAAGCTTCTATCTGTGTTTTGATACTCAGAAATATAATCAGAACTCCCATGTGATTTTAAGAGCTTAACCGAGTGCATTTTAGATCCTGTAAAGAGTATTAAAAACTGGGTGTGAAACCCAGTTTTCCATTATGTAAATTCTGCCCATTTAAAGCATTTGCAGAGATGTAGAAAAATGCTCTTTAATACCTTTTTTAACTGTATCTTGGAGACCCAGCTACAGGTCGGGAATCAGCAATACTGTGTAAAAGAATGGATATGGCACCTCAGGGACAACGAGAAGGTTCCATTTAATGTATGCTTAATATCTTCTATTAATGATGCCTTAAGACAAAGTAGCAGAGCTACGGGCTTTAATAGTACAAACCTTCTCTTTGGTTCATCGCTCAAAATCTCTAGTTTGAACAGAGGCCAGAGAAAAAGGGGCCTTGTTTGAATTAAGGTGGACCAGAGAGAGCCTTCAGTCGTACTGGGAGTGGTTTGCAACATAAACACTCTGGTATAACTCTCCTAGAAAGCCAGTCACCTAGGGAGAGAAGAGTTTAATCCAGGAATAATCTATGTAGTGCAGGGGAGTTACATTTTCCATGTGCTTAACAGTTATGCTTACAAATCTTGCAACTGTAAAATGCAGAGCAGTAGCTCTAAGACCTTAAAAGTTCCTCTTTGGGGCAGAGTTAACTTGGGCTCTCAAGCACTCTACATTCCTAATACAAATTAAACCCAAGTTTGTACATGCTTTGAATCTGTGCACCCTTGTGAAAAATTTAAGTGATCAACTGTATTTAATTTGGATATGAGTTCTGACTTGCTGTTGTGACGCCTACTCAACTTTTTAGAGTCCTGCAGGCCTTTTTCCAAGGCCTGGTCACATACTTTATGAGACAAAAAGATTTTTCAGTTTTGCTTTCATTCTTTTTTGCTAAAATACCTCAATGTCTTGTAAAACGTGGCATTTTTTAATACTTTTTTATTTTTAATTACATCTACTTGGTTCATAAGGCTATGGTAAAAGAGGGGAGGGGAATTTGGACCCAAAGCATTTAACAAAGTAAGAAGTCTTACAGCTATATTAATGTGATAACAAATGATCTGCTGCGTACACTACATGGACACAGCCCAAGTATCCCAAGTACAGAATCACAATTCCCCCTGCTCCTCTTCCTTAGCTGCCAGACCACAGACGTGCAATGGATTCCCAACTCCTTCCGGTCTCACCAGGCTAAACCCTTATGAGAACAGGGTCATCTTCTAGTTGCATATTCCAAAGCTCTGAATCAGATGGATCTTCAGTTTCCACACCCTCACAGATGTTACCCAGAGCAGTGACCCACCCCTGCACACAACCAAACTGCCAGACTGTTATTTTGCCTTGCCACCCGAATGCATAGCCTGCTGCCATCCCGCAGCTGCTCACTGTGTAACTGATCCTTCTTCTGCTGTGTGTTCTGGCGTCCAGGGCTAGCCTCCTGGAACAGCACAATAAAGGCTTCATATAGCAGTGGGTATGGGCACACTACTGAAGATTATATTTTCTGAAGGTGAAAAAAATTCCTTTTCTTGCCTATAGACAGATGTGCAGTCTCCTCAGCACAACTGACTTGACCAGGACATCCAACAGTAATGTTGATGAGCCTGCAGACTACACCCTGCAGAAGAAAGGTGTCGATACACAGGATCTACTCCTTCATGAGTTCCTTAGGGCAGGAAGTTTCAGGTCTATTTGAGATCCTAACTTCCTTAAAGCCAACCGCTATGTCAAGCACAGTAACTAGTAGCTTTCCATCCACTGAACAGGATCAGAACTTGCCTAGTACATCTGTGCTGACAATTGGTTTTCCATCATCACATTAACTAAATGTGAACCTGGGGCATTCAAAAGTAGCGATCTGCTTCTTTACCCATCTCTACTCATTCATTTGCATGTCCTAGAACTAAAAAAGCAGTGAAAGCTCTTCATATAGCTCCACAAAAGAGGCTTTCTTTAAAGAGAAGCTCTGAAGCTTCCAGTCACCCCAAGTTTGCAAGACAGTGTTCTCCCTGTGCTTGCTGTCAGGCACCAGAAGCATCATGCTGTGTATGGAGAATACATAGGAATTGAGCTTTTATTAGCTGCCTCCGCTATTGCTCTCACAATATCTAGCTAACATGGTCATCTTTCCAAGAACATCTCTTGCCCATCAAGGCTTAAAACTCACCATTAAAATACCATTCATTCAGCAAAACCATTGTTTATCTTCTGAAACAATAATAACACAGCCAAAAAGAGAAGCAGGCATTATCCAGGGTTGACACAGTGAAACAGATACAAAAGAGAGCTGGAAGTGCCTCAGCTCAGCTGGAAGTGTCTCAGTAGGATTCAGCTTAGAGAATTTCTACACAGGACAATTCTTCCACAACAGACCACAACACATCTCCTAGAGTGGGTCTTTAGCCAGGTGAGAAGTACGCTGGCATATGGTCCTGGAAAATCTAGCATCAGTCACAGTCTATTTCAAAATTGGTGGCAGTGTCACTGTATGTTTACTGTATGGAGAGCAGATGCAGGCAGGCTTAGCAAGGTCAAAAGTCTCCGCCTACCTAACGTAGGTAGACTCTGCCTTTAAAACTTAGCCTCATGTATACAGAAGAATTTGGACTTTACAAGGAAATTTTCAATCCTTGCCACAAAATCCATAGAGATTAACTGAAGCCATTAAGTATTTAAAAGATGTTTTCTTCAAATTCTTTTTTGCCATTCATAATTAATAATAAAAAAAGTGGTGGCAGTGAGAAATCAGAAGATTCTTTTCTGCCACAAGAAAGGTTATCCAGCTAAGACCTGAGTCACTGAAGTAAATTAGGTGATGAAAAGTTGACTAGTCTGGTACCTCTGACAGTGGGATTATGAATATCCATCATATTCAGAAAACTATGCAACAATTCTTCAGAGGAACAAAGCAATAAGATTTAAGAAAATGAAACAAACACAAGCTGCCTTTCACGTACCTGTACATGAGTCGCCCTCTTTCCCTTGCATTCATTCTTCCCCATTCACCATTTTCAAATGCCTCCTTTGCTGCTGCCACTGCCTTGTCAACGTCAGCCAACGAAGCAGAAGATACACTGGCTATTATCTGTCCAAAAAGAGCATTGTGTTAGCTCAAACTGGGAGACTGGGATGCAGAGTGTTATTCCTTCTTCCAAAACTTTTTGTCCAGGTAAAAGCAAATACTTAATAACCTCAACCTCAGCAGTTGTCATGGGTGAGTCAGGCTGCAAAAAGTTCAGACGCAACTGAGGTGGCTGAATCTGGAGGACGCTGCATGGACTCAGATTCCAAGATCTTTCTTCTTAACAGCAAGGTGCATTGTCCCACTGGATTTCACACTCTCTTTCCATATGTAAAATCAATGTGATATTACAAAATGTGGAAGCCTCTATATGTGCTATTATGATCTAATATCTAAACATGCTAAAATGACTCCCATATGTTCCATTCCTAAGGAATGGAGCTTCTGTTACCATTAACCACCATATACACATGGTATTTTATGATGATTGTGTTCTATAAATACACGTGTTGTAAATTCTATTACAGAATTGTTATGACTTTTATTCCATTCCATAATGAGTTTCAGAAAAAGTACCAGAGTCTGACTTCTGATGATAGCGAAATTTGTGGCATTGATTTCAGCAGAATTAATTTACTCCAGAATTAAATGGCAATTACGTAGACATTAGAGTTGCTCTTCTTATTTATAATTCATAGTTACGAGTTGCTCAACCAAGATTCAGTAGTTCAGGACTGTATATAGTAGTGCAACTGTATATATTTTCCTACTGAAAAGTCATTTTCTTTACTGAGAATTTAAAGGGACATTTTAAAGTCACACTTGCCGTAAGATGACCGATTTGTAAAAAAAAGTAAAATAAAAACTGAAGTTGATGACTGGCAGGAAATATATACAATATCCTAAAAGAAATACTTCTTTAGCAACTAAACTTCAGCAATTTTTGTTTCCAAAGCTAAACAAGAATGAAATCAAAGCAAAACATACAGACTGTTATGGAAATTGACATAATAGTTGAAGTGGAAGTAGGTTATTTTTGCTGTGTGGCTTGACTGAAATGGAAAACTGTAGAATATACAAACTGAGAAGTAAATTAAAACTTCAAATTATTTCTAGGGGCTATTTAATGTGTACTGTATGGTTTTGAAATTAGCAATATTCAGTTAGTGGTTTAGATTTTATAACAGGCAAAGAAATTGAGAAAACTGGTAATGATCATATTTAGAAATTACTTACTGATCCATCTGCTGGATTTATAGTGTCATATGTTTTTCCATCATCAGCATTTATAAATTGCCCATTTATGAAACACTGGTATGGCATATTCACAGTCATGTTGTTCACATTTTTTGAAACCTAAGAGTGAAATAAACAACAAATTAATTTAAATTTTTAATAACTAAGATTTTAATGTAGCTTAACAAGCTTTGCTATCTGCAGCCAACATCCAGATGGATTTTAGGAGGTATATATGGCTGTTAGGAGTGGACAAAAGAGTAAAATGAAACAGAAATCATATTCTCCCTGAATGCCAATAAACATACTCTGAGATAGTTAAGCAGATTTCTGTATTTTTTACCATTGGATCTTGATATTCAAACCAATACTAAACCCTGGTTAAAGCTGGTCTTAATGGACTTCAGTCAAATGCATAATTCCCAAGTTAAAGAAATCCTGACTTGCTTGATGACTTAAAAAAACACAGAATCCTCCTTTCACAGAAATTTTTTGTCCAGATTCTTATGAGCAAAATCTAGCACTGTTTGCCTCAGGAAAGCAGAAGATCTGGAACCATTCTGACTGAAGCATACTGGCAGGACAACGCAGGGGAGACAGGAATATCTGCCCGTGTGTGAGCTATTGTAAACTACGGCATGTTTTTGATCTCCTCGTTTCTGGAATATTTTAAGTGACATTACATATATATTTCCATTACGAAATGCAAATATATAAAAGTTGCAAAAAAAAAGTCACAAAGGAGAGTTTGTATGACCAAATATTTGGTTGCTTTTCCTACTGCATCAAGTAGTCTAATAAAATGCATTGTCTGCCCTCCCCCCAAGCCCAAGAAAGATTAAGAAATAAGGCAAAATAAAAGGTCTTACATAATCAATGACTAACTCTTCTTCTTTATCTTCTCCTCTGAATTTTCTGACAGCCATTTGAATAAAGTCTGCAAACTTAGTGGCCATATACACATCTTCATTCTGCAGCTGCAGTCCACTATATTTCTGTTTGATCTCTTCTAGCATTCTAAAGATTTTGAAGAAAGAATAAGTTTAATTACAAATGAAAGAATTCTTTAAATAACTGAATCACTAGAAGGTTGAAAGGGATCAAAGCTGGGCACCAGTTTGTATGCATGTGAATATGTGTGTGTGTTTCTCTGACAACAATGGCACAGAAGTTGTGCATTTTACTGAAATCCATTGTTTTACTTGGGGGTGTTATGAAATGTCAGTTATGGGGTACTTTTACGTAAACTTTTGGAAATAAATTACAAATAACATATACTGATTGATAAAGCAGTATATGGGACTACTCTAACCAATACATGGAGGTCATTCAGAGCTCTATGAGACTGGTAAGTAATAACAACAAGAATTAGTATGTTAAAAAAAAACCATCTGAGATGTTGGCCTGGGATATGTGAGTTGCAAAAAGAAGGTAACTGAGGTGACCCAGCACAGCATAAACTCAGTGCACTTGTAAGCATAGGCTCAGTTCTTTCTGTGAAAGTCTCCTCTCTCCCTCTCAGTTCTTTGCTCAGCTTCCCAATCAGCCCCCTGGTCTTAAGATACCTGTCACTGCATGCAGACAGGCTCAAGCATCACCATGCTCCCCCATACAGCTGATTTTCCTGAAGTTAAGGGGAATTTTCCTTCAATAGAAAGAGCAGGATTATGCCAATATCTCCTAATTGTGGGAGCAGAACCGTACTACATTTTCAAAGGTAGGAAATGGAATAGTTAGTGTTGGAAAATATACAGGGATTTTTTTTTTATCACTGCTTGATCAACCCTGATTTAAAAGCACCATGACAACATTGTTTCCATCAACTTTGGCTTCAAAATTTTGTTATTTTGAATATTTTTTACCTGACAACATGCATAGAGGATGCTCCAGATTTGAAGAAGTCTGTGGAATCCTCAATTACAGCAACATTGCTCAAAATTCCCTTCCAAATAGCCTAGTAATACATAAAAATAACAATAATGAATAATCCCCTAATGCCAAGAAATATTTATCAAACCATATTTTCTCTGGTGTCTGTGCCTACAACATGTATTATTTCAAAGAATTCTAAAACAGAAAATTACTTTTAAGAGGGTCTCAAGCTGTCTAGAGACCTGATGTTAGCCAATAAATTCTTCAGCATAATTAGCTTATTAAAAATATTAGTTTGTCCATGATAATTTCATCTAATCAGGCAAGAAACCTGAATTTTTAGGCCCATTTTTTTAAGATCCTTATCCTCCAAATGATAACTTCCCATTGCATTACACAATACGTCATCAGCAGAGGCAAGGACAGCCTGGAGCACTTTGTGACTGGATTGATGGCATTTCTGGCACCTGGGCAGAGCTGAGAAGTAGTTTAAGCTACATACATGAGATGGAGATTTCCACCAACACGAACAGTGAAATAACTGGTAACGTAACATTTCGATTAATTATAATTAGGTTTCAGAGTTAGCAGGTAGTATTATGAACTGCAGAGTTTATATTTCTTTTTGCTATTGTCTCAGTCAGCCAATAGCTCCAGGCAGCATTTAGGTTGCTGGCAAGCAGGTTCAAGGTAATCTTGAAGCAGCAGTTTAAAATATTAGTGCATCAAGCTGCTTGACCTGTGCCAAGAGTTATTGACCCTGTAGCAGAGTTAGCAGAAGGGAAGACATCTGTGATTCACTTGCTCTGAGAGAAAACTTTAATGACAAATGAGGCTTTCAGCTAAGCCCATGACACTACAGAGGGATGGATTACGGGAGAGGGCAGCAAAGTGCCTCTCTGGCTATGAGAGCTTTCTGCTCCTGCTGCCCCGTTGCTGCATCCCTCTGCAGCCAGCCCCCTGTGTGTGGCCATGGCAGAAGAGAGACAGCGCACACGGGTACAGAGTGAAAACTGACACTTTTCTCTTTCAGACTGCTGTTCTAAGACAGGTCCGACAGGACCAATCTGAGCACGTCCTACTGAGTAACACCACAGTGAAGAAAGGGTTTCAGAACTGTCCACGTCTGTCAGTGTTGAAAACCTCACTGTTGTGAGGTGAAGGTCTGTTTGTTTCTCCTCACTCCCACCTTCATCATTCATAGATATTTACCATAACTGACCCTGCAATCTCTGCCTTTGTATCACTTGTATCTGAAAGAAAACTTTCTAAAGTGACATGTAAATACTCTAGCGAATTCCCAGTTCCACCTGAACGTCAATAACTAAAGATTCAACCCCTCTTTGAGTACATTTTATCAAAAAACAACTTGCATGGCTAAATAAAAGATATGCCTTGCCTATAATGAGAAGTATGCAATGCTTTTGTCTAAAGTAATATCCTACTAAAGCAGTTTATTGAATTACCCTAATATCTTCCGCCATCTTTTTCTCCTCTTCTGTAAGTTCCAGGGCAGTTGTTTCATCAGCAGAGAAGTATTTAGACGCAGGGATCATTTTCCCGTCCTCAAACTGCAGATTTCTCACTAGTACCTGAAAAATCAGAGCACATGATTTTAAATTATTTGGGAGGCAATACATCCTTGTGTGAAGAGTTTTTAGGCATTGGTATGGTTATTGAAATAGTAAAATAAATGGCCTGCAGGAAAGCTGCTACAATGCAGGTAGTTTAACACAGGCTACTCCTACTTGTCTTTCAGATTCTCTTCTAGTCATAGAACATTTTAATCCATATTGGAAATGAATATGTATCAAGTGAGAAGCAAAACATGAATGTCTTCACTATAGGATGGTAGAGGATTGATTAACTCCAAGCAAATTAGCTGTCTATCATTAGCAGCCAGATTTATATAGCCTGACAATTCCACACTACTTGCACTTCTTGCTAAAGTTATTCCATCCATGCTTATGTTTGCCAGGGTGGGCACTTACCATCTTCCCATCATTACCAAAAATGACTAGACCATTCTTGGTTACAAGTCCAGGTCTTGAAGCACCTTTTATTGCCAGCTCTTGTCCAGCAGGCACTGAAGCATCAAGTAACGATGACCCGTAAAAAGTAACCACCTAAAAATAAATGGAATTAAAAGTGCACAGATTCTAAACATGTTCTAAAATTCTAATAAAGAAATGATACTGTTTTGAAGCTTTAATATAAATAAAATACAAGTACCTACACATGGAAAACATGTTACAACATTATTTCTGTATCTTTATAACCCATGACACGTAAAACTTTGCAAGCTGCCTAAACCTGCAAAGCTGCCTAGCTGCAACAATGTGCATGCTGGAACCAGCGCAGAAAGGGAAGCAGCTTTTCTCAGTGCGTGCCCAACACGAGAGACGGGCAGAAGCCTGACTGCTCCCAGGCTGGCAATGCTGCCTCTCTCTTGGGCACTTCTGTTCTTTCTGGGTTCTCAAATCAGCAACAGCTCCTGGATATTAGGGCAGAACCAGGCTTTTGGAGCAGCCTGCCAGCAGATAGCTAATAGTTAAGTAACAAATTCTGCACATCACAGCCAGTAAAGATAATGAGATTTTTTAAGTATTTTAAGTAAGTACTGTGTGGATCAAATGTATAGTACATTTAATACATTGAAAGGAAGTAGCTGGTTTTGGATAAAATGAGATCTGTTTATTTCTGCAAATGATCTAGGCCCAAATCTCTTTAAAATAAAACCTTCTTTGTTATTTCAGTAGCTCACAGTGTTTCGTTTTGCTGTTAATACTGTGATGTTGCCCGCTGTACAGCATGGGTTGCATTATACTGTAATGCATGCCTACTTCCCAAAATGACTGGCACAGTCTGGTTCTACCTTTCTTACGTATTGCTTTGTACCATGCCATTTTTTTTTTCAGATATTGTTCTTATTTTTCTTTGAATTAAATGGATCTATCAGAAAAAAAATAAAGTATCTTAACTACTGTGTTCTGTACATTTTTTTAGGTGCATGTTCTAGATATATGAAAAACATCGTCATCAAATGAGAGCTACTCTAATGTAACTCTCATTTGTATTCACCTGTATGAGGATGCCTTTAGTTTTATAATAAAAAAGGTCAAAAAGAGGGTATAGAAAAGAAGACTATTCTGGTTTTCAGAGCATACCTGGCCATCTATTGTTGTCCATGCTCCAGGCACTTTATCATGCCCTCGAATCCAATTGTGCAGAGCTGCTGCAGGTTGGTCCCAGGAGATCTAGGAAATAAAGACATGCCAGCTAATTCTTCTCTGTTTAGGTACAAATCAATTTAGTAATGTTTTCCTATATAAGATTTAGATTGGATATCGTGAAGAAATTTTTCACTATGAGGGCGGTGAGGCGCTGGAACAGGTTGCCCAGAGAAGTCGTGGGTGCCCCATCCCTGGAAGTGTTCAAGGCCAGGCTGGATGGGGCTTTGAGCAGCCTGGTCTAGTGGGAGGTGTCCCTGCCCATGGCAGGGGACTGGAATTGCATGATCTTTAAGGTGCCTTCCAACCCGAACCATTCTGTGATTCTAATTACGCATTCTCCCTCCTTCTCTTTCAACTATCCATTTATTTAAGAACACAGAAAGGGTCTGGTGTAATAAAGGAAGATCAGTGATCTCCAGTTGGTTAATCATCAAAAACTTATCAAATGGGATGCTCTTAACGCTTCTGTGTTCTGTGCAGTCTATATCTTTTCATAGATTCTCCTTCTCAGACTAATATAATGAAACTATAACTCTTGCTACCAGGTATTCATCCATAAATAATTAATATTGTGATTAAGAAATTTTATAAGCATAGTATAAATATAAATAAGTGTATGTCTGAGGTATCACTTTTTGCTGAAGATGATCTATTTATTGCTTGGATCCTAAGTTCTTTAATAAATCTACGAACCTTTATTAACATACTTTCTAATAATTTATTAACCCTTTATAAATTGTTTCACAAATGGAATCCCTGCTACCACTTGCAAGTCCTGTAAGACTTTGAGGAAAAAGGAAATAATGTTTTAAGAATGTCATGTATATTTAATATGTAACACCAGTGCAAATGTATTCCTTTATCTTTGCAGTATTGTCAATATGTGTACAAAATGAATGAAAGTATCTGAATAGCTATTCAATAAAGTAACTCAGCCATCATCCCATCATCCTTCTCAGTTTACGCACAAAGAATATTTAGAAGCAAGTTATAAGCCAATGAGAACAGTTTTACATCAGGGAGATTAAGCTAGTTCACTCCAAGGGAGCTCCTCATATTATATTAAAGGGATGAAAAACAATATCCTTATGGAAAACTATTTGTTTCTAAGGTAAGTCAGGAACTGAAATATGATAAAAAGCATCACCTACAGTATTTCAGGTGGAAAGGACTACAGTCACCATGGGCAATAGACTGAAATAGTTGGAATAATTTTTACTTTTTTTTTTTTTTAACTTTTGCACTGGTCTGGAAAAGGAAAAGAAGGTATTACAGGCAGCATTCACTGCCATTTTATGGTGGCCTTCCCAACCACAAAGAAGATCCAACTAATGCAGTGGGGGTGCTTATATAGTTCTTATATGGGTGCTTAAATATTTTTTTTATCTGTTGTTTGTTTACATGACCTGTATTTTCTTTTCCTGGTACTAATAGGAAAGGTGCCAACACTTGCTCTTGTTAATATCAAATCTATTTCTGGTAGAGAATTTAGTATGCGCTGTTGGCAAACAGAGAAAGCTATCTCCATTCAATGCTGCATTTAAAAGTATGGTAACACATTAAGAATCCGCTGAAGGTGCAGATGCCGTCTAGCTGTGTGTAGATGATCCCAAGTATGACACCAAGTTTCTAAATATATGCAGCTGCTGAAACATGTATCCTTGGAGTTATCCCAGGAACAAGAGGTGGGGAAACAGCTGAGTTAAAATTCATGTTAACTTGATATCACTACTATTGTAATCTGGGTTAATAACAACTTTTCTACTGATATGCACAAACAAGTGTTATTTAACACTACCTCTGCATTTTCCTTTTTCTGGATCCCTTCATATGTTGCCCCTTCTTTAGGCTGAGGTATACGAGGAGCCTTACCATCAGCAATTAGATGTACAGCTTCCACCTAAGTGAAAAAGTAACAAATTTAATGTTAGCTTGGTTTGCCCTTTTTCCTCAGTCCTACTCGTGAATGACAGAAAAAGACTTCCTGCCACAAGGGGAACTGGTTTATTTTTAAAACCTAGGATTTCCAAAATCTAGAGGACTAATGCTGCACTCACTAACATACATATATGCTTAAACTT
The DNA here is from genome assembly GCF_963924245.1 of Chroicocephalus ridibundus. NCBI lineage: Eukaryota > Metazoa > Chordata > Aves > Charadriiformes > Laridae > Chroicocephalus > Chroicocephalus ridibundus. The sequence goes on from NC_086284.1 coordinate 160,426,053, forward strand.
CTTTGACAAAAGACATAGCCTCAGAAATTTGATGGGGGTACCTAGTCACCAAATATATAGCAGCCGCCTAAATTCTGCAGGACCAGAAAGCGTCTCTGTATGTTTGCATTCAACTCTTTCCTTTTTCTTTCTGCAAAAGGTTATTTATCTGCATTTAAACAGAAAGAGAAAAAAATTCCCTAACGAGCCATGCTAAGTGTTTTTTATGCATTTTGTTTTCTTCATTTTAAAACAAAACAAAAAAAGGACAAGCATAGAAAATCCAAAGCCAATCCACCAGGGCTCTGAACTCAAAACACCCTCCTTTTTTTTTAAAACCCCACCCCTAACTTTCTGCTCTCTCTGAGCCTGTAAAAAATTTCACCTTGTAAAAACATTCAAGAAATCTGTGGAAAGAGCTACATTTCAGACAAATTGGCTTCTTGACTTCTGTGGAAAGAGGATATGCTCTGCCCACTGCCAGCAACAAATATTCTGAGGCCACTTCTTCAGCTGTCGTAAAGCAGCACAGCTCCACTGAAGTCTAGGATTCAGCTGAGCACTACAACTTCTGTCTTACCAAATATATGCATCTTGACTATATTTCCTTCACTTTCAAACTCCAGCAGTTGCTTTTCTTTTCCTCTTAAAATGTGGATATTTAGTAGAGCTAAACATACCATAGCCTTTATTCCTTCTGGGAAGAGAAACCGGTTATACAGGTCATCCACAGTATCATTTTGGCCAACATCACATTCTCGCTGCAGAAGTATTGGTCCAGTGTCCAAACCATCATCAGCCCAAAAAATAGTAAATCCTGCTTTCTTATCTCCTTGAATTAAAGTCCTGGACATAAAAAAAGCCTTACATTAAATACAGACAGTATGAAAAGTAGTCAGGGATATAAACCCATCCGTTACACACTCATTTGTGTTAGGTAGATAAAAAAGAAATTCCTAACTATCTTTAATACTAGTTTCATTGCTCATTTCATAGTCAGAAACCCAGTTTTGATATGTTGATGTGTGGTTTCCACCAAGTGACATAAGAAATGCTGCAACTGAATCCAGGATGTCTATCAAACAGTTCATTGTGATAATTATTTTTAAAGTATTATTAGTGGTAAGACACACAGAGCCAAATGTGTGCAATAGTTATGACATAATTCAAAAGATGGAAGCATCTACACAGCATATTATCTGAATAATTCACAGTTTACTGTAATTAGCTAAGCCTCACAACTTATCTGTAGGTCAGCAAGGAAGTACAGTTGCCCCATGCTGAAAAAGAGCTAAACTCAGAGTGAAAAATGATGCAACTGTTTAAGGAAAAGTTATTACGGGAATTTATATCCAGCCAGATTCTCAGCTGCTGTGAATGAGCATTGCACTGCTTACAATAGACCTATGCCGATTCACATCAGCTCAGGATCTGCCTCTGAATCTGAAGGGAATTTCAGACACTTAGATTTCCAGTTCTCCTTTGGAATAACATGTGCCTCAGAAGGATGTATAATCAAAAAGAAGTGTGTTTAAGGGAGCAGCCAGAAATGGAGAGATACGTATCTTTCCTTCATGCTTTTAACCATTCGCCTGCATGCAAACACCAATGCCATTTTCTGCAAGACGTAATCTCATGTAAGTATTGCCTTGGCAGTCCCTGTTGTAACAGGATCATCTAAGATCTGGCTTACATACGTGAAAAATCACTATTCATTGTAATCACTGAAAACTACATTAATAAAAGGAGTAAAGCACACATTTGTGCAGAACAAGGGACAAACTCTAAAGCCAACTGGGGAAGTTGGCAGGTTCACAAAAGTGAAAGCTTACAGAAGTTTGGCTAACCCATATCAGACTTTTCACACATTTAAGCAGCGTCTCTTCCTTTTTATATTATGTACAAACACTGAAAGAGCACCCTGGTGAGAAGCAGATGTCCTCTGCATGGCTGGAGGAGAAGGTACCATGGGCAAATGCCCCTGATGCTGAATAGGTGACAGGATGAGAACTACTGTGTGCCCCCTCCTCCACCCATCAGCTCCCTCCGTAGACAGCTGCTGATAACAAAGTGGCAGCAGCTGGAAGAGGCTGTAAAGGATGGAGTGAAGAACCCTCAGAGGCCTAGGACCCTTGTTTGTGCCTGGTGGCCCTTTAGCTATGCCTAATTCCCACATGCTTTCTCGGTCACACTGTAGGAGGAAAGGGGGGTGTGATCAGCACCAGGACTGTAGCCACAACAGATGGAAGAAGTTATGACGAGAGCAAGGGGTACAAGGGTGAAAAATGAGAATGGTCAGCCAAGGCCAAGTCCTAGCTTAGTTTACAGGTCTTAGGACAACAGCCTTTATCTGAGAAGGGCAGGAGCAGGTGCTTACTGAAGGACCCTGTGATCCACCATTGGGATACATTCCCATTTCTGGAAACCTTCACCTCAGAAACTTCCTGAAAGAGAGTCAGTATCTACATCTTCCTGTGGAATAGATCTTGATGAACTTTTCCTCCATGAAAACATGCTTCTAGAGCTCTCTAGGTGTGCAGTTCCACAGTTTAATAATGGACTGCACGGGTTAAAAGTACCTCCTTTTTTAATCAAAGCCTACTACCTGATCTCTTTGCAGACTGCCCCCTAATTTTTGATTAAGAATGAGCAATCATTCCTTATTCACCTTCACATGTCTATTGTGGCTTACTACACTGCTGGCACATTTCCTTCCCAATGACCTCTTTTCCACTCTGAAGATGCCTAGATTTCTCTCCTATCATATGGAAGCTGTTCTTTGACCAGCTTTGACCACCTTTCTTAGCCTTTTCTGAAGCATTTCTAGCTCCTTCATGTCCTAACTGAGATACAGACAATATTTAAGATCCTTCCATGGTCCCTTTTCTGAGTAACAACAAACTTAAATTTTATTGCTGCTTATATATAGCTGTTTTTTTTTCCTTTATGTATATTATATTTTTTAACTTTGAATTTGACCACCCATTTTCTTAACCTCACTTTCACATTACCACATTTACCCATTTGTGTAGAAACTGTATTCTTTATTACATATTGAAATCAGAGTGATTGGTCTATAGTTTCCTGGGTTTTCTTCAGAGCCCGTTTAAAACTGGTATTGCTCTTGCTGTTTTCCAGTCTCCTGCACCAACACAATCTGAAGGAACAGAAGGCTGCAGAACCTCTGCTTGAAAGTCCCCTGGTCCTAAGAAGAGATTTTTATTCATTCATCAGTTTATCTAAAAACTCCTTTACTCACAGTTCAGCACAAGAGAATTGTTCTGACTTATTCTACACAAAGAAGGGCTGTATGATAGTAAGGTCTTAAGCTCCTCCATCCTGAATACAGATTTCCTACTATGGTGTTCTCTTTGATAAGCACCTTTTTTTATATCAAACACCTATATCACCCTATACACCTCCCACCTTGAATGCATTTGAGAACATAGTTATTATTCGATTTTATGCCTTTAAATTCTGGTTCTTTATTTCTTTTCTGGACTGCCTTACTCTCTTTTTACATCTAATTTGCCAGAGTTTATGCCCTCTTTTATTTTACTCACTTGGACTCAACTGCCACTTTTTGAAGGATTTCTTTATGTCTCTAATGGTCTCCCTTACTCCTCTGTTTAAGTACTTCAGCTTAGCTTTTTTCCCGTTATGGATTAAAAAAAAAAAAAAAAAAAAAAAAGCCTTTACTTTGAATCTATAATATTGTGTCTTTAGATAATCATCATGCTGCCTGTAAGATACTTTCATGATTGTTTCTTCATATTTAGAGAATTTTTATTGAATTTAAACACTGTGATAACAGCATTTCTGTTGTCACAAGAATGCTAAATCTGAGTCTACTATGGTCATTATTGCAGTGTAGTTCTTTCACAGTAGCATTTTGAATCTAGCCGTGCATTGCTTAGGAAGACAGTAAAATAAGGTTTATTCTGGTGGATTCTTTTCTCCTTTCTCCTTTCCTTCTGTGAAATTTTAGGCTCTGCATCAAGCCCTGTTGTGACAGTGATCTAGCGTTTGTGGGGGACGAACCAGAAGGGCAGTGTCCCGCCTATGAGAACTACAGATTGTTGATTTTGCCTGTGTGACCAAATTATATGGATGTCGCAGCACTGGTCTTCCCAGAATAACAGCTGCCCTTGCATTGGAAATTATAATAAATCTCAGACATGAAGTGAAGTTGATGAATCAAATACTCAGCTGCTTCAGAGAAGTTCCTTCAGGGCAGCTGCAAGTCAACAGAACTGTGCCAACATTACCACGAGTAATGGGTACAGACCGACATCCTCATGTGTCCTACATGTAGTTTTGACACACAAAACTCACCAATTGATTGCAGAAGCTCCTCGGTGACGTGGTAGGATGGATGGATGGTAAATAATTGAGCCATGTTTTGGGCAGTCAATAACATCCATGGGGATGAACTGTGTACAGAACGGAAGGACATTTAGCTCTGCTCCAACCGATTTGTAGGCTGCAACTACTTCCTGGATAGGTTTGCCTTTAGCTCTCCATCTGGGGAACTTAAAAACAGGAGTGCCGTCCTTCTCCGCTGCCAGTGCTGAGGGGCAAGAACAATTTTTCTTTTTTTAATTCACATTTTGTGTTAAAAATTCAAACTTGAAATCAGAGAGAAATTGCATGATAACTCAAGCAGATCATCAAGTGTATGATTATGGAGCGCCCTTTGTACTGTTCCGTATGTTGTTTAAAAACCTTTGCACTTGGATATATTTTATTAATTCTGCCTTTGATTCTCATTCCTCAGCTTATGTCATTCTCAACTTTAAGTTCACCCTTATGACTTGGTTAATAAGTACCAGTGAAAGCAGAAAAGAACAATGAAGGCTATTGACTATTTAACAGTGACGCTTAATGCCCTGTCCGGTCATTACATTTGCCTGCAACAGGTTTTCTTTTAGCAGAACTTAATTTTCCACATCAGCAATTTGTATGTGAATGTGAGTACAACTAATAATCACTCAAGTCAGCAGCATTTTGCCATGTGGTGCAAACAATTAGAGATGCCAGAGGCCTTCAGTAATATTTTCATAATTCTTTTTACTGATGCCTGCTGGATATACTTCCTTTTATCTGCGAGACACACAGCTACACCCAAAATTAGGCTCAAAGGTGAGAAAAAAACAACTGCACTGATTGCAGAGAGAATTTTTATGGGTTTAATAAATTCTATTGCTCAACTGCTTAATAACTCATCGCAGACAGTAGGATAGTAGAATACATCCTTCTACATCCATCAAGTTGTATGTGTAATAGGAAGAAAAGGGGAAACAAGAAGAGGTATGGAAAATTCACCTGATTTAATTTGTATTTCTAACCACATTTTTGGACTTTGCTTTACCTTTTTCACTTCTGAAATTGGATCTTGAGTTTGACCTGAAGTATCTTTAGCCTATTAGCCTAGGTCTTAAGTAAATACTTCCTTAAATATCATTCCATGAACATTAGTGTGTACTGCAATTGCTTTTAGAAATAAAAATCATAGCTGTCTGAGGATATAGAAACATTAGCAAATTTCATTTCAGACTTAAACTGTTTGAGTCATTTGGAACTAAAAAGCAACAAAGTATCTAGTAATTTATCTCTTTTTTTTTTTCGTTGGGAGAGAAACAAACTAATTCTATGGTTTAGTTAAAATAAATATAGGATTGAAATCGATAGAAGATTTGCTTAGTTACATCTGCTAGGGTAATAACTGTACAACAACAGTTTACATAAAATAACCAAGTATTATGGTATGCTTCCAGAGCTGGATAGTCGAATTGTCTTTTTCTAAACTAATAGTTGCCTCCTCTAATTCTTCAAAGTGTGATTAAATCTTTTAATGAGGTAGAGTTACACAATATAATAAACTTGAGAACTATACGCTAGTTTGGGAGTGCCATAGTCCAGGTAAGCAAAATTTATGTTTGATTCTTCCCTCATAAGAATTTTGTGAAAACCTGTCAGGACCTGACGAAAAAAAAAAAAAGAAAAAAGACTTAAGACAACCCATGGAATGTAGTTTTAATTTCTGATTATCCGCAAAGGTGTACTTCATTCTGGCGCTTGCGTTTGCTAATCATATTAACTCACTATTTTAGTGCAACTGAAAATAAAAAAAGTTACAATTCAGATGATTCCAAAGTAGCTTCTTTGTTACACTGGATTCTGCTGTATAAATACAATTCTGAATACCCGTCAGGCAACAACCCTTTCTTTAGGAAGTCTAGAAAATCCTTATGCATCTTGGCAACGGGAAAAGGGAGAGCAGAGCCTCCTCCGCCCTTTTCAATGGGTTTTCCCTAGTCCAGGTGGAAGATGAAGAGGCTCTGCAGGTATGCTGCCGCATGCAAGCTTGTCAGAAAGGGCAGAAAGCCAGGGATAAACTGTCTTGGCCTCATGCCTTGAGTGCTCTAGACAGCACAGTGAAAAAGGTGACAGACACTTGAGCCTGAGCACAGGCTCAGCAGCTATTTGCTTTAAGATACAGATCTAGTTCAGGATGTTTACCTCTAGCATGTACATTCAAATAAAGCAACAGCAACCAGATTAATTTATTTTTTAAATATCATAATGTATGGCTCTGTATGGTTAGAAACTACTTTTAAATACTGACTAACTAACAAGGTTAAACCTGTTCTGGGACTTGTGTTTGTTAAAGCAGAGTTCTTGTGCTGAATCCAGTGTAATAAAGGCAATATATGCAAATCATTCCCATATAGATACCACCTTCTCACGAAAAGGCAAGTTTGTTATGTATGCCTGTAATTTTAACATTTGGATTAGGGTTACACTTACCCAAAGGATCAGCTTGTCCATTCTTGTCAGGCACTGTGAATACTCCCACAACTTTATGGCCCTCTTTTCTCAGCTTGTTATAAACTTCTTGTCCAAAAATACTTTGACCTATCAGGGCTAGCTTTAGCTTATGTTGATAAGCCTGGTAAAAAGAATTAAAACAATGCATGTTCTAGGATGCAAAGTTGTTGCTTACATTACTCTTTTCCTCCTTCTTTATCAATGTTCATTTCTATTTAAAATGGAATAGTCTTTTTACCCCAATCACTTTTGAAGGAATAATAATCTTTTTTTTTTTTTAGATTAATGACAGGCAATGTACCATTCAGAGAGAATACACTTAACATAAAAGTATCATCTGATACTGTCACTGATGTTTATATTGCTTTCTCAGTATTTTCATCAGACAGACCCATTTCTTGTTACAAGAGGAATAACAGGCTCCATGATCTTATTCATAGTCAGAACAAATACGATAAGAAATGAAAATACAGTTTTTGAAACAGATACATAAAACACTTTTTCTAGGCTTACTTTAGGTGCGTGGAACACGCCCTCTAAATCCCCATAATTAAATGGTGGCATATTGTCTGTGATTAATATGTATAGGCTAAAGAAGACAAGCTTGCATTGTTCCTGCAAAGTTAAAGGTAATGATCATTCATTTGATCCTCCTACAAGGAAATGCTGCCAAGGTTCCTTTGTTTGACTTCCACTGCCTCCTGTGTTTGCATCCCAGTACACTGGACATGTGCGTTTAAGCTTCTTCAGAGGGACTGGTGCCAATAACTGTCACAACTTTTTATTTTTAGGATAGTTAGAATCACAACACTACTATGATATCAGGATATCACATACTGCTATGTTATTCATGTGCTTGCACCCTGAGAAAACTACTTGGTCCTTCAGAGTTCCTTTAGATTTAGGGACAATTGTGCTCCTCTCCCACCCTACCTCCAGTCCCTCACCTCTAACACCTCCTTCATGCCAGAACTGATATTCCTGTAGCTGCATGAACTGGATTAGGGTACTGAGGTAGGGAAGCATTGACCTGACAAAATGCATCTTATTCTTAACTGGATCTATTCACAAATCTAGTTCATTGCACTGCCACAGGTCCTAGCGCATGTCCAGCGGGGGAGCAGGAACGAGCATGCAGGCACTGGCAGAAGGGTGGGACTGTTGCTATAGGCACCGCCTTTGCATTTTTCATCAGCTTCTGAAAACTGAAAACTGGAAACCTTTGAAAAACAAATGGACTTGCAGACCTGGTTATGAAGGAAACGTCCAGACAGAATAAACTTACCTTCCCCAAAGTTGTGTGTAGTACAAACTATTCCTAGACTCAAACCATTAAAGATCCCTCCTCTTGGGAGGCCTGAATGAAAGGTAGAAAATAAATCCACATACTCCCCACCCTTATTCTTAACTTCATCTTTACCCACTAGACTTTGACTTCCATTTTTTTGAATGACCCATTAGATGCCATAAGCTCAGAACAACAAGGGAAATCAAAGCACTGTTTGAATATCTTAACCACTGACATCTATTCTGTATGTTAGCACTTGTATGTTTTTCTCCTCCCTCTTTTGCCTTTCTTACGGTGGCTGGGACACAAGGATACCTTGACTATGGGGATTATTGATTGGATACAAAATGGTCTGGACTGCCCATCAGATCACATGACATGTTCTATGACAACCAGGAATGTCCTGAAAAACAGGTTACTCAAAACCACAATCTGTTTCATTGCAATTAATTTCACAGTTCAAATATTTTGGATACATTTTTCTATTTTCAAATTACATTTTAGTGGTTCAGCTAGCCTCAGAAAAGGGAGTTATGAAATGGCAGGTTCCACTAGAGGAATATTGAAGTGTGCTTTTTATTTTTTGTATAAAACAAGAGGAAATAACTATTTGTCCAGGGACAATATTTTCCCTTAGAATGAAACTGTGTACTAAAACTGCCCCTGTATTACAGCATTCGTCAGCACTACTGCAACTGCAATAGTAACATCTAGTAAGATGCAAAGGTGAAACATAACTCAGACTCTTGCAAAATCAGATTGCTATAGTTGGCTGGTAAAAAACATCTGTGAGACTGATGATGATTATATTCCTAACCAGCGCTGCACTGGGGGCAGTAATGCCTAAAATACGCCCACTATTTGTTCTTAATAAAGACAAGCCCTTACTCTGAATTACAATAAGCACAACTTATCCTTGCAATCTTTGTCTGGAAAGGCCCAATGGATGCAGGTAGATTCCATTACCAATGCTTTACAATTGATACCTTTGCTTTTACAGCAGAAATGTTGCTGCATTATAAAAAGTAACCACCAGATTTTCCTAGTCACTTAATTATTTTAACTATAGCAGGCAAGTTGGAGAAAGATTAACCTGCTGGATCACTGAACATGTTTGGCATGGTATGAAATCCTGATTTCTGTACAGTGCTAATTTACAGTGGTAGCCCAATTAGTGCATTGAAGAAACATTAAAGATAGTCCAGATGAGAGTTACTTATTTTACTTTCATCCTTTTGTTAACATCTCTCAGTAAGAACACAAGACTGGAAGGGACCTCCTTAGCTAACAAATCTAGTCCTCTGTGATCACAAGCAATCATATCATACAATTGCTTTTGTTAATTTATCTGACCTCCATTTCAAAGTACTTTTACTCACTGCTGTACTCTGTTGCTTTTCTGATACTTGGACAATCTTCTCGTAATTTTCAGTCCAAATTTATCACCACTTTGAGAGCAACTTTTTCTCCACTTATTCACAAAGTGTTAACAACATATGCATCCGCTATTCCTAAACTTAACTTTCAGTTCACTTTTCCCCATCAATAAATCTGATTCTCATATTACATGGAACTACATACCAGTTTCAGTTACAAAGCATGAGTTGCTGTAAATCAACAGATCTACACATGCTTAATTTGTGCTAGTTGTGGAACTGAGTCAAAAAATGGTGAGGAGTAAACATAGAACACGGACTCCAAAGGAACAAAAAAACCAAAACTGGCAAAACTGAGAAGATTGCAGACTGGCTAAGTCCCATTCCTTCATTGTAGTACACAAAAAGATTAGCTGGGCAGCAAATCAGCTTTGCTGTCTCACGCTTATAGAAAGTTACTCAAAAGGAGATTGATTTCAATTGCAAGATTGATGTGGCAATTGTGCTATGACCAGTGATTCTTGAGTTACTTTTCCAATTAATAGTACATGTGTATTGTGTAATTTCTATTAACATCTGGCTCAGACGTGGCAAGTTGCTTGTAGCGCATTAACATATACCCTGCCATCAGTAGAAAGCAGAAGCCAAACCCACAAGTCAGCCATGCACAGGATTTCTACTGAGTTAAAAAAAAAAAAAAAAGAGAAATGTGTGGAATATGTGGAAGGGCTAGCATGATCAGACAACAAATTCAATCCTTCATTTTTTGTCTTATTTGAAACATGACAGTTGAGCAACTGCACACGATCTTATAGCCACCCTGTATCTTATTTTGGAAATTCTCCTCAAGCATTTTTACATAAGATGAATTAGACCTGTGACAGTGTGAAATCCTTTTAGAATAATTTAATGTGGACATAACACACCATTAAAATGGAAAGTTCTGCAAGATTACGCAGAAATGAAAAACAGCTTGGTTTTTAATTTCTTATAGAAATAGCACATTTTGGCCAGCATACCATCACTACCAGCTGTAGAAAGGAAGCTCATTAAAGAAAAGTAAAACAACCTTATTGTTGAATAATGTGCTGGATGGATACTGCATCATTACTAACACGTGCAACAATTAAACTTTTTATTGTTTCTGTCAGTGATGTTGAGAGGCTCTACTAGATTTCTTTTGCAGTTGCCTGGCTGACTACAGACATACAACGTTAATTAACAGACAGACGGGAAGGTTAATGATCATGTAATATCAGAGTGGATTTTTTGCTGTACTTTTGTAAGATTACCTAGTCCCTAGTTATGGCAAACAAGGCAGCTCAGGTGGCTTCGAGAGATCTGGCCTTTCTTTTATTACTTTAGTAATCATAGAATAATGTAGTCATTATGACAGTGCTACCGAAAGATAAGAACTTAGAAGCTGGTGCTCACTCTACTGTAATTCTGATGCTTTCATTGTCTGAACTCTTAATTTCTTCTTCAACCTTCTATTTTGTTTATATTGTAACACAGATTAATATTAATTCTGTTTCCCTGACCCAAGTGCTCACAATTTGGATGAAGAAAATACACTAAAGGCAAGGAGCACAAAACCTGGGAATTACTTGTACAAGCAGTCTTATGTTGAATGTTCAACTTGTCTGAAAGTCCACTTTTTTTTCACTGCCTATTATAACTTCCTATTTAAAAATTCTGGCCAGATCATCTGTTTATACAGTACTGGAATTTATTTTACAATGGCTCATTAAAAGATATACAGTGTTTTAATGTTTGCTTCCATTCTGTTTCTTCTTTTCCTCAAAAACATTTAATCAAAAACAAAACTAATAAACAGCATTAAGCACTGCATAGAGAAGCAGCCTGACAAATGCTGCTAACTATCTTGTCAAGTTTTAGTTCCTAAAAATGGAAGGCAAGTCCAAGAGGTACATTTTCATCTCTCAGAACAGTCTGATGTGACAAAACCTATTCATAGGAGAATATTTATTTCACAGATAAAAATAATTTTCTGTTACTGCCTCTTTCATATGTGTGTCTAACAATCAATTGCTTATAAGTTTAATCGAATTTCTTGAAGGTTAACATTTAGTAACTGCTACTGTGGTTATGAAGCTTAGTATTACAAAGATCACAGTATTTTATTTATTCTGTATAGGAATTTAGTGAAGCTAGTAAATATTTTAATATGATACATCTTTTTTAAAATGAATGTAGAATTATGCCTCCTTTGAAAAGCAGTACTTCAACTTTATTTCTACAGAGGTTCCCCCTACCTGTGCTAAATTCCAGTGCCTCCAAATAGAAACCTATCGCAGAGCCTCCCCTCCCATCTACACATCTACGGGCAGCGTGTTCTCACCAGTCATTCATTTTCATGTTTTGGCACTGCTGATTGCATTTCCCAAAAGCTTGTGTTAAATCTCTTTATTCTAACACCTTCCACATAGATACCTTTGGAGGACTGCTGTCCTCACGCTAAACTGACTGGTCAAACATGAAACAAAGAACAGCCTTTAGGAGAGAAAAAAAATCTCCCAGCCTCATTCAGCTTGCCAGACCTACACATCTGGACAATTTGGACTGGGCAAGGCTTTCAGGGAGCAGTTAGTTGCAGGAGTTCTGCAGTTTATATATTTAACAGGACATAAAGAGTGGGTTGGAACAAATGCGCAGAGCTGTAAAAAACTAAACCACGGGGTGCAGAAGAATTCAGGCCATCGACTTCAACCCCGAGCAACCCACCATCCCGGAGCTGGGAACTGGCGATGAGAAGGTCACAAACTAAACACTCTTCCTAGGCCAAAGCGTGGGGCTTCTCTCCAGCGCTGAGGACGGGCATGGTCCTTCCTAACCGAGAAGGCAACCTTCAGCTTCTCACGGGGGTAATCCAGCATGAGGGAGGCAGCCAACAGCCACGCTCACATTGTTCTCCGCACACGATTACTGGGGATTTATCACAGCATCGCTGGTGCCCGTTCCCTGCAGCTTTCAGCCACATCCCTGCAAGATGCAGCGCCCAGATGATGGCTGCGATCCCTCCCGCAGACTAGCCGGGCAAGACGCTGCTTCTGCAGTCGAACCGAGCCCTCTCCCGAGCCCTCCTCACCTTCCCGCGCCCGTACGCGCTTTACTAAAACGCCGGCGGAGACAATACGCATCGCATCCCGAAAAATGCCACTTCCCCCTCCTTGCTCGGCCCCCGGTTGCCCTCCGAACGGGGAGGAGCAGCCCCCCGCCGTTCGCTCCCGGGGCACGGCGCGGCACCGGGGGTTGGGGGGGAGGACGGACGACGACGGGACGACACGTCCCCCGCTGCCCGCCCCACGCCACTCACCGCGGCCGTCGTGCAGATCGTCCGCAGCAGCCGAGGGCCTGTCCGCAGCATCTTTGCGGAGCTCCGCCGGGCCCCCGGGGTTCCCTCGACCGCCCGGCGAAGACCGAGCGTGTACCGCGGCCGCGGCGGACCGCCTCGTCTGATGCAACTCCGCCGCCGATGCCGCTGGCTCCCCGCCAGCACCGTGCAGCCGCGGCCGCGGCGGCGCGCCCCCGCCCGGGCCCGCGGGGACCGGCGCGGCGGGCAGAGGAGGGGTGGAGGCGGGGAAGCCCCGCACCTGCCGCTCCCCCTGCCACCGCGCCCTCCTTGGCGGCTGCACGGAGGGATCGGCCCCGGCGACCCCTGGCGTCCCCCCGGCGGCGGGGCCGGGCAGCCCCGGGGAGAGGGTGGGGAGCTAGGCAGGCCCCTCTGCCCCCCACTCCCTCCCCGCTGCTGCCCACGGGGGCGACGGCAGGGACTAGCGGGGTGGGGTGAGGGACTCCCGGCCCACGGGGACGCGAGTCACGGCCACCCGGGCGGTATTTTGTGGTCCGAGGCGCCTTCAGTGGCCCCAGCAGTGTGCCCCCCGCGGGGGCCGCGACAGCTCCTGCCCATGTACAGCCCCGGAGCAGAGTAGGTGTCTCCAGCTTTGTCCCCTCGGACAAAGGCTGTCAGCGACACACTCATGTGAATCTGCTGGGACAGTCAAAAGATGATGTAGATTATCGATATTACATTTTAGTTTATTGCACGCCAAAAATTGCCAGGAATGAGGTTAAAAAACATTAATGACTTTCTGGAAAACCATATTGCCAACATTGACAGGTATTTTTAAAGCAGCTCGTTCTACTTAATAATTAAAAAAAGTGTTCCAGCATTAGAGGTCGTCTATTAGCATAAATATTTCAACTTCAATATTTTTCTAAAGTCACAACAAAATCTTGTCAGAGGTATGAAGAAGATCTTGAAAATACAAATTCAATGTGCGAAAAAACATCAGAAGGCAAATGAAAATGAACCCAAAAGCGGTATGAATAGCAAACCCAAAAGTAGATAGCGTGGCCAGCAGGTCGAGGGAGGTGATTCTACCCCTCTACTTTGCTCTGGTGAGGCCCCACCTGGAATAGTGCATCCAGCTCTGGAGTCCTCAGCACACGAAGGACATGGACCTGTTGGAACGGGTCCAGCGGTGGGCCACAAAGATGATCAGAGGGCTGGAGCACCTATGCTATGAGGACAGGCTGAGAGAGTTGGGGTTGTTCAGCCTGGAGAACAGAAGGCTCTGGGGAGACCTTATAGTGGTCTTCTAGTACCTAAAGGGGGCCTACAGGAAAGATGGTGAGGGACTCTTTATCAGGGAGTGTGGTGATAGGACAAGAGGTAACGGTTTTAAACTGAAAGAGGGGAGATTTAGATCAGATATTAGGAAGAAATTCTTTACTGTGGGGATGGTAAGGCAGTGGAACAGGTTGCCCAGAGAAGCTGTGGATGACCCATCGTTGGAAGTGTTCAAGGCCAGGCTGGATGGGGCTTTAAGCAACCTGGTCTACTGGAAGGTGTCCCTGCCCATGGCAGGGGGGTTTGGAACTAGATGATCTTTAAGGTCCGTTTCAACCCAAACCATTCGATGGTTTTATAATTGCCAAGTGGGTCAAGTTTAAACCCCAGCAACACTTAATCTTAAAGAACGTGGTTAGTAAAAGGCTGAAATACACTCTTCCTGTCAAGAAAACAAGAAAGGAAAAAATGGAGAAGTTGCTCATCCTATGACCTCAGAGAAGTCAGAACCAACACTTAAGCCAAATTTATGACCTGCAGAGATCTTGCTACAGTAGAAAATGAAGTAGACAAAGCCTTGCAAACATCCATGTCTCACTGATTTTTTGATGCTTTCCTGCAGAAGATGTGCGATAGCAACCCCCAGGGTTTAATTCCAAGGCCCCCACCTTCTTCTCTAAGGGGTGAAAAACCTAGGGGAGTACTTGGCTCACTTCAGTGAAGATTCTTCTCATGATGCCTTCGTTTGGAGTATGTGGTAATTTATTAGATTGAGGAATAGTCAACCGGAGGAATTAGTGAGTTTCTTTGCCCTGAGACATTAAAAACTAAACTAGAAGAATTCATCAAAAAGTCCCATTACCACAGGGAGACAATATGTTTATACAAGTGGTTCCTTCTCTAGTATCTGTGGTACTATGGGATTTAAAAGAACGGTGTATAGTAATTCCAGATTTTCATTAAGAAAGCGAAAAGATCTTGCTTTGTGGCTTATTTTTAAAATATTATATATTCTGTTGTTACTGGCTACTTCTATGGGTATGTAGCCTCATATCTTCTAATTATCTCACATAAAATCTACCAAATTTCATTGTTAAAAGTGTTTCTTTAAAATACACCCCTTTAAATTGTACAATAAAAACATTAAAACTAATGATTTTGTTGGACTAAAATGCATCATTTAACTACTATAGGCACTGTTGATTTGAAATGCCTGTTGTTAATCTTCCTTTTGAATTAGAAATTTCTTTAAGAAAGATTAATAACTGTAGTTTTGTAGGTCATTTGATAGGTCATTTTTGACAGGTTTGATAGGTTTGATAGGTCATTTTGTAGCAATACAGGGACTATGAACATGCATGCACAGGACAGTCACGCAACTGACCAAACCCACTATGTGCTCAAATAAAAAGTACAGACATTTTGTCCTTACTGAAGGACTACTACTCAGACAGTAGAAGGAATCGGTGTATGTGTAGTCTTCACGCCACTTGATGGAAGTTGCACAAATTCCATACAATAGAGTGCAAACAACCTCTACTATAAAAGCTGGCATCAAAATGGTCCTGTACTGCAAAGTCTGGAACTGGATTCAAGCACTGCTGAAGTTCATGACATTCCAAATCCTGGTTCATGATCCCAAATCCTCTCCAACTAGAACACCACATACTTGGCATTTAACCACTGATGCACAGGCTTACGGCAAAATACTTGGTTTTCCTAAGCAAGCAATTTGTAATGACTTTTGGCTCTATTCGTTATACACACACATACAACAATGCATGTGTAAAGCACCAAGGTTTTAATTAGTTGGCATACCTTCATCTCCAAAACACAACTCCAAACCTACTGAGACAATAATGTATCTCCATTTACTTCACAGACTACTAAAGTGTTAGGTGACAAAAGAGAAAAATCACAAGAGGTGTCTGTTGTCAGCAGAGCCACGGTATAAAGAAGAGCTGGGGAGTAAGATGTGGGGTTTACTTTAAATTTTGTAGTAATGAGAGGGGCAGGGAGACAAACAGCGATAAGGGTGTGCAAATCCCATGCAAGGATGGTATCTGCATACCATCAGCTTCTTCCTTATGGTCAGAGTCATGAACTCATATGCATGGGTTTTAACAACCATTGCACAAATTGGCTACTTAGAATTTCAAGAATCAGTGTGAACATTGACAGTCAATTCAAATCCTATGGGTTTTGTCATGCAGAAAATGATAAGGTTGACCTGTCTGTCTGAGAACGAGCAATAGGTTTTGTGTGACCTAGTAAACTCCAACATCAGTGTTAAATATTATCATGGTTACAATGCACTCCTCTGGGCTTTATGTTGTTTGGAAAAAGTGACACAAAGTATTCCCTGCTGACTTCTGTATCCCAGTCAGAAAAGTACGTTGCAAATTATCAAAATTTCTTTTTAATCTGGGGAGAAATCCTAGCTCCAGTAGCGTTAGTGTAAATTCATGCAATTGGTTTGGCGCACATTTTATACATTAAGTTTTCTTAATTTTTTTCTTCCGGTTCTGGTGCTTGTTTCTTAAAGCCAAAATTTAGCTTTGAGAAAACCTGCAATTACCCATAGTAAGCTTTCTAGCATGGGCTTCCCCCATTCTGTTCCCTAATTTTCCAGAGATGCATGTCAGCAAGTCACAAAAACAGACAGGGAAGTACGTATACAGAAACTCTTCCTGAGTTAAACATGCTTGTTCAATAGTATGCTCACATAGAGAAATATGTTTGTATGTGCAGAAATGCACAGAACAAATGTAAAACATAATCCATCTGAACATTATAAATCCTTGTTGGTTTCTGTGAAGCAGAAGCTACTCAGTGCCTTTGAAGATATCATCAAGACTTGGCAAGATCATTAGGGAAGGCTGTGTTCCACAGGAGCCGAGTACGTGCGCATACTGATGTACTTGGGAAACTGCTTGGAATCTTCCAGGATTTGCTTTCTTTTGAAAATCATGCCCTGGGATTCAGTAATCAACTAAATTAGCTCTGCATAGGCTTTTTGTCGTTGGAAATCAGCCTTGATGGGGCTTTTCATGATGAATAAAGATTTAGTCATCGTTTAGACTCAAATTCCTCAGTACTTCAGAATTCACCCAGTCTTAAAGACTGAGCAATTAAAAAAAATAAAGGCTTTGTACTGGTTATTCCCTAACTATGTTAATTGCATGACAAGTTTCAACCCAAATTTTATACAACAGAAACTTTTCATGTTTTTCCACTTGCTGAAGCAAGGTTTCATGGGAAAGTTATTTCTTGTTTTATCTCTGCAATGTTTATATTTAGAACTTGCTTTCCTTTTCTTTTTTTTTTTTTTGTTTTTACTGGGTCTTAACTTCATTTCAGGACAGACACCCACATGACAGTAAGGCTTTCACAACCTACTGATACGGATTTTCTGCCACCTAGACAACCATTTAAAACCTCATGCTTGACATTTCATTTTTTCCAGAGTAACCAAAAGGAGGCATGTATTTGATGAGGAAAGGGAATTATTTTACCAGTTTAACCAGTAGAAATGTGCAGATGCCTTACTCGTATGCATAAATGGAAGTCTCTCAAATTCCATACAATAGAATAGAACTGCTTCTGCAAAAGTTGGTTTTATCTTTGTGGAACAGAGTTGCAAAGAGCAAATCTCAAGTAGTAAATCCTTTCTGGGAATCCTGCCACAAAAACTTTGAGCAAGAACTTTATTTTACTTAAAATATTCAGAGAGCTGAGCATTAAATGTTCCATGGACAAGGAATGTATAGTATAGTTGGTTTCCTGCAGATCCAGCAAGCCAAATTCTTTCTCCTGTAAGTAACTACAATTCTATCAATCTTGGTGAAGCTTTGCCTTATACACGAGAAGCAAGTTTTGCTCTAGATGCTTTCCACTATTGTTTTTTTTATAAAAATGGTTCCTGTTTGAATGCTGTGTTGAAGTTTTCAATAAGCTTCCAAACATCATAAAAATACTGTTTAAAAATACCAGGTAACTGTATTGTCCAATGCTGAATGATATTTCTAACTGGTATAATTTCAAGGGAAAAGAGATTTTTAATATTCGATGGAACCAAGCCCCTGTTGATTTATGAATCCATAGAGACCTAGCCACTTCACTCCATAAATAAAACGGTCATAGTACCATATTAATTCTACTATATTTTGGACTTCATTCTCACACCTACCCTTTCTAGTACTCAAGTGTAACAGGTAATTTCAGCTGGAACATATTTATGTTCACATTTCACTCAGTTCATGTGAAAGTCCAATATGAAATTTTACTTTCATGATCATTTTGGTCTGGTCAAAAGAAATTATTTTTTTCTCAACTATGCTTGCATTCAGCTTACCAAAAATCACTGTATTAAACAAAGTCTAAAGACTTTTCTGACTGCTGTATTATCTGAAGATGCTAACAGATATTTGAGCAATCTTAGCAACATCCTATAAGCTTGTACCAAATAAAAGCTTCTGGGTACAAATGGAAGCCATAAGTGTCACCCAACTTTCACAAATTATGCTTATAAAATGTCAATAATTTCACATGAGCGAACAGCATAAAGCCATTCACTGATAAACAGCACAGAAAACTTATCAAAGCTGAGCTAGACTTGCTGTCACTAAAACAGTCAGCTTCAAGATAAAGTCTAAATCAGATCTTCAGAGGAAATAGAAATTCTAGCAGCATCTAGAATTGACCTAAATAACTTCAGTGTAAGCAACAAACCACCGCCACCTAGTGAGCGAAAGGAAATCCTAGTAATAAGTCATTTAAATAACCGCATCATGAATGGCAGCATAAAATTTAACTGGTGTACGTACATGAGTCTAACTGTGATTTTTTTTTTCAATTACAGAAATGCACTATTTCAATGCATTTTCTTTTGAAATAATTTTCTTTTTTCCATGTTGAAAATAAGGGTTACATCAGCTTATGCTGTGGGGATCACAGTGCACTCTTTGGTGTGACCATTGTATAAACCAACCAGTTGGGTTACCCTGCATGCAGTTTTGATAATCTCACAGCCTTGCAATAACCAACCCTAGAGTATTTCGCTCTTTACAAATTCAGTTCAGACGTGGGGAAGGGAGGGCCCTACCAAGTGCCAGTTCTACAAGTTTCTCTCTTGTACCATCCTGCAGAATTAATTCAAGGACACATTTTTCTGAGACAGATAACAAGAAGCCTGGTGACTACTTTTCAAGCAGTCTGAAAGCCTCTGTTTATGTGCAATCTTCCATAACTGAAAGAATCAGTATTTGTTTCAAAGAATGAATAGGTGCTTTTTAGAGAAAAGTTTTATATTGTTTTGTTTTATTTTTCAAAACAGGAAGACTTGGCTTTGAATAAATATATAGCAGTTCTACTGAGTTCAATGAAAGCTGCATATGCATGGCTATAGACAGAATGCAATCCTTAAAGTCTAGCATAAATCGTGGTTTCATTTTGTGTGATAGTTATCTCCTTAGAGACACTCATGCTCACAGCCAGCTGTCAACATCCTGCACAATTAAACTTCTAGGGACTTAAAAACCCAAACATTAATATCTCAAGTTTGTACAGAAACCAATGAGTGGAGGAGACTCATTTACAGTATGATTATTTGACAACATTTACCAAAGCAGAGTTCTCTCCCTTAAAAAAAAAATAAATTCCAAACATTGTTTATGTTGTTTCGAACAAAACTAAATTTTTATCTCTTCTTTCACAGACCCAGGTTGGCCTCTTAGAGTGCACTTGAAATGGGTAAAAACTCATCAACAATAAACCTGCCAACCAGATCTTTCTTTCCTAGAAACTTTTAAAATCAATAGGTTCCAAAGGATGGATTCCTTTTAATCAGAAAACACTTAGAGCGGGTGCTATCTTCAGACCTGCTGCATTACACAGTTAGCTTTTATCCTGCACTTACTGATACATCTCTCATTGGAGCTGCTATTTCTGTTGCTCTTTCCCCACTGAAATTGCTGATGCTCCTGGTGACACTGCTTTCGAAGCCATTTCCTTTTCTGCTGATGCTACAGATTCTGCTGAAGTAATGTAATTGCTGTGGCCATTGTTAATGGCCCTGAACAGCTACTTCTCCTGCATTCCAAAGTACTTCTATTTTTATTCTCTGATATTACACCCGCCAAGGCCCTGGAAAAAAACAAACAAAACAAAACAGTGACTAACGGCACGCAGGTAAGTACCTCATGGCTCTGTGTGACAACCAATGCCAGTGAGGTGATTAGATGACACTACTGCAGCTGTCGCTGAGCTCCAGAGCTGGGATAGTTCCTCTCACCGCTCCCTTCCTCCAGCATCAGAAAGGGGGAAGTGCTGGGGGTGTCACGCTCTTACCGACTGTAAGAAAACCTCGGAAGGGTTTTCCCTCTTCTCAGCAACGTGACAGAGGTGTGGAATCGGGAGAGACTCGGGCTGGGGCCCTGCACAACAGGGAAAAAGCAGAAAAGCTCCCCCAAACCCCTGCCCCTCGGAGACAGGCCCTGCTCCACCACAACGATCCGCTCACAGATGCGGGGGGAGCGATATGAGAGGAAAGATGGTGGGGGAGGGAGGCCTCCCCTGCCCCACCCGCACCCCTGAGGCGCCGCTGCCCGTTCCGCAGGAGCCCCGGCCGCCCCACCGCTCCGCTCTCCCCCCGCACCAGGGGGCCGGAGCGCGGCGCCTGCCTCCTCCCGCCCTGCTGTAGCCACACCGACCTTCGCCGCGGGGCGGCCGCTTGGCGACAATAGCAAGAACCGGCCCGCCGAGCCGTGAGGCAGCCAACGGCCGGGAACAGCCCGCGGTGGGGCGGGAGGCACGGCTTCAGGGGCGGGAGAGGGAGGGGCGGTGGCCTGCAACGCCCGCCCCGCCGGAGCCCCGGCCGCCCCCCGCCGCCTCCGTTTCCCAGAGTGCGGCGCGGGAGCGGGGCAGGAAGTCCCGTGCGCCTGAGTCAGGGGGAGGCGGGGGGAGCCGCTGGTAGCGGCGGCGATGGCGCTGGAGACCCTCTCCCCGGACTGGGAGTTCGACCGTCTGGACGACGGCTCGCAGAGTGAGCGGGGTCGGGGCGGGAGGGGCCGGTGCCAGGCCCGCGGGGCTGTGGCCGCCACAGGGCCGGGGGGGAGGTGCGGGCTGAGGAGACCCTTGTCCCCCGCCGGCCCCGGAGCCCTCCTGGCGCCACTCGCTGCCTCACCCCCGCTGGGATCGGGAGGAAGGAGGAGGAAGCGATGGCGGGAGCTGAGCGAGGTCGCCTTCCTCAGCCTTCCCTCAGGCACCCTGCCCTGTGCGGGGAGCCGGGCGCCCGCCGCGCCCCTTCCCCCCGCCGCCAGCCCAGGGCTGCTCCTACCCCAGTCAGGCCTGCGGGGGTGGCCCGTCGCCGTCACCTTTTTTTTCCTCCCATTCCATAGTCGCCGGGGGTCGCTTGGGGTGGGAGAGCGGCTTTTCCAACCCTCCATCCCTGGCCCCCTCTGGGGGGGATCGTCCCCATTGCCCCCAGCCTGGCAGGGGGCGGGCAGGCTGGGCTGACTCTGGTGGTGGGGATGGTGTTTCTTTCCTTCCCGGTCGTTTACTCACAGAATTTTTTTTCTGCAGTTGCTTCCTCGGTTAGCCAGAGAAATCATATCGACGTGAGTTAGTTGTATGCAGCTTCCCTTGGTAAAAGGCTTTCTGGCATTGGAGTTAGGCGGTCACTTGCGGTTTCACCTTTAAAAAATAATTAAATAAGACCTTGTGATGTGTAAGTTTTTTGATAGTGGGTTTGTGTTCCTGTCAAAATCCACGTTTTTCTCAGCCCGTGGAGGTGACCTACTTTCTAAACGGGGAACGTGTATGGTTGTCACACTATAATACACACTGTAAATTGAACTGTGCCAAATTAATTACACCAGGTGTTGCTGTGAAAATATGCCACTCATGGACCAACTGTTTCATGTACAGTGTTATCCCAAGGGATGATACTTTTTATGCCATGTTCATTTTATCTGGATATTTTATCTGGATTTCAGTGGAAACTGAAGCTGTCCTGAGCCAAGGTTTTTACTAGTTCTCCAGCTGCAGTATGGAAAATGTAGCTTTTACTCAAAATGCCAAATCTCCACTAGTTTGACCATGACATTAAGTGCAGCTACCGGAATTTTACATGACATAATATGCTCCATTACCACCATCTTGACAGTGAGCAAACAGGCTGATATTCCATTGAGAACAGCACACAATGTTCTAGAGAAAAGCCAAAGAAAAATCCTCTGACTTAAAAAACATTTTTTTGTTGTCTACTTTCACTTTAGACCTATGTCATTAACCTTTAGCAATTATAATGTTGAGGACGCAAGATACTAAGCGAGTCTCGTTTGTTGTGTCTTTGTCCTAGATGTTTATGGACATAGCAGGATTTGCAAGTGCTGTGGCAATAAGTCCACTAAATAGTGCTGATTTTATGGAAGAAGATAAGATTAAGTTGGGGGATGTGTACTGCTGAGGTCTCTCACATTGTTTCAATTGTAATGCTTTCATTTTATCACCTGAAGAGAAACTAAATCAAACTTTATTGTAAACAGGTTATACCTTATGAAGTATGTCTGCTGCTCTGAAGAAAAAGAAAATATCTGCTTTCTGTGATTTCTTTTTCTTTCTCCGTGTGAGCCAGTTTATTTAGGAAAACTTTGTTTCATCTTAAAAAGCTTCCCCCATCTCCAAGTCATTTTTTTATCAGTTCAACCCTGCCTGTCTTGCTAGTAGCTTTCACTCTCTTTTCTCTCTAAAATAGTGAGATACTATCCACACCTATCTGTCACTTTATATATGATCAGTACAAGGTGGCAAATTGATGGCTACCAATAGTTAAGTATTTGGATATATTTGATAACAGTTATGTTGAGTTATAGTATTGTTCAAATCCATCATTTGTCTGCTGGAAAGGTGACTGTGGGTCTCTAGCAGAGCGCTGCTGCAAGATTTTGTTTGAGAAATGCTACATGTTTCTTAGGGAACTGATTTAAACAGCAATGCTAATTTCCTACTCTTGTATAATTTGGAAGCTTTTCCGGTTGTTCTTACAAAGCCCCAGTAACTCTGTCAATTTCTCTGCTGTTAGTTTGTCTTTTGTGGGAAGGGAGGAGATGGAATTGGGGAAATACCACAGCATACCTCTATAATAATAAATCTCCATACTCCAGATTTTCTAGCAGTAAAGTACTGAAGCTGACATGGTGGCTAGTTAAACTCTTTTGCGCAGGGCTCTGCGTCTATCAGTGTTTTACTGGGTTTCTGCAGCAGAGCTTCTGGAAGATACGTTGGAAGGAACCTGAAAGATGAGATGAATTTGATGGAATAGAACAATACAATGATACAATTTAAGGGCTGCACATCAGTGTCTGGAGTGCTTACTGCTGATGGAGTTCACTTGCTTCTTATCCATTTACATGAAATTCAGTCTCCTTATTTTGACAGTGCCTGTGCACTGCCTAGGCTGCAGGTTCAGGTACAACCCAGTGGCTCTAGTGCAGAACTTGGTGTGGGAGAGTTTACCATGCTTCTTGAATAGGCTTTGCAGTCCATGTGCCCTTATGGTTGTCATTGCTGCTGGCTTCAAAGTAGTAGTTTAGGATTAGTTCAGGACTTTACTGCAGTCATTTCTCCTTCTTAGTCTCAACCTTCCTGTACAGGAAGGAAAGACCTTCCTAGTCTTTCTCTTCTTTTTGTTATTAATTTGTCCTTACTTATTACTTGCCTTATGCCTGGTGCAGTGTCTCAGTCAAGTATCTTCTTTCTCCAAAAATGATAATTGATTCAGCAGTGCTCTTCCACTGAAGTAGCCGTCAACTACCATTTGGCTCAGTTAAAAATGCAGAATAAAAAAATAAAGTTTTCTAAACTTTCTAGAGGAGCCTGCTTGCTGAAATGTGAAAAGGGCACGTATAAAGCTGTGTGAGGGTTGAATTCTTGTTTAGGAAAAGTTCGGTCGTTCAGCTGTTTTACATTCTCTAACTATTTTAGATAATCCTATTTTCAAGAAATAGCAGAAGTTCACAAGCTATTAGATTTGTTATCCAATTATGGAGAAGACAGTTTAGTCTTCACATGAAAAAGGATTGTACTTCCTTACTGAGCACAGAAGCCTTGAGCTGTAATCATTCACTCCATAGTTCAGATTATGCAAGTAAGTCAGTAATTGTATATAACTTGGGGGGGAAGTGGGGAGTGTCTTAATGTGTGAAGAAGAAAGAACAGAAGAGAGTGAATAAACTTTTGTGGACCAGCTGTCTTATACTTACTTTGCTAATTAATGCCAGTACTCTTTGTGTTTGACCAGCCTAATGTTACCTACTTGCACCTAGCAGTAACAGGACAGCTGTGCATTTCAATGTCCGGGTGCTAAGCAGAAGAGAAAGTTTTCTCTTCTGAGATGGTGAATTTGCAAGTGGGGGGAATGACTGAAAGCCAAAAATTTCCCATGTAATGCCCAAATGATTTGCTGAAAGGTAGCAGGGAGAGAGTGGAAAGGGGATTGCTACTGATACAGCTGTTGCTCAGGCTGAAATTATTAGACCCATTGCCTCAAAGTTCTAATCTAATCGCATATGTACTGCTTCAGCTGATGGATAGAATCACCTACCGTGTTACAGCTTCTACAGTCATTTCTTTGCTCAGCATCTTGATGTGATTGTTAGGTTCGTTAAGGTCTTAGTTTGAAAATACGTGCAAATTTTAAAAATAGTTTTCTGCAGTTCTCTTAGATGTTTGATATTCTTTAAGTAGTATTTGGATTTTTTAAGTGACACTGAGTTGTATGATTGTTTTTTAAATAAGAACTTTGTATTAAAGATGCAGTTGTATTAACAAAAGCACTGCAGCAGAATAAGTAATACAGTACTAAAAGCTAAATAGCAACAGATTAAATATTTTTAATAAAATTTTTAATGTTGCAGTTTCCTGAACAGACTATAAAACTGTACAAATGTTATCAATTCTCAGAAATTCATGCTGAAGTGCAGTTGAAGAATTACGGAAAATTTCTTGAGGAATATACGTCTCAGCTGAAGAGAATTGAAGATGCTTTGGATGACTCTGTTGGAGATGTTTGGGACTTCAGTCTTGATCCCATTGCATTAAAGGTCTTAATATATTTAATATGTATTGCAACTGTTATTTTCCTAGTTCCTCCTTCCCTTCAAAACCCGAGAAGTAAAATCTTGATGCGTTTGTGCTCTTAACTTTTGACTTTTGTGTTTGAGAAACCTATCCGATACCATTTTAATTACCAAGTATTTAATAAATTGGTGCATATCATAAGAGAAGATTTTTTCCTATTATTCTTCTGGATACTAGTGGAAGTTAAGGAAATTTATAGTTGGGAAGCCTAATTTCAGCAAACTTTTCCCCTGTGGATGTTGGTGTTTTGATCTGGGGGTTGCGGTTCTAGAAGAGCTCACTAATACTTCTGTAACTGCAGAGCGAACTGTGTGTGTATTTACAGTTGTGTTTTGACTTCATGGCCTTGGTACAGTATTTTCTGTCCTCCAGAGGTGGCTGGTTCCTTTCCTCTGTGGAGCGTTATTTTTTTCACTTCCCTGAAATTGCAAACGTAATTTAAAAATGCTTTTGTTACCACATGGAACTTGTCTGTGCTGAAGATGCACTCTTAAGTAACCATCTGTCTGAATAAATTATGTGTAGGGCCAGCACAGTGCTGGATGTATATGAACTAGTCAATATCATGTCTGACTTCAGTACAAAATGTCAGTGCCTGCATACACATATACACTACGCATCCCGTTTCCTACATTTGGGATTCTTAATTCATGTTTTAGGTTTCTTGAGGTGTTTTTTCTGTATACTCTGTAATGACTGTGCTTTTGCTTTCCGAGTTTTGTAAGTAAATTGTTCTAAATGCTATGTAGTTTAGCTGGTTATTTGTCTTTCTGCCTAGAGTAAAAGGAAAGGTATTGCCATGTAAATATGAAGAGTGAAGGTTTCCTGCAGTGCAGGTTGCCAGTAATGTGCAATTATTGCTCTCTTATTACTGACCTTATTTGAGATGAAATTGTGAAGAAAAAAATAATTACTTAGGTGGATAAATGTATTTTTGACCAATGTTTTCTAAAGTTCTATGTTTATGGTTTCTTGTTTTGTGGTTTGGGTTTTTTTGATGTTTTTATTGTTTTTGTTTGTTTTTTTTAAATCTTAGCTTTTGCCATATGAACAGTCCTCCCTACTGGAGCTCATTAAGACCGAAAACAAGGTAAGTGCTTTATGCTTAAAAGAAAAAAAAAAGTTATTCTTGCTAAAACCAAACTCTCTAGACTTGGATCTATCTGTAATCTGTTTTTTTTTCTCCTTTGAGTCTAGGTTCTAAACAAAGTAATAACTGTGTATGCTGCCCTTTGCTGTGAAATCAAGAAGTTAAAATATGAGGTAAATTCATCTGTCTTTTATTACTATGTATGAAAATGTTTGCGGATTGTCAAGATGATATAAAATTTATTCTTTAGCAGTAAAGAAACAAGATATAATGTCTAAATAATTTTTATAGCATTATTACATATATCCTATTTATTAAAAACAACATTTCTGCTTTTGTTGTTAGGCAGAAACTAAATTTTATAATGGCCTCTTGTTTTATGGAGAAGGAGGTAAGTAGCTCCCTTTACTGTAAAAGTTAGTAGTTTTACATTATTGTTTCAGGTTAAGTGCTACAGTAAGCGCAACTTTATAATATGGATACATGCTTTCTCTGTATCTTTGACTGATGAACACCAAATAACAGACTTTGAGGTTATAGCGATCTATGTCTTATAACTGTCCTACCTTAGCTTAAGATAACAATAAGTTTTATCTGTTACATTAACAGGGAGTTTTGTTGCAGCCTTAGTTACGTGAGAAGTAGGGAGTATGGGCTGTTGTATTTAATGTGTTACATATAGAAACCTGAACTTTTATACTGTAGCAGCTGTTTTTCAAAGTATGCCATCGAAAACCGGTTTTTCACATGTAAGCACATCCTAAACCAACTTATTTTGGACTGGGAGTAGATTTTTCCATTGGTTGTAGTAAAACAATAAATCTGTAGTTGGATTGTAATAAAACAATGAAACCATTAATAAATAACTTGGGCCACCAAGTCCTGCCTAATTATGCAATCATAGCTGTTTGAAGAGAATTTGCAGTGTGTTAATGTCATCTGCCCTTCAAGTGCTGGTGATAGTACCTCATACTACTGTTTAGACCATGACATGATACAGGGGCATAAGTGATTTTAAGTCAATTCAGTTGACAAATCACGAGACCCTGCTTTAGGTGAAAGCTGCTTTTTGTCTTGGAGTCAAACCGATAACTCCTCTGAACGGCTGGTCTTAAGCTTCCACCTTAAAGGATGCTAGTCTGGGAATAAGCGCAGATCTTGGTCCTGAGGACTGAATATATTAATGAGTTGATTTAGAGATGTATCACCAAATTATTTTTTTTCTATTTCAGAAATTTGAGAGAAAGGGAAAAGCAGTAAAACGTCTGTGTTTTTTTTAAAGCTTTTCAAGAGCCTTGACTGTGGCAGAAGTATTGGGGAATGTGAAATCTTTGAGATAGGAGCTGTTTGTCATTCTTTTAAGTGCTGTATAAGATGACTGTTGTGGTTCAGTTAAGGAACATGAAAAAGTGTGGTGGGTTCCCTCCCCCTTAGCAGATTCTCACTTCTTATCAGACATGGTTTTAAATACAAAAGTGATGTGCTGCCAAAATGTTACTCGGGGATCCCTCAAAACTTCTCCATGTCTGCAGCAAGAAAAAAGGCAGACTGTTGCAGACTAACATATTACAGCAGCAGTTTGTTCCTCATGGGTGTTCTGCAGAGAATGCTTGAGAATGGCAGGAGCCGTGAGGTCAGCCTTCTGTGGGTTAGGTGAGGATACAGAAATTAGGTTTTCCACTTCCATATCCTTCCTTGTAGAATCTGCTTTTGTAACAGCAAACTTCAGCTGGCAAAGTTACTGGCTCAAGGATGGTTGAAATGTAAACAAATACTGTGGTGGCCTTTTCCTTCTTTCCCTTCATTTTTTTTCATCTTGTCCTTGGGGTGGCTAGGGCTAGTCTAGGAACTTTAAATAGTTAGTTGGATTGGGGCTTTTTGGGGACATACACTAAAGAGAGTAAATATTACATAAAATGTGTAAAGGCGAAGCATGCAATATTTAGAATCTTGTCCCAGAGCTCTATTTGATGGAAGTATGGAGACCACTTTAGTTTCTGGTGGCTGGTCTAAAATAACATATTTTATGAAGCGATAAGACCTGCATTTCTTATGCAGGTAAATTTGCAATTTTAAGCCATTTTTGCTCAGAGTGGCCCAGTAGAAAAATCTCAAATCTAGAGCATTAATCTGTCATCACATTAAAAAGACTGGATTTTTTCAGGTATATAATTCTCATATTTCATAGTATCCTGTTAGTGTACTTTGTCATACAGGCAATGCTTTGAAGTTATGGTGGTGAGCTGGTTCTTTTGTGCAGGATGCTCTGTAGGAAAAAGAAAATAAATTTCGTGGCAAAATTGATTCCTACACAGCTTTTTCTTCTGATTAATGATGTAGCATATTTTTTTCAGTAAATAACTACCAAGGATGTTCCTTGCAATATAAATACCTAGAGCTTTCATACAAACTCTTTAAAATGGAAACTCTTATATTAAGTTACATAATATATCTGCCTTTAAAGAATTACCTTTCGTATTCTTTATTTTCTTTCAAGTGATAGAGACTTTTTTCCTGCTTTATGTTTAACCTATAACCAATATAATTTTTAATGAGAAAGAAACTTCAAAAATAAGTCCAGCGTAGGAAGGCAAAAGTAAAAGTTTTTAAGGCTCCCTCAGTATGCTTATAATAGTGTGCTCCACTTGTATGACAAACAAATGGCTTGGAGGGCAAGCTTCAATGTTAATTTAACAGATCGAACACAAGCTTTTGAAAGTAGTGATGAATGTTTGTCTTTAAAGCCACAGATTCCAGCATGGTGGAGGGAGATTGCCAAATACAGATGGGAAGATTTGTTTCTTTCTTGCAGGTAGAGTATGGGGTTTTTTGTTTGGGTTTTTTTTTGGTCAGCATTTATAGTCTTAATTTTACTTGCAAAGTGGATTTAAATATCTGCAGTATCCTGCTTGCATTTTGCTGAAAGGCATTGGAGTCATTTGATACATTACTATGTTTTGCCTGTAAAGCTGTCACAACCAGCTGATGTATCACACATTGTTTTGTTGGGTTTTTTTATACTTGTCTAAAACTGTGGAAGTCTAATGAAAGTTAGTGTAATCGTTTAAAAAAAATTAGAATTTACTTAAAATTTCAGTAAGAGAAGATAAATTGAGGTTGTTTCACTTGATGGTAAAGTTAAAGACACATTTTTGTTTTTGATTAGCAATTCTTAGTTTTCATTAAACATTTGAAATGATATTATTGTTTGTACATTATTTTTTTTTTTTTAGCTGATAGAAGAAAGCAAAATTAAACACGTACTTGGAAAAATTTACTTGTGCCTCATTCAGGCTTTGAGGGAAGAACAGCCATTTCTTGTACAGTTTGGTTGTTATCAGGGTCCTTTGCATGAAAACAGGATCTGTGTTTCTTCTGAGGATTTCCTGTGCTCTTGGGTTTCAGTCCACTGTGGAATTTTTTTGTCTTCAGTGTAGCTTAAGTGACTGTCCTGTTCCCAAAAATGTTTCTATTTTTATTCAGTATTGCTTGTAACGAAATACGTATGTTGAAGTAGAGAATATACAGGAAGCTTCCAGAATGTTAAAACAAATCATAGTTTAACAAGGGCTAAAATTCCTGTGTTTGCTGTATACTAGCATGGCAGTAGTCATTTACTGAGTCGTAACAGGTTGAATGCTATAGGAAGTTGTTTCTCAACCTCTCTTACCATGCTCAAGTGCAGTTAGTTGTTTGGATATCTTGGGGTTGTTTTTTTCCCCGTTTTAAGTTTTTTGTCCTATTAACTTTGTCAGTTTCTTCCATCATCCTCTGTTTCTTTCCGAGCAGATGTTTGAGAGACCTTTTAGTGGTTCTGAAATGGGACTACTGTCCAATTATATTTTTCCACACTTTTTTTTTCCTGCCAGGATGCTCTGTCCAGGTGGAAGTTGAGAGCAGGGTGACTGGCTGGATGGATATTTATGTGCATTGCAAACCTACTCTATAGAACAAGTTTATGTTTATTTAGGGGGTATATGCTGATGTGTATATTTATAGGGTAAATACCACACAGAAATATAGCAGTATTGCTTGTGAGCCCACTTTGTATGTATGCTATGATGGCTTGCTGATCGCTGAGCAACTTGGGAAAGAAGGGAAATGCAGGATGTTGCCCCAAAGGGAAGGTTACTGTGCGAAAAGGCGTGTGTTGCTTTGGGTAAAGCTAGGAGGAAAACTTTTTCCTTACTGAGTTTGTTGATTTTCAACTATTGTGTTCCCCTAAATCCACTCAGTAGCCCTCTGTGTCCATAGACTGGGAAATGTTATGTGCATATCTCCGAGGGCGGTGTGGAAATATGAATGAAGAAGACAAAAGAGGTGAAATGTTGCTTTCATAGAGCTAAAGTCCGCATATTGGTTTATTGGCTCTTCTGAGTTCAGGATCTCTTAACTAGATGTTATAGCCTCAAATTTTCTATGTCAAAACACTTCTTTTAAAAATTACCAAAATAGTGCTGTGAAACACTAGTTAGGTACTCTTGATCCTGAAGAAGACAGTGTATTTGAAGAACTCTGATAAAGTGATAAAATTGTCTGTATTAATGGAGCTGTTAATTTGCACATGCTGTTAGATAGGACTATTTCCTGGAAGTGTTAAAATGGCAGCTGGTGCCCCTTCCCCAGGAAAGATGATCTCAATTGTCTATTAATTCTACTAATGTCTTCTGGAATCTGTTGGCTTGTTTCAGCTGCACTTGATAGAGCAATGGAAGTATATGAAGTAACGACACTTCTATGTTTTGGGAAAACTGGTGACTAATAGAAGGCAGAAGCCCAAATAACATCTATTTTTGATGGAGAGGAAGACAGAATTCAGCTGTTAGCCAGTCTTCTGGCAGGAACAGCAGGCTGGCTGGTTAGCTAGTGTGGGCTGTCTGCAATTAAGCCATCTGTGTGCTGACTGGCTAGACTCATCACATGCTGACTTTTCCCTGATGGGATTATAGAGCGCATTGATGAGCAAATATTTTTTTCAGTTAAGGGAAACTCAGATTCATTTACCCTATTGCTCAAGGAGCACCTCCTTAAAATCCATTACCTAAAGTAAGATAATCCTTTATGTGGTCAGAGTTGACCTGTTCTTTTAATTTTGTACTATGTAACTGAGCTCAAATTCTGCTGTAGTCAGATGTACCTCTCGAAGACATTGTCTTGTTTTTTTGAAAGCAGTTTTCTGTGGCTAATCGCTCTTACAGAAGGTACAGGCTTCTGTGTTAATTTCTAATTTGAATTCAGCTATCACCAGCTCCCAGAGTGTGACTCTTGATTCTAGTAGGAAAACGACAGAATTTCCTATCAGGGCTGTTCTCTCTGAAGGTACTTTGGCACTGTTGTCAAGTCACTTCTTAATTGTCTTTGATAAACTGAACTCTTGAAAACTTTTTTACATTAAGATATTTAAAGTACATTGAACCCATTATGTTTTCTGCCTTCATTTAAGAATCAATATCCTTTTAAAAATGTGGCCCTGGGTAGCAATTCTGGTATTTTATTATCCGGATTGTCAAAGCTATATGCAAGTGTGAAATCACTTCTGTTTTCCTTATTATGCTTTTCTTTATGTCCAAAGTGCATATTGGTCCCTTAATAGTCCAGTTTGTACTGGGAGCTTGTGTTCAGTAACTTCGTAGCTTAGTCCCAGATCCTTTTTCGGAGCTGTTGCTTTAGGTCTGTCCACTGACGTGGATTAGGGGCTGCAAGTTCAGTGGTTTATGTTCAGTGTTTTGGCAGTAATGACAGTTTGTGTGTGAGGAGGGTCTATACGCATATATATTTTTGTTTTCTTGTATTTCAGGAGCTGTCTTGCTTTGTTACCCGGTGTTATGAAGTGGTGGTGAATGTAGTGCATCAGTTGGCTGTTCTCTATACCAGCAACAAGTAATTATTCCCTAAAATGCTATACTGTTTTTATGTAGTTAAACAAATATGTAAAATATGAATGTTCTGCTTAAGGCATGGTTGTTTTTGGAACATTGTTGTCTAGAGATACGGAGAGTGCTTTGCTCTGCAAGTTTGGGCTTCATAAGCCATTATGAAAGTGGTTTTGTTTTATTTTTAGAAAAGGCGTAGTTTTTATATAGTGAGATGCAAGAATTTTAATTTTTTGCCATTTTTTTATAGAATTGATGCTTCAGGGGTGCTTAGTCTTTATAACTAAGAGATTGTCTTATTACTCTTCCATCCTGGCTCTGTTGGAGAGATTCCTTCTGTTGGCTGATACAGTGGGTACCACTAGCTTCAGAAGCTTTAAAAATCAGATCACTTTCACAGTCTAATGTTTCAAATATGCAAATTTTGGTATATATTCCTCACAAACAGCCATGGTTTCAACACCTGAAGTTGATCTTAGTAAGGTCTATTGGGTTTAGCTCCTCTGAAAACTCTGAGGAGAGTTTAGCTCTGAATAGAACTGTCGGGTTTAGCTCTGAATATAGCTGCAGGGCTCTTGATTCATCTCTCTTTCCCACTCCAGATAGGATGATAGCATCATCATTCTCAGTTTTGTTTTCTTACACTGCAGCACAAGGTAGACTTTCTGTATGGTGCTGGATGTGTACCTTGGACGTGGCTTGATTAAATGATTTTGTACTTTTGGGCCACAAGGCTGTACGTATGAAGGCTACTTGCTGTTAGCATAACTGAATTGGGAATTGCTGATATATATGTGCACTGAACGCAATCAGTGGTTTGAACCAGTCACATGCAGTACATTTAAAAATGCAATACTAAATCATAACACACAGATTTCACATAGTGTATGCTTTCAATCAGATTTTGAGAATTCTTTTGGTTTCTGAAGTTAATATGTTAATGAAGAAAAATGTAACCCAAGAAACAAAGAACACATCATGATACAGAATTGATAAATATGCTCTGTTCCAAGGGTTAAAAAGGCATCAAAATATTTATTTTGTTTACAGGAATGCGCCTAAAATTATAGAGACGTCTGGAGTTCATTTTCAGGTGGGAATGACTTGGAGCCCCTTTTGTTTATGTTAACATATCTATGTCTTGATCATTAATCCTGAGAAAAGCATCAAGAAAGTGAATTTCCAGTACAGCGTTCAGCCTGGAATCGCCTTTAAAGGTTTTATTTTGCTCATCAGCTTTTTCTGGCCTTTGTGTGGAAAGGGCTGATATCTTCATGTCTATCGTAGTCTAGCTTTCTTAGCTGAAAACTGCTTGCACACTCCCTTATTGTGTGTGTTGTGTGCTCCTGTGTGTAGACAATTTTGAAAATCCTGTCTTCGGTGTCAAATTACATCAGTGAACCTGTAGCTGTGTCTGTACAAAAACTAGTGTTCCTTGTGTCACTGCAAGAAATACTAAATCTTAAAGCTACCAAACCAAGAAATCTCCAATTTAACTCTCTAGCTGATGTCTTGTTGGCTGATAATATGTTGCAAGGAACTGAAATTTTACTTGCACTTTTACACACATGACTGTAACAAACTTTTCAGTAACTACACTCCTTTTTGGTTTAAACAGGCAATGTATGAGCATCTGGGAGAGTTGCTTGCAGTCTTGATTACTCTTGATGAAATAATTGACAATCATGCCACTCTGAAAGATCACTGGACCATGTATAAGAGGTATGCCTCTGAAGGCGTGAAACATACTCCCACAAAATAAGAGATAAAGCGTGTGTGTGTCTTTGTTCCAAGGAAGTCAGTGTGGGAACATGGATTTTTGGTAGCCCCGAGAGTTTTCAAGAAACCTCAGTGAAGAGCAGGGCTAAATTCCCTCTTTGTCCTTCTAACAGCACCAATAAGTTTTTGAAGTGCTGAATGTTACATTTACAATACAAAGTAAACATCTTCACAAACAGAGTTGTTGTTGTTGTTGTGGTTTAAAATATATTCAGTAAGAAATCTAATTTTGCACAGAACTGGTCTAAACTATCAATATTGATCATAGGGAGGGGTGTTCCTTAACACCCTCTATGGGTGTTAAGGAGATGGTGTAAGAACACTATCTTAAGTAAAAGCTGAAGAGTCAACAATTGCAAAGGTAGTTAAATTAGTGGAAAAACTACTGTTTCATTGAAAACCTGAATAAATGGGAGTTACTCATATGCAAATGGCTTATACAGACCTAGTGGGTTTTGGGTTTTTTAATTTATTTTGGAGTTGCTGATGGGCACAGATGTGGGCAATTAAAATCTGTTATCAAAATAGTACAGGATATGATAAAACTGTTAGCCTGTTTTAATTGTGTTGTATGTATGTGTTTTACGCCTACTCTTTACAGGCTGCTAAAATCTGTCCATCACAACCCTTCTAAGTTTGGGATTCAAGAAGATAAACTGAAACCATTTGAAAAGCTGCTGTTAAAACTGGAATGCCAGTTACTTGATGGAATGATATTTCAGGTAACGAAATTAATGTTCCCCAGTGTGACAAGGGAAACTATTACATTAAAGTGACACTCTTTTTAGAATGATTTGGTTGTTTGGGATTGTTTTTGTTTTGTTCTGGAGCAGTGATGTATGAATTTGGCTCTTACATCTGTGCATGGAAAAAAAAAAAAAGGGCTCTATTCTAAGATCCTTCCTTGCTCTTCTCATGTGCTAGAACTGTGCCAGGCTTTGAATGGTAGCAGTTAATGCTTACTGTTTTGCAGAATTAGAGAAAGGCAGACAACTTGGCATTAAGACTGCGTATTATCAGGGAGTCAGTTTTTCATCGGAAATTTGTTAATAGTGGTCAGGCTTATATAGCATAGTTACACGTTGGTTTAGCTGCAGGTTAAAGTCTCCTCTGTCATCTTGAAAATACTTTAAGCGTGACCTGTTGTTATGTATTTTTGTCTCATTCCTAGCATATGAGACAGGTAGCTGTCATGGAGTACCACTTCAGTGGTGTATACCCCTGAAACATGCAAGTGTACAGGTTGATGAGAAGGATTCTTAATTTTTCAATGCAGTTAATTTAAATGTGTTCATACACGAAGCCATCTATTTTTAGAAAAGTGTGTGTTTGAGATACTGAAATTGGATGTTGTGGCATAGTGGGCAGAGGATGGCATTGCTGAATCTGGTCACAGCAGAGTCAGTTGAACAGGACGGTTGCTCAGTTCTTACTGTTACATCTTAAATGGCATAGGGAAGAAGGTTTTGTTCTCTAAAGGCCTCCAAAAAGGAAATTTTCATCTCTATCAATTTTTCCTCTATATTACTCTGAAGTTGCATTAGTACAAAGACTTCGTTATATGTTTGAGATGGGTCGGATTTGTCTTGTATTCAGGATGTTTCCTCTCCTGTCCCACCAATGCCCCTTCCTAACAAAAATACATGAAAAATGTTAAATACAATTTCATTAAAGACTTTTCTAATACCTTTAGAAAATACGAAGTGTGTCTTTTTTTTTTTTTTACTACTGTGTAGTTTTTGATATTTTGTTTTTAAAGAGCCATCAGTGGTATGGGTGTTTTATGCTACAGGTTCACAAACTGCATCCTACAAGCAACTTGAATGATAATTTTGTTTAGTTAATGGACAGTTAGTTACATATTATAATGTAATAATGCAAATACGCATCTAGATTCTTATCGCTGTCATATCATGTGGTATCTTTAAAAATGGCCCTTAACAGAAATGTTAAGTAAATAAAATGTTTGACCATTAGGTATAAGAAAGGTTTTTAATGTTTTCTGTTATACTAAATAATTTAAGTACACTTAAAAAAAAAAAAATCTATGTTGTGAAGTCTAACTTCAGGTTAGTGCTATACGACATAAATCAGTGTGCTCTTGCAGCATTCTTCTCTTGCAAAAACAGTATTCTTTTGAATAGTCCTTTAAGACTCAAAATTCATGGCATTATCATTATGCTTTTTCTTTCCTTTTTGATCAGGCCTGTATAGAGCAACAATTTGATTCTGTCAATGGTGGAGTGTCAGTGTCGAAGAACAGCACGTTTGCTGAAGAATTTGCTTATACTCTTCGCACAACTTTTGCAAATGTTGAAGCCAAACTTGGTAATGCAAGCTCATGATTCTCCTGCTGGATTCACCACTTCTGAAATGGTTTGTATTGTTTGTCTGGAAGCAGGCTTCAAAAAAGAATATTTTTGTGGTGTATTTCTGCAGGTGAACCTTCAGAAATTGACCAGAGAGATAAATATGTGGGAATCTGTGGCCTCTTTGTACTGCATTTTCAGATTTTTCGCACCATAGACAAAAAATTCTACAAGTCATTGTTGGATGTCTGTAAAAAGGTGAATGCTTTATTCTTTTGTCAATAATTAAGATGGAAAAAAGCTCCAGTAATGAAGTTAATAATTTTCTTAGTTCTCTAGCATAGCAAAGACATGGGAAAAGAAAACGCACAATTTACCAAAACAAGTCAGAAAGCAGAATTAAGATTCTTCTACATCTTGTAACTTTATTTCGCCTTGCATTTTCTTTTAAAGATGCTCCAAAAACCTGTCCACTCACTTAGCAGCGAGGTAAAATATCTTGAAATGGCCATTAAAATGTTTCATCAAGCTTAATGTTGCACTGAGGACAAGAAATTGTTTGAGTTATGAGTATTGTGTGACTGAATAAATACTTTGGGTTTTTACCTTGGCTCTAAACATGTGTCTTGCAAGACCTCTAAGTCCAAAGGTGATTGGGGCTTTTTCATATCAGGTGGTATTAAGAAATTATTAAATTCACTAGTACTGTTTAGAATCAGTAAGAGTGGTAATTACTTTGCCTGTGGTGTCCTTAGTGGACTTCTAGGCGAGAAACCTTTTTTAATGTGTAGAAACTAGTTATACAGAAATAAACTGAATTGTGTGTTATGGTTCAAAAGAGGCGTAAGAAACATGCATGGTGGCATAGTATTTGTTGTAGTTACTTATGTTTATTGCTACTTGTAGTATTTTTCCCTTTTTTTCTCTTTTTTCCCCCCCCCAGGTACCAGCCATCACATTAACTGCTAACATTATCTGGTTTGCTGACAACTTTCTGATGCAGAAGATACCAGCTGCTGCCAAACTCCTGGACAAGAAAAGTATTCATGCAGTTAAAATGCAAAGGGAGAACTTTCTACAGCAGAAGGCACAGTCACTTACCAAGTATGCTTCCTAAATGTTGCTTCATGGTGATGTTTGGAAAACAGTTTATAAACATGTGGGTTTCTTCGTTCTGTGCATTGGCATGTTGTGTAGCGTTGCTCAGTGGTGTTAAACAACTTTTCCAATACACTGCAGCAATATGTTAGTGTTGCTGAAAAAGCGTTGGTCAAAACGAAGCTTTTTTTATGTCATCCGTTCAGAAAAATGTGTATTACGAGACCTGGCAGTTCTGAATATTTGGTTGTTTCAATTATTTCTACTTCCATATTTTTTAAACTAGTATCTAGTAGCCTGAGCTGCTCTGTTTTCTATTGGGGCTCTCTGCTTTCTATGTGTTTATGGAAGTAAGTCGCTAATAGGCTTATAGAGAGTTTTTTTCTCTGCTTGGTGATACTTTCTTTACAAGCATTTCTTTCTTCATGACTGTTTTAATTGCTTGTTTAATGATCTTTGAAATTATCTATATTTGAAAGGCTTCTCTTCTTTTGTGCTCTGCATGTAGTTTGCAGGTCACTTCCTTCTCAAAGTGCTTCCTAAAATACGTTTAAAAATTATTGGAATTTTTTTTAGTTATTCTTATAAGCAAGTGTGCTGTGCTGCATAGGGAGATAACAGGGCTAAGATTTCTGTTTATGTTGCAGACCAAAACAAGATGGAAAATGGGGTCTGTGGAATAGAAGTAAAAACTGACAATTTGCAGGTTGTCCTTCAACCCTGTATGGAAGCTGGCAGAACTGGGTTGGAGGGGAGGAGGGCGGGAAGAAGCAACTCCATGTCTATATGATCCTCTGGCAGATTATTTTCACTACTGCCTTGTTTCTGTTTCAATCTACCTCTTCCTGGTTTGTCCTATATCCACAGGAAGAGTCAAGAGCTCTGACTGAATTCTTTCCTGGATTTTAATGCCTGTATGGAGCATAGTTGCACTGCTTTTTGCATTCAGTCTTTGACAGTGGTACAAGTAATGTCTTGCAGCTCTTAACATGAGGTTGAAAACAAAGATCTGGGTATTCACAGACATTTTTGAGGATATTGTAATACGATGTGCTGTCTTGAATTCTGCCAATAACTTTTCCTTGCCTTTTTACAAGTTCTTGCATTGCCTTTGATAATTGGACTGTTGCCTTAAATATACTCTAAAAAGTGTAGGGTTTTTTTGTCATAATCAATGACCTGAGTACATTTCCTGCTACAACTGCTACAATAAGTAGTATTGCAGTGTCACAGTTCTGCAGTATAGAATAAATAGCAGTTTTAAAAGTGAACTCCATTTAAACATTTAATTACAACTAGTGTAATCCAAGCAGATTAACTTCTGGAGAATTATGTTATTTAAGACCAATCCAGTTTAGCATTGATGTAATGACAAGCTTTATTTTTGTGTTTGTGTGTATATATAGATATTTATCTTTTTTATATATGTACACATATACTCAAAAATTTAAACCTGGAGGAAAAAAATTAACATAAGTGTAGGACTCTTGTTTAGTGTTTAAAAGCATTTTCTAGAATTTTATTTACTGTTTCAATTTAAAGAATTGTAGTATACGTACTGCTAAGAGAGACATTGTTCTCTTGAAAGATAGATGATTTTGAATCGTTGGGGTATGTTTATACACATATAACTGTTCTTACCAATACAGAATTAAAACGTAAATGATTATGAGGTTCTGATACTTTTGGGAATGGAGAGTTATACTTTGGTGACTGAAAATGTAACATATTTCCCCTGGAAATATGTTTGCAAAGAGAAAAGAAAATCCTCATACTTTTTGTATTTGAATTGAGCACCATTGCTTGTTTCCTTCTCCAGAGATATGCAGTCATATTATGTTTTTGTGAGTTCATGGATGACAAAAATGGAATCTATCTTGTCAAAGGAGCAACGCATGAATAAGTTTGCAGAAGATCTTTCTAACCGCTGCAATGTCTTCATCCAGGTATGCAGTCTTTTAATGTGGTGATACAGCAAATGATGCAACAAACTGATGTTTTGATACAAGTTGTTGAACATAAGAAGAAATCACAGAAGTTCTGTGATCATTGGTGTGTTATTTTACGGTGTGGGTATTCTTCTGAAACTTTAAATGCCCAGTAGATACTCTTTTAAGTAAATCTGTAGTAGGTGTTTTCCATAAGGCATGTGGGGAAAGCACATCTGACTAAATAGTCACTGGCTAAAATTTTGAATTTTTCTCTTGACTTAGGAAACCAAGAAAGCTTCATTTTCTGTGTGGTAAAGGTTTTAGGACTTTTTCCTTTTGAGTCAGTCGTGAGGTACATAAATTGGACTTGAACCAGTGTCTAATCTAGTTTTATTTAGCACAGTACATACTTCCAGTAAAGGTTTTGTATTGTTTCATTGTGCTTTGCCTAGTGATGGTACTTTGCAAGAATCTTACTACGTTCCGAGGCAGCTGGTTTTCTTTTGGCCTACTAACAGCATGTAGTCTTAATGTAAGATGCATCTTATTTCTGAATTTATTTTTTGCTAGTTTTGTTATGTATCTATCTACCTGACGGAAACCTGATGAGAATAGGTGTGTTAGAAGCATGATCCTGAACCTTCCATACCTATAGACAAACATGTACTAGGATCTGTGGATTTTATATTTGAATTATTTGCAGTGGACTTGCGTAAATTTTGCTCTGTAGCAAATTGAGTTCCTTAGACCATTTGCTGTCTTTTTCTAGTATCTCTTTTTAATGTTACTGCTTTTCCTTTGAAATAAGTTGAATAATGTTTTTGTCATGCTGTATGTAATCAACATTGTATGTAAAAGCTTAGCATACGTTGATTTAGAAATGATTGCTTTTTTTATTGTGGAATGGACAGTTCTATTTAGACAGTGTAGAACTGTGTAAATACTGTCAGTGTATTTTATTCCACAGAATCTGGAAGTTTTAGGGTTTTTTTTTTTTGTGATAGGCTATTTTTGTGGGGATGGGAGTTGTTTGGTGGGTTGGTTTACAATAGGTCTGAAGCTATTATACCTTTGAGGCTGTGCAATTAATTTAATTCACTGACATAAATGTCTCTAGAAGAGGCTAATGATCAGGTGATCTAATGACTTGTAGATAATTTCATAATGCTTGCCCAATAAAAGGGTCTCATTCAGCTTTGGGATCTCAGGCTTGCTTATTAGGTGGAGTGGTAGGTTCTGTAGTGTGAAAAGGCAAAAGTTCTGTAATTTATGGAAGAACACATAGGGGAGTTACTTGATTGATATGTTGAGAAAAAATTCCTTTTTTTCCCGTCCCCTTTACTCATTTTATTTTTAGGGTTTTCTTTATGCATACAGTCTTAGCACCATCATTAAAACTACAATGAATCTCTACATGTCAATGCAAAAACCTATGACCAAAACCTCGGTGAAAGCTCTATGCAGACTTGTAGAACTTCTGAAGGTAGGTCACTGGATAAAAGCTGTTTATTTCATGTAAGCCTTTACAGACAACATTGATCGAACATCACATATAAATACAACAACCCCCCAACCCCCTCCCCCCCCCCCCCCCCCCCAAACCAATACAACTGAGTGAGAACACGTTTTTGCATGGCTTCTTTTTCAAGATTATATTTGATTAAAAAGCAGGAGATTTGGGAGGCTAGAACTGATTTAATTAACTTCTAATCGCCTGCCTTAGTTGGTATTACAGAATTGTTGAGGTTGGAAGGGACCTCTGGAGGTCATCTGGTTCAACCTCCCCCTGCTCAAGCATGGCCACCTAGAGCTAGTTGCCCAGGACCGTGTCCAGATGACTTTTGAATATCTCCAAGGATGGAGACTCCACATCTTCCCTGGGCAATCAGCCTGTGCCAGTCCTTGGTCACCCTCACAGTAAGAAAATGTTTCCTGATGTTCAGGGAAAACCTCCAGTTTGTGTCTATTGACTCTTGTCCTGTCACTGGGCACCTCCTGAAAAGAGCCCAGCTCCGTCATGTTTGCATCCTCCCTTCAGGATAAGATTTTACCCTCCCCAAGCCTTCTCTTCTCTGGGCTGAAGAGTCCCAGCTCTTTCAGCCTTTCCTCATGTGTGAGGTGCTCTGGTGCTTTAATTATCTTTGTGGTCCTTGGCTGGACTCTCTCCAGTATGTCCATATCTCTCTTGGTCTGAAGAGCCCAGAGCTGGACACAGTACTCCAGGTGTGGCCTTACCAGTGCTGAGTAGAGGGGAAGGACCACCTCCCTCAATCTGCCAGCAA
The DNA here is from genome assembly GCF_963924245.1 of Chroicocephalus ridibundus. Lineage (NCBI taxonomy): Eukaryota > Metazoa > Chordata > Aves > Charadriiformes > Laridae > Chroicocephalus > Chroicocephalus ridibundus. The sequence continues at coordinate 160,467,622 of NC_086284.1, forward strand.
TACTTTGTCTAATGCAGCCAAAGATGCCATTAGCCTTCTTCGTGGCAAGGGTGCACTGCTGGCTCATGTTCAACTTGGTGTCCACCAGGACCCCTAGGTCCTTTTCTGCCAAGCTGCTTTCCAGCTGGATTGCTCCCAGTATATATATTGACATATGGGGTTATTTCTCCCCAAGTACAGGACTTTGCACTTCTCCCAGTACTTTTTCCAAAAGGAAAATACTGTTTTGAGATAACTTCAGAAAGCAATACTGAACAGAGCTGGACTAGTTAAAAAAAACAACCAAAACAAAAAACAAACACAAAAATACCCCCTCAAAAACCCCAAACCCAACAAAGCTTACATCACAGTCTTATATGCTCCTGAATGATTTGATTTTCTTAGTTTCCAAGGGTTAATTGCACCTGCTACTAATAGTATTTTACAAAGTGGAAAGAGTCTGTTATTTGCAGTGTGGATGAGTCTGCCAGCATAAAGGCAAATTCTAAAGGCAACAATGTTGTTAACTACCTGAACTATTGTGTTTTGGCATTCACTTTAGGCAATAGAACACATGTTTTACCGAAGAAGTATGGTTGTGGCAGATTCTGTGACGCACATCACTCAGCATCTGCAGTATCAGGCTCTTCACTCTATTTCTGTAGCCAAGGTATGTAATCCAAGTTCTAATAATTCATCTTCCTAGTTAAGTGTTAAAAAAAATAAAATCTTCATTTTAAATTGAAGTATTTTTCTTAATTTTGAAAAATCTGTGGCATTGCTCTATCATAATCAACAGATATTTAAGCTTTCCAGTAGGTCAGAGCTTTGCCCTAGAAACCGTACAGCATAGATGACTATCTACTTTTGACCAAGAATGTGCCCTCTCTTCCTCTAAACTGCTGCATCTCTTGCCATGTTCCTCTTGTGTTCTTTTTAGTTTTTATTTCGAGTGGTTTTCACAAACTGACCTGTAGCAGAATTACAAAGGGAGTTATGATATCAGTGCAGCTATTAAATTTTCCTTTCTTTTTTGTTTTTTTAGTTTGACCATGCTTGTGTAAATGGATTAGAATTTTAATAGCAGACTTTTGTATTTTGGAAATTTGTTTTAATATGTTTGAAATTTGGCTGTAATCTCAATTTATGTATCTGGCATCTCCATATTTTCTAGCACTAAAAAAAAAAAGTTGTATTTCTAAAAAGCTGAGATAGGTATCTATTCATCTCAATGTCAGGAGTAGTGTGAACTGAAGAAGTTCCAAGCTTCAGAGCTATGAAGAAAAACTGTGTGTATCCAAAACAAATAGTTTGCGTATATTTAGATAACTTTCATAACCTTTTCCAATGAGGTCTGTAATTACATTACAAATTAATTCTAAATACATAGAAATATGCTGAGATTTGTGTATTGAGTGGATATCGAAGAGGACACATCTGTGAACAATTCTTGGTATTTTGATGACTACTCAGAAAAGACGTAAGAGGCAAACGTTGGTAATTAGAAGAGTTCGTTAGTACTGATCTTTTTTTATCTGTTCTGCTTTGTTTCTAAGTGGTGTAAGGCCTAAGGCATATACCTAACATAACTTTAGCATGTAAGGTTGGGACCTTCATGTTGAACATACTTGCTTAGAATCAGAAGAGATTTTCTTGAACTCTCTCATGAAATTGTACCTCTTCTGAGTTACGCTGCTACTCACAAATGTGTCTGTGACTTAACTTCTTAGCCAGAAGACTTGGTTCCCTGCATTTGTTCATGCAAATCTTTTCCACTTAATCCTTCTGATAAATTAGAACTTGTAGAAAACTGCAAGTTATTGTTATTACCATGTTTATACATCTTCTGCTTGTTCAGCTGTAAACTGGATTTTGTTACCAACAACAGGGAGTCACTGATTAAAAAATAATAATAAAAAAAATTAAATTATGTGTACCTTAGAAATAAAATTGGCATGCAGTCGTGTGCAGCTTGCACAGTATTTGTATACTGTATGACCTGACCCATGTTCAGGCTGAAGTGCACATATTCCAAGTGTATATATAGGTAATACTGCTGAATTGTCAGAGTAAGTGAGTCTGGATTCGGTTAGCTCTCTTAACAAACCATAATTTGTGAGCAGAAATACTCGATTTATGGTAAGTCCACAAATTTTGGAAAGAAGTAAACTATTGGTAATTTTAGGTAACTTTTCTCTGAATTTCTGTGTCTGTCATCTAGAAAAGAGTAATTTCTGATAAAAAGTACAGTGAGCAACGCCTGGATGTCCTGTCTGCTTTGGTGTTGGCTGAGAACACCCTCAATGGGCCAAGTACAAAACAGAGGCGACTGATTGTTTCCCTTGCACTAAGTGTGGGAACACAAATGGTAAGTGCCATGATTGTTCCAGACCTTTACTTGTTTGGTGTAGTATCTTATAAAGAAATATAATCGTGTTGTCTTTTTTCTTTCTTTTTTTTTTTCTTTATTTGCACAGAAAACTTTTAAAGATGAAGAACTCATTCCCCTTCAATTAGTTCTGAAAAAACTAGACTTGATCAGTGAACTTACAGAGCGGTAAGCAGTGGCGCAAAATATATAGAAGGCAGTGTAGTGTCACTGAGGGAGATGGATCTTCACTATGCGAATTGCAAAATCGGGTAGCTGCATGCTGGTGGCGATTTTTTGCATGTAGACCAGAGATGGACAGAAAGAATTCCAGAGCTAAGCCTGAAGCTTGCTGGTCTTTGGGCAAGTAGTGTTTTACCTAACTGTTGACAATTAGGTAATCCGCTTCTCTGATTGTTTAGAAAGTCTGTCACTTTCTTGGATGACTCGGCTTTATGTTAAGCTAAAGTCTTCCTCTTAACCCAAACCCAAAAGTTATGAGTTAATAGCAGTCTGTTTGGGGGATGAGGCTGTTCGTTCACATGTAACACCATGTTTTGCTGCTGCTGTAGTTTCATTGGACACTCCAGTTACATAGAGTTGTCCATCTGAAAGACAGGTGGATACCTGGGTTCTGTGCATACTTTACAGAGAGAGGGAGGCAAACACCTTCATTGGATGACTCGTGGGATAAATTCCTGGGATAAGTGTTGTACGCAGGTTGTAGCAGGAGAGGCCTGTTTCTCTTTTTTTGACTTACAGGAGAAACTCAGAATATGTGTTTGACCTCTAGGCTACTAATTGCATGCAATAAGAAAATAGTTATTTAGGATTTTGCTGTAATGTAAGGCTTAATTCTTTCAGAGACTGAGTGAACCTTTTTTCTAAAGCAGATACCTTTTTTATAAATAGCCTAGTGGAAAACAAGAAATAAAAAGTTCTTTAATAAAAAGAACTTCCTTTTGAAGGAAAACATATCTGGATCGTTAAAGTAACCATGTAAAACTTAAGTTTGAAAAGCAGTTGTCTTTAGTTTAAACATACTAAAATAAATATTACTTTATTAGAAGAATGGTTTCTTCCAATTCTGTGTCTAATAAGTAATCTTGTATTCTAGAGTTCGAGCACAATGTGACTGTTGTTTCTTGTACTGGCATCGAGCAGTCTTTCCAATCTATTTAGATGACGTGTATGAAAATGCAGTTGATTCTGCTAGACTGCATGTAAGTAATAATGTTAGCAACTTAGTTTAACAAGTCACTGTAGTGGGAGGGGTTCAGATGAAAGGATAAAGCTTAGACTGAAACTCAGGGGGCAAAAGATTAAAAAAAAAAAGTCTAACCCAGGCAAGAGTTACTATTGAGGCAGCAATGTCTTCTCAATCTGGAAGATGTAAAAACAATCTTTGTTCTAAATCTAATTAAAATACATCTGTTAGATTGCTCTAAAAATCTCAGGTTCCGATTGTTAACTCTGGGTCTTTGTGTGTCTGTCTCTTTGTTCCTCTCTCTTCATTCATTCTAATTTGAAATGAATACTTTTTGCTAGACTTGAACATTAAAAACCTTTGTTCCACATTATGCTTACTAATTTCTAAAGCACATATCACTATGTTCAGTGATGCTGTGTGGGATAGTTGTCCTGTAGCTTTTTCCACCCCTCATCTCTCCTCCCCTCTTTGAAGTATCAGGTGTTTGCTGCAGACGTGAATCATGCTTTGTCATGCTAATCCCGATAAAAATCAATCATCTATTCTACTGTTGTGCATGCCATGGTCAATTACAGTGCTGAAATGAATAAAGTGCAAATGATTTCATATGAAATAGCTAATAATTATGACCTTCCACTAAATGGATCAATAGCAACTAAATATTTCAGATGAACACATTAAGGACAGGAAACCTTAGGGTTTATGAAGTCTACTTTTAATAAAAGTGGGAAGACTAGCGATTTTGATTTGTTTGTTAGCTTTATTTGGATTTGCCTGTTAGCTTTGAACACTACTTGAGATGCTGCTGACATGTCTATCAATTTGTTGGTTAAGCCTAACAGTGTCCTTTTTCAGTATATGTTTAGTGCACTACGGGACTGTGTACCCTCTATGATGCACGCGAGGCACTTGGAATCTTATGAGGTGCTTCTGGAATGCTATGACAAAGAAATCATGGAAGTGCTCAATGAGGTAATTTGTTGTGAATGGAAATTAAAGGTGACAGTATGCTTGGAGCGTCTAATGGCCCAGCATCTATTGTACCAAACCTGATATGATCTATAAAAATAGAGACATTTGAAATTGGTGTGACGTAATTTAATAAATATGAAAGTGTTCACTGATGATTTAGGCTATTTTAGATCTGTTAATGGTATCTGTGTTGGCTGGGAACTTTAAAATACTGCACTGTAAATTATGTAAGTTGGCAAAACCTTGGTTACAGATTTGACTATGCAGACAAAGGATGCCTTTTGTCAGATTAGCTGCTGCTTGTATGAATGCCTAAAATAAGTACTACTGTTCTTAGTACGTATGCGTGTTTTTTAGTAGTGAAGGCTCTGTAAATTTAGGTAGCCTCTTTAGTGAATTATTATCTAGAATTAAAAAGGATGTTTGAGAGAAAATGTGAATTCAGATTTCCCAAGTCCTAGATTTTAACCTTTGAACCACTCTTTTTGTTTGACTAGTTCAAAATCAAACATTACATATTCTGCAGAAAATCAGGCCAAATTGCTTATTGCGAGACTCTTCCTCACTAAGTTAGGTCTTATTATTAAGACAGACAGCCGTAAGTCTGGTTCCTCTTAAGATGAGAAGTGGGAATACTTAAGTTTAAATTGGATCAAACTCCTACGTGGAAGTTTTAATCATGTACGCAATGGCATTAGCTGGCTAAACCTCTGCCTTTTCTGAGCTGTGTAGCTTTTGCTTGCTATTGTGTGCTAGAACAGAAGAATTAAATATCCTTCTGATTCCCAAGTATATATTCGCTTAGACTTGTGTGGCCCAGCCAAAGCAAACCTGTCTTCTCTAGTTTAACTGATCTTTTATGTATTTCTGGAGAGAGATGTTAGTTCTGCTAACAGGACGTTGGAAGCAGACACCAAATGTGACTCTATTTATTTTTTTTTTTTAACTTCCCTGGATAGCACTTGCTGGACAAATTATGTAAAGAGATAGAAAAGGACCTGCGCTTATCAGTTCATACACACCTAAAACTGGATGACAGGAACCCCTTCAGAGTTGGTATGAAGGATCTGGCTCACTTCTTCTTTCTGAACCCAATACGTTTTTTCAATCGATTCATTGACATAAAAGGTGAGCAGTTATAAGTTTTCTTGATTCCATTACTTTAATCTCTGTTACACTTTGGCTCAGTACAGTATATCTTTTCACTTCTTTCCACACTTTCATAACTAAATAGGTAGTATTATTTTAGTTCATCCTTTTATATTTTTACAGCTTATGTAACTCACTATTTGGACAAGACCTTCTACAACTTAACAACTGTAGCTCTTCATGACTGGGCCACCTATAGTGAAATGAGAAACCTAGCAACTCAGCGCTATGGTTTAAGTATGACTGAAGCACATCTTCCCAGTCAGACTCTGGAACAGGTACAGTGCCCACAAGATATAAATATCACTTGTTCACTGTCACGCTAGCGAGCTAATCAAAGGACTGAGTTGTTGAAATGAAAGTACCCAAGAGTAGAGGACTGTTTGGAAAAAGTGGCCTTTGATTTCTGAGACAGGATCTTTATCTACCTTTGGAGATAGTATCAGTTAATTTTGTGTTGGACTTACTCATTGTTTTAACTTAAGATTTAATGAAATTAAATTTGTTATACAAAGAGAGCGTTTTCTTGAAAATTCAGTATCAGCAATTTGGCAAGCAGTATGTCTGAAATATGAGTCTGTAATTACCTTTGAATGATGGGTCTTTTCCCTAGTTTATTGCTTGCTTCTCAGGAGGTTCTGCGTAGTCATCATCAAGAGACACTGTTTCACAGGCTGGTCATCAAGGATTTTGGGACATCCATGCTTAGCTTAATAGGAGGGTGACTCAGAGCCTCCTAGAAACTGTTTGACATGTTTACACATAGATTAAAATTGTAGTTTCATCAAGTTAATGGTGAAGGTCATAGGGTCGGTGCAAAAGAAATACAACTTGCATATTTCTGCAGAATTTCCTTCAGCAGTTTTGGTATCTCGAATGTTTTTGGCAGTTAGCTTCATTCCCTTCATTCCCCATTAGCCCATTGGTGAAAGCTCTTACAAATACATGATGGCTGTGTCCTCCTAAGTTGAAGGAGAGCATAGAACTAAGAACTCTAGCTGCTTCTTGGTACAAAAGTGCTATGCATTAGTTTCTACTTCTGGCTTTGGCTTTCTATTGGCAATTTTTGGTCATTGTTATAAAGAATGAAATCATTTCAACGTGGGTTTCATAACATTCATTCTGGTATGCGCTTTACTTCAAAACAAAGACACCTCATGCTCCATTTTCCCCCAGCAAAATCCTGATAAAATCCTTGGCACAACTGGAAATAGAGTGTATAGATTAAATAGCATCCTTTCTATGCACAACAATACTAAAGGGACTCCTTCAAGCAAAACAATTGTAAAACCTATATTGTAAACACAAAACTTGAGTCTTCTAGACAGGTTGGGCAAAACAATATCAAAAAGTAGCTAGTTGCTTATGTCTCAGTAGAAATCTATGTGTCTATAGAAATTTCTAAGGTAAGATTCCATTTTCTGGAGTCTGAAAAACAGCCAAATTTCAATTTTATTTTTTTTAATTGGGGGATGTGGAATAGACTGGAGGATTCCTAACTTTCATGGGAAGTTGGAAAAAAAAAAGTTAGACGTGTAAAACATGAGTTGAGCTGGTTTTTTCTCCTCTAAGCATTATCTTAGAGACACTAAACAAAAATTGTAAAGAGATTCATCATTTTGTAAAGCAAAAACGTTGCTTTCTAAAATGCTTTCAAGTAACTACAGAGGTAGTATTTGCGCACCTTAGTAGTTAGGCACGTCAGTAGTTTTTGAGAATATTTATCATAATAGTTCTCAATAGATAATATTCTTTCAGGGCCTGGATGTTTTGGAAATCATGAGAAATATTCATGTTTTTGTATCCCGCTACCTCTACAATCTGAATAATCAGGTAAGGTATAGCCCATACTTTTTCCTGGATTTGGCTCTGATTTGAAGGAAATGAGAAGTGCAGAGTAGTATAAGTGTAAGAAAAACCCAAGCTGAACATATATAATAACAAACTGTAAAATAGCTGTTGCTCTAGAAAATCGCCTTTGGGGATGCTGTAGGTAGAGAATGTTATATGAGTATATTTTGAGTGTGGTGTGCCAGTAGGATCACTCCATGTCAAATATTTCGCTGAAGCTAGGAGAAGGCTGCAGGCATAGTTGTCTGCTGTATGAGGACATACTAAGTACGTGATTTTTCGGTTTGAAAAAAGGGTATCTGAAAATGGGTTATTAGAGAGATCAAGCAGGGAAATGATATGGAGAACACGTACAGGGAACAACTCTTTGTGGTCTCTCACCATGTAGAAGGAGGGGCCCACTACTAAAATGAGTGGCTTCCTTAAAGAAAAGGAAGTACTTTTTCTCACAGCACACAATTCAGTGCTGACACTCATTGCCATGGTGTGTAGTGGGGCCAAAAGTACAAACATGTGCTGAAAGAGTTTAGACCAATTAATGTACGGGATGTTCTCAATAAATATGGGAGTTTGGGTGCAACATCTCCCTTGGAATTATTTAATCTCCGCTTTGCAGAGATTGGAAGAACCTACTAGACAAAGTTTATTGTATGCATACCCTGTTTTCTTGATTCTTTTCCTAACTGCTGTTTATTAGCTGCTCTCAAACAGGATATGGGCTACCTAGATTGATAACTTACCACAGAGTCAGTTTTGGGCAAATAACTTCTTTTTTTCTTTTTTTTTTTCTCTTCCTCTTGCCTCCTAGATCTTCATTGAAAGAACAAGTAATAATAAGCACTTGAATACTATCAATATCCGACACATTGCTAATTCAATTCGAACTCATGGAACAGGAATCATGAACACAACAGTGAGTATTTTTTGCACTGTTGTTGGTTATTTTTTTAATAGTGCACAAAAGCCTCTAAACTCCCACATCTCCTAATAGTTTATTTTGTTTTGCAGTTTTAATAATGCAATGATAATGTTCTTTGCATATTAATAAAACAAATCAGTTCTTGGACACAACACAGATCCATATCGGAAAATCTCTCAGGAGCTATACCACTTTCAGTTGTTACATAAAAGTTAATGAAGAGATCTAAAACCACATCAAATAAGATACAGATGTTCTGGTGCAACTCTGAATTTCAGTAAAGATAAATAATACTTATAAAACTAGCATAGTAGAATATTTTGGCTTCTAAGCTGCCCGCATAAACTAGCATGCAGTTGATGTTTCTGCTTATTGACAGTTAACTGCAGGAAAAGTGCCTGTCTACTAAAGCAAATCTTGGAAAAAATGCAGTGTTAGTTTTAAGTTCATCTTGTAATTGTTAAGCTTAAGGAACATCAGCTTTTCAGTTTGAGATAAAGGCTACAAGTCTCTGACAATTTATTGGCAGACTGACTTCTTACTGCAACACTTTTAATGATGTCTATAGTGTAGGTGGTCATTTTAACCAGCTGAAGGTATTTATCTCTTTGCAAAGTAAATAAGGACACTTCCTGTGTCTTCCTTACTGCAGAGGGAATTTATCATTGTGGTTCTCACATTTGGCACTGTATCCAAACCTATTTTCAGGTTGGTGCTTTCCAATCTGCGGCTCAACTTCTTTCTACCTCTTTGCTGCTTTCTTTTTCCCCATCTGGCCCTATCAAAAACAAAACAAAATCAAACAAACAAACAAACAAACAAAAAAAAAACCCCAACCAAACAAACCTCCAAACTTGCTGAAATACTGAACCAGCTTTAAAAGTAGAAATGACTAGAAAAATAAGGTTTTTGTGATTTCTTGCACGATTTGAAATAACTTTCCTTGCACTACTGCTCTGATGGTGAGGATTTCAGTTCCTCAAAAAAATGCTATTACTCACGTTATTTCCTGTTGATGTAGATTTATTCATTTCTAATTGTGAGTAAAGTTGTTTATGCAGACGTGAGAAGTAATTGAGGTGTGTAGGGTGGAATTGTGCTTTTGCCCTGTGGGAGAGTGTTTTAGAAAACTTTGAGGAAGTGAAAAGGTGTGTCAGGAGGTTACGTGGATTCCACAACTTGACTGAGGAAGTTGAGTTGTCTGCCCTCTTCAACTTGAAATGATTGTATTGCTTCAAAAGGACAGTTACAGGATATTCCAGACATAAGCTAATGGCTGTGTAGGACAGGTCATTGAACTGAAAGAGCTAACTTGTCCCTGAGTCCCTCTGCCTTTCCTGGAAGAGAGTAGACCTTCCAGGAGAAGAGTTTTCTTTATTTTTTTAAACTGGTGAAATTAAAAAGATAAGTTGAGAATAACAAATTGAACTAAAATGAGTGGAAGGTTCCATATAAAGTTAGGATCTACTGAAAACAGGTTGCTAGATATACTTATTACTTCGCTAACTTTCGTTATTTGACTATAGGCCACACCTTGAGTATTGTGTCCAGTTCTGGGCACCTCAATATGAGAGAGATATCGAGGCGCTGGAGCGAGTGCAGAGGAGGGCAACGGAGCTGGTGAAGGGCCTGGAGAATAAATCTTGCGAGGAGCGATTGAAAGAGCTGGGACTGTTTAGTTTGAGGAAGAGGAGTCTGAGGGGAGACCTCATCACTCTCTACAAGTACTTGAAAGGACATTGTAGAGAGGTTGGTGCTGGTCTCTTCTCACAGGTAATTAGCGATAGAAAGAGGGAATGGGTTCAAGCTGCAGCAGGGTAGGTTTAGGCTGGACATTAGGAGAAAATTCTTCACAGAGAGTGGTTAGACACTGGAATAGGCTGCCCAGGGAGGTGGTGGAGTCACCATCCCTGAATGTGTTTGACTTGTTTAGATGTGGTGTTAAGGGATATGGTGTAAGGGAGAACTTTGTAGAGTGGAGTTGATGGTTGGACTCAATGATCCCAAGGGTCTTTTCCAACCTAAATGATTCTATGATTCTGTTTCTCTTTCTTCTAGGTAAACTTCACTTATCAATTTTTGAGGAAAAAGTTTTATATTTTTAGCCAGTTCATGTATGATGAACATATCAAATCCAGACTTATCAAAGACATCAGATTCTTCAGGGAAGTCAAGGATCAAAATGATCACAAGGTACAGTAATTTTTGAAGGTTGGAGAGTAACTTGGCTAAAAGAACTGCAACTTTCACGTGACTGAAGCTGCACCATGCCATAACATACTATTTAAATGTGTATCTCCAGACAAAGTGACAGCTTTTGTCCTAGCAAAATGCAGTTTTACAAACGCCTGTAGTCAGGATGACTTTGTTTCATTTTGTCTGCTCTGTAAATATGGGGTTGACTAAAATCATTCTCTCAGTGACTTGAAAACAATGATTTGATGGAATCATAGTCTATTGGAGGTTCTGAACTTCCGGTCTAAATCATGCTTAGCAGTTGTTGTCAGTTTTGAATAATAAGATCATTCAAATTGAATCTAGAATGATGCAAGCATGTAGCACTTATTCGAGTATGTCAACATTTGGGGACTAGGCTCTGATTTTTCCATGCTTTAAAACTGATTTCTCAAAAATGTGAGAGACAATGTATTTAGTAAAATAGGCCGCCAGCCTCTTTGTATGTCAAGTGCTTATTTCTTTTAGGAATACTTTCTCATTCACAGTAACACTTCTATTTCGCTTCTCAGCTTGCAGCAGTGACTTTTGTGATCCAATCTAGACAGGCAGGTGTATAATTTATTTAAAAAAAAAAAAGCTGTAGATGTGAGATAGGAATACCTTGCAAATAGAATTGTATTGTTATGATGAATTTATTTTTTTCTTTAAGGATAGGTAATTATTCTTACAAATTATGCTAAAACGTTTTTCCAGTATCCCTTTGAAAGAGCAGATAAGTTCAACCGTGGCATCAGAAAACTTGGAATAACCCCAGATGGCCAGAGCTATCTTGACCAGTTCAGGCAGCTCATAAGTCAAATAGGTAAGAAATGCTATCTAAGACAATGTTATAAATGTTATTAAATGGAAGAGGTCTTCACTTCTAGTTACTGAAATTTTAGCTCAGGCTAAAACTAGGTTTAACTCCAGTCAGATGGAAAGTACCCTGTTTGAAATAAATACTCTTGTCTAATTACTCAGAAATGGCTGTTGCATGTTTTAATTTAAAATATAGCTACAGCTTGCATAGATGCCTGTTCTCTTAAGTTTTTCCTTTCTTTGTTATGGAACTGACTTTTATCCAGATTGAGTGTATTTCCCAATAAAAAAAATAGTACATTTAAGTTCATGCATTTCAGAAAATAGCCGCATATCCAGCTGAAATAACTTTGAGTGACTCATGACATCACAATGGTATTTTCAGCCATTCAACACAGATGTGCTGAACTGATCTGAACTTCAAGTGTTTAATGTGCCCAGTGGGAAGAGTTTGTACTATTTGGCCCTTATGCTGTCATGAAAGTGAAGGCAACTTTGCTAGATGATGCAGTTGTGTTTTATTTCTCTACGTAGACTTGATACTGGGGTTCAATGTAACTTTTTTAACTTGGCTTTCAGAACAGTTACTTTGCCAAAACTATATGGCAACTTCAACGTACGTTTTGGAGCTTGTAGGAGTTACAAAGAGTGTGTGTATATATTTAATTATAAATTACTTGTTGGTTTTTTTTTTTTAAAGGTAATGCTATGGGCTATGTACGAATGATAAGATCTGGTGGACTTCACTGCTGTAGCAGTGCAATTAGGTACTTCCACAAATACTTCATTTTTCTATTTGCTCCTTCTCATTCCTTTGCTCCCTATTCATGCTGATATTCCCCGAGTTCTTACCCATCCTCCATAAATTTTGATTTAAAAGGTCCATTTTTATGCCTTCATTGAAGTGGAATTATCAAAACCACTGCTGGAATTCATAACTGTACAATCATTGCCATAAAGCACCAAAAATAGAACAAATTCTATGGAAAAACACTGCAAAATAGTTAATAGAACGTACATCTAAGTTATTAGTCCTTAATTAAGTCAGTAATTCGTGATGATAATTACTTCAAGAGGGTGCATTAAGGGAAAAACAGTACAAGCCTTGAGGAACTTGGAAAAAAACATTTCTTTGATTTTTTTTTTTTCTGTATGGATGACTGTGTTTATATAAGGTCATTAAAACATAATGACTTTTACATACAAAGAAATAGTTGATTTTCTTGCAAATCATAGTAAATTTATATTTATTAAGCGCAGCAAGTGCTAGGGAGAGGAGATGATATAATGTAACTTTAAATAGTTCAAGCCCAGAAGACTAAATGAACTAAGCTATAAATTGTGGTAGATACTTCAGTGAACATAGGCAGTTGAACATAATACTAACAAACAGTAAGTTTTCAGGTTTGTTCCTGATCTGGAAGATATTGTTAACTTTGAAGAGCTGGTGAAAGAAGAAGGGCTTTCAGAAGAAACACAAAAAGCAGCAAGGTACCCTAACATCATGCTTTTGAGGTCTGGGTCAGGGATGGGATGAGAGAATTGTAATCTTAAAGTTGTAAATGCAGCTGTTAGTTCTATTTTTGTCCGTGCATGTGTTAAAAGTTCAATTGATTTTACCCAAAAACACTTGCTCTTTGTAAAAGCAGAAAAAATAGAAGCAGTTGTTTTAAAAATGCTGAATGTGAAGTGGCATTTCGGGAAGTTCCGATTGGACATTAGGAAAAGGCTCTTCACTGAGAGGGTGGTCAGTCACTGGAGCTGGCTCCCCAGGGCAGTGGTCATGGCACCAAGCCTGTCAGAGTTCAAGGAGCATTTGGATGATGCTCTTAGCCTTAAGGCTTAGTTTTAGGTAGCCCTGTGAGGACCAGGGAGTTGGATTCGATGATCTTTATGGGTCCTTCCAACTTGAGATATTCTGTGATTTGTATTAATTGACTATTATAAAATCCTTGTGGTTTAAAGGCTAACAATCTTCCTCGCCACGTGTCTGACATTTGCTTTTAGAATGTTTAGGGCCTTAGGAAGGTATTCATAAACCTTTCTTGAGGAAGTTAAATCAAGAAACATGATTCAAGGTGGCTGTAGAGATAGGGTGTGATCCTGGACACTGTGGTCTGAACACTGGTTTGTAGGTGCAGCCAAAGGGTGCAGAGAGGGTTGTTAGCTTGAAGGGTGAGCAAGCAAGGAAACTTCTAGCAGCAACCAGGTAAGACATTGCTTGTCCTCTGCAGGCAGTTGGACTCTGTCCTCAGTGATCTCACACGTAACTTTGCAGAAGGAACGGAGTACTTCAAAATGCTCGTGGATGTATTTGCTCCTGAATTCCGTAGTCCAAAGAATATGCATTTACGGAACTTCTATATAATTGTTCCCCCACTGGTGAGTATTTGCACTGTGTGTACCAGTACTTTTTAAAAAAAAAAAAAAAAGTAGATCAGGTTTGTGTTTACATATTTTGTATTAGGCTGTTGATTATCGTATTCTACTTTCTTCCCTGATTATGAGTGGGATTGCTTTGACAGTTAACCAAAGCCATGTTTTTCTTTGTTTACATCAATTTGTGTACTAGCCCTCAAAAGGTAACTTTAAAAATTTCTTCTCCTCCTGTTTGAGTCCAAGTTGGAGAAGCCAAGATGGAAAAGGAGGAATTGGAACAGCAAGAATGAAGGGAGTTTAAAACCATGTTCTTCAGCTCTCTCCTGTGTGTGCTCTTTCTGCATCACACTAAATATATTTAGGCTCTTTTAATGTCATAATCTAATGCAGTACAATTGGGGCATTCCCTATTGCAATTGGAACTGCTTTTGCTAATGAGCTTTGTTTAGAAAGGTTCCATCTGAATTGAGGTGATTCACACTTGAGCACTCTGGGCATTTGGAAGCAGTTCAGTTTGGAGGCTTGAATGATCTAACATCCCATTTTAGAAACTAATTTTGGAATGTTGATGAGCCATAAACTTAAGACTGAGAGGACAGGTATGTCATGGTGATAGAAGTGAGGGAAAGTAAAGGCTCATGACAAATACTTTTGTTCTTTTTCCTTCCCATTTGTGGAGGTTTTTCTGATAAATACAGTTTCAGGAATATACCATTCGTTTTGGTTTTAAAAAGACATTTCAGTGTAGTTAAATTTGAAACTGTCATAGGTTTTCAAGAAGTTGTTAACGTACACACATTTCTGTATCTCAAGAGTAAGTTATTGCATACAGACACCTACCCATTGCTCGGTATTACTACCTGGATCTACTGAATATTGAAATATTTTTACTGTATTTTAAATAGAGTGGATTAACACACTGTAGCTTTAAAACGCAAATATCTTTGCGTTTTATACCTTTCCAGGAACGTAGCCTATTTTAATTATCTGTTACTTGTTTACATGTTTACCTTTAGTAATCACCAAAAGAATGCAAAGTAATAGATTCTGACAACAACAGTGAAGGTGAAGATGTACCTTTGGTTTTTTACTTATGCATATGCAAATGTTTTCCAAGGCTTAACATACTTTTTTCCCCCAAAAAATCTAGAAAAAGGACAAGCTTTCATACAAAAATGGCTAATGATGGGAGACACAATTAGCATAGTTTTGGGCATGGCATTATATTTGTAGGTAACAGCATGCAAGTGAAAACCTCTTAAAACTTGTAAGTCTCTCTTGATGATTCCAAGACAGCTTTTCACTCTTCCAGACCCTCAATTTTGTAGAGCATTCAATCAGTTGCAAGGAGAAACTGAATAAGAAGAACAAAAGTGGAGCAGCTTTCACTGATGATGGGTTTGCCATGGGTAAGTTTCAGCATGATGGCTAGCCTTTGGATAAGCCAACATAACGGATATTTGCACGAGAAGTTTTGTTTATATCTTGTGTGTTACCATAATTAAAAAATGCATAACTTAAATTTGAATTGTCTTCACTTCAGCACAATGGGTTTGAAGGTTGTTGTTTTGTTCAGAATCTGTTGAACATCAAATAGCTGAGTATGGGAGCAGACAGTTTTGTCGTATGCTGGTGCTCCCCAATTTCTTTCAAAGCTTGCAGGTCTCAGCAGGTGAGAAGGTATGCAAGTCTTTGGATAAATTATGAGGGCTTCAAAAGTTGAAACTTGTTCTTTATTATGATTTTTTCCCTGTAATTGTAAATTAATTGCAATTTATATTTTAATTGTGTGGGAATTATCAGCTTAGGCTGATCCATTACAGACATGCAGAAATCGTTTTACAAATTACATGTTGACTTTGGTACATGGTTTGTTAATGACTGTAGGTGTGGCTTACATTCTGAAGCTTTTGGATCAGTACCAGGAATTTGATTCTCTGCACTGGTTCCAGTCTGTTAGAGAGAAGTACGTGAAGGAAATAAGAGCAGTAGCTAAGCAACAGAATGTGCAGTCCACTAATCAAGATGAAAAACTACTTCAAACTATGAACCTTACCCACAAGCGACTGGAAGTTTGCTTACAGGTACAGCATGGGTCTAGTTATCTGTTCTGTATTGAGTTTTGCACTTAACCATCACGATTCAGGTATCTGTAAAAAGAGTATAAAGCCTTGAGGTGTGTGATCCGAAGGGTATGTCATAATCGTTTGTAATATTTGAGTGAGTTGGGAACTTGACCTGGGTGATTGGAAGTCTTTGTCCCATAAAGTTTCAAATCTAACGCAACTAAAACCTAAATGCTTAAATAGGAGAGAATAACTTTTTTGGTTAGATTTCCTACGACAAAGATTTCACATAACACTCTGGACCTTCAGCGTTGCTTGGGGTGTTAATTCTGAGTTGTGAAGTTGAATGATGCACCAGCTGTCAAATAGACGAAAGATGCATTTGAGTTTTGAAGCACAGCAGTCCAGGCTTCGTCTGTGGTGTAAATGTGTGCTCCTTCTGCACCCCCCTGCCTCTTGATTTGAGGAGGCCATGGGACAGATCTGTAGCTGGCTATTTATGAATAGTCCGTTATTACATTCTGTAAAAGCACCTCTGATGTTGAAATAGATAAAGCCGTGTATGTCCTCATGACTCCCACGAGCGTGCACTATGGTTGGTCCTCTGCTGTCACAAAAACCACATCACTAAACCTTGTTCAGAAACCGATCAAGCTTGTGGTCATTTAAATTATTGGCTTGCGTGACTTTCCATGGGCAAGTTGCTCCAAATTCTCACTGCTGCTACAGACCTCATTTTCAGCCTCAGTGGATTAGTGACAGATTTATTTCACTGATGCTGCTTTTGCTTAAATTACCCTTTCAAGTTTTTGGCTGACATTTGCTGTGTAAAATGCATGTGAATAAGGTACGAATGGAGGAAGACTTTTCAAAAGCATTTAAGTGAATTAGATATTGAAATCCAGTTGCCTTAGATGCTTCTGAAAAAATCCCGGTTATATCTGTCTACAAATTCATTCTTACGATGCACTGACACTCCTCTTCTGTATCTTTTTTCCCTTAGGAATTTGAACTCCTTTATTTCTCACTGAGTAGCGCAAGAATTTTTTTCAGAGCAGATAAAACTGCAGCAGAAGAAAACCAGGAAAAGAAAGAAAAAGAAGGTGAGTGAATTTTACACGTAGAACACTTTGGCTCATGTGAGAAGAGTGCCTTAGTAGGGAAAGTGCTTTTTTTTTTTTTCCTTTTTTTCCATAGTGACTTTCTTGCTAGTGGGTTGATTCAGTATTCCAGGAGGAGTCTTATGGGGTCAAGAATGATGGAGGTGTCAAGAACAGCTCACAGTCGCCTTCTTTGGAATGGGTGAATTTCAAGCTGGACTTCTGGGAGGTGGGGGTGGGACAACCACAAATAACCCAACCAACCCAAAAAAAACTGGGACAGGGAGAATTGCATACTTGGAGTAATACAAATTCAGTAACTTCAGCATCATACTTACATCATACTTACCCTCTCAATTACCAGTTTTGACAGTGACAGATTTTTCTGCACAGCCTTAGCTGGTGTGAAATAAACTGGTGGTTTTCACCTGTTTACCAGCTGTTTTTCAACTTACGTAGGCAGATGATGCAGATAACATACATGGCTCTCATATGTGACACAAACATATACCACTGAGTTATTTTCAAAGGGTAAGATCTTAATGTGTGGTATGGTCACTTGACTAGGTAACACAGGTATTTTGTGTGTTATATTCATGCTTACATATTCTCCCTCATGAATTCTGGAAGATTCTCTTGGGTATGGGAAAATTCTTTTCAAAGAAATGAGGGTGGTCCCAAAAATTAAGATACAGAAGTGCAGTTCAATTACAAGTTACTTAGAAACTCAGGTAGCGGTATATTGAAAATGGAATCGGTAAATAATTTTCCGATGTAGTACTGACAGAGACACAAGTGACTTGTGAGGTTATGATTTTTTTTTTCTGTATTAGGAAAACAGTTTGCAAAGAAAGAAGTCTTTTAGCATGAATTTATATTTGATCATATTCAGTGAAGTTGCTTAAGTAATTGTTCAACTCAAAAACAAACAAACAAACAAAACCCCACCAAACCCCAACTACAAGCATTGTGATGAGTAAGAATAGACATAGTACCCTGGCTTTTTTAGGAGAGCATTCTGTAGGGCATCAGTTAATTATATTTTAGGTTAAATATTCACTGTTGTGATGCGTCTTCAGTTCCCTGAAGAATGTGTTTTGTGGTGAGAAAAGCTTGAAACGCACAGCAGGGTGAAAAGCCTTGAACGTGGTGATATCTTTGCCTTCTAACGTAATATTTGGACTTGGACTCTGCAAAACGTATGAGCACGTATATGTGATCTTTACACAAGTTCTACTGGTTGAAGAAACCTTTCACCCCAAATACAGGTTTCTTCGTAGGACCAGGACCCTTCGTGCTGCAAGGTCGGTTTGCGTATGCTGACCATGGTGTACTGTATCAAGGGTGTTATGACATCAGCATAATATATATGCTAAGACTTTGGTTTTTCTGCCTTGGACAAAATAGTAAACATGATCCATGTCTTTATTTTTTATTTTCGTAGAAGAATCTGTTAAAGCAAGCAACGGAGATCTTTCAAACCCTACGCCTGCAGATCCTGTTGTGAAATGATGTGGCTGGTACGGGTGATGATTACTTACTCCAATAATTCATGTTCTTGTTGTTATCAGTAACACTCTTTAGGGTAAAAGCTCTAGATTTGATTTACTTGCTCTGTTAAACCCAAGAGAAAATGTACAGTAGTATACTAGCATCCAGTGAGGCTAGGTCTGTGTTTGTCTATATTTCCTGTAAAAACTCCTATTTTTCAGGAGTTTACATTATTTACCGCACTTTTCTTTAGATTGAAAATAACTATATAAAATGTTGACTTTGGAGGTAGTTATTTTAAAGTACAGATAAAAAAAAGTCTTACTAATTTTTAGATGCATTCTTGCATCTCTAACATAGCATTAAGGAAAAAAAAGACTCATAGGCTGTTGGTCTAAGAATTGAACTGGTGCATCTCTTCAACCAGAAAAAAAAAAAAATTGAATCAAGATATTGTGTGTATCTGTTGTCCAAAAACTAATCCAGATGTGGTTTTATGCAGACCTGGTGTATTTTAACACAGTCACAGATTACACTGTGGGCGTAACAGCGTACATTCTGAATGTATGTTAAAGCTATTACACAAAATGAAAATCATTATTAACGTTTTATTCCACAAACCCTTATTATTACCATAAATAGTATTTGCCCTGTGGGAGCTTAGGATCCCATCAGGCATTTGTTTTCCCCAGCTGTTTCCCTCCCCCCCCCGTATCAGAGAATGGGAAAACCAGAAAAGTTAACATAATAAATGACTTCTCATTTCATACCGAAGGTCTGATTTGCATCTCCAGAAGTAAGGAAACCCAGAGCCAAGACAGAACCGCAATCAGCTCTTCCTTTTATGACCAGACACTGTGCGATGGGTGTCTGTAACTATTAAGTGATCTTACACTTCATGAATATGTTGTGCCTAATTGCAAGTTTCAGCCTCAATTCTGTATTTCCTAGCCTTTGTAGGTCTGTTGTACCGTCAGTGTCGTTCGTACAGTCTTACATGCCTGATTATTAACAATAATTGCACTGCAGGCTTCAGAAGCTGCTGAACACTGTGAGAACTCTCTATAAATATAACATCTGTCAATGCCTGCAAGTAGAGGTTCTAGATTGTGCAAGAGTTACTCTGATTCCTAACTTAAGTAGCTAGACTAAGCTGAAAAGTAAACACCACTTGCATTAAAAGATATAGTTGTGTTTTAATCTCCCAGAACATAAAACACTTCCAGGTCTTACTAACTAGAAAAAATTATCTAGTCAGTCCAACCGAGAATTACTTCTGGGTTTTTTTGTGGCACACTCAGTTGTATTTTTAGACCATACTTGCCAGCTTTTTTTCATCTCTTCTACTTACAAAAAAGGTAATTTTTTTAATGATTCAAATTGTTCCACCCACCGTTGGGTCACTGGTAAAGACAGTTCCTGGTGTACTTTTGATTCACTCTTTCCTGCCAGTCACTTCAGCGTTCAGAAAGCTCAGACAAATGTTTTACTGTAACTGGAAAGACCAGACTGATGCAAAAGTCCTTTCGTTGGTTCTGAAAACATGACACAGAAGCTTTATGGACTGTTTAAATCAGCTGGTTTTTTTTTTTCAGCTCATTAAAAGTTTTTATTTTTAATTCATTATAACTGCAGAGACTGCCCTAAAGAATGCTGCATTACTTGATTTATATTTTTGCTTTTTTATTTTGATACAGGTATTGTATTTTTTTTTTTTGGTAATTTGTGTACACTTTTTTTTTGACCAAATTGTGCCCACACTGAGTAGCGCTGCCGAGATCAGCATTCTTGTTGCTGCTGCTAATGCCCATACAGTTGCAATTACAGTGTATGTGTTCCCGTATTCCTGTCTCATCTGAACTCACCTGAGTTCTTGGCTTGGAGTGGCCAAGTGCTACATTTCCTCCTTCCGCAGCAACTGCAGCATCGTGGATAGATGGCTTTCATTTCCCCCAGGACAGAGTTGCTGGGTAGCGACGTACAGCCGAGGCATTACCCACGCTCTAATAAAATCCGTACTTGTATTTTCCCTTCTCCTGCTTTTTGCGGAAAGATACTGTCTCGGGTAGGTAATACTTTGCAGTTGGACATAAATGGAACTGTGCATTTTCTTAATGTATGTTGGTGAAATTCACATGGTTCTGGTGATGGAAATTCTATAGGAAAGACATAAGCCTATTTTTATAGAACCCTGTTTAGTCTGGGAGACCTGAATGTATATTATATGTGGCAAAAATATATACATACACAAATATGTACAGTGGTAATAGAGCTATTCTTGCTAATACAGGACTGTAGTTTGTATTTCCTTCTTTATTTTTGGCAGGTAGCAGCATATATATGCAGAAAGCTTTTCTCATCTGAAATAGGAGGTGGGTCCTGGCTTGGGATGTCACACACCCCTCTGTGTCAGTCACATAAATCCTTTTTTTCCCCTCACAAGTATCTGGAAGGGGTGCAAAATTCTTGCTGTGGTGCTACTACTCTTTTCATTGCTTTTGCCCCTCCTGTTCCGATCATAGGAACAAACTGGACCCTAACGGGTTGTCTGGAGTGAGACAGTGGAGCCAAAACAAAAAAGTCCCCCGAACTAAACTGAATGCGTTCGCTCAAAATTCCCAGGAGTGAAAAAGGAAAGCGAGGATGATGAGTTTGCTGCAGGGACATAAAACTGATCCCTAAGTTTTTTGTCCCTTCATGTCAGGGGCAGAACAGGCTGAAGGGCAGTCTCTCTCCCCGAGAAGGCAGCTGCCACCACTGCCCTCGTGTGTTCAGTCTTGGGAGGAGGCTGTTGCGTGCCCAAGCGGTAGCAGCTGCTCTGCCAGAGGTCGTGCAGCCTGCTGCTGGTACGTGCTGTGCCCTTTTATGCCGGAAGCTGGGGGGCTGCCCTGCCCTTCCTCCTTGCGGCATCGCGGTGAGGAGGCGCAGTGGTGCCCCTCTCAGCCCCAAGGTCAAAAGATGTTTGCGTTGACTGGTGATGGGTGATGGCCCCAGCAGCACCCACCTGGTGTTGGCTTCACTGGGGAGTGAACTGCTGCTGCCGAGGGGTAGATTCTGGAGGTCCCAATGTGGTCTGTAATCAGAAGTAAATTTGAGTTTTTCATCGGATGGCCATCAACAACAGCTGTTTTCAGCTTCTCAGGTACAAAGGACCAAATGTAACACTTTGTTTCCGAACTCATTGTACAAAAGGGTATTTTGTTACCTCAGTCTCTTTGGTTTGTGAGTAGAGAACATTATGTACATAAAACTGTGTTAATAAATGCAATTTTGGGAATCTCAGTGTCTTCAGTAACATCAGTTCAGCAGGTGGTAATTTTTTTAATATGACAGCTTCAACTTTTATTTATGAAGAAGGTTTTGTGTCAGTTACTAACAGTTTTCTTCATGGTTCTTTCAAACATTCAGCATGAATTTATTCCATGTCAAACACTTGCAAACTGGGATCTTTCAGATGCTGTAGCACAGATTCTGCTTACAGAAAACCTAGTTACCTAGGAAGTGACTGAGTTAAATTAAGTTTGAGGAATTCCAGCGCTTTGTTCCAGTTACCTTACCTTGATTAATACAAACTACACTCCTGCCCTACCCCCCTTCAAAATAACTCCTGCTTATTTTTATTTTTTTCTTGCAAAGTATAGTTTCTTATGTTTTCAGGTTAAACTGGAGGGGGAAGAAATCTAAACATATTAGCCAAATATATATCTATTATCTAATAGACTAGTCAATACATTGTAGACTCATAATCTAGCATTTTATTGCTCAGTTTCTTAAAACCAAAGATTGCTGGTAGACTCAGCTCTTGCATGTCACGATAATGTTAAAAATACAGAGAAGTCTTATTATAAAAGTACTTATTTGTCCTACAATTATCATCGCCTCAATTTAACTTTTAAGAAACGTAACCATAGAAAAAACCGCACCCAACTGACGCGCCACAACTGTCGACTGCTTCTGATGTTTGCGCGTCAGTGGTATTTAGAATAGTAAGTCGAGGAGGTACATTATGGCCATTATTTAACTACAGCAGGGGTGAGTGCGGTCCCCGTGAAGGTAAGAGTAGGCACTTGGCTTTGTTTTGTAAGCTTATTCTAGATGCAATATAAAAATAGATTATATTAATAGGAAAAATTTAGTGTTTAACAAATTGTTTTGTGAATAGGCTAGCACAAAAGATAAATCTTGTTACACTTAAACTAGACTAAAAGTAACTTCATCTGAAAATAAAGTAAATAGTGCATTTTTAACCTTCATTCAGATGCACATAATCATGCAAACTATGAAAATCTGAGTACGGTAGGAAATCTGAGGCCCGATATTTGTTAAAGGAGCTGACGGCTTACAGCTTGCACGGATTTCATTGGAATTGAGTAGGCTGCTCACCATGTAACTCTGAAGAAATGCCATTAACCCTTTGTGGCTGACAGCGGTGCTGCCCCAGCTGCCAGCGGCAAGGGGCCAATGCTGAAACATTCCCCGAGATTGTCGGCTTCCCAGCCACACCTACACATTCACAAACGCAAAAAGCCTCAAAGGCCAAGTCCTGCTGCTGTTCCATTGTCAATCCAGAGGAAGCCCCACTGCGAAGAGGCCAGGCTGGCTCCAGCAGAAGACAGAATCTGGCCTCGTGTGTGCGCAGATGACCGAAACCCAGAGATTCTTGCAAAACAACTCCGTGCTTCTCCCGCTCCCACACAGGCTGCAGGAAACAACAAGAGTTTTTTATGCTTCTGATTCCTCCCCTTCTTCATGTGTGGTTCCATCCTCTTCCGCCTGATCATTCAGAAGCATGAACTTCCCATCATTTGTTAACGGCACAGACTTCATTAGCTGAGCTAATGCTTCTGGGTCCTGAAGGAAAACAAGAGAGTTCAGCAGCCTGCAGCAATCTCTGAGGAACACACGGTTTTCCTAGTCCTTCTTGTTAAGGTTTTACAACTACTTTTTTTTTTCCTCTATGACAACCTTTTTTCTAAAGGTTTGCAATATAAACAATCCCATTTGGTTCAGTAAAACCACCCCTTGGGTATATAAGGGAAAAAAAAAAAAGTCACTCATTTTCAGCCTTTATTTTGCTATTCTTATCTGGCATTGATATAATTACTGAAAAACAAGGAGAAAAACAACTGTCTAGATGAGAAATTATTTATTATACTTGTGTTTTTTGCCTGTGACTAGAAGTTCACACCCCCAATTGTTCTGAAATCTTAGCCGCAAAAATGCACAGCAAATATTAATCTATTGGTGTCACATCTTTGTATCGATAAAATTTATCTACAAGGGGCTAGGTAACTCTGCCGTTCATTTTGAGTGGAAAAACACTATGTGTTTTTCTCCCTAAGGGAGAAAGAAATATGAGTTTCTAAACATGAAACAGCAACGTGTGTGATTTATGCCTCATCCCAGAGAGTTTGTTTGGGTTTTTTTGAAGACTTTGCTCACAGCTTCCTTTCAAACATAAACAACTGGGTTTGTGTAGTTCTGAATTTGATTTAGGGTGGCAAATTTTATCTCAAATCAAGCTACTGCAAAGTCAAACTGAGTTTTATTTTTGCGTGAACTACCCAAGGGCTGTGTTAATGAAGGTCTGCGCCACCTTGTCCTTCGGAGAAAGAGCAGTTCTTTGTTGTTACGCACACCAGAGCTAGCTGGGTGGTACAGCCAAAAGCAGAATACGATGCATCGCAACACAGACTCGGGGAATGAAATAAACTTACCTTCCGTGCCTCAATGATTTCTTTTCCCAAGCTAATAGCATAGCAAATCTAAAAAAAAAAAAAAATATGTAAAGTTCAGGTTTGTTTTTTTGTTCCTTAATTGGGACTAAACCACTGAACTGTCAATGCAAACTTAGTCTTAAATACAGGTCTAAAAGCACTATGCTAACTACAGAAAAATAACCCTATCTTAGGTTCTGCCTCAAAGCTCACTTAGGCTGGTAAATCTTTGTAACTCAACTCAGTTTTATTCACCAAACTTTATTTCCAAACCTGAGGGATCTTTTCCAGTGCATGTAAGAGCGTTCCTGTTTTTTGAGACACAAATCCTCCAGCGCATTCCTTATTTCTAATAGTCTGTTGTTACCATACGCAGCGAGCACCCAGCGGTGTTAACAGATGGTACGGCTGCCTTATCTTTGAAAGCTTTATAGATGTACATGTCTCAACGCAGCTCCTTTCTGTTAGTGCTGGTGCTAGCCACACACGCTCTCCCCTCTCCCTTCACGTTGGTACTAGCAATCACATCCTCTCCTCCTTGTACAAGCTGCTGCATTATCTATAAATTCGGTCCTTTTTAGACATAAGCCATCAAAGGCTTGCATTTTAAGGCATGTTTTCGTGGCAAGAAATGGAGCTTCTCTTGCTTCTATAGCCCAGTTTCCCAGATGTGTAAGCCAAGAAGGCAAAGACCTGTTTTCTAAGTAAAGTATTTTATTAAATGTTACGCAAACCTTTTCCCCTTCCGTGTTGCTCTCAAAAACGTATGCGCTCATGGATTCTTCTCCCAGAGTCTCACTGAGATGGACCACAAAGCCAATCAGTCGCCTGTTATCCTGATGAGCTGCAAACTGTGTCACAGTGGCAAGTTCAAACTGGAAGAGTATAATAAAGAATTTATTGTTTTTTAACGAGCATTTGGTTAACTTGATCAAGAGCTCAAGTTCATGTGACTGAGCATTCAATGCTGTGGTAGAAAACCAGATTAAAACCAAAAGTTACTTACACTTGTTCGTGTGACTTGGGTTTGAGGATCTATTAACCTGCAATTATGTGTAGAGGGAAAAAAAAAAATTTAAAAGTATTTTCGGCGATTCTCTGTAATTTTAAGGTGCTTTATAACAGTAGGGCAATCACTACAGCAATTTTACAGACGAGGAAACACATGCACAGAATCAAATGCTTGCTCTGTGATTTCAAGTCGGTCAATGGCAAGGTTCAACTCTGGACCCTGACTCTCAGCTGCTTGACGCGTCCAGGTCATCGTACCTTTCTGAACCACTAATGTGGTGAGCGCCCTGAGTGTAGGGGCTAAGACACTAATATGCATACGGACACAAACGCACTCCAGCTAAAGTGAATGTCTTGTTTCAACGCATTCTGCAGTGACAATGCTGACAACAGGACAGCGATGGCTCTCTTGCCTTTACTGCATGAAAGGAAAGAGAATCTTCCAGTGTGTTTTTTTTTCATCTTTTTCCGTATCTTTGCGGGGCCTTATAGCCCCACTGCATCCTCTAAATTTTGGTAGGTCAGGAGGATGATCTATAGATGCTACACAGTAACAAACCAGACATTTTTACTAAGTAAAGCTGATCTTGGGCTTTTGCTTCCTCAAAGGGTGTATTGCTTGGAAAATCAAAACCAAAAATACTTTACTGATCACAAGTTGTATGAAAAGAGGAGAGTGTTGACGAGTTGAAGATTTTATAGTACCTCAAGTTCTTGCTGGTGACCATGAGATGGGATTCAGTCATACGGAATATGTTGTGAATGGCACGAGCAGCTAACACTTGTCTCATTGCTTCATAAATCACCTCACTTGTGTCATCGGACTGAACGGCCATAGATCCTAAAAACCGAACTACGAACATCTGCTGCAAGAGTGAATCTGGAAGATAAAAGACGTGACTTCCTTCACTGTGCTACTTCAATTTTCCAGTAGCTGAAGTTATCAATGAAATAATTTTTTGCACTTTGGAAATTCAACAGCAAACCCGCGGGTGGTGACTGCGGGGGTGGTGACTTCCTGCCGTGAGCCCAACAGTGCCCTGACCCAGTTTTAAACAGTGCTTGAACTGGCAGCGAGTAGGGAAGGGAAAAAATAAATCACGGTTGCTCGGAAGCTTTATGCCTTTATGCCTTGTTTGATTACACAGTAAAATTCACTTGCCTGTCTTGTTATCGGGTGCACACAAACTGTGATAAATTTAAGATTGTGCACAAGCCGTGGCTTCCATCAAATTAACTCTTCTCTTTAAACCTCGTACGTTCCTCACTTTCTTCTATGTCCTTCTGACCTTCCGTACAGCTGGTTCCAATGAGGTTTTCATTAACTCCTTCCTTGGTCATTGACTACCACCCTAAGACTCCTATTTACAGCTAAGTAGCCATTATGTGACAAAGCCATCATTTCGTCAGGCTCCCTTTACGGCTGGTGGTGAGCGAGGTAAAGCAGGATGGATGACTCCTGCTGAAGGTGACTGCTCAAAGGCCCCAACAGCCATGTCTACGTTGCACGAGACGACACAAAGGCTGTTAAGCATCATCTGGAGCTGAGCTCACACAGATCCACTTGATCAGTCTGAGACGCAGGGCAGTCACCCCAGCACGGAACTCCCTGTGCTGCAGTGGAGCAGGGCGCTGCTGCTGCTGCCGACAGCGCGGAGGTGCAGCTTGCAACCCCCCCAGCACGCCAGGGGACAGCACCAGCAAGCCACAGTGTGCAGATCAGGAGGTTCTGCTTTGGTTCAGTGAGTAGTTTTCTGACAGGGGCTGTTGTTTCCAGTCAGCGGCTGTAACTGGCACAGAGGGAGAGCCAGGATCTGAGCCCGGCGTGCGCTGGGAACGGAAGATTGGAACTGCTGAGTTTTACTGGCACATCACTGGGAGGAGGGAAAGGGGGCAGCAGTGAGAAACTCTCCCTTTGCTGAAAGAGACAAGCTGCTGCTAGTAGCTAAATCTCTGTGAGATTTAGATTGTGGATTTCAGAGAACACGTGGGTAAGAAATGGCTTCTAAGCAGCCTCAAACTTGAGCAGAATTATAATACAGTCCCATCAAACCCTTTCTAAAAAAGTCAACAGCTACTTTTTAAAAAAAAAAAAAAAAAAGAATGAAAGACAAAAAACAAGAAACCAAATCCTTTTGCCTTTAAGCATTTGAAATAAACCTAATCTGGAATACAGCTTGGACTGTCAAGGAAAAAGGCGTTTGTTTTCACAGGCAGCGATGCTTAAAAGATTGGTAACTGCCTTCAACTGTACCATGGATCTGCTACCGCTGCTCCACGGTGTCAGGTGCTTTCATTACAACACACTGCATAGCTGACAGCTGAATCAGGCCTAAAATCATGGCTAATTTTATCTGGAAAAATGAAGCACTGACCTTCCTCCTCATCTTTGCTGCCATCTTCAGATTCCCCAAATGGGTTTGCACGCCTATGAAAGAAGAATAAAAACTCTAATTACAGATTCTGGTGTTGTCCCCCCCCACATGGTGCAATACCTAATTTTCTCCCCTGGAATCACTCTGCTAAAGCGATCAATCACAGTCTCTGGCCATACCTGCCACCTCTGTTCTGGTCCAGGAACTCTGTGGCAGGCAGTACAATATCAAATTGAATCGGTGTTCCAGGAGCAATGAGTTGTGTGGAGTCTTGAATGCCAGCTGATTCATTGGGAATTATTTTATCATTTTCCATATTCTTTACATTCTGGCTACAGTAAAAATGGAAAAAAATGTTTTAATCAATCTTTGTTCTGGAAGGAAGACAAGATTATTCAAAAATCCAAAGCAGGACTGAACCACTATATGTAAACATAAATTAGAGTATTCTCCTACTTACCTGTTACTGAGGACTCAAATAAAATCTATGTTTTGGGGGTTTTTTTGTACCTAAAATTACTTAGGAAAAAAATAAATGCTGTTATAGTAAACCTGAATGGAGATCTGAGTGTGAGCTGACTTTCAGCAATAGGTTACTTTTTGCCTCCCGGCCCTTGAGTGGTCATATTTACAGCCACACTATGAGGTGTCCTCGTTTGAGGGAAAGCAGAACCAACTTTCTGTTCGGGAATTTTACTTCTTAGCTAGGCCTCTTCTAACTCTCTGAAATTAACAGCATCTTGTGTCGAAAACGGTTCATTCTCAGAGTGATAAGGCCAGTCCTTACAGATTGTGCCAAGGAATGGTACACAGAGAGGATCTTGCTTATATTTATTGCTATAACAACCAAGGTCAGCTAATTTTGTTATTTGCCCCATTGGAGGGTCGGAAGTGGAAAAGCATAGGGGCGTCCCACCTGCGGGGAGGAGCGGACAGGACAGGTGACCCAAAAATTGACCAACAGGGGTATTCCATCCCATCTGCCCCATGCTCAGTATAAAAGCTGAGGGATCAAAGGGTCAGCTCTTCCTTCAATGGCCGACGTCCAAGGAGGACCCTGTCTGTTCATCTGCCTTTGATCCCGATCCATGTGTTCCTGACTCCATCTGTGGAATCCAGTTCCCACCCATCGATGAGTCCAGTCTGGGACCTCCCCCGTGCCTGCTAGTGACATCATCCTGGGAGCTAAATACAGTTTTGTATATACTGTATCTATTTCATTATTTTCCTTTTTATTTTATTATTAATATTTCATTAAAGTAGTTTAGTTTCTTCTAAACTCGTAAATCTCTCTTTTTCTGACAAAATTTGCAGAGAAGTCTCTTCATGTTGGAGTCAGTGTGAGGTAAACTTGTCCTATTTTGTTTCTCACTCTGCTTCTGAAAGCAGGATTTTGGTCCAGCACTGGGTTTGAAAGCCAACTCTGATAATGAAGTCTGAAGAATTCCCACTAAGCAAGATGTTAGGATCATGTGGACACAAAGAAACTATATTAAAAATACATATTTTATGTATAAGCATACCCTAGAGAATTATTAACAATTTTTGAAGGAGGGGACCTTTACTGATTGACCTGAATGAGCACAAGAGAACAACAGTAATTATTCTGACAGTTGTGTAAGGCATATTCCCATGACAGACTGACAGGAACTGTTTGAGGCAATGTGCAAGAATATACTTACTTCAACGCATACTAGGGACTTGCATCACAAATTTCTATTTTTGTATCACCAACATTACAAATCATTCCCTTACAGCAAAGCACTTACAAGTAAAGCACCGTGTCTGTTTCTGAAGAAACAGCAAAACCCCAGTGGCGACCGCAAGAAGCCCCAAAGCTGTGATGTGGAGCAATGAGCATTACCCTCAACACTTACTATCTCTTACAGCTTTCAGGAGGAAACATCAGAAGTAGAGGAATTTTGTAGAACACACAGGCTTGTAAAGCCAGGGCCTAGAGAGGGCTTTCTGCTGGGTGACTGCTGCCTTGTACAAAGAGTGTGACTGAGCACACCGTTTCTAGTCCGTGCAAGTGAGAATGTTACCTGTGGTGGTGAACTTCGTGTTTCTTCCCAAAGCTGGTAATGGGAGTCACTGCTTGCAGGGCTGTCTGATTTAACTTGATTGCAGCTGCCTATGAAAACAAGACGGAACGGCGCTTTTACACATGTACTTTACATTGCCATGTAAAGAACAATGGGAAAGCAAGCTGGAAGGAACAGACTGAAAAATGGAAACAAGCTCCCACCTCTGGATTGTCAGTGAGATAGATCTGTCTGGAGATGTTGTTGATGGCACATATCCACTGGAAGGGAAAAGTGAAATTGAACTCTTCAAGTTCATTTGTATACAAGAACAGCAGCATTAAGAAAATATTTTTACCTCCTCGTATTCTTTCTTGCTTTCTGCTTGAAGGGTTATACCCCTACAATATAAACAGAGCATATCAGTGCTAACAGTGGACACCATGAATGTTTGACTCCAGGTCTTATAACAACATCACAGAATCACAGAATCACAGAATGGTTCGGGTTGAAAGGGACCTTAAAGATCATCTAGTTCCAACCCCCCTGCCATGGGCAGGGACACCTCCCACTAGACCAGGCTGCTCAAAGCCTCATCCAGCCTGGCCTGGAACACATCACCAAGCTTTGTATCTATTAACCATCAAAGGAAGAAAAATCACAAATACGCTGCAGCTAAAGGACACCACATATGCTGTTCAGGCAGTTGTGGGGGAGGATGGGAAAGAACATGCTTTTAATTTGGAAACAAAGGATTTCTGGATTTCCCTTCTGGAAATCCAGAAAGGCCTACTATTACAGCAGGCATGAAACAGCATCTGAAAAGGTAGGTGCGACCGGCTGTCCTCAAATAAAACCTGTCTCATACGCTTTGCCTGTAGGAGTAGTGATCTGGAAGCAGTATCTTCTGTCTTCGCAGTCTACAGCCATAACAGAGCAGTTGTCCAGATCCTGAATCAATCCCCCAGCTACTGCTCCCCTTGGCTGACACATCAAGTTGCCACCTTGAGTGAAGAAATAGAGTCTTTCCCAAGTTGTAGTCACCAGACCTGTTTTACTAAAGAGAAGATGCAACGATAAAGACTCATTACTATCTAGAAATTGCTCCATATATATGAAGTCATTTGTAAATAAATGAAACTGCAAACATATCCTGATGCTAATCAGAACTTTATGTTCAACCCTGGAATCTTTTTTTATGATGAGTCTCTGTTAAAAGGTAAAAGCAGCACTTATTCCTAGCAGAGACTAATCCTTAATGAAAGCTGAAGAATTAAACTATTTCCAAACATTCCAAGTTAAAAACATTCTCTGCAGTATCTTGTAGTTAAGGAATAAAAGAATTATTGGTATTGAGTAACTGACGTGAAATACTATTAAGCTGGACTAAAAAAAAAAAAAAAAGTATTTTCAAGGTGAAGAGCAGCATGAGCAATTTCAGCACAAAGAATAATTTTAAAAAGCATCTTCTGCAAGTAGTTTCTCAGAGTCCATGTTCTCCCTAGAGTCCTGTTATATTGAAATCCAGCTCTTCGAATGCTACGAGAAATTAATAAATGTCCACTCAAAAAAAATAATTACTAGTCAAATAGAAATAAACTGTTATTTAATCAATCACATAAACAGGGTTACTTTATGCCACCAGTATACATAGCTCCCGTGGAAGCTGATGGAAGATTTTACTTGGAAAATCTGCAGAAGTACGTATGGTATACATTCAAAACTATGCACTTGCATTGTGCACGGAGCTTTTGTTTATGTGAAGGAGGTCATTTATGAAAACATGCATTTGCTACAAAATACAACTGTTTATTTTTGTAAAGACTATGTCTTCATTGGCCCCATCATTTTCTAATTTTTAGCCACGTGAATGCAGGAAGTCATCCTTGTAGGTGAATTCAACCAGAAATAAACTTCTGTTTTCAGGGAAACAGTTTCAAATGTCTCTGATTTAATTTAAGCTTCTAAAACACATTTCCAAAGATGACAGAGACAGTTAGGAGCTGAAGAGTACAGCTGCCACAGTGATTCAGGAGCCTCAAAAACCATTTTCTGACAAGTCTTTACAACCTAAAAAGAAATAAAATTACATCAACTAGTCAGCAACTAGTGGGTAGAAACAGTCTTCTTACTTTCTAAGATTAAGGTAGCCAGCCTTCTGGATGAGATTTCTATTGATAGCAGGTGAAGTTACATCAGAATCTGGGGTGTAAACAGATTCATTAACTGCAATTAAGTCCTGCTGGGATACCCTCATTTTTTCAGCTTCAGCATCCAGTTCTCCCTGTATGCTGGAAAACAAACACACAACACAACAAGAAACCCAAATCCATCATTAGTCAATTTAGGCCAGTATATAGGTAACACCTGTAACGCCAAAATTAACAAAAATACCAGTTGAGATTATATTGGAGGGTAGTGCAAAGATAAAGTTTATTTTTAGAATAGACTTTATAGGAAATATAATGCAAGATTCCACGTCCAAGGCTTTCTCTAAAGACTAGATAAATCAGTGCAGTTAGGACAGAATGGCAGGAAGAGGCATACAATAGGGAACTACTCCCAGAAAATGTCATCTGAGCCTAAAGAGAAAAGATGCAACAGTTTAAGGAAAATATAGCTATCTTTGGCAGGCTGGAAGCAAAAGCACAGCCAGGATTTCCCCTTGCTCTTTATTCTGAAAGCCCAGCTTGAAGATGTCACTCTCAGTATGCTTCATACAGTAGCCACGCGTTCTTTTTTGCAACTTGTACTCAATGTAGTTATCTTCTTTCCCCAGACAGTATAGAGAGATAATGATCAAAATTATGAGATCATTTTGCAAGACTGAAACGAGCACATGAGAAATGCTTAGGTGTTGAGAGTGAAGAGTTAAGTTTATTTTTTGATAGAGACAGCTTCTAAAAGCAATGCTCGTACCAATCTACAATGCTGAACATATATAGATGTTGCCCTAGTATAACAGCATAGTTCAGAGTAGGTTTTACTGTATCCAGGGTACCGGGAAAACTCACAGGGTGGGAACATAAGAATACTTGTCACTGCATACCTTAAAAAATCATTAATAGCTGCACCTATGCAATAAGCAACTTCCTCCCTGCTTCCTGCCCAAGCGGTTAAACCTTTTGGAGAACATGAGCACATAACACAGGCTGTACACAGCAGGACAAGAGACCCATGTAGTCCACCATACTGTCTCTGACAGCGGCAAAAGGCCTGTGGAAAAGTACAGGGGAAGTACAAATGATTCTCCTCCTGTTCTCCTCCCCACTCTTTTGTAGAAGTTGGTGATACCCTGTAACTGTTGAAGTAATCTAGAGACACGGTGCCACATTTAAGTCAGCACTAAGCAGTATCCAACTGGACAGATGAAGAGTCACTCTTGCATCGTGTTGTTAATCTGTTTTCATGTTAGCTTATTTCCAGCTTTTCTGCATCTTTAGAAAGCTGAGACTTCCTAGGCTCCCACATCACCTCCAAAATGAGACCAGCTGCGTGCATCTTACCACCTAGACAAGACATGTAACAGGCTCAATTATAAAGGTTAAGTAATATCATTAGTTCTGAATTAAATTAGACCATATTTTGCAAGCTGGTGCCTTTCAACATTATCATTAAATGTCACAATAAGAATTATTTAAATTCCATTTTGAATAAAATGGAACAATGCTGTCAGTTTTTACATAAGTGCTACTTCAATGAATCTTTTGATCAGTCATTTTTGTTACACCACAAATTGCTTCTGACAAAACTTCCCTGGCATCTTCATGGTGCCCAAGACTGGATTCCTCTTCCTAAGGCATGTTTATCTTATCTCCAAGGCAGAACGGAGAGAAAAGCTAACAATTCCGAATTTATATGCATTTGTGTCAATTAGACTAAGTGGTTACTGGGAGTATTTTAATGATCTGTCCTCTCTTATGTGTTTTCACACGGTTAGCACTATTCGTTGTATAAATGGTAATACGCACAACTGTCTCACTGAGGCCTTGTGATCCCAGCACTATAGAAAGAAAGGAGTGGGCAGCAGAGTTTTCGGTGGCTGCGTAATCTTAAGTCATGAAACCATGTCCTGTGTCAGTAATTGCTAACCTGCACAGTGTCATTCAGAATTTTGCAAGCTTCAATTTTGGTTTTTCCAAAGACATCGCGCTCCTGTACTAGTTAAATTTAAGTTGTACTTTCAAGCTTTGCTGTGTGACAGACTTAAAACACAAAAACCAGACTGAGCAAACCAACTGAGCAGTCTATTTTTGCTTCGATTTACTACTGTGTACTATCCAGAATTCAAATCCATCCGATTTTGGAACACAAGGGCTTATTCTATGATAAGGATCCAATGGCAGGATCCTCACTGTACCTGTAAGACACAAGCAAGGTGCTCTAGCCTTACTAAATAAAGGGCACTATTTCAAGGGAGTTTGAAATCTGTCCTCCAGTCTGTACAAGCGTTACGTAGACTGTGGAGGGATTTATTTCAGAAGTGACTGTGCAAAGATATATAAATAAGTATCGATGTACAGGAAGAATTATTTGGTGAAAGAATCTACTATACAGGGAGATTCCTTATAACACTGTTCTCAAATTGACAAGTATGCATTATTTAAAATGCCACCGGAGTCTGAATAAGTAATGATTTGGATACAGTTCAACATGAAAGGTACGAAGCAGTAAAGCGAAGGACTCAGTTTAGTGTTCCAGCTGATTCAAAATAAATGATTAATATTCTGTCTAATATGATTACATTTTAAATGTAAAGTTTACTTTTACAGAGACTTAATTATAAAGAAAATGTCAACCTTCACTCCAAGTGGGCGAGCGGGGAGGGGAGAGGAAAGAAAAAATAATCCCAAAATTAGGAGTACAAAAGTGAGGCAGTTTATTGAAATAAGGACTGAACTAAAGCAGGTTGAACTCAGTGGACCGATACAGCCTATACTGGATGCAATTAATATGTTCTCTAGGGTGAAGAGTTTTGTGTGCCTTGTGCAGCTACATTAAACACTCTGGCCCCTAAATCCTTACTTACGGGTTACCGTTACCATTACAGTATTATTACAGAAGACCCAGCAAGTATAAATACCCCTAATTCAGAATGCACTTTATCTCTATTATATTAATTCTGTTAGCCCGCTTCAAGCCCAAATTCCATGCTTTTGTGTCCGTGAAGAGACATAAAGATGAAAGAATGCATGTGAACACCTTACAGATATAGTTCCTGACTATGCTGTAAAAACAACTCTCTGCAGTGCACTGGCAACATTTCCCTTTACATGTACAAACATACCTCCTTTCCACCTGCTGCTTTAACAAAATATACCCAACGATGCAATGTCGGCATGGGAGGACTCTCATGAGAAAGAAACAGGCACTCCCTGTTCCATGCTGAAGGTTACAGTGCTATTGCTCAGAATTCAACAGAACGACAAAAGGAAACAAAAGTATTGTGTTACCTTTGAACCATGTCTGAAACAGATGACAGAAAGCTGTCCATTCTTTTGGAAAACATCTCTGCTCCTTTCTTAAAAAAGTTGATCTGAAAAATACCAAAAAAAACCCCGGGCACTGGAAGTTACCTTGGCTTTGGCAGACAAATTGTGGGGACTGTGTTAAAAGCGATCCCACTATGACTGATACTTTGGGATCAAATGCATGGTTAGTACAGCTATGTTGCCTTTCTTTGTATTTCTCACTTTTGCCATTTTCCACCCTTTCACACACCCTTTTACACACTCGTAAGCTATTGGCTGCTGCAGGTATGTTTCCAATGAACTTGCTAGATGACTGAACTAAGGGAACAGGTCGCCTTCTCCCACACTAGCACTGCGGAACTGGTCCCGCGGAACTGGGTCTAGTGGCTTTATAAGCCACTGCGTGCAAAGCTACTATATCAAAAGGAATGGGACACAACTCACCCTTTAGATTTAGTAGTCCAACCTGGACTACCGACTCCAACCTGGAAATTTTTAAACTGCTATGGCAAAGTCAGTCAGGAAAACGATGAAGTGCAGCTGTGCTAGCTGAAGCCTCCAGGGCAATCAGTTATATCAACTACAGATTTACCACAGATTTTGTTCTACTGAAGGAGCTAAAAAAAGCTACCAAGGCCAAAGTGCACATTTTGTGACAGAAGATGAATTCACTTAGCTGGTATGGCTCAGCAGGCACGCAACAGCAGCGAAGCACTCGGTGTAGACTTGACCTTGGATTACCTGCTGCAGGGCACACAGTCATCGTTGGGATCTACTGTCAACTATGTGAAACATGGATAGTGCCTGTGTGCAATTACGTAGCTTTTTTAAAAAAAAATAAAATCAGTGAACTACTCCGTAAAGAGATGTAAAAGCAAATTCTTGTCTGTTAAGCAATTTTTTAGCTATTTCATCCAATTTTATTTGTGATCCCACTCCTTTTCCCTAGCCTTGGGATGTGGGATTCCTCTTACCTGTAACTCAAGATTTCTGCAAACGTGTTATTGACCACAGACTCCCTTCACAGACAAACGAGAGAAAGCACGCTCTCTTAAAGAATGATGCACCTATCGTATTTCAGAAGCCTACTTCAGGAGGGAACAGCTCTACATTCCACTGACTGACATGCCTAGCTTAGACACTGAGGTCAATTTTCAGTTAAACAAACCCTGTATTAGCCACTGCTTCTTCCAAAAATTCCTTATGGCCTGCTCATTCGTTGGAAATGTGAAATATGAGACGCATGTTATGAGTAATTAATAAAGAAAATATATACTTGGGCTGAAGGGCAGCAGTTCATAGTATTAATGCATCAATATCAACAGGCCTCTGGCTATTCAGTCATTCCCATGACAACCTAAGACTCTCCTGTATACAGCACTGAGATACTGCAGTTTTGCCAGATAAAATACAGGAAAGAAAGTGCTGTTTCGCTTCCAGTAAAGGAAACCAATGCAGCTCTTTCACTTGGTATAGTTACAGCAGAGAAGCAATGTGGACTCCCATGGTGGGGAAAGTGACTGAATTCTCCTTTATTACCTATTTTATACGGGGGCACATGATCTGTAAAAGACACAGGACAATGGAGATGATGATCCACACTGCAATCTCAAACAGAGCACCGGATCCATTTTTTCTGTGTTCATAGCCCAATTCTCATTTTCCCAAAGCTTTCTTTCATCAAAGTCAAAGCACAACAGACCCTTAAAATGGGCGGTAATGAGAATTAAGTGCTCTGAAAACACTAGTTTGTTGATCCTCCTGACATCCTGGAGAGTCAGATTATCAGTATTACTACCGCATTTTTCAGACTTGAGAAATGTTCTATCAAATTGCTGGCAGAATAAAGATTAGAAAGAGGATTTGCCAGCCTTATGCTCAATCCACTCTACTGTTCTGTCCTTCCAGTTCTCCAGTGTATGCTCTGTTCCCTATCGTGTACACTCCTCATCAGTATGCTGAACATTATGTGCCAGGAAGGGAACTGCTACATAGAAGAGTTTGTGCAGGCAGAGTAAACAGTGGAAGTAAATGCTGCCACATTGATATCTTATCCA
Organism: Chroicocephalus ridibundus; assembly: GCF_963924245.1. Classification (NCBI taxonomy): domain Eukaryota; kingdom Metazoa; phylum Chordata; class Aves; order Charadriiformes; family Laridae; genus Chroicocephalus; species Chroicocephalus ridibundus. Next base: position 160,504,797 of record NC_086284.1, read on the forward strand.
TGAAAAATTAACCCCAAGCTGATTCTGTATATAAGTGTATTGGCTTATTTTTTTTCATTGATGTTTTTCCTGACTATCTAAACATTCAATTATCTGCCACAAACAAAACCAGTTGTTAGAATCAGGCAAAATGAATAAAAGTTTTTTCGCCCCTCTGTTATCATTTGTTAGTTCTCAAAAATAACCAGAGCCACGATGTTTTACTTTTCCCAGGGACATGTCTAAGTGATATAGACACTTCACTGTCCATACCTGTCCTCGTGTATATCCTAGCATAGGTTCCATCATTGCCACTCTCTTCCTGTACTGCAGAGCATTCAGGGCACAGTAATATTGCAGAGATGAAAGGTGCTGCTTTCTTCTTGCATTTGCCACTTCTTTTGCCACTTCTGCCTTAAGCTGAATAAGAATTGATAAAAAGGTTGACAAAGTGTTACTGTGCATATAGATACATTTACTGCTTATTTTCCAGTTATCTTGAAACAACTCTCATTACAGAGCTTCTCCACGTTAAAATGAAGGATAAGAAACTAAGAAAGCCAATTCAAAACCCAAAGCAAGTACTTCAACAAGCCCTTCTCTGGCAAGATACTTAAGCATTGGGGAGCCCCTGTGACTATAAACTACATAACTATCACAACTAAAATTCTGGTCCTGATTTCAGTGCAAGAAATTTATTTGCATCCAAGATCACAACACAAGCCTGCAGGTGCAGAATTCAGATATGAATAATTCACAATAGGCTATATCAAGTTCTGTTCTGTACTACATTTCCTTTAAAGGACCATCCTGTAGAACTGATGTACTCCTAGGATAGGGCCAATCACATGTTTTTTGGCACACAGGGATATATTTTGGAATACTGGGCAAAGAAGAAGAAATGTAAAACAATCCCACCAACACAGTTGCGTGTACTATAAGTGGAATGACAACCCATACAGAGAAATTCAGCTGGAAGGTAGACGCCAAAAAATGGAATGCTTTATAAACAGCAGACACGAGGCTTCACGACAGTTCACAATGAATTGTACCCAGTGATACAGCATCACCACATCAGCTGTACAACAGTAGGCCTATACAAATCTATTTACAGCCATTTGGACTGCTTCTGTCTGAGGAGCTCCCCTGGATCTGAAGGGCTCTAGTTCAGCACAATACTTGATCACTTGCCTAACTTGGAGAAAACAGGTATAACTTTGCTGAACTGATGTTTAAAACCTTTGTGTCTGCTTGGAAACGAAATCACAAGTACTCTTGAGCTACTGTGAATTTAACTGATGAACTCTTCAAAGTTCTATCTGCATCATTGTTCACTTACGAACAGCTGATGAAAACTTTTCCCTTTCACGTTTGTTACCTTTTCATTTTCTTTCCTTTTCGGTAACCTGCTATACTTTGCCATGGACACGTCATGTTCTGTAGACAAGGAATATTATTTTTTTTAGAAATGTGATGTGTGTGCGCGCAGATTAAAAAATGTCTTCTGTGATATAACAGGTGCACACCATTAGAAACAAACAAAACAGGGAAACATACCATTGCTAGCAAGGCCAAAAAGATCCTTCAGTGTGCTTACTTCTGAAAAAGAGAATTCAAATATTCAGAGTAAAAACAGCTGTCAACACTTCGTTCAACTGAGACCATTTACGGCACATTCAATGCCTAAGTCACTCCAATACTTTCAAAGCAGAGATGCATAAGTTGTGCCTGTCTTGAAAATGATGAACCAGATGAGAAATGAACAGGCAGACAGCACATTACGTCAAGTGAGTTTACTTGACTGAGCAAGTTATCACTGTGAAAAAGATTCCTTATCTGCCAGTGTCATTTACCCAAAGAGGCACCATTTCAGTACACTTATTATGACAAAAGGCCCACCACTACCATAAATGATCGGCAGTTCTGAATAACTTCCTGAAAATGCTTATCTGATACGGAGAAATCTAAGTCCCAGAGACATACGAACTAAGCTCCCTTCCTGTACCTGAATCTTCATCAACGTTCCTCTGTGAAAAGAAACACATCTGAGTGCTGGCTATGATGCTCACATAACAAACACTGGCCATGAGTTTCTGATGTGGGTAGAAGGAAGAGAAGGAAGAGAAAGTAAACAGGCGACTCAACTTTCACAAGTGTTTGGCACAAGCTACTCTCAGTGTCCATACCAACGTATGCTGCAACTGGCAAAACCCTTCTCAAAAAGCGACAGAGAAAGCACATTCACAAGAACAGACATTATGCAACTGTGAAAAAACAAAGGGAAATTGTACGATGTCATCATGGTCTCTGATTATTTGTAACAACCTACATATTAATCAGCTTCATGCCACCTTTTTCTCCTCAGACCACTACTTCGTGTCTCTAATGCAGAAAGACAGAAATTCTTCCCAGGTGTGACTAACTTGTACCCAGAGGTTTCTACAGTATTCAATACATACACATAACAAGATTAGAAGTAAAAACAAGAACACAGTTAATCTTCCTTGCTTAATCCTATGGTGAAATTTCAATATGGCCAGGCCTCTACTAAAAATGCTGCTGTACAGACTGTGTTAGAGAAAAATGGAATTTGTGATGGATAGAACAAAAAAAGATTCTGACAACCAGAGAAGCTGAAGAAACTTTTGGGTTTTGTCATGAAGCAGTTGAGGCTTTGGTTGCAAGCTTCACTTGTATTTTGGGGGGATTTTTTATGTTTTCTTTTATGAACCAGGAGGCAGAATCACTGTATCAGTGAAGGCACATTAAAGAGGTGGGAAAGTGTTTATAGAACCAAGATCTTACCATCCAAATACTGCTTTATATTTGACATTATATTATAAACAAGACAACCATTGATGCCTTCACAATTTCAAATGAGATGTTATGATATAAGGAACCTTAACTAGTCACTATTTTACTGTAGTTGTATTGTCTCCCATTAAAATGATGTCTTTAGAAAGTACATAAGCACAACTGAGCTTAGTGAGTTGAGAAGTGGGCTTTTAAAAAGAAAAAAAAAAAAAAAAAGCAAGCACTGCAGTAAAATCTCACGTTTCTTTTGCATGAGTAGGTTAGAGTGCCCTTGACCTTGAATATGAACTTCTTTCTTTTGAAATTACACCAAATATTTGCATTATTGCTCTGCTGTTTAAGTAATGAATTTCCAAGTTTGTGCAATCAGGTTACTTGCATCTACCCTTGGATGGCAAGGATTTAAAGCAGACTGAATCGTTAAAAGAGAGAGAATATACTATACTCTGAAGTTAAAAAAGCATGTGCTTTTCAAACAAACCCAAACTTCTGAAGTGGGATAAATACTGCTTGCAAGCCATTTTCCTTCTTTAGGCCATTATAACATCAATGATTTCAGTAAAATTACACTAATGTAAAAGCAGGGTGACCCAACAAAGAAGAAAGCTGTGTATTTTCAAACTTGTACCATATGGTGTATGAAACGTTATGTGGTGAACTTGCACTATTTAAATCTGAGTACAAGCATGCACCTGTCAATGAAATTCTGTAGTAGAAAAAATAACACAAAAAACTTTTCTGTGAATCAGCAAAGAAGAAACTATTACATGACATTATGTCTCTGTTTATTATGAAATAAGCAAAAGGAACACATGAGGAAAATTAAAACATAAAAATACAATTTACCTGTGAGATCCTTTTCCCGAAATTGTATTATTGGTAGAACCATTGTATCTGCAAGCTGTTTCGCCAGTTCAGAATGAAGAATATTGAGCTGAAACAGAGAGGAGAGGAATGCCCTAAGACACAATGTAAATAAATTAAAAATAAAAATAACAGCACTTTACAGTTGTACAAGAAGCAGACCTGCCATCTGTGCCCAGCAGACAAAAAAAGCATATAATGTACTTCAGTGTACTTCACTGCTTACAACACATTTCTCAAGATACTTGAGACACATGGGGATTTCCCCCTAAATGCTTAATTCCTGCCCGCTGTTTTCCAAGGATCCAAGAACTTTACAGTTCCCACACACCGTATTAGGGCAGTTCATTTGACCATTAATGCTAATGCTTAACACAACAGGATTTAATCTGTAATTAGCCTTTATTAACCAGTTTTTGTTAGTCTCTACACCACAGGGTTACAGTCCCACCGCCATGACTAGAATCTCTTTCCTTTCATAAGGGTTACCCGGGACACAATCACAACAGGGGGCAAACACAATGAAAGGTCCCATTCAAATATTTTACCTTCAGAGCAGTTTCCCATTCCTGTTTTTGTAAGCGTTTCTCTAAAATCCGGCACATCAAGACATATTTCAATGCACTTGTGTGATGCTGTTTAGGATGAAGGCAAGGCTCTCATGTCAGCAGTGGCATGCTAGGAATATTAGATGGGTTCAGGTAGGACAACTATCAATCACACTGCTGGAGTGCCTGATACTACAGACTAGGAGGGCACCACACGCTGACGTGATATACTGCCTACTTGCCCACTGTGCCCTGGAGGCCTCTAGCCAGAGTTACGCAGGTGAGGATGAAGTCAAGATTTCCCACTAGACAATACAAAACTAAACCAGGACAACTCATTGCCTGTAGAACACAGAGCTGAGAAACAGGTACAGGGGGTAGCTAACACATGGAAAAGGAGGCTGAGGAATGGAGTAAGTTCTTGTGAGTGGAAAATGTGACAGAGAGAACTGAACAGAACTCTTAGCTTTCTGCTCCCAAATGGGATGGTTTTGTTGTACCCAGGAAGGAGAAAGTTCTTGTTTTGATTTATTCGTAATTCACATAGACAAGTACAAGACTTGTGAGAATAAATGCTCCTTTCAAGTATCCCCTTAGAGCAGCTGTGCAGCAGGAGATGCGGAAGGGAAAAGTTAACCTTTGGGATTCCTCTCACTATATTGTTAGAATTATCCACGGGCTCTAAAAATTTTAACTTATTTTTTGCCCCACAACCCTCCTATCTCCTCTCCTCTCCAAAAAAGTAGACCTCACTATAGCCATTTGCCTTCTTAATGGAAGTTGAAAGTAGACTAACAGGAAGAACTACACTTTTCTGATGGCACAGCCCTGCTGACAAGAGAAAGAGTGATGCGACAAATGATATTTAAGCAATAAGGACCTAGATACTAAGATTATATAGAAACATTATATGGGCAGGTCTAACAAAAGCCTACAGAGAGTAGAAGCGTTCAGCACACGCAGCTGTAGTACCTAACCTGCCTTCAGCAGGCATTTCTGCAGCCACCTCCCAACGCCTCTGGATTCTGTGTGACCCCACAGCACCTAAACTGCAACCTTACTAATTCACAGCTGCCCTGCATCCATCCCTGGCAGGTTTTGGCTCAAATTGCAGCGCTTAGAGCTTAAAAATGTAAATGTCATTTTTTAACTTAATTCCATTTAAGATGGCCCCAGCCTAGATGAAATGTCCTGTTTCAGTCTCTTTTCTAATTCCCCTATTTAGGAAGTTCAGCTTTGCTCTGAGGACAGCATGTGGGACAAAGTTACAGAAACAGCTCTGACAATTACAAAAGGGTGATATTATACTTCCCCCCAGTTAAATGACTAAAAATCCCAGGCACAATCAGTGGAAAGGCTGAGAATCAAAAGGACAGTGACCAAAAGAAAAACCACCAGTATTCTATATTGTAAAAATAGACTATTGTAAATTCAAATTACCTCATCCACAACTTTTGAAAAGTAATGAAGGGTGGATATCACTTCTTCATCTCCTTTACCTAAGGCAAAATGCTGAAAATAGAAACACACATTTGGTCCGTAAATCAATAAAGGTAAGTATAAAATACAACATGTGTTTTACTACAAATGTAACGAATACTCCTAGAAAATGCAATAAACGATAAAACTAAATGGAAAAACAATAAATCACTAACACATACTCTTTTACCTTGCTCCCCCTGTTTTAAATGAATGGATTTTGAGCAACATATAATTAATGCTCATTTTAAAGTCACAGTCATACAATAGGAACAAACTGGTTTGCATCTTCATAAATTTATTACCTCACATTTTGCCCCCCCCCCCTTTTTTTTCTTTTTAAGATTCTCAGAAGTGACCTAACTCCGTTGAACACTATGGGGAATTTTACAACAGCCTTCACATGATACCAAATGAAGCCAATGCCCTAAGCACTTCTGGAAACCACACTATTTAGACAGACTTCTTCCCAAATGCTGAGGCTGAAAAAAAAATAAAAATCAAAGGCATATGTTGAACATACCTGCTTTTCATAGGCAAGGAGCTGCTTCGAAAGCTGTTGTGTGGCAAGACACATTTCATTCTACAAACAAAAGTGACATGTTAATAGAAATAATGAAAGGTCTTTAACTCTACTGTTTCTAGTACTTTGTTACCAGCTTCTTGACTGAATCTGCAACTACTTAACCGAAACATTCAGTTGTATGTAAATAACCAGTCCCAAAATACCTGCATAGAGAGGCAGAAAGAAAGCACATTTCAGACCTAACCAACACACATTTTGCTTAACTACTTCGAATAGAGGTAGGATTTGGGGTTTAGCTTTGAGTTTGGCGACCCTCCCCAAATAACAAAACTGGAACAACCTCAAACACGTAAGCTGTCATACCAGCATAAGAATGTTTCATACTGGTTAATCATCTTTCCTCATATTCTACAGCAATAAAGAGAACCAGCAGATGTGTCTTTATATAACGCATTCACACTCAGGGAACGTGGTGAGATAATTACAGCGCTTTAAGTTGATACAGGAGCACATAATCCTGTATTCTCATGGCTAAACTGGCCAATGAAAGTACACACATCCTTAAGACATGCTTACTCAAAGCAAGACTTGTAAGGACGTTGTATAATTTTGCTTGACAGCTGAAAAAAAAAAACACAACAGACAACCGTTTGGATATGTCAGTCTTTACTCAGTGTATTCCTAACAACAGTATATCAACTCCTCTGTTCCTGATGTGTTAACAACGACTTAAAACTGGAATAAAAGAAAAAGTGGAAGGGGGGAACTAGGATCTGCATTAACCCCTGTCAAATCCTTCTCTTCCTCAGTAATGCATAAAACCAAATCACTTCTCATTTAATTTCATTTTAAACCTTAACATAATCTACGCCTCTCTCCAAATACATAACACCATAGGGAGTTTGTAAAACTCAGAGGAATCTCTGAACTGCTTTAATAGCACCCTTTATGCCGGGGCTGGTACAGAAAACCATTAGAACTGGGCCAGAGTTTGTGTGCTCTCTTGTTCTCCCTTGTCGTCCTGAGCACACCGAGCACGGCACAGCTAACTATCTGGGCCAGAGATTCTGAAACACTCTTTACTTTGGCCTGATGCCACCTCCGACACACTGCATTACAGCCCGGTGCTTCTGCACCACTTTGGCATGCCAGGAAAGAGGGCTAATATGGACAGCAAGGCCCTAACACTTAGCCAGTCTTAAGTACGCCCGAGTGCTCAGAAAGAACAAAGAGACATAGCCACAGCCAAGGTGACAGCAGCTGAATGTGAACACATGGCAGAAAAAGATGGGTGGACAGCTTAAAACACTGGTGGGTGGAGATGGGAGAGCAGAGGTCTTCCAAGGTGCAAACGAGGGCTCAGCATTAAGTTAATCTGGGTCCAAACTCACATCATGTGCACCCTATGACTACTCTCACCTCACAGTGATGGATTACTCTTGTTTCTTGTCTCAGACAAATTAGTAATGAGAATTACGCTTTCATACAATAATAATGCCAAGGACTCACCTAAGACTTGCAGGTCGGTTATTGAGACTGCATAGTTTTTAACATGAAAAAGCCTTACACAAACACTTGGCATTTAAGTATTTCCCAAGCCAGTGGATGAAAAGGATGTTGTGCTTTATAATAAATTAATAAACCTTGTTAAGGGCTCAGGCAAGGATAGGAATGAGCCTCAACCATCTTCCCCCAGGCTGTAAGAACAACTGAGAGACTTTGCCACCTTCAAATTGGGAGCTAGCAATCAATGACAGGAAGGATGAGACTCCTGCGCAGACTGATGACACTAGAAGGGTTGGTTGGTTGGTTTGTATGCACGTGGGCCGAGTCAGAAGATGAATTTTAAGACTGCAAAAAGAAGAAGGCATTCTCAGACCCAGGATCTTTTTCATAAACATAACCTCAAAGATAGAGCTGAGTAAGAACTGCAAGAAGACTAAGTCCTCACACAGCAACTGTGATGCCATCTGTCACTGGTACAGTTGGGTCAGGGTAAGAGAAATCTTTTGAAATAAACTGACTGTTAGAAACATGCCTCTTTTTTTTTTTTTCCTTTTTGTTTCAGTTCACTTATTCCTGCAAAGTCTGCAGCTGTGTGGTCTGTTCTGAATTTGGAAAATAAATGCTTCTAGCTTAAACTTGCTAACACCAAAAGAAGCTTCAGAATAATGGGCTGACACCAAAGGCACCCTATTCCTTTGTGTTAGCCATCCTCAAAGCTTCCACCAGTTTGTTTTTTAAAGACTACCAGATCCCCAATTTCCTCACCTAATATCCAATGAGTAACAAAGAGCATCATTACTCATCTATGCAGGACAGTTTGAGGACGGGCAATGCAAAGAGGTGTGTGGAAGAAGCATCTTCCAGTGATCATCACCGCTCAAGAGCCGCCCCTAGTATGTGACAGGATAATGGGGGAACACATAAACTCTGAGGGTCTCAAAGGGGGTGTAAGTTAACATCATATCACGTATATGAACAGGTGACAACAGGCACATATAGACCCCAAGCAGACATTCATGGCACGCTACTCCAGGTACAGAACAGATTGATGAAAATGCCTGACATAAAATTTACTTTGTGATTTTGGGCTGATTTTGGGACAACAGTTCCACACATCACTGATATCCCATTGATGCCAGCAAGTCACATTTTTCATTTATAGGCTCGGTTCTTCATGTCAAAAAACCACAAACTTGTTACTCGCTCCCTGAACATGTGGACGTGTTAATCCTGAGTCCTTCATCCTCCCTCCCAACCTCTGACAGACTTTGTTCCCATTAGAGGTACAAAATCATTCATTATATCACTGAGAAAAAAAGGCCAATGACCAAACACACCCCCCCCAAACAGCTGTAAACAAATCAAATTAAGCCAGCAAACTGAAACACAGTCACATTACATAAGGAACAGGAAGCAGCCAAAGTGCTCTGCTGACCTAGTGGTAATACTGCATTGCTAAACACGCTAATCTGGGAAAGTTTGGTTTAATCCTCCTCCCATTTCTTCCTAATCAGCCTTCTTCCCCCCGTTCTCCTGGTACTAATCACTCTCAAGACTTAAAAGTTATTTGCATTACTTCAATTGACATATCCACTAAATCCAGGCAAATTATTTTAACAGGTTTTAATCTGTTTCCAAGACATTTTCCCATGGAATACAGCAACATGCACTTCTTTCACCCTGAAGTGACTAAAATTCAGTATACTACAGCAAAAGAAAAGCTACTACAGGGTCACTGCCTGCCCACATCTCTTCCACATTACTCAGACACTTCAGAATTCATCAAGCATTTCTGGAGTGGGAGAGCTATTGATGAGATGATGAATCAGGCAGAAACACAATAAAATCCCGAACAGAAATCAAAGTATTCTAAATGAAGGCAAAATTACCCAGTACTGGGCCTTGCATTTCATTCATTTTCATTAGATTATTTTACTTAGCAGGTAAAACATCATTGCAGCATTAATGTAAAAAAGTATACTCGAGGGAAAGAAGAAAGGCCTGTAGGCAAACAGGTACCAAGCAATCAGTTATGACTACAGATGTGCTCACTTTTGTTCTGTTTTAGTTTTTTTTTAATCTTGGTTGGCATGCTAGGGCATGCTAGCCCTAGGAAAAGATTTTTATAAAGTTCACGAACACCAGTTCACATAGATAATGTAATGGAAGTGGTGTCTTGCATCAAGCATTAATCTACCAGAAATGACAAAACAACAGATTAAACCCCATTGTTTAATTCTCAAGTTATTTCAGTACCTCATTTTGCCTTCAAATAAGTCAGCAAGAAAATATCCAACTGTTATTTCTGATCCAGTGCCAAAGCAAAGGCATGTGATTTTTCTGGGTTGCTTCCACCTTCTTTATTATCACCTTTATTGACCAAGCTGTTCATATCATCAGAAGAGAGTATGATTTTTCTGTAACCCACTTGTAATAAAATCTCCATGCCGTTAACTATTTACCACTAGTGATGCAGTCCATCCCCTTTTTTTTAGGATCTCTTTTTGTATTTTTCCAAAATAAACTGTGAAGGCTAATAAACTGAAGTCATAAGATACCTCTATAGACAGTCATCTAACAGGCTCCAATTCGAGGGCATGTAAAGGATTAAGTTGAGCTATAAATTAACTTCTAAACACAGATTGCTATTCCAGGATGTCCAATTCCAATCCCAATATAATGAAGCCTTCTGCAAAGCTACTTTCCTACTTCAGCTAAAGCTGGCATTTTTAAAAATCTGCAAGCAACCAGCACTCAGAACTACCAAAGGCTTCTTCATGTAAACAGGCAAGATACTGGTAAAGGTATTGATTCACGCACCCTGTACGTGCAGAATGACACGTAATAAAATTTGGCTTACATCTGGGAAAGCTTAATGCCTCATAAAGGAGAAAAAAAACCAAACAGGTAAGCGGTTGAAGGAGGAGGTCTATGAGCAGTTGCAGCCTTCTCATCTTTACATAACGAGGGAACACATTTACCTTCAAAACCAGACGCAGCACAGAAAGAACTGGGTCTTGATACGACAGTTTTATGCTGCTCTGTCTACATCTGCATGTCATCTTCGTACAAAATAGAGTTCTCCAGCAATCTAGTAAATGTTACAGGCTTAGGTTTGCATATTAAATAGCTCGGAAACCTGAAGCCAAGGGTGAGAGAAGCTAAGCCTCACCAGGGTGCTCAGGCTGCCCAGCACTTTACAAGATGAGGCTAACATATGGCTTGCCCTGCTGCTGATTCACAGCACGGCATTCAGTCCTCACAAACACAAATGGTTCAGCAAAGGATCATCTAATAGCTTCAAGAAATGGAAGACACTAGTCAAAACTCTGCTGTAAAACAGCAAAAGCAGGCACAGTAGGATGGCTAGTTCAATAGGGAAAGAATCTCTTCAGTTTCTTGCAAAACAATTACTATCAGCAGGGCATCCATACATTTCTGCCTCCTTGTAGTACTCAAATCTCCAGATGCTGCTTAGTGCAATGTTAACTTGCTTCTGGGCATGGTGACAGCTCCAACTTCACAGGCAGTATTAAAAACAACACCCATGACTTTGTAAATATATTAGTTCTCATGTGATAATGCTCTGTTTACCTCTGTTAGCAACATATGGTGAATTTGCCTCAGGAAGTGCATAGATATATGATGCAAACTTACAATGAATATGGAACAATAATATATAGGGTATTTCACAGAAGTCACTGTTGACAACTGTAATTTATTGCAATTGCTTGTCCTATCTATTGATAGGACATCCAATGTCCAATGTCCGCTATCCAATCCTATCCTATCCTATTGAAGCTACCATATGTGGAACTGAAAGTTTACAAAACACTAACTTAAACTTCATTATTTCAAAAGGTTTTGGGGAAAAAAGCCTTATCATTTGAAAAGGCAATGCAATTGTTCCCTCAAACATGAAAAGAAAGCAATTAAAAGAAAAACCGTTATCAGTGCTTACTTGTTAGTTTAGTAAGAAATAGCTTAAGAATTCTGAACACTTGGGGTTATCTATGCAACATAATAAATATGAAAATCTATGCATACCCTAGAGAGCTTCATACCTATCTACTGAGTTATGGCCTAGTGAAGTCAATACACAGGGAGATGAAACAAGCAGCACTGTTGAAAAATGTAGACGCAAGCTGTCATGAATCTGGGGAGAGAATTAACACTGGTATAAAGCACTACCTAAATAGGCCCGGACAGATATGAGCTGTCCCAATACCTATGAATGTGGTACATATAACCCAAGACTATTCCATAATTGTCAAGAGTTTCCTTGAAAGTCTGGACATAAAAAGGCAGTGAGCCCCAGGGTCGCTGCTGCTTAGCCCATGTGGCTCTGGAATCACAGGACAACTGCTCAGAGACACTGATGCTAAACAGAATTACACTTCACAATTCCCATGCTGTTCTCTCTCTGGATATACTGATAAAGGCAACATGGGTTTCTTTTTATTCCTCTTCTGCCATCACTGCTCTTAGTATCTAGACAGATTTGTCAGGAATAATGTGATGAAACCTCTTTCCAATGAAACCTCTTTCCAATGCACCTTACTTTCCCCTAACCTGCTTGACTGTTTGTCCCTTCTAATAGCGAGTAGAGACACAACAGTCTCCTGAGTTTCTAAATAGCTTTTTGTTTCAAGTGAAGATCCCAGCTAAGGCATTTCTATAGTATGACGAAGAACTGGAGATGATAGTAAAGCTCTGAAAATAATTTACTATGGCAGTGAGAAGTCAGGAATATAAACTGGGCACACTTTGCTCATACACCATTGCAAGAGCCTCAGCACGCAACTGAAGTAAATGAAGTTTTCTAACTTCTAATGCTTGCTGCATTACATATTGCTCAGGTAATAAAATGTCCAGAATGATGAACACAAAATTCACAGAAATCAGACAGCAGTAATGCCAGATGCATCACCAGAGCTTGCTTGCAAAGAGGAAGAACTATGAGAACAAATTCTGTAAGGAAGATTTCCTCTATAAGACCACTAACGTGATAACTACTACAGGGTATCACAGCACAGATGGGAGAACTACAGTAGGAAGTACAATATGTACTCACAGGGATGTGGTTTATTCAATGAAGAAATATAAAAATGCTTCACTATATTACCCACATGGGCTTGCCAGATCAACCAAACCTCACTCCTCAAGCACAGCTCACACATTTGGTTCCTGTGACTTCTCCTTAATCACGGCATCACACACTGCAACTGCCTTGTAGCATCACCACCTCTTTTTCACTGAAGAAATCCATGTGCGAAATAGTCACCACCCCATCACATCTGGTGTGGGTGCCCAAAGAGGTGAGAGCACTGTCCTGATGCTGCACAGCAACCAGGGGCTTGTCGCGCATTAAGGCCTTGCACCCAAAGGCAATCCGCTAGCGGTACATCACCCAGCTGCAGCCTAGTGTCACAGGCCCTTCCGCACCAAGTGGCTCCAGGTGCCTAAGACACGTGTCCACTACAACACCCTGCAACGCCTCCACCCTGCGACAGGATGCTGCAGACCCATCCTTCCACTCTTGGGACAAAAGCAGTTTCAGGTCATTTCAAAGGTCTGTCTGCATTCTTTACTGGGTCCATTCATTGGGATGGGCTTCCTCCCAACAACCACCCTACTGTCATTAGGAAAGTTAAAGGCATGCAAAAAGAAGTTCTGCTTGAATACGCGGAAGTCTGAAAAGTTAGGTACCCAGCACCTAGCCAAAATCTATATCTTAATAGAAAAAAAACAAACGAGTGTCAAAAGGATTCCTACTTTTCTAAGTTTAAAAAAAAAACAAACCCTGGGCAAATATTTCTACTTTTTTCACATTCTTTTCAAATGCACTGATGCAAGTGTTTAAAGCAGCTTGAGCTGTCAATTTACAAACTTACTGCTGCTCTGCACACAAAGCAGTGTTTTGGGACAAATATATGCATATATCCACATGGATAATTAACAGCTTGCAGTTGGTACTAATTGCTACTCCCCTGAGACTTTGCACTGCATCCATTCAGAACCACCAACTATTGTTATTTGATCACAAGCTACAGTGGTTTGAATTATGTGAAAATCTGAGTTTTCATCACAAGAAACAACAAACTTGTAGTAAACTTCTCCAGAAAATTTTGAAAATATGGTTGACACATATCTGGGAAATTTTAAAGTTCAGAACGTAGTTAGGAAGAAACCAAGATTTACATTTTTAAAACTGTCCTAACTCTTTTGAGGGGGCATAAAACCTGATTTTTCAATACTGTGGACTGGTACAACTCACTGCTGTTTTGTCTGACTGCCACGGCTGTGATTCCAGAGATTTTTATGGCTGTGCAAACAGAACTTGTGTCATTGCTTCAAAGTAGGTCAGTAACTGTAATTCCTATTTTACAGGTGAGGAAATCAGAGCAGGGGATGACAATGACTTTGCAAAGACAAAATTTAAGTCGGGAAAATAAAATTCAGAACCTGGCTTCTCACTACTCTCCATTTTACACTCTACTAAATCCCGTTCCCTCTCAAAATGAAAAGGGTTGGTAGCACTTCCTAGTATGCTGCCAGTGAGGTCCAGACAATGCGTCTAATGACACATCAGCACAAGTTGATCTTTCTCTCAAGTTAGGCAGCAAAGAAATATTACACACAGATTTTTCTTAACTGTTCATTCATGTTTAGCAGGCAATTCAGCATTACACTTCTCTTTCTGTGGCAACTGCAATCATAAAGTTTTGCAATAAGGGGTATGCCCCTCAGAAATTGAGGGTGAGTTCAGTCAGAACGCATGTCTCTGAAATATTCAGGAGCGGTTCCTTGAAAGGATATATTGACATTTGCAAAGCTTAGTAAAACTAGTCACAGAAATCAATGTTAGCCTATAAAACACTAACGATGTCTTGGGAACTAACCACCATATAGGGCTGAATTAATTATTTCCATTAATTTTTATTTAAAAAACAAAATTTTGCCCCAATTTTAGTGTGTTCTTTCAGGCATCATGCAAAAACATGAAGAATTTTTAAAGCGCACATAGAATAAAAACCACAAAAAGTTTCAGTTTTCTTTTCCACTTACATAATGACTATGATCTACTTATGCTTTCTTGTTACTGCAATGTCATTTTTTTGCCACTACTAGACCCCGAAAACACAAACCCAACTAAATCAACTAAAGCAGGAAGCGTGAAGGAAGAAAGTGGCCAAGAGGTGCTGGGAAAATGAAGTAGATTCAGGAGTACTGCAAAGTACAGATGGGTAAATGCGCTGAGACAGTGAGAAGAAAGAGGAAATGTCATAACTGTGGGGCAACAGAAACGGAGAAGGCTAAAAACTGAGATGGAAAGGAAGAGGCAAACAAAAGCAGACAAAGCATTTTTTCATGAATCACAGGCCAGAGTAACTGCTTCCTAAAATGGCATCAGCCAGGCAAAGTGACACGTAGTCCACAAGCTGAACATTTAATAATCAAGCCATATTTATCCTCTGCCTTCTTTCACCTATTTCAATCCTACCTGCTCTTTGGTCTCAGATTTCTACCATCCGACGTGCCCACGCTCTTGCTACTCTTAAAAGCTCAGTGACTCCACCAAACGCCCATCACTGACTTTCAGTGCTGGTTTCGTGTCACCTCTCCAGCCTGTGGCTATGTGCTATATTGTTTTCCAAGTACGTGAGCTGTGCTGTAAGGCTCTGATCGCTCTGGATTTGCACAGGATCCAAGACAAGTCTCCAAAGCT
This sequence comes from Chroicocephalus ridibundus, assembly GCF_963924245.1. NCBI lineage: Eukaryota > Metazoa > Chordata > Aves > Charadriiformes > Laridae > Chroicocephalus > Chroicocephalus ridibundus. Next base: position 160,520,242 of record NC_086284.1, read on the forward strand.
GGATCTTCCAGGTGTAGGTAGCTACATCCTAGGCAGATGGCTCTTTCCTCCAAGTCATACTATCAGTCACCCAAAAAGAGCAATCCCATCAAAGAGACATACACTTGCAGTAGTTTTATAGTTGAACTGATTCCTGATAACATAAGAATCAGGCACTCAGTCTTACAGTAAATTCAGAATACCCTCATTCTCCTCATCGCTCTGTGTCCTCTGATTTACTGGTCTGAGAACAGAAAAGCTGTTGTTTCTTAAGAACTTAGGTATCTAACCTACACAAATACTTGCCGATGTTCCATGAGATACTGTGTATGTCTTTAAAGACCTAGATACGGTATTTTGAAATATCTAGTTTTATGCACATGGGAATCCTAGCTTCACTGAAAATCCCTCAGATTTATAATAATATTTTCCAAAGCACTGGATATGATTTACCTTACAAATTTTTCTTCCAAAGGGATTTAGTCATCTAGATCATGTAAGTGCTTCAGAAAGTGTTATTTTTTTTCTGCTCCTGCTCCCATATTTTTCACACTAACCACTTTAGGTACTCAACTTCAGTATGACTCAAAGTGTACATTCTCTCTAATCAATGGACACAGATAGTTCCTTCCAAATGGTGAGTCACAGCATCTAAGTTAGATGCCTAAAGTCAGCATGAATACCTATCTGTGTATTGTGTCTATGTTTAGGCAAGCAATTTTGTCAAGGCTGGCCTTCCAATGTACCACAAAGTAAGGACATACCACAATTTTTCTTTTATTTATTGTTTGGAGACAGACAAAGCAGATAAGTTTTTTTTCATACATATGACTTCTCAACATCAAAGATGGGAAGGGACTGAGATATCAGATGGAAAACATCCACAACTCCTCTTAAACCACAAGAGGTGCAGGTATTTGGCAACTTTCATGTACATAACAGCATCATAATAGCAATTTATTTTCTACTGCACATTACACAAAAGAAACACAAATGAAAAATTACCTGAGCACCATAGACTCGTTGCATTGCCTGAAGCAACTGGTTTGTATATTCAGTGAGGGTTCCTGCATCTTCTTCAAATACACTGAGCAAAGACCGAGTCTTCAATAAAAGAAAAAAAGCAAATGGTTTCAGTTCAGAGTAAAAATATTAAAAGGAATCATAAATGACTGTAAATAGATGGTAGCAAAAAATATAAATCAATCAGAAATAATAAGCCCTTAACTTTGCATGATTCTTTTATTCAGAATCTCCAAACATGTAGAAATTGGTCCTATTATGGATAGGTAAACTGAGGCATAAGGAAGTAAAGTGATATGCAAATATGCAAAATGCTATGGCCAAATCCTCACTCCCAGTCTCTTGCTCTAACTAACAGACATTCCTTCCAACATAATCAGGAATGTAAAAAATCCTGAATATCTGCCTGCTGACTACAGTAATCCAAACCACGCTAAGGACTCTGGGTCAAACACCACTGCTTGCCCACTTTACTTCTCCGATGTCAGACTGTATTGAAAGCACCCCTTTCCATGAGATAATTTACAGACTATTCACTCTCAACTATCTTAAGCAACTCTTAAAGGGCCACTGCCAAAACTAGCTGACGTAATGGGACCAAACAACTGAGTGTTCATCTACAACAACAGGCAGAGAAGTATACACCCACTCAGAGATACCCCATACTTTCTCCATTCTGCTAGCTCATCCTTGTCAGCCAACAGGGGGAAAAAAGCCCAAAATTACTTGTGTTATCTTAAACACATGAATTCGCTTGATTTGTTTTGATGGAATCATGGGGAACAAAGAATTATGTTGCTGACACAGCTCCTGAGATAGGAAACAATGATATCTCAGAATAATGTCAAGCTCCAGGATTTGCTAGATCAAGACAATAATGAAAGAGGGAAGGCTGTCCCTTTAACAAAGTCATGATCCATCCTTAGTCTCAACTTCGTAAATCCAATCTATTTGATGCTAACTGGCAATGTCTTTCCATCTGTGCAGCTAATGTATATGACATTAATTAGTTTCACCTGCTTACATGTGTTGCACGTATAAACTCCAGTACTTTCATAATCACATCAGCCCTGTAACAGAGCAAGTGCTTTATCTTCTATCCTCCTATTACAGGAATCTCTAATGTACCTGAAGTATCCCGGTTCAAATCTGGGAAATGTATTTCAAAGATTTAAGATAGTTTTAAGTTGCTCCACTATTTTAACAGAAGGCACATGTACTTCCCCAAGGCATTTATTCTTCTCTTGCAGAACTCTCTGCCCAGACTTTATGTTTGTCCTGAAAAACTCAAAATCAGCACCCTTCAAGAACCCTGGCCTAAGATTAACTATCATTTCATCTCTGCCAAGAAGTACCTAAGCCAGAAATTAGTTTTGCTCAGCAGTTAAGGTACATGACTTGGGAGTCAGTGCTTGGGTTCTGTTCTAGATGTTGCACGGGAGTACTTCCATGCTTTGAGCAACTCTAAAGCTCTCAACATTTCAGTCTGCTAATGTGCCAAGCTGCTACCTTAGAGACACTCCTACCTTTGAGGCACTGGCAGTCAATGCATTTGGGAAACTCACTTGAGATCTTAGCATGTAAGGAGATCCGAACTACAAAATACTGTTTTCAAATAAAGAGAACATAAAAACCAAAGAATGGAGAGAAGGCCAAGTCAATGAAATGGATACCAAGAATCCAAACTTATAAAGAACCTTTGTGCTGAACTTCCCTAGAAGGACAGGGGCATGATTTTGAGAGTTTTCCACACTCAGCTATTATTTCAGTAATTGAAAACACGTTGCTTTTAAAAAATATCTGGTTTTAAATGTTTTATCTTCAATGATACATTAAAATAAGCAAAACTAATGTCAGCAGTCTTCTATCTATACAGTGCTCATCTTCCTTGTTCTGTGTTACAACATCACATGAAATACACAGGGTATGAAGATAGTTAAAAAATAAATCTAGGGAAGGCAGAAGTGATAAAACTTGACACAGTGTTTATCAAGACAAATCTCAAGCCAAGACTAAGTTGTTGTAAAGAAATTGCCTGAAGTAGGCTACAAATCACACATTTCTGCACGCTGGAAAAGGTTTGCAAACACAGGAATGTCAGCTACATTCCTAAATCTTACTGAATTTTTGCAGGTTCAGTTTTTCAGATGTCTAAATATGGATTGAGGTAGAACAGCTCTGGGAAATAATTTCTAAAAGTCTTGGCCTCAGTTATTAGCACATTGTTCAAAAATAATAAAAACAATAAATGATTCAAGCAGTTTGGAAGTTATTCTTGGAAACCGTTATATTTAAGAACACCATTTTAAATCACTGCAACAAAATACCAGCATGTGTATATTTTCGTTGTTGCCGTTTTGACAAATTCTGGAATAGCAGCTAATGCTGCTGAAATAAACCAGTCGTCCAAATATTAAGCTAACATTGACAAGGCCTCATTAAAAACACCATTATCGCGGCTTTCTGCAAAACATCGAAAAAAAATTTCTACTTTTCTGTAAGTACTTCCCCTGGTTTCAGCATGACTGCTTACGTACATTTCTCTCCTATTTTGAGGCCAAACACTTAAAAATTAAGACACTTCTTATGGCCTTTTTCAGCCAGTGCTTGGAGACAAATGAAAACAAAAGTACTACATTGTTGGGGAAAGAGAGGTCAAGTTTCAGAAAACTGATGAAGGACTAACTTTAGCCTAATTCTCTTCTGCGTTGTCCATAGTTTACATACTTCACACAATTCATACAAAGTGAGGTTATATCCTCCTTTTACCATCCCTTTGCATTGCTGTACGTGACTCCACTGGGCAGAGGAGAATCAGGTCACTTTACACAGAAGTAAATGATCCCATCAGCTGCTATGCTGTACATTCTGTGGGACAAGACTGCCTTTTTGATTTGATTTTGCAGCACCCAGCTCACAGAGGGACCCTGTTGCACTGTGAATCTAAAGCTCTCCCCAAGAAAAGTAATAAAAATACAAAAGACTGAATCCTTCCGCTCCCATTTTCTTGCATGAAAGAATATATTTTAGCAACACTGTGACATTATAAAAATTAAACAATGTCCTCTCCTCCCAAAGTTTTGAGACTTGAACAAAAAGTAATGACCGAATAAAGCCAAAACATCCTGCAAATACTTGGGTTTATGCACAGCCTGGTATTTCCAGTAATTACAAAGGAGATGTTAACAGCCTTCATTTCAGGTCAGAAGAAAGATGAAGACCTCCAAATTCAATTCAGTGCATTGTTCAGCTGCTTTCAGTCACTGTTACATTTCCAATCATTGAAGGAAGTGTTGACTGAAGAGGTAAATGAGTTCACCTGTACTGCATGTCAAGTTCTTCAGCTCCAGAATGCAGTGGGGAGGTTAATACTAAAAACGTCAATAACTGCTTATAATAAATCTAGCCCAAGTTGGTAAACTGGAACACACAACAGTTCAGGCTGGCAAAGAAACTCTGCATGTCACCTTGTCCAAACTCCTGCTGAAGCCAAGGCCAACTCTGACACTACATCAGGTTACTCAACACTTTTTCCAGTCGAGTTTTGAAAATCTCCAAGGATTCCACAAACACCATATCAAACAGATGATGAAAATAATTCTTACTAGGATGGGATTTCATGGAATCACAGAAAAACAGGACAAGAAGAGGTGATCAAGATGAGCCCTGAGACTCATTAAGTCCTCACAGGTGCATGTTGAATCTCTCCTTTAAAACGTCTCACGACAGACTCTGTAACACCTTTCAGCAATCTGCTCCACAGCTTACCTATTCTTTCCTCCTCCTGATCCATCGGCAGATGAGTTAGGATTACAACACAGGGCTACTTAGGAGAAGGATTCATGCTGATCCACCTTGCCCTCCCCTCTTTCCCTGCTTCAACAATTACTTTTGTATCTCTGCACCAAGCTTTGTCTTCAAGTGCATCTTCCCCGCCCTTCTGTGAAATTGCCATTTTCCCCTTCCCCTTACTTCTTCACCCAAACTTCCCTCCTTCCATCCTCCTTTCCCAGCTCTCGAGGCCTCACACCCCTCTGCCCCCCAAAAATATCATGACATGGCGTGTTCTTCACGGTGGGGTGTCCACGGTCCTCAGGGGTGACCTCTGCAGCTGTGTCGCATTGTGGTTCCCAGCAGTGGGGCACAGGGCGCTACGCGGCGCTGGGCGTAGCACAGGGGTGAGGGGAGAAGCGTTCTCCCCTGCCTGCAGGGGTTGGGAAGGCAGCAACCGCCTGTCCTTGTTTCTCAGACTCCTTCAGCAGAAGGTCATCTTTGGTGGGATCCATGTCACCTCCTTGATCTTCGTGGGAAGCCCCTGTACCTGAACTACCACCCTTGGGATTCCTCACCAGGAGCGGGGAGGAGCAGGCACGCTGGCCCTGACATTCCTTCAGCCCACTCCTCTCACCGCAGCCAGGTGACTCACAGCACCTAAGTCCGCCTTGCCCTCGGGGACCTCGAAGGAAGCCAGGGCACCCAGCCATGTCCACCCAGCCTTCCCCGACGCACCTCACCTCTCCGGGGCGACCCTTACGGCCATCCAGCGCACACCCCCGATGGGGCTGAGTGAGGGAAAACCCGAAGGAAGGGTCACTCTGAGAAAGGCCTCTGTGCCCCAGCCCCCTCACACCCTACACTGGGCTGCCACCCTCTTCTCCAGACACCCCCCAGGAGCAGACACAGCCTGGTTTTCCCTGACAAGACGCCCCGTTGGAGGCCAAAGCCTCCCCTCGACGCCACACAGACGGGCGCCGTTCACCCGCTTCAGAGCATCCCCGCCGCCCGACGGCCCCCACCGGCCAACTCGCCCTGACCCACTTCTCCGCCCGCCGGCGGCCCGCCCCGCCGCCCTGACCTCCTGCACCGCCCGCCGACACCCCTCTCCCCGCCGCGGGACGGCGGCTCCCCGCACCTCCCGAGGTGTCAACCCCCCCCGCGCCGCCCCGGCCGGACCCAGCGGGCTGCCCGCCGGCACCACCGCCTCAGGTGCGTCACACCGGCGGGCGGCCGGGCGGGCTCTCCCCCGGGCAGCGGCCGCGGCGCGGCTGTGCCCCCCTTCACCCCCGCCCCAGCTTCGCCCCTGGCAGCGGGCCGCTACCTGCGGGCTGTCCTGCAAAGCCTCTTCCAGGAGGAGTTTATCGACGGCGGGCATGTTGGCGCGGCGGCCGGGCTGGGCGCAGGGAGCTGGGTGCGCGGTGGCGACGGACACCCGCTGGCACGCCCCGGCGGCGGGGCTCGGCGGCGTCCCTCCCCGCGGGGGCGGCCGCGGCTCTCCGTGGGCAGCGGGGCACGGCGGCTGGGCGGGCGGGCTTGGCTCCGCTGGCGGGGTGGGGGCGGCAGCCCGGGGCCGCTCACTCCTCCCAGTTCCCGTCGGCCGGAGGAAGCGAGTCACGGGGAGGGCCGGCGGCAGGAGGGAGCGCGGCAGGCGGGGGGTGGCTTCCTGCCGCCATTAACTCCGTCGCCGCGGCGGCCTCGCCTGTGGGGACGAAGCCTCAGATGGGGGGCCCCTGTTCACCCGCGGGCGGCAGGGGCTGGAATGGCTTCCCACAGCCCCGCTCTTGGCTGCGTCCCCTGGACAGAAGGGTGGCGGGAAGGGGGGATGCAGCGGGGGCTGCGGGATCCCCCCGCAGCTGAGGGAGGCCTCCCTGGCTGTGAGGGTGCCGTGGGTGGGATGGAAACCAGGGGAAGATGGCATCCTCCAGCCTAGGCTTGTGGGGCTTGAGGACCTCTGGCTCTGGGTGAGGTCCTTCGGGGCGTCGTGGCTCTCCTCAGGGGCTGGGGGCTGCCAGCAGCGTCGGCCCCCCTGACGGAGCCCCGGGTGGCTCAGAGAAGGACCCCTGGGCCTCATCCACCTAGGACCAGTGCAGCCGCTGGCTAAGATGGGCCTGCTTATAAATGGCCTCCTTTGTGGCATCTGCATTTGTTTTTGTTCATGGACGTTCTGCAAGCAAAACTATGTGCTCTAGGCAGGTCAATCCCCACTGTGCCATATCCCTACACCTGGGGGGTGAGAAGAGATTAATTGTAAGTTACTAGTCCTTCATGTGCAGAACCATGTTTTTATTTTTTTATTATTGTCTCACTGCTGTCGTAATTCGTTGGATAACTTCAGCATTTGGACATTAACTCGGATGCTTAGTTGAACAAAGCTAATGTTTTCAAAGTAAGCAGAGCCTTGCTTGACCCGTGAGTATTTTATTATGTTCATGTTTTTGAAGGGTGGCCACCGTTTTTGGATGCCTTGGTTTCTCCAAAAGTCCAGAGTTACAGATCTGCAGATCAGTTGCTTTGTGCTTGTCATCTGCAGCTTTGCTGCTCCAGTGTGGCTCAAGACAAAACCAGAATCCCATTTAAGAAAAAAAACATTTCTAAAGAGTTGAGGAAGAAGACTGCCAATTAAACAGAATACGCAAACAAAAATATTGGCTGTAAAATGATGAGATGTTATCGTCTTCAAAGAAATTTCACAGTCTTCAGATAACTCGCTGCCCTCTTTTAAAAGAAGAAAAATAATTTTTTTAACTGCAGCTTGAGTTGTAAAAGAACTCCAAACATTAGTATTGGCTGCTTTGCCATTATAACAAGTGCTTGCTCTTTGCATCTAAATCCCAGTGGATTTTTCCACTTCTATCATTCTTAAACAATAGCGAACACTTTACATGGCATGAAAGGTGATTGCTGATACAGATTTTTCTTGTTGATTAAAAGACTGTACACAAGCAGGTGGCCTTAGGACAATTTTTCAGATCAGCTGGATGATTGTTTGGTTTAATTATGGGAAATGATCATTGAACCCTGTAATTTTGGCTAAGATGACAGTTTTGGCTGTGGGTCTGACATTGATTGGTATTGCTTCTGAAGCTTGTGACAGGACCTTTAACCTAATGTGCCAAGCCTGCCTTGGTCTTACTCTGCTCTACAGGTCCCAAAGCTGGGCTCCCTGTTCCAGGCCCTTGAGTAAGAACAGAGGTCTCACGTTCAGTCCACTTTTTCTGCCTGAATAAAGACACTGAGCCATAATAAAACTCACTGGCTAATACCAAAAATACCGAGTATGACAGTATGTATTTACATAATGAGAAAACAAAAATAGATACGGCTGTATCATAATAATGTTGTTTCAGAGAATTTTAGAATGGTGGAAAGAGGTCAGAGAATATTTTTTGCCTACGGAATATGAAGTAAGGCAGTAGCTAGGCATTAGACTTAAGAATTCATGACTGCTTCTGAGCCAATTTTGTTGGTCTGCATTAAAGTCTTATTTTTCTTTCATCAGAAGTTTTGAAAATGTTATTTGAAATTCACTGAGGAAGAGAAGACCATGCTTTAATCAGATTTTCTGTATCTGTTAAAGTAGCTTCAGGGCATTTTTTAATCTTTCCCAAATACTTCTCTTACAACTCTGCCCTTTCCTTTCTCCCTCCAGTCTTGAAATAGTTCAACAACAGTTCTTCCGTATTGGGTTGAGGTATTTCCTTCACCAAGAAAACATCGTCATGGTTTGTGTTTTTATTTCACATTGTCTTCCCTCCCAAGTGCTATAAGCCTTAAGGTCTTTTCTTGTTCCTCTTGATGGCTTTTAGTCTAAGGTTCAAGTGTGGAAGCCTGTTGTCATTCTGAAATTGAGGATAGCTATTTCCAGAACAGGTTCTACTAGTTTTATTTAAATAAAACAAAAACCACTTCAGTAACTACTGAAGGGTCACACTTTTATTGTATGTCATTCTTTTTTGCAGCATTCCTTACACAGCTATAATCTTGGTGGATTCCTTATTTATAGTGATGAAAAATTTTGTATTGAGCTTTCCCAATACAGTCCAGGTGGTGTTGAATTTAAAAAAAAATAATCTTGCCTACTAATAATTGAAATTATCTTTTCCTTGTATTACTGATAATTGCAATTAATTTCCCAGTCACCTAGTTTTATTAAGTCTGAAGAATTATTTTTCAGCCTTGGTAACTCCAAATAATGTTTCTAAAATAATTAAAATAACCCATAGTACTACCACCAAACATTTCAACAATTTATTTATACAACAGTAGTGATATCATACAAAAAATTAAGTACCTTTGTGTATAGGAAGACCTTTGGATATGGGGTGTCTAAGCCTTTGACACAAGAAGACACTGTCTCTGGGTTTCATGGGTTTCTGGCCAGGTTGGCTCCAGGTGGCATGCTTCTGGGGCACTCTGCGGTACCTATGCTGCGTCTGGTACCCAAGGAGGCTTCTTCAGAGCTGTGGCGGTAGCTTTACATTGCACAGTATTTTATCCCTGTCTGGAAGAGAAGTGGCATGGCATTTATCCTGTCGTGTGGTCCAGGAGCTGCTCACTGCACTGGGCAGTGCTAGCAGCAAGCTAACAACATTGTCTTCTAAATTGAGGTATTGAATGCAATACTTGGTTACTACAAAAAGTCTTGCTAATGAAAAGCACTCTCCTAGCTATTCTTCAAAGTCAGATTTAATGCGAACATTGTACATACGGAAAGAGAACAGGGAAACAGCGGACACAGTACCTAGAATCAATCACCTGAATGTTCAAAAAACCTGTCACGGCAGTATGAGCTGAGCTGGAGAACATTTCCAGTAAGCAGCCCAGTTAATTTTTATGTGCGTATTCTGTAATCTATAGATAACTTGGTTATGTTAAGATAAATGCTTCTTAGAATGTGAAAACTTAAGGTAAAAACCCTGGAATGGCCAAAATGAAATAGATACATACTGCTTATAAAACTACTAAGAATTAATAGTATCAAATAAAATCAATAAATAATTGAGTGTTGCATATGAAATAATTCTTTATGTGGACTAATTGTACTGTTTCTAAGAAAAGATGGTGCTTCTTTCCAGCAAAAGCATGTGTATAGCCCAAAAATGTCATAGTTGAGAGAATGAACGATTTTAAAAGAAAAAGTTTGGATTGATCTGTAAGATTGAGATTTGTCTGCTATATGTATCTCTTGGCAAAGTTATGTGAAATCTTCCAGTACTACTGCAGTTTTGCAGAAATTAGTGCATCTTCAAACCTGAATTTGGGGTTTTACATGTGACAGTCTTGTTCCTGTTTGAGGCTGGTCAGGAATATCCCTTGGTAACCAGCCAGTCAAGTATGATCCTGTGCAGACTGCCTTTACTGCTGTGACAGAAGGGGCCACAGCGTGAGATGACAGCTGGGGACTGTGCCTTCTGCGGGACTGGAGGGTCTCGGTGCCATGCTGCCGGGTTTGCCCAAGTGCTTTTCCACCTAACAGCCCAGCATCAGCTCAGGGCTGGAAGGAGGAACGCTGAACCTGGACGGTGCTGTGCGTGAGTTAATAAGCCCTGCCAACTTTAATTGGCCTGTTTGGAAACAAGGCAGCTGTTGTGCATCCTTAGCATAATTTATTTCCAAATTTGATAATCCACCCAGTATTAATGGAGAGCTGACTGTAATTATTTTTTCTGGTTAGACTAGTTACAGGGTAAGTCATATTGCATTGTGTTTTCTTTCTCATATGTTCCATTATAACTTTAAAGAACATATTGCGTTATACTTCCTTTTTGGCTTCATACCTTATACTTTACAAGAAATTTCTGAGCAGTAGTGTGCTAGTCACATGTTTGCTAGGTCAGCAGAGTCTATTTATGCATTTAACACAGTGTCTTAATATTCTTATTCTTCTTCGTGCTCAGTAAGAAAGAAATCTTTGAACTACAGATGAGTTTTAGAGGTTTAATAATTTACCTTAGGTGTGCAGGTGTCCTGCATAAATATAGAGTATATTAATACCTATTTTATTAATACCTATATTAATAGGTATATTAAATGATAGTAGCAATAAATTGCTTCAAATGAATTCTTTACAAGTGAACAATTTGAAAAAGACTGTCACTACTCTCACTACGAGAAACATCCCAAAATAATTTTTTAATAGTATCTGAATAAATTACTGGTTAAATAACAGGGCATCTAATGTACAGGAGGACTCTTGGACATGTAGAAAAGGTGTATCTTGTGATTTTGTGTATGACCCACAAGATAATACCAGGTTGAAATAAAATTCCATTGAAATTATTAATTGCCATGTAGCCAAGATCTCATGCTCTGTTTTAACGTAAAACACATGGCTTTGTTTATTTCCATTAAACACATTAGTAATATGCCAAAATGGATATGTACAGATGTACTGGCTAGTGGGATGGATCAAATTAAAATCTCTTTGAAGGTGAAGAGTGTAACTGCCGTCTTTAATTCCATGTAATTTAAGGTCAATTAAGTTCCCTCATGTAACCCGGTACAGCAGCAGCCTCCATCCAGATCCAGAATAAGAATATGGTTTCAAAAGCCAGAGTCTCTGGTGACAATACTGGCTAGAGGTGTTGCCACCATTTCTGCCACCGCTTCTGCCCTGTGGTGCCTGACCTCTGCTGGCATTGGTACAACCCTTTGTTTGGGAGCCTGCCGGATGAAGGGCATCTGATTTAACAGTTTCCACTCGCTTTGCAAGCAGAGATGGGTGGTTCGTTGGCAGGAAGAAGTACTGAAATATTTTTACCTAATATTACTACTTTTTGTCCGCAGTTTTTGCAGTGCTTGGGCAAATGCTAAGATACAGGCTTCTTTCTCCTTTTAGCTGTGCTTTTCGTAATGTATGTTGCTCCCTAACCTAGCAGATGCTTCTGCTGTTTCACGTGATGGTCCAATGGATTGCAGCGGTACCTAAGGTACAGTGAAAAATTTCACTCTGAAATACAAGTGACAGAAAGAAAATACAAGTGCTTCATAAAAGAAATGCATGTGTGGTATGATTCTGTAGATTAAAATAGGAGCCATCTAATGCCTGGCATATAATTGTTTTATGAAATGCTAATAAGTAACCTGTTAGGTGTAAACGTTACCAAAGGTCAGAATACCGTGTTGCAAATGCAGGTTGTGTCTGCAGATAGGACTGTCAGTTTAGTGTCAGAGGGAATGCTGGCTCAGAGCCCTTCTTTTGTAGTATTTAAAATACAAGATTAATACAAATATCAGAAGCAAATGCACTTAAGGTTGTCACTGTGTCTGAAGCCAGTTTTTAGCCTAATTTTTTTATCATGAGATCACCTGAACCAACCAGGCCCTGTACTGTTGTGTTTCCTTCTGAGCCACAGAACTGAAAAGTTGATGTTGTCTTAACTCTGATCACTCCCTTTGATTTACCTTCCCTTGGCATCTTTCTATGGCTGCTTGAGCTAAAAAAGATGAATGTTAAAGTCATAACACTTACATACAGTAGAACATATCCTAAGGCCTATTAGAAGTCCACAAAAGTCTCCTAGTGTTACTATATCCCTTTGGGGCTCTTGTTCTACGGACATGGTGTAGCACAAGGGGGTTCTGGTCCTTAACTGAGGCTACTACAGGCTACAGAGGCCCCCCATGCCTCTCCTGGTTGCTGGCCCCTAGAGCAGAGCTGCCTGAGCTGCCCCAGGCAAAAGCAGAGCAGGACCCGATGGTGCAACAAAGCGTCAGTTTGTGTTTTTAGAGAAACAGCAGGAAAAAACAGGGGATGAGGCAGAAAGCAATAAGGAAATTCTAGGCAGTGCCCAAGTGGGCATTGATATCACAATCTCTTTGTTTCCTGAAGGTGAGTGAGTGACTCTTCCAGGCGGGCTGCCAAGGCAGCGTCACCAGCATGCGTACACAGGCAAGGGCTGGCATACCAGGAAAATGTGCTGCGCAGGCAGAAGGTTTGGGCACCCCCAATCTAGCTCAGCAGGAACCATCTCACTGAGCTCTGTGTTCCTCCACAGTGCTCAGATGTTTCCAGCTTCGTGAGATCAGACGTTTCCAATTTTTCATCCCGTGACAGCCACTTAGAAGTTCTTCTGCTGTCTGGCGAAAGCCAAATGCTGGAAACCCTTTCCTATCATATGACTGGACCTGCTGTTGCAATTGCAGGGCTTGTCAAACAGCCAGAATTGCGCAGTGTGTGCACTGAGGCCGCGTCCAGCATTGCTGCTGGTGGCAGGATCATCCCCAGGGCGTGCTGGTGGCTTGCTTTCGTGGGGGCCAGTCAGGAGTACGAGGGCAGCAGAGTTGAATGATTATAGTGGAGGATGCAAACCTCGTGTTGTTATTACCTTTCATAGCGTTGTAGCTCTTGGAGTGTCTTGTCAGAGATGCGCTGGTCTTACAATGTGGGCAAGAGCATGGCCCCCAGGAAGGCTTGGCAGCAGGGCCAGATTGATGCTGTTATCAAAGTAATTCTTCCAGTCGGCAAACCTCTCTTTGTTTTTTTCCCAGGATAAAGGGCACTGTAAGCAAGATACAAGCAAGATGAATTATCTCACCGGGCCGAGGGCAGCTTGCTGGCTATAAACTGCCCACCTCATGTGACTGACTGAGCACCTCACACAAACTTCTCCAGAGTTTGTGTTGCAGCGGAGAAGCTGTCCTGCCCTTTGCTTTCAACCATGAGATCTGCCGTGCAGGCAGGTCTTTTGTAGCAATGCCATGTGTTACCTGTGCACTTGACTACCTGGCTCCAGCCCTGCAAACATGGAAACTTGTGTTTAGCCTGTCAAATTCCTGGAGATTAATCAGGTGGTTAAATGTTGTCTGGATCAGTAAGTAGTTTTCCAGTTCTTTCAAATTCATTTAAGGTAACACATTGCTTATCTTTGTTTTTCTTTCACTTTTTAAAAAACATTTTAAAAACAGAACATTTAGTTCAAGGGTCACATGCAGTCATTATCTTTAAATACTCTGTAAACATAAGTGCTGACAAGATCCTAGGTCAGCAAGCATCTGTCTTTGTCAAATGTTCAGACAACATGTACAGCAGACGGAGTCAGTAGGACCTAATAAAATACATCAGTTTTTCTTAGATGGGACCAATGGTTCCTAATTAGTTTTTCATCCTCTCATATCCAACCTGTATGAAATCGCAAAAAGAAAAAAGTCCCAATCAGAACAGCAATGCGTACCCATGATTGGGAGAACATGAATAATAACGCAATGGAAAATGTTCTCGTCAGCATCTAAACCAACTTAACTGCTTTAAAAGGAATCTAAGACAAAATAAAAGTCTGCAGAGTTTTTCAGCCCTTGCCTGAACAGAACTGCTTGTGCATACGGTACTTCGGAGGTCTTGTTACATTTGATTTACACTGTGTCGTAGCATTGCCAAGTGGAGCAGTGTTTTGTACTTTGAAAAGTAAATCGAGAAAGAGGGGCTTGGTTTCAAATAAGCGCTCTGGTTGTTGCTGGGTTTGAGTCCGGATCTCTTCTTGTTTACACTATTGTACATTCGGCTTTGTGCTGCTGGCACACATGGTTTCACCGTGTCGCAGCCTTCTGCCCCAGGTTTGCTGCGAGGGGCTACCGGGGCTGACATCTCCCCGTCAGCACCTCCCCGAGCGACGTGTGCTTCTTCATAGGAGATGAGAGAGATTTTAGGTTTGCTGGAAAAGGAATAGGGTGCTATCATTGTGGAGGAAAGCGCAAATGCAAGTCCTCAAAACCTAAACGTTCGGCGATCAGAAATCAGGGAAGTAAATCTTCACAGCAATTATTTTAGGCTAAGTTCATAATTTTTATGTAATTCCATGCATTTTAAGAGCCACAAGTCATGATTTTTGGACACATTTACAGATGCAAATACTAGTAAACAAAATACTAGTGTTCTGGGAGTAATTCCAAGGATATATTGAGGAACAGCTGGTCTTGGGTTCTGGTGTGTTGCCTCCATTATGCTGTTAAACCTGGAATGAATGAAACTAGATGAAGTGTTTAATGTAGAGATTCCCAAAGTCCATCCGTTTCTGTGTCTCTCTCTCCCCTTTGCCTCTATTTGTGGATCCAGAAGCTGACTCCATGTTAGAACAAGGGTGAATTGCTTCATCTTTATTAATATAAGTGAGAGGAGATTGTCACCTTTATACAGGTGCTAAAAGGATGTCTTCTATGAGAACATCACGTAACTCCACATACTGATTGCTTACAGTTTGTTTTATTTCATGCATACAAATACTCTGCTCTTAAAAATATTTCAAATTATCTATACAAAAGCCTTCTTTAAGCTCTAAAAAATTACTAGTATTTTATCTGTCAAAAATCACATTCTGATTAAAATTCAGTGTTAAAAACACACTTTTGCTCTTTGTCAGTCAATGCAAAATAATATAATTGACATGCGTGGGTGTCTTTTTTGAATAACCTAACACACGCTGCTTCCATGTTGCTAATTGTATGAACAACTTCTGTTTACCGTATGCCTAATATGACAGAAGTTTCAATTAATCAAAATGATTAGCATCCTCTTGTATTAAACGCATGTTTAGATAAAGAGGTGCTGTTTTGATGGATATAGGATTTTTTCTCTTTTTAACCTAGCTGGTATTTGCTGAAGCAGAATTCCATTTTTTCAATAAAATGGCACATGAAAGTTACGAAAGTCCCACCCAGAGTGAATTATATATAGCCTATCTCTGTTTTCAAAAGATAAGGTGTTAAATAATCAGGTACACAGGTCTGATACAGATATTTTTTGTCATGAGGATGTGTCGCCTGTTTCTACAATCTGCAGGTACTCTGCACACAAAAGCAAGGCAGTGACTGTGCTATTTGGCTTCGTTACCAGTATAAGGCAAAAACAATTACTATGTGTGGAAAACTGTAATGAGAATCTCTATCAACAATAGAGGAAGAATTTGCATCTGACAAAGTGGATGAAAATGAAAAGAAAATAAAGCAGGGACGCCACCTTCCCATGAGCGAACAAGAGCCCTGAGTGCAGAAGAGCCTCTCAAAATGGAAGTGTGGGGCTCCCTAAGGCAGCGCAGGCTGTTGCGCAGAGCACCGGCTCCTGAGGGGCATGCCTTTGCTCATACACATTTTTGAGGCAAGGAGAGTTTTCTCTCGGGCATCTAGATGAGGTTGTCTTACACCACTTGAGTACTGGTTTAGGCTTATCAAATAGTGCAAGTGAGTGTTAAGTACACATCAGTGGGATTAAGCACATGCCTGAAGGGAAGGTCATGCTTTGTTTCGAAGGGATGCACTGCTGCACCGGCACCTCAGTGACATCTCAGTATAAAGGTCCGTCCTCTAGCATTTTGCCATTTTTTAAATCTTTTCATTCTTATGAGCCCTTCTTTGTTTGTAAAAGCTGATTTAGCCGCGTCTTGCCAATTAATTTATGTAGTGAGAGACAGGGGAAAGAGATTACTCTGTCTGCATAGCATATTAAAAGAAGAGAGTAAGATGCTTTTCTCCTCCAGAATAGAGCTTCAGGAGACTGTTTGTTATCAGTGATAGTAAAATGAAGGTTGAGTGACCTCAGAGGTAGAAATCGCTGTTACGAATCTCCTGTATTTTTATAAGACCTTTAATAGAAGGATCTAATACAGCGTATAGTCAACCTTTTGGGCACAGAAAGGATTCTAACCTGTTTCTGAGTATACAGTGTAAGCATTTAGCCATTTTCAAAGGCACCTACCTTGGAAGCCAAGAATCTTTTTGAAATGGTAGGGGAATTAAGAAAAATGTGCCCATGAATTTAGAATTTTTTTATTACCTAAAAGTCACAGAGGTCCTCTATTTGTATTTGTATTGGAAAGGGAAAAGGCGAGGTAGTTACCTAACTGATTCTGAAGAAATAAGACATGGGAGGTCAGAATTTGCATTGGGGTAAAAATCTCCAGGGAGGTTTTCTTTTTTTCCTCTGCCTTTCCCAGGGAGGACTCTGATGTCTGAAATGTAACCATTTATTGAAAGCTGGTAAGTCACTCTTCTGGGCCTGAATGTGCTGCAGATGTTGGAACAGTATTTCACTGGCACTGATGTGAATGCAGCTGTTTAAGGACACTGATAAAATATACCTTCTAAATCAGCTTTGGGGTTGATATAGTGATCCTCACTCAGACAGGGATCCCGTGAGCTTGGAGAACATTTGGTTGCACGGCCCGAAACTGAATCATCCTTATGGCTCTGAAAGAAAAATCTCACAGGGAGTGGATAATAACTGAGCTCAGGAGCAAATTCTTCAAAAGCTTTGTGCAGGTCTGTGTGCTAAAATCTAGATGTTTTTAGGAACAGGCGTGACATTGATGTGAATATGCTAGTGTTGAATTATGACTTATTTCTTCCCCATGAACTTACCTTTGAAATTTTTACTCCTGAACTCCATTTGTACCTTGTGAATCAGCTAAGAATCATATGCCCTGGACTGTTAGCTTTTAAAAACAAAAGGGATTTTCATGACTATGCACAATAATCACATTCAGAAAGAATTATTGCAAAATTAATTACTGTTCATTCTGTCAGAGATTTGGGGGGGATTTTTTGTAAAGCTGGCATATTTGCTAACCAAATAGTCACACTTGTTTGACATGTGTTGGTCCTCCACTTAGTGATAAGCTTGCATTTCTCCTTGGCTGGCCAGTGTGTTCCTTGTTCATTTCTTGCCAGGTGTTTTAGGGAATGCTGCAGTTTCATGGATGTGATTGATTTTGTCCCAGTCCATGTCTGACTTGGCCCAATAAAGGGAATTTTATTTGGGACTTCTATGAAAGCAGGAACAGATAGATGTATGAAAATGTTCTTGCCTTAAGAAGAAAAAAACCCCTTGTTCTTGACAAATACTCTTTTCTCTAAAGTGAAAAGTTTAAATGTTTGAGGTTTTTTTTAAGCTAGCTTCCACGGACCATTATAAAGGAATATGTTCTACTTGATTTTGTGTTTGAAATAGAAGGAGTCATCATCTTGATTTAAAAGAAATCCTCACGTCTCGTTCTCCACTATCACTGCAAGGAGAAAGGCAAATCACTTTACCTCCTCTTTTAAGTTCTTGTAGTTTGATTCTGTTCTCCGCTGTGTTGCCGTGATAAATAATGTCACGTGGGTGATTTAAGGCTAGCTGGTAGCTGGCCCACTTGTGGTCTGCTCAATTCAGTGGTGGGTTCAAGGTGAGGCAAGAACAGCTCAAGGGTCAGAGGAGAGTGGGGTTGGTGCCAAGAAGCTCCCACAGCGAGCGTGGGGCTCCCAGGCAGCCAGAGGAAGGAAGAAGGGGAGATCATATAGAAAGCTCTTTATCCACATTTTCTCATTGCTCACAAGGAGTGCAAGGGAGGGGACATTGCAAGGATTACAATAACTCTGTGGTGGGCAAAGCAGTTTGGCTGCTGCCTCCATGCAGGATCCCTGCTCTGCTTCTTGTATAAGCTTGCTGTTACTAGTAGAATTTATTCTCTAGAATGTTTGGGGTTTGGCTTTGGTTTTTGTTTGGTTTTTTTTTTTTTTTTTTAATCCTTTCACAGAAAATCTCTTTCAAAGTATTTTAGCCACCTCTTGATACAGCTGCCAGGAAATGTCAGCTTACTGTCAGTGCTGCTAACTAAAGATTAGGATGGGGGTTATGGCATATTGATTCTTTGCTATTTATTCTACCTTGAAGAACAAAAATAATGAATAGTGTGGAGCGGGGGATTGATTCTTCAGTCTTTATCCTGATACAAGGAACAAACCATCAACAGCTGAAGTGGGCAGGAGCCAGGGTCAAAGCAAGCAAAAGGAGGTTCATCAGATCACACGTGGCTGAGAAGGGCAACGCAGGATGCTTTGGCTCCCAAGGGCTTGCATGGGTTCAAGGATGGGCAGGACAGGCTCGTAGAAGAGAAATGCTAAATATATAGCAACCATGTCTGTCTCAGCAAGACTGATCTGCAAATGCTAGAAGATGGGAGAATATTGGGGGAACATATCATGAGAGTTTCCTCTGTTCTTTCAGCTGCTGAGAGAGACAGGATCCTGAGCAAAATGGATCTTTGCTTTGACCTGATACAGCTTTTTTATGTTCTTTTTAAGCAAATTCATTTTTTAATAGTAAACCTACCCACTGCTTCCTATTTTGGCTGGTTTGTTGTCTCACACATCAGCTATTTCTTGTCTTTCTGACTGCCATTAAAGATGGAAATTCATTATATGTCCAAGTGGTACCTTGCACAGCTGGGGCCAGATTGGTGTCACCATCAAGTGCTATCACAATATAAGCATTACTAAGAAATACTACAGAAACATGGGAGATTTTAGGTTGTTTTCTTTTTGGTGGCCTCTGGGTTTTGTTAGAATTGTCATTTGGCTTCTGTTCCCCAAATCAAATTTGTTAAAACTTTTTGTTAAGAATGCAACGGGTTTTCTAAAAATGTTCACAGCAATGCAGAGATCTTCTCTGTATATAAAATTCTGAAGCATTTCCCACTGCCATATAGTGGGCACCTTCGACGGTTGTGGAACCATGATAGCTTTTACTAAGTAGTTCTTCATCTGTTTTTTTCCCCCATCTTCATATCAATGAAAATAGCTGAATATCTTGATACATTGGGCTTTGTTTACTGACATGTAAAAGCAAACAACCTCCAGTTGACCCAAGTGCTTTTGTCCGTGGTGGTCTGGCGCTTGGACTATTGAATTTTTCAAGCAGAATCATCCTTGCAGGTTTAGTGGGAAATTGGGGTGTAACCGGCTGACCTTTGGTGGCTAAATGATCACAAGCACCATCTGTGCAGCACCGTGATATTTGAACAAGTCAGTAAAAACTACTAGCCCAGGTTGCTAGCTATAAAACAACAGCACTGTAGCAAGACTGTAAAATTGTCCAGGCAGAAACATAGTACAGAGTAGCCTGAAAACACTGGAATTTGGACTTGAAAACACTGGAACTGAGAATCCATCATGAACAAGGTGGTTGTGTTGTTTAACTCTGACAGTGGATTTGTAGTGCAGCTCTTAAAGTGGGAAATTTTTTGTCTAAATTGGATCCCTGTTGTAAATTTGATAAAGAAAAAATTAATCTCGGGATATAACTACTGCTGGAGAGCGGACATTTATTTTTCAGGACACTTGTGGTTTTGAGAACATCCATATTTAAAGACATTCTTCAAAAGAAAATACCCAGAAGATGGTAATTAGCACTATACGTTTTCTATACTTGCATAAGCTGAGATATAAGCCTTTGGAAGTAAGTGCTTTGTTAGAAAAAATCATGGGTGGATAGGGTTTCTATATGGATGCCTAGATAAAAAAGAATTTGGGAAAGTATACATTCATGTACAAATAAGGGCTGCTTCCTAATTCCCAGAAGTAATTATGGGATTTAAAAATCCTTCTCCATAGACCTGCGTACCAGCTTGACAGACAGATTGTTTGGATTTCAAACACTCAGGCTAGCCAAAATGTCCAAAAAGAGAAAATCATTGGAATTTCAGATTTGGATAATCCTATTAACTAACCTGCTTTCCCAGCTGGGTAAATTTTAGGTTGATTTAGGGAAAGAATAACAAAGTCCTTTCTCACTACACCTTCTGAAATACTTACAGAAGCTCATATCCATACATCTCCCCATTTTCCTCAGAGAAGATGGAGTACGTGACACCAGTCGCGGAAAGTTCTTTGACGCAGGGAACATAGTGCTCTGAGGACTCCATTCCTTTAATGTAAAGCATTTGTTTAATTAACTTGCTTATGTGACTGTATTTTGCTACCAGTTATTTTCAGTAATAAAGTGAAAAGCTCAGTTTGTGTAGAACACAGGTAAAGTTGAAACTAAACTTGTCTTCTCCTTTGAAATAGGAGGCACCTACAATACAGCTGCCAAGAAAGTTTGCCTTGGGGCCCTTCTTTTAAAAGGTTCAGGAGGGGCTGACTCATTCCAATCCCAGGCAGCGTATAGAGGAATATATCACATTCCCTTTGTCCTAAGTCCCCTGGAACTGCTACTAGCTCCAGCTTTGGATGGGTGTGCTGGAAGTGTCTTGCATTATTGAACTCAGTGCAGCCCTCCGTTTGTGCACAGAGGGCACTCAGCATGTGTACTTACACTGAATTCGTACGATGAGTGAGAGCACTAGGAAGGAATTGACAGCATCCTTTTGTTATCCTTAATACTACTGCAGGTTTTTGGACCAACCTCGTATCTTTTCCTTGCGGCCAGGATAGTGGCTCGGTGTGAAGGCGTCTCCAGGGGATTTTTGCCTCCCAGCTGCCTCTTCTAATACGTGAGGAGATCGCCCGGTTTCTGTGCTCACCACAACCGCTTCCTCCCAGGTAAATGATGTACTAAAACCATATTCATAGATTATTCCACAGTGTGGCAGGTCTATGGTCAGTGTGGGTTACTGGGATTTTTTGTTTGGTTTTGTATTAAAAAACCATACAGGATTTTATGCAGCATGTCTTGCTGCACGCCTTGCTTTCATAGCACCCCGTCTTCCTTCGTAACTCTGCTATTAAAAATTTGCTTTGGGATGATACTTGGCACTTGAAAGCTCAGCCTAAGCATTTACTTTTCTATATGTGATTTTCAGAAAATTGGTCATCCAAAAATTGTGTCTGTGAACCTTTGTGAGATTTTTTTCTGAAGCAAAATGTACGCAATCGCGCTGCCTGCGTTACCGGGGGGCTGGTGGTGGTGAAGGAGGAGTGTAGCCATGCCTGTGTGCCTGATAGCCCTGCCTTATTAAATTTTGAACCAGTTGTTCAGGTTCAGGCAATTTGTCAGGAAGGTATAGGCAAAGACCCTGAAAATACTGACTTTCTATAAATGTTATGAAAACAGGTGGCCAGCCACAGGAGGCAGACCCTACCCATGCCCACGCTGCTGTGAGGTGGGCTCACTGGTGGTTAGACATCAGTGAGGCCATGCAGGTGTGCCTCCCCAGGGCATAAATCCATAGGAGACTGGACATTGCTGACTCCGCTGCTTATGGAGCTGCTTGTTTTTAATATGTGCTTTTGGGGAAGTCTGTAAGAGAACTCCGCTGTCTTTCTTTCCCTTCTCTGAATAGACTGAAAGATCAGGCAGATCAGGCAGCAGCATTTTGTATCTGATCCTTTTGTGGTAAAGAAAGACAGTTGTCAGTCATATGCAACGGTGATGCTGGTACTGGTGTTTATATGACACCCCTGAAGCATCTTTCTGAGCCCTTAAACGGATTTGTTGTTAACAGTAATATCTAGCTAGAGTATTTCGGGTTGTGTCTGGTTGTATCCATTAGGTTTTGGCTCCCTGGTCATTTGAGAGGACTGAGCAAGAGGAAGGTTTGGAAGTCTTTTACTTCTTTGTGTGGAAGAAAGGTTTGGGTTAGAAGAAAATAAGTCAAATTATTTTGAGGGAATGGTCCAAGTTATGAATAAAAAAAAGGTTGCTTGCAGGCTTTGCAAACTCATCTTGCCCATTTCTCAGTGCTGTTGACGTTAATTGGGGAAAGCGAACCTGCAGCTCTTACCAACTCAGTGGGTTTCACCATCATGTTTCTATAAGAACAGAAATACTGAAAGCAGCCAATAAATATTTGCTTAAAATAGCGAACTGGGTGTTCTTGGTAGCAGGTGTAGGGGTCGCAGCCTGGACCTGTGGTGACACCCCTTTCCCCCGCGGGGATGTCCCAAAGCTGCCGTGAAACAAGGGGCATCTGCTCTGCCCGGGGGGGCTCTGCGCTTGCTGCCCTCCTGAGAGGGTCGTTCAGGGTCCTGCAGGTTTATGTCTGTGTGGAGCCTTATCTCCGGCTTAGCTGTCCCCGAGGGGACTAGGGGAAAGCCCGGGAAGGTAGGGGGTGGCTTTCCTCGGGGATGGACGGGCGCTGCAGTGAGGGGCCGAGGCTGGTGCCGGGCGGCGGCGCTCGGGGCCGGCGGTTTCCCGGGCGATGGGTGGGGAGAGGGGGAGGAGGAGGAGGAGGAGGAGGAGGGGTCCCCGCGGCTTTATCTCCCACCGGGCTCCGCCTGCCGCCGGCTGCTTCCCGTCGCCGCTCCGCAGGGCTCCGCACCGCCGGGCTCCGCACCGCCGGGCAGGGCAGCGCCCATGGGCTGCGGCAACTCCACGGCCGGCGGCGCGGGCGGGAGAGGTAGGGCGGCGGCGGGCGGTGCGGGATCGGGCCAGGGGGGAATGAGTGAGCATCCCCACGGGCAGCCCTGCCGGGGGGCTGCGGGTCGGGGAGAGGCGGAGGACACGCAACCACCCATCCCTGGCGGGGCTGCATCCCCCCAGCCCCACCCCGGTTTGGGGGATGCCGGCGGGGGTCGCTGCCCGCGCTCCCGCAAGAGCATCTTCCTTTCCCGAGGCTGATGCGCTTGCCCAGGGGAGAGAGAGAGGGTGATGTGGCCCGCTGGGGGGGGGCGCCGGCGGTGTTCTGGTGCCCGGGTTGTGGCTGGGGTCACCACCTCCAACAGTAGCCCTCCAAGGCACGGTGAGCTCAGGCCAGGAGCTGGACGTAAGGATCCCGCCGGGGGTGTAAGTTCCATCCTCTTTGCTTCCCTATAAGGCCATGAATGCCACTTCTGAAATGAATTTGTGCCACTTCTTCTCCTCTGCTTGCCGGAGAAGTTGGAGAATATTCCAAGATTGAGGTTTCTTGCGTGTTACTGTGTACCGCTGGCTGGTGCATCCAGCTGCCTCCCTTATTTGTTCATTGTTATTTTCAAAAGAGATAAGATCTGGGAAGATGGTGCTGGTTGTGCTCTTCCTCCCCCTAGCCCCCACAAAAAAGGAAAGTATATGGAAATTAGGATTAAGTGGACTTTCACCATATAGTTACAAATGTGAGAATTTCTTGATCATTTTTCATCCTAACTGCACTTGGCAAATATTGCCACCTGTTTCAGTACCTGCAGTAAGTCTTCCAGATACACTTGCTAGCTTCATAACCTCTTGAAAATATGCAGCAAAATAATGGCCAGACCAGTTAGAATTACTGGGTCTCCATCTGTTATCGTTTTGACTTACTTGATCCAGAGCTTCAGTGGTGCCTCAGGCGGTGCCAGTCCCGATTTGTGGAACTGGGCGTATCTTTGAACGTGAATGATGATGCCTTCTCCAAGTTGTGTGTACGTGTGTATGTTTGTGTGGTGTGTTGCTGGTTTCTCCCCTAAACCCTGCACTTCGCACTCATAGGAGTAGAGGAGGCTTTTCTGCCATTATTGCTTACTTGATTTCTGTTAAAATAATTATAAATTAGGTGTTAGGTATCATGTACCTCTCATCCATAAAGAATGCACTGTATGAGTTTGCTTGATCTTCCAGCACTCTTATTAGAGCTGTCCTGTCTGCAGATTTTAATTCTCTCCCATTAGTTGACTCCTGCATTGCTGAGACTGGAAGTTGTTTCAGTGTATGACCAACGTAGCTTCATATTGCCGGGGTGATGCTTGTTCACATCCTGTTTCTGTTTGCTGGGTAAAGGCACCACAGCAAGTATCAGAGAACTTCAGAGGAAAATTTTGGGTTGATTATTAGTCCCTTTGTGGTAGCTTCACAATTAATGTTGATCTGGCTACCCTGTGGAACTTGTACCAGGGCACAAATGAGTAAATGAATGTCCAATAGACCAACTCTGACAGCATTAGTATTTAGTCAATTGTGTTGAATTAAAAGTTTGTTAGTTTAAATAAGTGTGACCACTGTTGCATTAAAGGCAGCTATTTGCAACAGGTTTTGGCTTGTAGATTCAATTAGTTTTACTGAAGGTACGGCCTCTTCAATATTGTTATCCATAATACAATTGAACTTGCATTTTGTGGAAGCCTTTTGCATACTTTTTAGAAATAGTCCACAGATCTCCAATGGCTTAGTGCAGGTAAAAACCAACAATGCCATGTAAAACGCATAATAATTATAATGGAATTATTACTGTTGCCCTGATAAACCTTTCCAAAGTAAATACAGCTCTTAAAGGTCCAGTTCTTTTCTTACTTTCACCACTGTCAGTCAGGAATAACTATGCAGTCTATGGTGTGATAATAACCAACAACTGGTAATAAAAGTAAGAAGTCAGATGTCTGCTATTTAGTTTTTTCCATTTGGCATTCCTTACGAAGTGTGTCTAGTAAAAATAAAATTATTTTATGTTGAGGAAGGAGAAGATGGTTTTTAATCAGAATTCTAGAGCTCTTAAGGGAAGTGTAACTCTCAGTATTATCCCAAAAGACGCGAATACTGTGTATTCACAGTGTATCCTGTGAATGCTGTGTAAATACAAATTAATTTTGTAGCTTGCACAGCATGACTACATCTTTAATGCTACAGTTATGACTATTCTGCAGTCAGTAATGTCAAAGCTAGAGGTACATAACATATAATTAACCTGTAACACTCTCTGTCATATTATATGACTAAGGATAAAATTGTAGCATGCTTTACGGAATACATTAGACGTGTTACGCTCGTCCCCATTTTCTTACTCTGGTAAAATTTCTATTGTAGCCTAACTTGATTTTTCCTAAGCAGATGTATACGTAATGATAGTTCAGCTAATGGTATTATCTTCTGTTGCATGGCTAGAATGACATCAGAGGAGCTATCAGCCCTATGGTCTGCAAGATCTAAACTAATAGATATGATCTAGAATAACATTTCTGTCTGTGGTGCAGAACTCCAGAACATCAATTTAACAGCGTTTAAATTTTCCTTCCGGAGCATCAGACACTGGCAAAAGGCTCCTCAGTTGAGAAATGGCAACTTCTGTTATCCAAGTAAAGTGATGTATACACATCCTTCTTAAATCACCTAGCCATTTTATGTTAAATATGGATTATACTTATTTTTTAAATTTCCCATCACCCATAGAAAGTTTTATTAACAAACTGCTATTTTCCTGATGTTTTGTTACCTCGCTTTACGTATCCTTCTTTCATGTTATTTCCTGGTGTTTTAGAAGCTCCAAAATAGCTCTTCTTTTTTGGTCTTTTAAAAATACACCCTTAAACACTAATTTACTTTTTTTCTGAGTTAAGGCATTTCCCTTCATTCTAGAGTCGTTAGAATTGTTGTTACAATTTTGAACTGCCTCCTCCTTTCTGTATCAATTGTAATAGCAATGACAGCACCTTAAATTATGGTACTTGGTGGAGGCTGGCAGTCTAGCCTTAATTTAAATATACAGAGAAGCTGTTAGTCTGTGTGGAGCTTCAAATGCAGCCAAATTATGATGCAGGAGAACTTTCACACAAAGTTTAAACAGAACTATTAATTTCCAGTTTGGTGGAATGCCCAGGAAACCATCCTGCCATTCTACTTAAGATCCAACTAATTTTAAAAATTAGTGCTTGATCAGGTCAAGTCTATGTACAGAACTGCCACCTGATGAGTTGAAGAAGTAATTGATTTGAAGTAAATGGATATGATTCTGTCCTCAGTTACACTGGGGTATAAACAGAATAAAGTCATTGATGTTGGACTTGCTTCCATATTGCTGTCTTTTGGAGCAAATCAGAAAGGAGCCGAGAATAGAAAATTCATTCGTAATCTTAACTGTTGCTTGCATGTATGCATAATTTTGAGGGTTTTATTTGCTTTTTGAAACTATTATTTGAAGTATTTGTAGGAAAATATTGTAGGAAAATAATAGGAAAATGTTTCATAATCTACTGTAATGTCAGATACTGGCATTTTTTGTATCCGTGTTTTTATTCGTGTAAGTGGTTGCCTCTCATCCTTTTGGATTTTTTCTGAAGTTTGTGTCTTCCACGTTCGCTTGTGATGTATTTCTCAGCGCAGAGGAATATTGTCTGTGGCTATCACTTTCTTTCAACCATCTCTTGCATTTGTCCTGCGTTTACCGAAATCCTGCAGAGCCACCACAACAAGCTGCTGTTGTTTTGAAAGTGCAAAACCCCCTCTTACTGAATGGAAGATCCTTTTTTGTTCTTTTTAATTTGTTTAGATGCTATAGGGTTGTTGTTTTTTTGAGGGATCACAGCTCCACTACTCTAGATGAAATGTTTTTCCTTCTGTAATCGGGCTCAGAGCAATGTATGGCTGAATAGGTCTCGTTTATTCTGCAGGCTGTACTCTTGCTTTTCCTCCTGCAGCTCTAAAATGCCAAAATGTGCCCATGGTCCTACTATGTAGATGGTGTCAGCAGAGAGCTCATTCAGGACAGCACAGTACTGCCTATTTTTTGTGGCTGCAGCTTCCCAGCTACCCCTATTGCTGAGGTTAGGCAGGTTTTTGGAAAACCAAACCAACATGAGCCTATCGGGACTAGGGTTGTAGGGTCAAGTGCTGCCTTTTTTTAGGCCAAGCTGATAGAGTGGGAAAAAATGGACAAGCTCTCAAATATGCGATGCTTTTCTCAAGTCATATATCTAAAACATCACAGCTACAAGAGCACTAAGCCTTGCTGCTGTGGAACAGCTATGCACTGTTTGTGAACCAGTAGTAAACAAGATTCTTTGGCTGAACTTCTGGCAGGAGGAACTTGAGTAGCTATAAAATAACTCACTAAGTATTGCTCACTAAACATGGAAGAGTTAGAGAAATGTGTCATTGAAGTAACAGGGGTGAGGGTGAATGGATTGGACTTTAAAAACAAACATGTCTGTACAAACTGAGATGTTATTGGTTTCCTTGTGAAATAAAATCTATGTATAAGGAGTGTTCAGGCTCCCTAATGAAGAAAACTGTACAAGTTTTTACATAGAGATACTTATGGGTCACCTAGCTACAGTGGTGTTCATTTGTAAGCTCAGAACTCTTCCAGGAAGAAAACTTGTTTGTGAAGTGGAAGTACTTTAGTGGTACTCAAGCGAATTTGGACCAAACTCCTGTTTCACTTTTGCTAGTGAAATTGAGAAATAACACCACTGAAATCAATGGAATCCCATCAGTGGAAGTGAGGATAACCTGGTTCTTTGGGCTTATAAAACCAATAGAAAGCAAACTGTTTGTTTGTTATATGTATTTATTTATTATAAATAGTAAAAATGATATCTTAAAAAGTGAATTTGTTTTCACCATATTTAGTTCTCAATGTTTTTGTGTGAGGTGCATTTCAAAGTGCAGTGATTTTTTTTCAGCAGTGGTATTGTCTCTAATATTCAAACGAAAAAAGTGCTGCCAGGTGTGAACGCTAGTGGCACATCTCCGTTCTCAAATACAGGTTCATAGCTGTATAGCTCTACACGAAGCCCGAGCTGATGGGTCTGAGAGACAGCTCCTGTCCCCAGAGTGCGAATGCACGTGTACCGTAATGCACTGAAGACAGGTATGGCACTGAACGTGGGCATGGCATTGACATATGCCTGGTGATTGACTGGAACTTGAGTATCTCCACTGGGAGTTGTAGCAGTACTGTAGGCCCACAGTTCTTCTCCCTCAGCTGAGGTTTCAGTTTGCGTATTAAACACTTTTGGTATACTTCCTGTGAGGAAGGCATTAGTTTTTCAAGTGAGGATCCAAAGCGCTGAGACCTCAGCTTAGACTCAGAAAAGGCTCGGCAAAGGCCTCACAAAAGACCATGAACCTTTTTGGAGAAACTGAGTTTGTTTGCGGTGAGCTGAAGTTGAGAAAACGAGAAAGTCGTGGTTCTGGTGCAGAACAAGCACAGCACAGGAATAACAACTTCTGGAAGAAAAAATATATCTTGCTAGCAATGGAGCTGGGCTTTTCAGAACGTATGTTGTCTGATGTCTTGCTGATGCCTAGGCTCTGTCTAGATGTGCAGGGTGGTGCCCTGAAGGTCCATAGCTGAGCTGACTCTGGATGAACTAGCCCCTGGGCAGCAGAAAATGTCTTCCTCCCTCAGCTGAGGTCAAGTTTGCATGCAGCGCTGCAATGCCAGCCTCCCATCTGGACACAATCAATTTGGGGGGTTTATATGTAGTACCATGTAGATGTGCCTATAGAGCCAAAAAGTCTCAGAAAGCTGCCAGGTAGAATAAAGTTTTAAAGCAAGGACCCGAGCTTATTGTGCATAGAAGTGCTCCCTGCAGCTTAATTAAGCGTTTCTGCTGATACACATAGCCGTACAGAGATTTTGATGACTCTGGAAGCAATACTAGCAGAAGTAATGTGTGTAGTCTTATACAAGTCTAGTTTACGTTGTTGCTGGGAACAGGAGGGATAGTCAGGTTATAGGAATTGGGAGTGATATTATGTTCAAGAGTTAGCTGTAAAGAGAGATGTTGCCTGCCATCCATTCAGGTAGACAGTGCTGGAAGGCCTTGCAGGACTGTTTCTTCCTCTCTGCATTTGAAATAAAGTTGCGGAAGGCATATTCTTACATATCAGAGTGAGACAAAAGACGTTTTATATTTATGGATATTTTTCAGCAGCAAAAATAAAGTTTTTCAAGAACCGAAGTGCCATGGCTGGAAAAAAACAACCCAACCTACCTCCAAACCTGTAAATTTTCTTGGATTGACGACTGTAGTTTCTTCAGCGAGCTCAGATAACCTCTTCCAGCTAAGTACTGAGAGGAAGAGGAAAAGGAGAAGTGAAAGGTTTTCTAAAGTTTGCCCTAGCTTGTGTAATTAATAGACGGGATAATTTGCTGGTTACTCAGCTGAATGATATACCAGCAATAGCAACATGGCATTAATAACTTGGGAGGAACAGGAAAGAGTTTGTACTTGAGGGAATGTTCCTCTCCCAGCAAGAAGCATCTGAGTCACCAAAAAAAAAAAACCAAACAAAACAATTGCTGAGATCAGGCAGCCAGGTGGTAGCTTTTGTCTTTTTGCTTTTTTGTTAAATAGCAAGATTAATTAAGGGGTGGTTGATCTCTTTAGATGTCTAGGGCTTTGGATGGATTGTGTCCCAATGTTTATATTAGTTCTGTCTAGTTGTTTTATAAAACTTTGTTTATCTGGCAGGAAGAATGGAGTAGCATTTTACACATGTAGTGCCAACAACAGAGTCAAATGGCAAAATAAACAGGCATTCAGGCGTAACTGCTTGGTTAGTTGTGGTGACTTTGTAGCAGACAAAACCAACAGAAGACTGAGCAAAGTGAAGCATATAGAATTCAAAAAGGTGATTTTTGTCTTATGTTGCTCTCATCCTGAGTGACTGCACCTGGGTCCGCAGCAGCATCATTTTCACCCACTGAGAATCTGGCCCAAAGCTGTGTGTGATAGGCTTAAGGGACAATATAGATAATCATTAAGGATAAACTAGACAATCCTGAGAAACCTCTTCTCTGACAATAGAAGATTCCTGTTGCTATTTCTGCATTGTTTGAGACAGAAAGGCAGAAAAATGCTTACTGTACTATCGGTTGGTTTAGAGGATTATGCCATTATCTTGTAAACATGCACTTCTTTTTTTTCATTCTAGGTGCCACAGGGACTACTAAAGATGTGTAAGTACTTAATCTACTCCCTCAAATATGTAACTGTGGACTTACCTTCAGTCCTACCAGCCTTATACTAGATTTAGTCATACATGATTCACCTGGCTCCTAACATATAATTAACACCACCAGATGTTTATTGTCTTTAGTGACAGCTTCCATCTCTACAAAACAACTTCACGTCTTGTTTACTTTTCTACAGATTCCTTCCCTTGTTATTTCTCTAATAGAAATGTCTTCTTTCTGCTTCTGTTGAGAGAGTCGTCTCCCAGACGTGGCTACGTTACTGCAGACTACTCTTCCCTGTCACGTACCAGTACACCTTTTCCTGAAGGCCATTTCATTATGTGAAACAACCACATAAATTTCCACCAAAGCCTGTGAGGGATTTAAAGAGCCACTGAGGCAAATTTTCCCTCTTTGCAGGAGACCCAGTAACCCATCCAGACTTCCTTTTCAAAGTACCCACCTTCTCTAGATGTTCCCCGCATTGAAGATAGTATCTATCGGCTCCTCTGACACTGAGTAGCAGAGGGCAGCCCTACCCATCCTGTTTTTCTCTAAATGTGGAGGGTCTGAACCTCTATTGTCCTGTTGCCTCTTGCCAACTTCTGGTTTTCAGAAAAGCAGCAGCAAAAGATCAGCCTTGGCCCATTTTTCATTTGCTGATGCAGAAATGTGCAGGAACAGCTTTATTCAGACATAAATTTGTTTTCCTATCAAAGGAAACAGTAAAGAAGTTCTCCCGAGGTCTTGCCTCCTTCTATTTCGTATAATTGGTATTTGCCAGTAGAGTTTGAGACTGAGGGACCTGGGAAAGATTTTCATGTTATGCAATAGGAACATTCTTCAGTTTTATTTACTTCATTTAGAGTAACTACTCTAATTAGATGGAGGAATCCTGGTGTAGAAATGAGGGCTGTCAAGTCAGATAAACAAGTGGAGAGAAGAGCTTAACAACAGGCTTGTCCTTGCTATTACAGAGCACAGCTGAGAACTGACGACAGGTCTCACTTGGCAGATGAACGCTGTTGTCACAGATACTCCCGAGATCTGTGTTACCCGAGTAGTCTGTTTTCTGGGTTTTCAGTGTCAGACAATAAATAAATTACAGAAGACAAGCTTATGAAGAACCTCTTCTTGATACAGCCTGCAGCATCCATGCCCTCAGCACTTTTATATATACAAAACCACTGTTTTTAATTTATATTAGGGCCTTTTTGTTCAGTGTAGATAACTTGACTGACTTAGAACTGCATCTCTCTCTTTGCCCTTTTGTAGTTTTAAACTTTGAAATTGCAAGCACTGTCACTGTTAACTTTTTAATTTAGTAGGCCTGTTTCTGTGCTTAAAGGTATGGATGGGTATATGTAGAATTGCGTTTATGTGTGTGTAAGCATTTGTAGGGCCAGGCTTTAGGAGTTAACTGGGAACATCCTATGTATTGGTGTTAGATCATCTGTCATGTTTCGAAAACGTATTGGGATAACTTAGAAAAAGCTAATTGCTAGTGCAGACTTCAACAAAGTGAAAGGGTCAATCCTGGAACCATTACTCATTCAGATAAGTATAGTGGAGCCAGCTGAACCACCTGTGTGATAATAGCATGGTTGAGCCTTCTCGTCAGACATTAGAAATGCAGATCTGTTAATGAGGAATGGCAGCGATGACCTGAAAAGTCCTAAATCAATCATCCTAATATTTAACAGCAGATTTTTTACGAAGGAAGTAAAATACCAAAAAAACTATTTTAGTTTTATGGAAGTTAACAGATTTGTATTAACTAACATTATAAATCCACACAAGCTTTTATTTTATACCTTTTCACTTTTACCAGTAAAGATTAAAAAACTTTTTTGAAAAACCCAGATTGGTTTTGTGGTCAAATTTCAGTCATATCAGTTCTGATCCAGGAAAGCATTTAGGTGTGTCCTTACTTAGAGCATGCTTTTTGATACAGAATCTGGTTATTCTAACTCAAGAGATTTCTCATTTCTTGACTGTGACTCATTGCCAAGGCACCAGCGTCTCACGGAGTGAGCAGCCGGGTGGAAGGTGGGATGGCTGGATCCTTCTCTGAGCCCTCCTGGCTGGCCATGGGGAAGCTCCTTTGCCCTCTGGGCCTTGAGTTTCTCCACCAGTAAGGTAGGGATGATGATATATATGATCTTCCTATGCAAAGTGCTGTGAGATGGAGGGCCGTGCGGCGACAAGAAGGACATATGATCTGGGAATGCAATCTCTCCCTGTGTGCTCCAGCTCTCAAATCAACAGTGAGTCTGTCGACCAGCTTCACCCAACGCTCTAGCCCTCCTAAGAAAGAGAAGTACGTCACTGCTAACTGAAGAAGCTTAGATATAGGAGGGGTAAAGTATATGCTAGAAAATGATGCAATGCCTGTAATATTTGGAGCGTGGCTAAATTCAGAGGAAGATTGGTAACAGTAGGAAGGAAAGGACACAGCAGTTCAAGCCTGTTTCAAAATATTGTGAAGAAATCCATCTAATATAAATCACAGGCCCTTGTTCCCAAGAAACACTGGGAATCTGAGGAGAAGTCATCTGTCACTTGTGCAAAGTTTAGTGAATCATCTCTGGTGGTACAACTGGGCATGGCCAGAAAGAGTCCATATAATGCTTGGCACGAACAGAGTCTTAAAAGCTGAGGTAACAGAAATGTGGATGGAATGAATTAATGTGAATGCTTGTCATTTGATATTTAAAATATTATGAAAGATGGCAGCTTCTCTTACCATCAAATGGACGTAGGACTGATGGATGTAAAAACTGACAGTTGAAACAAGCATATTTTTCAGACTTAGGAGGGTGACTGGAAGCCTCTTGGGATAGACAAATCCTTACCAAAAGAAACATTTATTCTAGCTGAAAATAGAATGCCGTTATGTGGATTTGCTATTAAATCCACCCACTGGCTACAGGACTCCACCTACACTACCTGCTGAAAAACGTGCTCTCGGTTCCTCTGCAGTAGATGTCAACAACATCTGAGGGAAGATGCAGTGACACGGCAGCGGATCAGTACAAAGCACATTGGACTGCTAAGTTCCTGGTGCAGAAAAGGTTATCCTAGCTTGCTTTTCTTGGAGGACTCTGTAAATAGCAATATTTAAAGATTTTTTTTTTTTAATGCTAGGTTCTTCTTTCATCCCTGACATAAGAAGCAGGTAAAGATGCATTGGAGGTAGAAAGAGAGAGAGAAAGGATGTGCTGGACTCCTGTATCCCCATATCTGTGAGTCTGGGAGATGTGGCAGTCAGAGTGCTGCCGAAACCAAAGGAGCTTCTTTCTGCTCTCATTTCCACGCAGTTGAGTGTTGCCATTGCACCTCTGCTCCCTGGAACCACCCGTCTTCACTCAGCCTGGGCGCAGAAGCAGCGTCTGATGCAGTGGCTCAGCTGCCACCTCGACATTTGAACTTGTGAAATTTGTGGTCACCTTTCAACATGGGGCTTTATACTACAGCGTGTGAAGGCAAGAGGTGTGTGAATATGCCGAATAAATCAACTGGAGCCACATTCCTTCCCGTGCTGCTTAGAAAGGAGTCCCCAGAAAGGGGTGGAAAATGGCTTCTTCCTTAGTGCCATCACCAGATACTTCCCCTCCCTCCCCCCACCCCGACGCTTCCATGTTCTTCCTGTCTCTGCTCACCTCCTCTTTCTTAGCAGGACTACAACAGATTGCACCCAGTCGTCACCCAGCCCAAGAGCTGTGGCCTGTACAATCCCAGATTGTATTTGCTATTGCGCACGTAAGGGAAAAGGCATGGCAAAACTAGACTTTGATTTGTAGCTATTAAGAGGAAAGGAAGAAAGCAAAATGTTTTTAAAAAATCTAGTCCGCTTAATCATAGACTGGATAATTTGTTTTGGTGTGAGAATGACAGTAACGGTCCAGTGCTGCCCCGTTACAAAACATTTCTAGAAGAGAAGAAAATAGCCCTGTTGCCTAGTAGAGGTTGGTTTTTGGTTTTGGTTTGTGTTTGGTTTTTTTTAACATTGACATTAATTTCCTGTTGGACAATATTGATTATTATTCTTACAACTCCGTTTTAGAGGCTTTGAGCTGCGCATGAAGTTGTCGGTGCTTTTAAAGGATTCTTTTCTGTGGATAATGGTTAATCTGGATTATAGAAAATGTTTCCAGTTGTTTGAGAAAATCAATCCTGTGACGCATGCAATTGGTTCAACAGAAATGATTGTTTGTGATCTCTTGGCACCCAAAGTCCCTTTCTTAAAGCGTTGTCATTTTTCTTGCTAAAAATACAGGGCTTATTTCTACTGACTGATATACACAGGTTTTCCACTTTCTTCAGCTGGAATTCACCCCCAGTAGGACAGAGCAACTTCACAGTCCTCAAGGAAAGTTGTCTCTGCATTTTTCAGGTCGCGTGCGTGAGGACTGCAAGGTGGCTTAGGCTACATGGGGTCAGAGGAGGTGGGAGATGTCTTCTGAAATGGCACTAGCTCCTCCGGGGAGGAGTGGCAGGAGGGCCATAGAAAGAGGAGTTTGTTGCTCTGTCTCTCTTCAGTGGTAAGATGTAGGCAAAGACAGCTGATAGGAGGCTCACCCCACTCAGGGCTACGCCCTGCGTGAATATCACTTCGCAAAACTGCAGCATACTTAAATTCACCCCAAGCCTCTACAATTAAAAGGACCTGTGTACCCATATTCACTGTGGTGATGCAGAAAGGATAGTGCGCAATGTTCTGCCACTTAGAAACAAGGTAAGCGTAAGATAATTTCCAACTTGTAGCAGTATTTTTAAGGCATTTGCTACCCTTCCAGGAGAGTTCTGGATGAGGTTTAAGGGGCTTTTTTTTGCATTTTAGGCTGCGTCTTGCTACGAGCTTTCTGCACTTTGGAACAAAATGCCATTGACTTCAGGGTACACAGCCCTGAAGATTAAACAGTAGGCATATCTACCTCTTAGAATAAATAAATTACAATAAGAAATGCCATATATTATTGTTAAATATCATAGTTCAGAAATGCCTTTCAAGGCTACAGAATGGATTTAGCCCTAACACTGGGTAAAGGCCAGCTCTCAGTTTTTTCACCTAGGGAGCAGATCAGAAATTCATGGATCAGCTCAAGATGAGAAGTATCTTAACGTTTCTCCCATAGTCCAACTGGACCTTAAGGTGAGGATGTCTGGGTGAACAGCCTGTGCATGAGCATTTCTACAGTGGAGCCCTTCTTGGGTTGTGGTGCCCCCTTTGCTGTTGGCAGCCTTCCCTGGGCACCTCCATGGCCATGTCTCACGGCTCCCTGAGTGGCCACGGTGCAGGACTCCTTCTCGGGCAGTTGTCACAGTTGCCCCCCAGAGAAGGGATGAAGGATGTCTGTGGATTTAACAGCACTGAAGTTATCTTGCCTCTATTTTTTTACTGCTAGTTCGGTAGGTTCCAGATCAAGCTAAAATGCAGCTGCTGCCCTGGTCCATGCCCATCCATGCCAGCAGAGCTGAAAGTCCAAATATTTAGTCAAAGGTGGGCAAGTTGTTTGTATGAAGACTGATGCTGGGGCACAGACTGAGACTGCAGCACAGGTGCTATGGCCTCAGGGAGTAAAAATAAATTTTTTATCTTTTCCATACTACATTTGTCTTCACATTGATGCTGATTACTTTACCCCCTGCCCTGGTAAGGTAAAAAGAGAAGCGATTGTCCATTTATAAAGGATTAGTAACAGTTATTTGGTTTGCAAACAACTCTGACTTCAGGAATTGCAGTACCTCATTTTACGGAGAGGTTCTGTAACATCTTTTTGCACAGCTGCTGTGAAAATTTATCTGTCTTCATCCTCATTCCCATGCTAGCATGGATGTCCGGTCCCTTCCAGTCCTCTTTTGGTGGAATAGCAGCCCAGGCTCGTTCATATTATACGCGGAGCCTTTATGTTTCATGTTATGTGTGGAATAGTGTGGGGACTCACTCAGGAAAAGTGTTAATTTACCTGTTTCAGGCATCACTCGTGGGGGTCATGAAAACTAAGCTGCATCTATTCTCAATGCTTTTATTTCTTCTGTATGTTAGATTGGAAAATCGTCACTTTTTGTGCCTGTGTGAATACTTCATTGAGTTGTGGATGACCTGAATTAAACTGGGATCAGTAATAATCCCCTTCTTCCCTTGCTCCTGAATCTACCCAGGTGGTGATGGAGTATCTGAAAGAAACAATGTGCTAATGTGCTTTATATCTTTTGATGTTACAGAGCAGAAGAATCTGTATCGGATGATGACAAAAGGAGGTAGGTGCTCTACTGGGACTGGCTTTATTTGCAATAGGCTGCAGTGAGTTCTGCCACCAGATGTACATCCTTCCTTTCCTCCTCCTAATTCCCACCAATGCCACCAAAGCAGAGCGGGGGAAAAAAACCCCAAAACTCTCACGGAGCCCAGTATTGATGAATCCAGTCACTCCCATTAGTGAGTTGGGGAGAGGGGAACTTTGTGGCAAGAAGAGCACATTATCTCACAGCTGTAGGTGATGTGCTTGACAAGGGCCAGTGACCTCTGCCGTTACACCAGGCCCACCACAGAAGATGGCATTAGCACTTGTGGGAGATCTCTGCTGGGCTGGAAATCAAAGGAAGTGTGACTCTCTCATCAAACAAATCAGAAATCAGTCAGAGCCCTGAGGGCTGGAGGAGGTGTGATTAATTTGGCACTGAACAGGACAGAGCAGGGTAATGGGACTCTCTGCAAGTAGCTCCAGGCACAGCAGAGGCTCATAAGGACCCAGTTTTTCACCTCCTTGCATCAGTCCCTGCTTTTCATACGTGCCTTGAAGCAAGAAAATACGGTCTGCAGGGCCATGAAAGGGAGAGGATTGGGCTATGAAGGTACCTAACACCCTCGTGCTCCTTCCTACTAACAGTTTTCTCCAAGCGTGGCCCTAAGCAGGGGGATGCAGGTCTTATTTATTTGCAAGCCGAGGTGAAAGTGCTGCTTAATTGGTGTGGGCTGTTTGAAGTGAGGTGCTTCGGTGGTCCCAGTGTTGAACATTATAATCGGATTGGCTCTGTCCTCAGTTGGGTATACTCGATGTCTAGAAGAAGGTGGTCCAGTGGGGTTTATTGTCACAACAATTTGGGATTTAATGAAAAATATTAGGAACTTGAGCAACAATAGCTCCTTTCACAGGCTTGGGTCCCACTTAAGAGTTACAGCTAGCCTCAAGTTTTTTTTTTGCCTGGCACCATGTTAGCAAGCACCTGGCACTTAATGTGCACGTTTTTCCATAGCCATGGGAACGGAGGGCTCCTCTGAGGATGCTTGTGCAGAGGTACCCTCCTCTCTGACCAGCCATGGTCTTTGTAATGCTGCTGCGTGATGTTAACATTGTAGGGAGAAGTGTTACAGTTAAGCTCTGATGTCTCTTTAATTGTTTCTTTAAATCAGGAACTATGGTGGCGTGTATGTTGGCCTGCCGTCGGATGCGGCTGCCATGGTTTCCAGTCAGACGAAAGCTGCACCGAAAGGTATTGGAAGGTTGCGTATTGCATTTCTCCTCTTTTCTCAGTTTAATTTTATCTAGTAGGATGTATTTCCTTTAAAAATCAATTATTATTTCAGACAGACTGGCTAGCCTTGGAGCCTCTTAAGGCAGTGGGGCTATTTATAATCGTTAACATGATTGTTCCCGTTTATTTAAATTTTAACACACTTACTTTTGCAGAAGGATCCTAGAGCAGATGCTGACAATGTGGTACATTGTCTTCTGAACAACTTCTCCACGCTCTGAGCGCTCTGTGAATTCAAAGAAAACAAAACCCTGTTAGGACTAAGAGGCTGTCATAGATGCACTTGCAGAGCCTCAGAGCTATTTTTAGTTTTGAAGGTGTTTACTTGCATTGTGGTGAATTCCAGTAATAACAGTTAGTAAGTGCTTGCTTTCAGGTTTATTTCCGTTCTTACGTGAAAGCCAGTGGAAACTGTTTCTTTTCCATGTGATATTTTTGAACAGTGGGAAAAAGCATTACACTTAATAGGCAAGTCATAAACATGTATTTATGAAATCATGTAATATTGCTTAGTTTTAATATAGCAAAATGCTGCTGTTACATACGTACAGCACAATTTAGTCACTGGCGGTGCCTCCAAAATTTGCTGCAAAGCAAAAAGATGAAGAAAAATAACACTCTTAACCAAAATAATAGTAGCTGGTTTTGGAACAGTAGTACCTTTTATTGCATGTCTTTCTTAAACGGTGTTCTAAATTAGTGATATGTTGCAATGTTTTAACCATCTTTATCTTTTGTTTTCTAATTAAGATTAGAAGGAAATAAACCCATCAAGATGCAAACAGCTGGAGGTACAGTATGTCTTAATTAACGTTATGTGCTTGGCATGTATTTGTTGAACAGAAGCCAGGTGGCAATGGCTCCCTGTGCTGCTCTCCGGTGGTCTGGGAATCACCCAGTTACTTCTCCAGCTGCAGCATAACTCTTCTAAAGGCTGGATCAGGGGCCAGATCTCAGTGGTGCAGACATAAATCAGAAAGTGGGTAAAGTTGTCATCTTGGTGAGAAGTGAGAAGCAAGGAAACTCTTTATTACTCCGTTTGGGAATGAATGGAAACGAAATGTCAGTGTATTCGTCTTCAGCCACACCACAGCTAATCCTGCAGCAGTACTAAAACCTCCCATGAGAGGTAAGGTGCATCAGCAGTGTGTAGACCAGCATCTGTAGAGACAAAGCTTTTCCAGAAATGAGTAGTTTGCAGTTAGAAAACATCCTCTCCATTTTGGGGAGGACCTTGAGGACCAAAGTGAGGCACCCACTAAGTAACATACTGGAGCTTTCCTCTTGCTATGGGAGAATCTGGGGGGCTTTGTTCTCCACCAGACAGAATAGGGCAGTGAAAATGTATAGCCTCTATTCCTGACTTAAGAGTTTCAACTAACTGACTAACTCAAAAAAAAAAAAAAAAAAAAGTCCTTTACAAGTTCATGTCTGAAGATAAAGAAAGCAAGCTAAGTTTCCATTCAGAATTTGAAGTAAATAAACATTGACAACTTTTGAAAGGGAACTGTTTTGATGTCTAGCCAGTGGAGAGGGGGAAATTACAAAGCTGCCAACAATTTCCATAGGAAGCAGAACCCTTTCCTAATTCAGGTGAAGAGCAAGAAACAGTTCTGTCTGGTCCCGCTGCTGGATGCAGGTCGAGTAGAGCAGAACACGCATATACTGATTATCTTTACTCATGTCAATGGTTAAAGCTCCGTGGACTTTGCTAGGAACACTCATATACGGTGAGACCTTCATGTGGTCATCACACCTGATTTCAGTAAGCTGGCTGAGATGTAAGTTAGCAACACCGTCACCCTTGACCCTGGGCAAGACCGAAGCAACTTCTTGAGGTTGCAGCTTTCCATCTGTGGTTGATGAACAGAGCCTGGGTTGATTAGGTCCACGTCTAGGTGCTTTAGTTAGATGCCTGAGGTTGGGTAGAATCAATCACTTGACATTTTTTGCTATTCAGAGTAGTTGAAAGTGCATTTTGCCTTCATTGGTGCAAGATCAGGGCTTGGCTGCTGACTCAGGCTAAAAAAGACTTACACAGATGAGCACCTTTAAATCTGCAAAGGGTCCTCTTAGCTCCACGAGTTTATGTGCATCTGCAGGTCATAGGCTACAAATCTCTCAGCTTCTAATGACAACCTAGTTCTCTGGTTTATGCATAGTGTTACTGTATTGCTTTACCAGTCTATCTAAAGCTGTTTGTCCCTTTCTTTTTTTGAACAGTCTTCTACCAAGACCAGTTGCCAGTGCTTTAGAGAGAGCTGTCTTTGTGCTGAAGATTTTTATACTTACGTAGCCTTCCGGAGAGCAAAAGAGATCAGAGCACCAAAAAAATCTAAACTGTTGCAAGTTCCAACTACGGGTAAAGCTTAAAGTACAGCGTTGAATCAGTTTCCTATGATGATTGCATTATGGAAACCTCCTGCTGTTCTCCAGTGAAAAATGAAATTAGTGGACTCATGGTGGATGTTTCTGCACAAGAGCTAACTTTGATGATCTGCAACTTATTTCTCTGTGGCCATATTGCAGATTTCATCAGCTATCAGCTACGCTTCGTATATTTTCT
This sequence comes from Chroicocephalus ridibundus, assembly GCF_963924245.1. Classification (NCBI taxonomy): domain Eukaryota; kingdom Metazoa; phylum Chordata; class Aves; order Charadriiformes; family Laridae; genus Chroicocephalus; species Chroicocephalus ridibundus. The sequence goes on from NC_086284.1 coordinate 160,560,442, forward strand.
CCAACAATTTTTGATAGATTTTATATAGAAAACCATTACTACTGTCCACTTAATAGTTCCTATGGTAGGTTCCTATAAATTAATTGTTAATTTACTTCAGAGTAATATATTTGACAGGTTTGCATCTTTTTGGTAATATTGCAAATTTTAATATTTTTGCTGTGAAAACTTAAGAATAGGATGAAATAAGCGTAAGACCATCGGGTTCTTTATAATTACTACCATCACTTTTATACAGTGAGACAAATATTAGTCTTCAATTTTCACCTTTTAAGAAAATATTGCTCGAGGAAATTTATTTAAATAAGAACAATGTACTTCATCATAATATCTACATGTCTGTTTTTATTTTCTTCAGCTTTATCTCTTTTATAAAGCATTACATGAAAAAAAAATACTAATGAACCAAACTGTTATGTTATATCTTCCATTCTGTTTAATATTATAATGACATTTCCTTGCATAAGGATGAAGTGATAGTATTTTCGGAGGTGGCGTGACTGAACTCCAGTGCTGTATCCTCCTGAACTGTAGAGGATTTTTGATCACTATTGGAGTTTTATATCCCATCTCTAAGTATCTCCAGTATGGCAAACTGTAACAGAATGAGTGTTGTTATTATTTTAGCAAACTGTTGTATTAAATAATGGATGGGAGGTTTTAAAATTCATTAAATTTATAGCAACTGTAGGTTTCCCAGATTGTACATTTCCATATGGTTGAACAAGTATTTAAATTATTAAAGCCTTTTGCATAATTCTTTAGTCAAACTTTTTTTAGTAGGACACGATATGCCATCCACTTTAAACAAACAAAGAAACCAAAAAACCCCAACCCACACCACATTAATGTATTACTGTAGATTAATGACCACTTTACATGAAGAAGTGAAACACTGTGAACCATGAAATTACTGCCCGTTTCACTGATGCCTATTGAGACGAATGAACAGCCATTGACTATGATCTCCAGAAACTTGCAGCTCTTGCTTTAAAATTAGTAGTAGTTTGTTTGGTGTGAGGCCTGTTAAAAGAGGTATTTAAAACTATTCCTTGCTTGTCCTCTTTTAAGTATTTGTGACATTATTTACTGCTGTTCTCTGGAAATCTGCCACTTGGGTTATCAATGATTTCAGGCTTCCAGCTCCTGAAGACAAATATACATCTCATGCTTGACCCCTCCAACCCTGAACCCAGATGAAATAAGCTTGAAGATTATGAGGTGGTGTTAGAATATCTCAGTATGAATGAATGAATGTAGATGACATCTGCAGAGTGTTGTTCTTGCATGGCAAGCTGCAGAGAACGCAAGTAACAGTGGGTAATAAACACGCAGGTTTGCTTCCCACCTGCTTCCCATAGCATAAGCGTATAGTTTCCACATCACATGTTCCATAAACGGTTTGCACAGTACCAGTTTATTTAGTACAAAGCAATTAGGCCTATGTCTGGCCTGATAACATTACCTTTCCCAAAGCAGAAAAAACACCAGTCGTCCTAGGATACATCATAGTGCTTGAAAAGCGGACAACAGATGCCAGTTATCTCCCCAGTTATTCATCCACTTCTATCATTCAGTTGCTGGGAAGAGTCATCAAAAGTGTGGACAGGGCTAAATGCAAACATCACTTGTTCTGCTACTGATATCTGAACCCCTGTGTGTGGGCTGAGGAGAGAGAGAGGTGATCTTTATTGAATAGCTCCTAGCAGTTGGTGGTGGGACAGTTGCAAAGGGTACTCTTTCTTGTTTTATGTCACTGCTTAATTTTTCTTGTGCAGATCTGCAGAGAAGTGTGGAGCATTTTGCAGAATTGGCCTCTTAACGAGTCATCCTCTGAATGTGTGGGAGGTATGGTGGTTTCTTAATATTTTTGTTCCTCTGCATCTTTTAATTTCAAAAGCTTACTGATCAACTGACAAATGTTCCAGTGTCATGGACTGGAGCCTCAGCAATAGATACACATTCTATTATGCCATGCAGCCCTCTACCCATCAGACTGCCCAGGGTGCTCTGGGCCTGTCTTAGATTTGCAGACTCTTGTCTTTTGTTTTCCCAAGGACCCACAGAGGGGGTCTGTGAGGCAGGACACTGTATTCTGTCTAGGCCAAATTCCACTTAGGGAACTGAGTTTCTGATCATCAAAATTCCTCTACGGTGAGCAGCATTTCTTAAGCCTTTGTTGATAAAAGCACATGACATTTCATGGAGAAACAAGTATATCTGCTCTTTCAAAACTTACAATTTATGGATATTTCTGTTAGGAAGACGAACACAAAAGAAGCCCTATAAGCCAGCTGCCAGCTGTGCATTTGATGGCGTCCTTGAAGGATATTTAGGCACTCAAATGATGGTTCAATGGGAGAATTGAGAACAGAACACAAGGAGCCATTGAATGGCAGAGTTATTATTAAGGAATATACTTTGGTTTTGTTAAAACATCTTGAATTACCATTTGTAAAGAAGAAACGTTTAAATGTTGGGGCTGTAATACCATTTCCTTTGCAGTTGTCACTCTTTCTCCAGCCAGAGCTAAGGAGCCAGTGAAAATAGTTTAGCAAAGACAGTGGATTCAGGCTTTATAATCTTAGACACTCCCATTTGGGATTCTTTGACAGCCCAGAAATATTATGCTTGAATTCACATAACAGACAACTGAATCTTGGGAAATTCTGGAGTATCAAAGCATAGGATTGTAATGACAGTTTGTGATTAGCTGAAAAACAATCCAGGTATCTTGTTGGATTGTGAATTTTGGTCTAGTAGTACAAACTACTTCACCTCGAAGACTGCTGCTCCTTTGAATTACGCTGATGAGACAGTGCATTTATTTTGCTTTCTTCTTAATGCAGAACCTGGAGCTTAGTTGTAAGGACCTGGTTCCGTGGTATCTGGGTAGTCCAGGTAGAGATACTGCCCATCTCACGTGTCCATCCACATCACAGTGTAGTTCAGGGGATGTGACATTGCTTTAAAACTTTGTGTCATTCAAGGGTTAAATCTGTCACTAATTGGGTTGCAGAAGACCTGGTAAAGCCCATTGTAAGGTCAGTTAGGACTTCATTCACTAGAAGTGAAATCCTCTCATAGCAAAGAGTCCACACAAGGCTGAAGCTGCAGAAAAACCTAAAGGTGAAATTTGTCTCTAACGAACGCAGAGGCAAAGTACTAAATTACTTGTTTTCATCCTGCATGTCTAGCACAGGAGTCTCTGCTGTATCGGGCTATGGTTGAACTGGCATCACTAGTGTATTGTTCCTTGTCACCCACACAAGTCTAGTGATTCTCAATAGTCATGCTTCCCAAGCACTCAGTGAGTCACTGCTGATCTGTTTTCTGCAAAGTAGACCGCTGTTTGGTTCCCATGGTGATCAGAAGTGACAATTATTACAGACTGCTACTACAGTTCCTCAGTTGCGTGTACCCACTAAAAGAAGCTCTTATCTGGTTATAGTTCCTCGGAGTTTTGCAGTACATCCTCACCGCTTCCTATTGACAGCAATTTGAACACTTCAGGTGAATTGGCTTTGTGGAGAACACGCTGGAGGAGAATGATTTGTGGAGTATTTTTGTTTTGCAACGTATTTAGAAAAAGACCAAGAAAATAACAGCTCTCTCGACTTTCCATAGAGCAATGGCGTGCCAGTGTTGCAGGAAATGTTTTGAGGCTGGGCTAAATGATTCAACTCTTGTTTTAGCAACAAACACGTGCAGAAGTTAGATTTATCATAATAGGAGTGATTTCATTTTACATGATCTGACAATTTTTACTGTAGCCCCGGGGTCTTCAAAGATTGGAGTATTTCCCAGACAGCAGACACCTGCTTGTGGGTGCTTAGAGCGGCTGTCACCCATGTTGCGGGAACTTCTGTGTCGTGGGTACTTACCTGGTCATTATTAAAATACCTATAAGCTGAAGATAGGACCCTGCTTGTGAAACAGATCATTCCGTGAAGTGCAGTGAAACTCTCATTAGTTTAACTGTACTGAGAAAAGAATTAGAAAGATACCATGGGATGGAGCCTGGATGAAGGGGATTTTGTGTGCCAGAAAGGAGGAAATAAGTAGGAGAATGAGGATTATAATATCATGCAGTGAAGACAGATGCAGAAGGAGGTTACGAACAGAAAATGACGTAAAAAAGGAAATAGTTTAATTAAGTATCTACTCCATTTCTCTGTGATTCTAATCTCTTGAAAACAGAGCAAGTAGACGACTGCTGCCAAATCGTTCTAAGACTGAAGAGAAATGGAATTTGGCTTATCGGTTCATTCCAGCCCTCAGATGTCTGAGATTGGGAAACAACTTATCTCATTTTTCTTTGCTTAATGCCCAGTGTAATGAGCCTATGAACCTTATATGTCCTTTTGGGTGTTACCAGGATATGTAAATATCCTGCCTTCTCTTTCAAAATTTGCGTTAGTGTTCTTTTTGTTTATGTCTCTCTATGCAGACTGAAACTTCTAATTACTTTGGAAGTTTGCATCACACTTGAAAAACCACTTAGTAGACTGAGAAAATATACAAGATGTAAAAATCATTAACAGGCTTAGCACAAGGAAAGATTATAGAATATGCGAAAAGGAAGTGAGAGCTTAATCGGAAAAACAGAGTAGAGTTAGAACCAAAGCTTTGGTTTAATTATGCCACCTATTTTGCATTTCTCATAACTAATGGATCACTGTGCAAATGATTAGTTTGGATCACAGCACCCTTATCGGTACTCTGGGAATTAGCAGTCCACTTACAGAGTTTTGTTTATGGTCTTTGATTCCTATGTTTTAATGAGAAATACTGAATTCCACCCTTAGCCTTCATTGCCCACTTTTTGTGTTGGCCAAACCTCAGTGTTGTCTGCAGGATGGCTTCAGCTCCATAAAAGCTGAGCTCACTGGATTCTTACTGTGAGGCTGTGATTCAGAGCAACATGCTAATTGGAGGCAGGTCATATTCAATAACTTTTGTGGGGGATACCAGACTGTAGGAAAATGTTAAGACTGTTTATTGGAGTTAGGGAGGTATTCAGACTTTGGAGAGAGTCCACATTGCGTCGCTACCAAACTCTACTTGACAGAATACAAACATAACACCATATGCATAAATAAATAAAATCAGGGAGGTAAGAACACTTTTCAGCTTATATCTAATATCATATTTATGTTTATCTGTTACTGGACACTGACCTATAACTTTGAGCTGTGAATATTTTCTATCAGATAGGTTTGCATTCCCCAAATAATATTGCTATAAGAAAAAAAACTTGGAAGGACTTCTGCTACCTGTGTTGTCCATAGGAGCCTTACATACTTTTGGGAAATCAACCAACAGATTTTCTTTAAAATTAAAAGATTTGATTAGATCTAAATATATAAATAGTATCAACTTGAGCAAACTCCAAGTATCTGGTTATTATAACAACGTACTTCATCTTTGAAGTCTCACAAGAAACCAGTTGCCTACTTCTTTTTCCTCTTCCAAATTGTGGGTTAGTTTAATAAATAAATGATTAAATTCTTTTACTGTTCTATCGAAGGAACTGCTTTGGATCATCGGATAAAAACAAAACATTTTTGGCAGGGAATTAATTTGTAGTAAGGAAACTCTGCCAGCCAGGGGAGATGGAGCTTCTATAAATTCCAAATTCTTTGTAATAGGATAAATAATGGTTGGAGAATTTACACAGCATTATTAAAGGGTCTTTGTTCAAGACATCATTGCTTGTATAAGCATTGCTTCTTGAGAAATCCAAGACATCCAGTGAAAAGAACCCTGAAATCAGTATATGGAAAATAATTTTTGATTTCTGATAATAATTTGCCAAGAGCAGCATTATATTTTTCCCTTCGAAATTCAAGAGGAAGTCAAATTCTCATCTGAACCAGTAAACAATCAACCTCTCCTTGCCTGCAAACAATTGCAAGCAATTCTCATTCAGAGCTACAGGAAAAAAGATAAAGAGTATTGACTAGCTCTATGATAGAGATATATACGTTGAAACTAATCCAAATCTTTAACAAATTAGACTAGATTAGACTAGATTTCATGTTTCCTCCTTTCAGGTATTTTTATTGAAACATGATATTTTTCCTTCATTTTCTCCTGTTGGCTGAAATAATCCCTGGCACAACATTTCCTCTGTATTTGTTGTACGAATGTGTACTTCATGCAATTTTCAAAACTTTGTGCACTATTTGCCATTTTTATCTCAAATATACCCTCTGGCATAAAACCTTGCCACAGACTAGATTTTACCCAAAGGGTTAGGCTCACGCCTTTGCTGAGGTGAGCACTCCAAGTGGGTGCCACTGAAGAACATCTTATCCTGAACGCTTTGCTACTCAGTTGTTTTTTTCAGCTTCAGTTGAAAAGTGGGTAATGTTGCCTGATTCTTCTCTAGGAGGAGCATTTACTGCACACGTGACTGTATCATCTTGGGATTTGGACTGACATGGTTGTAGGAGTCTTCCATTCCTCAGTGTAGGGTCTTGAAACCTCATCTTACCTCCTGCATGACACCTCCTTCAGATATGTCTGTGGAAGGCACAAAATGGTGCGAAAGTGTCTCCATTGCATTCCAGTTTGAGCAGTGATGTGCAAAAGAAGAGTAAACATTACTGGTAACTTAGCTGGAGAGATGACTTTGCAACATTGTGTGGTCTCTTTGGAGCGGCTTGAAATGATGACAAAAGGAACAAGATCATAAGGACTTGGGTCCTGTGATTCAATATCATAAATACCTGTATTAGACACTACGAATTATAGCAGTATCCCTTGTACTGTTATTGCGGTTGCCACAAAGTAGTTGCAGTCCGCAACACCTGCACATGTCCGTAGGTAGTAAGGGAAATTACTTCCAGTTGGCAGAGGCTGACCATTTGACCCGTAGGTTTTCTTGCCTAGGTCATGGGGTGTAGCTGAGGTGCACAGAGTGTAGCTCATCATAATCTGAAAACTCCCACTTTGCAGCCTGCTGGTTTGGCCACGCGGCTGTGCAGTGCACCTTCATGGTGTCTACCAGTGTAAATAGTCAAAGTGGTTTGAAGAACCAGCTGGTAGACTGCTGGGGCAGAAGGACACCTCTATGACATACTATCTCTGTTGATCCCACTGTCTCTTTGGTGCTCTGGGTAAGGTATGGTGGCTTCACACCCACTGAGGGACCAGCCATATATTGCCAGCGGTTCTCCCCAGGCCAGTTGTACCATGCCATACCCACACCGTGACAGCAGACCAGAACAAACAACACCGCTGTGCTGGAGAGGCTGGCCTTGTCTTCGACTGGCTGAAGTCTTAAATAGTGCTGGGATTTGTTTTTCTGCTTCCCTCGCTCTCTTAGCAGCAAAACCCAAGTGACTGCACTGAGTTGCCTTTTATGTGCCTCCTGAACAAGCCTTATGTTCAGAGCCGTGCTGGTGACAATCAAATTAATCACTATCTCATCGGCAGCTGCACATCGGGCTTTCCCGGCAGCCTCAGAGGAGGCGGGCTGTAGCCTTGGATGTCGGAATAAATCCTTGTCCAAAGTAGGTCAGCAAACCATGCCCAGCCTCCAGAAATGGCTTTGTTCAGAGACAGCAAATTTCTTGGTATTGCTGGGGATCGTTTTCTTCAAATGTTTTTCGTGGGAAATAATCCTGCAGACCTGGATGGCGATGATGGTTCCCTGGAGCCTGAACCCTCTGGCAGAACTTAATAGAAAAGATGTTCTGAAGGGAGAGAACCCCAAAGGCTTCTTAAAAAAAAAACCCTAAAAAATGCAGAAGGAAATCGTTGTAAGGAGCCTTGCTACACCTCTGCTGCTCTCATGTTCGTAATGTTCAATTGATTTATCCTTAAAACCTGCAAATGTCTTCAGTTTTGATTTCACAGTATCTATACATATAATTTTAGTAGTTAAAACCTTACCTTTTTTGAAACACTTATTTCAAGTTTTGAAAATAGGTACTCTGTGTGTATTATTTTGGTTTCCAGGAAATTGCCCCAATTAATTAACCATTTCTACAGCTCGTGTTTTTTTATTTTTCACTTTAGGGATTAGTTTTAATATGTGGACTCAAATGCTGGTATTAAAATGGAGAGTTATCTCATTTTACAAAATATTTAGCAATGACAGTGCTAACAGCACTGCTTGTCACTTTGCCACTGCCTGTGGCAAAGTTATAGTTTATGGACATAATTTAAAAATCAAGTTATTTTAAATAACTTTGCTTCTTATGGAGCTTTTAGGCCAAGTCTGAAAGATAATAGAGTCTATAAAAACATCATCTCTGGGCTACTTCAGATTGTCCTCTAAGCCATAAAAATATGTCTCTGACGTTTTTTCTATAATGAAATCCATGCTGTTGTCCAGTTTCAAGGTGATCCATTATATCTCTGTTCTAGCTTCTCTACAGATGCTACTATTATTCCGCGATAAAAAAAGGCAACCAACCATTTCTGTGTGCTCTGTAAAGTCTTAAAAGCAAGATAGCTTAAAATAAATGTTTGCATCCTGCTGTGTTTTTCTGACCTCCAATGCACTTTGGGCACTACTAAACTATAAATAACATCAAAAGATTCACTCTCTCACTCTCTCATGCTCAAAACCCTAAAATAATCAAACATTAAAAAATTAAAGAATGACAAAATTAAGTTTCTTGGTACATTTGTATTATGACGCATTTTTTGACAATGTAACAAAATATTTTTTTCACAGGATACATGCTAAAATAGATTAATCTAATTAGATATGGATGAAAACATATATTTTCCCTTGAAATTTTGCAAATACTTGTTTATTCATTTTATCATTGTTTTATCATTGATCCGGGCCAATTTGTTGCCAAGGAATATGTTACTGCCTGTGCAAGTTCGAGAATAAAAATATAATTTTTTCTCTCTTTCAAGGTAAGCACTTGTTTTTGAACTACTGAAAGCTGGTTCTTGGTTACCACAATAAAGGTGGTCTTATTACCGAGGGCAACATCTGCTAAGGGTTGTCAGTTGCCATCTAAAATTCAGAATAAAAATGTCAAGCTTCCAGCGTGATGAATCTCAAATTATTTTGGTTAGCATTTACTGTAATTTACTGGGAACTCAGACATTTCCATCATGCTGGTTAAAATATGGGTTAAGTATGGAAACGGGTTAAGATAAACTTAAAAAGAACAAGCAGGCCGGTAGCCTTACTGCTTCACAAAAGCAAGCGTAGGTACGTCAAGGGGTAAGAGGCATCCGAAAAGTGAGCCCAGCACCTGCCTTTGGGTGGGCAGAGATGTAAAAACGTGCAGTTTTCCTAACCACCCAGATGACAAGCCTGTAAAAACAGTTAATCACTCATTTATTTTCTCTGTGTCTTTTAATTTTGTGTTGTTGTTGTTGTTGTCGTCGTGACTAAAGGCTAGTTACCTGTGGAAGAAAGCCAAAAGTACACAACCGCGATTTTCCAGCAGGTTCTCTGTTTGCCTGGTTGGTTTTGATTTTTATTATTTATCTGATTTCAGAGCTAAAAATAGACACGAGGGGCTGGGAATCAGAAACTCCAGCCTTCCTTATGCCACAGGCTTGTTAGTCTTGGCTCAACCACTTAGGTGGAATCCTTCAAAACAGTTTTTAGACTTGAATACCCAAAGCAAAGGGCTTTTGTTCTAACAACACCCCGGCACTCCTCCAGGGAGAGCCGAGAGGAGTTTGTAGCGGCAAGCGTGTTTCTGAAGGCTCTTGGGACCACCGGCGAGGCTGGCTGATGCAGTGCGGAGCCCACACATCGCCAGCCATCATTCTAGCGAGGGGCTGGATCTCCCACTCTGTCCGCTCCCTCCTTCCTGCTGCCTCACTACATCCACGGCAGCGCCTGAGAGACGCAGCCCCAGCGTGTTTCACAGCAGCCGGAGAATAAGGATTTAGCACCTCTGGTGTGTGTGGTACAAGAAGGCGAAGGAAGGGGGTTCGGAGGTGAGCGGAAAAGCAAGAGCGTGTTAGTGATGCTGATGAATTGCTGTTTGTCGAAATGCTGCTCCCTGCACTTCTTCAGGGGAAATTACTCTTTTCTAGACAGAGAAACAATCAGTAGCTTAACTTCATTACACATGCCGAAAAACATTACTCATGTTAGCAAAACAGCTTTTAGTTCTGTCTTTTTTTCCCCTTTAAAAGCCTCAGAACCTGTTACTGTTTGCAGCAATAGCTCAGAAATGAGATTATTTATCTGTTTTAAGTAGGGAAAAAAAATAATCCTTGATTTCATTCCCTGCTCCAATGCAATGGTATGGATCCTCCCATGAATTCTCCCACCACGTTCGCAGCTCAGCCGGGGTCGGAGCAGCGGGCACGGCAAACCGCGCAAGCTGCCCCCGCAGCTCTGTGTGTGTGCAGGAGCTCCGAGTTGCAGTCAGGGTTTTTTTGGCTTGGGGGAATTTCTGTGTCTGTGTTTCTTTTCATTCGCCAGCCTTACTTCCAACGGTGCCCACTTGCTGGGTTGAACAGCCGCCAGCCCACCTGTGCAGAAAGCCCTGGCAGCAGCAGGCTGGCGTGGTTTCTCTGTGGCTTTTAGCGAAAATCCAAACATTGCAAGGACCCGCAGTGAGTTTTTCACACACTGAGATCTGCTGAGTAAACAGCTAGTTTTTATCTCGTTTGAGAGCGTCACTTTCCCCCATATTACCATCCCTGGAGGTTTTTAAAAGACAGGTAGACATAGCGCTTAGAGATGTAGTTTAGTGATGGTTTTTGTCAGAGTTGGGTTGATGGTTGGACTAGATGATCTGAAAGGTCCCTTCCAACCCAGGCAATTCTATGATTCTATTTCCCAGTGACACAGGAGTCTCTTCTGACACTACAGGCAAGTGTTAAACTCGACACTGCTCACACGCTGTTTGGACAGACCAGACAGCTCCGCAGAGGTCCAGCCTGAGAAAAGAGCTCCAGTGTCACAAAAATCTAGTTTTAACCTTGTTTTGCCTGAGAACATGGGTGAGTTCTGTGACCAGCTTTTGTTCAGAAGAAAAGGTTTAATTTGGACAAAAGGCTTGTTTACTCTCCACTGTGACCGGGAAAAGGATCAATGGTAGAGGTAAGTAAGAGCTATTTCAGTGTTTCCCTTAGGTACAGCCTGGGATCAGTTTGCTCACCAGTTTGGCATTAGAGGTTTTCCTTCTTGCATTCACAACCTCCAGCTGATAAAATTGCAGGTGTCACTGCTGCAAGGGAGCCACCAGCACCTTGCTTGTCTCAGGG